>NC_141463.1:70837500-80837500 GCF_015680905.1 Coptis chinensis | reverse complement strand
ACAGGTAAACAACTACGCATGATGCGGCTTACTAAAACAGGCATAAGAAGATACTTACGCCTCATGCTTTGGGCTCTTTAAAACTAGCGACTAAAACTTCGGGGAATGTCATATCGGCGACGCGTCCGCCTAAAGCGAGGAAAATGTCACTGCGATCTTGTTTGCAGAAATGAAGCGCCATTCCCCTAAAATATTCATCGGGATGAATAACATGGTGGTGCCTACGTTTAGGGAAAGGCTACCAAGGGCAATGCTATATCGCCCACGGTCCATTACTTTCGAAATATGCCTCCCCCATAATACTCATGGAAATATGTATAATCATAAAGGTATGCATTATCGGTCATATATGCCCATGTGTGAGCGAGGATCGGTATTGGTAATCCACGAAACTAAAGCGACCACATTTTATTGAATTGATGTGTCGTGTCATCGACTCTGACGGAGAATTCTTGTTCTCCATCCCGATTACAATAGAATTTAGCGTGGTCGTAGAAATAAGATGAAGGCTGTGGTGAATATGAATCGTCATCACTTACCGGTAGATGGCGCCATCCTAATCGCAGGATCCCGCCGAAACCAATGTCCATAGGTCACCGGTGCCCAACACATCTTCGAAAGACTGTTCAGGTATGACTATAGGAGATGTCATCTCAACTACTCTTTGAACAGTTCCAAAAAAAATCCTGGAATGATCCTCTGAAAATTTGAATTTTCCACGTTCCACGAAGGCGGTAGCGCCGCTTAGAGCAGAAGATGGCTCGTGGGTTTTGCAATAACAGTGTTTGCGAAGTCGGTGAAAGGCGCGGGTCACGCTCTGAGTAAACTTTCTCGGAAGTGTCACGGAGCATGGAAGTGTAATGGCGGCGTAATGCGCTCGGCGAAGCCTTGGCTTCGTAAATCTTTGAAACGTAAGTTTGGAGGAAAAAAGAAGGAAAAACTTGGAGTGAAAGGTGAGGGATGATGGTGGGGTGTAGTGTGGTTTGTTAGTGTAGAATGAAGGGGTTTAAATAGGTTACGTGGCTTCTAAAATGAATCGCCAAGTTGCCAAATTGTTTAAAGGCAATTTTCAGAAATAGAAAGATTCCAAACCCCAAAGCGGAAACAACCCATCTTCTTGATTTTCTAAAAATCACGGTATCTTTTATCTTTGGATTTAGAATAGTAACTTCTAAACTCTCCTAGATTTCATGCTACCACCACACAAATCATAGATATGCCGATATCGGCCAAATTCTCAACCTTTTCTCCAAGACAACTTTACATGCAGATGATCATATAGCGAATTATGCTCGGTATAAATATTACCACCCCAAACAAATTCGAAAAGGTGGGATTAATGATAAAACAAGCGACTTTCGAAATTAACCAATTATATTAAAAATAAAATTTAAATCCAAACAACATAAAACAAACACATTAATATTTAAATTTAACTACTTAATTAAAATCCAACTAATAAAACAATCAAAACCATGAAATAACAAATGAACACAAGTTGATGGTGAACACCTAGTTATGTGATGAAGATGGACCCTGAGATGGAGATTGGCTTGAACCATCGTCGCTTCGGCGACAACGCTCATGCCCTGTCGGTTCGGCTGAAACAGAGTCCTCTACGGGTGGCATCGCGTCGTAGCATCTCTATTCGGAACAAAGGCGTGCTTCCATCTCGATCCCGATTCGCATCTTGGGCTTGTTGATCTTTGGTGGATAGTCTCCATGTTAGACAAGATATCGTCCTGAACCCCTTCGAGCATTTCAAATCTCGTCTGAAGGTTCGTTTGTTTCTTTCGAACTACAATCTGTCTATCTCGGATATCTTCACAAATACCATAAACGCAACGCAAGGCAGTTTGCAACACTTGCATGGGTTCTAAATTAGAACTACATTTATCTAATGCATCGGCATCCAGACATGTCATATCCTCCCTTTCATCCTCCAACTCAACCATTTTTTCTTCAGACAACGGCCAAGTCTCTTGGATGCAATCCGTATAGATACTTGCATTAGAATGCAATTTGATCTTAATAGGAGCAGATCTTGCGACAGCTCTAAAGGAGAGCATGATCTTAATGATCAATACGGGAAGAGGCGCCAAGCTCTTCCCCACTCCTCGAATCACATTAAACATTAAATCGAGGATGCAGAAATTATACTTATTTGTTTGCAAAATCCAGAGAACGTGCAGACATTGCAGGCCAATATCACTGACTTTGTCTTTCCCGAGGACGTTCCTACCAATCCACTAAGCTACAGCCAGTTGATTGGTTCTCAGGGTTGACTGGCGGACGCAATGAGATGTCGGATTGTATTCACCCTCCACGACAGTATCCTTCATCAAAGCAGGAACTCCGATTATCTTGGGATTCACGAATTGTCGGATTACCGAGGTTGCTTTCAAAGCGTAATTCCTAACAGATTGACCAACAACTGTCTTGTTACTTCCCTCCTCGTTCTTGCTACCTTTATGAAAATCCTATACCCCTCCAATTCTCGCTTCTTATAAAACTGTTCTACCAAATCGTAGTGATAGAACTCCTCCGAAAGTACCACGGTCCCGCTCCAATGCCTCCTAATCATCTCCGCCGTAAAATGGCGAAGCCGCCGGAAGCAAAAAGCGTGCTCGGCAAAATTCTTTTCGTCGTAGCACCATTGAAGTTTCTGAGACAACTAATGGTTTTGTAGACTGTGGGGGAGGCGAGTTTGAAGAAAAACTACTAAAAACAACGGTGGTGGCGGTGGTAATGGTTTGGAGAAGATTTTAGTTGGATTTGAATTTCTTGGCGTGGGTGTAGTTAGGTTTCCCTTTCTCTCTCTTTTTTTTTTTTATTTTGGTGTTTAAGGTTTGTTTTAAACCTTGGTAACCAACGGGTTGAAAAGGAAAGAAGTGTGCATTTTGGGAAGGAAGGAGACGCACAGACGTGCGTCCGGTTTGGGCCCAAGCCCAATTTGAATTCCGAAATTTTCGAGTTTTAGCGCAATTTCAAATTGAATTTGCCGCCGTTCTTGGCCCGATTTTTGGCGAATGAGTTATGGAAATGATCGGTAGAGAATTTCCAATCCAATGATCCATAAAACACTCAATTTCAGCCATGGGTGACGTATAAGAAGGTGGAAAACGCCTACCGAAGTGCGTGTATGGCGTAAGTTATCGCGAACGAAGGAAATCTAAGTTTTAGATTACGTCAACCCAATTGAACTACAAGTAATGGGCCTAAGCAACACAAATGGAAAGTTCGAGCAATCCAGATGGAAAGACCGATTGCCCACCCCCAAACAAATTTTTAAACACAAAATTTGTTCTAAAGATGGATTTAAAAGTCGATTCCCAAGACTTGTTGGATTGCTATTTCTATGATTTAGAATTTTTTATTTTTTTATTAGTTTATTATAAGAAAAACGAAAAACAATAAATACATAATTCACCCCATAGAGGAACATGATTCAAAAACCGAGAAAACATGCAAAAGTGGAAAACATGAATTATGTTAACTGTGGACTTAGGATCCGGTACTTACAGCCACACACTCCATAGGGAGGGCCCGGTTACTTGAATGGTGCACTTACCACTATATGGAAGTGAAAGGAAGTACACCAAATGACAAAGGTCAATCCTCATAGACAGGGTCCTGTAAAAGGACTTCCTCTACATCAGGGGACAGAAGTTCGTGAAAATGTTTTAACCATTGACCATTAACTTAAAAGGTACTGTTGTCATTGGGATTTACCAAGGTGATTGCCCCATAAGGGGTGACTTGATAAGAAGAAAAGGACCGGACCAACGGGTTTTAGTTTCCACAGGGGAAAATATGTAGCCGGGAGTTGTAAAGCAAGACCTTTTGACCAACCACAAACTCCTTGCGCAAGATTTGCTTATCATGAACACGTTTCATGTTAGCTTTATAATCCTTCGCGAGATCGTAAGAATCGCTACGGATTTCTTCAAGCTCATTCAATTGCAACTTGCGTTTGACACCTGCCTCATCAATATTGAAGTTAAGGCTTTTTATAGCCCACAGAGCACGGTGCTCTAATTCAACGGGCAAATGACATGGTTTCCCAAATACAAGTCTAAAGGGAGACATACCTATAGGAGTTTTGAAAGCAGTTCTATACGCCCATAAGGCATCCGATAGACGCTTCGACCATGGTGCTAAATAATTTACAATGTCAGCATACCATGGTGCTGAAAAATTGCATCTGGATGCTCATCCGAAAAGAGTCCCGGTATGGACTCCGGAATCACTCGATCGTCGTTTGTGAGTCTAGATAAGTGGTCGGCAACTACGTTTTCGACCCTCTTTTTGTCCTTTATTTCTAATGTGAACTCTTGCGGAGAAGGATCTATCGGATTAATCTACGCTTAGCATCCTTCTTTGCAAGAAGGTACTTAAGGGCTGCATGGTCCGTGTAAACTAAAGTTTTAGAACCAACCAAATAAGGGCCTAAACTTATCTAAAGCATAAATGACAGCTAAGAATTCTTTTCGGTAGTTGAATAATTCCGTTGAGCATCGTTTAAGGTTTTACTAGCATAATAAATGACAGGTGGACTTATTATCTAGTTTTTGTCCCAAGACGCACCAACCTGCATAGTCACTAGCATCACACATGAGTTCGAAAGGTTTAGACCAATCGGGAGGTGTATAATTGGTGCGAGAGGTTAGGGTGGCTTTTAAAGTTTCAAAAGCCTGCGTGCGACAGTTAAAATTAAAATCAAAGATTGCATCTTTCAAAAGCAGATTAGTTAAGGGCCTAGCTATTTTGAGAAGTCTTTAATAAACCGCCTATAAAAAACGCATGGCCTAGAAAGGCTCTAATATCACGCGGACAGTCCGTGGTTTAGGTAGGTCGCTATCTTATCTAGTTTGGCTTTATCTACTTCGATGCCATCACTAGATACTGATGTGACCTAGTACTATGCCCTTTTTCACCATGAAATGACACTTTTCCGAGTTTAAAACAAGGCTCTTTTCTTCACACCGTGTCAAAACCTTAGACGGGGTTAGACAAGCGATCTGTGAAGGAGTCTCCATAGATAGAAAAATCATCCATGAAAACTTTCATAAAGCTCTACCATGTCACTAAATATATGAAGCATACATTTGGAAGGTACCGGGGAGCATTACAAAGGCCAAAAGGCATTCGTTTATAGGCATACGTTCCAAAGGGACATGTGAAGGTAGTCTTTTCTTGGTCATCAATATCAATAATAATCTGAAAATAGCCCGAGTAGCCATCCGAAAACAATAAAAGCATGACCAGCTAGGCGTTCGAGCATTTGATCAATAAAAGGTAAAGGAAAGTGATCCTTTCGTGTCATAGCATTTTAAGCGTCTGTAATCAATACAGATCCTCCATTTCATAGGACCTTGTGTGACAACATAGTCACCCTTTCGTTACAAACCATGGTAACTCCCCGATTTCTTAGGAACTACATGAATGGGGCTTACCCATTCGCTATCGAGATTGGGTATATGATACCCGCGATCGAAAGTAAGTGTAAGACTTCTTCCCTAACCACCTCTTTCATGGCAGGGTTCAAGCGATGCTGAGGTTCGTGAGAAGTCTTCGCATTATCCTCTAAATGGATACGATGAGTGCAAACATTAGGGTCAATTCCCTTAATGTCGGCTAGGGACCAACCAATCGCAGACCGATGTTCCCTAATCACCCGGATTAAACGTGTCTCTTCATTCTTAGATAACAAAGAAGATATAATTACCGAATGACTACCATCCGGATCAAGTTGAATATATTTTAATTCTGGGGGAAGAGGTTTAAGCACTGGGGTGGAAGGAAAATAAATAGATGTTTCGTCAGGGTCTTCATTTTGCATAATGAATACTTGCTTAGGTAGCAAGTCTTCATACTCAATATGTGGAGCAACCGAAGGGTCTACAATTGGTGTGGACTCAAGGATAGTGTTGACTTCCTCTAAGTAGGAGTCATTTACAAAATCTAAAGTTCCAAAAGAAAGGAATTTGTACATATTGTTTTCAGGAAACGTGTTGTTAAAATAATCTTGAGCTAAGCTCTCGATCATGCTAACCTCCCCATCTATAGACGAATCTGGTAATTGTTTCATCATTTTAAAAACATTTACCTCAACTGTAAGATGGCCAAAAGATAAGGACATCTTACCATCGCGGCAATTTATAAGTGCATTGGCAGTTGCTAAGAAGGGCCCTAAGATGATTAGTAGTCTGAGTCGTTAGCGACTTCATATCGAGGATAACAAAATCAGCAGGATAGTAGAAATCCACGAACCTTAACAAACGCGTTTTCCACTACACCCTTAGGATACTTAATTGACCTGTCTGCTAATTGCAACGTTATTTTTGTAGGTTGCATTTCCTGTAGACCTATTTGTTTATACAAATAATATGGGAGTAAGTTAACACTCACCCCCAGGTCTAATAACGCGGTCGTCGTGTGGGAATCTCTTAAGGTGCATTTTACAGTAGGACGACCAGGGTCCTTGTACTTAACAATTCCATTATTTTTGGATAATGTTGGGAATTGTTCAGTTAGAAAGGCGTCTTTAGGTATGTTGGTCTTACGCCTAGTAGTGCACAACTCTTTAAGAAACTTAGCGTGATTAGGTAGCTTTTTAATAGCTTCGAGAAAAGGAAGGTTTATCGTTAGATTTTGAAAACGCGTTCCTAATCTCCTCAAAGTTGGTATCCTTGGTTAGCATGGCTAATTTTTTTAGGAGCGGTGGTTTTCGCTCTATATTTAGCGTATGGCTCGACTTGATGTGTAACCTTGGCTTTCTGTTTCTTAGGTTGTGGTTTAAGCGGTACCTCTACGATTGGTAGGCTCTTGGTTTCTATTTCGATTATCTAGTTCGATATCCGGTGTAGGGAGTACTGATGGGGTAACTATAGGCATAGTTACTTTGTTATCAACCACTCTTCCAGAACGGAGGGTGGTGATGGCATTTAGATCACCTACGATTGTAGTTTCCGTGCTAGTATTACCTTTTACCTCAAAGGCTGTGTTTGCTGTTTTAGGGTTTGGTATAGCTTGTCCTGGAAACACGCCTTTTGGTTGGGCTTTCTCTTGGACTAACTGTTGTATGCCCTGATTTATGGATTGTAAGATCTGTTGGTTTGATTGAGTCATTGATTGGAAAAATTGTTGGGTAACCTGTATAAAGGCGTCTATACGATCCGGATGTGATTGTGTAGTAGTCACAGGTGGTGCGACTGGAACTATCTCACGTTGATTATTTATGGGTGGGTTGTGATAGTTACTATTGTTAACCGGAAGGATACCTCTATTGGTATTATAACTATTATAATTACCCTGACCTTGTGCTAAACCTTGTCGTGGTTGTGCTTGGTTGTTATAATTATTATAATTTCCCTGACTTTGTCCCTGTCCTTGCCTAGGTGGAGCTTGATTATAGTTGTTCGTTTGCCTAACATTTTGGTTATTAACCCTTGGAGGTGAAACTTGTTGGTTGTTTCGCCAACTAAAGTTGGGATGTTGTCTCCATGGGGCATTAAGAATAGGATAGCTATTAATGGAGCAAACATTGTCTTGCTCTAATTGTTGTTGTTCATAGGCGAGAGGACAATAGGATTTAGGGTGCTCATGACTCAAGCAGGAGCCGATACATGGGTTGGAGTTAACATTCATGACCCGGGGATAGGCTTTTGTTGCACGAAATAGCCTCAACCTTTTTAGTTAGAGATTCGATTAAATTTTTAGTTCTAGATCGGGTTTCATCTCAAACATACCGCCGCCTTAAGCTGTTGAAGAAGAACTAACGGTAGCGGGGGATATCATCACTACCCCCAATTGTTATTACGTTTAGTTTGATATTCTAAAATTTGTAAGCCTCGAGGCTCCTTTACTTAGGAAACTACCCCCATTCATTATGTCAAGGACTTCTTTATGGTGATGTTGAAGTCCTTTGAAAAAGGCACGTACTAACGTGTCTTTTGCTAGGTTATGGTGTGGACACTCTATAAGCAGATCGGTGAAACAATTCCAAGCCTCGAAAATGATTCATGAGGATTTTGTCGGAAAAAATGAATCTTGGAAAGCATCTCATCCGTCTTTAGGGGTGGGTAAAAATGTTCCATAAACAATTTGAACAAGTTTAGCCCACGAGTCCACAGAGTTAAGCGGCAGGCAGTTAACCAAGCTGCCTTATCGGGCTAAGGTGAAGGAAAATACCCTCGGTTTAATTTGTTCCATTACCAACCGTAGGATGATGGAATGTTGTAAGGACTTGTTCAATCCTACGCATGTGTTGATAAGGTTTTTCATGGTCTAAACCATGGAAAACGGGTAACAAATTAAATATGTTTGGGGGAATTCGAAAATCCCCCACTGGGTCTGCTAAAACGATGCAAGATTTAGGGCTATCGCTCAAGGATTTGTAAAAGTCGGAGAGAGGAGTCTCTCTTTCTTCAGCCATTATGTCAGGTGTGGTTGGTGGAATAGTAGCTAGAGGTGTAGTGATTGGTATACTCGATAGATTTGTTTATTGACGCTGACGGTTAATTACGTTCGGTGTTTTTCTCTGACCAGACCTTAATCTCATGCAAGTCTAAGTCTAAACACGACAACACTCCAAACAATCTTGATATTTTAGTATAAACCTCTAAGCGGAGATCGAGGTATGGAAGAAAGGAATGCGATAAGCGTCCTTGCTTCGCTTATGAATAGCGTCTTGTTTACGTGTTGATGTAAATAACAAGTTAGAACACGAAAAACTTAAAAATCGAAGTTTGAAACAAACCTATAGAAATTCGGAAAATTTGGCTTAGAATGGTGTCTTCGCTTAGAAAGTGATCGCTCCGTGTTCCGATAACTTAAGCTGGTCGCTTTCGGTATGGGAATGGTCGCTCAAGGTTCCAAGCTATAGAGGTAAAGCGCCCTTATAAAGCGATCGCTCGGTATGTAATTTTGTCGCGGAATTTTTCAACACTGAAACGGATAACCACATTATGAATCAAACAAGGGTGGGTGGGTTTAATGGGACTTAAAAATGACTTATCCTACTATGAAAACAATGCTAAAGTGCAACTAAGATGGCAGCGGCGCCATTTGATAAAACATAAAATGAATAGTTTACCTACGAAATGAACGATGAACTCAAAACGTAAGTAAACTAAAACTTTCTTATGAGCCTATATTTATCAAAGTTTCTACTCTCAATTCTATCGAAATAAAGTTGAGTAACAAATTCGTTCCACTCCTAGTTCTCTAGCATGGAATGTTTTATAGTCTAATTTGTCGGTATTAAGTCTAATGAGAGCTTTACGAAGGATGTTATACTACGATACAATATGAAATTGATTATGTTGAATTTAAACTACGAATGCTATGGAAATATGATTGTTTTTTAATCTAGATAAAGGATTAGAGGGGAATTGAATCCACCTCGAATCCAACTTAGTAACCTAGCATAGATTCTTGTATCTCGATTCTCACATTCTTACGGCAAGAATTTTGAGTTCTAATCCCTAGTGTTCATGGCATTTCTACCAAATACTAACTAGCATGTGAGGTCGTCCACCCATTCTCATGGCGAATCACGACCTTCTAGAGTGGAATAGATTCTACAATGCTTCTACACTATACCACTAAGTTTTCATCAAGGCTTCATCAACCCCTCTAATGGAGGTTTTAGCCTTGAGTCATCAACCCATCATTTCCCATTGAATTATAACTACACATCATATTAAAATTCTAACTTAACTAATTTAACTAACAATGTTTCAATCTACTTAAACTACGAAATGATAATCAACAAGAATTAAAATTAGATCTATAAATGGAAATGACAAAAATCGAAATTGATAGAAATAACTATTTTATTTATCTAATCAATCAAGAACAATGATTCAAAGACTTAATCTAAAACAAGAATTGAAAATGGAACTAAAACTTAATTAATCTACTGAAAACTAGATCTAGAATTATCTATATGGTTTTAGGTCTAACTAGCTACCATTAACAAAGAGCTAAGCTTTTGTTTTTATATGTCCAGATCCAAAAATCGTGCATGGGCTTGGAGCCATGTTTTGGGCCAGAGAATCAGGCCCAAAACCCAATTCTTTCAGTCCAAAAAGGCCTCTTCAGCTGCAGTTGGCTTCAATAGACTTTCCGTCCACTTTTTCTCCTCTGATTAGATCAAGGCTTAGACCATTAGAAAGCTCTTTCCGAGCCGGTCGTTTTGACATAAGGTAGGCCCCATTCCGAGTCTGAGTCCAAAGATACGGCCTTCAGAAGTTCTGCTAACTTGTGTGCTGTTTCAGCCCGCGTCAACTTTTCAGCTTTTAACCGGGCTTTAGAAAGGCTTTGTCTTCTTGAATCTTGGCCTTTAATCACGGAACTCCTTACTAACCGAACTTAGCTCCTTTATCTCGCTAAAGTAGCACATTTCTACACATAATGGACTTTGAAGCCTGAAATGCATAAAAACACGTAATCAGTGTTAACTCTTAATTATTACTCACATAATTGGTCTAACAGTATGCCTGTTACATGGTTAAAACTACAGTTTTAGGCTCTTATCATGAGGCTAAAGCATGAAAATGCTGAAGGAAAATATCTGAAGATCCCCCCCCCCCCCCTCATATATATAGGCTGGATGGCTCGTGAAGCTTTTAATTAGATTTTGTCCTTTTGTTGAATTGCGAGACTCAAAACTTTGAAATGCAAAGTTTTGGTTTTACCTGGTTTAATTTTAGCTTTTGTCTTTTTCTCCATATCAAACCAAATTTTGTTTTTGGTTTTGTCTTGTAGCCCAATTCAATTTAAACTTTGAATTGGTACGTGTCTTCTCATATTGCAAGGTGGCACAAATTTGTGACCATCTCTTGCCACCTGCCTATGCTGACTCGTCATGCCTTTTGGGCCCGCCGAATGGGTCTACTTAGTGTGTCCAGTGGCGGCGCTGATATTGACAATTTTACAACTTTATGTCTTTGCGTAGAGTTGGTCGCCCTGGTCGCTCTGGCAGTTCACTAGCCAACATCGGCATCTAGATTTATCATATGTGAGCTTCGGAAGTTTGCTGCTTCTTTATATGTGGACCCATTCTGCACTGGTTTTGTTCTTTTGGAAACTTCGGCCCTAGTCAGGCTTTGTTGAGCTTCACTGGGGTTGAGTGGGGAACTTCAAATATTCCAGTATTCCCGTACTTCGATGCATGTTTTATCATTATATTCATGTTAACTGCGGAAATCTGCAAAAGTACGAAAATATAATTATTACATGATTATTAAACATATAATCGATCAAAATGCTATGTCTCTCAGGGTTTAATATTACAGTTTTGGGTGCTTATCAGATATCCACAAACAAAAAATGTTCGACAATGATTCCAATGATGATGAGGTGAAGGAGGTTCCCTCCACAGAGGTGCGGGCTCCTGTTGACAAGCCTCCATCCAAGAGGCAGCGGACCTCAGCCTCTGAAGAACCTACCCCTACCACTCAGCAGACCTCCGCATCCGAAGAACTTGCCCCTATCACTTCACCCCTTCATCCTGCTGTCTCTTCCCCCCGCCCACATCGATCTGGCAAAGAATCAATTTCACCTACTGCCCGACATCTGAGCTTGCAACTGTAAAGGACTTATGTCTTATTTTCAAGGTGCGCAATCGCAGGGTGAACACTGCAGACTCCGCTCTGGACAATGTGGCTGTAGCTTCCTCTTTATTTTATAATGCTCACTTACCCAAAGACATAGCATATGCGGACGGGGGTTCGTTTCATCAGCATCGTACTTCTTTGTATACCAACTGGGAAAAGGTACAACTTTTTTTTTTTAATCTATCTTCCTCTTTGATCCTAGGTGATCCCGGATATCTCCTTCATGATATGTGGCCTTTTCAATGCCAAGACCATGGTGGCATCCCTGGAGAAAGAACTTAACGGCCCTGCTGGCCTAAGAGCTACCTATACCGGCCTCCAATCGGATCTAGAAGCTGCTAATTTGGCTAAACTCCAGGCCCAGGATGAACTCAAGTCTGCGGAGTCATCTCACGAACAATACATGGATAAGGTCAACGAACGCCTGAGCCATCAAAGGGAAGTGCTCCTCCAACAACACCAGCTCAATCTGGGTGCCCCCACTCAACAACACAAGGAAGCTGCAGACGCCCTCAACCAGAAGCATCAAGAGGCTACTGTCGCATTACTGCAACAGCACCAAACAGACATGACTATACTTCGCAACCGCTTCAAGCTCCTGGCTGACAAGAGGGTGGCCAAGAAAATTCAAGAGGAGCATGCGCGGCTCATACAGGAAGGTCGGCTTCTCCCCGAAAGGCCTGCCACCCCGGTGATCAAATCCCCTGAGGGTGCAATGGAAGAAGTGTCGACCACTGAGGTCATTCCAGAACACCCTATGATAGAAGAAACCCCCACCAAGGCGGCGGCCACAGATGAGACCACCGCTACAGCCATTGAGGAAGCTACTGATGATATGACCGTTGATGAACTCACCTCGGAAATGCTCTAGAAATCTTTTTGTATTAAGACACTGTTACAAACTCGTGATTTGTTTCACTCCTTGTTTAGCGACTATTTTGCTACCATTTCATTTGCGACTATGATGTTTGATTTTGCCCAATGTGAATGTTATCTTTTATCTTTTGACTCTATCTACTTGTTTAAATTGCAAAGTATCTCCCCATATAGATTTTCATGTCTCTGGTCAATCCCTTGCCCTCTCTTTAGTGCACTCTTGAAGTTTACACCCATGAAGCTTTCTACACCTCATTAGGGCACTCTGCTGCCTCTGCTGGGTCATGCAGCATGCCTGGGTTGGCAATGCAGCTTGATGAAGGCGGCTCTATTTGCCCCTAGTATTATGTGTATACCTTGTCCGCGAAGGGCTCATGGCCTTAGAGCGCCGATTGGAGCAACTCATCTTGCCCCAGACCCCCTTTTGGCATTGTGTTAGCGAAGGGATCACCCCCTCCATTGTCCCTCTCTTTGATGGGTTGCACAGCATGATGTAGGCGGCTCTCTTTGCCCTATGTGTCATTTGCATCTCTTGGTCGCGAAGGGCTCATCCTACTCCGTTGGACCTATTGCCTCAGAAAGCCTGTTGGGGCAACTCAGCTTGCCCCAGGTTCAGCTTGGGCCTCGTGTTAGCAAAGGGCTTGGCCCCTCCGCTGTCACTCTCTTTGATGGGCTGCGCAGCCTGGTGTAGGCAACTATCTTTGCCCCATGTGTCATTTGCATCTCTTGGTTGCAAAGGGTTCATCCTACTCTGCTGGACCTATTACCTCAGAAAGCCTGTTGAGGCAACTCAGCTTGGGCCTCGTGTCAGTGAAAGGCTCGCCCCCTCCACTGTCACTCTCTTTGATGGGTTGCACAGCCAAGTGTAGGCAGCTCTCTTTGCCCCAGGTGTCTCTCGCATTTCTCATCCGCGAAGGGCTCATCCCACTCCCCGGGTTCAAACAGACCCTACAGCTTGCTGGAGTAATTGGTCTCGCTCCAGGCTCCCTCTGGTATTGGCGTCAACGAAGGGCTCATTGATAAAATGTAAAATGAATAGTCTACCTACGAAATGAACTACGAATCCACAACGTAAGTAAACTAAACTTTTCTTTTACGTGATTTATTATCAAAGCTTCTACTCTCGATGCGAATTGCACTAAATGGAGTACGAAGTTCGTTCCACTCCTAGTTCTCTAGCATGGATTGTTTTCATAGTCTAACTAGTCACTCTTAAGTCAATGAGAGTTTTACGAAGGGAATTATACTACGATGCAACTACCCACAAGATGCAACTAGTCGGTTATCAGAATACTAAGGGGAATGCTACGTTGATTCTATGATAAGGAGTTAGAGGGGATTGATTCCACCTTAACTCAACTTAATCCACTAACGATTTAATCGTCGTAATCGAATTGAATCGCCCTTCGGAGGACAATTGGTTATTCCTAATCCCTAATTATACATGGCATTTCTACCAATTCATAACTAGCATGTGAACAATTAAACCCATTCTCATGGTGAACTAATCATTTCTAGAGTGGAATAGAAAATACGACGACTCTACGATAATCGGAATCAAGCTTTCATCAAGGCTTCACAACCCCCTCTAATGGAGGTTTAGCCTTGAATCATTCGCTAATCATTTCCATTTATATTAAAACTAAACATAATATAAAGCATTGAAATTTATTTAATTAAACAATAATGAAATCTAATTTAATGACTAAATTGAACTAAGGACATGAATTGAAATTAGATCTAGAATTGGAATTGACAAAAATCGAAATGGATAAAGAATACTACTTTATTGATCTAATCAAAATGAAGAACAAGATTCAAAGGTTTAATCTAATAAGGGATTTGAAACTAATTAAAGAAAACAATTAAATCTAGATCTAGAAGCTATTTTAATGGCTACTTTCTATTCTAAGCTATGAACCCTAATTCTCTACTAATTAATCTACCATTATCTATCTACCATTAACAAAGAGCTAAGCTTTTGTTTTTATACATTCAGATCCAAAAATCGTGCATGGGCTTGGAGCCATGTTTT
This sequence comes from Coptis chinensis, assembly GCF_015680905.1. NCBI lineage: Eukaryota > Viridiplantae > Streptophyta > Magnoliopsida > Ranunculales > Ranunculaceae > Coptis > Coptis chinensis. The sequence continues at coordinate 80,822,965 of NC_141463.1, read as the reverse complement.
GGGCGGAAGAATCGTGCCCAAAACCCAATTCTTCAAATCCAAAAGGCCTCTTCAGCTGCAGTTGACTTCCACAGACTTTTCGTCCACTTCTGCTCCTCTGATTGGGTCAAGGCTTGGACCATTGCAAAGCTCTTTCCGAGACGGTCGTTTTGACATAAGGTAGGCCTCAATCCGAGGTCTGAGTCCAAAGATATGGCATTGAGGAAGTTCTGGCGACTTTGCTCCTTTATCTCGCTAAAGTGGCACATTTTGCACATAATGGACTTTGAAGCCCGAAATGCATGAAAACGCGTAATCGGTGTTAACTCTTACTTATTATTCACATAATTGGTCTAACAAGTATGATTATTAAGGGGTTAAAACTACAGTTTTGGGCTCTTATCAAAACCCCTAAACAAACATTTTGCTTGTCCTCAAGCAAAGATGAGAAAATTAGAATAAGTGACCAAAAATGGAGTTCTACCTAATCTCGTTTTACTGAGTGCGATTGCATTGACCATATGCAACAAGGCCTTAAACCACTAGGAATTCCCTAGTGGGACGAGTTATAGCCTCGTGAGAGTTTTCCAGTGAAGGTACTCACAAACTTCATCTATACTACAACGACTAAGAAAATAAAACTATTGTTTCCTTATTCATGCTCAACTATCTATACATCTCTCTAGCAATTACATAAGAATAACCAAGTCAGAAACCTAAGTTAATATATGCATAATAATCTATCATCTACAATAAACATATACACAATGAGTAGTACTATAAAATGTTTAGCAGGTTTGTTTCTGAGAACTCGGAATAGCGTCCTTAAGTAGGTTCTCACAATAATAGTCAAGAAACAATACTCTAATTTTTCCACTCAAGTTTCGCTACTCCGATTAATGCGATTGGGCACACTTTACCTTACAATCTCAATGACAACAAGGAAGTCGGGGTCAATCAAACACATCGCCACTTACTATCACACTAACCTATTCCTAATTGAGCTAGAGGTCTTTATTAGGTGTTACGGGGATTAGGAGATGGTTTAAGAAGGAAGGAAATGGATATTCAAAAGGACAAGTCTGAGATAATAGAGTCTTCGTATTATGTAACTTAGAGAAAACCTTGTTATTTTCTTTTGCTTCTATACTTTGTTTCCATCCTTAGCCATATTTTTCTTTTTCTTTTCTTTGGCTTTTGACTCCCTTTTATTCTATTTTTTGGAGTTTTTATTTTATTTCTATTTTTCTTTTCTTTGGATGGAAACTTCTTTTCTTTATTTTCTGAAGCAACTAACAATTTTTGTTTGTTTACGTGTTTTTCTCTTCTTCTTTCTTCACTCATTCTATTCTCGGACTTATTCTAAATTGGGTAGGTTGATTTATTCTCTTTTTTTTTTTTTATTTTGTTTGTTTTGTAAGCAGGGGTAAAAGGAATTGTGGTTTATGGAAGGCTAAAGAAAAGGCTCAGAGTGGCGACTAGCGGAAAATAATTCATAGGTTTGAATTTCCGGCTATATCGATCCAAAGAGCGCCTAAATTCTCACTTAGGATATGGTTTAGTGATCAAGCAAGTGGACGTGTGATTTCTCTATCCGGATTTTACTTCTCCCTTGTGTCATTTCTCAAATGTTTTAGCTCATATAAGGCTTTAGGCTATATTCTCACAGGATTTGTAGAATAAGTACTCTAGCCTAGATTTGAGAAACTTACTCGCTAACAATCATAGATACTCATGTAATATATTTATAGATAGATGCAAAGATTATTACCTATTATTAACCTAAGTTTCTAACAATTATTACGATGCAACAACTATGTGAGACTTCTAGATTGTTAAGAGCATGGAGAAAGAAAACAATACCAATATTCCTAAGTGTATAGCATAAACTTATTTATTTATATTTTTAAATTTTTGAAATTTTAACTAGAAAACAAATGCATATTATATATATCTATATCCTAACAGGATGTCTTAATTACACGTGATTCTATGCCCCCAAAACAAGAAACATGCTTTGTCCTCAAAGCATTGTAAATAAAGAGGGTAGGAAAAATACCATTGAAGCGTGGAAATTCAGAAACATCTCAAAACAATGTTAGAACGCACTAATATAGGAAATAAAACCGACGCGAACTCTATAAGAGTTTCACCCATTATGGGGTTAACCTAATTAAATTGCTTGGGACATAGCGGACACACTCAACGTAAACTAAAACTTACCTCCACTCCGGACATGCATATTATCTACCCAATAGCATCATGGGTCTTGTATTTCAGCGGGCATGGCAAGTCCAAGAACAATTGCTAGCAAGACCCATAAGCGGTTCTAGCCTACGTGTGTGATCACCTCATGAAACCAAGCACCATAAGTAGTGCTTTGGAACAAATCTTTGAAAAGCGTTACGGTATTATTATAGGAGATGTCATCTCAAAACTACGCTCCGAAGCGACTGCAAAACAACCGGGCACAACTTCGGGAAAACTGGAATTTTTCGGGTCCACGGAGTCGGCGCTGGAAGGCCAACTAGAGGCTGAAGTCGCTCTTTGTATTTTGGAATTCCAGTGTTTGGCTGGTCGCTTGACTTGAAGCGTGGGCGCTTCTGAAGTTTTAGAATTCCAGTGTTTGGCTGGTCGCGCTCAACTGAAGCTTGCTGGCCTTTCGACAAAAATGTGAAAAAAAATATCTGAGCGCCTTGAGCGCTTCGAGTTCTTGAAAATTGAAAAATGAGAGCATTAAACGTGGGAGTGAAAGGTGAGTGATGGAAATTAGGTGTAGTGTGGGTTGTGAGTGTAGAATGAATGAAGTTTATATAAAATCATCTTTGGAATAGATAACACCACCCCAAACAGTTTGGGAAGGTGGGATCAACATTAACTAATCGCGACAATGAAAATAACGACATTATATTCATATTGTCATTCAAACAACATTTCACTACAAAAGTCAAAATTAACTACGGAATTTAACAACGTAACATCCTATCTACTAAAAATAATAAAAGACAACATCAAAACAACAAACAAGTAGAAATCTAGCTACTCTTCAAGGGGCGAGGTGGGGGTAAGAATAGGAATTTGAGTGATCAAGAATGGAAAAACCAAACACCCACCCCAAACAAATTTTGAAAACAGGTTTGTAAAAATTTGTTTTAAAAAATGGGTCTTTTAAAGTCGATTCGAGACTTGCTAGATTACTATTTTTATATATCTTTAAACTTTTTACTTTTTATGAATTAGGTTTAATATAAAGGAAAACAATAAGCGATAAAGACATAATTCACACCATAGAAACATGACTCAAAACCGAGAAAACATGCAAGAGTGGAAAACGTGAATTATGTGAAGCGTGGACTTAGGATCCGTACTTACAGCCACACACTCCATAGGGAGGGCCGGTTACTGAATGGTGCACTCAATAATATATTGAAATGAAAGGAAGTGCACCAAACACAGAAATTGAGTCGTTTATAGTCGGATACTCGAGACTTTATCTAAACATATGTATGAACATGCAGTTTATCATATATCAACAACCGAAATAGTTGTGGATCCTTCCATAAATAAATATCACAGCAAACATATCCAAACACAAACAAGCACCAAGATTTCCTAGGGACCACGACCTAGTGGAATGAAAAGAAGCGGATAGACCTATAACATAACCGAAAGCATACACCTTAGGTTTCATCTTTGAGCGAGAGGGTGTCCTAGTGAATAAATGTGGAAAAGTGAATGGTTGTGGAAGATATGGTGGATTGGGATAAGTTTTAGAGGAGAGCATGGAAAAATGAGGATGTGGGTTTAGCACAAAACTCATTCATGGTGTAGTTAGGGGACCGGCTCTCAAGTCTGAAAATGAAGGTGTCAAGTGGTTTATCCTTGAAGTATTTGTTTAATAGGTGGATTTAAAAATCATGAAGCCGCGGGGGAGAAACTAAAGGATCGAGTGCAAACTTCGAGGTTCCTTTGAAAAGGTGGAGGGTGGGGAATATTGGTGAGGAAGGTGAATGATTCTCGGCTAGAGCTCTCAAGTCCATATCATCGAAATCTTGAAATGTGCAAGACATTCCTCAATAGTTGGGTCAAAAGGATCACTGGGATAAAGATTGAAAAATTCATCTTCCGTCATAGCATCAAGGGATGAATGGTTGTTGGCAAGGGGGGACTCGCGAAGTGGTAAAGAAGCGGTGCAAAAGAGTTGCAGGAATTCTTCTTCTATTTCGTCTACTACCAGGGAGTCATTGTTAAAGTCGGAATTTCCGAAGGAAAGGAATTTGTTAATCTGTTTCTCTGGAAACATGTTTTTGAAGTAATCTTGAGCTAAGCTCTCGATCATGCTAACCTCTCCATTTGTAGATGAATCAGGATACTGTGTCCTAGTTTTGAAAACATTTACCTCAACAGAAAGATGGCCAAAGGACAAGGACATCGAACCATCGGCGGTTTATGGCCGCGTTGGCGTAGCTGCTAAGAAGGGGCCCTAAAATGATAGGTACAGAGTCGTTAGTGAGTTCGTGGTTCTAGGACAACGAAGTAAAATTTGGGTAGTAAAATTTTGGACTTTAATCCAGCGTTTTCAACCACACCCTTAGGATACTTAATAGACCCGATCGACTAATTGCAATGTCATTTTAGTAGATTGCATCTCCTCTAGACCTATTTGTTTATACAAATAAAACGGAGTAAGTTAACACTAGCCCCCGTGTCTAGTAAGCCGGTCGTCGTGTGAGAATCTCCTAAGGTGCATTAGACAAGATGGGGCGACCGGTGGTCCTTGTACTTAACAATTCCATTATTTTCGGATAAAGTTGGGAACTGTTCGGTTAGAAAGCGTCTTTAGGTATGTTGGTCTTACGCCTAGTAGTGCACAACTCCTTAAGAAACTTAGCATGGTTAGGTAGCTTTTTTATAGCCGAGAAAGGAAGGTTTATAGTTAGATTTTGAAAACGCGTTCCTAATCTCCTCATAATTTGTATCCCTAGTTAACATGGCTAATTTTGGGAAAGCGGTGTTTTCTCTCTATAATTAGCATATGGATCAACAGGATGTTTAACCTTGGCTTTTGTTTCTTAGGTTGTGGTTTAACCGGTACCTCTACGGTTGTAGGCTCTTGAGTTTCTATTTGATTATCTAGTTCGATATCCGTTGTAGGAATCTTGATGGGGTAACTATAGGCATAGTTACTTTGTTATCAACCACTCTTCCCGAGCGGAGAGTGGTGATGGCATTTAGCTTCACCCTACGTTTGTAGTTTCAGTACTAGTATTACCGTTTACCTCAAATTTTGTGTTTTTGTTCAGGGTTGGGTATCTTGGCACGGAAACGCCTTTTGGTTGGGCTTTCTCTTGGGCTAACTGTTGGTTTAAATTATTAACAGATTGTAGAATGTGTTGGTTAGATTGAGCCATGGTTTGGAAAAGTTGTTGGCTCACTTGTATGAAGGTGTCAAAGACGATCGGTTGTGTGGGTGTAATAGTCGGGTGGTGTGGATTTGGAACTATGTCGCGTTGATTATTTATAGGCGGATTGTGATAGTTATTATTTACTGGGAACGATACCTCTATTAGCATTATAATTATTATAACTATATTGACCTTGTGCTTGACCTTGTCGAGGTTGTGCTTGGTTGTTATAATTATTATAATTACCCCGACAATCCCTTGTCACGGAGGAGCATGGTTATAAGCGTGTGTTGGCTTTAACATGTTGATTATTGTACCACGAAGGTGTGACTTGTTGGTTATTTCTCCAACCGAAGTTGGGATTTTGTCTCGGGGGCGTTAGGTTCACTATTAATGGAACAAGAATGTTCATAATTTTATAGGGCCGATGGGAGTCGGGATGCTCGGGACTCAATGAAACTACATGGATTTGAATTTACATTCATGGCGGGGATAGGCTTTTGTTGTACAGAAATGGCCTCAACCTTTTAGTTAGAGATTGATTAAATTTTTAAGTTCTAGATCGGGTTTAACCTCAAACATCTTGGTAGCTTAAGCGTGGAAGAAGAACTAGCGGGGCGGGAGTAATCGTCACTACCCCGGTTGTTATTTCGCTTAGTTTGATCCTCTAAAAATTTGTAAGCCTCATTGGCTCCTTTACTTAGGAAACTACCCCATTCATTATGTCAAGGACTTCTTTATGATGATGTTGAAGTCCTTTGAAAAGGCACGCGAACTAACGTGTCTTTTGCTAGGATTATGGTGTGGACACTCTATAAGCGGATCGGTGAACCGATTCCAAGCCTCGAAAATGATTCATGAGGATTACGTGAAAGAAGTGAATCTTGGAAAGCATTTCATCCGTCTTTAGGGGTGGGTAAAATGTTCCATAAACAATTTGAACAAGTTTGGCCCACGAGTCCATTAGAATTAGCTTGGGCGGTTAACAAGACGCCGCCTTTATCAAATTTAAGGTGAAGGGAAATACCCTTAGTTTAATGCATTCCGTACCAACGGTGGGATGATGGAATGTTGTAAGGACTTGTTCAATCCCAGCATGTGTTGGTAAGGTTTTTCATGGTCTAGACCATGGAAAGCGGGTAACAATTAAATATGTTTGGGGAATTGAAAATCCCCATTTAGATTACGCTAGAGCGATGCAAGACTTAGGGCTATCGCTCAAAGCTTTGTAAAGTCGAGAGAGGAGTCTCTTTCTTCAGCCATAATATCAGGTGTAGTGTGAAATTCTAGATAGGCGTGTTGTATTTATTTCTCTGAAAAACAAGCCCGATTATACTAGAATTAAAACTCCTCCGACGAAGATGAGGAGTGGAAGGAGTACTGAATGCCTCCTTGCTCTGCAGCGTTTGAATAAGCGTCTTGTTTCTGGCGTGTTCGGTGTATATAAGAGATTAGAACACTGAAAAACTTGACAACTCGAAGTTGAATCAAACCGGGAAATCGAAAGTTTGACTAAAGGTGGCGGCGCTTCGACTAAGCGCGGCGCTTCGGTGTAAATTGAAGTTCCGATAACTTAAAGCGGTGGTCGCTCTCTTTGCTTGCGCTGGTATTTCGGTGTAAGAAGAAAATTCCGGTAACTTAGCGGTCGCTGGCTCTCTCGCTGGCGCAGGTGTATTTTTTCGAAATTTTTCGACGAAGCGAATAACCACGGTATGAATCAAACAAGGGTGGGTGGGTTTAATGGGACTTAAAATGACTACTTCTACAAAGAAAACAATGCTAAAAGTGCAACTAAGATGGCAGTGGGCGCCATTTGATAAAATGTAAAATGTATAGTCTACCCACTAGTAGAAAAAAGGCTTTTTGTGACTGTTTTAAAATAGTATTTGTGACTGTTCTGTTCGAAACGGTCACAAATGGCATAAAAGGGTTTTTGTGACTGTTTTATAAAGTTTTTAGTGACGTGCGTTTTCGAAACGGTCACAAATGGTTTTTTCTAAAAAAGGTGTATATGTGTGGAGAACTATTTGTGACTATTTTCTAAAAAATAGTTACGTATTATCAGACTCTTAAGTGACCGTTTGACCCATTATATGACCTAGGTAGTTTTTTGTCTAAGACCACAGCTCAACTAAAAACAAAAAAACACGACACACCCACGTAACCACGTTCGCTCATCAGTTCCCGCTTGAGTTGAAACTCTTCAAATTCTATCTTCAGAAACACTTTCGCGAGCTTCGTTTTTTTTTGCTAACCTTCGCGAGCTTCGTTCAATTCACTCTCTCAACCTAAATTTATTCCTTCAATTCCTCACGACTTCGCGACTCTATCTTCAATTCACTCTCTCAACCTAAATCAATTCCTCACGACTCTCTCTTCACTCATTCTCCATCTAAAATTTATTACCTCTCCAAAATTCAGTTCGGTAATTGAAGACAGACAAGGTTAGTTCTTTATCTCTATTCGATTTTGAATTTGTTGCAGTAAAAAGTTTTGGTTTTTGAGTTCTATACCAATATTTTTTTTTGGAACAGGGGAATTTCAATTGATTGTGGTTAGGATTTCTACGTGTTCACAGCTCTCTCGAACAACAATATCCAGTTAAATCAAGTAAGGTATGGGTTTTCATTTGATTTGGATTTTTTTTTACAATTTGTGCTTTATTCCTGATTTGAGGTGGTCGTTAGTGTTTTATTTTTTATTGGGAATCCTTGAAGAACTTACTGGGTTTGGAGGGAGAAGTAAGGTCTTTTACTTATGTAGGAATTCTCTGTAAATCTTGTTTTTATGACAAGTATTTGATACACATCAAGTTTGGTCTGCATGTTTATATGTTTTGTAAGTTCTAATTGATGTTTTATGCTCCTTAGAGTAAGAAACTTTGAGGCAAACAAGTTCAGAGTTGAGAGTGAAACTTAGGTAGGACTATTTGAATTTCAGAGCTCATCTTCACAGTTTTAAACATATTGGTGTATTGAAAAGTAACAACGGTCGTTGGTCCCTGGCAAAAATCAACTAAGTCGGTTTGGTACTTAGAATTGTGGAGAGATGTTTGTGAGTTGGAAGAAGAGTATACGGTAAGCTCAGGTTGAAAGCATAGAGAGATGTGGTAGGAAGTGCATACAATAGAGTAGGATTTAGTTTTTATTGGGAATCCTTGAAGAACTTGTACAGAAGTTCCTGTCTGAACGTACTGGGTTTGGAGGGAGAAGTAAGGTCTTTTACGTAAGGTCTTTTACTTATGTAGGAATTCTCTGTAAAATTTGTGAATGAAAACATGAAATCAATGGAAAAAATATATTCAGGACGTCGCGGTGAAGATATCACTCCATGCCGGTGTTTGGATCTGAATTGGGGTATAATTTTGTTTTTTGTGACAAGTCCAGTCTGCACAGATCCTTGCTGTTGAATCTTGTTTTTTTAAGAAATAAAATAGAATTACTTCACTTTGAAATTTTACACAGCATAAATACATAATGAACAGAAACTGCAATAACCTAATATTTAAGCTTTATGTTTAAGTTAACTCTGTAGATCGAAAAAATTTACTGGAAAAATTGATATAACGTCTAAGTTTGTTTACTTTTAACTAAGATACATAATTATACGAAATTGATTTGCTGTCTCATACTACTCTCATTCGAGACAATCACTACATGTCTACATGGATCAATGGATGGGGAAATAAGAGAACTTCAATTTTCATTTATAATTGCATAAGGTACAACGAAGGTACAAAATTATTCGTTGTCCCATGCTTTTGTGAAGTTCTTTGAGTTTTACATAGTTCCGTCAACCCTTTCCAAATGGGTGCTTTCTTGTTCATTTTTAACTACTATATACAGATAATCTTTCACAAAAATACTAGGCACGGTCCTATATTTTTTCAATAGGAACAATTTTGTATAACAGTTCTTTGCATAAATAAGAATATCGCATTTTGTACCTAGCTATGTATAAGAATGACTACTGCATGGCACGATCTTTCCAACTACAAGAAAGGGAATAAGTCTCAAACTACCATTGCTTTTCCCGTTCCCTACCTGGATCAGTCAATGAGTATATGAAAAAAAATGAGTATATGATGTCTTCTAAAAAATGTAAAAGTAATGTAAAAGTAAGGTATGGGTTTTCATTTGATTTGGATTTTTTTTTACAATTTGTGCTTTATTCCTGATTTGAGGTGGTCGTTAGTGTTTTATTTTTTTGGTTTATGAAACGAAGGTTTACTTTAGGGGCTATAAACGAAGGTTTACTTTAGGGGCTATAAACGAAGGTTTATGAAACGAAGGTTTACTTTAGGGGCTATAAACGAAGGTTTCACAAATGGTTATCTAACATGATTTTTTGTTTTTTAATTTTAAACTAGACTATATTTTTCGAGTTAACTCTATTTTCAGTATTTGCTTGTTTGTCGACAATAAGGACTTATCGTATTTTGTTTTGGTAGCTTGAGATGGACAAGTCATGGATGTCGAGATATATATTTTCTAACTGAATATGTAGAAAAGTTAATCGAGTTTCTTACATTTGCTTTTGATAATGCAAAACGTAAGAATTGTATACCCAATCCATGCATTGAATGTGGGAATATGTATGCAATTTGATATAGTGGAGGTGGGGCGTCATCGAGAACGAAAGGGATTGAACAAGCGTATTGCACATGGGTGTGGCATGGGGAAGATGCTCCAAAGGAGTCAGCATCAGTAGGAGTCGAGGAAGGTTTTGATGAGGGTGGACTAGATGAGGCCGCAAACATCGCAAAAAAATGTTTGAGGCCACTCGGGAGACTTTCATGGGGAACCCCGAAAAACTTTGTGAACCGATTGAAGAAGCTGATTTACCTTTTTTACGACGGGTGTAACAAATACACCAAGTTATCATCTCTGGTTAAGCTTTTCAATGTGAAGGCAATGAGTGGGTGGTCTGATAAAAGCTTCTCTATGGTGTTGGCTCTGTTTAAGGATATGCTCCCAGATTGCAATGAGCTGCCTTTGACCATGAGAGAGGCGAAGGAAACTTTGTCTATTTTTGGAATAAAGCATGAGAAGATTCACGCATGTCCCAATGATTGTATTCTCTATAGAGGTTTAATAAACAAGGATAGAACTACTTGTCCTACATGTGGAGCGTCAAGGTATAAGGTGAAAAAGAATAATCCTGACCAAAATTATAGTGTTCCAGCAAAAGTACTATGGTATTTCCCAATAATCCCTAGACTTAAAAAAATGTTTCAATCTGTTGAAACGGCGAAGAATTTGGTATGGCATGCGAATGAAAGAGAGGTAGTTGATGGTCAAATGAGTCACCCGGTGATTCCCAAGCATGGAGACACGTCGATCAATCTTGGCCGAGTTTGCGGTGATTCGAGAAGTCTTCGGTTTGCACTTTCAACCGATGGCTTTAATCCCACGATTCTCTTAGCGTGAGACATAGTTGTTGGCTGTTATATTGGCGACTTACAACCTGCCACCATGGCTGTGCATGAAGAGAAAGTTCTTAATGTTAACATTGTTGATATCAGTCCGCACCAACCTGGTAACAACATTGATGTTTATCTTGCACCTTTGATTGAAGATCTTGGTTGTTATGGCAGCCCGGTGTTGAGGTATATGATGCCTATAAGCAAGAATCCTTTATACTTAGGCATTGTGCTATTGTGGACAATCGGTGATTTTCCGCCTTTGGAAACTTTAGTTTGGTTATGCTTGTCAAGGGGTATCTTGCTTGTGTCCAAGATGGGAAAATACAGATTCTATTAGATTGAAACACGGCAAGAAGAATGTATACCAGCACCACGGGGAGATGGCTTCGAGAAAACCATCCGTGCCGAAAGGAGAAAAGACCATTTAATGGTAAGCAAGAGCTGCGATCAAGTCCGGAATCATTGAATGGGGTGCAAATCTTCACAAAAGTTGAGCATTTCAAAACTCATGGGAAAGCCACCGAGAGAAAGTGCTAGAAAGTCAAAAAATCAAAGAAGGGAGGCGAATTAGGTCCAAAGGTTCAAAGAAAAGAAAAAGGGGAAAGGAGCAAATAAGTTCTAAGGATACGTAAAACACCAAAGCGGAGGAAAACCGATGGTGTACAAAAAAAATCATGAGGAAGGTCATTTGGAAAAAGAGATCTATATTTTTGAGTTGCCTTCTTTGGAGACATTTGCTTTTGAGACATAACTTGGATGTCATGCATATTGAGAAAAATGTGTGTGATAGCATCATTGGGACTTTGCTTAATATTCCATTGAAAACAAAGGATTCACTTCAAAGCCGACTTGACCTTGTAGAGATGCACTTAAGGGAAGAACTAGCACCCAGAGAAGAGAGGGACAAGATTCTACCTACCGCCAAAGATGTTATACATTATCTAGAGAAGAGAAAGAGGAAGTTTGCAAACAACCAATCGTTTTGAACCGAAGGTCCCGGATGGATATTGTTCTAATTTCAAATCTTGTGTTTCAATGAAAGATTTGAAATTATATGGTCTTAAATCTCATGATTGCCACCGACTAATGCAACAACTTCTTCCGTGGCGATCACGATCGGTGTTGCCAAAGCATGTGAGGTATACCATTATTCGGTTATGCTTCTTCTTTAATGCTCTTTGCACAAAAATAGTGGATGTGTCGAAATTGGATAATATTGAGAAAGATTTGGTGGTAACTTTGTGTTTGTTAGAAAGTTTTTCCCACCATCATTCTTCGACATCATGGTGCATTTGATAGTTCATCTTGTAAGGGAGGTCGAGCTATGTGGTCCAGTTTTTTCGATGGATGTATCCCTTTGAGAGGTAAGTTAATGATTTTTTAATTTATTTATTAAATGTCTCACAATGCACGTATCAAAGGTTTAAAGCTTTAAAAAACTTTCTAGGTACATGATGGTGTTAAAGGGATATGTTAGGAATCGAAACCCGATCGAGGAAAGGATGTATGGCGGAGAATTATATGCGAGAAGAAGTTGTTGAGTTTTGTGCTGAATTCTTGAGTGAAGTAGATGCAATTGGAGTTCCTTCCACAAGAAACATGATGCAGACAATGATTTGGAAGATGGAGATACAATTTGTAAAGTGGAAGACCGATTGGGGGTTCGCATGTTGTTGAAGTTGATGAGAAGTCCCGGCAACAAGCACATCTTTATGTGTTGGAAAACATGAAAGAAGTTCACCTTATATCAAGTAAGTAGATAAACGCACAATAGTTCAATTTAACTAGATGTTTATCTCCAACGTTTCTATAAGGGAGCTGGTAGTTAATACTTGTATTCTTTTAATTATTAACATAAAAGGGAGCATATGGACTACCTAAGGCTTCAAAATCATCGCAAGGGTGTAAAATGGATAAAAGGCGAGCATAATCGCACCTTTATTAATTGGCTTAGCCAAAAGGTATGTTTTGTTAACACTCTATTGTTACTTAAAAAATTAAAACACTGTTCTTAATATTGTTTGAGAACGGGTTGAGGAAGAGCAAGACATACCAAATAACAAAGTCTCCAAACGTTGCAGTTTTTGGCCATGGGACCTAGTCTAGATGTGCTAAAATATTCGGATATGAAGTTAAGGGTTTTCGCTATCACACAAAGGACCGAGAAGCTAAACTAGTCAACCAAAACAGTGGAGTCGGTGTAGTGGCCTCTCAAAGAATGCAGATTTCTAGTGCCAAGGACAAGAATCTCGTAATTTAGGATATGTGCTTTTATGGTGTGCTTCTAATGAAGTATGGGTGTTGGATTACTTGACCTTCGAGATTCCTATTTTCAAGTGTGATTGGGTTGACAGCAAAGAGAGGCATTAAGGTTGATGAATTGGGTTTCACATCCGTGCAACTTGGTAAAGTTGGCCACAAGTTCGACCCTTTTATTTTAAGCGTCCCAAGCCAAGCAAGTTTTTATGTGAGTGACCAACTAAATATGGGATGGTGGGTTGTCCTTGCAACTCCCGAAAGAGACTATCGCAATAAGAACGATGATCTTTGGGTTCGATGATGATTCCATTGAGACAAAGCATACCGCCAACTATTGACTCCTTTGATTTAGCTAATGAATTGCCATTGCCTTATGCTCGTGAAAATTGTGAAGGGATTTGGGTCGAGCCGAATGAGTTTTTTCTTTAAGTTAAATAAGACTTCTTTACTAGTCATTATGGGACTTTTCTTTTCTTTTCTTTTTTTTTGTTGTTTTTTTATCGGGTTTTAAGAATGTTTCAAGTTTTTGTGTTAAACTTACGACTAAAGCTGAGATGACTAGTCTTTGTTTACATTTGCATGTTTACATTTCTAAACAATTAAAGACCTACTTGGTGGAAGCTTTATATATGGAAGCTTTTTATATATATACATATATATATATTGACAAACCTTGCAAAACAAAATGGTCTTTCAGGTACACTCATGGATCCGTAAGAGCATTGAGAATCACAAGAGTATTCAAATTCGAAGAGAATTCGGACTTCGGAAGATGGCTCGAGAAGATCATTCGAACTCCAAAGATGGTTCACAAGGGCATTCAAACTCGGAAGATGGCTTTGAAGACCATTCAGACTCAGAGAAGCGGTTGGGCTCAAAAGATATGGAAGTTGACGAGGCAGTAGCAAAAGGTTCAAGCAAAAAACGGAAAGTCAGAAGAGCGGCAAAGTGTGTAAAAATAAAAAAATTGAAAAAGGGTGAATATCAAGGAGTTGTTTATAATGAATCTGGGCAACCAATTGGTCAAGGTGGAACTGACATCGGTAGTTATGGAGGCTACTTGGTGAGGGCAAGAGTAAGGATTACAATAACTAATTGGAAAGATGTATCACCAACATTGAAGAAAAATTTGTGGATCTCTTTGAAGGTACATTAATCTAATGCTTTATAAGCTAATTTCATTTTGTTTACATGATTAACTAATATGCTACCTACAAATAGGAAAAATTTAAGTTGGACACAAACGAAAGATCTATTCGTACAAGTCGCGATGGGCGGGGTTGTGGAAAGCATTCAAGTCTCGTCTTACTAGACGGTACATCTTACCTTTTAAGAATAAACCGAAGAGACTCAAGAAAATACCAAAGTTGTATAGAAAAGTAATCAGTCAAGAAGATTGGGATACTTTTGTAAAAAGTAGACTTACACCTGAATTTCTGGTACGTATTTCTCTTAATTTTATTTTGCTTTTGTTTGTACATGCATGCAAGCTATTGTTTTACCGTCTTAGTTTCTTGAAAGTCCTAAAGAAGCTAGTATCCATGTACTGGTGGATTCCAAGCAAAGAGGCTGTGCCTGGGGAGGTTGGACTTGTGGCAGAAGGCCAAGTTTAGTTTGAGTGGATTTTGTTGATTTGTGGTTTCCTTTTTTTTTTAGATTCCAGTAGGGTTGATTATACAAGAGAGCTTGCGAGAATTTATCTTGTAAGATTCTAGGTGGATTCCCTTGCATCATCTATTCTTGGTTGCATGTCATCCTTAGCTGTTGTAGTCTCCCCTTCCGAGTTATCAGTTGGCATGACTAAGTGTTTAAACCTGTTATCTCCATACTGCAACAGTAAAAGTCTCGCTTTATCTCTCTATGCTTCTACTTTAGATTTGTCATTTGGTTTCGGTTCGTCTTCATTGCTGCTGCTGCCCTTTGTATTCCTTGTCAGAGTTTCTCTGCTGCCGCCCTTTGTATTCACGCTCAAGTCTGCCATTGTTTAATCATGCTTACCGAGTTCAAGGGCTGCGCGACTGAAATTGTGTGCGAGAATGTGACAAAATGATATTCGTCTAAATTTATAATAAATAAATCTATGTCTAGATGATTAGAATTCTGTGGGAGTTTGTATTCACAACATCAGGTGTACTTCGTCAGCTGAACTCTGCTTTCGACGCAGAGACGAGGTACTCCTAGATCGACTTGTCTACCCTTTCATTAGTGTTCTCAGTTAAGAAGCTTAGGCCTTACTTCTACGCACACACGATCAGAATAATTACAAAGTCTTCTGGGCTTAACATGGCTCGGGAGCTCGGCATCTCGAGTCTAACTGTCTTCAGTGACTCCCAGCTCATTGTCAACAAACTTGGGGTAGGATACAATTAATCAAATCTAAAAAGCCTATCAAAGGTGCTTCCTACTTCTGCGACCAACCATGTAGGTCTGCCATTTGTCCAGGTAGCTTCATGCGGTTGTAGAGATGCTCCTGCCTTAGCCAAAGCATCAGCACTGAAGTTTCCCTCCCTCCAAATGGTAGTGTTGTTTTATGCTGATAATGTTTTATGCTGTTTTATATGGTTTCTGACAATACATTGAATTACTACCCAAGAAATTTCTTCAATGGTTCTTATTAAGATGAGGGAGATTGCAGAGGCTTATCTTGGTTCTACAGTTAAGAATGCAGTTGTTACTGTCCCAGCTTACTTCAATGATTCCCAGCGTCAAGCTACTAAGGATGCTGGGGTTATTGCTGGACTTAATGTCTTAGCATATCATTAATGAGCCAACTGCTGCTGCTATTGCTTATGGTCTTGATAAGAAGGCTACAAGTGTTGGTGAGAAGAATGTGCTTATCTTTGATCTCGGTGGTGGTACTTTTGATGTCTCTCTTCTTACTATTGAAGAGGGTTTTTTTGAGGTTAAGGCAACTGCTGGTGACACCCATCTTGGAGGGAGGATTTTGACAACAGAATGGTGAATCACTTTGTGCAAGAGTTCAAGAGAAAGCACAAGAAAGACATCAGTGGAAATCCTAGAGCTCTTAGGAGGTTGAGGACATCATGTGAGAGGGCAAAGAGGACTCTTTCATCCACTGCTCAAACCACAATTGAAATTGACTCCTTGTTTGAGGGTATCGACTTTTATACCACCATTACCCGAGCCAGATTTGAGGAACTCAACATGGATTTGTTCAGAAAGTGTATGGAGCCTGTTGAGAAGTGCTTGAGAGATGCTAAGATGGACAAGAGTACTGTCCATGATGCTGTACTTGTTGGTGGTTCCACTAGAATTCCCAAGGTTCAGCAGCTTCTACAGGATTTCTTTAATGGAAAGGAGCTCTGCAAGAGCATCAATCCTGATGAGGCTGTTGCTTATGGTGCCGCTGTTCAAGCTGCTATTCTTAGTGGTGAGGGTAACGAGAAGGTCCAAGACCTTTTGCTACTGGATGTCACTCCACTTTCCCTTGGGTTGGAAACTGCCGGAGGTGTCATGACTACCTTGATCCCAAGGAACACAACCATCCCCACCAAGAAGGAACAGGTCTTCTCTACATACTCTGACAACCAGCCAGGTGTGTTGATCCAGGTATTCGAGGGTGAGAGAACCAGAACCAGGGACAACAACATGCTGGGTAAATTTGAGAACCAGAACTGCATTCGAGGCATTAGCATCACTAGTCAATGCATATACTCGTCCTTGAGTTTTCGGTCCATTGCTATTATTGTTTCTGTACTGCCCACCCTGTGACTTTTGTTGTTGTTGTTGTGGTACTTGCTGTTTTTCTCTCTCTGCTGCAAGAATGGGACAATTTCTCTTCATATGATTAGGATCACCACACTTGTAACATGCAAACGGAACATCTGACTTATTCCCAGAACTGCTACTATAGTTTTTCCCATTCCCATTATTGTTGTTATTATAATACGAATTCCCATAAGTCCTTTGCTTCTTGTTTTGCATTAGATGTTGATTGTTAGAGTTCGGATTGGTAGTTTGCACTCGATTGATATTCTTCTCCTTAATTTTCTGGCTGTCTTCCATTTCTTGCTCTGCCAGTAGTGCTCGTTCAATAATCTCTGAATAAGTACGGATCTTTAGTACTGCAAGCTTGCCTCGAATAGAAGGATTCAACCCTCTTTCAAACCTCTTTGCCTTTCGTGCCTCGTCTGCCACTAAGTGAGTAGCAAACCGAGATAACTCTGCGAATCGTGCTTCATATTGTGCTACAGTCATCTTCCCTTGATAAAGGTTTTCAAACTCCATAGTCATCTTATCCTGGAATTTTCTGTGTTTGCAGCTGGAATTTTCTGTGTTTTCTGTGTTTGCAGCTGGAATTTTCTGTGTTTGCAGCTGGAATTTTTTTGGTTGAATACTTGAATAGGGGTTACTACTAGTGCATGAAAATATGAGGCCAAAATGAAATGGTCGACTAGCAGTGGGTTTCATAAGTGCTTGAAATTTGATATAGGTACAAGGACGAACGAATGGCTACCCACCTTGACCAGATTAAGGGGCTCTCTACCCACTTCCAACAGTTCAGGATATTCCAGCTTCCCCGACTTGACAATAGGCACCCCGAATGACAACGAATGGCTACCCACCTTGACAACTCATGAAGCTCGGAGTATACCCAATATAAGGAGCTACCCAGCATCAGTCTCCAGAGGCTGACTGTGGCCCCCATTCGGCCTAAGCAGCAGCCGAGCTGGATGGACCCCCTGAAGCAGTACCTTATTGACGGTACTCTTTCCCTCTATCTTCATATTTGTCATTGCTGGTCCTGCTCCCCTGTTCGATCGGGGAAAGAGTACCAGTACAGGGGAATACTTGAGTATCACATCGTCCCACCCCACTCCAAACCAAAACAATCTAGCTACTAGAAGCAGCCTAGCTACTAGAGGAAGGGAACTCAAAACTAGCTACTAGGGGACGAGAGAGAACAAGAAAGCTATCGTCCACATTCACGTTAGGCTGTTATGCTTGTTCTCTTTATTTGCTATATACCGCATTCACGTATCTCACTATGCTATTACCTTGAGGTTTTCTGGGATGTCTGCTGGATATTGAGGTTTTCTGAGTGTATAACCCACTGCCATTTTACAATCCCATATCAGTAATTGTTCCTATAGACGTACGAGTTATCTTCTTGAGTTAATCACTTTAAGGGCGTATAGGAATGTTTTTCTCATTCAAAACTACTTCCAGCTAAAGTATTATTTCAAGAAATGGTTTAAACAGCTCTAGTACATAACACGTATTTATTTTTATTTTTTAATTTGTAAGAATCTTAGCGAAGTGCAATCAACGCGGCGAAAGCAAAAGAAGTTTAACCACCGAACAGGCAGGATGAGTATTGCTAATCGCGTGGAGAAAAAGGTAAGTAAATGTATATAGCATTCCTCTAATTTGTTATTTGATATGTAATATAGCATTCCTTTAATTTGTTTTTATTTATGTAATATTGCATTCCTCTAATTTGTTATTATTTGATGTGCTATATACTTCAAAAACAGAGACAAGAGGAGGGCATCATTTATTGGAAGGGACAGTCTTATGGGTGGCAACTTTTCCTCCAAGGCAAAGATGGTAACTATGCAAATGATGCTACCAAGGAAGTTTTGAGAGAGAATAGCACGTTTCAGTCTAGTATACTTCCTAGTATAGTGTGAATGTTATATTAATAGTAATAATAAGGTTACAATATAGAAGGGTAGAAAGGTGCCACATTGACCAAGGTGATGATTTGCTTCTCTTGTTTTACTTTCTATATTTGATCATGTTGCTTAGCTTATCATACTAAGGGGCAGTTCTTGAATGGTACATGGAAAATTTTAAGAATATAAGTTACCCACTTGCACTCCTTTTCATCTTTGCCCCCATGCACGTGCACAACTAGAATGGATATCTGAGGGGGTGGGGAGGGTTCAAAATCACTTCATGAGGGTGTCATAAAACTCCTTTTTATTTTGAGAAACATTTGTGTGATTATTAAGTCCATCTGTATGAATCAAAGTTCAACCGAGAGGGTGACAACACTTTTGAGAAACTTTTGATGGGTTGCTTTCGAGATACTTGCTTAGAAACAATAAACAAGGTGTAGATTATGGTTGTGACCAACCCTCTTATTAATTCAAATCTTGCACTGTTTTCTGCTTTTGTGGTTTTGGGTGAGTGATAAGTCTACATCCACACTCATTATCTTGTAGGATGATTATCAAACGCAGTCAAGGAAGGAACTTTAGAGGTTGAGGGTACTAAAGAGGCGATCGACTCGGCATTGGGTACTTCGAACACGGTGGTCGTGTTAGAGGTAGGAGATGGAGTCACCCCCACACAGTACTTTCGCCTAATAAAGCGTGGATCTAAGAAACATATGCGTGCATTGGAGTCGAAAGCTCGCGAGGAAGAGGAAAAAAGAAAAAAGGAAGAACAAAAAAGAAAAAAGCCGAGGAAAGAAAGGGAAAGGAAGAACGGAAAAAAAGAAAAGAATTGAAGAATAAATACAAGGAGTTAGAAGCAAAATTTAATGATCGTCTCACTTCTCCTGCTTCGGAAAAAATTGCTTCGAATAGCCACAAAAGTGACAATAGAGACCATATCCCCCCTTTAGGTGGTGCACATAGCAAGCGTAAAGTAAGCTTTTAAATATTGTTTACACTACTTTAGAATTGGGTGTTTTTTGTTTCCTATTTCGTTTTTATTTTGTAAATATTCTCTAACATATATAGCCGAAGAACAAGGAAGAGAAGAGAGATGTGGGAAAAAACTCTGAACCTGATTTTAGGAAGGTACATGCTAAGGGAACAAGTCATTCCCCACTTCCAAATCCTATGCTTCCTCTTGGAAAGGTATCGTTGTCACAATCCTTGCAGTATCACATTTTACTTAATATAATAGATAGGTTCTGAATCTGATTAACACACAGTCTTCTAATCCGCCGTTATTTTCATATTGTTAATTACTAAAAACTCAGTATACAATTAGGACTGAGTTGCGGTTTGGTGTGGGTTCCAAGTCCAATATTGTTGCTAAGGGTAAGGTTCGTGGAGCTTGGACCGAGAGACTAAGTTGCACAATGTTCCTTAGGGCCAAACAATGCACGCGTATCGGGTTGATAAGATTTTGGAAGGTAAAGATCATGTTGCTCTTCTTCCTATACCAGTTCGAGATGGTAATTTTGAAAGATGCTCTTGGATCACAAGTTGCTTGGCCAAAGCACTTAGTATTGAAAGGCATTGAGGTAATTTCATTAAGTTTTAATTTATTTTGAAGTACTTTAAAATATTTTTTGTGTGTGTCTAGTTTTTTTTTTTTTTTAGTTCTAAATATTCTCACCTAAAATTTGTTGAAGACCAAAAGGCTAATTCTCTATACCACCAAAAACTTCTAAAAAGGAAAATCTTTGAAGTAACAAGTCGTGCACCGAAGTCTGAAATCATACATGGGATCTTGGAAAGGTGAATACTAGTGCTTGAATCCCCTGTTTTATGTTGTATTTGCAATTAACCCATTATGACTTTACAATTCATCTTAGGGCGGAGTTAGGTTTGGCCGTGGATTTCAAATCCAATGTTGTTGCTAAAGGGTATAGTCTACGAGGAGCTTGGACCGGAAACTAAGTTGCACAATGTTCCCTTAGGGCAATACAACTCACATGTAGCGAGTTGGGAAGATTTTGGAAGGTAAAGAACAAGCTCTTCTTCTGTACCGGTTGGTGATAAGTTGAAATTTGTGGAAGACGCTATTGGATCACACGTTGCTTGGCCGGGGAATTAGTGGTGAAAGCCAACCGGTAAAAATATCGATGATTGTAAATTTATAAGAATCCCACTTTAGGATCGGACCTCTCCCTTTTTTCGTCTAGCTCCCTCTATTTATACATTTCTTCCTTCTAATCCACCTCATGATCCTTACACAAGTAAACATTCCACCTCCAATTTGTGTAGATGTGCATCCGCACTTCCGCTCCACATACACATAGGCCATAACACAGCCCACTGCGGGACACTTCAAGCCGCGCCGGATACCTACTGGACCACTTCCAGTCCATTACACATAGACCATGTTACGGCCACCCTTGCTAGACATGACATTATAATTTTTTATGCTTATCTTTTATTTTTCGGTTTTGAATCGGGGATAAAATAGGGCAACCGAAAGTAAAAGTAAAGCTTAAAAACTAAGTCACCGGCCACAACAAAGGAAGCGATCTATGCACTTCCTTTGGTGCCATGATTGGTACAATTATTCAAAAGTGGTCTAACTTAAGTTTCCATATGGACAAGAATTATTAGGAGATAACATAGAGTTTTTCATACATAGAGACAAATGGCGTGAAGGATGTTTGTAATCTTGAATCTGTCGAGTCTCCTTGTATGGTTGCATATATGAGGTGATAAAACTTACGTTGTTACTAACTATTTTATTGAATGTTTCTTTGCTTATAAAATGAGTTGTGTTTTCACATTTCGGATGCTTGTATGAGAAATTTGTTTGTTCTAGAGATGGATATTTGTTTGTCAACCCCGTACTGTCTTCGGTGTTGTGGATTCAAAAGAAAAACTAAACTTGTTCTTGATAGACCGAGGGAAGCAAACATGAATGAAATTGTTTTCATTCCTTACAACCCAAGGTATGGACATATATTATATTGGTTTTGTTGAACTCATATTTGGTTACAAATACATATTAAATGCTAGTTAATAACTTGTTTGGTTTTAGCTTCCATTGGATTGTGATTGTCATCGACTTGTCTAGTATGGATGTTTATTGGTTGGATTCATTACATGGTAAATGCACCGGTGACATGGAAATCATTATCAACACGTACGTAACTATTTCCATACGCATTTATTGGTATACTTTTTGTATTATATATGTAGACTTTTTTATTTCTTATATTGACATTAATTGCTTAAATTTTTAACTTGTAGTGCGTTGATAGCTTTAAAAGGGATCCAAGTGAATAGAAGTTCTCAAAAACCATGTTGGCACCATATCAAGGTAAACGATTACAGTTACTATTTTTTTTTTTATAAGCAAGCGAGGTTGTTTGAGAGGTCCCCTACCCCTTTTCATTAATAATTGTAAAAATTGTATTACATCCTAACATACACATTCCCCATAGCATCATCATAGACTATTTTCTTTATATCCACAGAAAATTAGCTTACCAAAATGATGACAAGAGTTCCTGCCTAAGCGTCAAACCAATATCCGATCAACGCACTTTGACGCCTGTGGAATACACCTCTCAAAACGAGAGGAAACTAATCCATCCGATCTACATTACATAGACCACCGGTCAAAATCGATGCGTAGGACCCTTTCCATGTCATCAGGATATTAACAGTTAACATGTCAGAAGATTGTTACCTGACCAACAGAAGTGAATTCTCCCCTCTATTTTTAAATAGTTGGTCTTTGTTCAAAGTGATGACAGGTTCTGTTTTACTAACTGTATGACTAATTCTAAATAATAGATTAGGTCAATTAGGTGATCTGGCTCACATCTATGAACAGGATTTTTGTATGTGCTTCAGTCTCTAGTCTGCGTTGGTCCCTCTTATATTGATACGTGGGACTGCAGTTCTGAATTTGGATAATGTACTCGGATATACCTAGTTCCGCTTACTTCACTTGAAAGACATCACCCTTTACATTATCTCAGGTTCTATGTTTCCAAATCCCAGCTTGTTTCTACAGCTACATATCTCATACATCATCAGCGAGAAATAGGTAAGTACATATCTGGCGTCTCCTCTTTTCATTGTTGTTCCATAGTATTGCCTCCTCAAGTCAGTCTCTGAGGGTTTTGTCCCTGTTTTCCTCTACCTCTTAGGTTCAAATCAGACCCAAACCACAAGCACCAACGGATACACCCTACATCACCTTCACAACTTCTATTGTCAAAACAGTCTTTGACACTTTTGTACTGATCCAAGAGGGCAAGAACCACCAGCTATATGTGTCTCCCTCCGTGTTTATGTGTTTGTAAGCTGACTTGACTGTAAGCTCACCACTTTTGTTAGCAACCCAAATGATTTTATCAGAGATTTCTGGATGAATTTTCACTAGTTTACTACTAGTGAGAGCCTGAGGAAACACCTCTCCTATCCTACTTTGGTTCCAACTTCCAAGTGAGGTTTTGAGTAACTTGGACTTGTTGGGACCCTGTTGAGATTTGTGTTTGTATTTAGGATAGAATCGAGAAGGCTTTTTAGACAGGTTGTTTTGTTGAGATAGGTCGATAGGTTATCCAAGGTTCAGCATAAAAACACAGGCAAGAAGTTAGAACCATCTCCTACTTTCCATAACAAACCATCCTTATTTGACACTGAGTCTTATCGTTTAAGAGTCTGTATATACATAACCCTCCCATAAACTTCTCTGTAGAACTACTGATTCTGCACAACACATCTATACAGTTTCCCATTTGCTTCAATTTTTTTGCAATGAGAACCCTCAAAGTATTTGTATAAAGAAGTACATCCAAAATCCGGATAAGAAGGATTGTGTGCAAGGAAAGGAAAACAATTTAGAGGAACGAGTAGTAGAAGTGCAATAATAAATTTCAAGTGCATCTCTAAGCCTCGTCTCACATCAAAGATAGTCATTCACACTGTAAGTTTCAGTTGTCAATTATCGGACCCTGAAGGCCTGAACATCTCTATATTATCACTTACAAACAAACATATTAGCAAGAAGCAGTGGATTAATAAATTGGCATCAAACAGGCCTTTAATGGACGAACCATAGTTTTGTTTCAGACCCTGGATAGCTGTCTCTGCATCATCAATGCTTTCAAAGCTGGCATAACCCTCGCCCAAGCACAAGTCAGTCTAAATTGTCTATAGCAACAAGCTGGGTCAGTGCGAACTTTTGTAACGGTATCTGGTATTGTGGAAGTAGTGCGAACCCCAGGGTGGTCTATAGCAAGTTAGAATGAAGGCTTGTTGTAGATAACAACGCATATTTGCTTAGCAGCTGTACCCTTAGGTAAGGTGCTGGAAGAGATTTACCGCTATTTATCTATCTATCTCGAGTCCTCCCCAGCTGTTGATTCCTCTGCACTTATTCCTTACTTTCAAGCCGGCTATCTTTGTTCTACTAGCTTTATAGCTTTAATCAAACAAGATTTCAATTAGTTTGCAACGCGGAAATAACCGAAATATGTCTATCAAAGTCAACTCAAGGCAGCCTTAGAAAAGCACTTTACGAGCTATAAGCCCATTTATACTTAGACTTTTCCAACGTTTTAGGACTCTGACGATAGTTATCGTCGATGGGATCTCATTTTATGACGATAGAAGCACCAAAAGCAGCAATAGAATCGATGTATTGAGCACGGACTCACGGAGCTTCGTGCTGCTTAGCTGCCTTCAAGAGTTGGGCGGGCAGTCTCCGTACTAGCGACTGAGCTACGGATACGATTTCTGAAGAAAGAGTGATTTTTCTTTATCGTAACCTCACGAAGTAGGTTAATATGGGGTGCCGTATTTGTATTAGTGACAGCACTCTGTTCTGCCCATTTTCGGAGTAGAAGTAGGCGAGGCGGCGCTCAATTCCAACGCTGCCTTCTTGTCTCAAGTGGATCCTCAACAAGCTTGATAGGCAGAGCTGGTTCTGAAAAACCCTCCTTAAAGCTTGCTAAGTCTGCTGCAGCTAAAGCGGGTGAACTCCGATTCTAAACAAGCTCCAGCCCCTCCTTGATCTTAAACGCAGCCGGTATTGGGCCGAAGGGATGCAGCCTTACAACATAGTGGGCTCGAAGAGAGAGCTGTGGATGAGCGGACGTATCGGAAGGGTAGGGCAGTAGAATCCGGATCGACCACCGCTCTATCTATGGTGCAATCGCCAAAGACAAACCAGCGGACAACTCCCTTTGCCTTTCTGTCTAAGCTGCAACTCCTACAATACCACGGCAGACAAGAGGGAGTGTTGCTTCCTGCTCATCAACTTTATGAAAGACTGGAATGAAGGTTGTTCAATCAAAAGTATTCTTCAAAAAATTCTTTTTCAAAGCGGAGAAGTTAAAAGCGACATGGGGGAGGGGGATTGTAGAAGCATATGCCAACCTCACTAGTTAATTAAGTTCAGCTGTTCACGAGTGTGGAAATCCCTTGCTTCCCTCCCATGCCATAGTTAAGAGGGTATCTTCTGTACCTTAAGAACAGTTCTTATTTATATAATGCTGTATTGAATGGGTTAGGCTATGTACAGTTTTTCTTGTGTCTTGAGGAAAGCGAAATGCAATTTGGAGGGGAAGCGAATGCAATTTGAGAGGCAAATATGAATGACAAGTGCATCTCCAAACTCAAAGTCTCACATCAAAGGAAATCACTGGCACTTTATTTAAGTATCAGTTCTCAAACTATCGGCCCTGAAGGTCTGAAGCGCCTCTGCATGATCAATAAAAATCAGGCCCATAAAATGAAAACTTTCTGTAGAGCGGCTAAATCTGCAGAATCGGTTCTTTCCAGTTTGTTAAGTGATTCCTTCTGCAGTAGTGAGAACTGAGAACAGTTCATGGCTTGTAATCACCATCACTGCCCAGGAACCATTTCCCATAAAAAAAATTCAAATAAGAACCCTCAAAGTTATTGAGTTGCATAGGTGAGAGTTTTAATTCTGCTGCATGCATATTTTACTTCTATAAAAGTTGGTTATCTTCAGCAGAATCAGTATAGTATTTCTCATTAGATTTGACAAGACATGCATATAATCTGCTCATGAGTATTATGATGTTTAGAGTTAGACAGTTCGTTGAGCCAAATAAATGATATACTACGCCACGCTCCACTGCAATGCAGTATCGCTCAACAGGAGCAGTAGGGTGATGTAGAGAACTGACTAGAACCATTGAAGGAGCAGATGATGGTGTGGGTACAATAGTTGTTACTGGAGCAGGTTCACTTGCTGGTGGTGAAGCCAATGGGGGTGTAGCAGTTGGTGGTTGGACCTTGTGCTATAACAGATCAAGTCAACATTGCAAAGACCAAGAATAGACCAATGCTAGAAAGCCATCTTGGTGCTTGTGTGTGTTGGCTGGGGTGTGGTGCAGGTGGTGTATGCTGTGTGTCCCCAGTGCAAGTCGTGGTACCTTGTTGGTTTTGTGTGTTGGAAATGGTGATGTTGAAGGTTTGGAGACTTGTTTGGAAGTGAATAGATTGTTTAGTTGTGTTTGTTTAGTTGTAGTGTAACTGTATCAGCCTAATATATGACTACTAATACGATTGGTGTATCAGCCTAATACTGCTATAGTTCGTAGTTTTATTACTTGATGCAACTGTATTGCTAACAATATATTTGGTGCGTAGTCTCTCTGTCATCTGTTCTTTCCAGGGTTAAGTGAAGTGAAGCAGCATCACCTCGTTTCTTTTCTTTTACCATTAGCTTTTCCATTTGAATAATTAATGTAACTTTTGTACTCTGGAAACTAATTTAACAATGTTCCTATCCTGTGTGGTTATCATTTTAACAATGACAATATTTTGACATCGATGCGTAGGACCCTAATATACAGTTACAAACAACTGGTTGATACAGGCGCTGCAATTCTTATTGCTCAACCCTTGCCTCCGATTGCATTTTTTCTATTTAGAACTAATTTGTTCTGAAAATACAATTTTGCCCCTAATAAGTAATTTGCCCCCTGATTCAATTTCATAATTTGATATTTTTGCGAGGGCCCCTCGCAACGGACGGTAAACAATGTGGTATTCACTCAATGCGCTTTATGCGAGACATAATGGCGATCCTTCTCCTTTGTCATTGAAAGTAAATAAAATACCTCTCACATTTTAACTTAATTTATGCTTTTGATATCTTTAGCAAGCTGTGTTTTTAACTTTTTTTATTCTCTATTTTGCAAAATATTAAACTTGTTTCTTATATTTCGGATAAAAATCTTAGCAATAAAAAGGCCTTCACCGACAAGGAAATAAATGAAGTTCGAATGGATTTTGTTATGTTCATCCAAGAATGTATTATGAACTATCCTCAAGATGAAGATGGACCATAAGGCTGAAGAGACATATATATGGGTGATCGAATTTGTGAGATTAGATTATTTTTCATTTGGATTTGGATTTGGATTAGGCTGATTATATTTATATGAATTAGATTGGAAATGTGTTATTTATTTCATTACGTTTTACGATTAAGTACAAATATATATTGGTTATCTAATGGGATTGGAATGTTTCAATGAAATTAGCAATATATATGAGTGTTATTTGAAATTTAATGGATCATATTAGGATATGTAGTTTATTGGTGTGTGTAGTTTATTGTAGGTCCCCAATTTTGGGGGTTTTTATATATATTCACGTTTTATTATTATTTTTAATAAAAAAAATATATTTATATATACATATCACTGTTTTACCCAAACAGTCATGACTAATGATACTTTTTATGACTGTTAAAAAAGATGAATGAATAACTGTTTATTTGAAACTGTCACAAATGATATGATTTGTTGTGACGGTTTTTGGGCAGTTGTTACCGTTTTTTATGATTTTGTGACCGTTAAAAGGATGAATGCATAACCGTTTATTTAAAACCGTCACAAATGATATGATTTGTTGTGACGGTTTTTGAGTAGTTGTTACCGTTTTTTATGGTAGAGAGGCTAGTCTGGAACAAATATTTGTGACGGTTTTGGGAAAAAATAAATGACTCTCACTCCGTCACGGTTTTGGAAAAAAAAAAAACCGTCACAAAAGACTTTTTGTCACTGTTTTTAACAGTGATATAAAGCCTTTTTTCTTGTAGTGACCTATGAAATGAACGATTAAACTCAAATCGTAAGTAAACTAAACTTTTCTTTTACGTGATTTATTATCAAAGCTTCTACTCTCGATGCGAATTGCACTAAATGGAGTACGAAGTTCGTTCCACTCCTAGTTCTCTAGCATGGATTGTTTTCATAGTCTAACTAGTCACTCTTAAGTCAATGAGAGTTTTACGAAGGGAATTATACTACGATGCAACTACCCACAAGATGCAACTAGTCGGTTATCAGAATACTAAGGGGAATGCTACGTTGATTCTATGATAAGGAGTTAGAGGGGGATTGATTCCACCTTAACTCAACTTAATCCACTAACGGCGAATCGTTAATAATCGAATTGAATGGCGCCGAGAAACAATTGGTTATTCCTAATCCCTAATTATACATGGCATTTCTACCAATTCATAACTAGCATGTGAACAATTAAACTCATTCTCATGGTGAACTAATCATTTCTAGAGTGGAATAGAAAATCTGACGACTCTACGATAATCGGAATCAAGCTTTCATCAGGCTTCACAACCCCTCTAATGGAGGTTTAGCCTTGAATCATTCATAATCATTTCCATTTATATTAAAACTAAACATAATATAAAGCATTGAAATTTATTTAATTAAACAATAATGAAATCTAATTTAATGACTAAATTGAACTAAGGACATGAATTGAAATTAGATCTAGAATTGGAATTGACAAAATCGAAATGGATAAAGAATACTACTTTATTGATCTAATCAAAATGAAGAACAAGATTCAAAGGTTTAATCTATAAAGGGATTTGAAACTAATTAAAGAAAACAATTAAATCTAGATCTAGAAGCTATTTTAATGGCTACTTTCTATTCTAAGCTATGAACCCTAATTCTCTACTAATTAATCTACCATTATCTATCTACCATTAACAAAGAGCTAAAAGCTTTTGTTTTATACATTCAGATCAAAAATCGTGCATGGGCTTGGAGCCATGTTTTGGGCGAGAATCGGGCCCAAAACCCAAGTCTTTCAAATTCAAAAGGCCTCTTCAGTTGCAGTTGACTTCCACAGACTTTTCGTCCACTTCTGCTCCTCTGATTGGGTCAAGGCTTGGACCATTGCAAAGCTCTTTCCGAGACGGTCGTTTTGACATAAGGTAGGCCTCAATCCAGGTCCGAGTCCAAAGATATGGCATTCGAAGTTCTCACGACTTTTGCTCCTTTTATCTCGCTAAAGTGGCACATTTCTCGCACATAATGGACTTTGAAGCCTGAAATGCATGAAAACGCGTAATCAGTGTTAACTCTTACTTATTATTCACATAATTGGTCTAACAGTATGATTATTAAGGGGTTAAAACTACAGTTTTGGGCTCTTATCACTCATCCCCTCCGCTGTCTCTCTTTTAGATGGGCCGAGCAACCTGATGGGGGCCACTCTCTTTGCCCCAGGTGTCTCTCGCAATTCTCATCCACGAAGGGTTCATCCCACTCCTTGGGTTTAGCCATGCCATGTAACCTGCTAGAATAACTCGTCTTGCTCTAGGCTCCTTTGGGCGTTACTGTCAGCGAAAGGGTCGTCCCTTCTGTTGTCTCTCTTTTCGATGGGCTGAGTAGCCAGATGGGGACCACTCTCTTTGCCCCATGTGTCATTTGGTATTTCCCGCCCGTGAAGGGCTTATACCTCTCTGCAAGGGACTCCTCTATATCGCTATCTAGATCTGATTTAGGAACCATACATAGTAGGCAAATTTCTTTTCATAAAAGGGTCGTTGTATTATATATTTACAAACAGCTATAGTCCTTTACTCTGGACCTCCGTTAGATTGCTTTGTACCTTTGTTACATTCAATTGTAAAAAAAATTCAGCATTCTCACGTTCCATGGCTTTTCTATCAGTTTGCCTTTCATTGTTCTTAACTTGTAGGTTCCAACTCCTCCTACCTCCATCACGGTGTAGGGTCCTTCCCAATTTGGACCCAGCTTCCCATCTCTCTCCTTCTTCGTACTAGGGGTCACCCTGCTGAAGCACAAAATCTCCTATCTGAAACTGCCGCGGTTTGACCCTCTTGTTATATTGCCTCTGTAAGTGCCTGTGATACTCCTCTAGTTGAATGCGGGCTGAGTCTCTTCTTTCTTCCGCCAAATTCAAATCCATGACCAAGATGCTCCAATTAGAACCCTCCTCCATGGCCTTGGTTCACATTGTAGCTGCCACCATCTCTGAAGGAATCATAGCCTCGACGTCATAGGCTAAGGCAAATGGGGTCTCTTTGGTGGTCATCCGAGGAGTAATTCAATATGCCCACAGAACATGGTTCAACTCATCTGCCCACGCCCCTTTCTTATCTTCCAACTTCCTCTTATTAAGGTTGTTCATTATCATTTTATTGGAAGATTCAGCCTGTCCATTGCCCTCAGGGTTGTAGGGGGCCGAGAACCCCTGTTTCACCTTGTATGCCTGCAGAAACTCAATCACCTTAACTCCCGTGAACTGTGTTCCATTGTCCGCAATGATGCAATATGGCAGTCCAAACCGACATATGATGTTCTCCTATAAAAACTTAATCACCTGCGTCTCCTTCACCTACTGCAAGGGTACAGCTTCTATCCATTTAGTGAAGTAGTCCGTAGCTTCTAGCATATACCTCCTTTTTCTGCTAGCCATGGGCAATGGTCCTACAATATCCATCGCGCACATAGCAAAAGGCCACGGACTTGAGACATTATGTAGGGGTTCTGTGAGGGAGAATATCAGCTGTGAAAATCTCTGGCACTTGTCACACTTCCTAGCGAACTCCACTACATCCCTTTTCATGTGGGGCCAGAAATAGCCCTGCGTTAAGAGTCAGTGTGTCGTAGTCCTCATGGCAGAATGGCTCCCGCAGTCCCCTTCATGCATCTCTGCCAGTACCTCTAAGGCTAACCGCAGTCCCAAGCATTTTAACAATGGCCCATTGAAGTTCTTTCGATATAGTTCGCCTACAAGCAGTACGTATCTCTGAGAATTTTGTTCCAACTTTCTTCTTTCTTTCTTATCTGTCACCTCCTTGCCCTCCAAGAAGCACTTAATGGGATCCATCCATCCCCCTTCTTCTTCTGTGATCTGACACACCTCCATTACCTCCTCTATGCTTGGTTTCTCCAATCTTCCTACCCCGTATTCTCCTTTCCTCTGACCCAGGTATGGCTGCAGCCATGTACGCAAGGGCGTCCGCATGCCTATTCTCACCACGACCCAAATGTACAAATCTGAGCTTCGCAAACTTGGTGGACCTTTTGTGTAACACCTCTAAATACTTTACTATCCACGGACAACGGGCAGTGAACCCTCCATTTGTTTGACACACCACTAAGTTTGAATCTGAATACACGGTCAGTTCCTTCACCCCCAAGTCTTTGGCCATTCTCAACCCCGCTATCATTGCGGCCTCATATTCTACTTCATTACTTGTTGTCGCAAACCCTAGCTTCCTAGTCAGTTCTATTCTGTTATTGTTAGGTGTAACCAATACAACCCCTATGTCACTGCATGCATCAGTAGCAGATCTATCTGCGAATACTCTCCACCCATTCCTTTTATCCCAAGGGTCTAGGAGATCGGGCTCTACATCCTTCTCTGGTTCCATGACCATATCTTCTCCCCAAGTGGGATCTTCCGCGGGGAACTCTGCCAGAAACTCTGCCATCGCCTGTGCTTTCTCCGCAGTTCTTATCTGATATTGTATCTCGTATGAACTAAGCATCACTGTCCATTTCAATATTCTGCCTGATTTTTCTGCCCTTAATGCTTGTTTTAGAGGCAGATTCGTCACCACTACCACTGAGTGTGATTCGAAGTAGGGTTTCAGCTTTAGGGCCGAGAAGATTAATGCCAGGGCATATTTCTCAATTCTATTATACCGCGTCTCTGCGTCCATCAATGTTTTGCTTTGAAAATACGCCGGCTTCTCCATTCTGTCAATGAGCCGGACGAGAACCGAACTAACTACATATTTGGTGGCCCCTAAATACAAGTATAATTTCTCCCCTGCTCTGGTCGTGACAACAGAGGAGCCTTGCCCAAATACCTCTTCAACTCTTGAAATGCCTCCTCGCATTCTGATGTCCACAAGAAATCTGGTGTGCTTCTTAGTAATCGATACAGCGGTCTACATTTGTCTGATGACTTAGAAATAAACCTATTCAAAGTCGCGACCATACCGGCCAACCGCTGCACTTCCTTGACATTCTGTGGTGATGGCATCTCCACTAAGGATCTTATTTGCTCAGGGTTAGCCTCTATTCCCCTATAAGTAACAATGTAGCCCAGGAACTTTCCTGTGGTCACCCCGAATGTGCATTTCTCATGATTCAACTTCAAGTTGTACTTCCGTAGGATACCGAATGTCTCTCTTAAACCCTCTAGATGCTCTTCCTCTGACATGCTCTTTTCTACCATGTCATCTATGTATATTTTGATCCCCTTCCGAATCTTACTTTCAAACATTTTCTCTCCCAACCACTGGAAAGTAGCTCCGGCATTCTTAAGTCCAAATGGCATCCTAGTGTAGCAATACGTGCCGCCTTCTACCATAAATGTTGTCTTCTCCTGATCCGGTCCGTACATCGCGACCTGGTTATACCCCATCGATGCATCTATGAATGAAAATATTTTGAATCCTGCTGTTCTATCCACCAACTCATCCACCCACGGCATTGGATAACTATCCTTGGGACACTCTACATTCACATCTGTAAAAACAATACACATACAAACCTTGCCATTCTTTTTTGGTACCGCAACGATATTGGACAACCAATCTGTGAATTCCACTTCTCGTATTATTCCAGCTCCTTTTAACCTCGCAACCTCTTCACGAATTCCCTCAGCATACTTCGGCCTAATGCTTCGCATCCTTTGCCTTACTGGCTTGGTGTCTTCCTTCATGTGTAACCGATGATATGCGAACTCTGGATCTAATCCCGTGACATCCTCAATTACACAAGCAAAGACATCTTTATTTTCAGACAAGAACTGTACCAACTTACCCTTCCACTCCTCCGGCAAGCTAGATCCTACCGACGAGAACCTCTCTTCTTCCCCCTCACCAATATTCACTACTTCAATCTCATCAAGTGTCTTCGGGCCCACCATCGACTCCTCCCCCTCTACAGAGGCACACTATAATTGCTATGCTTGCCTCTTCCGAGGGTGTGAAGTCTCTCATTCTAGTCCGCGGATCAATCATTTCACTATACCCCAATGACTGTTCTTGGCCGTCACCTGATCGCCACGAACTTCATACATGCCAATCGGTGTGGGAAATCATATCACTTGGTAATACGTCGATGGGACAGACTTCATCTCATGAATCCACCGCCTTCCTAAAATTGCATTGTATTGAGATGTAGAATCCACCACCATAAACCGGGCGAAGACTGTCACTAGACCCATGGTCACTGGCAATAAAAGCTCCCCCATGGATTCCGTCATACTTTCGTTGAAGCCGTATAAATTGGTTCGCAGCGGACTCAGCTGCCTAGGATCAATTCCCATTTCTTCCAAAGCTCCTTTGAACAGCAAATCCACTGCACTGCCACAATCAATCAACGCCCTCTTCACCATATAGTTGCCCATCGCTACCGTGATGACCAACGCGTCTTCATGGGGGGAATCCACATCCCGTAGATCCGCACTGCTAAAGACAATCATGTCTTTTTCCTCAGCTGCCCCTAACCTTGGTCGCAACCTATCTACCCCTTCGTTGATTTGCTAGATGCTCGTGGTTCTCCTTACCTTGTCCCTATGGGAATTATGACTTAAAACCTCCCTACTAAAAATCACATTAATAGTTCCCAGTATTCGGTCCTGGCGTGGCAACCACTCCTCATTATGTGCGCCCCTCACGAACTCCCTCATCCTCCCTTTTTCCACCAATCTCTGGACCAACCACTTTAGCGCGTAACAGTCGTTCGTCTCATGATTTCGTATCTGGTAATATGCGCAGAAAGGTTTATCCGGTATTTTCGTCGATGTGCTCTGCGGACCTTCATATCCCTGCATGTTCTTAATCAGGGGTAAAATCTCACCGAGGGGTCTATTTAATGGAGTCACCTATATCTCGCGGTATGGCTTCCTCTCCCTGTTCTCCATTCGAATCCCCTCCCGGTTCCTTTCCGCCCGTGGGGGGTATCCGCGATACCCCCCGCTTTCTTTTCTGGAAGTCTCTGTTCTTTGGTACTCCTTGTCTTTCTCTAATGCTAACACTGCCTTCCCTGACCTCCTGGAATCCTTGTGCATAGTATCCTCATATCTTATATATTTTTCCACCCACGGATATAATTCGTGCAAGGTCACGATCTCATTCTTCGCCACGGACTGATGCACTCCTGTCCCTGGTCGCAGTCCTCTTTCAAATGCGATCACCGCGGTTCTCTCATCCAGATTCTCAACCTTCAATTTCTTAGCCTTGAACCGACACAAGTACTCTCTGACTGACTCCGCAGATCTCTGTCGCACGTTGAACAATGCCACGATATCCACCACTCGCCTTTTCTGGTGTATAAAGTGGTCTATGAATGCCTGTTCCAACTCCTGGAAATTACTTATGTTTCCCGCCGGCAGCCTGTAGTACCAATCCAATGCCCCTCCTTTGAGACTGGCCGAAAACATCATACACCGCAGCCCATCATACGAGCCTCTTGCCAAAGAGGCATCTGTTGTCGGAAATGATGGATGTGATCCGCCGGGTCTCCCTTGCCCTCATATCTTTCGAACCTCGACTGATTGAAATGCTTCAGGACCTCTAAAGCCCAAATGGCATCTGCTAATAGATTGCGGTTCAGTCCGGCCACCACTTGACTAGCCGCTCCCCCCCCCCCCAATCCTTCGCTCGCTACTGATTCGCCTCTCTATCATTATCTATCATCTCCTGTACTTGCTCCATGGTCAAGCCAGCCATCGGGTTTTCAACAAGACTCAGCCCACCTTCCTCATCATTGGACTCCTCCTCTGCTTCTTCCCCTTCTTCTTCCTTCGCTCTTTCTTTTTCTCTTCTCAGTTCGTCGTTCTCCTCTCTCAGCCTCACAATCTCCTCTCGCATAAGCCGGGTCTCTTCTGTTTCGTGCTCCTCTTCTTGATCTCCCTCCTCATCAATCACCGCCTCCGGTGTTGGCTCTTGCACCACTGCCCTCCTTGGTCTGCCTACCCCTCTCTTCGCTCTTGGTGTCATTTCTGACTTACCCTGACATCCCCACAGACGGTGCCAAATGTATGAACCTAAAATAGAAAAAAATGCATAGCTGGGTAATGAACTATACCCTTAATCGAACATTGGGGTTCAAACTTTTTTTTGAGCAAGTTTGGGTATCCATGTCTACCACGTTTTGCAACGTTTGGTTCTGTTTCATTTCCGTCCATTTTTTTTTACATGTGCATGCTATTTTTCATTTTCTCTAAGTACTTTCCTATGTGGCTATGTAAAACTTGCCACATCGTTGCCACACGGCAGGGGTGTTCATTCGGGTCGGGCACTCTATCGGTTTCAGTTTTGGGTAGCCCAATTAAAACCTGGTTCTTCAAGACCCAAAAAAAAAGATCTGAGAAGAAGGTGGCAGCTTAAATAGTTATTCAAGATCTAAACCCCAAACATTTGCCAATAAAAATAGATCCAAATCCCAAACACTTAAAAGTTATTTCTTTCTTGATTCCTCCTTTCAAACTTATAGTTTGGACTTTGGAATCGGAAAATGAAAATTGAAAACCCAAATCTCTAATCGAAATCGGAAAAGTTTTGAGTTGATGATTTATTGTGGGTAGTGATAGCTTTATCTAAACTAATCAACTTTTGTTATCGCCATGTTTTTTCTTTTTTTGATAGTGTATCGCATGTTTTTTCGGAAAGTAATAAATTGAAAGCCAAAGATGGTGGGGCAGTTCAAACAATGAAGCCGCCACCTTAAACTGCCGCCAGTTCTCTTTCTGCCATTAGAGAAGCTTGAAGGATCGAAATAATGTTTTTTCTTCTCGAAATATTCACTAGGTTGCTATGGCGATATCTGCCGAATAATCGATATATGTCGATTTTGGAGGATTCTATATGTCAGCATACCACAGGGCAACTTTTACATTGCCGCATAGGAAAATAATTTGATAAAAAAAAAAGGTATTCCACATGTGAAAAAAAGGGACGGAAGTGAAACAGAACCAAACGTTGCAAAACGTGGTAGACATTGAAAAAGCACGCAACACGTAATTATTTATATGTCGTTGTTTGTGTTACGTATCTTTTGCAAATCTTACTTAGCCTAATATATATTGATTAGTATAGTGGCTAGCAAGGTATCAATCCTACTCTAAATAACTAAGTGATGATAATAGAAATTCCTAATCTAAATTACTCTAATGGATGCAAGTAAAAGATGTGGCTAAGTAATAAGTAATATATGGTTGATTTGATTTGAGATTTAAACTATGTATAAAATAAACTAAATTAAATATATGAATATGAATCAAGAGAGAGAATATCTTGGGAGAGATGAATCCACCAAAATCATAGAATTAGTCTAACAGATCTACCTATCATGCTTAATATAAATCACCAATAGAAACTCACCATACCTACAAACCTTATGCTCATAACCATGATGATAATATGTGGCTTTCAACGTGCTTTCTATCTTTCCATCAAATACTTCTTCAATCTCCAATGATATCTTCTATCTAACCAAATTGTGTTTTAAGTGGCATTCAATATACAACTCTAGGTGCCATAGAAAATCCACATGTGGCATTAACCATACAACTAATTGAGGTGCCATAAAGAATCCAATCATCACACTAGAACACTAAAAACTAGAAGAAAAGAATCTAGGGTTTGTGGTATTTGGCTCTACACAATCTTGAATTACCCTAAGACCTCCTAACCTCCACAGGAGCGTTAGATCAATGGACGAATAAGAAGAAACTCAATGAGGGATTTAAACTAAAACATGATAGAAGAAGAACTAAACTAAAACATACAAAAAAAGCTTCATCTCCCCTCCCAAGAGAAGGGAGATTAGCCCCTCATACTATGCTATGAACACAATATGAAAAGGAATAATCTTTATAGCTATTAATGGTGAAAAGGTCTGAACTTTCTTCTCTCTTAATTCTAGATCTAAGATGCAAAAACTAAATTTCCTAGATGATTGTAAACTGAGGTTTTTGTGCCTTATATATTGGCTTACATGCTCAATGCGGATAGAGATCCGAATCCTATCTTTATTTGAGGTGTCAAACTCTCAGTAATCTTTCTAGAAGAAATCACGGAAAAGTTAAATTCGGTTGGACCAAAGTTGGACGTGGCCTACTTTGCTTTGCCAGAACTATTTTCCAATTTGCGGCTTACAGCCTTCCGACTTTTCGGTTTCCTAATTCTTGTGAAAGTTTGACTTCTTTTCCATGTTGATCTCATCTTCCTATGAAGTCGAAATTAAGGCTTTGAGTTCAGATTGAAGACTCTTCTAACTCAATTATTATCCTCTTTTAGAGTCCCATTAGGCTTGGCACTTATGGAGACAAATATGACATTTTTGCCCTAGGCCTTTAGCTGTAATTCCCAATGACTCCTTTTTGACTTGTTTGACTTCTTTTCCCTCCATATTTCACATTTAGGTTCTTTGACCTGCAAAAACTCAAATTGCATCATATTAGAATATTTAAATATAAAATGGAGACTAACATACACATAATTGGGGTTATAAATCATTACTTTTGAACACTTATCACAACCCCCAACTAGCATTTTGCTAGTCTCTTAGCAAATATATGTTATACTAGAGAAGTGTTCAAAGCTAACAATACTAATTAAATAATAAACTGACTCACTTTCAAGAGGCATCGCGAGTTGCATTTACCATATGCAACAAGGCCTTAAACCTTTAAGTTACCCTTTAAAGGACGAAGTTATAACCTCGTGAGGGTTTTGAGTTGATATACCCACAAAATCAATTTTACATATGAACTATGGTGAAATCTAGAGAAAACAACTTTTTAGGTTAAAATGTCTAAATCAAAAAGTTATTACTTATCATACCCATGATCATAAAACATTAGGCTAAGGTTCTATTCTTAAAGATAGAAAAGACTGACTAATCATCCTAACTAGAGCTTATTCATTTTTAACCATTTTGATTCCTTTCTCTTTTCCAAGCAACGGAATTTCTACCTCACCTTTGGATTAGTATTTCGACTTCAAATCTCATTTCATTTCATTCACTCACAAGAAAATCTCTCTCAGATAAGTTTTATATTTTGCCTCCATATGCAGGGAAATGAGTAAAAAGTAGAGCATCCCACATATTTAGTCTGAAAGACGGAAATTTGCAAATATATAAATAAAGTCTCATGGAAAGAATGTCAATCACATTTGAAGTGTCGGGTCCTTCACTTTAGCATCCTCTCAACTATTCTACACTTCATATCATACTTTAGTGATAAGTCTGGGTATTAAAACGGGGCTTAGGGACAAAGTTAACAAAAAAAGGGTAAAAAGGATTCAAAAATTTCGAGAATATACTAAAGACTTTGTGCTTTTGACCTTCTTGGAAATTTTCTTCACTTGTAGACCGCAACACTTGACCTCTATCACTACTTTTTTGCTCAATTATTTATATTTCTTTTTCTTTTTCTTTTTTTTTTTTTTTTTTTTTAGCAAAAGGAATGATTTTCTTCATTTGACTTTAGTAAAATTTCCTTCAAAAATCTTCTTCGTTCTAGCTTTCTCTTTAGTCTTTAGAAATCCTAAATATGGATAAGGCTAATAATATGGGATATACTCCTTATCTGGAGTTGGGTTTAAGATGATTGGTTTAAGAATAAAAGGTTTAATATATAAGGCTCAAAAGTGGTTAATATGATAATCCTACTAGGTGGGATAAAAGGTGATTGGTTCACTACTTGACTTATCAAAGATGATATTCGCTTTGAATAGACTACAAGACCTAATGGCTATCTCCCAGTTGATGCCACCTCGTGATTGACCAAATCAAGAATAAATGAGACTACACAACTAATTTAAGCACCGAAAAATGGTTGAGTCAACTTGGACTCAGATTTACATAAAGACTCTCCAAGAAATTAAAATTGAAAGGCTCAAGTCTCAAAGTCAAGTCTCTATACTAATCCTCTAGTTTGGTAGAAGTTTAAGTTGCTTTTTCATTTGAAATTCCTCTAGTGGTGTATTATATGAACTTACTCTAGACTAAGACTTTTTATCGATTGAGATCTATTTCTAGTAATAGAAACTTAGTCTAAAAGTCTTACTAATCCCGGTCATGACTTATTATAATTTCCTATTTCATTAGCCAGTTTAAATGATAAAAATATACTTTTCACCTAGAATCACCATAATTCACATATAAACTTTCCAAATATTGTAATTAAAATATTGCAAAATTTTAATTCTCACCCCCTAACTAAATTAGCCATTGTCCTCAATGACTAAATAAAATAACTAAAAGCTTACCATAATTGAAATAATCAGAGAAAATGAGGGATATTACCTTAAATGCGTGCAAAATTACATCAACTAAAATCTGTAGAATTTATATCCTTAACAAAACAAATAAGAGTGATGATTTATAAGGATCAATAATTACTACAACGACTAAATATTTGTCATGTGCTCAATCTGTAGAGTGATACGTCTCTAAAAAGACAGAGAAAAGGTGCTAGAGTGGAATGTAAGAGTCACATGTACAAATGACATGACTGAAAAATAAAAATTAAAAATTAAATAATAAATAATAGTAATAATAATAATAATAATAAGTTAAATCAATAGTTTCATTGTTGCACGGAATACCAGATTTGTCTCTGCCTAAAAATAAAAGAGATAAAACCATAATAGACAATCAAGTACATGAGTGATCAAAAATAGTTTTTAAGAAAATGTGGAACTGTGAGCTGAGTCCAAATTTTTCTACCAGAAAATCAGTTATGATAATAAGCTCGGATTATCCCAATACAACTCCATTTTCCAAGGCAGCTCGCCTTCTCATAATCGATTCGACAATCATAAAAACATCAAACAATATATCTTCAGGACATTTGTCACCCTTAGAATACAAGAGACAGTCCCAACCCCGATTTTCGCATTCTTGTTTAAAAAAAAATCCATTTATGGCATTGTTATCAAACAACTCTCCATAACAAAGTTCGGCGTGAATTTTTCGTTCGGTCGTCATGTTCAACCGTTTGCGAACTTATCCTCGAGCTGTCGTAATGTAGATGGCCATACAAAAGGTAAACTAACACAACAACACTACTAGAACAATACTGCAAACAGTTGCTCAGTAAACCAAAAAAATTGTCCTGTACACCAAAAAAAACTTGTTTCTCTGGAATTTTTCAAGCCTAACTACAGCACCCTTCCTTCTTCACAATTCAACACCCATTACTACCTTCATGTTTTTCCCATTCTCCTCAATCAACAGCCAAAAAAAAAAAAAGAAAACAAACTGAAAAATTAATTCAAATCGCGAATTTCAGCCACCCATAATCGAAACTGAGCGGTGATACAAGTGTTGAACACGGCGGTCGAATCTTGAGCCACCCATAATTCAAATCCCATTATGCTTGACCGGCGGTCGATCTTGCCGGTGAGCAAGTGTTGAACACGACGATAAGTGCGTCTGATCGGCTGGAAGTTGCGGGTTGTGGTGGGTGGAGTTAAATTGTGATGAGGTGGTTGTTATTTGTGACTTGAAAGAATTTTGGAAGTATCGACTTGTGGTGGGGGGCTGGAAGTGTGTCCGGAAGAGGAAGAAGGAGTGTGGGTGCGGCTGGAAGAAGAAGAAGAAGTCGTTTTTTTTTTTTTTTGGTTGTTGGGCTTTTTTGAGTTTTAAGGCCCAAAATCGATTTTAGAGAGTTTTACTAGGGTTGGGATTTAAAACAAAGTGGGATTCTAACTTACCGGGGGAATAGAGATCTAGATCAGAATGGAGAAGAATTCCACCTTACTAAAGCACAACAACTTAACATATATATATGTGTCGCGATACACTTCAAAGCTCATATCAATTTCATTCTTATTCATAAAAACTAATCACTCACTCCATAAACTATTGATATTTTAAGAAATTAAAAACAACTAATCCCATGACAGTAGAAAATAAAATTAACTTCTACGTAAACTCTTCCAAATACTATACCCTAACAAGTAAAAATAGATTAATTCTCCGTACTCTCGATACTTCAAGCTCCTTCCCGAACCTTGTCATTGCTATCAATGTGCTCAAAAATTATCTTCCAAACTTCCTTGTCGGTACAATTTTTGTAAATATCTTCATTACTCCAATAACACCTCGACAACAACTCTCTTCCGTATTTGATGTCCAATTTAACCTTGTAAACATGGGATTTTGCTGTGAATTTTCAGCACAGGGTCAGGTACGCATCTTTTTTTTTTTTTTTTTTTTTTTTTTTTTAATTTGTGGGTCTTTTATAGTCAGATTCCCTAGACTTAAAACTTGTTTGTAATCCAATTTTTGCTCTTTTTATCTTTCTTCTTTTCCATGCGTGGCCTATACATTTTAGTAGAGGGCGAGTCATCTTAATTAAATCTTTGATAAATCTACGATTAAAAGTAGCTTGACATAAAGATGCTCGAATGTCTTCTATTTTTGTATGAGGTTGACCAGTGTCTAGCAATGTATTAATATGATGTATAACACTATCATTGTTATAATTCATGCCTAATTGTGATACATATGATAAAAATGGATCTTTATAGTGAATGTTCCTAAAACTTTTATTAGCTATTGTGTGTACTACACATAGATCATCCATCTTTTCCGTATCATCGTCAGGGTTTCTAAATAGTGTAAATATGTTTACATCTACTCTCATATTCCCGAAAGTGATAGACATGTTCCCATTCCTACAATTAATTAAAGCTTCTGCTGTAGCTAAGAATGGTCTACCCAAGATGATAGGAATTTGGTTTCCATTTGTAGGTAAAGTGTCAAGAACTATAAAATCAACGGGGTAATAAAAATCAGAGACCTTGATAATCACATCCTCTATTACTCCTCGTGGAATCTTAATAGATCTATCAGCTAACTGTAGTCTAACATTTGTTGGTTTCAAGTCTTTTAACCCTAGCTGTTTATAAACTGAGTAAGGTAATAAATTCACACTAGCACCTAAATCCAATAATGCTTGATCAGTGTAGTCATCTCCTATTCTACACGTAACTGTAAGACTACCGGGGTCCTTATGTTTTTTTCACGGCTTTGTTCTGTAGAAAGGATGAACAACTTTGTACAATAAAAGCGTCCTTAGGAATATTTGTTTTCTTCTTTACTAGGTCTTTTATAAATTTTGCATATGAAGGTATTTGTTTAATTGCACTTAGAAAAGGAATATTGATATGTAGATTTTTAAAAATATTCATGATCTCATTATATTGTGCTTCCTTTTTGTTATCTTTTAACCTAGAGGGGAATGGTGCGGGTGGAATTTTTTTCAGTTACCGCTCTTTGGTTTTTTCGGTTTTAACCGGCTTTTCCTTATCTTTTGTTATAACAACTTCATCGAATCAGGTATGTCAACTTTGTTATCTACTTTCTTTCCTAACCTAAGGGTAGATATCGAAGTTAACTCCTCCTCGTGGGTGCAGATGAGGGGTGGTTTCAACTTGATAAACATTTCTACCTTTAGGGTTTTGTTCAGGTTGACTTGGTAGAGTTCCCTTGGGTCTGTCTGCTAGACTAGCTAGTATTTGATTGAATTGTTGGCTTATCTGTTGAGTTATTTGTTGAGCCATAATATCAATTTTTTGGTCAATTCTTTTGAATTCATTCTCGGTTTTGGTGGCTAAAGCTTTCATGGTTTCATCTGCGGTGTTGGGTTGGGTTTGGTAATTAGCCATAGGATCTATGGCTAGTTCTCTGTTCATGTTTGTTTGTTGTTGTTGTTGTTGTTGTGGGTAATACTGTGGAGAAGGTACTACTGCGCCTCTATTATTCATGTATTGTTGCCTATTGTTCCCTTGATAACCCTGAAAACCATATTGGTTTTGCTGTGGAGATATGTTCTGTCTCCATTGATAATTATTTCGTGGATCTTGGTTATAGTTATTACTAAAGTTATGGGCAACAAATACTGGACAAATTAGTGTATCATGGTCTGTGGCGAAACAACTTTCACAAAATTGATTAGCACTCATTGCTTGTTGAGGTTGATTATTCATTGGAGGGTTCAAAGTGAATGAATCAAATTTCTTGTTTAAGTTTTCGATTCCT
The DNA here is from genome assembly GCF_015680905.1 of Coptis chinensis. Lineage (NCBI taxonomy): Eukaryota > Viridiplantae > Streptophyta > Magnoliopsida > Ranunculales > Ranunculaceae > Coptis > Coptis chinensis. Next base: position 80,779,869 of record NC_141463.1, on the reverse strand, counting down.
GTGGTTAAACTAACTAGTGTGGCTTTTAATTCTTGATCACTATCGTTTCTAACTTCATACATACCTGGTTTATTAAAACTCATCCCCCCATCTACCCGTGCCATGTCCTCATGGTCACTACTATTGGCCCAATCCTTAGAACTCTCAGAAAAGTTTTGCAAAAAAGTGTAGGCTTCATCAGGAGTAAGACTAGTAAATCTTCCTCCATTCATTGATTTAATTAACTGACGGTTCATAGGTGAAAGACCTTTTATAAAGTAATGTACAATATTAAGTATGTCAAAACCATGATGTGGGCAACAGACAAGTAAATCATTAAATCTATCCCATGTTGTATGAAACTCTTCATTAGGTTTTCCTTTGAAGGTTGAAATAGCCAATTGCATGGCTTCAGTTTTACGTAAAGGGTAATATTGTTTCATAAACTTTTGTGATAGTTGCTCCCAAGTAGTTATAGAATTAGAGGGTAGGGATCTATACCAATGTAGTGCGGCATCCTCAAAAGTCAATGGGAACAACCTTAATCTAGTCTCTTCAGGGGAAAGATGAGGTGCTTTAAAAGTACTTAATATGCTCAAGAATTTACTCAGATGATTATATGGTTCTTCATTTGTTTTTCCATAATATCTTGGCAACATATTAAGAATAGTGGGCTTAATCTCATAGTTATTGTTATTGTCGGGCATCACTATGCAGTTCGGTGGTTGAACCGCGATAGGTTGAAACAAGGTGCTAAGAGTTCTTTGATCAGCCATGGTGTCTAATGGTACTCTCTCTGGTGTATCTTCTAAGTCTACTAGTGGTGTGTGTGTTTCAGAATCAGAATCAGATCCTGAGTTTGATGGTGTGGTCTCTTCCAAAACCAGAATTGGAAGATTGTTACAAGAATTAACTCTTCTGATTAAACGTTTACGAGGTGAATCACGAAACCAAGTTTTCATGCACTAAGTAATAAAGCTATGTAAAATAATATAATATGCACTTAATTAACTAAATTATATTATCAAACTATATGATGCTAACTATTAATGCTAATTATGAAACTGCTAACAGGGGATTCACGGTGGAAGAGAAGCACTTACTGTTACAGAAAGCAAAACAAGTCCAAAAATTTTGATATTTTTATAGAAGCTACCTGATATGTCCAGAAAGTAGTCTGTAAAATTTCAGAGCAATCGGAGCTTGGTAAGTCCCTCTTCTTTACTGTTCAATCCTGCAGAGTCCAGTGAGAAGTTTTCTGCACACACTGTAAACAATTGATTGAATAAATAAGTAAAAGAGCACTAAAAATCACGAAATTTTTACTGAAGTCTCCTGATGTGTCAAGGATGATCCTGTAAAAAGTTTGGATTATTTAGAATTTTATAGATCCTTCTTCTCGACTGTTCTTCCAGAGACCTTGGTCCTGAAAAGCTGCAGAAACACACTGAAAACAAGCAACTAGTTAAGTGGTCAAAACAGGTCAAACAATACTCAAATTTTTACTGGAAGCTCCTGACTAATCGAGGTTCCTCCTGTAAAAAAATTTAGAATTTTTGATAATGTGCAATTAGCTCTGCTCGACTGTTTTTACAGATGCTTGTGTCCTGAAAACTGAAAACGGGGTACTGCAAAGATGATGTTAGTTACCCAAGTAAGACAAGTACTAAAAATTCGAAAAAAATTCAATAAATTACCGATACTATACAGATCAACTCTGTAAAATTTCAAAATTTTTTGAAATTTATAAATACGTTTTCTGTACTGTTCTTTTCTGTTAAACAAACACTAAACTTTATGGAAATACTTTTTACTATGAAATCTAATTGAATTATGCTAAATTAATCTAATTATGCTAAATATGCAATTTATACTATATGAATTCCTAAATTAAAGTAATCTAAACTAAATATTCTATCACCTAATCAATTTAGAGCGGGCAGCGGCGCCATTGAAAAAGCACGCAACACGTAATTATTTATATGTCGTTGTTTGTGTTACGTATCTTTTGCAAATCTTACTTAGCCTAATATATATTGATTAGTATAGTGGCTAGCAAGGTATCAATCCTACTCTAAATAACTAAGTGATGATAATAGAAATTCCTAATCTAAATTACTCTAATAGATGCAAGTAAAAGATGTGGCTAAGTAATAAGTAATATATGGTTGATTTGATTTGAGATTTAAACTATATATAAAATAAACTAAATTAAATATATGAATATGAATCAAGAGAGAGAATATCTTGGGAGAGATGAATCCACCAAAATCATAGAATTAGTCTAACAGATCTACCTATCATGTTTAATATAAATCACCAATAGAAACTCACCATACCTACAAACCTTATGCTCATAACCATGATGATAATATGTGACTTTCAACGTGCTTTCTATCTTTCCATCAAATACTTCTTCAATCTCCAATGATATCTTCTATCTAACCAAATTGTGCTTTAAGTGGCATTCAATATACAACTCTAGGTGCCATGGAAAATCCACATGTGGCATTAACCATACAACTAATTGAGGTGCCATAAATAATCCAATCATCACACTATAACACTAAAAACTAGAAGAAAAGAATCTAGGGTTTGTGGTATTTGGCTCTACACAATCTTGAATTACCCTAAGACCTCCTAACCTCCACAGGAGGCGTTAGATCAATGGACTAATAAAAGAAGAAACTCAATGAGGGATTTAAACTAAAACATGATAGAAGAAGAACTAAACTAAAACATACAAAAAGCTCCATCTCCCTCCCAAGAGAAGGGAGATTAGCCCCTCATACTATGCTATGAACACAATATGAAAAGGAATAATCTTTATAGCTATTAATGGTGAAAAGGTCTGAACTTTCTTCTCTCTTAATTCTAGATCTAAGATGCAAAACTAAATTTCCTAGATGATTGTAAACTGAGGTTTTTGTGCCTTATATATTTATATACATGCTTACACATGCTCGGATGAGAGATCCTAATCCTATCTTTATTTGGTGTCAAACTCTCTGTAATCTTTCTAGAAGAAATCCTGGAAAAGTTAAATTCGGTTGGACCAAAGTTGGACGTGGCCTACTTTTGCCCTCAAGCAGCTATTTTCCAAGCCGCAGCCTTCTCGGCTGACTTCGGTTTCCTAATTCTTGTGAAAGTCTGACTTCTTTTCCATGTTGATCTCATCTTCCTATGAAGTCGAAATTAAGGCTTTGAGATCAGATTGAAGACTCTTCTAACTCAATTATTATCCTCTTTTAGAGTCCCATTAGGCTTGGCACTTATGGAGACAAATATGACATTTTTGCCCTAGGCCTTTAGCTGTAATTCCCAATGACTCCTTTTTGACTTGTTTGACTTCTTTTCCCTCCATATTTCACATTTAGGTTCTTTGACCTACAAAAACTCAAATTGCATCATATTAGAATATTTAAATATAAAATGCAGACTAACATACACATAATTGGGGTTATAAATCATTACTTTTGAACACTTATCAGACATGGATACCCAAACTTGCTCAAAAAAAAAAGTTTGAACCCCAATGTTTGATTAAGGGTATAGTTCGTTACCCATCTATGCATTTTTTCACCTAAAATATCTACTCACAAGACTCCTCTATTTTTCTTTCCTCTCTTCCTCTTTCTCCTCTCTTTTCTCAATGCGGCCTCCTCATTTTCTCCCCATCCTCTTCTTTTTATACCCCTTCTATCCTGCATCTGGATCGTCCATCTGTCTCCTCATCTCGCGGCTCTCCTTCTCGCCATACAAATGCCATGTCCGTGGTCTAGGGTTCCGCGGTCATAATTCGCTGCTCCCCGAATCCTCTTATTATGTTACATATTGTTCTGTGTCCCATTGACCTAGTCTACTTCTCTTTATTAGGCCACTACAATTAGTTATTCAAAATATCTCAAACTTTGTTACAGTAAAGTTAAACAGAGAAAATTATATCCTATGGAAGTCAGTATTCATCCCTTTTCTCAAGATATTCAATCTTGTTGGTATCATTGAAGGTTCTGATTCTTGTCCATCCCAATTTTTCCATGATGCAAGCGGAAACAATCAAATTAATCCTACTTATTTAGAATGGAATAGAAGAGATCAAATTTTATTGATATGGCTAAATGCCACTCTTTCTCCCGAAAAGCTCTATGGTTTACTCTTGAAAAGAGGTTTGCAACTATTTCACAAGCTCATGTTGCTCAACTGAAGACAAGACTACAAGCACAGAAAAAGGGAGATTTATCTATGGCTGCATATCTTCAGAATATTAAACAAATTGCAGATTCTCCTGCTGAAGTTGGTTCTCCTGTTGAAGATAGAGATTTAGTATTTTAAACACTTCAAGGTCTCTCCATTGATTACAAACTGTTCGCAACCTCTATTAGAGTCAGAAAAGGATAGGTTACTTCAGATGAACTTCATGGACTCTTGTTAAGTGAAGAGTTATCTTTAGAGGATTTGAACATATCAATGCAAGTTAATGACTCACATGCATTTGCTGCAACAATAGGAAATTATCAGAATTACAGAGGCAATTATCAGAATTACAGAAGGAACTTTCACAACAATGGAGGAAATGGATATAACAACAATGTAAGGTCTTACAATACTGGCTTATACAATCAAAATGGAAGGGACAATGATAACAATTACAGAGGCAACATCAGCAACTATAAAGGCTACACCAATAACAACTATTCAAATAACAATAATCAAGGAAGGAATAACAACTGTGGAGGATCCCATTCAAATATCACCTACAATACTCAAGGGAATAGGTCTATCTGTCAAGTTTGTGGAAAAACTGGTCATTTGGCCATTGATTGCCATCATAGAATGACTCATTCATATGCGGGAAGGATTCCTCCAGCAACTTTGTCTATGCTGGCTACATTCAATGATTCCATGCCTCCGTCAGACAATTCTTCAAATCCATTTATTGATGGTGACTCCAGCAGCTATTCTCACCCTCAATATGGATCGACATGATTGCTCATAACTATACATCGGACTTTGTTCCTATAGCAAATTTTTTCCTCCTACAAATGACTTTGCTCCACATGATCATGCTTCAAGTTCTACATTCAGCTGGTATGCAGACACATGTTCTTCTCATCACATTACACCTGACATTTCAAATATCTCTGCTCCTGCTACATACAAAGGGAAAGATAAAGTCTTAGTAGGCAGTGGCCAAGGTCTCAACATTCTTAATACATGTTCAACTCAACTCTATCCTGTTAAATCCAAATCATGTTTTAACATGCACAATATATTACATGTTCCACAATTGAAACATAATCTTCTATCAGTTCATAAGTTTGTTTTTGACAATAATTGCTCCCTTACATTTGATTTTGTTGGTTTCAATGTCAAAGACAATGCTCTACTCAGATGATCCTTTTTAGAGGCCATACTGAAAAAGGACTCTATCCTCTCAAATTCATCTCATCATCATCATCATCTCCTTCAGCTTTCATGAGTGACAAAGCACCCTTTTCCATTTGGCATCAGCGACTTGGACATCCTTCATCTCAAGTGCTCCATCAAGTGTTAAGTTGAGCAACAATAAGTTGACTGTTCAACATTCTAATAAAGCATCACCATTTTGTAATGATTGTTAGCTAGGAAAGAGTCATAGACTTCCTTTTCATTCATCTGTTTGTAAATCTACACATCCTTTACAACTCTTGCATATAGATTTGTGGGGTCCATCTCCTATTTGTTCTATTAGTGGCTTCAAGTATTTTACAACTATTGTTGATGACTTTAGTAGATATTGTTGGATTATTCCTCTCATGTCTAAATCTGATTTCTATACTGTCTTTGTTTCTTTCAAATCTCATATTCAAAATCAACTTGACTTGAAAATCAAGAGTGTAAGAATAGATGTGGTGGAGAATTTACTAGTCATAACTTTCAAAATTTTCTTACTCATTTTGGAATCTCTCACCAATTTTCTTGTGCCTACACTCCAGAACAAAATGGAGTAGTAAAGCGTAAACATAGACATCTTCTTGACATGACCAGAACCTTATTATCTCAATCAAACTTGCCCACCAAGTGTTGGCTTGAGATTGTATATACTTCAGCTTTTCTTATCAACAGACTTCCATCTCCATCTCTTCAACATAACTCTCCTTGGCAAAAATTGTTTAACCAAAAACCTGATTACTCATTTCTCAAAACATATGGATGCAGTTGTTTCCCATGGCTTCGACCCTACACACAACACAAATTTGATTTTAGAAGCACACACTGTGTATTCATTGGTTATAGTTTATCTCGTAAAGGATACAAATGTCTTGATCTTCTAACTGGAAGAGTCTTTATCTCTAGACATGTAGTCTTCAATGAATTTGATTTTCCTTTCAAATCAACAACCTCAAATTCTGACAATATTTCTGACAACCTTTATGAATCTCAACTTCTTAACATTTTTCAAAAATCATCTCATATTCATCATAACATAACTACACCACCTTCATCTGTTTTACCATCATCCTCTCACTCTTTCAATAAAAATTCCATCAATTCTTCTTTGAATAAAACTTCACCTCCAGTGTCTGACACATCTTCTGATGCTCTCAATACTCACAACATGACAACTAGATCCAAAAATGGAATCAATAAACCAAAAACATTCTATGCCACTAAACATCCTCTGCCAATTGCTATTTCAACTTCTCTACAGAGTCTGCCACCTACACTGGAGGTCAGCCATGGCCACAGAGTTTAATGCTCTCTTAAGAACTAAAACATGGATATTAGTTCCTCCAGATGAAACTTAAAATGTAGTTGACCATAAATGGGTTTTCATAATTAAACACAGATGGTTTTATAGACAAATACAAAGCAAGATTAGTTGCCAAAGGCGTTCATCAACAAAAAGGATTAGACTTTTCTGAAACATTCAGTCCTGTAGCAAAGCCTGCAACCATAAGGGTGATCTTATCTCTAGCAGTTCAAAATGATTGGGATATAAAGCAACTAGATGTTACTAATACTTTTCTGCATAGTCATCTCAAAGAAACTGTGTATATGACACAACCACAAGGATTTGTTGATCCAAAGAAACCAATTTATGTGTGTAAACTATTAAAATCTCTCTATGGTCTGAAATAAGCACCTCAAGTGTGGTATGAAGAGTTGGTTAAAGCTCTCCTTTCCTTTGGTTTTGAAACTGCAAAAGCTGATCCTTCACTCTTTGTCAGAAAATCTCAAGACTCTGTTACATTTCTCTTAGTCTATGTTAATGACATCTTATTGACAAGCAGCTCTGCAAAATACTCGTCTTCTCTCATTCAACAACTCAGTGCAACTTTTGCAATGAAGGATTTGGGTTCAGTAAGCTATTTCTTGGGAATGGAAGTTAAGAGAAATGCAAATGGTCTATTCTTGTCTTAAAACAAGTACACTTGTGATCTTATGGAGAAGTCAAAGATGATTGGTGCAAAACCTTGGTCAACACTATCTTCTACTACAATGATCCTTATAGTGGTGAACCTTTATCTAATCCCAGTGAATACAGGTCCATTGTTGGAGCACTCCAATATTTAACATGGACAAGCCCATACATATCCTTCTCTATCAATCAGATATGTCAATACATGCATGCTCCAACATCGAATCATCTTATAGTTGTTAAAAGAGTTCTGAGATATCTTAAAGGCACAGTTGGGAAAGGTATATATTTCACAAAAGGTTCAACATCTATCATGACCTTTTCGGATGCTAATCAAGGTGGTGTCCTGTCTTGAAGAAGAAGTACAAATGAGGTTTTTGTATATATTTTGGTAGTAATCTAATCTCATGGTGTGCAAAGAAACAGACTACAGTCTCCAGGTCAAGAACTAAATTAGAATACATAAGTTTAGCTTATACAGCAGCAGAAATATACTGACTATATATTATTTTGAAAGATCTTGGTATTCATCTAAGACAACCTCCTCTTCTCTGGTGTGACAATATCAATGCTATCTCTCTTTCTAATAATCCTATCTTTCATGCTCGTACTAAATACATTGAAGTGGATTATCATTATGTGAGAGAATTGGTCACACAAGTTGATTGCTAAAGAACTTCAGTTATGTTGGGGTATAATTCACAGGAAAAATTTTATTATGTTGGTATTCTAAAATATAGCAACACTGTTCTTGATTGCTAAAATTTTATTATGTTGATCAAATAGTATTTTTCCTGTTGAACGCTTATTTTAAACTTTAATATGCATTAATTTCATTTATTTACTTCATTTGTAGCAAAATAATGTTGTTTTGAAAGAAGAATGTAGTCTGAACTTTTGAAAGAAGAATGTATATATAGATATAGACTTGCATTTATGTCTTATTAATGCGCTATTTGAACTGTAGCATTTTTATGGATATTATAGCATTTTTATGACAGATAATAGTGGTGTATACTGTAAAAATAATGTCCATTTCTCCATGCAGTCAAATATAAAGCTAAAGTTCATGCCTAAAATGAATGAACCCTTGAGCTGTTATTGTGTTTTTTTTATTAGGGAGACCTTTTTTAGCTAGGATTTGGCAGTTCTGAAATACTACTACAGCATTGCCAAATATGTAGTCAATCGTTCCAGTGATTCTACATTCTCTATAGAATTGACAGAGCAAGCGTGCGTATAATGTGTCTTGATAACCACGGAATCCACAACGATAGAAGGTAGATAGGTCTAAATTTGATCTAACTGTAACTGGTTGGTGTTTCTCCGGTCCTGCCATGTTCTCAAATGATATATCTCTAGCTATGAATCCCTTTGCGGATACAGCTGTAAGCAAATATTTAGTTACTTTCTTTTTGTCTCTTTCAAAATTGCTTTGGACGTCTCTCAGCCAAAATCATGTAGCAATTTGACTATAATACCTATATTACATAATTACTACTTAATTTCTATAAAACAGGGGAAAAGAAGTCATTCCTAACTTACCAAAGGTAGCAAACCTAAATGTGGTCCAACCATTAATGAAATTCTGGTTGCCAGAAATAATGGTTGCGTCCATTCCATCTCCAATCATCATCAGATTCCATTTCTTCTTCTTATTGGTGGAAGCAATGAGAAAGTAACTCTTGAATAGGATCAACATCATATCTGGTGTCATCGAGTTCAACTGATGAGGTATGCAATTGGGAATCAAAAAGTAATTTGTACGTGCCTCCTGAACAAGGGTCCTACTACAATTATCAGGCTGAAAACGAACCAACACTCTAACAGAACTGGCAGGCGGGGCTGCGTCAACACCCAGGCTCATTACCTTACAATCAAATATGATATATTGTACTAGCTAGCTAGAGCTAATGAGTTAAACAACAAACAAAAATAAATAACCTTCGGCTAATCAAGATCATGCACACATATCAAAACACCACCCAAGGATCACTTGAAGAATTACTCTAACCATCTTCAAGAAGTTAATCAAAATAGATATCTAAAATATAAAACAATGGATATTGATTATACTATAAACAAAGCAAAAAAAAAATTATATGATAAAAAACAATTACCTATCAACAACTTTGACTGCTAAATTCTTCTTTGTCTTTTTTTGGTATTCACATTCCGACCACTTGAACTTCCTTCATCATAAAGTTCTTGAATGCTCTTCGTTTCTTGAAAGTTGTTAAGGTTAAGAAAATTATAAGCAAAAAAAAACAATACATATACATACTAAAACTGTTAATTACGACCTAGAAGAATATCTTATGCAATAGTGGAATAATTGCCATGTATTTCATGTTATACATGGAAAAGCTTTGGTAGAGCCTTAGATGCAAATAAAATTATTGTGATACCAGTTTAGATGTAATTTCTTATCCCATTGTGGTTGATGGGTTGGGTAAGGAGGGATGACATAGCATTCCGTTAAGCTTTGATAGGATGCCCACTGTGTTTAGGCATATAACTCCCCAGAAAAGCTATCATAGTTATAACATGGTTCAGAACATAAGATGCAAACGTAGATTCTCTTTATTGTTATTTTTTACAAATTACTATTAGATTCTCTTAGATTCTAAAACAACATAACTGATAACCCGTTCATATAACATAGGTATTTAATTTTCATGCTGGGTTCCATTGTTTAGATTACTCTTTCTGTTTTCATAGAAATTCGACTTTACATGTGAAATGATGTCGTGACCTTAAATAAAAAAAACAAATAAATCAAACAAAAAATAGCTACATTAAAAAAGACTCAGATGCAAAAACATTAACGCAAAAAAATAGCTGATCTTTGATCCTTTGACTGTTTTCTTTTTGGTCGGACAGTCGTCGTCAATGCTAATAAAAATTGGATCATTAATATCCTTTAAACTTGGAAACCATCATGGTAGTTCCACCATTTATACCAACTACAAGAAATAGCCAAGATAACCTAAAACTGGATCAAATACATTGAACTAACCTAAAAAGTTAATTAAACTGGATGCAACAACTATACTTAACTTAACTCAACAAATAATTAACGGGAAATCGAAAACTTTATATAAATGCATTGGGTTTTTTTTTTAAATAAACAATGAGGCCAAAACGATTTTATGGACAACTCGATGTTTAGACGACTACACATCACAAAACTAACTCCAACAAATTAATACATACATATTTAGATGACTTTGGGCTTTTGACGTTGTTCGTACATATTTTTGGCTGGATACACTATTCATACATACAAAATATACTCTAACGCTTTGTTCAAACAATGTTACAGCATATTCAAACAACATTATGCAAAGTTGCAGACATGTTTGTAATATTTTAACTATAAATTCCACATACGTTGATAAATAGTAGCAGATAAATAATAGTTCAGTTAATACGAATTTTACCATTCCAATTCTTTTATTCTTCTTCCATCACAACTTAACGATTCAGTAAGTGCAAGTTTATACATCAACAAAAAGTTCTTAATAAATAATATTCTAACCAAGGATATATTTTCATTAAAAAATTAAACTCAACCACAATTAAATAGGTTAATAGACTTTATTATGGGCTATGTCTAAGATGCATTATAGCCCTAAGAAATGCACTATGGGCCTAAGCGATAAAATTGGATTGTATGCGTCAATTTAGTTCGTATTACAGATTACCAAATGGGCTTATGACTTAAGTCCACATTTGTATACAACCCACATTTTAATATAGTTTGGAAGTAACATTTTTTATACATAATAATAAAATGGAAAAAATCATTTAAAAATAGTCCCCGTTCGTTGATTTTTTAACTTGATAGATTAAGGAGATTTAAACAAATCTGGGAGGTGTCACTAATTATTATTCCATCCGATTTTTTAGGAGCCAATCATATTGCTCGAGGTGCAAAATGGAGCGATATGGTGAGGAGAGAGAATGTGCACGAGCTTTTATATAAATAAGTGACAACGTACATCATGGAGTTGATAATAATTAAGTAACTACGTATCCAAACCTCAATATCACCAAAAAAGCGCCAAAGAGCCAAAACTAAGTTATAACTTATAAGCTCAAAAAAAATAGAGTAGAATTACTAATGGATAATTGCAGTAGAAATTTGAAGAAACGAATATGGTTATTTTAGAAATTGTTTACCTTGTCCCAACTCCCAAAAGCATTACTCAGAGAAAACATGTTCACAAAGAAATAATGTTTTTTGGATGGCCTGTTTTACAAAGATTACAATCACGTAGGTTCTCAGCAACATATAATGTTGGAGAGGAAGGATTCAAAATGTAATAAGTGAAAAACAAATTGCGATAAGGGAGAAAGATTAGTTCGCCTAGAAGTCGACTAATAGGCCACCGTTTTTTTAACCGTGTCTTAGGCCTAGGCAAGTCAGCTAGCTAGGCACTGCCTAGCATCTAGCCACCACCTAGGTCGTTTTTTTAGAATGCGACATTGATCACAAATTAAATCCCTAATTTGAGTTAGTTTGGAGCAACAATACACTCGTGCATATTCAACAACCAATTAAGAATTTTGTCTTTGAAAAAATGAATAGATAAAGGAAAGTGAAGACATCATAATTAAAAATACTCCTCGTTATTGGAATCGTTCAATCATAAATATGTGACAATACGATTTGACACAGCAATCAGAATAATCAGTAAAAGAAACTTTTCTAAATCAGCCAATAACAATACCTATACAATGATCATTACAATAAGCATAATACTTGTCATTCCTTCTAAAAATATATATATACATATGTAAATGTGGTAGTTCGATAGGGAAAAGGCATAATCACTTGCCTCACCTATACAATAGTTATAATAAAACTAAAACTAACTAATATAGCTAAAATAAACATAATATATGTAGGAGTTGATATCGATTAGAGACTGATTTATGAAGAGAGTGAAGCCAATTAAAGTCAAAGAAATGAGAACAACCTGTTCTTGTTGGGAAAATTGTTCTCCTAGATTTGTTTATGTGTTGTTTGTCTTTAATTATGAAAACTCAAAAGATAATTGCAGCATATTCATTGCAGTTGCTTTATCAGGTAAAAAATAAGTGTTAAAACTCTAATTCGGATGGAGGGGTTTAACGAAGGTTTTTTCTTTTTTCAAGAGCTCAAAACTGGTAAACTTCTTTTTTTTTTTGTCTCCTATGGTCCTATTGATGTGGACACCTTGAGAGAACTACCATTTCTGCAAGTTACTACCCTTTCACAGTTTTCTCACATTATTCAACAGTCGGAGAAGTACGTGTTTATATCTACTTTCCCATCCACATGCTACCATGATACACAATGATCCATCATCAAGCTATCTATTGGGGAGTGACCTAGTGTTGATTTCAGTACTAACTAACAAATAGTTTACTTATGTATTCAAATATTATCTGAGGTTAGTTGGAAGTAAAGAAGAAGTGAAAAATAAATTTTACATCATCTGGTGTAAAACTGAGTATGGCTTTAGCCTTGCATCGTCAAAAAGCAGGTGTCCTAGATCCACGATATAGAGTAATTCTCTTTTGCAATTAGTCAAGGTTGTACTTGAAATTTGAAAACTCAAACCTATTTTAGAAGCCAAGTAAACCTATGTCTTGTGATAGTAAAATTTAGTTCAGAGTAAACCTAGTTGAAGTCTTATATGATAGTAAAGGTTAGATCGTGGACAAAATTAAGATTAATTAGTAGAGAGCACATAAAATAGAACAAAGGATAAATACATGAGTGAGAGTGAGACAAATAGATTCCCATCTAATTGTTTTCTACATAAATAATCCCAAAAAACAAAAGGCCTATATCCCTCGACTCTTTCTGTTTTTGGTTATGAACAAAGGCATCCCTGAATATACCAAGGAGATGAGTTCATCTCATTTGAAGAAAAAAAAAAACTAAAACATAGTGTATTCTAGAGGAAGACGATCTTCTTCATTTGATCAATTCCACTCATGCACAGTTGCATACACCATTTCCCGCATCATAACCGCCCCAAAAAAATGTGCAACCCTTTCAATAATCTAGTTCTTCTAAATTAACATCATATGTATTAATTATTATCCTAAACTTTGTGAAAAGGACTTATTTGGATCAGTTACAGCAATTAGACCAGTATTGTTGAACATTTCCACTTATTTCTTCCCTTAGACTGGTAGTAAAGGTTCATGGCTATGGAAGCATGGTTTAAGACAGTGTTTGGTGTGTAGCATGCAACCAACTTTCAGAACAATGCTACAATCAACCTGATATAGTACACAAAGTAAATGGGGTATATTCAGTGTAATCCATATTAATGTTGATGATTCAAGTATTTCGAATGTTTCAAAATATGGGGTAACATGAGAAAATAAAAATCATTATGAACTAAAAATAATAATAGTGTACTACTCATTAACCGATTAATCACCAGACCATCTAAATCGTGCTTTATGGAAATCAAATACCTGAGAGCCGCGCACATAGTCTATGTTTGTCTATAGACCTATTTGATCAAATGAAGGCTTACCAACACACCAAGTTTTCTGCAAAGCCAAAAAATTAGATTTTGTTTTCTACTTTTATTGTTGATGCTAATAAATTTTTGAGAAGGAAAAGGACGTAGAGTTATTGTTGAATAAGATGGAGTGATAGTTAGGGAGGGCAAGCGAACAGCGAAAGGTTTTCACTTTTGTTTATTAATTTGAGGAGGGCATGGTAATTAAATATTAAAAGAATGAGAAACTCACAAATCTAGATAGGTGTTTAGAATTTTAATAAGTGACTATCGTTTCCAAGAACGTATAATTAGTAGTAGTAGGATTTAATGGCCCTCTTTATTATTTTAAGCCAAAAGTTCTGATATGTTCAAGTTATTTTATTAGTAGATGGTGAAGAAAATCCTTCCTAGCATGGTACACCATTCAAAGGAGAAATCCATCTTGCATCTTGGTAGGCTAATAGAGTGGGACCTGATTTTATGAGCAATAGTTGGCCATGGGGCACACTTGATATTTGGCCAAAGACATTTGGGGGAAGATATGGAGTTATGTATACCTATCTAAATGGGATCCATTTCATATTTTAATTCCCATCCAATTCCAATTTAAAGTTAAACTCAACTCAAAATGCATCAAGTTTTACCTGCTGTAAATCCCCGTGTTTAAGCACGTAGCACCGATGGGTATAGAGTTAATCCATGCCCACTGTCAACCCACTACAAAAGTTATATGTGCCTACTTAAAAATGGCGGTGTACAAAGTTCTTTGAGCAGTGGAGGAAAATAGAAAGAACCTTACCTAACAGTTATTATACCCTTAAAATATAGTAGAGGACCTTAACAACAACGGAATAGCTACAAACCACATGAAGTGCCCACTGCTAGACCCCATAGCCTACAACTTTATGCACTTCTTTTGGGCATGCTAATCCTTACTTTTTACTAAGGTAATATAAAAAAGTCGTTGAATTATACCTATTGGAGGTTGATTAAACGCTTGATTGGCGCTTCTAACAGGATACTTTCTTATACAGCAGTATGGACCCAATATTAGCCTATTTTATCGTTTCTCTGATGATTCTAGAAAAAATACCAGCTGGAGCAGCTAGACAAAAAAATTACAACTTTCTTACCCATGAGACACCTCTTTTTACCCGAGTTTCATAAAGATCTAAGCCCTAACATGATACTTTCTTATACCGTTAATGTGGTTAAGCTATAACTGGACCATGTGTGTCTTACCATCTACTTTATCATATGCGACAAAAAAGCTACTTTAAGCTACAAATTGAAGTATTTAAGAGTCACATTTTACCTGCATGTCAGAGTCATAACTTGAAAATAGATCGATTACATAATCATAGAGACCAACTGATTCAAGTTGTTTTCCAGAGTTTAGTCTGTTGAGCAAGCGTCTCACTTCCTGATAAATGATATTGGCTAAAGATTAGGTGTGTATCTCAAAGATTAAAAAATATAAAAAAAAAAAAAAAAAAATCCAACTGAATAGGCTAATTAAGAAGACAACGCGTGGAATATATATAATTTGGACAGAGAAAAATTAAAGTTAGAAAACCACCGTCCCAGAATTCTATACACAAAAAACCCACTTTGTTACATAATAATATAATATTATTTGGAGACCAAAAACCAATTTTGGAGGTTTATAGAAACTGCTTAAAAATTCATTTGCACATATACACAAAAGGGATTAAAAAAATTACTTATTAAGCCTTTGATGAGATGGAAAAAAGAAAATCTATCAGAAGCTTGACATAATGAGTTAGAAGAACAATAGTACATGACATAATGAGTTTGACTCGTCTACTTATCCCAACAGAGAGACATTTGGAAGACATGCATAGCTGATTTTTTATATAATTACCAGAGAAGTGAAAGGAAGTGGATGTTGAGAACAAAGTAAAGTACAGATATCAACATAGATTTGAATTATATATCTTGATCCTTTGTGTAGGTTATTTTGTGACCAAGAACCCTGGAATGTATCGAAAACATCTTAGCTATATATAAATCAAATTTCCTCATACAAAGAATAGATATAGGGAAGAGAGAAAGATAGTGTGACTTACATATTAGTGTTATGAGCTTTGAGAGAGGCGTATAGTAGTGGTCTGGTTAACAATAGAGAAGAGTCTTTCTATCTCGAACCACTCTAACACCCTGTTTAACAAAATCACACACAAAAAGATATTTAAAAACAGGTTTTCAAGCCCGGTAATTTTATCGAACTACTGCTACTTAGTAAGAAATAGTAGAAACCACACAATCACATATGCTACAAAAGATTCATTCTGGCTCAATAAGTTGTGAGTCTGTGTGTGGACTTATTTATACTATGGTTTAAAATCGCCATACCAACCAATATCTCTCATCCAAACACGAATTCGTACTATTGACTTTATATTGGAAAAATACATTCATAAACAAAGAATATATATATAGAAACAATTAAAAGAAGATGGACCTGAATGCAAACATGGTTGCTGCATCTCTACCTTTTATGAAGGAAAAAAACCAAAGACCAAGTATCCATTCTAAAACTGTCATTGGTGAAGGACATGAGATTGTAGAAGCTGAAAATGATGTTGGGATAACAAAGTAGGATATGAGCTCTCATAGAGTAGTAAAGAAATGCAAATACTATTTATTCAGTAAAGTATCCAAAAAAATATATTTAACATAGTGTAGCATGCTAGAGAGGTTTCGTTTAATTTCAACTGAAAGTCATATCTTTGGAAAAAGAAAGGAACAATGTAACACAACACATGGAACCTGGCATTCAATTATAAAGGGGCCAATAGACATAAATCTTAAGCATGAACGAAATAACATAAGAGAATAGAATCATATTATGAAGATCAATACATGTATTAGAAAACAAAACATACTTAAGTAATAACAATATCTAATTAGTTGTCTACTTAACTTTTCTTCACCTGTCAGGCCAGAGCAGAAAACTTTACGATCTTTGAGCAATATAATAATAACTCATAGTATAGTAATACCATGTTTAAGGATGGAGAATTGTGGTCTTGAAAGAGGGTTGGGGAGCAAGGTCGCAAGGGATACTCTGTTAAACAAATTAACTATGAAAAAGATTTTGTAGGGGTTAATATTAGTTTCTCCATTCAAGAGATCTATTATTATTAGTATTTACTTTTCTATTGCTTCCAACTAAGTGCAAAAAATCATCATAACTTCACATTATAAGGTACTCCTAGTAAGTCTTACTGAATAGAAGAACATACATTCTTACTCATTTGCAAGTAATTGCTTGCAAACTTAAGTTTGGATGGTCGAGGGTATTATGGTTAAATTGTTCTTAAAAGTGTGAGCTATATGATTTGATAAACAAACAGACTAAATTAGGATAGTAGAATTCATACCCCGATATTGTTGTGCTCCCATAGCTTATGAACACCATAATCCATTACCTGCACAAACCAACTAACGAACAAAATAAACAAATTATTTAATTAATTAATCACTTCTAGTTCACACCATTATTTACCAGACTCCAAATTATGTCACTGATTTTTTAAAAAACAATATGGATAAGTACGTCATATTTTCAATGTCAATCTCTGGAAATTTGCATGTTGTGTGAAACGTTTACAATAATCCCACTAACTATCTCATTTTCTAGAACTAAGTCACTAACATAGACCCACTGTTCATGCATTAATATGTCGAAAGATGCTTTTACGTAATTGTTTTGTCACGATAACATCTTTGGGTAAACACCGAATTCTCATTCGAGTGTTTCTCGTATTAAACTGAAACATTGAACCCCAGTCCTGAAATATTTATTGAAAAGTCTAGAGTGGATTCTGAAGTCCTAGTTCCTCTCCAATCATCTAAACCAAATTCTTTAGTTAATTGCCTTCGTAGTAAGTAAAGAATTTTAGTTAATAGTAATTCAAACTTTTCTCAAACAACATTGTCAAATTAGGTTAGGTAATATTTTAGTATTCAATTGTCCCTAAATAGCAATCCCTGTGGGATCGACCTCGTTCTTGCACTCCTATTACAATAGACCTTGTGCGCTTGCGAGTATTAGTATTATTAAAGTAGGGTTTAATTAGTCTATTTATTTAGGCCGGTTAATTTCCTATCAAGTTTTTAGCACCGCTGCCGAAGATTGTAGTGGTGCAATCGAGTTTTAGGGTCTTACTTAACGTAATTCATAGTTTAGGTTTAGTCGTAGTTTAGTTTTATTCCGTAGTCTAAGTGTTTGCTTTTGATTTTTACAGGTTTAGGAAAAGAAAAAAAATATATTAGAGCATACAGGTTCGAAGCTTAATAGAGAAGAATCAAAGGAGCTTGCTTGTCGTCACCCGGCGTCGCAAGTGGTCCTTGAAGGCTCACGCCGGAGGTACGCTTTTAACTTTGTGGGGTTGAACTTGTGTGTTTGTTTGTTTTCGTATTTTTTCTTGCATTTAGGATTGGTTAAGTCACCTTTGACCAATCTTAGGCATATTGCATTAGGACAGGTTTTTGCCCGCTCACTAGGAAAGCTCGTTTGACACGTGGATAGAGTGACGGTGCTTTTAGCACAAGAACTGGGAATCGTGTTATCCGGGTTTAGGAGCGCTTATTTTAAACGTTAATTAAAAATTCAATTCGGTTTGAGATTTGTTGCCTATTTTCTGTGATTGTGCATCGTCCGTTGTCTTTCATTTTACGTCTGTTGTCTTTCATTATAGAGTTAGGTTTTCATCATCTAGAGTCAGAGGTTGTGTATGGTAGAAACCTGTTCTGAAAATCCTGATATAGCACCTTTTGATCCGGAAATCGAAAGAACATTTCATAAAGGACCTACTAATCTAAACCAAGGCGAGTTAGAAAAACATTTGTTAGAAATGGCAGTAGAACCCGAAGTTAAAACCCTTAAGGACTACTATTATCCAGTCCTTAATTCTAATCCTTCTTGCATAGATTTGCCTGCGTGTGATGCTAATTTTGAGTTAAGGGTAGCCATCATAAACTTGCTTCCCCAGTTCATCCATGGTCTTGATCCTGAAGACCCTTATCTTCACGTTAAGGAGTTCTTAGATATATGTGGTACTCTTAACTTCCCTAGAGTCCAACCAGAGATTATCAAACTCCGCCTCTTTCCTTTTTCACTGAAGGATAAGGCAAAGTTGTGGTTGAATTCCTTAGAGTCTAAGTCTATCACTACTTGGGATGAGTTGAACATTAAGTTTCTCATTAAATTCTTTCTCATGCACAAGACTACTAGCGCCCGTGGCGACAGATCATGCATTTTACTCAAAAAAGAGGGTGAAGAGTTTTATATATGTTGGGAGAGATTTAAAGATCTTCTTTTGAGGTGTCCTCACCATAATTTTGTGAAATGGCAATTAGTGCAGTTTTTCTTTGAGGGGTTGTCAATTTTACACCGTCGGTTTGTTGAGTCGAAGTGGGGCGGATATCCCTCTTTGGGGAGGGGCCATTTCGAAAACTTCTTGAGACAATCTCTGAAAGTTCTCAGCAATGGGAATCTCCAGGGAGGGCCTATGATAGAAGTGTACAAGTAGCTTCTGAACCAAAGAAGGGTGGTGTTTATGAGGTGAGAGGCGATTTTGAGATGAGTGCCAAACTAGCCGATCTTGCTAGGGAGGTGGAATCCTTGAACTTAAAAGGGGAGAGTTCTCACGTCAAGTCAGTTAGTCAAGTATGTCAGCTATGTGAGAGTCCCGCACACACAGCCCAAATGTGTCCTTCTATCTCTGCGTTCAATGAGTGTATAGCTGAACAAGCTAATGCACTCAACACATATAATAAGAAACCGTTTGGTGACCCTTACTCTAACACATATAACCCTGGATGGAGGAATCATCCCAATTTCTCATGGAAAAATGGGCCGCATCAAACTGATCCAGGGGTGTCACCTGTGAACCCTCCTTCCCAGTCATATGCTCAAGTTCCTTCCAACCGGGCCAAAGCAATACCAGCAACCACCTCCACCATCAAAGAAACCATCTCTTGAGGACACTCTTAGTCTTTTCATGCAGAGTACCCTTCAATTTCATCAAGACACCCAACGATTTCAAAAGGATACCCAACAGAGTTTGCATTCAAACGCGCAATCTATTGCGAACTTGGAAATTCAAATGGGTCAAATTGCTAATACTTTGAATGAGAGGGAAAATGGTAGGTTTCCTAGTCAACCAGTGGCTAATCCAAAGGGACAGTACGAAATAGGCTCTAACTTGAGCCAAGGGCACCACCATGAGCAAGTAAAGTTGATTACTCACTTGGGAGTGGTAAACATGTTGATAATAAGGTTGAGATGCCTAGGGTAGAGGTTAGGTCTGATTTGGGAGAACGTGAAAGTGAGGAGAGTGATATTAGTGGTCCTCATGCTAGTGAAGCTTCTAGGCAACCTTCTATTCCTGTGGAGTCTAGTCATGTGCCACATTATATACCAAAAGCTCCTTTTCCTCAAAGATTGGTTCAAGCAACAAAAGGAATACAATATAATGAAATTTTAGATGTTTTTAAAAAGGTTCATATAAATATTCCATTTCTTGAGGCTATTAAGCAAGTTCCTGCCTATGCCAAGTTCTTAAAAGATTTGTGTACTGTGAAACGTAAGATGCATAATGCAGAAGAGAGCATTCCTCACATGAGCAAAATACGCTCAATCATTCAATACAAAACTCCACCTAAGTTTAAAGATCCGGTTGTCCCACCATTTCATGTGTTATAGGAAGTCATAGAATAGAGCAAGCTTTAGTTGATTTGGGAGCGAGTGTGAATTTACTCCCTTATTCGTGTATATGCAATTAGGATTGGGAAAGCTTAAGTCCACTCCAATAACATTACAACTTGGTCGATAGATCTGTTAAAATCCCTCGTGGTGTTATTGAAGATGTTTTGATTCAAGTAGATAAATTTTATTTTCCATTGGACTTTGTGGTTCTTGATACTCAACCTCGTCCAAAATTCTAAAGGAAATATTCCTGTGATTCTTGGTAGACCATTTTCGGCTACTGACTAATGCCATTATAAATTGTAAGAATGGTGTCATGAAAGTTTCTTTTGGTAATATGACAGTCGAGCTTAATTTTTTATGTGAGCAAACAACTTGGAGAGTTAGAGAATATATATGAGGTTAATATGGTCGGAGGACTGCTAGCAAACAATTAAGCACTAATAATGACGCTAGTTCAATTTTGGATGATGATTTTTGGTTGTCTGATAGTGATGATGATGATGTACTAAAAGCGGTGGTGCATACTCTATCTGATGAACTCTCTCTTGATAGTACTCTTGAAGTTAACTCTTCATGTCCTAATTCCATCGTCCCTCTCTCTAGTACTTCCACTCCATGTTTTGACCCTAGCTGTGTTATTGTTGTGAATGACTTTCATGAGAAATTTGCTAAGGATTATTTTGAGTTGTTAGAGAAAAATAAACAATTACTTGAGGAAAATGAGAAGTTGTCTGGCAGGATGCTATATCTTGAGAGTGAAAACATTGTTTTGAGTTCCAAAGCTAATGAGTTTATGCATGTTGCTAATAAATTGAAAATAGAGAATGAAACTCTTAGTGATATGAATAAATTTTTGGAACGTGAGTTTGACATGATCAAGGAAAGGCAAAAATATATTGAAACTGATTTTGATCTTTTAAAGAAGAATTTCGACTTGAATATGACATTTCCAAACCTGTGTAATGATGTTGAAATTTTGGATACAATCCCAAGTGTTGGGGAGTGTTCCAGTGATCACGATAGTCTTAGTACTTGTTCTAAGTCAGCTCCATCTTCTTTAGAACGTGTCTCAACTACTGCCCCTTCCACTACTCATATTGAACGTCCTAGGCCTCTTGTTGTTTGTTATTATTGTGGTGGTGAAGGGCACATTAAGTATCACTGTTAGGTTAGAAAACGAGCATTTCAGTTTTGGTATAAATCTAATACTAGTGTAAACCAGGGTAACTCTATGAACCAAGTTCCACAATCAGGTATTTCACCTCATGACCATCCTAGTAAGTTTGCCACATCTAATTCACTTCCTAACTCCTCTTGGGAATTTGCCTATAGTCTACCTATAACTCATACTAAGAAAAGAAAAGTAAGATTTAAACAAACAGACCCTAGACACTTTCCAACTAATGTACGTACCGTTTGGGTGAGAAAAGATGACTTGAGAGTGTTGTCAGATTTGCGAAGATCTCATGGCATTTCACTATTTATTAAGTGCATTGTCTCATGTTAGCCTATAGTGCACTGCATTGGCATATCTTATTTGGTGATACATGGTATGTTTAAGTGTTATTTTGCACAAGTTTGGGGGTGACAGAGTTAAATTGAACTTCACATGATCTTTTGTTTGAGATTGGAATATTTAATTATTATTAGGTCATAATCTGAGTGATATCTGATGAGTATGTTTGTACTTTAGTAGTTTAGGTTTTGTTTTTCTTTTGTAAGAGTCGCTTCGCATTGTTCCCAAATATTTCATTCTAGCCCCTAGTCTCCATTTGGGTTAACCAATGAGAAACATATTATTGTGATTTTTGAGGTTATGACGGGTTTTATATTTAAGAAATGTCGAAAATCTGAGAGGAGACTCTGTCAAATTTTTGAATTTTGGGGCATTCATTTTATGTTTAGTTGGTAGACAAAGTGCTAATCTAAGAATTGGGTATGACGATTCGATACGCTAGAGGCGTTAATCAGAGCTTATGGGAGGCAACCCATGTTTTTATTTTTGTTGAGTCTTTTGTGCACATGTATCATGCATTCCACTCTAGCACCTTTTCTCCGCCTTTTTGGAGACGTGTAACTCTATGGGATGAGACACGTGAGACATTTTAGTCATTGTAGTAACTTGGTTCCTTTTTTATATTATCATTGTTATATCTTTTGTGAGGTACTAATTTCTACAGGTGACTCAAAGATATTATTTTTCGTTTTTGGAAGCTCTTGGTAACCTCTTTCCTTATATACTTTTTACTTGTCCATGTTGTTATCTTTTAAATTACGCATCTGTTTTAACATTGAGGACAATGTCTATAATAAGTTTGGGGGTGGGAACAAAATGTTTGTTTAGCGAAAAATAAATATGTCCAACATGGTATGATTAATGGTGATTTTCTATGATGAGAAATTTTTAAAAAAAAAAATTGATTTCTAAAGCCACTGATTTTCAAGGAATTTATGAAGTTAAGAGTCACTTTTGAAGTTGTTGTTGCTTAGACTATTTTCTACCTCTAGAAATAGATTTTATTGATGAAAGTCTAAGCCAAAGTGAAATTTGCACTATTAGCCAACTGATACACGTCAAATTGAAGAGTAATTTAATCTCCTAGTGAACTAGAAAAGGAATATAGAGACTTAACCCGTGAAACTTGAGCCTTTGAATTTCTTGGAGAGTCTTTACGTAAATTCAGAGTCCAAGTTGACTCATTCATTCTTCTGTGCTAAAATTCGTTGTATAGTCTCAATTTTTTTCTTGTTTTGGTCGATCACGAAGTGACATCAACTGGGGAGATAGCCATTAGGTCTTGTAGTCTATTCGAAGCGGAATATCATACTGATAAGTCAAGTAGTGAACCAATTACCTTTATCTATACCACCTAGTAGGATCATCATGTTAACCCTTTTGAGCCTTATATATTAAGTCTTTTCTTCTTAAACCAATTATCCTTAACCCAACTCCAAATAAGGAGTGTAAACCCATATTATTAGCCTTACCCATATTTCTGAGGATTTCTAAAAGACTAAAGAGAAAGCTAGAAGAAGAAGATTCTGAAGGAAAAATTTACCAAAATCAAATGAAGAAAATCATTCCTTTTGCTCAAAGTGATTCAATAGAAAGAAAGAATATATATATATATATATATATATATATATATATATATATATATATATATATATATAAAAAGAAAAAGAAATCATTGAGCGAAGTAATGAGAAAGTAAAGTAATGTTGTCTACAAAGTGAAGAAATTTTTCCAAGAAGTACAAGATGGTCTTTAGTTTATTCTCAGAAATTTTTTATTCTTTTTTACCTTTTTCTTGTCAGCCTATCCTAATCCCCGTCTTAATACCCAGACTTATCACAAAAGTATGATATGAAGTGTAGAATAGGTGAGAGGATGCTAAAGTGAAGGACCCGACACTTCACATGTGATTGACATTTTTTCCATGAGACTAATTTGTTTTTGAAATTTCATATGTCCATCTTTCTAGCTAAGTATGTGGGATGTTCTATTATTTTACTCATTTCCCTGCATACAGAGGTAAAATTGAAACTTATCTAAGAGAGAGACTTTCTTGTGAGTGTATGAATGGTGAGGATTGAGGTTGATATATTCTTTGGATAGTAAGTTAGGAATTCCGTTACTTGGATAAGAGATTGTATCAGTTTGACTAAACACACACACGCTTTGGTTTGGAGTAGTTGTAAATCTTTTCTATCTTTGGAAGTAGTGATGAGTCTTGGTGATGATGATGTAAACTGTGATAACTGCTGATTTTTGAACTTGTTTATCAGTGGGCGACAAAGTTCTTTTATCTCTGAGAAAATTATATCACCATTGATTATGCTATGTTAATGTTTGTGGGTACCGTTTCTGAAAACCCTCACGAGACTAAACTCGTCCACTAGGGGTAACCTATGGGTTTAAAGGCTTGTTACACATGCTAAGTGTAATCGTGATTCCTACGAAAGTGAGTTAGGATTTTTGTTTTTCTTATTAGTTTAATTTTAGTTTTGCTCGAGGACTAGCAAAATATAGGTTTGGGGGTATTTGATAAGCGTCTAATTGTTACATATTTATACCCAAATCTGTATGAGATAGTCTATTTATCTTATATATTTTTCGATTGATTAGCGTGTTTTATGGTTTTTGCAGAAATTGACTTGATTACGGGAAAGTGCTAAAAAGGACCGGAAGTTGATCGAAGTTAAAATTGTGAGGCTTGCTTTCCATCAGATAGTTAATGAGCCACGCCAAGGATCTGTTTGTGGAATATGGGCCTAAGAGTTGGCCCATTAGCTAAAGACCAAGTGGGTTAAAGACAAGAACCGAGACATAAAGACTGGACCAAACCAGTTAGTAACTAATGGTTGTACCAGTTCAAGTCTACCTGAGATGCACCGTAGCAACACTTATATTTCTCTCCCATTTCTCACGAACAGGAGTACCGAATAGAGAATAAAACATCCCGATAATTCCGGTGATGGAAATGGAATACCGAATGAAACCAAACCAATCAAACCCCACACCATCATAACCTATCAATCATTCCTTCCATATAGACTAAACCACCAGATCATATAAACATTTCCAATTCCAGTATTTCCTTTAATAAACCAAAACCAAAACAAACCCCCAGCACGTCTCTTTCCAATTTGGTGGGATTGAATCCCAAAAATCTCGAGACCGAAAGGGAAACTCCTAATTCTATTCTACCACTTTCATGACTGAAGAAAAGAGATAAATACGGAGGAAAAGGGAGTTTTTGGGGGAGCTTCTCCATAATCCAGAACACAACACAGCAGAACTAAGAATAGATCGAAAAGTGGAGGAGGATTGGAGACGCACGGAAACCGAGAACAAGTCGAAGGAAGGCCAAGGAGACTTCACTGTCGACATGAGTTCTCCTAACCTTTTCTTTATTTTCAGTTCCATTATTATGAATTGCTAAATTATTTAACTAGGGCTAAGATGAAGCCCTAGCCTTTGATGTAATTATTTTGAGATTGGGTTTTTATGGTTATAATTATATTTAACTGTCAGTCTTCTTTCGTTGCATTCTCGATCAATAGTTGTTATGTTCTTGCACCTTGTATGTCAAGCATCCTAGGTAGTGTTAACTGATTAACTACTAATCATAGCCTGATTTCTATTGTCAATATCAAATTTAGATATTAGTTGTGCCGTTAAAAGACAATTAATCTTTTAAGCTTGATCTCTAGTGCTGAATTTCGGAAGATGCTTTTACGTAATTGTTTTGTCACGATAACATCTTTGGGTAAACACCAAATTCTCATTCGAAAGTGTTTTCGTATTAAACTCAAAACATTGAACCCCAGTCCTGAAATATTTATTGAAAAGTCTAGAGTGGATTCTGAAGTCCTAGTTCCTCTCCAATCATCTGAACCAAATTCTTTAGTTAATTGTCTTCGTAGTAAGTAAAGAATTTTAGTTAATAGTAATTCAAACTTTTCTCAAACAACATTGTTGAATTAGGTTAGGTAATATTTTAGTATTCAATTGTCCCTAAATAGCAATCCATGTGGGATCGACCTCGTTCTTGCACTCCTATTACAATAAACCTTGTGCGCTTGCGAGTATTAGTATTATTAAAGTAGGGTTTAATTAGTCTATTTATTTAGGCCGGTTAATTTCCTATCAGTCATGATGCAACTATTAAAAGGGAGTATGATTCTTAGGTCTGAACATTTTCTCTAAAGCAGGATAGGGACGAATATCAATATCTTATTTGAATGAGACATAATTTGTCTTAGTATCATTGAGGATCTAGTGAGAGCATGCGACCTACCGAAAGGCGCAAAATTAAGGATTCCTTAATGCTATCCTGAACATACACTTTTTGATTATTTTTATGTAAGTAATATTCAATGGATTTATAACTTGACAATTTGCATGTCGATCTCATGCATCCAAAAGTATTTAGAAGGCATATATCACCTAGAGTTATCCGCTGTGTACAATTTTATCTTCTCATATAACTCAGGTGGACACTGTTTAAGTTGGTCATGGAATAGTAGTGAAAGGAAGTATCTGACATTACTTTGCTGAGTTCTAATAATAATAAAAACTCAGAAAGATGGAAACACAGATGCCCAATGCAAAGAGGTTAGCAACGTGCATGAGATGCTTGTATACTCCAAAATTACAACCCTAAAAGCTCGCCAGTATTTATCTCTCTATCTCTCTCTTTTTCTCTCAGTTTTTTTCTTTTTTCTTTTCTTTCTCTCCTTCCTCTTTTCTTTATATCTCTCTTTCTCTAACCTCCCACTCATGCCGTTCCTTGATTTCTTTCATCTAGCAGTCTCTCTCTCGTCACGTGTCGCGTCCTCCTTTTGCAGTTAGGTTTCCGCGGCCTTGATCTGTTGCATCATGGCTTCTCTTTACTACTCCGCATCCGACCCACTTGCTACCAATAACCTATCATGTCATGAGTTTGGCCCATACAGATGCCCTCTCTCAGTCTCCTTGATAGTCCGCAGACAGACAATGGGACCGAGAACCAACTTTCCCTTTTCCCTTTCACTATATATCATTTTTCTTTTGAGCTGTCACCTCCCTTTTCACTTATTGGCACGTGTTCCATCCTTACTGCCACACTCACCGCTTCTAAGAAAGTGAAAGTGCCTCAGGGTTACTTTAAGGGGAAGGTCCGCAAACAGGAAGCTCCCTGAAACATACAGTGGGTAGTGGTGCCAGACTTTATCAGAAGTGGTCACGCAGAGGACAAAAGATTTCTTCCGTGGACGTACACTAAAGGATTGGTATCCTATGCTCCCAAACTTGGTGCTTTTCTTGAGAAAGTAGTGGGCTGTGATGTCGTGGAGGCGAATCTGCGGAGTGTGCGATTTGTTGTAGTAGTTGGCGGCATACATGATCCGCTAGAAGTTGTCGATGCCCTGGCAGGGTGGGATGTTGAAGTGATTGCAAACCTCAACATCTAATAAAGATAGGGGGAAGAGTAACCCGGTGGCTATATGCCCCACAGTGACGACTAGATAGCCTGGCCGCGGTGGGACTAGGTGAGGAAATTGGGTGACGCTAGTCACGTGTTCTAAGATCACGTCATTAGGAATGCCGTAAGCCGCTTGGACCACAGCCAGATTAGGTCGGCGATAATAGGATGGTGGGGGAGGAAGAGCATATTGTCTCCCAGAGGTAGAAGGGGCAGCAGACGGTTGAGTGGGAACAGGAGAAGGGGAGTCCGAGAGGTCAGCAGTGGGGCTGGAGGATCTAGATTGGTGGGAGGAGTAAGCAGATCTAAGGGGTGAAGACACAGATTGGGGGGTCGAGGACACAACTCTGGTAGCAGATGAACCACCAGAATCAGGATCTGACATGATAGGAACCAGCTGTTGGAGGAGGAGAGAAGCAAGATAGGGGTATGGCCCTCGGTGAGGGAAAGGGGGAACAAACACAGAAAACAAAAAAACAAGCACGATCCACTAATGTGTATCAAAATTGAAACAAGAAGGAGAAACACAAACCTGAGTGGGGTAGAGTTGTAGCCAAGCAAGGAGTGACAGATGCGCAGAAGCGAGGTGGAGAAGGCTTCGCCGGTAGGAGTAGGGAGAAAGGTTGAGAAAGTTGGGAGAGTGGGAGAAGAAGGAAAGGGAAAATGAAAAGGTTGTAAGTGAAAAGGAAAACTGAAGAGTTGGAGAAATGAAGGGGTGCATGAAAAGACATTTGGGCGGGATTTGATGAGACAAGGGGCATGGAAGAACACATAAGTAGGGGCACGAACCTCCCAAATATGGATGCGTGTCTTCGCGAGAATCGAAGGGGCCTAAGCAGTTAAAATCGGTTTTCAAAACTAATCGGTCGAGGAGCGATATGCGATTAATCGGTTAATCGGTGATTTAATCGGTTATATTAGATGT
Organism: Coptis chinensis; assembly: GCF_015680905.1. NCBI lineage: Eukaryota > Viridiplantae > Streptophyta > Magnoliopsida > Ranunculales > Ranunculaceae > Coptis > Coptis chinensis. The sequence goes on along the minus strand of NC_141463.1, from coordinate 80,751,338 downwards.
ATATATTTGACGTTTTCAAAATATATAATAGTATAATCATACCAAATATTTCTAAACAGTGATCTGAGATACAACAAAAAATATCAAATTCTCATAATCACATCTAACTAGCTCAATTTTGGAGTACTACAGATATGTCAAATACAAAAATTACATTAAATATTTAAAGGAATAAGGGGATTGAGAAGCGATAATATTTATTAGAGAGATAATATAATAATTTGTATATTTAATTTTCGTTAAGGATGGGAAAATAAGTAAACTCTTAGCTCTGTGTATTGATTGGGTTATATTATTATTAATACGGTTTAAGAATCCAATTCGTTAATTTTACCTATTTTTTTGGATGGGGAACCGATATTTTCAATAATTTTTTTTCTCGGTTTAGCGAGACATCGGTCATCTCGGCCGATTAATCGGTCAATTCGGTGATTAAATCGGTTCGGTGAGAAAAAGTTAAAAAATCGGTAAAAACTAATCGGTTTACAAGCGATACGCGATTAATCGGCCGAGATATCCGATATTGATAGCATAGGAAGGGGCAGAGACAGGCAGGCATGCGACGAGGGGCACGTGCCTAGGGACACGTGGCAGGGGTTCAAGGATCAAGACAGAGGGGAGAACATGGATGTCAAAGACAATAATGATTTGTATTGGAACAAAGAGTCAAAGACAAGACAACTCTACGACTAGTCAGTTGTTGGGTCTCGGCCCGCGGACCTATATCTATCCGAGGGCCGAGAGGGGGCATTTGTATCAACCCATTTTATAACTAGTAAGGTGGCAGCCAACTTGGCCCAGAGCAGAGTAAGGAAGTAGGAGCGCGATGCAGGGGATCACAGGCGCGGATCCCGAAGGTGACGTCATAAGGATGACCAATGAGAACGGACGCGAGATAAGAGAAGAAGAAATGGGAGCACTAGAACAGGGCCATGGTAGCCCTAAAGAGACAGGGGGGAGATCGTGGCCAAAAGATGAGAAAGAAGATCAACGGACAGGAAGAAAAGGAAAGGGATATAAAAAGAACAGGAGGAGGAAAAAAATATGGGGAGGAGGGGAAAGAGAGAGAGAGAGAGAGAGAGAGAGAGAGAGAGAGAGAAGACTAGGAAGAGAAGATAAGGGTCTTGTAATAGAGTTTTTAGGTTCATATAGTATGTAGTGAGAATGTCTATACAAATATAGTTGTGCATTTAAATTGGTGTTTATCATATATAGTTTCGTATGATTGGGATTGTCTTGCTATTCAAGTGGTTTCATTATGATTTTTGTCTCATTCGGCATTCTCATAAAACTTCAATCAAATTTCTATTATTAAACTATAAAAAGAAGTCGAAGGGTTTTATCAAGGGTGGTTTTATGGAGAATGGGGTTCTCACGCTGCAAGAAATTTGTATGAGTGATCAATATAATATTCATATCTTATAGTTTTGCATAGTTGCTAATATTTTCAAAATAATTTATTTTAACAGCACCCGTTCGTAGGACGATCTTTCAAAAACTCAATGGAGCAAGTACCAGTGGAAGCACCACCAGGTACCAAAAAATTTACAACTTCTACTGAAAATTTGTTGTTTAATTTTGCATGGTCTGCCTTTTCAATATCATTTTGTTGATCGTGTTTTTCATTGCGTTTATTTTTATTTTCTTGCTTATTCAATATTTTGTATTGGTTGTTTCTTTATTTTATTTTATTTTATTTTTTGAGTAATGAAACAATTTCAGTTAACTTGACACAATCCTTATCAAAGATATTATCATTAAGATCGTTGAATATTTATTTTTGGTATAATATATTTTACAAACTTATGTTTTTCATAACTTTTGATATAAGATGATTTATTGGGGTACAATACGAGTAGAATTTTCACAATTTTGTTAGACTTAAATATAGGGGTCTCTGTTGTACTAAACTTTACGCGGTTTAGTTATTATCTCTATGATATCTTTTCAATTCCCTGAATATTTCTCTGAAAAAAGTTTACTTAATCTAGGAATCTATTGCGTAACAAAAATTAGTACTCTAGCACACAATTGCTAAGGAAAAATAATTGCATTATTTTACTAGCACAACTAGCATGTTAAATAATGTTTCTAATCTATGTTTACGGTAATGTAGTTAGAGGAAAACAAATAGTTTGGGATTTTTTAGCAAGTAAGCTCAATAACTTTTGAACTTCTTTCAATCAAAGATGTAGTTTTTTTAGACAAAATGTGACAAAAACAAAATCATTTTGTGGTATGTGGAGCTTAATCACTGCATTGTTCTTATAATCGGCCATTTAAACTATAATGGAATCAACAGCTTTTGAATGCATAGCCTTTCACAATTTTTGCTCTTATATGGACCGAGCTCATACCAACTCAAATGTTGTAGTACTCTTAACACACTACAGCTAAGATGTTTATATTTTCCGGTATTTATATATCTTTAAGTTCCTTTTGATCTGAGGAAGTTCAGTGCTTCGAGAAATTAATTCTTGGACCCGAATAATGAATCCAACACACTCCATCGCTCTTTATTATCTGTAATTTAAGCAACAACCATGCTTGCATTCAAGTCCATCTTATTTTAATTGTTTCTATATATATTCTTTGTTTATGAATGTATTTTTCCAATATAAAGTCAATAGTACGAATTCGTGTTTGGATGAGAGATATCGGTTGGTTGGTATGGCGATTTGAAACCATGGTATAAATCAGTCCACACACAGACTCACAACCTATTGAGCCAGAATGAATCTTTTGTAACATATGTGATTGTGTGGTTTCTACTATTTCTTACCAAGTAGCAACAGTTTGATATAACTACTGGGCTTGAAAACCTGTTTTTAAAGTTCTTTTTGTGTGTGATTTTGTTGTGGGGTTCCACACTGTTAAACAGGGTGTTTAGAGTGCTTCGTGGTAGAAAGACTCTTATCTACTGTTAACCAGATCGACCACGTACTACACCTCTCTCAAAGCTCATAGCACTGATATGTAAGTTACACTATCTTTCTTTCTTCCCTATATCTATTCTTTATATGAGAAATTTTGATTTATATATAGTTAGGATGTTTTCGATACATTCCAGGGTTCTTGGTCACAAAATAACCTATACAAAGGATCAAGTTATATAATTCAAACCTATGTTGATATATGTACTTTAATTTGTTCTCAACTTCCACTTCCTTTCACTTCTCTGGTAATTATATAAAAATATCAGCCATGCATGTCTTTCAAATGTAAACTACAAATACAAATAAATAAATAAATAAATAAATAAAAAAGGTTGGGACTAGAGAGATGCTAATCTCTGGATAAGGATTTCTAATTAGGTGATTGTGGGTTCGAGTCCTACTGGGGTTTTGTTCGTAATGCCCATTTTCATGGGGTTTTGTTCGTCGCATAGAATCTCAGGTTTGTGTCTCTCTATTTACATTTCTCTTTCTAATTTTTGTGTCTTCTATCAAAGTCTATTTTGGTGCTTTCTAATCTTTGTTTTCGTTTGATTATTTAGATTCCATGCTTCAAGTGAAAGCGAACATCCAAAGAAAAAGATGTTTGCCTTCTTCTAAGGTAGACTTGTTTAGGTATAGTATAAGTTCATCATTTTTGTTCTTTGCATATTTGTTCAATATTGATTTTCATGTTTGACTTTTAGGCTGTTGGTTCATTGATTCAACTTTCTGAGCATAAATAAAAAATGTACATGAGTCATGAAATAGCAATGCCTAGAGTGTTTCAATCTTTCAAGGTCTTCCACAATGTGATAAGTATGCCAATAAAAGCCCAAGCTGGCCACTATAATTTAAAGTTCGCAAGTAATTTTATTTATCAATTTGATGGCGAGTATATCCTTTAATGAAAACTTATCGTGAACTGTAGATTAGATTGTTTATTGTATTAATACGGATTTAGTGAATGTTAGTTGAAAACTTGAAATCATATTTAATTCTCTATATGACCGAAAATTGATCCTGTAAAATCCCTTCTTTTTTTTTTGGATAATCAAGACTATATGATGGTTCTATGCAATCTATTTAGGTTACTCAATATTGATATTGCCCTTATTGTATTGTTCTTTAAAATGTATTGTTTTCATTGTCACCAAGTACGGTATGGGTTTAAAACGGTGTATTTGAAAAAAAAAACTTAGTTCGTGTTTTAAACAGAACGTCTCGGGAAAAAAAACATAAAAAAATAAATAAAAACTTTAAAAAAAACGTGAGGCATAAAAAACGGGTTTAAAATGTATAATACGTAAAAAAAACGGTAAAAACCGATGATAAAGAATATAATAGATAATGAGTTTGATTTTTTACAAGAGTGGAAAAAAGAATAGGCACATAAAATAAAATAAATAATAAAACAAATGAAAGAAAATTCAAATACATGAAAGTATCAAATTATCATTACTCATCCAAATACTATAAGTTTTAAATTATGTACCAAAACACGACTCTAAATAAGATACTACTAATTACCAACTATAATGGCATAATCAAGTACTACAATAAGTTAATAATTTTCAATTTTCAATTATTAATAGTCCAAAGCAAAATAAAACTGTCTCAATAAGTCAATCTAATGCCCACTCTTCAAAAAGGTAAACTCCAAAACCCCTTTTTCTTCTCGCGCTTTCTTTTAGATTAAAAAATAATAATAATAAATAAACAGGAGATTTTCAAAATTTCGGGTTTTAAACATTTTTTAAGTTTAAAACGCATTTTTTTTTTTGAAAAACCCGAGTTTTAAACTGGAACAAGACGCCTTGCCAATATCTCGGGGTTTTAAACGCTTTTTTTTCAAAAAAAACGCCGAATTTGGTGACAATGATTGTTTTCTCATTGATTTGCTTGAACCTCCTTTTGTGCTTCTTGCCCATGATTTTTGTTTTCCTTTTTAACTGGGTTGTGCTAATCAACCAAACATCATAGCCAACAAATAGAGCACTTTTTTTTTTTCCTAATAGGTGTATTACCAAACAGTTTGTCAAACATGGGTCGTCGAGAACATTATTATGATGTAGTTGTTGGAGGTGTAGGAGAACTAGATACAGAGAAGTTGTTTTTGAAAACATTAAAGTAGCTTAAATGGCTATTAGAATGAGAAACCCAAGGACTATCTTCACAACTGTCTTAGACAAACGTGGAAGCTTAGGCCTGTCTCTTCAGAGCTATTTCAGGCATAAGCTTAAGATCATTAGAGTTTACTAAAGTTAGATAGTCACAAACAGATAAATTGATGTGGCAAAGTCTGATTTTATTATAGTTCAAACGATAAACGTATCTGAATTGTAGTTTAGATGCATATATATTTTTTTTGTAACTTAACAATCTAAGACTATTAATTGCATCGTTTGAAACCCTAAGTTGAGATGGCATTACTACTGACTAAATACCGAGTTTTAGTTACTTTCCAGGTCTGCCAGGTTTATTTGTTCAATTAAGATGTCTTTCAACATGGTATTCTCAGGCCTGGATATATGATTGTTGTCAATGTACTAACACGTGTTTGTTCTTTTTTCTAGATGTCTTTCAAGTTATATATACATTGTATATTTTCTCTCTCACTGGTATTATGGTCTCTGTTGGCTTACAAATAATAATCATGACTGATTCAATTTGACTCCAATGCCAGTAGTAAACTATTGGATGTGATGGTCAGTCATATGGACCATAGCATGATAGCAGTACCATTAGACTTATTTTACGCATATATGTGGTTAGTGTGTTCATTGCTTTCTTCCTCTAATGCACGATCAAGATAATGACAATATTGATATCATTTACTGAAATTTTTAAGTTGTCTCATAAAGCTTATAATATACATTATATTGAAGTGTACACCTTTCGTAAATGATGGAATTCTTGACCCAACATTCTTCTTCATGATTCTAGAATAATCTCCAAACACCAGAGGATTGAGAGCCCTGTAATCAATTTCTATAATATGAGTTGAAAGATATAAATTGATTGTTGTTTCAGTTTTATATATGTAATATAGTCATGCTATACATACAAGCTTATGCTTTCAGCATCTATTGCAGTGAACAATCACATGACATGTAGAAATAAAGATCCTTATGTTTGAATGTTGGCCTAATAGATATGTATATACCTAAGATGGCTAGATGTGCTTATATTATTCTTACCAACTGGTATAGAAATCCGTGGCTCTTTGGGTTGCTTCCATATCTGCATTTGAGTTTGTCATAGGTGTACACCAAAAAGCATACACACTCAAGCCTATCAAACCTTTCTATTTTGCCTGCATCACGACTCGCATTAGCAATTGATATATGATCACAATATTAAAATTCCATGTTTGATTAAGAGCCATTTAAGTAGGAAGTAAGTTGGTTTATTCATAATTTCAACAAACCCTATGCATCTTAACCACCCCTTCCATTACAATTTACATTTATCAATTGTTTGCCTAAGATTTTATATATAAGCAATGACAAAAGAAACTCACTTGGTACTTCTCCCTGTACATGAAAACAATAGATGCATACGCTAGCAAGACAAGGTGCATTGCTATGTATGGATCAATAGATGAGTTTCATGTTGTGTAGTTGAAGAGACCTCCTGGATGTGATGAACATCGCCGTGGATGATCACATTATATTTGCATTGTTGCTTCATTTTATTGTTGATGGGAAATTCGAACAATGCCTTTTCATTTGAGGATATGCCATGTCTTTGTTCTTATGATTATTTTCTTGAATATGTAATTGGAATTTCTCTATTGTTGCTCAAGAAGCTAGATAGTGTAGTTATGGTTGTGTGCTTCCGAGTTATCGAATTTTTTCTAGCTCCGCAAAACATTGTTTCTGATTACAATTGTCGAGTTGTTTGGATAATCTGTCTTGAAGGTATTTGTGATTTAATTTAATTTTTTAGTTTTTTGCATTTTGTTTAGTTTTGATTTCTCTTTTGTGTTAATGTGAAAAAAAAATGCCTATATAATTTGTTTTATAATATGTTGTCTTTTGCATTTTGTTTTTTATTTCATCCAAAATTTTTTTTTTTTTATTTTATTTTGGCCAAATCCTTTTAAATGAGCTCGGTCAATTGGTGATAATTTGGGTCCACAAAGAAATTTGAATGTTTAGATTTTTCCTAATCTGAATTTTACCATGCCAAAAAAAAACAATGAAGGGTCTATCTTATTATTCTCTATTTAGGGTTTGTTTGTGTTTGTTTGTGAATGTTTTTTTTTCGGTGTCTTGATTGTGGTGCAGGGATGATTGGGTTCGAGAAAGGGGAGCAAGGGATTCTTGGAGTTGAATATGGGATGCGGATAATGCATTGATTGAACTATTGATGGTAGATGGGCTTTACTGGAAGGATACGCCATAGCCAAGTGGAATAGGGGATTGTTTGATATTGCTTTCAGACTTGAGGAGGCACTTGACCAACACTCAATTTGGTTAGAGATAGAGGTGTGGCTTAAATTCCCGCATCCAACACTTGCTCCTAATGTGTGAAAGCTTGTTCATAGTTGTGAAAGATGATATAGCGCTATTCTTTTATTAGTATGTCAATTTGAAAACATTTATAAGATTCTTTATTAATTCTCAAGAAAGATGATACCATGCTGCTATTGAGAATGATAAGAAGCCTCTGTTCGATGCACATAATTTTGTTGTCATTGAACATTTAAGTTATTCATGTGTATTCTCTTCAATAGTGTTTTGAGATATTAAAAATAGCGCAAATCTAAATAGTCAAGATATTCATATTATTAACTTGAGAAAAAAAAATTCTCAAATATTAATTTGATTGAGAAACTTGGTTAGTTGAGGTCTCTCTTCAATTTTTCCTAACTTGGTGTGTACTAGGTTGATTGTTAAAAAAAAATGCTCCCCATAGAACAAAAATTGGAAGAGCTGGTGAGAAGACTTTAAAAGAACCAGCAATGGCATGAAGGATTTAGGTGTTGCTTTTGCTTCCATACATATGGTATGTGTTGCACAGTACTTTGCAAATACTTGGCGCATTGGTAAGTGATTTTATATAGCCCATTTGCTTTGTAGAATCTTCTCCTTTGAAAATTGTTCTTTTAATGCATCAAGATCGAGTTGCATCTGAGGTTGTTTAAAAAGTTAGTAGTTAGTGTATCAGCCTATTTTACGACTACCGAGGTGGCATGCCAGCTGACCCGAAGTAGAGTAAGAAAGTAGAGGCGCGAAACACCAGATCGTGACCGCGGCACCCTGAAAGGGGACAGGCCGTACAGAGGCAGGTGAGAAAAGTGCGGTCAGAGTCAAAGAAGTAGCAACTTAAAGGGGAAGGAACGGGGGGTACAGAAGCGGGCCGCAAAACCCTAAGAGGACAGGTGTGCAAGGGTGGACCGAAGGATGGGAGGCAGATCAAAGGATGAAAGGGAAGGAGTGGTGATATAAAAAGGAACAGGGAGAAAGAAACAAAATGAGGAGAAAAAAAAAGAAAAAAAGAAAGGAGAGGGAGGAAAAGAGAGTGAAAAACCAAGACTTAAGATCTTAGAGGTGAGAATTTCTGTTCATACATTTGGTGCCATCTGTGGGGACGAGGTAGGTCCACAACTAGGGAAGAAGGGAAAATAGCGGAACATGACTCCAGCTAAGAGAGGAAGAGGGAAAGGGAGAGGACGAGGTAGAGGAAGACCGAGGAGGGAGGAGGTCGTTCCAAATGAAACGGCGAGTGTGGAAAACATAGAGGTGGGGGAAGAGGAGGTTGAAGATTCGGTGGCTGAGGTGACTAGGTTGCTTCAGGAGGAGGTAGGTAGACTTAGGGAAGAGAATGATGAGTTGAGGAGAGAAAGAGAAGACACTCAGGGGGGAGCTGAAACAACAGTACCTGCGGGTAGTGAAGTGGAAGTGCAAAGCGAGGAACTTCCTCAGGCAACCGGGGCGAACCATGCAGGAGGCATTACCATGGAAATGGTGCAGGCTATGATCGAAATAGACAGAGAGGCTAACCGCGTGGTGGAAAAGGAGAAACACGGCGCAGCCAAGAAGGTGGTGGATAGCCTGAATCAGAATCCACTTGCTGACTCGGTCTGGAATTCTGAGGTACCCAAGAGGTTCACGCAACCGCGGTTTGAAAGGTATGATGGAAAAGGAGATCCGGCTGACCACTTGCATCACTTCAGGCAGCAAATGCCGCTGTGGCAAGAGGCAAAGTATGACGGACTCCATTGCATGATGTCCCTGCCAGTCTGAAAGGGGGAGCATCCGATTGGTATTATCAGTTGGCGTCGCGTAGTATACAAAGGTTCGAGGAATTGGAACAAGCTTTTGTGAATCACTTCATCCATCAGAAGAAGAGGGTAGTTGATGTAGCGGATCTCTTTAATGTCAAGCAGAAGTCCGCTAAGACACTCAGAGACTTCTTGTGCAAATTTAAGGAAGAGACGCTGAGGGTGGAAAATTTGGATGAGCGCACCGCGGTCATAGCATTCCAGCATGGATTGAAGCAGGGAACCCGGGTGTGTGAATCAATATCTAAGATCGAAGTTACCACCTTGCACGCTTTGTACTTGAAGTTAGAGAGATACATCAGATATGATGACATTTTGCAGAGAAACAGTAAGGAACATAATAAACCCGACAAGTCAATGCACGTCATGGCCGTGGAGGACAGAAGAGACAGGGCCAGGGCCGCGGCAAGAGATGGAGGAACTTACAGAGGGGAGACACAGAGAGCGGAGAGAGGCAGAGACCAAGCCCGAAGGGAATACAGGGAGAGAAAGCCTTACCGCAAAATAGACTTAACTCCACTGAACAAGCTGTTGGAGGAAATCCTGCTGCTGATCAAGGGACAGCGACACTATGAAGAACCGCAGAGCTCGCCTAAGGAGATAGAGGGAAAGCCGTTTTGTGCGTATCATCAGGTCAGAAATCATGCTACCAATTAGTGCTTTGCTTTACAATGGTTAGTAGAGAGAATGATTGGGAGAGGACAGCTGAAGGAGCATGTCAAGGAAGTGCAGCCGGTCGAAAGGGTTCCTGCCACGGCTCAAATCCTGGGCACGATAAATGTTATTTTCAGTGGTGAAACGCTGGGAAGGAACGCCCACCGAGATAAGGTGAGGAAGACAGCCAGTCTGTAGTAGATAAATGAAGTTGTGAGCAGTTTGCAGCCAGTTCCAGGAGGTAGTAAAGGGAATGACAGGATAGAATTCACTCTAAAGGATCTGGAGCTGGTGAGCTCGCCTTATGAGGATGCGCTGGTGATTACCATAGCGATGGGGAATTACATGGTGAAAAGGGTGTAAATAGATTGTGGGAGTTTAGTGGATTTGCTATTTCAAAGTGCAATGGAAGAAATGGGCATAGAAAGGAAGCAGATGAAGCCCCCTCAGACCAACTTGTTCGGGTTCAACGGCAGCATGACTGAGCCATTAGGGGAACTAGTACTGCCGGTGACCGTGGGGTCGGTAACCAGTTTCACCCGATTCCTGGTAGTGGATACTAACTCACAATACAATGCGATCCTGGGAAGAAAATGGATTCATGAGATGAAGGTAGTCCCGTCTACTTATTACCAAGTGATCCGCTTCCCGACGAATGGAGGGATGTACGAGATAAGGGGCGATCAGGTCGCGGCACAGAACATCCACCAGGTGACAGCGAGGGGTCTGAGCCGCACACCTAGTAAAGAGGCGCCGGAGACAGGGGACAAGCTAGCATAGCAATTACAGACCGCGGCCGGAGAGAAGAGGCCGCTCGTCGGGGGCAAGACAATGGACGAGATTGAGGTCGTGAACATCGGGGTAGCAGAGGAGGAGAAGTTTGTAAACGTAGGGACAAGTTTGTCAAAGGATTGGAAAAGGAAATTGGTTGCCTTGTTAACTAAGAATAGCAATGTATTTGCATGGACGATCGAAGACTTGGCAGGTTGGATCCAGAGTTTGCATGTCACAGACTACATATGCGGGAAGGTGCCTGCCTAATCCAGCAGAAAATGAGGAGTATGAAGCCTTAGTATGCATAGGGAATTCGAGAGGAGGTGAAGAAGTTGAAAGATGTTGGAATCATCCGTGAATGCAAGTTTACTGAATGGCTGTCGAACGTGGTAGCGGTACCGAAAAAGAAAGGGAAAGTAAGAATGTGCGTGGATTTCACGGACGTCAACAAGGAATGTCCGAAGGATTGCTACCTGATGCCGCGGATAGATGAGCTGGTGGACCAGACCGCGGAGTATAAGTTCTTTTCATTTATGGACGCGTCCATAGGCTACAATCAGGTGGTGATGTACGACCCGGACCAAGAAAAGACAGCGTTCATAATGGAAGGAGGAACGTACTGTTACACCAGAATGTCTTTTGGTCTAAAGAATGCGGGGGCCACATTTCAACAAGTGAGGGAGAAGATGTTCGACACTATAATCAAAGAGAAGATGGAGATCTATATAGATGACATGGTAGAAAAGAGTATGACTGAAGAGGAACACTTGGAGGGTCTGAAAGAGACATTCTCTATACTACGGAGACACAAGCTGATGTTGAACCCAGAAAAGTGTACGTTTGGGGTGACATCCAGAAAGATCCTGTGGTATATAGTCACATACCGCAGCATAGAGGCAAACCCAGACCAGATTAGAGCCTTGTTGGAAATGTCATCTCCGCATAACGTGAAGGAGGTTCAGAGGCTGGCTGGTAGAGTTGCGGCACTCAATAGGTTCATATCCAAGTCCTCGGATAAGTGCCGACCCTTATACCTACTATTAAGGAGGACGACTGACTTCCAGTGGACCGAGGCATGTGAGAGGGCTTTTCAAGAATTGAAAGAATATTTGGGCAAGGCCCCAATCCTGTCGCAGCCAGGGCAAGGGGAGAAGCTGTATTTATACTTGGGGGTGTCAGAGTGTGCAATTAGCTCAATGTTGATAAGGATAGTGGGCAAGGTAGAGAGGTCGGTGTACTTCCAGAGCAAAACAATGTTGGATGCCGAAACAAGGTATAGTAGGATTGAAAAGTATGCCTTGGCTCTGATCTTCTCTGCACTCAAGTTGAAACCTTACTTCGATGCTCATTCGGTGGTAGTGGTGACCAACTTGCCACTCAAGCAAGCACTGAAGGTAGAGAAATCAGAGAGAATGTTGAAATGGGCTGTGCTGCTCAGTTCGTATGACATTGAGTACCAAGCCAAGACCGCGGAGAAGGCCTAGGCAATGGCGGAATTTCTGGCCGAGTTTCCAGCTGAGGACCCCACCTGGGGGGAGGAGATGATCATGGAACTGGAGGCGGACTAAAACCACGACCCCCTGGACCCTTGGGACATGCGAAATGGATGGAGAGTCTTCGCAGACGGGTCCGCTACTGACACGGGTAATGGCATTGGGGTGGTGCTGGTCACCCCAGAGAATACTCGCCTAGAGTTATCAATGAAATTGGGTTTTGCGGCTTCGAACAATGAGTCTGAATATGAGGCAGTGATAGTGGGGATGGATTTGGCCAAGGACTTGGGTGTGCGTGAACTAACAGTATATTCTAATTCAAATTTGGTAATATGTCAAGTCAATGGAGGATTTGCGGCGCAGTGCCCTAGGATGGCAAAGTATCTAGAGGTATTACAGAGAAAAGCAGGAGGGTTCGAGAAAGTCAGTTTTGCTCACCTAGGCAGGGGAGAGAATAGACACACCGACGCCTTGGCGTATGTTGCCGCGGTACTCCCTAGGACAGAAGGTAGATCTATTGAAGTCAGGGTGCTGAGCAAACCAAGCACCGCGGAGGACGAGGGGGTGTGCCTGACTACGGAGCAAGAGCATGGATGGATGGAACCCATCAAGAGTTACCTTTCGGGGATAGAAATAGAGGAAGGGGAAAGGAGGAGAATGGAACAGAGGTCACAGAGATACGTGCTGCTGGATGGTGAGTTATATCGGCGGAGTGTCAGTGGACCACTCCTGAAATGCCTGGGACCGCAAAAGGTGCAAGAGGTGGGTGAGGTTCACAAAGGAGATTGTGGAAGCCACTCGGCTGGAAGGATAACTGCTCACCGGCTGCTATCACAGGGGTACTTTTGGCCCCACATGAAGAGAGATGTAACTGAGCATGCCCAGAGATACCAAAAATGACAGATCTTTGCGCTGCTGATACATGCACCTGCAGAACCGCTGCACAAGGTCTTTAGCCCATGGTCGTTTGCTATGTGGGCGTTAGATGTCGTCGGACCTCTACCTATGGCCAGCGGGAAAAGGAAGTTTATGCTAGCCGTGACTGATTATTTTACGAAATAGGTTAAGGGTGTGGCTCTGCAGCAGGTGAAGGAGGAACAGGTGAGAAAATTCTTGTGGGAGAATATAATATGCAGATTCGAGCTACCACACACCATCATCGCGGACAACGGAACCCAATTCACAGGGGGGAAGGTGAGAGCCTTCCTCCAAACCTTCAAAGTGAAGCAAGGTTTTTCAGCCCCTTACAATCTAGAGGGGAATGGACAGGCAGATTCTTCAAACAAAGTGATCATGGATAACCTAAAGAAAAAGCTAGAGGAACGCAAGGGATGTTGGGCAGATGAGTTATACCATGTACTATGGGCATACCGCACGACACCGCGGACATCTACAGGAGAATCCCCATTCGCGATGGCTTATGGGGTAGAGGCAATGATCCCTGTGGAAATGATGGCGTCAATAACTAGAACCAAGGCTGTGGAAACAGGGGTTAATGAGAAAATATTGGCCGGGGAACTGAACCTTACAGAGGAAAGGAGAGACGCCGCGCGCATTAGACTAGAAGAGTACCACCAGAGGTTGCAGAGACAGTATAACAAGCGAGTGAAGCCGCAAAAGTTTAAGGTTGGCGATCAGGTGCTTAGCCATCAAGGAAGAGACAGACAGGAAGTTGGGACCCAACTAGGAGGGACCATACACCGTGGTGGAGGCTGGAACGTCCGAGACCTATAGGTTGCAGACGCCCCAAGGGGAGAGCATCAAGCGGCCGTGGAACATCAGGATGTTGAAGGAGTTCCATGAGTAACTTTGTCATTAGTGTTTTTAATTAAAGAAAATTGTATTTGCTTCATTCAAGCCTTGTAATGATATTTTGAGTTAGCTACTATGTTAATGAAAGCAATAGCAAATTTCCTCCATCTAATAAGTGTGCATTCGTTCATGTGTGGATTAGGCCAGAGGCAGCAGACAGGGGATTCCAAACTCAATAGCAACTCCTTAGTCAACTTGGGGGCAAGCTGGATGGCCCGGGCATACTCAGCGGCCCTCAACATCTCCACGGCCAACTTGGGGGCAAGCTGAATGGCCCGAGCATGCTCAGCAGCCCTCAATATCTCCACGATCAACTTGGGGGCAAGCTAAGTGGCTTGGGCATACTCAGCGGCCATCAACATCTCCACGGCCAACTTGGGGGTAAGCTGAGTGGCCCGGGCATACTCAGCGGCCCTCAACATCTCCACGGTCAACTTGGGGGCAAGCTGAGTGGCCCGGGCATACTCATCGGCCCTCAATATCTCCATGGTCAACTTGGGGGCAAGCTGAGTGGCTTGGGCATACTCAGCGGCCCTCAACATCTCCACGGCCAACTTGGGGGCAAAAAGTGGAGTGGCGGGGCATACCGCCCTCAACATCTCCACGGTCAACTTAGGGGTACGCTGAGTGGCCCGGGTATACTCAATGGCCCTCAACATCTCCACGATCAACTTGGGGGCAAGCTGAGTGGCCCGGGCATACTCAGTGGCCCTCAACATCTCCACGGCCAACTTGGGGGCAAGCTGAGTGGCCCGGGCATACTCAGCGGCCCTCAACATCTCCATGGTCTACTTGGGGGCACGCTGAGTGGCCCGGGCATACTCGGCGGCCCTCAACATCTCCGCGGTCAACTGGAGGGCATGCTGAGTGGCCCGGGCATACTCAGCGGCCCCCAACATCGCCAAAGTAAACTTGGGGGCAAACTGAATGTCCCCAATCCTTTTATGGGAACGACAGCGGGACGCTTATGACATGTGCAAGTGCCAGTGTAGAACAAGGCGATAAGTAAATGGGGAGGGATTGCAACACAATTAGAAAATATGAATGTATTGATTGTGATGATTTTCCACTAAATTAGGGTTGAACAAGCAACTGAGGCCCACCGTGGTCTGCTGGGACTACCCAGAAATCCAGACCCGAGGGTTATAACAAAAAGTCAGATCATCAAAGATCAAATTTAAACTGTGCAGCATGTTAAGCTAATAGACAGAGAGAAATCCAAATATACTTCATTTCGAATCGTCCGCTTGCAGGCCACCCTCCTCTACCGCTTCGGTGGATTTGTCCACATCAATGGGAGATGTTGACACCCCAAGAGTAGCAGCGGCTTCCGTCTCAAGAGCAGGGGAGATGGCCACGGAGTCGGTGGGAGCCAAAGCAGGAGACCGTTTAGGGAGAAGACGTTCAGCGGCAGTTAGAGCTTCCAGCTGTTGGTTCAGTTCTCGGGCGATCTTCTTGGCGGCCAGGGCCTTGAAGTGTTCAGTGGCATCTTTCAACAACTGCTCCAGGTCAGCCTGAGCAACGGCCTTATCGGCCTCCCTCTGACTCTCCAACTGTGAGGTGACGCCGGCCACATAGTCCCTATGGACTTGCTCTGCGCGCTGGAGCTCCTTATGATGATTGAGGGCCGCGAGACGAGCATCATCTCTTTCCTTCTCCAGTTGAGAGTATTTCGCTTTCCACCCCGCCGGCCCGTGGATCTCAGCTTTTAGAGATTCAAACGCGTCCAGGGTGTTGGTTATACCGCGAATCACATAACCCATGTCCAGGCTCAGCTGAAGATAAAGGCAAAGTTAGAAAAAAAAAAAAAAAAAAAAAAAAAGTAAGCAGCAAAGAAGGTAGGGAAAAGGATGGGGAGAGTACCCTTTCCTAGCCAGTATAGATCGCAGCCCAGTGGGAGGCGAAGGAGCCAGAATCCCCATAAACTTGATCCCTGGGGAGATAGGAACTGAAGAAGAGGGACGCAGCCACCGCTGGATTATCCAGTGTGGAGTCGCGAGTGGTGATGTCGCAGTCTCTGGCCTTGAACTGAGGATGCCAGATTTCTGCAGGCCCTGCGAGCAAGGGACTAATAGGGACCGCCTCTTTGCCGGTGCGGCGGGAAGAGAGCCGCGGTGATGCTAGTCGGGAGGTAGGAGCGGGGGCACTAAGAGCGGCGGTCTTGGCCTTCTTGGCAGGAGGGCCCTTAGCCGCTGTGTTGTTGGGTGCCTCGCCATCAGAATCACTTTCCCAAAGCTTGAGTTTGGTAACATCCATATTGCCAGAAGTGCCTGCAGGGGGGGAAAATCGTCTTCCCAATCAACTATGGAAGAATAAGACCTGGGGATTGTGTCAAGGGGATTGAGGAAGAGCCAACTGAGGGCTTACAAGTCTGAGAGGCGGCAGCCTTCCGGGCGAGAGCTTGGCTATGGGAGATCTTCGTGATATACCCGAAAGACCGATGGACTGGGGCCTTTACTTTCCATCTTTTGGGGGGAGATGGTTTGGGTTTCCTCTCTTTAGACGGGGGTAGAAGGTATAGAGGGCCACAATATTGGCCAATGTCCTTGAGGGAAGGGTCTCGAAGGAGCGGACTCCCTTTGTCGGGATCAATGCCGAGGACGTCACACTGGCTGTCCCCTAGGCTGCGGAGTCTGTTGAAAATCTCAGAGAAAACACCAGTGTATATCTGGGAGTGAGAATCTGGGTTCCAACCTGAAAAGCAAAGGAAAAGACATGTCAAGGTGAGGACCACGTATGAAGCAAACAAAGCAACCGACTCCACTCACCGCGGCGGAGAAAATGGGAGTGCCTCAGGGACAGTTCATGGGGAAGATCAACGGAAAGGAAGTTCCCAGACACATATAGGGTATAGTAATGCCAAACCTTGTCGGATAACAAACGACTTCTTCTGCGGACGCACATACAGAAAGATTGATACCCCACACTCCCAAACTTGGTGCTTTTCTTGATAAAATAATGGGAAGTAATGTCATGCAGGCTAATCCGCAGGGTATTCGTTGTATTGTAATGGTTGGCGGCGTACATGATTCGCCAAAAGTTATCGATGCCTTGACACGGCGGAATGTTAAAGTGGTTGTAAACTTCAACATCTAACAAAGACAAGGGGAAGCGGAGACCAGCCGCTATTTGCCCCACAGTTGCTACCAAAAACCCAGGCCGCGATGGTACTAGATGGGGAAAGTGAGTGACCCCAGGCACATGTTCTAAGACCACGTCCTCAGGGATATCGTATGCAGCCTGCACAGCGGCCAGATTTGGTATGCGATAGTGAGATGGAAGGGGAGGTAGTGCGGAGGATCTACCAAAGGTTGACGGGGCAGTGGCCGCAGGGGTTGACTCATTGGAAAGGGACTCTGGTTGGTCGGCAGAGGGGCCGGAAGATCCAGATTCGACGGAAGAGCCGGCTGATCGGGAGGTCGAGGACGCAGATCTGGAAGCGGTGGAGCCACCAGACATGGTACTAAAATGGAATGGACAGGACAAGAATGGGGATAAGAGTGATGATGGGTACCTAACGAAGGGGAGAATGAATGAAAGATGAGAGAAAAGAGATAGACAAAAACAAAAAAAAGGGAAAAGATATTTAAACTTGACCAACAAACTTACACTAAAAAAGAGACTAAGGGGTGCAGACGCAAACCTAAATAAGGAGAGCAATCGCCAAGTAGAGCGGAAGTGGGATGCAAGGGTAGCTTCACTGGTGAGAGCAGGACAGAAGCAAGGTGCTCGCAAGGAAGGAAACGAAAGAAAAGGGGAGTGATAGAAAATGAGAAGGCAGGGTGTGAAAAGAAAAGTGAAGAGTTGTGAAGATGGAGGGGTGCATAATGAGGGCGTTTGGGCGGGATTTGATAAGTCAAGGGCAAAGCAGTAAAAGGGAGCATGCGTGTGGCACAGAGGGCCATTCCGGGGTAAACGCGTGGCATCGCAAGAATCAAAGAGACAGGGCTAATTGGGCATGCACCGCAAGGCACGTGCCAATGGACGCATGGCAAGGGCCCAGAGGTCTAGGCAGGAGGTAACGTGGTTGTCAAAAGGGTTTGAATGGTTGATTGGTGACAAGACAACTCGATAGGCTGCCAGCTGTTGAGTCTCGGCCTGCGGATCCGTTTATATATGTGGCCCGAGAGGGGGCATCTGTATCAACCTAGTTTACGATCACCGAGGTGGCATGCCAACTGGCCCGAAGTAGAGTAATAAAGTAGAGGCACGAAGCACCAGATTGTGACCGCAGCACCCTGAAAGGGGACAAGTCGTACAGAGGCAGGTGAGAAAAGTGCAGTCAGCGTCAAAGAAGTAACAACTTAAAGGGGAAGGAACGGGGGGTACAGAAGCGGGGCCGCGGAACCCTAAGAGGATAGGTGTGCAAGGGTGGACCGAAGGATGGGAGGCAAATCAAAGGATGAAAGGGAAGGAGTGGTGATATAAAAAGGAACAGGGAGAAAGAAAAAAGATGAGGAGAAAAAAAGAAAGGAGAGGGAGGAAAAGAGAGTGAAAAACCAAGATTTAGGATCTTAGAGGTGAGAATTTCTATTCATACAGTTAGCTCATTGACTATTATACTTTTAGCTATTTTACTCGAGTCCTTCTCCTCCAATTATATGCTAAGCATCCAACAATATTTGTGAAGTGCCCGCGCAATTGATTTTTTCTTTATATATGTCTTCTCTTAATGATTCTAATCTTGCTTTGTCATATTAAGTTTTTTTTAATTGTTGTTTATAGTATTTGACTCATTATTTAATTTTATATTTCTCAAACATGTCACAGCATACAACTTAGCCACTATTTTTAACACTTGAAATTTAATTAATTAAGAAGTATTTTATGCTTTTGCTACTACTAGGGATCCACAATTGGTTTCTATTGATTGAGAACATGTCCTTCCCATTCTTAGTCTTAGTTGAAGGATTTAGGCATCAAACCGAAAAATTATGAGGTATGTGGAAACGTCAAATTCCTAAAGGTTATAAAACTTTTTAGTGGTACAGTATGGACCACTACCACTGTTCTGAGAAGCTTTGGGATTTTACTAAATTCTTTCCATACGGTTTTCAGATTTTTATTAGATTGTTCAGATCTAATGGAGCTTTTTTTTTTTCTTGAGTTAACATGCTTTCCATAGGACCCTTTAGACGATTCTTGATTGGATGATTCTTAAAAGAGAGGTTAGTATGTAAACTGATATGTGAAAGCCTTTTCCCTTTATAGTTGTATGCAGATATTTCATCCAATTTTTTCTTCGAATTGCTCAAGACCAAAAGGCAGTGTTAGGATATTATAATGGTGATTGTAGTAGTGTGATAGTGTTGGTGTTGTGAGTCTGTTAAATTCAACCTTGGTTACGCCCAAGTTCGAAGTCGCAACATATTACAATGCTTTGAGGTACTCTCAAATGTTCTTCTCTTTTTGTTGGTTAAAAAATTAATACTTTAATAGGTTGTTGATGATTGTTTTCCAAGTTAGGTGGCACCGTTTTATAGCTATTTTTAATTCCACAGACATACTTTGCAATGGACGAATTGGTTTTGGCGGCCTTGGTCATAGAACACTTTAGGAATTTTTGTAGAGATAGATTCCTGGTGATTAAAAATGTTTGAAATAAGTGAAAAATCAAAAGGGACTTTTCCGATATCTTAATAGTTCTCTCCCCACGAGATGAAATTCCCAAATTATTTTATTTTTTTATTTGCTAACTACTCACTAACTCTGTGGATAGCTTGGTAAAGCTGATGAATAAATTAATTTCAATTGTCAACATCACTATTGTAGTATTGGTAGTTTACACCTTAAGTTAGTCGTACCTCTCTACCTGTGGAGTAAAAGATGTTTCTTGCCCTTGGTGTTTGTACACCGGTATTTTCGTTGCACAGTGTAATCAACTAATCATGTTCAGTTGAAGCCACTTAAAGGACTTAAATATTAAAACTTACTTAAGTTATAGCCACTGTATTTTTGTCTTGGAAGATAATTGACAAACATGCACATTGTGCATGACTCAATTGCTTTGTTCTGGGTGCATAGGTTCTTTAAGGTTCTATAAAGGTTAACAATATGTCAGAAGATTTTACATTTGGTACATTGTAATAGATAGCAAGAAACTGCTTTTATGTAGAACAAATAATAGTAATGAGGTAGAGATAAATGTCAAGAGGAAGAAAGCTGCTTTTATGTAGAACAATTAATAGTAATGAAGTAGAGATAAATGTCGAGAGGATAGAGATACAATGCTGAATATTAGCCATTAGTTGACACTCAATACAAAGTTTTCCTTTGTTTAGTTTAACTTATTGTTTGACAATCTAGAGTTTTGATATTCTAATTAATAGTATTTTTTTTATTAATTTTTTCATTAATCTAGAGTATTTTTTCATTAATTAACAGTATTTTTTCATTCTAAAAAAAATCATTCTCATATATCGTCTCTAACTTGCAAGATTCTCATATAACAAAGATCCTGATTGGAATTGTCGTTATAACTATTTTGATAGCCTTGGCTTGGGAGGAAACTCTTGATTGGCTAAAGAGTTTAAAGCTCCCAGGTCTCCACTTTCCTCCATGGATTCTTACCTTGGTTGTAATAGTTATTACCCTTTTAAGATAGGGTCCAAGGGATTTCTTGAATAAGTTTGGTTGGTGAAAAGAGTTCATTTTGTATGTTATAATGCACAAGTTACTGAATTTCATCGTTATTGCTTTGCAATATGGTTCATGGATTGATATGGCGTTTCGACTTCACCCATAATTATCTTGCATGAATGTATTCTGCCACTTTTATTTGAGAAATGAAAAGAGAAAACCAAATTTTGTCCTTCCTATTTCTATATCGTACTAAAAACACATGTGCATGTTAATTCAATAAATTGTGAATATGGTTGCCAATTCCGTTTTCTGGAGTTATATTTTGTATTGCTGCTGAGTGTTGAACAAACTATTGTTGATTTGTTCAAGTTGGTCTATAAAATAAGCAAAAAATAAAAATAAATAAATAAATTGTGGAGAAGAACGATTGGCCCAACAATGTGAAAATATAGAAACTTGGCCATGCACTCCGTTCAGCAAAAGTGTGAATGATTTCTAAAGAATAAAAAATAAGTGCAAATTGTAGGCAAATCATTTACGAATTCCCCTCTGAATTATAGTGATGTCCACTTTTTGGGATGGGATGTTCATTGCCGCATGTAAATTGCGCTGTTGGTTTCTAATATTTGCCAAGCTTTGTTAGGATGGCTACTCGAAGTACAGACATGAGACCTTTTAAAATTGTAATTGATCGTTACCCCCGGAGTTCATGTTTGAACATTACAATAGCATACCTATTTTACAATAATTTTAACAACTCCATATAGCAACCCCGTCCGGAGAAAATAATTAAACTAAGTGACATGTGATGTGCGCAAAGCCCACATACAACAACTCTTTCAGCATGGCTCGACCTCAAACATACGGATACCCGTTACACTCGAAGCCGACTCCGGACACTCACCATACTCAAAGACTCGCATATATATATCAGCACGTTGACAATCCTTTGGTAAGAAGTAGCACATAAGATTCTTTTTAGGCAACATTTTCTTACTTAGATTACTAATACATTGCACTTATTATTAGATTGCTTTGACTTCTTATTGTAATATTGTATATTGTTGAGTTATTATTAGATCACTCTACTTTTATTTATTATTGTTATTTTTTTTCCTGATAGGTTGATTTGTTGCTTTTAGGTATCATAAAGCGGGGAGTGTGGGACGGCGCTAGGCACATTGCTCACCTTAAGCTGTTGTGAAGTTGTGTACGAACTTAGGGTCATCTTGGTCGACTTCATTGGGAATGCTCATTTCCTTAATAACATCACGACACAAAGACATCTTCTGTTGTATCATTTCAAAAAATATTGAAAAACTAGGTGGGTATGTAAAAGATATTCTTTGTTTTCCATCACTTCGACATATATCAAAAAAATTATTGTGACATTTCATTTTGTTGCTTACTCTCAATTTTTTACAATACAAGTAAAGTGTGGTATACCACTGTAGACATCAACTATGGATCAAACGCTCACTGGGAATGTTCATGCATGTCCCTAATATTCGCCTAATTGTCTGAATTCTTTGTTGATTATATTTTTGATAATATGTTGTATACATACTAATTTAAAGGAGTATATATGTTTGAAGTTTATTGCTGAATGACAATTAATCAGTCCATAAAATTGCAAAACTGAACTTCCATTCCTTTTTTGTAATAAATTTCTTTCAATTGAAAAAGAAATTTAACTAAAACATGTGACCAAAATAAGACGTGAGCTAAAAATAAAATATCAAGTAAAAAATATCAAGGACAATTCATGCCAAAAAAATCTAAAAGAACTTGAAGCGAACTATCTGTTGTTGTATTGCTTTTCATTGATTCAAAATTACTCAATTGCAGACCTAATGAAATGAAGAGTCTTTACTGAGAAAACTCTTAGATTTCATTTGGCTTTGTCTTATGTAGTTAAGCCTTTATATTGACAATACATTAAATCTTTATACCTTAGTGTAACGTTATGCAATCCTTGCGCAGTTTTCTTTTTAAAGAATCACTCAGATTCTAAGAGCAAACCAAACCAGGATCGGAGAAAGAAGCACAAATTCAAGTCTCCCTATCGCAATAGGATGAATCTTTGAGAGAGTTTGACCAACTAATGTAATGGATTCTTAGTATATTTGTGCTGAGCTTTGCATCTCTAGCTAATGGAACAAATTGAGCACTATACGTTTTTCAGAGTTAACTAACCTCATAAAAATAATTAACGAGAATCGGAAACTTGATACAATTTTATTGAACTATCTAATTAATATGAATTCAGAAAATAGATGCAAATGCATTAAACTCAACGAATTAATGGAAAATCGGAAACTAGATGCAAATGCATCGAACTAACCTCAATCAATAATTAACGAAAAATTGGAAACTAGGTACAACTCCATCGAACTAACCTCAAAGAATAATCAATGAGAAATCAAAAACTGGATTCAAATGCTAAAAACTAACTTAAATAAATAATTAACGATTAATCGGAAACTAGATTCAAATGCATCGAACTAACCTCAAAGAATAATTAACGGGAAATCAGAAATTAAATACAAATGCATCAAACTAACTCATAGAATAAAATAAAAAATAAAAAACTAAATGCAAATGCAAATGCATTGAAACTAACATCAAATAATACACACTATGTTTAATTACAAATTATTGCAAATTTTCTTACAACAAAAAATCATTTTATTTAATGGCATTTGTTCAGTGAACGGGGTATGAAATCTAAAGACCCGTTGATACAAAAAAAAAACAGCCTTTTAGTCTAAGAAATTATTAGCGCTGGATACTTTGATCAATTAATTTATTGTCTAAGTTTCAATATAGTTTGAAAGTAAGATTTTTGATACATAATAATAAAGTGAAAAAAAAAATTATATAAAAACGGTCCCCGTTCGTTGAACAGGTTCAAAAATCTAGTTTCAGAATTGGAACTTCTAGTCATTCGAAGATCCTGTTAAAATTTTCTAATCAGCAGTAACTCTGAAGCGGTTGGTTATGGAAATTACACATATTGAAATGTAAGAACTACTGGAAGTTGCAACTTCTCATACATTTCAATATGTGTAACTTCCAATTACAAACAAACACTTATCATTTTCTCCCTAAAAAAATGGAAGAAAGGTCATTGTCTATAACAGAAATCATTCTTAACCAATCGATAATAAAATTGTATAAGACCAAACATGAATAAAACATCACTGAGTCCAATGAAGAAAAAGTAACTTGGTAGAAGTGTTGACCACCATTATCTAAGATGCCCCAGTTTAAATTCACCCTAATGCCCTAATACTGTCTCATACTTCTTCCAAACTTTCTGAAATTCTTTAATTTTCTATTCCTTACATAATGTGTTTTACATTGAAAAAGATTCATGTAATAACGTGTCTTGTCCCTTCTCTGAGCTTCAAATCAATCTCACAGAATAAAAACATAACATCCAGATAGGGTGAAAATGAGTACTAATATAAATAAAATGAAAATGTTATTTTAACATACTAACTCCAAAATGCTCCTGATCAGCTAGATCAACGACCAATTCCCTATCATTGTTCATTAACCTGGTAAACTCAACTAGCATATTAGGATGGATAGATTGATTCCGCTTGATAGATCATGAGCTGAATTGGTTTATGCATATATCATGTATAAAGAACTTGATTTCTTACTTTCAACAACAGCACATTATAGATAAATACAGATATGAATATGAGTCACATATCAATATAGTTTATAATAAGTTTAAAGCACCAAATGGTGTTAAGGATTAACACTTGAGCAGCAAACAAACCATACAGCTTCAACACATAATCAAATTATTCTCCAGTCTTATCCCTTATAAGCTAAATGCCAAGCAAGTTTGTCATCTATATATAAGATCCCAAGATCTAGCCTTCCAATAAGCAAAGAACCACAACACAAGTCACCACAAAAATTAAACCAAAAAAATGAAGCCTATTATTTAATTTCTAACGTGGCAGATGTTGATGAGGTGGCTTAGATGATATCATTCACGACAATAACAGAAACCAGACATTAGTTAGTAGAGTCCTTCACACTTCAACTCCTTACCCACGTGTTGGTCGAAAAGTATTTTTCATGAAAGATGCCTTTAGGACTAATATTTTCACACTGATTACACAAACTTTTCAATACTCCTATATTACATTCAAACAAATGAAGACAAAATAAAGTTCTAATAAAATTTCTAAGAATTTTGTTATCAATATGATTACCTAGTTTCAATAAGTGGAAGCATATGCCGACTACCCCATGTTCATTATCATCGTCTAAATCCTTGCCTTAATCCCATATAAACGTGTCAGCATATTACAAACCTAGTTCAGCTCAGCTATTTTCTAGTTCTATTTTTCTGTTGTCTCATATTACAAACCATCTCAGCTATTATGTTCAACTTCTTAAAATTGTCTGTAATATACCTAGTTCAGCTCTTGATTAATCCACTCTCCGACCCAGTATATACCCTGTGAGTCAAAATGTGGAGTCAAGTTGATTACTCTACTGTTATTATAATAGGTTTTAGGTGGTGAGCTTTTTGAAGAATGTCATGAATCAATATGTCAACATTATGGAGACTAATGACATAAGGACTTATATTAATACTTAATTTATGATTGAGATCTTTAAGAGTAAACAATACAAATAACTTTCACAGCCTATACGAGTAAAGGTACCTCATAGGTGTATGAAAGATTCGACTGACAAAGACATCAACAATTATGTAATGAATCTAAAGACTAAACACCATTTCCCCCACAAAGAAGCTGCCAAATAAGCAAAGAAGACTCTGATGGGAACTATGGAAGAATGAAATTTTGGAGAAATTGAGAGAGAGATAGGTCGATGGATGATAAACAATACTATTCCTTATCTATTTCCCCTACCTCTATACCTTCTTAAGTATTTTGTCTTACCTATTAGTTTTTTGTATACTTAGTCCTATATATATGAATTTAGTTTTGCCATCATTACTCCCCAACACAAAGTCTTCCCTCTTCAACACATCAATATGATGCAACAACACAAGCTTGTTCAGCAGTCCTGGCAATACTACAACACCATAGAATCACCTCTTGATATGGATGTATTCATGGGTGATTGTGAATTCTCTTCTTCATTCACCACCACAGAAGACTCTTCTGATGTTTCCTCCATCCTCAGTTTTCCCACCATGACCGCTGATGACTTATTTCCTTTGCCTGTTTATGGTGATAGAATTTCTTTTATGTCACCTTCAGAATATTATTCACCGAACTCTGATGATTTCGGTCTTATTTCTATTGACCAAGTATCGAGTGATGAGATTGAAAATGTTTTTGAATGGATGCAAGGAGTGGAAAGGAGTGAGACTAGTCTTCCTTCAGAAAATTACATTGAAGAAGAATATGAAGGAAGCCTAAGCTCATCAACAAAATTTGTTGATGCAGCACCAGAGATAATATCAGTTCAACCGTCGCTAGTCTTACCCAAGGAAGACATGGAGATGGATAACCAATTGATCATTCCTCCTCTACTCAAGGCCTATGGTGAAGCAATTGAAAATGGACAAGCAGAGCTCGCAGAGGTGATCTTAAGGTGTGTTAAAGAAAAGGTTGGTCCAATGGGATCAACTGTGGAACGCTTTGCATGTTACTTATTCCAAGCCTTAGATAAGCAAGGTGAATACCTAAAAGAAGAATCTAACAAAATCTACGGTGAAGCATTCAGAGCCTTCTACCAAATACTTCCATATGGAAGGTTTGCTCACCTTACTGCAAATTTGGCCATCCTTGAAGCGATTCCTCATGATGTTGAGAGTATACATATAATTGACTTCGACATGGGTGATGGTGTCCAATGGCCTTCACTTTTTGAGGCTTTAGGACGAGGACTAGCAGTGAGACTTACATCGATTAAGTGGAAGGGGGATTGTGATTCTCCACAATGGAATTTTGAGGATACAAAGAGGAGACTTTACACTCATGCACAATCTTTGGGTCTAAAATTGCGAGTGGAAGAAATGGACATGGAGGAGATGGTGATTGAGATGATGAAGATGAAGACCATGAATTTAAAACGAGAATGGTTGGTCTTTAATTGCACAGTAGGTCTTCCTCATATGAGCAGGGTAAGGAGTAGGAGAGTTGTAACAGAGTTTCTTAAGATAGCGAAGGACATGATTTACTCTCAAGTCAGTAATAGTAGAAGAGGAATTATAACTCTAGCGGAAGGAGATGGTGTAGAGGAGAGAATGAGAAACTGTTCCGGGTATGGGTCATTCTTGGATGGATCTCTCGTACACTTCCATGCTTTGTTCCAATCAATGGAGTGGCATTTTCCTTCCCACCTGACAGAAGCAAGAATAGCCATGGAATGCCTCTTTTTTGCACCTTACATATCTTCCCTTCCTTGCTTGGGCAAGTGGGAGGAAATCAAAGAAGGTGGTAGTGCTCTTAAATCAGTCACTGAGTTGGAGAGCTGGAAATTCAGCAGAGAGAACTTGTTCCAAGCTAAAGAAATGGTAAAAGAAGGGAATAGCATGTATTCAGTGAAGATTGAGGGAATGGATGAAAACGTTATGTCCCTACACTGGAGGGGCACTTCAATAGTTAGAGTTTCATCCTGGAGATAGCAAAGAACAAACAAAGGATGAAAGGACGGGAGATGGATATTTTACCGTATAATCCCTATACTTGCACATACATTAATTTGTTTATCGTTTCATTAATTCAACTTTGTGAATATATTCAAAGTACCTGAAGATTAATGAAGCTATTAGATATTTTTTTGAAAGCTGGAGTACTCATTATTGTTATTAGTATATCGTACTATCACAGTTACAAACTTATCAAGATAAACATATATGATGCCTCATAGGTTCCCAAAATTTAACATACTAACACTTAAAGGGAGTATGTGTTAAAATGTATCCCTTTAATGACTCACTTTCACAATCACTCCCAACTTTTCATCCACTCCAAAATAATTATGAATAAAGAACGAAAAATAAGCATAGAAGTTTATTATCAGCATTGCATTGGTGTAGTTTAATAAATGGAAACAAAAGAACTCACAATTTTCCAACCATCTGGCTCCAGAAAAGAGATGGCTTGGGAGGCTTTGCGTAATATGGACTATATACATGATATATCTTTCCTCCCGGCTCTTCAGTAACATAATAAACAAGCTTGGCACTTTTGTAGCTAGTTCTCGTCCATTATTCAATAACTGGTAATGCAATTGCGTGAATTAGAAAATCATAAACACAATTAGATTAGATGAGCATAAGGGGCCTTGAGAAGGTGGTAATTAACTCACCTGAACATTTACATTTCCTTTGGAGTATTCCTAAATGTCATAATCAGATGTCAACTCGATGACAGCAGTCTCATTCTCATCTTGACAATCCACTGTTGTCAGCATTGTACTGTACAGTGCAAAATAAGTGATCAGTTAATGCATTTACCATATGTGTGAACCCAGTTTCTATCTTTTAACCTCACACCTCCAATCTCCTCTGTCTCTTCTCGAAGATGAGACTCCCTCTCTTTTGAATCTTTCAGCTGAACCCATTTAGGGCTGCCTACGTACCCCCGACTTTCCGGGGGATCAAGCTGTGCCGCCGTAGTTCTCTCCTCCTTTTTTCCCTCTTTTTCTCTCCTCTTCTCTCACTTCTCATCTCCCCCTTCTACCTCTCGTAACCGCCTTCTTTTCTAACTGTCCACCTCTCGCATTACTTATCACGAACTGGATCATGTACACCTGACCCCGGTTTCACTATCTTGCATCTTCTTGAGTCACTAAACCCCTATGTCTCTATGGAGTCCACGTCCATTTAATGTTTCGCGGACTGGATCCTATGCTCTCTCTCCCTTGTACCTTATGTTACCTCCGTCCATGAGACATGTCATCCTGATAGTCATGAATTTGGTCGATACAGATGCCCCCTCTCGGCCCCCGGAACCACGCGACGAACTCTGTTCAGGGGTCCGAAATATCCTCTACTTACTTGATTCGCGATTCCTTACTCTAGCCTGCGATGGGTCTTTTCCCCTTAGCCCTCACTCTTCACAATCAATCATCATCTCTGCAAAGTGTCTCAATCAATCGGTTCTCGTACATAGAACTCATTAGAATATCTGCGAAGGGTCACATCCCCTTCGCTCTCACTCTTCCAACTCACATATTGTCCACAAAGGGTCTCATCCCCTTCGCACTTACTCATGGAACTTGATATCACGTCCCCAAAGGGCCTCATCCCCTCCATTTCTCTTTTGTAGAACTCAACAATATATCCGCGAAGGGTCTCAACCCCTTCACTCTTATTCGTAACAGTCAACATCTCCATAAGGGTCTCCTCCCATTCTCCTCAACGCTCTGTAACACTCCACATCATGTTCGCGAAGGGCTTCGTCCCCCCCGCTCTCTAGCTTAGAGGCAACTCATTTTGCCCCAAGCTTGATTCGAACACTGCGGTCCACGAAGGGCTCATCCCCCCCGCTCTCTGGCTTATAGGCAGCTCATTTTACCCCAAGCTTGATTCGGACACTGCGGTCCACGAAGGGCTCATCCCCCCCGCTCTCTGGCTTAGAGGCATCTCATTTTGCCCCAAGCTTGATTCGGACACTGCGGTCCACGAAGGGCTCATCCCCTCTCTGGCTTAGAGGCATCTCATTTTGCCCCAAGCTTGACCGGACACTGCAGTCCACGAAGGGCTCATCCCCGGCTGTCTTTTGGTGGTTGTGAAGCTGATTGGGCATTTCGGTTTGCCCCAAGTTTTATTCGGACATCTAGTCCGTGAAGGGCTCATCCCCCCCGCTGTCTTTGGTCAGCTGTGAAGCCTAATGGGGGCAGCTCAGTTTGCCCCCAATGCAAGTTTGATTCGGACATCTAGTCCGTGAAGGGCTCATCCCCTCCGCTGTCTTTGGTCAGCTGTGAAGCTTGATGGGGGCAGCTCAGTTTGCCCCCAACTTTTTTTTCGTTCATGGCCCAATACTCATGAAACAATTGGAAGAAGTATGCTCTCTATTTCATTGATATAACATTCAACACAAACTATCATTCCTCGGCTCACTTAGCAATATGTAAAAGCAAGCCTCCTCTCTTTTAATTGAAAAACTAAACAAAGACTCCGAGGTTCCCCGTATAGCTAGTACGGGGCTCGACTCTGGTCTTACTCAATGTTATATCATGCAATACACATTTAATGGAGACAGTAAACTTTTTGACGACAATATAGTGTATGCAAATAAGGTAGTAAATGAGGTGAGATGGATCCATCTCTCAATACCAGCTCAAACTCCGCTTGGTTCCACGGTACCGCAAGTCTTTCTCTTTCTCTGTAACCTGAAACTTTCATGTTCGAGTATTGCACAAATAATACGTGAGTTTTAACGAGAAACATTAATTCAATATACGTATTTCCATACCAATATAATAGCAATCATGTGCTTCAAATTGTGTACCATTCGTCTTACCCTGAGGTGTACCACCACGTTTCTCATTCATGGTCCGCGACCTCCTACAGCGAATAGGTTCGCGGAATACCACGAGGTCTGGGGACAATCCCAATCTGTCCCCATATACATCTCTGCCAAGGCCAGGGGCAAGGCTTGCCTGCCCCCAGTGTAACTACTCGTCTGTCAATTATGTACATGACGGTAAAAGAAACGAGTTACCTGCCGCGGTGTATGCCTTTCTACATTTTTTGTACTGAGTCAACCTCTCTTCATTTTTCAGCTTTTCTGCTGCATTTAAGATCATATCGACAGATCCTACAGCTCCGTTCACTTCCCACCTGGCACGCTCGCTTTCTGATGTTTCTCATTATTCTGATAGACCCATCGCAAGACGGCGTATCAACCGATCCCGCTTACGCTTTTATTTCTCCGTGTTACATTTGTTTCTCAAGAGTCTCATACACCCATTTTGCCTTGCGTATTGCCTGCAGCCGTGTATCACAAACTCTACAAAACCATTTACCCTTGGGTATAGAAGCCAAAGGAGGCTCCATGCAATATATGTGGTATCTATGTCGCAACCATCACAAAGGACAATCTTTTCATCATCTTGATCAACGAGGCAAACCATTCACGGTATTGATTACCCTCAAACTCACATCTACACAGCTTGCAACCATTGCTTGCTTTGTGCTTTAAGCTAGATCTTTGGGATAAATCTGCTTCCATCCACGAATTAGAATTTGCATTCTGTTGCTAAGCAGCCCATTAATGATTGAATCCATTTTACCTTCACCATATGAGTTTCATTACATGGGTTGTTGGCTCTCTCACAAAGAACACAATTCTCATGTGATGACTCTAAACCAATCTTTGGCATAGTTCATACAATACCAACTTCTAGGGGAATTCTCACTAAGCGAAACCCTAACACCGAAGGCGTGATACATCTTCTCACATGAATCACATACAATCTGAGATCCTTTCATCTGTTTTGCCACCACAAAAATTGCAGATATTACTCTTCTTCAAATCAGTTGGGTGCGGTGTACTTTGTCGGTCAGCTTCCAGTAAAGGACAAGGTTTCGTAATGTCCAGGCCCAAACTGTCCATGTTTCCAGGGTGAACTTGATTGAACTCCTCGTTTTTTCCTTCCCAATAAGTGCCATTTACAGAACCACCAACATGCTTGCAGTATGCTCTCCTCGACACATCTGACAGGCCCTTTGTAAGAGAAACCATTTCAGCACCAATCTTATGAAAGTTCAACCATAGCTGATGAATGTCTTCAGTAAAAAGTCGAGCAGAATGACCATAAGCCCCATTTTTCATTCTTGTATTGATGATACTGAATTCCACAAATCTTTCAACCTTAATGCCTTGCAAATTTTTAGAGAGTAGTTTACAGAGCTTAACAAAATTCTCCGAAGCTATGACATCATGAAAAACAAGCTAACACAGCTCATTTGTAGCATGATCCTTAGCTTGTTCATTCAGAGTGTTACAGGATCCATTTGATATATCCACGTGCTCCTTTATCTCCATGTATAAAGAAGTCCTCATTCCCCATAAATGTAGACTATAATGTAGTTGATGCTGCTTTCTCAGCCTTCAAAATACGAAAAGTATTTTCTTCTATAATCCACCGTATCGGGAAGAGGTGCAAATTTAAAAGACAAGAACCCAAAAGAAAAGACCAGAGCTTATAATATCTCCACATAACTCAGACATCCTTTTGTGTAAGGTCCATTTAATACTGAAGGAAACAACAAGAAATCCCAGATCTTCGTTCTTTCTCATACATGTCAGTGGATGAATATGGCATGATTAGATGCGCACCATCTCTTGCCTCACCTCAGATATCAAGCAAAAGATAGTAAAACCCCTATTTCTTATATGATTACATTAGCTATCAACCCTATTTCAACACTGTTGTCCACTTATAGAATGCAACCTATGAGAAAAAGGAGCTGACACTTCTAACCAGAAAAGATGTGATCACTTCCAACCAATTTCAAGCATCATCATTTCCAATATCCAAAGAGGAAAGAGCAAATTCTTGGTTCTACCTCTTTGTGCAGTGATTAATTTGCTTCTTCATTTCTGAGTTAAAACAACAATAAAAACCGACGGATATAAAACATTCAGGATAGGGTGCGGTACAAATGTCCATCCATGGATGCACATACTGAGACTTTTGATGATGGACTTCTTCTAAGCAGCACAAGATTCCAAAAATCAAACAAAGAAAACTCATTGCGGATGATTTCCTATTAATGCAAAGCACACTATATATCCCTGCTCACGATCTTAATATAAAAGCCATAAAAGATCACAGCCCTGCTTGATGGACACAAAAGATTTAGAAGGTATTAAACTCGTCAAGAGGTGCTTAAATATATTTTTACGAAGAAACCACCCTCTCTTCCCCGCTTATGGATGGCACATCAGCTATGACTTCAGTAATCTCGACCCATCCCTGCAATTGTATACGCCCATCTCCTCAACTTGTAGACCACCTACACAACCTACAAACTTTTTATTCGTTCCCCACAGACGGCGCCATTGTGTGAACCCAGTTTGTATCTTTTAACCTCACACCTCCAATCTCCTCTGTCTCTTCTCGAAGATGAGACTCCCTCTCTTTTGAATCTTTCAGCTTAACCCATTTAGGGCTGCCTACGTACCCCCGACTTTCCGGGGGATCAAGCTGTGCCGCCGTAGTTCTCTCCTCCTTTTTTCCCTCTTTTTCTCTCCTCTTCTCTCACTTCTCATCTCCCCCTTCTACCTCTCGTAACCGCCTTCTTTTCTAACTGTCCACCTCTCGCATTACTTATCGCGGACTGGATCATGTACACCTGACCCCGGTTTCACTATCTTGCATCTTCTTGAGTCACTAAACCCCTATGTCTCTATGGAGTCCACGTCCATTTAATGTTTCGTGGACTGGATCCTATGCTCTCTCCCTTGTACCTTATGTTACCTCCTGTCCATGAGACATGTCATCCTGATAGTCATGAATTTGGCCGATACACCATAGGATGCAACCCCTGCACACAAGGCCTGCTCCAGCAATCAGGGATTGCTTTTTTCACGAGTAGTTTCAACCCCAAGGTCTGCACGCAAAGTGAAGCATACAAGACATCGAAACATATGGCAGTGTTTTAAGTAACATAGAGATATAGTTGGCATTTTGGCAATCTTATACAAGAGAAATGTATGCAGATACAGAGCATCACCTTTTCTCCCTCATTACATACAAGCTTAACATTACAGCGACCACAATATATGTAGGTACAATTATAACAAGTTAATCTAAATAGAATTATTCGTAACTCATGCACCTGACATCTTTCCTGAAGCTTTTCTAATCTCTGACACAACAGATTTTTCCCGAGGCATTTTTAGTTTGCATATTGCATAAATTTCAACCAAAAGATTTTTCCTTTTTCCTAGTCTACCCTTACACAGAACTAGTAGAAATCGGAAATAAAATTTCCATAGAATTCATTTAGAAGCAGTTAAGTGCTAAAGCCTAAAGGCTTAATGCTGATGGAAGATATGATTATTTACCAGTATAATGGAAGCCAATAACCTGAAACATGTATACAATTGTTATACATGTATACGCAATTTCCAAATTAGCAAACACTAATTATGAACACTTTTGTTGCAAACACTAATTAGCAACTCTTTTATTGCGAACACTTAATTTATGCAGTGGATTTAGAGCCTTTGTTAATCCATCAAAATGCAAAATCTATAGTCACTGTAAACGTTATAACTCGCAGATTCTAGTGATTCTATACTGACGACAGAACAAAAAATTGAAGGGGGGGGGGAGGATCCTGGACGGATAACCAAAGAGAAGCTCACAAACAAAATATAAGTGGACAGAGAAAGGGGCCATAACATCAGCTTCATCCAGATACAGTGTTCTTAGCATGCTTCAGGGTCATTCATATGAACAAGATAAGCATATCATCAGCATTCAGCTCAGAATAATCAAAGCTATGATAAACATAACTGACAAAAAAAAGGCAGATAGAAAGAACAAGAACTTCTATTTGCTCCAAGTTTCATTTTGGGTATTAGTGCAATCAGCTACCTTTAAGTAGTTTAAGATACAGCAGCTTAATGACTCGGCATTTTCCAGCCATATGGATCCAGAATAGAAACCATTCCGACGCCTATGCGGGTCCCCAAGTACAGGGAATACTTTTCCTCCTAGCTCTTGGGTAATGTGGTAAGCAATCTCAGCACTTTGGTACACATCGTCCGTACTTATAAGAAACTAGTAGTAAGGATTACATGCATTTTAGAAAATCGTAAACACAACGAGATGAGCAAAAGGAGGCAGCCATCTCACCAGATAATTTGTATTTCCTGTGGTGCATTCTGGAATCATAATCAGATGTCAACTCCAAGACAGGTGTCACTTACTTATCTTCATATCCATAATTGCAGAAGAGTACTGCACCACGCCAAAATAAAAATTGAAAATAAGAAAGAACAATTAGTGTTTTGAGGAATGCACAATTATCATGTTGTCATATTGCACAGTTTGAGCACAATATATACATCCCAGGAAAGGAAGATTATATGAAAATCAGCCCATACAGATGAAAAACTAAGGAAGTAAAAAGTTTCCATGGTGTCTACATATGGTTTCCATCATGAGAGGGAGGAAACAAGAGAGCATCTTCTCTGAAGATGTGGCAAGTCAAAAGAGCTTTGTCAATGTATACCATGGACTTTCAAGATTTAGGTACTCAAGTCAACATCAAGGCACTACTAAAGACAGTCTCTACAAATAGCTCGATAGTTGAGGAGTAGTGAAAGGTGGCTGCTACACATCTCCTCAAACAGATTGGGAAAGCTAGAAATAAAATTGTGAAGGGCTACAAAAGGTTTGACAGTTGGAGGACTAACAAAAATGTCTTCAAGGAAATATATAAAGCAACAGGTGTGTTTAAGGGATGCATCATGCATGCATAACGTAGTGCACAATCTTTATTTTTTTTTATGAGGTTGGTAGTTGGTGGCAGACAAGATACATCTGTTCAACTAAAAGAAGTGGTGTGGAGGTCAACAGAACACAATGAACTCAAGCCTAATACCTATTGCTATTCTCTCGGTAACCTAGCTAGAGGTGCTAGCTTGATCTTTATTGATCATAATTCAAATGTGGTAGGAACATGTGCTTGATCTTTAGGTGTGGTTACAAATTTTGAAGCCGAATGTCACACTATTATAAAAACAAAGGAGATTGCAATTGAAAGAGTAGCACAAAAGCATGATTGAATCAGATTATATGGCAGTTCTAATGGCGTGTGCAAAGCAAAGGCTAGCATAGAAATTGATCGCTCCATGTATACGAAGTGCAAAACCGAATCCTTTTCCCCCCACCTCCCACTTTATTGCTACTTTACATTTATTCACCCAATACTTGGTGCGACAAAAACTTTGCAACTGATATTGCTGCAAAAAAGGTTGCTAGCCTGGGAAACATGTCAGGCCGAGTGATTCATGGCCTGATTACATTACAAGGCTAGAAAGTCCTGAAAGAGTATCTTACAGATGCTATCAACGAAAACAAAAGGTATAGTTACATACTTGTTTTCAATGCCAAATTCCTACATTCTTTGGGACAGTACATGTAATCTCTTTTATCCATTTACACATTTGCAAAAGAAAAAAGAAAAAACAAGAAAAGTCAAGAGTGGTCCATTTAACCGGAACATAGGTACTTCATTTTTAAGTTGATATAGAGATAAGTAGGGACGGAGCCAGGAATCTGACTTAGGGGGGGAGAGTTTATATGCCCATAATCAAAATACAGGGTTGGCAGGACGGAGCCAGAATTCTGACTTAGGGGAGAGTGCTTATACCATTTCAGAAAATGAAATAGCATGAAATGTGTTTAGGGATAACAAAATGTATTAATAGATGAAGTAAAACATTCAAATTATGAACATACCCCATATACCCCATGGATCTCAAAAAGGAATAATCAAAGTAGACTAGGAGAAAGCAAAGGCTTGGCCACTTTTAGATCCCCACAGTCACTTATATAGACTGTTTTAAGAGGTATGTTCTATATATTACGTGCACTCTAAACTCTTTCGTCACTTATATAGACTGTTTGAATTGAAAAAAAATAGTTTAATATTAGGGTTTTAAAATGCATACATCTTCTTCTAACATCATTTCTTGACTTCTTTCCATCAGAATTAGCAAATCCTTGTTGTGAATTGAAATAAATTGGTTTAAGAAGTTATGGAAGGATAAAAATGAGCGATTTTCCCCCCTTTTTTTCAAAATTCAGAAAGGTAATTAAAGTGAATAGAGAAGACAGAATGGGGCCTTATTAAAGAAAGGGTATAAATAAATAGTATAATAAAGTTTTACTTTTTTATATTTGGAGAGAGCAAGTAAGCCGTGACTTTGCAAGCTTTGCAAGGATTTTCTGCCTCGACTTAATTGTGTGTTACTTAACTTCTATTCTCGGTACCGTCCCTTTATATTCTCTTAGAGTAGATTAATGATAAAACACTTGGGTTTGATATGATGCTCCTACATTTATTATAAGAAGACTATGATGTGGTTTCACGTTTAAAAAATATAGTCAAAAAGTTTGAGAGGGCGGTAGTAAAATATTTGAACTTATTTTGAGGGGGCTGTAAAGGGGTGTTTTGGTTTTCCTTTAGAGGTAGTGAAGAGAGGGGAATGGGTTGAGGTTTTCTGGAGAGACCGAGTTCGCTGATGAGCGAGCTGCCTACGTATCCTCTCTTGGTTTTTCTTTTTACGGGAGAGAGGAATCAGGTCTCACGTAGTTCAAGTAGGTGGTATTTATAGGCTTGTGGAAGTGTCTATCCTAGAGACACGTGTGTCTCTTGCACACGTGTGAGGTGGAGATTGTGAATGAGTGTTGAGCTGGTTTTAGTATAAGTCGTGTGCTGATTGGGAGTTGGCGCAGTAGTCCCTATTTCCCGGTGGTGGGAAGTACAAGTAAGATTTTGGTAATGATTACCCCTTGTGGTGACTTTATCTGAGGCGTTCTGTCTCTAGCTGTTTGTTCGTACTGAGACATCCTTGTTCGTACCACCTACATGAAAGGAGCTGCTTAGAGATCGGTCTTGGAGGTCGATGTCTTGGGTTCACCTATGCTGTGCGTGTATGTCTTCACAAGGGAGCTGCTCACAAATCGGTCTTGGAGGTCGATGTCTTAGGTTCACCTATGCTGCGCGCGTATGTCTTCACAAAGGAGCTGCTCACAGATCGATCTTGGAGGTCGATGTCCTGAGTTCGCCTATGCTTCACGCGTGCGTGATATTCCTTAATGAGGATATTACTCCCCTACATAGCCCCCTCTCAGTAGATTGTTTATGTCCCTGGAAACGATCCGCTGAGAGAAGAACGGAAGAACGTGTGGAGCATGAGCGAGCTGTGGTGGACGATCCGACTGGGATGCCGTAAATTTTGAATCATGTGGCAAGTTGATTTGGCGGGAAAGGGAAGGTAGTCCGTGATTGACACGTGACAGAATCGTAGCAATTGGTAAAGAGACGTGTCGCCACGTTATTCGGAACTCTTGAAAAGACAGGTCCTTGGAACACGTGTGCGGGTTAGGGCATAGGCTGTAATCATAACTTCTTGGTAACTGAACGGGCGGTTTGTACAAAATCAAATTTGGGACAATCAAAAAGGTATTTCCTGTTTCCTTCTCCGCAAAAACGCAAGCTAGGGTTTCTTAGGTGAGTGCTTCTGCTGCTGTTACTTTTTCATTTTCAATTTGCTTTCCTCTCACTCAAGTGCGATTTGTTAAGTAGGTAGGCCAGTGTTAGGTTGTAGGGTTTAAGCTTGAGTAATTGATAAAAAAGGAAACGTTATAATGTCTGATTCTGATGACACTCGATCGGAAGAGGATCGTGAAGTTCCATTAAGTTGTGGAGAGTATGAAGATAATAACGAAGAATCGGTGAGTGTTGGCATTCAGACTGAGTTGGATGAGGAAGTTAGGGTAGATGAGGGTAACACTCGATCTGGGTCAGAAGGTGCCATGGCCAGTACGTCAGGTCGAGGGGAGATGTCGTCATCAAGTGAGTTCCCCCTTAGAGCGGTAGATCGACGTGCTGTGAGCTCGTTCCTCGAACTAAGGGCAGCTTATGAGATCAACATTCCCGACCTGGAGATACATGAGCCACGGTTGAGTGAAAATGTACGTAGTGAAGAGTACAACCCGCCGAATGGGGGGGTAATCATCTGTGAGGGCCAACTGAGAGCACATATGCAAATACCGTTCTTGAAACTGGTGTGTGACTTCTTGGCTCATTGTTGGAAGTCTCCTTGTCAGTTTGTTGGTAACACCTGGCAATTGTTTAAGGTGTTTGACCTGTTGAATGCAAGTGGGGAATACGACATAGGGGTATCCGACATAGTTGAGCATTATGTTGTGAGGCGATCTGGTAATTTGAACTTTAGCTTGCAAACGATGACGACGCGTTCTGCTGTGATCGACGGTGTAAGCAACGAGGCCTGGACAAAGAGGTCGTTGCTGCTAGTTGGCAACTACTGTGCTAACGGATGTAGGTTGCAAACTAGGATTTGTAACATATCCGGTGGGTAGGAATATTTTTCTTTTGTCGCTTTACTTAACGATTGACAGTTATTCTAACAGGCCCATATTTTTGCTTTGTCCGTAGATTTTTCTGTGAAGACGCGAACTGATCGTGGGGAGATAGAGAGGTTCACGCGGCTACTCGAGCAGAAAAACAAGCGAAGTTGCCCGATGTTGCGCATTTCTTTGTGGAAAGGGGTGGGCCTGCGATCCGGGAAAAAAGAAAAGCTCAAAAAGACCGAGCTCGAGGTCAGACAAGGCGAGAGGTGATGGAGACGCGTACGAGCGACTTGGTAACGCGGGAAGATAGGAATCGGGCTCGTGGTGGCTTGAGACGACCCGCTAGAGTTGGTGCCTCAGGGGTTGGTGGGTCGAGCTCCCGACCTGAAGGGGGGTCGATCGATGCTCATGTGGAGTTGGAGACGGTGGTCTTCAATCCTCGTGCAAGGAGCAGGTCGGAGAAGAGACGACATGACTCCTCTGAGCAAGACATTGCCCGAGTTGCCAAAGTAGCGCGGCACGCTCTTGGGGAAAGCTCCAGCCAGCTGGGGCTGGCAGTGGTGGTGCCGGGGGTGGTGCTGCAGTTGCGCCGGAGTCGGGCGCGACCGGAGCAGGTCATGGACTTGGCCACTTTTTTGGGAGGGTCTAGTCCGTCTCGACTGGGGCGTGAACCCAGTCCGCTGGCGAAAGTGAAGGCTCCCCGCAAAGCAAGTGGAAAAGCTGTTGTGGTTGCTGATGACCTAGAGGCACAGTTTGTGTATCTGGATGACAATGGGGCGCAACGAACTGTGAAGCGAAGTGATTGTAGCTTCAGGTCGAGTAAGGTATCGGCCTGTCTGTTAGAACATATAGCTCTGGACGGCAACCATAAGGAGCTGGATGAGAGAGGGTTGGCTGATAACTTGAAGCGAATGGAAGTCGCGCAATGTCTGGTACGTGAGTTTGTCTTCTTTTGACGTAACTGTTCACCTATGCACGCTGTTATGACTTGGTTGTTAACATATGTGTGTAATTGCAGCTGTAAGTGGGTTTCAGAAGTTGAAGGAGATTGCTCAGGTTGCAGAGGCAGATAGAGAAGTTGTGGTGAAGCTCTCTGATGAGCTGAAAAATATTCAGGAGGCCGCGAAGATGGAGCGTGATGAGCTGGAAGACCTGAAGAAAGCACATCAAGCTCGAAGTCCGCCAAGATCTTTGAAAGATACCGGGCGTAAGAGGCGAGGCAAAACTACTGGAG
Source organism: Coptis chinensis (assembly GCF_015680905.1). Classification (NCBI taxonomy): domain Eukaryota; kingdom Viridiplantae; phylum Streptophyta; class Magnoliopsida; order Ranunculales; family Ranunculaceae; genus Coptis; species Coptis chinensis. Next base: position 80,711,483 of record NC_141463.1, on the reverse strand, counting down.
TGAAGAGAATGTTCCGCAGCGACGCGTGGAAATTGGTAGGCTGAACGAGTATACCTTACACTGCAAGAAGGTTGCTCAGGACACTACCAAGGCCTATGACGTTCTGGATGCGGACTTTGTTGAACTGGAAGCGGACTATAACGCTTTGAAGGAGGAACATGCACGTTGTACGTCTCGCACCGAGGTGGAACAAGTGCAGGGAGATGTCGGTAGTGTGCTCACTTCTTTAGTGATCATTCCAGAAGTCGTGGTACCGCGAGCTGAAGCTGCTGCGTCTGATGTGCTCATGAGTTTGAACTTTGATAAAGTGTCTGTTGTGGTGGATGGGAAGGATGCTGAAATTGATGAATCGCTCGTGCCTGGAGAATTAACTGTTGTGCCTAGAGAGGACGAGCTGTAAATTTGTTTTGTTATGCTGTCAGCTTATAAGCTGTGATACAATAGAGCTGGTTTCCTAGGGTAACCTGGGCAGTTCGTCTTCTTGTGTTTATGTGCTATTACTGTGAACGAGCTGATACCCCGTACTGGTTTGGGGTAACCATGTGATGACGAATATTGTTTAGTCGGGTTGGATTTCCCGAGTAGTCTCAGCAACTCGGTTAAAGAACGAATGGTAGTTCAGGTCTGTTAGAATAGGTCGTTGTATGCTTATATGCCATGTTTATTGTTTGTTTCTCAACTGTGCGTGTGTGCCGCTTGCTTGATTATGTTTACGAAAGATGATACTGCTATAACTATGCGTGGCGGGTGCGCTGTGGTAATAACTGCTTTGCCAATAACTGGTAAGCTTGTATGAGCGTCTTGTTGTTAACTTGTCTTCAGCTATTTGGTGACGCTCGGAATGATGCCACCAGATCGCTGGGCTCTCGTACATGGAGCAGGACGAATTGTGTTGTGTTCAGTGCCGCAAACAGCAATATTCCCTCATGTGCGTGACACGTGTAAGAAAACGAGCGGTTCAAATGACATAATGATGGCGGGCAGATGGCGTTTGGCGTCTCAAAGTAATTATGAGGCGCTTAGGGAAAAGATGTTTTATATTAAATAAATTGTTCGCAGAACTGCAAAAGGCATTTGCTTGGCTTCTTGTCTTAGCTCTTCTCTGCCCTATCGCTCTGCCCTATCGCTGTGCACTACCCTCGTCGCTGCTTCTACAGGTACGTTTATTTTCCGTTGTGAGTGTTACTCCGTTGAGAAGGATTTGGTGTATAACTGTAACTCATTTAGTAGTATCTCTATTCCTAGGTTTGACCATGGCAAGGTGTCGCCCATATGTGAGAGGAGAAGGGAGTATGAGGGAGATGTCGCCTCTGATAATGGAGGAGATGGAATTTGATCCTCATGTGCATGGTGATCGTGGTAAGAGGAAGGCTACTGCTGTAGGAGCCAAGGGTCACAAACAACCTAGGAGAGCTGGTCGTCCGACTGGCGGCATTGTGTTTAGGTCGCCACAGCGGGGAGGCGAGAGTGCTCGTCATGCTGCAGAGCGTAGCGACCTGGGGCAAGGTCGCCAAGTCGCTAGTGAGAGTTCGTCCCCGCGATGTGGGGATGTGAGGAGCGAATTCTACTACATGGGGAAGACGGGGAAGAAGCGTATGGTGAAACGCTCAGATCGGACTGTAACTTCCACTCGGCACCCATAGCGACTAGCGTTCTGAAGGGGATCGTGTTGGATGGTGACAAGGCAGAGGTGAAAGATGAGGACATGGAGACGCTGTTGGGGACGATGGACATGGCCGCTTGTTTGGTGAGTTCATGACACGCTAAGTTGTTATGTCTGTTTCCAGGGCAGTTTGGTTCTTTAACTTCGTTCGTGCAGTTTCTTGCAGGGTATGATAAATTGAAAGATGTTGTGCAAAACACCGAGACTGATGATAACCCTCACGTCGAGCTGGGGTGTATCGCGAAGCTGCAAATGACAAGAGGAAGCTAGAAGTGATGACCACCAAGTACCAGAATGTTGCTACTGAGAATGCTGCATTAGTGACTGATATGACTGAGCTAGAAAGGGAATTAGCTGAAGTGACTGCTTATGCTAAAAAATGTCAAAAGGTGGCGCGCAAAGCACAGGAGGCGTATACCAAAGCTTGTATCGTATATGCCGCTCTAGACGAAAAGTATGACGCCCTGAAGAAAGCGACTGCAGGCGAGGAACAGGGACAAGGTATGCGCATGATTATGAGATCTGCGCGGCACACTGCTTCTACCAGCGCGGCACCAGAATATAAGCATGTCTTAACTGATATTTGATGATGTGATCTACCTTTACCTATATCAGCGAAAATTTGTAAGTGTTGTTTACGTTCTCCTCTCTTATATGAGAGTTAACAATAGAGCTGTGTCTTCAGGCTTGCCTGAGCAGTTCGCCATCTTAGTACAGAGAACTGGTTTCCACGAAGTGGCAGTTCGATACTTTGTTAACTTTGTAATAGACACCGATCTGGATTTTCTGGGTAATCCCAGTAGATCGGTGGATGTAAGTGTTGTGGCTGTGGTCGAGTATTATTACTGGTTGTGCTCAGAATGCATGTTTCTGCTTAATTGTTGATAGCTAGCATCCTACTTATTATGCATGTGGCGTGAAATAACTGAGGAGCTTGAGACTTCGATTAGAAACATGATTTGCCTGTGATTAGCGCGTTCTTCCTTGTTTATCATGTTATAAGAGAAGAAACGTTAGGAGTATGCTTGATAATCTGAGTCTAGAATTAAGAGTTCGCCACTAAGTGCATTGCTCTGAGCTTAGGAGTAAAACTCAAAGGAATGCTCTGTTCAGGTAAAGCATGTGGGCTTATAGAAGCGTGACGCTCATGGAGAACGTTCTCGTATGGTCGACTCGTGAGTATAGGTTTTTAAATTTAACGAGGTTCGGGAGGTCAGATAGCCTTGTGTAAGCTCCGCAGGTCATGCGCCCATGGAGAGCATGTTCGTTTGGTCGATCCTAGAAATATAGGTCCTCGACGTGACAAGAATTGGAGAGGCTATGGAGCCTGTAAGCTCCAGAGAGTTGTCTGCTCACGGAGAGCGTTCTCGTTTGGTCGATCCTAGGAATATAGGTCCTTGACGTGACAAGAATAGGAGAGGATGTGGAGCCTGTAAACTCCAGAGAGCTGTCTGCTCACGGAGAGCGTTCTCGTTTGGTCGATCCTAGAAATATAGGTCCTCGACGTGACAAGAATTGGAGAGGTTATGGAGCCTGTAAGCTCCAGAGAGTTGTCTGCTCACGGAGAGCGTTCATGTTTATGACAGCGTATGGCTCGCTGAGCGTGTTGGATCAGGTAAGTATATTGGTCGTGCTTCTGATGCGAACTGTATGACTTTTTTATGCAAGTAAATGGAATACCTTGTACTAGGTAACATAAGAAATTTAACCTTGAAATTACAGTTCTTGAAAAACGGAATATACAACAACAATGGTTTTATTGATAAAATCTTTTCAGCAGATAAGTATTCCAAAGGCGAGGTAACAATTTCCCCTCTTGAGTTTTTATCCAGTATGCTCCGTTGCCTACAACGCGTTCTACGATGTAGGGGCCTTCCTATGTAAGGGCTAATTTGGAGTCGTCTTGCGTCTTTTTTAGATCGCCAGGTTGGAAGGATCGAGGATGCACTCGTTTATTGTAGGAGTTCTTCAGAGTTTGCTGATAAGATGCGACTCTGATGGCGGCTAAGTCACGCCGTTCTTCTAGTAAATCGACCTCTCGTGCTAAAACAGAATCATTGTGTCCCGTCTCGACGAGCTCGGACCGAGTCGTAGTGACTGTCAGTTCAGTGGGAATGACGGCTTCCGTACCATAACATAAGGAGAATGGAGATTCGCCTGTACTTGACCGAGCTGTGGTACGATGAGCCCACAAAATGTTTTCCAACTGATTTGGCCATTAGCTCTTGTTCTTTTCAATCTTTTTCTTCAAATTTTCTAAGATGGCCTTGTTGCTGGCTTCTGTTTGACCATTACTCTGAGCGTATTGTGGAGTAGAAAATGCATGAACTATCTTCCACTTGGCAAGAAATTCTTTAACTGTTCTGCCTTCGAATTGGGGTCCATTGTCCATCACTAGTGTATGTGGCAAACCAAATCTGGTGATGATGTGAGTCCAGATGAAGTTTCTAACATGTGATTCTTTGACATGTGCTAAAGGAATGGTCTCGACCCACTTAGTGAAATAGTCTGTTGCAACTAAGACGAATCGAAAACCAGTGCTCTTCTGTGGAACGAATGGTCCCATGATGTCCATACCCCACATGTGAAATGGCCATGGGCTCGCTATATTGATCAGCTCGCGAGCGGGCAGGATGATGTTGTGGCCGAATGTTTGACATTTTACGCACTTGAGGACGTATGATTTGGCATCGATCTGCATAGGGGCCAAAAGTATCCTTGGGAAATTGCCTTGTGGGCTAAAGAGCGACCTCCGGCATGGTTTCCGCATTCTCCTTCATGGATTTCCGCAAATATCAATTGGCCCTGCTCTGGAGTAATGCATCGCAAGTGTGGTCCACTAGCAGATTTCCTGAATAACTTATTATGCAATAAGCAATAACGACGTGTTTGATATGGGATTTGTCTGGCTTTGGCACATTCTGCAGGGAGCGCGCCGTGGTGGATGTAGTCCATGATGGGCTGCATCCATGTCTGGCTCAACTGGTCTTCAGAGAGAGGGAACAGATCGGTTATAACTAAGGCATGCTCGACCTGGTACGCAGGTCTGTCGACCACTTCAATGAGGAGTTGTCTTGGAACGCAACTCGGTATTTGAGTGGCTAAATAAGCTAAACTGTCTGCGTGATGGTTCTCATCACGCAAAAAATGATGTATGGTAGCTTTCTTAAAATAAGGCAATAAATGATGAACGACCTGAAGATATTTCAAAAGGTTACCTTCATGGGTAGTGTACTCTTTTGCAATCTGGCGAACGACCAGTTGCAAGTCACTAAAGACTTGAAGTTCTTGCACCCCGAGCTGTAGCGTCATACGAAGTCCCATGATCAACGTATAACACCCCGTGTTTTTATTATTTTATTTTCCTAATAATAATAATAATAAAGATAATAGATAAAATAATATATGATAACTATCAGCTTAGGGATAAAAGTCCCGTAAGTAATGGATAAGTGTTGTCCTTGTTTTTCGGAGAGTTTTCTCACGTAGAGTTTTTGGGAAAAAAAACACAGCGAGGGTTTTAGAAAAAAATGGGAGTTTTACTGAAGGAAGGAAAGGAAGATTTTTCCTGGTAGCTGGTTGATAGTCGGAGCGCGCTAAAGGTGAGTAGCTATTTTTGCTATTTCATCGAAGTTATAGTTTTCGTGTATCGGTATATAGGTTTCTGTTTTTATACTGCTCATTATCTGGTTTTATTCGGCGTCGTGTTCGTCGTGTTGTTAAAACTTTAGTGAAATATCGGAATTGTAATTTAACTGTCGAAGTTGGATTCGGCGCGTCGTTGCGAGCCCAAAATAAGGGAATGGTCCTGCCGTACTGCCTTACTGTTTTTTTTGAACTTTTTCTGTTGCGGTGGGTTTGAATTGGTGGTCGGACTGTTGGGATGGGTTGTAGGTGAGGGCGTGCTAGAGATTGGGTATTGTTGGAAGCTCGGAGAGGAGCATCAATGGCGGCACGCCCAGACGTCCTCTAGTAAATTGATTTTAACTGTTTTTGATTGTTTTGTTGATTGTTTTGTTGGATTGTGGTTGGATTAAGGGTAGTTATTGGTTGTGTGTGTGGTGCTGTCGAGTGGAGCTTGAAGAACCATTAATGGTAGCCGAAATTTATGTCCAGATCTAGCTTTGGGGAAGTTTAGATTTAAGGAATTGAGGTTTATGCCTTAATTAAAGTTATAGGGTTTTTGTTTATGAGTCAAACCGATGTGATGAAGTTGGAGGAGGAGGAGAGCTTGTGGTGGTCGGTTTGGGTGGTCGGAGGAAGAGAATCGGGGGAAGAAGGTGAAGCTGTTGGCGAATTTGGGCACGGGGCTTGGGCTTGAGGCTTGGGCCAGGTTTTGTCTTAAGTTTTGGGCCATTTTTAGATTAAGTTGGTTGGGCCAAAAACTAACTAGTTTTCTTGGGCCAGTTTCATTAATGTGTTGGGCCAGTTTTGATTAAGTGTTGGGCCATTTTCAGTTTAGTTTTTGAGCCGAACCCATTTGTGTTTTGGACCAGTTTAATTAAGTTTTGTTTGGGCCTTTTCCAATTAGTTTTCTTTGGGCCGGTTTCTAATTTATGTGGGCTGGTCCTTATGTCCCCAATTGGGTCAGGTGGAATAAATAAGTTGGTTTTAGACTTTCGGGTTCTAAGGTTTGGGCTTGGCTAGTTGCGTCCGAACCACTATCTTAGTCATGAGCTGAGCCATGCACTTTTGACCTTAGCCATGAACCATGGCTATGACCCTGAACCTGTTGAATATGGAAACGACAGTTTGACTTTGACAATGACGTGTTGACTTTGACAATGATGTGTTGACTTTGACCAGAGTTGATTGTTGACCAGGGTTGACTTTGACCAGTTGACCCAATTTGACCTTTTAACTCGGATTATGATTCGGTCTATTAGGATAGGTCTAGGGCAATTAGCATGATTGGCTTTAGGCTAAGACCTTTCTATATATACATGTGTACGTGTATTAACTACTATGTGATTTTGCAGTATTTTATGATATGCAACGTTATGACACTTAGACATCCATGAAATTAATAACGCGTAAACCAAAAAAATACATTTATCAAGATACTCATTCGTTCTTTGAAATGATATATACAATAAAGTTCAATAATGCGTAAATAAATTTACCGCAACCTTTTAGAACTCTCCACGCCTCAAGTTTTAGAATTGAGTTTTATGACTGTTGATGTCATAGGTTAGGTGGGCATTTATTGAATGTGTCATAAATGGCCCGTTAGCATTATCTATGGGTATTCATTGAATGTGCCATGAATGACCCGGGTATTCATTGAATGTGCCATGAATGACCAGATTCTTTGGACTGCCCTAGAGAGGAACTAAAGTATTCGCCTTGCGGGTTAGTTGTATTCCTTGAGTGTACGGGAATGTAGAGTTGGGTATTCCTTGAATGTGACGGGAATGACCTAAGGTATATAGGCACTAAATGGTGAGTGTATAAGAAAAGAAATTGATTATTTGATAAGAGAAATTGATTTGATTATGCAAGTGTATTTGGGCTTGCATTGGAATACCTATAGGATATCTACACATATTATATAGAAGTTATAACTTTCTTTTGCAGGAGGGTAGAACTTAAAAACATTTTGTGTAGGGACGCGTCCTACCCTTATACAGCAGTGGATATCGGTAAGTTTTAATTAAATGATTTAGATATTAAAACGAGTATTAGAATGAGTTAATATAATGGAAGTTTTGCTTGGGAAGAAACTATGCCGGTTGAAATGACGGAACTACCTGTCTTTCAAGCTGAGAATGATTAAGTTATGGGAAAATATAACGTGATTGTTTGGATAATTAAAGTATGATAATGTTTATATGTGGTTAGTCTACTCATACCAGCAAATTCCATTTTTGCTGACCCATGTTTGCTTTGTTTTGTAACGTGGGTGTGTTCTTGGGAACACTGTGGTGGAAGGCGATAGAACCACGGCGTGTGATTTGGATTCTCTTTGGAGCGGTCCGGGAGTTTAGTTTATTAGGTCTGATCTTTTGGAAGGATGTAATAACGTAGATTACATTTTTATATGACATGAGAATACGATGTTGGAAATTGTTATTCTTAAAGTTTGTTTATGTTTGTATTGGGATGGAAGAAAGTTTTTAATAAAGTGATAGTTGAGGAATTTGGAGATTTTTGTTGTTAAGTTGATCCTGTTGTGATGTGGATTTTAGGTTTTGACATGTGTTGTATCCCCCCGTTATAGCCTGGGTTTTTAGACAATTGAACCAAGTGATGGTTGAGATATTTATATTTCAATTATTCATTTTTTAATTGTTTAGAAATTCGGGTTGTGACACAACGCTTCGTACTCCGCTTTGTTGTTGGAAGATGCGAAGTCGAGGCGAATGGACTTTTCAATCATAGTTTCATCGAGTGACACTAAGACAACCCCAATGCCACTCCCTCCAGGGTTGCTAGAGCCATCTACAAAGAGTGAGCAGATTGATTTGACATGTTCCTTTGCGTCTGCGAGCTCCATTGCTAGTTCCCAATGTGGGTCCTCAACAGGGAAATCTGCTAGGAAATCGGTGACGACTTGACCTTTCTGATAAGTGTGAGGCACAAACTCCATGTGGTGTTCGCCGAGCTCTTCGGCCCATACTGCCATACGAGTAGTCTTGTTTTCTTTGTGGAAGATCTTCTTCAAGGGGAGGTCGGTCAGGACTTTGATCGGATGTGCTTGAAAGTACGGCCTGAATTTTCTAGCCGAATACAACAAAGCAAGTACGGCTCTTTCAAGGAAAGAATAATTCCTTTCAGCTGGCGTGAACGTCTTACTTGTAAAGTAGATCGGCTTTTCTGAGTTGTTCTCCTCTTTGAAGAGAATTAAGCTGATGGCGAAGTCTGATATTGCCAGATATAGCCCCAGTGTCTCTCCATCTATTGGTTTGGCTAAGATGGGAGGCGTGGTGAGGTATTCTTTGAGAGTGGCGAATGCTTGGTGGCATTGAGCATTCCATGAGAACGGTTCGCCTTTTTTGAGGAGTTGTAGGAACGGGCGACACTTGTCTGATGCCCTGGATATGAATCGGTTGAGTGCAGCGACCATGCCTGACAACTTCTGTATCTGTTTCTTTGTCTGTGGATCAGGCATGTCTAAGAACGCTAGGATTTGGTCTGGATTTGCTTCGATCTCTCGCTGTGACACCTGATATCCTAGAAACTTACCAGAGGACGCTCCAAAGAGGCATTTCTCTGGGTTCAACTTTATTCGAGTGCGGCGCAATCTAGAGAACGCTTGCTCAAGGTGAGTGATGTGGTCGCCTGCTTTCTTGCTTTTGACGACCATGTCGTCGATGTAAACCTCCATGGTCTCACCTAACATGTCCTGGAACATGTCAGTTACTAGACGTTGATATGTCGCTCCGGCGTTCTTAAGGCCAAACGGGAGGACATTGTAGCAATAAATTCCTTGCACGGTAATGAACGAGGTCTTCTCTTGATCTTCCTCAGCGAGTGGGATTTGGTTGTATCCGTTGTACGCGTCCATGAAGGAGAGAAGTTCATGCCCACAGGTTTGGTCGACAAGTCGGTCAATACGAGGTAGGGGAAAATTATCTTTTGGGGTTTCGTGATTGACATTCGTGAAATCGACACATAGGCGAACTGTTTCATTCTTTTTGGGGACCGCGATAATGTTTGCGATCCAGTCTGGATAGTCGACCTTTCTGATGAAACCGACCTGCTTGAGTTTGTCGACCTCGTCGTTAATGGCTTTTTGAAACCGCAGTGATAAGCGGCGAGGTCATTGGCGAACTGGTCTAGCATTGGGGTTTACATTTAATCTATGACATGCTACGTTGGGATCTATTCCGGGTACATCGATATACGACCAAGCAAAAACATCTTTATTCATGGCCAAAAAGTTTACAAGTTGGGCCTTAAGTGTAGGGTCAAGGTTAGCCCCTACATATACAAACTTGGGATCATCATCAATTCCTAAGTTCACTCGCTCTCTGTCGGCCTGTTGAGGTGTTGTCTTGGGCGGTGATGCTTCTTCATATGGTGATACTTTAGCGATCTGAGGGAGAGTGAAAGTAGTCGCCCGAGCTGGATCGGTATCTTTGGTGACGAGAACAGGGGCTGGAATGGCCTCTGTGATCATGACAGCAGGGGCTAGAGTGACTGCCGGAATTGAGATTTGTTGTGCGACACATGGCGGTGAGGCTGTTGGGATGCTAACTGGTGGGTCAACAACAGTGGAGGTGACCTCTGGGGTCGTGACTGCTGTGTTGACAACAACTGACGCGACTTCTGGGATCCGTCCTGATGGATCGACAATCTTCTGGAGTGGAAATAGACGACTGAATCTTCTTATCGGACCCCACCGTCTTTGTTTTGATCGTTAGCTCGACCTCGGCAATCAGGTCTTTAGCCATTGTATAACTGGTGGGCTCGTTGCTTGTGTGGACTGGGCCACTGTCGATCCTACTTGCTGACAAGATTTGGTTACAATGATATGCTTCCAGTTGATTGCTTCTCAGCTCCATCATTCCTCTGGGGCCTGGGAAACGGAGAACTTGATGCAATGTTGACGATACAGCTTGCATTTGGTGGATCCACCGTCGACCTAGTATGGTATTATAGGACGACTTGATGTCCAGAACGCTGAAGCGTGTATTGCAGCTGACTTTGTCCTCGTTAGACCCTACTGATACTGGAAGGATGATGTCACTGATAGGGTCGGCCCTAGAGCCATTGAACCCATAAAGGGGAGCAATCGGATAAATAAGAACTGACTTGGGTAAACTCATTTCTTGGACAGTGTGATAGAATAAAATGTCGCACGAACTCTCCGGGTCGATCAGGACGCGCTTTACTGTCCAGTCGCTAATCTTGACGTGGACGACCAGTGCGTCGTTGTGAGGAAGGCAGACCTTGTTGAGGTCGGCCTCTGTGAAAATGATATCTCCCGAACCGCGACTGAAGTTGCGGCGGAAGCGTGCCGCTAGGAAGTAAAATGATACACTTCAAGAAGAGCCGACACGACGCGTCTTTTTCTCTCGGATGAGGTGACGGAATCATCGAGGAAGGTAATCATGTGAATGGTTCTAGCATTGTCACGACCGAGGGAGTTGTTGCTGCCGCTTCGTGGCGAAGAACGGTCTGGGGCGTCCTCGCTGTGGGGCGAGCTTGAAACTCTTGGTGGTGATGGCGAGGTGGAGATCGACTGCATACTCGGCGAGCCATGAGTTTATGGCGCAAATCACCGTCAGGAATGTTGGTATACTGTTTAATATGACCCCGACGAGGTCCTGGAGATAGTGCTTAAGCCCCCAGCACGCATTGGTTTCATGGCATTTTGCTTTGTGGAATGCGCAGTAGGGCTTGTCAAGTCGATCTATGGGCTGCCTCACATCCGGGTCGGTATGAGGCTCATTTGGATCTTGTCCAAGATATAACTAGGGGCGTGTCAAGACAAATAACTCTCTGTTGTTATGTCGGTTACCGCCTTTGGTGCCGTGACACAGATCGCTTTTGGCACGCGGGGTATGATCGAGAGATCGTTGCCACCTCCCGGACCTCGGCTAAAACCATCGGACTTCAAACTTTCTTGCAACTTGATATACTTGTCGACCGGGCATACGGTTCGGGACGGCGTTTAAAGGCTCTTCTTTCATCGAGTGACTGGAGAGGGTCGGTATTACGCACTCGACAGGCGTTAGAAAATGTCAATGTGGCAAAAGACTCTTTCAGTCCGCTTTCCATACACAACAGATTCGACCTTGAACCGGCCCTAAGAATTGGCGAATGGTTTCATCTTCCCCGAATGAGAGAATGGAACAATGAATCAAGATCCGCCTTCTTTCGTCTATTGTGCACGTATTGGCTAGCAAACAGATCAGTAAGTTGTTCAAAAGTTTTAATAGAATCAGGTTCAAGAGAGAAGAACCAATCAAGTGGGCCATCCTTGAGACTGGCTGGAAATAGTCGACAGTGAAGATGATCAAACTCAGGAGAACTATGAGGGACGGACTTTGAATGTATCGAGCCACATGCCGACCGGGGCATGTCTTTGCCATCATACATCGGGAAGCGTATTGGATAAAATCTTGAGGAGAGGGTTTATTGAGAACCTCATCACCGAATCCGGAGACGCAGCGGTATGTCTCTTGAGCATCTTTTGAACAACTGGTCGCATCCTTTCGACCGCACTCTCGCCTATCCCGCGGCGATAATTCGTTAATCCGTTGATTAACCTCGTTGATGCCGTTCAAGAACGCGTTACCGACGGGTTGTTCTTTGTTGGTAAGCGTCTACTTGTGCTTTCGTAAAAGCAAAGCATTTTCTTGCCTGAGCAAGGAAATGCTCTCGTTTGTTAAACCCAACTGGTCTGCGAGGTTTTGAACTTGAGTTTCGAGGCTGACCATGCTTCGTGGGCTTGATAATTGTATGTTTTTTAGTTGGGTTAAGGTGATTTCTCAAGTAATCGAAACCACAGACGGCACCAATGTAAAGGGGTGTTTTGGTTTTCCTTTAGAGGTAGTGAAGAGAGGGGAATGGGTTGAGGTTTTCTGGAGAGATCGAGTTCGCTGATGAGCGAGCTGCCTACGTATCCTCTCTTGGTTTTTCTTTTTACGGGAGAGAGGAATCAGGTCTCACATAGTTCAAGTTGGTGGTATTTATAGGCTTGTGGAAGTGTTTATCCTAGAGACACGTGTGTCTCTTGCACACGTGTGAGGTGGAGATTGTGAATGAGTGTTGAAATTTTGGTTTTAGTATAAGTTGTGTCTGCCGATTGGGAATTGGCGGTAGTCCCTATTTCCCGGTGGTGGGAAGTACAAGTAAGATTTTGGTAATGATTACCCCTGGTGGTGACTTTATCTGAGGCGCCTCCTCTCGGCCGTTTGTTCAGATTGAGACATCCTTGTTCGTACCACCTACATGAAAGGAGCTGCTCACAGATCGGTCTTGGAGGTCGATGTCTTGGGTTCACCTATGCTGCGCGCATATGTCTTCACAAGGGAGCTGCTCACAGATCGGTCTTGGAGGTCGATGTCTTGGATTCACCTATGCTGCGCGCGTATGTCTTCACAAGGGAGCTGCTCACAGATCGGTCTTGGAGGTCGATGTCCTGAGTTCACTTATGCTTCACGCGTGCGTGATATTCCTTAATAAGGATATTACTCCCCTACAAGGGCGAACCTCTATGTATTCAGAAATTTTCATACTAATAATACATATAACATAATGATTCTTTAAAACCTTTGGGGGAGCCCTGTCTCCATCTATGGAGATAACATAACAGAGACAAAAAAGTTTACCCCCCACTTGAAACAGACATAGAACAGGAGAACGACCCGTCTTCCCGACTTCACTCTCAAAAATTTGTTCCACTTCCCGCTCCATGTGCCTCCTTACACGCACAAACAAAAAAGAAGTAAACTCTAGCTAAAAAATATTCTTATGGTCCACAGTGAACACAAGCAACACAAAAAGAATAAAAATGCAAAATGAAAATTTACGAGTACCTGATGAAACTCTCATCGTCTCTTTTCTGGTCTAAATGATGGAGAACAAACTGGTGGAACTATCCGACCAAGAAGTCCATATAGACTTTAAGTTGGGTTGCAAATGTCGTGCAAACGTGCGGGTGACTTCACTTAGTACTTGTACCCCGGTACTCTTTAAAGTCCAAACTTCTTCTCCTCATAAATTTCTTGTCAACCCACCCACTGGTTTCATCCCTCCTTTATCTTACGCCACTTTCCAAATAATTCTCAAACCTCAAACCCAACTCCCTTCTTCCTTCCCTCGTTCTCCCTCCGACCGGTTCCTTATCAAAACAGCCGAGTTTCGTGAGTCAACTCAGTCCGAGTATATTAACTCTTGGTTCAACTCACAACCACATTTAGTCACCTTTGATGTCAAGCTGAAAGTTGCTTACGTGGGTGTCTTTCTTTTTCGCCACGCAATCCATGCAAGTGATGTGGAAGCAGTAAAGAATATAGTCAAGCGACAAAAGGACATCGTTACTGAACTCACCCGTCATGAAATGGATTTACTGATTCGACTCGTTAATGAGTCAGACAACTCGGATAAACCGATGAGTTTGCTTTCTGAAGCTGGATTCAAGACTGCTAGTGAGAATTTCGATAGAGGAGATATTGTGGATTGCCAAGATAGTGATGGTCACAAGGCTTTGAATGTGTGCGCAAGTAAAGGGAATGTAAGCCATGCGGACTACTATAAGCCATGCGTACTTCATATTAAATTTTAGAAACATGCAGGCAAACATTCAATTTTTTTGCTGAAATAAAAAATTCCAAGTATGCTATATTGCTTTTTTCTTTGTTGGTAAACTATGCTAAAAGAATTCATGGTGGTGCAGAAAGAGGTTCTCGAGATACCAGAAGGAGATTTAGCACTAACAGCAGCAAGAAGGGGCGACGTAAAGAATCTAGAGAAGCTGTTGAGAAAAGGAGTAAATGTGAACCACGGAGATCAGTATGGATTGACAGCACTCCATGCAGCAGCCATCAAAGGATACAAAGACGCAGTCTTACTGCTAACTGAAGCTGGAATGGACTTGGAATGCCATGACAAAGAAGGCCACACTGCACTGCATTTAGCGGTGGAGGGGGGCAACTTGGATACAGTTGAACTGTTGGTGAACGAGGGAGCCAATGTCAATGTTATTAGCAAGATGGGTGCAACCCCTCTTTACATGGCTAACGTCATGGGATATGATCACATATCACGCTTCCTCTCGAGTAGGGGAGCATCCTCGTCCCTTCTACCATCCTGTTCTTCATCTTAACAAGGGTGTACAGAATTGGAAATTTATCTTCACCTCACCAAACGTTCATGTGTAACTATCGTATTCCATTAGTCTGCATCATCCAGTGTCTAAGCTTCAGCTAAAGAGCATTTTATAAGCATTAACCATTCTTAAAGGTACTATAAGCATTTATGGCATGGTTCCAACTTCCAATTGATCAAAAGTTTGTCAAGATGTTGAAGCTAGCACAATACTTCCAACTTTCAACCATCTGGAAATTCAGAATAATCCCATTTGCCAAACCACAGAAGGTGCTTTGCCTTTCAAGGCTGATACCTTAACCAGCCCTGACAATGAGACATAACTGTAACATTGGTTATTCTAACAAGATAAAAACAGCAGCCAAGGAAAAAGAAAATATTAAACCTGTATATGAGCCAATAATCCTTGCCTTCAATTTAAAGTAAGAATTTTAACTTTAAAGATATTATCCTGACTGTACTCTGATACGGATCAATAACCAGAATCAAATGCATAATAAAGGAATTGACCCCTCCCTAAAATCCCAGACTTCCATGAAGTGGGTCAAAACCTTACCTAAAGTAAACTGAAACTAGAGGGATATCAATATCATTGTCTTCGTCGTCCTCGCATGCCACCACAACATCCACATGACGCCGGTATGAAGGTATCTCAACTTTAGCTACTTCCCTGGCCAGATCAGCCACCTTCTTGTCCATTCGATCCTTGTGCCTGGGGAACATACTGTTAAAGAGCAAGGCAGATCCGCACGAAATGCTGTAAGCATTCAGGCCCTTATCCTTGAGCCACTGTAGCAATCCCCTCAGGGTTGGGTTGTCATTGACAATCCACCTATCCCAAACTGTCCATGACATATCCCTGTGTTTCAACACCTTGGGAGGGACTGGCTCAGCCATGGAGAAAAGTGGGAGTGCCAAGTTGGCAAAAGTGTTACGGTAATCTTCCACCTTGTGTCCACCGTCTACCACCTTGTATAGCTCAAGGCAGACGAGGCCTGTTGCCATAGCCGTGGAGGTTGCAATAGCAGGAATAATTCTTCCAGCAATGAACTTGGCTTTTAGCTTGTCAACTTCAGGTATGCTATAGTTCCTTGCACGCATGTTGGCAAGCCCAGCTATCATGTCCATATGATAGTTCGTGTCGTCATCCTGCAAATCCAGAAAGATAAAATAGTAAAGAGTAAGAAATGGTTACACCAAAAAATCATCAACATATTTGCTGATGAGATATAGAAGATATTCTTGTCTTCATTGCCATGCATCACTAGTTCACTACGCACCACTCAAAATAGGGGAATATACAAAGTAACAAAACCTCAGATGCAACTGACATGTAGCGCAAAAAATAGACAGAAGACCACAAGATTTTCCTCTAACCTTCTCAAATTGTATGGGGCTCATTTTGAATCCTTTAGGAAGCTTATCGAGGCAGTCTTCCAGCCTCGCGACCAAATCATCAATGACCGCAGCATCATCTATTGATGCAGTTGCAAGGCTTGTAGCCTTCTCATCTGTCACTATCTTCACTCCTTTTCTGGGTTCGAAATCAGGCACTAGGACTTTATTAACTGCATCAGCCAACTTATTGGGATTTTTCACCCACTCCGGAATTGAGATTCCAAATGTCTCAGCTCGCAATACTGATGCTGCCATGAGAAATTGAAGATGACTAGAATCATCAGCCTTGAACTCAACCGGACGAGGAAACCTTTTAGGAGCTGACCAGAACAGTGCTCCTGTACTTGTTGCAGAGTCCTCCGGGAATGTAAAAGTCAACTGCTTCACACGGTTAGAAAAATAGTCTTCAAACCTGTTAGCATTAGAAGCACATTATCAATCATAGAGATTATACAACACACCATATTTTACATCTCTGAAAAGGATACTATTTTAGAAAATTAAGACTTCTTACTTTAGACGGGCCCAAGTTATGCAGTCCTGGAATGTTTCACATTTCTCCCTGTCAAGGCACTCAATAACACGTTCTAAATTATCCCTGGCTTGAGCATCACCAGCATTCTTCATGGAAGATGTGTACTCACTTGTGTTAGACAGATACGCATTCACTTCAGCAGGTGTTTTCTCGAGTAAGCCCTCAAACTCAGAGCGAGCCCATGTCAGGCAGTGATCAATGTTATGAGGGAAAGAGTGAACCGTACACATAGGCGCCTGCTTTTCGGGTGGGTCTCTCGAAGCACCATAATTCTCCGTCAGGTGAGGAATAACCATCTGTGTGTTACATTTGGTACCAAGAGTTCCAGACTCCAGAAGAGGTTTCTGAAAATATAAGCACCTCTGGTCCATGTATATCCTGGCGGTAACATTATCCAGGGCATTGACAACGATATCCAGATTCTCCCAAAATGCGTCATTGAATACATTTTCAGTTTCAGGGCTCGCACGGTTTTGAAGCGCTTCAGTGTGAAGGTGAGGGTTAATTAAAGCAGCGGCAGCAGCAGCAACAGTAGATTTCGCTTGCCCAATGTTCCAATCCCGGAACAAGAACTGCCTGCTGAGGTTACTCTTCTCAATGACATCGTCATCCGTAATAGTTAGTTTCCCTCCACTACTGCAACAAACTCCCATAAGTGCTAGATTTTTCAAGAACTCACATCCAAGTGCACCAGCTCCTACCATAAATACTTTGGCCTCCTCAAGTTTCTTTTGAAGCTTGGATCCAAATACTGATATCTGAGCATCGTACCGAGTATTTAATGGTTTGACGTCATTAGGATCCAGTGGCTCAGAAGGCAGGGACTCGATTGAGTCGAAGTAGAAGAACTGCCAGAAACCACCCAAAAAATATGTTAAATAATCAAACTAAAAACCAGAAAACCTAATTAGCCACTGAAATTTGAGGTAGCTTGTAGCTGTGACTCGAGTACCCTGCTTATCTACTATGTGAGTTAAATACTGATATTCTATTTGTGAAGTCAAAAAAGAAACGGAAAAAAAATTAAATAAATAAATAAAACTAATGAATGTACTTAGTTAGTGCTCAACTATCCAAGTTCTCAAAATAGGCCACTAAATCAGCGAGTCAGCACTCAGAAGGATCCCCAACAACACACTGACTGCATGGGCATTGTCAACTTGAAAATATCCCAAATAACTCATCAGACAGGCAGGGCTTTCAAGTACAAAATAACAATGATGGGCTAATAACTCAATATCACAAAGTTGCCTTGAATACTCGCCTGATATAAAGGATGGAATTTTCCCGAGCAAGCCTTCACAACTTCTTGTCCAACAATACCACCAAACATCGCAGCCATGGGATTCAGAACAGCCCTGGCACCAAATGCAAAATGTCGCATAAGTTTGTTATCAATCTCCTGAAGTTTTGCATCTCCCAAGCTCTCGTTAATACTAGCGGCCAGAGAAACCAGCTTCTGAGCATCATCTTCTGACCCGGCGACAGGAAAACGACCCAAGTCAGATACAAACTTATCCAGAGCTTGAAATGCTAAGTGCAACAGAGGGGGGCGATCAAACTTGGAGAAATCACTTAAGAGAAAATCTCCAGGATCTTTCAGTGCTTCTCTCAACGACTTAAAGTTCAATACCTTAGGTTGCTTCACCTGTGTAACTATACCACCCCTCTCATACAAACCATAATTTGTGGTGTCCTCATCAAAAGAGAAAGAGTAAGGCCTTGCATTCTTCACTTTTCTCGGCTTCCCGTCATTAAGTTCTGTCATACCAATGACTTCTGAGAACACAACCAGATCTCCGTCCTGGAACTCCAGCCGCTCATCATCGACGCATGATACAAGTGCAGGATTGTCATTGCTGATGGAGGCAATTATACCCGTATGTGGTTCCTCACCATCAACATCAACAACAGTAAACTCAGGGCCAAAGTCACAAAAAACACTTCCAAAAAGACCTCGGACTTCAGACTTAATAAAAGAGATGGGAGGCTGGTGACTACGGCAGTACTCATCAAACTCAATTGCCTTCTCTATAGTGATATCAGTAAATACTACAGCCTGTGACACCAAAGGTCAATAGGGGTGAGACATGACAGCTTGTAGCAATATATGTGAAAAACATAATAGATCTGCATGCACAAGAAAGAGCTTACTGTAATATCAAGATTATAGATTTTCCAGATAGAACTTATTCTGTCCAAATACAAAAGCAAATGTGGCTAGGGCAAACTTTCCCCAGGCACACACTGGCCTCATGAGATGTACATTTTCACATAAAAACAATATTTGTCTTTAAGGGGTTCCACATGAGCAAGAAAAACAGCTATAACTTTTCTGTCAACCAACTAGTTAAAATTGGTCATCAAGGTAAAGTGTTGAAGTGGTAGTACAATTACTAGTTAACAAGACACGAGCAATTGATTAAGAGGTAAAAGAGGAGAGGAGGTATGAATGAGTACATATAATCCAGTAGGAAACGACCAATAGGTAAATCAGACAAAACACCTATAAGTATAGGTTAGTATAGGTGTATAGCTATAACAAATAGACAGATCTAGAGATAATTAAGTGCAGCTGAAGGAAAAATTAAATAAATGAGTTGAAGAGGTCCTAGTCAGGTTGGCATTTCACCTAGAGTCTGGGAAACATAACTGATATACAATTCACTACAGTTCAGCATAGAATGAGCAAAGAGCTCAAGAAACAGTTAAACAAATTAGCCTATCAAAAGAAAGCTAGAGACCGAGGAAGAAGCTACTCAAACATTGTTTTATCGGAATATAGATGTGCTACACCTGTAGTAATGTTTTCCACAACTTCATAAAATTCACTTTCTATAAAACCTTGAATAGGAAATCTAAAAGTGAGCTCAAAATAGACCCAGGCAAACACAAGCATTTGCAGCTATTATAGCCAGCCTTCGTAGCAGAGAACATAAATCTAAAAAATCAGATCTAGTAATCAAATGTAATGAAATTGTGAGTGACAGTGTGTTCCAATAAACTCATAACATCAATATGATTTGCTATAAATTTAATACACAGCCATTTCTTGGAGTAAGGTTTTAAATAATGCACCGAGGTTTATGCCTCAAGGCGTGCCTTAAGCCTTTTATAGGTTTAGCGCATTCAGGGTTAACTGCTTAAGCCTCACACATATTCTTATTACTTTTTTTCTTTCATTTTTTTGGAAATTTATCCCCTCATAGCTTTTTAAAGACTAAAAACTCGCTATTAGATTATGTTTTGAGCATTAAAACACCTCATTCTATTAGAAATCCCAAACTTCCACCATCAATGTCCATTTTTCATCCATTTTTTTTATTTTTTAAAAATTGAGGCTTAAGCCCCAAGCACCTCTGAGGCTTAGATGCACTTTTTTAAACACTGCCTAGGAGAACTTGTTAGCTTGTGATTTAGTGTTAGTGGTGTAGGAGAATCTGAACAAATTCGTGAGACATACCAAGCACCATTGGTAATGTATCTTTAAAGAGGTGCAATGAGTTGAAAACCACAAGAATCAATATCTTTATCAAACACTAATGTGTAGAGTGTTCCGGGACAAAAGAACACATTGCAATATGCAACTGAGCAAAAATCACACAAAACCAACAAAGCACTAAAGTAACGAAATTATGTGTGATAAGCACATCCATTAACTATGAATTTTTTTTCTAAAGAATGCATCGAAATATTTTGGCTCCTTTAATATATTGTTCAAGTACAAAGACATTCAATTTGACTTCAAGCACTTCAGTTGCAAGTTTACTATATAACAAAATTTATGGGATTTGCGCAAGTGATAAGCATATGAAAAATGTCATGAATTATATAGAAAGACAAACACATCTTCGAAGTTCAGTTTCTTCAAATTTCTGGGTTCAAGTGAGAATGTATACCATTTAACTCTCAAGCCCTTGCTCTAAGTTTATTATATATTGAAGGCTGACCTGAGCCATCAGGAGATACAAGAATAGGAGAAGACGTAGAAAAAATACCTGAAAGTTGGAAAGTAGTTCCTTGGTTAATTTGGTTGTATTGGTGGAAACTAACACAGCGTTATTCAGTTCCTGAAGCTTCTGCACAGAAGCCAGTGCCCGATTCTTTCCCACATCAACCTCAGAGAAGATGAAATTGCTGGACAAATCCCATAATTCCACTGTTCCTTCGTCATGCAATGTCACAGATTTGACGCCAGCAAGTATAAGGTTCTTTGCTGCAAGAGGCAAAGGTCAATTATTAGAATAGTCCACCATAACCAAACAGAAAGAGATAAATAACATTCGAAACCAAGACAGAGATCATATACAAATAGGACAATGAACCCTTCACAAATTGGGAATGTCATGACTTTCTATTATGACGAAAGTTGGCACTCTTGAGGTTAGATTTGAAAATTAAGTCACTTATATCTCAAAGAGAAAACAAAACTCAAAAAAAAAATGTATTAAGATGTGAATTTAATGAAAAGCAAGAAGACAGACTGCACAAAACACACGACACACCAAATTTTCTTATATCTTACGAACTTAATGGAGGAGAGCATAGTTGTCAAATCGTATAATATATCGTTTTCCATTTTTTTGCATATCTTATCGTGTATTGTAAGATATGGTATTTTTAAAATTAATTATAAATAATGTATATACGAGTTATTTTAATATATATGCAATAAATCCATACTTTGCAGGAAAGGGTATTAAGGATTGAAGAGTGAAGCCTCATGATTATAGTTTTATGTGTGTTTGTGTTTGTGCATGTAAATTTTGTACAAAAATAGGTTTATCACACACAATACTACTAGTGTATGGTACAAAATGTCATCATTTTCAACCACTAGGCCCAAATTAGTGTTATAAAGGGATAGGCTAGCTATTATATGAGTAAGCTAGCTGTTGCTTTTGCATTACAGTTGTTGTTATCATATCCTAAAACCTAATATGGTTTTCTAAGTTTTAGAAAGGAGAAGAAAAAACTAAATAAATCTTAAAAAATCGTTTTCGGATAAATGTTTTTTAATATTTCATGTGTTTGAAGCGCATCACTCGATACGGAATGTATCATATCATACGATACGAACCCTGTATCGTGCGATACATAAAACTTTCGATACATATCGTACCATGTATCGTATGATATTGATATCTATGGAGGAGAATATACCAATTACTCTAATAGCTCCTGCTTCTAATGTTCAGTCCCTGATTTCATTGATTGGATGAATGGGCTGGGGATGGTGGGTTGAGGGACATGTCAGAACACATGTGGATTTAGGTATTACTCCAAGTTTGACTGATTACAACGAATTAGATTATAAACGAATTCCAAGGAAATGTTTGGTCACACAATCAGATCAACTACTTATAAAGGCATGTGGTTTCGTTATATATATATATATATGCTAGAGTGGATGTATATTTCTAGAGTACAACCGTCATCTTTTTTCCATATTCATTGTTGATTGATTTGCAGCATCTTAGAGAAAACATTCGTAATACCTACACTGTCTCTAGAATACATGTGTATTTATTCTCTCTTGATAGAAAACATAGAAAACAATGAGAAATCTAAAATGCAACCGCACATTCTCGAAGGGAAAAGGAATGCCTACCCCGACTCTTTGACTAAGTCAGTTGGATCGACACATTTTATATAGAAATATATAGTACAGTCACATAGTTTGACGCTGGATAGATATCACTTCTTCCTGAAGTTACCTTTGCCTTTTATTTTAGTTTTTATTTGGCAACCATTTTATAGATATTTCTTCTCATTTTCCCCTCTATTTATTTGCAAATGATAGCGACATGATGGACATAAAAGCTGAGGATATCATGACCTTACAGATTTTGAGCTAATCCAATACAGAGAAAGGGAGCATGCTATCTATGCAGACCACAAAGCCCCGCATTGTCACTGAAAAGCTGCTACCCGTGGTGGTTGTGTCATTGATGTCAGTAAACTGTGTAATATTTTATGTAACACGTTTAGAACTTCAATGCATCACTTAAGAGGATGCACATGGAGAGATGTACAGACGGATTCAAATTGTTTGATTTTTTTTTTAACTTGCCTAATCTTAACGTGTACTTTATCCCATAAAAATGACCATTTATTTGTCGTATTATATTAGAAAATTGCAGATTTTGGACAAAACAGTTAAAAAAATTTTTATGGAATGAACTATTGCTTTACTTCTTGAAACAGTTTTATATGTAGTCTTTAAATAAGAATAATAATATTATATTTTTTTTAAAAAAATCGTGTAGCGAGCCTATTATGCATACATACTTATTTGAAAACAATGATGTAGTGAGCAAGTAATATACAAATAGTACAACGAACCTTTCACAAGTTGATGTTTATCAGTTATCGCAACAGACCTTTATAGCAATAATTCACCATAAATTGAACAGACAAGTGACATTCCAGTCATAAGACATTTACAGGCAGCAATACTAAATATCAACAATTAATGCAAAATCAAAGCAAACCCCATACAGACAATTTAAATAGGAAAACAATTTCAAACAGGACAACTTTTATATTTTACAAATCCTAGAAATCAATATCATGTCACAGAATCAGAAAACACAATCCTAAAAACAAGGAATTCAAACAAGAGTTTACGAATTTATCTAGCGCATGTCAAGTAAGGGGATAAGTAGCAGTACTTACCAATCTCAGCACCAAGGCCCTGCATGCCAGAGACAAGGATATTGGAGGCAAAAAGTCTACGCATAGTCTCGCGTCCATAAACAGCAAGCTGCCGACTGTGCAGATCCTCGTCAATCTCTGCAGGATTTCCATCATCTAAAGCCATGTTTGATAGCTTAACAATCTCACCGCTGTTGTTACCGTTGTTGTTTAGTTTGTTGTTGCTACTATAGTTATTTCCACTACTGTTTTTATCCGTTGCTTCAACGGCTGCGCACAAATGCAAACTATCAATCCGTGGCTTCTTCAGCAAGGTTTCTCCCTTAATGGTAGAATCTTCCTCCACTACCTCTCCTGCAACAGCTCTCTTGCTAGGAAGCATATAGTACGATAAACTGAACAAGCACCAAATAAAAACGATTAGATTGAAAGCCATTGAATTAAAATCAGTAAATAGAGATCAATCTCATTATACTCATAACAAAACACCAAATTCTGAGACAAAACTTCAACAACTCAAGTCACTTTTACATGTTTTAAACTTTTAATAATTATGAAATCAAAGTAAACCAATACTACTAAGAGAAAACATATCTTCAAACAACTGAACAAGAAACAGACATCAATAATAATATATCAATAATTAAGTAAAATGATATATAAGTAAAACCATTAATATCAGCTAAGAACACTTTTCAACATGTACAACAAGCAACGATTCCACAGATAATATAAAACATGAAAACTGTCAATGATGTTTAAAGCTAATCAAAATCTACTGATTTTCAATCATTCATATACTAAAACAATAATAAAACAGCTAACTAGTTTATTTCATCATAGATCAACAAAATACCACCAAATCCAAATCTAACTAACATCAAAACCACCAGATCAAGTTACGATTCCAACAATAAAGTAACAATCGGAACAAAGTAGTAATACTTACAGCTAAGAACACTTAGCAAACGAAAACAGAACACCGATCGAAAGTGAAAAAAGGTAGAAAGTGAAGAAAATGGAAAGGTGAAGAAGTGTGGATGAAAAAAGTTTTTTTTTTAGGGTTTTTTGGATGGGGGATAAAAAGGGGTTTTTATTTAGGGCATCAAAAATGAAACCCTTCGATGGCGTGACATCTCTCTCCTCTATATTTGTACAGAGAGAGAGAGAGAGAAAATGAAATGGGGTTGTGTTTTGTGTGTGTGTGGGCCGGAATAAAAGGGGCGGTTTATAAAGAGTGTGGGAATATTTGGATCGTTCTTTTGTTTCTTTTTCCCAGAAGATGACAGAAACTGTAATTTTGATCAGATGTGTTTCTGAGCAACGCTTTTCTTTATAGAGTAACATCGATGCAACCCGTGTGGAGTCCTGTTAAATACACGCCCCTTCTAAGAGGGCACTCTCCAACCCCAGAACCGGTTTAGGTTAAGAGAAAACCGCCTAGTCCAGAAACAAATTAGAGGAGCACGCTCCAGTTAACCGGGTGACCGCGTATGTTGGTTTTTTTGTGTTATTTCATCGGTTTCCAACAACTTTTTCATTAGCTCTTTCCTCTTCCCTCCATCTGCAGCATCTTCATCACTCCAATAATCTGATTTCCTCTTTTTTCTGAACTTGTTGGATATTTCTCCAATACTCCACTAATGGTAAGTCTTTCAAAATCCCAAGTCGATCTATTTCTTTTATATTTGTCTGTTTTTTTTTTAGTTGTAAAACAAAGGCAACATAATCAACTTGTAGTGTGGAATTTAAAATAAAAGGTGTTTGGTTGGTGTACTATTTTTTTTTTTTTCATTACTTTTTAATTTCTCTCCCATTTGTTTTTGACTTGTTAATTGGAAAAAACTATTCTTAGGAGGACAAAATTTGGAGTCTTAGAACACTGGAAAAAATTAACCGGAACTAGTGTCTACTTAATTAAGGTGTACTGGTGTTTTACCTTTTTGTTGTCTACTTGGATCCATCACCTGCTGTCCTGCCATAGAAATTCAAATATTCAACGTAATAACTTATCCTATATAATGGTACATTGGACCCGTGGTTCAATACCTTTTCTTTCTCAACATCAATAATCATTGGTTATGCTTAATACAAGTAAATGAAATGTTGAGCAAATCATGGCTGGTTTGGTTAAATCATGGTTGGTTTGGTTTTTTGACATAGATGAGGTGTATTTTGGAGAAAGGGTGTTGCGTTAGTTTGGAATTCTCCATCTCTGTCATCTTCAAAAAACAAAACTGGAAAAATTAATACGGGAATTGTGAACCAATATTGGCAGTGTCGGCATCATTATATTATACAAGTGCATAATAGAGTGCCTCTTTCTCAAACTCCATGTGGGATTGTGTGGATACGTACTTGGAGTGATATAACGCGATCAGTCATCCTTACCTCGTGAATTTTAACCCTCGTGATCCCGCTCCTTACATTACCCTATATAGACCACCTCCTTGTGATTGGGTAAGTTCAAATGTAGTTGAACTAATTTTGATTTTATTTTTTGTTTGAGATTATTTTAAGGTTAGAAGTGACTTTGATTTATGTGTAATTTGCATAATGCTATTGTCAATGAAATTGGTCGTCTATTAGAAGTCGGTATGTCTTCTAGAGGAGGTGAAATTCCTTCGGAAAAGCGAGAGTACTTTTAGAGGGCTTTAACATTGACGCAATCAAAATATTGATGATGGTACGTACTTAAACTTGAACTTATCCAATTTTGAGAATCGAAGTGGCAAGTTGATTTTACATTTAGCCTGTTCATAAAAACTTTTTGGTGTAGTGATATTGTTGGAGTTAAAACTTTTTATCACTTTGGAATTTTGAAAATTGCAACTTTTGAAAAATACTAGTGTTTGCTTGTTGAGCTATACAATATGATATGCACAAAATATAACTGAAACATACCTCCGGAAGTATAATTGAAACATATAGTAGCTCCCACTCCCACCTATATCTAGTCCCTCACAGCCTTCGAAATATTTATGAATTGCAATATCTTGATGTTTCTTCACAGTTCTCAGCC
The DNA here is from genome assembly GCF_015680905.1 of Coptis chinensis. NCBI lineage: Eukaryota > Viridiplantae > Streptophyta > Magnoliopsida > Ranunculales > Ranunculaceae > Coptis > Coptis chinensis. The sequence continues at coordinate 80,685,428 of NC_141463.1, read as the reverse complement.
TTGAGAGATGATACTCTTCGGTGGTTAAGTAGTCTTGCTTCATTGAGGTACCTTGGGATGAATCAAGTGGATATGTCGATGTTAAGTGTTAATTCTCTACGAGTGCTGAATAGGCCTTCTTTCTTGACCGAGCTGCATTTTTCGGGTTGTAGCCTTTACGATATGATTATGTCAAGGTTCACTTTTAAATTGACATATGTAATAACTTTCTTACTTGACAATTATTGTTATTGATGAGGAGAATGATGGCATAGCAAATGATAGAGACGAAGACGAAGAAGAATAAGAAGATAGAGATGATGGTGAAGAAGTTTTGTACAAATGATAATGAAGACGACTGAAGGACTTAAAATTAATTGTAGTTACGCATTTATAGTTTTTGCAGTTATAGATTTGATGGATTTATATTATTATTGGGAGGATATTTTGTTGTTTCTAGTTTCTACATAAGTTATGGATATTTTGTAAACATGGAGTAAAAGGGTTCGGGTTCAAGTTTTTTGGCTGATGTAAACAGTTCATATTTTTGTTATTCAGTGCAACAGTGCTCCAAGATGTTTTTACTTTCATTTTATACGTATCAGTGCCTGCAAGTTTTCTACTTTTTCCATGGCTTCCTATAAGTGCTTGTTATGTTGAAAATGATGTAATAGTTTTTTTTTGGAATTTTGGTTCTGCATTGGATGTGTAGCAGTAAAAGCAATATCATTTTTATTTTGGGAAATTGTTAATGGGGAAGTTCGGAAGCAAATCTTTGATATCTTGTTCTTTTGATTGTCATGAATGCACAATGTGCTACTTTTCATACTCTTTGTCATTCTTTACTTTTATGTGTTTGAATGTTTATGTATGGGCATTGAATGTTCGTGTTCATACCCAATCAATGTTTATACCCAAGGACTATGACCATTCAATGATCATATTAAATACACCTGGTCGTTTTGTCTGGGTCGAGCCGTTAATTATTTCGCGTTAGGGGTATACTTAACATTTCATCTACCCGATCCATTGTTTATTTCGCGTCAAGGGTATATTTGACCTTTCATCTACCCAGTCCTTGTGAGTTACGGGAAAAAAAATGTGTCATTGAGAATTACTTTTTCGACAGTCTTGTCATTAAGTCACTCCCTGATTTTAATAACCCTTAAGGACAAAATAAGTTGGCCCGACTATTTTTCTATTTTGTAAATCCCACTTTTACCTTTCCCCGTTTTGTATATAAACGAAACTAATTTTCAAAGTTAGAAAATCACCACGTCACATTGCGCGCTCTGGATTGCTATATTTCTCAACTGAAGCTTTCAATCGCTCTCGAAGATCGAATGATTTACTAAAATCTCAAATGGAACTTTCAATCAAGCCTTCTAAAAAAGCATATTCAATCATTATACCAATTTGAAATCATATCATATAATGATTTTTTTTTTCATGTTGTTATGCTTTTTATTTTGTTTAAAAACGTTAATTTAATTTTAGTTTTTAATTTTGTTTGTTCACTAGTTAAATCATATCTAAGATTTAGATTTCAATGTTTTGTTTGTTATGTTCATTCTTAATTGAACATTAGTATTTTGATTTGCTTTTTGCTATGTTTTTGAAGATTATATTATTAACGTGGTATGAACACTGATTGTTTATATCCTTGTTTGGTATGAACATTGATTGTTCATACGAGTGTTTGATATGAATCACTTTTTGTGTTTTTTATTTGTGATTTTGTCTAATTATTTTTGTAGTTTTATATGGATCATACTGTGATTGGAGTTTTTTTTTGCTACAATGGCGGCACTTTTTTCTATTCATATTGGGTCGAATTTTTCTATTGATGGTGTTACATAAGAGTTATGTGGCAAATGGCCTAAATTGGGATTAAGGTGTTTTAATATGTATTTCTCCTGTGACGCAAAAGATAACTTGATTCGATCTGATGGGGAGTTGCATTATTTGGCTTGCTATTGTTTTGCAAAAAAAAATCCAATTATGGAGATTAATTTGGTTGTTTGTGTGAGTTCGTTGATTACATCTAGTCATGCTTCTCAATTTTTCATAATACTATGCTTCTCAATTTTCGACATTCTCTTAAATTTTTCGTGAGAATGAAATTGTGTTGTGGGAGAGATTGAGTATGAAACCTCGTTTTTCACCAAAAAAAGTATGAAACCCCATTCATTATGAAAAATATAATTTTAGAAAACTGGTTTCGTTTGGAGAACTTCTTAACGTGAAAATCTGTTTAAAAAATGAATAGTTTTGAAGGAGAAGTTTTAAGTATAGGTTATTTATGGAATCTTGAAGAACAACTTCACAAACCCCATTTCAAGATTTCAGTAAACTTTTAGGGTTTCGGCCAACAATTATATTTTTGGTAGATCATCAAATATGACTGTGGTTGCATACATGGGAGAGGATATATGGGAAGATGAGTACATGTTTTATTATTTTAATCGATTTATTTTCTTAAACTTGTTTCATTTTGTTTTTTCATTTTTTGGTTATTATTTCCACGTAGTAGTTAAGTACACTTTACATTTATAATGTACAACGATTTTACATTTTTTTGCAATTTAGATACTTTTTTTTTTTTTTTTTTTTTGTTTTGCAGTACTTTTTATAATGGGTTTTCTTTCAGGTAACGACCATGAGCTAAATTCTGATAAAAAAATGTTGACATGTAATTTTTTTTTGCTACTGTGGCGTCATATCACTATTTGGTATGCCACAACAGCTCAAAACAACATATGAAAGGCAGGTGACCCATTTTACTCTCCTTTCCCATTTTTTCCGCGCCCATTTAACATTGTTTGAAAATTAAAAATGGGTATGACTAAAAAGACATCAACTAACAAGTGTCAAAACCTAATAAACCGTGCATAAATGTTGTCTTAGCTTGTAAATTGAAATTATTTGAAATTTGAATATACGTGTGAGGATTGAGAAACGGATTAATCAGTTGGATGTATTTAGTGGCTTAAATTGCTATAAAAACTCAGACATTTTTTTGTTGTTGGATAAGAACGTACTCAAACAAACTATAGTTAAGTTTATTTAGTGAAAACAAATAATAGTGAATGAAAATATATTTGAAACTCTCAAACAATTTGAGAAATCAGTTTAAGCAGTTCGAAAAATGATGCAAACAAATAATGGTAGGAGGATATTTATAGAGATTGCGATAGAAGACGATGAGATATGTTTGAGAGCTTGTACTGACTATGGTAGAATTTGTTGTATTGAAATGATGGAGGATAATGGAGAGGGAAATGAAGCTCGATGAGAACGAGAGCCAAGTCCAAAAGTTCCACCATGATTTGAGAGATATCTTAGAAAATCACCCAAGCTAGCAGAAACATCACCAGTATCACCAGCAACACAATCAACAACACCAACAACAACAGGGCCATCTAGGCAGCAAGTTAAAGAGGTTGTGTTGGCTCTAAGTGCTGCTGGTGTATGCATGACGAAGAAGAATAAGAGGAATTGATTGGAGTGTTGTTGTGGTGTTTGAAGTTAGGCTTGGATTTGTGTGTTATGTTATAGGTTTAGTTTTTGTGTGTTAAGTTTTAATTTCACAGTCAAGTACGTGTGTCATATTTTAATTTAACAGTCAAGACTTATTATGTTTGTTTTGGTTTGTGCAAGTGTTATGTTTAGTTTTTGTGTGTCATGTTTGTTTCGTTTATGCAATAGGGTTTATGTGAACTGGTTTCGTAGAGAGTAAGAAGTTGTGAATTTGGTATTTAATTTATTTTTTCAGTTTTTAAGAAAATAAAAAAAAACATGTTTCTCATGTGCTTTATTAATGCCACCTAATGAAATGAGAGGACACGCAGTGTATTCCGGTGGCCACATCAGCATTAAAAGTGCAAAAAAACTAATTGTACATAGTACTGCTGAAAAAAAAATAATAATAAAAATATATATATATATATATATATATATATATATATATATATATATATATATATATATATATATATATATATATTGCAAAAACATGTATAGTAAGTTGTACATTTTTCCTATAAAGTGTAGTTAAGTAATAACTAGAAAAAATGCACGTGCTCTGCACATGAATGACGAATTAAAATCTTATTGTTCTCAAGTTTTATTAACTTGCAACCCGTCAAGCGTAAACAAATCTGTAAAAATTAACCCTTATCCCAATCCTTTCTTATTTCCCTTATTAGAGATGATCAAAAGCACCTGATTTTGTTATATTTCTCGACCTTGAAGACATTCTTCTTCACCCGCCCTGTTTTGCTGCATAAGCTATCACAATGTATATGAACTCACTTTTCATGAAAAGCAGCTAAACATTAATTGTTTTGATACAAATTTGAAGTTTGAAGTGTCTTGCAAACAAAAAAGTTGACAAATGTCATTTGAACTAGTCCCGATCGAAAAGTATCATATAGCATATCAAGTATTAAGAAAGATAATTCACCTGGGAATATAGCATAACAGGGAACTTCATAATAATTATGAATGTTGTGAAATAGAAACGATAGAAAAACGTGTACCATTTTTAGCCAAATTGTTTAAGAGGATAATGAATAAATTTTCACGTTACAAAAACAAAAAGTATGCAATGAAAAGGTCACCGTCCAGACTCTGAGTTCCCTTTTCTATATATATCAACAGTAAACTCTATTGTACGAAAATTAAAAAGTGAGATCAATTGAAAAGCAAGATGCCTAATTCCCTTTTGTTTGTCCAAAGAGGCTTCATAAACCATTGGCAGTCAATGAGATTGACTCTAGACTTCGCAACTACTGACATTCTCAGGCCATACATGATATCTGGAATGGTTGGAGTTGAGCAAGTCGATCTTGTTGTCAAGTCACCCCTACTTTGCACTGCACCTTTAACATATGATTCCACACTGATCTACTTATTGTCTTGATATACCAATCCCATTTTCAAATATATCTTGTTACCTAAAATTGGTTAGGTCAACATTAGCAAAAAGTGTGAAACAAATTGACCTCCAAGTGCGCGCAAAGCTTTTCAGTTGAATAAGGCAACCACTTAAGTTAATATAAAAGAAATGGAAATATATTGATTGTTGGACTTGTAGCTGGTGTCACCATATTGATTGTGTCACCTCAAAAAGGTGGACCTGCAACGACAAAGAAATTTCTTGCCAGGTATATATACTGATTGATTGTAATAAGACTAGTTGTGCTATTAGTTTCTCTTTAATTTACCGAGCTACACAGCAAGTTCCAGTCTTTCGATAGGGCTTCTAGTCCTACAAATAGGATAGATAGACTACGATTTAGAGCTATATATAAGACTATGATTCCCTTGACATAATTATCCCAGGCCATCCCCCACCCATATAGCTAAGGTTGTCTTTGGGAGAGCGTTTTGTGCATCCATCCAAGAAATGACTGTTGCTGGGTTTGAAGTATAAGCGTGATAACGACTTATGGTGTTGTCACATATGGTACAGTAAACTTATATGCCTGTTAAGTGTTAACAGTTCTCAGATCCCAAGTTATGTAATGGTTTAAACTTAATGTACTTAGCCTAGAATTAATCATATATGTCCTGAGAAACCTTCCTGATAAGAAGCAAACAACTTACTGTCTACACATTCGCATGTAGCTAATCCCTATATTTAACCTTTTTGTTGCAGCTTTCACCCTAATGCTGATTTTGTATGTACAGGTCACGGTAAGTGCAGGACGATTGACAGTGGCTTGCAAACGTAATGACAAATATCATATGTATTCATACGCTGATATCTCAAAAGCAAGGATTGGAGACTTGTGCAGTCAAATATGTTCATAGTTTATTGAGTAGCTTCAGCTTGTTGTACAATTGAAGGAGTGCTCCAAATGGAGCCATGGAGGGACACACTGCAGTTTTACTAAATTTTATGCTTTTAGTGTAACCAAGCAAAATTTTGTTGAATGTAAATACACCATTTTGCTTACATTCTTTTGGATCATATAACTGTTGTTGTGTATTATAATGAGAAATATACACGAGCACTTGTGGAAAACATTGCAATTAGTGGCAGTAGTAAATAGTAATCCATGGCTTTTATGATTGTATATTTTCTTGATCGATCACATATTGTGCCAAGTACGACCAAAGATTTGCATTCAGTAGAACAGTACCATAATAGTATAATACTAAAAAAACCCAATATATCATATATGCGGATAACTGACAACCTAAATAATTCTCAATGCAATATATCATTTAAATCTTTGGATGGAATGTTTAGGATGTGTACAATATCTATAGGGAGAAAGATATATCAGAAAATGAAAACTTAATATTTGTATTGTTATTTAATTCTAGCCAGACAAATCATTTCAAAGTTCACCTTAGATGGTGAATATTTCCTTTATTTTGAAAAGACCCATGTCAGCTGCATCTACAATAACTGCTTCAAAAGGACCATAGTAGTCAATCCATTTCTGCAGAAAGTAAACTTCTCACAAAATTAGGCCCAGACAGACCACATATTAGAAAATTAACAAATGCATACGCTTACCTTAAAATTCTGAAAAGCTTGAGTTGTACAGCTTGTACTCTTTTGGAAGCAATAGATGCAACTGATTTGGCAAAGTTGTTAGCCTCCATTCACTGTAATTTCACTTAGGAGGTGCAGCTACTTTAATCGTCATGCGGCTTGGTGCAAGTGCAATGATCTCCATGCTCTTACAGTCTATAATGCCAAGGAACATAGTAGATCCACCACTAAGAACAAAGTTCATTCCCATACAAATCTGTTCTGATATCAATATCACTCTTCATGATTGAGTTGTAGGTGCTCTTGTGAATTTCAGCATCTGCTATCAGCTAGTGTTCTTGACTTGTGAAGAACACGAAAGCACTACAACGGCAAACTTTGGCAGTATGCTCATATTTTTCTTAATAGTAGTCTGTGTGGACCTTATTATGTACTCATAAAGAGAAAAAAATTGAACCTAACCTTCATTGATGGTCTTAGGTATGAGTTTGCCTATGGGGACGACTGCCATCAGCCAGCATTCTTAAACAACCTTAATTTCAGGAAGTAAGTCCACTAAGGACCGCACTGTGGTTGATTTTTCAGTCCCTCGATCACCCATGATTGTGACTCCTCCAATTTTTGGATCAATCACATTAAGTAGAAAACACAGTTTCATTTCATCCTGCCCGACTATTGCGCAAAAGGATACACCTGCCGATTTCCCTTAGCGGCAACCCTCCGAGCACGAAAACAACAAAGGCATAAGTTCCACGATGAAGTAGTTATCACAGACATTTGGTAAAGTTAAACCTGGAACTTCTGTTCTAATAAACGGGTGGTAAGAATTAAGTCAAGTTGATTAACAAAAACCTAAAGGCCACCTGCGCTTTTCGTCGATTAGATTCTTAAAGAAAATTGTGATTAGTTTATGCAATTACAAACAACCTATTCTCAACCAAAACAAAAATGAAAAATTCAAAAGCACCAACCAACAACTAAAAGGCATCCAGAAAATCTACATGAAATCTATACAATAAAAACATAAAACCTAGTCCACATCGCAATACCATAATAAAATGATCTAGTAAAAAATAACACTGTAAAATATGTATATAGAAATGAATGGATGTTCATACTTAAACTCAAAAAAATCAACCACACACTAATGGGTAGCTGTGTTTTTCGCTAGTTAATCAAAATGTGCAATGACGGACGCCCAGATAAGATTCTAGTAGTAAGTTAACTATACTTCAATTCTAAATGTAGAAAATACACTTAAAGTTAAAATGAGCACTAACAAAAAAAAAAAAAAAAATCTAAATAAATCGAACCTTTTCAGTGGGAGTGGCTTCAGTAGCTACATTAGCTACATCCTGGAATTGAAATGGTCTAGTGCCACTGCAAGAAACACATTATTGTGATAGTCATCAAGAAAGAACATTTTCTAGTTTTTATAACTTCACACAATCAATATATTTCTTAGCCACAAATCGAGTTCCAAGGGTTCTCATACTTTTTCTCTAGAGTATCGTTCTTTTTTGGCTTCTCATGAGTAACCTTGGCAACTGTCTCCAACACGGCCTGTGATACAACGGATCCAAAAAAAAATAATAATTAATATGATTTAACCAAAAAGAACATTACTGATATACCAAAAAGAACACTACTGATATAACCTTGGCAACTGTCTACTGATATGATTTAAACAATCTAACGAAATATATTTAAGAACAATAATATTTTATTTTATTTTTTACTTAAATGTGAAACTCTAGAGAACAATGTTGGATTAGATAACAAAAGATACCAAACTTTCCACACATGCAACATTAAACTTAAAGTTAAAATGAGCACTAACAAAAAAAAAAAAATCTAAAAAATCGAACCTTTTCAGTGGGAGTGGCTTCAGTAACTACATTAGCAACATGGAAATGAGACCTCCCCTTCTTACTGGGAAGAATTCCAATCCTTCCATAAAACTTCTTCCCTACAAACAAATTCAACAAAAAGGGTCACACATTCTTCTCATTCGAAACTAAACAATGGGGCTGTTAATAAATTAATATATGTACCTGTAGTTGAAGGGAGTAAAGAAGCTTTCGAGTTTGAAGAAGAAGTAGAAAGGAGTCTAGAAGTCAGTATAGTCGAAACTAATTGAGGAATCAGAAATTGAAAAAATTTATGGTAATCAAACGATTTGTTGAAAGTGAGAAGGTGGGCATAAAACCCCAGCTACAGCTGCTTGATAGAGAGAATGACGATTGTTGGGGAAGAAAGATATAAAGTGAATAGAGAGATCGTGGGATACAAAGGGTTTTTGGGCATGTTATTATGTTTGGGAAGATAAACGATTATGGGGCTTATTAAAGTCGATATTAAACTTATTGGATTTTTCATTGTTCACTAAAATAGGGGAGACGAAAGGGGGGAGGAGCTGTATTTATGGTAATTAAAGTATAATTTATGAATAATTAATATAGCATTTGTTATAATTTGTGTATATTACCCTCTTGTTTGCATTTGTTTTTCTATTTGAATTTACACAAACACCCTCTTGTTTCATATGTTAATCAAGGGTATAAATAGTAGTAAAAATTGAAATGACGAAACAGTCTTTTTTAAAGGCATTGAATAATTGGTTTAAATATTTTATCAAGGGTATTTAGTGGTAGAAAAAAGGCTGGTCCAATTTAAAAGCTCATGTTAATTATGGTATACTCTACTAATTGAGATAAGTAATAGTCCCACGCGTGAAATTTACTAACGTAGACCAATCAGGGTGTGGTGTGGAGTCCTTAAAACATGGTAAAGACAGGGAGGTGCTTGTAAATTACTGAACATTATTAGAGATCAGAATTATTATTATACTATAGTCGAAAGTTTGGGAGGGGTTTATATGAGATTCTCAAAAGTGAGAAAACCGTTATGGCTTCCACCAGCAAAATCAAAGAAGAAATCATAGAAGAAGAACAAGAGGTAATCTACTCTTTCCACGTCATCTATTAATTTTAACTTAATTTCCAATTTATTACTTTTATTTTTTTTACCAGCTTGAGAAGTTCGATGATTTCACTCTAGCTTCTTCATGGGAAAGGTAAAAAATTTTCTTCTCTAAATTTATAACTATATGATTGTTGGAGAGACTGTGTAACTTTTTTTTATTGTTATTCAGATTTATATCTGAAATAGAGGCGGTCTGTCGGCAATGGTTGTGTGACGGTCCGAACAATTTAGTGGTATGCAACTTAACTTAAGTAATCGTGTTTTTAAAATTTATTATGTAATGACCATTTTTTTTGTAGGAGAAGGGTGCGGTTCCTTTAACGACGTTGTATAGAGTAAAATTTGATTTGAAGTACAATAAGAAAAGCTACTGCTTGGAGTACTGTTTTGAGATCAATAATGATGGTATTCTACATATTAGTTAATTGTTTCTCTATCAATTACTTGGGTAGGGGTGGTTTATTTTATATTTCTTGTCTGTTGGTTGAATTTTGGTTTTCAGGCAAAATCCTGGACTGGACTGATGGTTTGCATGATCTACAGCTGTCTTTTGGGGTAAAGGAGTTTTTGGTATGTCTTTGATTTGTTTCCCGAAGGATTGGTTAGATTTAGACAGCTAAGTTTGGTTTTAGGAGATGAATTTATGTAACTAAAGTGATCTTATTAGGGAAAACACGTAAATCACAAATGAACTAATAATAGTCTTTGCGACATTTGCTTCAGGATGAAGTTTGTCTATGATCACCTTAATTTTTAGCCATTATAAAGGTGCTTTGAACTAGGCAGAGATTATGCATATGTTTCCCAGTAAGAAGGTTTTATTTAAGATCAATCCTTACAAGAATGGCAATTTCCTCTGAACAACTTCTCTTCTAGTGTCTTTGCATGATGAACTTTGGAGAACAGTTTTCAATTTGTGCGTATGATATCATTTTTCTATTTTTAGTGTGTTCCTGTACCATATCATACTGTAACTTTTATACTTAAGCGGATATGCCATCTATGTGTACGTATGTTTGTTCAGTGATAACATAGCATGTTACAACAGTGCTGGTGTATGTGAATTGGTGAAATTTGATGCCTTTTGAAACTGTGTTGGCAAGCGTCCCTGAGATCCAACACAATTTTTTTTTGAATAAAGCTTAGGGATAGGCAGACCATTACCAGTATATTATTAGTAGAAACTATTACAACCCTCCCAAATGGATTCCATGATGTTGTGGGGGAGGGACCAAAATAGATAATTACATAGCCACACCACTTTTTTTATTGCACGGCTGTATTTTTGATATAATTGCTTATCAGTCCCTTTTTTAATGATAATCACTAGTCCTGTTCTATTCGCACATTTAAGGCATGGGCTTTCCTTGATTGTTGATAATGACCTCATCTATGTTTTAGACTTCTAACAATAAAGGTGAAGCATGTGGTTGTCCATAAGTTTATCTATTGGTTTAGACATAGAGCATGGTTTTGATTTCTTCTGTGGAACCAACCACTAAATTGTTCTTCATGCATTACTAGGTGATTGCACCTCTAAGTGCCAGTGGGGTGGTCCTTGACGCACCTGAGGCTACTAAACTTCTAAGTTCAGTTGCAATTGCCTTATCAAACTGTGGCTGGTAGGTTTTGCACCTTCTAATTGCTTGATCTTCTTGGCAGAATTGTCTGGATATATTTTCGATAATCATTTGAGATTAGTAGCGCTTACAAAGTTTGGGTAATGGCCATCAAATTTGAATCTCATCTCTCATTAGAAACATCCCTGGATCTTTCTACTAAACTTTAGTCTCCCTTTGAAACTCAGTGGTTGTGCAGTCTATGGGGACCATCAGTTACTGAGTTTTGAGGATGATGTTGTCTCCTTGGACGAGAACCCACCATAAGATTCATTCTCACAGAACCCATTTTGTCTGCCAGTATAATGGAAGTAGTTTGAAATATGCTATAAAACTATTTAGTATTGAACAATAATGGACTGCTACTACCTGTCAGGTGTTTTTGTTGGACACTTTAAGCTAGATTCATGTGCTGGTGAACTTGAGATTATCTGCACCAAAAGCAGCATTTGTCTTGTTTCCTTGTGCTTCCAGGCAGCATTAAACACATAACTTATTTTGTCTTCCTAACCATCTCAGACAATCTGCAACTATTATTTATTTGATGTTGGTTATAAGTCAGGAAACAAACTAGCTTATTTATTTGTTTTTAACGTAATTGCATCCTCTTTTTGCTTTCAGTGTCTGGCCAGCATTTGTGCCTGTGCATGACGCCTCTCGGAAAGCATACATTGGGATCCAGAACATGGGCACAGTTCTTACGAGGAGGTTTGAAGCAGATCTTATTGGTAGCCAAGTCCCAATAAGGCTCATGCATTTGGAGGGGTTGTACGAATTATTTGTTTCTAAATTTGTAAGTTCCTGTGATATTTCATATGTCAGCATTACGGCCAAGTGTCAAATATGATATGAGTATTATATCATTTATTTCTAGTTCGATGGCCAAAACTATGCTGTAGACATTCAAATGTTGTCCTTTGTTGTGGCCATATTGACAAACTTTTGTTTTGTAAATGTTCATCAAGGAGTCAACTCTGAAAAGAAACCTACAAATCTAGGAAACTTATGGAATGCTTAACGATTTGAAACATTGACGAATATATACAGACAACAGGAAAATAGCATATGAAAATTAAGAAACATGGATAAAAATAAAATAAAATTAAGAAACATGGATGATGCATCAGAAGCAATAGGTGATCTCCACACTCCGTGTTTATCATCATATTGCTATATTTTTAAATGTGCTTTAGCTTTTAGATCTTAGATTTACATTTAATTTGACATAATGATCATCAACCACAGCTCAATAATGGAACCTACTAATAAAACAATTTTAAAATCTATTTCTAATCTTGTTGTACATGCATGCACATTTGGATATCGATATCCTTCCATCCATTCATGATCCAAGGATACATTAATGATATATATGTGCAGACCTTGTTGAAATTTAGACTCCCTTGCTTTTTTGCATCCAGTATTTTGATTCCTCTGTATCTTGTTTGTGGGATCTCTCTATTACGCAATTTTATAGCACTGTACCAATTGTCTTGTGTGTTCAAGTATTTTTTACTTTATTAGATGACATCTTATACTTCCTTTCGCATGTTTTGATACTTGGTTTCACATTGTAGGCATTCTACACGGTGGACATCTCAACAGGTTCTTTCATGGTTCAGTTTACAATGAAGTTAACATACAGAACGCCTCCCAATGATGAAGAAGATGACGTAAATGGAGGTGATTCTGAGATAAATGAATCAGGGGACAATCCTGAAAATGGTACTCACTTCAGAGCACAGTGGGATGATGATTGCCCTTGGGCAGAATGGTATTCTTCAGAAGACCCTATAAAAGGTGAGTTCATTTTGGTAGTTTCTCTATCACCTAATTGTGTGATGGTCTTTCTGTAATTTTGTTTTTATTGTTACGTTTGTGTGATTTTTGCATGAAAATTCAAGATTTTGTCATTCTTATAATTTTTGTTTTGTTTATTCATGTACAAGTAATTACTCTGCAGATAGTTGCTAATACTTCTGGATACAGTTATGGTTATAATTTGTTATCCTTGTGCAATATTTCAGCCTAGATATCTAAATATTTATGAGACTTGAATAGATTAAGTTTTGGAATGTCCTGGCTTGTATGTTTAGCATGTTCACACCCCAAAACCTGATAATCAAATTCTCATTACATTAGATATTTGAGCATGGTCACCTACATCTCATACTAGTGAATTATTGAAAATGCAAGTGTAAAATTAGATTATTTCTAATGGAGAAGAAAGTTTGAGAGAAAAGAGAGTACAACTTAATTAGTTTCGGACTTTCGACCTTCTCTCACGCTTCTTATGAAGGAAAAATAGTCGGTTTCCAATATAGGAAACATAACAAAATCCCTTCGCGGGGGGAGACTGGGCAGTCCCACGGTCCCACCTATCTAACGTCTCACTTAGAACTCTAACAGTAAGTTTATAAGAGAGCTCCATTTAATATGTCTGTGGGGTTTTCTCTTCTCACACTTGACTAGTATGTTGGGAATCCAACACTATAGAATATAGAAGAAGAAGGTGCCAGAGCGTGTTTGAGTATTGAAGGAGCTGAACCAGTAGTTGTTTTGGCTACATATTCAACTACAACAGTTGGAATGAAGTTGTTGCACGTAGGTCAGTCGGTAGAGCATACTTGCTTATATTGTTTGAGGTAACAGGTGGTTGGTAGGAGTGTAGGACACGTCCTTAGTCACCAGACCATAGAGCGAGAGCGAGAGCAAGAGCGTCGAAGCGCTTAAATCAAGAAGCTCCCATTTTTAGAGCGCATACGGAGCGCCTATACAAGTATATTAAAATAGATACATATATGCAAAAAAATGTAAAGATAGCATCCCATTAGTGCCAAATTACCTGTTCAATGATCATGAGAAGTATTACAATATACTAATTTCACCATAATTTAATACTTGGCGTTTTGGCTACAACATGACATTACAAATATATCACAAAAAGATGTACGTAATTGATTCCAAAAGATTGAGAATAATATAAGTTTACAAAATGAAAACAAAAAGATATAAGTTCCCATCAATCTTGTTAGTAAGACTTGAACAAAGGGATTACACATTTACACCATGTCATGTGTCTGAAACTCTGAATGTCTAATTAGTTCTATGACTTTTATCCCAAAAATATTAGACAAAAGAAAAGCAATTTCTAAATGCTTTTAATCTAAACCAAAAATGAGACCAGACCAACTATTTCAATCACCCTTCGCGTGGTCTCTTTCCACGTGCAATTTCTTCACGCTGACCTTGTTCTTGAGCATTGCTTGAGGACCCTTCAGCTTGAGAAGACAAATTAATGTTTCCAAGTGAGGCAACACAAGCATCATACAACAAGTTGTGCTCCCTTTCTTCAACACCCTCAATGTCATTCTCCAAATGAACTTCATTAGCATAGACATCCCAGTTCTTGTAAGTTTCATAGTCAGCCCTATAACGTGACAATAGTCGTTGATTATAGTGAACAAAGACCAAAGATTCAGCACGATCAGCATTCATATGGTTCCTCTTCACACTATGAATGTGACTATAAGTGCTCCAAGCTCTTTCTGCACAAGAAGTATTAATGCTTTGGGATAACACTTTAAGTGCCAAGTTGTGAAGTTCATGTGTTGTTACCCCATACATATCCCACCAAGCTAATGCCAACATTGTCACTCTATCTGCAATTGCTTGAGGTCGAGCAAATGTTCCCTTGTTGCTAAGATAGTCACTTAGTTGTTGTCTTATCACTACCCTTTCCAATGGTTCACTAACCATTCTTTCAACCACATTCAAATAAATTTGATCAACGTATGGATCAGCATGAGTCTTTCTTCTTTGAGGGCCACCTAATTAAGAATATCATTCACACCAATATATACAAGTAATTAAATACTATTTCACCATATTATATAACTAACAAAATTGGAAAACATTTACTGAAAATAAGTAAGTACCTCTCAACCAAGCTTGGGAGTAATAGTGTGGGGTGAGCACATATGCCAAACAATGCAACGGACGATTCATCTTCTCCCACCTAAAATTAATAAGGTCTTCCATTATATCACTTAGCTCCCAATGATCAAGTAGAGCCTCTTTAATTTCACTTAACATATCACTCATCCTTTGATATACTTCACCAATCACAGCCTTGTCGGAATCACAAAAGCGAATCATAAACCAAATTGGCTTTGTAAATGACAATATAAGCTTTGCTTTTTCCCAAAATTCATCGTCCAATATTGTTTTCTTCACTTTTTCATGCTTGATATTCTTTGAACGACCTTTCTTGATCTTTTCCCACTCATCACTTAAAACCAAACTAATTAAATGTTTTTTCACTCGAACAACTCGTTCCAACATAATGTAGTGAGAGCCAAATCTCGTCTTCTTCACTTGAATCACCTCTAGGGCTGAAATGGTGCGAAAGATGAACAAAGCCATATTGTGATGCTTTATGTATAAACAAATTGATTTCGCACGCTCATAAGTATCATTAATAAAGGATAACGGTGTTGAATCCTTTGTCTTAGTTATATCCTTCATCAATAAGCTCAATGTGTGTGCCATGCAACCAGACCAAAAAATATGAGGGTGCCTTGCAGTAATAATTTCTCCAGCACTCTTACAGTTTGAAGCATTATCAGTTAAAACTTGGACAACATTATATGTACCAACACGCTCAATGGCTGTCAACAAAAGTTCAGCAATAAAGTCACCTGTCTTTTCCTCGCCGGAACAATCAACACCAGTAAGAAACATTGCTCTACCTCCAGAAACAGCCATCACATTGATCAATGTCTGATTTTTAATGTTGGTCCACCCATCAGAAGCTATTGACAGTCCATGCGTTGCCCATTGCTCTTTCAAAGGCATTAAAGCCTTTTCAACCTTGTACTTTTCCTTGTCCAGTAGTGTAGTTCTTATCTTCTCTGAACTTGGAGGCATGTACCCTTTAGGAGCCTCATTTATTGCTCTCACCATATCAAACCAAAAAGGAGACCTTGCTACATTGAAGGGAATGCCATTGGCATAGAAGAAACTACCTATCATTGCAGTGACATCGTTCCTTGCATTCACCTTAAACAAACCCAAAATACTCGAACTTGTGTTGCCAACTGGAGGAACTATTGGAGTTACTAGAATAGGATGCTTTTTGCTACCTCCATGAACTTTATTAGCTTCTTCTTCTTCTCTCTTCATTTTATCTCTTTCTTCTTTACTTACTTTTGAGCAAAGTACTACACCTTGTGCTTTCTGACCTGGTAACAAGCCAATCAAATGAGCTCTAATACGTGAATATGTACCAGTGTAAGGATCCTTTTTACATTTGAAATTGCATATCCACTTGCAGGCACCACCCTTTCGGACTTCAAGAAACTTCACATACTTTTTCAAAGGGGTGGATGAAAATTCATCTTTATCGCCATCACCCTCATTGTTCAGATTGTCGACAAAAATTGGATCAATTTGCTCATACTCGTCCATTTCAGTCTACACCATTTTTACAGAACTATATGTTAGTGTAAAGTGTTATAAATTTGGTAAAACAAAGTGTGTGAAGTGTAAATAAATTTTCATTTTACAAATTCACAAGTCAGCACAATAATGGTAATACATGAAGTGTTAAATGCTATTCTATTGAATGGCGCCAAAGCCAAATGTATTTTTTAGTGTGTGATCTTTATTTCTTTGCATAAGGAAGAAGACAAAGCCAAACAAAAGCTGTGAAGTGTGAAGTGGGGTTGTAAAGTGACAAACTTCACTACTAAAATCGAAATAGAAAGAAGAAGAATAAGTGCACTAGTGCCATGAGAACTGAAAAGCATGCAATAAATAGAAGAAGAAACTTACCTTCTTGATCAAGATGCTGAGCTCTTTATCAAGACAAAAAAAGCTTATTCAATAATCAATTTCAACAGTTCAAAGCTTTCCCCTTTCTCCAGAAGTATGATATTTGCTAAAATAGATAGATGAGGAGATCATATTTTAGTTTTAATCGAAAAGTTGTTGTAGTAATTTGTGAAATCGTCCCCAAGATCGCGGTCTCGACCATTTGAAACCGCGTTTTTTTTATTAACAGAGCTGGGTTTTTCATTTTCTTAAACGTGGTTTTTAGTTTTTGAAAGCGCCGGATTTGATTTTATAAAAGCGTGGTCTCGAAATA
This sequence comes from Coptis chinensis, assembly GCF_015680905.1. Classification (NCBI taxonomy): domain Eukaryota; kingdom Viridiplantae; phylum Streptophyta; class Magnoliopsida; order Ranunculales; family Ranunculaceae; genus Coptis; species Coptis chinensis. The sequence continues at coordinate 80,668,186 of NC_141463.1, read as the reverse complement.
TTTAGAGCGTGGTTTATAAATTTTGAGATCGCGGTTTTATAGCGTTTTTAGAAATAAACCGCAAGAGCGCGGATTTTGAGCGGGAGCGAAGGGGGGGTTGCCCGGTTTGTGTGACTAAGGACACGTCTAGTGTAACAGACTTTATTCTTGAGGTTGACTGCCGAGGCAGCTAGTCCAACTGGAGTGACAGGTTCGGGTCATGGTTTGACTGGCAACCTGACCTCCAAGACTAGCTTGGTGGGCTAGGACCAAGCACTGGCACATATATCTGTAAGCAATTACTTGCCAGCGGTGACTGGGTGTGATCAGGTCAGACTGGGGTTTTGGTTTTCTCCAGAACCTGGAGCTAAATCAGGTCTTGACCACAACTTCTGACCTGGAGGTCGGGAACTCGGGAAGTCGGGCTCCTGACAGAGTACATGCGCTTCTCCTGATGCTATTATCCAAGCACTTAGGCCGAACAAAGTGGCATGTCACGTCAAAATTGGACTGGCAGCCTGACCTCCAAGGCTAAGTTGGTGAGCAAGGATTGAGCAATGCTACATAGAGATATTACCTATGGAAGGTGAATGGGTGCGGTCATGTAAGACTGTTCCTAGTCAGATTTGCTGTCCATGGATGTATTCCCTTGGACTTGGGTCTTGACCACGACTCCTGACCTTGTGGTCTTGAAGTCCTCCTCGGATACAAGCACATTACATGGAGCTATAATCCAAGGATCAACACCCTGGTCCTGTGCTCCTTGTGGTTCGTACCCTTTTGGCTTGAGTTTTTCAAGCGAATCATGTACCTTATTTGGACACTAGTCAAGCGTGCAGCCACAGAATGTTTAACCACAAAAGCTAATTTAAATTAGAATGTTTGTGGTTAAATTAGATTGTTAAAATAGAATCATGTACCTTGTTTGTGCTTTTGTTATCAGAAAAAGCTTGTGTGTGTGTGTGTGTGTGTGTGTATTATATATATGTAAATATATATATTTGTTTTTAAATTTTGTAGATTCTTTAAATTTTTTTTTTCTCATTTTTATTATTTTTATTCAGGATTTGATCTGATAACTATTTGGTCGAATAAGATGGTCGAGGGATCTTCGGTGATGGCTGAACTAGAAAATGCTTCATCGCACGAGGCTGAGAACTGGTTCTTGGTTCCTGTTCTCTCTCCGAATCTGTAAGAATTTATTTGATCAGTTGCATGGTTATGGTATCAAACTGATATAATGTTTTAAATGTAGAGGGCTAGAGGTAGTGTTATGGTTGTTAGGCTGTTAGCCACACAATATCTTACATGCTGATAAGTTGTGGTGTTTTTCTTGGTGTACTTGGCACGACTGTTTATGGTTGAGGGACGAGCATGTTTATATTTTTATGTTTCACTCATTCCATAATGAATATTTTGCTGATACTTTATATGCAAGTACAAATTCTCATATTGACATGGATGCTACATTATCTTTGTAATGAGAGAAAGGCTTTATTATGTTTAGTTAGCTTTTCATGTGGTGCAAAGTTTAAGATGGTTGTCATTGCAAATATTACACAATGACAAATAGATGTGGGGTAAGAGGGCGGAATAGTTTTAAAGGTGGAAAACTATTTGGATGATGGAAGAGACGGAGTGAGACTGGAGCAGTAGTAATGCCTGTTTAATTTCCCTGATAAACAGATCAGGTATCAAGGCTCTAGATGTAGTACTGAGAGTGGGGCATCTCTCTCTTATAAGATCTGTAGCACAACTAGATTTGGCTGGCTAATCCCTTTCGAGAATTCCCGCCTTTGAATAGCCCAGCTGCCAGATATGAGAGGATCAGGATAGCTAGCGCTGATCACTCCCCAGAATCTGCTTACAGGTTGACCTGCATCCAAGCTCCTCCTCCGTCCTAGCGTGAGAAAGAATCTCAACTTTTGAACAATTTGGGCCAAGATCCTCCTCCAGCAGCTTTTCTCCGGGACCAAACTTTTGTAGTGGTCCCTCCTCTAGACTACTTGCCTCATGTCCTACCGGCCTGGACCTTGATTCTGAGCCCTCCATCTTCCTGGCTGCATTGGGCCATCCAGAACTGGACCTGATGTGTTACGTGCCGCATTTTGTGAAATTGTGTGAGATGGAATGGAGGTGTGACTTGCCTCAAGTCCAAACTGTCCTGAAGGAGTATGAGGAGGCAAGAAGTTATGTCTAAGTGGAACGTACATATACAACATCCTTTGTGGTAGTCAAGGTCGACCGACAAAAGCTCGTATCAGCATTCAGGAGGAACATCTTCTAGTACATACTAGTTGTGCTCCTTAGTTTGTAGCAACCATGTACAATAGCTATTAGGAGCCAGTTGCATACTTGACTTGGTCATATTTGGGCTTGGACATATTTGTTCCAACCAGTGAATTTTTTTTGGAACCACACCTTGTCAGCTCTTATTTAAAAACCTGAGGTTTTTAACCTTCAAAAAAGTTTAGTACATTTAGATTCTAATGTTGGACACACACTTCAAATTGGTATGATCAATTGATACAAAACATGGGTTCGTATAAGTATATAACACCAGAAGGGATAATTCCTTAAATTTGTACTAATAAATGCATAAAAAGCATACTACCAATATTTGACCTTATATTGACTGAAGCAACATGTACATCAACAATATGGAATATGACTTGAATATATTTGAACACAAAATAGTATTCAGCAGCTAGCCTTTTATCAACTTATTCTACATGTTGATGTTTTTTCATCTGATTTCTTAACAGTTCGTCCCTCGCCCCCTACATCAAAAAGAAAAAGGGAACAAATATCCTGCTCCTTTTGGAGAGCTTGTGGTTTAAAACTGATAATATGTTTGTTGAGATGTTTAGCTTAGTTCATGTGTGGCATTGAAAGCCTTGAATAACAATATATAAGTTCCCTGGCCTTTTCACTCTTCACCAATTGGTTTTGAGTTGGATGCCCAAATGTTTAATATGGTATCAGAGCAGGCTATTGTGTGTTTGGCCCAAAGGGACTGTTTAATCCACGTCACCCAAGTATGTTGTCCGTGTGTTAGGCTTAAGTAATGCCACTCGTGAGGGGTGTGTTGAGATGTTTAGTTTAGTCCACGTGGGACATGGACAGGCTTGCATAACAATATATAAGTTCCTCGGCTCTCCACTCACTGCCAATTGATTTTGAGTTGGATGCCCCAATGTTTAATATTGTTTTACTTTCTTTGGTATATGATAACATCTTGCATGATTGTTCTTTTCCAGTGATGATGCTTGCAAAGGAAATGCCATTGGGTTTGCATCTCAATTGCGTCTATTAATAAATGCATTGGATATCTCCTTTAGGGGCCAGTTTATTGAAGATTTTGTGTCAGGTTTAGTGAATGTTACTTATTTGTCTTTCTTGATCATTCCAGTTGTTAAATTCTGTCAGGTAATTCCAGCCTTTTCCTTAATTTTTGCCCTTCATCTGTGAATGTTGAAACAGGTCCTGATGATTTAAAGTCCTCAGCAACTGTCCCTCCTCCAACAGTTCTGGATCGCGTGCTTAAAGATCTGTTTCATGAAGGTTATATGGCTTCCATTTTTTGTTACTCCTGTATTGGATTTATAGGCTTATAGCTACACTTTTGATGCATGGCCTTATCTTTCATTTTATTCATCTATTTGTATCTTTCTAGGATATAGTCCTTGAATACAGGAACTAACAAAGAACGAAAATGTTGGAAAGCAGGGGACTGTTATATGCTTACTTGTGAAAAAAAAACGTATATTGGGATTCTTAATGTAATTAGGTTACCTTGTGCTATACAGTTTGGTAGCTTAGAAGCTTCATATATGCTTTTGTGCTTGGTAGCGTAGAATGCTTTGTGGTGGTATATGTTGTGCTATGACTTGACACTATTTATATAGCAGATAAGGTCACAATTGTTAGTGCACCTCAAATGTGCTGGTGTCACACTGTGTCTATTTTGGGAATGTTGTTGTTCATTCAAAGGGTTGTGGTTATGCCTCATCCCTGAGGCCATTGAGTCCAATGTTATCTAGACACTGTAGGAATGTAGAAATTTTACCAAGACATAAGAGCACTATGTTTCATGCTTAAGTTTAACATGTAGTCTCACCTTCTCTTATTGCTGATAAAAGAATAACGACTCAGGAAAACAAGATGCAAATATTGAAGACAGTGTTGTGACATTGGTGCCTGATTAGCAGCGTTCTACAACTTTAGATAGTGGTCAACCCAGTTTGGTTTGTAAGATTGATCTAGTAAGGCCTATGATCATGTGAAGTCGGAGTATCTTGACTATGTTGTTATGAGACGTGTTAGGGGGAGAGTTTGGGTTAAAACTTAGAAGATGTGAGTCTTCCGCTTCATTTTCCATTCTTGGTAATGGCTCTCCTGCGTGGTTTTTTAGAAGTTCGAGAGGTATTAGAGAGGGGAATCCCCTATCCCCTCTATTATTTCTTTTGGTGATCGAGGTGTTCGTTAAAATGTTAGGTGTTTTAGATGTGCTAGAGGGTTTTAGAGTGGGCCGTGAGCAGGTCCTTGTGTCTCACCTTCAGTTTGTGGATGATACGGTTGTGTTTCTTGGGGAGGATAGGAAGCAGCTTAGATACCGTTGTGGTTTACTATGCTGTTTGGAGGGGGTCTCTAATTTGAGAGTGAATATGTCGAAGACTTCAATTTTCGGGGTGACCAAGAGTGTAGAGGTTGATAGCCTGGTCTAGTCCATTGGCTGTAACGTGGGGAACCTTCCGAGTATAGGTTGAGGGCTATCTAGGATCTGATTATTGAGCGCTTTAGTTGGACACTAGCTGGCTGGAAAGGCAGTTTCCTCTCAAAAGGAGATCGTGTCCCTGTTTTGTATGCCTATAAGCATTGCTCATAAAATGGAAAGTTATTACTTTCTGCGGGACGACAACAAGGAGAGGCATAGATATCAGTAGAGCATCCTGTGTGGTGGAAGAGGCTATGCATGTCAAAACAAGCTGGGGGACTGGGTCTTAGGAGATTGCATGAGTTTAACCTAGTGCTGCTTGGTAATTGGCTTTGGAGATATGGTGAGGAGATGGACAGTTTGTGGAGGGGTTATTTCTTCTAGGTTTGGAAAGGATAATTTTGGCTGGATCATTGGTCCAGTGTCGTCGCCTTATGGGTGTGGATGTGGATGTACGGATCTTGAGGTGTTCCACATTTCATTAGATATGAGTTGGGAGATGGCAGGAGCTTTTGGTTGGGGTTTGGTTGGAGGTGACACCTCTTTATCTCTCTTTCCCTAGATTATAAGCCCTGTTTGTATGTTAATGCACAAAGATGATGGTAATATTGCTTGGGACTTGGGGTATTTATTATGCTCTTTCTGATAGGGACATAGTCAGTGTGGCGGCACTGACAAAAGCTCTAGAGTCTATTCCTATGGTGAGTTTGGACTGGGATAGACTTCTTTGTACCTTGTACGGAAAATTCACCACCAAATCTTTTTATTTTGGTTTTCTTTCTCTTAGTGGGGCCCTTTTCTGATTCCTGTATCCAACTTTCCTAACTTTGTCATCCGGGGTTCTTGTGTTCCGTCAAAAGTTGTTTTTTTCGTGTGGTGTGTGTCCTTGGATTGTGTTTTAACTATTGATCTCAGGAAAAGAAAGTTGAAGGAGCCTATAAAAAAAAAAGAACAAAAGAACAAAAGAACAAAAGAAAGTTCAAGGAGTTCTTGTTCAATTTTTGTCCTATGTGTTTAATTGATGGTGAGTCTGTGGATCATACCCTTTTATTTTGCCCTCTCACGTTGGTGAGTTTGGTGTTCCTTTTCTTGTTGTTCAGGAGTCGAGGGGTTTGCCCAAGGCCGGTGAAGGTACTTCTAGCCTCTTGGAACATTCACTCTCGGAAAGGAAAACGTTTATGGAGCATGTTACCCTTTGCAATATTGTGTAAAGGTCTCATGTTCTTCTGGGCGAAGGTGCATGAGGAGCTGCGGGATGTTCCTTTTGAGGACCTTGTATGTAGATGGGAGGCCATTATGTTTTGATTTGGAGACCTACCTTCAGTTGTTTGCATTTGTATTCCTTTTCTTTTTTGTTTTCTTGTAATTATCGGATATTTATATATGATACTTCTCCTATCAAAAGAAAAACAACTTTAGGACATATCAGGGGTATTTTCGTACTGTTGTCTACTGTCTCATGTAAGCATGTAGCCCAAATCTCACATGAAAAAAATGCCAAAAGACTACCTGCACTTGGAATTGCCACTTTAATTTATTTGTTTGCCAGAGTGCATTTACGATTGGTGTAGATCCCTCGACGTACGTCAATCAGGAGAAAGCACACAGCTCTGTGGAATTTTCGTTTTTTGTTCTTTATCTTTGTTCTTGATTTGATCGTTGCTGCATAAGAGTCAGGTCTAACATAAGTGAGCAAGAAAAATATCCAGTTTTTTTATTTTTTATTTTTCAGATATACTAGACATGTTTCCTTTTCTTTCATTCTGTCAGAAAACCGCAAATCATTTAATGGTTTATCTGCAAGTCAAGATTTAATTAGAAGAGCATGCTGATTAGGAACATCATGGTACAACTGTAGTAAAAAACGAAACTGTGACAACTGACAAGATTGATTTGCCTTCATTGAGGTCCTCTCTTGAACATCATTGTATGAGATACATGATTAATATGTTCTCTTTCATTTTTCTTATGATTTTGAGGCATTCATTGCAAAGCATTATGTGCTTCTTTGAATTGCAAGTTTAATAGTAATCTCTAACTAGCTGCTTGCTAATTTAGGAATGCAGATTCCAGACTATTCTAAAGGAGAACATAAAAGTTCTCGTGCCATTAAAGGCTCACCCTTGGAATCACTTTTTGCCCAATTTTGTCTGCATTCTCTTTGGTTTGGCGACTGCAACATACGTGGTATGTATGTATTCAAAGAACACTTTCTGGGCATACTATGTTTTAAGCACAGTTTTTATGAATTCATTGTGTTTCTCTGCATTTATACTTATTAAAGAATCATTTCCTAAACAATACTTGTTGATGACACTGTTTTTTTTACTCTCTTTTTCTTGGTCATTAGCTTTAGCTGGTCTCTGGAAAGAATTTGTTCGAGAAGTCCGTTGGTTTTGGGAAGAGGCTCAGATGCTACCCAGAATGCAATGTAATGGGAGTGTTGACCTTTCTACATGCCTTATCCACCAGAAACTACAAATGGTAATCTTAATTGTCACCAAAAACATTAAGTTCTGGCAAACTTTTATTCTTGATTTTCCCCATTAGCAACTAATCACCCTGTATTTAATTCGTTAATGGAGAATATAGTTGATATGTATTTAGATTTGAATGATTAGAAACTTACACGTAATCCAGAAGGTATAAACTAGACATTTTTCTATAACTGAGTACCAATAAGCCGTGAACGTGATATAATTTACATATAAAATCCGATTGAAACGTAAAATAGTGCGTGGATGATCCATAGTTGAGACCAATTATTTTTGAAAAAAGTAGAACAATATGAGGATGCGATGCTTATAAGTCATCAATTCTGTCACTCAATGTTCTTAGTCAAATGTGAGAAAAGAGAGGTAAAGGAACAAGTTGTTTTAACATTCAAATTGATTTGGAGCATCTCTATCTATTGTCAACACAAACCTTGTCCAACTTATATTATTATTACTTTACAATGCTTTCCTATTTACTTCAGGGATTTCCTCTCTTTTTTTATTCTTTACTTTGGAGATTGAGCTGATCTTCATTATCCTGCTTTTAGCCATTTGAATCGATTTCAAGAACTTTACATAAGAAGATCTAGGAGTTGCCTGGCCTTTATGACTAGTGTCTACTACAGAAGATGCTCGGAATACAATTAAATGGTATTCGACTATTTGGTGTGTTGGTCCTCCAGAAAACTTTTGAAATATTATTATGATTGAAAATTGAGTAAAATAGAGCAAGATATTTGGCATGATAGTATGATCCTCCAATTTCTTTTCTACTTTTGTTGTGTCTTTGTATTCAATTTGATGTTATTTCAGTTATGGTCTGATCATAGTAACGTACAAAAGTGAGATTCTAGTAGCCTGCAGATGAAGCCTTGGGGCTCTGGGCCTCAGGGTTTTGGGATTATTTCCACCTTCACCTGAATTGGGGCATGGGGGTAGAGTTTAGGGTTTAAAAGAAGGATAGGTTGTACCTATGAAAAAGGAATGTCCTGTATGATTTTCTTGTGAATTGCAAATACCATATTTCTTGGTTCACATTTTCAAATACACTTTTTCAGCTGGCTATATGCATTGACAAAAAGCGACAATCAGATAGCATTCTGCAAGACATGGGTGGGAGCAATCATCATAATTCTCCTCATAGTGAGGTGTGAATTTATATTTGTTATCTCTTGCTGTTCTCAAGTGCACATACTGGACAGTGTAGTTAATATTCTTTGCATCCTATGTTAAAATACAGGATGGCAGCCTAGTTGGGGGGAAGCGAACTCAAAGTGAACTGCCCACTGAACTCCGTGCTTTAAAACGTGACAGGTGAATAAAACAAGTGAGCACCCCTTATTTTCTCTTATCAAAAGCCTGTGACCTGATACTCATATGTTTGGTCATATCTTAAAGATCCACTATGTGTCATTTCAACTTTTTGTTTATCAATCCTATTGATATTGACCTACATTTTGAGTTTATCTGATATAATAATATAAAACAAGAAACCTCTGATTCTGAAATCATCCAAGTCTACCAACAAATCAATTGCTCTTTCGTTATAGAAATTTGTAAATGCAAGAGTGTTGCGTCCAACTTCATTGGACATAAAAGTGTCCAATGAGGGTTTGTATCGAACAAAAGGTATCAATGTAGCCTAAATGTTTTTGGCAAGGATGATCTCGACCCATGGAGATCATCATATCAAATAATCAGCTAGTTTTTTTTTTGATCGGTAAAATAGAGGTTTATATTAAATATAGAAATAGAAACTAGGATGAGATATCCTATTACAAGGCAAGAAGAAGAAGCAAAGAAAGAAAAACAACAAACTGAAACTAATTATGACATGGGTAGCAAGAACGCTATTGAAAAGGTTAGAAAGTTGATTTTTGGAAAATTTTGAATCGCGTATTAGAAGTGGGTGTTTGGTTTGGATGGAGGTTGCATGGTGCATAATACATTGCATGTAAACTGAGCAGAGAGTTAAAATGCTTATGTGGAAGAGAGGATAGGTGCACAAATGAGGAGAGTGGAAGAATGCGCATATGGCAGTGTGTAATACATTGTTTTTGAAAGGCTAAGCGAGAAAAGAGGCAAAGTGAGTATGTGAAAGACGAGAAAGGTGCACAAGTGACAGAGGGACAAGTGGGTGTACTTTATCATTTTGAAACCCAATTGCTGTAACTTTTGATTTGCAAGTTGATTTTTGACAAACTTTAGTTATTCACTAGAGCAATTATGGTCTGGAAGTCGATCTGGGGCAAGTGTTCAGATCTATTATGACTTAGCCATGAGGTGCTCAACGGACCTTTCAAATCTTGGGAAACCCCTTCTTGGCTTCGGCAATTTAGATTTTAGGAAAACACATGAGACGATGATGAACACACAAGTTTTAAAATTCCAAAAGATGTGCTTTGTGGGCATAATTAGGTAAACTGCAATATCAGGAGTGGTGTAGCTCTAATTATATTATAAATTTGGCACGATGTTTGATGTGGTTAGAACTTTCAAATGGATCCATCTCTTCCTCTCTTTTGTGTGAGGATGTTCACCATGATGTTGTGAGCAGCCTAACTAAACCTCTGCTCACGAGGGTCTTTTTTCCCAATATCTCATTCTTCTCCTTATTTTCATCGCAATTTCCATTTTTTCCCTCTTTTCCCGATAAGAAAAGATATCAGCTCATGATTTTTTTTTCTATTGGTTTAGGATATGTTGGAAGCCATACATATTTTTCTCTTTCTTCCTCTGATTCAATAGGCACAGCTAGACCACTCTCACGTAGTTATGACATGTTGTGAAAATGGAGACCTGAACCAGTAGAACATTTCATATGAGTTTCTTCATCTGATTTTTTTTTTTTTTTGGTTTTCATTTGTGCGACAAGCCAGGTACCTTCACATTATTTGTAGCTCATAACCCAAAGCTACCAAGCTTTATAATTCTTGATAACTTGGAGGTTGGAAGTATTCTCTACTTCACTTGTTATTATAAAAAAACAAAATTTCACTTGTTGGACTTCTCCCATACTCCATACGTGTGCTTCTCCATTTTGGGAATGCTGCAGATCAACTTGAAAATAATCTTTATAAGGCATCTAACTGAATCTTAGCTCTGGCCTTTTGTACTCTAGCCCCTTGAGAGCAGATGGTCGATATGATTCTAAAACTAGAATAGAGTCTGCTGTTGGTCCAGATGATGCTGTAGCATTTGGAGATAAGAGTTTATCAGAGAAATCCAGGAGAGGGACGGCTGGTGTAGCGGGGTCTATGATGCTTTTGAACTCATATCAAATGATGCATACCCCATATACACAGGTCTTTCGTTGCATATCTAATATCTTGATTAATTGATTTGTTTTTTTTTTCTTCTGATACTATTACTATTATTTATGTTCGTATTTATTTTTTATTTGTTTAAAATATATAGGACGCTCCAATTATGACAGAAGATATGCATGAAGAACGACTTCGTGTGGTTGAAGCATTTGGGAATGCATTTGTAAGCTTGCTTCCCCTTTTCATGCTATTTGTTTCCTTTGAATGCCCTACAATTTACTCAATCTTTTCCACTTTTTACAAGTTTTATGTGTGTTTGGATAGGTAATTTAATTGACTTTAACTTTTGCAACTAATTACTGACGCAGAAAGGAGACCTCACACGAGGTCTCACCATCTCAGGGCCATTTCTCGATCCGAAGGATATGTGCATAACAAAGACACCAGTGGGGGATCTAGTATCTAGACTAGGAAGCACGGATACCGATATGCGACATGGATACGACACGACACGGATACGTGGACAATGCATTTTTCAAAAATATAGGACACGGATACGTCATGGACACGTTTGAATAATATATATATAAATATTATATAATTGAGCATTTTTCACCAAATTCAAATTAAAATGGCAATTCTACTTCATAAAATGACCAATTCAAAAATGAGGTTCCTTTTACCGAGCGAAAGAAAAATCTAAATAAAAACTGAGCCAAGGTAATTTTGACTATTTCTAAGCAACACAAGTGGTTGCAGATGCGTAAAGTAAGAATATGGAAAGACGAGACAGAGATGTAGAAGGAAGAAAGCTAGAAGAAGGGAGAAAATTAAAAGTTTTTAACCATTTTTTCCTTTTGACAGCAGAGATTTGTTTCTTCTCCTTCTCAGTATGGTGATTATCTTCTTGTTGTGCCAGACAGAGAACGATGAAGATAGTTAAAATTATGCTTTAGCTATTGAATAAGAGAAGACCATAATTTGGAGAAGAAAGAAAATAGTATACGGCCTTAATTAGTTTTGCCCTTCTCTCACCCACATATAGATGAAAATAATAGGGTTTAACATAGTAAAAATACTGTTGGCCAAGGCCTCTGAATTCTCTTGGGAAATTTCCCAGAAATAAAAGAACTCTAACAAAGATAATGCCAGGATTTCATCTTTTTTTTTTCCTCATCTTGTTTTATTATGTTTTGATAACATGGTATAGGAGATGAGTTCTAGTTCTTCATAAAGTCATGGGTTGTATTCTAGGTGAGGGGAATTTGAAGTCTCAAAATTTAGCATCTTGCTAGGTGGGGATTACTTTAATCATTATGGGTTTTCTTTTTGAAATTAAGTTGAATATATCTGTTGTTGTCCAAAAGAGTAGTAAAATCTTCCAACTCTTTCATCCAAAAGGTAACAACCGTGAGACAAATGTTGGCCAAAATCTTTTGCTGTAAGAGAAGTTATCTTGCGCTTTTTACGAATACACTAATAATTTGTGTGTATAGTGATTGTGTTTGTGCCTGTGTGTGTAAATTATGTAGAGTGACATGTGTATATGGTACAATAAGATGTGTGATTACCAACCACATGCACGCAGAAACACAAAGGCACACTCAAACACAAACAAAAACACACACATGAACATTTTCTGTGAGTTTGGAAAATGATTCCCGTTGGGATTCACGAGTTGACAACTGTGGTTTTGAGTCCTCTGGTTTAGCAATAATCTGTGGAGCCTATAAAGTCCTCTTACTGTTTTAGATGAACAGAAGTCTACTTTTGTGAGTAGGTAACACTTTGTGTTCGCTGTTATGAGTATGGAGTATCTCGAATCTATGCCCAGCATCAGTTTCCCCCTTTTAGGCCCTGAAATTTATCTTCATAACATGAGTAGATTATACCATCATAATGGAACTTGAACAAATCAAGAATCTGGAAATTCATCTGGCATCTGTCTTTAGAGATCATGCTTGACCACATTTCTGTTTGTGTTGGCTATCAACAGTGCAGACGTTATTGTTATATTCTCCACAATTTATGGTCCCCGGAATAGTAATATAGGATTCATTTCCTTATATATTTGTTCTGTATAGTTGTAACATGTTGTAGTTGTTACTGGTATATCAACTCAATATAGTTTTTAGATGTGTATTGTCATTTGTGGAATGTGGTTATCATAATTGAATTGATTTCATTATAGGTTGCAAGTTTAAGTTTAATATATAGTAGCATAAAGTTTTTTACAAGCTTATTCATTTTATTTAAATGGAACTATTTATGCTTTAGTGATTTGTGCGCATGCACTAAAAAGAACAGCTCTCTTTTGGATTTTTCCTGACAGAGCTTTTCTGGACAATTGGAGAAGGACATATTGTCTTCAGGTAAAAATGTAAAATGCTTCTACAGTCTTCCTTCTAATTTATGATGTCTACCTTTTGTGTTTCATATGTTGGTAGTAACTTCTGTTTTCTAATCTAAATAGCTTATCAGGTGGACACAAGTAATATAGATTTTTTATAATTGTGGATCTTATGTCTTTAGGTTAGGGCTTAATAAGTTAAAGCAAGAGCGTTCATACATGAAAATATGGTTGATCATATGCATCTTAGCCCCTGCTTGGTACCCTGCAATCCTGCAAAGCAAATCAATGGAAGGAATCTTTTATTTGCAAGCGCTTGGCGAGTGTAATGGGATTTAGAGTTCCAGCAAATCATTCTTCTGGATCTCATTTTAGGCTTGGGAATAAATAAATTATTTTCTGTATGGTGCTGAAAATGACTTGCCTTACTGAACTCAAATCATATCCCAATAATTGGGGTAATTCTACTTGGAACTCTATCATTATGAACGCAGGGGGCAGCAACTTAAGTTTTAAATCCAACTTGATGGCAACAAAAACTCTGGGCCTTACCCTGACTGGGCTCAAGCCATGACTAAGCCGAATTATGAACTAGAGTTGAACAAGTTCAAGTGCATTATATCTAGAATAATAGTACAATTTTCCCATTATTCGCTCTGAAGTCATTAAGCACCATAATAATCTTTTGAAAGAAATGGTATGCACCTTCAATGAGTTGCAAATGTCGTATATACAGTACTCAGCAGGACTTAATTGTAGTGTGGTAGGTTATTTACCAGTGGAAACATTATATATACCATGTTTAACGATATTGTTCTTAGTTTTACGTAGATAACTATGGCTTTAACTTTATGCGCATACGTGTGGAAAATACGTCAATATTAGATAATTTGATACTTTGGCAATGGTTTTGATCTTATAGTTAATGCATGAAACTGTCCACCACTATACAGCAGTATTTATCCACTTCCCTTTGTCTTTATATTCTTCTCCGTCAGTATTAAATTCTGATGAAAGTGCAATTTTTTAACCTCAAGAGACGATGTTCAGGAGACTTTTGGTGCAGAAACCATCTTCCAGTTATAGCCGTATACCTGCACATATATGTATATTTTATCAGTTAGATACTTATATTGTTTTTAGTGTCAATGCACATGCCTTGGATGTGAAAACTCGTGATAAGCATATGCATATATGCGTCGAGCATTACTATTTTAGATATTTAAACTAGCTTTTATGATATACCAACACTAATACTTTAAGAAAATATTGGTCCCAAAAGTAAGTTGCAGTCTTATCTGCTTGGGCGTGTATGGGGTAGTGTGGAATATTGATCTTTAGATTGGTGAAGGTGATGGTGGGAGTGGTCAAGCGCTCGTTTTGGTGGCGGTCATGTTAGCATGATGGTGGTGGACTGGTGGTATTAGTTTAGTGGTGGATTTGGTGTTGGTGCTTAGTAAGGAAGGTATGGGGATGGCGGAGGCGGTGATGTTGGGGCTGTTTTAGTGCCTGGATTATGGCGGTAGGAGTAAAAAGGTGGTGTCTTTGATGGCAGGAGTCATCAAATGGTGGCGATAGGAATTGGCATTTTCTTTTTAGTCCTCTTTCATTGCTTAATGTGAACATACTCAAATAGCAATAATAGCAAGCCTTGGCATCTTTTAAGTCCGCTTTCATTTCTACATTGTAATAATAGTAAGCTGTCATCTTAAAGCAGAGAACTAAAACTGTAAATGTGTAGTGACTCCTTGGCACTATCAATTTATACTCATGTATAGAGTAAGAGTGAGGTGATTTGATCTTGATCAAAATCTCTGTTTGACGTGTTCCAGTGTTAGATTTATTAGATCTTACTTTTTAAAAAGTAAAGATGTTTACTCTGATATCAGCAGTGAACTTCTAATATGTGTAGGGTGGACTGCCTACTAAGGTTTGCCTTGAATCCATGATGTACCCGAAGCTTTTAGTAAAGCTAGTATTGTGAGATAATTGACAGTTTGGCTCATATGATTGTGAGTGGGTGGATATTGAAAATCCTTTTTCGGAGTCGAGCTATAGTTGGTGAAGTGTATAGCAGAAAGCCAGATACATAGGGTTGTATACTTGTATCTGACTTGAAAATAAGTAGTTAGTGAAAGGACTCGTCGTAGCAATATATAGAATCTAAAACTAATGTTCTGTGTGTGGTAGCCATTCACTTAGAAGTATAATAGGCATGCTGGTTAAGGGCTAGGCGTTACTTTACAAGCTTGTTTATCCCAATACACTTCATTCACCACCTGTCTCATACTCTCTATCTGACTACGTAGTTTAACTTTACAGCTCCATAGGGATAAATTTGTTCTTTAGATTCTATTGTCTTCCTTAATTGAGTTAGGAGCCATTTTTACACAATCTAAAGTCACGTTGATCAGTTTGAAGTACTTAAAAGCCCTATTTATTTTTTTAATTCTTGTGATACGGATTCTTATTTGGCCATAATATTGCGACAATTCAGTCTTGCTGATGTTGTCTTTGAAATAGATATGTCAGCATTTAAAGCAGTGAACCCAGATGCTGTCTTTGAAGATTTCATACGATGGCATTCACCTGGTGATTGGGAGACTGCTGAATTGGAAGATCAAAGATACAAAGTTGACAAACTGGAAGGAGTAGAGATTGTTTGGCCACCTCGGGGAAGGCTTTCAACACGTATGTCAGAGCATGGGAACTCATGGCGGCAAATTTGGAACAATGTCCCAGCTTTGCCAGCCTCTGAGCAAAAGCCTCTTCTTGATCCAAATCGAGAAGGAGAGAAGGTAATGTGTACATAGAAAGAGAGAGCTCTAGTAAATAACATTTGTTTGACCCAGAAAAAAAAAAACTTCTTTAACAGTATGCTGGGATTTCTCTTCATGGTTTTGTTAATATTTTGGCCTATCTATACTTCAAATATTAAGAAGATATAGATTACTCTCCTCAATACTTAGGAAATTTTGGTGATTTTAAGTTCGTGATAGCAAATATTACGGATGGAACTGCTTCAACCTCAGAACGGGGTCAGAAAATTGTTATTCAATTTTATTACCATGATAGTACCCAAACTATCATGACCCAACTCACATGTCATTAGATATAATATGATTGGCTCGACTGTTTGAGTAGCCTAGACCTTGATCACTTTACTGGACCACTCCATATCGTCCTGCAAAGTGCCTCTGAAACCGTCATATAAATAGGAAAGGTGAAAGTGAGTTGCATTCTCTAGATGCTTCGAACGCTAAAGGTGCACATATGAAGCTGTTAATCCCGTAGTGTCCATGAGATCCCGTATCCAATGTCTTTGTCAAGTATTCCGAAAAAGATCTAGGGACATGGTCAAACTTCATCATATCCATCTGAACTTTTCACTTGATTGCACTTCCCTTTCCGTGCATCAAAAGACTCAGCAATTGGATCTCCACCTATAATAGGAAAGGTGTTAATTGCAGATTAGAAAACCTTTAAAAATTGTAGTAGTATGAAGTGGTCTTATTCTTTATGCAACTTGATTTAATAGGAAGTTCTATTATGATAATGGCGTCTCTTTTCCTCCACCACTTCTGACCAACCACAATTTCCACAGATTCTTCACTACTTGGAGATAATACGGCCACACGTGCTTCTTGAGCAAATGGTTTGCACCGCATTTAGAGCATCAGCTGATAGCCTGAACCAAACCTCATTTGGTGGTTTCAAACAGATGAAAACTAAAATAGCGCAACTCTATCTGACAATGGCATCAACGTTGAAACCTTTGCAGGGTATATCCTTTCTTCGCAATGCATTCATTTGTTCATGCTGTAACCTGTCAGATTTTAATTGTATTTGCATTGCAGCGAATGATTTGCCTAACAAGGGTGAGGTTATTGATGACCTGAGACGGCTAAGCATTGTCTTTGAACATGTAGAAAAGATGCTAACTTTTGCAGCTTCTGTACATCGTAAGATGTCACTTGCACCGCGTCTCTCGAAAGTAATTTTTGAGGACTTCTTCAATTTTTATCTTCCTAGAATGGGAACAAGCTCAGCCGGTGGCCACGAGGATAAGGTAAATGCCTTCTCATTCTAGGCCGGAAGTTTAATTTATAGACTACATAGAAAAACTATCCCAAAATTGATTCTTTTTTGAGTGTGTTTTCCATTCTATGATTTTTATCGAGTCTAATATGGGCTAAAAGTAGTGTAGCTCCTTCTGTTTACTAGTTAGGTGAGTGAGTGCCATCATTCTTGAGGTGTCCTATGATAAAGATTGAACTATCAAGAAAACAGAGATGATGGGTTATATTATTAAATCAAGTTCGTAAATGATGGTAATATTTGAAATAGTTCTGATACAAGATGAGGTATGCTAATTTGCAACACCTTTTGAGAATTTGCACTTATGCCACTTCTTATGTCTAGTGCCACTTGGGGTCTATCATGTACCTTGGCCGTGGGATTGTAAAATCCCAGAAGAGTACAGAAATCAAAGCGTTTGGTCATTTACAAAATATTGTACATTTCATCGATGTTTTTAGAGACAAGCTAACATTGAGAAAAAGCCTTGAAATTGCACGGTGAACAAGGATCCACATTTCCATATGGTCAGGCGGTGGTGTGGTGCAATTGCAAGATGAGGACATGGCATAATATATCCGATGCATTGTTGTACGATTGAAAAGGATTAGTTAATATCTTTCCACTAAGTTCTGGGGACATATTTTAAATAAAACCAAGTAAATCATTGTTCTCTGCAGTCCTTCACCTTTAGCGTGTACCAACAGTTGATCATATAGAGGACCTCTAAATAAATCTTAACCTAGTAGTTTAACTCTGAAACATCCTAGAATATGTAACTAAAGTTACTCTTTTTTCCCTTTCCCGTCAGAGATTTGATATGAAGCAGAGGGTAAGAATGCATGAAAGACGAGCTGTTGAAAACCTGTTTAAACACCCTACAGCGAACCAGTCATGGAGGAAAGTTTTGAGCATGGGGAATCTTCTCAATGGCCATGAACCAATCCTCAGGGAGATTATCTTTTGCAAGCATGATAATGTAAGTGAAAATTACTATGGAGGCAGTACTGGCTCCAATCAAGAGATAAAGACACACAGAATGTACGTCTGCGGAACATCCAATGATCTGCGAGTCGCACTTTCAGTCACGTCTTCCGATTAGTCAGCTTTAATAGAAGTTTGTTTCAGTTGTTCCGAGTTTATAATATTACACTGTGTAACTCTGATATGTTATCTAACCGTGTATGACAGTTATTTAAATTGATATAGCAAAGTCGTGAACGCTTTGGTTTTTTTAGAACCTTCTTTTGCTTAACCAATAGCCAATTGACATTGTGGATTTTCTTTTCAGAAGAAACACCGTTTGCATTAGGACGAGAATTGAACTGAGTGGGGGCGTAGAGGGAATTTTTTTAATTTCTGCCCATAGTTTAGTTTGGTTACAAGGAAATTCAGTTGTTTTTTTGTTGGGTGGCTTTGCTAAACCACAAGTAGACTCGTTGCCGACAGCTCTCAGTGAGCTATTGTGTGAACAAAGCAGGGCTTTACGGTCTTGTCCAGTTGTTTTGTGTGTAGGTGTGAACTTAATGAGTATTTGGCTACTCCTGATGTTGGGGCAATATTAGCTTTTTGGTAGTCTATTGTTGTGTGCATGTTAAGAGCTATGAGTATTTTTGCTTGGAATTGTCGCGGCAGCGGGGCTTCTGCGAAATTTCATGAACTTCAAACACACATGAGCTCAATCAAACCAGATATTTGTTTCCTGTCCGAGACAAGGGTAGATGCGTCTACCAGTCTTGACAGATTTACTTCTCTCGGTTTTCAACACTCTGCAAACTTCCTCGAAATTCTCTTCTACTGCAAGCGCTACATTGCAGCCCTCATAAAAAATAATCCCCAGGCACTAAATGGTTATGTATTTTTGTCTACGGGCATCCTGACCAATTTCGTCACGCAGATATTTGGAATAGCTTCTTTGATCTTGTTGCTAATCATAATTATCCGTGGCTCATTGTTGGGAATTTGAATGAAACAACATGTCAATAAGAAAGATCTGGGGGAACCCCTTTCAGTTTTGCCGAAGCTACTCATTTCCTGCAATTTATGTTCTCAGCTGATTTTATAGATTTAGGTTTTGAAGGGGTACCATTCACATGGTCAAACAAGAGATTCAAGAATAATGGAGCAGATCTTATAAAAAGAGATTAGACCCAGCTATTGTAAACACAGAATGGAGAACTCTTTTCCCAAATGCTAGAATCATATATCTACCGATCATTAAATCAGACCATGGACCTATAGTTGTATACCTTAAACAACGTACACACCCTGCACCCAAACTGTTTCACTTCCAATCAATGTGGGCGAATGAGTCGGATTGTAAAAACGTGATCTCCAAAGCCTGGAACACTCTCTCTCTCAAGGATCTGAACCTTATCGGTTTTGCACTAAGTTGAAGAAAGTCAAGAGTGACCTCAAAAAGTGGAATAAAGATGTTTTTGGAAATATCCACTATCGTATCAAAAGTTTACGAGAAGAGATAAGGAAATGCCAGTCGAACCAAAAATTCAGCCCATCCCTCGAAAGTAGGCTCTTGGAAGAACTTAACCAAGTGATCGAACTTGAAGAAAAGTTATGGAGGGACAAATCAAGGGATACTATGCTACACCGTGATGGCACGAACTCTCGGTATTTTCACCTATCAACTGTTGTAAGGAGAGACCGTATCAAGATTAACAAAATAAAAAAGACAAATGGAACTTGGGTAGAAGAGCGATATGCTATCAGTACTGTCATTGAAGAACATTTCAAAGGTTTTGTTACCTCTTCGAACCCTACTAGAAGCATAAACGAGCTCAACATCATTGACCCCATCATTACGGACGATGATAACAACGACCTCATCAAAGAGATCACATTAGAAGAAGTCAAAGATGTTCTGTTCTCCATGGACCCTCACAAAGCGCCAGGCCCAGATGGACTCTACTTTTTTTTATCATAAATTTTGGGATATCATCCACCCTGAGCTTATAAATACCATCAAAAGCTTCATGAACTCTGACCACCTCCTAATTGAGATGAATCACACTAATATCACCCTAATCCCCAAATGTGAGATGCTGAAAACTCTGGACCAATTCTGTCCCATAAGCCTTTGCAATGTTAGCCTCAAAATCATCACAAAAATCCTTACAAACCGCATTAAACCTCTCCTCGATAAGTTTATATCCCCATCCCAGAGTGTTTTTGTAAAAGGAAGACAAATTTTTGACAACATTGTCCTTGCTCATGAGATAGTCAGAACTTTGAAAAAGAAAAAAGGGGTCGGGTTGTATGTCTATAAAGCTAGATCTAAGCAAAGCTTTGACAAAGTAGAATGGGTTTTTTTTTTTTTTCTGGAAACTATAAAAGATCTTGGTTTCTGTGAAAGATGGAGAAACTGGGTAAGCCAATGCATCTCTACTACATCCCTCTCCTTCAACTTAATGGGTCACCTACAGGTTTTCTCAAGCCAAAGAGGGGCATCAGACAAGGACCTCTTTCACCTTTCCTATTTATCATTTGCATGGAAGTTCTATCACGCCTCCTTACCAAAGCTGAGAAAGAAAAGAAGATAAATGGAGTAAAGATCAGTCGAAGTGACACACCTATATCTCACCTCCTTTTTGCCGATGACAATTTCATCTTTTGCAGAGCAAACCTTTTTGAGACTAATCATCTCAAAGATACTTTGGAATTTTTTAAAAATGTCTTTGGGCAAGAGATAAACTTCCAAAAGTCGGGTATTTTCTTCAGTCGCAACACTCACCACCAAAACAAACATGATCTCAAAAAAAATCCTTGAAATTGAAAAAACCATCACCCATGAAAAATATCTTGGAGGCCCCTTGATTCTAAGCAGTAAAAGTGGAATTGATTTTGATGAAATCCTACAAAGGGTTCTTCAGAGAATAGAAGGGTGGAGAGTTAAACTCTTATCCCAAGCGGGAAAACTTACCCTCATCAAAGCCGTCACTTCAGCTATGCCCTCGTACATCATGTCTATCTTCTCGTTACCCACTTCGACTTGCGATAAACTAGACTCTTTGAATGCAAATTTCTTTTGGGGAAAAACAAAAGATAATACAAACAAGATTCATTATACATGTTGGAACAAAGATTTGTAAACCTAAATCTTGTGGTGGACTTAGAATCAGACTTGTTTCGCACCACAATGCCGCTTTACAAGCAAAGTTATTCTGGAGAATAGTAAAAGAACCGGACAAACCATGGGCCTCTAGTCTCCTAAAGAAATATGCAGGAGGGAAACCAATCTTTTCAGTTAAATGTCCAAGGGGCACCTCAAAGATCTGGAGAGGCATTATCAAGGCAAGAGATGAAATCCTCTCTCAGTTATGTTGGCACATTAGATCAGAAAATGAAATAGACATATGGATGGATCCCTAGATACCTACTTTGCCAAACAAAAAATCTTTTGGCCCCCCGCCATCAAATAACCCTTACAAGAGAATAGCCGATCTAATAGACTCGGAAAACCGCACATGGAAAACAAATATTCTGGATAGCCTCTTTCTTTCTAAAATTGTGAGGGAAATTCTGAAAATACCACTCAGTTAGAATGAACATGTAGACACCCATCAGATGGATGAAGGGGCAAAATGGGAAACTGAGCGTAAAATCTGTCTACAAATACGTCATCACAAAGACGGATGAAAACGAGCATAATCTGCACTTTTGGAAACAAATATGGAATACTGATACAGCAGAAAGAGTCAAGTTGTTCCTTTGGAAAGCTGTCACAAACAGCCTTCCCACAAGAGAGACCTTGAGGAATAGGACTATTACTAACTTTGTAACTTGCCCGCGCTGCAATAACCAGGTGGAATCTCCTTCTCATACGCTTTTCCATTGCAATATGCTAAGGCATATCTCGTATACTTATAAACTTTCCATTAGAACAGACCACTGGAACCAAATTGATTCAATCAGTACTATTATTAGTACTATTTGCCCTAACATATACGATAAAACCATTTTAAGGAACACTATAAGTAATTTCGCCACTACTATGTTTTCCATTTGGATTAGTATAAATGACATTGTTTTTAACCAAAAGCATACAAATGTTTTTAGCATTATACGTAGAGCTATAACTTTCATTACAAACAATGAAAAACCTTTCTTTAAAAATAACCATTTACACATGTGGCCACAAATAAACAACAATTGGCACTACCTCACCACAGATGCCTCTTGGGATTGTAACACAAACCAAGTAGGAATATGTTTTTCCTTATGAAATAACTTTGGTTACTGTATTGGTGCAGGACACAGTAAAGACACGACCTCTGACCCAGAAGAGGCAAAGGCACAAGCTATCCGAGGAGGACTAGACTTGACTAGGCATTTGGAGATTCAATGTCTCGCTGTTCTGACGGACTGCAAAAACTTAGCTGAAGTTTTGCAACACAGGGGAACAAGTTTATCTTGGGGAGCTACCTCAGTAGCACATGATATTTATGCTTGTACTTCACTGTTGAATGTATGTACTTTTCACTTTATCGGTAGGGATTCTAATCTTGTTGCTCATGCACTAGCTAGAAGGGGTAGGCGGACTCCTCCTTATTTTAGTTTGAATCCTGCTACGGCAAGATCTCTGATTCAGATATGTGTGGATGATGTAAACTCTGTAGGAAGTTCTTCCTAAATTTCGGAAGTGCCTTCTTTTTATCTAAATAAATAATAATAATAATAATAATAATAATAATAAAATAATAATAATACTGTAATTCATGCATGGAGAAATCGCTAAAAAAAAATCTATGATTGGGAACCATCGTTTTCTTAACCAAAAAGTTAAGCAATACAGTATATATTTGTCCTTTTTGGTAGATAGAGCAGCGGATGTCATTTTCCCCAATACATCACCAAATGCTTTCATTTTCAAGAGCAATTGAATGAATCAACTGATCCATGTCTATAGAGTGTAGATACTAGATACTGCTAGTCTTCTTCTAAGCCATTTTACTTCATCCAATCTTAGCCATCCTAAGCCAACGTTATCTGGGTCACCATCAAAAGGAAGTAGACCTTGCATAAGAGCAAGTCCAATGGAGAGCTATATGGGTTGCCGAAAGTCATATAGCACCCAAAACCCTAAACCCAAAACCCCAAAATGTCATTCTAATGGAGCTGCTAGAAGGCTCATAAATTTGGCAGGTGTGATAAACCTAGCCAAATTTGTAGCATTGTCTAGAATCTGCCATAATAAGTTGTCGGGGGACGGACGTCAAAATTTCTGATGTTTGTTGGTTAAATGAACAGACGACGGAAAGTTTACTGTCTCGACCTTTCAGACACTCAACACGATTTTCACTTAGCCAAATTTAACCAATTTTTCACTCGCATACATTTACTTGTCATCAAAGCCTCAGCCCTCATAGCTTCAACCCTCATAGCCTCAACCAATTTCATTTACACCATTTCAATCACATTCATCCATATATTCCACTAACTTCATTTCTTGTTTCAATCATATCCATCTATTCCACCAACTTTATTTCTTGTGTCAACTTTATAGAGCACAAATTTATAATTTTTTCATTCACTCACACAGATGTGGCTGCGTGTTTAAGGGTGAAATTTGAGCCGAGGGCTCGGAGCTCGGCTTGGGCTTGGCTTGTTTAAGCTTGGCTCGAGCTCACTCGTTTAACTATATGAGCCGAGCTCGAGCTCAAATTAAAGCTCGTGTAACAAATGAACTTGATGAAGCTCGGCTCGTTTAGCTCAAATAGTATATTTATAGTGTAAAATAACCGAGCGGCTCGGGCTCGACTTGGGCTTGGCTCGTTTAAGCTCGGTTTGAGCTCGCTCATTTACTATATGAGCCGAGCTCGAGCTCAATTTAAAGCTCGTGTAATTAGCGAGCCGAGCTTGAGCATGGTAAAGCTCGGCTTGTTTAGCTTGAATTCCACCCTTAGCGTGTTCATTTGGATCTATTGTTGTAGTTTGAGTAAATATAAATTTTGTGAGAATTGTGAGAGATAAAGCGTAAAAATAATAGTTTTACCTACGAAATGAACGATGAACTCTAAACGTAAGTAAACTAAAACTTTCAACGTGTCTATATTTATCAAAGTTTCTACTCTCAAATCTATCGAAATAGAGTGGAGTAACAAATTGCTCCACTCCTAGTTTCTAAAGCATGTGATGTTTTCTAGTTAACTAATCGGTCTTAAGTCTAATGAGAGCAAAGGGGAATTAGACTACAATGCAACTACCCACAAGATGCAACTTGTTATCAAAATAACTATGGGAATGCTACGTTGACTCTATAATAAGGAATTGGGGATTGATTCCACCTTAACTCAACTTAAAGCTAACGAACGTAATCGTGAATCCAAATTCAAATCGCTTCGCTAATAAAATTGGTTCTTTCCTAATCCCCTAATTACACATGACATTTCTACCAATTCATAACTAGCATGTGAACAATTAAACCCATTCTTATGGTGAATTAATCGTTTCTAGAGTGGAATAAATTATTAATTTAATTTCACGATAATCGAATCAAGCTTTCATCAAGGTTTCTCAACCCCTCTAATTTGCCGAGAATCATTCCTAATCATTTCCATATGAATCTAAACTAAACATAATATCAAGATTTTTTACTAATCTAAATTAAACAATAATTAAAATCTAATTAACAACTAAGAAATGGTAACCAACAATAATTAAAACTAGATCTAATAGATTGAAATAACAAAAATGAAATGACAAGAATAATAACTATTTTATTTATCTAATGAATGATATTCAATGATTTAAGAAATTAATCTAAAACAAGAAATTAAAACTAAGTTCTAAAACTCATTAATGGAGGCTAACTAATCTAATTCTAAAGGTCTAACTATCTACCATTAACAAAGAGCTAAGCTTTTGTTTTTATACTTTCAGATCCAAAAATCGTGCATGGGCTTGGAGCCATATTTTGGGCCGGAAAATCGGGCCCAAAACCCAATTTCTTTAGTCCAAAATAGGCTCTTCAGCTGTAGTTAGCTTCGATAGATGTTTTGTCCACTTCTGCTCCTCTGATTGGGCCAAGGCTTAGACCATTGGAAAGCTCTTTCCGAGCTGGTCGTTTTGACATAAGATACTCCTAATTTTGTGCGAGTCCAAAGAACCATATTCGGAATTCCAACGTTTAAGCGTCGACTTTTCGACTTTTGACCGAGCTTTAGAAAGGCTTTATCTTCTTGAATCTTGGCCTTTAATCAACGCGGAACTCCTTAGTAACCGACCTTTGCTCCTTTAAAAGAAATGCATAAAACAATGTTAACTCTTAATTATTACTCACATAATTGGTCTAATAGTATGATCAAGCATGAGGTTAAACTACGTTTTGAGCTTTTATCAGTGAGCAAATGGTGAGAGAGTTATGTGAAGTAGTTGAATATAAATTAATATGCAATTTCACAAAAACTTAACAGACAGACGGCTCGAACATAACAGCTGCTAAAAAGTGCCCATTAGAATTGTTTTTCAAGTTTTGTGCAACCATATTTGGCTGGGTTGCTAAAAGGTCTAAAATCATATGTGGCAGTGCTATAACCCCCAGCCAAATTGAACTTGCTCTAAGATCGGAAAACTACGAAGGGTGTGTGTACCCCATAGTATATTCCATTTTGGAGTAACGACTATGGACCCAGATGTGGGACCATCCAAGTGATTCTCAAAGATGCATTAAGCCACATATGTCTCGCCAGGTTACTTATGGATCCCTCCGGATCACTTAGGTCCATGGATCCATCCAGATCACTCAGGTCCGTAGCATGATCCGTGATAGCTGGAAACTCTAATAAGATTTTGCACAAGGATATGATAGGATAGAATATGGCAAGGATCTTGGAGGATGATCCAATTTTAGAAGAATGATCATACCAAAAGGAAATCTCAGAGAATCCTTTTCTTGGCTGCCAAGGCAAGAAACCATTATAAATATGGAGTCTTCTGCAGCCTCTAGAAACGTAGGCAACCAGTATGTTGGTGCAGTCTCTCATTCCTCAAAAACCCTAATCCCCTCATCCTTTGATCCTCCGAAAGATAACCACTTTGAGAGTGTCGGGCTAACTTTTTGCCCCGACAGTGGGTGCGGCAATAAATGTAAGAAGAGCTCAAAACAAGGTCTAGTATTTTTATCCTTAAAAAAAATGCAGTATTTTTACCACGGTCGTGTTTCTAATGCGTACATACTCAAGGTCGAGGACAATTTAGTATGAAATACAAAACTCACAGGCACTTCCACATATTGGACGAACATCTATATCTATATCTTAATATTAAAGATCCCACAAGGGTATTTTTCAAGCTCTATTAAAATTTCATGTCATCAACTTCTATTAAAACGGGAATTCATCTCTTATTGAAAAGAAAAATTACAGCACTTCTAATTAAAACGGGAATCATTCTCCTATTATAATGGGAATTCATCTCCTATTAAAAAAGAAAAATATAATACTTCTAATTAAAACAAAAATCCTACTCCTATTAAAAATGAGAATCACACTTTTAAATTAAAACGGGATCCCTCCTCCAATTAAAAAATGGGAATCATTGTCATATTATAATGGGAATTCCTCTTCTATTAAAAAAGAAAAATCTAGCACTTCTATTTAAAATATGAATCACACTTGGCTTCTAAATTAAAACGGGATCCCTCCTCTAATTAAAAAATGGGTTTTTAAAATTTAATTAAAATAATTTGTTGAGAAATTAAAACAGCCACAAAGAGTATTTTTCTAGCCCTCTGAAAATTCCACATCATCAACTCCTATTAAAACGGGAATTCCTCTCCTATTGAAAAAGAAAAATATAGCCCTTCTAATTAAAAAAGGAAACCTTCTCATATTAAAAACGGGAATCACACTTCTAAATTAAAACTGGTTTTTAAACTAGCTCCCACAAGGGGTATTTTTTCTAGCTCTCTTAAAATTCCACGTCATCGACTCCTATTAAAACGGGAATTCATCTTTTATTGAAAAGAAAAATTATAGTACTTCTAATTAAAACGGGAATCATTTTCTTATTATAATGGGAATTCCTCTCCTATTAAAAAAAGGAAAAATATAACACTTCTAATTAAAACATGAATCCTACTCCTATTAAAAACGGGAATCACACTTTTAAATTAAAATGAGATCCCTCATCCAATTAAAAAACGGGAATCATTCTCCTACTAGAATAAGAATTCCTCTCTTATTGAAAAAGAAAAATCTAGCACTTCTAATTAAAACGGGGTCCCTCGTCCAATTAAAAAACGGTTTAAAACTTAATTAAAATAATTTATTGAGAAATTAAAACGGCCACAAGGAGTATTTTTCTAGCCCTCTTAAAATTCCATATTATCAACTCCTATTAAAACGGGAATTCATCTACTATTGAAAAAGAAAAATATAGCCCTTCTAATTAAAACGGAAAACCTTCTCATATTAAAAACGAGAATAATACTTCTAAATTAAAACAAGTTTTTAAAACTTAATTAAAATAATTTATTGAGAAATTAAAACGAGTTTTAAAGACTTGATTAAAACAATTTGTTAGAAAATTAAAACGGGTTAGCCACGAAAACAGAAATCATAATTTGTTAGAAAATTTCTATGTATATAGTTACGATTGCTGAGCAAGTTTTTAAAAGAGCCAGTGCATATGCACGAGTCTACTTTCTAGTCTTAATATTAAAGCTCCTACAAAATGTATTTTTCGAGCTCTATTAAAATTCCACATCATCATCTCCTATTAAATTGAGAATTCCTTTCCTATTGAAAAAAATAATCTAAACATTTCTAATTAAAACGATAACGATTTTACTATTAAAATGGGAATCCTTCTCCTATTAAAACAAGAATTCTTCATCTATTGAAAAATAAAAAATCTAGCATATATATAATTAAAACGAGAATCCTACTCCTATTAAAACGGGAATCACACTTCTAAATTAAATTAACTATTAAAATGGGATCCCTATCCTAATTAAAAAATAGATTTTTAAAACTTAATTAAAATAATTGTCAGAAAATTAAAAAGGATAACAATAAAAATTAAAACCACGATTTGTTATAAAATTTATATATATAAAATTATGATTATTGAGCAAGTTTTCAAAAGAACCAGTGCGTATTCACGGGCTACTTTTTAGTACTAACTTAAAGCTTTCAACAAAGATCATGCATTCATGCACCACCTAGAGTTCTTTTTCTTGGATTAAAATTAAGATTCCCCACCGTTGGCTTCTGTCGTCTCTGGTCTATAGTGTATATACACAACTTTTACTCCAATGTTATATATACACACACGTTTGTTAGGAGGGTCAATTTACCAGCTATGTTAAGAGACAAAAGGGGTAAGCCATCTAGCTTATTTCAGTTATCTATAATCTCCAATGTTGATTAGCATAAAAGTCTTAATCTAAGATCTTTACGTTTTATAGACTTATCCAAGATATTCAGATGCTTCCTTAAATTATTTGGTTGATAAGTTATTGATAGATGGCTCGGACCATCTTCAATTATCGATAGGGTCTGGCCTGCAAGTTCGACGTAAAGGACCAATTAGATTGCATAGTTATCAAGTTGAGTGTAAAATTCTTGTAAGTGTTTAATCAAATTTTTGGACTCTAGCTACCTGAGTTAATATATACTATATATTAGTTTGTAGGCCCGTTCGTGCATACGCACCGGCTCTTTTGCAAACATTTAGATTTTTTTTAGAAAATTGGGACTACCGTTTTAGTCGCTAACCTGTTTTAATTTTCTAACAAATTGTTTTAAATAAAGTTTTAATTAAATTTTAAAAACCCATTTTTTCAATTGGGAGAGAGATCCTGTTTTAATAAGAGAATAATTCCAATTTTAATTAGATATGTTAGATTTTTTTCTTTTTAATAGAGGAGAAATTCCCATATATTTTAATAGGAAAATGATTCCCGCTTTAATTAGAAGTGTTAGAATTTGTTTTAATAGGAGAGGAATTCCCGTTATAATAGGAGATGAATTCCCATTGTAAAAAAAAAAAAATATCGTTTTTCAAGTAGGAGAGAAATTTCCGTTTTAATAAGAGATGATGTGGAATTTTAATAGAGAAAATACTCTTTGTAGGAGCTTTAATATTAAGATATAGATAGGTAAAATT
Organism: Coptis chinensis; assembly: GCF_015680905.1. NCBI lineage: Eukaryota > Viridiplantae > Streptophyta > Magnoliopsida > Ranunculales > Ranunculaceae > Coptis > Coptis chinensis. Next base: position 80,639,176 of record NC_141463.1, on the reverse strand, counting down.
TAAATTAAAGGACAAATGATATTCTAAACTATTTGTCCACTGATAATGTTAGGGTGCAATGTGACCCTTCGTACTTTTGGTGGCTTCTTAAATGGCTTCTTAGATTTAAGCTTTATATTTCCTAATTAGAACCAACCTTGAACCTTCCAACTTTCCAAGAATAATATCGGTTGACACCCGAATATGTATTGTTGTATTTCGTATGTAATACCAAATCCAGTCATAGTAGTGTTTTGGTGCTGTACAAAATGTTTAGTGTAGTTCTACTTCTACGGGAGAACATCTTCTCTTCTTCTATCTAACAAAACAGAAAGGAGTGGGATGACAGATTCCACGTCATAAGGTGAGACGTGGTCGATACCCCCCTAACCATAGCCACTCAAAACTCATGGAGGGTGAATTAAAAATTTTTTATGGGGTGAGTTAAACAGTTTTTCTCACCTCACCCACCCCCACACAAAAAAGTCAACATTGGACAAAATGTTTATAAGTTGAATCTTTTATGGGTTTGGAAACATGAGCATGGGCTCAATTAAAAAAAAATGATAAAAGAAGGTAGACATCCAAAAATTAGCCAAAAGTCAACAATTCCGGTTGGGCTTATAAACTGTTGGGCCTCCAAATTTGACATGGTACTGCACAATTGGCTGACCCAATTGATGCTATTGGGCTTATGGATAATAGGCAATCATTGGCCTTTGCCGCGATAAGTTGTTTCATGCCGGCGCGACATATGCCTTTGCGGCCGGCGTTGACGATTTGTTTCGGTATTAAGGCGTGGCGGCTCTGCGTTGGCGCGCCGACGTGTTGTTTGGTGCCGAAGGCACGCCAGACGCTTTTGTCGGGCGCGCGACGAGTTGTCGGGGGTAGCGCAGCAAGTGCGACGAGGTCTCGCGGCAAGCACGTTGGGGGTAGGCAGGGGCCCATCCGGCGGCTACAATTCATCCTCACAAGTTGTGACTTGGCAGACCCAAGTGTTTTAAGAATTTATCCAAAAATTAGCCAAAAGTCAACAATTGTGTCTGGGCTTATAAACTGTTGGGCCTCCAAATTTGACATGGTATTAGCCCAATTGATGCTATTGGCTGGCCTTGATTGGGTTTTGGCACTTTGCGCTGTTGTTTCGCGCCAAAGGCGCGCATACGCCTTGCGCCGAAGGCGTGATGAGTTGTTTTAGCACCAAAAAGCGCGATAACGCCTTTTGCACTGGCGCAAGTCGACGTCGGGTAGCATCATCAGCGTAGCGTCGAGGTCGTGAGGTCGTAGGCATGGGAAATAAATTTGCTTTGAAGGCATGGGCTTGGAAACATGAGTGTAAGGGAGTAATATCCTCATTAAGGATTATCACGCACGCGTGAAGCATAAGCGAACTCAGGACATAGACTTCCAAGACCGACCTGTGAGCAACTCCTTATGAAGACATACGCGCGCAGCATAGGTGAACCCAAAACGTCGACGTCCAAGACCGATCCGGAGCAGCTCCTTTCATGTAGGTGGTATGAACTAAGACGCCTCCAAGACCGATCTAACTCCTTTCATGTGGTATAAACTAAAGACGCCTCAAACGACTCAAATAAGACTCAAATAAGGTCACCACCGGGGGTAATCATTACCAAAATCTTACTTGTATTTCCCACCACCGAAATAGGGATTACCGCACCAGCCCCAATCAAGACACTAACTTATACTAAAACCAGCCCAACACTCATTCACAATCTCCACCTTTACACGTGCGAGGAGCACACGTGCCTCTTGGATTGAAACTTCACAAGCCTATAAATACCACCTATTTGAACTACGTGAGGCCCGATTCCTCGACCCATAAAAATCAAGAGAGGATACGTGAGGCATTTCGCTTCATCAAATGAACTTCGGTCTCCAAAAATCTCAACCCATTCCCTTCTTTTTCGACCAGAAGCAAAACCAAAACACACCTTTACATTGGCGCCGTCTGTGGTTTTGATTATTTGAGAAATCACGTTACCCTAACTCAAAAATCTGCAATTCTCAAGCCCACGAAGCATGGTCAGCCTCGAAGCTCAGGTTTAAAACCTTGCGTAACAACTAGGTGTAACAACGAAAGCATTTCCTTGCTCGGGCAAGAAAAATGCCGCTTATGGGCCCAAGTCGACGCTTATCAACAAAGAACTACCGGTAATGTTGCTGAAAATGGCATCAACGGTTAATCGCCAGATTAACGAATTGTCACATAGGATAGGCAAAGTCGCGGTCGGAAAGGATGCAACCCAAATTGTTCAAAAGATGCTCAAGACATACCCGGCCCCCGATTCAGTCGGCCGACGTTCTCGATAAACCCTCTCCTCAAGATTTTATCCAGCCACGCTTCCCCATGTATGATGGCAAGACTTGCCCGGTCAAGATGTGGCTCGATACATTCAAAGTTTGGCCCTCTACGATTTTTCCGAAGTTTGATCATCTCCATCGCCGACTATATTTCCGGCCGGTCAAGGATGGCGACTTGATTGGTTCTTCTCGAACCCGATTCTATTAAAACTTTTGAGCAACTATCGACTTGTTTGCTAGCCAATACGCGGCACAATGCATCTAAAGAAGGCAGATCTTGATTATTTGTTCCAGCTTATCATTCAGAGAAGATGAGACCATTCGCCAATTCTTAGGGTGGTTCAAGGCTGAACTGTTGTGTATGGAAAGCGGACTGAAAGAATCTTTTACCACACTGGCATTTTTTAACGCCTGTCGAGTGCGTAATACCGACCTTCCAGATCGCTGATGAAGGAACGCCTTAAATGCTATCCGAATATGCGCCCGGTTGACAAATATATCAAGTTGCAAGAAAGTTTGCAGTCCAGTGGTTTAGCCGAGAACCAGGAGGTAGCAGCGATCTTTGATCATACCCCGCGTGCCAAAAAGCGATCCAGGTCGCTGGCACCAAAGGCAAGAACCTGACAGGATAACAACGGAGAATTCGCTGTCTTGACACGCTCTCTTAGTTACATCCTAGACAAGATCCAGCGAGCCTTGTACTTCCGCCCAGATGTGAAGCAGCCAGTAGATCGACCTGACAAGCCATACTGTGCATTCCACAAAGCTAAATGTCATGAAACCAATGCGCTTTGGGGCTTAAGCACTATCTTCAAGACCTTGTCGGCCGGTCACATTAAAACATACACAAACATTCCCCGACGGTGATTTTAAGCTCATAAGCTCATGGCCGAGTGCATACCGATCTCTACCTCGCCGAGCGTTTGAATGATCCACCTCGCCCGTCACCATCAAGACTTTCAAGCTCGCCCCCACCGTAGAGGGACGTCCCCAAGATCGTTTCGCCACGCGGTTTAAGACAACACTCCTCGATCATGACAATGCTCAAACAATTCACATGATTACTTTCCCCGATGATTTAGTTACCTCATCCGAGGAGAGAAAAGACGCCGTGGGTTGGCGCTCTTCAAGAAGTGTATCACTTTACTTCCCAAGCAAAGACATGCTCGCGCCGCCAGGCCGCCATTCAAGAGATATCATTTTCACAGAGGCCGACCTCAACAAGGTCTGCCTTCCTCATAATGATGCACTAGTCGCCCACGCCAAGATCGGCCGACCGACAGCTTAAAGCGATCTTGATCGAACTCGGGAGTTCCTGCGACATTTTATTTTACCACACTCTCCAAGAAATGAATTTACCCAAGTCAGTTCTGATAGATCCGATTGCCCCCCTTTATGGGTTCAATGGTTCCAGGGCCGACCCTATCGGTGAGATCATCCTTCCAGTATCAATGGGATCTAAAGAGGACAAAGTCAGCTGCAATACGCGCTTCAACATCCTAGACATCCAGTCGTCCTATAATGCCATATTAGGACGACGATGGATCCACCAAATGCAAGCTGTACCTTCGACATTGCATCAAGTTCTTCGTTTCTCGGGCCCCACAGGACTGATGGAGCTGAGAAGTAATCAACTGGAAGCATATCATTGTAACCAAATCTTGTCAGCAGGAAAGATCGACAGTAGACCACTCTACACAAGTAGCGAACCCACCAGTTATACCATGGCCAAAGACCTGGTTGCAAAGGTCAGAGCCAACGCATCAAAGCAGCATGTTGGGGGCTCCAGTAAGAAGAGGAAGTCGTCCACTTACACTCCAGAAGTTAATCCAGCCGGTGCCGCCCCATCAGAACGGATTCCCAAAGACGCGTCAGTTGGTGTTAATATCGCAGTCACGCCCCCGGAAGACCTCTCTACTATTGTTATTTCACCAGTTGGCATCCCAATGGATTCACAGCCATGTGTCGCACAACAAGTCTCCATGCCGATAGTCACTCCATCCCTTGCTCCTGTCCTCGTCACCACAAATACCGATCCCGTTTGGGTGAATCAATGCACTCTCCCTCAAGTCGCTGGAGTGCCACCACACGAAGAAGCGTCGCCACCCAGGCTAGCACCTCAACAGATCGACAGAGAGCGGGTGAACTTAGGAACTGATAATGATCCCAAGTTTGTATATGTAGGGGCTAACCTTGACCCTACACTCAAGGCCCAACTTGTAAACTTTCTGGCTATGAATAAAGATGTTTTCGCCTGGTCGTATATCGATGTGCACGGTATAGACCCTAGTGTAGCATGTCATCGGTTAAATGTAAGTCCTAATGCTAAACCAGTTCGCCAGCGGCCTCGTCGGTTATCTCTCAAGGGTTTCGAAAGCCATTAATGCGAAGTCGACAAACTCAAGCAAGTAGGTTTCATCGAAGGTGGACTACCCGATTGGGTCGCTAACATCGCGGGCGGTCCCCAAAAAGAATGGAACAGTTAAGCCTATCGCGTCAATTTCAATTTAATGTCAATAAAGAAACACCGAAGATAGTTTTCCCTACCACGCATTGACCGAATTTGTAGACCGGACTTGCGGACATGAACTTCTTTTCCTTTATGGACGCGCATAAATGGATACAATCAAATCCTACTTGCCGAGGAAGATCAAGAGAAACCTCGCTCATTACCGAACAATGTATTTATTGTTACAACGCGTCCTCCCGCTCGCCTTAAGAACGCCGGAGCAACATATCACCGATCGTAACCGACATGTTCCAGACATGTTAGAGAGACCATGGAGGTTTACATCGACGACATGGTCGTCAAAAGCAAAAAAGCAGTCGACCATATTACTTACCTTGAGCAAGCGTTCTCCGTGATTACGCCGCGACTCGAATGAAGTTGAACCCGTGAGAAATGCCTCTTTGAGCATCCTCCGTAAATTTCTTGGATATCGTGTCACAAAGCGGGATCGAGGCAAATCCGCACCAAATCCGAAGCGTTTTAGACATGCCCGACCTACGCACAAAAAACAGATACGGTTGTCCCAAGCATGGTCGCTGCACTTAATCGATTCATATCCAGGGCATCAGACAAGTGTCGTCCGTTCCTACAACTCCTCAAGAAAGGCGAGCAGTTCTCATGGAACGATCAATGCCACCGAGCATTCGCCACTCTCAAAGAATACCCTCACCACCTCCCGTCTTAGCCACACCAATAGATGGAGAGACACTGGGGCTGTACCTAGTAGTATCCGATTTCGCCATCAGTTCAGTTCTCTTCAAAGAGGAGACCAACTCAGAAAAACCGATCTACTTCACAAGTAAGACACTCACGCCAGCTGAGAAGAATTATTCTTTCCTTGAACGAGCCGTACTTGCCTTTGTCAGATTCGCAAGAAAATTCAGGCCGTACTTCCAAGCACATCCGATCAAAAGTAATCGACCGACCTCCCATTGAAGAAAATCCTCCAGAAAGAAAACAAGACTACTCGTATGGCCGTATGGGTCGAAGAGCTCGGTGAACACCACATGGAGTTTGTAACTCGCACCTCTCAGAAATGTCAAGTCGTCGCCGATTTCCCTGTTAAGGACCCACACGGGAACCTAGCGATGGAGCTCGTGGTTGACAGAGAGCGTGTCAAATCAATCTGGTCTCTCTTTGTAGATGACTCTAGCAATCCCGGAGGGAGTGGCATCGGGGTCGTCTTGGTGTCTCCCGAAGGAAATATGGTTGAAAAATCAGTTCGACTCGACTTCGCATCTTCCAATAACGAGGCGGAATACGAAGCGTTGATCATGGGCCTTCGTATGGCGCTACAACTCGGTGTGCAAGAACTTCAAGTCTTTAGTGACTCGTCAACTAGTCGTTCGCCAGATTGTTAAAGAGTACACTACTCAGGAAGGTAACCTTTCGAAGTATCTTCAGGTCGTTCATCATTTGTTGCCTTCTTTTAAGCGATCTACTATACACCATTTTTTGCGTGATGAGAACCGTCACGCAGACAACCTAGCTTACCTAGCCACTCAAACACCGAGTTGAGTTCCACGACAACTCCTCATTGAGGTAGTCGACCGACCTGCATACCAGGTCGAGCATGCCCTAGTTATAGCCGATCTGATCCCTCTCTCCGAAGATCAGTTGAGCCAGACCTGGATGCAGCCCATCATGGACTACATCCATCAGGGCACGCTCCCTGTAGAGCGTGCCAAAGCTAGACAAATCCAATATCAAGCACGTCGTTATTGCGTGTTGCACAATAAGTTGTTTAGAAAATCTGCTGGTGGACCGCACTTGCGATGTATTACTCCAGAGCAGGGACAATTGATATTTGCCGAAATCCATGAGGGAGAATGTGGAAACCATGCCGGAGGTCGCTCTTTAGCCCACAAGGCAATTTCCCAAGGCTACTTTTGGCCCCGTATGCAGACCGATGCCAAAGCGTACGTTCTCAAGTGCTTAAAATGTCAAACATTCGGCCACAACATCATTCAGCCCGCACGCGAGCTGATCAATATAGCAAGCCCATGGCCATTTCACATGTGGGGCATGGACATCATGGGACCATTCGTCCCCCGAAAAACCGGTTTTCGGTTCGCCTTTAGCGCAACCGACTATTTCACTAAGTGGGTCGAGGCCATTCCTTTAGCACATGTCAAAGAATCGCATGTCCGAAATTTCATCTGGACTCATATCATCACCAGATTTGGTTTGCCACATACACTCGTAATGGACAATGGACCCAATTCAAAGGCAGAACCGTTAAAGAATTTCTAGCAAAGTGGAAGATAGTTCATGCATTTTCTACTCCACAGTACGCTCAGAGTAATGGTCAAGCGGAAGCCAGCAACAAGGCCATCTTAGAAAATTTGAAGAAAAAGATTGAAAAGAACAAGAGCCAATGGCCGAACCAGTTGGAGAACATCTTGTGGGCTCATCGCACCACAGCTCGGTCCAGTACCGGCGAATCTCCATTCTCCTTGTGTTATGGCACAGAAGCTGTCATTCCCACCGAGCTGACAGTCACTACGACTCGGTCCGAGCTCGTTGAGACCGGACACAATGATTCTGTCTTAGCACGAGAGGTCGATTTGCTCGAAGAACGGCGTGACTTAGCCACCATCCGAGTCGCATCTTATCAACAAACCCTGAAGAACTCCTACAATAAACGAGTGCATCCTCGATCTTTCCAGCCTGGCGATCTAGTGCTAAAAAAGACGCAAGACGACTCCAAGCTAGCCCCTAATTGGGAATGTCCGTACATCGTAGAACGTGTTGTGGGCAACGGAGCGTACTTGATAAAAACTCAAGAAGGGAAATTGTTACCTCGCCCATGGAATACTTATCTGCTGAAAATATTTTATCAATAAAACCTTGGTTGTTGTAGATTCTTTTTTTTTTTAAGCACTGTAAGTTAAGGTTAATTTTTTTTATGTTACCTAGTATAAGCTATTCCATTTACTGGCATCAAAACGTCCTACAACCCGCATCCGATACACGACCAGTATACTTCCCCGCTCTCACACGCTTAACGCGCCATTCGCTCTCATAAACGAGCACGCTCTCCGCGAGCACACAACTCTCTGGAGCTTACAGGCTACATAGCCTCTCCAATTCTTGTCACGTCGAGGACCTATATTTCTAGGATCGACTAAACGAGAACGCTCTCCGCGAGTAGACAGCTCTCTGGAGCTTACAGGTTACATAGCCTCTCCAATTCTTGTCACGTCGAGGACTTATATTTCTAGGATCGACTAAACGAGAACGCTCTCGCGAGCAGACAGCTCTCTGGAGCTTACATGCTACATAGCCTATCCAATTCTTATCTTGTCGAGGACCTATATTTCTAGGATCGACTAAGCGAGAACGCTCTCCACGAGCAGACAGCTCTCTGGAGCTCGCAGACTTTACAAACCCCAGAGCGTCGTTCGTCGACGATCTTAGAGTCGACTATACGAAAGCGTTCTCCATGTGCTTCACGCTTGTACAGGCCCCCACGATCGGCCTGACTATAACATTCTTCTGAGTCTTACTCCTACAACTCAGCGCAACGCACTTGAGGGAGAATTCTCAGTCTTAGACTCAGGGCAGCTAGCATATTCCTAATATCTCTGCTCTTATAACATGATAAACAAGACAGATAGCGCTAAGCACAAGCAGATCAGGTTTCTAAATTAAACTTCAAGCTTCTCAGGTATTGCAAGCCACATGCATCATACGCAGGACGCTAGTCATATACAGGTACACAACAACATGCATTCGAAACATAACCAGTAACAATAGGCGACTAGTCGCCACAACAACTACATCCACCGATCTGCTGGGATTACCCAGAAAATCCAGATCGGTGTCTATTACAAAATTAACAAAGTATCGAACTGCCACTTCCGTGGAAACTAGTTCTCCGAATAAACAAGGCGAACTGCTCAGGCAAGCCTGAAGACACAGCTCTATTGTTGACTCTCATATAAGAGAGGAAAATGTAAACAGTACTTACAATTTCTGGCTAACAAAGACAAAGGTAGATCACATTATCAAATCTCAGTTACGACATGCTTATCCTCTGGTGCACAATTGGAAGCCGCGGTGTGGGCAGGTCTCAAAGATCACACGCATCCCGTGCCCTTGTTCATCACCTACAGCCGCTTTCTTCAGGGCGTCATACTTCGGCCGTCCGAGCGTGCGAGGCGATAATGCTTTGGTATAAGTATAAGCCTTCGCTTTGCGCGCCACCTTCTAGCACTTCTTAGCATAAGCAAATACTACAGCCTAATTCCTAATTCCTTTCTACTCCACCACTAAAACAAAAGCATTCAGCCAGAACGCTCGGGTACTTGGTAGTCATCACTTCCAGTTTCCTCTTGTCAGCCCCCCACGCAGCTCGCATACACCCTAGCTCAACGTGAGGGTTATCATCAGTCTCGGTGTTTTGTACAACATCTTTCAACTTATCATATCTTGTAAGAAACTGCACGAACGAAGTTAAAGACTCAAATTGCCTTGGAAACCGACATAACAACCTAGTGTGTCATGAACTCACCAAACAAGCGGCCATGTCCATCATCCCCAGCAGCGTCTCCATGTCCTCATCTTTCACCTCTGCCTTGTCACTATCTAGCACGATCCCCTTCAAGACGCCGGTCGTTATGGGAGCCGAGTGGAAGCTACAGTCTAAGCGTTTCACCATACGCTTCTTCCCCGTCTTTCCCATGTAGTAGAATTCGCTCCCCACATCCCCACATCGCGGGGACGAACTCTCACCAGCAACTGGGCGACCTTGCCTCAGGTCGCTACATTCTGCAGCGTGACGTTCAGTGTCACCTACCCGTTGCGGCGACCTAAACACAATGCCACCATTGACGCCCAAATTCTCCTCGGTCGCTTATGACCCTTCGACTCTACAGCAGCAGCTTTCCTCTTACCGCGATCACCATGCACGTGGGGTTCAAACTCCATCCTCTCCATTATCAGAGGGGACATTTCCCTCATGCTGTCTTCTCCCCTCGTGTATGGACGACATCTTGCCATGATAAAACCTAGGAAACAAAAGTACTGTCACATGAGCTAAAGTTTTATCCCAAGCTCTTCTCAACGGAATACCATTCACAGATGAGAATGAACGTACCTGACGGAGCAGCAACGAAGGTAGTGCACAGCAAAAGGGCAGAGCGAGAAGACAGAGTTAAGCTTAGGCAAGAAGATGAGCAAATACCTTTTTGGTATTCGATGAGCAGTTTTTATTCAATAGGAAACGTCTTTTCCTAAGCGCCTCATAATTACCTTGAGACGCCAAACGCCATCTGCCCGCCATCATTATGTCCCTTGAACCGCTCGTCTCCCTACACGTGTCCCGCACGCGAGGGAATACTGCCGTTAGCGGCACTGAAAACAACACGATTCAACCTACTTCACGAACCAGAGTCCAGCGATTTGGTGGCTTCATTATGAGCAACACCTTGCAGCTGAAAGCAATTTCACAACAAGACGCTCAAACAAGCTTACCAGTTATGTGCAGGGAAGTTGTCACTGCAATACACCCGCCATGCTTGGTTATACGCAGTATGATCACACACAACTATGATCAAGCAAGCGACTCACATATAATAAGGGAACAAACAACAATCGTGGCATACCAACAAACAACGACTTGTCCTAACAAGCTTGAAACATAGTACGTTAGTCGGGTTGCTGAGACTACTCAGGAAATCCAACCCGACTAAGCAATATTCGTCCTCACATGAGTACCCCAAAACAGAACGGGGGACCAGATCACTCGCAGTACTAGCACATACAAATAAAAGACGAATCCGCCTAGGTTATCCCAGAAACCAAATTTATTGTATCACGCCTTTATAAGCCGACAAAGATAACACAACAAACTTACAACTCGCCATCTCCGGCTCAACAATTAGTTCTCCGTGCACGCAGTGATTCATCAATCTCAACATCCCTCCCAGTCACCATAACAGATACTCCATCCAAGTCTAAACTCATAAGCACATCGACGCAAAGAAGATCGGGCGGTTGCGGTATCGCAATCTCCGGCATGACCTCTGAAGCAGCAGGAGCGCCACTAATTCCTCCCGGCACCTGTTCTACCCCGATGTGAGATGTACATCGTGCATGATCTATCTTCAAAGCGTTGTAGTCCGCCTCCAGTTCAACGAAGTCTGCATCCAGAACGTCATAGGCTTTGGTAGCGTCCTGAGCAACCTTCTTGCAGTGTAAGACATACTCGTTCAGCCTACCAATTTCCACGGTCGCTGCCAAGACGTTCTCTTCAGCTCCCTGTAGTTTTTGCCTCAGATCTTCTGCTTCAGTGTCTTTCAGCATCTTGGCCAGACTCAGCGCTTGATGAGCTTTCTTCAGATCTTCCAGTTCCTCGCGTTCCATCTTCGAGGCCTCCTGGACATTTTTCAGCTCATCAGACAGCTTCACCACCGCTTTTCTATCTGCCCCCGGGAACTGGGAAATCTCCTTCAATTTCTGAAACCCACTTACCATCTGCAATTCCACACATATGGTTAATAACCACAACGTAACAGCATGTATAGGTGAGCAGTTATATTAAAAGAAGACAAACTCGCGTACCAAACATTGCGCAATTTCCATACGCTTCAGGTTATCAGCTAGCCCTTTCTCATCCAGCTCCTTGTGGTTGCCATCCAGAGCTATCTGTTCTAATAGGCAACCCGATACCTTACTCGATCTGAAGCTACAATCACTTCGCTTCATAGTTCGTTGCACCCCATGCTCGTCCAGATACACAAACTGTCCCTCTAGGTCGTCAGCAACCACAACAGCCTTTCCACTTGCCTTACGCGGAGCTTTCGCCCGGTGAGATCGGGTTCACGCCCCCTCGAGGCGCACTAGACCCGCCAAAAGTGGCCAAGTCCATGACCTACTTTCAGTCAAGCGCCCCACTCGGGCGAGAAACCATAGCCCCAACCGGCCACCATCGAACAGCCCCTACTGGAGTTGTCACCAAGAGCGTGTGTCGCTATTGCTGCGAACTCGCATGCAGCCTCTTGATCCGAGGCGTCACTCTGTCTCTTCTCCGACCTGCTCCTTGCACGTGGGTTGAAAACAACTGTTTCCAACTCTACCGGAGCATCGATCGAACCCCTTTCAGGTCGGGAGCTCGACCCTCCAGCTCCTGAGGCACCGCCCCTAGCAGATCGCCTCGCGCCCGATTCCTATCTTCCCATGTTACCAACTCACTCGTTCGCGTCTCCATCACCTCTCGCCTTTGACGGACTTCGAAATTCGGTCTTTTTGCACTTTTCTTTTCTCCCGGATCACAGGCCCACCCTTTTCCATAAAGAAATGAGCAACCTCAGGCAACTTCGTTTTCTTTTCTTCCCGAGTCAGCTGTGCGAACCTCTCTATCTCCCCACGATCAGTCCGCCTCTTCATAGAGAAATCTACAAACAAAGCAAACATGGGCCTGTTAGAATAAATATCCTTCGTTAAGTAAAGCAACAAGAGAAAAATATTCCTACCCACCGGATATGTTACAAATCCTAGTTTGCAACCTACATCCGTTAGCACAGTAGTTGCCAACTAGTAGCAACGGCCTCTTTGTCCAGGCCTCGTTGCTTACACCATCGATCATAGCATAACGCGTCGTCACCGTTTGCAAGCTAAAGTTTAAGTCACCAGATCGCCTCACAACATAATGCTCAACTATGTCAGACACCCCTATGTCGTATTCCCCACTCGCATTCAACAGGTCAAACACCTTAAACAATCGCCAGGTGTTACCAACGAACTGACAAGGCGATTTCCAACAATGGGCCAAGAAGTCACATACCAGTTTCAAGAACGGTATTTGCATATGCGGCTCACCGCCCTCACAGATGATTATTCCACCATTCGTGGATTAAACTCCTCACTACGCACATTTTCACTCAACCGTGGCTCGTGATATCTCCGTGTCGGGATATTGATCCCATACGCCGCCTCGGTTCGGGGAACGAGTTTGCAGCACAACGATTTACCGTTCTAAGGGGCAACTCACTTGATGACGACATCTCCCCTCGACCTGACGTACTGGCCACGCCACCTTTTGACCTAGATCGGGTATTACCCTCATCTACCCTAGCTCTCTCATCCAATTCAGCCTCAATGCCCACACTTACCGATTCTTCCTCCTCATACTCTCCACAACTTAATGATATTTCCCGAACTTCTTCCGATCGAGTATCATCAGAATCAGACATTATAACGTTTCCTTTTTATCAATTACTCAAGCTTAAACACTACAACCTTACACTGACCTACCTACTTAACAAATCGCAGTTGAAAGAGAAGAAAGCAAATTGAAAATGCAAAGCTAACAGCAGCAGAAGCACTCACCTGAGGAACCCTAGCTTGCGCTTTTGCGGAAGAAGAAAACAGGAAATGCCTTTTTGGTTGTCCCAAATTTGATTTTGTATAAACCGCCCGTTCAGTTACCAAGAAGTTATGATTACAGCCTATGCTCTAGCCCGCACACGTGTCCCAAGGACCTGTCTTTTCAGCAGTTCCGAATAACGCGGCGACACGTTTCTTCGCCAACTGCTACGATTCTGTCACGTGCCAAGTGCGGAACCACTTCCCTTTCCCGCCAAATCATTATGCCACAAGATTCAAAATTTGCGCCATCTCTCGGTCGGCTTTCGTCCACCGTAGGCTCGCTTCATGCTTCACACGTTCTTCAATTTTTCTCTCAGCGGATCGGTTTCCGTGAACATAAACAACCCATCGAGAGGGGCCGCGGTAGGGGAGTAATATCCTCATTAAGGATTATCACGCGACGCGTGAATCATAAGTTTAACTTCGGGACATCGACCTCCAAGACCGACCGTGAGCAGCTCCTTGTGAAGACATACGCTAAAGCATAGGTGAACCCAAACGTCGACCTCCAAGACCGACTCGTGGAGCAGCTCTCTTTGAAGAAGACATCGTCGCAAACATAGGTGAACCCAAACGTCGACCTCCAAGACCGATCCGGGGAGCAACTCCTTTCATGTAGGTGGTATGAACTAAGACGCCTCAAGACAACACATGGCCGAGACGTAATCGACTCAAATAAGGTCACCACCGGGGTAATCATTACCAAAATCTTACTTGTATTTCCCCACCACCGGAAATAGGGATTACCGCGACACCCCCAATCAAGACACGACTTATACTAAAACCAAAGCCCAACACTCATTCACAATCTCCACCTTACACGTGTGCAGGGAGCACACGTGCCTCTAGAATTGAAACTTCACAAGCCTATAAATACCACCTATTTGAACTACATTGAGGCCCGATTCCTCGACCCATAAAAATCAAGAGAGGATACGAGGGTTTCGCTTCATTAGCTTAACTTCGGTCTCCAAAAATCTCAACCCATTCCCTTCTTTTCTCGATCTGTAAAGCAAAACCAAAACACACCTTTACAATGAGCATGGGCTCAATTAAAAAAAAATGGTAATAGTGGGGGTAGACATCTAAAAATCAATAATTACGGCTGGGCTTATAAATTGTTGGACTTCTAAATTTGACATGGTACTGCACAATTGGCTGACCCAATTGATGCTATTGAGCTTATGGATAATAGGCAATTGGGCTGGCCTTGCGCCGCGACGAGTTGTTTCATACCGGCACATACATACGCTTTGTCTTTGAAGGCGTGACGAAGTTGTTTCGCGGTCGAAGCGCGATCGGGCTTTGTGCCGGTCGAAGGCATGACGGTTGTTTTCGAAAAGCACGATTTCGACACGCCGCATAACCTTGTGCCGAAAGCGCAACAAGTTGTGGGGTAGCGCAAGTTTAGGTCTCAAGAGGCCAGAGGCACGCGCATATCCTAGTTGAAAACAATGCATAACATTATGAGGTTTTGGGCTCTTGCTCATTCCCAATTTATAGAGAAATAGAATTGCACTCTCCAACCATATAATGCAACTAGGCAGTGCAATATGGCTAGCTTATATCGGAGTGGTCCTATCTCCTGCCCATAGTTTGTTACTTCTAATGAAATATCATAATTCTATTGAATATTTCGATTTTTTAAATAATTCAAAATAATGATAAGAGTCGAAAAACAATCAAATTCCAAATTTTGCTCATTTATATTGCAATCCCGGTTTTTAGAGTTATTCATAATTCCAAAGTCTTGAATTATGCTTGAAACATTAATGATCTCACGACGCATTAACAAATTTAGAGATTGATATCTATGAGGTGACTTATTAATATCGACTAGCTAGCATTCTGGCACGGTGGGATGCGTCGGTTACACTCTTATTTAGTGCTAAAATAAAATAAAAATAAGAGTAGTTTCGTAATTTACAATATAAAGGCAGTTTCATAATTTAAAATAAAATATATGAATTGTTCTGTAATTTACACAAAGTATAGAGACTGTTATATAGTTTATCATAAAGTATAAAAACTATTCAGTAATTACCAAAAAATATATAGACTGTTCTATAATTTACATAAGGTATAGGGGTTGTTTCATAATTTAATGTATATGGCAGTTTCGTAATTCATTGATAATATAGGGGAAATGTGCTAAATCAAAAGAAATTAGTCTCTGGTCAAATGCCAATTTTATTCTCTCTTCACATACAGGCTGTGCAGTTTAAGCGCTAATCGAGAGCAAGTCACTCAAAAAGCTTATAACGATTAATTGGAATTAATCGGAGATTAATCGGAATTAATCGCCTTAGTTAACCTATAATACATATGTCACATATAAGTGATATAACAACTTAAAACAAAATAAAATAAAAAAACTACAAGTCTGAGTGGTGGAATGCTAGCTGGCCTAAGGGTTTTCTTTGGTGGTTTTTCACTTTTTACGGTTTTGATTATTTTTTCTCGATAAAGTGAAACGTTTTCAATATATAGATTCGTGGGCTTTTCTTTTTTGGGATTTTTTGTGGAAAAAAAAAACCCTGTAAACCTATTAATCGGCGCTTTGTTCATACCGATTTTCTGACTAATCACCGATTAAGCGGAAGAAATCGTCCGTTTTATGCCACCCGTTCAAACCTCTAAAAATTTTCTTGATCCTCGAAAGGCGCATAGCGCTTATGCGCCAATTAATAGGTGCTTAAACTGCCCACCATACAGAAAAAGGATACTGTTCATCGAACCAAACTCTTTAAAATAGTTAAATTGGAGTTAGTCTAAGTTTACCTAATTAAATCAGAATTATTTGATTAAGTGGGTTGGTTTTTGTATTAAAGATTGGGGACAGATTTTACTTTACAACATAGGCACAACGTACGTTTGATTGCTCGAGGGATTGAATGATTGAAGGGAATCGTTTTGTGGTGCGGTAAGTTTTGGTATAAATTAGTGGTCCAAAAATCCTACAAAAGTTTTTTGTAATTTTGTAGGGTCAAGAAAATTGACATTTGTTCTTCACATTTCAGGGGTTTGAGTGAATTAGGCGGGATTCGGAAAGCTTTATTTAAAAAATTAATAAAACCAAAGAGAGTGCAGTACCATGCAATCGCCATCTCATCGTGCGTTAGAGGGAGTGCAGTTATTTAATATAGATTATGGAGTAATCTTTCACAGTAGAAAGGAGGGAGAGAGAGAGTGTTATTACGTGAACTTGAAGCAAATATCTGACTTGGTTATAAAAGAAGACAAAATCTAAAATACGCTGGGCTCTCCACCAACAAAAAGTGCGAGATACTGGATTTAGGTTCTTCTAGTCCTGCGTACCGGTACAGCCAGGGCATGTTAGAATTGCTCATAAAAGAAACTCGTCGATGTTGAACCAAATATACTTAGTTATTAAACTTCTGCTCAAACAAAACTATGGTGTCAAACTATTGTACACAGCCATACAGGACACTTGGATTTAGATTATGATCTATATTTCACGATGGTGAATCTGATGATTATAATCATGAATGTAAACCGCACGGTATTTCACCAAATGGGCAAAAATAATGAAAATCATAGAAAGCTACATACATATGACATATATTTGATGAGGCTAATAATAATCTATGTATTCCTATACGAAGATGAGATCAGCATCCCCTCCAAAGCTCAATGGTTGGATACGATTGCGTCAAACCTCATTGGATAATATAAATCCTCATTTCTGTATTCTGTATTCTGTTTCTCAATTCTCCCTGTATTGTACACAAAATTGATAATTACCTTGTGAGTGAAGTATTCAATGGAAAAAGACAAGAGTCAAAGACAATAAGACCATCCATCCATCCCCCTCCAAACCGTTTTCACTTGACTCATCGACCAACATTTTAATCCCCCCTTTCTCCTCTCCTATCTCTTCTCCATATTCTAAGCAAACCCCACAACCCCACAACCATCTCCATCATCATTATCACCATTCCCACTCCATGAAGTTCTTCTCTTTTCTTCTTATAAAGCTTTACCTTCTCTACGGGCTGCATCAATCAGTTGGGAAAAAAAATAAAGGGACTTCTTCAAAAGGGTTGAATAGGAAGGTTACTGAGATCATAATGAGATGTGGAAGCCTGATCCCCCAGGGAAAAACAGCATGAACAGTATTAATAATGTCAAGCTTAGGAAGGGCTTGTGGTCACCAGAAGAGGACGACAAGCTCATGAATTATATATTGAGTAATGGGCAAGGTTGCTGGAGTGATGTTGCAAGAAATGCTGGTTTGCAGAGATGTGGCAAGAGTTGTCGACTTCGTTGGATTAATTACTTAAGGCCTGATCTCAAACGTGGCGCATTCTCGTCACAAGAAGAAGAGCTTATCATCCATTTGCATTCTGTTCTTGGAAACAGGTATTGTGCGTCGTTACCAATTTCTCTCAAATACACATATAAACATGGCTAGCTAATTAAGACAAGGAATGTGGAACACTTAGTGAAGTAATTAAGTCTTGTATTGATATGCATATATGTGTGCATGTGAATATTGTTTTTGCACATTTTATTATGATCAATGCAGCCTGCATCTTGTGTGCATGCATTCACTGAACTAATTTAGAGAATTAGAGATCTGTCTAAATACACTCCAGCATGTTGTTCAAGCATGATCAGAAATCCAGATTAGAAGCATTATCAGTCATTATTTAGTTACAAGCTAGCTTACAATGCAATGTGGCCTAATGCTAACATGGGAGTATGGGACTGAATTTTTGTAAACACACATGTTGGTCATGATTGTGATTTGTAAGTAGTTTGTTTTTAGATTACAATATTGAGTATGTTTTATTAAGTGTAGCCTTATATATATCTGGAGAACGACCATAACTCCATAATTAAGACCAATGTTCTAGGCTGCTAGCTAGACTACATCTGCGCGCACTTCTAGTCGAAGACCCTGCGCTACCTAATTCATTTTATAGTTTAGACATTAAGCAAGCATCGATCCATCCATGCATTAACAACAATATATATATGAAGTTCAATATATCCTTTAGTTGATTTTATTTGAAGTAATAAGCTTATTATTTTTTTCAAATGTTTCAGGTGGTTACAGATTGCAGCACGCTTGCCTGGACGCACCGACAATGAAATAAAGAATTTTTGGAATTCCACAATAAAGAAGAGGCTGAAGAACACATCAGCATCACCCTCACCAAACAAAAGCAATGCATCAGATCCTACAGATGTCATATTTGTTGGAATCTCTAAGAGTATTCCAAAATACTTGTGTGTTGTTTAGTCCCACATTGGTGAACCACCACTAGCAAGTGAGGTATATGAGAAATTCCTCCATCATAAGGGCGTGCCCTTAGGGTATAAAAGCTTTTGTGTTAGGAGGGAGGACTCACCCAAAGCCACACACGCATGCGCCCGCCCTGCGTTGGGTTCGGGCTTGGGCTTGGGCTTATTGTCTAGTGGGTAGTGGCTTAGGCTTACCAATTGTTGCAAGTTTCGGCTAGGGTGGCTAGAGTTCTACTTCAACTTTGAGAGGTGTCCTTCTCCCATCTGGTAACCTAGAGAGAGATCAACACAGAACAGAGAGAGAACTCGTGTATACCAGCGAAACAGAAACAAAACTCGTGGATACACACAGCCCTTCATCCCACCACACACGAATCAGAAACAAAAACCATTAATTGCTTTATTCTTCTTCTCTTCTTCCTATCAGCCGCCAGAGAGAGTTATATTGCTGTTCTAGAGGGTAGTCTGTTCTAGTGCAAAATCAAGCTGCTGAACTCGTGGATACACACAGCCCTTCATCCCACCACACACCTAATCAAAACAAAACCATTAATTGCTTTATTCTTCTTCTCTTCTTCCTATCACCGGAGAGAGTTATTATATTGTCGTTCTAGAGGGTAGTCCGTTTACAGTGCAAAATCAAGCTCTTTGTTAACCATTGAATCTTGTGAGGAAGACGCCACTGTTGCCTTTCTACACCATTGGACCATTGGAAGTAGGGCTGGCAATGGGTCGGATAAGAACCGATACGGTCCGAACCAATAAAAACGGGTCTGGGACAGGTAGTTAGCATATTGGACCGGTTCTCGGGTCTTAAAATCAGAACCGGACTCTTATTGGATTGGTTCGGATTAAGTATGTACTTAACCGTTATGGGCCTAATCCAATTAAAATTTTTAGTCTTATTCTTTCTAATTTTCCTCCACCATATATTTCTATTACCTTATACAGCATTGCAATATTTAAAGTTCCAAAATAAAATATGCAAAATACATATGTAATATTACAATATTTTTTTACATAATAAAAAGATGGTTTCTATTACAAATTTGGATTTCAAATCATTCATTATGCCTTTTTATTTGTATATCTTGTTTTTGTGTTTAGCAAAAAAAAAAAATTATTTAATATTTATATAACGAAAATTAGGATCAATTATTAAAAACTTCGGTTCTTAGGGTTGAAATTGAGCTTATTGGTTCGGAACGGATCGGATCCGGAATAAAAAAAAAGTTTTCGGTTCGGTTCTGGTTCTCTAACTCAAATATCCGTTCGGGTCGGGTCCGATTCTGGGTCTGTATTGTTGAAAAGCGGATCGATTTTGGATTTGCCTATATCCGGACCGATCCAACCCATTGCCAGCCCTAATTGGAAGGGGCAAAATCTTTCCTTAATGACAACCTAATCCGCGCCTTGGTTATTACCTGTTATTCTGTCCTTGTCTTCTATTGTTTTTCTTTTATCTGCTTACAACAATCTTAAGGAAAGAACAAGATGTCTACACCTGTTGACACCACGCCGATCAAGGAAACCAATTCTGGAGTCATGGAAGTTACTTCGTCTATGAGAGATGTTGCACCTCTACTGAATGCTCGCAACTTACCCAATGTGTCAAAGATTGAATCCTTCAACGGTTCACACTTCAAGCGATGGAGAGAAAGGGTGTTCACAGCCCTAGATGTACTCAATTATGCAAGGTATCTCATCGATACAAAGACCCATGGAGGGTTCTAATGATTTGAAAGAAATCATTTGCTTGGCTCAATGGGAATAAGGTATGTCGTCATGCTATTTTGAGTACCTTGTCCAATGAAATTTTTGATATTTATTGTTCAAATAAGAATGCACATGATATATGGGAGAGTTTGAACAAGAAATACATAATAGAGGATGCTGGTACTCAGAAATATGCTATTGGGACTTTTCTAAAGTTCCATATGAGAGAGGATAGAGATGTAACGTCTCAAATCCATGATTATCATGTGCTGATTAATGATTTGAAAACTGAGGGTATTAATTTACCCGAAACCTTTCTTGCTGGATGTTTGATTGAGAAACTCCCTGAGTCTTGGAAACACTATAAAAATAGTATGAAGCATAAGCGCAAGCAGATAACCCTTGAGGATATGATCATTCACATTCACATAGAGGAAAAGAACAAGACTCGAGATGAGGTGTTGTCTAAGGAATTCCATTCTAAAGCCAATATCATTGAAGGTAATCCCAAAGAAATCTAACAAAACCTCTAAAAGCGTAAGTCTACAACAAAAATAAGAATTTCAAGGTCAAAGGGACTTCTTTTAAAAAGGAGTGGTAATCGGCAATGGAAATTGTTATGTTTGTGGTAAACCCGACATAGGGCTTTTCGGTCTGCGGCACACAAGAAAGAATCGATGATCCTCCCAATGCTAATCTAGTTGAGGGAGATGATATTATTTTCTTTGTGGTGTCACAAGTGTTCATGGCCATTGGGAAGAAGAACTGGGTACTAGATTCGGTGCCACCGCCACGTCTGTGGTAATGTTGAAGCCTTCTCAGACTACATACTAGTGAGAGATGAAAAGGTCTATATGGGTGACTCTAGATCTGTTCCTGTTGAGGGAACAGGCAAGATTCTACTGAAGTTAACTTCAGGGAAAACCCTTTCACTTAGTAATGTTCTTCATGTTCCTGAGATTCGTCATAATCTGATTTCTGTGTCCTTACTGGGAAAAGCTGGCGTCAAGGTGACTTTTGAGAGTGACAAGTTTGTTCTGACAAAGAATGAGGGTTTTGTTGGTAAAGGTTATTGTAATAACAGTGGTCTTTTCATGTTGAATGTACTTGACAACATTATTATTAATAAGAATGAATTTGCTTCTGCTTACTTGCTTGACTCTTTTAATATATGGCATGGTAGACTAGGACATGTGAATGTTCAGTATATGAAAAGGATGAAAGCATGTGGTTTATTGTCTGATATTTCTGATTTTTCTAATGATAAATGTGAAATATGTGCTGAGACTAAAGCCATGAAGAAACCCTGCAAAACTGTTTCTAGAGATAAAACTGGATTACTAACTCTTATTCATACGGATTTGGGTGAATTCAGAAGTACCATGTCTAGAGGGGGGAAGTTTTATTATATTACATTCATAGATGACTTCTCTAGGTACACCATGGTATATTTACTTAGAAACAAGCATGAGGCAGGTGAGATGTTTCTCAAGTACAAAGCTGAAGTTGAAAACCAGCTTAACTGTAAGATTAAAAGACTTCGGCCCGACGAGGTGGAGAGTATGAGTCTAACCCCTTCCGGGACTTTTGTGACAAGAATGACATTATTCATGAGAAATTTGCTCCACCATACTCTCGAAGTCCTAATGGAGTAGCCGAACGGAAAAACATAACACTAAAAGAGATGATGAATGCTATGCTTGTAAGTTCGGAGCTTCCCCTGAACTTGTGGGGAAGCAATCCTATCCGCTACCCATATCTGAGAATAGGATACCCAACAAGAAAACAGGGAATAAGACACCATATGAGTTATGGAAAGGTCATGTACCTAACGACATATTTCAAAATGTGGGGGTGTCTTGCTAAGGTTCTTGTGAGCGAACCTAAAAAGAGAAAATGGGACCTAGAACTGTTGATTGTATGTTCATTGGTTATGCTCATAATAGTCTTTGCATATAGATTTTTAGTAATAAAATCGATAATAACCTTGTCGATGCTAACACTATTATAGAGAGTAAAAATGCTGATTTCTTTGAGAATTTGTTTCCTTTGAGAATTGGCATTGAAAGGTTGGTTGCTCCTAGTGAACAACAATCAGCCAGATCCTGAAATTTCGAACAAGAAATTCGGAAGAGTAAAAGAGACAGAAAATCCACCAATTTTGGTGATGACTTTTACACATTTCTTCTTGATGATGATCTGTGCGGTATAATGAGGCACCGGGGTTCTCGAGATGCACCTTTATGGAAGGATGTTATACACTCAGAACTAGATTCGATTATAGCTAATCACACATGGGAGATAGTGGATCTACCTCCCGGGCTTAAAACCTATATCGTTACAAGTGGATCTTCAAAAGAAATTGAAACTTCGATGGTTCCATTGAGAAATACAAGGCTAGACTTGTAGTCAAGGGATTCTCCCAGAAAAAAGGCATTGACTATTTTGATACTTATGCTCCTGTAACTAGGATTTCTTCTATAAGAGTTCTAATGGCTCTAGCTGCTATTCATAATTTATTTATTCATCAAATGGATGTAAAAAACTGCATTTTTGAATGGTGATCTTGATGAAGAAATATATATGATGCGACCGAAGGTACGATAGTACCGGGGAATGAGCATAAGGTATGCAAGTTAGTTAAGTCTTTATATGGGTTGAAACAAGCGCCAAAACAATGGCATGAAAAGTTTGACAGTGTCATGATGTCTAATGGATATCACATAAATGATGCTGATAAATGTATTTACTTTAAATCTTTTGATGTGAATACATATGTGATTATCTGTCTATATGTGGATGACATGTTAATCATGAGTCCTAGCCTTGATGTTGTGAGAAACACCAAGATGTTTTTATCCTCCCAATTTGAAATGAAGGATTTGGGAGAAGCTGATGTGATTCTTGGAATCAAAATCATTAGAAACAGTGATGGCTATACACTTTCACAAGAACATTATGTTGAGAAGTTTTTGAAGAAGTTTAACTTTTATGATAGTAAGCCTGTGTCGACACCTTATGAGGCAAATAGTGAACTTCAGAAAAATGCTCAATATAGTGTACTTCAGTCTAGATATGCCCAAATTATTGGTAGTCTCATGTACTTGATGAATTGCACTAGACCTGACATTGCTTATGCAGTTAGCAGGTTAAGCAGATACACTCATTGTCCTAGCCAGGAACATTGGAGTGCGTTAGAGAGACTAGCCAAGTACTTGAGAGGAACAATGAATTATGGCATACGGTTTAGACAAACTCCACCTGTGATAGAGGGTTATTGTGATGCAAACTGGATATCTGATTCTCATGATATCAAGTCCACTAGTGGTTATATTTTCACCCTAGGTGGAGGTGCAGTCGCTTGGAAATCTTCTAAGCAGACCTTGATAGCTCGTTCAACCATGGAGTCCGAGCTTATTGCTTTAGATAAAGCAAGTGCTGAGGCTGAGTGGCTTAGAAACCTCTTGGCAGATCTTCCTATTGGTACAAAACCGCTCTCCTATACCTATGCATTGTGACTGTCGGGCAGCGATAGCAAAGGCAAAGAGCAAATTGTATAATGGGAAAAGTAGGCATATTCGTATGAGACTACAATCAATAAAGCAGCTGCTGGAATCTGGAGTTGTGGCTCTAGATTATGTAAGGTCAAAGTTAAATTTGGCCGATCCTCTGACAAAACCGCTTAACAGGAGACAAGTGGTTGAAACGTCGAGGGGATGAGACTTTTGCCTTAGATAAAGGGCTTATTGGCGACGGCAACCCCACCTATGTGATTGGAGATCCCATGAAGTAGGTTCAAAGGGAAAAACAAGTCACCCGTCGCCTCGGTATGCTATTGTCTTTCTTTGAGGCGCCCCACCCTATGACTAGATAGCATTATTGTATACTTTGTATAACTTGAATTGCAATGAGAAAGGATGAGTTATCTTACTCTTAATGGAATCCATAGTCCATTATTTTGTTATGAGATAGTGTATTCTAACCGCTCAGTACACTTGATGGATATCCACCTACGTGAATGTAGAAGCTGGGTCGGTTCTTATGAGTATTGAGGCAAAGTACTCTAGAGCATTCATGGAACACGCCGCAAGTAGGGCCAAAAAAGCAACACCCTTGAAGCGGGCATATAATGAAAGAACAATGTAGGTGCATGTGCTCTATTTTACTACAAGGGAATGTTGGTTCAAAGATTTTTTAATCCACCACTTTCCGTATTATAAAACATGTTACCCTATGGTTGGTTCAAACCCGAAAAAAGCACCAAAGATCTTATGCATTGTTTTTAGATTCTCTCGGCATTTTGTTAACCCATTTCTTTTGTAATATCCTATTCTAAAATAGTGGGGGACTATTAGTATTTTGAAATAGTGGGGAATTGTTGGAATTGTTAGAATAGTTGTATGAACACAACAACTAAAAGAAACGAGCGAAACAGTAGCAATGAATAAACAAGGACAAAGAAGAATCGGGAATAACCAAGGCGCGGATTAGTCAGTCCTTAAGGAAAGATTTTGCCCTTCCAATGGTGCGTAAAGGCAACAAGTGGCGTCTTCCTCCACAGGATTCAATGGTTAACAGCTGAGCCTAACTTTGCACTAGAACATACTACCCTCTAGAACAACAATATAATCTCTGGGCCGACAGAAGAAGAGAAGAAGAAAAGGATTGGGTTTGAGTTTTTCGTTTTTCGAAGTTGAGTTTCGATCAAGTCTATTTTTCTATGGACTCACAGTCCTATTTATAGAGGTTAGGAGAAAGAGAGACCAACTCCTAATAGAATTTTGAAACTTGTCGCTTAAGAAAAAGGCAAAACAAGTTTAGGCTATTCGGGTCAAACCACTACCCACAACAAGATTTCCAAGCCCCGGGCCGAACCCTACCCGATGTGGTGGATAACCAATGTGGGACTATCTACTATGCACTAAAGTGGCGAGAATACCATTTGTTCATCTCCTCCACTTTGCACACACACTAGTATTTAGAAATACACAAGAGATTCCAACAATCCCCACTATTTCAAAATACTAATAGTCCCCCACTATTTTGGAATAGGATATTACAAAAGAAATGGGTTAACGAAATGCCGGAGAGAATCGAGAAAAAATAATGCATAAGATATCGGTGCTTTACGGGCTTGAACCAGTCATAGGGTAACATGTCTTATAATACGTGAAAGTGGTGGATTAAAAAATCTTTGAACCAACATTCCCTTGTAGTAAAATAGAGGACATGCACCCACATTGCTCTTTCATTATATGCCCTTTTCCGCGGTGTTTGCTTTTTGTCCCTCATACGTTCGTGTTATGTGAATGCTCTAGAGTACTTGCCCGAATACTCATAAGAACCGCCAGGTTCTACATTCACGTAGGTGGATATCCATCAAGTGTACATAGCAGTTAGAATACACTATCTCATAAAAAATAATGGACTATGGATTCCATTAAGAGTAAAATAACTCAGCCTTTTCTCATTGCTATTCAAGTTATACAAAGTATACAATAATGCTATCTAGTCATAGGGTGGGACGTCTCAAAGAAAGACAATAGCATACCAGAGCTTAATTTGAGGTAACTTGTTTTTCCCTTTGAACCTAATTCATGGGATCTCCAATCACATAGGTGGGGTTCGTCGCCGTAAGCCCTCTATCTAAGGCAAAAGTCCCATCCCCCTCGACGTATAACCACTTGCCTCCAAAGAAGTGGTGCAGTTAGACATGTGGCCAAACTAAGTCCAACCTAACATAATCTCTAGCAGCTGCTTGATTAAGTTATATCTCAACTTACATGTATTATTTTCCCATTGACATAAGATAACATGTCTTAGCTATTGCAATGAGACAATTGCAAAGCATATACACATCGAGGCTGTTTTAGAGCCAATGGGAAGATTTGCCAAGAGGTTGCTAACCCACTCCAAGATCATCACATGCCTTTTCTAAGGCGATTAGCTTAGATGATATCCAAGACACTCAATTTCCACCAAAAGTAAACACATAAACATTCTTTGGATCCGGTTTATAACATATTACCCTTCTAACAATGATGGAAATCTACTAAATATCAGTCCATAATCAATGGCTCTGCTTATAAGTACTTGGATAATCGACAATATACAACAAAGTTCCTTATAAGGACACAATGGGTTATCATTTCAAGATGCCATTAATGTAGGCAATGTCATGTCTCACATACATTATCCATCAAGTACAATTGGCTACCAATGATATTGACATATTTAGTATGAGAAAACACAAGGAGATTATTTTTCATAAGATGGATATTTGCCACAAAATGTGTTAACACATGCTTACTATCATAATACCCATACTTTTCAATGAAAAATATTTCTACTAAGTGCTATAACAATATAATGAGACCAACATGAGTTTTAATTCCTATATTCACCAGTTATTCAATTCTGTAGTGCCCGAAATTCCCCTATACCATCCGGCCGGTTTGGTTTAAGGTACGCTGTGGCCTTCAACCATATTCAAAAACGTCAACATCTTGACAACCCGAATATAGCGATTCTGAAATGAGTTTAACAACATAATAAACTATCATTTTCAATGACGGTTTATGACGTGTTTCAAATAGGAATTTCTCTGTCTCATACACATTCTCAATGCTAGCACTCATGATATTAAATCATCTAAACAAAGAGAGATTAACACATATGTCTTGCTTTGCTCTAAAGAAAGTACACATTTTTTTTTTTTATCAACAACCACACTTTGACATCCATATGACACTAATATGTTGTTGAATTGCTCATGCCATTTATACCGCTTGAATCAACTCATACAAAGATTTAACTAAATTGTATACCTTCAAACTCATCACCCGGTACTACTTGGTATTGTAGTTCCAAGACAACTACTCAACTAGAGTCTTTAGAATTTGTAGAAGAAATTCTAGTTATATGAGCAAGGTTTCAAAATAGTATAAATTTTGTCTCCGATTGAAACCCTTGGCTATTATTATTAACATTGTATTTTGCAATACAACTATCACGCTTTGTTTTTCTCTTGAAGATCCAATTCAACCTATAGATCCCCCAATAAATCAAGAGTCCAGTTTAGAGGAGTTGTATCCTTCAAAAAAAGACACTTCTCATAGGCGGACAACTTCCTTATAGGTTAATGAATCTTCCTTAAGAAACATATAAACACTATCACCGTTAATGGTGGAAATACTCATTGATAGTCTTCCAAATTTCTTGTGCAGAAATAATGGGATTATCTTATGTAGTTCATTATGAACATTCAACCACTCTATGCAATTTTTCTCGAAAAGCACAACCTCAAATAAAATTAGCATATAAGACATTCAATAATAGTGTGGTATCTACAAAATTGTTATCACTCATGACAACCGAAAACAAACATCACTATTATGAGTTTCACCAATGAACATCTACTTGATAATTCTAGGTCTCAAAAAAAATATATATATATTTTTTTAGATTCATTCACAATAGCCTTGGCAAGACACCCCCACATTTTGAAAATTTTTTGGATAGCCCAAGACCTTTCCATACTTTGTAGTTCAAATGTCTTTCCAATTATCTTGTGAGATGAACTATGGTAAAACAATGTCATGCATATGGGTCACTACCCCCACAGTTCAATGGTTACTCAACCTAATCAAACTTACATGCAAAACACATTATACCGCTACAAACAATAAAAGAAACAACAACAATAAAATGCACTCTTATGACAAGAATATACTTTACTCAAGTCTATGATTCTAGATCATATTAAACATAGTCATATTATGTTCATGCTATCTATATGAAAGGAAATCCACAAGTGATTCAAATGAATTTTAAAGAATAGAAGAATTAGATGAAAAAGGTTTTACCCGAGATAATATCATTATCATCCTTCTTTTCATCACCAACATTCCAACTGGTCATAGGGAGACAATCCACGACTTGTACATCACCTTGGCTATTTATCCATAGTCATAGGAGGATAATGCCTAATAAGACAATCTACAAGCGTTACATCTCCTTGTCTAAAAATAGTCATCGGAGGATATTGTCTAAGAAGACAAACCATTACCTTACATCTCCTTGACTAAATTAGGTTTAAGAGGATATTGATTGTTTCCCATATTGTTTCCTCTCGTGACAACGATGCTCATTACTTAATAATATATGACATGGTTAAACTTCATGTCAATGTTAAATAATGCATTCATGCCAAACATGGTAAATATCATATCATAGGTTAGGAAAAGTAAACTTTAACTGTACCCCTCACAACCTAAAAAAGTATACAATATTTAAGCAAATCTAGCCACCTGAATATGCAAAACAACCGAGGACTCCACCTCCTCTTTTTATATGAGCTCAAGTAAGATAGAATACCCTATCAACAAGACCTCAAGTACTACCACAACATCTAATGGCTCAATCCATTAATGTCTTCAACTAGAAAATTTTACCAATAAACTATTATCAAGTTTAAAGTAAATCCACGATGATTAATATCCAAAACTAGCATGCTACACAACTTTAACATATGCTATATTGGATATAAGCTACAAGTTACTTCATCTAACATGTATTTTTACAACAAAGACAATTATAACCATCGCCTAACAACACGCTTCACTCAATAAAGATAAGCAATTATGCATTGAATACATTATAATTACTATCCAAGATTTGAGTGTGGTTGATATTAACTATCTTAAGGTCTCTCTTAGACCATCTACATACATCTACATATGTACAAAGAAAATTAATATCAAACTACTTCTAGTCAAACTAATTAATTCCTCAGTGATAAATACGTATAATTTGTTGACTAGGTTATTAAAGAAGTTTAAGCTTAGGGATTTTCCTCCTAAGAAAACTAGCATGCAACTCAAGGCAAGAATATCACCATATAATTCAACCAAAAGAATTGCAAAGAGTGAAAGAATACGATACCTAACCGATTGAAAAACCGGATTACCATATTTTTCTCCTTCTAGAAAAACAGTTCAAAAGAACTGTAATTCTAAACCAGCTCAGGACGAATTGGGTATCAAGCCTTATACCACTGGAAATCTCTTTGAATCAGCTATCCAACACAAGAAGCGGATTGCAAAACCGAGCTCTGAGCTGAAAGTTATAGCAGTTTCGCAGAACGAGTGACGAGCTGTCAAAAAAGACGAACTTTGACGTTTTTCTTGATAGAAATCTCATATTTGACTCCCCACAAACGTAGGAGAAAGGTCTACAACCATATAGGGTTTGATAAACCACAAAAGATCAATAAATATTCAATCTTTAATTGGTTTCCCTACCAAAAACGAAATTATTAGAAAATTTCTAAAGTCATAACCCAATAACACAAACAATAACTCAAAGTAAAAGACTTATCGTTTGATTGTCGTATTAAAGCACTCTCCTTTGTTCTACTACAAAAATTCTTTCCTTAAGATTGTTAGAATAGTTGTATGAACACAGCAACTAAAGTAGAACATAAGGAACAGTAGCAATGAATAAACAAGGACAGCAGTAACTGGGAATAACCAAGGCGCGGATTAGGCTGTCCTTAAGGAAAGATTTTGCCCCTTCCAATGGTGCAGAAAGGCAACAATGGCGTCTTCCTCACATCATCGTGACCTTTATTACCACATAAATACGCTATTTGCATGTGATCTTTATTACCTCCCTTTCCCACATCATCGTCAAAGTATTTGTGTATAGGTTTCATGGCAAAATTAGAGACCAATATGCACCTAAGAAAACCAAAGGTTTAAGAGCGAAGCTTTGCTATGCTTTCCAAAATCAGCATTTCTATGACATGGGCGGGTTTGAGTAGTTTTATGAAACTTAAGGAAAAGGGGTTTTAACTTTTAACGCTTGTTGAAGAAGGGGCAAAACGAGAAAAGTAGATAGTGAGAGAAAAAGAGAGCAACTATTCAACTTGGAAATCAAGGAAAGGAAATGAAGAGACATCTTCCAACAGATCCTCCATATCCCATTCCCCATTCTTAAGTTTTCTTCTTCCCAAGAAGTCCCTCTTTCCACAATGTTGTGATCTATATTGTTATGGTTGTTGTTGATGATGTTGATATTATTGATGAGGTTGTTATTGTTTGTTTTTCTCAAAGGTATTCTTAGTGACATTATTCTCTTCTATGCTTATACTTTCCAAAGAAGGAATGAATAGTTCACTCGATCTACCCTATGTTGTTAAAGACTCCAATGATCCCATGACTTCCATAGAACCCTTCACCTATACCAACCGCAAGATCATGCAAGCCGATATATATGAAGTACCCTCGCGGTTGCACTAGACATATGATCATATTTATTCTCAATCATAGGCAATGGATCAAATCGTTTCTCATCACCATGGATGAAGATGACGATGATGATGAGTCCATGCACAAGTTCATAGTGTCATGTTCATTCATGGAGAATATTGTTGTAAGCAGATAAAAGAAAAACAATAGAAGACAAGGACAGAATAACAGGTAATAACCAAGACGGATTAGTCGTCCTTAAGGAAAGATTTAGCCCCTTCCAATGGTGCGTAGAAAACAAACGGTGACGTCTTTTCTCACAGATTCAATGGTTAACAGCAGCCGACTTTGCACTAGAAACGCACTACCCTCTAGAACAAAGAATATAACTCTCCGGGCGGCCGACGGGAAGAAGAGAAGAAGAAAGGACCGGTTTGAGTTTTCTTTTCCTCGAGTTGAGTTTCGATCAAGTCTATTTTCTCTATGGACTCACAGTCCCATTTATAGAGGTTAGGAGAAAGAGAGACCAACTCCTAATAGAACACCTAAACTTGCCGCTTAAGAAAAAGGCAAAACAAGTTTAGGCTATCGGGTCAAACCACTACCCACAACAAGAAGCCCAAGCCCGGGCCTAACCCCACCCGATGTGGTGGATAACCAATGTGGGACTATCTACTATGCACTAAAGTGGCGAGAATACCATTTGTTCATCTCCTCCACTTTGTACACATCATACTAGTATTTTAGAATACACAAGAGATTCCAACAGAATCTCCAAGAGTATTTCAAAATACTTGTGTGTTGTTTAGTCCCACATTAGTGAACCACCACTAGCAAGTGAGGTATATGAGAAATTCCTCCATCATAAGGGCATGCCCTTAGGGTACAAAGGCTTTTGTGTTAGGAGGGAGGACTCACCCAAAGCCACACACGGCTACCAAGACCGAGCCGAGTCGCGTCGGGGCTCGGCGGGCTGGGCTCGGGCTTATTGCACAGTGGTAAAGTGGCTTACCAATTGCCTAAATGCAAGTTTCGGGCTAGGGGTTACCTCTATATAAACACTGCTGTGTTCATAGAGAGAGATCAACACAGAACAGAGAGATAGGCAGAGAGAGAACTCGTGTATACCCGGTGAAACATAAAACGTAACTCGTGGATACCTTCATCCCACCACCACACCTAATCAAAACGTAAAACCATTAATTGCTTTATTCTTCTTCTCTCTTCTTCCTATCACCACCGGAGAGAGTTATATTGTCCATTTCTAGAGGGTAGTCCGTTTCTAGTGCAAAGTCGCCGCCTTTAACCATTGAATCGTGAAGAAAGACGCCATCATTTGCTTTTTCGCACCATTGAAGGGGCTTAAATCTTTCCTTAAGGACACCTAATCCGCCTTGGTTATTATTATTGTTATTCTCATTCTTGTCTTCTATTGTTTTTCTTTTATCTGCTTACAACAATATTCTCCATGAATGAACATGACACTATGAACTTGTGCATGGACTCATCATCATCGTCATCTTCATCCATGGTGATGAGAAACAGATTTGATCCATTGCCTATGATTGAGAATAAATATGATCATATGTCTAGTGCAGCTGCAAGGTACTTCAATATATCAGCTTGCATGATGCAGGTTGGTATAGGTGAAGGGTTCTATGGAAGTCATGGGATCATTGGGAGTACTGGCAACATAGGGGTAGATTAGAGTGAACTAT
Source organism: Coptis chinensis (assembly GCF_015680905.1). Lineage (NCBI taxonomy): Eukaryota > Viridiplantae > Streptophyta > Magnoliopsida > Ranunculales > Ranunculaceae > Coptis > Coptis chinensis. The sequence continues at coordinate 80,607,035 of NC_141463.1, read as the reverse complement.
TCATTCCTTCTTTGGAGAGTATAAGCATAGAAGAGAATAATGTCACTAAGAATACCTTTGAGAAAACAAACAATAACAACCTCATCAATAATATCAACATCATCAACAACAACCATAACAATATAGATCACAACATTGTGGAAAGAGGGACTTACTGGGAAGAAGAAAACTTAAGAATGGGGGAATGGGATATGGAGGATCTGTTGGAAGATGTCTCTTCATTTCCTTTCCTTGATTTCCAAGTTGAATAGTTGCTCTCTTTTTCTCTCACTATCTACTTTTCTCGTTTTGCCCCTTCGAGTACAAGCGTTAAAAGTTAAAACCCCTTTTTCCTTAAGTTTCATAAAACTACTCAAACCCGGCCCATGTCATAGAAATGCTGATTTTGGAAAGCATAGCAGGCTCGCTCTTAAACCTTTGGTTTTCTTAGGTGCATATTGGTCTCTAATTTTGCCATGAAACCTATACACAAATACTTTGACGATGATGTGGGAAAGGGAGGTAATAAAGGTCACATGCAAATAGCGTATTTAGGTGGCCAACACTTCTTGTATGTATGTATGTCCCTAGCTTGTTTACATGTATGTATGGGCAGTTTCGTCATTTCACGAATATCACAACTTTGATGTAATAATATTTGTGAAGAGAATTGTGAATAGATAGTGATTATGTGATGTAGAGAAAAAGGGACTGCATCACAACTTTGATGTGATAATATTTGTGAATAGATAGTGATTATGTGATGATGTTCAATGTACAGAAAAAGACTTAGTTGTAAGTTTTAGTCATTATGTGATGTACAAAAGGGACAATGTGGTGGTGGAAGTTGTTATTAGTAGAGACAAATCACATTGATGAGCATGTTGAACAATTTTTCTCTCTCTTTTTCTCCCTATCTATCTAAATCTCTCAATAAAATATTTTATCTGTGAAAACATGGTTTGAAAATTTACCAAATCAAAATTAAAAACATTTAAGGGATGATGTAATTTTCATAATGTCTTCATTTAAGCTTCAATGGTTGGAAGCGAAATGTAATTAACAAATTCCACTCAAATTGGTCTAAAAGAAAGACTCTAGAAGATTTATGCTATGATTATGTTTAGTTGACTGACGCATGAGTAATAATTGTTACTTTTTGATTCTACTAAAGTCCATAACTAACTTAGGAATGATTTGCAGATTGAAAGGTGAATAGTAAATTATTATCTCTAAGGGCATTTCCAATGGGAGTGTAAACTGTATAGAGTGAAAATTTTACATTCCAAATATAAAAAAATTCTCTCCAATGGGGGGTGCTATACCGTAGGTTGTATTAGCTAATAGAGAGGGTGGGAAATTCCCTCGCTATTAGTTAATAAAAATCCTGGTGACATTCGAATCGACGCCCGAAATGAATAATTTTGGACGTTCTTTAGAAGAACGCCCCTTTCTAATTTAAAGTAATTTTTATCCGACGCCACCAAGCCGACGTCCCAGCTTTTAAATTAAAAAGAGACGCCACTGGAGTGATGTCCGAAGTTTAAAAATTTTTTTTTACACTCTTCCATCGAGAAGATAGAGTGTGGATATTTATAAACTATACAATACTATACAATTAGAGGTGTAAAATCCTAATGGCATCTACGTGGAGCCCTAAATGATGCTATACACCACCTCATTGGAGATGCCCTAAATGATGCTTATTTGTCTCAAGGATTAGTAGATATAGGACTTTGGTAGTTTTGCGTGATTCCGTGTGCGGTGTGCAACTTAGGTGCCCGGGCTGAAATGATGGCTGAATCCGAGCCTAATGTGGGTTTCGGCTGGGTGCCTGGGTTAGAAAGTCAGGCCGAGTTTTCTAACTTCCATAGTATTAATAATGGGCCGAACTTGGACTTAGCATTCTCTATCAAATTAACCGTGTAAACAGAATCTAACCCAAGACCAAACTCACAAAAGGCCGACTAGCCGTAGGTTTTTTCAAAACGAACACTATCAGCTGATTGCCTGATTCCATTATTCGAGGGCCATTCTTTACAACACCTCGTTGTATAAGGCCATAAGCAAAAGAAGTTGACAAATCTCTTAGGAAAGTAGACCATGCCATTTATTGGATGATCCATGTGTTCAGGGTCAGGGATGAGAGAACTGAACTTGGAATCAGCTAACATATGTCCGTCCACTAGCTGTAGTGACGATGCTTGATAAAAGACTTGAAGTAGTGATGTTTGATATAAACAGGTAAATATATAACGCAACAATTAGCGGCCAAATATTTATCAGTAAGTAAGCCTGACAAAAAGACTAGAATAAAAACAGCATGCTTAATCCCATTCTCTAAATAATAATAAGACAATAAAGGTAATTAGATGAGAAAGGACGTTCGTCTAAATCAAGATCACCAGTTCTTATAATTTTGAGCTTAGATCACTTACTAGAGTTTAGCTTGAACAAATTTTGTTAACTGTACCAAAGTGACATTTTATTCTTTATCCTAGAGCCCTAGATGTTCCGAACTCCTAGGATTAAGTCAAAAAAATCTCGGTAATTATTCTTCCATTAATTAGCCACTGTAATATAAGAAGACGCACATTTCTGCACCACTTCTTTCTGCAGTACAAAAGCCAAAAGCCAAAAGCCAAAAGCCCTTTATATCTTCAATTGAGAGACGTTAGATATTCGAAAATTCAAAAAAGTCAAGCCTATAAACACTTCATTTTGGTGCGAAAGACAAAAAAAAAAAACTTCTCCCCATCTCTTTTCCTCTCCGCCATAATAAAAAGTTAAACCCCTAATTTCACGTCTCAGTTTCTTTTCTTATCTCTAAAAAAAACCTAATTTTTTGTTTGAACAGAATCACGTGTTGGAGAATTGAACTACACGACGAAATAAAGTTGCCTTTTTTGTACTTTTGATTCAATAATTGATCTGTCTTTTTGTTCATAAGTTTGAAAGTTTGTTCTGCTCTTGTTGCTTTTAGGGTGAAGAAGATGAAGTTGTTTGAAGTATTAGAGAAGGTAAATTCATTTCTTTGTTTATTTTTATGTAAAAGATTCAATTTTTAAATGTATTTCATTTTAAAAGTTGAATTTGTTGCTTTCGAGAAGAAGAAATAGCTCGCTTTTTCACTGAAAGCTTCATTTTATTTAATGAACAGAAGTTTCGTTGATGATTACTTGAAACTTAGAGCTTGTTTGGATAACCTTGTTTTTCTGTGGAAATTAAACAAGCGAAGATAGACGTTGTAAAGTGTTAACATTTTTTGTTGTTTTATTTTTTTCGTTTGATAATATAGATGTTGAAGTTTCAAGACAAGGAAATAGGAGCGAATGGGAAACATGATCTTAAGGCTCCTCTACTGCAACCTACGGAGAGTGTTGCAGTTACAGTTTCTCAACAAGATCAGAAAGAACATAAAAAAAGTAGGACGCTTATGTTTAAAGTCGGAGGAATGAAGTGTGCTTCTTGTGCAGTATCAATAGAATCAGTTCTTGGAAAGCGTAATGGTATCGAGAGTGTCGTGGTGTCACCACTTCAAGGCCAGGCAGTAATTCGATTATACCAGAGTTGATCACTGTAAGTTAATATTTTGAAATCTTTGTTTTGGACATGTTTTCTGTCATTACAATTTACGCTATGTTTGGTAAAGCAAAAGATTGCACATCCCTCGCTCAAAGTGATGTACCGATGCCTTAGAGTACGAATTCTCAACTTGTCTTGTCCTGACATATACCTCGCTCAAAGTCAGGTCCCAGACGACTTTGATCAACTTTTATAATTTGGTACAGGAAGGAAAGGCTGAGTTCACAGCATTTTGACGGCGAGGTGTTATGGGGACCACCTACCGAGACAAAACGAAAGCTTTCAAAGTCACATTGTTGATTAATAAATTTCCCAACGATTCTTTTACTTAAAAATTTCTCATACCGAGAACAACCATAACGGCATCTTATAAGCACTAAAACAATATGTAGAACCTACGACCACTGGGTTATGCACCTCGTGCCGAAAGGATCTTAGATCCTCCTCAAGACACATCTTATCTTTCTGTAGGCTAAGACTTTGAGTCCATATTCCATGTGTATGTGGAAGCTCATTCCTGTTAGAAAGAAATATTGTTCCGTGTTATTTGTTAATAATTCTTGAATGTTTTTAACTGTTGACATTTTGAAATTTAATGGTTCGCCTTTTGATGATATGACCTTGAGAATGTTACAAGCCATTGCATTTCTATCAGACGACTTTAGTTTCAAATTTATATGTACTCTAGGGTTTTGATACCGACAATAACTAGAAAGTAGAAATTTAGAATATTTTTGTTTTTTCCACTTAGGTGCAAGCAATAAAAGAGACCATTGAAGATCTCGGTTATCTGGCTAATGAGATCCAGGAGCAAGACATAGCCGTATGCAGGCTCTGAATTAAAGGAATGGCATGCACCAGCTGCTCTGAGTCTATAGAGCGTGCCCTTTTAATGGTTGATGGAGTAAAGAAAGTGGTGGTTGGCCTAGCCCTAGAAGAAGCAAAGATCCATTTTGACCCAACTCTCATTGATTCTGACCAGCTCATTGAAGCCGTTGAAGATGCTGGGTTTGGAGCCGATCTTATAAGCCCCGGGGATAACATTAACAAAGTACACTTAAAACTCGAGGGTATTAATTCTCCTGATGATTTGAATATCATCCAGTCTGCCCTAGGGTAAATTGAAGGTGTGAACCATTTTGAGATGGATGCTTCAGGAAAGAAAGTGATTATTGTCTATGATCCAGATCTCACCGGTCCAAGGTCTCTCATAGAATGCATCCGAGAAGCTGGACAAAGCCCCAGCCTTTACCACGCGACCTTGTATGTTCCTCTAAGACGAGGAGAAGCAGAACACCAGCATGAGATACAAGGCTATCGGAATCAGTTCCTTTGGAGCTGCCTCTTTTCCATCCCAGTGTTTACCTTCTCCATGATACTACCTATGCTTCCTCCTTATGGGAATTGGTTGTCCCATAAGCTTCACAACATGTTCACCATTGGAATGCTTCTGAGGTGGCTCCTTTGCACACCAGTACAGTTCATTGTCGGCCGAAGGTACATATTTATATCAGTTGAGAATAGTTCATTACCTCTATTTATGTGATGCCTATGCCTGTGTGGGAAACCCTGTACCTTTATTTATTGTTGATGTTTCAGGTTTTACATCGGAACCTACCATGCATTGAAAAGAGGATCTGTCAATATGGATGTCCTGGTTGCATTGGGAACTAATGCTGCTTACTTTTACTCTGTTTATAGTTTAGTGAAAGCATTAAGTTCGAATTCTTTCGAGGGGCAGGATTTCTTTGAGACCAGTACAATGTTGATATCATTTATTCTCTTGGGGAAGTATTTGGAGGTGGTGGCTAAGGGAAAGACTTCAGAAGCTCTAGCAAAGCTCATAGATCTTACTCCAGAAACAGCGTTTCTGCTGTCTTTGAATGGGAATGGAAATGTGATATCAGAAAATGAGATAAGTACTCAACTAATACAAAGAAACGATATAATAAAAATTGTTCCAGGGTCTAAGATTCCTATCGATGGGATTGTTGTAAGTGGTCAGAGCCATGTCAATGAGAGCATGATCACTGGAGAAGCCAGGCCCATTGCCAAAAGGGCAGGGGACAAGGTTGGTTTTTCATTCTGTTTTATGTTGTTTCCATAGCATATTTCAATGTCTCCTTTTCATTCTTAAGATTTTAATCGAAGTGCAATTTCTTCTTTATTACATATTGCTTCACCAGTTCACCTGCTTCCGTTGTGGGTGTTCTTACAGGTTATTGGTGGAATCATGAATGAGAATGGATGCTTACTAGAAAAGGCTACTCATGTTGGATCAGAGACTGCATTGTCGCAAATAGTTCAGCTAGTTGAAGCAGCTCAGCTTGCTAGAGCTCCCGTTCAGAAACTAGCGTACCAGATCTCCAAGTTAAACTAGCGTACCAGATCTCCAAGTTCTTCGTTCCTATAGAAGTTCCTCTCCTATTGAAAAAAATAATAATCTAGACATTTCTAATTAAAATGATAATGATTTACTATTAAAACGGGAATCTTTCTCCTATTAAAACAGAAATTCTTCATCTATTAAAAATGAAAAAATTTAGTATATATATAATTAAAACGAGAATTCTATTTCTATTAAAACGGGAATCACACTTCTAAATTAAATTAACTATTAAAACAGGATCCCTATCCTAATTAAAAAATAGATTTTTAAAATTTAATTAAAATAATTGTTAGAAAATTAAAAAGGATTAACAATGAAAATTGAAATCACAATTTGTTATGAAATTTCTATATATATAATTATGATTGTTGAGTAAGTTTTCAAAAGAACCAATGCGAATGCACAGGCCTATTTTCTAATACGCTTAAAACTTTCGACAGAGATCATGCATTCATGCACCACCTAAAGTTATTTTTCTTGGATTAAAATTAAGATGCCCCACCATTGGTTTCTGTCGTCTCTGGTCTATAGTGTATTATACACAACTTTTACTCCAATATATATATACACACATGTATGTTAGGACTTAGGATGGTCAATTTACCAGCTATGTTGAGAGACAAAAGGGGTAAGCCATCTAGCCTATTTCAGTTATCTATAATCTCCAATCTTGATTAGCATAAAAGTCTTAATCTAAGATCTTTAAGTTTTATAGACTTATCCAAGATATTCAGATGCTTCCTTAAATTATTTGGTTGATAAGTTAATGATAGATAGCTCGGACCATCTTCAATTATCGATAGGGTCTGGCCGGCAAGTTCAACGTAAAGGACCAATTAGATTGCGTAGTTATCAAGTTGAGTGTAAAATTCTTGTAAGTGTTTAAGCAAATCTTTGGACTCTAGCTACCTGAGTTAATATATACTATATATAGGTAAAATTTAAATTAAAGGACAAATTATATTCTAAACTATTTGTCGACTGATACAATGTTAGGGTGCAGTGTGACCCTTCGTACTTTTGGTGGCTTCTTAGATTTAAACTTTCTATTTCCTAATTAGAACCAACCTTGAACCTTCCAACTTTCCAAGAATAATATTTGGTTGACACTTGACACCCGAATATGTATTGCTGTATTTCGTATGTAATACCAAATCCAGTCATAGTAGTGTTTTTTTTTGGTTGGTGCATAGTAGTGTTTTGGTGCTGTACAATGTTTAGTGTAGTTCTACTTCTACGGGAGAACATCGAAAACAATGCATAACATTATGAGGTTTTGGGCTCTTGCTCATTCCCAATTTATAAAGAAATAGAATTGCACTCTCCAACCATATAATGCAACTAGGTAGCGCAATATGGCTAGCTTATATCGGAGGGGTCATATCTCCTTCCCATAGTTTGTTATTTCTAATGAAATATCAGAATTCTGTTGAATATTTTGATTTTTTAAATAATTCAAAATAATGATAAGAGTCGAAAAACAATCAAATTTCAAATTTTGCTTATTTATTTTGCAATTCCGGTTTTTAGAGTTTTTCATAATTCTAAAGTCCTAAATTATGATTAAAACATTAATGATCTCACGACGCATTGACAAATTTAGAGATTGATATCTATGAGGTGACTTATTAATATCGACTAGTTAGCATTCCGACACGGTGCGATGCGTTAGTTACACTCTTATTTGGTGCTCAAAAATGAAAATAAAATAAATAAAATAAGAGTAATTTCGTAATTTACAATATAAGAGCAGTTTCATAATTTAAATAAAATATATGAATTGTTCTGTAATTTACTCATAGTATACAGAGTATAGAAACTGTTATATAGTTTATCATAAAGTATAAAAACTATTCAGTAATTACCAAAAAATATATAATATATAGACGGTTCTATAATTTATCTAAAGTATAAGAATTGTTTCGTAATTTAATGCATATAACATAAAGACAATGTGCTAAATCAAAAGAAAATAGTCTAAATTTTATTTGTCAAATGCCAATTTTATTCTCTCCTCACATATGTTATTACATACCAATGATACCATTCCTTAATAATCAAATTTAAACAGGAGTATGACAGGAAAAAGCCACTGTTTATCGAATCAAACTCTTTAAAATAGTTAAATTGGAGTTAGTCTAAGTTTACCTAATTAAGTCAGAATTATTTGATTAAGTGGGTTGGTTTTTGTATTAAAGATTGGGCACAGATTTTACTTTACAAGGACAACCTACGTTTCGTAGAGTTAATTTCCATAGCTAGGTCGTTTGATTGCTGGAGGGATTGAATGATTGTAGGGAATCGTTTTGTGGTGGGGTAAGTTTTGGCATAAATTAGTGTCCAAAAATCCTACAAAATTTTTAGTAGGGTCAAGAAAATTGACATTTGTTCTTCAAATTTCAGGGGTTTGAGTGAAGGAGGCATAGGATTCGGAAAGCTTTATTTAAAAAATTAATAAAATCTAAGAGAGTGCCGTACCATGCAACCGCCATCTCGTCGTGGGTTACTTCTCTTAGTGGGCTATCATTTTGACCCACAAATCTTAAATTATGAAATAGCGACTATATGGTGTTAGATTTTGAATCTAGACCATGTGCAACGGGGCTGCAACCTCTTTCATCTATCGTCGTCAAAGTGTATCGAGATATGCAGACAAACACAAGGATATGCATATCTCGATGGATGAAAAAAGTTGCAAAAGAAATTCACTCTTGGCGAGTACGATCTCGATCCCACGCAAATTGTTGAAGTATGGACATTAGATATCAACTATAATGAGGGCCGGATATATACCAACAGTTTATTCTCATATATATTGTCAAATTTGTAAAGTGATGATCTCAACACAAATCGAATTCGCAAAATTGCTCTGTGTGCTTTGTTTTAGTTTAGTTGTATAAGCATTCATTGGACGCTTTCGTTAAGTTTTAATCTAATTTTGTTAGTGCTCATTTTCTTAACAAAAAATTGAAGGTGGAGTATAGGCTGTTAATGGGTTTCAAGAATCCACTAATCGACCCAAACCAAACCATTAAAATTGGTTTGGGTTTTGGTAATTTGGTTTGTCCACTACCGAATTGATAAGATATTGGTTTGGTTTTAAGTTTTCTCTCCACCAAACTAATAAGATGACATTTTAGTAATATTTATGATTAATTTTATGTAAATTTTATAAATTGTGTGTTAAAATTAATTGATTTGATTTAAGATTTAATTGGTTTTATAGATTTCGGTTTGGTTATTCGGGTTTAGTTTACAACTAGATTTTGGAACCGAGCTTTAAGATATTTTGCTTGAAGTAAAAAACCTCTTTTTTTGTTGGTGCACAATTTTTTGAACATTTTGAAAATCAATTGGTAAATATTAAACCAATCAATTATGATAAAACGTGAGAACATTGCAGACTTAATCCTGATTATTTGTCATCCATTGCAAAATAACTCCTCTGAGCTGCTCTAAGTACACTAATATTGTCCGACCTATCTTTTAACAATCAATTTTTTATTTTCATTTGCTTCATTACCCATTTATCGTTTCTTCATCCTTATATTGCACCTCCTGCATAATTCTCTTAATCTTGGCCTCCTTGTGCTCATACTTAATCAAGTTCCTGTTGTCTCATATCTCTATTATTAGAAACATGATGATGTAACCTCTAAATTGGATTATGGAGAGGATGGGGATGCATTAATTATAAGTTTTTCATAATAACTGTGATAGAACAATCTCTTTGCTAATGGTGCGGTGTTTACTCAAAGTATAAAACAATCTCTTCACAGATTCTCATTACTAGATCATTTGATATGATTATGATTGTTCTATATGTAGAAATCTAGAGTTGACAATAGCATTTCTATAATTGTTGTATATAGAAAGACAAAGTCAATTCAAACAATTGAAGTTTTCTAATAGTTTAGATATCTCTTAATTAATTAGAGTTAGAACATATAACTTTTCGATATTAGGTATTCTGGATACCACTGCTCATAAGTCATATTATGCTAAAAAATTTAGATCCTTACAGAAATGACGAAAAAAGTAAAGAAGTTCACTAAAGATCAAAACCCAAGCATAGAACAAAAAACAAACTAAGCAGAACTACTGCTAGAATTAAACGGAACGGCAACCAACATTGTGTGATTTCTAAGCTTTGACTTGGCTATAGAACTTGGACTTCTCCACTATGGCGGCATGGCCAAACTTGAAGTGTATGTATATCTAATACAGGCTACCTTTCCAAGCTTGTATATCTTCTTGTTCATCTACGTATAATAGTGATATCCATTCTTCTCTGCCCTAGCTATAGTGAATGAAACTCTAGCTGGATGCCAAACACCAATACATGCTACCCTAAGCAAATCCCTATGAGTCTTTCCAAGAAGGCGACTAACACCCCATTAAGTCACCACACCCTCATAGCCTATGAAACACGGACAAACCTCTTAGCGGGCTGTAAATCTGCAGGAGAGGTGGAGAAAGGGGAGCAAACTGAATGAACCCAGTTTCAAAACTTATCGATATTTACAGGGACAAAGAAACTCGAGAGTGTGTAGTACGATCAATATTCTTATATTCCAGTAGTTTTCTCCATAATTTGGTGCCGAAAGGTGTTATCATATTCTTCTAAATGTTGTCTGCATGAGCATGAGGTCAAGCTAGATTAGATACCTAATTACATCATATGAATGTAACAGTAAACAAAACCCCAAATTAAATATTTGCAAAATTGATTTGTGAAGCATTAGTAGTAGGTGCATATGACAACTTTTTTGCACATATATGAGCTTTTCATAATAATTAGTACACATCCTAAACTCGTCAGTTGTTTGGGTAAAAACCAACAAAACTACACCAATTCAATCAGTTCTGAGTCTTAAATTTTAATCAACTTGTAAAACTCTTGATACTATACTAAGTTGCATGTATAACAATGACCCAATGATTATAACCTTTTTAATCAGCTTAGAGAATACTTCTTGGCTTCTTGCCTAAACATAAGGCAAAATGGTACACCTCAATTATTATTATTATTATATATATTTTTTACGTGAATTTCCATTTGGCATTAAACTTTTAACCTTATTATAGTATATTGGTGGATGTATCTCAACAGAATTTCACCTATTTTTTTAAGCTATTAAGCATTGGTACATATGCAAATGTTGGTGTTTGTTATTTTGTTTTTCCAGCATGATGTGGATGCCGGTGTACTGAAGGAAGTGATCTTAGCTGATGGTACGGTGCAGTGGTGACTGTTAAGGGTGCAAGGTCGGTTAGCTTGCGTCACCGACTCGACCTTCCACTTCCCTTAAATGGCTCCAAAAATGGCCCAACTTCTTAGCTTTTAACTCTTGTTGAACATCTCTGTCTAGTTTCTCATAGCATACCAAGGTGTTTAAAAAAGTACCAAGGGCTTGCTCAGTACCATTCAATAGGTTAATAATTCTACGAGAGTCTGCCAACATTACTCTTGTTCTTTGGTATCCAATGACAACTATTATAGCTTAGCATCGTAGTCTGATTATTCTCAGCCAAAATAAATAATAATAAATCAACAGTGGATGAAAATTCCCCGATAATGTGGTTTAGTTTCATCACTTTAGTTATCATACAATGAAGTCACCACTCAAGTCATCATACATGAGAACGTGAAAGGATTATTTATTAGACGTGAGAAGACATAGATCTTCTATATTTATCAAAATAGAGCCGTCTATAATGTTTCCATCTTCAATTAAGTCTCAAAATAGGGTTCCATACGCCGCACCATGTACACTCTCGAGGCAATTATAGATAGTTTCCTAATATCAAAGAAATTCTATTGTGAATTTCCAAAAGTTCCTAATCAAGGTTGAAGTGGCACGAAGAAGTCTAACAATTTTTGGTTTCGATCGTGTAAACAGGTACAAAAAATGAGCTGCCATAAACAGGTATAGGTAGTTAAATCAAATTAAACTATAATGTAAGTAAATTGAGCTTATGTCCCTTCATAGGAGTGAGTATATAAAGGCCATAAGAAATAATATAATTGTTTTAACTTTGATCAACTAAGGTAATTCTGCTTGCCATGCTATGCTTTCATTATAACCAAGAGAAGAGAAAAAGATCATCACTGCACATTATTGCAACATAGATAAGGTTTCCCCAATGATTTGTATTAGGATAAAACAATGTAAATCGATCATGCAATGATTATTACATGACCAATTAGTATGATCGCAAATTAGAGTCAATGCAAAGACTTTAGATTTTGATGGTACGGTGCAGTGGTGACTGTTAAGGGTGCAAGATCGGTTAGCTTGCGTCACCGACTTGACCTTCCACTTCCCTTAAATGGCTTAAAAAATGGTCCAGCTTCTTGGCTTTTAACTCTTGGCTTTAACATCTCCTTCTAGTTTCTCATAGCGCACCAAGGTGTTTGAAAAAAAGTACCAAGGGCTTGCTCAGTACCATTCAATAGGTTAATAATTCTAGGAGAGTCTGCGATATTACTCTTGTTCTTTGGTATCAAATGCCAATTGCTATAGCTTAGGATCGTCGACTAATTATTCTTAGCCAAAAGAAATAATAATCAATCAATAGTAGACGAAAATCCCATAACAATATGGTTTAATTAGTTTCATCACTAAAGTCATCATACAATAAAGTCACCACTCAAGTCATCATACATGAGAACGTGAAAGGATTATTTAGACGTGTCTTCTATATTTATCAAAATAATAGACTCATCTATAATGTTTCCATCTTCAATTAAGTCTCAAAATAGGGGTTGTATACTGCCCATACCATATACACTCTCGAGGCAATTATAGATAGTTTCCTAATATCAAAGAAATTATGTTGTGAATTCTCAAAAGTTCCTAATCAAGGTCGAAGTGGCACGAAGGAGTCCAATAATTTTTGGGTTCGATCGTGTAAACAGATACAGAAAATGATTTGTCATAAACATGTACATAGTAGTTAAATCAAATGAAACTATAGTGTAAGTAAATTGAGTTTATGTCCCTTCATAGGAGTGAGTATACAAAGGCCATAAGAAATAATATAATTTGTTTCTACTTTGATCAACTAAGGCAGTTCTGGTGGCCATGACATGCTTTCAATATAACCAAGAGAAAAGAAAAAGATCGTCACTGCACATTATTGTGGCATAGATAAGATTTTCCCAATGATTTGTATTATGACAAAGCAATCTAAATCAAGAATGTAATGGTTATTACATGACCAATTAGTATGATCGCAAATTAGATTCAATGCAAATACTTTAGATTCTTTAATTTTTATATTTATTTTCTCGCAACTAACGAAAAATGTACATGCTTATGTTGATCTTTTATTCCAACATTAAAGGAAAATCTATATATAGAGATTTGGGGGGGGGGGGGGGGTAATTATAAGATTATGTTTCCTATTTTTAAGGAAATAATTTATATAAATTCCAAATTGAAAATGGATTCCTATTTTTGAAGTTCTTTCCTCCAAATTGAAAAAAGGTTCCTATTTTTGTAGTTCTTTCCTATTTTTTAGGAATTAGGAATTGGAATACTTGAAGCAATTCAAAATCGATAGACTCTTATGAGATAGTACCAAGTAGATATCCACATCACCACAACTCCATTAGGAGAGGCCACCTCGGAGAGAGAAAAATCTTTTTTATAGGTGTCTCATTTAGTATATATACGTACAAGGTTTTTTACCCGGCCATATGGCCGGACTCTTTTAGATATCACGAAAAAATGAATCCTATATGAAGATATAACTATCAAGTTAAGTATATACATGTTGTGATCCATCCTATGAAGAACACAATTTTTTTGGACAACTGCATCAAGCAACTGCATTTGTATGACTCCTCTGCATATCTATTGGTACTTGGCCACCATAAATCAATCCAATGTTCAGATATGTTCATTTCGATTGTTAGGGATCAAATGTACGAATTCTTGCTAATGCAATCTATTGTTCAGATCTGTTTGTTTCGATTGTTAGCTAGGAATCAAAAGAAGAAATTTTTGCTTATGTTGAATGGAAACAAATTTCACTATGCAACCACTCTCATATTTGAATTATTTCAAGTAAAATGTTTCTTCATATTGAAATTATGACGTTGAAAAAGAAGCACATATGATGTTTCAAGAGTGTAACCAATGGGCAAGATGCCAAGATTCTACACTAACAGATATCATTTTCATAATTAAGTTACTACTACCATTCTTAATTAGAGACAAATGTCATTAATTTATTGTTGCTCAAAATCCACTGTATATTGCCTTGTGCCACTCTACCATATTCTTTTTCAATCTTACTTTCTCCGAGTATGATGCCACACTAAACACCATCATATCGGATACTTCAATCACAATGAGTATTTTAAATGTTTCCTTTAATTTCAACATAATTACGATTATACATATATGATACACTAATTCCTAGAATGAATATAGACGGAATAACAAACCTAACTATGATCTTAAAGTTATATGTGCATACTTCACTGCCAATGTACATACATAGAAAACAATAGAAGTAAAGTGAGATATGTATATGAAGCAATAAATTGATTATAGGTATAAGAGCTTCAAATCTAAATGTTAAAAAGTTAGGCCAGTACCTTAAACAATATTCATCAATTAATTCCTATGGTCATGCGCCTAAATGGCTAAATGAGTATAACAGAGTTGATGGAAGTTGTACATGCAAACTAAGGTACACTGCACCATAATAGGCTATTTGCAACACACACCTTTTTTGCTTTGTAACATTTTTTTAGCGTTGGTAAGTTGCCTACGCTATATAAGCGTTGCGAATGTTGATAAGTGTTCGTTTAATTCGGAGGAATTTCAAGAATTAATTGCTAACACTTTCAAAGTATAGCAAACCGTAGGGTAAGTGTTAGAAATTTGAAATTTTGGGCGAAAGAGGGAAACGAAATAAAATCCCGCTCGTTATTTCGTCGAAACATAAATAACATAAAACATAACAGAAAAAACCCTCTGTCTTCCGCTCCCTTCTCTTCTCAATCCCCCATTACAAAAAAAACCAAATAAAGTTCAAAGCTTTGATTTCGATTTTGATTTTTAGGTTATCGCCCACCACTAGAAAACCTAATTCGCGGATTTCACTCTTCGAGAAATCTCGAGGTAATTTAAATCGTAACTTCATCTCTTTCTTCTTCTTCTTCTTCTTGTTCAATTGATTTTAATAATCAATTGTTGCTAAATGATCCTTCTATTCTAGCTCAAAGAGGTTTTATTTCCCCAAATTTGTTTTTTTCAATTTTTTGTGCGGAATGTTAGGGTTTCTTTTTGTTACTCATTAGTTTGTTGATTTTTTCAGGGTAGTATTTGTTTGATTCAAGAGGAGATTTCGAAGATTGGATCTCAAGTTGAAGCTCTTAAGGTGAGCTGTTTTTATTTGTTATTAATTTGTGACAGGATATAAGGATATATCTGATACTAATACCATAATGGAAGAAGAAAAAAAGTCTGATGTGGGAACAAACTTGCAAACGCAATTAATATACCGTTGTAAGAAGTGCCTAAGAATCGTTGCATCTCAGGAGAATGTGGCTGACCACAAGCGGGGAGAGGGGGAGAGATGTTTTAAATGGAAGAAGAGAAGTGATTCATGGGACACAGAGAAGGAACCACCTGAGTGCTCCTCTATATTTGTTGAGCCCATGAAGTGGATGCAAGCAGGTTATATTTTAACCCAGCCTATTTATATTTTTATACTTGTTAACTTAATTTGTAAATTGTTAACCTTTGTTGTTCTGTGCTACAGTGGAAGAAGGTACAGTGGAAGAGAAGTTTTAGTGCTTGGGTTGCAAGGCAAGGCTAGGTTCCTTTAATCGGGCGGTATGCAAATGGGTTGTGGTTCATGGGTGAATCCAGCTTTTCAGCTACATAAGAACCGAATAGGCGTAATGCCATATATGAGTAGTGCTATTAAGTATTGCTTGATAGCTGGACAAGAAGAGACCAAATTGGGAAGCATCAACAACTAATCATGGAGTCTTAGGTATTAAGTAGCATATAATTTAGTTTGTCTTTAGGTATGCATATCATATAATTTAGTTTGTCTTTTAGTAACTTGTATCATTATCCATTTTTTTTTCTCTTTTTAAATGTTACATTTTCATCTTTTCCCATCACATTTGTTGCTCCTTTTTTGCTTCGTTTTCAAGGTTAGGCTCATGATATTTCCACCTTCGGGACTTTCCAGACCATGATGGTAAGTAAGCCTCTAATATACCTAGTATATGTAGATTTCATTCTATCCTTGGTGTTTCTCTCACATGTGACTTTTTCTAGGCTCAGAAGTAAGTGATGGATGCCGGCAATCTAAAGACGTTTCGATCCAACAAGTACTTACTCTAGACCATTTGTGGTTACCGTTCAATAAAAAGCCACTGATTTTTGTGCGTAACTTAATCATGGTCAATCTTACTATTATATGAGTTCAAAAACTGCCATTTGTGTGTACTGTTTTAAATGTTAGAATTTACAACTCATTTTACTTATCAAGTATTATCATACCATTCCTTTTGCTCATATGACAAATATAATCCATGTTTCACGTAGAGTTGTGTGTCTTTTCTCAACCTTGCGGCCTATGAACCCTTTGTCTTCACTTGATTTAAGTGTACTCCTTTGCATTGTATGCCTAAATATCTTGTTTT
This sequence comes from Coptis chinensis, assembly GCF_015680905.1. Classification (NCBI taxonomy): domain Eukaryota; kingdom Viridiplantae; phylum Streptophyta; class Magnoliopsida; order Ranunculales; family Ranunculaceae; genus Coptis; species Coptis chinensis. Next base: position 80,590,401 of record NC_141463.1, on the reverse strand, counting down.
CAATGGACCACATACTTGTTTGGAATTTTCGGAGGTTGTTGGAGAGGTTGAGGAAATATGGAATTTGGGAATCTTGTCGTATGGGCTTCTTAATAATCGCTTCTATTATCTTGCAACGTCTTTCTTTGTTTGGTAAGTTTGTTATAAAATACCTTCGTTTTGGACCATTTAGTTAGTCTAAAAAAAAAAAAATCTGTTTTAAGTACCTTTTTTTTTCAACTAAAACCACCAACAAGATCGCCACCCCAAAAAGAGTTACACAAGAAGAATATTTACCGTAGAGGAAAAGAGCTAGTATCTAGCCTCTAAGTTTAGACGTTTAGTCTAAAACCAACTCGGGTAGAGACTAGACACGTGTCCGTGTTGAATCTTTTCCCTCATTGTAAGAGACTAAGGACAAAAGTTGATTAATTCACCACTGTGAATTACATTAAAGATTCAGAGGAAGCTCCTATTGGGTGTGGACGAATTGTTTCCGCAAGAATTGTTGTGTTCAAGGTATTATTCTTAAATTTGCCATATTTCATGTTTAGGTACTAGTCAATTATTGATTGTGGCATGATATATGTTTGTTTGTTTCGACACTTTAGAATATCTACTTGTAGTATCTTTGATGTTTAGGTATCGGTCGATTCACCGATTTTGGCATAATTAGTTTTTTTTTTTTTTTTTTTTTTATGATGATTGGGTATTAGTCAATTTGCTATAGTTGACATCCTTGAGAATCCTTTCATGTTTTCGTAATAGTGACTTTTAACATTTATCAATTAAACTTATTATTAGCATGTGTGATAGTTGGGTGTTAATCAACTTGCTCTATTTGACATGCCTTACTTAATCTTTCATGTTTTGGTAGTCGTGAATTTACTATATTCGGTAAACCTTAGCTTATTTGATCTTTGGGTATTTGTCACTTACCTGTTATATATGAGTTTTGGAGCGATAGATAGATCGTAATTCTAGTATCTTTGATGTGTAAGTGTTGTTGTTTTGCTCTACTTTAGCTTTCTTGATTTTTGGAATTTGGGTATTTCTTTCATTTTGATATATGTTTCTCTTGAACAGGGGCAAAACTCCCTTTGTATACATTTAAGAGGATGAAGAACAGAATGAACAAAAAGGAATCTGTTGGTGAGATGAAAGAGTCTCCCGTTGCCTTTCTGGATTCACTTCTTCTCGAAGAGGTAAAGGGGCTTGATAAAATTTGCACTATTAATATTCAAGATAAACTTTTAACTATAATCCAGCTAACATGTAGTACTTGATTGCAGTGGGAAGATCATGTGCAGAGAGGGATCTTCCGCCGATATGTCACCTTGTGAGACTAAGGTTTGATCAGATTCCTTCCCGCTTTTGTTTTGTCGTAGATCCTTCATGGGCATTTTTGTCGGGATGAGAAATGACCTCGGGGTGTCAAGAGATAAAAATGTGGACCATGCCATTGTTCTAAAACTACTTTGCATTCGTGCGGTGATGATTCCGGGAATATGGTTTCATTGCCCAAATTGAATGAAGGTCACCACCTTAAGAAGAGGCCTACCGAAGTTTCAGGTTGATAAGGTCCTCCAACCGTTTGACGAGAACAAGTTCAATTTTACCAAGGTTGGTCAAGAGGAGGTGTTCTTCCGGTTTGAAGAGAGTGACACCGATGAAACTCAGTTCTTCCCAAGTGCTCCAATTGATACCGAAGATTCCCCAAATGTTGTTGTTGCTATTAATGTAAGCTTCCTTACGGTAAATAAGTGAAGTTTACTTTATATTTAACGTTAATAAGTTAAACGGTTATTTTCGCTCATGCAAGGTATGGGTGGAGTTCTTAAATAAGAACTCAATAAAAATGACGGAAATAAAAGTAAAATAAACCCAAGTTTGAAGAAGCGGTAGCTAGAAATTTCGCTTTTGAAGAACTACAAACTACGGTAAGGAGCCGACCTCTTCTCGAGGTTCTTGAAATGTTATATATAAAAGCCTGCAATGCATCTTTTCCTTTCTGATGAACTCTTTGGATATGTATATTACATTTTGGTAATGTCTTGTGATTATCTTGGAGGATTCTTATTAAGCTTTATGTGAGATTGCGAGTGTTTGATCATGTTTTACTTAATTTCTTAGGTGAGTCCCATTGAATATGGACATGTACTTCTGATCCCTAAAATTCTCGAGCGTTTTCCTCAAAGGATTGACTGTTAGAGCTTCTTACTTGCTCTGAACATGGCTGCCGAAGCAGGAAACCCATACTTCTGATTGGGTTACAACAGCTTGGGCTAATTTGCAACAATCAATCACCTCCCACTACTACAGAAAAGTTCATATACCACTATTATATACAGTGGTAAAAAGCCTTTAGTCAATGTTTTCAAACCGTGGTAACAACCACCGTGACAGATACTTCTAACAAAACCGTGGTAAAAAGTACCTATTATATACCACAGTTTTAGCTAAAACAGTGGTATTAGGATTTTTGAACCGTGGTTAATAGTCTTTACAATTTTCTCTATCCGAGGTGAACTGTGGGAAATAGTCATGCTATATACGACAGTTGGATAAAAACCGTGGTTTATAGACATTTAAAAATAAAAATAAAAGCCCCTAATTATTCGATTTTCATCATATTCAACCGCAGAACTGCAGCAACCTCGGCCCACTTTCACCATATCCACATTAGATTTAAAAACACATTGTTCAAATAAACAATTCATTGTGCAACAAACAAAAGAAATAAATTTAGACATTGAATTGCTAAAAGAAGCTTGAACTTGTTCCATCCAAGCCAAAACATCAAAATAATAATGACCAACTTGTTCCATCTAAAACATCAAAATAATGGTGAGATCGACCAAGTACCGAATCTTAGCGGAAAGGGTCAAAACCTAGCTAAGACACAACGCTTGGCTTGAACGCTCCCTTATGCTAGATGAATCTAAGAATTTCAAGTCGAACAACATCAAGTTCTTCTTGTGTGTATGTATCTTTGAGGCTTAGATTTGTCATCTACACGATCAAAGATCAAAAGGTAATATAATAACTAAATAATTAATGAAGAGTAATACAAAACAGAGAATACTAATGTATAACGACTTCTACTTTATTTTCAAAAGAATTATCTATTATCTGAACATGCAAGCTATTCCATTATTTCTCTCATGAACTTCACAATAAACGGAAGATATATGCATGACAAACCTGCAGAGCGGTTACAAGAACAAAGAAAGCCATTGATTAAGTAATGATAGCTATACACTTCGGATAATTTTCCCCTTTAAAACCCCTCTTCAATAGAGAATCATGAACTCGAATCGGATAAGAGCCCCGACTTGATTTGGAAATGTTCTTGTTTCTTAAGAAAATGCAAAGCAAGTGTGTCTCGAGAAAAACAATCTAAACTCCACAAAGTTTTGGAAATTGAGTATTGATGACCTAAGATTCATGTATTTCAAACACATTAAAACTGGCACTAGAAAACATAAGTTAACTAATTCTACAAACTTATAAACCTCATAATACGTAAACGAATTAAAAACAATGCCTGAATGTCTATTTGAAAACAAAAAGTATGTAAGTCAAATTCTCACACTTACACAACATGAATGAGTACATTTATCCCCACATACAAATTTGTAATTTATCATATTTTTGCTTTTTCATACGCATTAAGGACACTAGATGTTAGTTGTGTGCGTGTATGTGGGGAGTGACATTAAACACATTGAGAAACATACTACACTCCCACATAATTGAGAAAAAAAGAAACATAAAAACACGATCAAAATAGATTTTAGTACTAATCAAACACTACAAGAAAACAGGTTTTACGCCATAGTCCAAAACCGTGGGAAAAACAAACTTTCCCACGGTTTTGGACTGTCGGAGGACCGTGGGCTTTTTGTGGAGTCTAAGCATAGTTCTGTGGAGTCTAATGCAGATAAATGATGCTTCCCATGATATTTTTGTTCCTGGGGTATCTTTTCATCCCCGCTTCATCAACATTAAAAAAAAAAAAAAAAAAAAAAAAAAATCACTAACTTATACATTAAGAAGAACTGCATTACTAATAGGATCATTGGTGCTAATGACGAGAAAAATTTGAGTATTATTATATAAGAAACACTAATTTGATTGCAAAATTTATAAAGTAGCTTCTTACAATTTCAAAAGATGTTTGCTCTTGTAAAGGCAAAATGGCAGACTTTGTTTGCCCCCTATGTTATCTTTCCAACCAAATCTTCTAGCTCATTATCTAGAACTTCAGAAACCCAACCTTTTACCCTAGGATCCTTGTAGCATGTAAGACCCGGAACATGTGAATCCGATGCATTCATTTCTTTTGAACTTGTAGAAGTCGTCACTATTTTACGTTTTCTCCGATTGATATAGGGAACCGATGATGAATCAAATTTATAAATAAATTTAATATTAAGTAAGACTATATTAAGTAGTTTCTCTTGGAAGGAGGTTATAATTAGTTGGGAGACTTACCTCCATATTGTGCCTGCTGAAAAGTATTTATTTCGAGCAATGTAGGATTTCTTATGATGTTGTATGTGGTGTCATCGAGCTTCCTCATATCTCCTCCAAACATGAGAGGGGTGCGTGCCATAGACCATAGAGTCATCTGCTAGGAAGAAAGTTTTGCTATTTCCACGGCTTAATATATCTTGTACTTGAAGAATAACAAACGGTAAATAAAAAATTGCATCTAGACTGAAGTTCTTTGCTCTTTGATTGTGAGGTTAGAATTTCTATGCGGGCCTTGATTTACACCTTGCAAAGGAATATAAGAAACATGATTTCTTTTTTAAAATGTGTTACCCCTCAACAAGTCAACATTCAAAAGCATACAGTAAAGTCTGCATCACAAGCTACGATGGCAAAGATATAATTTCGAAGAAAGGACTTGGAAGAAAATGTTATTTTCTAAGAAAAATTTGTTCATGTATCCTTTATATTGGCCATAAATAAATCCCTCACAAACTATATATAACGGTTAAGCTCCAGGAATTGCGTGACAAAAATGAAGTCTTTTCTGGTGAATGAGCAACAGTTTTAGTGGGCATCTTATGACTGAGAAAGTGCGAGCTTTTTGTTAATGCGTGCCCTTGTGCAAAAACAAAGAAAAATGGATGCATGGCACAGGTTCTTTAAAATTAGGGTCTTTTAGACATACCCCTCTCCCACAGAACGATAGCAAAATTTGACATGCCTTATGGCCCCCCAAATCCAATATCCAACGGTTAAGCTACTTCAGAAAGTTAAAATTCATCTTGTAGCAGTTGGATTGGGGGGGGGGGGTGGAGTATCTCACTTGGAATATACGTATATAGTATACTTGTGAATAGGTAGTGATGGGATCATAATGTGTCGATTGTGCCAAGTTTTTTTACCGGATCAAAAGCCACCCAAAATGAAGCATGTCTAAGTCCGCCATGAGTTTCCCCACAAGCCCGTTGATCCTATCATATTAGCTGCAGTTGATGGTTCTCGACGCTACAAGTTTGTATAAGTTCCTTTGAAATTCTTGGCAATTATAAGCAAAAGTAATGAACATGCAATCTGCATCAGAATTAATGTTTGGGATTTGGTAGTTCCAAAACTGAAATTAATGAGCTAGTAGAACATTGATATATATACCTTGTAAAGAATGACAAGGTGTTAAATATCTTTAGCATATATCCATATCTTCACATACATACCTTGATACACTAAAATGAGAAGCTACATCACTCCATGAATCCCAATCATCTCCTGTAACCCTCACTACACCAAAACAGGATATTTGTAACGCACACATTTTTTAATTTGTAACAGTTTTTTACCGTTAGTGCATTCCTACTACTTTTTTACAGTGAGAAATGATGGTAAAGCGTTAGTTTAATTGCGAGTGAGATTTGAATTAATTTCTAACGATTTTATTTATTTTGGTCGCGAGATTTTATCGTTAGGCAAACGTTAACAGTGTAAAAAAATAATAATAATAAACTAAAAATTATAAATTTGGGAATGAGGGAAATTCTGGGAAGAAAATAAAAAAACTCTCAAACTAAAATAAAAACTCCTCTCTCTTCTCAACCTTCTAAAATCTCTTATCATCTAGGGTTTTAGCCGCCTCGTGCTCTCCCATCAAGGCCCCAAGTACTCCTTCCCCTCTGTCTTCTTTTTTACACTCACTCTCTCACTCCCACAAATCTCAAATCTCCTCACTCATCAAGACTCTCACACTCAACCAAATACTAAACCTCTTCTTTTTTTTAGGTTGTTAAAATCAAATTATGATTTCAGTATTTACTAATCTTTTGTTTTAGGTTATTTTTTTAGATTGTTTTGTAACACTTCATGAGGTTGAACCCATCAAGGTAAATAATTGGGTTATTTAATTATTTTCTAATAAATTTTGATGATTTATGAAATGGGATTTAGTTAAATTTTGAATTTTTCCTTTTGCATTTGGTTTTTGTAGTTGAGTTCAAGGTAGAATACTCTAAATCTGCCTTGATATGACAAAATGGCAGAGAAAACAAAGCGAGAGGTCTAGTAATATACTGGAGATGAATTGATGCCACTCATTTCTCCATCTCATACCCATATTCATCAATTCACATCTCGAGGTACCTCGTGGTTTTTTATCTCTCCCTCATTCTCCACCCTTCAGGTTTGTCCTCTTTTCTTGTTTATGTATGTTTGAATGGTTTATGATTCAAAGTACATGAATGGTGTTGTTTTAATTGGTTCATTAGTTCCCATTTTAGATTTAGAAATAGCTTTACTCAAATACCCATGTAGTTTGTTTGTCTTGAAAAGTAGACTAAGTTATCCTATTTGATCAGTGAGCTAGTTTTTGTATATTGGATTCAAACTGAAATTGGGTTTTTATATGATGACATTACTATTTTCTTAAACCATTAACCAGGCTAGATTCTTCTTGTAGTAGTACAAGAATAAGTAAGGCACTTGGGGAACTTATTAAGTTATTGTGACTTAGAAATATACAATTTGTCAAGTCATTGTTGAAGGGTTGTATGCGACATCATTTTATCATTGATATATCGTTTTGTACATTATAGGTCTCTAGTAGCTTGAGTTGTAGTGGTGTTTGTGGCTTTTGTTAGGTATACCTGATTTGGAAAATTTGATTAATGATATGCCAGTCAACCATCAATTTTCTAGTTTGTCTAAATATTTGAAGGACCATAAATACTTGAATACCATCTATTTGTAATCCTTAGTATTTCTAGGCGGATGTCTCATTTTAGGTAAAAAGAGGTTTATTTGAGGTGCTTTCTATTTGTTAATGGTGTTGTTGGTTACCCTCCCGTACTTCTTGGTTTACGTCCAATTCACTACTTATTTATACATTAATTAGTCCAACAAACCCCCCTATGATGAGCTTTTACATTGTGTCCATTGAGCTTACTAGAAAAAAAAAAAAAAAAAAAGAAAATGAATTCTCAATGCTTCTAAACTCAATTTACTTTCTTTTGCTAGCTTATTTTTTTGTAATCTTGGGCTAGTCTTTTGTCTCCTAATAACCCATCCGTGTATTGACTCCTTATAGGTTGATACTCAAGTTTCTATTCTTGTAACAATCTGGGTAGACGATTATATGGGTCAGATGGCTCTTTCTCTAGGCAACCTCTCCAGTCTGGAAGATTTCGTGCACCAGGTATCATCATGATCTCACCCGTGGATTAGGTTCGCTATATCTATTATTGAAGTTAACATTGCAAATTCTATTTAAGATTTTTTCAGCGTAACATGCCATAAGTAGTTTTTTTGCTTTCGGTCATGCCATAAGTAGTTGCTCTCGGTCGACACTAAAATGAAAATTTATCTTTTTTCTTTCATTGGGCATCGAATTTTTGAAGGGTTGTGTAAACTTAATGGTTAGGTTTTTTTTTTTTTTTTTATCACTATTATAATGAAACATTATATTTAAGTATTTTACACTACCTTGGGTCTTTACGCAAGTGCATATGAACTGTTTGAATAAACTTCTAATAGAAATATGCCACGGGTTCATGAGCAAAACGGTGCCTCATAATGCTTAAGACTCAAGGGGCTCTAACATAAAATAGAGTAATCAAGTTTAAACACTTTAGAGTTGTAACAAGTAGTGAACTTGTTTGACACTAAACATAGGTATATTAATACATGCACAGCATTCTGGAATTTTCAAGTTTACATACATGCACAAACTTGTTATCTGTTTAGAGATAATTCTATCAACTATTTTCTATCAAATCTTGCATTGACCTTCAGGAGTTTTTCAAGTTATTTTTTTTTTTACTTTGTTTGAAGTTACATTTCCTAATCAAGCGGGGCTAGTTCTAACATGTAGAGTGCAACTGGCCCGCACATAGGCCCTGCCACCTCACCTATATTTCAGAACAAGTCTTAATGTTATCTTCTTTCCTAGCATTAGGTCAACATGGTTGCCAATGAGAGCTTAGGTTATATCTATCTTTAATTATGTAGGTACAAAGTGATCATATATCATCCAATGTTGCTTAGTCAACCTTGTGTTAAATTATTTCGTGTTTTCATTCATGTTTTACTTATGGTTCTATTTACTTTAGAAATGGGTGTATGCTGATTTATTTAGTGTTCAATTTTGATTGACAATTGGAGCTATTTATCCGTTTCGTGTATTTTTGTGCTTGTGCTCTTTGTTATTGATGTTTTCTAGAACAAAACTATAAGTTGCACATTATGCAACAAATGCAAGGTGTAGAAGAGGATTAGTTTTGTTCTTAAGGGTCTACTATAAACTTATATATTATAATGTGAGTGAAATTGGAATGTGAATAACAGCATGCTTGGTTTCTTTACCTTGCATACTCTCAGTTTGACATGTGGCCTTTAAACATGGCGCATCTAAATCTTTATCACATGTGATTTTGTACACATTCAGTTCCTATCAAACATGTTATGTAAGTTATGGGATGATATATTTTTAAGTGCACACTACACCAAAAGGGTGATTTAGTAATGACTCTTTTTCACTTAGTAACGTTTTTCCGTGACACACTTACAAACGTTTACAAAGCGTAACTATATAATTTTTCCGTTACTTAATTTCAGATAATTATCGGAATTAATTTCTCTCACGGTGAGCTAACACATTGATACCGTTAGAAAAACAAATTAGAAAAATAAAAGACATTCCAAAACCAAAGGATGCCGCGACTCATCTCTCACTTTCTCACTTTGAGGGAGGATGATGTGGATAGCTCAAATCTAGACAACCTGATCTAAAAAGAATTGATGGTAAGTTATTTGTCTTCTTCTTCTTTTTTTGGGTTTGGAAAATTTAGATTTTTATTTTCGCCCTTCCTCTTGGGTTTTCGTTATTAGTAAATATTCTTCAATTCTTTTCTTGGCTTGGTTTCATTATTGGCGTTGGGTTTAATTGGATTTTAGATTTTTTGTTTTAGAACGAGGCGGGGTTTTGTCAATGGTAACGCTCAACATTTCGATTGGGTCAATTAATTTTGCTAAGGGGTATTTGAACACAAGTGTGTCGGTTATCTCTTAATATTAGCTGAATATTTTAAATTGTTTCATAAAATTATGGCGTTGTTCAAAAGTTCTATTTTTCACCCCTTCGCAGATGTTGTTTCAATCTCTTGGTTCGAGGAAAAAGGTGCAAGCGGTGGAATTTAGAATTTTGTTGTTAGTTTTAGTGTGGATTCCCAATAGATTTTTCTTGTTGATCTTTGATTAACATGGTTGTAGACTTGATGCGAAACAGTGATAAAATGATTCTACCTCTGAAATAGGCCGTGAGACATTATCTACCATACCTTTAGATATGGGCGCATGAGTCGTAGACACATAGATTGGATTGTAGATTGGATTGGATTCCAATTAAAATCGTTGTTCGGACGATTAGTAAGACTGCATAAGGCATGCGGATCGTTGTTCGACGAGAAGATGCTGAGAAGGCATCTTTGGATGCAATTTTAGTGGTTAGGGATCTAAGGGAAACTTTGTCACGGAATCAACTATTTCGCTAAAACAAGAAATTAGAAGTGGAAGGTTATGTCCGCTTTTGTGTTTTCCCAAGGCACTTAATGGCTGGTGTTTTTTCGGTGGTAGTATTTTTTTGAGAAGTTCAGAGAAAATGCTAGATATAAGTATTAGAGAGTCAAGGTGGGCCTTAAGGAGCAAAAGTACTGTTTTTGGAAATTTTGTAGCTCGAGATCACATCAATGCCATGGTGCAACCTCCATGCTTTTAAGTATTCTTCTTTGCTCTTAAGGATTTGAGGTTACTAATTTAGTACCTTTTGCTCCCTGCAACATCGACATCCTTGGTGTCCAAATTTGATAGGTTTTAGCTCTTGAAGCAGAGAACACATCTTGGATCCCCAAGACACGTGTGTAGCAAAGCTTCACTTGGCCTTCTAAATTCCTAGTAATTCCTCCCATCCTCGACTTTTGACTTGTTATGTGTCCATCTGCATTTAGCTTCACTTGCGGTACCATCCTCGGCTTGCTCCATATGCACCTTACCTAGTTTTTTTTCCTTGTATATTCCGCCTTTTCCTAGTCCGTTCAAGAAAGACCTTAACTGGTTAGTGTCTTTTACTACCGATAATTGTCCTTTAAAGGTATACCCCATGTTATTCACCACTCTGCTTCTAAAAAGTCGCCAATCTGAAAGTACCGTTTCAAAACCTCCTGTAGTTTATTTCCCAACGAGTCACCTAAGCTAGTAATTATTTACCATTGTAAGACTGGAATTTTATGTTGAAGATGATCAGTGACAAAGCATCCTTTGCTCAATCGAATTGCCACGCCTAGTACAAGATTTTCACCTTCCTAAGTTTAGTGGGAAAAAAAGTCATGACCGGTGATCTCTCACTTCTCCAACAAGGAGATGGAAAGAGATAACTTATACCCCCTCGATCTTCACATCGGTATGAATTACTGACTAGATTCATGGTCGGAAAGTGGCAATGCTGTCCATCGACAGATTTCATAAACCAACCCCAAGAAAAATATATACATAAGTAAAAGTAGATTAAGGGTTTTGAGCGAGGCATAGTTTTTAATTATCAAAGAAATAATTTTATTAAAAATATTGTAGATTTATATAATTCCGCAAGTCCACATGCATCGATAAAACAATCTAAACATTAAACACTTAAAGATCAAATCTCTAGCCATCGCCAACTTAAAATTCAAACAACGGGATGTAAGATCAATAAAAAAATACTTTCGAACCACGGGTTAGACACACAAGACCAGCAGAGCGTCAAGCCGGACCCGGCGAATCGATTTGCATATCTTCGCGTTGAACAATGGTAGCCTTTCTCAAATCCCGGTTTGGATCCACCGGTTCTACAAGAGGCATTGAAGGGTTTTGTAATCTTAATCGAGGTAGGGCTGAAAGCTCGCGGTTGCATGATCTAGTAGAATCCGCGATAAAATTGTCGTTCAATCTGTTCTTGTCTTGTCATTGAAGTTAGCTTCATCGGGTTCACGCCGCCCAAAGGCTCAACAATGCGCAGATTCTTCGCGAGGATCTTTGAGGATGAGATCTTCTTTCGAGGCAGTTGGGATGAGAAAATTAGACCATTACTACCGGCTTCACTAGTGACTGGTGTTGGTGTTGGTGTTGCACTTGCGTACGACGAGTTGAAGTAGCAGAAAATAGACACTATTATTAGGAACGCCCTCGTGACGAATAGGTTGATGAAATTCTTACAAGCCGCAGCCATGACAAATTGCTTTCCTAGGAGGAGTAATCTCTAATAATAACTTGTGATGCTGGTGTGTACCTATTCCAAAGGAATTGGTTAGCCTCATCAAGAATGATACTAGTGTATTACCTCGAATAGGTGCATATAAAGAGATTTCTTTCCTCATTTATCTATTTATGAGTGACAAGATTTTTTTTTGGTTTTGGATGATAGTTTATATGCTTACGGTGATCCTCTATAATTTGGCACAGGTGTGAACTTGCGGATGAATTTGGAGTATTTTGTCATAGATAGTCAGGTATTGTGCTTACAACTTTTGTTAGTTACCTTCATTTTGTGTCCATTCAGACTGGGTGAGCATGTAAACGAACACCTAATTTCTTTATTTAGAAGAAAAAGGTTTAAAAGCAGACATATGTGGCTGAATGAGACTTATCTTTAATTATGTTATAGCTGTAAATGATGATATAGTAGAGGAAAGTGTGTGACCTGTAATAACAGTTTGCTATCCTGTAACAGATACTATACTTTCAGTGGATTCGTATATCTTTTAAGGGATTACACTACTATAGAATGACACATATACCACGGTCAATAAGAACGTTTATACCATGGTTCTTCCAAAAACCATGGGAAATATTTATATACCACGGAAATTTCTTTGGTCATTGGTTTACTAGTATATGCCGTTACATGAAAACCGTGGGATAAGTTGGGCCATATACCATGGTTAGTTTTTTTTCAGATGAGAGTAATCTTGCACATTCCCACTACCTTAAACATAAACGAGTGGTATATAAATTTTCCACTTTCTACCGTGGTTTATGACTTTATGCCAAATAGTCAAATCGTGAAAAAAAATAATGCGACGAAACTCATTCAAATTAGATTCCTGCTATTCTCTCGGTCTCTCCCCACAACTTCTACAGTTCCACGACTCTTAGGATTCCACGCAGCGGTGAGAAAATCCACCGTCACTACACAATACACTACACCATAATAGGATATTTGCAACACGCACCTTTTTTAATTTGCAACGGTTATTTAGCGTTAGTAATTTTCCAACGTTAAATAAGCGTTGGTAATGTTGTAAAGCGTTGTTTTATTTGGGTGAATTTCCAGAATTAATTGCTAACGCTTTTTAAGCGTTGGAGAAGTGTTACAAATTAAAACTTAAAATTTTGAGCAGAGGAAACTAAAAAATCGAAATATAAAACATAACTTTTTTTTTCTCTCCTCTCTCTCTCTCTCACCGCCGCATTATTTCAAGATCCCTAATTTTTGCACTCCTCAAAATCAAAATCAAAATTGTTACTAGTAAAGAAAGAAGAAGAAGAAGAAGAAGAAAACAAGGAGTTTGCGGTTTGAGGTAATAATCTTTTATTTTTTTTTCTAGTTACTTTTGTTTACATTATTTCATTATGCAATCATCCGGGGCTTGTTAAGCTAGGTTGCAGTTTCTTTGATTCAATAAGTTCAGTCTACAAAATGATTCCATCGAAGAGAATTTGGTAGCTTAGTTGATTTATTTTTCACGAAATGGGTTCCTTGAAGAAGCCAAACATGTGCTTGAAGTAATGCCCTTCATGCCTTGGCCAATTGTTTGGAGATCCATCTTGAATGGTCGTAGGATTCATGGGAACGAAACTTGGGTGAATGGGCATCCAAGCATTTACTTGATTGGTTCCTAAAAATGATGCAAACTTATGTTTTGTTGTCGATAAAAGCTTAAGGCAAATGTGGACTGGTCAAATGAGGGAGAGTCCTAAAAAGAAACAAAGAGTGTATGTTAACAAAGAAGAAATATCTTTGCTAATTTCATCTCTATTCCATTCTTTTCTATAGTTAGTCACCAAAGGTATCAATCTGGCTTTCCCTGTAGAATTTGCTTAATATTGTTTCAAAAGTGGAACCGTGTAATCTTGAATCGATAGCTGCAACTTTTGTTTTGTTTTATTTTTCAAAATTGCACGCCAAAGTTGGTTACGAAGCTTTTCTATAATAGAGAAAGCTTGATCAACGTATCACGGAACTTAATTCAAAACAAGTTACACTTAAGCTATGAACCTCAAATTGCTCGTGTTTGGTTGGAAAGTTGCAAGTCCGACAAAGGGTGGATGGAAGGATATCTTGTGGAAGTATTGGTTTTGTGTTTAAGTTTAAACAACCATTTTATTTGAGGTAAAACCAACAAGTACGTAAGCGGCGGTACATTATTTTTTTTAACTCCATTAGAAGTTATCAAATTATGTTGATGGTCCTAAGGTTACAACACCTTATTCGGGTTTATGGTGTGATCCGGTATCCCCTCATTGACAAAATATGGAGGGGAAAAATCATCTGAGAGAGAGTGGCATTGGACATCAAAGTGATGATTTGGTACTAGTTGTCTAGTAACTAATTTGCAAGGAGGAAGGATTTGGGTTTCAAAACCTGGTTTTTCTATTGTGCCTATTTATTAAAGCGATAAAAGTTTAGCAAGGGCTATCTCAAGTAAGTCAGTTTTCTACCTAGTACTTACATGTCGATTATGTCAAAGAACGAGTGTAACCGAATGCAAGGGTGTGGGCATGTAGCTCTGTTTATGTGGGGGTTTGCAGATTTAGTAGGAGATCTACATAGTCGCTTTGGACTTTTAGGTGCCACTCGAAACCATTGCACGGTAACTCTTTTGCTACTTTAAAAGGCAGAATTAGGATACGCATTTGTTCAAGAGTGTCCTTTGCTTTTCTACTTTGGGCCTTTTGTTTTAATGCCATAGGTCCTCCAAGCCCATTTTGTCAAGATCTTATTAATGTTTCAAACCACTTTGTATTCATTTTTGTCAACTTTACAACTTTGTCCTTATTTTACTAGCTTAATTAAAAGAGAGAGACCATAGGCTAGCTGGTCTACTTGAGAACATGATTTTATTAATACAAGTCGAGGTCTGCCTAACCTCTAGCTTCTTAAAAAAAAAGAGACTAGGCCGATCTTTACATAGCGGCGTTATTGGATGGAGACTTGGCAAAGAATTATGGACACTTTGCAAATAAATATATTTCTACGGTCTTTATATGGTATTTTAAAGTTTTGAAATGGAATCAATCAATTGATTTTAAGTGGTTGTAATAACATTTGTATGTTAAACTGTTCTAGCTTTTTTTAATAGTAAGCTTTCAATGGAATGGAGGCAATCTCTAAACCCAAGGAGGGTATAGGTTTGAATGCGATTGTGATATCTCTCAACTGCAGCAAAGCATAACAAAATGAAGTAGAAATTGGCGGGCTCACAATAGGCTCAGAATGCTACATAATGAGACCCAACCCAGAGGTCAATGTATTTAGAAAATGGTTCCATTTGTGATCGTGTGGGATATGGTTGGAAAGTATTAGATGACAGGTTTGATGGTAAATGTATGAATATCCGGAATGTCATCGACCATAAAAGGCCTTCTTTGCTAGTGGAGTAAAGTGTTTGTGGATTTTAGAAGCATTAATTTTGAGTCTTTTATTGTGAGATGGAGTGATATTATTTATAGAGTTCCTGGATGTGGGGTTGTTAGGGTTTTAGTCTTTGATGATGTTCTTGTATTTTTTTTCTTTCCTTTTTTTCTTGTGCTTTTAGGTTACTCCTTTTTTATTTGAATGAAAATCTTCACTTTACCGATGAAAGCATAAAATAAGAAGTCCCTCTTGAAAAAAAAAAAAGAACAAAAAAGACAAGTTCTACCCTACTACTTGAGTTATTAGTTATTACATATTGCATGTTTTCTTATGTATTACACATGGACATGTGTTTCCTTATCTATGGTACTACTTACCAGCATATAAGTAATTGCAAGTAATTGTGGTACATGTTTATCCATTTATGCACTTTTTTGGTTAGCTGATTATATTACATTTAACATTGCATAAACCGCCGGCTTTCTTGAAACCTATAAGCTCACGCTTCCCGAGAATTTATGCCATTGCAGATGTTAGAACTGCAGTGAAAAATAAAGTTCCCCTAAATCCGCTCTTTAACCTTGAATTGGGTTACATATTGTATCGAGACTAGCAACAAGGCTGTTGTTCTTAAGTTGCATAAGGAAGCCCATATGTATGGAGGTCAGTGAATATGTGCACATCAATGCTCACTTATTATTCTTTTTTTACTTTTTTACATTATGATGTTGGGCAAAATAAGTATAAGCTGTTTATTTCGTACATTTGATAAACTTTTATGTGTTTTGTAGTGCTTAAATGATGGAACCCCTGAAGTTAGAGATGCCTCATTTTTCTGTCATGGCGCAATAGCTAAGGTAGTTTGTTGTAAAGTATGTTCTTTGTTAGTGAGATTACTTTGATGGTAACTAAAGGAAAAATCCAACCTTTGAAAGCAACTGTGTTTTAGATTCTACTTTTGTAGTCTCTTGCTCTCTTTTGACATGGAATGTTTTTTTTATTGTTCTTTGTTCTTTCTCGATAGTTCATTTGGAATGAGACCTTTAGAAAGGTCTCTTGAGAAACTTGACGAGGTGAGGAAAAAAGCTCATAGAGAAATGATTGGGGGCTCACGGAGGTGGTGCGCTTCCTAGCACAACTCTGGTCTCAAGTGTATTTTTAATTGATCATCCTTTTTTGTTAGAATATGCATTTTTTGAATTTTTTTATATTGAGGAAGGCTTTTGGTCTTTGTTCTTTTTATTTATTTTTGCTCACAATTTGGTTTACCAAAGACCGGTTTCAACTTCAAGTGGGGAGCCTCTCAGTCCAGAGGTGTGTTCGGTTCTTGGTTTATCTTCTTTCACATATTTTACTATCGTTTTTTTTTTGTTGTGGCAATGATTCAACCGGGCTTCATCGTTAGGATCTATTATCATTGTTGTGTTCTTCTATGAGTTCTGTCTCGTTATTTATTTGATAGAAAAATATTTAGTTAGTTCATATTTCTTATTAACATATACCTAATTGATTATGCTCCGATCATGCCAATACTAAATTTTCAAGTGTATAATATTGTTTCCAGTTCCACGAGTTAACAAACTTATTTGATATTCTCGTGAAATCTGCTTTTAAGTTTGAAGGATCGATTCGTTGTATTATTGATTAAGAAAAGAAAACCCTCGACACGTACTATTATGTCTACATTTCTAAATGTTATCGGGGGCTCTTTGATTCTTCTACCAAATTTGTTCCTCTTGTGCTAGTTAATTGTCCATTTTGTTTGTTTGGTGTATTATTTGTTGTTGTGAAAACTACAATTCAGTTGATTAAGTAGGTTCATTTGACCCTTCTTTCTTTGCTTATTTGTTAAAGTAACATGATGACCAATACTTGTAGTCTGTATTGAATGCATACCATACCATTAACATTAACCAACCACACATTTCTTTTTATGTTTTCTTGTTTTGGGTTTGTTATTTGTATCCGCTTAATATGATTTTGTACCTTTTTCCCTTTATATTTTCATTTGTCTTGTGGCTTTTATATTGTAATTGTATTTAAGTGTATTGCTGTGTTTAACTTGGTGCTACAAAGTCCATAAATATTTTATAAGACTGTTGAAGTAATAGTTTGAATTATTTGACTTGAAGAGTTCAATGTAGAAGGAGAAAGAGAAGATAGAATGATGAAAGAAGATGAAAAGAGAATGTTGTGTGTTGTTGTCACATGCACTTGCACTTATATTTAGTTAAAGTGACTGAGCCTTTGCATGAGAAAGCATAAATGGCCATTTTCTCCGGACCTTGTAATACATGAATTTGTTAATTGTCTCAGTACACTTGCCTCCATCTTTGGTGCACTTTCAATAATGACAGCTATGAAATTACCTAGAGTTGATCTTTTGGTAGGATGTTAGAAAATAGCTCATTAGTCTTGAGGGAAGTGGGCATCATCCGCGGGGTTGACATGGATCACCCCATCTTGGCTGTGAGCATGATGATTATATCAATTTGTTAAAGAAATGTCTTGACCAAATCTAAAGGTTTTAACTCTTAAATATTCTTTGGTCTTGTTGGTCCAAAAGTGGATTTGAATCCGGCTAAAGTCAATAAAAATCTCGGATTTAACATTTAATTTGACTTTTATCCTCCAAGTTTACAATTGGATTGCTTTGGGTTTTGATTAGATATCCCTGCATACATGTTAGTGTGCAAGGCATAATAAGATTTTGGTTGTTGTGCTCATTGATAATGTGTTTTTTTTGTTGTTCGGGGCTTATTACGGTTTTGCTAACGTATTATGTCTTGGAACATAACATTGGGATAAATGATATTGATGATTATTGTTGTGTTTGAAGTGTGTTGTTTGTTGGACCTTGTGCTTAGCTCTAGGAGTGTCACTATTAACATAATCACAATATGAGATAATTGTATGTGAATTCATTCTGAGAATTTGACACATGTTCCCATTCTTTTTCAGATTTGCAAAGAACACCGATTGATAAGCCCCTTTGGTTAATGAGTGTGGTACCAATCAATCTACTAGATACTATGTGTGTTGTTTTCTACCCGAGGTTTGATTGGTATATACCATGGTAGTGCGAGGCTTTTAATACATATCCTCAAACATATGATCTCCACGACACTAATTACCTCTTGAAATCTTACAAAGAGGTATAGAATTGCTGCTAATGAAGCGGACATACACGCAAGATGAACTTGACGGTGTTCGACTTCGATATTATTCAGTTCATCTAGGAAAATGGGGTGTTTAGTTGGAAGCGAATGAGGATGAGTTTTAGCTATGTTCGGATCCCTCCAGTTTAATTTATGAGTCTTACCTTTTTAATTTATGAAAAGGAATTTGAAGTTTGTTTTCTTAGTGCACTCAAAAAATTAATGGAAGTTTTATTATTATTATTATTATTATTATTTTTTGCAATGTTTGATAGTTTATTGTACATTTTGGAATTTGTTGGGATGGAAATGTTGTATGTAGGCGGTACCGGCTGTAAATTTTGTTATCTTGAGGTTAGGTTTTTAAGTGGAAGACTGTTATTAGCATTATTATTATTATTATTATTATTATATATATATATACCACGGTTTGGCATAAACCATAGTGTTTAGTATAACTATATACCACGGTATTATAACACATACACTAATATAAACCATGGTTTCAATAGCTTATATAATAGTCGTGGTTCTGTTGACAACCGTGGTATATAATGGGCATACAAACCACAGTTCTTTGAAAAACTGTGGTATCCGTTAAACATATATATCACAGTTTTGCTATTATTATATACCACACCACCTACTGTCACGGTTGTATAACAGTGGTAAATATATTTATACCACACTTAAAAACAGTGGTATAAGTGTCATTCTGTAGTAGTGTTAATTCTAAATCATTGATATTCTTTTGAGTTCTTCTGTATGGTATTATCAGAGATAATAAGAGAGCAATGGAGGAAGTTTTCGGGGAATGTTGAGAATTTTAAGCCACTATGATGTCTGTTTGAACGTGATGGCGGTCGCATTCTTGCGCAGTTTGTGCTTCAATAAGGGTATGCATTTGTCGAGCTGAAATTGTTTAATTATTTTGACTTTGGTTAAGTCTTGTGATGTCTATGGTTGGTTGCCAATATATTGTCAAAGGAGGCTTCTATGGCGGCTTTTTTAGTGAAAATAGTTGTAGGATATTTTGGAAACCCAACTCTTTGCGCCTCTGCCTCGCCCTTTAGAGGGATCAGACTGCTTGAAGTCCATTTTATTTTCCCACTTTTTTGTTCGAATAAAATCTTTGTTGTTGGAGCTCTTTAACATACTCTTTTTGTTGAAACTTGTTTCTCATTTTGTGAAGAGTAACCTTTAATTCTATATGAAGATTAACAGTGGAGGGCTAGGAATAAGTGTTTTTTCTTGGGTAATTGCCTTCGAGAAATTGAGGGATTTTTTGGGATTTAAGTGTTGTTCGAAAGTATGTATGAGAGCATAAAAATTGTTGAAACCTAAGTCAGATGGACATTTCATATTCTTGAACCCACCCACCCACCCACCCTCCCCTACAAAAAAAATTTTGAAGCTAAGTAAGATGGACATTTCATATTCTTGAACCCCACCAAAAAAATCTTCCCCACTCTGCACAATTTGTAGTCTATTCCGTTCTAAAAGTTGTCTAAATTCCTTCATGCAGTCTATTCACGAGTTTTGTTTTGGAAGATGGGTTCTTATATGTGAGTAGTGTGAATGTATGGTGTATATATATTCGAAGTGTGGTATCTCGGGTTGGAACTAATAGAAGTGTATAACACTGATATAAGTGGAAGTGATGTATATGTTGTTTTCATTTTAATTTTGGTATATAATTTATAGTGTCTTTTTTATTCGAGGATTGGTTATTTGACTTAACTGGCATTGGTCGAGATGGTTAAGTAGCTGGTTCTACTTAATCAATATATTTGAGTAGTTAGTTCTAAGAATCAATATATTATTTGATTTTCGAGGTTATGGCAGGATTTATGTTTATGAAATGTTGAAAATACAAAGGAGACTCTGCGAAATTTTTATGTCTTTCGTCAAGGTGTCGACAAGGTTATAGGGTTTTGGAGAGTTACTTAAACTTTCATGTCTATACTATGTTTCTATTGCTACTAGCCTACTACCATATTCTCTTTTCTGAATTTCGTAGTTTGAGTATAAGGAGCTACTACTTAAGAATATGATATAAGTATATATCTATACATATTTGTTTTCTACTGCCTGATTCCTTTTTATGTATTTCTATTGGTGTATAGGATGAAAGAGACTTTTCTGATGATACCATCCCAAAATCATCTCCTGATGCTTACAACTATTGAAGGTGCTAGTTCTATACAAATGACGTGAGAGTTTGAGTTTAAGAACAAGTCTCATTGATTTGGAAAATAGTGTGTATTTCATTAAGTGGCAAATCCTATTTATGAAAGATGTTTTGGTGATGTTATTTTAATAAAAGATTATGTGATTGGATGTACTTATGAGATTAATTTCTTGTTTATATTATGGACAATTGTAGAATACTCAATAAGTGGGGGTATTTTTGGCGGAAATTATTTTTTTTACATATCAAATAGTTTTGTAACGGTGGAAAACCGTAACTAAGCTTTGCAATGAGTAACACTTTACGCAAAGAAAACTGTTACCAAAAGAAAATTAACGTTACAAACTTTATAAATCAGTAACGCAAAAAGCGTTACTAATTTTATAAAACTGGCATTCTTGATGTTAGAAAAGATTAACACACAAAAAGCGTTCGATTTTATAAAACCGTTACTAATGTTAGCAAAGAGTAACACTAAAAAATGTTACTAATGTTATAAAACCGTTACTAAATAGTAATACAATTGAGCAAAAAAAACCGTTAGTAAATATTTTCAGATTCGGAAAAACCGTTAGCAAAATAATGCTTTGTAACGCTTTTTAAACCGTTACAAATATTTGTAACAGATTACCCATTCAAACTGTTATGGATAAAAAAGCGTTACAAATATTTTTTTAACGGTTTTTGACTGTTAGTAATAGCCTGTTATGGTATAGTGCCTATACATGTTCACAAGAGGGCTCACATCCTTGGCCATATAGCTGGTGTCGCACCGACTCCAGGAGAGAGAGAATACATGATAGGGTGATCAATCTCCTTCAGTACCTGCATAAAGATAATTATTTCATCTCCTTCAAGAATTGATAATTTTGTCTTTTGACTTGGGAGCACGTGGAGAGTGTTCAATAATCCCTAGTTTAAACAGAAAATTGCATAACAACAAAATCAAGTATATACTTTTCTGAAAAAAATAAAAATAAAAAATCATGGAACCACATTCACATTCACAAGTAGGCAAAAGATAGAAGATCTATTTCAAATGTAGTAGACGGACTGTCCATTAAGTTTTTCCTTCCCATGATCTCGCCACCGGTTTTGGCTGTAAATGAACCAGTAACCCATAGCTTCTTCTTCCTCCCTTAGCTTTCGCTTCGTGCAACAGCGCACATCCAGTAAAAAAATGAATATGAAAACCTTTGAAGAAACTAAATTGACACGGGTTTGGTCAACAATGAATCAAGTTGAGACGTTGAAGGAAAATAAATGTGTCTTTGAGTAGTGAAGAAAAACAAAGCTTGTAAATCCTAAGAAAATTAAAATTGAAATTTTTTGTCAAATAAAACCTTACACAAAAAAATCGGTGCTAAAATAAATAATTTTTTTGATTTCATTACCTTGTTGAGATGTGAGAAGAAGAAAGAGTGAAAAAAAAAAACCGAAAATACTTGATCGATAACCAAAATTGGGGAGAGATGAAACAAAACACTACTTGAAACCCTAGCTAGTCGAAAAGAGGGTGTCGATAGAAGTTTTAGCGATAGACAGTTTTTCCCCCTTTTTTCTAGTTTTTTATTTTCTTCAAGATTGCTTTACCCACGGTAGGTTTATTTTTTGGCAAAATATTAGTCACCTTTTCTATATAAACGGTGGGGTAAATGAATGTGAGAAAACAAATTAGGAATTTTATGTTGTACCGTGGTATATGGCATATTATATACCACTGTTTTACGAGACCAGTGGCATTTGCTTGTACCGAAATTAGAAAAACCATCTTTACCGTGGGAATTGACTATTAGCCACCGTTATTGGGAAAACGGTGGTATATACCATTTGACCTACCGTGGCTAATGTGCATTTTTGTAGTAGTGTCTATTTCCAGGTTTGTATTTCTTACTCCGGTCAATTTGTAAAAAAAATTGTAATCAGTTTGTAGTGGGAAAACTAACCTAGTCAATGACAACAGGCTTATTACTTGTCGGTTCCCTTCCCTATTGAGAAGGCTTTCCTACCGAAAAAAAATAGCCATAAATGGTGGCGGGGGTGAAAATTTTTGACTGCTAAATTATCCCGGCAGAGGTCTTGTCTTTGAGAGCGGGAATTCTATTGAAGATTTATCTATTGCTGTATCGGATTCGTCCATTTGCCTTCAAGAAAACAACATTTTTTACAATGTGCTCATTGCTGATTCTGGAAAAAGGATCTTCCTATTGCCCCAGGCAATGATTTTTCTATTGTTTGATCACTGAAAACCTAGTATCTTATTATAGGATATAGGCCTATGTTTGGCTCAGTTTCAGTCATGCTTTTGGTAGATGGCGTCTGGTTCCCTTGTTTTATATTTTGGATACCTGATTTGATTTCCAATGCTTGCTTTTGATAGTGCCTGGCATATTGCCACATGTAATAGATACCTAAACCATTACCCCTTCCTTTAGGTTTCTTATCACATTGTAAATTGTGCTGCTTGCAAATACTGCGTGCATTTCACCCTTTCTAGCTCTGGTCACCTGATTAGATGATTCTAAATCGCAATCACTTTTGGCCACGCCAGGATCAAGTTTTGACACTGTAAGCTTGGGTTTGTAGTCCGAAATTCTATAGTAAAGTAGAATTCGCAGTCCAAACTCCCACTGTAAAGTAGAGTTAGCACTTAACAGTTTTTCCTACTGTAAAATCAATCTTCACAGCGACTTTTTACTTTGTATGAAAGCATGTAAAATGACCCAAAACCTCTTTAATGTCCGTAAAGAGGCCGGCGGCGATGGTAATGCCTGTTTTCAAGTTACAGGGCGTGAAATTGGCCAAACATGTTTCCTTTATTAAAAAGAGGTTTCCCCGCTCTATCATAATTTAATTAGTTGGTAGGAAATTGGTGAGCCTTCAAATTGTTTTCTTTTGATTTAGTGAAGCCTTCTTGATTCTGGTGGAAACTAATTTACAAGCCGGAGCTAAAACAGATATGAGGTAATATACTATAAGATTAAACAAAGTTTTGCTTTTAATTGTTGAAATATTATTAAAGTTACGATAACATTATATTTTGCTCCATTCGCAAATTTTTATGGGTAATTCTCATTGGATTGATCTTTGCGTTTATAATCCGGTCTTTATTTTGCTAATCTTGGCGTATCCACTGGTAAGAGCAAAAATATTGTAGCTCTATCATCTACAATTGTAGGGTATTAACGGTTCGGACATTCTGTGAGAGATAAGTTCGTGCTTGATAATGTGAATCTTTCATGAATCTCCATTTGGGTTTTGATGCAGAGGTGAGAATCCCTAGTCCTTCTTTACTGTTAAACTCAATCCACTATACCTTAGATTATCAGTATTTAGCGTTTGAATTGGTCTTGATCCCCTTATTGTCTGCTTCATGATCTTTTCTTGGTCGACTATTTTATCTTAATGCTAGGATCTCTTTTGGAGCATTTGTGGAAGTAAATGGGCATATGATTTTCCACAACGCAAGCTGTTATCTCTTGTTTAGGATCATAGTATGAAAACTTTTTTTATGGTGATAGTTCAACAATAAGTTTGTGAGGTTTAGAAAATCGCTCAAAGTTGTAAATGTATATGGTTGGATTAGTTTTGTATTTTATTAGTTTTTTTTCCCATATATATTATGATTTCTTTGTAAAATAGTATGAAAATGTATTGTGTACAGGATAAATTTAGTTTAAATAAGAATTGTTGATTTATGTATATGGTGCAAGAGGGGGCATCTTTTTGTAGGTTTAGCTAGTCGCTACAAAATATGAGAAATTATTATTTTTTATCAGCAACCCATCAGCAACGGTTCATAACCGTTACAAATGATTTTTAAATTAATTTTTTTTAAATTAACTAACAACTTTGCAACGGTTAATAACCGTTACAAATTACCAACGCTTAAAAAGCATTTGTGAAATAAAAAAAATCGTTGCAAATGTTTTAAATTTGTGTACAAATAGTTATAAAAAGTGTTGCAAATTATTATTGCAACGCTTAAAAAGCGTTGGAAATTTCTGTTTGCAACGCTTATTAACCGTTACAAAAAATTTCAACACTTTACCCACGCCATATTTGCAACGCTTAAAAAGCGTTGCAAAAATTATTAGCAACGCTTTTTTACCGTTGCAAATAGCCTGTTATGGTGTAGCGTAGTGTGAAAATTTTCAATTTTTTTGAAATCAACTAAGTAATAGACATTCGTATAAATTGAAAAGTATCAAACTATTAGTGTGACACATTGAATAGAATTGTGAATATCATACAATCAATGTACCTTTGACCTGAAGCCAAAATAGATGATCATAGTCCGGAGCAGGAGGTCAGAAAGCCTCTCACTCTCTTCTTCATTTCCTGAGAACCGTTCAAACATTGCAATAGAAATATACACAACTTTCTTCACTGTTTTAGACTTCAAACATGCTTGTATAATTCCAATAGTTCCATCTATAGACGTTTTGATTAAATTGTCTTTGGGTATATTTTGTTCAAAATCCATAGGATGAGAGACGTGAAAAACACCAACGCATCCATCAATAGCTACTTCAAAACTTTCTAGCTTTTCAAGATCTGCATAAAATAATTGTAACTTTTGTCGTGCACCAAGGAAATTAATGAGTTGGTTTGTATCTTCCTTGAATCCCAGATAAAAAATGAGTATGGAATGTTATTATGAATATGATTAGAAGCTATAAATTGCATTTAACGTATAATACTATCAATAAAAAAGCACGACATTCCCGTAACAATAATGTAAAATTAAAATGGCTGACAAAAGAAATAAGTGAGTGAATTACATAGCTCGGACAGAGTAACCATGTTGAAGGACCCTCATAATCAGCCATGAAGCTATATATCATGCACCACCTGTTACACAAACTGCACCTTTCTCGCATTCCATTTTCAATGAAGAGAGGTTAGAACATTTGTCCAAGGCTCCAAGCTAGATTGTGAGGCCTTCATTAGCAATTAACCAAAGCAGTCTTAATTAAGTTGATACTTTTGACTATCTTTGTAACTATTTGAATATTTAGATGATCATTGTTATTATTTTTATCCCTTCTCTAGAAGAGTTATGCTCATAATGGGATCTTTGAACAGTTATGAAGTAAATCATGATTAAAAATTGATTATGTTATATTGAAAGAAACTCTGATATAACGTACAAATAATTTAAACCTCTTTTGTTGATTTAGTGAGTGTTTAATGAGGATACCACTTACAATAGATTTTGCAGGGTTTTTTTTTGTAATGGAGATCAGCTAAGGACTTACTTTAAAATATATTGGGTGTTTGAAAGAGTACTAAGGCAGGGTATTTTCTCATTACCATTCAATAGGTTAATAATTCTAAGAGAGTCTGTCATCCGTAGATATATATATGAGCTGAAATTAAGAATAATACTTCAAAAACACTTTCTCAAGGATGAGTTTTGCAATGCCAGTGGGTTTTTCAATCTCTTTCATCTTCAAATTGCTTCCAATCAACATTCTAAGGTAAGCAATTCGAATCCGTCGTGCTTCTTTAATCAGTGCAACTCAGGTTGTTCATAATATTGTAGGTTGTGTGCATGTGACTGTTGGTTATGTTCGTGAAGTTAAGCTATCTCGACAAACAATGAAATTCATAGATTGTCAAAGTGCTTCTCATCGAACACAACCGAGTATTCGAAAGAAGTCAGGATTGAAGATATGTCAGGTAGATTTTGATTAGTAGGATTGAGATTGAATTGAATCTAGCCTAGGCGATACTTGGATTGAATCTAACCCTTTTTCTCATTCAGCCAAAGAAAAAATAATACAATCAGGAAGAGATAAGAGGGAGACCCGAGGGCAGTATAGGAAAATCTTTCGATTTTCTAAAAGTTTTCATTGAGAGAGAAATCTAGGGCGGGCAGTTTTATTAGAGATCCACATATCATTAAATGGTCCATGTGGCAGAACCAAGTACCGAAAAGTTGCTACATAAGAAGGAAATTGGCCACCTCAAGTATTATGCTTTAATATAGGAGCATGTCTTCAGTGCACGAGATGTATGGTGCGCAGGTAATATGGGCCTTTGGATCAGTACTTTTGCCATGCAATACACACGCACCCCTTTGTATGAGTGGCCCAGATTTGATAGCATACTATACGACCTGCGCACCATAAATTTAGCCTTAATATAGAGAGAGATAATAGTAGATATATCTTTTCTGTTCTGTTCGGTTCGATTCGGTTTCAGATACCCAATTATCTTATCGGTTCGGTTTCAAAATTTTCACACCACAACCCAAACCGATCTTATTACATCCCAAGGGTGTGGAGCATAGTAGACACAACTTGGTACAACTTTTTACCTTTCACTTAACCAGAGATGTCCACATCCAGAAGCAGAAAAATGTTTGACGTTTTACTGTTGCATGTGTTTACGTGTACTATAATACAATGCATTAATATCCCACACATTTAGCAAGAAAAAACTAGACATCACCTCCTTTTTCTGTGTCTAATCGCCATAAATTCGTCATTCTGAAGATGTGTCTTCAGTCGTATCTCACTGACCGATCGTACACAAATTTAAAGTGTATATAATTCATACTTGTGATTCAAAAGTGGTAGACGAGGCTTCCCTGATTTGGAATGCATTGAGTATGGATAAATTTCTCGATATGTTTCTTTCCCTCGTTAGTCATTCCAATGACTGACTGCTTTTCAATAATTTCTTGCAAAAAACAAAGAAAGCAGAAAAAGAACGTTGCGGTGACCGGTGATATTAGGGGTGACTTCGGATCGGATCGGATTAACCTCTTTCGGAATTTTTCCAAATTTTTTTCGGAACCTAATATGCTAGCCAAATCCGATCCAATTTTTTTTGGATTCAAAATATATTTCAATTTGAAACTTTCGGAAATTTGAATAACTTCGGAATACTTGGTAAATTTTCAAAGATCTCTTTCTTTCAATTATTTTTGGAATATCATACACGGCAATGTTCATTTGTAGGGAGAGAAAACCATGTCACAACACCAATGTACCAACAACAATACGTGACTTGTTTACTCATTTTCATTCAAACAAGTGATCCAAAAAAGCGAGAAAGCGAACATCTGACCGGTGATAAAAGCATTGCATTACGGTTGAGGTCCGGATATTTGTAATGTTTCAATCTTTTTTCGTGTGTGGAAATTGAAGCGTGAAATATCTGCGTAAATAATGGATTATGGTCTTGGACTCTAAGTAGCTTTTACATAATATTCTATCTATTGGAATTTGGCTTTTGGATTGAGTGGAAGTCATTGTATGACTCAATGACATTTTTTTTCATATAATTGTTGTTATGGCGGACGATTGTAATGATAGTAGAGTGGTCCAATTCAAGTGGGGAAGTAGCAACTAGGTTATGTTTTTGTTTTGTTTTTGGAAGTAAAAAACTAAAAAATGAATGAATGGTCGAGATCTAATCAAGTGGATAGTGAGAGAAGTATATATTTTCTGAATAAATTGGCAATAATATCGGAAATTTCGGAAATTTCGGATCGGATTTTAGAATTATATCCAAATCCGATCCAATTTTTTTTCGGAATTTTCGAAAATCGGAAAATCGGCCCATGAAAACTACACCCAGAGCCAGACCAATTTCGGGTCGGATTTCGAAAAAATCGGAAATTCGGCAAAAAGAGACACCCCTAGGTGATATTGCCAGCAATGGTATGATTTTTTATGGAATTTTCTCCCTCGATATGAATTTACGGAAATTTCGAGGAGACTGGAATTTTGGTATAGCTTAGTCGCTTGGTATATTAATGGAATGGGCAAATGGCTTAATAGCCTCGCTAAAAAGACACTAATTTCAGAATCTTGAAAACGATTTTTTATCACCTGAAGACCAAAAGAATTGACTTTTAGCGAGTGGCCTCTATGCAACTCATCAAGTGCAGATTACGGTATTACCTGTTTCTGTCCCTTTGCTACTTTGAGGATGTTTTACGAGTCCGATTTTGCTGTCCTTAAAAAGTGTCATCGGGTATTTTTGGCTTGCATTGAATTATACGTCAGCGGGTATGTGTACACTTGAAGCACTATGTAAACGGCTTCGATCTTTTTTAGATAGCTAGAAACCAAAATTTTGGACGGCATAACTCAGTTCGTCCGGGCCGAAAATATCATCTGATATATCGATATATCGGTGATATATTTTGTTTTTTGAAAGGTCTGAAATGGGTATATTGAGATAAATTGGAAAGATATATTAAGACAATTTGAATCCGATATATATCATTTTTTTTATATATCGATCGATATATTTGATATATCCGATTTTGATCTTTGACTCTGTTGACTTTGACTGATTTTTTATTTTTTGTTTCGACATTTCCAATATATATCGATGATATTTCTAATATTTTCTGATATATTGACACAAAAAAATTCTGACCAGTTAACAAAAATAGATATATCTACTGATATATCGATATTTATAATATATTTCATTTTTTGAAAAGTCCGAAATATCAATCGATTTTGAAAAATAAAGCTTGCAATATAATTACTTAATTTTAAGTGTAATAAGTTAGTTGAAAAACATTATAACTAGCTTTTGTGTGTGCGTGTGTATGTGAATGTCTGTTGTGTCCATGTGACTATTCTTCTTATGAGTTACGACTAAATTTCAAGTTAGAGCGTTTAACTTTTAAGCCAAAATCTAGAGTACGTAGGCTGTAGCCCTCTATCATGCAAGAAGTGAGGGTGTATTGCATGACAAAGTCTATAACCAAGAGATGAGATGCCAACGCACCAATAATCAAGGTGTACTCTAGAACTGCCTAAACTTTTAAAGTCAACACTAAATTTACATTTGAGTGTTGTTGTAGCTGGTTTTAAGATGATAATTTCACCGAACGGAGATCATTCAATTCTTATTGTTGGGAAAATGGTGTCCTGTAGTGCATCTGGTATTCTAGTTTCTCATGCATAGGTTAACAAGTTATAGAGTATATTTTTGCCTGAAATCCCTTTAATAAACAATATCACCGATATTTTGCAATTTTTGATATATTGATATAATCGATTGATATATACTATAGATTCGATATAAATATAAATTGTTGATTTTGATCAATTTTTGCCTGATTTTTATTAATATATCAATGATATTTCTGATATAATCGATGACATTTTCGATATACCGACATACAAAATAAAATTTTGACCCGTCAACAAAATGATATATATCTACCGATATATCTCAGTTTTTAGGATATACAATATATTGTTCCAATTCAATATTTTAGTAACTGATATACTACCCTTAAATAGTCAACAATCAACATGGCAATTTTATATTTAAAATAAAATATTTACAGTAGCATGTTCCAAAAACTAAGTAAGGATTTCAATAATTTCATATATGGATTTAATTAAGGCATGGCATAATATCTTACAAAACACCTTCTCAAATCTCAATAGTTTCTTCTTTTTTATGTTGTTAAATAAATATGTGATTAAAAACATTTCTTTCATTATCAATCAAAAAGTGTGGACTTACTCGGTTGGATAAAATGCTCCTCATTTCGTTTGTTAATTGGTTTTAGTCAAGGTCGTATTCGATCTCATTTTACAGGTTGTATGTACTAGGATAAATATCAAAGTTAGACACGGAAATGGGGTACATAAATTGGCTTTTAGTTTGTTTGCATGCATATAAAATTGTGAGAATCTGTTAAGAATAGGACCACTATTGTGGAATTTAAAAAAAAAACAAAACATTAATGATCATTCCGAAAAAGACTTGGGAATTTTATATCTCAAAGACTGTGTTTGGTTCAAGAAAAATTAAATTTTTTTTTTGAATGTTTGGTTCATAATGGAAAATGAAAAACTAGAAAACAGATTCTTCAAATGTATTCAAAAGGATAAAAGCAACATCTATTTTAATGGAGAAGAAGTTGTTTTCCATTTTTGACAGGCTCGGCAAGAGAGAGAGAGAGATTTTAGAGACTGCATGTTTCAAAAAGTTTTGATTACCTATTTAGTTCAAGTTTTATAAGTTTTGATCTAGTACTCCCAAACTACACTCAACTACAACAAATTTTTTCTTTTCCAACCAAACACACAAAATCCAAATTTTTAGAAAATCATTACATGGAAAACCAAATCAAAAAATTTATTTTCTTTTAGAATCATTCAGTGAACCAAACACAATCTAAGTGAATTTTTTCCGTCGTTTAAGGGAAAACTTTTATCAATAGGAAGCATGCATGATATATGTGAGAAACCTGAGACCGTTGGTGAAAATATTGGGAAATCTTTTCCATGCCCTCCTATTGCAGAAAGCCACAAATATACTTTGAAATTTGTATATCTTCGTAATTGGGTGGTGGAGATTATAAAATCTGGCCCGAACTAAGATATTTAGAAGCAAAACTGCAAAACACACTAAGAAAATATTATCCAAGCGTACAATTTGCCAATTAATGTATTCTTATTTCTTAGTACTGTAAGATGATTATGCAAGTGTAATTTTGATAAACACACTATATACTTGGACATTTGTATAAACTCCAAGGCTAGCTAGCTGATCCGCTCACAGCCAATTTGTTGTGAATTGGATGTTCAAAAGCTTAAGATAATCTGAGCACGACAAAGGCCTTAGTGGGTTTATCCTCGATCTGTCAGTGTCACCACTCACCACATAGTATGTTGTTTCATAGTGATAAGGAGACTAGCTACAAATTGGAAAATGATTCTGGAATTTGGTTGGAGACCCTTCCAGTTCGACTTCAGGGTGTCCAATATGGAGCCTAGCTTGGGATGCTTTTGGAGTTTTGGAGTATCGTTCGTAGTGGTTGCAAAACAACACCTTCCTAACTTCCAAAATGTCACAATGCCTAATTTGGATTCATTTATGGTTTCAAGATATCAGTGACTTTGCAATATCTCGACTCTTGAATGTTGACGGCTTGTTGCAGCTGGTACATAATACATCGAAATTTCAGAGCCCCAAAATTTGGTGCATTGCTGTTGGTGTCTTAGCTCAAGGGCACCAATAATGCTGACGACTTCTGAGGGGTCGCCCTTACCAGTTACCACACTGCAAAGCCTATAAGGCTAAGTCCAATGGTGCGGCAAAACACCAAATTTAACGTAAAATGTGATCCAATGGTACGTTAAAACGTTATACCGCCAACGCTATCTTTATAAATTTCTCTATTTTTGCAGTCAATTTTAACGTTATAGCGTATGCTCTGTACGCCATTGTCAATGGCGGGGCAATAAAAAAAATCCAAATTAGTCTGCACGCCGTAGCCAGTGGCGGGTAGGAATGTAATTTAATTCAAATAATATCTTACACGCCACTCACAATGGCGTACAGAATTCAATTATGATTTTCCACCCGCCACTCCCAATGGCGGTTAGAATTGATTCTTTTTTTTTTGTTTTTTTTAATAACTTAATTTATGCAATTACCATTCTATCCTACCTTTTTAATTTTTTTTGATTTAGTTGTATTTCTTTGTTATAATTTCAATTTTAAGATTAAATTTATTCCGATTTGCAACAACTTAATTAATTATTTAAATAAAACATTTATTGAAAAAAAAAAAAAAAATTAAAAGGAAATACATTAAAAATACATCAAATACGTACGAAACATTTAAACTTCTTAATCAAATTAATCAATCGCTTTCTCCGTATTCTTCAAAATGCAAATTTCTTGAAGGAATTCGTGCATTGCGAAGAGTTTGATCTTTCAAAATTTGTTTCTTTGCGTTTTTGTACCATTCTTTTCCTTGAGGTGTCATAGTCGATGTATTTGTGCTCATGATCTCCTTTTCCCATGCCAATGTCTCCACGAATTCTTTTTTTTTCTCGCAATTTTAATCCTTGAAGGATTAAACGCTTCACTTTCATAGAATTTTTCCCACGGTCGATTCTTTGCCTCAATGGCCTCCATAAGCCCATTGAGATTGTCGCTTTTAATTCTTTGAGAGAAGTTTCATTTTGACTATCAACTTTTTTTTTTTTGTTTTGATTTGTCTCTTCCACAATCCGGTCTTTTGATGAAGCAGGTCTTTGCATTTCAGAATGAGGTGTTCCCCCATGCCATCTTGTTAGTTTAATGGGTGAAGACCCGTTATGAAAATTAGTTTGAGAGAAACCCGGGTGTAGTTGGAATTGAATGGCGCCCATTTTTTCGTAGTCTTTCAAAATAAACCACGCATGATCAAATTTGAAGGGTTTATTATCGAAGACACGGTGACATACAACTTCTTTGCTTGCTCCATCGTAAAAAAAAAAAAAAATAGTTTGAGTTTAATCAATTATATTCTAACTAAATAATATATATATATATATATATATATATATATATATATATATATATATATATATATATATATATATATTATCTTACAATGTCCATTTAGATACGTTCTCGACCATTTCATATCCTCGGCTTGATTCAAACATCCACCGAAATAAAGTAAGCGCTTTATTTATAAGTTGCCAACGACTTGTAACACTTCTCATAGTTAGTGCCTCTGTAAAACCCCGATATCATCCTCGATTCTCAAATTGTTCTTTAATTTTATCCCACAATATGTTGTTGCGATTGATTTGTTTCGATGGTGGATCAATTGAATTATCCAACCATGCTTGGCATATCTTGTGTCTTCATCAATGCTAAATGATGATCCTCGCTTGACATTATTCTTGAAAGAGTGAAAGAGAGAGATAAAGGCAAGTATTATTGATAATACAAAAATAAAATATTGCGATGTTTTGCGAGAATGTGACTTTGAGAGAGGAAAAAACATTCTTTTTATAGGGTCAGATTGAATTATTGAATTTTATTTTCTTGTGGTCTGTACGCTATTGATTAGGGTCATTGGGTTGTGGGCAAGATTGTAATGAATTATGTAAGAAATTATTGGGGTGTGTGCAAGATAAAGAATTGTGGGCAAGATTGAAATGAATCATGCATGCATGGAATCTATTTATTGGGGTGTGTGCAAGATAAAAAATTATGTAAGAAATGCATGTAATCTATCTAGAGTACTAGAGTACGCATGTTGCATGTGTACTCTCCTGGCCCTCCACCAGCATATATAACATAACTCTCCGCAAGAAATTAAACCAATTTGCTATCTCACACAATTTTTAATATTTTCAATTTTTATTCTATAATTTATTTACTAGCAAAATGAATTCTGATAGTGATAATGATTATGATTCGATTCCCGAGGAGAAAGACGGCGTATTGAAAGACACTTCATGCATGAACAAGAAGTGTTGACGGCGGTACACTTTCGCAATTCAAATGAATCTTGTTACTGGCTCATATCATTGAAAACTCTAATCAACCAACTCTCCGTATTGGGGTGTCGGGGATGGCGCTTATAGGAATAAGTAATAGAACAGCGGGAAAAGCTCTCTTAAAGGCCCGATTATTTCGGTGCCAATCCCACATATGATGAAGTTTTATTTGAGCTTAACAGAATGGCGATCACCTATTCTTGAGGATTAGGAGTGGTCTTAAGGAACATAGTGATTTACGGATGAAGAAATATGATGCGACCAATAACCCGGTTTGTCGTCACCGCGGCAAAATAATGTGTGCATTGCAAATGCTAGCAAAGCGGAAACCCGGTGATTGAATGGATCGGTATTTTCAGTATTACCTGATCAACAACACTCTCCTTTGTTAAAATGTTTTGCAAACATGTGGTGGAGAGATTTGGTGCACAATATCTGAGATCTCAAATGAAGAAGACATTGCCGATTGCTCGTGTGTTCTTTGAGTTAAGAGGTTTTCTGGCATGCTTGGCGTCTAGATTGTATGCATTGGACATGGCAAGCATGTCCAATGGAATGGGCGGAGGACGGTATACTAGGCGACATGGATCGGCCAACTCTTGTACTTTCGAGGCGAGTTGCTTCTTCGACATGTGGATATGGCATGCTTACTTTGGTTTACGGTACTAATAATGATGTTAATGTTTTTTGTGGCTCTAATCTTTTTCACAAACTAACATTAGGTTTAACCCTCCGGCAAACTATTCTCTCATGGGTAAGGACTATCTTTGTCGGTTATTACTTGGTGGACGGTATATATCCTCGATTGCCTACACTAGTGAAGGCGAAAAGGAATCTAAATCAAGAAGAGATAAATTTTTTTCTGTGATGCAAGAATCTTATAGAAAAGGCGTTGAGCGAGCATTTGGGGTTCTTCAATCTCGTTTTGCAATTGTTAGAGGCAAAGCTCGCTTGTGGGACAAAGATGTGCTCCATGATGTTATGTCGGCGTGCATTATTTTGCATAACATGATTGTTGAGGAAGAACGACATAACTATTTGAGCGCTTACGTTTATGGAGACTCACGAACCTATTATTAGCCATGATTACTTTGAAAATCCTAATATAGCGAAGTTGTTCCGACCGAAACCTCAATTCAATTTGAATTTCGTAGAGTCTTGCAGCGTGGCATATGTGCATAATAGGCGCGACATGTGGAATTAGAGCAGCGTCTGATTAACCATTTATGGGAATGGCGTGATCAGAATTAAGATGTGTTTATGTCGTGCATTTCTTATATCTTTCCAGTATACGTTTACTCGTGCGTTTACTCATGTACGTTTACTCGTGCATTTATGGGAACGGTAGTCTTTTTATGTCGTGCATTTCAAGTGCCTACTCCATTCAATTGCTTGGAGTAGGCACTTGAATTCGGCTTCTTCTGCACTATATGTTTCATTGCTTTATGTTAGTGCAGCCAAGTAGAGACCATTAGAATCTCGTAACACATAACAGTAGACAAAATTGTGTCCAAATTTCCCTCTAAATAGGCCAGCTCTAGATGAGAAGTTCCAACTCTAATTAATAAAACCACTGAATTAAGAATTCTTTTCGGTACATTTTTTCTTTCCTTTTTGGTTCTTTTTTTTTTAATAATATATATGGTACATATTCCTAATTAAAAATTGAATCGATTTAAGTTATTTATAAAGCGAATTGGACCAACCATGAGCAAAATGCGGCAAATGCTGCAGCACCCAGAATAGAACATCACCCTCCGGTGAATTGAAATGAGGAGTGGCTTTTGTGTACTAAGTGTGTACTAAGTGCTGCGGCATTTTGTGTACTAAGTGTACTACCCAGTATTTTTGTTTACTTCTAAGGGAGTGGCTTATCTTCTGCTGAGTCCGACTCTAAAATTTTGAGTTTAGAACCTTGGATTAAACTTCATTAAAGTGAAACAACCATGAAAATTTTGAGAACCTCTTGTAAGGTATGTATGAAGTAACAATTTCTGAGTTGTTACGAAGATTACACATAATTATCATTTTCCCAACCGAACACATTTGTATCCTTGTAAAACATGTATGTTGTTAATAGCGTACTTCTTTAGTTCTTCCTTTTGATTGTAAATTTTCAAGTCCATCCGCGGCAAGTCCACAACATCCTTATTGACATAAAACTAACTATTTCAAGCTTAGCGAACAGCTTGACCAAACTATTTCAACTTTGTTCCATAAATGTTTGCTTTGTTTCTACAAACCAACCACCATTGCTCATTCATCAACTAGTTAACTTTTGAAGGCAACCAAATGAAAGCAATTTCAACAAATCGAGTAAAGCAAACTGGCTGCATTAAGCTGAAGCGCATCAAGTTAACACTCTTAAATGTCGGAATATATATGGGAATATTTTGATTTCAGTTAGAGACTGCTACATCCCATTCTTAGATTTCAATTAGAGAGACCTCCTACTAAACTAACACTCTTAAATGTCAGAATATATATGGGAACATTTTGATTTCGATTAGACTTGATCACATCGATTGCACCACTCAATTTCATAATGCAACAATCACACAACATAATCAATATGATTTTAAACATATTCAACCAATACAAAAATATATATAAATTAAGTTACTCACAATGAAATACTAATAGAAACCATAACGCATGGATGGATCAGTTGATTCACCCGCAAAATGAGGGACATATACATCCTC
Organism: Coptis chinensis; assembly: GCF_015680905.1. Classification (NCBI taxonomy): domain Eukaryota; kingdom Viridiplantae; phylum Streptophyta; class Magnoliopsida; order Ranunculales; family Ranunculaceae; genus Coptis; species Coptis chinensis. The sequence continues at coordinate 80,553,937 of NC_141463.1, read as the reverse complement.
CCTTGAGATAGATGGCGAGTTTGAACTTGTGGGGGTCATCCGAAGTATAACTTAACCGAGGGGTATTTAGAATATGAAATGTCATGACTATTCAATTCTTTGGCGTATTCAATATATCATCCTTACTAGAGTGCAACCCACTATTCATTTTGCAAATAAAACTAGCCATAGAAGCCGTGGCATGCATATAGTCCTCTAACATCGTCTTCATTTGTGCCTAAATTTATACCATAATTAAATAAATTAAATGTTGATACAAAAAATAAAATAAAATAAACTATTTAATTTACTTTGGTGTCAAGTTGGCATCAATAGGGAGATATGGCACCAAATCTTTGTCAATTGGTGGAACACGTAAATTAAAGATTTCACCATTACGACAAGTAATAGGGATAACCCGATTGGCTTCGGGGAGTAACAAGCGCCTCGACTTGTGACAATGGAGGATATGATGGCGATTAAGGGTTGCCCCATCGGCTGTGAGATACCTATATCCTCTTTAAGACCGGATGCACCAACAAAGTCCACATTCACACCTCTATAAGTTGGGGGTAGAAGCATCTCCACCGAGACCACGAGCCCGATAGTCGGTGTATTCTTTGCTCACTAACTTTGTCTAATCAAGGCATCAGCGAAATGCGCCTTTGTTGTACCATTGGAGCAATATATCGGTCGGCATCCGTTAAGATTCATATCGCGAAGGGGATCACAAAGGCTGAAGGAGCGCCGATTGACTTGGCGGCGATAACGCTCTCTAAATACGGACATTTACTAACTTAGCGGCTCCAAACAAGATGTATCGCCGACTAGTCAACTCTAATGCTTTTCGGAACATATGGATGATTTATGCGTATGCATGTGGAATCTACCCATGGTAGCCATACAATAGAACTTGAGTGCGAGACTCTATCATTTGTCGCTAGACTTAGATTACAATGGGCTTCACCATGACCTTATGGCCGGTAAGTTGGACCCCGATTATTTATAGCGAGGAAATTGGTCGGGCTCTTCAAGTATCGAGCGTGCATGCCATTTCGAAAATAGGAATAATACCGATCTTGAACAAAAAAACACATATATTAGCACATAACTAACTAATCAAATCCATTTTAAAAATAAATAACTTTAACTACCTCAATGACTTGCCACATCCCCACCACGGCTTTACTACCATTGCCAATGCCAAAGCGACATACCAAGTCCAAAGACATAATCGGATCGCGTATATCGGCTCCTCCCCGATCATAACTACCGATCTCATCTATCTGAATAAGACTAGCTAGATATCCCAAAGCGAACCTTCTTTGTGGGAATTTGCTAACAATACATTTCCAATAACATACAACATGAAAGCCGCGAAACCCTATTTCTCTTTCATTAATATCATCTTACCTTTGCATAAAAGTTTGTATACATCTCTAAATGACTCGGTTTGATCGCCACTATAAATCTCATCCTCCGTTAAAAAGGTAAATATTTGTGACCTCATCAAATAACTCATATTTTGAATCAAAAGCTACAATCTTTCCTTCTCCAACACGCAACCAAGTAAGCATTGAGAAATCAAAGGGCGTAAAGCCTATCTCGCCACATGGAAAATGAAATGTGTGGGTAGAGTCCCACCATCTCTCTACAATTGCTTCAACTAAGCGTCTATCGGACTTTTCAATATCAATTTGAGCAAAGGCGTCAAAACCAACATGCGAAGCATCAATTGAAATTCTCCAAAGTTCTTGGCTCAACCATTCCATATGAGGGGCCAAAAGTACCTTTCTTTACCGACTTTTTCCTTCGTTCCACCACCTTCACGAAGAGTAAAGGATATGTGTGTACTTTCCTCTACAACAACACGTTGATAAGAACTAGGATCAAACTCAAAATAAGAAGTCCCTACCGCATTATATCTTCCGGATTTGGGGCATTTGGTGTCCACGACTTTTTGACTTTGTACCCTTACCTCACGAATTTGTGTAAAATGCGGACATTATGGCGGTGAGAAATAAATTAACACTAAAATTAAACATAATTTATAATATGAAACTAAATAAATTGGTCTTGCATTCGACAAATAAAATTAAGTGCAAGTTATAATATGACACAAAACTAGATGATATGGCATTACGACAAATAAAATTAAGTGTCACATTTTCTTTCTCTTTGATGGTATGACACAAAACTAGACCACACTATAGTATTCTACGTATATCAACACACAATCGTAGTCTCCTTAACCTAGAAAAACTCTAGTTATCTTTCAAAAGGATACTAACACATCATTTACCAAATCAAGTGGACGTATTGCTGAGACTTAGACAATGTGTTTCTAACCTTGGCCCGAATGAAGGAGCGGCTTCGCTAATATGTATTGAGAATCCAAGTCAAACTGCTTGAAGAAGCGGCTTGCGGGGAAGTTATTAGTGACTAAATTGTCCCACAAAACTTGTAGCACATCAATTGAAACCTGCCATGGTTTTATAACCGTCATTATAAATTAACGAAAATCTAACCAAATTATAAAAGCATAATTATATGCGATAAGAAAGTGAAATTATAAAAGCGAGAATTGAGAGAACAACATCAAAGTGAAATATTGATAAATAACAATTGAAGCTCTTAGAGATTGAACATTTGGCTATCACATAAAGATGGTGATTGTACATACTATAGCACTTAGATATATGCACATTTGAGGAGAAATAAAAGAGAATAATATGTTCGGGCGTTCTCTTTAGCTTGATCATGCATGGTGATTTGATTGTTTGGAGTTGACATCCACCTTTACTAAGGTCATAAACAATGCAATGAACTGATGCTTCGACCTCTGGGGGTGTGATTATTTCATGTAGCTGCACTCACTCACTCACTCACTCATTCATTTTAAGTTGGCCCAAGTTTCACACATTCCAAGAAACTTATCTATCGACGTAACAGAAACAATTTCCAGAAACTTATTAGAATAAGAAATGGCGAAGAGCAGAAACAAAAAGAACGATAAGAAAAATGGTGCAGCTCCGATGGATATCTCGATGCCCACAGTATCAGATACTCCCCAAGCAATGGACACAACGGAGATTCTGACTAAAGATTACATTTCACGCGGTGTTCTCAACGAGAAAGATCAAGAAGGGAGTGCCCATGAAGAGATCAAATTAGAAAGATGAAAGCCATCAAGAAGGCTATATCCAAAAATGAGAAGTCAGAAGAGAAAATTACGAAGAGTGGAAAAAATATGTCGAGAACTAAATCTGCAAAATTTAACATGCGAATAGAGTTTAAACACCCTTAATATTGTTGAGAGCGTTAGAGAATGCTACAAAGGAGATGATCATGCGAATGCCCTTGGCAATCTGAACATGTCCATATCTAGATAAAGTGTTATTACCTCTTTTTTTCTGTGTCATCATTTACCCTGTACTAAGTTTTACATAACAAATTTTGGAATTGTTTGACCTATGGAACAGGTTAAGGTAACCACCCTATCTGTGAAAAATGCACACTACTTCACACCAGTTTTGTTTGACGCAATTTCCATTTGATGGAAAGTGATTTATACATTTCCACAGCCATGTAACAAATATAGTGTGAATGTCGCACTACTCTTGGTTGTATTTGTACCATCTTTCAAAAAAAAAAAAAAGTTTCACGCATTTATATGTACCATAAAAACATGTTTCACGCATTGGTTGTAACTGTGTAAGTGAAGAGAAGTGGAGTTGGAAGTGCAAACATCAGACATGGAGGTGGAAGTGAACAAGACCACGAATAATGAGGATGAAGACAACATGACTCTGGCTAAGCTTTGTACAAGAAAAAGTTCCATACACCTTCCCATGGTAGTTTCCGATCAACCTGGGACACCTTCAAGCTATAAGCGAAAGCAAGCATTGCTAGATGTGATAAGACTATGCGATGCCCTAAAGAATGTGCAGAAGAAGTTCGGGTAAATCTAGACCCTGAATTCCCAAGCTTTGTCAAAACTATGCTCCCATCACACATTAGTGGTGGATTTTGGCTGGGAATTCCTTCACAGTTCTGCAAATCACACCTCCCAAAAATGGATGCTACCATGACTTTGGTTAATGAAAATCATAAGGAATACCCACTAGGTACACCTTGAGAAAAGATTGGATTAAGCGGTGGGTGGGGGTTTGCTATTGCTCATGAGTTGGTTGAGGGTGATGCCTGGTCTTTTGAGTTAGTTGAGGCTACCAAATTCGGGTTTATTTTGAAAAGTTATTTGTGAAACCTTATGCTTGAATTGGTAACTTGGCGTTTTGGCTGCGTGTTCTTTTCAAGGTCATATTGTATGGAAGAGGTGAGTCTAGTATACTAACACGAATTCAGAGGAGAAAACCATCTCAACATTATAATTCAACCATATTTCGTTGAGTGAGGGACACCATCTTATCAATTTCATTCCACCATGTTTTGTTGAGTGAAGGATAGTAGGAACCACTACTAAAATGTTTTGAAAGAAATTGAACAAACAATTGGTGTGTAATCACAAAAACAACTATAAATCAAAACAAAGGGATTTCAAATCACAAAAACAACTATAAATCAAAACAAAGGGATTTCAAGTACAAGAGTACTATAAACAAGCTTGTAGAATTATCTGCTGCAGTTTTTTTGCCTCCCTCGTTTTCAAGCCATTTTTGTGGAAAGTGGCGATGAAAAATCCAAAATTTGGCGCCAATTTCTTGATTTCTATTTTTCTGGCGCGGTAGTGTTGAACGGTGAGAGTGAGAGCGATTTTTTTTTTAGTGAGAGAGTGATTTTTTTTTTCTTTTTTGTGTTATGGGGGGTTTTTTGTTAAAGGGTAATATTGGGAGATAAATAACTACACGCCTTGGTGATGCATGCACAAAAAGCTTGGTTTTTTTTTTTTTTTGCCCATGCCATTGGTGATGGCGCAAAAAAGTTTGGTTTTGTTTAACCGATATTTAATATTTTGTGTTGGACGCCATTGTCACTTGGGCGGTTTGGAAAAATAAACCATTGGATTTGATTTCGCTATCCCACTAAGCTGTATCTTGTGCTATTGTGGTTTGGTGTTTTGGTGCACCAAACCATTGGAGTTAGCCTAAAATAGTTGGGCTACAAATGACCTTAATAACATTGGCAATTTTATTTTGGCCAAATGAGTAAATGGTTGTTTTTGGAAAAAGGTTTTTTATTGTTTGTAATGAAAGTTGCATCTCTACATATAAAGTTGAAAATATTTGTTTGTTTTTGGTTGAAAACAAAGTCATTTTTACTAATCCAAATGGAGAACATAGTTGTGGCGAAATTATTTATAGTGTTCTTTAAAATGGTTCTATCGTGTAGGTTAAAGCAAATAGTACTAATAATAGTGTTGATTGAATCAGTTTGGTTCTAGTAGTCCGTTATAATGGAAGTTTAGAAGCATATACCATATGTGTTTTAGCATATTGCAATGGAAAAGTACATGAGAAGTAGATTCCACTTAGTTGTTGCAACGCTGAGCAAGTTCAGAGAGTTAAGTAATAGTCCTATTCCTCAAATTATCCCTTGTAAGAAGGTTGTTTGAGATAGTTTTTCAGAAGAACAACCTGCCTCTTTCTGTTGTATCAATGTTCCATATCTGGTTCCAGAGTTGCGGATTATGTCCATTGGCCACAAATAAACAACAATTGGCTTAACTTCACCACATATGCCTATTGGGATTGTAACACAAACCAAGTAGGAATAAATTTTGTCTTATGGAATAATTTTGGTTATTGCATTGGTGCAAGACACAACAAAGACCCAGAAGAGGCAGAGGCACAGGGTATCCGAGGAAGACAAGGCGATTGCAGACAATGTCTCGCCATTTTGACGAACTGCAAAAGCTTAGCTGAAATTTTGCAACACAAGGGAACAAGTTTATCTTGGGGAGCTACCTCAGTAGCACATGACATTTATGCTCGTACTTCACTGTTGGATGTCTGTTATTTTCATTTTATTCGTAGAGATTCTAATTTTGTTGCTCATGCACTAGCTAGTATGGGTAGGTGAGCTCCCCCTTTTTTTAGTTTGAATCCTGCTACAACAAGATCTCTTATTCAGTTATATGTGGATGATGTAAACTCTGTAGGAAACTCTTTCTAAATTTTGGAAGTGTCTTCTTTTTATGAGTTTTATCTATATAAAAAAAATAACATTGGCAATTTAATTTTATGTATAAATGATTAAATTACAAATTTACACCACATCTTTACTGCGTATAATGCGGCTTGCCCGAGCTAGCAGGATAATTTGTCATTTTCTATTATTATGATTTTTAATTTTTTTTATCTTCTGTGGGACTCAGTCTCAAGTTTTAGTTTTCTTTAGGATACAGGCTATTAATGGTCACTAGTTCGATTCCCCTCGAGGCCACCGGTGAGTCAGTTCTCGGTTGACTTTCCAACTAGGACTTGGGATTAGTCGAGGTGCGCGTAAGCTGGTCTAGACACCTGATTAGCAAAAAAAGAGAAAAAGGAAAAAGAATGCCTCCACGACCAGACGAGGGTGAGTGCCTAGCTCATGGACAATAGGGTACGGAAGTATGACTCAACCTAAGGGTGGAATTCGAGCTAATCAAGCTGCGCTTCACTATTTTCAAGTTTGGCTCGTTTATTAAGCGAGTTTTGAAAAAAGCTCAAACTTGGCTCATATAATATATGAACGAGCCCGAGTAGTTTGCTTATCGAGCAGAGTTTCATCAAGCCCGTTTGTTACACGAGCTGTAATATTGACTCAAGCTTGGCTAATTTATTAAATGAACGAGTTCGAACCGAGCTCAACGAGCCGAGCCCGAACCGCTTTCTCAAATTCCACCCTTAATTCAAGGTTTGAGGTGTAAGAGTATGAATCCATAATTGAACTAGAGGGTGCGTTAATTAAAAATCTCGGGGTGTGCTGTGTGTGCTTACAGGTTGGACGTTTTCTTAGCAAAATCATAATACTGGGATTTAGTTTTTCCAAAAATTAGGAGGTCGCATCTACCCTGCTGGTTCCATCTATGACTATGACTGGGCCGGTGCAGCTATAGCTAAAATTCTTAAATAAAAACGAAAAAGATATTTTATATTTATATATATATATTAAAAAAAAAAGGAAAAAGAAGAAAAAAAAGAGAGGAGAAGACCCAAAATAAACAGTAGGGATCAAGGGATGTGAACCTGTGAAGTGAGGAACGGAGTCACGTCTAAGAGGGGCCACCACGTGAATACAAGCATTAACTCGCTCTCTTGTTCATCCATACTTCACTGTTTACGTCCCATCCTCCCCACTTTTCTTTGCTTCCTTCCTTCTCTCTCTTCTTTTCTTTTCCCTTCCCCATCAAAACCCTCTCCATCTCACAAAAACCCTTCTCTCTTTTTCCTTGTATGTTCTTCTTCTCCTCACCATCTCTCAGAATCCTAACAGTACCCTACCATAGGTAGAATATAGATATAGATCTACTACTCATATAAAGATCAAAGAAAGAAAGAGAACAGAGAAATCTCCTCTTCTAACCAAATACTTGTTCAATGAAAGACCCCTTTGCCACTTGACTTGAAAACCTTACAAGACACAAGCTCAAAACCCCATCCAAACACCAATATACACTTGTTAAATCCAACAAAAATACAAAGATCAAAATTCAGCAAAAGTGACTCTTCAGTGTGAGAGTGAAGTTATGGACCTGACAACATCAGGTGGTGGTAGTGGTGCAACATCAGAACCAAGACCAACTACTGACGTTCCTTCATCTAGTATAGTACCAGTAACAACAGAAGCAGCTGGTTCATCAGTAGCTGCACCACCAAGTCGTTATGAGTCACAAAAGAGAAGAGATTGGAACACTTTCCTGCAATACTTGAAGAATCACAAACCCCCTTTAACTTTAGCAAGATGTAGTGGTGCACATGTTATTGAGTTCTTGAAGTATTTAGATCAGTTTGGTAAAACTAAAGTGCACTTATCTGGGTGTACTTATTTTTCGGGCATCCCAATCCACCAGCACCATGTGCTTGTCCATTGAAACAAGCTTGGGGTAGTCTTGATGCTTTGATTGGAAGATTGAGAGCTGCTTATGAAGAAAATGGTGGAAGACCTGAATCAAATCCGTTTGGTGCAAGAGCAGTGAGAATATATTTAAGGGAAGTAAGAGAAGGACAAGCTAAAGCGAGAGGTATACCTTATGAGAAGAAGAAAAGAAAGAGACCCCCAACAACATCAACAGCAATTGTTCAAGTGGGTGATGGTAGTAGTGGCAGTGGTAGTGGTATTGGTGATGGAAGTGGAGGTGGAGTTGGTGGTTCTAGTTCAGATGCTGGTGGTGGGATTGTTACTGTTGCTGGTTCTAGTAGTACTCTTGTTGTTCCCACTACTACATCACAATAGATTTTATTATTTCTTCTATTTTTTACTTTTTTTTTCAATTTTCTATTTATAATTATAATTTGAGATATATATTTATATTGAGATTCTCTCTATAATTTTGTCAATCCATGAACAATTTTAGCTGAAAGAAAGTCTTATGATTACATGTGAATACCTTCCATAGTGTTTCCTGGTTTAGATGATGAACCATATGTTAGCTAGAGAACCAGAAATCTCACTTTCTCTGTATGTGTTCTTATCTTTATGGCATTTTTAATTTGCTATACCTGTTATACCATGTAAGAGTGTAATTTGTTTATCTTCGATATGAAATTTTATTGTAGAAGGAAGTAAGACACCCCCATAGATTTTTTTTACCTCTCAAGTTTAGTGATCCATTCATTTAGATAGTGAAATTGCTTTAGGAAAACAAAATTTGATGATATATTGTTGTAGATCATGACATTCTAATTTAATGTGCATGATATGCTATTTTTTTTGTTCTTAACATTTTGTTCAAAGTTTTGAGTTTGAACTCAAAGGAAGTGTGCATAGGTGGGAAAATGGTGGAAGATGGAAGCAGCCAAGCTCATGTTGCTTACTACTAGTCTACTACGCAAAATGGTCCCAAATCAGCAATACACCCGGGGGTAATATCAGTTGTAATGGCACACGTGCATAATTTTGCAGTTCAAATCAGGTCCCCCCCTCTTCCAACACTCACACTTGCACACACACATACATATACACTGTAACTTGATTTCAGACTTCTTGTGATTTTGGAATGAAGAGGTAAGTAAGACGAACATTGAAAGGTGGCCCCTCTCTTTCTATCTATATTCTATAATGGTGATAGTATTACTTTTCTTGTATGAAAGCAACTTAAGAAGAAGAAAACTAGAAAACAACAAAATTAGAATATAGAATGAAGAAATGAAGTATTTGTCATTTTTTTTCATCAGCAGCCACCTAAGAATGAAGAAGACTAGCAGCCGACCACTTCTAGCCTTGCACAAACTCATCAATCATTGGTTAAGAATCCCTTGAAATAAGAAAATAATTTTTAAATCTCATCCCACCTCCCAATTATCTTGCTTAAGTCATCATGTTCATCCTCTTTACTACATTGGGCTCAAGTTTTCTACCCCCCAGTAGGATGAGATCTTGGCCATTGAGGTAGCCCATTTGGTGTGTGTGCGCGTGCGTGTGTAAGCTCATGGACTACCTCCATATATATATATATATATATATTGCATATTAGCATAGGGATATAGCATGTCAGTTCATCTCAACTCTTGGCTGAGGTGTATCTCTCCCCTTCTTTTTTCATTTTATATAATTTCAATTAATCTCAATACCCAAGTGTACAATAACAACTCATTAGATTCTTTGTTTTATGTATTAGGAGAACACATGGTTAACAAATTATGTAATCAAAGTAGTGATGGTATCTAAATTTGAGATTCATGACATTCATTATATATTTTGTTACGTATTTTTGAATATTATCATCACTTTCTTTTATTATTGTTTATATGCTTGATGGCATTCATATTTTAGACATTCTCATGACTTGTCATTGAAGTAGTATTTGTTGTTGCCGACAAGATTTTGGTTCTAGACTCTACTATAATGTTTAGGTGCATTACCAATCAAGTATAATCGTGAAGATATTGGCCAAGGGTTTTCTAAGCTCACTGGATAACTTGGTCATAATTGCCCCCAGCTCTAATTCTAGAAGGCCATTTTTTCTGTTTTCTTGTGCAATCACCTGAAATTATTACTGAAGCCTACTGTAAATAATTTCATCCCACTTATTTTTATTCATTTATCAATTCTCAGCAAGATCGAAGTTCATTTTCAGTTTCAACCCTCATGATTCGAGCATACTATTGATATCTCATACCCTAACATACTCTCCATATATCGCAGAAAATATTGGAGAAATGTCCCAAGGAATGAACGTATTCTAAATCTTTTGTATTCTGTGCCTCTGTGGGACTGTCTGTTACAGTGTTACTTGTGTTACTTTATGGCTCTTGTTGTTGAAGTGGTGCAGAAAATACCAAATTATCTGTGCTTGATTTGATAGAACTCATAGATGTGCCGTTCGTGTCTTTATCGTACTTGTGTTTGATTGTTGTAGCAAAAGGAGTAATGTCATTAGATAAGAGAATGGAAAAAGCAAAGCTAAAGCTGAATTGCTTGTTTTTGTCTCAGTGTTTACAATCCATTGATAGGATGTGCTTCCCCTCTTACCAGCCGATAGTACTACTTCGAGTTTCACACCTCTCACAAATGTGGTGAAAACATTTATAAAGAGAGAGAAAAATAACTTGAAGATGAAAGTTGAAACACACACAAAGGAATGGGGGTGTTTTAAAAGCAACTAGTACTGTCCAGTCTTGTCTGCACCTTCGGCAGTACTATTATTGACGTATGGATGAAAGGAATATATAATTATATATGCTAAAATACTGCTATACAATCTGCCTCCAAGTACGACACCACATACCCCAATAAAAATACTCCCATGCTTTATTTTTTCTGTTTCTTATTAACTAAAAAATAAAATACTACTATGCAACTCTCCATCAAAGAAATAATATAAAATTGTTTCAAAAACTAAATAAGGAGGAGATAAGGAAACTAAAATTACAAAAAGTATTACACGTGTGGGCTTGTACTACACTACAATATGCATTATATTTTGTTCATAATAAAGCTAAGTACTAGTTGATTGGAATTTAATGAAATTTTCTTTAAAATATAGTTGTAAGTTGTAACATCAATAATTGCATTTAGGTGATCAAAGAACATACTATATGCTTTCTGTAGGTTAATGATGGTAGCTGAATGGTGCTCATTAAAGGGTGTTAGCCAATTGCTATTTTGTTATTACGCCCTACTTCATAGTTCATCAGTTCAAAACTTCAAATAATGAAAAAGGTTGCAAGAGCGAACTTGGGATTTATTGTTTTGATAACTGGGGCCCTAATGTATCATTGAGGCCCTACGATATATAATGAAAAAGAATTACAACAACGACATCGAATTCACTATAGGAAGAAGGACTAGCAACTTCTTCAAGTGGCGATGGAGTACACGTCAGGATATAAGTGAAAAGTCCAAAATTAATAATGATATACAAGTCAAAACAAAGATTTGGTGGAAAATCACTGTCTTCTGCTTTCTAATAAATCCTTCAATCCAAGAAATGGTAAAAGTTAAAAAAACTGTCTTAAGTTTTAGAAGTTATTTTAAGGCAATTAGTAAACTAAATTCTCCAATATTTAAGGGGCGCGGTATTGACACAATCACACCACACCTGATGAGATTGATACCCCTTTAGTAAAAAATAAAACAATAATGTTATTCATTATATGTTCATTTACATTCCACATGTCGGATAGTTCTACGGCATCGGGTTGCTGCGAGATTCCATATTGCACGACAGACAGTTGCCGCAAAATCACACAATCCACGGTATGCGAGATCGCACAATCTACGACATCGGGTTGCAGCGAGATCCCATATCCCACAGCAGGGAATTATTGCGGAATAATTTTTTTGTGTTTTTTATTTTTTTTCACTTCAAATTTTATGTATTGAACACACACGACATATAGATACCTCATTTTCTTTTTTAAAATTTCTTTATACACTCCAAGAATAACACCAAAACCATAAAAAAAAAAATGTATAATCGAGACATAATTTTACTATCTCACAACAAATATTTTAATATGTTATAAGAAAAACTTGTGATCAAATTAATGAAGAAGAATTTTGATAATTAACATAAGCAAAGACTCCATTTTAGTGAACACAACCATCTCGCAGCAACTAACTTTTTTTACGGTGGCTATTAAAAAAAATTTAAAAGAAAAAAAGACTAACGACAACAATATCCGTGGGATATGGGATATCGCGGCAATTCGATGCCGTGGATTATGTGATCTCGCGGCAACTTCTTGCTGTGAATGTTTTTTATGTGATTAATGGAGGGGTACCAGTACCTTTGAATTGGTCAAAGGGGTGCCAATTCCATAAAGTAGGGTGTCAATACTGCGACCCATATTTAAAAGCAAATAGTAAGGAGAGATCGATCTCTCCTCCAATTAGAGCGCACTTGTCAAGAGCCGTAAGATAGAGTGCACGCATCTCAATACATATAAGTCAACATAAAAACAAAAATAAATTCTAATCATCTTCTTCTCTCTATTTACCTTGTTTTTCCCTCAATGTATCAAACACAAATAAGCAATCAATATGAAATCACGACGACATTGTTTCGTTAATTTACTTGATCAAACTAATAGCTTAATAATCTTCACATTTTGTTCTCAGAATGCTTGAAAACTTTAGGAAGTACATGCAAGATATAATTCATGTGTGGTGTTTCTTGTTCAATATTAAAAGCAATGATTTTGTTGTTTATCCAGCCTGTACAAATTTCCTGTTTGATTTATGGGTCTTAATAAACCCAGTCTTAATAACATGAACAAAAGTTGAGAACTTAAGAAGAGATGAGCGAGGAAGACAAGGGTTAAAGTGTCATTTTGGTTGTATTTTTTCCTTCTTCAATTATTTTCATTGCTAGTTACATCAGATACAAACAAAATGGTTTTGTTTTCTTTTTGGGATGAGATTCGCTTCTAATATAACAACTTACAATCTTGAGCGTTTTTTGTGATGAGAGATTCTCTCCTCATTAGGATTCATATTTAAATGGAGTTTTTTTTTACTTAAACCCCAAAAAACTATGTAACGTTTTTACTTAACCCCCATTTTTAAAATTATTTTACTTAGCCCACTGATAAAAGCCCAAAACTATAGTTTAAACTCCTTAATAATATTCGACTGACTCGGAAAGAGCTTTCTAATGGTCTAGGCTTCAACCCAATCAGAGAATTAAAAATTGACGAAAAAAGTATTGTAGTAAATTTCAGTAGTTAGGACCCTTTTGAACTTAAGTAATTAGGTTTTGGGCTTGATTTAGTGGCCCAAAACACAGCTCCCAAGCCCATGCACGAAATTGTAAACTAAACATTTGCTTTATAAAGAAGTTTAGGGCATAAACAAAAACTCTCCTCTCGATTTCACCCCTTCCCCCATAGTTTAGAATAATTTAGGGTTTATGTTTCTAGCCTCAAACTCCATTAAAACATTTTAAGTTTTTAGTTTAAAATAATTTCTTATTATTACTATGTTTTCTTTTTATTCTTTTATTCCTAATAGTCCCATGAATCAACACTAAACCTTCATTATAAGGGTTTTAAATGAAGCTTTGATAATGACTTGATTTGTTAGAATATGGTATTTGTTTAAGAGCTTCAAGTCTAGGTTTTTCTCTACTTAGAAATAAAGAAAATTAATCTGGACTAGATAATAGTGAGTTTGCCATGAAAATGTGAACAAACTTTCTCTCATGCTAATTAGTTATGACTAGAGATACTATAATTGATTAGGGATCATTAAAGGTCTAGTCTTTATGTTTGCACCTTATGTGAAAATATAAAGACTAGGATTTTCTAAACAACTCTATGATAGCATGTTAGGAATTCATCAAAGTAGATTCAAACTCTTTTTATTCTTCTCTATATTTTATTCAAGTTATATTTTATTGCTTAGATAAATTAGTATAAGTTAAATTCATAAGTTAAATTTTGTAGTATAAATTCACATCTATAAATATTGTTCTCACCACTGTTTTCTCGTTTGCCATTAGTTAAATTTGTTTAGGTCTAGATAATTAAGAGTGGAACAACTCCGTACTCTATATATTACATGAATATATATGTGAGAGTAGGAAATAATAATTTATAGCATAAGAATAAGTTAGAGAAATCGATTGTTTTTATTTTATCACCCCCCCTCCCCCCAGGTTAATATTTTACATTGTGCCAATATTGCCATTCTTCTTCATCAAGTCATCAACTATGAAAATTAATTCCTACAAAATGGCGATCTGTAGTAGCCATATTTGTGACCAGTAACATCACATGTATAAGAGGCCCAAAAGATAACACTTGCATGAGATAGGAGTACAGGAACTTAACTCAAACTGGGTAGAGAGAGACAAGTGGGTAATTTTGGACCATGAGATAGGAAATAAAGATTAAGGGCTAGGAGAAAACTTAAGGAAGAGTATATAAAGCCCATAAGGAATAGGGTTTGAGGAGGAGAAAAAGAGAAGGCTAGTCCACAAGAAAGTGAGGGAGAGAAATGAGAGAAAAAAGGAGAACTACTGGTCTTGGCTTGATTCCTTAGTAAAGAGGTATGTAGACAACCCAAATGGGTTTAGGCGATCAATTCAAATCACGATTATTTTTCATCCCGCATCAAACCGAGGAGTTGAGACATGTAAGATTAAAGAGTATGAATTGGGTTTATACACGATCCAACCTCTAAAACAAGACACAATTAAAGGTAAAAGCCAATTCATATACACAATAAATATAAACAAACTTTATAACTCCATGTTTTATGTTTTTCACAAAAAATATAACAAAAAAAAATAAAATAAAAAATAGTATGTTCTCTTTAAGAAAAAAAAAAAAAAAGTTTTGTGCACCAATTACAAGATGGGGATTCAATTTTTGAGTTGATTTGGGGTTAGTATGGATAGTACACAACCTCTTTTGAAATTTATCACATTTGTTTTTTGTTTGGTAGTAGAATTTATTTCCATGGTTGATGAAGAAGAAGGACAATATTATCAAGAAGTAAAATATCAATCCGGATTGGGGAGCTAAGTCAAAGGATTTTAAAAATGAAGGATTAAATCAAAATGCTACTTAGTTTTGGGGTTAAGTAAAAAAAACTCCTATTGAAATAGGTAAATATAGTAAACTTCTAGACATGAAATTCACAAACTTCTAATTCAGATCACCTGTGGAACAGCCCTATAGCCTAAAGAATAAGCAACTCAACATAGATCATTTATTGTAGACCATTCTTCCAAGAGTGCATCAGGTAAAAAGTTGATCATTCCTTCCTTGACCCTTGTGACCTTGTCCATTTAAAATGAAAATAGAATTTAAGTGCATCTGTTAAAGTATAATAATATGTTTGGTTGGAATCCTTATGAGATCATAATCTGCTTTAAAACCTATCTGACCTGAAATTTAGTTCTAAGCTTGTGAAATAATTAACGACAATAAAGTGTACCAAATTTCTAACAGTATGTTCATCAAAAATATTAACAGGAAAATCAAACTGCCAGGCTAGGTGGCTTCAATTGGCTAACCATATACGGCATCCATGTATATAACTACAGACATTAGACAATTAAAGAGAACTGAAACAAGTACTTCTTTACTTGCATCTGCACGTAGCAAATTCCTTTGTGTTGGTCTGGTACCATGCACCAGCATAATTCTCTCATTTTAGATCCTGCAATTGCAAACACGGCAACACGGGTTTACCAATTTTGAAATTCATAGTCAATTTAACTAAAAAGTGATGTCCCGGTGGAAAGATTTCCCCATGCAAATCGAACACACGCCATATCTTCAACCTCTTTAGTAATGTACTATTGTTGCATCCAGGGTAATAATAATTTAACTAATATAGCTTTTTTCCATTTTCCAATCACTTTTATATATTCTTGAAGCTGCTTCTGATTGTTCATGTGAACCGACAAAAGTAACATGACTAAGATGTAAAGTTGGGATAACGACTAGCTAGGTAATGAAAAAATTGAGGATAAGATTTCCTGCTCTTTATTTGTTTGTCGAATATGAAAAGGGTAGAAAACGAAAGAAAGGGAAGAAAGGGAGAGATGAAATGCGGGCAAACTGTTTCTCAATATATTCTAGTTCTATCAATAAGCAACATAATCTGTGTCATTGTTTCAGGAGAGAACTTTGATAGTTCAGGTGGATAATCATAATTTGTGGAGGAAAAATGAAGCATAGATGCGGAGGTAAAATGCTATTACGAGTACATAGAACAGTAGGAACGCAATTATATGAAATAATGTGGTTCTTTTTCGTCCCTTTGTGCTTAACGTACACACAACTTGCGTTGCCACCCAATAACGTCTACGAATCTACGATTATGCTGTGTTTGATGACTTTGATCAGGATAGGAGCTGGTCTGGGCCAGTGGGCCGTCCCATCTCTAGCAGAATTCTGATGGCCCAAAAAAATTCTCAACCCTCTCAAGTTCCTGGAGGCAAAATAGAAGTCTACTCTGGGGAAAAATCAGGCGGGGTATGAGTGAAGGGATTCCTCTACTTGTTTCATCAAGAAGTTTTAGGAATTCCTCTTGGATTGACGGTAAGACGGTAAGCATTTCTGGCTGTATCCATGGCTTCATTCCAAACCATTTTATCGAGAAATTTGTAACCCACAAGCCATCCTGCAACCAAATGCTGTATCATCTGTTCTTTATGACGACAAACACCCAAATTTGACACATTCAACATTTACTGGCCAATTCTGCCTACACCATTCAAAAGTCTTGATACCAATAACCCAGTGGAAGAAGTTCTATGGTTTGGAGTCATCATCCATCAGGCCAGGTAGTCCGGTACTATATAATCAGCTTATACACTTCTACGCTCAGAAATCAGAAGCTCATCCAACTAAGTTACCAATGAGCACAACACCGGATACAGAAAAATAGCAAATACGATTGAAAACTAAAATTTAGGCTTCGGTTAGGAGATAACCTTCCCACCATACAAAAACTTAAAGAGAAGTTCACTTAATTTGACTCACAAGGAACGGAAGGAGCTCTGTTATCTCTTCCCCACTGTGATACAGTTGAAGCTATTTAATAACAAGTTCTTTCTCAACATATTATGGGAGATAACCTAGATCTTGACTGGTTCTCTAACAAGGGCAATCACGCTCAGAACACTACAACAACAAAAATCAACCGACTTTTTGTCAATGAGTACAAGTAATTTCAACACATGATGTTTGAACTTGGTTTCAAATTTGTTAAGCGACATACTTGTAAGGTATTCAACAAGATCTTCCACATAAGCCAGCGGAATCAGCCTCATGTTGAATAAAATGCTGGGCTCTGAAATGACGTTCATAACAGAATCCTCTGAACTGGTTCTATGCAATTCAGAAGGATTAAAGTAAAAGGGGCTCAAAAACAGCAGGTTTACTTCCATGCCTAATCTTGTAGTCCAGCAGGAGAGTTCTCCAGATCAATTTCTCCCATCCCTGTATCTTCCTCTTCATCGCTACCTTCGTCGCCACTAATCTCCTCATTGGCATGACGAAGATTTGCCATATGTTCTTGCAGCAGCTTGTCATCTCGTTCACTCACCTACATTGTTTAGAAAGTCACCGTGTTAAAAAGAACAAAGGAGGAAATGTACTCGGGTTGGACTCAAGAATGCTCCCATGTCCGAGAAATAAGATTATTTCTTGCGGAATGTGTGAAACTAGTTCCAAGGAAGTACAGTCACAAGAAAAAGCAGGAAGGAGATGCCACTTACGGCTCTTGGCGCCTCCTTCACAACAAGTTTCCCCTTGTGTTTGTCGATTGCTTCAGTGCAAGCTTTAATTGCGCTGGTGAGAACCAACATTCCCTGCTCCTGCATATCAGAAAGAAAAACACTGTATACCTTGTCAAACCCACCTACATACAGCGAAATATTGCAAATCGGAAATTTAAGTTTTTTTATTTTTTTATTTATTTTTTTCCTTAATTGAAATAACCAAATCACATATCATGAGGACGGTGACCTAAATTAACATGATATGAATAACAAGATATACAAACCTTTAGGTAACAAACTAAGAAGACATCTCAGGCCTCAGTATTGGGAGAGTTCAGAACATCTTCGGAAACACCAAGAGTTCAATACAAACTAAATGCTATTGGTCTTTCTTTTCAATTAATACTATAGATAATCGTCAGCCTAACAACATGCTGACTAGTATTCACAATTGTTATGTACAACCTCCTTGGTTAAATTCTGAACTTCCAAAGGTTTTTAAATTGTTTATAATTACCTTTCCCTGATTTAATTGTAATGCACTTGGTAAACAATTTCATTGGTATAATTGTATAAATCGCTCTCGAAGCTGACCTAATTAATTACATCTAAATATCAAACATTCAGCCATTGCAAATAATGGTTTTGTAATGACATGTTTCATAAGTACAGACAAGCCACAGCCAACGAGTCCTGAACAAATCAATTTGAATGAAACCTGATGCAATTAAACTTAAATCACCACTATTTGTGATAGGAAACATATCTAACTACTATAAAGAGAGAAGGCCACTCTACAATACCATTTTCCCATTTTGCATTATGGTTGTTATTTTAGGAACATTTTGTAATATCTTGAATAAGTGGAGGGTAAAACGTCCCACCAACAGAACTTTTCGACTCCACTAACATTTCATTTCCCTTTTACCCCCACCCAACTATTGATATTACAATACAAAAACACTATAAAATGAGTAAATATAATTTTATATAAGGGTATGTATGTCATTCAAGTATAATATGCTTTTCTTTGTACACGTGGGGCTCAAAATTTGTCATCATTAGGCCACTTTGTTAACTTTTGCACGCCATGTGTCGACAAACCAAGAAACAATAAAAAGAAAAATTTTTTTTTTTTTTTTTTTTTTTTTTTTCCATTTTCCACTTTTGTCCCATTTTTTTCATTGTATTACAATACACAATATACTTGATAAAGTGAATTAAATTTAAGGGTCAAACCGTAATTATAAATTTTGGTTCCTAAAATATCCTTACTCAAGTGCATAAATTACTATAGCATAGACAATTTTTCGTTTTCCGATTTTACCCCCTCCCAATTCTTGATATTACGCCTACCAAGTACATATTAGGATTGAAAATTTAAAATAAATACAAAGGTAAAAACATAATTTAAAATTAAAATATTTTTCTTCTTTTTTTGTGTACTACGTAATGAACCCATCTAAATAAAATTATATTATTTAGTTTAAATATATAAATTCATACATGCATTTGTATATATCACGGTCATATTGTCTACTATATAATGAGGTGCAAGGGAGCTAGCCGGGAAGCTGTTTCTTCGTGTTTGCTCGACCCCATTTTTTTTTTCTTTCTTAATTATGTGGACCATATAAAAAATTGTTTTTTTTTTTCTCACGTGAATTCCATTTTTTTTGGAGAAACGTGCGTAGCATACAAGTGTGAATTATCACGGTCATTGACCGTGCACAGAGTGCTAGTTCTTCTTTAATTTATGTCCTTGTCGTTTGGAACCGGAAAAAGGATAGGAATCAAAACTATTATACAGTTTCTAAGTGTTCTCTTGCTAACTATTGAATTCAGGAAGTCGGTCAAACCAAATCTAGTTAAAGCACATTTAATAACTGTAAGTCTGCAACCTATAGCAGACTGCTCCACCTCGCAAAATTTTAGGATGTTTCAAACTAAACTAGAGTTTGTTTTGGTTGGTATGCATTAGTGTTAGATTAAAAGAAACTGTTTCTGGAATATTAGAATAATTAGCCACACAACAAAGTTCTGAAAAATCTCGAACAAACTAAAAGGATCCATATACCTAGTTGTTGACAGACAGCAGAAGTAACTATAGTGTAGAGAATGAATTGTTAGTATACGAAAACAATTTTCCTTTATAGGTGCTGTGATCGTGGCTCAATGTCCAAATGATATTGGAAAAGTTCAGCTTACTAATAAAGATATAAAAGGCTCCAATACTCAAGTGTAAACTAAATAAAAGGTATAAATCACAGCAAGTGAAGAACTCTACACTACCAAAAAGTTCCATACTTACCTTGTCAAGTGTCTGAGTCAGTAAGAACATAGAGTGGGGAGCCACCAGTTTGATTTTCACAGGGCAATCACTATTTCCAGCTGCTTCAGCTTTCCTCATAGCTTCCTAC
The DNA here is from genome assembly GCF_015680905.1 of Coptis chinensis. NCBI lineage: Eukaryota > Viridiplantae > Streptophyta > Magnoliopsida > Ranunculales > Ranunculaceae > Coptis > Coptis chinensis. The sequence goes on along the minus strand of NC_141463.1, from coordinate 80,533,696 downwards.
AATAACATACCAAAAAACTGTGACTTCCACATACGGCATTTCTAAACATAAGCACGGAGTTCAAAATTTGATGCTGGGTGAACTGAATTTTCAATCAGTACCTTGATGTGAAGAACCCCATCAAACTGAAAACATTTCATTTCAATATCTGCACGAATCTTCAATGGTTGTGGGGTCATTAAGCCTTCTAATGTTTTTATTAAAGCATCTTTGACATCTTCTGAGAGAGCAGGTACCACTTTAGCGACCTGTAAGATCAAAATAAATGCTAACTAGTTGAATGCCCTTAAGTAGTACACAAAGGTAAGAGCAACTAGTAACTAGCAACCAGCAAGCATGTCTGTTGCACAATATTACCTCTTGGCCATCAGGACCAACTTCTTTCACTTCACGAGTGAGAGTATTTAATATCGAATCAGGATCATTCACAACTAACTTGAGCGCCTGGTACATATACAGAAGGAAAGAGGAAAGAACAAATCACTTAAACAAAGAAAACTGGCCAATTCCCTAAGAAGAGCAGAGACCACTCCAACTATAATTGGAGATACTAATAAAAAAATAAAAACCCAAAAACAATAAGAGAAAAGGAAAAGAGAGGTCCAAAGAATCTACCTCAAAAGCATGCCCATATTTTCGGTAAAGGGGCCAGCCAACATGTAAATAGAGGTCCTGCCAAGGATAAGAAACTGAATGCGTGATTGAACTACGAAAGACAGGGAGAAAACAACACGAGAAAAAAAAAAAATCATAGCTTAGCATTTCTTAAGATAGAATATAACTTCCCACCAGCTCCCTTCAATGCAAACGACATTATAGAACAAGACACTAACTGAGTTGTAAATTTAAGCAACAAGGCGAAAGAAAAACAACTTATCTGCAGGTGACACATTATACAACTGAGGGGGTTATAACTCGGCAAGTCGAGTCGACTCGTTCAGTCCCAATAAGGCAATAACACATATTTTAATCAATACAACATAAATCCCCCTTTCCCTGCTTAAGGTGAGATTGATCCCAAGTATGCCATCAAACCTCACCCAATAACACATTATAACTTATGAAAGTATCCATTAATCATAACGATGTAAGTTGTGTGATGATAAATGGGCAGTTGAATTAAGCAAAAAAAGAGACGATACCTCTAAATCGAGGTGGAGAGTCTCAGCAACATGACGCATAATAGAATGAACAAGTTTACTTTTATTATAACGTTCTTCACAAGCAGCAATATCTTCTTCAGAAACTCTTCTTTTACTTAAATCAATGTAACCTTTCTCTTTATCAACTCTTAAAACCATAACGGGTTCTTGTCTACCAACTTTAATCAAACTACTCACACTTCGGATTCTACGACGTGATAGTTCAGAAAACAGTATCATTCCTTCTATGTTGTTGTATTCTAGTAGTGACACGTATGCACCCATGTCTGCTATTGTTTTCACTTGTATCATTACTGCCATGTCTACTTCCGGGTATTTTGATTCGTACATTCGACATTCTAAGTTTGGTGTTGCCATGGCTGGGGGATTTTCAGATTGGGTCTGCTTCTTTTCAAGAGAATAAATATATAAAAAATAAAGAAGAAAAGCGTCGACAGCAGGATTCGAACCTGCGCAGGCAAAGCCCAACAGATTTCGAGTCTGTCTCCTTAACCACTCGGACATATCGACCTTTCACAGTTATTTCATATTAATTAATAATAAATTTTAGTTGGACATAAGCCCAATTCGGTAATATAGAGTATTTTTTTTTTAAGAAGCTTAATTTGGTTATTGTGAAAACACCATACTAGTTTGAGTAGTTTCTCTCCCTGACTTTTGTATTACAAAAATATGAACTCACGTGTACTTTTTGTTGATGCTAGAGATGATAAAGGAAGATGTCTAGCAGGATATACAAGAAAGGATAAAGTGAATTCAACATTTCAATAGGAGAAGCATAAGTAATCAAGGCTTTGGGAAATGGCTAGCCTGACATTAATTCAATTCTGACTATTTTACCAAAAAAAATTCAGAAAATAAATTTGTTTTCAAGTTGTGTTTTTAGAAGTAATCATAGATTATGTAATAGTTGTGTTTCTCTCCCTTTCTTTCCTAATTCTCTCACTATTTCTGGAGAAAAAAAAAAAAGGCTTTTGTCTAGGAAATGAATATCTATGAGAGATTTTTGGAATGCTTCCAAAAATGTGAAACAATTAATCGAGACACATAAATAGATGTGTCTCGTGTCTCTCTAGTTCCAACAGATTGGGTGTGAGGTTTTAGTACATAAAATTTTGCATTATGCCAAAATGAGTGCTCAACTGCTCATGTCGTCCCTTACCTTAATGACCCAATTCGGTTATATATTTCAAAAAGGCCCAATTTGGTTAAAACTTTCAGTTTCAAAACTCCAATTTTATCTTTTTTCGCGCGTTCCCATAATTTCCATTGTCTCTCTCCCAATTTATCTCTAGTTTCTTTTAGAAAAAAAACAAAAAAAACAAAATGCATCTTAATCTCAAAAGCACTTTGATGGCGATTCGAGCTGATAATAATGTGTTGGTTAAGAAGTAATAAGAAGTTAGTCGTTTGAAACTAGATTGTGTGGATTTTGTGAGGCTAAAAGGGGTAGGGGGCGAGTTCATCAAGAAGTTGGACGAGGTTGTAGAAATTTGTAATGGGGTGGGTTAGTGAGAAAGAGTCGATGCATAAGAGAAACGTAGAGTTGGAAAACTAGGTGTTGGCGTTAGTTAGAGGAAAACAGGCGTGTTCAAGATGGTAAAATCGATAAATTGGAAGTGGATAGTGGAAAAAATGCGTCTTCAAAATCAAGTTGAGGAATTTTTTTTGGAATGATTCCAAATGTGAAGCAATCAATCCAAACGCATAGATTTCTCTCTCTCTCTTTTTCTCTAATTTCTCCACTAATATTTTTTAGAAAAAAAAAAAACAAACAAACTAACTGCATCTTCAAGATCGAATCAAATATGGAGAAAGCATTTTTGGAATCCAAATGTGAATCAATCTTTTAGTTGAAGGCAAAGAGAAAAAAATGAAGCTTGTGTTTCTACCACTTTTTTAAACAATTCCTCGGGTTCTTTTAGAGGTAATTATATTTATATTTTATATATTACCAAATCTACAATGCGAAATGAGTCTCAATGCGATCTGTCATCTTACCCTATAAAGATAAAGATGAGAAAATATATAAACGGTAAAACCTATAGATCAGTTGTCTAACTGGCTACACCAAGTTACCAAATTTCTACGTGCTTCCAAAATCCAAAGAAGAAAAAAAAAAAATTACTCTTCATTCTCAACCTTCGTCGCCTCCTCCTTCACCTCAAAACTGATACAATTGAAAATGAGTGTTTAAGAATGACTTTAAATCTGAGAAAGCACTCTCGCTTGTGTTCTCTTCTCTTCTCTTCTTTCACAGTGTCCTAGATAATCCAATGAGCGACGGACACAAAAATACTAAAAAGCAGTCACCTCATCGAGTAAGAGGAAGAAGGCGAAGAGTCGCATGGCCTTCTTGTACCCAATATCGACGATCTGCCAGTCAGCCCTCCCTCATCCACTGACTCCAATTTTGTTACATATTTCACCCCTAGTTAGTCTTTACTTTACGATATTACCATGTAATCGGTGTTGAACATGAAAACTAGAATAGGAAACTGGAAATTACCGATTGAAAAAAATGGAATACTGAAAATGTCTTGCGAATTAAAATTTTAGCAATATGCATAGATGAGATCTTATTGGTAGTAATTAGAGGCAATTCAAGATAGGTGCACTAATGAAAATCTACATAATAGTTTGTCATATACAGAGTAGGTTAGAAGCTATTATGGCCATTTAATTAGCATTTTTAGTAAATATATTATTTTCATTAAGATCTGACTCTTCAATTTAGTGTTCATTATCGACAACATCTTTGTTTTCTCTCGATATGCTAACACTTACTGCCTTGTATATACTCGTTTTCATATAAAAACAGGTAGTCGAAATATTGATGATGCAATCGATATGCTAACATACCGCCTTGAACATCTATAACTTCGTAATATGTTCGCTTTTATATAAAACAAGTACTCAAAATTTTGATGCATCTTTTGCGTAAGCTATGTGATGATGATGATGATACATTAGTGCAAGTAACTCTTTAACGTGAAATGATCTCCAAGTTTTTACACTTCATCCATTCTCACGAATTGTGAGGGATCTTACATATGATCCTAAGGGTTATTAGAAAGAGCCTCGATACATCCCCTTGGTTTCCGATATAGCTTGGTAAAATATTTCTCTATAATATTATTCATCTATTAATTCCATTGTTTTGTTTCGCAGCTTTTCGAGTTGAAATGGTTCTTGTTGGTTATTGGTGTAGCTTGTAAACTTGATTGACGTCGAGGTCTACCTAGAGAGCATAGAGGGGGCCTTGGATTCACTTATTAACCATCAAGCTTCTTGTGTCGTCATGCTTCGATTTTGATAGAATGTCGGATTTGTGCTTATTAGCATTCAGTTTGAAGATATTAGTTTGTCGGATAAAAGAAATAACGAAGGTTACTACACCTATTTATCAGAAAAGTTTATGTTAGATTAGCATATAGTCGTGGGAATTTCCATTATTAGAGGATTGGTTCCAAATATACTCTTAGGAAGAATTGTAAACTAGAGAATAATTTTGATGAAAGTATTACAAAGTTAATTCATTACTTTTGTTATTGATCACCCTCCATCGAAAGCTTTGATCTTGCTCTGTGTATTATACTATTATGTACTGCGAGCCACTGGATGACCTTGTCTATTATCTGGTGGTGTGTTTTTCTTAGACTTCACTTCAACCTCACTGCTTTGTTCCTTGATTAGAGTACTTCCATCGTGGTGCATATGCTACATTATTCCTTACACGCTTGTTAGTTCTTCTTCCGGAAATTAGGAAAATTGAAGAAACGGACCTCTCTCATAGCTTGATTCATTGTTGTTCGATGGATTTGTGAGGCTACATTTGGCTGTGGTGTCTGCTACAACACGAGATGCTCATCTTGCTTTGGGTGTATCTTAGTATGTAGTTTGAATTACTTATAAGAAGGTGCGGAGTGTTTACGTTGGTTTGCCACTTTGGAGCTATATAAGATTTCTAAATAAGTTGCTATTTGAATAGGCTTTAAAAGAAACCGATAGTGTAGTAGATTGGAATTGGGTGTATTATTTGTATTACTTAGATTTGAATGCTAGTTGGGAAAACAGGTAACATCACCCATGCATCTTCTAACCGTACAGAGAGCAATGCCTAACTAACATCTATTTTTGTCAAAGGGATTCCTTTGAGCCCAAAAAGTATGGAACACATTCTGAGTAAGCTTGCATGGGATGGGATGTGGTGTCGAAATCTTTGCTTAATCCTTGTTGAGCTAGTGAAATCGACTTACTTATTAGTCATTGAACTAGGCTCTAGTTCATAATGCAGCAAATGCATCTCTCCTTTTTTCTTTGAACTTAATCATTTATACAAGAAAGTTTTACAAACTACAAAAAAATTGCCGAAGAAGAAGAAAGAAAAGAATATCCCAATTTACAATCACAGCATGCACTGACGGATGAGATCCCAACTAGTATGGCATGCCAAATATCATGTATATAACTTCCCTCACAAACCTAGAACAGATAAGGATATCCAACTTTTGGCTACCGTTGAGAAGTGGAGGACCTCTACATTATGACATCTCTTGCTCCACATGCATCGGCACTATTCAAAGCCTCATCAAGTAGCTGAGAATTGCGTAAAAGCTTTTAGCCAAAACTCAATCAACATGAATCTTTTTGGTTGTCAATGAATCCGTTAGCACTTCGATATTAGCCATCATTTATTGAAGGACACGCAACTCGGGCATAAGATCCCGCTTGATAGTTTGTTAACAGAACCGGCTTCTATTGCGTATCGAATGTTCGATAATTAAAAAGATGTGATAAAAAAAGAAACCATTGGGCGAATCACATAAAAATAGTTTACAGTTCGAGGAGAGTAACTAACCATCTAAATTTACCCATAGCTCGAGATAGCATTCCATCTCGGCTCTTCATAATCAGTCTTTTCGGAGCCAACCAAACAGATTCACAAAGAAACCGTCAAAATAAGGAACATTGGTAGAACCCTTCATCATTACTATGAGGTCATCTAACATCGATAAATCACGGGGAGAACAAGGGTGTGTTTTATGCGCAACACGGAAAGAATGGGTTTCATTGCTAATGGTAATCCAACCTGCACCTCGGCGACTTCCTCAAACCTCTTCCTTTCATCTTTTTTCCTCAGTGCATACAACATCATATCCGCCTCTTGAACCGAAGCATATGGTTGAACTTATCTAAAGGGGTAGAAATGTAGAATACAAGCATATCCTTAAAAGTGCTATACATAAAGAATGCATCCTAACACAAAGATAATGTCAAAATTCATTACAATCTCAAATTAAAAAGAACCAATGCATACAAGATAGCCTTAATCTTTGAATAACCTCGCTGGGTTGCTTGAGACTAAACAAGGCATCCACATGTTAAGCACTAAGGCTATGAAAACGAACAAGTCTCATTTCACCTCTACCACCGGAACTATTTACAGCCCATTTTGTTATTTCTTCCCCGAAAGTATCATTCTTAGCCCGATAATGGAGAAAATGATTTAATCCCCGATAATGAATTCTCGAAAAACTTCTTTGCCAAGCCTATATATATCTCATACATTAGTTTTCCCCACTTGAGAAAATTCTCATAGAAAGCTCTAATCCGATTCTATATACACACATGCAAATATTAAACAATATTAGTGATTCTACAATACAAGACTACAAAGTAACATCGGCGAGAACCATATACAAAGACCGGACTAAATCAACAAAGATATGCAACAAGAGATCATTTAAATGACCAAATTGAGTTGAAGGAAAACACTTTGAGAATAGCAATGGAAACACAAAAAAATGAATAAAGAAAGAAACTTATCTGCCTTTGTAAAAGGTGTGATTTGGTTTTCTCTTACAACAAGCGATCCACGGGGACTGGAATAGGTTATGGATGAGACCGAAGTTCGACTTGAGAGTGAAGCGCCTCACGATCTTACTATGGGTTGTATGGGGAGAGTAGAATCAAGTCCGGCGTGAGTTCATAGAGAGGTATTTATAGAGATTGAGAGTGTATCCTTGCTCACCACGTGTAAAGGATGTCCCAAATGAGGGTGGAGATTAGGATCACATGTGAGAACCGCCTCCCAGTCTGCCAGAATGATGTGGAGTGGCGGTCTGCACAAGTAACTGGGCCGTGACCGATGGCCGACGATCAAGATATGTGCAAGTACACCTTTAGTCATGATTGCTTACGGATAGGGAATCCGTGTCACTTCCTCGTGTAGTTCGCATGATGATACCGCGATCCGCTCGAAAGCGTTCTACTAGCTCATGGATTGACGACACGGATCCATAGGTCGATGTGTCATTCCCACCATGTTAAGGCGTCTTTGGATAGAGAATATCACTCCCCTACCACAGCCCCCCTCGGTGGGGTTGTGAGAACGACCTGCTGAGAGAGATCGGTAGCGCGCGTGGAGTATGTTGGAGGTGGAAATTTCCAACGACCTGTGAGGAATGGCTCGTGTTAACCATGTGAGCTAGTGGGTGCGAACGTTTGACGCTGCAATGTGCGGTGACGAGGATCCGGCGAGTTGCAGAGAAGAAAACGTGGCGCCCCGTTTTTTCGGGATGTGAAAAGACAGGACAGTTGGTTGGAAGTCGTGGGCAACTAGGGCTAGGGTGTAATCATGATGCCTTGGAAACTGGAGGGGCGGTTGCTCAAAAGTTTCATTTGCTCTGTTGAGACTTCATTTGGCTGCTTCGTCTAGTAGACAGAACTTCATTACCGCATCATCCTTCAGGTTAGTTCTTTGCCATTTTTGAACCTCTTCTTCTTGTTTGGTGCTAAGCCTTTGTTCTAGAGTTGTTAGGATACCCTGTTAGATACTAGTAGCTAGACTTGTTAGGGTTAGAAGAGAAAATATCGGACTCCGATGACACTCGATCTAATGAGGTTCGCGAAGTTTCTCTTGGCTGGGATGACGAAGGTGATGAGAAAGATGAGTCTGTGTGTGAGATGGGTGAGAGTGATGATGAAGGCGAGGCGGCTGAGGGGGCTAGCAGTGAGGAAGATGTGGCTCGATCTGCGTCGTAGCCATCGGAAAGCAGCAGACTTCGGTCGCTGGTGAGGGTCGTCATCTTCAAAGCCGCCCGCCTAGGGCTGTGGATAGACATGCTTTGAGGGCGTTCCCATATCTGAGAAAGAAGTATGGGATAACCATAAGCGATCTGGAGATCCATGAGCCTGATCAGAACGCTCTGGTTTATAGTGATAGGTATATGATAAGAGCCCAAAACTGTAGTTTTAACCCCTTAACAATCATACTTTTAGACCAATTATGTGAATAATAAGTAAGAGTTAATACCGATTACGTGTTTTATGCATTTCAGGCTTCAAAGTCCATTATATGCGTAAATGTGCCTTTTAGCGAGATAAAGGAGCAAAAGTCGTGAGAACTTCGAATGCCATATCTTTGGACTCGGACCTCTGAATTGGGCCTACCTTATGTCAAAACGACCGCCTCGGAAAGAGCTTTGCAATGGTCTAAGCCTTGAGCCAATCGGAGGAGCAGAAGTGGACGAAAAGTCTGTTGAAGCCGAATCCGGTGAAGAGGCCTTTTGATGAAAAGAATTGGGTTTTGGCCCCGATTCTCTGGCCCAAACCATGGCTCCAAGCCCATGCACGATTTTGGATCCGGAAGTATAAAACAAAAGCTTGACTCTTTGTTAATGGCGGTTAGGTTAGGAAGCTAATGTTAATGGAGTTTAGGGTTAGAAAAAGATAGATCTAGATTAGTTTTAGATCTAGATCTAGTTTTTACATTCATTCCATTAATTAGTTTCATTCTTTGTTTTAGATTAGTTATTTAAATCATTGAATATCATTCATTAAATAAATAAAATAGTTGTTATTCATTCAATCATTTCTTGTTCTTATTGTTCTATTAGATAAATAAAGTTAATTAGTTCTCCATAATCTAGTTTCATTTTCATTTATTTATTAGCTTAAATCCTTAGATTTACTTTATTTGTCATTATTAGTTTAATTCAATTATTGATGAGTAGTTTCAAATTGAGTTTAAACAAATAAAGTTCAAATCTTTATATTATGTCTTGTTTAGATTCAATTGTTGGGAATGGTAGAATAGAAAATTCACATCAAATCATTACTCTCACCATTGTTCCCTTTGGATTTGAGTAGTTGAGTTCTATTTAGTCTTGATAGATTGAGAAGTGGAGCTAATCCTTACTCGTTGTATTGCATGATTATGTTTTGAGAGTAAGAAGAATTGATCTAAACGTAAGAACGGTAGGATTACGTTATTAGTGTTTTTAGCATTAATATTTAGGATTCTATTGTTTTACGGGTTATCAAAATTACGGGATTTACATCATTAATATTTAGGATTTTACATCATCAAATGGCGCCGCTGCCGGGTTATCATTCATTAATATTTAGGATTTTACATCATTTTACGTTATCAAATGGCCATTTGCCATCTTAATCTCGTTCAAGACAAGAATTCAATTCTTGAATCCAAGGGCAATCCCCATTCTCTACCCACCCACCCTTTTATTTTTCATTCTTATTTCTTGAATTTTCGAACTCGTTCAATCGTTTCAGCTTTTTGGGGCTGCGGATTCACGGAGAAAAAAACACTGCGGTGAAGGTATTTCTAAATTTTCAAAAATTCTGAAAATATTCATACATAATATTTAATGTGTTGTTGATTTACTAGAATATTTTCAGATTTTTCAAAGTTGGGTTACCTTGTGAAAAAATACGATCTTTACAGTGCTGCATTTCAGTTTTCACACCGTATGTTCTTGAAAAACAGACGAATAAGGTTACTTAGGGAGTTCTAAAAATTCTATAATTTTACAGGAGTATCTATCCTAATCCAGGAGTTTGTAGTAAAATTTGATGAGTTTTTGATTTGTTTTGACCTCCTAAATAGTAGAGTGTTTCCAGTGTGTTTCTGCAGTGTTGCAAACACTTAATATCTGGAACACCATCCAATAAGGAGAGGTTGTAGACATCCAATTGCTCTAAATTTTTTACAGGAACAACTAGAATCTGTCAGGAGTCTCCAGTAAAAATTTGGAAATTTTTGGATTTGTTTTGATGGGTTAACCATTCGGTTGTTTGTATTGTGTCCGAAAACGGTTTCGCAAACTTTGGAGAGCTGTAGAGGGACTTTCACTGCTCCGATCGATCTGAAATTTTACAGGATACTTGATAGACGTCTTAGAAAATTACTGTAAAAATTTCAGATTTTTTGGAGTACGATAAAAGGCCTAAAACTTGAAAACCCTGGAGCGCGCCGCGCCCATGTTGAAGCGCGACCCGCCCTTATTCACTGTAATTTCAACTTACCTTGCGGCGCGCGCCATACCAACCCCTTAACAAGGAAAATTCATCCGAACAGCCCAATTTTCATAGGTAAATGCATATTTTTATTCCTTAAAGTTATTAAGTGTTTCTAACTTGTTAAATACACTTAAAATCGGTGATACAAGACATTTATTCAAACGCTGCGTAGCAAGGAGGCATTCGGTGCTCCTTCTTCCACTCCCTCGCCTCTTTTGTCGGAGGAGTTTTAATTCTAGTATAATCAGGCTTGTTTTTCATAGAAATAAATACAACCTATCTATCTAGAATTTCACACTACACACACTTGCATCAATGGCTAAAGAACAAGAGACTCCTCTCGATTTTTATAAAGCCCTAAACGATGGCCCTAAGTAGGTGCATCGTTCTTGCCGAGACCCTAGTGGGGGATTTTCGAATCCCCCTAATATATTTAACTTGTTACCGGTTTTCATGGTTTAGACCACGAGAAGCCTTACCCAAAGATCGTAGGATAGACCAAGTTCTCACTACATTCCATCATCCTAGCGTAAGTCGGATCAAGTTAAACTTAGGGTGTTTCCTTTCACCCTAGCCGACAAAGGCGTCTTGGTTAACCGTCCAAACGCCAAACTCTGTGGACTCATGGGCTCAACTTGTTCAATTGTTCATGGAACAGTTTTACCCACCATGAAAGGCAGGATGAAATGCTTCACAAGATTCATTTCTTCCACCATAATCCTCATGAATCCTTTTCAGAGGCACGGAATCGTTTCAGCGATCTTCTCATTGAATGCCCGATCATAATCTTGCAAAAGACACGCTTTGTTCGTGCTTTCTTTCAAAGGGCTTTCACATTATCATAAGGAGGTTCTAGATATCATGATAGGGGTAGTTTTCTTAGTAAAGGAGCCTTGGAGGCTTATACATTCTTAGAAGATCAATCAAGAGGAACAACAATTGGGGAGGTAACAATTCCTCCCGCTCCTCTCCTTTTTCTGAGGTTAAACATGATCCCGAAGCTTAAAACTCTTATCGATGCCCTCACTAAAAGGTAAATGCCATCTCGTTCAACAACAACCCCCTCCGGTCATGAACATTAACTCTACTCGTTGTAATGTCATTTGTAGTCTTGAGCATTCCGACTTCTATTGTCCTCTTGTCTATGCACAAACACCACCACAACCATCACACTTTAACCGATTAACTCAACATCAAGGACAAGAGAACTTAGGTGACCGGAATAGAGGTTTAGTACCCATGACCTTAACTATCAACATCAAGACATGAACGCCAACAAGCTTTAATTCCAATACAGACCATCTACGGACAAAGTAGTAGTAACCTTGTTGGAGAAACAAAATCAAATTATGCAACAAAACTCCAACTTGATGAAAGATCAAAGATGATCAAAACTCTAATATGATGAAACAAACAATGCAAATGATGCAGTCTTTTGTGCCAAAAGGTTATTGACATGTCTTCTAACCAAAATAATAACCAAACCGGCGTGTTTCCAAGTCAAGCGGTGCCTAATCCTAAGTCAACAAAACCCGATTCGAAATAAAAGTATTGTGTAATGGTAATATAAACCAAGGGGACTACTGGTGATCACTACCCCGTTCGTGGGGGGAGAGTAGTTGATAACCAAGTGACTATGCCTAAAGATTACCCACAAACTAAAAATGATACCATACCACATACTATAATAGAAATGAAGACCTACAACCTGTAGAAAGTACCCGGTTAAACCACAACCAAAAAAGGGAAAACATTACAAGATCCAATAATAGAAAGTGAAGACCCTACACTGTAGAGGTTCCAATATGGATACCTAGATGGAAAACGGATAGAGATAAAGCAAAGCCTAATAATACTTTTATCCCTTACATTTAAAAATAGCGATAAAGCACCATATCCCCAAAGACTAGTTGTGTTTAAAAATGACGAGAATTTTGATGAGATTAGGGAAGTGTTTAAAAATTTGACTATAAACCTACCTTTTCTAGAAGCTATAAAAGTCTACCGGACACGCTTAAGTTTCTAAAAGAGTTGTGCACCAAGAAGAGGAAAACCAACATACCCCACTTTAAGCATTCTTAACCGGAACAATATCCCTCTTTATCTGAACATAACGGAATTGTTAAGTACAAGGACCCCGGTCGCCCCATCAGACAATGCACCTTAGGTGATACCTTCATAACAACCGCTTTATTAGGACCGGGGGCTAGTGTTAACTTACTCCCTTTTTATTTATATAAACAATTAGGTCTAACAAAACTTCAACCAACCAAAATGACTTTGCGGTTAGCCGATCGTTCTATTAAGTATCCCAAGGGTGTAGTTGAAAATATTCTCGTTAAAGTTCAGGATTTTTACTATCCGCCCAGACTTTGTTATTCTTGACACGAAGTTGCTCATGATTCCATTCCCATCATCTTAGGGGCGCCCTTTCTTGGCAACCGCCAATGCCCAAATCAATTGTTCGGGATGGCTCAATGACTCTTTCTTTTGGAAATCTTTCGTAGAAGTTAACATGTTTAGACAAAACAAGGACAACTAGGTTTGCCTATAGAAGGAGAAGTGAAGTCCATTGAGAGTTTTGTACCTCACATTAGTGGGCCGACACTTTAGTCCCCACACTAGTAGATACCCCTCTTATGGAAGAAGACAAGGATCACAATTTCTACTCCCTAGGCGTAGATAACATCGAGGAAGATTTCCTTCGACTCCTTGAGTTCTCTCCTATTGACATCCATTCATCTCTTGGACGCCATGACCGGAAGAAGAATTTTTAAGCCCTTTATCCGGTGATTCTTCTTACCCACCTATTGAGGAATGTCTTGCATATCTCAAAGCCTCGATGATATAGACCTAAGAACACTAGTTGAACACCATTCACCCACCTCACATCCTCATGTCACTCATTCACCTTCTATCCACGAATGTTCCTCGCCTCTACCTTTTCAAAGAACCATTGAGTTTTGCACTTGACCTTGGTGTTTCTCCTATGCTTCATAACTATCTAAAACCAACTAGTGAAGAAGTAACACCCAAGGACAAGCCACCTGGACACTTTTTCATTTTTTCCATTTTTCCCTTCTCAAAATTATCCACATCTCACATTATCTTCCACAATCATCAATTTTTCATGTTCATTTACTTGGCATTCCTTCAGAGGAGGAAAGAAGAAATCAGATATGCTCGATTAGGTTTTAGATCTATAAGGCTTTACTCTCATTCCACTAAGCTACGTCATTGGAAATCTTGGTGCTTAATCGTTTTGATGGTGCATTCCATGTTAATTATTTGTGGAAAGACCCACAACTTTTAGATTATTGATATATGGGAAACTACATGTAAATACATATATATCACTTTAAGTCTAGGGAATCGACTTTAAAAGACTACGTTTTTAAAACAAATTTTTACAAACCTTGTTTTCAAAAATTTGTTCAAAGGGTGTTTGGTTTTTCCATTCTTGATCACTCAAATTCCTATTCTTACCCCCACCTCTCTCCCTTGAAGAGTAGTTAGATTTCTTCTTGTTTGTCGTTTTGATGTTGTTTTTATTATTTTTAGTAGATAGGATGTTACGTTGTTAAATTCACGTAGTTAACTTTGAATTTGGTAGTTAAATGTTGTTTGAATTTCAATTTTAATATAATGTGGTTCTTTTCAAATTGTGCATAGATTTTATTGTTAATCCCACCTTCGAATTGTTTGGGGTGGTATTATTTATTATATCATGATTTGTAGAAGATCCTCGTGATTTTAGAGTTTGTTTTGGAGTGAAGGTTGAGAATATTATCGTGAATTGGCATACCTATGATTAGATGTGGTGGTAGGATGAAATCTAAGAGAGTTTAGAAGTTACTAATCTAAATCCAATATGAAAGATACCGGGGTTGTTAGGAAATCAAAACTATGGTTAGTTTCCGTTTTCGGGTTTGGCGTTTTCTATTCGAAATTGCCTTAAAACAATTTGGCAACTTGCCGATTCGTTTGGAAACCCAGAACCTATTTAAACTTCCATCATACTACACTCACAACCCACACTACACCCCACAATCATCTTTCACTTTTCACTCCAACCTTTTTTTCTTGTTTTTCTTAGAAACCCGACTTTCACGCACTTACGAAGCGCTTCAAGCAGAGCTTCGCCCTATTACATCAGAATCGAAAAATCACTAGAGCGCCAAGCAGCAGTAGCCGACCAGCGCCAAACACCGGAAAAATTCACCGAAATACGCCCAATCAGAGAGCGACCCGCGCTCAAACTCTGTAATTCCAAAAACTAAAGAGCGACTTCGCGCTCTATCTGGAAGCGCCAGCGCTCTCCAAATAATTAATGTGAAATTTCGATTTTCTGAGGTTTCTTCCAGGTTTTCGCAGCTGTTCTACAGAGTAGTTTTGAGATGACACCACCTATAGTGATTCCTGAACAGTCATTTGAAGACTTGATGGGAACCTATACCTATGGAGCATCGTTCCGCGAGCGGATCGTGCAATTAGGATGGCGGCATCTTCTGGATGCGAAAGAACCTCATATAGAAGAGGAGGATGGCGAGTAAATGCCAAAAGTGTAAGTTTTAGTTAAGTTAGGTAATCCGCTTATGTCCCAAGCAATTTCATTCGTTAACCTCATAATGGGTGGAACTCTTATAGAGTTGCGTCAGTTATTATTACTATATTTGTATGTTTTAACCTTGTTTTGCAGATATTCCTGAATTTCACGCGTTTCAATGGTATTTTTCCTACCCTCTTTATTTAAATGCTTTGAGGACAAAGCATGCTTTTTGTTTGGGGGGCATAGAAACACGTGTAATTAAGACATCTGTTAGGATATAGATATGTATAATATGCACTTGTTTTCTAGTTAAAATTTCAAAAATTCAAAAATATAAATAAATAAGTTATGCTATACACTTAGGAATATTGGTATTGTTTCTTTCTCCATGCTCTTAACAATCTAGAAGTCTCACGTAGCTGTTGCATCAGAATAATTGTTAGAAACTTAGGTTAATATGTAGGTAATAATCTTTGCATCTATCTATAAATTTATTACATGAGTATCTATGATTGTTAGCAGTAAGTTTCTGAAATCTAGGCTAGAGTACTTATTCTACAAATCTGTGGAGAATATAGCCTAAAAGCCTTATATGAGCGAAAACATTTGAGAAATGACACAAGGGAGAAGTAAAATCCGGATAGAGAAATCACACGCCCACTTGCTTGATCACTAAACCATATCCTAAGTGAGAATTTAGGCCGCTCTTTGGATCGATATAGCCGTAAATTCAAACCTATGAATTATTTTCCGCTAGTCGCCACTCGAGCCTTTTCTTTAGCCTTCCATACACCATAATTCCTTTTACCCTGTTAAAAACAAAAACAAAAAAAAAAAAAAAGAATAAATCAACCTACCCAATTTAGAATAAGTTAGAGAATAGAATGAGTGAAGAAAGAAGAAGAGAAAACCTGTGTAAACAAAAATTAGTAGTTGCTTGAGAAAAAGAAAAGTTTCCATCCAAGAAAAAAAAAAAAAAAAAAATAGAAATAAATAAAAAACTCCAAAATAGAATAAAAGGGAGTCAAAAGCCAAAGAAAAGAAAAAAAAATATGGCTAAGGATGGAAACAAAGTATAGAAGCAAAAGAAAATAACAAGGTTTTCTAAGTTACATAATATGAAGACTCTATTATCTCGGACTTGTCCTTTTGAATATCCATTTCCTTCCTTCTTTAAACCATCTCCTAATCCCCTTGAAACACCTAATAAAGACCTCTAGCTTCAATTAGGAATAGGTTAGTGTGATAGTAAGTGGCGGATGTGTTTGATCGACCCGGCTTCCTTGTTGTCATTGAGATTGTAAAAGGTAAAGTGTGCCCACTGCACACCTTTGGAGTATGAAACTTGAGTGGAAAAATCGTGAGTGGTTTTGTCTTGACATTTATGTGAGGACCTACTTAAGGACGCTTATTCCGAAGTTTAAACGGACCGCTATTACATTTCATAGTATTACTCCTTGTTATATGTTTATTTTAGATGATTGATTATTATGCATATATTAGCTTAGGGTTCTGATTTGGGTTATTCTTATGTAATTGCTAGAGAGATGTATAGATAGTTGAGCATGAATAAAGGAAACAATAGTTTTATTTTCTTAGTCGTTGAAGTATAGATGAAGTTTGTGAGTACCTTCACTAGAAAACTCTCACGAGGCTATAACTCGTCCACTAGGGAATTCCTAGTGGTTTAAGGCCTTGTTGCATATGGTCAATGCAATCGCACTCAAATAAACGAGTAGTTAGAACTCCATTTTTGGTCACTTATTCTAATTTCTCATCTTTGCTTGAGGACAAACAAAATCTTTGTTTGGGGTGGTTTGATAAGAGCCCAAAACTGTAGTTTTAACCCTTAACAATCATACTTTTAGACCAATTATGTGAATAATAAGTAAGAGTTAATACTGATTACGTGTTTTTATGCATTTCAGGCTTCAAAGTCCATTATGTGCAGAAATGTGCCACTTTAGCGAGATAAAGGAGCAAAAGTCAGCAGAACTTCCGAATGCCATATCTTTGGACTCAAACCTCGGAATTGGGCCTACCTTATGTCAAAACGACCGCCTCGGAAAGAGATTTGCAATGGTCTAAGCCTTGAGCCAATCAGAGGAGCAGAAGTGGACGAAAAGTCTGTTGAAGCCGAATCCAGCTGAAGAGGCCTTTTGGATTTGAAGATTGGGTTTTGGGCCTGATTCTCTGGCCCAAACCAATGGCTCCAAGCCCATGCACGATTTTTGGATCTGGAAGTATAAAAACAAAAGCTTGACTCTTTGTTAATGGCAGTTAGGTTAGGAAGCTAATGTTAATGGAGTTTAGGGTTAGAAAAAGATAGATCTAGATTAGTTTTTAGATCTAGATCTAGTTTTTACATTCATTCCATTAATTAGTTTCATTCTTTGTTTTAGATTAGTTATTTAAATCATTGAATATCATTCATTAGATAAATAAAATAGTTGTTATTCATTCAATCATTTCTTGTTCTTATTGTTCTATTAGATAAATAAAGTTAATTAGTTCTCCATAATCTAGTTTCATTTTCATTTATTTATTAGCTTAAATCCTTAGATTTACTTATTTGTCATTATTAGTTTAATTCAATTATTGCATGAGTAGTTTCAAATTGAGTTTAAACAAATAAAGTTCAAATCTTTATATTATGTCTTGTTTAGATTCAATTGTTGGGAATGGTAGAATAGAAAATTCACATCAAATCATTACTCTCACCATTGTTCCCTTTGGATTTGAGTAGTTGAGTTCTATTTAGTCTTGATAGATTGAGAGTGGAACGAATCCTTACTCGTTGTATTGCATGATTATGTTTTGAGAGTAAGAAGAATTGATCTAAACGTAAGAACGGTAGGATTACGTATTAGTGTTCTTGTAGCATTAATATTTAGGATTCTATTGTTTTTACGGGTTATCAGTATACCCTACCAAATCATGGGGTGATCATTTGTGAGGGACAGCTGAGGGCGCACATGACGATACCGTTCTCCAAGCTGGTTTGCGAGTTCCTGAACCATTGTGGCAAGGCACCTGTTCAGTTTGTGGGTAACACGTGGTGATTATTTAAGGTTTTTGACCTCTTGAATGCGATGGTGGGCGCAAAATCGAGGTCACCTGATGTTATCGAGCACTACCTTTATAAAGGTCGGTGAACTTTAGCCCGTGAACTCGCAAAGCGATTCTGTTGTCGGCGCTCGGATGGTAAAGAGTAATGAGTGGAATGGGACAAACGACCTCCGCTTCCTCAGAGGGCGCCATACCGCGAGGTTCGGTGTGGACCATAAAATATGCAACTTCTTTGGTGGGTAGCGCGTTGTTCGATTAGGTCAACTTGGTTTTGTTGAACTTATATCAAATCTTGTTGTCTTGTTGCCTATGCAGATATCCGCTGAAAAGGAGTCGAGTCGACGATTGTCGAAGTTAAGCTAGGCTGTCGCGAGCTGAAAAAAAGGCAAAGCTTACCGGAAGTTGCACATTTCTTTAAAAGAGGCCGGAGGACCTCGCCATCGAGAAAAGAGAAGAAGAAAGCCGAGCGCTGGGGTAACGTGAGTGGGAAGAGGCGTCAAGAAAGCCGTGATGGAGAAACGTAAAGAGCGATCCGGTACGACGGGAAGACATGCTAACGAGGCCGTATTGGGGTGAAGACCGTTGGAAGTCTTCCGGGCCTCTGGGTGCGGAGCGGGGAAGCGGTCGAGGGCAGCTTTTGATGTGGGACGACGTTCTCTTGACATTCAGTATCGACCCCGCTGGGGCTGCGCAGGGTGGTCGGTGACCGCGGGTGGTGGAAGTCGCGAATCGGGGAGGGGCGACTCATGACTTGAGGGAGGCGATGTTCCCGGCTCCGCCCTAAGGTGAGGACGCCGGAGGAGGTTGCCCTGCAGGTCGCTCGACCTAGGGTTGTTGGGGATCCCGGCAAGATGAAGGGAAAGGTTGGTGCAAAGAGAGCTGGTAAAAAGGGGCACTCCAAAGTCTTGGAAAAGACGAAGCTGGAGTGCAACTTGATGTACATCGATGAGGATGGCGGGAAGAAGCGCTATGTGAGGAGGTCGGATGCAGCTACAAGTCCAAGTCCGCACCCATACCTTGTTGGAGAGGGATGATACAGACGGTGATAGGAAGGACCTAGATGCTAAGGAGCTGGAGTCGAACCTGAGGGGGATGGACAAAGCGATGTGCCTGGTGAGTAACCCTTTCATTCTACTTGACTGTGTTATCGCGTTACATGTTGTTTGTTTGGTAATAACGTGATATGTCAGGTGATCCGTCGCACCGATCACCGGGTACCGAAGTCAAGACGGATAGCTAATCGCTGAACTGGAGAAGGCGGACTTTGAGTCACTACTGGGGACGAAAGCCAGAATCTGAAGCCGGTGCAAGAGGCCGAAGGCCGAATCTTGCTGAGAGGCCTCATTTCCGCCTCGACTTCGGAAGACCTGGCGCGGAACGAAGTCGATCGAGTTGAAGCATAAAGGTGGAGGCGTTGAGGGGCCAACTAGCCGCCGACTAACACTTATGCCGAACGATGTAAGAATTCCACTCGCAAGCAAAAAGGGCCTATCTCACCATCCGTCTTTGAGGTGGAGGAGTCGAAAAGGAAAGTTCGACGACCGGGAGGAGGAGCGGGGAACACCGGACTTCAGGCGGGCTCGGGCGCGAATCGCCAAGATGTCGCCTGTTTCTCGCGAGTCGTCACCCTCCTCACCTGGTCCGATGAGTGAGCGGCAGGGGTCCAAGCGATCTCCATGTGGTTAGCGCCGAAAAGGCGGTTGGGCGTCTTCCTCGGTGATCCAAGCTCCGTCTCTGTTTTGAATGTCGCTCTCGGAGAAGATTTAGGCGAAAATGTTTAGAACATTTGTTTATTGTACGCGGTTGTACTGGGCCTCTGGCCATAAACAATAGAGCTGGTTTCCTAGGTTGACCTGGGCAGCTCGCTTTTCTTCTTTGTTATTGATTATGATACTTGATGTTTAACTGTGATGGATTTCCTGAGTGGTCTCAGCAGCACGGTTAATCTGTGAACTAGGGCGTCCCTCTTGTCGTTAGGTCGCTCCTTGTATGAATGTGAATCTTGTTGCTCTCTCCCTTTATACCTAGCCTTGTGTATGAGAAGAAAGTTTATATTTGTAAGCGTGTGCATGCTGTTGCGAACTAAATGGTGCAGGTCGCTCGTCTCTATGAGAGCGCCAGGGCGTTCTATACTATGAAGTGGCCCGAAGCTATAGCGCAGGCGTGGTAACGGCCTCGATGTGGGCGGTCGGAGATATGAAATGATGGCTGCCGGGTTGTTTGGCGTTTGGCGTCTCGGCGCCATAATGGTGTGCCTTGGGAAGAGGCGCCGCGTGGGTATAAATCATCGGTCTTGGGAGAGCAACGGTATTTGCTCTTCTTGTTCTTCCTTTGCGGCTGCTCCCTTCCCACTTGCTTCATTACATACGCTTTCCGTTTACTTTCGGGTATGTTTCTCTTCCTTCGTTTAGATCATGAGCGTAGAGGTTTCCGGCCACTCGACCATTTCTGTTTTGTTTTACGTGCCCGGTTTTCAAGATGACTGGGAGGTGTTTCCCTACGCCGAGGAGAAAGGAGTGCAAGAGCGGGTTCCCTCTGCTCATGGAGGAGATGGAGTTCGGATCCTCATGTGCATGGGGACCGTGGTAAGAGGAAAAATTAAAACCACATTTGTTATAAAATTTATATATATAAAATTATGATTATTGAGCAAGTTTTCAAAAGAACCAGTGCGTATTCATTCCTACTTTTTTACTAACTTAAAAGCTTTCAACAAAGATCATGCATTCATGCACCACCTAGAGTTCTTTTTCTTGGATTAAAATTAAGATTCCCCACCGTTTCTGTCGTCTCTGGTCTATAGTGTATATACACAACTTTTACTCCAATGTTATATATGCACACACGTTTGTTAGGAGGGTCAATTTACCAGCTATGTTAAGAGACAAAAGGGTAAAAGCCATCATCTAGCTTATTTCAGTTATCTATAATCTCCAATGTTGATTAGCATAAAAGTCTTAATCTAAGATCTTTACGTTTTATAGACTTATCCAAGATATTCAGATGCTTCCTTAAATTATTTGGTTGATAAGTTATTGATAGATGGCTCGGACCATCTTCAATTATCGATAGGGTCTGGCCTGCAAGTTCGACGTAAAGGACCAATTAGATTGCATAGTTATCAAGTTGAGTGTAAAATTCTTGTAAGTGTTTAATCAAATTTTTGGACTCTAGCTACCTGAGTTAATATATACTATATACTAGCTTGTAGGCCCGTTCGTGCATACGCACCGGCTCTTTTGCAAACATTTAGATTTTTTTTAGAAAATTGGAATTACCGTTTTAGTCATTAACCATTTTAATTTTTCTAACAAATTGTTTTAAATGAAGTTTTAATTAAATTTTAAAACCCATTTTTCAATTGGGAGAGAGATCTCGCTTTAATAAGAGAATAATTCCCATTTAATTAGATATGTTAGATTTTTTCTTTTTAATGAGGAGAAATTCATATATTTTAATAGGAAAATGATTAAAACTTTAATTGAAGTGTTAGAATTTGTTTTAATAGGAGGAATTCAGTTATAATAGGAGATGAATTCCTACTGTAAAAAAAAAAATCTCGTTTTTCAGTAGGAGAGAAATTCGCTTTAATAAGAGATGATGTGGAATTTTAATAGAGAAAATACTTTGTAGGAGCTTTAATATTAAGATATAGATAGGTAAAATTTAAATTAAAAAGGACAAATGATATTCTAAACTATTTGTCCACTGATAATGTTAGGGTGCAATGTGACCTTCGTACTTTTTATGGCTTCTTAAATGGCTTCTTAGATTTAAGCTTTATATTTCCTAATTAGAACCAACCTTGAACCTTCCAACTTTCCAAGAATAATATCGGTTGACACCGAATATGTATTGTTGTATTTAATGTAATACCAAATCCAGTCATAGTAGTGTTTTGGTGCTGTACAAAATGTTTAGTGTAGTTCTACTCTACGGAGAACATCTTCTCTTCTTCTATCTAACAAAGCGAAGGAGTGGGATGGCAGATTCCACGTCATAAGGTGAGGCGTGGATTCGATACCCCAACCATAGCCACCGCAAAACTCATGGAGGTGAATTAAAAAATTTTTTATGGGGTGAGTTAAAACGGTTTTTCTCACCTCACCCACCCCTTGTACACAAAAAATTCAACATTGGACAAAATGTTTATAAGTTGAATCTTTTATGGGTTTGGAAACATGAGCATGGGCTCAATTACAAAAAAATGATAAAAGAAGGTAGACATCCAAAATTAGCCAAAAGTCAACAATGCGGTTGGGCTTATAAACTGTTGGCCCAAATTTGACATGTGCATCACAATTAGGTGACCCATTGATGCTATTGGGCTTATGGATAATAGGCAGTGGGCTTGGGGCACGCCCTTGATGAGTTGTTTCATGCCCGCGCATATGCCTTGTCTTGAGAAGGCGTGGCCTTGTTTAGTAAGCGAAGACGCGAGCCTATCTTGTCCGTCAGGCGCGGCGTTTTTGTTGCCGGTGCGCACGCCGTTTTTTCTTTGAAAGCGGCGAGTTGTCGGGGTAAAGCGCGGCAAAGTCGCGGCGAGGTCTCCAGCGGCAAGCACGTTGGGGGTAGGCGAGGGCCCCGTCCGGCGCTACAATTCATCCTCCACAAGTTGTGACTTAGCCCGGACCTGAGTGTTTTTAAGAGTTTGTACAATTTTGTTAAACTAAATCAATTACCATGGAATTTATCCAAAAATTAGCCAAAAGTCAACAATTTATGTCGGGCTTATAAAGGCATTGGGCCTCCAAATTTGACATGGTATTAGCCCGATTGATGCTATTAGGCGGTTATTGGGTTTTGGCACTTTTCGCGTATTTGTTTTGCTAGCCAAAGGGCATCGCCTTTCTTGTGGAAGGCGATGAGTTGTTTTAGCACCAAAAAGTCATCGCCTTCTTATTTGGCATGAAGTCGGCGTCGGGTAGCATCGCCGGTAGCGTCGGGTCTTCGTATAGGTCGTAGGCGGGCGGGAAATAAATTTGCTTTGAAGGCATGGGCTTGGAAACATGAGTGTAAGGGAGTAATATCCTCATTAAGGATTACCACGCACGCGTGAAGCATAAGCGAACTCAGGACATAGACCTCCAAGACCGACCTGTGTGCGGCCTCCTTATGAAGACATACGCCAGCGGCATGGATAGTGAACCAGCGTCGGCGTCAGAGACCGATGCACGGGGCGGCTCCTTTCATGTAGGTGGTATGAACTAAGGCGTCTTCGGTGCTGAACACATGGCGAGGAAGGCGACTTCAAATAAGGTCACCACCGGGGGTAATCATTACCAAAATCTTACTTGTATTTCCCACCACACGGAAATAGGGATTACCGCACCCAATCCCAATCGGCCACCGCGACTTATACTAAAACCAGCCCAACACTCATTCCCAATCTCCACCTTACGTATGCGGGGAGCACCGTGCCTCTAAGGATTGAAACTTCACAAGAAGCTATAAATACCACCTATTTGAACTTCGTGGGCCTGATTCCTCGACCATAAAAAATCAAGAGAGGATCGTTAAGCAAACTTCGCTCATCAATGAAACTCGGTCTCTCCAAAAATCTCAACCCATTCCCTTCTTTCTCGATCGTAAAACCAAACCAAAACCTTTTACATTGGCGGCGTCGTGGTTTTGATTATTTGAGAAATCACGTTACCCTAACTCAAAATCGCAATTCACCGAGCCCGCGAAGCATGGTCCGATGACCCTCCGAGCTTCGGGTTTAAAACCTTGCGAACAACTAGGTGTAACAAGCGAAAGCATTTCCTTGCTCGGGCGAAAATCTTTGCTTTAGGGCCCAAGTCGGCGGCTTTATCAGCGGCCAACCCGGTCGGTAATGTTGCTGAAAATGGCATCAACGAAGTTAATCAGCGGTCGCTAATTGTCACATAGGATAGGCCAGTCGCGGTCGAAAAAGGATGCAACCCAAATTGTTCAAAAAGATGCTCAAAGACATGCCAAGCGTCCCCTTGATCGCGGCGTTCTCGATAAAACCCTCTCCTCAAGATTTTATCGATACGCGGCTTCTCCATGTATGATGGCGCGCGCCCCGTCGGATGTGGCTCGATACATTCAAAGTTTGGCCGCTGATTCTTACGAGTTTGATCATCTCAACATCGACTATTTCCCGCCGATCTCAAGGATGATGCTTAGTTGGTTCTTCTCTCGAACCTGATTCTATTAAAACTTTTGAGCAAACTTTTACCGACTTGTTTGCTAGCCAATACGTTACCTAATATATGCGAAAGAAGGCAGATCTTGATTATTTGTTCCGGTTATCATTTGAAGATGAGACCATTAAAGCAATTCTTAGAATTGGTTCAAGGCGGAATTTGTGTATGGAAAGCGGTGAAAAGAATCTTTTACCACACCGGCATTTTTAACGAGTTTGTCGAGTCGTAATGCCGACCTTTCCAGTTAAGTGATGAAGGAACGCCCGAAATGCTATCCAATGCGCGGGTTGACAAATATATCAAGTTGCAAGAAAGTTTGCGATCCGATTGGTTTAGCGAAACCGGGAGGTAGCAGCGATCTTTGATCATACCAGCGTGCCAAAAGCGATCGAAGGCGGCACCAAAGGCGAGAACAAACCGGATAACAAGCGAAGAGAATTCGGCCGTCTTGACCGCTCTCTCTTAGTTACATCCTAGACAAGATCCAAACGAGCCTTGAACTTCCGCCCGGATGTGAAGGCGGCCCGGTGATCGACGACAAGCCATCGCATTGCATTCCACAAAGCTAAATGTCATGAAACCAATGCGTCGTTGGGGGCTTAAGCACTATCTTCAAGACCTTTGTCGGCTGGTCACATTAAAGCGATACCTGAAACATTCGTGGTGGTGATTTGCGTCATAAGCTCATGGCTTCGCCCGAGTGCCGACCGATCTCTACCTGTAGAGTCTTGCGATCGATCTCCACCTCGCCACCATCAAGACTTTCAAGCTCCCCCGCCGTAGAGGGGCGTCCCCAAGATGCGTTCGTCACGAAATAAAACAACAACCTCTCCTCGGATCGTGACAATGCTCGAACAATTCACATGATTACTTTCCCCGATGATTTAGTTACCTCATCGAGGAGAAAAGGCGTCGTGTTGAAGCTCTTCAAAGTGTATCACTTTACTTCCCAAGCGGCACATGCTCCGCTGGCTCGGGCCGCCATTCAGGAGATATCGTTTTTCGCGAGGGCCCCCTCGACAAGTCTGCCTTCCTCATAATGATGCACTAGTCGCCCGCAAAGTCGTCAAGATCGACCGCCGGTTAAAAGCGATCTTGATCGACCGGGGAGTTCTGCGACATTTTATTTTACCACACTCTCCAAGAAATGAGTTTACCCAAGTCGGTTCGATAGATCCGATTGCCCCCTTTATGGGTTGATGGTTCGGGGCCGACCCTATCGGTGAGATCATCCTTCCGGTATCAATGGGATCTAAAGGGACAAAGTCACCGCACACGCAACTTCAACATCCTAGACATCCAATAGATCCTATAATGCCATATTAGGACTGACGATGGATCCACCAAATGCAAGTCGTACCGACATTGCATCAAGTTCTTCGTTTCACAGCCCCGGGGGACTGATGGAGTAATCAAGCAACGGAAGCATATCATTGTAACCAAATCTTGTCGGCGGGAAAGATCGACGGGTAGACCACTCTACACAAGTAGCGAACCCACGGTTATACCATGGCCAAAGACACGGTTGCAAAGGTCGAAACCAACGTCAAAGCGGCATGTTGGGGGCTCGGTAAAGAAGAGGAAGTCGATCACTTACACTCGGAAGTCAATCCACCCGGTGCAGCCCCATCGAGCGGATTCCCAAAAGCGTCGGTTGAATTTATCTACAGCGATCCAATGCCGGGAAGACCTCTCTACTATTGTTATTTCACGGTTAGCATCCCATGGATTCCACGACCATGTGTCGCCCGCAAGTCTCCATGCCGATAGTCCTCCATCCCTTGCTCCACGGCCCCGTCACCACAAATACCGATCCGTTCGAGTTGAATCAATGCACTCTCCCACCGAGTCGGTGGAGTGCCACCATCTAAGAAAATAGCCACCCGCTAGCACCTCAACGGATCGGCCCGAGAGGTTGAACTTAGAACGATAATGATCCCAAGTTTGTATATGTAGGGGCTAACCTTGACCACTCAAGGCCCACTTGTAAACTTTAAGGCTATGAATAAAGATGTTTTAGCTGGTGGTTATATCGATGTGCACGGTATAGACCCTAGTGTAGCATGTCATCGGTTAAATGTAAGTCCTAATGCTTAAACCGATTAGCCCGGTAATCCTCGGTTATCTATGCGGTTTTTGAAGAAAGCCATTAATGACGAAGTCGACAAACTCAAAGCAAGTCGGTTTCATCGAGAAAGGTGGACTACCCGATTAGATTAAGCTAACATCGTGGCGGTCCCCAAAAGAATGGAACGATTAAGCTTTATCGTCGATTTCACGAATGTCGATAAAGAAACACCGAAGATAGTTTTTCCCTACCCACGTTGTGGAATTGACTTGTGGGCCGGACTTGCGGACATGAACTTCTTTCCTTTATGGATCGCGTCTGGTGGATACAATCAAATCCTACTGGCGAGGAAGATCAAGAAAACCTCGTTCATTCTGAACAAAGGTATTTATTATTACAAAATCCTCCGTTCGGCGCAGAGCGCCCGACAACATATATCGGTAAACTGACATGTTCGGGACATGTTAGGAGAGACCATGGAGGTTTATCGGCGACATGGTCGTCAAAAGCAAAAAGCGACGACCATATTACTTACCTTGAAAAGCGTTCTCCAGTTACGTCGAAGCTCGAATGAAGTTGAACCAGAAATGCCTCTTTGGAAGCGTCCTGCGGTAAATTTCTCGGATATCGAAGTGTCGGTAGCGGGATCGAGGCAAATCGGACCAAATCCGGCGTTCTTAGACATGCGACTTCTGGAGACAAAAAGCAGATACGTAAGTTGTCCGGCATGGTGTTTGCACTTAATCGATTCATATCGAGCGTCGGACAAATTAATCGTCCGTTCCTGGCTGACTCTCAAGAAAGGCGGTTCTCATGGAGCGATCGATGCCCGCCGGCATTAGCCACTCTCAAAGAATACCTCACCACGCCTCCCGTCTTAGCCACGAATAGATGGAGAGACACTGGTACCTAGCGATATCGTTTAAGCCATCAAAGAGGAGAACAACTTCGAGAAAAACCGATCTACTTCACAAGTAAGAGGCAGCGCCGGTGAGAAGAATTATTCTTTCCTTGAACGCAGGCAGTACGTGCCTTTGCTGTATTCGGCAAAAAATTCAGGCCGTACTTCCAAGCCGTCCGATCAAAAGTCTTGGCCGACCTCCCGTTGAAAAAATCCTCCAGAAAGAAAACAAGACTACTTTCGTATGGTCGTTATGGGCGAAGAGCTCGGTGAACACCACATGGAGTTTGTAACTTCGCACCTCCGGAAAGGTCAAAGTCGTCATGCCGATTTCCTCCCGATTTCCACTGTTAAGGACCCACACTGGAACCGGGGATGGAGCTTCGTGGTTATAGGGCGTGTCAAATCAATCGGTCTCTCTTTGTAGATGGCTCTAGCAATCCGGAGAAGTGGCATCGGGTTAGATCTTGGTGTGTCTCGAAGGAAATATGGTTGAAAAATCAGTTCGACTCGACTTACATCTTCCAATAGCAGGAATAATCTGGCGTTGATCATGGGCCTTGTAAAGGCTTCTGAACTCGGTGTGCAAGAACTTCAAGTCTTTAGTGACTAAATGGCGGTGGATTCGCCAGATTGTTAAGGAGGACACTACTCGGAGAGGTAACCTTTTGTATCTTGGTCGTTCATCATTTGTTGCCTTCTTTTAAGCGATCTACTATACACCATTTTTTGCGTGATGAGAACCGTCACGCAGACAGCCTAGCTTACCTAGCCACTCAAACACCGAGTTGCGTTCCACGACAACTCCTCATTGAGGTAGTCGACCGACCTGCATACCAGGTCGAGCATGCCCTAGTTATAGCCGATCTGATCCCTCTCTTGAAGATCGGTTAGGCGGACTGGATGCAACCCATCATGGACTACATCCGTCGGGACGCGCTCCACGTAGCAGTGCCAAAGCTAGAACCAATCTAATATCAAAGCACGCGTCGTTATTTAGTGTTGCACAATAAGTTGTTTAGAAAATCTGGCGGTGGACCGCGACTTCGTATTACTCAGGCGAGGACAATTGATATTTGCGAAATCCATGAGGGAGAATGTGGAAACCATGCTTGAGGGTAGCTCTTTAGCCCACAATTTTTCAAAGGCTACTTTTGGCCCGTATATGCAGACCGATGCCAAAGCGTCGTTCTCGAAGTGCTTAAAATGTCAAACATTCAGCCCTGACATCATTCACCTGCAGCGGTGATCAATATATAGCAAGCCCATGGCCATTTCACATGGGGCATGGACATCATGGGACCATTAAGTCCCCGAGGAAAAGCGTTTTCGGGTTAGTCTTAAGCGGCAACCGACTATTTCACTAAGTGGGTTGAGGCCATTCCTTTAGCACATGTCAAAGAATGCATGTCCGAAATTTCATCCTGACTCATATCATCACGGATTTGGTTTGCCACATACACTTCGTAATGGACAATGGACCCCAATTCAAAGGCGAACCGTTAAAGAATTTCTAGCAAAGTGGAAGATAGTTCATGCATTTTCTACTCCGCGATGCAAAGCTCGGTAATGGTCAAAGGCGGAAGCCGGCAACAAGGCCATCTTAGAAAATTTGAAGAAAAAGATTGAAAAAAGAACAAGAGACAATGGCGAACGGTTGGAGAACATCTTGTGGGCTCATCACACCACGGCTTCGGTCGATGCGCCGGCGAATCTCCATTCTCCTTGTGTTATGGCACGAAGAAGCCATCATTCCCACCGGTAAGCCGACCATCTACTGACTTCGGTCCGAGTCGTTGAGACCCGGACAATGATTCTGTCTTAGCAGGAGAGGTCGATTTGCTTTCGAAGAACGGCGTGACTTAGCCACCATCCGAAGTCGCATCTTATCAACAAACCCTGAAGAACTCCTACAATAAGCGAGTGCATCCTCGATCTTTCTAGCCCGGCGATCTAGTGCTAAAAAGGCGCCAAGATCGACTCCAAAGCTATCCCCTAATTGGGAAGGTCTATACATCATTAGAACGTGTTGTAGGCAAATTGAAGCGTCTTGGATAAAACTTCGAAAGGGAAATTGTTACCTCGCCCGCCATGGAATACTTATCTGGCTGAAAAGATTTTATCAATAAAACCTTGGTTGTTGTAGATTCTATTTTTTTAAGCCTTTCGTAAGTTAAGGTTAATTTTTTTTATGTTACCTAGTATAAGCTATTCCATTTACGGCATCAAAACGTCCCTACAACCAAGATCCGATACGACCCGATATACTTCCCGCTCTCACCGCTTAGCGCCATTCGCTCTCATAGCGAAAAGCGCTCGGCGGCGGACAACTCTGCGGAGCTTCTACGGGCTACATAGCCTCTCCAATTCTTGTCGTCGGGGACCTATATTTCTAGGATCGACTAAAGAGCGGCTCTCAGCGGTAGGCGACTCTACGGAGCTTACGGGCTACATAGCCTCTCAATTCTTGTCACGTCGAGGACCTATATTTCTAGGATCGACTAAAGCGAGAACGCTCTGCGAGCGGGCACTCTCTGGAGCTTACATGCTACATAGCCTATCGATTCTTATCTTGTCGGGACCTATATTTCTAGGATAGACTAAAGCGAGAAACGCTCTCCACGCGGCGGTGACTCTCTACGGAGCTCGCCGGACTTTACAAACCCCCGGCGTCGTTAAATCGACGATCTTAGAGTCGACTATCTGGCGTTCTCCATGTGCTTCAAGGCATACAGGCCCCCACGATCGGCCCGACTATAACATTCTTTTGAGTCTTACTCCTACAACTCAACGAACGCGCCAGGGAGAATTCGATCTTAGACTTCGAGGCGGCTAGCATATTCCTAATATCTACGCTCTTTATAACATGATAAACAAGATAGATAGCGCTAAGCACAAGCGGATCAGGTTTCTAAATTAAACTTCAAGCTTCCGGGTATTGCAAGCCACATGCATCATCACGCGGGGCGCTAGTCATATCTGAACACAAACAACATGCATTGAAACATAACCCGGTAACAATAGCGACCGGTCATACAACATTCATCCACCGTCTGGGGATTACGGAAAATCCGGTCGGTGTCTATTAAAATTAACAAAGTATCGAACGCCGCCGGTGGAAACTAGTTCTCCGAATAAACAAAGCGAACTGCCGGGCAAGCCTGAAGACACAACTCCCATTGTTGACTCTCATATAAAGAGAGGAAAATAAAACGATGCCCACAATTTCGGCTAACAAAGACAAAAAGGTAGATCCGCATCATCAAATCTCGCCATTCACGACATGCTTATCCTCCGGTGCGGCGTTGGTAGAAGCCGTTAATCAGGCGCGTCTGACATCACCGCATCCCGTGCCCTTGTTCATCACCTCGATTAAGCTTTCTTGATCATCATACCGTCGGCCCCGTGAAGGAGAGCCGGTATCGCCTTCTTAAACTGCGGGCCACGCACGGCACTTCTTAGCATCCGATCCTTGACTAATTCCATTCTTTCTAGCTCCGTCCGTCGGTCACTAACATAGCATTCTCAGCAGATAGCGTTAACGGTACTTGGTAGTCATCACTTCCGTTTCCTCTTGTCATTGCCACGGCTCGCGTACACCTTAGCTCAACGTGGGGTTATCATCTGTCTCGGTGTTTTTGTACAACATCTTTCAACTTATCATATCACCGCAAGAAACCCCGCGAGCGAGTTAAAGACTCAAATTGCCTTGGAAACCGACATAACAACCTGGTGTGTCATGAACTCACCAAACAAGCGGCCATGTCCATCATCCCCCCGGCGTCTCCATGTCCTAATCTTTCACCTCTGCTTGTCACCATCCAAAGACGATCCCGCTTTAGCATCTTGAGTGGCTATGGGGCCGAGTGGAAGCTTCTGATCTGGCGTTTCACCATCTGGCTTCTTCCCGTCTTCCCCATGTAGTAGAATTAAACCCCACATCCCTACATCGCGGGGGCCGAACTCTCACCGGCAAATGGCGACCTTTTGCCGTGTCGCTACATTCTGCGGCGTGGCGTTCGATTAATCCCACCGTTCTTGACCTAAACACAATGCCACCAAATGGGCGTCCAATACTCCTCGATCGCTTATGACCGCCCGACTCTGCAAAGAACTTTCCTCTTACGCGATCACCATGCACGTGAGGTTCAAACTCCATCCTCTCCATTATCGGAGGGACATTTCCCTCATCTTTGTTTCTCCCTCGTATGGGCGACATCTTGCCATGATAAAACCTAGGAAACAAAAAATCGCATCACATGAGCTAAAGTTTTATCCCAAGTTCTTCTCAACGGAATACCATTCCACGGATGAGAATGAGCGTGCACTGGCGGCAGCGTAAACGAAGGTAGTGCATAGCAAAAGGGCGAGCGAGAAGATAGAGTTAAGCTTAGGCAAGAAGATGAGCAAATACCTTTTGGTATTCGATGGCGAGTTTTATTCAATAGGAAACGTCTTTTTCCTAAAGCCTCATAATTACCTTGAGGCGCCAAACGCCATCTGCCCGATCGATTATGTCCCTTAAACCGCTCTTCTCCCTACACGTGTCCCGCACGCGAGGGAATACTGCCGTTAGCGGCACTGAAAACAACACGATTCAACCTACTTCACGAACCAGAGTCCAGCGATTTGGTGGCTTCATTACGAGCAACACCTCGCAGCTGAAAGCAATTTCACAACAAGACGCTCAAACAAGCTTACCAGTTATGTGCAGGGAAGTTGTCACTGCAATACACCCGCCATGCTTGGTTATACGCAGTATGATCACACACAACTATGATCAAGCAAGCGACTCACATATAATAAGGGAACAAACAACAAGCGTGGCATACTAACAAACAACGACTTGTCCTAACAAGCTTGAAACATAGTACGTTAGCCGGGTTGCTGAGACTACTCAGGAAATCCAACCCGACTAAGCAATATTCGTCCTCACATGGGTACCCCAAAACGCAGAGCGGGGACGGATCACTTTCGCGATACTAGCACATACAAATAAAAGGACTTAATCGCCTGATTATCCCAGAAACCCGGCTCTATTGTATCACAGCTTATAAGCTGACAGCATAACACAACAAACTTACAACTCGCCATCTCTGGGCTTAACAATTAGTTCTCCAGGCACGAGTGATTCATCAATCTCAACATCCCTCCCAGTCACCATAACAGATACTCCATCCAAGTCTAAACTCATAAGCACATCAGACGCAGCAGCATCAGTTCGCGGTATCGCAATCTCTGGCATGACCTCTGAAGCAGCAGGAGCGCCACTAATTCCTCTCGGCACCTGTTCTACCCCGATGTGAGATGTACAGCGTGCATGATCTATCTTCAAAGCGTTGTAGTCCACCTCCAGTTCAACGAAGTCTGCATCTAGAATGTCATAGGCTTTGGTAGCGTCTTGAGCAACCTTCTTGCAGTGTAAGACATACTCGTTCAGCCTACCAATTTCCACGGTCGCTGCCAAGACGTTCTCTTCAGCTCCCCTCAGAAGTTTTGCCTAAGATCTTACCGCCCGGTGTCTTTCAAAGATCTTGGCGGACTTAAGCTTTTGTTGAGCTTTCTTCAGATCTTCCAGTTCCTCGCGTTCCATCTTCGAGGCCTCCTGGACATTTTTCAGCTCATCAGATAGCTTCACCACCGCTTCTCTATCTGCCCCCGCGAACTGGGCAATCTCCTTCAATTTCTGAAACCCACTTACCAGCTGCAATTCCACACATATGGTTAATAACCACAACGTAACAGCATGTATAGGTGAGCAGTTATATTAAAAGAAGACAAACTTCGCATCAAACATTGCGCACTTCCATACGCCCGTTATCGGCTAGCCCTTTCTCATCCAAATCCTTGCGGTTGCCATCCGTAGCTATCCGTTCTAACAGCAACCCGATACCTTACTCGATCACGGAAGGCTACAATCACGGCTTCATAGTTCGTTTGCACCCCATGCTCGTCCGATACACAAACCGTCCCTCTAGGTAAATCGGCAACCACAACAGGCCTTTCCACTTTGTCTTACGCGGAGCTTTTAAGCTTTCGCCCGATCGGGTTCACACCCTCGAGGCGCACTAGACCCCCCCCAAAAGTGGCCAAGTCCATGACACCTTTCGGTCGCGTCCCCACTTCGGCGAAACCATAGCCCCAAAGTCCACCACCATCGCCCTGCCGCTACTGAGAAGTACATCACCAGAGCGTGTCAGCCTTTGCTTTCGCGAATTCTCGCGACCTCTTGATCCGAAATCCACGCCGTCTCTTCTCAGACCCTGCTCTTTGCACGTGGGTTGAAAACAACTATTTCCAACTCTACCGAGCATCGATCGAACCCCTTCGGTCGGAGCTCGACCACTCCAAATCTGAGGCCTTCGCCCTAGCGGATCGCCTCGCGACCCGATTCCTATCTTCCCAGTGTTACCAACTCACTCGTTCAGCGTCTCCATCACCTCTCTCGCCTTTGACGGACTTGAGAGCTCGGTCTTTTTGCTTTTCTTTTCTCGGATCACAGGCCCCCTTTTCCCAAAAAATGAGCAACCTCGAACAACTTCGTTTTCTTTTCTTCCCGAGTTAGCTGTGCGAACCTCTCTATCTCCCCACGATCAGTCCACCTCTTCGCAGAGAAATCTACAGACAAAGCAAACATGGGCCTGTTAGAATAACTATCCTTCGTTAAGTAAAGCAACAAGAGAAAAATATTCCTACCCACTGGATATGTTACAAATCCTAGTTTGCAACCTACATCCGTTAGCACAGTAGTTGCCAACTAGTAGCAATGGCCTCTTTGTCCAGGCCTCGTTGCTTACACCATCGATCATAGCAGAACGCGTCGTCATCGTTTGCAAGCTAAAGTTCAAGTCGCCAGATCGCCTCACAACATAATGCTCAACTATGTCAGACACCCCTATGTCGTATTCCCCACTCGCATTCAACAGGTCAAACACCTTAAACAATGCGCCAAAAGTTACCAATGAAACCGACAAGGCGATTTCCAACAATGGGCCAAGAAGTCACATACCAGTTTCGAGAACGGTATTTGCATATGTGCTCTCAGCTGGCCCTCACAGATGATTATTCCACCATTCGGTGGATTAAACTCCTCACTACGTACATTTTCACTCAACCGTGGCTCGTATATCTCCAGGTCGGGGATATTGATCCTATACGCTGCTCTCAGTTCGGGGAACGAGTTTGCAGCACGATGATTTACCGTTCTAAGGGGCAACTCACTTGATGACGACATCTCCCCTCGACCTGACGTACTGGCCACGCCACCTTCTGACCTAGATCGGGTATTACCCTCATCTACCCTAGCTCCCTCATCCAATTCAGTCTCAATGCCCACACTTACCGATTCTTCCTCCTCATACTCTCCACAACTTAATGATATTTCCCGAACTTCTTCCGATCGAGTATCATCAGAATCAGACATTATAACATTTCATTTTTATCAATTACTCAAGCTTAAACACTACAACCTTACACTGACCTACCTACTTAACAAATCGCGCGCGAAGAGGAAAGCAAATTGAAAATGCAAAGCTAACAAAGCCCGGCAGAAAGCACTCACTTTGAGGAACCACAGCTTGCGCTTTGGGAAGAAGAAAACAGGAAATGCCTTTTAGGTTGTCCCAAATTTGATTTTGTATAAACTGCCCGCTCAGTTACCAAGAAGTTATGATTACACAGCCTATGCTCTAGCCCGCCGCATGCGTGTCCCAAGGACCTGTCTTTTTCAGCGATTCAATAACGCGGCGACACGTTTCTTCGCCAATCTGCTTTCTGATTACATCCCGCGTGCCAAGTGCGGAACCACTTCCCTTTCCCCGCCAAATCATTATGCCATAGGATTCAAAATTTATGCCATCTCGGTCGGCCTTCGTCCGCCGTGGCTTCGCTCATGCTTCACACATTCTTCAATTTTTCTCTCAACCGGATCGTTTCCGTAACATAAACAATCTCCCATCGGAGGGGTGTGGGGAGTAATATCCTCATTAAGGATTATCACGCAGCGTGAAGCATAAGCGAACTTCGGGACATCGACCTCAAAGACCGACACAAAGCAGCCCCCTTTGTGAAGACATACACAGCGGATAGGTGAACTTCGAACGTCGACCTCCAAGACCGACTGTGAAAGCTCCTTGTGAAGACATCGTATAGCAGACATAGGTGAACCGAACGTCGACCTCCAGACCGATCCGGGGCAGCTCCTTTCATGTAGGTGGTATGAACTAAGGCGTCTCGATCAAGAACACATGGCCGAGACGAATCG
This sequence comes from Coptis chinensis, assembly GCF_015680905.1. NCBI lineage: Eukaryota > Viridiplantae > Streptophyta > Magnoliopsida > Ranunculales > Ranunculaceae > Coptis > Coptis chinensis. Next base: position 80,498,186 of record NC_141463.1, on the reverse strand, counting down.
ACTCAAATAAGGTCACCACTAGGGGTAATCATTACCAAAATCTTACTTGTATTTCCCACCACCGGAAATAGGGATTACCGCACTCCCAATCGAACACATGACTTATACTAAAACCAGCCCAACACTCATTCACAATCTCCACCTTACACGTGTGCAGGGAGCACACATGCCTCTAGGATTGAAACTTCACAAGCCTATAAATACCACCTATTTGAACTACGTGAGGCCTGATTCCTCTGACCCATAAAAAATCAAGAGAGGATACGTAGGCAGCTCGCTCATTAGCGAACTTCGGTCTCTCCAAAAAATCTCAACCCATTCCCTTCTTTTCTCGATCTGTAAAGCAAAACCAAAACACACCTTTACAATGAGCATGGGCTCAATTAAAAAAAAATGGTAATAGTGGGGGTAGGCATCTAAAAATCAATAATTACGGCTGGGCTTATAAATTGTTGGACCTCTAAATTTGACATGGTACTGCACAATTGGCTGACCCAATTGATGCTATTGAGCTTATGGATAATAGGCAATTGGGCTGGCCTTGCGCCGCGACGAGTTGTTTCGCGCCGAAGGCGCACATACGCCTTTGTTGAAGGCGTGACGAGTTGTTTCGTGTCGAAAGCGCGATTGGCTTTGTGCCGAAGGCATGACGTGTTGTTTCGTGCCGAAAGCACGCATTTCGACACGCGTACACCTTGTGCCGAAAGCGCAACAAGTTGTGGGGTAGCGCGGCAAGCGAGGTCTCGCAGGCCATAGGCACGTGCATATCCTAGTTGAAAACAATGCATAACATTATGAGGTTTTAGGCTCTTGCTCATTCCCAATTTATAGAGAAATAGAATTGCACTCTCCAACCATATAATGCAACTAGGCAGTGCAATATGGCTAGCTTATATCGGAGTGGTCCTATCTCCTGCCCATAGTTTGTTACTTCTAATGAAATATCATAATTCTATTGAATATTTCGATTTTTTAAATAATTCAAAATAATGATAAGAGTCGAAAAACAATCAAATTCCAAATTTTGCTCATTTATATTGCAATCCCGGTTTTTAGAGTTTTTCATAATTCCAAAGTCTTGAATTATGGTTGAAACATTAATGATCTCACGACGCATTGACAAATTTAGAGATTGAGATCTATGAGGTGACTTATTAATATCGACTAGCTAGCATTCGGCACGGTGCGATCGTCGGTTACACTCTTATTTGGTGCTAAAAATAAAAAAAATAAGAGTAGTTTAAGAATTTACAATATATAAAGGCAGTTTCATAATTTAAAATAAAATATATGAATTGTTCGTAATTTACACAAAAGTATAGAGACTGTTATATAGTTTATCATAAAAGTATAAAAACTATTCAAGAATTACCAAAAAATATATAGACTGTTCTATAATTTACATAAGGTATAGGGGTTGTTTCATAATTTAATGTATATGGCAGTTTCGTAATTCATTGATAATATAGGGGAAATGTGCTAAATCAAAAGAAATTAGTCTTTGGTCAAATGCCAATTTTATTCTCTCTTCACATACAGGCTGTGCAGTTTAAGCGCTAATCGAGAGCAAGTCACTCCAAGAGTTTATAACGATTAATTGGAATTAATCGGAGATTAATCGAAATTAATCGCCTTAGTTAACCTATAATACATATGTCACATATAAGTGATATAACAACTTAAAACAAAATAAAATAAAAAAACTACAAGTCTGAGTGGTGGAATGCTAGCTGGCCTAAGGGTTTTCTTTGGTGGTTTTTCACTTTTTACGGTTTTGATTATTTTTCCTCGGTAAAGTGAAACATTTTCAATATATAGATTCGTGGGCTTTTCTTTTTTGGGATTTTTTGTGGACTTAAAAAAAAAAAAAAAAAAACCCTGTAAACCTATTAATCGGCGCTTTGTTCATACCGATTTTCTGACTAATCACCGATTAAGCGGAAGAAATCGTCCATTTTATGCCACCCGTTCAAACCTCTAAAATTTTTCTTGATCCTCGAAGAGCGCATAGCGCTTATGCGCCAATTAATAGGCGCTTAAACTGCCCACCATACAGAAAAAGGATACTGTTCATCGAACCAAACTCTTTAAAATAGTTAAATTGGAGTTAGTCTAAGTTTACCTAATTAAATCAGAATTATTTGATTAAGTGGGTTGGTTTTTGTATTAAAGATTGGGGACAGATTTTACTTTACAACATAGGCACAACGTACGTTTGATTGCTCGAGGGATTGAATGATTGAAGGGAATCGTTTTGTGGTGCGGTAAGTTTTGGTATAAATTAGTGGTCCAAAAATCCTACAAAAGTTTTTTGTAATTTTGTAGGGTCAAGAAAATTGACATTTGTTCTTCACATTTCAGGGGTTTGAGTGAATTAGGCGGGATTCGGAAAGCTTTATTTAAAAAATTAATAAAAGCAAAGAGAGTGCAGTACCATGCAATCGCCATCTCATCGTGCGTTAGAGGGAGTGCAGTTATTTAATATAGACTAGCCTATTTGTACGTGTCTCTGCCACGTAAACAAAAAAAAAATGGCATGACCTGTAATATTTGGGTTTGGCAAGGGGCAAAATCGGAAAAAAAAATAATAGCGTGATGAATTTACTGTTGAAACTCTCGTTTTCTTTAACAATCTCTGATTTTATTTTATTTTTCATCAATTTATAGACGTGAAACTACTATTTTACCCATGCAAAAAACAAAATAAAAAAATAAAACAAACAAATGGCATGAGCTGTAATATTCGTGTTTGGAAAGGGGCAAAATTAGAAAAAAAAAATTAATGGCGTGATGAATTTCACTGTTCCTCCCACCGTTTTCTTTAAAGAAGTTAGATTATGGAGTAATCTTTCACAGTAGAAAGGAGGGAGAGAGAGAGTGTTATTACGTGAACTTGAAGCAAATATCTGACTTGGTTATAAAAGAAGACAAAATCTAAAATACGCTGGGCTCTCCACCAACAAAAAGTGCGAGATACTGGATTTAGGTTCTTCTAGTCCTGCGTACCGGTACAGCCAGGGCATGTTAGAATTGCTCATAAAAGAAACTCGTCGATGTTGAACCAAATATACTTAGTTATTAAACTTCTGCTCAAACAAAACTATGGTGTCAAACTATTGTACACAGCCATACAGGACACTTGGATTTAGATTATGATCTATATTTCACGATGGTGAATCTGATGATTATAATCATGAATGTAAACCGCACGGTATTTCACCAAATGGGCAAAAATAATGAAAATCATAGAAAGCTACATACATATGACATATATTTGATGAGGCTAATAATAATCTATGTATTCCTATACGAAGATGAGATCAGCATCCCCTCCAAAGCTCAATGGTTGGATACGATTGCGTCAAACCTCATTGGATAATATAAATCCTCATTTCTGTATTCTGTATTCTGTTTCTCAATTCTCCCTGTATTGTACACAAAATTGATAATTACCTTGTGAGTGAAGTATTCAATGGAAAAAGACAAGAGTCAAAGACAATAAGACCATCCATCCATCCCCCTCCAAACCGTTTTCACTTGACTCATCGACCAACATTTTAATCCCCCCTTTCTCCTCTCCTATCTCTTCTCCATATTCTAAGCAAACCCCACAACCCCACAACCATCTCCATCATCATTATCACCATTCCCACTCCATGAAGCTCTTCTCTTTTCTTCTTATAAAGCTTTACCTTCTCTACGGGCTGCATCAATCAGTTGGGAAAAAAAATAAAGGGACTTCTTCAAAAGGGTTGAATAGGAAGGTTACTGAGATCATAATGAGATGTGGAATCCTGATCCCCCAGGGAAAAACAGCATGAACAGTATTAATAATGTCAAGCTTAGGAAGGGCTTGTGGTCACCAGAAGAGGACGACAAGCTCATGAATTATATGTTGAGTAATGGGCAAGGTTGCTGGAGTGATGTTGCAAGAAATGCTGGTTTGCAGAGATGTGGCAAGAGTTGTCGACTTCGTTGGATTAATTACTTAAGGCCTGATCTCAAACGAGGCGCATTCTCGTCACAAGAAGAAGAGCTTATCATCCATTTGCATTCTGTTCTTGGAAACAGGTATTGTGCGTCGTTACCAATTTCTCTCAAATACACATATAAACATGGCTAGCTAATTAAGACAAGGAATGTGGAACACTTAGTGAAGTAATTAAGTCTTGTATTGATTGATGCAATTTTTGTGTGCATGCGAATATTGTTCTTGCACATTTTATTATGATCAATGCAGCATGCACCTTGTGTGCATGCATTCACTGAACTAATTTAGAGATCTGTCTAAATACACTCCAGCATGTTGTTCAAGCATGATCAGAAATCCAGGTAAGAAGCATTATCAGTCGTTATTTAGTTACAAGCTAGCTTACAATGTGAGCTAATGCTAACATGGGACTATGGGAGTATGGGACTTAATTTTTGTAAACACACATGTTGGTCATGATTGTGATTTGTGAGTAGTTTGTTTTTAGATGAGAATATTGAGTATGTTTTATTAAGTGTAGCCTGCTTGTATATATCTGGAGAACGACCATAAGTAAGACCAATGTTCTAGGCTTCTAGCTAGACTACATCTGCGCGCACTTCTAGTCGAAGACCCTGCGCTACCTAATTCATTTTATAGTGTAGACATTAAGCAAGCATCGATCCATCCATGCATTAACAACAATATATATATGAAGTTCAATATGTCCTTCCGTTGATTTTCTTTGAAGTAATAAGCTTATTATTTTTTTCAAATGTTTCAGGTGGTCACAGATTGCAGCACGCTTGCCTGGACGCACCGACAATGAAATAAAGAATTTTTGGAATTCCACAATAAAGAAGAGGCTGAAGAACACATCAACATCACCCTCACCAAACAAAAACAATGCATCAGATCCTACAGATGTCATATTCTCCATGAATGAACATGACATTATGAACTTGTGCATGGACTCATCATCATCGTCATCTTCATCCATGCAAGCAATGGTGATGAGAAACAGATTTGATCCATTGCCTATGCTTGAGAATAAATATGATCATATGTCCAGTGCAGCTGCAGGGTACTTCAATATATCAGCTTGCATGACGCAGGTTGGTGTAGGTGAAGGGTTCTATGGAAGTCATGGGATCATTGGGAGTACTGGCAACATAGGGGTAGATCAGAGTGAACTATTCATTCCTTCTTTGGAGAGTATAAGCATAGAAGAGAATAATGTCACTAACAATACCTTTGAGAAAACAAACAATAACAACCTCATCAATAATATCAACATCATCAACAACAACCATAACCATTTAGATCACAACATTGTGGAAAGAGGGACTTACTGGGAAGAAGAAAACTTAAGAATGGGGGAATGGGATATGGAGGATCTGTTGGAAGATGTCTCTTCATTTCCTTTCCTTGATTTCCAACTTGAATAATTGCTCTCTTTTTCTCTCACTGTCTGCTTTTCTCGTTTTGCCCCTTCGAGTACAAGTGTTAAAAGTTAAAACCCCTTTTTCCTCAAGTTTCATAAAAGTATAAAACTACTAAAACCCGGCCCATGTCATAGAAATGCTGAGTTTGGAAAGCATAGCAGGCTCGCTCTTAAACCTTTGGTTTTCTTAGGTGCATATTGGTCTCTAATTTTGCCATGAAACCTATACACAAATACTTTGACGATGATGTGGGAAAGGGAGGTAATAAAGGTCACATGCAAATAGTGTATTTAGGTGACCAACACTTCTTGTATGTGTGTATGTCCCTAGCTTGTTTACATGTATGTATGGGCAGTTTCGTCATTTCACGGATATAAAAACTTTGATGTAATAATATTTGTGAAGAGAATTGTGAATAGATAGTGATGATGTTCAATATATAGAGAAAAAGACTTAGTTGTAAGTTTTAGTCATTATCTAAAGTCATAGTACAAAATATCCCGATATATCGCGATATTTGGGGATATCTATCTAGATTTCAGAGAAAGATATATAAATATCACGATATGTTTAGAGATATATACGACTGTAAATATCAGTAATATTTCGATAATATTTGCGATATTTGTAATGTTTGGGGATATTTGGAGATATTTTGCGATATTTTGTGTATATAATAATTTTATTTAATATTTACCATTATATTTTAAATAAATATAAATAATGTATCATGATATATCAAGAAATATCCATAATATTCACGATATTTGTCGATATTTTGGATATATTCACGATATTTGCATGTGAAACAATGTCAAATATCCCTAAAAAGAGGGATATATCCACGATACATATCCAGAAATTGAATATCGATAAATACTCATATCCTGATATTTTGTACTATGATGTAAAGTACAAAATGGACAATGTGGTGGTGGAAGTTGTTATTAGTGGAGACAAATCACATTGATGAGCATGTTGAACAATTTTTCTCTCTTTTTCTCCCAATCTATCTAAATCTCTCAATAAAATATTTTATCTGTGAAAACATGGTTCGAAAATTTACCAAATCAAAATTAAACACATTTAAGGGATGATGTAATTTTCATAATGTCTTCATTTGAGCTTCAATGGTTGGAAGCGAAATGTAATTAACAAATTCCACTCAAATTGGTCTAAAGAAAGACTCTAGAAGATTTATGCTATGATTATGTTTAGTTGACTGACGCATGAGAAATAATTGTTACTTTTTGCTTCTACTAAAGTCCATAACTAACTTAGGAATGATTTGCAGATTGAAAGGTGAATAGTAAATTATTATCTCTAAATGATGCTTATTTGTCTCAAGGATTAGTAGTGGCATGTAGGACTTTGGTAGTTTTGCGTGATTCCGTGTGCGGTGTGCAACTTAGGTGCCCGGGCTGAAATGATGGCTGAATCCGAGCCTAATGTGGGTTTTGGCTGGGTGATTGGGTTAGAGCAAGTCCAATGGATAAGCTATAATGGGCTGCTAAAATGTGCCTCATAGGCCCTTTAGCAGTCCCAGTTAAATTTGGAAGCCCAAATTCGAAAAACTAGTACAGTGGAGATTTTTAGCCGTTGTTAAGTTTGGGATACGAACGGTCTTTACGTTAAATTGCAACGGACAGTATAAACTATGTCGTCTGTCTTCCGGAATTTATTATGGCAGCTGTTAGCGAAAGTTTTAAGTTTGGCTTGATTTTTAACTCCTTCCAAATTTAAGACCCTTTTAGCAGTTCCATTGGAATTACATTTTTGCGGTTGGAGTGCTATATTTGTCTTTAACAGCCTATATAACCCCCCATGACTTGCTCTGAGAAAGTCGAGTTTTCTAATTTCAAAGTATTAATGGGCCGAACTTGGACTTAGCGTTCTCTATCAAATTAACCGTGTAAACAGAATCTAATATTCTAATCCAAGACCAAAACTTACAAAAAGGCCGACAAGCCGTAGGTCTTTTCAAAACGAACACTATCAGCTGATTGCTGATTCCATTATTCGAGGACCATTCTTTACAACACCTCGTTGTATAAGGCTATAAGCAAAAGAAGTTGACAAATCTCTTAGGAACGTAGACCATGCCATCTATTAGATGATCCATGTGTTTAGGGTCAGGGGTGAGAGAACTGATCTTGGAATCATCTAACATATGTCCGGCCACTAGCTGTTGTGATGATGCTTGATAAAATACTTGAAGTAGTGATGTTTGATATAAACAGGTAAGTATATAACGCAACAATTAAAGGGCAAATGTTTAGCAGTAAGTAAGCCTGACAAAAATACTAGAGTAAAAACAACATGCTTAATTTCATTCTCTAAATAATAATAAGACAATAAAGGTAATTATATGAGAAAGGACGGTCGTCTAAACCAAGATCACCAGTTCTTATAATTTTGAGCTTAGATCAACTTACTAGAGTTTAGCTTGAACAAATTTTGTTAACTGTACCAAAGTGACATTTTATTCTTTATCCTAGAGAACTAGATCTTCCGAACTCCTAGGATTAAGAGCACCTGGTAGTATAACTTGTCAAAATCTTCAAATTTGAAGAAATACTTTGGAATTTTCTGGAATTCGAACTCTAGGTGGCCTCAAATTCGGTCGTGTTACCTATTCGTTCGTATTATTGTTCGTAAATTTGGCAATTTAGATGCGGATGCAGAGCAATATTGGTAATGTCGCGCGCCATTGCAAATGTTGCTGATTTTTTTTTTTTTTTTTTTTTGTACTTTGACCAACACCACGCGCCAGTGGTATCTCCTAATGTCGCGTGGGTTTTTTTTTTTGGAATGGTTGCGTGACACTCCTAATGTCGCATGGGATGTTTTGGAATTGTACATGCGACACTCCAACTGTCGCGGCGACAGTAGTAATGTCGCGTAGGTTGTTTTTTGCTAATGGAATTTGCGACCACCTAGAATTGGTCGAAATTTGCAACCAGATTTTTCAAATTTTTTCAAATCTGAAGAATATACTACCACCACTAATATAAGAATACGCACATTTGACATCTCTCCACCACTTTTTCTGCAGTACAAAAGCCCAAAGCCCTTTATATCTTCAATTGAGAGACGTTAGATATTCGAAAATTCAAAAAAGTCAAGCCTACTGCCTATAAACACTTCATTTTGGTGCGAAAGACAAAAAAAAAAAAAAAAACTTCGCTCCATTCGCCCCATCTCTTTTCCTCTCCGCCATAATAAAAAGAGTAAACCCCTAATTTCACATCTCAGTTTCTTTTCTTATCTCTAAAAAAAACCTAATTTTTTGTTTGAACAGAGTCACGTGTTGGAGAATTGAACTACACGACGAAATAAGGTTGCCTTTTTTGATGTTTCGTTTGTTTTGATTCAATAATTGATTTGTCTTTTTGTTCATAAGTTTGAAAGTTTGTTCTGCTTTTGTTGCTTTTAGGGTGAAGAAGATGAAGCTGTTTGAAGGATTAGAGAAGGTAAATTCATTTCTTTGTTTATTTTTATGTAAAAGATTCAATTTTTAAATGTATTTCATTTTAAAAGTTGAATTTGTTGCTTTAGAGAAGAATAAATAGCTCATTTTTTCACTGAAAGCTTCATTTTATTTAATGAACAGAAGTTTAGTTGATGATTACTTGAAACTTAGAGCTTGTTTGGATAACCTTGTTTTTATGTGGAAATTAAACAAGCGAAGATAGAAGTTGTAAAGTGTTAGCATTTCTTTTTTTTTTTTTTTTTTTTTTTTTTTTATTTAATTTTTTCGTTTGATGATATAGATGTTGAAGTTTCAAGACAAGGAAATAGGAGTGAATGGGAAACATGATCTTAAGGCTCCTCTACTGCAACCTAGGGAGAGTGTTGCAGTTACAGTTTCTCAACCAGATCATAAAGAACATAAAAAAGTAGGACGGTTATGTTTAAAGTCGGAGGAATGAAGTGTGCTTCTTGTGCAGTATCAATAGAATCAGTTCTTGGAAAGAGTAATGGTATCGAGAGTGTAGTGGTGTCACCACTCCAAGGCCAGGCAGTAATTCGATTTATACCAGAGTTGATCACTGTAAGTTAATATTTTGAAATCTTTGTTTTGGACATGTTTTCTGTCATTACAATTTACGCTATGTTTGGTAAAGCAAAAGATTGCACATCCCTTGCTCAAAGTGATGTACCGATGCCTTAGAGTACGAATTCTCAACTTGTCTTGTCCTGACATATACCTCGCTCAAAGTCATGTCCCAGACGACTTTGATCAACTTTTATAATTTGGTACAGGAAGGAAAGGCTGAGTTCACAGCATTTTGACGGCGAGGTGTTATGGGGACCACTTACCGAGACAAAACGAAAGCTTTCAAAGTCACATTGTTGATTAAAAATTTCCCAACGATTCTTTTACTTAAAAATTTCTCATACCGAGAACAACCATAACGGCATCTTATAAGCACTAAAACAATATGTAGAACCTACCACCACTGGGTTATGCACCTCGTGCCGCAAGACACATCTTATCTTTCTGTAGGCTAAGACTTTGAGTCCATATTCCATGTGTATGTGGAAGCTCATTCCTGTTAGAAAGAAATATTGTTCCATGTTATTTGTTAATAATTCTTGAATGTTTTTAACTGTTGACATTTTGAAATTTAATGGTCCGCCTTTTGATGATATGACCTTGAGAATGTTACAAGCCATTGCATTTCTATCAGATGACTTTAGTTTCAAATTTATATATACTCTAGGGTTTTGATACAGACAATAACTAGAAAGTAGAAATTTAGAATATTTTTGTTTTTTCCACTTAGGTGCAAGCAATAAAAGAGACCATTGAAGATCTCGGTTATCTGGCTAATGAGATCCAGGAGCAAGACATAGCCGTATGCAGGCTCTGAATTAAAGGAATGGCATGCACCAGCTGCTCTGAGTCTATAGAGCGTGCCCTTTTAATGGTTGATGGAGTAAAGAAAGTGGTGGTTGGCCTAGCCCTAGAAGAAGCAAAGATCCATTTTGACCCAACTCTCATTGATTCTGACCAGCTCATTGAAGCAGTTGAAGATGCTGGGTTTGGAGCCGATCTTATAAGCCCTGGGGATAACATTAACAAAGTACACTTAAAACTTGAGGGTATTAATTCTCCTGATGATTTGAATATCATCCAGTCTGCCCTACGGTAAATTGAAGGTGTGAACCATTTTGAGATGGATGTTTCAGGAAAGAAAGTGATTATTGTCTATGATCCAGATCTCACTGGTCCAAGGTCTCTCATAGAATGCATCCAAGCAGCTGGACAAAGCCCCAGCCTTTACCACGCGACCTTGTATGTTCCTCCAAGACGAGGAGAAGCAGAACACCAGCATGAGATACAAGGCTATCGGAATCAGTTCCTTTGGAGCTGCCTCTTTTCCATCCCAGTGTTTACCTTCTCCATGATACTACCTATGCTTCCTCCTTATGGGAATTGGTTGTCCCATAAGCTTCACAACATGTTCACCATTGGAATGCTTCTGAGGTGGCTCCTTTGCACACCAGTACAGTTCATTGTCGGCCGAAGGTACATATTTATATCAGTTGAGAATAGTTCATTACCTCTATTTATGTGATGCCTATGCCTGTGTGGGAAACCCTGTACCTTTATTTATTGTTGATGTTTCAGGTTTTACATCGGAACCTACCATGCATTGAAAAGAGGATCTGTCAATATGGATGTCCTGGTTGCATTGGGAACTAATGCTGCTTACTTTTACTCTGTTTATAGTTTAGTGAAAGCATTAAGTTCGAATTCTTTCGAGGGGCAGGATTTCTTTGAGACCAGTACAATGTTGATATCATTTATTCTCTTGGGGAAGTATTTGGAGGTGGTGGCCAAGGGAAAGACTTCAGAAGCTCTAGCAAAGCTCATAGATCTTACTCCAGAAACAGCGTTTCTGCTGTCTTTGAATGGGAATGGAAATGTGATATCAGAAAATGAGATAAGTACTCAACTAATACAAAGAAACGATATAATAAAAATTGTTCCAGGGTCTAAGGTTCCTATCGATGGGATTGTTGTAAGGGGTCAGAGCCATGTCAATGAGAGCATGATCACTGGAGAAGCCAGGCCCATTGCCAAAAGGCCAGGGGACAAGGTTGGTTTTTCATTCTGTTTTATGTTGTTTCCATAGCATATTTCAATGTCTCCTTTTCATTCTTAAGATTTTAATCGAAGTGCAATTTCTTCTTTATTACATACTGCTTCACCAGTTCACCTGCTTCCGTTGTGGGTGTTCTTACAGGTTATTGGTGGAACCATGAATGAGAATGGATGCTTACTAGAAAAGGCTACTCATGTTGGATCAGAGACTGCATTGTCGCAAATAGTTCAGCTAGTTGAAGCAGCTCAGCTTGCTAGAGCTCCCGTTCAGAAACTAGCGTACCAGATCTCCAAGTTCTTCGTTCCTATAGAAGTTCCTCTCCTATTGAAAAAAATAATAATCTAGACATTTCTAATTAAAACGATAATGATTTTACTATTAAAATGGGAATCTTTCTCCTATTAAAACAGGAATTCTTCATCTATTGAAAAGGAAAAAAATTAGCATATATATAATTAAAACGAGAATTCTATTCCTATTAAAACGGGAATCACACTTCTAAATTAAGTTAACTATTTAAACGAGATTTCTATCCTAATTAAAAAATAGATTTTTAAAATTTAATTAAAATAATTGTTAGAAAATTAAAAAGGATTAACAACGAAAATTGAAATCACAATTTGTTATGAAATTTCTATATATATAATTATGATTGTTGAGTAAGTTTTCAAAAGAACCAGTGCGTATACACGGCCCTATTTTCTAATACGCTTAAAACTTTCAACAAAGATCATGCATTCATGCACCACCTAAAGGCATTTTTCTTGGATTAAAATTAAGATGCCCCACCATTGGTTTCTGTCGTCTCTGGTCTATAGTGTATTATTATACACAACTTTTACTCCAATATATATACACACATGTATGTTAGGACTTAGGAGGGTCAATTTACCAGCTATGTTAAGAGACAAAAGGGGTAAGCCATCTAGCCTATTTCAGTTATCTATAATCTCCAATCTTGATTAGCATAAAAGTCTTAATCTAAGATCTTTAAGTTTTATAGACTTATCCAAGATATGCAGATGCTTCCTTAAATTATTTGGTTGATAAGCTAATGATAGATAGCTCGGACCATCTTCAATTATCGATAGGGTCTGGCCGGCAAGTTCAACGTAAAGGACCAATTAGATTGCGTAGTTATCAAGTTGAGTGTAAAATTCTTGTAAGTGTTTAAGCAAATCTTTGGACTCTAGCTACCTGAGTTAATATATACTATATATAGATAAAATTTAAATTAAAGGACAAATTATATTCTAAACTATTTGTCGACTGATACCATGTTAGTTAGAGCATCTCTAGGTGGCTTTATATTTGGTCGCATCCTTCAAATTTGAAGGAATGCGTCGGAATTTGCCGAAATTCCATCTCTAGGTGGTAGTATTTGTGGTCGCATAACCCGTTTGTTGTTCAGATTTTTGTTCGCAAATTTGGCAATTTGGATCTTGATCGCGGAATGACATTTAGTAATGTCGCTACCATTCGCGAAATGTCGCCCACTTTTTTGACTTTGACCAAGACCACGCCGCCGGTGTAATCGCATAACCAATTCTAATGTCGCTGGGTTACTTTTTTGGTTGGTTGCCCACTCTTAATGTCGCTAGCGGGTTGTTTTTTTGGACATTTAAGACGCTGGCCGACAAGATAAATGGCGCTACGGCAACAATTGCACCGGGCGGCGACAATTTTAATGGTGCGTGTGGTGGCCCCTACAATCAAATTTATATTCGAAATTTGCGACCACCTAGAGTTGGTAGAAATTTGAGATCAGGTTTACAGTAGCATTCTTCAAATATGAAGAGTATGCTACCACCACCTAGAGATGCTCTTAGGGTGCAGTGTGACCCTTCGTACTTTTGGTGGCTTCTTAGATTTAAACTTTCTATTTCCTAATTAGAACCAACCTTGAACCTTCCAACTTTCCAAGAATAATATTTGGTTGACACCCGAATATGTATTGCTGTATTTCGTATGTAATACCAAATCCAATTATAATAGTGTTTTTTTTTGTTGGTGCATAGCAAGGCCCAAAATATCGATATCGATCAATATATCGGTGTACCCAAAAACCGATATATATCGGATATATCGGATATATCCATTATTTTGGTGACTATTCCAAACTATTTAAAATATCGAAAATATCGGATATATCGGAAATATATCGGAAATATCGGATTTATATTAAAAAATAATAAAAAAAGTCAACCGATATATATTGTAAATATCGGATATATCGATTATATCGGTGATATAAAGTTTTATATCGGAAATTCCGATATATATCGGAAAAAAAAGAGTTCTATATTCGGTGGATATATGTCGAAAATATCGATGTCGGTGTACCAATATACCGATATATATCGGCGATATATCAGATATATCGGCGATATTTTGGTCCATGGTGCATAGTAGTGTTTTGGTACTGTACAAAATGTTTAGTGTAGTTCTACTTCTATGGGAGAACATCGAAAATAATGCATAACATTATGAGGTTTTGGGCTCTTGCTCATTCCCAATTTATAAAGAAATAGAATTGCACTCTCCAACCATATAATGCAACTAGGTAGCGCAATATGGCTAGTTTATATCGGAAGCTGTTGAATATTTTGATTTTTTAAATAATTCAAAATAATGATAAGAGTTGAAAAACAATTAAATTTCAAATTTTGCTCATTTATTTTGCAATTCCGGATTTAGAGTTTTTCAGAATTCTAAAGTCCTGAATTATGATTGAAACATTAATGATCTCACGACGCATTGACAAATTTAGAGATTGATATCTATGAGGTGACTTATTAATATCGACTAGTTAGCATTCCGACACGGTGCGATACGTCGGTTACACTCTTATTTGGTGCTCAAAAATAAAAATAAAATAAATAAAATAAGAGTAGTTTCGTAATTTACAATATAAGAGCAGTTTCATAATTTAAATAAAATATATGAATTGTTATGTAATTTACTCCGAGTATACAGAGTATAGAGACTATTATATTTTATTATAAAATATAAAAACTATTCAGTAATTACCAAAAAATATATAATATATAGATTGTTCTATAATTTATCTAAAATATAGGGATTGTTTCGTAATTTAATGCATCTAACATAGAGTCAATGTGCTAAATCAAAAGAAAATGTCTAAATTTTATCTCTCAAATGCCAATTTTATTCTCTCCTCACATTTACCTGTCAAATGCCAATTTTATTCTCTCTTGACATATGTTATTACATACCAATGATATCATTCCTTAATAATCAAATCTAAACAGGAGTATGACGGGAAAAAGCCACTGTTTATCGAACCAAACTCTTTAAAATAGTTAAATTGGAGTTAGTCTAAGTTTACCTAATTAAGTCAGAATTATTTGATTAAGTGGGTTGGTTTTTGTATTAAAGATTGGGCACAGATTTTACTTTACAAGGACAACCTACGTTTCGTAGAGTGCATTTCCATAGCTAGGTCGTTTGATTGCTGGAGGGATTGAATGATTGTAGGGAATCGTTTTGTGGTGGGGTAAGTTTTGGCATAAATTAGTGTCCAAAAATCCTACAAAAATTTTAGTAGGGTCAAGAAAATTGACATTTGTTCTTCAAATTTCAGGGGTTTGAGTGAAGGAGGCATAGGATTCGGAAAGCTTTATTTAAAAAATTAATAAAAGCTAAGAGAGTGCCGTACCATGCAACCGCCATCTCGTCGTGGGTTACTTCTCTTAGTGGGCTATCATTTTGACCCACAATCTTAAATTATGAAATAGCGACTATATGGTGTTAGATTTTGAATCTAGACCATGTGCAACGGGGCTGCAACCTCTTTCATCTATCGTCGTCAAAGTGTATCGAGATATGCAGACAAACACAAGGATAAGCATATCTCGATGGATGAAAAAAGTTGCAAAAGAAATTCACTCTTGGCGAGTACGATCTCGATCCCACGCAAATTGTTGAAGTATGGACATTAGATATCAACTATAATGAGGGCCGGATATATAGTTATATACCAACATTTTATTCTCATATATATTGTCAAATTTGTAAAGTGATGATCTCAACACAAATCGAATTCGCAAAATTGCTCTGTGTGCTTTGTTTTAGTTTAGTTGTATAAGCATTCATTGGACGCTTTCGTTAAGTTTTAATCTAATTTTGTTAGAGTGCTCATTTTCTTAACAAAAAATTGAAGGTGGAGTATAGGCTGTTAATGGGTTTCAATAATTCACTAATCGACCCAAACCAAACCGTTAAAATTGGTTTGGGTTTTGGTAATTTGGTTTGTCCACTACCGAATTGATAAGATATTGGTTTGGTTTTAAGTTTGCCCTCCACCAAACTAATAAGATGACATTTTAGTAATATTTATGATTAATTTTATGTAAATTTTATAAATTGTGTGTTAAAATTAATCGATTTGATTTAAGATTTAATTGGTTTTATAAATTTCGGTTTGGTTATTCGGGTTTAGTTTACAACTAGATTTTGGAACCGAGCTTTAAGATATTTTGCTTGAAGTAAAAAACCTCTTTTTTTGTTGGTGCACAATTTTTTGAACATTTTGAAAATCAATTGGTAAATATTAAACCAATCAATTATGATAAAACGTGAGAACATTGTAGACTTAATCCTGATTATTTGTCATCCATTGCAAAATAACTCCTCTGAGCTGCTCTAAGTACACTAATATTGTCCGACCTATCGTTTAACAATCAATTTTTTATTTTCATTTGTTTCATTCCCCATTTATCGTTTCTTCATCCTTATATTGCACCTCCTGCATAATTATCTTAATCTTGGCCTCCATGTGCTCATACTTAATCAAGTTCCTGTTGTCTCATATCTCTATCATTAAAAACATGATGATGTAACCTCTAAATTGGATTATGGAGAGGATGGGGATGCATTAATTATAAGTTTTTCATAATAACTGTGATAGAACAATCTCTTTGCTAATGGTGCGGTGTTTACTCAAAGTATAGAACAATCTCTTCACAGATCCTCATTATTAGATCATTTGATATGATTATGATTGTTCTATATGTAGAAATCTAGAGTTGACAATAGCATTTCTATAATTGTTGTATATAGAAAGACAAAGTCAATTCAAACAATTGAAGTTTTCTAATAGTTTAGATATCTCTTAATTAATTAGAGTTAGAACATGTAACTTTTCGATATTAGGTATTCTGGATACCACTGCTCATAAGTCATATTATGCTAAAAATTTTAGATCCTTACAGAAATGACGAAAAAAAGTAAAGAAGTTCACTGAAGATCAAAACCCAAGCATAGAACAAAAAACAAACTAAGCAGAACTACTGCTAGAATTAAACGGAACGACAGCCAACATTGTGTGATTTCTAAGCTTTGACTTGGTTATAGAACTTGAACTTCTCCACTATGGCGGCATGGCCAAACTTGAAGTGTATGTATATCTAATACAGGCTACCTTTCCAAGCTTGTATATCTTCTTGTTCATCTACGTATAATAGTGATATCCATTCTTCTCTGCCCTAGCTATAGTGAATGAAACTCTAGCTGGATGCCAAACACCAATACAGGCTACCCTAAGCAAATCCCTATGAGTCTTTCCAAGAAGGCGACTAACACCCCATTGAGTCACCACACCCTCATAGCCTATGAAACACGAACAAACCTCTTAGCGGGCTGTAAATCTGCAGGAGAGGTGGAGAAAGGGGAGCAAACTGAATGAACCCAGTTTCAAAACTTATCGATATTTATAGGGACAAAGAAACTCGAGAGTGAGTAGTACGATCAATATTCTTATATTCCAGTAGTTTTCTCCATAATTCGGTGCCGAAAGGTGTTATCATATTCTTCTAAATGTTGTCTGCATGAGCATGAGGTCAAGCTAGATTAGATACCTAATTACATCATATGAATGTAACAGTAAACAAAACCCCAAATTAAATATTTGCAAAATTGATTTGTGAAGCATTAGTAGTAGGTGCATATGACCTTAGTCACACAAATCGTGTGAAGTGCCTACCGCTCCCGCTCTAAAACCTCGCTCTCACGGTTTAAGTGCCAATCCCTCATAAAACCCCGCTCTGAGATTTTTAAAACCGCGCTCTCAATTGTTGCAACCACGCTCTCCGAAATCTCAACGAAAATCGCCTCTTTCCTTCAACAAAAAAAATTGAGAACTACCTTAGAACTTATTTTAGGTCTATCTACAAGAAGTTTCAGTTGAAAGGAGTAGTATTTGGGTTGAGATGATAAAAAAATCAAGCTTGACGTGTGTGTGTTCACTGGTTTACATGACTTCTGGCACTGTGTTCTTGGCAAACAAAGAGAGGAAGGAGAGAAGAGAGTGGAGTTGGATATTCTATATTAAAAAAAATAATAAAGAACTAAAGATAATGAGTTGGTAGTAATCTGGACTAAGAAATTTCATATGTTTATTTTCTTTTTCTATTTTTGTAACTATATTTCTTTTCATTTTGAATATCTAAGCTTTACTTTGTTTGAATAATTTTTTTTACTACTTTGTTTTACAAATATGTGTATTATTTATATATTATATACGCCGCTCTCAAGGCGCACTGAAACACAGAGCTTCTCAAGTTAGGCGCTCTTACGCTCCCGCTTCCGCTCTCGCTCTCGCTCCAGCTCAGCGTTCTGGTGACTAAGCATATGACAACTTTTTTGCACATATATGAGTTTTTCATAATAATTAGTACATATCCTAAACTCGTCAGTTGTTTGGGTAAAAACCAACAAAACCACACCAATTCAATCAGTTCCGAGTCTTAAATTTTAATCAACTTGTAAAACTCTTGATACTATACTAAGTTGCATGTATAACAATGACCCAATGATTATAACCTTTTTAATCAGCTTAGAGAATACTTCTTGGCTTCTTGCCTAAACATAAGGCAAAATGGTACACCTCAATTATTATTATATATATATATTTTTTACGTGAATTTCCATTTGGCATTAAACTTTTAACCTTATTATAGTATATTGGTGGATGTATCTCAACAGAATTTCACCTATTTTTTTAAGTTGTTAAGCATTGGTACATATGCAAATGTTGGTGTTTGTTATTTTGTTTTTCCAGCATGATGTGGATGCCGGTGTACTAAAGGAAGTATCTTAGCTGATGGTACGGTGCAGTGGTGACTGTTAAGGGTGCAAGATCGGTTAACTTGCGTCACCGACTCGACCTTCCACTTCCCTTAAATGGCTCCAAAAATGGCCCAACTTCTTGGCTTTTAACTCTTGTTGAACATCTCTGTCTAGTTTCTCATAGCATACCAAGGTGTTTAAAAAAGTACAAAGGGCTTGCTCAGTACCATTCAATAGGTTAATAATTCTACGAGAGTATGCCAACATTATTCCTGTTCTTTGGTATCCAATGACAACTATTATAGCTTAGCATCGTAGTCTAATTATTCTCAGCCAAAATAAATAATAATAAATCAACAGTGGATGAAAATTCCCCGATAATGTGGTTTAGTTTCATCACTTTAGTTATCATATAATGAAGTCACCACTCAAGTCATCATACATGAGAACGTGAAAGGATTATTTATTAGACGTGAGAAGACATAGATCTTCTATATTTATCAAAATAGAGCCGTCTATAATGTTTCCATCTTCAATTAAGTCTCAAAATAGGGGTTCCATACCGCCCAGACCATGTACACTCTCGAGGCAATTATAGATAGTTTCCTAATATCAAATAAATTCTATTGTGAATTTCCAAAAGTTCCTAATCAAGGTTGAAGTGGCACGAAGAAGTCCAACAATTTTTGGTTTCGATCGTGTAAACAGGTACAAAAAATGAGCTGCCATAAACAAGTATAGGTAGTTAAATCAAATTAAACTATAATGTAAGTAAATTGAGCTTATGTCCCTTCATAGGAGTGAGTATACAAAGACCATAAGAAATAATATAATTGTTTTAACTTTGATCAACTAAGGTAGTTCTGCTTGCCATGCTATGCTTTCATTATAACCAAGAGAAGAGAAAACGATCATCATTGCACATTATTGCAACATAGATAAGGTTTCCCCAATGATTTGTATTAGGATAAAACAATGTAAATCGATCATGCAATGATTATTACATGACCAATTAGTATGATCGCAAATTAGAGTCAATGCAAAGACTTTAGATTTTGATGGTACGGTGCAGTGGTGATTGTTAAGGGTGCAAGATCGGTTAGCTTGCGTCACCGACTTGACCTTCCACTTCCCTTAAATGGCTTCAAAAATGGTCCAGCTTCTTGGCTTTTAACTCTTGCCGAACATCTCCTTCTAGTTTCTCATAGCGTACCAAGGTGTTTGAAAAAGTACCAAGGGCTTGCTCAATACCATTCAATAGGTTAATAATTCTAGGAGAGTCTGCGATATTACTCTGGTTCTTTGGTATCAAATGCCAATTGCTATAGCTTAGCATCGTCGACTAATTATTCTCAGCCAAAAGAAATAATAATCAATCAATAGTAGACGAAAATCCTATAACAATGTGGTTTAATTAGTTTCATCACTAAAGTCATCATACAATAAAGTCACCACTCAAGTCATCATACATGAGAACGTGAAAGGATTATTTAGACGTGTCTTCTATATTTATCAAAATAATAGACTCATCTATAATGTTTTCATCTTCAATTAAGTCTCAAAATAGGGGTTGCATACTGCCCATACCATATATACTCTCGAGGCAATTATAGATAGTTTCCTAATATCAAAGAAATTATGTTGTGAATTCTCAAAAGTTTCTAATCAAGGTCGAAGTGGCACGAAGGAGTCCAATAATTTTTGGGTTCGATCGTGTAAACAGGTACATAAAATGATCTGTCATAAACATGTACATAGTAGTTAAATCAAATGAAATTATAATGTAAGTAAATTGAGTTTATGTCCCTTCATAGGAGTGAGTATACAAAGGCCATAAGAAATAATATAATTTGTTTCTACTTTGATCAACTAAGGCAGTTCTGGTGGCCATGACATGCTTTCAATATAACCAAGAGAAAAGAAAAAGATCGTCACTGCACATTATTGTGGCATAGATAAGATTTTCCCAATGATTTGTATTATGACAAAGCAATCTAAATCAAGAATGTAATGGTTATTACATGACCAATTAGTATGATCGCAAATTAGATTCAATGCAAATACTTTAGATTCTTTAATTTTTATATTTATTTTCTCACAACTAACGAAAAATGTACATGCTTATAATTATTTCAATTTGGTATAAGATTATGTTTCCTATTTTTAAGGAAATAATTGATATAAATTCCAAATTGAAAATGGATTCCTATTTTTGAAGTTCTTTCCTCCAAATTGAAAA
Source organism: Coptis chinensis (assembly GCF_015680905.1). Lineage (NCBI taxonomy): Eukaryota > Viridiplantae > Streptophyta > Magnoliopsida > Ranunculales > Ranunculaceae > Coptis > Coptis chinensis. The sequence continues at coordinate 80,477,327 of NC_141463.1, read as the reverse complement.
AAGGTTCCTATTTTTGTAGTTCTTTCCTATTTTTTAGGAATTAGGAATTGGAATACTTGAAGCAATTCAAAATCGATGGACTCTTATGAGATAGTGCCAAGTAGATATCCACATCACCACAACTCCATTAGGAGAGGCCACCTCGGAGAGAGAAAAATCTTTTTTATAGGTGTCTCATTTAGTATATATACATGGTTTTTTACCCGGCCATATGGCCAGACTCTTTTAGATATCACGAAAAAATGAATCCTATATGAAGATATAACTATCAAGTTAAGTATATACATGTTGTGATCCATCCTATGAATAACATAATTTTTTTGGACAACTGCATCAAGCAACTGCATTTGTATGACTCCTCTGCGTATCTATTGGTACTTGGCCACCATAAATCAATCCAGTGTTCAGATATGTTCATTTCGATTGTTAGGGATCAAATGTACGAATTCTTGCTAATGCAATCTATTGTTCAGATCTGTTTGTTTCGATTGTTAGGAATCAAAAGAAGAAATTTTTGCTTATGTTGGATGGAAACAAATTTCACTATGCAAGCGCTCTCATATTTGAATTATTTCAAGTAAAATGTTTCTTCATATTGAAATTATGACGTTGAAAAAGAAGCACATATGATGTTTCAAGAGTGTAACCAATGGGCAAGATGCCAAGATTCTACACTAACAGATATCATTTTCATAATTAAGTAACTACTACCATTCTTAATTAGAGACAAATGTCATTAATTTATTGTTGCTCAAAATCCACTGTATATTGCCTTGTGCCACTCTACCATATTCTTTTTCAATCTTACTTTCTCCGAGTATGATGCCACACTAAACACCATCATATCGGATACTTCAATCACAATGAGTATTTTAAATGTTCCTTTAATTTCAACATAATTACGATTATACATATATGATACACTAATTCCTAGAATGAATATAGACGGAATAACAAACCTAACTATGATCTTAAAGTTATATGTGCATAGTTCACTGCCATTGTACATACATAGAAAACAATAGAAGTAAAGTGAGATATGTATATGAAGCAATAAAATTGATTATAGGTATAAGAGCTTCAAATCTAAATGTTAAAAAGTTAGGCCAGTACCTTAAACAATATTCATCAATTAATTCCTATGGTCATGCGCCTAAATGGCTAAATGAGTATAACGGAGTTGATGGAAGTTGTACATGCAAACTAAGGTAGTGTGAAAATTTTCAATTTTTTTGAAATCAACTAAGTAATAAACATTCGTATAAATTGAAAAGTATCAAACTATTAGTGTGACACATTGAATAGAATTGTGAATATCATACAATCAATGTACCTTTGACCTGAAGCCAAAATAGATGATCATAGTCCGGAGCAGGAGGTCAGAAAGCCTCTCACTCTCTTCTTCATTTCCTGAGAACCGTTCAAACATTGCAATAGAAGTATACACAACTTTCTTCACTGTTTTAGACTTCAAACATGCATGCTTGTATAATTCCAATAGTTCCATCTATAGACGTTTTGATTAAATTGTCTTTGGGTATATTTTGTTCAAAATCCATAGGATGAGAGACGTAAAAAACACCAACGCATCCATCAATAGCTACTTCAAAACTTTCTAGCTTTTCAAGATCTGCATAAAATAATTGTAACTTTTGTCGTGCACCAAGGAAATTAATGAGTTGGTTTGTATCTTCCTTGAATCCCAGATAAAAAATGAGTATGGAATGTAATTATGAATATGATTAGAAGCTATAAATTGCATTTAACGTATAATACTATCAATAAAAAAACACGACATTCCTGTAACAATAATGTAAAATTAAAATGGCTGACAAAAGAAATAAGTGAGTGAATCACATAGCTCGGACAGAGTAACCATGTTGAAGGACCCTCATAATCAGCCATGAAGCTATATATCATGCACCACCTGTTACACAAACTGCACCTTTCTCGCATTCCATTTTCAATGAAGAGAGGTTAGAACATTTGTCCAAGGCTCCAAGCTAGATTGTGAGGCCTTCATTAGCAATTAACCAATGCAGTCTTAATTAAGTTGATACTTTTGACTATCTTTGTAACTATTTGAATATTTAGATGATCATTGTTAGTATTTTTATCCTTTCTCTAGAAGAGTTATGCCCATAATGGGATCTTTGAACAGTTATGAAGTAAATCATGATTAAAAATTGATTATGTTATATTGAAAGAAACTCTGATATAACGTACAAATAATTTAAACCTCTTTTGTTGATTTAGTGAGTGTTTAATGAGGAGACCACTTACAATAGATTTTGCAGGGTTTTTTTTGTAATGGAGATCAGCTAAGGACTTACTTTAAAATATATTGGGTGTTTGAAAGAGTACTAAGGCTGGGTATTTTCTCATTACCATTCAATAGGTGTTTCGGCAATAAGCTGCTTCAACACAACGAGAGCAATGGTAAAGAACGCACTAAGAAACAGAGGAATTTGATGTTGGGGAGATGAAACCGAACCAAGATAATGGTCACCCCACGCACTCCAAGATCTATTCTCTAGGGATCAAGTTTCCACGTATTTCCTTATGAAAAATAATGTGGTATTTATATAGGTAGAGTAGAGAGTCCTTGTAGCTCAAGTATTCTCGTATCTTGAGTAATTGTGATAGAATATAACTGTCAACTGATAATTATCTCTTTGATTAGAAATGAATATGGACCTAAATCAATATACATTAGTGGCAAGTTATGTGGCTAAGGTTCAGCCTTAGACACATGCGTTAATGTGCATGTACATTGATCCATAGTATTGCAAATTGGGCTTTAGCCCTGTTGATTAAACGAATAAAGTGGAGACCCCTACTAATGGACGTTTGCCACGTAGGTGGGGGTCAAAACAATAGGTTAATAATTCTAAGAGAGTCTGTCATCCGTGGATATATATATGAGCTGAAATTAAGAATAATACTTCAAAAACACTTTCTCAAGGATGAGTTTTGCAATGCCAGTGGGTTTTTCAACCTCTTTCATCTTCAAATTGCTTCCAATCAACATTCTAAGGTAAGCAATTCGAATCCGTCGTGCTTCTTTAATCAGTACAACTCAGGTTGTTCATAATATTGTAGGTTGTGTGCATGTGACTGTTGGTTATGTTCGTGAAGTTAAGCTATCTCGACAAACAAGGAAATTCATAGATTGTCAAAGTGCTTCTCATCGAACACAACCGAGTATTCGAAAGAAGTCAGGATTGAAGATATGTCAGGTAGATTTTGATCAGTAGGATTGAGATTGAATTGAATCTAGCCTAGGCCCTTTTTCTCATTCAGCCAAAGAAAAAATAATACAATCAGGAAGAGATAAGAGGGAGACTCGAGGCCAGTATAGGAAAATCTTTCGGTTTTCTAAAAGTTTTCATTGAGAGAGAAATCTAAAGCGGGCAGTTTTATTAGAGATCCACATATCATTAAATGGTCCATGTGGCAGAACCAAGTACCGAAAAGTTGCTACATAAGAAGGAAATTTTCCACCTCAAGTATTATGCTTTAATATATAGAGAGATAATAGCATATATATCTTTTCTGTTCTGTTCGGTTCGATTCGGTTTCAAATTTTTAATAGCACAACCCAAACCGATCTTATTACATCCCAAGGGTGTGGAGCATAGTAGACACAACTTGGTACAACTTTTTGCCTTTCACTTAACCAGAGATGTCCACATCCAGAAGCAGCAAAATGTTTGACGTTTTACTGTTGCATGTGTTTACGTGTACTATAATACAATGCATTAATATCCCACACATTTAGCAAGAAAAAACTAGACATCACCTCCTTTTTCTGTGTCTAATCGCCATAAATTCGTCATTCTGAAGATGTGTCTTCAGTCGTATCTCACTGACCGATCGTACACAAATTTAAAGTGTATATAATTCATACTTGTGATTCAAAAGTGGTAGACGAGGCTTCCCTGATTTGGAATGCATTGAGTATGGATAAATTTCTCGATATGTTTCTTTCCCTCGTTAGTCATTCCAATGACTGACTGCTTTTCAATAATTTCTTGCAAAAAACAAAGAAAGCAGAAAAAGAACGTTGCGGTGACCGGTGATATTGCCAGCAATGGTATGATTTTTGATGGAATTTTCTCCCTCGATATGAATTTACGGAAATTTCGAGGAGACTGGAATTTTGGTATAGCTTTGTCGCTTGGTATATTAATGGAATGGGCAAATGGCTTAATAGCCTCGCTAAAAAGACACTAATTTCAGAATCTTGAAAACGATTTTTTATCACCTGAAGACCAAAAGAATTGACTTTTAGCGAGTGGCCTCTATGCAACTCATCAAGTGCATATTACGGTATTACCTGTTTCTGTCCCTTTGCAACTTTGAGGATGTTTTACGAGTCCGATTTTGCTGTCCTTAAAAAGTGTCATCGGGTATTTTTGGCTTGCATTGAATTATACGTCAGCGGGTATGTGTACACTTGAAGCACTATGTAAACGGCTTCGATCTTTTTTAGATAGCTAGAAACCAAAATTTTGGACGGCATAACTCAGTTAGTCAGGACCGAAAATATCATCTGATATATCGATATATCGGTGATATATTTTGTTTTTTGAAGGGTCTGAAATAGATATATTGAGATAAATTGGAAAAATATATTAAGACAATTTGAATCCGATATATATCATTTTTTTTTATATATCGATCGATATATTTGATATATCCAATTTTGATCTTTGACTCTGTTGACTTTGACTGATTTTTTATTTTTTGTTTCGACATTTCCAATATATATTGCTATATATCGATGATATTTCTAATATTTTTCGATATATTGACACAAAAATTCTGACCAGTTAACAAAAAGAGATATATCTACTGATATATCGATGTTTATGATATATTTCATTTTTTGAAAGGTCCGAAATATCAATTGATTTTGAAAAATTAGGCCTTGGTTTTACGCATACTCTTATTATTTTAGTTAGTGTTTCTATTTTTTGCTCAGGGGGGGGGGTCATCAGTTTATATGTAGCTAAAGCTTGCAATATAATTACTTAATTTTAAGTGTAATGAGTTAGTTGAAAAACATTATAATTAGCTTTTTTGTGTGCGTGTGTATGTGAATGTCTGTTGTGTCCCTGTGACTAATCTTCTTACGAGTTACGACTAAATTTCAAGTTAGAGCGTTTAACTTTTAAGCCAAAATCTAGAGTATCTAGGCTGTAGCCCTCTATCATGCAAGAAGTGAGGGTGTATTGCATGACAAAGTCTATAACCAAAAGATGAGGATGCCAAGGCACCAATAACCAAGGTGTACTCTAGAACTGCCCAAACTTTTAAAGTCAACACTAAATTTACAATTGAGTGTTGTTGTAGCCATGAACCAAAATATCACCGATATATCCGATATATTGCCGATATATATTGATATTTTAGTATACCGATATCGATATTTCCGACATATATCCACCGAATATAGAACCATTTTCCCGATATATATCGGAATTTCCGATATAAAACTTTATATAATCGATATAATCGATATTTACGATATATATCGGTTGACTTTTTGACTATTTTTTAATATAAATCCGATATTTACAATATATTTCTAATATATTTCCGATATTATATGTCTGATATATCCGATATTTTTGATATTTTAAATAGTTTGGAATGGTCACCAAAATAATGAATATATCCGATATATATCGGTTTTTGAGTACACCGATATATTGATCGATATCGATATTTTGGGCCTTGGTTGTAGCTGGTTTTAAGATGATAATTTCACCGAATGGAGATCATTCAATTCTTATTGTTGGGAAAATGGTGTCCTGTAGTGCATCTCGTATTCTAGTTTCTCATGCATAGGTTAACAAGTTATAGAGTATATTTTTGCCTGAAATCCTTTTAATAAACAATATCGCCGATATTTTGTAATTTTTGATATATTGATATAATCGATTGATATATACTATAGATTCGATATAAATATAAATTGTTGATTTTGATCAATTTTTGCCTGATTTTTATTAATATATCAATGATATTTCTGATATAATTGATGATATTTTCGATATACCGACATACAAAACAAATTTTTGACCCGTCAACAAAATGATATATATCTACCGATATATCTCAGTTTTTAGGATATACAATATATTGTTCCAATTCAATATTTTAGTAACTAATATACTACCCTTAAATAGTCAACAATCAACATGGCAATTTTATATTTAAAATAAAATATTTACAGTAGCATGTCATAATTTCATATATGGATTTCAATAATTTCATATATGGATTTAATTAAGGCATGGCATAATATCTTACAAAACACCTCCTCAAATCTCAATAGTTTCTTCTTTTTTATGTTGTTAAATAAATATGTGATTAAAAACATTTCTTTCATTATCAATCAAAAAGTGTGGACTTACTCGGTTGGATAAAATGCTCCTCATTTCGTTTGTTAATTGGTTTTAGTCAAGGTCGTATTCGATCTCATTTTACAGGTTGTATGTACTAGGATAAATATCAAAGTTAGACACGGAAATGGGGTACATAAATTGGCTTTTAGTTTGTTTGCATGCATATAAAATTGTGAGAATCTGTTAAGAATAGGACCACTATTGTGGAATTTAAAAAAAAAACAAAACATTAATGATCATCGTTCGGAAAAAGACTTGGGAATTTTATATCTCAAATGCTGTGTTTGGTTCAAGAAAAATTAAGAATTTTTTTTGAATGTTTGGTTCACAATGGAAAATGAAAAACTAGAAAACAGATTCTTCAAATGTATTCAAAATGATAAAAGCAACATCTATTTTAATGGAGAGGGAGAGAGAGGAAGAGATTTTAGAGATTGCAGGTTTCAAAAAGTTTTGATTACCTATTTAGTTCAAGTTTTATAAGTTTTGATCTAGTACTCCCAAACTACACTCAACTACAACAAACTTTCTCCTTTCCAACCAAACACACAAAATTCAAATTTTTGTAAAACCATTACATGGAAATCCAAATCAAAATATTTATTTTCTTTTAGAATCATTCAGTGAACCAAATACAATCTAAGTGAATTTTTTCCGTCGTTTAAGGGAAAACTTTTATCAATAGGAAGCATGCACGATATATGTGAGAAACCTGAGACTGTTGGTGAAAATATTGGGAAATCTTTTCCATGCCCTCCTATTGCAGAAAGCTACAAATATACTTTGAAATTTGTATATCTTCGTAATTGGGTGGTGGAGATTATAAAATCTGGCCCGAACTAAGATATTTAGAAGCAAAACTGCAAAACACACTAAGAAAATATTATCCAAGTGTACAATTTGCCAATTAATGTATTCTTATTTCTTAGTACTGTAAGATGATTATGCAAGTGTAATTTTGATAAACACACTATATACTTGGACATTTGTATAAACTCCAAGGCTAGCTAGCTGATCCGCTCACAGCCAATTTGTTGTGAATTGGATGTTCAAAAGCTTAAGATAATCTGAGCACGACAAAGGCCTTAGTGGGTTTATCCTCGATCTGTCAGTGTCACCACTCACCACATAGTATGTTGTTTCATAGTGATAAGGAGACTAGCTACAAATTGGAAAATGATTCTGGAATCTGGTTGGAGAGCCTTCCAGTTCGACTTCAGGGTGTCCAATATGGAGCCTAGCTTGGGATGCTTTTGGAGTTTTGGAGTATCGTTCGTAGTGGTTGCAAAACAACACCTTCCTAACTTCCAAAATGTCACAATGCCTAATTTGGATTCATTTATGGTTTCAAGATATCAGTGACTTTGCAATATCTCGACTCTTGAATGTTGACGGCTTGTTGCAGCTGGTACATAATATATCGAAATTTCAGAGCCCCAAAATTTGGTGCATTGCTGTTGGTGTCTTAGCTCAAGGGCACCAATAATGCTGACGACTTCTGAGGGGTCGCCCTTACCAGTTACCACACTGCGGAGCCTATAAAATAGTTGGGCTACAAATGACCTTAATAACATTGGCAATTTTATTTTGGCCACATGAGTAAATGGTTGTTTTTGGAAAAGGGTTTTTTATTGTTTGTAATGAAAGTTGCATCTCCTCTACATATAAAGTTGAAAATATTTGTTTGTTTTTGGTTGAAAACAAAGTCATTTTTACTAATCCAAATGTTGAACATAGTTGTGGCGAAATTATTTATAGTGTTATTTAAAATGGTTCTATCGTGTAGGTTAAAGCAAATAGTACTAATAATAGTGCTGATTGAATCAGTTTGGTTCTAGTAGTCCGTTCTAATGGAAGTTTAGAAGCATATACCATATGTGTTTTAGCATATTGCAATGGAAAAGTACATGAGAAGTAGATTCCACTTAGTTGTTGCAACGCGTGCAAGTTGCAGAGTTCGTAATAGTCTTATTCCTCAAATTATCCCTTGTAAGAAGGTTGTTTGTGATAGCTTTTCAGAAGAACAACCTGCCTCTTTCTGCTGTATCAATGTTCCATATCTGGTTCAAGAGTTGCGGATTATGTCCATTGGCCACAAATAAATAACAATTGGCTTAACTTCACCACATATGCCTATTGGGATTGTAACACAAACCAAGTAGGAATAAATTTTGTCTTATGGAATAATTTTGGTTACTGCATTGGTGCAAGACACAACAAAGACCCAGAAGAGGCAGAGGCACAAGGTATCCGAGGAAGACAAGGCGATTGCAGACAGTGTCTCGCCATTTTGACGAATTGTAAAAGCTTAGCTGAAATTTTGCAACACAAGGGAACAAGTTTATCTTGGGGAGCTACCTCAGTAGCACATGACATTTATGCTCGTACTTCACTGTTGGATGTCTGTTATTTTCATTTTATTCGTAGATATTCTAATTTTGTTGCTCATGCACTAGCTAGTATGGGTAGTTGAGCTCCCCCTTTTTTTAGTTTGAATCCTGCTACAACAAGATCTCTTATTCAGTTATATGTGGATGATGTAAACTCTGTAGGAAACTCTTTCTAAATTTTGGAAGTGTCTTCTTTTTATGAGTTTTATCTATATATAAAAAATAACATTGGCAATTTAATTTTATGTATAAATGATTAAATTACAAATTTACACCACATCTTTATTGCGTATAATGCGGCTTGCCCGAGCTAGCAGGATAATTTGTCATTTTCTATTATTATGATTTTTAATTTTTTTATCTTCTGTGGGACTCAGTCTCAAGTTTTAGTTTTCTTTAGGATACAGGTTATTGATGGTCACTAGTTCGATTCCCCTCAAGGCCACCGGTGAGTCAGTTCTCGGTTGACTTTCCAACCAGGACTTGGGATTAGTCGAGGTGCGCGTAAGCTGGTCTAGACACCTGATTAGCAAAAAAAGAGAAAAAGGAAAAAGAATGCCTCCACGACCAGACGAGGGTGAGTGCCTAGCTCATGGACAATAGGGTACGGAAGTATGATTCAACCTAAGGGTGGAATTCGAGCTAATCAAGCTGCGCTTCAGTATTTTCAAGTTTGGCTCGTTTATTAAGCGAGTTTTGAAAAAAGCTCAAACTTGGCTCATATAATATATGAACGAGCCCGAGTAGTTTGCTTATAGAGCAGAGTTTCATCAAGTTCGTTTGTTACACGAGCTATAATATTGACTCAAGCTTGGCTAATTTATTAAATGAACGAGTTCGAATCGAACTCAACGAGCCGAGCCCAAACCGCTCTGCTCAAATTCCACCCTTAATTCAAGGTTTGAGGTGTAAGAGTATGAATCCATAATTGAACTAGAGGGTGCGTTAATTAAAAATCTCGGGGTGTGCTGTGTGTGCTTACAGGTTGGACGTTTTCTTAGCAAAATAATAATACTGGGATTTAGTTTTTCCAAAAATTAGGAGGTCGCATCTACCCTGCTGGTTCCATCTATGACTATGACTGGGCCGGTGCAGCTATAGCTAAAATTCTTAAATAAAATCGAAAAAGATATTTTATATTTATATATATATATTAAAAAAAAAGGAAAAAGAAGAAAAAAAAAAAGGAGAAGACCCAAAATAAACAGTAGGGATCAAGGGATGTGAACCTGTGAAGTGAGGAACGGAGTCACGTCTAATAGGGGCCACCACGTGAATACAAGCATTAACTCGCTCTCTTGTTCATCCATACTTCACTGTTTACGTCCCATCCTCCCCACTTTTCTTTGCTTCCTTCCTTCTCTCTCTTCTTTTCTTTTCCCTTCCCCATCAAAACCCTCTCCATCTCACAAAAACCCTTCTCTCTTTTTCCTTGTATGTTCTTCTTCTCCTCACCATCTCTCAGAATCCTAACAGTACCCTACCATAGGTAGAATATAGATATAGATCTACTACTCATATAAAGATCAAAGAAAGAAAGAGAACAGAGAAATCTCCTCTTCTAACCAAATACTTGTTCAATGAAAGACCCCTTTGCCACTTGACTTGAAAACCTTACAAGACACAAGCTCAAAACCCCATCCAAACACCAATATACACTTGTTAAATCCAACAAAAATACAAAGATCAAAATTCAGCAAAAGTGACTCTTCAGTGTGAGAGTGAAGTTATGGACCTGACAACATCAGGTGGTGGTAGTGGTGCAACATCAGAACCAAGACCAACTACTGACGTTCCTTCATCTAGTATAGTACCAGTAACAACAGAAGCAGCTGGTTCATCAGTAGCTGCACCACCAAGTCGTTATGAGTCACAAAAGAGAAGAGATTGGAACACTTTCCTGCAATACTTGAAGAATCACAAACCCCCTTTAACTTTAGCAAGATGTAGTGGTGCACATGTTATTGAGTTCTTGAAGTATTTAGATCAGTTTGGTAAAACTAAAGTGCACTTATCTGGGTGTACTTATTTCGGGCATCCCAATCCACCAGCACCATGTGCTTGTCCATTGAAACAAGCTTGGGGTAGTCTTGATGCTTTGATTGGAAGATTGAGAGCTGCTTATGAAGAAAATGGTGGAAGACCTGAATCAAATCCGTTTGGTGCAAGAGCAGTGAGAATATATTTAAGGGAAGTAAGAGAAGGACAAGCTAAAGCGAGAGGTATACCTTATGAGAAGAAGAAAAGAAAGAGACCCCCAACAACATCAACAGCAATTGTTCAAGTGGGTGATGGTAGTAGTGGCAGTGGTAGTGGTATTGGTGATGGAAGTGGAGGTGGAGTTGGTGGTTCTAGTTCAGATGCTGGTGGTGGGATTGTTACTGTTGCTGGTTCTAGTAGTACTCTTGTTGTTCCCACTACTACATCACAATAGATTTTATTATTTCTTCTATTTTTTACTTTTTCAATTTTCTATTTATAATTATAATTTGAGATATATATTTATATTGAGATTCTCTCTATAATTTTGTCAATCCATGAACAATTTTAGCTGAAAGAAAGTCTTATGATTACATGTGAATACCTTCCATAGTGTTTCCTGGTTTAGATGATGAACCATATGTTAGCTAGAGAACCAGAAATCTCACTTTCTCTGTATGTGTTCTTATCTTTATGGCATTTTTAATTTGCTATACCTGTTATACCATGTAAGAGTGTAATTTGTTTATCTTCGATATGAAATTTTATTGTAGAAGGAAGTAAGACACCCCCATAGATTTTTTTTACCTCTCAAGTTTAGTGATCCATTCATTTAGATAGTGAAATTGCTTTAGGAAAACAAAATTTGATGATATATTGTTGTAGATCATGACATTCTAATTTAATGTGCATGATATGCTATTTTTTTTGTTCTTAACATTTTGTTCAAAGTTTTGAGTTTGAACTCAAAGGAAGTGTGCATAGGTGGGAAAATGGTGGAAGATGGAAGCAGCCAAGCTCATGTTGCTTACTACTAGTCTACTACGCAAAATGGTCCCAAATCAGCAATACACCCGGGGGTAATATCAGTTGTAATGGCACACGTGCATAATTTTGCAGTTCAAATCAGGTCCCCCCCTCTTCCAACACTCACACTTGCACACACACATACATATACACTGTAACTTGATTTCAGACTTCTTGTGATTTTGGAATGAAGAGGTAAGTAAGACGAACATTGAAAGGTGGCCCCTCTCTTTCTATCTATATTCTATAATGGTGATAGTATTACTTTTCTTGTATGAAAGCAACTTAAGAAGAAGAAAACTAGAAAACAACAAAATTAGAATATAGAATGAAGAAATGAAGTATTTGTCATTTTTTTTCATCAGCAGCCACCTAAGAATGAAGAAGACTAGCAGCCGACCACTTCTAGCCTTGCACAAACTCATCAATCATTGGTTAAGAATCCCTTGAAATAAGAAAATAATTTTTAAATCTCATCCCACCTCCCAATTATCTTGCTTAAGTCATCATGTTCATCCTCTTTACTACATTGGGCTCAAGTTTTCTACCCCCCAGTAGGATGAGATCTTGGCCATTGAGGTAGCCCATTTGGTGTGTGTGCGCGTGCGTGTAAGCTCATGGACTACCTCCATATATATATATATATATATATATTGCATATTAGCATAGGGATATAGCATGTCAGTTCATCTCAACTCTTGGCTGAGGTGTATCTCTCCCCTTCTTTTTTCATTTTATATAATTTCAATTAATCTCAATACCCAAGTGTACAATAACAACTCATTAGATTCTTTGTTTTATGTATTAGGAGAACACATGGTTAACAAATTATGTAATCAAAGTAGTGATGGTATATAAATTTGAGATTCATGACATTCATTATATATTTTGTTACGTATTTTTGAATATTATCATCACTTTCTTTTATTATTGTTTATATGCTTGATGGCATTCATATTTTAGACATTCTCATGACTTGTCATTGAAGTAGTATTTGTTGTTGCCGACAAGATTTTGGTTCTAGACTCTACTATAATGTTTAGGTGCATTACCAATCAAGTATAATCGTGAAGATATTGGCCAAGGGTTTTCTAAGCTCACTGGATAACTTGGTCATAATTGCCCCCAGCTCTAATTCTAGAAGGCCATTTTTTCTGTTTTCTTGTGCAATCACCTGAAATTATTACTGAAGCCTACTGTAAATAATTTCATCCCACTTATTTTTATTCATTTATCAATTCTCAGCAAGATCGAAGTTCATTTTCAGTTTCAACCCTCATGATTCGAGCATACTATTGATATCTCATACCCTAACACACTCTCCATATATCGCAGAAAATATTGGAGAAATGTCCCAAGGAATGAACGTATTCTAAATCTTTTGTATTCTGTGCCTCTGTGGGACTGTCTGTTACAGTGTTACTTGTGTTGCTTTATGGCTCTTGTTGTTGAAGTGGTGCAGAAAATACCAAATTATCTGTGCTTGATTTGATAGAACTCATAGATGTGCCGTTCGTGTCTTTATCGTACTTGTGTTTGATTGTTGTAGCAAAAGGAGTAATGTCATTAGATAAGAGAATGGAAAAAGCAAAGCTAAAGCTGAATTGCTTGTTTTTGTCTCAGTGTTTACAATCCATTGATAGGATGTGCTTCCCCTCTTACCAGCCGATAGTACTACTTCGAGTTTCACACCTCTCACAAATGTGGTGAAAACATTTATAAAGAGAGAGAAAAATAACTTGAAGATGAAAGTTGAAACACACACAAAGGAATGGGGTGTTTTAAAAGCAACTAGTACTGTCCAGTCTTGTCTGCACCTTCGGCAGTACTATTATTGACGTATGGATGAAAGGAATATATAATTATATATGCTAAAATACTGCTATACAATCTGCCTCCAAGTACGACACCACATACCCCAATAAAAATACTCCCATGCTTTATTTTTTCTGTTTCTTATTAACTAAAAAATAAAATACTACTATGCAACTCTCCATCAAAGAAATAATATAAAATTGTTTCAAAAACTAAATAAGGAGGAGATAAGGAAACTAAAATTACAAAAAGTATTACACGTGTGGGCTTGTACTACACTACAATATGCATTATATTTTGTTCATAATAAAGCTAAGTACTAGTTGATGGAATTTAATGAAATTTTCTTTAAAATATAGTTGTAAGTTGTAACATCAATAATTGCATTTAGGTGATCAAAGAACATACTATATGCTTTCTGTAGGTTAATGATGGTAGCTGAATGGTGCTCATTAAAGGGTGTTAGCCAATTGCTATTTTGTTATTACGCCCTACTTCATAGTTCATCAGTTCAAAACTTCAAATAATGAAAAAGGTTGCAAGAGCGAACTTGGGATTTATTGTTTTGATAACTGGGGCCCTAATGTATCATTGAGGCCCTACGATATATAATGAAAAAGAATTACAACAACGACATCGAATTCACTATAGGAAGAAGGACTAGCAACTTCTTCAAGTGGCGATGGAGTACACGTCAGGATATAAGTGAAAAGTCCAAAATTAATAATGATATACAAGTCAAAACAAAGATTTGGTGGAAAATCACTGTCTTCTGCTTTCTAATAAATCCTTCAATCCAAGAAATGGTAAAAGTTAAAAAAACTGTCTTAAGTTTTAGAAGTTATTTTAAGGCAATTAGTAAACTAAATTCTCCAATATTTAAGGGGCGCGGTATTGACACAATCACACCACACCTGATGAGATTGATACCCCTTTAGTAAAAAATAAAACAATAATGTTATTCATTATATGTTCATTTACATTCCACATGTCGGATAGTTCTACGGCATCGGGTTGCTGCGAGATTTCATATTGCACGACAGACAGTTGCCGCAAAATCACACAATCCACGGTATGCGAGATCGCACAATCTACGACATCGGGTTGCAACGAGATCCCATATTCCACAGCAGGAAATTATTGCGGAATAATTTTTTTGTGTTTTTTATTTTTTTTCACTTCAAATTTTATGTATTGAACACACACGACATATAGATACCTCATTTTCTTTTTTAAAATTTCTTTATACACTCCAAGAATAACACCAAAACCATAAAAAAAAAATGTATAATCGAGACATAATTTTACTATCTCACAACAAATATTTTAATATGTTATAAGAAAAACTTGTGATCAAATTAATGAAGAAGAGTTTTGATAATTAACATAAGCAAAGACTCCATTTTAGTGAACACAACCATCTCGCAGCAACTAACTTTTTTTACGGTGGCTATTAAAAAAAATTTAAAAGAAAAAAAGACTAACGACAACAATATCCGTGGGATATGGGATATCGCGGCAATTCGATGCCGTGGATTATGTGATCTCGCGGCAACTTCTTGCTGTGAATGTTTTTTATGTGATTAATGGAGGGGTACCAGTACCTTTGAATTGGTCAAAGGGGTGCCAATTCCATAAAGTAGGGTGTCAATACTGCGACCCATATTTAAAAGCAAATAGTAAGGAGAGATCGATCTCTCCTCCAATTAGAGCGCACTTGTCAAGAGCCGTAAGATAGAGTGCACGCATCTCAATACATATAAGTCAACATAAAAACAAAAATAAATTCTAATCATCTTCTTCTCTCTATTTACCTTGTTTTTCCCTCAATGTATCAAACACAAATAAGCAATCAATATGAAATCACGACGACATTGTTTCGTTAATTTACTTGATCAAACTAATAGCTTAATAATCTTCACATTTTGTTACTGTAACGAAAACTTTAGGAAGTACATGCAAGATATAATTCATGTGTGGTGTTTACTGTTCAATATTAAAAGCAATGATTTTGTTGTTTATCCAGCCTGTACAAATTTCCTGTTTGATTTATGGGTCTTAATAAACCCGGTCTTAATAACATGAACAAAAGTTGAGAACTTAAGAAGAGATGAGCGAGGAAGACAAGGGTTAAAGTGTCATTTTGGTTGTATTTTTTCCTTCTTCAATTATTTTCATTGCTAGTTACATCAGATACAAACAAAATGGGTTTGTTTTCTTTTTGGGATGAGATTCGCTTCTAATATAACAACTTACAATCTTGAGCGTTTTTTGTGATGAGAGATTCTCTCCTCATTAGGATTCATATTTAAATGGAGTTTTTTTTTCTTTAAACCCCAAAAACTATGTAACGTTTTTACTTAACCCCCATTTTTAAAATTATTTTACTTAGCCCACTGATAAAAGCCCAAAACTATAGTTTAAACTCCTTAATAATATTCGACTGACTCGGAAAGAGCTTTCTAATGGTCTAGGCTTCAACCCAATCAGAGAATTAAAAATTGACGAAAAAAGTATTGTAGTAAATTTCAGTAGTTAGGACCCTTTTGAACTTAAGTAATTAGGTTTTTGGGCTTGATTTAGTGGCCCAAAACACAGCTCCTTCCCAAGCCCATGCACTAAATTGTAAACTAAACATTTGCTTTATAAAGAAGTTTAGGGCATAAACAAAAACTCTCCTCTCGATTTCACCCCTTCCCCCATAGTTTAGAATAATTTAGGGTTTATGTTTCTAGCCTCAAACTCCATTAAAACATTTTAAGTTTTTAGTTTAAAATAATTTCTTATTATTACTATGTTTTCTTTTTATTCTTTTATTCCTAATAGTCCCATGAATCAACACTAAACCTTCATTATAAGGGTTTTAAATGAAGCTTTGATAATGACTTGATTTGTTAGAATATGGTATTTGTTTAAGAGCTTCAAGTCTAGGTTTTTTTCTACTTAGAAATAAAGAAAATTAATCTGGACTAGATAATAGTGAGTTTGTCATGAGAATGTGAACAAACTTTCTCTCATGCTAATTAGTTATGACTAGAGATACTATAATTGATTAGGGATCATTAAAGGTCTAGTCTTTATGTTTGCACCTTATGTGAAAATATAAAGACTAGGATTTTCTAAACAACTCTATGATATCATGTTAGGAATTCATCAAAGTAGATTCAAACTCTTTTTATTCTTCTCTATATTTTATTCAAGTTATATTTTATTGCTTAGATAAATTAGTATAAGTTAAATTCATAAGTTAAATTTTGTAGTATAAATTCACATCTATAAATATTGTTCTCACCACTGTTTTCTCGTTTGCCATTAGTTAAATTTGTTTAGGTCTAGATAATTAAGAGTGGAACAACTCAGTACTCTATATATTATTATGAATATATATGTGTGAGAGTAGGAAATAATAATTTATAGCATAAGAATAAGTTAGAGAAATCGATTGTTTTTATTTTATCACCCCCCTCCCCCCAGGTTAATATTTTACATTGTGCCAATATTGCCATTCTTCTTCATCAAGTCATCAACTATGAAAATTAATTCCTACAAAATGGCGATCTGTAGTAGCCATATTTGTGACCAGTGACATCACATGTATAAGAGGCCCAAAAGATAACACTTGCATGAGATAGGAGTACAGGAACTTAACTCAAACTGGGTAGAGAGAGACAAGTGGGTAATTTTGGACCATGAGATAGGAAATAAAGATTAAGGGCTAGGAGAAAACTTAAGGAAGAGTATATAAAGCCCATAAGGAATAGGGTTTGAGGAGGAGAAAAAGAGAAGGCTAGTCCACAAGAAAGTGAGGGAGAGAAATGAGAGAAAAAGGAGAACTACAGTGCGGCTTGATTCCTTAGTAAAGAGGTATGTAGACAACCCAAATGGGTTTAGCTGATCAATTCAAATCACGATTATTTTTCATCCTCCGCATCAAACCGAGGAGTTGAGACATGTAAGATTAAAGAGTATGAATTGGGTTTATACACGATCCAACCTCTAAAACAAGACACAATTAAAGGTAAAAGCCAATTCATATACACAATAAATATAAACAAACTTTATAACTCCATGTTTTATGTTTTTCACAAAAATATAACAATAAAAAAATAAAATAAAAAATAGTATGTTCTCTTTAAGAAAAAAAAAGTTTTGTGCACCAATTACAAGATGGGGATTCAATTTTTGAGTTGATTTGGGGTTAGTATGGATAGTACACAACCTCTTTTGAAATTTATCACATTTGTTTTTTGTTTGGTAGTAGAATTTATTTCCATGGTTGATGAAGAAGAAGGACAATATTATCAAGAAGTAAAATATCAATCCGGATTGGGGAGCTAAGTCAAAGGATTTTAAAAATGAAGGATTAAATCAAAATGCTACTTAGTTTTGGGGTTAAGTAAAAAAAACTTCTATTGAAATAGGTAAATATAGTAAACTTCTAGACATGAAATTCACAAACTTCTAATTCAGATCACCTGTGGAACAGCCCTATAGCCTAAAGAATAAACAACTCAACATAGATCATTTATTGTAGACCATTCTTCCAAGAGTGCATCAGGTAAAAAGTTGATCATTCCTTCCTTGACCCTTGTGACCTTGTCCATTTAAAATGAAAATAGAATTTAAGTGCATCTGTTAAAGTATAATAATATGTTTGGTTGGAATCCTTATGAGATCATAATCTGCTTTAAAACCTATCTGACCTGAAATTTAGTTCTAAGCTTGTGAAATAATTAACGACAATAAAGTGTACCAAATTTCTAACAGTATGTTCATCAAAAATATTAACAGGAAAATCAAACTGCCAGGCTAGGTGGCTTCAATTGGCTAACCATATACGGCATCCATGTATATAACTACAGACATTAGACAATTAAAGAGAACTGAAACAAGTACTTCTTTACTTGCATCTGCACGTAGCAAATTCCTTTGTGTTGGTCTGGTACCATGCACCAGCATAATTCTCTCATTTTAGATCCTGCAATTGCAAACACGGCAACACGGGTTTACCAATTTTGAAATTCATAGTCAATTTAACTAAAAAGTGATGTCCCGGTGGAAAGATTTCCCCATGCAAATCGAACACACGCCATATCTTCAACCTCTTTAGTAATGTACTATTGTTGCATCCAGGGTAATAATAATCTAACTAATATAGCTTTTTTCCATTTTCCAATCACTTTTATATATTCTTGAAGCTGCTTCTGATTGTTCATGTGAACCGACAAAAGTAACATGACTAAGATGTAAAGTTGGGATAACGACTAGCTAGGTAATGAAAAATTGAGGATAAGATTTCCTGCTCTTTATTTGTTTGTCGAATATGAAAAGGGTAGAAAACGAAAGAAAGGGAAGAAAGGGAGAGATGAAATGCGGGCAAACTGTTTCTCAATATATTCTAGTTCTATCAATAAGCAACATAATCTGTGTCATTGTTTCAGGAGAGAACTTTGATAGTTCAGGTGGATAATCATAATTTGTGGAGGAAAAATGAAGCATAGATGCGGAGGTAAAATGCTATTACGAGTACATAGAACAGTAGGAACGCAATTATATGAAATAATGTGGTTCTTTTTCGTCCCTTTGTGCTTAACGTACACACAACTTGCGTTGCCACCCAATAACGTCTACGAATCTACGATTATGCTGTGTTTGATGACTTTGATCAGGATAGGAGCTGGTCTGGGCCAGTGGGCCGTCCCATCTCTAGCAGAATTCTGATGGCCCAAAAATTCTCAACCCTCTCAAGTTCCTGGAGGCAAAATAGAAGTCTACTCTGGGGAAAAATCAGGCGGGGTATGAGTGAAGGGATTCCTCTACTTGTTTCATCAAGAAGTTTTAGGAATTCCTCTTGGATTGACGGTAAGACGGTAAGCATTTCTGGCTGTATCCATGGCTTCATTCCAAACCATTTTATCGAGAAATTTGTAACCCACAAGCCATCCTGCAACCAAATGCTGTATCATCTGTTCTTTATGACGACAAACACCCAAATTTGACACATTCAACATTTACTGGCCAATTCTGCCTACACCATTCAAAAGTCTTGATACCAATAACCCAGTGGAAGAAGTTCTATGGTTTGGAGTCATCATCCATCAGGCCAGGTAGTCCGGTACTATATAATCAGCTTATACACTTCTACGCTCAGAAATCAGAAGCTCATCCAACTAAGTTACCAATGAGCACAACACCGGATACAGAAAAATAGCAAATACGATTGAAAACTTAAATTTATGCTTCGGTTAGGAGATAACCTTCCCACCATACAAAAACTTAAAGAGAAGTTCACTTAATTTGACTCACAAGGAACGGAAGGAGCTCTGTTATCTCTTCCCCACTGTGATACAGTTGAAGCTATTTAATAACAAGTTCTTTCTCAACATATTATGGGAGATAACCTAGATCTTGACTGGTTCTCTAACAAGGGCAATCACGCTCAGAACACTACAACAACAAAAATCAACCGACTTTTTGTCAATGAGTACAAGTAATTTCAACACATGATGTTTGAACTTGGTTTCAAATTTGTTAAGCGACATACTTGTAAGGTATTCAACAAGATCTTCCACATAAGCCAGCGGAATCAGCCTCATGTTGAATAAAATGCTGGGCTCTGAAATGACGTTCATAACAGAATCCTCTGAACTGGTTCTATGCAATTCAGAAGGATTAAAGTAAAAGGGGCTCAAAAACAGCAGGTTTACTTCATGCCTAATCTTGTAGTCCAGCAGGAGAGTTCTCCAGATCAATTTCTCCCATCCCTGTATCTTCCTCTTCATCGCTACCTTCGTCGCCACTAATCTCCTCATTGGCATGACGAAGATTTGCCATATGTTCTTGCAGCAGCTTGTCATCTCGTTCACTCACCTACATTGTTTAGAAAGTCACCGTGTTAAAAAGAACAAAGGAGGGAATGTACTCGGGTTGGACTCAAGAATGCTCCCATGTCCGAGAAATAAGATTATTTCTTGCGGAATGTGTGAAACTAGTTCCAAGGAAGTACAGTCACAAGAAAAAGCAGGAAGGAGATGCCACTTACGGCTCTTGGCGCCTCCTTCACAACAAGTTTCCCCTTGTGTTTGTCGATTGCTTCAGTGCAAGCTTTAATTGCGCTGGTGAGAACCAACATTCCCTGCTCCTGCATATCAGAAAGAAAAACACTGTATACCTTGTCAAACCCACCTACATACAGCGAAATATTGCAAATCGGAAATTTAAGTTTTTTTATTTTTTTATTTTTTTCCTTAATTGAAATAACCAAATCACATATCATGAGGACGGTGACCTAAATTAACATGATATGAATAACAAGATATACAAACCTTTAGGTAACAAACTAAGAAGACATCTCAGGCCTCAGTATTGGGAGAGTTCAGAACATCTTCGGAAACACCAAGAGTTCAATACAAACTAAATGCTATTGGTCTTTCTTTTCAATTAATACTATAGATAATCGTCAGCCTAACAACATGCTGACTAGTATTCACAATTGTTATGTACAACCTCCTTGGTTAAATTCTGAACTTCCAAAGGTTTTAAATTGTTTATAATTACCTTTCCCTGATTTAATTGTAATGCACTTGGTAAACAATTTCATTGGTATAATTGTATAAATCGCCTCGAAGCTGACCTAATTAATTACATCTAAATATCAAACATTCAGCCATTGCAAATAATGGTTTTGTAATGACATGTTTCATAAGTACAGACAAGCCACAGCCAACGAGTCCTGAACAAATCAATTTGAATGAAACCTGATGCAATTAAACTTAAATCACCATTATTTGTGATAGGAAACATATCTAACTACTATAAAGAGAGAAGGCCACTCTACAATACCATTTTCCCATTTTGCATTATGGTTGTTATTTTAGGAACATTTTGTAATATCTTGAATAAGTGGAGGGTAAAAACGTCCCACCAACAGAACTTTTCGACTCCACGAACATTTCATTTTCCCGTTTTACCCCCACCCAACTATTGATATTACAATACAAAAACACTATAAAATGAGTAAATATAATTTTATATAAGGGTATGTATGTCATTCAAGTATAATATGCTTTTCTTTGTACACGTGGGGCTCAAAATTTGTCATCATTAGGCCACTTTGTTAACTTTTGCACGCCATGTGTCGACAAACCAAGAAACAATAAAAAGAAAAAGATTTTTTTTTTTTTTTTTTTTTTTCCATTTTCCACTTTTGTCCCATTTTTTTCATTGTATTACAATACACAATATACTTGATAAAGTGAATTAAATTTAAGGGTCAAACCGTAATTATAAATTTTGGTTCCTAAAATATCCTTACTCAAGTGCATAAATTACTATAGCATAGACAATTTTTTCGTTTTCGATTTTACCCCTCCCAATTCTTGATATTACTTACCAAGTACATATTAGGATTGAAAATTTAAAATAAATACAAAGGTAAAAACATAATTTAAAATTAAAATATTTTTCTTCTTTTTTTGTGTACTACGTAATGAACCCATCTAAATAAAATTATATTATTTAGTTTAAATATATAAATTCATACATGCATTTGTATATATCACGGTCATATTGTCTACTATATAATGAGGTGCAAGGGAGCTAGCCGGGAAGCTGTTTCTTCGTGTTTGCTCGACCCCATTTTTTTTTTCTTTCTTAATTATGTGGACCATATAAAAAATTGTTTTTTTTTTCTCAAGTGAATTCCATTTTTTTTGGAGAAACGCGTCGTAGCATACAAGTGTGAATTATCACGGTCATTGACCGTGCACAGAGTACTAGTTCTTCTTTAATTTATGTCCTTGTCGCTTTTGGAACCGAAAAAGGATAGGAATCAAAACTATTATACAGTTTCTAAGTGTTCTCTTGCTAACTATTGAATTCAGGAAGTCGGTCAAACCAAATCTAGTTAAAGCACATTTAATAACTGTAAGTCTGCAACCTATAGCAGACTGCTCCACCTCGCAAAATTTTAGCATGTTTCAAACTAAACTAGAGTTTGTTTTGGTTGGTATGCATTAGTGTTAGATTAAAAGAAACTGTTTCTGGAATATTAGAATAATTAGCCACACAACAAAGTTCTGAAAAATCTCGAACAAACTAAAAGGATCCATATATCTAGTTGTTGACAGACAGCAGAAGTAACTATAGTGTAGAGAATGAATTGTTAGTATACGAAAACAATTTTCCTTTATAGGTGCTGTGATCGTGGCTCAATGTCCAAATGATATTGGAAAAGTTCAGCTTACTAATAAAGATATAAAAGGCTCCAATACTCAAGTGTAAACTAAATAAAAGGTATAAATCACAGCAAGTGAAGAACTCTACACTACCAAAAAGTTCCATACTTACCTTGTCAAGTGTCTGAGTTGTAAGAACATAGAGTGGGGGAGCCACCAGTTTGATTTTCACAGGGCAATCACTATTTCCAGCTGCTTCAGCTTTCCTCATAGCTTCCTACAATAACATACCAAAAAACTGTGACTTCCACATACGGCATTTCTAAACATAAGCACGGAGTTCAAAATTTGATGCTGGGTGAACTGAATTTTCAATCAGTACCTTGATGTGAAGAACCCCATCAAACTGAAAACATTTCATTTCAATATCTGCACGAATCTTCAATGGTTGTGGGGTCATTCGCCTTCTAATGTTTTTTATTAAAGCATCTTTGACATCTTCTGAGAGAGCAGGTACCACTTTAGCGACCTGTAAGATCAAAATAAATGCTAACTAGTTGAATGCCCTTAAGTAGTACACAAAGGTAAGAGCAACTAGTAACTAGCAACCAGCAAGCATGTCTGTTGCACAATATTACCTCTTGGCCATCAGGACCAACTTCTTTCACTTCACGAGTGAGAGTATTTAATATCGAATCAGGATCGTTCACAACTAACTTGAACGCCTGGTACATATACAGAAGGAAAGAGGAAAGAACAAATCACGAAACAAAGAAAACTGGCCAATTCCCTAAGAAGAGCAGAGACCACTCCAACTATAATTGGAGATACTAATAAAAAAATAAAAACCCAAAAACAATAAGAGAAAAGGAAAAGAGAGGTCCAAAGAATCTACCTCAAAAGCATGCCCATATTTTCGGTAAAGGGGCCAGCCAACATGTAAATAGAGGTCCTGCCAAGGATAAGAAACTGAATGCGTGATTGAACTACGAAAGACAGGGAGAAAACAACACGAGAAAAAAAAAAAATCATATCTTAGCATTTCTTAAGATAGAATATAACTTCCCACCAGCTCCCTTCAATGCAAACGACATTATAGAACAAGACACTAACTGAGTTGTAAATTTAAGCAACAAGGCGAAACAAAAACAACTTATCTGCAGGTGACACATTATACAACTGAGGGGGTTATAACTCGGCAAGTCGAGTCGACTCGTTCAGTCCCAATAAGGCAATAACACATATTTTAATCAATACAACATAAATCCCCCTTTCCCTGCTTAAGGTGAGATTGATCCCAAGTATGCCATCAAACCTCACCCAATAACACATTATAACTTATGAAAGTATCCATTAATCATAACGATGTAAGTTGTGTGATGATAAATGGGCAGTTAAAATAAAGCTGAATTAAGCAAAAAAAGAGACGATACCTCTAAATCGAGGTGGAGAGTCTCAGCAACATGACGCATAATAGAATGAACAAGTTTACTTTTATTATAACGTTCTTCACAAGCAGCAATATCTTCTTCAGAAACTCTTCTTTTACTTAAATCAATGTAACCTTTCTCTTTATCAACTCTTAAAACCATAACGGGTTCTTGTCTACCAACTTTAATCAAACTACTCACACTTCGGATTCTACGACGTGATAGTTCAGAAAACAGTATCATTCCTTCTATGTTGTTGTATTCTAGTAGTGACACGTATGCACCCATGTCTGCTATTGTTTTCACTTGTATCATTACTGCCATGTCTACTTCCGGGTATTTTGATTCGTACATTCGACATTCTAAGTTTGGTGTTGCCATGGCTGGGGGATTTTCAGATTGGGTCTGCTTCTTTTCAAGAGAATAAATATATAAAAAATAAAGAAGAAAAGCGTCGACAGCAGGATTCGAACCTGCGCAGGCAAAGCCCAACAGATTTCGAGTCTGTCTCCTTAACCACTCGGACATATCGACCTTTCACAGTTATTTCATATTAATTAATAATAAATTTTAGTTGGACATAAGCCCAATTCGGTAATATAGAGTATTTTTTTTTTAAGAAGCTTAATTTGGTTATTGTGAAAACACCATACTAGTTTGAGTAGTTTCTCTCCCTGACTTTTGTATTACAAAAATATGAACTCACGTGTACTTTTTGTTGATGCTAGAGATGATAAAGGAAGATGTCTAGCAGGATATACAAGAAAGGATAAAGTGAATTCAACATTTCAATAGGAGAAGCATAAGTAATCAAGGCTTTGGGAAATGGCTAGCCTGACATTAATTCAATTCTGACTATTTTACCAAAAAAAAATTCAGAAAATAAATTTGTTTTCAAGTTGTGTTTTTAGAAGTAATCATAGATTATGTAATAGTTGTGTTTCTCTCCCTTTCTTTCCTAATTCTCTCACTATTTCTGGAAAAAAAAAAAAAAAAAAAAGGCTTCTGTCTAGGAAATGAATATCTATGAGAGATTTTTGGAATGCTTCCAAAAATGTGAAACAATTAATCGAGACACATAAATAGACGTGTCTCGTGTCTCTCTAGTTCCAAGTTCCAACAGATTGGGTGTGAGGTTTTAGTACATAAAATTTTTCATTATGCCAAAATGAGTGCTCAACTGCTCATGTCGTCCCTTACCTTAATGACCCAATTCGGTTATATATTTCAAAAAGGCCCAATTTGGTTAAAACTTCAGTTTCAAAACTCCAATTTTATCTTTTTTCGCGCGTTCCCATAATTTCCATTGTCTCTCTCCCAATTTATCTCTAGTTTCTTTTAGAAAAAAAAAACAAAATGCATCTTATAATCTCAAAAGCACTTGATGGCGAATCGAGCTGATAATAATGTGTTGGTTAAGAAGTAATAAGAAGTTAGTCGTTTGAAACTAGATTGTGTGGATTTTGTGAGGCTAAAAGGGGTAGGGGGCGAGTTCATCAAGAAGTTGGATGAGGTTGTAGAAATTTGTAATGGGGTGGGTTAGTGAGAAAGAGTCGATGCATAAGAGAAACGTAGAGTTGGAAAACAAGGTGTTGGCGTTAGTTAGAGGAAAACAGGCGTGTTCAAGATGGTAAAATCGATAAATTGGAAGTGGATAGTGGAAAAAATGCGTCTTCAAAATCAAGTTGAGGAATTTTTTTTGGAATGATTCCAAATGTGAAGCAATCAATCCAAACGCATAGATTTCTCTCTCTCTTTCTCTCTTTTTCTCTAATTTCTCCACTAATATTTTTTAGAAAAAAAAAAACAAACAAACTAACTGCATCTTCAAGATCGAATCAAATATGGAGAAAGCATTTTTGGAATCCAAATGTGAATCAATCTTTTCGTTGAAGGCAAAGAGAAAAAAATGAAGCTTGTGTTTCTACCACTTTTTTAAACAATTCCTCGGGTGCTTTTAGAGGTAATTATATTTATATTTTATATATTACCAAATCTACAATGCGTAATGAGTCTCAATGCGCACATATCTGGAGCTCACATCTTATCTGGAGCTCACATCTGTCATCTTACCCTATAAAGATGAGAAAATATATAAACGGTAAAACCTATAGATCAGTTGTCTAACTGGCTACACCAAGTTACCAAATTTCTACGTGCTTCCAAAATCCAAAGAAGAAAAAAAAAATTACTCTTCATTCTCAACCTTCGTCACCTCCTCCTTCACCTCAAAACTGATACAATTGAAAATGAGTGTTTAAGAATGACTTTAAATCTGAGAAAGCACTCTCGCTTGTGTTCTCTTCTCTTCTCTTCTTTCACAGTGTCCTAGATAATCCAATGAACGACGGACACAAAAATACTAAAACGGCGTCACCTCATCAGCAAGAGGAAGAAGACGAAGAGCTGCATGGCCTTCTTGTACCCAATATCGACGATCTGCCAGTCAGCCCTCCCTCATCCACTGACTCCAATTTTGTTACATATTTCACCCCTGGTTAGTCTTTACTTTACGATATTACCATGTAATCGGTGTTGAACAGGAAAACTAGAATAGGAAACTGAAAATTACCGATTAAAAAAAATGGAATGCTGAAAATGTCTTGCGAATTAAAATTTTAGCAATATGCATAGATGAGATCTTATTGGTAGTAATTAGAGGCAATTCAAGATAGGTGCACTAATGAAAATCTACATAATAGTTTGTCATATACAGAGTAGGTTAGAAGCTATTATGGCCATTTATTAGCATTTTTTAGTAAATATATTATTTTCATTAAGATACAACTCTTCAATTTAGTGTTCGTATCGACAACATGCTGTTTGTCTCGATATGCTAACACTTACTCGCCTTGTATATACTTTCGTTTTTCATATAAAACAGTAGTCGAAATATTGATGATGCACTGATATGCTAACATACGCCTTGAACATCTATAACTTCGTAAATATGTTCGCCTTTTATATAAAAACAAGAACTCAAAATTTTGATGCCTCTTTTGGCGTAAGCTATGTGATGATGATGATGATACATTAGTGCAAGAACTCTTTAACGGAAATGATCTCCAAGTTTTTACACTTCATCCATTCTCTGAATTGTGAGGGATCTTACATATGATCCTATGGGTTATTAGAAAGAGCCTCTGATACATCCCCTTGGTTTCCCTGATATAGCTTGGTAAAATATTTCTCTATAATATTATTCATCTATTAATTCCATTGTTTTGTTTCGGCAGGCTTTCGAGTTGAGCTGGTTCTTGTTGGTTATTGGTGTAGCTTGTGTAACAGTTGACGTCGAGGTCTACCTAGAGAGCATAGAGGGGGCCTTGGATTCACTTATTAACCATCAAGCTTCTTGTGTCGTCATGCTTCGATTTTGATAGAATGTCGGATTTGTGCTTATTAGCATTCAGTTTGAAGATATTAGTTTGTCGGATAAAAGAAATAATGAAGGTTACTACACCTATTTATCAGAAAAGTTTATGTTAGATTAGCATATAGTCGTGGGAATTTCCATTATTAGAGGATTGGTTCCAAATATACTCTTAGGAAGAATTGTAAACTAAAGAATAATTTTGATGAAAGTATTACAAAGTTAATTCATTACTTTTGTTATTGATCACCCTCCATCGAAAGCTTTGATCTTGCTCTGTGTATTATACTATTATGTACTGCAAGCCACTGGATGACCTTGTCTATTATCTGGTGGTGTGTTTTTCTTAGACTTCACTTCAACCTCACTGCTTTGTTCCTTGATTAGATTACTTCCATACGTGGTGCATATGCTACATTATTCCTTACACCTGCTTGTTAGTTCTTCTTCCTGGAAATTAGGAAAATTGAAGAACAGACCTCTCTCATAGCAGTTTCAGATTGTTCAGTGGATTTGTGAGGCTACATTTGGCCTGTGGTGTCTGCTACAACATGAGATGCTCATCTTGCTTTGGGTGTATCTTAGTATGTAGTTTGAATTACTTATAAGAAGGTCTGGAGTGTTTCTGTTGGTTTGCCACTGGAGCTATATAAGATTTCTAAATAAGTTGCTATTTGAATAGGCTTTAAAAGAAACGGATAGTGTAGTAGATTGAAGTGGGTAGATTGAAGTGGGTGTATTATTTGTATTACTTAGAGCTGAATGCTAGTTGGGAAAACAGGTAACATCACCCATGCATCTATTTTTGTCAAAGGGATTCCTTTGAGCCCAAAAGTATGGAACACGACTACAGAGCACTGCATGGGATGGGATGTGGTGTCCAGAAATCTTTTGCTTAATCCTTGTTGAGCTAGTGAAATCGACTTACTTATTAGTCATTGAACTAGGCTCTAGTTCATAATGCAGCAAATGCATCTCTCCTTTTTTCTTTGAACTTAATCATTTATACAAGAAAGTTTTACAAACTACAAAAAATTGCCAAGAAGAAGAAAAAGAAAAGAATATCCCAATTTACAATCACAAAGATGCACCGACGGATGAGATCCCAACTAGTATGGCATGCCAAATATCATGTATATAACTTCCCTCACAAACCTAGAACAGATAAGGATATCCAACTTTTGGCTACCGTTGAGAAGTGGAGGACCTCTACATTATGACATCTCTTGCTTCACATGCATCAGCACTAAAATTCGCCTCATCAAGTAGCTGAGAATTGCGCGAAAAGCTTTTAGCCAAAACTCAATCAACATGAATCTTTTTGGTTGTCAATGAATCCGTTAGCACTTCTGATATTAGCCATCATCTATTGAAGGACACTGCAACTCGGCATAAGATCCCGCTTGATAGTTTGTTAACATAACCACTTCTATTATGCGTGATCGAATGTTTTGATAGTTCAAAGAGATGTGATAAAAAGAAACCATCGGGCGAATCACATAAAAAATAGTTTACAGTTCGTGAGAGTAACTAACTATCTAAATTTACCCATAGCTCGAGATAGCATTCCATCTCGGCTTCTTCATAATCAGTCCTTTCTCGAGCCAACCAAACAGATTCACAAAAACCGTCAAAATAAGGAACATTGGTAGAACCCTTCATCGTTACTATGAGGTCATCTAACATCCGATAAATCACAGGAGAACAAGGGTGTGTTTTATTTGCAACACGGAAAGAATGGGTTTCATTGCTAATGGTAATCCAACTGCACCCTGGTAGCTTCCTCAAACCTCTTCCTTTCATCTTTTTCCTCAGGTCTGCCACAACATCATATCCCACCTCTTGACCGAAGCATATGGTTGAACTTATCTAAAGGGGTAGAAATGTAGAATACAAGCCATATCCTTAAAAAAGTGCTATGCATAAAGAATGCATCCTAACACAAAGATAATGTCAAAATTCATTACAATCTCAAATTAAAAAGAACAACCAAGGCAGACAAGATAGCCTCAATGCTGAATAACCTCGCGTGGGTTGCTTGAGACTGAACAAGGCATCCACATGTTAAGCATTAAGGCTATGAAAATAGACAAGTCTCATTTCACCTCTACCCTGGAACTATTACAGCCCATTTTGTTATTTCTTGCCCTGAGTATCATTCTTAACTGATAATGAAGAAAACAGCTAGAATCCCAGATACTGAATTCTCGAAAAACTTCTTTGCCAAGCCCCTATATATCTCATACATTAGTTTTCCCCACTTGAGAAAATTCTCATAGAAAGCTCTAATCCGATTCTATATACACACATGCAAATATTAAACAATATTAGTGATTCTACAATACAAGACTACAAAGTAACATCGGCAGAACCATATACAAAGACCCGACTAAATCAAAAGCATATGCAACAAGAAATCATTTAAATGACCAAATTGAGTTGAAGGAAAACACTTGCCGCAGAATAGCAATGGAAACACAAAAATGAATAAAGAAAGAAACTTATCTGCACCCAATGTAAAACACAGTTATGGCAAACTTGGAGCACTAGCACTGTACATCCATACCATATCCTTCACTCGTATCAAATACCATTATTTGACCACCATCAATTTAGAACTTGATAAGATATCAACTTAGGCATAAGAAATAATAAAATTTTAACTTAAGTACATCACAATAACAACCAGATAGAAATTCAATGTTGTTGCACTAACTGACAACATCAACAAGATAATGTTTGTCAATAGTCTAATCCAGAAAACAAAAGCATACACTTCTACTCAATAATGAAAAATATTTTCTTAATATTAACTGAAAATATCAATAAGAGAATGTTTGTCACGTCGCTGGGATGACGAACCATCCTTCCTACGAGATGGCACCTAAATAATATATGAAATGTCTTCCTGTAGGTTTACACAAAAACCATATTAGTTCAAAATAAGTGTAAAGAAGTCATAAAGTTGGATGCGCAAAAAGTAGAATGAAAAAAGAAAATTTTAAATATTGCACAATGTAGGAGCCTCCTACCAAGTCAGTCTGAATCACTCAGAATCACATGGTCGCCCAAATGATCATCTCTGCAAGAGACAAGTGGAAATGCATCAAAGTGAGACATGAAATATGATTTCCACTCATCTGCGATTTCACGATGATGTTTTTCCCAAAACGTCGCGATCTTTGGCATTGGACAATTTGCTTCCAAATTCAACTTTAAAAAGTGGTTTGGAACACACCCAATACCAATGACTTTATAGTCATTCTCATTGAATGCTGACTTTAACGGCAGAAAAGTGTGACAACCTGCCATTGAAAAATACACAATCGCAACGTTATACTTTGATACTGCAAGATACCCATGTTCAGGTAGCAACATCCATTTCTCTTCAGGAGCATCACCCTTAAAGTGTAATAGACTTCTCTCACAAGTCAAAACGAGTCACATTTTCATAACCGAACATCCGTATGTATTCTTCCTTACTTGCGTGCAACTCTGAAATCAGATTAACTCGTACTTGGACCCAGCCCTCCTCGCCATACCTCAATGCCATGGCCAAGGCCCTAAATCTACAGTTGTCGTCACCCTTTGGATCTTCAATATCCAAAATTAAAGGTTGTAGAACGTCTGGGAAGTAGTCCAAATAACGATAGAAGGAGCAATCACCCATATCCTTACCAAACCCAACCTAAAACAATAACAAATAGTTATCTTCGTGCTTGTAACAAGTAAAATGAGTATTATGTGAATGCACCTTTTTCGTTGTTACTATGGGGGTATTGTCTAAAGAATCTCTAGCACACACCGTTTCAAAGGTATAACAACATCTCACTATGCAACTATTTTTCTTTTCATTAATATAGTTTCTACTTAATCATAAAATTCTTAGAATGAATTTACCTTCCGTTTTGCTTTCATTGTCTCCTTCATCAGCTCAGGAGTGATAGGTGAAGCATCTTTATATCTAATAATTGGCACTGGAGTATTCTCTAGTTCCATTAAAGCTGCTTCGAAACATCTCATCTCAGGATCATTCTCCCATTTCTTTGCTGATATTTCCAACTTAACTCTATCCCCAATTTGGTTGACATGGGACTCTAAACCTTTAAAACTCTCATCAAGATACGATTTCATTGCACATAAATCTAACTTCACGCCAACCACCTCCTTATGTAGTTTTTCCATTCGAACCTGAAAATCAAAACTAAATAAATAAATATTAATATTTGAGGCTTCAACGACATATTGATAACTCTAGTCGAGCATAACAATTGACCTTTAACATCCTTTAGACGTTCATTTTGACTTGCAAACGAGAAGGTGCAGTATACGAATATATGAGAACTAACACAGCAAAATTTAGAAAACAGTCAAACTTCTATTACTTCTATTACTTCTCAAGAAGAAAATACGGGTATTATTTGAACAAAAACAATAATTACTACCTGGGAGACATAATGAAACTAAGTAACAAAACCAAGGAACAAAAAGAAAAATAACATGACAAACTAAAAACTTCTAAGCAACGGGAAATGGGTGTATACCTCAGAAATGTGAAGTCCACTGATATCCTTTAATGAACCAATGCTAATAAAAGTGTCACCTCTAAGGGTAATGAGCGTTATAAAGGAAACAAATGAAGAAAATGACTAGAGACGTGGGGGGTTTGAACCTTGTTGTGGGGGTGGTTTGGGAGTTCCGAAATACCTCTGAAATAACCTCAGCAATTTCTTTTTTAAGTTTGTTTACCTTGTCAACCCTATTTAGATTTGGTTTACCTTGCCAATCCTTGTCAACCTCCGAATCTAATGCTAACTGATTAGATTCAGTTTAGCTCATCAGTTACCTTGTTTACCTCTTAGAGTCCATTTGAGTATCTCTACGTGTTTCCTGATTTCTCGAAACAACCAAGTCATAAATCTCTACGTGTTTCCTGATTTCTCGAAACAAAAAGAAAGAAATCACTCTTCATTTTCATCCTCCATCGCCCTCCTCCACCAAAAAATAAAAAAACACTCTCCACCCTAAAATAAAAGACAGGAGCCACGCCCTTTTAGATTGATTAGGAAGGCACGAGTTCTTTGATAGGTACTCTTTCTCTCTCAGCCTTCACTTTGATTTCTTCTCAATTTTGGTTTCATCTTTTAACTAAGATTTGATTCTATTTGCAATTCAAGGTTTTCGATTAAAATGAGATTGACTGTCATAGAAAGATACATTTGTTTTGATAAGATAGATTAACTTGTGATTTTTTTTCATTAAGTTTGGTTGTGTGTTTGAGGTGGTTCATGTGTCTGCATGTTTATAGTTAATATACAAACTCTGACTATTATAGTTTATAGTTTGCATGTTCATATATATGAATTATATAGTTACCAAATATCGTTGAGGATAATTATGGCCTATTAATGCAAAGACAGAATCTGACTAGGTTTTAAAGTCACCTATTACATTACCTTTGACAATGAGTATCATAGATTAAATCTGCGGAATGGTTTTTTGTCTGACAATGAGTATCATAGATTAAATATGCAGAATGGTTTTTTGCTTTTTCCCTTCTAATAATTTTTTTTTTGTCTAGATACTTTTTAACTCGGTGCAAAAAAGTTGTTGGCATGGATTTTATTTTTTTGTCTAATTGGGAACACCCCGTGGTCTAATTGAAGTCATGATGCATAAGAACCGATTGCAAGAGTATGCTCAGAAATCCAAACTGCCACTTCCGACCTATACTACTGAATGCTTTGGAACTGTGCCACAATTTAGATCTTCTATTTCTGTTGATGGGGGAAATTATATATTAGTTGAGACATTTCTACATAAGAAAGAGGCAGAACAGAATACTGCTAAAATTGCTCTGGAATCTATATTGAATAAGGTCAAAGACAAAGGATGTCCAATAATAGATGAGGTGTGTTGCATGCATGCGTGTGTCTGTGTGTGTGCGCGCACACATGTCCGTATGCGTACTCATGTTATATGGCGATTAGACTATTTTACTTGGATGACATGTCCAAAATCCAAATCATAGTGTCGTCCAGTGGCCTACTGGTCAAGACTTGAGAGGTTGGTATCAAGGTCTTGGGGTAAGAACTTGAGGGGAATAAATGGTATTAAGGAAGAAAAGTTTTAACTATAATTGAAGAAAGACATGTCCAAGTCATAGTTATGTTGTGACTTGATTTAATTAAGCCTTACTTATGCTATTTTACTATTATATTAAACCTTGTTCTACTTTTTCCTCTTAGGTTATATATTTTTATTTGTTTTTGTTACTCTTGCAGGATATGACCTATTGCAAATCTATCCTTAATGAATTTGCTGTGAAGATTGGTTTGGAAATGACTATTTATACAACTACCCAGTCAAATTGTCTTATTCCAGTGTTCATCTCAACTTTGGATTTCCATGGTAAAACATATATCGGTACTCCCGCCAGAAGCAAAAAGGCGGCAGAACAAATGGGTGCACGTTCTGTTATCAAATTAATTTTAGGTAGTTCTTTATGTTTTGATTCATGTTGATTAGATTTGTGGTTACATGGATTTTACTTTAACTACCTCTTAGATGATATTATCATGCAATTAGACCTGTTTGTTGGAGTGCTTTGAGTTCGCTTATTGAAGTAATTTGCAGGT
Source organism: Coptis chinensis (assembly GCF_015680905.1). Taxonomy (NCBI): domain Eukaryota; kingdom Viridiplantae; phylum Streptophyta; class Magnoliopsida; order Ranunculales; family Ranunculaceae; genus Coptis; species Coptis chinensis. Next base: position 80,443,083 of record NC_141463.1, on the reverse strand, counting down.
ACTGAGGCGGGATCAGTTCTATCTCAAATCATCAAATCCAAAAAGCGCGTTTTTTATGCATGCATTGCCCAAAGTCAGTAAGAACGCAATGTTGCCAATGGTTCCGTGTTCAAAAAAATCTGCACAAATTAGAGATGCCCCAGAAATGCATTTAGATGTCCAACCATCAAAAAAAGTAAAGTTAGAACATTTGTGTGGATGTAGTACGGGTGTGGTTATCAGTGTATTGGCAAAGCAAGCTAAAGATCAAGTTATGTAAGCCTTGCGAGGTGTCTCCGATCATGGTTAAATTGTAGTTTGTCGTAAATTTTTTGATTATCCGCATTTGTTTGAATAAAATAGGGCAGTCTGGTCTAGTTGTATTCCTCTGACAGTATAAGGCTTTTCTAGTAATGGTGTTTATCTATGTTAGTTGCAATGGTATGAGGCTACATTTGTTCATTAAATTAAAGCGAATTGCTAATTAGTCTTGGATGCCTTCTGTGTACTGCGTCCACCTGTAAGGCTAAAATTGATATGATATTGTGTGCTTTAATGATTGATATTTGATGTTTGGTGTGATCCCAGCATACAGACAGATAGCTACAAGCCTTAAAATTTTCAGAATCTAATATAACAAGGGAGGGAAGTTTTATGACCTACGGCTGGGATTCAATATGAGCGGGTATAAATCGAGGGCCACCGTTCCGCCACGTGTTGGAGTTTGATGGCAATTAAGACTTCCCATTAATTTACCAAATCAAATAATAGTAATTAAGACTTCTATTTATTAAATCAATAAATAATGATAGTTAAAATTTGTTATTAATTAAGCAAATCAATAAATAATGGTTTAATTGGTAATTAAAACTTTTCATTAATTTATTAAATCAATAAATAATGATAGTTAAATTTTTTTTATTAATTTTGCAAATCAATAAATAATGGTTTAATTAGGTAATTAAAAAATAATTTTCTAATAATATCAAATTAATTAATTCTTTTGCAATATTTCAAAAATTAAAATAAAGAACTCAGTTCAATCAAAATTTTCAAAAAAAAATTTTATTATCAAAGTTGATATTTAAGGAATCAAAAATCCTACACATCGATTGTTCCCACATAGTCACCACAATGTAAGGTTTTTTGACACCGACAACAAGTTTTCAGGAGGCCACCCATCCTATGACTACTCCTACATGTGCAAACTTCACTACATAGTTTCCATGAATCCATAAATCCGGAAAAAAAAATCTCTATGTTGGGATTTGGCGAATGAATTACTTATGTCTCATATCTCAAACAACTTCATAGATGCTAGAATTCATACATGAGGTGACCCTTGCCCCACGGGCTAGGCACCTTTCCAAGTACCTGTTTCAACCTCGCTTCACGGGCTAGGCGATGCAGTATATTCCCACACGGGCCGGGGTATTACACTATATGCCAAAGATTTAGACTATCTAAAATACTAAAATAAAATTAGCAAATTATTTAAGGTTTCTACCATTTTTCCAAAAGCAATTTATTAAAAGACAAGTCTACTTAAAAATCAAAATAAAAAATAACAAGTTTATTGAGAAGTTCTTATAGAGATGATCAACGAGTTCAATAAGGTTTTTTTCATGGGTATTTTAATTTCTTAATTGATAGCTTACAAGAATTTAAAACGGATCGGAAAGTTATGACAAGTATGAATTGGATATTACTCTGAGAGTTAATTGGTTAAAATATAGGATGAGACATACTCTAAAATAGTTGGATTTCAATGAAGTCAATAACATGCGAGGCGTTAAAATATGAGGGCGACAAAACCATTATGCAACACTTTAAAATGGATAGTTGGTTTACATCGTCTCGATGAACAGTTGGAATTATAGAAAAACTATGAGTTAACGAAAATGAAATAAACAAAAACAATTCAAAACCATAAAATGAAATCAAATTATAAAATTTAGGAAAAGTCACATTACCTCCGGTGCATGTAGTCACCGTTTATATATATATATATATATATATATATATATATATATATATATATATATCTGAATTAAGTTTTTTTTGAACTACAAAATTTCATGTTCAGTCCGTTGAAGTATGTTCAAAATAATTTTTGTAGAGTGAATTTGACACAAATCTTTTTCTATTTTTTATTTCATGTCTTATACTTTACCGGTTACGTTGAAGTAAGAGATGAGTCAGGTGTGCCGTCATGAGTCGAACAAGAACAAATTAACATTTGTTGATATACCTTACAATGTGCAAATGATTGCTCAAAGTGTAGTTAACTGTTGCAGTGAATATTCTCAATTGTATAGTATGGTTCAATTACCTGCCCAATAACTTTGGTATATTTGCAATTTGCATATGTTTTCTATTTACATTTTCAATGTCAACAGTGATTGTATTGCTTCAATATCCCAAAATAACAAACACAAAGAAGGTTTTGCCAAAATTCTTTGCGACATGGTGTTCATAGACGTGTAGAGATAGCACCAAAGATAAAAGACGACAACATAATTTGTGCCTTCATGGCTAGCTGGAGCGTATATCATATTCATATTTTGTAATTATATATATATATATATATATATATATATATATATATATATATATATATATATATATATAGGGGAGGGATAGAGGCACATTCTTATGCGCACATTATAGCCACATTTTTCACATACAAATGAATTAAGGTCTGGTTTTTGGTGGAGATGATCTTCCCACCATAAAGATCATTCTCACAAAAAATTATAATATTTGGATATGTCTAACCATGTAAAAATTAGTGTTCATTTTTGAGCTCTTTATCTAACGGTCCAAAAATTTTGTGAGCATGTTCTAAGGTTAGATTTCTTTGAATGAGATGAATTTTTGTGAGCATGTTCTCCATGGTGGGGAGATTATATCTACAAAAATTCAGCATTTAATTCAACTTTTAAATCCATGATTTTGCTTAGATTAATTTACAATGTGGCTAGAATGTGGCTACAGTGAATGTGCCTCTATCTTTCCCCATATATATATATATATATATATATATTTTTATATTATTATTATTTATTATTATTATTATTTTTTGTAGTTTATTTTATTTTTTAATATCGGAAACTAAATCATTAGGAGGGTGTATATACATGTTAGGGATACATATTGCCAAAACATGTGTGATGTATAAAGTTTGTGGACAAGCACATTTAATGTATCATATTAGTCAAAATTGTTTCGGTTGGATAAATTTTTCACAAGTACTTTTTGTTTTTGTTTTATTTCTTGAAATTGTGAAAAATACATGAATTAAAATATATATCTTCAAGACAAAAAACTGTACCAAAATCATAAAATAATGAATCAATAATTATTATTTAAATAAGAGACGAACATAGAGATGATGTTTGTTAAAACTGTGGCTAGGAGAAATATTAGTGAATCTAAACAAGAAAAAATAATAATAAATAAATAAATAATATTAAAAAAATCAATGCAAATCAAGAAATTCAAAAACAATCCGTGCCAAAGGCACGGGCATTACCTAGTCAACTTAACAAAATAGCTCGCTTTCCTAACTCGCGGCTAGGATTCAATCTAAGGGTGGATAAATCGAAGGCCATCGTTCTGCCACGTCGATTAGGAATAATTAATAGTATGAAACCCTTCGGAGTGCAAACCCCTTCGTTCTCACTTTCGCCATTATGGCAATTACTTCTCCTCAGCGGTGGATTAGTTTCTCTCTATTTTTCATCTTCCCCAATATTGAACTTAATCTCTCTCTCTCTCTCTCTCTCTCTCTGAGCTTTCATTCTACTTCACTCAAGTTTTTTGGGTAAGCAACTCCATTGAAGAAAAAAGATGCATGGATAACTGTCAATCAAATTATTCTAAATTCTGTCACGCGATGTAAGTTTTCCCACCTAAATTCTCCTTCAATTGTGATATTTCACATACTCATGTTCGATTATGCGATTATTTATACCTTTTAATTTCCTTGCTTGCATATTGTTAAATAAATCGCTCTCACTGCTTGATTTAGGCCTGATTGCATCACTGGGTGTTAATTTGTATCAATATGTTTGTTTTCCTCTTTCACATGTCGGCTTTTCTTATTTTTGGTGTTCCACTATATTTTTGTGGAACTTTTGAGAACTCGAGTATTTCAAACTGTTGGGAATTGGTGCAGGCTTGAGCATTTTTCATGAAGATTTGTGCGCTTAATCAATTGGCATGGACATAACTAATGCGTGCCAAATTTGCGATGAATTGATGCATTTACAAGGTAAAGTTTCTATCCTCTTTTCTTCTTTTGCTTCTGTTTTGATTCAGTTGAACTATTGGGTTTTAAAATAGATTAAATATGGACGTCACTGAAATTGATCTCCACGTACCCGCAGTGTTTTGATCCAGGTTGGTCAGATAGTGGCATCACATGGTTCGTCGCAGAACAGCCCGATTTAGCTCCAGGGGGAGCTACTCATTGTAGATGTCCACTAATTTCAGCAGATGTTTGGCATGGTTCTGATTCGCTTTCAGTTTAGATAGGAACTGAGGTTGCCAGATTCTAATGAGCTCTTAGTTGCACGCAGCAGAAGCATTCGGAGACAGAGATCAGAAAGGTCGTTACAGAGATGTTACCGGGGCATATAGGAGGCCACCGCTTTCCTCAATCCATTCCAAATGGTGCAGCGAGACTTCTGAAATATGTCTAAGTGGCGTTTGACCTGGGGTGGGTGCTCTTTTTGTTGCATGGTTTAGAACCCAGGTGAACAAGGTAGGCATTGAGGTTTGAACAATTTGGTTGTAGATTAGAGGTGATGGCATTGAAGCTTTACACGCTTCTTTGTAATGTTAAAACCCGTAAATGGAGATACTCATACTAATTAGAGTTGCATTATCGGCTGAAAAGTGGAATGTTTGTTATGGTGCTCAACTTTCTAGCGGATAGGCGGATAGCCCTGATTCAAGTGATAAGATAGTGCGTACACACTAACCAAATAGTTGAAGTAAACAAACATTTAACACTAACCAAATTTTATTTTGACTTTTCTTTAATTTTTTTCTTTCTTTCTTTCTTCATTGATTTTGTTTTATTATGGGAAGGTATAAGTTGAGTCAAATTTTATAAGTTGAGTCAAGGAGGGTCAAATATCTTAGTATTAATTTCTATGATAGATAGCTCCTTTTGGATTATGGACCAGTTTTATTAAATTCATGTACAATTATACTCTCTGTTCACCAAAGACATGCTTTTGATAGGTCTAAAATTTGGGGATGGACTGTTCTTTTCAATCGAGAGCTTAGGCTACAACCAGGTTACTTCTTCTATGTGCTCAAAGAATCTACTCATCTGATTCTCTTCTTGATAGTTTCCTCATTTTCTGATTGCTATGTCAGAGGTTTGTCAATGTTCTTTTTCTAATTATTATTTTTTTCTTTTTTGAATTGCTTCATATTGCAAAAGAAGTGGATTTTTCTGCTAATGATATAACTGCAGCTGGATTAAAATCCTTTGATGGTTTTCTTCAATCAAATATTGTACTAAAGCCACAACACCATGAATGGTGAAGGGAAGCGAGACAAATTTCAATAGCAAGTTTACACAAATAAAAAATAGCACTGGAAAGCGAACATTTTACGTCAAAATTGGTAAGCCTCAATAGCTTAAACTTTAATTTATGATTGCTTTTTCTTAGGAACCTTATTAGTCCTAGGATGCTTTGAACTTTGGGAGGGGGTAACGTGGCGTTTTAACTTTGGTCTAATTTCTTTGTTGATTCCATTTTTCAATTGTTTATTAAAAATTCTTTAATAGTTGTTCGGAAGGAGAGAATGGTTCTCGATATTTATTCAATTCTAAAGGGTCTGTTCTTTCAAGTCCTTTAAAGCCTGTAATGTCATAAACCATATAGCTCTTCAGTTTAGTGATTGCGCTCCCATTTTTCTTTAAGGTATGTACCTATTATAGACAAATGTCATTTAAAAAAAATGCATCGTTTTTATTTAATTTGTTTGATGTTGAGTCTATGATTTGGTTGGGTCATATATTATCCAGTCAAAACTACATAATAAAAAGGTTTTGTATTATATTAAATTTAAAATTGCAACTTATTTAGAACTTAAGATTAATATGTAGGAAAGTTGACTATGATAATAACATAACTCCATTTTACAAACTATTTTTGCACCAAGCCAAGAGGTAAAATCAACAAAAAAGGGAAAAAAAACACGGAAAATTAAACCACCAAGAGCTACACCTCCTCTTCTAGCATTGCAAAAAAGCACCCCTTTGCCAACAGTTAGTTTTATCAAAAAGGACTTTTTCCCCACCCCCTCCCTCGCCTGCAATTCATTTTGTTTTGTCTTTATTTTTCCCAATTCATTTTACATCTGCTTAAGGGTAGCGGCATAGGAACCTTAAACAGTTTACGTCTATCATTATATCATGGTGCTGTTGTGATAGTACATCTCCTTTTTCTTATTGGTTATAGTTTATCCATTCTAAGTTGTTGTCCTCTTGAAATTGCATGTGACGCCTAGGTGTAGTGCATATCTAGAGCGTTAGATTCAACAAGATCTAACGGTTGGCTTGGTATGTCAAGATAGCCGGACCGTATATATATATATATATATATATCAATATAACAAAACAAAGCTGTTTTCTGACTCGCGGCTGGGATTCATTTTGAGGGGGTATAAATCGAGGGTCTACAATGTGCCACAGTATGAGAGAGGTTAGATGAGAGAGGTTAGAAATTAATTAATTAGCCGTATTATGAAAATTGTGAAAAGGGAAAAGAATCGGCAAACCCTTCGTTCTCACTCTCAGAGGTTTTAGACTAAAAGTAAATGATTTAGACTAAAATTAAATGAGAAAAAAAAATAGAAACCTCAAAACCATTCGTTTCTCCAAAGTTCTTCCCGTCTCTTTTACTCTACCCTCACACTTCTTCTTCATGTGATTTTTGAGAGATCCTTGACAGTCCTTCTATTGCCTACAAATGTCAGGATTCACTGTTGCGTGACACCGAATCCACTATGCTCAAAGGCAAAAGCAAAGCAACAATACAACAAGGGATTCCACCTGCTTTTAGTCTCTATACAAATAGAGTTACAACATGTGAGTGCAAAGAGATGTGTATAATTAAAAAGGTTGGTTGCTATTATTTTTCCTGCAAATTATTTCGTGTTGCGTTCTTTTGCCATAGATTGATTGGAGTCATCTCAAATCATCGCCCCTCTAATCTGTGTGTCACTTTTGAAATCACCGATTTTGATTGGAGTCAAAAGAAGATCAGGAAAAGCATAAACAAGGTAGGCATAAATCAAACCCAAATCGTGAATAAATTCATAATTGCAAGAACACAATTGCTTATTATATTTGTGATATATATGATTTTCTCGATTTTGTTATCAATAAATATGTCTACTAAAAAAGTAATGGCAGTTATCTTTTCTTCCATTTACACTTTCAGGGATACGTACATATACTTCTAAAAACGATTTCGGAGTTGGAATAAATGGTTTACTGGTGGCAAAGGATACTTCTGAAAACGTATACTTCTAAATGGTTTATTGGTGGCAAAGGATAAATGGTATAGTTAGTTGGATACACCCCTTTCTAAATTTGTTCCTTTTTTTTTATGAAGTTGATGATTGACTGAGGTTATTGTGTATTTATATGTGAAGTGTTGAGAAGGATTGGTAAAGTAGGATGCATTTTTTTTTTTTTTTTTTTTAAAGCATTTTGTTAGTTGGTCAAGTATTGAACTTCCTCGAGTTGGAATAAGCTAAGATAAATGATTAATACATTCACAAAATATTTAACGTATCATTTTTAGTCGTCTTTTCTTTTCTTTTTTCTTCAAGATTGTTCTTTATTACCTCTCTTTTAAAAACTCTGTGCAGTTTTTTGGAGTTAATCGTACCACCATTGAAAGTGGCATTTTTTGGTAAGATTTGGGTTCTTCTTTTTTGGTCAAACTCATGTGTGCATATGATGTTGTCGTTTATACAAATGAAAATTAATTGGAAAGTATTTCTCAGCCCAATAGACTCAATGTAATTTAATTGTTATATTTCTTTGAACTGTGTTCCCAAGGTTTCCCAAGAAGGAAGAAGATAGGTTGATTTTATGAGCAAATAATTCACTGTGGAGGGGTGCTGCTGGTGTGTATGTTCTTTACGCGATGCTATGACTAATGTTATTCATTGCCAACATATTTGTTATAGTTTTAGTACTCATAGTGATGCATATTTCAACTAATAATTTGAGTGTGTACTGCCACTAGAAATATATCACACCAGTCTAGACACACCTTTTGATAACAACTTAAGGTCAATGTTGCCGCTCTTCTTTGATAGATTAATTTTATTGATTAAGGATTTAAGGTTAAATGCTAAAATTAAGTTTACTGTTTTCTAATATGTGAAGCTTAGACGTTCAAAGTTCTTAATGTTGTTCATATACTTATTAACATGACTTAGTACCATATATTTGGAGTATTAAATCCGTATGCACATTAAAGAAAGAGTTCCTTGATTAAGAGTTGAACCTTCAAGACCTACTTGATCTGCCAGATTTTGAAAATGTCCAAATCCTACAGAGGCAATAGCTAGACGCTATTATCCTGACTAACATGACTTAGAATATGTGCTTTAAGCTAATTCAATTTAGAATGTTAATTTACAATTAACCTAGGTGCCTAGCTTATGATACATTTCCCAAAGATAGGTTTCAAAGTAGATACTCTAAATAGCATTCAGGTGAACTTTTGTGACCTAACACTATAGGTCACATCAATTAGTATTTTATATCAACTTAACAAAACAGCTCGGTTTATGACTCGCGTCTAGGATTCAATTTGAGGGGGTATAAATTGAGGGTTACCATGCCGCCACGTTGGATTATGAATTAATTAAATGTCTTAATTGTGAAAACCCTTTGTGTGCAAACCCTTGGTTATTTCCCAGTCTTAATTATGGAAACCGAACAAAGATAAATCTTTTGGTCTTCACAATCAACGAATTGGAAATAAAATAAACCCCCGTTCCCTTCAAACCCTTTAAGAGTAGAGTTAGGGTTATAAGCAATCATTTGTCTTTTTCTTCTTCTTCTTCACCAATGGCTTCTGAAGAAGAAGCTGCAAGTAGCCTACTTCACTTCCTCTTTGAGAATACTCCCACAAAGTAAGCTTTTTTTTCTTTTTCTTTTTCTTATCTTTGTGATGTTCAATGTTATTGCTAACGTTAGATGTATCTAATAATTGTATCAAGAATAACATTTTACCATAACTCTAGCATATGCTATAAAGTAAAATGATTCTCATACATTATATGCAGATTTGACAAAATTATGAGGAAAGAGATTCCTGCTAATGTGGTATCATTTCAATTTTCTTCTCGACACACTTTCTTACTAAAGATTTCTGCCTGTGTATGGTAATTGTGCATAACGCTTTCATAAGAGCACTGTGGTTTCGACTTCTCCCATGCTTCAAATATTTTTCACGGCTCTTATTTGCAATGAACATGCCACTGTAGATACAAGATAACTGTGAATAAAGTTTTATCCTCATAAGACCACCGGATGTTACAAGTTAACAAGACTTAAGGGGAATTTGAGTTTATCTGAATAATGTTGTTCTTTTTAAATTGTTGATTTCTTAATGAAATTCCTCATAACATATTCTTACATGTTTCTTTTTCAGTATTAGAGTTTGAAAAATGTTATTATCCATGATAGATGATTTGTGTATGATGGACCCTTTACTATATTATATATATTCCTCCTATGCTTAATGACCCGGCTTAAGTTGTATATATATATTCCTTTGATAATTTTGGTGGAACTAATATATGTGTAAAATGCCCACCCTCTCTCTTTATGGTATTACTAGCATTCTTATTGTCATTTACTTTCTTGATCGATTTTCTTCCAACAGATCTTTGCATTCAATAATATAAATCCCCAAGCTCCCACTCATATCCTAATTATTCCGAAAGTTAGGGATGCCGACTTTACAAAACAACTCACTTTTCTGACTCGCGGCTGGGATTCAATTTTAGGGGTATAAATCAAGGGTTACAATAGTGCCACCAAAGCGTGTGAGTTGGTTTGTACACTCTTTCTTTAGTTTGTAGGAAATCGATTAACCACCTTCTTAACTATGAACTATGGTAAACTCATTAATTTATTCTATTTGTAGCTATCGTTCTCCCTACAGATTTTATGAGGATTCATTTATACCAATACCATCAATTACTATTTCAGAAACAAAAAAAAAAAAAAAAAAAATAAAATAAAAAAATAAATAAAATAGAAGCAATTCGTGTCACAGCACACATACGTAGTGATAATATGCCTACAATTGATTCTTTCAGTTTGTTGATCATGTTGTTTCTTTCAGCGTGCTTCTCCATTTATAGTCATTCTACAACATTTGATAAGAGATGTAAAGGCTTTGTGGTTGGACGTCTTATCTTTCTTTCTTTCTTTTATTATTATTATTATTATTATTTTTATAATTAAATTTTATTTGACAATGAACACAACTCCTGACTTGCGGCAAGGATTCGTTTTCAGGGGGTATAAATCGAGGGTCACAATTGCCTCCACGTGAGATTAGGGATATAAATCAAATTCTTAAATGTGAAAACCCTTCGTATCCAAACCTTTCGTTCTCCGAGATTAGAATTTAATTGTGAAAAGCTTCACAACCTTTTGGGTTCTCCTTCCACCTCTCAGTGCTTCAACCATCTCAAGTATATACCAGAACTCCTCCCTCCGATCCCCATATCGCTACTTCTTTCTCAGGTAATCTCCATCTCTCTCTGCGCTTTCAATTATATTCTCATGGCATCATATATTTTTTTTACCATAATCTGAAGATTGAGATATTGAGATGTTTTTAACTGTTTAAATTAATATATTTTCATTCGGCGTTTCAGTGCAAATGATGTTTTCAAATAGGAATTTTTTCAGGAGTTTGTCTATTTTGTATTGTTTTCTATGAGTTTTATTGCATATTGTTATTAAACAGGTCATTGGTGCACTCTCTACCTTTCTTTCTCACATTGCACTCAGGTACTCTCTCTCTCTCTCTCTCTATTTCACTATACTTTTTGTACTTCAAGCATGGTTTCTACCTATTGCAAGCAGATCTTACCAATGCTTTATTAAGTATTTCAAATTTTGTCCTATAGACCTAGATCCTTGAACAGCTCACTTGCTCTTTGGCCAGAAAGGTCAATTAGACGCGTTAACAATCCAATGTCCTCGGTGAGGTTTTGCTCAGAGTCTCATTTGCTCTTGCAGGAACTCCAAAGGGTAGAGAATGAAAATCCCTTGGGCAACAATGGTGAGCTTCTGTTTTGCCATAAATATGTAAAATTCTACACGCTCTATGCTAATGTTTTGTAGCAATGAGTCTCTATGTAAAAAGCGTAGTTTTGCTTGTATCAGTCAACCATCAACGAGCGACCGACACCTCGGATGCCGAGAAAAAAAACGCCGCGTTGTTCTTGAGATATCAGAGAGGTTAGTATTTATGAACATAAATCCTTGATTAATGAAACTCAAGGTAATACTTGGGCATAGCTCGCTCATGAGAGTATTCTACTTCTTGGATTCTTTTTGGGAAAGACCGTGAGATCTTATTTGTACCCGGTTGATCCCAGAGGTTTGTACTTGATTTATTTTCCCCCAATGTCAAAGTTCAATAATATTTATAGCGGACTTCTTGCTTTGGAAGGTTGAAGGATACTATGAGATTATTAAAGAGCCAATGGATTTCATGACTATGAAAGAAAAAAACAGAGCAAGGAGCTTACAAATCTCTTAGAATCAGTGTCTTAGTAGTCCACTCAGTGCGGTTAATATAAATTCCAAGATCTTTACCCTATGCCTCAATTATTAGTCGAATCCTGTGATATCTAATTAGTGAAACATGACTCAGTTTCCATATTTGAGTTTATGGGAGCATAGTTGGACTGTGATTGATTAATTATTTGAATACTTATAGCACGACGTTTTCTTGATATTTGAGAATGCGATGCTTTTCAATGCTCAAAACACCATCTTTTCTTCAAATCATCAGTGCTTGCTTTACTATTTAGTCTCAACAGTTCTTAGTCATTTTTGACAAAGAATGTTGCCTAAAATACCTGCTTACCTTTATTATGAAAACATGCGATGAGTTTTTCAGGCTCAAACTATAGACGAATAACTAAGCAGTGGTTCAACCCTCGAACGAAGCACCGAAACCTTGAGTCACAATTCTTGATGAAAAAAGACATGGCGAAAGCCCAAATTTGAAACCGAAGTTTAAATTCTACATTGCAACCTTTGAGCTTAATACAAGAGGTAGATCGAGTAGAATGACTTCCAATGTCGCGATCAAACGGTAAGTCACATTCTTGATATGGTGATTCAAATTTCATCCATGCATATGCTTAAAATTTATCCACGCTAACACTTCAAGTACGTCTTATATACTGTTTACTAACTCAAAGTTATATTTGTATAGAAGACTTGCTGCTAAAATTTTGGCACAACGTGACTTTTTGTGTCACTCTATGACTATCAGCATATGCCCTCAGTAGACTCCTAGAGAAAAAGTATGCATAGTAATTAGTATGTAGGGTGCAAGTTGAACCATCCAACTGATATTATATCAAATGTAAAAATACCTTTTTTGTTTTTATGTAATCAATGTAATATACTAAAATGCCGTTAGATTTGTTATATAAATTTGACCATGGGATTTTCTATTTTCTATTCTTTTCCTTTACTTTTTCCAGGAACTAGAGAAGGACAACCGCGTTCAAGTTACAGGCCTTTTAAATCTTTCCTAAATGAAACCGAGTCATTAATTTCAAAGGAAGCCACTTGCTCCAAATCTATTGTGCGCGTAAGTCTTCTTTATCACTGTGAAAAAAATTTAGTTCCTAAAAGTTTATGGTGATTACATTCTTGAGACTCTACAGATTGACAACGGAAGGATGGGTGGCTATGGATACAAGGAGAGCCTGCTGCGGTTTGTGGAAGGTCTGGGTCCGACAGCTAACAAGGTTTCTCAGCAGAAATTCAGGAATGTATAATTCCACCCCCTAACACTGACTTTCAAGCAACACATCACAAGGTCATACGCCCTCAACCTACAACAGATTTGAACTTTTCTCGGGTGATGATGGGCGGTTGGAATCGGCGACGGATGCCAACAAGCCCGATGCTCGTGTATCGCATGCAAAGTTAGCTTCTTAGGCAAGGCCTCTGAATTGAGTGCTTCCTCCGCGAGAAGATCACATCTCTGGATCAACTTCGTTGCCTTTTCTAGCTACAAGAACATCGAGTACCAGCCAAGGTCTCAGCTCTTCTATCCAGGCCAGTAGCTATGGAGTCGTTTTGGCTCAGCAGGCAAGTAGCTCTATTCAGGAAAGGAGACCAACCAGCTCTATCCAGGTACCCTGACCCCTTTGGTTGCTTATAGGTTGAGAGTGGTCCCTCTATTTGAAACCGTCGAGGACTTGAGAGGAGCTGGTTCAGTGATCAGAAAGTTGTTAGCAATTGATTGTTATCGAGAGCACATCATAAAAAACCACAATGGACAACAAGAGGTACGCATTATAAATAAATGGGATAATTTTGTCTAGGCCATATGAAACTTCTGTAACTCCACTGGGTTATTGTGGACAGGTAATGGTTGGGTACTCAGATTCTGGAAAAGATGTTGACCGCTTCACTGCAAGCGTGGGAACCGTACAAAGCCCAAGAGGACGTTGTGGCTACCCAATGAGTATGGCATCAAAGTAACACTATTCCATGGACGGGGAGGAAGTATTGGGCGTGGTGGTGGACCCATCGTATCTTGCCATTCAGTCCCAACCACCGGTTACGTAATGGTAGGTCCATCATGCGATTCTTGCGAACTTGGATACTACTAGATAATTCTTTTGCTAGCTAACGCTCAATAATAGCACAGTGTCTTACCTTTTTCAAAATCGCCTCGTTCATGGTTATTTCATCCTCTTGAATCTATATATAAAAAAATCTATAGTAATCGTCAAATGGTTTTTCCAATGAGCGTTACACTCTTCATTAGAACACGCTCAATTAGAAATTCTGTAACCTTTGTTTAAACATATCTTTTTGTCCGACTTCGGTTATAGCCTCCAATACCCCTAGAGAAGAAAATTGGTGTAACCTTATGGAAGAAATTTCCAAATTCAGTTGCAACAATTATCGGATTGTATATGACAACCCGGACTTTCTTGCCTACTTTAACTAGGGTTACGCCACAAAGTCGAGCTTGGTTTCCTCAACATAGGAAGCGGACCCGGCCGCGAAGCAAGAATTCAACAGAATCGGACATCTTAGGTGCAATACCATGGGTATTTGCATGGACCTGAGACAATATTTGTTCTCCCCGCTTGGCTTGGTGTTGGTGGCCGCCTAAAGGGTGCATCGAAAGAGGATATACCGAAGATTTGCAAGCAATGTACAAAGAATGGCCATTCTTCCAAATCCGCTATAGATCTCATAGAGATGGTACTTGGAAAAAGTGACATCCCTATATCCGAACATTACGATGAAGTGCAAGTCATCAAACTTTACACGATTTGTAAATAAAACCGCTTGACCAAGTAACTTATATTTTGTTGCATTTGTTCCCCGATTCTCGATGGCTATGCTACTAGCAATATAGGCCGCTTAATAAATTGATATGTGTTACACCTTTGACTACTACTTAGTGCATATATTGTTTTCATCTAACAGTCTAAAATGATGCATTTATTATCGTTATGTTTAGGAGTCGTTTATTTTTATTTTGGTGGTCGTTGGTTCCGACCCGGTACTTTGGTACTTTGGCATACTATTATCAAATATATTCACTGGATTGTTACACCTCTCACTTTGCCGTTGGCGATGGAGGTATTGAATCGGCATTGGAAGTAGTGTTGGTGTTGAAATTTTAATCTTGCCGTTGCTATCTGAAAATCTGCTTCCTCTTTGAAATTGATTTATAGAATAAAAAGTCACGATTGACAATGTGAGAAAAAGTGTAATATATATAGATATCGCTAGCACAATCTTAATAGTAAAAATGTGTGTTAGTGAGTGAGATCAAGTGTGATTTGTGCTTTCAGTATAATCAGTGATACGTGGGTTGTTTTTTTTTTTTGGTAAGATTTGAATGTATCACGTAGTGCCGTGAAAAGTTGTCGAGCAATTGAATTGTTACATGCTCATCAGATTTTACCATTACACAGACCAACTGTTGGAACAATGGAGAGTATTTACACTTCTCCAATACTAGCATCTAGCAACCACTAATGATATTCATTGTAGCTGTTGGGGACTTCTGCACAAATTCATCACTATACAATATTTAGCTGGATTTTACCATTTAGACATAAATAAACATAACTTACAAGTATATAGAATCAAAGAATTACTTGGAAAATCACCAAGAGTTACTGATTAAGATGCAAACAAGTAACGAAACTAAAGAAGATAATGGTCTTTCACATACTGCTATACAACATAGTATTTTGTGAAGAGTACAGAGTTCTCAGTGATGTTCAAGTATTTGCTGATTCAATTTTTTAAATTATTTTCAATAGTTAATTACTATCGTGTTCGGAGGAAGAGGTGTAGCTCTTAAATGTTGTTGCAAAGTTGAAGTCTATCCATAGGCAAGTAATTAAGTGTAAAAGCCAATAAAAAAAGTTTTCTTCCTTTGCCTAATTATTGTACTTTGAGATCAATAATTGTTAGGGGGGCTACAATATATAATAATTTTATGGAATCCGTGCCGAAGGCACGGGCATTAACTAGTATCAAACAGAATAGAGACGGCAGTCCACAAATTTGTTAAGGAGAAATGTCTGTCTGTCTTCCTACTGGACGGGATTTTTCCACGAAAAGACGAGACTCATCAAGTTTTGTGCCAAATCAGCACTTTAGCACCTACTTTTAGCATTGTTAAATAGCAGATTTTGGCCTGTTTAATGTAACCGAAATGGACTGAAAATTCTGAAATTGTGTCATCCTCATGGAAGAAAAAGCAACTCTTAAGGATAGAAATCAGACTACGATATATTCTTCTGAATCAATATACTTGATTTACTTGTTGAACTCAACATTCAAGAATACAATCACTATTTTTGCTTTCGAATTTCTATACATGAACACCAAATAGGCCAATATTTCTAAACCTCAATTGGGCAGTCAGGCCCAATAAAAAAAATGACAATGGTATCTCCTTTTCTCACTCTTAACAAGTAACTCTAAACCTTAATGTACACCAGCGCTTGGGTAATGATCGGGAAAGACCCATGAGACCCAACATCATATATAGAACCACCGTCCAAACATGAAAAAGAAGCAATGGTACATGGTGCTTGGACGAAGAAGCAACAACACGTGGTTCACGATACTTCCACTTGGAGCTCATCCATGCCGGGTGGAGACAATGGTGGAACTGCTATTACATGAGACGCGTCAGCAATCTCAAGGACCTTCCTTGCAGTTGCCTGAGAATCTTCACTTCTGCCAAACTTTCTCATGGATAAAACATTAGACTTATCCGTTCTACAAGAATTGCTGCTCTCAATAGAGGATAAGAACTTCTCTTTCGATAGAGTCATTTGTGCAGACATGACAACATAACTGAACACGCCTGACTCCCTTAATCCTTGAACAATGGCCTGAAGAAGAAAATATTAAGTGACGCATTTTATGCTAATTAAACATTAATAAGGTACATATCTGCACATGCTTATCAGTATAAAAGCATCACAAAGTACAGGCAAAACTTGACAATTGATCCCATGAGACTTTCTGTAAGTAAATAACATACCCTAGTGGTAAGCATAAGTAAACAATACACGGCTTCAAGATTAAGTCTAAGAAACAGACTGAAACTATAGTGATTTCCAAATAATTGGAGTCAAGGCAACAGTCTTTATCTCTTAGGAAAGCAGTGATAGAAAACCACGTGCATGTTTTCTTGAAAGACACACGTATGTTGTAATTGAACGTACCATGGGAGCATATATTCGAGTTAGAATGCCCTTCCTGAGAAGTTTCAGGTTTAATGTTTTATCAGCTCATACAATGTGCTCATGGTACCTACAATAGAATAAGGTATTGTGTTAAACAAAAAAAAAATGCCTTCCAAAACAAAAGAAAAGGTAAACAACAGCAGAGGTATCTTAACTATCCATGGAAACAAGAAAGGTAGTGGCAATTAATACTACTACAAAAGAAAATCATGACCAGAAGTATTTCTGGTACATTTCCCTACATCTCATGACCCTCCAAATTTAAGCTATATACTCAAACCTTCAGGTACTGCATCTCAACAATTTATCTCCAACGTTACTACCAACTTTTGTTTTCTGTATAACTTTGCTACGACAGGTTAGGCTGCAGTTATATTGCAAGTCAAATGAAAATGAGAATTATTGACCCAGGTTGTCAAAGGTTACCAGTGTAGCATTTCCTCCTCTATCGCAGTTGAAGCAATTATGAAAGCCTGAAAAGGAGGGGAAAATTATAAGATTAAAATGTTGATTTCTCTAGAGGATACTCAACTTTGAATTTCAGTAACTGAAATATTTATTGACGTCCAACAGATGTTGCTATTACTTTTAAGTTCAAACCAGCATAAAATATATGAATCAAACAAAATAACCATCTCATAACATTGAATACTACTAAGTACTAACAATCAGCCAATGAGAACAATAGAACAGTAACAATTGTATTTATAATTATGATCTTCAAGACGATCCCATAGCAAAGAGCATAAGACGATCCCACCTGGCAAAAAAGGTTCATAGAAACATCCTCTAAACTCTTTGAATACTTTAGACCACCGAAACAACAAAGTCCAATGCCAAAAGGTCCTTGATATGCATTCTACTTTGAAAGGAACGAGTTCCAAGAGACTCTCCATTTCAGGGCATGGTAACTGCTTGGAAGAGATGGGTGTATTAAACTTAGCCTATCACTTTAAACTACAATAGCATAGACTTTTTCGATCTGTCACATGCATAAATATATCACAATTAATCCTATTAATGGAAGATTAAGTATTCAAGTATTGAGGCAAGAAACTATTTTGAAACCCTTAGCACTTGCTAGCTAATCAAGAAAAACTACCCCACACAGGTATCACTCTAGCAGTGTAACATATTCTAGTCAGAAGAGATGGAGAAAAAGACATAATGAGATTGCAAGCTATCAGTGCATGGTGTGCTCAGTTGCAAAGAGATCAACACATTGCATATTCCTAATTCACATACAAGAAACAAATTATTTGTAAGTATGATCATTATGGGAATCATAGCTATGCCCAGGTAGTTTTTCGTACAAGGAAATTAGTCGTAAACGAAATTTTATTTGCTATGTGACAGATAGCTATGATCATTATGAAGAAAGGGTAAACAAAATTTTATTTGCTTTCAAAGAAATGGTTGGCTGATTTGCTATTATGACTTGTCTTTTTCCATGATAAGTTTAGTGCATCACTTACATTCAAATGCTGCTTATTAGAAAGAATAATGTACCACTTACACCCACATCATCATCCTCAAATTTTTTCAGTGACTTGCAAACATTTATGGACATTTGTCACCTCTCTTTGACTAATTGTCAACCACCGTATTATAGTCATCTTCAATATTCCCTTCACCTCTCACATTCAACTTGTTATCTAGACAAGTTTTCACCCACATTAAAAATGAGACAAACTCAATATACAATATTATACATCATCAACTTATTCCACGATGTTACCTTCGATGGATCCATTATTCCAGCAGCCATTAAATCCTCGTAACAGTCTTTTGCAGCATTATATCCATAATTCACTTCGTCACAAGACAGAACCTGAAAAATGGAAACCAGACGTTCCAATGGTCAATAAACCATGACAAAAAGGATAACTATTTTTAGTTTCGGAACTGTAAAGTTACAAGATACATGTCCTCATGGAAGCTACCTTCTCTATGACAACACTTCCATTTACACCTGCATTTTTAGCTATAAGTCTTGAAGGGTATGTTAAAGCCCTTGGAAGTTAGAATTGGGTCGGGTCAATATGATCAGAATAAGCTTTTCACAAGATTAGCACTTCTATTACTTCTCAAGAAGAAGGTACCGGTATCATCAGAAAAAACACAAAAATTACTACTTGGTAGACATAATGAAACTAAGCAACAAAACAAAGGAACAAAAAGAAAAATAACATGAAAAGGTAAAAACTTCTAAGCAATGGGAAATGGATACGTGTATACCTCGGAAATGTTAAGTCCACTGATATCCTTTAACGAACCAATGCTAACAAAATTGTCACCTATTAGGGTAATGATCGTTGAAGACGAAACAAATGAAGAAACGACTAGACACATGGGGGTTTGAACCTTGAACGTGGGGGTTGGGAGTTCCGAAATACCTCCAAAATAACCTCAGCAGTAGGGTGTTCATGGGTCGGTTCTGGGTCGGTTCTTACCGGTTTCGGTTCTGGGTCTATTTTTAGCGGTTCTTATCAGATTCGGTTCTTTCGGGTTTTTTCTTATATTTTGAAAACCCGGACCCATACCCATTAATTAAGTCAGTTCCGATTTCGGTTTCGGTTCCTTATCGGGTTATACATTTTTATTGCTAAAATTATTTTTTTTAGTTATATAACCGATATAAAAGTTGGTTTACGGGGACTATATATAACACTTGTCATCGATATTTTTGTCCTTTCATAAGAAGTAATGGTCCTAAATTCAATAATAATATTTGAAAGTTATCTAAAAATTTTAAATATATTCTCATACATTATATGTATGTGTATATTTTAAATTGAACATATGTATATTATACTATTGGTAATGCGTCATATATAGAATAAATACCACATGTACCACAATTGTTAGTTAGCATTGCATTATTAAGTTATCTAATATATATACATGTAATATACACGCTCATGTATTAGTTAATATATAGACAGTGCATAAGTTAATTCATAGTATCTGACTATCGTGTATAGAGCGTGAACACGTAAAATATTATTATTAATATTTATAATACACATATTTAATGTAATATTATAAAAGATGCATTTAATAACACACATTCACTATTATGCTAAATATTATATATATTTAGTATAATTTTACACCTAATAAATATAGACTATATATAATACTATATATAATAATAATGTTTGGGTTTGTTTTTATTTAGTGTAATATAATATTAAATTCTATATATCAAAATCAAACTAATCGGTTCCGGTTTCGGTTCGGATACCTATCGGTTTTTTACTATTCAGTTCTAACGGGTTCGGTTCTTTATCGGGTCGGTTCTTAAAGACCCACTTTAAATGGGTATAACATTTTAGAACCCATACCCGCTATAAATGGTTTCGGTTCCAGTTCCGGTTCGGGTAATTGGGTACCCATGCACACCCCTACTCAGCAGTTTCTTTTTAGCTAGCGACTGTTTTACTTGAGTTCGTTTACCATATGGATTCGTGGGCTTTTCTCTTTTGGGCTTTTTTGTGGACTTAAATTTGAGTAGGACTACACTGACCTACTTTTTAGATCTACTATTGAACTCACTATTTGTATGACGTTGGTTTGCATTGCAATACACACAGACACATATCTCTATGTAAATCAATGATTAGGACTTTTGACACATCAATAAGTTCAAATAGTAGGTCAAATAAGTGGGTGAGGAAGCATTACTTGTTAAGGCCTATTAAACAAACAAAAAACACAGAGGACCTATTAAAGCTGACGCTTTTTATACCAATTTCTCGAAAAATCTGTCTTTAAGCGTGATTAATAGGCACTTGAACTACCCAGGTTTAACCTCATCAATTACCTTGTTTACCTCTTAGAGTCCATTTGAGATCTTGAGTATTACCAAACAGCAGTTGACTTGATTACACAATGAAATTACTTTAGTCAAATCAGGTCAAGCCAAGGCAATATATTATAAATACAATAAATTAGCCCAAGGGCCCAAGTTCGTTTCAAAACAACTCTAGAGGATATGATTTTTTTTTTTATAATCACTCACAAACAATGTACATCAACACGAGCTATGAGTATGAACAATGATTATTCATACCTATAATGATTGTTCATACCTATTTGGGAGGTTTCATACCTCAACTTGAGCGATGAACAATCATTGTTTATATGAATACTCATTGTTCATAGCTATTTGGGGTATGAACAATCATTGTTCATACTCATTCATACCTCAATATGAGTGTCAATAATCACTGTTCATACCTTAACATGAGTTATGAGCAATCACTATTCATATGAACAATCTATCATTGTTCATATCTATTTGGAGTATAAACAATCATTGTTCATAAGTTCATACATTAACATAATGTATAATCAGTAAGAACACATATTGGAGTATGAACATACATCAACATAGTGTATGAAGTATGTTAACCTATTTGGGTATGAACAATCACTATTCATACATCACATAAGGTATGAACAATGACCAAAACGACATAAAATGCAAAATCGAAAAAAATGTATTTCAAATCTAGGATATTTGTCATTATAGGAGAGATATATAAAGTCTTTATCTGAGCTTTAGTGGACGACATTTAATTTGGAAGGAAAAAAATGTTCGAAGATTTCAGCAAACATCTAAGCTAGCTTCAATTGTCTATAACAAGAAGGTAAGAGACATAAAGAACTACTTGCAATAGCTAAAAGCTGTTGAAGTATATATACTTAGGTCGATGTATTGAAGAAGGCGATAAAGAGGTTGAATTGGAATCTGACTCCACTAGAGCTAGCAATGCAATCAACAAGCTTGAAAAACCACCATGGTATTGTCTAGTCTTAAGGATATGGGGTTTTTTTTTTATAATCACTCACAAACCCAATCTCCACATTTAAATAGCCCACAAACTCAGTTTTTTTATTTTAATAACTCTTAAGGACGAAATGAGCTATGAACACTCATTGTTCATAATATACATCAACATGAGATATGAGTATGAACAATGACTGCTCCTACCTATAATGATTGTTAATACCTATTTTTTTTTTTTTTGGGGAGTCATACCTCAACCTGAGCTATGAACAATCATTGTTTATATGAAGACTCATTATTCATACCTATTTTAGGTATGAACAATGAGAGTGTTCATACCTTAACATGAAATTATGAACAATGATTTGTTTATACCTTAACATGAGTTATGAGCAATCACTATTCATATGAACAATCATTGTTCATATCTATTTGAGGTTATTGAGCAAACACATAAGTTGATTGTACTTCCTCCTAAACCAAAAATTGAAAAATAAAAACGTTATTGAACCCCTAACTTAGTTCTTTTTCTCTTCAACCAAGGCCAAAAATATCATCTGATATATCAATATATCAGAATATGGGTACACGATATGGAAATAATGTGATATTTCAGTTTGATATTTTGATTCATTTTTGGACCGATATATATTAGCAATATATCCGATATATTTGATATATATCGATTGACTTGTTGACTGTTTGACCGATTATATTGACTGTTGATAGATAATTCTGACATATGTCGTTATATATCAGTGATATATTAGATATATATAATGATTTATATCAAAATTTTAACTATTTCAAAAAAGCTGGATTCTCTGAAATATTGATATAGACCGATATATTTCAATTTTGGGTGGGGAGGGTTTAGGGGGGAATATCGGCAGATATGGAAAAATTGGGCACTGTGGATTTGGCTCGTTACCCACATTTCGGATGAAGTACAATTTTCAATTTTGATTCAGTTTATCAGAATTTTCAAAATTTCAAAACTTCAAAAAAATTCAAGAATTTATCTTCCTGGCTTCCCCCCACACACCACGTGGAAACCCACGATCACCATGTTTCCCCTCTCCACTTTCGAATGGATCTCCACTGCACATTTTCTATTTCCGCTCCATTTATTACCTCCCCTCCCAATTGGAGGCATCAACTATCAACAGTCAACAATTGTTCTCTGCTTTGTATCTTTTTCAGCTATCGTGTCAACACTAAAAGGTAATATTTTCTATGTTCTATATGTTCTATGCTTTAGTTCTTCATGTTTAGTTAATGGACACCTGTTATCAATTATTCTCTGCAATTATTCTGATATTCATGCATGCAAGACCATAGCATATTACCCAAAAATGTAATCTAGTTCTGTAAGTGGTTTTTTTAGTTTGTTGTCTATGTTATAGTGACCAATTTGACAAGAGACGTTGACCATGGTAATTGGTTCATATGCTTTTGAGTTGAGTTTTATATGTTGTAGTCTCTAGTCTGGGAACTAATCTTATGTCAATGAACCCCTGGGAATTCACTACCCTGTACAGTAATGATGTTATGCTGAATCTTGTTCCTTTCAGTTCTTGATTTGAGAGAATGTGAATAGGACTCTTGTAATTTGTTTAAAGAGAGCCTTTATTTATGTTAACATATTGTCTCACTTTTAAACAAGTCCTGTTTATATTTGGATGGAAGGTTGTTTTCAATAAGCATGATTTGAGACTAGAAAAGCTGACCAGAAATCAAGCAACTCTAAGTGTGGTGTATGTTCGTCCCTGACATAACTAATCTATTCTAAGAGTGAAAGATAGACTATACTTAGCTCACTATTCCCGTGAAAATTTCAATAAGGTATGAAAATAGAGTAACTAGTTAACTATTTTACAGTGTTAAAAATTCGCTAGATAGTATATGCAATGCTGATGTTGTCCTAGGTCTAAATGTTTATTTATTTATTTTTTCTCTTAGATTTTCAAGTTCCAATGGATCACTAGAGGAGGAGGTGGCTGGTCTGAAGATGAATTTGTATGCAATAAAAAGAGTACCTTGATGAGGCTTTTATTGGCATAGTGTCCCATATTAACAATATTGAGAAAAGAATTCAGTTGATTAAAGAAAAAAAAGAAATTTGCAAATGATGCAAATATTACAGATCAAGGTGCTAGCGATGCTTCACCCGTCACTCCTGGTAAAAAAATATTGATATTGCTAATTTTCTTAAGCTAGTTTTAGGCTTGGGAATAATCAAGTGAGCGTATGGGAACGTTCTTGAGTTGGATATTTTCCCGAGGGTGTAAAATGTCTCCTGTCTGCTGTCTGTCTGTGCCCCCTCAAAACACACCAAAAATTCTTTCTCGCACATTTTCTCTCCTTCTCTCTCGGTTCATTTTCCTTCCCTCTCAAAAACACTTTCGCCCACATTTTCTTTCCTTCTCTCTCTCTTTTCATTTTCCTTCCCTCTAACAACCACTCAATATAGTGGCCATTTCCTTCTCTTTCATGTTCGTGGAATTTTTCATTTTTATATTTAGTTGGGTGATATCCTTTTAGACAATTGTGCCTTGCTTTATTTACTGGAACTGTGCCTTCCCTAGCAGTCCAGGGAATCACTCTGGGCTATCCAAGCTGCAGCTGATGACATTAATGCGGATCAAAGCATTCTTAGAGGGATCAAATTGAATTTTATTATGGCGGATGCGGAATGCAACGTTTTCATGGGTGCAATTGGAGGTACTATTACATCTTTCTTGTATGTATGTAGATAATGGGCATTTCCTCCTCTTTCATGTTGTGGAATTTGTCATTTTTATATTTAGTTGGGTGATGTCCTTTTAGACAATTGTGCCTTGCTTTATTTACTGGAATTCACTTGTATAGATGATAATTGTTTGATGAGAGTGTTTGAGTGTGTAAAGATATCTTGACCTATATCTGGAAAGGAACCCCTCTCTTGACTCTTGAGTTCATGTTTATGAATTTGATTAGTAAATGTTTCCAGCTATTTAACTTGTTTGCCTGACGTTTGATTGTATAAGAGGAATAAGACATTTTGAGGTAACCATCTTAAGAAGATGGTGTAGTTTTCTTCTCATTTTATCAAAAGTTACTGAAACAAATTGACGTAGTTCCTTTGGTCATGAGCCATCAACTATATTAGTAACTTAGTTTTATGTAACTTGTGCCTTTCGGTTCAATAGAACTATAGATATCCCTCAATCCCCATACCTTTGTCACATCCTCAGTAAAGCTCATAAGTAAAGCTTTATCGAATGCATGAATTTTGTATTTTGGTATTTAAGTAAGATGATGCTTGCTATTCTAGAACTTCTCTTAAAGTACCGATTCCATAAAAAAAATTCTCGAACATGGGAGGAGAGTTCCGTCTAATTAGAGTCGAGAGGCAGAGGAGCACCGAAGAACCAACTAAGCGCCACCCCATGCTGAAGCTTTGAAGCGCCTTTGAAAGAATGGTAACTCATGTGTAGGATACATTTAGCCTCTCTTCAACAATATGTGCATGCAGAACCTAAAACGTTGACTTCACTTCAAAATTTCACACCAAACAAATATCTAAAAATCATATCTAGCACGTGTAATCACCTGTGAGTTTTTCACACCAACACTGAATTTTGTTGGAGTATGGAAAATTGACATGAAAGAGGAAACAAGAAAACTTAAAATATGTGCATTTGGTTCATAATCCCATTTGCTTAGAATTATTGAAAGGCTTACAAATTGATTGTGATGTGAGGTCTTTGAAAAACAAAACAAGCTATGGTTTTCGTTACTTTCCAAGCTGTCAAAATAATGTGCTTAAGATCGTGGGTGGAACCCCCTAACAGTTTAGGGAATCACTCTGGGCTAGCCTTGTGCACTAAACTTTAAGCCCCTGCTCTATTACTGTAATGGAACAGTCACCATGAGGGCATCTTTACCATTGCGCCCAAGTCATGTTGCACGCCTCTCTGGAGTCATTATGGACAGTATATATATATATAAGATCACAGACTCACGGTTCACTTGCACATACTGTGGATCGGAATCAGGTTAGGTTGGTCTTTAGTCCTGACATGAAATTTCTGATGACACATTCAATCATTCCATCTTTCAGTCCCATATCTTTGCAAGTTACAGTCCAGGGAGTCACTTTTACAGATTGGGAACATTATTTCGCTTTATTTCACGAGTGTTACCAATATTCCCAATAAAAAACTAGAATGCATGACCGCTTGCACCGTCTCAAACTAACTCAAAAACCAATCCACATATTACGCTTCATTGGTTACCTTGCCCTGGCCCTGGGAGGAGTGGAGTCAGGGCATAGCTTCAGTTTTGCTACTGTTCTTGAATTTGATACAAAAAAAATCAGCACTCCTAACAAAGGTTTCGTATAGCAACTCATAGGCATATCATCTGACATTGTGACGTGATCAAAGGTTGGTTCGGATATATAAAATAATAAAAATAATAATTTTTTTTAAAAAAAAAGCCAAATAAATAATATACTACGCTCACGCCCCCACTGCAATGCAGTATACTAGTTCTAGAATAATTTTACAATGATGTTTCACCTTTCTAGCTATCTTCAATCTTATGAAGTAATTTAACATAATAAATGAGTAATTATGGCCACCCCTTGTTTTTTTTTTATCATTATTGGTAACCTTCACAGGTAAAGATTAGATTAAGCTGAAGAAATACATTATATGGATTATTGAACTCTCGAAGGTTAAAACTTATCCCTTTAAATGTTTCTTCTGCTAGATATGGCCTCCTCATGGTTTCGGATCTTTGAGACAAGGAGTATGGGAGTGATTATGTAAAAGGTACATCTTCACTTACCGTTGGTCCCCCACTGGCCCCCTCTCCCAACCCACACACACACACACCAATTTTGATACCTTTGTAGATCTAACTTGGTATTCTGCTAGTCATATATATCATACCATTGCAGTATTTATATTAAGGCCTGATAGCATGGTTTACTCTGAGGATGTGTGTGTGTGTGTGTATTTGCAAGCTTTGTGAAGGAACTTTTGCACTTAATTCTCTTTTATAATATAGCCGTTACATATTTGTGACATCGTTTGTGATGTCTGTTTGTGTGCTTCTGGCTACAGTGATGCATTTGCTATTCATAGTAAAAGAACCTTAGAATGTAAATCACTGGCACAGCCAAATCCTCTGTCACTAGAATGTGACTACTGATATTTGAATTGGTAATGTTCTCATGCAATTTAATTAGGGAAGTGTTGGACTTTGGTTTCTCATAAATCAGACCCTGTTCTGGTTTGCTCCTTGTCAATATATATGCTCTCACCGCCAGAAAAACTTCGTGGAACCATTATGTTGGCTGAATGAGGAATTGGAACAAGTGTTTCGGCTACTATTTTCCCTTACTTGAGGCTTAGCACATCTAAGTATACTGATTGCATATTTGTCAGTCTACTCGATTTCCATTACTTGACATTGTTTCCTGCGGGCTGTGCAGGTAACAACCAACATTGCTCATGTTCTTATGCTATCCCTAGAATTTTTTTAATATATATTTTTTCAGTTAGTCGTATGTATATTATCACCATTTTGTGAATTTCTGACTCTTTTTTCCTTGCTTTCCCTTCTTTTTGTTACACAGATCTTATATTGGTTGCTGCAACAGAATGCACAACTGCTCAAATATTCATTTAAATGGCTGACATTCAAGTCCGGAGGGCAGAAGAACTAATAAGAAGTGCAAATGTCAACTTGTAATAGTACCAGCTAAAATTTAGTCATAGGGTTGGTTGCAGATTTTCAATGTGTGCAACCTGAACTACTACTGAAAACCATTGTTTTTTTAGATAAGTTGGACGATGAGGCATTCGACTTTCTCGGCTATTCTGTGCACTGTACAAGCTGAAACATAAATTAATGTACGAGGAATTTGTTTTCAAATATTTGCTCGTGCTCAGTAAATCCTTTTTTCTTTGAATGAAAACTTTAATTATTTTGTGAGAAAGAAACGTTAGAGATGAAAAATGTCTGCTAAAACTTGTGGTAAACCTTGAGGAATGTAACTTGAATGTTTTACATGGCTAGAAAAACCTCGTGTTTCAACTGAAATTTTCTCATCTTTGAGTGGTTGTGTGATAAATAAATATTACTACTGATTATATAGTCTATTTGATGGTCAAAGGGTTAGGAAAGAGTGCAAGCAATGGATTCAATCTGGGTCAAACTATTTAATGCAAATTTAAGCTTCTAATGTGAGTGCGAACCTGTAAAGTTCAACGAAGAGAGTTGGTGTCACAAAATTAGTATGCAAGTCAGAGCCAATTTTCAGGCAAGTAATACCTCTATGTAGTGGAAGAACTATGAGAATACTCATAAGACCTGGTAAACAGCCGGGACTTGGCTAAATTAATAGAAAAGATTCAGCTACAAAACTAAGTCATATACATATGCTCAGTAACAATAGAGATCCCATGGAACGACACATAGTGCACAAACACATCAGTTTTTGGGATTGTCACAGCTTTAGTAATGCTGATATCTTGTAACTGATGATGGAGAAAAGTGGAAAACAAAATGTATCACAAATTTAGTACAACCACATGCAAGATCTGCATACAAGTTTGACGACTGATATCACCTACATTGTTTTTCTTTATGTCAAAGATGTTTCTTTTACCAAAAATTCATGCCACATGGATCTGCTGCCTGAAAGGTTCCCAATTTTTTAGCCCAAAATTTGATCCCTGCACGTCATACCAACTTTCTGTAGAAAATGATGGCGAGAGCGGAGGACGTCAAGTTGGCCTCTTTACTCCAGACCACAGTTTACTGCAAGAGATTTTATTTTCAATCTTAACAAGGCGACTAAGCTAGAGAACCGGCAATTTGACTAGCTGAGATAATCAGGATCAAGCACTTTCGAAATAGCCCATATTTTGGATGCAAGGTTCCTCACTAGATGGAAACTTATACAAATGATTTACAATGACGTGAAGCCGATAACTCCAAAACAGCTCTAGTATTTTTTTTTCCAACTGCCAGAAATTTGTGGCTATTTACACGAGCAAAATGCCAAGAAGCATGGTGCAAGGCAACGATTAAAACCTTGCAGTCGTGGTCCGGATGCTTGTCATGGAGGAATTTGAACTACTCCAACCTCGCCATTTCCACTGTAAGCAGAAACATTTACTGATGAAGCAGCTGGCATGTTTCCTCCAAGAAGTTTGGGAAAACAATTTATCACGTATATAATGCTCATTTAGATGGGACTTGCTCTTGATGCCTGGAAAATGTCAAGTTAGGTAAGTTTGGGAGGAAGTCGCAGAAGTCCAGCGTTGAGAATTATGCATCGCCACTGTTGTGTCACTCATGAAGGTCACTATGCTCGATTGTCTTTCACTATCAACTGCAAATGCAGGAGGCAATTCCCTCATAATCCATAACACATAAGCTGAGGGTACGGATGAACCTGGTGAACATCACAAAGATGGAACCTTAGATTCATAGAAATTTCTAAAAGTTTTTTGTTATCAGGTACACGTTCTTTGCTGAAGGAATTTCTCTATGGAAAATAGAAGGCTTTGGTCGACAACCGTTAAGAACCTTCATTTTTCTGACAATCATTTTATGTCCTGTCAGGCAGCTTCATACCATTTTCCTACCTCAGAGCAGGAAGTCTAAATTGTCTTTGGTATTTTTTTAATCAGGAAGTCCACTTTTTGCGATTTCATATCAGAAGCCGTATTATACCCCACATGTCGAATAAATGGAATGCACTTTATTATAACATCTTAACTACAATTATGAGGACAAAGAAGTCCAATAGATTGTACCCTTCTTGAGCACCACCACAGTTTCTCAAGTGGATATAAACTAAAATAGAAGAGTGATGTCTGAAAGCCACAATCAGTTGGATGATGATGATATTGTTGTTTCCAATTTAAACTGAGTTAAAACAAACCAACCCATAGATGCACAACATCTAATTAGCAAAAAAAAAAAAAAAAAAAAAAAAAGAAAGAGAGGATAATATAAAAGGTACCATAAAACCCAAAACTATGTTTCTAAAACTGACTTGTTAAGTGAATAAGTTCGTAAAGGTAGTCATTTGGGGCAGATGTAGAAATGCACCATTGCCCCTTATCAGCTATTAGTCTATCTAGTAATATCAAAGTATGCACTATTTCTTCCTTGACAGGTATGGGGTCTTTATGGAGGTTAAGTGATTGAAAATGTAACTTCTTAGCTAGAGGTATTTTGCATCAATTACGAATACTTATGTTAAAGCAGTCAAAGATTGTTAAATAGTTATGATCAAGCAATGGCATTTTGATAATTCATATAAACAAAACTGAAGACGTGAGAGAAAAAAACAACGTACCTATGAAGTAATACAAAAACCAGAATCGACGTTAGTATTCCATTCACGTCCCTTGGATGCCAATGGTACAGAAGCTGCAATTAAGAAAAACAACTTAGAGAGGGTATATGCATGCCAAGCTTAAAAACTGTAAGACAATCAAGATTTTCAGACCTCCAAAAGGCTTGTAACATTCAAGGGTCAACAAAGAACTTAAAATAAAAGACAATAACAGATCAAGGGTCAAGGAATTAGGAGATAACAATAATGAAGGGATTCATTCACTTTGGTCGCTGTGGGGAGGAGTTGAGAGATATCCCACTCAAGCACATCCTATTCAGATGGGAGATTATTATATGTGGCTGAATGGAATCGAGGTATTATCGTATAAATGGTTGTTTTAGTTGCCATTTTCTTTCTCCTTTCAATCTTTATACTGTAGGTCACCTCATCGGATAATTTTTTTAAACGAAAAAAGATTTGGTCACACAAACAGCTCCAGCAAATAAACGAAACTAAAAGTTAAATGTACATAAGAGGACATTTGCTCACCATAAACGGCTAAGGCTCCAGACATCGCTCAACAGCACATTGGGCATACAAGCAACCCATTCTCATTGCACTGTGGGCACTGAACTGACAAGCCATCGTCACTCCCATCTGGACTAATTTTACGACTTCCATTGCAATTATAACATAATATGAAGCACATTCCTCCACACCCGTCACACGGACTGGTGGACTGATCCCTCGGCAATCCTTCTAATAACTGCAACAACTTCCCTTGCTCATGCAATGTCACAACAGCATCTGCACCACCAATATATCTCCCCTTAATGAAAAGCCTTGGAGGTACTACTCTACTATCAAGGATTCTCCACATTTCTTCCCTGTACTCCAAATGCATCGATACATCTCTTTCGTGGAACAAAATCTTAAAACTATCCAACAGAAACCGAATACTCTGGCAATCCTAAAACCTCATCCAGTTCTGGAGACCTTCCCAACATCATCTAATCTCACTACTGATCACCCTGCAAAAACAAATACAACAAAGTTAATGCCTTCTCAGTTTACATTCGTTTAGTAAATATGGTCGATTGGTGGGAAAATATATCCTAGAAGATAAATATAATTACCTGAGAAGGCGGAGGAGCTGTTGGAACCTTAGAAGAAGAAGCTGTTTGAAAAGAATTCAAGCAATAAATTCAATAATGAAATACTAAGATTTTGAAAATACTAATATTAAATAAGTATATACATAATTCAAGATATTGTAATCTTCCAAATATAACTACTCAATATGCTTTAACCACCTCAGTGCATGTTCCTTCTATATACCACTCGATACAGTACCTACCTTGTGATTAAGGTTTAGGCCATGTACACGTAGTCTTCGTATGCCCTGTTTCACTGCAATTTCCACACCTGCTGATTCGAGATCTTCCTTTCCTTTTATCAGAATTCTCCGTAGCAACAAAACCACACGCACCTATATTAGAACAAAAATTGAGAATTATATTGAGCTTTGGAAACCAAAATTGAGCAAATGGCAGTACCTACCACTCGTAGAATGTATCTCCTCTTCTTCGCTCAAATCGGCTGATCGAGCACATTTCCTCACACGTTTTGAGTTTGTACTTGGACCTATTACACACACATAGCATTGTAGTTATTAAAAAAATAGAAGTACTAGCAACGCAACATGTTTAAAAATTATAGTTCTTCAATAATATAGATACTTGTATTGGAAAAACTAAAGCGGTGAACATAACTAGTTACCCCCAATTTCTCGATGTTTCTGGGCACGTGGGTTTTGTATGCCCAACAACACCACATTCGCCACAACTTTTCTTCCTTGTCTCATTGTGTCCTTTAAGTCTTTTTGGTCGACCCTTAGGTGCTACCCCGGGTGGATCACGATCGATTCTAAGTGGGCGATCTCCGTGAGTATCGATGGCTCATCAACAGGAACTTGAGGATTTTCTTCAGCAGTTGATGGGATCTCTTTTGACATAAAATAAGAATGTAGGAAATCTTTGAACTCTTCACTAGCTTCTTTAGTTTTGGAGGCCTTCAAACAAATATTCTTGCAAATCCCCATAAGCTCACTATAACAAATATATAGCAGAAGTTGCTTCATTATGAACATTAACTGAAGTAACAGTATGAATGACCGTTTTCACATATCGCGTCCACCTCAATAACATGTAACTAGAGGACTAGAGGGTATTTCAGCGACGTCTTCATTTTTTAAGATGGAAATGATGTGTCGGCATGGAAAACCAAATTACTCAAATAGACCACAAGAACACTTAGCATTTTGATCAACAACATTGTATTCCACAATAGACTTGCAGTGCCTATACAAATGACAATGCAAAGTGTAGTAACGAATATTGTCACCTTAATGATCCTTCATTGAATCAACAATGTACAATGCCTCTTGCTACAATTGCATCTTAAACACATTAAAAGCCGCCCCTGTATAGATGGAGTTCACCTGATTTTCATACTCAGTCAGGTAGGTCACAATTACTGGCTTGGTTGTCAGAGTATGGTAATAACTTCTTCTTCGTGCTCACGGTGCCGGATCTTCTCAAGTGCTAGCTTCATTTTTCCATAGAGCTCAACCATTTTTAAACCAGGCTTTACATGAAGTCGTATAACAGAGTTCATGCTTTCACAACGTTGGTTGGTTCTACAACCACCAAAGAATGCGCCTCGAAGATATGCCTCTGCCCACCTCATCCTCTTTTTGTATATCTTCTTCACCCACTCATGGTCATGGACCTGGTGTGCTTCTAACAAATGTTCCCACATTTGGTCAAACTCTTCTTCTGAACATTTCATAAACATGAGTGAACAAAAGTCCCTTTGAAACCCAGAAACACGGACATTGTCAATACAATTTTTCAAAACGTGCCAAGCACATAAGCGATGTCTAGCACTAGGTAAGGTAGCTTTAATAGCCTTGCGAATTACATGATCACCATCTGTTATGACCGACTTAGGTGTCTTACCGCCCATCGCTGTTAGAAAACGCTCTAACGCCCAAATGTAAAACGCTTCCGACTCACTAGTCATAACTGCAAAAACCAAATACAATAGTTTGTCTATGATTGTTCACTTCAAAGAAATCGACAATTGGCATTTTGTATTGATTTGTCCGGTATGTTGAATCAAACAATAACACATCACCAAAACAACTCAGAATCTGACGAGACATCAAATCGCCCGAGAACAATCGACCAATTGGCTAAGTTCATTCAACTCGTATGAGTAGTAAAATTCGGATCAATCTTCGACTTGTTTTTTTCATGCAGAAACAAGTGTGCTAGCATCTCCATTCATATAACAAATTTTCCTCATCCTGGTCATATAATTATACAAATCCTTTCTTATGTAACCAACTTTACAAAACTGGCCAACCCTATAAACTAAGAAATCCATCACTTGACATCGTCTAATGCCCACATAAATTAGACTCTTTGCCAAAGCCGCATCTTCACTGCCCATCTTTCTATGTGAGCGACCAAATATCGAACTAGGATAAGGCACAATTGGATGAGTGTGTTTAACAACAAACTTATTAACAACCCACATATTGCATTTAATATCAAAAATCACTTCAAAAATCGCAAGACACTTTCATCTAGACAACTCACGTTGTTTCCTTTTGTGTTCCATATTCAAATATTTCACCTCTTTCTCACCTTGGCATGAGCGCACACAATTTCTTTTAATCGGGATATCTTTATGAAATCGGTAGACACCCTTTATGCACACTAAACCCAACAACCTTGGCATACTCATTTGTAGAACTCAAATGCATCATTGCTGGTTTTAAAACGCATTGAAAACATGATTACATTTTCATCTAGATCCTCCCCTCCCAACTTACCACTAAATAGATTGAAATCATTCTCATTAGTTTGTTCACTTCTTGCATCTGTTTCATTTGACTGTCCTTCAAAACCTTCAATTTCACTAATGCTATGGTCATCCGATTCATCTTCGCCTTCCAAACTCACATTGGTTGAACCTTCCACAACATTTATTTCGATTAATGCGAAAAATCACTTTCCTCATACGGACATGCGTCATTACACATATTTGTAGCCCAATCTCCGTCTTCATTAGAGATATCCACCATCCATCACTTGATCACTAAAATATAAATATGCATTCATTACTTCTTGCACTATAAGTGGAAAATAAAATAAACAACAAATAAATAGCATTCACATGAAGCAACGTTAATTTGAAGTTAAAATTTCATTTTAAAATAAAAAATAAAACAGACAATAGCATTTTAGGTTCACAAATAAACAATTAAAAGATTCACCTTTGTGTCATGAAGGGACAAAAGGTGAAGGTGAGTAATGCGTAACGATAATTTAAGTAACGGAAGCAAGTCAAAAGAAACTAGCAGTAAAATTAAACTCTCTTTATTATGTGACATAAGAAGATAAGCAAGTTCAATATGTGATTAAACTCCCCTTATGGACCTCAATATTTACATGTCTCGAATCCTAGTATTGAAAATCTGATCAATTTCAATTTTCAAGGAGTAGAATACCTACATAATTGGCAATCCGGCCAGGCCAGGAATCTACTTATAAAATATCACTACGTCTCTCGTTATTACGTTGTATAGTACTATAGTTCTTTCAAGATGTGATTCCAGAACTAGAAAGGAGGAGGTAATACTGTTCCAACATCATTTTTTTTTAACATTTATGCTAGAAAAAGTGACAATTCAGTTTCTCGGTCTCAAGGATTGTTTTCGCTCTTGCATGTGTCATGTGTGCCATCAAATTATAGGATCAACTAACAATGCCGCCAGTGATATCGGGATGAAAGTAAATCGGTTTAATCTGCTTAACTAGTACACTTTTAGGTGAAGACTATGTTATGTACGTGATCTCCGCACAACCAAAGGCATCTAGTACAATCCCTATGCAAGAACATTATGCTATTAAAAGTTTGGCACTTCGAGGGCGTTAAGTTGGTTGTTTCAAGAATAAAAGTAAAAATCTCTTGAAAAACAATTTTTGCATTTTCATTCCAATGGACAAAGCTAATGTTACAAAGTAGATTAAATATAATTAACCGCCCTTATAATAGAAGGATTCAATTGCCTCTTATACAAATTATCCAAAAGGACCATTTTGAATCATCGTGTTATGAAACTATCCTTTGTTGATTGCACTATTAAAAGACTTCACCATGAAAATAAAGTTGTGCGTGACTACAGCCTACATTCTTAATTGTTTATACATGTTTTTAGAGTTTGAATTGAACCTACTTTAGTCTAAAAGTCTGTACTAATATTATAGATGGATGCACAAAACTTGAGAGGGAAAAATTGCTCTTGAAAAACTGAGGAACTAAGATAAGGAGACAAAGAAGTGAGCCTCGAAATATCATTGCTCTTAGCCTTAGTAGATAGTACTACTCTCGCCTAGCACATTTAATTGCAGATTCTGATGGCATCAGTGCATTTATATAGAGGAAACCATGATATATGTGTGAAAATCATAAACAAGCAAGAAAAGCAAACCATTGAACCAAAATATACATGTAAAAAACTTGTGTTTGCCATTGAAGACCAAGCACCACCATATGTAAATAACATATATTTTGAAACTAGATATTAATTCACTAATCAATCCATAGAAAGATTTCATGAACTAAGCCTAAATTACTAAATACTCATATCTAAACCTTAAGGAGTACTGAAGGAGTATTTGAGAGATGCCCAATCCAGAGTTTGAAATGCAGAGGATTTCTCTTGGAAGATAGTGAGAAAGGAAAACAATGGAGATGAACTCGATAGTTTAGTGGAGATGAACCCGAAAAGAGTATGAGAGTTTGGCGCTAACTATTTTCCTTTTTTTTTCGAACCAGCCGGAAGTAAATAGCGAAGTTTTATTTCACTTTCCAATTTCCACGATGGTTATTAGGTTGGATTAGTTTTTGGGTAAATTTGGTATTTCATGTACTTGTTTTTTTTTCCAAACCAATTGATCCGGTTAACAATTGGATCATGGATTTCCCCACAAAAATCAGATGTGGGGCTGAGATTAGTGCACATTGGAATGCATTGGAATGCATGTGCATGGAAGCAAACCTCTTTATATATATATTTTGTCGTCCACCAATATCAAAACTTCTTTGTTTGGATGTGTTTCTGACTATATTCCATCATACGCGTTCATGAAATTGGGTCATTGTTATTTTCTCAATCGTTGTATTTTAAAATGCACTCAACTATAAATCTTCAACATGATTTTTAGTACTACTAGATATGCAATATGCATGAGAAAGTCGGATTAGTAGTCATAACTAAACAACCTGAACAATTTTCCTATCATTTCTCAAATTAACTCAAACCAATGGAATCTCTAAATTATAAGATTGCCAGATGTTAGTGATGATGCTATGAGAGTTTAAATATAATTGTAATAGAGAAACCAAGAAGAAAAAGAATGGAGAAGATTGGAGGCTAGAATAATAGGGTTAGAGAGTTATTTCTCTTCACCTTAGTTCATATATTTATACTTGACTTATTTGGGTGTCAAGCTACTCAAAACAACAACTACTAAATACGTATCCACACTTATAGAAACATGGGATACTTTACATACTTCAACACTTCCCCTCAAGCTGTAATTACGCAAACTATGCAAATTACAGCTTGGATTGCAAAAATAAAATATAAGAATACCGCCCTCCCCTTTTCGCGATAGAAGAACTGTCTTTAGTTGAAGAACTCAAACAACTGTTGAGACATTCTGAAAAGTGAAACTGTCGGTGTAGGCAATGGCCTAACCTGAATACTGAAGGTGTACCACGGTCACAAACTGAAACCATAACACCGGTTTAGTGGCGCGCTGCTTGGCTACTACTCACTCCATTCGCTGTTATGTGGCTGTACTATCATAATATAAATTGAAAACAATAATATTGATTTGATGTGCGCTTCTTGGCTACTACTATCAATATCACTAATGACGTCAACAAAATACCATTATGGATACTCCCCGAATCTTGAATCGAATAATCGGTGCGGTTTAGACTTGATCGCTACTTGATATCTTGAAGAGTGCGATTTAAAGGATTGATTGCATGAATACTGATGAGTACAGTTTAGGCTTGACTGCTACATGAATACTTGATTGCTACCTGAAACATACGTGCATTTTAGGCTTGACTGCTACCTGAATACTGATGAGTGCAGTTTTGGCTTGACTACTACCTGAAACATATGTGCAATTTAGGCGTGACTTCTACCTAAAGCATACATGCAGTTTAGGCTTGACTGCTACCTGAATACTGATGAGTGCAGTTTAGGCTTAACTGCTACATGAAACATAATGCTGATTTAGGGCGGATCAAGTACATGAATACTGATGAGTGCAGTTTAGGCTTGATTGCTACCTGAAACATATGTGCAGTTTAGGCATGACTGCTACCTGAAACATATGTGCAGTTTAGGTGTGACTGCTACCTGAATACTTGAGTGCTGATATGCCTGGTATGAGGGGCGTGCCTCATGAAGTGGGTTCGCCAAGGCATTATGGAATATGGAGACATGAGTACTCTTCCTCATATCTCCATATTCTCTTTGCCTCATATACTCAATGTCCTCATATCTCCATATTCTTCCCCTCAAGTTGGAATATACAAGGCTAAGTTGAAACATATAAATGCTTATCTATTCCGACTTGAATTTGAAATAGAGGAGACCAAATACCAACCCAATAAATAAACTGACCACCCTACCATACTAAACTTAAAACTTGAAATTATACAACCAACCAATACCCACTTCAAAGAACAAAGCAAAGACGGTTATAATTCCAAAGATCAACCAATGCCTACTCCAAAAACAATACTTCATACTCCATATACACAAAAAATTCTAACGTAACATGTATCAAACAATACTCACTATAGAGGGTGGATGGTGGTCAGCTCCTTTGTTATGATTCTTAACTTCGGAATAGTTCAAAACGTAAGAAGATAGAAAGAATAATTCCTCATGATAGAGGTCGTGTGCTCTATAATACTTCAAACAAACAACTTAAAATATATAACAAATACTTTGGTCATTAATACCAACTGCGCGGAAGCTAGAAACTCAAACATCCATAACAAGACTGACATCAAACTTTATATTCCTCAAATTTGACATACCAACAATATTTGAAATTACTCAATGAGCTCATATCTCCATATTTTCACCATACACCAACCAATTTTGAAGGCGAACCAATACTTTCAATCAAGAAACCCAACGATTTCAATAAACAAACAGGTTCATATGTAGCTCATGAAAATAACGAAGGTCCAACATCATAATAGGAGCCTATTCTCTATATGGATATGAAGAGAGCGTGCTAGACTAATGACCCAGGAAGCGTGCGGCGCACCTAGAAACTGCATGAGATACAAAGCCCAAAGTGCGTAAGCCCTAGAAGGCTAAAACCGAGCTCGTCGCCGTCTCGTCCAATACTAATTTCGAGAGATACATAGAGGTTGTGCCCTCTTATCAATACTAAGACAGAGATTAGCGGGAAGAAGGAGATCATGAGGCCGAAACAATACTAAGAAACCAATACCGAGAAATTTTGATCTCTCTCTTCTAGCATTCTTTAAACAAACTTTAAACACTAGTGGAAACTTCTTGTGAGAAAAAATTAAAACTTGAATTGAATACTATATTGAAAACTGAAAAGAATTGATTTTTTTTTTTTTTGTATATTTATTTTGGGGTTACCTCTCCTAAAGATACTACTAAACTTAGATTTGACCCCTCGCTCCGGCACCATGTTAGTGGTGATGCTATGAGAGTTTAAACATAATTGTAATAGAGAAACCAAGAAGAAGAAGAATAGAGAAGAGTGGAGGCTTGAATAATAGGGTTAGAGAGTTATTTCTCTTCACCTTAGTTCATATATTTATACTTTACTTATTTGGGTGTCAAGCTACTCAAAACAAATACTAAATCACGATCCACACTTATAGAAACGTGGAATACTTTACATACTTCAACACCGGACTTTCCACAATCATTCTCTAAGTACCAAGTACCAAATAGTGTATTTGTTCTCATTATTTTTTCATTGTTTAGTAAGACCTCCATGTATCAAATTTATTCCAAATAATTTTCCAATTCTCTTTGTACTCTTTAGTAACACCTCCTTGTATACAATTTATTCAAAAACAAATAAGTTGAATCAAATGAAATCTATCCTTTTTAAAGTAGTGTTAAAAGTCGATAAAGTTTAAAAGTCGATAAAAGTAGAGTTAAAATAAATTTTTTCATCCTATCTCTATTTTTAAGTCGATAAAGTAAAAAAAGTCGACAATACATCTTTGTTTTTTAAATTATAGAGGTAAAATATTTTTCCATTTTTATTTATCGACTGATAAATTTTCGCTTTATCGACTTTTAACACTACTTTTAAAAGGATATAAGATATCTTTTCGCTCAAACTTAGGTATAAGACTGAACTAGTTTCACAAAAGAAAGATGAATAGAAATGTACGTAAGGCTGAC
This sequence comes from Coptis chinensis, assembly GCF_015680905.1. Classification (NCBI taxonomy): domain Eukaryota; kingdom Viridiplantae; phylum Streptophyta; class Magnoliopsida; order Ranunculales; family Ranunculaceae; genus Coptis; species Coptis chinensis. The sequence continues at coordinate 80,403,330 of NC_141463.1, read as the reverse complement.
ACCCAAGGCTGTCTAGGGACGAATTACCAAATATTTGGGTTTACGGCGCAAACTCGCAAAGTCTGGCTGATTAATGTGTGTTTCAAAATATGAAATGGATCTTTGTTATCAGCAGCCCAGGATTACCTCCTCTTTTCCGTACCACACGTTCACAGTCCACAGTCCACACCTCCTAAACGAATTGAATCAAATGGACCCCATGTCACCAGACTACCTCGCCAACCATTTTGCTTTCAAAGAAGTTTCTTCTCTCCTTGCACACCTTAATCCAATCGTTTCACAACATGACTTTTCACATACACCCACCTAACCAGCAAGTTCCCAAACTTAGATATCCAAGAACTACATATAGGCATATCACACACATATATATAGGAGGCATTTAATTTGTTTGATCTTCAATTCTACTACTACTTTTTTGCACCTGGCCTCAAGCCGATTTGATCAACCTACTTCGTCATGGAAATGGCCAAAGCCTATGAAGCAGCACCCCCAGCTGTACCAGATTGGTTAAACAAAGGCGATAACGCATGGCAAATGACAGCTTCAACACTTGTAGCACTTCAAAGCATGCCAGGCTTAGTTATTCTCTATGGAAGCATAGTCAAGAAAAAATGGGCTGTTAACTCAGCTTTCATGGCTCTCTATGCTTTTGCTGCTGTTTTAATTTGTTGGGTCTTGTTATGTTATAGAATGGCTTTTGGTGACAAACTCTTACCATTCTGGGGTAAGGGTGCACCAGCTCTAGGACAAAAATATCTCACTGGCCGAGCAGGTGTACCTGCAAGTACACATTATCGTGCTGATGGTTCAATCGAAACAACAAAGAGTCAGCCTTTTTATCCCATGGCTACACTTGTATATTTTCAGTTTACTTTTGCTGCTATTACTATGATTTTATTGGCTGGATCGGTACTGGGCCGGATGAATATCAAGGCTTGGATGGCTTTTGTTCCACTTTGGCTCATTTTTTCTTACACTGTGGGTGCATTTAGTCTTTGGGGAGGTGGGTTTCTTTATCAGTGGGGTGTTATTGATTACTCTGGTGGTTATGTCATCCATCTCTCCTCTGGAATCGCTGGGTTCACCGCAGCATATTGGGTAATTATTCAAGTTATATATTTTGAAAATTGAGTTGATTCAGCTGAGTTTTACTGAGTTTGTTGTACATATGGTGCGCTTGTTTATGATTTATGTGTTGTTCAGGTTGGGCCTAGATTAAAAAGTGATAGGGAGAGATTTTCTCCAAATAATGTCCTACTTATGCTGGCTGGAGCTGGTTTGTTGTGGATGGGATGGTCCGGTTTCAATGGGGGTGCACCTTACGCAGCGAATATTACTTCATCGATTGCAGTTTTAAACACTAATGTGTGTGCCGCAACGAGTCTTTTGGTATGGACTTCTCTTGATGTGGTGTTCTTTGGAAGACCTTCAGTGATAGGAGCTGTTCAAGGAATGATGACAGGACTTGTTTGCATCACTCCAGGGGCAGGTATGCAGCTCGCCAGTTGTGTATAATCCAAAAATAGCTTGTCCATGTGCAAATTTTCAATAGATTTAGCAGTTACATTACATGTTATTGTCCCACTACACGCAAAAAGGCTAAAACTCACCAACTAAAATCAGTTCTTAGGGATAATTGCCAACCAGCCTTAGAGTTAGAAATGTAGTTAATGGAAATATTTATTCCACTGCCCAACAGGGCCTAACAAGTAACACCAGCTTGCCTTTGTAGACGTAGAGATCATTAATTCTATGGGTTATTTTCATTACTATATTTAGTGGTTGACTAATTGTGTAAATGTTGCAGGGGTGGTGCAATCCTGGGCAGCAATAGTGATGGGCATTCTTTCTGGTAGCATTCCATGGTTCACAATGATGATTCTCCACAAAAAGTCCACATTACTACAGAAGGTATGCAGTACTTTTGGCAGTGATAATGATAGGGTTCGAGATCTCTACAACCGGTTACAGAGATCATCTCTGTAACCGTGTTATCTCACTGAAGTCTTGAAAATGATCTCCTAATGTAGGTCTCCTATTAAGGTTGTGAGCTCGAACGTCTTATTTTTTTTTTTTGGGTAATCGGCCGCCTATGGGTTGTTGGAACCAGTCCTGAGCCTGGAGGCCGCCACCTAGGCCCGTAAGGAACAAGTCGTGTGCGATCTGGAACAAATCCCGGAAAATCCACACTTCACAAGGCTCGAACTCGAGACCTCATGGGGGCTAGATACACACCAACGCCTTCCTGAACTAGTTAGGCTAACCAGTTGGATGTTTGAACGAATTTTAATATTCACAAAATTCACACAAGCTGCCAATACAAAAAACTCTCACTAAATGCACTAATTTTTGAAACTTTTTAGTAAGCTAAAAACCGGAAAAAAGTCAAAGATAGAGATTTTGTTCTCTATGGGCGTCTATTTTGTAGTTTACAAAACCTTTTACCATCTTTACCAAAAAAAAAACTTTTGACCATCTCTATGAGCTGTGATATTAAGACGAACAGGGGATTTGAAGGTCATTTGAAAAAAAATTAATTTAGACGGCACTCTATTTTGCCCCCAATACAGTTTGAACTAAATACATTTTGCCATCTGATCAGGTGGATGACACACTTGGTGTGATCCATACGCACGCCGTAGCTGGGCTATTGGGCGGGCTTCTTACCGGGCTTTTGGCAGAACCAGCTCTTTGTAGACTCATCTTACCGGTAAAGAACTCCAGGGGTGCATTTTATGGTGGTGAAGGTGGGATACAGTTCTTGAAGCAAGTGGTTGCAGCTCTTTTTATTATAGGTTGGAATTTAGTGTCCACTACACTTATTCTTCTTGCTATAAGAATGGTCATACCCTTAAGAATGCCTGACGAACACCTTTTAATTGGAGATGATGCTGTGCATGGTGAAGAAGCTTATGCCCTTTGGGGTGATGGAGAGAAGTATGATGCAACAAAACATGGATTGAATGCATCTATGTACTCTGAGCAAAGAACTCCTTCAAACTATGTTAATGGTGCTAGAGGTGTAACAATTCAGTTGTAAATACCCAGTACATAAAATTTTGGAGAGAGGGAGAGAGCGACAGAGAGAGAGAGCAACGTATGTAATGTATATCTTGTAATTATAATTTTGTAATAGTTATTTTTACGCACTTCGTTTTAGGTGGAGTTTTAAGTTATGAAGCAATCATGTTTCACAGACAATTTGAGAATTTCTATATTGCATGATTTCTAGTTCCATACTTCCATGTTCCATCTATACCGACAATAATATTTGGGGTTAGAGTAGGGGTGGGAATTTGGCCCTAACGACCCTAACCCGGCCCTGACCGACCCGACCATAAGCCCTATAAAGCCCTCACAACTAAAGCCCTCACAGAGTTTAGGGCCCCCGCCTCTACCTAATGCCTTCTAGGGCGGCTAGGCTAAGATTCTAAAACATAGGCCCGACCCCTAACCAAGCTCCTAACCAAGCCCTAACCGCCCTTTTTCATACTTTCACTATAAATACACATACCATAATCATTCAACTCTTTTTTGTTAAATATTTTCAATTAAAATAACATTGTCCTTTCAGAATTTATCACTTACACCCAAGCAAGATCTTTCCAATAACTTGTTTTATATAACAAAAACTTAAACTTAGCAGCCCATGAAGAACAATGAAGACTAGCCTTAATAAAAAAAAGACTTTATTCCTTTGATCATCAAGTCAAAGTTCATAACTTATTATTCCGATTTCTTTTCTCACTTATTTCTTATAAATTATATTTTTATTCACATCCAAGCAAGTCTAAAAACTAAAGGTTCCTTCCACACCATTAAAAAAAAAATACGAGCGAGACATTTGTAACATAGAAACCAAAACACCCCTTTGTCGGAAAAATGACATTTGTAATCTCAAACCTTTCTCCATCACTTGTTCAAAAGCCAATATTTTCATTTCCATATACAAAGCTTGAATCACTTTTAAATTAGAAGAAAGGTAATATTATATTTGTTTGAATCTATTATAAAATAATTTATGATATTACAAATAGTTTAACAACTTCCACGACCCTTTAACCAAAACTATTATGTTTCTTCTTTATATCTATTACTTCTTCCTTTAAAAATGATAATATAATTATTTGTCTACATGTATTTCAATGTTAAATGTAATTTCAAATGAGGTTTGAGTCTGAGGAAGAACAAATTCAAACTCTCGATGTCTTGATTCATTAGATTGTGGATGTCATTTTAAATTTTGGACTTATACATGATTATTACTAGATTGGTTAGACTTTGAGTTTGTAGATTATTATGCATTTTTTGTAATATAAATGAGTTTTAAAAACCGATGTAGTAAAAAAAAAAAATATAGGCCCCAAAAGCCCTACCACAAAGTTCCTACAAACCTAAAAGCCCTTAAAGAGGGCTGGGTCGTGGTCGAGCTTGAGGTTTAGACTTGTGACCGACCGACCCGCCCTATAACTTTTTTAGGGGTCATGGCCGACCCTACCTATCTAATATCCTTTAAGTGTTTTAGGCAGACTACGGGCTAGCCGACCGCCCATTGCCCACCCCTAGGTTAGAGCATTCCCAATACAAGTGTCATTATTATTATTATTATTTTATTTTATTTTTTTGTCCGGATGGGATGTATTATTCTGTCTGAAACAATTTTTTTTTAAGTGAAAATTTTATTGATACTAATAACGAATTTTACAAATAATTAGAACAAACATGCATCAAGCTGTGCCGTAAGTCCTTTCTGAATAAAACATCATGTCCGAAATTTAAAATCACATCTGCATTGCGCAACTCCTACCAGCTTTTCACCTATAAAGTAAAAATGAAGAGAAATAGTCATGTAGAGGTAACAAGTTGCTAATTGTATTGGGAATGCTCTTAATATAATATATTTACTACGTTATAATGAGGCTTTGCCACACCAGCCGGTTAGCTGTCATGGTGTCCGACATACTAATTAAATTTATTTTTTAGCCTTTGATTAAAAACTACTTTATTTATCGTTTTCAAGGACATAAAGGTAAAATTCTAATCTACAAAAATTTGTACCACGTGAATTGAAGACCCACTAGTTTTGTTTGCATGCCACGTGTTCAGAGCTAAAAGTTGATTAATAATTATTGCTGCCCTATTGAAAACGTGCAAGACACGTGTTTTTTGCTAGTCCTTAGATATATATTATAGTCATACACTCTTCGCTCTATTTTTCAAGGTTTTACTGAGTTTTCATTTTTTTTTATAAACTCTAATACTAATTATGGAAAAAAAAAATCCAAATCCTTAGATATATATTATAGTTATATCATCACCAATCTATTTTTTTTGTAGCACTCACAGAGACCTCTAAAACTAGTTATGAAAAAGTAGGATATAAAGAAGCAATTCCATCTAGAGTTCCACAAAGTCTCAAACTTTTTCTAAACAATATAGCTAAAAAAAAAAACAACAACAACGAAATTAAATTGCTAAAAACAATAGTTCCAACCAAAAACGATTTTCCTAAAACCCCCTGTAACGCCCGTATTTTTAAATACGTATTTTTTCTATTTATTAATTCAATTGAATTATTTATTTCCAAAATTCGTCGGATTGGACTCGGGATACGTGGGCCTGGTTTTTGGGCTCGAGTCGGTGTTGGGCTTGGGTTTCGGACCCAAGTATATAAACATATTGTTCTGGAAAATAGGGTTCAGAGAAATAATAAAATAATAAAAATGGAGGCAGAGCATGAAAGCTGGATTTCGGGAGGGTGGAGCGCGACGAATCGGGCTAGGAGGATTCGCCGAGCTGTTAAGACAGGTGAGTAGTTACGTTTTTCTTTTTCATCGAAACTAGAGTGTTATGTGTGAACAAAAACATTTACTGTCGAGTGTGTCGACCAGTTTTCACAGTTATTTAGTTTTTCGATATCCGTTAGTTTTATTTTGAACTGTGGAACCTATGAACAGCGCTCATGGAGGCTACCGCCCATGAATTGTACTACTATTAGATTATGTTGATTTGTTTTGATGTGGGTTTAGAATCGCCTGTTGAAGATTTGTTCAAGCTCTTGAACGAGGCGTTAATGGCGTCGACCGTCGTTTGATTGTTTTAAATTTGTCTATTTGAATGGGTCGTTGGTGTTGGGATTATGAGGGATTGATTGAGGGATGATGGGCTGTCGAATGAGGGTTGTATTGGGGCTGGGTCTCAGATGAAGCTCTGATTAATGGCGGTGGCGAACCGGTGTTATTGATTTTCGGTTGGTTTCTCTTGGTTGAGTGATGGTGGGTTGGTCTATTGTTAGTTGTGGGTGTTTGGGTGAGTGGGGGCTTGATAGTAGTCTTTGTCGATTTAAGCTTGAACCAAGCTTTAATGGTGGCCGATTTTATCTCGATCTAGTTTTGGTGAAATCGAAATTTAAACATTTGAAGTTTTGTGTTTAGTAAAGTGGTTTGGTTTTCCTTCTCTTCATTTTCGGTTTGATGGAAGAGGGAATGGTGGTTTTGGTGGTGGTGGTGGTTTAGGGAAGAAGATGATGAAACAGTCCCAAGCCGATTTGGGCTTGGGCACAGGTTGGTTTATTCGGCCTTAGTCATTGGGTTGGGCCAAAAGCTCTAATTTTATGTGGGCCGGTTCTATTTATTTGGTTGGGCCCGATTTTAAGTATCTTTGGACCAGTTTAATTAAGTCTAGTTTGAGCCCAGTTTAAGTTAAGTTTTGGGACAGTTTTCTTTGTTTGTTTTCGGGCCGAACTCAGTTGTGTTTTGGGCCAGTTCAGTATACGTTTTTGGGCCCGTATCTAATATTGCATGAACCAGTCCATTGGACTTAAAATAGATCTACATGGGCCTTTCACTGTTTAGACTTCCGGGTAATAAGGTTTGGGCTTGGCCAGTTGGGTCCGAACCATGACCTTGGTCATGAGCCCATGAGCCATGCACCTTTGCCCTTAGCCATGAACCATGGCTATGCCCATGAACCTGTCGAACATGGAAACGACAGTTTGACTTTGACCAGGACAGTTTGACTTTGACCATCGACCGTTGACTTTTGACGGTTGACTTTGACCATTGACCATGAACGGTTGACTTTCACCTTTGACTTTGACTATGACATGTTGAGTTCGACCTTGACCATGATGTGTTGACCGTTGACCGTTGACTTTGACTGTTGACCGTTGACTTTGACCGTTGACTGTGAATGTTGACTTTTCCAGTTTTTCACATGTTTGTTGATATGGACAAATATAGTAATAAAATATTGTCGATATTATATAACTTGGTTGGTCATTATCTAATTTAGATTTGACGTGAGTAGTGTGTAAAACATATATATATTAGGCTTTGATTGTGATCGCGGGAATTTTTTATTTGTGCTACGTTTTATGTGTATATTATATGGACACATATAGTAATAAAATGCTGTGGAAGCTAGTATATTTTTGGTTGTCATTATCTGAGAAAGATTTGACATTGATGTTGTGTATTTTTGACACGTGACGATATTGAGATGCTAGGAGACATTATATTCCTAATACGTTATAATAAAGATGTATACGATACGTTGAAGCATTGTGACATGATATAACATGTTGGGATATATATATGGAATGCAATATCTTTGAGAGATGTATAAATGTATCTACACTCCATTATTTTATATGTGAGATGCTAATATAGTATCGGTGAATATTTGCCCACGGGAGTGTGGTGTAGTGCAATAATATATTGGCACGTGAAAGAACGAAAGTGACTATGAGATATAATTGAGATGTTTCTAGATATTATGGCTTAGTGCAATAAGGTAATTGACCGCATTGATATAGTAGAAATGTTTATGAGTCATTAATGTATGACACCGAATAAATTACATAACGAAAATCCTAGAACCTCGACTACCACAACTCATGTGATTGGCCCTTCCGGCGTTTCGATTAATCGAATGGCGCTTCGGGCCCCTTCCGGCGTTTCGATTTAAAGCTGAATGGCCTTCGGCCTCCCGGCGAGAAACCCGAATAGTGGCTTGATTATTCCGTTAAAAAATAGAACGATGATGCCAATATTTTTATGCCGAATAGTGGCGTTTTACATAATTGCTTTCGGTGTGAGGATTTACGGTGTCGCGGCATCCCGCCGGGAGTGGTTACGCCGCGAGTGGTTCATTATGTAAGGGGAGGCATGTGGATGTACATGTTCGGCGTTGGGTTTTGCGATTGTGGTAGCCGGGAAACTAGGTAAAGACATAGATACGACGTGATTTTAGGGACACGCAAAGAAAACCTTAATTAATATAATTATGGTAATATATTTGTTAATGATGTATCCGTAGATAGATGATTATATATAGTTTTCTGCGTAGGGTGGTCAAATTAATTACTTGGGCAGAGGCGACCCACTCTTTGAAAGCGAGGAATGAGAATGCGATATAATACGTTTGTTTGGTTATTTGTTTAGTTTAACCTAAGGCGCCTCGATGGAGGAACTACATGCCTTATTTATTATGTGTATAGTTTGTTGTGTGGTTAGTGGGAACTTAAGGCGCCTCAGTGGAGGAACTACCTGCCTTAATTATTATTCAAGGATGTTATATTTATCGTTGAAAGTTAAAGCCTCGGTGGAGGAACTAACTGCCTTGTGGATTGTGTATATATATGTATAAGTATATTTGTATTTTAGGGCTACTCACACCAGCATTGTTTATAATGCTGACCCGATTTGCATGTTTGCTTATCGGGTGTGTTCATTAAATGAACATAGTTGATAAGTCTTGACAGGTTTAGTGTTGAAGATGATCGGTTGCTGCTTGTGGTTTGCGTTAGCGTTGCATATCAGGATGTGTCTTGTTTTCCTTTGAGGTGATATAGATTTTCAGTTGAGATAATGTTATTTGCATTTTCATTTGTAAATTATTTTTGAAATGAATAGGACTGTTGTTTAAGTTAAAAATTTTATTGGTTTTAATTATCCGCATATTTAAACTGTTTATGGGTTTTTGGGAGTGGAGAGTGCGTCACACCTCGGAGATCGAAGAGTCGGGGACAAATAATGTTTTTCAGTTACAATGAAAATTCGAGGGGTGTAATGATTTGGTATCGAGCATTTGGTTAGCTTAGACTTAGGTGAGTCTAGGTGATTCTCGGATAAAGTGGTTTTATGGGGAGTGTTTAAGAAGTTTTATTTTCAAAACTATTTCCGCTAGTTGTTTTGTTTTTACAAAGAAAATGAAAGAGATATAGAAATAAAGAGAGTCAATATTTTTCTTGATTGGATTGTACGTGTGATGTATATATCTATATTAGTTACTCTTGTGGAGTGCATATGAAATGCTTTTTTTTTTATTTTTCCTTATCATATGAGGAGTGGTTATATGTGTAATATGTTAATTATTAATGGATTTGATCAAGATGATGTTTACTGCTATAATGTTGTTTTATTGTTTGTGATCATTTTCACGTGGAGTATGGATTAAGTATGACCACATGTTTGTGAACTTTGTATTTGAGTGGTATGATATTATTCAAGAAATAATGAGATATTTTTAATCTATATTGAATGAGTTGTATTATCTGATGGCGTTGTGACGTACTGAGTAAGGAACTAATTGCCTCGGTGTTGGAGGAACTATCTCGCCTCACTCGTACACGTTAATGGATGAATAATATTTTAAAGTATAAGAGATTAATCTGTTAGAGGTGATTAGTTAGAAATAGATTGAATATAATAATAAAATCTACGTGTATTCTTTTTGAGATGTGTATACCTGCGTATACACGTGTATTCTTTTTGAGAAGTGTATACTTGCGTATACACGTGTATTCTTTTTGAGATGTGTATACTTGCGTATACACGTTTTTATAGTATTGTATATAGGTGAACTATTACCGTGCGTACGTGATGATTAATATTGTTTTACCAAGAAAACATGTATGTGTAGGTTGTTTTCTTAAGGTCACGTTATTAATGATTAATTAAAATAATGGTGATAATTGTTATTTTTAAAATATATTGGAATTTATGTAGATGATGTCTTAATATAATGATGATCGTATTTCCACAACAAACGGATTTTTATTTTGTCTTATAAGTGTGTCGTGCCTATAAATTATGACATGATTGATTAATATCGTTAAATTAGTTTCACATGATTTTGGCATATTCGAGTATTTACTCTTAATTGTTTTGTTTCAGTCTATATGATTTTGATAGAGGAACATGAAAAAAATTATTATTATTATTATTTTTTTTTTTGAATACGTGCTATATTTGATCCAGTTGCAAGCATGAATTAGGATTCAAGGGTTGTTTTAAAATTTAATATTTCTGAGAGCATGACTAAATTAAATATAAAGTTTTATTTTAGTATCAATGACATGAGTAATTTTTGTTTTAAGTGTGCTAGGACAATAATGTTCTTTTATGCATGATAATGAAAACTTCATTATGTTTTATGCAAGGATGAACTTTCTCCATATTATTGATTAGTTAAGTAGAATATTATTTTTCCGTAGAGTTTGCTACGTGTCAAGAAACTGCATGCTTATGAGTAATGATATATTTATCTTGTATTTAAGTGATAGTAATAATTTGTTTTAATATAGACAATTAAACTATAATAGGTTTTGTAATGACATGAGGATATATATTCGGGTATTATTTAAAATAAAAAAATAAAAAATAAAAATAAAATAATAATTAATATCAATGTTATCTTGCTTAAGTTTAATCAACGTGCATTCTTGTGTATAGGTTCTAAGTTAATAACCAACGTTTTTGTTCGTATAGCTTTACTTCCGAATCTCGGGACGAGATTCTTTTGAGATGTGTATAGCTGTAACGCACGTATTTTTAAATACGTATTTTTTCTATTTATTAATTCAATTGAATTATTTATTTCCAAAATTCGTCGGATTGGACTCGGGATACGTGGGCCTGGTTTTTGGGCTCGAGTCGGTGTTGGGCTTGGGTTTCGGACCCAAGTATATAAACATATTGTTCTGGAAAATAGGGTTCAGAGAAATAATAAAATAATAAAAATGGAGGCAGAGCATGAAAGCTGGATTTCGGGAGGGTGGAGCGCGACGAATCGGGCTAGGAGGATTCGCCCGAAATTAAAGACAATGAGTAGTTACGTTTTCTTTTCATCGAAACTAGAGTGTTATGTGTGAACAAAAACATTTATTGTCCGAGTGTGTCGACCGGTTTTATTTGATTATTTAGTTTTTCGATATCCGTTAGTTTTATTTTGAACCGTGGAACCTATGAACAGCGCTCATGGAGGCTAAAGGATGAATTGTACTACTATTAGATTATGTTGATTTGTTTTGATGTGGGTTTAGAATCGCTTTTGAAGATTTGTTCAAGCTCTTGAACGAGACGTTAATGGCGCCGATCGTCGCTTTGATTGTTTTAAATTTGTCTATTTGAATGGGTTAGTTGGTGTTGGGATTATGAGGGATTGATTGAGGGATGATGGGTCGTTGAATGAGGGTTGTATTGGGAGCCGAAGCTCAGATGAAGCTCTGTTAATGGGCGGTGGCGAACCAGTGTTGGGCTGATTTTCGGTTGGTTTCTCTTGGTTGAGTGATGGTGGGTTGGTCTATTGTTAGTTGTGGGTGTTTGGGTGAGTGGGGGCTTGATAGTAGTCTTTGTCGATTTAAGCGAACCAAGCTTTAATGGTGGCCGATTTTATCTCGAGATCTAGTTTTGGTGAAATCGAAATTTAAACATTTGAAGTTTTGTGTTTAGTAAAGTGGTTTGGTTTTCCTTCTCTTCATTTTCGGTTTGATGGAAGAGGGAATGGTGGGTTTGGTCGGGCGGTGGTGGTGGTTAGGGAAGAAGATGATGAAACGATTCCCAAGCCGATTTGGGCTTGGGCACCGGGTTGGTTTATTCGGCCTTAGCTTTTTGGGTTGGGCCAAAAGCTCTAATTTTATGTGGGCCGGTTCTATTTATTTGGTTGGGCCCGATTTTAAGTATCTTTGGACCAGTTTAATTAAGTCTAGTTTGAGCCCAGTTTAAGTTAAGTTTTGGGACAGTTTTCTTTGTTTGTTTTCGGGCCGAACTCAGTTGTGTTTTGGGCCAGTTCAGTATACGTTTTTGGGCCCGTATCTAATATTGCATGAACCAGTCCATTGGACTTAAAATAGATCTACATGGGCCTTTCACTGTTTAGACTTCCGGGTAATAAGGTTGGGCTCGGCCAGTTGGATCCGAACCATTACCTTGGTCATGAGCTCATGAGCCATGCACCTTTGCCCTTAGCCATGAACCATGGCTATGCCCATGAACCTGTCGAACATGGAAACGACAGTTTGACTTTGACCAGGACAGTTTGACTTTGACCATCGACCGTTGACTTTTGACGGTTGACTTTGACCATTGACCATGAACGGTTGACTTTCACCTTTGACTTTGACTATGACATGTTGAGTTCGACCTTGACCATGATGTGTTGACCGTTGACCGTTGACTTTGACTGTTGACCGTTGACTTTGACCGTTGACTGTGAATGTTGACTTTTCCAGTTTTTCACATGTTTGTTGATATGGACAAATATAGTAATAAAATATTGTCGATATTATATAACTTGGTTGGTCATTATCTAATTTAGATTTGACGTGAGTAGTGTGTAAAACATATATATATTAGGCTTTGATTGTGGATTGTGGACTGTTTATTTGTGCTACGTTTTATGTGTATATTATATGGACACATATAGTAATAAAATGCTGTGGAAGCTAGTATATTTTTGGTTGTCATTATCTGAGAAAGATTTGACATTGATGTTGTGTATTTTTGACACGTGACGATATTGAGATGCTAGGAGACATTATATTCCTAATACGTTATAATAAAGATGTATACGATACGTTGAAGCATTGTGACATGATATAACATGTTGGGATATATATATGGAATGCAATATCTTTGAGAGATGTATAAATGTATATACACTCCATTATTTTATATGTGAGATGCTAATATAGTATCGGTGAATATTTGCCCACGGGAGTGTGGTGTAGTGCAATAATATATTGGCACGTGAAAGAACGAAAGTGACTATGAGATATAATTGAGATGTTTCTAGATATTATGGCTTAGTGCAATAAGGTAATTGACCTGCACGTGATATAGTAGAAATGTTTATGAGTCATTAATGTATGACACCTGAATAAATTACATAACGAAAATCCTAGAACCTGACTACCACAACTCATGTGATTGGCCCTTCTGGCGTTTCAGTTAATCTGAATGGCCTTCGGCCCATACGCGTTTGATTAAGGCCGCTTGGCCTGGCCTTCCGCGCCCCCCCGGGCGAAAATTAATAGTGGCTTGATTATTCCGCTCGTTCAAAAAATAGAACGATGATGCGCAATATTTTTATGCCGAATAGTGGCGATTTTACATAATTGCTTCCGTGTGAGGATTTACCTGGTGTGCGGCATCCCGCTTCGGGTGGTTACGCACGGAGTGGTTCATTATGTAAGGGGAGGCATGTGGATGTACATGTTGGGTTTTCGTTGCGATTGTGGTAGCCAGGGAAACTAGGTAAGACATAGATACGACGTGATTTTAGGGACACGCAAAGAAAACCTTAATTAATATAATTATGGTAATATATTTGTTAATGATGTATCTGTAGATAGATGATTATATATAGTTTTGCAGAAGGGTGGGTCAAATTAATTACTTGGCCAGAGACGACCCACTCTGTGATTGAGCAGGGAATGAGGTACGTATATAATACGTTTGTTTGGTTATTTGTTTAGTTTAACCTAAGGCGCCTCGATGGAGGAACTACATGCCTTATTTATTATGTGTATAGTTTGTTGTGTGGTTAGTGGGAACTTAAGGCGCCTCGGTGGAGGAACTACCTGCCTTAATTATTATTCTGAAGGATGTTATATTTGTCGTTGAAAGTTAAAAGCCTCGGTGGAGGAACTAACCGCCTTGTGGATTGTGTATATATATGTATAAGTATATTTGTATTTTAGGGCTACTCACACCAAAGATTGTTTATAATCTTGACCCGATTGCATGTTTGCTTATCGGGTGTGTTCATTAAATGAACATAGTTGATAAGTCTTGACAGGGTTTAGTGTTGAAGATGATCGGTTCTTTGCTTGTGGTTTTAAGTTAAGCGTTGCATCTCAGGATGTGTCTTGTTTTCCTTTGAGGTGATATAGATTTTCAGTTGAGATAATGTTATTTGCATTTTCATTTGTAAATTATTTTTGAAATGAATAGGACTGTTGTTTAAGTTAAAAATTTTATTGGTTTTAATTATCCGCATATTTAAACTGTTTATGGGTTTTTGGGAGTGGAGAGTGCGTCACACCTCGGAGATCGAAGAGTCGGGGACAAATAATGTTTTTCCGAATTCTGTCGAAATTCGGGGTGTGACACCCCCTTACGCCACAAAGAATTCAGGTGAATTTTAACATAACAAAATTTCTTTCTAGAAAATGACAATGAAACGATGAAAGAACAAAAGAAAAAATGAATTGAGTTGCTTTAACATTTACTTTATGCATTTGTTAACCACACATGTGACTGGGAAAAAAAGAAAAAAATCAACTAATCATAAAATAAGTAACAATGTACACCCAAAACAAATAAAATTGTATTGTATGCACTATATATTTGGGCTTAAACAAATAAAATTTGATCAATTTGATGTGGCATCCACTGTGGGATTTAGACATTTAGTAATAGTTAAGGATTTCAAAAACCACAATTCCGTCCACAATAATTACGACATATTCCAATTAAATTTATAAATTTTATAATTTCCAATTTTAGTGGAATAACGTGATTCAGTTAAAGTGGACGTTGGCTTAAATAAATTATATAACTATGGATTTAGTTAAAGTGGGCGTTGGGCTTAAATAAATTATATACCAAACCAAAACAAATTACATGTGGAAAATTAAATTATACAAAAAAATAACATCACAAAATATATAATAGAAAAATAAAATAAAATAAAATAACGGCAACCAATAATGACAAATATTTTAAAATATATATAATACTACATGAAACTAACGTCAAAGAACAATTAACGGGAAACAGAAAATTATATCCAAATGCATGCATCAAACTAATAACCTCAAATAATATTTAACGAGAAATCAAAAATTGGATGCACATGCAAACATTAAACTAATCTTAAAAAGTAATTAATGGACAATTGGAATATAGATACAACTGTATTAAACTAACCTCAAAGAATAATTAACGGGAAATCAAAACTTGGATGCAAATACATCGAACTAACATAAAAAAAAATTATTGTCGGGAAATAGAAAGTTGGATGCAAATGCATTGAACTAACCCTAAAAAATTAAATTAACGGAAAATCGGAAACTGAATGTAATTGTATTGAACTAACCTAAAAAAAATTTAGCTGTAAATTGGAAACAGGATGCAAATGTGTGGAACTAATCTTAAAAAATAATTAACAAAATATCGGAAACCGGATGCAACTACATTGAACTAATCTCAAAAAATAAATTAGATGTAAATGCATTGAACTAACCTCAAGAAATAATTAACAGAAAATCGGAAATTGGATGCAAATTCATTGAACTAACCTCAAACAATAATTAACGGGAAATCAGAAACTAGATGCAAATGCAACCTTATTGAATAATAAACGAGAAATCAGAAACCGAATGCAAATGTATTAAACTAATTAATCTCAAAGAATAATTAATGGAAAATCAAAAACTAGATGCAAATGCATTGAACTGACCTCAAAGAACAATTAACATGAAATTGAAAATTGGAAATTGGATGCAAATGTAGTGAACTAACTACAAAGAATAATTAATAATAAATCGGAAACTGGATGCAACTGCATTGAACTAACCTCAAAAAATAAATAACAGAAAATCAGAAACTGGATGCAAATATATTGAACTAACCTCAAAATATAGTTGTGTTATATGTTGGTGGAACGTCTTGATAAGTATAGTTTTGCATTTAAAACGGTGTTTATCTTATCTTTTTTCGTATGATTTGGAACACCTTGCTATTCAAGTACTACAGTATGAACTTCGTCTTATTAGACAATCTCACAAAATTTCAATCAAATTATTATTATTAAACAACAAAATGAAGTTGAAGGGTTTTATCAATGGTGAGTTTTTTTTTAATGGAGAGCACGTACGTGGAGTTTTTATGTTATAAGAAATTTGGATGAATGATCAATATAATATTTGTATATAATAGTTATGCATATATAGTTGCATATATTTTTCAGAATAATTAATATGACAGGACCCGTTCGTAGATAATCTTTGAAGATCCCACATAATGAGTTAGGTATAATTTAAAGAATAATTAAAGGAAAATCGGGGACTGGATAATCTTTAATGATCCCATATAGTAAATCAAGCATAATTTATTTTTATGTCATGTTTGTAAGGACACTACAGATGGATCAATAGAAAGTTGGTATTACACATCACATTGGATAATTAAAAGGAAATCAAAAACTGGATTCAAATACATTGAACTGAGCTCTAAGAGTAAATTAATGGAAAATCGGAAACTTTATGCAAATGCAATAAACTAAACTCAAAAAGTAATTAATTAGAAATCGGAAACTGGATACGACTGCATTAAACTAACGTCAGAGAATAAATAACGGAAAATTAGAAATTGGATGCAAATTCTTGAAAAATATTTAACGAAAAATCAGAAACAGTATACAAATGCATCAAACAAACCTCAAATAATAATTAACGGAGAATCGGAAACTGAATGCAAATCCATTGAATTAACCTCAAAACATAATTAACATAAAATAAAAAACCGAATGCAACTGCATTGAATTAACCTTATATAATAATTGGCGGGAAATCAGAAATTATATGCAAATACATTGAAATAACCTCAAAGAATAGTTAACAGGAAATCAGAAATCGGATGAAATTGAATCAAACTAACCTCAAAGGATAAATAATCATAAATCATAAACTAGATGCAGATATATTGAACTAACCTCAAAGAGTTATTAATGAGAAATCGAAAACTGGATGCAAATGCAATAAACTAATCTCAAAGAATAATTAATGAAACATCGAAAAATGGATGCAACTGCACATTGAACTAACCTCAATGAATAATTAACGGGAAATCATAAATTTGATGCAACTGCATTGAACAAACCTCAAAAAATAAATAACGGGAAATCGAAAACTTGCTGCAAATGCATTGAACTAACCTCAAAGAACAATTAACGGGAAATCGGAAATTAGATGCAACTGCATTGAACTAATCTCAAAAAATAATTAATGGAAAATTGAAAACTGGATGCAACTACATTAAACTAAAATCATAGATTAACTAATAGTCTGAGAAATAAGAAATTGGATGCAATATCCTTGAAGAATATTTAACGGAAAATCGAAAACTAGATGCAAATGCATTGAAATAATCTCAAAGAATTGTTATTTGGAAATCGAAAATCGGATGTAACTGCATCGAACTACCCTCAAAGCATAAATAACCGGAAATTGGAAGCTAGATGCAAATGCATTGAATTAACCTCGAAAAATAATTAACGGGGAATCAGAAACTGGATGTAGATGTCTTGAACTAACCTCAAAGTGTAATTAATGGAAAATTGGAACCTGGATGCAAATGCAATGAACTAATCTCAATGAGTAATTAACGAAATAATGAAAACTAGATGCAACTGCACTGAATTAACCTTAATGAAGAACTAATGGGAAATCATAAACTTGGTGCAACTTCACTGAACTAACCTCAAAGAATAATTAACGGGAAATCAGAAACTTGATACAACTACATTGAATTAACTTCAAAGAATAATTAATGGAAAATCGAAAACTAGATGCAACTATATTGAACTAGCCTCAAAGAATAATTAACGAAAAATCAGAAACTTAATGCAAATGCATTGAACTAACCCTGAAACATAGTTATATTATATATAAAGAGAATATAATTTCTCAACAAGTATAGTTTTGCATTTTAAGTAGTGTTTATCATCTTTGCCATATTAACTTCTATTATTAAACCTAACAACAAAAATAAGTCGGTGGATTTTATCAAGGTTTGGTGTTTTCTTTTTATAAAGAGTGGTGCAAGAAATTTGAATGAGTGATTAATATAGTTTCCATATCTCATAGCTCTGCATAGTTGTTAATATTTTTAAGAATAATTTAATATAACGATACCCGTTCGTAGGACGGGTTCGAAAATTATAGTTGATTTCAAGTCATCAAAAAATTGGGAAATTATCTATGAGCTGAACTTTCGAATTTCTATGACAAAAAACACAGTGGTCTAACTTTTAGGACCAGTCAAATGGTAATATATAATTTTTGTTACAAAAAACCAGACTAACCAAGGGGTCAGTAAGTCAGTTATATTATCGCAATGCGCGCAGTGTTTTATTACTGTTTTTTCTCAAAAATATTTTTTTCCAAAATTTAAAACGGTGCATAATTCTCTCATTTCTCTTCTCTATCTTTGCTATCATTAAGCCTCTTCATTTTTCAATAAAAAGTTAGAATACCCCATTCACTTCCTCGATAAAATAAAAGTGGTCTCCCCCAAAAAATAAAATAAAAGTGATCTCTCTCTATTACACATATATTCTAATACATCATTCTTCAAATCTACATGTGCCTTTTAACATTGTTTATAGTTTCTACATGTATATATTACTTACTGCTTATTGCACAAGGAAATAAGAATCTATAGAGTTTCCTTCGTGATAGACACCAAAATTGGCAAATGGCCAACCTTGTGGTGGTACCAGTGCACTCTTTCCCCAGGTACACCATTGGCACTTATTCTTTGACATACTACAAACTTTCAAAGGGTCTATGGAAAGAGGTCCTTAACTAGTGAGGTATTGATTGAAACCTACATAGCGGATTTGGTATCTTGGTGAAAGAGATTGGCACAAAATTTGCAGCATGAGTAGGGGTGACTTCGGATCGGATTAGCCTCCTTCGGAATTTTTCCAAATTTTTTTCGGAACCTAATATGCTAGCCAAATCCGATCCAATTTTTTCGATTCAAAATATATTTCCAATTTGAACTTTCGAAATTTCAAATAACTCCGGAAATTTCGAATACTTAGTAAATTTTCAAAGATTTCTTTACTTTCAATTATTTTGGAATATCATACGCCAAATGTTCATTGTTGGGAGAGAAAACCATGTCCACAACACCAATGTACCAACAACAATACGACATGTTTCTTATCGAGAAAACTCATTTTCATTCAAAACAAGTGATCCAAGAAAAACGAGAAAAAAAAACCCGCACCCACCAATAGCAAGCATTGTATTCGTTGAGGTGCGGGTATTTGTAATGTTTCAATTTTTTTTCGTGTGTGGAAATTGAAGCGTGAAGTTAATGCTGCATAAATAATGGATTATGGTCTTGACTCTAAGTAATTGCATAATATTCTATCTATTGGAATTTGGCTTTTGGATTGGTCCTAAGAAGTCATTGTATGACTCAATGACATTTTTTTCATATCATTGTTGTTATGGCAGACGGTGTAATGACAAAGAGAAATGGTCCAATTCAAGTGGGGAAGTAGCGGCTAGGTTACGTTTTTGTTTTGTTTTTGGAAGTAAAAACTAGAAAATGAATGAGCGATTAGAGATCTAATCAAGTGTATAGTGAGAGAGAAGTATATATTTTCGGAATAAATTGGCAATAATATCGGAATTTTCGGATTTTAGAATTATATCCAAATCCGATCCAATTTTTTTTTGGAATTTTCGGAAATCGGAAAATCGGAAAATCGGCCCATGAAAACTACATCCAGAGCCAGACTAATTTCGGGTCGGATTTCGGAAAAATCGGAAATTCGGCAAAGAAAACACCCCTAAGCATGAGTGAAGACAAAATAATAATAATAAAAAAAGTGAATTTACACTCTTTGAGTTATTCTTAACCGGCTCCCCTAATTAGTTTGGTTTTCACTAACAAAAATTATAGATTGTCATTTGATTTGATTGGTATGAAAAATCAGATCAGCTGATTTTTTGTCATAGAAATTCGAAAGTTCCACCCCGCAGTCAATTCTCTCTAAAAAAAATTATGGTCGATTTGAAAGTCAAACCTATTGATATCAATTCCTTTGCTGAGAAATCAGCATCAAGAGCAGATGAGGGCGAGTTCGAGACTTCGAGAACCTTACGAAACAAAGAAAGGAATCAAAGACCATAATGTCAATTCATTGCATCCATTCATTGCACGTGAATCCTGAACTTGGACTAGTTTCCAATTTTTCATGGTCTCCAACCCACTTTCTCACATCTACTCTTGTCTAGAATCTAGACGACTTTGATTTTTTTTCTTATCATGGCGGAAAGGAAAACGATTCGATAGGGCCCAAGCGATGCAAACAAATGTTTTACCAGACCCCTACTTTAACGAAGTTGTACAGTTTGTCAATGACAGATACTGGTGTTTTACCACCATTACTTGCATTGATTGTGCATTTGTGCAACAACTAAGCTATTTTTGTCAATCACACAAAACATATTTCCGAGGGAAAATGAGTGTACGCGCGCACGCAATGCAAATTATAGTGATAGTGATGAAATAAGAATCATTTCGGTATTGCAGACTTGATTAATCAAATAAAGAGCATCCTTAATTTGAACTTTAGAGTAGGTGAATAAAAGGTGGCAAGTACTAAAGAGGTTGGACTTTAGCACAAAAAAAAAAGTAAGTGAATAAAAGGTGGCAAGTACTGAAGAGGTTGGAATGTATGATTCCCTGATGGAAGCTTAATTGCTTGCAATGCAGTCCGTCATTAGTATTTCGGGATCACTTGGCAACCTTAACATCAAAGAATAGTTACATGTGTAATTAAGACATACAGTCCAAATCCGAGATGGAAAATCATATTTACAGATGTCATACAATTACACTTCTCTTGATCTACAACATCACAGGCCACTGACTGGTTCTCTAATATACTTCACATCTCTTCTTGAGCAGAACCTCAAAACCAGTTCTGAAAAGATTAAAAGAATTCTCTTCTAATGATGTACAAAAATCGCCATAGCAAGTTCAAAGACTGAAACAACAGACGCCCGCTAGCTACTGTGTTTTAGTCAAAGAGTTCCCAGTCCTTGGTAATCTTTGTAGATGATTTTGTGGTTGGAGCGCTCAAGCTTCCCACTCCAGACTCAAATTTTTGCCATTTGGTAGTCACAGACACAGCATTACTACCATTGCTGAAGGGATTGGAATTTCTGGACTTTAGAATGTCAAGGGTTTCCACAAAGCTTTGTACACGGCGAACCTGTATAGGAGTTGAAAAATCGAAAACCAACAGTAAATGTGATGTTCTAATATATAAGATATAGTGAATACACAAATTACAAGAGAAAGACACATCACCCGGCCAAAACCGAAACAAATCCATTCTCATAACTGTAACAGATTGGCTAACCAAATCATAACTGTCCTTTGATTCAGAGGAGACTATCTCCTATCTCAAGGAGACCATCTCCTATTGCATATACCACAAAACTTGGAGCTTAACTTACCAGTCTGCAGTATGGAGAAACCGTTGCAACAACCTTAAAAGCTAAAATACTCATAGCCTTTCTTATTGTCCCTATTTGTCACCTTCTTCATCACCCCACCTTCTTAGTAGTACAATTTGACCTGGGAGGCCTGGTCTTCCTTTCTAACCTGCGTCTACATTCCCCTTGGATATCTCCAAATTCATTCCCCATACCCCTACATTAGGCACAACCCTAACCTACTCACCAAAACAAAATGGTGCGACATAGAGCCATAGTAGGACTTGAGTACCAATTCTGTGCGTGCCTATGACAGTACACTTTCACATCATTTTGTATGCTCAAAGATAGGCAAGACATATGACGAGCGAAAGTTGGTACAAACAAAGTTAATGTGACAGAATTCTATGCAGTTGTTTCGAAA
The DNA here is from genome assembly GCF_015680905.1 of Coptis chinensis. NCBI lineage: Eukaryota > Viridiplantae > Streptophyta > Magnoliopsida > Ranunculales > Ranunculaceae > Coptis > Coptis chinensis. Next base: position 80,381,371 of record NC_141463.1, on the reverse strand, counting down.
GTAAACCTTGTGAAGAATTGTATCCAGTCCCATGTACTGCCCATCTTTAACCATATATATAGCACATGCTTTCTCTTAAACGGACATGTCCATTGACGGACATGTTCGTTGGAAGCTTATATAGTGTCTTCATAAGCTTATACAGTGTCGTCCGTTAAACACGTTAATAAGCCGTAAACTAAAAGGTTTTGGGACGACACTGTATAAGCTTAGGAAGACACTATATAAGCTTTCGACGAACATGTTTATTTAAGAGAAAGCCTGATATATAGCATCTTTAATGTTTTTATGATTTTTGAAGTTGCAATTTAATTAGTTATTTACTCAATTCTTCAACGGGATCTGGGTTTAGGTCCGAATTTAATATTTCCTGCCAGACTAACTTCAACATGTGTGGTTTAGATAAGATATTAAGGAGCCATGTTTCTTCTTCTTTCTTTGGGGGTCTCTGCATATTTTCTTCTCCATCTCTACCTTTGTTCCTCATATTAGACATAATTTGAATTTTTGAGGATTGGTGGATTTTTTTTTCTCTTTCCCCGCTCAGGTAAAATGTAATATCATTAACAAAGGAAGCTCAGAAGGCCTACATTACAAGTGAAAAGAAAAGAAAATAAATCTACCAAAAAAAGCCTAAAGAATGTAACTCATCACCCCATGTCTAAGAACATTACATGGTCCCACCTAGTTACAAAGAGACTCAAAAAATACCATCTACACTCCTAAAAGACTTTACACCATCAATTGGATTTAGATGTAATACATATAGTTTCAGGGATATGTGAAACACTTTTCATGGAATCATGGTACCCTGAGAACTGACTTACAGAGTAATTTTTATGGAAAACTGAAAAGATATAAAATAATATATTTGAAGAACAGTTTATAGAAACACGCATACATTCCTAGTTCAAATAAAAGGCAAGTACATGAAGTTTTGTAGACTTAAGGCAAGCTAGTGTACTTTCAGGTTTGCCCATGCTCACCCCAAGGGTAACAACATTAATGGTGGAAATTATTGATGTACAAAGAACACTACATAAAAAAGCAAACCAAGTATAAACTATCAAGGAAAAAAGGACCAACTACAAACCTCAATACGTCTCTGATCTTTTGCTTCCCCTTCGGCTGCAATGCCATCCAACTTAAGCAACTGCATCATAAACAACTCTGTCAAGATATTGAACTCCTTCTCTGCAATCTTGGTCCCGTTCCTCATGATCGACTCTAGGGCTGATACCTACAAAATCGAAACCAACGAGATGAGTTTTTTTGCCACAAGGTCAGAATTGCAGGTAAGTCATCACCTTCTTGGTCAGCTTATCCACCTCAACCCTGACTTTAGCTATAGCTTCACATGATTTTGATACTCCACTATCATTCTTCCTCTCCTGAAGCTTCTTTTCCCTGCTTGCTGGGTCCTCCAAGAGTACTACTTTTGACATGTCCAGTACACCAGCCATGTGCAAACAATCTGTATCTTCTTTTTCCTTCCCTCTAAACAATAGTCTTTGTTCCTTAGGCTTTAAACCAGTCTCATGGGCAAGAAGCCTCTTCAAATCGCCTTAATTAACCACAAAGAAAGCACAACACATCAATTCCAAAGCCAAAAATGACATAATAGCCCAAAACAACCATATTATTGGGTCAAAAAAATTTCTTTATGTTAAACACATTAAGTTTTAACAGACTTATTCTACATAGTAAACAGTACAACATAAAAATGACCAAAATTCAACTTGATGGAAAACATCCACTTTAAATTTCTTTCACAGCAAACCAAATTAAGCATGTATACATCACTTTCACATAAATCCCCAAAAGTAAAAAATACAAAAATACAAAGGGTAATTAGGGATCATCATAACTACCTTCAAGGACTAGAAGCCACTTAACGAGGAAGGAATCAATTTGCACTGAACGAGGAGGGAATGCATAATGCAACTATCTAAATTAGCAACAGTCCAGTACTCCATAAAAACTTGCATTGTATATAAAATGCAACACATATGTATACACAATACGATTGATAAAAGAAAGAACCCCCATTGCATCAAGGAAAATTTTGAGAATTACCAAAAGTAGATTGAGCAGGAACATTAATCTCATGTTGGTAAGAACCATGAGAAACCTTGATCTTGATCATAGGTCCTGAAGCACCAACTCCATCAATTCTCTTCTGAACAAGCATACCTCCAGGTCTAAGTTCCCATCCTATTTCTTCATTCTTTTTATTCTCTGAAACTACAACTCTTTTAAAGTTATGTTTTTTCATCATTACGTTACGTGCTAAAGTAATTATCTGAAAAAGGTGAAGTTGGTTAGAGAGGTGAAGTGTTCTTGTAAGTTAAAGATGAAGCTGTATTTGGCAAGCAAGTAAAAAGGATGTGTGGTATAATGTGGGTTGTCGATGAAGGAATTGAAAGGAACCTTCTTTGAAGAAACACTTGGTTGGTTTGTTGCCACTTTCAAGCTGTGAAGTTGGCAGATAAATAAAGAACCAAAGATTCTGGGACATAAACAACAGACATGCTAACCAGCAAACCAATTTTAAAGTTGCTTACTTGCACCATTGCCTATTTGCAACTATAAACTAAGCTGATAAAGGCGGCCTTGTGCACTCGATCGGTTGCACAATCAACAGCATTGCTGTGTATGACATCATTTCTTTTGCCCAAGGACCAAAATATCGACAATATTGTGTATCCAAAAAACGAAATATATCATATATATCAGAAATATTGAAAATATCTATTTTTTTTGTTGACTGTTAAAAAATTATTTTGTATGTCGATATATCATAAAATATCAGAAATATTATCGATTATATAAAAAATATTGTAGATATATTAATAAAAATCGGTCAAAATCAACAATTTATATAGAATATATCGGTTGATATATCATAAATTACAACATATATCGGCAAAAACAAGATTCAATATTTAGTAGAAATATATCAAATATTTTCATCTCGTATACCCCAAAAATGAAATATATCAATAATATCTCAGAAATCTCGACGATATTTTACCCTTGCTTTTGCCTCAACTCAAAAGTCACAACCCTCTCATTTCTATCCACTTTGTTCCTAGCTAGTTTGATTATAGGTGCAAAAATCATGTCCTACCTATCTCCTAATCTCCTATACAATGTAAGGTTAGTGTGAAAAATGAATACCACATGACTTTTTTTTTTTTTTTTTTTTTCTTCGATAATAAACTTTTCATTTATCTCTAAATGAGTACCACATGACATTTTAGCATGGTGCAACCATTTACTTTGCTTGTTAGCAATCATAATTAAATATATGGATATTCACAGCATCACAGGATGATCTAAAATCTACCTCTGTAATTCTTGCTTTGGACCCAAAATTAATGGTCTTAATGACTAGACTTTAAACAGGTCGATGGATGTTCTTGTTGGAGTATATTGCGATTTACAGGGAGCAGTTGTGGGTATTATATTAGGTTCGTGAAGCTGTCGGATATGGTCAGAAGATTTATTGTTGCAAGAGTGCAATGTTTGCAAGAAGCCAAGAAGTAGCTAGACATTGGCACAAACAGTTACACTAGGCCACTAGTGCTCATTTTATTAGGGCTTGTGAACCAATAAAACAATATCCCGGCCCTTCAGCGATAGATTTGGCCTACGGGTACGGCCCATACCTCAGTAAGTTGTATTTAGAACCACTCAGCCCGGCCCATGTCTCGTTCAAATGGGCCTTGTTAAACAGGTAAAACAAGATCCCGGCCATCTGCTTCAGCTATATATAGATTTTCCAAATTGCAGTGCATTTGTCACTGTTCACAATCATACGAGCATTTTTAGTGATCCAATTTTATGTTGGCTGCTGCACTTGAGCAATTCGACGATAGTGGCGTACATCAACAACTAATTTTTATGGTAAATTGCACTCTAGATCAATCCTTGACCATATGAAAATATTTCAACATGCATCAATCATTTTGGACCAAATTCATTTTAGAATGAAGGTGTTTTTTCGATTGGTGTTCTTCACTTTACAAGCGTCGGTGCAATTATTTATCACCCCATAATTTCACTTTTGCAATTTATTTCTAAAGAACAACTCTTAATTTCCCTAGAATTTTCTCTCTCCAAATCATTCCATTTTTTCTCCACAAATCTTTCTATTTTTTTGTGTTTCCATAAAAAAATAAAAAAACTATTAATTTCAATTAAAAATTTCCATGTATGTGTTGCAGATTCTTAATAGGGTTCTCCTCAATTCAATTACAGCGCGAACTTCTCAAATTTATTTTAAAATTAGCTATTATCATCAGTATTTTGGGTTGTAATAAAATTGCAATTTGTAATTGCATTTACGTTTCTTTAAGAATTATGATGATATTTAAGAGTTTTTTCATAAATGTCAGTGTAGTTTTGATTTTTTTTAATGGAAGGTTACTCTTTCTTTATGGAAACACACAAAAATAAAAGATTTGTGGATAAAAAAAAATAGAATACGTACAGAGAGAATAAATAAATATTTGGTTTGATTTTAATTAACTAAGAGCATCTCTAGGTGGTGGTAGCATACTCTTCAAATTTGAAGAATGCTACCACAAAATTTGATAGCAAATTTCGACCAACTCTAGGTGGTCGCAAATTCGTGGTCGCAAAATTTATTGGGGACCCACTGCGACATTATTAATCCAAGGCCACAAGACCAACGTTATCGACGCGGTGAATGCTACGCCAAGACTAATGTAATAATACGTCTTTGTGTTTTATTTAATGTCGCTACGACGATGGACTTTTGTCATTTTACAATTTTTTTTTTTTTCTCATTTCACTCTAGTTAGTAGGAAAAAATGAGTTCGGCTTTTACGAATCCGTCTATAATAACCAAACACGATGGAGTGGTGGCGGTGAGGAAGAAAACAAATGCATACATTTGGGATAATCCCGGTGGTGATCTAGATGATGAACCAACCACTTCCGAGTTGGAAATCAAGGAGTCGAGGTCGACGATCCATTGCTTCAATATCGGCAAAGTCGATTTTGAATTTCTGGAGGCTATTGATTTCAACCATCTTAGGCGGTGTCTAAGAGGTTTCATGAAAGGCATGTCTCAAGAGTTGTTCTTGAACAAATGTGTATGTATTTTAATTTCATAAATTAGTAGTAGTAGTAGTTAATTTTAGTAGTTCAATACAATCATTATATTTTTATTTTTATTTTTTAATTTTAGTTTCATTTTGCGTACATATCGGAGATGTGTTATGTATCGGTTCGGTGCACTCCACGTCGCTTAGGGACGATGGTGGGATGATATTAAGAAAGTCGGTGCACTTGACCATGTTAGAGATGCAATTTTAGCGACTCCTTTTGCTCATCTAGTTGACATCCCTTACAATAAGACCCGACATTCTGGGGAGTTATTAATGGTTTAGTTGAGAGATGGTGGGATAGTACACATACTTTTCACTTCCCTCGGGGGAGAGTTGGGCTTCACTCCATTAGATTTTTGCATGATATCTGGTTTGAGTATAGGATTAGGTAATCCGTTGAGATGTAGCACTGAATTCCAGAGTTGTGCCCAAATGATGACTTTCTTCCCTTGTCTGACCGAGGAGTCGTGACGATCTTTGGTGTTAGGATTTCGGTATCAAGGCTGCATACATTACACCGTTGACTCCTGATTCAGGATTGCAGTTTTTGATAGATTATTTGTCACTTGATTCCGATGATGGTCAAACACATGTTGATGAGTATGTAAAGAGCTTTACGTATGTATTTGATGGGTGTCTTCTTTTTTCCTTCCCGTCATTCCACGATTAATTTGGGATATCTAGCTAACTTTGAGCACTTGCATGAGTTGGCGGTATTGATTTTGGTGGAGCCATATATTGTCATTTGTTAGCGTTGTTTAGATAGAATGCCTCGACATCTTGGTGTTGTCGGTAGTCCCCGATGGGAGGGTTTGTCATTCTCTTAGAGGTATGGTTTTATGAGTATTTTAAAAACGCAAATCCTATCCTCCGAGAGTATACCGATGAGAGGCCTAGGCTTAGGGCTTGGCACGGACCTTGTCGGCCAGCGTCGACCGATGAGATCGGTCATAACATAACTTCATCCCAACCCGTTGAGCTTAGCACCACGTGCTTCTATTGTTTGGAGGCCTTGGAGGACATCCGTGCACATCGGGCGCCAATGATATGTAGATATGCATTGTTCATTTCTCATAGGAGGATGGTATTCACTTGTGGGAGTGATATGGAGTGGTATTTAGGGGATAGATGTTACGGAATGACTCACACCATACTTTGGTATCCCTCCCCGATCCGCTACCCATGTATCGAGGGCTAAGGACATGACCTTAGAGCAAGTCATCGAGAGTAACGCATTGGACTTGGCTCTGTGGGCTTCGACCTAGTTACATTGCAGACTTATGAGCGATTACCGTTCTTGGTTCGGGTGTCTATTGGTCATTTGCTCCCAACTGTAGGTCGTCTGAGGCAACATTCATCTGGTTAGCAATTTGGGTGTCGGGGCGTGAATTCCAGATTGGCCGGCCGTCCGCATACCGACGCGTTTCAAAGATGGACACATTACACATTTGTTCGAAGACCGGATCCCCTCGGTCGAGTGGCCTTGGGTTTTCGGTTTGAGCGATCCGAGTGGCGGGACGATTTACCGACCCATTCTTCTATTGATGCCACTTTCGCGTCGTACAGGTTAGAGCCCGACCTTGGACATCTATCTCGGTAATTATTTTTATTGGTTTTGTTTTATTATTTTGGTTTATTATGAAAATGTCATAAATTATTAATGAATAATTATTTCGGGATGACCTACGCATGAGATATGAGACAAGCATTAAATGTAAATGATGGCTTTATCCCTCGGTATTCGCCACTGGTGTTGAGAGAGAGACTTCTTTCCTGTGCTCATGTGGATTATGACGATTTGCAACGCCAGATTGATGAGTTCTGTGCTCGGATTGATCGCACAAGGGTGAGTTCATCACAGCATGGGATGACGGAGAGTTCAAAGACAAGGACGGTCGAGGAGGAGTTCCACTTGGCGAGGTATGTGTAGGATAGTCTAGGAGGTTGTTGTATAACGATTATTATTATGTTGTGTGATTTAGAATTGTTCATTTGATCATTTTGATATGTTGTGTCATTATTATTATGTTGTGTGATATGTTGTGTGGTTATTATTATGTTGTGTGATTCATATGTGTTTTACTTCATTTGATTTAGCAAATGAATTACAATTTTTATTAATAGAACGCGACAACTAATACATGATTGCAAACACATAAAATAAAAATAAATAAATAAAAGATAACTATTACATATCACCCTTATTACATACTACTAGAGTTACTCTAATTATATAATAAATAAATAAAAGATTACAACAATCAATGTCGGTCACCCCTAATGCTCCATAGATGCTCGACAAGGTCGCTTTTAAGTCTATCATGCATAGTCTTTGATTGAACTCGTAGAGTCCCTTCAATGTAATGTTCCCGAGTAGGTGGAATCTGTGGTTGCCCTTCTGGATCAGGAATGTACCTCCTCATTTCATAATTTTTATTCTTAGCTCCGATTACCATATTGTGCAATATGATACATGCTCTCATAACAGTACCCATTGTCTCCACATGCCATAATTTGCAAGCTTTTGCCAAAATACTAAATTTAGCTTGCAAAACCCCAAAAGCTCTTTCAATATCTTTTCTTGCAGCTTCTTGCATCGTTGCGAACCACTTCGTCTTAAGAGCATTAGGGTTTGAAATTGTTTGTATAAATGCCGCATAGTCAGGATAGATACCATCAGCTAAATAATAACCCATATTATAGTTATGCTGATTTACATCAAAAGAAATAGGTGGAGAAGTACCATTGATCACGTGCTCAAATATCGGCGAGTTGTCCAACACGTTGATGTCATTGTGTGATCCTGGCATCCCAAAGAAAGAATGCCATATCCACAGTCTTCGGTTGCAACAGCCGAATATAATGGATGGTTTTCGAATCCGACCAATCGTAAAGCACCTTGCCATCCGGTTGGACAATTATGCCATTCCCAATGCATACAATCAATGCTTCCCAACATACCCGCCATCCACGTGTGGCGAGAATGTGCAAGCAAAGCGTTACAGATATCGCAATATTTGGCCTTCGCAAGTAGACTGAACCGTACAATTTGATAATTGCATCACAGAAATGCCTCAACGCCTGGTTTCCACTTTGCTCGGAAATGTATAATTGATCGTCAAGTTGATCAGACACCGTGCCATAACCAAGAATACGCAAAGCTGCAGCCACCTTGACCAGAGGATCTATACCAGGTTTACCAGCATTGTTAACTTTAGGCTGAAAAAACTTAAAATGAGTTTGAATATCGTTGAAGATGTGAACAAATAAAGATTTTTTCATACGAAAGCGCCGTTTGAAATCCTCTTTCGGAAAGACAGGACGATCGACGAAGTAGTTGTTCTTCAAGATTTCCAAAGTCAGAGCATATTTTCTATGTTTAATTTTTCGACCCTTCTTTGAACCACCATGTGGTGCCTTCGGAGCATGTACTTGTGCTTGTGCAAATTACAGCCAAAGTGTGTTTCATAAGAGGCATGGCATTAACAAATTCTTCATCAAGACTATCTACCGAGTCTCCGGAGGAGGAGATGAAGAAGAAGACGGCGATGAAGATGAAGATGAAGATGAAGACTTAAAAGCGGAAATATCTCATATACTTCATGATCCATTTTTTTTTCGCGTGTGTGTTGTTTGTTAAGGATTGATGTGAAATGGTTGAGTTGTTTGATACAAATGTTTGAGTTGAGTGTGTGTAAAATGAAGAAGGAGATGAGTGTAGATATAGAAGGTAGAAATCAGGCCGTTTTTGCCCGTTGGAGCACGCGACATTAGAATGTGGCGTAGCGCCGATAGTAATGGCGCGATTAATAATAATGCGCCTCCTTGTTTGTGGTCAAAGTCAAAAAAGTTGAGCGACATTAGTAATGGCGCAGCGACATTACTATTATTGTCGCCCAAGATCCGCATCCAAATTGCCAAATTTGCGAACAAGAATGCGAACAAAGCGGTGATGCGACCACGAATCGCGACCACCTAGAGTTGGAATTCCGGGAAATTCCGACGCATTTCTTCAAATTTGAAGAATGCGACCACGGATACGTCCACCTAGAGATGCTCTAATGTTAATCAATAGATAACAAGATGGTGGATGTGTGTTGGATGGGTGCTTTAGGGAGATTTTTCGTTCCTAAGCGCCTAAAAGCGAATTTTTTCTTATAATTAAGATAGTTTCATAGTGCAGAGTTGGGGTGGAAATTTGGCCCTAACAATAATCTTAACCCTGCCCGACCCTAAGCCCTCACAACTAAAGCCCTCACAGAGTCTAGGGCTGGGCCGGGCTAGCCCTAATGCCTTCTAAGGCAGGGCTAAAACTAAGATTTTAAAACATAGGCCCAGTCCTAATTTAGCCCTCATTAGCCCCACTCCTAGTTATAGTTTCACTATAAACACATATCATAACTGTCCAACGTACTCCTTGTTAAATATTTCTAATTAAAATAATATTATCCATTGTAATTTATCAATTACCGTCTGTAGTATTTTTTTTTTTTTTTGAAATATTTAGAGGGTTAAGGTAGCCCGGTTACATTGAACGACCCTAGGCCAAAGGCTCATGTAGCGCCCCGATTTTCCAGACAATTGAATATTCAGATAAAAGAGCTCAATCTGAATATTCAACAATCTAATAAACCAAGACGTGAGCGGGTTTGACTCACATGAGTCCAAACTAGAACTAAAATATAAAACACTTCTTTGAACATCGCGTTCAAAGAAATTTCGACAGAGTTTCCTCCTTATTTTCCGACATTTCATAAATTTACAACCTGTTCAAACCTGAAAATCAAATAATATACTTCCATTTAATATATTACAACCTCAGTCGTAAACCCGACTACTAAAAGATATATTGATTCGTGACACCGGCTACTTAACCATCTCGACAAATGCCAGTTAAATCAAGTAGCTGCAGCGCTCCAAAATCGATTTTTTCTCCAATTATCGTCATAACTTCTAATTAATGAATTCATAACTAAAGACGATTAACATTATACTAAATTATTACAAAATCACTTAAAGGGAATAAATTTGAAATTAAAATAAATCGGTAAAGGAACCGTTGTATCACTGAGAGTGCGCTTCATTCACGTTAAATTGTGCTTAACTTGCCTACACGCCTTTTCTTGTCTTATGGGAGCACCTGTTCATCCCTGTGAAGATACTCTAACGCTCAGTTGGATAGGTAGTCAATATATAATAATCAACTTGAAATGAAATTGAAAACAAAAGACAAGGTTAAGACATACCTTTAGCTGCTTAATACCACTTACCGTTTTCTTATTAAATCCTTGTAAGTGCATCAATTAACATAATCTCAAGAAAAACGTTAGCATTCAATATATCCATGCATAACACGTACAATTATATATTTCTCATGCCCAATTTCCACAGCAATAAAAGAATATTAAACATTCGGTTTCCTTTCTCAAAGGGGTAGGGGTTTTCCTATGGAAGCGGCTGAGCCGAGTGGCTGCCTACGTACCCATTTAGGGATAAAACCAATCGTAGTTCTCCTATTGGGATGGGAATGGATTAAGCCATTCCAATGAGGAAGGCAGCATGGGTTCCTCACTCATGTTCCAATCATGTAACATCCGCTAACTGATTCTCAACCTTGAATCGGTATTCTACATGTATGTCACTTCACTTCTAATCTTTCGAGATTTCCCCGAATACTCAATCAAACAAACAACTCTCAATACCAATAAAGAATATTAACTTATTTATATTTGAACTAGCCAAAATATAATCTCGCGAGAAAAATAAACAAGAAATTTTGTGTGGCCTAGCGTTGTCCCTAGCAAATGGCATATGAGTGACTTGGATGTGGCCTGGTGCGGCCTGGCAGAGGCCAAATGGTGGCATGTAGCTACCTGGCTAGCATGTGCTTAAATAATAGGTTCGGTTAACACATATGAACTGTTTATCCAGCCAAACCAACTCCTTCATAAAATTTCTCAGAAACAATAATAAAAAATCTCCTAACTACCAACCAAAACAAAACTTGCGGTATAGTATGAACCCATGACCCAAACAAGTCATTGAAACAATTAGAAAAAGACAAGAAAAATCAGAATCAAAGCAATACAAACATGATATTTGAAAGTGGAGGGAAAACACATAATACAATAGCTATCCATTGAATCATTGATGGCTGCTTCTCGCTGATTTCCCCGAGTCCATCTTATATCGAGCCTAGAGATGATTGATCTCAGGTGAGATTCCCCCTCTTTTCGTCTAGCCGCCCCTTCTATTCTTTTCATACCAAATCAAAATGGTCGGTGAGGTGATGGAAAATTTGCTAGACCCCCCCCCCCCCGATTTGTTTTTGCAGGAGGTGTATCTCTCACACTTTCCCCCTCCGATCCTTATCCTCTCTATCTCAGCCCATGAGTCCAGCAACTATTAATATAAATGGGCCCATTTATAGCATAAGCCCAATTAATTGAATAGAACAGGCCCAACTAATATATAGTAATATAGGCCCATACCAAATATGATAAAGCCCGCCTCAAAACAAATACAATTAACACTAAATCCTATAATAGCACTGAACCAACACATAAAATGACATGATCACCCTTAGGTAAAATTCCAGGTCATTACAGCTCACCAACCCTGAAGGCTCTTGTTGATGCCCCATTTTGAGTAGACCCAACCACCTTCACCTTGTCCATGAAGACTTGCCTTCGCTCCTCGGTCCACCCATCTGGTCTTGCAACCACTACACCATAACAGGCTATTTGCAACGGCAAAAAAGCGTTGCTAATAATTTTCGCAACGCTTTTTAAGCGTTGCAAATATGGCGTCGGTAAAGTGTTGGAAATATTTGCAACGCTTAAAAAGCGTTGCAAACAGAAATTTCCAACGCTTAAAAAGCGTTGCAAACAGAAATTCAAAGCGTTGCAAATAGAAATTTCCAACGCTTAAAAAGCGTTGCAAACAGAAATTTCCAACACTTATTATAACTATTTCGTACACATATTTAAAATATTTGCAACGGTTTTTTATTTCACAAACGCTTTTTAAGCGTTGGTAATTTGTTAAATTTTTTACCAACGGTTTGTAACCGTTGCAAAGTTGTTAGTTAATTTAAAAAAAATAATTTAAAATTCATTTGTAACGGTTATAAACCGCTTCGATGGGTTGCTAATAAAAAATAATAATTTCTCATATTTGGTAACGAGACCCATTAAACCTACAATAACCAATGAATACAAGAATGGTTTAGACAAATATATATATATATATATATATATATATATATATATATATATATATATATATATATATATATATATATATAGCTACAAACCCACTCCAAACCTGAGCAAACAAAATTAAGGACCAGAGAAAGCAAACTTCCCACCTAAACAAATCACCCTTTGCTTTCAAAATCTTCCCTTCACTCTAAGAAGTCCTTGACATCTTCAAACCGAAAAAGCTCAACGCCTTCGCATTCCCCTTCCACGCCCTCAACCCATCGCTCTAGCAGTAGCATCTCCTTGTGCACTCTCCGACTGGATTATCAATACAATGAATAGCCATTAGAAAATAACAATGCAAAGAAAAATTAAAAACACTTGTGACTACCAAGGATGGCACTTGCGACTACTAAGCTTAAAAATACAATACAAATCACTTGTAAACACCAAGTACTTCAATTTTCCAAGCAAAAAGTACATTACATTATGCTTACAACTAGCTAGAAAGACTGGTTTATGCTTACATTACATTATGCTTACGGGGATCAAATAAAGATCTGGTTTAATAGCGGAGCTCATCATCATCACGAAAAGTCGGATGTTGACTTATCCTCCTTCTCAATGAAGCACTAGAGATTTCACTGCAGAAAAACTTAACCCCTCCCTCTCTTTGTGACAGTGAAGAATTTCTAGATGATGCCGGAGATCTTTCATTGAATTAGACTTTGCGGATCTGTCAAACAAACGAAACGGAAAAAATGAAACTATTAACTTACGAGAATCAGCAGATCTTAGAGACACCCTCTTTTCTTTTCTTGATAGAGATCAATACCAAGGCAAAGATAGTATACTTTACACGGAGACATACAATAAGACACAATACAAAATCTCCTACATATAATTAAACGGACACATGACTTGATGTCTAAAGGGGGAGAAACACTTACTCAATTCCTGTTGCCAATTGCTTAATGATAGTTGTAGAAGGTATCACATCCATGTTTGACGCATTTAAGTCTTCTTCTATGTCGGGAAAAAATTCTCTTTCTGACCCCTAAAACCATTAATTAATGTCTACACACCATTGACTACAATCTAGCATAACATGTACACGATTAACCTTTTCGAACTGATTCTAGCATAACATGTGCTAGTTAAGTGTAACACAAACTTTAAAAAAGAACAATGCTAAACATGTATATATTCAATTTCATGTACATATGATGCTTCGGACAGACAAAAAAAAAACAAAAACAAAATAAGAATAGACATGTAGCTAAAAGCACATGTAAAACTCAACTTCGGTAACCAAAACCGGAAGACAAATGAGCTTACCCGACTTTTCTTAGTGGGAATTGTAGTGTTCCTGTTGATCAACTTTGTGAAGATACCACCCGAGTCTCAAGACCTAGGGATAGAGGTCGCGACATCCAAGAGAAGAAGCTCCTTGACATCTCCACGAAGTATGCCACCTTGTATTGCAAAAGACCCATAGCAACAACTTCATCGGATTCACTCCCTTGCTTGGAGCCTTCCCAAATATCTCTGCGACAACTTCTTGAACTTTGGGAACTCTCGCCATCCCTTCTACAAGAAGTACCTCACCCACCTCCTTGGTAGTAATACCGGCATCTTTCAAGCAGCTCGACATGGGTTTCTAGTCCTCTCAATCAAGTTGCTAACCAAAGTCTCAAACTTTGACCTAGTTAGTGTGATATTCAAATGTTTTGCACCCGATGCATCAGCAGTGATGAAAGGCGTGTTGATCTCACCGTGAAGTGGATGAGAGTTCTATCTTAGTTTTCTCACCGCTTCTGAGCCTCTGGAGGGGCCAACTTGTCCGAGATCAATAGACTTCGGCTTTCTTAAACTCATTCACCAAATATTCCATGAAGGTATTATCAAAGTCCTCCCCACCCAAAAAAGTATCACCATTTGTTGATTTAACCTGAATGAGAAGAAATTTTGTGAGACTCAACTTAAAATCAAGCATAAAACAATTCCTAGAAAAGATAACGACTTAGAACCCATACCTCAAACACACCATTGGAGATTTCCAATATGGAAACATCAAAACTACCACCACCAAGATCAAAGACAGCTATAAGGCCCTCCTTGTTATTTACTCCATAGGAAAGTGCGACCGCTTGATGGGCTCATTGATAATTCTCTCTACATTTAATCCTGCAATCCTTCCCGCCTTTAGTCGCTTTGCCTCTGGCGTCATTAAAGTATCTTTGGAACTGTAATTACGGGCTTTGGAAACCGACTTCCCCAAATAAGCCTATGCAGTTTCCTTCATCTTTGTCAAAACAAAAGCTCCAATCTGACTTGGTGAATACTGTTGTCCATTGGCCTCAACCCAAGCATCTCCATTTGGAGCCTTTACTATCTTGTATGGAACCATTTTCATTTCTTTTTGTGTCTCGTGGATCATCAAACCTTCGCCAATCGGACACTTAGTCCCGTAGACTGTGTTTGTGGGGTTTGTTACAGATCGACGGCGGGGAGTGCCAACGAAGTTCCCCTTTTGGTTGAAGGCTACCACTAATGGAGTGGTTCGAGCACCTTCCGAATTTTCAATCACCTTTGCGGTCGCATACATGACAAGAACAAATAAGAAACAACCTTAACTAAGTAAACTCGGAGAATTGACAAGTCTCATACCTTCCCTTCCATGACGTAAACACACCTAATTGGTGGTACCCAAATCGATACCGATAATATCATTTCGGTAGGCTTTGAACTGCATAACGTCGAAAACTTAGTTATTTCATCAAAGAAAGAATATAGAAATTAAAGAATAGTTGTAGTGGATATCATAACAACTCTCTCTTATACCATCATGGAGGTATAAAGCGATAACCCGCCTTTACTCGCTTCGGTATAAGTGCACAAAGCAGAAAACAGAGGAGAATTAATTAATTAACGGATCAAGCCAATGATGTTCATTTAGTTTGTAAATCTGTGGCGCTCAATCATTTTCTTTCCTTTGCTTGAATCAAATATGTTTGTGTACAGAACAAAAATAATGTGTTGCATTTGCGGCGACTTGAACGAGAGGAGCTAGGGAGGGTGTTAAAGAATGCATCCATGGATGATAGAACAATCATTCTAAGTTCTAACCACCCTGAATAAAGCATGGGCAGAACCAAGGTCCATGCTTGACCTCTTTCTTGAGAGTTTTTGCATAGGTGAAGGGACATCCAGACTCCTGAACCACCTAGTTATTGTAGCCATGGACCCAACCACGTTTTTTAGATGCAAGTCCGTACATCCACACTGTTTCTATCTCACAACTCCTGGTGTTGATTTTTCCAAAGATAAGCGGTTCATGTCTGAGGACTATCTGAAGCTCATGTGGAGGAGGATCGACTTTTGGCGCAGTAGTTCTTGAACCGGGCTACAACTTTGTTTTCACGGGTATGGATTTGTTTTTTTCAATTCAGTCTTACGTTTTCATCCGAACGCATAAACTTCGCATTTCTTCATAATCGAGCCATCGATAGACTAGACCAAAGACGAATCAAATTCGGTTTTTGTCACTCATAATACTGACCCAAATAAGAGGATACACGCCACTACGCCGCTGGTACACCTTAATTCAGATCTATCTTCATTTGAAGTATAATTACTGTTTGCCATTGCGGGATGCGATATAATGTGGCTTAGGGACCCATTTCCCCACTTTGACAAGATGGATGAAATTTATATTACATGTGATATCTACCAAGGCAATTCAAGTGACAAGAGGAACATGGCTTAACGAGGGTTTAACTATGTAAAATCAAGAATGGCAACCATAGAATTCTACAAATCTTTGGTACATGGCAAGACTCCTCCACGACAAACAACATGACCAACTAATCAACTAAAGAGAAAAACTCAATTGCATGAACATCAATGAGCTGAAAATTAGAACAAATACCAACTATTCTTCAAATTCTCTGTAGTTTCAACTCTTTCCCCAATAAGTGAACACTTCGTAACAGAAACCAACAACACGTCAACACTAACAGTAAATTGAGATCGATGTACCTCAACAACACACATTCCATCATAATCTAACCATCCATCAATCTAAAAAACAAGCTTAAGCAATTCAAACTAAAAACATAACAAAACATTAAAACAAGAGAAACTCGATTACGGAAACCCACGAAAAGCGGTTTGAATCCGGATAGCGTTCCCCATTCTTGCCTCACAACCCCTGAAATTTTTAGGTGGAGCCGCAACTATAGTAGCAACAACAAAGATTAAAAGCATCGACAATTGAAGAACACTCGAAGTCTCGAAGCGGCTCTATGATGACTTCCTTTTGAAAACCTTTTCCACCACTCAGACTCAAATCTCCCCGATGAGCTTCTCCATAGTTTCCACTTCTTGTTCTTATTACCACTAACCTTCTCCTTCACAAAACAAAATATCCAAACCTTAAAACTCAAGAAACAAACAAAAACAAGAAGAAATGAAACAAAATGAGAGTTTTTTTTTTTTCCAGCTTACTTGGTCATCTTTTTCGGTTTTTCACACCAACTATTGATTTTAGGCATTTCCACTGAAGCACCCATTGTTAAAAAAATCAGTTCTTTGAGTGATTCCACCTTCAAAACTTCAAACAGAGAGAGAGGTGTGTGTCCTTTCTCTTCGACCCGACCCTTCTATATATATATAAACACGCGAGATTAGTCGAAGTAAGAGAAAGAAAATAAGAAAGGGAAATTTCAAATACCTAACCTGATTTCAACATAAGGCTGGAACAATCGGAAGTCTCAGATTAATTACGAGCTTTCACGGCTATCGTCCCTTTCTCAATTAAATCAGTAGCATCTTCGAGCGTTATTCTAGGCACATCTCCTTTTTCTTCACCAGTAAAGATAAAAAAAACCCTAACCTAACCCAGTGGCTGTGAGAGAGAATGAGAGATTTTCTATTTTGACATACCGACGGCGATTTCTTTTTTGTTTCCCTATCTTTGAAATTTCGAAGTTGTTTTGGTTTTTTGGATTTGTAACACTTCTCCAATGCTTTTTAAGCGTTAGCAATTAATTCCGGAAATTCACTCAAATAAACCAACGCTTTACAACATTGCCAACGCTTATTTAGCGTTGGCAATTTACTAACGGTAAATAAACGTTGCAAAGCAAAAAAGGTGCGTGTTGCAAATATCCTATTATGGTGTAGTGAACCTTTCCCACGAGGAGAGGGGTACACAACTAATTGAGCTAGAAGCTCGTGTCTGTATGGGTACTTCTAATAACTTGTCTAATATCATAAAAACTTGTAAACCTAATTGTTTCTATCTCACAACTCCCTATCTAACCTAGTTGCCAAGAAGAATAATGAGCACTAGGCACTAGCCTAATGAAAAATAAGTTGACGTCAGTAAAACTCATTCTAAACTCTTATTTGTCTTTGAGTTTTTCAATGCTAAATGTAATTTTGGTGGGGTTTGCGTACAAGAAAAAACATATTGATGTCAGTGAAAACTCCTTCCCAAAATGTGTCTTGTGCATTTTAACTGTAATTTTGAAATACATGTATGAGCCTCTATGTACTTCAGTTCATTAGATTGTGGATGCGCATTTTAAATTGTTGAACTTATATATCAGAGATTATTACTAGATTGGTTGTTATTCCAATTTCAAAGTGGTGGGACTTTGAGTTTGCAAATCTTTGTAAATTTTTTGTAATAATATAAATGAATTTTAAAACTGATGTAGTAAAAAGATGCAAATATATAGGCCCGACCTTAAAACCTTTAAAGAGGGCTTATGGTAGGATAAAGGCTTGAGAATTAGACTTATGACCCGGCCCTATGCTGGCTTTAAGACGGGCTAGCCCAGTCTTAATATCTGAAGGGCTTTAAATGTTTAGGCACAGCCCATTGCCCACCCCTAGTGCAGAGTTAACGAATATATACTTGTGTTTGAAGAAAATGCTTAGTCATGCCTAAATTAGTTGTCTCAGTAAACTTCATCTTTTTTATATATTAGGGTTAACGAATATTACCCCCTACTAAATGAGCCAATTTGGATTTCCCCCCACTAGATGGGAAATTAGAGTCTCTCCCAAATACACACAAAAAAAACACGGTCAACCCAAATTGATTTTTTTTTGTGTGTACTTAAGAGGGAGACCATAATTTTCCCATCTAGTAAGGGAGAAATCCTAATTGGCTCATCTAGTGGGGAATAATACTAGTTAACCCTATTTATTAAAGCACCATTCCAGAGATTGTTAATATAGAGAAGGAGACAAGTGGCAAAAAAACCGCAAAAATAAATAAAATGTATGTCTAAATGTGCAATAATGGGCGGTATTGCCTTGCAAAAAACGGTAGAAACTAAGCGTTTTCCATGAATTCGTTTACAATTGAACCAGAGATATCAAAATATAGCAAGCAGCAGATTATCAAAATAACAGACCAACAGTAGACATCACGCTGTTTCGAGACATATGGCTCTAGAGGTGATCTCATCCACATCCACAATCCACTCATCAGGCAGAAACTGGAGTAAGCAAATATATTAAATAAAAAAAACATATTCAGTGACCAAGTTAGGTCTTGAGCTCAATTTTAATGCTAAGCGACACATATCACACTAATCCAACTTGTGATTGGGAAGACCATTAGTGTGGTAGGAGACATATTTCCAATACGTAAACCATTGAGGCCCCAAAAGTTGAAAGTATCGTCTAAGACTTGTATTCACTAGAAAAGTAGAAGAAGTAACCAACAAGTTCATCAAAGATTTGAAAACTCGTACACAAATTATTCTTCAATCATTCTTATTTTCCCCACTCTGACTTCGTTTGTAACCACGACACATTGTGTCACCAATTTGACTCAAGAATCAACATGCCGAAACAGCCAAGCCGCGACTCATCTCAAACTTATCTCCATCTTAGTAATCTTCATAACAAGTGTGATCGGTATTTCTTCACCAGTTATGCTTGCAAGAAAGTTTCAAGGGAAACCAACTTTTGAAAAAGTTACACTAGTGATTAAGTGCTTTGCAGCTGGTGTAATTCTAGCTACTTCATTCGTTCACGTACTCCCTGATGCATTTGATGCTTTGTCTGATTGCCAAGTAGCATCATTTCACCCGTGGAAAGATTTCCCATTTACGGGTTTGGGTTCAATGGTTGGTGCTTTATTAGCTTTGCTAGTTGACGTTACGGCAACTTCCCACGTCGAACATAAAAAGACGAGTCACTATACACCGGTTGGAACTCTGGATGAGTTGGATAAGAAGTCGGTGGAAGTGAGTGTGGAGGTGAGTTGCGATGATGGTAAATCGGTTGAGGATTTGATTATGATGAAGCAAAAGTTGGTGTCACAAGTTTTGGAAATAGGGATTATTTTTCATTCTGTGATTATTGGGGTTACGCTTGGAATGTCTCAAAATCAGTGTACCATTAGACCACTGGTTGTTGCTCTGGCTTTTCACCAAATTTTTGAAGGAATGGGTCTTGGTGGTTGTATTGCTCAGGTATGACAACAACATGCTATAATACTGCTAATTGCTAAACTAGTTATCCGACAGTCAGTCAGTGTGAGTGCGTCTGTGTTTCAATTCTAATGGCTGGGGGAGTGTGGGAAAATGGTACATTAGTACCTATAGACTGTATACATTTGGAACCTTACTTTCGTCAAGGCCCAAATTACCAGTATGCTATGAATCCTATGATATAGCGAGCCCCTGAATTTCCAATATACATTATTGATTTGTTGGAAAATGTCAACAAATATATTATGGTGATACCGTGATAGTGTTCATATTTTGTTCAATTTGTCAGCATTTCTATGCCAAGACCCTACCCTTGCCTTTTCAGGTATGGGGATGAGGGGCTCTAATCCAATTTGTTATTTAATTTCTACAGTTTATGTACAAAATGTTTTCATTTTCACATTCCATTTATTGTCCAATTACAAAAGACCATACCCAGTTCTTGTATACTACAGATGGATTTCATTTTCACCCACAAATATTTCCTTTAAACTGGTTCAAATGTCAACAATAGGATGATGTGGTTGCACAACCAAAACCAGAGATATTAAGGCTAAAATACCATTTGCTATTTCTTAGTAGTGCATTACTGCAATTTGAATGAAATGGTCAAATAGAAATACGAGGAGTGCAGTGATACAATTAAGTAGTAGAGTGATTATAAACTAGAGGTTACAAATTGATAATCAGTGTGTTCCTTCACCTAATACATTTTTATTGTTATTGACAACAGGCTGGTTTCAACTTGGGGACAATAGCATATATGTGCTTCATGTTTTCAGTGACCACTCCCATTGGGATCATCTTTGGAATGATCGTATTCTCTGTAACTGGCTACGACGATAGCAGTCCGAATGCCTTAATAATGGAAGGGTTGTTGGGTTCA
Source organism: Coptis chinensis (assembly GCF_015680905.1). Classification (NCBI taxonomy): domain Eukaryota; kingdom Viridiplantae; phylum Streptophyta; class Magnoliopsida; order Ranunculales; family Ranunculaceae; genus Coptis; species Coptis chinensis. The sequence continues at coordinate 80,360,628 of NC_141463.1, read as the reverse complement.
TTGTCTTCTGGGATTCTTATTTACATGGCGCTTGTTGATCTTATAGCGGTTGATTTCTTCCACAACAAATTGATGAGCTCACAACCCTCGTTGAATAAGGGATGCTACATAGCCTTAGTTCTTGGTTCTGCTTCTATGTCTGTACTTGCTCTATGGGCATAAAGCAGCTTTAATTTGCACGCAAAATTTGAAATACAACAAGTCAAGTCTTTGTTGGAATCTCTATTGTATTTCTAAATACTAGTGCGTGTACAAAGTGGAGGAGATGAACAAAAAGTGTTCTCTCCACTTTAGTGCATAGAAGATAGTCCCACATTAGTTATCCACTACTAGCAAATGAAGTATATGAGGAATTCTTCTACCATAAGAGCATGCCCTTAAGGTACAAATGCTTTTGTGTTAGGAGGGAGGACTCACGCGCGCACCGAGCCAGGTTGGGGTCGGGCTTGGGCATACTAGTGGATTGATCAATTGCCTAAACTTGTTTTTGCTTTTGCAAGTTTCGGTGTTCTATTATAAGTTGGTCTCTCTTCTTTATCTGTTTAGGAGACCAACGGCTGTGACTGACCAAACCTCTATATAGACAGGACTGTGCGTCCATAGAGGATTTTCAATTCAACAGAACTCGTTAAACCAATTTCAGAGAAAGCAACTTACACATCCAGAGAAACAGAACTCGCAAACCCCAGCCTATTCTTCTTCTATTTTCTTCTTACTGTAGCCGCCAGAGAGAGTTATATTGCTGTTCTAGAGAGTAGTTTGTTCTAGAGAGTAGTTTGTTCTAGTGCAAGTCAAATTGCTGTACACCATTGTATCCTATGAGAAAGACGTCACTGCTGCCTTTTTGCACCACTAGAAGGGGCGGGAGAAATCTTTCCTTAAGGACAGCCTAATCCGTGCCTTGGTTGTTCCCTGTTACTGCTGTCCTTGCCTCTTCATTGTTTCCTTTATTCGTATACAACAATTTTAAGGAAAGAATCGAGATGTCTACACCAGCAGACACGCCGAACAACGAAACCAATTCTGGAGTCATGGAGGTTACTTCGACTATGAGAGATGCTGCATCTCTACTGAATGCTCGCAACTTATCTAATGTGTCAAAGATTGAATCCTTTAATGGTTCACACTTCAAGCGATAGAGAAAGGGTGTTCTCAACCCTAGATGTACTCAACTATGCAAAGTATCTCACCGATCTGAAGACTGACTCACAAACCCCATCCTATTCTTCTTCTTCTTTTTTTTTCAGAGCCAAAGAGTTATATTACTATTCTAGAGAGTAGTTTGTTCTAGTGCAAGTCAAACTGATGTACATCATTGTATCCTGTGAGGAAGACGCCACTGCTGCCTTTCTGCACCACTGGAAAGGGCAAAATATTTCCTTAAGGACAGCCTAATCTGCGCCTTAGCAAGTTTCGGTGTTCTATTATGAGTTGGTCTCTCTTCCTTATCTGTTTAGGAGACCGACTGCTGTGACCGACCAAACCTCTATATAAACAGGACTGTGCCTCCATAGAGGATTTTCAATTCAACCGAACTCGTTAAACCAATCCCAGAGACAGCAATTTACATATCTAGAGAAACATAACTCGCAAACCCCTAGCCTATTCTTCTTCTCTTCTCTTCTTACTGTAGCCGCCAGAGAGAGTTATATTGTTGTTCTAGAGAGTAGTTTGTTCTAGTGCAAGTCAAACTGCTGTATACCATTGTATCCTGTGAGGAAGACACCATCTTCTTTTCCTTTACACCCTGGAAGAAGGCGAAATCTTTCCTTAAGGGACAGCTAAATCGTGCCTTGGTTGTTCCCATTCTTCTTTGTCCTTGTCTCTTCATTGTTTTCTTTATTCATATACAACAATCTTAAGGAAAGAATCGAGATGTCTACACCAACAGACACGCCGAACAAAGAAACCAATTCTGGAGTCATGGAGGTTACTTTAACTATGAGAGATGTTGCACCTCTACTGAATTCTCGCAACTTACCCAATGTGTCAAAGATTGAATCTTTCAACGGTTCACACTTCAAGCGATGGAGAGAAAGGGTGTTCTCAGACCTAGATGTACTCAACTATGTAAAGTATCTCACTGATACAACACCCGACTCGCAAACCCCAGCCTATTCTTCTTCTCTTCTCTTCTTACTGTAGCCGCTAGAGAGAGTTATAATGTTGTTATAGAGAGTAGTTTGTTCTAGTGCAAGTCAAATTGTTGTACACCATTGTATCCTGTGAAAAGACGCCACTGCTGCCTTTTTGCACCACTGGAAGGGGCAAAATCTTTCCTTAAAGACAGCCTAATCCGCGCCTTGGTTGTTCCCTATTACTGATGTCTTTGTCTCTTCATTGTTTTCTTTATTCATATACAACAATCTTAAGGAAAGAATCGAGATGTCTACACCAACAGACACGCCGAACAAAGAAGCCAATTCTAGAGTCATGGAGGTTACTTCGACTATGAGAGATGTTACACCTCTACTGAATGCTCACAACTTACTCAATGTGTCAAAGATTGAATCCTTCAACGGTTCACACTTCAAGCAATGGAGAGAAATGGTGTTCTCAGCCCTAGATGTACTCAACTATGCAAAGTATCTCACTGATACAGCACCGTGTGGAGGGTTCTAATGATTTTGAAAGAAATCAAGTTGCTTGGCTCAATGGGAATAAGGTATGTTGTCATGCTATTTTGAGTACCTTGTCCAATGAAATTTTTTATATTTATTGTTAAAATAAGAATGCATATGATATATGGGAGAGTTTTAACAAAAAATACATAATAGAGGATGCTGGTACTCAAAAATATGATGTTGGGACTTTTCTAAAGTTCCAAATGAGAGAGGATAGAGATGTAACGTCTCAAATCCATGATTTTCATGTGCTAATTAATGATTTGGAAACTAAGGGTATTGATTTACCCGAAACCTTTGTTGCTGGATGTTTGATTGAGAAACTCATCGAGTTTTGGAAACACTGTAAGAATAGTATGAAACATAAGCGCAAATAGATGACTCTTAAGGATGTGATCATTCACATTCACATAGAGGAAAAGAACAATACTCGGGATGAGGTGTTGTCTAAGGAATTCCATTCCAAAGCCAATATCATTGAAGGTAATCCTGACAAATCCAACAAAACCTCTAAAAAGCAGAAGTACAACAAAAATAAGAATTTCAAGGTCAAAAGCACTTCTTTTAAAAGGAGTGGTACTGGCAATGGTAATTGTTATGTTTGTGGTAAATCGGGACATAAGGCTTTTCAGTGCAGGCACAAGAAATACACTGATAATCCTCCCAATGCTAATTTAGTTGAAGGAGATGATATAATTGTTGTTATAGTGTCACAAGTGTTCATGGCCACTGGAAAGAAGAACTGAGTACTAGATTCTGGTGCCACCCACCACGTCTGTGGTGATGTTGAAGCTTTCTCAGACTACATACTAGTGAAAGATGAAAAAGTCTATATGGGTGACTCAAGGTCTGTTCCTGTTGAGGGAAGATGCAAGATTCTTCTGAAGTTAACTTAAGGGAAAACCCTTTCACGTAGTAATGTTCTCCATGTTCCAAAGATTCGTCAGAATCTGATTTTTTTGTCATTACTGGGAATAGCTGGCGTCAAGGTGACTTTTAAAAGTGACAAGTTCGTTCTAAGTAAGATCGAATGAGAGTTTTGTTGGGAAAGGTTATTGTAATAACAGTGGTCTTTTCATGTTGAATGTACTTGACAACATTATTATTAATAAGAATGAATCTGCTTCTGCTTACTTGCTTGACTATTTTAATATATCGCATGGTAGACTAGGACATGTGAATGTTCAGTATATGAAAAGGATGAAAGCATGTGGTTTATTGTCTGATATTTCTGATTTTTCTAATGATAAATGTGAGATATGTGCTGAGACTAAAGCCACAAAGAAACCTTGTAGAATTGTTTCTAGAGATAAAACTGGATTACTAACTCTTATTCATACGGATTTGGGTGAATTCATAAGTACCATGTCTAGAGGGGGGAAGTTTTATTATATTACATTCATAGATGACTTCTCTAGGTACACCATTGTATATTTACTTAGAAACAAGCATGAGGTAGGTGAGATGTTTCTCAAGTACAAAGCTGAAGTTGAAAACCAGCTTAACTGTTAAGATTAAAAGACTTCGGTCTGACAGGGGTGGAGAATATGAGTCTAACCCCTTCCAGGACTTTTGTGACAAGAATGACATTATTCATGAGACTACTCCACCATACTCTCCTGAGTTTAATGGAGTAGCCGAACGGAAAAACAGAACACTAAAAGAGATGATGAATGATATGCTTGTAAGTTATAGAGCTTCCCTGAACTTGTGGGGGGAAGCAATGCTATCTGCTTGCCATATACATAATAGGATACCCAACAAGAAAACAGGGAATAAGACACCATATGAATTATGGAAAGGTCATATACCTAACCTGAAATACTTCAAAATGTCGGGGTGTCTTGCAAAGGTTCTAATGAACGAACCTAAAAAGAGAAAATTGGGACCTAGAAATGTTGATTGTATGTTTATTGGTTATGCTCATAATAGTGTTGCATATAGATTTTTAGTAGTAAAATCTGATAATAACCTTGTTGATGCTAACACTATTATAGAGAGTAAAAATGCTAATTTCTTTGAGAATATGTTTCCTTTGAAAATAGGCATTGAGTGGTTGGTTGCTCCTAGTGAACAACAATCAACAGATCCTAAAATTTCTGAACAAGAAATCCGGAAGAGTAAAAGAGATAGAAAATCCACCAATTTTGGTGATGACTTTTACACATTTCTCGTTGATGATGATCCTGTGACATATAATGAGGCAATCAGTTCTAGAGATGCACCTTTCAGGAAAGATGCTATAAACTCATAACTAGATTCGATTATATCTAATCGCACATAGGAGATAGTTTATCTATCTCCTGGGGCGAAACATATACGTTACAAGTAGATCTTCAAAAAGAAATTGAAGCTAGATGGTTCCATTGATAAATACAAGGCTAGACTAGTAGTCAAGGGATTCTCCTAGAAAAAAGGCATTGACTATTTTGATACTTATGCTCCTGTAACTAGGATTTCTTCTATAAGAGTTCTAATGGCTCTCCCTACTATTCATAATTTATTTATTCATCAAATGGATGTAAAAACTGTATTTTTGAATGGTGATCTTGATGAAGAAATATATATGATGCATCCTAAGGGTACTATAGTACCAGGGAATGAGCATAAGGTATGCAAATTAGTAAAGTCTTTATATGGGTTGAAACAAGCGCCAAAACAATGACATGAAAAGTTTGACAATGTCATGATGTCCAATGGATATCAAATAAATGATGCTGATAAATGTATTACTTTAATTTTTTTTGATGTGAATACATATGTGATTATCTGTCTATATGTGGATGACATGTTAATCATGAGTCCTAGCCTTAATGTTGTGAGAAACACCAAGATGTTCTTATCCTTCCAATTTGAAATGAAGGATTTGGGGGAAGCTGATGTGATTATTGGAATCAAAATCATCAGAAACTGTGATGGTTATACGCTTTCACAAGAGCATTATGTTGAGAAGATTTTGAAAAAGTTTAACTATTATGATAGTAAGCCTGTGTCGACACCTTATGAGGCAAGTAGTGAACTTCAAAAAAATAATCAACATAGTGTCCTTTAGCCTAAATATACCCAAATTATTGGTAGTCTCATATACTTGATGAATTGCACTAGACCTGACATTGCTTATGTAGTTAGCAGGTTAAGCAGATACACTCATTGTCCTAGCAAGGAACATTAGAGTGTGTTAGAGAGACTAGCCAAGTACTTGAGATGAACAATGAATTACGATATATGTTTTAGACAAACTCCACCTATGATAGAGGGTTATTGTGATGCAAACTGGATATATGATTTTCATGATATCAAGTCCACTAGTGGTTATATATTCACCCTTGGTGGAGGTGCAGTCGCTTGGAAATCTTCTAAGCAGACCTTGATAGCTCGTTCAACCATGGAGTCCGAGCTTATTGTTTTAGATAAAGCAAGTGCTGAGGCTGAGTGGCTTAGAAACCTTTTGGCAGATCTTCCTATTAGTACTGTCAGGCCGCAATAGCAAAGGCAAAGAGCAAATTGTATAATGGGAAAAGCAGACATATCCATCTGAGACTACAGTCTATAAAGCAGCTGCTGGAATCTGGAGTTGTGGCTCTAGATTATGTGAGGTCAAAGTTAAATTTGGCCGATCCTCTAACCAAACCACTTAGTAGGAGGCAAGTGGTTGAAACGTCAAGGGGGATGGGACTTTTGCCTAACATAGAGGGCGACACTGATGGCAACCTTACCTATGTGATTGGAGATCCCATGAAGAAGGCTCAAAGGGAAAAACAAGTCACCTAGTCGGTCTGGTATGCTATCGTCTTTTTTGAGACGTCCCACCCTATGACGAGATAGTATTTTTGTATACTTTGTATAACTTGAATTGCAATGAGTAAGGATGAGTTATTTTACTCTTATTGGAATCCATAGTCCATTTTATAATGAGATAGTGTATTTTAATCTGCAATGTACACTTGGTGGATATCCACCTACGTGAATGTAGAACCTGGTCGGTTCTTATAAGTATACTACTACGACAAAATACTCTGAGCATTCATGGAACACAGGCAGTGCAAGGGCCAAAAAGCGTAACACCGCAGAACAGGCATATAATGAAAGAGCAATGTGGGTGCATGCGATCTATTTTACTACATAGGAATGTTGGTTCAAAGATTTTTTAATCCACCACTTTCACGTGTTATAAGACATGTTACCCTTTGACTAGTTCAATCCCGTAAAGCATCAGTATCTTAGGCATTGCTTTTTCGATTCTCTCTGACACTTCATTAACCCATTTCTTTTGTAATATCCTATTTCAAAATAGTGGGGGACTATTAGTATTTTAAAATAGTGGGGGATTGTTGGAATCTCTATTGTATTTCTAAATACTAGTGTGTGTGTGTACAAAATAGAGGAGATGAACAAAGAGTGTTCTCTCCACTTTAGTGCATAGAAGATAGTCCCACATTGGTTATCCACCACTAGCAAGTGAACTATATGATGAATTCCTCTACCATAAGGGCGTGCCCTTAGGATACAAATGTTTTTGTGTTAGGAGGGATGACTCACCCAAAGCCACACGCGCGCGCCCGCACTGCACCGAGCCAAGGCGCGTCGGGTTCGGGTTTGGGCTTACTAGTGGGTAGTGGATTGATCAATTGCCTAAACTTGTTTTTGCTTTTGCTTCAGCAACAAGTTTTGGTGTTCTATTATGAGTTGGTCTCTCTTCCTTATCTGTTTAGGAAGCCGATTGCTGTGACCGACCAAACCTCTATATAAACAGGACTGTGCATCCATAGAGGATTTTCAATTCAACAGAACTCGTTAAACCAATCCCAGAGACAGCAACTTACACATCCAGAGAAACTTCGCAAAACCCCACTATTCTTCTTCTATTCTCTTCTTACTATAAATTTTTATAGAGTTATATTGTTGTTATAGAGAGTAGTTTGTTCTAGTGCAAGTCAAACTGATGTACACGTACCATTATATCCTATGAGGAAGACATCACTGCTGCCTTTTTGCACCACTAGAAGGGGCAAAATCTTTCCTTAAGGACAACCTAATCCGCGCCTTGGTTGTTCACTGTTACTGCTATCTTTGCCTCTTCATTGTTTTCTTTATTCGTATACAACAGTCTTACACATTCATATTTCATGCTCAATCTTGTTGCAGGTAGTAAAATATAAGTATTGGTAAGGCGTAAGGCTAAACTGTCCAAATAGATATGTAGAATTCCTTTTGGGTAAATTCTTGATTCGGCCATGATAATTGCACATTGTGCTCCAACCAACCATGCCTTTTAATTTTGACCTATTTAATAGATTTTTTACCATTTTGCCCTTCCTTACAACACTTTCTCTCTTCCTGCCACACTCTCTCTCCTCTTGTCACACTCTCTATCCTATTTCTACTTTTGATGTTGACATGAGAAGTTACAATAACCCGTTAGATTCTCTTAGTGATACGGACTAGCTACTGTTGACCGTTGGATTTTGACTCTCATAAAATGAAAAATATGGTAGTAATTTATACAGACACAGTTAGCTAATTTTGAAATCTAGAAGAGCAATTTACAGACCTACTATCCGCAACCTTTTTCGTTATTTTTTGTAATTCAAACATGAGACAACTTTTACCTCGTTTTTTGTGCCAACATCCAAAAGTTTGTATAAAGCTCCAAAACTACCTATGTTTTTTTCTTCATCTTCTTGATTGCCTCATCCTTTTTGTTTTTCTAAGGTTTTTCATGGTGGACAACAACACAAACCTTGGTAATGGTATAGTTCTTATTGTTTATTGATATGTTTTGTTGTTTTCAGTGTTAGTTTGTTTTTAGGTAGTCTTGGGTTTGTTTTTACATAGTAATGTTTGTGTTTTTTTAAAGGTTTTTAAGGTTTTTTTTTTTTTTAAGGTTTCCATGTTTGTATTTACCATTTCCATATTGATTTTTGTTCATATTATTATGATATTTATAAAAGTTTAATGTCATAAAATATAGAACAATAAAGTGGTGGTTTTTGTTCTTCTCTTAGCTTTAGTAAGCTTCATCTTTCTTCTATCTTTTTTTTTTGAAAAGTTGAGTGAAGGGGGTTTAGTGATTGGTTTGGGTTGTTTTTTTTTTATATATATATATCTGAGAGATGGTGAACTTGGTTTTAGCTAAAAATTTAAAGGATTCCACCATGGGCTGGTTGGATTCGAGGTGTTTATGGCAACTTTGATATCTTGTGAGGTTTCTATTTTTGTTGTCTTGAATTTTTGTTTAATTATATTGGCTTCTTTTGAATTGCAACAAAGGAGGAATAAAAAATTGGGTGTCTTGAATTTGATATCCAGGGTTCGCTTGAGGTAACAAGTATATGCGAGACCTACAAACATGACGACATGCGTAGTAAAGCAATATCAATGTGTGGATGTGCACATGGCAGCTCAAAATTACAAATGGGGATGAAATAAAACATCTGAGTGAAGTGCTCAAATTGTAGTGAGCTGCTTAATGAAGAAATTCTAATAAATGCTTTTTCTGGAAAACAATTGTTTTTGAAAGAAAATGTGTTAGCTCATCAAAAACGTTCTTTCAACCAAGTTAACCTAGTGGACGGAATAATAGGTAAATGAGAAACTTTATGTATGTTATTGTTAGTGCCAGTACATGCTTTCGTTGGTGACAGTTATAAACGTTTTGTTTACGAACGATTAAACGATCAACCTGTTAATGGAACTCGTCAATTGGAGATTCATGACTCCATTGAAAGGGTCCCACAGAGCTTGTCGATGTTCAAAAATGTCATGGTAGGTGAGGGTTGGCCAACATGTTGTAGCGGTGTAAATGAGAAATTTACTGATACATCAATTTCCAATTCTCGATTTGCTCGTTTTACCATTTTAGATTTTATCCCCGATGGAACTTGGAAGCTCAATTTGGTACTTTAGAGAGAAAATAAGAAAGCGTACCTCCTTCAACCCTCAGTGCACGTTTTCTTTCTTTTACTGATATATAATATGGCTTGAATCTTACGATTTATGACTAGATACGATTTACGATTCGGTAAAAATGGAAAACGGTTCCCATTTCGATTCAGGAGTTGACAACATTGGCTGCTACTGAAAACCAAGTGGACATTCACCAAGAGCAAGAGTTTTTGTAACTGAACTGGCAGTGATTGTGTGAGTGTTTTAAGTAGTGATTTGTTGACTATGAGCACATTCTATATTGAGGCATTGTTTGTCACTTATATGTGATATTTGGTGCATGTTGAACTTGTAGTCAAAATGAGGTGGACTTTGCCCAACAAAATGATAAGCAAGAGGTGAAGATTGCTGGAGATGGTAGTACGTTAAAATTAAAGGAGGTAGGCATTTCCCAAGAGATTGTTGAGCAATAAGGGAACAATGCTGAATATGGTAGTCAAAATGAGCTAGTTGCCCAAGAGAATGTTGAGCAAGTGGGGAACAGATGCTCAAGTTGTAAGCATGATGAGAATACCGGTAAGAATGGTACTGAGAACCAGGGGAACAACGATGAAGAGGGTATTTAGGACGAGGCCCATAACGCTATATTTTAGGACCACAAGAGAACTAGATTATTGCAAGTTGCCGATATACGAGACAATTTAGGATGCCAATTACTACTTTTGAACTTCAGTATGTGTTATTAAATGCTACAATTTTGCTTTATTTGGTGTATTGGATAAATTCATAAAATTAAACTTTTGTTTCACTAGAAGATGTGTGAAAATCCTAAACACCATAAGATGAGCTGTGAAAATCATAAGTAAAAACCAAAAGGGTTTTTTAGACTTTGGTACCACTTTTTAGACCGATATTAGGAAATAGTACCACTTTTTTTTTCTTGACCTTTAGTTGATCGAGTTGACTACGGTCAAACTGACAGTATTTTCAATATGATGACATTACCCCTCCCGTGCCTCTCACGTGTTTTATGTAATTAGGTTTTGGTACCACTTTTTAAGTTGTCCTAGACACTACATGTTACAATCTTAGTAGTTGCGTGATGTATTGTAATCTTGGCCGTTATGTTGTTTTTTCGTTGATCCCGATGGATTAAGGGACATAATATCAGTTTTTTTGAAATTTGGTTCAAAATTTGGTTGCAATGCTTCCATCCACGCCACTCGATCTTCCCTAGCTTCTGCTCAAAATAACACACAGCAGTGGAGCTAAAATCTAGGGTTTCTCCTACTTCGATTGCAATGGGGAAGGTTTCGATAAGAGAAGGAACAAGACACACACAATGTGTTTCCATCTACAAAAGAGTCGTTCTGCTTGTGCTTACCCAGCTAGTCGCATCAGAAAATAAAACTGGTCGAAGGAAGACAACTGGAACTGGAAGGATGCAATATCTTTGTCGACGGTTTCTTACGACTACAACGGCTGCAACGCCGATGGTTACAAGATGATGAAGTACGTGATGAACATTCTACCTTATGAAATTTCATATTTTCATCCACTCAAATTCGAACAACCTCTTCGTCACGTCTTCTTTCAAACAAATACGAAAGACATTTTTTCTTTCTTCTTCCACAATCCATACATCACTGAAAATCCATTATCCTCAAAACCCAACCACCATTGATAAATTAAATTGCATCTTTATTATTTCACAAAATTAAATTCAAAGATGGGGCCTCTTTCATGAGTTATTCTTCTTTTGAGTTTTGAGTTTCAATGAGATATTGATGATGACTTCTTTGTGTATTGGCTTTGCAGAAGCAAGGAACTTAAAAAAATAATTGAAAATATATGAAAAACATAATTGAAAGTGTTGCTTGGGTTTCATTGATTTTGATGATTCCATTCTACATGATAGTAAAATTGATGGATTTGTTGGTAATATTATGTGAAGAACAGAAGAAAAAAATGACAAGGAAAAAGGTCGAAGAAGAAGACGGTAATGCCAAAGCAAAGAGAGTTGACTAGTTCTCTAGTTATGATAGGTGGAATAAATGTTGTTGTCTAGCTCGGCGTGACCGGTAAGCCTGATGAAAAGAGAATTTAGATAGAACTTTTGGCTTGCCACGTGGACCATCTCTGATTCATTAGATTAAAATCATTATGTGGCTAGCAACTTGAGTGAGTTTTTTTTTGTTAAGATTTAACCTTTTATTAGACCAAACGTAATTTACATAATCCTAAGACATCATAAAGAACTTGCATATTTACAACCATTGGGGGCTGATGCCACCACACATACGAGAAAGGCGGAAGGAAAGACAGGTCTCGAGCAGGGCCAGGTGAAAAGTGTACAGTTGATTCTTGTGACAAGCGAAAGTTCTTTACTTGATCCACGCATCGCGATGCCCGGTAGCGTCGAATACACCATTTGCTTCCCGATAAACCCAACCGAAGTGCACTTCTTGGAAGTTACTTTCGGCACTATCTTAATCCGAAAGTAATAATTCGAGCTAGTAACCAATGACAGTTCAAGTTCTCATCCTTTAAAACCTTATATAGCAATTGAGAATCTGTTTCTACCTCCACCTTCATATATCCCGCTTCTACCACAATTTGAAGTCCATATAATAGAGCTACAAATTCCGCCCATTCTTTGGTTCTTGAAGAAAATTGGTATCGAAGCTCCCATTATAAAAACGACCCTTGAGAATCCCGAGAATACATCCTCCCCACGCATGTCCTGGATTCCCAATCGAAGCCCCATCTCAGATTCAGTTTAACCATGCCTTCATTGGGTGGAAACCATTTAATATAAACAAGCATTTTTTTTCTTATGCTTCCGACGAACATGATTTCCATAACCACCAGATGTGTTTCAAGGCTCACGATGTATCGAGATGGATCTAGGCGCTTACCTTGAAACCTTGTTTCATTTCTCGATCCAAATAATCCACAAAACCCCAACAAAATAGCAGCGACTGCACGTCCCCATTTTGCATTGTCCTTATATATTTTAATAAACACAGTAACTGGTCCTTAAAACTGCCAACATTCATATTCCTCTGATCAACAAGGCCACTAAAATTTGTTCCACACTAAATAGCTCTAGAAAAGGAACACTCAAAGAAAACATGAGTTTGAGTTTCAGGAAAGCTCTCACACATGGTGCATTCTGGATAAACTTGAAAATGATGAGATGCCAAAATATCCGCTGTTGGGACGACACCTTGCAAGCATTGCCATACGAAAAATCTTTGTTTGAATGAGACTTTTATCTTCCAAACCTGTTTATAAAAATTATTATCCCGATCCAAAGTATCTGTTACTGTAATCAACTGAATGCAACCATTATATGCAGACTTCACCGAGTATTCGCCATTATCCTCCCATTTCCAGATCAAAGTATCCTTCTCATTTGGCGTTAAAGGTATGGAAACAATTCTCTCCACATATTCTACAGGCCAAAATTCATTTAACCTCTCCCAATCCCATGTATTAGTATCCATGTCAATGAAGTCAGAAACAAAGTGAAAAGGACAGTCAAGTGGTTTCTGAGTAAATATGTCCCTTGAACCCGACCCTTTTTGTATTCATAATTTGGTACCACTTTTTAAGTTGTCCCAGACACCACGTGTTACAATCTTACATATTTTTTGAAATTTGGTACTATTTTCTAATATCGGTCAAAAAAGTTGTACCAAAGTCTAAAAAATCCTGAGGGTATTGTAGACTTTATGAAAATCTGAACAGATTAAAACAATTCGACTTCGGTCAACTGACAAAAGTGGTACTATTTCCTAATTTTTTTGAAATTTGGTACTATTTTCTAATATCGGTCTAAAAAATGGTACCAAAGTCTAAAAAACCCAAACCAAAAACATCTTGTAAGTGGAAGTGGGATTGAAGATGAAGATAAAGAAATTGTAACTCCGGTTTCCCAAAAATCTCCTGCATCGATAGTGGGTGGACAACTAAAGGCTACTATTATTGATGGAGCAGTTACAGTAAAAATTGAAGGAAGTATTGGTGATGTTAGTGAACTTGTCAATAATTTATCTATTAAAGATTAAGGGTGTGTTTGTTAACTAGCAAACTTCTAGTGGGAAAATATAAGATTTGCCAGTGTTTTCCCACTATAAATTTGTCAGACAAATCTATAGTGGGAAAATTTTAGTTTGCCAGTGTTTGTTTGCAAAAATTTATAGTGGGAAAATATAAGATTTGTTAGTTTTACCAGTGTTTGTTTACATGGTTTTTCTCCAGTGGCAAATGATATTTCAATTTTTTGGAGATATTTTTTTTGGTTTTCAAACTCAATGAAGTATAACAAAAAATTAAATAAAATACAAATTAAATCAAATAAAATACAATACAACTCAACTTTAATAGTATCCATCGGATGTCTTTTTAAACAACCATCGCAGCATAGCAGTAGCAGCAGCACACCACCACCACACCTACCACACCACCTAATTGCACACACTACACACACTACCACACACACCAACCCACTACACGCACACAAAGACTCAACAAGAACACACAATAAAATATCCAAAAGTAACATCAATGTCACTTAACAATAATATATCGGTCCACCACTTAACAACAATCCCACAAAAACATATAGTTCAAACATAGAAATAAACCAAAAAACAAGGTTGAATCAACGTCCAGCTTGTTCTAGCCTCCTAAACAACCATGAAGCCTTGATATCCTCTTTAAGGCCCAAGAAGACCTTAATAAGCCTATCATTCTCGACCAGCAAGTCAAGCGACCTTAAGAAAAGCTCAGGATTCATATCAGGAAGAGACTGCAAAGCATCCTTCAACAAATCTATTTGGTCTACTTCTTCTTCTTGTGGTTTCACGGTTTGAGGGCCTCGGCAATTTTGCCACCGCCGATTAACACCTTAAACGAAGGGGGTTCAGGTATATCCTCAAAGAATCGAGACTTTGTAGTCTTCTTAGAAGTAGGTGTAGTGCTTCTAGGACCACTTTCAGTTTGAGAAGTATCCCCACCAGTATCTGAGGGAGCACCAAAAGCTGAGGACTCACTAGCATCAGAATCGTCACCCCCATCTCCTTGGGTTTGCCTAGAATCATCTAAACAAGAAGTTAATTAAAACAAAAAGTTAATTTCAAAACTAGTTAGAGACATAAAATTCAACTCTATTTACATCTAATCAACTTACCTCCATCCACCATGTCATCATCGAACCCACCCACTATTGCCCCCTTCTCCAGTTGCATAATCATTCCCAAAAATGAGACAACATTCGTCATAGTAAGGAAATGATTTCTGCCTGAGAGTTTTTGCCAACGGATGAGCCTAAATCCCACAATATACCAATTAATATGGCATCCAAAACCAAATCCTATAAAAAAAAATGAGATTATTTTATTACCTTTACATAACTCTCCCATGCATTCTCATCTGCATCAATTCTCTTGGTCTCTTTGTTGAAAGACAAACCAAACCCACTAGCATCAATCGCATGTTTTGCAACTTGCCAAGCAAGTCTCATTGTTTTCAACCTCGACCGACATTGTGCGAAACACAATTCATTCCAAGTCGCAGATTGATCTCATCGCCAGATGCGCTTCAAGCTTTCTTTCCTCCACCCATTATCCGCCTCTTGCCCCCAAAGAGCTAACTCCTCTAACAACACCTCTACCAAGATGGCTTCCATGTTGGGATACCATCTAATTTGGGGAAATCTTGTTTTCACAACTTTTTTCTGTTTTCCATCCATACCTAGTTTGAAGCAATGACCAACAAAGAACATAGCATAGTAACATATCAAAGTAACAAATAAGAAAGATTGCATGTGAATAAAACATTATAAGTAGTTGAAACATAATAGTGTCTATTACAAAAACACTCTAATAAAATCATAAGTCTACTACAAAAACATCACTCATATAATCATAATATCTATTACATCACTCGTTATCTTGCCACATTGCAATTGACAACTCATCCCTAAAATTAGTCCACCCAATGCTTGGTTGCATATCAATATTCATATTTGGAGCATTCAGAGAGTTGTCAGCCTCTTCCTCATCATCAGTGAGCTCCTCGTCACTCAATGTATTATCAGGATCTTCTTCTCGCAAGAAGTTGTGCAATGCACAGCAGGCAAGGATAACCTTTGTGTGTGTTTTGACATCGTGGAAAACTGCATGCCTTAGATAGGCAAATCGCTTCTTCAAGAGACCAATTGTCCTTTCAACAACAGTACGCAAAGATGAATGACGAAAGTTATATTGTTCTTTATGATTTTGAGGTTGAACTTCACCTATCTCTCTAAGATGGTACCGTACACCACGGTAAGGCATGAGGAACCCTGGCACTAAAGCAAATCCAAAGATCCGCAAGATAGTACTTGCCATTTGGAACAGTAAGTTTATGCCCCGACGAGCCACAACACTCCTCAACAACCGCCCATGTCTAATGCGATCCCTCCCACCCTGCTAGCACGTATGTGAACCTCATGTCAAATGTGCAAGCTACTAACACATTTTGGGTCCGCGACACCTTTTACGTTCACGATACCTAGCCTGTTGTGCTAGTGGTAAATTGATTGGAAATTGTGTACCATCAACCGCACCCACAGCATCCTAACATAAAAAAATTCATAAATATTTATTAAACTATTAAACATTGAAATCAGAATGATCCTATCCATTTTCTAAAAAGTTGACTGACCTTGAAATAATAATGCCAATGATGTGTGTTGGTACACTCGCGAGGAGAGTTATCAGCGGTAGCATTTGTTACTAACTCTATGAATAAACAAAGGATTGCATCCAACACAAGATGGAAATAACGGTGAACTGTTTCTCCTGAACGGAAGAATTGAAATATTTCATTCCGATTACGCATATCATGCCCAACAGTGTTGAGAAATAGGGCAACTTGCTCTTCCAATGTAACATGTCTGCTTTCACGTAGACCATGACCATGCAAACGAGTGCACAAGCGACGAAACATTGATCGTCTCATCCTTAATTGCTCGTGGCAGAATCTGTCAGTGCTAGTATACATCCTACCCAATACAGTTCTCCGCACTTGATCCCAATTCCTACGAGGACCTCTAATAAGAGCGGGGGGGAGCCCTACGCCTAGGCCTATACCTCCCCATATACATTCTCTTATACCACCATGTCATCATCATATATGCACTTATAACTATAAGTAGAAATGCCACTAACCTACGCTGGCGTTCGGTAATCATTCTACAATATCTCAAAAAGAAAAAAATAAATAATGAAGTATACAAATTCATGTACTCAATTAACGAAACAAACAAATTGATACAAACATACATGCATGAACAACAATCCATACATCTAATGTATTCAACCAACAAAGCAATAACAATGAACCATTCTAAAAATAATTACAACAAAGATTTGGGTATTCATTGTGCATTTGTGCCATGTCAGATAGGGATACTTCAAGTCTTGTTACCCGTACTTTGTTTCTAGACTCTATTCTTTTTCCGATCAACCACCAAAGATCAACCGGTTTGGACAATTGGGAAATAAAGAGAGATTATCTTAGCTTCTTGGTGATTCTACTATGTCTTCTATTCTCGCCTCAAAGTCCTCGATAATTTTCATCCTAATTCTATTCCAGATTTTTCTTTTAGTTATATTTGGAGTTAGGGGAGTCTATTTGTCCCCGCATGATACAAAATTAAGATTTTAACATTGTTACATATCACTATTGTGAGGAAACCTATTGTCAATTTGTATTCAAATGTACTTCGGATGAGGAGTCGGTTAGCTATACTATCATCCATCTTCCTTTCTCGTGGCATATTTGGTCTTATTTCTTTTCGTTAGTCTCGAGTGGTTTGGGTTTGTCATGTGAAGGGTTCACTAACTTCTTTGTTCTTGAGAGCTCTCCACAGATGGGAGTAGACTGGAGCATATTCCTTTCCCATTGTATGGGTAATGACCGATTGTCCTTTAGCGTAGGAATTGGTATATTGAGGATAACCTTCATCTTTGAAGGAGATGATTATACAATTAAAGGCCTCATTTTCATTCGGTCAAAAGTATGGAAGGAGCTAAAATATCATTGGAAACTATTTTCAAATTAAGAGTGTCTGTTACAGCAGTACTAAAATGATTATCGAATGACTGAGGGTATTTAATAGCGGGTGCCACCAAACAACGAAACCAAACTAAATTAAAACCCAAAAAACGAAATTAAAACCAAAACTTACCTGATGGCGCGCGGTGAGAGCTGGAGGTGGAGCGAGCAAGTTGTTGATAGGCAGCAGTGAGAAAGAGAGAAGAGAGATTGAGAGAGAGAGTTGTTTCTATTTTCCTACCAAAGTGGGAAAATACCGGGTGACTAATTCAACTTTGGGGGGAGGTGTTTTCTATTTTCCCACTTCTAGTGGGATAATTTGATTTGCTGGCTAATTTCAAATAATGTTTGCCAGGGCCCTTAAATACACCCAAACACTGGCAAATGGTACTTCTAGTGGGAAAATACAATTAGCCACCATCATTTGCCAGTTAACAAACACACCTTAAGTGTTTGTTGTTATCATCTTTTAAATTATTGTTTTGCTATTAATCATAGTGCATCTGATTTTAGCATAGTGTCTCTGATCTTTTATGACTAAATGTTGTAGAGAACATCAACTCTGTTAAAATTAAAAAACAAACTCAGAAAATTCCATATGGGAAACTTAACTATTGCAGATAGTTAAGACATGTGAACCTGTCAGTTTCAAAAGTACAAAATGAAATTATTTCGATTCTCAAACATATAAAGTCATTATAAGAACTTTGAAAATCCTAGAAAACTATAAGATGAACTGTGATGTGAAAAACATAAGTCTTCATAAGTAAATATCTTTTCTAAGGGGAACTTGTATTTCAAATAACCACCAGTTGCTGATAGTCACTACATGTGAACCTGTCAGTTTCAAAATTATGAAATGACATTACTTTGATTTCCAAACATATAAAGCCACTATAAAAACTTTGGAAATCCCAAAAAACCATAAGATGAACTGTTATGTGAAAAACATAATTCCTCATAAGTAAATATTTTCTAAGGGGAACTTGTATTTCAAATAACCACTAGTTGCTGATAGTCACTACATATGAACCTGTCAGTTTCAAAATTACGAAATGACATTATTTCGATTCCCAAACATAATAAAGTCACTATAAAAACTTTGGAAATTCCAAAAAACCATAAGATGAACTGTTATGTGAAAAACATAATTCTTCATAAGTAAATATCTTCCAAGGGGAATTTGTATTTCAAATAACCACACCAGTTGCTAATAGTCGGTGTCAGTGTAGCTTATTATTCCATCAAATGAAATCTTCATTGAGAAAATCTTCTAACGACGACATAAATCTCCACATCTTCCAATTGATGAGT
Source organism: Coptis chinensis (assembly GCF_015680905.1). NCBI lineage: Eukaryota > Viridiplantae > Streptophyta > Magnoliopsida > Ranunculales > Ranunculaceae > Coptis > Coptis chinensis. Next base: position 80,341,696 of record NC_141463.1, on the reverse strand, counting down.
CCCAGTTGACGGTTGATCAAACGGACCATCTGGTAAACCTACCAAAATATTTATAATTGTCAACTACAGAAGCATGTATTGGCACTAACCATTTTCAGCATTGTTCCCCTCTTGCTTAACATTCTGTAGGGCAATGTGACCCCATTTTAACTACCATTGCCAACATTCTTCACCTCTTGCTCAACATTCTATTTGATAATGTCCACCTCTCAAAAAGTAGCTGATATATGTTTCGAAAGTAACTAATATATATATATATATATATATATATATATATATATATATATATATATATATATATATATATATTTTTACATCCAAGAAAAACTTATTAAAAAAGTATACTAAAACAACACGAGCTCAACATTCAACAAATATCATATATACATAACAAACGAATTCCTTAGTAACTCACTAAAAAATAAACAAATTAAAATTTAGAGAAACTTTTTAATTTTTTAAAAATATTGAAATAAAATAATCACCAACAGGTTTGTAACTTCGATCCGCAGATCAACAAATTACAACTTATAAGATAATTTAATTAATATGCCAAAAAAATAAATAAATAAAAGTAATCAATCACCACCAGTTTAGTACAAAAAATCATGTAAGGTGGTTAGATATTATATGAACGTAATGACCATATTCATATATTACATTCAAGAAAAACTTTACACAAAATGTATTAAAAAAAATACAAGTTCACTTTCAAGTTCTTCTGGAGCACTTATTCCACAATCATCATATCATTTTTTGTACAACTTCTAGTGTAACTAAACTAAATGATGGGTTAGTTTACCAATTATTGTTGAAATGACTTATATATATATATATATATATATATATATATATATATATATATATATATATATATATATATATATATATATATATATATATATAAAGTGGATTTTTGTAGATGACTGATGAAGATATAAGCACAACCAAACAAAAAGAAAACACTATTTTTTTAATTAATTTTTTTTATTTATTAATTAATTTATTTTTAATTCATGTGAGCTATGAACAAAAACGACTACAAATGGAAAATATAATTGATGTGAGAGATGAGTTATTCAATGAAGAATAGAAATATATGAGAAATGAAAATGGAAAATGAGGAATGTAGGGGGGATTTTCCATCACTGAACAGATGACACGTGTATAGGAAATAACCTAAGACTATAGATGTCCAGAATGAGACGAGGACCATCAGATCAGTTTTGTAAATAAGTAATCTTGTGCTTAACATGAGTGTTTAGTGGACATGTGCCAGGTACATGACTGACCGCCTTCAAACATAACAGTTACCCCAGTCGTTAGGAAATAATATAGACAGTTCCTGCACAGAAGGAAACTAAAGATGGCGATCTTTGATGATTAGGAAGGAATCATGATGACATATCTTAAGAGTTACCTTTTAGATATAATCTTCCCATACACGATAGGACATTATGATCAACAAGGAAACTTACCTCCCATAATATATGGTCTAGATTCAGACTTCCATAAAAAGATGAATCCTAATAGGAAGGCAGAGTCCAAAGATGGAAGGGAACTCACAAGCAGTGAGGACATCCCTAAACCCTAGGACTCTCGTCACCCTTCCTATATAAACTAGAGGGATTCGCTCTTAGGAACTACGCAAAATAGGGTTTGATTCTCTAATAGAAACATCTTTTGGCACCGTCTGTGGGGACCGAAGCAGGTAAATATTCGTTTCAAACGATTAATTTATTCTAAAAACTCTTACTGTTGTGATGACAGGAGCAAAAAAAAGAAAGGGTAGCGCTACCACGCGCAACATCGCCATCAGAGAAAAAGTGCACGAGATGCTTGAAGGGGGTGAGAATGTCGGTCGCCAAGATGCGAATGATCCCTCCCAAGGACCTATGACCAACACCGATGAACCAATTGTTCCCGGAGCAGGTCCCAGGAATAACACTCAGGAGGAACATCAAAATGGCGAGAATGCTGTCCTCACCAACCCAGAGTCTGTTCTGGCAAGTCAGGCAGTGTAGGCTCTGGAACAACAAAGGAGCAACCTTAAGCCAGAATTACAGCTGCTAAGGCACTTATATCAGTCCGACATAAGGAAGGAGCCACTCATCGATCTCGATGATGACGACCCTCCGGAAGGTGGTCGTGCTAGGAACCCAAGGCGTGGGGACCCAGTTCGGCGCAAGCTATTTAAGTCAGAATACAGCAACTCAGATAAGGACTTAGGAATAGCCTCAGAGGATAATGGATTTTCAGTAATGTATGGATTATGGAAGAAGAAAGAAAAAATGTCTTTCGTATTTGTTTGAAAGAAGACGTCACGAAGAGGTTGTTCGAATTTGAGTGGATGAAAATATGAAATTTCATAAGGTAGAATGTTCATCATGTACTTCATCATCTTGTAACCATCGGCGTTGCAGCCGTTGTAGTAAGAAACCGTCGACGAAGATACTGCATCCTTCCAGTTCCAGTTGTCTTCCTTCGAATAGCTTTCACACTCCAGTTATATTTTATGATGCGACTAGCTGGGTAAGCACAAGCAGAACAACGACTCTTTTGTAGATGGAAACTTCTACGTCCAGATCGAACACACATTGTGTGTGTCTTGTTCTTTCTCTTATCGAAACCTCTGATTCCTTTCCCCATTGCAGTCGAAGTAGGAGAAACCCTAGATTTTAGCTCCACTGCTGTGTGTTATTTTAAGCAGAAGCTAGGGAAGATCGAGTGGCGTGGATGGAAGCATTGCAACCAAATTTTGAACCATATTTCAAAAAAACCGATATTATGTCCCTTAATTCATCGGGATCAACGAAAAAACAAAATAACAGCCAAGATTACAGTACATCACGCAACCACTAAGATTGTAACATGTAGTGTCTAGGACAACTTAAAAAGTGGTGCCAAAACCTAATTATATAAAACACGTGAGAGGCACGGGAGGGGTAATGTCGCCATATTGAAAATACTATCAGTTTGACCGTAGTCAACTCGGTCAACTGACGGTCATGAAAAAAAAGTGGTACTATTTTCTAATATCGGTCTAAAAAGTGGTACCAAAGTCTAAAAAACCCTTTTGGTTTTTACTTATGATTTTCACAGCTCATCTTATAGTTTGCTGAAGTTCAAAAGTAGTAATTGGCATCCTAAATTGTCTCGTATATCAGCAACTTGCAATCATCTAGTTCTCTTGTGGTCCTAAAATGTAGTGTTGTGGGCTTCGTCCTAAATACCCTCTTCATCGTTGTTCCCCTGGTTCTCAGTACCATTTTTACCGGTATTCTCATCATGCTTACAACTTGAGCATCTGTTCCCCACTTGCTCAACATTCTCTTGGGCAATGTTTACTAGCTCATTTTGACTATCATATTCAGCATTGTTCCCTTATTGCTCAACAATCTCTTGGGAAATGCCTACCTCCTTTAAAGTGAGTCACGTTCCATCCCTATAGATTTCCAGGAGAAATCTAGCATTCAGATCCCAATTACAACGGTTTGTGTTGTTCCAGCCATTACTCCAAGTTGGATAGATCTATATAAGTCCTACCTCAAAGATGGAACACTCCCTGAGGATAATAATGTAGCAAGGCGTCTGCTTGCAAAGATACAAAGATTCACCCTCGTTGGAGATGATCTGTACAAGAAATCCTTTATGGTACCTCATCTCAGATGTCTCTCCCCACACCTCACTGAACAGGTTATGCGAGAAGTTTATGAAGGAATTTGTGGCAACCATGCTGGGGGCAGAATACTAGCTCTCAAGATCCTAAGAAAAGGATACTTTTGGCCTTATATGCAAAAGGATGCACAGGTTTTTGCCCACAAATGTGAAAAATGTTAACGATATGCTCCGCTAATCCATGCTCCAGCAACAGAACTACACCCATTGGCCAGTCCATTGCCATTTGCACAATGGGGAACTGATATTGTATGACCTCTACCACCTGCTCCTAGCAATGTCTGATTCCTACTAGTTGTGATGGATTACTTCACCAAGTGGATAGAAGCAGTTCCCCTTGTCTTCATTCGAGAATATGTCGTCAGAAAGTTCATTTGGAACAACATTGTCTGCAGGTTCGGCATACCCAAAGTTATCATCTCAGATAATGGGCAACAGTTCGCTGGAGGATTATATTAGTCGCTGAACTATGTGAGGAGTTTCACATTATCCATCTATTCTTAACTCCAAGGTACCCACAAGGCAATGGCCAGGATGAAGCCTATAACAGGGTCATCTTGGATAACATGAAGCGTAAATTAGACGACGCAAAAGGTTTGTGGGTTGAGGAACTACCTAAGCTAGGTCCTATGGGCATACCGAACTACACCCGATCGGGCCAACCCGGTGAATCCCCATTTTCATCGACCCTACGGAATCGAGGCGGTCATACCTCGAACCGGTAGCTCCCACTTTCGGAAGTCAGATGTTGTACACACTCTGGACAATAAGGAGTTGTTATGTAGATAAATGGATCTCCTAGATGAAAAACGAGAAGGTGCCGCACTTCTCTTAGCTGCTAACCAGCAGATTCTGAAGAGATCATACGACAAGAGAGTCCGGATTCGATCTTTCAAATCTGAAGATCTAGTTTTATGGAAATCCCAGAGCCCAACAGCAAGCTTGGGCCCAACTGGGAAGGACCATACATCATCGACAAGATTGGTCGAACTGGTTTTTATTATCTACGCACTGTTGAAAGGGACGTTCTTATTAAACCATAGAACGCGCAATACCTTCGCGAGTACTATTAGTAAATTGTTATTCTATGCTTTTCTATGCATTGTCCACTCCTCTCAAATTCATCAACAAAGTGCTCCACATTGACATCGAATTTATTCCTTGCATTTGTTTTTTATTTATGATCCACAATGGACTAAACCTTTAGGGAATTATATTCTCACTATCTGTTCAAGAATATTGTATGCCAATTTGTTTTAGAACCAATGATACTGAGCATGGAAAAGTTGAACTGTATGCCAGATCCTTTTCCATTCCCATGCAGCTGGAACTATACGCCAGTTCCTTCAAACTGCGATTATCCTCGATGGGTTAAGCCTTTAGGGAATTCAACCACACTAATTGTTCAGTAAACTGTATGCCAGTTTGACTTGGAGCAAGAGATAGTGTTCTTGAGAGCTTGAACTGTATGTCAGTTCCTCGCGCTCTCGAAACATCAATATAAGAGTTGCTGGGAAGATCTGGGTTGGATCCAGATCCTAGCACGCAAATCATGGGCCTGGAACAGTATCGGCATGATAGCGCTGAGGAAGACTCCCCCACTACTGTTATGGTGATAACCTATTTATTTTTTAAATAAGTAGAACCTATCGTTATTAAACACAGTGTTGTGCTCATGACACCGAGTTACTTTCGCAAAGACATATGACTCTATTGCGATCGAACTCTTACTTACAGTTAACTTGAATGGCTCCCATGATATCCTGATCAGATTTTGGTCATGCCTCATTTTAACTTGTTTAGCCTACTAGGGTCACCTATTGTTGTTCCAAATGAACTTTGGGGGGCATCAGGGGTAGAGTATGCATAGTAACACATGTCATATAACATAAAGTGCTTCTAATGTATACATAAACTAGAAGAGCTACAGAGCTCAGTAAGTAAATAGTACGCATGCATAAAATAGAAGAGCTGCAGAGCTCAGTAAATAAATTGTATGTGAGCTATATAGCTCAATATTACAGATCCATAGAATAATTATTTGAAAATAATGGCTTATGAGAATCATCAACTTAAAAACTTATGAAGCAGGGGTAGAATCAAACTTCGGTTCACCATCAGTGTTGCACCATTGTCAAGAACTCTTGTTTCACTCTCAAGAACAGACTGTGTGGTTGGATAGCTGGAATGGTTGAAGGCTGAACAAAACATTCACCTAAAACTGAACCGGCAAAGGAAAGGAATAAAGCGGGAGGCATGTCATCATCCGTGTCTTCTTCAGAGGATGAGGAGGCATCAGGCATAAGTTCTTCCTAGATAGTTGAGATACTGGTGTCTAGATTAGGAAGCAAGATGAAAGGGTTGGTCACTCGCCCCTGAGCATCCAACTGAGAGACATATCCAGTAGCCTCAATAGCCTCCTCAAACTTAACTTGTCTGGCAGCATCGAAGGACTCTTGAAAAACATCAAGTATTCTCAGAGCAAAGCGAATGACATTTTCAGCTGACCTCTTCTTCACCTCCTTCACCACTTGAGAATATAACTCAAAGGTTTCCGGGTCATCAACCTTCTTATCAGAGCGAAGACGTTTCTCTTTTAGAGCCATCTCATAGCCTGACATGACCTCATTTGCATGGGCAATGGCTTGCCCAAGGGTCCTCATCTCGGTGTTCCTACGGTTAATTAAGTTCCCCTTGGACTTGGTCATGTTTTGCTTGCAGGGTAGTTGTCACACCCCGAATTTTGACAGAATTCGGAAAAACATTATTTGTTCCCGACTCTTCGATCTCCGAGGTGTGACGCTAACGGAAACCACAAGGCAGCAACCAATCTTCTTCAACACTAAACTGTCAAGACTTATCAACTATGTTCATTTAATGAACACACCCGATAAACAAACATGCAAATTAGATCAACATTATAAAAATGCTGGTGTGAGTAGCTTTAAAATACAACATATACTTATACATATATATACACAATCCATAAGGCGGTTAGTTCCTTCTCCGAGGCCTTAACTTTCAAATCCACTAATACAAAGATCCTTAAGTACAATAATTAAAGCGGGTAGTTCCTCCAATCGAGGCTAGCTTTAACTTCCCACTAACCACACAACAAACCATACGCGATAATAAAAGGCATTTAGTTCCTCCACGAGGTTTTAGGTTCTAACTAAACTATAACCCGACCAAGCATATTCCATACTTACCTCATTTCATGCTCAATTACAGAGTGAGTCGTCTCTGCACAAGTAATTAGTTTCACCCACCCTTCTGCCAAACCATATATCATCTATCTAAAGATATATCATTAACCAACATATTACCATAATTATATTAATTAAGGCTTTCTTTGTGTGTCCCTAAAATTCACGTTGTATCTATGTCTTATCTAGTTTTCCTGGCTACCACAATCGCTTCCTAACGCCAAACATGTACATCCACATGCCTCCCCTTACATAATGAACCACTCGTATGGCGTAACTACTCGGCGGGGATGGCGCACACACCGTAACCCTCACACGAAAGCCATTATGTAAGTACTGCTACTATTCGGCATAAAATATCGCGCGTCTCGTTCTAATTTTGCGAACGGAATAATCAAGCCACTATTCGGCTACGCCAGAAGGGCCATTCAGATTCACTGAAACGCCAGAAGGACCAATCAAATTACTTACGCCCGAAGGGCCATTCAGATTCACTGAAACGCCAGAAGGGCCAATCAAATTACCTACGCCCGAAAGGCCATTCAGATTCACTGAAATGCCAGAAGGGCCAATCAAATTACCTACGCCCAAAGGGCCATTCAGATTCACCGAAACGCCAGAAGGGCCAATCAAATTACTTACCGAAGGCCATTCCATTCAGATTCATCAAACGCTTAGAAGGGCCAATCAAATTACTTTAGAAGGCCATTCAGATTCACTGAAACGCCAGAAGGGCCAATCATATCACATGAGTTGTGGTAGCTAGGTTCTAGGATTTTCGTTACGTAATTTATTCAAGTGTCATACATATATATCTCAGAATAATTCTTATTCTATCCCATGCCAGTATACTTAATTGTACTGAAGCTCAACATTTCTCGTCATAATACAATCCACATTATCACGTGCCAATACTATTCATTGCACGCTATCCAAATATCTCTATATCAAATCTCGAAACTTATTATTTCACGTGCCAATTATATATTGCACTAAGCCATAATATTTAGAAATATCTCAATATATCTCATAACCACTTTCATTCTTTCACGTGCCAATATATTATTGCACTACACCACAATCCCATGGGAAAATCCACAAATACTATACTACCTCCTAGTAGCATCTCACAGATAAAATAATGGAGCATTTATACATTTATTTCTCCAAAACTATTGCATTTAATATATATATCCCGACATATTAGATAATGTCACAATTGCTTCAAACGTATCGCATAACATTTTTATTGCGTTTTAGGAATACTATATCTCCTAAAGTTTCTATCTCGTCACGTGTCAAAATATACACAATATCAACGTCAAATCTTTCCTAGATAATGACAACCAAATTTATACAATCTCGACAATATTTTATTACTACATTTCTCCATATTCTTAAATATGTGAAAAAACTGGAAACAGTCAATATTCCACAGTCAACAGTTAAAGGTCAAAGTCAACGGTCAATGGTCAAAGGTCAAAGTCAACGCATCATTGTCCAAGTCAAACTGTCGTTTCCATGATCAACAAGTTCATGGTCATAGTCATGGTTCATGGCTAAGGTCAAAGGTGCATGGCTCATGGGCTCATGACCAAGGTAATGGTTCGGACCCAACTGGCCAAGCCCAAACCTTAGAACCCGAAAGTCTAAATGTTGAAAGACCCATATAGATCTATTTTAAGTTATACGGACCGACATATCCCAAACAAAATAAAAACTGGCCCAAAGAAAACACTAGTTAGTTCCAGCCCAAACTTAAACTAAACTGGTCCAAAACTTAAGATTTATCCGGCCCAAGCACTAATTAGTGTTTAGGCCCAAAAACGGAAATCAGAACCAGCCCAACCAAAACAATCTAAGTTCCGGCCCAAAGACTTAAAATTAAACTGGCCCAAACTAAACAAATAGAAAATGGCTCAACAACCATCTAAGGCCCAAGCCCCAGGCCCAAACCGACCAACAGTGGCATCTTTTTCAGGCTTCTTCCTCCACCGCCAGCCACCACTCGTGCTCCCCTTTCAACCCCACGGTTTTGATCCCCGCGAAAACCCCTACCACTTTAATAAAAGCTAAAACCCCAACTCTTTCAATTCATATACTTCCTCAAAGTAGATTTGAAATTCGTCTGCCATTAATGGCTTCTCTAAGCTCCAGCAGCACCATTTACATCCCCCACACACACACTACACTACCCCATCAAACCAACAACCCATAACCTGAACCAAACAATTCCGCACAACAACGAAATCCCATAAAAATCCAACCCCAAGATTATCCGAAGAATGAAAATTTATAGGGGAGGAGGTTTGGGGCTCGCGCCTCCATTGACGCTCCCTTCAAGCTTCCACAGCCCCCTCCAAACCAACATTCAATCACCCAACAACAAGTTCCAACCAAACAAAAACAACCCACGCACAACAGTTCACCTAAACAAATCTAAAGGGGCGATTTTTCTCTGGCCGCCATTAACAAAGCTCCCGAGTTTGGAACCGTTCCCCCCAGTTCACTAAAACCAATATCCACACCACATCATTATCCCAATTCGACAGGTTCGACGATATACACTACAAATGCTAGTTTGGGGCTCGCGCCGCCATTGACGCTCTTTCGAGCTTCAACAGCCCAAACAGTTTCAATACTATACTAACAGTTCCAACTAAACATAGCCACATCACCACGCTAAAGAAGTACCGGACAAGAAATTAAGTAAAATACTAAACAGATTTAAAATCATAGTTTATGAAATTTGTAAATTCTAAACAGACAAAAATTATAGTTTTAGTAGTGGTGAGAGATAAACTCTACTCACATTAATCCCAAGCTCCACGAATCCTCCTAGTCCGAATCGTCGCGCTCCACCCTCCAGCAAACGAGTTTCTATCTCTGCCTCCATTTTTATTATTTTATTTTATTCTCTCCGAAAACCTTATTCTCTAGAACAATGTAATTATATACTTGGGTTTGAAACCCAAGCCCAACACGCACTTCGAGCCCGTAAAACCGGACCACATATCTCAAATCCAATCCAACAGATTTTATATAAATAATTAAATTAATTAATTAATAAATATGTATTTTAAATACGGGCTTTACAGTAGTGAAGTGGGCACGCAGTTCTAATAACTTCACTTTCCAAGTGGAGGCATCAGCAGCTCTTTTTTAGGCTTTCTCTAAAGAGCTCTGAAGGTTGGAGATAGTGCCTCTCATATTCTTGAAGCCAGTATCAGATTTCTTCTCTTTCGCCAAGAGCTGGTCAACTTGGATCTGCACTCCCGCTTCTCTTCTCACCGCCTTCTTTCGCCCGCACCAGCCTCTCGGTAGCCATGACATCAGTGGATGAATCGGCGGAGGCCGCAAAAATGGGTTCTTTCATAGCCAAAAAGTTATTCACTAACTGGAGAAGAATATAAGATGTGTAAGAAACACAATGAGAGAAACCGAACACTAAATAGAGAATAAAGTCTTACCTTGGCAAGGTGAACAACAGATCGGCAAAAAGACAGGTCCAGGTCCCAGCTATGTTGGCTTCAGCCTTGTCAACAGGAAATCATGCAGCTTCCAGAACTCCAAGCGGGATGTCAACATCTTTAACAGAGTGCTTGTTGGTAACAGGTAGTTCATTAGTTCGTCCCCAACGCCTCATCTCCACAATCATCTCCCTCTCAGGAGAATCTGGAGATCTTGGCAAAAAAAGAATGTCATCACTCACCCCCTCCTATCACTGTTTCAGCAATACCCTTCCCCTTGTGATTATCAGGGAGGGGAGGGTCAACAGTTAAAGGGACATTATCACTAGTTTGTTCGAACCCGTAGAAGAACTGAACTGATAGGGTTTCTGACTACATTCTTGCAAGGCTTAACATGTGGGGAATACTAGCGGAACCTTAAAAAGAGTGTCTTCACTAATTCAGAGAAGCGTGAAACTTCATTTTCTTACCAGTGGGGGCAACATCAGAAGCAGTATTAGATCTCTTTAATCTAGAATGGTTGGATGCACGCACTCCCTTTTTAAAATTACTGGCCGCCAGCAGTTTATGTCACGCCCCGAGACCCAACACACATCCCGAGGACGATGAGTGAATCTCGAGGCTGACACCTATCCCGATTCTACCGAATTTCGGCAGAGTTTCCTTTGTTTGATCAACATTCATAAACCCTAAAACCTCATATAAACCTGCCATAATCCCCGACATCTCATAATTCATTCTTCCAACCATATATATATCCAACAACCATACATACTACTCCTAACTTTAAATACTACAGGGATATGATGGTGTATCTACAAAACAAGGAGAACTGTCGCTAAATACATCGATTATTACATCAAGATGGCCTAGCTTCATCAGATATACAACCAAAGGAACTAGCCTCTTACTATACAACCAAAAGAAAAGAGCTATGCTCATTATATACAGCAAAAGAATAACCTAGATTATCTCTATACAGCCCAAAATATAAACTTGGCTCTGTCTCTCGTCAAGCATAAGGGAATCCTCCCAAATCCCCATAACCCTTATCGCTAGGGTTAGGAAAAGCCTCCTCCGCAACTGGCTCGTCTGAAATGTTAAGTAGGATGAGCAAACAACTATGCCCAGTAGAAACGCACATAACCAATACTAAACTACTTATACAAAACATTTAAAACATGCAGGTTTTTATAATAATATCCAAATATTGTGACTATACAATAAATCACTAGCTAGCATAAATCATATCGGCATGCTTCTTTAATATTCAAAATATAGTTTTCATAGTCATCATACAACTATTGTGGGCACACGCATCCTATTAGAATGGTGAGGTAATGACGGTACTCACTTCGGCCCGATCCGCAGTAATCTCGGTTCAAGACTTTCCAAAGTGTGAACCATGCACCGTTGTTTTCCCTCGATTTTACCGGGGAGGGAGTGAAATGCCGTTGTTGTTTCAGACACACAAAATCCCCAAAGCTTTTAGGGCTCAAAGGGCCCCATGGACCACCACGACCCCCATACGGGCCACTTCACCTAACTTACGGTGGTCAACCGCTCGACGACCGCAGTAGACGCCGGGATCGACACACATCCGTGAGTGGACTAAACTCTCACTCCTCGCGTCTAAACCCTCATCGAGGTAACATGTAACCCCACTCGAAGCTAATCACCATACACAGTGGACACGCATCTGAAGCATGGTTATCTAGAAAAGTAGAAAAGGAATTCCTGGACTACATCCAAAGATGCATCCCTTTAAAGGTGGCCCACCACCTCGAAGGTGTACACCATAGTTGGAATCCTACAAATAACTGCCGTCTCGAATTTCGACAACAGTTCCTTTCTTTTAGAATTCACAATTCCTTTTCTAAATCCCTCGTGATAAGCATAGTAATATCTATATATATACTTTCAGATTACCGATTGTTTTCCAAATACTATAGATACATATTTAGATTTTCTTTTAAAATCATTGATCTGATGTGTGAGTTCCCCGGATTTCCCACCATCGAAAGTAAAACAACCTATGACTCCCAAACGGGCTACCATAGTAAAAACAACCGATGATTCCCAAACGGCGAATCATCGTGAAATAACCACTGAAACTCTATCCCGGGGACAATCCAACCTCACACATATTCATTAAACAACCCGGTAATCCTCACCAAGATACAAAATCCATCTCTCTCGTCTCCCATACTTGACAAGAGGCGCCAACCCTTCCCAAAACCAGTTTTTCTCTTTTAACAAAGAAAACCAAATCTCCGCTACCCCGATTTTACAAAAAAACCATTTCACACGAAAGCTATCTATATATATAGTTTATAGCGAGGAAATACAGTGCAAAACATGAATATCATATATACATGCATGGTTGATAAGCAACTATCTATTTCCTATTTAAACAATTCAAATCATGCATGAAAATAAGCAGACTATATATTGGTATGTAGGTTCCTACCTTAGCAAGCTCCTTCTCCTCAAGCCCACTTAACCAAATCGAGCCCGCTTAACCTAATCAACTTCGAATTCACACCTATAACAAAGATATACATATACGCGTCGGTTGTTAGAATTGATCGAACAACGAGAAAATTCTTAACTAGTGTAAGTAGAAGAAATCTCGACGCTAAGAATCGGGTTTCGGATAAATTTTCATCTAACTACCCGTTAAGAGACTCTGAGTGCCATTTCTGGCATTGTTCCTCTGACAGGGCTCTGTAGTCATTTATAGCCACTGTAGGACCGCACGTCAATGTCAATCATATCTATCAATCCCCCTAACTATTATGATTTTTCCCAACTCTAACTACAACAAATTCCACTCTTCAATTCACATTTAATCCAATACTACTAAGTGGGTGTTCTTTCTCACTCATTCGATACTCAACGTGATCTTAAACAAGTGTGAACTAGCATCAATGCTCTAAAATAGATTGAATATTTAAAATTCTTACCGAGTCAGCCGATCCCTCCTTAGTTTTCGGCTCCACCACTATTTCACTCCACTCTAGCTCCTCCAAACAGCTACTGCCGACCTTCACCACCCCCAATACAATCAGTTACAATCAATACATTCAACTCCATCGAATTTTAAAGCTAATTAACTAATAGAGACGGAATCGCACTCACCTTTCTCTGCGATTTCGCTTGATACGCTCGAAATTCACTAGCTTCTCCAACTGCTACTGCCGAAATACCACACTCCCGTTAAATATTTCCATCAATACATCACCAGCTATCAACATCGAGTTTAAACTTGTTGATTGAGGCAGATTAAACTCACCCGGCAACGGCGGTACAACGAAATTCACTGACCTTTCGTGAATCCCGACGCCAATCCAAGAATTTGCGAAGCTTCACACTTGATTTGAGTGCTACTAAGGATTGGGTGTTGGAATTCTTGAGTTGAATCGGTTGGAGACGAATTCACTCACCTGTCGCCGCGATTTGGCTTCAGTATGCTCGAATTTCCAAGAGATTTTGAATTCTCTCACTTCAGTTTAGTGTTCCTAGGTTTGGGTGTGAAGAATTTATGGTTGGATCAATGGGAATTGAGAGAATTTCAGTTTCTCTCTCCTAGGGTTTTAAAAGGTGCGAAAATTGGGGAAGAAGAAGTTAGGTGCGATTTTTTTTTGATTTCGCGATTTCGTTTTTCCTATTTGGGCCGATATATTTAGGCCCAAGCCCAATATATTACAATTAGGCTTAAGGTCCTCACACTCCTAACCGCCAACTCGTTTGACGTCACGTTGTAACTATTTTTCCGGCCCATCCCATTAAATTTAATCTTCTATATTCTATCTCACCGCAGGCTATAACGATGACCCAATCATGCGTGTAAGCTGTTAACTCGTGCCAGCTTCGCACGCAGAAAACCGCTAACCGGCATTTTGTCAAATTTTCGCATATGGGTCGCTTACCTAACGTGACTTATGAGTCGGAGTTAAGTTCCAGTAAGTTACGTACGTTTGAAATATAAACCCGACGACCAATTTACATAAATGACCCTAGATTTATTATGAAATTTACAAAAATACCCTTAACAAGAATTTGAGTTTTTACAGTTTATGAGACAATTCAGGGCCCCTCCCGCCAGTGATCACGCAATCATCACTGACAGTAGGCTCCTGAACTGAACCCAACGTCGCAGCATCACTGGAGATGGCCTCCAAACTCTTCTCCTTGTGGTTTCCCCTTCTTCTAGTAATCAAAGAGGATTCATCCCGAACCGGAGGAGGAAGAAGTCCAAAGATCCCTCGATCAACGGAGGAGGAAGTGTTGTCGCCCGAATTCCGCGGTATTTATCCCAAAGGGGAAAAGCCAAGAACAAGTTGCAACAATTCTTCAGTAAACATGTTGAAATATTCAAAAAGACGAGTGGGATTAGGAACAATCACCCAAGGCATCCTCTATTCCTTGGGGATCTTCTTGATAATGTCCACCGTAGCAGCATCAGTTGCAGTTAGTTGATTTCAGGGGCAAGAGTCATCTAAGGAATAATAGCAAAAGATATTCAGGAGAAAGACTCTTATATCAAGTTATAAAGTACCTGAATAGGAAGACTTACTGGTTAGAGCATGGGTGCATTTTATGGGAACAGGAATTCTCATTGGCTCACCATTAGCATTGGAGGGGCGAATGTCCCACGTATCACCCAACACACAAAGGTGGTGATCAGCCCAGCCTTCGTCACTCTGCTTCCCCTCAAAAAAGACGATCGGAGAATTCTTGTCTCTGTTCATAAGGTAATTGTATGATTGGTCTCGAATATGCCGGACCTCATAAAAGTAACCGAACACCCAACGGTTAAGAGCAAACCCATGTCTTTTGGCAAGAAGGGCAGAGTACATAACAGTTCTGTAAAACAGGAGTGTTGCCTGACCAAGAGCAAGATTGAAGTGAATCAGACACTCTCTTTGCAATGGGTGGAGAGGAAGAGTGAGTCCGGCCCTAAGCTGACCAATGGTGATGAGTGCCACCTAATTGTAGGCCAACTCATCACATAACCTCCCCCACTCTAGGCCGATATCTTTAGGGATGTGAAATTTCTCGCGGATCAATTCCAGGGAGAAAAGATCTCCAAAGTTTACAAGTGACCAGTTAGGATTTATGATCGAGAAAGAGAAAAAGTTTCAAGCTTTGGTTAAACCCTAACGGGAGATCAAAAAGTTTAGTATGCAGAAAAAGGTAGCAGAAGAGATAATAAAAGTTCTCTCACCAGATCTCTTATATACAGATAAGATGGACGGTTAGGATGAGCCCAAGCGGTGCGTCTTTTTGGGATGGAACTACCCCATTACCTTTTTCGGGAAATGGTGTGTCTGTTCGAGCCGTCTTTTCAGAGCCTTAATTAGTTGGGTACGTCCGCAGCTCCAACAACACTTTTGGAAAAGGATTCTTTCGCGACCAAAAAGCGATTAATAAACTGGCCCATGCCCTAGATGGCAGAGGGGGCATCGTAGGGGGATTTCCGCCACCGGAACGGATGACACGCGTGTATGGAAAATAACCTAAGACTATAGATGTCCAGAATGAGATGAGGACCATCGGATCAGTTCTTTGAATAAGTGATCTTGTGCTTAGCACGAGTGTTTAGTGGACATGTGTCAGGTACATGACCACCAAACATAACGATTAGCCCGGTCGTTAGAACTCGATATAGGCAGTTCTAACGAGCAAGAAAACCAAGATGGCGATTTTTTATGATAAAGAAGGAATCGTGATGACATATCTTAGGAGTTACCTTTTAGATATAATATTCCAATACACGATGAGACATTATGATCAACAAGAAAACTTACCTCTCATAAGATATGGTCTAGATTCAGACTTCCATAAGAAGAGAAATCCTAATAGGAAGACAAAGTCCAAAGATGGAAGGGAACTCACAAGCGGTGAGGACAACCCTAAATCCTAGGACTCTCATCACCCTTCCTATATAAACCAGAGGGATTCGCTCTTACGAACTACGCAAAATAGGGTTTGATTCTCCAATAGAACAAATGATATTTGTGAAATCACCGACGGTTCAACCTTGAACTCACCATCATCTCATCCCTTCTCCATTCAGCAAAAGATTCCATATCACAAGGCACGAGGAAAGATCGGGAATACTTGAATTTCCCCCAGGAAGGTGAGTGACAAGACAGGAATTAAAAGAACTAATGAAGATAAAACTTCTATAAATATTGTAACAATAAGAACAAAATCAACATCGAAATGGTAAACATAACTATGGAAATCTTAAAATATCCAAACAGGACTACGTAAAACAAACCTAACACTACCTAGAACCAAATCAACACTGATGACAACAAAATAAAGTTCAAAATATATCAATAAACAATGAGAACTATACCATTATCGGATTTATGTTGTTGTTCTCCATGAAAAACCTTAGAAAAATTGAGAAAGAGAAGACAATCAAGAAAAAGTATAAAAAAAACAGGAAGCTTTGGAGCTTTGTAAAAAAAAAAATCAAGCTTGACACAAAAATCGAGATAAAAGTTGTTTCATGTCCGTACAACAAACACTATAAACACGTTGCTGATAGTAGATCAGTAAATTGTTATTTCTTGATTATCACAATAGCTAATTCTACTGGTATAAATGATTGCCATATTTTTTTATTTATGTGTGTTAAAATTCAACGGTCAAAAATTGCTAGTACGTATCGCGAAAAAAATCTAGTGGGTTACTATAATTGTGCATGTCAACATCACAAGTATAAAAAGAGAGAGAATGTGTTGTAGAGGAGAGAGAGTGTAGCAGAAGGAAAGAGAGTGATGTAAGGAAAGGTAAAAATATTAAAAAGTCGTTGAAAATGTCAAAATAAAAAGACATAGCCGGTTGGAGCAAAATGTGCCTATTGCCGAATCAGGAATTTACAGTGACAACCATGTGTCCATGTAGATGAAAATACAACATGCTCACTTGGCGAAGAAAAAAAAAATGTAGATGAAAGTATGAAATTGGACTTCTCAACAAAAAAGTAGACGGACAAATCTGTTCTGAAACAGAGCTTTTTTATCGTGGAATTAGACTTGCTATTAACGTCGGTTTATCTGTCAGGTCGTGTCGGGTCGCTAGTAGTAGTAACAAGGCAATGAGTGGAGAAAGTTTATACATAATCCATCATCCAAAAGTAATAAAGCTAGAAGAATCAAATATAAAACTCTGAAATAGCACCATCAAACTATCAAAGAGGTCCAGAAATAGAGCTCGCTTCGAAGTGGTGGACCGAAGTTGGGCCTTAACGTAGTAGGATCCACATTTCAGCCCATCTATTTTAATCACGTGAACCGCACACTCTACAACCCTAAACTCCCACCTATAAATACTTCCAAAACGCACACTCTCTCACTTCATCACCCTTTCTTCTCAGCTGCACAGAATTAGGGTTTCAAGAAACAACAAAAAGAGGACTAGTTTTTTCATCTCAACTTGTTCATCATGCGTGCCAAGGTAATTTTCAAACCCCAATCTCTTCTTTCCTTTTTATATATGTAAACCGTGTCTCCGTTTTTAATATTTTGTTTTGTAGTGGAAGAAGAAGAGAATGAGGAGGTTGAAGAGAAAGCGCCGAAAGATGAGGCAGAGATCTAAGTAGAAAGCTTGCTTTTGATCGAGGAGCTTCTTCTGTTTTGGTGGGTTTTGGATCGTTGAAGTTTTAGCAATCGATTTGGTTTTAATTTTTTTAGGTGTTGGTTGGAAAACTAGATCGATCTAGAAGACTCTTTAGTTGTTTTTATTTTGTTTAATTTCCTAAAAATACGTTTGCTGGATTTGAGTTTTTGATAATTTAATTAGATGGGATTATTATGGTTTATTACGTGGATGAATGTTTTTAATGTTATTTAAATTATGTTATTGTTTGTTTGCATATATAGTAAATGTGGTATTAGGGGTTTCTCTTTTCTTTGTATGTATCAACGCACGCAAAGAGTATTATTTCATATTATTGATATGCAGTTTGTATTGGGGTTCAGGACTAAATTGTATTTGTGGATGGATTAATAACATGAACTAGTGAAGTTTAGTTGGTTATATAAAGCACTGTGCTACCATAGATGATGCCTTCAGTTCTTGAGTAGCATTCTGTATCTCAGATTTTGTGTATGCTAAGATATTTTGCGATGCATTCCCTTGGTAAATTATATGCCAACTTGCTAAAGACTAGTGTCAAATTTTGTCGTGGGTTGTGCACCTTCTTAGTATGATGGCTGGGTATATGGTCTTGGTTATGTACTTGCATGTGTGTAAACACTGCCTGTTTAGTGTTGCCGAAGTTGCTTGCTATCTTAGTTTACGTAAGAGCCTCAATGGTACAGAAGGAGCTGTTCCTCAGAATGGGGAGTTTTTGCTAAGATAAATTTTGGTATGTTGCAACCTGCTTTTCCTGTTTTTGCTAAGATAAATTTTTTGGTATGTTGCAACCTGCATTTCCCATTACCCAAGAGTTTTGCCATTTCCATGTTCATGGCGTCCGCATTTCTATAGTGAGTGTTACCGCACGAGACTTCATCTCATTTCTATGGTGAGAAGAGGATAAAATTATGTTAGCGTACGACCAAAATATCGCTGATATATCCTATATTGCTGATATATTTTGATATCAACAACAACCATTGTTAAAAGATTTACATAATGTTTAGTAACTGTTTTGGTAGTAGTTGAACTGTTTGCAGGTAGGGGTGATATGGAGAATGTGAAGAATGTTTATTTTTTTATTGAGTTGTAGGGAGCAAGATATCCCAGGTATATACCTTTTTGAGTACTCATACCTTTTTGTTTTAATATCTTGATAAAAGCTCATGTCAAGGCCAAAACTTATGATCAAGCGTCCGTAGGAAAATGATTCTTGGAAGTCTTAGGCCATCAGATGTTGCGACATAACATTTTCGGACTCAATGTTTGCTTTGGGCTTTATAAAACGGGTTACCTAACGTGCCCATGCTAGAAAATGGCTAGCCAATCAACTACAAGTTCAATGCTATTGCAGAGGTGAGCATACTGAATATTAAAATTCGGAATTAACTAGACATGAATTGTAAATCTTTTGTTCACCTCTCATGCATTTGATGGGTTAGTAATCAGGTTGAACTGGTTTTCCGAGATACTACGTTGAACTTAGGCTGAACTGTTGAAGCTGTAAAGTTTTAGCAGCATTATACACACTTCGGAATTTACTTATTAACTATAATATGATGTCTAACATTTACATATACTTTCCTATTGCAGGCCCGTATGTCGATTGAGAGTAGATGAACTGAAGCAACCTTAATTTTGAGTTCCACACACTCGAATCTCGATACCGGATCCACTCAATGAAAAAGATGCAATTGATCTAATTTTAATACTTCATTCCCGTTTTCATGTACGCCATTGTAATGCCGGAGAAAATAATCTTGGACATTTAATTTTATAACTTTCAGTTTACATTGTGTTATTAGACTATTGCATTAATTAATACAGTAACTATTCTAAATTATATTATTGGGTTAATTTCTATGGAGACATTTGAAATTCTGGATCAAATAATATACTTCATATATCGTCAATCACAAATGCCCCACTTACAAGAACACTAGCCAATTATGCTACAATGTATACTTTAAAACGATGTGCAGTGCAATGTTGGCATAAGGGACGTGATTCATATGATACTGCCGGATTGCATAACTTAAAAAATAATTGGCTATCATGTGTAACTTGCTTTCGCGAATTTTCCATGGTAATTTCGCAAATCCTTGTTGAACAGTGATATATCACATAGGTAAATTATTTGATATGCTTTGAAACATATGTAAATGAAGAGACAAATTACTCTTCATTTAATTATACTACCCCAATCTCTTCATTTGGTGGACTATGGGTGAAATCGCTGTTAGCTTTCAATTCCCTTTGCTGCTTTTAAATTGCTGCATATAACTTGATTATGTTATCATTTGTATACTACCCCAATCTCTCTATTTTCTAGACTCAAATGTTTAATTATGATGTTAGAGAATCCTCAACTCACTAGATTCAGGCAAATCAAGGTTTGTATTTGAGCTATAGAAATACCTTCCCTTAGTATAAGCCTCAAGCCTGGAATACAAATTCGTGCAGCGCACGTGCATGATGCTAGTATCATTACAGGATGCACGAAACTGAGGAACATTCATTCACCAAATATGTGACAAACTGACAATCACTAATGAACTTACAAGACAAAAATAAATTACTTAATTGCTAATAAAGTAAATTAACCGACTTAAAAAAAGATGTTTTTTCCTCTTTATTACCGAGATCCTGAACCACACAGATGACAGATCTACTTCTCGCGCAAATTTAAGTTATACATTGATTTATCCTGACAACATCAACTTGGACTCATTCTGTTTGTTTACCCACAATACTTAAGATGCTACCCAGACTCCGCTGCTCATTTTGGTGGTTTTACAATGAGGATGGGGCATTTTGCATGATGGGCACAGTAGTCACTGACGCTTCCAAGAAATGTTCTGCAAGCAAAGGACAAACCATTAACCGATGAAGGTGTTTTACCACAGAAAGAAATTGTAATTCGATTATTGAAAAAAAAAAGAAATTGTCATTCAAGTACTAGTCACAAATCCAGTAATGAAGAAGGTTAGAAGGAGATCAAGGAACAAAATGCTAAATCATTACAACAACTCAAAAGGAATGCCATTAAGTTATATATATCGTAAAGGGACAACAATCATTGTTTAAATCAAACACAATTTATTAGTCTTTCAATTCCTCAAGGTTTAGCTAAGGCTTAGCTCAGCCCTTACTAGTAAAGGGAACTGGAGCGGATTATTTGACCTGATCGATTTGTCTGTCCCAAAACTTTATCCCTTACTTGCCAGGACTAGTCTTGTGTGGAACTCAGATTGTTGCATATATTCCGGTAATCCGGATAATAAGCTATTTTAGTCTCCATACAAGCCTAGGGGAGGGAAACAGATCAGGGAATGGCCCTCGTTACTCACTGCCTTCAGTAGACAAGAACCGCGGTTTGTCGCAAGTTCTACCACTTGCATTTAACATTTAAGAAGAATTAGGTG
Source organism: Coptis chinensis (assembly GCF_015680905.1). Taxonomy (NCBI): domain Eukaryota; kingdom Viridiplantae; phylum Streptophyta; class Magnoliopsida; order Ranunculales; family Ranunculaceae; genus Coptis; species Coptis chinensis. The sequence goes on along the minus strand of NC_141463.1, from coordinate 80,320,258 downwards.
AACCAAATTATTATGTGAAGAGTTTAATTCATACCTCCTCACAGATGAACCTAAGGGGATATGAAGTTAAAAACCTAATGATGACAGCAAAAATCATTTAAATTCTGAATTATACCTCTTGAGTTTGCTAAGACCACGACTCCCCTCGACAAGTATGTCAGGATGAGTCTGCTCTGCCACCCTGACAAATCATCTCCTTTGGGTCTCCATCAAGAACAACAGTTTCAACTTTGATCTGCACAAGATTCAAGAAAACAAAACAATTAGAGCTCACAATAATAGTCCGGTTACACACAAGATCAATGATGACCTGATATCATTCAATTTCCTCATCCAGTCATCCCAAGATCAACAATAATGAGTTTAGCACTTACTGGCTTTTCCTGCTTGGATTTGTACAGCACGGGAGAGCAGTATGGCTGAATTATGTTCTTGAGCTTTCTTTACAGATTCCATAACCGAAGGATTTTCATAAACACCTGAATGAAAACACTAACAAGTAAGGATATGGAAATCTTGTTACAATCTTAATTTCCACAGGAAGTAAGAAAAACCAAGATGTTCCCATGGCAAAAACTGGGAAAAGCGAATCTGAAGAGAAAATTACTCATATATGAGTTGCCTATTACCAATTTACAAAGAGATGCACTTTTCCCTCTGTCAAAAGTTAAAACAAGTGCTTGAAACTTGAGCTTCTACTTTCGGTAAAAATCAATGTATATTTACAGTTAAGTCCAAAAAATAAAATAAAAATGAACAACATATTTTCGCCGTCCATAGTCACTTAACATTCATATTTTCACAGTCAAATTCATACAATTTATTCATCAAAAAAAAAAAAAAAAAAAAAAAACATATAAAATGCTTGCAAGTTGCAACCATATTCCAACTTCATTGTATAATTAAGGGACTTGAATTGTTTGACTTGTCCTACAGTATATACAATCTTCCAATTTGAATCTGACCTACCACCTCCTCTGAAGCTCCAAAACAGGACCTATTGGCTATTGATGGATATAATCTCTTCACACTATCACAGTGGAGATCACTGTAAACATTTTGATATATCTAACCCTACCAGAAGTATGTGTTCGAGTTGTTGGACGGTAATAATTTTTTCAATACATACTCGAATAATGAGCTAATTGTTTCCGAGGATGATGATTTCCATGTAAGAAGACCGTATCCACCAAAATCCGCCCCCCTAATTCATTGTCGAGTTTATGTAAGTATCAAACTAACAATTTAAGGGGTCATGTCAAGTATAGCATTATAATCTCAGGAGCAGTCAAAACCTTCACTAGAATAATCTTTCTAGTAGGTAAACACAAACCTTAACCGGATTTAATTAAACAATTCTAACCGATTGTGAGATTCATGGTTAAAGTAACTACACCAGCAAATTATAGTCTTAATATAATGCTCTTCTTCTAACAATTTATTTTATTTTATTTTTAATTATATTTATCTGAGAAAGTGTGTGGATACTACTATACTGTGGAAAAATGTAAGTTGCATTAGAGAAAAGCTAGCAAAGCAAACCAGGTCCACCAAGGCCAGGATAGATGTAGTGTTGGAAAGGTTGTTGGACATGAACAATAATAATAACCCCAACATCTTGTTGATCAACACCAAGACCATGATCACAAGTAGCAAACAAGTTATTAAGAGCCCACTTGAGTGCATAAAAACTCCCTTCACGCTCATCAAGTGCCACCATCACTCTTTTCTTCTTCTTCTCTTCCAACACTGGCGGCACCTGAACCTGCTGCTGTTGCATGGTTTCTTCTGCTTCTCCACTCTTCATTTCCATCTTCACCCTCTATTCTCTTCTGTGCCACCTCTCTTAGCAACTTTGAGCTTTTATAGGGATCAATCTGAGTGTTTGTTTTGACTTTTGACAATTGGGCCCCTTCCTTCTTCAGTTCTTCATGCTACTTTTCAAACTCAAGGGTGGGACTAAAACTGAAAGTGTAACTTGGCGACGCAGCCATGGCCCACGTGTATGAATAATAATCCCCTGCCCTTGTCTCAAAACAATGGATCTGTTTATATATTGAAAACAACTTGGACTGTGGTTTTGTTTCTGATTCTACTGTGTTTCTTGTAATATCATCAAAATATCACTGATATTTGTAGTGTTATGTATCTCTAAATATATTATGATATTTCACGATATATCATGATATTTTTTACTATAGTAGTGTTGGTAGTTATACTTGGATTTGGAATGTTTGGAACGTTGGTAGGTGATGACTACTTCCCTTTTCTCCTTTTGAAAGACCCTACCATGACAAACTGGCATTTTCATATGTTCGTGACGTAGAAAACATGGTGGGGGTGCGGGTGACACAAAACACCAAGCCGAACAGAACATATATATGGAGTGCCCGGCCTGAATACAAAGGAGACCGATGGATTGTAGGACCTTTCAATTAATCTACATGTTCCTTTGATCCTCTGCAGTTTTAACTTGATCCACACTACCTTGTGGTCATAGTTCATTATCAGGACTTTTCATAATGAAAAATCATGAATGCAACACAGATACCTTGTGACTGAGTTGATTATCGAAAAAAAAAAAAAAAACTTGTGACTGAGAGTGCAAGTAGTGTGCATCATTAGGTGGCTTTCGAGGCCCAAGCTCAAAAATTATAATGACGGCTGTTATAACTGTCGCTAGTAGCAGCATTATAGGGGAACTGTTCCTCAGCTGGCGTCTGGCTACCATCCACGCCCGGCCCAAAGCGACAACTCGATAACAAACCAGAAACCCTGTTCAATGGAAGAAGTGGAGCTAAAACACAAACCAGAAACCAGTCTCACACTCGAAAAACAAGGAACAGACTAGTGTTTCATTTTTTGGTCTATTTGCATTTGCTGACAAGAAAGATTGTTTGTTGATGTTCTTTGGAAGTTTGAAACTATATGGTGCAGCTTTGCCTATGTTTTTCCTTGTTTTTTGGCCACTTGATTGACTCATTGGGATCATTCTCCAAAGATACTCACAGATTATCATCTGACATCTCAAAGGTACATTTTCCTTCATTCTAGCTAGCATGCAACAAGGTATAATTTAGTTTAGTCCTTTCTACTTTTCTAGATCAGCCAATTTATTACGCCACTTCGGCCAGCCGCAAAATGAAAATGCAAATAAAATAAATTTAATTTAATAAAAACCATTCCCCAAAAATGCAAAACGACGACATTACCCCCCGCGTCCTCTTCTTTAGCTCCATTTTCTTCCAATAATGCCAACTACAAAATTCCAAATTGTAGTCCATGAAGAGAACAAGGTATCTTGGGTGTCACTGTTTGTGTTTGTGTGTTTTCCTCGGATATATAAGACCATATGGTGGCAGTGAAATTTTTGTCCAACCTTTTAAGTACTCACTCAAACACTCATGGTAGAGTGGAGTAGAACCCAGAAGAACATCAATGTCAATGTGAGCCTAAGGAAAAGAAGTGGGTGTCCAGTAGACTAGTAGTGAAATAATAGATACTCAGAAAGCAGAATTATCCTTATAGAAAAATGTGAGGAAATGTATCTTGATATCAAAATCCCAAGATGGAGTACAGTTAAAATTGAGAATTTGAGTCTCTTGATGAAATAAAACCCTCGCAAAAGGCGGAAGATATTACCATTTGAAAATCCGTTAATCATAGATGTCATACACACAAACTGACAAGAAAACTATAGAGAGAGAAAAAAAAAAAATATTTGGAACTGAGGTACCATGTTGATACAGCGGACATTAAATTTACTGCAGGTGGTCCGTGGAAATACAGGCTTTTGAAGAAATAATCATAAGTAGTACAGAGTTTTAATGGTATTGATTAACTTGATATTTCTTTATTGAACTTTGACTAACTTTTGGCATTCCTACTTTGATTACAGAATGCCTTATACTTGGTTTTACTTAGGACTGGCTGTCTTGGCTTCAGCATGGGTGGGTATGTTTATTTGTTTAACCTATTTGATCCAAATTACAAATTTTCCTTTGCATTACTTTCAGTTGTATTGAGTAACTTGAAATGTAACTCCAGCTTAAAAAAGAACTGATATTCTTCTACTAATAATATTTCACATGGGTTTCATGTTGGATGCAAACTGGGGAGAGACACAGCTCGTTTGCGAGTAAAGTACCTTGAATCAGTTCTACAACGAGATATTAACTTTTTTGACATGGAAGCAAGGGATGAAAATATAGGTTTTCGGGTCTCAAGTGATACGATTCTTGTGCAGGATGCAATAGGTGATAAGGTAGTTATATATTGCCATTATGCTCTATAACTGATATATCATTAGTGAGGGTATGTGACACCCTAGATTGGGTTTAGTTCCACATCAGTTAGGAAGTCGTCTAGGATTCTGGTTATATTGGATCGACTACCACTTATTAATGTCGAGGCCTTTTGTGTTAAAACCCCACACCATAGTTTTTTTTTGTTTGGTAAGCCTGTTTTAAATGAGATCAGTAACTCTTTGATGCTGGCGGGATTCGAGTCCCAGACCTCTGGTATCATCACCCAAAGGTTTTACCGACTTTGCTAGTCGGCACCTGCCCCCACACCATAGTTGGGTAGACTTTGGACCTAGCCCTTTGGGTGATGTAAGTGGGGACGATATCGGCATTAGTTTGGCAGCTGTTGGATTTACATTAGTTTAGTTTGGCAGCTCACACTTCTCACAGTGGCTGTTGTACCATTGATAGCTATAGTGGGAGGTACATATGCAATAATCATGTCTGGTTTTGGACAGTGGGAGGTACATATGCAATAATCATGTCTGGTTTTGGACAGTGGGAGGTACATATGCAATAATCATGTCTAGTTTGTTCAAAAAGGCTGAGGACGCAAGCGCTGCAGCTGGGAAATATGCAGAAGAGCATTGTGTCTCTAATTCATAGGTTGCATGCTAGCTAGTGCTTTTAATAATCAACTTACGAAGAAAAGAAGCATATACATTTGTCTATAATGCCAATTTCAACCTAGTAAACTGATTTGCAAAAAACAGCGACGTACTATTATGATTAGAATCAGCTTTCTTTCTTGACCATGCAAAAAATGCGTGAGAGATCAGATTTTGGAATCATCAATCATGTGTGATTCTTTCTCTCTGATATATGATGAATAGGGTCATTCGTGTTAGTTCAGTCTACTCAGCATGAATAGACTTTTTGCTTAGGAGGAATTTTTTATGGAGCTCTACTCCGAACTTCCTGTTCTCATAGATAGGTTTTCTTGCATGTGAGAGCTGGGCGGAAGAATCAAGGGGTCCACGCATTAAGCCATTTCTCCTTCTTCTCATATTGCATTATCAGCATAAAATCACTTCTAATGGTAAGATGGAACAATTTCAGTAACATTCTCTGAGAAACAGAAAAGAAAAGAACCATGTATTTGGGATGTGTCAATACCATTTCCATGTTGCAAATCAGAGCTTCGTCAATCCGACAGTCTTGATCGACCATGTAGCAAGAGAATCATCTAGGCAGAGAAAAGGTTTGGAGTGATATTACGAGGAGTGTGTTTCTTCTCTGACTTTCTAAACTTACAAAAGAAGTACAGCTCGTCCATGGTGCCTAGTATTTATAGTGTGTTAAAGGTTTAAAGAAACTTCATATGTCTTCTTCAATTGACCAGGTTATTTCGCATGTTCATACTGTTTACTCATTTGTGGGGAGGAAAAAGCAATTGAATCTTACTCAAGGTCACTTAACAATGCTTTAAAGTTGGGGAAGAAGGGTGGATTTGTAAAAGGAGTTGGTGTTGGCCTTACATATGGGGTGTTGTTCTGTGCTTGGGCGTTACTTCTTTGGTACTCTGGTGTTCTAGTCAGGCATCACATTACCTCTGGTGCAAAAGCATTTGTGACGATCATAAATGCCATCTTCAGTGGATTGTAAGTCTATGTTTAAATATGTAAGTCTGTTTATCTTCCTTTATGTATTTCTTTTATTGAATTGATTTGTGTCTGTGTAGTGCTCTTGGCCAAGCTGCTCCAAACCTTGCTGCTTTGGCAAAAGGTCGTGCAGCTGCAGGCAGCATTATAAGCATGATTGAAAAAGTTGCAGCTTCTTCTAAACAGTCTGATGCTGGAATAGTTTTACCCAAAGTAACTGGGAAAATAGAATTCAGTGAGGTCTCCTTCACGTATCCTTCACGATCCAATATGGTGTTTGAATCTCTTAGCTTTTCTGTTGGTGCTGGGAAAACATTTGCAGTAGTTGGTCCGAGTGGATCTGGAAAGAGCACCATTATATCCATGGTTGAACGATTCTATGATCCAACTTCAGGTATATTCACTACTAACAAGTAGAAACAATAGATCAGTGCAAGTAAGGCCAAAAAACCCTGATAAACATGTGAAATTGTTCAAATGGCCCGAGTATGATATTTATGTAGAGAAAATTTGTCTCACGGGTCGAGGCCAGCAGCGAGTGAGAAGCGCTGACTTCGCTCACTACTCCGATGTTTTAAGCCCCGCTCAAAGAAAGAAGGCGCCATCATGGCTTTAAATACCAGCCAGCGCGGGAGTAGAGGCGCGCCGTCTTCGGTCTTTTTAAGGGCCTCGCCACTTCTGATAACAGCGATTTTTGGTTTTGGTATAAAAAACAAAATCAGTTTTGGAAAACCTAACTTTTCCAAAACCAAGAAAAGAGAGATTACAAGAGAACAATTCTTTGTGAGTTGAGTGTTCATTCTTTGTGAGTGAATTGAGAGAGATTTGTAATCTGTTACTCGGGACATCTATTAAAGCTTGGAACTTCGCGGTGTGGATGTAGGCAAATTAGAACCACGATATATCTCGCCTTGTGGTTTGTTCTTCTTTTACATTGATTGTTTTATTTCATATGCTTGTTATTTGATATTGAGAAGTGTTGGGATATTGCTTGGAGGGTGTTGAAGTCTTGTCTATTGAGAAAGATCAATCTTTGTGTAGGATTGATCCGTTTGGTGTGGGTAACGTTGTTTCCGCACTCATATATTCACATCAATTGGTATCGGAGCGTAGGTATACGACCTAGGATTTTGAGTTTAGTACTAAAAATTTGTGTAGACAAGGTGTTCGATTAAATTCCGAGGTGAAATTGTTTCTTTTGGGTTATTGTGTGTAACTTGAAAGATGGCTCCCAAGATGTCAAACGCTTGAGGTTTGAAGTAGAAGTTTAATGGGAAGAATAACTTTGGGATTTGGCAAGTCCAAGTAAAGGACATCCTTATCCAACAAGGTTTTGCACTGGCCTTGAAGGGGATTAAATCTAAAGAAGAAAGTATGAGCAATGATGATTGGGAAGAGTTCGATCTTGAGGCTTGTTCATCAATCCGGTTATGTCTTGCTAATGAGGTCATGTATAGTGTGATGGGAGAAAATACATTTGCCGGTATTTGGCTCAAACTAGAGTCTATGTATATGACAAAAGAGCATGATTTAACAAGATGTACCTTAAGAAGCGTCTTTATCGGTACATGATGGTCGATGGTTCAACGATGCAAGAGCACGTTAGTGAGTTCGTCGGCGTCTAGCGGATTATTTGAATGTTGGTATGAAGATGGATGATGAGGATCAAGCGGCATGTTTGATATTCTCCTTGCCGTAAAGTTATGAGCATCTAATGACTACATTCATGAACGAGAGAAGTCGTCGATCTTGATGAAGTTCGAGTGCACTTCTTTCTTATGAGTTGATGAAGAAGACACGTAGAGAATAGCATTGATGCAAGTCGGGGGCTAGTGGCAAGAGGAAATTAGATGCGAACGAGAATTATTCAAGTAATGATAATTCTAGGTCCAAGTCAAAAGAAGCCTTTAAAACATGTACGATTGCTACAATTGCAATGAAAAAAAAGGACATTACGCTAAGTAATTGTCCCCACCCCAAAAAGAGAACAAGAGAGATGGTCGAAGAAAGGTAAGGCAAAATTTGAGGCAAATTATGCTTCGTGCTCTGAGAGGATGAGTTAGTTCTACGTGTGTCCACACAAGACTATATGACCGAGAGGTGGATTCTTGATTCGGATGTTCCTATCATATGTGCCCGAATAGAAAGTGGTTTACTTTATGAGAGCATTGATGGCGGTTCGTTTTAATGGGTAATGGCGTTGCTTGTAAGGCGGTAGGAATTGGAACTATCTGGGTCAAGATGTATGATGGTGTAGTGAGGACTCTAACCGATGTGAGACATGTTCCCGAGCTAAAAGAAAAGTCTTATTTCTCTTGGTACCTTGGATTCCAAAGGCCACAAGTTTGTGGGGGAAGGTGGAGTCCTAAATATTGTTCATGGCTCTTGGGTTGTTATGAAGGGTCAAAATATGGAACCTTGTATACTCGATTGGTAGTACGGTGATAGGCGATGTAGCGATGGGTGCATGTAGTAATGATTATTCGAGTGCACTAAGATGTGGCATATCGTTTAGGGCATATGAGTGAAAAGGGTTTGTCCGAGTTATGCAAGCGAGGGTTCTTGAAGAACTTGAAGAAGCCAAGTATGGGGTTACGTGAGCATTGCGTCTATGGGAAGCGATCAGAGTCAAGTTCAAGTCAAGCAAGCACACGCGACAATGAGCATCCTTGATTATGTGCATCTGAGATGTTTGGGGACCCTCCAGTGGCTTCCAAGGGAGGTAACCGCTATTATGTCTCATTCATTGATGATCATACTCGTATGTGTGGGTGTATATGATGAAATCGAAAAGATGAAGTGTTTGAGACATTTAAGAAGTGGAAGGCAAGGGTTGAGAATCGCACGGATAGGAAGGTAAAGACATTACGGTCCGACAATGGTAATCGAGTATACCTATGGACCTTTCCAAGAGTTAAATGTCTTGTAATGGGAATTGCCGGATTAATCGAACCGATCGGCACGCCACGCCGAGAATGGAATGGCAGAGAGGATGAATAGAACTTTGCTTGAAAGAGCAAGATGTTTATTGTCTAATGCCGGTCTAGGCAAAGAGTATTGGCGCGATGCAGGTGTCCATGGCATGTTACCCGTGATAACAATAGGTCACCGATTACCAGACTATAGATTGCGGGACACCTTATGAGGTGTGTGGTCGTAACCCAAATGATTATAGTATCTTGCGAGTGTTTGGATCGACTTTACTACCATGTGAGGGGCGACAAAGCTAGATCCTGTGAGCTAAGAAGGCCATATTCTTAGGCCGCAAATGGGGTAAAGGGATCTGATTGTGGTGTCTAGAAGCCCACAAGTTCCCTCGGTCGTGAGATGTTACTTTTGATGAGACTTCGTGTTATCTTTTCGATGGCTAGAAGTAGGCTGAAGATGGTGCGTACGGGCGAAGTTCAAGGTTCGCTTACCGAGCTTGAGTTGTCCGATGCGCAGAGATGACCGTTAGATCATGATGAGGTACCAAATCATGGAACCACACAAAGAATGGGGAAGAAGAGCAAGAGCATCCGCAACTTGTAGTGGCTGACCCTAGGCCACGAGACAAGTTAAAGAAGTGCACAAGTATGGGCACGAAGATTGTGAAACACTATGGTCGGTGGATTTAGTGGCATATGCACCGAATATCGAAGATGATGAGCGATATAGCTTCAAGGAAGTCGTTAGGGATGCTCATTCGGAGATTGGTTGGTAGCTATGCAAGCGAGATGGAATCTCTTGATAAAAATCACACATGGGACCTAGTTTTATTGCCAAAGGGCAAAAGGACTATCGCAGTAAAATGGGTGTTCGTGAAGAAAGAGGTCCTTCCCCGAGTCCGAGAAAAGATCGGGTACAAGGCAAGAGTGGTAGCAAAGGGTTTTTCCGCGAAGGAAGGAAGGAGTTGACTAATGAGGTATTTTCCCGGTGGTCAAACATACGTCCATTCGTGTGTTATTAAGTTTAGTTGCTTTCTTCAACCGGGGGAGTTAGAGCAACTTGATGTGGAAACTTTCTTGCATGGGGACTTGGAAGAAGAGATCTATATGAGACAACCTGAAAGGGTTTGTCGTTCTTGAAAAAGATTATGTATGCAAATTGAATCGGTCAGCATGCGGGTTAAAGCAATCGCCCGAGCAATGGTACAAGCGCTTTGACACATTCATGATGCAACATGAGTACACCCGGCAAAGTATGATCACGTGTCTACTTTAGAAGGCTTAGTGGTAATGACTTCATCTATCTCCTGCTTTATGTGGATGACATGCTTATTGCTTCCAAAAGCATGGTGGAGATAGACAAGTTGAAATCTCAACTTAGCTCACGAGTTTGAGATGAAAGACTTAGGTGGAGCCAAGAAGATCTTGGGCATGGAGATTGACAGAGATAGGAAGAAGCGGCGGATAGTTGTATCTCGGAAGAAATACATTCAAAGTAATTTCGATTTGGTATGGAGAATGCAAAGTCGGTTTCTACTCCTTTAGTTGGGCATTTTAGGCTTTCAACTAAGTTCTCTCCCTAGTTCGATTGGAGGAACAAAAGCATATGGCTAATGTTCCTTATGCAAGTGCCGTGGGTAGTTTGATGTATGCTATGGTGTTGCACGCCCGGACATTTCCACGCGGTTAGTGTTGTGGCGCGGTATATGGCAAATCACGGAAGCGGCATTGGGAAGCGATGAAATGGGTACTAAGGTACTTGAAGGGTACTTTGGATGTGGGATTAGCTTATGGTGGAGGCACTTGTTATGTCGGTGGGTTTGTGGATTACGATTATGCGGTGATCTAGATAGACGACGATCGACTCTTGGTTATGTGTTTATGATGCATGGTGCACCGTTAGTTGGAGGTCTATGCTCTGAGGCTCTGATTTGCTCTATCTACTCTGAGGCCCGAGTATATAAGCGATGCGAGGCGGAAAAGAGGCACTTGGCTTCGAGGTCTTCTAGATGATTTGGGTATTGAGCGTAACAGGTGTTCTTTGTGTATTGTGATAGTCGAGTGCTATTCATTTTGGCGAAGAACCAAGTTCATCATGGTCGGACCAAGCATATTGATGTCCGATATCACTTTATCTGGGATGTCGTTGAGGATGGTGATGTAGCACTTGAGAAAGTAGACACCCATGACAACCCCTGGGCCGATATTGACGAAAGTTGTCACTGGAGTTAAGTTCCAACACTGTTTGGACTTGCTCCAAATCCTACATGTTTGAAAGAGCCACAGTGGGCATAGCCGCCGGCGGCGGTTATTTCGAGTCTTCCTTCTTTGGAGGTGTTCCCTCTTGGATGTGATCTTGTTGGATGTGTTCGGGCTTGGTTTTATGTGTTAAAACCTCACCGAGGTGGAGAATGTAGAAAAATTCTGTTTCTCCGCGGTCGAGGAAGCGCCAGAGTGAAGCGACTTCAGCTCACTACTCCGATGTTTTAAGCGCCAGCGCTCAAAGAAGGCGCGCCCGCGCTCATGGCTTTAACACGTAGCGGCCAGCTTCGGAGTAGAGGCGGCGCCAGCGCTCGAGTCTTTTGCGGGCCTCGCTTCATGATAATCGCGATTTTTGGTTTTTTGGTATAAAAACAAAATCAGTTTTTTGGAAAACCTAACTTTTCCAAAACCAAGAAAGAGAGTGATTACAAGAGAACAATTCTTTGTGAGTTGAGTGTTCATTCTTTGTGAGTGAATTGAGAGAGATTTGTAATCTGTTACTCCGGACATCTATTAAAGCTTGGAACTCGCAGTGTGGATGTAGGCAAATTGCCGAACCACGATATATCTCGTCTTGTGGTTTGTTCTTCTTTTACATTGATTGTTTTATTTCATATGCTTGTTATTTGATATTGAGAAGTGTTGGGATATTGCTTGGAGGGTGTTGAAGTCTTGTCTATTGAGAAAGATCAATCTTTGTGTAGGATTGATCCGTTTGGTGTGGGTAACGTTGTTTCCGCACTCATATATTCACATCAATTTAAATATTTTTCCCACATGCATATATCGGAAGATGTCATGACTCAGTTGAGTCACAATGAGTTTGGCTATTAACAAAGTCACACATGAACTCCTTGGAAGAAGATTTGGGTTTTTACAGCAACTTAAGTATTTGACATGCTAAGTTTCATAACCGTTTAAGCTGTAAAGAATACACGCATGACTTGCGTAATATATCCATTTGGTAAAATATTGTTGGATGGGAATGACCTGAAGATTTTTCAACTTAAGTGGCTAAGGGAACAGATGGGTCTGGTTAGCCAAGAACCAGCATTGTTTGCGACCACAATAGCTGGAAATATTCTATATGGTAAAGAGGATGCTAGCATGGAGCAGATTATTGAAGCTGCAAAAGCCTCAAATGCACATTCTTTCATACAATCTCTGCCTGACGGTTATAAAACCCAGGTTGGTATATGTTCCACTCAGTGCCCTCTTAATACCAGTAACTTGTATGTCACTCAAGAAATAGGTTATTCAGCTATTAGATATGTACCGTTTGAAGAAAATATACCTACTGCGACGGATGGCTCTCATTCAGAAACTTTAAGACATAATATATGTATTGGTGTACATCTACTGAATGGTTATTGATTTTTTTTGTTGTCAATTGATAGAATGTGATTTCTTAGTCCAAGTGTTCCTCTTCCTTCTTATTCTCCTTTTCTATTTTTTCCTTTTCTTTTGAATTAAGGTTGCTGAGGGGGGAACTCATCTTTCTGGAGGACAGAAACAGAGAATCGCCAGTATTGAGAAATCCAAGGATTCTACTTCTGGATGAGGCACTTGATGCAGAATCTGAACAAGTTGTCCAGCAGGCAGTTGTTTCAATCATGTCAAACCAGACCACAATCATTGTTGCACACAGATTGTCCACAATTCGTGATGTTGATACAATCGTCGTCTTGAAGACTGGACTGGTTGTTGAAAGTGGTAACCATCTGGAATTGATGTCCGATAAGAAGGGAGAGTATGCTACTCTAGTGAGTCTACAGGTAACATCAAATAACAATGACCCGAGCCAGAATATTAGTGATTCTAGAAGTTCATTGCTTTCAGAAACATTCAACAGTCAAATTCACGACACGCAAAAGATTAACTCAATTGGCACAAAAGAGAGATTCAAATGAGCAACCAACATAAGGACTCGTGCAGCTCTATGCCAGCACCTTCAATTTGGAAAGTGATCAAACTGAACTCACCTGAGTGGCCCTTTACATTAATTGGGTCAGCTGGTGCTGTTCTGGCAGGAATGGAAGCTCCTCTATTTGCTCTTGGAATCACGTATGTACTGGATGCGTTCTACTCTTACAATGACTCACGAATCAAGCACGAAATTAGGGTGGTCTCTCTTGTATTTATTGGAGTGGCTGTAGCGACAGTACCTATTTATATGTTACAACATTACTTCTATACCTTGATGGGAGAGCGGCTTACTACTCGTGTTCGTCTCTCCATGTTTTCAGGTTTTCACCCCTCCTGGATTATTACATTTTCTTTCTGACATTTTTAATTCTCTTACATATAAGAACTTTCGCTTACTACTTAATCACTGTGCTTAGTTCAACTGGTCTCAAAAATATGACAAATAGTGAACCTATCTTTAAGAAGTCTAAAGTTGTCTTAAAAATAAGATATTTATGATAACAACTTAAAACAACCATTACATAACAGTTGACTTGTCAATAAAGATTTTTGTTGCACCTCTTTGTTCTTTATCCTTATTGGTCTTTATATGGAAATACATTGGAATTAAGTTTATAAATATTTTTCGATTCTGTAGTTTATTTTTCAATGTGAATACATTTATACTGATTCTAATGTATCACAAGAACACCTTGAAAGCCAAACGAAGGTAGATGGAAAGATATCCTTTATTTACTTGCACAAGATGTCTTATTAATATGTATATTTCAAAAGATCAGGATATTTTTTGTGTTTGATTCTTTCTGAGGACCTGTTCTTATTGACAACAGTTATCCTTCGGAATGAGATTGGTTGGTTTGATTTGGACGAGAACAACACTGGGTCTCTGGTGTCAAATTTAGCAGCAGGGGCAACCTTACTAAGAAGAAGTACACTTGCTGACCGTGTATCAACTATTGTTTAGAATTTAGCACTCACTGTAACAGCTTTTATTATTGCTTTCACACTCAGTTGGCGCATGGCAAGTGTTGTCATTGCCACATTCCTGCTTCTAATTGGAGCATCTATAACTGAGGTTGGTCTGAAGTGCTACCTTTTTAACACCTTAGAGTTGTTAAGTCCCCACACCAATTGACTACCACGTGGATTCATCACTTTCATCTGTGCGGTCTCCCTCTTTGGTCGGTACTGTGTGTGCATAAGGCGGATCTAAACCTTCAGTTATCCATTTCATTAACATTAGAGCAATATGTACTTCCTCTTTCTGTGTTACCCTAATTATCACTACATCATTTTCTTGACCCGTTCAACGAATGGGGACCATTTTTATAAATTTTATTATTATGTATCAAAAATATTATATATCGAAACTCATACAATAAATTTATTGATAAAAAATATTATTTAAATAATTATATTGAACAATAAATATAAGTTTATTTGAATCAATGGATACCGTTGTTTTTCTCCTTTATCTTCCCTGCGAAACATGTTTTGTACAATTACTTGTCCAGATTAAAAATGCTATAAGTTTGAATAGCACATTTATTCTGATTTCTGATAGGTGCAGAGTCATTGACTTTCATTGATCAGTAAGCCCATCTATGACAAAAAAGTGAAAAACCTCTTCTCTTAATATTTAATTTCATCACAATTTAACTAAGTTTAAGGTGAGTCCAAATTTCACTTCTCGTTCTTGAAACTTTTCAGATTGTTGCAAATAAATTAGATAGGTGGGTTTTAGTCGTAATATGGAATTTGATAGGTGAATGCTCTATATCATTTCGTAATATGGAGATCTTTGTCAAGACTTTAACTGGGAAAGCAATTACAATTGAGGTCCAATTTGAATACCAAGATCCAGGATAAGGAAGGGATCCCACCTGATCAACAGAAGTTGGCGTTTGCTGGAAAACATTTGGAAGATGGTCAAACTTTGGTCGATTGCAATATTCAAAATGGGAGTGCTGTTATTGATATTATATTGAGAGTAAGAGGTGGTGGTAATACACTCTATATTGCATCTCAATATGTTCAAAGTGATGGGAGTACAAATGAGTGTTGGAAATGGTTATATTATCGATACAATGCTACTATAGAGATGGTCTCTTTTGGAGTGTTGTTCAAAAGCAATGTTGTAATCAAGGATTTGGGTATTATGAAGTAATTTTTTGGGATCGAAATTGCTTATTAAAAAAAAATATATTTCTAAATCAAAGAAAGTATGTGTTGGATCTTTTGAGTGAAGCAGGAAAGCTGGGGGTAAAACAATCTGATTCTCCAACTGACAGTGGAGCCAAGTTGGACAACACCGGTGATCTTCTTACTGACATTGGTCAGTATCAGCGATTAGTTGGTAAACTAATATATTTAACTTTTACCCGACTAGATATTTCTTATGCAGTGAGCTTGGTTAGTCGTTTTATGCATGCTTTAAGGACTCCACATATGAATGCAGTTTCCAGAATACTACAAGATGATCGAAAGGGTCGCCAGCGGGTATTTTGATCTTGGAAAAATAGGCATACATCTATTATTATTTTATACATATGCCGATTGGGCGGGATGTCCAAATTGATCGTGGTCTCGACTTACAGTTATTGTAGCTTTGTGGGAGGTAATTTGGTCACTTGGAAGAGCAAAACGAGGATGTAGTGGCTCGTTCTAGTCTTTGAAGGGTGAAGTCAGAGCTATGACTTCCACCACCAGTGAAATCCAAATAGAGAGTGCCCCTTTATTTAGCTAAGATGTTATTTTGAATGACGTCCGAGTTTCTAATATCGAAATTTGTATATTTTCTCCATTGGAGACATTCAAGTATGTAATAATTATTCATACCGTATACTAGAGTGGGGTGGGATGTAAAATCCAAAAGTGCAGCCTAGTGGAGGTGTAAAATGGATAATCTAAGACACCATAAAAGCCGCGTGTTCGCGCCATTTTCAATCACAAAAGTCGCCTCGTTTGAAAACAATTTTTGCGTTAAAACAAAGAAACGCCCACAACCAAATAAGAAAAGCCCACAACCAAATAAGAAAGCCCAAAACCAGATTTCCTCCGCCCTCGTCCCCATTTCTCAAAAACAGAGTAAAAAAAAAAAGAGACCTCCACTCTCACTCTCTCTGGCGATTCCACCCAAATTGAGGATGGAGATTTGTTGATCCTCAAATTCGAGAATGGAGATTTCGCAAAGCGTGATTATTCAATAGTGAATCGACAATGGAGAAGAAAGGTGAATTAGAGATTGGAATTATATTTTGGCAGTTATAAAAAAAAACATGTTTTAGTCCCACATCGTCTTTTTATACAGTGTTTATTACGTATTTAATAAGTTTGATACCAGAAACAGATGCCCACGAGGCACCTTCCACCCACCACCCCACTTCCTGCTGAGGACATGGCAGGGGAAACACGACCCCTCACTGAGGCTGAACCCCCCCTGTCATCGAGGCACTACCACCCCCTTCTCGGTGAAGGGGCTCCACCCATTTTTTTTTACTTTTTCAATCGAAACATTGGTGGCAACTGGTTTTTTTTTGTAAATCTCCATTTGTTTTATGCAGGTCATTCAAACTCCATTACCAGTTTAATAAGTTTGATGGGAAATTGCTTGCTTCTGGAAGTTTTGATGGGCTTGTTCAAGTATGGGACGCATATTCTGGCAGCCACAAGTGCTAGTGACGGTGTCGAGGTGAAGTCTCAAAGAATATATTGGAATCGACCCATCAATTGAAGAGATATTGATCACAGCCGGTCATGTAAGAATGCTGCCCGGCCAAGAAGTTAATGGGATATGGTTTTACAATTCATCTGATGGTGAAGCTGTTGAAGATATGGAATCCACCCAGTGATTCCTCTTTTATTGGTCTTTAAGTCGTATGTTTCTTCTTTCAGGATACTCAGTGCCTACTCTAAGGTCCCTCCAAAGCTGGAAGTATGTTCAACTAAGAGGTAATATTAGATTCTGCCACTTCAACATACTAATATTTCTTGGCCTGGAATTACCATATGCACCTTCGCCTAGGTCTGGACCATCATTGCCCTTCCCCAATTTTTCTGAGACAAGCATCATTAGCAACCGTGTCACTAATCTTGTAAAGCCGTCAGTATTTCTTATGCAACCTCCTTTGTCTACATATATGATACCATCAACATCTTCTTCCACGCCAACTACTCCAATTAATGGACTAGGCATTACAAGAGATAAAGTTCGTGATACACTTATGAGGCTTGTACAGGTTTGTTCTTTCTAATATACTGTATTTTCACCAAGAATTTTATAAATTAGTACTGTGACTTAGCCTCGTGAACTTTGTTCATTTGTTTGTGTTTTGTTTGATTTTTGTTTTTATCTCTATTAACGATTATGAATCATAATAAGAGCAAGTTTGTAGCAAGGCTCTCCGATTACAGCTAGTAAATGTATCCCTGTGAATGTGGCATTGTATTAGAGTGTCCAACAGTTTGCTCTAGGGATTCACTACGTATGATCCTGTTCTGTCTTTCAAGATGGGTAAACAAAGAGGTGCTTGGAAAGTGGAGCTCTTCATTGAATGCATATCTGGTAGTGTGCATTCTTTTAAAAGGTAAATAATGTTGATGCATTGTGAAAATGAGTTCACATGTGTGGTGTTGCAATTTGGTGAAAATGAATTAGAAGGGCTGATATTGTCTCTTTGACACTTGAACGTGTTCTCAGTTTGTGTTTATGGCCGCTTTCTGTTGTATACCTATATAATACATTTATGAAGTTATTTAATGTGGGAATAGGTTTCATTATCTCACTCATCAGGCTGGTCGATATATACACAGCAAAGCATGTAAAACTTTTAGGACAAACTTACTGTTTACGAGTGTTAATTGACTAGGAATTGCTATTTTATTCGAAAATAAACATTGTGATTAGGTATATGATGTTACATTTTGGCTCGTTTCACCACTAGTATGCAAAGTGAATGGCTTCATTCTTCTGTAGTAGTTGCATTTCTAATTGAGACTGCTTTTTCTGCAGGAACTAGTGTTCAGGGATAGCAAACTAATGAAAATGCCTGATGTCAGCATTTTCAAAAGTCTTCTGGTGTGTGATGTATCTTACAACGAGATACCGTCCTTAAATGGTGTCTCAAAGGTCTCAAGCACCCTCAAAGAACTCTATGTTTCTAAGAATGAAGTGACAAAGATGGAGGAGCTTGACCACTTGTACAATCTGCATATTCTTGAACTTGGTTCCAACAGATTAAGGGTAAACATTACTTTTGATTTTAATTTGTTTGTTGAGACTCTCAAGATTTTAATTCATCTAGTTTGGAACAGAAAGATTTGAATTTACCCTTACAACTCCATGTTGAATTCTATCCTTTCCCAGGTAATGGAGAACTTGCACAATTTAACAAATTTACAAGAGCTGTGGCTTGGACGGAATCGTATACGAACAGTTAACTTGTGCGGGCTGAAATGCATCAGGAAGATTAGTTTACAGAGCAATCGTTTGACCAATATGACAGGATTTCAAGTATGCTACCTTGATAGCCTTTTCTTTATTGATAAACAAGAACAGAGAATAATGTTCGTCATAGTTTGCGTGACTAATTTAGTTTGCATGCTTCCCTTTCAGGACTGTGTTGCATTGGGTGCCATAATGGTATTTCCAAAATGGAAGGCTTATTTATCTACATTAGTTAATCTTCGGATCTTAGATATTTCCTCCAACAAACTGACAGCAGTGGATGACATTTAAAAATTGACCAGGTTTAGATGATTT
Organism: Coptis chinensis; assembly: GCF_015680905.1. Taxonomy (NCBI): domain Eukaryota; kingdom Viridiplantae; phylum Streptophyta; class Magnoliopsida; order Ranunculales; family Ranunculaceae; genus Coptis; species Coptis chinensis. Next base: position 80,301,477 of record NC_141463.1, on the reverse strand, counting down.
TTCTCGGGTGTGTTTTTTTTTTTTTTTAGTAAGGGGTGTTCTTCTTCTGTTATTATTACTATATGGCTTTTATTTTTCCTGGTTTTTCGTCCTTTTTTCTTTCTTTGTCATTGCATGTATACTTTATTTGACATTTTGACCAGACATTCTTATGGACTGTTGCTATGTAGATTGGAAGATCTTTGGATGAACGACAACCAAATTGCATCACTGGATGGCTTTGATCTAGCTCTTGCTGGTTCAAGAGATAAACTCACAAGCATCTACGTTGAACACAACCCATGTGTACGATTATTTATCCGTCATATTTGTTTTTTCAAAAGATTTACCTCCCTGGATTGCATATTGAATGTGAGGTTTGTCCCATGGTTATGTCCTACTCCGTACTGAAGTATTGAGTTGCTTTGTCTTTGCAGGCAAATTTTCCTAACTATACGAAGACCCTGAGACAGTTTTTCCCAAATTTGGGGAAATTGATTCTTATACATTCTCATAAGGCTGGGCCTTGAAAAAGGATGAGTAATACACGCTAGGATGTTTCAGATTGTATTCTTATACCTTGCAACTTGTTTCGCCGTCGTTAACAAATGTGATTTCATCAAGTGCTAGTTGCTGGATTCATATCAGTTTTTGTATATTAATTCCGAGAACATTGTAATTTACTTTTATTTTATTATATGGGTCTCGCCACTATATTAGGTTGTGAATATACAGGTGTAGTAATATTTTTGTCACCTTAATTGATCTTGTAGATACAAATCATCAATCACAAACCATTTGGGTGCAAAGGAGGATCACTAGCAGCATGTATGAGAGCAAATAATTATTATTATCTTTTTTAAATCAATTAGATTAGTGATGCCAAAATGGCGTCATAAATATTTGTGATGTCAAAACGATGTCACAAATTTGTGACACTATTTTGGCGTCACTATTTTTTGCGACGCTATTTTGACATCACAAATATTTATAATGCCAAAACGCTGTTACAAATTTGCGATTCCAAAATGCCGTCACAAAAAATAGTGACGCCAAAATGGCGTTACAAAAAAAAAATGACGCCAAATTGTGACGCCACATTTTAGGTAAGTATTGTTTTCACGTCATTTATATATCTTGGATGTACAACAATATCAAGGGATGATTGGACACTTGTTTTTGTTTATAACCAGCATCTAAACAAAGGTGTGGGCTGTGTCATTATGTTTGAACTACTTATTATCTTGCTTGGTTAGTTTGTATCCTTTCTTTCAAACATCTTCTATTTTCATTTTTTGTTCATCTTCATTTGCATTTTTCTCTTACACTCTTATTGTCATCTACTACCATGTTGATAAGTACATGCAATATTAGAAAAAAAAAATTCACATTGGCAAGGTATGTACATTATTTTTTAACAGTCATGGTAGTCACTATTGATCGATAGGACATGATTTACACAAGTAGATTATATTAAGTAATTTGCTAAAGATTTGGCTTCTTTTGAAGCTTGATGAATTTTCCAAGCTAATGTGCTTGGTTTGCTCACTTAAGATGAAATAGGGTTTGAATATTATATACCCAAAACTCAAACAGATTACTTTGGAACCAAATTATACTATTGTAGTGAGTATTCAATAATGTTATGAAACATCTATTGAACATGCTACTATATTTATTTACCTTTTGGTTTTAGGATTTTTGCTACATACTTTGGCATTGAGAGTCAATTTGATGAGTTGATTCACAATTTTTTACCAATTTCTAATATATAAACTACTCATTTCTCAAATTAAGATTACGAATTTAAGATTCCTAATAATTCCTAATACATACACTAATATAAGTTAATTAAAAGTTAGTTTAAGCGTATTGAATTCATTAAGTACTTGATGTCATGTCTTGAAGTTGGAAATGAAGAACACGTCTTAAAGATACTAATTTTATAGTGTTTTTATGTATCATCTCCAGTAAACTATAAGAATATACCGATATGTTTAGATATAATGGCCTTGGAATACCCAATAAGTTTAGAGGTATGGACGGTATACCAAACTTCGTTAATATTGGTGCAAGAGATTGAGCAAATGTTAGGAATTCCAACACGTAAAAAATAGAATCTCTAACACACAAATCGAACCAAAACACACCAATTTCAACCAAACAAACAGAAACCAAAGCTAAACCGACTTTAATATACCAATTTTTATTATTAAAAGTTTATTACTGCTATTATGTTTGTACTACAACAAAACTTTGTAAGAGTTAGATATCCTAATAACTGCCACAAACAATTCGAGACAGGGTGGAGATGCAACATTCAATGACGGCAATTGGTTTCTTTTATTTTATTTAGAAATGTCGGCGAAGGGGCGAACACGTGTAGAAAAATTAAGAATAGAAGATTAAAAAATTAAAAAATATAATAACACAAATGAGGGGTTAGCTAAGAAGGATATACCAATTCATCACGTTCTGGTGGAACAAGCAATGCTTCAATCCAATATATGAGCTAAAATATTAAGATTCTGTTAAACGAAGATAAAGGAAAAACCTTAGCACCCTAGTTCGGTGGTCTTAGAGATGGTCAGCAAAGAAAACAAAGAAATGTCTTTCAACAAAGAAAACACAATTATGTTTTTCCAAAACTCCAAAAAATCAAGAATAGATGCGAAATAAATATGCTAAAAAAAACTTACAAATCAATGGACTGATTAAACTGCGATAAACATCTGTACCTGAACAAACAATTTCGTGTATGTTTCTTTATTTATGGAATCAGTCCATACTAATAAGTCAGGTGAAGAAATAAGGAAAAGAGAGTTTCAGACTTTCTGTGGTCTAAGCTATATTTTATTTTATCTTTAAATAGAATTTCTTGCAAGCTACCCTTGTCTTATTTATCTTGCCATATATTTGAGTGTGTTATGCCATAAATAGTATATATTGCCATATATTTGAGTGTGAAATGCTCATACTAGTGATTACCCAAACAAAATACACCAAATGTGAGTTGTTGAAGCCAGGCTCCTCTTTCATATTTCTACATGCAGTATTACCACAAATTGTCAGAGTGCTTAAGAAGGTACGACTTATGAGAATTCCATGATAGAGATGTACCTTATTGAAATGCTCATACTGGCGATTACCCAAACAAAATACACCAAATGTGAGTTGTTGAAGCCAGACTCCTCTTTCATATTCCTAGATGCAGTATTACCACAAATTGTCAGAGTGCTTAAGAAGGTATGACTTATGAGAATTCCATGAGATACGACAGACTTTATCTGGTATGTTCAATATTTACCTGAGTAAACCACTTTTGAAATCTTGCAACATTATCTATCGGCTCACCATCGCCATATCTAAAAACCTGTCACAAAAAGTGATACAACAACATATAATCAGGCCCAACTTCGTTCAAAAGTTCATCATACCCATTGAAGCTCATGAGGGTTGACAGATCTCCCAAGAGCAGTTCCATACATGTGGACTGAAAAGAATAGCATAATATACTTGTGATCATTTATGCCCCGAGAACAAAAGGGAACTTCGGTCTTATTAACAGAAGAAGAAATTCGATTTGCTATTTGATTTGCTAAGAACAAAAAGTAAAGAGAAGGCCAATCAAGTTTAAATCAAGTACTAAAAATTAGAAAATAACAATGGACTTACATGGTTTTAGATAGTGTAACCCATGAGGTAGTGTATTCATCTTTTTTTTTCTCATTAGTGTTTAGAATACGGGGGGTTTTGAATTCTTGATCGGTAGGAAAGGGAAGAAGATAAGAGACAATCGTAGTTTGAGAAGAAAAGTTAGGTTTTTGGTAGAATTTGGATAAGGTTTATTTACTTTGTTATTATTATTATTATTTTTAATTTGAGGAGTCCATAGAAAATTAAGCATAGATTAGGGAGATTTAAACAAATCTAGGGAGGTGTGACTAATTATTATTCCATCCGATTTTTTAGGAGCCAATCATATTGCTCAAGGTGCAAAATGGAGTGATATGGTGAGGAGAGAGAATGTGCACGATCTATTATATTTACACATTTACCCTTATCAAATATAATAAATTACAAATAAAATCAGATTATAGCCTTGTAAATAGAAAATATGAGTGAGGGCAAATTTGGAAAACCAAAAAATCCAAATTCGACCCAAAAAAGCACTGTTGCTTGGGGAGTTTTCTTTATAAAGTAAAGATTATAGATTTATAGTATAGTATACCAATTTAACAACAAATCTTCGAGAAAGGTGGCATCGTTGACATAAAAACATCCTCCAACTAAGCTATCTAAATTTCGTTCATTAATTGTCTCACAGTCACAACCCTCACTTGCTGACGCAAAACTGCAAACGACGACATTATGCACATGCAAATACATTCACTACCTCCTCCCCTCAGTACATGTTGCATAGCATAATTCTATATCTATCAGCACGACTCAAAGTTTCCACAAAAAGCCTTAACAAGTCAACCTGCAAAAACAAAAGAAAAATGACGGCCAAAGTAGCATACTTACAAGTCAAATAACTTACAAGGTAAAATCCTAAAGTGAAGCTTCACCAGGCCATATTGAGAAAACAACTTACTATTACTACCTAGTATCAAACATAAGTAAAGGCGAGCAGCACATAGCATACTCTATTGTATAAACTATACAACAGCTAAAAATGTACGTGAACACAAGAATTCTCACAACGCTCAAAAGACTAGGAGAGAACAAAATAAAACAAATGGGAATTACACTTCATTTAGGGCGCTTTTCATCTTCTTCCTTTTCCCTACCAATCAAGAATTCCAAGCAAGAGTTCACAATAGCCCCACTACTGCATCGAGCAAAAAAAAAAGCAAAAAAGAAAGAAAGAAAGGATATCGAGCTCCTTCTATCTCGAAGCAATCATGGGATTTTTATTCCCCCAGAAATAAGCCCAGTCAATAAGGAATGAAGTCATCCAAGTAAAATTCCCACAAAAGCATTTAAGGAATACCAAAATCACAACTGAAATTGGGAATAGAGACTAGAGTTTAAAGGACGATTCAGAAACAAAATCAAAACAACATGGAGAATGGGGGCATGCAAAGTATTTGAAAGCGTAAGCTCATTTTTATATAATTTTTTTCATTTTATTATTATGTATAAAAAATCTGACTTCCAAATTATTGAAACTCATATAGTAAATTAATTGATCAAAGTTCCCAGTGCCAATAATTTGTTATGGCTATTAAACAAAGCTACAAACATAGAGCACTGAGCAAAAATCCATTAAAAGTAAAATTTTGCATTGTTGGTCATCATCAACGGGGGGAAATAGCGCACGAAGGAGCTCCAATCGGCATTTCCTTATAGCACTCGTTGCTTCTAACCCCAATTGCTGCAACATTTGGACCCACTAAAGAAAACAATTAAGTATACCTTTTTGCTTCCACTTCTACTTGTAAACGATATATTAAAATTAGATTTTCATATATGAGAATGCACAATTGGTTTTAATCTAACGGTTCAATCTAAGTTTGTTTTTCCCTTATTCCAAAAAATTACAAAAGAGAACTAACCTTAGAATACTCATTTTTAAGTATTTAACCTCATAATACTTATATCGTCAAATAATATGAAACACAAAATTTTTTTTTGTTGAAATCTTACATGTAACTAGTAGAGTTATGCATCAAAATCGATTAAACAAATACATGGAAAGTCGAACCTATACTCCTTGCTAAGACATATTCTCATCCGTTCTAGATTCCAAATAGTTATATCGGATCCTTGAGCACTAACTGATGATACACACCAAAGAAATTAGCATCTTATCCAAAAACCTCTCACTCACACTTCAAAACAAATGTACATATGAAGTTTTGTTTTGGGGGTCCTCTTTCATTCAATTCCAATTCAATCTCGATAAATAGAATTATGAAATCCCTGAAAAATATATATCATTCAATTCAAATTAAGCATGACGTTAGCACAACGCCTTAAGGTTCAATGACATACACGTGATAAAACACTACTTGTTTTAGACATCAAAAGATCATGACTACCATAATTATAAGCTTGCTAGCTAGATTACCAAAAAAAAAAAAAAAAGCTTGTTAGATAGTTGTGTCCCACGTGATAGAGTTTAAGGTCATGGGTTGATGAAAAATACACATAATCATAACGATTACATTAGTTAAAATTACAAATAATTACTGATTCAACCTACATATAACTCTAAAGTAAACCAATACTCTACAATTCTATAATGAAAACAATGAGTACATCAAAACATAGTAATTCGTGTTGCCTTCTTGATTAAATCCAAGCATATATAGAAATCATTGATGTCCCTTCTTAATCTCTCGGGCAAATATTTGATTAGTTCTATTTCATCTTCTCCACTTTTGTCGTTCAAAATGACGTACTTTATTTGTCAGGCGTGATAACAGTTCCCTTTGTTTCATATATCTTAGTGGTCTAGTTAACAATAGACAAGAGTCTTTCTATCTCGAAGCACTCTAAACATCCGGTTTAACAATGTGGAAACCCCACAACAAAATCACCCACCTTAAACTTTGTCCTATCCCTATAAATTGAAAATAGAATAAACAAATGATCCTAATCTCTTTTGCGATCACCGTCCAAGACTTTTCCATTGGAGCCTTCTTCTCTAATTCCATATTCCATTGGAGACTCTTTCTCAGTGGTGCTTCAATATATTTGAGTTCGTTCTACTATATAACAAACAAAAATATTACTAATTGATTCTACTATATTACTCTCATGTAGAGATTATAGAAGTTTTAGAAGAAGTGAAATAGGTGAGAGAGTTGTACTTTTAATAGGAAACAACCAATAGCCTTCCGGTCTCAAAATTGCACTTGCACTCAAATTGAAATTTAAGTGATCCACGTGACAAAACCAAGTACTGGGAAATTGCCACATAGGAAAGAAATTGTCCACCATACCTCAGCTGCTTTAATATAGGGACGGTCTACTATCTATATACTAAAGTAGCATATTAGATTTTAAGTTCGATCAATGAGATGAATAAAAAGAAACAATCCATATAATTTTTTTTAATATATTTTTTAATTATTATGTATCAAAAATTTTAACTCCAAAATATTTTAATGATTCAAGTTTTGATCAAAACGAAGAAGTTTTCTCACTCAAAGAGAGGGATTCATCAACTAACACTTCCTTTCAAACCATTCAAGTAGGGATTAAGATGGCTTAGTCTTCATTTTTTTTTTTTTAAAATTTCCTTGAGCATCATGCCCAACCACTCTTTCCTGACAACAACTCCAATGATCTATGCTTCTCAAGTGGCGTAGTATCAGTATTCCTTTCAAACTATTTGGCTGCCATTGTTGCACACACTCATATACAATGAAACTTGCTAGCATTTCTTTTATCCCTTTTATAATCAAACTGCAATATATATTCACAATTAAAATAAACATAATAATGAATGAAATGAATGTGTGAAAGAAAAATGTAAGAAGAAATATCATGTTGGAAAAAATCAAAATGACAGTAAGATTGCTCAAAGATTTTGCAACTTAAGTGCATCGACAATAGTATTATTTATATTAGTTCTTAAACACATGTTGATTTCAAACAAACTTGAGAAAATATTAAAACACGATGATTTGTGTCTCACAAAGTCTTACCATGTTTGATATGATGCACTCAAGTTTATTGTTGTGCTTAGGGGGCATTTGGATAGAAAGCCAGAAAGCCAGAAAGTAAGAAGCTTAAACTTTAGGCCAATAACGAAGAGATTGGAAGAGCGGGAAGTTGAATTGCCCTTTAAATTAAGTTGGCCGGGTATCCATGGATATATATATCGAAAGAAGCAGGAATGCATACAATTCAACCATCTCAAGCTAGCAATGCAAATACCGGTTTTTTACAAAAAGATTATAAGTAATGGATTGAGTACTTGTGGAGAAAAAAAAACAATCATGAAGAAGAAGGCAAAGAAAGGCATAACATTATAGGAGACATGAAAAACATGAATACCTGATGAAGAATAGCTGAGGTTTAGTTGTCTTGCTTGCCAAAAAAATCAAACTATGAATAAATGTTCACCTCCTGAACTTTTGAGAATTTAAATTTTCCTAAGAGAGTTTGAACAGACAGAGACTTTATTGATGCTTGGTTGCCCATAGATATCGAGTCTCATCTCCACTGCTTTGAGTTCCTAGTACAAAATTGATCTCTTTGACACTCCTCCTATGTAGGTAAAAATTACATTTCCCTCGTGACTTATTGATATGTTGATTGTGCACAAAGTGTCTTTTAGCGAAAAATCTCAAGTCCAACTGTAGATTGAAAAGTTAAGATTATATTACTTAAAACATAACCAATTAACTACAAAGGGAAAATTTACTTCCTCCGATCAGTAGATCTACAAAAAGGAATACACAGGCAATCATAAAAGAAATATGAAAAAGCTATATATATATAATACCTTTAATTGGTATTAAAGACATATAGTTTTCCAATCTCATTGAGCTACGAACATGCAAATTAATATTTAAATAAATTCACATTTTCTATATCCTACTTAAAAAAAAATTCTTCGCCCGAAGGCCTAAATGACCTCAAGTATATATAAAGACCGACTCTTTTTTTATGTTTGAACTTTGTAGATAACCAAATTTTTGGGTATAAATTAAAATGAGCTGTTGGAAAGTTATAGATCCATAAGAATTGAGCCATAATGAAAAAACATTTGTCGAACGTTGCACTACAACGCTTCAACTAAAAGATGCACATAGTTTTGTGCAATGAGCTGCATTGTGATAGTAGTTACTGTAGTTCATAAAGAAAAACAAACATGCTAAATGCCAACATAGTATAAAAATAAATATCTAAAGGCACCCTTATATATCACTCTTCAGCTATGGCTATTGAATTCATTGCTCTCAAAATCAACACCAACACGCAACCTTGCTCCACACTTCTCATTGTTCCCCCCTAAAGTGAATTGAATCTTCCTGCATCACCAAAGAATTTAATCGGTGAATGGTATGCTTCGATTCACAATAGGTCCAGAACGGACATGGCAAGCTGTGAGAACATTGAGAAGAGGGTTAACAGTGATGATGCAAGTGATACTAAAACATGATTAGTTACTTCATATAAAAAATTTAAAGAACATAATGACATTAGATACAAATAGTACCTTATTAAATCAAGATTGTTCCAAGATCAATTTTCCTAAAGAATTCAGGAACTCCTCTCATGACTTATATTTGAAGTCCGTCAAAAGCAAATATACGGAATATGGCCTGAAACAAAAAGAAAAGGATAAGGAAAGAGCACTAAAACCATTTTTATGTACCTTACTCAAACAATGCTTGGATGACCATTTAACTGAGATGCTAGCTATAGTGAAACATCTATATACCAAACAATGTTTGGATGGCCATTTAACTAAGATGCTAGCTTTAGTTAAACATCTATATATGATAGTTTTTACTGTGTATGTATGTGTTAATTCTCCACAAAGCCTGATGTACCACGTGACATCCTATAAACATTTTGATAAAAAAAAAATCGTTAACGTTAGTAAGCAATTGATCAACCCATAACCATATCTAGCTTATCAGTAAGCTTCAATTAAGAGTTCAGTTTAAACCCCAAATATCTTCCTTAACTACGTCAGGTCCATCATAACTTAATTAGTTCATTTCAATGATATTTGCAAATATTTGGTATGTATATAGCTATGCTACATGGACACGCCATATATATTTCACAAATAATCCATGTTGGACACACACAGACACATTTTGTATGTAATATACCTCAGTTTTTTTATATTTCGCCTTGTCAGACGCTTCAAATTTGTGTCGGATACGGACACATGTGTCTGTGTCAATGTAACTTAGGTATATAACAGTCTTTATCCCAGGAATTCGGATAAGAGTTTTAAAAGAGCTGATTGTTGTTAAAGGAACCCAAAGCTCCTTCAGAAACAACGCCACTAATTAGAGAAATCAACCACCTACTTGATGGGATAATTACAAAGAATAGTACATGTGCACATTATACCATGTTGCATTGTTGCATTGATCCCCCTGATAAACCATATTACAGAGTAAAAGTTCTATAAATACGTTCTAAACCATTGGTGTTACCTGGTAGTAAGGTGATTTCCACCTCCAGTTGGAATCGAAACAAAATCATCATATGCACTCATTATTGCATTGATCACCTCCTTTCGATAGGGTTTTCAAAAGTTTTCTCGTTATTAGACTTAAAGAGGAAAACTGCTTTTTTTGGAGGAGGCTTTATACATAGAAATATTAATTGCAATCAACATGATCTCTGCAGACTATCTTAGCACCTCCCTGACTTGGGTTATCTAGAACTTTGATTTCAATTTGTTTAGGCAGACACCGGGAAAGCTCCATTGTTCTTTGATGCATCCCATTCCACCTGTCATACTAAAACCATTCAAAGCTAGATTCATGCTCCATTGCTGAACCCTGCAAATCTTCTTTCATAAGCTGACCTATGATTCACATATCCATTTATTACTGTCACTCCAAGCTTAGCTTGAACAAAAACTGTTTTCAAAAACTGACTTTCCAAATGTATTGTGCACCATGGGGTGAAGAACTTGAGCAAACAAAAACAACCATGAGGTAAAGAACTCTTGCTGAGCAGGCTTGTTAGTATGAAGAATTTCAAGTTTTAGCCGCATCAGGAATCTCTTGTACATTATAACTTATTAGTCTCATGATGCTGATTAAAAGCAAATAAAGCAATATAATGAAGGAATTGAAAAGAAGAAAATACCTAGGGCAATACACAAAAGAAATTCATTGAGACATGGGATTTTTAAAAAATTCTAATTTCGTTAATGCTACACTAAGAATGTCTGTTATAATAAAAATCCACTAAGAAAGGTGCTTATTACTTGAGTGGAGTGGGGATGTAAAATCCTAAAGTGCATCCTAGGTGGAGGTGTAATCTTGCACTCCCCACTGGAGATGCTCCAAGCACTACACCAAAATGGATAATATAGGAGACAAGAAAAGAAACTTCCGACGCATCAGAAGCGCCATTTTCAATCACAAAAGTCGGCTGGTTTGAAAACAAATTTTGTGTTAAAACAAAAAAAAAAGCCCACAACCAAATAAGAAAAGCCCAAAGGAAATAATAACAGCCCAAAACCAGATTTCCTCCACCCTCGTCCCCATTTCTCAAAAACAGAAAAAATAAAGAGACCTCCACTCTCACTCTCTCTGGCGATTCCACCCAAAATGGCGTGGATTTGCTTTTATAAATGACCGATTACTACTATTAAACAGTGTTGAGCAACACTTTAATACTTTAATTGGAAGACAATATCGGCAGTACGAATTTATATGGGTGTAAAAAGACCAAATAATCATTTTTAATAGTATTTAAGTGTTTGATTTAATTATTCATTTAGGGGTATTATGCGTAAGAAAAATATCCGGATGAATTTAAGAGTCCAAATTAGTTATAGGAGATGCTACTTGTGCTAGTAGAGATATACAGCCAATAGTCAGTGTCTGTGATTGACTAAGGCTAGATGTAGTTTTCAGAACACGGAAAATGCAAACAATCTCAACAATCACGAGTGGTCGAGTGTATGTTGAGGATATACACATATATAGCTACACAACGATCCACAATACTCAAGAACCTGCTTCAGCATATGGCATATCTTAAAGGACCCTTCACCAAAAAAATTATATCTTAAAGGACCGCTTAAACAGTGTAGATCCTCACAACCTTCTGTATCTTGGCACGACAAATTGGGCAACCCCAGGAGTTAACTTCGATATTGCTCAAACAAGACATGCATCCAGGCATATGACCACAAGGGATGCAAGCCCCCTCTATTGGAGCATCCAAACATATCGCACATGATGAAAGTCTGCCCTGCTGAGTTGCACTTTTACTCGGCCCAGCTTCAGGCACACCCTCTTTATTCTGCTGAATGACCACAGTGCCTGCTTGAGCTTATCAACAATCAACAGAATGACAGCAAATCAAAACCTTAAAGTAAAACTTGACCACTTCACAAATTCAACTCTTCTATGAGAATATATTCATCTTTTTTTTTGGCAATAGGCAGACCGCTACAAGTATTAATGAACAAAATGAGTGTGCATTGTCTCTATCATATCATTCTACACGATAGAGTGCATCTTACAATCAAGAGGGGTACAAAATGAACTAGCTTATCTTCAGTAGAGTTGTAAAGGGATGCCAAGTAGTCCACAGCTTGATTCGACATGACTCTAGAAAGACTATACTTACTCTTTAATCATGTTTCAGATTAAAAGTTCATATATGACTCATAGAAAAGCTTACTATAATACCCCTATTTTTATTTTTTTTAATTAAATATATATAAAATTAAATAATAATAATAATAGATAAAAAAAAAAAAGGATAGACATTAGAAAGAGATAAGGTAAAAAGGATAAACCCCATTCCCTATTTTGAAGGGGTTTTTGAAAAAAAGGGGTTTTATACAGGAGTTCACACGTAGAGTTTAATTTATACACAGAAAATAAAATAAAAATAGAGTTTTTCACATAAAGGAGAAAGAAGGATTCTTGCTGGAAATCTACTGATAGATAGCTGCCGAAGCGTATCACGAGTGAGTAATCATTCTTTTCTATACCCATTTTTAGTGTATGATTGGATGTTCTTAAAATCTATAAATTTGAGTAGTTAGCCTATTAATTTTTTTTTATATGGATTCTAAGGGATTTTTGTATATGATATGCAATAGGTATGTTGTTAGTGAACTTAAAGTGAATTGGGAATTTAATATATTGGTGTTGGTCTACTGTGGAAGTACTTACAAATTCTTGTACGTGGGTAAATGAATTGGAGTTTGGCCTATCATTGATCATTAGATTTATATTGATGTTTGTATTTTCTACCCCTCTTGCTTGTAAATAGTGGACTGATCTTGAAAGAGTTCTAAACAAACTGATGTTGCGCATATGTTGAGTTCATTGTTTTGGTGTCATTAGTATGGATTTAAATACTTAAGATTTTTTTTTGGTAAATGTTAAATACCGATTCGTTCGGGAGAGTTGTTGTCGATTACATTTGCCTCAATTTAGAGCTGGGATAGTGTATACCTCTTTTTTATGAGGACTTCGACTAAACATCAAAGGATAAGTTCAACGAGTCCTTAGTCTGTATGCATCAAGTCTCTAATTGAATGTGTATGTGAAAAGTTATGACGTCGATAAGTTACACAGTTGGAAATCTGTCTTTAGAAAATCAGGATCTATGTCTGTTTTGGAACCGTATTTTCACCTAGTTAGAATCAGATTCAGACTCTCACCGAAACATGAAAGAGTGAGTTTTCTGAGTCTTCTTTCCAACCCAATCGACCTCGCATTCCGAGATTTGTGGATATGGTTACGGTGTTCGGAAGTTGGCACGTCAGAATTTTCTGATTTCAGAAATCCGGTCTGTGCCTGGTTTGGAATCGAGTTTTCACATAGTTAGGGTCAGATTCAAACTCTCGCCAAAACATGAAAAAATAAGTTTTATGTGTCTGCTTTCCAACTCAATTGGCCTCGTCGCATTCCGAGGTCTGTGGTGATAGATATAAGGTCTGGAAGTTTGGTTGACAGAAAACAGTGTGTCAGAAATCAGTTTCTGCGCACTGTGTTCAAGTCCAGTTTTAAAATAGTTAGGGTGAGAGTTAGAATTTTTATAAAACATAAAAAAATAAGATTTGGAAGTCTGCTTTCTATTCCAATTGGCTTCATCGCATTCCAAGGCCCATGGATTTAATTATTGTGTTTGGAAGTTTGACTGGCACAAAACAGTGCGTTAGAAATCAGTTTCTGTGTACTGTGTTCGAGCTTAGTTATCGAACGTTTAGAATGAAATTGAGTATTTTTGTAAAACATAAGAAAGTAAGTTCTGTGTGTTAGCTTTTCAACGCAAAAAGCCTCGATGCATTTGGACACCTGTGGAAAGTGTTGTGTCATTCAGAAGATAGTCCGTCAGAAATCTAGTTTGCTGAAAAATTAGGATTTTTACCGTTTTCAACTTAAGTTTTCTTCTAGATGGGCTGAGGTTGGGACTTCGAGTTCTACATGAAAAAGTATGTCTACATACCCTAGTTTATAAATAATTAAGTTACATGTCATTTGGATGAATGTAGGAAAATTATAGCATTGACTATGTGGCTGGTAAGAACTACGAAGGCTTGATTCCAATCTTGAAAGATTTGGATACGTAGGCAGATTTAAGCAAAAGTGCAGCCACTACACTATATCTATAATATATATATTAGTTTGTGTGATAACTATATGATTGTGTTAGAAATTACTGTTGTTTTGAGACTACATAAATATATGTGTGAAATAGAAGTTGTATATGAATATAGACTTTAATATATGTGGATCTGTTTTGGACATTAGTGTGTGTGGACTTGAATTTGGGCTAATGAACTATTTGTTTATGATATTGTGTTTATGAGTGTGGTTATGTAAATTGTATTTGTTTGATTATAAGTCTGTTTACATTCAATGATATTTAAGTGATTGATTTGCCTTGACGCGCGAAAATGACTCTCTGCATGTGTGGTCTGTTTTGACATGAGTTATGCTAGTATAATTATAAGTGATAATAATGTTTTAATGTGTCTCCCACATCTTTAGAACTCTCCACGCCTCAGGATTTGGTAATGAGATATTATGACTTGTGATGTCATGTGATAGATGGGTATTCATTGAATGTGTTATGAATGACCCAATAGTTTGGACTGCCCTAGAGAGGAACTAAGGTATTCGCCTTGCGGGTTGGTCGTATTCCTTGAATGTACAGGAATGTAGGGTTGGGTATTCCTTGAATGTGGCGGGAATGACTCAGGGCATTCATTGAATGTGCCATGAATGGTCCGTTAGTGTTATGATGGGTATTCCTTGAATGTGGCGGGAATGACCCAAGGTATTCATTGAATGTGCCATGAATGACCTGAGATTTTATGGCCAAAGAGGGTGTGATTATGTGTATGGAAAGCCTAGAGATGGCTGTGATATAGTGATACTCGGTGGGAGAGAGGCACACGTGTATGTGTGATTTGACAAATGTGTGGAGTGCAAATCGTGGAGTAGGAACTAAAGGTTGGGTTGAGTCTATTTATAAATGAGTCAACAAGATAATTAATAAGCAAAGTGAAATATTGATTTTACGTATGAGTGAGTTAGTGCTTATGAATATTTATGTATTATGATGTATATGTTTTCTTACAAAGAAATATAGAGGTGGTTTGTGTGAGGTTATGAATGTGAAGTGTGACTGGGAATAATATTATTGAATGCTTGTGATCTTTTCTATGATTGTGGATGACTCTAAAATGATATGTTATTATGAAAGCATTAATGACTTGTAATAGTATGAGATATATAGTTATGCACTTGGAAATTTTATGACATAATGATGTCATGTGAATGACTACCCTTGATATAGGTGGTATGATAAGTAGTTTTTCCCGAATATGCGGGACGAACTATGTTGTATTAATTAGACTTCAATGTCTTAAATGAGATTTGATTATGAATGAAAATTTGACTGGATGAGATAATTTTTTTTATAGTGCTGTCTAACTCTGTTTTTGCAGGAGGGTAGGATCTGTTAATCTTTTATGCAGGGACGTAAATATCCTACCTCGAGGACGACGTCTTTGGGCTTAAAGGTAATGTGTATCAAACCAATATTTAATTAAGTTATCATATTTGTATGTAATAAGTGGTATTTCTGTTGTGAGTTATCTTGGAAATGTATATTGGGATTGAAATCTTACTTGGGAAGAAACTACACGCCGTTTTGGAAAACGGAACTATATTGTCTTCCAAGTTGAAATGGTTAGTAATGTTATATTTATTAATTTGAAAGATTATTATATATATTTTGTTGTTAGTCTACTCATACCAGCAAATTCAATTTGCTAACTCATGTTTGCTTTGTTTTGCAACGTGGGTGTGTTCTTGAGAACATAGATGGTGGAATGCAGCGGATGAAGACGGTTGATTGGGATTCTCTCTTGGAGTCTTACTGGTATAAGTTTTATGAAGTATAAAGTCTTGATTTGAAACAGATGTAATAGAGTGGTTTAGTAAATTCTTCAATTTGTACTTTAAGAGTTGTTCGTTTGGTTGTAATTTGATCTCATATTTTAATATCGTGGTTGTTAATGGGTTATTAGGGTTTTGTTTCATCCTGGATTTTCAGAAGATGGAATAGGATGTGGATAATTCCCTATTTTGAATTTTCTGGAAATTTGGGGTGTGACACTTACCTTCCACAACCTTAGTAACATCTACGTCTGCTCCAACAATCAAAGTATCACCCACAAGAAACCCTCTACTAGGGTCACACAGCTTATTGAGAGGGAATGACGTGAATCCCCAATCACTCTCTTGTGCATTAAATGTGTGTTGTGTGTCTGCATGAAGATTAAAGACTCAATTCGTCAAAGACAAGGCTGGTAATGTTACTGTAGATGATAATAAGTTGTATATTACGTGATTTCACAAAAAATATATATGTAAATGAGCCAAGCTAGGTAGGGAAACAATAAGCATTGCAGACTACATCTAATTAGCAAACCTGTATGTAGTAGCTAATAAAAAAACGTCCGCGCATTACTAAATTAACATTTTATTCTAGCGAATTTTCATTCACCAACTACATAATTATAGAAGGGTAAATAACTAAATAAACCCGCATACAGAGTTTTGGGAAGAAAGAGATCTTGGGGGGAATTCAAACCGTATTGCGGTTGTATTCTTGTACACTTGATTAACCATTGACAAACCGAATCGGGCATTTGTACTCCAACCACAAGGCAAATCAGGCATGTGCTACATCTAAGTACATTGATAAATAATCTACATTGTTCCCCTTTGGATAAATCAACACTTTCCTATCAAAAACACAAAATTGTCGAGAGACTAAAAAGAGCTGATTATATCAAATAGCTCTAGTATCGCCTAAAGAAATCGAACAAAGGGCAGCAGTTACTAGTTAGTATACCATTTATAACCACCGACTTGAAAAGACTTCGAAATAATGCTTCTTGATGCTCAACCTAGAGAAGTTTCTAATTGTCCAAGCGAATGTTGATGATGGTAGATCATCAACCCGGATGATTCTCACAGTAGTACCACCGCACTCTTGACCTATAATAATCAACAACAAACCAAAAACGTTGAAAACTCATCTAGCTTTATAGAAACTGAACCGCGTAATTTGAAAAGAATAAAGATCAACAAACAAATCTTCATCAACTCACAAACCGAGCTCTTCGCACAAGAAAAGAATCATATTTGAATTATAATTGCAATGAGAGATGCATATATGAATCAACATAAACTTACCTTCCCCAACCTTAGGGACGGTGACCTCTGCTGGATAGCTTAAGTATCATTCACGGAAAAACTTCGACCAATTTCACAACTTCAATATTTTGGTTCGAATCAAAGTTCAATACTTAATCAAGAAAAGCTTACCTTCAGAAAAAGAAACCTCTCCTCGACAATTAACGATCATTCAAAAGAAACCCTTTCCCGGGGTCCCTTAGCTCACCGAGAAAATGAAAGACGTGAATCCCCAATCAGATTGTCGTGGCATTAAATTGGTGTTTTGTGTCTGCAAAAAGAGTAAGGACTCAACTTATTACAGATACATTATGGTCTAATCCATAAACTTTCCTAGGAGAATTCATAACAGATGAGATCATTGAATCTAAAACTCAGTAAAGATCATAGAATTGAAACCTTTTCTCACGGTGTACGCCTATTCCGTTGATTAACCATTGACAAACCATAGTCGGCAAAATCTACTCCAACCTTGAGATAAACTAGTTGAATCAGCAACATCTAGGTACACTGACAAAAAATTTACGTGGTTCCCCTTGGGGAACAGCAGTAGCCGCCTATCCAACGACCACATATAATTAATCAATCATTTAAAAAAACCAAGTGATCATCAAAAACACAAAAGAGAAATATATATGAGCATACATACCATTTATAACCGTTAATCTTTAGATATATATTATAGCTATACCCTCTTGGTTCTATTTTTCAAGGCTCCACAGAGTCTCCAACTTTTTGTAAACTCTAATACTAATTACGAAAAAAAAAAAAAAAAATTCCAAATCCTTATATATATATTATAGTTATACTCTCACCAATCTATTTTTTGGATCACTCACAGAGACTCCAGTTTTTTCTAAACTCTATTATTAAATATGAAAAAGTAGGATATAAATAAAGAAACAATCCCATCTAGAGTTTCAAAGTCTCCAACTTTTCCAAAACAATATAGCTAATTAAGGGAATTTTTTTTGCAAAAAACAATATTTTCAACCAAAAACGATTTTCCTAAAACCCTTATGCCACAAAGAATAGTTTCCACACTAATCTCAGGTGCAGTTTAACATAACAAAGTTTCTTTCTAGAAAATGATAATGAAACTATGAAAGAACAAAGGAAAAAATGAATTGAGTTGCTCGAACATTTACTTTATGCATTTGTTAACCACACATGTTACTGGGAAAAAAGGTAAAAAAGTAAACTAATCATAAAATAAATAATAGTGTACACCCAAAACAAATAAAAGTGTATTGTATGCACTATATATATGGGTCTAACAAATAAAGTTGGATAAATTTGAGGTGTCATCCACTGTGGGATTTAGACATTTAGTCATAGTTAAATATTTCATAAACAATAGGCCACAATAATTACGACATATTCTAATTAAATATATGAATTTTATAATTTCTAATTTTAGCGAGAATAATGAGATTCAGATTAAAAAAAGACGTTGGCTTAAATAAATTATATAACTATTGATTTAGTTAAAGTGGACGTCGGGCTTAAATAAATTATATACCAAACCAAACCAAAACACATTACATGTGGAAAATTAAATTATACAGAAAATAACATTACAAAATATATAATAACAAATGAAAAAAAAAAAAAACCAATAATGACAAATATTTTAAAATATATATAATACTGCATGAAACTAACGTCAAAGAACAATTAACGAGAAATAGAAAACTAGATGCATTTAACCTCAAATAATATTTAATGGGAAATCGAAAATTGGATGCATATGCAAGCATTAAACTAATCTTAAAAATTAATTAATGGACAATCAGAATATTGATACAACTGCATTAAACTAACCTCAAAGAATAATTAATGGGAAATGAAAACTTGGATGCAAATAGATCGAACTAACATCAAAAAATAATTGTCGAAAAATCAGAAACTGAATGCAAATACATTGAACTAACCCTTAGAGATTAAATTAATGGGAAATCGGAAACTGGATGCAACTATATTGAACTAACCTAAAACAAACTATAAATTTGAAACATGATGCAAATGTATGAAACTAATCTTTAAAAATAATTAACGGGAAATCGGAAACCGGATGCAACTACAGTGAACTAATTTCAAAAAATAAATTGGATGCAAATGCATTGAACTAATCTCAAGAAATAATTAACGGAAAATCGAAAACTGGATGCAAATTCATTGAACTAACCTCAAAGAATAATTAACGAGAAATCAGAAAGTAGATGCAAATGCAACCTCATCGAATAATAAATGAGAAATCGGAAACTGGATGCAAATGTATTAAACTAATCTAAAAAAATAATTAACGGGATATCAGAAACTAGATGCAAATGCATTGAACTGAGCTCGAAGAATAATTAGTATGAAATTGGATGCAAATGCATTAAATTAACTGCAAAGAATAATTAACAAGAAATCGGAAACTGGATGCAACTGCATTGAACTA
Organism: Coptis chinensis; assembly: GCF_015680905.1. Taxonomy (NCBI): domain Eukaryota; kingdom Viridiplantae; phylum Streptophyta; class Magnoliopsida; order Ranunculales; family Ranunculaceae; genus Coptis; species Coptis chinensis. Next base: position 80,281,650 of record NC_141463.1, on the reverse strand, counting down.
ACATCAAAAAATAAATAACATAAAATCAGAAACTGGATGCAAATGCATTGAACTAACCTCAAAATATAGTTGTGTTATATGTTGTGGGAATGTCTCGATAAGTATAGTTTTGCATTTAAAACAGTGTTTATCTTATCTTTTTTCGTATAATTCGGAACACCTTGCTATTCAAGTAGCTTTAATATGAATTTTGTCTTATTAGATAATTTCACAAAACTTCAATCAAACTTCTATTATTAAACAACAAATGAAGTTGAAGGGTTTTATCAATAGTGAGTTATTATTTTTTTTAATAGAGAGTACGTGGGGTTTTCATGTTATAAGAAATTTGAATGAGTAATCAATATAATATTTGTATATAATAGTTATGCATATATAGTTGGATATATTTTTTAGAAAATAAATATGATAGGACCAGTTCGTAGATAATCTTTGAAGATCCCACATAGTGAGTTAGGTATATAATTTAAAGAATAATTAACGGGAAATCGGGAATTGGATAATCTTTGATGATACCATATAGTAAATCAAGCATAATTTATTTTTATGTCATGTTTGCAAAGATACTACAGATGCATAAGTAAAAAGTTGGTATTACACACCACATTGGATAATTAAAAGGAAATCGAAAACTGGATTCAAATACATTGAACTGAGCTCAAAGAGTAATTAATGGGAAATCGAAAACTTTATGCAAATGCAATACACTATACTCAAAAAGTAATTAACTATAAATCGGAAACTAGATGCAACTGCATTAAAGTAACGTCAGAGAATAATAATGGGAAATTAGAAATTGGATGCAAATCTTTGAAAAATATTTAACGGGAAATCGGAAACGGTATGCAAAAATGCATCAAACAAACCTCAAATAATAATTAATGGTGAATCAGAAACTAGATGCAAATGCATTGAACTAACCTTAAAATATAATTAACAGAAAATCAAAAACCAAACGCAACTGCATTGAACTAACATCATAAAATAATTGGCGGGAAATCAGAAACTATATGCAAATGCATTGAAATAACCTTAAAGAATAGTTAACGAGAAATCAAAAAGTGGATGAAATTGCATCGAACTAACCTCAAAACATAAATAATCAGAAATCATAAACTAGATGCAGATATATTGAACTAACATCAAAGAATTATTTAAGAGAAATCAGAAACTAAATGCAAATGCAATGAACTAATCTAAAGACTAATTAACGAATATAGAAACATCAAAAAATGGATGCAAATGCACTGAACTAACCTCAATGAATAATTAACGGGAAATCATAAATTAGATGCAATTGCACTGAACAAACCTTAAAAAATAATTAACAAAAAATTGAAAATTTGTTGCAAATGCATCAGACTAACCTAAAAAAATAATTAACGGGAAATCAGAAATTGGATGCAACTGCATTAAACTAACCTCAAAGAATAATTAACAGAAAATCGAAAACTGGATGCAACTACATTAAACTAAAATCATATATTAACTAACAGGCCGGAAAATTAGAAATTGGATGCAATATCCTTGATGAATATTTAACGGAAAATCAGAAACTGGATGCAAATGTATTGAAATAACCTCAAAGAATAGTTAACTGGAAATTGGAAACCGGATGTAACTATATCGAACTACCCTCAAAGCATAAATAACCGGAAATTGGAAGCTAGATGCGAACTAACTTCGAAAAATAATTAACGGGAAATCAGAAACTGGATGCAGATGTATTAAACTAACCTCGAAGAGTAATTATCGGAAAATTGAAACCTTGATGCAAATGCAATTAACTAATCTCAAAGACTAATTAACGAAACATTGAAAACTAGATGAAACTGTACTGAATTAACCTTAATGACTAATGGGAAATTGTAAACTTGGTGCAACTGCACTGAACTAACCTCAAAGAATAATTAACCGGAAATAAAAAACTTGATACAATTACATTGAATTAACCTCAAAGAATAATTAACAGAAAATTAAAAACTTGATACAACTACATCGAATTAACCTCAAAGAATAATTAATGGTAAATCGGAAACTAGATCCAACTACGTTGAACTAGCCTCAAAGAATAATTAACGTAAAATTGGAAACTTGATGCAAATGCATTGAACTAACCTCGAAACATAGTTGTATTATATATAGGGAGAATATAATATCTCGACAAATATAGTTTTGCATTTTAAGTAGTGTTTATTATAATTATTTTATTATGATTGGGAATGCCTTGATATTTAAATAGCTTCAATATCATCTTCGCCACATTGGGCATTCTCACAAAATTTCAATCAAACTTCTATTATTAAACATAACAAGAAAAATAAATTGATGGGTTTTACCAAAGTTTGGTGTTTTCTTTTGATAGAGAGTGGTGCAAGAAATTTGAACAAGTGATTAATATAATTTTCATATCTCATAGATATGAATAGTTGCTAATATTTTTTAAAATAATTTAATATAACGACACCTGTTCGTAGGACGGGTTCGAAAGCTAGTTACATAAATATCGGAAAAAGCTTCTTGGTGTTCAACTTTGAGAAGTTCAACTCTGGTAAAAGTGAATTTGGGATGCACATATATAAAGTACACACATAGACATACACATCAAATTACTGTTCAAACAAATTATTAAGAACCTGATTGGATACAGAAGCCCATGATTGAGTACTATCACAGTGCTCCAACCCAAGATACTGCTCCCATGCTCCACACATCTCTCTTCTCTGTAGGCAACACCATGGGAAACAAGACATTTATCAAGCAAAACTCACAAAAAATAAAAGAAATACATAAGCCAAGAAACAGGGGATGCAAAATATAAAGTTCAGATGAACAGACTTGAAAATGAATAGACACAATATTTGTGTCCTCGAGGTACTCACGGCAACCCAATGACAAAAAAACGAACTTCCACTGGCCAAAATAATGAGTTCTAAATTTAGATTTTCATCGCATCAAACAATAGAAAAGGCAATTTTCACAGTAATTAAGCAAAGTTACCAAATAATGTGATATAGATGTATCTTTACTTTATATTGAGTGACTCAAACTAAGATGAAATAAGATGGTCTCTAATCAACTGTGTGCAGGAGAAAAGTGCCTGAGAGAACTCCTCATCTCGGACAAGCAATTTCTTCTTTATGCACACCTCAGCTTCAGCTAAAGTCTCACCCGCATAAATGACAAGAAAGAATGGTTTGCTGAAATCCTGAACCAGCTGATTGAAATATGAAAAGATTCCAAACATTGAAGAGGTTGAATTTGTGAGGGTGCAAGCATTGCCATTCATCACTGCACAAGTACCAATTGGACTTGAGCTGTGCTTAATATCTAAACTTACCATCTGATTCTGAGAGATGTCTTTGGTGAAATGATAAACATGAATTAGGCGATCATGAGCACTATAAGGGAGTGATATCCCCCTTTAGGAATATCAGGCGCATACTCAGCACGGTGGAAATGTCACACCGACCTGTGGAACCAGATCGCGTCTACAAGCTAAGAGAACGTTCCATCACAGTTCGTGCCAGCACGCGAACCAGGCTATAACGTGACTTAGCTTGTCTTCTAGAAGCAATCATGAACAAAGAGGCACATGTACGAATCACTGCCACCAGCTACTGACCACTGCCGCAAGCTACTTGCCCAGACTACTAATCTCCATCATCACAACAGACCTATAAAGACAGTTCTCGCGCGCCTCCTTGATCTAGACCCCACGTAGGTGATACACTTTACACGTGGTGGGCGAGGATTCATTCTCAACATCTATAAATACCCCTCCTATGAACTACGACAGACCTGATTCTTCTCTCCCTCACGAATCAAGAGCAAGATACGTCGGCAGTTCGCTCCTAAGCCGAACTCGGTCCCAATAATAACCCTTTCCAGTTCCCATCCAACTGTATTTGTAAAGGAAAGCTGAATCACGCCTTTACATTGGCGCCGTCTGTGGTCTCGATTACTTGAGACATCATCTCCATACAAACTAAAAGAACCAAACACCAAAAACCAACTATCTAAAGCCCACGAAGCATGGCAAGCCTCAAAGCTCAAGTTCAAGGCCTTGCAAACCAGTTAGGCTTAACCAACGAGAGCATTTCCTTGCTCATTCAAGAAAATGTTGCTCTTCGTGCACAAGTTGACGCTCAACAACAGCCCCGTAGTAACGCGTCGGTGAACGGCATTAACGGTTAATCGGCCAGATTAATGAGTCAGCGCGAACGGATCGACCGAGCGCCAGCGACGCAAGACGCGTCGGATCGTCGAAAATGCTCAATGCTCAAGATACCGCCCCCGCTTCACCACGGGGGTACTTTTCGGTAAACCCTCTCCTCAGGATTTTGTCCAGCCACGTTTCCCAATGTACGATGGCAGCACATGCCCCGGCCAACATGTAGCCCGCTACATTCAAAGCTTGGCCCTTTACCGCTCCCCGGAGTTTGACCATCTTCACTGTCAACTCTTTCCCGCCAGCCTCAAAGATGGCCCACTTGATTGGTTCTTTTCACTCGAGTCGGATTCGATCAAAACTTTCAAGCAGCTCACTGATCTGTTTGCCAACCAGTACGTGCACAACAGACGTAAAAAAATAGATCTGGATTCACTCTTCCAGTTATCATTTGGAGAGAATGAAACAATTCACCAGTTCCTAGGTCGGTTCAAAGCCGAACTGTTATGCATGGAGAGTGGCCTCAAAGAGTCTTTTGCCACCCTGGCATTCTCCAACGCCCGGGTTGCGTAACCTGAGACCTCTCAGTGTCGATGAGATCGCCCGTAAACCCCGCCGAGTATGCTCGGGTCGACAAATATATTAAGTAGCAAGAAGGTTTGCGACACCACGGTCTATCAGACGACCAAGAAGTCGCGGCGATCTCTGACGACACTCCACCTGCCAAAAAACGGTCCAGGTTGCAAGCACCCAAATCAGGCAACCGCTTGGATAATAATAGAGAGTTCGTTGTCCTGACACGTTCTCCTAGCTACATACTGGAAAAGATCAAGCGAGCCTCATACTTCCAGCCTAGCGTACGACAACCCGCAGACCGACCTGACATGCCCTACTGCGCATTTCACAAATCAAAATGTCACGAGACCGACGCTTGCTAGGGGCTCAAACATTATCTCCAAGATCTCATTGAAGCCGGACAGATAAAGCAATACACCAACATTGCTGACGGCGACTTGCACCACAAGCTTATGGCCCGCCAAGTGCGTAGCAGATCTCCACCCCGCAGGGAACGCCAAAACATCCAAGCTCTCTCCCGCAGCAGAGGACGGCCCGTCGACAGTTCCCAGCATGATCGCCGCCCACACTCGTCAGATCGTGACAACGGCAGAACCATCCATATGATCACTTTCCCAGATGATTACGGCTTCTTCGAGAGAGAAACGAAGCGTGTCGATTAACTCTTCAAGAAGTCTATCATTTTTCTTCACAAGCAGCACCTGCCCGCGATATTGGTTAAGCCATTCGGGGATATCACCTTCCACGGACCCGACCTCACCAAGGTCCGCCTCCCTCCCGATAAACTTTGTCGTCCACGTCAAGATCAGCGACTGGACAGTTAAGCGCGTCATGATAGACCTTGGCAGCTCATGCGATATTTTGTTCTACCACACAATTCAGGAGATGAACCTACCCAAGTCAGTCTTCATATATCCTATCGCTCCTCTTTATGGGTTCAATGGCTCGAGCCGACCCATCGGTGACATTATACTCCGGTTTGATTGGGATCAAGAGAGGATAAAGTCAACTTCAACGCAGCGTTTCAAAGATTTAGACATTAAATTCGTCCTACAACGCCATCCTAGGACGGCGTTAGATTCATCAAATGCAGGCCGTACCGTCTACACTACATCAAGTCCTCCGTTTTCCAGGCCCCAGGGGCATGATGGAGCTTCGTAGCAACCAGCTTGAAGCCTATCACTGTAATCAAATCCTCTCAGCAAACAAGATCGCTGAGGCCTGATAAGCACCCAAAAGTGTATTATGAAACCCCATTGAGACATATAAATTTGGTTCATTATGTGTTTAATAATCATGAAATAAATATGTTTTCATACTTTTGCAGGTGTTTGCAGTAAACATGGAAATATTGGTTAAACCTGCAATAAAGCACGAGGAACGGCGTATATATGAATTTTCTCAAATCCACGTAGAAGCATCATACTTCCAAAGCTCCTACCTCTCGAACCGGGACTCGAATCGCGACAAGAGAGCTGCTTTCGGGACAATCGCATGGCGATGAACTCTATGCATAGGCGGGAAGTTGTAAACCGCCCAAAATACGGACTCGCCATCGGACTGCACATGGACCCACTATGTGGGGCCACAAGATTGATGAGTCATCAATCATGGAGCATGTCAAGACAAAGATAACAAATTATTGGTGCAAAGTTGACACCTTGCATGTAATAAATTAGATTAGGTGTTAATAAATGAGAAAAAAGGCAAGGTGTCACTTTGTTTTAATGTGGTAGATAAAAATGAATCAATGTGGTTTGATAATTCCGTGGGAGGAAATGAGATTTCTCTCAAATGGAGAAGAAATTAGACAAAGGTGGGGATACTCCATTTACTCCCTTGACTTATTTTCCTCACATGGCATTATTTTAGTTCCTTAGTGAAAAATGAGAAGGAAGTTTTAGTTTTTATTTTGCAAAAAGCTTGTAATAGTTTTAATGGAGGAACACTTGTTCTTCTAGAGATATAATAGAAGTGAGTTTGGTTGTTGTTAATTCTTCTCTCTCTCTCTTTTCTCTTTGGAGTTTTTATTAGTTCATAAGTCCTTGTCCCAAGGATCATGAGCTAACTTCCCTTTGGGGAGTTAATCCAACTCATGTGAGGGAAAAATCATTGGTTGTGAGTTTGGTAGGTTTTAGGATGAACAACTAACACTACATCCTATCCCAAAATGATAGTTGGTGTAGTGTCTAGTTAGAAATCAAACAATGAGCTTAGAGATAAGTCATTGTTTGGTTTCACTTGCTAGCATGTATGAGCTCTTAAGTGAGCCATGCATGCTAGGGATCAATTCTATTTTTCCATTAGAGACTTGTCTATGAGTCTAGGAAGAATCAAAACCTTTTCAAATAAACAACTAATGATAGTTTCACATGAGGAGGATTAACTCTCCACCTTTCTTTTTAGTAATTTGTATTTTGTTTAAGTGCATGATTTCAAACTTAAATGTTTTGCTTTAATGTTTGTTAGGAAGAAACCTAGTATTATAACCTTACTCCTTAGTTCCCTTTATTGTAACATCCAATTTGTAGTTGTTCTATACTTTTAGGTAGTTCAATCCTTATTCTAACTCTACTCAACGAAGATCGTGAGTAAGGAACCTTGATTTCTTTTTGCTTCAATTTAGAGTTCTAAACTGTAAGTGGTCGAAAAGCTAATATCAAATGGCGCCGCTGTTCTAAAGCCATAGAACTTGGGCTACAAAGCGAAAGTTGCATCAAGGGGGAACCCCCATTCTCTTTCTTTCTTTCCTTCTAGTTCGTATTACGTTTTTCTTCATTTTTTTTCGTATTTTTGCCTCGCGATTGACCTGTAATCCAAAAAAAATTTCGTTCCACTTTCAGGTACCAAAAGTTAGGACTGGGAAACATCATTTCAGCAAATTCTAAGACTTCTGTGAAAATTCGAAGTCATTCTGAAAAAAAGACCAGCGTCTTTATCAGGTGGAGTCGCTTGTCTTGAGCTGGACCCGCGTCCTCGGGTGAATTTCTTCTGTTATTGCTCATTTTCAGCCACCAGCATCTCCTGATCCACCTTGATCCTTTTCCAGGCCTAAATATTTGGCCCTGTACCTGAAACATTCAATATTCCTTTGGGATTAATCGCGTTGACGGATCGAAACGTTCGTTTTCAATTCTTTGGCGAAAACGCGGGAAGCTACAGGTTCCAATTTTCAGTATTATTGTAATTTTTTTTTTTTTATGTTTTTCTGCATGTATGCCATGTATATAGTATTAGGTAATATTTATGGATCATTATTTAAGTTTTAGCCTCGAATTATGTATGAATCGAGTTCGTATACCGGTAAATATTTATATACGATTACTTGGACATGATCTACATATTAATGTATATTTACATATTAATGGTACTAATTTGCATGGGTATATGTCTTTCTACGTATAAATGTTTCTTGTTACATGTTTGATATTTCTCACGATTATCATTACGGGTCTTGTATATTAAGTCGATTTTGTCAAGAAAGAGGAGAACATTCCAACGAGGGTTAAAATCTTAGTTGGGTAAGTTGTTTCTAAACCCTACGGGGTAAAGCTGCTCTCTATAGGACATTAAGCAATCTCAATGAGTATTGTCGAAATCGATTTATTATGCAATACAAGAGTCGATTTTAGTTTGGGTATAATACTTTGCATGTTTAGTTTTGTCATCTATTCTCAGCAGATGTATCTTCGTATTAGGTATGCTAAGGTATTTAGATAATTATGAGTGATTCAAATTCACATTCTTGTTGATATACATTTCGTAATATCGATTTACAAATTAGCGTACATATACGTATTACTGATGTATATTTGCATGTACGTATGGAAATATTTATCGATGACACAAGCTTGCCTATTCGTATAGCTATACGTATGAGTAGAGTATCTTCACATGCTACTGCACCTAGTATTGTATGAGTAGATCGTATTTGTATGTTTGTATTTTAAACCTTGCATAAATCTTTAAAAAAAAATAATAAAAATAAAAAAAAATTAAATTAAAATTAATTTAATACCACCTTTTCTATTCTCTTCCTCGCGAACTCCAACTCATCATTTGGTCCAAATCTCACCCATCTCGAATTGGTAATGGTCGTAGTACTTTTGCTTTCGAAAAGCGTGGCGAAAAGGATGGGGTGGTGTATGAACTGTCAAACTCCTTTCTGTCCAGGTCTTGATCTTTTATCCGAGATGAGCCGGTATAAGGTATATTATTGTCTGACACCAGCTCAACAGGATAAACTTCGTCGTCGTCCCGTTGCTCCCACAGGTTGGGATTCGTCTTGAGGATCTGACGTTAAAAGACTCACATTCGTCTTGAGGATCTGACGTTAAAAGACTCACATTCGTCTTGAGGATCTGACGTTAAAAGACTCACATTCGTCTTGAGGATCTGACGTTAAAAGACTCACTTTCGTCTTGAGGATCTGACGTTAAAAGACTCAACATGTATATACACGTTTTGTTTTATTAGCACCCAGCATGGTGCCCAAAGAGAGTCGTGATATGCACCATCGGATATTTCATAGTTAAATGCGGGCAATGGATTCCCCGTGCCAACCCCGTTCAGTTTTCTATGTGACTGTTTTGGGCGGTTTGAGGCTATACCATATGTACTAAGGGTAATATTATTATTAGACCATTGCACATTGGTCAAGGATGATGGTACCGCCCTAAACCCTAGGCCCCCAAAACATAAAGGATAAGCCCGCGATGCGGGTGGATTGGGTTCACCCGAGAGCCGACATGAAAGTTGCCCGAGTTAAAGGCTGTTTGTGATGTGTTGTTTTATTTGGATTTCCGGTGTTGTTGACACGTTCTTCTCGACTTGTACATTTGTATATAAAGGATAAATAAATAAAAACCAAAGATTGTTAAAAAAAAAAAAAAAAAAAAAAAAAAATTGAATGTGATTTTTCATATTCTAATGGATGGCATTTTTAATACTGATCGTTTCGATATCTCATCGGTAAAATTCGGAGTTGAAACGAATCGAATTTCCAAGTTTGAAGTTTCGGAACATTTCGGGACATAACAGGAATTTCTGTAATTCATTTGTACTTGGGCCAAAATTTTGACCCGACCCAAAAACCCACGATCCGGGTACAAAGCCCACGCGCGGGGCACCCACGCGTTCCCCCCTCTATTTTCTTCTCCCACAAAAACCGGATCTTGGTCCCCCAACATACACCCAGCGACCACTCCACCATCGAAATCGACCACAAGACGCGAAATCAACCTCCACCAAACTCCACCCCCCCCTCCTCCAAAGCACCTCCTCCACCTCCTCTTACTATTTGCACTATCAAAATTCAATTTAAACCCGCTATGGCAGCACGAAGGCGAATTACAAATGAGAGAAATTTGAAAATCTATATAATTCGGGATGTTTCACCCATTTTTTGATGAGGAAATTGAAAGTAGAGAGTGGGAATATCTTTTGCATCGAATCCCAGCTCAATATTCCGAAGATTTGGTGTTGAAATTTTATAACAATGGAGGTTTCCGGGGTGACGAATTTTGGATTACGGCGGATGGGATGGAACGTGAACTCACGCTGGAGTTGATTTCGAATACCGCGAGATTCCGATTAACTTCCGGATAGCCCGACCCTGTTATTGTCGAGTATCCGACCACGAGGGATTTGATGTTTGACACGCTTCGAGGGAGAGTACAACACTGCTCGAATCTGCGTGTACCGGCGATTCGCCGACGGCGTAACCAATTAGCCGTCACTCAATGGTTGGCGCACAATGTCATTGGAACTTCAAAGACCTCTGACGTGAACAAGACTTTCTTGCACCTGCTGTGGATCCTACAGGAGAGGAAGCACACTTTCTGTATGGTCCATTTCCTGGGCCATATTCTTCGACCAGCGTCAAATAGGTCGACTCCTCTTCTTCGTACTTGTTACTTTCGGCTTATGCTTAACTTAGGGTTCCATCGCTACTCCTTTCATTGAAACAAGGTCTTTCGAGAATTTTGGAATTTTTGAGACTTGTGTTTTAGACCATTGGGACCCAAGAGCTAGAGATGACATTGAGCATGATAACGTATTACCTCCTCCTCCGCCTTCACCACCGGGATTGTTTTAACGAAGATACCATGCCCGAATAAATACTCCTATGGATGCCTTGAGGAACATGAATTCTAGTATCGCGCGGGATGTTTCTTCGCCAGGGAAGAGATGATTACTTCCTTAAATGAATTCCAAAGAAGAAATGAGAAATCGCCAAGGCCAATTCCGGAGAATGATGATGGCTAATCGGCGGCAATTCCAAGATCGATTACTCTCGATCTATAGGCCACATTCCTGCCCGATCAACTTCGGCTGAAGTTAAATTGCGTGGCGAAGACGTAGAAACCGGGTTCATCTTCCGCTAAACCCGAGGATTCCCATGGTTGTTTATTTTCTTTGGTTTAAAATGACTATGTCATTTATTTCCCTAATGCATTGCATTTTAATTTTTTTTAGTGCTAAATTATTATATATCGGTTGACTTCTCATAATTTTGTATCTCCAGACGGTTTAAATGAGAAATTATTTATGTTATGCGAATATAGTACTTTCAAAAATATGAGATTGCTCCTTGATTCATTGGGCCTACTCTCAAAGCCCAACGGTCAGAACCCAACGGACTGATCCAAACGGTCAGATGCCCAACGGTCAGAAATCAAGTTATAAATACAACTCTCCTTTCCTCTTTCACTCATTCCCTTCTCTCAATCTTCACAACTTCTTCTTCACAAATTTTCAATTTCTTGACAATAATGAATAAACTAGAGCGATGGGAAAAGGAGCAACGCGAATGGGCTATCACATTAATTGTGATGACAGTGTTTATCATCATTCTCTTGTCACTCATGCATAACACGATGCAGCATAACTAGATCTATGTAACCGTTTTTTTTCTTTTTTTTCTGATTTTCATTTTGTATATTAGTATGGTGTGTTAAATAATTCTCACACATTTGTACGGGTTACGTATTAAATGGAGAAGTTCCCTTATTAATTAGTTGTGTCTATTAGTTGTCTTTTAGTCTCTAATATATATATATATATATATATATATATATATATATATATATATATATAATAATAATAATAATAATAAAAAAAAAAAAAAAAAAAAAATAAAAAAAAAAAATATATATATATATATATATATATATATATATATATATATATATATATATATATATATATAATAATAATAAGTAAATAAATAAATAAAAAACCATAACAACGAAAGGCCATCCAAAATTCAACAAAATCATTAATGGATACACATGGTGTTCAGAGAAAATCACGACGCTACAAGGTACATATAACACTTGTCACAGGATGCATTTCGATTATTCTATCCATATTCTATTACCGAGTTATGATCATCAATTCTGAAATTACGTGTAAGTTTAACTACCCCGCGAAACTTTCCTCCGTTATTTTCTAAACATTCAACAATCTCATTAATTATATTTGGATATCCGACATGACAAAGACTTCTTGTGGATCCCTATGATGATGATGCTTTGTTCATAATCACATGGGTCATTAACTACACTTGGACTCAGTTGGCTATAAATCTCTTCTTTTTAAGCCATTCTTATTCATACAATTTTCACTATCCTTCCCTCAATAATGGCTCAACCAAGAAAAATAACGGCAGAGAAAGACTACCTGAAATCTTTCGAAGAGGGCCGGTTTTCTCCTTATTTTGACACTGAAATCAGTCGTCGCGGCTGGACGCCTCTTCTATATCATTCATCAGCTAGTTATTCCCGAGAATTGGTTTTGATGTTCTACCAATTTAGCGGTTATGAAGATGGAAGATTCTACTTCAATGCCTATGGACAACGTTTGGAATTGAATAAGGACATGATCTCCGACATACTTCAAATCCCAATAAATAACCAGGAGTCCCTTTTTCAAGAGTCATCATTTGATTCCGCAAAAACTTTACTGCGAGCTACCGTATCTCATGGCGACGTCGAAAATACACATCACATTGTTCTTCAACGCTCTTTGAAACAGAATCAACGTGTTGTGCTCCACTGGTTGGGACATAATGTGTTAGGTACATCACACCAATCTGAAGTCACAAAGCCTCAGCTTCACCTACTTTGGATTTTGCAAACTCAGAGAGATGACTTTTGTATGATCCAACACCTCTGGAACGTAATCACCAAGAAAACAAGAAGGTCAGCAGCTCTACCCACTTTGGTTACGCAGATTATGATGCGTTGGGGTTATCCAGTAATTTCTCCAGAGACACCCCTTCAAAGAGCATATATAAAGGTCTTTCAAACAGACTACTCTGTTGGTTTTTGGACCCCTAATACTCTGATAGATGAAGCAGAACACCCCAAGGTCAAATTCTGACCATTTATTTGATGAAAATGCCATGTTGAATATTATTAATCCTATGGATGACATTAAACTCCTTCATCGGGGTTTTGAGGGAACTACACGCTTCGTCGAAATATCATCATCACAACTCTTGAGATTTCCAAGATCGTCAAGCAACTCATGATGTTGAGCGGGAAGAGATCTTGGAAACTCATTCTCAATCCTTGCAAAATCACGCTCCCCTAATGGAAAATCAAACTCAGTACTCTCGCCAGCCAAGGGGACATTCAGATCACAGCTTCGGCCAACAAATAGAAGACCTAAACGATCGGTGCAAAATATGCATCTCCTAGATCAATATCGAGAATCCATGATATTACTAAGTCAATAAGTATATAATCATATATGTTATTACGTTTTTTCCATCGTACTATGTATTTTATCTTATCCTTTTGTTTTATTTTGTATGAAATGCTTAGTAGGATTGTCATCATTTCCATTGTGACTAATATAATTTTAACATGTGCTACAGGAGGGTCTATTTTCTTACATACTCATTTTTCCATCCAGGTTGCGTTACCTAGTTTATTACTTCATCCACCATGGCATCTTCATCAAACCACGGCATCTTCATCATCCATGGTCCCTCCCAAACTCATTCCCCGAGCAATCCTTTCGATCTATGATGGATTCCAATGCCTATGGCCATCTTTTCCATGATTACATCACAAACATTGGGTGGTCTTCCCTAATTCTTCAACCTCGACCAAACTTATTCTCCTAGTTTGGCTGCATACTTTATGCTAATATGGATGACACACCAAAGATTCAACCATGCGCATGGTTTCTACTTAGACGGGTTCACAATCCGAGTTGATGACACACCTCATATCTTTTCTGAACAACAACTTGCTCTATCTTTGGACCTCCCATATCACGAACCAGCTGCATCTTGGCAGTACATCTTTCATAATTCTTACCGTTCCTTTCAGTGGCAAGCGTTTCGCGACTCTTATGGTGATGGTCTTGAGATCAAACGGGAAGGAGATGGCCATGTGCCATGGCGAAACATCACCATTCCATTAGCAAGCATGACCATGAACATGGGGACTGCCATGTTATTTGTACTCCTAAACATTATGGGAGATTGGCATTTTTCTACTGCCAATGAGGCTGCTTGCGTTGTATTCAGTGCACTAGCTCAGGGTCATGCATTATTTAACATTTTAGGTTGTGTTGTCTCCAGCCTGAAACGAGCTCGCACTTTTCAGGATAAGTATATACTTTTACCAGTCACCGCTTGCCGAATCATGAAGACACATTTCCCACAGTTTGCAGCTACTTTTCATGACTGGGTCAAGGTGGATTCCATGTGCCCAGCAAACAGAATCATTCGCTCATTAAGGTTTCGGCAATGGAAGCGTCCCGCTCGATACCTGAGGCATGTTCGATGTTACCCAAAGGACGAAAAGATGAAGACCAATTTGAGAGAATCCGGAGACAAAGAATGGGCAGAAATTTGGCAGACTATTATCTATTGGCGTGATGCTAAGGAAATGCATTTCCTTAAAGAGGCCGCCCTTCATCACGCCTCTATTGGATGGTAAACTTGAGTTTGCCATTGTACATATATCTAGCTAAACCTTTTGTTTGGTGTGCTATTGTTTTCATGTTTCATATCTTTGTGGTTTATTATATAGGTGTGCTATGTTTAGTGTGCTATTGAACATTTTCTTGTTCTTTCTGAATAATATATTATGATCTCCAACCTCTCGGTTCCAAAGATCTAGCCCTAATTTTGCTCACGGTTCTCGGTACTTTCTCTTTTAATTATTGATCCTTGAGGACTAAGCATCATTCTGTTTGGGGGTGCTTTAAACCTATAGCAAGAATTAGGCATCTTGTAGCCTATATATAGTTTTTATTTTCATATTAATAATTGTACTTAGTGACAAAGTCTTGTTTCCTTTTCAATGATGAAAATTGTCTAGAAATCTCACATTAGTATCCGAATTAGGATTTGTTTTTAAGAAATTTTAGATAATACGTCGCTAATAGTTTTATACATCTTTTCATGAATATTCATGTATGCTTGAGTATCATTGATTGTACATAGCGGTAAGTTTACGGAAACAACGGTTAGTTACTTAAACTATAAATCCCTGTGAGAATCTAACCAAAAGCCTTGATATGAGTGATTTGTGTGTGATGACACGGAGGAGTAGTTTTTCGATTAGAGGAAATTACGCGATCTACTTACTTGATCACCACCCGAACCCTAGGCAAGAATTTAGGCCTTCTTTGGATCGACATAGCTAAAAATTCTTACCTTTACAAATATTACCGCTAGTCACTCCATTTGAACCTTTCATCAAACCTTTCACTTTCACCACAAAAATTCCTTACCCATCTATTAAACCAAATAAAAGAACCTACCTAAGTGATGAGTATGAGAAATAGGATGAAATGTGGAAAGAATAAAGAGAAAGACTTGTCCCAAATTTAAGTCAGTTACTTGCTTGAGAAAAGGAAAATAGAATCATGTTCTTAAGCCTTAAAAAAAAAAAAAAGTATCCGAGGCTTAAGAACAAGGTTGGAAAAACTTCGGTTAGAAGAAGGAAAGGAAAAAAAGATTTCTCTAGTATAAATATATGAAGACCCTATTCTCTCATACTTTCGTAAATTTTGATTATCCATTTCCATTTTCTTGTACACTATCACCTAAGCCCCACATACCTAATAAAGACCTCTAGCTCAATTAGGAGTAGGGTGGTGTGATAATAAGTAGTAGAGGCGTGATTGATCGACATCGGCTCCTCATTTGTCATTGAGATGTAAGGAAACGTGTGCCCACCTGCATTAATGGAGTTAACAAAACCTGAGTGGAAAAATTTTTGAGTGAATATGTGTTTCAACACATACACGTGAGAACCCATTTAGGTATGCTCTCGAGGATCCGAAACAACCCCTGCTAGTATATTTCAATGAAAAGTTCACTGCATGAATAATCATATGTAGATGTTTTAATTATTGAATACATATTAACTTGAGTTTCAAAGAAATAAATCCTCGTTCCTGCTAAGGAGATGTATGGATATCTCGAGATTAATTTAGGAAACAAGTTTACATCCTTTTGAAGTCGTTGTAGTATAAAATGAAGTTTGTGAGTATCTTTTCTGGAAAACTCTCACGAGGCTATAACTTCGTCCACTAGGGAATTCCTAGTGGTTTAAGGCCTTGTTGCATATAATCAATGCAATGCTCTCTGAAAACGAGAATTAGTTTAGGACTACACATTTTTGGCCACTTATCTATTTTAGTGTCTCTTCTTTGCTTGAGGACAAGCAAAGTCTTTTTTTGGGGTAGTGTGATAAAGCACCCAAAAGTGTATTATGAAACCCCATTGAGACATATAAATTTGGTTCATTATGTGTTTAATAATCATGAAATAAATATGTTTTCATACTTTTGCGGTGTTTTGCGAATAAACATGGAAATATTGGTTAAACCTGCAATAAAGCCGAGGAGGAACAGTATATATGAATTTTCTCAAATCCACGTTGAAGCATCAAACTTCCAAAGCTCCTACCTCTCGAACCAGGGACTCAGAATCGACAAGAAAGCTGCTTTCGGACAATCGTATGATGAACTCTACGATATAAGCGGAAGTTTGTAAAAGCGCCCAAAATACGGGATCGCCATCGGACTGCATGGACCCACTATGTGGGGCCACAAGATGGATGAGTCATCAATCATGGAGCATGTCAAGACAAAGATAACAAATTATTGGTGCAAAGTTGACACCTTGCATGTAATAAATTAGATTAGGTGTTAATAGTGAGAAAAAGGCAAGGTGTCACTTTGTTTTAATGTGGTAGATAAAAATGAATCAATGTGGTTTGATAATTCACGTGGGAGGAAATGAGATTTCTCTCAAATGGAGAAGAAATTAGACAAAGGTGGGGATACTCCATTTACTCCCTTGACTTATTTTCCCACCACATGCATTATTTTAGTTCCTTAGTGAAAATGAGAAGTTAAGTTTTATTTTATTTTGCAAAAAGCTTGTAATAGTTTTAATGGAGGAACACTTGTTCTTCTAGTTCTTCTAAATATATAAGTGAGTTTGGTTGTGGATTCTCTCTCTCTCTCTCTCTTTTCTTCTTTTGAGTTTTTATTAGTTCATAAGTCCTTGTCCCAAGGATCATGAGCTAACTTCCCTTTGGGGGAGTTAATCCAACTCAATGTGAGGGAAAAACATTGGTTGTGAGTTTGGTAGGTTTTAGGATAAACAACTAACACTACATCCTATCCCAAAATGATAGTTGGTGTAGTGTCTAGTTAGAAATCAAACAATGAGCTTAGAGATAAGTCATTGTTTGGTTTCACTTTGCTAGCATGTATGAGCTCTTAAGTGAGCCATGCATGCTAGGGATCAATTATATTTTTTCCGTTAGGGACTTGTCTATGAGTTTAGGAAGAATAAAACCTATTTCAAATCAACAACTAATGGTAGCTCACATGAGGAGGATTAACTCTCCAACTTCTCTTCCAAATTTCTATTTTTAGTATTTAAGTGCATGTTTTCAAACTTAATGTTTTCTTAATGTTTAAGTAAATGATAAAAATCTAACATTTATAATAGACCCTTACTCCTTAGTTCCCTTATTGTAACATTCAATTTGTAGTTGTTCTATACTTTAGGTAGTTCGAATCCTTATTCTAACTCTACTCAACGAAGATCGTGAGTAAGGAACCTTGATTTCTTTTGCTTCAATTTAGAGAGTTCTAAACTCTAAGTGGTCGTAAAAGCGAATATCAATAGTCAAAAAGTCCACCGCACACCTTTCTTCCCGGCCCCGTCAGTATACATCTCCTTCTTTTCGTTCCCTTGCGGCCGGGACGATCAATATATTCCCCCATTTCCCTCCAGTAGGCTCATCACCTTCTCCTATGGACGTCTCCAAGATCAAACTGTTTCGACAAAGGATTCGGACGATGACGTGTGAAGTCCCTCCTTCCCGTTATCCCGGCCTCTCTTCGTTCCCAGGTGTCCGCGGATCCATCCTCTGAAGAGCCCCCCCACAAGCGCCACAAGTCCTCTCCCTCTGCAAGCCTTTCTGCGGCTCCTCCGTCTCCTCCTCATCGGCAGCGGCCCGGAAAAGAAACCGCTCGCTCTCTCCCTGGGTCCGCGGCACCACAAACTTTCCGCCCCCACTTCAAGGTGCGTGGCCGCTTGGTCAATGTAGAGGATTCTGCTCTGGAAAACCCGGCCGTGGCCTCAGCAATGTTCTATGGCTCCCATCTTCCTCGTGACCTGGCCTATGCTGACTCTGGGACTTTCGAACAGCATCGCACTTCCTTGTATGCCGGCTGGGAGAAGGTCTGTCTCTTTCATCCCCTTTTCACTTTCTGTTTTGACCCTTATCCTGACTGCTCTTCCCTTGCTAGGTGAGCCTGGACATGGCCTATATGATCCGCGGCCTCTTCTCATCCTTGGACTCTGTGGAATCCTTGGAGAAGGAGGTCGGCCCCGGATTCTGATTACCACTGTGGCGCCTCCAAGCCGAAGCCGTTCGGCGGACATGGCCAAACTCCGAGTGAGGACGAACCGAGGACCACTGAAAGCTTCTCACCAGCCTTCATGGACCGGGGTGAACGACCGCCTAAACAAACAATGAGGCGCCCCTCGGCCTCCAAAGACAAGGAAGCCCGCGGCCGCCTTCTTCTCCAACACACTTCGGGACATGGAGCAGGTGCGGGGGTAAGCTTCAAGGCCTCAGCGACAAGCGGGTGTGAAAGATTGCCGAGGAGCATGTGCGTTTACTCAAAGAAGGTCGACTCCTTCCCGAAAAGCCCCCCTCTCCCATGCCGGAAGATCCATCTACCGCGGTACCCATTGCCGCAGGGCCGCCGGTTTCGGAGTCGGTTGATGTTGCTCTCCTCAATCCGCTGCTTGAAGGCTCTGTTTGCGAGGCCGCCTCCCCGGGCCCCAACTCGAGTGATCGTGACCAAGCTCCCCTTGCCGAAGATCTGGTGCAGGATTTAGACTAGCCCCCCGTCGGCTGTCTGCTATTGTTTAGCCATTTTGTACTTTACTTTTCCAACAAAGTGTGCCCCTAATATTATTAGTTTTTTTCCCTTTCATTTGTATGTTGGCGTGGTAGATACTGTTTCACTTTTTCTGATTACATGTATAATCTCTCGGTTTTAATTGTTGCTTTGTTTGGCATGCTACTGTTCGTCATTTCTTGTCTCTATTTCTACTCATCTCGTCCTTATCTACGCTGGGGCCTTCTCTCTTCTTGCCCCCATGTGTGATTCCCGCCTCTCGCTTGGGAACTTCTCTTTTCCCTTTGGAGTCACTCGTTGACTTTAGGTTTCATCGGGGCAGCTCGACCTGCCGTGAGCCCGATTTGAACCGTTCGACCGCGGAAGGCTCATCCCGCCAGCCTCCTCTCGTTAAGTGGCCTCGCTTTCCGTTGGGCCTCTCTTTGCCCCCGTTATAGCGTCGCGCTTTCTTCAGCGGGCGGCTCTCCCCGACCCGCGGCTCTCTCGAGATGGACCTCTCGTCCTCGGGCGTCTCTTGCCCTCACCTATGTTTTGTCTGACTGTTGCAGTTTACGTAGAGCGGTGAAATTTGATCCCCCAAAAGTGCCATTGTATTATATATTTACAAATAGCTCCAGTGTATCATTCTGGATTTTCATTACATTCAGACATGAAACTTTTTAGCATTCTCACATTCCATGGCTTTTCCAAAGACCTTTCCTCCCGCCGTTTCTTAGCTTGTGCGTCTGGCTCCCCACATCGACCATCAGATAGGGCCCCTCCCGGTTCGCCCCACTTTCCATCACTCTCTCTCTCGATTTTCTGCGTTTCTTCGTCGGCGACGGCATCCCCTATCCCGAATCGCCTCGGCGACTCTCTTGTTATCACTGTCTCCATGGCGGTGGTATTCCCTCTAGTCGATCCGCCCTCGTCTCTTCTCTCTTCTGCTAAGATCGGATCCGTTGCCGGTATGCCCTCGTTCAACCCGTCTCCACCGCCCTCTTCGTCTGCCGTGGCTGCGACCATTTCCGTGGGAATCCGGCCTACCCCGTAAGCCAAGCGAAGGGAGTTTCCCTCGTTGATGTCTAGGCGTGGTCCTCAGAAGCCCACGAACATGGTGAGCCTCATCTGCCCATACTCCTTTCTTATCCTCTAGCTTCCTCTTGAGATTGTTCATAATGGCCTTGTTGGAAGACTCTGCCTGCCCATTGCCTTCAGGATTGTATGGGGCCGAGAACACCAAAGCCAAGGCATATTTCTCTATTCTCGCTATATCGGTCTCGGCTTCCAAAGTGTTTTACTTTGGAAGTATCACGAATTTCCAATTTACCCACAATTCTGACTAGTACCGAGCTAATGGCATATTCCGTGACCCCCAAATATAGGTACAACATCTCTCCCTGTTCTGGTCGCGATAGCATAGGGGCCTTGCCTAAGTAATCCTTCAACTCTTGGAACGCCCTTTCGCACTCCGGGGTCCATTCGAAATCCAGCGTATTCCTCAGCAGCCGGTATAATGGCCTACACTTATCTGACGACTTCGAGATGAATCTATTCAAAGCCGCGACCCTTCCTGCAAGTCTCTGCACCTCCTTGACATCCTGAGGCGACGGCATCTCCACTAGGGCCCTTATTTGTGCGGGGTTGGCTTCTATTCCCCGGTGAGTAACTATGTATCCCAGGAACTTTCCCGTGGTGACGCCGAACGTACATTTCTCTGGATTAAGTTTTAAATTGTACAACCGCAGTATTCTAAATGTCTCTTTCAAACCCTCCAGATGTTCTTCCTCCGACATGCTCTTTTCCACCATGTCGTCTATGTAAATCTCAATCCCCTTTCGGATCTTGCTTTCGAACATTTTCTCCCCTAGCCGCTGAAAGGTGGCCCCGGCGTTCTTCAATCCAAACGGCATTCTTGTGTAACAGTACGTCCCGCCTTCCACCACGAAAGCTGTCTTTTTCTCGATCCGGCCGTTACATGGCCACACGTTATATCCCATTGACGCGTCCATGAAAGAAAACACTTTAAACCCTCGCGTAGTTCTATCCACCAGCTTCGTCTACTCGGCATGGGGTAGCTATCTTTGGGGCACTCTGAATTCCGCCCGTGAAGTCGGCGCTTTATCCGCGCCTTGCCATTCTTAGCGGTACCGCTACCACATTAGACAACCCGATTCGGTAAAGGGACACCTCTCAGATTATCCCTGCCCCTTTCACCTCGCGATCTCTTGCGCTAATCCCTTCGGCGTCCTTTGGTCCGATCCTCGCATCTTACATCTTCTTTACTGGTTTAGCGTCCCCCCTCATGTGCAACTTATGACATGCGAACTCCGGGTCCAATCCGGTGACTTCCTCGATCATCCAGGCAAATACATCTCGGTTAGCAGATAAGAACAGTACTAATTTGCTCTTCCATTCCTCAGACAGACTGGACCCCACTGATGTGAACTTCTCTTCACCGTTCTCCCCCAAGTTTACTACCTCTATCTCATCCAAGGTCTTCGGTCCTGCTACTAACTCTGCCGATCCCTCCCCGACGGGGCACTGTAATTGCTATGCCTGCCTCTTTCCCGGACGCGGTCTCTTCTTCCTCTGACCCACGGATCAATCTCTTCACCGTACTCTGGTGGCTATTTTTTGCCGACACCTGATCACCGCGGACCTCGTATATCCCGGTCGGAGTAGGGAACCGAATCACTTGGTAGTAAGTGGAGGGAACTGCTTTCATCTCGTGAATCCATCTCCTCCCCAGGATGGCGTTGTACTGCGAGTCGGCATCCACCACCTTAAACCTGGAAAACACCGTAACCGGTCCCGCAGTCACTGGGAGCAGTAGCTCCCCCAAGGGTTCCGTCATGCTCCCGTTGAACCCATACAAATTTGTTGGCGGGGTCTCCGGTACTTCCTTTCTATGTTCATTTCTCCCATTGCCCCTCTAAATAGTAAATCCACAGCACTGCCGCAATCCACCAACACTCTCTTTACTATGTAATTTCCCATAGTCACCGTGATCACCAACGCGTCCTCGTGCGGGGAGTCGATGGCTCGGAGGTCCGCGTCGGAGAACGTGATGCTCTTCCTTCCCTTTGCGATCCCATAATCTGTCCGCGACCGCCTCGCCTCATGCGCTTCTTTGTATGCTTGCCGCCGCTTATCATCCGCGGTGTGCATTATGGCTCAATATCTCTCCACTCAAGATCACATTGATCGTTCCTAGTATCCTCCCCCTGGGTAGGCACGCTTCCCCTTTGTCCCCTTCCACTACAAACTCCTTGAATAATCCCGCTTTATTATCATCCTGCAATTAGCCACCTTAACGCGATATAACAATTTTGTCCGTCTCGTGATTGTGTATTTGATGATAAGCCAATAAGGTCCGCTTTGTACCTCCACCGGCTGGTTCGCGGACCCTCATACCCCCTGCGGGTTCGGATCAACGGTAGTATCTCACTCAGCGGCTTATTCAATGGCACTTGCTCTTCCTCGCGGTAAGGCTTTTTGTCTCGACCTTCCCTTCTAACCTCTTCGCGGTCCCTGTAGGGCCGCGATGAAGACTTTCGATACCCGCTGCCCCCTTTATCAGAGGGTTCATAGTGCCGACGCCCCTCCGTTTTATCCAACGATAACACCGCCTTTCCCGGCCTTCTCACCTCCTTCTGCATGGTGTCCTCATACCTAATGTACTTTTCCACCCTCGGATACAAGTCCTGTAGAGTTGCTATCTCATTCTTTTGCTACCGATTCATGCACTCTAGTTCCCGCCAACCTCTCGAAGCTATCACCGCCCGTCCTTTCATCTAGATTTTCCACTTTCAAAGTCTCCGCCTTGAATCTGCACGAAAAATCTCATCGATTCCGCCCGACCTCGCCTTACGTTGAACAAGGCCGATGTCCACCACCACACTTCTTTTGATGTATGAAGTGATCAATGAACGCTGCTCCAACTCCCGAAGTTATTAATACTCTTGAAGGTAACTCAGAATACCAATCGGATGCTCCCCCTTTCAAGCTTGCCGGGAACATCATACATCTTAGTCCGTCATACCGCGACTCTTGCCACAACGGCATCTGCTGCCGGAAATGGTGAATGTGGTCCGCTGGGTCTCCTGTTCCATCATACCTCTCAAACCTTGGGTGATTGAACCTCTTTCGCAGACTTCCATATCAATATCAAAATGCCGGTGGGTTGCGATTCAACCCCGCCACCACTGACTTCGCCCGCCTCCGCTCCGCGAGTGCCGTCCCAAGCTAGCCTTCAGATCGTTAGCTATCATTTCCCTGACTTGTTCCTTAGTAAGCCCCACCCCCGTTTGTTCTTCCGCATCCGTTCCCCTTCCTCCTCTTTCTCTCGTTCTAGACACCTCCCTTTCCGGCTCTCTATAGTTTCTCTCCCTTCAGCCCCCTTTTTCCTCCCTCAACCTCGATATTTCCTCATGCAACAACCTTTGTCTCCTCTCGCTCCGGACATTATTGTCTCTTCCCCGTCCCGCTCCTCCCCCCCCCCGCTTCTTGTTGACTCCATCGTCCCCTATCGGTGGTCGCCGCCTTCTTTAATTCGCCCCACTCTTCTTTTGTTGCCATTTCACTATTTTTCTTTACTCTCTCTTTCTTTTCTCTCCCCCCCGACGGGCCAGCCAAATGTTGTGACCTACCTCTTCTCCTCCTCTCCTATTCTATTTATAATGACCCCTCCTCCTTGCAGCCCCTCCAAATTGTCCCTCATCTTACGGCCTGGGGTGCGCCAAGTGTTGAGTTCTCGTCGGTGGCGTTAGGGTTTCACCCTTCCCACCTTAGGCATCGCCGCCGGATGGTTCTATTCCATGTCGGCTAGCCTTTCGGCCACGGTTCTCCCCTATCGTCCCTCGATTTTCGGCCTCCATACTTGGCTTCTCGCCCCTGCCTCGGGTAGCTTTTGCCTGTCATCCCACACCCTGTCCTCTTCCCGGCTCCCTCATCCGCCAGACCCGCGGCCATCATAAACTGTGTCGCTACACTCTTCTTTGTAATCTTGTATCTAGTACATCTAATCTATCAAAGGCTCGCCGTGTGGACGTAGACAAATTGCCGAACCACGTAAAACGTGGTCTTGTGTGAGTATGCTTTTATCTTCTCTATTTACTTTATATGCTTGTTAGTTGATATTGAGAAGTGTTGGGATAGTACTTGGAGGGTGTTGAAGTCTTGTTTAGAGAGAATAATCAATCTTTATGTATGATTGATTTATTTGTAGTGGATAACGTTGTTTTCGCAGTAGTTTATTTTCAACATCCACTATGTAAATCTTGGAGGATTTATTTAGCGTATTTATAATGTCTTTGTCCATTGTGCTTTATATGTCTCATCGATGTGCAGCTTGCAATCTAAGCAAATTGGTATTGCGGTGGTCCTGCTACTAGACTGGCCCATTTCATGGTGCATTCTGAGAGCAAAAGCTTGTTCATTCCTTATTATCACTATTATTATCAGAAACAAGTAATTGACAAACAGCATGATTTTGTTAGGTTATGAAGTGTCGTTTTCATTCGTCGTTCATCCAATGAGTCTCTTATCACTTTCACTTTGATCTTTTAGAAAATACATCACGTGCTAATGGTGCTATGTATTTTTTGTATTTTGGTTTTCACAGTACGTATAATGTTACTACTTTATGGTTCAATGTTCAACATTCTGTTTATCCAGTTTAACAATTTCATTTTTCAGAGTTTTGTAAGTTGCGTATCTGAATTACTTCTGGTGTGAAACTTTTACACCATAACAGCGATCTACTTTTGAAGAATGGCAGTACTAGCTAGTCTAATATTAATATTTGACAAGTTAATGATTCTCTATACCGCCTGTAAAGTTGCAAATCTTAACCTGGTAAGCAGTAATCCCGCGACATCTTCTCTTAAGGACCAAACAAAACTTAATTTGACATGCCAAGTAATTTCAATATATTACACGGTATACTGCCATGTCTTGAAATATGTAGATCAGCTGGATGCTTCTTCAAGTTCTGTTGCTATTGTTAGTTATTTCCCATGTTGCTGTAATAAACTAATATAGATGCCTCCTATGCAGGAAATTGGATACCTACAGACAAAGCATGCATGTAGTGTTCATATCAGAGAAAGTGATCTAATGATGTGAAGCTATATTTGTTATCTTAAAGAGCGGATCATCGACTTATACGTACTAGAACTTGATCACACCACAAATCTGAGATGCTAGCTAATCCATGTGTACAGGATGATCGAGCTATTTAAGGTCCATCTTTCAGTGTACATCTATGAGTTTTACTAATAAACTAATTAATCGATATACATAATTAATTTGAGAACTTGAACGTCATGTCGTACTTGTATATTTGATCTGATCACATATTCATAAATGATTTTTATACAAAGTGGGGAAGCACATACTACCATAAGAGTGGACCTCAGAGCGATTGATTCCCAGTGTTCAGTGCCGGCGCTGAGGCAAAACAACACAAGCAAGCGTTTTGGGCCTCTATTATTTTGGCAAAGTAAGGGGCCACCAGTCCACCACTATAGTCCACTGAAACAATTTAACGCACCTTGCAATATACACTTACTAATAAGAACAATAAAATTATAGACTTAATTGAAGCTTATATATAGCTAATGGAATTATTAAATCCACTTGTTATTTCACAGATTACGAAGTTAAAAGATGCATAAAATCTTATTTATTACATAAAACAAAAAGAAATTTGACTAAAAAGAGGATATAACAAATAATAACGCTAGGCAAAAAATGCATAATTTTTGTTTTTAACATGTGAATTTACACATATAGGCCACATTTTAAGAGTTGGCTTCGGGCCACCAAAAAATCAGGGCCGGCACTGGCAGTGCTTGAATAAACTGATTTGGAGCCTTCAGAGTACGAGTACTAAACTTAACAGAACGAAAGTTTTATGATTTCAATCCGTACTCTTAAGCATGGACCTGTATCTTAGGGCAACCCCACAAGTAATCCAGTATTTATCCTAAGCTAGATGTGCTTTATGGCAAGAGTTTTAGACTTTCACTAAATTAGATTCTTTCTGTGGATTTAAAACAAAAAGCCACAACGGCTTTTGGGGTTGATATGCAAATCTTTAAAGATGAACAGAGCAATTAACAAACCAGAGATCATTTCACCTATGGAAGATAGATGAGATAATGAAGTCTACATAAAAAACGTTCCCTTGGGTAACTGAGGGTTTGTTTTCCTGCCCTTGGACAATGGGATAAACAACTATTTCATAGGCTTATGGCCATCATCATGGTTGCTGAGATACATATACTCTAAACCAGAGCTTATAAAGTTGTTTATATTGGATGGAATGAGTA
Source organism: Coptis chinensis (assembly GCF_015680905.1). NCBI lineage: Eukaryota > Viridiplantae > Streptophyta > Magnoliopsida > Ranunculales > Ranunculaceae > Coptis > Coptis chinensis. The sequence goes on along the minus strand of NC_141463.1, from coordinate 80,255,163 downwards.
TTATATACTTAGTAATTAACTTGTTATTGCCTTTACTAAAGAGATGAGATCAGGAAGTTGAAGAGTACAACATATGTGCATCCCTTCCTTGATGAAAATCCGATACATACGATTTTCTCTGTACAACATACTTGCTAAGTTTGATTACCAACTTCTTGATTTTGAAGTAGTCTTTTTCGGGGATACTATCATGAGTTGTAGGTAGTACTGGTTCACTTTTAACTTACTTGAAAAACAGCTAGGTGCTAGAGGGAGACGGAGGCTCATGCATGCTACTCTCTTTATTACATATTGATATATATCTTTGAAGGGAAAATATCATTATTACTATTGATAATACGTCAGGGTATGTGTTCTTGCAGCTTTGAGAGCCTTCAACTGCACGCACCATGCACTATGGTAGGCTGCTAGCCATGGACAACCCCTTTGGTACCCTCTCTCACTATTTAACCTCAAGTAGCACAGTAGGTTTTCTGTAGGAGATAATGTCTAGTTCTGTTCATCAGTTTCATGCTCTTCTCCTCTCACTTTGTTTTATTCATTCAACGTCCATAAAACATGTACCCTTAATAATCAAAATGTTTCATTTTGTTGATTCCTTTCATTGAAAATTAAATATCATGTAGTCTTGCTCATTCTTAACTTGTTCTTGGTTTACAGGTTTATATAGTCTACCTAGGGGCGGTAAGTCAAGACTATGATCCTGTCCTCACTTCCAAATCCCAATTTCAACTTCTCTCAAGGATATTTCCTAGGCATGTGTCTATAATTGACTAAATATCTTGTGTTTCTGCTACTTAAATTGATATTGACATGCTAATGTTTGAATGCAGTAAAGAAGATGCAGAGGCATCCCTGCTTTACAGCTATAGACAAAGCTTCTCTGGCTTTTCTGTAGTGCTGAACTCAACACAAGCTGCCACCTTAGAAAGTGAGAAACTGAAAACTCGAAGCTTTAATTTCTCAAGCACACCAAGCGCTATGTGAAACTGAAATATTGTATATCTAAGTCTAACAGTTAAAACTGAAATTTGGCAGACATGGAGGGTGTGATATCAGTGTTTAGGAGCAGGACATTGCGATTGCATACAACTCGTAGTTGGGATTTTTTAGGTCTTAGATTGGAACAGGGCAAAGTGACTTCAGTAGCCATGAAGACAAACAAAGTGTCTCCAATGCAGCTAGCTTATGGTGATGATGTAGTGGTTGGCATATTTGACACAGGTCTTTCAGCTCAAACTAATTCAATCTTACTTAGAAATTAAATCTTTTTCTTTTGAGCCTTTTATTTGGTGGTGCATCAGATTCTTGAATATAATGCAAGAAAAAGATTGATAAAAATAAAAATTAAAAAAAAAAAAAAAAAAAAAAAAAAAAAAAAAAAAAAAAAAAAAAAAAAAACCCAATTCAAAACCCTAGTGCTGGTGTTTCATATACATATACATTTGACGTGCCTTATCTTGGTTGAAAATCGTTCAGAATTCGGATTATTTCCTAGTGACACCTTAACGCTTTAAGCACACCAAAGTTGATCTTTCTTCAATTGCATTGGTACACACTTACAGTAGAACAATATGAAGCAATATCACCACCCCTGCCTCCAATGTGCCCACACAGTCTCACAGCCACTCAGGCCCGCACAGACTGCGCCAGCAACATGCTATGGAAAACTAGCACTCAATATGAACATTCTCTCTGTGTAAATATGAGGTACGTGTATATGTGTGCATTGGTGGAATCGACTGGCTGGATCAGATAAGTTAATTGGTTTTTATAGATGATGATTTCCTGAAAAAGTCGACATGGAGATGATCCCAATAAGCCAATACATTTTGACATTTATTATGTAGTCTAAATTAGGTGATTATGTATAACTATCATATGATTATTGTTCCTGCTAAGCAAAAGATTCGTGATACACTGATACCTGTAAATGTTATTTATAAATGAGAAGGTATCTGGCCAGAATCAGAAAGCTTCCAGGCGGACCTTGACATCGGCGCAATTCCATCATCATGGAAGGGAACGTGTGTGAAAGGTGAGAAATTTGACCCTACTACAGCATGCAACGGAAAGCTAATTGGCGCACGTTATTACCTCAAAGGCCTCGAACAGACATTCGGCCCACTAAACTCATCCGGTGGTATCAATGAATATCGATCAGCTCGAGACTTCCTTGGACATGGTACTCACACGGCTTCCACTGCAGTTGGGTCCATCGTTAGAAATGCAAGTTTCTTAGGATTTGGAACAGGCACAGCAAGAGGTGGTGCACCTAGATCAAGATTAGCAATATATAAAGTATGCTGGAGCATCGAACTTGATGGCAGATGTACCGAAGCTGATATATTAGCAGCTTTTGATGATGCATTGCATGATGCGGTCCATGTGATTTCAGCCTCATTTGGTGGGTCAACACCATTGCTTCCATTTTTCGCATCAAGTTCTGATATTGGATCATTTCATGCCATGCAATTGGGCATTAGTGTGGTATTTTCTGGTGGAAATGATGGTATCGAACCCGCTTTACTACAAAATGTTGCTCCGTGGAGCCTGTGCATTGCTGCTTCATCAATTGATCGGACATTTCCAACTCTACTGGTGGTTGACAGCAACATGACAATCATGGTAAGGCTTTGCTACTACTCTCTGATGATAAGCCGACTGTACATGTTTTCGTTGATTTTGACCCTGAAAGAATTAGTCTAACTTTCAGTATAAAGTTATAAACTATAAAAATAGCTTTCTCAGCCCCCACTCTGATTGCACACAGAGACCTGGCGGTAAATGGTTGGGAACCCTTCCATGCATGGTGCATAAACAAAAAGTAGTAGTTGTAGTCTTGTACACTTGAACTAATTAAACAGTAACACTAAATAAAGAAAAATATAACCCATAAGCGTTAGGGCTTAGCTGCAGGTTAATCCGATCCCATAAGCTGTTTAAGATAGGTTTGAGTAGTGTTTGTCAAGTTTTAGCTCACTCTCTCTGACTTTTTGTTCAATTATCGAATTACTAAAGTTTCCTAATTAAAAAACTTGTTATTGCAAATACAATAAATTCACTCTTAATCTTAAATAATTGAATTAAAAATCTTTCGTTTGTACAAAAAAAAAACAAAAACATACTTCACTTGTAAAACATCAACAACAGCAATACGTCTATGCTTTATGTAGAATTTCCTATGGTTGATATATTGTGATATGCGTCGTTCTGCACTACAATTCGTACAGCCCACCCTGAAAAAAATTCTGGATCCTCCCGCCCTATGACGTTGGTGCGGTGGTAACGATTTCGTGTCTGCTTTCTCTAGACCCAGTTATGGCTCTATAGTCATCAATTATCCTTCGAGCCTCTGCTGGCGACTGAAAAAGAGTAGAAACCGTGATTACAAACTATGTGGCCCAATTAAAAAATCTAAGTTTTCAATTTGAAGCACTTTTCAACATGACACATTTTTTTCTGTCTTCAAAATACCAGGGAGAGGGTTTCAATGTGAAAAAGATGACAGCAAGATTGGTATACGGGAGGAGATATTTTAGTGGAGGAATTTGCAGTATTGATACATGGAATAAAAGAGATGCTTCTGGGAAACTGATTCTATGTTTCTCTACTGTTGGATCAGTATTGAGAAGCGAAGCAGCACTAGCAGCATTTACTGCCAATGCATCTGGTTTGATCTTTGTTGAGCCAATGACAAAACAAATCCCAGATGTTGAGATCATCCCAACCATTCTTATTGACATTTATCAAGGGACTCGAATTCTACATTATATTTCTCAGTCTCCCACGTAAGTCCTTGATTACTAGCTAATTTTTCTTCGTTACTAGTCCATGCAAAACATTTTTTTGCAGGTTGTAGTTGTGCATGAACTTGTCTATTTCATCTTTGTAGTATACTGGAAACAATTTTGTAGAGTTGGAAATCACACTGTTATCTACATTATTTTCATCTGTCCTGAACGTCTTGAACCAATGTTCCTTGCATAGTTGCATTAGATGGGAAGGCTTCACTGCTGACAATGTCCTTGAACTCTAACTATATATTTGCACCCTAACTGTATATGCACTCCCAATCTCACTATCTGTAATTGCTTTTAGCTTTCTTAATGTAACATTGTCAAATTTTTCGTCTGTGATTTTCAAGAGACCCAATGGTGGTGGTGCAACCAAGTATAACAACAATTGGGCAATCACCAGCACCTACTGTTGCATACTTCTCTTCTAGAGGACCAAGCTCACTTGGACCCGATATTCTCAAGGTATCGTTGAACATCCAAATTTATTTAACTGAAAAAATGAAAGACATAATGTTAGTTGTAAGTTTTATGTTACTTTTCTGGTGTAGCCAGATATAAGTGCACCTGGAATCAACATTTTAGCAGCATGGCCTCCAAAAACGCCTCCAACCTTGTTACCAATCGATCGTCGCTCTGTGAATTGGAATTTTCAGTCGGGGACATCAATGTCATGCCCCCATGTATCTGGAGTAGTTGCTCTTCTCAAATCAGCTCACCCTGATTGGTCACCAGCTGCAATTAAATCTGCTCTAATGACTACAGGTAACAGCTTTTATTGTATAGTAGCAGATTTTAAAGTTTGCCTCTCACTAGCGTACACATACATGGCAGGATTAGTACTGCAAGTGAATGCTCGTGAGAGAATCTTGCCAACACTAATAAAGCCAAGGAAATTCTAATTATTAGTAAACGTTTATTTAATTTTTTAGCTGACACAAAAGACACAAGTCATGACAACATTCTTGCCGGAGGGTCAATGAAGCTGGCTGATCCGTTTGAAATCGGCGCTGGTCATATAAACCCCTTAAAAGCAATGGATCCAGGACTAGTCTATGACATGGGTACAAGAGACTACATCATCTTTCTCTGCAATATAGGCTACAGTGAAAATCAAATAAATGTCATTGTGAGTAAGTCCACATGTATCGATACTCATTGCCCAAAAATAAGGAGTTCTAATGCAGGACTGAATTATCCATCACTTACAGTAACAAATCTCAAGCATCGTATCACAATCAAAAGGACTCTACGAAATGTTGGCCAGCGTAACGCGGTTTATTTTGTTACTACTGTAAACCCTCAAGGAGTGAAGGTTGAAATTTGGCCTAGGATTCTTATATTCACTTCTCGTTGCAAAGAAAATTCATATTATGTAACTATTACACCGGAAAAATATTCTCAATGGAGGTACGATTTTGGGGAGATAGTATGGTCTGATGGAACTCATCATGTCAAGTCTCCATTGGTTGTCCGCGTGAACAACGCTGGGAATGTAAATGATTCTTCTACTCATCTTAGTTTTTAGGTTCACTTGAGAATCTAGCTACTGGATTTGGGTTGATTACAAACTGAATTTGCGTGCTTCTTTCTTTGTTGCTTAGTGGAATTAAAGAGATGTATCATGTATACATCCAAGTCTAATGGGATTTGTGTGAAATAACATGTATGATTTATTTTTAATCAAATAAAAAACTTGTGGTCGTCTTTGTCCTCGGGACTTTTCAACTTGGCATTCCCCTTAAATTTCTGCATGAACCCGCTACACATATACGAGTCCACAGCCATTTGCTTAGGCTGAGTTTTGCATCTCTATCCCTCCAAAAGACAGTGTTATACTGATAGAGAAGAGGTTTCACTAAATCAATGGTCTGAACAATCTTACGCCACTTGACGTGTTTTTCAACACCACTTCGACCAGTGTAGTATGAAATTGTATTTCAAAATCGGTTTGGTGGGGACACTTCGCAAACCATTCCATTTCAAAAATTGTATTTCAAAATCGGTTTGGTAGGGATACTTTGCAAACCACTCCATTTCAAATGGAGTCGTATAAAATTGTTTTTACAAATCATGTCATTTCAACTCGCGTAAAATGCACTATCAAAAAATGCACTATCAATTCCTTGATAATACTCTCTAAATATAGAAAGGGGGATAAGGAGAGAAAACCAAGGCAACTCACACCGATTTTGATTTTGAGGGAATGCGACCATTTAACCTGAAATTGGGTTGAGTCAAAGTGAATTGGTCCGGGGTCGAAAGGGCTGACCGTCATTTTTCCATTCCAAAATTCACACACACATAAAACCCTTGGCGGCTAATAAGTTCATTTTTCCTTCGCTCCTAAGTTTTCGGGGTTTTATTAAGTAGGGTTTTATAAAACTATTCCATCTCCCAATTCTCGGGTCCTTTTTTTTTATCAAGATCTCTTCTTTGTCTGTCAATCATCATGGCTACTGTGAATCCCCCCTCTGAACGTATCCATTTTACTATTTTATTCTCATTTTATTATGCCTTTTTTTTAAGGGTTTAAGTGGAATTAATTTACTGGTATAAGTTTGTGTTGTTTTCCTTTACTGTTATTATTATTACAGAAGCTGCAGATTTACTACAGAAGTTGTCTCTTGATTCTCAAACCAAAACTCTAGAAGTTGCTGATGCCAACAACAAGGTACTTATTTATTTGGTTATGAATTATTGTTAGCTTATTGTGACAACAATGGGAAGTTAATTATTTGATAAATTTATGCAGCCGGGTGGTTCAGTCCAATCGGTTGATCGATGTGTGACTCCAATACTTCCAGATTTCATGGATCCAACTATGTGCTATGTTCCTGGCGGATATCAACATTACTACTACGGTGGTAAGTTGATTGAGCTTTTCGTTCTTGTAATGTGTTTTAAGTAGAATTTAAGAAATGATTGGTTTGATGGTTGAAATAGTGATCATAGTTTTACGTTCAAGGATGTTTAATTTTGATGTTTGGTTTTGGTTTTTCCAGGATATGATGCGTCTGTCGACTATAAAGATATTCCCAGATATGTAAGTCCAGATGGTACGGTAAGCTCTTTTGCTTGTTCATTCTACATACGTGGAAGATATAATCATATTATTCAGCTGAGTCCATTTCGCCTTGGCTGAATCAAGACATGGCTTTAGCTGTGTGATTAAACTGTTGATATGTTTAATATGTAAGTTTACATCCTCTGGTAGTTATTTGATATGTCGAGTTTGTTGACACGATTTAGGAAACTATTTACTGGGTTTTTAGGTCTTTTGCTCATTCCCCATTAAATTGTCACTTTGCAACATTTGCTTCTTTCTATCCAATATCTTCTCTCCAAATAGTAGGTTTGGTGTCTCAAATTTCAAGAAGATTCCGCCCTGTTGTTACTTCACCCCCCAGGAACTAAGACAAAATTTTAATGAGAAGGCCACCAAAACAGCTTTATCAGCCAAAGAGACTGGGAGGAACCATAGAGTGTTCAAAGTAGGCAAGGAAGGATGGATAGAGAGAACCGGGTATAGCCCTAATGACCTGGTTTTTCTCATTTCATCTACGTCAAGCTTTTTAAATTAGTTATAAATCATTGTATTAAGTTAGACCTTGTCTAGACCATCTTGTTGGATAAGGTGAAAATTCCAGTAATACATTTGTGATAACTTAGCTTTAATGGTTAATTTTGTCATTGTTGTTGTTCTTGTTGTTTAGTGTTGTATTCTGTTCATAGACAATCCTGAGACTTCTCTCCTGATACAGTGACCCATATTGGTTCCTTATGGATTTATTATCATTTGCTATAGGGACTTTATGGAGATAATACCTCAATTATGTATCATGGATATGGTTTTCAACCTTATGGTACATATACCCAGTCAGGTTCAGTTTCTACTGTGGGACATGATGGTCAGCTGTATGGTCAACAGCAATATCAATACCCTGCTGCTTATTACCAATCACCAACTCAATCTAATGGGCCATACACTCCTAACCAAAGCCCTGCGACCCAGGGCAAAGTACATGTATCCGTTGCTGCTGCTGATAAGGCATCTTTGCCTGTGGAAGCAGCCACTGGAAATAGAAAGGGGGATATTGATGGCAATAGTGATGGTGCAATGCCATTCAGAGCAAACAAGCCCAATACGTCTTTGAATTCAAATGGTTCCAAAGGGAGGGGAGTGTTTCCCAGAGGCCTCTCTGGTACTGGTTATCAGGACCCAAGATACAATTTTAATGGGATGGGATCTTACGCCCCATGGATGGATGCCACATATTTTACTGACGGGCAGCATAGACCTGCTACAAGAAATTCACTCTCTTCTACATTTTCGAGAACAAATAATATTCAGCAAGAAAGGAATCATAATCTTCAACCCCTTCCTAATCTAATGGTACGTCAAGTTTCTTTTAGAAAAAAAATTGCTATCATAATTCGCTCATTCTCATTGTAACTAATGTGCTTATATATATCTAGCAGGGTTTGCAGTACCAAAGACAGACAAGTGGTTTGGGCGGAACTCCTGGATTTGTAAACAGAACGTATCCAAGCAATAGGTTTTATGGCCAATATGGAACTACTGCTAGAACGGGAGGCTTTGGAGCTAATGGTTATGATCCGCGGATCAATATCCGTGGGTTCTTTGGTGTTGATACAAAATACAAGAACAAGGGTAGAGGCGGTGGCTTCTTTGGATATGGCAATGATAATGTGGATGGGTTTAGTGAGATGAGCAGAGGGCCAAGAGCCGGATTCAAGAACCAAAAGGGGGGTTTACCGGTCACTTTAGCTGTGAGGGGACAAAGCATCTCATCAGATGCTAACAATGAGGACAAAGATACGAGTGCAGTTCCAGATAGGGAACAATATAACAGGGAAGAATTTCCTTTGGACTATACTGTAGCAAAGTTTTTCATTATTAAATCATACAGTGAGGATGATATCCATAAGAGCATCAAGTACAGTGTCTGGGCCAGCACACCCAATGGTAACAAGAAATTAGATGCTGGGTACCAGGAAGCTCAAGAGAAAAGTGGTGACTGCCGTTTATTTTTATTCTTCTCTGTAAGTGATGATCCACATCTCTAATACTGGCAGTTGAATTTGTGCATGCTGTAAATGTGCTCTGTCTTATGTGATGTATATGCTTTGTTTTTAGGTCAACACTAGTGGACAATTCGTTGGGCTTGCGGAAATGGTTGGCCGTGTGGATTTCAACAAAACTTTGGACTACTGGCAGCAGGACAAGTGGAATGGATCCTTCCCTGTGAAGTGGCACATTGTAAAGGACGTCCCCAACATTTTGTTAAAGCACATCACTCTTGAAAACAATGACAACAAGCCTGTGACAAACAGTCGAGACACCCAAGAGGTATGTAGTGCTAATTTCTTAGTTCAGTTATCTTTTCCTTCTATATTTGCCTGTTAACACTGTAAATGCTTTGTGCTGCAGGTGAACTTTGAAAAAGGGATTCAAATGCTTAAAATTTTCAAGGATTACTCTAGCAAGTCATGTATTTTAGATGATTTTGAATTTTATGAATCTCGTCAGAAAACAGTGCAGGAGAAAAAGGCTAAGCAGCAGTCTCTAAAACAGGCAAGACATGAAATATCTTCTTAATATATTTACACTAGCTTGAAAGCTTTTACTAGTTGTGAAATTGCTTTGTCAGATTGTATGGTCATATAGCACTTCTGTATTTACAGCACATTGGCACAAATTATTTGATATTGAGATAGTTGTGCTGTCAACATCATGGGATATTCGGAGTTACTAACTTGACGGCTTGACCTACCAATGCAGGCTTCGGAAGCAAAGGCCACTGATCCTGTTGTCTCTGATGAAAAAGAGAAAGGAGGTACAAATGGAGAACAAAGATTGCAAATCTCTTTGGAGGATGACTCAGCTTTGCCAAATCATCCAACAGCAGCTCAGTCTGATGTAGAACATAAGCAGTCTGAAGAAACTGAGTTGGTTGGAGAGGGTGAGGCCCTGAAGGGTGCCAAACTAATTGTTGCTACAGAGAAGAGGGTTGCTGTAAACGGTGTTGCTAATGGTTTTTAGTTAAATGTGTATTGTAAAATTTTCCTTTGCAATAGCAGTTGGGTTGGGGTTTCTTGGTGAAGTGCAGTAGTGGTAGTTTTGCTGGTCTATAGAGTAGTAACATGTAAAGGCAAATGCCGGCTGATTTTCCAAGAGTCTTGTGTGGGTATAGATGGTATGATTTACTGCTTCAGACAAGTCAATAAGTTAGAAGAGGGACGGAAGTCCGTTAGCTTTTCTTAGTGTGGTTAGTTTTGTAGTGGATGGCTGCTAACTTCTTTTTGATCGGATTTTCGGGTATTGGCCTAGACTTTTGGTTCCCTGTTCTTTTTCAGCCGAAATATATTTAGTTTTTCCTTTCGTTGGATGAGGAGGCAATTTTTTCCTTTTTCCATGTCAATTCTCTTTGGTGATAGTTTTTTTTTTTCTCTTTTGAAGTTAAAGAACATTGGTCCTTCGCCCAGATAATCATTTCCCAAGGAAAGAGTTTATAAGAAAGATACTAGGTCATTTTAGTGAAGTGAATAGATTTCGGGAGCTTGCAAGTTTTGGAAATTGAAGTATACCAAATAACTTTTTTACTACTGCCAGAGCACTTCAAATATTGGTTCTGGTGGTAAGGTCACAGAATGAACAAAAGTAGTACTATCCATCCAGGACGCCTAAAAGAATCGTTAATGGTAATTTTCAATTTTTTAGCTGATGGAACCAAAAATTTGTCATATTCCTCCAGGAAAGCGGAAGGAATCCAAGTACAGAAAGCAGGTAAGGAACCGGGCATTGTCCTCTACTCCTCTATTCAGTTTTTAGTCCGTGTACGTCTTGCGAACCCTGATTACCAATGCCCCAGTGCTAACTTGAACCAATCTTAAATCGACACCCAAGTCCCAAGACTTTTTATTTTTTTAACCAAACAAATAGCCAAGCAACACATATTTGCCCGCTCGCAATTGCACAATATGTGGCGTTGAATTAAACGTGTGTCACTTAGAGTCGATGAGTCGTGCAAGATGCGTGGCCACAAGGGAAGCCTTGCTAGTCGGCTTAGTTGCTACCAAAAATCTCACTTTCCACAATTGTTCAATTGTCGTACTTCACCAACACCCACCAGGAATCTTTAAAGCCCAGCCCAGCCCAGCCCGGCCCAAGAAAAGTGTGTGGCTTTAAATATTAGGGTTTGGTCCAAGAGAAAAACCCTTTTGAAAGAAAAAAATCTGAACCATTAAAACTCTTTGGCGGCTCACATCTCAAATTCTCTTTTTCCTCCTCCTCCTTCCCCTTTCCCTTTCTCTCTCTGTTAGGGTTAGGGTTTTAGACCGTCTCAAATTCCCGCCAATCTCCCCCTCTCTTTTTTTTTTTCATTTGAAAGATCTGTCATATCATGGCTACTGCTGTTGCTCCACCTGCTGATCGTATCCTTTCTTATATATTTCATTTCGGTAATATGCTCTTCTATTCACCTTGATTTGCATATATATTTCTTCTATACTCCATTTTTGTCGTTAATTATGCTGACTGAGCTTGATTTGTTGTGATTCAAATTATGGTTTTTTTATAGTTTGATATACTTTTTATGTTTTGTGATGTCGGGTATTAGGAATATATGAATAGATCAGGAATTAGTGAGTGGTGAGTGTTGGAGGGTTTTAGCTTACAAGGGTTTATGTGTAGGTGGTTTGGTGTTATAGGTGTGTTTTTGTTCATTTTGTTGCTCAGTTAAATGTTTTTTCATTTCGGTTAATCCTGTAGACGTTTTTTTGAAAATCCATGTTTTGGATCTGGTCATTTTATTTGATTTTGACTTTGGTTAATTATGAAAGAGAAATCATTTTTGGTTTGTTTGTTTGTTGTTGTGAATTGTATGAGGTTTAGCCAGTTTATGGTTTAGTATAGTTATTTCCTTCAGAAGATATTTTGTTTCCTTCACTATAATTGTTACAGAAGCTGCAGATTTACTTCAGAAATTATCTATAGATTCTCAGACGAAATCGCTTGATGTTCCTGAGGTCACTAAGAAGGTATGTTCTAGTTTTTTTATTGTTTTAGATGGTATTCAGTTTATTTCCATAAACTCATCACTGAGATTTGTATCTGTTTGTGTAGGTTTCTTCTATGAAACGTGGATCTGCTGATGCTAAGGAGTCAAATGGTACAATCCATTCAACTGATCGGTCTGCATCTCCTCTTCTTTCAGAGTTTGGAGATACGACCATGTGTTACCTTCCCAACGGATATCCATATTATTATAGCAGTAAGCTGATGTTTTGTGTTTGTTGTAGTATATTTTAATTAATAAAGTCTATTTTACCGGTTCACTTGTTGAGGGTCTACTGATTGTTCAGCTGATGAGTTTGTTCTCCTCTGTCTGCATGAGTAGATTTGCGTGGGATTTGTTTTCTTATATTAATATTTGGTTTTGGTTCTCAGGCTATGACGGGTCTATCAGTGAGTGGGGGGATGATTATAGATATTTGAGTCCAGATGGTCTAAGTCCTGTAAGTAACTATTTATTTATCTGGGCCTACTTGAGGATATTTTGATCGTTTAACTGTGAAGATGATGGTTGAACTATGCCACTATGAACTAGAGAATTGAGTTATCTATATTATCTGTTATGATTTGACCAGATCGTAGAATTGTTTGGTCTGTATTAAACTTTTCACTGTATTTGATAACAGGGAGTTTATGGGGACATGTATCATGGTTTTAGTTATCCTTATGGTGCGTATTCACCGGGGTCAACAGTTCCTACTATTGGTCATGATGGTCAATTATATGGACCACAGCAGTACCAGTATCCTTATTATCCAACTCCAACCACTCCTAATGAGCCATACAATTCTAATCAAGCTCCTGCTACACAAAGCGAACTATCCACTTCTGTCACTGCGGACAAGCCAGCTTTGTCAGTTGAAGTACCTAACGGAAATGCCAAAGGAAGTGCCAATGGAAACAGTAATGGGTCAGTTCCACTAAGACCAAGCCAACCAAACTCGTCTCTCAGCTCAAATGGTTCGTATGGGCGAGGGAGTTTGTATCCTGGAGGCTTCCCTGCTTCTGGTTATCAGGACCCCAGATTCAACTATGATGGGGTGAAGTCGCCTATACCTTGGTTGGATGGCTCAGCTTATAATGATGGTAAACATAGACCTGCTACAAGTAGTGCCCTCTATTCTTCACTATCATATGCCAACAGTATTCAGCCTGTAAGAAACCAGAATCTTCGCCCGCTTCCAAATCTTATGGTAAGCAGTGGTTCTCCTTTTTTTCTTTACTATTTTTGTGTAAGTTAACTAGCTTTGTTACCAGTTCATTAAACTGCTATAGTGTTTGTGTTTTTACATAACATTGGTACTGTTCATGTTGTGCTTGCAATCTCATTTGACATTTATTGCCTGATCTATATTACAGGGTCTACAATCCCCAAGACCAACTACTGGAACCGGCCCTTCTCCTGGCTATCTTAACAGAATATATCCGAACAACAGGATGTACGGTCACTATGGAAGTAATTATAGAACAGGTAGTGCTTTTGGGTCCAATGGTTATGATTCAAGGAGCAATGGTCGCGGGTGGTATTCTGTTGATAGCAAGTACAAACCTAAAGGCCGAGGCAATGGTTTTTTTGGCTACGGAAATGAGAACATGGATGGGTTAAATGAGCTGAATAGAGGACCGAGGGCCAAAGGCTTCAAGAACCAAAAGGGGGTTTCTACCGGCACATTAGGTGTTAAGGGGCAAACTATCTCTTCAGATGTTAGTGGTGAGAACAAGGATAATGTGAGTGCAATGCCCGACACAGAACAGTACAACAAGGAAGAATTTCCTGTTAAGTACACTGATGCAAAAATTTTCATTATAAAATCCTATAGTGAAGATGATGTGCACAAGAGCATTAAGTACAGTGTGTGGGCCAGCACTCCCAATGGAAACAAGAAGTTGGATGCTGGATACCAGGAGGCTCAGGAAAAGTCTGTTGATTGTCCTGTGTTCCTGCTGTTCTCTGTAAGTTTTGTGGCTCATGTTCAAAGGACTGCTTCCTATGTTCCCTGTTCAAAGTTTTGGTTTAATTAGGTCTCTTCTCCAATTTTCAGGTAAACACCAGTGGGCAATTTGTTGGTCTTGCAGAGATGGTGGGTCCAGTTGATTTTAACAAGAGCGTAGAATATTGGCAGCAAGATAAGTGGAATGGATGCTTCCCTGTCAAGTGGCACATTGTAAAGGATGTACCCAACAGTTTGTTGAAGCACATTACTCTTGAAAACAATGATAACAAGCCTGTGACAAACAGTCGGGATACCCAAGAGGTGGTTTGTGCTCTGACGGTTACTTTTATCAGTTTCGTGTATATTCTAGTTTTGAATTTTGGTTATTTATCGAAGAATTTATTAATGCAGGTGAAGCTTGAGCAGGGGCTTCAATTGCTCAAAATTTTCAAGGAACATTCTTGCAAGACATGTATTTTGGATGATTTTGATTTCTACGAGGGTCGTCAGAAAACGGTGCAAGAGAAGAAGGCTAGGCAGCAGTTTCAGAAACAGGCAAGTCTCTGGGTTTCTATAGGTTGTATGTTTCTGAGCTGCGGGCTTTGGAAACTTATGTGCAAGTGATTTTTTAATTTTGTTATACTGACACGTATGGATTTGTTGTGGGTGATTTTCTAGTGTGCAATTTACAATAGTATATCTTGCTAACTCTAATCCATCGTTACAGGTCTGGGAAGGAAAACCCACAGATGCTGCTGCATCTGTTGAGAAAGAGAAGGAAGGAATAAATGAAAAACCAGCTTTGCAAATCCCCTCTTCTGAGGTTGCACCTGCTTTACCAAAGGAAGCACCAGCTAAGATTAATGGGGAATGCAAGCAGTCTGAAGAGAATGAAGTGGTTGTATCTAAAGATGTCCCTAAGAATGGTAAACCAGTCGTGACAGAGAAGAGGCCTCATTCAAATGGAGTTGCTAATGGGTGCTAGCTTTTCTTGATTGGACCCTTCCTATAACAACTACGGGCTTTATAGTGGAGTTTGGTCAGAAGTTTTGTTGGTTTTGAAGGAAACATTGAAAAATGCTGGCCAACCTTTTACAAATTGTCTTAGGTGGTGGTTCTGACTTCCTGCTCTAAAGAGGCTTCAAAGATAAAAGATGTATTGGAAGTTCCTCAGCTTTTTGCCGATGGGGAACACAGATTCAGCTTATTCTCAGGATATTAGCTAACCAGTCTCCATCGTCCCTTCTGTTGGCTAGATTTATATTAATGGCTCCTAACAGGTGTGTTTTTTCTTCTAGAGGGGTTGCTTTTGAGTTATTGCTTGTCAGCTTTTATCTTTTTCTATATCGAAAAATCAATGCTTTTGTTTTTACTTTATTCAGTCTATTTTCATTTCAAATTTAGTTGGTGTTTAGTTTTGGATCTGTAAGGAGACCAGAGTTGGTTGAAGAGATATAATAGTTTTTTTCCTTTCGTTCTTGGAAGCAAAAATTATTGGAGTTTATCTATCGTAGATAATTAGCATTCATGTTATTTTCAATAGCTGGTATGGTGCTATCTGGACTTCTCAATCCCAAGCCATTTTACTTTCAGGATTCTGTGTTGGTAAAGTTGTGTATCTAGAGCACAGAGCACAAATGCTACTTGCTCAGTTGCTCACAATATTTTGATGTCCAAACTAATTGCGTTTTAGCTCGGTTGCACCCTTTTTGTAATTTAAGTTTGCCAATTCTGACTCCATATTTGTATCCTGCATGGTTCAAGACCTCATGAGATGAGTCTCAAGTCTCTATATTTCTCGGGCTTCGAAGTAGCAAAAGTTGATTGACCATTTGATGGTGAATCAATAACTTGATAAATTGTGATTGTAGTTGTGCATGTTTGGTATTTACGTGTTTGGAGTGGAAGAGTTTTAGAAGTTGTCAACTCCACTGGAAACATCAACTTAACTCCTACTATCTGATTCTTTATGCAACTTATGCAACTTACCTGCATGAATTAGCGTTCCGATGTCTATGCTATCCTACAGCTCGAACGCACCCCATCTATCCTCCTGAGGCCTGAGGAGAAGTTTGGTTTCAAACTCCGATGTTTTCACGAGTTTGTCATTATTAGGACAATTTTTATGTTTTCAGTACATAAATGTACCTATAGGCTATAGACACCTAATGGTTTTTGCAATTTCCTTGTTACGGGCAGTCTGGCACTCTCTTATAAACTTTTCATTCTGTTCTTTTGGAAGTATCAACTACCATTATATATTTGACAAGTAACATGCATCATGGCATATTTTCTTGGAAATGTTGTGGCACGGCATCCCTAAGCTTATAATATGTTTCCTTTGGGAAAGAATATTGTTAATGAATGAATAGGCTGCTTGGATCCGGTCCCAAGCCCAAAGTATCTGGCCCGCTTTTCTTTGTCGACCCATGGGCGTAATTTCTAATTTTCTATGTACTAATAAACTATGGGCCAAAGTTGGCAGGTCTGTTTTGAAACCTTGTGTTAGTGGCCCAAGCTGCACCCTAAAATCGATATATATATATATATATATATTGGAGTAATCAGCCGAAAAAAACAGTCTCGAGTCCATTTCCCACACCACTTGGGAACTTCATTAAAAATTATGGTGTCATGGGATATCTTGATATGAGTAGGCAAGTAGCAAATAGATTGCTGTAAAAATCTGGTTAATGATTGATTGCCATAACAACCTACACCCCACTGTCGAATTTCCTTAATTTCAAACGCAAGAATTGGGAACCTTTTCATGAGGCAGACAAATCACATAAACACACAGCACAGCCTCAATCATGAACCCCTTAAACCCCACCAACACAACAAACCAAAGCCCTTTTGTGCTGCTACTAAGCATTGTTCCACTCCACCTAGCTTGGATGTGAAATTGTATCAAATCATAACTCATTATAAGTTTTTCTATCATATAAGAGGCCACTTGACTTATAATTGAATATTTCCGACCATTCATATACTCTGTGTGTCTTACCGACCGGTAGCATTGAAAAATCAATTGTTGAAATGGACAACTTAATTAAACATTTAATTTTTGACTCTGTATTATCAGTTAGTAGAGTGGCACTCCAGGTCTCCAACTCATTGGCCCAACAATTTGCTTAGTCCATACCAAGTACCAACAGGTTTTGTTAGGTCTGTCGCCTGAATTTGTCTGAACTCCCACATTATTGAGTAGCTATTTTTTTTTTTAAATAACCATTGAGTAGCTATTTGAGGTCAAATAAAACTTTTACCAAGTCCAACAATTGCAATTTTAGCCAGGGCCTATGACAATATCTGGTTTGGGCTTTTCGTTCTTCTCTGAAAGGCGGAATGGTAAAGATAGGTAGGAATTAAGTCATACTCCATTGCAACGGCAACTCTACAAGTTATCTAATGCAGTTTGTACTACTCTAAGTAGCATGGTGCAAGATATCTTTTATTCAATAGCTCAAATAACACAAATCCATTTTTTTATTACCAACCACTGGTTTGTGCATTTTGGGATGTATCATGAATGCATATAACCAACGTACAATACTCTTTTGAGTGCACAACCAACTCATTGATGCCTTGATTGGGTTGATTATACCTTATCTTCTACAAAATTCTAAAAAATTACAGACTAAGTCTGTTATGAAACATATTTAGTTTTAGGCGAAAGCGAAAAGGTACCACAAATGGAGAATTCGTAGCTTGTTTAAAGAAAATTCGTAGCTTGTTCAAACAAATGCAGGTCCCACGAGTTTTCAGCACCCAGAATTTAAAGCCTCGACCTAGTATTGCAAAGCCCAAACCCAGTTTTCACTTTTCAGCACCCAACTGATAATCATAACAACATTAGCAAATTTGAATCTACACAAGAGCTTCTAGCTAAATTGGCTGTGTACCCTTCTCTTCATAGGAGAGGTTGCAAATTCGAATCCCACCAAATATTAGTTGGGATTTTTACTTCCTGTAAACACAAGTCTTCATGGACAAGGTGGAGGCCTTTGGATCTATTAAAAAATTGCTCATTGGCGAGAGTCTTAAGGCGAGGTTGATGAGCTTTCGGGCAATGTAAGTCTTCAGGCTAGGGTTTGTCTTAACCCTCTAAATATTTTCTTAAAAAACAAAAAAATCAAATTTGAATCTTCTTGGGTTGAGCTTAAACTTTTTCCCGTGATTAATTAAGCCCATCCAGAAAACCCGAAATGATAGACTGCTGAACTCAAGTAGTAAAAAAATGGATGGTTATCAACATCTTATCTAAGGGTGGCAGTTTTGTACATGACCTGCTAACCCGACACGAAATTAGCGTGTTAGGGTCACATATGTTAACCCGAGTAACCCGTTAGTAGACCCAATTTGTTCTGTGGTCTAATAGGTCGGGTCATTAACCCGTAACCTATATAACCTATTTTAAGATAAGTTTCTTTATTTTTTAAGATCTCATCATCCCAACTAGGGGTGGGCAATGGGCCGGGTCGGGCTAGCCCGGCCCTAAACATTTAAAAGCCCTTTAAATATTAAGGTCGGGTCAGCCCGGCCCTAAAGTCAGCATAGGGTCGGGTCGGGCCAAGTCATAAGTCTAAATCTCAAGCCTCATCCTACCCTAAGCCCTCTTTAAAGGCTTTAGGGCCGGATTTTAGGGTCGGATTTTAGGGCCGGGCCTATATATTTTTTTCGTTTTACAAATGTCATTTTTCAGACATAAGTTGTTTTTTTGGTTTCTGTATTACAAATGTCTGCTCTGTATTTCGCTTTAATGGTGTAGACGGAAATCTTTAGTTCTAGACTTGGCTTGGATGTGAATAAAAATATAATTTATAAGAAGTAAGTGGGAAAATAAATTGAGAATAATAAGTTCTAGACTTTGATTTGATGATCAAAGGAATAAAGTCTTATTTTTTTTATTAGGCTAATGCTCATTGTTCTTCATGGCTGCTAGATAGGTTGACAAATTTTTGTTATATAAGACAAATTATTAGAAGTACCCTTGAATATAAGTGATAAATTACAAACGATAATGTTATTTTAATTAAAATATTTAACAAAGAGTTAGACAATTATAGTACGTGTATCTATAGTGAAAATGTAAAACTATAACTAGGGCTTGGTTAGGGCTGAATTAGGGTCATGTCTATGTTTCAGAACCTTAGCCCTAGCCCTTCCCTAGAAGGCTTTAGGGTCAGGTCGGCTCTACCTTAAACTCTGTGAGGGCTTTAGTTGTGAAGGCTTTATAGGGCTTAGGGTCGGGTCGGTCGGGTTAGGGTCGTTAGGACCAAATTCCCACCCCTAATCCCAACTACCTAAAATAAACGACTAAAAGGATAAAGATTAGCCGTCATATTAATTCGTTTGATAAAAATATGTTTCGTTATTCAATTTTCATTGATATGTAATTGAATTATAGATAGTTTTTGAGAATTAAGACATATTTTTGATAAATAAAATCGTGAAATACTAAATATTTTGCATACATGTTATATGTGAATCTGATCCAAAATTGACCCGCTGGTTTAATACGTCACTTGTTAGATAACCCGTTATATAGACGGGTTGGGTTTGGGTTTGACAAACTCGACACAATTAATAATTGGGTCATGTTTTGGGTTTGCTCTCCTAACACGTAACCCGAATATAACACGACACGAACCCGACTCAACACGACCCATTGCCACCCCTATTCTTATCCAAGACTTGTAAACTGGTAAGGGTGGCAATAGGTCGTGTTGGGTCGGATTCGTGTCGTGTCATATTTGGGTCACGTGTTAGGAGAGCAAACCCAAATCCGACCCAATTACTAATCGTGTCGAGTTTGTCAAACCCAAACCCAACCCGCCTATATAACGGGTTACCTAACGAGTGACTTGCTAAGCCAGCGGGTCAATTTCAGATAATTTTTGGATTGGATTCACAGACAACCTGTATGCAAAATATTTAGTATTTTACGATTTTATTTATCAAAAAAACAATTCATAATCCAATTACATATCAATAATAATTGAATAATGAAACATATATTTATCGAATGAATCAATATGATGGCTAATTCTTCTCTTTTTAGTCGTTTATTTTAGGTTGTTATGATAATGAGATTTTAAAAAATAATGAAACTTATCTTAAAATAGGTCATACAGATTACGGGTTGATGACCCGACCCATTAGACCCGAGAACTAATCGGGTCTACTAATGGGTTATTCGGGTTAACATATGTGACCCTAACCTAACCCATTTATTTGACAGGTTCGGGTCAACCCTTAAATGACCCAAAAGCCTTTTTTTCCAACCCAAACCCGCTAATTTCATGTCGGGTTAACGGGTCGTGTACAAAACTGCTATAAACTGGTCAACTCATTTGAGAGACTAATTACTATAGCAAAGTCCACTGACCAAATTGACCATGAGAAAACAGATCGGTTAGAACTTAAAAGGATAAGATGAAGAAATTTGAAATCAAGAAGGGGGTATATAAGTCATCTTGATATGGATACATGAATCTAAGAACTGGTTTCCAATATTTCCATTTCTATTCATGAGAAGCCTTCAAACTGGGATAGAACTAAAACACAGGCCCAGTACAAAAAAAACGTCCGAAGTCGATTCTGATTGGTTGCTTGCAATAAAATAACAAGTCTCTCTCTCCTCACTCTTTCTTCTCTCTTTTAACCCACCAATCACAACTGACTTCGGAAGTGATTTTTTGTGCTGGGTCATGTATTGTAGTCGCCCTCTTAAAACCAAGGCCTAAAATATTGTCGATATATCTCGGTAAATTGGTACACCGATATCGATATTTCCGATATATATCCACCGAATATTGAATCCTTTTTTCCGATATATATCGGAATTTCCGATATGAAACTTTATATCGCCGATATAATCGATATATATCGGTTGACTTTTTGACTATTTTTTAATATAAATCCGATATTTCCAATATTTTAAATAGTTTAGACTAGTCACCAAAAAAATGGATATATCTGATATATATATCCGATATATATCGGTTTTTAGATACACCGATATATTCATCGATATCGATATTTTGGGCCTTGCTTAAAACTGTTGAAAGGATAATAGGCACGCGTGCATGCCAGACTACACAATCTTATCTCGCTCCGAATAATTTGTTTTTTCTGAAGAAAGAAGAGGGAAACACTGGATTTTGCAATATTTCCCCAAAATAACGGGAAGAATGGTTCACCAATCAAAATGAAAAGAAAAATAATCAAAATGGCCCCTACTCCACGACTGAAAGAATAGAATAAAATAGGTTTGTGTATTTTTTTGACTGCAAACATTGCACAGAACTTCATTTGAATTGGGGTCGGCAAATTTGCAATTTACAATGGAGAAGGAATATGAATCAGTTTTGAAATTCAAATTTTGGGTTCGATTACTTTGATATAGGATTT
Organism: Coptis chinensis; assembly: GCF_015680905.1. NCBI lineage: Eukaryota > Viridiplantae > Streptophyta > Magnoliopsida > Ranunculales > Ranunculaceae > Coptis > Coptis chinensis. The sequence goes on along the minus strand of NC_141463.1, from coordinate 80,233,918 downwards.
CAATTTACACCCCCATTCAACAAGGATGTGCATTTGAGATATTTTATGTCTTGGTAACATGTCACAATTTTAGTACGCAACCCCTTTAAGAATTGCACCAACGTCGAAGACTAAATGCAATTTGATCACTATTTTACTCAAAACCCAATAGTTTGGAATTTTTGATACATTATCCCACGAACTCATAAAAGCATTATATTTTAGAGGATATTTCAGATTTTCAATGCTTCCTTAGTCTAGGGGGCACTCGGTCTAAATTAGACCAAATTACTAAATATTACGTTGTTTAGTCCGTAAAATGTTGCATCAAGAATCAATTTAGTGTTATAGTCTACATTGGTGAAAACAGGTGGAGTTTATACTTCATCTTGGTACTGTCACTGTGTCACGAATAAAGAAGTTGCATGTATGCCCATTGCCCATCACTAGTGATAAAGGTGTGAGCATTCTTGGTGACTCTTTAAAGAGGTTGCTCCAAATGCAAGGTTTGTACTTTGTAAGTTTGTATGACAGTTGAAAGGAAGATGTGCTTACTTTATCTTGATAGCTTTTCCAAACTCATGAGAAAGAGTTGAGCGGTTTACATAGCATATTAGCATGAAGCCGTCTACTGGCACTGGGTGATAAACTGGTAATTACCCAATCTTGTGAATTGCCGTACATTTCATTGAAAAGGGAAAGTATGAAACGTAAAGCCATCCAGGCCTGCTTGATAACATTATTTGCCGCTGCTTGGTAGCAATTTAGGACCTGGCAATTTTAAACATCCTTACTTCAAATTTTATCAAGCAGGTCCTTAGAGTTAGGACTTGGGGATGGTTATACTAACTCCACCTTATAGTGACTCCAAAGTTATTCTACTTCTAATAGTGGACTTATAAGATGAATTGAGAGCTAATTTTTTTATAGAGATATACATAATATGATGAAGAACGCCCCCACAAAAAATCAACTTAATTGAATATGTTTAACCTTGTCAAAAGTTATACCGAAATTAAACAAATATGGGCCGTTGGATAATTTCAAAACATTATAAATGATATTTGACGAGGTTGTACATCTTCAAATGAATTGATTTTTTGTAAGGATAATCTCTATTATGTAGAGAACATCTCCACCAAAAATTAGCTTCTAATTCATTATATTTAGTGGTGGAGTTTATTTGGAGTAACTTTAAGTGGAGTTCATATAACCATCCCCTTAGGACTTGGGACCATGTTTCTCCCAATGTTTCTTTCTGTGCAATTAAATATCACTCAAATACATTCTAAAATCTTTGCTACGTGCATTTTGCATTCAATTACGCCAAAATTGCAGATCAAATTATGTTAGCTCAACTGCCAATTTGGCGTGTGCTGTAGTGGCTACCAGATTTGGATTGTGAGATATCGGGTAACGGACAATAGAATGAATAGATAGGTACTGGAGCGGAAACAGCGTCATCAATGCATAATTTTCTCCACAAGCAAACTTAAATGAGTTAATGAACAAAAGAAACTCAACAGTATGTTGTATCCGTTGGGTCATATGCTCTTATAAATGGTATAAACAGTATGTTGCATCCGTTGGGTCATATGCTCTTATAAATGGTATAAATGTATAATGCAATGTGCAAACGCGCCTTCTAGAAGAATTGCTTACTCTGTGTCTCGCAACGCCAAAATTCTAGAAGAAAAACCGACAAACTAAAATTCAGTACTTTTCTGCATTTTTAGTAGTTTTGGGTAACCTGAAAAATAAAATAAATCAAGATATTCAAGCTTTCAGGGGAAATGTGTCTATCTAAAATAAAATGCAGTCACAGTCCACACAATGCATATCTAAAATGTCTTGGGAGTTCCTTAATTTCCTAGAGAATATCTAAATTTGCATACTCAAAGAAAAGCAATAAACAATCCAAAATGCAAAGTTTAATGACATACATTATATATGAAATTCCAGCTGAACTAATACAAGTATATTACTAAAACAGGAAAAACCTAAGACTAGGTAGAATTTGAATTTCTCCTAAAGCTTTACACTGGAAAAGAAGGAAGCCCTTCAAGAAGTGGACATTCTCATCTCCAAAACTTTCTTGTGAGAATTAGAATGCATATAACTCACAAAAGTTGGGCTCTTAGCTGGCCTATACTCGGGCAACAGCCTGCCCGACTTAAACCTCACCCCACATGCATTACACAATGTCTTGGGACCCAAAGGTCCAGCCCTCCATTGTGGGGTCTTCTGTGATAGACAATGGGTGCACCTTCTTGGCTGACCCTGACTACTTTCTAAGCTGCCCAAACTGCCCAAATTTTCATTACTCATTATCATCTTCTCTTCTTCTGTGTTTTCTTCTTCTTCTTCTTCTTCACTACTATCTTCTTTCATCTTTTTTGGCACATTAATAAGCTCACTATCAGCTAACCAATATTCTTGGTGCAGTAATGGAGGGTCAGAAGATATCACATGGTGGAAAGAAGGTTGATTTTTTGTGTGTAAATGAGAAAAAGTAGTACTTAATTTGGTTGTTGGGTTTGTTGGGCTTCTTTTTCTTTTGGTTCTTGCTTTCCCTGGAATTGAAAACTCTTGAAATGGTGATGGGACTTGAGAGGTTAACGTTTTTTCAGAAGGTTTTGGTGGTTGGGGAGGTGTTGTTGGGGTGTTGGTTATTTGCTCGTGACTAATAACTGGTGCTGCTGCTATGCAGTTTCCACTACTTGATAAACAATCTTCAACAAAAGCCGATAGCCATTCTAAACTAACATCACCCTCCTGCAAAACCCAAAATCATCACAAATTAAGATAAAAATGTCAACTTTACATAAGAAGAAAACAAGCCCCATTCAAGTTAGAGTACTAGTTTACTAGAACACCAAAAAGCCAAAGAAACTCTAAAAATATACTCACAGTATTTTGAATAGGGAATAAGTCATCAAGGGAAGAAGAATAAGTTGTTGTTGTACCATTGAGCTTAGAATAGGCAGGAGAAATAACTTGTTCTGGCTGGTATTCAGAAGGCAAACCACCAGAAACTGATACATTCCTGCAAAAATCCATAACCCCCTTTGCAAGAAAAAGGTGAGAAACAGAATGGGCAAGTTTTGAAATCCACAGAAATGAGCGTTACAAAAAAGTGGAGAGAGGCGTTAAGTGTGCAGAGTGGTGCCCTTTTTATTATGACCTCGTCTTTGTGTGTCGGCAGACAAAGCAACCTATACGATACGATTTTTGTCAAATTAAATAACGTTTGAAATTTAAAGGTGGTTTGGGTGCTTCAAGAAAAATTGATGCATTTGTCCTTGTTTTGGTACATGTGTAAATGGATTGATTAACTTGTGGTTGGTTCGGTGACTATGGCTTGATTCCACATGTGTCACTGTGTCAGGAGTGTTGGGTAAAGAATAATTGAAGAAATTTTTATTTGATTTGAAGAATAATTGAGGAAAAATTGATTGAATTTGAGAGCATAGTCCTTTGATAAGGATAGCGGCTATTGTCACCACTTGTTTGAAATTTGAATAGCTTTCTGGTGTGCTCGCTCCTCATCATTAATAAGGCATTGAGCATCATGGTCATGAATTTTGAATTTTTCGTAATTCTGATAAGTCAAAAAACTTGAAAAAAAAAATAGTGAAATTTTTGGAGTTTTCGGAAATTGTTTGAGTGTGTGGTCTGCAAATGTATATTTATTGTGCCGAAATGGAGTGATAATTTGGCCCTCAGGCCCTCAACCCGCCCCGATTCGGCCCTCAAAATTGTATGTTCAAACCCTCAAAAGTTGGCCCTCACAGATTTGAGGCAGATCGGCCCGACTCTCATGCCTATAAAGGGCGGGCTAGGGCCTAGGTTCTGAAGTATGAGCCCGGCCCTCATTAACCCCTCACTAGCTCTCAATTGGCCCTCATACGTTTTCTTGTTATTTTACATTATATGTATGTATTATACTCTAATTATATAAATTGTATAAAAAAAACAAATCACTAAATTAGTTTTCAATAGGGATAGATTAGAACATAATATAATATATGCGTTTTTTGTAATTGATTTAATGATAGGTATACAAGTCATACATAAAAGCAAATCCAACCTAACAACATAGTTAAGTATGAAAAATATAGATATTTTAAAAATATCATCTTTTCCACCATCTCTATCTAGTTTTATTTTTATTTATTTTTAAAAGACACAATAATTAGTTTTGTATACTTAGTTAAAATTGATATACATAATCAAAGAATGATAAAAATCAATAAAAAATTACAAAAAATAAAATAAAATAGTAAAGTATAATTAGATCGGGCCCAACCCAGCCCTCATTTGGCCCTAAAAAATGAGGGTCGAGGGACGGATTAAGGACTTGAGTATGTTTGACCCTGTTCGACCCGGCCCTCAATACAAAATAGGGGCGGACTTACGCGACTCTCAATCATGAGGATTTTTATGGTTTGAGGGGCGGGCTAGCCCCAGCCCAGCTCTTTTATCACCCCTATGCCGAATACACGCGAAACACCAAAAATATTTTAACAACTGCCCAACGAAATTGAAATCTCCGAAGTATGTAGAGACTGAGTCCGGTTTTGCTGTCCCAAAATTGTGTATGTAATTATCCAAAAACGACGGTGACTGTCGATATACACGTTTGTGAATAGGTGTGTATAATCTCGAAGCACAAGATCAAAGGTTATAACAGTTTGGGATAGCTAATACATAATTTAGGGACAGCAAAACTCAATTCCTAGAGTCTAGAGAGTAGATACGTAGTCATGGAGCCCCCTAAGCCTGGTCAACTTTAGCACTCTTTGTTATTGGGCTGGCCTCGACTAAATGCTTGTTGGGGTCCAAGTGTTTAACCCTTTACATTCGATAAAGCCAGTGAAGTGGACCGGTTCCTGGCACTCAACTTTATTTGACTCGAGTTTAACTCAATTTTCTGACTCTTAGATCATCTTAATCTAACGGCTCTTGTCTAACTTCTCCGTCATTTCAACCAAATTTAACACAGTTCTTGTATGACATCAAATTGACCCACGGTATTAATTAACTAGTACGTTCCCTTCTTCTCCATCGTGTGACCTTTGTGTGCAGCAATTAACACACTTTGAATTGAATTGGAAGGCAGGAACCGTTGTGAATTAAGAATTGAGAGGTAACACTTGTGATGCCATGCTGGTAACGGTAAACATAAACAAAACTCTAGTGAGCAATGGCATATGAATTTGGATAGAGCAGCATACATTTTTTTTATTGAAGTTAACGGCAGAAAAAACTAAGCAAGCACCGATACCAAAATCGGGGATTTTCTTCATTGTTGGGATATTCTTCATTTAATTAGCTCATTGATTGTTTTTGCTTTCTGTGGAGTTTTATAAGGTGGGTTTGGAGAATAATTTTCAACATAATTGATCTAAATAAACTTGATGTATCTTGCCTTATTGGTTTCAATATATCGAAACTAATAGACGTTAAATAATGAGACGAGTTTTTTTTTTTTCTTCAAAGAATCATTGCACTTGAGACTTGAGAGTGACGAGCGAGTGTGAGAAGAGTTTTTAATTGAAGTTAGTGCTTACATGTGGAGATCAGTACATACTTTGTTTATTTTCCGGCTTACCAAAAAAATTCGAAAAAGTTCTACCATTTTTTTTAGAAATAATATAAGCATTGCATCACAATCGACTCCAAAAGATAAACATTGTAATGGCTAACACATTTGAAATTTTGGTTATTAGTTCTGACTTGTGAGTTTCAAAATTCAATACTATGCTTTGTTAGTTTGTTTACATGTTTGCGAGCTAATTATACCTACAAGTTGATCAAAATTCAAAAGATATGCCCGTGACAGCGTGAGACTGTAGGCCCAAAATGGCATTCTCACCTGCAAAAATGGCCCACATATTGAAGTCCAAGAGATACGCCCATAGTTGCTCTGTCGCATCAAGTTTTGATCCACATTCCAGTTCAATTAACTTCTCTGTGTCAATCTGTTGTGAATTCTGAATCTGTTGTGAATGGCAGATAGTTCAAAACTTCAAATAACGTCTGCGTGTGAATGTGTTGAAGGCTAATAAACGCAGATGGTTTAGAAATGAAAAGTTAAAATGTTGCTAACGGTGCTGTCATTCCTCGGTATGAATTTTTATAGCTTTGAATTTATTTATGCTGCTGATTGTTGTGTTATTTTCTAATATTTCTTTTTGCCGCTGATTGTTGTGTTAATTTCTAACATTTCTTTTTGCCGCTGATTGCTGTGTTATATTAAACATTTAATTACATATTTCTTTGTTGACATCGGTTGGGCGTTGGCGATGATGAAAATGCACAGATTGTACGTTAGTATTAAATTTCAATATGGTCATAGTAGTGATTTAAGAGTGAACCGAACTGCATATATTTCTACGCTAATATATTTTATGCTAGTTGGTGACAATAATTAGCTAGCTGTACAAACCAAACTGTGTAACTGAGAAGCCTAGAGGGCGCTCACCCCTTAACTAGTGCTTGGGCCTGTAGATGTAAAACATTGCACCATGCCACTCCATGTAGAAGATGAAGGTGAGAAAAGTACTTTTTTGCAATCTCAATCCATAGATTCATAATTACCATTTTTGTCATGGAGTGACTTGTAAGGAAATTAGACACGAACAGACTACTCTGTACCAACTTTTTAGGCACCTAACATACAACATGCTGAACACAGCTCATGGACTCAAACTCATATCATTGCAAAGTCTTTGGTCCTTCTTTGTTTTTTTTTTCGCTAGAACCACACACATACTATTAAGAGCATGTCTTCAGTGCGCGAGATGTATGGTGCGCAGGTAATGTGGGCTTTTGGATCAGTACTTTTGCCATGCAATACACACGCACCCCTTGATATGAGTGGCCCAGATTTGATAGCATACCATACGACCTGCGCACCATAGATTTAGCCTACTATTAAAGGATAACAGGATTACAATTAAAGGTCAATTCCTGACCCGGCCATAATAATGTCATTTTTGTTTTTAATCCGGCTACAATTAAAGTCTTTGGTCATCTTCCCATCATGGAGCTTGTGGAAAAAATGTTTGGCATTGGAAAATAAAACCTGCTTTCTCCCCCTTTTCCAAAACTTCTGGTAACGGGCCAATTACATCATGAGGCCTTGGGCTGACAAATATGAGAACTGAAATCCGATCTTGCTTCCGTTTGCAACAACACGATACTCAATACTCTTGTAGTGCTCATTATATGTAGCATAGTACAAAATATCAAGATAAAATATCGATTATATTAATTTTGATAAAATATCAATTTCTGATTTATGGATATATATCGTAGATATATTTTTTTCTTTAGAGATATTTGACATTATTTCATATATAAATATCGTAGATATATTTAAAATATCAATAAATATCATAGATATTTTGGATATTTATTAATAAATCATGATATATAATTTATATTTATTTGAAATATAACGATAAATATTAAATAAAGTTATTATCTATACAAAATATCACCAGATATCCCCAAATATCACTAAATATCACAAATATTATAAATATCATCGATATTTACAGTCATATATATCTTTAAATATATCGTGATATTTATATATTTTTTCTTGAAATCTCAATACATATTGCGATATTTTGTATGATATTTACTGCATCTCTAATATTAATTACAAGAGACCCCGAGAGACATGAATCCAGCCCATGTCACCAATTCCTCGCACGTAAAGGCCACTTACTTCATCAGGATAGTGAGGGTTGTCGGAATGGCTGCCACCTCCCACAGATCCACAGTGAGTTCAGGATTAGGACATTTTGGATAGTAATTAGAGTGGATCCGCTTGGAACCCATCAATAGTGATGATTTTTTTGTGGTCGATTTTGGACTTTTGGTTACGTTCAGTCCTTTCATTAGAGTCACTTAGAGTTTTCAAATATGAAGCTCGGTACTCTTTATGTACTGCACTGCTTGTTCCCTGAATCAAACACAGATTTTAATCAGTTCTCGGATAATCAGTCGGCACAATAATAAACTAAACATACTACAGATCTAAATTATTTCTTTAAGTAATTAAGTATAGGCCGGGGTTTCAACAGGCCTGATTTGGCCCGAATTAAGCTTTACCGGATTTGAATTGTTGCTACTTTATTTAGTTTTTAACAAAAATCAGGTGATTTTGGGTTCGACGTTTTCCATTATAATATGAACCAATTTTTATCCTTGTTTTCCCAAATCTGCCTTGGAATAATGAAATAATCAATTGAAAAAGTAGTGTTTAAGACCCCTATCCAGACACACACACACACAGAAACACACACTGACACACTTCACAGTTTATACAGAGGGAGAATTATAGTGGAATAATGCGATTAATATAGGAATGTGTACCCTTTATAGAATTTTATTTAGTTTTTTTTTTTTTTTAATGACGGGATTTGATTGAGATTGAATGACTGGAATTTAGTGGTATTATTTGTAACTAAATTCTATAGTAAACAGGGCAGAGTCTATAACCAAGGCTCTAGATGCTAACGCACCCATAATCCCGCATACTCTAGCAGTTTTATTCTTTGTATAGGGAAAGTTTGAAGACAGCTCCTTCTAGAAATTGGATTATTCATTTAATTTTGAAAACAGATACTTCTCCTATAATTCTTGTTGAGGGAGGTGTAAGTATATACCGGCAATCTAATAATGACCAATACTTGAAAATTGACAGTAAAACGGGGTTGATATGAATTTTAAATTAGAGCAAGTATATATCGCAGATTACTTGTGTCACAATCTGCGGTATATCTCGTTTTGAAACGCTAATTTATCGAAATGTTTTGCTGTATATATCCTGGTTATGTTTATCCTGAAATCTAACGTGGAAAGTTTACCAGAAAAAACTGAGCATCCTCAAATAATCCAACAACCAACTGAACAATCATCATGGCAAATACATTGAAAAGATTAGGAAAATGGGCTTCATCAATTTCTAAAACAAGATATTATTCAACCATTTGTGAAGAACAAAAGGTTCAACAGAGTGGGAAAACTGTGAATCTCTTCACTGCAATCAATCAAGCTCTTCATATTGCACTTGAAACTGATCCCCGGTATGTTTCTAACAATTCCCAAGTCTTATTTTCTTTTTATCTATGCTAAATTTTAGTTTTTTAAACTTTTTAGCTACTGATCATGCTTGTAAGTTATATTACCAGCTCATTTTCTTTGTAACTTAAACATGTAAATTGCTTCTTATGTTTATGATTCTATTGCTTAATGACATAACGAATTATAAACCACCTTTTGCTTAGTTTTTCTACAATGAAAGCATAATGAATGATAAACCTGATGCATTTCTTGAGGAACTTGTAATTTGGACAGAAACCAATTTAGCTTGGATGAATTAGCATGAACTTGTGGCTGTTGTAATTTTTAAAAGCTATGTGTTTCGTCACAACAGAGTTAATGTAAGCTCATGGAAATTGTAGTCTATGAACAGACGAACCCCATTTTGAATTGCAGAATTATGGATTTTTGCAAGTCAGTAAGTGGCCGAATTCAATTTATATTCATTTTTTTTTACAAATCAAGCATCTAGGCGAAGTTGTTACTTTTAAATACAGCTTGATGGATTTGTTTGTTTTTTACATTTCCTCATATTTTATATCTAAGGAAGAAGAGAATAATATTATCGTTAGTGAAGACTTTGACGAAAGTATGGAGTTGCTTAGCAGCTATTGGAAATGCACTCAAGAAAAACCGCTAGATACCCATTTTCGGCTTTAAATGAAATTATTTTAACATTGAATAATTGTGCCTCAAACTGATGTACTGAGAAAGTGAGAACCTGTAATAAAAACATAGACAGTGCTCACAGATATAAAGGGTGACAATGGCCTCTAGGGATCTATAAACTAGTAGTATGAAACTAGGCTCAGCCATAGCTAAATGATCTTCATTAGGAACTCCTAAAGTTCGATTGCAGTTTCTCGCGGGTCATTACATGTTAGCTAGATAGACGTGAATATAAGTGTAATCATTGGTGGCACAATAGCTTTTGAAACATTAAATCGTAATCGTTTTGATCTTCAAACTGATCGAAGTACACCAGCTAGTTGGGGAATGTGGGTACTCTTGTGTTCTTGTTATTTTCTAATGCCTTATAGTCACGTCGATGTGTATAGGAATTCCATTACTGATATATAGACAATGTCATGATCTAAATATGAAGCAACTTGATGTTATTTTGGTGAAATGAGTATTAACTTAATTCCTCTGCTGAATGTGCATTATTGCTTCGTTTTGCCTTTTGTATGATTAATTTGAATACATTACTAAACCAGTATTGTTTTTGATTGTCAAATGGTCAGAGAAATGATGACAACCATCAGTTACAATCTGTAAACTGCTTGACTTTTGTATATGAAATACCGGAGTTAAAATCAGTAGTTTCAGTGCATTATTTTGAATAATACAATCATTACAGCAAAGACATATATGAGTGAATTTGTTAATAACTAGATAATTTCATTTTCGACGTGAATGGTCACTTTCTGCTTCTTCGTTTTATTTGGAGTCTTTAGTCACCCTCAATAGTTCATATTTTTTCTTTCAGTGCTTATCTGTTCGGAGAAGATGTTGGTTTTGGTGGGGTTTTCCGGTGCACAACGGGATTGGCTGATCGATTTGGTAAAAACAGGGTTTTCAATACCCCTCTATGTGAACAGGTGTTGTATCGCCAATCGTCATAATAGCTTCAGCTTGAGATGTGGATTTTGTGCTGGTTAGACTAGTAATGGTATCAGAACCAATAGGTTTCGGAGTATTTTTCTTTCTTGTCACTTCAGAGCAGTCAAGTGTCCTGCCCTGTACTGTACGCAAAGATGCCTTATATCATTTAAGAAATATGGCTCTAATTGTCCTTAATGCTTGCAGGGTATAGTTGGTTTTGGAATTGGTCTGGCAGCAATGGTATGTTCAAAAATTTCATGATATCTAATTGGCAGTTTCACTAGTTCACCTCTTCTCGTTTAAACTTGACATTATCCTTGAATGTGACAGGGGAACCGAGCTATTGCAGAAATTCAGTTTGCAGATTACATTTTTCCCGCTTTTGATCAGGCAAGCGTTTTCTCTCTCTTTATTTATTTTTTACTGAGAAAAACAAAGTGCCGTTGCTGCAACTTACCAGGATTTCAACACGGGTCTACCTGGGTGAAAGTCAGGTATCCTAACCAGGCTGGACTACAACGGCATGCATTTTCTCTTCACATAAAGACTCTAATCAAATAATCTTCACGTACTGAAGAATCTGTAATTTTCAGATCGTCAGTGAAGCTGCCAAGTTCAGATACCGTAGTGGGAATCAATTTAACTGTGGAGGTTGAGTCTCTTTATGGTGTACTACTCAACTTGATATCTCATATTCCGGTGTTAAGAGTTGATTTACTTTCAGGTTTGACAATAAGATCCCCTTATGGAGCTGTAGGCCACGGTGGGCATTATCACTCGCAGTCGCCAGAGGCTTTCTTCTGCCATGTTCCAGGTCTAAAGGTCTGTCTCAAATTTCCCTATAATTTTGTGTGCTTGCTTCTGGCTGTTTCCGTTGATCAAATTCCCTGGATAAGGTTGAACCTTCTAAGTTACAAATCAGAGGTTCTCAGGTTTAGTTGTTTGATGAAACTGATAACGTTTTACTAATACTCGGAACTTTTTACTGAAATTGAGAGAACAAAGACTTGATGATTTATGCAATTGTACTGAACCTCAGCTGACTCCCAAATGAATCGTTAGAATATAGGGATTGATTTCTCCTAGATTCTTGGATTCGATTAACTGCATCTTTGAGTGTTTCATCTGAACCAAAATCGAATTCTCTTTATGTTCGGAACCTCCTGAACCTTTACTTTATAGGTTGTCATTCCTCGTAGTCCACAACAAGCAAAAGGGTTGTTACTGGCATGCATACGTGACCCGAATCCTACCATTTTCTTTGAGCCAAAGGTATTGTATTATTTGCTCATAGAACTTAGTAAATTTTTTACACCCTAGAACTCAACCATAATTTACTCCCTAGAACTCAACCATAAAGCTTAATGTAGTTTGGATTTCCAGTGGCTTTACCGCTTGGCGGTGGAAGACGTTCCTGAGCATGATTATATGTTGCCGTTGTCCAAGGCAGAGGTATTTGACCTTAACGTGATATTATCCGATCAACCTTTCTAGATTGAAACATCTAATTGTGTATCCTGTCATCCCAGGTAATTCGTCTAGGAAGTGACATAACACTAGTGGGGTGGGGAGCTCAACTTGCTCTCATGGAACAGGCATGCATTGATGCTGAAAAGGTCAGATTCAGTATGTATTGACCTTAAGGATATAAGATCTCATTATTTACCTCCTTCCTTGCAAGCTCTCTCTTGACGTACAAACTTTTGCAGGATGGAATATCTTGTGAGCTAATAGACCTAAAAACCTTGATCCCATGGGACAAAGAAACAGTAGAAGCCTCTGTCAGAAAGACCGGAAAGCTACTTGTGAGTGAGATACTCCCATAGAAATTGTTTATCTGATTGTGGCTCCTGCAGTTTAACCAAGTTTATGTTGTCCCATTGATAGGTTAGCCACGAAGCGCCAATAACTGGAGGCTTTGGTGCTGAAATTGCTGCTTCAATTTCTGAGAGTTGCTTCTTGAGGGTAAGCGGTTTTGTACAAATAAACTTCTTCACCAGCTCAGCTGGGACTCTTAGGTATCTACCATCAATCCTGAATAGATTACTAACGTGTTCTACATGAATGCCAGTCACTAGTCACTATTATATTGTTTTACATGTCAAAGACTTTTCTTCTTACTTGATGACTAACTGATTACATGGATTGCTCTGAAACATTGAGACTATCTTGCAAATGTTAATATTATGGAAAGTGCTTCAGCGTTGTTATGACAATCATCATTTCCTCTTTGTTAAAAATGGAAGAACCAAATCATATTCGAACTCAGGTTCACAAGCAAATTACCAACAAGTTAAGATACAACATCCATCCTCACAATGACTCGAACATATCTTAGACCAAGAGAGGGTTAGAGCAAAGTGAGCTACCATTTTCACTCTTTCATGTTTTCATAATGGGTGCCTTAACTTTCATAAGTAACATCCCACAAGAATATGGTATTAGTTGTCTTTTACTGTTCTTGGGCTTGTATTGGTTTCAGTAAGATGATTTAATATGCTGAATTTTTTAATTGCACTAGAATGGTTGGTCTCACTCACATCGTGCTGCTTGAAAACTACACCTTCAATTTCCGCTCAGATTTTTGCTTATGTAGTTTTCAGGTGGAGAGAGGATTTGTGTAGCATGAAATGCTTTTAAGGGAAGTTATATGGCTTGAGCTTATTTTCGGTATCTTTCCCAATGTCAAGTCAATGGTTTCAGTACATATTTTCTGGAAACTTTATGTCTGGTTACTGTGCCTGTTAGTGGTGGTAAATGTTGTTGGATAGTTGAAGGCCCAAAAAATAGGCTCAACAAAGCCATGGTAGTACTTTATACAATGACATGATTAGTGATAAATCAGATGTTAGTTACAGGTAAATGTGCTGTTTAATGGTCTTTGCGTTAAGAATGTGAAAATGACTTGGCGGTGTATTTGCAGCTAGAAGCTCCTATAGCCAGAATCTGCGGACTTGACACTCCATTTCCTCTTGTTTTCGAGCCATTTTATATGCCAACCAAGAATAAAGTAAGTTACCATCAATCTGTTATGTTTGTTGATTCCAGTTCCTAAGACATCCTCCTACCAATTGACTTTCATTTCTTTTGATACATATATCTTGTCACCCAAATTAAATGCAGATCTTCGACGCGATCAAAGCAACTGTGAATTACTAGAACACATGAAGTATGCTACTTAAAGGACTTAAAGGGTCTCGTGAGGAATTTTGGTTGCCCACTTCTTCATATGTAATATATCCAAAGATAAACGGGACTCCGTCACTCAGATTACTTGAGTTAAAACCCACCAACCGACCAACTGTGAATCATTGTTTGATCTTGTAGACCCGTTAATTATTTTTGCAAAGAACTAAGAAAGGTCCCAATGTATTAACACGATCTAGATATCTTCAATCTGACATGATCCCCAACGATGCAAGATGAATTTCATGCTCATTAGTGTGATCTTCCAGCCTAGTGGTTCAAGAAAGCCAACCTCATCAAAAGAGCTGAAGAAAAACACAAACCTAAACCTTCAAAACTTAACTGAGTTGGTTTACCTCTATTCATATTACGGAAAGATTAGTAAGAAAATAAGAAATGAAACAACGAACAAACATACAAAAGTTAAAAGGGCATACAGATTTTGAAGTAGCTAAAAAAGTAGTGCTTACGTATTTACGTATGCAACATGTATCCTATTCAATAGAAATGCACTAAAACACTTATATTAAGTAACACGTATCAAGACTCGAGCAAAATTGATAGTACACGCAGTCTTACTGCAACAAATTTAATTGCAGCAATACCATCACTTAAGTAATGGGAAAAAAACAAACTGCATCAAGCCATCCCATTCAAAGACAAATCTTACGATTATTGGATTGGTAAATGACATAAATAGGAGAACTATTTTAATAGAGTTTACATTGAAGAAAAAAAATTCAATGATCTCATTCCACCACCTTGCTTAAATCAGAACCCACTGAGACCTAATCTACAAAGGAAAAAACATAATAGTGAAAGCCCACCCAGACACTACAGACTCCATCTTTTGACTCAAGTAATGTATCATGATGCGACGCCACTCAAAAGTCTCCTTTCAACCTCTATTTACATTATAATGCGGCTTCAGTAACACAGAAGCAGAGCCAACTGGTTACACTTCAGAATTAACCGCAGGATCTTACATTGAACACAAATCTGCACTCAAAAGCATAATATCACAGATTAGCATTATACTCCAATATCAGACAGGAATAACTTGGATTCTGGATGGCAACTATACACTACCCCTCTGCACTTATACAATAAGGCCCTTTGAACATTATATCCTAAAGATATCAAGAGTAATATATCAAAATCACCACTTACCATTGCTGGGTTTTTCTGAACTCTGTAAGCACAGGATATATGTTCTCAAAAGCAGTATAAGTCTCATCTCGCACCTTTAAATCAGAAAAGACATTCAATTATACTTTTGCTAGAATTAAAATGAAGCGGAAACCACTAGTGAATTTTAAACCCAGCAGAAAAGTAGCACCAATACCTTTGCACCTGTAAGGACAATTTTTCCCGACACAAAGATGAGTAACACAATCTTAGGTTGTTTCATACGATAGATCAAACCTGGAAAGAGTTCTGGTTCATACTGTACAAAGAAGAAGTAACTAGGTAAGAAGGTGCATTGGGAAAGCCCAACAAAATGCATGACACAGAAGTTATATACCTACACACTCTAAGCCTAGTCTAGGAAATTTTGGCTTTGTAAGAAAAAATAACCTATATAGCTGGGAAGTGGATAGTATTTAGAGTCCCATCTAAGAACTTCACAAAAAAAATTATGGGATACATCCTTTTAAGGAAGACTAACAATTTCGTAACAGTTACTTCTCTAGGCGTATTATAACAAGCTATGATACAATAGATTGAGCTCAAGCATAAATACCTTTTAATTAGAATAGTGAAGTGCGCTAATAATGAATGATCACTTACACTAGAAAAGGCACCATGAGAATATGCAAGACCTTCAAGCCTGATGGGGAATTTGACATCACAAGAGCCCACAATATTCTGAATCTTGAAATCCTAAACATCAGGAAAAAAACAATCTCAGATAATAGAAACAGTAATTGAAGGAATGTACTGAAGGTGACGTGAACAAGAAAAAGGTCTAAAACACATAATGGAAGGAACAACTGTGTACCTTAAACTTTGCTGGAAACCCAAGCTTCTGAATAATTCTAGCATACTGGATAACATAGATATCATGTCAGATTAACAAACAGCTTGATGCGGACTTAATAGCTAAAGCTCACTTTGTGGTTCTACGAAAAAAAGTCATATCCATTTCCTTTGTTCAAGAATGAGACTAAAGCAATTTTCTATTTGTCTGCTAATTTTTCCGAATTTTTTTTCCATCACAGGATACGCTCACTACTTCTCCTAGAATTATGTAATGTTTAAAGCTTAAACCAAAGGTCGAGTAAAAAACAATCTTAAGAAGCCATCATTACCTTCCTAGCTGCCAGCTTGGATTGTTGTTCACTCTTGGCACCAGTACAGACCTGTAAATGGTCAGCTACAATTAAGTCATCGAGGTAAATTGAATAATTGTCACAAAAGATGAGAAAAACTAAATTCGCAATTAATCCTCTTACAAGTCACAACCTTAAGCATAAATCACTGTTATAAAAGACACGTCCCAAACAAGCTTACGATTAAATCAATACTACAAAAATACATGTTGCATCTGCAAGCATGCACTAAAGCTGGAAGACAATTTCTTTGGTGGGAAAGTGGGTTATTTAATCGTTGGCATTTCTGATTTCTGCTTCAACACCATGATTTATTGGAATAATAAGCAAACAAATAGAGTTCCCAATAATTCCTTTAATTAATAAGTACTACTACAAAACAAACAAAAGTATAATTGTATAAATTAACATTAAATAACCAGAATAATTGGTGTCCAACCCATAGACAGAAACTAACTACAAAACGAACTCAGGTATAAATTATCACTGGCTTTGAGCACGTGTGAAACATGCTTCGCACATAAGCAGAAGCACAAAATGAGTGGGACCTTAACTGAAAAAAAAAAAAAAAAAAAAAAAAAAAGGGGGACAAAAACTTGTTGGTGGGGACCTCAGCCGAAAAAAACAAAATAAATAGTTCCCAGATTACCAATATACCCCTACCTACAGCTATAACTTGTTTTCTGTACAAAGGATACAAAAGTAATTTCAATATGTTGGACACCATGACAGTTAACCGACTGGTTCCTATGCGCCTCATTATATTTGTAGTAAAGATTAAATAACCAAAATAATTGGTTTCCAATCAAATAGGACAGAAAATATTTCAGGTTCAGGGTTCGTCTAGTCATGGATAACATCTTATTTTTCTTTCCCTGTTTTTTTTCCAACTCTTTGAAAGTAGGCAATTTGGAATCCCCTGTGCAATCTTTAACATTATATAAGCCAAATCCCCCAAGCTACAAACTATGCATCTTATCGATTCAGCATGTCCAAATAACCATAGCACCCAGAATGATGTCAAAGGCACAAAATAGAAAATTTCAAGGATTTTAGAAAAAAAAAAAAAAGTTGCTGAACAGTTGAGATGCTACATGAGACCACAAGCAAATGACAGTTGTATATCAATCACTTTTTTCACTAAGACAAAGGACGCCATGCACATAGAATACAGTATCTGATAACAGAAGGTGATGCTCCTCTTTTACTGGTTAATGAAAACCTGATATGAAAACCCGAGTGGATAAATAATCATTGTATGTAAATCATGTAATTGGTACTGGAATTCGATGAACCGCCAAACTCACCATTTTACCAGAAGCAAAAATCAATGCCGTTGTCTTGGGATCTCTTATTCTCATAATGACTGCAGCAAAACGCTGCAACGAAACATTTACAAAATCAGATCAACACTATTTCCAGGTAACTAAAAATAAAATTACAATCAAGAAAAGCAGTCATGTACTTGTATGGCAGTAATTCTGATGGTCAAGTATGACCAAAATGACTTTGGAACCTAAGTCCAATGCCTATGTCGATTTTAGGGTTCGACAATCTTGTTCCTCGCGAAGAACACGAACTCCCACACAAGAATTCAATTGAGAAAACCTTTCTCTAACAATCAAACTTTATTATTCATCAACACTAACTATGGCCAAGGCCTACAACTCAATTTATAACTTTCTACAACTTTGATAATAGAAACCTATTCTAAAAATAATTCTAATCAAAATAGAAACATTTTCGTAATTAAAATAACCCCACAAATAGAAATAGCCTAAAACACTCTAAAACACTAATTAAACTCAATCCTGAAAATCCCTAAAAATACTAACAGTAACTAATTTAAGGATTATTAACTCTATGATGCATCAAACTCTTATGATTAGCCATCTACTTGGTATGTAATTATAAAAACCCAAATCAAGCTGCTTAAAACTTCACATTAGATTGATAACTGATATAAATTTCGCAGGATATATCAGTTTATGAACACTTGAAAACCCAAATATGGTTTCAAAGTAAGTTAAGAGTAATAAATTTTGGAAAACATATTGGGTTCATGAACATCTGATTCTTTAATTGCTGGATAACAATAAGATAAAGCTTCTAAATGCTCCTTAAATGAAATGAAATCCATGGTCTATAATCAACATACCTTGGGATTATACTCCGCATTACGAGCCTGGAGAGCAATCGACTTAAGATCCAATTTGCAATCCAAGTTCACTGTTGACACAATGTTCCTACATATATTCATGAAAGCCATTTAAATGATCGTGAACATTGTCTTCACTAACACATAACGATAAATATTTTCAATATTGGAAAACATAGGCAATATATGTACAGGTAACCAATATCTATAGTCCATATTATATATCTACCTAACTTTACCACCCTTTTCACCATCTTTGCTTTGACACGTATACAGTGATCTACACTTTAGAAGGTGTTTATTTCTCCTTACATAACAAAGGTGTACGCTGAAACATACACACCAAGGCTATGGTGGTATTGGCCTGTTACAATTTAGAGAATGCTACCCAAATCGATTTTTTTCTCAGTGCGCCAACCCTCTGGCTTCCAACCCAGAAAACCAACAAAACTTGACCATAGCTTCAGATTTTGGATGTTGATGATCACAATATGGCATCACTTTAGATGTGTAGTTTCCTACTTATGTTTGTATTTTAATGGTTGACGGATTCATATACAAATGAAAGTGCGTAATTACTCAGGTAACTGTGTTTGTTTATTAATCTGGTTACATACCAAACGCATCCTGTAAAATTTGGGGACCAGAAGATTTCAAAATTGTCAGTACGCATTCACAACATATAAAGTTACTTTTAATTTTCTTGCATCTGGGTATCATCATATACCCATCAAGGATTCCAATAATATTAGACAAACTAGCAACAATTTTATTAAAGAGCTATAAAATTACATATCCATCCAGCTCCTGATCAAACCAATCATTAAAAAACACATCTTTACATACAACAACCACTTACTGTAGAGTGGGAACAATTCCAGAAGGATGCTTGGCTAGATCTACAGGTTGACTCCCCCCTTCCAATACAGGATCAGCCATTTATAATACCACCCCTGAAATCAATTTAACAATTTCTTTTAAATAAAAAAAATATTACGTTTTTAAGAGGCGTCCGAGTTGGTTAGATTTAATTAATTACAGGTTTTGTAGATCTCGAAACGAGAATAGTGAAATTATTAGAGACGTTGAGAAGAGATGAAGAGGTAAAAATTGAAAAGAGGTGTCTTTTATAGGTTATGGGGAGAAGATCTAGAGATTATAAGAGGGGGAGCTCTCTTTGTCTCTGGGTTTCGGATGGATGAGTTTGTGTTTTTCAGGAAAGAGAAAAAAACAGGTAAGGCGGTGATAAGAATGAGCTGTTCGCTTATGTATGGTGGGTTCGACTATATATAGTCGTTGACTTGTTATGTTGGGATTTAGCCGGTGGGATGTAAATCTTACTGGGTAGTGCCAGTTTTCCTTCGATATTTTGGTTTCCCCACTTTTCGTGCTTCTACACTTCACTTGCTCACTTACTCACTTCACTTCCTTTATTTTACATTTCGGGATCACGGATCACCTACTGTAGTACTGTTTTAATTCGGTTAGCTATTTCGAAAGTTAAAATCTTGATATTGGCTAGAAGTTTGGACCAGTGTGTTGATCCTTTGCAAATTATGAAGTTCACAGCTAATTTTTCACTGATAAAATATCTAGATCATATATTTGATGAAGAAAAAAAAAACGTGAACGTCCTTGGTGGAGGCGTGGAGCACATTCCTTCCTAAGAGCATTCCCAATGCTGATGGATATACTGGGAATGTAAAAATATTCACTTCCAAAATGATTCAAAACATTTGTCCCAATGTGAAGGTGAATATAAATGTGACTATTTTCTCAAGTCAAAACGAGGGTGAAATTTTCAACTGAGATAGTGGCTGAGTTGTGGAATGTTGAATTCCGTCTTATGTGTTTTTTTTTTTTTTTTTTTTAAATCGGTTTTTTTTCCAAACGGGATGTTGGATTCCATCTCGCATGTTTTCGATTTTTTCGGGTTTTTTTTTTTAACTTCAGACGGATGTTTTATTCCGTCCGGCGTATTTTTTCAATTTTTACATTCAAATGGAATCCAATATCCCGTCCAAGATTATTTTTCACATTTGTATTGTGCAGTCTCATCTTGTTTTTCACCAAAACGGTGGAAAATAAAAAAATATTGCCTATATAAAGGGTGAATAACAGTGGCTTGCATTGGAAATGCTCTAATTAGCTAATTATCATTGATGAAAACAAAAATGTATTTTCATAATAACAAAATAAAATAGAACGTGTTATTATAAGGACCTGGTTCAATTTGAAAACGACTCGAGGACAATAGTTAAGTAATTAATGATAACAATCAAATATATGTCATTAATCTATAATAAAATAAAATAAAAATTCAATGCCAAATTTCCCATTCAGCGAGATTTGAGGAGCCAGAATTTTATTTTGGATATGTATTTTGAAAGTGATTGTAGGGGTGGAACTAGGGCGGGTTAGGTTGGGTTGAGGCATAATCCAGGCCCAACCCGAGTTTCAAATGTGTCAAGTGTCAACCTGAGCCTAGGACCAAGCCCTAATTGGTCTTTAAATTTTCAGTTCAAGCCCTAGCCCGACTAATTCGGGTCGGGTTGGTCAAATGTTTCAATTTTTTTTTTTTTTTGAATTATGAGGTAAAAAAACATTGAAATTGAAATCTTCTAATAAAATAAAAAGAATTTAATTGTTTGAAAGGAAAATTGACTTTGTTGATTATATTATGATTAACTATTATAACCCTCCTCCTAGATGAGCCAATTATGATTTCTCCTAACTAAATGGGGAAATTAGGGTCTCTCCCCAGAGTTTATTCTCTCTAAAATAGAGATACTTAACCTTATTTTTTACAAAACTAAAATAAATTAAATATATACATACATATATGCACACATGCTTGGGTTTTTCGAGTTTTTGGTATTCTAACCCGAGTCCAATCTAAAATCGAGTCGGGTTTTGATTTTACAAACCAAGCATGGACCACGGATATGACATGTTAGTCTAGGACCAACAAAAGTCGGGTTTTAGTCCATCGGACTTGGGCTAACCCGACCCAAATTCGACCCTTAGGTAATTTGCCAATTAGTGTATACGGGCCTGTTTGGCAGCATGAATTGCCCAACCTATAGAAAGAATAAGACCATGTATACTAGGTCTTACTGTTTGGTCCAGTTCATTTTATGAATTGGGCCCACAACTACTGAGTAAGGTATAAACAAGATAAATTGTGAAACTAGAAAAAACGTGGATAGTGGATATTTGGGTTTAGTTAAATACCGTAATACAAGGGAGAAATACAGGAAAAAGAAAACATCATTTTATTATTCATTCGAGTTATACATTCAAAAAATCAAACATTCTTCTTCACCCACTTATTTTCTTCTCTCACAAATTCCTCCCTTCACATTTCCAAATTAAAATTAGAGATAAAAAACAGGAGAAGCAAGCAACAAAAAAAACATAAACATTTTATGACTTATTCTTCTTCACCGTCTCCATTATGATCGACCGACCACCATTTTTATTTTTCTATGAAATTATGTTAAATTGAAGTTTGATTTTTCTTTTTGAAATTACTGATATGAATTTTGTTTGGTCGATTTGTATGTTTTTTTATTTTATTTTGGGGGATTTTTATTCCATTAGGAGAGTTGAAAAAAAAAAACAATGAAAAACAATATGAGACAATCCCTCTAAAGTAAAAGGGACCAAACAAATAATAGAGTAATTATTTTGGGAGTATTCACCATTTGTTTTTCATATCCCAAACACGATCCAGTACTACCGAATTTTACATGGCCAAACAGATTCCAAACTGAATGTCATAATTCCAATGGATATTTCAGTTAAGAAAAAAAACCAAAAAAACAACAATATTTAATGATTCCAAAATTAATCGAAATCAAACTATGACAGAGGGGTAGACCGTAGAAATATTATGAATTTCGGTTTTCCAGATTTCTAAAATTATGATAATTCCGAAATATTGAATATTAACAACCTTTGACTAAACATTTGCCAAGTCTAGGCGAGCAAGTACATAAACTGCCAATCTAAACATAGCCACCATTAGCCCGAATAACCTGCCCATTAACCCATTCACTAGAATCCCCAGCCAAAAACCCAACAATAGGAGCAATATCTTTAGTCAACCCGAGTCGACTCAATGGACACTCATTAATAGCCCTCTTCACCTGCTCCTCACTCTTCCCCTCAAAAAACATATCAGTAGCAATAGGCCCCGGTGCCACACAATTAGCAGTAATCTTCATTCCTTTTAATTCTTTAGCCAATATCTTCACCATAGTCTCAACAGCAGCTTTGGAAGCAGCATACGCACCAAACCCAACACGTAATCCACCAATCATTGATGATGATATCATTATAATTCTCCCACCCCCATTACGTGTCAAACGATTAGCTGCTTCTTTGCAACATAAAAATGCTCCTTTTGTGTTCACGTTAAACACTGTATCGAAATCTGATATTTCAGTGTTGGCTATTGTTGGGTATTTTGAATCGATTACTCCAGCTGAGTTGACTAGGATGTGGGGTTGAGTTTGGAAGAATTGTTCAGCTGTGTCGAATAGGAGTTTGACTTGTGTTGGCTCGGAAATATTGGCTTTGATTGAAATGGCACGTGGGGTGGATAATGTGGGGGTGTTGATTTCGGCGGCTAGTTGATCGGCTAGTGATGAGTTGGTTGTGTAGTTGAGGACTAGTTTTGCACCTAGTGACGCGAGATGAAGAGCGATTTCACGACCGATTCCTCGAGATGCGCCTGTTACGATTGCGACTCGGTCTTCGAGGGGGCGTGCAGGGGTGCGGGTTGAGTTTGCCATGGGTGAAAATGGGGATGAGGAGAAGTTTTGGGGGTTGCCACGGTTGGTTTTATAGAGTGGGGTTTTTGGTTGGTGATTGGATCTGAATTGTGTAAGAGGACCACACGGGCGTGTTAAACTGTTAGTTGGTGTGTCAGTACTCAGTACATCTCGGCTCAGTGTTCACTGGGTTTTGTCCGTCCCAACTAAAAGTTGCTGTGGAGGGTGTGTCTATTTTTTTTTACTTACCCCTCCAAAAGTTTGTACTCTTTTTGTGAAAACTCTCAATTTTCAAAATAATTAGTGATTGCTATTTAATATATATAATAACAATTTTACCCCTAAAAAATAGTCACCATTAACCAATTTTATAAACATTTGTGAAACAAATGAGATGAAGGGTACTACGAATAAGAATCAGATATATCAAATAAGTGTTTCACAACCTGGTTCTTACATTGGTACGAAGAAGAGACGCACCATGTCGTGCACACTTAGAAGTCCGGTTTCAACAGACAAACCGAGTTAGTGCACAGTTAGAAAACCGAGTTGATTTGAAATTTTGTTTTATATTGAAATTTCAAAATCCTATATATATAAAGGCAGGATTGTTTACTCAAAAGACATACAAAATATACAAGAAAAAAATTTCATTCTCACACTTATAAAAAATTAGCTATTGTGAAAATAGACATCATTAATCGAACCATGTTATATCTTGTGTTTTATTGTGATAAGTTTTACTTTACATGTTATTTGTTTGTTTGTAATAATTAATTTCATAATTTAGGTTTGTAGTTGTTGGTTATAGTCAAAACTTAGATTTTTCGATTGGAATTTAGAATGTTTATATAAAAATATCTTAGTTGGAATTGATTAGTATCGTTTTCTCCAGATGGACTAACATCGAAATATATCTAATTATTCGTTAATATACAATTCCAATATATTCACCAGCCAGCACCAAATAATATATAAAACTAAAAAAAAACACCTAGAAAGTACAGAGTCCCACAAATATTTCCAACCAATTATAGAAAAAACATAAAAAATTGCAAAAGAAAAAGTAGGAAAACGAAAGGAGAGAAAAGAAAAAGAAAAGTTGTTATTATCATTATCCTAGACACAGCGCCGTATAGCGTGTAAAGTCCTCCTCCGATAATTAAGTTAGAACGGGCAGCTTGACCCACCACCCCTTCATTTCGGGCAATACGGGCAGATGCTCACCCCTCCCCTCTTATGACTCGTGCAGTGACGGTGTTGTCCATTATTTTTTTCCTTCCCCTTAAAACCCCTATAGCACCCACCACCCCCTTCTATCCCTCAACTTTCTCTCCCCTTCCTTCTTTTCCCGATCAATCATCCATTCTCATCTAGGTCAGATTTCTCATCTCCCCCAATTCGTCAATTTTTTTATTTTTTTTTTTAAATTTTTGTTGATGATTTGATGTAAAGTTTAAATTTTTATGGTAGAATTAGTTTGTTTGTTATTTACTTATGGTGATCTGTCTGTTTAATTTTGTTTATGATTTTATTAAGAAAAATAAATTAAGTTGACCGATTAAAAATTTCGATTTTAGTAAACTTATTATTGGTTATGTCTCTAATTTTTGTTTTAATTGATCATAGTAGCCAGTGCATATAAATTGTTTCGTTGATTCTAACTATTATTGAATGGAAGAAAGAAGGATAATGAAATTGTATAAGGAGGAATTATAAATTTTGAATTTTTTAGGCGTTGCTTTTAACAGTTTTCAGCGTATGTTTGAAGCCTTCTTAATTACTAGCCTCACTACTAATTTTTTTGGTGCAACACTCTTTTCTTTAGAACTCTCAATATGGGCTTCCATTTCAAGCTCATAAGATTACTTTGAACTTGTGAAAGTTATACTCTCAATGGGTACCCTCAATCCAGACGAGTAGGAAGACTTTTTTAAAATGTTACACATGCATGCATAACGGTCTGGGGATTTAGACAGTCTCCTGCTCTCCGTTCCATTCACCCATTGATCTGGAAGTGAGCTGTTTAGAGGGTCCTTTGAACACTTGTTAGGATAAACACATAGGCACTTTCAATATCAGTTTAGTAGTGGATTATGTTGTGCTTGATGGTTTGAAGAACTGCAGATTGTCCCCTTTTACATCATATCAAATGAATATATTTGGTACTTGTGATGTACAGTAATCTTTACTGAAAATTGTAACGGAACTTGAGCTAAAAGTGGACAGTTTTAGGCATTGTGCCCGAGTTAAGTACTTTAAAATTGTTAGAGGATCCCGGATATATGGTTTAAGCTTTTTAATGGCTTTATTCTTCTGTTCTCTTTTTTTATTTTATTTTTTAGTTCCTTCTGAAGATATGGTATTTAATTAGGTCCTGAAGTTGAACTTGTGCTCAATGCTCAGCTGACTGCATTCTAGTGCGTGGCTGAGAAGGTTGGGTTTGGGCCCTTACTGTAAAATGAGTTCTGTTGGACCATTTGGAAGATTCTGATTTGCAAATTTTTCATTCTGGAACAGCTGACAAGGAGTCAGGTCTCTGCTGGATTTTACATTTGGGAAAGGAAACTGGGAGGGAGAGAGATTGCATCTGATTCACAAGCGTCGTTCATCTCTGATATTTTACTAGTATTGAAGGCATCTGACAGCTACTGGCTGTCTCTTTTTGTCAGTTTGAACTAGAGGTTTTATTGTTCTACTACTTGTTAAATTATGGCACAAGAAAGTTGGAAGAAGGAGACAGACGAGACTGAATGCCAAACTCCAAGTGGACCTGTTTTGTGTGCAAACAATTGTGGCTTCTTTGGAAGCTCTGCCACCAATAACCTCTGCTCCAAGTGTTACAGAGACATATTTATGAAACAACAGCAGCAGCAACTCAAGACGGCTCTTATCATACCAGCTTCAGATAATATATCTTCTTCTGCTATTTCACTTCGGTTTGAACCTGCGGTGGAAAGGACTCAGAAGATCGAAGATAGTTATATCCCAAAAGTTGAGGAAGGTCCATCATCTGGGTTAGTTGACAAGCAGCCAGCAAATCGTTGTTTGACTTGTCGTAAACGGGTTGGCTTGACCGGATTCAAGTGTCGCTGTGGGGGTACATTTTGCTCTGTTCATCGGTACTCTGAGAAGCACGAGTGCTCGTTTGACTATAAGAGCGCTGGTAGGGATGCCATAGCAAAGGCAAATCCTGTTGTGAAGGCTGAAAAGATGGAGAAGATCTAATGGCATCTTTGCTTGAATATGTTGAGAGAGTAAGAAGCTAGTGTTGCTATGTGTCCGAATTGTGTTCTGCAGTATTAAATAGCAATAGGTAACTATTTGTGAAGGAGGCATGAAAAAAATAGACAAATGGATGTTCCCCAACTTCAAATAGCAATAGGTAGCTATTTGTTTCTCGTGTCGTCAGGTTGTGATCCTCTCTCAACCAGATATATGTTTTTCAGGTTTCTTGGTATTTGCATATGATCTTTACATTTTGAGAACAATCAAACAGCAGTTTAAGTGAGTTGCTATGTTAAGTGGTCTGTGCTTGTTAACTCCATATCTACATTTGAATGGTATTGATGTTAAGATGGGTTAACTCAGTTGAGCCTTCATCATCTTTCAGAGCAGCCTTTATTCAATGTCCCTAATTGCTTGTTGGTTGTTTTACACCTGATTTTAGTAAGATTAGTTGTGTTGCAATAATTGTTTTGCCATCAACTTTAGTATTATTCTTCAGATCATCCCTGAACAGTATTGTGGCATTTCTGAGTCCCCCACTATTTTGACCATCTTATAATTTCAAGCAAAAAAAAAAAAAAAATTCTATCCGTGTTCTTTGATATTCTCATTTTAATTCTTGAAATTCATTGAGTTAAGAACTCTTCTTTTATTTCTTTTGCTAGATATTCCCTTTTTAGAGAAGAGACATGCCTTTAATAATGTGGTTAGAAGAGTTACAACTCTGATTCGTTTTCAACCTGCTGCGAAGGTGATTTTGGAGAGCTATCAAGTTGCTCTATGTTGCTCTTTTCCATCAGTCTTTGAGAGCTTGAGTTCACGACCTGCAAATGTTCCTGCTGCTTTACAAAGGCCATATTGAACACCTCATGTCCCTCACCAGTCACCACTTTCAAATTCCACCCTGTATTCGACTAGGCAAGTCTACAAAGCAAAAGAAACATTCTATCGTGTTTGTTGATCTTGTCATCTTTTTTTTTCCCGAAGTATAATGAGCTTAGAAGTTAGAACTCAACGAGTCTGTTATTGTCTCCTTAATTCCCATTTTAGTGATGACTTTATGAAGGTTTAATTTGGACTGATTCTGGAGATCTGTCATTGCCCTTTTCCATTAGCATCTCCGCATCACAACAAACCTTTTTGAACATCTTATATGGGCTATACGATAGTAGCAGTCTAACAGAGGTAACAGAGGTGGTGTGGCCGCAAAGTGTGTCTTGGCGTTTGTTAAAGCGTTAATTACTTGGTCCATTTGCCCTTTATAGGCGATTGCTTGGGATGAATATCTACGATCGGTCCATGGAAATTCTATCTTGACCTTGGTTGGCACTCACGTATTCTTTGCTACTGATTTCTAGTTTTCTATTGCCAATTACGAGAGACCTACAAAATTAAAATAACTAGGAATTTACTTAGTCTTGCTGTGGTGAATTCCTGGATTAACAGATTGTTACTGTTTGGTGGACTACATTTTCTGTGAGGACTAAGCAGTGAGCTATCATAGATACTTCTTGCGTTGCTTCTACTTCAGCACTTACCATTTGAAAAGAGTTTCTTGCCTCATTGTTATTGAACACGATTTTCTTGTGAGTAGCTCCCGAAAAAAAACCCAGATATCTTGATCTATAATTTTGGGCTGAAAGTAAGTGGCGTGGACACTTAACGGGTATAATGTACAACGTACTATACATGTTTTGCAATTTAGATAATTTACTTCTTTTTTTGCACTGCATTATTTGGTATATTTAGTTTTTTTTTTGCACTTTTAGACTATGGCTTAATTCTAGTCGGTCAATGCTGATGTGGCCACCGGAATACACAATATGTCCGTTCATTTCATTAGGTGGCATTAATAAAACACGTGAGAAACAAGTTTTTTTTTTCTTAAAAACTGAAAAAAGAAATTAAATACCAAATTCACAACTTCTTCTTCTCCACGAAAACAGTTCACATAAACCCTATTGCATAAACGAAACAAACATGACACACAAAAACTAAACATGACACTTGCACACTTGACTGTGAAATTAAAACAAACTTAACACACAAAAACTAAACCTAGAACACCAGCAAACACCATAACACAACACTTCAATCAACACAACCTCTTCTTCGTCATGCTCGTCATGCATACACCATCAGCATGTAGAGCCAACACAACCTCTTTAACTTACTGCTTAGATGGGCCTGCTGCTGCTGCTGTTGGTGTTGGTGTTGCTGGTGATACTGCTGCTGCTTCTACTAGCCTGGGTGATTTTCTAAGGCGTCTCTCAAATCCTGGTGGAACTTCTGGACTTGATTCTTGTTCTCGTCGAGCTTCACTTCCCTTTCCATTCTCCTCCATCATTTCAATACAACAAATTTTGTCACAGTCAGTATAAACTCTCAAACATATCTCATTATCTTCCATCGCAATCTCCATAAATATCTTCCTACCATTCTTTGTTTGCATCATTTTTCAAACTGCTTCAACTGATTTATCAAATTTTTACTATCTCCCTGAATTTCAAATACCTTTTCCTTTACCATTATTTGTTTTCACTAAATAAACCTAACTATAACTATAAATAATTTCCGTTTTACGCATGGTTTATTAGGTGTTGACACTTGTTAGTTGTTATTACCCCAACAAAAAAGGTTAAATGGGCGGAAAAAAATGGGGAAGGAGAGTTGAGTTTTTATAGCAATTTAAGCCAATAAATACATCCAACTAATTAATCCATTTCTCAATCCTCACACATATTCAAATTTCAAAAATAATTTATATGATTTTTGTTACAAACCCTCACAACATTTCCCCTAACTAACATAAGGTTTATTTCTAGGTTTATGTTTTTGACACTTTTTGTTAGTTGATGTTTTCTCAAATCCATACCCATTTTTATTTTTCTCAAACAAGGTTTTTATAATAAATTTTATTAGTTATAATTCAATTTTGAAAAAATGAATTCAATCCATCGGGGATTAGGTTGCATAAAATTGTAGTAAATTTACTTTGTTTTTCATTGATTGGAATTTCGCTATTGCTAAAGTGGCAAAAAAATGTACTAAACAAAGTTTAAAACAATGGTGGGATCATAAACCATGTTGGCTAACAAGCTATTTGAAAATCCAAATTTTGCTTACCCACTATAGATTTTTGAGAAAGCAAAAATGTTCTCAATCCAGAAAAACGAAAGTTAGCAACACCATTTTTTGTTATTAATATTAATTACCCTTTAGCCAAAAAAAAAAAAGTCTAAACATTGTATAATATTTTTTATTGCCTATGTGTTTATTTTTTTTCCCAATGCCTTTTGTATTTTTCCTTCTGTTTCTAAAAGAATTCATTGTTTTTTTTCTTTGTGAATTTTAAAGTGGTTTCCATAGCAAAATTTGTAATTGTATAAAAGTTCCTAATTTTGTAAATATCCGTGTAATTTTTTTTTTCTCCTAAAAAAAATCTAGTCTTTTGTAATTCTAAAATTTACATATCTTTTGTGATGGATTCATCTAAAAAATATGCAAAAAAATTCGACAAATTGGATGTAAAGTTTTTATATAGTATGTTATGGCTCACCATTGAGTGCATCCGCCACGGGATATTATTTATGACCATTGAGTCCATCGTGGATATTATTGGGTCTTTGAAGTTGGGTCTTTGGACAACCAGCCATAAGCACAATGGCAACAAATGTGGAGAAACACGAGATAGCATGTGAAGCTAACCAATATGTAAAGTTTATACATTTAGGTTTTTAGCACATCATTTGAAAAGGGTGCAGAAGGTAATGGACAACAATGTAACCTTAGGTGTTTCTAATGAGTATGTAGTTAGGAGGATAGGATTTATTGTTCAAAAAGAGCTAGATGTGCAACTTGCCGCGCTCTTGTCTCGTACTACCTTTGTATGAGTTTCTTTTGATATTCAATCCCCCTCAATAATATATAATGTTCTTTATATAATAATAATAATAATAAATAAAATAATAATAATAATAATTATTTATAATAATAATAATAATATTATTATTATTATTATAATAAAACAAAATGGATAGACAAATAATGGTGGAGATCGCTTAGGGATCTGTGTTAGATGGAAAATAGGTGTGCGCTTAGAATCGTTTTGAAACACCTTTGAGTAGTCTTTTAAAGAACATTAATATGTAAAAATGCCAAAATTAAAAATTGGAATAAAGGCATACAATAATTTGTAACTGTTGGGTTTAATTCGTTAAATGTAATGGTTGTATAGTTTTTAATGTGTCATTTAATCAAGGTTTGTAATAGAGTGCAAGAAATGTGACTAAGACCTTAGGGTAAGTCCAATGGTGCGGCAAAACATCAAATATGGCGGAAATTGTAATCCAATGGTACGTCAAAATACTAACCCGCCAACGCTATCAGTATAAGTTTACGTATCTATACCGCCAATTTTAACGATATAGCGTATGGTCTGCACACTAGTAGAAACGGCTAGAAAATTTGTTTGACCAAATTTATTTTTAAAATCTTTAGCTCTGGTAAATTACGTTTGTATCCTTATTATTTTATTTGTATACTTAAGAAAAAAAAGGGCAAAATGGGAAAGAAGGAAAAAAAAATTCCATAGGCCATTGGGAGTGGCGGTTAGAGATTTTATATATATATATATATATATATATATATATATATATATATATATATATATATATATATATATATATATATATTTTTTTTTTGGGGGTTTGTTTACACGCCATTGTAAAAGGCGGCTAGGGAGGTGTTTTTTTTTTTTTTTGTAAAAACCATTGGGTCTTAAAACGCTATCCCACTAACGTTATGCACTATTCTATTATGGTTTGGTGTGATGTCGCCCCAAACCATTGGACTTAGCCTTAGCCTTAAGCCTTAAGAACTCCAAATATTCTGAAAGATTAGTAATAAAACACCTGAAACGGAAATGTTCACCCAACCTTTAATCCCTCTTAAATAATAACTCCAATATATACCTTAAAACTCACCCTTGATCTCCTCCTTCCTCAAATCTCTTCCCAATCAGAAAACAAAATTTCGTAACTATGGTTATCTTCTCTCAAGTAAGCTACCTTCATTGAAAATTTAGGTTGTGTACGTAGTGTGTATTATCCTCTAAGAAATTCTTTTGATTTGAAAGTAACCACTTATTTAGATTTCATTATTATCATTTCAACTTCAGCTTTAAGCCTTATGGTTTACAAGTTTTTTTTTTTAAATGTAGTTGTGGTCTTTGATACTCAAATTTTATATTGATCTCATAATTTTGGTATCGACAAAGACAGAGACATGGGAAAAATAGAGTTCTCATGCCAATAAGGTATCTAGCTTCTTTTACTTGGGCTCTCTCTCTCTCTCTACAAACTAATTCAATGTACTGCTCTTTAATTTGAAGATTTTATATGTGTGAATTTGTGTACGGTGAATTAAAGCAGTTTCCATTCATGGTGCAGGGCCTGGATTTCGGATATTGAAAAAATGAAAAGTACATTTTGTCCTATGTACAGTACATTATGAATTTTTCCTTTGTGTTTCTTCGTGTAGGAATTACGTACACTTCTCAAATGTACATATTATCATCTCTTCCAACTCAGGTACATATTTTCTTCCAACACCCCTCCTCTCTCATTATTTGTCTGCTCCTTTAATTCTTCTTTAATTGATTTACTGCCTCAAAACTTCCTTATGCATTCGATCATCGATCAACTTACTATATGTTTGTCCTGGACTTATTGCTTTGCCAATTTTTAACTTTTAATCTCCTTTGGTTGGGATCATATTGTGTTATTATATTTGGTTAATTATTTTCTTCTAATTTGTTGGTTCAACATGGGATTGGAGTATATAAGGTTGCCTGCAATGTCTATACTTAAAATTCCACAGTGACTGGATGTGTGAGAGGTGTTGTGAGGTGCTTCCAAATTTTAAGCCCTCTAATTTAAGGCTTAATATATGGTTGGACTTAAGATCCTATCGGTTAGCTAAATTTTGTATTAAGCTCCTTGGTATAGTTTTACTTAAGAACCTTTTAGTAAGCTATATGCCTATATCATGTATCTATTTTAGTATATCTTTCCAGGAAGGAATTAATTGTGTTGTGTGTATAATAGTGATGTCAATGTCTGTGTACTTAAAAACATTGGAAGTTGGGATTTGAAGGTTTAAATTTATTCTAACCATATTATTGTAACTTACGTCAAGTAACTTATGCTCATGAATGTCTAATTGAACTAAATTATTTTCTACCAAGGCCATAACATTTGAGTAAGTTGGAACAAGAGAGATGGATAGCTTATATAGAAATGATAGTAGTCGAATAACTTCTATGCCTAAGCTTATGTATTATAAAACAGATTGCTAACTTAGGTAGTTCATCATTAAAAGTGTTGTATTCTTTGTAGTGTGTTCTTTCATTGTGTTTCAGTCATTCTTCCGGTCTTCAATAGAATTAAAGATAAATATATCATAACTTAGTCTAATCTCTCTATGTCTGATCACTAACAGACAATGCTTGCATATTTTGATGAACCATCCTTGGCTTTAAGCGACCAAAACACAATTTGCAAGTTAGCACATTAAAACATTATTAAAGGGTTTGTGGGCTATGCCCACTTATGTTTAAAATAAAATTTCACATTTATGAGTTACATTATAAAATAAATCTCCTACCATTACGTATCTCTTGAAGATATAAAAGGCCACCTTTCTGGTCAATCCAGCGTCTCTCCTCCTACAATTTTTTATTTTATTTTATTTTATTATTATTATTATTTTTAATAGAACCCTTCAATTTTTTTTTTACAATTTCCATTTGGTTTGGATTTTCTTCAAGCTTTGGATATGATTACAACTACATATACAGAAAAAAAGAGTTACATATTTTGCCTTCTTCTAGGTACAAATTTATCTATGTCTACACGTTGATTTTATTTTTATTCCTTTGTGCTTATTCCCCCACTATTTCAGCAAAGATTAAGTGTGCTAAAATATTAGGAGGTTTGGTTTTCAGATTACCAATTCTCTTGAAATTGTGTTTTGGGCATTCGGTTCAATTTATGGCCCAAAGTTGATTCCATGACCAATGTCCGGTGAGTTATTTTGTAAGACAAATAAAAACACAAGGGAAAAGACAAAGGGTGGTTGGGATCGCATAGGGATTTGCGTTCGGTGAGTTATCTCTAATATCTCTATGTTTGGAAGGCATGTGAAGTGATGACATCAACTTTATGTTTTTATCCATTCAACATTCTCTCTACAAAAGATACTAAGAGTGAATGCACAGAAACCACAATTTACATTTAGTCACTCTTTTTACATTAGTTACACGCCAATGAATGAATAATAAATTGCATTAGTTACACACCAATAAATGAATAATAAATTGCATTAGTTACACACCAATAAATGAATAATAAATTGCTTTTAATTAGCTATTTGTGTCATTGACTCGATTATTTTTCCCAACTAAACGGTGATATATTATAGAAAGACTTCTACATCAAAGCGTACATGTGTTAGATCTTTTCTTGCAATGTGATGGCTTCTCAATGAGATTCAAGCAATGGCCTGATGCTTTGCTTGCAATGATGGCTTGAGCTTTTCTTGCATCCTTTGAGGGCCTTGCACAGTTGCAATTTTAGAAGGCTGCTCACGTACATATATCAAGCGTATATGCTTTTACCAATCAGAATACTCTTGATACTTGCCAGTAACAATTGTATAATATAATTAAAATGTGTTGGTCACAAGACATCATATTACAGCTAAAACTTACTGTCAATCTGTCATGTGTTTTTTTTTTCTATTATGTATACACCCTATTATTTTCTTTTACCAACCTCAGACTCATCATAAAAGAGTTCGGATGGGAGTGTTGAAGGAGCAAGCAATACGGTACAAAGTGTGAAATGCATAAAAGACTTTGTTCAAGTATCGGAAGGGTGAAAAACACGAGTATCCCAACTTGTGAAAGCATAATCAAGGATTCGGTGAAGTGTAAAACCACTTTAGTGGCCGATAATATGTATGTATGTTTATGTATTAATGAAGAAGCAACATGTAAATAAGCAACATGTAAATATGTATATAAATATTTTCTATTAATATTTTTAGATGTATCTGATTGGGTAGTTATTATTTTGACAATAAGATATGGACAATAATTATATATGAAAAAGACTTGTCTATCTCAAGTTCATTTTGGTGATCTTGAGAAGCTTTGATTCACTTGATTTTTGCATGAATTTACTCACTATTAAAGAATGAAGCGTTGAAGGCACGTCCATTGTCAAGGAATATTAAAAGGGGTAGAAATTTTATTTCTTATTTAGGCACCCTTGGCACTTAAGGTTATCAAACAGTCTTAACAAATATACAACTATATTTACAAAGCTCACCTAAAGATGACTATCATGATTAGAAAAAACAATGAAGAAAATGTCTCTATAGAACTAGAATGACTTTGTGGTTTTGGCCAACCAAACCAATTTGAGTCTTTTAACAATTCACAGTGCATAGAGAGCATCGATTAAGTGCTCCTTGAAATTCAGAAGATTAGTAAGATAGTAATAAAATGTGTTGTCGACAATTTCTCGCTTGATGTTACATCATAATGATTGACAATAATCTTATTGTCTTTATATTATTCGTATAAAAAAACAAAAAAAATGTGAACAACTATTTATTGCTGAGAGTACAGTGTATGAAATTGCATTCGTTAACACATATTGGTAGGCATCCACAAAACAAACAACAGTAGAAAAGTATGTCATCCGACGTATAGTACCGATTCAAAATAAAATGTCTACAAATTCATATATATGCCACACATTTGAAAATACTAGAGTGTATCAAGATTAATGCCACAAACAACATAATAAATACCTTATCACATACTGTGTCGCACCGTAGACACAGGTAATACCTAGTCTATTATAATAAAACAAAATGGATAGACAAAGGGTGGTGGGGATCGTGTGGAGATCTGAGTTAGATTAGGAGCAGATGTGTAGTAGGAATCGCTTTGAATGGATTAAATTTTACAAATTAAATGCATGGATATTATTGTTCTTAGTGAATGAAATTCAAGTTTCGTAATTAAGAATACGTTTTGGGATTAACATGGCTTTCTCATAAATACGTTTTGAAACACGTTAAAGGGGCAAGGAATTAAAGTTATATATACAGGAATTAGTGGTTGTGTCTCTTTATGTGCTATATATTATCGTCAAAAAAAAAAAAAAAAAAAAAAACTCTTTATGTGCTGTACGTAATTAAAGGTTCGCCATAGGAAATTTATACCTTTACCTTTAATCCAAGCCAATTTCAGAAAAGCCCACACTCAACATACAATAGCCCACATTGTACGACCTAGACTCTTAAATAAAACGCTAAAATCGTTGTTTCTATTGAAATCGTTTAAAACGCTAATTAATTAAAAAGGGTATCTGATTAGTAGTTAGAGCACAAGTGATTGTATCCTTCCGTTACTCCGATTTTCCTCTCCCATTCAGTAGAGTTAAAGCAGCAGTGACAACATGCAAAATTAAGTAACGTATCTGATTAGTAATTATTCATTTGCTTCTCTCAACTCTATCCGTATAAAACCCCAACTCACAAAGCTCTCTCTCCCAATTTCTGGCGTGAAGGTAATTGCTATGTTCTTATTAGTACTTACTTCTTATCAATTTCTTCCAAATTAGTAATTATTAAATTTCTACCGATTGTAATGTTCTTATTTTGTTTTCTAGAGTATGTCATGCAGATACATGTTCTATCCTATATATGTTCTATTGTTTTAATCGATCTGGTTATTCCTTTCTTTCATTAATTGTATGGTTTTTTTCCGCATAATGAGAAACTAAGAAATCAAATGCTAACTACTGTACTTTTATACAATACGTGCATTGCCAAATTACAAATGGAGTGTACCACTAATGGGAAATAGGTCTTTCAAGCACCATTAATGCCGAAAGGAGTTCATCTGTATCCATGCCCAAAAAAGAGAGATTTCATCTGTACTAATTCTTCCTGCCTCCCTCTTGCTCCATCTTAATGTTTGCTAAACCATGCCACATTATTCTTTACATTTTCCTCTTTATTTGTTTCATTTCTTGTAACTTCTTTTGCTAATGTGACTGTGCAGACAAATAATTTTTGTTGGTAGTTCATGTGGACGTTTCGTTTTCTAACAGGTACCTTGATACGACACGATGTAACTGTACGACACGATGCAACCTTTACCAAGACCTTGATAGCGCCTGTGTAGAGGAACATACTGATAGAAAGTAAGGGGACGGATTTGTTTTCGTGGGGAAAACTAAAAGGGTAACAAATTTGTTCTTGATACCCTCTTGCATTTCTCAGCTAGAGAGGTGCGTAAGATTTTAGAATCTTTGTTAACTACTTTGTTACTGCCATGTGTGTCAATTTCTATGATTCAAAGCTTCAATTGTATTCGTTGGCAATAGGTCTATCTTTGATATGTTTTTTAGAATTGCAGGTTTCCGATGGAAGGGGATTGGAAGATTTTGATGACTATGTCGTTTTGCACATCAAGTACTCGATAAGGATGGCTACGTGCTTGCTGTATTGGCTATAATTGTGTTGTACTCATTGTGTGTACCTGAGAGATATTACTTGCTGTTTATCAAATGTTAGATAAGTCCATGGCCTAATTATTTTTAGTTGGAGATTCAGCTATCATGGAACCAAGAAAATTGTTTAAACTTATGGGAGTTAAATGATTTGTGCTGCAAATAATGGTATAATGTTGGATTACAAACTTTTACTGTTTTGTGCTTGATTTTATGTGACCCATTCAATAACTTGCTATGAAATGGAGTTTCTTGATATCGCAATTGTATTAAAGATTGGTGATGGAGGTAAGCTCAAATTTTAAAAACTATATGCTTTTGGAGACCACAAACAAAGAAGCAAAAATACTTCACATATAATAGATGTAATTTTGTATGGTAGTGCTATTTTGCATGCATATAAAAGAGACTGATATTCCTTTTCTCTGTTTATTCTTTTTTTTGTCATGATATTTAAATTCGATAGTTGTTCAGTGGTTACTAAACAAAATTACATCTATTAACAAAGTTACTAAACCAGTAATTTAATGTTGCTGACTAATATGGTAATCGTAATATGGGGCATTTAAAGAACTAAGGAAAGAAACACGATTTTGCTCCGGCTTATGATATTTCTGTTTTGTACTGTCATTTTAATGCTGTAACGTGCATGTATGTGTTTAATAGAGAAAGGGAGGTAGCTGACTGTTTTCATGTCCATGACATGTCCAAGTGTAAGAAGTTGTTTTTCTACATCCATATTATCCATATTATAGTGCTTAACCAAGCTTTAATTTAATAGGAATGCTCTTAGCAGTGCAAACTTTATGTTGATCGAGCAAGAACAGATCCCAATCTTGCTCTATGTTGACGCTCTTGAATCAAATTGGTAAGTTCTACTACTACTTTTATTCAATTTGATTGTGTTCTTATATGTTTGTGATTGACAAATTAACATCTATCCCCATGAAGAACATTTTGTTGCATATGTTTGATGATTCTGTCACTGCGCATTGTGTAGTTAAATTATTTTGTTCTTCTTCTTTAAGTTGAATTACATTTAAACTTGAATAATTTGCTGATGACATTTAATAAGGCTTATATAAACTTGGATAATTTACCCATACAAACAAAAGTATACTACTTACTAGACTTCACTAAGTTATATTACTCTAATTGTTAGTATGTTTGATATTAACAATACACATGTAATGCTGTTTCTGTAATCAATCCAATGGGAAGTTTTAGCCGTACACTTCAAGTTATTGGTAACCGATATTTAACTTAATAGCAGTTTTTTGAATAACAAAGTGCGAAATTGTTGTTTTTTTTAATGCCAAGATTAATGCCACAAACAACATAATATGCACCTTTATAACGAGTAATTATTTTTGTAAATAAGATGATCATATTTTTGCTGCTCACTAACTCTTGTAAGTAATAATTGATTGGATCGGTGATTTGTTCATTGAGCTTTGGAGACTTGAATAGGACTCCATTGTCCATGACTCTTTTGGGTACTTGCCTAGTGATAAGAGCAAAAATTGTAGTTTTAACCCAATAATAAAATTACATTTAGACCAATTACGTGTATAATAAATAAAAATTAGTATTGTTTACGTGCTTTTATGTATTTCAGGTCTTGGAGTCAAATATGTGAAGAAACATGTCACTTTTGCAAGATAAATGAGCAAAGGTTGGTTGCTAAGAAGTTCTATGACTAAAAGCTAAGATTCAAAGAGAAAAAACCTTTTTAAAGCCCAGTCAAAACTGAAAAGTCAAAGTCAAAGTCAATGCGGAGAATAAAAGTCATTAGAATTCTCGCAGGCTGTATCTTTGGACTTAGACCTCGGAATTGGGCTTATTATATGTCAAAACAACCAGATCAGAAAAGAGATTTCTAATGATCTAGGCCTTGATCCAATCAGAGGAGTAAAAATGGACGAAAAGGCTATTGCAATAATTTTCAGCAGAGAAACCCTTTTTGGACTTGAGTAATTAAGTTTTGGGTTTTATTTAAAGGCCCAAAACATGGCTCCAAAGCTCAAGCACAAAATTGTAAACCTAGCCCTCTCCTATATAAAGAGGACTAAGGCATAACTTTCAAGGACCTAGGTTTTAATTCATATAACCTTTTCATTAGTTTTAAGTTAGTTGATTATTCACTATCTAGTCTTTAATATAGTTTTTAATTCTTAGACTCTCTTCCATTAGATTAATAAAGCCAAGTTATTGTTATTATGATGTCTTCTTCTTATTCTTCTATTAATAATAGTCTAATAAATTCTAGCTAAACCTCCATTAGAGGGGTTTGATAATGCTTGATGAAGACTTGATGTGTTAGTTAGAATTATTGCTTATTCAAGAATTTCAATTTAGGGGTTAGTTTATTCACCATGAGAATGGGTTAAATTTTCTCTCATGCTAATTATTAGTTGGTAAAGATTGCCATGAATAGTTAGGGATCAATTATTTAATCTTTATTGGTTAGGATTGCAATAATCTACACTAGCATATCAGGAATTTATCTAAGTGAAATCAAATCCCCTTAATCCTTTCTTCTCATCTAAAATCTTCATAGTAAATTGCTTTAGTATAACTAGACCATTAAATCTTCGTATTTAGTTAATTTTACCATATTAGTATAATTTCATTATTGCTCTCGTTGATATTATAGAATTGGTAAATTAGTGAAACTGTTACGTCTAAGAAACGAGGAGTGAAACGAATTCTTTACTCCACCATATTGCAAGATAATCGAGAATAGAAAACTTTGATCTAAATGTAGAATCGCTAATAGTTTTACTTATTCATAACATAAATAGTTAAGAGTAGGTAAGTTTTGACCAGTATCACCTAGCATCTCAGTGAGTGAAGCTTTCCAGGTGGGATGAGTAACTTAAATCAATCGTCTTTTGAAGCTTTTTGGGTGGGCTTTGCAAGTAGAGGAGATCAACTCCATCGTTTCGCCGACAGAAGACCATCCAATATAGCCTAAAAGGAGTGATGTCCACTGCGGTTATTGAATTTTCCTATCATACAAAATGTCCACTCTAAGATATGCATGTTGTTACTGTGGTTACCTGCAGAAATCCCCAAATCTCATTTGACTATCTTAGGTGTACAATGGGGAAAGAAGCACGGAGTGATTAAGGTCAATTATATGTTATCATCATTACATTTTGCCTTAGGCGTTTCATGTTGTAGCTTTTGTTATTTGTTTCTTATAGTCAACATTTGGTATGTAATTTGAAATACAGAGATGTTTCTGAAATATATATATATATATATATATATATATATGTATATGTAAAGAGACGTTCACTTGGTACATTTACAATTTTTAAATGCAGATAAATAAGCACAACCAAAAGAATTCACTTTTTACTCTCCTTTTGATATTGAATTTTGTCTAAGAGTTCTTATCTTGCTAAGAAAGAAAGGGACTACAATTTCCCTTATTTAGAGGGGAAAAAAAACTCTCTGATTTCCCTTGAAGATCGTCACTATACGCAAAAGATTATATCAGTTTAGTCTCGCTTGCTTTTTTTTTCCTAGCTTATTATTATAAAGTTTGTTCGCTCTCTCATTTCTTTAATTTTTTTGTCTATAAGTCTTGGATTTTATTGGCGTACAATTGGCGCATGAATTTTCAATATTATTTGTTACTTTTAAAGAGTGGGTTTAGTATGTAAAGTTGATTTTCCCCTTGCCTTTGAACAAATTACTTAGTTGTTGTATTTTAGAGTGATATTTGTTCTTTTCTCCGGTGTTCAGAGTCTGTCAAGTGAGGAATGAGATTACATTAGAAGCATTAGCTTGAAAATATTGTTTTCAAAGTTACTGCTGTGAGGACTTAGGGAAGCGGGCAAATTGATTCATTGTTGGAACTTGGAAAACAAAATATGGAATGGAGTTGCCTAAACGAAGGGAAGGGGAACCACTATGGCTCATAATATATGAAAAAGTGGTT
The DNA here is from genome assembly GCF_015680905.1 of Coptis chinensis. NCBI lineage: Eukaryota > Viridiplantae > Streptophyta > Magnoliopsida > Ranunculales > Ranunculaceae > Coptis > Coptis chinensis. The sequence goes on along the minus strand of NC_141463.1, from coordinate 80,192,987 downwards.
GGAGAAACTTGACATGCATGCATCCATCTGAAGAACCTGAACCCATTATTTGTGTAAGAATATATTATAACTAACAAAAAAAACGGAAGCAAAAACATTTAGCTGTGAAATAGGAATATTTAAGGATGATCGAACATGAGATTAGAAAAGACATTGGCATCCAAATGCATAGCTCTCCGTGACGAAGGTACGAGTAATACCTAATTATATAAACTACATGGACTAGGAAATCGTTGGATAGTTTATTGTTATTATTATTATTAATAAACTACATAGACTAGGAAATCGTAGGATTTTTTTTTTCCGTTGGAGTGTTAGTCATACAATATTTATGGAAAGCTATCTCCACTTTCTTTTTCTCAATAAAAATTGCTTATGATTGACATAAAATGTTTTTCCAAAATAGAATTCTATAGCTAAAATTGCTTAAGATTGACATCAAAAGTTGTTCCAAAATAGAACTTTTGAATTAAATCTTGAAAGGAAAGACACAATCTTTTACCTAATCCATGAGATGGGATCTCTTATCCTAACAAAATTTATCATTTAAGAAAATTGTTGATAGAATAAAAATAATTTATTATTTTATTCTAATTTTGCCCAATTTTTACATGATTCATGACATCTTCTTGATGAATCTAATAGCATAATCCACTATCAAGACTTGAATCTATTTTTGGTTCAAATATTGCCTATACTAATTTCTTGATAAACATACCTTTTTTAGTTCAACCATGTGCTATAAATATGCCTTCACTTTGGAACCTTTGACATCATCTTCTCATATACAATAACAACATACATACAACCAAAGTAGTTTGAAATTCAAATATGGCTAAGCTTTCTTTCACCCCTTTATTATGTCTTGTTCTTATTGTGTTTTCAGGTTGGTTCACCTTTTTCCCAAATTTGAAATGATTTGGCATATATTGACCGGTCCATTATTCATAATTTATATTCTTCAAATGTTCAAAGCAAATTTTATTATTGTTAAATTCTGTGTAGCACTGCTAAGAAACAATTCATGTAGAAAAAACATCGATCAACATTTGCAACTAGATGCTCTTTCCTGTAATTTTGATTGATTGTCTAGAACTCTAGATAGATTGAATGGTTTTACCGTTTTCAAAACTCATAATAGCAGTGTGTTAGGTTTATATTACAAAACCACATTGTAAGATCCATACAGAGATTAACATCATATTACAAAACCACGCATGAGATTAACATTACAATATCCATACTTATGATTTAATGTCGAAGAAACGCAACTCTCTAAATATTCATTATTATTTCTTGCTGTATAATTATCTCCACTTTCTTACTTTTTCTTAACAAAAATTGCTTATGATTAACATTTAATGTTTTTCCACAATAGAACTCTATAACTAAAATTGCTTTGAATTGACAATAAACGTTTTTTCAAAACAATTTTTTTGAATTAAATCTTGAAAGGGAAGACACAATATTTTGCCTAATCCATGAGCAAGAATCTCTTGTCCTAACAAAATTGACCACTTAAAAAAATTGATGACATAATAAAAACGATTTATTTCATTCTTATTTTGCCCAATTGTTACATGATTCATGACATCTTATTGATGAATCTAATAGCATAATCCACCATCAAGACTTGAGTTTACTTTTTGTGAAAATATTGCCTTTAATAATTTCTTGATAAGCATACCTTTTTTAGTTCAGTCTTGTGTGGTATACATATGCTTTCACTTTGGAACCTTAGACATCATCTTTTCATAGAGTAACATGGTACACACACCCAAAGTAGTTTGAAATTCATAAATGACTCCCCACCCCTAAATTTCAGGTTGATTGGTTCACTTTTTTCCTAAATTTGAAACGATATATATTGGCTGGTCCATTATTCATAGTTTATATTCTTTAAATGTTCAAAGCTAATTTTATCATTGTTAAATTCTATTGAGCAATGCTAGGAAGCAATTAATGTGGAAATACATCGATCTACATTTGCAAATATATGCTCTTTCCTGTAATTTTGATTGATTACTAGATAGATTGAACGATTTTACCTTTTCCAAAACAAATAAAAGTTGTGTGTTAGGTTTATATTATAAAACCACTATGTAAGATCTATATAGAGATTAACAATAGAAGATTCATACTTATGATTTAACTTTATGTTGTCGAAGAATCGCAACTCTTGATCTATTCCTTTTCTAAATATTCATTATTATTTTATGCAGTTGCAGTGATGGTCCCTCAAGGAAATGCTCAAAAAAAGTGTGTTACCACATTGGATCCCAATGCTTGTGATATAGCCACTTGCCAAAAGAATTGCTACGATCAATATGCTGGGACTGGAGTATGCTCTGGAGGAGAATCTCAAGCAGATTTGTATCCACCCTTGTTAAACTTATAGTATATTTTTCAGTCATGTATGCTCATGAGCACATATGGCACAAAGTCTCTAATAATAAATAAAATTCCTTCGCTTTTAGTATCATCAGTAATTCTCATTTATGCTTGAAGTTGAAGACTTGCACAACATAACTAATTAAATAATATAATATTGTAAAGTTAATCTCATAATTATGTGATTGCCCAACAAATACAATTGATTGTGCAATGAGATGTCTAACAATATAATTTAGGTCAACCTCTAGATATAATTTATTTTTACATCTTAATGCTTAATTGATCTGTCATTCATTGGTGGTTGTTAGGCTATTACCTCAAGCATTTTCCACTTAGCAGTACATCAGGATTACTTTTGAAACATTAAGTTGTTTATATGTACATGGGTACACCAAGAGGTTTCAGGAACTTGCATAGAAGGGCTATAATTATCATCAATTTTTGAGTGTTAATGACTTGAGATTTGAGAAAGGACTTGTCAAAAGCTAATCTAGACACCCGGACAGCAGCTTAGAGCAAACAATCTGGTGCAAGCTTCAGAATCCTTTGTTGGAAGAGTTATTTGCCTCATGCCCTCATTGTTAATGAATATGCTTTTATTGTATGAGGTAGCTCCAAAAAAAGAAGCAAATAAAGAACCAGCCTTGATTAGGAAATCTTAAAAACAATAAAAAAAAAGAGGAAATGAATTTGACTCTCTTTGGAATGCTTATTATTGACCATAAATATTTTTCCAAAACTAAACTCTATAATTAAATCATGGAAGGAAAGACACGGTCTTTCACATAATCCATGAGCAAGAATATCTTACAACAAATTCTATCATTCAAATTTCAAAACAATTGATGACACAATAAAAACTTAAGATTTCATTCCTGTTTTGCTCGGTTTGTAAGTTGTAAGTTGTTACAGAATAAATTTTGTTTTACCAACTACTTATGGACATTTACCCTCTTTATGATACAGTAAAAACAATAACCCAGGCCAAATAAGATTTCCTGAATCCAATAGCTTCACTCTATCAAAGTGTTTAAACTTTAAAGATATTTTTAGAACAAATATTGCCTATTAATTAATGCCTACCCGAAGGTTACCATTTTAGTTTAACCTCCTTGTAGTATATATAGATATACTCATATACATGTACTCTGGAACCTCATACATGATCCTTTCATACAACAATAAAATTTCATACACCAAAAGTAGTTTCAATCTCACAGATGGCCAAATTTCCCCTCACCCCTTACCCCCTTACCTTGATTTAACAGTCCTCTAAAACCACCTTTGCAAAATAATATTCATCTCAACTTTGTTTATTTATAGGGGAAAGATGTTCTTGATCTTTGACTACATCTGGATTGCAACATTTGCATAGGAGGCAAGAAACTTAGCATAGCTTTGATACTCTCAAATCTCAATAGTAGATTGCCAAATTAAATTAAAAAAAGAAAAAGAAAGATAGGAGAATTGGAAAGTTCAAACTATTCCTAGAGCATCCCCATGAAAAAATCGTAATTTGAATGTTCAACCTCTTGCCCAGCTCGACAGCTAGTTCTTTTACTGTTAATTTGTAATTCTTTTTCTACTGGTGTGGTGTGTTATCTCTACAGGCTTGAGTTACTTCGTTGGACCTTTGTAAATACATTCATGGTCCCAGTGGCGTGTGATGTATATGGTCAATATGAGTATAAGGATCCTAAGCTACATACTTCAAGGGATGAATTGTACATGAGATTTAAAGGAATGAGAAGGATTTTGGAGACGTGTAGACCTAATCACTCGACACAATGACAAATAAACAAGTTCATGACCGTTAGTGCACTTAATAGTTTTAGATAAGTTTTTGGTTGATTTTTGTGGCCATGATCTTTTAATGCATCATTATAGATGTTAGTCAAATCCGAAATTTCTACCTCCGTTTGATGCAAATATAACAAATTAAAAATTGGACCAGTCACCATCACCAAGAATCGGAGCAATGTTTGTTATTGTTAAAATTTATATTAAATAATCAGATTAGATAGTATCTTTAAAAAATTATTAGAGCATCATCAATGTATTTGGCTAAAAAAATGCAAATGGAGCTCAATAGAGCGGTTGATCTTTTGGCCTCCTTGTCTAGACATTGCACCCCCATAGTTCATAATAATATACTTTACTCCTCTCCTCCATTAAGTGAACAACTAGGCACCATTGTAAAAGAGGATGAAGAGAGCACTATATATACAAGATGATTTTATTAATGCAGGTTAGGGGTAGTCATGTTTATGTTTTTTGAAAACCCAAAATGCCATTGATATCTTATATCTTATGTGCCAATGAGAGTTTCACATTATTTCCATTCATGTATAAATGGGAGGGGATAAAATCAGCCGCCCAAAGTTTTTTTTTTTTTAATTTTTTTTAATAATTTTTCTACATATTATATTGTATATTTCATTTTGTCTTATTCTAAACAATGGGGCCGTGAAATTTGTCTTGTCCCAATCATTACTAAATTTCAAATAAATTAAGTTTATTCTGATTGTGGCAATTAGATTTGAAAATGATTTTAAGAACGCATTGGAGGCACAATAAATTGTGAAGTATATTGCTTGTTGTCTCATGATTTAGAAATGTGTTGACGATGCTCTTATGATTTCTAAATCTTAAAGACATCAACAACTACAAATTTGTTGGTGTACGTGTCAAATTTACATGTCGTAAATACCCCTTGTTATGATAAAAGCGATTTTCCGATTTCCCCCAATATGTGGCTTAGGACATCAAGGTCTTAATGAGTTATTATTACAATTTTGATCGAAAAGTATCACTGATTTGGTTATGCTTTTGGGGTCATTGCTCGTAGAATTAAGGATATGTTTGATTTGCGAGAACAACTCAAATCAAACACTAATTTAAAGGCTAAAATATTTTTTGTTACTTCAATTCAGTTTCTAACTTTTCCCACCAAAGAGCTATAATGATCTAACCAAAATTCTTCATCCACTCCCCACCCCACCTCTACTCGCAAAAACTTTTCACAAAATCAAGAGTTTGCTCCAAAGTTACCAATGAAAAATTGAAACGAGAAGTTTCCCAAGAGAACTAGTCCCACAAATCAATTAAGTCCTTACAGATTGAGCCAAAAATACTAGATATAAAGACAATTGTAAAATACAATCTTTACTTTTAGTTCATTTCTCAATTAAGGCTGATTTTGATTGCTTAGTTAAGTAGCCACATTAGAAGTTTTCCTAATAAAACTAGAGCATTAACTTTTCAAATCTTGATATTTATTCACATAATAATAAAATACAAACAATAATATCACATTTTGCTTTGTTGTTTCATGGGAGGTTATTTTTGGTTTACCATTTAGTACCGCAATTAAGGATTTTCAATAATCTATACACAATTAAGTGTTATAAGTATATGTACTAAGTAATTTAATTGATTGAGTTATTTATGAATAACTTCCCTTTTAAATTTGACTCTAAATGCTATATATACCTCATGTAATGGAAGGTTGGAATCATTTTTTCATAGAGTTTGTCTCGACAACTATTTGAATCTTAGAAATGGCAAAGCTTTTTTTCACCCCCATCTTCTGCCTTGTTCTTATCCTATGTTCATGTAGGGTTGGCTCACCCTATAGTCTAATGAAGCACCTATTTGTAAAGCCTTGTATACCTTTTTGTATTTGTCTAGAGTTTGTTGAGCAATGGCCTAATTTTTAGACTTTGAAGGACATTTCCGTAAGCTCAATCATATTTCAGAATTTGTAGATTCTCACATGCATTTTTGTATGGTGATTTAATTAACTATATTAAAGAGTTTTATTTCCTATCTCCTAGAAAAGTTACAAATTAATAGATGGACGGCAGAAACTGTACCATAATTATCCAACTAGCACTTCAAAATAGAAAAGGCGATTGAAAATGAAATTCAAGGTTTTGGCATGCCATATTTGGCCATGTGTAAAAACCCTAAAATTCCTCTTAACACCAGTGCACCACTACATTTAGAGCATATTTAGGAGAGAAACCAAGAAAACACCAAATTTTTTAACCAAACCAAAAAAACACCATCCAACTTCAGGAGAAACATCAAATATTCGACATCAAATGACGCGGTTTTGGATAAACCACGCCATATAGCCCACACGGCTTTCTTAAAACCGCATCACTGAAGCCCATCTTAAAAGCCCAAGCCTACACGATTTTCCAAAAACCGCGCGATGTGTTGCACATCAACTTTCTTCTTTTTTATCTTTCCAAATCTCTCGCGCGGTTTTCGCAAAATTGCATGATTGAAGCCCACACTCTAGTCCAAGCCCAAGCCCATGCGGTGTTCAAAAAACCGTGAGAGAGATTTGATACAACACCAAAGCTGGAGCCAAATTTTGGCCGATTTGGTGTTTGGTTTGGTGTTTTTTTGGTGTTTTCATCAACATGTGTCTCCCCTGAAAATGATAAAACACCAAATTTTTTATTCTATTGAAAAAAAACACCAAATTAGATTATTGAAAATTTAGTGTTTGATGCTAGGATAGTATCTCACCTAAAGATGCTCTTAGGCCCCACCCAAAAAAAAAAACAAACAAACAAATAGGTCCCCCATCTAGGAACCCATCACAGGTCCAATCCAACATTTTAATGAACTTGGACTTAAGTAATTAGGTTTTGGGCTTTATTTAAGGGCCCAAAACATGGCTCCAAAGCCCATGCACGAAATTGTAAACCTAACCCTCTCCTATATAAAGAGGACTAAGACATAACTCTCAAGGACCTAGATTTTAATTCATATAACCCTTTCATTAGTTTTAAGTTAGTTGATTATTCACTATCTAGTCTTTAATATAGTTTTTAATTCTTAGACTCTCTTCCATTAGATTAATAAAGCCAAGTTATTGTTATTATGATGTTTTCTTCTTATTCTTCTATTAATAATAGTCTAATAAATTCTAGCTAAACCTCCATTAGAGGGGTTTGATAAAGTTTAATGAAGACTTGATGTGTTAGTTAAAATTATTGCTTATTCAAGAGTTTCAATCTAGGGGTTAGTTTATTCACCATGAGAATGGGTTAAATTTCCTCTCATGCTAATTATTAGTTGGTAGAGATTGCCATGAATAGTTAGGGATCAATTACTTAATCTTTATTGGTTAGGATTGTGATAAACGTAAAAATAAATAGTTTTACTCATGAATAAGATACGATTAACTAAACGCAAGTAAAACTAAAACTGTTTTCTACTAGATTGTTTAACAAAGATTTTTTCTACTCTCGAATCTATCGAAATAGAATGAAGTAAAAGATTCGTTCCACTCATAGATCTTTAGCATTCAATGTTTTCTAATATTATTAGTCCTAGCCAAAGTTAGTGAGAGAAATGGTGGGAATTTTATATTACGATGTGAATTGAATTAACAAGATACAAATAACGAAATAATGGAAATACTATGGTTTGAATCTAGATAACGAATTAGGGGGGATTGAATCCACCTTGAATCCAACTTAATAAACTAGCATAGATTGTTGTAATCAAATTCTTACGTTCTTACGATAATAATTGGTTGTTCTAATCCTTAATCATTCATGGCAATCTCTACCAACTAATGACTAGCATGTGAGGAAGTTCTACCCATTCTCATGGCAAATCAACGACTTTCTAGAGTGGAATAGACTCTTACAACGATTCTACATTACACAATCAAGTTTTCATCAAAGCTTCATCAAACCCCTCTAATAGAGGTTTAACCTTGATTCATAAAACTATCATTTCCCATGGAATTCAAACAAGACATCATATAAAGGTTCTAACTTTACTAATTGAACTAATCAATAATACAAATCTAACTTTACAACTAAGAAATGATTAATAACTAAGAATCAAAATTAGATCTAAGTAATTTTAAATAACAAAAACTGAAATTATGAAGAACTAATTATTTTTATTAATCTAAATAAGAATTAACAATCATTCAATAATCTAAATTAAAACAAGGTAATAGAAAAACTAAATAATTTGATGTAAAACTAGATCTAAAAATATGCTCTAATGGCTACTTCCTACCTAATCCTAATTATCTTAAGAGTTAAGTCTTGTGTGTTAAAATGGAGGAGACCATATCCACATTTTCGTGCATGGGCTGAGGAGCCATGTTTTGGGCCGAAAAATCGAGCCCAAAACTCAATTTCTTTAGTCCACAGAGCCCTTTTAAGTTGGATTTTACTTCAACAGACTTTTTATCCACTTTTACTCCTCTGATTGGGTCAAGGCTTGGACCATTTGAAATCTCTTTCTGAGCCGGTCGTTTTGACATAAGGTAGGCCCAATTCCAATGTCTGAGTTAAACAATACAGTCTTTGGAAGTTCTGCTGACTTTTGTGCGCTGTCTCTGTCTGCGTTGACTTTGACAACCTTTAATCATAGAACTTTGCCTCCTTGAATCTTGGCCTTTAATCATAGAACTTCTAAGCAACCAACCTTTGTTCCTTTATCTCGCCAAAATGACAAATTTCTGCACATAATTGACTCCAATGCCTGAAATACATAAAAGCATGTAATCAGCATTAACTCTTATTTATTACTCACATAATTGGTCTAAAAGTATTATTGTTAGGGGATTTAAACTACAATTTTGGGCTCTTATCAGATTGCAATAATCTACACTAGCATATCAAGAATTTATCTAAGTGAAATCAAATCCCCTAATCCCTTCTTCTCATCTAAAATCTTCGTAGTAAATTGTTTTAATATAACTAGACCATTAAATCTTCGTAATTAGTTAATTTCACCATATTAGTATAATTTCATTATTGATCTCGTTGATATTATAGAATTGTTAAATTAGTGAAACTGTTACGTCTAATAAATGAGGAGTGGAACGAATTCTTTACTCCACCATATTGCAAGATAATCGAGAGTAGAAAACTTTGATCTAAATGTAGAATCACTAATAGTTTTACTTACTCATAGCATAAATAGTTAAGAGTAGGTAAAACCATAGTTTTTACTAGTATTAAATGGTGTCGCTGCCGTCTTCGTTTTGTTAGACTAGTTTTCCGTAGTGTTTAGAATTCTACAAATATCACATTTCACCTGCCCACCCGACTGTTGGTTCTAATTGTGTTGGTTTTTTTCTTCAGAAATTTCTTTTCTCGACTTTGAACATAAAGCGCGCCCGTGCCCACTTTACTCTTTCTTTGGAGCGCGCTCACTTTACTATTTCTTTGGAGCACGCTCACTTTACTCTTTTGGAGCGCGCTCACTTTACTCTTTCTTTGAGTTTATTGTTATCGATTTTTTTTGTGAACAAGATTACATAGAAGCGTTTTAGCTTTATTTACTCTACACTAGAGTGCGCCTGCGCCCCTCTGGATAAAAGCCCGATTTCCCAGGTTAGTCGCCGGCTCTCGTTTTTGTTCAAATTATTTTTACTATTCAGTGTTTTCATCTTCTTAAATACACTGAGATTACGTATACAAGACGCTATTCATATGCGAAGCAAGGAGACATTCAGGTACTCTTTCCTTCACTCATCGTCTCTTATGTTAGAGGATTTTTTATTATAGCATATAAGGGTTGTTTGACTGCTGTTAGTGGTTTGTTTCTTATTGGCCTTAATCTTGTATGAGATTAAAGTCCGGTACTAGTGTTATCTTCTGTTATTTATCGTAAACGTCAACACACACGCCTATCTAGAATACCACACACTACACCTACATTAATGGCTGACGAAACAGAGACTCCTCTCTCTGATTTTTACAAGGCCTAAACGATAGCCCTAAGTCTTGCATCGTTCTTGCAGACCCAGTAGGGGATTTTCAAATTCTCCCGAATATATTTAATTTGTTACCGGTTTTTCATGGGTTAGACCACAAGAAGCCTTATTAGCATATGCGTAGGATTGAACAAGTTCTTACCACATTTCATCATCCTACCGTAGGTTTGGAACAAATTAAACTTAGGGTGTTTCCTTTCACCCTAGCCGATAAGGCAACATCTTGGTTAACTGCCCAATCGCCTAATTCTATGGACTCATTGGCCAACCTCGTTTAATTGTTCATAGAATAGTTTTACCCACCGCTGAAGACAGATGAAATGTTTCAAAAGATTCATTTCTTCCGCCAGAAGTCTCATGAATCTTTTTCAGAGGCTTAGAATCGTTTCACTGATCTTCTCATCAAGTGTCCACATCATAACCTTGTGAAAGACACGCTTGTTTGTACCTTTTTCAAAGGACTTTTACATCACCATAAAGAGGTTCTTGATATAATGACTGGGGGTAGTTTCCTTAGTAAAGGTGCCTCAGAGGCTTATAGGTTTTTAGAAGATCAATCTAAGCGTCAAAATAACTGGGGGGGGGGGGGGGATAATGGTATTCCCTAGTCTAGTAATTCTTCTTCCATAGTTAAGGTTTCCAGTATGTTTGAGGTTAAATATGATCCCAAGATTAGAATTCTAATCGAATCTCTCACTAAAAAGGTAGAAGTCATTTCTATTCAACATAAGCCTACTCCTGTCATGAACATAAACACTCTTCCATGTAATTTATGTTACAGCCTTGAGCATACCGACTCCTATTGTCCTCTCCTCTATGAATAACCACTCATACAGCCGGATAATGTTTGCTCCATAAATAACGAACCTAACCCACCTTGGAGACAACACCCCAACTTCGGTTGGTGAAATAATCAACAAGTTACACCTCCGGGGTTTAATAATCAATATGTTAGGATAGCGAACAATTACAACCAAGCTCCACCGAGACAAGGACAATGACAAGGTAATTATAATAATTATAATACTAATAGAGGTATTGTTCCGGTTAATAACAACTATCACAACCCACCCATTAAAAATCAATGTGAGATAGTTCTAGTCACACCACCTGTGGCCACTACACCTTCACAACCGGATCGTTTCGAAGCCTACATGCAAGCTAACCAACAGATTTTACAATCCATTAATCACCACATACAACAGTAAACCGTGAAAAGAAAGCCCAACCCAAAGGTGTGTTTCCAAGTCAAGATATACCTAATCCTAAAATGCCAAACACAGCCTTTGAAGTAACCGATAATACTAGTAATGAAAATATAAACGTAGGTGAGTTAAATGACATCACCACTCTCTGTTCTGGCAGAGTGGTTGATAACATCATAACTATGTTAGTTGTTACCCCACCAGTGGTCATTACACCTGATAATTTACTAGATATCGAAGTAGTAACTGACAATCCTACTCCTGTAGAGGTACCAGTTAAACTGCAACCCAAGAGGAAAGCGGCCAAGGTTAAAACTTCTATTGATCCATATGCTAAATATAGAGATAACCCACTGTTTTCCCAGAGATTAGCCATGTTACACAAGGATACAAATTTTGACGAGATTAGGGAAGTTTTTAAAAATCTAACAATAAACCTACATTTTCTTGATGCTATTAAAAAGTTGCCACAACATGCTAAGTTTCTAAAAGAGTTGTGCACTACTAGGCGGAAAACAAATATACAAAAAGACGCCTTTTTAACTGAACAGTTTCCAACTCTATCTGAACATAATGGAATCATTAAGTACAAGGACCCTAGTCGTCCTACTGTACAATGCACCTTAGGGGATACCCACACGATGACTACGCTATTAGACATAGAGGAGAGTGTTAACTTACTCCCTCATTATCTTTATAAACAAATAAGTCTACAAGAGATGCAACCAACTAAAATGACATTGCAATTAGCTAATCCTTCTCTTAAGTATCCTAAGGGTGTGGTTAAAAACATGCTGGTTAAGGTTCAGGATTTTTACTATCCAGCAGACTTTGTTATATATCTTAGACACAGAAGTCGCTAACGACTCTGTTCCTATCATTTTAGGGAGTCCATTCTTGGCTACTACCAACGCGCTCATAAACTGCCGCGATAGTTCGATGTCCAAGTCCTTTTACCATCTTTCTGTTGAGGTGAATGTTTTTAAAAGATGAAACAGTTACCCGTTTCATCTATAGATGGAAAAGTTAGCATGATCGAGAGCTTAGCTCAAGATTATTTCAACAATATGTTTTCAGAAAATCAGATGTACCAATTTCTTTCCTTTGGTAGTTCCGACTTCAACGATGACTCCTACTTAGAAGAAGTTAACGCTCTTTTCAAGTTTACTCCTATCTTAGATCCTTCTGTAGCTCCATCTTCTGAGTTTGAAGACCTATTACCTAAACAAGTCTTCACTACTCAAGACGAGGACCCTCTGGAATCCTTTTTACCCATTCCTCCCACCCTTGTGCTTAAACCTCTTCCTGTTGAGTTGAAATATATCCAGCTTGATTCGGATGGTAATCATCCGGTGATCATATCTTCTCAGTTATCTGCTGATGAAGAGGCACGTTTGATTAGGGTGATTAGGGAACATCGTTCTGCAATCGGTTGGTCCCTGGACGACATTAATGGGATTGACCCTAGTGTATCCACGCATCGCATTCATTTGTAGGATAATGCAAAGACTTCATGCGAACCTTAGCGTCGCTTGAACCCTACCATGAAAGAAGTGGTGAGGGAAGAAGTCTTATGGTTACTCAATGTGGGTATCATATATCCCATCTCCGTTAGCAAATGGGTAAGTCCTATTCACATAGTCCCTAAGAAATCGGGGGTTACCATTGTGCATAATGTTGTGGGTGAATATGTTTCCACACGAGTTCCTATGAAATGGAGGATCTGTATTGACTACAGACGCTTAAATGCTATGACACGAAATGATCACTTTCCTTTACCCCTTTATAGATCAAATGCTCGAACGTTTAGTTGGTCATGCTTATTATTGTTTTTTAGATGGGTATTCTGGCTATGCCTAAAAACGAATGCCTTTCGGCCTTTGTAATGCTCCTGGTACCTTCCAGCGGTGTATGCTTCATATCTTTAGTGACATGGTGGAGCACTTCATGGAAGTTTTCATGGATGATTTTTCTATCTATGGAGACTCTTTCTGTGACTGCCTGTCTAACCTCTCTAGGGTGTTGACACGGTGTGAGGAGAAGAATGAATCTGGTTTTAAATTAGAAAAAATATCATTATATGGTTAAAAAAGGAATAGTGCTAGGTCATATTATATCTATTGATGACATAGAAATAGATAAGGCCAAATTAGATAAAATACCATCTCTACCTATACCACAGACTGTCCATGACATTAGAGCTTTTTAGGCCATGCAGGGTTCTATAGGCATTTTATCAAGGATTTTTTAAAATTAGCTAGGCCTTCAACTAATCTGCTTTTAAAAGATGCCTTATTTGATTTTAATTATGACTGCAAACAGGCTTTTGAAACTATAAAAGCCGCTTTAACATCTGCACTGATTATACAGCCTCCCGATTGGTCTAAACCTTTCGAGCTTATGTGCGACACTAGCGATTATGATGTTGGTGCAGTGTTAGGCCAGAAACTAGATGATAAGTCCACTGTTATTTATTATGCTAGTAAAACTTTAAATGATGCTTAACATAATTACACTACTACGGAAAATGAATTTTTAGCTGTGGTTTATGCTTTAGATAAGTTCCTCCCTTATTTGGATGGTTCAAAGACCTTAGTCTACACCGACCATGCAGTTCTTAGGCCGGTACCTTCTTGCCAAGAAGGATGCTAAGCAGAGATTGATTTGATGGATTCTTCTCCTGCAAGAGTTTACCCTAGAAATTAAGGATAAACGAGGGGTCGATAATGTAGTTGTCGACCATTTATCAAGACTAACCAATGACAGTGATAGCGATTCTGAGTCCATACCTAACTCTTTTCCTGATAAACATCTTTATTCTATTTTTTCTACACTTTGATATGCTGACATTGTGAATTATTTAGCTTCTGATAATATTCCTGATGTTTGGTCAAGAAATGAACGTAAGAAATTTTTGGCCAGAGTTAAGCTATACTACTGGGATGAGCCCTATCTTTTTAAGTATTGCGCAGATCAGATTATTCATCGTTGTATTCCTTAGTGGGAATATAATGAGGTTTTATCTTTCTGCCATGGCAAAGAGTGTGGTGGCCATTTTATTGGTATGAAAACGGCAGCTAAAGTTCTACAATGTGGTTTTTATTAGCCTACCTTTTTTAAAGATACCCAAGTTCATTGCAAGATGTGTGTTCGCTGCCAACAACTTGGGTGTATCACTAAACGTAATATGATGCCTTTAAATCCCATTATGGTGGTAGAAATTTTTGATGTCTGGGGCAGACATTGATTTCATGGGTCCTTTTCCTGTTTCCCACAATTTTATTTATATTCTTGTTATCGTGGACTACGTTTCAAAATGGATAGAGGCCATGGCTTGCCGTAGCAATGACCATAAAATAGTTGTGCTTTTTGTTAAGGAATACATATTCTGTCGTTTTGGCATCCCAAAAGCCATCATCAGTGATGGCGGCACTCATTTTTGCAATAGAGTTGTTGCTTCTTTAGTTAAGAAGTACGGAGTTACACATAAGGTGGCTACTCCTTATCATCAACAGAATAGTGGCCAAATAGAAGTCTCTAATAGAAAAATTAAAAAAATATATATTAGAAACGACAATCAATCCTGATCGGAAAGATTGGTTTAAGTGTCTAACTGATGCTTTATGGGCATATCAGACAACTTTTAAAACTCCTATAGGAATGTCTCACTTTAGACTTGTGTTTGGAAAACCTTGTCACTTGCCCGTTGAATTGGAGCACCGTGCTATGTGGGAAATACAGAACATTAACTTTAATATTGATGAGGTGGGTGTCAAGCGCAAATTCCAATTAAATGAGCTTGAAGAACTTCGTAGCGATTCTTATGATCTCACGAAAGATTACAAAGCTAACATGAAACGTGTTTATGATAAACAAATTTTGCGTAAAGAGTTTGTGGTTGGTCAAAAGGTCTTGCTTTACAACTCCCATTTGTATATTTTCCCAGGGAAATTAAAAATCCGTTGGTCTGGTCATTTTCTAGTAACTGAAGTCACCCCTTATGGGGCCATCACCTTGGTAAATCCCAAGGACAACAAGTACCTTTCATGTTAATGGCCAACAGTTAAAACATTTTCACGAGTTAATGTCTTTACATGTCCTTTTACATGACCCTGTCTATGAAGACTCACCTTTGATGTTTGGTGTACTTCCTCTCATTTCTATATATTGGTAAGTACACCATTAAGGTAACTGGGCCATCCTTTTGGAGTGTGTGGCTATAAGTACTGGAACCTAAGTCCACATTTAACATAATTCACGTTTTCCCCTTTTGCATGTTTTCTCGGTTTTTGAGTCATGTTTATCTATGGACTGATTTATGTCTTTAGTGCTTTATTGTTTTCCTTTATATTAAACTTATTCAAAAAACTTATATCATTCACGCACTTCAAGGCTTTTTCCATCTTCTTATATGTTAGCCATGGTTAGATTTGAGTTTTTTTTTTATAGATCATTGTATTGGAATTTCTTTGCTGATCGTTTTTTTAGCTCATTCAAAAAAATCGGACCGTTAACGAATCGGGTAATTCAGTTTTACGATATACGAGGCATGGGACAGGATGGGTATTATCTGTATTGTTTTAGGCTTGGTCCCAACAAGTTAAACCCTATGCGGTCATGTGCCCCGCACGTGACACCCTTTTAAAACCCCACACGTTTTGTTCTTCTTCTCTACTCCTCCATCAAACCAAAACTCAAGAACAAACCGACCCAGAAAAGCTTAAACGAGCACGCCCTCGTGTCTCGACCAACTTGAGTGTGCTCGCGCCCTAACCTCCACATAGCCCCAATTCAAATATCGATCGAGTGATTCATTCAATAAACCCCTCTTTGTATTAACCCCAATTTTTTAAATCCAAACTCAATGGCTCCTACACACCCAAAGTTTCTTCAAGAACAAGTTTTTATTTTTGACCAATTCTCACCCTTTTATGGTAATGAGATGATTAGTACGAGGTGGCGTAGTTTGTGGTATTCGACGGGGGATTTTTGTCACACTGATTTGGTGTATAATTTTTATAAGAAGAGGGAGAGTGAGGGTCATCGGATTTTTGTGAGTGGTAGTAGGAGGGAGTTGACTATAGCTGTGTTGTCTGTGATTCTTGGCATTGGGCAAAGCCCACTCGTACTCACAATGCAGGAATCTCAGTTTGGTGGGATCGGTCCTTTGATGACGGAGACCGTATTGGAAGGACAATACAATGCTGGCTTGCATTGTGTTCGACAGACGTCTCTGAGAAGGAACTAGTTGGCTGTCGCTCAGTGGGTTGGTAGGAATATTACTGGCTCCACAAAAGTGAGTGACGTCAATACGAATTGCCTACACATTCTCTGGATCCTTCAGAAGAGAAGGTATGAGTTTTGTATCCTCGATTTTTTGCTAAGTGAGATTAGATCAGTTGGTGTATATACCGCCCCTTTCCCTTTATTGATTACCAAGATTATGATGCTATGGGGCAGTGTTCTGAAGACTGATAGGATTAATTTGAAGTTGCATGAGAATGCATGGATTTATAAGGAATGTATTCAGAAGGAGTGGAATGTGCCTGAGGTTTTGGCTGCGGAGACAGTATTGGATGAGGAGGATGAGGATGAGGATGACCCGTCATGTTTTGATGTCGGAGCTTTGGAAAGGGCTATTACGAATGTAGCCCATGCCTCCTTACTTCATTGTGGCATGCGAACTCTCCATACTCAGTATGAAGAGATTCAGACGAGACAAAATAAACAATTAACATTAAATAGAAAAATAACCAAAAAAGAAGCTTTAGAACAATTTTCAGTTGCTAGCTGATAGTCATCAAGATCTCCACGCTAACATGGAGATTCTCGTCTAGCGTGATAATGAGTGTTGGGAAGCCATGAATGCATTTATGGAGCAACAGCGAAAATTTCAAGTAGAAGTTCTACGATGCTTGCCACCTCATGAGGGTTCTTCTTCTAATGAATCTGAGAGGCATGAGCGTCGTCGATGCAGGACGGGTGACTCTGGCCCATCCTTGTCTCGTGGCTAGTTTTATTGTATTATTGTTGTGTTAAGACTATTTTCCCTGTTTTTAGTAGATTTTGATTCCAAGTTGTTTAGTTAAGTAGTTAAAATTCAATTATGTAATTGTTTTTGAGTAATTAATTGTCATTTGAATTTCAAGTAAATTTAATTTTTTTGTCCAAGCATGCTATCTAATTTTCATGAATCCCACCTTCCCAATTTGTTTTGGGGTGGCATTATTTTAGCATTGTATTTTACCATATCCACCTGTTTTGGAAGTTAATACTACAAGGTTGTGAGAATATGATTTATGAAAGCATGTTGCTAAATTGGTGTAGCTAGAATTAGCTAGTGTTGTTTAGTGCAACCTCAAGGATTAGAATTAGATAATTGCTATTTTAATTCCAGCCAAAAAGCTATTGGTTTGATTTTAGAGTATGCATCTGGTTTGTTTATATTTTGGATTTAGAATATATATGTAAGGGATAGAGGCACATTCTAGCCACATTTTTCACATGCAAATGAATTAAGACCTAGTTTTTTGGGGAGATGATCTCCCCACCATGAAGATCATTCTCATAAAAAATTATAATATTTGGATATGTCTAACCATGTAAAAATTAGTATTCATTTTTTAGCTTTTCATCTAACGGTCCAAAATTTTTGTGAGCATGTTCTAAGGTTAGATTTCTTTGAATGAGTTGAATTTTTGTGAGCATGTTCTCCATGGTGGGGAGATCATCTCCACAAAATTCAGTCTTTAATTCAACTTTTAAGTCCACAATTTTGCTTGGATTAATTTACAGTGTGGCTTGAATGTGGCTACGGTGAATGTGCCTCTATCCCTCCTATATATATATATATATATATCATCCCCCCCGGCCCCCAAACTTGTGGAACTTAGATTAAGGAACTAGTCCTCTATAAATACATAGTTCACTCTCAACTTAACACCACACCTCTCACTTTTACTTTCACTTTCACTTCAGAGCACTTCTAATACATGGGCATGCACGCCCCCTATTTTGCTTATACTCAGAGCGCGTACGCCCCCAAAATCATATCGGAGATGTCTTTCAAATATTTGTTCGCGAGTGACACGTATGGATCTTGGTTTCGCGACTTGATTATACAGGCAGGATGGCAGCCTCTAATGGTAAGCTCTAATGAACTATATTCTCATGCACTTACAACTTATTTTTATGATCATTGTAAGTTTTTAAAAGACCGGATGGAAAACAAGTGTTCTCTGTCACCATTGAGGATGACACAATGGACTTAACCAAGTTCTTGTTGGCTTTTGCTCTTGGACTGTCTATGCCTGCTGAAATCCAAAACTCAGGGGCTATTGGGTAGATAATATGTACATCTACAACTATGAGTTTTTGAGACCTATGGGGCAAGAATTTTTTGTGTAGAGGACCAAGGGCAATATAACGTAGCCCTTGGTAGCTTGTCCCTTAACGTGGGCACTGTTATGTTTTTTTTATCATGCTAAATATTTTAGGGGAATGGCGTTTTTCTTCTGCGAATGACGCCACTTGTAACATCTTCCTTGCTCTAGCTGAGGGACGTATACTCTATGACCTTCCCTAGACCTTAGTGTCTAGTTTAGCACGAGCCCATAGTATGAGGCATAAGTACCTTCTTATGCCTGTCTTAGTTTGTCGCATAATGTTATGTTTCTTTACTGAGTTTTGTGCCCATTTCAAGGATTGGGTTAGAGCTGACATTGTGAGACCCACCAACTGCATTATACGCTCATTCGGTGCAATGACTTGGCGGGGGTGGAGGCTACAACCTAATTAGGTTTCCCCTTACACCCCATCAGACCAAGTGGCGCTTAACATGTTAGCAATTGTAGATGATAAATGGCGTAAGGCCTGGCAAATTGTCATGGCATGACAGGATGCAAAGGAGCCTCACTTCTTCATAGAAGAGGAGGATAATGCTTAAATGAGGGATATGAGGAAAGTTTTATTTTTTGTTAGTGTCTGCTTATGTCCCAAGCAATTTAATTTTTGTTATTCTCATAATGGGTGAAACTCATATAGAGTTGCGTATGCTTTTATTTATTTATATTAGTATGTTCTAAATTTGTTTTGCAGGTGTTCTTAAATTTTTTACGCGTTTCCATGGTATTTTCTACCCTTCTTATTTCAATACTTTGAGGACAAAGCATGTCTTTGTTTGGGGGTGGCATAGAAACACGCGTAATTTAAGGCACTTATTAGGATAATATATGTATAATATGTACTTGTTTTATAGTAAAAATAATATATATATATATATATATATATATATATATATATATATATATATAAATTAGTATATTAGTATTTATAGTATGCACTTAGGAATATTGGTATTGTTTCTTTCTCCATGATGATATTAATCTAGAAGTTTCACGTTAGCTCTTAAATTAGAATAGTTTTTAGAAATTTAGGTTAATATGTAGGTAATAATCATTGCATATTTCTATAAATATATTGCATGAGCATCTATGTTTGTATTGGCAGTAAGTTTCTGAAATCTAGGCTAGAGTACTTATTCTACAAATCCTGTGAGAATATAACCTTAAAGCCTTATATGAGTGAAATATTTGAGTAATGACACAAAGGAGAAGTAAATTCTTAATAGAGAAATCACACGTCCATTTGCTTGATCACTATACCATATCCTAAACGAGAATTTAGGCCCTTTTTTGGATCGATATAGCCAGAAATTCAAACCTATATGAAATTATTTTCCGCTAGTCTCCCCTCTGAGCCTTTCTTTAGCCTTTTCATAAACCGCAAATCCTTTACCCTTTTACAAAACAAAATAAAAATAAAATCAGCTTATCCATTTTTGAATGAGTATGAGAATAGAGATGAAATAAAGAAAAGAAAAGAGAAATACCAATGGATCACCAAGAATTTGTTAGTTGGGCTTCAAATAAGAAAAGAAAAGAAAGTTTCCATCCAAAGAAAATAAATAAATAAATAAATAAAATAATAAATTAGAACTCCAAAAACAGAATCAAATGAGTAAAAAGCCAAAAGAAAAAGAAATAAATGGCTAAGGATAAAAACAAAGTGTAGAAGCAAAGTAAAAATAAGCTTGTCTCTAGTTACATATTTTGAAGACTCTATTATCTCAGACATGTCCTTTTTTAATATTCATTTCCTTCATTCTTAAACCATCACCTAATCCCCGCAACACCTAATAAAGACCTCTAGCTTAATTAGGAATAGGTTAGTGTGATAGTAAGTGGCAGATGTGTATGATCGAATTTGGCTTCCTTGTATTTCAATGAGATTGTAAGGTAAAGTGTGCCCACTGCATACTGGAGTGAGCAAAACTTGAGTGGAAAAATTAGAGTGTTTTTGTCTTGGCATATATGTGAGGACCTACTTAAGGACGTTATTCCAAGGTTTCAGAAACAGACCTGTTATTGCATTTCATAGCATAGTTCATTATATATATGTTTATCCATAGATGATTGATTATTATGCACGTATTAACTTAGATTTCAAATTGATTATTCTGTATTCAATGCTAGTGAGATATATAGATATCTGAGAATGAATTAGAAAACAGTAATATTTATTTCTTAGTCGTTGTAGTATAGATGAAGTTTGTAAGTACCTTCTTTGGAAAACTCTCAGGAGGCTATACCTCGTCCCCTAGGAAATTCCTAGGGTTTAATGCCTTATTGCATATGATAAATGCAATCGCACTCAGCGAAACGAGATTAGTTAGAACTCCATTTTTGGTCACTTATTTTAATTTATCATATTTACTTGAGGACAAGCAGAATGTTGTTTGGGGGTGGTTTGATAATAGCCTAAAACTATAGTTTAACCCCTTAATAATATTATATTTAGACCAATTATGTGTATAATAAATAAGAATTAGTACTATTTACGTGCTTTTGTGTATTCCAGGTCTTTGAGTCAAATATGTGAAGAAACATGTCACTTTTGCAAGAGAAAGGAGCAAAGGTTGGTTACTAAGAAGTTCTACGACTAAAGGCCAAAATTAAAGGAGAAAAAGTCATTTTAAAGCCCAGTCAAAGTTAAAGTCAACGCTGGCAAAAATAGAGCATAAAAGTTAACAGAATATTTGCAGGCCGTATCTTTAGACTCAGACCTCGTAATTGGGCCTCTTATATGTTAAAGCGACTAGCGCGGAAAGAGATTTCTAATGGTCTAGGCCTTGATCCAATCAGAGGAGTAAAAGTGGACGAAAAGACTGTTGCAGTAATTTCTAGCAGAGAAACCATTTTTAGACTCAAGTAATTTGGTTTTGAGCTTAATTTAAGGGCCCAAAACATAGCTCTAAAGCCCATGCAAGAAATTGTAAACCTAGCCCTCTCCTATATAAAGAGGCTAAGGCATAACTCTCAAGGACCTAGATTTTAATTCATATAACCCTTTCATTAGTTTTAAGTTAGTTAATTATTCACTATCTAGTCTTTAATATAGTTTTTAATTCTTAGACTCTCTTCCATTAGATTAATAAAGCAAAGTTATTGTTATTATGATGTTTTCTTTTTATTCTTCTATTAATAATAGTCTAATAAATTCTAGGTAAACCTCCATTAGAGGGGTTTGATAAAGCTTGATGAAAACTTGATGTGTTAGTTAGAATTATTGCTTATTCAAGAGTTTCAATCTAGGGGTTAATTTATTCACCATGAGAATGGGTTAAATTTCATCTCATGCTAATTATTAGTTGGTAGAGATTGCCATGAATAGTTAGGGATCAATTACTTAATCTTTATTGGTTAGGATTGCAATAATCTACACTAGCATATCAGGAATTTATCTAAGTGAAATCAAATCCCCTAATCCCTTCTTCTCATCTAAAATCTTCGTAGTAAATTGCTTTAGTATAACTAGACCATTAAATCTTCGTAATTAGTTAATTTCACCATATTAGTATAATTTCATTATTGCTCTCGTTGATATTATAGAATTGTTAAATTAGTGAAATTGTTACGTCTAAGACACGAGGAGTGAAATGAATTCTTTAATGCACCATATCGCAAGATAATCGAGAGTAGAAAACGTTGATCTAAACGTAGAATCACTAATAGTTTTACTTATTCATAGCATAAACAGTTAAGAGTAGGTAAAACCATATTTTTACCAGTATCACCTAGCATCTCAGTGAGTGAAGCTTTATAGGTGGGATGAGTAGTTTAAATCAATAGTCTTTTGAAGCTTTTTGGGTGGGCTTTGCAAGTAGAGGAGATCAACTCCATCGTTTTGCCGATAGAAGGCCATCCAATATAGCCTAAAAGGAGTGATGTCCACTACGGTTATTGAATTTTCCTATCATACAAAATGTCCACTCTAAGATATGCATGTTGTTACTGTGGATACCTGCAGAAAGCCCCAAATCTCATTTGACTATCTTAGGTGTACAATGGGGAAAGAAGCACGGAGTGGTTAATGTCAATTATATGTTATCATCATTACATTTTGCCTTAGGCGTTTCATGTTGTAGCTTTTGTTATTTGTTTCTTATAGTCAACATTTGGTATGTAATTTGAAGTACAGAGATGTTTCTGAAATATATATATGTAAAGAGACGTTCACTTGGTACATTTACAATTTTAAATGCAGATAAATAAGCACAACCAAAAGTATTCACTTTTTACTCTCCTTTAGATATTGAATTTTGTCTAAGCGTCCTTATCTTGCTAAGAAAGAAAGGGACTACAATTTCCCTTATTTAGTGGGAAAAAAAAACTTTCTGATTTTCCTTGAAGATTGTCACTTATACGCAAAAGATTATATCGGTTTAGTCTCGCTTGCGTTTTTTTTCCTTATTATTATAAAGTTTGTTCGCTCTCTCATTTCTTTAATTTTTTTGTTTGTAAGTCTTTGATTTTATTGGCGTACAATTGGCGCATGAATTTTCAATATTATTTGTTACTTTTAAAGATCGGGTTTAGTATGTAAAGTTGATTTTCCTTTACCTTTGAACAAATTACTTAGTTGTTGTATTTTATAGTGCTATTTGTTCTTTTCTCCGGTGTTCAGAGTCTGTCAAGTGAGGAATGAGATTACATTAGAAGCATTAACTTGAAAATATTGTTTTCAAAGTTATTGCTGTGAGGACTTAGGAAAGCAGGCCAATTGATTCATTGGTGGAACTTGGAAAACAAAATATGGAATGGAGTTGCCTAAACGAAGGGAAGGGGAACCACTATGGCTCATAATATATGAAAAAGTGGTTGGAGAAACATGACATGCATGCATCCATCTGAAGAACCTGAACCCATTATTTGTGTAAGAATATATTATAACTAAAAAAAAAAAACGGTAGCAAAAATATTTAGCTGTGAAATAGGAATATTTAAGGATGATCGAACATGAGATTAGAAAAGACATTGGCATCCAAATGCATAGCTCTCCGTGCCGAAGGCATGGGTAATACCTAGTTATTATATAAACTACATGGACTAGAAAATCGTTGGATAGTTTATTATTATTATTAATAAACTACACAAACTAGGAAATCGTAAAAAAAAAATTTCTGTTGGAGTGTTAGACTGTTAGTCATACAATATTTATGGAAAACTATCTCCACTTTCTTTTTCTCAATAAAAATTGCTTATGATTGACATAAAATGTTTTTCCAAAATAGAACTCTATAGCTAAAATTGCTTATGATTGACATCAAATGTTTTTCCAAAATAGAATTTTTGAATTAAATCTTGAAAGGAAAGACACAATCTTTTACCTAATCCATGAGATGGGATCTCTTATCCTAACAAAATTTATCATTTAAGAAAATTGTTGATAGAATCAAAATAATTTATTATTTTATTCTAATTTTGCCCAATTTTTACATGATTCATGACATCTTCTTGATGAATCTAATAGCATAATCCACTATCAAGACTTGAATCTATTTTTGGTTCAAATATTGCTTGTACTAATTTTTTGATAAACATACCTTTTTTAGTTCAGCCATGTGGTATAGATATGCCTTTACTTTGGAACCTTTGACATCATCTTCTCATATACAATAACAACATACATACAACCAAAGTAGTTTGAAATTCAAATATGGCTAAGCTTTCTTTCACCCCTTTATTATGTCTTGTTCTTATTGTGTTTTCAGGTTGGTTCACCTTTTTCTCAAATTTGAAATGATTTGGCATATATTGACCGGTTCATTATTCATAGTTTATATTCTTCAAATGTTCAAAGAAAATTTTATTATTGTTAAATTCTGTGTAGCACTGCTAAGAAACAATTCATGTAGAAAAAACATCGATCAACATTTGCAACTAGATGCTCTTTCCTGTAATTTTGATTGATTGTCTAGAACTCTAGATAGATTGAATGGTTTTATTGTTTTCAAAACTCATAATAGCAGTGTGTTAGGTTTATATTACAAAACCACATTGTAAGATCCATACAGAGATTAACATCATATTACAAAACCACGCTTGAGATTAACATTACAATATCCATACTTCTGATTTAATGTCGAAGAAACGCAACTCTCTAAATATTCATTATTATTTCTTGCTGTATAATTATCTCCACTTTCTTACTTTTTCTCAACAAAAATTGCTTATGATTAAGATTTAATGTTTTTCCACAATAGAACTCTATAACTAAAATTGCTTAGAATAGACAATAATAAACGTTTTTTCAAAACATTTTTTTTGAATTAAATCTTGAAAGGGAAGACACAATATTTTGCCTAATCCATGAGTAAGAATCTCTTGTCCTAACAAAATTTATCACTTAAAAAAATTGATGACATAATAAAAACGATTTATTTCATTCTTATTTTGCCCAATTGTTACATGATTCATGACATCTTATTGATGAATCTAATAGCACAATCCACCATCAAGACTTGAGTTTATTTTTTGTGAAAATATTGCCTTTAATCATTTCCTGATAAGCATACCTTTTTTAATTCAGTCTTGTGTGGTATACATATGCTTTCACTTTGGAACCTTAAACATCATCTTTTCATAGAGTAACATGGTAAACACACCCAAAGTAGTTTGAAATTCATAAATGGCTCCCCACCCCCAAATTTCATGTTGATTGGTTCACTTTTTTCCTAAATTTGAAACGATATATATTGGCTGGTTCATTATTCATAGTTTATATTCTTTAAATGTTCAAAGCTAATTTTATCATTGTTAAATTCTATTGAGCAATGCTAGGAAGCAATTAATGTGGAAATACATCGATCTACATTTGCAAATATATGCTCTTTCCTGTAATTTTGATTGATTACTAGATAGATTGAACGATTTTACCTTTTCCAAAACAAATAAAAGTCGTGTGTTAGGTTTATATTATAAAACCACTATGTAAGATCTATATAGAGATTAACAATAGAAGATTCATACTTATGATTTAACTTTATGTTGTCGAAGAATCGCAACTCTTGATCTATTCCTTTTCTAAATATTCATTATTATTTTATGAAGTTGCAGTGATGGTCCCTCAAGGAAATGCTCAAAAAAAGTGTGTTACCACAATGGATCCCAATGCTTGTGATATAGCCACTTGCCAAAAGAATTGCTACGATCAATATGCTGGGACTGGAGTATGCTCTGGAGGAGAATCTCAGTGTGATTGTATCCACCCTTGTTAAACTTATAGTATATTTTTCAGTCATGTATGCTCATGAGCACATATGGCACAAAGTCTCTAATAATAAATAAAATTCCTTCGCTTTTAGTATCATCAGTAATTCTCATTTATGCTTGAAGTTGAAGACTTGCACAACATAACTAATTAAAGAATATAATATTGTAAAGGTAATCTCATAATTATGTGATTGCCCAACAAATACAATTGATTGTACAATGAGATGTCTAACAATATAATTTAGGTCAATCTCTAGATATAATTTATTTTTACATCTTAATGCTTAATCGATCTGTCATTCATTGGTGGTTGTTAGGCTATTACCTCAAGCATTTTCCACGTAGCAGTACATCAGGATTACTTTTGAAACATTAAGTTGTTTATATGTACATGGGTACACCAAGAGGTTTCAAGAACTTGCATAGAAGGGCTATAATTATCATCAATTTCTGAGTGTTAATGACTTGAGATTTGAGAAAGGACTTGTCAAAGGCTAATCCGGACACTGACAGCAATGCCTTAGAGCAAACAACTGGTCTCAAGGCTCAGTAACTTTTGTTGGAAGAGTTATTTGCCTCATGCCCTCATTGTTAATGAATATGCTTTTATTGTATGAGGTAGCTCCAAAAAAAGAAGCAAATAAAGAACCAACCTTGATTAGGAAATCTTAAAAACAATGAAAAAAAGAGGAAATGAATTTGACTCTCTTTGGAATGCTTATTATTGACCATAAATATTTTTCCAAAACTAAACTCTATAATTAAATCATGGAAGTAAAGACACGGTCTTTCACATAATCCATGAGCAAGAATATCTTACAACAAATTATATCATTCAAATTTCAAAACAATTGATGACACAATAAAAACTTAAGATTTCATTCCTGTTTTGCTCCGTTTGGAAGTTGTAAGTTGTAATAGAGTAAATTTTGTTTTACCAACTACTTATGGACATTTACCCTCTTTATGATACAGTAAAAACAATAACCCAGGCCAAATAAGATTTCCTGAATCCAATAGCTTCACTCTATCAAAGTGTTTAAACTTTAAAGATATTTTTAGAACAAATATTGCCTATTAATTAATGCCTACCCGAAGGTTACCATTTTAGTTTAACCTCCTTGTAGTATATATAGATATACTCATATACATGTACTCTGGAACCTCATACATGATCTTTTCATACAACAATAAAATTTCATACACCAAAAGTAGTTTCAATCTCACATATGGCCAAATTTCCCCTCACCCCTTACCCCCTCACCTTGATTTAACAGTCCTCTAAAACCACCTTTGCAAAATAATATTCATCTCAACTTTGTTTATTTATGGGGAAAGATGTTCTTGATCTTTGACTACATCTGGATTGCAACATTTGCATAGGAGGCAAGAAACTTAGCATAGCTTTGATACTCTCAAATCTCAATAGTAGATTGCCAAATTAAATTAAAAAAAGAAAAAGAAAGATAGGAGAATTGGAAAGTTCAAACTATTCCTAGAGCATCCCCATGAAAAAATTGTAATTTGAATGTTCAACCTCTTGCCCAGCTAGTTCTTTTACTGTTAATTTGTAGTTCTTTTTCTACTGGTGTGGTGTGTTATCTCTACAGGCTTGAGTTACTTCGTTGGACCTTTGTAAATACATTCATGGTCCCAATGACGTGTGATGCATATGGTCAATATGAGTATAAGGATCCTAAGCTACGTACTTCAAGGGATAAATTGTACATGAGATTTAAAGGAATGAGAGGGATTCTGGAGACATGTAGACCTAATCACTCGACACAATGACAAATAAACAAGTTCATGACCGTTAGTGCACTTAATAGTTTTAGATAAGTTTTTGGTTGATTTTTGTGGCCATGATCTTTTAATGCATCATTATAGATGTTAGTCAAATCTGAAATTTCTACCTCCATTTGATGCAAATATAACAAATTAAAAATTGGACCAGTCACCATCACCAAGAATCAGAGCAATGTTTGTTATTGTTAAATTTTATATTAAATAATCAGATTAGATCGTATCTTTAAAAAATTATTAGAGCATCATCAATGTATTTGGCTAAAAAAATGCAAATCGAACTCAATAGAGTGGCTGATCTTTTGGCCTCCTTGTCTAGACATTGCACCCCCATAGTTGATAATAATATACTTTACTCCTCTCCTCCATTAAGTGAACAACTAGGCACCATTGTAAAAGAGGATGAAGAGGGCACTATATATATATATATATACAAGATGATTTTATTAATGCAGGTTAGGGGTAGTCATGTTTATGTTTTTTGAAAACCCAAAATGCCATTGATATCTTATATCTTATATCTTATGTACCAATGAGAGTTTCACGTTATTTCCATTCATGTA
Organism: Coptis chinensis; assembly: GCF_015680905.1. Taxonomy (NCBI): domain Eukaryota; kingdom Viridiplantae; phylum Streptophyta; class Magnoliopsida; order Ranunculales; family Ranunculaceae; genus Coptis; species Coptis chinensis. Next base: position 80,164,642 of record NC_141463.1, on the reverse strand, counting down.
TAAATGGGAGGGGATAAAATCAGCCGCCCAAAGTTTTTTTTTTATAATTTTTTTACATATTATATTGTATATTTCATTTTGTCTTATTCTAAACAGTGGGGCCGTGAAATTTGTCTTGTCCCAATCATTACTAAATTTCAAATAAGTTAAGTTTATTCTGATTGTGGCAATTAGATTTGAAAATGATTTTAAGAACGCATTGGAGACACAATAAATTGTGAAGTATATTGCTTGTTGTCTCATGATTTAGAAATGTGTTGACGATGCTCTTATGATTTCTAAATCTTAAAGACATCAACAACTACAAATTTGTTGGTGTACGTGTCAAATTTACATGTCGTAAATACCCCTCGTTATGATAAAAAGCGATTTTCCGATTTACCCCAATATGTGGCTTAGGACATCAAGGTCTTAATGAGTTATTATTACAACTTTGATCGAAGAGTATCACTAATTTGGTTATGCTTTTGGGGTCATTGCTCGTAGAATTAAGGATATGTTTGATTTGTGAGAACAACTCAAATCAAACACTAATTTAAAGGCTAAAATATTTTTTGTTACTTCAATTCAGTTTCTAACTTTTCCCACCAAAGAGCTATACTGATCTAACCAAAATTCTTCATCCACTCCCCACCCCACCTCTACTCGCAAAAACTTTTCACAAAATCAAGAGTTTGCTCCAAAGTTACCAATGAAAAATTGAAACGAGAAGTTTCCCAAGAGAACTACTCCCACAAATCAATTAAGTCATTACAGATTGAGCCAAAAATACTAGATATGAAGACAATTGTAAAATACAATCTTTACTTTTAGTTCATTTCTCAATTAAGGCTGATTTTGATTGCTTAGTTAAGTAGCCACATTAGAAGTTTTCCTAATAAAACTAGAGCGTTAACTTTTCAAATCTAGATATTTATTCACATAATAATAAAAAAATACAAACAATAATATCACATTTTGCTTTGTGTTTCATGGGAGGTTATTTTTGGTTTACCATTTAGTACCACAATTAAGGATTTTCAATAATCTATACACAATTAAGTGTTATAGGTATATGTACTAAGTAATTTAATTGATTGATCGAGTTATTTATGAATAACTTCCCTTCTGAATTTGACTCTAAATGCTATATATACCTCCTGTAATGGAAGACTGGAATCATTTTTCCATAGAGTTTGTCTCGACAACTATTTGAATCTTAGAAATGGCAAAGCTTTTTTTCACCCCCATCTTCTGCCTTGTTCTTATCCTATGTTCATGTAGGGTTGGCTCACCCTATAGTCTAATGAAGCAGCTATTTGTAAAGCCTTGTATACCTTTTTGTATTTGTCTAGAGTTTGTTGAGCAAGGGCCTAATTTTTAGACTTTAAAGGACATTTCCGTAAGTTCAATCATATTTCAGAATTTGTAGATTCTCACATGCATTTTCGTATGGTGATTTAATTAACTATATTAAAGAGTTTTGTTTCCTATCTCCTAGAAAAGTTACAAATTAATAGATGGACGGCAGAAACTGTACCATAATTATCCAACTAGCACTTCAAAATAGAAAAGGCAATTGAAATGAAATTCAAGGTTTTGGCATGCCATATTTGGCCATGTGTAAAAACCCTAAAATTCCTCTTAGCACCAGTGCACCACTACATTTAGAGCATCTTTAGGAGAGAAACCAAGAAAACACCAAATTTTTGAACCAAACCAAAAAAACACCATCCAACTTCAGGAGAAACATCAAATATTCGACATCAAATGACACGGTTTTGGATAAACCACGCTATATAGCCCACGCGGCATTCTTAAAACCGCATCATTGAAGCCCATCTTAAAAGCCCAAGCCCATGCAATTTTCCGAAAACCGCGCGATGTGTCGCACATAAACTTTCTTCTTTTTTATCTTTCCAAATCTCTCGCGCGGTTTTTGCAAAACTGCATGATTGAAGCCCACACTCTAGCCCAAGCCCAAGCCCATGCGGTGTTCAAAAAACTGCGAGAGAGATTTGATACAACACCAAAGCTGGAACCAAATTTTGGCCGATTTGGTGTTTGGTTTGGTGTTTTTTTGGTCTTTTCATCAACATGTGTCCCCCCTGAAAATGATAACACACCAAATTTTTTGTTCTATTGAAAAAAAAACACCAAATTAGATTATTGAAAATTTGGTGTTTGATGCTAGGATAGTATCTCACCTAAAGATGCTCCTAGGCCCCACCCAAAAAAAATAACAAACAAACAAACAAGTCCCCCATCTAGGAACCCATCACAGGTCCAATCCAACATTTTAATGAACTTGGACTTAAGTAATTAGGTTTTGGGCTTTATTTAAGGGCCCAAAATATGGCTCTAAAGCCCATGCACGAAATTGTAAATCTAGCCCTCTCCTATATAAAGTGGACTAAGACATAACTCTCAAGGACCTAGATTTTAATTCATGTAACCCTTTCATTAGTTTTAAGTTAGTTGATTATTCACTATCTAGTCTTTAATATAGTTTTTAATTCTTAGACTCTCTTCCATTAGATTAATAAAGCCAAGTTATTGTTATTATAATGTCTTCTTCTTATTCTTCTATTAATAATAGTCTAATGAATTCTAGCTAAACCTCCATTAGAGTAGTTTGATAAAATTTAATGAAGACTTGATGTGTTAGAATTATTGCTTATACAAGAGTTTCAATCTAGGGGTTAGTTTATTCACCATGAGAATGGGTTAAATTTCCTCTCATGCTAATTATTAGTTGGTAGAGATTGCCATGAATAGTTAGGGATCAATTACTTAATCTTTATTGGTTAGGATTGCAATAATCTACACTAGCATATCAGGAATTTATCTAAGTGAAATCAAATCCCCCTAATCCCTTCTTCTCATCTAAAATCTTCGAAGTAAATTGCTTTAGTATAACTAGACCATTAAATCTTCGTAATTAGTTAATTTCACCATATTAGTATAATTTCATTATTGATCTTGTTTATATTATAGAATTGTTAAATTAGTGAAACTGTTACATCTAAGAAATGAAGAGTGGAATGAATTCTTTACTCCACCATATTGCAAGAAAATTGATAGTAGAACACTTTGATCTAAACGTAGAATCACTAATAGTTTTACTTACTCATAGCATAAATAGTTAAGAGTAGGTAAAACCATAGTTTTTACTAGTATTAAATGGCGCCGTTGCCGTCTTCGTTTTGTTAGATTAGTTTTCTGTAGTGTTTAGAATTCTACAAATATCCCATTTCACCCGCCCACCCGACTGTTGGTTCTAATTGTGTTGGTTTTTTTCTTCAGAAATTTCTTTTCTCGACTTTGAACATAAAGCGCGACCGCGCCCTCTTTACTCTTACTTTGGAGCGCGCCCGCGCCCTTGTTACTGGAATTTTTTTTTTGCGAACAATACATAAAGTGCTTGCGCCCTTATTTACTCTATACTAGAGAGCGCCCGCGCCCCTCTGGAGAAAAGCCCGATTTCTCAGGTTAGTCGCCGGCTCTCATTTTTGTTCAAATTATTTTTACTATTCAGTGTTTTCATCTTCTTAAATACACTGAGATTGCGTATACAAGACACTATTCATACGCGAAGCAAGGAGACATTCAGGTACTCTTTCCTTCACTCATCGTCTTTTCTGTTAGAGGATTTTTCATTATAGCATATCAGGGTTGTTTGTCTGCTGTTAGTGGTTTGTTTCTTATTGGCTTTAACCTTGTATGAGATTAAGGTCCGGTACTAGTAAACCATCTTCTATTATTTATCGTAAATGTCAACGCACACGCCTATCTAGAATACCACACACTACACCTACATCAATGGCTGACGAAACAGAGACTCCTCTCTCTGATTTTTACAAGGCCTAAACGATAGCCCTAAGTCTTGCATCGTTCTTGCAGACCCAGTAGGGGATTTTCGAATTCCCCCGAATATATTTAATTTGTTACCGGTTTTTCATGGGTTAGACCACGAGAAGCCTTATTAGCATATGCGTAGGATTGAACAAGTTCTTACCACATTTCATCATCCTACCGTAGGTTTGGAACAAATTAAACTTAGGGTGTTTCCTTTCACCCTAGCCGATAAGGCAACATCTTGGTTAACTGCCCAATCGCCTAATTCTGTGGACTCATTGGCCAACCTTGTTTAATTGTTCATGGAACAGTTTTACCCACCATTGAAGACAGATGAAATATTTCAAAAGATTCATTTCTTCCGCTAGAATTCTCATGAATCTTTTTTAGAGACCTGTAATCGTTTCACTAATCTTCTCATCGAGTGTCCACATCATAACCTTGTGAAAGACACGCTTGTTTGTACCTTTTCAAAGGACTTTTACATCACCATAAAGAGGTTCTTGATATAATGACTGGGGGTAGTTTCCTTAGTAAAAGTGCCTCAGAGGCTTATAGGTTTTTAGAAGATCAATCTAAGCGTCAAAATAACTGGGGAGGGGGGGGGGGGGTGGGTGGGTAATGACATCCCCTGGTCCAGTAATTCTTCTTCCACAGTTAAGGTTGCAGTATGTTTGAGGTTAAATCTGATCCCTAGTTTAGAACTCTAATCAAATCTCTTACTAAAAAGGTAGAAGCCATTTCAATTCAACATAAGCCTACTCCTGTCATGAACATAAACACTCTTCCATGTAATTTATGTTACAGCCTTGAGCATACCGACTCCTATTGTCCTCTCCTCTATGAATAACCACCCGCACAGCCGGGTAATGTTTGCTCCATAAATAACAAACCTAACCCACCTTGGAGACAACACCCCAACTTCGGTTGGCGAAATAATCAACAAGTTACACTTCCGGGGTTTAATAATCAATATGTTAGGCTAGTGAACAATTACAACCAAGCTCCACCGAGACAAGGACAAGGACAAGGTAATTATAATAATTATAATACTAATAGATGTATCGTTCCGGTTAATAACAACTATCGCAACCCACTCATTAATAATCAATGTGAGATAGTTCCAGTCACACCATCTGTGGCCAATACACCTTCACAACCGGATCGTTTTGAAGCCTACATACAAGCTAACCAACAGATTTTACAATCCATTAATCACCACATACAACAGTAAACCGAAAAGAAAGCCCAACCCAAAGGTGTGTTTCCAAGTCAAGCTATACATAATCCTAAAATGCCAAACACAGCCTTTGAAACACAGCCTTTGAAGTGACCGATAATACTAGTAATGAAAATATAAATGTAGGTGAGTTAAATGTCATCACCATTCTCTGTTCTAGCAGAGTGGTTGATAACATCGTAACTATGAAAGTTGTTACCCCACCAGTGGTCATTACACCTGATAATTTACTAGATATCGAAGTAGTAACTGATGATCCTACTCCTGTAGAGGTACCAGTTAAACCGCAACCCAAGAAGAAAGCAGCCAAGGTTAAAACTTCTATTGATCCATATGCTAAATATAGAGATAACCCACTGTTTCCCCAGAGATTAGCCATGTTACACAAGGATATAAATTTTGACGAGATTAGGGAAGTTTTTAAAAATCTAACAATAAACCTACATTTTCTTGACGCTATAAAAAAGTTGCCACAACATGCTAAGTTTCTAAAAGAGTTGTGCACTACTAGGCAGAAAACAAATATACCAAAAGACACCTTTTTAACTGAACAGTTTCCAACTCTATTTGAACATAATAGAATCGTTAAGTATAAGGACCCTGGTCGTCCTACTGTACAATGCACCTTAGGGGATACCCACAGGACGACTGCGCTATTAGACTGGGGGGAGAGTGTTAACTTACTCCCTTATTATCTTTATAAACAAATGAGTCTACAAGAGATGCAACCAACTAAAATGACATTGTAATTAGCTGATCGTTCTCTTAAGTATCCTAAGGGTGTGGTTAAAAATGTGCTAGTTAAGGTTTAGGATTTTTACTACCCAGCAGACTTCGTTATCTTAGACACAGAAGTCGCTAACGACTCTGTTCCTATCATTTTAGGGCGTCCCTTATTGGCTACTGCCAACACGCTCATAAACTACCGCGATGGTTCGATGTCTAAGTCCTTTGACCATCTTTCTGTTGAGGTGAATGTTTTTAAAAGATGAAATAGTTACCCGTTTTGTCTATATATGGAGAGGCTAGCATGATCGAGAGCTTCGCTCAAGATTATTTCAACAATACGTTTTCAAAAAATCAGATGTACCAATTCCTTTCCTTCGGTAGTTCCGACTTCAACGATGACTCCTACTAAGAGGAAGTCAGCGCTCTTTTTGAGTCTACTCCTATCTTAGATCCTTCTGTAGCTCCATCTTCTGAGTTTGAAGACCTATTACCTAAACAAGTCTTCACTACTCAAGACGAGGACCCTCCGGAATCCTTTTTACCCAATCCTCCCACCCCTGTGCTTAAAACTCTTCCTGCTGAGTTGAAATATATCCAGCTTGATTCGGATGGTAATCATCCGGTGATCATATCTTCTCAGTTATCTGCTGATGAAGAGGCACGTTTGATTAGGGTGATTAGGGAACATCGTTCTGCAATCGGTTGGTCCCTAGACGACATTAATGGGATTGACCCTAGTGTATGCACGCATCGCATTCATTTGGAGGATAATGCAAAGACTTCACGCGAACCTTAGCGTCGCTTGAACCTTGCCATAAAAGAAGTGGTGAGGGAAGAAGTCTTACGGTTATTCGATATGGGTATCATATATCCCATCTCCGATAGCGAATGGGTAAGTCCTATTCACATAGTCCTTAAGAAATCGGGGGTTACCTGTAAAGACTCAAATTCTCGTTAAGGGTATTTTTGTAAATTTCATATCAAATCTAGGGTCATTTATGTAAATTGGTCGTCGGGTTTATATTTCAAACGTACGTAACTTAATGAAACTTACCTCAGACTCCTAAGCCACGTTAGATAAGCAAATCTTATACGAAAATTGGACAAAAAATGTCGGTTAGCGGTTTTCTGCGTTCGAAACTGGCACGAGTTAACAGCTTACACGCATGAGTGGGTTATTGTTATAGCCTGCGGTGAGATAGAATATAGAATATTAAATTTAGCAGGATGGGCCGGAAAAATAATTACGACGCGACGTCAAATGAGTTAGTGGTTAGGAGTATTAGGACCTTAAGCTTAATTGGAATATATTGGGCTTGGGCCTAAATATATCGGCCCAAATAGAACGAAATCGCGAAATAGGAAAAAAAAAACCAAAAATCGGCCCAAACCAAAATCGCACCCAACTTCTTCTTCTTCCCCAATTTCGCACCTCTTAAACCTAGGAGAGAGAAACCCCAAATCGCCCAAATCCAATCGATTCAAACCAAAAATTTAAACACCCAAACCTTAGAAACCGTGAATTCGAGTGTGGAGATGCAAAAACTCTTGGAATTTCGTCGGATCGCAGAGAAAGGTGAGTGCGATTCCGTCTCTATTAGATAATTAGCTTTAAATTTCGATGGAATTGGATATATCGATTGTAACTTATTGTATTGGGGGTGTTGAAGGTCGGCAGTAGCAGTTTGGAAGAGCTGGAGTGGAGTGAAATAGAGGTGGAGTCGAAAACTAAGGAGGGATCTTGCTGACTCGGTAAGAATTATCTATATTCACTTTATTTTAGAGAAGTTATGTTAGTTTAAACTTGTTTAGGATTTGATTGAGTAATGCACGATTGATAAGGAACACGACAGTAATTGTTGTTAGATTTAATATGAATCGAAGGGTGTGGAATTGGTTGTAGTGGAAATTTGGACTTGGATTGGGATTTTATTACAAATGGAAATTTGTGTGGGATGGGAGGAGAGTGAATCTGAAGCATCCGGCGGGGTTAAGTTACTAATAAAATATATGTAAGAACTGAAATGGCACAGAAGTCGACCGCTCAAAGAAATTGGCCGGTTCAGAACGGGTGTGGTGGCCTATAGCAGTCTAGAACAAAACTTTTGGTAACTAGAAGGGTAGTACGTTAATAATTACATTAGTGGTTAATATAATCAACGAGTAATTATTTCTTTTGACTTATGTTGAAAGGAAATATTAATTGTCTTCTTCGGGTTCTAATAGATTTACGATTGGGCTTATATGATTTTTATAGGAGTTGGATTGCTAAGGCTTGGATTTAGTTAAGTGGGCTTGAGGAGAACGGAGCTTGCTAAGGTAGGAACCTACATACCAATATATAGCATGCTTATTTTCATGCATGATTTGAATTGTTTAAATTGGAAATAGATAGTTGCGTATCAACCATGCATGTATATATGTATATATGATATTCATGTTTTGCACTGTATTTCCTCGCTATAAACTATATATATAGATAGCTTTCGTGTGAAATGGGTTTTGTAAAATCGGGGTAGCGGGGATTTGTTTTCTTTGTTAAAAGAGTAAAACTGGTTTTGGGAAGGGTTCTCGTCTCTTGTCTCTGTAATGAGATAGAGAGATGGATTTTGTAATGCGGGTAAGGATTACCCGGTTGTTTGTAAATATGTGTGAGGTTCCGGATTGTCCCCGGGATAGAGTTTTGTTGTTATTTACGATGATTCGCAGTTTGGGAATCATCGGTTGTCATTTACTATGACTGGCCCGTTTGGGAGTCATAGGTTGTATGTGATCGATGGGGGAATCCAGGAACTCACACATACAGCACCAACAGTTTTAAAAGAAAAACTAAATATGTATCTATAGTATTTGGAAATAACCGGTAATATGAGTATATATATATATATATATATATATATATATATATATATATATATATATATATATGCTTATTACGAGGGATTTGAAAAAGAATTGGTGAATTCCTATAAAGAAGGAACCGCTGTTATGCATTTCGAGGAGGCATTTAAAGATTCTCTGATTCCAACTGTGGTGTACACCTTCGAGGTGGTGGGCCACCTTTAAAGGGATGCATCACGGGATGTAGTCCGGGAATTCCTTTTCTATTTTTCCAGATAACCATATTTGTACGCGTCATCCGTGATGGTGATTAGCTTGTGTGAGGTTACATGCTACCTCGATGAGGTTTTAGACGCTGGAGGAGTGAGAGTTTAGTCCACTCACGGATGTGTCGTGGATCCCGCGGCAGTGCCGGTCGTCCGAACGGTTGACCACCGTAAGTTAGGTGACACCCGTATGGGGGTCGTGGTCCACAGGCCCACCCGAGCCCTAAAAGCTTTGGGGATTTTGTGTGTACGAAACACAACAACGGCATTTCAAATCTCCCACTGCCGGTAAAATCGGGAAAACAACGGTGCATGGTTCCACCGAAAGTAATCTTGAATCGAGATTTGCCCGTGGATCGGGCCGAATTACCGCACCACTCACCATTCTAATAGGATCAGCCGCCACAATAGTTGTATGATGATTGTGAAAAACTCTATTTTGTATATCAATGAAGCATGTCGAGATGATTTACGCTAGTTAGTGATGTATATATACATAGTCATAATATTTGAATACTATTATAGAAACCCCGCATGTTTTAAATGTTTTCTATAAGTAGACTATTTATTGGTTATGTCGCGTTCTATCTTGGGCATAGTTGTTGCTCATCCTACTTAACATTTCGTGACGAGCGATTCATGGATGAGGCTTTTCCTAACCCTAGCGATGATGGTTATGGGGATTTGGGAGGATTCCCTTTATGCTTGACGAGACAGAGTCAAGTTCGTATTTTGGGTTGTATAGAGATAGTCTAGTCATTTTGGTTGTATATATAGAGAGAGCTTAGCCATTTTGATGTAATACTTGATGTATTTGAGTAGCGCTTACACTTAAAACAAAGGGTGGATGTATATAATGTTGTTTAGAAGGTTGGTTTGTATATATATGGTTGTTGGAAGGTTGTAGTTTAGGATTTCCAGGTTATGACAGGTTTATGACAGGTTTTAGGGTTTACGAATGTCGATTAAACAAAGAAAACTCTGCCGAAATTTCGATAGAATCGGGATAGCGACCGCCTCGAGATTCATTCCACGTCCTCGGGCTGTGTGTTGGGTCTCGGGGGGTGACATTACCATTCCACGTAATGTTGTGAATGAATATGTTTCCACACGAGTTCTTATGAAATGGAGGATCTTTATTTACTACAGACGCTTAAACACTATGACACGAAAGGATCACTTTCCTTTACCCTTTATAGATTAATGCTCGAACGTCTAGCTGGTCATGCTTATTATTGTTTTTTATATGGGTATTCTGGCTATGCCTAGAAATGAATGCCTTTCGGCCTTTGTAATGCTCCTGGTACCTTCCAGCGGTGTATGCTTCATATCTTTAGTGACATGGTGGAGTACTTCATAGAAGTTTTCATGGATGATTTTTCTATCTATGGAGACTCTTTCTGTGACTGCCTGTCTAACCTCTCTAGGGTGTTGGCACGGTGTGAGGAGAAGAATCTGGTTTTAAATTAGAAAAAATGTTATTTTATGGTTAAAAAAGGAATAGTGCTAGGTCATATTGTATCTATTGACGACATAGAAGTAGATAAGGCCAAATTAGATAAAATAGCGTCTCTACCATACCACAGACTGTCCATGACATTAGAGCGTTTTTAGGCCATGTAGGGTTCTATAGGCATTTTATCAAGGATTTTTTAAAATTAGCTTGGCTTTTAACTAATCTGCTTTTAAAAGATGCCTTATTTGATTTTAATTATGACTGCAAATAGGCTGTTGAAACTTTAAAAGCCGCTTTAACATCGCCACTGATTATACAGCCTCCCGATTGGTCTAAACCTTTCGAGCTTATGTGTGACACTAGCGATTATGATGTTGGTGCTGTGTTAGGCCAGAAACTAGATGATAAGTCCACTATTATTTATTATGCTAGTAAAACTTTAAATGATGCTCAACGTAATTACACTACTACGGAAAAAGAATTTTTAGCTATGGTTTATGCTTTAGATAAGTTCCGCTCTTATTTGGTTGGTTCAAAGACCTTAGTCTACACCGACCATGCAGCTCTTAGGCCGGTACCTTCTTGCCAAGAAGGATGCTAAGATTCGATGGATTCTTCTCCTGCAAGAGTGTACCCTAGAAATTAAGGATAAACGAGGGGTTGATAATGTAGTTGTTGACTACTTATCTAGATTAACCAATGACAGTGATAGCGATTTTGAGTCCATACCTAACTCTTTTCCGGATAAGCATCTTTATTCTATTTTTTCTACACCTTGGTATCCTGACATTGTGAATTATTTAGCTTCTGATAATATTCCTGATGTTTGGTCAAGAAATGAACGTAAGAAATTTTTGGCCAGAGTTAAGCTATACTACTGGGATGAGCCCTATCTTTTTAAGTATTGCGCAGATCAGATTATTCGTCATTGTATTCCTCAGTGGGAATATAATGAGGTTTTATCTTTCTGCCATGACAAAGAGTGTGGTGGCCATTTTATTGGTATGAAAACGGCAGCTAAAGTTCTGCAATGTGGTTTTTATTAGCCTACCTTTTTTAAAGATACCCAAGTTCACTGCAAAATGTGTTACCTTTTTTAAAGATACCCAAGTTCACTGCAAGACGTGTGTTCGCTGCCAACAACTTGGGCGTATCACTAAACGTAATATGATGCCTTTAAATCCTATTATGGTGGTAGAAATTTTTGATGTCCGGGGCAGGCATTGATTTCATGGGTCCTTTTCCTGTTTCCCACAATTTTATTTATATTCTTGTTGTCGTGGACTACGTTTCAAAATGGATAGAGGCCATGGCTTGCCGTAGCAATGACCATAAAATAGTTGTGCTTTTTGTTAAAGAATACATATTAAATGGTTTTGGCATCCCTAAAGCCATCATCGCTGATGGCGCACTCATTTTTGCAATAGAGTTGTTGCTTCTTTAGTTAAGAAGTACGGAGTTACACATAAGGTGGCTACTCCTTATCATCAACAGAATAGTGGCCAAATAGAAGTCTCTAATAGAAAAATTAAAAATATATATATTAGAAACGATAGTCAATCCTGATCGGAAAGATTGGTTTAAGTGTCTAACTGATGCTTTATGGGCATATCAGACAACTTTTAAAACTCCTATAGGAATGTCTCACTTTAGACTTGTGTTTGGAAAACCTTGTCACTTGCCCGTTGAATTGGAGCACCGTGCTATGTGGGAAATACAGAACATTAACTTTAATATTGATGAGGTGGGTGTCAAGCGCAAATTACAATTAAATGAGCTTGAAGAACTTCGTAGCGATTCTTATGATCTCACGAAAGATTACAAAGCTAACATGAAATGTGTTTATGATAAACATATTTTGCGTAAAGAGTTTGTGGTTGGTCAAAAGGTCTTGCTTTACAACTCCCATTTGTATATTTTCCCAAGGAAATTAAAAATCCGTTGGTCTGGTCATTTTCTAGTAACTGAAGTCACCCCTTATGGGGCCATCACCTTGGTAAATCCCAAGGACAACAGTACCTTTCATGTTAATGGCCAACAGTTAAAACATTTTCACGAGTTAATGTCCTTACACGTCGAGGATGTCCTTTTACATGACCCTGTCTATGAAGACTCACCTTTGATGTTTGGTGTACTTCCTCTCATTTCTATATATTGGTAAGTACACCATTAAGGTAACTGGGCCATCCTTTTGGAGTGTGTGGCTGTAAGTACTGGAACCTAAGTCCACATTTAGGGTGTGTTTGTTATGATGGAAACACTATGGAAAGGAAAGGAAAATAAGAGTGGTCCACCTTTTCCATAGTTTTTAAGGCGTTTGTTTACCCATGGAAAGGAAATGGGCTTTTCCATATGGAAACAAATGGAAAAGGTTTTGTGTCTTTAGCTAACCCCTGAAAATTTTGTGGAAAGGAAAGGAAAAGAAATAGATAGATAGGGACTTACTACTAATACACCCCACCCAACAATACAATTATTCCTTTCCATAGCTTTTGCAAACAAACATGATTATTCCTTTCCACAGTTTTTACTTTCCTTTCCCCAATTTACCAAACACATACCATTTAAAATTATTTCCTTTCCATTCCATTCCATAGTGGACAACTCATTTTATTTCCTTTCCTTTCCATGAGTTAAAATTTAACAAACACACCCTTAACATAATTCACGTTTTCCCCTTTTGCATGTTTTCTCGGTTTTTGAGTCATGTTTCTCTATGGAGTGATTTATGTATTTAGTGCTTTATTGTTTTCCTTTATATTAAACTTATTCAAAAAACTTATGTCATTCACGCACTTCAAGGCTTTTTCCATCTTCTTATATGTCAGCCACGGTTAGATTTGAGTTTTTTTTTTTTATAGATCATTGTATTGGAATTTCTTTGCTGATCGTTTTTTTAGCTCATTCAAAAAAATCGAACCGTTAACGAATCGGGTAATTCAGTTTTACGATATACGAGGCATGGGACAGGATGGGTATTATCTGTATTATTTTAGGCTTGGTCCCAACAAGTTAAACCCTACGCGGTCATGTGCCCCGCACGTGACACACTTTTAAAACCCCACACGTTTTGTTCTTCTTCTCCACTCCTCCATCAAACCAAAACTCAAGAACAAACCGACCTATAAAAGCTTAAACGCGCACGCCCTTGTGTCTCGACCAACTTGAGCGCACCCGCGCCCAAACCTCCAAACAACCCCAATTCAAATCTCGATCGAGTGATTCATTCAATAAACCCCTCTTTGTATTAACCCCAATTTTTTATATCCAAACTCAATGGCTCCTACACACCCAAAGATTCTTCAAGAACAAGTTTTTATTTTTGACCAATTCTCACCCTTTTACGGTAATGAGATGATTAGTTGGAGGTGGCGTAGTTTGTGGTATTCGATGGGGGATTTTTATCACACTCATTTGGTGTATACTTTTTAGAAGAAAAGGGAGAATGAGGGTCATCGGATTTTTATGAAGGTGAGTGGTAGTAGGAGGGAGTTGCTATAGCTGTGTTGTCTGAGATTCTTGGCATTGGGCAAAGCCCACTCGTACTCACAATGCAGGAATTTCAGTTTGGTGGGATCGGTCCTTTGATGACGGAGACCGTATTGGAAGGACAATACAATGCTGGCTCGCATTGTGTTCGACAGACGTCTCTGAGAAGGAACCAGTTGGCTGTCGCTCAGTGGGTTGGTAGAAATATTAGTAGCTCCACAAAAGTGAGTGACGTCAATACGAATTGCCTGCACGTTCTCTGGATCCTTTAGAAGAAGAGGTTTGAGTTTTGTATCCTCGATTTTTTGCTAAGTGAGATTAGATCAGTTGGTGTATATACCGCCCCTTTCCCTTTATTGATTACCAAGATTATGATGCTATGGGGCTGTGTTCCGAAGACTGATAGGATTAATTTGAAGTTGCATGAGAATGCATGGATTTATAAGGAATGTATTAAGAAGGAGTGGAATGCCCCTGAGGTTTTGGCTGCGGAGACAGTATCGGATGAGGATGACCCATCATGTTTTGATGTCGGAGCTTTGGAAAGGGCCACTACGGATGTAGCCTATGCCTCCTTACTTCATTGTGGCATGCGAACTCTCTATACTCAGTATGAAGAGATTCAGACGAGGCAGGGTAACATTACCAGTAACCAAGAGAAGCTTCAGAACAATTTTCAGTTGCTAGCTGATAGTCATCAAGATCTCCCCGCTAACATGGAGATTTTCGTCTAGCGTGATAATGAGCGTTGGGAAGCCATGAATGCATTTATGGAGCAACAGCGAAAATTTCAAGTAGAAGTTCTACGACGCTTGCCACCTCATGAGGGTTCTTCTTCTGATGAATATGAGAGGCATGAGCGTTGTCAATGCAGGACGGATGACTCTGGCCCATCCTCGTCTCATGGCTAGTTTTATTGTATTATTGTTGTGTTAAGACTATTTTCCCTGTTTTTAGTAGATTTTGATTCCAAGTTGTTTAGTTAAGTAGTTAAAATTGAATTATGTAATTGTTTTTGAGTAATTAATTGTCATTTGAATTTCAAGTAAATTTAATTTTTTTGTCCAAGCATGCTATCTAATTTTCATGAATCCCACCTTCCCAATTTGTTTTCGGGTGGCATTATTTTAGCATTGTATTTTACCCTATCCACCTGTTTTGGAAGTTAATATTGCAAGGTTGTGAGAATATGATTTATGAAAGCATGTTGCTAAATTGGTGTAGCTAGAATTAGCTAGTGTTGTTTAGTGCAACCTCAAGGATTAGAATTAGATAATTGCTATTTTAATTCCAGCCAAAAAGCTATTGGTTTGATTTTAGAGTATGCATCTGGTTTTGTTTATATATATATATATATATATATATATATATATATATATATATATATATATATATATATATATATATATATATAAGGGATAGAGGCACATTCTTATGCGCACATTCTAGCCACATTTTTCACATACAAATGAATTAAGACCTAATTTTTTTGTGGAGATGATCTCCCCACCATGAAGATCATTCTCACAAAAAATTATAATATCTGGATATGCCTAACCATGTAAAAAGTAGTGTTCATTTTTTAGCTTTTCATCTAACGATCCAAAATTTTTGTGAGCATGTTCTAAGGTTAGATTTCTTTGAATGAGTTGAATTTTGTGAGCATGTTCTCCATGGTGGGGAGATCATCTCCAAAAAATTTAGTCTTTAATTCAACTTTGAAGTCCACGATTTTGCTTGGATTAATTTACAATGTGGCTAGAATGTGGCTACAGTGAATGTGCCTCTATCCTTCCTCTAGTCCTCTATAAATACATGGTTCACTCTCAACTTAACACCACACCTCTTACTTTTACTTTTACTTTCACTTCAGAGCACTTCTAATACATGGGCGCGCACGCCCCCTATTTTGCCTATACTCAGAGCGCGTACGCCCCCAAAATCATACCGAAGATCTCCTTCGAAGATTTGTTCGCGAGTGACACGTATGGATCTTGGTTCCGTGACTTGATTATATAGGCAGGATGACAGCCTCTAATGGTATGCTCTGATGAACTATATTCTCCTGCACTTACAACTTATTTTTATGATCATTGTAAGTTCTTTAAAAGACCGGATGGAGAACAAGTGTTCTTTGTCACCATTGAGGATGACACAATGGACTTAACCAAGTTCTTGTTGGCTTTTGCTCTTGGACTGTCTATGCCTGCTGAAATCCAAAACTCATGGGGCTATTGGGTAGATAATATGTACATCTACAACTATGAGTTTTTGCATGAGACCTATGGGGCAGGAATTTTTCGTGTAGAGGACCAAGGGCAATATAACGTAGCCTTTGGTAACTTGTCCCTTAATGTGGGCACTGTTATATTTTTTATCATGCTAAATATCTTAGGAGAATGACATTTTTCTTCTGCGAATGACTCCACTTGTAACATCTTCCTTGCTCTAGCTAAGGGACGTATACTCTATGACCTTCCCTAGACCTTAGTGTCTAGTTTAGCACGAGCCCATAGTATGAGGCATAAGTACCTTCTTATGTCTGTCTTAGTTTGTCGCAAAATGTTATGTTTCTTTCCTGAGTTTTGTGCCCATTTCACGAATTGGGTTGGGGCTAACATTGTGAGACCCACCAACTGCATTATACGCTCATTCGGTGCAATGACTTGGCGGGGGTGGAGGCTACAACCTAATTAGGTTGCCCCTTACACCCCATCCGACCAAGTGGCGCTTAACATGTTAGCAATTGTAGATGATAAATGGCGTAAGGCCTGGCAAATTGTCATGGCACGACAAGATGCAAAGGAGCCTCACCTCTTCTTAGAAGAGGAGGACAACGCTTAAATGAGGGATATGAGGTAAGTTTTATTTTTTGTTAGTGTATGCTAAGGAGTGTAAAAAAAAATCGTTGACCCATCATCTGGTAAGGTACCCGGTTTTCACCCGCCACCCAAACCCGCACCGACCCAAAAACAGACCCGCCCTGCCCCGTCACCATTTTTATGCGGTCGGGCTATGGGTGTAGGTTCTATGCTCAAACCCGACCCGTCAAGCCGCCCGACCCGCACCGTGTTAAAAGCCGTTGACCCAACCCCGTTGACCCGCATAATTTCAAAACTCTAACTCTAATATTTTTGTATTTTGTTTATATTTTCTTTTAACTTTTGTAGAAATTTGGGAGATATGCACACAAACTTATGAGTTCAACATCAATTTCAAATATTCAAGTTTGAACATTGGGCAAATATCAAAAGTTCAAATTTAACTTTCGAATTTTGGAGAAGATGAATTATTCATCCTTGTATTAATTTCAAATTCTTTTAGTTTATATTTTATTGTTTTGTACCATAGATCCTCGCTCTCATCTTCATTTTATCATGCTATGGAAAATAATCAATTTACAAATAAATCACGAAAAAATAAGTTTCAAATTTGCAGATATGGTTTTGGGTTTTCAAGTTCAAGTTTTTTTTTATTTTTGTTTATTTTTTATTGATTGATTCCATTTTTTTTTCTCTATATTGTGAATTGGAAATATATTACTTGTAGAATTAGAAAGTTTTTTTTTAGGTGAAATTGGGATAAAATGATAATTTCCACCCGACCCAGATGACCCGCCCAAAACCCTCCCCGTAAGCTGACCCAATAGGCCGGGTGATGGTACTAAGACATGACACTTCAACCCGCCCCGCCCCGCCCCGGCGGAGACCACTGGATTTGTATCCCCTAGACCCGTCCCGCCCCGCCCCATCACTATTTGACCTGCGGTTGACCCAACCCTCCCCGTATTACACCCCTATGTCTGCTTATGTCCCAAGCAATTTAATTTTTGTAATTCTCATAATGGGTGAAACTCATATAGAGTTGTGTATGTTTTTATTTATTTATATTAGTATGTTCTAAATTTGTTTTGCAGGTGTTCTTAAATTTTTTACTGCGTTTCCATGGTATTTCCTACCCTTCTTATTTCAATACTTTGAGGATAAAACATGTTTTTGTTTGGGGGTGGTATAGAAACACGTGTAATTTAAGGCACCTATTAGGATAATATATGTATAATATGTACTTGTTTTCTAGTAAAAAAATAAAATATATATATAAAAATTAGTATATTAGTATTTATACAATGCACTTAGAAATATTGGTATTGTTTCTTTCTCCATGATGATATTAATCTAGAAGTCATGTTAGCTCTTAAATTAGAATAGTTTTTAGAAATTTAGGTTAATATGTAGGTAATAATCATTACATCTTTCCATAAAATATATTGCATGAGCATCTATGTTTGTATTGGCAGTAAGTTTTTGAAATCTAGGCTAGAGTACTTATTCTACAAATCCTGTGAGAATATAGCCTTAAAGCCTTATATGAGTGAAATATTTGAGTAATGACACAAAGGAGAAGTAAATTCTTAATAGAGAAATCACACGTCCATTTACTTGATCACTATACCATATCCTAAACGAGAATTTAGGCCCTTTTTTGGATCGATATAGCCAGAAATTCAAACCTATATGAAATTATTTTCCGCTAGTCGCCCCTCTGAGCCTTTCTTTAGCCTTTTCATAAACCGCAAATCATTTACCCTTTTACAAAACAAAATAAAAATAAAATCAGCCTACCCATTTTTGAATGAGTATGAGAATATAGATGAAATAAAGAAAAGAAAAGAGAAATACCTGTGGATCACCAAGAATTTGTTAGTTGGGCTTCAAATAAGAAAAGAAAAGAAAGTTTCTATCCAAAGAAAATAAATAAATAAATAAAATAAAATAATAAATTAGAACTCCAAAAACATAATCAAATGAGTAAAAAGCCAAAAGAAAAAGAAACAAATGGCTAAGGATAAAAACAAAGTGTAGAAGCAAAGTAAAAACAAGCTTGTCTCTAGTTACATATTTTGAAGACTCTATTATCTCAGACATGTCCTTTTTTAATATTCATTTCCTTCATTCTTAAACCATCACCTAATCCCCGCAATACCTAATAAAGACCTCTAGCTCAATTAGGAATATGTTAGTGTGATAGTAAGTGGCAGATGTGTATGATCGAATTTGGCTTCCTTGTATTTCAATGAGATTGTAAGGTAAAGTGTGCCCACTGCACACTGGAGTGAGCAAAACTTGAGTGGAAAAATTAGAGTGTTTTTGTCTTGGCATATATGTGAGGACCTACTTAAGGACGTTATTCCAAGGTTTCAGAAACAGACCTGTTATTGCATTTCATAGCATAGTTCATTATATATATGTTTATCCGTAGATGATTGATTATTATGCACGTATTAACTTAGATTTCGAATTGATTATTCTGTATTCAATGCTAGTGAGATATATAGATATCTGAGAATAAATTAGGAAACAGAAATATTTATTTCTTAGTCGTTGTAGTATAGATGAAGTTTGTAAGTACCTTCTTTGGAAAACTCTCAGGAGGCTATAACTCGTCCCCTAGGAAATTCCTAGGGTTTAATGCCTTATTGCATATGATAAATGCAATCGCACTCAGCGAAACGAGATTAGTTAGAACTCCATTTTTGGTCACTTATTTTAATTTATCATATTTACTTGAGGACAAGCAAAATGTTGTTTGGGGGTGGTCTGATAATAGCCCAAAACTGTAGTTTAACCCCTTAATAATATTATATTTAGACCAATTATGTGTATAATAAATAAGAATTAGTACTATTTACGTGCTTTTGTGTATTCCAGGTCTTTGAGTCAAATATGTGAAGAAACATGTCACTTTTGCAAGAGAAAGGAGCAAAGGTTGGTTACTAAGAAATTCTACGACTAAAGGCCAAGATTCAAGGAGAAAAAGTCATTTTAAAGCCCAGTCAAAGTTAAAGTCAACCCTGGCAAAAATAGAGCATAAAAGTTAACAGAATATTTGCAGGCCGTATCTTTAGACTCAGACCTCGTAATTGGGCCTCTTATATGTTAAAGCGACTAGTGCGGAAAGAAATTTCTAATGGTCTAGGCCTTGATCCAATCAGAGGAGTAAAAGTGGACGAAAAGACTGTTGCAGTAATTTCTAGCAGAGAAACCATTTTTAAACTTAAGTAATTAGGTTTTGAGCTTAATTTAAGGGCCCAAAACATAGCTCCAAAGCCCATGCACGAAATTGTAAACCTAGCCCTCTCCTATATAAAGAGGACTAAGGCATAACTCTCAAGGACCTAGATTTTAATTCATATAACCCTTTCATTAGTTTTAAGTTAGTTAATTATTCACTATCTAGTCTTTAATATAGTTTTTAATTCTTAGACTCTCTTCCATTAGATTAATAAAGCCAAGTTATTGTTATTATGATGTTTTCTTTTTATTCTTCTATTAATAATAGTCTAATAAATTCTAGGTAAACCTCCATTAGAGGGGTTTGATAAAGCTTGACGAAAACTTGATGTGTTAGTTAGAATTATTGCTTATTCAAGAGTTTCAATCTAGGGTTAATTTATTCACCATGAGAATGGGTTAAATTTCATCTCATGCTAATTATTAGTTGGTAGAGATTGCCATGAATAGTTAGGGATCAATTACTTAATCTTTATTGGTTAGGATTGTAATAATCTACACTAGCATATCAGGAATTTTTCTAAGTGAAATCAAATCCCCCTAATCCCTTCTTCTCATCTAAAATCTTCGTAGTAAATTGCTTTAGTATAACTAGACCATTAAATCTTCGTAATTAGTTAATTTCACCATATTAGTATAATTTCATTATTGCTCTCGTTAATATTATAGAATTGTTAAATTAGTGAAATTGTTACGTCTAAGACACGAGGAGTGAAACGAATTCTTTACTGCACCATATCGCAAGATAATCGAGTAGAAAAACGTTGATCTAAACGTAGAATCACTAATAGTTTTACTTATTCATAGCATAAACAGGTTAAGAGTAGGTAAAACCATAGTTTTACCAAGATCACCTAGCATCTCGATTGAGTGAAGCTTTATAGGTGGGATGAGTAGCTTAAATCAATAGTCTTTTTGAAGCTTTTTGGGTGGGCTTTGCAAGTAGAGGAGATCAACTTCATCGCTTTGCCGGCGGAAGGCCATCCAATATAGCCTAAAAGGAGTGATGTCCACTACGGTTATTGAATTTTCCTATCATACAAAATGTCCACTCTAAGATATGCATGTTGTTACTGTGGATACCTGCAGAAAGCCCCAAATCTCATTTGACTATCTTAGGTGTACAATGGGGAAAGAAGCACGGAGTGGTTAAGGTCAATTATATGTTATCATCATTACATTTTGCCTTAGGCGTTTCATGTTGTAGCTTTTGTTATTTGTTTCTTATAGTCAACATTTGGTATGTAATTTGAAGTACAGAGATGTTTCTGAAATATATATATGTAAAGAGACGTTCACTTGGTACATTTACAATTTTTAAATGCAGATAAATAAGCACAACCAAAAGTATTCGCTTTTTACTCTCCTTTAGATATTGAATTTTGTCTAAGCGTCCTTATCTTGCTAAGAAAGAAAGGGACTACAATTTCCCTTATTTAGTGGGAAAAAAAAACTCTCTGATTTTCCTTGAAGATCGTCACTTATACACAAAAGATTATATCGGTTTAGTCTCGCTTGTGTTTTTTTTTCCTTATTATTATAAAGTTTGTTCGCTCTCTCATTTCTTTAATTTTTTTGTTTGTAAGTCTTGGATTTTATTGGCGTACAATTGGCGCATAAATTTTCAATATTATTTGTTACTTTTAAAGAGTGGGTTTAGTATGTAAAGTTAATTTTCCTTTACTTTTGAACAAATTACTTAGTTGTTGTATTTTATAGTGCTATTTGTTCTTTTCTCCGGTGTTCAGAGTCTGTCAAGTGAGGAATGAGATTACATTAGAAGCATTAACTTGAAAATATTGTTTTCAAAGTTACTGCTGTGAGGACTTAGGAAAGCAGGCCAATTGATTCATTGGTGGAACTTGGAAAACAAAATATGGAATGGAGTTGCCTAAACGAAGGGAAGGGGAACCACTATGGCTCATAATATATGAAAAAGTGGTTGGAGAAACATGACATGCATGCATCCATCTGAAGAACCTGAACCCATTATTTGTGTAAGAATATATTATAACTAAAAAAAAAAATGGTAGCAAAAATATTTAGCTGTGAAATAGGAATATTTAAGGATGATCGAACATGAGATTAGAAAAGACATTGGCATCCAAATGCATAGCTCTCCGTGCCGAAGGCACGGGTAATACCTAGTTATTATATAAACTACATGGACTAGGAAATCGTTGGATAGTTTATTATTATTATTAATAAACTACACAAACTAGGAAATCGTAAAAAAAAAAATTTCCGTTGGAGTGTTAGTCATACAATATTTATGGAAAACTATCTCCACTTTCTTTTTCTCAATAAAAATTGCTTATGATTGACATAAAATGTTTTTCCAAAATAGAACTCTATAGCTAAAATTGCTTATGATTGACATCAAATGTTTTTCCAAAATAGAATTTTTGAATTAAATCTTGAAAGGAAAGACACAATCTTTTACCTAATCCATGAGATGGGATCTCTTATCCTAACAAAATTTATCATTTAAGAAAATTGTTGATAGAATCAAAATAATTTATTATTTTATTCTAATTTTGCCCAATTTTTACATGATTCATGACATCTTCTTGATGAATCTAATAGCATAATCCACTATCAAGACTTGAGTCTATTTTTGGTTCAAATATTGCTTGTACTAATTTCTTGATAAACATACCTTTTTTAGTTCAGCCATGTGGTATAAATATGCCTTTACTTTGGAACCTTTGACATCATCTTCTCATATACAATAACAACATACATACAACCAAATAAGTAGTTTGAAATTCAAATATGGCTAAGCTTTCTTTCACCCCTTTATTATGTCTTGTTCTTATTGTGTTTCCAGGTTGGTTCACCTTTTTCCCAAATTTGAAATGATTTGGCATATATTGACCAGTTCATTATTCATAGTTTATATTCTTCAAATGTTCAAAGAAAATTTTATTATTGTTAAATTCTGTGTAGCACTGCTAAGAAACAATTCATGTAGAAAAAACATCGATCAACATTTGCAACTAGATGCTCTTTCCCGTAATTTTGATTGATTGTCTAGAACTCTAGATAGATTGAATGGTTTTACTGTTTTCAAAACTCATAATAGCGATGTGTTAGGTTTATATTACAAAACCACATTGTAAGATCCATACAGAGATTAACATCATATTACAAAACCACGCTTGAGAGTAACATTACAATATCCATACTTCTGATTTAATGTCGAAGAAACGCAACTCTCTAAATATAGCTAAAACCCTAAATATGTGCCATGACCTTCCCAGAACCTTGATGCTATGGGCTCGTGCTAAACTAGACATCAAGGTTCTGGGAAGGTCATGGCACATACGTCCCGTGGCTAAAGCAAGGAAGACGCTGCAAGTGGCATCATTCACAGAGGAAAAACGCCATTCCCCTAAAATGTTTAGCATGAGCCAAAACATAACAGTTCCTATGTTCATGGATAGGCTACCAAAGGCGACGTTATATTCCCCTTAGTCCTCAATACGGAAAATGCCTGCCTCATACGACTCATGCAAAAACTCATAAGTGTATTGTCACACCCCGAATTTCGACAGAATTCGGAAAAACATTATTTGTCCCCGACTCTTCGATTTCCGAGGTGTGACGCACTCTCCACTCCCAAAAACCCATAAACAGTTTTAAAATATGCGGATAATTAAAACCAATAAAAATTTTAACTTAAACAACAGTCATCTTCATTACCAAAAGCAATTTACAAATGAAAATGCAAATAACCTTATCTCAACTGAAAATCTATATCACCTCAAAGGAAAACAAGACACATCTTGAGATGCAACGCTAATGCAAACCACAAGCCGCAACCAATCTTCTTCAACATTAAACCTGTCAAAACTTATCAACTATGTTCATTGAATGAACACCCCCGATAAGCAAACATGCAAATCGGGTCAGCATTATAAACAATGCTGGTGTGAGTAGCTCTAAAATATAACATATAATTATACATATATATACACAATCCCTACGGCAGTTAGTTCCTCCACCGAGGCGCCTTAACTTTCAACGACAAATACAACATCCTTAAGAATAATAATTAAAGGCGGTAGTTCCTCCAGCGGGCTCTTTAACTTCCCACTAACCACACAACAAACTATACACATAATAAATAAGGCATGTAGTTCCTCCATCGAGGCGCCTTAGGTTCAACTAAACAAATAACCAACCAAACATATTATATACATTCATCTATTTAAAGATACATCATTAACCAAGATATTACCATAATTATATTATTTCAGCTTTCTTTGTGTCCCTAAAATCACGTCAGATCTATGTCTTACCTAGTTTCCTGGCTACCACAATCGCTACCCAACGCCGAACATGTACATCCACATGCCTCCCCTTACATAATGAGCCACTCCGTGGCGTAACCACCACCCCGGGATGCCGCGCACCGGTAAATCCTCACACGGAAGCCAAATCTATGTAAGCACCGCCACTATTCGGCATAAAATATTAGCATCATCGTTCTATTTTGCGAACGGAATAATCAAGCCACTATTCGGGCCACGCGGGGAGGGTCGCCGCCCATTCGCCTTTAAGCGAAGCGCCGGAAGGGCGCCGAAGAACCATTCAGATTAAGCGCCCGGGAAGGGCCAATCACACGAGTTGTGGTAGTCGGGGTTCTAGGATTTTCGTTATGTAATTTATTCGGTGTCATACATTAATGACTCATAAACATTTCTACTATATCACGTCGCGGTCAATTACCTTATTGCACTAAGCCATAATATCTAGAAACATCTCAATTATATCTCATAGTCACTTTCGTTCTTTCACGTGCCAATATATTATTGCACTACACCACACTCCCGTGGGCAAATATTCACCGATACTATATTAGCATCTCACATATAAAATAATGGAGTGTATATACATTTCTCCAAGATATTGCATTAATATAACTATCCCAGCATATTATATCATGTCACGTGTCAAAATACACAACATCAATGTCAAATCTTTCTTAGATAATGACAACCAAATATATACTAGCTTCCACAGCATTTTATTATTATATGTGTCCATATAATATACACATAAAACGTAGCACAAATAAACAGTCCACAGTCCACAATCAAAGCCCAATATATATATATATGCTTTACACACTACTCACGTCAAATCTAAATTAGATAATGACAAACCAAGTTATATAATATCGACAATATTTTATTACTATATATATCCATATAAACAAACATATGGAAAACTGGAAAAGTCAACATTCACAGTCAACGGTCAACAGTCAAAGTCAACAGTCAACGGTCAAAGGTCAACACCTCATGGTCAAGGTCAAACTCAACATGTCATGGTCAAAGTCAAACTGTCATCGTCAAAGTCAAAGGTGAAAGTCAACCGTCCATGGTCAAAGGTCAAAGTCAACCACAAAAGTCAAACCGTCTGATCAAAGTCAAACCGTCTAGTCAAAGTCAAAACCGCGTTTTAGGTGTTCGACGGGTTCATGGTCATAGCCATGGGTCATGGCTAAGGGCAAAAGTGCATAGCTCGTGGGCTCGTGACCCGGTCCCGTCTGGTTAGGACCAACCGCCAAGCCCAAACCTTAGAATCCGAAAGTCTAAAAGTCCACTTATTTATTCTACTTGACCCAATTGGATCTATTTTAAGTCCAATGGACTGGCCCCAAGCAATATTAGAAACGGGCCCAAAAACTGTTAAGTTAAACTGGTCCCCAAAGACTTTAAATTAACTGGTACACAAAACAAATATTAGAACTGGCCCAACAATCTAAATAGAATCCGGGCCCAAACAACAAAACAAAATCGGCCCAACCAAAAACAGCTAAGGCCCAAGCCCAAATCGGTGAACAGTTCACCTTCTTCCTCAAACAGTTCTCCACCACCACCAAATCCGGCCACCACACCTTCTAAACAATCACCCATTTAAACTATGCGGTTTTACTCTAAATCAAAAACCTTACAACTTTACTAAAAACAAAATCCGCAAATCAATCAATATATATCTTTTCCAAAACTAGATCTAGCCTAATTTTGAACCAGCCATTCTTGGCTTCTTGGAGCTTTACAGCCACCCAAGTTCGACCTTCCATCATACATCAACAACCAAACAACAAGTTCCAACCCAAAACCCAAACACGAGTTTACTTTAAACCTGGCGATTTACTGGCGACCATTAATGGTGCCTCAAGCTCCACTCGACAACACCACACTCGCGATCCCTCATCTCCTAATCCCATTCTTGATAACCCAACATCCAAATCCCCAACCAAAACCCAAACAATCAATTTTTAATATAAAGGCTGGGCGATTTTTCGTCAGCATTAATGCGTTTAGAGCTTTCGGCCAAAGATCCACTAAAACCTCCGACCATCACTAACATCCAAACTAAAGAGTTCAACCAAAATTAATAGGATTTAGTCCCCTTTCTTTTTCCTGGCGGCGCCATTCGCTGTTGAGCTTGAGCGAGATACTGGCAGTTCAATAAGAAAAACGATACTAAACTCCCTTAGTAACCCCACCCCACAACACAGTTTAACAGTCACGCATACGGCAGAGGAGCCGCCATTGACGCTCCTCGAAGCTTTGCTCTCCAAAGCTTAACAGTTTACCCAATTTAACACAGTTTCGACAGTTAAATTCAAATCCGAAATTAACAAAATTTAATACAACCAATGGCACAAAGTCCAACACCACAGTATAATGAACGGTATCAATGCACAGAAAACCATAAGTTCGGTGAAATAGCAAAATAGCTACTCACCTGTATGAACAGCTCGACGAATCCTCCTAGCCCGATTCGTCGCGCTCCAACGCTCCAGCAAACCAGCTTCTCTCTCTGCCTCCATTTTTAATTATTCTATTCTCCAGGAACCCTATTTTCTAGAAAAAGTGTTTATATAGTTGGGTCCGAAACCCAAGCCTAACACCGACTCGGGCCGAAAACCAGGCCCACGTATCCCGAGTCCAATCCGACGAATTTTGAAAATAAATAAATAAATAATTAATAAATAGAAAAATACGTATTTAAAAATACGGACGTTACATGTATACATGCATATTATCTACCCAATAGCACCATGGGTATTGTATTTCAGTGGGCATAGCAAGTCCAAGAACAAATGCTAGTAAGAACCTGGTAATTTCCATTGGTTCCTCATTAATGTTGATGGAGAACACTTGTTCTCCATCCGGTCTCTCAAAGAAAATACAATTATCATAAAAATAAGATGCAAGTCTTTGGAGAATAAAGTTCATCGGTCTTACCATAAGGTTTCCGACTACGTATGTGATCACCTCATGAAACCAAGCACCATAAGTAGTGCTTTGGAACAAATCTTCGAAAAGACTGTTCGATATTATTGTAGGAGATGTCATCTCAAAAAGCGACCCTCTGGAACAGTTTGCAATCGATCCGGGAACAACCCGCGAGCGGAAATTTATGGTCTACGGAGGTCGAGGGAGGCGGAGTCGCTCCGGCAGGGGCAGTGCACTCGAGTGTTTTGGATTCTGATGTTTTGAAGCGCAGTGCTTCGGTGTAAAATTCGACAATGGCTAGAAGCGGAGAGTGCGCTCGAGAGTGCTTGATTTGTGAAAATGGTGAAGAACAACGGAAACGTGGGAGTGAAAGGTGAGATGGAAGTTAGGTGTAGTGTGGGTTGTGAGTGTAGAATGAATGAAGTTTTTATAGGTTTTAAGTTGCTAAAACAAATCGGGAAGTTGCCAAAAAGCTTTTACAGCAATTTCCAGAAATACTAAAATTTTCAACCTCGAAACGGAAACAACTCATATTCTTGATTCTAAAAACAACCCTAGTATCTTTTAGGTTGAATTTAGGATAAAACTACCTAACTTATCGAGATTTCATCCTACCCCATATTTATTCATAGATATGCCCATATCGGCAATATTCTCACCCTAACTCCGAAATAACTTCTAGAAATGAGGGTCATATAAAAATCATGCTGGAATAAATAATACCACCCCCAAACAATTTGGGAAGGTGGGATTAATATTAAACAACCACGCACAATGAAAATAACCGCATTATATTAAATTTTTCATTCAAAGTACATTTAACTACAAAATTAAAACTTACATTAAAATAACTAACAATAATAAAACTATAAATAAAAATCATCAAGCTATACTATCCCTAAACACGTTGGTACTGGTAGCGGAGGGCACACGCTCAGGAGACGGCTCCTGAGCTCGATGGGCCAACACCATTAGATTTTCGGACGGCGACGCTCGAGCCTCGATGATGTATCCTCGGAAGGAGAATCCCCGTGAGGTGGAAAGCGTGCAAAGCATATCGGCTTCGGCGCTGAGATTCCAGCTCGAGCCTCATCCGTTCCCACCGCTCATCCTCTCGTTAGTACGAATCTCGAAGTTATGGTGCATATAGTAGCAAAGCCGAGTCCGGAGGTCTTTGCAGATAGTATTGAGTGAACGCGTGCCCACGATGAATGACGACCATGCGTTACGCATCCGACCAACACCTCTCCAAGGCATCGGCATCAAAACATGTCAAGTCCTCCTCATCCTCCGAGTCATTCTCATTTCCGGCGTCCTCCTCGTGGACTACATTATCCTCAGGCAACCTCCAAACTTGTTGGATACACTCCTTATAAATCCGAGGATTTCGGTGTAGGGTGAGGCAAATCCTATCGACGCGTCGCTCTCAACTTCAAAGATGATCTTGGTTATCAAAACGGGGAGAGGTGCAATAGACTTCCCACTCCCCTAATCATGTTACCAAAACTCCAAGATCTGAACTCATACTTACGCTCTGGAGTATCCATAGAATGTGAAGGCAGTTCGGGCCGATGTCGGTGACCTTCTCCTTCCCTATGACATTCCTACCAATCCACCGAAATGCATCCGGTGGTTGGTTCGAGGATGCTGGCGAACACAATGCGAAGCTCACATTGTAGTTCCCCCGGTAACGATCAGCGTGCATCAAAGGCTCTACCCGGTATATTGGGACTCACAAACGTGGCATCAAGATGGATTTTAGGCGGAATGCCTAGAATCTCAGCCAACAACCCAGGCGGAATGCCTAGAATCTTAGCTAACAACCCAACAGATACTTCTTTCCTCCTCTTGGCCACCGTAACAAAAATTCTATTCCCCTCCAACTCCCTCGTGTTGTAAAACAGTCGGACTAACTCTTCGTGGTAAAAGGCGTCAGTCGAATACCACAAGCTATTCCAATCTCTACTAACCATTTCGTCACTGTAAAATGGCGCGAAGTGGTTGCCATTAAAGACTTGCTCTGGCAAAATCCGGCGTTGTTGAGCCATTGGAAGTTTTGATAAGGTTTGGGGGTTTGAATAAGGTAGGGGGAAGCAATGAGGAGCAACCTCACTAGAAAAACGATGGTGGCGGTGGTGTGGTGGCGCGACAGCTCCAATGTATTGGTTTTTGAGTGGTTTTTGGTGATTGAACTTGATTTAAATTGGTGTGGGAAGGGTTTGGAGAAGATTTTAACTTGATTTGAACTGTGGGCGTAGGTGTATTTAGCTTTATTTTTATTTTTATTTTTTATTTTAGGGTTTAAGATGTGTTTGTTAATGGCGGTTTGGAATTGAAAACTCATGACTGTTGG
This sequence comes from Coptis chinensis, assembly GCF_015680905.1. Classification (NCBI taxonomy): domain Eukaryota; kingdom Viridiplantae; phylum Streptophyta; class Magnoliopsida; order Ranunculales; family Ranunculaceae; genus Coptis; species Coptis chinensis. The sequence goes on along the minus strand of NC_141463.1, from coordinate 80,135,101 downwards.
TGGAAACAAAGGGGCGTAGGTGCACTGCCGGTGCGCGCGAGTTGGGCCCAAGCCCAATTCGAATTTTTCGAATTTTTGTCGATTTTTAGAGCGACTTCAACCTAAGATTGCCGCTTCGTTACCGGTCCGATTTTTGCAAATGAGATATGGAAATGATCAGGAGAGAATTTCCAATCCAATGATCCATAAAACACTCTATTCCGACCGTGGATGACATATAAGATAGTGGAAAACACCTCGAAGTGCGTGCATGACGTAAGTTATGCGAACGAATGAACTCTAAATTCATAGATTATGTCAACCCGAATCGGAATACAATTAAATGGCCTAAGCAACTCTAATGGGACATAAAACATTCTAGGACGGAAACACGAACACCCCATGTAACGCCCGTATTTTTAAATACGTATTTTTCTATTTATAAATTAATTTAATTTATTTATTTTCAAAATTCGTCGGATTGGACTCGGGATACGTGGGCCTAGTTTTGGGCCCGAGTCTGTGTTGGGCTTGGGTTTCGGACCCAAGTATATAAGCACATTTTTCTAGAGAATAGGGTTTTAAAAAGATAATAAAATAATGAAAATGGAGGCAGAGCATGAAAGCTGGATTTCTGGAGGGTGGAGCGCGACGAATCGGGCTAGGAGGATTCGCCGAGCTGTTCATACAGGTGAGTAGCTATTGTTGCTATTTCACCGGATTTATAGTTTTTCGGGTATGCCGACAAAATTCTACTGTCAACTGTTTCTATTCATTTTCGGTTTGTTCGGTTGTAGTTATTCGGCGATATTGTCGAATTGATTTAAACTAGATAATGTTAGGGTATCTTTTGTTAAGTTATTGGACTGTTGCGTTTTTGGAACTGTTGAACTCAAGAGAGCATCAATGGCGGCTCCTCTGTGTGTGTGTGCGTTACCGGGATGTCGGGGATGTAGCCTGAATACCGTTGATTATATGCCTTATAGCCCCGCTTATGCTTCCGACTTTAGGACTGGAAACTTCAAGGACGCAAGAATGGCGGTGGCTGAACCGGTGGTTGGGCTTTTTAGTGGTGATTGAAGTGGGGTAGTGTAGGGCGGTCGAGTAGGGGCTGCCAAAGCTTGGTTGGAGGCGTTAATGGCGTTACTGCCATTACTGGGACTTGGGGTTTTCGTTTTTTTAAAATCATTTGAACTGTTTTTGTTTGTTTTGGTGGGTGGCTGATGTATGTGGGTATGTTGGAATGTGGATGGGGGCTGTTGAATGGTGATGGAAGCCATTAATGGCGGCGGTAAGGTTTTAGATCTAGTTTTGGGGATGGGTTATCGAGTTAGTAAATGGGGGTTTTGCTTTTGTTAATGTGATTGGGTTTTTCATTTGGAGTAAAACCGCTTAGGTTAATTGGGGGGTCGTGTAGAAGGTGGGGTGGTCGGTTTGGTGCTGGTGGTGGAGGAGAGAAACTTGAGGAAGGAGATGACACTGTTCACCGATTTGGGCCTGGGGCTTGGGCCGGACCAGTTCAACTAAGTTGGACCAATTTGGTTTAAGTCCTTTGGGCCATTTTGTATTTCTTTTGTTTTAGTTTTGGGCCCGATTTTGGTTGTTTAGTTCGGGCCCAGTTTAACTTAAGTTTTGGGACCAGTTCTAATATTAGTCTATGGGCCCGTTTCATTTGTATTTTTGGACCCGAACCACTTAACGCTTTTGGGCGGTTTAATATTGTTTGGGGGCAGATCCATAGGACTTAACATTGATTCCAATTAGGTTGGTGGAATAAATAATTGGTTTTAGACGCCTTCTGTTCTAAGGTTTGGGCTTGGCCCACGGTACGAACCATGACCTTAGCCATGAGCCCATGAGCCATGCACCGTTGACCTTTGACCATCGACCTTTGACTTTGACCATGACATGTTGAGTTTGATTTTGACCATGATGGGTTGACTTTGACTTTGACCATGATGTGTTGACTTTGATTTTGACCATGACGTGTTGATTTTGACGTTGACCATGATGTGTTTACTTTGACCATGATGGGTTGACTTTGACTTTGACCATGATGGGTTGACTTTGACTTTGACCATGATGTGTTGACTTTGACCATGATGGGTTGACTTTGATTTTGACCATGATGTGTTGACTTTGACCATAATGTGTTGACTGTGACTTTGACCATGATGTGTTGACTTTGACTTTGACCGTCGACCGTTGACTTTGACATTTGACCGTTGACTGTGAATGTTGACTTTTCCAGTTTTTCACATGTTTGTTTATATGGACAAATATAGTAATAAAATATTGTCGATATGGTATAACTTGGTTAGTCATTATCTAATTTAGATTTGACGTGAGTCGTGTGTAAAAAAGTATATATATTGGACTTTGATTGTGGACTTTTGGTATCTAATTGTCTTCTACGTTTTATGTGTATATTATATGGACACATATAGTAATAAAATCTTGTGGAAGCTAGTATATCTATTTGGTTGTCATTATCTAAGAAAGATTTGACATTGATGTTGTGTATTTTGACCGTGGCGATATTGAGATGTTAGGAGACATTATATTCCTAATCGTTATAATAAAATGTATCGCGATCGTTGAAGCATTATGACATGATATCATATGTTGGGATATATATATTAATGCAATATTTTTGGAGGAATTTATATAAACGCTCCATTATTATATATGTGAGATGCTTCTTATGAGGTAGCATAGTATTGGTGAATATTTGCCCACGGAGTGTGGTGTAGTCACAATAATATATTGGCACGTGAAAGAATGAAATTTGGTTATGAGATATAATTGAGATGTTTCTATATATTGTGGCTTAGTCTTTAAGGCAATTGACCGACGCGTGATATAGTTGAATATTATTATGAGTCATTAATGTATGACACCGAATAAATTACGTACGAAAATCCTAGAACGACTACCCTGAACTCATGTGATTGGCCCTTCAGCGTTTGATTAATCTGAATGGCCTTGACGCTTTTGGCGTTTGAAGAAATTTGAATGGCCTCTGGCGTAGCGAATAATTGGCTTGATTATTCCGTTAAGCAAAATAGACGATGATCATAATATTTTATATGCGAATAGTGGCATTACTTACATAATTGCTTCCGTGTGAGGATTTACGGTATCGCGGCATCCATTCGAGGGGTTCGCATACGGAGTGGTTCATTATGTAAGGGGAGGCATGTGGATGTACATGTTAGGCGTTAGGGTAGCGATTGTGGTAGCCGAAACTAGGTAAGACATAGATCTGGCGTGATTTTAGGGACACGCATAAAGAAAGCCCGAATAATCTAATTATGGTAATATGTTTGGTTGGTTATTTGTTTAGTTAGAACCTAAAAAGCCTCGATGGAGGAACTACATGCCTTATTTATTATGTGTATAGTTTGTTGTGTGGTTAGTGGGAAGTTAAAGGCCTCGATTGGAGGAACTACTGCGCTTAATTATTATTCTTAAGGATGTTGTATTTGTCGTTGAAAGTTAAAGGCGCCGATTGGAGGAACTAAGCGCCTTGTGGATTAATGTTTATATTTGTATAAGTATATGTTGTTTTTAGGGTTACTCACACCAAAGATTGTTTATAATCTTTGACCGATTTGCATGTTTGCTTATCGGGTGTGCTCATTAAATGAACATAGTTGATAAGTCTTGGAGGTTTAGTGATGAAGAAGATTGGTTCTTTGCTTGTGGTTTTGCGTTTGCATTGCATCTCGGGATAAGTTTTGTTTTCCCTTGAGGTGATATAGATTTTCAGTTGAGATAAGGTTATTTGCATTTTCATTTGTAAATTGCATTTTCATTGGGTAATGAAGATGGTATTTGTTTAAGTTAAAATTTTTATTGGTTTTAATTATCCGCATATTTTAAAAGCTGTTTGTGGGTTTTGGGAGTGGAGAGTCGTCACCTCTAAAATCGAAGAGTCGGGGACAAATAATGTCACACCCGATTTCGGCGAGTTCGAAAAACATTATTTGTTCCCGACTCTTCGATCTCCGAGGTGTGACGACTCTCAACTTCCAAAACCCATAAACAGCTTTAAATATCTTGGATAATTAAAACCGATAAAATTTTAACTTAAACAAAAGTCATCTTCATTACCAAAACAATTTACAAATGAAAATGCAAATAACTTTATCTCAACTGAAAATCTATATCACCTCAAGGAAAACAAAACTTATCCTGAGATGCAATGCTAACGCAAAACCACAAGCAAAGAACCAATCTTCTTCATCACTAAACCTGTCAAGACTTATCAACTATGTTCATTTAATGAACACACCCGATAAACAAACATGCAAATCGAAATCGACATTATAAACAATCTGGAGTAGTAACCTAAAAAACAACATATACTTATACAAATATAAACACAATCCACAAGGCGCTTAGTTCCTCCCCCGGCCTTTAACTTTCAACGACAAATACAACATCCTTAAAGACAATAATCTAGGCGGGTAGTTCCTCCACCGAGGCGCCTTTTAACTTCCCACTAACCACACAACAAACTATAATGATCATAAATAAGGCATTTAGTTCCTCCACGAGCAGGTTATAACTAAACTACTAACCCGACCCGGACATATACAATCATCTATCTAGAGATATATTATTTACCAACATATTACCATAATTATATTAGTTTAGACTTTCTTTGTGTGTCCCTAAAAATCACGTCGTATCTATGTCTTACCTAGTTTCCCGGCTACCACAATCGCTACGCGCCCGAACATGTACATCCACATGCCTCCCTTTACATAATGAGCCACTCGTGCGTAACCACCACGGCGGGATGCCGCGCGGAGTAAATCCTCACACGGAAGCCAAATCTATGTAAGCACCGCCACTATTCTAAGATAAAATATTAGCATCATCGTTCTATTTTGCGAGCGGAATAATCAAATTATTATTCGCCGGAGGGCCATTCACTTTCTTGAAACGCCCGGAGGGTCCGAAGGCCATTCGATTAACTAAACGCCGTAAGCGGCCAATCACATGAGTTGTGGTAGTCGGGTTCTAGGATTTTCGTTATGTAATTTATTCGGTGTCATACATTAATGACTCATAAACATTCCACTATATCACGTCGCGGTCAATTGCCTTATTGCACTAAGCCATAATATCTAGAAACATCTCAATTATATCTCATAGTCACTTTCATTTTTCACGTGCCAATATATTATTGCACTACACCACACTCCGTGGGCAAATATTCACCAATACTATATTAGCATCTCACATATAAAATAATGGAGTGTATATACATTTCTCCAAGATATTGCATTAATATAAATATCCCAAGGATATTATCTCATGTCACAATGCTTCAACGTATCACATACATTTTTATTATAACGTATTAGGAATATAATATCTCCTAATATCTCAATATCGTCACGGGTCAAAAATACACAACATCAAGGTCAAATCTTTCTTAGATAATGACCACCAAATTATACAAGCTTCCACAACATTTTATTACTATATGTGTCCATATAATATACACATAAAAGCGTAGCACAAATAAACGATGATCCATCCCACAATCAAAGCCCAATATATATATGCTTTACACACTACTCACGTCAAATCTAAATTAGATAATGACTAACCAAGTTATATAATATCGACAATATTTTATTACTATATTTATCCATATAATCAAATATGTGAAAAACTGGAAAAGTCAACATTCCCAGTCAACGGTCAACAGTCAAAGTCAACAGTCAACGGTCAAATGTCAACACATCATGGTCAAGGTCAAACTCAACATGTCATAGTCAAAGTCAAAGTCAACATGTCCTGGTCAAAGTCAAACTATCCTGGTCAAAGTCAACAGGTCCCGGTCAAAGTCAATTCATCATTGTCAAAGTCAAACCTATGTCGTTTCCGGTGTTCGACATGTTCATGGTCATAGCCATGGTTCATGGCTAAGGTCAATGGTGCATGGCTCATGGGCTCATGACCAAGGGTAATGGTTCGGACCTAACTGGCCAAGCCCCAAACCTTAGGCAAGTAAGTCTAAAACATTGGAAGATCCATATAGATCTATTTTAAGTCCTATGGGTGGCCCCAAACAAAGGTTAAAACCGGCCCAAAAGCGGTTAAGTGGTTCGGTCCAAAAAACAAAGAGAAACGGTCCACAAATACAAATGGGTTCGGCTAAAAATTTGAACCGAGGCCGCCCAAAGAAAACTAAAGTGGTGGCCCCATTAACTAAAACAAACCGGCCCAAACAAAATAATAGAATCCGGGCCCAAACAAAACAACACAAGGTCGGCCCATCCAAAACCAAAGGCTTTGGCCCAAGGCCCAAACCGATATTACTGTTCTTCTTCTTCACAGTTCTCTCCTCCCAACAGACCAATCAATTTTCCGGCCACCACTCCCGTTCCATCAAAGTCGGTTCGACACCAACTGAAAAACCCACTAACATTAACAAAGCCAAAGACCCCAACTCTTAAATCCACCATCTTCTCCAAAACTAGATCTAAAATCGTGACCGCCATTAATGGATTCCCCCAAGCTCTCCATCAACACTCTCCAGCACCCGCTCATCCCCCCACTACAATCAAACGTAAATCCAACCACAATCCAACCAAAACAATCAACAAAACAATCAAAAATATTTAAAATCGATTTCTTGGAGGGCGATGCGGCGTCTTGCCATTGATGGACTCTCAAAACTTCGAACTTCGCTGACCCGCATCAACAACAAACGATGACATCCATCCCTAAACACCGTTCAATCAACATACTTCACCCATCCACCCCGACGGTTTAACCATCGATAACAACCAACAAAATACCCAACGGTTTAACAAAGCATTCAAGCCATGGGCGACCATGTTTATTTGGGCTCACGCCCGCCATTAACGGGCCCAAATCAAGCGTCGGCAGATTTCATCTCGGTTTCGAGTTTCAACCGTTCGGGACGGTTTCACTAATCACCCAAAACAATAACCAATATTTAACTAGTTTAATATCTTTGAGACACAACGAAAAGAATGAACAAATAAAAGCGATTTCATTATCTGGGTGAAGTAGAAAAGCGAACTACTCACGTTTATTAAAACCCGAATTTAATCCCTCCTAGTCCAGCCGTCAGCTCAACGCTTTCCGATAGCGAGCTTCAAGCTCTGCCTCCATTTTAATATATTATTATATTACGAACCCTATTTTCTAGAAAAGTGTTTATATACTTGGGTCCTAAACCCAAGCCCAACCTGGAACTTCGAGACCCAAAACCGGGCCACGTATCCGAGTCCAATCCGACGAATTTTTAAAATAAATAATTTAATTAATTAATAAATAGAAAAATACATATTAAAAAATACGGGCGTTACAAATAATATTTTTCCGAATTCTCTCGAAATTCGGGGTGTGACACCCCACCCCCAAACAATTTTTTTACAACAGAGTTTAGAAAATTTGTTTTTTTTTTAAAAAGTGGGTCTTTTAAAGTCAGATTCCCGAGACTTCCTAGATTACTATGTTTATTATTTAATATTTTTTTACTTTTATAAGGAAAAACAATAAGCAATAAGGACATAATTCACCCCATAGAGAAATATGACTAAAAAATCCGAGAAAACATGCAAGAGTGGAAAACGTGAATTATGTTAAACGTGGACTTAGGATCCGGTACTTACAGCCACACACTCCATAGGGAGGGCTCAGTTACCTGAATGGTGCACTCACCAATATATGGAAATGAAAGGAAATGCACCAAACACAAAAATTTAGTCGTTTATAGTCAGATACTCGAGACTTTATCTAAACATATGTATGAACATGCAGTTTATCATATATCAACAACCGAAATAGTTGTGGATCATTCCATAAATAAATATCACAAAAAACATACCCAAACACAATCAAGCACCAAGATTTCCTATGACGCAACCTAGTGAAATGAAAGCGAAGTCGGATAGACCTATAACGTAACATAGCATGCACCTTCTTTTTCATCTTTGAACGAGAGGGTGTCCTAGTGAATAAGTGTGGAAAAGTGAATGGTTGTGGAGTGAATGGTTGTGGAAGATATGGTGGATATGGATAAGTTGTAGAAGGAAAGCATGGAAAAAATGAGGATGTGGGTTTAGCACAAAACTCATTCATGGTGTAGGTAGGAATTTGGCTCCTCAATTCTGAAAATGAAGGTGTCAAATGGTTTGTTCTTCTGAAGTATTTGTTTGCTAGGAGGATTTAAAAAATTATGAAGCACAGGAGAAACAAAAGGATCGAGTGCAAACTCGAGATTCCTTTGAAAGGGTGGAAGGAGGGGAGTCGAGGCGGATGTTGTGCAAAGTAGTTCTTTATAGGGTGACTCATCACCTGCTTTAAGAAACTCATCGAATTCCTCATCTAGCTTGGTCATATCCACATTACTATGGTATTCCTCTATATCTTTGAGAAAGTCATCTATCTCGTCCTCATCCATAATATGTGTATCGACTAGTGTAGGGATGAAAACATTGGAGTCTGAACCTTCAAATGAAAGAAATTTGGGCATCTTATTATCAGTGAACGTGTTGTTGAAATAATCTCTAGCGAAACTCTCGATCAGGCTAACCTCTCCATCCATAGACGAATTGGGTAACTGTGTCTTTGGTTTAAACACATTTACTTCAACAGAAAGATGGCCAAAAGACATGGACATCGAACCATCACGGCAATTTATGAGCGTTGGCGTTGCCGGAAAGGACTCCACTAAGATGATTGGGACGAGTCGTTAGCGACTTTTGTATCGAGGATGATGAAATCAGTGGGATATTAGAAATCTGAACCTTTACCAAAGACGTTTTCAACCACCCCCTTAGGATGCTTAATAGACCGATCGACTAATTGCAACGTCATTTTAGTGGGTTGCATCTCCTCTAGACCTATTTGTCTATACAAATAAAGCGGGAGTAAGTTAACACTAGCCCCCGTGTCTAATAACGCGATCGTCGTATAGGAATCTCCCTAAGGTGCATTTATGCGATGGGGACTGACCGTGGGTCCTTGTACTTAACAATTCCGTTATGTTCGGATAGAGTTGGGAATTGTTCACATTAAAAAGTCTTTTGGTATATTGGTCTTACGCCTAGTAGTACCAACTCCTTAAGAAACTTAGCATGGTGTGGTAGCTTTTTAATAGCTTCAAGGAAGGGAAGGTTTATAGTTAGATTCTTGAAAACGTCCACTAATCTCCTCATAATTTGTATCCCTAGTAACATGGCTAATTTTTGTGGAAAGCGGTGGTTTCTCTCTATATTTAGCATATGTATCACCTGGATGTTTAACCTTGGCTTTGTTTCTTAGGTTGTGTTGTAACCGGTACCTCTACGATTGGTAGGCTCTTCAGTTTTATTTCGCATCTAGTAAAGTAGCATGTGTAGGGCTATCGATGGGGTAACTATATGCATAGTTACTTTGTTATCAACTACTCGCCCAAAGCGGAGTGGTGATGGCATTTAGCTCACCCTACGTTTTCATTTTCATTACTAGTATTACCGGTTACCTCAAAGGCCGTGTTTGTTGTTTTTTAGGATTAGGTATCGGCGTGACACGAAACACACCTTTGGGTTGGGCTTTATGTTGGGCCAATTGTTAGCTTAAATTATTAACGGATTGTAGAAATTGTTGGTTAGATTGAGCCATGGTTTGGAAGAGTTGTTGGCTCACCTGTATGAAGGTGTCAAGACGATCCGGTTGGGTGGGTGTAGTGGTCACGGGTGGTGTGGACTGAACTATCTCCGTTGATTATTTATGGGCGGATTGTGATAGTTATTATTTACCTAACGATACCTCTATTAGCTTTATAATTATTATAACTACCTTGACCTTGTGCTTGACCTTGTCGAGGTCAAGCTTTGGTTGTTATATTTATTATAATTACCACGACCACAATCCTTGTTGTCGGTGGAGCTTGGTTATAAGCGTGCGTTGGCCTAACATATTGATTATTGTACCACGGAGGTGTGACTTGTTGGTTATTTCTCAACCGAAGTTGGGATTTTGTCTCGAGGGGCGTTAGGTTCACTATTAATAGAACAAACATGTTCATAGGCTATAGGGACGATGGAAGTCGGGATGCTTTCGGGACTCCAAATAAAACTACATGGATTGGAATTTACATTCATGGCGGGGATAGGCTTTTGTTGCCTGACGAAATGGCCTCTACCTTTTAGTGAGTGATTCGATTAGAGTTTTAAGCTCGGGATCGTGTTTTATCTCAAACATACTGCGTGCCTTAATCGTATTAGAAGAACTAAGCGGAGCGATGGATATCGTCACTACCCCCGGTTGTTATTTTGCTTAGTTTGATCCCCTAAAATTTATAAGCCTCCGAGGCTCCTTTACTTAGGAAACTACCCCATTCATTATGTCAAGGACTTCTTTATGGTGATGTAGAAGTCCTTTGAAAAAAAACGAACTAACGTGTCTTTAAGCTAGGTTATGATGTGAACACTCTATAAGGAGATCGGTGAAACGATTCCAAGCCTCCGGAAAATGATTCATGAGGATTTTGTCGAAAGAAATGAATCTTGGAAAGCATCTCATCCGTCTTTAGGGGTGGGTAAAATGTTCCATAAACAATTTGAACAAGTTTAGCCCACGAGTCCACAAATTAAGCGCTTTGGCGCTTAACCAAGACGCCTTATCACTAAAAAGTGAAGGGAAATACCACGAGTTTAATTTGTTCAAGACTCACCGTAGGATGGTGGAATGTTGTAAGAACTTGTTCAATCCTACGCGTGTCTTCGATAAGGTTTTCATGGTCTAAACCATGGAAAACGGGTAACAAATTAAAATATTTGGGGATTCGAAATCCCCCAATCTCCGCAAAACGATGCAAGATTTGGGGATATCGCCGAGGGCTTTATAAAAGTCCGAGAGAGTCTCTCCTTCGTCGGGCATTGTGGTCGTAGAGTATGTGGAATAGTAGCTAGAGGTGCAATGAGTGGTATACTAGATAGGCGTGCTTGTTGGCGTTGTGTCGTGTAATTACATTAGGTGTTTTTGTTCGACCAGACCTTAATCTCATACAAGGTTAAGACCAAACTTAACTAAACACGACAACCTCCAAACAATCGATATTCTAGTATAAAACTCTAACAAGAAGATTGCGAGGTGTGGAAGAAAGGAATACCTAATTGCGTCCTTGCTTCGCTTATGAATAGCGTCTTGTTTATGGCGTGTTGATTATATAACAAGTTAGAACACTGAAAAACTTGAAAAATCGAAGTTCGAAACAAACCTGTGGAAATCCGGCAAAAATCAGCTGAGGGCGCAGGTGCGCTTAGTGTAAACTTCGAGTTACAGTATTTTGAACGCGGGTCATGCTCAACTTCCAAGAATCAGCGTAAGCGCGTCACGCTCCTTTGGAAGCCCGCTCCGTGCAATTTTTTTGAGGAAGTTTAATCTTGAAAAAAGACAACCACAGTTAGAATCGAACAAGGGTGGGTGGGTGAAATGGGACTTTAAGAAGAGTACTTATACTACAAAAACAATGCGAAAGTGAAACTAAGATGGCAGCAGCGCCATTTGATAAACGTAAAAATGCTAGTTTACCTACGAAATGAACGATAAAACTCAAAACGTAAGTAAAATTAAACGAGATTACGTTCCTAGTTTATCAAAGATTGTTCTACTCTCTATCTATTGAACAGATATAGTGGAGTAGGAAGTTCGTTCCACTCCTAGTTCTTTCACATAGTAATGTTCTCTAAGTATAAATAATCTTAACTAAAGTCTAATGAGAGATTTTTACTTAATTATAAACTACGATGCAACTACCCACGAGATCGACTAATTAACTACTTTAATGTTGCGTTGATTCTATGATAAGGAATTAGGGGGGATTGATTCCACCTTAACTCAACTTAACTTACTAACGACGAATCATCGTAATCCGAATTGAACTGCTATGCAAAACAATTGGTTCTTCCTAATCCCTAATTACACATGACACTTATACCAATTCATAACTAGTATGTGAACGATTAAACCCATTCTCATGGTGAATTAATCGTTTCTAGAGTGGAATAGAAATTACGACGACTCTACGATAATTGGAATCAAGCTTTCATCAAGGCTTCTCAACCCCCTCTAATGGAGGTTTAGCCAAGAATCATTCCGCAATCATTTCCATATGAATCTAAACTAAACATAATATCAAGATTCCAACTTTACTAATTTAACAAACAATACTTGAAATCTAATTAATAATTAAGAAATGATATCAACAAGAATTTAAACTAGATCTATAAATGAAATGACAAAAGAAAACGAATTGAATAATAATAAACTATTTTATTAATCTAATAAAATGAATAACAATATTTTAAAGGTTTAATCTAAAACAAGGAATGAAATGAAACTAAATTTAATTAAAAACCATTAAAACTAGATCTAGAAGCTATTATAATGGCTTCTTTCTATCCTAAGCTCCTAGATATCTTAAAAGTTAAGTCTTCTTTGTTGATATGGAGGAAATCAGATCCAAAATCGTGCATGGGCTTGGAGCCATGTTTTAGGCCAGAGAATCAGGCCCAAAACCCAATTCCTTCAGTCCACAGACCCCTTTTTAGCTGGATTCGGCTTCAACAAATTTTTCGTCTACTTCTGCTCCTCTGATTGGGCCAAGGCTTGGACCATTGAAAATCTCTTTCCGAGCCGGTCGTTTTGACATAAGGTAGGCCCAAATCCGAGGTCTAAGTCCAAATATACGGTCTTCAGAAGTTCTGCTGACTTTGTGCACTGTTTCTACCCGCGTGGACTTTGACTTTTCATCTTTTGACCGGGCTTTACAGAGGCTTTGTCCTCTTGAAAATTGGCCTTTAATCACAGAACTCCTTAGCAACCAACCATTACTCCTTTATATCATCAAAGTGGCACATTTCTGCACATAATTGACTTTGAAGCTTGAAACGCATAAAAACACGTAATCAGTATTAACTCTTAATTATTACTCACATAATTGGTCTAAAAGTATGATTATTAAGAGGTTAAAACTACAGTTTTGGGCTCTTATCATCATGTGAGGAATAAGATTACATTAGAAGCATTAACTTGAAAATATTGTTTTCAAAGTTACTACTGTGAGGACTTAGGAAAGTGGGCCAATTGATTCATTGTTGGAACTTGGAAAACAAAATATGGAATGGAGTTGCCTAAACGAAGGGAAGGGGAACCACTATGGCTCATAATATATGAAAAAGTGGTTGGAGAAACTTGACATGCATGCATCCATCTGAAGAACCTGAACCCATTATTTGTGTAAGAATATGTTGTAACTAACAAAAAAAACGGTAGCAAAAATATTTAGCTGTGAAATAGGAATATTTAAGGATGATCGAACATGAGATTAGAAAAGACATTGGCATCCAAATGCATAGCTCGCCATGCCGAAGGCACGGGTAATACCTAGTTATTATATAAACTACATGAACTAGGAAATCGTTGGATAGTTTATTATTATTATTAATAAACTACACAGACTAGGAAATCGTAGGATTTTTTTTTTCCTGTTGGAGTGTTAGTCATACAATATTTATGGAAAGCTATCTCCACTTTCTTTTCTCAATAAAATTGCTTATGATTGACATAAAATGTTTTTCAAAAATAGAAATCTATAGCTAAAATTGCTTATGATTGACATCAAATGTTTTTCCAAAAATAGAACTTTTGAATTAAATCTTGAAAGGAAAGACACAATCTTTTACCTAATCCATGAGATGGGATCTCTTATCCTAACAAAATTTATCATTTAAGAAAATTGTTGATAGAATAAAAATAATTTATTATTTTATTCTAATTTTGCCCAATTTTACATGATTCATGACATCTTCTTGATGAATCTAATAGCATAATCCACTATCAAGACTTGAGTCTATTTTTGGTTCAAATATTGCTTATACTAATTTCTTGATAAACATACCTTTTTTAGTTCAGCCATGTGGTATAAATATGCCTTCACTTTGGAACCTTTGACATCATCTTCTCATATACAATACAACATACATACAACCAAAGTAGTTTGAAATTCAAATATGGCTAAGCTTTCTTTCACCCCTTTATTATGTCTTGTTCTTATTGTGTTTTCAGGTTGGTTCACCTTTTTACTAAAATTGAAATGATTTGGCATATATTGACCGGTCCATTATTCATAGTTTATATTCTTCAAATGTTCAAAGAAAATTTTATTATTGTTAAATTCTGTGTAGCACTGCTAAGAAACAATTCATGTAGAAAAAACATCGATCAAAATTTGCAACTAGATGCTCTTTCCTGTAATTTTGATTGATTGTTTAGAACTCTAGATAGATTGAATGGTTTTACCGTTTTCAAAACTCATAATAGCAGTGTGTTAGGTTTATATTACAAAACCACATTGTAAGATCCATACAGAGATTAACATCATATTACAAAACCACGCATGAGATTAATATTACAATATCCATACTTCTGATTTAATGTCGAAGAAATGCAACTCTCTAAATATTCATTATTATTTCTTGATGTATAATTATCTCCACTTTCTTACTTTTTCTCAACAAAAATTGCTTATGATTAACATGCATTTACTGTTTTTCCACAATAGAACTCTATAACTAAAATTGCTTAGAATAGACAATAAACGTTTTTTCAAAACAAATTTTTTGAATTAAATCTTGAAAGGAAAGACACAATATTTTGCCTAATCCATGAGCAAGAATCTCTTGTCCTAACAAAATTTATCACTTAAAAAAATTGATGACATAATAAAAATGATTTATTTCATTCTTATTTTGCCCAATTGTTACACGATTCATGACATCTTATTGATGAATCTAATAGCATAATCCACCATCAAGACTTGAGTTTCTTTTTTGTGAAAATATTGCCTTTAATAATTTCCTGATAAGCATATCTTTTTTAGTTCAGTCTTGTGTGGTATACATATGCTTTCACTTTGGAACCTTAGACATCATCTTTTTATAGAGTAACATGGTACACACACCCAAAGTAGTTTGAAATTCATAAATGACTCCCCACCCCCAAATTTCAGGTTGATTGGTTCACTTTTTTCCTAAATTTGAAACGATATATATTGACTGGTCCATTATTCATAGTTTATATTCTTTAAATGTTCAAAGCTAATTTTATCATTGTTAAATTCTATTGAGCAATGCTAGGAAGCAATTAATGTGGAAATACATCGATCTACATTTGCAAATATATGCTCTTTCCTGTAATTTTGATTGATTACTAGATAGATTGAACGATTTTACCTTTTCCAAAACAAATAAAAGTCGTGTGTTAGGTTTATATTATAAAACCAATATGTAAGATCTATGTAGAGATTAACAATAGATGATTCATACTTATGATTTAACTTTATGTTGTCGAAGAATTGCAACTCTTGATCTATTCCTTTTCTAAATATTCATTATTATTTTATGCAGTTGCAGTGATGGTCCCTCAAGGAAATGCTCAAAAAAAGTGTGTTACCACATTGGATCCCAATGCTTGTGATATAGCCACTTGCCAAAAGAATTGCTACGATCAATATGCTGGGACTGGAGTATGCTCTGGAGGAGAATCTCAGTGTGATTGTATCCACCCTTGTTAAACTTATAGTATATTTTTCAGTCATGTATGCTCATGAGCACATATGGCACAAAGTCTCTAATAATAAATAAAATTCCTTAAGCTTTTAGTATCATCGATGAATTCTCATTTATGCTTGAAGTTGAAGACTTGCACAACATAACTAATTAAATAATATAATATTGTAAAGGTAATCTCATAATTATGTGATTGCCCAACAAATACAATTGATTGTGCAATGAGATGTCTAACAATATAATTTAGGTCAACCTCTGGATATAATTTATTTTTACATCTTAATGCTTAATCGATCTGTCATTCATTGGTGATTGTTAGGCTATTACCTCAAGCATTTTCCACTTAGCAGTACATCAGGATTACTTTTGAAACATTAAGTTGTTTATATGTACATGGGTACACCAAGAGGTTTCAGGAACTTGCATAGAAGGGCTATAATTATCATCAATTTTTGAGTGTTAATGACTTGAGATTTGAGAAAGGACTTGTCAAAGGCTAATCCGGACACCCGGACAGCAGCTTAGAGCAAACAATCTGGTCTTCGCTTCTGTAACTTTGTTGGAAGAGTTATTTGCCTCATGCCCTCATTGTTAATGAATATGCTTTTATTGTATGAGGTAGCTCCAAAAAAAGAAGCAAATAAAGAACCAACCTTGATTAGGAAATCTTAAAAACAATGAAAAAAAGAGGAAATGAATTTGACTCTCTTTGGAATGCTTATTATTGACCATAAATATTTTTCCAAAACTAAACTCTATAATTAAATCATGGAAGTAAAGACACGGTCTTTCACATAATCCATGAGCAAGAATATCTTACAACAAATTCTATCATTCAAATTTCAAAACAATTGATGACACAATAAAAACTAAAGATTTCATTCCTGTTTTGCTCCGTTTGGAAGTTGTAAGTTGTAACAGAGTAAATTTTGTTTTACCAACTACTTATGGACATTTACCCTCTTTATGATACAGTAAAAACAAT
This sequence comes from Coptis chinensis, assembly GCF_015680905.1. Classification (NCBI taxonomy): domain Eukaryota; kingdom Viridiplantae; phylum Streptophyta; class Magnoliopsida; order Ranunculales; family Ranunculaceae; genus Coptis; species Coptis chinensis. The sequence goes on along the minus strand of NC_141463.1, from coordinate 80,118,526 downwards.
AACCCAGGCCAAATAAGATTTCCTGAATCCAATAGCTTCACTCTATCAAAGTGTTTAAACTTTAAAGATATTTTTAGAACAAATATTGCCTATTAATTAATGCCTACCCGAAGGTTACCATTTTAGTTTAACCTCCTTGTAGTATATAAAGATATACTCATATACATGTACTATGGAACCTCATACATGATCTTTTCATACAACAATAAAATTTCATACACCAAAAGTAGTTTCAATCTCACAGATGGCCAAATTTCCCCTCACCCCTTACCCCCTTACCCCCTTACCTTGATTTAACAGTCCTCTAAAACCACCATTGCAAAATAATATTCATCTCAACTTTGTTTATTTGTGGGGAAAGATGTTCTTGATCTTTGACTACATATGGATTGCAACATTAGCATAGGAGGCAAGAAACTTAGCATAGCTTTGATACTCTCAAATCTCAATAGTAGATTGCCAAATTAAATTAAAAATAGAAAAAGAAAGATAGGAGAATTGGAAAGTTCAAACTATTCCTAGAGCATCCCCATTAAAAAATGGTAATTTGAATGTTCAACCTCTTGCCCAGCTCGACAGCTAGTTCGTTTACTGTTAATTTGTAGTTCTTTTTCTACTGGTGTGGTGTGTTATCTCTACAGGCTTGAGTTACTTCGTTGGACCTTTGTAAATACATTCATGGTCCCAGTGACGTGTGATGTATATGGTCAATATGAGTATAAGGATCCTAAGCTACGTACTTCAAGGGATAAATTGTACATGATATTTAAAGGAATGAGAAGGATTCAGGAGATGTGTAGACCTAATCACTCGACACAATGACAAATAAACAAGTTCATGACCGTTAGTGCACTTAATAGTTTTAGATAAGTTTTTGGTTGATTTTGTGGCCATGATCTTTTAATGCATCATTATAAATGTTAGTCAAATCCAAAATTTCTACCTCCATTTGATGCAAATATAACAAATTAAAAATTGGACCAGTCACCATCACCAAGAATCGGAGCAATGTTTGTTATTGTTAAAATTTATATTAAATAATCAGATTAGATCGTATCTTTAAAAAATTATTAGAGCATCATCAATGTATTTGGCTAAAAAAATGCAAATGGAGCTCAATAGAGCGGCTGATCTTTTGGCCTCCTTGTCTAGACATTGCACCCCCATAGTTAATAATAATATACTTTACTCCTCTCCTCCATTAAGTGAACAACTAGGCACCATTGTAAAAGAGGATGAAGATGGCACTATATATACAAGATGATTTTATTAATGCAGGTTAGGGGTAGTCATGTTTATGTTTTTTGAAAACCCAAAATGCCATTGATATTTTATATCTTATATCTTATGTACTGTAGTAGCCATATTCAGGGATGTATCACATAAGTATTGGGCCAAGAGATAAGGCCCAGACCATAGTGTGTATAGGGCCCAAAATATGGGCCCAGGACCAAACTATTGTCCCATGAGTAACCCTAAGAGAAGGATATAAAAAGGAGGGGAGAGAGAGAGAAAAAGAGGAGGAGAAAAGGGGCCATAGAAGGTGAGGAGAGAGAGGAGAACTACGGCGGCTTGATCCCGAGATGGGTACGTAAGGCAACCGAATTGGTGCAGCCGATCCAAAATCTAGAGTGAATTTGAGTAAAAAGAGAGATCCACGAGATTCGCGGTAGGGAGGTTGTAACAAATGGCGCCGTCTGTGGGGATCGAAACAATTGGGCAAAAATAGAGTGGAGAAAAAGAAGGCCCCAACAACTCGAAATCATCTACTTCTTCTTCAGAGTTTTTCTTGGTGGGTTTTGTGGTTGGTCGTATGTTGGTTTACAACATTACAGTGGAAGGATAACTGGAAGAGAAATGATTGGTTTAGTTAGAGAGACACTTAATCCATATGACTCAAATGCTATAAAAGTTTTGAATATGAGGAGTGCCCAAGTGGGTTATGTTGAGCGTGATTGTGCTGCTGTATTTGCTCCTTTAATGGATGCTGGTTTAATTACGACTCTTAAAGGTATTGTTCCAAGCACACCTGGTGTTAAGTAGAGGTATAGACTTCCTCGTCAAGTTCATATTTTTAGTAGAATTGATGCTTTCTCTATTGTTGAAAATGCTATTGAGGGAGGTGGGCTTTTGCTTATTCCAGCTGAGTAGCCTGTGTTTCAATTGTCTGTGTCGGCGGTTGCGGAAGAGAAGAAAAAGGCTAAAGACTTCAAGAGTATAGATGATATATTTACGTTAGTTAGTGCTAATGAAGATAAAGAGGAGGAAGGAGTTAGAACGAAAGGGACGTTAGTTGTATGCCCTCCATCCGTAATGTCTACATGGATAACACAATTAACTGAGCATACTAGACGTGGTAGCTTCAAGTTGTACCTGTATTACGGAGGAGAGCGAACACAAATTGTTAGAGAGCTTCAAAAGTATGATTTGGTTTTGACAACATATAGTACTCTCGTTGCTTAACAGAATCGAGAAAGTCCTATTAAGAAGATGGAGTGGTTTAAACTTTAGAGTTATTTTGGATGAGGCACATGTGATTAAGAATGAGGGGGCGCTACAAAGTCAAGCTGTTATTGGTCTCAAAGCTAAGAGAAGAGGGGTTGTATGACATGGGGCTGGAAATCGGTGGTGTAGTGGGTTTGATGATTAAGGGAGGTGTGGTTAAATTGGTGGCGGTGGATTTGTTTGTGGGAGACATTGGGTTTATGGAAAGATTTGTTGGTGACGGTGAAATTGATTAGTGGCAATATGAGATTGCGGTGGTAAATTGTGTCGTTGGTTTTGTGCAGGAATAACTTGATGATTTTGGTTTGTTAGATGCTGGAAAGTTGTGTTGTTATTCAATGTTACGTATATTGAAGTCATAGCTCTGTTCTTGTAGCTCAGTACTAGACTTTTTATATAAACCGCGGCAGTGGTTCCTCAAGTGGTTACGCACGGAGATTGGGACTGAGATCAACGACTTGGAGCGGCCGAATATGGATGGTAAGATGATTACAGAAAAGGATGGTCGAAGGGACATACACCGCGGCAGGTAACTCGTTTCTTTTACCGTTATGTACATAATTGACGGACGAGTAGTGACTCGGCCGTCAACCATAGTTACAGTGGGGGCAAGCAAGCCTTGGCCCCGTCCTTAGCAGAGATGTATGTGGGGACAGATTGGGATTGTCCCCAGACCTCGTGGTAGTCTGCGAACCTATTCGCTCTGGGAGGTCGCGGACCATGAATGAGAAACGTGGTTATACACCTCAGGATAAAACGGAGGGTACACTGTTTGGAGCACATGATCGCCATTTTATTTATATGCAAATACTTAGCAGAATTAATGTTCCTCGTTAAAACTTACGTGTTATTTGTGCAAAACTCAAATATGAAAGGTTGAGGTTACAGAGAAAGAGAAAGATCCGCGGAACCGTGCAACAGAGTTGAGATTGAGTTGGTATTGAGAGATGTATCCATCTCACCTCATTTACTACCTTATATGCACATACTATATTGTCATCAAAGAGTGTACGTTATGCATTAAAGGTTTATTGCATGATAGAACCTTAAGTAAGACCGGGGTCGATCCTTGTACTAGCTATACGGGGAATCTCGGAGTCTGCTGGTATCTCTATGTAGTGGTGAGTTACATTTCACATTAAGGGCGTGGTATCTTTGCACTGAGTTACATACATGTACACTATTATCTCTAATGCCTTGAGAATTTGTCCGCACATATATATTTACTAGAGGATGTTGGGTTTGATCTTATGTGGGAAGAGATAGAGACGAGCTGCCTCTAAGCCAGAGAACGGGGGGGATGAGCCCTTCATGGACCCTCGTGTCCGAATCAAACATGGGGCAGGCTGAGCTGTTCCTGGTGGTGCATTTCGAAGGAGAGCGGAGGGGTTCGAGAAGACCCTTCGCGGATATGTCGTGGGGCTATCCGAATGAGTGCAGAGGGATGAGCCATCCGCGGACCCTCATGTCCGAATCAAACATGGGGCAGGCTGAGCTGTTCCCGGATAAGCATTCCGAAGGAGAGCGGAGGGGTTCGAGAAGACCCTTCGCGGATATGTCGTGGGGCTATCCGAACGAGTGTGGGGGGATGAGCCCTCCGCGGACCCTCGTATCTGAATCAAACATGGGGCAGGTTGAGCTGTTCCCGGATGTGCATTCCGAAGGAGAGCGGAGGGGTTCGAGAAGACCCTTCGCGGATATGTCGTGGGGCTATCCAAATGAGTGCGGGGTGGGATGAGCCCTCCGCGGACCCGAGAGAGAGCCCCAACCGGCGACAACCCGGTCGAGCCCGCCGAGTGGGATGAGCCCTCCACGGATCAGAGACGCTAGAGATACATGGGGCAATGATGGTCCCTCAAGGAAATGCTCAAAAAATGTGTGTTACCACATTGGATCCCAATGCTTGTGATATAGCCACTTGCCAAAAGAATTGCTACGATCAATATGCTGGGACTGGAGTATGCTCTGGAGGAGAATCTCAGTGTGATTGTATCCACCCTTGTTAAACTTATAGTAAATTTTTCAGTCATGTATGCTCATGAGCACATATGGCACAAAGTCTCTAATAATAAATAAAATTCCTTCGCTTTTAGTATCATCAGTAATTCTCATTTATGCTTGAAGTTGAAGACTTGCACAGCATAACTAATTAAATAATATAATATTGTAAAGGTAATCTCATAATTATGTGATTGCCCAACAAATACAATTGATTGTGCAATGAGATGTCTAACAATATAATTTAGGTTAACCTCTAGATATAATTTATTTTTGCATCTTAACCGCCTGTCTGTTTTTGTGTTGAACAATGGTGGTTGTAGTGACGTTCAATTGGTTGGGTTGAGTATTGTTGGTGATGGGGCGCGACGGTCGGTTTACTGGGCTGTTGAAGCTCGGAGCTCCATTAATGGCGGCTCGCCCTAAACACTCCAGTAATAATGTGTTAATTGTTTTTCGGCGATTTGGTGGGTTGTTGATGTAGGTGTGAATGTTAGGAGGTAAATGGTGGCTGTTGGAAGCTTGAAACAAGCTTTAATGGAGGTCGGCCGGTTTATAGATCTAGATTTGAGGAAAGGGAATCGAGGTAATGAATCTTGTTTTGGTGTGTATCAATGTTGTTTGGTTGGTGATGAGGAGGGAAACCGCGGGGTCAAAATGGGTGGTCGAGTGGAGGTGGTGGCCGGTCGATTTTGGTGGTGGTGGAGGAGAATTGGGGAAAGAAGATGCAATTGGCGATTTGGGCTTTGGTCCTTGGGCCAAAACCTTTGGGTTTCGGTTTGGGCCTTAGCTAGTTAGAGGATTGTGGGCCGAAATCTAATTTAAGTGGTTGGGCTTTTTTCTATTTATTTTGTAATTTTTGGATCAGTTTAATTAAGTTTTGATTGGGCCCGGTTTGGTTTTAATTTGTGGACCAGTTCAGTTAAATTGATGGGCCGAACCATTTGTGTGTTGGACCAGTTTAATTAGTTTCCTTTGGGCCCGATCACTTAACTATTTTGGGCCAGTTTCTAATATTGCTTGGGCCAGTCCATAGGACTTAAAATAGATCTATTTGGGTTTTTAAATGTTTAGACTTCCGGGTTCTAAGGTTTGGGCTTGGCCAGTTGGGTCCGAACCATTACCCTTGGTCATGAGCCCATGAGCCGTGCACCTTTGTCCTTAGCCATGAACCATGGTTATGACCATGAACCTGTCGAACACGAAAACGACAGTTTGACTTTGACCAGGACAGTTTGACTTTGACCTTTGACCATGACATGTTGAGTTTGACCTTGACCTTTGACCGTTGATCGTTGACTTTGACTGTTGACTGTTGACTGTTGACTTTGACCGTTGACTGCGAATGTTGACTTTTCCCGTTTTTCACATATTTGATTATATGGATATATATAGTAATAAAATATTGTCGGATATTGTATAACTGGGTTAGTCATTATCTAATTTAGATTTGACGTGAGTAGTGTGTAAAGCATATATATATTGGGCTTTGATTGTGGACTGTGGACTGTCTAATTGTGCTACGTTTTATGTTGTATGGACAAATGTAGTAATAAAATGATGTGGAAGCTTGTATATATTTGGTTGTCATTATCTAAGAAAGATTTGACATTGATGTTGTGTATTTTTGACACGTGACGATATTGAGATGTTAAGAGACATTATATTCCTAATACGTTATAATAAAAATGTATGTGATACGTTGAAGCATTGTGACATGATATAATATGCTGGGATAGTTATATTAATGCAATATCTTGGAGAAATGTATATACACTCCATTATTTTATATGTGAGATGCTAATATAGTATTGGTGAATATTTGCCCACGGGAGTGTGGTGTAGTGCAATAATATATTGGCACGTGAAAGTATGAAATTGGTTATGAGATATAATTGAGATATTTCTATATTTTGTGGCTTAGTGCAATAAGGCAATTGACCTGCACGTGATATAATGGAATGTTTATGAGTCATTAATGTATGACACCTGAATAAATTACATAACGAAAATCCTAGAACCTGACTACCACAACTCATGTGATTGGCCCTTCTAGCGTTTCAGTTAATCTGAATGGCCTTCGGGCCCTTACCTCGGGCGTTTCAAGATAAAGCTGAATGGCCCTCCCCGGCGCGTAACCGAATAGTGGCTTGATTATTCCGTTCGCAAAATAGAACGATGATGCGCAATATTTTATGCCGAATAGTGGCAGTGCTTACATAGATTTGGCTTCCGTGTGAGGATTTACCTGGTGTGCGGCATCCCGCTCAGGGTAGTTACGCACGGAGTGGCTCATTATGTAAAGGATGCATGTGGATGTACATGTTCGGCGTTGGGTAGCGATTGTGGTAGCCAGGGAAACTAGGTAAGACATAGATACGACGTGAATTTTAGGGACACGCAAAGAAAGCCTGAAATAATCTAATTATGGTAATATGTTTAGTTGGTTATTTGTTTAGTTAAAACCTAAGGCGCCTCGATGGAGGAACTACATGCCTTATTTATGATGCGTATAGTTTGTTGTGTGGTTAGTGGGAAGTTAAGGCGCCTCAGTGGAGGAACTACCTGCCTAAATTATTGTACTTAAGGATGTTGTTTTAGTCGTTGAAAGTTAAGGCGCCTCGGTGGAGGAACTAACTGCCGTATGGATTTTGTATATATATGTATATTATATGTTGTATTTTAGGGCCACTCACACCAGCATTGTTTATAATGCTGACCCGATTTGCATGTTTGCTTATCGGGTGTGTTCATTAAATGAACATAGTTGATAAGTCTTGACAGGTTTAGTGATGAAGAAGATTGGTTGCTGCTTGTGGTTTGCGTTAGCATTGCATCTCAGGTTGTGTTTTGTTTTCCCTTGAGGGATATAGATTTTCAGTCTTGACGATGTTTTATGTACTTTCATTTGTAATTTTAAATAAGGAGTTATTGAAAAGAGATTTGTAACTTAATCTTATTTGTGAAGTTTTGTAATGAAGAGGACATTTGTATAATAGAAATTTTTATTGGTTTTAAATATTCGCATATTTAAATTGTTTATGGGTTTTTGGGAGTGGAGAGTGCGTCACACCTCGGAGATCGAAGAGTTGGGGACAAATAATGTTTTTCCGAATTCTGTCGAAATTCGGGGTGTGACATTTACCCTCTTTATGATACAGTAAAAACAATAACCCATGCCAAATAAGATTTCCTAAATCCAATAGCTTCACTCTATCAAAGTGTTTAAATTTTAAAGATATTTTTAGAACAATATTGCCTATTAATTAATGCCTACCCGAAGGTTACCATTTTAGTTTAACCTCCTTGTAGTATATATAGATATACTCATATACATGTACTCTAGAACCTCATACATGATCCTTTCATACAACAATAAAATTTCATAAACCAAAAGTAGTTTCAATCTCACAGATGGCCAAATTTCTCCTCACCCCCTTACCCCCTTACCTTGATTTAACCGTCCTCTAAAACCACCATTGCAAAATAATAGTCATCTCAACTTTGTTTATTTATGGGGAAAGATGTTCTTGATCTTTGACTACATCTGGATTGCAACATTTGCATAGGAGGCAAAAAACTTAGCAAAGCTTTGATACTCTCAAATCTCAATAGTAGATTGCCAAATTAAATTAAAAAAAAAAAAAGAAAAAGAAAGATAGGAGAATTGGAAAGTCCAAACTATTCCTAGAGAATCCCCATGAAAAAATCGTAATTTGAATGTTCAACCTCTTGCCCAGCTCGATAACTAGTTCTTTTATTGTTAATTTGCAGTTCTTTTTCTACTGGTGTGGTGTGTTATCTCTGCAGGCTTGAGTTACTTCGTTGGACCTTTAATTTGTAAATACATCCATGGTCCTAGTGACGTGTGATGTATATGGTCAATATGAGTATAAGGATCCTAAGCTACACGACTTCAAGGGATAAATTGTACATGAGATTTAAAGGAATGAGAAGGATTCGAATCACGTGTAGACCTAATCACTTTCGACACAATGACAAATAAACAAGTTCATGACCGTTAGTGCACTTAATAGTTTTCGATAAGTTTTTGGTTTATTTTGTGGCCATGATCTTTTAATGCATCATTATAGATGTTAGTCAAATCGGAAATTTCTACCTCCATTTGCATGCAAATATAACAAATTAAAATTTGGACCAGTCACCATCACCAAGAATCGGAGAAATGTTTGTTATTGTTAAAATTTATATTAAATAATCAGATTAGATCGTATCTTTAAAAAATTATTAGAGCATCATCAATGTATTTGGCTAAAAAAATGCAAATGGTGCTCAATAGAACGGCTGATATTTTGCCCTCCTTGTCTAGACATTGCACCCCATAGTTGATAATAATATACTTTACTCCTCTCCTCCATTAAGTGAACAACTAGACACTATTGTAAAAGAGGATGAAGAGGGCACTGTATATACAAGATGATTTTATTAATGCAGGTTAGGGGTTGTCATGTTTGTGTTTTTTGAAAACCCAAAATGCCATTGATATCTTATATTTTATATCTTATGTACCAATGAGAGTTTCACGTTATTTTCATTCATGTATAAATGGGAGGGGATAAAATCAGCCGCCCAAAGTTTTTCTTTTCTTTTCTTTTTTAATAATTTTTTTACATATTATATTGTAAATTTCATTTTGTCTTTTTCTAAACAATGGGACCGTGAAATTTGTCTTGTCCCAATCATTACTAAATTTCAAATAAATTAAGTTTATTCCGATTGTGGCAATTAGATTTGTAAATGATTTTAAGAACGCATTGGAGACACAATAAATTGTGAAGTATATTGCTTGTTGTCTCATGATTTAGAAATGTGTAGACGATGCTCTTATGATTTCTAAATCTTAAAGACATCAACAACTACAAATTTGTTGGTGTACGTGTCAAATTTACATGTCGTAAATACCCCTCATTATGATAAAAAGCGATTTTCCGATTTCCCCCAATATGTGGCTTAGGACATCAAGGTCTTAATGAGTTATTATTACAACTTTGATCGAAGAGTATTGTGTTAGCCTGTTTTGTGACGACCGAGGTGGCATGCTCGCTAGCCAGAAGTAAGATAAGAGAGCGGAGGCGCGAAGCACCGGATCATGTCCGTGGCACCCTAAAAGGGGACAGACCGTATAGGAGCATGTGAGAAAAAGTGCGGTCAGAGTCAAAGAAGAGGCAACTTAATGGAGAAGGAATGGGGGGTACAGCATCAAGGCCGCAAAACCCTAAGAGGACAAGTGTTCCAGTGTGGACCAGAGGATGGGAGGGAGATCAACAGATAGGAAAGAAGAGAGAAGGATATAAATAGGAACAGTAGAGCGAAAGAGAAGAGGGAGGAAAAGAGAGAGAGAGAGAGAGAGAGAAGACGAGAGTATTAGGACATTGGATCTTAGAGATTGTAATTTGTGTTCATACATTTGGCGCCGTCTGTGGGGACGAGGTAGGTCCACGATTTGGGAAGTTGCAAAACATGGCTCCAACTAAGAGAGGAAGAGGAAGAGGTAGAGAACGAGGTAGAGGAAGGCTGATGAGGGAGGAGGCCGTACAGAACGAAACAGGGAGGGTGGAAAACATAGAGGTGGAGGAAGAGGAAGTCAAAGATTCAGTGGCTGAGGCAACTAGGTTGCTTCAGGAGGAGGTAGGTAGACTTAAGGAAGAAAATGAGGAATTGAGGAGAGAAAGAGAAGGCACTCAGGAAGGAACGGAAACCGTCGTACCTGCGGGTAGTGAAGTGGAAGTGCAAGGTGAGGATCTTCATTAGAAAGCCAGAGGGAACCATGCAAGAGGCATTACCATGGAGATGGTGTAGGCAATGATCGAAAGAGACAGAGAGGCTAACCGCGCTGCGGATAAGGAGAAGCACGGGGCAGCCAAGAAGGTGGTGGACAGCCTGAATCAGAATCCACTTGCTGACTCAGTCTGGAATTCAGAGGTACCCAAGAGGTTTACGCAGCCGCGGTTTGAAAGGTATGATGGAAAAGGAGATCCGGCGGACCATTTGCATCACTTCCGACAACAGATGCCGCTGTGGCAAGAGGCGAAGTATGATGGCCTCCGTTGCATGATGTTTTCTGCCAGCCTGAAAGGGGGAGCCTCGGACTGGTATTACCGGTTGGCGTCGGGAGCATTCAAAAGTTCGAGGAGTTGGAGCAAGCTTTTGTGGGTCACTTCATCCATCAGAAGAAGAGGGTAGTGGACGTAGCGGATCTCTTTAATGTCAAGCAGAAGTCCACAGAGACACTTAGAGATTCCTATGCAGATTCGAAGAAGAGACGCTGAGGGTGGAGAGTTTGGATGAGCGCACCGCGGTCATAGCATTCCAACATGGATTGAAGCAGGGAACCAAGGTGCATGAATCAGTATCGAAGATTGAAGTCACCACCTTGTATGCTTTGTACTTGAAGGTAGAGAGATACATACACTATGAGGACATTTTGCGGAGAAATAGTAAGGAGCCCAGGAAACCCGACAAGTCAGTGCACGCCGTGGCCGTGGAGGATAGGAGGGGCAGAGACAGGGCCGCGGCTCGGGACGGAGTAGCCTACAGGGGGGAGACATAGAGGGCTGAGAGGGGCAGGGACCAAGCCCAAAGGGAGTACAGGGAGAGAAAACCTTATCGTGAGATGGACCTAACTCCACTGAACAAGCCTTTGGAGGAAGTCCTGCCCCTGATCAAGGGACAACGGCATTACGAAGAACCGTAGAGGTCACCTGAGGAGATAGAGGGAAAGCCATTTTGTGCGTACCATCATGCGGTCAGGAATCATGCTACCAATGAATGATTTGCTTTACAATGGCTAGTGGAGAGAATGATTAGGAGAGGACAGCTGAAGGAACATGTCAAGGAAGTTCAGCCGGTCGAAAAGCTTCCAGCCGTGGCCAGAATCCTGGCCACTATAAATGTCATATTCAACGGAGAAACGCTAGGAAGGAACGCCTATAGGGATAAAGTGAGAAGGACGGCCAGTCTGCGGCAAATAAATGAAGTGGTGAGTAGTCCGCGGCCAGTCCCAGGTAGCAAAGGAAATGACAGGATAGAGTTCACTCCGAAGGATCTTGAGTCAATGAGCTCGCCACACGAAGATGCGCTGGTGATTACCATAGCGATGGGGAATTACATGGTGAAGAGGGTGCTGATAGACTGCGGAAGTTTAGTGGATTTGTTGTTTCTGAGTGCGATGGAAGAAATGGGCATAGAAAGGGAGCAGATGAAGCCTCCGCGGACTAACTTGTTCGGGTTCAACGGCGAAGCATGACCGGTTTATTGGGGAATTAGTTGTCGCCGGCCACCGTGGGGCCGGTGACCGTTTTTACCAAGTTTATGGTAGTGGACACTAACTCGCAATACAACGCGATCCTGGGAAGAAAGTGGATTCATGAGATGAAGGCATTCCCCTCTACTTATTACCAGGTGATCCATTTCCCGACGAATGGGGGAATGTACGAGATAAGGGGTGATCAGGTCGCGGCTTAGAACCTCCACCAGGTAATAGCGAGGGATCTTGTCCACGTACCTTGTGGTGAGGCACCGGAGATAGGGGACAAGCTAGCATAGCAATTACAGACCGCGGCCAAAGAAAAGAGGCTACTTGTCGGGGGCAAGACAATGGATGAGATTGAGGTTGTGAACATCGGAGTGTCCGAGGAGGAGAAGTTTGTGAATGTGGGGGCAAGCTTGTCGAAGAATTGGAAAGCGAGACTGATTGCCTTGTTGGCTGAAAACAGCGATGTATTTGCATGGATGATCGAGGATCTGGTGGGATTGGACTCGGAGTTCGCGTGTCACAGATTGCATATGCGGGAAGGGGCCCGCCCAATCCAGCATAAAATGAGGGGTATGAAACCACAGTATGTGCAAGGAATTCAAGAGGAGGTAAAGAAACTTAAGGATGCGGGTATCATCCACGAATGCAACTGAATGGCTGTCGAGTGTGGTAGTAGTGCCTAAAAAGAATGGAAAAGTAAGAATGTGCGTGGATTTCACGGACGTCAACAAGGAATGTTCGAAGGATTGTTACCCGATGCTGCGGATAAATGAGTTGGTGGATCATACTGCAGAGTATAAGTTCTTCTCATTCATGGACGCGTCGATGGGCTACAATCAAGTGATGATGTACGACCTAGATCAAGAGAAGACGGCGTTCATAGTGGAAGGAGGAACGTACTGTTACACCAGGATGCCCTTCGGTTTGAAGAATGCGGGGACAACATTTCAAAGAGTAGGGGAGAAGATGTTTGAAAGTAAGATCAGAAAGCGAATGGAAATTTATATAGACGACATGGTGGAGAAGAGTATGACTGAAGACGAGCATTTGGCGGGACTAAAGGAGACATTCTCTATACAACGGAGGCACAAAATGATGTTGAATCCAGAAAAGTGTAGACATCCGGGAAGTTCCTGGATAGTCAAGTACCGCGGAATAGAAGCCAACCCAGATCAAATAAGGGCATTGTTGGAAATGCCCTCTCTGCAGAACGTGAAGGAGGTTCAACGGCTGGCCGGTAGGGTCGCGACACTCAATAGGTTCATATCTAAGTCCTCAGATAAGTGCCGACCCTTGTACTTGCTATTGAGAAGGACGACTGACTTTCAGTGGACCGAGGCATGTGAAAAGGCTTTCCAGGAGTTGAAAGAATACTTAGGCAGGGCCCGATCCCTGCCGCCGGTCAAGGCGGGGAGAAGTTGTACTTATACCTGGGGGTGTCGGAGGGCGCAATCAGTTTAGTGTTGATCAGAATAGTGGACAAGGCAGAAAGACCGGTGTACTTCCAAAGCAAAACGATGTTGGACGCCGAAACGAGATATAGTAAGATTGAGAAGTATGCCTTGGCTCTGGTCTTCTCGGCACTCAAGTTGAAACCCTATTTTGACGCTCATTCAATGGTAGTGGTGACCAACCTGCCGCTCAAACAGGCATTAAAGGCAGAGAAGTCGGGGAGAATGTTGAAATGGGTCGGTGGCCGAGCTCAGATGACATTGAAAGTACCAAACCGTAACCGCAGAGAGAAGGCCCGTGCAATGGCGGATTTATGGTCGATTTCCCACCGAGGACCCCACATGGGGAGGAGATGGTCATGGAACAGAGGCAAACCCAACCAAGACCCCCGACCCGCGGGACATGCGAAAACGGATGGAGGGTCTTCGCAGACGAGTCCGCTTACTAACACAGGTAATGGGATTAGGGTGGTACTGGTCACCCCCGATAATACTCGCCTGGAGTTGTCAATGAAACTGGGGTTCGCTGCTTCGAATAATGAATCGGAATATGAGGCGGTGATAGCAGGGTTAGACTTGGCCGACCCACAGGCGCATGGGAGCCGGTGAGTATATTCTGATTCGAACTTGGTGGTAAGTCAGGTCAATGGGGGGTTCGCGGCCCGATGTCCTAGGATGGGTGCTAAGTAAACCAAGCACTGCAGAGGACCAGGGGGTGTGGTCAGTCACTGAGCAAGAGCCCGGGTGGGTGGAGTCCATCAAAAGTTACCTTTACAGGATAGAAATAGAAGACAAGGGGAAAGGAGGAGAATGGAACGAGAGGTCACGGAGATATACGCTCGCTAGATGGTGAATTATATTGGCGGAGTGTCAGTGGACCACTCCTGAAATGCCTGGGACCACAGAAGGTGCAAGAGGTATTGGGTGAGGTTCACGAAGGAGATTGTGGAAGTCATTCGGTGGGAAGGACAACTACTTATCGGCTGCTATCACAGGGGTACTTTTGGCCTCACATGAAGAGGGACGCTCTTGAGTATGCCAAGAAATGCCAAATCTTTGCACCACTGATACATGCTCATGCAGAACCACTGCACAAAGTTCTCAGCCTATGGTCGTTTGCTATGTAGGCGTTGGATGTCGTCGGACCTTTGCCTATGGCCAACGGGAAAAGGAGGTTTATGCTAGCCGTGACCGATTACTTTACGAAATGGGTTGAGGGTGTGGCTCTGCAGTAGGTGAAAGAGGAACAAAAATTCTTGTGGGAGAATATAATATACAAGTTTGGGCTGTCGCATACCATTATCATGGACAATGGAACTCAGTTCACAGGGGGGAAAGGTGAGAGCCTTCCTCCAAGCCTTCAAAGTGAAGCAAAGTTTTTCTTCCCCTTACAATCCAGAGGGGAATGGTCAGGCAGAGTCCTCCAACAAAGTGATCATGGATAACCTAAAGAAAAAGCTGGAGGAATGCAAGGGATGTTGGGTAGATGAGTTGCACCGTGTACTGTGGGCGTATCGCACGACACCGCGAACATCTACAAGGGAATCCCCATTCGCGATGGCTTATGGGGTAGAGGCAGTGATCCCTGTGGAGATGATGGCATCGACAACTAGAACCAGAGATGTGGAAGCGGGGATTAATGAGAAAATATTGGCGGGGGAGTTGAACCTTACAGAGGAAAGAAGGGACACCGCTCGCATCAAACTGAAAGAATACCACAGGAGGCTGCAGAGACAGTACAACAAACGTGTGAAGCCACGGAAGTTCATGGTTGGTGACCGAGTGCTTCCGAATCTGCCAAGGAGGAGACAGACGGGAAGGTAGGTCCCAACTGGGAGGGACCTTATACCATGGTGGAGGCTGGGACGTCAGGAACCTACAAGTTGCAAACTGCGCTAGGGAAGGACATCAAGCGGCCGTGGAACATCCGGATGTTGAAGAAATTCCATGAGTAACTTAGTCATTAGTTTATCTTTGTTGTGTTCAAAATTAAAGAAAAGTGTATTTGCTTCATCTGCGCTTTGTAATGATGTTTTGAATTAGCTAATATGTCAATGAAAGTAATAGCAATCTTCATTCATCCGATGTATGGATATTCGCTTATCGCGGGTTTAGGCCAAAGGCGCCAGACGGTAATTCCGTGAAAAGCAACTGGTGGCCCAATCGAAAGTGGCCCGGCATACCGCGGCCCTTAGCCGCCCACGGTCAACTTGGGGCACGCCGAGTGGCCCGGCATACCTACCGCCCTCAACATCTCTAAGATCAAGTTGGGGGCACGGGCATGCTCACCCCCCTCAACATCTCCACGGTCAACTTGGGGGCTACCGAAAGGGCCCGGCATACCTCAAGCAGCCCCTCAACATCGCCGAGGCCAACTTTGGGGCATCGCCGAGTGGCCCGCATGTTCACCGCCCTCAACATCTCCACGGTCAACTTGGGGGCACGCTGAGTGGCCCTGCATACTCGCCGCCCCTCAACATCTCCAAGGCCAACTTGGGGGCACGCTGAGTGGCCCTCAACATCTCCAAGGCCAACTTGGGGGCACGCTGAGTGGCCCGGGCATGCTCAGCGTCCTCAACATCTCCATGGCCAACTTGAGGGTGCGCTGAGTGGCCCGGGCATGCTCAGCGGTCCTCAACATCTCCAAGGTCACCTGGGGGGGCACGCTGAGTGGCCCAGGCATGCTCAACGGCCCTCAACATCTCCAAGGTCAACTTGGGGGCACACTGAGTGGCCCGGGCATGCTCAGCGGCCATCAACATCTCCATGGTCAACTTGGGGGAACACTGAGTGGCCCAGGCATGCTTGGCTGCCCTCAACCTCTCCATGGTCCACTTGGGGGTGCGCTGAGTGGCCCGGGCATACTCAGCGGCCCTCAACATCGCCAAGGCCAACTTGGGGGCACGCTGAATGGCCTGGGCTTGCTCAGCGGCCCTCAACGCCTCGAGGGTAGCATTAAATAAAGGGTTATGTCAGGCAAACAAAAATTCAATGCAAAGGAGTCAACAAGTGCAGAAATAAAGGCGCTCGGTACGCAAGAAGAGATATATCTATCACCTAGTTAATTAGGTGCAAAGTGTTTTACTAGAAACGCATTCGTCCATGGCTTGCTGGGACTACCCAGAAATCCAATCCCGCAAGTTGTAACAAAAAGAAATTGAATTCGTAGAAGTACATGACCAGAAAGATAAACAGTTAAAGCTGAACACAAGCAAGTGTCACTGGGGGTCCTCCGAGGCATCCACCGGGCGGTCGATCCTCCTCTCGCCTTCGGTGACTTCATCCACATATATAGGGGAGGATGACACCCCAGTTGGACAAATGCCCTCGTGGTCCGTGAGAGGGAGAAGCGACCGCGGAGTCGGGAGGGGCAGTGGCCGGTGGTTAGTCAAGAAGAAGACGTCCAATTATGGTAAGGGCTTCTAGCTGCTGCCTCAGCTCCCTGCTATCTTTTTAGAGGCCAAAGTTTTGAAATGTTCTGCGGCATCCTTCAGTGATTGTTCAAGGTCTTTCTTAGCTGCGGCCCTATCCGATTCCCTCTGTCGCTCCAACTGAGAGGTGACGCCAGCCACATAATCTTGATGCGCTTGTTCTTCACGCTGGAGCTCCTTGTGGTGTTTGAGGGCTGAAAGACGGGCATCATCTCTCTCGGCCTCCATTTTTGCATACTTGGCCTTCCATCCTGCGGCCCGTGGATTTCCGCCTTCATCGTCTCAAGGGCATCCAGGGTGTTGGTAAGACCGCGGATAACATAGCCCACATCAAGGCTCAGCTGGAAAAGGGAACAAAATTAGGGAGAAGTAAGTATTAAAGGAGAAAAGGGGAAAAGGGGGGCATACCCTCTCCCATCCAGTATAGATCACAGCCCTGTGGGAGGCAAAGGAGCCGGAGTCCCCGTAAGCTTGGTCCCGCGGGAGATCGGAGCTGAAGAATAGGGAGGCAGTACTGCAGGGTTGTCTAGCGAGGAGTCCCTTGTTGTGATGTCGCAGTCCCTAGCCTTAAATTGAGGGTGCCATAGTTCGACTGGCCCCAAAGGCAGGGGACCAATGGGGATGGCCTCTTTCCCAGGATGGCGTAAGGGGGCAACTGGCCGCGGTGAAGCTGACCGAGAAGTAGCGGGCTTCAAGGTTGAAGCGGTGATCTTGGCCTTCTTGGCAGGAGGACCCTTGGCCGTGGTGTTGGAGGGAGCCTCACCCTCATAATCACTCTCCCAAAGCTTAAGTTTGGAGACGTCCATGTTGGCAATAGGAGCAAAGTCGTCCTCCCAATCAGCTATGGAATAATAGGATCGTGGAGCAGGGCCAAGAATTGGCGCTGGGGAACCAACAGGGGCCTTCCGAGTCTGAGAAGCTGCGGCCTTTCGCGCGAGGGCTTGACTGTGAGATATTTTGGTGGTGAACCCAAAAGACCGATAGACCGGGCGCTTGCGTCGCCGGCTTTTAGGTGGAGAGAGTTTGGGTTTCCTCTCTTTGGGCGGTGGAAGAAGGTACAAAGGACCGCGGTACTTTCCGATATCTTTAAGGAAAGGGTCTAGAAGGAGCGGGCTGCCCTTGTCTGGGTCAATGCCAAGGATGGTGCACTGGCTGTCTCCTAAGCCACGGAGTCTGTCAAAAATTTCAAAGGAAACGCCAGCGTACACGTGGGAGTGCGAGTCCGGGGCCCAACCTGAAACATAGAAGAATAAACTGGTTAAGAAGGGTATCACCTTAAGGGCAAACACAGCAACTAACTAAACTCACCGTGATCAATGAAATGGGAGTGTCTAAGGGACAGCTCTGGAGGGAGATCCGTAGAAAGGAAATTCTCGGACATATACATTGGGTAGTGGTGCCACACCTTGTCAAAGGTGGTGACACGGATAACAAAGGACTTCTTCTGTGGGCGCACGCAAAACGATTGATATCCTATACTCCCCATCTTGGTGCTCTTTTTTATGAAGTAATGAGCCGTGATATCATGCAGGCCAATCCGCGGAGTATCCGTTCTGTTGTAATAGTTGGCGGCATACATGATGCGACAGAAGTTGCCAATGCTTTGACACGGCGGGATGTTGAAGTGATTGCAGACTTCAGCGTCCAGTAAGGATAGGGGGAAGCAGAGCCCAGCGGCGATTTGCCCCACAGTAGCTACTAAGCATCCGGGCCGCGACGGAACCAGGTGGGGAAAGTGGGTGATGCCTGGTACGTGCTCTAACACCACGTCTCCCAGGATGCCATATGCGGCTTGAACGGCGGCCAAGTTGGGCCTCCGATAATGAGAAGGCTGGGGAGGGAGCATTGAGGGTCTCCTCGAGGTAGAAGGGGCTGGGGATGAGAGAGTAGTCCCCGGTTAAGGGACTCCGACCGGGTCCGCGCTGGTCCAAAATTCGGTTCAGATTGCGCGCGTGGAGTCGGCAAACTGAGGAAGAAGCCCTAGATCTTCCAGATCTGGTAGCGGAGGAGCCACTAGAATGGGAGTCCGACATGGCAGTGACCAGTGTGTAATGGTGAGTTGGGTTTGGGATCGCAAAGAGCACACAAGGGCAAAGGAAGTGAACAGAGGGGGGGAAATAAACACGTGTAGCAAAAGGAAAAAAAAAACACCTATAAACGAAAAGAGAGAAGAGGAAAGCACAAACCTGATGAGGGAGAAGCTGAACCAGATGATGATCTACGATGGAGCGAGAGCAAGAGAGAGATGCAAACCGTACTCAAGAAAAGAAAAGGAAAGAAGGAGGTGGATGGCTTAGGGGCTCTGAGTAAAATGGGAGATGATTCCATGAGGAGCTAGAGAGGAAAGGTTGGAAGTGGGAAAGACAAAGGGGGAGCAAAGAGTTTTATTTTAGGCGGGATTCGAAGAGGCAGGGGTAGAATTGTAAAAAACATGGAAAAAGTGAGCCACACGGGGAAAGACACGTGTTCGCACAAAACTCGAGGAGGCAAAGGCGGTGGCGCTTGCGAGGAGAGACGTGCTATGAGACACGTGTTCGGTGACACAAGGTTCAAAGCGAGCGTGGGAGCAGCGATGTCAGATGAAATGATGCTTCGAGGAGGCGGCGGCAGTCCTAGGATAGACGTAACCTCGCGGGTTTAGTTGGCAAGTCTCGCCCGCTGACCCGCGGATCCGAAAGGTCGGGGCATCCATCCGTTAGCCCGATTTTGTGGACGACCGAGGTGGCATGCTCGCTGGTCAGAAGTAAGATAAGATAGTAGAGGCGCGAAGCACCGGATCATGTCCGCGGCACCCTAAAAAGGGACAGACCGTACAGGAGCATGTGAGAAAAAGTGTGGTCATAGTCAAAGAAGAGACAACTTAGTAGAGAAGTAATAAGCACCCAAAACTGTAATATTAAACCCCGAGAGACATAGTATTTTTGTCAAATATGTGTTTAATAATCATGTAATAAATATATTTTTGTATTTTTGCAGGTTTTCGTAGTTAACGTGAATATAATGATAAAACATGCATCAAAGTACAAGAATACTGGAATATCTGAAGTCTTCCCACTCATCCCAGTGAAGCCCAACAAAGCCTGACTAGAGCCAAAGTTTCCAAAATAACAAAACCAAATTAAAAACGGGTCCACATATAAAGAAGCAAAGAAACTCCGGCTCACATCCGATAAATCCGGATGCCGATATTGGCTAGTGAACCGCCAGAGCGACGAGGCGACAAACTCTACGCGAAAGACGAAAAGTTGTAAAACGCCAAAAATCGGTCGCATACCGGACACACCACGTGGACCCACTCATGGGGCCCAAAGGCATGATGAATCAAAGCATAGGCGGGGGAAAGTGATTGTCACAATTTTGTGCCACCTCGCAATATGAAAGACAATGCACCAATTCAATGTTTGAATTGAATTGGGGAAAAAGACAAAACAAAACTTAATGTTTGGTTTGATATGGAGCAACAAGACAAAAATTAAAGGAAACAAGTTCGAGACAAAACTTTGTATTCCAAAGTTTTGAATGTCTCAAATTAACTAAAAGACAAAACCCAATAAAATTCCTTCAATATTCCTGCTTCAGCATTTTTATGCTTTAGGTTCCACTCAGTAGTTAGTTAGCTTTCATTCCAGCACTTTACATTCCGTCATTTTCGCTTCCAGCAATTTAAATACTGTAAGTTATTTCTTCTTAATAAAAATCATTTCTTTTCAAGTTTAATTCATGTTCTGCATTTATTTATTTAATATATACAACAAGTTTAATTATTCCTTCAATGACCATAAGCTAATCCCCCCCGAATGTCTAATCTACAACAAGTTTAATTATTTTGGGACCGGATGTCTAATCTACACCTAATTCCTAAGTAGTGATTCTAAAACATTAAAGTGTCAATCCAGATTCTCACACGAGCAGCATAACCCTCCCCCTGAGATGTTTGAGATGTGCGCGTTTCGCTAGGGATCGATACTCAACGTCGTCTCGGGTTTGTCTATGAACTCGAGACGAATTAGAGATGTAGTGATGTGGTAATATAAACTGTTAAAAAATGATTCTTGCATGAGTATGATTAACCCTCTCCCTGTTTCTCTATCTTTGTTTATTTACATCGAAATCACCGTTAGTAATTTACATTATTTATATTACCGTTTATTTAATTAAACCAACTAAAAAACCTAAAATCCTACTCACCAAAAGTTGTAATTCTAGTTGTGAACCTTCCCGAGTCCTAAGGTTTGGACGATCCCTTACTCGACCTATCCTACCAAACCCACGTGAGTAAGGTAACTTGACTAAACGGACGACTATACAGACTTTGGACTTTGGTCTTCGGACTTCGGACTGTGGACTTCGGACTTAAGTATAAAACCAAAACGTGAATTTAACGTTTATCAAGAAAGAACGGGGGGTACAGCAGCAAGGCCGCGGAACCCTAAGAGGACAGGTGTTCTAGTGTGGACCAGAGGATGGGAGGGAGATCAACGGATAGGAAAGAAGGGAGAAGGATATAAATAGGAACAATAGAGCGAAAGAGAGGAGGGAGGAAAAGAGAGAGAGAGAGAGAGAGAGAGAGAGAGAGAGAGAGAGGGAGAGAATATTAGGACATTGGATCTTAGAGATTGTAATTTGTGTTCATACAACAACTTTGATCGAAGAGTATCACTAATTTGGTTATGCTTTTGGGCGTCATTGCTCGTAGAATTAAGGATATGTTTGATTTGCGGGAACAACTCAAATCAAACACTAATTTAAAGGCTAAAATATTTTTTGTTACTTCAATTCAGTTTCTAACTTTTCCCACCAAAGAGCTATAATGATCTAACCAAAATTCTTCATCCACTCCCCACCCCACCTCTACTCGCACAAACTTTTCACAAAATCAAGAGTTTGCTCCAAAGTTACCAATGAAAAATTGAAACGAGAAGTTTCCCAAGAGAATTACTCCCACAAATCAATTAAGTCCTTACAGATTGAGCCAAAAATACTAGATATAAAGACAATTGTAAAATACAATCTTTACTTTTAGTCCATTTCTCAATTAAGGCTGATTTTGATTGCTTAGTTAAGTAGCCACATTAGACGTTTTCCTAATAAAACTAGAGCATTAACTCTTCAAATCTAGATATTTATTCACATAATAATAAAATACAAACAATAATATCACATTTTGCTTTGTTGTTTCATGGAAGGTTATTTTTGGTTTACCATTTAGTACTGCAATTAGGGATTTTCAATAATCTATACACAATTAAGTGTTATAGTTATATGTACTAAGTAATTAATTGATTGAGTTATTTATGAATAACTTCCCTTCTGAATTTGACTCTAAATGCTATATATACCTCCTATAATGGAAGATTGGAATCATTTTTTTCATAGAGTTGTCTTGACAACTATTTGAATCTTAGAAATGGAAAAGCTATTTTTCACCCCATCTTCTGCCTTTGGCTCACCCTATAGTCTAATGAAGCAGCTATTTGTAAAGCCTTGTATACCTTTTTGTATTTGTCTAGAATTTGTTGAGCAAGGGCCTAATTTTTAGACTTTAAAGTACATTTCCATAAACTCAATCATATTTCAAAATTTGTAGATTCTCACATGCATTTTCGTGTGGTAATTTAATTAACTATATTAAAGAGTTTTATTTCCTATCTCCTAGAAAAGTTACAAATTAATGGATGGATTTCATAAAAATTCTCGTAGAATCGAGAATGAAGTTTACCTTCCTCGCGTATGTATAAGACCGAATCCATTCGATTTCTATTTTCTACTAGGTAATCTATTATCCTTAATTCCTTATGCATGAAGATAATCAATTCGGTTGTTGTGGTCGGGCTCATATAAAAAACTTGCGCTCATATAAGGTTGTTATGAGGTCTTCTAAACCTTTGGTATAGGTTCAAATCCTATTGGACGCAATTTGTTTCCATCTATTTTTTATATTTGATTTCATTTCTATACCAAAAAAGACATTTTGAATGATTTGGAAAGAAAGAAACTTTACCATAATTATTCACCTAGCACTTCAAAATAGAAAAGGCAATTGAAATGAAATTCAAGGTTTTGGCATGCCATATTTGGTCTTGTGTAAAAACCCTAAAAATCCTCTTAGCACCAGTGCACCACTTCATTTAGGCCGCACCCCCAAAAAAATCAAAAACAGACAGGACCCTATCTAGGAACCCATCACAGGTCCAGTCCAACATTTTAATGAACTTGATGTAAAATAGACAATATAATGATTCAAACTTGGCTTAGTTTTGTCACATTAAGGTTACATCCATCAAGCCATTCACGTTTTCTGATGGTTCAAAAGGATATAAACTAACCAACTTTTTAAACATCCGTTAATTAGGCTAATTCATTTAATAACCAAGCTTGAGTTTAAAGCTCGATTATTTCTATCGTTCTTTTCATTGTTTTCAAACTTTTCATAGCCAATTTCTATATCAAACTCTTACCCTTTTTATTTCGGATAATTTTAGCACAATGAAAATGGTCAATTTGAGTAGTTCCAAATTACTCTTACCCTTTTTATTTCGGATAATTTTAGCACCATGAAAATAGTCAATTTGGGTAGTTCCAAATTTTCATATCTTTTTGTACATAAAAAGATTCATGATTTGACATCTTGTAGTACGAGGACAACCTCTCGCAAATTTACCACTAGGAATAAAATCAATCTCAAAAATCAACTTTGGCCTCTTTAGAATTAAGTAGGGCTGTCAACTGCCGGACCTGAATAAGACACACCTAAGTCTAAGCCCAGTTCAAATCCTAACCCAACGTAAGTTCTATTGGACAAGTTCGGTTTCGGGCTAGGCCTAATCCATTAGCAATACATGTGAACTGTTATTTTTGTCTAAAATTTAATTAAATCGATCCCACGACAGACTAACCAATATGGCTTCCAATTTTCTATGTCAATTTTTAGTAAATATAATAAATATATTAATAATATTAAATATAAAACACAAACTAGTATAGATTTCAAGCCAGGCCATTATCAGATCAGACATAAATATGTCCAGACCTGGCCCAATAATCTTATCAAGCTAAATTTAAAGTCTAAGTGGGTTTGGATTCAATCAGGCGAGCTTGTCCGGCTCATTGACAGCCCTAGAATTAAGGCTTCATTTAAAGTCTGAATTAAAGCTTTATCCGTCTAATATCAACCAGCTAAACACTGATTACCAAGACATTAAAAAAAAACTGAATTTATTAGCATGATATTCAGCCCTCCGAAAACTAAAATACAAGCTAAAGCACAATGTGTCGTTCACTTTCAATATTGTAGTATTGTGAAATTTCGGCTTGTATATATATGTAATCAGATTGCAATGTCATAATCAAAATTGTATAATGTTCAGAAGCAAACAAATTAACAGAAAAACTGACAAAGACATTGAAAACCCAATAACACAATAATAACTGCCAAATAACAATAAATTTTTTAGTTAAGAAAAAATATACATAATAATGATAAGAAATGGCCTCAGAGATCTTGGTGGATAAGGATCATCAAATGGGATTGCCATCAAGAGTAGCAAATATAATTCTACATCACCGGCCATTTCACACAATGATTTTAAATAAATATATTCACTTCGCCTAAAATTCAATTTAGAAAAAAACCATTCATTGTAAAAAAATAAAGTTTTTGGGATAACATGAAGTGTCAGAAGTAGCTGGTTGTAAGATCATATTTGCAACAAATCATTGGGAATCCGAACGATTTCTTTCATCACTCAACTTCATGCATAATAATACCCAAAAGAATTTAATTTTTTTTAAAAAATACTAATGAAATAAATTGCTATGATATATCTACCTTGTCACCGAAAAATCCTATTCTTAAATCTTTTGATAAAAGAAATAATAAGGATCATCAGAGCTAAAGGTAGAACTCTATCTAGCCTAAGGATAGATTCCTTGTTGCACTTTATTATAAGCATTAAAGAATTGCAATTTTAGGCCCTTTCTATTTTGCTAAAATAAATTTAAGAAAACAATAGTTTGAAATAAGAGAATAATAAAAAAAGCTGGTTTGAAGCTGTGCCCATAAACCCTAAATCTTTTGGATGTAGAGAAAAGAGTATCAATTTACCTTATTTATAAATATGAAAATGATTAAAACCCTAATTTTCCAAAGGAGTAAAGAAAGCCAGGCCCATTCGTCAAGTTGGATTGGCCCATATTACCCGGGTCCATGAAGAAACTCAAACTGAAGAGCTCCTTGTAGCGTGATTTTAGTTGTGAGCTTGCGTGCTGATGTGCATTTGTGCCAAATTTCGTTCAGTCGAAATGGAAATGTTTATTGTATACGCCTTATATAATGGATGCCTCGGTTTCCTAGGATGCAAAAATTTGTTTCTAAGAACACTTTAATGAGGTGCGTCTATTTATATAACCAAGACACCACCTATATATATTCAATAAAACAAATCAATACCCATTACTAAATACCCATTAAAAAAAAAAATGTACCTGTAAAACTTTTGGCCCATGAAGATATGTAACTTTTTCAATATCATTTGGTAATGATTTTCCACCAATGGATTTTAAATCCAAGTTGAGAAGAAACTGTGATTCAAGGGAATGTGAGTTGCCTACTGTTGCCACGTGGATTTGGATTAAAAATATGATTTCTTGATTGTCTTTGAAGCACCATCCTTTTTTACCTAGGGTTTCTATTAGTGCTTCAGTGTTGTCCATTTTTTAATGTTTTTGTTTCAACTTTGAACCAACTAGTGTTTCTATTGAGTCACGAGGCCCAAGCCCAACTGTTTAATGGGGGCCCAATCTGAAAACATAAGAAGCGATGCCACGTCATACCCTTTATTATCTTTAATCTATAGAAAAACGTGGGGTTAAGTAACAATGCTTTGGTGTGCGTCCTAGGGGCAATTTGATAATTTACCGTTTTTTTTTTTTGTTCTTTTTGAGAGATAAAATAGTAATTTAATGTTTATAATTTAAAAAAAAAAACTCAGTGGAGAATTTATAAGGATAAGGATCACAAGAAGTTTTACAATATGAAAAACATGTGAAGATGTTGATATCCAAACTAACCAGTCCATGACGAAAACATGTGAAGACGTTGATATCCAAACTAACCAGTCCATGACGAAAACATTAAAACATTTAGGGAGGTCTCTCTAATAACAAACAAGAACGTGTTTTACATGTACAATTAGTGTTGTATCCTCATGGTATGCATACCCTAGATTCTTTTACTAGTATAAATTCAGGCATCAGGCGTCTGTTAACACCATCAAATTTCCAAGTCAAGTGTTTATTGCAAAAGTCAAGGCCGAAGATGGATGGAAAAGTTGTAGTGATGTTTATGCTAGTTATGGGAATGGTTGCCACTCAAACTTATGCAGTGTGCCCAGACCTGCCGACCTGCTTTGTTAGGTGCAATAGTATTTGCAGACTTCCGCCTGAATTGTGTGCTTCAAGGTGTTTAAAGCAGTGCCTTTTTCACGATACTTCAGATATCCATCACTATTATTGCAAATTGGGCTGTGAAACTGCCAAGTGCACTAGTGTCAGCACTCTAGAAAACCCTGCAGGTAATATCTTTTAAACATTTCTTTTTAGTTTGTTTTCAACATTCAAGATGCAAGCTAACAATGTCGGAATTTGTTGGGATGTAGGTAAAGAGGCTGTGGAAGAATGCGCTAATTCATGCTCTGAGATTTGCACTGGAAATACCTCCATGGGTTCCTCCTAGATTTGTATAATATGTCTACTAATAAGTACCGTGTTATTGCTTGGACACAAATAACTGTAAGTATATGACTTCATGTTGTATCTTGCTTCTTAAAATTATCAACAAATAAGTCTTGAACATTTGAACCGTTGGACATGTATGCGAAAGAAGACGCGTTGTTGTATAAATCACTGTCTACTTAATAATAATAATATAATAACAACTCTTCGTTGTTATATTAAAAATTATTCTTTGTCTACATATATCCATGTTAAGATTTCTTCTTTGTTATCATTATTTTTTTACTAAGAGCAGAACAATTCTCACAAAAGTCTATCTTTGACCTCTCTCATTTTGTCGTTAGACCTCTCATATCTGGACGAATAGTATTTGTGTGTGGCACTATTGCTGATTCAATTACCATATAATCAATAAGAAATTTAAATACCAATTATAAGTAGTTTTTATTTTTCACTAAGAGCAGATCCAACGGCTATTCCTTTTGGTGCACAATCTATTTCGTGAAAAGAATGTATGTTTAGGCTAATTTATCTATTATTTTAATACATACACAATACGGGAGAAGAAGCTGCCAAGTGACAATAATATTTAAGTGAATTTTTGTTTACGCTAAACTAAAACTAAATTGGTGCATCGTCCATAATTACACTTTTCTTCAGAGCTTGGAAAGCTTGGCATATGAGTTGAAATGAATAGAAGTCAATACTTGTATTTAATTTTTTCGAGCCCATTATATGAATTCTATTACCAAAAGTGGATTTATAAGATGAATTGAAAGCTGTTTTTTGGTAAAGATAGTTTTCTCATAATAGAAAATCTTTCTACAAAAAATCAACCCAAACGAAAATATTTAATTTTGACAAAAATTGTTTTGAAATTTGAAAAATCTAGACCGTTTGATAATTTTATAACACTGTAAACAAATTTTGATACATCTAGACATCTTCAAATGTGTTGATTTTTTTTTAAAGATATATATATTGTAGGAAGAGCATCTCCACCAAAAAAATTAGCTTCTGATTTCTTGTTTTTCATGGTGGAGTTTTTTTAGAGTTCGTATAAATGGAGAACGGGCAAGTAATCTTTTTTTTTGTGTTAATAAGAGTCAAAAGTCAAAACTTGTATTAGGCCAAATCTCTTTCGCTCCCGTTCCTTTCCACGGAAAGCCCACCCAACTGCTTACACTGCTCCTAATTTGGACCAAAGCCCAAAAATTAAACCCAATTTTGAACCATGCCAATACCCTGTGCATCACTCCCTAAATCCACTTGTGCACACAGCCACACCTAACTCGTGACCAGGGCGGATCTAGGGGGCGGTGGTGGCTTGGAGAGGGTGGCTGCAACCCCTCCCCCCCCCCCCCCAACTTTTCCTGGCAATTGAATAATACAATATTTCACCACAAAAAAAAAAAAAAATTAGTTAACATTTGTACTAGCAGCCCCCCTTGATTTAAAATCCTGGATCCGCCTGGCTCATGACTCATGTCAATAGTCCTCATATAGTCAGTAACACCAAAACGACGAAAAACCAAAATTATTCACTTGTGTTGTTGTGTGTGAGAGAGGAGAGCAGTTCACTGCCACATAAAAAATAATATGTACCACATGAACAGTTTAACTGTATACATAATTAATGTAAGTATCTGGCACGAAAAAAATGCTCTTCACATAGTTACATTCCCTGTTACAACTTACAAGCCAGCAAATTGAACTCTGCTGCTGTTCAACGGCACTTTACATGGGAAATGAAAGCTTAAATAAAAGTTAGCTATTTAAGCATTCCTCCTTTCACTCAAAACTCATATTTATAAGACCGGCTGGGGAGAGCCGGAACCCAATACAGACACTACAACAATAGCAAACAAAAACAAAACAGGGCAAAAGACATGAACAACTGAGAAAGAAAAGAAAGGCCAGTCGTCAGAGCCATCCTTATAAACAAGTACCACCCTCAAGAAACTTCCCTTGAATAACAATCAGATAAGAGTCTTCCAAGAAAAATTGGTATTGTTGATATCAAAAAGGGTTTCTACTGGCTTTGGGGATGACAAATCTGCCACACTTTTAAACTGCCACATTGGAAACCATAAGAAGATTAATATATGCTATCCCATGAAAGAAGTAGTTGGAAAAAAAAAAAATGCATAATCGAGTTTCACTTTCACTTTCAAATATTAGTAAACTAAAGACCTATAATAAGATATCTCATATATTGTACCTTATCCTGCCTGTACTTGTCACGTACAGCATTCAGTACACAACCATTAGTGTTCATCTGCAGATTATGGAGTGCAAAAACTCCAGCTTTTAAATTTGATGCCTTGTAACAAGTATAGTACTCAAGAGTTGGATTCTGCATTAAGTATCAAATGAGTGCTGTTCTGGTGGATATAAAGGCTAAACAACAAAACAAAATGGAATGAAACAACAGATGGACAAAAAAAAACAAGAAAGAGTGAGAAGGGAAAGAAAGCAGACCCATGGGTGACCTGATTGATCTAGTGTCCATGTGGCAAGGAATACAGCAGACGCAGCTATCAAAGAAGGAAGGAACCTCAAGAACCCATAATCAAGTAAAGTAAGTTCTGCTAAATAACATGCCAGAAACTTTAGCTAAAGAACTGGGGCCTGCACAACAGATCAAGTGAGTGTCAAAACATACTATCCCGAGGGAGAGAGAGACTAGTTCGCTCTTGATGGCAGATATACTGAAGTCTAATTAGATACCTTGGGCGTAGACACATTTGCTGCTCAGAGATATCTCCTATGGGGAAAGATTAGAGGAAGAAGTGTTAATGATAGACAAAGTGACAACACAATACCCAAAACCAGTTAACAGACGATCTTGAAATTACTATCCTCACCTGAGAAAGGTTCTAACTGTTGGCACTGATAAATGAAACCCCAAAAAATTCAACACTCGACTTTCCATTTTCAGTACCTGAAAATTTGATTACTGAGAGTGTTACCTCCATTAAACAAATATGAGAAAACGTATTATAGCCCCAAGAACAAAGACTGCAAATCACTGCATCAAGTACTATGCATAAACGAAATAACACAGCATCAGTGAAAGCAGTTTCCTTGAATTTGTGTAAAAACTGCATGAAAATGTGTATAAGTTAAGTCAAGTAAACCTTACAGTCGACTTCTTGAATGCATCTTTATCCGGATTTCAAAAAGTTGAAGTTCATAGTATGCATTTTAAGTATGTAGACTATTCTAGACTATTGGTGTATTACTGTATTGTATAAATCCTCCCAAACTTTAGATTGCAGACACAATGGTAACATAAGGTTTTGAAAATCAATATTGATGGATAATGGTGGGATAATGCTGATGGTGAAGGTTGATATTTGTAGTATACGTATTGCTGATGAAGATGGTCATATTGTTGAGAATAGGCATCACTAACGGAGTAGAATATCAAGAGTGGAACTTAATGATTTCATTTTAGTAAAATTCGAGAATAACCTGATCATTCCTTAAATCGTTTTCTAGCATAACACACTCGTACCACCCTAATTCTACACAAACAGCATATTCCTAGACCAAATTGCAAATGTACTTCAATAAACACATGTTGGAGACATTTCGGGACTCAAAACCAATAATCCTCTGCCAATTTAGATTCAGGACAATGTGGTTAAAATAAAAATGCAAAGTTAACGGTCCGACAAAAAGTACACAGCTACAGATTAGTGGATGAACAGTAAGAATCCAGAAAATGTCTTGGATATGTTGAATGAATCCTATCCCTCCAAATTTTTCACTGTCTTTCAGTTGCCATCCTCCTGAATTCATGTTCATCCAGGTGTGAGGGCTTGAAACTTGTTGACATATATGACTGTCCCCGAGCCTACTCTAATATATTAATAGAATTGACCCTTCACATAAGTTCGAGCTTATGGAGAAATTGGCAATTTAAAATGGTATCGAGCCTCCGGTTTTACGAGAGGTCTGGATTCAACTCCCCGCGGTGAAGATGTCAAGTCCTTCTACCTATGCATTTCCACTCTCACGCCGGTGAAAATGTCCATCCTTCTACTTCATGTATTTCCAAATGTCTCGCTAAGGGGGTGTTGACATATATGAGTATCCCCGAGCCTACTCTAATATATTAATAGAATTGACCCTTCACATAAATTCGAGCTTATAGAGAAATTGGCAATTTAACAAAACTTAAGGGGGCTCAGCCTCAATTTTGATCGAATTTGGCATTTAAGCATACAATTTCCATGCCTAGACTAGGTTTGGGCTAGAGTTGTGATATTCTGTTGCTTTGGTTTTTGAGGTATTATAAAAGCAACACACATATGACCGACGAAGATAGACAAAAGAGGCATTTTTGACAGTTCAAAAAGACTTTAATGGAAAAGTCAAAGGGATAACTGATGTATCTTGTTGGCGGAAGTTTCAACAATGGATGAACATCAATAAGATTTAATAAATCAAACACCTAAATCTAGGGTTTAAACCTTCAAACATGAAGAACAATTCACAAAGAATTAATAATCAATAATAACCTCCTAACAATGAAGGCCTAGATGCATTTATATAAGAAAACAACTACTAAACCTAATTGGAAACCAAATAGGAAACTATCCTAAGTCTTATTCCTAATTGAATTAGGAAACCAAATAAAATAGAAACTACTAATTAATTATTTATTCCATGCTCATGCATCAATAACTCTAAGGAATAAGAATGGAAATGTGGCCTAACTTGCCTTGTGCAAGAGATAGCCCTGAACTCAGATATGGCGGGGTTTGGCTTCACATAATGATTTCAAACTCCAACGCCTCAGGATAAGAGCAACTATCACCTAACAGCTCCATCATCAATTGATACATTACATATTTACGTCCCATCAAGCCGTCAAAATACATAAAGATGTTTTAGTCTTAAAGCCATCAATCCATGCGGGAAACAATATTATCCTAGTTTCAATCTCACAACTCAACCAGTCCATTGTGACACATGTGAAACTGAATTCCCAGTGATGAGTACTCCTTAATAGCCAAAATTAATTATGCAAACAAGAAAGACAAGTAAATGCACAGAAACAACTAATTTCTACACTAACGTGGAGACAAGTATATGTTGAAATTAATAATCTCAACAGTATCAACATAGATAGGAGTGTCTGAACTATGAAGTATTTTAGGCATATTTAACTCAAATTTATGAAGTTCAATTAATGACGAGATACCTCGGCTGTTGTGTAAGTGTTGTCTGTGATGAAGCAAAACTCTTCCACGTGGGGTGCACAAACTTCTTCATACTTTCTTTATGGCACACAAACAAGAAAACACATATAATACAATAAGTCAAATAGTTCAATAGTACAAATAATCCAATTCAAATAAGTTCACTATTAAATTTTATGTGCCCTAAAAAGGTGCAAATAACACAAGACAGGATACATCTAAGATCAACTATGGAAACATTTAGGTTTAATCATAGTAAGAGAGAGAGAGAGAGAGAGAGAAGTACCTTTTAACAAAAAAATAAGCATGTGGATTAATCTATGTGCATAAGATCGAAGATAAAAGAAAGTCAATTGTATATAATAATGCCATTTAGGATTACATTCTAATTTCCATGAGAATAGGTGTTATTCTTATCTCCCCAAAACAAATTTATATTAATAGGACTTTTGTTGCGATGTATGGTTCCTATGCAGAGCATTTGAAGCCTTACTTCGTAATATATAAGCTCCTGGGGCCACTCCACTCATTGCCAATAGGTTTTGAGTTGGTGCTCCAAATTTAATACTTTTTCTTAATCACATCATACCTACATTAGCAATGGCACAGATACGTTTGTGACATGTTCGTGCCCAAAGTGTCTGATCAACAAAGAAACAAATCTCACTGAAGTAGTACATTTGTACATATGTGTCTGAAACAAGGCATACAACATGGGGTCTGACAGAATTTTCCTAGAGATGGAGGGACAATGTTCCATAGTATCTAAAATCTTACAAACTTTGTATCAGTAAAAATCTTGATGCATGTCCATAACTATTTAGAGTGATTCTAGAAACTAGATGTTTAACCTTTTCTACCTAAATACCACTGCTTTGAAAAGTTTCAATTTCATTTATCTATATCACAATACTGAGATATTGAAACAAAAATTGTACACAAACACAACTACACATACTGATGCACCTACAGCTGACTTGATGAGTTTGAGCGCCAGTCACTTTCAAAATTATAATTATGATAGAGAAATGAAAACAAGAAAACTTACGAGGCAATTAGCATGCAAGCTCTGTTGCATGGGTACGCCCTAATTTCCTCTGTATCTCGTACCCATGTCCTGCGGACATCGGGTAATGGACATGGACACCGACACCGGACACAAGCAAAACAGGACCCTAATTCTCGATCTCGCCGTGTCCAAATCGTGCATTGCCCGTGTCCAAACCGTGGACTCCGTCCGCACCCATGCAACACAAAGATGCAAGTAATGCCTAGCAACCAAGTAGTTGCCTTTCAATGTAACTTTGAGAAAGAAAAAACGGTCAATCGGATAAACGGAGAGATAGAGTGTATCTGCAAATCAACTTATATTCCTCATAAACCTGAAATGAAGAAAAAAAAAAAATAAAGACTCTTCAAGCACCAACTACCATTGTAAAACTTGAAATGTAATTTTCCGCCTTCATGACTAACAAAGAGAATATCAAACGTTCTGCCAAAAATAACAAACCTAAATACTAAATTCATACAAAAACTGCTGAAGAAAGAGAAAAGTATGCATCATTCGAAATTAGATATTAGACAGGTTTGAGCTCTACGATAGAGAAAAAAAAACCTTTCGTTAAGTGACATCCCCATACAGTAAATTGTTAAGCAGAAAAGTTCACTACATGTGAAAGACCCTACGTAATAATTTAATGAGCCACACATAGTAGAGCTTAACCCCCCATTCTTCTTAAACGAAGAAGAGCAACTGGATTTTAGGCGTTGCCTACTGCAAAAGAGATTGCAAAATGAAATTCTACACAACAGTGAGCTTCACAAAGTATAGGAGTAAGTGAGTAACTAGTTGAAATATTAAAAAATAAAAAACAATTTGAGCACTACAAAAATTTGGGCCTTGAATCTCTCGAATGCCCAAACCGCAACTGATAGCAGTAACTTTATGCATAGAAAGCTCTCGACCATTTAACAAGATAGTACAAACCCCCAGAATATTTGTCTCTATTCTACTCATTGTTAAAAACAAAATAAACATAAGAAAAAGCAGACTAACCTCCACAAGCCAATCAATTAGAATCCTTCGCATGCTTTCAGAGATATCTTGCTGTAGTGTTTCCACGAAACTGGAACTAGGTCTTCGAGTGAGCTGAAAAAAGAACAGACAATACTAAATCGATTGCTGATAATCATAGACAACGCAACGGCAGTAAAATACACTCCTAATCTCCTCATGACATAGATTGCAAAACCAGCAAAACTTCTTGCAACTACAGAAACATCTTAAACAACATATTTGGACCTAACTATGGCTGTGATGCTGGAAATCAAGATTTTATGTACACACTTTATGAACTCAGCGCATTGATCACCTTTATGTGCCTTTTTCCAAACCAGACACTGCATCTTTTGTAACCAGATCTAAGCTGTCAGTCGTCTCCAGTCTTAGACGTCATAAACTCATAATTATGAACTAGACAATTCGCAAGCAGTGCAGTAATTTCATGAAATTAATTTGAATATTTCCTGTATATCCCTCCAAAGCCCATGTATGAAATTATAAACCTAACTCTCTCCTATATAAAGCGGGTTAAGGCTAAACAAAATTTGGCTACTCCCCTCTTTAGTTTAGTTGTAAATTAGGGTTCTCTCTATCTCTCTCTCCCATTTCTTTAGTTTAGTATAGTTTAAGTAATTAGGGTTTATAATTGTAGCCTCCATAAAACCTCCATTAAAATACGTTCAAGTTATTATTATTATACAATTAAATTGCTCTTATTTATATTAATCCAATGATATTAAGCTAATCTCCCCCATTAGAGGGAGTGATTATGAAGCCTAATGAGGAATAGATTGCTTAGTTGAATTTTTTAATTGTGTATGTGTTTCAATGAGTTTAGTTTATTGTATGACTTACAAAATAAACATATAATAAATTAAACTAGGGATTGTTATAATTAAGTGGAGAGACTTGGTTGTAATAATTCTACATACTAGTAATAATGATTATAGAGATGTAGGTTGTTACTAGGGATGATAAAATTTGAAGCTTTAGGTTGGATCATTGTGTGAAAACCTAAAAACGATCTATTTTTAATGAATAATTCGTAACTTGCATGAAACTAATCATTAGGTAGATTTATTACTCGCTCTATATCTTCTTCTCATCATTAATTCTACTGTTTCTTCACATTCAATTTACTGTTTTGGTAATATAAATTAATTATATATCAAATGACGCCGCTGCCATCTTAAACTTATTAAGGACGAGAATTTAATTGGTTGAATCTAAGGGGCAATCCCCATTCTCTACCCACCTACCCTTTTAATTTTTCATTCTTGTTTCTCATATTTTTGTTACTGTTCAAGTTTGATATTCATTGTTTTAAACAAAGAGCGCGCCCACCCGGCCTCCCTCCCTTTTGCTTTGCACAGAGCGCACCCGCGCTCTCTTAAGATTGCGGAATCACAG
Organism: Coptis chinensis; assembly: GCF_015680905.1. Classification (NCBI taxonomy): domain Eukaryota; kingdom Viridiplantae; phylum Streptophyta; class Magnoliopsida; order Ranunculales; family Ranunculaceae; genus Coptis; species Coptis chinensis. The sequence continues at coordinate 80,083,448 of NC_141463.1, read as the reverse complement.
TGAAGAATACTGCGATAAAGTGTGTTTCTGTAGTTTTGCAACACTTAATTTCTGGAACAACAACCAATAAGGAGGGTTTGTAGAACTCCAATTGCTCTAAAAGTTTTACAGGAACACGCATGATCTGTCAGGAGTCTCCAGCAAAATTTTGGCGATTTTTGGCTCTGTTTTGATTGGGTAACCATTCGGTTGTTTGTATTGTGTCTGAAAACTATTTCACAAACTTTGCAGGGCAGTAGAAGGACTTTCACAACTCTGATTATTCTGAAATTTTACAGGCTACTTACCGGATGTCTTAGCAAACTACTGTAAAAATTTCAAATTTTTTGGAGTGCGCACGCACCCTATTATACCTATATTTGAGCGCACATGTGCCCTGCCTTCCTGTAACCTTGTTTTGCGTTTTCTTTCCAGTTTCAAGGCCCATTCCATCAGAAAATCGCGCGAAAGCCTATTTCTAAAAAATATTTAACAGAGCGCGCTTGCGCCCTAGTTACCTTATATTTGAGCGCGCTCGTGCCCCTCTGAAGAAAGCCCGATTTACACAGGTTAGTTACAATTCATATTTTCGTTGGAATTTATTGTTTATTCAGTATTCCAAGCATCCACAGGACAAGTAAATTCGTATTAAAGACGTTATTCATAAGCGTAACAAGGAGGCACTCAGGTTCTCCTCTTTTCACTCCTCGTTTCTTCTATCAAAGGAGTTTTAATCCTAGTATATCAGGTTGTTGTTTGACTGTTGTTCTTATTCTTTCATATTAGACTTAGCCTTGCATGAGATTAAGGTCTGGTAAGAAAAAACCATCTAACGTTATATATCGTAAACGTCAACACACACGCCTATCTAGAATATCATACACCACACCTACAACAATGGCTAAAGAACCAGAGACTCCTCTCTCTGATTTTTAGAAATCCCTGATCGATGGACCTAAGTCGTGCATTATTCCTGCAGACCCAGTGGGGGATTTTCGAATTCCCATGAATATATTTATCTTGTTACCAGTTTTCCATGGTTTAGACCTCGAAAAACCTTATCAACACATGCATAGGATAGAACAAGTTCTCACTACATTCCATCATCTTAGCGTAAGTCCGGATTAAGTTAAACTTAGGGTGTTTCCATTCACCCTAACCGACAAGGCAGCGTCTTGGTTAACTGCCCAAATGCCAAACTCCGTGGACTCATGGGTTAAACTTGTTCAATTGTTCATGGAACAGTTTTACCCACCATTGAAGACAGATAAAATGTTTCAAAAAATTCATTTTTTCCACCAAAACCCTCATGAATTCTTTTCAGAGGCCTGAAATCGTTTCACTGATCTTCTCATTGAATACCCGCATCATAACCTTGCGAAAGACACGCTTGTCCGCGCATTTTTCAAGGGCCTTTCACATCATCATAAGGAGGTTCTAGATATCATGAATGGGGGTAGTTTTCTTAGTAAAGGAGCCTTGGAGGCTTAAAAATTCTTAGAAGATCAATCTAAGAGAAACAACAATTGGGGAGGTAACAACTCTTCCCACTCCACTCCTTCTTCTTTAACAGTTAAGGTTGCCAGTATGTTTGAGGTTAAACCTGATCCCGATCGAGCTTAGAACTCTTATCGATGCCCTCACTGAAAAGGTAGATGCCATCGCTATTCAATAACAACCCACTCTAGTCATAAACATAAACTCTACTCATTATAATGTCTATTTTAGTCTTGAGCATTCCGACTTCTATTGTCCTATTGTCTATGAACAGCCATCACCACAGCCAGAAAATGTCTGCGCTTTTAATAACAACCCTAACACACAATGGAGGTAAAACACTAATTATAATCCACTACAACAAGCTACACCTCCAGGTTTTAATAATCAAAATATTAGACCCACTACAAACTTTAACCAGTTTATTCCGCATTAAGGACAATGAAACTTTGGTGACCAGAATAGACGTTTAGTACCCATGACCCAGAACTATCAACATCAAGACATGACCATGCAACAAGCCTTAGTTCCGGTCACTCCTCCTATGGCCACTCAACCCGTCAAATCACTCCTCCTATGGCCACTCAACCCATCAAACCATCTATAAACGAAGTAGTAGTGACCTTGATGCAAAATCAGAATCAAATTATGCAACAAACATTTCAAATGATGCAGTCTTTGTGCCAAAAAGTTATTGACATGTCTCCTAACCAAAATAATAACCAAATAGGCGTGCTTCTAGGACAAGCAGTGCCTAATCCTACATCAACAAACACCATCTTCGAAGTGAACAGTATTCACTGTAATGGTGATATAAACCAAGGGGACCTCCATGTGATCACTACCGCCTTCGCTCGGTAGAGTAGTTGATAACAAAGTAACTATGCTTACAGATCGCCTGCAAATGGAAGCTGAAAATGAAACCATACCGAATACTGTCATAGAAACTGAAGACCCTACAACTGTAGAAGTTCCAGTCCAACCACAACCAAAAGGTACAACCTTACTAAATATCATCATAGAAACTGATGATCCTACACCTGTAGAGGTTCCAATATGGACACCTAGATGGAAAACGGCTAAAGATAAAGCAAAGACTAATAATACTTTTGACCCTTATGTTAAATATAGAGATAAACCACCGTATCCCCAGAGACTAGTTGTGTCTAAAAAGGATGAGAATTTTGATGAGATTAGGGAAGTATTTAAAAATCTGACTATAAACCTACATTTTCTATATGCTATAAAAAGTCTACCTGGACACGCTAAGTTTCTAAAAGAGTTGTGCACCAAAAAGAGGAAAACCAACATATCGAACAAAGCCTTCTTAATTGAACAATATCCCTCTTTATCTTAACATAACAAAATTATTAAATACAAGAACCTTGGTCATCCTACTGTACAATGCATCTTGGGAGCTTACTTCATAACAACTGCTCTATTAGACCTGGGGGCAAGTGTTAACTTACTCCCTTTTTATTTATATAAACAACTAAGTCTAACAAAACTTCAACCAACAAAAATGACTTTGCAGTTAGCTGATCGTTCTATTAAGAACTTCAAGGGCATAGTTGAAAACATTCTCGTTAAAGTTCAAGACTTTTACTATCCAGCCAACTTCGTTATTCTCGACATAGAAGTTGCCCATGATTCCATTCCCATCATCTTAGGACGTCCTTTTTTGGCAACCGCCAATGCCCAAATCAATTGTCAGGATGGCTCAATGACTCTTTCTTTTGGAAATCCTTTTATGGAAGTTAACATGTTTAGACAAAAGCAGGGACAACTAGTTTTGTATATCACATTAGTGCTTCCAACGATCTCGTCCCCACACTAGTAGATACCCCTCTTATGGAAGAAGACAAAGATCACAATTTTGACTCCTTGAACATAACTCAAATAGAGAAAGAATTTTCCACCCTGTCTTCCGACCTTATGAGAGATGGAGTCAATCTCACAATAGACGAGATAGAGAATTCCTCAAAGATGGAGATGAATACCATAATTATGTGGATGCGAACAACCTAGATGAAGAATTCGATGAGTTTCTAAGAGCATGTGACGATTCACCCTCTCAAGAACTACCAAAGAGCCATTTGATACCTTCATTTTCAAATGTGAGATAATACCAACCCATGCCACCAATAAGTTTTGTGCTAAACCCACGTTCTCATTTTTTCCATTCTTTCCATCTAAAACTTATCCATATCCCACATATCTTCCACAACCATCCATTTTCTCACGACCATTCACTTAGACACCTTTTCGTTCAAAGAAGAAGAAGAGAGTACACGCTCGATTAGGTTCTAGGTCTATTAGGCTTTGCTTTCATTCCACTAAGCTACGTCGTACAATATCTTGGTGCTTGATTATGTTTGGTGGTGTATTCTATGTTAATTATTTATGAAAATACCCACAACTCTTTAGGTTGTTGATATATGGTAAACTGCATGTTAATAGATGTTTTAGATAAATTCTCGAATATCTGACTATAAAAGACTCACTTTATTTTTTTTGGTATACTCCATTCCAATCTTATGTTATGGGAGTACACCATTAAGGTAACCAGACCCTCCTTTTGAAGTGCATGGTTGTAAGTGCCGGATCCTTAGTCCAAGTTTTATGTGACTCACGCATTAATCTCTTGCACTTTTTCTCATTGTTTGAGTAGTGTTTATCTATGGAGTGAGTTACATTTTTATTTCTTTCTCATAATTTTGTTTTTCCAAAAATCAAACATATAAAAATTTTTAAAAAAAAATTAAAAACATAAACATATATTAGTAAGTTTAGGGAATCTAACTTTAAAAGACCCAAGTTTTTGTACAATACCACCTTTCTGGAGTATAGGCCACAAAAATTTTCAAACTTGAAAAGAGTTTTCAAATTTTGTTTGGAGGTGGTGTATTTTGGTATTTCATTTCAAATCTTTTTGTCACCCTTTGCCTGTCATGTTTACTCTAGTAGAGTCCATGTTAGTTAGTACGTAACAGTTTAATTGTGTTTCATGTTATCATATTTTATTTATAATATTTCTGTTATAGGTACTGCCAATTTTTATCAAGTTTCTATGGTAAATTCTTTCCTTATCTCTTTACACTTTGCAGACAAAGTGTTCGATTGTTTGGAGGTGGGATAGAAACATTTACAAAAATTAGGAATTTTTAGGATGCAAATTATTCTCTTTTCTTTACAAAATGTTAAAAGTCATAAAAATTAGTTAGTTACATAATTTAATTGTGCTATTGAATTATTTCATGAACCCCCTTCTCCCAAATTGTTTGGCGGTGGTATATTTAATTTTAGGAACTATGATAGGCGCATACTTGATTTGTGAACGTATGGTATTATTTTTGTTAGAGTCCGTTTATGTCCCAAGTGCTATTTATTATTTCATGTTATCCCCATAACATGTGGAACTCATATAGGAGTTGCGTCTGTTTTTCTTTACCTATATTAGTATGTTCTAAATTTGTTTTACAGGTGCTCTAAAATTTTCACGCGTTTTCATGGTATTTTGTATCCTTCTTATTTCTATACTTTGAGGACAAAGCATATTTTTGTTTGGGAATGGCATAGAAATACGCCAGTAATTTAAGGCACCTATTAGGGTATATATATATATATATATATATATATATATATATATATATATATATATATATATATATATAGGTTGGTTTCTTAAAAGCGGACGTCCGTAAAACGGACTTAACAAAAATAATAGTCTCAATGTGACAAAGAAAGAAAAACCCGCCAAAAAGGAAAATAAAAAGAATTACCTTTTACAATCCTACTTTTTCTCTTCTTCTCATGCTCTCTCTTTTCCTATTATTTTGTAAGGGGAACAGACGCAGTAAATTCTGACTTGAATGATGGAAGGCATGGATGAATTTTGCGAATAACAAGTATCTCCTGAATATAGTTCAATAAAGAAAAAGAACTCTTTAGCAATAGAAGTCGCGGTTTGACTGTTTCAATAAAGAAAATGTGCATAAAAGTACTCCGTCAAACAAAGTTACTGGGGAGATGTATCCTTCCCTGTATGACATACTCTCCGGTTCGCTGAAATATGAGTCTAGAAATCTTAGCGTGTCTGTTTGGTCGTTGATGACCCCCATCTTCAAAGCATGGAATTTGCCCTATATTTATCCACTGCACAAGAAACATATTGCCATAAGCTTAAGGCCTGTAAAAACTAATTCAATAACAACACTTGAAGCAAGCAATAATTGCGCAACCTTAAGATAGATAGAAGAGTATATCAGAGCCTCCAAGCGATCACTAGTTTCCATACCTACCAACAGTTCACGGACAACTTCTAGCTGCATTGCATACAGAGCTGAGGCAAAAAATTTAAAATGTAAAGACTGTTACAACCCCTTTTCTACTACAAGCCCTAACCCCTCGTTCACAGACACTTGTACAGTTCCAATCTCTCTCTTCTCACTATTTTCTCTCTTCAGACACTATTCTCCCTCTTTTCTGATGGCTCCTTCTTTCTTTCTCTTCCCTTCACTTTCTCTTTATATCCTTTCCTTTCTTCATCCGGGCCCTCCACCTGTCCCTCCATCTCGCGGTCTCCTTCTCTACGCGTGTAGGGTTTCCATACTGCGACCACGTGACTTAGCCCCGATCCAGTGCGCCGCGGCATGCTACCTTTCGTTAACTCGGGCGCATCCTTTCTTGGATCCTTTGGGCCCCCAATACTACCACTACAGATGCCCCCTCTCGAGTCCGCGACCATTTGGTGATCGGGGAGTCGAGAGTCCCTGATGTCACATTTCCCTCCGCGGTTCCCCCAGATTCTTTTTCCTCGCTGGACTCACGAGTCCCATCGCCATTATAACTTGCGTCCCCTCGTTTCTTGTGCATCCACGCGTCAATCCCTGACTGATCCCTTTTAGTGTCGCCTCGATTTCAGCCCCTTCCAATTACTCTTTTGCCCCTTCCTCTTATAAAAAGCCCGCTCGATTCTTTCCTTCTGCCATTCAGTCTTTCATTTTCCTCCTAACTACTCTCCCTTTTCTCTACTCTTCCCTTGTTAATCGCTCCTCCGCCTTGGCACGCCTCTCCCCCTTTTCTTTTGTGGAGGGTTTTGTTCCCCGTTGCTCCTCCCTTCCTTCGGGTTGGTCCCCTTTCCTCCTTAATCCATTATTTGCTATATTGCGTGTTTCTCTCTTGAGTTTGAGACTATTCGCTTCTTCTCTCTCCACCGGTCTTGTCGTTTAACTTCTTTCCCCGACCTCGATGTCGGCTTCCGGATCCGACACCTCATCCTCCTCCTCGTTATGTGGTGTCGCCTCCCCCCCGCCCGACCGGATCGGGGCTCCTTCCACCTTCAGGCCCGCTTTTGCCCTTCCTCATTTTCCCCCCCCGTAGGCCTAATCTCGAAGGTGTCAAAGGCGACTTCACGGCATACCAGCGGACGTCATATTGGAGCATGTCCCCGCTTCGCCAACCTACTACCCTCATCTAGTTCCCCATGGTGAACGACCCCTGGATTTCTAGTTGCCACGGTGGGGCAGATTGTAGCCGACCTCCGTCGCCCCTCACCCGCCTTGGCGTCGGAAGTATGCAACCACTTCAACATCCCTCCTTGCCAAGGCATCGGCAATTTCACGGAGGGTTATGTATGCTTCGCGAACCACTATAACCGGGTCGAAGTCCCCAAAATAACGATCCATGACATGATCGCTCATTTTACATAAAAAAAGAGCACCAAGGATGTCGGCGTGGGATACCATTCTTTTACGTGTTCGACCTAGGGAAGCAACATTTTATGCCCGTGTCACCTCCTCGGACAAATTGTGGCACCATTACCCCTTTACATCTCACGGGAACTTCCTCTCCGCGGATCTTCCTCCCGACTTGAGCCTTAATCATCGGCCTTTCTCCCGGTGAAGAAGCCTCTCTATTAATCCCTTGGCGTGGGTCTTCTTTTTGCTTCCCCTTTTAACTTGACCATTTTCTTTTTCGGGTTGGCGTCCCGGACTTCGAAGTCCGCGACCCTACGACAATTTCTTTTCCACCACCTTTCGGGGAAGATTCACGACACTGGGGCCGAGGCCGATCTGCGGTACTAGGAATTGATCCCACATCAGCGCCACTCCCTCCTCTCCGATCCCGGTTGAAGTTCATAGGAAAATATTGTTCCCCTTTTTACCGCCCCCCACCGCCCAAAGAGAGAAAGCCTCGGGATTCACCCCCTCCCAAGAAGAAGAACCACACCAAAAGCTTCCCCCGCCACCGACCAAATCCCGTCCCCTCGGTCATCCTCCGCTTCCCCCGCTCATTCCGCTGACCCACACCCTTACCAGTCCCTGACCACTTGGGAGGACCAATACTCTTCCCCTCATTCGCTCTCCACTTCTTCTCCTCATCCCGACATGGGCGCCCACAAGCGCAAGCTTTTCGACAGCGACTCGGATGAGGATGTCTCCGTTGTCGTCCCTCCCGCTGCCGCCCCGTCCTCCCCTCCTCCGGCTTCCAAGCGTCCGCGGACTTCTACATCTGAAGAAGACCCCGCCCATCAGTCTGCGGACCAACCCGCTGCTCCCCCTCGTGCTGAGCAGTGGCCTGGGAAGGAAGTGACCCCCCGCTTTGAGCCCATTCCTACTTTCTGCCCCACCTTCAAGGTACGGAACCGCACTCTCAACATTCGCGATTCAGCCTTGGACAACGCCGCCGTGGCCTCCTCTCTGTTCTATGGGTCTCATCTCCCCAGGGACATGGCCTATGCTGATGGGGGAACGTTTGACTCTCACCGGACCTCTTTTTACACTGGCTGGGAGAAGGTACTCTCTCTCTTGTACTGGGTGCTTTTCCCTTCCCCCCCTTTGAATGCTCTAACCTCTGTTATTTCTTTTCAGATGAGCTTGGACATCTCTTACATGATCCGAGGCCTTTTTGGTGCAAGGGCCCGGATCGACCAATTGGACGGTGACGTTGCCGCTGGAGCAAAAGAATGAGGGCGCGGAGATGGAGAAGCTTCGGGGCCCGGGGCGAAATGAAAACTGGCGAAACGCCGCCCCGGCCCGCCTATATGGATAAGGTTAATGACCGCTGAGTAATCGGGAAACCCTCTTTGGCTCGACATACCGCCCGCGGCTTCCCTCTCTGAGAAGCACCAGGCTGAAATGGCGGCGCTCCATAAGCAGCACGACACCGACATGGATGAGCTCCAGGATCACTTCCATGCCCAGGCCGACAAGAGGGTGGCCAAAAAGATTAAGGAGGAGCATGAGCGGCTTATCAAGGAAGGGCGACTTCTCCCTGAAGCCCCGACCGCGGTCCCCCCTTCAGAGGTGGCGGCGCCCCTTCCGGAATCTGTTTCAGCGGTCGATGATGCCGCTGTCATAGTGGCCGGGGTGATAGACGCTGCTGCGGATGCCGCCCTCGAGGAAGCCGCCGAGTCAGTGATCCAGGAAAATGTTTAAGTGTGTTCTGCTTGAAATGGCATGTTTTGTGCCCTGGCCAGGCTTCTTTGATACTATTTGCAGTGTTTCTGATACTTTTCGTTTTATTTTTACTCTCTCTGGTTGAGGATAACTGATTATGGATATACCAAATATTTTGTCTCTGTAATTCCCAAGTGTCCTTGTCGGTATATGATGTTTGCATGACTTTAGTGGTAATGATCCTCTATCATCGTCTCCACCCGTTTGGTCGGGAGCCTCGCTCCCTTTGCCCCCTGTTCAGGTCGGGACCATGCCCTTGACCTATACTCATGTCGGACCCCTTGTCCGCGGGCAGACGAAGCCTCTTCGCTTCCCCTTGCCGGCATCTCATATTGTGTCCGGGGCGACTCCTCTCGCCGGCTCGCTGAATCTCGCGACCCGTCGTGGACACTTTTTGCCCGGACCGAGTTTTAGACTTCGTCCCTCGGAAGGCTCTCCCTTCCGTTCCCTCTCTTACTCTGAAGGCGATAAAAATTCACGCGACATTAACCATCTCGAAAGTGCTAAAGTTTTATATATGTACAACTAGCTCATGTGGTTTTACACCACTCCCCTTACATTTACTCATGAAATTTCTTTAACACCTTACATTCCACGGTTTTCAACGGCTCTCCCTTCCAAGGTTACGCAGAACATGTAGGTGCGACCCTCCCACCTCAATCACCACGTAAAGGCCCCTCCCATGTTGGACCCAGCTTTCCCTCGCTCACCTTCTTGGTGTTGGGGGTTACCCCGCAGCATTCGCAGTCTCCCATCTTAAAAGCTCCTAGGCTTCACCCTCTTGTTGTATGCTTGCCGTTGGGGCGGGCGATGGTACTCTTCTAGTCGGATCGCGGCGGTGTCTCTTCTTTCTTCCGCTAGATTCATATCTCCGGCTAGGATGCCCCGGTTTGATCCATCCTCGATGGCCGAGGTTCTAGTAGTAGCTGCCACCGTTACGTTGGTATCACGGCCTCAACACCATATGCTAAAGAAGGGGAGTCTCCTTGGTAGTGGTCCGCCGTCGTTCAATATGCCCATAGTACATGGTTAAGCTCGTTGGCCGGGCCCTTTTCTTGCTTTCCAACTTTCTCTTGAGATTGTTTAGTATGGTCTTGTTGGAGGACTCCTTTTGCCCATTGCCCTCGGGGTTGTCGCGGGGCGAGAACCCTGCTTCACATGATAGGCCTGCAGAAAGCTCTTAACTCGATCCCGTAAACTCGCGATCCATTATCTGCAGCGATGGCATCAAGAACCCAAGCGGCAAATGATATTCTCCCACAAGAATTTAATTACTTGGGCTTCCTTTACCACTTGCGGGGCGGCTTCAATCCACTTTGTAAAGTAGTCCGTGCGCGACCAACGGGAACCTCCTTTTTACCTCGGGCCATTGGCGTGGCCCCATTATGTCGAGGGCCCACATTGCAAATGGCCACGGACTCGATACATAGTGCAGCGGCTCGGCTGGGGCCCATATTAGTTGAGAGAATCTTTGACATTTCTCGCACTTCCTGGAGAACTCTACAGCATCTCTTTTCATGTGCGGCCAAAAGTAACCTTGTGTTAACAACCGGTGTACCGTTGTCCGGCCCGCTGAATGACTCCCACAGTCTCCTTCGTGAAGCTCACTGAGCACCTCTTGAGCCAGCTTCGGCCCCAAACATTTCAATAAAGGCCCGTTGAAGTTCCTTCTATATAATTCTCCTCGAATCAGTGTGTACCTCCGAGACGCCTGCTCCAATCTCCGCCTTTCTTTAGGGTCTTTCACCTCGACCCCCTCCAAGAACTGTTTGAACGGACCCATCCATCCATCATCACCCTCCGTCGTGATCATTACCTCTAACTTTTCCTCGGTACTCGGCCTGCTCAATTTCCTTATCTCAATTGTCCTTTCCTCAGATCCTGGAATGGCGGCGGCCACGTAAGCCAGAGCATCGGCATGGCGGTTCTCCCCACGGTTCAGATGGATGAATCGGATTTGGTTGAACTTTGAGGCCCAAGCCCGTAGGACCCCCAAATACCTTGCCATTCTAGGACACCGAGCCGCGAATCCCCCATTCGCCTGGCATACCACCAGATTGGAGTCGGAGTATACGGTGAGTTCTCTCACGCCCAACTCTACCGCCATTCTCATGCCCGCGATCACAGCTTCATACTCCGCCTCGTTATTTGATGCTGCAAAGCCCAATTTCATCGTCTGCTCTAACCTATTGTTCTCCGGAGTGACCAGTACCACGCCTATTCCGCTGCTAGCATCTGTTGCTGATCCATCAACAAACACCCTCCAACCATTCCTCGCATCCCAGGGGTTCAGACAATCCAGTTCCTCCTCTCTCTCGGGCTCCAAAACCATCTCCTCCCCCCATGTAGGATCCTCTGCAGGGAACTCCGCCAAGAATTCCGCCACTGCCTGAGCCTTCTCCGCTGTCCTGACTTGATACTGAATCTCATATGAACTAAGCTTCACGGCCCATTTCAAAGATCCTCCCGATTTTTTCAGCCCTCGAGAGCTTTTGAGGCGGGTTAGTCACCACGATTCTTGCATGGGCTTCAAATAAATGGGGCTTCCGACCGGGGCCGAGAACACCAAGGCTAGGGCGTACTTCTCTACTCGACTGTACCTAGTCTCTGCGTCTAATAAGGTCTTGCTCTGGAAGTACACTGGTCTTTCTATTTTATCTACTACCCGAACGAGGACTGAGCTGATCGCGTAATCTGTGACCCCCAAGTACAAAAATAGTTTTTCTCCCACTTCGGGCCGCGACAGCAACGGTGTCTCCTCTAAATAACTCTTAAGCCCCCGGAATACCTCTTCGCACTCCGCTGTCCATTTGAAATATGTGGTGTTCCTCAACAGTCGATACAGTGACCTACATTTGTCGGATGACTTTGAGATAAACCTGTTGAGAGCCGCGACTCTACCGCCAACCACGCACCTCCTTCATTGCTGCGGGCGGCAACATCTCCACCCGGCCGATCTTATCTGTTCGGGGTTTGCCTCTATTCCCCGCTGCGTCACGATGTACCCCAGAAATTTCCCTGTGGTGACTCCAAATGTGCATTTCTCTGGGTTAAGTTTCAGGTTGTGGACCCGCAGTATCTGGAACGTCTCCCTCAACCCCTCCAGGTGCTCTAATTCTGACATGCTTTTTTCCACCATATCATCGATGTATATCTCAATGCCCCGTCGGATCTTGCCCTCAAACATTTTCTCTCCCAACCGCTAGAATGTAGCCCCCGCATTTTTCAACCCGAATGGCATCCTTGTATAGCAGTATGTGCCTCCTTCTACCACGAATGATGTCTTCTCCTGATCAGGACCATACATCGCGACCTGGTTGTACCCCATGGACGCATCCATAAATGAGAATATTCTGAAGCCCGCCGTTCTGTCTACCAATTCGTCCACTCGCAGCGGCGCCGGGATAACTATCTTTCGGACACCTGTGTTTACGCCCTGAAGTCGACACACATTCATTCGCACCTTCCCATTTTTCTTCTGACCGCGACTATATTGGGATGACCACTCCGTGAACTCCACCTCTCTTATGATCCCGGCATTCTTTAGCCTGACAACCTCTTCCCGGATTCCTTCCGCGTATTTAAACCTCATTCCCCTCATCTTCTGTCTCACCGGCTTCGCGTCCTCCCTCATGTGTAGGCGATGACATGCGAATCCCGGATCCAAGCCCGTAACATCCTCTATTCCCCATGCGAACATGTCCCTATTCTCCACCAAACATTGCACCAACTTAGCCTTCCACTCGCTCGTTAGCCTCGATCCAATCGACGTCAACTTCCCATCTCCGCCCTCTCCCAGATCCACTACTTCTGTTTTATCTAAAGTCTTCGGAACCATCGCGGCCTCTTCCTCCCCCTCCACGGCCCCGCACTGTAATTGCTATGCCGACCTCTTCCTTGGATTCGCCGATCCACACCCTGGTTCACGGGATATCCTCTTAATTGTGTTCTGGTGGCTGTTCTTGGAGGCCACCTGATCTCCGCGGACCTCGTATGTTCCCCGTAGGGTAGGGGAAGCGTATGACGATAATAAGTCGAGGGCACCGCTCTCATCTAATGTATCCATCTCCTCCCTAGGATCGCGTTGTACTGGGATTGGGAGTCCACCACCATAAATCTCGAGAACACCGTCACCGAACCCGTTGTCACTGGCAGCAAAAGTTCACCCATAGGCTCCGTGGACGCTCCCCATTGAACCCATACAACAAATCGGTCCGCGGGGGCCTTTAGTTGCCGGGTCCATCCCCATCTCCTCAAGAGCTCCCTTAAACAACAAATCCACGGCACTGCCACAGTCAATCAGGACTCTTTTGACCACATAATTACCCATCACTACAGTGATGACTAGTGCATCTTCATGCGGGGTATCCACGGTTCGGAGATCTGCATTGGAGAATGTAATCCCCTCTTCCCCTTTCCTTAGCTCCGTGCCGTAACTCTGCCCTCGGCGGGCCTCATTAACTTGTTGAATGCTCGTTGTCCTCCTGACCTTATCCCGGTGGTCATTGTGACTCAGTGCTTCCCCACTGAAGATAACGTTTATGGTTCCCAATATTCTTCCCACATTGGGCATCGGCTCCCTATTCTGTGGTTCTGCTACGAACTCCCTCATCACTCCCTTCTCAACTAATCTCTGAACCAACCATTTTAAAGCATAGCAGTCGTTTGTTCCATGATTGTGCACCTGGTGATATTCGCAGTATGGCTTGTTAGGCATTTCGGCAGAAATGTTCGCGGACCTTCATATCCCTAAGACATTCTTTTATCAACGCGGCGATATCTCGCTCAACGGTCTCGCCAGGGCACTTGTTCCACCTCGCGGTATGGCTTTCTCTCCTCGCTCCCCTGCGTGCCATTTCTCTCCCCTCTCTGGCTGCGGTGCCTTACCGCGATACCTTTCCCCACCTCTGTCTTCTCCTCCGTCTTCCTGCGCTCCCTTCCTTTTTCTACCAGTGAATCGCCTTTTTAGCTCCCCTCTTTGAGTCTTTTCATAGTGTCCTCATTATCGATATACTTCTACACGCGCGGATAGAGCTCTCGCAATGTCGCAATCTCATTCTTTTGCCACGGACCGATCTTCCGTGCACTGGTCGCAGCCTCTCGAACGCTTATTACCGGCTGTCCTCTCATCCAGTTTTCTACTTTAAGTGTTTTACGCCTTTGCGACATAGGTACTCCCTGACTGATTCGGCGGACCTTTGTCTGACATTAAACAAGGTCGCGATGTCTACCACCCTCTGCTTCTGATGTATAAAGTGATCAACAAAGGCTTGCTCCAACTCTTGGAAATTGGTTATGCTCCTTGACGGCAACCGATAGTACCAATCGGAAGCCCCTCTTTTAAGACTGGCCGGGAACATCATACACCGCAGACCATCGTACTTCGCCTCTTGCCAGAGAGGCATCTGTTGCCAAAAGTGATGGATGTGATCTGCCGGGTCTCTCGTTCCGGCATATCTCTCTCAAACCTTGGCTGATTGAAACGTTTTGGCACCTCGAAGTCCATATCGCGATCTGCCGGTGGGTTATGGTTCGATCCGCCACCACCTCAATGGCCGCCCGTCGAACTTTCGTTTGCGGCAGATTCGCCTCCCGGTCGTTGTTAATCATTTGTTGGACTTGCTCCATCGTTAATCCTCATCAGCTGGGTTGTCCACCGCACTCGGCCCTGTTCCTCCTCCTCTTCCACCCTTTTTTCTCTCTCGATTCCTCCTTGTCTCTTCCCCCTGGACTCCTCCTCATCCTTTCTCTTTCTCTCCTCAGCCCCCTCATTTTCTTCCCCTCGGCCTTTCAATCTCCTCCCCGCATAAGTCTAACTTCTTCTTCTCCCCTTCCTTCCCTCGCTCTCTTCCCCTTCCTCCACCGCCGCTTCGCATTTGTTCTAGGACTCTTACCTTCCGAGGTCTACCCACCGCCTTCTTTGGTGCCATTTCCTCGGTCCCCACAGACGGCGCCAAATGTTACAACCCCTTTTCTACTACAAGCCCTAACCCCTCGTTCACAGACACTTTTGTTCAATCCTCTCTTTCTCACTATTTTCTCTCTTCAGACACTATTCTCCCTCTTTTCTGATGGCTCCTTCTTTCTTTCTCTTCCCTTCACTTTCTCTTTATATCCTTTCCTTTCTTCATCCGGGCCCTCCACGTCACCTGTCCCTCCATCTCGCGGTCTCCTTCTCTACGCGTGTAGGGTTTCAGATCTTCGCGACACGTGACTTAGCCCCCGATCCAAGGCCATGCGGCATGCTACCTTTCGTTAACTCGGGCGCATCCTTTCTTGGATCCTTTGGGCCCCCAATACTACCACTACAAAGAGCATATTAAGTTTAACAGAGAAGAAAGATCGCAGTCTACATAGATTAATGGCATTCCACATAATAACCAAGAAAACCAACAACCATAACGCTGAAGGAAGATATTTTAAACAAACAACCGGCACATAACTAGAAAAGGATTGCAAGAACTAAGAAGATTGAGCGAAGGTTAATAATAGATGGAGAATTAGTAGTGAATATTAGATCAGCCTCAAGCGACACCTCCACCTTTTAAAAGATCGGTTCTCTTAGATTACGTATAGCATCATATATAATTTCTTATTAGCACAAGGAACTATGTATAAAAGACTTGGACCCCTGCTCTTGAATGATCTCTACTCATTGTGGGGCAAGGGAACCGCAGAAACCTAATAGGAAGGCAAGATAGGTGCGGAGAGACTTCTTTGGTTGGGGTGTTCCAGATCGTGGTTTTTTAAAGTAGGCGGCGGCAGCTAGAGCCAAAAAAACGTGAGCCCCTTTCCGCTTCTTTCTACTTATTTCTCAAAGGGAAATAGGTAAATCCAGATCGTAAGGAACAAATGGATAATGCTTAGCTAGAAAACGTAGACTTGGGCTATATGAAGGAGGAGCTTTAGTTCAAATCCTCCATGGGAATCTTTGAACATCCAATAATCCGAGAACCAAAAGTTATAATATAATCTAGATATTGGAAAGATCAATATGTAATTAGATTTGTTAAGAAAAAGGTTCATCAAGTTAGGTGTCTACATCCTAACCCCAACTAAAGATTGATTCGGTGATACTTGCTTATGAAATAGTCTTTGATTGAATGAACTTCTCTCCAAGTGCAACACTACAAATAGAACTAAATATCTTTTAAAAGCTAAGTAGTGCTTCCCCTTATTCTCCACCAATATCCTCTAAGTGGCACTTGGTGCCATCTGTACCCACCAAAATTATCCATATACACAAGATAAAAGGCAGAGTAAACCCCGTTCAACAAGCTTTGTTTGTTTCAAGTTTTGAATTTTTCATTTTATATCTTATTTGGTTGTTACACCTCTCAAGCTCTCAAGCTTCAATCGACAAAAAACAGCAAAATGAGCAGTCCTAGTTTCCTGGTTAAAGAAGATGGAGATAAATATATAGATTTAAAGGGACTAGGATAGAGTGGCGACAATGGGGAGAGAGAACTAGGAGAGAGAAAAGAGGGGCAGAAAGAAAGTCACAAAGGGTGAGAAAATATTGTGTGTTTTTTTGTGCAAATGGGATTTTGTTTGTTTCAGACACTGAGTTATTATTTATGACGAGAATCCGTAAACGGGTGGTCCGTTAGAGAGCTGGGCTATATATATATATATATATATATATATATATACTAGAATTTAACCCGTAGCTAGGCCACTCTGCTTTTACAAAAGTGCATTAAACATTATTTTTATACTATTCAATTTCATGTTAAAAAATTATTTTAAGTATCTCAAAATATATATACACACACGTACCTTTCATCAAAAGCTGGAGAGAAATTCAGAGGTACAACTTCATTATCAACGGTACAATTACTGTAGCCACATTCTAGCAACAGTCTATCCCAGCTCTCCATCTGTTTTAATCTAATGGTCATGATGAAAAGTGTAATCGCCAGCAGTTTTCACTTAGAAATAAAAAGGAGGGTATTTTCGGAAAGCAAAATTTACCAAAGCCCAAAACCCATTTTCTCTCCAAATCAGTTCGACCTTCTTCTCTCCAAAATTTGGTTCGATCAATTTCTCTAAAACCCTTCTTCACTGAAACGTCGACTCCTCTCTCTCCAAAGTCAGACGCCTCATGTAGGTAACTCTCTCTCTCCATAATGACCTCCGGAGTTCAATTTCCTTCAATTGCAAGTGACATTTCACTATGTTGGATACAATGAATCTGGTCGTCGCATTGATGGCACATACTTGCAAGGCGCTCCAGCCAAGATTCGGATGGGCACTAATTCATTGGTTCCAGGTAAACCTTTCTTTTAATGTGTATCATGTTCTTTCTGCATAATTGTATTATCGGCTCTAAACGACATACTAACCTGAAGCAGGATTTGAAGAAGGAATAAGAGACATGAAGCCTGGCGGAAAGAGACGAGTAATCATTCCTCCGCATTAGGGGCCCCAAAGAAGTGTCACTATCTTTTGATGTATTATTTTAATTAGCTTTATGTTTTTTTTATACCATCTAGTTATCCTTGCACAAAATGTGAAATGTGGTATTAAAAAGAAATCCGAGGAAAAGACGCTTTGTTCAAAGGACCTAAACTATGGAAAACACGACTCGAGAGAATTAAAAGTTCTTAGCTGGTGTATTTTACTTCAAAACTTTGATATTTGTCTCCAACAACACCGATGGTCGATGGTCTTGTATTTTATAGGTTGGACCATCGACTTTTTCAGCTCAAAGCAATTTGAGGTGTTCGATGTCGAACTACTCAACATTCAAAACTGTGAAAGGATAACCATACCGGCTTTCTACTCGATGTTGTTTGCGGTTGACCTCTGCCATCATGTTTCTTAGCATGATCTATCCGAGACAACATTACAGCTTTGTTTTCAATTACACTTTGCATATAGGAATAATTAAGTAATTTAGCTGGTAATATTTCATCCGACATTTCCATTTGTATGTGGAAAAGAGGATATTAGGAGATATTGAGCAATTATTACTTTTAGATAGTAAGTAAACTATCAATGAATTAATATGTATCCTCTTTAATTAATTAATTTATTTTTATAGATCAATGAGTTGATATCTGTATGGTCTATCTTCCTTTTAAAATATCAAAGTTATAGAATGTTAAAATGAACAGGTTGCAAAATGGAAATTGTTTTCTTAATATGCTCTCGTTCTTAGGTCTTCTCAGCGGTGACATCTCTAAGATCATTCGAAACTTTTGGCTAAGGTAAAAGGCTTGATTCTAGTTCTATATAACATATTTTGTTTTAGATTTTATGGCGTTGCTAGTGTGGAGTTTTTCTCTCGATGCCCGAGAACCTCCGGTTGAGTCCGAGTGTTCTGTTAAAAGCAATTACTGTTTGAGAATTATTCTATATAAGTTTGCACCCTAGTTGGTAAGAATTAAAAAAAAAAAAAAAAATTATGTCATTATAGATAATCTCTTTGATATGCTTCCCTGAAGAATATAACTCACAAAAGCCGATAGAAAAGATGGGATCAATCTCAAAATCAATATCACCGCTCATGTTCGCTCTTCCGTCTTACTTGATCTACAATGCAGATAAGTTCAAGTTCCTCCTCCCTGGAGAGTGTATACGATCTCAAGAATGACTCATAGTTTAGCTATCCCTGGCACAGAGGAAATGGTAATTTAGTACTATGCCATAATATTAGGTCTTCTGTCTTCATATGTTGTATCAGTACAAGAACCATAATCTGCTAGTTCACTCTTGAACAACTCGGCAAATTCTTCCCAATTTTAGTCAATTCCACATTCTTGCATGAAGCTTCAACTGAATTGCCCTCTTCTCCCACAAATTGTATATCTTGCATTATGATCCCTTTACATGGATGTGTTCTGCTGCAGTCAAAATTTACAGCCACTTCTGAAGCACTTGTTCCTTTGATGTTCTTGTAGAAGACATTACTTATTCGCATAGCTTTCTTCCAGGCAATCATGAATGCCTGGTGCCCTGGTGGAAATATCATCACTAGTCACTACCAATAGTAGAACCAAAGACTCAAAACCCCTTGACTAAGAACAATCACTTTTCGTAACAAATGACCCGTATATAGTATCACAGAAAACGATTTAGCGCCTCTAATCAAATCAAATCTTATATTATTCCAATCAATTCTTTCCTACAGTATGTTACTCAACTCAATTGGTATCATATACCAATATTACAGTATTTTAATAAAATAGGAAAGTTCTTCAAACTTCCATTACCATCTTCAATCTTTCATACCCTTGAAGGAAAATGCTATTCATTCATTCAAATACTACGTCTTAATTTTTGAAGAGAGGGTTTAAAATATATTGCTGGGAAGTAAAACTCACGATCAGCTGCAAAGACCAGATTTCTGAAACTTATTTATGTATGGTCTAACTTGTTATGTTGGTGAAAAGTTGTTGCTAGCTAGGCGTAGGATATGTTCAAGTTCAATTTGAGATATGTATGTTAGGCATTGGATATGGTGTACTTTTTTTTATCAAGTCCATCCTTGTGTTATTAGTAGCCAGCTAGAATGTGCTACGTCTCATCGTTATGCGTCTCAATTTTTATACACCTCATCGTTATGCGGCTCTAGATTTGCAATGTTGCAATGGGAGTAGTTCAGCCATTTCAAAATAAACTTAAACTCTGTCAAATTTTATTCAATTCTATATTACAAATGAATACATGAGATGTTATTTGCATCTGCTTATTGTATCTCTGTAACTTTTGCAATCAATGATTATGCTATATATGCTGTATCGTTATAACAAAGAATCCCCTCAGATATTCATGAACAAGTCGGTGAAATCTCCCCAAGTTTTGTCAACTTAATCTCACGCATAAAGCTTTAGCTGATGCACCATTTTCTCCCACTAAATTAATAGCTTGCATCTTGATCCCTTGACATGGACGTGTTTTGCTGGAGTCAAGTTTTATGGCCACTTCTGAAGCACTTGTTCCTTTGATATTCTTGAACAAAACATTACTTATCTGCACAGCTGATTTCTGGGGGAAAAAAGACCAATCAAATTAGAACTATTTACAGGGTTGAATTATGGCATGAAGTTTCTTAGCTTGGGTCATTATAGGTACCTGCTCTTTACATGGATTATCCTGATCACAATAGTTTTGATCAATGATGATAGGATTCTTGACATCATTCATAACAATATTTTGGAAAACAATGTTTTCGGCGCTTCCAGAACCTCGATACCTATTTAGGTATGCATCTAGGCAAATAAGCGCATACAATTGTTCTTGCAAAATCTTCAATAGAATTGAACTTCTATCTACCTACCAAGTCTTAATTCTGACTCCGTTTGTTGTTCTTGACAAGGTTGCAGTATCTATGATTACGTCTGAAACTTGTTCTTCGGAATTGCCGGCTCCTAAGCTTCCAATGCTGGGAAGAAAACATATCCAAACTGTTAGTAACTGAGAATCGGATACAACATATCCAAACTGTTAGTAACTGAGAATCGGATACCTGATTCCATGTCCTGGTCCACAATTAATGTTCGTAGCTTGAACTTTTTGAGATCCGCTTACTATAGAGATACAATCGTCACCTTAACATCATAAAACATTCACTGAATCAAAATCATGCATGATGTGGTAAACAAAAACTTAAGGCACTGGTTGGTAGTTGGTACTATGCAAATATTTGTCACTCCATGAATGTGCCTGACCTAAAACTCTCTGAGCCTCAAATTTTTTTGCCATGATCGTATCATACTAAGAATTTTTCCAAGAACAAAGAGAAATATCCACTAAATATTTGGAGAAGCCATCTAGATATTTCAATTCAACGTTTGGGAATTTGTGACATGGCACCATAATACTGTTTTCCATAGAGGCAAGGTCAAACTCAATGTTTCAAAGGGCCATGCAAAGCGGTTCTCTTGAATCTTGCATATGTGAATTACATAGTATTGGGTACATTTTCAATCATTAGTAATTTAGTATACACGTACCAATTACACGTTAGCAATTTGGATGTTTAGGTGTTTCCGTGACATGAATTCCATCAAGATTGGGGCTTTCTTCAGGTGCAGTTACTTGGAGATTGAGTGCTTTAACATTAACACATTTCTGGAAAACAAGATGCATTTAGAGAAATTGATCGACGTTTCAGTGAAGAAGGGTTTAGAGAAATTGATCGAACCAAATTTTGGAGAGAAGAAGGTCGAACTGATTTGGACAGAAAATGGGTTTTGGGCTTTGGTAAATTTTGCTTTCCGAAAATACCCTCCTTTTATTTCTAAGTGAAAACTGGCGACACACTTTTCGGTCATGACCATTAGATTAAAACGGATGGAGAGGATGGATAGATCGTTGCTAGAATGTGGCTCACGAATCGCGTGCCTCTATTCCACCCCCTATATATATACTAGCTTTCGAA
Organism: Coptis chinensis; assembly: GCF_015680905.1. Lineage (NCBI taxonomy): Eukaryota > Viridiplantae > Streptophyta > Magnoliopsida > Ranunculales > Ranunculaceae > Coptis > Coptis chinensis. The sequence goes on along the minus strand of NC_141463.1, from coordinate 80,062,124 downwards.
CCCGTCCTACGAACAGGTGTCGTTATATTAAATTATTCTAAAAAATATTAGCAACTATTCATAGCTATGAGATATGAAAATTATATTAATCACTTGTTTAAATTTCTTACACCACTCTTTATCAAAAGAAAGCACCAAATCTTGGTAAAACCCATCGATTTATTTTTGTTGTTATGTTTAATAATAGAAATTTGAATGAAATTTTGTGAGAATGCTTAATGTGGCGAAGATGATATTGAAGCTACTTAAATAGCAAGACATTCCCAATCATAATAAAATAATTATAATAAACACTACTTAAAATGCAAAACTATACTTGTCGAGATATTATATTCTCCCTATATATAATACAAATATGTTTCGAGGTTAGTTTAATGCATTTGCATCAAGTTTCCAATTTTACGTTAATTGAGACTAGTTCAATGTATGTAGTTGGATCTAGTTTATGATTTCCCATTAATTATTCTTTTAGGTTAATTCAATGTAGTTGTATCAAGTTTCTGATTTCCCGTTAATTATTATTTGATGTTAGTTTAGTGCAGTTGCACCAAGTTTACGATTTCCCGTTAGTTATTCATTAAAGTTAATTCAGTGCAGTTCTATCTAGTTTTCAATGTTTCGTTAATTACTCTTTGAAATTAGTTAATTGCATTTGCATCAAGGTTCCAATTTTTCATTAATTACTCTTTGAGGTTAGTTTAATACATCTACATCCAGTTTCTGATTTCGCGTTAATTATTTTTCGAAATTAGTTCGCATCTAGCTTCCAATCAATTTTCGGTTATTTATGCTTTAAGGGTAGTTCAATGTAGTTACATCCAGTTTCATATTTCTAGTTAACTATATTCTTTAAAGTTATTTAAATACATTTGCGTCCAGTTTCTGATTTTTCATTAAATATTCATCAAGGATATTGCATCCAATTTCTGATTTCCCGGCCTGTTAGTTAATATATGATTTTAGTTTAATGCAGTTACATCCAGTTTTCGATTTTCCATTAATTATTCTTTGAGGTTAGTTCAATGCAGTTGCATCCAATTTCTGATTTCCCATTAATTGTTTTTTTAGGTTAGTTTAATGCATTTGCAGCAAGTTTTCGATTTCCCGTTAATTATTTTTTGAGGTTTGTTCAATGCAGTTGCATCAAATTTATGATTTCCCGTTAATTATTCATTGAAGTTAGTTCAGTGCATTTGCATCCATTTTTTGATGTTTCTATATTTGTTAATTAATCTTTAGATTAGTTCATTATATTTGCATTCAGTTTTCGATTTTTCATTAATAACTCTTTGAGGTTAGTTCAATACATCTGCATCTAGTTTATAATTTATGATTATTTATGCTTTGAGGTTTTAATTAGTTTGATGCAATTTCATCCGATTTCTAATTTTCCGTTAACTATTCTTTGAGGTTATTTTAATGCATTTGCATGTAGTTTCTGATTTCCCATCAATTATTTTATGAGGTTAGTTCAATGCAGTTGCATTTGGTTTTTGATTTCCTGTTAATTATATTTTGAGGTTAGTTCAATGCATTTGCATCCAGTTTTTCATTCACCGTTAATTATTATTTGAGGTTTGTTTGATGCATTTTTGCATACCATTTCCGATTTACCATTAAATATTTTTCAAGGATTTGCATCCAATTTCTAATTTCCCATTAGTTATTCTCTGACATTAGTTTAATACAGTTGCATCCAGTTTTCGATTTATAGTTAATTATTTTTTAAGTTTAGTTTATTGCATTTGTATAAAGTTTCCGATTTTCCGTTAACTACTTTTTGAGCTCAGTTCAATGTATTTGAATCCAGTTTTTTATTTCTTTTTAATTATCCAATGTGGTGTGTAATACCAATTTTCTACTTATCCATCTGTACTGTCCTTGCAAGCATAACATAAAAATAAATTATGCTTAATTTACTATATTGGATCATCAAAGATTATCTAGTTCCCGATTTCCCGTTAATTATTATTTAAATTATATACCTGACTCACTATGTGGGATCTTCAAAGATTATCTACGAACGGGTCCTGTCATATTAATTATTCTGAAAAATATATGCAACTATATATGCATAACTATTATATACATATATTATATTGCTCACTCATCCAAATTTCTTATAACATGAAAACCTCGCGCACTCTCTATTAAAAAAAATAACTCACTATTGATAAAACCTTTTAACTTCATTTATTGTTTAATAATATAAGTTTGATTGGAGTTTTGTGAAATTGTCTAATAAGATGAAGTTCATATTGAAGCTACTTGAATAGCAAGGTATTCCCAATTATACGAAAAAAGATAAGATAAACACAATTTTAAATGCAAAACTATACTTATCGAGACATTCCCACAACATATAACACAACTATATTTTGAGGTTAGTTCAATGCATTTGCATCCAATTTCTGATTTTCTGTTATTTATATTTTGAGATTAGTTCAATGCATTTGCATCTAGTTTATGATTTCTTGTTAATTATTATTTGCTGTAGTTTAATGCATTTGCATCCAATTTCTAATTTCCTGCTAATTATTATTCGAGCTCAGTTCAATGCATTTGCATCCAGTTCCCGATTTTTCATTAATCATTTTTTGAGATTAGTTTAATACATTTACATCCGGCCAGTTTCTAATTTCTCGTTTATTATTCGATGAGGTTGTATTTGCATCTAGTTTCTGATTTCACGTTAATTATTGTTTGAGGTTAGTTCAATGAATTTGCATCCAATTTCTGATTTTCCATTAATTATTTCTTGAGGTTAGTTCAATGCATTTGCATTAAATTTATTTTTTGAAATTAGTTTAGTGTAGTTGCATCTGGTTTCCGATTTCCCGTTAATTATTTGTAAAGATTAGTTTCATGCATTTGCATCCTGTTTCCAATTTATAGTTATTTTTTTTAGGTTAGTTCAATACAGTTACATCCAGTTCTGATTTCCCAATAATTAATTTCTGAGGGTTAGTTCAATGCATTTGCATCCAGTTTCTGATTTTTCGACAATTATTTGTTGGTGTTAGTTTGATATATTTGCATTCAAGTTTTGATTTCCCGTTAATTATTCTTTGAGGTTAGTTTAATGCAATTGTATCAATATTCTGATTGTCCATTAATTAATTTTTAAGATTAGTTTAATGCTTGCGTGTGCATCCAACTTCCGATTTCCCGTTAAATATTATTTGAGGTTAGTTCGATGCATTTGCATCCAGTTTTCTGTTTCTCGTTAATTGTTCTTTGATGTTAGTTTCATGCAGTATTATATATATTTGAAAATATTTGTTATTATTGGGGGGGGGGGGGGGTTCCAGTTGGTATTATATATTTTGTGATGTTAGTTTTTGTATAATTTAATTTTCTACATGTAATTTGTTTTGGTTTGGTTTGGTTTGGTATGGTATATAATTTATTTAATCCCAACGTCTACTTTCACTAAATCAATAGTTATATAATTTATTTAAGCCAACGTCCGTTTTAACTAAATCTCGTTCTTCCGTTAAATTTGAAAATTATAAAATTCATAAATTTAATTAGAATATGTCGTAATTATTGTGGCTTGTGGTTTTTGAAATCTTTAACTATGACTAAATTTTACACCTCAAATTGATTCAACTTTATTTGTTAGGCCTATATATATAGTGCATACAATACAATTTTATTTGTTTTTGGTGTACACTATTACTTATTTTATGATTAATTTTATTTTTTTTTATTTTTTTCCCAGTCACATGTGTGGTTAACAAATGCATAAAGTAAATGTTCAAGCAACTCAATTCATTTTTTCCTTTGTTCTTTCATAGTTCCATTATCATTTTCTAGAAAGAAACTTTGTTATGTTAAACTTGACCTGAGATTAGTGTGGAAACTATTCTTTGTGGCATAAGAGTTTTAGGAAAATCGTTTTTGGTTGAAAATATTGTTTTGTGCAATTTAATTATTTTTTTTAGGTTAGTTCAATACAGTTGTATCCAGTTTCCGATTTTCCGGTAATTTAATCTCTGAGGGTTAGTTTAATGCATTTGCATCCAGTTTCCGATTTCTCGACAATTATTTGTTGGTGTTAGTTTGATGTATTTGCATCCAAGTTTTGATTTCCCGTTAATTATTCTTTGAGGTTAGTTTAATGCAGTTATATCAATATTCTGATTGTCCATTAATTAATTTTTAAGATTAGTTTATTAGTTTAATGCTTGCATGTGCATCCAATTTCCGATTTCCCGTTAAATATTATTTAAGGTTAGTTTGATGCATTTGCATCTAGTTTTCTGTTTCTCGTTAATTGTTATTTGATGTTAGTTTCATGCAGTATTATATATATTTGAAAATATTTGTTATTATTGGTTGTTGTTTTTTTCCCAATTGCTATTATATATTTTGTGATGTTATTTTTTGTATAATTTAATTTTCCACATGTAATTTGTTTTGATTTGGTATATAATTTATTTAAGCCCAACGTCTATTTTAACTAAATCAATAGTTATATAATTTATTTAAGCCAACGTCCATTTTAACTGAATCTCGTTATTCCGCTAAAATTATAAATTATAAAATTCATAAATTTAATTATAATATGTCATAATTAATTATTATGGCCTGTGATTTTTGAAATCCTTAACTATGACTAAATTTTACACTTCAAATTGATTCAACTTTATTTGTTATGCCCATATATATAGTGCATACAATACAATTTTATTTGTTTTTGGTGTACACTATTACTTATTTTATGATTAGTTTATTTTTTTTTCCCTTTTTCTCAGTCACATGTGTGGTTAACAAATGCATAAAGTAAATGTTCAAGCAATTCAATTCATTTTTTCATTTGTTCTTTTATAGTTTCATTATCATTTTCTAGAAAGAAACTTTGTTATGTTAAATTTCGCCTGAGATTAGTGTGGAAACTATTCTTTGTGGCGTAAGGGTTTTAGAAAAATCGTTTTTGGTTGAAAATATTATTTTTTGCAATTTAGTTTTTTTTTCCCGTAATTAGCTATATTATTTAGGAAAAGTTGGACCCTCTGTGAAACTCTAGATGAAATTGTTTATTTATTTATATCCTACTTTTTCATAATTAGTAATAGAGTTTAGAAAAAACTGGAGTCTCTGGAGTGCTAAAAAAAATAGATTAGTGAGGGTATAACTATAATATATATCTAAAGACTTGAAATTCTTTTTTTTTTCGTAATTAGTATTAGAGTTTAGAAAAAGTTGGAGACTCTGTGAAGCCTTGAAAAATAGAGCCAAGAGGGTATATATATATATATATATATATCCTTAGATATATATTATAGCTATACCCTCTTGGCTATATTTTTCAAGGCTTCATAGAGTCTCCAATTTTTTATAAACTCTAACACTAATTACGAAAAAGTAGAATATAAATAAATAAACAATCTTATCTAAAGTTTCACAGTCTCCAACTTTTCCTAAATAATATAGCTAATTACAGAAAAAAAAAATTGAGACGGACAACTAAATTGCTAAAAACAGTAATTTCAACAAAAAACGATTTTTCTAAAACCTTTACGCTATAAAGAATAGTTTCCACACTAATCTCAGATGAAGTTTAACATAATAAAGTTTCTTTCTAGAAAATGACAATAAATCTATGAAAGAACAAAGGGAAAAATGAATTGAGTTGCTTGAACATTTACCACACATATGACTGGAAAAAAAATAAAAAAGTCAACGAATCATAAAATAAGTAACAGTGTACACCCAAAACAAATAAAATTGTATTGTATGCACTATATATATGGGCCTAAAAAATAAAGTTTGATCAATTTAATGTGTCATCCACTGTGGGATTTAGACATTTAGTTATAGTTAAGAATTTTAAAAACCACATCTCCGGCCACAATAATTACAACATATTCCAATTAAATTTATGAATTTTATAATTTCCAATTTTAACGGAATAACGAGATTTAGTTAAAGGAAACATTGGCTTAAATAAATTATATAACTATGGATTTAGTTAACGTGGAAGTTGGGCTTAAATAAATTATATACCAAACCAAAACAAATTACTATACATGTGGAAAATTAAATTATACGAAAAATAACATCACAAAATGTATAATAGAAAATAAAAAATAAATAAATAAATAACGGCAAACCAATAATGACAAATATTTTAAAATATATATAATACTACATGAAACTACCGTCAAAGAACAATTAACTGGAAACAGAAAACTAGATGAAAATACATCAAACTAACCTCAAATAATATTTAACAGGAAATCGGAAATTGGATGCACATGCAAGCATTAAACTAATCTTAAAAAGTAATTAATGGACAGTCGGAATATGGATAGAACTGCATTAAACTACCCTCAAAGAATAATTAACGTTTGGTTATCGAAAAAATAATAATAATAATTAACGTGAAATCAAAACTTGGATGCAAATACATCGAACTGACATCAAAAAATAATTGTGGGGAAATCAGAAACTTGATGCAAATGCATTGAATTAACCCTCAGAGATTAAATTAACGGAAAATCGGAAACTGGATGCAACTGTATTGAACTAACCTAAAAAAATTAACTATAAATTAGAAACATGATGCAAATGCAAGCGTAGAACTAATCTTAAAAAATAATTAACTGGAAATCAGAAACCAGATACAACTACAGTACTACACTAAACTAATCTTAAAAAAAAAATAGATGCATATGCATTGAACTAACCTCAAGAAATAATTAACGGAAAATCAGAAATTGGATACAAATTCATTGAACTAACCTCAAACAATAATTAATGGAAAATCATAAACTAGATGCAAATGCAACCTTATCGAATAATAAATGAGAAATCATAAACTGGATGCAAATGTATTAAACTAATCTCAAAGAATAATTAACGGAAAATCAAATGTTGGATACAAATACATTGAACTGATCTCAAAGAATAATTAACATAAAATTGGAAATTGGAATGCATTGAACTAATTGCAAAAAATAATTAACAAGAAATCAGAAACTAGATGCAATTGCATTGAAGTAACCTCAAAAAATAAATAACATAAAATCAGAAATTGGATGCAAATGCATTGAGCTAATCTCAAAATATAGTTGTGCTATATGTTGTGAGAATGTCTCGATAAGTATAGTTTTGTATTTAAAACGGTGTTTTTCTTATCTTTTTTCGTATGATTGGAAACGCCTTGCTATTCAAGTAGTTTAAAGTAGATTATTAGACAATCTCACAAAACTTCAATCAAACTTCCATTATTAAACAATAAAATGAAGTTGAAGAGTTTTATCAATGGTGATTTTTTTTTTTAGTGGAGAGTACGTACGTAGGGTTTTCATGTTATAAGAAATTTGGATGAGTGATCAATATAAAATTTGTATATAATAGTTTTGCATATATAGTTGCATATATTTTTCAGAATCATTAATATGACAGGACCTGTTCGTAGATAATCTTTGAAGATCCCATATAGTGAGTCAGATATAATTTAAAAACTAACGGAAAATCGAGAACTGGATAATCTTTGATAATCCCATATAATAAATCAAGCATAATTTATTTTTATGTCATGTTTGCAAGAACACTATAAGTGGATTAGTATAAAGTTAGTATTATACACTACATTGGATAATTAAAAGGAGGTCGAAAACTGGATTCAAATACATTGAACTGAGCTCAAAGAGTAATTAACGGGAAATCGGAAATTTTATGCAAATGCAATAAACTAAACTCAAAAAATAATTAACTAGAAATCGGAAACTAGATGCAACTGCATTAAACTAACGTCCATAACTAACGGGAAATTAAAAATTGGATGCAAATCCTTGAAAAATATTTAACGGGAAATCGGAAACGGTATGCAAATGCATCAAACAAACCTCAAATAATAATTAACGGTGAATTGAAAACAGGATACAAATGCATTTAACTAACCTCAAAAAATAATTAACATGAAATCAAAAACTGAATGCAACTGCATTGAACTAACCTCATAGAATAATTGGCGAGAAATCAGAAACTAGATGCAAATGCATTGAAATAACTTCAAATAATAGTTAACGGGAAATTAGAAATTGGATGAAATTGCATCGAACTAACCTCAAAACATAAATAATTAGAAATCATAAACTAGATGCATATGTATTGAACTAACCTCAAAGAGTTATTAATGACAAATCGGAAACTGGATACAAATGCAATGAACTAATCTTAAAGACTAATTAACAAAACATCGAAGACTAAATGCAACTGCACTGAACTAACCTCAATGAATAATTAACGGAAAATTGAAAACTTGCTGCAAATGCATTGAACTAACTTAAAAGAACAATTAATGGGAAATCGAAAATTGGATACAACTGCATTGAACTAACCTCAAAGAATAATTAACTAGAAGATCGTAAACTGGATGCAATTGCATTAAACTAAAATCATAGATTAACTAATATGCTAGGAAATCATAAATTGGATGCAATATCCTTGAAGAATATTTAACGAAAAATCGGAAACTGGATGCAAATGCATTGAAATAACCTAAAAAAATAATTAACTAAAAATAAAAAACCGGATGTAACTGCATCGAACTACCCTCAAAGCATAAATAACCGGAAATTGGAAACTAGATGCAACATTTTATAGAGTAGTTCTTTCCCAAGACTAATGCTTTTCCAATTTGCCTTGCAAGCCACTTTCTCCTACATTTTACTTATTTTTTTGTCTTGAAGTATGGTATTGGACTATTAGTATTCTATCAATCTAAACTCAAGTTCCATGAATTCCCATAGAAAGATAAGTACATATATTCATGGAACTGTAGCTTGTATTTGATCTTTGAATTAGGAATCTTAGCAGGTGCATCTTTTGAAGAAATGTGCTATGTAAAAAAGAGAAAGAAAAAGAATTTAGTAGTAGGCTTATTTGTGCTAGATGTATCAATTCAAACTTCTTCTATTCCTATATACTTCCGTAGTTCTTACAAGTAACACTTTCTTTAGTTTAAATACTTCCAACTGAATTTAAGATCATTTGGTATTAGATCAATTTTCCATGGTTTATTTTTTTTAATGGAAATCCATTTTTGGTGTTTCTGTTTTGTTTTTGTCGATAAATTAGGCATATATGTTGGCGGAAGCAAAGTGGTTCATTTTACACGTGAACAAGGTGGGAGTTCAAGCAGTTGGATCTTCTGTTTCAAGCTCTAAGCTTCCATCTCCCTATCCAACTTTCCCTGACTGTGGTTTCAGGCGAGAAAATAGTGGTGTAGTCCTCTCTTGCTTGGACTGTTTCCTTGGAAATGGATCCCTTTACTGCTTTGAATATGGAGTGACCCCATCTGTTTTCTTTGCCCAAGTCCGAGGGGGAACAGGCACTACATCAACATCAGACCCTCCACAGACAGTGGTTCACAGGGCAATGTTTCTTCTTCAGAATGGATTTGGGAACTACAACATTTTTCAGAACAATTGTGAGGACTTTGCACTTTATTGCAGGACAGGTCTTTTGATTCTTGAGAAGACAGGTATTGGGAGGAGTGGTCAAGCTTCTTCGATTCTTAGTGCCCCAATTGCAGCCCTTATTTCCTCTCTTCTGAAGATGTTAATGGCAGGACCAGTTGGGGTGGCTACTGTGACAGCTGGGATGTACGGTGTGAGCAGATATGGTGCTGATATGGGCGTTCGAACTAATGTGGTTAAGGTGGCGGTCGAGGACATGGCTGTGAACCTTGGTTGGGCTGGGAACTCTCCAGAGGAAACATCAGAGTCAGGTCCTAAAATGCCAGCTCCACAAAATCTGGTGGATTCTTAATTAATTAAGAAGCAAGCATCCACTTAACTGTAATTTTACGTGTCAGTCGTAGGTTCGCAACGAAAGCATTGCATTTGTCATAATAACATGTTTGTTTTGTGGGTTGTTGGCATTCATGTATGTGTGAAAGGAATTGTTCAGTGTTGAATATTATTTGTAAGTAGTTTAGATGGAATAAATAGAGATTAATGTAGTGTCCCGTTGTTTTTTTTTTTTTTCTTCTTTGATAAACCAATGTAGTGTCCCGTACTCCCGTTGCATTAAACAGAGTTCTTATTAATATTATTCTAAACACGCAATTTCAATTTTATCAGGGAACCACCAATCTGGTACTTTAACTTTTGACTACTGATCAAAATACATCCAACTTAACCAAAACGCTTTGCATTTTTCTAACACACGCGCTTTTCTAACACACATCCAGAGCGCGCACGCGCTCATGCTTTACCAGACGCAACTGATGATACCTATTTGTATGTGAAATGCTATAGGCTAACTGATGATACCTAGCTATTTGTATGTGAAATGTGAAGGTCTTGGCGAGAAGGAGTTATAGTTTATACATTAGGCCTACATGTCAAAGTTTGTTATAGTGTTAGTGTAAGTTTGGTATGCATATCAGAGTTTTGTTATGTGAGGAGTGTGCTTTGTCATGAGTCAGAATTATAAGATGGGATGCTCTAGCTAGATGAACTTGCTAGAGAACCCAGCAAGTTAAATTTGTCTTTCCTGCTCATTCTAGAATTTTGATGTGCAACTCCCTGAGCTTTAAGGAACTGCATAAACTTCTATTACTAAGCAATGTATAGCTGCAATGTACAGCTTCTCAAAAGTTAGAAAAAAAGAGCAGTACTTGCTTGCTATTCCAACACTCCCCACTAGCACGAAAGCCCAATTTACTTGCCCCCTCTTTAGTACACACGTCTGATCCCAAAAGCCTTCTCATCAAATTTAAAAATTCCACAAAGCTAGATTCCTCTGTCTCGGAAATAAAGCTATGGAAAGAGATTTAGTTTGCAGAAGAAAAACGTAATCAGAGATATCAACACATGACGATTAAAGATAAAGTGAGAACTTAATTTTTTTGAAAGAACACTACCTAAAAAGAGAAAATTGATACATTAACCGCCAGGAATTTTTGACGGTGCAGAGCTTTATCAATTGTAATTGTATGTACATAAATGGTTCTCTTGGTAGACAATGCCTGAATATCTTGATCACCTGCATGGTAGTTAAGCCTTTAAAATTAGCTTGCAAAATGCACGTATAATATATTCAACCAGCTGGATATTCAAACAATATCAAAATCCCTAACATTTTTTCCCTTTTAAACTGATGATACATGAACATGATGATCAGGAGAACTTGATACTTGATATGATCCTCAAGTCACCCTCCCCAAACTAAATTTGAGGACTCGCCACAAAACCATGTGTTGAAGGGAATCTAAAGTGCTTGAAGTGTCACAATAGAACAGAATATCTTTAAAAGTCAGAGCCTTTTGCTAATCCCAGTTGAATTGTAGATGTAATAATGGTGTCTTTGAGGGAGAGCTTCTATGGGATTGCAGAATCATTAGGAGGGATTAACAACTGGCAAAGCCATCCAAGGGTAGATACATAGCACCTAAGAAGTTGCAGAAAAGTTTTCAAACTTAGAGGAGTGACATACTTTAGTTTTCGGTAAGGTTGAGAGAGAAACAACTTATAATAAATTGAATATAAGTGTACCACAAGCTTATAAATTGAATTACAAGAGAAGCAATAATAAATTGCATTAATTTTACAACCGCAGCATTTATCCTTTACATGCAAGACTATGCAAATATTGTACCAGGAGCATCATCTCCTTCCATCAATTCATGGCTGTGGGAGGAATAGGAGAGCAAAATGCCAGACCAAAGTTGTAGTTGAGCGAATGCACAACTGCTGCAAAAAATGTCGAGTACAAAGAGCAGATCACCCTTAAGTTGCTGGGAAGTCATTCAACAATTGTTCAGATTCAGATAGTGTACAACCCAAGAAGATGACAGAATCGGATTTTCGGTACACGTGAAGACCCATTAGGAAGGCAAATCATATACTCCAATTCAGCAAGGCTTGTCCTTGCCCATTTTCAAGCGAACGTTGAACCATTTGCTTTTCTTTGGCCTATCCTTTGCCCAATGTTTTTTACGACTGGTTTGGCGTTCTTCTTCCTTCTTGGATTCTTTGAAGGAATCACTGCTTTTGCTACTACTTGAACTTCGTTTCAGAGGAGGAGCAGTTGAGTTACTTGAGTAGGAGGCATGGATTGTGTTTCTTTGTTTCAGTAGTTCATCAATAGCTTGCATTTCCTGTGCATATCTACTGGTCATCTCTGTGAATTGTGCCAACACCTCTCTATACTCCGTTTCAAACTTGGATAGTTCCACCCTTTTAGTCAAGATTCGAGCTTCCACAGCCCTGAGTTTATCCTTTTCTTCTGAAAAAAGTCTAGCACAAAGAATTTCTATTATGTAGCTTGCACTTTTAAAGAAGTTGTCACCATAAACAGAAAATACATGGGTGCCTGCTTTTAGCTCAGATATTTCACATGGCTGAAATCCGTCCAATTTTTTAAGGAAAGCAGTATCAGGATCCTTTGTTGCTGCCACCGAATTGACTGCTTGATCCAACCGGTAAACAGGAAAACCAAGAAAATACATCCCAGCTGAGGTACATTTTCCTATTTTTGCGCTCTCCTCCTGCAATGCCAGGCTTAATCCACCGTTATCCTCCGGTTCAAAATACAATAGCTTAAACTTGCTCTTGTCCGATGATTGGACTCGACAGACAAGGCCTGCTTGTGCTTCTTGTTCGGTTATGTCGACAGAATAAAAGTGAGCACACTGTTTCTCAACCTTCTTAGAACAAGATTGTCCCAGCTAAAGTGGATGAACAGTAACCACACCATTAAGTGCTTCCTCCAACACAGTTGCTGATACAGTAGTCTTTATTGCCACACCTAACTTACTAAAAAGTGCAGCGAACATGGTGTTGACGGTTCCCAAACTCGATAGGTCTAGCTCCAATTCTTGACTTTCTGCTTCAATAGCCTCAAAACCAGCTGTGTTATACTGACGGCGTTTATCCGGATCAGACAAAATATTGTAAGAAAATGCGGCTTCCTTAAACATATCAGCTGCTTCAGAATCATTTCTTGGTCAGTAGAGTTTCTAGAAACAGAAAGAACTTGATATGGATCTTTTCTTTCTACTTTGGCAGATTCACTACTACTACTAGTACTATTCTTCTTCGAACCCCATGCCCCGTCATTTTCACCTTTATTTCAGACCTACAACCAAACAATTATTTCTCTCATTTCATCCAAGAAGAGAGAGAGAGAGAGAGAGAGAGAGAGAGAGAGAAAATGGATGGGGAGATTTCGAATGAGGTGCGTACTGTGATACAGAACAAGTTAGCAAAGCTGATTGTATGTTATACTACACTGAGTCACTGACTACTAACAAATCTTTGTTGTGGAGAAGGATTGGAGAATGGAGAATGGAGAATAGTTGATTTCATTCATCCCAAGTGGTGCCCGCATCCAACTTCAAAGTTTTTAACAACTTTTCTTCATTCTTTCTGGTGGAGATGTGCTATGTACCGGAACTGTTTTGCCATTTTGTTTATTAGAACCTAATGATGAAATTTTAAGAAGATAACATGGATAGTCATTTGATTGAGGAACTGTGACCTCTGTTACAACTCAAAGAGCTCAACAAATTGACTATTGGATAAAAGTCATTCTACTCTGTATTTTATAACAACTTCTACACCTTACATCAGTGTTTGATTACAGCTCAAACATACCAATAACATTGGTGGCGGTTTACAACCACTACTTAGTACTTACCAATGTTACTGAACTAGGAGTTCTTCCCTATTTACTAGGACATTAACTTGACCAACTAGGACTCTTTGAACTCAAGAATTTAACACATACCACGGAACTTACTCAAACAACATGATTTTACATCTATGGCATATTCTAAACCCCCTCAAATTCATTCAAACTAAGACCTATGAGCACAGTAGCACACACCAAACTCACAATGATAAACATAACTTCAAACATCCCAATGTAGTGATGTGTACACGGCAGCGCCCTCTTCACTGTATCATCAACACCCAACAACAGATACCCAAACGGCCAAACATACACAATGAAATACAACTACCAACTGAAACCAGGAATTTAAGAACCAACAAGATGAGTCTGGGAATCAAAAGACAAATCAGCGACACGACACGGGATTGAGAAACAATTTGCAACAATGAATGTACACAAAAATCACTAAGAGTTGGATATAACGACAGGAAACTACCCAATTAAGCAGCGAATCAAATCACATACATAACATAAGTTAGAGAAACACTTGGGTACTTTGAGAGAGCAAAAGCTAGAAAATACAAATCAAAATGCAACTAGAGTTCTCACAGTTTCATAAGAGACTCCAAGCCCCATTCACAATTTCCCAAGAGAGAAATGTTCTCACAGAACTTGTATCAAATACCTTCAGAGTTCAGACTCATACTACACATCAGTAAAATCTTATTAAACTACTTAACGTCAAAATTATATCTCCAATAATCCAATTCTGATAAATAAGCAATCACGAGTACTACGCAGAAATTAACAATAGAAATCACATTACAACCATATTATTATTCGAGACACAAACTAGTTGTACTTATCTAGTTTTTGATGAAATATGTTGTTAGAGCACCACCATATTATTCTTCTTAGGACCAATACTGTCAATAGTGAACTGATCATTAGCTAGCCTTCGAGGATTAACCCGACGAAACGGAAGAAAAGTAATATACCCAGCAATAGCTATTAAATAACCAGCTCTAACTTTTTTCAATAAAAATCCTTTAACTTTTCTATTCATTCTCCAAATCTGATTCAATTCCTCCCAAGCACGAACTTGTCTAAATCTCTGTGGTAAAAGTATCGTCGGTTCACCAGGGACAGTATCTTTTGTGGCACCCACCATAGATTTAAACCTTGCTGTTGATTTCTCTTTAGTCCGGTCATCACCAGCCACTATATCGACAAATAGTTTCTGTAAAACCCTGCTTCGGATTAGTTGCTCCTTTGGACGGGTGTTTTGGAAACCTACTTTGGTTTCAAATGTGGTGTTTGGTGTTGATATTAGCTCGTCTTTGGAACAAAGTTTTGGGGATCCAATACCTGAATCTACTGAGTAAGTTCCATCAATTACGTGACTAGCTGTGGCTTTTAAGGCTTGTCCATTGCATAGGAGAAAACTCGCATTTGATTTTAGATATGATCGAGATAGAATACTGCTCATTTTTTTGGAAATGCCTACAAACCCTAGATCTTGGAACAAAAGAATAATGTTTCAAGAGATTGTACAGAGGGTACCTTTTGTCATTTACATTCGTTAAAGCGGCCAGGCCCATTCGTCCAAACTTGCCATTATTTTACTTGGATTTGGATTGTTAACTTGGATTGGCCCATAGTCTGGGTTACTTGGGCCCAAAGAGACTTATTAAGTTACTAATCTTAAAATGACCCCAAGGTTTTATCAACAGTTGCAAACTATTACTAGATAACTGCAAGCAGTGGGGGAGTGGAGGTGGAGAAGAGAGAAGGAGAGATGGATTTGTGGTGGGGAGAGAGAGAGTTGGATTTTGTTGAGAAAGAAGGAGAGAGAGGGAGAAGGAAAGAGAAATTGCTCGAGAATAATGACAAACATAAACCAACCAAAATACTTTTTGGACCACATAACCCCCTGTTGATCCAGAACGTTCGCTTCGCTCATTTGATTACTACTATGTGAAGTGATTTAAAAGATTTGAATTGTGATCTTGCATGTGGACGGACGGTCCTTTTGTTTCGTTGAAATGGAAATGATTATCGTACTCATTTTATGATGATGGATGCTTCGTTTTTCGTTTTATGGGATATTAAAATATTTTTGAAAAGTATGGACGAAACCAGAATTCAATGTCTATAGGTGTGAGGGTAAATGCAATCATAACTTTTGTTAAGATCTTGGGGTGTCAATCCTTATAGTTTGGCCATTTTTGTAGCAAATTGTTTTTTTTTTCTTTGCTCGCTGGGTAAGTTAAAAATTATATTAAAAATTAAATAAAGGTTACATTGTAAGTGGTAATGTTGCGTGCATTCTAGTGGTAAACTTGATATGGGACCTCCGATTTATGAATCCATGGAGGTCTCCCTATGTGTTCAATATGTCCACCTATAGGCATATTAGATGGTTTTTTTTAGCTACAATGGTCGGTGGCAACATTTGCTTACCTCTGTATGTGTGAAACATAGATGGACTGAGCTATTTTCAAACAAGTGTTCCACCGTCTTTGAGCTAACAAAGCATTGAACCGTTTTCGAAAGGCTGAAACAGCAGTGGAAGAGTCTGATTCAATCCACAAATTTAACCAACCTGTTCTATGGCTACTTCAATATTTTCCATGATTGCACAACACTCTGCAGAGTAGTTATCTGCCACGCCCAAAGCTGTACCTATAATCAACTTAAAGTTGTTGTCGCATTCCCTAAAGGAAGCATCGTAGACTGCAGGACCTGGGTTTCCCTTTGAAGCGCCATCCTTGTTTACCTTGATCTACTCTGGAGATGGAGGAAGGCATATGCATCCATGTTTATTACCACTACAAGCTATCTCACTCTGTCAAGTAACGGGCTCGAACTGCGGTTTGTTGCCAATTCACATTCATCATTTGTGTAATCAAAATGGTGTTCAACGATGTCCTATTATGCTATACATTCAATGAATTTGAATTTGCTTTAGATAACAATTCTAGTTCTTACTACAAGAACAATTTAGTAATCAAGTGAGCGGGGCGAACGTTCTTAGCAGAAAAAGGGGGTAAACAGACAAAAAAGTGTTTGGTTGGTTTCTATCTGTCTGTCATTATCTCTTATATTATCTTCGTTCCTCTCCCTCTTCACGCACTCTTAATCTCTCTCCTTCACTCTCCCTCCTTTATTCTCAACCAAATCCAACTCTCTCTCTCTCCACCACAAACCCATCTCTCCCTCTCTCTTCTCCACCCCCGCTCATGCCCCCACTGCTTGCAGTTATATAGTAATAAATAAAAAAAAGTGTAAAAGAGCCAATAGCTAGGGGTAGTTTAGTCATTGAAATAAAATTATCCGGTTTATCCCAGCGTCTGAATGCAAATTACACGTACACAAGTAGCGCACCTTGTCGACACTTTTTACGTTTACTGACTAAACTACCCTTGTGCACATCTTGAAATCACTCCAAAAACAAACCCTAGAAACAGAGCAAAACAAAAAATAAAAATGGCGATTGCAAGAACAGGAGTTTACGTTGACGACTATTTGGAATGTAAGTATCTCTAATTCGTAAACTTAATTAATTGTTTTATTAACTATTTGTTTATATTTGTTGTGTGTTTTCAGACTCAAGCACATTACCAGCAGAGCTTCAAAGGCTTCTCAATACCATGAGAGAGCTTGATGAAAGGTCTCAAGGTTTGATTTTTTCTCAATAACTTGTTGTTTTAAGGGTACTCTTTTTGTTATTTTGTTTAAATTTGAGGTTATTGGTTTTAAAGGTATTGTTAATCAGACTAGAGAACAGACAAAGTATTGTTTAGCTCAAAGTTTGAAGAGAGGATACCAGGAAGAAGATGAGGTGGCAATGGAGAAGATGCGAAAGGATATTGAGTCCAATCAAGAGAATGCATTGAGCTTGTGTACTGAAAAGGTTTTTGCTCATACGGCAAGCTTACGACCTTATGCGCATTTCTTGTTTGTTTGTTTCAGCTGTAGTTAATGTGCTAGAGATGTTATCAAATTACTTTTAACATTTTATGCATTATAACTTGTAACTTGATTGAATTTTGATACATTTTATTATAGAAAGTGTTTTCATTAAATATTTTATGAGTATTTGTGGAGTTAATCACTCTCTTGTTGTGGTGTGGGAAAACTGGTTTAGAATTCAAGAAAAAGAAGATAAAGCTCTACTGTAATAGAGTATACAAACGTTCAAATATAGTGGGAATAACATGTAGTTAAGATTATTGGTGAAAGTTGATAACATGAAATAAGGGTAGGGCTGTCCAATAATTTTGGTTTGGTGACTACTGACTGGAAGCAATTTATTGAAACAGACAGCTGCGTTGTCATAATGGGACACAGCTACAAGTCCAATCTCTTACTCTTGGAGAAATAACATCCACTTAAACCATTCAAAATACAGTGTCCTCGTTGAACTGAAGGGGATTACTAAGTACCAGTCCACAGTTTCTAGAGTAAACAGCAGTATCATAATCTGTGCTCCTGTGACCCACTTGAATGTCTGTGCTT
The DNA here is from genome assembly GCF_015680905.1 of Coptis chinensis. Taxonomy (NCBI): domain Eukaryota; kingdom Viridiplantae; phylum Streptophyta; class Magnoliopsida; order Ranunculales; family Ranunculaceae; genus Coptis; species Coptis chinensis. The sequence goes on along the minus strand of NC_141463.1, from coordinate 80,043,965 downwards.
ATTATAGTAGGGACAATCTTCCACTTTTTCCTTGTTCTTGTCCATTCCTATGCAAAAGCCTTTTTGAAGTTTCTGTTTGCTCTATAGAAAATATTGAGTGGCTTGTTAGTTCATACTGTGTATGGTGAAATTGCCTAGTAAGGGGGTGCTTTGTAGTTGAACGTCATTGATGATTGGATGCTTACTTTTCTAGCAGCATGCCAAAGTACCAATGTTTAATTTGAACTCTTTTTAATGTGATGGAAATACGGTTCGGAATAAGTGTCGACTTTCTATTGATGGATTGAGTGCTTCCGAAACAATATCTCATGCCAGTACATTGCCACCAAAACTTTGATTACCCTGGTGGCATATAATTGTAATGACAATGCAGATAATGTTGCAAAGTTGCAAACCACACAAAATCATGCAATGAGATTTATGTTAGTAATTAGTAAGTTGAGATGACATATTAAACCCCTCACAGTTGAATAAATTGACGCAGAATCTTCAATGAAGTCGCATTGTATGATTGACATCATTATCTTTTTCGAAACTCTGTTTGCAGATAGATAGCCATGTGAAAAGGCTCGATGAAGATCTTATTAACTTTGCGGATGACCTAAAACAAGGTACAACGAGTTATCCTTTGAAACTAATGAATGTGTCATTGTTCCAGTAAGCTATATTATGCTAGTGAGAAGTCATAAGTTAAATTCGTTAATTATCTTTATTGTGGTTAAATCTAAACAAGGATTGGAGTGTAGCACTGAATAGGGCTTGGTATGTTTTAATCATATCAATTGCGACTTCCGTAGAAATTAATCTGGTGTAACTGCCTAACTATTTTTCCTGATATACAAATGTCAAGAAAAGGTGTGATTCTGTGAGTGAAGATTATTGAACCAAGCTATTTATAGACTATCAAGATTTGTAGATAGTGCTTGACACTTGACAGGGGAATGCTTTTTCCTGAAAGAGTTGTACGGAGAAATAGGATTTCTTCCTCAATGTTTGAGAAACCGTAAGTGTTTCCACTTGAATTTCTTTGTTTGACACATCTTCATCCTCTCCACTTCGTGATCACCTAGGTTTTTTTTGCGTGCGAATGCTTCCTCAACATAGAGACCACTGTTGTATAGTCAACTTATTGCAGTTGGGGCACGAGAATACCAACTAGATGCTCAATGTGCAAGTGCCGAGAAGAGGACGTCACCATCGTTTTCATTAGGTGTCAAATTTCAGAATAGGTACCGGGGGAATTACTGCAGTGATTATCCTCATTGTTGACTAGAGCGCTGTAAATTCATCATTACTTTCTTTTCGTTGTGCCCTGGCATGAATATTCTCAGAAGATGTTCAAGCACCAGTGCATGACAATCCTATGTGGTATTTGATGGGGTGGGGGGACGGAGTTTCAATTAGCTGAGCGTTTTGTTGATCGTATCTTCCAAGTCAAAGGAATTCTTTTTTATTAGTGCAGGGGATTCCCTACATTCCAGGATTATTACTTTGGTGACTTTATCAGAGGTTTAGTTCTACTACATATAGCCATGTGGCTAGGGTGCTAGGATAGCTTTATTTTTTGGATTGTACCTTTCTTGGTGCCATGTTTAAGGGGTTTATGCTCTTGTATTGGTTGTTTGTACTTATTTTCTGTTTTGATGAATTTGTTTTATCATTACCAATAAAAAGATTATCATTGTAACTTGGTCCTAATTGAACACAAATTTTTCTAAGTAGTAAAGGTGAAACCCTCTACTGCCACTTATTTATAACCTAATTCACCTATTTGTGCGATATTTTTTTTTTGAATGTTAGAAATGATTAGTTATGTTTGGGTTGCAGTGATTAAGAGACAAAGCCAAAGCTTAACTCATTTCCAGGTGGATCCAATTGAAGGGTGTGTTAATGAAAACATAAGAAAGAAAATAAATAAATAAAAGTACATGCACATGTGTACTGGTGTCCAACACTGGTATGGAATGTCAGCATGCTGTTTTATGTAGCTCTGATATACAGCTTCTAAAGTGTCTGCCTGTCTAACATCTGGGGCGTGATACAACAAGGTCATACATTTGTAATGTCCGAGTGTCTGTTTGTCCATTCATGTGCGTGTGTATGCATGTGAGCATGCGATTCTGTAGTTTGTTTAGAGAGTGACCTTGAAGTAGTTTACGATTATTTATAATCAGTATTTTCTGTTTCTCCTCCAGAGGGAAAAATTGCACTAGATGAACCTGCAATCCTTCCTCCACTGCCTTTAGTACCAAAAGATGAAAAAAAGAAGTCCTACTTTGGAACATCTCAATCAAAGCGATTTGACTACCGAGACAGGGATTGGGACCGAGATAGAGATTTTGAGCTAATGCCACCTCCTGGAAGCCATAAGAAGAATGTTCCAGCACCTGTTGATGTTGATCAACCATTTGATCCAAATGAACCGACTTACTGCGTCTGTCACCAGGTTACGTTACAGAATTCCTAATTCTCGTACGAGGTCTTTTCACAAGTCGCACATGGATTGCAGTCATTTTAATACTGTCTTTCCTGATATCCAGATTTTAATAGTTCTGATCTAATGAATTTCCAGGTATCGTTTGGAGACATGATTGCCTGTGACAATGACAATGTGAGTTCTTAAACTTTGATCTTCTCCGATTGTGGTTTTGCATATACATATATTTATTTGTTATTTATTCTCTGCCTTTTTCATCCGCCACTATTGGATTTCGTACCTTAGCTACATGTGAATAAACACACTCGAAAATGCACAATGCAGCAATGAGGTGTCAGGAACATCTTAGAAGACCAGATAGTGGTGCACAGCTCTGGATATGTGGCCAATTTACATATGAGAAACTATTAATTTCATGAGGAAAACTTACAGATAGTTATCCAATAAGAAGACGAGACACCATTCCTTCCTGACTGTGTACGACAAATTACTTGATAACAAACATGTGAAACACTGATAAAATCATCTGAATATTCACGACAGTGGAGAATCTGTTTGTGTGGAAGGATGTTTCATGGCAAATCTAATATTTTTAACACCGACATGTTTAATCTAATTGTGGTGGAATACACAGGTTATATGTACTGGTACCTGAACAAAAAGTGTTTTGTAATTGCCACACAGTCGACCTGAGTGATGTATTAAAAGCAAGTAAACTACTGGGATGAACTATTTTTGTTCCTTTTATAATTCATAATTTAGAAATTATACATCTTATAATTGCTCACCTACATCTTATCTGAGGAATGCATTAGCTAGTTCATGAAATTGTGATATAAGATGAGATAAAGCGTTGTAATTTTATTATTTTTTACAGTGTCAAGGAGGTGAATGGTTTCATTACTCATGCGTTGGGCTCACGCCTGAGACAAGGTTCAGAGGAAAGTGGTACTGCCCGACATGTGAAAAGCTACCACAGTATCATCCTTAACTTCGGATCTGTACCACTTCTGGTCTGTAAAATAGTCTTACTGCTGCGTTGTATTTTTACTTTTGGGCATAGTAGCATGTAGTACTTGAAATTTCTTGGCAGAATAGAAGGATTTTACATTTTGCTGGAAAATACTTCTCATGTGATGAACTGATGATTGATTGATATATACGAGTAAACGAGACGTTGTTTTGGATCCAACTCATGCAGATTTTTTATCACGCAGTCAGTCTAATGGCTTGGTACACCAAACTACACTAAAATTTCAGTTTTCACGTTGCAGTTTTAACCTTTCCAATGAAATGTTTGTCTCTGCTTAAAGTGCATTTTTGCTTTCAAAAAGAGACCCATTCATTACTACATGGCAAAAGAGTTATACAGAGCATTCTGGACTCTACTGAAAGTCTGAAACTTGCCCCGACTGACATAGGGATCACACCATTACATAACTGAATATGCAGTCTAGCCAATTCAGCCAAAAGATGAGCATGCTGAATAAGATCCCTAGGACAAAAGACAACTGTACAAAACATAAATGACTTGAAAATTTTGAATCTCCAACAAAAGACTAGACTGACTCCAACCCTCCAACAAACATTTGAAGCTTTTTCCATTTAGCTCATTGACAATTGTTTGATTGTCAGAGCAGACCACGACCCTTTCAATACTTTGTTGTGATGCAGACTGCAAACCAAGTTTTAGAGCTTGCAACTCGGCTCCTTCTGCTGAGTCGGCTTCAAGCTGCTTGCTTCCTACAAAAGAAATACCATTACTCAATTTATTTATTGTGAAACCAGCACCAGCATTTCTAGACGTAGGATCGAATCCTAAGTAGACAGCATGTCATGGCTGGCTCAAGCCAAAATGTGGCCTTAGGTGAGCCCTTCATTTGCGAAGCTTTTATTTCATAGGCCATCTATAATCACCAAAAAAATTCACTACATATTCACAATTTTATTATAAATTAAGAGCGAAAAATCTAGTATCATGACTCAAATCGAACGAAAAAACGACAAGAACGTAACCAAATAAACATCAAAACTATAAATAATTAAAATAATAGATTCTTATTGAAATTTAAAAAAAAAAAACAAAATTAAATTTCACAAAAACTGTGAGTATTAGATGATGAATTGATGATTCACAATTTATAACTCAAAAGTAAAATTGACAAATGGTTGAACTTGAAATTTGTGAAATATAACAAGTGAGAAAGAAAGATTTAATGAGAGAAGTGTAATGACAATTTATTTAATTAAGAGAGACGAATAAAATGCATAGAATGTGGAGATTCTTTCACTAAACGTGGGATTTCCCATTTGTTTTTATTCTTCCAATGAAACAATTTGATTAAATTAGTACACTCCTACAAAAACTGAAATTATTATGCGCTTGTAGCCATTAGATTTATATTAATACATTGAGATGTGCAGTGGACTATTGGATTATATACATTCCACATTAATTCACTCCGAAATTTAGTGCTTGGATAGAAAACCCATTGGTAAACAAATTGACTATCATATTTTTTGTTGGCGTTTTTTTCTTTATAAAATTAGGTAATAATAAACAAATATGTGGATAAATTAAGAAATATGAGGCCTTCCAAATTTGAGTCTTTAGAGCATCTTTAGCAGTGATATCAACCTAGCATCAAACACTGAGAATTTGGTGTTTTTTCAACTTCAGGAGAACTACACGTTGATAAAAATACCAAAAAAACACCAAACCAAACACCAAATCGACCAATATTTGGTTCCAGGTTTGGTGTTGTATCAAATCACTCACGTGGTTTTGCCAAAACTGCACAGTTTTTCCAACACCGCGTGGGCTTGGGCTGCTAAATGGGCTTCTATGGCGCGGTTTTGGCAAAACCGCGTGGGCTTCATAGAAGGCGTTTTTGCCAAAACCGCTGCGTCGTTTTCAAAAAATTATAACTGTGGTGCATAGAACTTAAAAAATTATGAGTTGTGCATAGAAGTTAAGAAATTAACAATTGTGCAATTGAAGAAATTAATAATTGTAATTCAAAATCGAAAAAATTAAATAAATTAAAAACCTATGATTATGATTATGCAGTCCAAAATCTATGATTATGATATAATCATATAATATCCAAAATAATCCAAAACCTATCATATTACATCAAATTTATTTAGCTCTTCTTCTACGCCCCTTACCACTCGATCCCTCTCCTCTCTCTATTTGGACGTTAAAGTCGCTCCCTCTAAGTTCCTAATCGAGAATTATGATCTTCTCTCATGCGCTTGGGAGATTAACTACTTCACTGAAGTTCCTCATATCCCCGATGTTCTTTGGGTGTACACTTGTCGATATCTTCATATACCTGGCGGGATTGTCGATATGTCTGAGAATATACCTCCTCTCTTTATTGGCTATAATGATACAGGCGTTCTCATCCCATCAAACATAAGAACACGGTTCTCATATCTTTCTAGAACCTCGGCCTAAAAATCCAAGAAAATACGATGTGAGTACATATTATATATATAATGAAGAAGATAAATAAAACAATTAAACTCACCATGGTATACTGATCAATATGCGGCTCTAACTCAAAGAAACGAGCATGAGGCACCTCAGGAATGGAAATATAAGTAGGCTCCCCATCAAGTCCACACACGACAAACATCTGAGGATTACCGCGGATTACCGGGAGTTGGTCGATATGCATTCGAGGTTGTGGGTTGTAAACAGTACGCGGGGCGGATGAGGAATCACGAGCTCACGCCTCATCCCTTCCAGCCCACAAACTCGAAGTTGCTAGCCCGACCAACGAGAGGCAACAACGGACCCATGGAGACACGTTTCCACCATCTATAATATCGGCGCGCTGCTTACTCGACAACAAAAAAGAAGACGATCCGGCCAAGGACCACCAACGGCATGAACTTCATGAACTTGAATTATACCCCACGACTTTGCATTACTAACATCCGCATGGGAGCACATGAAACTCCATAACGCGTCCGCGGTCAACATCCTCCGACATCTGTCACCACGGTACCAAACCCGACAAATCACGCGTCGCGGCAAAACAACTCGTGATGTGACAACACACAAGCATGCCGTATAACCGGATCGTCAAAGGCGGTGACAAACGCCAAGGTCTCCACTCAATAGATGACAATAATCTAATATCAATCTGAGCACAAGCCATACAGATATTATTCCTAATTTGCCCTCTGTTACGAGTCAAGTGAGGCCCTGACCAACTAGCAAATCTAAGGCGAGTATCAGCAATCATGTCTATGTTAGGACAAAGACATCGAAAGTACTCATAAAACCAAATCTCTAAAAGTCCCGTGAATCCTGCAATCTGAGGACTTCTACTTCTAAATGTCTGTGAAGCTTTATCTAACGCCGATATCAATGTGACATATACTGAGCTACCCAGGTCATAATCTCTCATAGTATGCAAATAAGATACATAAGCATAATATCCGAGTCGTACCATAGAATGACCATTGGGAAACAAAATATGCCCAATAAAAAACATCAAAAAAGCCCTAACATACTGATCAGCACCCTCACCACCTAGTAGAACAGTCAAAGCTAACTCCGCTCGTGTATCAGGATGCAAGAGGGGTTCCATATATGCAGTCTTAATATGAGATAACTTAATCCCAGAAGAATCATAAGCATCCGCACCCAAACGAGGAAAACTCATAAGCATACTATCCATATTCTCATAATTTGTATGAAAATGTATCGGTTGGCCTATACCGATACTCAACCCATAAATCATAGTGAAGTTTAGTGGTGTGAACCCTAACTCCGCACAAGGAAAATGAAATGTATGAGTTCTACTCCACCATCTTTCTACTAAAGCTACGACCACTGCCCAATTAGCCTTCTCATAATCCGTATCAATCAAAATACCCAAAGGTGTATACAAAATACTATCTCTAATATGTACAAACTCATCCAAACTCCTAATAACCTTTCACCACTCTCTAACACCAAGTAAAGTCGATCTAACTCGGTAGTCAACAACATGCTGATATTATAAAAAAAAAATAATGCGTATAAGATAAATAATTAATTGGTCCAACTCAACTAATTAATATTCAAAATATTTAATCAAAACTAATTAATTACGAGTATTAGCCATCGCGACTCGACCGTGTTTTGTATCACATGTAGAAGACACAACTTCCATATCAAGTGCTTCTCCGGTGCAAATTGCCAATCGAAGTCGTTCATCCGATACTCCAAAGACATAGAGATGTCTATCGGTCGGTAGCGACATCCTGGGTTCTTCTTCCCCAATCGCCTTCTCCCCCACCGTATTCTACTTCCTCAGGTTCTTCTCCCTCATCGCCAATGTCGTCTGTGTACTGCCAATCATCACCGTCGAAAGGTTCAAAAGGATCCATATCAAATTTTAAGAGTTTAGGTAGGTTTTGGTTTTTTTTTTTAACTAAGGAGAGGGTTTTATAATTGTGAGAAGAGGTGAAAGTGGACCGAACCGCATCGACTTTGAGTGTTTATATAAGTAGCACGTGTTCAAACACCAGCAGCGGTTTGCCAAAACCGCGTGGGCTTGGGCCTGTCAGTTGGGCTTTAGTGGCGCGATTTTGGCAAAACCGCGTGGGTTATATGGCGCGGTTTTGGCAAAACTGCGTAGTTGCTTGGTGTTTTTTTGATGTTGCTCCTAAAGTTGCTTGGTGTTTTTTTGGTTCAAAATTTTAGTGTTTTTTTGGTTGCTCTGCTAAAAATGCTTTTAGGTGACGCTTAAGGGTTGAGCCCAGCGTGTATATATAAAATGCATTTTTGCTACTGAAATGCAACTTTATCTATATCATCACCATGAGGCTCATCACATCCGAAAACCAAACCAATTTCCTTCTGTAGACAAGAATTTCATTGAAAAACTCAAAATTCCAACAAAAATTATGTCAAACTACTTAAATTTCAGAGATAATTACATAGGAATACCGAATACGGGTAAGCTCATGTGCAAAGTGGACCGGTAGATTCACGAGTGTAATAAGACAAAATTAGTCAACTCCCCGCGCCTGTTAGGACAGCGGGGGAATTATTACAAAAGATTTCAAATTTTCAAAATTTTAAACTAATAAAGAAACTAGGTCAGTACTGTGAGAAGTAGAAGATAAAACAACAGCAGCTCAAAGACTCCCCATATTCAATAAATAAATTTTAAAAACAGAAACTGATCTACGTTTCTTGGATTCTTCCTTAAATTCTATCTCCATTTACTAACTTCTCTTCTTGGGCTTTTTTTCAGCCCATGAAAGTTTGGCAAGTTTTGCGGAGAAGCAGAGAGAAAAGAGGTGAAGGCCTTCTGATTTCAGGTCAAAGTTAGTTTCTTTATGTGGTTTTTTTATGCTTGGGGTTCGTTTAAATTGAATATAATTAATGCCCAGTTTGTTATTTGCATGTTTTTATTGGTAATTTAGCTTGAGAAATGAGAATTTGTGTTTATAGTTGGATAAAAATTACTTCTTTTTTTATATTTGTGATTGTATTAGCTGAGAATTTCATATACACATTGCACCATTTGCAATTCTAGCTAGAAAACTCATTTAGGAAATTTTAAGCTTTTATAGCATGTACAACTCATGCAAGAAGAAATCCAGTAAGTTTTACTTAAATGCTTTCTCTGTATATTTAGAATCTGTATACAAGAATTATCACATACCACTTTTGTTATTTTCACCTTTTATAGCTATTGCAACTTAAGTAAAAATGATATACTTGTGCAGTAGAAATTATTTTTGTTGAGAATTTTTAGATGCCCATTTGCTTAGTTTCAGATTTTGTAGCTATTTCAGCTGCTCATGGTAGTTGACTAGTTGTGGCAATCTTTGAACTGTGAAAAAAAAACCTGTTTTTTTGGTTTTTGAGAATTATCAAATGTGCATATCAAGTTATTAGTTTTTTCTTCAACATCAAACAAACCTTCAAAAATTTTGTTGAGTTTATAATTTCAGTGGCTCCAAGGTTTGGCTGTTCTCTCATTTGTGGCATTGTTGTTTTAGATTCTTTCAATGGGACGTAATCTCAGTCCAGCAGTTCAAAGAGAGCTGGAAAATTTAGACAAAGATGCTGAAAGCCGGAAACTGGCAATGAAAGCATTGAAATCTTATGTGAAAGACCTTGATTCGAATGCCATTCCACAGTTTCTTGCTCAAGTTTCTGAAACCAAAGCTCCCTGTTCGTCTCATGTGGAACACACTATTTCCCTTTATGAAGTTCTTGCCAGGGTTCATGGTTCTAACATCGTTCCTCAGATCAATAACATTATGTCCACCATTATAAAGACGTTAACGTCTAGTGCTGGCTCCTTTCCCCTGCAGCAGGCTTGCTCAAAGGTTGTCCCTGCCATTGCGAGATACGGCATTGATCCCACGACACCATTGGAGAAGAAGGGAAATATAATATACTCTCTTTGCAAGCCTCTTTCTGATTGTCTACTGGGATCTCAAGAAAGCCTTGCCTTTGGGGCTGCTCTGTGCCTGAAGGCTTTGTTGATTCTGATAATTGGCGATTTTGCATCAGATGAGCTTGTTAATGAGGTTTGTCTAAGAGTTGCTGGGGCCTTGGAGGAGAATGTAACCCAGACGAATTCCCACATGGGATTAGCTATGGCATTGGCAAAGCATAACAGTTTCACAGTCGAGGCATATGCTAGATCACTCATAAGATCTGGGTTGAGAATTTTGAACGTTGGGGCTGTGGAGAGGAATTCTCAGAAGCGGTTATCAGCTATTCAGATGGTGAATTTTCTGATGAAAAGTTTGGACGTCCGAAGTATATTCTCAGAGCTTGATATTGTGATTGAGGAGCTCGAGAAATGTCACTCTGATCAAATGGCATTTGTGAAAGGCGCTGCTTTTGAAGCCTTGCAAACAGCTAAGATGCTTATGCAGAGGAAAGACCAAAGTTTGAGAGGGATAGTGGCTCTGTTACAGGGTCAAATTTTGGTAGGAGTAACAGGAGGAAGAATTTACGGAATGCTCGGGACAGATCTCCTTTCTCTACATCACCAGAATCACAGACTGTTGATTCTTTCATCAGGTATAACTCGTTTGAGGAGTCACCAATGTCAACTGGACAAGTTTCATGTAACTTCAGTTACGGTGGGAGATCTGTGAGTCGAAAGCTTTGGGGTGGTGAGAATGGTGGTGTGGATGTGTCTCTCAAGGATGGCTTGTACTCTGGGTTGTCTCTGGGCGGTAATGGTTCAAACATGCATTCTTACCATTACAATGATGGTGAAATCAGTGATACTGGGGAAGAACGTTCGGAGGAATTTTCAGGATTTATGCAAGCAACACCGAGAAATCGAGAGGTCGCAACTAGTATAAATAGAGCCCAACGGAGTACTACTCCCAGTCCTCAGGTAAATAACCTTCCTGTAGTTTTGCAAAAACAACCAAATATGATTCTGGAAACCCAAGGAGATAATTAACAATTATATAGAAGTAACCATTTTTGTTACGTTCCAGATATTTTACACCTGCTGTGTTCTTATATCTTTTTTTTAAAGTTATGCCAAGAAAAAGAAAAAGAAAATTTAGATCAAAGAGTTGGGTAATACAAAAAATGATGAGGCCATGAGGGTGATATCGAACAAATTCTGAATGTATTGATTGTTTCCATAATAATGCTTGAAACTTGAAAGATAAATATTGGCTTCTGAGTTAATCTGATTTGTATATGATGTTGTATGAAATCAAATCAACAGTCAAGTTTTTGAGACTTTACTTCTAGATAGGTCATGATGCATAAAATGCACTTTTTGAGGTAGATATTTATTTCACAACACTGTAGACCTTGTGTTTTAATTTAATCAGTTTCACTAAAGCTATTGTACTTATTTTGATGTTTCAGAGGAGAAGCTCCCAGATTAACATTGATAATGTTAAGATCTTTACCACGCCAAGGAAGCTATTACACTCTCTTCAAGATCTAGATGATGAAAACTCTGATTACTTTGAGGAACAAGCTAGGAGGATCATAAGCCCATGCTCAAGTAAATCTGAATGGAGTCCTACAAGTCCTTTGGATGGAGATGGCCATTCTCATAATTCCAAGGACAATGGCAACCGCAGCTATTCTGAACTTGGAGAGCAGGTAGAAGATGGCTCCGAATCTGTCTCATCAGTGGAAGGTGTCACTACTGTTTCACAGCCAGATGCATCTCTTGAAATAGGCTCTAATGAGAAAAGTGGAATTCAAAGTTCAAACACACCACCGATGGTTTCTTGGAAGAATGTTCTTAAGTGGGTTTTTGGTCTGCTCTTCATACTTCTAGCCTTTGTTGTTTCATTTATGTGGAGCAACAATGCGGAAGAAGGTTCTTATCTTCCTCCTACTTAACCTGTTCCTCAACTAATCAATGATTGTAATTGTCCCACTTTATAATTTATGTAGCAGCCAGCTTTACTTGACTCCAGTAGGACAGCTACTAGGTTAACCACTATGAATGTTGTGGATATAAGGATTTAACAATGTTCAGAGCTGAAATTTATTTATTCTGCTGTACTCTTCTCAGTAAGATATTGTAATTTATTTTCTACTTATTATTTCCTTTAATTTAGAATCTCTTTGATATTAGATATTGGCAGTGCTTTGTTTTCGCACTAAAATAGAGGAGATTTTAATGTAGCCAGTAGAATTGTGAGTGAGGAATATCTTTCTTGTATTATTAGTCCATGGTTCGAAGAATAAAAATGTCCTTACAAAGCATATAATCATCTCATGGTTGTGAGACTGATTCGTATCATTTAAAAGCAGCATACAACTTCCCTAGTACATGGCATATAGCCATATACCACATTACCACCTTATAATCTTTTCCCTCAGTTTCTTCGAAGAATTGTAAGCAGATTTTCGCAAAGAAGTTGGTTTGTACTTGAGAAAGATTTTCGAATTTTCGATGCAAGAGAACAGATTAGAACATAAGCATATTAGCAACTTAAACCAAGCATATGTGCTTATCCAACAAATGAGTGGTCACAATTAATTTTGGCAATCTTCCATAACTCAAAAGCATCATCAGTTCGTCAAAAGAATATGGCGATATTTCTCTGAGAACTTTTTCAATAGCTTAAAAGACCCTAATGAATAGATACTTCACTAAACAATGGTTACACTTGACATTAGGTGCGAAAACATTCATGGTCTTGGTTCACCAACACGTGTTCCATAACATAATTGAAGCTCAAACAATGATTTAAGTAGTTTAGAAATAAGTAAGGGTGACCTAGTGTTACCCTTACTAGATGAGCCAATTAGGATTCCCCCTAGAATTCCCCCTAGATGGGAAATTAGGGTCTCTCTCCATACACACAAAAAAAAAACAAAAAAAATCGGTCAACCCAATTTGGGCCCAATTTGACTTTTTTTTTTTTTTTTTTATTTAGAGAGAAACCCTAATTGGCTCACGGGGATCCTCTAGATGGGTAATATTGGTTAACCCGCACACAAAATAACTAGTTTGGAAATGTCTATAACATGGTATGCTGAATAAGTGGAACCCTGGTAATCTCAGCCAAACAAATATGACAGTAAGCATGGCCCAAAATATCGCCGAGATATCCGATATCTCGCCGATATATCTCGGTAAATTGGTACACCGAGATCGATATTTCCGAGATATATCCACCGAATATTAAATCCCTTTTTTTCCGAGATATATCGGAATTTCCGATATGAAAGTTTATATCGCCGATATAATCGATATTTCCGATATAATCGATATATATCGGTTGACTTTTTGACCAATTTTTAATAATTTAATATTGAAATTTCCGAAATATCCATATCCGAGATATATCGGCGAGATATCCGAGATATATCGGTGAGATATCCGATATTTTAGAAACTTTGGACTGGTCACCAAAAAAACCGAGATATCCGAGATATCTCGGTTTTTGGGTACACCGATATATTAAACGATATCGAAATTTTGGGCCTTGACAGTAAGTGACTCAAGGAGTGAAGAACCTGGTATGCCGTATTTTGTTGTGTATGAATCTCATAAATAAGTAAATAACCGAAAGTCTAATATTAAGTACAAAACTGCAAGTTCGACAATACAATAATCTGAGGTATCTACATTCTGCAGAAAATTTCTACACCAAGAAGAATGCGAATACTGCTACAATTGACAAAGTTACCAGTGACGAAGGTTCAGAAGAGTAAGAGGAGGAAATCTGGATTATGAAACTGCAGCTCCCCTGTGAGAGATTCTGTTTTGTCCTCATTGCTAGGCCTCCGAAACTGCAACTCATATACGCCTGGTTCTCAGCTTGAAAATACATGTTAAAGGCATAAGAAGCATTACTCTGGGCATCTAAGTTATTACAAGATGACCCATACCCAAGGGAAGTGCAATCAGAGAAGGTGCAAGCATAATTGATATTATCGCCTAACTTGCTCAGGTCCCTGGCGTTCGGATTGAAAACACACCATTCAGTGGGCAGATACTCCACATTTTTAGCTGCAGTTAGATATCTTTTCTGTCCCTGGCCTGAGAGATCCATCGGGAATTTAGGCTGACCATCGTATCTAAAGATTCCCCAGTGGCGCTCAAAATTACCAGGTGCTATGCTTTTCGCATCTTCATCAATCAAGCCAAACAAATATATTTCAATATTCCCTGGTCTCAATGGAGTGCCTTGTTTGGCTGCAACTCGTTTTAAAAGTCCAGTATAAAACCTCTCAGCATAACCAAGATTGGCATCCTTATTCCCGTCTGTAGGCCAGCCAACCTCACCAACCAGGATAGGCATGTTGCCCAACCCAACTGCTCTCAGAGACGAAACTAATGTATCAAAATTTGCATCAAAGACATTAGTGTATGTGATGTCATTATCAATCACAGTGCTTCCCCCGTCAAAGAAGGCATAGTCTATTGGGAAACCTTCACTGCCGTAAAGGCTCAAGAATGGATAGATATTAATACTGAAGGGAGCATTGTTCCTGTTAAGGAACTGGACAATCTCAGACATGAGGCCACTTATGTCAGCGCGAAACCTTCCAGAAGAGGGTACTTGATTGTTGTCAGGTGAACTGTAGACATCAGCATTTAGGGGCACAGTTGCCTTTATGTTGTCTCCAACCCCAGCCTCATTAAGGGCATTCTGGATGTTCTGAAGGGCTGGCAACGTAGTGTTTAAAAATGAACCGTTATAGGATGGCAGGAAGGGTTCATTTCCAACCGCTACATATCTGCCAGAAAATATTGCCAAACCGGAAACATTAGACACAGTAATACATGATTGCTAGTGATTACAATGAGCAGAAAAATTACAGGTGAAACTTAGGCACAATGTTGCTAGATGTTTCCTAAGTAAAAGAGTTGATCTGCTTCCAAATATTCAAATATACAAGGGACTTGATATATACTTATCATAGCTGCATCCCAAGATTCGGAAAACACACACACACACACGTTCCACAGCTTCAATCACAAAAAAAAAAAACCTGAATTTAGAGTACTCTAGAAACATATATACTCTAGTTATTAATTATCACAGATAAATCTTTTGTTGTTCATAGTGATGATATTATCATACATATAAGAATTGATTGCAATAAAAATATACATTTGTAGTGATATCTTTTAGACTTTTAGTAGCTTGCTACAGTTATCAAAAGTTTTCCCAAATCAAATTGGATGTCTTAGTTATAGAGTTTTGTATATCCGAGGGAACTATCTACTTCTAATTAAGATTAAGAATTTTCAACCGATGTATAAAATTTGCTTCGCTCCGCCATTTCCATTTTCTATCTTCACTGCCTCTTAAAAAAACTCGTGGATTCTTATAATAATACCACAATTAGAAGGCTGGCATGATGGTTGACAAATTTTGCTTTCTTTAAATTTATTTCAAACTCATCATTGATTTGAATTATACAATTATACCTAATAGTCACACAACTTAAACAGATAAACTATTCAAAACAGAAGCTGAATAAACTAAAACATTTTTTAGCAATACTATTCATTGACCAAATATTGATATACACTTCCCATATGAGGCCATATCTGATATGGTAAACAACAAATCTAACTAAAAGCTGATTTCAAGTGTATCTATAAACAAAATATTAAAACAGATGTAGTAGTATAAACTACAATACAAGCATAGCATGTCAAATAAGTACAAACTCAAATAGCTTAAGTCAAGTCTAGATCACAGCAATAGACACCATCATATAATTAAATTACTTCAAGATTGAACAAAAAAGATAAGTAACTGGAACTTTACTTGATATTTACTCCATTGAAATTGAATCTAGTAACATTTCTGCTGACCCATTGCTTAGCTCTTTTGTAGCTTGTCATCGACGCAAGCTGATCGTTCGGAATGGCTACCATTACTTCAATCCCACTTCCAGCCAATGCATTCATTGTATTTTGAGCAGCATCAAATAGTTTCACTTTGTTAATACCATTAGCTTGTAACATCTGAACTACAGTCTTAGGTGGTAACTGATGTGTGGCCATAGTTCCCCAATTTACACCAATACATTCAACAAGACCAGCACTCAATAGTCCTACAAGTATACTACTTAGTAAAAACCATATCTTTACCATTTTCAAGGTATGAACTATGGAATGAAGCAGCTG
The DNA here is from genome assembly GCF_015680905.1 of Coptis chinensis. NCBI lineage: Eukaryota > Viridiplantae > Streptophyta > Magnoliopsida > Ranunculales > Ranunculaceae > Coptis > Coptis chinensis. The sequence continues at coordinate 80,027,906 of NC_141463.1, read as the reverse complement.
AGTTTTGAGGGGAAAAGATGGACTCAATTGTATATTTAACCTCAAGTGTAATGAAAACCAAGAAGAAAAAAATAAAAGAAGCTTTTGTTTGATTCTTATTTGGAGTGAGAAAGAGAGGAATAATAGAGTGACTAGGAAAGTAACTTTCCAGAAAGAAGGGGCACCAAAAAGATAGGAAGCAAGAAAAGCAAATGAGCTGAAATCTTATTATAAAGAATAGATAAAATAAAATAAAAATCTCAACTTTTTGAGAAGATAAGTTGTAACTGACTCCAGAAACAATCAGACAACATTTCCCAACAACCCCATCACTGAAACTAGCTCAAATATCAATTTCAAAAGATGGGGTTAACAGAGGATAGTGTGAAAAATGTGAAAGAAGACAACTATAAGAAGATTTTGAACATGAAAAGAGATGAAGAAGAGTGAGTTTCTTGAGCAAAGAGAGTTGAAAAGAATAGAAAGGCAGAACTAGGACAAAGCTAGAAATAAGTAGTCAGTAGAGAAGTTGGAAATGGTTATCGTTTCAAACAAAACAACTACCTCAAGTGATGATGATGTAAACTTGTAATAAAGAAGAAGATTTAGGGGGAGGTGGATTTGTCTTGATTTGCAGACTCAAATTTACTTTTTTGGAGACAAATCTCACCAGCTTGAGAGTGATGAAAAGTGTCTTTTTTTATATATCCACTTGGTTTTTTCTACAATACTATATTCTCAATTCAGTCTTGATCGAGTGGTCTCGTGAGTTACATATGTTAACGTGCTCAAAGGTTTCAATGGGAGCACAGACATTCAAAAGTTTTCTTTTTGAGCGAATTTGTGTATTTGTCTACAAAAAGCAGTTTTTCATTGGTCCAAACACTTTGTGGGCTAGATAAACATTTTCCTAGGCAGTCTTTCCACCAATCACAATATGAGGTATTGTGGACAGCAAATAGTGGTATGCTATGTTGCACGGACGTGGACGCGGACGCGGACACGATCGTGACGACTCGGTTATATCTTAAAAAGGTAGGACGTAAACGCAATAAAAGATGCATAAATTAATTAATATTTATAATTTTATTTTATATAAATTGAACATTAAAAACTAAATTAAATGTATCAACATTTATAAATTCAAAACTATTAAAGATAAATAGCCACAAAATTAAATTTAATATTTCTTAATCAAACTTTAAAAATATGTCATAAGTTTTAACAAAACAAAAAATAAAAAAATTGAGTTTTTTAATATTATTTTGATTTATTTTTTATTTTTTTGGTTAAAATCCTCAGAATCTTTGACCATATTGGTTTTAACCAAAAATGTCCGATTTATGTCTTGACCCGCGTCCAGTTTAGTTGACCACGTCCAACGTGCGTCCATGTCCGCATCACAGCCCATAGGTTGGTGCGTCTACAGACTTATTCTGTTTTTTTTAGTATAATAACAAGTAAATTAATCAAGTGTCTACAGTAAAGTAGCATAGCAAGTATTTACATTCCTAAATATTATTATTCCTCTCAAGCGACTTTTAATAAAGTGCTATGTATGCAACTTACGAATGTGATGCCTACATGAAAGAAACTCAATAAAAGCAAAAAAGTTAGGAATCAAAATCTAGTAAGAATTGAAATGGAAGTGGAATGTTGTCGTGGCACACGTTTACCGACCTAAATACATGAAAATAGATGATATTCTAATGCTTTTCTAGTTTGAATTTAAAATTTTGTTTTATTCGTTGTTAGTTGGACTTAGGTCGGCCACAATATGTGGTTATGTACCATGGCCCTTACAATGCACTTTGAAAAATTGTATTTTAGAATTTAAAAGGCTAGAAAATATTATTTAGTGAAAACATTTACAAAAAGATTTTAAAAAGATTATTCACTTTATTAGTTTCATGAACAATCACTAAGTTTAAGTTACATAAAACCCTGCTTAACAAAACTTGTTACCCAAGCGAAAAGTATTTATAAAATTGATAAATCTACTATCTTGACTGTTAAAAACTAAATAGGAATGGTGATGGTAAGAGAGGAGGCAATGGTGCCATAATTCCATATCCATTGATCACGATATGGACGTTACTGTAGGTTTCTGTGATATGGACCTACCATTAAATGTCGCAATAAGCTTTATTTCAAGGCCGCACCCTCAAGGGTGTCCTCTTTTGACCAACAGAAATGAATGCGCCACTTCAAAAACTTGCTGAACAAGGTCATTAATATGAGTACAAGGAAATGTCGACACCAAGTATGAAATTATGAATGCTGTGACTCCTTATTATATAGTCATATATATATATATATATATATATATATATATATATATATATATATATATATATATGTATATATACCGTAGATGGTCGCTATCACATATTCAAATTTTTAAAACAAAGTTTCTTCCAAATTCGCGATGTCCATAAACGTCTAAAGTTGCACTATCTGTAGAAATTTATTGATAGAGATTCTTTCGCATGTTTGATGTTTGAGACCATGAATTCTTTGGCTATATGTCATTACTCCCTAGTGCATACAAAGCGCCATAAAGAGACCATACAGTCTGTTGGGGCACCAGTATATTTTGATCTGGAGAGCAATGCACTGGCGTAGGGCACTGCATTGAGCTGATAGGCCAAAAATGCTATTAGATATGTACTCACGCTAGTGTAGAACTCATTACTTAAAGATTGACCAACACACACATTAGAAGCCCTAGCTTGATCTATCTATTCCATTTTGGATAAATTATTGACCGAATACAGATGCACACTGGAATACTAGGTGCAATTATTTCCTTTTGGTAAACTTTGCGCGTATCTAAGATCCTTGCATATCACAAAGTAGTACAGGTGAAAGACTGGAAGGATGAGTTCTATAAACTAGTGAAAGACTCAGAGGATGAGTTATATAAACTTTTTGGTCAGGGAGGATTGCTTGAATGCATTTCTCCAAACTGTTTCATTCCGCAAGTGATGCTTCAAATCTACGGGTCCAGTGAGAAGGTATTTGATATTTTCATCAAAACAAAAGTATCATGATTAGAATTGAATATCAGCTTTACCGAAAAATAGACATACTAGATCTGGTGACAAAGATAATCTTAAACTACACAAACCCAAATCAAAAAGTTTAAGTAAATTTGAATTAATATTAGGGACATGTATGTCATTTAGATTCAACAAAAAAACATGCATCATGCTAGTTAAGTTAATGGTCAGAGCCCCCACACACATACCTGCCCATGGACATGGTTTTAACTTTTCATAAAGGAACTGGTCTGAAATAATAAAATCACATGGGCACTCCATCTTACAGGCTCCCATAAACATGTGACTGAACGTCTGAACCCAAGATATTTGTGTACTTAGGCTGAGTTCAATGGTACTGCAAGTCTGCAATACACAATGGTTTGCAGTACACTAAAACACCAGCTCTTTATCTGCATCTCACACTAAATATGCGGGGTAAATGGGTAATATTAAGTAATGGGTCAACAGACTTCATTAATGCTCCTAACATAGTTAACAGATCAAACTGGAGCTCAACCAGAATTTCTTTTGTTTTTGTGAAGGACTCAAGGACTACAATACGAAAAGTATATGAGCAATTAACATCAGAAATTAAAACAACTATCCAAAACTAAACTTTGAAAAGAAAATTATGGAGTTATATGAAATATAATTTATGGCGTTCTTTCTTCTTTTTATTTGCCAATAACCATAAGGAATACATCCGATTATCAAACAACTGCACTGGTTATACAGACGTAGGGAAAAAATGTGAGAAGAAAAAGAAAACTTAGGGTAGATATTTATTTTTTTTTAAACGACAATTACATTACACAATTCCAGGAATTACATTATGAACTGGGGGGGTTGGGATTGAAAAATAAAAAATAACAGACAATACTATAGAAAAAGATAAAAGAAAAACTATAACCCAAAGCAAATTGGCTTATAAGAAATTTGGAAAGGAATGCGAGATATATCTTACAGCAGACTGGATGTGGGGTCAGGGCGCTAGTTGAAATTGAAACCAATTCCTTCTCTAGAAACACTTTTAGAACACCACCGGCTCCTTGAAAAACTTTTAAGAATGACGAAAAGCCATCTTGATTAGAACTCATTATCCTCGTAGCCATAATCCTCATCATCGTTCCGATGATACAAATCATCACCATACATATCTCCAGTACTGTAATCATCTCCAAATTCATCATTGTGTCCTATGTCATCATCATTGTCCACAAGATCCAACTCAACTTCTTCCTCACCCTTGACGTTCTGTTGTCCGTTAGCATTGTCCTTGGAGTCCGACTCAGTACGCGGTTTCTTAGGAGCCGGCTGTCAGGAAGATTTTCAACCAGTACACTCAGTTTCAGAAAGCAAAATGAGGAGCAAAACAAGTAGTGAACACAGTATGCAAGAGGGCTGGCATATATGAAAATTATTTTGACACTATTTGTTTATACAAGCAGGAATAAAATTTTATAGTTTAATATTAAGCACACATAGAAATTCAGAAATAACACAGAAACATAGATTAAGACCATGCACTCGGATACTATAATTTGCCTCACGGCTTCCATTTGCGCTCTATTCCTAGGTCTCCTCTTGATAATCATACAATTCTACCCTCTCTACAAAGCTTGAGCTTTTAGAGTAAATAAAGTTAGAAATTCCATAAATTCTATACTACAGTCAAGAGAACTCACTTGAGGGAAGTTACCTACCTCTAGCAACTGCACACGCTGTACACCACGGTGTCGGGTTTTAGAGTTATGGGGATACAGTTACAGCATTTTACAGATTAGTGCCTGAACTAGAAAGATTTTTACACCATTAGATGCACACTATTATGCATAGTGCATTAGTCCCGAAACACCATGGGCTAGAATAGAGAATAGGGTAATCCTTATACCTACAATTATTGCTATACACCAATACTTAAAGTCACAATAACAACTTATGTTAATTTGGAAAAATTTCCAGTTTGGGACATGGTTTGGAAACTAAGTAACAGGGACACTTGACGCTTCATATACATAAATAAATCATGTCAGACACACGGTCACGGTCCGCATACCATTTCAAACTAGGGTTTCTTTATATCCTAAAAGACTAACAAAATAATCTATTAACATAGTCACAACTCCATGATATGCTACTTTCATATTTATTATTTGCAAGGAGCCAATTTATAAGGTCTTGAGCTCAAAAATTAGTTGTGTATCTAAAGAATAATACTTACATGACACGGACAGGTGTGTACGTATACAACACGGATACAAAGTGTCTGACACAACGAAATATAAAACAATTCAGGTATGTTACATCAAAAAAGGCCAAAAACGACAGAAATTGCCATCCTAAATCGAGATTTACGACGGGAAATGGTGTCCTAGAGTTCATCGCGAATAGCCATGTCGTTAATATTAACGACGGGACGGGAAAATGCGTGGTAAAGGGAATTAGAAATGCGACGGGTGTGCAACACTTAAAGCCATCGTTAATTATAGGACATTCAAAACAGTCGCAAATTTCCTTTTTGCTACATACAATATGTGTCCAGGTGTGTCCGACACGGACACATATCCGACACAGATTATTTTAGATATATGGCATGACCATGTAACATAGAATAATAGTAACTTTATCTTTTGATTAGCTGTGTCCCCGTGTCCAACTACATATAGGTCATGTGTCGGACACCCATACCCGTGTCAAACACCTTCACGTGTATCCGTCTCAACATGACTTAGTTTGGAAACTTCCATTGAAACTTGAATCATGAATCATGTTCATACCAGCAAGGAACTTTTACTATCCCTTAGAACACACCAAATTAGAATGGAAAGAAGTACAGACACTAAATCCTGTTGGGCACCTCTCCTCGCTGTATTTATATTACTGCATTCATGCATTTCATTTGTAATGTGGAACACAAGGAACCAGCACACACACTTTAAGGAGTACAGGATGGAATCTCATTGTGAGTTTAAAAGTTGGATGACTAGACAAGGATGGTGTCCGGACATTTAGACTGATATCAATAATAGTTGCAACACCAAATATATATGAGGGAAGCAAGTATGAATTTATTGGCGATTAAAAGTGGACTTCTAGGGGTTCGAAAGAAATCTTGACTTATAGAATTATCAAGGATTCAATGCATATCATAATTTCTATAGGTGGCAATATCATTCACTCAAAGGCCAAACCAAGGATATAACACAGGTCTTTAATCATAGATAGCAAGATCACACCAGCTAATCTATAGGGGTTTAGAATTTAGACCTATAACATGCTTAGGCGGACTAATGTCTATCGAAAAAAGAGGACTACATGAAACGGCTCTGGTCAAGAAATAACATGGATTTCTTATCTTACATTCCTAGGTCATCTAGACGTGGGACACAACTCTTAAATTTAACATCTCAACATGTGCTCTCACGTGTGGCGTTACTTGAGCATAACACGTGGACAACATACTTGGGTGACATGGAGTAAAAATCAATAGCCAACTCTATACCATCTTAAACATTGGGACATCCAATCAAACCCATTTGGTGATGAGTGGAGAGGCCCAGGAAGATTTCTACTATACTGCAAGGTTCTAAACATCACACATGGGATTCAAATGTGGTTAAAGTGATCAGTGACTGAGAAAGTGCAACAAGGACCTGTTACTAAACAATTCCTAATATGTTCCACACAGTGACATACAAAAGAGATGGCAATTAAGAAAAGTACTTGCACTATGCGCTGTCACAAACATTTCAATAGGATGAAAAGGATTTCAATACCTCAAAATATTCCCAGTTCAGGCTCTCCCAGATTTTTGTTTTCAAACGCTTTTCTTCCTCGTCATGAAGGTACCCATTGACCTATGTAGCATTACCATTTCCGGATAATAAATCAACTAAAACAAACAGCAAGAAAACTTAAAGGTGTGCATATGTAAAGTGTCATAAGAACTAAAATATTCATTACATAGAGACAAACTAATTCCTTCTGAACTTTGTCGTTAAAGATACAATTCAAAAATAAAATATTAGGTTCGTCTACAATACAAGAACACGACCATACATGCAGACACAATAAACACAAATAAACAAAATATCTCATCCAAACAGAACTCTTCCCACTCCCAGGTTTTTTGGCCAATGATAAGCCCTTTGAGCATCGCCACCTCCAACTGCAAAGCTCTTCCTTATAATGTCTGGTGTTTGTCTCTAGCCATAGGCTTCAAGATAGTGAATGACAAAATGCGCCACAGCTTGCCCACCCACCAAGGAATGCACTCTCAAGAATCATGACGCTGAAAGAACCTCCACTGAATGATGGGATAGTAAAATATCCCTTACTTGGGTTAGGATGGGAGACATCACACCCTCCACTCTAGAATTTTGAAAGTTTAGTATGTATGTTAAAGGGTTTTGGACCAACCAATAGTTGTTGGACCACCTGAAGGAATTTTTTCCTTTTAGTTTAGTTACACTGAAATTCAATTCCCAGGTCCAAGGCCAAAGGGTTAGGAGGTTCAGTGCTTACTAGTGAATACGATAACAGAAAACTCGCAATGGTAGAGACATAAGATGAGAGTATGATGACCAACTCCCTATCTGCTGTACACAGTGGACTCTTTATCTAATTAGATTCACGATATAAAGGTTTAATTTTATGTTACATTGCATGAAAAATGGGACTTGAGATGGAACTTTGCACTTCCAAACAAAACTTTTCTTGGCACATGATACAAATCTAGAACGGTTAAAACAAATGAAGCCACAAACTTCAACATCATCGATATCTGAGAAACTTTCTGATTCATCTCCAGTATTATCTATATCCTCATGTCCAATTCATTGACCACAAACACCCTCCTCAACAGTCTGGTGTTCATTAACAACACCTGAAACATGACCATTTTTTGTACCTCTTAGTTGAATTTCGTAAACGCCAAAGTACTAGTGCCAAAACAATTGGTATCTCTCGTACCAAAACTTCGGAATAAGAACATATTTCGCAAATGGTTGATGGCATAAAAGTTTGAAGTTTGAACGCATCACAATGTTCTTTACGAGTTTTATGTGGAAGAAACTAACATATACCTTCTGACCGTTGAGAATCCAGCTTTTTTTCTACATTCACATCTGGGTTGGGCTGAGAAAGGATCCACCTCTTTCTCACAAAGCAAACAATCAAGCATCATGTTAAGTTGAACGAAAACAAGAAAAATACGCCCAGACTTCACACAATATATGCAATAAGGACTAAAATAAGATATCACATGAGATAAGAATAGTAGATCATATCCACACAAAAAAAACACTGAATTTACTTGGTTTGAAACTTTGGACCGCAAATTTTAGCATGATATTCAAGCCCTCCGAAAACTCAAATACAAACCAAAGCACAATGTGTCGTTCACTTTCAATATTGTAGTATTGTGAAATTTCGGCTTGTATATATATGTAATCAGATTGCAATATCATAATCAAAATTGTATAATGTTCAGAAGCAAACAAATTAACAGAAAAACTGACAAAGACATTGAAAACCCAATAACACAATAATAACTGACAAATAACAATAAATTTTTTAGCTAAGAAAAAATATACATAATAATGATAAGAAATGGCCTCAGAGATCTTGGTGGATAAGGATCATCAAATGGGATTGCCATCAAGAGTAGCAAATATAATTCTACATCACCGGCCATTTCACACAATGATTTTAAATAAATATATTCACTTCGCCTAAAATTCAATTTAGAAAAAAACCATTCATTGTAAAAAAAATAAAGTTTTTGGGATAACATGAAGTGTCAGAAGTAGCTGGTTGTAAGATCATATTTGCAACAAATCATTGGGAATCCGAACGATTTCTTTCATCACTCAACTTCATGCATAATGATACCCAAACTAATTTTATTTAATGAAATAAATTGGTATGATATATATATCTACCTTGTCACCGAAAAATCCTATTCTTAAAACTTTTGATAAAAGAAATAATAAGGATCATCAGAGCTAAAGGCAGAACTCTATCTAGCCTAAAGATAGATTCCTTGTTGCACATTATTATAAGCATCAAAGAATTGCAATTTTAGGCCCTTTCTATTTTGCTAAAATAAATTGAAGAAAACAATAGTTTGACCTAAGGAGAATAATAAAAAAAAGCTGGTTTGAGCTACCCATAAACCCTAAATCTTTTATAGAGATGAAAGTGACGAAAATCCTAATTTTCCAAAAGAGTAAAGAGGCCAGGCCCATTCGTCAAGTTGGATTGGCCCATATTACCCGGGTCCACGAAGAGACTCAAACTGAAGAGCTCCTTATAGCGTGATTTTAGTTAGTCGAGTTAGCGGAGCAAACGATTTTGGCAGAAGGGAAATATGTGGACAAAAACCAAATTGATTGGTTTCTGTCTGTCTGTCCTCAATTTCTCTCTTATTTTTTCTTCGCCCCCAATACTCTTTCTCCTTCACCCATCTCTCTTTCTCTCCGGGTGTTCTACCCTCCATAGCTTTGGTCCTCTCCTCGCTACGTGTTTGTCTTCCCTTTTACATCGCTTTTTCTTTTCCTCTCATTATTTGGTATTCACTATTTTTTGGACGATTTGCTTCCATCGCTTTCTTCTTTTCTAAGATTGCGCTTCTATCTTTTGTAAACTTCCTCCTTAAATCGTTTCCATTATGTCTTCATCTAATGTGAGGCTATCCGCTTCCACCCAATCCTCCGCCACCACCAAATCCGCTAATCCGGACCCTCTACCCATAGATCAAGTCACCCCTCAGCGGACCGATCCGAGTCCGCGGACCGATCCGATTCTACCGATCCCACCGGCCGTTCCATCTACTGGAAGGAAACCTTCTCTGCCACCTCCGCTTCTTATTACCGCCGACCCAATCTAGACGCCGTTAAAGCGGCTTATGGCATACCTAGTGACGTAATTCTCGAACACGGTCCGTGTCACACATTTTTCCTCACTTGGTACCACCGCTGTCCGGTTATCTCGCCGCCATCGTAGGACGATTAAGCGGCGGTTTTGTTCCCCGACTCTCCTTGATGTCGAGGTCCAGAACCATTTCAACATTCCTCCCCGCCAAGGCATAGGTAACTTTGGCGTGTTATTATGTATGCCGCCAATCACTACAATTTGACTCACTCCCCAAAATCCAACTCCGCGATATCCTTTCCCACTTCTATATAAAAAGCACTAAACCGGGGAGTGTGGGATATCAATCTTTCGCACTCGGCGTCCACAAAAGAAGTCTTTCCTTCTTCACATCACCACCTCCTCGACAAGGTGTGGCACCATTATCTCGCTTGTATGTGTCCCAGTAGTTTTTATCCGCGGACCTCCCCTCCAGAAGTTTCTTTGAGGCATCTCCATTTCCTAACAAGCGGTAAGTAAGCAGTTTTGAGTCGCGGTATGTAGATTTCACTTGTCGTTAACTTGCCCTTATTCTTGGTGATGTAGGTTGGAGACCCGATTCGCGATCCCAAGTATACAACGGTGTTTACTCAGAAATTTTCCAATCCCTCCGCGAACTAGGGAGTGCACAGTGTGAAGTCCTTGGTATCGATCCGGAAAAAGCCACTCCTCTCTTACTTGACCCTTCTCTAAAAGACATTGGCAAATACCAAGGCCCCTATCTATCGCCCGCCTAAAGAAAGAAAAGCCCAAACCATCCCCATTTCAAAAAGAAAGCGTCCGGCCTACAAGTCATTCAACTATACAACCAAAATCTCTCATTCACGAGCCGTTGCCGCCAAAAATAAGACCACTACCGCCGAGACGCCTAACCCTTTCAGACTCTCGTGGTGGTCGGAGAGGACGAAATTGTTCCTACTTCCCTCTTCCCTTCCCCTCAAATGGACGTGAACAAGTATAAGCTTTGGGACGAATGACTCGATGAAGACGCCCAAATGAGATGTCCCACAAGAGCCCTCCCACCAAAAGGGCTAAAGTTTCTTCCACCGCCTCCACCCACCTCACGGGCCGCAATGAACCACCACGGCTGCTATATCTTCTCGCCGCCCGGACAGAGTCTTCTTCACCGGTCCTTTAACGCCCCGCCCCTCATGGAAGTGTGGCATCCCAAGTTCAAGGCTAGGGACCGCATGATGTTACTACGCCGAGACTCAAACTTTGGACAATCCAAATTGCCGCCCCCCTATTCTTCACTCTCATCTTCCTGATCAAGCTTTACGGAGATTCCGTACCGCTTCTTCCCATAGGCGCCCATTTACACCGGATGGGAGAAGGTACGCCGCTTTTGACTCTATCGGCCACTATCTTTTGTGTTCTTACTTCATTGCGCTATATTTTTGGTGTTACCCTTTAACCCAGTATGTCTCCGCAGTTAAGCCTAGATATCGGCTATGTGCTTCGCGGCCTTACCAGCACAGTGGAGAACTTGGAGGCGGCTAAGCCGAGATTAATGGTCCCGATGGCTGGAAAGCCGGCATGCCCACCGAGAAGGAAAGGGATGACTTACGGATCAAGGCGCCAAGATCCATAAGGAGCTTCAGGCGGCTGAGGACAAGCACCGCGACTACGTAGCGGGTGTCAATTCTAAAATGGACAGCCTCAAAGAGAAGGAGAAGCTCGCCATCCAATCCGCTGTAGACAAGGCCGTCCAAGAGGCCGCAGATCGATTCGAAACCTCGCTACCAAGAAAATTGCACGGAATTAAAACAACAACTTGATCAACTTAGCGGCTGCAGCCGCCTTCTCCCAAATACCATTCCTGTTGCCGATCCCTCCTTGGTATTACCAACCGCATCCCGGCGCCGAGAGGCGCTTCACCGACGACGCTGACGACACCTATGACTAAGCCACCCTCACCAATGGAAATGAATGAAAACCCCAAAGATGGTCAGTTGGTGAAAATGAACATACTTCGCTTGAAGAGCCGTGCACTAATCCTCAACAATGATTTATGTCGGATTTCTTTCTTTGTTGATGCCTTTGGATTTGTTTATTTTGAACCCTTTCTTTATGCGTGTAAGAAACAATGTCCTTTGTGTTTGTGATGAACAATGTCTTTTGTGCTTGATCGAGATATCATTATTGTGTAGTATTTATCAATTGACTTTCCTTGTATTCCTTTTTATTTGCATTTGTATACGATAGCGTAACATTCGCAAGGGTTGCCCCCCAGCTTTGATTCGACACGAAGTCCGCCGGGGGCTCTCCCCGATCCTTCAATTGTATAGCGGTGAAGCTACTTAGGGTTGCCCCAAGTTTGATTAGGACACGAAGTCCGCGAAGGGCTCTTCCCCCCCGCTCTCCTCAATTGTATAGCTGTGAAGCTAATTAGGGTTGCCCCCAGCTTTGATTCGACACATCGAAGTCCACGAAGGGCTCTTCCCCCCCGCTCTCTTCATATAGCTGTGAAGCTAGTTAGGGTTGCCCCCAGCTTGATTCGGACACGAAGTCCACGGCGGCTCTCCCCCCCGCTCTCTTCATATAGTCAGAAGCTAGTTAGGGTTGCCCCCAGCTTGATTCGACACGAAGTCCGCAAGGCGGCTCTTCCCCGCTCTTCATATAGCTGTGAAGCTAGTTAGGGTTGCCCCCGGTTTGATTCGACACGAAGTCCGCGGGCGGCTCTTCCCCGCTCTCTTCAATTGTATAGTCTGGAAGCTAGTTAGGGTTGCCCCCTCCCTTTGATTCGGACACGAAATCCGGGGCGGCTCTTCCCCGCTTTCTTCATAGTATAGCGGTGAAGCTACTTGGGGATTGCCCCCAGTTTGATTCGACACGAAGTCCGCGAAGCTCTTCCCCGCTTTCTTCAATCAGTATAGCGGTGAAGCTACTTAGGGATTGCCCCCCAGTGATTTGGACATTTAAGTCCCCGCTAGCGGCTCTTCCCCCGCTTTCTTCAATTGTATAGCCGTACGCTTGTCCGACAGCTTATATTCACCTTTTATTTCATTCTACTATCTATTTCTAACTCATTTAGAAGAATGCTTGTTTATATCATAGTCAAAAAGTAAACAATACAAATAAAGTACTATCACATGCGAAAAGATTAAAGAAAGGTCCTAGACATGGAACTCTTTTCAAAGATTCTCGATATTCCACTTGTCTCTCTATCTTTTCTCCTCGCTAGCATACCGCAATCCATAAGTTCCCCGATGTACCCTTTTATCGATGACATATGGACCTTCCCAGTTTGGCCCCAACTTTCCGCCTTTTCTATTTTGGTTGCCGGAGTAACACGCCGCAAAGACATAGTCACCCACATTGAAATTCCGGGCTTCACTTTCGCTATCATATTGTCTCGCAGAGTCCGATGGTATTCCTCCAACCGAATCCGGCTATGTCTCTTTTTTTCTTCAACAACATTCAAATTCAAGGCCAATATTCTCTCATTCGTGCCACTTTCCACCGCTTTGTTCTTGTTGTGGATTCTATCATCTCTATTGGTATGATCGCCTCTACTCCATAATGCATTCTAACGGTGATTCATTAGTAGATGTTCGTGGTGTAGTTCGGTATGCCCACAAAGAAATGATGAGGTAAGTGTTCAAAATTCCATGCCCCCTTCCGCCTCCTCTAGTTTTTTCTTAAGGTTATCCATGATAACTTTGTTTGAGGCCTCGGCCTGCCCATTCCCTTCCGGATTGTAGGGGGCTGAGAACCCCTGCTTCACTTTGAACGCTTGAAGGAATTTCCGAACTTTCTTCCCTGTAAATTGCGTCCCATTATCCGCTATGACTGTATGCGGCAATCCAAACCTGCAAATGATATTCTCCCATAGGAATTTGATCACATTTTCTTCCTCGACTGTTGCGTGAATGCCACGCCTCAACCCACTTGGTAAAGTAATCATTGCCGCTTAACATGAACCTTTTTTTACCGCTTGCCATTGGAAGCGCCCAACTATATCCATTGCCCACATTGCGAACGCCAAGGGCGAAAGTACACCGTGGTAACATTTCAGCCGGGCGATGAATCACCGTGCAAACCTCTGGCATTTTGCGCATTTTTTGGCATACTGTGGCATCTCTCTTCATGTGTGGCCAAAAGTATCCCTGGGAGAGCAATCGGTGTGTGGTTGTTCGCCCCGCTGAATGACTTCCACAATCTCCTTCATGCACTTCTGCCAGCAGTTCCTGAACATGCAGCGGCCCTATGCATTTTAGCATAGGTCCACCGAAACTTCTCTTATATAGGCTCCCGCCTAATAGAGTGTATCTTTGGCTCATCCGCTCCATTCTACGCCTTTCCCGTGGTGTTTTCAATTTCCATCCCCAAAGAAAGTTTTGATGGCGCTATCCAAATAAGATCAATCTCGGTGGTGAGACAAACATAGTCCCCTTCCGCAGCAAATTTCTGGCTTGTCCAACACCCTTATTTCAATTGATCGCCCTCTTCCGATCCTCGTAATACCGCCAAGAACATAAGCTAATGCATCGGCATGTCGATTTTCTCCGCGATTCAAATGAGTAAATTTGATCTTACTGAATTTGCTCGCTTTCCTTTGTAAGACCTCCAGGTATCTTGCCATCCTCGGGCAGCGAGCCACAAAACCCCCGTTCACCGGCACACCACCAGTGTTAGAATCGTGAGTAAACAGATAATTCTTTTCACGCCGAGGTCCCGTACAAATCTAATCCTCGCTATCACAGCCTTCATACTGATTCATTGTTTGAAGCTCGCGAACCCTAGTTTCATTGACAATTCCAAATTTAGTATTCTCCGGGGTCACCAGACTACGCCTATTCCGCTCCTCAGTATCCAACAGAGTGAGCCATCTGCGAAAACTCTCCATCCATTCCGCTCATCCCATGGGTCCAAGGGGTCGGGGTTAATCTCTCCTTCGATCCATTACCATCTCCTCACCCCACGTTTGGGTCCTCGGTGGAACTCGCCAATACCTCCGCCATTGCTTGTGCCTTTTCTCGCAGCTCGACTTGGTAATGAATTTCATAGCAACTCAAAGATTACCATTTTAGCATTCTTCCCGACTTCTCGCCTCAAGGCTTGCTTTGAGAGGCAAATTTGTTACGACAACCATCGAGTGTGCCTCAAAATAAGGCTTTAACTTTAAGGCGAAAAATACCAAAGCCAAAGCGTATTTCTCAATCCGGGTCAGATCGGGTCCCCGCTTCTAACATGGTCTTGCTTTGAAAATACACCGGCTTTTCTACTTTGTCAACCACGCCAGCACTCAAGACCGAACTCACCGCGTGCAGACAAACTCCCAAGTACAGATATAGTTTTTCCCCGCTCCGGCCGCGATAATAAAGGTGCTTTCCCTAGATAACTCTTCAACTCTTGGAAGGCTTCTTCACATTCCGCGTCCAATTGAAGTCTTGTGATTTCCTTAATAATCGATATAGAGGTCGACATTTATCCGAGGACTTCAAATGAATCGATTAAGTGCCGCCTCTCTCCCTCGCTAAGCTTTGCACCTCTTTCACATTCTCGAGGGGACGGCATTTCTATCGCTGATCCGATCTGCTCGATTTTTGCCTCTATACCGCTGTGTAACTATATATATAACCCAAGAACTTTCCCGAAGTTACCCCAAAAGTACACTTCGTGGTTGAGTTTCAGTTTATGTGGATCAGTATATGAAAAGTTTCCCTGCAGACCTTCCAAGTGTTCCTCTTCCGACATACTCTTTTCCACCATATCATCAATATATATCTCCATCCCTTCCCTAATCTTCCCTTGAAACATTCTTTTTTTCCTAATCTCCGGAAAGTCGCCCGTTTTTTTTAAACCAAAGGGCATCCCGGTGTAACAAAGATGTGCCCCCCTCTACCACGAAAGTGGTCTTTTTTCCCGATCCGGGCCATGCATCGCGACTGATTATATCCCATGGACGCTGCCCATGAAAGAGAAACACTTTGAACCCTGCTGTTTCATTCCACCACTTCGCCCACTCGCGCATCGGGTAACAATCCTTTGGGCACTCTTTGTTCACATCCGTGAAGTCAACACACATCCCCGACCTTTTATTCTTTTTCGTGGATCACGACTACGTTAGACAACCATTCTCGTATTCGACCTCCCTTATTATTCCCCCCTTTCAACCGCGCCACTTTTTCGCTAATAGCCTCAAATATTTGGGACGAAACTTCTCATTTTCTGTCTAACCGCTTGGCATTTTCATTCATATGTAAATGGTGGCATGCAAACTCGGGTCTAAACCCTCGATATCCTCAATCGCCCACGCGAACACACTTGAATTTTCTGTCAAGAACTGCACTAGTTTCTTTTTCCATTCTTCGGGCAAATCAGTCCCTATGGATGTAAATTTCTCTTCAACTTCGACTCCTAAGTTCACTACTTCAATCGCATCCAATGTCTTTGGTCCCAACGGCGATTCACACCCTTTTGTCATCGTCGCTTCTCAGAATCGCTATGAAAATCCCGGTTCCCCGCGGTCGACCTTTCATTGTACCTCGAACGAAACTCTTCACCGCGGATCCGTTGATGTCTCATACGCCACTTGATCTCCCCTGATTTCATATGTTCCCCCATTGGTAGGGAAGCGGATCACTTGGTAATATGACGATGGAATGGCTTTCATTTCGTGAATCCATTTTCTTCCTAAAATTGCATTATATCGCACGCAGCGGTCCACCACCATGAATCTAGTGAATACCGCCGACGGGCGCCTGCTGCCATCCGGCAAGCAGAATTCCCTATGGGCTCGGCATACTGCCGTTGAACCCATACAAGCTGGTTTGAGGAACCTTCAACTGGCCGCTGTCGATGTTCATCTCCTCCATGGCCCCTTTAAACAATAAATCAACCGAACTGCCGCAGTCTATTAACACCCTTCGAACTAGATAATTCCCCATTGCTATGGTGATTACCAAGGCGTCCTCATGCGGCGTAATTATCGGCTCCAAATCTTTTGGGGTGAACATAATGATCCTTCGCCATCGCGCTCCACTAACTAACCAGCGTACACTCACCACCTCATTAACCTCGCTTTGAGGCTTGTCGTCTTCCTTACCTTGTCCCTCGGGGCATTCCTCCCCGTAGTCTCTCCACTAAAGATGACATTGATCGCATCTCCAAAATTCTGGCGGGTCGGCACTCTATCGGCTTGACGCACCTCCGCGACAAACTCTCCTCAGCATTCCTTTTTCAATCATCCTCTACTAACCATTTCAAAGGCATAAACATTCGCTCGCGGCATGGTTTCGGATTTGATGATACTTTCGAAAATGGTTTCCCTTCTATCTCTCTAGGGATACTTCATGCCCTCAAAAATTTTGGTGCTCCTTAATGAGAGCCAAGATCTCCTCTAATGGTCGGTTAAGAGGAGTCTCCGCTCCATTTCACGCAGATGGCCTTCTCTCGACCTCTTTTGCCCCGATCAAGTGTTCTCTCCGCCCTCGCTTCTCCCTCAGAAGATCCTCTTTCTATGTCCTCTACTCTACCTTTACCCTTCGATCATCTTTCTCAACCTCCTGCACTGCCTTTCCCGACCTCTTCTGTTCCTTAGCAGTTCTCTGCATTATATCCTCATATCGTATATACTTCTCTACCTTCGGGTATAGGGCATGCAATGTAGTAATTTCAATCTTAGACACAGACTCATGAACTCTGGTCCCCGATCTCAAACCATGCTGGAAGGCTATGACCGCCGTATGTTCATCCGTGTTTTCCACTCGGCGTCTCTTCCTTGAATCTGCATAAAACTCCTCAATGACTCCGCGGCTCTTTTGCTTTATGTTAAAGAGGGTCGCGATATCAACCACTCTTCTCTTCCGTGAATGAAGTGATCAACGGCGCGTTCGACTCTTTTCAACCCTTTTTATGCTTCGCGAAGCCAACCGATAATACCAACCGAGGCTCCCCTTAAAATCGGCCGGAACATCATACAACGTAGTCCATCATACTTATTCTCTCTTGCCATAACGGCATCTCATTTGCGAAAATGATGCAAATGATCGGTGGCCTCCTTTCCCATCATACCGCTCAAACCCTAGGGCGAGAAAACCTCTTAGGAACTTCGAATTCCATATTGAATCCGCCAGCCGATTTTGTTGAGGCTAGCCACCTCTTTTCTCTTTGCGCTCCTGATCACTCTTTCTCGCTACCCGATTCACTTCCCGATCTTTTCTCGATCATAGCCCGAACCACCCCTAAAGTAATGCCCACTGTTGGTTCGGCGTCCGGTAGTGGGCACTCTATATTCTCCCTTCCGCTTCATCGCCCCCTGGTTCCCCTCGCCCGCTCCACCCCGTGTAATCTCCCTCTCCTTTCTCAACTCGCTATTCTCCTCTCTTAACCTAACTATCTCCTCCTCCTAAGAGTCCGGTATGCCTCTGCCACATCTGATACTTCTTCTTCTCCTACCACTCCCATCCCAGCACTCTCTACTTCCTCAATGGTTTCTCTGATTGGTCCTTTCTTAGGTCTTCCTACTCCTCTCTTTATTACCGTAGCCATTTTCTTCTCTCCCCACAGACGGCGCCAAAATGTATGAACTAATATTACAACCACCAATCTCACTCGTCTCTCTCTCGATCTTTTTCCCTCCCCTCTTTTCTCTCTCTATCTCTCTTTTATATCTTTTCTCTTCCATGATCTCTCCTCTTTCCACGTGTCGCTAGCTACCCCTGCGATTAAAGGTTCCGCCTCCATCACCCATGTCTCGCAAAGAGCTATTCTGAACGGTTGAGATACCGCGGATCTGATCTGGTGCGACCTGGCTCCCCCAGCTATACCGCATCCGGTCCCCTTGTGCCCACTAACATCCTATGTCATGTATACGTCCTATACAAAATGCTTATTGTATACCCCTTATATTAAGGGTCCTGTTATTAGACCACATTTTGTATTGCCATACCCCGACCCAATTTGGGGTCTGTATTTACGTGGGCACAACATTGAGTTTTGGGCAGACCCCATCACCAAAGCCCGCACAAACGTAAACCGGAAATAACCAGTTAAGTAAAAGAAATCTCCAGTCCATTTTTTCCTCATCAGTGACTGTATATTGTCTAATTTGAGCGGTACAAATAGTTGAGCATGAATTCAAACTCATGATTTTGAAATTAGCTTCAAACATGAAAAACTGAAAAGCAAGAGATGCTCAAACCCGGGAAGAGAAGCAAGAGAACTTCGTTCTCCTTAAATTCGATATGAACAAAACATTCTTCTTCTGTCATTAAATGGGTGGAATAGATATTAAATGGGTGAGCAAGAAAGATGTGTCCATGAGTGATATCCTTACTGCGCATAATAGGCTATATATACCTAGATAAATTGAACAAGTTTTGACTGAATCTGAAAAGAGTTATTTGAAGATGGGTCTTGAGAGTGAAATTCAAGTATTGGGGTAGTATATCTCGATATATTTTTATTAGGCAGTGGAATACATTTGTCGAAAGACATGGGCTTCAAGCAAATATTCATCAACTTGATATTTGGTCTTTTCGACGGCCTGGGCATGATGATCAGCAGGGAAAGCTTTGTTTTGCTATCAATGTGAGATGGAAGAATGACAAGTAGAACAATTTGCAAGCATCTTCTAGCAAGAAGTGGGACAATGAGGCTAGCACGAGTGGTGGCGATGTCAGTTTTGCAGATTAGGCATGAACTTCTAATTCATGTGCATTGTATTCTCTTAGTTCCAGGGTATCATACTTTCTGATTATTTGTTGTTTGGTTGAGATCGACTGTATACAGTTAGTAACACTTGTTCTTTACTTGAGTCTAGAAGAGTTAGGATTTGATTTTTTTTTTCTAGTAGTTGTGACTGTTTCCATGTAAAATCTCTTTATACAGTTTGGAGACAGTTCAGTGATGGAGATAAGGTATTCTTCATAGATGTTCATATTGTCCTGTTTTTGTATTATTTTTTCTTACCAAGAAATGGAAGCAGATTTTTATTGATGTTTTGTTGATTCTTGGGATTTCAAATCGTTCTTAACAATTTATCAAGAGCTCCGAGGGTGCTGGTTTTCTAAAAGGAGCTTGGCTCCTTAGTAACCCCATCGATGTGGTGAAGTCGGTGGTAAGTGATTCCTGCGATGTGGTTGGCCCAGCCAAAACTCTCAACTGGAGAACCGTCATATCGTTCAGGCTTAGCTTCTGCGACCGCGGGGTCGTTTGGGAATTGGATGTCCCAACGATTTAGCAGTGTCGTCTGGGCTTAGCTTCTGCAATCTAGCCGGGTCGTTTGGGAATTGGATCCCAACGATTTAGCAGTGTCGTTTGGGCTTAGCTTCTGCGACCCAACCGGGTCGTTTGGGAATTGAATTCAATACTTGATGGTTTAGCAGTGTCACTCTAGCTTCCCCTGGACAACTTCACTAGGTCGATTGAGCGAACTACATAGCAGTATTTATAGCTGTCTAGATATGTTTGTTTTTGGAAATTCTTTGATTGAGAATTGTTTTTTGGAATTAGTTTTTTTTTTTTTTGGGAGTGGGGTCTTTTAGGGTAAGGACAATAGGAGGTTGTAACTAGTTAACTTTGACGTAGGTTGGGGGTGCCCAACACAAATTACGATTTTTTTGTCAATGGCAAATTTGTAAAATAATTTTTTTTGGGGTCCGCCCAACACAAAATGGGTTGTGCCCATAGTGAGTACCTATATTAATGGATGCCTCGTTTCTTTTCATTTTTTTTTTGTGAGCAAAAGTGAGTTAGCCCCTAAAAAAAGGCCGACTCCCTAAAATTACAAAATTACAGACTCGATGATAACTCAACTAAGGACCGTGCTGAAACAAGGTCCAGACAAAAGTACGGAGGGGTCTGTCTACCTCTAAAAGCTAAATTATGGGCTACAAAGTTCAGGTCCTACTAGGAGTGTAAAAAAAAACCGTTGACCCATCATCCGGTAGGGTACCCGGTCTTCACCCGCCACCCAAACCCGCACCGACCCGAGAATAGACCCGCCCCACCCCGCCACCGTTTTTATGCGGTCGGGCTATGGGTGTAGGTTCTATGCTCAAACCCGACCCGTCAAGCCGCCCGACCCGCACCGTGTCAAAAGCCGTTGAGCCAACCCCGTTGACCCGCACAATTTCAAGACTCTAACTCTAATATTTTTGTATTTTGTTTATAATTTCTTTTAACTTTTATAGGAATTTGAGAGATATGAATACAAACTTATGAGTTCAACATTAATTTCACATATTCAAGTTTGAACATTGGGAAAATATCAAAAGTTCAAATTCAACTTTCGAATTTTGGAGAAGATAAATCATTCATCCTTGTATTCATTTCGAATTCTTGTAGTTTATATTTTATTGTTTTATACCATAGATCCTCGCTCCCATCTTCATTTTATCATGCTATGGAAAATAATCAATTTACAAATGGTAAAATCCGCGATAAATAAGTTTCAAATTCTGAGATATGGTTTTGGGTTCAAATTCAAGTTTTTTTTTATTTTTGTTTATTTTTTATTGATTGATTCCATTTTTTCTCTATGCTGTGAATTGGAAATATATTACTTGCAGAATTAGAAAGTTTTTTTTTTTAGTGAAATTGGGTTAAAATGGTAATTTCCACCCGACCCGGATGACCACCAAAACCAGCCTTTGTAAAGTCGACCCAACGGGTGATGGTGATGGTACTAAAACATGACACTTCAACCCGCCCCGCCCCGCCCCGTCGGGGACCACTGGATTTGTATCCCCTAGCCCCACCCCGCCCCGTATTACACCCCTAGGTCCTACTAACATAGTAAAGTTTATACTCAACTAATTTAGATAATAAGAAGTATATATCATGAGCTATAGACGTTGCTCCCAGAAAGCATTGTTCCTCTATCTCCAAGATAGCAACAAAGGTTTGACAAATCGACAATATTGCTACTTTATTGATTTGTAACTGTTGTGCTAATTGCAATCCTTCAAGGATAGCTCTGGCTTCAGCCTCTTCTGCGTCCCCAGCTCTAACCCTCATGCATGTCCTACACCAATGCATATACCAGGATGCCTCATTTCCTAGGATGCAAAAATTTGTTTATGAGAACACTTTAATGAGGTGCATCTATTTATATAACCAAATGGTGTACCACAAGCTGATTGTATGTTATATTCCACTAAGAGCATCTTCAATGCATACACTTCATTTAGAGACCAAAGTGATGTCATCAAGTTAAAAGATGATGTTAATTGAAGTCTTGAAAATTATCCACACCAACCCATACACTCTATATTATTGTTTTTATAATGAAACTTATCTTATAAATCCATTGGACACTTATGTTAAAATATTTGACCACTCTCAACTTGTCAATACCCTACATCTTTCTTCCATATTTGACCCCTAAAATAGAATGTAATAATATAAAAATAATAAAATTGGTTGTTTGCATATGTGGCAAAGTAGGGCAGCTAGTATGGAGTGACACTTGATATAGTAAATCAAACTCTATATTTGACCCCCAAAATAGTGTGGTGAGCTGTCCACTTGTCCACTTGATATAGAGTATAGGTTGGTGGAAAATTTGAGCTGCCCACTCGACACGTAAGACTATAAAGTAGCATTGAAGATGCTCTAAATGAACTAAATTTGCTTTAGATGGGAACTCTACTTCATTTTATAAGCACTAATTGCACTAATTTGTCATGGAACAATTTTAGAAGAATTATGTTTTATGTTTTATCACTTGTAGGATTAATTGTTTGAGAGGTCCTTGTCTTTCAGTGATTTAGCCTTGTTAAGTGGCTTGTAAAATGGCTTGTAATCAACAATGAAGGTTGAGAATTATTGTTGCTTGAAGCAGATTTCTTGTTGTAGTGTTCAAAAGCTCCTCCACGAGCCTTGTTACTCTACACATACTACTAACAAATCCTTGTTGTGGAGAGGGATTGGAGAATGGAGAATAGTTGATTTCATTCATCTGAAGTGGTGCCTGCATGGCCCCATCCAACTTCAAAGTTTTTAACAACTTTTCTTCATTCTTTCTGGTGGAGATGTGCTATGTACCGGAACTGTTTTGCCATTTTGTTTATTAGAACCTAATGATGAAATTTTAAGAAGATAACACGGATAGTCATTTGATTGAGGAACTATGATACAACTCAAAGAGCTCAACAAATTGACTATTGGATAAAAGTCATTCTACTCCCTATTTTATAACAACTTCTACACCTTAGTACTTACCAATGTTACTGAACTAGGAGAAGTTCTTCCCTAGGACATTAACTTGACCAACTAGGACTCTTTAAACTCAAGAATTTAACACATACCATGGAACTTGGACCCAAACAACATGATTTTCCCTTTATGGCATATTCTGAAGTCTGAACCCCCTCAATTTCATTTAAACCAAGACCAATGACACCAAACTCACGTAAGTAGCCAATGTTAGCCAAATGCTAAACATAACAGAACTTCTTATGAGCCTGGTAGCCAATGTACACCAAACTCACGTAAGTGGCGAATGTTAACCAAAATCACCCCAATTCAGTGATGCGTAGGTGACGGCCCTCTCATCATTGTACCATCAACACCCAAAAAAATACATAAACAAAGAAATACAGCTACCAACCCAAACCACAAAGATATTGTATACTCCTTATATATATGATGGATGCCTCGGTCCTATGATACAGAAATTTGTTCCTGAGAACACATTAATGAGGTGCGTCTATCCAACTAAATGGATTGAATCTGCTTTAGATGAGAACTATAGTTCATATTATAAGCACTAATTTGTAATGGGAAATTTTATAAGATTTAGCGAATAAGGTCTATGTTTTAACTGTTTCCGAGGTCCTTATATTTCAGTGATTTAACCTTGTAACTTGTAAGTGGTTTGGTTGCAGTCAGTGCAAGTATGAGCCTCGTAAAATGACTTGTAATCAACAATAAACGTAGAGAATTGCCGTTACGCGAAACTGACTTCCTGTTGCATTGTAGTGGTCAAAAGCTCCTCCATGAGCCTTGTTTAATTTACTTTCTTTGACATTTCAGTTTATTTTACACAATCACATCAAGACTATCAACTAGGAGAAGATTCATTCTTCCCTCTTTCGACACAAGAATTTAACAACCACAGAACTTATTCAAACAACATGATTTTACATCTATGGCATATTCTAAACCCCCTCAAATTCATTCAAACTAAGACCTATGAGCACAGTAGCACACACCAGACTCACAATGATAAACATAACTTCAAGTATCCCAATGCAGTGAGGTGTACACCGCAACCCCCTCATCAACTAACACCCAACAGATACCCAAACATACACAATGAATTACAACTACCAACAGAAACCAGGAATTTAAGAACCAACAAGATGAGTCTGGGAATCAAAAGACAAATCAGCGACACGACACGAGATTGAGAGACAATTTGCAACAATGAAGGTACACAAAAAACACTAAGAGTTGGATATAACGCCAGGAAACTACCCAATTAAGCAGCGAATCAATGCCCTTCAAGCAGCAAAGAGAAGGAAGAAATGGAGAAAGTTTCATATGCATCAGCCATAGGTAGCTTGATGTACGCCATGGTATGCACACGGCCAGACATCGCCTACGCAGTTGGTATAGTGAGCCGATTTCTTTCCAATCCCAGGAAAGAACATTATATTGGGCAACAGTGAAGTGGATCCTAAGGTACCTCAAAGGATCCTTTAGCGCTTGCTTATGTTTTGGAAGTGAAAAACCTATATTAGAAGGGTACACCGGTGCAGATATGGCGGGTGACGTGGATTCCATGAAGTCTACTTCCGGGTATTTGTTTACATATGTAGGGGAGCTGTGTCATGGCAATCTAAACTACAAAAGTGTGTGGCTCTATCGACTACGAAAGCAGAGTATATTGATGTAACAGATAGTTGCAAGAAAATGTTGTGGATAAAGAAGTTCTTTAAAGAACTTGGCGTGAAACAGGAGAAGTATATATATATATGTCATCTATTGTGGAAGTCAAAGCGCCATCCACCTTAGCAAGAATCCAAGCTTCCACTCCAAGTCGAAACATATTAAGATATTAAGGTGAGATATCATTGGATCCGAGATGTACTTGAAGAAAAGATGTTACTTGAAAAGGTACGCACCGACAAGAATGGTTCCGACATGATGACAAAGGCATTACCCAAAGGCAATCATGAAATATGTTGTTCCATTGCAGGATTGGGTATGACGTATACCTTCTCATAAATCGGGAGGGGGAGATTGTTGGGTGTCCCTCTTTGTGAGGACCCAATTGTTAATAGACCATTACTAAAGGGTAGTCCAGACATTTTACATTTAAATTAAGAAACCATTGTCAACAAAAAAGAAAAGTTTGGAATTGTTCGGACTGTTCTTCTTCTTCTTCCTCTTCTCGCGATGGCTCCCAATTCTTCTGGAGAACTCTTCAATGGCGGTTTATTTGGTGAACTATAAATAAGGAGATGAGCAGCTATTGATCAAGTCAAGGAGTTTATCATTCAAGTGTTCTTCACTCACTCAGTAGTTCAGTATTTGTGACGATTTATTTGCAAATTAATACAAAGGTCAATTTTCTTGTGTCCATTTTTCATTAGTTTTCATTGTAATCTACTCTATTTGTTTGGGTAATGAATATTGTGTTGTAGTGTATCCCCATTTGATTGAAACATTTGAATCCCATATATCTCTTGATATTGGAAGTTCTTTTATTAGAGTAATTGTGTCTCTGTGATGTTTTTACGGTGAGTTATTGTTGTGTTGTTGTGTTATGTGTTTGTGCAAAGTAGTTGTCTAGGGTATTATTCACCTAACATTAAGTCTTATAGGTATATGTACTAAGTAATTTAATTGATTGAGTTATTTCTAAATAACTTACCTTTTGAATTTGACTCTAAATGCTATATATACCTCCTGTAATTGAAATGGTAAACTGGAATAATTTTTTCATAGAGTTTGTCTCGACAACTATTTAAATCTTAGAAATGGCAAAGCTTTTTTTCACCGTACCCCCATCTTCTGTCTTGTTCTTATCTTATGTTCATGCAGGGCTGGCTCACCCTATAGTCTAATGAAGCAGCTGGTGAAGGCCTCACCCTATAGGGGGCCACATTATTTGTAAAGCCTTATATACCTTTTTGTATTTGTCTTTTAGACTTTAAAGTAAATTTTCGTAAGCTCATTCAATATTTCAGAATTTGTAGATTCTCACATGCATTTTCGTATGGTCATTTAATTAACTATATTAAAAAACTTTATTTCCTATCTCTTATAATCGTTACAAATTAATGGATGGACGGCAGAAACTGTGCTGTAATTATCCAACTAGCACTTCAAAACAGAAAAAAACGGAATGAAATCCAAGATTTTGGCCTGCCATATTTGGCCAACAATGTAAAAACCCTAAACATCCTATGTGACAAGATTTTAGCAGCGCCCCATTGTTGGACCTACTCTTAGCACCACTACATTTAGCCCCCCAAAAAAAAAAAAAATAGGACCTCCATCCAAGAGCCCATCACAAGTCCAACCCAACATTTTAATGAACTTGATAGAAAATAAACAATATAGTGATTCAAACTTTGCTTAGCTTTGTCACATTAAGGTTACATCCATCCAACCATACACATTTTTTGATGGTTAAAAAGGATATAAAGTAAACAACTTCTTAAACGTCCGTTAATTAAAAAGGTACTAGCAAAAATGTACATGCGGAAACTAAATTGTAAGTAGAGCTTGGATAATTACAGATGTCACAATAATATTAAAGCAACATCAACATTAGATTATAGAATATAGGCTTTCATGCCTATACAACATAAGTAAAACTCAGTCCAAAATTGTTTATAGTACTAATTTGTCGGCCTCTTGCAAGGTTTGATACTTTTATCATGACTTAGTTGACAATGATGGTCCAAAGTTGTTTGCAATACTCACACAACTTGTTCTTGATCAACAACCCTGCAAAAAAAAAGGAGTCCAAATTCAATCTTATATAACAAGGAAGAGCATGGCACCAATCCAAATTCAACTTCATTCATGTTGCCTTCCATAATTTTAAACCTTCTATAAAGATTTGTAGCAACTCACCACAAGTAGTGACTGAACAAATAATAAAATTGCTGACATTATGTTGTTAGCTACAAACTACACCAATACAAAATGGAAATTGACATTGTACTTGTTGTCTCATATGGAAGGAAAGCTACAGCAAGAGATTCAGTTTGCAGAAGAAAAGTGTAATTAGATATCAACACATGATGATTAAGCATATAGTGAGAGAACATCAATCAAAAACTTAAAAAGGAACCTTTTTTGAAAGAACACTACCTGAAAAAAGAGAAATTTGTTACGCACATAAACTGCCAAAAAGTTTTGAGGGTGCAAATCTTTGTTAGATTGTAATCAGTATGTGCATACGGTTTTCTGGATAGACAATGTGTGAAATCTTGTTAATCTGCATGATAGTTGATGTCACAACCCAAATTTCTAAACAATTACACAATGAATATTTGAAATATAAATATCTCAAACATTGCTATATTATTGTCTAAAAAACTCAGGCTATGACGGGGGAGATACAACACATATCAAAACCTAAAACCCAAATCATAAAAGCATAAACCCAAGAATTTTCCACCATTACTTTATTAAGCTATCATCCCTCCAAACAAAACATCAAACAAACTCTAAGAATAAAAGTCTTCAATATCTTATTCTCATGTAATGCTAAAAATGTAAACTACATTATTACATCCCTCCAATAAGAATCAGACCTAATAAAAGAACTAACGGACTGCTCCATGCAAGAATCCAAATCACACGTCGTAGTTCCACTGCCTTCCACCTATGTTCCCAAGAACACACCCACGTTGTCAAAACAAAGCAAACATGGGTCAGCAAAATGGAATTTGCTGATATGAGTAGACTAACCACATATAAACATTTCTAGACTTTACTTATCAAACTAACACTTTAAATATATCATAACTTAAAAATTCTCAGCTTGGAAGACAGGTAGTTCCGTCATTTCAACCGGCATAGTTTCTTCCTAAGCAAGACTTCCATTTTATTAACTCATTATAATAACTGGTTTTAATAACTAAGTAATTGAATTAAAACTTACCGATATCCACTGCTGTATAAGGGTAGGACCGCGTCCCTGCACAAAATATTATTAAGTCCTACCCTCCTGTAAACGGAAGTTAGAAATTCGAAATAAACATATATAAATATCCTATCAGTATGCAAATGCAAGTCCAAGCACACCCGTACAATTAATGAATACAACTAACTCGCAAGGTGAATATCTTAGTTCCTCTCTAGGGCAGTTCAAACAATCTAATCATTCATAACACATTCAATGAATACCCATTTATAACGCTAACGGGCCATTTATGACACATTCAATAAATACCCACCTAACATATGACATCATCCGTCATACAACTCATTTCCAAAACTTGAGGCGTGGAGAGTTCTAAAAGGGTGTGGTAAATTGTTTACGCATTATTGAATTTTATTGCATATTTTATTTCAAAGAATGGAGGAGTATCTTGTTTCATGTATTTTTGGTTTACGCTATTATTAATTAGATTGATGTCTAAGTGTCATAGCATTGTATATCATCAAAGACCTAAATATCACATAGTAGTTAATACACACGTGCACATCGATATATATAGAGAGGTCTTAGCCTAAAGCCAAGCATGCTAATAGCCCTAGACCTATCCTAATAGACCTAATCATAATCCGAGTTAAAAGTCAAACTTGGTCAACTGGTCAAAGTCAACCCTAGTCAACAGTCAAAGTCAACCAGTCCTAAAGTCAATCCCTCCAAAGTCCCATAGATTAAGGCCCAAAACCCTTGGCCTTTCCCAAGCCCAATCTACTTAAGCCCATGAGTGAATATCCAAAAAACACTCAAGCACACTAGCCCCTCAAGCTTCGCCCAAGCCCAAGCAAAACTCACTATTTATCTTCTCCTTCCTCACAGCACCTCTCCTCCACCTCCAGCCACCACCGGCCATCTAACAAGACTCTTGGTTTGACCTAAACAACACCATGAGTGGTTCGGCCCAATCTCAAACCCAACCAAGGGTCGTCTCCCTCACTAGCGCCATCAACTCTCTCCACCGATCAGCCACCACCGGATCAGCCACTCGCCAGCCCTCCCCACCTAACTGGAAATACTCCCCTTCAAAACCCCTATAACATTAACAAAAGCAAGAACCTCAATTCTTAAATTCGAAATCCTTCAACCAAAACTAGATCTAGAATTTCTCGCCACCATTAACGCTCTTCCGGAGCTTCAACAACCACACCCAATCTAGTATTTAATCCTCCCACTACAACCAACATCAATCCAAGAAATAAAACTTAATAACACAAGAGTTCAAACAACAATCCAACCAAGCAACGCCATTAACATCCTTCTCCAAAGCTTCGACAACCACATTCTTCCATACCCACACACACCTAATAACTACCTCCAACTATTTGTTCAACCCAACCAAACTATATTAGGACCACCTGCAATATAAATTGACAGTCCTAACTATTCTTTGGCTTTGGTTCACACTGCCATTAACGCCCAGAATAGAGTTTCCGCAATAGTCCAACAAAACAAAATACCAAACCAACAGTGAACCGTTTTTACCAATTTGCGAGACCACAGATTAGTATAGAATAACTACAGAATGATAAGTAGAAAAACATACTGCGTGGAAAACTTTTTGGACAATAAAACTATCTCTGTATAGACGTGAAATAAAAACTAAACTACTCACCGATACATAACTTATTTGCTCCTCCTGTTGTCAGCAAGATCTCCAGTAAGAAACTTCTCTCCTCCCTTTCCTCTCTGAAACTCTCTTTCTCGTAAAACTCTCGCTTTTGCCCAACCCTATCTTTTTCTTTTCTGTTTTTAAAAACCCCCGAAATAGGGAAGAGGGTTTATCCCATAAACCCACGTCTCCTATTTCCACTAACACTTATCCTATTTTATTTTATCTATTATCCATTATAATAATTATTATTATTATACTAGGAAAAATAAAAGAAAAAGACGGGGTGTTATAATATACACACCTTAAAAAGATCTTGTCCCGAGATTCAAGGTAGAGTGTAGATTAACCAAACAAACAGTACGTCAAACAATAAATCTTTATAGAGTATAAAGTTAACAGATTATATCCCAACAACTAAACTTTAATAATGTAGAACATGTCAGCAGGGAGATTAAATTAAACACATCATTTACCGTTTGCACCCAATGATCATAGTAAACCAATATCAGAAATGAGACATACGTGTATACGCAAGTATACACACCTTAAAAGGAATAAACGTAATTAGTTTCTTCAATTGTCAACACTTAAGTAAACTCATTATTTCTCAATTTAGCAAAACTCATATTCTTCGAGTTAAATCATACTAAGAAGGCAAGGTAGTTCTTCTCACACCGAGGCAATCAGTTCCTCTCTTAGTATTTCCCAACTAGTCCAAGTGTTCCATATTTAATATACATCTAATAATTTCCTTTCCAATGATCTTCCCTGTCAAAACTTTTCGTTTAAAGACTCATATGTTTTCTCCACCACCTTAGTGTTTACAAATATATCAACATTTCTCTCAGTGTCTCATGAACACCACATGTTCGAAAATAAAATAAAAAGTTCCATTATATAGGCTGATTCCTATCATCAACGACCTATACTATGTCCACTATCACATAGGATCAAACACCTACAATGTGATGCATGTACATTGGCTCACACACCAACGATGTACAAGTATACATTGGTTCACACACCAACGATGCATACTAGCTCTCTACCATCACATAGGATCAAACACCAACGATGTGTGGTATGCACACTGGATCACACTCCAACGATGTACATGTACACACTGGATCAAACTCCAACGATGCATACAGAGAGATGTTATGTATATTGGATCACACACCAACGATATACATAACTTGGACAATATTAACAATTCCAAATCCAACTTTTACCAAAAAGGGTTTATTTATTCCTTGGGTAATTCCAAATTACTCAAATATGAAATTTTAAAATAACAATTTCTTCTTTAGCCAATACTTATTTAAAATAGAAAACTCCGTTAGGAAAACAACACTATAACATGCTGAACAATTTCGATTATAAATTTAATAAGAAACTAACCGATAAAACAACCAGTATTTTATTTTCATAATCATACGATAAATTCTTACATGCTAAGTACCAATAAAGGAACTAGTAAACAACAAATTCAAACATACATAACATTAACCAGTGCAGTTCTTAACGTAGTGTCCCAACTGTCCACATTTATAACATTTGCCTACTAGTTCATTTGGTTTAGAACATCTTCCAATAGTATGCCCAACTTCCCCGCAGTTCAAACAATTACCATCAAATCTCTTTAGCGAAGCACTTGCGTCCTTATTCACATTCTTACTTGTTTGCCTATTATATGGGTGATGCCGGCTTTTTCTCTGCCCTTCACGTGGTTGACTAGAAATAAGGTGTAAGCTGACTTGTTTTTGGTCATTCTCTTTAAACTTCTCATCTTTGGGTTTATTATCCAATTGTTCATATCTTAATGCCAAATCTAACACGCGATCGAAAGTTTCTAAATCAAAGGGTATCAAATAACTCGATAGATATGGCTCTAGTCCACGGATGAACTTCTAGTTCTTCTTTACTGGGGTATCCACTAAATAAGGAGCATACCTCGATAGTTCATTGAACTTAGTCACGTGCACTCATGCACGTTTTTCCTTCCTTGGGTCGATTAAAGAATTTCTCGCTTAATTGCTCCTTAACAACATTAGGAACAAACCTTCCCTCAAATCTTACCTGGAAATCCTCCCAAGTCATAGTTCTTACATCCACATTATCCTTGATAGACCTCCACCAAAATAAAGCTGACCCCTCCAACTGGTGAGAAGCCAACTCGCTTCTCACGACCTCAAATGAGTTGCATCTTAGCAAACACGAACTCACACATAGTAACCCATTTCTCAGCATCAATGTCCCCTTTCTCTCCCTTGAACTTCTGGCTTCCTAAAGTTGCAAAATCCTTGTTTCTCCTAGCAAAAGGATCCCCTAGATTAGCATGTTGACCCCTCTGATGAATAGTTTGCACCAACTGAGTTAATATTGCTCCCAAATTAGCAGATATGGTATTACTTCTAGTACCAGTAATGTCATTGTCATCTCCAGCCATCACCTTAAAACAAAACGGACTTCTATTAGTACTCTAAACATCTTAAACTCAAACACACCCAATCACTACATTCCGAGGATCACCTAGACCTTCCAAATCTAGGCTAACCTAAGCTTTGATACCAAAAATGTCACAGCCCGAATTTCTAAACAATTACACAATGAATATTTGAAATATAAATATCTCAAACATCGCTATATTATTGTCTAAAAAACCCAGGCTATGACGGGGGAGATACAACACACCCAATCACTACATTCTGAGGATCACCTAGACCTTCCAAATCTAGGGTAACCTAAGCTTTGATACCAAAAATGTCACAGCCCGAATTTCTAAACAATTACACAATGAATATTTGAAATATAAATATCTCAAACATCGCTATATTATTGTCTAAAAAACCCAGGCTATGACGGGGGAGATACAACACATGCCAAAACCTAAAACCCAAATCATAAAAGCATAAACCCAAGAATTTTCCACCATCACTTTATTAAACTATCATCCCTCCAAATAAAACATCAAACAAACTCTAAGAATAAAAGTCTTCAATATCTTATTCTCATGTCATGCTAAAAATGTAAACTACGATATTACATCCCTCCAATAAGAATCAGACCTAATAAAAGAACTAACGAACTGCTCCAGGCAAGAATCCAAATCACACGCCGCAGTTCCACTGCCTTCCACCTATGTTCCCAAGAACACACTTACGTTGTCAAAACAAAGCAAACATGGGTCAGCAAAATGGAATTTGCTGGTATGAGTAGACTAACCACATATAAACATTTCCAGACTTTACTTATCCAACTAACACTTTAAATATATCATAACTTAAACATTCTCAGCTTGGAAGACAGGTAGTTCCGTCATTTCAACCGACATAGTTTCTTCCCAAGCAAGACTTCCATTTTATTAACTCATTATAATAACTGGTTTTAATAACTAAGTAATTGAATTAAAACTTACCGATATCCACTGCTATATAAGGGTAGGACCGCGTCCCTGCACAAAATATTATTAAGTCCTACCCTCCTGTAAACGGAAGTTAGAAATTCTAAATAAACATATATAAATATCCTATCAGTATGCAAATGCAAGTCCAAGCACACCCGTACAATCAATGAATACAACTAACCCGCAAGGCGAATACCTTAGTTCCTCTCTAGGGCAGTCCAAACAAATTAGTCATTCATGACACATTCAATGAATACCCATTTATAACGCTAACGGGCCATTTATGACACATTCAATAGATACCCACCTAGCATATGACATCATCAGTCATACAACTCATTTCCAAAACTTGAGACGTGGAGAGTTCTAAAAGGGTGTGGTAAATTGTTTACGCATTATTGAACTTTATTGCATATTTTATTTCAAAGAACGGAGGAGTATCTTGTTTCATGTATTTTTGGTTTACGCGTTATTAATTAGATTGATGTCTAAGTGTCATAGCATTGTATATCATCAAAGACTGAAATATCACATAGTAGTTAATACACACATACACGAATATATAGAGAGGTCTTAGCCTAAAGCCAAGCATGCTAATAGCCCTAGACCTATCCTAATAGACCTAATCATAATCCGAAAGTTAAAAGTCAAAACTGGGTCAACTGGTCAAAGTCAACCCTCATCAACAATCAAAGTTAACTCAGGTCAATAGTCAAAATCAACCAGTCCTAAAGTCAATCCCTCCAAAGTCCCATAGATTAAGGCCCAAAACCCTTGGCCTTTTCCAAGCCCAATCTACTTAAGCCCATGAGTGAATATCCTAAAAACACTCTCCAAGCACACTAGCCCCGTTTTCAGCCCAAGCCCAAGCAAAAAAACTCACTGCTTCATCTTCTCCTTCCTCACAAAGACCTCTCCTCCACCTCCACCACCACCGCCATCTAACAGACTGGTGGTTTGACCCAAACAACACTATGAGTGGTTCGCCCAATCTCAAACCCAACCAAGGGTCGCCTCACACCAAAGGCCATCAACTCTCCACCCGATCGACCACTTTCACCACCCTCCCCCACCTAACCTAAAAATACTCCCCTTCAAAACCCCTATAACATTAACAAAAACAAGAACCTCAATTCTTAAATTCAAATCCTTCAACCAAAACTAGATCTAGAATTTCTCACCACCATTAATGCTCCTCCAGAGCTTCAAATGTACCACACCCAATCTAGTATTTAACCCTCCCACTACAACCAACATCAATCCAAGAAATACAACTTAATAACACAAGAGTTCAAACAACAATCCAACTAGGCTTAATTTTATTAACATCCTTCTCCAAAGCTTCGGCACCACATTCTTCCATACCCACACACACCTAACTACCTCCAACTATTTGTTCAACCCAACCAAACTATATTAGGACCACCGCAATATAAAATTAACAAATCCTAACTATTCTTTGGCTTTGGTTCACGCCGCCATTAATGCCCGTAATGAGTTTCAGTAGTAGTCCAAAGAAAACAAAATACCAAACCAACAAAGGAACTGCTTTTACCAATTCTATGACCACAGATTAATATAGAATAACTACATGAAATTATAAGCGTAAAAACATACTATCAAGCTGAAAACTTTTTGACAAGAAAACTATCTCTCAGATAGACGGAAATAAAAACTAAATTACTAACCGATACGTAACTTATTTTCTCCTCCCGTTGTCGCCAAGATCTCTAGCAAGAAATTTCTCTCCTCCCTTTCCTCTATGTGAAACTCTTTTTTCTCAAAACTCTCTCCGCTTTTGCCCAACCCTATCTTTTTCTTTTTCTGCTTTTAAAACCCTCCTAAATAGGGAAGAGGGTTTATCCCATAACCCACGTCTCTTATTTCCACTAACACTTATCCTATTTTATTTTATCTATTATCTATTATAATAATAATAATTATTATACTAGGAAAAATAAAAGAAAAA
Organism: Coptis chinensis; assembly: GCF_015680905.1. NCBI lineage: Eukaryota > Viridiplantae > Streptophyta > Magnoliopsida > Ranunculales > Ranunculaceae > Coptis > Coptis chinensis. The sequence goes on along the minus strand of NC_141463.1, from coordinate 79,992,854 downwards.
AACATGGTGTTATAGTTGAGCCTTTAAAATTATCTTGCAAAATATACTATAATATATTCAACCAGGATGTTAAAACAATACCAAAATCCCGAACCTTTTCTCCTTTTTAAACTGGTGATACATGAACATGATATGATCAGGAGAACTTGATATATGATCCTCAAGTCACCCTCTCCAAACTAAATTTGAGGACTCTGTTACAAAACCATGTGTTGAAGGGCATCTACAGTGCTTGAAGTGTCACAATAGTATACATTTTTCTAAAAATTTCAATGCATAATAGATCAGAAGTTGCTCGCTGGTTGGACACGTGTAAGAAAATTAAGGTAGACAATGAAACAATGTTTGAGCATTTTTAATCACAAACTCAGTAGCACACCTGTTACATATGCCATTACTAAGCGCATTAGCGTACTCTATACTCAAGCAATAGCTATTGCGAGTGAGACTTTTTAGGTTAAATGTGTATGCATAGTGTAAGACTAATAACACTTTCAATTTCGATGTAATTCTAACACCCCTTAGCAAGCTTGAACTTTCTATCAACTGATTCCACAAAACTATCAGTGTTTTGTAGTATGGCTCAAATCAATAGCATGCCCACTTATTTGATCAGTCCACTAAAGCCAAATCACCTAAGGCACTATAAATTGGAAGCCCAAATTGTATAATGCCTACATATATTTATTTATTCGACACTCTAATTATTGAAATCCTCTTAATTGTCTTCTTATTTTACTTGCCCATAAACATAGTCAAACTTAGAAAGAATCGTCTTCTTTACTTGCCCAAATTGTCTTCTTAATTGTCTTCGTATGCAAACATCAATTAAATTTTGGAGAAAGGAGAATCGTTGTTGGCTTTGAGTTAAGTGTCTTCACCAAACGAAAGACCAAGCTATCGTAGAGATAAACTGCTCCAAAATTATAGGAAGATCCTTCGAAGGCATGAGTAAGGCAACGTCAAAGCTAGCTAACTTCATCAAGTAAAAATTTGGAGCTTTGTTGCATTATACGAACCTGAAAGTAAAAATTCAAGCCACTGAACTAAAATATCCATAAAACTGGTGGATCTTCTGAGGTTTGAGAATGATATAAAGGAGAAGATAGGCCAGCACATACAGTTCTTTCCACCATTTACTTTTAGAACGCTATAGTTTAAAAGAGCTTAACGTACCTCACAAATCCCTGAACATCTTGCTAGGTGATAGGTGCATGATTTCTCAGAGTCCTACTTGCGTTTGGTCACTCTGTTTCTCTTGATTCTTAAAACTTCCATGTACTGTTGTTGAACTTGTTGAAGAGTTATGCAATTAACAGTCTGAATTTGAAGTGAATGTCAAATACTTTGAATGGTCTTTTTCAATGTCAAAGTGATTCAATCTATATTACAAAGCAAGAAAACAAAATTGTTAGCAAAATTGTTAGCATATAAAACAAAAAAATTCTAAGAATATATAATAACAAATAGCTGAAACATTAGAGTAGCATTCAAAGTTGCAAAAGCGCGCAACAATTTTGTTGCAAAGACATAAAAAATCACTAAATAAAATTAGGGTGCTGAAAAAAAACACCCAATAGCATAACATATCGACCAAAAAAACCAATCTTGAAACAGTCCCGCAAAGAGAAAGAGAGTGGATAAATTGGATATACCCATCAAAAAAGTTTCTTTGATAGAGTGCGAGATGTTTCTTCTTACTCAACTGAAATTGGTTTGTGTTTTGTTGAGTATAAACTGATTGATCATTTTGTTTCTTTTATTGTTGTGTAATTGGAATCAAGAGAGTACCCAAATCTGAATAGAAGCCGATGAGATTCGAGTGAGAAACTTGATTTTTGTTGCAAAATTTTTTTTTTTACTGTTTGCAAAACCAAAAATTCTATATGAACAAACTCTTTTGAACAAACTGATGTGACACTCATCAGGCAGGGGTGTGTGTATTGCTCCAAGATGTACTACAATCAAGGTCTCTCTGTTTGCCATGTCGGGTTTGTTTTCTAGAGTTTGTTCAAAACAGTTTGTTCACGTAGAAAGACCCTTGCAAAAGAGGGTAGATGGAAGGGGAAAAGAGGATAATGTATTTATGATGGGTGCTGTATTGGGCGCCACCAGAATTGGAGTACTTAGCATTGAAAATAGGTATACTATGTCTTATTGAGTTGGTTATTCGATATAATATGTTGTTTCTGATTGATTACTGCTTTACCGGTTTGCTATAATGATACTAGACCAACCATCTAGCATTATCGACCCCTTCCTGGTAAAACGAATCCATTGTTCTTGGAGACTATACTTTAAGCACTTGAATGGAAGAACTTAATGATATGGTTTTGCAGTTTCACTGCTCATGAAAAACATTGTGAAACGACATTGTAGTATATTGGTATTAAATGTTTCAGTGACAACAATGAATTATAAATATGTTTAGATTACAGTTATGGAAATAGTGAAAAATTCTTTTTAGGAAAAAATTGTCTATTATATGTCTAGATATTTCCTGCACCAAGTTCCTTCTATTAATTTCTTTTCATGGGATAGCATATAATTTACTTTTTCGATTATTAGTTGCTAATCCTTCTCGATCAATGCATTGACTATAACTATGGTAGTGTTTCTTTTCTTTGGTTATGAGCACGCAAAATAATGAATCAAGTCCCTTGGAGTCGTTGTTTTGGACATTCCTGTGATACCAACACTTTATAATAGTAGAAAAGAGCTTATTGCTCATTGTGCATTGTTGAAATTATTGATAGGCTTCCTTAGGTAACTTATACACATTGGCCATATCCTTTTTTGTTTTTGCCAACATGGCTTTGATTGCCAATGGCCAAGAAAATGAGGTAGCTACTATTGACATTGGTTGTGGAAAGATTTACCTATCTCTTAATCGCTTTGATGAAGCTGACTTCTCCTACTAGAAGGTCCTGACCGTTTTCAAATCCACCAAGGGAGATAATTAACCAACCTTCGCCAGATCAGCTTTTACCCTCCCCCCGATCTCTATTATCGAAAAGACAGTTCTCGCGAGTCCGACTCTTTACCGCGGAGAACGCCTTAAGAATATATACAAAGCCTATGCCAGGGACCACAGTAGAGGAGAGTGCCAGTGGGATGATGGATATATCTGCTATATATGAAGATGTGGATGAGCCTGAGTAAGCATTAAAACTTCTTCAGAGGGCAATGAAATTGTTGGAAGACACGCCTGGTCAGCGAAATACGATTGCAGGAATAGAAGCACAGAGATTGGTGTGATGCTTTACATGGTTGCCAGGTTGGAAGACATGGGAAGGTTTGTAGAGCTCTTTTGAGAGTGTTGTAGCAAAATTCAGAGCCAGTGGAGAGAGAAAATCAGCCTTCTTTGGTGCTGTACTGATCCCAAATGGCTTGGGTACAGTTGTACAAGGTTGATAAGGCTGTTGAATTGTTTGAAGAAGCAAGAAGGATACCCATGTCATCCAGATACGCTTGAAGTCTATAGCAATCTCGCGGCAACTTATGATGCCATGGGTAGGTGAGGTCTCCTTCACCTCTAGCTCTTCTGCACCTAAGTAACTTATTGATAGGCTTTCTCAAGTCACTCAAAACATATCTTACTATTTCTGTCAAGTAAAATGTCATGAAATCTTTAGAATTGACTAATACAAATGACACGAACCAGATGACTAGAAGTATCATTTAGTAAAATGGTTCACCATCCATTGCTCAAAGTTTAGTGTTGTTTTGCTCATCCAGTATCAAATTTCTTTTAGGGATCCCTTTCTTTTATACCCATTTCATGAAATTGTTTTTAATTGGCTTATTGTTTGAACAGAGAACATTACATGTAAGCCTTAAGGTAGATGCAATTGGAAGTTATAGTGTCAACTGCAGCAGTTTCAATTAGCTTAAACAATGAGTACTAGGAAGGACATTACATTTATTATTACTATTACCTTTTTTTTTTAATGGAAAGAAAATGACAAAACTGATTTGAATTGGATACCATTTTCTTTTGGCACCATGAGTAGCAAAATATAATCAATGGCATGACACGATTACGGGTAAGTAGCTTCAAATGGGCTTAATTTATGGTTTCCAAGTGTTTGGCAAGCATACCCCATGTGATTACCATTTACTTTGATGTATTGTGAGGCATGATAATATATAGTTTGACATGTGCAGTCCAAACTATATAGTTTGCATGATATGGGTTACTTTTGGAACGTAGTACTGTTTATGCATTCACAACTGAACCAAGAAGGTGTTCCTGCTAAGTTATACCCAGTGCAACATCTATGTCTGTTTCATTTTCGTTGGACTTAGCAATTTGCCCATTTGATGATATGCATGTTCGATGAATTTCCAAATCTCAAGTGTTCGATCACATCTAACCCAATCTTTATGTGTATTGCAGACTTGTAGGACATGTAGAGTTGTGCAAATAAGGTTAATAAGCTCAAACTGCTTTTTCTACTTGCTTTGTGTATAAAAAATTGGGATTTTTAACCACATGTTTATGCACTCAAGAACTAATGTATCTTTCTTAATGATATCTACTAATTGAATTGCTATTCACATTTACGCTTTGCACACCAAAAATACATAGAGGGCTTGAACCAATTTTTTAAGTTTTGATAATAGACCGATATAAACTGTGTTATGCTTTTCTTAATATCATTCAGTAACTAAGAATTGATACCTTCTTCATTCTTTATAGTTTTGCTATTCCCGATTTTGAGTTTTATATGTATTTATCTGAATTTTCTAAGTGCAAACTGCAAAGCAATCGTCCCTGGATCAGTGATACTTACATTGAATTGTTTGGTTTCTTCAATATCAACGTTACAGATTTCACATTGTAAAATTTCACTTTGAAGTCCGATCTTCATTTGAAGTAATGTGCTATGATGTCATCTACAGGAGCTGCTCTGATGTCATTTAAGCAAGCTCATAAAGAGGTGTTTGCTGGAGTGAGGTGACATTGTTCAAAGGTATTTTTGTTATTTAAGGTCATAGATTATTCACTCACTCATGTAACACAAAAGTTCGAATTATATTTCGACTTTTGTTACTCAATCTGTTTAAAGAGTTTAGAGGATATTGAGGGGTCCTTCATTCATAGCATTGTAATATGTTTGAGTTTAAAGGATTATTAAGGATCTTTCATAGCATTGTAATGCTTATTTTGTTAACACTTGAAGACTATATCACACATGTCCCCCCCCCCGGTAAATATTCCAAAATGATTCTCTGAGGCTATCGTAGTTTATTGTTATAGTTGTGTGTAATTTATATATGTTATATGTATTATGTTTTGAATGGTATTAGGCTTTGATATGATTCTAATTCACAAATAAGTCCGTTTTGACCCTTGAAAGAGTATTATGTTGCTTTTTAGCTTAGTCCAGATATATACTTCTGAGTTGGAATGATGTTGCTTTTAGAATGTTGATAAAATGATATGGCCATGACACCTAATGAGCTTACTTTTCATATTTAAGGGGAAAAAAAAAATAGTTAGTTAAATGTGTGTTAGTCATGGTGCTAGAGGAATGGACATCCGTATATTTGAGCTTGAACTAACTACTATGAGATTTGGTTTTCAAGACCGAACCCATCTCTGATCTTACATTGTTTTAGTAAAGCATGTATAGAAAGAGCTTATTATGCTGATAATATGGATTAAAAAACTTGATAGATGGTATAATTGTTTTTTGAGAAGATACCTTAATATAAGTATCAAGGTGTTTTATTGGAAGGTTGCAAACTCAATTTCCTTAGTAAGAGTTCAGGGCCAAGTTTGATCCTTTTTTGCATGCAAGCATATAAAATTATAAACATGTTAACGAATGTTGCATGTGTTTATAAGTGTTAGAAATACAAATACATTTGGGTTCTAATTGTTGAATAACTTAATTTTTTTTTTTTTGTGTGTGTTTTGTTTAGCTAAGAAATGGATTCCAGAGCAGGCTGAAAGAATTATAGGAACGGATCACAAATAAGAACCCATTGTTTGGAAACTCCGGTGTTAGAGCCATCACTAAAGAGGTTGATCGTCTATATTTCATAGCCAATGCCAAGCACTCATGTAAATGATGGATAAATATCATACTTTGCCTCAGAAGATCTCAACCAGGTTTGTTACAACTTTTAGCGTTAGTCGATTACCTCAAAGGTAATTGGAAGAAAACTTGCCAAAATCAATCAGGGTTTAGTCAGTATAATTGTAATGATTCTTCTTTTGGTACATTGCAATGCTTTCTCTTTCAATATTACATTGTAATTATTCTTCTTTTAGTACTCATAGTTTGGGGTTGTAAATGTGTGATATGGTTTTCCCTTACAAACAAATTGGGGACCGAATAGACTATTGATGAGACCGAAGTTCGACTTGAGAGTGAACCGCCTACGATCTTACTCCGGGTTGTATGGGGAGAGTAGAATCGTCCCGGCGTAGTTCATAGGGGAGGTATTTATAGAGGTTGAGAGTGTATCCTTGATCACCACGCGTCAAGGATGTCCTAAATGAAGGGTGGAGATTAGGATCACATGTGAGAACCGCCTCCCAGGTCTGGCTGAATGATGTGGAGTGGCAAATCAGACAAGTAGCTTGCGGCGTGATAAGTGGTCGACGGTCAAGATATGTGTAAGTACACCTTTGGTCATGATTGCTTATGGATAGGGAATCCGTCACTTCCTCGTAGTTCAAGCGGATACCGCGATCCGCTCAGAAGGCTCTACTAGCTCATGGATGCGAATTCGATACACAAAGTCGATGTGTCATTCCCACCATGTTAAGCTGTTGGATATATAATATCACTCCCCTATTGAAAGCCTCAAGAGGGTTGTGAGAACGACCGGTGAGAGAGATCGGTAAGCTGCGGAGTATGTGAGAGGTGGAAATCTCCAACGACCGCGGAGGAATGGCTCGTGTTAACCATGTGAGCTAGTGGAGTGCGAACGCTTGACGCTGCAGCGGACGCGATGATCCGAGCAGCAGTAGAGAAGAAAACGTATTCCGCTTTTTCGGATGTGAAAAGACAGATGTTTGGTTGGAAGTCGTGGGGTAGCGGGCAGCTAGGGGGCTAGGGTGTAATCATGATGCCTTGAAACCGGAGGGGCGGTTGCTCAAAAATTTCACTTGCTCTGTTGAGACTTCATTTGGTCAGCTTCGTGGGTAGATTTAACTTCATTACCGCGATCATCCTTCAAAGTTAGTTCTCCGCCATTTTGAACCTCTTCTTCTTGTTTGGTGCTAAGCCTCTGTGCTAGAGTTGTTAGGATACCCCGTTAGATACTAGTAGCTAGATTTGTTAGGGTTAGAAGAGACAATGTCGGACTCGGCGACACTCGATCTAATGAGGTTCTCGAAGTTTCTCTGGCCGGGATGACGGTGAGGAGAAGGATGAGTCCGTGTGTGAGATGGTTGAGAGTGATGATGAAGGCGCAGGGCGGCCGAGGGGATAGCAAAGTGAGGAAGATGTGGCTCGATTCATGCTCAGAAGCTGCCGGCTAGCACTTCGTGTCGCGTGAGGGTCGCCGCCTTCGCCGCCGCCTCTAAGTAATGTGGATAGACATGCTTTGAGGGCGTTCCCATATCTGAGAAAGAAATATGGGATAACCATAAGTGATCTGGAGATCCATGAGCCTGATCGGAACGCTCTGGTTTTTAGTGAGAGGTACACCCCACCCAATCATGGGGTGATCATCCGCGTGAGGGACACCGAGGGCGCCATGACGACGATACCGCTTCTCCAAGCCGGTTTGGCGAAGTTCCCCGAACCGGCTGCGGCAAGGCACGCTCAGTTTGTGGGGAACACGTGGCGATTATTTAAGGTTTTTGACCTCTTGAACGCCAGTGGTGAGTACCGAATCAAGGTCGCTGATGTGATCGAGCACTACCTCGTAAAGCGATCTAGGTTGCTGAACTTTAGCCTGCAAACACGAAGCTACGCCGTCGAGGCCTGACGGTAAAGAGTAACGAAGTCGGGGACAAACGACACGCTTGCCTCCTTGTAGGACGCCATCGGTTAGCGGTTCAGCAGTGAACCATAAAATATGCAACTTTACTGGTGGGTAGCAGCGCGTTGTCTGATTAGGTCAACTTGGTTTTGTTGAACTTTTACTGAAACTGTTGTCTTGTTGCCTATGCAGATATCCGCCTGAAAAAGGAGTCAAGTCGACAAGTGATCGAGAAGTTCGCTAGCTTGTCGCGAGCTGAAAAACAGGTCAAGCTACCAGAAGTTGCGCATTTCTTTGAAGAGCGCGGAGGACCTGCCATCCGGGAAAAAAGAGTAGAGCAGAAGGCCCGAGCGCGGGGTAACTTGAGTGGGAATACGTCGAAGAAAGCTGTTATGGAGAAGCGTAAGAGCGATCTGGTGACGCGGGAAGACAGGCAGCGGGGCCGTACTGGGGTGAAGCGACCCGTTGGAAGTGCTGGGGCCTCTGGGTCTGGGGCGGGGAAGGGTCGAGAGGACGCTCCTTTTGATGTGGACGACGTTCTCTTCGACATTCCAGAGTATCGACCTGCAAAGGCTGCGAGGGTAGCCGGAGACCGCGACGGGTGGTGAAGTGCGAATCCGGGAAGCGGGCGGCGCGAGCTTGAGGGCGAGGCCGATGCCCGACTTCAGGCCCTAGGTGAGGACGCCCCGAGGTTGCCCCTGAGGTCGCCGACCTGTGGTTGTTGGAGATCCTCCGGCAAGATGAAGGGGAAAGGTCGGTGCAAGGGAGATCGGTAAAGGGCACCCAAGATCGGAAAGGACGAACCGAGCGCAACCCGATGTACATCGATGAGGTAACCGAAGAAGCGCTATGTGAGGAGGTCCGATCAGAGCTACAAGTTCGCCTCTATAGCCGCTTGTTTGTTGAGGGGATGACCCCGACGGTGATAGGAAGGACTTGGATGCTAATGAGCCGGAGTCAACCCCGAGGGGGATGGACAAAGCGATGTGCCCGGTAAGTAACCTTTTCATTCTCTTCTTGATCGTGTTATTGCACTACATGCTATTGTTTGATAATAACGTGATATGTTGGCGAAGTCGCCGCATTGATCACTGGGTACCGAAGTCAAAGACGGCCGCTCGTGATCGCTGAATTGAGAAGGCGCTGAGGCGCTACCGACGGACGAATCGAATCGCCGAATCTGGTAAGAGGAAGAAAAGGCCGAATCGATGCCCCTCGAGGCCTCACCACTGCCCCCGACTCGAGAGGACCTCTGCTGTGAAGCAGAACGAAGTCGATCGAGTTGAAGCATGAGGTGGAGGCGCTGAGGGGCCAACTAGCCGCGACAACATTATGCCGAACGAATGTAAGACTTCCACTCGCAAGCAAAGAAGCCTATCTCACCATCCGTCTTGAAGTGGAGGAGCGGAAAGGAAGATGGACGACCCCGCAAGAGGAGCGGGAACGCCGGACTTCAGCGGGCTCGGCGCGAAATCGCTTGAAGATGCCGCCCTCGTCCTCGAGTCGTGTCACCCTCCCTCACCGGTCCGATGAGTGAGCGCCTTCGGGGGTCCAACCCGATCTCCATGTGGTTGGTGCCGAGGCGCCACGGGCGCCTCCTCCTGATCCAAGCTCCGCCTCGCTTTGAATGTTACTCTGGAGAAGATTTAGGTGAAAATGTTTAGAACATTTGTTTAGCACATGCGGTTGTAATGGCCTCCGGGCCTCGCCAAAACAATAAGCCGGTTTCCTAGGTTGACCGGGCAAACTTGCTTTTTTTTCTTTGTTATTGATTACGATGTCGATGTTTAATTGTGGCCGGATTTCCGAAAGTATTCTCAAAGAAAGACGGTTGATCTGTGAACTAGGGCGTCCTTCTTGTCGTTAGGTCGCCCTTGTATGAATGTGAATCTTGTTGCTCTTCCCTTTATGGTTGGCCTTGTGTATGAGAGGAATATTTATATTTGTAAGCCGCAGGCCCTACGTTATGAACTAAATGGTGCGGTCGCCATCTCGGATGAGGGCGCCATGCTTCTATACCGGGCGCCGCCCGAAGCTATAGTGCGTGCATGGCACGGCTCGGGATGTGGGTGGTCGGGGTATGAAATGATGGCTGCCAAAGTCGGGCGCTTGCGTCTCGGATGCTATAATGGTGTGCCTTGGGAAGAGACGCTTCGCGAGAATAAATAATGACCGGCCTAGGGAGAGCAAACGGTATTTGCCCTTCTTGTTCTTCCCATCGCGTCGTTTCTCCTTCCTACCGCTTTCGGTTTCTCTCGCTTTGCCTTTTACTCAGGTATGTTTCTTTTTTGCTTTCGCTTAGATTGTGAACGTAGATGTTACTGGTCGCTCTGACCATCTTTGTTTTGTTTTCTGTGTTCAGCTTTCATTATGGCTCGGTGTTTGCCCCACGCCGAGGAGAAGGGAGTGTCGAGCGAGTTCCCCTCCGCCATGGAGGAGATGGAGTTCCGGCCCTCATGTGGACATGGGGACCGCGGTAAAGAGCAAACGATCCAAGGAATCGCCGACGGACGGCATTGTTTTCGTGTCGCCGCAAACGAGCCGGAATGCTCCCATCGGTCAGCCGAGGGTTAACGACCGGGGCAAGGTCGTCACGTCAGCTAGGAGGGTTCGCCCCTGCGGTGGTCGGGGACGGGGAGCGAATTCTACCACGGGGAGAACGGGAAGAAGCATGTCAGAAAACATTCTCGATTGCAGCTTCCACTGGCCACCATAGCGACTAATTTCTGCCAGGGGGATCGTGGTTAGATGGGGACCGAAATGAAGTCGAGGATGAGGACATGGACACGCTGTCGGGGACCATGGATATGGCGAAGTTGTTTGGTGAGTATTTCGCCATCATCCTTTGCCGCTTTATTTTTTAAGTGATTCGATTATGACTCGTCCTTGTAGTTTCGGATGGGTATGATAAACTCAAGAACGAACCGTACTGGGCGATAATCGATGTCAACTCCCCGTAGAGCCGATGCTTTGCGAAGCTGCCCTGGGCCGGCAAGAGGAAACTTGACGCGATGATCGCTGGAAGACCGCGGTCGGCCGCTGATGAGAACGCAGCCGGGTCAGCCGCGATGGCCGGAGCTGCAAATGGAGGTAGCGTAAGTCACCGAGTATGCTAAGCGATGTCGGGCGGTTGCTGCGCAAAGCTCAAAGCGCCGATACCACGGCCTGTAGTGAGTATGCCAAGTCGGACGAAGTATTGTCACCGACTAAGGCAGATGGGGTCAAGGGGACGGGTATGCGCGTTGCTCTCTGGTGGCGCAAGGCATGTTCCTTCGACCAGCCCTGCTCCTCAGGGCAAACATGTGGTTGGTGCTCCGTGATGTTGATTTTGCTTCTTGGTAAGAAATTTGGTTTGTGTTTGTAATGATCATGCTTGTTCTTTGCCCCTACGAAGGTTAAACATTAGAGCTCGCTTTTCGTGCTTTGCCCGAAAGGTTAAACGGCCTTTTATACACAGAACTAGTGTCCACGAAAGTGGCGCCGTTAATCCCCCTTGTTTTTGTTGTTCATCGGTCCGACCGATTTCTGGGTAAACCCAGCCAGATCGGTGGGTTTGAACCGATTATCGGGACTTGTCAGAATGCCACGCGGGTAACTTTATGCTTAATGCTTATCTTTTGCTTGACCGCTTGTAGCTATTTCTCTTTAATTGCTCATTTGGTTTAATTCTCGATGTACTCGTGAAGCGTTATGCTTGTGTACCCTTGTTCGAGGCGCTTGATCTAGGAGATGTAGATGTCCAATTTGTGTAGACTTAGGGGGCTCGTGGGCCCCGTGGACTCCCGAGGGCATGTTGGTGGGCTTCTTTTCGGGGTTCTAGGAGATGGTTCTCCACGAAGTAAAACTTGAGGGCGAGGATAGTGATTGCTCCTGGCGTTTACCTTTTGCCGGCGTGTGTAACCCCGAGGCGGCCGCTCCCGAAATAGCGATCGGAGCTTGATCCTAGGAGTGTAGGTTCTCAACTTAGCAAGATCTAGAGGGCTTTGTGGGGCTCATGAGGGCTTACGAGCCCGAGAGTGTAAGCCCCGAGGCGCTTTGCTCCCGAGGCGTCTCGCTGAGTTGATCCTAGGGGTATAGGTCCTCAACTTAGCGAGACCCGAGGCGAGGCCCTCAGGGCTCCCCGAGCTCCTTGAGCAAGATGTGTAGCCCCCGGCGTCTTGCTCCTGAAGTTGATCTCCTAGAAGTATAGGTCCTCAACTTAGCGAGACTGGAGGCGATGAGCCCTAAGAAGCCCCCTCGAGAGAGCGCTCGCTTGAGAGCACGCATAGCCCCCTGGAGGGCGTCTTCGCCCCGGTGCGTTCTTCGCCGAGTTGATCCTAGGAGTGTAGGTTCTCAACTTAGCAAGATTCGAGAGCCGATAAGCCCGTAGGGCCTCGAGAGCTTCGCTCGCCGCTGAGAGCGTGTGTAGCCCCTGAGGGCGTGCTGCTCGAGCAGCATTCGCCGAGTTGATCCTAAGAGTATAGGTCCTCAACTTAGCAAGACTCCTCGAGAGGCGATGAGCCCGTAAGCTCCCCGAGAGCTTCGCCGGCTTGAGAGCGCGGCGAGCCCCCCGGGGCTTCCGCTCTGAGCCGTTCTCGCCGAAGTTGATCCTAAGAGTGTAGGTTCTCAACTTAGCAAGATTCGGAGAGGCGATAAGCCTGTAAGCTCCCCGAAGCGCATGATGCTTGTGGTGCGAGTGGCATGGTTTGGAGATTCGAGTAAAACCGCAGTTTATGATAACAATCTTGAGTATCTTACACTTGAGCTTGTAGTACATGGAAACATGAATTACAATACATAATGCAACTACCGGTAAAACTGTTTTAGTAAGTATGTGTTCCAAGGTCGTGGCAACAACTTCCCTTCCCGGTTTTAATCCAATACTCCATTGCCAACGCACGCGTCCACTATGTAAGGCCCTTCCCACATTGGTGCTAGTTTAGAGTCATCTTGAGTTTTCTTCAAAACTAGATCCCCCTGTTGAAAAGATCGAGGATGTACTCGTTTGTTGTAGGATCGCTTTTAGGACTTGTTGGTAGGATGCTACTCCCGATAGGCTGCTAGATCGTGTCGCTTCCTCGAGGGAGGTCGACCTCTCGAGCTAAAACCGAAATCATTATGACTAACTCGACAAGCTCAGATCGGGTTGTCGTGATTGTCAGCTCGGTGGGGATGACGGCTTCTGTGCCATAGCATAAGGAAAATGGTGATTCGCCGGTGCTAGAGCGAGCTGTAGTGCGGTGAGCCCATAGTATGTTCTCGAGCTGATTTGGCCATTGGCTCTTGTTCTTTTCGATTTTCTTCTTCAAATTCTCTAGAATGGCTTTGTTGCTGGCCTCCGCTTGTCCATTGCTTTGAGCGTACTGGGGCGTAGAGAATGCATGAACGATCTTCCACTTGGCCAGGAACTCTTTGACTGTTTTGCCTTTGAATTGGGAGCCATTGTCCATCACCAGTGTGTGTGGTAAGCCAAACCTGGTGATGATATGAGTCCAAAAGAAATTCCTGACATGTGATTCTTTGATGTGTGCCAACGGAATTGCTTCGACCCACTTAGTGAAATAATCTGTGGCAGCTAGGACAAAGCGAAAGCCGGTGCTCTTCTGAGGGATGAATGGTCCCATAATGTCCATGCCCCACATGTGGAATGGCCAAAGGCTCGCGATTTTGATCAGTTCGCAGGCTGGCTGTATGATGTTGTGACAAAATGTTTGACATTTGACACACTTGAGGACATACGATTTGGCATCAATCTGCATAATGGGGCCGGTTATCCTTGGGAGATCGCTTTGGGGCAATGAGCGACCTCCCCAAGCATGATTGCCACACTCTCCTTCATGGATCTCGGTGAAAATTAACCGACCTTTGCTCGGATCGATGCACCTCGGATGAGGTCCTCCCCTAGCGGACTTCGCGGAATAACTTCGCCATTCACCAAACAATAGCTACGTGCCTGGTGTGGAACCTTTCTGGCTTTGGTACGCTCATCTGGGAGTGTGCCGTGCTGGATGTATTGTATAATAGGTTGCATCCATGTTTGACTCATCTGATCTTCAGAGAGTGGGCACAGGTCGCTGATTGCCAAGACATGGTCCGCTTGGTAAGCTGGTCGATCGACCACTTCAATGGTCAGTTGTCTAGGCACAATTCGGTGTCTGAGTGGCTAGGTATGCTAAGCTATCTGCGTGACGGTTCTCATCACGCAAAAAATGGTGTACCGTAGCTCTGCTAAAAGAAGGAAGCAAATCATTAACAACTTGAAGGTACTTGGAAAGGTTACCTTTCAGCGGGTAGTGTACTCTTTTGCAACCGGGCGAACACCGATTCGCGAGTCACTAAAGATTTAGAGTTCCCTTTACACCGAATTGGATTGCCGCACGATTCCCATTATTAGTGCTTCAGACTCGCCTTCGTTATTGGAAGTTGCAAAGTCTATCGCGGATCGCTTTTCTATCATAGCTCCCTCGGGGATACTAAAACGATTCGATACGGCAATTTTCTGGTTCTTTGGAACCATCGGCGTAGGGACCAAACTGTTTTTATGTTCGCTTTTTGTGGGTGCGACCTTTGTTTTCGACTCCCAATTAATTAGTTGTCGACCGAAAATCTGCTAGGAAATCTGCGACGACGACCATTTCTTCGACGATGTGGGGGACGAAGTCCATGTGGTGCTCTCGCCCGATTCTTCGCCCATATTGCCATCCTAGTGGTTTTATTTTCTTTGTGAAGGATCCTCTTCAACGGAGATCGCTAAGTACTTTGATTGGATGGGCTTGGAAGTAAGGTCTGAATTTTCTTGCCGAGTATAACAAAGCAAGGATTTCTTTTACGCGGGAGTAATTCCTCTCGGCCGGAGTGAGTGTCTTACTTGTGAAGTAGATCGGCTTTTTCTGAATTGGTTCCTCTTTGAATAGAACCAACCGATGGCGGTCCGATCTTGCCGATAAAGCCCCAGAGTTTCTTCGATTTATCGGCTTAGCTAAGACGGGGGTGTTATCGGTATTCCTTAAGAGTGGAGAATGCTTGGTGGCATTGATCGTTACATGAAAAACCGCCGCGCCTTTTTAGTATCCTCAGAAGAACGGCCGACATTTATCTGATGCTCTCGATATGAATTGGTTGAGTGCAGCGACCATGCCTGACAACTTTTGTATCTGTTTCTTTGTTTGCGGGTCGGGCATGTCTAAGAACGCCCGAATTTGGTCTGCGATTTGCCCGATACCGCCATGGTGACCTGATAAACCGAAATTTTTCCGGAGGATGCTCCAAAAGGCACTTCTCCTCGGGTTCTTCATTCCGGTTCGTTGAACGGAGAACGCTTGCTCGAGGTGGGTAAGGTGGTCGCCTGCTTTCTTGCTTTTGACAACCATATCATCGATGTAGACCTCCATGGTATCTCCTAACATGTCCTGGAACATGTCAGTTACTAGTCATTGATATGTCGCCCCTGCATTCTTCAGTCCGAACGGGAGAACATTGTAACAATAAATTCCTTTGCTTCGATGATGAATGAGGTCTTCTCCCCGATCTTCTTCAACGAGTGGTATTTGGTTGTACCCACTATATGCATCCATGAATGATAGCAACTCGTGCCCACAAGTCTGGTCGACAAGTCGGTCAATTCTGGGTAGTGGGAAGTCATCCTTTGGAGTTTCTTGGTTGACGTTGGTGAAGTCGACGCACAGGCGGACTGTACCATTCTTTTTTGGAACGACCACTATGTTTGCGATCCAATCTGGGTAATCGACCTTCCGGATGAAACCTACTTGTTTGAGTTTATCGACCTCATCGTTGACTGCTTTTTGAAAACGTAATTACAATCTTCTAAGTCGTTGTCGAACTGGTTTGGCACCAGGGTTGACGTTTAACCGGTGGCATGCAACGCTAGGATCTATACCGCACGCCGATATACGCACCAATTAACACATCTTTATTCATGGACAGAAAATTTACAAGATGAACCTTAAGTGTGGGGTCGAGGTTAGCCCCGACATAGACGAGTTTAGGGTCATCTTCTGTTCCCAGATTCACTTGCTTTTAAAGAGTTGGGTGTTTGGTTCGTGGCGCTTTGAGTGCTCTCTGGAGGATTGCACTCTGTAGATGTTGTGCTAGTATGATGACTGGTTGGAGTAGCCGTAGGAGCTGGAGCGTCTTCGTGGTTTACAAATGGGTCGATGTGATTTTGCCGTGACAACGTAAACCGGATGGTTTGCTTCAACTCGGCCGGTTGTATGAGAGCTGGTAGAGGCAATCTCGAGGCTTTGTTTGCACGCGGACGTTCTCCATTTGGGGCAGACCTCAAGGATTTGCAATGCCGGTACAACGGCCGCCTCTTGGAGGTCGGATCCGAAATGGGTGAGAAGAAGTTCTTGTTGAGCCCCCAAGCTATTTTGGTTTTGGCTCTCACCTCGACCACTAAGTCTTGGCCATTGTATAGGCGGTGGGCTAGTTTCGACGGTGATGGGAGATTCAACCGATCTTGTTTATCGCGATGATCTAATTACAATGATGGGCCTCGAGTGGTTGCTTCGAAGCTCCATCATTCCCACTGGGCCGGAAAACGGATCACTTGGTGCAAAGTGGACGCATCGCCTGCATTTGATAGATCCACCGTCGCCCTAGAATGGCGCGTTGTAAGACGACTTGGTATCGAGGACGCCAAACGCGGTGTTGAAGCCGACCTTGTCTTCTCGAGCCCACCGGCCGGGAGTATGATGTCTCCTATTGGGTCGGCCCGGAGCCATTGAATCCGAAGAGGGTGCGATTGGGTCTATGAAGACCGACTTTGGCAAGTTCATCTCTTGGATCGTGTGGTAGAACAAAATATCGCAGAGCTGCGCCAGATCGATCAAAACTTCTTGACGGGTCCGGTCCGTCGATTTTGGCGTGGACCACGAAAAGGCCATCGTTGCGGGAGGCAAACCTTGTTGAGTCGGCCTCGAGAAGGTGATGTCTCCTATCCTGCGGCCTAAATCGGGTGGCGCTGGTGCGGCCTGAAAGAAAAGTTGTAAACTTGAAGGGAGGCAACGCTTCTTTTTCTCGCGAACTTGAGACGGACTCATCCCGAGTGTGATCATGTGGATGGTTCTCGTCATACTCGCGACCTTTGATGGTTGACGGTGATCTTGACGGGGAGAGTTCTGCGAACGCCCCTCTGCTGAGGACGACTTTGGGACCGCGGATCGCTACGCGTCGGGTGGGGATCTGCCAGATTCTAGCGGGCCATGAGCTTGTGACGCAGGTCGCCGTCGGGTATATTGGTGTATTGCTTGATGTGTCCGGCTTTAACCAGGTCCTGCAAATAATGCTTGAGCCCCCAGCACACGTTGGTCTCATGGCACCTAGCACGGTGAAACGCGCAGTAGGGCTGGTCGGGGTGATCTGCTGGCTGCCTTATCTCCGGTCGGTAGAAGGCAGCTCGCTTGATCTTCTCTATTATGTAACTAGGAGATCTGGTGAGCACGGCGAATTCTCGGTTATTGCTTGGTTTGGGTTTGGAGGATTGCCCTTGTTGTCGGGGTCGCTTTTTGGAGGATGATGTTACCTCGTAAACCTCTCCTTCTTCTGTTTCTTCTTCTTCTTGGTTCTGATCTTTCAAACTTTCTTGCAGCTTGATGTATTTATCAACTCGAAGGCATGGCGCCGCCGGCGTTCGGTTGGTCTTTCGAGCGATCCGCGAGTGGGTATTAGCGGGTGCGGCAGCGATTGTGAAAGCCACCGCAAAAAATGACTCTTTGAGGCCGCTTTCCATGTCCAAAGTTCTGTTTTGAACCGCTTAGGAAGGAGTCAGTAGGTTTCCTCCTTACCAAGAGCGGAAATGGAAGAGTGAATTGAGATCACCCTTCTTACATCTATTATGGACGATATTATTGGCTAAGCAATTCGGTGAGCCGCTCGCTTTTATTGAGTCCGCCTCGAGGGAGAAGAACCACCGAGTGGGCCATCTTTTAGACTCGCTGGAAATCAGTCTGCAATGGAGATGGTCGAACTTTGGTGCACTGTAGGGTGCAAGACTTTGAACATATCGGGCTATATCTTTGGCTCGGGCATGTCGTCAGTCGTCATTATCGGGAATCGTGGTTGGACAAAGTCTAGAGGAGAGACTTTGTGAAGTATTTCAGCATCAAATGGAGATCTTGGTAGGTTTTCAACATCTTTGCACTATCCGGTGGAATCTTTCTTTCTTCGCGTTTTTGTCGAGCCTTTGGTTCATTTCGGTGATCCGTTGGATCGCGTTGATGGCGTCGTCCTCCTGATGACACCTAGTGGATTCTCGTGTATCCACACATTAACGTAGTGTGACGTTTTCTTGCCCGAGCTCAACTATTTGCTCGCTCAACGTCCCTAGTAGTCCCTGCTAAAAGGTGGAGTTGAGCTTCGAGGCTTGCCATGCTTCGTGGGCTTGAGAGTTTTGGCTACTGATTTGTTTGGAAATGGTCCGGTTTCTCAAGTAATCGAGACCACGACGCACGCCAATGTAAAGGTGTGATTTGGTTTTCCACACAAACAGTCACCACCGGACCGAATAGGTTATTGGATGAGACCGAAGTTCGACTTGAGAGCTTAACCGCCTCCGTGATCTTACTGGGTTGTATGGGGAGAGTAGAATCGTGTCCGGCGAGTTCATATGAGAGGGTATTTATAGAGATTGAGAGTGTATCCTTGCTCACCACGCGTGTAAAGGATGTCCCAAATGAGGGGTGGAGATTAGGATCACATGTGAGAAACTGCCCTCCCTAGGTCTGGCTGTAATGATGTGGAGTGGGCATGTCATACAAAAGTAACTTGCGGGCGCGTGACCGTGGTGACGATCAAGATATGTGCAAGTACACCTTTAGTCATGATTGCTTCTGGATAGGGAATCCGTGTCACTTCCTCGTGTAGTTCGCGTGATGCTGTGATCTGTCTGTAGCGTTCTACTAGCTCATGGATACGACTTGGATCCATAGGTCGATGTGTCATTCCCGCCATGTTAGGCGCGTGCTAGATAGAGAATATCACTCCCCTACATGCACCCAATGTAAAACACAGTTATGGCAAACTTGGAGCACTAGCACTGTACATCCATACCATATCCTTCACTCGTATCAAATACCATTATTTGACCACCATCAATTTAGAACTTGATAGGATATCAACTTAGGCATAAGAAATAATAAAATTTTAACTTAAGTACATCACAATAACAACCGGATAGAAAATTCAATGTTGTTGCACTAACTCCACAACATCAACAAGAGAATGTTTGTCAATAGTCTAATCCGAAAAAAAAAAGCATACACTTCTACTCAATAATGAAAAACATTTTCTTAATAATAACTGAAAATATCAATAAGAGAATGTTTGTCACGTCACGAGATGACTAACCATCCTTACTACGAGATGGCCTAAATAATATATGAAATGTCTTCCTGTAGGTTTACACAAAAACCATATTAGTTCAAAATAAGTGTAAAGAAGTCATAAAGTTGGATGCGCAAAAAGTAGAATGAAAAAAGAAAATTTTAAATATTGCACAATGTAGGAGCCTCCTACCAAGTCAGTCTGAATCACTCAGAATCACATGGTCGCCCAAATGATCATCTCTGTAAGAGACAAGTGGAAATTCATCAAAGCGAGACATGAAATATGATTTCTTCTCATCTGCGATTTCACAATGATATTTTTCCCAAAACGTTGCAATCTTTGGCATTGGACAATTTGCTTCCAAATTCAACTTTAAAAAGTGGTTTGGAACATGCCTAATACCAATGACTTTATAGTCATTCTCATTGAATGCTGACTTTAACGGCAGAAAAGTGTGACAACCTACCATTGAAAAATACACAATCGCAACGCTATACTTTGACACTGCAAGATACCCATGTTCAGGTAGCAACATCCATTTCTCTTCAGGAGCATGCTACAGAATGACACATATACCACGGTCAATAAGAACGTTTATACCACGGTTCTTCTAAAAACCGTGGGAAATACTTATATACCACGGCGGAAATTTCTTTGGTCATTGGTTTACTAGTATATGCCACGCCATACATGAAAAACGGGATAAGTTGGGCCATATACCATGGTTAGTTTTTTTTTTAGCATGAGAGTACTCCACATCCCCACTACCTTAAACATAAACGATTGGTATATAAATTTTCCACTTTCTAATGTGGTTTATGACTTTATACCAAATAGTCAAATCGCCAAAAAAAAAACACAAGATCTGAAACTCATTCAAATTGGTTTCCCGCTATTCTCTCGGTCTCTCCCTACAACTTCTACAGTTCTACGACTCTTAGGATTCCCGCAACAGTGAGAAAACCCACCGTCACTACACCATAACAGCTTTTTTCACTACACCATAACAAGGATTTTCTAACAATTGCAATTTCTCATTTGTAACACATATACATCCGTTAGTAAGTTAATAACAGTTAGTGTTCCGTTACATAATTACTTAACCATTAGTAAATTACCGGAATTATTTTGTGACGTTTATAGAGATATTAACTAACGGATGTACAAGCGTGACTAATGTTAAAATCTAATTAGAAAATTTGAGACCAATTAAAAAAATAAAAGAAAGAAGGCGAAAATTTTAGCGGGATTTTTTCACTTAGCCGTTCATTAGGTCAACTGGTCAGTACCTGGAAAAGAGTAAACAAAACAAAATGGGAAAAGGGATGAACCGTGGCCGCTGTCACTTCCAGGAGCCAGATGGGGTCTTTCTTTTTCTTTTTCTTTTTCTTTCTACTTTCATTTCAGTCAATCTCAATTCTACTTCATCAAGTGAGCGTATGCGAACGTTCTTGAGTTGGATATTTTCCCGAGGGTGTAAAATGTCTCTCATCTGCCCTGTCTGCATGCCCCCTCAAAACACACCAAAAAATTCTTTCTCGACATTTTCTCTCCTTCTCTCTCGGTTCATTTTCCTTCCCTCTCAAAAACACTTTCACCACATTTTCTTTCCTTCTCTCTCTTTTTCATTTTCCTTCCTCTAACAACCACTCAATATAGTGGCCATTTCCTTCTCTTTCATGTTAGGTGGAATTTTTCATTTTTATATTTAGTTGGGTGATATCCTTTTAGACAATTGTGCCTTGCTTTATTTATTTGGAACTGTGCCTTCCCTAGCAGTCCGGGGGAATCACTCTGGCTGTCCAAGCTGCAGGTGATGACATTAATCTTGGATCAAAGCATTCTTAGAGGGATCAAATTGAATTTTATTATGGCGGATCACGAATGCAACGTTTTCATGGGTGCAATTGGAGGTACTATTACATCTTTCTTGTATGTATGTAGATAATGGGCATTTCCTCCTCTTTCATGTTGTGGAATTTGTCATTTTATATTTAGTTGGGTGATGTCCTTTTAGACAATTGTGCCTTGCTTTATTTAATGGAATTCACTTGTATAGATGATAATTGTTTGATGAGAGTGTTTGAGTGTGTAAAGATATCTTGACCTATATCACGGAAAAGGAACCCTCTCTTGACTCTTGAGTTCATGTTTATGAATTTGATTAGTAAATGTTTCCAGCTATTTAACTTGTTTGCCCGACGTTTGATTGTATAAGAGGAATAAGACATTTTGAGGTAACCATCTTAAGAAGATGGTGTAGTTTTCTTCTCATTTTATCAAAAGTTACTGAAACAAATTGGCGTAGTTCCTTTGGTCATGAGCCATCAACTATATTAGTAACTTAGTTTTATGTAACTTGTGCCTTTCGGTTCAATAGAACTATAGATATCCCTCAATCCCCATACCTTTGTCACATCCTCGATAAAGCTCATAAGTAAAGCTTTATCCGAATGCATGAATTTTGTATTTTGGTATTTAAGTAAGATGATGCTTGCTATTCTAGAACTTCTCTTAAAGTACCGATTCCATAAAAAAAAATCGAACATGGGAGGAGAGTTCCGGTCTAATTAGAGTCGAGAGGCGAGGAGCACCGAAGAGGTTAAGAACTAAAGCCACCCCATCTTTGAAGCTTTGAAGCGCCTTTGAAAGAATGGTAACTCATGTGTAGGATACATTTAGCCTCTCTTCAACAATATGTGGATGCGAGAACCTAAACGTTGACTTCACTTCAAAATTTCACACCAAACAAATATCTAAAAATCATATCTAGCACGTGTAATCACACATGAGTTTTCACACCAACATTGAATTTTGTTGGAGTATGGAAAATTGACATGAAAGAGGAAACAAGAAAACTTAAAATATGTGCATTTGGTTCATAATCCCATTTGCTTAGAATTATTGAAAGGCGACAAATTGATTGTGATGTGAGGTCTTTGAAAAACAAAACAAGCTATGGTTTTCGTTACTTTCCAAGCCGTCAAAATAATGTGCTTAAGATCGTAGGTGGAACCCCTAACAGTTTAGGGAATCACTCACAGGCTAGCCTTGTGCACTAAACATTCGGCCCTACTCTATTACTTGTAATGGAACAGTCACCATGAGGGCATCTTTACCATTGCGCCCAAGTCATGTTGCCGCCTCTCTGGAGTCATTATGGGCAGATATATATATATATATATATATATATATATATATATATATATATATATAAGATCACGGACTCACGGTTCACTTGCACATACTTGTGGATCGAATCGGGTTAGGTTGGTCTTTAGTCCCGACATGAAATTTCTGATGACACATTCAATCATTCCATCTTTCAGTCCCATATCTTTGCAAGTTACAATCCGAGGAGTCACTTTTACAGATTGGGAACATTATTTCGCTTTATTTCACGAGTGTTACCAATATTCCCAATAAAAACTAGAATGCATGACCGCTTGCACCGTCTCAAACTAACTCAAAACCAATCCACATATTACGCTTCATTGGTTACCTTGCCCCTCGCCCAGGAGGAGTGGAGTCGGGGCATAGCTTCAGCTTTGCTACGTTCTTGAATTTGATACAAAAAAAATCAGCACTCCTAACAAAGGTTTCAGATAGCAACTCATAGGCATATCATCCCACATTGTGACGTGATCAAAGGTTGGTTCGATATATAAAATAATAAAAATAATAATTTTTTTTAAAAAAAAAAAACCAAATAAATAATATACTACGCTCCATTTCAATCGCAATGCAGTATACTAGTATATGATAGGATTAATAAGAATTTGTTTTTTTGGTCGATCTACTAGGTTTTTTGAAGTTAGTTGGTTGTGTACCCAAAGGACAAAACTTTCATTATTTCAACACAAAATTCTCGATCTATGGAAGAAAGCTTGCTTTAACCAAGGTAACAACTAATTATGGGGTCGATTTTTTGAAAATGGGGTTTTGGCTAAACATAAAAGTGTGTGATCTGTTCATTCAATAGTTGTTTGTTGTGCTTGTTTAACCTTAAGTAAGTTAGTTATTAAAAGTTAAGATCTTTTTAATTTCGAATTGGTTTAGTTTATTTGTTATTGTACTTTTCAGTGTTTGATTTTCTGGTTTTTGCTAAACATGTTCTCCTACTTATCTTGAATGGCCTTGCTTTGTTCTTGAAGCCCTTCGTGATTTTAATGTATTATATACATCAAGATGATAAGTTTGATGGAAGAAGTCGAATCTGAAATTTTGTTTGAGTTTGGGGATCTTTGGCGTGTTTTAGGTTGGGTCTTCTTCATGCGATATTGCTTTGGCTTCTCGAAAAGCACTTCTTGGGTACTTGTCCGAAGTATTGCTATCATTCTTGTGCAGATTCAATCCGTGTCGGATGTCGTAAGTTTTAAGTGATTTATTTGGTGGAAAATAGGTTTTGGGCTTGTATAGAATTTGAGTTATTGGTATTTTACTTGTTTTCTTAGGTGCTTAGTGGTGTGGCATTGTGGTCGTTTAAAGTTGCAAGGGCTCCTAAGGATAAAGAACATCCATATGGTCAGTTTTGATTCGTACCCACACGCTACTCTATATCTTTAGTGAGTATCAAATTATGTAAGTGTTTAACTATTGTATCTTTTATCCCGTCCCGGGGGCATGGTAAATTTGATACTTTAGGAGCTCTTGGGATTTCTTCTATGCTTTTAGTAACTGCTTGAGGGGAGGTATTATGCGTGGCATGCTATGGATATTTTACTGGTAAGGATCACATTAAAGAGGCAATGAGGTAGGCGTGTAGAACATTGCAGCCAGTAGTATTTTTAGTTATTTTAGTTTTTCGTACTTTGATTGGTTTCTTCATAATGTAAGTTCTTGAAAATATCACGAGGGACTTCGGCATCAAATGCAGGAATGGATAGCCATGGCCATAGTGGAGGGCATCATCACGGGTTGACATGGATCACCCCATCTTGGCTGTGAGGATGATGATTATATCAATTTCTGTTAAAGAAATGTACCGACCAAATCTAAAGGTTTTAACTCTTAAATATTGCTAGTCTTGTTGGTCCAAAAAGTGGACTGAATCCGGCTAAAGTCAATAAAAATCACATGGTGCCAATGTGTAAAATAGGTTTTTGTGTTGTCTTTCAGTTTTATATGCCAAGCATTCAATGTGTACTGATGTGTATAATATTGCAGGGGTGCCACCAATTAAGGGGAAGGAGGGCTGGATCATCTATATATCTTGATGTACGCATAAAGGTGTTACGTCTATATATGTAATTTTTGTTAGTGATACAATTGTTATTTTTGTTAGTGAATTGTGTGACATAGTACCACGTCGACAAATTCTTTAGTGTGGAAAGATATATGTTTTAAACATCTTCCAAACTTGTTGATTGTTTTCATAATAACTCCTTGAGTTGTTGTCTATAAGTGGCGTCACCGCAAAGATGAAAAAAAAAAAGAGATGACACAAGTTGGTGCTTGTACTCTGTTGGAAGGCTGATTTGTCATTAGCTAATTTTGTACATCCGTGTACATTGGCTCCTTTAGTATATTTGTTTTGTTTACTTTCCCATTGATACTTCTTTTTTAGGGCTATATCACAATTGGGCTATTCTTTTGTTTAAAAACCTGAATCGGAGTGAACTATCCTTCCACGAGTCATTCTAGTTTGAAGTCAAACTGCTTCATTTAACTCACAATACCAGAAAAATCTCGGATTTAACATTAATTTGACTTTTATCCTCCATTTTTACAATTGGATTGCTTTGGGTTTTGATTAGATATCCTGCATACATGTTAGTGTGCAAGGCATAATAAGATTTTGGTTGTTGTGCTCATTGATAATGTGTTTTTTTTTTCTTCTGGTTATTCCAGGGTTTATTCTGGTTTTGCTAACGTATTATGTCTTGGAACATAACATTGGGATAGATGATATTGATGATTATTGTTGTGTTTGAAGTGTGTTGTTTGTTGGACACTGTGCTTAGCTCTAGGAGTGTCACTATTAACATAATCACAATATGAGATAATTGTATGTGAATTCAGTTACAGAATTTGACACATGTTCCCATTCTTTTCAGATTTGCAGCAAAGAAGATCGATTGATAAGCCCCTTTGGGTAATGAGTGTGGTACCAATCAATCTACCAGATACTATGCGTGTTGTTTTCGACCGAGGTTTTATTGGTATATATCATGACTAGTGCGAGGCTTTTAATACATATCCTCAAACATATGATCTCCTGCACACTAATTACCTCTTTGGAAATCTTACAAAGAGGTATATAATTGCTACACTGAAGGAGACATACACGCAAGATGAACTTGACGGTGTTCGACTCGATATTATTCAGTTCATCTAGGAAAATGGGGTGTTTCAGTCGGAAGCGAATGAGGATGAGTTTTAGCTATGTTCGGACCCCTCCAGTTTAATTTATGAGTCTTACATTTTTAATTTATGAAAAGGAACTTGAAGTTTGTTTTCTTAGTGCACTCAAAAAATTAATGGAAGTTTATTATTATTATTATTTATTTTTTTTTGCAATGTTTGATAATTTATTGTATATTTTGGAATTTGTTGGGAAGATGGAAATGTTGTATATAGGCAGGCTGTGTAAATTTTGTTATGCAGGTTCGGTTTTTAAGTGGAAGACTGTTACTAGCATTATTATTAAATATATATATATATATATGAAACCGTGGTTTATATTAGTGTATGTGTAATAATACCGTGGTATATAGTTATACTAAACACTACGGTTTATGCCAAACCATGGTATATATATATATATATATATATATATATATATATATATATATATATATATATATATATATACCATGGTTTGGCATAAACCGTAGTGTTTAGTATAACTATATACCACGGTATTATTACACATACACTAATATAAACCACGGTTTCAATAGCTTATATGCCACGGTTCTGTTGACAACCGTGGTATATAATGGGCATACAAACCACGGTTCTTTGAAAAACCATGGTATCCGTTAAATATATATACCACAGTTTTGCTATTCTTACATACCACACCACCTATTGTCACGGTTGTATAACAGTGGTAAATATATTTATACCACACTTAAAAACAGTAGTATAAGTGTCATTCTGTAGTAGTGGCATCACCTTTAAAGTGTAATAGACTTCTCTTACAAGTCACAACGAGTCACATTTTTATAACCGAACATCCGTATGTATTATTCCATACTTGCGTGCAACTCTGAAATCAGATTAACTCGTACTTGGACCCAACCCTCCTCGCCATACCTCAATGCCATGGCCAAGGCCCTAAATCTACAGTTGTCGTCACCCTTTGGATCTTCAATATCCAAAATTAAAGGTTGTAGAACGTCTGGGAAGTAGTCCAAATAGTGATAGAAGGAGCAATCACCCATATCCTTACCAAACCCAACCTAAAACAATAACAAATAGTTATTTTCGTGCTTGTAACAAGTAAAATGAGTATTATGTGAATGCACATTTTTTGTTGTTACTATGGGGGTATTGTCTAAAGAATCTCTAGCACACACCGTTCCAAAGGTATAACAACATCTCACTATGCAACTATTTTTCTTTTCATTAATATAGTTTCTACTTAATCATAAAATCCTTAGCATGAATTTACCTTCCGTTTTGCTTTCATTGTCTCCTTCATCAGCTCAGGAGTGATAGGTGAAGCATCTTTATATCTAATAATTGGCACAGGAGTATTCTCTAGTTCCATTAAAGCTGCTTCGAAACATCTCATCTCAGGATCATTCTCCCATTTCTTTGCTGATATTTCTAACTTAACTCTATCCTCAATTTGGTTGACATGGGACTCTAAACCTTTAAAACTTTCATCAAGATACGATTTCATTGCACATAAATCTAACTTCACGCCAACCACCTCCTTATGTAGTTTTTCCATTGGAACCTGAAAATCAAAACTAAATAAATAAATATTAATATTTGAGGCTTCAACGACATATTGATAACTCTAGTCGAGCATAACAATTAACCTTTAACATCTTTTAGACGTTCATTTTGACTTGCAAACGAGAAGGTGCAGTATACGAATATATGAGAACTAACACAGCAAAATTTAGAAAACAGTCAAACTTCTATTACTTCTATTACTTCTCAAGAAGAAGGTATGGGTATTATCTGAACAAAAACAATAATTACTACCTGGGAGGCATAATGAAACTAAGTAACAAAACCAAGGAACAAAAAGAAAAATAACATGACAAACTAAAAACTTCTAAACAACGGGAAATGGGTGTATACCTTGAAAATGTGAAGTCCATTGATATCCTTTAATAAACCAATGCTAATAAAAGTGTCACCTCTAAGGGTAATGAGCGTTATAGAGGAAACAAATGAAGAAAACGACTAGAGACGTGGGGGGTTTGAACCTTGTTGTGGGGGGTGGTTTGGGAGTTTCGAAATACCTCTGAAATAACCTCAGCAGTTTCTTTTTTAAGTTTGTTTACCTTGTCAACCCTATTTAGATTCGGTTTACCTTGTCAATCCTTGTCAACCTCCGAATCTAATGCTAACTGATTAGATTCAGTTTAGCTCATCAGTTACCTTGTTTACCTCTTAGAGTCCATTTGAGTATCTCTACGTGTTTCCTGATTTCTTGAAACAAAAAGAAAGAAATCACTCTTCATTCTCTTCCTCCATCGCCCTCCTCCTTCACCAAAAAATAAAAAAACACTCTCCACCCTAAAATAAAAGACAGGAGCCACGCCTTTTTAGATTGATTAGGAAGGCACGAGTTCTTTGATAGGTACTCTTTCTCTCTCAGCCTTCACTTTGATTTCTTCTCAATTTTGGTTTCATCTTTTAACTAAGATTTGATTTTATTTACAATTCAAGGTTTTCGATTTAAATGAGATTGACTGTCATAGAAAGATATATTTGTTTTGATAAGATAGATTAACTTGTGATTTTTTTCGTTAAGTTTGGTTGTGTGTTTGAGGTGGTTCATGTGTCTGCATGTTTATAGTTAATATACAAACTCTGACTATTATAGTTTATAGTTTGCATGTTCATATATATGAGTTATATAGTTACCAAATATCGTTGAGGATAATTATGGCCTATTAATGCAAAGACAGAATCTGACTAGGTTTTAAAGTCACCTATTACATTACATTTGACAATGAGTATCATAGATTAAATATGCGGAATGGTTTTTTGTCTGACAATGAGTATCATAGATTAAATATGTAGAATGGTTTTTTTCTTTTTCCCTTCTAACTTTTTTTTTCTAGATACTTTTTAACTCAGTGCAAAAAAGTTGTTGACATGGATTTTATTTTTTTGTCTAATTGGGAACACCCCGTGGTCTAATTGAAGTCATGATGCATAAGAACCGATTGCAAGAGTATGCTCAAAAATCCAAACTGCCACTTCCGACCTATACTACTGAATGCTTTGGAACTGTGCCACAATTTAGATCTTCTATTTCTGTTGATGGGGGAAATTATATGTTAGTTGAGACATTTCTACATAAGAAAGAGGCAGAACAGAATGCTGCTAAAATTGCTCTGGAATCTATATTGAATAAGGTCAAAGACAAAAGATGTCCAATAATAGATGAGGTGTGTTGCATGCATGCGTGTGTCTGTGTGTGTGTGCGCGCACACATGTCCGTATGCGTACTCATGTTATATGGCGATTATACTATTTTACTTGGATGACATGTCCAAAATCCAAATCATAGTGTCGTCCAGTGGCCTACTGGTCAAGACTTGAGAGGTTGGTATCAAGGTCTTGGGGTAAGAACTTGAGGGGAATAAATGGTATTAAGGAAGAAAAGTTTTAACTATAATTGAAGAAAGACATGTCCAAGTCATAGTTATGTTGTGACTTGATTTAATTAAGCATTACTTATGCTATTTTACTATTATGTTAAACTTTGTTCTACTTTTTCCTCTTAGGTTATATATTTTTATTTGTTTTTGTCACTCTTGCAGGATATGACCTATTGCAAATCCATCCTTAATGAATTTGTTGTAAAGATTGGTTTGGAAATGACTATTTATACAACTATCCAGTCAAATTGTCTTATTCCAGTGTTCATCTCAACTTTGGATTTCTATGGTAAAACATATATCGGTACTCCGCCTTGAGAAAAAAAAAGGTGAGAACAAATGGGTGCAATGCGTCTTTATCAAATTAATTTTAGGTAGTTCTTTATGTTTTGATTCATGTTGATTAGATTTGTGGTTACATGGATTTTACGTTAACTACCTCTTAGATGATATTATCATGCAATTAGACCTGTTTGTTAGAGTGCTTTGAGTTCGCTTATTGAAGTAATTTGCAGGTACTGAGGCAGGATCACTTCTATCTCAAATCATCAAATCCAAAAAGAACGTTTTTGATGCATGCATTGCCCAAAGTCAGTAAGAACGCAATGTTGCCAATAGTTCCGTGTTCAAAAAAATCTGCACAAATTAGAGATGCCCCAGAAATGCATTTGGATGTCCAACCATCAAAAAGAGTAAAGTTAGAACATTTGTGTGGATGTAGTATGGGTGTGGTTATCAGTGTATTGGCAAAGCAAGCTAAAGATCAAGTTATGTAAGCCTTGCGAGGTGTCTCCGATCATGGTTATATTGTAGTTTGTCGTAAATTTTTTGATTATCCGTACTTGTTTGAATAAAATAGGGCAGTCTGGTCTAGTTGTATTCCTCTGACAGTATAAGGCTTTTCTAGTAACGGTGTTTATCTATGTTAGTTGCAATGGTATGAGGCTACATTTGTTCATTAAATTAAAGCGAATTGCTAATTAGTCTTGGATGCCTTACATTATCTGCTGTCCACCCGTAAGGCTGAAATTGATATGATATTGTGTGCTTTAATGATTGATATTTGATGTTTGGTGTGATCCCAAAGATCTGAATTTGATAGCTGCAAGCCTTAAAATTTTCAGAATATCAAACGAGAATAGAGACGGCAGTCCACAAATTTGTTGAGAAATGTCTATCCGTCTTCCCTCTTTGGGCGGGATTTTTCCAATAAAAGGCGAGACTCATCAAGTTTTGTGCCAAATCAGCACTTTAGCACCTACTTTTAGCATTGTTAAATAGCAGATTTTGGCCTGTTTAATGTAACGAAATGGACTGAAAATTCTGAAATTGTGTCATCCTCATGGAAGAAAAAGCAACTCTTAAGGATAGAAATCAGACTACGATATATTCTTCTGAATCAATATACTTGATTTACTTGTTGCACTCAACATTCAAGAATACAATCACTATTTTTGCTTTCGAATTTCTATACATGAACATCAAATAGGCCAATATTTCTAAACCTCAATTGGGCAGTCAGGCCCAATAAAAAAAATGACAATGGTATCTCCTTTTCTCACTCTTAACAAGTAACTCTAAACCTTAATGTACACCAGCGCTTGGGTAATGATCGGGAAAGACCCATGAGACCCAACATCAAAGAATTCCGTAGGATATATAGAACCACCGTCCAAACATGAAAAAGAAGCAATGGTACGTGGTGCTTGGACGAAGAAGCAACAACACGTGGTTCACGATACTTCCACTTGGAGCTCATCCATGCCGGGTGGAGACAATGGTGGAACTGCTATTACATGAGACGCGTCAGAAATCTCAAGGACCTTCCTTGCAGTTGCCTGAGAATCTTCACTTCTGCCAAACTTTCTCATGGATAAAACATTAGACTTATCCGTTCTACAAGAATTGCTGCTCTCAATAGAGGATAAGAACTTCTCCTTCGATAGAGTCATTTGTGCAGACATGATAACAGAACTGAACACGCCTGGCTCCCTTAATCCTTGAACAATGGCCTGAAGAAGAAAATATTAAGTGACGCATTTTATGCTAATTAAACATTAATAAGGTACATATCTGCACATGCTTATCAGTATAAAAGCATCACAAAGTACAGGCAAAACTTGACAATTGATCCCATGAGACTTTCTGTCAGTAAATAACATACCCTAGCGGTAAGCATAAGTAAACAATACACGGCTTCAAGATTAAGTCTAAGAAACAGACTGAAACTATAGTGATTTCCAAATAATTGGAGTCAAGGCAACAGTCTTTATCTCTTAGGAAAGCAGTGATAGAAAACCACGTGCATGTTTTCTTGAAAGACACACGTATGTTGTAATTGAACGTACCATGGGAGCATATATTCGAGTTAGAATGCCCTTCCTGAGAAGTTTCAGGTTTAATGTTTTATCAGCTCATACAATGTGCTCATGGTACCTACAATAGAATAAGGTATTGTGTCAGCCAAAAAAAAATGCCTTCCAAAACAAAAGGTAAACAACAGCAGAGGTATCTTAACTATCCATGGAAACAAGAAAGGTAGTGGCAATTAATACTACTACAAAAGAAAATCATGACCAGAAGTATTTCTGGTACATTTCCCTACATCTCATGACCCTCCAAATTTAAGCTATATACTCAAACCTTCAGGAACTGCATCTCAACAATTTATCTCCAACGTTACTACCAACTTTTGTTTTCTGTATAACTTTGCTACGACAGGTTAGGCTGCAGTTATATTGCAAGTCAAATGAAAATGAGAATTATTGACCCAGGTTGTCAAAGGTTACCAGTGTAGCATTTCCTCCTCTATAGCAGTTGAAGCAATTATGAAAGCCTGAAAAGGAGGGGGAAATTATAAGATTAAAATGTTGATTTCTCTAGAGGATACTCAACTTTGAATTTCAGCAACTGAAATATTTATTGACATCCAACAGATGTTGCTATTACTTTTAAGTTCAAACCAGCCATAAAATATATGAATCAAACAAAATAACCATCTCATAACATTGAATACTACTAAGTACTAACAATCAGCCAATGAGAACAATAGAACAGTAACAATTGTATTTATAATTATGATCTTCAAGACGATCCCATAGCAAAGAGCATAAGACGATCCCACTTGGCAAAAAAGGTTCATAGAAACATCCTCTAAACTCTTTGAATACTTTAGACCACCGAAACAACAAAGTCCAATGCCAAAAGGTCCTTGATATGCATTCTACTTTGAAAGGAACGAGTTCCAAGAGACTCTCCATTTCAGGGCATGGTAACTGCTTGGAAGAGATGGGTGTATTAAACTTAGCCTATCACTTTAAACTACAATAGCATAGACTTTTTCGATCTGTCACATGCATAAATATATCACAATTAATCCTATTAATGGAAGATTAAGTATTCAAGTATTGAGGCAAGAAACTATTTTGAAACCCTTAGCACTTGCTAGCTAATCAAGAAAAACTACCCCACACAGGTATCACTCTAGCAGTGTAACATATTCTAGTCAGAAGAGATGGAGAAAAAGACATAATGAGATTGCAAGCTATCAGTGCATGGTGTGCTCAGTTGCAAAGAGATCAACACATTGCATATTCCTAATTCACATACAAGAAACAAATTATTTGTAAGTATGATCATTATGGGAATCATAGCTATACCCAGGTAGTTTTTTTTACAAGGAAATTAGTCGTAAACGAAATTTTATTTGCTATGTGACAGATAGCTATGATCATTATGAAGAAAGGGTAAACGAAATTTTATTTGCTTTCAAAGAAACGGTTGGCTGATTTGCTATTACGACTTGTCTTTTTCCATGATAAGTTTAGTGCATCACTTACATTCAAATGCTTCTTATTAGAAAGAATAATGTACCACCTACACCCACATCATCATCCTCAAATTTTTTCAGTGACTTGCAAACATTTATGGACATTTGTCACCTCTCTTTGACTAATTGTCAACCACCGTATTATAGTCATCTTCAATATTCCCTTCACCTCTCACATTCAACTTGTTATCTAGACAAGTTTTCACCCACATTAAAAATGAGACAAACTCAATATACAATATTATACATCATCAACTTATTCCACGATGTTACCTTCGATGGATCCATTATTCCAGTAGCCATTAAATCCTCGTAACAGTCTTTTGCAGCATTATATCCATAATTCACTTCGTCACAAGACAGAACCTGAAAAATGGAAACCAGACGTTCCAATGTGTTGGGGATTATACCAATACCAATCGGTTCCCCCACTACACAGATAACTTGTATGAACACACTTCAACTCCAGATGAATCTCAAATATCACAAACTACCTATACTACAATGCCCAACTCGCTAAACAACTATTAACAACAGATAATAATGTAAAGCAGTAAAAGCAAACCACAACACAAAGATTTACCGTGGTTCGGCCAATGATGCCTACTTCCACAAGAGCCAGTTCTTAATAAAATGGGAAGGAAGATTACAATCTCTCCTTACAGTCTCTCACCTTACTAGATCACTCTTATCTCTTTACAGGGTTGTATCTCTGTAAAGGTACTCTCTCTTTGTTTTTAGTCTGGATTCCAATCCTTCTGACTTGTTTGGTTCTGTTTTGTTAGGTTTTCCAAAACCTTGATTTTTGGTTTTATCTCCAAAAACCAAATTTCGCGGGTACTGTAGCGAGGCCCACAAAATTATGCTGGCGGCGCTGGCGCTCTCTGGCGAGGCGAAGTCAACTGGAAGACTGAAGCCCGGTCGGCCTCTATTCTTGGAACTCGAAAGCCGAAGTCGCGCTATATCTGGCCGGGCGCTTCGACTTGTCGCGATGCCGAATTAAGCCCGTTTACGTCGACTCGGTTTCTCTCCTCATGTGAGGGATAACTCCAACAATCTCCCCTCCCGAGCGGTGAGGGGGATACCTCCATGCAATTGCCAAATCAACGGGAGGAGTGTCTTTGCCATTCCGCAATAGCCTGACAAACATCAAACTTACCTTTCGGTAAGACTTTGGTCATCATATCCGACCCGTTCTTGTCGGTATGGATCTTCTCGATACCAAATGCTTGTCTTCGAGTACTTCTCTAATCGAATGATAACGCCGTGTATGTGCTTGGATCTAGAATGAAAACTTCGGATTCTTGCTCGTGGATGGCGCCTCGATATCACATAGAACTACAAACCGTTTACGCTTTAGCCCTAGTTAGTCGAAGAACCTCTTCATCCATAGCAACTCTTTTGCAACACTTCGATTGGCTGCAATATACTACAAACTACGTAGTGGAGAGGGCAACACACTTTTGCAACTTAGATTGCCAAGAGACTGCTCCCCCGCAAAGTAACCGGATAACCGGAGGTGGACTTCATCGAGTCAACATCACCGCCATGTTGCGCATCGATTAGCCTTCAAGTAAGGGGCTTACTTCCACCAAAAGCACAAACATGATTTGGAAGTGCCTTTGAGATATCTCAATATCCACTTAACACCTTCCCAATGCTCTTTTTACCGGTTTGTGAAAATCTGCTTACAACCCCAACGGGCGAAAAGCAATATCCGGTCTAGTACACACCATGGCATACATCAAACTGCCCACTGCGGATGCATAAGGAATCTTTTCCATCTGGCTCTGCTCATGCTCACCCTTAGGACACATCTCTTTGGTCATGCGGGCGGCCACCAAGCGGACAACCGGTCGGCCGCTTTGATCCATGTTGAATCTCTTTAACACCTTCTCAATGTAGCTTTCTTGAAAAAGCCACAACTTCCCACTCTTTCTGTCACGAGTGATCCGCATCCCAAGTATCTGCTTTGCTTGATCCAAATCCTTCATCTCAAAGGACTTACTTTCAAGTCTTTCTTCAACTTGGATATCTTGTTGATGTTTGGGCCAACTATCAACATATCATCCACATACAATGATAGCCTGATGAAATCCCCATCCGAAATCTCACGAACAAACACACAATGATCGGGAGCGGACTTCTTGTATCCTTGCTTCGCCATAAAGGAGTCAAACTTTATGTACCAATCGTCTCGGTGCTTGCTTCAACCCATACAAGCTCTTTATCGGCTTGCATACTAGGTGCTCCTTGCCTTTGACCTCAAACCCCTCGGCGGGTCCATGTAGACATCTTCTTCAAGGTCTCCATGAAGAAAAGGCTGTCTTAACATCTAGTTTCTTTCAACCTCTAGGTTCATACTTTGCGGCCATACCCAATACCACCCTTGATAGAGAAGTCATCTTCACTACGAGGAGAAAAATCTCATCAAAGTCAATCCCTTTCCTTTGACCGAATCCCTTCACAACAAGGCGAGCTTTGTGCCTTGGGTGAGGATTGTTCTCCTCATGCTTGACTTTGTATATCCACTTATTCTTGAGAACTTTTCTCCCCGCGGGTTTTTCAACTAACTTCATAAGTGTGATTCTTATGCAAAGAATCCATCTCGTCATGCATGGCCTTCAACCACTTTTCTTTGTCCGCGTACCTTCAAGTGCCTCTTGATAGTACATAGGTTCTCCACCATCCGATAGTAGCACGCGTCGCATTATGTGGTGGATACCGTTGAAGCTAGTCTCTCTCTGTCGGACCTCCTTGCCCCATCTGGCGGTGCCTCGTGGAGGATGCACTTCGCTTGCTCGGTGGTGGTTCATGCATCTCATCTGCATCTTCTATACCAATAGGTTCTATCCCATCATGAGCAATAGGATTCTCATCATGAGCTTCAAACTCATGGTTCTCTGCATTCTCAATGCCTTCGCGACGTTCCACGGTAGGAACTTACGGTTCGAATCAACAAGATCATTGGTGAAAGCCTCAGTAGCTTCACCCTCCTCAAAGTCTGCTATGGTTTGGTCTTCTAAGAACACAACATCTCGACTTCGGATTACCTTCTTGTTAATCGGATCATAGAGTTTGTAACCAAACTTTTCATCTCCATAACCCGGAAAAATGCACTTTGCTTGGCTTTGTCATCAAGCTTGGATCTCTCATCCTTCGAATATGCACAAATGCCCCGCACCCAAATACCCTCAAGTATCCATAATCAACATCTCGCGACCATACTCTCTGCGGATAATCACTATTCGGAGGCTTTCTTCGGTGACGGGTTGATCACATGCACGGCATCGCGCATTGCTTCTACCCAAAGAGCTTCTAGGTAGCTTAGAGTGAGATAGCATGCATCTTATCCTCTCTACAATGGTGCGGTTCATTCTCTCTCGCTATTCCATTCTTTTTGCGGTGTCTTGGGAACGGTCTGCTCATGACGAATCCCATGACTCTGGCAATACTCTTCAAATGGCCCAATGTACTCACCCCCATTATCTGAGCGAATACACTTCAACAACTTTCCGGTCTCTTTCCACCCACCATGCTTTGTGGAATTTCTCAAACACGCCAAGTACTTCATCCTTGGTCTTTAGACTATAGGCCCATATCTTTCTTGACGCATCATCAATGAATGTCAAGAAGTACGAAGCTCCCTGGTGGGACTTCACTCTCATAGGACCACATAAGTCTGTGTGCACTAGCTCAAGGACAGTGTCCTTTCTGTGAGACGGGAATCTTTGGAAAGACACCCCGTGTTTGCTTTCCTACCAAACAATGAGTACATGTATTTAAATGTGTACCTTTAATGTCCGGCATGGCTTTTTTGCTTAGCAAGAACTTCCATCCCTTTTATGCCCATGTGACCACGGTCTCTTGTGCCACGGATTCGGATGAAGCTTCTTTCTTCGCCAAGATTAAACCTTTACACAAAAACTAGCCTGTGTTTTGTAAAGAGAGCAAGTTTTCTTTCCTCTGGCTGCTATAATGGAACCTCTGCTTACGGTTCCATACCCCGTTACCAAACGAGTTTACAAAGCCATCATCATCTAATTTCCCAGCCGAAATTAGGCTTAGCCGTATGTCAGGGACATGTCTTACATCCTTGAGTGTCAAGGTGTAGCCGACATTGGTTTCTACATGAACATCTCCAATGCCTATAATCTTCGAGACTCCACTGTTACCCATCCTTACTTCACCATATTCACCACAGCTGTAGGTAGTGAAGAATCCCCTGTAATGGTGTGGCGTGATAGGATGCTCCCGTATCTATCACCCACTCAGATCGACATGAGGTACTAAGGCAAAGCCACACACCACAATCCGACACAATTCCCACTAGGTCGTCGACTAGTGCGATGTAGTATCTCGCTGTGTTTCCGTTCCTCCGCACCATGTCTTCATGTACCGCGGTTATTCTTCTCATCTCTTCAGTTTCGCGACTCATATCTGAAGTGGCCTTTTGTGGCACAATAGTAACATTGCCTCTCTGCCTTAGGAGTTCTAGCTTCACCCCTAGATTTACTTCTGTCATCACCTCTAGAACGAGATGGTTTTCTGCTTCGACCTCTCCCCCGTTTCTCTGTGAAAAGGACCTCTGAGTTAGAAGAGCTGCTTCTTGCACTCCTTCTAGTCTCCTCATTCAACAAAGACGTGGTAGCCATCTCCATGGTAACAATTCCATCCTTGGCTGCTCCATGTAGAAACTGCTAATGTCTCCCAACTTTCGGGTAGAGAGCCTAATAGAAACAAAGCCTCAACTTCGTCTCCCAAATTGATCTTCATCAAATGCATCTGATTGATGATATTCTGTACTTCATTAAGATGCTCAGACATTGAAGAACCTTCTTGGTACTTCGTGTCTGCAAACTTCTTAACGACTAGCACTTTGTTTCCACCCGACTTCCTCTCATAAAGGTCTTCGAGTTTCTTCCATAGACTGAAGGCTGTAGTCTCTTGGGCCACATGGTGAAAAACACTATCGTCAATCCACTGTCGAATGTATCCAATCGCTTTTCTGTCAAGCTTTTTCCACTCAGCCTCATCAGTCTTTTCTGGTTTTACTCCCTCATTCTCAATGGGAAGTGCCAAGTCCTTGCAGTATAGCAAGTATTCCATCTTGGCTTTCCAGATGGTGTAGTTTTTCCTATTCAGACTCATCATGCGAGTGTTCACGGAATGGTCCATCTCTACAAGTTATTTAACCTCAAATCTTCTCTCAGGAATTTCGTCAAACACCTTCTGACCAAGATTCGGATAACACCCTAGGTTATTCTAACCAAGGCTCTGATACCACTTGTTGGGGATTATACCAATACCAATCGGTTCCCCCACTACACAGATAACTTGTATGAACACACTTCAACTCCAGATGAATCTCAAATATCACAAACTACCTATACTTCAATGCCCAACTCGCTAAACAACTATTAACAACGGATAATAATGTAAAAGCGGTAAAAGCAAACCACAACACAAAGATTTACCGTGGTTCGCCAATGATGCCTACTTCCACAAGAGAGCCGGTTCTTAATAAAATGGGAAGGAAGATTACAATCTCTCCTTACATCTCTCACCTTACTAGATCACTCTTATCTCTTTCTGAGGTTGTATCTCGTAAAGGTACTCTCTTTTGTTTTAGTCCGGATTCCAATCCTTCCGACTTGTTTGGTTCTCGTTTTGTTAGGTTTTCCAAAACCTTGATTTTTGGTTTTATCTCCAAAACCAAATTTCAAGCCGGGTAATCTTGTAAAGAGGCCCACAAAATTATGCTGGCGCTGGCGCAGCACTCTGGCGCCGAAGTCGCTACCGGACTGGAAGACTGGCTGGCGCCGCTTTTTTTGGAAGCTGGTCGCCCTCTATGTTTCGAACTCGGAAGTCGAAGTCGCTGGCTGGCTATCCGACTTGCTTATGCGATGCGAATTAAGCGATTAAATCGGCTCGGTTTCTCTCCTCCTCATGTGAGGGATAACTCCAACACAATGGTCAATAAACCATGACAAAAAAGGATAACTATTTTTAGTTTGAATCAGAAAGTTACAAGATACATGTCCTCATGGAAGCTACCTTCTCTATGACAACACTTCCATTTACACCTGCATTTTTAGCTATAAGTCTTGAAGGGTATGTTAAAGCCCTTGGAAGTTAGAATTGGGTCGGGTCAATATGATCGAATAAGCTTTTCACAAGATTAGCACTTCTATTACTTCTCAAGAAGAAGGTACCGGTATCATCGGAAAAACACAAAAATTACTACTTGGTAGACATAATGAAACTAAGCAACAAAACAAAAGAACAAAAAGAAAAATAACATGAAAAGGTAAAAACTTCTAAGCAATGGGAAATGGATCGTGTGTATACCTCGAAATGTTAAGTCCATCGATATCCTTTAACGAACCAATGCTAACAAAATTGTCACCTCTTAGGGTAATGATCGTTGAAGACCGAAACAAATGAAGAAACGACTAGACACATGGGGGTTTGAACCTTGAACGTGGGGGTTGGGAGTTCAAATACCTCCAAAATAACCTCAGCAGTAGGGGTGTTCATGGGTCGGTTCTGGGTCGGTTCTTACCGGTTTCGGTTCTGGGTCTATTTTTAGCGGTTCTTATCGGATTCGGTTCTTTCGGGTTTTTTCTTATATTTTGAAAACCCGAACCCATACCCATTAATTAAGTCAGTTCCGATTTCGGTTTCGGTTCCTTATCGGGTTATACATTTTTATTGCTAAAATTATTTTTTTTAGTTATATAACCGATATAAAAGTTGGTTTACGGGGACTATATATAACACTTGTCATCGATATTTTTGTCCTCTCATAAGAAGTAATGGTCCTAAATTCAATAATAATATTTGAAAGTTATCTAAAAATTTTAAATACATTCTCATACATTATATGTATGTGTATATTTTAAATTGAACATATGTATATTATACTATTGGTAATGCGTCATATATAGAATAAATACCACATGTACCACAATTGTTAGTTAGTATTGCACGTATTCGTTATCTAATATATATACATGTAATATA
The DNA here is from genome assembly GCF_015680905.1 of Coptis chinensis. Classification (NCBI taxonomy): domain Eukaryota; kingdom Viridiplantae; phylum Streptophyta; class Magnoliopsida; order Ranunculales; family Ranunculaceae; genus Coptis; species Coptis chinensis. The sequence continues at coordinate 79,952,930 of NC_141463.1, read as the reverse complement.
CACGTTCATGTATTAGTTAATATAGACAGTGCATAAGTTAATTCATAGTATACGACTATACGTATAGACGTAGACACGTAAATATTATTATTAATATTTATAATACACATATTTAATGTAATATTATAAAAGATGCATTTAATAACACACATTCACTATTATGCTAAATGTTATATATATTTAGTATAATTTTACACCTAATAAATATAGACTATATATAATAATAATGTTTGGGTTTGTTTTTATTTAGTGTAATATAATATTAAATTCTATATATCAAAATCAAACTAATCGGTTCCGGTTTCGGTTCGGATACCCATCGGTTTTTTACTATTCGGTTCTAACGGGTTCGGTTCTTTATCGGGTCGGTTCTTGAAGACCCACTTTAAATGGGTATAACATTTTAGGACCCATACCCGCTATAAATGGTTTCGGTTCCGGTTCCGATTCGGGTAATTGGGTACCCATGCACACCCCTACTCAGCAGTTTCTTTTTAGCTAGCGGCTGTTTTACTTGAGTTCGTTTACCATATGGATTCGTGGGCTTTTCTCTTTTGGGCTTTTTTGTGGACTTAAATTTGAGTAGGACTACACAGACCTACTTTTTAGATCTACTATTGAACTCACTATTTGTATGACGTTGGTTTGCATTGCAATACACACAGACACATATCTCTATGTAAATCAATGATTAGGACTTTTGACACATCAATAAGTTCAAATAGTAGGTCAAATAAGTGGGTCGGTGTAGCATTACTGTTAAGGCCTATTAAACAAACAAAAAAAAACCTGCAGACCTATTAAGGCGACGCTTTTTTTTATACCAATTTCTCGAAAATCTGTCTTAAGCGGCGGTTAATAGGCACTTGAACTACCCAGGTTTAACCTCATCAATTACCTTGTTTACCTCTTAGAGTCCGTTTGAGATCTTGAGTATTACCAAACAGCAGTTGACTTGATTACACAATGAAATTACTTTAGTCAAATCAGGTCAAGCCAAGGCAATATATTATAAATACAATAAATTAGCCCAAGGGCCCAAGTTCATTTCAAAACAACTCTAGAGGATATGATTTTTTTTTATAATCACTCACAAACAATGTACATCAACACGAGCTATGAGTATGAACAATGATTATTCATACCTATAATGATTGTTCATACCTATTTGGGAGGTTTCATACCTCAACTTGAGCTATGAACAATCATTGTTTATATGAATACTCATTGTTCATAGCTATTTGGGGTATGAACAATCATTGTTCATACTCATTTATACCTCAATATAAGTGTCAACAATCACTGTTCATACCTTAACATGAGTTATGAGCAATCACTATTCATATGAACAATCTATCATTGTTCATATCTATTTGGAGTATAAACAATCATTGTTCATAAGTTCATATCTATTGGAGTATGAACATACATCAACATAGTGTATGAAGTATGTTAACCTATTTGGGTATGAACAATCACTATTCATACATCACATAAGGTATGAACAATGACCAAAACGACATAAAATGCAAAATCGAAAAAAATTTATTTCAAATCTAGGATATTTGTCATTATAGGAGAGATATATAAAATCTTTATCTGAGCTTTAGTGGACGACATTTAATTTGGAAGGAAAAAAATGTTCGAAGATTTCAGCAAACATCTAAGCTAGCTTCAATTGTCTATAACAAGAAGGTAAGAGACATAAAGAACTACTTGCAATAGCTAAAAGCTGTTGAAGTATATATACTTAGGTCGATGTATTGAAGAAGGCGATAAAGAGGTTGAATTGGAATCTGACTCCACTAGAGCTAGCAATGCAATCAACAAGCTTGAAAAACCACCATGGTATTGTCTAGTCTTAAGGATATGGGGTTTTTTTTTTATAATCACTCACAAACCCAATCTCCACATTTAAATAGCCCACGAACTCAGTTTTTTTATTTTAATAACTCTTAAGGACGAAATGAGCTATGAACACTCATTGTTCATAATATACATCAACATGAGATATGAGTATGAACAATGACTGTTCCTACCTATAATGATTGTTAGTACCTATTTTTTTTGGGGGGGGGGGAGTCATATCTCAACCTGAGCTATGAACAATCATTGTTTATATGAAGACTCATTATTCATACCTATTTTAGGTATGAACAATGAGTGTTCATACCTTAACATGAGTATGAACAATGACTGTTTATACCTTAACATGAGTTATGAGCAATCACTATTCATATGAACAATCATTGTTCATATCTATTTGAGGTTATTGAGCAAACACATAAGTTGATTGTACTTCCCTCCTAAACCAAAAATTGAAAAATAAAAACGTTATTGAACCCCTAACTTAGTTCTTTTTCTCTTCAACCAAGGCCGAAAATATCATCTGATATATCAATATATCAGAATATGGGTACACGATATGGAAATAATGTGATATTTCAGTTTGATATTTTGATTCATTTTTGGACCGATATATATTAGCAATATATCCGATATATTTGATATATATCGATTGACTTGTTGACTGTTTGACCGATTATATTGACTGTTGATAGATAATTCTGACATGTGTCGTTATATATCAGTGATATATTAGATATATATAATGATATATATCGAAATTTTAACTATTTCAAAAAAGCTGGATTCTCTGAAATATTGATATAGACCGATATATTTCAATTTTGGGTGGGGAGGGTTTAGGGGGGAATATCGGCAGATATGGAAAAATTGGGCACTGTGGATTTGGCCCGTTACCCACATTTCGGATGAAGTACAATTTTCAATTTTGTTTCAGTTTATCAGAATTTTCAAAATTTCAAAACTTCAAAAAAATTCAAGAATTTATCTTCCCGGCTTCCCCACACACACCATGTGGAAACCCACGATCACCATGTTTCCCCTCTCCACTTTCGAATGGATCTCCACTGCACATTTTCTATTTCCGCTCCATTTATTACCTCCCCTCCCAATTGGAGGCATCAACCATCAACAGTCAACAATTGTTCTCTGCTTTGTATCTTTTTCAGCTCTCGTGTCAACACTAAAAGGTAATATTTTCTATGTTCTATATGTTCTATGTTTTAGTTCTTCATGTTTAGTTAATGGACACCTGTATATATCAATTATTCTCTGCAATTATTCTGATATTCATGCATGCAAGACCATAGCATATTACCCAAAAATGTAATCTAGTTCTGTAAGTGGTTTTTTTAGTTTGTTGTCTATGTTATAGTGACCAATTTGACAAGAGACGTTGACCATGGTAATTGGTTCATATGCTTTTGAGTTGAGTTTTATATGTTGTAGTCTCTAGTCTGGGAACTAATCTTATGTCAATGAACCCCAGGAATTCACTACCCCTGCATGATAATGATGTTATCTTTGAATCTTGTTCCTTTCAGTTCTTGATTTGAGAGAATGTGAATAGGACTCTTGTAATTTGTTTAAAGAGAGCCTTTATTTATGTTAACATATTGTCTCACTTTTAAACAAGTCCTGTTTATATTTGGATGGAAGGTTGTTTTCAATAAGCATGATTTGAGACTAGAAAAGCTGACCAGAAATCAAGCAACTCTAAGTGTGGTGTATGTTCGTCCCTGACATAACTAATCTATTCTAAGAGTGAAAGATAGACTATACTTAGCTCACTATTCCCGTGAAAATTTCAATAAGGTATGAAAATAGAGTAACAAGTTAACTATTTTACAGTGCTAAAAATTCGCTAGATAGTATATGTAATGCTGATGTTGTCCTAGGTCTAAATGTTTCTTTATTTATTTTTTCTCTTAGATTTTCAAGTTCCAATGGATCGACTAGAGGAGGAGGTGGCTGGTCTGAAGATGAATTTGTATGCAATAAAAGAGTACCTTGATGAGGCTTTTATTGGCATAGTGTCCCATATTAACAATATTGAGAAAAGAATTCAGTTGATTAAAGAAAAAAAAGAAATTTGCAAATGATGCAAATATTACAGATCAAGGTGCTAGCGATGCTTCACCCGTCACTCCTGGTAAAAAAATATTTATATTGCTAATTTTCTTAAGCTAGTTTTAGGCTTGGGAATAATTCTAGAATAATTTTACAATGATGTTTCACCTTTCTAGCTATCTTCAATCTTATGAAGTAATTTAACATAATAAATGAGTAATTATGGCCACCCCTTGTTTTTTTTTTATCATTATTGGTAACCTTCACAGGTAAAGATTAGATTAAAATTTGAAGAAATACATTATATGGATTATTGAACTCTCGAAGGTTAAAACTTATCCCTTTAAATGTTTCTTCTGCTAGATATGGCCTCCTCATGGTTTCGGATCTTTGAGACAAGGAGTATGGGAGCAGTGGCGGAGCCAGGGGGGGCCCAGGGTACGCCCTGGCTCACCCTCAACTTTCGGTAAACAAAAAAAAAAAAGTTTTACTTTGAGTGTTTGGATGAAACTAAAAAGTGGTAACCCAAAAACAGTATAAAAGACTAAATCCCATCGTACTCCTCACTTTCTCACAAGTCAAGACAAATTTAAAAATATCATCACTCAACTGTATTTGCATAATTACCTCCAACTAAAAACCCAAACCCATAACCCATAAAAAGACAAAAAAAAAAAGCATAGCATACACCGAAACAAAAAACTCCAATACTCCAAGATAAATAATGAAACAAAAATCCCGGTACTCGATTTTGACTCTTTGCCTCTTTATTCTAAAGCCTTTTTATTCTAAAGTCTTCTAGGTAAGTCTAATATTATTAAATTTCTTGTCTTAGTTTTTATCTTTTCATGTTGATTCCTAAATCATGTTTTTTTAATTTTTTTATATTCTTTTTGTAAATTCATTAAACCACATATTTTTATTTAATTTTATTTTGTGAATATCATAATAACATTGGCGGTTTATTTTAATTAGTGCAATTTCAATTCAATTGATTAATGGTTTATTTTAATTATTTAAACAGATATGTTAAAGTTTTTGATCAAAGGAAAGTCGTTACCCGCTCAACCTACTCAGCCACCTAATAACACAAATAATGTTACTAGTGTTGAAGTAGGATCCTCCTCAAAGCGAAGTCACCAAGAAACTGAGGATGGTGGTGTTGAACAACCCACGTCAAAGAGGGTTCAACGTGAAGAACTTGACTTGTCTAGTCTTCAGGGAGACCCTGCACTGAGGAAAAAGATTTCAGATTATCATCCTAATGATCAAGACTCGGTGAGAAGAGCATATTTGCTTAGGGGTCCTTGCCAGCCTAATCATGCTTTTCCTCCAAGAACAATAGGCAAGAGAATCCGACGCTTTCAGAAAGAGTGGTATGAGGAGTTTAGTTGGTTGGAATATAGTATTCACGAGGATGCCGCGTTTTGTCTATATTGTTATCTCTTTAAACCTAATAAGGGGGCACAAGGAGGTGGGGATGTTTTTTCTCACAGGGGGTTTACTAATTGGGAAAGGAAAACCAAATTAAAAGAGCACATTGGAGGACCAAATAGTGCTCATAATATTGCTTACAGGGCAGCCCAGGCTTTGTTAAATCAAGAGCAGCATATCGAGACATTTCTTCACAAACAATCTGACCAAGTTCGAAGGGATTATCGAATACACCTAACTGCAATAACTGATTGCATTAGGTTTCTTTTGAGACAAGGTTTAGCTTTCCGTGGCCATGATGAATCAGATGAGTCGATCAATAAAGGTAATTTTCTTGAACTTATACAGTTTTTGAAAGATCATAACGAAGTCATTAAGAAAGTTCTTGATAATGCTTCTAAAAATCGGAAATTGACCTCACCTGATATCCAAAAAGATATTGTGAATTCGGCTGCTGTGGAAACTACAAATGCTATTCTAAAAGATTATGGAAATTCATTATTTGCTATTTTAGTTGATGAAGCACGTGATATATCAATTAAAGAGCAAATGGCAGTTGTTTTACGTTATGTCGACAAGAAAGGTTGCGTGATTGAGAGATTTTTTGGAGTTGTGCATGTTAAGGAAACTAGTGCAGTAACACTTAAAAAGGCAATCGATGAGTTGTTCTCCAAGCATGGGTTGAGCATATCTAGACTCTGCGTGGACAAGGGTATGATGGGGCCGAGAATATGCAAGGTGATTTGAATGGCCTAAAACACTTATAATGAAGGAGAATGAGTGCATTTTTATGTTCATTGTTTTGCTCATCGCCTTCAGCTTAGCCCTTGTATCGGTTGCAAAGAACCATGAGTCAATCGCTAACCTTTTTAGTATTCTCTCTAATGTGGTAAATACTTTGTTGGAGCATCATGTAGCGGCCAGGATATGTTCTTGATGCAATGAAGGCTAGAGTTGTTGCAGCGTTACAAAGCGGAGAAATTTCAAGTGGCAAAGGGTTGAATCAAGAGACTAGTCTTAAACGATCTGGTGACACTCGATGGGGCTCACACTATTATACACTTCTTGGCATGATAACCACTTATGGTTCAGTAGTTGATGTGCTTGATAATGTAGCAGAAAATGGTTCAAGCTCGGAACAAAGAGGTGAGGCTTACGGATTATTGGATTCAGTGCAGTCTTTTGAATTTATCTTCAATTTGTATTTGATGAAAGCGATACTAGGAATTAGCAATGATTTGTCAAAGGCTTTGCAGCGTGAAGACCAAGACATTGTCAATGCCATGGCTCTTGTTAAAATAACAAAGGTACGCTTACAGGCGATGAGAGATGATGGATGGGATAGTCTTCTGACTGAAGTTTCTTCACTATGTGCCAAACATGATGTGGTTGTTCCAAATATGGAAGAGAGGTATATGGCTCGAGGGAGGTCTCGACGAAAAGCAGAAGGAAACACCAATTTACATTACTATCGTGTTGGATTATTCTATCATTGTATAGATTTGCAACTTCAAGAGTTAAATGACCGGTTTAATGAAGCAAACACAGAATTACTTCTTTGTATGGCATGTCTTGATCCTAGTGAATCGTTTGTTTCTTTCGATAAGCAAAAGTTGATCAATTTTGCTCGACTTTATCCCGATGATTTTTCAGAGATAGATCAGATGGAATTAGCGGATCAGCTTGAGAATTATATTATTGATGTGCGTTCCGATACTAAGTTTGGTACAGTAAATGGAATTAGCGACCTAGCTAAAAAAATGGTTGAGACGAAGAAAGACATTGTGTACCCACTTGTTTATTTGTTGATTAAGTTGGCGCTGATTTTACCTGTTGAAACTGCCACTGTGGAGAGGGCATTTTCTGCTATGAATATCATAAAGAATCGTCTGCGCAATCGGATGGCGGATGAATGGTTGAATGATTGTTTAATAACATATATTGAAAAAGAAGTTTTTGATAGCATTGATACCGAGTTGATCTTACAACGCTTCCAGAAGATGAAGAAAGATAACGAAAAAGAAGGCCGCCGAGGACAACTATGAACAAGTACTTGTTTAGATTTGATTATTTCTAATATTGTTTAGACTTGATATTATTATTATTATTATTATTATTTTGTATGCTTGGTTTTTGTCTGGCTGGCTCACCCTCACTTACTTTCCTGGCTCCGCCACTGTGTGGGAGTGATTATGTAAAAGGTACATCTTCACTTACCGTTGGTCCCCCCACTGGCCCCCTCTCCCAACACACACACACACACCAATTTTGATACCTTTGTAGATCTAACTTGGTATTCTGCTAGCAGGGCCGGCTCTGAGGGCAGGCCAACTAGGCGGCCGCCTAGGGCCCCCAGCTTGTTGGTTAAATTTTGGGCCCCCAAGTATAATTTTATACCCACTAGACCACATGTAAAGGACTCAAGGTTATTCAGTCCAGTCCACTCAAACATTGGCCCACGTCCCATCGTATAAAAGCATTGTTCTAAAATTCGGTCTAGGCGGTCTCTAGGCGCTAGGTGGTGCCCAACCGACTCGCCTAGGCCCTAGTCGTTTAAAAAATCGGTGGACCGACTAGGCGGGTCTAGACGGACCGATTAGACGGGCTAGGTGAGTCTAGGCGGTCAGTCAAGTTTTTTTTTTTTTTTTGAATGATTAAATGTCGAAAAATAAAGGCCCGTGTAGGCTTAAGATTTGAATGAGTTTAAAAGACTTAAATCTAATGTAAATTATATGCCACTATAACAAAGAGTATGTTTTTATATGAAGTCAATATTTCTCAACTATTATGCATTTTTGTAATAAGTATATTTGTATGTGTTTATTTTTTGAGTTATGGTAAATAATTTTTTTCATTTCTTGTAGTATATGTGTGTATTACTATATATATTAGGGAAAAAAACTGCCTAGCGCCTAATCCATCTAGGCACTGCCTAGAAGGTCTAGGCGTTAGGCGCTCTCCCACCGCCCGACTACCGCCTAGCGTTTTTTAGAACACTATATAAAAGACTTGTTTTTTTTTTCAATAATATAGGGCCATTTTAAGAAACTCGCCTTGGGCCCCTCAAAGTTCAGGGCCGGCCCTGCTGCTAGTCATATATATCATACCATTGCAGTATTTATATTAAGGCCTGATAGCATGGTTTACTCTGAGGATGTGTGTGTGTGTGTATTTGCAAGCTTTGTGAAGGAACTTTTGCACTTAATTCTCTTTTATAATATAGCCGTTACATATTTGTGACATCGTTTGTGATGTCTGTTTGTGTGCTTCTGGCTACAGTGATGCATTTGCTATTCATAGTAAAAGAACCTTAGAATGTAAATCACTGGCACAGCCAAATCCTCTGTCACTAGAATGTGACTACTGATATTTGAATTGGTAATGTTCTCATGCAATTTAATTAGGGAAGTGTTGGACTTTGGTTTCTCATAAATCAGACCCTGTTCTGGTTTGCTCCTTGTCAATATATATGCTCTCACCGCCAGAAAAACTCGTGGAACCATTATGTTGGCTGAATGAGGAATTGGAACAAGTGTTTCGGCTACTATTTTCCCCTTACTTGAGGCTTAGCACATCTAAGTATACTGATTGCATATTTGTCAGTCTACTCGATTTCCATTACTTGACATTGTTTCCTGCGGGCTGTGCAGGTAACAACCAACATTGCTCATGTTCTTATGCTATCCCTAGAATTTTTTTAATATATATTTTTTCAGTAAGTCGTATGTATATTATCACCATTTTGTGAATTTCTGACTCTTTTTTCCTTGCTTTCCCTTCTTTTTGTTACACAGATCTTATATTGGTTGCTGCAACAGAATGCACAACTGCTCAAATATTCATTTAAATGGCTGACATTCAAGTCCGGAGGGCAGAAGAACTAATAAGAAGTGCAAATGTCAACTTGTAATAGTACCAGCTAAAATTTAGTCATAGGGTTGGTTGCAGATTTTCAATGTGTGCAACCTGAACTACTACTGAAAACCATTGTTTTTTTAGATAAGTTGGACGGTGAGGCATTCGACTTTCTCGGCTATTCTGTGCACTGTACAAGCTGAAACATAAATTAATGTACGAGGAATTTGTTTTCAAATATTTGCTCGTGCTCAGTAAATCCTTTTTTCTTTGAATGAAAACTTTAATTATTTTGTGAGAAAGAAACGTTAGAGATGAAAAATGTCTGCTAAAACTTGTGGTAAACCTTGAGGAATGTAACTTGAATGTTTTTACATGGCTAGAAAAACCTCGTGTTTCAACTGAAATTTTCTCATCTTTGAGTGGTTGTGTGATAAATAAATATTACTACTGATTATATAGTCTATTTGATGGTCAAAGGGTTAGGAAAGAGTGCAAGCAATGGATTCAATCTGGGTCAAACTATTTAATGCAAATTTAAGCTTCTAATGTGAGTGCGAACCTGTAAAGTTCAACGAAGAGAGTTGGTGTCACAAAATTAGTATGCAAGTCAGAGCCAATTTTCAGGCAAGTAATACCTCTATGTAGTGGAAGAACTATGAGAATACTCATAAGACCTGGTAAACAGCCGGGACTTGGCTAAATTAATAGAAAAGATTCAGCTACAAAACTAAGTCATATACATATGCTCAGTAACAATAGAGATCCCATGGAACGACACATAGTGCACAAACACATCAGTTTTTGGGGATTGTCACAGCTTTAGTAATGCTGATATCTTGTAACTGATGATGGAGAAAAGTGGAAAACAAAATGTATCACAAATTTAGTACAACCACATGCAAGATCTGCATACAAGTTTGACGACTGATATCACCTACATTGTTTTTCTTTATGTCAAAGATGTTTCTTTTACCAAAAATTCATGCCACATGGATCTGCTGCCTGAAAGGTTCCCAATTTTTTAGCCCAAAATTTGATCCCTGCACGTCATACCAACTTTCTGTAGAAAATGATGGCGAGAGCGGAGGACGTCAAGTTGGCCTCTTTACTCCAGACCACAGTTTACTGCAAGAGATTCTTATTTTCAATCTTAACAAGGCGACTAAGCTAGAGAACCGGCAATTTGACTAGCTGAGATAATCAGGATCAAGCACTTTCGAAATAGCCCATATTTTGGATGCAAGGTTCCTCACTAGATGGAAACTTATACAAATGATTTACAATGACGTGAAGCCGATAACTCCAAAACAGCTCTAGTATTTTTTTTTCCAACTGCCAGAAATTTGTGGCTATTTACACGAGCAAAATGCCAAGAAGCATGGTGCAAGGCAACGATTAAAACCTTGCAGTCGTGGTCCGGATGCTTGTCATGGAGGAATTTGAACTACTCCAACCTCGCCATTTCCACTGTAAGCAGAAACATTTACTGATGAAGCAGCTGGCATGTTTCCTCCAAGAAGTTTGGGAAAACAATTTATCACGTATATAATGCTCATTTAGATGGGACTTGCTCTTGATGCCTGGAAAATGTCAAGTTAGGTAAGTTTGTGCTTCAAACATAACTAATTAACTAGAATAACTAAGTCGGGGGTAAAGCTAACATGTAAAACTTGATTCTGGGAGGAAGTCGCAGAAGTCCAGCGTTGAGAATTATGCATCGCCACTGTTGTGTCACTCATGAAGGTCACTATGCTCGATTGTCTTTCACTATCAACTGCAAATGCAGGAGGCAATTCCCTCATAATCCATAACACATAAGCTGAGGGTACGGATGAACCTGGTGAACATCACAAAGATGGAACCTTAGATTCATAGAAATTTCTAAAAGTTTTTTGTTATCAGGTACACGTTCTTTGCTGAAGGAATTTCTCTATGGAAAATAGAAGGCTTTGGTCGACAACCGTTAAGAACCTTCATTTTTCTGACAATCATTTTATGTCCTGTCAGGCAGCTTCATACCATTTTCCTACCTCAGAGCAGGAAGTCTAAATTGTCTTTGGTATTTTTTAATCAGGAAGTCCACTTTTGCGATTTCATATCAGAAGCCGTATTATACCCCCACATGTCGAATAAATGGAATGCACTTTATTATAACATGTTAACTACAATTATGAGGACAAAGAAGTCCAAGAGATTGTACCCTTCTTGAGCACCACCACAGTTTCTCAAGTGGATATAAACTAAAATAGAAGAGTGATGTCTGAAAGCCACAATCAGTTGGATGATGATGATATTGTTGTTTCCAATTTAAACTGAGTTAAAACAAACCAACCCATAGATGCACAACATCTAATTAGCAAAAAAAAAAAAAAAAGAAAGAGGGGATAATATAAAAGGTACCATAAAACCCAAAACTATGTTTCTAAAACTGACTTGTTAAGTGAATAAGTTCGTAAAGGTAGTCATTTGGGGCAGATGTAGAAATGCACCATTGCCCCTTATCAGCTATTAGTCTATCTAGTAATATCAAAGTATGCACTATTTCTTCCTTGACAGGTATGGGGTCTTTATGGAGGTTAAGTGATTGAAAATGTAACTTCTTAGCTAGAGGTATTTTGCATCAATTACGAATACTTATGTTAAAGCAGTCAAAGATTGTTAAATAGTTATGATCAAGCAATGGCATTTTGATAATTCATATAAACAAAACTGAAGACGTGAGAGAAAAACAACGTACCTATGAAGTAATACAAAAAAACCAGAATCGACGTTAGTATTCCATTCACGTCCCTTGGATGCCAATGGTACAGAAGCTGCAATTAAGAAAAACAACTTAGAGAGGGTATATGCATGCCAAGCTTAAAAACTGTAAGACAATCAAGATTTTCAGACCTCCAAAAGGCTTGTAACATTCAAGGGTCAACAAAGAACTTAAAATAAAAGACAATAACAGATCAAGGGTCAAGGAATTAGGAGATAACAATAATGAAGGGATTCATTCACTTTGGTCGCTGTGGGGAGGAGTTGAGAGATATCCCACTCAAGCACATCCTATTCAGATGGGAGATTATTATATGTGGCTGAATGGAATCGAGGTATTATCGTATAAATGGTTGTTTTAGTTGCCATTTTCTTTCTCCTTTCAATCTTTATACTGTAGGTCACCTCATCGGATAATTTTTTTAAACGAAAAAAGATTTGGTCACACAAACAGCTCCAGCAAATAAACGAAACTAAAAGTTAAATGTACATAAGAGGACATTTGCTCACCATAAACGGCTAAGGCTCCAGACATCGCTCAACAGCACATTGGGCATACAAGCAACCCATTCTCATTGCACTGTGGGCACTGAACTGACAAGCCATCGTCACTCCCATCTGGACTAATTTTACGACTTCCATTGCAATTATAACATAATATGAAGCACATTCCTCCACACCCGTCACACGGACTGGTGGACTGATCCCTCGGCAATCCTTCTAATAACTGCAACAACTTCCCTTGCTCATGCAATGTCACAACAGCATCTGCACCACCAATATATCTCCCCTTAATGAAAAGCCTTGGAAGTACTACTCTACTATCAAGGATTCTCCACATTTCTTCCCTGTACTCCAAATGCATTGATACATCTCTTTCGTGGAACAAAATCTTAAAACTATCCAACAGAAACCGAATACTCTGGCAATCCTAAAACCTCATCCAGTTCTGGAGACCTTCCCAACATCATCTAATCTCACTACTGATCACCCTGCAAAAACAAATACAACAAAGTTAATGCCTTCTCAGTTTACATTCGTTTAGTAAATATGGTCGATTGGTGGGAAAATATATCCTAGAAGATAAATATAATTACCTGAGAAGGCGGAGGAGCTGTTGGAACCTTAGAAGAAGAAGCTGTTTGAAAAGAATTCAAGCAATAAATTCAATAATGAAATACTAAGATTTTGAAAATACTAATATTAAATAAGTATATACATAATTCAAGATATTGTAATCTTCCAAATATAACTACTCAATATGCTTTAACCACCTCAGTGCATGTTCCTTCTATATACCACTCGATACATTACCTACCTTGTGATTAAGGTTTAGGCCATGTACACCGCGTTGTCTTCGTTATGCCTGTTTCACTGCAATTTCCACACCCTCTGATTCGAGATCTTCCTTTCCTTTTATCGAATTCTCCGTAGCAACAAAACCACACGCACCTATATTAGAACAAAAATTGAGAATTATATTGAGCTTTGGAAACCAAATTTGAGCAAATGGCGATTACCTACCACTTTCGTAGAATGTATCTCCTCTTCTTCGCTCAAATCGGCTGATCGAGCACATTTCCTCACACGTTTTGAGTTTGTACTTGGACCTATTACACACACATAGCATTGTAGTTATTAAAAAAATAGAAGTACTAGCAACGCAACATGTTTAAAAATTATAGTTCTTCAATAATATAGATAGTTGTATTGGAAAAACTAAAGCGGTGAACATAACTAGTTACCCCCAATTTCTCGATGTTTCTGGGCACGTGGGTTTTGTATGCCCAACAACACCACATTCGCCACAATTTTCTTCCTTGTCTCATTGTGTCCTTTAAGTCTTTTTGGTCGACCCTTAGGTGCTACCTGGGGTGGATCACGTATCAGTTCTAAGTGGGCCGCATCTCCGTGAGTATCTGATGGCTCCTCAACAGGAACTTGAGGATTTTCTTCAGCAGTTGATGGGATCTCTTTTGACATAAAATAAGAATGTAGGAAATCTTTGAACTCTTCACTAGCTTCTTTAGTTTTGGAGGCCTTCAAACAAATATTCTTGCAAATCCCCATAAGCTCACTATAACAAATATATAGCAGAAGTTGCTTCATTATGAACATTAACTGAAGTAACAGTAGGAATGACCGTTTTCACATATCGCGTCCACCTCAATAACATGTAACTAGAGGACTAGAGGGTATTTCAGCGACGTCTTCATTTTTTAAGATGGAAATGATGTGTCGGCATGGAAAACCAAATTACTCAAATAGACCACAAGAACACTTAGCATTTTGATCAACAACATTGTATTCCACAATAGACTTGCAGTGCCTATACAAATGACAATGCAAAGTGTAGTAACGAATATTGTCACCTTGATGATCCTTCATTGAATCAACAATGTACAATGCCTCTTGCTACAATTGCATCTTAAACACATTAAAAGCAGCCCAGATAGATGGAGTTCACGATTTTCATACTTTCGGTCGGTGGGTCACAATTCTTGGCTTGGTTGTCGAGTAATAACTTCTTCTTCGTGCTCCGCGGTGCGGATCTTCTCAAGTGCTAGCTTCATTTTTCCATAGAGCTCAACCATTTTTAAACCGGGCTTTACATGAAGTCGTTATAACGAGTTCATGCTTTCTGGCGTTGGTTGGTTCTACAACCACCAAAGAATCGCCTCGAAGATATGCCTCACGCCCACCTCATCCTCTTTTTTGTATATCTTCTTCACCCACTCATGGTCATGGACTGGTGTGCTTCTAACAAATGTTCCCACATTTGGTCAAACTCTTCTTCAACATTTCATAAACATGAGTGAACAAAAGTCCCTTTGAAACCCAGAAACACGGACATTGTCAATACAATTTTTCAAAACGTGTCAAGCACATAAGCGATGTCTAGCACTAGGTAAGGTAGCTTTAATAGCCTTGCGAATTACATGATCACCATCTGTTATGACCGACTTAGGTGTCTTACCGCCATCATTATTTGTTAAACGCTCTAACGCCCAAATGTAAAACTGCTCTGACTCACTAGTCATAACTGCAAAACCAAATACAATAGTTTGTCTATGATTGTTCACTTCAGCAAATACGACAATTGGCATTTTGTATTGATTTGTCCGGTATGTTGAATCAAACAATAACACATCACCAAAACAACTGTAATCTGCACGAGACATCAAATCTGCCCAGAACAATCTGACCAATTGGCTAAGTTCATTCAACTCGTATGAGTAGTAAAATTCTGGATCAATCTTCGACTTGTTTTTCATGCAGGAAACAAGTGTGCTAGCATCTCCATTCATATAACAAATTTTCCTCATCCTGGTCATATAATTATACAAATCATTTCTTATGTAACCAACTTTACAAAACTGGCCAACCCTATAAACTAAGAAATCCATCACTTGACATTGTCTAATGCCCACATAAATTAGACTCTTTGCCAAAGCCGCATCTTCACTGCCCATCTTTCTATGTGAGCGACCAAATATCGAACTAGGATAAGGCACAATTGGATGAGTGTGTTTAACAACAAACTTATTAACAACCCACATATTGCATTTAATATCAAAAATCACTTCAAAAATCGCAAGACACTTTCATCTAGACAACTCACGTTGTTTCCTTTTGTGTTCCATATTCAAATATTTCACCTCTTTCTCACCTTGGCATGAGCACACACAATTTCTTTTAATCGGGATATCTTTATGAAATCGGTAGACACCCTTGCGTACACTAAACCCAACAACCTTGGCATACTCATTGTAGAACTCAAATGCATCATTGCTGGTTTTAAAACGCATTGAAAACATGATTGCATTTTCATCTAGATCCTCCCCTCCCAACTTACCACTGAATAGATTGAAATCATTCTCATTAGTTTGTTCACTTCTTGCATCTGTTTCATTTGACTGTCCTTCAAAACCTTCAATTTCACTAATGCTATGGTCATCTGATTCATCTTCGTCTTCCAAACTCACATTGGTTGAACCTTCCACAACATTTATTTCAGTGTCTGAAAAATCACTTTCCTCATACGGACATGCGTCATTACACATATTTGTAGCCCAATCTCCGTCTTCATTAGAGATATCCACCATCCATCACTTGATCACTAAAATATAAATATGCATTCATTACTTCTTGCACTATAAGTGGAAAATAAAATAAACAACAAATAAATAGCATTCACATGAAGCAACGTTAATTTGAAGTTAAAATTTCATTTTAAAATAAAAAATAAAACAGACAATAGCATTTTAGGTTCACAAATAAACAATTAAAAGATTCACCTTTGTGTCATGAAGGGACAAAAGGTGAAGGTGAGTAATAATCTTGAACGATAATTTAAATAACGGAAGCAAGTCAAAAGAAACTAGCGATAAAAAATTAAACTCTCTTTATTATGTGACATAAGAAGATAAGCAAGTTCAATATGTGATTAAACTCCCCTTATGGACCTCAATATTTACATGTCTCGAATCCTAGTATTGAAAATCTGATCAATTTCAATTTTCAAGGAGTAGAATACCTACATAATTGGCAATCCGGCCAGGCCAGGAATCTACTTATAAAATATCACTACGTCTCTCGTTATTACGTTGTATAGTACTATAGTTCTTTCAAGATGTGATTCCAGAACTAGAAAGGAGGAGGTAATACTGTTCCAACATCATTTTTTTTTTAACATTTATGCTAGAAAAAGTGACAATTCAGTTTCTCTGGTCTCAAGGATTGTTTCTGCTCTTGCATGTGTCATGTGTGCCACTGAAATTATAAGATCAACTAACAATGCCAGCAGTGATATCAGGATGAAAGTAAATCAGTTTAACTGTTTAACTAGTACACTTTTAGGTGAAGACTATGTTATGTACGTGATCTCCAGACAACCAGTGCATCTAGTACAATCCCTATGCAAGAACATTATGCTATTAAAAGTTTGGCACTTCTGAGGGCAGTTAAGTTGGTTGTTTCAAGAATAAAAAGTAAAAATCTCTTGAAAAAACAATTTTTGCATTTTCATTCCAATGGACAAAGCTAATGTTACAAAGTAGATTAAATATAATTAACCGTCCCTTATAATAGAAGGATTCAATTGCCTCTTATACAAATTATCCAAAAAGGACCATTTTGAATCATCAGGTTATGAAACTATCCTTTGTTGATTGCACTATTGCAGCACTTCAGCCATGAAAATAAAGTTGTACGTGACTACAGTCTACATTCTTAATTGTTTATACATGTTTTTAGAGTTTGAATTGAACCTACTTTAGTCTAAAAGTCTGTACTAATATTATAGATGGATGCACAAAACTTGAGAGGGAAAAATTGCTCTTGAAAAATTGAGGAACTAAGATAAGGAGACAAAGAAGTGAGCCTCTGAGCGATCACTGCTCTTAGCCTTAGTAGATAGTACTACTCTCGCCTAGCACATTTAATTGCAGATTCTGATGGCATCAGTGCATTTATATAGAGGAAACCATGATATATGTGTGAAAATCATAAACAAGCAAGAAAAGCAAACCATTGAACCAAAATATACATGTAAAAAACTTGTGTTTGCCATTGAAGACCAAGCACCACCATATGTAAATAACATATATTTTGAAACTAGATATTAATTCACTAATCAATCCATAGAAAGATTTCATGAACTAAGCCTAAATTACTAAATACTCATATCTAAACCTTAAGGAGTACTGAAGGAGTATTTGAGAGATGCCCAATCCAGAGTTTGAAATGCAGAGGATTTCTCTTGGAAGATAGTGAGAAAGGAAAACAATGGAGATGAACTCGATAGTTTAGTGGAGATGAACCCGAAAAGAGTATGAGAGTTTGGCGCTAACTATTTTCCTTTTTTTTTCGAACCAGCCGGAAGTAAATAGCGAAGTTTTATTTCACTTTCCAATTTCCACGATGGTTATTAGGTTGGATTAGTTTTTGGGTAAATTTGGTATTTCATGTACTTGTTTTTTTTTCCAAACCAATTGATCCGGTTAACAATTGGATCATGGATTTCCCCACAAAAATCAGATGTGGGGCTGAGATTAGTGCACATTGGAATGCATTGGAATGCATGTGCATGGAAGCAAACCTCTTTATATATATATTTTGTCGTCCACCAATATCAAAACTTCTTTGTTTGGATGTGTTTTACGACTATATTCCATCATACGCGTTCATGAAATTGGGTCATTGTTATTTTCTCAATCGTTGTATTTTAAAATGCACTCAACTATAAATCTTCAACATGATTTTTAGTACTACTAGATATGCAATATGCATGAGAAAGTCGGATTAGTAGTCATAACTAAACAACCTGAACAATTTTCCTATCATTTCTCAAATTAACTCAAACCAATGGAATCTCTAAATTATAAGATTGCCAGATGTTAGTGATAGATGATGCTATGAGAGTTTAAATATAATTGTAATAGAGAAACCAAGAAGAAAAAGAATGGAGAAGATTGGAGGCTAGAATAATAGGGTTAGAGAGTTATTTCTCTTCACCTTAGTTCATATATTTATACTTGACTTATTTGGGTGTCAAGCTACTCAAAACAACAACTACTAAATACGTATCCACACTTATAGAAACATGGGATACTTTACATACTTCAACACTTCCCCTCAAGCTGTAATTACGCAAACTATGCAAATTACAGCTTGGATTGCAAAAATAAAATATAAGAATATCTCTCTCCTCCCCGCCAAACCTTTGGCATAGAACTGTCTTTAGTTGAAGAACTCAAACAAGCTGTTGAGACATTCGAAAAGTGAAATCTGTCGGTGTAGGCAATGGCCTAACTTTGAAATCTTGAAGGTGTACCACAGTCCTGGCCCTGAAACCATAACACCGGTTTAGTGGCGCGCTGCTTGGCTACTACTCACTCCATTCGCTGTTATGGCTGTACTATCATAATATAAATTGAAAACAATAATATTGATTTGATGTGCGCTTCTTGGCTACTACTATCAATATCACTAATGACGTCAACAAAATACCATTATGGATACTCCTGAATACTGAATACTGGTGCAGTTTAGACTTGACTGCTGCATGAATACTGATGAGTACAGTTTAGGCTTGACTGCTACATGAATACTTGATTACTACCTGAAACATACGTGCATTTTAGGCTTGACTGCTACCTGAATACTGATGAGTGCAGTTTAGGCTTGACTACTACCTGAAACATATGTGCAATTTAGGCGTGACTTCTACCTAAAGCATACATGCAGTTTAGGCTTGACTGCTACCTGAATACTGATGAGTGCAGTTTAGGCTTAACTGCTACATGAAACATACGTGCAGTTTAGGCGTGACTGCTACATGAATACTGATGAGTGCAGTTTAGGCTTGATTGCTACCTGAAACATATGTGCAGTTTAGGCATGATCAAGCACACAAACATATGTCTGCGGTTTAGGTGTGGATTGCTACGAATACTTGAGTCTTGATATGCCCGGTATGAGGGGTGCCTCATGAAGTGGGTTCGCCAAGGCATTATGGAATATGGAGACATGAGTACTCTTCCCCATATCTCCATATTCTCTTTGCCTCATATACTCAATGTCCTCATATCTCCATATTCTTCCCCTCAAGTTGGAATATACAAGGCTAAGTTGAAACATATAAATGCTTATCTATTCCGACTTGAATTTGAAATAGAGGAGACCAAATACCAACCCAATAAATAAACTGACCACCCTACCATACTAAACTTAAAACTTGAAATTATACAACCAACTAATACCCACTTCAAAGAACAAAGCAAAGACGAAGTTATACGACCAAAGATCAACCAATGCCTACTCCAAAAAACAATACTTCATACTCCAATACACAAAAAATTCTAACAGAACATGTATCAAACAATACTCACTATAGAGGGTGGATGGCGGGTCGCGCTCCTTGTTATGATTGCGAACTTCTGGAATAGTTCCGAAAACAGAGGAAGATAGAAAGAATAATTCCTCGCGAGATAGAGGTCGTGTGCTCCTATAATACTTCAAACAAACAACTTAAAATATATAACAAATACTTTGGTCATTAATACCAACTGCGCGGAAGCTAGAAACTCAAACATCCATAACAAGACTGACATCAAACTTTATATTCCTCAAATTTGACATACCAACAATATTTGAAATTACTCAATGAGCTCATATCTCCATATTTTCACCATACACCAACTGTTGAAGCGAACCAATACTTTCAATCAAGAAACCCAACGATTTCAATAAACAAACAGGTTCATATGTAGCTCATGAAAATAACGAAGGTCCAACATCATAATAGGAGCCTATTCTCTATATGGATATGAAGAGAGCGTGCTAGACGAACAGCCCAGAGCGCGTGCGCGCCTTCACCTAGAAACTGCGAGATACAAAGCCCAAAGTGCGTGCGCCCCTAGCAGAAGGCTAAACTGAGCTCGTCGCGTCTCGTCCAATACTAATTTCAGAGATACATAGAGGTTGTGCCCCTCTTATCAATACTAAGACAGAGAGATTGCGGAAGAAGGAGACTGCGGAAGCGAAACAATACTAAGAAACCAATACTGAGAAATTTTGGATCTCTCTTCTAACATTCTTCAAACAAACTTTAAACACTAGTGGAAACTTCTTGTGAGAAAAATTAAAACTTGAATTGAATACTATATTGAAAACTGAAAAAGAATTGATTTTTTTTTTTCTTGTATATTTATTTTGGGGGTTACCTCTCCTAGCATACTACTAAACTTAGATTTGACCCTGATGCTCCGAGACCATGTTAGTGGTGATGCTAGGAGAGTTTAAACATAATTGTAATAGAGAAACCAAGAAGAAGAAGAATAGAGAAGAGTGGAGGCTTGAATAATAGGGTTAGAGAGTTATTTCTCTTCACCTTAGTTCATATATTTATACTTTACTTATTTGGGTGTCAAGCTACTCAAAACAAATACTAAATACGTATCCACACTTATAGAAACGTGGAATACTTTACATACTTCAACACCAGACTTTCCACAATCATTCTCTAAGTACCAAGTACCAAATAGTGTATTTGTTCTCATTATTTTTTCATTGTTTAGTAAGACCTCCATGTATCAAATTTATTCCAAATAATTTTCCAATTCTCTTTGTACTCTTTAGTAACACCTCCTTGTATACAATTTATTCGCAAACAAATAACAATTTCTATTATGATATCTTTTCGCTCAAACTTAGGTATAAGACTGAACTAGTTTCACAAAGAAAGATGAATAGAAATGTACGTAAGGCTGACACCCAAGGCTGTCTAGGGACGAATTACCAAATATTTGGGTTTACGGCGCAAACTCGCAAAGTCTGGCTGATTAATGTGTGTTTCAAAATATGAAATGGATCTTTGTTATCAGCAGCCCAGGATTACCTCCTCTTTTCCGTACCACACGTTCACAGTCCACAGTCCACACCTCCTAAACGAATTGAATCAAATGGACCCCATGTCACCAGACTACCTCGCCAACCATTTTGCTTTCAAAGAAGTTTCTTCTCTCCTTGCACACCTTAATCCAATCGTTTCACAACATGACTTTTCACATACACCCACCTAACCAGCAAGTTCCCAAACTTAGATATCCAAGAACTACATATAGGCATATCACACACACATATATATAGGAGGCATTTAATTTGTTTGATCTTCAATTCTACTACTACTTTTTGCACCTGGCCTCAAGCCGATTTGATCAACCTACTTCGTCATGGAAATGGCCAAAGCCTATGAAGCAGCACCCCCAGCTGTACCAGATTGGTTAAACAAAGGCGATAACGCATGGCAAATGACAGCTTCAACACTTGTAGCACTTCAAAGCATGCCAGGCTTAGTTATTCTCTATGGAAGCATAGTCAAGAAAAAATGGGCTGTTAACTCAGCTTTCATGGCTCTCTATGCTTTTGCTGCTGTTTTAATTTGTTGGGTCTTGTTATGTTATAGAATGGCTTTTGGTGACAAACTCTTACCATTCTGGGGTAAGGGTGCACCAGCTCTAGGACAAAAATATCTCACTGGCCGAGCAGGTGTACCTGCAAGTACACATTATCATGCTGATGGTTCAATCGAAACAACAAAGAGTCAGCCTTTTTATCCCATGGCTACACTTGTATATTTTCAGTTTACTTTTGCTGCTATTACTATGATTTTATTGGCTGGATCGGTACTGGGCCGGATGAATATCAAGGCTTGGATGGCTTTTGTTCCACTTTGGCTCATTTTTTCTTACACTGTGGGTGCATTTAGTCTTTGGGGAGGTGGGTTTCTTTATCAGTGGGGTGTTATTGATTACTCTGGTGGTTATGTCATTCATCTCTCCTCTGGAATCGCTGGGTTCACCGCAGCATATTGGGTAATTATTCAAGTTATATATTTTGAAAATTGAGTTGATTCAGCTGAGTTTTACTGAGTTTGTTGTACATATGGTGCGCTTGTTTATGATTTATGTGTTGTTCAGGTTGGGCCTAGATTAAAAGTGATAGGGAGAGATTTTCTCCAAATAATGTCCTACTTATGCTGGCTGGAGCTGGTTTGTTGTGGATGGGATGGTCCGGTTTCAATGGGGTGCACCTTACGCAGCGAATATTACTTCATCGATTGCAGTTTTAAACACTAATGTGTGTGCCGCAACGAGTCTTTTGGTATGGACTTCTCTTGATGTGGTGTTCTTTGGAAGACCTTCAGTGATAGGAGCTGTTCAAGGAATGATGACAGGACTTGTTTGCATCACTCCAGGGGCAGGTATGCAGCTCGCCAGTTGTGTATAATCCAAAAATAGCTTGTCCATGTGCAAATTTTCAATAGATTTAGCAGTTACATTACATGTTATTGTCCCACTACACGGAAAAAGGCTAAAACTCACCAACTAAAATCAGTTCTTAGGGATAATTGCCAACCAGCCTTAGAGTTAGAAATGTAGTTAATGGAAATATTTATTCCACTGCCTAACAGGGCCTAACAAGTAACACCAGCTTGCCTTTGTAGACGTAGAGATCATTAATTCTATGGGTTATTTTCATTACTATATTTAGTGGTTGACTAATTGTGTAAATGTTGCAGGGGTGGTGCAATCCTGGGCAGCAATAGTGATGGGCATTCTTTCTGGTAGCATTCCATGGTTCACAATGATGATTCTCCACAAAAAGTCCACATTACTACAGAAGGTATGCAGTACTTTTGGCAGTGATAATGATATTCCATTAAAACGTCTTTTTTTTTTTTTTGGGTAATCGGCGGCCGCCGCCTATGGGTTGTTGGAACCAGTCCTGAGCCTGGAGGCCGCCACCTAGGCCCGTAAGGAACAAGTCGTGTACGATCTGGAACAAATCCCGGAAAATCCACACTTCACAAGGCTCGAACTCGAGACCTCATGGGGGCTAGATACACACCAACGCCTTCCTTAACTAGTTAGGCTAACCAGTTGGGTGTTTGAACGAATTTTAATATTCACAAAATTCACACAAGCTGCCAATACAAAAAACTCTCACCAAATGCACTAATTTTTGAAACTTTTTAGTAAGCTAAAAACCGGAAAAAAGTCAAAGATAGAGATTTTGTTCTCTATGGGCGTCTATTTTGTAGTTTACAAAACCTTTTACCATCTTTACCAAAAAAAAACTTTTGACCATCTCTATGAGCTGTGATAATAAGACGAACAGGGGATTTGAAGGTCATTTGAAAAAAAATTAATTTAGACGGCACTCTATTTTGCCCCCAATACAGTTTGAACTAAATACATTTTGCCATCTGATCAGGTGGATGACACACTTGGTGTGATCCATACGCACGCCGTAGCTGGGCTATTGGGCGGGCTTCTTACCGGGCTTTTGGCAGAACCAGCTCTTTGTAGACTCATCTTACCGGTAAAGAACTCCAGGGGTGCATTTTATGGTGGTGAAGGTGGGATACAGTTCTTGAAGCAAGTGGTTGCAGCTCTTTTTATTATAGGTTGGAATTTAGTGTCCACTACACTTATTCTTCTTGCTATAAGAATGGTCATACCCTTAAGAATGCCTGACGAACACCTTTTAATTGGAGATGATGCTGTGCATGGTGAAGAAGCTTATGCCCTTTGGGGTGATGGAGAGAAGTATGATGCAACAAAACATGGATTGAATGCATCTATGTACTCTGAGCAAAGAACTCCTTCAAACTATGTTAATGGTGCTAGAGGTGTAACAATTCAGTTGTAAATACCCAGTACATAAAATTTTGGAGAGAGGGAGAGAGCGACAGAGAGAGAGAGCAGCGTATGTAATGTATATCTTGTAATTATAATTTTGTAATAGTTATTTTTACGCACTTCGTTTTAGGTGGAGTTTTAAGTTATGAAGCAATCATGTTTCACATACAATTTGAGAATTTCTATATTGCATGATTTCTAGTTCCATACTTCCATGTTCCATCTATACCGACAACAATATTTGGGGTTAGTGTCATTATTATTATTATTATTATTATTATTATTATTATTTTATTTTTATTTTTGTTCGGATGGGATGTATTATTTTGTCTGAAACAATTTTTTTTTAAATAAAAATTTTATTGATACTAATAACGAATTTTACAAATAATTGGACAAAGACGTCACAAACTACCAAGTAAGTCCTTTTCAATAAAACATCCCATGCGAAATTTAAAATCACATCTACATTGCGCAACTCCTACCAGCTTTTCACCCAGAAAGTAAAAGTGAGGAGAAATAGTCATGTAGAGGTAATATATTTACCTCTACATGACTATTTCTACGTTATAATGAGGCCTTGCCGCACCAGCCGGTTAGCTGTCATGGTGTCCGACATACTAATTAAACTTATTTTTCAGCCTTTGATTAAAAACTACTTTATTTATCGTTTTCAAGGACATAAAGGTAAAATTCTAATCTACAAAAATTTGTACCACGTGAATTGAAGACCCACCAGTTTTGTTTGCATGCCAGGTGTTCAGAGCTAAAAGTTGATTAATAATTATTGATGCCCTATTGAAAACGTGCAAGACGCGTGTTTTTTGCTAGTCCTTAGATATATATTATAGTCATACACTCTTAGCTCTATTTTTCAAGGTTTTACATAGTCTCCATTTTTTTTTTATAAACTCTAATACTAATTATGAAAAAAAAAAATCCAAATCCTTAGATATATATATTATAGTTATATCATCACCAATCTATTTTTTTTGTAGCACTCACAGAGACTCCAATTTTTTTTCTAAACTCTATTACTAGTTATGAAAAAGTAGAATATAAAGAAGCAATTCCATCTAGAGTTTCACAAAGTCTCCAACTTTTTCTAAACAATATAGCTAAAACAAAACAAAAAAAAAAAAAAAAAAAAAAAAAAACGAAACTAAATTGCTAAAAACAATAGTTCCAACAAAAAACGATTTTCCTAAAACCCTTACGCCACAAAGAATTCAGGTGAATTTTAACATAACAAAATTTCTTTATAAAAAATGACAATGAAACTATGAAAGAACAAAGGAAAAAATAAATTGAGTTGCTTGAACATTTACTTTATGCATTTGTTAACCACACATATGACTGAGAAAAAAGGAAAAAAACCAATTAATCATAAAATAAGTAACAATGTACACCCAAAACAAATAAAATTGTATTGTATGCACTATATATTTGGGGTTAAACAAATAAAGTTTGATCAATTTGATGTGTTATCCACTGTGGGATTTAGACATTTAGTAATAGTTAAGGATTTCAAAAACCACAATTCTGTCCACAATAATTACGACATATTCCAATTTAATTTATAAATTTTATAATTTCCAATTTTAGTGGAATAACGTAATTCAGTTAAAGCGGACATTGGCTTAAATAAATTATATAACTATGGATTTAGTTAAAGTGGGCGTTGGGATTAAATAAATTATATACCAAACCAAAACAAATTACATGTGGAAAATTAAATTATACAAAAAAATAACATCACAAAATATATAATAGAAAAATAAAATAAAATAAAATAACGGCAAACCAATAATGACAAATATTTTAAAATATATATAATACTACATGAAACTAACGTCAAAGAACAATTAACGGGAAACAGAAAACTATATCCAAATGCATGCATCGAACTAATAACCTCAAATAATATTTAACGAGAAATCGAAAATTGGATGCACATGCAAACATTAAACTAATCTTAAAAAGTAATTAATGGACAATCGGAATATAGATACAACTGTATTAAACTAACCTCAAAGAATAATTAACGGGAAATCAAAACTTGGATGCAAATACATCGAACTAACATAAAAAATAATAATTGTCGGGAAATAGGAAGTTGGATGCAAATGCATTGAACTAACCCTAAAAAATTAAATTAACGGAAAATCGGAAACTGGATGCAACTGTATTGAACTAACCTAAAAAAATTTAACTATAAATTGGAAACAGAATGCAAATGCGTGAAACTAATCTTAAAAAATAATTAACAAAAAATCGGAAATCGGATGCAACTACATTGAACTAATCTCAAAAAATAAATTAGATGTAAATGTATTGAACTAACCTCAAGAAATAATTAACGGAAAATCGGAAATTGGATGCAAATTCATTGAACTAACCTCAAACAATAATTAACGGGAAATCAGAAACTAGATGCAAATGCAACCTTATTGAATAATAAACGAGAAATCAGAAATTGAATGCAAATGTATTAAACTAATTAATCTCAAAGAATAATTAACGGGAAATCAGAAACTGGATACAAATGCATTGAACTGACCTCAAAGAACAATTAACATGAAATTAGAAATTGGATGCAAATGTAGTGAACTAACTGCAAAGAATAATTAACAAGAAATCGGAAACTGGATGCAACTGCATTGAACTAACCTCAAAAAATAAATAACAGAAAATCAGAAACTGGATGCAAATGCATTGAACTAACCTCAAAATATAGTTGTGTTATATGTTAGTGAAATGTCTTGATAAGTATAGTTTTGTATTTAAAACGGTGTTTATCTTATCTTTTTTCGTATGATTTGGAACACCTTGCTATTCAAGTACTATAGTATGAACTTCATCTTATTAGACAATCTCACAAAACTTCAATTAAATTATTATTATTAAACAACAAAATGAAGTTGAAGGGTTTTATCAATGGTGAGTTTTTTTTTTTTTAATGGAAAGCACGTACGTGGAGTTTTTATGTTATAAGAAATTTGGATGAGTGATCAATATAATATTTGTATATAATAGTTATGCATATATAGTTGCATATATTTTTCAGAATAATTAATATGACAGGACCCGTTCATAGATAATCTTTGAAGATCCCACATAATGAGTTAGGTATAATTTAAAGAATAATTAAAGGGAAATCGGGGACTGGAGAATCTTTGATGATCCCATATAGTAAATCAAGCATAATTTATTTTTATGTCATGTTTGCAAAGATACTACAAATGGATCACTAGAAAATTGGTATTACACATCACATTGGATAATTAAAAAGAAATCAAAAACTGGATTCAAATACATTGAAATGAGCTCAAAGAGTAATTAATGGGAAATCGGAAACTTTATGCAAATGTAATAAACTAAACTCAAAAAGTAATTAACTAAAAATCGGAAACTAGATGCGACTGCATTAAACTGACGTCAGAGAATAAATAACTGAAAATTAGAAATTGGATGCAAATTCTTGAAAAATATTTAACAAAAAATCAGAAACGATATACAAATGCATCAAACAAATCTCAAATAATAATTAACGGAGAATCGGAAACTGAATGCAAATCCATTGAATTAACCTCAAAACATAATTAACATAAAATCAAAAACCGAATGCAACTGCATTAAATTAACCTCATAGAATAATTGACGGGAAATCAGAAACTATATGCAAATACATTGAAATAACCTCAAAGAATAGTTAACGGGAAATCAGAAATCGGACGAAATTGAATCAAACTAACCTCAAAGGATAAATAATCATAAATCATATACTAGATGCAGATATATTGAACTAACCTCAAAGAGTTATTAATGAGAAATCGGAAACTGGATGCAAATGCAATGAACTAATCTCAAAGAATAATTAACAAAACATCGAAAAATAGATGCAACTGCACATTGAACTAACCTCAATGAATAATTAACGGGAAATCATAAATTTGATGCAACTACATTGAACAAACCTTAAAAAATAAATAACGGGAAATCGAAAACTTGCTGCAAATGCATTGAACTAACCTCAAATAACAATTAACGGGAAATCGGAAATTAGATGCAACTGCATTAAACTAACCTCAAAAAATAATTAATGGAAAATTGGAAACTGGATGCAACTATATTAAACTAAAATCATAGATTAACTAACAGTCTGGGAAATCAGAAATTGGATGCAATATCCTTGAAGAATATTTAACGGAAAATCGGAAACTAGATGCAAATGCATTGAAATAATCTCAAAGAATAGTTATCTGGAAATCAGAAATCAGATGTAACTACATCGAACTACCCTCAAAGCATAAATAACCGAAAATTGGAAGCTAGATGCAAATGCATTGAACTAACCTCGAAAAATAATTAACGGAGAATCAGAAACTGGATGCAGATGTCTTGAACTAACCTCAAAGTGTAATTAATGGAAAATTGGAACCTTGATGCAAATGCAATGAACTAATCTCAATGAGTAATTAACGAAATAATGAAAACTAGATGCAACTGTACTGAATTAACCTTAATGAATAACTAACGGGAAGTCATAAACTTGGTGCAACTGCACTGAACTAACCTCAAAGAATAATTAACGGGAAATCAGAAACTTGACACAACTACATTGAATTAACTTCAAAGAATAATTAATGGGAAATCGGAAACTAGATGCAACTACATTGAACTAGCCTCAAAGAATAATTAACGAAAAATCAGAAACTTAATGCAAATGTATTGAACTAACCCTGAAACATAGTTATATTATATGTAGGGAGAATATAATGTCTCAACAAGTATAGTTTTGCATTTTAAGTAGTGTTTATCATCTTTGCCATATTGGGCATTATCCCAAAACTTCTATTATTAAACCTAACAACAAAAATAAGTCGGTGGATTTTATCAAGGTTTAGTGTTTTCTTTTTATAAAGAGTGGTGCAAGAAATTTGAATGAGTGATTAATATAGTTTCCATATCTCATAGCTTTGCATAGTTGTTAATATTTTTTAAAATAATTTAATATAACGATACCCATTCGTAGGACGGGTTCGAAAATTATAGTTGATTTCAAGTCATCAAAAAATTGGGAAATTATCTATGAGCTGAACTTTCGAATTTCTATGACAAAAAACACAGTGGTCTAACTTTTAAGACCAATCAAATGGTAATATATAATTTTTGTTACAAAAAACCAGACTAACCAAGGGGTCAGTTTAGGGGTGCAGATGGATAGCTGAATATCTGAATCCGATTTGTATTCGTATTCGAAAAATATGATATTATCCGAAATTTTCGGATATCGGATTCGGATTCAGATAAATTTTCACATCCGAACAGATTTCGGATACGGATACGGATGCTGGTACTATCCGTCGGATAATATCCGAATCCGATTTAATTAATATAAATATATTATTATATTAAAACTATAAAATATAAATACAAATTTAATTTAGTTTAGGGTTTTTTTTCTTTCTCAAACCTAATCTCAACGCCGTAACCCGCAACCACCACTTCTCTTCTCAAATCTCAAATTCTCAACGCACCACCAACCACCACCGCTCCTCTTCTTCTTCCTCAAAGCACCACTACCACGCAAATGTATGTAAAATTCTCTCTATGTAGAACAAAATTGTTTATCAACTTTTCTCTAAAACGTAACTTAAAAAGCAGAAAGATCATAAAGACTAGTTACTATATTGCATGAATTTCATGCTCGTTCCCGCAAAAATTCAAGTTTCTTATGAGTGTAAAAAAGCATAAAAGTAAGCGTTGTTATTTATTAACGACTTTTATATAAAAGTGGGTATATAAAAGTGTTCATTATATTTTTAAAAAAACAAAATGGCTTATGCGTGTTATGTACAATTGTCTGCATTAGCTGTAAGAAGCTTCCACCCATATTAAGAAAATAAAATAAATAAATAAACCAATAAGTTTTCTTCCACTTTTCTTCTGTTTTATAAGCTTTAAAAGCTTCATTTTCATGAAATTAACATTTTTGAGAGTGGGTGAATGATTTTAGTTTCTAGGTGTTATAGATTTTGAAGATGAGCAAAAGTTGTAGATATACAGCAGAGAATTTATAGTTCAGATCAAGTGTACTAGTGTTTGTTGTGAAGTCTTTTGCGTTAATACCATCTCTACTGAAAGTCTGAAATGAAGAAAAGTTTAAAGTTATTCTATTTATGAAGTTTGACAAGTTGTTCTCTCTCTCTCTCTCTGTCACTCTCTGTTTTGTTGTTTTGGTGTTTTAATCAAGTTATTTTGCTGCTTGTTATTGTCACACAACAACATTACCTTTCTACGCAATCTCTCATTCTCCTTGACAATTCTGTCCATAGTTGCTTTGCCCTCGTGGCTATCCTCCTCGCTATCATCCTCCTCACTATGTTCAGCTTCTTCTAGGTTCTCTTTTTCTGCAAATAATAACTCTTTCGCGCATACTTGTTTTGCAACTAATAATGGCTCAAATTCTGTGCATTCAAATTGATTAGCAACAGAGCAATAATCATTTTCTATTGAAATTTGCCCAAAGCTTTCACATTGCATCTCTTGATCGACAATCTCCCAGTTCTCTTGGGTTTCACAATTAGTCTTAGTTTGATCATGAACATTATCTAGTCTCTCTTGCAACATGATGACTTTCTTGATAACCCCTTTTCGACAATCTCGAACCCCAGAATCACTATCCATTTTGAATTTTTTGAAATTTTGAAATTTGAAGAATCTAGAAGTGTTGTCTGTCAGTCTGTGTCTTTAATATTGACTCTATTTGTTGTATTATGTAGGTGGAAATGGCTACCCCAACCCCAAGCAGTGCTGCATCAGCTCCTTCACCTAGTGGTAGTGTGAGCCATACGCTATCAACGAGCCTACGCCTATTGATGCCGATACTGCTGCTGCTAGTATATCGTCGGATGAAGAAACAGCTCCTGTTGAAAGTGCGGATCCATTGAAAGGTAAACGTTCAAAAGTGTGGCTAGAGTTTGAAATTAAAAAATTAGGAGATGGAACCTCTAAAGCTTATTATAAACATTGCAAAAAGAGTTTTGATCCTAGTAGTAAGTTGGGTACTACGCATTTGAGAAATCATTTGAAATCTTGCAAGATAAAGAAACATTCTACTTCGGATCAAAGGCTTTTGTGTAATTCATTTAGCGCAAATGAAGCTCCAAAATTAGCAAGTTGAAAATATGACCCACGTACAAGTAGACTTGACTTTGCACGCATGGTTGCTAAGCATGATTACCCTTTTCTTATGGCTGAACATGAATACTTTAGAGTTTTCATAAATGGTATTTGTCCTATGTTCAAATGGGTCTCAAGAACCACTGTTCGAGAGGATGTCATGCAACTTTACAATGAGTCAAGAACTGAGTTACAAGATTTTTTTGATAAGTTGCCATCAAAAGTTAGTTTTACAACTAATATGTGGACTCCTGACTATCAAATTATTGGTTATTATTGTGTTACTTGTCATTATATCGATGATGAGTGGGTGTTGCGAAAAAAAATCATCACTTATCTTACTGTCCCTACACCACATAGTGGTGTTGTTCTTAGTGAGGTTATCAAGGCTCAAGCGTTGGCATGGAATGTTGATAGAAAGTTATTTGCCATAATTGTTGATAATGCTTCTAACAATAATACTATGGTAGTGGAGCTCAAGGATTGGCTTAAGAGGAAAGGGGTTTTATGTCTTGATGGTAGTTTGTTTCATATAAGATGTAGTGCCCATATTTTAAATCTTATTGTGCAAGATGGATTGAATGTGATTGCTCCTTTTATTGTTAAGATTCGAGATAGTGCTAGGTATGGCAAGAATTCTCATAGTAGGCATGAAAAGTTTTTGAATGCATTAGCTCAGACAAGTTTAACTGGGAAAGGGGTTTCTATGGATGTTCCTACAAGATAGAACTCTACTTATGACATGCTCTGTAGTGCCATCCGAGTACGTAGAGCCTTTGAGCGCTTGGCAGAGTTAGCTTCTGACTATAACCATTTACCTTCTCTTGAAGAGTGGGAAATGGGAACTAAAATTTGTGAGTGTTTGAAAGTTTTCAATGATGCTACACTTCATTTCTCCGGCGTCCAATACCCAACTGCAAATTTGCATTTTAAATATGTTTGTGATATTCATCATGATATTCTTGAGTGGTTAGACTCTGATTTTTATTATATCCTTGATATGGAAAAGGCTATGAAAGAAAATTTTGATAAATATTGGAGCGAATGTAATTTATTGATGAGTTTTGGTGTTATACTTGATCCTTGCTATAAGATGGAGTTTATTGAGTATGCTTTTACTATGATTTATGGTAAGAAGTCTAAACAAGAAAAAGATGTGAAGAATTCTTTGAATGAGTTGTACACCATGTATGCAATGTCCGATTCTTCTATGGTTGATGTCGGATCATCTTCTAGTCTATTGAATTCATTTTCTGGTGACCAAGGGAGTTCTAAGATGGATGAAGGTTTCCAAAATTTCACGAAACAACGTTCGGAAAGTTCAAAAGCTCCAAAAACAGAGTTGGAGAAGTATCTAGAAGAAGATTTATTCCCATTTGATGCTAATGGGAAAGGTTGTGACATATTGGTTTGGTGGAAAAACAATGGTCTGAAGTTTCCTATATTAGTAAGGATGGCACGTGACATTCTAGCAGTTCCTGTGTCGAGTGTTGCTTCAGAATCTGCATTTAGTTTTGGTGGTAGAATAATTACCGACTCTCGTTCATCATTGGGTGTTGATTCTGTGGAGGCATTAGTATGTTTGAAGGATTGGTTGCCTAAACTTAATGGTAACTTCCTTATCTTGAACTTTATTTAAGAATATATATATATTCAAGAATTACATCATGTCTAACTTTCTTTATATCTTAATTCATTTATGTATTAGTACCGATTGTCGTTGGCTTGGATGCTTGACTTGTGATAGAACAACTTTTAGTCTCGACACTATGAAATAAGGTAAGAATAAGACTATTAAGGTTAATTTATATCTTGTCTACCTTTTTAAGTAATTAGTGATACATATGTTTCTTTATGTTTTCGTGAAGTATTTAATTATTTATTTTCAAATATAATCTCTAAATGAGTTGGTTGTGATTTTACCTCTATGCAGGTGTTAATGTGTTAATTGATTGGAACCGTTTTGGATGCGGAAAGTGTTGTATGGGCAGGGGCAGATTTCTATGTTTATGTAATAGAGATGATTTCTATGTTTGTAATAGGTTATGAGTGTATTTTCTTAAGTTAGAAGTATTTTCTTAATTAAGAGGTTAAACTGTTGAAGTTTGTTTAACAGGTTGATTTTGTGAATGAACTCAATGAAGTATGAACTGATGAAGTGATGAAATGCTATGTTAATGTTATTTTACAGGTGGTTTGTTTAACAGGTTGATTTTGATGAATAAGGTACTGCCCGACAGGTGGTTAGTTTAACAGGTTAATTTAGATATTTTGATGTTCATTAGAACATGATTTGGACTGTACCAGGTGATAAGGTCCATGAAATCACGAAAGCCCATCACGAAATCATGAAAGCCCATGTTTAGTGATCGGATCAGATATCGGATATTATTTTATACATCTGTCGGATTCGGATTCGGATGTGAGTGATAAATTTCGGATTCGGATTCGGATGTAGGCATATCCGAATCCGAAACTATCCGTCTGCAGCCCTAGGTCAGTTATATTATCGCAATGCAGTGTTTTATTACTGTTTTTTCTCAAAAATATTTTTTTCCAAAATTTAAAACGGTGCATAATTCTCTCATTTCTCTTCTCTATCTTTGCTACCATTAAGCCTCTTCATTTTTCAATAAAAAGTTAGAATACCCTATTCACTTCCTCGATAAAATAAAAGTGGTCTCCCCCAAAAAATAAAATAAAAGTGATCTCTCTCTATTATACATATATTCTAATACATCGTTCTTCAAATCTACATGTGCCTTTTAACATTATTTATAGTTTCTACATGTATATATTACTTATTGCTTATTGCACAAGGAAATAAGAATCTATAGAGTTTCCTTCGGGATAGACACCAAAATTGGCAAATGGCCAACCTTGTGGTGGTACCAGTGCACTCTTTCCCCAAGTACACCATTGGCACTTATTCTTTGACATACTACAAACTTTCAAAGATTTTTTAGTATTACCCCCCTACTAGATGGAGAAATTAGGGTCTCCCCCTTGAGTACACACAAAAAAAAAGTCAATTTGGATTGATCGTGTTTTTTTTTGTGTGTACTCAGGGGGTAGATTCTAATTTCCCCATCTAATTGGGGAAAATCCTAATTGGCTTATCTAGTAGGGGGGTAATACTAGTTAACCCAACTTTCAAAGGGTCTATGGAAAGAGGTCCTTAACTAGTGAGGTATTGATTGAAACCTACACAGCGGATTTGGTATCTTGGTGAAAGAGATTGACACAAAATTTGCAGCATGAGTGTAGACAAAATAATAATAATAAAAAAAAAAGGAATTTACGCTCTTTGAGTTAGTCTTAACCGGGTCCCCCAGTTAGTTTGGTTTTCACTAACAAAAATTATAGATTGTCATTTGATTTGATTGGTATTAAAAATCAGATCAGCTGATTTTTTGTCATAGAAATTCGAAAGTTCCACCCCACAGTTAATTCTCTCTAAAAAAAATTATGGTCGATTTGAAAGTCAAACCTATTGATATCAATTCCTTTGCTGAGAAATCAGCATCAAGAGCAGATGAGGGCGAGTTCGAGACTTCGAGAACCTTACGAAACAAAGAAAGGAATCAAAGACCATAATGTCAATTCATTGCATCCATTCATTGCACGTGAATCCTGGACTTGGACTAGTTTCCAATTTTTCATGGTCTCCAACCCACTTTCTCACATCTACTCTTGTCTAGAATCTAGATGACTTTGATTTTTATTCTTATCATGGCGGAAAGGAAAACGATTCGATAGGGCCCAAGCGATGCAAACAAATGTTTTACCAGACCCCTACTTTAACGAAGTTGTACAGTTTGTCAATGACAGATACTGGTGTTTTACCACCATTACTTGCATTGATTGTGCATTTGTGCAACAACTAAGCTATTTTTGTCTATCACACAAAACATATTTCCGAGGGAAAATGAGTGTACGCGCGCACGCAATGCAAATTATAGTGATAGTGATGAAATAAGAATCATTTCGGTATTGCAGACTTGATTAATCAAATAAAGAGCATCCTTAATTTGAACTTTAGAGTAGGTGAATAAAAGGTGGCAAGTACTAAAGAGGTTGGACTTTAGCACAAAAAAAAAAGTAGGTGAATAAAAGGTGGCAAGTACTGAAGAGGTTGGAATGTATGATTCCCTGATGGAAGCTTAATTGCTTGCAATGCAGTCCGTCATTAGTATTTCGGGATCACTTGGCAACCTTAACATCAAAGAATAGTTACATGTGTAATTAAGACATACAGTCCAAATCCGAGATGGAAAATCATATTTACAGATGTCATACAATTACACTTCTCTTGATCTACAACATCACAGGCCACTGACTGATTCTCTAATATACTTCACATCTCTTCTTGAGCAGAACCTCAAAACCAGTTCTAAAAAGATTAAAAGAATTCTCTTCTAATGATGTACAAAAATCGCCATAGCAAGTTCAAAGACTGAAACAACAGACGCCCGCTAGCTACTGTGTTTTAGTCAAAGAGTTCCCAGTCCTTGGTAATCTTTGTAGATGATTTTGTGGTTGGAGCGCTCAAGCTTCCCACTCCAGACTCAAATTTTTGCCATTTGGTAGTCACAGACACAGCATTACTACCATTGCTGAAGGGATTGGAATTTCTGGACTTTAGAATGTCAAGGGTTTCCACAAAGCTTTGTACACGGCGAACCTGGATAGGAGTTGAAAAATGGAAAACCAACAGTAAATGTGATGTTCTAATATATAAGATATAGTGAATACACAAATTACAAGAGAAAAGACACATCACCCGGCCAAAACCGAAACAAATCCATTCTCATAACTGTAACAGATTGGCTAACCAAATCATAACTGTCCTTTGATTCAGAGGAGACTATCTCCTATCTCAAGGAGACCATCTCCTATTGCATATACCACAAAACTTGGAGCTTAACTTACCAGTCTGCAGTATGGAGAAACCGTTGCAACAACCTTAAAAGCTAAAATACTCATAGCCTTTCTTATTGTCCCTATTTGTCACCTTCTTCATCACCCCACCTTCTTAGTAGTACAATTTGACCTGGGAGGCCTGGTCTTCCTTTCTAACCTGCGTCTACATTCCCCTTGGATATCTCCAAATTCATTCCCCATACCCCTACATTAGACACAACCCTAACCTACTCACCAAAACAAAATGGTGCGACATAGAGCCATAGTAGGACTTGAGTACCAATTCTGTGCGTGCCTATGACAGTACACTTTCACATCATTTTGTATGCTCAAAGATAGCCAAGACATATGACGAGCGAAAGTTGGTACAAACAAAGTTAATGTGACAGAATTCTATGCAGTTGTTTCGAAAGTAAACCTTGTGAAGAATTGTATACAGTCCCATGTACTGCCCATCTTTAACCATATATATAGCACATGCTTTCTCTTAAACGGACATGTCCGTTGACGGACATGTTCGTTGGAAGCTTATATAGTGTCTTCATAAGCTTATACAGTGTCGTTCGTTAAACAAGTTAATAAGCCGTAAACTAAAAGGTTTTGGGACGACACTGTATAAGCTTAGGAAGACACTATATAAGCTTTCGACGAACATGCTTATTTAAGAGAAAGCCTGATATATAGCATCTTTAATGTTTTTATGATTTTTGAAGTTGCAATTTAATTAGTTATTTACTCAATTCTACAACGGGATCTGGGTTTAGGTCCGAATTTAATATTTCCTGCCAGACTAACTTCAACATGTGTGGTTTAGATAAGATATTAAGGAGCCATGTTTCTTCTTCTTTCTTTGGGGGTCTCTGCATATTTTCTTCTCCATCTCTACCTTTGTTCCTCATATTAGACATAATTTGAATTTTTGAGGATAGGTGGATTTTTTTTTCTCTTTCCCTGCTCAGGTAAAATGTAATATCATTAACAAAGGAAGCTCAGAAGGCCTACATTACAAGTGAAAAGAAAAGAAAATAAATCTACCCAAAAAAGCCTAAAGAATGTAACTCATCACCCCATGTCTAAGAACATTACATGGTCCCACCTAGTTACAAAGAGACTCAAAAAAATACCATCTACACTCCTAAAAGACTTTACACCATCGAATTGGATTTAGATGTAATACATATAGTTTCAGGGATATGTGAAACACTTTTCATGGAATCATGGTACCCTGAGAACTGACTTACAGAGTAATTTTTATGGAAAACTGAAAAGATATAAAATAATATATTTGAAGAACAGTTTATAGAAACACGTACATTCCTAGTTCAAATAAAAGGCAAGTACATGAAGTTTTGTAGACTTAAGGCAAGCTAGTGTACTTTCAGGTTTGCCCATGCTCACCCCAAGGGTAACAACATTAATGGTGGAAATTATTGATGTACAAAGAACACTACATAAAAAAGCAAACCAAGTATAAACTATCAAGGAAAAAAGGACCAACTACAAACCTCAATACGTCTCTGATCTTTTGCTTCCCCTTCGGCTGCAATGCCATCCAACTTAAGCAACTGCATCATAAACAACTCTGTCAAGATATTGAACTCCTTCTCTGCAATCTTGGTCCCGTTCCTCATGATCGACTCCAGGGCTGATACCTACAAAATCGAAACCAACGAGATGAGTTTTTTTGCCACAAGGTCAGATTTGTTATTGCAGGTAAGTCATCACCTTCTTGGTCAGCTTATCCACCTCAACCCTGACTTTAGCTATAGCTTCACATGATTTTGATACTCCACTATCATTCTTCCTCTCCTGAAGCTTCTTTTCCCTGCTTGCTGGGTCCTCCAAGAGTACTACTTTTGACATGTCCAGTACACCAGCCATGTGCAAACAATCTGTATCTTCTTTTTCCTTCCCTCTAAACAATAGTCTTTGTTCCTTAGGCTTTAAACCAGTCTCATGGGCAAGAAGCCTCTTCAAATCGCCTTAATTAACCACAAAGAAAGCACAACACATCAATTCCAAAGCCAAAAATGACATAATAGCCCAAAACAACCATATTATTGGGTCAAAAAAAATTCTTTATGTTAAACACATTAAGTTTTAACAGACTTATTCTACATAGTAAACAGTACAACATAAAAATGACCAAAATTCAACTTGATGGAAAACATCCACTTTAAATTTCTTTCACAGCAAACCAAATTAAGCATGTATACATCACTTTCACATAAATCCCCAAAAGTAAAAAATACAAAAATACAAAGGGTAATTAGGGATCATCATAACTACCTTCAAGGACTAGAAGCCACTTAACGAGGAAGGAATCAATTTGCACTGAACGAGGAGGGAATGCATAATGCAACTATCTAAATTAGCAACAGTCCAGTACTCCATAAAAACTTGCATTGTATATAAAATGCAACACATATGTATACACAATACGATTGATAAAAGAAAGAACCCCCATTGCATCAAGGAAAATTTTGAGAATTACCAAAAGTAGATTGAGCAGGAACATTAATCTCATGTTGGTAAGAACCATGAGAAACCTTGATCTTGATCATAGGTCCTGAAGCACCAACTCCATCAATTCTCTTCTGAACAAGCATACCTCCAGGTCTAAGTTCCCATCCTATTTCTTCATTCTTTTTATTCTCTGAAACTACAACTCTTTTAAAGTTATGTTTTTTCATCATTACGTTACGTGCTAAAGTAATTATCTGAAAAAGGTGAAGTTGGTTAGAGAGGTGAAGTGTTCTTGTAAGTTAAAGATGAAGCTGTATTTGGCAAGCAAGTAAAAAGGATGTGTGGTATAATGTGGGTTGTTGATGAAGGAATTGAAAGGAACCTTCTTTGAAGAAACACTTGGTTGGTTTGTTGCCACTTTCAAGCTGTGAAGTTGGCAGATAAATAAAGAACCAAAGATTCTGGGACATAAACAACAGACATGCTAACCAGCAAACCAATTTTAAAGTTGCTTACTTGCACCATTGCCTATTTGCAACTATAAACTAAGCTGATAAAGGCGGCCTTGTGCACTCGATCGGTTGCACAATCAACAGCATTGCTGTGTATGACATCATTTCTTTTGCCCAAGGACCAAAATATCGACAATATTGTGTATCCAAAAAACGAAATATATCATATATATCAGAAATATTGAAAATATCTATTTTTTTTGTTGACTGTTAAAAAAATTATTTTGTATGTCGATATATCATAAAATATTAGAAATATTATCGATTATATAAAAAATATTGTAGATATATTAATAAAAATCGGTCAAAATCAACAATTTATATAGAATATATCGGTTGATATATCAGAAATTACAACATATATCGGCAAAAACAAGATTCAATATTTAGTAGAAATATATCAAATATTTTCATCTCGTGTACCCCAAAAATAAAATATATCAATAATATCTCAGAAATCTCGGCGATATTTTACCCTTGCTTTTGCCTCAACTCAAAAGTCACAACCCTCTCATTTCTATCCACTTTGTTCCTAGCTAGTTTGATTATAGGTGCAAAAATTATGTCCTGCCTATCTCCTATACGATGTACGGTTAGTGTGAAAAATGAATACCACATGACTTTTTTTTTTTCTTCGATAATAAACTTTTCATTTATCTCTAAACTTTATCTCTAAATGAGTACCACATGACATTTTAGCATGGTGCAACCATTTACTTTGCTTGTTAGCAATCATAATTAAATATATGGATATTCACAGCATCACAGGTTGATCTAAAATCTACCTCTGTAATTCTTGCTTTGGACCCAAAATTAATGGTCTTAATGACTAGACTTTAAACAGGTCGATGGATGTTCTTGTTGGAGTATATTGCGATTTACAGGGAGCAGTTGTGGGTATTATATTAGGTTCGTGAAGCTGTCGGATATGGTCAGAAGATTTATTGTTGCAAGAGTGCAATGTTTGCAAGAAGCCAAGAAGTAGCTAGACATTGGCACAAACAGTTACACTAGGCCACTAGTGCTCATTTTATTAGGGCTTGTGAACCAATAAAACAATATCCCGGCCCTTCAGCGATAGATTTGGCCTACGGGTACGGCCCATACCTCAGTAAGTTGTATTTAGAACCACTCAGCCCGGCCCATGTCTCGTTCAAATGGGCCTTGTTAAACAGGTAAAACAAGATCCCGGCCATCTGCTTCAGCTATATATAGATTTTCCAAATTGCAGTGCATTTGTCACTGTTCACAATCATATGAGCATTTTTAGTGATCCAATTTTATGTTGGCTGCTGCACTTGAGCAATTCGACGATAGTGGCGTACATCAAAAACTAATTTTTATGGTAAATTGCACTCTAGATCAATCCTTGACCATATGAAAATATTTCAACATGCATCAATCATTTTGGACCAAATTGATTTTAGAATGAAGGTGTTTTTTCGATTGGTGTTCTTCACTTTACAAGCGTCGGTGCAATTATTTATCACCCCATAATTTCACTTTTGCAATTTATTTCTAAAGAACAACTCTTAATTTCCCTAGAATTTTCTCTCTCCAAATCATTCTATTTTTTCTCCACAAATCTTTCTATTTTTTTGTGTTTCCATAAAAAAATAAAAAAACTATTAATTTCAATTACAAATTAAAAATTAAAAATTTCCATGTATGTGTTGCAGATTCTTAATGGGGTTCTCCTCAGTTCAATTACAGCGCGAACTTCTCAAATTTATTTTAAAATTAGCTATTATCATCAGTATTTTGGGTTGTAATAAAATTGCAATTTGTAATTGCATTGTTTTTTCATAAATGTCAGTGTAGTTTTGATTTTTTTTAATGGAAGGTTACTCTTTCTTTATGGAAACACACAAAAATAAAAGATTTAATTTGTGGATAAAAAAAAAATAGAATACGTACAAAGAGAATAAATAAATATTTGGTTTGATTTTAATTAACTAATGTTAATCAATAGATAACAAGATGGTGGATGTGTGTTGGATGGGTGCTTTAGGGAGATTTTTCGTTCCTAAGCGCCTAAAAGCGAATTTTTTCTTATAATTAAGATAGTTTCATAGTGCAGAGTTGGGGTGGAAATTTGGCCCCAACAATAACAATAACCTTAACCCGACCCTAAGCCCTCACAACTAAAGCCCTCACAGAGTCTAGGGCTGGGCCGGGCTAGCCCTAATGCCTTCTAAGGCAGGGCTAAAACTAAGGTTTTAAAACATAGGCCCGGTCCTAATTTAGCCCTCATTAGCCCCACTCCTAGTTATAGTTTCACTATAAACACATATCATAACTGTCCAACGTACTCCTTGTTAAATATTTCTAATTAAAATAATATTATCCATTGTAATTTATCAATTACCGTATGTAGTATTTTTTTTTTTTTTTTTTTTTTTTTTGAATATTTAGAGGGTTAAGGTAGCCCGGTTACATTGAACGACCCTAGGCCAAAGGCTCATGTAGCGCCCCGATTTTCCAGACAATTGAATATTCAGATAAAAGAGCTCAATCTGAATATTCAACAATCTAATAAACCAAGACGTGAGCGGGTTTGACTCACATGAGTCCAAACTAGAACTAAAATATAAAACACCTCTTTGAACATCGCGTTCAAAGAAATTTCGACAGAGTTTCCTCCTTATTTTCCGACATTTCATAAATTTACAACCTGTCCAAACCTGAAAATCAAATAATATACTTCCATTTAATATATTACAACCTCGATTAAGTAAACCCGACTACTAAAAGATATATTGATTAACACACGGCTACTTAACCATCTCGACAAATGCCGGTTAAATCAAGTAGTGCGGTAGCTCCAAAATCGATTTTTTTCTCCAATTATCGCCATAACTTCTAATTAATGAATTCATAACTAAAGACAATTAACATTATACTAAATTATTACAAAATCACTTAAAGGGAATAAATTTGAAATTAAAATAAATCGGTAAAAGGAACCGTTGTATCAATTAGTCGCGCTTCATTCACGTTAAATTGTGCTTAACTTGCCCGCGCGCCTTTTCTTGTCTTATGGGAGCACCTGTTCATCCCCGTGAAGATACTCCAACGCCGGTGGATAGGTAGTCAATATATAATAATCAACTTGAAATGAAATTGAAAACAAAAGACAAGGTTAACACATACCTTTAGTCGCTTAATA
The DNA here is from genome assembly GCF_015680905.1 of Coptis chinensis. Classification (NCBI taxonomy): domain Eukaryota; kingdom Viridiplantae; phylum Streptophyta; class Magnoliopsida; order Ranunculales; family Ranunculaceae; genus Coptis; species Coptis chinensis. Next base: position 79,910,481 of record NC_141463.1, on the reverse strand, counting down.
CCACTTACCGTTTTCTTATTAAATCCTTGTAAGTGCATCAATTAACATAATCTCAAGAAAAACGTTAGCATTCAATATATCCATGCATAACACGCATACAATTATATATTTCTCATGCCCAATTTCCACAAAGAATAAAAGAATATTAAACATTCAGTTTCCTTTCTCAAAGGGGTAGGGTTTTCCTATGGAAGGCCGAGCCGAGTGGTCACCCCGCATACCCATTTAGGGATAAAACCAATCGTAGTTCTCCTATTGGGATGGGAATGGATTAAGCCATTCGATGAGGAAGGCGACATGGGTTCCTCCTCTCTGCTCCAATCATGTAACATCCGCTTAACCGATTCTCAACCTTGAATCGGTATTCTACATGTATGTCACTTCACTTCTAATCTTTCGAGATTTCCCCGAATACTCAATCAAACAAACAACTCTCAATACCAATAAAGAATATTAACTTATTTATATTTGAACTAGCCAAAATATAATCTCGCGAGAAAAATAAACAAGAAATTTTGTGTGGCCTAGCGTTGTCCCTAGCAAATGGCATATGAGTGACTTGGATGTGGCCTGGTGCGGCCTAGCAGAGGCCAAATGGTGGCATGTAGCTACCTGGCTAGCATGTGCTTAAATAATAGGTTCGGTTAACACATATGAACTGTTTATCCAGCCAAACCAACTCCTTCATAAAATTTCTCAGAAACAATAATAAAAAATCTCCTAACTACCAACCAAAACAAAACTTTCGGTATAGTATGAACCCATGAATAACACCCAAACAAGTCTACTGAAACAATTAGAAAAAGACAAGAAAAATCATAATCAAAGCAATACAAACATGATATTTGAAAGTGGAGGGAAAACACATAATACAATAGCTATCCATTGAATCATTGATGGCTGCTACTGAATCAAAATGGTCAGTGAGGCGATTTATTTTGTTTTTGCAGGAGGTGTATCTCTCACACTTTCCCCCTCCGATCCTTATCCTCTCTATCTCAGCCCATGAGTCCAGCAACTATTAATATAAATGGGCCCATTTATAGCATAAGCCCAATTAATTGAATAGAACAGGCCCAATTAATATATAGTAATATAGGCCCATACCAAATATGATAAAGCCCGCCTCAAAACAAATACAATTAACACGAAATCCTATAATAGCACTGAACCAACACATAAAATGACATGATCACCCTTAGGTAAAATTCCAGGTCATTACAGCTCACCAACCCTGAAGGCTCTTGTTGATGCCCCATTTTGAGTAGACCCAACCACCTTCACCTTGTCCATGAAGACTTGCTTTCGCTCCTCGGTCCACCCATCGTAGCAACACCCCTGTCTCTAGCCTGAAGGCTCACCTGGTCTTGCAACCTCTCCCACGAGGAGAGGGGTACACAACTAATTGAGCTAGAAGCTCGTGTCTGTATGGGTACTTCTAATAACTTGTCTAATATCATAAAAACTTGTAAACCTAATTGTTTCTATCTCACAACTCACAACTCCCCATCTAACCTAGTTGCCAAGAAGAATAATGAGCACGACGTCAGTAAAACTCATTCTAAACTCTTATTTGTCTTTGTGTTTTTCAATGCTAAATGTAATTTTGGTGGGGTTTGCGTACAAGAAAGAACATATTGATGTCAGTGAAAACTCCTTCCCAAAATGTGTCTTGTGCATTTTAACTGTAATTTTGAAATACATGTATGAGCCTCTATGTACTTCAGTTCATTAGATTGTGGATGCGCATTTTAAATTGTTGAACTTATATATCAAAGATTATTACTAGATTGGTTGTTATTCCAATTTCAAAGTGGTGGGACTTTGAGTTTGCAGATCTTTGTAAATTTTTTGTAATAATATAAATGAATTTTAAAACTGATGTAGTAAAAAGATGCAAATATATAGGCCCGACCTTAAAACCTTTAAAGAGGGCTTAGGGTTGGATAAAGGCTTGAGAATTAGACTTATGACCCGGCCCTATGCTGGCTTTAAGACGGGCTAGCCCAGTCTTAATATCTGAAGGGCTTTAAATGTTTAGGCACAGCCCATTGCCCACCCCTAGTGCAGAGTTAACGAATATATACTTGTGTTTGAAGAAAATGCTTAGCCATGCCTAAATTAGTTGTCTCAGTAAACTTCATCTTTTTTATATATTAGGGTTAACGAATATTACCCCCTACTAAATGAGCCAATTTGGATTTCCCCCCACTAGATGGGAAATTAGAGTCTCTCCCAAATACACACAAAAAAAACACGGTCAACCCAAATTGATTTTTTTTTGTGTGTACTTAAGAGGGAGATCATAATTTTCCCATCTAGTAAGGGAGAAATCCTAATTGGCTCATCTAGTGGAGGATAATACTAGTTAACCCTATTTATTAAAGCACTATTCCAGAGATTGTTAATATAGAGAAGGAGACAAGTGGCAAAAAAACCGCAAAAATAAATAAAATGTATGTCTAAATGTGCAATAATGGGCGGTATTGCCTTGCAAAAAACGGTAGCAACTAAGCGTTTTCCATGAATTCGTTTACAATTGAACCAGAGATATCAAAATATAGCAAGCAGCAGATTATCAAAATAACAGACCAACAGTAGACATCACGCTGTTTCGAGACATATGGCTCTAGAGGTGATCTCATCCACATCCACAATCCACTCATCAGGCAGAAACTGGAGTAAGCAAATATATTAAATAAAAACATATTCAGTGACCAAGTTAGGTCTTGAGCTCAATTTTAATGCTAAGCGACACATATCACACTAATCCAACTTGTGATTGGGAAGACCATTAGTGTGGTAGGAGACATATTTCCAATACGTAAACCATTGAGGCCCCAAAAAGTTGAAAGTATCGTCTAAGACTTGTATTCACTAGAAAAGTAGAAGAAGTAACCAACAAGTTCATCAAAGATTTGAAAACTCGTACACAAATTATTCTTCAATCATTCTTATTTTCCCCACTCTGACTTCGTTTGTAACCATGACACATTGTGTCACCAATTTGACTCAAGAATCAACATGCCGAAACAGCCAAGCCGCGACTCATCTCAAACTTATCTCCATCTTAGTAATCTTCATAACAAGTGTGATCGGTATTTCTTCACCAGTTATGCTTGCAAGAAAGTTTCAAGGGAAACCAACTTTTGAAAAAAGTTACACTAGTGATTAAGTGCTTTGCAGCTGGTGTAATTCTAGCTACTTCATTCGTTCACGTACTCCCTGATGCATTTGATGCTTTGTCTGATTGCCAAGTAGCATCATTTCACCCGTGGAAAGATTTCCCATTTACGGGTTTGGGTTCAATGGTTGGTGCTTTATTAGCTTTGCTAGTTGACGTTACGGCAACTTCCCACGTCGAACATAAAAAGACGAGTCACTATACACCGGTTGGAACTCTGGATGAGTTGGATAAGAAGTCGGTGGAAGTGAGTGTGGAGGTGAGTTGCGATGATGGTAAATCGGTTGAGGATTTGATTATGATGAAGCAAAAGTTGGTGTCACAAGTTTTGGAAATAGGAATTATTTTTCATTCTGTGATTATTGGGGTTACGCTTGGAATGTCTCAAAATCAGTGTACCATTAGACCACTGGTTGTTGCTCTGGCTTTTCACCAAATTTTTTGAAGGAATGGGTCTTGGTGGTTGTATTGCTCAGGTATGACAACAACATGCTATAATACTGCTAATTGCTAAACTAGTTATCCGACAGTCAGTCAGTGTGAGTGCGTCTGTGTTTCAATTCTAATGGCTGGGGGAGTGTGGGAAAATGGTACATTAGTACCTATAGACTGTATACATTTGGAACCTTACTTTCGTCAAGGCCCAAATTACCAGTATGCTATGAATCCTATGATATAGCGAGCCCCTGAATTTCCAATATACATTATTGATTTGTTGGAAAATGTCAACAAATATATTATGGTGATACCGTGATAGTGTTCATATTTTGTTCAATTTGTCAGCATTTCTATGCCAAGACCCTACCCTTGCCTTTTCAGGTATGGGGATGAGGGGCTCTAATCCAATTTGTTATTTAATTTCTACAGTTTATGTACAAAATGTTTTCATTTTCACATTCCATTTATTGTCTAATTACAAAAGACCATACCCAGTTCTTGTATACTACAGATGGATTTCATTTTCACCCACAAATATTTCCTTTAAACTGGTTCAAATGTCAACAATAGGATGATGTGGTTGCAAAACTAAAACCAGAGATATTAAGGCTAAAATACCATTTGCTATTTCTTAGTAGTGCATTACTGCAATTTGAATGAAATGGTCAAATAGAAATACGAGGAGTGCAGTGATACAATTAAGTAGTAGAGTGATTATAAACTAGAGGTTACAAATTGATAATCAGTGTGTTCCTTCACCTAATACATTTTTATTGTTATTGACAACAGGCTGGTTTCAACTTGGGGACAATAGCATATATGTGCTTCATGTTTTCAGTGACCACTCCCATTGGGATCATCTTTGGAATGATCGTATTCTCTGTAACTGGCTACGACGATAGCAGTCCGAATGCCTTAATAATGGAAGGGTTGTTGGGTTCATTGTCTTCTGGGATTCTTATTTACATGGCGCTTGTTGATCTTATAGCGGTTGATTTCTTCCACAACAAATTGATGAGCTCACAACCCTCGTTGAATAAGGGATGCTACATAGCCTTAGTTCTTGGTTCTGCTTCTATGTCTGTACTTGCTCTATGGGCATAAAAGCAGCTTTAATTTGCACGCAAAATTTGAAATACAGCAAGTCAAGTCTTTGTTGGAATCTCTATTGTATTTCTAAATACTAGTGCGTGTACAAAGTGGAGGAGATGAACAAAAAGTGTTCTCTCCACTTTAGTGCATAGAAGATAGTCCCACATTAGTTATCCACTACTAGCAAATGAAGTATATGAGGAATTCTTCTACCATAAGAGCATGCCCTTAAGGTACAAATGCTTTTGTGTTAGGAGGGAGGACTCACGCGCGCACCGAGCCAGGTTGGGGTCAGGCTTGGGCATACTAGTGGATTGATCAATTGCCTAAACTTGTTTTTGTTTTTGCAAGTTTCGGTGTTCTATTATAAGTTGGTCTCTCTTCTTTATCTGTTTAGGAGACCAACGGCTGTGACTGACCAAACCTCTATATAAAGGAGACTGCCCTCCATAGAGGATTTTCAATTCAACGTAACTTCGTTAAACCAATTTCTGAGAAAGCAACTTACACATCCGTAGAGAAACGTAACTCGCAAAACCCCAAATTCTTCTTCTTCTTTCTTTTCTTCTTACCGTGAGTGGAGAGAGTTATATCTTTGTTTAGAGAGTAGTTTGTTCTAGAGAGTAGTTTGTTCTAGTGCAAGTCAAATTGCTGTACACCATTGTATCCTATGAGAAAGACGTCACTGCTGCCTTTTTGCACCACTAGAAGGGGCGGGCGAAATCTTTCCTTAAGGACAGCCTAATCCGTGCCTTGGTTGTTCCCTGTTACTGCTGTCCTTGCCTCTTCATTGTTTCCTTTATTCGTAAACAACAATTTTAAGAAAAGAATTGAGATGTCTACACCAGCAGACACGCCGAACAAAGAAACCAATTCTGGAGTCATGGAGGTTACTTCGACTATGAGAGATGCTACATCTCTACTGAATGCTCGCAACTTATCTAATGTGTCAAAGATTGAATCCTTTAATGGTTCACACTTCAAGCGATAGAGAGAAAGGGTGTTCTCAACCCTAGATGTACTCAACTATGCAAAGTATCTCACTGATACAGCACCTGACTCACAAACCCCATCCTATTCTTCTTCTCTTCTTTTTTTACTGTAGCCGCCAAAGAGTTATATTACTATTCTAGAGAGTAGTTTGTTCTAGTGCAAGTCAAACTGATGTACATCATTGTATCCTGTGAGGAAGACGCCACTGCTGCCTTTCTGCACCACTGGAAGGGGCAAAATCTTTCCTTAAGGACAGCCTAATCCGCGCCTTAGCAAGTTCCGGTGTTCTATTATGAGTTGGTCTCTCTTCCTTATCTGTTTAGGAGACCGATTTTGGACCGACCAAACCTCTATATAAAAGCGGATGCGCCTCCATAGAGGATTTTCAATTCAACCAACTCGTTAAAACAATCGAGACAGCAATTTACATATCTAGAGAAACATAACTCGCAAACCCCAGCCTATTCTTCTTCTCTTCTCTTCTTACTGTAGCCGCCAGAGAGAGTTATATTGTTGTTCTAGAGAGTAGTTTGTTCTAGTGCAAGTCAAACTGCTGTATACCATTGTATCCTGTGAGGAAGACACCATTGCTGCCTTTCTGCACCACTGGAAGGGGCGAAATCTTTCCTTAAGGACAGCCTAATCCGCGCCTTGGTTGTTCCCCATTACTGCTGTCCTTGTCTCTTCATTGTTTTCTTTATTCATATACAACAATCTTAAGGAAAGAATCGAGATGTCTACACCAACAGACACGCCGAACAAAGAAACCAATTCTGGAGTCATGGAGGTTACTTTAACTATGAGAGATGTTGCACCTCTACTGAATTCTCGCAACTTACCCAATGTGTCAAAGATTGAATCTTTCAACGGTTCACACTTCAAGCGATGGAGAGAAAGGGTGTTCTCAGACCTAGATGTACTCAACTATGTAAAGTATCTCACTGATACAACACCCCGACTTCATAAACCCCAAAATTCTATTCTTCTTTCTCTTCTCTTCTTCTTCAGAGCCGCTAGAGAGTTATAATGTTGTTATAGAGAGTAGTTTGTTCTAGTACAAGTCAAATTGTTGTACACCATTGTATCCTGTGAGAAAGACGCCATCTAGCCTTTTTTTGCACCAATCGGAAGGGCAAAATCTTTCCTTAAAACTGACCTTAATCCGCCTTTGTTGTTCCCTATTACTGATGTCCTTGTCTCTTCATTGTTTTCTTTATTCGTATACAACAATCTTAAGGAAAGAATCGAGATGTCTACACCAACAGACACGCCGAACAAAGAAACCAATTCTGGAGTCATGGAGGTTACTTCGACTATGAGAGATGTTACACCTCTACTGAATGCTCGCAACTTACTCAATGTGTCAAAGATTGAATCCTTCAACGGTTCACACTTCAAGCAATGGAGAGAAAGGGTGTTCTCAGCCCTAGATGTACTCAACTATGCAAAGTATCTCACTGATACAGCACCGTGTGGAGGGTTCTAATGATTTTGAAAGAAATCAAGTTGCTTGGCTCAATGGGAATAAGGTATGTCATCATGCTATTTTGAGTACCTTGTCCAATGAAATTTTTTATATTTATTGTTAAAATAAGAATGCATATGATATATGGGAGAGTTTGAACAAAAAATACATAATAGAGGATGCTGGTACTCAAAAATATGATGTTGGGACTTTTCTAAAGTTCCAAATGAGAGAGGATAGAGATGTAACGTCTCAAATCCATGATTTTCATGTGCTAATTAATGATTTGGAAACTAAGGGTATTGATTTACCCGAAACCTTTGTTGCTGGATGTTTGATTGAGAAACTCATCGAGTCTTGGAAACACTGTAAGAATAGTATGAAACATAAGCGCAAACAGATGACTCTTAAGGATGTGATCATTCACATTCACATAGAGGAAAAGAACAATACTCGGGATGAGGTGTTGTCTAAGGAATTCCATTCCAAAGCCAATATCATTGAAGGTAATCCTGACAAATCCAACAAAACCTCTAAAAAGCAGAAGTACAACAAAAATAAGAATTTCAAGGTCAAAAGCACTTCTTTTAAAAGGAGTGGTACTGGCAATGGTAATTGTTATGTTTGTGGTAAATCGGGACATAGGGCTTTTCAATGCAGGCACAAGAAATACACTGATGATCCTCCCAATGCTAATTTAGTTGAAGGAGATGATATAATTGTTGTTATAGTGTCACAAGTGTTCATGGCCACTGGAAAGAAGAACTGAGTACTAGATTCTGGTGCCACCCACTTGTCTGTGGTGATGTTGAAGCTTTCTCAGACTACATACTACTGAAAGATGAAAAAGTCTATATGGGTGACTCAAGGTCTGTTCCTGTTGAGGGAACATGCAAGATTCTTCTGAAGTTAACTTCAGGGAAAACCCTTTCACGTAGTAATGTTCTCCATGTTCCAAAGATTAAATTAAATCTGATTTTTTGTCATTCTTGGGAATAGGTCAGGTCAAGGTGACTTTTAAAAGTGACAAGTTAAGTTCTAAGTAAGATCGAATGAGAGTTTTGTTGGGAAAGGTTATTGTAATAACAGTGGTCTTTTCATGTTGAATGTACTTGACAACATTATTATTAATAAGAATGAATCTGCTTCTGCTTACTTGCTTGACTATTTTAATATATCGCATGGTAGACTAGGACATGTGAATGTTCAGTATATGAAAAGGATGAAAGCATGTGGTTTATTGTCTGATATTTCTGATTTTTCTAATGATAAATGTGAGATATGTGCTGAGACTAAAGCCACAAAGAAACCTTGTAGAATTGTTTCTAGAGATAAAACTGGATTACTAACTCTTATTCATACGGATTTGGGTGAATTCATAAGTACCATGTCTAGAGGGGGGGAAGTTTTATTATATTACATTCATAGATGACTTCTCTAGGTACACCATGGTATATTTACTTAGAAACAAGCATGAGGTAGGTGAGATGTTTCTCAAGTACAAAGCTGAAGTTGAAAACCAAATTTTTAATCTGTTAATATTAAAGACTTGATTACGTGAGGGTGGAGAATATGAGTCTAACCCCTTCCAGGACTTTTGTGACAAGAATGACATTATTCATGAGACTACTCCACCATACTCTCATGAGTCTAATGGAGTAGCCGAACAGAAAAACATAACACTAAAAGAGATGATGAATGATATGCTTGTAAGTTATGGAGCTTCCCTGAACTTGTGGGGGGAAGCAATGCTATCTGCTTGCCATATACATAATAGGATACCCAACAAGAAAACAAGGAATAAGACACCATATGAATTATGGAAAGGTCATATAACTAACCTGAAATACTTCAAAATGTGGGGGTGTCTTGCAAAGGTTCTAACGAACGAACCTAAAAAGAGAAAATTGGGACCTAGAAATGTTGATTGTATGTTTATTGGTTATGCTCATAATAGTGTTGCATATAGATTTTTAGTAATAAAATCTGATAATAACCTTGTTGATGCTAACATTATTATAGAGAGTAAAAATGCTAATTTCTTTGAGAATATGTTTCCTTTGAAAATAGGCATTGAGAGGTTGGTTGCTCCTAGTGAACAACAATCAACAGATCCTAAAATTTCTGAACAAGAAATTCGGAAGAGTAAAAGAGATAGAAAATCCACCAATTTTGGTGATGACTTTTACACATTTCTCGTTGATGATGATCCTGTGACATATAATGAGGCAATCAGTTCTAGAGATGCACCTTTCTGGAAAGATGCTATAAACTCATAACTAGATTCGATTATATCTAATCGCACATAGGAGATAGTTTATCTATCTCCTGGGGCGAAACATATACGTTACAAGTAAATCTTCAAAAAGAAATTGAAGCTAGATGGTTCCATTGATAAATACAAGGCTAGACTAGTAGTCAAGGGATTCTCCTAGAAAAAAGGCATTGACTATTTTGATACTTATGCTCCTGTAACTAGGATTTCTTCTATAAGAGTTCTAATGGCTCTCCCTACTATTCATAATTTATTTATTCATCAAATGGATGTAAAAACTGTATTTTTGAATGGTGATCTTGATGAAGAAATATATATGATGCAACCTAAGGGTACTATAGTACCAGGGAATGAGCATAAGGTATGCAAATTAGTAAAGTCTTTATATGGGTTGAAACAAGCGCCAAAACAATGGCATGAAAAGTTTGACAATGTCATGATGTCCAATGGATATCAAATAAATGATGCTGATAAATGTATTACTTTAATTTTTTTGATGTGAATACATATGTGATTATCTATCTATATGTGGATGACATGTTAATCATGAGTCCTAGCCTTGATGTTGTGAGAAACACCAAGATGTTCTTATCCTTCCAATTTGAAATTAAGGATTTGGGAGAAGCTGATGTGATTCTTAGAATCAAAATCATCAGAAACTGTGATGGCTATACGCTTTCACAAGAGCATTATGTTGAGAAGATTTTGAAGAAGTTTAACTATTATGATAGTAAGCCTGTGTCGACACCTTATGAGGCAAGTAGTGAACTTCAAAAAAATAATCAACATAGTGTCCTTTAGCCTAAATATACCCAAATTATTGGTAGTCTCATATACTTGATGAATTGCACTAGACCTGACATTGCTTATGTAGTTAGCAGGTTAAGCAGATACACTCATTGTCCTAGCAAGGAACATTAGAGTGTGTTAGAGAGACTAGCCAAGTACTTGAGATGAACAATGAATTACGATATATGTTTTAGACAAACTCCACCTATGATAGAGGGTTATTGTGATGCAAACTGGATATATGATTTTCATGATATCAAGTCCACTAGTGGTTATATATTCACCCTTGGTGGAGGTGCAGTCGCTTGGAAATCTTCTAAGCAGACCTTGATAGCTCATTCAACCATGGAGTCCGAGCTTATTGCTTTAGATAAAGCAAGTCTTTGAAATTTGAGTGGCTTAGAAACCTTTTGGCGATCTTCCTATTAGTCTTGTCGGGGCCTTGATAGCAAAGGCAAAGAGCAAATTGTATAATGGGAAAAGCAGACATATCCATCGAGACTTCTGATCTATAAAGCATTTCTTTGGAATCTGGAGTTGTGGCTCTAGATTATGTGAGGTCAGAGTTAAATTTGGCCGATCCTCTAACCAAACCACTTAGTAGGAGGCAAGTGGTTGAAACGTCAAGGGGGATGGGACTTTTGCCTAACATAGAGGGCGACACTGATGGCAACCTTACCTATGTGATTGGAGATCCCATGAAGTAGGCTCAAAGGGAAAAACAAGTCACCTAGTCGGTCTGGTATGCTATCGTCTTTTTTGAGACGTCCCACCCTATGACGAGATAGTATTTTTGTATACTTTGTATAACTTGAATTGCAATGAGTAAGGATGAGTTATTTTACTCTTATTGGAATCCATAGTCCATTTTATAATGAGATAGTGTATTTTAACTGCAATGTACACTTGGTGGATATCCACCTACGTGAATGTAGAACTGGGTCGGTTCTTATAAGTATACTACGGACAAATACTCTAGAGCATTCATGGAACACAGGCAGTGCAAGAGCCAAAAAGCGTAACACCGCAGAACAGGCATATAATGAAAGAGCAATGTGGGTGCATGCAATCTATTTTACTACATGGGAATGTTGGTTCAAAGATTTTTTAATCCACCACTTTCACGTATTATAAGACATGTTACCCTTTGACTAGTTCAATCCCGTAAAGCATCAGTATCTTAGGCATTGCTTTTTCGATTCTCTCTGACACTTCGTTAACCCATTTCTTTTGTAATATCCTATTTCAAAATAGTGGGGGACTATTAGTATTTTAAAATAGTGGGGGATTGTTGGAATCTCTATTGTATTTCTAAATACTAGTGTGTGTGTGTACAAAATAGAGGATATGAACAAAGAGTGTTCTCTCCACTTTAGTGCATAGAAGATAGTCCCACATTGGTTATCCACCACTAGCAAGTGAACTATATGAGGAATTCCTCTACCATAAAGGCGTGCCCTTAGGATACAAATGTTTTTGTGTTAGGAGAGATGACTCACCCAAAGCCACACGCGCGCGCCCGCACCGCACCGCACCGAGCCAAGGCGCGTCTGGTTCGGGTTTGGGCTTACTAGTGGGTAGTGGATTGATCAATTGCCTAAACTTGTTTTTGCTTTTGCTTCAGCAACAAGTTTCGGTGTTCTATTATGAGTTGGTCTCTCTTCCCTATCTGTTTAGGAAGCCGATTGCTGTGACCGACCAAACCTCTATATAAACAGGACTGTGCATCCATAGAGGATTTTCAATTCAACAGAACTCGTTAAACCAATCCCAGAGACAGCAACTTACACATCCAGAGAAACAGAACTCGCAAACCCCAGCCTATTCTTCTTCTATTCTCTTCTTACTATAGCCGCCAGAGAGAGTTATATTGTTGTTATAGAGAGTAGTTTGTTCTAGTGCAAGTCAAACTGATGTACACATACCATTATATCCTATGAGGAAGACATCACTGCTGCCTTTCTGCACCACTAGAAGGGGCAAAATCTTTCCTTAAGGACAGCCTAATCCGCGCCTTGGTTGTTCACTGTTACTGCTATCTTTGCCTCTTCATTGTTTTCTTTATTCGTATACAACAGTCGTACACATTCATATTTCATGCTCAATCTTGTTGCAGGTAGTAAAATATAAGTATTGGTAAGGCGTAAGGCTAAACTGTCCAAATAGATATGTAGAATTCCTTTTGGGTAAATTCTTGATTCGGCCATGATAATTGCACATTGTGCTCCAACCAACCATGCCTTTTAATTTTGACCTATTTAACAGATTTTTGACCATTTTGCCCTTCCTTACAACACTTTCTCTCTTCCTGCCACACTCTCTCTCCTCTTGTCACACTCTCTATCCTATTTGTACTTTTGATGTTGACATGAGAAGTTACAATAACCCATTAGATTCTCTTAGCGATACGGACTAGCTACTGTTGACCGTTAGTTGGATTTTGACTCTCATAAAATGAAAAATATGGTAGTAATTTATACAGACACAGTTAGCTAATTTTGAAATCTAGAAGAGCAATTTACAGACCTACTATCCGCAACCTTTTTCGTTATTTTTTGTAATTCAAACATGAGACAACTTTTACCTCGTTTTTTGTGCCAACATCCAAAAGTTTGTATAAAGCTCCAAAACTACTGTTTTTTTCTTCATCTTCTTGATTGCCTCATCCTTTTTGTTTTTCTAAGGTTTTTCATGGTGGACAACAACACAAACCTTGGTAATGGTATAGTTCTTATTGTTTATTGATATGTTTTGTTGTTTTCAGTGTTAGTTTGTTTTTAGGTAGTCTTGGGTTTGTTTTTACATAGTAATGTTTGTGTTTTTTAAAGGTTTTAAAGGTTTTTTTTTTTAAGGTTTCCATGTTTGTATTTACAATTTCCATATTGATTTTTGTTCATATTATTATGATATTTATAAAAGTTTAATGTCATAAAATATAGAACAATAAAGTGGTGGTTTTTGTTCTTCTCTTAGCTTTAGTAAGCTTCATCTTTCTTCTATCTTTTTTTTTGAAAAAGTTGAGTGAAGGGGTTTAGTGATTGGTTTGGGTTGTTTTTTTTTTAATATATATATATACAGAGATGGTGAACTTGGTTTTAGCTAAAAATTTCGGCGTTGATTCCACCATGGGCTGGTTGGATTCAGGGTGTTTATGGCAACTTTGATATCTTGTGAGGTTTCTATTTTTGTTGTCTTGAATTTTTGTTTAATTATATTGGCTTCTTTTGAATTGCAACAAAGGAGGAATAAAAAATTGGGTGTCTTGAATTTGATATCCAGGGTTCGCTTGAGGTAACAAGTATATGCGAGACCTACAAACATGACGACATGCGTAGTAAAGCAATATCAATGTGTGGATGTGCACATGGCAGCTCAAAATTACAAATGGGGATGAAATAAAACATCTGAGTGAAGTGCTCAAATTGTAGTGAGCTGCTTAATGAAGAAATTCTAATAAATGCTTTTTCTGGAAAACAATTGTTTTTGAAAGAAAATGTGTTAGCTCATCGAAACGTTCTTTCAACCAAGTTAACCTAGTGGACGGAATAATAGGTAAATGAGAAACTTTATGTATGTTATTGTTAGTGCCAGTACATGCTTTCGTTGGTGACAGTTATAAACGTTTTGTTTACCAGACAGTTCGCTTGATCAACTGTTAACTGGAACTCGTCAATTTGAGATTCATGACTCCATTGAAAGGGTCCCACAGAGCTTGTCGATGTTCAAAAATGTCTTGGTAGGTGAGGGTTGGCCAACATGTTGTAGCAGTGTAAATGAGAAATTTACTGATACATCAATTTCCAATTACTGACTGTTCGTTTTACCATTTTAGATTTTATCCCCGATGGAACTTGGAAGCTTAATTTGGTACTTCAGAGAGAAAATAAGAAAGCGTACCTCCTTCAACCCTCAGTGCACGTTTTCTTTCTTTTACTGATATATAATATGGCTTGAATCTTACGATTTATGACTAGATATGATTTACGATTCGGTAAAAATGGAAAACGATTCCCATTTCGATTCAGGAGTTGACAACATTGGCTGCTACTGAAAACCAAGTGGACATTCACCAAGAGCAAGAGTTTTTGTAACTGAACTGGCAGTGATTGTGTGAGTGTTTTAAGTAGTGATTTGTTGACTATGAGCACATTCTATATTGAGGCATTGTTTGTCACTTATATGTGATATTTGGTGCATGTTGAACTTGTAGTCAAAATGAGGTGGACTTTGCCCAACAAAATGATAAGCAAGAGGTGAAGATTGCTGGAGATGGTAGTACGTTAAAATTAAAGGAGGTAGGCATTTCCCAAGAGATTGTTGAGCAATAAGGGAACAATGCTGAATATGGTAGTCAAAATGAGCTAGTTGCCCAAGAGAATGTTGAGCAAGTAGGGAACAGATGCTCAAGTTGTAAGCATGATGAGAATACCGATAAGAATGGTACTGAGAACCAGGGGAACAACGATGAAGAGGGTATTTAGGACGAGGCCCACAACGCTACATTTTAGGACCACAAGAGAACTAGATTATTGCAAGTTGCCGATATACGAGACAATTTAGGATGCCAATTACTACTTTTGAACTTCAGTATGTGTTATTAAATGCTACAATTTTGCTTTATTTGGTGTATTGGATAAATTCATAAAATTAAACTTTTGTTTCACTAGAAGATGTGTGAAAATCCTAAACACCATAAGATGAGCTGTGAAAATCATAAGTAAAAACCAAAAGGGTTTTTTAGACTTTAGTACCACTTTTTAGACCGATATTAGGAAATAGTACCACTTTTTTTTCTTGACCTTCAGTTGATCGAGTTGACTACGGTCAAACTGACAGTATTTTCAATATGACGACATTACCCCTCCCGTGCCTCTCACGTGTTTTATGTAATTAGGTTTTGGTACCACTTTTTAAGTTGTCCTAGACACTACATGTTACAATTTTAGTGGTTGCGCGATGTATTGTAATCTTGGCCGTTATGTTGTTTTTTCGTTGATCCCGATGAATTAAGAGACATAATATCAGTTTTTTTGAAATTTGGTTCAAAATTTGGTTGCAATGCTTCCATCCACGCCACTCGATCTTCCCTAGCTTCTGCTCAAAATAACACACAGCAGTGGAGCTAAAATCTAGGGTTTCTCCTACTTCGATTGCAATGGGGAAGGTTTCGATAAGGAACAAGACACACACAATGTGTGTTCGATCTGGACGTAGAAGTTTCCATCTACAAAAGAGTCGTTGTTCTGCTTGTGCTTACCCAGCTAGTCGCATCAGAAAATAAAACTGGTCGAAGGAAGACAACTGGAACTGGAAGGATGCAATATCTTTGTCGACGGTTTCTTACGACTACAACGGCTGCAACGCCGATGGTTACAAGATGATGAAGTACGTGATGAACATTCTACCTTATGAAATTTCATATTTTCATCCACTCAAATTCGAACAACCTCTTCGTGACGTCTTCTTTCAAACAAATACGAAAGACATTTTTTCTTTCTTCTTCCACAATCCATACATCACTGAAAATCCATTATCCTCAAAACCCAACCACCATTGATAAATTAAATTGCATCTTTATTATTTCACAAAATTAAATTCAAAGATGGGGCCTCTTTCATGAGTTATTCTTCTTTTGAGTTTTGAGTTTCAATGAGATATTGATGATGACTTCTTTGTGTATTGGCTTTGCAGAAACAAGGAACTTAAAAAAATAATTGAAAGTGTTGCTTGGGTTTCATTGATTTTGATGATTCCATTCTACATGATAGTAAAATTGATGGATTTGTTGGTAATATTATGTGAAGAACAGAAGAAAAAAATGACAAGGAAAAAGGTCGAAGAAGAAGACGGTAATACCAAAGCAAAGGGAGTTGACTAGTTCTCTAGTTATGGTAGGTGGAATAAATGTTGTTGTCTAGCTCGGCGTGACCGGTAAGCCTGATGAAAAGAGAATTTAGATAGAACTTTTGGCTTGCCACGTGGACCATCTCTGATTCATTAGATTAAAATCATTATGTGGCTAGCAACTTGAGTGAGTTTATATGTCAAAGTAAATATGTCCCTTGAACCCGACCCTTTTTGTATTCATATTTTGGTACCACTTTTTAAGTTGTCCCAGACACCACCTGTTACAATCTTACATATTTTTTGAAATTTGGTACTATTTTCTAATATCGGTCAAAAAAGTTGTACCAAAGTCTAAAAAACCTTGAGGGTATTGTGGACTTTATGAAAATCTGAACAGATTAAAACAATTCGACTTCGGTCAACTGACAAAAGTGGTACTATTTCCTAATTTTTTTGAAATTTGATACTATTTTCTAATATCGGTCTAAAAAATGGTACCAAAGTCTAAAAAACCCAAACCAAAAACATCTTGTAAGTGGAAGTGGGATTGAAGATGAAGATAAAGAAATTGTAACTCCGATTTCCCAAAAATCTCCTGCATCGATAGTGGGTGGACAACTAAAGGCTACTATTATTGATGGAGCAGTTACAGTGAAAATTAAAGGAAGTATTGGTGATGTTAGTGAACTTGTCAATAATTTATCTATTAAAGATTAAAGGTGTGTTTGTTAACTGGCAAACTTCTAGTGGGAAAATATAAGATTTGCCAGTGTTTTCCCACTATAAATTTGCCAGACAAATCCATAGTGGGAAAATTTTAGTTTGCCAGTGTTTGTTTGCAAAAATTTATAGTGGGAAAATATAAGATTTGTTAGTTTTGCCAGTGTTTGTTTACATGATTTTTCTCCAGTGGCAAATGATATTTCAATTTTTTGGAGATATTTTTTTTGGTTTTCAAACTCAATGAAGTATAACAAAAAATTAAATAAAATAAAATACAATACAACTCAACTTTAATAGTATCCATAGGATGTCTTTTTAAACAACCATCGCAGCATAGCAGTAGCAGCAGCACACCACCACCACTCCACCACACCTACCACACCACCTAATTGCACATACTACACACACTACCACACACACCAACCCACTACACGCACACAAAGACTCAACAAGAACACACAATAAAATATCCAAAAGTAACATCAATGTCACTTAACAATAATATATCGGTCCACCACTTAACAACAATCCCACAAAACATATAGTTCAAACATAGAAATAAACCAAAAACAAGGTTGAATCAACGTCCAAAATTTGTTCTAGCCTCCTAAACAACCATGAAGCCTTGATATCCTCTTTAAGGCCCAAGAAGACCTTAATAAGCCTATCATTCTCGACCAAAAGTCAAGCGACCTTAAGAAAAGCTCGAGATTCATATCGGAAGAGACTGCAAAGCATCCTTCAACAAATCTATTTGGTCTACTTCTTCTTCTTGTGGTTCGGTTTGAGGGCCTCGGCAATTTTTGCCACCGCTTCAGCTTAACACCTTAAACGAAGGGGTTCGGTATATCCTCAAAGAATCGAGACTTCCTAGTCTTCTTAGAAGTAGGTGTAGTGCTTCTAGGACCACTTTCAGTTTGAGAAGTATCCCCACCAAGATCTCGAGGGAGCACCAAAAAAGCCGAGGACTCACTAGCATCGGGATTGTCACCCCATCTCCTTGGGTTTGCCTAGAATCATCTAAACAAGAAGTTGAAACAAAAAGTTAATTTCAAAACTAGTTAGACACACAAAATTCAACTCTATTTACATCTAATCAACTTACCTCCATCCACCATGTCATCATCGAACCCACTATTGCCCCCTTCTCCAGTTGCATAATCATTCCCAAAAATGAGACAACATTCGTCATAGTAAGGAAATGATTTCCTGCCTGAGAGTTTTATAACGGATGAGCCTAAATCCCACAATATACCAATTAATATGGCATCCAAAACCAAATCCTATAAAAAAAATGAGATTATTTTATTACCTTTACATAACTCTCCCATGCATTCTCATCTGCATCAATTCTCTTGGTCTCTTTGTTGAAAGACAAACCAAACCCACTAGCATCAACTGCATGTTTCGCAACTTGCCAAGCAAGTCTCATTGTTTTCAACCTCGACCTGACATTGTCTGAAACACAATTCATTCCAAGTCGCGTATTGATCTCATCAGCAGTACGCTTCAAGCTCTCTTTCCTCCACCCATTATCTGCCCTCTTGCCCCCAGTAGCTAACTCCTCTAACAACACCTCTACCAAGATGGCTTCCATGTTGGGATACCATCTAATTTGGGGCGATCTTGTTTTCACAACTTTTTTCTGTTTTCTAGCCATACCTAGTTTGAAGCAATGACCAACAAAGAACATAGCATAGTAACATATCAAGGTAACAAATAAGAAAGATTGCATGTGAATAAAACATTATAAGTAGTTGAAACATAATAGTGTCTATTACAAAAACACTCTAATAAAATCATAAGTCTACTACAAAAACATCACTCATATAATCATAATATCTATTACATCACTCGTTATCTTCCCACATTGCAATTGACAACTCATCCCTAAAATTAGTCCACCCAATGCTTGGTTGCATATCAATATTCATATTTGGAGCATTCGAGAGTTGTCGACCTCTTCCTCATCATCGATTGAGCTCCTCGTCACTCAATGTATTATCGGGATCTTCTTCTTCAAGAAGAAGTTGTGCAATGCACAACAGGCAAGGATAACCTTTGTGTGTGTTTTGACATCGTGGAAAACTGCATGCCTTAGATAGGCAAATCGCTTCTTCAAGAGACCAATTGTCCTTTCAACAACAGTACGCAAAGATGAATGACGAAAGTTATATTGTTCTTTATGATTTTGAGGTTGAACTTCACCTATCTCTCTAAGATGGTACCGTACACCACGGTAAGGCGTGAGGAACCCTGGCACTAAAGCAAATCCAGCATCCGCAAGATAGCACTTGCCATTTGGAACAATAAGTTTATGCCCTGGACAAGCCACAACACTCCTCAACAACCGTCCATCGTGTGCTGATCCCTCCCACCCTGCTAGCACGTATGTGAACCTCATGTCAAATGTGCAAGCTACTAACACATTTTGGGTCACGACACCTTTTCTGTTACGATACCTAGCCTGTTGTGCTAGTGGTAAATTGATTGGAAATTGTGTACCATCAACCGCACCCACAGCATCCTAACATAAAAAAATTCATAAATATTTATTAAACTATTAATCATTGAAATCAGAATGATCCTATCCATTTTCTAAAAAGTTGACTGACCTTGAAATAACAATGCCAATGATGTGTGTTGGTACACTCGCGAGGAGAGTTATCAGCGGTAGCATTTGTTACTAACTCTCTGAATAAACAAAGGATTGCATCCAACACAAGATGGAAATAACGGTGAACTGTTTCTCCTGAACGGAAGAATTGAAATATTTCATTTCGATTACGCATGTCATGCCCAACAGTGTTGAGAAATAGGGCAACTTGCTCTTCCAATGTAACATGTCTGCTTTCACGTAGACCATGACCATGCAAACGAGTGCACAAGCGACGAAACATTGATCGTCTCATCCTTAATTGCTCGTGGCAGAATCTGTCAGTGCTAGTATACATCCTACCCAATACAGTTCTCCGCACTTGATCCTAATTCCTACGAAGACCTCTAAGAAGAGCGGGGGGAGCCCTACGCCTAGGCCTATACCTCCCCATATACATTCTCCTATACCACCATGTCATCATCATATATGCACTTATAACTATAAGTAGAAATGCCACTAACCTACGTTGGCGTTCGGTAATCATTCTACAATATCTCAAAAAGAAAAAATAAATAATGAAGTATACAAATTCATGTACTCAATTAACGAAACAAACAAATTGATACAAACATACATGCATGAACAACAATCCATACATCTAATGTATTCAACCAACAAAGCAATAACAATGAACCATTCTAAAAATAATTACAACAAAGATTTGGGTATTCATTGTGCATTTGTGCCATGTCAGATAGGGTATAACACCCCGTCTTTTTAATTGCATTTTTCCTATAATAATATAAATATTAATAATAATAATAATGTAAATAGAATACAGAAATAGGATATCCAGTTGTTAGAAAAAAAAGCCCGTAAGTAAGTAGATAGGATAAAAGCCCGTAAGTAAGTAGATCGGTTTAAAACCCGGGTTTTTCGGAGAGGTTTGAAAAACTAGAAAATAAGGGTTTCTCAATAGAGTTTGGAGGAAAGAAAAAAAAAAAAGGTGAGAGTTTTACTTGAGAGAAAAAAGGGGTTTGAACAAGAAAGATCGTTATCGACTTCGGGCTTGGAGGTTTTCGATTTAGAGCCGCTTACCGCTCGATTTTTTAACGATGAGTAGATACTTTATTTTTATATATAAATTTCTCGTTATTTTATTAGAAAAAAAAATTATGGGCGGTGTTCATACTGTGTTGTTACGGTTTGGTTATTTCTGCCCTTATTCTATCTTTCTCTCCTCTTCTTTAGTTATGGAATTTGATTATAGGTTAGCATAGTGAATTGGTAAATAACTGGACTCTAAATTGAATCGGCCGAAACTCTCGGAACATAGCATCAATGGCGTCACCATCAGCTGAACAAAACCGTTCTTTGTTTTTTTGAAGTGTGGTTTTTTTTATTGATTTGTGGTAATGAAAATTGTTAACTGTGAATGATATTGTTTGGTGTTTGGGTTGATTGGGTGAGAGGGGAAGCTTTGGAAACAGCCATAATGGCGTTGGAACCATATCACCGCCGGCTTTCGCTTTTTGTTGTGTGGATGTGTTGTAGGTGGAAATTGAACATGGAGGATGTGGAGTAAGGTGTTGAGGGTTGTGTGTTGAGTGGAGATGGCTTTCGATGGTGCCGAGCTATACAATGGAAGCTTCGGAGAGAGAGCTTTAATGGCGTCAAATTCGAATTTGGCGATAAAATGAGAATCATGATTTGTTGATATGGGTAGGTGGGGTTTTTTGTGAGGAACCAAACCGCTGGGTTTGTTTTTACTTTATGGGTGGCGGTGGTGGCTGTGTGGTGGTCGGTGGTGGAGGAAGTTTGGTTTGAAGAAGGAGATGAACAAGATTCAAAAACGATTTTGGGCTTGGGGCCAAAATCGTGGGCTATTCTCTTTGGTTTTGGATTTTAAAATTTGACTTTTAGACTATGGACCTTAGGATTTGGGCTTTTGGGTTTTTTGAGTTTAGGCCGGGTTGACCAGAGTTGATCGTTGACTTTGACCAGAGTTGATCGTTGACTTTGACCGGGTTGACTTTGACCAGATTGACCGAAAATTTGACTTTTCCTAAAATTATGATTCGGTCTATTAGAATAAGTCTAGGACTATTAGCATGTTTGATTTAGGCTAGGACCTTTATAAATATACTTGTGTATGCGTGTATTTACCGCTTGGTGATTTTTCACCTTTTGAGATACACAACGTTATGACACTTATATATTCATGAAATTAATAACGCCAGTAAAACCAAAAATATTTGAATCAAGATTTTCCTACGTTCTCTGAAATAATCTATGAAATAAAATACAATAATCGTAAACAAAAAAATTACCGCACCCTTTAGAACTCTCCACTTCTCAAAGTTTTGGAATTGAATTTATGACCGATGAAGTCATATGTTAGGTGGGCATTTATTGAATGTGCCATAAATGACCCGTTAGTGTTATATAAAATTATTCATTGAATGTGCCATGAATGACCAGATTGTAGTTGATCCGCCCTAAAGAGGAACTAAGGTATTCGCCATGGGTTAGTTGTATTCCTTGAATGTACGGAATGTAGGATTGGGTATTCCTTTGAATGTGGCGAAATGACCCGGCATTCATTGAATGTGCCATGAATGGCCCGTTAGTGATATGATAGGTATTCATTGAATGTGCCATGAATGACTGAGTATTTATGCCCAAAAGAGTCGTGGAAATATGTGTATTATGAAAGCCCGAGATGGCTATGATATTGTGGTATTCGGTGGGAGAGAGGCACACAGGAAT
This sequence comes from Coptis chinensis, assembly GCF_015680905.1. Taxonomy (NCBI): domain Eukaryota; kingdom Viridiplantae; phylum Streptophyta; class Magnoliopsida; order Ranunculales; family Ranunculaceae; genus Coptis; species Coptis chinensis. Next base: position 79,888,307 of record NC_141463.1, on the reverse strand, counting down.
GTGTGATTTGGCAAATGTGTGGAGTGCAAATCGTGGAGTAGGTACTAAAGGGTGGGCGTATAAGAAAAGTAATTGATTAATTTATAAGAGAAATTTATTTGATTATGTGAGTGTGTTGGGCTTACTTTTGAATGCATATAGGATATTTACATATGTTATATATAATGAAGTTTCTAACTTTTTTTGGGAGGGTAGGACTTAATAATATTTTGTGCAGGGACGCGGTCCTACCCTTATACAGCGGCGGACATCGGTAAGTGTAAAATTAATTATTTAGATATTAAAAGGAGTTATTAGAATGAGTTAATAAAATGGAGGTTAATAATATGGAAGTTTTGCTTGGGAAGAAACTATGCCGCTTGAGATGACGGAACTACCCGCCTTCCAAGTCGAGAATGTTTAGGTTGTGATAGATTTAAAATGTTAGTTGGATAAGTAAAGTTTAATATGTTTATATGTGTTTAGTCTACTCATACCAGCAAATTCAAATTTGCTGACCCATGTTTGCTTTGTTTTGGCAACGTGGGTGTGTTCTTGGGAACATAGGTGGAAGGCAGTGGAACCGCCGCGCGTGTGATTGTGATTAGGTGCAGAGCGGTCTGATAGTTTTCTTTTAGGTTTGATTTCTTTGTTGGAAGAATGTAATAACGTATTTTGCCTTTTTCATGGCATGAGAACATGGTAGTGATGAATTTTATTTGGAGAGTTGTTTGATGTTTTATTTGGAAGGATGTAAGCTTGATAAAGAGATTTCGGATAATTATTGGGATTATTTTATTTTAAGTTGTTTCTTTTATGACATGGCTATTAGGGTTTGTATGTGTAGTTTCTCCGTCATAGTCTGGGTCTTTAAACAAGTGAACCTAGTGATGTTTGAGATATTTATATTTCAAATATTCACTTTGTTATTGTTTAGAAATTCGGGCTGTGACATTTTGGTATCAGAGCCTAGGTTAGCTTAGTGTTGGAAAGTCTAAGTGATCCTCGGATGTGGAATGTGGGTTATAGTGTTGAGAGTTTTGGATATATGTGAATATTAATGGGAGTTTTGTTTGAACTGTAGATCATGGTTGAGACACGACATGGTAATACCATCGACTCGCTGAAAGTGAACACTCCAAAGATGATGTCGAGTACAGTTGAATCAGTTGTTGCAGGCTATGCAGAATAACCATCCAGCTCAGGGAGATCCTTTTGCTAAGCGCAATAAGGAGTTTGGTACTCTTGGTGGGCAGCGATTTACTCGGGTGTTGGGAATGCGATTGCAGCGGAGTCTTGGATTCAAAGTTGTGAAAATGTCTTTGAGCGTATGCAACTTTAATGAGAGGTTCGGGGAGTTGGACCACCAACTTGATGACGCTGCTAGGTTTTGGTGGCGAGCTCTCACTCCTAGTCTGGACACTAGAACTTTGACTTGGGAAGACTTCAAGATTAGATTTGAGAGTAAGTTCATTCCTGAGGCAGTAAAAGAGCAGTTGGCTCAACAGTTCTCTGAGTTGACTCAAGACGGGAAGTCTGTGACTGGGTATGTGACCAAGTTTAATGAGTTATCGAGGTTTGCTCCCTATCTTGTGGATACTGACAAGAAGAAAAACCAAAAGTTCATACGTGGGTTAGAGAGTCACTTGTCCGGCAAGTTGATTCCTTTTGATGGGGACACTTTTGATCGTGTGTTGGACTTGGCCTTGAGATATGAGGAGCAGAATGCAGCCCTAAGAGAGTCGAGGGGGAAGAGGAAGTTTGGTGAGATACCAGTTGTTGGTCCTAGGCCTTTTGAGAGCAGGCAGCCGAATCGGTTTAGGCCTTATGATGTACCTCAGAGGGTTCCGTTTCAGAGACCATCATCCCAGGGGTTTCAGGGAGGATTTCATCAGCAGGGTGTATTCCGACCCCAGGGAGGATTTCATCAGCAGGGTGGTTATAGGCCACCGGGCAGACTGGAGGCTTTAGACCTCAGGGGAATCGATGGCGAGGCGGTCCCCCAGCTTTCGGTCGAGCTCCCGCTCTTCCGTATCGACCAAAAGAAGAGCATTACTTTTACCCGCACGGCACTAAATGCTCGAAACCATAGTTCCCGTTGAAAGTGGCTTTGCGGGAGTGTAAGCAGTGGGGCATTTATCTCGTTATTGCCCTACCAAGCGGGTAATCGCAGAACCGAAAGCACCAAAGACTAGCCACTCGTGCTAGAGCCTATGCAGCCTATGCCAGACTGGAATGTTGAAGGTACCTTTAGTTCATCTCGGTTTACATTCTCGAGTTTTGTTTGATTCGGTGCTTCACATTCCTTTATATCTCGCCAAGATATGTTGAGAAAGAAAGTTTTAAAACTACCCTTTTACCTAAGCCTTTGTGTGTTGAGACACCGTTAGGAGGTTCTGTTACCTTGTATGACGAGTGCAAAGGTTTTAAGTTATGTTTCTTAGAACGTGTCTTTATGGTAGACCTGATCGTTTTGGGGTTTGAGGGTTTCCATTTCATACTTGGTATGGACTGGTTGACACGTTATCATGTTACCTTGGATTGTGCGAGGAGGGAGGTTATAGTGAATACACCTGGCATGCCGAGGTTGATTCACACCTGTGTTAGTAAGGAGGACTCAGTGATGTCTAGCTTCCTGTGCTCTATAGAGATACCCACGAGGGATATCAGTGATGTGGAAGTAGTGAGAGACTTCGAAGATGTTTTTCAGGAGATTCCGTGGTTGCCACCCAAGAGGGAGGTGGAGTTTCAGATAGACTTGTTACCGGGGATTGAACCGTTTTCAAGTCGGGTTACAGGTTGGACATAAGCTCTTGGACGAAAATGAAAGTGCAAGTCGAGGAATTACTCAAGAAAGGGTAAAGAGTTTAATGTTTAGTGATTTTGTTTTGGCTTAACCATATCTTTTTGAGTATATGGGTTTGAATCTTTTAAGGTGTGTATGACCAGGTTCATACGACCGAGCAACTCACCATGGGGTGCGCCTGCTATTTTTGTTTCCAAGAAGGATGGTACTTTGAGGATGTGTATTGACTTCAGGGATTTAAACCAGGTGACTATAAAAAATAAGTATCCGCTTCCTAGGATTGATGACTTGTTGGATCAGTTGAAAGGGGCTAAGATATTTTCGAAGTTTGATTTAAGGACTGGTTATTACCAGATGGGAGTTGAAGAGAAGAGTATTCCTTTGACTGCATTTAGAACTCGATATGGGTTGTATGAGTTTTCTGTGATGCCTTTTGGGTTGACGAATGCACCTGCATTCTTTATGGACCTGATGAATCGGATATTCAGGCCCTATTTGGATAAATTTGTGATTGTTTTCATTGATGATATTTTAGTGTATTCACAAAACACAGAAGAACATAAGATGCATTTGAAGACAAGGATGCAGACGTTAAGAACATAAGTTGTATGCTAAGTTTAGCAAGCGCCATTTTGGGAAGAAGAAATTCGCTTCTTGGGACATGTGGTATCTAGTGAAGGGATTGTGTAGACCTCGAAAAGTTGCTGCAGAAAGAAAAGAATGGAAACAACCAACCACCGCTTCGAGATTAGAAGTTTCTTGGGGTTAATGGATATTATCGGAGATTTATTGAGAAGTTCTCACTTATTGCAGCTCCGCTCACCAAGTTAACTAGGAAAGATGTGAAGTTTATATGGACTAATGATTGTGAGAAAGCTTTCCTAGAATTGAAACAGAGGTTGACTACAGCCCCAATTCTAGTAATCCCGACTAGAGGCGGAAAGCTAGTGGTTTTTACAGATGCTAGTGGAACTGGTTTGGGTTGTGTGTTAATGCAAGACCAGAAGGTGGTGTCGTATGCTTCACGACAGTTGAAGATACATGAGAGACGTTATCCTACTCATGACCTGGAGTTAGCGGCAGTGGTTTTTGCTTTGAAGGTGTGGAGACATTATTTATATGGTGAGAAGTTCGAGCTTTACACAGATCACAAGAGTTTGAAGTATCTGTATTCACAGAAGGAGTTGAATATGAGACAAGCCAGAGGATGGAGTTCATAAGTAGTTATGACTTCGAGATTCAAGATCACCCGTGCAAGGGCAATGTAGTCAGTGCGGATGCACTTAGTCGATCGCCTCAGTGTTTTGACCACTCTTATGGTGCAAGAGTGGAAGAGTTTAGAGACTATAGCAGCTTATGATGTCCGGACTACACCATATACAGATGAGGGGTATATATGCAGTTTGGAGGTCAGGCCGGTGATTTTCAGTAGAGTGATTGCCATGCAACACAGAGACCGATTTCTTTTGAGTCGGTTGGATGATCTGGTCATTGATATTTTAGATGATTGTCCGTCTGATTGGGCAGTAGATTCTGATGGAGGATTGAGATTCCATGAGAGATTATGTGTACCAGATGATGCAGAGTTAAAGAAGGAAATATTATATGAAGCTCATCGTTCTCGGTTTACAATTCATCCTGGAGGAACGAAGATGTACCAAGACTTGAAGAGGACCTTTTGGTGGGAAGGAATGAAAAGAGATGTCGGAGAATATATTTCTCAGTGTTTAACTTGTCAGCAGGTTAAGGCAGAGCATCAGAGGCCTTCTGGATTATTGCAGCCATTAGAGATACCCATGTGGAAATGGGAGCACATTTCTATGGATTTCATTGATGGTTTGCCTAAGTCTCGGAGAGGTAATGAATCTATTTGGGTGATTGTTGATCGCCTAACCAAATCTGCTCATTTCATTCCTATTGACGATCGAGAAATACGTATAAGTTAGTTTCCTTGTACATTCGGAAGTGGTCGGGTTACATGGGATTCCAAAATGAAGTATTGTTTCAGATCGAGATCCTTTGTTCACTCGAAGTTTTGGAAGAGTTTTCGCCGCTATATGGCACTAGTTTGGCGATGAGTACCGCTTATCATCCCCGCATTTATGGACGCATCGGAGAGGTGAATCAGATATTAGAAGATATGTTACGCCTTGTGTAATGGATTTTGGTGGAGGATGGGAGGAGCATTTACCTTTGGTGGAGTTTGCATATAATAACAGCTTTTCGAAAGCATCGGTATGGCACCCTTTGAGGCTTTGTATGGGCGCCCATGTCGATCACCGCTTGTCAGGCGATGTGGGAGACCGAAAGTATTGCTTGGGCCTGAGATAGTGAGAGAGACATCTGAACAGATTAAAGTCATTAGAGAAAGGATTAAGACAGCACAGAGTAGGCAGAAAAGTTATGCAGATTTGAAGAGGAAACGGGTAGAGTTTTCTGTAGGCGATTTTGTGTTTTTGAAGGTTTCCCCTATGAGAGGAGTTATGAGGTTTGGCATGAAAGGAAAGTTGAGTCCACGATATATTGGACCATATGAGATAGTAGCCTCCGTTGGTAGTTTACGCATCGTCTTGCCTTTACCGCCTAACTTGGCGATGATTCATGATGTATTCCACACGGTTCATGCTACGGAAATGTGTGAAAGATCCCACCGAGGTTGTCCAAACAGAGCAGAGCTAGAGTTGAACGATGATGTAACTTTTACGATGAGACCTATCATGATAGTAGATAGGGATGTGAAACACCTTAGGAGGAGGATTGTAAACTTGGTAAAAGTGCAATGGAGTGAAAGGGAAAAATGACGTGACACTGGAACTTGAAGATAAGATAAGGCGATGCACCTCGAACTCTTCTCGACACTCTACCTTGAATCTCGGATCTAGATCCTTTTAAGGTGTGTATATTATAACAACCCGCCTTTTTAATTGCATTTTTCCTATAATAATATAAATATTAATAATAATAATAATGTAAATAGAATACAGAAATAGGATATCCAAATTGTTAGAAAAAAGCCCGTAAGTAAGTAGATAGGATAAAAGCCCGTAAGTAAGTAGATCGGTTTAAAACCCGGGTTTTTCGGAGAGGTTTGAAAAACTAGAAAATAAGGGTTTCTCACGTAGAGTTTGGAGGAAAGAAAAAAAAAAAGGTGAGAGTTTTACTGAGAGAAAAAAAGGGGTTTGAACAAGAAAGATCGTTGTCGACTTCAGGCTTTGGAGGTTTTCGATTTCGGGGAGCTGTTCGGGCTGTTCGATTTTAACAGTGAGTAGATACTTTATTTTTATATATAAATTTCTCGTTATTTTATTAGAAAAAAAATTATGGGCGGTGTTCATACTGTGTTGTTACGGTTTGGTTATTTCTGCCCTTATTCTATCTTTCTCTCCTCTTCTTTAGTTATGGAATTTGATTATAGGTTAGCATAGTGAATTGGTAAATAACTGGACTCTAAATTGAATCGGCCGAAACTCTCGGAACATAGCATCAATGGCGCACCATCAAATTTAACAAAACCGTTTCTTTGTTTTTTGAAGTGTGGTTTTTTATTGATTTGTGGTAATGAAAATTGTTAACCGTGGAATGATATTGTTTGGTGTTTGGGTTGATTGGGTGAGAGGGAAGCTTTGGAAACACCCATAATGGCGTTGGAACCATATCACCAAAGCCCGCTTTTGGCTTTTTTGTTGTGTGGATGTGTTGTAGGTGGAAATTGAACATGGAGGATGTGGAGTAAGGTGTTGAGGGTTGTGTGTTGAGTGGAGATGGCTCGGTGGTGCCGAAATATACATGGAAGCTCGAGAGAGAGCTTTAATGGCGCCAAATTCGGAATTTGGCAAAGATAACGTAATCATGATTTGTTGATATGGGTAGGTGGGGGTTTTTGTGAGGAACCAAACCGCGGGGTTTGTTTTACTTATGGGTGGCCGGTGGTGGCTGTGTGGTGGTCGGTGGTGGAGGAAGTTTGGTTTGAAGAAGGAGATGAACAAGATTAAAAAAAAACGATTTTGGGCTTGGGCCAAAATCGTGGGCTATTCTCTTTTTGGTTTTGGATTTTAAAATTTGACTTTTTAGACTATGGGCCTTAGGATTTGGGCTTTTGGGTTTTTTTGAGTTTAGGCCGGGTTGACCAGAGTTGACTGTTGACTTTGACCAGAGTTGACTGTTGACTTTGACCAGGGTTGACTTTGACCAGTTGACCCGAAAATTTGACTTTTTCCTAAAATTATGATTCGGTCTATTAGAATAAGTCTAGGACTATTAGCATGTTTGATTTAGGCTAGGACCTTTATAAATATACTTGTGTACGTGTATTTACTGCTTGGTGATTTTTCAGTCTTTTGAGATACACAACGTTATGACACTTATATATTCATGAAATTAATAACGCGTAAACCAAAAATATTTGAATCAAGATTTTCCTACGTTCTCTGAAATAATCTATGAAATAAAATACAATAATGCGTAAACAAAAATTACCGCACCCTTTTAGAACTCTCCACGCCTCAAGTTTTGGAATTGAATTTATGACTGATGAAGTCATATGTTAGGTGGGCATTTATTGAATGTGCCATAAATGACCCGTTAGTGTTATATAAGGGTATTCATTGAATGTGCCATGAATGACCAGATTGTAGTTGACTGCCCTAAAGAGGAACTAAGGTATTCGCCTTGCGGGTTAGTTGTATTCCTTGAATGTACGGGAATGTAGGATTGGGTATTCCTTGAATGTGGCAGGAATGACCCAGGGCATTCATTGAATGTGCCATGAATGGCCCGTTAGTGATATGATAGGTATTCATTGAATGTGCCATGAATGACCTGAGTATTTGTGCCCAAAGAGGCTGTGAAATATGTGTATGAAAGCCCAGAGATGGCTATGATATTGTGGTATTCGGTGGGAGAGAGGCACACAGGAATGTGTGATTTGGCAAATGTGTGGAGTGCAAATCGTGGAGTAGGTACTAAAGGGTGTGGGCAAGAAAGAAAAGTAATTGATTAATTTATAAGAGAAATTTATTTGATTATGTGAGTGTGTTTCATTTACTTTTGAATGCATATAGGATATTTACATATGTTATATATAATGAAGTTCTAACTTTCTTTTGCGGGGAGGGTAGGACTTAATAATATTTTGTGCTTGACGACGGGTCCTACCCTTTATACTGTGGCGGACATCGGTAAGTGTAAAATTAATTATTTAGATATTAAAAGGAGTTATTAGAATGAGTTAATAAAATGGAGGTTAATAATATGGAAGTTTTGCTTGGGAAGAAACTATGCCGTTTGAGATGACTTTCGGAACTACCTGCCTTCCAAGCTGAGAATGTTTAGGTTGTGATAGATTTAAAATGTTAGTTGGATAAGTAAAGTTTAATATGTTTATATGTGTTTAGTCTACTCCATACCAAAGAAATTCAAATTTGTCAACCCATGTTTGCTTTGTTTTGGCAACGTGGGTGTGTTCTTAGGAACATAGGTGGAAGGCGAATGGAACCGCGATGTGATTGTGATTCGTGCCCGAGCGGTCCGATAGTTTTCTTTTAGGTTTGATTTCTTTGTTGGAAGAATGTAATAACGATTTTGCCTTTTTTCATGGCATGAGAACATGGTAGTGATGAATTTTATTTGGAGAGTTGTTTGATGTTTTATTTGGAAGGATGTAAGCTTGATAAAGAGATTTCGGATAATTATTGGGATTATTTTATTTTAAGTTGTTTCTTTTATGACATGGCTATTAGGGTTTGTATGTGTAGTTTCTCCGTCATAGTCTGGGTCTTTAAACAAGTGAACCTAGTGATGTTTGAGATATTTATATTTCAAATATTCACTTTGTTATTGTTTAGAAATTCGGGCTGTGACATAGGGATACTTCAAGTCTTGTTACCCTTACTTTGTTTCTAGACTCTATTCTTTCTGATCAACCAGTCAAAGATCAACTGGTTTGGATAGTGGGAAATAAAGAGAGATTATCTTCTTGGTGATTCTACTATGTCTTCTATTCTCGCCTCCTGAAGTCCTGGATAATTTTCATCCTAATTCTATTCCAGATTTTTCTTTTAGTTATATTTGGAGTTGGGGAGTCTATTTGTCCTGCACAATACAAATTAAGATTTTAACATTGTTACATATCACTATTGTGAGGAAACCTATTGTCAATTTGTATTCAGCGTGTACTTCAGATGAGGAGTCGGTTAGCTATACTATCATCCATCTTCCTTTCTCGTGGCATATTTGGTCTTATTTCTTTTCGTTAGTCTCGAGTGGTTTGGGTTTGTCATGTGAAGGGTCCACTAACTTCTTTGTTCTTGAGAGCTCTCCACAGATGGGAGTAGACTGGAGCATATTCCTTTCCCATTATATGGGTAATGACCGATTGTCCTTTAGCGTAGGAATTGGTATATTGAGGATAACCTTCATCTTTGAAGGAGATGATTATACAATTAAAGGCCTCATTTTCGTTCGGTCAAAAGTGTGGAAGGAGCTAAAATATCATTGGAAACTATTTTCAAAATAAGAGTGTCTATTACAGCAGTACTAAAATGATTATCGAATGACTGAGGGTATTTAATAGCGGGTGCCACCAAACAACGAAACCAAACTAAATTAAAACCCAAAAAACGAAATTAAAACCAAAACTTACCTGATGGCGCGCGGTGAGAGCTGGAGGTGGAGCGAGCAAGTTGTTGAGAGGCGGCAGTGAGAAAGAGAGAAGAGAGATCGAGAGAGAGAGTTGTTTCTATTTTCCTACCAAAGTGGGAAAATACCGGGTGACTAATTCAACTTTGGGGAGGTGTTTTTCTATTTTCCCACTTCTAGTGGGATAATTTGATTTTGCCGCTAATTCCAAATAGTGTTTGCCGGGCCCTTAAATACACCCAAACACTGGCAAATGGTACTTCTAGTGGGAAAATACAATTAGCCACCCTCATTTGCCAGTTAACAAACACACCTTAAGTGTTTGTTGTTATCATCTTTTAAATTATTGTTTTGATATTAATCATAGTGCATCTGATTTTAGCATAGTGTCTCTGATCTTTTATGACTAAATGTTGTAGAGAACATCAACTCTGTTAAAATTAAAAAACAAACTCAGAAAATTCCATATGGGAAACTTAACTATTGTAGATAGTTAAGACATGTGAACCTGTCAGTTTCAAAAGTACAAAATGAAATTATTTCGATTCTCAAACATATAAAGTCATTATAAGAACTTTGAAAATCCTAGAAAACTATAAGATGAACTGTGATGTGAAAAACATAAGTCTTCATAAGTAAATATCTTTTCTAAGGAACTTGTATTTCAAATAACCACCATTCTTGATAGTCACTACATGGAACCCGGCGGTTTCAAAATTATGAAATGACATTACTTTGATTTCCAAACATATAAAGTCACTATAAAAACTTTGGAAATCCCAAAACCATAAGATAAACTGTTATGTGAAAACATAATTCCTCATAAGTAAATATTTTCTAAGGGGAACTTGTATTTCAAATAACCACCAGCTCTTGATAGTCACTACATATGAACCTCGTCGGGCCAAAATTACTGAAATGACATTATTTCGATTCCCAAACATAATAAAGTCACTATAAAAACTTTGGAAATTCCAAAACCATAAGATGAACTGTTATATGAAAAACATAATTCTTCATAAGTAAATATCTTCCAAGGGGAATTTGTATTTCAAATAACCACACCAGTTGCTAATAGTCGGTGTCAGTGTAGCTTATTATTCCATCAAATGAAATCTTCATTGCGAAAATCTTTTAACGACGACATAAATCTCCACATCTTCCAATTGATGAGTCCCAGTTGACGGTTGATCAAACGGACCATCTGGTAAACCTACCAAAATGTTTATAATTGTCAAATACGAAAGGATGTATTGGCACTAACCATTTTCAGCATTGTTCCCCTCTTGCTTAACATTTTGTAGGGCAATGTGACCCCATTTTAACTACCATTGCCAACATTCTTCACCTCTTGCTCAACATTCTATTTGATAATGTCCACCTCTCAAAAAGTAGCTGATATATGTTTCGAAAGTAACTAATATATATATATATATATATATATATTTTACATCCAAGAAAAACTTATTAAAAAAAGTATACTAAAACAACACGAGCTCAACATTCAACAAATATCATATATACATAACAAACGAATTCCTTAGTAACTCACTAAAAAATAAACAAATTAAAATTTAGAGAAACTTTTTTAATTTTTTTAAAAATATTGAAATAAAATAATCACCAACAGTTTGTAACTCGATCACAGATCAACAAATTACAACTTATAAGATAATTTAATTAATATGCCAAAAAATAAATAAATAAAAAGTAATCAATCACCACCAGTTTAGTACAAAAAATCATGTAAGGTGGTTAGATACTATATGAAAGTAATGACCATATTCATATATTACATTCAAGAAAAACTTTACACAAAATGTATTAAAAAAAATACAAGTTTACTTTCAAGTTCTTCTGGAGCACTTATTCCACAATCATCATATCATTTTTTGTACAACTTCTAGTGTAACTAAACTAAATGATGGGTTAGTTTACCAATTATTGTTGAAATGACTTTTACATATATATATATAACTAAAGTGGATTTTTGTATATGACTGATGAAGATATAAGCACAACCAAACAAAAAGAAAACACGATTTTTTTAATTAATTTATTTATTTATTAATTAATTTATTTCTAATTCATGTGAACTATGAACAAAAACGACTACAAATGGAAAATATAATTGATGTGAGAGATGAGTTATTCAATGAAGAATAGAAATATATGAGAAATGAAAATGGAAAATGAGGAATGTAGGGGGATTTTCCATCACTGAACAGATGACACGTGTATAGGAAATAACCTAAGATTATAGATGTCCAGAATGAGATGAGGACCAACAGATCAGTTCTGTAAATAAGTAATCTTGTGCTTAAGATGAGTGTTTAGTGGACATGTGCCAGGTACATGACTGACCGCCTTCAAACATAATAGTTACCCCAGTTGTTACGAAATAATATAGACAGTTCCTGCACATAAGGAAACTAAAGATGGCGATCTTTGATGATTAGGAAGGAATCATGATGACATATCTTAAGAGTTACCTTTTAGATATAATCTTCCCATACACGATAGGACATTATGATCAACAAGAATACTTACCTCCCATAATATATGGTCTAGATTCAGAATTCCATAAGAAGATGAATCCTAATAGGAAGGCAGAGTCCAAAGATGGAAGGGAACTCACAAGCAGTGAGGACATCCCTAAACCCTAGGACTCTCGTCACCCTTCCTATATAAACTAGAGGGATTCGCTCTTAGGAACTACGCAAAATAGGGTTTGATTCTCTAATAGAAACATCTTTTGGCACCGTCTGTGGGGACCGAAGCAGGTAAATATTCGTTTCAAACGATTAATTTATTCTAAAAACTCTTACTGTTATGATGACAGGAGCAAAGAAAAGAAAGGGTAGCGCAACCACGCGCAGCATCGCCATTAGAGAAAAAGTGCACGAGATGCTTGAAGGGGGTGAGAATGTCGGTCGCCAAGATGCGAATGATCCCTCCCAAGGACCTATGACTAGCACCGATGAACCAATTGTTCCCGTAGCAGGTCCCAGGAATAACGCTCAGGAGGAACATCAAAATGGCGAGAATGCTGTCCTCACCAACCCAGAGTCTGTTTTGGCAAGTCGGTGTGTAGGCTCGAACAACAAAGGAGCAACCTTGAGCGAATTACAATTTTGCTAAGGAACTTATATCAACCGACATAGGGAAGGAGCCACTCATCGATCTCGATGATGATGACCCTCCCTCAAGGTGGTCGCTTTAAGCTAGGAACCTAAGGCGGGGACCCGGTTCGGGCGCAAGCTATTTAAGTCAGAATACAGCAACTCAGATAAGGACTTAGGAATAGCCTCAGAGGATAATGGATTTTCAGTAATGTATGGATTGTGGAAGAAGAAAGAAAAAATGTCTTTCGTATTTGTTTGAAAGAAGACGTCACGAAGAGGTTGTTCGAATTTGAGTGGATGAAAATATGAAATTTCATAAGGTAGAATGTTCATCATGTACTTCATCATCTTGTAACCATCGGCGTTGCAGCCGTTGTAGTAAGAAACCGTCGACGAAGATACTGCATCCTTCCAGTTCCAGTTGTCTTCCTTCGAATAGCTTTCACACTCCAGTTATATTTTATGATGCGACTAGCTGGGTAAGCACAAGCAGAACAACGACTCTTTTGTAGATGGAAACTTCTACGTCCAGATCGAACACACATTGTGTTCGTCTTGTTCTTTCTCTTATCGAAACCTCCAATTCCTTTCCCCATTGCAGTCGAAGTAGGAGAAACCCTAGATTTTAGCTCCACTGCTGTGTTTTATTTTAAGCAGAAGCTAGGGAAGATCGAGTGGCGTGGATGGAAGCATTGCAACCAAATTTTGAACCAAATTTCAAAAAAACCGATATTATGTCCCTTAATTCATCGGGATCAACGAAAAAACAAAATAACGGCCAAGATTACAATACATCGCGCAACCACTAAGATTGTAACATGTAGTGTCTAGGACAACTTAAAAAGTGGTGCCAAAACCTAATTACATAAAACACGTGAGAGGCACGGGAGGGGTAATGTCGCCATATTGAAAATACTGTCAGTTTGACCGTAGTCAACTCGGTCAACTGACGGTCAAGAAAAAAAAGTGGTACTATTTCCTAATATCGGTCTAAAAAGTGGTACCAAAGTCTAAAAAACCCTTTTAGTTTTTACTTATGATTTTCACAGCTCATCTTATGGTGTTGCTGAAGTTCAAAAGTAGTAATTGGCATCCTAAATTGTCTCGTATATCAGCAACTTGCAATGATCTAGTTCTCTTGTGGTCCTAAAATGTACCGTTGTGGGCCTCGTCCTAAATACCCTCTTCATAGTTGTTCCCCTGGTTCTCAGTACCATTCTTACCGGTATTCTCATCATACTTACAACTTGAGCATCTGTTCCCCACTTGCTCAACATTCTCTTGGGCAATGTTTACTAGCTCATTTTGACTACCATATTCAGCATTGTTCCCTTATTTCTCAACAATCTCTTGGGAAATGCCTACCTCCTTTAAAGTGAGTCGCGTTCCATCCCTATAGATTTCCAAGAGAAATCTAGCATTTAGATCCCAATTACAACGGTTTGTGTTATTCCAGCCATTACTCCAAGTTGGATAGATCTATATAAGTCCTACCTCGAAGATGGAACACTCCCTGAGGATAATAATGTAGCAAGGCGTCTGCTTGCAAAGATACAAAGATTCACCCTCGTTGGAGATGATCCGCACAAGAAATCCTTTATGGTACCTCATCTCGGATGTCTCTCCCCTCACCTCAATCAAAGTTATCGAGAAGTTTATGAAGGAATTTGTGGCAACCATGCTGGGGGCAGAACACTAGCTCTCAAGATCCTAAGAAAAGGATACTTTTGGCCTTATATGCAAAAGGATGCACAGGTTTTTGCCCACAAATGTGAAAAATGTTAACAATATGCTCCGCTAATCCATGCTCCAGCAACAAAACTACACCCATTGGCCAGTCCATGGCCATTTGCACAGTGGGGAACTGATATCGTATGACCTCTACCACTTGCTCCTGGCAATGTCTGATTCCTACTAGTTATGACGGATTACTTCACCAAGTGGATAGAAGCAGTTCCCCTTGTCTTCATTCGAGAATTTGTCGTCAGAAAGTTCATTTGGAATAACATTATCTGCAGGTTCGGCATACCCAAAGTTATCATCTCAGATAATGGGCAACAGTTCGCTGGAGGATTATATTAGTCGTTGAACTATGTGAGGAGTTTCACATTATCCATCTGTTCTTAACTCCAAGGTACCCACAAGGCAATGGCCAGGATGAAGCCTATAACAGGGTCATCTTGGATAACATGAAGCGTAAATTAGACGACGCAAAAGGTTTGTGGGTTGAGGAACTACCTAAGCTAGGTCCTATGGGCATACCGAACTACACCCAGACGGTCAACTGGTGAATCCCCATTTTCACTGACCTACGGAACTGAGGCGGTCATACCTCCAGAACTGGTAGCTCCCACTTAGAAGTCAGATGTTGTACACACTCTGGACAATAAGGAGTTGTTATGTAGATAAATGGATCTCCTAGATGAAAAACGAGAAGGTGCCACACTTCTCTTAGCTGCTAACCAGCAGATTCTGAAGAGATCATACGACAACAGAGTCCGAATTCGATCTTTCAAATCTGAAGATCTAGTTTTGCGTGAAATCCCAGAGCCCAACAGCAAGCTTGGGCCCAACTGGGAAGGACCATACATCATCGACAAGATTGGTCGAACTGGTTTTTATTATATACGCACTGTTGAAAGGGACGTTCTTATTAAACCATAGAACGCGCAACACCTTCGCGAGTACTATTAGTAAATTGTTATTCTATGCTTTTCTATGCATTGTCCACTCCTCTCAAATTCATCAACAAAGTGCTCCACATTGCCATCAAATTTATTCCTTGCATTTGTTTTTTATTTATGATCCACAATGGACTAAACCTTTAGGGAATTATCTTCTCACTATCTGTTCAAGAATATTGTATGCCAATTTGTTTTAGAACCAATGATACTGAGCATGGAAAAGTTGAACTGTATGCCAGATCCTTTTCCATTCCCATGCAGCTGGAACTATACGTCAGTTCCTTCAAACTGCGATTATCCTCGATGGGTTAAGCCTTTAGGGAATTCAACCACACTAATTGTTCAGTAAACTGTATGCCAGTTTGACTTGGAGCAAGAGATAGTGTTCTTGAGAGCTTGAACTGTATGTCAGTTCCTCGCGCTCTCGAAACATCAATATAAGAGTTGCTGGGAAAATCTGGGTTGGATCCAGATCCTAGCACGCAAATCATGGGCCTAGAACAAGATGTCGGCATGATAAATACCGAGGAAGACTCCCACTACCGCTCGGTGATAACCTATTTATTTTTAAATAAGTAGAACCTATCATTATTAAACACAAGTTGTTTGCTCATGACACCGAAGTTACTTTCGCAAAGACATATGACTCTATTAAGATCGAACTCTTTACTTACGCTTAACTTGAATGGCTCCCATAATATCCCTCGATCGATTCGGTCATGCCTCATTTTAACTTGTTTAGCCTACTAGGGTCACCTATTGTTGTTCCAAATGAACTTTGGGGGGCATCAGGGGTAGAGTATGCATAGTAACACATGTCATATAACATAAAGTGCTTCTAATATATACATAAACTAGAAGAGCTACAGAGCTCAGTAAGTAAATAGTACGAATGCATAAAATAGAAGAGCTGCAGAGCTCAGTAAATAAATTGTATGTGAGCTACATAGCTCAATATTACAGATCCATAGAATAATTTTTTGAAAATAATTGTTTATGAGAATCATCAACTTAAAAACTTATG
Organism: Coptis chinensis; assembly: GCF_015680905.1. Classification (NCBI taxonomy): domain Eukaryota; kingdom Viridiplantae; phylum Streptophyta; class Magnoliopsida; order Ranunculales; family Ranunculaceae; genus Coptis; species Coptis chinensis. The sequence continues at coordinate 79,872,053 of NC_141463.1, read as the reverse complement.
AAGCAGGGGTAGAATCAAACTTCGGTTCACCATCAGTGTTGCACCATTGTCAAGAACTCTTGTTTCACTCTCAAGAACAGACTATGTGGTTGGATTAGCTGGAATGGTTGAAGGCTGAACAAAACATTCACCTAAAACTGGAACTGGCAGAAAAGGAAGCTGAACGGGAGGCATGTCATCATCGGTGTCTTCTTCAAAGGATGAGGAGGCATCAGGCATAAGTTCTTCCTAGATAGTTGAGATACTGGTGTCTAGATTAGGAAGCAAGATGAAAGGGTTGGTCACTCGCCCCTGAGCATCCAACTGAGAGACATATCCAGTAGCCTCAATAGCCTCCTCAAACTTAACTTGTCCGGCAAAGATCGGGGACTCTTGGAAAACATCAAGTATTCTCAGAGCAAAGCGAATGACATTTTCAGCTGACCTCTTCTTCACCTCCTTCACCACTTGAGAATATAACTCAGAGGTCTCCGGGTCATCAACCTTCTTATCGAGAATAAGACGCTCTCTTTTAGAGCCCTCTCATACCGACATGACCTCATTTGCATGGGCAATGGCTTGCCCAAGGGTCCTCATCTCGGTGTTCCTACGGTTAATTAAGTTCCCCTTGGACTTGGTCATGTTTTGCTTGCAGGGTAGTTGTCACACCCCGAATTTCGACAGAATTCGGAAAAACATTATTTGTTCCCGACTCTTCGATCTCCGAGGTGTGACGCTAACGCAAACCACAAGCAGCAACCAATCTTCTTCAACACTAAACCTGTCAAGACTTATCAACTATGTTCATTTATCGAACACACCCGATAAGCAAACATGCAATCGGTCACATTATAAAATGCCGGGTGTGAGTAGCTTTAAAATACAACATATACTTATATATATACATACACAATCCATAAGGCGCTTAGTTCCTTCTCCGAGGCCTTTTAACTTTCAACGACTAATACAACATCCTTAAGTACAATAATTAAAGGCGTAGTTCCTCCAATCGAGGTTTTAACTTCCCACTAACCACCACAACAAACCATACGCATAATAAAAAGGCATTTAGTTCATCCACGAGGCTTTTAGGTTCTAACTAAACTATAACCAATGAAAGCATATTCCATACTTACCTCATTTCATGCTCAATTACAGAGTGAGTCGTCTCTGCACAAGTAATTAGTTTCACCCACCCTTCTGCCAAACCATATATCATCTATCTAAAGATATATCATTAACCAACATATTACCATAATTATATTAATTAAGGCTTTCTTTGTGTGTCCCTAAAATTCACGTCGTATCTATGTCTTACCTAGTTTCCCTAGCTACCACAATCGCTTCCTAACGCCGAACATGTACATCCACATGTCTCCCCTTACATAATGAACCACTCGCGGCGTAACTACTCGAAATGGATGCCGCGACACCGTAACCCTCACACGAAAAGCCATTATGTAAGTATCGCCACTATTCGCATAAAATATCGCAGCCTCGCTCTAATTTTTGCGAACGGAATAATCAAGCCACTATTCGCTCGCCCGAAGGGCCATTCAGATCCAATCTAAATGCCGAAGGGCCAATCAAATTACTTTACGCCCGAAGGGGCCATTCAGATTCAATCGAACGCCGGGGAAGCCAATCATATCACATGAGTTGTGGTAGCTAGGTTCTAGGATTTTCGTTACATAATTTATTCAAGTGTCATACATATATATCTCGAATAATTCTTATTCTATCCCATGCCAAGATAATTTAATTGTATCAAGCTCAACATTTCTCGTTATAATACAATCCACATTATCACGTGCCAATACTATTCATTGCACGCTATCCGAATATCTCTATATCAAATCTCGAAACTTATTATTTCATGTGCCAATTATATATTGCACTAAGCCATAATATTTAGAAATATCTCAATATATCTCATAACTACTTTCATTCTTTCACGTGCCAATATATTATTGCACTACACCACAATCCCGTGGGAAAATCCACAAATACTATACTACCTCCTAGTAGCATCTCACAGATAAAATAATGGAGCATTTATACATTTATTTCTCCAAAACTATTGCATTTAATATATATATTCCGACATATTAGATAATGTCACAATTGCTTCAAACGTATCGCATAATATTTTTATTACGTTTTAGGAATACTATATCTCCTAAAATTTCTATCTCGTCACGTGTCAAAATATACACAATATCAACGTCAAATCTTTCCTAGATAATGACAACCAAATTTATACAATCTCGATAATATTTTATTACTACATTTGTCCATATTCTTAAATATGTGAAAAAACTGAAAACAGTCAACATTCCACAGTCAACAGTTAAAGGTCAAAGTCAACGGTCAATGGTCAAAGGTCAAAGTCAACGCATCATTATCCAAGTCAAACTGTCGTTTTCATGATCAACAAGTTCATGGCTAAAGTCAAAGGTGCATGGCTCATGGGCTCATGACCAAGGTAATGGTTCGGACCCAACTGGGCAAGCCCAAACCTTAGAACCCGAAAGTCTAAATGTTGAAAGACCCATATAGATCTATTTTAAGTTATACGGACCGACATATCCCAAACAAAATAGAAACTGGCCCAAAGAAAACACTAGTTAGTTCCAGCCCAAACTTAAACTAAATTGGTCCAAAACTCAAGATTTATCCGGCCCAACCACTAATTAGTGTTTAGGCCCAAAAACGAAAATCAGAACCGGCCCAACCAAAACAATCTAAGTTCCGGCTCAAAGACTTAAAAGAAAAATTGGCCCAAAGACTTAAAATTAAACTGGCCCAAACTAAACAAATAGAAAATGGCCCAACAACCATCTAAGGCCCAAACCCCAGGCCCAAACCGACCAACAGTGTCATCTTCTTCAGGCTTCTTCCTCCACCGCCAGCCACCACTCGTGCTCCCCTTTCAACCCCACGGTTTTGATCCCCGCAAAAACCCCTACCACTTTAATAAAAGCTAAAACCCCAACTCTTTCAATTCATATACTTCCTCAAAGTAGATCTGAAATTCGTCCGCCATTAATGGCTTCTCTAAGCTCCAGCAGCACCATTTACATCCCCCACACACACACTACACTACCCCATCAAACCAACAACCCGCAACACAAACCAAACAGTTCACAACAACGAAATCCCATAAAAATCCAACCCTCAGTATCACAGTAATGAAAATTTACAGGGGAGGAGGTTTGGGGCTCGCGCCTCCATTGACGCTCCCTTTAAGCTTCCACAGCCCCCTCCAAACCAACATTCAATCACCCAACAACAAGTTCTAACCAAACAAAAACAACCCACGCACAATAGTTCACCTAAACAAATCTAAAGGGGCAATTTTTCTCTGGCAGCCATTAACAAAGCTCCCGAGTTTGGAACCGTTCCCCCCAGTTCACTAAAACCAATATCCACACCACATCATTATCCCAGTTCGACAGGTTCGACGATATACACTACAAATGCTAGTTTGGGGCTCGCGCCGCCATTGACGCTCTTTCGAGCTTCAACAGCCCAAACAGTTTCAATACTATACTAACAGTTCCAACTAAACATAGCCACACCACCACGCAGTAGCACAGTTCGACAGTAAATTCGTAAATACTAAACAGACGAAAATCATAGTTTATGAAATTTGTAAATTCTAAACAGACAAAAATTATAGTTTTAGTAGTGGTGAGAGATAAACTCTACTCACATTAATCCCAAGCTCCATGAATCCTCCTAGTCCGAATCGTCGCGCTCCACCCTCCAGCAAACGAGTTTCTATCTCTGCCTCCATTTTTATTTTATTTTTTATTCTCTCCAAAAACCCTATTCTCTAGAACAATGTGATTATATACTTGGGTTTGAAATCCAAGCCCAACACAGACTCAGGCCCAGAAACCAGACCCACATATCTCAAATCCAATCCAACAGATTTTATATAAATAATTAAATTAATTAATTAATAAATATGTATTTTAAATACAGGCGTTACAGTAGTGAAGTGGGCACGCAGTTCTAATAACTTCACTTTCCAAGTGGAGGCATCAGCAGCTCTTTTTTAGGCTTTCTCTAAAGAGCTCTGAAGGTTGGAGATAGTGTCTCTCATATTCTTGAAGCCAGTATCAGATTTCTTCTCTTTCACCAAGAGCTGGTCAACTTGGATCTGCAGCTCTGCAGTTCTCTTCTCAGCTGTCTCTTTCACCCAGACCAGCTCACCGATAGCCATGACATCAGTGGATGAATCGGCGGAGGCCGCAAAAATGGGTTCTTTCATAGCCAAAAAGTTATTCACTAACTGGAGAAGAATATAAGATGTGTAAGAAACACAATGAGAGAAACCGAACACTAAATAGAGAAGAAAGTCTTACCTTGGCAAGGTGAACAGCAGATCGGCAAAAAGACAGTCCAAGGTCCCAAATTATGTTGGCTTCAAATTTGTCAATGAAGTCATGCGGCTTAACTCCAAAGCGGGATGTCAACATCTTTAACAGAGTGCTTGTTGGTAACAGGTAGTTCATTAGTTCGTCCCCAACGCCTCATCTCCACAATCATCTCCCTCTCAAGAGAATCTGGAGATCTTGGCAAAAAAGGAATGTCATCACTCACCCCCCTCCTATCACTAGATCGAGGAGGAGGGAGAGCAACAGTTACAGTAGTGGTTTCAACAATACCCTTCCCCTTGCGATTATCAGGGAGGGGAAGGTCAACAGTTAAAGGGACATTATCACTAGTTTGTTCAGAACCTGTAGAAGGAACTGGAACTGATAGGGGTTACAGCTACATTCTTGCAAGGCTTAACATGTGGGGGAATACTAGTAGGAACCTTAAAAAGAGTGTCTTCACTAACAGAGAGAAGGTGAAACTTCATTTTCTTACCAGTGGGGGCAACATCAGAAGCAGTATTAGATCTCTTTAATCTAGAATGGTTGGACGCACGCACTCCCTTTTTAAAATTATTGGCCGCCAGTTTTATGAGAGCTTCGTTCCTCCCTCCCGCCGATCATCACAATCATCACTGACAGTAGGCTCCTGAACTGAACCCGACGTCGCAGCATCACTGGAGATGGCCTCCAAACTCTTCTCCTTGTGGTTTCCCCTTCTTCTAGTAATCAAAGAGGATTCATCCTAAACTGGAGGAGGAAGAAGTCCAGCATCCTGATTAACAGGAGGAGGAAGTGTTGTGCGCCCCGAATTCACGGTATTTATCCCAAAGGGGGAAAAGCCAAGAACAAGTTGCAACAATTCTTCAGTAAACATGTTGAAATATTCAAAAAGACGAGTGGCATTAGGAACAATCACCCAAGGCATCCTCTATTCCTTGGGGATCTTCTTGATAATGTCCACCGTAGCAGCATCAGTTGCAGTTAGTTGATTCCAGGGGCAAGAGTCATCTAAGGAATAATAGCAAAAGATATTTAGGAGAAAGACTCTTATATCAAGTTATAAAGTACCTGAATAGGAAGACTTACTGGTTAGAGCATGGGTGCATTTTATGGGAACAGGAATTCTCATTGGCTCACCATTAGCATCTGGAAGAATGTCCCATGTCCCATCATCCAACAACACAAAAAGGTGGTGATCAGCCCAGCCTTCGTCACTCTGCTTCCCCTAAAAAAAGACGATCAGAGAATTCTTGTCTCTGTTCATAAGGTAATTGTATGACTGGTCTCGAATATGCCGGACCTCATAAAAGTAACCGAACACCCAACGGTTAAGAGCAAACCCATGTCTTTTGGCAAGAAGCGGCGAGTACATAATAGTTCTCAGAAAAGCAGAGTGTTGCCCCACCAAGAGCAAGATTGAAGTGAATCAGACACTCTCTTTGCAATGGGTGGAGGGGAAGAGTGAGTCCGGCCCTAAGTTGACCAATGGTGATGAGTGCCACCTCATTGTAGGCCAACTCATCACATAACCTCCCCCACTCTAGGCCGATATCTTCGGGGATGTGAAATTTCTCATGGATCAGTTCTGGGGAGAAAAAGATCTCCGTTTACAAGTGACCGCTTAGGATTCATGATCGAAAAAGAAAAAAAAAGTTTCAAGCTTTGGTTAAAACCCTAACGGAGATCAAAAGGTTTAGTATCTCTCGAGAAAAGGTAGCGTAAGAGATAATAAAAGTTCTCTCACCGGATCTCTTATATACGATAAGATGGACGGTTAGGATGAGCCCAAAGCGTTGCATCTTTTCGGGATGGAACTACCATCATTACCTTTTTGGGAAATGGCGGTTCCGTTCGAGCCGCCTTATCGAGCCTTAATTAGTCAAGCGTCGCCGCCAGCTCCAACAACACTTTTGGAAAAGGATTCTCGCGACCAAAAAGCAAGTTATTTCCTGCCCACATGCTAGATGGCACGAGAGGGGCATCTGTAGGGGATTTCCGCCAATCGGAACGATGGCACATGTATGGGAAATAACCTAAGACTATAGATGTCCAGAATGAGACGAGGACCATCGGATCAGTTCTTTGAATAAGTGATCTTGTGCTTAGCACGAGTGTTTAGTGGACATGTGTCAGGTACATGACTGACCGCCTTCAAACATAACAGTTAGCCCAGTCGTTAGGAACTGATATAGACAGTTCCTGAACAGAAGGAAACTGAAGATGGCGATTTTTATGATAAAGAAGGAATCGTGATGACATATCTTAGGAGTTACCTTTTAGATATAATCTTCCCATACACGATGAGACATTATGATCAACAAGAAAACTTACCTCTCATAAGATATGGTCTAGATTCAGACTTCCATAAGAAGAGAAATCCTAATAGGAAGACAGAGTCCAAAGATGGAAGGGAACTCACAAGCGGTGAGGACAGCCCTAAACCCTAGGACTCTCGTCACCCTTCCTATATAAACCAGAGGGATTCGCTCTTAAGAACTACACAAAATAGGGTTTGATTCTCCAATAGAACAAATGAGATACGTAAGCAGCCGTCAGACGGTTCAACCCTGAACTTAGGGATGTCCAAACGGTACTGCCGGGCCCAACCCAATTTTTTCGGTTTTGAATCCGGGTATCGGGTTACCCGGCCCGGCCCTATTTTTATGGTTGGGTTCGGTTCGGTATTTGTTGGATACATGTGACCAAATCCTACCCTAACCCTATATTTCGTGCAATCCGTCGGGTTCGGGTTTTTCGTATGATAAAACCCAAAATATATGAAATAAAAGAATATTAAATCTCTTCATCGAGAACGCGTCATTTTCGGTTATTAGATCTCAAGATCTCAAGAAAAACCTTTTTCATCTAATTAATCAAAAAGCCATCTTCTTTAATGGATTTGATCCGTTTAACTTTAACATCGTAAAGCCGCCCAACAAATATCAAAGATTCAAAACACACGATTGCATTTTTGAAAAGCAAAAAGAAGAGAAAAGTGACCAAGTAAAGCAAAGCAATTCCAAAGACAATAACTTAATAAGATTGATGGTTTTTTTGGGAGTTTCAAAACTCTTGGTGGTGAATCGACCCGCGTTGATTTGACAATAAGATTGATGGCTTTTTGGGAGTTTCGTTTCTTGTGGTGGTGTGAATCCGACTGTTGATTTGCTCTCGACCTTGGTGACCACATTTAGAAAGAGATATTTGAGGAGTCTTTGCGCAAATTTTACGAAAATGAATGCAAACTTAGTAGACCATCAAACCCACCAATCTCTTCATCATGAACGTGTGATTGGGTTGTCTTGTTCTTGGAGAGTTGTTGGAGGGAGGAAGAGAGAAGAGTAGTAAAAGGGGCGGTCCAAAGGTAATTTGTCTTGAAGACCAAAAAGTAAATAGTAATGAAAAAAAAGACTAAAAGTTTGTTGAAGATAAATAGATAATAAATGAAAATATAGTTATTAGGAAGGAATTATATGGTCCGTTCGGGTCTGGTTTTGGTCGGGCATTTTAGCCTATATAACCTTTAGTTTTGGGTTCTGGGTTCTGCGGATATGGTTTCGGGCTTTTAACCCTTTTAACGGGTTTAGGGCCAAATTATCGGTCGGGTTCGGTCGGTCCGGTTTAGATAGTGTGACCAAACCCGACCCCCTATGTATTTCGGTCCGGTTCGGGTTCGGGTTTTTTCTGCCTCCGGGGTTCGAGGCGGGGTTTTTTTTTCGGGTTTTGGGCGGGTTTCGGGTTTCGGGCAGAATGGACATCCCTACCTGAACTCACCATCATCTCATCCCTTCTCCATTCAGCAAAAGATTCCATATCACAAGGCACAGAGGAAGATCAGGGAATACTTGGAATTTCCCCTACAGGGAAGGTGAGTGACAAGACAGGAATTAAAAGAACTAATGAAGATAAAACTTCTATAAATATTGTAACAATAAGAACAAAATCAACATCGAAATGGTAAACACAACTATGGAAATCTTAAAATATCCAAACAGGACTACGTAAAACAAACCTAACATTACCTAGAACCAAATCAACACTGATGACAACAAAATAAAGTTCAAAATATATCAATAAACAATGAGAACTATACCATTATCGGATTTATGTTGTTGTTCTTCATGAAAAACCTTAGAAAAATTGAGAAAGAGAAGACAATCAAGAAAAAGTATAAAAAAAAAAATGAAGCTTTGGAGCTTTGTAAAAAAAAATTCAAGCTTGACACAAAAATCGAGGTAAAAGTTGTTTCATGTCCGTACAACAAACACTATGAACACGTTGCTGATAGTAGATCAGTAAATTGCTATTTCTTTATTATCACAATAGCTAATTCTATTGGTATAAATTACTGCCATATTTTTTTATTTATGTGTGTTAAAATCCAACGGTCAAAAATTGTTAGTACGTATCGCGAAAAGAATCTAGTGGGTAACTATAATTGTGTATGTCAACATCACAAGTACAAAAAGAGAGAGAATGTGTTGTAGAGGAGAGAGAGTGTAGCAGAAGGAAAGAGAGTGTTGTAAGGAAGGGTAAAAATATTAAAAAGTCGTTGAAAATGTCAAAATAAAGTTTTATCTCTCTTCAACACAATGATACTGCATGTTTGACATTTAAAAAAAAAAAATTGATACTCCATTAAGTTTCCATCAAGAATCTGTGAACATTCAGCTTATGTGCAGTGACAACCATGTGTCCATGTAGATGAAAATACAACACGCTCACTTGGCGAAGAAAAAAAAAATGTAGACGAAAGTATGAAATTGGACTTCTCAACAAAAAAGTAGACGGACAAATCTGTTCTGAAACGGAGCTTTTTTATCGTGGAATTAGACTTGCTATTAACGTCGGTTTATCTGTCAGGTCGTGTCGGGTCGCTAGTAGTAGTAACAAGGCAATGAGTGGAGAAAGTTTATACATAATCCATCATCCAAAAGTAATAAAGCTAGAAGAATCAAATATAAAACTCTGAAAATACCACCATCAAACTATCAAAGAGGTCCAGAAATAGAGCTCGCTTCGAAGTGGTGGACCGAAGTTGGGCCTTAACGTAGTAGGATCCACATTTCAGCCCATCTATTTTAATCACGTGAACCGCACACTCTACAACCCTAAACTCCCACCTATAAATACTTCCAAAACGCACACTCTCTCACTTCATCACCCTTTCTTCTCAGCTGCACAGAATTAGGGTTTCAAGAAACAACAAAAAAGAGGACTAGTTTTTCATCTCAACTTGTTCATCATGCGTGCCAAGGTAAATTTTCAAACCCCAATCTCTTCTTTCCTTTTATATATGTAAACCGTGTCTCCGTTTTTAATATTTTGTTTTGTAGTGGAAGAAGAAGAGAATGAGGAGGTTGAAGAGAAAGCGCCGAAAGATGAGGCAGAGATCTAAGTAGAAAGCTTGCTTTTGATCGAGGAGCTTCTTCTGTTTTGGTGGGTTTTGGATCGTTGAAGTTTTAGCAATCGATTTGGTTTTAATTTTTTTAGGTGTTGGTTGGAAAACTAGATCGATCTAGAAGACTCTTTAGTTGTTTTTATTTTGTTTAATTTCCTAAAAATACGTTTGCTGGATTTGAGTTTTTGATAATTTAATTAGATGGGATTATTATGGTTTATTACGTGGATGAATGTTTTTAATGTTATTTAAATTATGTTATTGTTTGTTTGCATATATAGTAAATGTGGTATTAGGGGTTTCTCTTTTCTTTGTATGTATCAACGCACGCAAATAGTATTATTTCATATTATTGATATGCAGTTTGTATTGGGGTTCAGGACTAAATTGTATTTGTGGATGGATTAATAACATGAACTAGTGAAGTTTAGTTGGTTATATAAAGCACTGTGCTACCATAGATGATGCCTTCAGTTCTTGAGTAGCATTCTGTATCTCAGATTTTGTGTATGCTAAGACATTTTGCGATGCATTCCCTTGGTAAATTATATGCCAACTTGCTAAAGACTAGTGTCAAATTTTGTCGTGGGTTGTGCACCTTCTTAGTATGATGGTTGGGTATATGGTCTTGGTTATGTACTTGCATGTGTGTAAACACTGCCTGTTTAGTGTTGCTGAAGTTGCTTGCTATCTTAGTTTACGTAAGAGCCTCAATGGTACAGAAGTAAGGAGCTGTTCCTCAGAATGGGGAGTTTTTGCTAAGATAAATTTTGGTATGTTGCAACCTGCTTTTCCTGTTTTTGCTAAGATAAATTTTTTGGTATGTTGCAACCTGCATTTCCCATTACCCAAGAGTTTTGCCATTTCCATGTTCATGGCGTCCGCATTTCTATAGTGAGTGTTACCGCACGAGACTTCATCTCATTTCTATGGTGAGAAGAGGATAAAATTATGTTAGTGTACGACCAAAATATCGCTGATATATCCTATATATTGCTGATATATTTTGATATTTTGGTACACCGATATTGATATTTTCGATATATATCTACTGAATATAGTACTCTTTTTTCCGATATATATCGGAATTTTCAATATAAAACTTTATATTGCCGATATAATTAATATATCCGATATTTATTATATATATCGGTTTATATTTTGACTTTTTTTTTAATATAAATCCGATATTTTCGATATATATGATATTTCTGATATTTTAAATAGTTTGGATTGGTCACTAAAAAAAATAGATATATCTGATATATATTGGTTTTTGAGTACACTGATATATTCATTGATATTGATATTTTAGGCTTTGCGTGTACATGGTTTGTTTTCCACCCTCATTATCGGTGGCAAGCTAAATAAGGAACAAAATCACCTGTGCCCGGCGTGGAGGGGTTCAATTCTTGTATTACCAAGTAATATCGTAAAGAATGGTGTATTGACAGTGACTGTGGGCATACCAACACTCCTGCTAAAATTTAGTAATGTAATAAAACAACTTTTGTCCAAAAAAGAGGAGGGTGGGGGTGGGGAGTTGGTATGAGCTTGAAAACAAAGCTAATATTTTGTCGGAGAAGAGTGAGTGGAGAAGAAAATTGAGATTGATTGGAGTGAGTACGTGGTTACTCTCTCCCATCCCAATTTTACAAACTATTTGGACGGGGAGGGTAAAACGTGCCGACCAGCAACGAGGTTTTTATGAGAGTTTCAAATCAAGTCATTTCTTAATTAAAATGGGCACATCACATCTCTAACAACTCATAATTCTCCTAGACATATTTGGCCACATATTTTATAATCTCTCAAGAGTCTTAATTCAGAATAATATTCAACCCAGTATGCATATTTGGGTTTTCAAAAAATAAAAATAGATTTTATAAATAACTATAGATATGGATATCATATTAGAATTAAAAATCATAAAAAAGTCAAATAGTTTTCCCAACAGAAAGCCAAAGTCAATGTGTACATATTGCCTCAAGAATGTGTTACCAAATAGTCTTTCTCAATTTCTCATGTTATATAGGCTTAATTATGCTTAGTCATAGGTCACAAACTAGAGTAGCATACATCAAAATCTATTTCATGACACAATCATTAGTTACTGAGAGTATAAAACAAGAATATGCTCACACACTAAGTAAATAAAAATCAATTACTTACTCATATTAGGTATAATAAGCACATATTAGGTATAATAAGCACATATAGTATGATTACTTGATTGATAAGGGGAAAACTAGGCATTGGAAAATGATGTTAAGAATAGGATGGATAAAGAAGACTGGTAGTGAATTCTTATTTAAACCAACCATTAGACATACCGCCATTTAACATCGTTAATTACACATGATCAACTAGCAATACAAATGATCAGTTTTTATTAACATTAGTACCGGAGAAATTCCTTTCATTTCAAATGTCACATACATATGTATCATGTAGTTGCCACCCTCATCTCTTAATATAACATTAAACTCCCATGCTAAGTTTACTTTTTTTTTCCGATGCTACCCATTCGCAGTCAATAATTTTAGAGAATATGCGCTAATCTTATTTGTTTTATTTTTATGTTTTTTTAACCCGCAAGGGACACAGACGGAAGAATTTAAAACGAATACTAAATACATTGTGTTATTGCATTATATATACAGACATATCAATGGGGCATACATGACAAAATGGTACACTGCAATACTGTATTGTTGTGAAATTCTCGTCACAAAGATCATGCTTACAAATGTATCACTATTAACAACAAACCAACAAACTGTTGGTAGTGTAGTTGACTATTAACAAGCTGGTCATGGGAGCAAGTCCTAGTGCATTAACAAAAACCAACAAAAAGAAACAAAAAATGAAAAATGTATTACTAATTCAAAACTTTCACATATAATAGGATTATGAGTTAAACTATCCAGTCTATCAACCTATAAATTACAATCAGTTTGCACTATATAAGTTGTTAATAAAGGCGCCTACGTAAACCTACCACTCTACTAGCCAAACATGTGAGCTAAACACCCGTAATGACCATTAGGCCTTGGCAATTAAGGGCGCAAAAAGGGTCAATCCGTTGAGAACTAGGTTTATATGGTCAATGGACCTAAACCTTATCCTCTCAGAGTGTAATCTTAATAATTCATGGCTATTCTTTTGTGCCTTTCACTTCATAGCTCTAAAATGTGCAACTTCTTGAAATGTTTTGATTCAAGCACAAAACGTCACATGCAAGTGTAAAGAGTTTATCACTCTAGTACTTGACTAGTACGTTACTATTTTTTCAGAAATTTTATATCTCATTTTTCTACCTAATAGAGGTTCTTGGGACATATTTTAAAAAAGAGTTTATCGCTCAAAATCGTTAGGGCATGTATAAGTTTTAGATTAGGCTAATTTTTTGTAAATATGATTTCCTAACTATTTTAAACATTGTCACAAATAATCAAAAATAAATAAAAAATTTACAAATTTGCCAAACATAATTAACAAATTAAAAACTTAGGCTAATTGTGGACCTTTTTTTATTATTTGTGATAATATTTGGAATTGTTAGGAGATCATATTTACAAAAAATTAGCCTAATTTAAAACTTGTAAATACTCTAACAATTTTGAGTTTGTTTACCTATTTTTATAAGATATGTCCCTAGAACCCCTCTCATTGCTTAATACGTTTGTTTCGCATATAGTTCTCAACAATTTAAGCACAAGCAAAGGTTACGGACTTATTGGTCTACTTGACTGGATAAACGAAAAAGCAACTGAATTCATTACTTTCATCCTTCAGAAAGTTTGATAGGTCACCGCAACAATCACCTCAACAAATAAGTGGACTTAAAATGACAAAATGCAGAAATAATAGCAATAACCCAAACCGTTGCCCCACACATAAACCTGACTTCAACAGCCAAAGAACCCAGATTCACAAAGTTCCAAGTGCGCTCTTTTGTATGCCGACTGTTGGCAAGAGTGCAAGACTGACTCCTTACCCACTAAACTCCAATCCTCTGCTCACAATCTGATCAAAGATACATTTGTACACCTATCTATGTCGATGAGAATTTAAAAAACCTTATTTAACAAAATCGCGACAAAGGTTTGTACGAATACAAATGCCTAGGAAGTGGATGAAGGTTGCCTCTCTTCACCAGCATTCACGGTTTGCCCATCCTCAGCCCTCAGATGATCCTCAACCTCTTTAACAGTCACCCCTTCCCCAGGACTCCTGGTTTCCCCATCCTCAGACTCTGGCTTCTCCTCATCCGCTGCAACAGGGACCTTTTCGCCAGCCTTTTCGGTTTTTCCATCATTAATATTCAGCTGACGCTCAAGAAGTTCGGCAGCAGCACTTCCCTCCCGGTTCTCATCCTCAACAACATCAGTGATCCCTTCAAATTTCTGCATGAAAGTCTTGCAATCTGAGAGAAAAAGACGGAGTTAATAGGCATACCAAAATGATAAGCAAACTCAAAACAAAACTCAAACTCAACTTAGAGAAAGAGAAATATATTTATGGTTCACATATGAGCTGTACTAATCAGAGGAAATAAACCGAAATTTCCTAGGGAACATCCCTCTGAAAGATGTATAGCACTACTCCTATCTTTGCTTTCCGGGGCGTTTGACACCAATAGGAGTCTTCCTTCTTTCCTATCCATGATATTTCCAAAGTATCTAGCTCCTAAACATCCAGACAAGGAGATTTCTGTATGTAGCGCCTTTATGTTTCTGTTTCTCACGAGTACAGTTCCAATTCCACAATATAAATGGACCTCCACCTCAAGTTCTCCCAAGGAAAGACAAAATAGAAAGGAAAGGGAAACCCAGATAACTAAGAAATTGTTGTTAAACAGCAAACAAAACTGAAGTTTGCTTAGCTAATACATCCCATGCAGCATATTGGGAAACCTTCACTAAATACCTTAAGTTTATGCGTATAGCAAAACAAGGTAGTGTAGGCCTACCACTATACACCCTCTATCAATTAAATCTAGGGGCCGAAAAATGTTTGAAGCTGCCATACAATACAAATACGGTCAGCTAAATCTAGATATGCGGCCTTCTAAGTAAATTACATATAAGTTTGAAATATATAGCTCAGTAGACCACACCACCTCAGAAGGCTGTACATAATCAATGGTGAGAAAAAAGGTGCCTGATAATCTCAGGCGGTGGGTTGTATTCATATAAAAACCTGCATCCCATAGCTTACTTTCCGTTCTCTCCAAAGTTTCCACTCTATACAATGTGACGGTTCAATTTTAATACAGTGGCTGTGACACTCAAAAACAGAAAGGAAGGCACCACGCAAGCTTACTTCACTCCTAAAAATCTATTTGGAGTAAAATAAAAACAACTTCACTACCAACACGGTATGTTTGAGTAGGCCCACTGAAGTAGCCCCTAATTCAATTGTGCCAAGAAGCAGGGGCATATACTAATTCAATATATAATACAAAAGTTACTCAAATAAGAACCAGACCAAAAACACGTTTGCATCATTTAGAAAGAAATATATCAATGCCTTAAAACTAATGTATTGATATCTTTAAGGTAGACAAAACTCTTCAGAAACAACCAAAGTTTCTTGATAAGAAACCACTTCTGTTGCAATGAATAGTATGGAATATCAATGTCTCCCATTACAAGGCATCCTACATTTCCCATGGACAAGCAAATTGTCCACAATCTGACCATTGACTATATTGTGCGTTACCACTGTTGGTTTACTTTCTAGCCCACGTGTTAAAGATCTATTTAAGCATGCAGAAATGTGAACATGTGCACAAGACGTACTTATATGTTCATTGAAACATAGCGCAGACTTATCTCCTGAGAAAGAACCAGAAATCTTGATACAAATCATAGAACGCCACTACAAAACAGCATGGTTCAGATTTAGATGGAAATTGACAGCTACAGTACATTAGTACACTAACAGTAATAGAATGTGAATAAAGACATGGTTCGAGCTCCACGTCATCTGACATTCTGAACAATGACAATGAACGAAGACATGGTATGTACAGGGTCCATATGTACATGGTCACTAAGGGACGTCTCAGGCACCATTATTGTTGGTTTCCTTGAAAGTAAAGGTGTCGAAAATTTATACTAGGGATGAGTCAGAAACTCAGAATTCCTACACTCAAAAGATCGATAGCCATAAACCTTCAAATATTCAGATTTCATTACCAGTCCAAGTTTTATCCAAACCAGCTCCAAAAAGGGTCACTCAAATATGAGCGCTCTGGTAAAGCTTAATGTGTATATTTATTCATACTACCAAGTGTCAATATAATTGATAATAGTTTTCTTCTTGCAGGGCCTCCTATATATCTTGTTCACAAACAGATTTGGAACTCATATTTGTCAATTTGTTCTACTGTTGTGTCCTAGCCAATTAGCCTCTCTAGTAGTTTCTTGATGAAGATTGAGGTATAAACAAAGAAAGATCCTTTATGACTTAATTAAGTATAAACTAAGCTACATTTTTATCAGTAATTCAATAAACAATAAAGAACAACTGAGATTAAAATGCTACATGAATATATCAATCAAAACATAAATAATAATAAAAAGAAACTCACTCTCAACAGATCCGAAACGAATACAAAAGAGCTCAGCTTTCAATTCCTCATCAGAGAAATCAACAGCATGCCAAACACAACTTTTCTCACTCCCTCCATGTTCCTGCACTGACATCCCTGGAACAACTGCCAACAAAATCACAATCAACAAACAAACACCAATATAAACCGAAAAAACCAAATAAACACAACGAGTCAAAAATCATTAAACATACTTGCATGATTAGCACAGATCTTCAAAGTCTTCGACTGTCGCATAACCAGTCTAACTTTCCCACTATCTTTATGTTTCAAAAACTTCACATTACCAACACCTCTTTCTTTCCATTGTTTCCCTTGTTTATCGTATCTATAAAGTTTTGCTTTCCTATAAAACCAAAAAACCATAATAAGACAAGACCCAATACTCTAAATACTTGCTTTTAAGTGTTATATTAAAACTTACAAATCAAGAAGAACGTGTTCGTTTTCTTCACCAGTTGAAACAGTAACTTGTTCAAGCTGAACTATTGGTGCAACTTCAGCTCCCGTGTCTTCATCTTCCACATGTTGTTGTGTTTCTTCTACTTCTTCTTCTTTTTCATGTTCTGCTGTGTGTGAAGAGGTTGACGAAGCCATTGTAGAGAAAAGAGGAAAGGCAAGTTTGACAAGGTTTTTATATATAGTGTTCGAAAAGAGGTGGCGTTATTTTGGAGGCAGCTACAGCCTACAGATTTAACCAACTGCAAAATCTCGTTTCGATATGCCGCCAATATAAAAAGCCGTTAATATCAGACTATTGATTATATCGACACGATGCAAAATTGCCTGGTAAGTTCACCAATTTTGAACTCTCTTTTTTTAAGTTTGGTCTGACATGAGTACATACTGGTGCTATTTTGATGGCTTACTCTACGTATTTTTTCCTTTTTCATTTCTGTGAACACTAATTCAACTCTCATTTTTATGTTTGTTAAGTTTCTAATATTCAATGATACTGATCTGCAACTATGAAGAGGGAACCTAAAGATTGAGGGACTGAGTAACTTCAGAGTGACGACAGCAATGGCTTTTCTCCTTTCATGGCGTCTGCCTATGCAGACCTAACATTTCACAATTAAATTCATGCCAAGAACGGCCAATAATGAATCCTAACATGGTGTCCACTGTCCACCCTCAGGGCAGCTTCCATAAATCTCCGAGGAAAACTAATCTACCTATGATTGGGACATTTACTGAAATTGGACGGCAGTTCCTCATCCAAGAAGTCAAGATACCAACAAAAATACAAAATGAGTACTCAGTAGTATGATTTCTCTTGCAAGAAACAAATAAAAAGAATCCCCCATAACAGCATAACTCGATGAGTTTCTGGCATGGACTTTGTAATTCCATGGCCGTGGAATTAAAGGCTGCATGGAGAAATGCCCATGACCAAACCGTACCCACTTTTTCCCTCTGTTAATCCTCCAATGTCAACTAAACTAAAGAACCAAACCATGTCAGATTATCATAGCTCAAACAAATGTGAAGTGGCACGCATTTGAGGTCGACAGCATATACTTAAATGTCCAACCTTGGTCTATTATACTTCCATGGTTACTAAATCCATTAATAGTATTCTCTTTTCCTTTTCTTCTCTTCTCTCTCTCACCCTCCCCACCCCCACCCCCCCCCCACCCACCCCCCAAAAAAAGACGAATATAAATAAAGAAAATGTGCATGAGCATCAAAATGTCACTGTAAGCATTACAACCTACTCACTAAACACAATTAAGCTCTGTGTAAGAAACAACTTCGCTGACAAAATAGTCATTCAAGTACAACGGAGTAAACCGGTAACAAAATTGGAATCTTATTCTTGGGATGGAGCACCATTAGTCGCTACATCCATAGGCTCAGTGTCAGCAGTCTCGTCAGCCTTATCACTCTTCTTACCTGCCACAAACACTTATTGAAATTGTTATTTGGGACTTGATTGATGCAAAAAATTATGAGAATTCACGATGAGAAGCTACACAATTTTCCCTCTATCCATTTCCACCAGAATTATATCCTAAATTTGGTGGAGTGGATCGAGGAAACACTGCTAGCTCTTTTGAATGCCAGAAATTCCGGTTCTTTGAAAAGTTTCGAGTTTTATCTTACCTTTCTTCTTCTTACCACCACCTTTCTTCTTGGTCTTCGTCCCCAGAGATAGCCATGCCTTGATTTCTGGGTCATCTGTCACTGTCTTAGTGGGCTGTAACTCCTGCAGAGCATGAGATGTAATCCGGTCTGACCCATTTGGCATTAACAACACTGTGAATTTTATATGGGCAGCAAAGTCACCTGAAAGAAGACACAAAAAGCTTCAAGTGTGTTTGAAATGTATAATAGTTGTGCAGAACCATGATCCTCAACACCAATTACATTTCATGCCATCACCTCAATCTATCTTTTCATGCTTACCAGGCTTCTCATGAAGAACAGGATATGGCTGCAAAAGGTCATGGTTCACACATTCCACCAATCCCAAGCGAGCTCGCTTCTCTTCCAAAGCCCTGATTGGAAATTGCATAACCTTGGTCAAGACAAAGAATACAAAACTCAAAACACAGCAAGAATAACTCTGCCACAGAATTAATAAAAAGTCTGCTAACCTTGCAGTAAATGGCATGATGGGGAATTTCTGACTTATTTCGCTGAAGATAAATCTTGAAGCTTTCATCTTTAAGTGATAGTTTTTGTCAACCGCTCTCTTATATATAGTAGTTTGTTTCTCATCTAAAAGCTTAGGCTGAAACATTTTGCATCTTAGTATAAAAAAGACACAACAAAAGGAGCTGTCCTATAAAATTATGCGAGCTAATAACAGATGACACTTACCTTGCCATCCCCTGTGCTCGTTACTATATCAACCGCATAGATTTCATTCTCCTCAAATTCTGCATCGTCAACTTTGGTCTCAGGGTTGGATGCACTTAGAATGACTTTGTTCCCATCAATTACAAACTGCTTGAGCTGATGACTGAGAACGCCTTCAACAATTTTGCAGTCATAAGCAGCTGCAACCTTCTGAATAGCTTCTGTTACATCTTTGTTCTGCCATATTAACAAAGTTTCAGTAAACATACAATCAACTGTAATCAACCAAAAAGAGATAGTCGCTTTTCTAGCTTTAAAGCAGACATTATGACCAAAGGGTTCTATATATAACAGGTTAAAATTTATTTTTGGAATTAATACTATTGCCTGGACATCTCTTCTTATGGGAATACGCTTGACAAGTCAAGCACCCCTTAGGGGAAAAAAGTTGCATTGGTAATAAAGAGTAAACATTAACATATTGTACATTCTATTAAAAAAAAAGTGTCCTTCCCAGAATGCTCTATCAGTGTAACTATGACTTAATAAAGGCTTCATTAGATTTTCTCTATAGCCTCGATTAAATTTCATCATTTAGAGGTATCCTGTCAGGCAAAATAAAAAGAACAATGATTTCTGTAAAAATGACCCTACACAATATTGGATTTCGACCAGTTAGACTCAATGTTTCAAAATTTTAAAGATAATGAAGTCGATCAATATCCCTTTGGGTGTCTGTTTGTGCGGGGATGTGCAGGAGAGAGAGAGGAGAGATAATAACCCTCTATCAGTGTAACTATGACAAAATTAGGCTTCATTGGAGATTCCTCCATAGCTTACAGTATGTCATCATCATTTAGAGGAATCATGTATGCCAAAAACTATCCATGAAAGACCAAGTATGTAATTACACAATATATGCTTCCAAAATGAGTTGTTGTGTCTGTATTGGTCTGTGTGAGGTGTAGAAAGAATGATCCTCTATCAGTGTAACTATGACAAAATCAAGCTTCATTGGACATTCATCCATAGCTTACAGTATGTCATCATCATTTAGAGTAATCAATCATCTATGCCAAAAGCAATCACGAAGTGGAAGTAAGCGGAAAATAACAATACACAGATGCAACAAGAGACCATTGCACATATAAATTTTCAAAGCTTACTAAGTAATATCGAACCAAAAAATAACCTAAAAATATAGAAAGAAAGAGCTCAGAAAATCTAACTAAAACGTTCAAAAAAGGCATTTAAAACTTTTCGCATCAATGTTTTTGAAAAATTGGCTTATGAACTCTTGGAATCCGGAACCTCTCTTTTTGGCAAAACAAACAATTTCACTCTGCACAACAATATTTCCAACCACGTACAGAATTCATGTTCTATTCAGTCCTGGGATATTAAATCGTTGAGTAATCGCCGAGTAATCGGTGAGTACTCGCTACTCGCTGCTTAGCCGACCCGACTAACAATTTAATCCCCGATCACAATCGGGCTCAAAAACTCCCGGAGCACTCGGCCGATTAGCTGATTAGCCGAGTAATTGTGTTCACTATTTCAACTATTTTAATGTTAAACATTGAACTTGACATTTTGCCGATTCAACCAACTTTCGATTCTATAAAGTTCTACACTTTAGTCATATTTATTTTAGTTGATTGAGTGTTTTAATTGTTTATTGATTGATTGGGTTCTTAATTGGCTTCATTTCATTATGTTGGTATTTCAAAGTTAAATATATTTAATAATTATTTGTAAAAAAATAGTGTTATGAAAAATCGTCCGATTAATCCTGATTAATCCCCGATCGATTACACCTACTCGCTACTCGCTCTTCAAACGAGTAGCGATTTAACTGCACAGATTCAGTCGTGATTAAGAATGACAGGTAGGTTTGGAGCAACACTAGTTATCATCGTGACACCAAAGTGAAACGCCACTCCCAATGTAGAACGGTGAACTAGTGATGGTAAATCACTATATTTCATTTAAGCTTGCATCAATGGAGTACTCACGATAAAAACTCAAAGACTTTATAGGAAGCAACATTATAGTTTTTTCAAGGGAGGAGATATTTTAAGCTGCAAGACACTAGGCAATCAACGAAAACACATAAAAAATTTAATACAAAGAACTTATCGTGTGATTGTGATATAAAATACCACCTACAACATGATTCAAATACCTAATGTTTTTCTATAGTGAGTACCATTACCTTTTTTCCAGGTCTGACTAATCTCAATGCAACTTCTGCAGCAGTGTTGGCAGCCGCAATAACATCAGCTTGCCTACCCGTTATCGGTCCATCCAAAAGTACATGAGTATGAGCTAGCACAGCAATGAAGCCATCAATGTGACATCCCATATCACTGCAAACAACTCAAATCCATCAGCACTAAAACAAACTAACAATTCATATCACTGCGTATTAAAAAAAAAAAAAAGCTTACATCTTCAAAATATCCCCAGCTACCAAAACAGAATCATCGCCAGCAAGCGGAGAAAAGTGACACAAGGTATTGTTCACAGACAAGCATGTCGGAAATGCCACTCCCCTCTCAATCTTCTTCTTAACATTCTTGTAAACATTCCCAGTTTGCCTACATCAGCATATAACAGTTAAAACAAGACCCCCACTTACAAAAACAATAAACATAACAAATGAATCTTACTCTCTGATAAATGAATCGCCTTTTCCACACAAATCAACGATTTTAGCACCGGGTTTGCATTCTGATATGACCAACTGCAACGCCTCTGCCAAAAAAAAACATTTCAATATATATACAAATATTTATATATGAAGTAAAAGAAAAAAGTAATTATAATTATTATTACTGTTGACGATTTCAGCGGCGGATTTGTATTTAGTGACGACTTCAGGGGAAGTGAGATCCAACTCTTTCTCTTCTACTATTGCTTCATCATCCGACATCTTTTTTAGATTGGTAGTAAGTGATGAGTGATGGTGAGAAATTAGGGTTTTGAGAGTTTATTATTAGAGCAACAAAAGGTTTTTAAGTACTAGGGCAAAGCTTTCTGACACGTGTCAACAACGACTCAATTTTCAAGAGTTGTAACTTTGCGAAATCTCCATTGCGAGATTTTGTGAAATTTTAACTTTAGAAATCTCCACCTGTCCTCCTAACAACACTAATTTTGGGCTTAAGCTCACCTGATTTTCTGTGCTGCTCAAAAAAAAAAAACACTGCAATACGAAGGCGTGAACTGTAACGCATCTTTATTATTAGGGGCGAAAAAAGAGATGTCAGGCCAAGTTCAGGAATGAGGAGGAAGAATTTCATTGTCTTCTTTCCTTGTGATGGCATTCCATTTGTTGAGGAATAAACCCAGAGGCGAGGCATCAGCGGCTTTTATGAGGCTATGAACACACCAACTGCCACTCCTCCACAATGAAAGATACTGACTTGAATGGATAGTAGTAGTACCTTTGAACGTAAATACGGAATGCTGCGAATAAGTTTGGGTCTTAACCTCCCAAGATGAACAACAACAATTTCTCAGTTGATTTTTCAATTGTTTGTTATTGTCAGTCAACTCATTTACTTGTTTAATAATTTGATTGTTACAAACAATTTTATGTTGAATTTTTCCTTCACACTTACAATTGAGTATTTTAGTGAATACCTGATACACGCGGAACTCCAGCAGCAAGCCTAAACAAGTGTTACACTGAACTGCACTGTAACACATACTATTGACATGTAAACGACCAGTTGATGACTTTGGTGAGGTGGCTGGGGACGAATTAGCTAGGTCTGGATGGACTATCTCCTCCTCATGCATGAATTATTGTCTTCCAGTATGTAATCACGGACGACAATATCTATATTCCACCCTAGACCCTCTGGTGCTAACAATGACAGAAGGCAGATGGTAGCCTCGTTGTTTACAATATCAGACATCAGTCCATCTGCTGATTATCAAGATATATACCTAGCCGCCACAGCAGATTTTCCGCTATACTGTTACAGATCCGTTGTGAAAGAACACCTGTAGAGTGTGCTTAGTCCTGCAGACCAGTAGAAGAACGAAAAAAAAAAGTTTCTCTACATAGTCATTCATTTTCAACAACAATTTGGTAAAGCACATCCATCTTTTTCGATCTTGACCAGTTGTTCTTTCAAGGGAAAAAGATATTTTTAACTGCAAGACAATCAACGAAAACACAAAAAACAGATAAATAGAAAAAAAAACATTTCGTGCAATTGTTATGTCAGATACCACCTACAGCTTGATTCAAATATCTCAATGCAACTTCTGCAGCAGGGTTGGCAGCTGCAATAACATCAACTTGCCTTCCCATTACCGGTCCATCCAAAAGTACATGAGTGTGAGCTATTACAGCAATGAAGCCATCAATGTGACATCCCATATCACTGCCAACAACTCAAATCCATCAGCATTAAAACAAAACAATAATTCAAATCTCTCGGCATTAAACACTTGCATCTTCAAAATATCCCCAGCTCCCAAAACAGAATCATCGCTAGCAAGCGGAGAAAAGTGACACAAGGTATTGTTCACAGATACGCATGTCGGAAATGCCTCTCCCCTCTCAATCTTCTTGTTAACATTCTTGTACACATTTCGGGATGGAGTGATTCTCATGGAATGATATTAGTTAATATTTCGTTTTGTCCCCTTTAGAAGAGTGCTTTAACTTGAACAATGAATCACATTTTGATGTGGCAAACAGGTAGACAAACAGTACCTGACCTGTTTGTCTGTTGTCACTACAACTCTTAATTCCGTCACCACAACCTTGAGGTCGTGCACATTGAACATTAAAAAACCACAAGGTAGAATTAGTCGGAAAGATGTGTATCATAACTGTATTTTTTTTTTCAGAAGAAGAAGATTATTGAAAGTACAAGAAAAGAAGAGATGAAAAAACAAAAATAAAGGAAAACAATCAAATACACCACAAGAAACAAGAATAAGTTTAAAGAGTGAACAGAGATAAACACGCAAAACCACAGTACAAACAGTGGCAAACTTTGCACTTTTGGTTCCCGATTCTTCTTTCGTGTAGCCTACACAAAACACAGTCCAACTAACACATGACAAATAGTCAGCTCATCCTTAATGTGGTAGCAGAAGCATATTATGCACTAAGCACCGTATGGCATCAAACCCTCTATATTAGAAACAATCTAATAGCTTACATTTAAGTTGACGTGGTCGAGAAAACTGGTGTTGCAGTAGGTCCAATATTATTCGTAGAGTCAGCTCCCCAGGTGCTTGTGCTTGAGGAGCCACAATATGAATAGGACGGGTCGGGAGGCAACGGAAGCTGTATATTCCCCAGAAGTACTTGCACCACAATGCTCATCGGTGGTCTGTCATTGGGCTTGAACTGAGTACACCATAACGCAACTGTAACTAGTGTCTTTGCTTTTGATTTATTCTTGTCCTTGATGCCACAATCATCCACAATTTCATCTAGTTTCCCAATCTTGAACTTTTCCCAAACTTGTCCAGGTAACCAATTTTCGCCATTAAGAACTTTTGGAAGTTACTGGCATTTGCATCCACATTTCTGGGGCAGCATAGCTGCGGGTCCCTCTAAACTCAACCACAGATATCTTGCTTAAATCTCTTTGAGAAACCTTAGCCATTCCAAAATCTGCAACTTTAGGAGAAAGTTTTGAGTCAAGGAGAACATTACCAGGCTTTACGTCATAGTGAACTATTTCATGAATGCAACCCTCGTGCAAGTAAGAAAGACCTTTTGCTGTCCCAATTGCAATATCATACAAATTCTCCCACGGTAAATTAAGATGGTTATCATATAAAACCTTATCGAAAGATCCATTGTCCAAGTACTCATAGACAAGTGCTTTCATATTGGCCTCAAAACAATACCCGTAGAGCTCTGTTGCATGGGTACGCCCTAATTTCCTCTGTATCGCGTACCCGTGTCATGCGGACACGGACACGGACACCCGGACACAAGCAAAACAGTACCTAATTCTCAGATCTCGCCGTGTCCAAATCGCCGTACCCGTGTCCAAATCGTCGTACCCATGCAACACAGCCGTAGAGTATAACTAAGTGCCGATGCAAAGTACTACTCATTGTTCTCACTTCAGCCATGAATGTGAACTCCAAGACATCCATCGCAGTGTTCTTTAATTTCTTGATGGCAACTTTCACACCATTAGGTAATGTTCCTTTGAATACATCTCCATACGCACCAGAACCTATTGGATTACTGAAATCTACTGTAATGCTCGTCAAGTCCTTATGTGAATATTGTTGTATTTTCTTTCTTCCAAGCTCACCTAATAACATCTCAATTGAGTTTGACCTACCATTGGCTCCTCCTTTAAAAACATCCACAACTTTGACAGGCACCTCTTCATGAGCAGTCTTACTTTTACCATCCTCAGTCACTGGTTTTTTCTTAATCTCTGTAATCGGTACCCCTTCAACAACATTCTCAATTTTAGTATCCCCAAGCTTCAATTGTCTTTCCAGTTGTATGGCAGCATTATTTTCCTCCCTCTCCTCACTCTCAACTGTCTCTCTGAATAATTGCACAAAGGTGTCGCAATCTGAAAGAAAATGCTTGTGTGTCAATACGATAAGATGATACTATTAAAAGTATAAACGTTATGAACTCAAGGAACCCTTCAATTGCGAGAAGAAGCAATTAAAGACAGACCTAGATAGGTACAAAGGTTTATCCCTGACTAAGAACAGTTAGAAGTTTCTTCTATAAATAATTACTTAAAACCATACTTCAATTTAGGCCATCTCAATTCAATCTCAGATTAGAATTGAACCTCATGAAAATAACCATTAAATGAAATGAGAGATCTGATGATTAGAAATCTATAGAAGATGGAGATGAACAACAACAACAAAACAATACTCACTTTCCACAGACCCGAAGCGGACACAAAAGAGCTTCTCCTTTGAGTCCCCTTCAGAAAAATCAGTTGCAGCCCAGACACAAGACTTAGAGTTTGATGTATGAAACAAGGTAGAATATATGAAAACAAACTCAAATAAATGAAACTGTATATATAACACAGATACGCGCAAATCTTACTTGGATGATTTGTGCAGATCCTGTGATGCCAGAACCACCGTTCTTCTGTCATAAACACTCGAACTTTTCCCGATTTTTTGTGCTTGAAGAGCTTCACGCGACCCCATCTTTGCCATCCATTTACTTTTTGTCCATTTACAGAAATCTCTCCCCTCCTACAAGTCAAGGGCCAAAATATATAAGTGAGTGAAAAAAAGAATAGAAAGAATGTACTCTAAATCATTAGAAGTTTGAGACATAAGAATTAAACAAGAATTGCAGTTAACTTACTCATCGAAAAGCATATCTTCATCTCCTTCACCAAATATAGAGTGTTCACTTTGGCTGGCCATGAACCGCAGATTCACAGCTTCTTTGTAAGCAATATATACATATGGAGAGAGAGACACAGAAATGATAGAATTGACTTGGAAACTTTTTGCCGTCATGAAACCTCAGTTTTAATCTAACTTTTACGGTTTTACGACTCGGCAGGTTTAAAATTTACTCGGCTGGTTCAATTTACTCGGCCAATTCAATTGAACCACCAGTTTGAACCCAGCCGAGCTGACACAACCCAAACATATATTGTACTTCTTTTCGTGAAATAACTCCCCATAAGACCATCTCCATTGGTAGCAATGGATCGATGTTATTCCTTATAAGGATTGGGGTATGTAGTATGTGACTACTCATCTCCAGCAGTTTTATACTTCATAACCATTTCGCGTGCACACTCAAATGGGCTTATAGCAGTCTTACATATGCATTTCATTTCTCGTAAACAACTCATGGCACCTACTGCTTACATACCAACTCATGGCAACTTGTGTGGAAAATAGGCTACATGGGCCATACCAAACAATGATCGAACTCACTTTCAATGCTACTTCTACTATAATGCAAACCTCGTTTGCATAGTGAACGATTTTGTAAAACTAAGTGTAGAAGATCAAGTCACCGTCTGGACTCGTGCCTTTCTGTTAAGAATTCTCACTTTGTACTAAGCCGAAGCAGCCAAGTCTGTATTGTTACTATTTCATGCTGAAAAGGTCCAACTCTGTATAAACGAGGAGGGAGGGTTCACTTAAGATAAATATATGTTTTTTTTTCGATAAACCTTGAGATAAAGCTTTGAGATCCTATAAGTCAGCGACCAAAAAGACATGCATAAGAAAAAATGTACTGAAAATCATCTAAATTTTAAAGCCGAGAAATTAAACAGTGTGAACATAGCTTAGCTTACATTTGGAGAAGCACATCTTCATCTTCTTCACCAGTTATGATATGTGCTACTTCAGCTCCTGTGTTTTCAGCCCTATTATCCAAAAGCTTCCGTTGTCCTTCCAGTTGTATGGAAGCATCATATTTCTTCCTCTCCTCACTCTCTACTGACCCTCTGAATATTCGCTCAAATTTTGCGGCTTCTGAAAGAAAAGGCTAGTGTATGTTAATACTGATAAGATGATAGTATGATACTATAATAAGTTTGAAATCACATATTAGTACACTCATGCCCGTACACAGAGAGCTAGTTTTTGTGAAATTCAGAAGCATGATCTATTAAATCTAAACATTAATTGAAAAAAAATATAAAAGAAAAAAGAGAAAAAAAAAAATGACGGGTTTCGTAAATTATATTTTTATTTAAAGCTTTAATATCTCTCTTTTAGATCTCTTCTACAGGCAGATAGATTTGGCCGCGCACCGACTCAAAACATTGAGACGTCTCAATTACTTAAAAGCATCCTAATAATAACATTTTAAGCATCTCAATCTCATATTTGAACGTCGATCATGAAAATAAACATTTAATGAAATGAAAGTTCTGGTGATTAAAAATCTAGAGAAAACCAATACTCGCCCTCCTCAACGCCGAACCAGACAGAAAATCTAATCTCCTCTGCGTAAAGAGAATCAGTTGCCTTCCAAGAATAGTATTTATAACCATCCATTTTGATCACTCCCATTCCCGGAGAAACTGAAACAAAACAGAATATATGAGCACAATCTCAAATAAGAAGAACAGTAGTAAAACTAACACAGCTGAATCTTACTTGGATGATTTGCGTAGATACTGTGACGTCCGAACCACCATTCTTCTCGAACTTCTCCCGATTTTTTGTGCTTGAAGAGCTTCACTCGACCCCATCTTTGCCATCCAATTAATTTTTTTCCTCCATAAGAAATCTCTCCCCTCCTACAAGTCAAGGGCCAACAAATATATATATATATATGTGTGACAGAAAAAGAGAATACATACAATGTACTCTAAATCATCGTTGGAATGAAGTTAACTTACTCATCTTCATCTTCACTTTGGCTGCTGGCCATTAATCACAGATTTTTTTTTTAAGAAATTTTCTTCGCGAAGAACCGGCTGAGTTTTATTTGAACCGATGATTTCAGCTTTGTCTGTCTTTCCAACAACAAAAGAGAGTGAAAGACCACAAAGCACAATTATTCGGAAAAATGTGGATCTAGATTACTGGAAACCGTGTGTTTTTACAATGTCTCGAAACAAATAAGCAAAATACAAAAATAAGCAATCAACCACGTCACTATGTTTTAAACGGGGAGGGAGGGAGGGAGGGTTCATTGCTTCACTTTAGTGTGATTACGCCTAAGGACAAAGCCCCAATAATAATTTGGCCATAAGTCCACCTTGATTTTTAATTTTGCCGTGAGTTAAATAAACTAATGTATGATAGATTTGGGTTCATATCGGTTCTGTATTGGGCAAACTAAATTTCCAAAACCTAAACCATTTTTAATCGGTTTGGTTTGGATTCATAAATTGATTATCGATAATCGAAATCCATTAATAGCCCTAGGCTCAAGGACACATTTTCATTAATAATTTCAGCTCAATGACAAATCAGGCTGACATCATATATAAATTCATAAAAACTAGTGTGGGCAGGAGAAAGAGTGTAAGAGAGAATCTAAGACACTCATAAGGCAGGAGTGAGGGTGTATTGTATTATCGAAAAAAAAAAGAGGGTGTATTGCACCAAGCCATCAATGTATCTTAAGCCAGCGCACTCATATATCCTGCGCACACCAGATGCCCTCATATAAATTTGATTTACATAGAAAAATTTTAATTTGCACATATGATATGACAGGAGTGTGCACAGGTCGGATTTGGGACTAAACCGACCCTATCAGTTTATATTTTTTTGGAATCGAATTGAACCGTTTGGGTTATACTAATCGAACCGAACCGAACTGAACTAATTTTCTGCTAAACCGATATCCAAATCGAACTGACTGAATTACGGTTTAACCGATATTAACCGAACCAAACCGAACTAATTTTCCGCTAAACCGATATCCAAATCGAACCGACTAAATTACGGTTTAACCGATATTAACTGAACCGAACCGACCGGTTTTCAATATTTTTAAATTAGATCAATTAAATATGTATATTTTAGTATATATTATATATGACGGGTCGGGTTTGAAACTAAATCGATGACCGAACCGACCCTATCGATTTTCACATATACTGACCCAAACCGAACTGACTAATAAATATAACTGACCCAAAACTGACCGGTTCAATTTGGTTTGGTCAGTTTGGTCAGTTTTATGCACACCCCTATGATAATAATGACCGGTAAGTTCGGTTTTGGACTTGTAACGAAATTAATATTGAAGTGGACTCAAAGCGAAAACATTTGAAAATCAGCCCAATTTACTTGATGTTGTTTTAAAGGGGTGTGTTATTGTAGTACTATAGGGTAAAGCTTTCTGACACGTGTCATCAATGACTCGAGTCAAAAGAGTTATGAGATGGTTTATTAACTCAAGAAATCCCATTTTGTGAAATTAACTTTAGACTATAGTGGAGGGCATCTCAAAAGTGGTGGAACTGGGATGGAATTAACTAATTTGGGTGGAATCGACTCTACTGCGGCTAGGGCCGGCCCTAGGCCCATACTGTCTAACACTTTGCAAGGCCCCCAATATAAACAAAAAAAAAATCCCCGTGAAGTTCTTAAAAGCCCACTATAGTATTAGAAACCTAGACAAAAGCCCGTTCACAGGAAAATAAAAAGGAAATAAAAGCCCAATTTTTCAGACTTTGCATTGGGCCATTTGAAACACAGAGTCGGCCCTGACTGCAGCAGTGAAATATTTTAAGACTAATTAGGTACACTAGAAAATTCGTGCTGCTTGGGACAAAATCAAGAGGCAAACAACTGAATCATTGTGACTCACACTTAGCGTGAGATTAATTTTGGTACAGACATTTGCTCAAAGGGAAAGCAGAAATGGTGGGATAGTAGGCCGACATTCTTGCACAGAATTGAGGACATGAACATACTGTACTATAGATTTGTTAGCTGAGTTCAGTACTTGTGTGATACTGATACAGTGTCAATCCTATCCTTGTAACCTTTTTATTCTTTTAGTACGACGAAATCTTTTTATTCTATTAATACAATTACCCTTTTAAAAAAAAAACTTTAGAATAGGTTGGGCCTTAATGACAAAATTAGGAGAGAGTATTGGACCTTTTTATTTGGCGCCACAAACATGTTCATTTTCCGGTGTCTTTGGGTTCCGCACAACTGAAGTTGTTGTTTGCTTCCAGGTACTCATTACCATCTATGCACGGATATGAGAAGTGTGTTACTGACCAACATAACACTCACTCGAGTTTTTTGGTGAAAAAGCAATAGGTGACTTTACAATTGTTAACTACTTAATTGTTTATCTTGAATTTGCATGCTTACTTGAGATTATGTCTTTAGTTTACTCGGACTACATTATTTGAAGGTTTAAGCCCATAATTTTCAGGTATGCCATTGTTGCGAAAGAGCTCTCTTCCTATACATTCCTCCCACGACACGTTCTTCTTGCGAATAAGTAACTAGAGGTTTTTGGTGCAAAAGCAATTAATCAAGTAGAAAGTTACACTCGTGCCTATTTATAATGTCTAATTAGTAGAATATATGGTGTAGTTCACTCACTGCAGATAATTTATTTGTCAATTTGCTTCCATGATTCCACTTTGTATATCAACTGTCTGATCATTTGAACACACTCACTTGACTTTGACATGATTTCACTCTTGCGTATCCAACTGTCTGACCATGTAAACCCTAATTAGTCTTTTGCACGTGTAGATGTGTGTTGACATCCTTTTACATTGGGTTTTAGAGTGGACTCCTTTTTAGTTTACAAAATTAATTATCCACAATGTACTGGAGTTACATACCTGATCAGTGTGTCCTGCGATTGTAGGCATTGCATGTTTCTCTTGTACATGATAGAAATGCAATTGATTCTACTCGTCTACATTCTTCAAACAAAGAAGCTCAAAGTTGTTTCAGTTACTCTGATAGACAGAGGTACTTTCCATTTGCATTTTCATACCGTCTATGTGATTCGATGTACTTAAAATTATTCTAGTATGTTGACATTAAAGAGAAACTGAAACTGATGAAAACTAGAATGAGGAAAATGAATTCAATGAATCAATTATTCTTGATTACATGTCTGTATTTATACTATGATAGTTACAACTAACTAATAGAGCACAGAACACACTGGTCTGTTAATCTACAACAGCTCAAAGACTTGGAAGACTTGGTCTTATACAAGTGTCAGCAGATCCCATTTTCTGTAACAACTTAAGAGATAACTCTTAGATATCCTCCAGAGATTGTTTCTATATGGAGTCTATATAAGTCGAACAATTTCACTTAAAGCAAATTAATAAAAACAACTTACTGTTATCTGTTTCTTTATGGTATCAAAACTTCTATAGTCTCCAACGAGTAAGTAAGATCTTGTTTTTTTTTTTTTCATTTAAAAAATTTCAGCCAATGGCCAACACATCAGTACCAAAGTATCCGTATCCAGCAAATCTCAATGTAGCCAATTTCGTCTCTCTTAAACTCTCCTTTACAAACTATCTTCTGTGGGAAACACAAGTTTTGTCATTAATTGAAAGTCAAGACCTACTTGGTTTTGTTACAGGTGATACAATTCCACCGTATACTGAGATTACTGATGCTAACAACACCAATATAATACCGAATCCAGATCTGGCAGCATGGACTCGCACCGATCGATTGGTAAAAGCATGGATAACGGCAACCATCTCTGAAGAAGCTCTGGGAGTCGTAGTTGGTTTGAAAACATCACATAATGTATGGTCTGCATTACAAAATGCATTTTCTCAAGGTTCTCAAGCTAGGGAGTTTGAACTACTTCTCAAACTTCAGGAGAAGAAAAATGATTCAACACCTTTATCTGACTATATCAAGGACTTCAAGGCTATATGTGATCGGTTAAATGCCATTGGAAAGCCACTCTCGATGATAAAAGGTATTCGGCTTCTTAATACTCTTGGACCAAGGTATGAATCTTTTGCAACTGCTATGTTAAAACCTCCAGTTCCATCTTATGTTGATCTTATTCCACTTTTGCAAAGTCATGAACTCCGAAATAAGTCAATCTTTTTCTAAAATGTCAATCCTAATGTGGCATTTGTGGGGCAACGTCGTAACATTCGACCTCAATGGGAGCGTGGCTCATCATCATTTAGCTCTAGAGGTCGGGCTTTACACGCACTAGCAATAGGCCTAACTATAACAACAGTCACGACTTACGGCACCAAGGAATCCTACCCCTTTCCAAAGCTCAACCACTGCCGCTCAACCCGCTATCATATTCTGTCAAATATGTAACAAAAGAGGACACAATGCTCTCAAGTGTTGGCACCGAATCGATAACAGTTTTCAAGATGAGAACGTTCCACAAGCCTTAGCTGCTCTCCATATGAATGACTAATGATGGCGAGTGGGTTCCAGATACTGGAGCTACATCACACATGACTGATAATCCAGGTACTCTTTGCAATTTACAACCATATACTGGATTTGATTATGTTATGGTTGGTAATGGAGATCGTCTACCCATCACACATACTGGTGATGCCACTTATAACTCTTTACTACAAATTAAAAATGTTCTTGTGGTACCTGATATTAAGAAGAAGTTGCTCTCTGTTTCTCAATTAACATCTGATTATCCGTGTTATTTTGAGTTTGACAAAAATGGTTTTCTGATTAAGGATCGAAAAACGAACCAGGTGATGGCATCGGGGAGTAGACAAGCAGGACTATATGTTTTAGCCAATGCCAAAGCTAAAGCTTTCTTCTCAAATAGATTTCGTGTTACAGATGAAAGTACTTGGCACAGTCGGCTAGGCCACCCTCATTCTAGAATCATTGCTTTTCTTAAGAAGAATAACTCTATTTCAATTAATAAAAGTTCTTTTGGCTTATGTATGAGCTGTGAGATGAGTAAAAGCTCCAAACTCCCATTTGTTTCGTCAAGCAGTAGGTCTTCTAAACCACTCTTTAAAGTTCATTGTGACCTTTGGGGTGCTGCACCAGTTTTATCTAATCAAGGCTTTCGACATTATGTTGTCTTTGTTGATGATTTTTCGCGATATACATGGCTTTATCCTATCAAGCAAAAGTCTGACTTTTACAGTGTATTTCTATTGTTCCAACTGATGGTGGAGAAACAATTTGAGAAGAAAATCAAAAAAATTCAGTCAGATAATGGAGGTGAATTCTTGAAACAAGAGTTCCTTGATCATCTTAGTGGTGAAGGCATAATTCATCAACTATCATGCCTAGGTACTCCTGAACAAAATAGCGTAGCAGAGCGTAAACACCGTCATGTTGTTGAACTTGGCTTAGCTATGATGTTTCATGCGTCAGTTCCTAAGAAATATTGGGTCGAGACTTTTAACACGTCCACATTTCTAATAAACCGATTGCCTTCCCCAACTCTTAACATGGCCACTCCATATAATCTACTACATCAAAAACCGCCCACATATGATTTCCTTAGAACTTTTGGCAGTCTATGCTATCCTTATCTACGAGGATATACAAAGGATAAACTAGAACCAAGATCTCTCCCTTGTGTATTTATGGGTTATAGTGTTAAACACAAAGGCTATCGGTGCCTCAATCCTCAAAATGGGTGTGTTTATATCTCGCGTCATGTCGTCTTTGATGAGTGTTGGTTTCCCTTTCACAAGCCCACCCAATCCCAAGATACACTCGTTGACACAAGTCACACAACTCATTTTCAAAATTGGTTGCATCCTATTGAAACTCATTCCAAAAATCCTCCCACTCAACTTTGCTCACCTGCTGGCCAAGAACTTGCTAGGCTATTTAATTCAGCTCCTATCAATCCATCACTACCCACTGAACAGTCGCCTATCATACCACATCAAAATGAACCACCTATTCCATCTCAAAATAATCCACCTCCAAATGAACCTAATACTACTCAAACAGCCCCAAGACCAGTACACATATCTTCTTCCACCCTTCCTAGGCCTGCACAACCGCACTTAATGATAACTCGTATGAAAGACGGCATTCGCCAGCCAAACCCAAAGTATGGATTACTTGCTACTACTCCTCCTATCCCCACCACACCAAAATCCACAAAAAGTGCTCTTAGTCACCCAGGATGGAATTCTGCTATGCTAGAAGAAATGAATGCTCTCTCACACAATGAGACATGGGTACTTGTTCCACGACAACTCTACATGAATGTCATTGATTGTCGGTGGGTGTTTAGAGCCAAACTCAATTCTGATGGTTCATTGGATCAGCTGAAAGCAAGACTTGTAGCAAAAGGCTATAACCAAAGGGAAGGAGTCAACTTTCTCGAAACATTCAGTCCGGTAATAAAACCTGCTACTATCGATTTGTTCTCACCATTGCAACTGTTAAAGGCTGGAATTTCCGGCAACTTGATGTTAAGAATGCTTTTTTACATGGACATCTTCAAACCACAGTTTTCATGGAGCAAACCCCTGGCTTTGTAGATGAACTATTGCCAAATCATGTGTGTCAGCTCCAACGAACGTTGTATGGTTTAAAACAGGCTCCACGAGCCTGGTTTGACAGATTCAGTTCCTATCTCATTGAGTATGGTTTTAGATGCAGCCTAGCTGACTCATCATTATTCATTTTCAACAATGGTGTTAATATCATGGTTCTACTGGTATATGTTGATGATATAATACTCACTGGTGACGATAATATTTTATTAGATGAATTTGTTGCAAAACTCGGGGCTCAATTCTCCATTAAGGATTTTGGCCCTCTCAGTTACTTTCTCGGAGTACAAGTACAATATTTCAAAGATGGACTCTTTCTATCTCAAACAAAATATATGTTGGACTTGCTTCATAATACAAAGATGACTAACTGCAAACCGACATCTACTCCTATGACTGCTAAACCTGCTCTCATTTCAAATGGTCAAGCTCTCTATCATGATGTTACCGAGTATCGAAAGATTGTCGGCACACTTCAGTATCTCACCTTGACACGACCTGATTTGAACTATGTTGTGAGCAATGTTTGTCAACATATGCATGCACCTACCAATGCACACTTCCAGATGGTTAAAAGAATACTCCGTTACATCAAAGGAACTATCTCTACTGGTTTGCGCATACTCAAGCACAGCAGTCTTGATCTCTATGCCTTTTCCGACGCCGACTGGGCTGGGTGCCCCCTTACTAGACGATCTACCACTGGTTTCTGTACCTTTCTGGGGTCTAATTGTATCTCCTGGAGTGCTAAGAAGCAGCCTACCGTATCACGTTCAGTCGCGGAAGCCGAATATCGAACAATGACATCTACAACTGCTGAACTCACATGGATTTCTTTCATCCTACGTGACCTTGGAATTTTCCAGTCAAAACCACAAGTTCTATTCTGTGATAATATCTCAGCACTTCACATGTCAATCAATCCAGTGTTCCATGCTCGAACCAAACACATAGCTATTGATTATCATTTTGTTCGTGAGAAAGTGCTGACAAGGCATATTGTTAGTTACAGAAGTAAAACAGAATATTAACAAACTGCTCTAATCCTAACAAACTAAGATTTGTTATTTCTTGTATCTTCATCATGTGTGTCATTACCCTCCCTCAAGCTGAAGTGAGAATCTCTCAGTGTAAGCTTGTGAATTAGAGTAACAAAACGTTGAGTAGAGAGGCCCTTTGTGAATACATCTACAATTTGATCAACAGTACACACATATTTGATTTCTAAAAGTTTACTTGTGACCAGTTCTCTAACATAATGATAATCCACCTCCAAGTGTTTTGTTCTTGCAAGATAAACAAGATTGTTGGATAGAGAGATAGCTGAAATATTATCACCCAGAGAAGAGGAGGTTGCAGAATAGGTATATGAAAATCCTTGAATAAGATACAGAGCCAATAAATTTCAGTAGCAGCGTAAGCTAAGCTTCTATATTCAGATTCAAGATCGAACTTAACAACAGGTTATGCGCTTCTTTGCACACCAAGAAATCAGGTTAGAGCCATGATAGACGCAAAATCCAGTGGTTGACCTCCTATCAGTTGGGCAACCAACCCAATCAACATCTGAAAATGTTGTGATGTTTAAAGAACCTTTAGTAAAGTGTAAACCTTTAGTAATAGTGTCTTTCAAATACCTGAGATTTTAACTACAGCCAAGTGATTAGATGTAGGAGAGTGCATAAACTGACATATTTGACTGACAGAAAATGATATATCAAGTCTTGTCCATGTGAGGTATTGAAGAGCGCCAACAATGGACCTATACTCTGTTGGATCTTGAAGAATGTCACCACTATAAGGATCCAATTTAATAGATGTGGAACATGGAGTTGAGCAGGCTTTGGCATCTAATATGTTTGCTTTGACTAATAAATCATAAGTATATTTAGTTTGGGACAGAAAGATACCAGTTTTGTCTCTGTTTACTTCCATGCCAAGAAAGAAATGGAGAGGTCCTAGATCCTTCATTGCAAAGCTGCAGCTTAATTGCTGAATGAGAGATGAGCAATATGTAGGTGAATTTCTTGTGATTAAAATGTCATCTACATAGACCAGAATTTATGTAATACAATCATCATTGAATCTGACAAATAGATATGGATTAGCTTTTGAAAGATGAAATCCTTACGAGAGAAGAGCTTGAACCAATGCTTCATACCAAACACGAGGTGCTTGCTTGAGCCCATAGAGAGATTTTAGTAGTTTGCAGACATAAGTTGGTTTCTCTGTATCAATAAAGCCCTGAGGTTGCACCATGTATACATCTTCCTTTAGAGTACCACACAGAAATGCATTGGAGACATCTAGTTGCTTAATTTCCCAATCTTTTTGAACAACAATAGATAAAATCATTCGTATTATAGAAGGTTTGGCAACTGGACTAAAAGTATCTCCACAATCTATTCCTGATTGCTGATGGAAACCCTTAGCTACAAGTCTAGCTTTGTGTTTATCTATGCTGCCATTTGCTTTCTGCTTCAGCCTAAACACCCACTTGTTGCCAAGAACATTATACTCACCACATGGAGGTACTAGAATCCAAGTTTTATTCTTTAAAAGTGCATTGTATTCATATGCCATAGCTAACCTCCATTGAGAATCCTTAACTGCTTGTGTATAAATAGTAGGTGTGGGTGGAAATTTTTGCAAGATAGATGAGAGAGCTGAGGGAAAAGGATGCTTAGTTGAATTGTAGGCTTTGGGCTTATGAAGGCCATTCTTGGATCTTGTTTGCATGGCATGATCATTGGTGATGACAGGATTATTTGTAAGGATAGAATTGACATGTTCCTTTGTAATTACAGGATCAGTGAAAGATACTGAGTTTGTTATGTCAAGAGTACTAGAAGAAGTAATAGAAGGATGAGATGGATTTAACACATTCAAATTTGAAGAGTCAATGTGAAAATTAGTAGAAGTGAACTGAGAATGAATAGGATGAGAGTGTTGAAGTGTTGATTTATGAAATGGATGGAAATTATTTGACGAGGAGTTAAAAGAAGAAGATTTATAGGGAAATTCTGTTTCATTGAAGACAACATGTCTTAAAACAAAGACTCTGCCAGTAATAGGGTCAAGACATCTATATCCCTTATGATTGAGACTATAGCCTATAAAAATATAGGGTTTACTTCTCATGTCAAATTTGTTTTGGGAGTAAGGTCTTAACCATGGAAAGCAACTGTAGCCATAGGTTATGAGAAACGTATAGCTTGGATTTGCATTGAACAATTTTTCCCAATGACAAATGTTATTTAATGAAGAAGAGGGAAGTCTGTTAATGAGAAAACCTGCTGTTTGAATTATTTCAAGCCCAACGGATATAGGGAGATTGGACTGAGAAAGAATAGTTCTAGTGATATTAAGAAGATGCCTATGCTTTCTCTCAACAACACCATTTTGCTCTGGAGTATGAGCACAACTGAATTGGTGTTGTATCCCAGAGTTAGCTAACAAAGAAGTAAATTTTGAACTTGTAAATTCTCCTCCACAATCTGTCCTAACACATTTAATCTCACAACTAATTTGTTTTTCAGCATAAAGTTTGAAATTAACAAAATTGTGGTAAAAGTCAGAGTTAAGAACAAGAGGTTTTATCCAACAATATCTTGTAAAATCATCTACAATAGTGACAAAATATCTATATCCACTGATAGAACAAACTGGCGAGGGTCCCCATAGATCAATATGTACAAGTTGTAGAGGACTGCTAGTTATAGAAGTGGATACAGGGAAAGACAATTTATGACTTTTTCCTATTTGACAATCATTACAAAATAAAGAAGAAGAAGTACTATGCTGAACAACCAACTTATTTCTACTTAAAACTTGATGAAGAGTTTGAGAAGATGGGTGCCCCAATCTTTGATGCCAGATGGAGAAGGGAGCTTTATTTGTGAAGAAAGTTGATGGTGTTGTGGAAGAAGTAGAGTTGCAGTTGAATGTGAAAGGATAGAGGCCTTTGTCAGACTTGCCTTGGAAAAGAATCCTCTGGGTGGCATTGTCATTGACAAAGAAACCATCAGAGTGAAATGTAAGGGAACATTTATTATCAGTTACAAATTTATGTACAGAAAGAAGGTTATGGGTCATTTGAGGGACATGCAAAATATTATTCATAGTAAAAGAGAAACTTGAATTAGGAGGATAAACAGTAGAATAACCAGTGTTAAGGATGTGCAAACTTTGACCATTGCCCACTAGCACTTTGTCCTTTCCTTTGTATTGAGAGTGAGATCCAATATTAGAAAGTGCTGGAGTGATATGGTGAGATGCGCCAGTGTCTGCAAACCAGTTTGGTGTAGCATTATAAGTACACACTTGGGAAGCATAATAAGCAGAAGGCTGCTGATTTGATGATCCAACATATGGTCCAGTGAATGCAAAATTTGCCGTAGGAAACTGTGAGCTAGAAGAGCCATCAGAATGTCCAGCAGATGAGAACTGAGGGCCATAAGATATA
Organism: Coptis chinensis; assembly: GCF_015680905.1. Taxonomy (NCBI): domain Eukaryota; kingdom Viridiplantae; phylum Streptophyta; class Magnoliopsida; order Ranunculales; family Ranunculaceae; genus Coptis; species Coptis chinensis. The sequence continues at coordinate 79,832,434 of NC_141463.1, read as the reverse complement.
TCAGAAGGTCCAATAGATGAAAACTGATGGCCATAATTATAGTTATCAAAACCAGAGATAGGCTGAGAGCTTGATGAAGTCCCATTGTTGGAGTTATCCACATTTTGGCTGTAAGAATCGCCTGCACTCCAGTTATACTGCTCATTATCAAATGTACTTGGATTAAAGTCATTAAAGTTCTGATCATAACCCAGATTACTTTCTTCAGCTGCATCACTTATATTAGCTAACATTGCTAATTTTGCTGGAGGAATCTTTCCTGCATACGTATGGCTCATTCTGTGATGGCAATCCAAGGCCACATGCCCTATCTTTCCACAAACTTGACAAGTAGGTTTGTTGTTCTAGGCATTATTGAAGTGTCCTTGAGCAGTAAAGTTGTTTCCTTGATGAGTAGAGGTGACATGCTGATGAGCTCCTCTGTTTGAATTTCCTTGAAAGTTATTTGGTCTACCACCTCTGAAATTATTGTAGTTACCTCTGAAATTATTGTTGGATTGATGTGGAAAGAAATTATTGTTGTTACCCCTGTAATTTCCTCTTTGTGGCTGATATGAACCTCTGTAAGAACCCCTGAAATTTGCATAATGTGGTGCATACTCTCTTGTAGTTGAGAAGGCATGAGAACTATTGTTTTCAGTTAACATTTCTTCAAGAGACATTTCTTCACTAAGAAGAAGACCATGTAATTCATCTAATGAAACTGGTTGTTGTCTGGTTCTAATTGAGGTCACAAAAGGTTTATAATCACTGGTCAATCCTCTTAGATATAGAACACCAGGTCTTCATCCTTGATTATGTGTCCAGAAGCTGCTAATGAATCTGCAATTTGCTTTATATTTTGCAAATAAGAGGCAATAGACGCATTGCCTTTCTTCATATCTTGGAGTTTTCCTTTCAATTGCATCACAAAGGCAGTTGTGATGGTAGCAAATCTTTTCTCTAATGATTTCCACAGCTCATGAGAGGTAGAGATACCAACCACATATGATAACATTTCAATAGACATGGTAGCATTAAGCCATATGAGAAGAGTTTGATCTCTTCTTACCCAATCAACATAAGCAAGATTCAATTGATTTGTAGAATTTCCTCTCTCATCACTTAAAAATTGATCATGACAAATTTATTTTCCAGTCACAAGATCGAAAAGACTAAAATTTCGCAAGATAGGTAGAAAAACAAATTTCCACATCATATAATTCTCTTTGTCCAGTTTTAATGGAACAGATTACTGATATTTTGAAATGAAAAATTCTGAAAATTACTTACAGATGAAGAAGATGATGATTCTCCTTGAGAATTCATTTGAAGGTTAATTTGAGGATTCACTTGAGAATTCACTTGAGGATTGATTTGAGGATTGATTTGAGGATTCACTTGAGAATTCACTTGAGAATTGATTTGAGGATTTTGATTTTGATTCTGATTTGCTGAAGGATGAGCGTTCCTTGCCATTGTTATAATCAAAGAAATCAAGCTTAGAACTTTAGAAAATTGATGTCAGGATTGATTAAGTTTTGAGAATTTGATTATGAAATTGAATCTGATTGATTGAAGATATAAGATTGAATCGAATTATGAAGAAAATTGGTAGTAATTGATGTTAATTCGAAGAACAACGGAAGATTATTTAAAAAATTAAGGTTTGAGGATCGAACTATTTTTCGCGTTAGAGCATTTAGCTCCGATACCATAAAGAGAAACTGATGAAAACTAGAAATGAGGAAAATGAATTCAATGAATCAATTATTCTTGGTTACATGTCTGTATTTATACTATGATAGTTACAACTAACTAACATTGCTGACAAGGCATATTGTTAGTTACAGAAGTAAAACAGAATATTAACAAACTGCTCTAATCCTAACAAACTAAGATTTGTTATTTCTTGTATATTCATCATGTGTGTCATTAGACATTTACCTCTTTAATTCTCAGCATTCATCCATAACCAACCTTTTGTTCATCACCTAATCTTGAATGTTTGCACTTTAAGCCAACAAACCAAATGCTGCTCAGTAAGTATTTTCAAATATCAATGATTCTTAATTAATTAGCTCAACAGGTTGATGACTTGTGTAAAAAAGGTCATTAAATTATTTCTCCCGCCATTTATATTGTCAAAAAACTTCTACACGCGCAACAATATTGTAAGTACCATCCATTCTACGCTCATATCACTACAGCACACGTGTCCACACCAGGTCGCATCTCTACCAACTCGTAATACTTGACCAGCACGTCATAACGACCCAAACTCAGGTCGTTCCGAATCTCAGTTACAACCATATATGGAAGCAAATCATCTAGCGTAATCCTGGAGCTCAATCAATGCATCAATCAAGGAGGCATTTACTTTGTAACAACAGGAGTAATGATGAATCATCAAGATAACATACAATGTGGATCTACACTTGGTAACGGCCTGAAGCAAATAAGGAAAGTCAGCTTAAACATCTATAAGTAGAGAGAGATGAACTACGTAAGGCTTGATTCAAGTTTACTCCAAGAAACTTGATACGTAGGCAACTCTTGTCCCAAGAAAGAGTGCAGCCATTCCCAATCAACCAAATCATCAGGTCGTAGACCCAAAATACTTAACCTCTACAAATATGTTGAAGGTTTTTGGCAAAAAATTAATTCTGTCTATATTCTTGTTTCCAGCTAATGTTCTAAAACATGTTGGTCTTATTGTTGCTAATAAAGCATTTTTTTCTTTTTTTTTCTTTCAAGGATGTGGACTTGTGTGCTGGTCAGGAAGAATTTTATTTGGATAATCAAGAATTATGAAAAGATGCATTATTTTGCTAGTGGCAATGGGAATGCAATTTTTTTGTGGTCCTGTAGGTTTTTATATGGTAAAATAATATATTTTTATGGTAAAAAAGTTCTGTTTTTATAGTCTCTCATACCTTTCTTAAAAAACTCATATGTCCACACTGCTTTACAGATCCAGTTGGTGTTCAAGGGCGAAAAGTTCATGTGGAAAGAACAAACAACTGCAGTCAGGTCTTCCCTTAAACACATAAATTTGATAACTCTATTTTTAATATTATTAGGATGGCTATGGTTATTTCGTTGTGAGCATGGCTCTTGATCACTTTATTTTGAAACCTCTCATAAGTCCTTAAACTACAAGTTTCCCGACCTACATTTGTAAAGCAGTTTTCCAGTTCCTCAGTTTACTTAGCTGAGATTTCTCAAGATTGGAAAAGTGTGCTGGTCAGTATAAAATTTTAGTATGAAGTGACTAGGCAAAAGGAGAAGCCAAGCACATTTCCACCTTGGCTATTATTTGAGTCCGAGTAGACACAATGAGAGCCTGTAAACTTTCATTGGGGGTTTTGACTTTTGATCAGCCGCACAAGTTCTTTGAGACATTCTTTGTCTATGTGTTTTATTTCACTCGTAATTTACAGTCATGTGGTTCCAGGTGTGGGCAGGTCCTTTGTCTGAAAATCATTTAGGGCCGGGTTGCCCTTTAGAACCGATGTCCAACCAAACGGGAAACACTTGGCCTTCAACCAGCTACTAATGTTTCTGTGAGGGATCTATAAGAGGTATGAACCCTGACCTTTAGATACTTAGAGATGCAGTATCTATGTAAATATACTTACTGTTATTTGCATTCATGCATGAACATAAAATATGGTGAGATGATATATAGCAGATAGATGCAGAGGTTTTATTGAAGTCTAAAATGACGTTTATTTAGCATATTTTGGTTTATATGTTTTTCTCAGGGATTTCATTTAAAGATCTAAACTAGCAAAGATATGAGGTAGTTAGAGTCGTAGTTCCTTATTAGATCTTTACTATAGTGGACAAAACCTCTGGCCCTGTAGTTGACAATGTTGTCGTGAGCATTTTGATAATTTTTTTCTAAGTTTGTATGCAGGTTTGGAATGGAGATTGCAATGGAGAAAACGAGCAGGAGAATTGAGATAGCAGTGAACGGTTTTTCTCAACGCGTGGTTGATGTTGCCAATTGCCAGAATCCAATAAGCTGAAAAGAGATGATGCATTTTGCAGGAGAGAGTGTTTTGCTTCAAGTATTTGAACGTTCCAAATTGCATATTTCGTAGTCTGTCTGTTTAGACCTTCATTAAGTGTGATGTGTTGTTATATATGGTGTATCTGTATGCTATTATGTACACTTTGTCACTCTGGGCTTGTGAAACTAGTGTATTTTGTACATGCCAGTGGGCTGTGAAAGTAGTGTATGCGGTACAGTAGTGTATTTTGTACATTCCGTCAGTAAGAAGAATTATTTTGCAAATGAAATCAGGGGAAAGAAATACTTATGAAAGAGGATATTGTAGTCTTTGAATTAGCTTGCAGAATTACGAGCACTAAGAAATGTGTTGAGTCGAGTTCATCCAATTCAACAACCCAATTGGACTCCAAACAGTCAAACACTGGCAAATTTTTTTAGCAATTAATGTATTATTAAGTTCAACTTACAATATGGTGAACAAACAGTGTATTATTAATAATCTTCATTGTTTTTGGGCCAAAAACCAAAATAACTAGTGAAAAATTGATATTGAAAGTTACTTCGTTCGCCCCCAGTTAGCGGGGTATGCTAGTAATTAGTAGCTTTTTAATGCTTGAAATTGGCTTACAAAGCTTTTGGCAATTTTGAGTCAGGTGAGGATAAAACCATCAAAGGCAACACATGCTTCCTGTTCCCTTGAATCGTTCTACAATTTGCCGCACAGTGTGCAGTTGTGTACCAGCAGTGATTCATTTTGAACATAACCGAACATCAAAATAGTTTTCTATTATAGCTTGAACAATGAATCACATTTTGATAAACCTGTACTGTTTGTCTGTTGTCTTTACCACCCGTAATTCCGTCACACCACAACTATGAGGTCGTCCACATTGAACATTTAAAAATCAGGAGGTAGAAGTACTCAGAAAGACGTGGAACTGGGATTTATTGGAAGGTCTGTACCATTTTTCGGTAGATTAAGAATATGTAACTTACAAGAAAAAAGAGGTAAACAAACAAAATAAAAAAATAAAGGAAAACAATCAAATACACAACAAAGAAACAAGAGTAAGTTTATTGAGGGAACAAAGATATGCACGCAGAACCTAGCAACAATTACAAACAGTGGCAAACCTAAACATGCGATTGTGATCTACTGAACTGCACTTTTGGTTTGATACTTCTTTCGTGTAGCCTACACAAAACTCGGTCCAACTAACACATGACAAATGCTCCACTCATCCTTAACGCAACAGCAAAAGATGCCTCTGCAGCTCTGCAATTAAAAGAATATTATACACTATAAGCATCGTATGGCATCTAATCCTTAGATTCATAAAACCAATCTCATATCTTACAGTTAAGTTGACGAGGTCGAAGAAACGGATGATGGGGTTGGTCCAGTAATATTCATAGAGCTACCTCCCCAGATGCTTGCGCTTGAGGAGCCCCAATATGGATAAAACGGGTCGGGAGGCGACAACAGTGGTATATTCCCAAGAAGCATCTGCACTACAATGCTCATCGGTGGTCTGTCATTGGGTCTGTACTGAGTACACCATAACGCAACTGTAGCTAGTATCTTTGCTTTTGATTTATCTTTGTCCTTGATGCCACAATCATCCACAATTTCATCTAGTTTCCCAGTTTTGAACTTTTCCCAAACTTGTCCAGGGAACCAATATTCACCATCAAGATTCCTCTTTCTCCCCAAAATTTCAAATAACATCATTCCAAAACTATAAATATCACTTTTGGAAGTTACTGGCATTTGCATCCACATTTCTGGGGCAGCATAGCTACGGGTCCCTCTAAACTCAACCACAGATATCTTGCTTAAATCTCTTTGACAAACCTTAGCCAGTCCAAAATCTGCAACTTTAGGAGAAAGTTTTAAGTCAAGAAGCACATTACCAGGCTTTACGTCATAGTGAATTATTTCATTATCGCAACTCTCGTGCAAGTAAGAAAGCCCTTTCGCTGTCCCGATTGCAATATCATACAAATTCTCCCACTCTAGATTAAGGTGGTTCTCATATAAAACCTTATCGAAAGATCCATTGTCCAAGTACTCATAGACAAGTGCTTTCATATTGGCCTCAAAGCAATACCCGTAGAGTACAACTAAGTGTCGATGCAAAGTACTACTCATTGTTCTCACTTCAGCCATGAATGTGAACTCCATGATGTCCATCGCGATGTTCTTTAGTTTCTTGATGGCTACTTTCACACCATTAGGTAATGTTCCTTTAAATACATCTCCATACGCACCAGAACCTATTTGATCACTGAAATTTTCAGTAATGTTCATCAGGTCCGTATGTGAATATTTTTGTATTTTCTTTCTTCCTAGCTCACCTAATAACATCTCAATTGAGTTTGCGCTGCCACTGGCTCCTTCTTTAAAGACATCCACCACTTTGACAACCTCAATCACTTTCTCCAATTCCACTTCCTTCTCCGTTGCGATGACAACTGCTACAGGTACCTCTTCATGAGCAGTTTTACTTTTACCATCCTCAGTCACCAGTTGTTTCTCAATCTCTGTAACAGGTAACCCTTCACCAGCATTCACAGTTTTAGCATCCCCAAGCTTCAATTGTCTTTCCAGTTGTATGGCAGAATAATTTTCCTCCCTCTCCTCCCTCTCTACTGTCGCTCTGAATAATTGCATAAAGGTGTCGCAATCTGAAAGAAAATGCTTGTGTGTGTCAATACGATAAGTTGATAAGATGATACTATTAAAAGTATAAACATTATGAACTAAAGGAACCCTCCAGTTGCGTGAAGAAGCAAGGCACAGAGACTTATCCATGAGTATGAACATTTAGAAATTTTTTCTAGAAATAATTACTTAAAACCATCCTTTAAGCCATCTCAATCTCATATTAGAATTGAATCTCATGAAAATAAACATTTAATGAAATGAACGATCTGATTATTAGAAATCTATAGGATATGGAGATGAACAACATAAAAAATCAATACTCACTGTCCACAGACCCAAACTGGATACGGAAGAGCTTCTCCTTTGAGTCTCCCTCAGAAAAATCAGGTGCAGCCCAGACACAGGATGTAGAGTTTGAGGTGCATACATCCACTAACATTCCGGAAGAAACTGAAACAAGGTACAATATATAAAAACAAAATCAAATAAATGAAACAGTATACATAACACATATAAGCGCAGATCTTACTTCGATGATTTGCATAGATCTTGAGCGACTTTGATCTCATAATCAATCTAACTTTTCCAGTTATTTTGTGGTTCAATAGCTTTACGGTACCAGGACATAGTTCCTTCCATTTATCTCCTTTTCCTTCAAACTCATAAAGCTTTGAGCTCCTATAAGTCAATGACCAAAAAGACATGCATAAGATAGAATGTACTGAAAATCATCTAAATTTTAAAGTCAAGGAATTAAACAAGGTGATCATAGCTTAGCTTACATTTGGAGAAGCACATCTTCATCTTCTTCACAAGTTATTATACGTTCTACTTCAGCTCCTGCATTTTCAACCCTACTATCCAAAAGCTTCTGTTGTTCTTCCAGTTGTATGGCAGCATCATTGCCATCCCTGTCCTCAATGTCTGCTGACTCGTTAAATGTTTGCATAAAGGTATCTCGATCTGAAAGAAAATGCTGGTGTCAGTATCGATAAGAAGGTAAGACTAAAAGTTTGATACGAAGAACTAGTTTAGACTCCAGACATGTGCGTATAAAAAAGAGCTAGGTTTTGTGAAATTCAAAACGACTTATGATAGGTCCTGTAATTTCACCAGCATCAATAAGAAGGTAAGACTAAAAGTTTGATAGGAGCTTGATCATAACCAGAAAATTGTCATGGAGGAGTCAACTTCAATGACTATAGAGTTCCTTTGTGCTCGGTTACTGTCAGAAAGATCCATCTCGAGAACTGCAAGACAGACCTGATGAATTAGCTAAAAGGGTAGTGGAACAGCTAACATAGGTATCTCAACAAAGAAAGAAAGCCGAGAAGGCTACTGCTGAGGTGTTGGCAATTTTGGAGAGCAATGGGATAAGTGAGATATCTGAGGTAAATGCTCAAAGGGAATGGGAAGATAAGTTCAGAGGAATAATTGCTATACTCCAGAGTCCTGTGAACATGGGAACCAGTCAGATATTACGGAAGAACGAGATGAGACCTGGGCTGAAACTTCAGATGCCGCTGATACCATTCCTTCCCTTAATCAAGTAGGTAAGTCATATAGAAGAATAGAGCATGAAGAACATCAGAAGCCACGTGTCTTCAACTCAGCAGTTAGTTATAACTGAAATCATTTCTGTTGTAACCAATTCAGTTGTAACTGTCTAACTAACTAGAGAACTCTGTCTCTATATATAGAGGCTGTAATCATTCTGTAAAAATTAATGAGAAAATTTTTCTTCATCCTCATTCTTCATTTCAAAGTTTTCTTTATGGTATCAGAGCCAGTTTGAAGCTGTGTTCTTCATTGATCCGCCATTAAAACTAAGAAGCTAGATCTTCAAATCATCTGTGTTCTTCATCGATCCGCCATTAAAACTAAGAAGCTAGATCTTCAAATCATAGTAAGAGTTCTTTGAATCATCAAGTTTTTCTTTCAATCTTCTTCATATTCTCTCAAACTTGTTTCATATTTGTTATAATGACATCAAATTCTTCCGCTAGCTCTTCTACATCATCTCATATGAATTCAATAAATATCAATCATTTTGTTCCTATTAAACTCAATAAGGACAATTTTCTACTTTGGAAGTCTTTGTTTCTTCCAATTCTCAGAAGTAATAACCTACTTGGTTATGTTGATGGTTCATTTACATGTCCTCAAAAGTTCATTTGTACTGATAATGGTGAGGTAACAACTACTGTTAACCCTCAATATCTTGACTGGATCAAACAAGATCAAACTTTGTTAATTTGGATTAATGCCACTTTATCTGAAAGTGTGCTTCCGTATGTAATTGGGATGTCTTCATCAAGAGATTTGTGGAATGTTTTGGAACGAAGATTTGCCGCTATTACTCAATCCCATCAACATCAATTGAAAAACAAGCTTCAAGCTACAAGGAAAGGAAATGATTCAATGGGAGAGTTTTTACAGAAAATTAAAGAAATTTCTGACAACTTAGCAGCTGCTGGTGTTATAATTAGTGACGCAGATTTGATCTCTTATGTGTACAATGGGTTACCTTCAGAATATGAAGCTTTTTGCACTGCTGTAAGAGTAAGAAAAGAACAAGTTTCTTTTGATGAGCTGCATAATCTCTTATTGAGTGAAGAAATCACAATTTCGGAAAGGAATAGAAATCTGGTTGTTTCTTCTCCTCAAGCCTTTGCTGTCAACAGATTTTCTAATCAAGATATATCTTATAGTAACTCTTCTTATCAAGGAAATGGATATAACAATTATCGAGGCAGGGGACGATCAAGAGGACGAGGAGGCTATAATACCAATTCAGGAAGAGGTTACAATACACAGAACTATCAAAAATATCCTCAAGGATCAACTTCGGCTTCTCAAATTCCACAAGATTCTAAATCAAATAACACAAGCAATACAGGAAGAGTTCAATGCCAAATCTGTGGCAGAACAGGACATGGTGCTATTGATTGTTTCAATAGAATGAATCATGCTTACCAAGGGAGACAACCACCCTCCAAGCTTCAAGCAATGGCTGCTCAAAGAGGCTCAGTTCCAACTTGTTCAACTCCTGATACACAATGGGTGGCTGATACAGGAGCAACAAATCACATGACTCCAGATATCAATAATCTGGCACAACACTCACCTTATATTGGAAATGACAAGGTTCTTGTTGGTGATGGTCAAAGCCTTGACATCAATAATATTGGTAATTCCTATGCTCACACTTTAAATTCATCATTCAAGTTGAAAAATATTCTACATGTTCCTCATATATCCCAGAACTTACTCTCAATTCATCAATTTATTAAAGATAATCATTGTGAAGTAACATTTACTCCTACTGCTTTCTTTGTAAAGGATACTTTGGGGAAGACTGTTTTCAAAGGGACTCATGAGAATGGCTTGTATCTCATGAAGTTTCTCCGTCAATCATCTAAACCTCAGTCTTGCATCTCAACTCATTCTACCTCAAATAAGTCTGCTGCATTCGTGGGTGTCAAGACCACTGCTCAAAACTGGCATTGCAGATTAGGACACCCAAATCATGTTTCTTTTTCTAAAATCATTTCAATGTATAGTCTACCTATGCTTGGTAGGACTGCTGATTTGTCTTTTTGTTCTGCTTGAGGAAAGAATGTTAGACTTCCTTTTCAATCATCAAATTCATGTTCTATAAAACCATTGCAATTGATTCATAGTGATTTGTGGGGGCCATCTTCTATTCCATCTGTTACTGGGTTTTTATATTATGTGTCCTTCATTGATGACTACTCCAAGTATACATGGATCTTTCCATTGTATAAGAAATCAGATTTCTTTTCTATATTCCAAATGTTTAAAAGTTCTGTTGAAAATCGACTTGAAACAAAAATCAAAAGTTTCAGGTGTGATGAAGGGGGTGAGTTCAAAAGTACTATTTTCAAGTCATTCTTAAAAACTCATGGTATAAATCTTCAGTATTCATGTCCCCATACTCCCCAGCAGAATGGTACTGCTGAGAGAAAACATAGGCATATCACAGAAATTGCAAGAACATTAATAGTTCAAAGCAATGTTTCCCCAAAATACTGGGTTGATATTTTTCAAACATCTGTGTTTCTTATAAATAGAATGATACCTCAAACAATGTCAGTAACACCTATTGAGAAGTTGTCAAACAAAATTCCAGACTATACTTTTCTCAAAGTTTTTGGGTCTGCTTGCTATCCATGGTTAAAACCCTACACATCATCTAAACTTCAACCTAGAAGTATACAGTGTGTATTCTTAGGTTACAGTTTGGATCACAAGGGATATCGATGCTTAGATCAACAAACTGGCAAAATTTATACATCAAGGCATGTGGTGTTTAATGAAACTCATTTTCCGTTTAAATCATCCCTATCTGTTTCTATTCCATCAATACCATCTACAACTAAATCTTACATGTTTGTTCCTTCATTATATCCTGCCATTAGTGATCCAGCCTCCAATGAAGTGTCTTCCTCTGTTCCTATTTCTGAACCTCTCACTACTTCAGTTCTCAATCTTCCTATAGAATCCGCTAGCCCTGTTGAACAATCAACACTTAATCCAATTTCAAATACTACTGCAATCATCCCAGTCCCTCCACCTCAAAGACAGTCAAGATCAAGGTCTAGACCACCTGCAAATTCTACAGTTCATACAAGATCAAAATCAGGAATCTCAAAGCCAAAGAAAATATTCACTTCACTTGCTACAAAACATCCTTTGCCTTCTGCTTTTGTATCCCATCTAGAAGCCAAAGTCCCAACACCTACATGCTATACACAAGCTGTAAAGCATCCAGAGTGGAGAAAAGCTATGCAAGCAGAGTACAATGCATTGATTCAAACAGGAACATGGCCTTTAGTTCCTTATGAATCTTATCAGTATCTTGTCAGAAATAAATGGGTTTTTAGATTAAAAGAGAAAGTTGATGGTTCTATTGATAAGTATAAAGCTAGGTTGGTTGCAAAAGGATTTGATCAAGAAGAAGGTGTTAATTATAATCAGACATTTAGTCCAGTGGCTAAGGCTTCAACTATTCGAATGATTCTCTCCATAGCTGTTCAAAAAGATTGGCAAGTTAAACAATTGGATGTGACAAATGCTTTTCTGCATGGCACTCAAGGAAGATGTATATATGGTTCACCCACCGGTTTTATTGATCCACTAAAGCCTCATCATGTTTGCAAGCTGCACAAGTCATTGTATGGACTTAAACAGTCCCCCAGGGAATGGTATGAAGCTCTTATGACAGTATTGGTTGATATAGGTTTTACTCTCTCTCAAGCTGATCCTTCTCTATGTGTAAGAACTACTTCTCAAGACATTACTTACTGTATGGTATATGTTGATGATATAATCATCACAGGAAGCTCTAAATCTTATTGTCAAAACTTGATTGATCAGTTGAGTAGAAAATTTGTCATGAAAGATTTAGGTGACTTATCCTTCTTTTTGGGATTGGAAGTAACAAGAAATAATGATGGGATGTTTTTAACTCAGACAAAGTATGTGTTGGATGTTCTAAAGAAGACAAAGATGGATGGCGCAAAACCTTGCTCCACCCCATGTTCAACATCTACAAAACTTGATAAAACAAGTGGAGAAGAACTCCAAGATCCTACTGAATTCAGATCACTAGTCGGTGCTCTTCAGTATGTTACTTGGACAAGACCAGACATTAGTTTTTCAGTAAATCAGGTTTGTCAATTCATGCAACAGCCCAGAAGTACTCATCTTGCTGCAGCAAAGAGAATTCTTCGATACTTAAAGGGTACTATTCATTATGGTATCAAAATACAAAAAGGAAGTGCTCAAATAAGAGCATTTTCTGATGCTGATTGGGCAGGGTGTCCTTATGATAGAAGATCAACTACTGGTCTATGTGTATTCTATGGATCTAATCCTATTATTTGGAGTTCCAAAAAGCAAACTATAGTTTCCAGATCTTCGACAGAGGCAGAATACAGAGCACTTGCCTACACAGCTGCAGAGATTTATTGGTTGTGCATTTTACTAAAAGAACTTAAGGTTTTTCTGCAAGATTCTCCTATTTTGTGGTGTGATAACTTAAGTGCTATTGCCTTGTCCATGAACCCTGTGTTTCATGCAAGGACAAAACACATAGAAGTTGATTTTCATTATATAAGAGAACAAGTTACTAACAAAGTTCTCAGATTACAATATGTCAGTACAGAAGATCAAGTTGCTGATATATTCACAAAAGGATTAGCAGCTAACAGACACTCAATGCTTCAACAACAACTTAATGTTGTGCCTGATATCACAAAAATTTCAGCAGGAAGTTCAGCTTAAAGGGGTGTTCATCACAGCATGAAGAACATCAGAAGTTCAAGCTTTTTTGTTTACTCTTCAAAGCTTGAGGGGGTGTATAGAAGAATAGAGCATGAAGAACATCGGGAAGCCCGCGTGTCTTCAACTCGCCAGCTAGTTATAACTGAAATCATTTCTGTTGTAACCAATTCAGGTTGTAATCGCCTAACTAACTAGAGAACTCGTCTCTATATATAGAGGCTGTAATCATTCTGTAAAAATTAATGAGAAAAATTTTCTTCATCCTCATTCTTCATTTCAAAGTTTTCTTTAAGTCAGGGTTGGAAGAGGATTGCAAGAATAAAGACGCGAATGAGCAAATCTTTTTTCTAATAAGCAATAGAATTTTCTAATCGGACAACAGAATTTAGCAGAACAATGAAGACATCATTTCAACAAATCAATCAACCACGAAAGAGTTCTCCTGAATTTTCATTCCCATGCCAAGAAAATCTACAAGCTAGGACAAATGAAAAAGGAAGACATGGTCGAGAATAGTTCAAAGATCGTATGGATCCTCCGAGAATAAAGGCAAGACCGCTTTGCTTCCCCATCCCATGGTGACGCCAGTTTCTACAAAGGTGAATCTCTCCTGAAATGCACTCCAAGTAGCAACTCATCTAGAAACCGCAAATGGCTTTGGAGGTGCATTGGATGCTCTTCAAAAAAAAGTTATCACTCAAAATGAGCTTGATAGGCTATCTTTGTCAAGCGGATCCGGTCTCAGGAAAGAAGAACGGAACGCCTTTAAGGCCGGCTATTTTTTGGGTCGTTTAGAGTACCAACTAGTTTGCAATTTGAAGCTCTTGCTACTAAACCCAACTTGGTGACACCCTAACTATTCGGATTTGAATCAAGTTTTGAAAGATTTGCAAGATTTTATCATGATTTAAAGGTTGGGACTAGGGGTGTAAAAACGGCCCTCAAGCCCTCGCCCCCTCGACCCGACCCAAATACAAAAAGCCCCCTCAAATTTAAGCCCGCATGCAATTTGAGGGAAGGGCCGGCCGACCCCATGTTTTGAGGGGAGGGCAAGGGGCTAGATATGGAAACATGAGAGACCTCGGCCCTCACCACCTCTAAAAACCCTCACAAAGCCCGTAATAAGGCCCTCATTGATATTTAGATTTTCTAAACAAAATTACGTATAATACCCTTAGGGTTTTAAGTTTTACTTATTATTACATAGTAGGGGTGGGAATTTGGCCCTAACGACCCTAACCCGGTCCTGACCGACCCGACCCTAATCCCTATAAAGCCCTTACAACTAAAGCCCTCACAGAGTTTAGAGCAGGGCCGACCCGGCCCTAATGCCTTCTAAGGCAGGGTCAGGGCTAAGGTTCTGAAACATAGACCCGACCCTAACTAAGCCCTAACCAAGCCCTAATTATAATTTCACTATAAAATACACAACTAAAACTATCCAACTCCTTGTTACATATTTTCAATTAAAATAACACTGTCTTTTGTAATTTATCACTTACCGTATGGGTACTTTTAATAACTTGTCTTATATCATAAAAACTTGTAAACCTAATTGTTTCTATCTCACAACTCACGTACACCTCACAACTCCCTGTCTAACCTAGTCGCCAAGAACAATAATGAGCATTGGGCACTAGCCTAATGAAAAATAGGTTGACGTCAGTAAAAACTCATTCCATACTCTTATTTGTCTTTGCGTTCTTCAATGTTAAATGTAATTTTGGTGAGATTTGAGTATAAGAAATAACGGATTTATGTCGATTGAAAGCTCATTTCAAAATGTGTCTTGTGCATTTTAACCGTAATTTTGAAATATAAATATGAGTCTCTATGTACTTGGTTTATTAGATTGTGGATATGCATTTTAAATTGTTGGACTTATCAAGAATTATTACTAGATTGGTTGTTATTCAAATTTCAAAGTGGTGGGACTTTGAGTTTGCAAATCTTTGAAATTTTTTTTGTAATATAAATGAGTTTTAAAATTGATGCGAAAAAGAAAAAAATATATAGGCGCCCCGCCGCCCTAAAGCCCCTGATAAAGAGGGCTTAGGGTAGGGTCGGGGCTTGAAATTTAGACTTATGACCCGGCCCAACCCGACCCTATGGGGACTTTAGGGACGGGCTGGCCCGGCCCTAATAACTGAAAGGCTTTAAATGTTTAGGGCCGGCCCATTGCCCACCCCTATTACATAGGGTAGAAATGTAAATTTCAAGTATAGTAGTTGATATAATGAAGTCTTGTAATGAAGGTTCTCTCTCTTGTAATGAATATATTGTTAGAATATGTGAATATATTCTATAGGATACAGCTGTATTATATGGATATATCTCTATCCTATATAATATATTCATATATTCTATTGTATATGTTAATGAAGTTTGATAGGTTTTCAAGAATTTTTGTAATGAAGATGTTAATCGATTAATGAAATCGATAAAACCAAATATGTTAATGAAGTCTAAACAAGTTGTATTCAAGAGTTTTGAATAATTGACAAGTTATACGCCTGGCCCATGGGCCGACCGCCCGCCCATAGTTTTCTAAAAGGGTGAGGTGAGGGCAAGGGATGTATAATTCAAATGTTGGCCCTCACAGGCCCGACCCTCATAGCATAAGGGGGCTGGGCCAGCCCGGCCCTCAAATCATATGGGCTTTATGATTTGAGGGTCGGGCTGGCCCGGCCCGGCCCGGCCCATTTTACACCCCTAGTTGGGACTGGTAGTATTGACTATTGACAGTTATACTAGCAGTCCTCACAAGGATATGAGTTCATTAAATTCAACGTACAGGTCACTTATTAATCCTTACATGGACAAGAGAATGGGTCCACCTTCTTCTAGTAGATATACTATGCAGATTTAGGAACTATTTGTTTTTTTGGATTAAATTATAAGATCATGTGTTATAACTTATAAGGCTGGGTGCAATGGCACCCCATTCCTTCAAAACTGGAGGGAGTGGCGGTGGTCATTGCCCCTCATCTCTATTTTACTCTCCATATATAGAGAGTGAAATGGAGGAATAGAGAGTGCATTCCACGCCATTTGAAGTGGAGTAGTTTGTAAAAACTCAAACGAATATGCAATTTCAAACCGCGCCATTTGAAGTGGAGTGGTTTGCAAAGTGTCCCCACCAGATAACATGGTAATTATGAGAACAGTGAATTACTACACTACCCCCACTACTTCTATTTTATTACGGATGTATCCTATTAGCTGAGGAAGAACAAAAATTTCGGTTAAAGGGCGCAGGGGCAGTTTCAGTCTTTTACAAAATGTGGGTTTTCATTCTGCGCTGGTTGAAGTGGCGTCGAATGGTTTTTTTTTTTTTTTTTTTTTTTTTTTCAAACCGCCGGTTAACCGGCGCGTAGGATGGTTCAAACCATTGCTTCGACCAAACCTACTCTCTATCCTCATACCACTGTGCTATTGAGGAATAGGAATAAAGGGTGGCTGACCATTGGACTCAGCCTAAGAGGGTCTTATAAGATGGTCAGTGGTTTGTTTTTCATTTTAAGTTCTTCTTATAAGCACTTATAAAAATAGAAAAAACAAATACATCACATTCTATAAATGGTTTTTTGACAAATATAACCCTACTTTACACCACATTTAACTTGAATAGATTAATTTGAAACAAGCGTACAGTTTGATTTTCGGTTTCAAATCAATTTTGATAATTAGAATATCGATTATATGAAATTACCTTAATTGGCGGCGGTGGTGGTAGTGGTCTTAATAGTACGGTGGTGGTAGTGGAAGTGGTGGATGTCTTAATAGCACGGTAGTGGTGGTGTACGGTGATAATCTTAATAGTACGGTGGTAGTGGTGGCAATAGAGGTGATGATATTGGTCTTAATAGCACGGTGGTAGTGATGGTAGTGGTGGTGGTAGTGGAAGTGGTGGTGGTCTTAATAGCACGATGGTGGTGATAGTCTTAGTAGTACGGTGGTAGTGGTGGTGGTGGTGGTGATGATGATGGTGGTGGTAGTGGCGGCAGTGGTGGTGGTGCTTTTAATAGTTTGGTGGTGGTGGTGGTGGCTAGGGCAATGGAGTTATTTGGAGAAAAAGATAATGAAAAGAGAAGAAGAGAGAAATGAGGCTAGGGGTATATGAACGTGGGTGTTTGAGTCATTTTTCAAGTTATAAAACTTATAGAATTGAAGTAAATCTAATTTTGGTACTTACAGAATTGGAGCCTCTTATAAGACATTTCTAGTAAAATGCCTCTTATAAGAGGCAAAAAACAAACCCAAAAAATTTCCAAAATCACTGGGCCACATCTTATAAGAAGTTATAAAACCTCAAGGTCTTATAAGAGGCAAAAACAAATGGCCCCTTAATGCCAATAGTCGAAACACGGGTTTGGGGATGGCTACTGATGATTGATATTCAGGATACAATGATCGTGGACAGTCAAATGTGTATAATAGTAAGTAATCATGGTTTGGCCATTGGTGATTTATCACTCATAGACGACTCTGGTCTTTGTACCCATGAGTTTTTTTGGAGCAAGGGATTTTGTAGTTTAAGTTATTGATGTAAGTTTATTGAGGGAGCTTTTTTCTGTATGTCCGAGTTCTCTGTTTCATATTTGTTTTGGTAGAGGCCTTGTATACTTAGTCTCTTTTTCTATAAAATTCCCACCCTGTTTATGAAAAATAATAAATAAATAAAGTTTGATAGGAAGAACTAGTTCAGACTTCAGACTCCAGATATGCGTGTATACAAACGAGCTAGTTTTTGTGAAATTCAAACAACTTATGACTATATATATATATATATATATATATATATATATATATATATATATTTGAGTATGTCCAACTAAATGTTTTTTGTTAATCTATCTAATAAGCTAGGGTTTTTTTTCCCACTACAAGACAAAATAACACACAAAGGACGGTCCAGATCATTTTGAGTAAGATCTAACGGCTGATGAGGGAAGATCTAGAGTTCAAATGATTTTGTGCAAAACTGACATTGACGGAACGACTCCCATTTGATTTCTCTGGGCTTTTTCACGCTAGTTCGTGGGCTCAAGCCCAAACAACATTAGTTCCGGTGTTTCCCATCTTCTCACTGTGGTTTTGAAATGTGATCAATTTCGGATTTTTTTCACTCGCTACAAACTCCTGAAACAAAATCCCCAAATCCCAAAAACTCAAATCCCTAATTTCTACTAAATGTGTTTTTCATGGTATATATATTGAGTTGCCTTCATAAAAGCTTTATGAAAATAGTGTTTTAGGCTTAATTTGGGATGGCTAGATTACTGAATTATAGTTCCTTTTTCCTGTGTTCTTTGATGATGAAATAGCCTAATGGGTAAAAAAGAGAAAAAAATGTAAGCAACCTTTCTCCAATTTTAAACGCAGCCCTTTGCATTTGTTCGTTTGAACTATCTTTTTAGAGTTTTTGTAGTATTGTTGACTGTTGCGTTTGAAAGGAGACTTGAGGTTCATTAACAGAATTGAAGATAGGGATTGCTGGTATGGGGTAATACAAAAGGTGCCATGAAACACGTTATGGTATATTCCACAAAAAACATCATAGTTGGATATGATCATTAGGTTTGGGGAAGGTGCATTCATTAGTTGAAATAAAATGTTTTGTATGTTATAATGCACTGTATAGCATGTTATATGGTCGCAGTGTTTGTTTGACCTGAATCAGAGTTAGAGTTAGGGTTAGATTGTTGATAAGTTGTAGCTTGCTACAGAAAATCTAATACGCTAGCATATCTCCCTTCATTGCTTTGAAGCTTGGATCATATTTGAAACTTGAATTTTATTTTTTACTTCCAAGTTACAGGATTGGAGTCAATAGCTTACAAGGAGGCTTCATTAATAGTTTGTCAACTATATTGATCAAAAGTTTTGCGTAGTTGACCGTGTAGCACACTTTAATTGTTAAGTTTTAAAATTGTATTATTGCATAAGACACAGATGATGAATAGGTGAAGGTTATGTGTTCAGAATAATGACTCTCCATACTGTTATAGGTTGAATTTCTTTCTCATTCACATATATCATGACACATTAACAAATTATAATATGTTTTATTAGTAGGGTATTCCTATTTTACTTTAAGAAGTGAAGAATTTGATTTGATGTGGTATTTAATAGTGTTGTTGATGTCCTTTAAGTGCGAGGTTATTTTAGGTGAAGGTACTATCATACCCTGTCTTTTGGATAATCAGAATGGGGTAGTATTTACCAAGGAGCAGCTAAAGTCGTAGACTTAGATGACAAATCTTTGTCATTGCTTTCTAATGCAAATTCAGGTATTACAACATCTCTTTTTCTATTGCAATTTTAGAAATTAGAAAATTAACTACAAGCCGAAGCTTGAATCAATCCACTTTCGAAAGAGATAATCCACATTGGTCCTAAAGGTTGCTATGAGTGTCTCTGTCTGAAATTCTGATCTGGTGTAGTATAATGTTAAGAAAAAAACCATATTTAAGCTGATTTTGTTGTAAATATAATCATTGTGTCGGACCGATTTGGTACAACTTACTTTGTAGCGCTCAACTTTCTCAGTAGAAACTTAAAAAGAGTTGTCTTTGTTTTGTTTTATTGTAGCTTTTTCCAGAGATGGTTGGCCAAGAAGAAAATAGCACAAATCACTGTAGACACAATCTCTTTAAATAACCGAGTAGCTGTTATACTTGCTGATGATGATGATAAGTCTTTATTCATTTTAACATAAGATTATTTATCCTCAACCACCACTTTGTGTTTATGTTAACACTGAATTAAAATAAATGAAATAATACGATTACTAACAAATATTATGTTATTTGTTTTTACGGGTGCCCATCCTCTTTCTTAGACTTTCTATGAATTGTGAGTTTTTCATTAACGAAGTTAAAAGGCTACTAAACTATACACTAATCAACAACAATATTACATGATATATATTACGTGACACATATTGTATGTTCAGAGCCTAGCCAAATGTGACAACTTTAAACCTTATAAGTTTGCGGTCTTTTGATATAACTGAGCATTTTTTTTTACTGCAGATGTCTTGCCTATTTTAATGTCTACCAAAAACAGATGGTATAAAGTGTAGTAGGAATTCATTCACTGGCTATAATACTTGCTTTCTGGGAGAAATATTGCATGGAGATTACAGTGGATGCGGAAAGTAGCTAGAAAAACTTGGGAGTAATGGAGGATTACGCTTAGATGTTGTACGCATATTTTGCTTCTTACTTTTTTCAAGGAAGGCAAAGATGTTTTGTCAAATGTTAAACTATTATTAAAACTCTGTACTGACATGTACTGGCTGACTTGATGATGATAAGTAGGATGAATATATAGTGCCCCAATATATAGTATTATGTAGATACATTGTGTGTATGGTGTACGTTGTCTATTGTCTTTTGATTGGAAGAATTAATTTAAAATTCAGTTTGATTACAGAACTTAAAGACTTGGCAAGGATATTCTCAAGAGATTTTGGTATGTAATATTTATTCAAGACTTGCATGCAGGCCTCATAGCAAGCCTTGAAACTGGTTTTTTTTTGTTGTTGTTGTTTAGGGCCACACATTGAGACTTGGGATCTCAGCAGGAAATGCAAAGGTTGCTTAAAGTTGATGAGGGCAGGGCTCTCGACGCATGCATTAGATTTGGAATGTTTTAAAAGCGGCCCACTTCTCCTGGAATGATGGAATCTGTGATGTTTCTTCTCCAACCCAATTAGTTTCTTCTTTCTTTGGGCTACCATGTCTACTCTCAACTGATTTCTTCCCTATTTGAAAGCCTCTTTTAGTTTCATATCTACTTGCCTACATTAACGCCAACTTTGAAAATCAGATATGCGTTGAATTAATTAATGTATAAGTTAGTTGGTTTATGAAAAATGAAAGGGTACCGTACCCAAAATGAAATAGGGGCATTCACTAGTTTATAATATTCTGCAACGCTCTTATATCTCTCATTTAGATCACTTCTACTAACTATGAAGGGAATGAAACTCAAGGAACCCCTTCAATTGTTCTTAGCTCACTTCTACTAACTATAAATGGAATGAAACACAAGGACCCTTTTCAACTGTGTGAAGACTTAAACCCATCCTAATAATACTTTAAGCCATCTCATATTTGAACCTCATGAAAATAAACAACGTTAAATGAAATGAAAGATATAGTTATCAAAAATCTAAAGAAGATGGTGATGAAAGAAACACTCACCCTCCTCATATTTGAAGTCCAAACCAAATTTTCTCTCCTTTGAGACCCCATCATCAGAAAAATCTGTTGCTTCCCAAAGGAGGGCACTACATTGTCCTCCACATAGTTTCACTACCATTCCGAAAGAAACCAAACAAAATAGAACATATGAACACAAACTCGGATAGACTAAACTTAAATAAGAAGAAATAGTATAAATATCGATATACATGTAGATCTTACTTGGATGGTTGGCAGATCTTGAGCGACTTTGATTCTTTCATAATCAATCAAACTTTTCCAGATTTTATGTGCTTCAAGAACTTCACGCTACCAATATACTTTGCTTCCCACACTTCCACTTCTATTTCACGTACATTAAAGCATATATCCTATTAGTCCTATATGTCAACAACCAAAAAAGATATGTGAAATAGAGAACAAATTGGAGAAGTTTGAGAAGTAAGAATTAAACAAGGTGAATATATGACTTACATATGGAGAAGCACATCTTCATCATCTCTTCATCTGTTATTATATGTTGATTATGTTCTACTTCAGCTCCTAGCGTTTTCAGCCCTATTATCCAAAAGCTTCATTTGTCCTTCCACTTGTATGGCGAAATCATATTTCTTCCTCTCCTCACTCTCTACCGACTCTCCGAATATTCGCAAAAATTTCTTAAGATCCGAAAGAAAAGGTCGGCGTTAATCTTGATAAGATGATACTATTAACAGGTTTGAAATCACATATTAGTACACTCATGCCCGTACACAGAGATCTATATATTTTTTGTGAAATTCAAAAGCATGATCTATTAAGCCACCTCATCTCATATTTGAACCTCGACCATGTAAAAATCTAAAGAAAATGGAGATAAAAATGTTGGAATCTCCAAAAGTATTTCAAAATGCTTGTGTGTGTGTGCAAAGTGGAGGAGATGAACTATGTGTGTTCTTTCCACTTTAGTACATTGTGTTTAGTCCCACATTGGTGAACCACCACTAGCAAGTGAGGTATATGAGGAATTCCTCTACCATAAGGGCGTGCCCTTAGGGTACAAAGGCTTTTGTGTTAGGAGGGAGGACTCACCCAAAGCCACACACGCGCCCGCCCGCACCGAACCGAGTCGCGACGGGTCGGGCTTGGGCTTGGGCTTATTGTCTAGTGGGTAGTGGCTTACCAATTGCCTAAACTTGTTTTGCTTTTGCAGCAAGTTTCGGTGGGTGTCCTACTTCAAGTTGGTTTCTGCTTCCTAGCTGTTTTTGAAAACCGACTTTGAGGAGTCCTTCTCCCATCTGGTATCCGGCTGCTTCCTCTATATAAACACTGCTACTGTGTCCATAGAGGGTATCCAATCGATTCCAGAGAGAGAGAGAACTCGAGTATCCATTCAATCCAGACCAGAGAAACAGAACTCGTGAATACCAAAGAAGCCTTCATCCCACTTCAGAGAAACAGAAACTCATCCCTATTCTTCTTCTTCCGCCCGCCGGAGAGAGTTATATTGCCGTTCTAGAGGGTAGTCCGTTCTAGTGCAAAGTCGCCTCTTGTTAACCATTGAATCATGTGAGGAAGATGCCATTGTTGCCTTTCGCACCATTGGAAGGGGCTTAAATCTTTCCTTAAGGACGACTAATCAGCCTTGGTTATTACACGTTATTACGTCCTTGTCTTCTATTGTTTTCTTTTATCCGCAAACAACAATCTTAAGGAAAGATCAAGATGTCTACACTGTTGACACCACGCCCGATCAAAGAAACCAATTCGAGTCATGGAAGTTACTTGACTATGAGAGATCTTTGCCCTTTCTTGAATGCTCGCGAACTTACCCAATGTGTCAAAGATTGAATCCTTCAATGGTTCACACTTCAAACGATGGAGAGAAAGGGTATTCACACCCCTAGATGTACTTTCAACTATGCAAAGTATCTCATCGATCACAAAGACCCGGGAGGAGGGTTCTAATGATTTCGAAAGAAATCAAAGCTTGGCTTAACTCAATGGGAATAAGGTATGTCGACATGCTATTTTGAGTACCTTGTCCAATGAAATTTTTGATATTTATTGTTCAAATAAGAATGCACATGATATATAGGAGAGTTTGAACAAGAAATACATAATAGAGGATGCTGGTACTCAGAAATATGCTATTGAGACTTTTCTAAAGTTCCATATAAGAGAGGATAGAGATGTAACATCTCAAATCCATGATTATCATGTGCTGATTAATGATTTGAAAACTGAGGGTATTAATTTACTCGAAACCTTTGTTGCTGGATGTTTGATTGAGAAACTCCCCGAGTCTTGGAAACACTATAAAAATAGTATGAAGCATAAGCGCAAGCAGATGACCCTTGAGGATGTGATCATTCACATTCACATAGAGGAAAAGAACAAGACTCGGGATGAGGTATTGTCTAAGGAATTCCATTCTAAAGCCAATATCATTGAAGGTAATCCCAGCAAAACTAACAAAACCTCTAAAAAGCAGAAGTACAACAAAAATAAGAATTTCAAGGTCAAAGGCACTTCTTTTAAAAGGAGTGGTACTGGCAATGGAAATTGTTATGTTTGTGGTAAACCTGGACATAGGGCTTTTCAGTGCAGGCACAAGAAAGACACTGATGATCTTCCCAATATTAATATAGTTGAGGGAGATGATATTATTGCTGCTGTAGTGTCACAAGTGTTCATGGCCACTGGGAAGAAGAACTGGGTACTAGATTCTGGTGCCACCATGCGTCTGTGGTGATGTTGAAGCCTTCTCGGACTACATACTAGTGAAAGATGAAAAGGTCTATATGGGTGACTCTAGTCCGTTCTGTTGAGGAACAGGCAAGATTCTTCCGTTTAACCGGGGAAAACCTTTTCACTTAGTAATGTTCTTCATGTTCTTGAGATTCGTCAGAATCTGATTTCTGTGTCCTTACTGGGAAAAGTTGGCGTCAATGTGACTTTTGAGAGTGACAAGTTCGTTCTGACAAAGAATGAGGGTTTTGTTAGTAAATGTTATTGTAATAATAATGGTCTTTTCATGTTGAATGTACTTAACAACATTATTATTAATAAGAATGAATCTGCTTCTGCTTACTTGTTTGACTCTTTTAATATATGGCATGCATGGTAGACTAGGACATGTGAATGTTCAGTATATGAAAAGAATGAAAGCATGTGGTTTATTGTCTGATATTTTTGATTTTTCTAATGATAAATGTGAGATATGTGCTGAGACTAAAGCCACAAAGAAACCCTGCAGAACTGTTTCTAGAGATAAAACTGGATTACTAACTCTTATTCATACGGATTTGGGTGAATTCAGAAGTACCATGTCTAAAAGGGGGAAGTTTTATTATATTACATTCATAGATGACTTCTCTAGGTACACCATGGTATATTTACTTAGAAACAAGCATGAGGCAGGTGAGATGTTTCTCAAATACAAAGTCGAAGTTGAAAACCGAATTAATCAGTAGATTAAAAGACTTCGGTCTAATAGGGGTGGAGAATATGAGTCTAACCCTTTCCAGGACTTTTGTGACAAGAATGACATTATTCATGAGACTACTCCACCATACTCTCCTGAGTCTAATGGAGTAGCCGAACGGAAAAAATGAACACTAAAAGAGATGATGAATGCTATGCTTGTAAGTTCTGGAGCTTCCCTGAACTTGTGGGGGAAACAATCCTATCTGCTTGCTATATATAGAATAGGATACCCAACAAAAAAACAGGGAATAAGACACCATATGAGTTATGGAAAGGTCATGTACTTAACCCCATTACATACTTCAAAATGTGGGGGTGTCTTGCAAAGTTCTTGTGAACGAACCTAAAAAGAGAAAATTGGGACCTAGAACCGCTTGATTGTATGTTAATTGGTTATGCTCATAATAGTCTTTGCATATAGATTTTTAGTAGTAAAATCGATAATAACCTTGTCGATGCTAACACTATTATAGAGAGTAAAAATGCTTGATTTCTTTGAGAATTTGTTTCCTTTGAAAATTGGCATTGAGAGGTTGGTTGCTCTAGTGAACAACAATCAATGATCTGAAATTTCTGAACAAGAAATTCGGAAGAGTAAAAGAGATGTGAAAATCCACCAATTTTGGTGATGACTTTTACACGCTTCTTCTTGATGATGATCCCGGCGATATAATGAGGCAATCAGTTCTCGAGATGCACCTTTCTGGAAGGATGCTATACACTCAGAACTAGATTCGATTATAGCTAATCACACATGGGAGATAGTTGATCTACCTCCTGGGGCGAAACCTATATGTTACAAGTGGATCTTCAAAAAGAAATTGAAACTAGATGGTTCCATTAAGAAATACAAGGCTAAACTTGTAGTTAAGGGATTCTCCCAGAAAAAAGGCATTGACTATTTTGATACTTATGCTCTTGTAACTAGGATTTATTCTATAAGAGTTCTAATGGCTCTAGCCGCTATTCATAATTTATTTATTTATCAAATGGATGTAAAAACTGCATTTTTGAATGGTGATCTTGATGAAGAAATATATATGATGCAGCCTAAGGGTACGATAGTACCAGGGAATGAGCAAAAGGTATACAAGTTAGTTAAGTCTTTATATGGGTTGAAACAAGCGCCAAAACAATGGCATGAAAAGTTTGACAGTGTCATGATGTCTAATGGATATCACATAAATGATGCTGATAAATGTATTTACTTTAAATCTTTTGATGTGAATACATATGTGATTATTTGTCTATATGTGGATGACATGTTAATCATGAGTCCTAGCCTTGATGTTGTGAGAAACACCAAGATGTTTTTATCCTCCCAATTTGAAATGAAGGATTTGGGAGAAGCTGATGTGATTCTTGGAATCAAAATCATCAGAAATTGTGATGGCTATACGCTTTCACAAGAGCATTATGTTGAGAAGTTTTTGAAGAAGTTTAACTTTTATGATAGTAAGCCCGGTTCCAGACACCTTATGAGGCAAATAGTGAACTTCAGAAAAATGCTCAACATGGTGTCCTTCAGTCTAGATATACTCAAATTATTGGTAGTCTCATGTACTTGATGAATTACACTAGACCAGGCATTGCTTATGCAGTTAGCAGGTTAAGCAGATACACTCATTGTCCTAGCCAGGAATATTGGAG
Organism: Coptis chinensis; assembly: GCF_015680905.1. Classification (NCBI taxonomy): domain Eukaryota; kingdom Viridiplantae; phylum Streptophyta; class Magnoliopsida; order Ranunculales; family Ranunculaceae; genus Coptis; species Coptis chinensis. Next base: position 79,806,126 of record NC_141463.1, on the reverse strand, counting down.
TGCGTTAGAGAGACTAGCCAAGTACTTGAGAGGAACAATGAATTACGGCATACGGTTTAGACAAACTCCACCTGTGATAGAGGGTTATTGCGATGCAAACTGGATATCTGATTCTCATGATATCAAGTCCACTAGTGGTTATATTTTCACCCTAGGTGGAGGTGCAGTCGCTTGGAAATCTTCTAAACAGACCTTGATAGCTCGTTCAACCATGGAGTCCGAGCTTATTGCTTTAGATAAAGCAAGTGCTGAGGCTGAGTGGCTTAGAAATCTCTTGGCAGATCTTCCTATTGGTACAAAACCTCCTCCAGCTGTACCTATGCATTATGACTGTCAGGCCACGATAACAAAGGCAAAGAGCAAATTGTATAATGGGAAAAGCAGGCATATTAAATGCGAGACTACGCCTATAAAGCTTTGAATCTGAGTTGTGGCTCTAGATTATGTGAGGTCAGAGTTAAATTTGGCCGATCCTCTGACAAAACCACTTAACAGGAGACAAGTGGTTGAAACGTCAAGGGGGATGGGACTTTTGCCTTAGATAGAGGGCGACACTGATGGCAATGCCACCTATGTGATTGGAGATCCCATTAAGTAGGTTCAAAAGAAAAAACAAGTCACCTCGTCGCTCTGGTATGCTATTGTCTTTCTTTGAGACGTCCCACCCTATGACTAGATAGCATTTTTGTATACTTTGTATAACTTGAATTACAATGAGAAAGGATGAGTTATTTTACTCTTGTTGGAATCCATAATCCATTATTTTTTTGAGATAGTGTATTTTAACTGCAATGTACACTTGATGGATATCCACCTACGTGAATGTAGAACTGGGTCGGTTCTTATGAGTATTCGTGGCAAAATCTTCAGAGCATTCATGGAACACAGATATGAGGGGCCAAAAAACGCAACACCGCAGAACAAACATATAATGAAAGAACAATGTGGGTACATGTGTTCTATTTTACTACAAGGGAATGTTGGTTCAAAGATTTTTTAATCCACCACTTTCACGTATTATAAAACACATGTTACCCTATGGTAGTTCAAGCGAAAAGCACCAAAAGATCTTATGCATTGTTTTTTCGATTCTCTCTGGCATTTCGTTAACCTATTTCTTTTGTAATATCCTATTCCAAAATAGTGGGGGACTATTAGTATTTTGAGATAGTGGAGGATTGTTGGAATCTCCAAGAGTATTTCAAAATGCTTGTGTGTGTGTGCAAAGTGGAGGAGATGAACTATGTGTGTTCTCTTCACTTTAGTACATTGTGTTTAGTCCCACATTGGTGAACCACCACTAGCAAGTGAGGTATATGAGGAATTCCTCTACCATAAGGGCGTGCCCTTAGGGTACAAAGGCTTTTGTGTTAGGAGAGAGGACTCACTCAAAGCCACACACGCGCCCGCCATCCGACCGAACCGAATCCAATGGGTTGGGCTTGGGCTCAAATTGTCTAGTGGGTAGTGGCTTACCAATTGCCTAAACTTGTTTTGCTTTTTGCAAAAATTTCGTGGGTGTCCTACTTCAAGTTGGTTTATGCTTCCTAGCTGTTTTTGAAAACCGACTTTGAGGAGTCCTTCTCCCATCTGGTATTCAGCTGCTTCCTCTATATAAACACTCGCTCTCGTCCATAGAGGGGTATCCAATCGACTCCAAAGAGAGAGAGAACTCGAGTATCCATTCAATCCAGACCAGAGAAACAGAACTCGTGAATACCAAAAAAGCCTTCATCCCACTTCAGAGAAACAGAAACTCATCCCTATTCTTCTTCTCTTCTTCCCCGCCGCCAGAGGGTTATATTCTTCATTACAGAGGGTAGTGCGATTAAAGTGCAAAGTCAAAGCATCGCTAACCATTGAATCTCGCGGAGGAAGACGGTTTGTTGCCTTTTTCTCAAGACTATTGGAAGGGGCAAAATCTTTCCTTAAAGACAGCCTAATCCGCGCCTTGGTTATTACTTGTTATTCTGTCCTTATCTTCTATTGTTTTCTTTTATCTGCATACAACAAAAAACAGTACTCACCGTCCTCCATGATAAACTCGAAAGTAAAGTGCATCTCCTCTCCGTTAATAGAATCAGTTGCAGCCCAGGAACAGCAATGTATTTCTTCAAGTTTCGTCACTACCATTCCCGAAGAAACTGAAACAAAACAGAATATACGAACACAATTCAATCTTAAATAGAGTAAACTCAAATAAGAAGAAACAACTGATCTTACTTGGATGATTCGCGTGGATCTTGCGATCCCCCCATTTTTTTGTCAGAAGCACTCGAACTTTTCCAGATGTTTTGTGCTTCAAGAGCTTCACGCTACACCATATTTTTTCTCCTTTTCCCCAAAATTCTCCCAAACTACAAGTCAAGGGCCAAAATATATATACGAGAGAAAAAGTGAATACAAAGAATGTACGTACTGTAAATCATTATTGGTAGTAGTTTGAGACGTGAGAATTAAGCAAGACGAATTGAAGTTAACTTACTCATCGAAAAGCACATCTTCATCCTCTTCACCATATATATAGTGTTCACTTTGGCTGTCCATTAATCACAAATTTACAGCTTCAATTCTTTGTAAGAGATATAGAGAGAGAAATGATAGAGTTGACTTTGGGTATTTATATATGAATGAAATGATGGTGTCGACATTGAAACTTTTAAACCTGTTTTGCCTCGCGAAAACTTTTAGTTTACGACTCCTCCGGTTCAAAATTGAATCGGAGTTGGACCGTTTTTTTCTTTGAACTGGCTCAACACAGTACAGGTTTGAACCCAGCCGAGTTGACAGCCCATCCCAAACATATGTAGAAGCTTTGTTCACTAAGGACCCTCGAGTTTTATTTGGATCCTATTTATTTATTGTCAAAAAAAAATGTTTATTAGTTAAAAAATACTAGCCACTGTGCAGTGGTACCTACTTGGGCTATATTGAGTTTTTTAAAAAAAATTATAAATATTAAATTACTATTTTACCCTTCAAAAAGAAAAAAGAAAATTAAAAATTACCAAATTACTCCTGAGACATACACCAAAACACTGTTACTCAACCCCCATATTTTTCTATATATTAAAATTTTTTTGAAAAAATAAATGTGTTTAGTTTCTATTTAAAAAAAAATAGTTTTTCATCCAAAAAACACTTTTTGGTCTCAAAAACTTGTTTTATGATAATTAGGTAAAACTTGTTTTCCAAGTTAAAAAACTATTTTTCTTTAAAAGAAACATTTTGGGTGCTAAAAGCAAATAAACTCCCATAATATTTTAGACTTTAGTGATTTATGCCACGATATACCAAAATATATTTAGAAACATAGTGCGAAATCTGATTTGATAAAATAACTTTTAAGAAAAATCACAATCAAACATGTTTATTGAAAAACTGTTTTTAGAATAAATATTTTTTCATAAAAATGATTTTTAAGAAAAAATGATTTTTTGAAAAAATGAGAACCAAACACCCACTTAAGTTAAAAGATCACTTATATTTTTCAACTGATCTTCCAAAAACAAAGCACAAAAAGTATAGAAACAAATAAGCAAAACAACGAAGACAAAGATAAGCAATCAACCAAATCATTATGTTTAAACGGGAGTGAATGGAAACATACACCGCTGAATCCTAGCAACAAGCACTGACGGGAGCGACAGCGGTAAACTAATTAAAATGCATTGTTTTTTTTTTTTTGACAAGTGATATTTATTGATAAAATGCACTGTGAGTCCTTGATTCTTCTTTCGGGTGTTCCACACAAGACAAAATGCTCAGATCAGCCTCAACGGCAGCAAAAAGTACCTCTGCTGCTACCAAAAGAATACTAAAAACTATAACCATCCTTTGACTGAAAAAGAAATGCAGATCTCATTCGGACCTTCGAGCTTCGCATTCCCCATATAAGAAACATCTAACCATTTGCCAACACACACAGGAGATTCTACCAAATTCCCATGCTTCCGCTACGAACTGTGATCCTTTACTTACTTACACTTACATTCTAAGGGCAGTAGGATCACAATGGAGATTGTGGCATCGGAGGCATTCCTATACCACCCATTGGAGGGGGAGCACAACCACCTCGCATCCAGCTCCTCCCATTCCAGGCATTGGCAGGCGGCAGAACAGTAGAGAGGGAAGGGACATTCCTCTCCTATTCCATATCATCTGAGTTGAGCAATCTATGAAACGGAGTCACGGATGTACCAGTATATATTGTGGCTCTTGCATTTTCACCGAAAAAAAAATCACCTACACAACACCGTACGTGGAGAGTTTGCCTCAATAATTTCAGAGATAGACCTTCAATATATTTCATTCAATACACATACAAATCAAAATTCAGTTCCATTTCAGCCCAACACCGTGGCAGAAATGAGAACTCTCTTTTACCCAGTGCAACAAAGTAAAATGCAAGTTCTCTGGTTAAACCAAATATGGACAGCCAATAAAAAAAGTACACGCAGCTATACCTTCTGGAAACCATATCCTTCTCCTCCTTCCTTAGCTCTCACTTCACCTCGATTTTGTACTTTACAAGTCCGTCAACTTTGCTTGTATATTCACAAATGTAACTGCAAGCATACACACAAAAGTGAAGGTTGAGATACGTTCGATCAACAAGATATAAACATAAGAAATGAGTAGAATGCGAGCACAGGTCAGTTAAGCTGGTTAACTTGTAAGTTTACAATGTATAGGTTGAGATATAAGTCAAAATTTGAGTGGATCGAGGAAACATTGGTAGCTCTTTCGAATGTCAGAAATTCCAGTTCTTCGAAAAAGTTCAGAATTTTATATTACCTTCCTTCTTCTTGCCATCACCTTTCTTCTTGGTCTTCGTCCCCAGAGATAGCCATGCGTTGATTTCTGGCTAATCAGTCACTGTCTTAGTGGGCTGTAACTCCTGCAGAGTATGAGATGTAATCCGGTCTTTATTTCGCTGAAGATAAATCTTGAAGCTTTCATCTCTAAGTGATAGTTCTTGTCAATCGCTCTCTTATATATAGTAGTCTGTGTCTCGTCTAAAAGCTTAGGCTGCAACATTTTGCATCGTAGTATAAAAAGAACACACAATAACAACCGAGCTTCTCTGTCTATAAAAATGTGAGAGCTAATAACAGATGACACTTACCAAGCGGTCCCCTGTGCTGGTTACTATATCAACTGAATAGACTTCATTCTCCTCCAATTCTGCATCGTCAACTTTGGTCTCAGGATTGGATGCACTTAGTATGACTTTGTTCCCATCAATTACGAACTGCTAAAGTTGATGAGTGAGAACGCCTTCAACAATTTTGCAGTCATAAGCAGCTGCAACCTTCTGAGTAGCTTCTGTTACATCTTTGTTCTGCTATATTAGGAACGTTTGTCTGCTTGTCTGTACATCTTTGTACTGTTTGTCTGTTGACTTTACAACCCGTAATTCCATCACACCACAACCTTGAGGTCGGGCACATTGAACATTTAAAAATCAGGAGGTAGAAGTACTCGGAAAGATGTGGAACTGGGAATTACTGGAAAGTCTGTAACTTTTTTTGGAAGATTAAGAATATGGAAATTATAAGAAAACAGAGATAAAACAAAAATATAATTAAGAAAGCAATCAAATACACCATAGAGAAACAAGAGCAAGTTTATGAGTGAACAAATATATACACGCAGAACCCCAGCAACAAGTACAGGCAGCTGTAAACCTAAATAAGTAATATACTGAACTGTACTTTTGGTCCTTGATACTTCTTTTGTGTAGCCTACACAAAATTCAGTCCAACTAACACATGACAAATCCTCCACTCATCCTTAACGCAACAGTAAAAGATGCCTCTGCAGCAACCAAAAGAATATTATACACTATAAGCACTGTATGGCATCTAATCATTATATTTATAAAACCAATCTCATATCTTACATTTAAGTTGACAAGGTTGAAGAAACCGATGATGCGGCAGGTCCACTAATATTCATAGAGCCAGCTCCCCAGGTACTTGCGCTTGAGGAGACACAGTATGGATAGAATGGGTCGGGAGGCGACTGAAGCTGCATATTCTCCAAAAGTACCTGCACCACAACGCTCATCGGTGGTCTGTCATTGGGCCTGTACTGAGTACACCATAACGCAACTGTAGCTAGTATCTTTGCTTTTGATTTGTCCTTGTCCTCGATGCCACAATCATCCACAATTTCATCTAGTTTCCCAATCTTGAATTTTTCCCAAACTTGTCCAGGTAACCAATTTTCGCCATCAAGATTACTCTTCCTCCCCAAAACTTCAAATAACATCATGCCAAAACTATAAATATCACTTTTGGAAGTTACTGGCATTTGCATCCACATTTCTGGGGCAGCATAGCTGCGGGTCCCTCTAAACTCAACCACAGATATCTTGCTTAAATCTCTTTGAGAAACCTTAGCCATTCCAAAATCTGCAACTTTAGGAGAAAGTTTTAAGTCAAGGAGCACATTCCCAGGCTTTACGTCATAGTGAACTATTTCATGAACATAACCCTCGTGCAAGTAAGAAAGACCTTTTGCTGTCCCAATTGCAATATCATACAAATTCTTCCATGGTAAATTAAGGTGGTTCTCATATAAAACCTTATCGAAAGATCCATTGTCCAAGTACTCATAAACAAGCGCTTTCATATTGGCCTCAAAGCAATACCCGTAGAGTATAACTAAGTGACGATGCAAAGTACTACTCATTGTTCTCACTTCAGCCATGAATGTGAACTCCATGACTTCCATTGCAGTGTTCTTTAGTTTCTTGACGGCTACTTTCACACCATTAGGTAATGTTCCTTTGAATACATCTCCATATGCACCAGAACCTATTGGATCACTGAAATCTTCAGTAATGCTCGTAAGGTCCTTATGTGAATATTGTTGTATTTTCTTTCTTCCCAGCTCACCTAATAACATATCAATTGAGTTTGAGCTTCCACTGTCTCCTTCTTTAAATACATCCACAACTTTGACAGCTTCAATCACTTTCTCCAATTCCACTTCCTTCTCTATTGCTACAGCCGCCTCTTCATGAGCAGTCTTATCTTTACCATCCTCAGTTACCGGTTGTTTCTCAATCTCTGTAATAGGTACCCCTTCACCAACTATCTCAGTTTTAGTATCCCCAAGCTTCAACTGTTTTTCCAGTTGTATGGCAGCATAATTTTCTTCCCTCTCCTCACTCTCTACATACTCTCTGAATAATTGCATAAAGGTGTCGCAATCTAAAAGAAAATGCTTGTGAATGTCAGTATCGATAAGATGATATTACATATTAAATGTATAAACGTTATGAACTCAAGGAACCCTCCAATTGCGTGAAGAAGCAATTAAAGACAGGCATAGATAGGCACTGAGACTTATCCGAGTAAGAACATTTAGAAGTTTCTTCTATAAACAATTACTTAAAACCATGTCCTTTAAGCCATCTCAATCTCATACTTGAAACGCATGAAAATAAACATTAAATGAAATGAAAGATCTGATGATTAGAAATCCATATAAAATGGAGATGAACAACAACAAAAAACAATACTCACTTTCCGCAGACCCGAACCGGACACAAAAGAGCTTCTCCTTTTGGTCCCCCTCAGAAAAATCAGTTGCAGCCCAGACACAGGATTTAGAGTTTGATGCGTGTACATCCACTAACATTCCGGAAGAAACTAAAACAAGGTAGAATATATGAAAACAAACTCAAATAAATGAAACAGTATTTGTAACACAGATAAGCGCAGATCATACTTCGATGATTCGCATAGATGTTGAGCGACTTTGATCTCATAACCAATCGAACTTTTCCAGTTAATTTGTGCTTCAATAGCTTTACCGTACCAACACATAGTTCCTTCCATTGATCCCCCTTTCTTTCAAACTCATAAAGCTTCGATTTCCTACAAGTCAACGACCAAAAAGCATGTATAAAATGGAATGTACTGAAAATCATCTAAAATTTTAAAGCCAAGCAATTAAACAAGGTGATCCTAGCTTAGCTTACATTTGGAGAAGCACATCTTCATCTTCTTCACCAGTTATTATATGTTCTACTACAGCTCCTGCATTTTCACCTTCGCTGCTGGCCATTATCGAAATCAGAAATTCACAGAGACATAGAGAGAAGTGATGGACTGACTCTGGGGAGATGTTATATGGGATGAAATGATCAGATATTGTGTTTGTCGTTGAAAGAGCAGCTCCATAGGGACTTGGAAAGTCAACCGTGTTGTGCCAGTAATGGAAGCGCTTAATACTTTAATCAATATGTAGAATAAAATAATGGATCATTATTCATGTCATAGAGCTCACTCCAAAGAAGTCATGTGCCTGGTAATGCAATTGCATGGCGCAAAAGCAACCAAGTTGTTAGTTTCAAAACCAAACGAAAAGCCTTGATATGTTACAGTGTTTGCACGCGATACTCCCCGAGTCCCTGAACTCTGTACTCAACTCCATATCGCATAGAGCAAACAGACACGGGCAAAATCTTATAAACTAAGCACCAATGAAGACCAAAGTTAGTTTGAAAACTTGCAACACTGTACACACTAATAACGCGGCAAAAATTATCGATAAAAAAAATAACGCAGGCAAATAATTACCATAGCTACCTCGTGCCTTAAATTTACCAACCAAAAATCACTGAAAATTATATTGGTTTTCATACTTGAATTCAATTCCAATTTACAACCCAAATTTAGAGATTTTTTTTTTTATTCAACTGGTGCATGCCGTGTCAATAAGACAAGATTGCTTGAATCATCCATTTGTTAGTGTGTATCTTCATTGCGGGATTTTGTAACATTTAAAATACTTTTTGTCTTGTTGTACACTCTTTTGCGCCATAAAAGGTTCATTGCTTGATTGCTTGGTATAACGGTATGCTTCACCGAATGCAAACTTATGATCTCAAATCATCGGTATAGTTGGATAGCTATTTCGGGTTGGAGTGATTTGTTGGGAGATTTCACTAGAAAGTCACACCTCAATCTAGCTACTTTCTATCCCAAATTATTTCAATTTGGAGCTCACACCAATCAAATCACCTACCCAATACTTTGGTAGTTATCACAACAAACTCAAACAAGCAAAACCACTAATTTATCATCACCCATAACAAACAAACAATAAATAAGGAAGTAAATAATGCAAAAAGACACAAAGATTTAGGTGGTTCGGTATCTACATCCACACAAGAGCCGAGTTTCCTTTATAGCAAAGATTGGAGAGTTTACAAGAGATATCAAGAATCAAGAACAAGAGGCCTCACTCAAACCCTAGCTCAATAGAGCTCCTACAATACCCAAGAAATGAATCTCTCAAAAGTTGTCTCAAAAGCCTAATCTATTTTTTTTTATATAGATACACATAGAAAAATGTGAGAAATATGGGTTTTGGGCCGAAATATCGACAAACCGTTGAAATTCTGAAAAGTTTCAGAACTCTAACTTCAAACGACACCATCAGGTCGTTGGGAGGTAAAACCAGCAACATTACTTCCAAACGGTGCACATAGACCGCTCAACGCTTTTCTCAAACGACTTCGCCAAGTCGTTTGACTCTTTTCCCACATGATGCCCACATGTCGTTCAAGCTTGCTGGTGAGATACCAAAGCTTCATTCACTCAACGATTCCACAGCCCAACAATCTCCCACTTGGAATCTTCGAGATTCTACATGCATATCACATCTCAATTGTAACAACTCCATCCAATTCCAATTTACTAAAGAAACATTCGGCTCATCCATCATGGTCTTCAATCAAGAAGACCCACCGAAGTTGAACACAACTTTAATTTCTCAGTAGGCACAGTCTTGGTCAACATATCCGCCGGATTCTCACTCCCTTGGATCTTCTCAAGTGCCAAAACCTCATCCTCCAACAGAGATCGGATAAAATAATACCGGAGACCAATGTGCTTGGTCCTAGAATGAAAAGTGGAATTCTTAGCAAGATGTATAGCACTCTGACTGTCACTGTGTAACACACTCCTCTCTTGCTTCATCCCAAGCTCTTCCATCAATCCCTATAACCAGATCATCTCCTTGATTGCCTCTGTAACTGCCACATACTCTGCTTCTGTGGTAGACAAAGTAACAATCTTCTGTAACTGAGAAATCCAACTCACTGCAGTAGCACCTACTGTAAAGACATAATCAGTAGTGCTTCTTCTGCGATCTACCTCACCTACAAAATCGGTATCCACATACCCTTGCAGGTTCACAACACCCCTTCCATAACATAGGCATTTCTCTGTGGTACCTCTTAGATATCTCAATATCCACTTCACGGCTTCCCAATGCTGCTTGCCAGGATTAGACATAAATAGACTGACAGCTCCCACTACTTGGGCTATATCCGGACGCGTGCAAACCATGGCATACATAAGACTTTCAATGGCAGAGGCGTATGGTACCTTAGCCATGAAGTTTCTTTCCTCAATAGTCTTGGGAGAGTGTTCTTTGGACAACTTGAAGTGGACTGCCAAAGGTGTGCAAACTGGTTTCGCACTACCCATGTTGAACCTCTTCAATACCTTCTCAACATACTCAGCCTGAGACAACTCCAGAATACCTTTCTGCCTATCTCTTCTGACCCTCATCCCTAGAATCTGTTTCGCTACACCCAAGTCCTTCATAGAGAACTCACTTGCCAACTTCTCTTTCAATCTCTCAATTTCTGACATATCAGAACTCGCTACTAACATATCATCAACATATAGTAATAGGATGATGTAGCTGGAGTCGAACCTCTTGAAGTAGCAACAATGGTCAGTGTTGCACTTATAGTAGCCATTTCCTTGCATGAAGTTATCAAACTTCCTGTACCACTGCCTAGGGGCTTGTTTCAAACCATACAAACTCTTTCTTCGAGCTGCGTACCATACCATATTCTCTTTACCGCTTCTTGATGAAACCCTCCGGTTCTTTGCATGTAAATTTCCTCAACTAGGTCACCATGGAGGAAGGCGGTTTTAACATCCAACCGCTCAAGATACAAATCTTCCACAACAATACAATTTCAACACCGAATCGAATAGTATTCAGTTTCACCATTGGGAGAATATCTCCCCGTCAAGTCAACGCTTTTTGCTTTGAAAACCCTTGACTACTAGCCTCACTTTGTATCTCTGGGAACCATCATGTTCCTCTTTGACTCTAAACACCCATTTGTTCTGTAGAGCCTTCTTGCCTATGGGTAGTTTGGCTAGCTCCCATGTGCCATTAGAGATGAGGGACTTCATCTCATCTTGCATAGCAAGCTCCCACTTGCTTGCATCACTCGCCTCCAATGCTTCTTCATAGCATTGAGGCTCGCCACCATCAGTAAGTAGCAAGTAATTCACATAGGTGGAGGGCGGATATCTCGTACTCGGTACATGTGGCCTGGATGTCTTCCTTGGAGCACGAGGTGGAGATGGACTCGGTGGTGTAGTATCCTCATTATTCTCTCGAAATCACTACTATCTTTTCATCCTCCTTTGTGGGGCTCCCACTATACCACGACTTACATCAAAGTCTTCCAACTCAATATACTCTGTGCCGCTCTCTGTACCCGATTCCTTAGTTTGTGCTTCATCTATGTCCTTGTACATCACCTTCTCATTAAACATAACATCTCTACTACGAATGATTTTCCGATTTTGATCATCCCAAAAGTGATACCCAAAATCATCACCGCCATAGCCGATGAAGGTACACTTTAGTGACTTAGCATCAAGCTTGCTTCTAGCTTGGTCACTAATGTGGACATAGGACACACAACCAAACACCTTCAAATAGGAAAGGTTCACATCCTTCCCGCTCCACACTTCCTCTGGAATCTTAAAATCCAAAGGTACTGATGGTCCTCTATTGATCAGGTAAGCTGCTGTGCTAACACTTTCTGCCCAGAACTGCTTGGGCAAGCCTACTAGTGTATGCATACACCTAGCTCTCTCTGTCAGTGTTCTATTCATCTGCTCTGCAACCCCATTCTGTTGAGGTGTCCCTGGCAAAGTCTTTTCCATCTTGATGCCATTGTCAGCACAATACTTCTTAAAACCTGAATCCTCATACTCTCCACCGTTGTCGGATCTCACCTTTTTTACTTTCAAGCTTGTCTCATTCTCAACCATGGCCTTCTAAGTCTTGAACACTTCAAATACTTCTAACTTGTGTCTCAAGAAATAGACCCACACCTTCATAGTATGGTCATCAATGAAAGTCACAAAATATGATTTTCCGCCAAGTGAAGAGACATTAGCTGGCCCCCAGACATTTATATGAATCAACTCAAGCCTTCTAGCTTTCGGAGTCTGACCCATTCTCTGAAAACTCACCCGCTTCTTCTACTTTCCAAATACACAGTTCTCACAGAAGTCAATTTCAGTCGACTGTAACTTTGGGAGTTTACCAGAAGAGTGAAGGATTTTCATTCCTTTCTCACTCATGTGACCAAGTCTGCGATTACCAAACATTCGGATCCTCTTTGCCATGTGCCCGCGACAATCAACTCACAACCATGTGCGGTCATGTAGAAGTGCCATCTTTCTTAACATTTGCAACAACCATTGAACCCTTTGAGACCTTCCAAGTATCACCGGTGAAGATCGAACAAATCCTTCACTTGCCAATTGCCCCACGAAATCAAATTCTTCCTCAAATCCGGGCGAACGTGTCGGCGTCCCTCAATAACCATGACGAGCCATTCATCTTGACATGCACGTCACCCTTGCCGACAATGTCATAAGGTTGATCATCACCGAGAAAGACCGTTCCAAGGTCACTTTCGGTGTAGTTCTCAAGGAACTCTCGATGTGAGGTAGCATGGAAAGATCTTGTAGAATCAAGTACCAAGACTCCTTCTTGTGCTTCATCGAACATATCAAAGCATCATCTACCATCTCAACAACATTAGCTTCTTGATTCTTTTTCTTGTTATTATTAATGTTGTTGTTGTTTCTTGGTGCCGGGCAATTGTTACTATAGTGGTCATGCTTACCACAATTGTAACATACAACTTCACTTATGTCTTGAGGATTGTGTTCAACGCTTTGCAATTGGGGGGCTTGAGATTTCAATCTCCCCCTCCACTTTTTCTTACTACGACTCCTGTTTGAATTTCTTCCCCTACTTTCAGTGCTCAATGCCGACCCTGAAGTTGACCCAGAAGATGAAGGACAATCTTGTCTCCGGATTTCCTTGGTTAGTACCATACTAACAACGTGCTAAAACTTCAACTTGGTCATTCTCGCCGAGCCACTAATAGCCGCCATAGTCGCCTTCCAACTTGGAGGCAATTGTCCAAGTATCGCCAAAGCTAGCACCTCATCGCTAAATGTAATCTCAACCGACTCCAATTGGTCTTTAGTTTGGTTGAATTCATTTAGGTGATCCTTGAAGGAGGTCCCCTCCGACATTCTCATACTAAATAGCTTGGTGATCAAATAGACTTTGTTCACAGCTGAGGGTTGTTCATACATCGTAGTAAGTGCCTCCATGAGAGACTTCGCCGTCTTCTCGGTTTTAATATTGAAGGCTACCGACTTCGAGAGACTCAATCGGATTGTGGCCAATGCCTTTCTATCTTGCAAATCCCATTTGTCTTGCGGAATCTCATCGGGATTTTCACTTATCAATATTTCCATCAAATCCTTTTGATAGAGTACGTCCTCTATTTGCATCTTCCAATAGCCGAAGTTTGTTCCGTCAAACTTCTCTATTTTGTAGCTTTCTTTTTCGGTTGTCATGACTTCCACTGAACCAAAACAACGGTGGAGAACCTCTCAGAGGAATTTCTTCAAACACCTAGCTCTCAATGCTAAAGGTGGAGTCTTTCTTCACTCATTTTGTTCCAATGATTCAAAACCGTGCTCTGATACCACTTGTTGGGAGATTTCACTAGAAAGTCACACCTCAATCTAGCTACTTTCTATCCCAAATGATTTCAATTTGGAGCTCACACCAAGGAAATCACCCACCCAAGACTTTGGTAGTTATCACAACAAACTTAAACAAGCAAAACCACTAATTTATCATCACCCATAACAAGCAAACAATAAATAAGGAAGTAAATAATGCAAAGAGACACAAAGATTTAGGTGGTTCGGTAAATGTTACCTACATCCACACAAGAGCCGAGTTTCCTTTATAGCAAAGATTGGAGAGTTTACAAGAGATATCAAGAATCAAGAACAAGAGGCCTCACTCAAACCCTAGCTCAATAGAGCTCCCACAATACCCAAGAAATGAATCTCTCAAAAGTTGTCTCAAAACCCTAATCTATTTTCTTTATATAGGTACACATAGAAAAATGTGAGAAATATGGGCTTTGGGCCGAAATATCGACAAACTGTTGAAATTCCAAAAAGTTTCAAAACTCTAACTTCAAACGACACCATCAGGTCGTTGGGAGCTAAAACCAGCAACATTACTTCCAAACAGTGCGCATAGACTACTCAATGCTTTTCTCAAACGACTTCGCCAAGTCATTTGACTCTCTTCCCACATGATGCCCACATGTCATTCAAGCTTGCTGGTGAGATACCAGAGCTTCATTCCCTCGACGGTTCCACAGCCCAACATGATTCTCATGGAATTATAAATATTTCATTCCATCCACTTAGATTATAAGAATGCTACATTTGAAAAGAGAGGAGCCATTAGTTGTTAGTAGCTTTGAAATTGCAATGCTGGATAATCGATACTGCACCACATTTAAGTTGAGATTGGCTTAGAATGTTTTTGGCAATTTTAGGTCAGGGGATGATATAACCATCAGTCCATCAGAGACAATATATAATTCTATCTTCTTCCTACTCTCCTCGGTATAGAATTTGCCACGTAGTCTGTAGTTTGTACTATTTAGTAGTGATTGCATTTTGAACATAATCGCAGATCACGTTCAGAAGAGGAGGAAAATAATTCTAGAACAGGAGCAGAGTAATTTTCTTTTTTCGTACAAGGGTGGAATGAGAGCTAATCAAGCCGAGCATCACTATGCTCAAACTCGGCTCGTTAATTAGGCAAGGTTTGAAATAAGTTCAAACTTGGCTCATATATTATATGAATGATCTGGAGTCGAGCTTTTAACGAGCCAACCCCAAATAGCTCCGTTATTTTACACTGCGAAGTTGCTATTTGAGCTTGAGCTTGAGCTTATCAAGCTCGTTTGTTACACGACACACGAGCTATAATATAGGCTCAAGCTTGGTTCATTTAAGTAATTGAACTAGCCCGAGCCGAGCTGAGCCCGAGCCGCTTCGCTCAAATACCACACCCTTACCAAGAAGAGAGCCTTGAACAATGCTCCTATATATTTAGATCCTATATACAGTTCTGTTGGCTTGTTAATGGAACTAATATAATATTGTGTCCAAGAAATTGATCCTATATATTTAGTGTTGTGAATAAATCAATGCGGAAACAACGTTACCCACAACAAACATATCAATTCTACACAAGGATTAATCTTTCTCACTAGACAAGACTTCAACACCCTCTAAGTAATATCCCAACACTTCTCAATGTCAATAAACAAGCATATAAAGTAAAACAATTAATGTAAAGGAGAACACACCACAAGACAAATATATATTGTGGTTCGGCAATCTGCCTACGTCCACACTGCGAGTTCCAAGCTTTACTAGATGTCCAGAGTAACAGGTTACAAGAGCTCTCAATTCACTCACACAGAATAAACACTCAACTCACAAAGAATTGCTCTCTTACAATCTCTCTCTTTCTTGGTTTTTGGTTAGGTTAAGTTTTTACAAAAAAAACTTGTATTTATACCGTTCCAAAAAACGAATAAGTCTCTGCTGAAATACGATTGGGGTCGGGTAGCGCTTCGATACCGTGCAAAAGTGAGGGCGGGCTACTAATCGCTGGAGGTCTAATCGATTAACATAGCGCGATGCTCCCCTTGTCAGAAAAACAAATCAGGGGGCGCCGATACCATAGAGAGAAAACTCACTTTTGATTTCTCAACATTCTCCACCTCAGTAAGGTTTTAACACATAAAACCGGTTTAACACATCCAAAGAATAACATATCCAAGAGGAACACATCCAAAGAAGGAAGACTTGCTTGGTACCAATCGCCTCGGCGGCCATGCCCACAAAGGGCTCTTTCAAACATGTAGGATTTGGAGCAAGTCCAAACAGTGTTGGAACTTAACTCCGGTGAAAACCTTTGTCAACATATCAGCAGGATTGTCATGGGGGTCCACTTTCTCAAATGCTACATCAGCATCGTCAACGACATCCCGTATAAAGTGATAACGGACATCAATATGCTTGGTCCGAGCATGATGAACCTGGTTCTTCGCCAAATGAATAGCACTCTGACTATCACAATACAAGGCAACACTATTCTGCTCAATACCCATATCATCTAGAAGACCCTCGAAGCCATAAGGCCTCTTTCATCGCCTCGCCATCGCCATATACTACTCTCGATTAGTAGATAGAGCAATCAGAAATTGTAGCATAGACCTCCAACTAATCGGTGCACCATGCATCATAAACAAATAACCAGTAGTCGATTGTCGTCTATCTAGATCACCTGCATAATCAGAATCCACAAATCCACTGACATAACAAGTGCCTCCACCATAAGCTAATCCCACATCCAAGGTACCCTTCAAGTACCTCAATACCCATTTCACTGCATCCCAATGCTGCTTCCCAGAATTTGTCATATACCTGCTTACAACACTAATCACTGTGGAAATGTCCGCATGCAGCACACCATAACATACATCAAACTGCCCACTGCACTAGCATAAGAAACATGAGCCATATACTTTTGTTCCTCCACCAAACTAGGAGAGAACTTAGCTGAAAGCCTAAAATGTCTAGCCAAAGGAGTAGAAACCGACTTTGCATTCTCCATACCAAAACGAGAAATTACTTTCTGAAGGTATTTCTTCTTAGATACAACTATTCGTCGTTTCTTCCTATCTCTGTTAATCTCCATGCCCAGTATCTTCTTGGCTCCACCTAAGTCTTTTATCTCAAACTCAGAGCTAAGTTGAGATTTCAACTTGTCTATCTCCACCATGCTTTTGGAAGCAATAAGCATGTCATCCACATAAAGCAGGAGATAGATGAAGTCATTACCACGAAGCCTTCAAAAGTAGACACAACAGTCATACTTACTTCGGGTGTACTAATGTTGCATTATGAACGTGTCAAAGCGCGTGTACCATTGCCTAGGCGATTGCTTTAACCCATATAGTGACCGATTCAATTTGCACACATGATCTTCTTTCTCAGCAACAACAAAACCCTCAGGTTGTCTCATATAGATCTCTTCCTCTAAGTCCCCATGCAAGAAAGCATTTTTAACATCAAGTTGCTCTAACTCCAAGTCGAAGTGAGCAACTAGACTCAATAAATGTTTGACCACCGGGGATAATACCTCATTGTAGTCAACTCCTTCCTTCTGTGAGAACCCCTTTGTTACCACTCTTGCCTTGTACCCAGTACTATCGAACTTAGGAAGGACCTCTTTCTTTCTGAACACCCATTTACTACCGATAGTCCTTTTGCCCTTTGGCAATATAACTAGGTCCCATGTGTGATTTTTATCAAGAGATTCAATCTCTTCTTGCATAGCTACCAACCAATCTCGGTAATGAGCATCTCTAACAGCTTTCTTGAAGCTATTTGGCTCATCATCTTTGATATTCAGTATATATGCCACTAAATCCACCTGACCATAGTGTTTCACCGGCTTATCGTGCCCATACTTGTGCACTTCTTTAACTTGTCTCTTTGGCCTAGGGTCAGCCACTACAAGTTGCGGATGCTCATGCTCTTCTTCCCCGTTGTTTACAGAAGTTCCATGATTTGGTACCTCATTAGGAACCAACCAACCATCTCACAGATCGACAACTCAAGCTCAAGAAATTTGAACTTCTATGACTCACCATTTTGCCTAGTTTTTCTAGCTTACCAAAGATAACACTAAGTCTCATCAAAGGTAACATCTCTGGCGACCCGTGAACTTGTGGTCTTCTAGACACCACAATCAGATCCCTTTACCCCATTTGCGAAGCCCAAGAATATTGCCTTCTTAGCTCTAGGATCTAGCTTGCTTTCCCTCACATGGTAGTAAGTTGTCGATCCAAACACTTCATAAAATACTATAATCACCGGGTTACGACCACACCTCATAAGGTGTCTTGCAATCTATAGTTGAATTGGTGACATATTGTATGCGGTAACATGCCATGGACACCGATTCATCCAATACTTTTTGCCTAGACCGCATTAAACAACAAACATCTCGCTTCTTTCAACCAAGGTTCTATTCATCCTCTCTTATTCCATTCTCACAGGCGAAGCCCCCTCGATCGTCAATTGTCCGGCAATTCCACATTGCACAATACTCTTGAAAAGGCCCATAGGTATACTCAGTACCATTGTCAGACCGTAGTATCTTTACCTTCCTATCTGTGTGATTCTCAACCCTTGCCTTCCACTTCTTAAATGTCTTAAACACTTCATCTTTCGTTTTTATCATATACACCCACACATAGCGAGTATGATTATCAATGAATGGACATAATAGCGGTTACCTCCTTTTGAAGCCACTCTGGAGGGTCCCCAAACATCCGAATGCACATAATCAAGGATGCTTATTGTCGTGTGCTTGCTTGAACTGAACTTGACTTTGCACAGTTTCCCATAGACACAATGCTCACAGAACCCCATATTTGGCTTCTTCAAGTCCTTTAAAAACCTTCGCTTGCACAACTTAGACAAACCCTTTTCACTCATATGCCCTAGTTGCATATGCCATAATTTAGTGCACTTAGAATCATTACTGCATACACCCACTGCTACATCGCCTATCACCGTACTACCCATCAAAGTATACAAAGTTCCATGTCTCTGACCCTTCATAACAACAAAAGAGCCATTAACAATATTTAGGACCCCACCTTCTCCCACAAACTTGTGACCTTTGGAATCCAAAGTACCAAGAGAAATAAGGTTTTTCTTTAGCTCAGGAACATGCCTCACATCAGTTAAAGTCATCACTACACCATCATGCATCTTGACCCGTATAGTTCCAATTTCTATCGTCTTACAAGTAACATCATTACCCATCAAAACGGAACCACCATCAATGCTCTCATAAGAAGTAAACCACTTTCTATTCGGGCACATATGGTAGGAACATCCGGAATCAAGAATCCACCTTTCGGTCATATAGTCTTGTGTGGACACACAGAGACTCAACTCGTCCCCTTCAGAGCTTGAAGCATAATTTGCCTCAAATTTAGCATTACCTTTCTTCTTACCATCTCTCTTGTTCTCTTTCTTCGGGTGAGGACAATTACTTGCGTAATGTCCCTTTTCATTACAATTGTAGCACTTCACATGTGTCAAAGGCTTCTTTGACTTGGACCTAGATTTCTCATTGCTTGTAGAAGTATGTTCATACGACCTTCCTCTTGCCACTAGCCCCTGACTTGCATCAATGGTATTATCAACTCTTGTCTTTTTCATCAAGTCATAAGAAACTAACACACTTTGAACTTCGTCAAGATCAACATCTTCTTTGTTCATAAATGTGGCCATTAGATGCTCATAGCTTTCAGGCAAAGAGAATATTAAACATGCCGCTTGATCCTCATCATCCATCTGCATACCAACATTCAAATAATCTACTAGGCATCGACGGAACTCACTAACGTGCTTTTGCATCATTGAACCATCCACCATCATGTATCGATAAAAACGTTTCTTAAGATACATCTTGTTCGTCATGCTCTTGGTCATATACATAGCTTCTAGCTTGAGCCAAATACCGGTAACGGTATTTTCTCCCATCACACTATACATGACCTCATTAGCAAGACACAACCGGATTGATGAACAAGCCTGTAGATCGAACTCTTCCCAATCATCATCACTTATACTCGCCGCCTTTGCTTGTTTCCCCTTTAAGGTCTGTGCAAACCTTGTTGGATGAGGATATCCCTTACTTAGATTCTCCAAATCCCAAAGTTATTCTTTCCATTAAACTTCTCTACTTCAAACTTGGCATTTGACATCTTGGGAGTCATTTTTCAAGTCACACACAATAATAATAAAAAAAAAAAAATCACTTCGGAATTTTATCGAACACCTTGTCTACACAAATTTTGAGCACTATGGTTCTCTACCAAAACTCAAAATCCTAGGTCGTATACCTAAGCGTCGATACTAATTGTTGTGAATAAATCAATGCGAAAACAACGTTACCCACAACAAACAGATCAACCTTACACAAGGATTAATCTTTCTCACTAGACAAGACTTCAACACTCTCCAAGTAATATACCAACACTTCTCAATGTCAATAAACAAGCATATAAAGTAAAACAATTAATGTAAAGGAGAACACACCACAAGACAAAGATATATATCGTCAATTGAAATCATTTAACGCTTTACATCAAGCGAAGTTTGAAACTTCACTAGATGTCCAGAGTAACAGGTTACAAGAGCTCTCAATTCACTCACACAGAATGAACACTCAACTCACAAAGAATTGCTCTCTTACAATCTCTCTCTTTCTTGGTTTTTGGTTAAGTTAAGTTTTTACAAAAAAAAATTTTATATCTTGTTTCCAAAAACAAATCGAAATTTTTTGAAAATATTTGGGCGGATGATCTTCGATACCGTGCAAAAGTAAAGGCGGGGTGTGCTCAATCGCCTGGAGGTCGACCAAGACATGAGCGCAGTGCGTGCCCTTGTCCAGAGCAAAATGAGGGCGGGGCCCGATACCATTGAGAGAAAACTTACTTTTTCTCTACATTTAGATCTGAACAAGATCGAGGATCACTTATTCACTACTTCTGGCAATAGGAATTGGTGAATATTAAGTATTAACCCACACCGTCTCTTATCGTTTCTTGCTTTCTGTCAACATTCCCAGTGTATATCACACAAAAACAAGCACAGATACTGCTGACAGAATCAACATCAACATGATAAACTATCTCATTTTTTGGCCAAGTTAACAGACTGCACCTATTCAACAATAATATTGTAACATGCTATAATCATCATTCATGATTCATCACATCCATGAACATGTACTGTTGTATCTACCACCCTGCGACACATTGAACATTAAAAAACCACAAGATAGAATTACTCGGAAAGATGTGGATCGAAAATAAAGTTTGTATTTTGTTTTTTTCAGAAGATGAAGATTATAGAAAGTGCAAGATACAAACAAAAATAAAGGAATAGAATCAAATACAACATTTTTTTTTACCATCCATAATCAAATACACCGTAAATAAACAAGAATAATAAGTTTAAGGGGTGAACAGAGATATACACGCATAACCACAGCAACAAGTACAGACAGTGGCAAACCTAAACAAGTAATATACATAATTGCACTTTTGGTCCGTGATTCTTCTTAGCTTACACAAAACTCAGTCCAACTAACACATTACAAATATTCTGCTCATCCTTAACGCAGTAGCAAAAGATGCCCTGCTACCCAAAGAATATTAAACACTATAACTTAAGTTGATGTGGTCGATGATGCGGTAGGTCCACTAGTATTCGTAGAGCCACCTCCCCAGGTGCTTGCGTTTGAGGGGACACAATATGGGTAGAACGGGTCTGGAGGCCACGGAAGTTGTATATTCCCCAAAAGTGCCTGCACCACAACGCTCATCAGTGGTCTGTCATTGGGCCTATACTGAGTACACCATAACGCAACTATAGCTAGTATCTTTGCTTTTGATTTATCCTTCTCCTCGATGCCATAATCATCCACAATTTCATCTAGTTTCCCAGTCTTGAACTTTTCCCAAACTTGTCCAGGTAACCAATTTTCGCCATCAAGATTACTCCTCCTTCCCAAAACTTCAAATAACATCATCCCAAAACTGTAAATATCACTTTTGGAAGTAGTTGGCATTTGCATCCACATTTCTGGGGCAGCATAACTGCGGGTCCCTCTAAACTCAACCATAGATATCTTGCTTAAATCTCTTTGAGAAACCTTAGCCATTCCAAAATCTGCAACTTTAGGAGAAAATTTTGAGTCAAGGAGCACATTACCAGGCTTTACATCATAGTGAACTATTTCATGAACGCAACCCTCGTGCAAGTAAGAAAGCCCTTTTGCTGTCCCAATTGCAATATCATACAATTTCTCCCACGGTAAATTAAGGTGGTTATCATATAACACCTTATCGAAAGATCCATTGTCCAAGTACTCATAGACGAGTGCTTTCATATTGGCCTCAAAGCAATACCCGTATAGTATAACCAAATGTCGATGCAAAGTACTACTCATTGTCCTCACTTCAGCCATGAATGTGAATTCCATGACATTCACCGCGTTGTCTTTGAGTTTCTTAACAGCTACTTGCACACCATTAGGTAATTTTCCTTTAAAGACATCTCCATACGCACCAGAACCTATTTGATCACTGAAATTTTCAGTAATGCTCGTCAGAGCCTTATGTGAATATTGTTGTATTTTCTTTCTTCCCGGCTCATCTAATAACATCTCAATTGAGTTTGAGCTGCCATGGGTTCCTTCTTTAAAAACATCCACAACTTTGACAACTTCAATCACTTTCTCCAATTCCACTTCCCTCTTCGCTGCAATAACAATTGCTACAGGTGCCTCTTCAAGAGCAGTCTTACTTTTACCATCCTCAATTACCCGTTGTTTCTCAATCCCTATAATAGGTACCCTTTCACCAACATTTTCAATTTTAGTATCCCCCAACTTCAATTGTCTTTCCAGTTGTTTGGCAACATACTTTTCCTCCTTCTCCTCACTCTCTACTGACTCTCTAAATAATTGCATGAAGGTGTTGCAATCTGAAAAAAAAAAATACTTGTGTAAGCCAATAAAGATGACACTATTAAACCCTCCAATTGCAAGAAGAAGCAATTAAAAAATGGCCTAGATAGGCACATAGACTTATCCCTTTAAATGATCTTCTAGAAATAATTACTTAAACCATCCTTTAAGCCATCTCGCAATGTCACATTTGAACCTCATGAAGATAAACATTAAATGAAATGAAGGGCCTGATAATTAGAAATCTAAAAAGGTGGTGATGAACAACAACAAAAATCCATACTCACTTTTCACAGACCAGAACTGGATACAAAAGCGCTTCTCCTTTAAAACCTTATCAGAAAAATCAATTGCACTCCAGACACAGGATTTAGAATCTGATGCATGTACATCCACAAACATTCTGGAAGAAACTGAAACAAGATAGAATATATGAAAACAAACTCAAATAAATGAAACAATATATTTAACACAGATAAGCACAGATCTTACTTCGAAGATTCGCATAGATATTGAGCGACTTTGATCTCATAACCAATCGAACTTTTCCAGTTAATTTGTGCTTCAATAGCTTTACGGTACCAACACAAAGTTCATTCCAATAACCGGGTTTTCTTTCAAATTTAGAAAGCTTTGCTCTCCTATAAGTGAACGACCAAAAAGACAGTTATAAAAAAGAATGTACTGAAAATCATCTAAATTTTAAAGCGAAGGAATTAAACAAGGTGATCATAGCTTAGATTACATTTGGAGAAGCACATCTTCATCTTCTTCACCAGTTATTATATGTTCAACTTCAGCTCCTGTGTTTTCAGCCCTATTATCCAAAAGCTTCTGTTGTCCTTCCAGTTTTATGTCAGCATCGTATTTCTTCTTGGACTCTTCGAATATTTGCACAAATTCCCTGAGATCTGAAAGAAAAGGCTCGTGTATGTTAATATTGGTAAGATGACACTATTAAAAGTTTGAAATCGCATATTAGTACACACATTGCCCGTACACAGAGAGCTAGTTTTTTTGTGAAATTCAAAAGCTAAATCTATTAAGCCATCTCATCTCATATTTGAACCTCGATCGTGAAAATAAACACATTTAATGAAGTGAAAGATTAAATGTATAAAGAAAATGGAGATAAAAACAACACTCACTGTCCATAGTGCCGAATTTGACAGAACCCTCTCCGTAAATAGTAAAATCTCGGTCTCCAATTATCTCCAGTACCGTTCCGGAAGAAACTGTGACAAAACAGAATAGAGTAGAGTGGAATAAGAAGAAACAGTAGTGAAACTAACACACGTGCGCGCAAATCTTACTTGGATGATTTAACCAGATTGTGAGCCCCTGGTCTTCTCTCACAACCACTCGAAGTTTGCCAGATTCTTTGTGCTTCAAAAGCTTCACGTTACACCATTTTTTTCTTTTTAATTTACGACAAAACCATCCGTTCCTACATGTCAAGGGCCAAAATATATATGTGAGAGAAACAGAGAATAAAAAGAATGTACGTACTGTAAATCATTATTGGAAGTAGTTTGAGACGTGAGGATTAAACAAGATGAATTGAAGTTAACTTACTCATCGAAAAGCACATCTTCATCTTCTTCACCAGATAAGAAGTGTTCACTTTGGCTGGCCATTAATTACAGATTCACAGGTTTGTAAGAGATACAGAGAGAGAGACAGAGAGAAATGATTGAGTTGAGCTTTAAAGTTGGTACTCGCTCTGGCCACTCTCTATTTTGTGTTGAGCGGACCCAAAAAATAAATATTACAATTTGACATTAACTTAAAAATCTATCAAAACCATCACCCATAGGCATAGTGTTACGATATCTAAGAAAGCTCCCAAATGTGCGATATGTTACGATATCTAAGAAAGCTCCCAAATGTGCGATATATTATCCGTATATTACTGCATTACAGCCTTTCTTACGCTTAACGAAGAGACAACTCATAGTTTTTATTGTCCATTTCAGGTTATGAAGTATTTCATATCGCTTATCATAAAACTTGCGTCTTAGCACTAAAAAGAGCCTTAATCACGCTTATTATGAAGACCACAAGCTGCTATGGAAAAGTGCTGAAAAAGTTAAAGTCAACGGTCAAAGTCAACTATCAATGTCAAAAGTCAAAACCCTCAATTGAGAAGACCAGAGATGGAGGCCCTTATCTCAAAATTTGACATTCTCCCAAAACCTTCCTTGGTCAAGAAGAAATCAAAAAGCAAAAGTGAAGTGTGAGGTGTCTCATTTGTAATGGAGAAAGGCAAATCTGTAAAAGACAAAAATAGGGGTATATAATCCAAAAGTAGGGGAAAGAGAAAGTATCCATTGTCTTAGGATCCAAACCATTTGGTTTGTTTAATTTCCTGTTTAGTTTTTCAATTCAAGTTTTTACTTTATTGTTCTTCATTTCCTTTTAATTAAAACTTTTTATTTTCCTTTGTTCTTATTTCAATCTTCAATCAATCTTTCTTTCAATGTTTTCAAGTCATTTCAATACTAACAACTAAAGCTTTCATATTTTCATTAGCTTAAAACCAATCTAATCTATATCAAGAGTCTACATTTTTTCTTCACAACTCCTACACTCAAACTCTAAACAATTTAGGATGAACCTCACTTCTAAACAAACTCTTTTGAAGTTACCACCACTATCTAAAGCTTGAAGTTACCACCACTACCTTTCATATTTGTTCTTCTTATTGTTGAAGCTCTTCTTCTCCGAACGTCGTGCACGATCTTTCTTTGCTGATTATCTCAGGTATGTGTTACTCAGTGCTGTGGTTCTTCCTTTGAACATAACCACTGTGCACTTGTTGTTAGTTTGCTGAATGTTGTTTTGTTTGTGAACTGTACCATGGCCAGGAGACATGTAGATGCTGGTGGTGAGGAGGGGGTGAGAGAAACTTCTCCTCTGGTGATGGAGGAGATGGAGTTTCACCCCTATCGTCATGGTGATCGCGGCAAGAGGAAGGTTGTGGCTTCCGGGCCAAGGGGCAACAAGCCGATCTAGAAGTCGCGAGTGTCGTTCAACAGGGTATTGTATTCAGTCGCCCGATCGGGGATGGATGAAGCGACATGGTCAGGCGAGGAATAGATCGACCGGAGCCAGGACCACAATGTTGCTGGTGACTCCCGCCGGCCGTGACGGTGGCGATGGGAAGCGAGTTCTTTTATGTGGGGAAGACGGGGAAGAAGCGTGTTGTTAAGCGTTCTGACTGCAGCTTCCAGTCGGCCCCCATAACGACCAGTCTGCTGGAAGGGATAGTACTGGACGGTGATAAGGCGGAAGTCGAAGATAAAGATATGGAGACTCTGTTAGGGAACATGGATATGACATGTTGTTTGGTATGCTCGTCTGCTAAAATGCTTCTCTTTTGTCTGATGGGTGTCCCTAATCGTTGTATTTTTCTTGCAGTTTCTTGCAGGATATGACAAGCTGAAAAATATTGTTAAACATACTGATGGTGCTGACAATGCGCGAATCGAGCTGGACGGCATGCGAGTTGAATTGGGGGCTGAGAAGAAGAAACTGCAAGTGATGACGAAAAGGTACCGAGACGTTGCTGAGGAGAAGTCAGTGTCGGTTAACTCGATGAAGGACTTGCAAGAAAAGCTGGCTGAAGTGATGGAGTACGCTAAATGTTGCCAAGGGGTTGCTCGCAAGGCGCAAGGTGCATACAGTGTGGCCTGTGCCGAGTATGCCAAGCTGGACGAGAAGTATATGCAGCTGAAGGAGGCTTGTGACCGCGGGGGATTGGGTATAAGTACGCGTGTCGTACCCAGAGATGCGAGGCACACTCCTTCGACCAGTGCTGCTCCTAAGGATAAACATGTTGTCGCTGATTCGACGTTGATTGCTGTACTGGTTCTCTTGTAAGCATTTTAAAAACTTTGTTAAATGTTCTATTTGTTCTCCTCTCTATAAGAGAGTCAAACAATAGAGCTAGTTTCTCAGGCTCGCCTGAGCAGTTTGATGTTTTGCGAAAATTGTACGAAATACCGATCTGGATTTCCTGGGTAGACCCAGCAGATCGGTGGATTCGTGAACTAGTTTCCTGGCCTTGGTCGGGCAGTTCCATTGATGAATGTGTATGGAATGCATGTTTTTGTTTACGCTTGATTGTGTGTAGCTAGTGTATTGCTTATAATGCTTATGGCTCATAGATAACATTCTTGTATATGGATTTCCCACCAATAAGAACTGTATAGGTTGTGGAACTTGGTAGCTTGAGTGAGCGTGCGAGCCTAATATGGCGTAGGGCTCGCGGAGAGGGTGTTAGCTTCGAAAGCGTACCGCTCACTGAGAGCGTTCTCACTGAGTTGATCCTAGAAGCCTAGGTTCTCAACTAGTGAGAATTGGAGAGGCTATGGAGCCTGTAAGCTCAAGAGAGTGTGCTTTGCCGCAGAGAGCGTTAGTTCCTCGAAGCCGCATCGCATCGGAAATGAGCGTTCTCGCTGAGTTGATCCTAGAAGCCTAGGTCCTAAACTAGTAAGAATTGGAGAGGCTATGGAGCCTATAAGCTCAAGAGAGCGTGTTAGCTTCTGAAAGCGTACCGCTCACTGAGAGCGTTCTCACTGAGTTGATCCTAGAAGTATAGGTCCTCAACTAGTGAGAATTGGAGAGGCTATGGAGCCTGTAAGCTCAAGAGAGCGTCTTTCGCTTTCGAGAGCCGTGTTAGCTTCGAAGCGCATCACCATCATCGAGGCGTTCTCACCGAAGTTGATCCTAGATGTATAGGTCCTCAACTAGTGAGAATTGGAGGGGCTATGGAGCCTGTAAGCTCAAGAGAGCGTGTTGCTCGCGGAGAGCGTGTTAGCTTCTCAGCGTATCGCCAATCGGTGAGGCGTTGAAACTCGTGAAAGTCTTTGGAAGTGTCATATCTTGGGTGGTGCTTTCAGTGAAGCTCGGTGTTTTGTTGGTGAGATTGAACGGAGTAGGTTTGTAAGGCAAACATAAATAAACTAAACCTAAATTTACAGTAAATGACAACATGAAATGTACAACAATGCATTTTTATTGATAAAACTTCTTTAACAAATAAGTGTTCCAAGGGTGTGGCAATGGTTTCCCTTCTTGGGTCTTGATCCAGTACGCTCTGTTGCCCACGACTCGTTCCACTATGTATGGTCCTTCCCATGTTGGTGCTAGCTTGGAGTTATCTTGAGTCTTTTTCAGCACTAGATCACCAGGTTGAAAAGATCGAGGATGTACTCACTTGTTGTAGGACTTCTTTAGAGTTTGCTGGTAAGATGCCACTTTGATGGCTGCTAGGTCGCGACGTTCTTCTAGCAAGTCGACCTCGCGAGCTAGGATGGAGTCATTATGTCCCGATTCGACGAGTTCTGAGCGAGTTGTAATGACCGTCAGTTCGGTGAGAATAACGACTTTTGTGCCATAGCACAAGGAGAATGGTGACTCGCCTGTGTTGGCGCGAGCTGTGGTGCGATGAGTCCACAGAATGTTCTCTAACTGATTTGGCCATTGGCTCTTGTTCTTTTCAATCTTTTTCTTCAAATTCTCTAAGATTGCTTTGTTGCTAGCCTCGGCTTGGCCATTGCTTTGAGCGTACTATACTGAGGAGTGGAGAATGCGTGGACGATCTTCCACTTGGCCAGAAACTCCTTGATTGTTTTTCCCTTGAATTGGGAACCATTGTCCATCACCAATGTGTGTGGTAGCCCAAATCTAGTAATGATGTGGGTCCAGATAAAGTTTCTGACGTGTGATTCTTTGACATGAGCTAAGGGAATTGCTTCGACCCACTTAGTGAAATAATCAGTTGCAGCTAAGACGAAGCGAAAACCGGTACTTTTTTGTGGGATGAAAGGTCTCATGATGTTCATGCCCCACATGTGAAATGGCCAAGGGCTCGCAATGTTGATAAACTCGCGAACTAGTTGAATGATGTTGTGGCCAAAAGTCTGGCATTTGGTGCACTTGAGGACATATGTTTTGGTATCGATCTGCATTCAAGGCCAAAAGTATCCTTGGGAGATCGCTTTGTGGGCCAAAGAGCGACCTCCAGCATGATTGCCGCACTCGCCCTCATGAATCTCGGCAAAGATCAACTGACCTTGTTCTGGGCTTATACACCTTAAGTGAGGGCCGCCAGCAGATTTTTGGTATAACTCGTTATTGACCAAGCAATAACGGAGTGCCAGATATGGGATTTGTCTTGCTTTGGCACGCTTGTCTGGGAGTGTACTGTGCTGGATGTACTCTATGATGGGCTGCATCCATGTTTGACTCATATGATCCTCAGAGAGTGGGCACAGGTCGCTGACCTCTAAGACGTGATCAGCTTGGTAAGCAGGTCGGTCGATTACTTCAATGAGTAATTGCCTAGGGGCGCAGTTCGGTGTTTGGGTGGCCAGGTAAGCTAAATCGTCACGCAAAAAATGGTGTATCATGGCTTTCCTGAAAGAAGGAAGTAACTGATAAACAACTTGAAGGTATTTAGAAAGGTTACCTTCGTGGGTAGTGTACTATTTAGCAATCTGGGGAACGACCAGTTGTGAGTCACTAAAGACTTGAAGCTCTTGTACGCCAAGTTGTAGCGCCATTCTAAGCCCCATGCATGATTAATGCCTCGTACTCTGCCTCGTTATTGGAGGTCGCAAAGTCCATGCGAACTGATTTCTCCATCATTGCTCCATCTGGGGATACTAGGACAACGCCAATTCCACTTCCTCCGGGGTTGCTAGATCCATCTACAAAGAGAGACCAGACGGTCTTGTCATTCTTCTTTGTGGATGGGATAACCGTTTCTGGTTCCCAATTTAGGTCGTCGACAGGGAAGTCAGCTAGGAAATCGGCAACGACCTGACCCTTCTGCGAGGTGCGTGGGATGAACTCGATGTGGTGTTCCCCGAGTTCTTCATCCCACACTGCCATACGAGTTGTCTTGTTTTCCTTGTGAAGGATCTTCTTCAGTGGGAGGCCGGTGAGTACTTTGATTGAATGTGCTTGAAAGTAAGACCTGAACTTCCTTGCAGAGTATAACAATGCTAGACTGCTCTTTCAATGTAAGAATAGTTCTTTTCAGCTGGAGTAAGCGTCTTACTTGTAAAGTGGATCGGTTTCTCTGCGTTGTTTTCCTCTTTGAAGAGAACCGAACTGATGGCAAAATATGATATTGCTAGATAAATCCCCAGCGTTTCTCCATCTGTTGGTTTTGCTAGGATATGAGGTGTTGTCAGGTATTCTTTAAGAGTGGAGAACGCTTGATGGCACTGGTCATTCCACGAGAACTGCTCACCTTTTTTAAGAAGTTGTAGGAACAGTCGGCACTTGTCTGATGCTCTTGATATGAATCGGTTGAGTGCTGCTACCATTCTTGACAGCTTCTGTATTTGCTTCTTTGTTTGTGGATCGGGCATATCCAAGAACGCTCGTATTTGGTCTGGGTTAGCCTCGATCCCCCGCTGCGATACCTGGTAGGGGTGGGCAATGGGCCGGGTCGGGCTAGCCCGGCCCTAAACATTTAAAGCCCTTCAAATATTAGGGCCGGGTCACAAGTCTAAACCTCAGCCTTACCCCTACCCTAAGCCCTCTTTAAAGGCTTTTGGGGCGGGCTTTAGGGCGGGATTTAGGGCCTATATATATTTTTTTTTTACTACATCAGTTTTAAAACTCATTTATATTACAAAATGTACAATAATCTACAAACTCAAAGTCCAACCAATCTAGTAATAATCTCAGTATAAGTCCAAAAAATTTAAATGCACATCCACAATCTAATGAACTCAAGACATCGAGAGTTGAATTTGTTCTTCCTTGTACTCAAACCTCACTAAAATTACATTTTAAATTGAAATACATAGACAAATAATTATATTATCATTTTAAAGGAAGAAGTAATAGATATAAAGAAGAAACATAATAGTTTTGGTTAAGGGTCATAGAAGTTGTTAAACTATTTGTAATATCATAAATTATTTCTATAATAGATTCAAACAAATATAATATTACCTTTCTTCTAATTTAAAAGTGATTCAAGCTTTGTATATGGAAATGAAAATATTGGCTTTTGAACAAGTGATGGAGAAAGGTTTGAGATTACAAATGTCATTTTTCTGACAAAGGTTGTTTTTTGGTTTCTATGTTACAAATGTCTGCTCTGTATTTGCTTTAATGGTGTGGAAGGAAATATTTAGTTTTAGACTTGGCTTGGATGTGAATAAAAATATAATTTATAAGAAATAAGTGAGAAAAGAAATTGAGAATAATAAGTTATGGACTTTGACTTGATGATCAAAGGAATAAAGTCTTATTTTTTATTAGGCTAGTGCTCATTGTTCTTCATGGCTGTTAAGTTGACAAATTTTTGTTATATAAGACAAGTTATTGGAAGTACCCTTGGGTGTAAGTGATAAATTACAAAGGACAATGTTATTTTAATTGAAAATATTTAACAAAGAGTTGGACAATTATGGTATGTGTATTTATAGTGAAAGTGTGAAACAGGGCCGGTTAGGGCTTGGTTAGGGTCGGGCTAATGAGGGCTGAATTAGGGTCGGGCCTATGTTTTAGAATCTTAGCCCTAGCCCCGCCTTACCCTAGAAGGCATTAGGGCGGGCCGACCGACCTAAACTCTGTGAGGGCTTTAGTTGTGAGGGCTTTATAGGGCTTAGGGTCGGGTCGGTCAGGGCCGGGTTGGGGTCGTTAGGGCCAAATTCCCACCCCTAATACCTGGTACCCCATAAACTTTTCGGAAGACGCTCCAAAAAGACATTTTTATGGATTCAGCTTCATTCGAGTTTGGCATAATCTGGAGAACGCCTGCTTGAGGTGAGTGAGGTGGTCACCTGCTTTCTTGCTCTTGACGACCATGTCATCGATGTAGACTTCTATGGTATCTCCTAACATGTCCTGGAACATGTCAGTGACCAGCCGTTGATAAGTCGCTCCAGCATTCTTGAGGCCGAACGAGAGGACGTTGTAGCAATAAATGCCTTGTTCGGTTATGAATGATGTTTTCTCTTGGTCTTCTTCAGCGAGTGGGATATGGTTGTATCCAGTGTACGCATCCATGAATGACAGGAGCTCGTGGCCACAGGTTTGGTCCACCAGTCGGTCGATTCGGGGCAAAAGGAAATTATCCTTAGGTTTTTCTTGGTTGACATTGGTGAAGTCAACGCAGAGGTGAACTGTGCCATTCTTCTTTGGAACTGCTACTATATTAGCGATCTATTCGGGGTAGTCGACCTTTCGGATGAAACCGACTTGTTTGAGTTTGTCGACCTCATCGTTGATTACTTTTTGAAACTACAGTGATAGTCTCCTAGGTCACTGTCGAACTGGTCGAGCCTGATGGTTGACATTTAGTCTATGACATGCAACATTAGGATCTATACCCGGCACATCAATATACGACTAAGCGAAAACATCTTTATTCATGGACAAAAAGTTTACAAGCTGGGCCTTGAGTGTAAGATCAAGGTTAGCCCCTACATAGACGAATTTAGGATCGTCTTCGGTTCCTAAATTCACTCATTGCCTTTCTTCAGCTTGTACTGTGGCTTGTGGTGGTTGAGCGTCCTCTGGGGAACTGCGTTCTGGAGATGCTTTGTCGCTCTGGGGAATAATGGGATTGGCCGCACGAACTGGAGCGACTTCTGTGGTCGCGACAACAGGGTCTGGTGTGACTTATGTGGTTATGACAACAGAGACTGGAGTGATCTTCTGAAGCTGTATTGGTTGTATGAGACATGGTGTGGCGATCACTTGGGTCTTGACAGGTGGAGCAACGACTGCTGGAGCGACTTCCGGAGTCTTGACCGATGGATCCACAACTGCTTTAGCGACCTTTGGGGTCTGTTCAGACGAATAGACCTTTTTGCAGGAGCCCCTAGCGTTCTGTTTTGGTGCTTTGGCTCTGACTTCAGCGACCAAATCTTTGGCCATTGTATAGCTGGAGGGCTCGTTCTTTGTGCTGACAAGTGAGTCAGCGATTTTGTTCGCTGAGAGGATTTGGTTACAATGATAAGCCTCGAGCTGATTGCTTCGAAGATCCATCATGCCCCTAGGGCTTGGAAAGCGAAGAACTTGATGCAGTATTAACGGTATAGCCTACATTTGATGAAGATGGCGTTGTAGGACGACTTGATGTCCAAGACGCTGAAACGCGTATTGAAGCTGACTTTATCTTCGCGCAATCCCACAGAAATTGGGAGTATGATATCACCAATTGGGTCAGCTTTGGAGCCATTGAATCCGTAAAGAGGAGCGATTGGATCTATGAAGACTGACTTGGGCAAGCTCATCTCCTGGATGGTATGGTATAACAATATATCACATGAACTACCAGGGTCAATCAGAACACGCTTAACTATCCAATCACTGATTTTGACATGGACTACAAGTGCATCATTGTGCGGGAGACAAACCTTGTTGAGGTCGGTTTCTGTAAAAGTGATATCCCCGGAACTGTGACCAGAACTGCGTGGAGCAGGTGTGGCTTGGGAAGAGAAATGGTAAACTTCTTGAAGGGCGCCTACGCGCCTTCTTTTCTCCCTGGATGAAGTTACTGAATCATTTGGAAATGTGATCATATGAATGGTTCTGCCCTTGTCACGATCTGACAAGTGCTGACGTCGCTCATGGCGGGAACGGTCTCTGGGACGTCCTCTGCTACGGGAGCGAGCTTGAACATTGTGGCGATCATGGCGGGGTGGGGTTCGACTACGCACCCTGCGGGCCATAAGTTTATGGCGAAAATCGCCATCGGCAATGTTGGTGTATTGCTTGATATGTCCTGCTTCGATGAGGTCCTGAAGGTAATGCTTTACCCCTCAGCACGCATCAGTCTCGTGACATTTTGCTCGGTGGAAAGCGCAGTAAGGCTTGTCAGGTCGATCTGCTGGCTGCCGTACATCAGGTCGGTAGTATACAACTCGCTTGATCTTGTCCAATATGTAATTGGGAGATCGTGTGAGGACAGCGAACTCTCGATTGTTGTTTGTTCTGTTCCCCGATTTCTGTTCTTGCTGTCAGGGTCGCTTTTTGGAAGCTGGAGGGTCGTCGGAAATTGCTGCAACTTCTTCTTCTTCTGATAGGCCTTGATGCTTCAGGCCTTCCTGTAACTTAATGTATTTGTCTACTCGAAATGATAAACTTCGCATAACGCGTCTCGTATGCCTTCATCAGCGATTTGGAAAGTGTCGTGTTGCGCACACGGCAGGCGTTAGAGAATGCCAAGGTGGCGAATGACTCTTTGAGACCAGTTTCCATGCATAGTAGTTCGGCCTTGAACCGACCTAGGAATGCACGAAAGGTTTCATCTTCACCCAGGGAGAGCTGGAATAGCGAATCGAAATCAGCTTTTTTACGCCTGTTGTGGACGTATTGGCTAGCAAACAAGTTGGTGAGCTGCTCGAAGGTCTTTATCGAGTCTGGCTCGAGTGAAAAGAACCAGTCGAGTGCGCCGTCTTTGAGACTGGCTGGAAACAATCGACAGTGAAGATGATCGAACTCTGGTGCATTATAAAGTGCAAGGCTTTGAATGTAGCGAGTCACATGTTGACCAGGACACGTGCTGCCATCATACATTGGAAAACGAGGTTGAATGAAATCGGGAGGAGAAACTTTACTAAGTACCTCAGCAGTGAACGGGGATGCACGGGTATGTCTTCAACATCTTTTGAACAATGTGGGAAACATCTTTCTTGACTGCACTCCGGTCGATCCTTTGTGACAGTTCGTTAATCTATTGATTAACCTCGTTGATGCCGTCCTCTGCTAAGGTACCCGGTGGATTTTGTGTGTCCACTTGCGCGTGCAGTGTGACGTTCTCCTGTCTGAGCAGTGTGATTTGTTCATTTATCGTACCTAACTGACCTGCTAAACTCTGGATTTGAGCTTCGAGGCTTGCCATGCTTCGTGGGCTTTAGAAGTTTTCGTTTTGGTTTTGGAAGTTGTTAAGTGGTTTCTCAAGAAATTGAGACCACAGATGGCGCCAATGTAAATGAGCGTTTTAGTTCACTTTCACATACAAGGGAAGAAGGAGAAGGGGATTGGATTTGGACGAGACCGAGTTCGTTGATGAGCGAACTGCCTACGTATCAGGCGTAGTTCATATGTGAGGTATTTATAGATGATGAAAGTGAATCTCCCACCAACACGTGCAACAAATGTAGGGTGGAGATTGAGAAGGCGTGTGAGAATTGTGTTGATAGATATGCTGTAATGATGAGAATTAGTAGCCGTGGTTAGTAGCTTGCGGCAATGATTAGTAGTTTGCGGCAGTAATTCGTGTAAGTACATCTTTGGTAATGACTGCTTCCAGAAGATAGGATGAGTCATGATACATAACGATCTATGTAGTGAAGTTCAAGTCGATCTGTTCTAGAGCGATCTCGCAGACGTGAGTTGATTATGTAAGTCGCTCTGAAGGTAGTTCGGAGAACTAAGTCAGAATTCGGTATGGTATTTCCATTATGCCACTCACGTGCTTGATATTCTAGTATGGGAATATCACTCCCTCGCAATCTTCATTGTTTTTGGGCCAAAAACCAAAATAACGAGTGAAAAATTGATATTGAAAGTTACTACTTCGTTCGCCCCCAGTTAGCGGGGTATGCTAGTAATTAGTAGCTTTTTAATGCTTGAAATTGGCTTACAAAGCTTTTGGCAATTTTGAGTCACGTGAGGATAAAACCATCAAAGGCAATACATGCTTCCTGTTCTCTTGAATCGTTCTACAATTTGCCGCAGTGTGTAGTTGTGTACCAGCAGTGATTCATTTTGAACATAACCGAACATCAAAATAGTTTTCTATTTTAGCTTGAACAATGAATCACATTTTGATAAACCTGTACTGTTTGTCTGTTGTCTTTACCACCCGTAATTCCGTCACACCACAACTATGAGGTCGTCCACATTGAACATTTAAAAATCAGGAGGTAGAAGTACTCAGAAAGACGTGGAACTGGGATTTATTGGAAGGTCTGTACCATTTTTCGGTAGATTAAGAATATGTAACTTACAAGAAAAAAGAGGTAAACAAACAAAATAAAAAAATAAAGGAAAACAATCAAATACACAACAAAGAAACAAGAGTAAGTTTATTGAGGGAACAAAGATATGTACGCAGAACCTAGCAACAATTACAAACAGTGGCAAACCTAAACATGCGATTGCGATCTACTGAACTGCACTTTTGGTTTGATAGCCTACACAAAACTCGGTCCAACTAACACATGACAAATGCTCCACTCATATCCTTAACGCAACAGCAAAAGATGCCTCTGCAGCTCTGCAATTAAAAGAATATTATACACTATAAGCATCGTATGGCATCTAATCCTTAGATTCATAAAACCAATCTCATATCTTACAGTTAAGTTGACGAGGTCGAAGAAACGGATGATGGGGTTGGTCCAGTAATATTCATAGAGCTACCTCCCCAGATGCTTGCGCTTGAGGAGCCCCAATATGGATAGAACGGGTCGGGAGGCGACGACAGCGGTATATTCCCAAGAAGCATCTGCACCACAGTGCTCATCGGTGGTCTGTCATTGGGTCTGTACTGAGTACACCATAACACAACTGTAGCTAGTATCTTTGCTTTTGATTTATCTTTATCCTTGATGCCACAATCATCCACAATTTCATCTAGTTTCCCAGTTTTGAACTTTTCCCAAACTTGTCCAGGAAACCAATATTCACCATCAAGATTCTTCTTTCTCCCCAAAATTTCAAATAACATCATTCCAAAACTATAAATATCACTTTTGGAAGTTACTGGCATTTGCATCCACATTTCTGGGGCAGCATAGCTACGGGTCCCTCTAAACTCAACCATAGATATCTTGCTTAAATCTCTTTGAGAAACCTTAGCCAGCCCAAAATCTGCAACTTTAGAAGAAAGTTTTAAGTCAAGAAGCACATTACCCGGCTTTACGTCATAGTGAATTATTTCATTACCGCAACTCTCGTGCAAGTAAGAAAGCCCTTTTGCTGTCCCGATTGCAATATCATACAAATTCTCCCACTCTAGATTAAGGTGGTTCTCATATAAAACCTTATCAAAAGATCCATTGTCCAAGTACTCATAGACGAGTGCTTTCATATTGGCCTCAAAGCAATACCCGTAGAGTACAACTAAGTGTCGATGCAAAGTACTACTCATTGTTCTCACTTCAGCCATGAATGTGAACTCCATGACGTCCATCGCGATGTTCTTTAGTTTCTTGATGGCTACTTTCACACCATTAGGTAATGTTCCTTTAAATACATCTCCATATGCACCAGAACCTATTTGATCACTGAAATTTTCAGTAATGCTCATCAGGTCCGTATGTGAATATTTTTGTATTTTCTTTCTTCCTAGCTCACCTAATAACATCTCAATTGAGTTTGCGCTGCCACTGGCTCCTTCTTTAAAGACATCCACCACTTTGACAACCTCAATCACTTTCTCCAATTCCACTTCCTTCTCCGTTGCGATGACAACTGCTACAGGCACTCTTCATGAGCAGTTTTACTTTTACCATCCTCAGTCACCGGTTGTTTCTCAATCTCTGTAACAGGTAACCCTTCACCAGCATTCACAGTTTTAGCATCCCCAAGCTTCAATTGTCTTTCCAGTTGTATGGCAGAATAATTTTCCTCCCTCTCCTCCCTCTCTACGGTCGCTCTAAATAATTGCATAAAGGTGTCGCAATCTGAAAGAAAATGCTTGTGTGTCAATACGATAAGTTGATAAGATGATACTATTAAAAGTATAAACGTTATGAACTAAAGGAACCCTCCAGTTGCGTGAAGAAGCAAGGCACAGAGACTTATCCATGAGTACGAACATTTAGAAATTTTTTCTAGAAATAATTACTTAAAACCATCCTTTAAGCCATCTCAATCTCATATTAGAATTGAATCTCATGAAAATAAACATTTAATGAAATGAACGATCTGATTATTAGAAATCTATAGGATATGGAGATGAACAACATAAAAAATCAATACTCACTGTCTACAGACCCGAACTGGATACGAAAGAGCTTCTCCTTTGAGTCTCCCTCAGAAAAATCAGGTGCAGCCCAGACACAGGATGTAGAGTTTGAGGCGTATACATCCACTAACATTCCGGAAGAAACTGAAACAAGGTACAATATATAAAAACAAAATCAAATAAATGAAACAGTATACAATACACAGATAAGCGCAGATCTTACTTCGATGATTTGCATAGATCTTGAGCGACTTTGATCTCATAATCAATTGAACTTTTCCAGTTATTTTGTGGTTCAATAGCTTTACGGTACCAGGACATAGTTCCTTCCATTTATCTCCTTTTCCTTCAAACTCATAAAGCTTTGAGCTCCTATAAGTCAATGACCAAAGAGACATGCATAAGACAGAATGTACTGAAAATCATCTAAATTTTAAAGTCAAGGAATTAAACAAGGTGATCATAGCTTAGCTTACATTTGGAGAAGCACATCTTCATCTTCTTCACAAGTTATTATACGTTCTACTTCAGCTCCTGCATTTTCAACCCTACTATCCAAAAGCTTCTGTTGTTCTTCCAGTTGTATGGCAGCATCATTGCCATCCCTGTCCTCAATGTCTGCTGACTCGTTAAATGTTTGCATAAAGGTATCTCGATCTGAAAGAAAATGCTGGTGTCAGTATCAATAAGAAGGTAAGACTAAAAGTTTGATACGAAGAACTAGTTTAGACTCCAGACATGTGCGTATACAAAAGAGCTAGGTTTTGTGAAATTCAAAACGACTTATGATAGGTCCTGTAATTTCACCAGCATCAATAAGAAGGTAAGGCTAAGGGTGTGTTTGTTAAATTTTAACTCATGGAAATGAAAGGAAATAAAATGGGTGGTCTACTATGGAATGGAATGGAAAGGAAATAATTTTAAATGGTATGTGTTTGGTAAACTGGGGAAAGAAAAGTAAAAACTGGGGAAAGGAAAGTAAAAACTAGGGAAAGAAATAATCATGTTTGTTTGCAAAAGCTATGGAAAGGAATAATTGTATTGTTGAGTGGAGTGTATTAGTAGTAAGTCTCTATTTATCTATTTCCTTTCCTTTCCTTTCCTTTCCACAAAATTTTCAGGGGTTAGCTAAAGACACAAAACCTTTTCCATTTGTTTCCATATGGAAAAGCCCATTTCCTTTCCATGGGTAAACAAACGCCTTAAAAACTATGGAAAAGGTGGACCACTCTTATTTTCCTTTCCTTTCCATAGTGTTTCCATCATAACAAACACACCCTAAAAGTTTGATAGGAGCTTGATCATAACCAGAAAATTGTCATGGAGAAGTCAACTTCAATGACTATAGAGTTCCTTTGTGCCCGGTTACTGTCAGAAAGATCCATCTCGAGAACTGCAAGACAGATGATGAATTAGCTAAAAGGGTAGTGGAACAGCTAACATAGGTATCTCAACAAAGAAAGAAAGCCGAGAAGGTTACTGCTGAGGTGTTGGCAATTTTGGAGAGCAATGGGATAATTGACATATCTGAGGTATATGATTCAAGTTCTGACCAAGAAGTAGTCGTCAGTGAATCCAGTGACAGTAGGAAGGAAGAGGCAAATATTGCAACCTCAGGACCAGATGACCTTGGAGTTTCTCCCTTAGTCGGGTAGGAGCTTATCCTGGAAAAGCTGCAGTGACGGTCCAAATTCTGTTGACACTAAAAGGTACCTTGATGATACTAGGAGGAGTACTATATGTACTAGTGGATCTTCCACAAGACCGCATTTAGGGAGATCATGCTGTCAGATGAAACAAAAAGGAGCAAGATCAATGGTCGCGGTAAACAACGAAACCGTCCTGGTTGAATCCCAAGAAAATCAAGTTGCAAGGAGGTCCAATGATGTTTCTAATTGCTCATCAGCTATGTATGAGGTCTTGAAAGAAAGCTGCAAATCTGAGAAAGACAAAGTGTAGTTTGGAAATTTAGTCCAAGTTTTGCCTGAAGCTCAAAAAGAAGAATGTAAAGATGGGTTCAACTTAGATGGAAGTGAAAGAGATGCAGAGATTGAAAGAGGACTTGAACACCAGGCCCAACTCAGGTCGATTTGAAGCCGAGGAAAATGCTCAAAAGGAATGGGAAGATAAGTTCAGAGGAATAATTGCTATACTCCAGAGTCCTGTGAACATGGGAACCAGTCAGATATTACGGAAGAACGAGATGAGACCAGGGCTGAAACTTCAGATGCCGCTGATACCATTCCTTCCCTTAATCAAGTAGGTAAGTCAGGGTTGGAAGAGGATTGCAAGAACAAAGACGCAATGAGCAAATCTTTTTCTAATAAGCAACAGAATTTTTCTAATCAGGACAACAGAATTTCGCAGGAACAGCAGTACATCATTTCAACAGTCAATCAACCACAGAAGAGTTCTCCTGAATTTTCATTCCCATGCCAAGAAAATCTACAAGCTAGGACAAATGAAAAAAGGAAGACATGGTCAGACCACAGTTCAGCATCGTATGGATCCTCTGAGAATAAGGCAGCACCGTTTGCTTCGTCCCATGGTGATGGCAGTTTCTACAAAGGTGAATCTCCGGGAAATGCACTCCAAGTAGCAACTCAAAAGATGGCTTGGGAGGTGCATTGGATGCTCTTCAGCAGGCTAAGTTATCACTCAAAAATGAGCTTGATAGGCTATTTTTGTCATGCAGATCTGGGTCTGCGGAAAGAACAGAACGTCTTGTGTCGGCTATTTTTGCTGGGGTTTCCATGGACATTCCTGTTGGATGTGCTGGGCTGTTTAGAGTACCAACTAGTTTGCAGTTTGAAGCTCTTGCTACTAAACCCAACTTGGTGACACCCTATTCTGAATCTGAATCACATTTTGAAAGATTTGCAAGATTTTATCATGATTTAAAGGTTGGGACTGGTAGTATCGACAGATATACTAGCAGTCCTCACATGGATATGAGTTCATTAAATTCAACGTACGGGTCACTTATTAATCCTTACATGGACAAGGGAATGGGTCCACCTGCTTCTAGTAGATATACTATGCAGATTTAATGCCAAGAGTCGAAACACGGGTTTGGGGATGGCTACTGATGATTGATATTCAGGATACAATGATCGTGGACAGTCAAATGTGTATAATAGTAAGTAATCATGGTTTGGCCATTGGTGATTTATCACTCATAGACGACTCTGGTCTTTGTAACCATGAGTTTTTTAGAGCAAGGGATTTTGTTGTTTAAGTTATTGATGTAAGTTTATTGAGGGGGCTTTTTTCTGTATGTCTGAGTTCTCTGTTTCATATTTGTTTTGGTAAAGGCCTTGTATACTTGGTCTCTTTTTCTATAAAATTCCCACCTTGTTTATGAAAAATAATAAATAAATAAAGTTTGATAGGAAGAACTAGTTCAGACTCCAGATATGCGTTTATACAAACGAGCTAGTTTTTGTGAAATTCAAACGACTTGTGATTATATATATATCTGAGTATGTCCAACTAAATCACAGACAATTGTGTTTTTTGTTAATTTATAGTATTCTGCAACGCTCTTATATCTCTCATTTAGATCTACTAACTATGAAGGGAATGAAACTCAAGGAACCCCTTCAATTGTTCTTAGCTCACTTCTACTAACTATAAATGGAATGACAACTGTGTGAAGACTTAAACCCATCCTAATAATACTTTAAGCCATCTCATATTTGAACCTCATGAAAATAAACAACGTTAAATGAAATGAAAGATATAGTTATCAAAAATCTAAAGAAGATGGTGATGAAAGAAACACTCACCCTCCTCATATTTGAAGTTCAAACCAAATTTTCTCTCCTTTGAGAACCCATCAGAAAAATCAGTTGCTTCCCAGTGACAGGCACTACATTGTCCTCCACATAGTTTCACTACCATTCGGAAGAAACTGAAACAAAATAGAACATATGAACACAAACTCAGATAGACTAAACTTAAATAAGAAGAAATAGTATAAATATCTGATATACATGTAGATCTTACTTGGATGGTTGGCGCAGATCTTGAGCGACTTTGATTCTTTTATGACCAATCGAACTTTTCCAGATTTTTTGTGCTTCAAGAACTTCACACTACCAATATGCTTTGCTTCCCACACTTCCACTTCTATTTCACGTACATTAAGCCATGCGCTCCTATTAGTCCTATATGTCAACAACCAAAAAGATATGTGAAATAGAGAACAAATTGGAGAAGTTTGAGAAGTAAGAATTAAACAAGGTGAATATATGACTTACATATGGAGAAGCACATCTTCATCTTCTTCACCTGTTATTATATGTTGATTATGTTCTACTTCAGCTCCTGCGTTTTCAGCCCTATTATCCAAAAGCTTCTGTTGTCCTTCCACTTGTATGGCAGCATCATATTTCTTCCTCTCCTCACTCTCTACTGACTCTCTGAATATTCGCAAAAATTTCTGAAGATCTGAAAGAAAAGGCTGGCGAATGTTAATACTGATAAGATGATACTATTAACAGTTTGAAATCACATATTAGTACACTCATGCCCGTACACAGAGATCTATTTTTTGTGAAATTCAAAAGCATGATCTATTAAGCCACCTCATCTCATATTTGAACCTCGACCGTGTAAAAATCTAAAGAAAATGGAGATAAAAACAGTACTCACCGTCCTCCGTGATGAACTCGAAAGTAAAGTGCATCTCCTCTCCGTTAATAGAATCAGTTGCAGCCCAGGAACAGCAATGTATTTCTTCAAGTTTCGTCACTACCATTCCCGAAGAAACTGAAACAAAACAGAATATACGAACACAATTCAATCTCAAATAGAGTAAACTCAAATAAGAAGAAACAACTGATCTTACTTGGATGATTCGCGATCTTGCAATCCCCCCATTTTTCTGTCAGAAGCACTCGAACTTTTCCAGATGTTTTGTGCTTCAAGAGCTTCATGCTACACCATATTTTTTCTCCTTTTCCCCAAAAATCTCCCAAACTACAAGTCAAGGGCCAAAATATATATAAGAGAGAAAAAGAGAATACAAAGAATGTACGTACTGTAAATCATTATTGGTAGTAGTTTGAGACGTGAGAATTAAACAAGACGAATTGAAGTTAGCTTACTCATCGAAAAGCACATCTTCATCTTCTTCACCATAAATAGAGTGTTCACTTTGGCTGTCCATTAATCACAAATTCACAGCTACAAGTCTTTGTAAGAGATATAGAGAGAGAAATGATAGAGTTGCCTTCGGGTATTTATAGGGGAATGAAATGATGGTGTTGACTTTGAAACTTTTAAACTTGTTTTGCCTCGTGAAAACTTTTAGTGTTTCACGACTCGTCCAGTTCAAAATTGAACCGGAGTTGGACCGTTTATTTTCTTTGAACTGGCTCAACACAGAACAAGTTTGACCCCAGCCGAGTTGACAGCCCATCCCAGACATATGTAGAAACTTTCTTCACTAAGGACCCGCTGAGTTTTATTTGTCTTGTCTTTTAAGTTTTAAGTTAACGGATCACTTATATTTTTCAACTGATCTTCCAACAACAAAAGACCACAAAGCACAAAAAGTTCTTTCGGGTGTTCCAACACAAGACAAAATGCTCAGATCAGCCTCAACGGAAGCAAAAAGAGCCTCTGCTACCAAAAGAATACTAAAAACTATAACCATCCTTTCACTGAAAAAGAAATGCAGATCTCATTCGGACCTTCGAGCTTCGCATTCCCCATATAAGAAACATCTAACCATTTGCCAACACACACAGGAGATTCTACCAAATTCCCATGATTCTGCTACTGTGATGCTTTACTTACTTACACTTAACATTCTAAGAGCAGTAGGATCACAATGGAGATTGTGGCATCAGAGGCATTCCTATACCACCCATTGGAGGGGAGCACAACCACCTTGCATCCAGCTCCTCCCATTCCAGGCATTGGCGGGCGGCAGAACAGTAGAGAGGGAAGGGACATTCCTCTCCTATTCCATATCATCTGATTTGAGCAATCTATGAACGGAGTCACGGATGTACCAGTATATATTGTGGCTCTTGCATTTTCACCGAAAAAAAAATCACCTACACAACACCGTGGAGAGTTTGCCTCAATAATTTCAGGGATAGACCTTCAATATATTTCATTCAATACACATACAAATCAAAATTCAGTTCCATTTCAGCCCAACACCGTGGCAGAAATGAGAACTCTCTTTAACCAGTGCAACAAAGTAAATGCAAGTTCTCTGGTTAAACCAAATATGGACAGCCAATCAAAAAAGTACACGCAGCTATACCTTCTGGCAACCATATCCTTCTCCTCCTTCCTTGGCTCTCACTTCACCTCAATTTTGTACTTTACAAGTCCGTCAACTTTGCTTGTATATTCACAAATGTAACTGCAAGCATACATACAAAAGTGAAGGTTGAGCTACGTTCGATCAACAAGATATAATCATATAAACATAAGAAATGAGTAGAATGCGAGCACAGGTCAGTTAAGCTGGTTAACTTGTAAGTTTACAATGTATAGGTTGAGATATAAGTCAAAATCTGAGTGGATCGAGGAAACATTGGTAGCTCTTTCGAATGTCAGAAATTCCAGTTCTTCGAAAAAGTTCAGAATTTTATATTACCTTCCTTCTTCTTGCCATCACCTTTCTTCTTGGTCTTCGTCCCCAGAGATAGCCATGCTTTGATTTCTGGCTAATCAGTCACTGTCTTAGTGGGCTGTAACTCCTGCAGAGTATGAGATGTAATCCGGTCTTTATTTCGCTGAAGATAAATCTTGAAGCTTTCATCTCTAAGTGATAGTTCTTGTCAACCGCTCTCTTATATATAGTAGTCTGTGTCTCATCTAAAATCTTAGGCTGCAACATTTTGCATCGTAGTATAAAAAGAACACACAATAACAACCGAGCTTCTCTGTCTATAAAAATGTGAGAGCTAATAACAGATGACACTTACCAAGCGGTCCCCTGTGCTGGTTACTATATCAACTGAATAGACTTCATTCTCCTCCAATTCTGCATCGTCAACTTTGGTCTCAGGATTGGATGCACTTAGTATGACTTTGTTCCCATCAATTACGAACTGCTAAAGTTGATGAGTGAGA
This sequence comes from Coptis chinensis, assembly GCF_015680905.1. Classification (NCBI taxonomy): domain Eukaryota; kingdom Viridiplantae; phylum Streptophyta; class Magnoliopsida; order Ranunculales; family Ranunculaceae; genus Coptis; species Coptis chinensis. The sequence goes on along the minus strand of NC_141463.1, from coordinate 79,761,251 downwards.
ACGCCTTCAACAATTTTGCAGTCATAAGCAGCTGCAACCTTCTGAATAGCTTCTGTTACATCTTTGTTCTGCTATATTAGGAACGTTTGTCTGCTTGTCTGTACATCTTTGTACCGTTTGTCTGTTGACTTTACAACCCGTAATTCCGTCACACCACAACCTTGAGGTCGGGCACATTGAACATTTAAAAATCAGGAGGTAGAAGTACTCGGAAAGATGTGGAACTGGGAATTACTGGAAAGTCTGTAACTTTTTTTGGAAGATTAAGAATATGGAAATTATAAGAAAAAAGAGATAAAACAAAAATATAAATAAGAAAGCAATCAAATACACCATTGAGAAACAAGAGCAAGTTTTTGAGTGAACAAATATGTACACGCAGAACCCCAGCGACAAGTACAGGCAGCGGTAAACCTAAATAAGTAATATACTGAACTGTACTTTTGGTCCTTGATACTTCCTTCGTGTAGCCTACACAAAACTCAGTCCAACTAACACATGACAAATCCTCCACTCATCCTTAACGCAACAGTAAAAGATGCCTCTGCAGCAACCAAAAGAATATTATACACTATAAGCACTGTATGGCATCTAACCATTATATTTATAAAACCAATCTCATATCTTACAGTTAAGTTGACGAGGTCGAAGAAACGGATGATGGGGTTGGTCCAGTAATATTCATAGAGCTACCTCCCCAGATGCTTGCGCTTGAGGAGCCCCAATATGGATAGAACGGGTCGGGAGGTGACGACAGCGGTATATTCCCAAGAAGCATCTGCACCACAGTGCTCATCGGTGGTCTGTCATTGGGCCTGTACTGAGTACACCATAACGCAACTGTAGCTAGTATCTTTGCTTTTGATTTGTCCTTGTCCTCGATGCCACAATCATCCACAATTTCATCTAGTTTCCCAATCTTGAATTTTTCCCAAACTTGTCCAGGTAACCAATTTTCGCCATCAAGATTACTCTTCCTCCCCAAAACTTCAAATAACATCATGCCAAAACTATAAATATCACTTTTGGAAGTTACTGGCATTTGCATCCACATTTCTGGGGCAGCATAGCTGCGGGTCCCTCTAAACTCAACCACAGATATCTTGCTTAAATCTCTTTGAGAAACCTTAGCCATTCCAAAATCTGCAACTTTAGGAGAAAGTTTTAAGTCAAGGAGCACATTCCCAGGCTTTACGTCATAGTGAACTATTTCATGAACGCAACCCTCGTGCAAGTAAGAAAGACCTTTTGCTGTCCCAATTGCAATATCATACAAATTCTCCCATGGTAAATTAAGGTGGTTCTCATATAAAACCTTATCGAAAGATCCATTGTCCAAGTACTCATAAACAAGTGCTTTCATATTGGCCTCAAAGCAATACCCGTAGAGTATAACTAAGTGACGATGCAAAGTACTACTCATTGTTCTCACTTCAGCCATGAATGTGAACTCCATGACTTCCATTGCAGTTTTCTTTAGTTTCTTGACGGCTACTTTCACACCATTAGGTAATGTTCCTTTGAATACATCTCCATATGCACCAGAACCTATTGGATCACTGAAATCTTCAGTAATGCTCGTAAGGTCCTTATGTGAATATTGTTGTATTTTCTTTCTTCCCAGCTCACCTAATAACATCTCAATTGAGTTTGAGCTTCCACTGTCTCGTTTAAATACATCCACAACTTTGACAGCTTCAATCACTTTCTCCAATTCCACTTCCACTTCCTTCTCTATCGCTACAGCCGCCTCTTCATGAGCAGCCTTATCTTTACCAACCTCAGTTACCGGTTGTTTCTCAATCTCTGTAAGAGGTACCCCTTCACCAACTATCTCAGTTTTAATATCCCCAAGCTTCAATTGTTTTTCCAGTTGTATGGCAGCATAATTTTCTTCCCTCTCCTCACTCTCTACCAACTCTCTGAATAATTGCATAAAGGTGTCGCAATCTAAAAGAAAATGCTTGTGAATGTCAGTATCGATAAGATGATAATATATATTAAAAGTATAAACGTTATGAACTCAAGGAACCCTCCAATTGCGTAAAGAAGCAATTAAAGACAGGCATAAATAGGCACGGAGACTTATCCTAGTCAGAACATTTAGAAGTTTCTTCTATTAATAATTACTTAAAACCATGTCCTTTAAGCCATCTCAATCTTATATTTAAAACGCATGAAAATAAACATTAAATGAAATGAAAGATCTGATGATTAGAAATCTATAGAAAATGGAGATGAACAACAACAAAAAACAATACTCACTTTCTACAGACACGAACCAGATACAAAAGAGCTTCTCCTTTGAGTCCCCCTCAGAAAAATCAGTTGCAGCCCAGACACAGGATTTAGAGCTTGATGCGTGTACATCCACTAACATTCCGGAAGAAACTAAAACAAGGTAGAATATATGAAAACAAACTCAAATAAATGAAACAGTATTTGTAACACAGATAAAAGCGCCAGATCATACTTCGATGATTCGCATAGATGTTGAGCGACTTTGATCTCATAACCAATCGAACTTTTCCAGTTAATTTGTGCTTCAATAGCTTTACAGTACCAACACATAGTTCCTTCCATTGATCCCCCTTTCTTTCAAACTCGTAAAGCTTCGATTTCCTACAAGTCACCGACCAAAAAGCATGTATAAAATGGAATGTACTGAAAATCATCTAAATTTTAAAGCCAAGCAATTAAACAAGGTGATCATAGCTTAGCTTACATTTGGAGAAGCACATCTTCATCTTCTTCACCAGTTATTATATGCTCTACTACAGCTCCTGCATTTTCACCTTCGCTGCTGGTCATTATTGAAATCAGAAATTCACAGAGACAAAGAGAGAAGTGATGGACTGACTCTGGGGAGATGTTATATGGGATGAAATGATCAGATATTGTGTTTGTCGTTGAAAGAGCAACTCTACAGGGACTTGGAAAGTCAACCGTGTTGTGCCAGTAATGGAAGCATTTAATACTTTAATCAATATGTAGAATAAAATAATGGATCATTATTCATGTCATAGAGCTCACTCCAAAGAAGTCATGTGCATGGTAATGCAATTGCATGGAGACAAATCTTGTACTTTGTACTTTGTCTGCGAGAACAATTCTTGGAACCGTTGGACAACCTGACGTATGAAAATGATGAAGAACATGTAAACTGTGATGCCCAAAGAAAATATATAGCATGACATACAACATTCATGACCATGATCACTGTGAATCACTTACTCGGACAGTTAAAATCTTGGTTTCTTTGTTACTTATGTGTTTTCTTATGAAATATCTAGTTGAACACTTAGCTAAAGTTTCAATTAAACGTGTGCTACCATTATAATACCTATATCATTTCTCCCATGTGAGAAGGTGGACACACTTCTCACAAATGATGCCAACAGAAGTTCTACTTCTTAGCCAAAAAAAGGGGCTGGCTGTACTTTAGACACTATATAAAGGTCTGCAAACCCTAGATTCTTGGATAATTAAAAAATCATATACAAAGACTACTCAAACGTATCCACCTACCAAGTTTTCAGCTCCAGGAAGATTTCCTCTTTTAGCAAGATTAACAGCAAGCTCCAGGTTGTTTAGCTGTAACAGTCATCAGATAACATTCATTTATACAATCTTCCAATTGCCTTTTATAGCATAACAGGTAAGCTTATAAAACATACTTGACTGCTGACAAAAGGCACTATTGTTGCCTCGTTAACAGTGGCAAGTAACACCTGCCCTCGCCGATTAACAGCATAGAATCCTCCTACTGATGATGCCTCTGATGTCAAAAATATAGGATATGGACTGATTCGATTTCTGTAAACTGCGGTAGCAGTCTCCAAATCGTATACAAATAGAAGTCCAAGTTTTGTGATCACATATATCAAACCGTACTTGTGGGATATCTGCAAGAGAGAAACACTAACGATTTAATAATTATATCAAATACCAAAACCATGTACAAGAATTACCACTTAAAACGTTACCTGCATTGCCACTGGGAAGTCATCAGCAAAATCTGGTGGGAAGAACAGATCTGCTTGTTTCTTTGTAAAAGCTGGTTTACCTGCCAATTAAATCGAAGAATTGATACAGAAAAAAGTAATCAGTGAAGGTTCGGGAAATGGTGAAAAGGCAGAAGGTAAAACAAAAAATTTCTACAGGAGTAGTGATCACTGATCAGCTACAAAGACGGTACGCTCTCTTCTCCAAATCTATCATTAGCAGTCCAGTTTTCCTCAATAAAAATCTTAGATAACACAATAACATTATACCCATTAGTTCAAAAATCTGCTATATGCTGTCAAAAATATATCTATATCAGTCTCTGTAAAATTAATACCAACATGAGTAGTAACATTTTTTTATCTTCTCAAAAGAATAATAACTGCATAACATAGGTTAGGTTAGCAAAAGACCTAAGGAACACCCCAGAAATAATCACATACACCAAAGCTAGTAAGGAACTACCCATAATTACATAATAAACGAGTCCAATTACAAATAACTATGAAACTTTGACTCCATAAATAGAGTAACCCCCTTAACCAATCATACAAATTCTATTTGTCTTTCATCACAATATACAAAATTAAAAAACACTCGAGTCCTATTACAAATGAAACTATGAAATTTCAACTCCCTAAATAGAATAATTCCCCTTGACCGGTCATACAAAGTCTGCACCACAATCATTCTAAAAGCAAAAAGATGCAGAGTAGCATGACAGCCAAAGGTCAAATGCACCGTAAGAAAAGAAGTAGAACCATTTTGTTTTATAAACTCTCAAAAGAACATATTGAATGACAGGAAAAAAGTACAAGGTAGAAAGAGGTGCCCTAGTACGTGTTAACCCAAATTTTAATGAGCGGAGAAAGACAAAGGACAAGCCTAAACAGACCTGGTTGAGCACCAAGTTCAATGACGTGCAATTTGGACGTGAGTTGTCCAGCATTACTAGTCTTTGAGGCAAAACAGATAAGAGTAGAAGGATTCTCATTTCCTGGAACCTGTGTACGACAATGCACGTCAGTATGATTTTAAGCTCATATATTATCAAAACATTGAATTATATACAAACAGAACACAGACCTCAACATGAATCTAGATAGACAAATCTTTCTATACTGGTGGAAATAAAATCACATTACCCTCAAATGAGGTCAACTCAACATTGGTTCTACAACGTCATCACAGGTTCATCAATTAACAGGCCCCAATGAGTAAAATAAGTGGGCAGGGGCAGGCACATTGACAAAAATCATATTTGTGATGCTGCCCTCGGTGGGTTGATCAACCACGTGGTAGGTCAAACATTACAGGATAGGGCACCCAAATGGACTTCTAATTTCACATGTTTGACTAAGATTTACAAATCTGTTTACCATGTTCTGTAGTACTTTTCATCAAATGATAACCAAGGTGAAAAGATATTGGTTATGGCTGATAAACTGTTCTTCCCTGCTGTCTGTCTAGTCTACCAAAGTGCAACAGGCAGAATTTAATTGTGCTTGCATAAATCCACACAGATATTGAGGAAAACTTTAATTGTGTTTGCATAAATCAACATTGAGAGCAGTATTAATTGTGGTTGTAAAAATCATCCCCAGACAACACTCTAATAGACCAGTAAACCCATGTCTGGCTGTCCCAGCACGACATGCAACAAACCTGCATGACAATGTACCAAACAATATTTCCCGAGCGGAGATGATTCACTCAGAAACAAACCAGCTAGGCCTCCCTCAAATAGGATAGGGTAAAAAAAACAGACCAAATGGATCACACTAAGCAATAGAGAGAAGAGACAATTTAAGGTTAAAATGAGGGGAGTGGGGGAAGAAAAACAAGTAAACAAATGTCGATTCGAAGTTGTGCTTTTATACACTACAAAAATGCACTAAAAATAAATGGTGTACAGAGATGTGCACGAACGTGTAAAGAGACACATGGGGGCACATAAAAGCACACAGAAGGTTGAAGAAATGTTGCATACCTTAAACGAGGCAAATGCTGCACCATGCGCTTCAAGAGCTTGGCTACGCTGTTGATCCACAGAAAAAAGCTGCATATTTCCCTTGACCAATTGGGGCCTCTACAAAAGACAGAAAGAACGGATTTGAGGAAAAACAGTATTGGAACTCAAAAAAGTAAATGTCACGCGAAATGAAAATACAAGGAAAACATGTATAAACATATTAATTAATGTCGATTGGGCCTTCTGGCTGTATTCCTATACAGCATCACTTAGTTATGTTGAATCTGTAGGCTACCACAACCTACATTTCTCCCTTAGTTGACATTTCTTTTTCCCGATAACATGGAAACGGTTATGAAAACATCAGCATGCAAAGGAGAACATGGAAGCATAAAGCTTGAATTACTGCAAAGAAAGATACCTCAGCTGAACCCGGAGCGATTCCAATCAAGACAAGCCACTTTCCAGCAGGATCACAGCGATAATTAATCATTTGATTGCGTGCCAAATTTGCTGTTCTATCGAACATCTTTGCAGGCTCTGACTCACCTGCAAATAAACCATACTTAGACAATGTATTCATCCATGTAGTGGAGTTGTTCTTTCAGTAAGAACAACCCCTCCATTAGAAAAAATTAGCGAGAGCAATAGCGATAGAGAGGAAGGGAGGGAGAGAGAGAATTAACATAATATTAAAACGATGGCAAGAGGAATGTAACTTGCCTTCAATCGACCAATGATATACTGAGGTTTGTGTGACCAGGCCCAGCATTTTTGGACTAATCCACTTCCAAAAGACAATCTACACAAAACGAGGTGATCAAGTTGGACTAATTGTTTTTAGTCGGTCAAGTCAAACATATTGAATCTAAGACAAGTATTACAACTTTAAAGGTTAGTGTCAATAGTGAAGAGGGAAGGCATACCTGCTCAGGCATCTGATGTGACTTCATCTTTTTTTTCATTTCAATGTTGAATGTTTGCAAATGATCTTGAGTTGTTCCAGGAAGTTGAGCTTCAAGTAAAATCAATATTGTTATTGAGATGAGGCATACAGCATGTTTCCCGCAAACGGAAAATCCAAAAGTTAAAAAGAGAACAAATGTTACATATATATGTCTGACACAAATGGCTGCATAGTTCAGATATTAATTAAACTTTATTCGTCATGTAACCAACAATTAGAGATAACCAAGGCCTGACTCCCAACAAAAAAAATTCTTCGAAAACATCTCAAACCTGATCCCACTTTAAAATATGTCAAATGCCCTGACAACCATTATGAACAGAGGGGAGAAGGATCTCCTTTAAAACCACGGGAATTGAACAAAAAGAAAAGAGAGATTTTGACTCAAATGTAAACCCACACCAAACCAACGGTCCCATAAACTAGAAAACCGCTAAGCAGTGAGACCGACGTTAGTCTGGTCTGGTGGAGGGCAAGCAATGAAAGGATAAAAGAAAGGGGAGGATAGGGAAGAGATAAACAGTATTTGTGTAAGAATTTCGCTTTTTTTTTTGGCTGAATTTGAAGGGAGGAAGAGGAAGAATACTGGAAACAAAGAATAAGAAAGTGAGACACACACTTTTTGTGTGAACGGACACCCAAGTCAACTTTGCATACGGCCCAAGTTAAAGCACTGGGCTTCCCTTTAACTAGCAAAAATTACTATACAAAAAAAAAAGTCAAGTATGTAATTGGGAAACAAGGCAAACAAGGGAAAATCGCAAATAGCTAAAATTGGCCGAGATATGTTAAATATCTCGAGATTCCTTGGGACACATTACTGAGCAAAAAAAAGAGGATGGGACATGTTAATAACTAGTAAGTACCATACTACCATCTAAAGGGCTGTTTTATACTTCAAATTTTTATATAAACTTTACAAGATTTTAACTTTTTTATCCACAAATCTCTTTGCTATAAAATTGGTATCATAGGACAGGTTTTCAGGTCTACTGGAGGATACTCATGATCAAATCAATTATAGAAAAGAAAAACTTAGGTTGAAACCATATGAAATGCATATATTGAGGGCATAGTAAGGAAAGAGTGATGTATGTAGAGTACTAACAAACATCTAGCACTTTAAATGCCAATATTTTTATCATCAAAATATTGGTTGCCTTCATAACGGTTTTCAAAATCTTCAAAATGACATTATCATCAAGTTCTGCAAAACAAAACTTCCTTATAAATGACTACTATGTATGTCCTAGAGATGGAAGGTTTATGAGGCACAAGCTAAAATATGTAGTGAATACAGATATGACATGTCAAAGAAGTGTAATGCACGTTGGGGAAAAGATTGGTGTAACTGCCAAAGGCATGGAGATTCTCTATCCGCCATGTAAGCAGAAACAAACTATTCCTTTAGTTTGACAACAATGTGTTTTAAAAACCAACGCTCAAACTCAATACTCAAAGTCCAAGCCATTTTCGATTATCACATGAGTGAACTACGAAAAAGTGGTGGAAGGATCAACAAATAGTGATTCTTGTGGTAGTGGAAGACTAGCGCGTCCTTCATGAAATCAACCTAATAATCTCCCGACATTTTTCATATCAACATTCAATGTATTACAAAATTAGGTACTTTCACAGAGCTTAACTTTTCAGTGAGCTCCAGAGATATCTTTTTACCAAAGCTTTGTCTAGTGATGAACATTAGATTAGAAAGATAATGTCAGATGTACACCAAACGTAACTTTGACATTATCTTCACCGATCCTGGCATTTCTTTTATCGGTGAAGATAAAAGAAACTATGTTCTATGTTAACTAAGAAAGTAAGGATGTACATGGATTTCTAACCTTCTCCTACATATAAACAAACTTCTTGTCTAAGAGACTATGCACTCTAACCTTCACCTACAGAGAAATTAAACTCAGCTACAACTTCCTTTGAAAAAATATTAATCGTTGTGTCGAAGAAGATGCACCTTTCAATGTTTGTTTACTACAACACTGTCCATCTTATAAAGAACAATTATGCTAATTTAAAATTTCTAAAATTATCATTGATCCACGAGAACGGAAAAAAAAAACACCCAACTCTTATCAATAGTACAGCATATAAATTATTAGATTATATGTCAAATGTATCCATGAATAACACAAAAGATATGATCTAGTTACCAGGACAACGAGATCATAAGTAACTAAAAAAGTAATAGTTCAATTTCGAACTACTGACCTTTCAAAGCAAGAATTCTAGAATTAGGATTCATCAAGGCGGAATCAGCAGTAATAGGCCTTCTCAACGGCTGATTAGGCATACTCATATCAATAATAACAACACTATTCTGCGGTGATGTTTCTCGTACACATATATACTTATCCGATTCCATCGTTACATGTGTAAACGTTATGAATTGCGGATTGATTCCAATACTAGGCAACTACAAATCACATAAAAACATAATCAGCTCAACATTCAATGGTTCAGATCCAACAGATCTGAAGACTAACTAAACTTTAATCAATCGAATCGATATTGAAACTTAATAGATCACATCAGATCAGTAATATTGATGACTTACAGTTAATGCCTCTTTCATAGTGATGGGAGCATTAGCAGCAGCAGCCATGGTAAATTAGATCGGTTAAACACACAAAATGAAAACCAGATCTGTGTAAATAAGATCGAAACTGGAGATCTGAAGGTTTCAGTCGTCCTCTAGAGACGGATCTGAAGAGGAGGAATAGAATAATGAGGGGAAGCCTCTTTTTTTTTTTTTTTAAGTTTTCTCTCTCTTGGTTGAATGTCAAAATATATATTGCGCACTCACACAGTCACACTTGCTGCTGACTGTTGATTAGTTGTCAAAAAGCCCATGATTCTTGGGCTATTGTTTTACTCGGTCCATGGACTTTGTGGTGTTTGTTAAGCATAATGATAACCACGTGGACTCTTACAATTCGTCTTTCAAGTTTGAACCATCTTTTTTCTAATTCACAGAATTCACTACACTCACCGTCGTTTGTCATATCTATTCTACTCTGTAAGGGCATCTCCAATGGAGAGTGGAAAAATCCACCTCCACATAGGCGCCATTAGGATTATACACTCTAGAGAAATCCCAAATACATAAAGTGTATATTTACTATTTGTGGCTATTCCAATGGTAGGTGGAGAGTAAGTAACTGAAAAATGCAATATGACATCAATAAGTTGCCATTTCTTTATTTATTTTATTTTGTTGTACAAAATCAAGATAAATTAGATATCCGCGGTCCTTTCAGTATTCACAAAACTCCTTCCACGTGTAGATGTTTCATTACCCGAAAACGAAAAGTGAAAGCTCAATTAAACAAGGCCCAAGCCCAGTAAACTTCTCTCCTAACATACAAACCCTACCTCTTCTCAAAAATAGATCTGGTAGCTGCCAACCATACCTACCAAAGAAAGAAGAAAACCATGTTCTTCTTCATCATCGAAAACGGATCGTCATCATCAAAGAAAACCAGATCGTCATCATCAAAGAAAACCAGATCGTTGAAAACAGGTTCTTCATCATTTACTACTTTTTATAGTCGTTTGTGTGTTCTTTACTCGTGCTCTACCGAATTTCCACGCATTTAGCTGTGTCGACACGCGAATCCGTGTCGACACGGTGTCGACACATTTATTTTAGATATTGCCGTGTCCATGTAACCTAGTTTTTTTCTCAAAGCCCTCCGACCATGTATCTATGTCGTGTCGGTGTCGGTGTCGGTACGACACGACACGGGACACGGCGGAAGGAGAGGCGTACCCATCCAACACAGGTACGTCATCAAGGAAGCCAACAAAGCTGTAATCCTAGACTCCTAGAGGAAATGCCAGAGCGATTGCGTGCAACGCGCTACAATTTTTAAGCATACCAAAATTAGGGGGAAACAACCTCCCCCATGCAATATAAATCGTGTCTTTGTCTATAAATAATATAAATACACATGGTTTTGTTCAAAGAAAAAAAAATCTCCCATCCAAATATTGCCAATTTTCTTTCTTCTTTTATGAACAATGTTCAATAGAGAAAATATGTGGTAGAAACATCATGTGAATTGAAGCAAACTACAACTTCAGTAATTTATAACATGCGTATTACTTATATATATTTCTTTAGTTTTCTGAATTATATTTTTTAGATAGAAATTGCAGAACTAATACTGGAGCAGTAAGAAAAATGATTCATTGTCAATATTTTTATCCCTAATTCCTTAATTTTAAACTAGCCAATAGAACAAAAGCGCGCAGTGGGCTGTGGACCTAATATGTTCGAGTTCTTCATCAACCTGGAGCTAAACCGGGCTGTCCTGCAACGAACCAAGGGGAGCCACTATCTAACCAACCTGGAACAAAAATCTTCGGGTACTTGGAGATCAACTTTAGCGACGTCCATATTTGATCCTTTTTAAAACTTACTTCCATTCTATCATCATCAAATTGATAAAATTCTGGATCAGGGCATTTTTTAACACGGTGTTCCAGAGTTTTTTTTCTTTGAAATTTCTCTTAAATATCTCCTCTCTATCATTTATTTTCATCGACTCTGTTTTTTTCATTTTGCAAAACCAGCTGGCTAAGGGGTTCCAACATCAAGTCCAAGGAGTGCGCCTGGGGCGAATCCTCATAATGTTCCCTTGGCATATGTGGGATGTGCGCAGTGATTACAGATTTACCTGCAGCTGTTGAGGATGTATGCGTTCCATAGCCTCTATGAGCTTGAAGTTACAATTGGAAGGGTTGAATGCTGTTCCATTTTCACTGTTACCTTTCCATCTCTCTGCCACTGGTATCATTGCTCCGTCATTGAAACTACTGCTCCCTGCCCAAATGCCAGTGTCAAGTAATCTGATAATCACATTTTTACCATAAAACAGAAATGTGTTTTATGCCAAGGAACTTGGGGGTGCGAGTGGTGAATAGCTTTCTATATGACTCACAGTATGGGGCACGATGACCTGGTAGTTTATGCAACTCGGATAGCTGAGATGTTGTTAGCCTCGAACTAACTAAAGCCATGCATAACATGGTTGTAGGAGTAGAGTAATGTTTCTTCCTTGTAGGAATCTTGCATTGATGAGAGAGATGCCAATGTGTATCGCTGCTATGATTCATGTGTTAAGAAGGATGCTCGCTTTCCATCGACTTCTTTCGAGTGATTACATATTCATTATCATTTAAAGTTTAATCACAATGACGGCAACACCTAGGGGAATTGCTTAAGCATTTCACTGAACAATAGTTAACTTTTCATATTATTTAGCAGGATTGCATAAGCGGGCATTTGACAACATACAATTATTACCTCTGCATAATGCTTGGCAAGATTGCATAAGCATTGGACAACATTTCTAATTGCATCACCAAGTTCTCCGTTGACTTCCTTTTTAAGGGACTACAAAGAGAAAAATAAGGATGAGAAGAAAAGAAAAAGGAAATTGGTATTATGCTAATAGTTATGAATGCCGCTTATGATTTTACTTCATATAAAAGGATAATAATGGGAACAGAAAGGAAACTTAGAAATGTTGTACCTTTTCATAGTCATGTCCATAAATTCGTTTATAGGTAGAGAATGTAATCTCAAGTCGTGGAATGCTTCTCTTGTTTGAATATCTAGGACAACAGACTCTTCAATGGCTCCCCGGCCTTCCTTCCCATGTTTTGTATAGTCTTCTTTGCATCACACTTTGCAATGTGTTGGCTGATGTCCACATGGTGTGACTTGTGTGATGCTGGCATTGCAATAAGCATCTACAATACCAATTAATCCATATCCATCATATCAGTTGTAACTGCGAATCCACGTCGTTCATAACAATTAATCATACTATAGACTACATGTGCTTTGGCTGGTAATAACTAATAGCACATTTTTTGGTTCAAATGGGTTGGAACTTAAGAGTGTCAAGTGATAATGTTAAATTCTGTGTTAGTGGTGATGCTAGGAGAGTTGAGACATAGATATATTAGAGAAACCAAGAATAAGAACTAAGAAGACTAGAGATTTATTAGTGTTGGAATATAGAGTCTGAGAGAGAGAGTTTGTTCTCTACCCAGAGTTACATACTTATACTAACCTAAAACATGATAATAGAAACTACTAGATATGGATGTCCACACTTATAGAAACGTGGGACTTTCTACATGTACTAATACTGACATATTCTAACACTCCCCCTCAAGCTGTAATGCCGCAAACTTGCAAATTCCAGCTTGAATGGCAGAAAGAAAATATAAGAATATCACTCCCCCTTTCGCATAGAACAGTCTTTAGTTGAAGAACTCGAACAACTGTTGAGACGTTTTGGAGGTGAAATTGTCGGTGTAGGCATTGACCTACCCTGAATACTGAAGGTGTACCACAGTCACAAATTGAAATCATAACACCAGTTTAGTGGCGTGTTGCTTGGCTACTACTTCATTCGCTGTTATGGCTGTCATAATATAAATTGAAAACAATAACACTGATTTGATGTGTGCTTCTTGACTGCTACTATCAATATCACTGTTAATGTCAACAAAATACTATTATGGGTACTCCTGAATACTAAATACTGGTGCAGTTATAACTTGACTGCTACCTGAAACATCCACTCGCAGTTTAGGCTTGACTGCTACCTGAAACATACTTGCGGTTTGGCTTGATCAAGCTACCAAAACATCACGTCTGCTGTTTTGGTGATCAAGCTATCTCGAACATACTAGCAGTTTTGGCTTGATTGCTACCTGAAACATACTTGCAATTTAGGCTTGACTGCTACTTGAATACTGAAGATTGAATAGTGGAGATGTCATACTGAAGACTGAATAGTGAATATGCCTTGTCATGAAGAGTTTATCAAGGCATGTTGGAATATGGAGACATAAGTACTCTCCCTCATACGTTTCCATATTCTCCTTTCCTCATATACTACTGAATGTCTTCATATCTCCCTATTCCCCCTCTCAAGTTGGAATATACAAGGTTCTTGAAACATACAAAGACTTGTTTATTCCTACTTGAACTTGAAACTAAGAAAACTAAATACCAACTTATACAACCAACCAATGCCCACTTCAAAAAACAATGCTTTATACGCCAATTCACAAAAAAATTTCTAATAGAACATGCATCAAACAATAATCACTATAGAGGGTGGAGGGTAGGTCGTGCCTTTTTATGACTGCGAACTTATGGAACAGTGGAAGATGGAAAGAATAAGTACGTCCTCATGAGATAGAGGTCGTGTGCCCCTATAATACTTTAAACAAACAACTTGATATTCTATAAACTGAGACAGAATATGACATCAATACCAACTGCGCGGAAGCTAGAAACCCAAACATCCACAACTGCATACAAACAATACTACCCCTCCAATCCTGGATGAGAGTGCAAACTACCTTCCAAAGGCTTGATACTTCAAAAATCTAGAAGACGGATGAGTGGGGGCATGGCTATTGTTGAGTGTGTGCATGCCCTCTCTACTGATTTTTTTCACGGCAAGTAGCGTGTGCGCAGGCAAGGGCATATTAGAGTCTTGTGGCGCCCTCTACTTGTCCAACTTCGAGACTTCGTATGCCCCTCCGTCCTGGCTATACTTGGGAGGGCCCGCGCCCTCTTCTCTGAATAACAAAAAAACGCACAATACTGAAAAACAACTTTTGGCGTGCGGACTGAACGCGTGTGTGCCTCGTCCAATACTAACTTCAAATCGAGACTCCAAGATACAAAGAGGTTGTGCCCTTCTTATCAATACTAAGACAGAGAGATTACGAAAGACATAAATTGCGGAAGCGAAATAATACTAAGACATCAATAATGAGAAACTTCGGATCTCTCTCCTAGCATTCTTCAAACAAACTTTAAACACCAGCGGAATATTTAAAACTTACTTCGAACCATAGAGAATAATAAAACGAGAGATTCTGGAACTCATAATACTTAAACATGACGATGAACAGTGTGATGAATAGTACCTATGAATAGTGCCGTGAACAGTCACGTCGAATAATGTCGTGAACAGTAACGGTGAACGGTATTGGTGAACAGTGTTGTGAACAATGCCGGTGAACAGTAAATCCTTCCATAGAAAGATTGAAACTTGAAACTTGAGATATAAGAACTTTTTCTTGTGAGAAATCCTTCTTCTTCTTGAAACTTAACTTGAATACTATATTGGAAAACTTAAAGAAACTTGATTTTTTTTTCTTGGTGAGGGATTCCTCTCCTAGCATACCACTGAACCTCGCTCTAATACCATGTTAAATTATGTGTTAGTGGTGATGCTAGAAGAGTTGAGACATAGATATATTAGAGAAACCAAGAATAAGAACTGAGAAGACTAAAGATTGATTAGGATTGGAATATAGAGTCTGAGAGAGAGAGAGTTTGTTCTCTACCTAGAGTTACATACTAACCTAAAACATGATAATAGAAACTACTAGATATGGATGTCCACACTTATAGAAACGTGGGACTTTCCATATAGGACATATACAAATACTGACATATTCTAACATATAACACCATTGTCCATACAATTATGCCTAATTGCCAACACTGAGATTTTGCAAAGTTATCATACAGGGGCTGTGAGCGTACAAGTGCAACATAAACTCCGATCTCAATGTAGAACACATGATAAAGATGATGCTAAGAGTGCTCATAAGTCATAATGAACATCAATACTTTGATATAATTGTAATTAAAGGCTTTAAATGTACTTACCCTTTGATAGGGACTTGGAGGCTCAGCATTGATAATGTCTTGATCCAATTGCCTTCGGAACATAGTATGATACCTTTGTTTGATGAAGAGAATATGGCTTGATTTTCTACCACAGTACATTGACTCTATTAGGCCTCTTCAGAGTCAAAATTGATTGTTAATGTAATAGAAGTCAGATGCGATGACTTGTATATCTTGAACAAACTACGCCAAGTTAAAAAAAAAGAAAGGATAAGCACGTGGAGAATATAAGGAAAACTGGTTCAATGATGGGCCAATAGAACTATACTCACTTGAATTCCAAAAGAGGTCAGTCCACAGATCGTAGGGAAAATCAAAAGGGGATAGAATAACGTACCTTTGAATTTTAAACGAAAAGAACGAAAACAATTATTCCAACCATATCAAAGGCAAGAAGACAAAACTGTTGGAAAATTGTAGACTTATATTACAGGATTAAAGAATATTAGAAAACGAAAATGAAAGAAAGTATTACCTTTGATTCTGAAAATGAAAACCGGGTTTAAATTTATGTTTCGTTGGTTGCAAAGTGTTTAATTTGAACTTTCGAACTAAACAGGTTTTAATTGGGAATATCAGGAACGGATAAGACGAACGAACGGTTTACTTTTTTTTTTTACCCTTTTCGCGAAGAGCAAAAAGAAAGTGGTTGTCCAACTTTCCGGTACCCTTTGGATTTAAAACTTTGGTCTAAAACTGGGAATACAGGAACTAATTGGAAAATCCAGTATCCGCTTTATATATAAGATTAGTGGATGTATCTCAATGAAATTTCACTTTATATATGCTGAAAAATGCTGGAGCTACTTAGCAAAGGTTAGTGGAGAAAATGTTTAAAAAGCTCATTAAGCGAATCATCGAGGTGTATATCGATGACATGGTGATAAAATCCATGAGAGTTGAGGACCATGTGAAGGACCTCGATACTGTATTTTGAATATTGTGAGAATTTAACATGAAGCTTAACCCAGAGAAGTGTACTTTCAGGGTCAGTTTTGGAACATTCTTGGGATAAATTGTTACCAAGCGAGGCATCGACGCTAATCCTGATCAGATATGAGCACTTCAGCAAATGATATCTCCAACAACTAGAAAGCAGATACAAAAGCTGACTAGAAGAATAGCTGCACTCAATAGATTCATATCCAAAACCTCTGATCGATGTAAGCTGGTTTTCAAGTTGCTTAAAAAGAATACTAAATTTTGTTGGAATGAAGAATGTGAAGAATGTGAAGAAGCATTTTCTGAATTAAAGAAATATCTACAAGAAATGTCGATGCTTACAAAGCCAGATGAGGGAGAAAGTTTGCTTCTCTATTTGGCTATGTCAGAATTTGCTATAAGTTCGGTACTGGTAAAAGTTGAAAAGAGTATTGAAAGACCGGTGTATTTTCAAAGCAAAATGATGCTCGAGACAGAGACATGATATTTGGCACTAGAGAAATACGCTTGGGCGCTTTTATTCTCATCTCAAAGGCTGAAGCCGTATTTTCAATCACACTCTGTGATCGTTATGACGAATCTCCCATTAAAGCAGACTCTGGCAAAAACTGCCAAATTAGGAAGAATGTCGAAATGGTCAGTACTAATAAATGAATTTGGTGTCAAATACCAAAACCGAGTATCGGAGAAAAGTCAGGTACTGGCCGACTTCTTGGTTGATTTTCCATGTGAGGATGCTAGTTGGGGCATGGAAAAGGAGGAGTTCTCAACGCTGCAAGAACCAGAGGATATTATCGATTCAGATGATCCATGGGCTGGAACAAATGGTTGGAAACTATTTGTCGATGGATCATCTGGGAGTGAGGGATGTGGCATCGGGGTGGTATTGGTTACACCCGAAAATCAATGGCTCGAAACAATAGTAACGTTAGAATTCCATGGCATTTGACACTAGACCCTAAACATAAACCTTACACATCTGGACACTAAGCCCAAAATTCTTATAAACTAGACACTAAGCCTAAACCCTAAACCCTTACAAACTAAACCCTAAACCTTAAGACATTAGCCCCTAACCCCCTGTAAACTAGGCCCTAAGCCTAAACTCTAAACTTCTAGACACTAAACCATAAACCAACTCGTTGCATTTCATAGTAGTTGGTCGAACCCACATCATAATAAAATGCATTTTGTATCTGCATTTTAAAATGCATTTGCATATGCACTTTAAAATGTGTAAGCAAGTTTATAATGTGGGTGCATCTGCATTTTAAAATGTTAAGTTTATAACGTAGGTGGTTTAATTTTTGTGGTTTTTGTTTGTGATATACCATATTAAAATGCAAACCATGTGGTTATAAGTGAATTTCATTACTTTATTTTTAGTGAAAATATTTGGTAGTTATTTAAGGTTAAAAGAGATAATAAAACGGTTATAAAACTCAATAACTAAATTGTCCACTTCCACAAAAATGTGGGTAGTTATAGTTAAAGCCTCAAAATCCTATTTTTTTCCTTGTACAAGTAGTTTTCACTATCTAAAAAAGGTAAATAGTAGTAAATATATAAAATAATATTCTTCAATCTTTTAAATGCAAACTTTTCTAAAACAGGCTTCCTAACCCAATTTCTTGTAACGATAGCATGATACTATTACAAGGTTGATATCAAGAATTGTTACACTCATGCGGTTGTTTATTCTAAAATTCAAAACAACAATCTATAAAACCTAACAATAATTGAAATCAAATTTAGCCCCAAGTAAAAACAAATTTTTTTTCCGATAATACAAGTAAAAACATTGAGACATCTCTGTTATAAACAATTTCTTTTAAAGCAGTTAATACTCACCCCGCTTAGATAAGAACATCATAAGAAAAAGTGCCTCCTTTGAGTCCCCGCTAGAAAAATCAGTTACATCCCATACACAGGAATTATCGTCTCCTTCGTCTTCCTGCACCATCATTTCTAAAAAAAACTAAACAAAAGCAGAGCATAATAGAGTGAAGTCAAATACGGCGAGCACAATTTTTTACTTGGATGATTCACGCAGATCTTGAGCATCTCAGGTTATCTCATAACCAATCGAACTTTTCCAGACATTTTGTGCTTCAATAGATTCAAGGTATCAAGACCACATAATTCGTCAAAAATGTATGTACCACTATGATCGTATTCCCAACAACCCAATCGTTGGGGTACCAATACACGATCATCCTTGCCCACTAGTATGGCATACATGTGTTGCCCACTAGTGTGGCCTATTTGTGTTGCCATTTTTGTAGCAGCTTAAGCTACCCTACTTGTGCAGCGTACTTATGTGGCAACTTAAGTTGCCCTCTTTCGTGGCAGCTCGATATATATAGCAGGTTTCGGTCTATATAGTATATAGAAATATGGTAAGATATTGTTCTATAAACAATAAGGGAAATATTCTGACTATTAATGAAACTATATTCCTTAGGCAATAAGGAATCATTCACATATAAATACCCCTTCTCATCTCACCAAAGAACTACGCACATGGAGACTTAATTATGGAAAACACTCTGGATAACTAGGCAACCACAAGGTTCAGTCTCTCCTATATTACAGTCAACACCCTTATGACTTCATTAGTGTGTTTAGGTGAATTATTGCCCAAACATAATTGGCGCCGTCTATAGTCCTTATAAACGAGACATCTTCCATGATTTCTCCTCCAAGTTTCATTAATGGCGATAACTACAAGATCGATCTCAAGTAAGAAATTAGGCAAGAACACAATATTCCGATGGAAACAACTTAGCAAATCTTGAATATCAAGTCAATCAAGTTCCATTATACCAAAAGGCTCCACCTTTGCAGCTTCAAATACCATGAAAGCTAAGCACAGATCTAAACTTCCACGATCTCACTAGCCAATATCTTCTACTCATAATGGCACAATTTTGCAAGATGTAGATCTAGAAAATATAGAGATAGATGATGAAAAGCTTACCTTGGAAGTGCTGCGTGAAAGGCTCAGAAAAAGCAAAAAAACTTATCGACAACTTGCAGAAGCAACTGAACAAAGGGAAGCTAATACAACTATCAATAATAGAGAAAATGCAAAAGAATTTCTACAAGTGCTCCAAGATGTTATCAAATCTCACACCCTTACATAGAAGAACACTAAAGTCAAACATGGCGGAAAGCAGAATGAAGAAGTTAAACAAGCATTCAAGTTCAACTATTAGCCGAAATAGGTATACTACTTTCAAGTTCCACCAATGTCCATCAATGGTTGTTACTCAATCTCAGACAAATAGGCAAACAAGAGTTCATCAGTCTAACACAACAACTCGCTGGATCAAGAGACTCATCTATAAACCAAAAGGCTCAATATTTGCATCCTCTACCACCTTCATTAATGGCCACCACAATGCAAATCCAAACTTTTACAGTCTAAAATTTCAATTTTTTTCTTTTTTCTTTTCTTCTTTTAATTTTTTGTTCAATTTATTTTTGCTCCTTAGGCTTTAGTGATGGAAAATATAACTGCACACAAGACGATTCCATTGCTACAAAGGGGACACTACAATATTGCAAGCTTGAAGCCAAAGGAAACAACTATAAGATAGACAATGACAACATCGTTGACACTTCTACAATACAATCATATTTAATGTAAACCATAGTGTATAGACTGAATACAAGACAATGATTAACAACAACGGAGGAAGATGTCATCATCTCGTAGGCACCAAAAGTGGGCAGCACTAGTAGCTAGGGTGAGAATTTGGCCCTAACGATCCTAACCTGGCCCTGACCGGCCTGACCCTAAGCCCTATAAGGCCCTCACAGAGTTTAGGGTAGGGCCGAGCCGCCCTGATACCTTCTAAGGCAGGGCCAAGGCTAAGGTTTTGAAACATAGACCCGACTATAATTTAGCCCTCATTAGCCCGACCTTAACCAAGCCCTCACCAAGCTTCTCTATAAATATGCACATACCATAACTACTGTCCAACTCCTTGTTAAATATTTCCAATTAAAATAGTATTATCCTTTCTAATAACTTGTCTTATATAAGAAAAACTTGTAAACCTGATTGTTTCTATCTCGATCACAACTCCCCATCTAATCTAGCAGCCACGAAGAATAATGAACACTAGGTAGCCTAATGAAAAATAGGTTAACGTTAGTAAAAAATCATTCCAAACTCTTATTTGTCTTTGTGCTTTTCAATGTTAAATATAATTTTGGTGAGGTTTTAGTACAATGAAAAACATATTGATGTCAGTGAAATCTCATTCCAAAATGTGTTTTATGCATTTTAACTGTAATTTTGAAATACAAGTATGAGTCTCCATGTACTTCAGTTCATTAGATTATGGATGTGCATTTTAAATTGTTGGACTTATCAGAGATTATTACTAGATTGGTTGTCATTCAAATTTCAAAGTAGTAGGACTTTGAGTTTGCAGATATTTGTAAATATAAATTAGTTTTAAAATTGATGCAATAAAAAGAATAAAACATAGAGGCCCGGCCCTAAAGCCCTTAAAGAGGGCTTAGGGTAGGGTATGGGCGTGAGATTTAGACTTATGACCCTACCTGGCCCAGCCATAGCTGACTTTAGGGTCAGGCTGGCCTGACCTTAATATCTGAAGGGATTTAAGCACTAGTGAGCAATACTTCTAGGTAGCACTAGTGATCAAAAACATATTAACACATTAAAGTCATATGGTGTGCGTGCGGCCCCATCGCATACATGCCAACATTTCCTTCTCTCTCATATTTATAGAGGCTTGAGCTCCTACATGCCAACAACGAGCATAAAAATATATGTATAAAAACATTGTACTCAAGATGATTAAAAGTTTGAGGCCGCTAGGAATTAAACACGGTGACTATAACTTACATCTCCAGAGAAGCACATCTTCATCTTTCTTCACCAGTTATTATATGTTCTACTAAAGCTTCTAGCTTTTCACCTTGGTTGCCCATTAATCACAGATTGACATAGTTTGATAATTGATAATTTAATTCCCCAACTAAACTACAATTAGCCTTGTAAAGGTTCTAATTGGGCGAACCTTACGTGTGTAGAAAATTTGGGGAGAATGATGTTGTGACTAAGTTCGAAGGATCGAATTGCCTACGTATCCAGTTCTCTGACGAACTGGAATCAAGTCAAATGTAGTTCATTGTTTGGATTATATGATCGATGGCGAACGGAGAAGATGGAGAGTGGAGAAGAAGCATAGAATTCCCCCCCCCCCCCTTGTTAGAGAGTAGAGAGAAAATATATAGAATTCTCTCCCCCCTTTGGTGCTCCATTGGTTAATGACATTTAGTATTGCATTGATAGCTATTATTGCTCTATGCATGTATTCATGTTCATTTTGTAACCATTTGGTAACTCATGACTCTTGAGATGACCAATTGTAATGATCCAATAAGTTACTCTCAAGATATGATCAATGGCAATGACACGTGTCGCAAATATATTGATGACAATATATGTCCCTCACACAGCCCCTTCTCGTTAAGTCGTGCTTTCTTAAGAACGATCTGACGAGAGAAATAATTTGACACGTGTCCAAGAGGAACAATGAGCATGTTGGAGCTTCTGTGAGCGTTCTGCTCTAGTGAGCGTAGGTCCAGGGACCATTTAGCACTTATGTAAGCATTCTACTTATGTGAGCATAGGTCAAGAGACCATTTAGCGCTTATGTAAGCGTTCTACTCCAGTAGGTCAAGGGACCTTTTAGTGCTTATGGAAGTGTTCTGCTCGGGTGAGCGTAGGTCAAGGGACCATTAGTGCTTAAGTAAGCGTTCTACTCCAGTAGGTCAAGGGACCTTTTAGCTCTTATGGAAGTGTTCTGCTCGAGTGAGCGTAGGTCAAGGGACCATTGGTGCTTAAGTAAGCGTTCTGCTTGAGTGAGCATAGGTCAAGGGACCATTGGTGCTTAAGTCCCATGAGCGTAGGTCAAGGGACCTTTTAGCGCTTATGGAAGCATTCTGCTCTAGTAAGTGTAGGTCAAGGGACCATTATTGGTGCTTAAGTAAGCGTTCTGCTCGAGTGAACGTTCTGATTTAGAGATCGCAGTTGATAGCTAGCCTTGAATTGGCGTGAATATAGTTGAATCGAACTTGGTCTTTAGCAAGACATCAAACTGATTGGTTGATAGCTAGCCTTTTGAGGGAGTTACTATGGTTGACAGTTAGCTTTAAATTAGCGTGACTGTAGCTAGCCCCAGTTTTGGAGCTTGATTGACATGTGAAAAATGTGTGCTAACTCCAAATAGTTAGTACAAACTAACAGTAGTAATTCTAGAGATGTGCAGCGTAATAACTGAATTGAACATGTTTAGATGGCAATGACTAGCCCCAGTTCGGAGATGGTTGTGGGTAGCCCCCAATTTGGAGATTGATTGACCTGCACTAGATTTGCGTTGATCGTTGTAGCTAGCCCCAGCTTGGAGTACGTGTAATTGACCTGCAGTAGGTCGAGTTGTAGATATAAAAATTAGTGGTATAATGCAAGGTTGATTGTTTAGTCAAACCCTTGCACATTGGGCGAGGATGTCCTACAAGGTGGCACTCAAAATGCCAAATGCCAAATGGCAATACTAGTCATTGAAAATGCAAGTTATATAGTTGATCCAGCTCAGAATGAATCTGTTCAACATGCTAATGTAAGTGACCACAGCTATCATAGCCCTCAAATTTGGAGTGGAATCAACGAACTGACTATGCCTCCAAAGCTTGCTCCAAAACAACTCCTGCATTTTGTGCTAGTCATCTGTATAGAGTCTATGTAACCTCATTAATTCAGCAGTTCTCAATATCTGAGTACGATGTTAATTAAGTTGACTGAAAGCTTGAGCTGTTATGTATATATGTTGCACCAGTTCGAAGTACAAGCGACCTGCCAAGGAGGGTGTTGTATGAAAAGTAATTAGTAGCATCGATTTGTATTTGTATAGGGTGTTAAGCGTAAATCTTATATCAATTGGACTTCACATAGGACATGGCTGTAGCTAGCCCCTGGTTTGGAGTTTGATCTCAAAACAAAATAGAGTTGAATTGAGCATCCATGGATGTAGATCGCCTGCATTTCTTAGTGTAAAAGACATGTACAACAAATGCAGCCCCATGTATGTTCAAAGTATAGCCGACCTGCAAAGGATCCAACTATAATAGAAAATTCATTAGTAGCTACAGGTTGATGAGGTTGTAAAGTGCGAAGATCGAATTTGTATCTCCTATAACAGCTTAGCTACACCAGGAAAAAACAGTAGTAGTCTCAAATTTTGCGAGGTTGCTGTTTGGATAAGAATTCACCCAGACACACTATTGAATCTGCAAAGGAAGATGTTGTATAAAGAGTGAGATTGTGCCTTTAATGGTTGCCTACGTATCCAGAATTTGTTTCCAGAATCAAGTCTCCAAAAAACCTTGTTCTTTGTTAAGTGAAGAGTCCTATTTATATAAATAGAAAATAAGAGTTCTGAGAGCACAAGGACTCTCACTAGATAGGACTGGTTAATTGAACATGTGACCGGCTCAGGTGATTGACTGGACCTGTGGGCCATCCAGATGTCTAACTTAACATGTGAGCCGTCCAAATGGCTAACTAGAACTGTGAGCCGTCCAGGTGGTTAAGTGGACATGTGAGCCATCCAAGTGGCTAACTGGAACTGTGAGCCGTCCAGGTAGCTAAGTGGACATGCGAGTCGTCCAAGTATACAGCTAAGAATTGAGCCATCCAGGTAACCAAGGATCGGTCTCTTAGACTTAATGTAAAGACTAAGTCCCTAATGAAGTCGTTAGTCAGGGTACGAATGTGGAGGTACGTACATTGCCCCCTCTTTGCCATATGGAATTTATTGGATGTGGCAAAGAAAAAAAATAGGAAAAAGAAATTGAACCATATTAACCGTTAAAGTAATTAGACCATGTATTTGAAAAAGTCTAAGACGTCATTTAGCAATACATTCCAATTGAACGTATGCCAAAGATGGAATCTTATCACTGATTGTGTAAACCAGTAAATAGAATATGTACTGCTCATACAATTTGCACATCATACGATCAATTCAACTTGGTGATTTACTTAAAAATTACTCAATGTTTTGAGGGTCATTGATGAATTTTAAAGCGGAGAAATGAACACTCATGGGGAGCTTGAATGAAGCTATAACAATTTTTAGAATCGACTCAAGCATAAACATTGAAATGTTAACATGCTTTATTGCGTTTATTGTATATATTTTGGTATCATAAACCAAATTTCATGGCTTTGAGTGTATACAATCAGTTATTGCAAACACAAATTCCATAATTTTGACTGCATAGAGTTTGGTATCGCAAACGCAAACTCCATGACTTTGAATGCACAGAGTTTGGTATTGCAAACACAAACTCCATGACTTTGAATGCACAATGTTTAATATCACAAACACAAACTCCATGACTTTGAATGCACAGAGTTTGGTATCACAAACGCAAACTCCATGACTTTGAATGCATAGAGGTTGTTATCACAAACACAAACTCCATGACTTTGAATGCATAGAGTTTGAATTGCAAACGCAAATTCTAATAGTAATAAGAATAGTAATAATATATACCCCGAAGTGTAAGCGATGATCGAAATAAATGCTAACAAATGAACTTTTATTAAGCATTGATATGTTGAACAAACATGAAAAGATGTACGATGACATTTTCCAATGAACCATGAAAACTATAAAACAAAACAATTAATTTATTGATATGGTAAGTATCAAACAGAACCTAACGATAAAAACGCCTAAGATGGAGTGCATTCCATGGTTTTGGGAAAGGTGTTCCCGAAATGGTGCAAAGGAAATATGATCCTTTCGAGGCAGGATGATCAACCACAAATGGTCCTTCCCAATTTTCACATAGCTTCCCCATGTCGATGATTTTAGATTTTCTGCATAACACCCAATCGCCTTCTTGGAAAACTTTTAAGCAAAGCTTCTTGTCATACTGTCTTTTCATTGAAGATTGGTAGTGGAGTAGATGAGCTATACTTTCTTTGCAAATTTCATCTAAATTGGCTTTAGAGTGAGCCACCATTTCGTCATTACAACCAGCTTTCATTGCAGTGGTGCAAGTCGTTTTAGCAAATATTTCAATAGGTAAGACTGCGTCCGCACCATAAGCCAAGTTAAATGGGGACAAACCGGTTGAGCGTTTTGGAGTGGTTCTGTATGCCCAAAGCACGGCTAGTAGTTCTCTTGTATATTTCCCCTTAGCTTGTTCTAGACAACGTGTAAGGATAGCTAAGATAGACTTGTTTGTTGCTTCATCTTGTCCGTTAGCTTGAGGATGATATGGAGCAGAAAAATTATGCTGGATATGGAGACTAGCGCAGAAATTATGTATTTCAATTGCAACGAACTGCTTGCCATTATTAGGTAGTAACTCAATAGGGATGCCAAAACGACAAACTATATCTTTCCACAAAAAGCGCTTGACATCGGAAGCTTGAATATCGACTAAGGGTTGTACTTCTGCCCATTTAGTAAAGTAATATGTAGCAACCAACAAGAAACGCACTTTCCCTGGAGCTCTAGGGAAATGGCCAATGATGTCTAAACCCCACTTTGCAAATGGCCATGTAGAAAAAATTGGATGCAATTTTGTGGCAGGTAGAATGCCTATGTGGTAGTGCTTCCGACAAGGAACGCATGTCTGAGAAATATGTTTGGCATCTAGCTGCATACGAGGCCACCAATATCCCTGTGTCATTGCTTTATGAGCTAAATTTCGACTACCGGCGTGATTGCCACAAATGCCTGCATGAATTTCTTGTAACACAAGTAGACCTTCTATTTGGGTGAGGCATCTAAGCATGGGAGACAAGGGATGTCCCTTTCTATATATACAATTGTAGAACACCATTGGACGAAGATACTATTACGAATTTCCAAGCGTCTCGCTTGACCGTTTCAGCGAGTTTGGGGTTTAAAGGGATGATGTCGTTGCTCAGAAGGTAATTAACGGGGTTCGCCAGTCTTTAGTTGGTGCTTCTAACATAGGTAGATTAAAGACGCGTGGCTCCTCTATTGATTTGTCGACATCCTGGTCACCTTGAACAATTTCGTGTCATTTCATTTCCTTGACACATTCCTCCATCTTCTGGGGAGTCAATGTTAAATTTTTTTAGGCAACAAAACGTCATCATTGTCATACTTTCTTTTCTCGGTGTTCACAAATGAATACTTGAAGGTGATGGCTCAGAAGAAGCAGTGAAAAAACAGCACACGTTAATGTATATATCAGTGAGTTGCTCAACTGACAAGTCAATACTTGGATCTTGCTGGAAGTCAATGCTGACGTTTCTTGGGCCATCAATAGCAACTGCTGCAGAGAGGTATGCTAAGGCATCTGCATGTCTTATGTCATTTCGAAGTCCTTGAATGATTGAAATGACATCAAATTGACAAGCAAGCCTATGGATTAAGTCTAGATATGCTTCCATCTTATCATCTCGTGCTTCAAAAGTGCCTTCAAATTGACATGCCACTAATCGAGAGTCTGTAAAAACCTGAAGCTTTTGAACTTTAAATTCTAAAGCGGTACGCATGGCATAAAGGACTGCTTCATATTTTGCTACATTGTTAGATGCTTTGAAACCGAAACGAACTGAGCGCTCAATTACTGAATCACCAGGCTTAATAAAAACACACCCGTGCCCGGATCCAAACTTGTTATGTAACCCGTCTATGTAGATTATCCAGACGTCTAAAGACAGGGTAATAGACGTTGATGGGACCTTGCCGCCCCCAATTGTTGCCTCTTCAACGGATGGGCTTTCGTCTTGATTATTTTTTGGGACCATATCATCGATTGGAAAATCAAACATTAAAGATGCAATAACATGACATTTTTTGGAAGTACACGGTTCGAAAGTAATGCTATATGCATTCAAATAACTTTCCCATTCTGCCAGTCTACTCAATTCTTGCGCATTATGGAGCACTTTGCGAAGAGGGTATTCAGTGTATACCTTGACCAATCGTCCTTGAAAGTACGGCTTAAGGCGTCTTGCAGAGTGAACCAAAGCGAGAGCAATTTTCTCAATTCTTGAATATCTAGTTTCCGCCCTCGTTAGAGTTTTGCTAATGAAAAAAATTGGACGACCATCTTCGCCATCAACAAACAAAACGACACTTACCGCCGTGTTTGTGGCAGCCAAGTAAATTTCTACAGGTTCCCTGTAGTTGGACTAGCCAGAATGGGAGGTGAAACCAGATAGTTTTTAATTGATTGAAAGGCATTTTCACATTCATCATTCCATACTGCTGAGTCTTTTAAAGTCTAAAAGAAAGGACGACATTTATCAGAATATTTAGAGATGAAACGATTTATTGCTGTCAGGCGCCTCGTGAGTTGTTGTATCTCCTTCTTTTTCTTTGGTGATGGCATATTGAGGATTGCTCTGATTTGTTCAGGGTTTGCTTTAATTCCTCAGCGAGTCATCAAGTAACCCAAGAACTTCCTTGAGATCAAGCCAAAAGAGCATTTTGAAGGATTGAGTCGCATATTAAACTTTTTCACTCTTGTGAATACTTCTTGTAAATCTACCAAATGATCACTACTAATTTTGGATTTAACAACCAAGTCATCAATGTATGCTTCCATAATCTTGCCTAGCATGTCTCCAAATATAGTATTGATCATTTGCTGGTAAGTGGCGCCAACATTCTTCAACCGGAAAGGCATCACTCGATAGCAAACAATACCTTGATCAGTTATGAATGATGTTAATTCCTGGTCTTCACCAGACAACGGGATCTGATAGTATCCTGAAGAATTGTCCATAAATGATAGGCATGGAAATCCAGATGTAGCATCAACAAGTTCTGATATCCGCAGAAGAGGGAATGGATGTATAGGGAAGGCTTTGTTAAGATTGGTGAAGTCGATACATACTATCATCTTGCCATTCTTCTTCTGCACTGCTACCACGTTGGACAACCATCAAGGGTATGAAACTGGTCGAATAAAATTGACAGAAAGTAAACGATCAATCTCTTCTTTAACCTTCAGCTTTCTATCAGGAGCCATACGTCTGGGCTTTTGTCTTACAGGCTTAACACTTGTATCAGTGTCAAGCTTGTGACAGGCAACATTTGGGTATATACCTGGCATTTGCTCCAAAGACCAAGCAAAAATGATCTTGTTCTTTCTGAGTAGAGTAACCATTTCCCTTTATTCATTTTCTGACAGCTCAGCTGATATGAAGGTTGTTTCTCTGCTAGACTCTCCAATCTAAACTTCTAAGAGGCGGTTTATAGTCGGTGGTCCTTCACTTGATGATATAGTTGAACAGATTATTTATGGTTCGGATTGTGCTTGAATGAATTCTTGTGAATTGCTTAAAATTGTGTTTCCATGCATATCAAATTGACGGTAATCATCTAATATTTTTTCGTGACAACGGCTAGAAGCCATCTGGTCTCCTCGTATTTTGCAAATTTTGTCTAGAGATGGAAATTTCACTGCTTGGTGGAAGGTAGAGACAACAACACCCATACAGTGGAGCCAATCCATACCTAAAATTGCATTGTAGGAAGATTTGTAGTTCATTAAAAGAAAATCAATGTTGACCGCCTTATCCATAAGTTTGACTGGTAAAGAAACTCTTTCGAATGGAGTTGTTGTTGTTCCAGCAAAACCGATTATTGGGTTGTTATCTGTGACAATCAAATTTCCTAAAAGTTTCATGTCATTTTAACAACCTGCAAAAATTACACTAACTAAACTTCTAGTGTCTATCATGACATGCTGCACTCGCCATAGACCAACGTAAGTTGTGATAACGATGGCATCGTAATTAGGGTGTTGGACGCCAATTAGGTCTCTGTCGGTAAAACACAATGGGCTAGGTTCGATGGTTTCTATGCGAGTTCCTTCAATAAAATCGAAGCTATTTATGTGATATTATTCACGTAAAAATCCTAACTTTTCTCTTTGCCCATATTTTTGTTTTGTGCATGACATGTCATTGATTCTGGTGTGACCAACTTTGATGACGTTGTAACCCGAGATTGACAAATTCTGTTGAGCACTTTTGGTGCTTAAGGATTCCTCTAGTTGTCCCTTTTCTACTAGCTTTTGTATCTTTCCTCGTAAAGATCTGCATTGTTCAATTTCGTGACCAAAGTCATTGTGGAAAAGACACCATAGATTTTTATCACACCTAGACTTTGTATCTTCAAGTAAAGGCATTGGAGGGAAAAGCAGATTGCGACTTTTAATCTTGTCATAGATCGAGGCATATTTGGTATTTCAGTGGAGTGAGCTTCATTTCTTCACGAAAATTGTTTGTCTTTTTAAGATACTGCTTCGGTTGTTGAGTTTCCATTGTGCTTTGTTTTTGCTTGCTTTTGGTTTCTGTAAATTCTTTATCTCGAAAATCTTTGTCCTTTGAAGTTCTTGCTGCCGCATCTGTTTCAACATTGATGAACTGTAGCGTTCGTGTGAACAAGTCAGATTTTGTCTGGGGAGGATCTCTTACCAGTGAGTTATATATTCTGTTAGTATCAAAACGGAGAGCTTCTTTGAATGCGTGAATGATCATCATAGCTAGCATATTTGTAACACTTGCTTAGATTTGGCGAAATCGGACAACAAATTTTGCAAGTGTTATCCTTCTGTTATTTTATGTTTAGCAAGATATTGACATCTTTAGGACGAGTCCAATTATGTTGAAATCGATATGTGAACTGATCTGCTAATTCCTGGAAAGATTTGATAGATCTAGCTGGAATTTCCGATAGCCATCGCAAAGATTCCCCTTTTAGAGTTGCCGAAAAAAGTTTACACAAGAGAGCGTCATCCTTACGCCAAAGAACTAGCCTACTTTTGAACTCCATAATTGGATCACCTTCTGCTTCATCGTACTTAGGCAACTCTGGCTGTTTGAATCCTTCCTGATATTCTGCATTTTGTATACGCAAGGAAAAACATCCAACGATATCTTCATTTACAGCTAAGTCTTTCCAGCATTTTTTCGCTAGATCAGTATTGTTCATTGCCTTTTTAACAATGTCTTTAATCTGCTGTTTAGTATATGTTATTCCTTCATTTTTTTTTTTGGCTTAATTTCGACGATTTGTGGTTGAACTTCTTGACCTTGTGTCATATATGCTTAACCCCAGTTGTTGCCTAGATCTGGAAACGTTTAGTGCTCTGGATTACGAGATCTATGGCGGTAGTTTGAAATGTCTCGGCGCACTGGAGAGTAATCTGTATGATGAGAGTAATCTGTATGTCGGTCTTCAAGTTGTCTTCTGTACTGATTCCTTTCATTCAAGTCAAGTCTCAGGTCGTGATTCAAATCTTGCCTGAGGTCATAACTTGATTGTCCCAAGTGAGTTCTACTGTTGGGTGGTATCATCCGATCTAACCGCCGTAATGTGCTTCTATCTTGGCTTACGAGGTTTGTATTACCTCGGTAGTATGGCTGGTAGCTTGTTGGGTGTGAATCAGACTCCCTTAGGGAGATACGACGACTGGTATGTGACCTATGATGTTGTCTATCACACCTGTTATTACGACCATTGCTATAGCTTACAGCACGGATATCAAGAGTCCTCAATCGCTTTAATAAATTTGTTGAAATATTTCTTGGCCTGGATTGATTTGGTCGATTCTCAGGGACAACATCATTAGTTTGGAATTTTTTGTTATTGCTTTGCAATCGGTGGAATACACTGCGGTTTTCTCCAGATCTTGGGATTCTTGATGGAATGGATGAAGCAGTATCATTGTTTTCTTTCTGTACTTGCTTCCCTCTATTTATTTGCTTATGCAAGTCCGAGTTATGCTCATTTTCCCTTCTAAGTTTGTTATGCAGAGCCTCCAGGGTCAGGTCTTCATCACCTGTTTCCATATTATTTGGATCTGTAACTATATTTGCATCTGCATCTGGCGAATTTGTATCATTAGGAGGAGAAGATACTAGAGCCTGTAACCTTGGAAATTTAGATCTGCGTTGTCTTGGTACTTGAAGCAACAAAGGTGGAGCCTGTTGGTTTGATGCAACTTGATCGACACAAACTTCAACATTTTGTTGATTGTTTCCCTCGGATGGTTGTGCTCTTGCCTGCTTGTTCGCTAGAGATCTTGTTATATTAGCCATTGACAAAGATTGAGAGAGATACGTGGAAGAGGGAACGTTAATAAGAACCGCAGACAGTGCCGATTATGTTTAGGTAAGAATTCACCCAGACACACTATTGAATCTGCAAGGGAAGATGTTGTATAAAGAGTAAGACTGTGTCTTTAATGGTTGCCTACGTATCCAAAATATGTTTCCAGAATCAAGTCTCCAAAAAACCTCGTACTTCGTTAAGTGAAGAGTCTTATTTATATAAATAGAAAATAAGAGTTCTGATAGCACAAGGACTCTCACTAGATAGGATTGGTTAACTGAACATGTGATCGGCTCAGGTGATTGACTGGACCTGTGGGCCGTCTAGATGTCTAACTTAACATGTGAGCCGTCCAAGTGGCTAACTGGAACTATGAGCCGTACATGTGGCTAAATGGACATGTGAGCCGTCCAAGTGGCTAACTGGAACTGTGAGCCGTCCAGGTGGCTAAGTGGATATGTGAACCGTCCAGGTATACAACTAAGACTTGAGTTGTCCAGGTAACCAAGGATCAGTTTCTTAGACTTAATGTAAAGATTAAGTCCCTAATGAAGTCGTTAGTCAGGGTACGAATGTGGAGGTACGTACAATTGCCTTATGTAAGAATGAGCCAGATTGTTTAATTCCTTTCTTGATTGCTAGAGGACGTCTTGATCGACTTCCTGTATACAAACTTGAATATTGATTGCATAGTTATTAAGTAACCGATACAATAATAGGAACAAAATGTGATGAAAATTAGGCGTGGGTAGTGCATAATTTTATGTCATTCTGTTTATATTGCCTTAACCAAAAAGATCATTAGCATCACCGAAAGTAGTAGTACACATATTTTGAAGAAAAAGATTCCTTATGCGGTAAACTGAAAGTTTCTTGTCAACAAAGGTCAAAATAAATGTGTACAGTACACAACAAGCAAATAAGTGTAGTAACCTGCAATTTCTTGTCAGGTCGAGCCACAACAAACAACTCGAGATCTGATAGATCGACCATGATTAAATCGATAGATCGATCTTTAAACATAACTAGAATTTTAACTATGCTGAGGTGTTCATTGCCAGACCGGGCATATTGTTTATGAGGTTGACATGCTAATCAAGCTCACAGTTAAAGGTATCGTCATCTCTAACATGACACCTTCAATTGTCTATATCAAATGCCAAATGGTACTGGATGCAAGTAAGTAATTACTAAACATGCAAATAAATGAATATATGATATTGGCTCCTCTAGATTGTTGTTATGTACTGATATAAGTCATAACTAAAACTGAGGCATTAAGAGAAGGGAGTATGTGGTCTCAAAATTTTCGTGATTCAATTCCCCTTAAGCTTTGACAGTGCATAATCATTATTTGAGCATAGAACCTAGGTAGGTCGCTTGCATTGTGGACTTATTTGTTAAACACACAGTGACCCTCCGTAGTGATTTTTTAGCAGAGATAACCCATGTGACCATTTGGATGGGCCAGTTAAGAAAAGATATAGTATACCATACATGTTTAGATAATGGGAAAACTTATCTTTCATGTACTAGCTGACTAACTCCATGAGCTAGCTTTTGTTTGATGACTGATCCTCATCGATTTCTTAGGAGCGACTATCACCACGCTTCATGGGCTTGGAAATAGAACGTATAGAAATGTAAGTTAAAGAAACAAAAATTTTAGTAGTCGAATTTTCAAGAAATTCGTCCCCCGGATGGCACCAATGTAAAGGTTCTAATTGGGTGAACCTTACGTGTAGGAAATTTGGGGAGAATGATGTTGTGACTGAGTTCGAAAGATCGAACTGCCTACGTATCCATAATGGCCTTCAGTAGAGACGCTAGGGTGCACAACAGTAATCTGCAGTGACAAGACTGGTACTCTTACAACTACCACGATGTCTGTATCAAAGGTGATTATCGGATGACGTCTCTATACAAATTTCATATCGCTTCACCTATTTTAATTATTTAAACTATTCCCCAGAAGTAGGTTGGTAGTAAACTTCAGAAACTCTGGAAGTTCTTTGTTATTCCCAGTACATTCATTATGTATTGGAAATTCATTCTTCGATCTCTCTCATTTACTCATTAGTGTGAAAGTAATATAATTACTGTTTTAGTTTTTATTGATTAAGTAGGAAGAATGCACCTGAAACAATTTTCCTATTGTCGTAGTTTAAGCAATCATTTCGATTCCTAACTTACTATTTCGTTGATACTTCTTTCCGGATATGTATCGTTAACTCACAGTGCACCATGGTGTTTGATTACGGCCGAAGTTCCGTGTTAGCGAACAACATATGCACCGAAGGCATTATTCTTGACAAAGGCAAGTGTGAAGGTAAATGTTTCCTTCTATAATAAAAATATTGCTTGATATGATTTTTTTTTATTTCAAATTCCTTCCTCCCATTTTATAATTTTTAAAAAAAAAGTTAGAATCAAACTCAAAATTTTCCTTGCAAAACTCGTGAAATCAAAAGGTATCCCATCCTATTTCCTTTTCGATTGTATAAAATAATATCATACTTTACCCATAAAATAATAAACATATTCTTAATGTCCCGTTTCCATACATGATAGTCCAGTGTTGACATGAGCAATCAAAGAGCTTGGATAACCCACTTATTTTTGTTGACCTTCTTCACTTTGAGTTTTTCTGCAGAATTTACTTGCCTCCTTCATATTGCTATGTGTTCTTCCCTTTGCAATGAGTCAATGCTACAATACAATCCAAACAAAGGAAACTATGAGAAAATTGGCGAGTCAATTGAAGTGGCTCTCCGAGTTCTAACAGAAATGGTAAGTTAAACCTGTAGTTTTTAAAGAACGTAAATAGAAGTTTTATGTATCAAAAAGTCAATTAGAAGGAAATCATTATTTTCTTATTTTACTATACATCAAGTTGGTCTGCCTAGGTATGACTCTATGCCCTCATCTCTAAATATGTTGAGCAAGCATGAGCGCACATCTTACTGTAATCGTTATTGGGAGAACCAATATAAGAAGGCTTTCTCTCTCTTCTCTCTCTCTATAATATATATGTTAGAATTATCTTTAGCATAATATAAAATATTGTTTTGCTGATAAAAAAAACTAACTATCACTTTGAAGATTAGTTCTCTCGGATATGGGTTTCACACTAGGTTACATGGGCATGCCATATTTTGAAAAAAAAACCGTGTCGGATACGTATCCACGTGTCCGTGTCGGACACATTGCATGTAATTTATCTCGAATTTTGATATTTTGCCATGTCCGACAATTCTTATCCGTGTCCGATATGGAATGTCAATGTAACCTAGGTTTCACATGACTGAGCAGAAAATTCAGTCTCCTCTTCCTGTTATTAATATAGTAAGTTTTTCCTATTGATTTTATTTTATTTTTATTTTTTTTGTTTTCATCTACGGATTCATATTCTTCAAGTTAAAGTCTCTCTAAGGGTGTCCACGTGAGCAAATTTTAAGTAGTCACTTTTTACTCACGGGAAATTAGGATGGATTAAGAAAAAAATGGAGAAAAAATTGGCGAATAAGTTAAAAAGTCTCCAACTTAAAATGGAAAGCGTATTAGCAAAACCTACTAAACCTTCGTTTCGTTTTAAAACACTCTGTCTCCATTTTCAACTTAAAAAACAAAAGTAAGTTTACGACACAAAAATACAAACCCATCTTTCTTTGCCACGAAGAAAAACGTGGCGATGACTCAATCTTCGAAGTTCAAACCCCAACTCCAATTCCCACCTAGATGATCAATTGTGATCTCTAATGATTGGTCACAGTGCTTATGCTCATATTTAAGTTTCAATTTTCTATCTTTTTAGGCTATACGGAGAGTATTAGACTATGCTTGAGTGTGGTGAGTATTGTGATTTCTTTTCTCGACGGGCGCCCCCTACTTCTAGAAGTTGCTTACAACATCTCCACTTACCAATAAGCCTATATTGAGCGATGAGAAAACCTTGCTACAACTTCCATACCGGATCATTCCTAAATCTTCAGAGGACTCAGTGGCTGAAACTTCAAGTCTGAAAGTCCAAGCAGCAGCACTTAACACGATAGCTGATCTTTATTGGTGTGTGTTTTTTTTCCCCTCTCCTGTATAGTAGTTACTCTCATTATGTCAAATTCAATGTTAATGGACATTTAAGTTTATTAAAAAGTGGGAGATTGATTGAGTCAGAAGCAGAAGGGAGCCTATGTTGTCATCTTTTCAGATTGCATTGAACTGCGACATCTTTTACTTCAATAGGTTGGTCATTGCCACAGTATTGTATTGCTCGGATTTGATTGTCTTCCAACTTCACACAATCCATAGGTGATCTCTCTCTCTCTCTCTCTCTCTCTCTCTCTCTCTCTCTCTCTCTCGGTGTGTGTGTGTGTGTGTGTGTGTGTGTGTGTGTGTGTGTGTGTGTGTGTGTGTGTGTGTGTGTGTGTGTGTGTGTGTGTGTGTGTGTGTGTGTGTGTGTGTGTGTGTGGAGAAAGACCCTCTTCGAACTATTTGGTAGAAGCTCTAATTTTTTTTTTTTTGGCAATAGCTTTAATTGCTAAGGTTGTATGTATATTTTCTTTTAGTGAAGAAATGGGGGATGCCATAATATGCATGAAATCGTTGGATAATTGGGCACTCTTCATTTCTTTGTATTAAAAGTGGGTTTCTTAATCTTGCCCAATATGCTTTTTATGTGCGACAAAGTGATTATAATTCAAGTTGGGTAGTCTTTATTTTGCGAAAATAGAATTGGGTATTGCTTAATTTTTAAAGATATGTATTGGCATCCAGTTTCTGATTTTTCGTTAATTATTTTTTTTAGTTTAGTTCAATGCAGTTGTATCAAGTTTACAATTTCTCATTAATTATTTTTTGAGGTTAGTTTAATCCATTGACATCCAGTATCCGATTAAACATGACATTAAAATCTATGAAGGTACATGCTACAATCAAGTTCTCTGATTTTTTTAGTGTGTTTTCTTTGTGCTTTTGTTTATTTTTTCGCAACAAAGAGGAAGTTGTTATCTTATGCCGTGAACCACTGCTATTTAATTTACCAATAGAAGCGGCATATTTTCTCAAGTTGATCAAACACGTTAGTTTCTTCGTCCTCTTTTTGTCTGTCATCCAAATTAGTGTGTTGCTAGAATAATTTTTCTATGGGAAGATCTAATAATTTGGTTTTGACTGTACTTTTAATATCCTTTTGTTTGGTCTAATTGGGGCATGTCTTATTTATGACAAAAGATTTTCACAAGCTTAATTAACAAGCTTTTGGAGAATGAATATGTTAGGACCTCCTTCGTTGTTGGGCAGGTGAGGACAATTTCTGGGATTCAGGCTCTTCGCAGTGCTTACAACATCTCTCCTGATACTAATGTGAAGTGGGCAAATTTATGTTTGTGATGGCTGTTGGGTACCGCATTGTGTTGTTTATTTTGCTATATTTCTGTGTAAGTGAGAACATAGCTATCTGTCGGTTCTATCACTTCTATGCATGTAATAGAAATACAATACTACTGCCAGTCTACCAGTCATTCTTGACTGGTTAGCACGTACTTTTAGCTCTTCACTTTCAAGTTTGGATTTTGCCTTGCAATGCAAGTTTAGAAATGTGTCTGATACATTGATTGTTAATTTGTTGCGTGATAGATGTTTCGAAGCTTTCCTTAATGTTTAGTCAAGGTTAAAATGGATCCTTTGCAGGCCTTGGAGGGTGTCAAAATAAACTGAGTGTAACTCTTTAAGGCTTGGACCACCTTGAAGATATGGTGGCATTATAGCTTAGCTAAGCTACTTCGAGGTTATTATACTGCTGTAGGGGATTGGATGATATTGGCATTTGTGCCATGAAGATCACAAAGTGTGCCACCCATACGCTAATGCAAGTGGTACTGGTGTGAAATATCAATCATTTTTTCCACAAGCTTTACTTGATCATTAATCAAAAAAATGACAACAATAGCAGTTCACAAAAATTAGTTATTTGGGAAATCCTCTTCTGATTAGTCTTTTTAGTTTTTAGTTTTTCAGTTTTAGATAATCAAGTGCAGGAATCAGTAGAGCTGCAGGGTTCAGTCCACATTAAACAAATGTATGAAGGAGGTTATTTAAACTTATGACTGTTTTGCTGTAAATTAATGAAATTATGCTTTAAAAAAAATAAAAATAAAACGTGGTATGCATTTGAACTTTTGATTAAATCCAAAATATTGTTAAGCTAACAACCTGTACACCCAATTAATTTCTGACTAACTAATTCGCAAAAATGTAGTGTTACTGTGGAAAACTATTGCTCATATGAAGTCATTAAGAATAAGGTATCCGCACAAATGTACATGTGTAGGTTTGTTTCTACTCTTTTATGATTTCCTTTGATTTCATCTAAGTTCAAATCAATTGCAACCGGTCTTACACTCTTACATTTAAATGGTCCTGTACAACTACAACTGGACGACTCAAAATTTTCTTGCCCAAGCTAAATGAAACAAATGCCAGCAAGAACATAGAAAAATTAATTGCTAACTACCTGAAAGTGAGAAGCAAATATATTCTTGATAAATATGCTCTTCAAGAATAGTGTCACGCCTCTCAAAATAATGCACGGTAGCAATACCAAACTAAATACAACACGTAATGCGTTCCTCTTGAGCTTATCCTTGATTAAACCTTGGAAATCTTAATGTCGTGATGCATTTTTTATGCTCTCAATGCTCGGTTTACTTACAAATGGAAAGATTTTTTTTTAAAAAAAAAAAAGTTGAATCATACAAAAAAAATGTCCCATAAAAAACGACAAAAAACCCAATTGAAAATGGAAACTAGATACAACTACATTGAACTAAACTCAAAGAATAATTAACTCAAATAATAATTAATGGGGAATCTGAAACTGGTTCCAATTGCATTGAACTAACATCAAAGAATAATTAATGGGAATTCTGAAACTAGATGCAACTGCATTAAACTAACATCAAAGAATAACTCACTGGAAATCGGAAACTCGATGCAACTGGATTGAACAAACCTCAAAGAAGAATAATTAATGGGAAATCGAAAACTGGATGCAAATGCATTAACATCGTCAAATAATAATTAACGGAAAATTGGAAATTGAATCCAAATGCATTGAACTAACCTCAAAGAATAATAAACGAGAAATCAGAAACTAGAAGAAAATGAATTGAACTAATTTTAAAGAATAATTAATGCAAAATTGAAAACTGGATGCAAATGCATTAACATCAAAGAATAATTAACAGAAAATTGGAAACTGGATCCAAATGCATTGAACTAATCTCAAAAAATAATAAACGAGAAATTGAAAACTGAATACAACTGCATGCAAATGAATTGAACTAACCTCAAAGAATAATTAAGGAAACATAAAACTGGGTAAATGAATTGAACTAACCTCAAAGAATAATTAATAGGAAATCAGAAACTTAATACAAGTGTATCGGACTAATCTTAAAGAATAATTAACAGAAAATCGGAAACTAATACCTCAAAGCATTATTAACGGAAAATCATAAATTCGATGCAACTGCATGAAACAAACCTCAAAGAATAAGTAACGAGAAATGGGGAAGTGGAAAGTGGATGCAAATACATTGAACTAATCTCAAATAATATTTAGATTAAAGGAAAATTGGAAAATTGATGCAAATGCATTGAGCTAACCTCAAAGAATAAATAATAGAAAATCATAAACTTGACGCAACTGCATCGAACTAACCCCAACGAATAATTAACGAAAAATCGGAAACTGCGTGCAAATGCATCGAACAAACCTTAAAAAATGGTTAATGAGAAACCGGAAATTGGATATAGATCATCTTTAAACTAACGAATATTTTGAAGGAAAAAAATAATTTTTCCCTCAATGGATTGGGCTTCCAGTGTATTTATTTGCATAAAAACCTCATTACTATTAGAAAATTTGTGAATAAAAAAACTTCTACGTATCCTCATAGCTAGAATCAGACTATTATTAGTTCTTCTATTGTTATCCTGTCCTTGCTCATTTTTTCCTCTAATGAAATTGGTTCTTCGCTGTTTGTTTCTTCTATTACAATTTTTCTTAACCCAATATTTAAATAGGATACAAAGGCACCCTTTTGTATATCAACAATATTTTTGGAGGTTCTGCATTTGAAATGGCGTTAGTCTCTTTTCGTTTGATCAGAATGTATATGTAGTTTTTGGACATGTAATTTGGTAGGGGTTGCAACAATTCATCATTATGCTTGATCACAAGTTGGTGCTTCTTTTCAAATGTTATAGGTTAACACTTAGGCAATTTTAAAATTTCAAAATTATGCCCAAAAAAAATGATACTTACAAGCGTTTGAGCTTATTCTATCTAATTAATAACTTGCTTAACAAACAATTTAAATTACAACAACTATAGCGTTTATCTTTTGCTAATTACAAAGTTACTGATAGCATGGGCTCATCTTACAGAGCAATGCACTTTCTCATCAAAAGGGAAATAATGGCCATGTTAAGATTATTACAAATATAGTTTCCGAGTCATTAAAAAAACAAATAAAACACTTTCATTCAACGACACCCGATCAACGTTGTATTATATGTAGTCGGAATGTCTCGACAAGTATAGTTTTACATTGAAAATGGTATTTATCATATCTATTTTCATATGATTGGGAATGCTTCCTATTCAAGTAACTTCAATATGATCATTGCCTCATTGGACATTCGCAGGACTTCAATAAAACTTCTATTTTCCAACAACAAAAAAAATTGAATGGTTTTTTCATTAATGAATTTTTTTTCTTTTTATGGAGAGTGGAATTTTCATATTACAAGAAATTTGAATGAGCAATCAATATAACATTCATATCTCATAACTCTGTATTGTAGCAAATATTTTTCAGAATAATTTATATAACGGCACACGTTCGTAAGACGGGTTCAAAAACTAGTTTTTTCTGAATGGTACTATAACATACCACACTTCCACCACAATGAGGGTACGGTCTTTTCACTTTGGGCCCATTTAATCTCTAAAACTCCGTGAGGCTATAGCTGGACTGCTGGACTGCACGACTGTTTCATACTACTATACTAGTCGATTGACCAAGACTTTAGGCCCGTAGGTGAGCCCACTTGCTAATTTGCTAACGTGCAGTTCCAATATGTGGGAGTGGGACAGTGCGCACTGCGCAACCATTGAGTACTGACTCATCTGTAGTACGTAATGTAGTATTTGGGGTATAATTGATTAACGAACTCCAGTTAAACTATGAAGATTTGTCTAAAACACTTGGTTTACTGTATCAATTTGAAAAAGAGTTTATCAAACTCGATCCGCGAGAGTAAGTTCATTGAACTCTTGGATGGATGTGAGTAGAGGTAACAAACTATCTTAAGATGCATAATTCGCTTTGAAAATGTTCGGTAATTTTTCTTTTTCAGTCAGCAATATTAGCTTCAAGTCTCTGCTCCCCTAAAAATCGTTTGCTTTGGGCGAAAATTGTTCATGGTTTCATATTTTCGTGCATCACACTTAACCATAAGAATTAGACGAATGCATGTTAGAGTTCCATTGCTATGCCACATTAGAGCTACTAGCCGGTAACACAAAAACGTTTGGATAGCAACTAAAAAACTAACAAGGAAGAGAACTACTTCAGCTTTTGGTCAACACCAAATATGTCGCTCTATTTTTGCAATTTGATTTGTACTGGAAGTAGTCCCTTAGTCGAGAAATTATGGAGTGTAGCTGCAATAATGATCATGGTAAGGGTTTAGAAGACGAGAAATGGCTTGAGTTAGAGGTTCAACAACTTACTAAAGTTGTACTAAATAAGTTACTAAAGTTGTATGCCCAAGACGCAGTTCAACTCCAAAGAAGTGCGAGCATGCCTATTATTCTATCTATTATATGAATTTGAAACAATGAGATGATTATGATACGAATGCAATTGAATTCCCGTTTTGCTTGAAATAGTGAAAGAAAGTTAACGAAGGGCATGATTTGCTTGGCCTGTTAAATAGAAGATATCGACTTATACTACCTGTAATCGACTAATCGGTAATACTACACTACCTCTTAACAACTATGTTCATAACGAAGATTCATCAATTTATTTGTATGTATAGTACGTTTATCCATATGAAAAACAAACACCAAACAAACTGTGCAACTGCAATGTGCCTCCCAGCTTGCCAAGTTATCCTAATTTGTCCTTAAAACCCTCTTCAAACGAACACAAATAAAACCAACTCTGCAGGGAAGTATACTAACTTCAATCTAGATGTAAGAATTATAATTGTATACATCAAGCCGTAGCTTTTGAAATGCATCATTTGCAACCCCCACCGAACCCTCCTCCTCCTCCTCCACCACCACCACCACGATGACCACCTTAATGATGAGAGACACCACCTCCACTAGTACCTTTGTTATAACAACTAGAAGATGCGGTGTTGTTGGCCTGCTGGGCGTTGACAGTGCTCATCGTGATGACAATGCTGTCATCAGTAGCCACTTTAATATGAACCCGATCTTTTCCTTTATTGTTCCATATTTCCTTCTTCAGTACCTGCACTACTAGTGTAGCAACCACACAAAACCACACAACCTCACCCAACAAAACAACCTCCTACAACAACACAACCAGTACAAAAGCCAAAACACCACCACCCCACCCCCACAGCAACTAAAATGCTCAAGTTTACAGACTTCATTTTCTTCAATGAACTCAATATTCTTCTGTTCTTTGTAGTATTCTTATGTTTATCAAAGCAGAAGATAGCAAAAGAGTACAAGAACTTGGTGATAAAGTTGAACGTATATATAAGAAATATACACAAAATTGGTGTCGACTTTAGAGTGAAGAAAAAGTGTACTGAAACGTATTGCGCTAAGTATTTATAGAAGTATAACAAGTGGTATTAGGTGCAAAAGAGATTCGTAAGCGTGTTGTTTACAGTTCAAATTAACCACATAAGGCATTTCTATGACTTAAGTCAACAAAGTGTACTGAAGCAAATGAGAAAAACTAGGATAACTTGTTCACTTGGAACCAGGAAAAAGAGAATACGGGTGAATGGTGAGAATAAATAGGTAGAGCTTAATAAAGGATAACTACGTAGTGAAGAAAGAGTCTGGAAAATATTTAGTGCTATGCGTTTATAGAAGAAGAACAAGTGGTACTCCGAGTTTTGGCAAGGAATTCTTCTGGTAAGCGTGCCGTTTAAGTTTATATCTCTCCTCATTGGCCATGTTAGCTTAAACTGATTTCTGATTCTAGCATTAAGCATATAGTGACTGCATCTAAAGTACGGAGAATCAATTTTTTTCGACGTTTGTAGAAAAGTAGAACCACAAGAGTTGTTGGCATTGGTTGTATTGGATGTCGAAATCATACCAGCACCCGTAATTTGTAGACAACAAGTCGGGAATTTGGTCCGTGAAGTGCTTGAGAACGAAGCATTCTCCCGAAGTACCACAGACAATATGCGCACACATGCAGTTCACTATCAAAAACATTATAATTTGGTTACATTCACCTCATTTTCAGGTTATAGTATAATAGAAATAAGGGGCTTTTAGGTTTTGGTTCTCCTAATAATAGGGTAATTAGGCTTTGGTCCAACAAAGATCGATTATTAGGTTTTGGTCCTCCTAACCGTGAGTTGACTTGGTTGACCATCACATATTTTGCTATTACCCACAATACCCTTATGAGGTCAATGTTGACCGAGTTTACCATCTCCAATTACTCTAAACTTTCACGAAACATTTCGTAGCCGAAATGTTGATATAACAGCGAAATACCGGGTCGAACGAACGAACATCAACAAACAAACAACTTGGAGACGGAGACAGAAACAGAAACAGAGAAGAGGAGCTGTTGAAATGTTATCTCGCAGAGTGGCCAAGAAGCTCTATTCTCCCCGTCCACAGAGAATCTCTTCTTCTACTACTCTCTGTCATTACAAAACCCTCTCTCCTCCTCGCATTCAGTCTCCTACTACTACTTCTACCGTTTGTTTGTTCCATTATCGTAATTTTACTAGCACTAGCACTAACACTTGCATTCCTCCCATTGAAGAACAAGGTTTGGACGCTTTCGACCTCGCTTTGGACTCTGTTGTCAAGATATTTATAGTCGCCAGCAGCCCCAATTATTTTCTCCCTGGCAGAACAAATCCCAGCGTGAAACCACCGGCTCTGGTTCGTACCCCCCACCCAAAGAACACTATTCACTATTCTCATGAATTCACTCATTGAATGCAGAATTTGTTATTAGGGCCGTAAAGTTCTTACAAATGCTCATGTGGTAGCTGAGCACACATTTGTTCTTGTCAGAAAGCATGGCTCTCCAACCAAGTACAGAGCCGTTGGCCACGAATGTGATTTAGCTCTTCTCGTTGTTCAAAGTCCTGAGTTCTGGGAGGGAATGACCTGTTTGGAGCTTGGTGACATTCCTTTCTTGCAGGAAGTTGTAGCTGTTGTTGGCTACCCTCAAGGTAGAGATAGTATCTCTATCACTAAAGGCGTTGTTTCCAGAGTTGAACCAACACAGTATGTCCATGGCGCAACCCATCTCATGGCTATCCAGATTGATGCTGCTATCAATCCAGGAAACAGTGGTGGCCCTGCAATTATGTCTCACAAGGTTGCTGGAGTTGCTTTTCAGAACCTTTCAGGTGCAGAGAACATTGGGTGAGTTTTCCATAAATAATCCTTTAACTTCCATTACCTCTGTGTTCATGCTATGATGCAAACTTACAAAATTCTCTCTACTTTAACTGGAACAAAGTGCAAATACATCTAATGATAACAGTGAAGTGTTTTAGATCAATTAAAATAAGAAATAAACAAACCTTGTAGAATATTTGCGTAACCCTCAGTATGCATGGAATTGGGTTCAGCCATTTATTGTTCCCTGTTTTCATCTATGAGGTAATGTAGAACTCGTTATAGAGTAATTGGAGATGGTCAACTCGGTCAACATTGACC
The DNA here is from genome assembly GCF_015680905.1 of Coptis chinensis. Lineage (NCBI taxonomy): Eukaryota > Viridiplantae > Streptophyta > Magnoliopsida > Ranunculales > Ranunculaceae > Coptis > Coptis chinensis. The sequence goes on along the minus strand of NC_141463.1, from coordinate 79,716,464 downwards.
TCATAAGGGTATTGTGGGTAATAGCAAAATATGTGATGGTCAACCAAGTCAACTCACGGTTAGGAGGACCAAAACCTAATAATCGATCATTGTTGAACCAAAGCCTAATTACCCTATTATTAGGAGGACCAAAACCTTAAAACCCCTAGAAATAAAGAAACAAGAAATTGGTACCAAGGCCCATTTTGGATTCAAAACAATTCTAGAGGACATAATTTTTTTATAATGACTTACAAAACCATTTTCATCAAAGAAATAACTCGAACCCAATTTTTTGATTTTAATAACGCTCAAGGATAAAATAAGTTGGCTTGGTTTATTTTATATTTCTTAAATACCACTTTTACCCTTTCCTGTTAATAAACAAAATTACAAGTGAGAAAACCCGAAACCCCTTTCTTCTCCAACTGACCAGACTTTTTGATTCATGACGCACCTCATCAAACTACAAATCGAATCTCTTCCATGTTTTAATCAAACGAAATTACGAGAGAGAAAACCCAAAACCAAAGTCGAGAAATAGACGAAGTTGTGCAAAGTTTTAGTTATTTTAAAGAAGTTGGACAAAGATGGCAACCATTATCCAAAAAATCAAAGACATCGAAGATGAAATACCACACCATTATTATTTTATATATTTTTTTTAATTAAACCCTGGTGAATCTTTAGCTCAAATGGTCGAGCACTTTGGAGTTATCCAAAAGTGATGGTGGTTCGATTCCACTAAGATCCTCTAAAATTTTAACGCTAATCAAACAATGATTGTTCATGTTTTACTTTTGAACACGTATTGTTCATATCTGTTTTTGGTATAAACATTTATTGTTCATATCTGCTTTGGGTATGTTTTTTTGTTGGTATGAACACGTATTGTTCATACCTAAAGTAAGTATGAATAATCAATGTTCATATCTATTTTGGATATGAACATTTATTGTTCATATATGTTTTAGGTATGAACAATCAATGTTCATATCTGTTTTGGGTTCATGTTTTTTTAAAGTATGTATGAACAATCAATGTTCATATCTGTTTTGGTATGAACATTTATTGTTCATATATGTTTTGGGTATGAACAATCAATGTTCATATCTATTTTGGGTTCATGTTTTTTTTAGGTATGAACATGGATTGCTCATACCTAAAGAAGGTATGAACAATCAATGTTCATATCTGTTTTGGGTATGAACATTTATTGTTCATATCTGTTTTGTTCATAGTCCAATATGTATGAACATTCATTGTTCATAACTAATGTTCATAATTTGGGGTATAACAATGATTGTTCATATCTGTTTTGGGTATGAACAGTTATTGTTCATATCTGTTTTGGGTTCATGTTTTCATAGCCACAATCAATGTTCATAGCTGATGTTCAACATGAGTAGGTATGAACAATCAATGTTCATACATTGATAGGTATGAATAATATTTGTTCATAACTCAAATAGGTATGAACACTCATTGTTCATAGCTAATGTTCATAATTGGGGGTATGAACAATCAATGTTCATACATAGATAGATTGTTCATATATGGGGATGAACAATCAATGTTCATAACCGGGTCGTTTCGGTTGGTTCGGCCCATTTTTTTTTTTTCTTCAGATATAAACTTGAACTTTCATCCACCCGGTCCTTGTGACTCTAGAGTCGCTCCCTGGTAAAGAAAAGTGATGGAGGTGATTCTTAATTATTTGGGACCTCAGTGTGTCATCAGTCTAAGAGTCGTCCACAACAGATTCTCTGAAGTAGTGGTGATGCGTAACAAATAAATAAACAAAAAAATAGGTATAAAACAAACAACACACAGATTCACTGAAGTAATTGAGGTGCCCTGTGACAGTACCCATTCCCTGCATCGTCTTCATGATTCAAATGTATATGGTCCACTCAAGTAGCATCAGTTCGTAAAATTTATATATTTCGTGCTGCTCCTTTTATGTAAAACCAAAAGGCTTCCAGTTGACGTTTCAGAACGAATCAAGGGTAACATAATAGATAATTCAGTACTTAAAATCGTGGCATGGATGCCAGCTGATTCCTTCATTCTACAAAACTTTTAGGTGCAACTTGGTAGTGTCAGCAAATGTTTATTTTGAACTTGGCTAGATGTGATTGTTAATTCGGTAGTAATGCAGCCTACAAAACAAAATCATGCCCTGACGTACAAAACTTTGCTTTATAACAAGCAGAAGCTCACAACCAAAGTACTTAAACAAAATTTTTATTTCTACGCCAAGTAGTCATAGTAAATAAACCACAAGTGCAACATTGATAAACTGAAACTAAAGACACATTTGAAGAGAAAATGGAACTAACCAACTAAGGTTAGACACATGAAACCTGCATCATATTAACATTAAGATACATGTAACACACTCATCAGGACTCGTGATAACCAGTTAATAGGGGATACAACCGGATCAAACTCATAAGGATTGTTCATCATGGATGACCAACAAGCACATGATTTGTTATCTGGATCAGTTTAAGAACAACTTTCAAATGTGTTTTCTTCATATGTGACCTTTTGTTTATTACCACAGTATTGATTTTCATCTCAGAACTTGTCTAACTGTATCGAACTTAATTACACTTCAATACTACATGAAGCCTGAAGGCTGTTTTTTGTTCAATGCAAGAATTTCTGAAAAGTAGCGGTTGATTAGGTTAGGTATTACCTCCTTTAATAATCACAACAATGGACGGGAGCATCTTACGAAAGAGGAAGTTGCTTTTCTAATCTCCTAGCCTGAGAGAGAAAGATGGAGGAGATAAAAAAAGAAAAGAGGAGAGGTAATACCTAACATTGCATGAACTAGAGAGAAGACAACAAAGAGAATATCGCGGAAGCTTCTCAAGGGACCTGGATTCAGTGAACCAAACACAGGACTGATTGGTGAGATCAACTTAGCTAAGACATTCTTATATCCCTAAAATCTCTTGTGACAGTTGAATTTAACACCATAAACATGCTAACTGGTTTCAGATCATGGAGTTCTAAGGGGCATCTCCATAGGCGATTTTAGGAAGACTATTATGTAAAACTCATTTATTTTCTTACATGTATTGGAGTTATAGAAGGCCAAAACTAACTAAGGTCATATCCTCTTCTTCTCTCTCTTCTCTCCAAACTTTCTTCTTCATTAGCAATAATATGTTTTGACCACTGAAATTTCGGAGGTCGAGAATAGTTGCAAATAAGATCACATATATAAGCATTGAAGAGTAAGATTCAGGTTCAAATGGTGTACATTACTAAACAAAAGAACAATAAAATCAGTAGTGTCCTAAAAAAAGTCCTAGGCAGCTGTCTCGCAGTCCTGAGTCCTGAATAGGCACACATAACCTTTTCTTCTCTAATTAAGGAAGAGCAACAATCATGATATTCCTAAATCAAACTAAAATTTAGCTCCCCCAGTCAATTTGCATTTTGTTCTTTTTGCTCTTCTTCTAATAAACTCCAAATGACAAGATTTGATTTGAAAGTATCGTCTCAACCAAGGGAGTCTAATATCACTTTACTCACCACGAAGTCCTCTAGATAAGTTCACTAATCTTCCATATGTCATATAACAGCCAATACTATTGAAATATCGTTCTAGCACACTGAGTGAAGAAGTCAATATTATTAAAAAGCAACTAATTGCTAAGAGTCCTAGCTGACTAGTTCATATATTTGTTTTCGTTTTAATTATGCAAAATTCTTGATTGGAGAGCTCTTGTGCCTTTTTAAGTATTTGTGTTTAAACTTCGAACTTCACGAAATGTTTGGTTGGAGAACTCCTATGCACTTTCAGGGAAAAGTGTATGTTTCTTCATTTCTTGTAGCATTATATACACTTATACATAAAATCAACCGCCTAGTGCCTCGGTGGTCTACGCGCTAGGCAACCCTCCTGCCACCCGACTACTGCCTAGCGCTTGTTAGAACATTGAAAATCAGTAGGGCTTGTATTGGAGTACATGTAATTAGTGTGAATATAAGTACACTGAGATAATAAAAGGTAATTCATAACTGAAATTATATTTTCTCATTAAAATGGTTCAGTCCCCAAGCACATTTAGGTGGTGCAGTTTTGTTCTAAGATTAGGTGGAACTGTTCCATCTCAGCAGCCAAAAAAGAGCAAAGGGCTAAGTCTTATGAACCCGAATCTCAATCAACTTACTAAAAAAAACATAAAAAAAAAACCATAAAAGCTTTGCTCCATTAGAATTGTACCTCAGCTTGAGAATTTTCAGAATTAGAATTCAAAAAAGGCAGAGCTCAATCATCCCCTCTTTCCTCTTTGGAGAATACCAAGCTACAACTTTCCCCGAGTAGGGAGTCTCAGAGAATAACTCAAGCTGTACATGACATCCTCAAAATGTGGGCCATGCCTCTCAGGTGTGGAACCAAGAGAAATCTTGGAATCAATGCGAAAGACGATTGGCCCCATAACCTGTCAATATGATCATACAAGTGATATATGATTAAGTTGTACACTTCCAGACTTCCAGCAGAAGCAAAAGGCTATGCCAGATGATTACTATTTTCTGGTAAAAGTGATAACTACTAGGTATCAAACTTTGTTATATAACAACTATTTCATTGAATTTATGACAGTTCATATTTGCTTTTAACAGAAAATGTTGAATTTCGAATTTCTTTTATTTCATCAACTTGAGTCTCTAAAATCTCAACGCTAGATAATCATTTAACAGTTTATTATGTATCACAATTGAATAATCCAGCAAAGCATCATGTGTGCTGTGAAAGTTAAGTGCAAAAGTACTTTTAAGACAACAGCCTCCTAGGTGAGGAGGTGCCAAAAACTAGAAAATGTATTTATAAACTATTTCTGAATAGAAATACTTGTTAATGTAAGGAATTCCTTAATTTAAACATTATAAAACATTGTATACTCTTAACTAATCACAATAAGTTTGAATTTGTGTTACCAAGAACGTCATTACAACTTTTGAACTCTTAAATAGTCTTCAACTACCAATTATCTGTTTGCCTATACCTTGAAGAAATAGTAGCAACCATAATGGTATCAATGGAAACTAAATTAAAACATGCCAAAAGTACACGCATTACAAATTTAGGAATTCCCTTACAAAATTGAAGTATCCAAAAATTGTCATCCTTAAGTCTCTAGGATGTCACCCATCCTCTATTCAACAAAAACATTAATGAAAATTTAGCGAATCTTGATGCAGCTTGTTGACAAAGGCGTCGCCAGGGTGGGTGCCCCTACACGCCAGTTGGAAAACCTAGCTCCTAGCCTCCTTCTGACAACATAGGGAGACGCCTAAGCCACGCTGATTCTGGTGTGTGTGTGTGTGTACTGAGGGTTGGGTGGGGGAGCTTCTTGACGATGTTTGTCTCATTATCAAAAGCTTGTGGGGGTGTGGAGGAAGGTCTCCCCATTTTGTCTTATATGTAATTAACGTGGGTGAATTCAAACCAAATGGAGACCAAGATGATTCCAAAATAGAGAATCACTGTCACTGAATAAACAAAAAACTATACTACGCTTTGCTATTTAGAATGACATTAGGGACTAAACTGCTGTTCTTTAACTGAATCCAAGTAACAAGCAGACCTTTCATCTTTCAGATCAGAAACTCAACCAAAAGGATCTTTAGACCCAGTATATATTAATACTAATGCATAACTTTGTAACTGTAGCTATGTTAATGCTATTCAAATAGAAGGATAATTCCTGCAATGATCTGAACAATCCTCCACTTCACACAGAAAGTGCTGAGAAACAAAAGGGTACAAATTACAATACCTGCTGTTGCAAGATAACATTGAGCCTTGGAGGAGCGAGTGGATTTGCTTCTCTTTCTGTGTGAGCATTTTGAAAAGCATTTGAAACTATATGGGCAGCTCCCTTTGCAAAAGCTGAAGCTGAACAAATGTCTAGACGAGTATCAACCCGGGTCAAATCCCCATATGACTTCCTGAATTTCCCGTGCTGGAAAGTATAGCAAATGGAGCCAAAAAAGTCAGCATTAAACATGCTTCTTTGCTTGGTGTAGGAACCTATAGACATTCCATCTTCTGATGGTGCCAAATTAACAACAGCTGACCTCTCCTTATCCCCAAACCATGCAGTACAGGTACCGCCTAATAATGTACAAAAAGAAAACATTGAACAAAGATAAACAAAGAAAGTTTCTGGGAAAGCAACCAAATGCCACACTAAACAATGAGACCACAACATAATGAACTTTAAAAACTTAACAGTAACTATGCAGTGGGAAAACCAAAACTGAAGAACAGCAAACTTCATGTTATAATCCTATACAGAAAACCAAACAGTTCTACCAACAGATTCATCTAGACTTACAACGAGAAACACAAGCTTGGATGGACCATGGTCCCAAAATTCCTATGGGATTACTTCAAGTACATGTCGGTGCGTTCACTGTATAGACCAGTTGAGTAAATTCATGTAATATGGGAGCGTTCAGACTTACTCAAGTTATGTGAAGAAGAGGAGATGGGCTGAAACCTTCAGATCTGTTATCTCTCTAAGTTTCTTTAACCCTTTTAGTTATTGTCAAATACTTCAAGTTGTTATCAGAGCCAAATTGTATACAACTTCCATGGTTTTCTCTTCCACTTCTCCCTCTATGTATTCTTTATGTTATTCTCTTGGGAGGAGCATAGTCTACCCTACCTTTAAAAGAAAGTAAGAAACTAATGAAACAAGTAATTAGTTTTACCATGCACGCAGAGTCTGTAAACTAAACAGGCATCATACTGAAGCAAACAAGGCATGCATCACAAGCACAGGTAAAGTGCACCAAATTTCAGTTTTCCAGTCTTACGGCAGAAAAATTGTTTAGAAATTTGTAGAATCAAAGTAATGAATAAGAAAGGCAGCAACATTTCACAAGAAGGAACAGGAGGAACTATACGAGCATAAGGAAGGAAAATTACCAAGGATTCCCGATATTGCAGCATGAGGTTCTTTGAGACGTACATCATAAGAAGGCCACAAAAATTTACCCTTCTCTGTCGTAATAATGATATCTTTTTTTTTCCCACTTGTCTCCAAATGTCACTGCTCTTCTCATAAGAGAAGGCAGCTTTTGCACATATTCCAGGCATTAAAGCTAAAGGCGGGTCACCATTTATGGCATTAACAGCCTGTGGATGGCCGCTATTTTTGTTCACACCAAACCGGTATCTCAATCCAGAATCAGAAATGAGAGATGACATATCCAATGAGATCGACTCTGGCACATCCCAATATTTTCCGTTACGGTCAATGAAAAGCTCAGGCCATGCTGCTTCCAGTGTAATATCATGTTCAGGTAGCTGCATATTCAAGAAACTCTGAGAAACGATCTGGTAGATCTTTCATAAACAAGTACCTTATAGGAGTTAAGTAGCTCATGTCGTTAAAAGTTCCAAGAAAGAATTATTTTATCTTTGCCTCAACACCACCACAAAAATAAATATAGAAAGAAATAAATTAATTAAAAGCGTCTGGTCATCCCATGGAGGATCAAAGACTTGACAGTACACAAGTCCTACGTCTTTTGGGTGTCATTTTTGGAATAAATACTTTATGGATTTGTTATAGTTTTTCTCCATAACTTATTCTTGAAAACATATAGGATTTTCAAAAGACATACGATCAATCACCAAGGAGAGGAGACCACTTAAATATGATGAAGCAAATGAGAACCTTGTTGCATGCAATTCAGAAGGAGGGATAAACAGTGGTAACTTCGTTAGTCTATGTATAGCTTTGACAAAGAGACTTGAAATTCCCTAGCTGATTTAGAGAAAGGACAAGACCTCTGACAGCTGCAAGGCAAGCTATATAACAAGAATCAAAGAGAGAAATTGGTACAGATATGGTGTAAGAGAAAGACAGCAACAGAAATATGCACAACAATTGAGTAACAAGATGACAGATGTGTTATGATAAAAGATCTGATGAGTGACGACCAACAAAGTCGTCTATCTTTCTTCTCCAGAATACTCTGGATTTGATAAGTTTTCTTTCTTGGTTGTGAGGGGAAAAAGCGAGGAAATCCTAAGGTTACATGGTCCTGATACTATATGTTTTTTTTTGAAAAAGTTCAAAGAAAAACTGGTTGACATTTTCTAACAACAGAACATTCATTATAGATGTAGGAAATACAAAGCATGCTTCCTTCGCAGCGCACTAAGAAAGCCCTACAACCAAATTAAATGAATTACAAAATATTCCCATTATATAAAAAAAATTCCTTAAATCTCAACCTCACTAAAAGCCTAAAGAGAATTCCCTTTTGATTCTAGGATGATCCGTTGCATATCTCTCTCAGCATTGTCAAAAACCCTGCTATTCCTTTCCTTCCAGAAAACCCATATGGACATCTCGGATTAGAACCTAAGTCACATTGACACAGATATGCGTGTCAGTTTCCGACACAGATACGGAGTGTCTGACTCAGGGACCTATATGAATAGGACATGGATACAGCTAACTATAAATAAAACTATTACTTTTTTATAGTTACACAAATAATTATGGGACTCAATACCTTAAAAAGCGCCTCCTTACAAATAAATAACTATGAAAGTGGCATATCATCGAGTTGTAACTATGTTAATAAATTATTTTATTAGTCTTTTATAGTACAGAAAAAATACTTTAATCCGTGTTTCTGTGTGTCTGACACAGATTATTTTAAGAATATGAAGTTTTCATGTTACTAAGGCTAAAAAGGGACTGATAGTAACAACTTGAAAATTGAATAATTGATGAATCATCCTTTTGTTCGCTCTCCCTTCCTGGTGATATTTCCTGGACTTACTTGATAAATCTAACACATTTGACTAATATACCGACTTATTTTATATGGTGCTGAAATCATCTTTTTCCCCCCATATTGGACTAAAAGCTACATATATTTCCAAAAACCTGCCCTTCCAAATGAAAGCATCTTCACAATATAAATAGAAAAAAAAATATGAGCAACGACACTTTCATTGGAACCACAATACATTTCACAAATGCTTGTGGCATACATGTTGAGCATTGCTAGTGAGTTACTACTAGCTGGTCAATGAATCCAAATATTTCTGCCAGTGAATGGAGAGTATTTCTGCACATTAAATTATGTTATTTAAACTTAGTGATATAGGTAAAAGAGCATAATCCCTTTCCCTATTGTGCTCCATTTTGGCTTTTGGACATAGTGAATTAGGTACGGCTAAATGATTTTAAATGACTTTTGCATACACCTATGTGTCATGGACTTATGATCTCGCTTTATTATTGTCATTATTATCATTTTCTCTTTGCTATAATCATCTCATGGGGGTGTGTTATATCTGCATAGTTAGAAGCACCATAAGCAATTAGTAAAATGGTCCATCCAAATAATAAGTTACCCCTAGTGGCTAGTGTAAGTAAGTTCCCTACAAGGAAAGACAGGATCTTTTGAAAGCTCTGGACTCAATTGAATGCACTTCTAGATCATTAATCGTGACTAGTACTGGTGCTATAGTTTTAACCAGACAGCTAAAAGCCACAAATTGCTCACTAGCGCAGCATTAACCTCATGCCAAGGCCTTAAAAGGGGTATGAAACAAAGACTGGGCGAGAATCAAGACATACGAGTTATGTGCCTTGCAATAAAAACTTAAAATAAGCTAATGGTGCTTCCTCTAATTGAATCTGACACAAGGTCTGCTGCCTAAACTGAATATGTTCCTAGAATGTCCTATTCAACAAAAGTATATAAAACATTCCTCCCAACATGACAAGAAAAAATAAAAAATATTAGAGAATAACCAAATATGCATACCATTATCAGTGATATCTAGAAAACTTGCCTTGTGAAAAAACTTTGCCTTGGAGCGACGTCCCTTTCTCTCCCCATGCTGTTCTGTGCTTAGAAGTAATGATGATGCAGGACCTAGAGAAAGTTGGGTGCATAAGCCAAGTGCAAATAATGACTTATCAACGAAATGCCTTGCCACATCCCGAAATGCTGGTAGTTCCCACTCTGCACCACCAAACAGTTCTGCTTTGATTGATGATATTAGTTTCTTGGGACGAAACTGACCAATTACTCCACACCACCTATCAAGCATCAAGAAAGAATTCAAGATAAGCTGGCAAATTTAAGCACAAACAAAGAGTTGCAAATAACAGTACATACCAATTATCAGTAGAAGGTCTAAGCAAGAGAGACTGGAGTAGAAAAGAACCAAGTTCCTTCTTAGAAGTAGGTGAGTAAGCAGGAATGATACCAAGAGGGAACCCATTACTCAACAGTGAGAGCTGTTGAGTTCTGAGAGCTCGGCTAGCTTTGGAGCCAAAAGTGGTATAGGCTCACCAGGTACAAACCGAGCCGAGCCGTCAACAAGTGTTTGTGGTGATGATATATTTAAGTCCCAGAATGTTGAGTCCATTGCCAGTCTCAAATTTGCCATTCTGTTTTCTCTTTCTTTGTTTCAGGTTTGCTCTCCTTTCTTATCTGTGTTGTGTTGCATATTTTGTAGTGAATGTGGCTGTTTACTTTATGTTGTCTAAAGGGAAAGGGTTTGCGTGGGTTTATCAGTTCAGACTTCAGACCCACCCTTGAATTTTAATGGACCAAGACCCAACCCATGTGGTGTCGCCCAATTATTTCAAACGGGGCCGAAATATCGACCAAAATGCCCCTTGTGTATAGGTAATTATTTTTTTTTTTTTTTTTTTTTTCCGATAACCACCACCCTAGGTAATTGGCTATTTTAGAGTATATATTAGGGATGTTGGTGTTAATGGGAATAGCTTAGTTGGTCCTAGGAGATTAGTTGTCCAGAGTGTTGATGTGATTCCAATTACTTTATTGCATAATATGTTATACATCTTTATCGATGAAAAAAATGATGTAAAAAGTTGTTGGGATACATCTACAATTGAAGGAGCAACAAGCTTAAGATGTGGATGCATAATGTGATTGGTTTGTCGGTTTCCTAAGATTATCACCAAGAGACTAATTCATGTTGCTTCAAAACTCATAACTAAGATTATCACCAAGAGACTATCTTGTGTAGCTTCAAAAATCATATTACTGGAACAGTGTGGCTTTATCCCAGCTGAGATCATACATTCTTGTATTGGTTTAGCATCTGGTATAATGAAAAACATGAGAGAGAAAATACGCTGTTCGTTGGTTAGATGGGATTCCGGAATGTCTATCAATCTAATAGGGTTGGCAGCTGATTGTTATAGGAAGAAGTTAACTAACAAAAAAAAAGAGATCCGTTCGTGCGTTTTTTTTAATAAAATAAGGAAAATGGGAGAAACAATTAAAAACATTAAAGCTAGACAAATATTTGATAGCCGTGGAAACCCTGTGTTGTTGAAGTGGACCTTTTTCTTTATGATTTGGAACTCTAGCAAGAGCTGTTGTTCTAAGTGGCGCTTCAACTGGTATTTATGAGCTTTGGAATTAAGAGAAGGGGGATCAGATTACCTTGGGAAAGGTTCTCTATGGTTACGGAGAATGTAAATGCAAATGTTGGGACTGCATTGATTGGGAAGGGTCCAACCAAGTAGACTGAGATTGACAACTTCATGGTACAACAGTTCAATGGAACAAACAATGAGTGGGGTTGGTGCAAGCAGTGAAGCAGAAGGTTGGTGCAAATGCAATTTTGGCTGTGTCTACTACTCTATGTAAAACAGGAGCTACTGTGATTAAGATCCCTTTCTACAAGTACATGGCCAATCTTGCTGGTAACAAGAATTTACTGCTGCATGTACCAGCATTCAACGTCATCAATGGAGGTTCACATGCAGGCAATAAGACGGCAATGCCTGAGTTTATGATTCTTCCCATGGGGCATCTTCTTTTAAGGAGGCAATGATCAAGAAGAAGTATGGTAAAGATGCTACGAATGTTAGTACTGAAGGTGGTTTTGCTCATAATTTTCAAAAAAGCAAAGAGGGTCTTGAACTGCTAAAACAAAGGCTGGACGTACATACTGGAAAAGTTGTGATTGGGAGAGATGGATGTCGCTGCTTCTGAGTTTTATGATAGAAGGGATAAAACTTATGGTTTGAATTTCAAAGAAGAGAAAAACGATAGGTCACAAAAAATATCAGGGGACAGTTTGAAGAATGTTTACAAGTCCTTTGTGGAAGATTACCTTATTGTATCTATTGAAGACCCATTTGATCAAGATGATTGGGAACACTATGCCAAGTTAACTTGTGAGACGGAGCGCCAGGTACAAATTGTCAGGGATGATCTACTTGTTACCAGTCCTAAGCGTGTGGATAAGGCAATCAAGGAGAACACCTGCAATGCCCTTCTTCTGAAGGTTAATCAAATTGGTTCTGTTACTGAGAACATTGAAGTTGTTAGAATGCCGGATGTGGTGTGATGGGAAGCCACAACAGTGGAGAAACTGAGGAGGATACGACGTTTATTGCAGGCCTTTATGTTGGTCTGCCCACGGGCCAAATCAAGACCGGAGCTCCATGCAGATCTCGCTGCCTATTTTCCTTTCTCACATAAAGAATACTCGAGTCTTATTTCTTACTGCACGCTATTTATTTTAGTAATTCCCTGTTATTGAGATTATTTGAAATTATAATATTTGGTGAGGTTTGCTAATGTCAGTTAATATTTTTTTACCGAGAGTGACTCTTAAGGATAAAACTGCCGAAAACGTAACTCTCAGGGATACCTTTTTTTTTCGGTAACTCATAAGGACCGGGTAGATGAAAGGTCAAGTATACTTTTGACGCAAAATAAAAAACGGATCGGGTAGATGAAATATCAAGTATACTCCTGACACGAAATAATTAACGGCCCGGCCCAGACGAAATGACATGGTGTATTTAGTATGAACAATCATTGTTCATACTTTTAAGCATGTGTGAACACTCATTGTTCATACCCCCAATTACAAACATTAGCTATGAACAATAAGTGTTCATACCTATTGGAGCTATGAACAATGATCCAATAAGTATGAACATTGATCCATTTATGAACATGGATTATTCATACCTATTTGGGAGTATGTAAAATCACTGTTCATACATCAAACATGAACAATCATTGTTCATGACTACTTTTAAATTTTTTTCAATTGGTAAGTATGAACATTGAATGTTCAAATGTTCATACTTATGAACATTCAATGTTGATAATCCTTTGGTATGAACATTCAATATTCATAGTGAACATTAAATGTTCATAGTCCTTTGGGTATAAATATTCAATATTCATAGTCCTTGGGTAACATTCAATGTTCATAGTCCGTTGGGTATGAACATTTGATGTTCATAATCCTTGGATATAAACATTCAATGTTTATAGTGAACATTCAATATTCATAGCCCTTAGGTATGAACATTAAATGTTCATAGTCTTTTTGGACTATGAACATTCAATGTCCTTGGTCCTTTGGGTATGAACATTTAATGTTCATAGTCTTTGGGTATGAATATTGATTGGGTATGAACATTGAATGTTCATAGTCTTTTTGGTATGAACATTCAATGTTCATATATCAATATATTGTATAAGGTACATTCACCTATTTGGATATGAACAATCATTGTTCATACACCAGCAGAATGTATGAACACTCATTGTTTATAGTAAAATGACAGAAATGGTAAAATCGGAAAATATTTTATTTAAATCCGGGCAATTTGTCCTTGAGGATTATTTTCACAGAAGAGTATAACTGGCATTTAAAAAAATGTAAAAAGGTGGGGCTAACTTATTTTCTGGCATTTAAAAAAATGTAAAAAGGTGGGGCTAACTTATTTTGTCCTTGAGGATTACTAATTTTGAAATAGTGGGTTCGTGAGTTACTTTTCCTCAAAATTTGTCCTTGTGAGTTACTCACAAAAAACCGTGTCCTCTCGACTTTATTTTCTCCAAAATTAAGCCTTGGGACCAATTTCTTGTATTTTTTAATAGACCTTTGAGAATTCAAAGTATATTGCTACAAGTTGGTGCATATCCATGACTATGAACTCTTTTGAGTTAACATAGTTAATTTGGGGGTTTGGTTAGAGTTGATACCTGTTGTAGTTCTTGTTTTTGTGTTGCATAAAGGACAAAGGGTTAGTGGATTAATTGCAATTGGACCTGTTTGAGGTGCTTAATTATATCTTGAATGCTTTGAAAACGTACCACTGCCTTCTTTTGACTTGCTTCATATGTTTTTTTTTTCCTTTATTAGTGTTTGCTTTTTTTCTTCCTTTGTAATGTAAACCAAGTTTATAAAGTCAAATTTGTGTAGTGACTTTACTGCGAGTAGCTAGCTTCAGTTATAGTTGGCGATATTTGGCTACTAAAATGGGAGCAAACCTATGAAACCACAAGGTACAAGCAATATCAAATTCACTTCTTTACCAAAATAAAATAAGATACTCGCTATGAGCACCTTCCATTTTGTGTTGGGCGGATTCCAAATTTATTTTTCCATGTTGAGCAGACTCCCAAAAAAAAATTTAGTACAAAATTACTATTGACCTAAAAAACATATTTTCCAGTTATTACTATCAGAAAACAAAAGTTGTTTTCGGTTAGAGAGTTTTAACTCGTTGAAGGAGAAGAAAATGGGGTTTTTCCAGTTTAATTTGTTTTTCTAGTTTTGTTAAGAAATCGGTTTTGGGCATGGGGCTGTATTGGACTCTTGGTAGTGTACAACACAATTGCAGATTCCAAATTGAACACGGGTCTGCCCAACACAAAATGGGGTTCGTCAATAACAGGACCCTAAAATAATAATAAATTTAGTTTATCAAATCATGTAGATTAAAGGAGTCAACATATTGTTGATTATTGGCATCAATAGATTTTGATATTTGTTATGGTTGGCGATACTTTCTTTGAGTAGTATGGCTTTCCAAGTCTCTAAGTGATAGTTTTGTTATTGGTGGTTGCTATTGACCCTTTCGACACCCTTTGGTAGCTGCCACAGGCTACTTGAAATGGCTTATGAGTGGCACCATTTGGTCTTCTACTTTTTCAAATTCTGTGTCTCTCGAATTTTTCTCAAGTTTTGGAATGTAAAACATCAAGCTTCATGGTTCGTTGTTATTTTGGTAACTTTCTTTGGTCTGTTGTTATTTTAATTTGCAAAGAGACAATTTCAAATTTCATTCTATTCCCATTTGAAACGGTCCTCCATTGTGCATAAGTTTTCAACTTTATTAGGGTTAAATTTATTGTTATATTCTTCCAATGATGGGGTGATGTTTATTTAGTTGTTTTCTTTATTATTTACTTTATATATTTTTAGATGGTTCGTATAATAGTAAAAAAGTTAAAAAAACATTTTCTCATACCTGCTCTGAATCGTCTAGTGCCTCGGCCAACCAAGTGCCCAAAAGACCAAGTTGGACACCTCTAAAGACTACAGCTTTGAGTGTGGCACAAGAAAACCCACAATATAGCACCGCAAATTTAGCGAGTCAACCTCTATGCCACATAGACACGTACACCTTTCTCAAAGAGCTGAAATGGGTACAAGCTCGAAGTAGGGCTACCACCTCCAAGTGGTAAAACAACAACAGGGTGGCTAGGCCAATTGTAACACCACTGATTGTGAAACAACCAAACTTCACCCATGGCGAAGCCTGACTGCTCACATAAGAGTCCAAGTACCTCCTAAAAGATAGAGTGCTGGTCTACAACATTAAAAAAAAAAACTTCAATCAATATATGACAAATTAATAAAAGTTTAAAAATATGTAAAATATTATTACCTTGGTCAAGAAAACACGGGAGCCAGGAGCCACTGGTCACACCCTCATCCCAAAGATACCACACTCTACCTCGCTAGACACATTGCAGAAAAGTAGTTGTATCCCCAGAGTCGGTCCGGAGCATCTGCATATCAGCCTACAAAAGCTGAAAAGGTTGGAAAAGACATTTGAAACTAATCATACATATCTATTATGAAAAAAAACATTCCATACAATTAAGTATAAAATATTCAATTCACAAAGAACCTCGAAAATATCCAATGCCTCAAAATCAAATCTGGACATGGATGAGAACTATTATAGGCCATAAGTATTCAGTTTCCAACAAAACAATATATAGTTAAAACAAAAAACAAAAAAACTTCAATATGTTGAGGAAAAAATTAGACTTAAATTGAGGTGTACGTAAATGTTGTTTGTTAAGTAATCAATCACACTGCACCTAGGCCCGGTTAGGATTTTTGACCATGAGTATTTAGTTGTCGATAAAATTACATTTAGTTTTTTCTTTAAAAAAAAACATGTTTGATGTGCCGAGGAAAACAATGCTAGATTTAAATTGGGGCGATAAGTAATCAATGTCTAGCAGGGTGCCTATTATAGTTTATAGTTTGTAGGTGAATAAAGAGAAAAATATATTTAAATTGGTGTCATACAGTAATCAATTCAAACATAAGCGTGGTTGCAGTCTATTATATGCCATTAGTATTTAGTTTTCATCAAAATAATATTTACTAAAAAAGTTTCGATTTGTCGAGGAAAAATTGCGGATGTAAAATGTTGGTTATTATGTAATCAATCATACCTAGGCTTGACTAGGGCGTCTATTGTAGAACATGAGTATTTAGTTTTCATAAAAAAAAAATAGCAAAAAAAAAACTTTAATGTAAAGGAAAAAAAAAGTAGGTTTAAATTGGGGTGTAAATGGGCTAGTTGTTTAGCAATAAGTATCCAATTTTTAATGAATTAATATTTGTATAAAAGAGTACGATGTGTTGAGGAAAAAATAAATAAATTAGAGTATAAATGTGGGTTTTTAAGTAACAAATCAAACTTAATTATGCTTGTCTAGATTGGGAGTAGGGGAGCAGATAAATATTTAGTTTTTAGTTAACAAAAATCATGAAAAAAAATAAATAAAATGTTCGATCTTAAAAACCACTCATATCTAGCTAGGTTGTGTGGTTGAACCTGGAGACTGCCAGTACATCTAGCCATAGCGACTATTGTTGCCATTGAAATTCAGGTCCCTTCGCATGTTGGACCTATTGGGCCTGAGTCCTAGGCAACCCACTGTCCCACTCAATATTGTTTCTTCATACAAAAAAATTCCTATCATAGAGCGCGTGCAGACAAACGTACTCACATATATTTGAGGTCGCTCCTCACAACACTAATCTCTATATATATTATAGCTCTCCCCTCCTCAATTGAGGAAGCATTGCTAGAGGGTCCACGTGTCCATACTAATTACGATAAATCAGGAGAGTTACTAGAGTGAAAAAAAAATCGCGGATAAGATTCTAAACCCACGAGTCCCCCAAAACCTTATTTCTCCTTAACTCTTTTTGCAAATTGTCCCTTAAATATCGTTTTATCTTTCCAGCTTAAACAGGGACTTTCGGATTTGCCCAGCAACAGAGATAAAGGCAGGTGCATTCCTTTCATTTCGAGATTGAACAGCAGCTGGTTGAATCAGTCGAAGAAGTTGAGTAAGTTGGGAAGGAATAGGCCCAACTGAACCAATTGCTTCTATTCCAGATAGGGCTCAGAAGAAATTCTCATCTAGATGTTATCAATATCGTTAAGACTGCTGATTTGCTTCATTTATGCTTTTCTCTGTTTACGGGGAATTTGATAGGATAGAGATCGGTCTTATAAGATTGCCTTTAGCCACCCCATCCTGACTCTAGCTAGCCTAATTGAAATGGTGTTGGAGCAAAAAGGATGATTTATACCCACTGTAGACTGCTCCATTGATAAGAACAGCCTTCCTCCGATGTGATTCGCAAGGATGAATTTGCATTGGAATTATATTCTATCAAATTTGCACTAGATAAAACCACAGTGCCTACTAGATAAAACCACAGTGCCCTTTCTCACGACGAAAAGAAGATAGAATCTATTCACGATTTGTAGCGACATATCTTGACATAACAAAATTGTATAAGCTTAAGCTTGGAGAGATTGTTACAACTATTCCTACCATTGGCAAGTAAGTTAAATTTTCAAGATTTGTGGGTATTTGATTTATTATATATATTGTTAAGCCTTTTTGAGTGACGAGGATTGTGAATTATTTTTGTTGTAGAGAGGACATCAGAATTCTTTGAAAATGATGTCAGTGTTCTTTTTGGTGTTGGGTCTTGGTGAACTTGCTCTTGGATTAGTTTTTACCGTGGGTTGGATTTTCTACTTCATAGGTTACTCCACTGGTACAGCCTACGATTCTATAGGTTACAACATATAGTATAGAAGAGGAACACCGGTACAGCCTACGATTCTGCTTCTGATAATGAGGGTTATGATAATGTGAATGTTAGGCATAGGGTAATGAATGCTTCTCAGACCGGCACATCTTTTGGAAACAAGGATGATGATTCCCTAATGGTGCAATATAGTGTAGCCAATGACACAAATGAACTTGCAAGAAACAGGGTAAAGGATCAGAATCCAACTGCTACTGGAGCGACCACAATGAATGTAAATACGTGGAAACCACCACATTACCAGGCAGCACAAGAGATGAAAGAATTTAAGATCTGGAGGGTGTTCAAAACAGAGTGACACTGGTGTTCAGAACATATGGGGTAGGCTAACACATGAGGAGCAAAAGGTTTTGTTTCAGATGACCTTACGTGGAGTCAAGCCAAAATAGGTTCTTAATGTCATCAAAGAGCGAGATCCAAATAATTCTTCTAAGTTGCAACACATATACAATGCACGCGCCAGATTAATAAATGTTGAAAAGAATGGAAGTTGTCCCCAACTCTCCTTCTTTCCAACATGTACCAGCACCCCAACCTGATCACCCCTGGTGTCGATGGCCAAGGACAACCTATTGACTCTCGCAAGATCCAGAAACACTTTGAAGACTTTTACGAGGATATCTATGAGGAGCTCCATAAGTTTGGCGAGATTGAGAGTCTCAACATTTGCGACAACCTCACTGATCACATGGTTGGCAATGTCTATGTTCAGTTCACTGAAGAAGACCAGGCTGCTACTGCTTTGAAAGCCTTGCAGGGCCGTTTCTATTCTGGCTGCCCCATTATTGCTAATTTCTCCCCCGTTACCGACTTCCGTGAGGCTATATGTCGACAGTTTGAGGAGAACAACTGCAACAGAGGTGGTTACTGTAATTTTATGCACGTCAAACAGATTGGCAGGGACTTGAGGAAAAAGCTTTATGGATCCTACCACCGTCACTCTACGGGGAGTCGTAGTCGAAGCAGGAGTATGAGCCCACACCGCAGAAGACACTCAGAGGGGCTTGGGGACTATCGAGATCGAGGGGATTACTATGGAAATTGTCGAAGAAGTGCTGACAGGCATGGTAGATATGACAGCAATGGTGGGAGAAGACGACATGGGAGCCCAAGGCACACCGGAAGTTCTGCAAGGGAGGGGAATGAGGAACAGAGGGCAAGGATTGAAGAGTGGAACAGGGAAAGGGAGGGGAGGCACTGATTCAGAGAAGTCATAGTTACAAACATGTTACATTAACAAAATGAAGAAAGATGGCACGCACTATGTACCTAAGTTGGCACAGGCCGTCATGCAAAATGCGAACCTCCTAGCTAGCTAGGTAGACTGGAAGACTAATCTTCGCATTTGTAGTACTCTTCAATCAAAAAATTCTTACTTCCAGAACATGACTGTGGACTCTCTGGCTCTCTGCTCTAATCCAGAACATGACTCTTGCCTTTTTAGCATGCCTGCAAGCTCTAGATATCTGAACTCGAACCCATGGAATGTGCCCATCTCCTCTAAAGCCCATGTGTTATTCTTTTATGACATGGGTATGAATTTCATTTCAACCTTCATACCAATCGTACTACCATAATACAAAATACTGTTTTGATCAGAATTTTGATGGCTGAAAAATGGGCATATGTTAATTAACACTGCCATATTACTTGAGAAGTTCCAAAGATCCCTTACAAAGGTCGAGGACTCGAGGGGTTGGTTGTGCCAAAGATCCTTCGTATGTGTATTACACACATACTGATTCTACGCGAATCAGAACTACACTATATTTCAAATGTCAAATGGGAATGAGGCTGCGATAGATTTGAATTGCTGGAGCCTCATTCTCGTGTTTTCAGCATATTACCTTAAAACACTAACTGCCCAACTCTTAATGGATTAGTTAATTGATATGTATTAGTTATTGGATATGGATATGGAGTTCATGAATATGGATTAGTTAATAGATCAACGACAAAATTCTTATGCTACACAACTGCTGTCATATTAAACTATATATAAAGACCTACATCAATATTCAGGAAGCATTAAACAAAAACCAAACAAATCATAAGAAAACACATCAATATTCATGAAGCACACACCATCTTTGAAAGGTTTACGAAGGTTTTTTTTTCCTAGACTGAAGGTTTTTCCCTGGTACACCATCCTAGAAAGGACTCCAAATTCCTTCCACTGGAGGTTAGTAATTTTTTCCCCTGGTAATAATAAGAAGGAAAAATTCTACAGCAGATATACAAATTTGAGGTTTTAGACGTCAACCACAAAGAAGTCATTACTAAACATGAAGAGCTACATGAAGCAAATACTAGAGAAAAACAACTTCATCAATATATTGAACACTTGAGAAAAGAAAATACCTATTTGAAGGCAATAAATGAAGCATTGATTATAGGATGACCAAATTGGGAAATGGACTACCTAAGTATTCCAAATAATTTATCAGAATTGGATGAGAATTAGCTTATTGTTAGATCTAACAAAATTTATTTTTTACGTTATTTTTTAGCTGAATTTTCTATTGGATGAGGATTAGCATAGTATTAGATCCATCAAATTTTTGTTTATCCATTATGCCAATTTTTTTTATTTATCTATACTCTAACATATTATTATTATATTGAGGTCTTGCAAATAATGCAATAGCTATGCACACAAGAAAATATTAAAAAAAAAAAATATATATATATATATATATATATATATATATATATATATATGATCAATATACTTACTCTCATACTAATGTTGCTTCTCATCTTCATGCACAATCCATAAACACTCTTCCCATGCTTCAACCACCTCAATTGACTACATACCAACAACAAGTTCACCATAACAACACCATTTAATTCCACCCCTTCACAAACCATGTTCATATAGACTTCTAAACTCAACAATGGCTCCCCATGTTGCGAATATCCAGCAAACATCACCGCCCAAACCACCATGTCTCTTTCAGCCATCCCATCAAACACTCTTTTTAAGGCCATAAATCCCGCACAGTAGTAACATAAACAAAAACCAATGCCGAAGCAACAAACAAGTTCTTCTCAAATCCCCATTTAACACACAACCCATGCACTGACATGCCTCGATAAGTTATTGAAAGGTGAAAGCGTAGTTGTTGTTCTGAAAATTCGACTACTGCTTCTAGGTCAAATGATGAGATTGGATCATCATCAAGTGGTGTGATTCATCATTCAACCACACAAGTGTTGAAGAATTTTAACGAGATTCGTAGTCTTCGAATTGAGCTTCCCAGTAGGGAATTGAGGATAGGGGATGCTGTTTTATTAAAATAGCAAGCGGCAACATTGTTAATCCTATAAAATTGACAATTTGGGATGAAATATGTGATAAGCACCCAAAAGTGTATTATGAAACCCCATTGAGACATATAAATTTGGTTAATTATGTGTTTAATAATCATAAAATAAATATGTTTTCATACTTTTGCAGGTATTCGCAGTAAACATGGAAATATTATTTAAACCCCGATAAAGCACGAGGAACGACATATATATATGAATTCTTCCAAATCGCACGTTTAAATATCAAACTTCAAGCTCCTACCTCTTGAACCAAGACTCTGAATGCGACAAGTGAGCTGCTCAGACAATCAGGGCGATGAACTCTACGCATAAGCGGGAAGTTGTAAAATTGCCCAAAGACCGGACCGCCACTGGACTGCACATAGGACTCACTATGCGGGCCCACAAGATTAGATGAGTCATCAATCATGGAGCATGTCAAGACAAAAATAACAAATTATTGGTGCAAAATTGACACCTTGCATATAATTAATTAGATTAGGTGTTAATAGTGAAAAAAAGGCAAGGTGTCACTTTGTTTTAATGTGGTGGATAAAAATGAAGTAAATGTGGTTTGATATTTCACATGGGAGGAAATGAGATTTCTCTCAAATGGAGAAGAAAACAAAACAAGGGGGGGACACTCCATTTACTCCCTTGACTTCTTTTCCTTACCTTGTATTATTTTAGTTAGTCATTTTTATTATTTAGTTTTTAGTTTTGTAAGAAAAGCTTGTAATAGTTTTAATGGAGGAAACTTTGGTTTTCTTCTAGAAAATAAATAGAAAGCAAGTGAGTTTATATAGTTAGTCTTCTTCTTCCTTTTTCTCTCTCTCTTTTTGTACTTCTAACTTGCCATCCTTTATCCCAAGGATCATGAGCTAACTTCCCTTTTGGGGAGTTAATCCAACTCATGTGAGGGAAAATATTTGTTGTTAGTTTAGTAAGTTGGTTAGGAAGAACAACTAGACCTACATCCTATCCCAAAATGATAGTTGGTGTAGTGTCTAGTTAGAAATCAAAGTGATGAGCTTAGAGATGATAAGTCATTGTTTGGTTCCACTTGCTAATATGTATGAGCTTAGAGATGAGTCATACATGTTAGGGATCAAGTTTTCTTCTATTAGGACTTGTCTATGAGTCTAGAAAAAATAAAATGAATTTATTAAAATCAACAACAAAAGTTATCTTCACATGAGGAGGATTAGCTCTCCACCTTTTCTTTAGTAAATTGTATTGTGTCTTAGTTGCATGAATTTGAATCTTAATGTTTGTGTAGGAAAAAAATCTAGTATTAGTATTAAACTTACTCACTAGTTCCCTAAGAGTAAAAACCAAGTTGTAGTTGTCCTAGACTTAGGTTGGTTCGAATCCTTACTTTAACTTTATGAACACGAAAATCGTGAGTAAGGAAATCTTTGAATTCGCATTTTTCGCCAAATTAGAGAGTAAATCTCTAACGTAGTAAAAAGAGCAATATCAATATGCGTGGGAAAAAGATGTAGCATAGCCAAATTTGAATAGAAGTTGTGATACTATACCAGCTTAAAACATATATTATAAAAAGTTTGGACCCTAGGCCCAATAATAAACGTATATATAAGTTTCAAATCCCAATAACTTCTAGCTAATTGATGGAAAAAGTCTAATTTAAGATAGGGTGATTTAGCTTTAGCTCCTCCCAATAATATAGGTATTTTATGTTGGATCAAAACTTTTTTCGTTTCTTAGCTTTAAGTCCCCTACCGTTAGTTGACCGCGTTGACCGTCATTGACCAAGTTTGCCACTTTCAAAATGCTTTAACTACTTTTGAAACGCTTTTTGCGGGCCCACACTATAAAACTCAAAATCTAAATTTCAAATTACCCAACACGCGATAATCGTGTCGTGGCTACTAACAGAGTGGAGGTTGCAAACAGAGAGAAGCTCGCTGTTGAAGAATCTCTTCGGAAGTGGAGATCTAATCATGGCCAAAATATCCAAATTTAAGATATATATACAAAACTAGAATCCTACGAAAAGTAAACTTCCAATCACGTAGTCAAACCAAAAAACTAGATAGCTTATTTTCTTCCTTTTCCCCATTATTTACAATTATTTTCTCACGTCATTTCATATTTTGTTATATTAAAGAGTATTGGATCAAGAATTTATAAATTTTATTATGTATATTGCAGATAATGGCTTATGAAAATTATAAGTTATGTAAAAAAAAATTGCTAAAGGAAATTCTAGAAGATAGACTTAACGTTCAACAAGATCCGGTCTATAACACCGAATTAGAGAACGGACGATTCAAAAGCACTGTAAAATTAAAGGTGCCAAAAGACTTATTCTTTAACAATGAAGACGTCGTAGTTAAAGAAATTGATGGAAGCACTACATATTCTATTGCAAAAGTAGAGGATTTAGCAGCTTTTTACGCAATACAGTTTATAAAGCATGAACGTGATATAGAAATTGAAGACTTCAATTTCAATGAACTTATGAAGAAAAGAAAAGAGGTTGAAGAGAAACAGAATCAACTCGACATCCTCAGAAATATTATGCTAGATTGTTTGGTTGATGATAAGCAAAATCAACTCGACATCCTCAGAAATATTATGCTAGATTGTTTGGTTGATGATAAACACAACAACGATAAGATAAATTGTCTCGAAGAAAAAATTAAAGGAATGAAGGACATAGATAGTTTAATAATAAAGAGAAGAAAAACATGAGGATTAGTACTTGAATACAAAAAAATTATTATGTTGGTCAAATAGTGTTTTTTTTATTTAAATGTTAAACCCTTATTTTAAACTTTATATATGCATTAATTTCATTTATTTACTTCATTTGTAGCAAAATAACGTTGTTTTGAAAGAATAATGTAGTCTGAAGTTTTGAAAGAAGAATGTATAGATATAAACTTGCATTTATGTCCTATTCGTATTTAATGTGTTATTCGAACTGTAGCATTACAAAAAAAGTCTTCTGATTTCACTAAAGTTCATGCCTGAAACGAATGAACCTAAAAACATACGAACATTAACCCAAATTTATTGGCAGAAGCAATGAAAAATTAACTCTTATAACGAGTAGTTAAATGGGTAAATCCAACGGCGCGTACTCGAGGATTTAGAACATCATTTGCCAATAACTAAAAAAAAACAATATTTAGAAATATATGTAGGCCTAAAGGAATGCCTAAAGATCAAGAATAGTGCTCATTTATCTGTTTCGTCTTCAAAATTAGTAGCCAAGCTATATCCAATAATATAAGCATATGTCATGGTATAAGCTTTTTTTCAAACTTGCAAAGTATCAAGACATATTACAATTCTAAACATAAATAAGTGCCCTCCAAAAACAAAAAAACTAACACAAACTTTCTACAACTAACAAAACAACAGTTGATATTTCTTAACAATATCCACAACTAACATATGTGCTTTAGCCTTGGACTTTGCTATCTATTTATGTATTTGCAAAACCACACATTTGTCTTCCCAATCCATACTCTGAAATATTACTCCTGATGCAGGTTTACTACTAAACCTGTCGAATCAAACATAAAATATTCAATTCAGCCAAAACATAAATTAGGAGAAAGAGAACACCCAAGTCCACAACACATGCACATGTACAATTAATCCGATTTTGTCTCTTAAGTATCTTAAGCAATTGGACTAAAACAATATTTGACTAAAACAACTTACCCATCCATGGCGTCTACTGTAGTAGATAAGTAAGACTACAATGAATATAAAACCAAGAGAGCAGAGAGCGAGGACTATGAGTTTAGGGGAAATGGATTTGTGGTGAATGTGTAAGGATCGATGAGGGAAGAACTTCTACACTTTCACCAAAACAAACTTGGGACGTCGAACTTCCTCTTTTTTTTTGTGTTTGAACAATTAAATATCGGTTCAATGATCTTCCAATGACAAATGAAATAAACTAAATAAACCGAACAAACAAAATTTAAAATAAGCAGAGACCAAACCAAAATAACATAGCCCATTTCATAAACAAGTGTTTACAATGTGTCTTATTTTCAAAGCAATAATGTTACACCGACACACTTATTTAACATTTTAAGTTACTATTTAAATCTACTGATGTGTCAAAAGTCCTAATAAGTGCAAGTTTATACAGCAACAATTTTTTTTTAATAAATAAGACTCTGACCAAGGACACATTTACATTGTGAAACTTTTTCTTGAAGTATGGATGAGATTAGAGATGAAAAAGACACTAGGATTAGTAAAAGATTATTGATCATACTTTCTTGCTTTAGCCACTATTGAGTAAAAAGAATCTATACATACCTTAGATTACTATCGAGGAAGAGAAACTCATAACACATGCAATCATTACCTATGAAAGTAGTTTACTTGCTTACTTTAACAAGTGAATTTAGATGAGTGATAAATATAATATTCATATCTCATAACTCTAAATAGTTACTAATAATTTTCATAATAATTTCGTAGGACGGGTTCGAAAACTAGTAATCACTTGTAGCAGGATACAACTCCCTAACCATTTTTTTTTTCTTAAAAAAAGGATAATAATAATTGTTTAATGAATTAACCATAGCGTAGCTTACTTGCATTAAACTATTTCAGAATGTCTTAGATTAGATGTAATTAACTATAGCGTAACTTACTTGCATTAAACTATTTCAGAATGTCTTAGATTAGATGTAATAATTTACTTGCATTAAACTATTTCTTATGCTACAATTCAACTGATGTACTAATTTACATGCTGCACCACTTTAAATTGCAGGCCAGGATTGGATAAAAACAATTATGGGCCAGATTATACAACGTAGTCTCAACATATTTTGCTTAGATTAACAACAGAGTTCAAGTCCAATTATTGTCTTATACATGAGACGAGCATAAAACTGAAAAGAGAGAAACACATGGATGGATTAGCTAGACTCTACTTTGAGACAACATATTGATAATCGACAAAGCAATAGCACTCAATTGAAACAAATCGTTGTTCCTCTTAGTCAATGGAGATTTGGTACCTCTCCTCTCCTTAAACCCTTCTTCACAAGTCACAGGAGTATCCATTGTTGCGCTAATCTCAACATTGGCTTCGTCATAACGCTCAACTTTTATGTCGTCCATAGCAATATTCAGTGAGGAGATGGAGTCCGAATAAAGATCGAAGCAATCCCTCAAACAAGCCTTCACATAAGGTCTAATTGTCCTGGACTTCGATAGCTTTTGAATGTAGGACATGGTATGGCTTGCATTGTATTTGGCCAAGTTCATTGAGATAACTCCAAGTCCACTAAGATTGACCTTATTACTGATATGGACTGCTTCGAAAGTGGTCGTGCAGAAAGTAAAATTTACATTAGGATCACCCTCAGCTGCCTTTCTGCATGTTTGGTCAATGAGATCCTTGCCAAATGCAACATGAAGGAGGAGAAGAAAAGAGAAAGAAAAGAACAAGTGAAAGGGAGTTGTCATTTTTCTTTCTTCTTTTCCTATAGGATGCAAATCTTTCTTACTTGAAATACTTTCTGTTTTTCTTCCAGGTGACTACTATATACTGGTGGTGCAATGGGTCTTTGCTGAAAGTTTGAAAAAAAAGTTATATAAGATCGAATCAATGTAGAGAGAGAAAAATAATGCGAGATAAGAGCGTAGGATGATCTTATCTGGTAGTATGTAAGGTTAGTTTGGTAATTCTTGAATCTTTATATTTCAAAAATCATAGACAAAAATAAAAAGGAAAAGAAAAGGCATGATACTTGTGAAGTTGTGAATTCAAATTACCAAGCAACCAAAAGAGAGCTTCTTTTCCTTCAAAGCAAGTTCAAAGAGAAATGAGAGGTGAAAAATGCAATCACAGGCTAGAAAGTACCCCTAGAAAATATTGCTACTCTTCTGTTCTTTATTAACGAATGACAAAATCAACAAACAATATTTTTTGTTCTCATATGAGTGAAATGACAGAGGTGGGTCACCAGATTTCCATGGTATGGAAAGGTTTACAAGTTTAATTAAACAAACAAATACGACATTCACACTACTTTTGTGATACTAGAATGTATTATATATATACTGTCACTGTTCTAAAAATCGGTCTAGGCGGCCGCCTAGGTGGTGCCCAACCGACTCGCCTAGGCCTAAGTCATTTAAAAAATCAGTGGACCGACTAGGCAGGTCTAGGCAGACCGATTAGGCGGGGCTAGGCGGCTTCTAGGCGGTCTAGTCAAAGTTATTATTTTATTTTTTTGAATGATTAAATGTCGAAAATTAAAGGCCCGTGTAGGCTTAAGATTTGAATGAGTTTAAAAAACTAAAGTCTAATATAAATTATATGTCACTATAACAAAGAGTATGTTTTTATATGAATTTGATATTTTTCAACTATTAAACATTTTTGTAATAAGTATCTTTGTTTGTGTTTATTTTTTGAATTATGGTAAATGATTTTCTTCATTTTTTTGTAGTATAGGTGTATATTACTATATATATTAGGAAAAAAAAAAGCTAGGCTCTCCCACCCACCCTGACTACCTAAGCGCGTTTTAGAACACTGCATACTGTCCTCAAACATTAGGCCCACATAGTTGGCCCAATTGCCCAAAAGATGTAGCTTACAAGCATTAATATCA
Organism: Coptis chinensis; assembly: GCF_015680905.1. Taxonomy (NCBI): domain Eukaryota; kingdom Viridiplantae; phylum Streptophyta; class Magnoliopsida; order Ranunculales; family Ranunculaceae; genus Coptis; species Coptis chinensis. The sequence goes on along the minus strand of NC_141463.1, from coordinate 79,688,288 downwards.
AGACTAATTATTCTTAGAATTACTTTAAGCATTCCTGAATTCCTACAGGTATTTAGTCATTTATTTGTCTCAATTGCTTCAAAATAGTGTGAATAAAACGTTTTTGATACGACAGAAGGAAGAATCTGCATTACACTACCTTTTGGATTAGAGATTACGTTAGTATATTGGCACCTGCAAGGCTGCAAAGTACTAAATCCTGCATAAAAAATAACGTATTTTTCTACTGCTACACCAGGGGTGAGTTTCAAACCAATGCTTAAAATGCCCTTATGGTATCGCGTGTGTTATCTCCTAATGTTTGGGAACAGGAACAAATTTGGGGTTACTATAAAGTTAACTCATATGATAATATTGATCGACAAGAACATGACAGGCATGCCCTTAGCAATTTCGCACGTAACACTAAGATCCCCATGCACCTCAACAACGTCATAATCCAATTGATCCATACGTTTCTAATTTCTACAACGGTATGGGTGCTTGTTTTGACATAAATCAATTTTTTAATAGGAGATGATATCACTAAGCGAGTAAGTGGATATTTTTTGTGCCAATCCTGTTATTTTTGTTGTATTCTTTTCATTTAAAAATTCGGCGATCCCCAAAAGTTCTAATACCGGAACCTCCATGATTACAGGCTTACAGGTCTATGAATTTCTAAGGAACGGAACAAGAACTGAACAAGTTGTGCATTGCAAGTTTGGATCCCACAGTTACACATCTGTTACTTTGCAGTGTGTATACTGTATAGTCTACTTACCTTCTTTCATCGTTTTATCTTCCCTCTTCTTCGCAATATACTTCCCTATCACTCCCTACTGTACAAGAATCTTCATCTCTCGAACTAAGCACAACCTTAGCGTGTTCCTCCCAAGAAGTATCTTCTAGTTATGGGCACTAATTACCATTATATTGATAGATTGATTGACTCAATTAGCATCTGTCGGGACAAGTGGTTTGCGTGGATGAATTTCCTTTTATTGCTAACTGAATTAGATAAGATCATACTAACTAACCAGGAAAGAGTCAAGCGGTCCAGACTCCAGATTACTTGGAATCTGTCCCATCTGACATTGAACTGCCAACTTAGTTCAGTGATTTTCGAATACAGGAAGCGGAACCTATATGCTTTTTTTCCCCTGATGATGTGGAGGGAGCCTATGTGCCCTGTCGAATTGTAGCTATGATCTAAAAGTTAAACCAACTAAAAGCAATTAAATATGCTTACTGGTTTCCAGAACTCGACTCAAGAACTCCTCTGATACCAATTCTTCAGTATCCAATTTGAAGGAAAATAATTTCAGAGACTACAACTTTAGACATCTAGACATCTAGTAGAGATTTTCTTTGATATATAAATGGAAGTAAACCCAAGACCAGTGCATTTCGTAAGTCTACATATATAGACATCACTGGTGGAGCACGCACTGCACAGAGCAGATGGGCAACACTGTATTGCCATTGAACTTATTGCAGTGAAACCATGTGCCTCACATGAAGTCATGAATCATGAATAATACTCGGTCGACGTATAATGTTGTACTACCTTATCACTTGGATGGGTGAAAACTATATGACAAGGACGGAACCAGGATTCAATGTCTGGGGTGCAAGAGTATATGCAACCCATCTATGTCTATATGGGATCCACAGTTGCTTCACCATAGTTTAAAAAATTACTGTAACTTCTTCCCGAACTAAAAACAATTATACATAAGTTTCGAAAATAACTTTTTTTATTTTCCATTCACTTAGCATAATGCTCACTTTTTTTTGTAATTTTAGAAGTAATGTGGAGTCCGCAGCCACAACAAAGGAGGGTAACATCAGTTCGTGCATAGGAGAACCGAAACCTAATTTTTGACTGCATACTATCAGCATCGAGTCGAGCAGGATATGGTGTAAATTCGTTCACTAATTCTTGTGGTTTTGATATAACAGTGTCAGTTACTATCTCCATAAAACAGTAAAGTTTTAGACAAAACCATTAGATAGTAGTTTATCATTGGCATTTATATGAGAAACAATGCACTAACAAAAAAATAGTTCCAGGGAACATAATCAATAATAAGGAAAGCAGAGAAAAAACATACCTAAAAATTTAAAATCCTTCAGAACTTATGACTGAACGTCCCAAGAAAGGGCAACCATTGCTGAGTAGTGGATAGAACAAGCTTGCAGCCAAGAAAGAAGATTGGTTTAGGAGAAGAAATGAGAGTGGAGCATTTGGTGATTCAGTAGTAGTAATCCCTTAAAAGTAGGGCAGTTATAAAACGTGTGTGAGATGGATGATGTTCCCTGATAGGCTGATACTGTTGTAAGAATAGCTAGATATGTTCCTACCGAGTAGCGAGTACTGCCACATTGGTACACTAAGAGCATCTTGAGTACTGCCACATTGGTACACTAAGAGCATCTTTAGCAGTGATATCAACCTAGCATCAAGAATTTAGTGTTTTTTCAACTTCAGGAGAACTACATGTTGATGAAAACACCAAAAAAAACCAAACCAAATACCAAATCAACCAATATTTGGTTCCAGGTTTGGTGCTGTATCAAATCACTCACGCGGTTTTGGCAAACCGCTGGCGTTTTTCCAACACCGCGCGGGCTTGGAGGCTGCTAAATGGGGGCTTCTATGGCGCGGTTTTGGCAAAACCGCGCGGGTTTGGGCTTCAAAACTGGGCGGTTTTGCCAAAACCGCGTGCGTTTTTTCTGAAAATTAGAACTGTGGTGCATAGAACTTGAAAAATTATGAGTTGTGCATAGAAGTTAAGAAATTAACAATTGTGCAATTGAAGAAATTAAGAATTGTAATTCAAAATCGAAAAAATTAAAAAAATTAAAAACCTATGATTATGATTATGTAGTCCAAAATCTATGATTATGATATAATCATATAATATCTAAAATAATCCAAAACCTATCATATTACATCAAATTTATTTAGCTCTTTTTACGCCCTTACCACTTTCGATCCCTCTCCTCTCTCTTTTGGACGTTCAAGTCGCCCTCTAAGTTCCTAATTTGAGAATTATGATCTTCTCTCGCCCCGGAGGTTAACTACTTTAGCCCTGAAGTTCCTCATATCCACGATGTTCTTTCGTGTACACTTGTCGCATATCCTCATCATCGCTTTTCCGAAGTCTCGTCATACGCGTTTGGGATTGCCGATATGTCCGAGAATATGCATCCTCTCTTTCTTGGCTATAATGATACAGGCGCCCCTCATCCCATCAAACATAAGAACCCTCGGTTCTCATATCTTTCTAGAACCTCGACCTTAAAAATCCAAAAAATACGAAATGTGAGTACATATTATATATATAATGAAGAAGATAAATAAAACAATTAAACTCACCATGGTATCTTGATCAATATCTGCTCTAACTTCGAGAAACGAGCATGAGGCACCTCGGAATGGAAATATAAGTAGGCTCCCCCATCGTCCACACACGGCAAACATCCGAGGATTACCGGCATTAACCGAAGTCGGAAGATATGCATTCGAGGTTGTGGGTTGAAATATGGCGGATGAGGAATACATAGCTCACGCCTCATCCCTTCCAAGCCCACAAACTTCGGTTGCTAGCCCGACCAATAGGGAGGCAACAACGGACCCATGGAGACACGGTTCCACCATCTATAATACCGACGCCAGATCGCTTCAACAACAAAAGAAGACACATTTGGCCAAGGACCACCACCGCATGAACTTCATGAACTTGAATTCTACCCCACGACTTTGCCTCACTAACATCCGGCATGGGAGCACATGGAACTCCATAACGCCCAAATATCGCCTCCAACATCCGTACCAAACCATATAGTCACGCGTCGCGGCAAACACAACTCGCGGACGTGACAACGCACAAAGCATGCCGCATTTGTCGATTGGATCATCAAAGGCGGTAACAAATGCGGCAAGGTCTCCACTCAATAGATGACAATGATCTAATATCAATCCGAAGACGAGCCATACATATATTATTCCTAATATGCCCTTTGTTATGAGTCAAGTGAGGTCCCCACCAACTAGCAAATCTAGGGCGAGTATCGGAATCATGTCTATGTTAGGACAAAGACATCGAAAGTATTCATAAAACCAAATCTCTAAAAGTCCCGCGAATCCGCGCATCTAAGGACTTCTACTTCAATGTTTGTGAAGCTTTATCTAACGCCGATATCAATGTGGCATATAATTGAGCTACCCAGTCATAATCTCTCATAGTATGCAAATCGGATACATAAGCATAATATCCCGTCATGCCGTGTAGAATGACCATTGGGAAACAAAACATGCCCAATAAAAACATCAAAAAGCCCTAACATAATGACAAGACCCTCACTACCCTAGAAACGATCAAAGCTAACTCCGCCGTGTATCATGATGCAAGAGGGGTTCCATATATGCAGTCTTAATATGAGATAGCTTAATCCCAGAAGAATCATAAGCATCCGCACCCAAACGAGAAAAACTCATAAGCATTCATATTCATATTCTCATAATTCATAGTGAAGTCTAGTGGTGTGAACCCTAACTCCGCACAAGGAAAATAAAATGTATGAGTTCTACTCCACCATCTTTCTACTAAAGCTATGACCACTGCCCAATCAGCTTTCTCATAATCCGTATCAATCAAAATACCCAAAGGTGTATACAAAATATTATCTCTAATATGTACAAACTCATCCAAACTCCTAATAACCTTCCACCACTCTCTAACACCAAGTAAAGCCGATCTAACTCGGTAGTCAACAACATGCTGATATTATAAAAAAAAAAAAAAGCGTATAAGATAAATAATTAATTTGTCAAACTCAACTAATTAATATTCAAAATATTTAATCAAAACTAATTAATTACCTGAGTATTAGCCATCGCGACTTTCGACCGTGTTTTGTATCACGTGTAGAAGACACAACTTCCATATCAAGTGCTTCTCCTGGTGCAAATTATCAATCGAAGTCGTTCATCTGATACTCCAGTACATAGGGATGTCTATCAGTCGGCGCGACATCCTCGGGTTCTTCTCCCCCACTGTCTTCTCCCCCACCGTATTCTACTTCCTCAGGTTCTTCTCCCTCATCGCCAATGTCGATGCATTAATCGCTAAATCATCATCGTCGAAAGGTTCAAAATGATCCATATCAAATTTTAAGAGTTTAGGTAGCTTTTTTTTTTAACCAACTAAGAGAGGGGTTTTATAATTGTGAAAAGAAGTGAAAGTAGTGACCGAACCGCTGCTTTGGAGCTATTTATATAGAAGTAGCATGCGGTGTTCTGAACACCGCACGGTTTTGCCAAAACCGCGTGGGCTTGGGCCTGTCAGTTGGGCTTTAGTGGTGTAGTTTTGGCAAAACCGCGTGGGCTATATAGCGCAGTTTTGGCAAAACCGCGTAGTTGCTTAGTGTGTTTTTGATGTTTTTTTGGTTTGGTGTTTTTTTGGTTCAAAATTTTGGTGATTTTTTTGGTTGCTTTGCTAAAGATGCCCTAATAACTTAAGGCCAAATTTCTGCGACCCCTTATATATTTGGGACCAAATGTAGAGTATTACTGGGAATGGACCACACGTCCATGTACAACAACATTTAACATCCATTTGGTTGGATTGTTGGAATGGTTAGAGCGTTGGGCAGTACAAACTGGAGATATTATTTTGGACTACGTCTTTTTTTCTCATTTCTGATGGGTTGATTTTAAAACGAAACCAGCGGCAATCCATTACAAGTTGGTACATAAAATGGTCCAAATCTCTCAGGGCATCTTGACTCCCTAAGGTTTCCCATTCACCTTATAAAGAGTGCAATGTTTTTTTGTTTTTTTTCGATAATCCTAAATGAGTGCAATGTTTGTTCATCTAGATTCTAGTTCCAAGGGTCCCCTGTACCTTTCTAATCGTATCCTACAAAATCTCAAAACTCACATATATGCAAGAGCTACAGGTTGAACAAATGAAATGTTTTAAGGAATGGGGGTCAAGATGAAGTAGCGCGCCTCGTATTAATTTTTCTTTAACTGCTGACCTAATGGCACCTAAGCAGAAACCCATTACTTCTGATTGTACGTACTAACAAAATATTTGTAGATAACAGCAGGACTAGTGGACTACCAACCATGGATTAAGATATCCTGATTTGAGAAATTTAAATGAATCATACTTGAAACCAGAACAGATGAGACTGCTTTCAAACAAGAGTTTTACTTCTTCAATATTTATTCTTGATACAGAATGGATAACATCATTTCTAACGTGCAGGAAAGCAGAGTGGAAAGCTAAATGAGAAAACAAAAACATGAATGTGTATATATTAATTCGCTAATAGTAGTCCCCTATAATCCAACTTCTACATGTTCATTGAAGAGTTTATTTGTGACAGGAGTTGATCCATGTAAATTAGAACAGTCAAATCTAATTCTGTGGACTTTACTAGAAGAACCAGAATACAAATATTAAGGTAAGATCACATTATGCAATACGCATGAAATATTTTGAACTGCTAGAATTGATTTCAACTGTTGATGAACAACAGGCCAACAGTACACCTAACACGCTCATACAAACACGGAAATAGAACAGGATATTGTGTAAAACATATTGATGAAGGGGAGATAACCCAGGACAGACTGTCAGAGTCATTTAGATGAGGGAAGCACAAGGGAAACCAAATGGAAACAAAATTAAGAAAAAAAAAAATTGCCACAATGTTTACATCATCATGCATGGAAATCTCAAAGACAACTGTCAAAGCAGATTCAAATTATTTCCCGCCTATCTTCAATTATCTAACTGCTACAACCATCCACAGTCAACAAAAAACTAAAAGAAATCCAACCATCATCTTCCAAAAGGAGGAGTTTATAAACCACAACACAGTACGAAACTTGATAAAGAAAATATGCTCTTACTTAAACTAACCAGCCATTGGGTGGTTAGAGATGTATTCAATAGCAAGGGTACAGGAGTCAATCTTGTCGGCCTCTTTGTCCGGAATCTCCAACTTGAATTCCTCTTCGAGAGCCATTACTATCTCAACATTGTCCAAACTATCCAAGCCTAGATCTTTCTGAAAATGGACATCTGTAGTCACCTGCAAGTTAAAGAAGTCATTGTCAATGAAAATGGACAGAGCGCAGATGAGCAGGCAGGATCGGAAATAGGTAGACACTATCATTTGATATTTGAAACCTGCCCCCAGGATAAAGAAATCATGAACTACTGAGTTTAAGAAATATTATGGGAAGATCATTATGTGAAAGGGAGTTGACAAAAATTAGGATTTACAATCAGACATTCTGCAAATAATACACCAGCTTTGCTCCAAACATTGCATGTACCCTTTGGTATTTTGCAAAGTAGAATCATACCAGCATCAGAAATCTATTTATATTAACAAGGAAATTCTTAAAGCTATTTCATGTTGACACATTGAAGTGGATCAGTGGATATACATTTTAACACTTTATACACATTAGGAGAAGTCAAAGACTTTGTGTCTAATAACTAGTCTGTTCCATCAGTTCCATCCTCCAATAATTGGAAGTAAACACTAATGTGGTTAAAAAGAAAACTGGGCTTGGAATCATCTAATGGGCCTCTGCTTATAACAATTCCAGTGGTAGTCCAACACTCTTAGAAATTAGAGTTGATTTTAAAGTGGCCCATATGTCCAGCCCAATTAGCAATTACAGCTGATTTAAAACTGGCCCATGTTTCACTTTAAATAAGCCCATTAACTTGTGTGAAACTATTAAGGAGAGAAACCCGAAAGCAGCAGCCACCTCCTTCACCAAAACAGCTAGAGAATAGAAGAAAGTCAGTGAAGACGAGAAGACAGATCGAAGAAGAAGATAGATCGAAGAAGAAATCACACTTTTTCTTCCTTCTCTTTCTTTCAACTTACTTTAGGTCGAAATTCTTAGGCAGATTCAGTATTTCTTCTCATCCATCTCTATTTTCTTTTAAGATTATGTGGGAACACCCTGTACAGCCATACCGGGCCCGTATCTGTATCGGTATTGTACCCGTGTCACACGGGTACAAGGCATACCGTGCATCATAGCTTTCTTCCTTTTTCTCTCCATTTTAATATTTTCATAACTACTTTAGGATGACCACATCACCTTATTCCAAATTTTGGGATCAGCTCAACAGTCCAAGTAATATTAACAGATGTCTTTGCCAGAGCACTCTCCTATCCATGATCTCTAACTTTTTAAATAAGAATCAAAGAATCTTGAGTCATCAAGGCCTACTACTTATACCACGAAGAGCAGATAAATCATTCTGCTACTCTCAAAGGTCTTCAAAATATAATCATCGAAAGCTGTCCCACTCCACTCCTTGAGATGCCTAACCCACAAAAAAAAATGGTTTTTTATCACGATGACCTCATGCATCTCAAAAAAAAATTCTCAATATGTTGCTTCTTTCTTTATTCTGATGGGGCCAAAAGAAAACCAAACCTCTAAGAGAAAGCCCAATGAGGCCCAAGATGCTATATTCTCTTGTGCAAACCAAATACACGTAAGCACACTTTGTGTCACAAAAGGGTTGTCACAGATCGTGCCAAAAGGGGGGCTAGGTCATCGGTAACAGTAACCCAATCATTTTGGTTTCCTTGACTTCAAAGTTCCAGGACGGATTTCATTTATTATAATCTCCTTGAAGAGACGTCAGTAATTGATACAGATAGCAAATCCCTACTTTACGTCACTAATCCTTGCCATTGCAAGGGCAATAGCATCTATCACCCAATCTTTTAGATTCCTTCAAACCAAAGGTCCCAAAATGGATTGATATTGTTTTTGAATAATTATATTGACGATATGCTATTTCGTACAAAAACTAGAAAACAGAGATGGGTATCCAATGTCAGGAGATTCACCTGACCAAGTTTCCACCAAAGACAGAAGCATGTCACTCCTACAAAATCCAACTCCATTGAAGACCAGCAACACTTACAATACTAATAGCAATAAAGAATTCTGACCTGACCACTCAGCAACCAAGGTTGCTAGACCGAAATCAAGACACTGCAACCCTTCTTCCAAGGGCACTGCCTTTACTTGCCAAAAAACACTCTATGCAGTGTTTAAAAAACGCATAGAGATGCACGCCTAGGGGCCCTTCTTTGGTCGAAAAAAGCCTTGAGGCTACACCCTCAGAGGCAAAATAATTCAAGACCCTTAAAACTACTTATTAGAGTCAATTCTACTTTTTTCCCCTCCCAAAATGAAATGGACTACAAGTTCCGGGTAGAAAAGTCGATTATCTTAAAAACTAGTTCCCATCACCTGGACACACAATTATAACCCCCGATTTTCCGTCCATCTATAGACTTCCTCAGAATTGCTAGATAGAATTATAACATATAAATCCATGTGATGCCTCCCTGTGACGTCTACATCTACAATGCTTTTGATACACAGGTAGTATGCCCATAGACCAGAATGGTCTATTGGTCTCTAAAATTAAATTATCCAAATTGCCCAACTCCACTCCTTGAAATGCCAAACCCACAGAATTACAAATTCTTGATCACAACGATCTCATGCATCTCAACAAAAATTCCACATGTTGCTTGTTTCTTTGTTCTGATGGAGCCAAAAGAAAACCAAATTTCTAAGAGAAATGACAATGAGGACCCAGGTGTCGACTAGCAAAGTCGGTAAAACCTTTGGGTGATGATACTAGAGGTCTGGGGCTCGAACCATGCCAGCATCAAAGAGTTACTGATCTCATTTTGGTATCTTTGACTCCAAAGTTCCAAGACGGATTTTCATTAATTATAATCTCCTAGAAGAGACGTCTAAATAGCAAATCCCTATTTACATCACTAATCCTTGCCATGGAAGAGGCTATAGCATCTATCACCTAATATTTTTATGTGCATTCCAAGCATGGTGAAAAAGTAAACAATGAAGAAACAATTAGCACTACAACTAGATCTGAAATTTAGTTACAGAGACAGACCTGAGATGGGTCAACTTTGGGGAAACTTTTAACAACAGAAAGAACTCTATCAATTACTTCTTCTCTGTCGAGATGATCGTCATGTGATGACATCCAACGGTTCAATCTGCTCTTCGTCACATTCTGTTTTGTTACAGCTGGTAATACTCGAATGTGCCCCAGTATCGCTGCTCTCAACGCCATCCGCACACACTCTTTCTCCTATTTCTCTCTCGTTTGAAACAAATTATTTATGTCATTCCAATATACCGGCATGCCAACATTGTTAAAGTATCGTCCCGGGTCACGATATTTATGATGTTACCAGCTAGACCACTTTCGAGTCCTAAGAGTAAGTCCAATGGGAGGGCTGCTAAAAGGTGCCACATAGGCCTTTTAGCAGGCCCAGCCATATTTAGCAGCCCAAAACAAAAAAAACTATTCTAATCACACATTTTAGCACGTGTTAAATTCGGGAGACAGACGACAGAGACTCTGCCATCTGTATAGGGCAGTTACTAAAAACGCGAATTTTTTTCTCTTTTCCACTCTTCCACTCCTCTACCACTCAAACAAATCCTCACTCCTCTACTCAAACAAATCTCTCTCTTTCTCACTCACTCGGCCTCCTCACTCAAAGGTAATATTAAAATGACAATTTTCATTCTTGAATTGTTAATTATTTATTGAATGTTTGAATTGAATTGTTAAGTGTTTATTGAATGCTTGAATGTTAGAATGTTGAATGTTAAATTGGAATTGATGTTAGAATGGTTGAATGTTGAATTGGAATTGATGTTAGAATGGATGTTAGAATGTTAGAATGTTGAATTGGAATTGATGTTAGAATGTTAGTTTGAAATGGTTTGAAATTATGTGTGATTGGAATTGATATTAAAATGTTAGAAGTGTTGTTTGAATTGAAGTTAAGAGGATATTGTTGATTAAATTGCAGGTGCCATGCAAAATGAGTAACAAGGGTAAACGATTTTTCGGTCGAAAATCAGTTACTAGATTGACAAATGAGTCGACGTCAACACTAAACGCCGATGAGAATGAAAACGAAGGCTATAATTTGGAAAACCCTCCAGTAATTGAATTTCCGGACCCAGTCGATCTACTAACACATGTTACATTGGTTAGAAACCCAGAAACTCACATCTCTCATCGTGTAAATATGGTAAGCATTTGATCGTTAAATTTGATTTCTTTAACATCATAATTTGTATTTACTTTAATTTTAATGAGTAAATATTTTGAATAAATGTTTAGGGAGGGAGGGGGGAGATGAAATTACAATGTTGTTGGGCATCCGTGAACAATTGGTGGAAGATAATGATTGCCAAAGGAGATTGTTTTGAAGGCATAAGAAATGAAATTTTACAATCTCCGTTTGGGTTATTGTTTCGATGTGGTTATCAAAACGCCGACCTTGGTTTGATATACGCTTTGATCGAGCGGTGGTGAGACACAACTTACACTTTCCACTTTCCACAAGGCAAGATAGGCATCACTCCAATGGATGTTACTATGCTCACGGGAATGAGTGTAGGAAGGGGAAAGACCATTATATTTAGAGAAGGTCGGTTCGTGACTTTTGATTATGCCCAACTAAAATGGCCGAATATAAGGCCGGAGCATTGGGCTAAAGGTGGTATCAAACCTTCCTTTTTTGTGAATGAGTTCATGGAGAAGACGAAAGAGAGTGACGAAGGTTGGTGCCCGACGGGTAATGATCGGGAGAGATATTTGAGAGCATTCTATTTTTAGTTAATCACGCAGTGTTTCTTCCCCACGGGTGATAGTTCATTGAGATTAGGTTGGATAGAGTGTTTGGTTTGGTTAGATTACATGCATCAGTATGATTGGGGTGGTGCTATGTTTGGACCTTTGATTTACGTATTGGATCAAGCGTGCCGAGTCACAGCTAATGTTGCGGATGGTCAATGTGGTGGCTTCACCCCTCTTTTACAAGTAAGTTTTAAATTTTTAGTATTATAACTTTATGATAATATTATAATTTTTAAATTTCGAACAAGTTTGATTTTGATATTTGTTTTTATAATAGTATTGGTGGCATGAGTACGTACCTACCATGGCTCCTCTTCTGAGACCGAACATGGACTATAATATCGTCCCACAGATTAGAGCATGGATGAATGAATTTAAAGATCGCTGAAGTGGTCAAGGACCTACAACATTCACTTAGATTGTAACCAACTCGAGACTAGGTTGACATTGGCGATACAGTGGACACCATGGTTTCATACTCGATATATGCAATTAAATGTTGATGATGTGGAGGGAGATACCATGGATGATGTTTGGTTACGTGAGGCAATTCACCATGTATGTCGTTCGTATAATCTTACAATGCGCCGAATCATCTTTGAGTTTGGAGATATCATCGTGTGGTACCTGGGCGATAGGTGTTGGCACCAAATCGTTGGAACACCTTTCATCCCAAAATGAGCCAGTCAGTGGAGGTCCTATCTTAGAATGCATTAAGACTTGTGGCCACACGCTTCTCTATATTTAGATGTGAATGGTGACTATGATAGCTACTGGGATCGCGTCTCAAGTGGTCCTATATTACCTGCTAACATGTATAGAGCTGCTAACATGAACTTTGTGGGATATAAGGCTATTAGAAGTGATTTGCATCCCACACCCTGTTGAGCCCTACTCTTCATCTCAAGGTCCTTACGAGGCTCTTGTTCCAACTCCTTCTGATCCGGATAACCCATGGAGCTATGGCATAGTTACATCTCAAGGAATGCATGTCGCCATACCTATACCTCATGTTGATCAAAGTTATCTTCCGAACCTTGTCCCGGATTTTGACACTGTAGATGAGGTTAGTATTTGGTTTATATTTTGAAACTTGAATTATATTTGGTTTATAGTGATGATTTTTCTTAAAGTTTTTGATTTTTTTGTAGGCAACACTTAGAGCTGATGTGCCGAAATCACAACTAATGATGCATGGGATATGCGATTTGGTTATGACTACGACCGACGAATACTATCATTATTTGGTGGCCGAGCGAGAAGAGAAGCAAAAGTCACATGATAGAGTCGCAGAGTTAGAAGCGCAGATTCTAGAAATGACATTGCGAGAATCACGGCGAAGGAGTAAATCAAAGAAGAGGCAACCTGGCGAGGGTTCGAGTCGAAATTAGTTTTTTTTTTTTTTTTTAATGTTTGTATTGATTGATGTTTGTATGGATTATATTTAATGAATGAATTGAATTATGTTTGTTTAATGAATGAATTTTGGTTATTTAAATGGATGTGTGGATTGTTGAGTTGTGAAATGAATGATAATGGATTGTGGAGTGAGTGGAATAGAATGAATGGAGTGGAATGGATATGAATTTGTATATGAAAAGAAGAACAAAATTTCTCAGTTTTTGCGTTTGCCAAGTACAGACGGCAGAGTGTCTGCTGTCCCGTCCATTTAATTAAAACAGGAGATAGACGACATAATTTCTGTCGTCTGTACATAAATAACCAACAGACAGCAAAAACTATGTCGTCCGTATCCCAGAACTTATTATGGCAGCTGCTAGCAAAGGTCTTAACTTTGGCTGAGTTTTTGACTCCTTCCAAATTTAAGGCCCTTTTAGCAGCCCCATTGGAATGACATTTTTGTGGTTGGGGTGCTATATTTGACTTTAGCATCCCATATAGCCCCCCATTAGACTTGGTCTAAGTGAACCATCAATGTCGGGGGGTAGGGGGCTGTATACCATACACATGTATACTTAACTAGATTTCATACCCTTTTTCAATGAAATGATTTTTTTTTTGCTAAACATTTTGAATTTACTTAAAAGGGAAGGGATATGCCCACTCCCAGGCCACTCCATTTCATAGCCACCAATATCCCAAGATCATCTCGAAATCTTACTATGGAAATTAAAACAAAAGTAAATAAAGAAAAAATAAAAGAAACCCTTCATCTCGCCCAACAGCAGCAAAAAGCAAAACAAAATTCAACACCAGCAAAACGAAATTTAACACTGGCAAAAAGCAAAATCAAATGAAAACAAAACAACAAAATAAAACAAAACATAATTAAAACAAAAAGAAACCCTTTGTCTCTACCAACCCTAGCAAAAACGAAAACAAGTTTGACAAACATAACCACTCCAAATTCAAATTCTCAAACCAAACCAAATTCTCTACTCACGAAATAGAGTTCAAGCTACATTGTTGTCTTCAGGCTTCCGACAAGTAAAAAAATTCGGTTTCTGCAAGCTGCATTGTTGTTGTTTTTTTGCATTGCTCTAGTTTTTGTTGTTTTGATTATGTAAATGTATTAAATTCAGACCCATTCATTAATAAAGTTATTATTGTTTGGAGAGTGTTGAAATTGGGACTTGGACCGGGAGCTTATTACAAATTGAATTGGTGTTTGGATGGGAGGAAATTGTATATGATTGATTGTATTAGTATTTGATTTGTTTAAGCTATTGAAAAATATGTCAGAACTGAAAATGGCCTACAGTGGCCTATCAGTGTACTGAAAATGGCCAGCTGAGTACTTGAATAAACTCCCAGTACACTGATAGGCCACTGCAGGCCCTTTTCAATTCAGTTCAGTTCAGTTCATTGGGGTTTTAATAGTTATTGCTATTAGTTTTGGGTTTAGTCTTTTGAAATTTGGATATTTTTTTTGCTAGTAGTTCTTCTGTTTGATTCAGGCTCTAGTTGATTTGTTTTGTGCTCATCCATTTATCAGGTAATTTTGTCTTATGTTTTTTTCTTTAATCTTTACCCCATATTTAATTGTTATTTTGGTGATGCAAACTTCGTTTTAGAAAGTGGGTGTATGGTATTGCTAGTTTAGTTATTTCGGTGATGCAAATTTGGTTTTAGGAAGTGGGTGTATGACATTGCTAGTTTAACTGAAAACTAATTGTATATGGGTTATTTAGTGTCAATGTTGTCCATAAATTATTTTTTGTCAATTGTATATGGGTTATTTACTGTCAATGTTGTCTATAAATTTTGAAGTCTGTCTAAGTATTAGGTGTGAAATTTGTCTGTTATGTATTTTTTGTTTTGATTTAGTATGAAGGTATTGAAAACAATTATAAAGTTACACTGAGGTACTTGATATCCATGCATGTTATCTATATTGAAATGGGAGCCCTTGAAATGGGATTATTATGATTACACTATCTATTGTGAATTTGGTTCAGTGTGTGCATTGTCATGACTTGATTTTCGTTGGTGGTTATATTGCATTGTCATGACTAAGTTTGCGAATGAAAAATGAGGTTTCCTTGTGTTATATAGTCAGTTCCTTTTGCCAAAGACGATCAATCCTATTTTTGGTTTTGGGTTTTTTATTAATTGAATTAGTAGTAGAATATACATATCACAGGGAAACTCAGAAAAGAACTGTTGAATTCATACAAAGAAGGAATTGTTGTCATTTTCCTAAGACGACAACTACTTTTTAAATTACCTTGTTACTAATATTTGTTTATTACTATTTTTTGTAGTAATAATGGCTCTTCGATCAAAGAATGTGAAGAGTGTAGTGAAAACCATCTACACAGGTGCTAAGAAATTGCTTAGTGGCGGCAGTAGTAGTTCGGGTCGTGCTGACCTGCCTGAGAAAAAAAGAGGAAGGGAAACGTTGGTATCCACCCGTAGAGGGGATCGAGAAGCCACCGATCCGAGTAATGTAGTAGGTGTAGGTGATTTAGAGGTAGTAGAAAAAAATAAAAGAAGAAGGAAGAAAGAAATAAGGGCTCCTATTGTAGATGAGGACGTAGATTTAGATTTAGATTTAGATAAGGATATAGATGAGGATGAGGATGAGGATGTCGATGTCGATGTCGATGTAGTTCTTCCTTAGAGTTTAGATGGTGGTGATAGTGAAGAGGAGGATGAGGAAGGGGAAGGGGAAGAGGAGGATGTTGATGGTGATGAGGAAGAGGAAGAGGAAGCGGAAGGGGAAGGGGAAGAGGAGGATGGTGAAGAGTTTGGTGATGACGATGAGGAGGGGGATGAAAAGGATGACGATTTGGAGGAGGTTGACTACGATTTGTAAGAGGATGACAATAAGGAAGATGATGAGGAGGAGGAGGAGGAAGCGGTGGAGGAAACAATGGATGCACCGGTGGTACGTCCTGTTCAAACTTTTGTGAGAAAATCAAAGAAAGACAAAGAGTACCAACTAGGCACATATGGTGGTGGCCTGACTAGAGTGCAAGAACGTGTCAAGCACTAGCTTTTGTATGACTATGTTGTGCACATTGCTCGCGATGCTTGGGAGGGGCAGGTAATATTAATATTAATTAGTACTTCAATTTTTTTTTTTTTAACGAAATTAAATCTTCTCCTCATTGACTCTTTGTTGTCTTTATTGTTTTAGGAGCACGGAGTTTTGAAGTGTGGTCAGCACCTAACCAAGTTAACTCAATGGAATCTGAGTCGTCAATTTAAAACTATCCTAGATTTGAAAACGAGCTCAGAAGGACGGGTTTGTATGATCTCGTGATGGGAGTATACGAGTATCAGGATTCAGTGTTGGTCTCTACGTTTGTGGAGAGGTGGCATCCGGAGACCAACACATTTCATATGCTGTTTGGGGAGATGACTATCATTTGGGATGATGTCTTCCAACTCCTAGGAGTCTCGATAAAAGGAAGAGTCGTGCAAGGGAACATTGATATGAAGTTGGAACAAACTCAGAACATTCTTAACTGCACTCTTAATATATCGTTGGGAGCGATTAAAGAGGAGTTGGAAGCCAGCCACTTCATATCAAAAGTAAAGTTACAATTCCTGAAGCATCACATGGTCGGGAAGGTGCATGATACTGTGATTAAACTAAATGGGGGTATGAAGAAGGCATCGACTTTGATAGAGGTACAGCGTGCTGTCAGAGGTTATTTATTATTCTTCTTTGGATGAACTCTCTTCCCCGACAAGTCTGGGACTGCAGTGCCTGTTTGTTACTTGAGGTTGTTGTTGAAGTTTAGCGAGATCAATGAGTATGTGTGGGGTACAACAATACTTGCATACTTGCACCGTGGCCTTGGGGCTGCCACAGGTGGCAAAGTGAAAGGCATTTCAGGCTATTTCACTCAGGTAAATATTTAGTATTTTAATTAATATGTTAACCTTTTATCTCCTCTATCTTATTAGTATTTTAATTGTGTGTGTATATAAATCTAGACGTGGATCTACAAGTACTTCCCATGCTTCAGGCCAATCCCAAACCTGGAGTATGAGTTGACCCAGCCTCTAGCGATGTCGTAGGCACTCAATTGCCGCTCCGCACTATGTTAACACAAAACATGCATTGCAGTGTTTTCGAAAATTTCTTGATGAGACAACTTGTTTGATGGTAAGTATATGAGCTTGTTTAATATTTTATTGATTAATTGATAGTTGGAGTATGTGATTACTGATTTATTTTCTCATATAACAGGTTGAATGGTGGCCCTACAACAATGTTAGAGCTTTACGCCCGGTGGATGATATTGTTTATTTTGAGGGCTTTATATGCTATTTTGGTGTCGTAGAGCTTTATGCTGCTTGTAGGGCGGTCCGTCAGTTGGGTCACCTGCAGCTTATACCCGCCAATCCTCCACAGCCAAATGTCGCGATGAGAACTACCAACGGATGCAGGTACGAGGTCAAATGGAATCTTGCTTCGACATATTGGACCACCTGGGAGAATCATGTGATCCAACCCCAAAATCGAGGACCCCCGGCAAGTTAACTATGGGAGTGTGAGTTTGGCTACATGGAATGGTATGAAATGAATACTTACATTCGAATAATAAATCCTCAGCTTCATATTCATTTCTCCTTGCAGACATTTCCTAGTTCCCTAGGAACTCCACTGGTGAGTTTTGTGCTTTTAGAATTGTAGTTCCGCTCTTTTAAAACTATATATGTTAAATTAGGTTTGCATTTATTTTTATAAAGCAACATTCTCGACGAAACTACTCTCATGCTTGAGAAATGTCTGTAATTGGGTGGGCCTGCGATTCCTGAGGAAGCAAGGAGATTGTTCCACGAAGCGGAAAACTTAAGCCGTTGCAAGTTTATTGGTGGGCGTTACAGTCATGATCGTGTCTAAAGTTGGAGCTTTGAAGTTGGATTAGGGTTTTGTATATAGATTAGGGTTTGGTTGGATTAGGGTTTGGTTAGGGATTAGGGTTTGAAGTTGGATTAGGGTTTGGTTGGATTAGGGTTTGAAGTTGGAATTTGAAGTTTAAATTTATATGTTTGAAGTTATTTTATATGAATTTTGAATTTGAATATGAAAATGTGCGTTTGAATTTGAAGTTGAATTTGAATATGAATTTGAACGTGAATTTGAGTTTGAGTTGGAATATGGTTTGATGTATATGAATATGATTTGATTTTGAACGTGAATTTGAGTTTAAATTTGAATATGGTTGTATGTATATGAAGTTGAAGTTGAAGTTATGTGCGTATATGAATTTGGTTTGGATATGAAATGAACTAAATCAAATAGTAAATTTGCTTTGATTTTGGTCCAAATGACCCACCCAGGTCGTACATCACCATAGAAAACTATCCCCACATACCGTTCATAGACAAAACTGGCCTTAACGACCTCTGCAGATCATTGGCCTATAGAGCCAAACGATTTGATGGGGTCGTTTAGGTCTACATTGAAGCGGTCTGAAGAGGTCGTTTATAGTGATTCCTAGCGGTCTGGCAAGATCGTTTAGAGTAATTTTGAGCGGTCTGACAAGATCGTTTAGAGTGAAATTCAAATTCCGCGTCAAATTCATATTCAACGTCAAATTCATATTCAAATGTCAAATTCAAATTCAACATCAAATTCATATTCAAATTCAACGTTAAATTCATATTCAAACGTCAAATTCATATTCAAATGTCAAATTCAAATTCAACGTCAAATTCAAATTCAAATTGAACGTCAAATTCAAATTCAACATCAAATTCATATTCAATGTCAAATTTATATTCAAATGTGAAATTCAAATTCAAATTCAAACGTCAAATTCAAATTGAACGTCAAATTCAAATTCAACGACAAATTCATATTCAACGTCAAATTCATATTCAAACGTCAAATTCAAATTCAAACGTCAAATTCATAACGAAACCCTAATCTATATACAAAACCCTAATCCCTAATCCCTAACCAAACCTTAATCTATATACAAAACCCTATTGGTTAGTGAGTTTAGGGTTCAACAACCAATCAAGATTGCAAAATTGTCAAAATTGAGCTGGTGTCAGCTTTTGTCAAAAATGAGCTGGTGTCACCTTCTGTCAAAAATGAGCTAATAAAACCTTTTGTATACACCTAATTAAACCAAAACCATCAAGCCAATGCCCACACCAATGGAATTTTCTATAGAACTTACAGATCAAAACATGCATAAAGCAACATTAGATAACAATACGCAACAAAATACGTACAAGCACTAATTACAAATTTATATAAAAAACATATATGAAGATGTCTTACTTACATGAACAAACAACATTAGACATCTCTTACATGAACAGACAAAATAGAGATCTCTTACATCAACAGACAACAGAATTTACATACATCAAACACCTAATTAAGGGTGTTTCTTCAAAACCATCCAGCCAATGCCCACACCAACCAACAAACTCACAATTGAAAACAACACAATTTTGGCAGTAAAAATGTTTTTCTTCATTGAATCATTTTCCTTCTTCAATTTTTCAATACTCTGTAATAGTTTCTTTTCCCTTCTCCGCATACGACTAATATTTCCCTGACATCGATCATTAAGTATCTCCAACGTTTCATTGCAACGTTGAAAATCACTTAATGTATTAGTGCGACTCGCCACATTAGTGAAGCGCAGCTCGTCAAGATGGGACCAAGCTTCAGGTGAGATGTGGCTACACTGACCTGGATTGACAGAGCAATCAGACATACCTATGTTAATTAAAGAGGAATTGACAGAGGAATTAACAGAGGAACCAATTGAGTTCTCTAACAAAGTTAATTCTTAGGGTTTTAAGTTCTAAGAAGCAGACGTTGAGTAGTTGGGTTTCTTTTCGTGATAAGGAATATGTTAAGTGAGAAATACAAATCGAAATCCAATTATAAATATTTGGAATTTTGGTCCAAACGGCCTAGTGAGGTTGCAGAGAAGTATTAGAAACAATATCTTCAGACCACTCATCAACCCTCTAAACGACCCCATAAGATCATTTTGGTCTATATCCCAGCGACCTCTTCAGACCGCTCATCAGCCCTCTAAATGACCCCATAAGATCGTTTAGGTCTATATTCTAGTGATCTGCAGAGGTCGTTAAGGCCAGTTTCGTCTGTAAACGATATTTGGGCATCGTTTTGGATGCTTTTGTGCGACCTGGGTGGGTGTTCTGGACCAAAATCTAATAAAAAATTTTATTTGATTTTAGTTCATTTCATATCCAAACCAAATTCATATACGCACATATCCAACCAAATTCAAACTCAAATTCATTTGATATCCAACGAAACCCTAATCAAACTTCAAACCAAAATCATTTCATATCCAAACCAAGTTCATGCCATATCCAACCAAATTCAAATTAAAATTCACGTTCAAATTTCATATTCAAATTCAACATGAAATTCAAACGCACATAGCCAAAATCCAAATTCATATACATAACTTCTCGACTTCATACATAAATGATTATAACTTCAAATCCCAAATTCAAACCCCACTATACATAACTTCAAATTCAAACACAAATGATTCTAACTTCAAATTTTAAATTCAACTTCTTCACCATCTCTATCTTCGTTGTCTTCATCACCACACTACAAGAGATAAGGGTTTTAGCAACGCTTGCAAGCGTAGCCAATACCAGCAAAACCGTAGCAAAAGCTCATTTGCTTTCGCCTTTATGGCGGCGTTGCCCGTGTCGTCTGACAGACATTAAGCATGAAGCAAAAGCTTATGGGCAACATTATAAGCGTGGCTAATACCGTTTCCTTTGACTACACTCAAAAGCGTTGTTGAAAGATAAAAAAGCGCAGCTGATAATATTTTGGAGTTTGTTTTAGTAAAATGACTAATTATTTAATAAAAATCATTAGCAACACATTGGCCATACTTTGGGGCGTAGCTAAAACTAGCCATCTACAACCCTTTGGGGTGTAGCTAAAGGGAGAACATTGGCCACACTTTGTTACGCGGTGCAAATAAAAGTGCATTGGCAACGCTTGAAAGCATAGCAGGAAATGTTCCATGAGTGTAGCTAGAAGGGGGGACATTGGCCACACTTTCTTATGCGTTGCAAATAGAATTGCATTAGCAACAGTTGAAAGCATAGCAGGAAGTGTTTTTAGTTGTAGGTTATGTCAACTTTTGGCAACACATTGGTCATAGTGAATGATAGTAAGTGGTTGAATACAATAAGCTTTAGCAATGCCTCAAAAGCTTGAACTACTAGTTATTCTTTCATCAGTAGCCACGCTTATTGGCATAACTAAATACTCTTACAAATCTATCTTGCTTTTATTTTACCCTGCTTTTGCAATTCAGAGAGATTAAAACCATCAAATATGTAATCCAACAAAATAAACAGAAGTCATACACTTCATAAGTAAATAATCAGAATTCATACACTTTATAAGATAAACATAAGTCGTACAGAAATCATATACATATACAGAAGTCATACACTTCTCTGAAAGAGCTACCACTACGTCCAAAATGTCACCCAAAAAAGTTATCATCCAAAATGTTGACGTTTGTTAAAGTTGTAATAGAAACTTTGTCCAACTTTAAGGGCCTATTTGTTCTGAAGGAAAGACCAGGGAAAGGAAAGGAAAAGAGGTGTGGTCCACCTTTTCCGTAGTTTTGTAGCTGTTTGTTTGCCCATGGAAAGGAAAACTTGTTGTCCGTGCAGAAACAAAATTGGGGAAACGAAAATGGTTTTGTGTCTGCGCTATAGACCTAAATTTTTTACGGAAAGGAAACAAAAAAAAAAACCCCAAAAAAAAGAACCCAAAGAGAACCAGAGAAAAAGGAGCTGCCCCCTTCTTCATCTTTTTTTTTTGATAGCGAAATTCTTCTATCGTGTTGAATACGAAATATGTAGAGACGATTTAAAAGAGGGGTAGTTGTGAGTTTAGTACTTAATACAACCTGCAAATACTTTACAAACTGCTCGCTTTCACTCTCACTATTAAGTTTTTAGGCTGTGTGGTCAAGCTGAAATATGCGTGCTTCACAATAAACCAAACAATGAAAACCAAACTATACGGTGAATCCCATGTGCTGCTGCTACATTATAAACATTATAAACCAAACAAAAAAATATTATAAACATTCAAAATTGCATACTTTAGTATATCAAAACCATGTGCTGCTGCTACATTTGGACCAACGCTCAACTTGATCAAAGTTTTCCAACCCAAACATACCAAATATGCTGAACAAAAAAATATTAGTAGTTTAAAATTTGGTTTGCTGAATTAGGCCCAGGAACTTCGATACAAAAAACAGTTAACTCAAAAAAAAAAAAAAAAAAAAAAAACAGGAAACTGCAATCACTCACCATGGTGCCCTTGCAAAGTAGCAATATGCAAAGCATCATACCCAGACTTACCCAAATCAGGTTGTTCATCATAAGATCGTACAAAGGACACATTGTGATTAAGTGGGACTTAACTGCACACCCTTATTTACGTATAGGGGTATGTATGATATTCCTCTTCTTCTTTCGCTAGAAGTGCTATAAAATGGAAAAAGTTCTTGGTGTTAAGCTTAGGGGGAAAATTGGTGGTAATTGATTTTGTGTTTGTAGGTAATGGTGGTTCTTGAATGTTGTTGATATTGCGTGGGTTGTTGTTCATAATATGGGTAGTGTGGAAGTCGTGTTTGTTGTTCTGTTTCTCGTCTAGAGTTTCTGATACTTGTAGGTGGAGGAATAGCCCAATTCTCCAATTTCACGAGTTTGAAATCGTTTTATACCGTTGTACTCTGTCAAAGGCATGATTTAGTCAATAAAAATGGACTCATATGTGCTATGTGATCCAAAATTATGTAATTTTAGCTTAGTTCATGCCTTTGAATCATTGGTAATTTGATGCGGTGGAAATTCAATCAAAGCAAATACTGATAAACATATATTGAGAACATTTTATTCCATTCTATAGTACTACTGCAAAATTGTATGTTGTATGAAACTTCTGATACTAATTCAAGAACCTTCTGATATATATTGTATGAAATTGTATGTTTTGATTATGTCGTAGGAACATGGATGATTGCGAAATAGCTGCATACTTGTGTGTAATTGCTGCATATTTTGTAGTGTTACACATTCTTGAGAATAGGCCTATTGATAGGGCTTAATAGAAATTGGGACTACGAGAGACACCTAGCCCTTGAGAGGTCAGTATTGAGAGAATGGTAATAATTGTCATAAAATGCTCCGATTGAATAGAGTGTGCTTTAATAATCTATGTGAACGACTTCAAGAAAGAGGTTTGATTTGCTAGTAGGTGGGTTCCCCGTGAAAGAACAAGTGGCAATGTTTCTTTATATTTTAGGCCACGATACACGCGTGTGGCGCCTACTGCTTGGACTTTGATAAGGTCACAAGAAACAATCCACAGACATTTTCATAAAGTTTTATGAAATTATTAAGGCTTGGGAGGGAATTCATAAGACAGGCAAGTCAAACAAACTCCCCAGCAACAGGAGGTGATCCGAAACCTTGGGCCATGAGATATTTTAAGGTACATCGAGTTGTTAATACTTGCCTTTAAACCCAGCTAGCATTTCTCTTAAAGTACAACGTTATTAGTTTTTAATTAGTTTTCCCTCCCTTGTTTTATGTAGGATTGCGTTGGTGCAATCGATGGTACTTTTATCCCGGCAATGGTACCTATAGAAGACCAACCACGCTATCGTAACCGGAAGGGAAATTTAGCGCATAACGTTCTAATGGCTTGTACATTTGATATGAAAATATCATATGTATTGGCCGGATGGGAGGGTACTGCCCATGATAGTCGGATATTGAGAGATGCTCTAAACCATCCAAGGGAGAGGTTGTTTGTTCCACCTGGTAAATATTACTTAGGTGATGCAGGTTTCCCACTTGCCCCAGGTTTCTTAGTTCCGTACCGAGCAACAAGGTATCATTTATCTGAAATTGGAGAAATGGCGGCACAGAACGAGAAAGAGTTATTTAACTTTAGACATTCTTCACTGCGTAATGTAGTAGAGCGCACTTTTGGACTTTTGAAGCAACGATTTGCTTATTTGAGGATAACCCTTTTTTACAATGTGGATATACAAGTTGATTTGATCATAGCTTGTTGTATACTACATAATTTCATACGAGTGGCTGATCCTAGCGATCTTGGTGGATGGGATGAACCGAATAATGTGGATGAACCTAGAGATATGGACAACCAAGGTCATGATTATAGTGCACTAAGGCCAACTGATGAGTGGAAGTTGTTCAGGACCAACCTTACAGAGAGGATGTGGGCCGAGCGTCATATGTTTCGTAGGCAAAGAGAGTGATCGACATGTATTTGTCTATTATATTATTTTAGTTATTTATGTATTTGATATTTATGCAACAGTTAATTGTTATGGGTTGATTTATGAATCTTTTAAATTCAATTTCTATGTAGTATTTAGTTTTTTAACAACATGTATTGTAGAAATGAATGTGTTATGATCATATAATAACAGGGATGGCAACACAAGAAACACCTCAAACACCGGTACACGATCAAAAAGGGAGATTAGTTTGGACTCAAGCTATGGATGATGTCATGTTAGATGTTTTCTTGGAACATCTTGCTAAAGGTTTAAGAGGAACTGGTGGTTGGAAGAAAGAAATCACATTCTTCGCTGTTACAAAGGCAATGAAAGATAAACTGGGTTTTGTTATCGATATTGTTAACGTTGAAAACAGAATCAAGACAAAGAGGACTGCAGTTAAATCATTCAAAGATTTGCGATCATTCTCTGCTAGTGGTTTCGGTTGGAATCCGGATACAATGATGATAGAAAGTGATGCTTCAGTCTGGGCAGATGCAATCAAGGTAAGTATATTTATACGAACAAGTTTTGTTAGTTATTGTAGTTATCAAAATATGTTACAAAGTATCTTTTGCTTTTGTGAATATGATTAATATGCTATGTAAATATTTTTTATGTCGGCAGGCAAACCCAAAAAGGAAGACCTATAAAGGTAAGCCAATATGTAGGTTGTTGGAGTGGGTCGAAGTGCTTGGAGACAATATTGCTTGTGGTAACGTACAAAAAACTGGTCTTACAGTGGATGAGGACGCTACAGCAACAAATGAGATGGATATGTCATCCACAGTATTATACTCATACTTTGCTCAATGAAGGCATGCATATCGATGTGGATAGTTTTCCGACAACTAATGATAAGGGAGGAGGCTCTCACACTGCTACTTCCCAAACATCAAATCACCTGCCCAACCAAAATTACCTCGAAGAAGAAGCGGAAGAGCACGGAAGGTGGGGGATGATGCTATTGAAGGCATGAAGCTTGTTATGCAAAATGTGGCGATTCTTTCATTGTGAGAGGACTGCCGATTGAGGCTAGCAAGAACAATGTTTTAGCCCTCATTTGGGACCGATTTGTTACGCCATTTATGAAATTGAAGGGTTGGATGTTCCCCAAAAGATTGCGGCTATGGAGTTGTTTTCAAAGGATGGTGCTGAAAACCTGAAGATGTTTTTTCTCAAGATGGATACCGACATGCGTGCTACTTGGTTATTGAAGAAGCTTGCTGAAAATTGACTTGATGGGTTCTTAAGTCTTCTCTTGGAGTTTAAGATGCACTTTTTGATGTTTATTTTAAGTGTTGTGGATGTTTTGAGGATTTAAACCTAGTTCTTTGTTGTTATTTTCTAAATACACTATGAGGTACATAGTTGTAGTAGTTTTATGGATAATATTATGCACGTGTGCTGTTTGCAGGTGTAGAAAAGCTTGTTTATACTCTACGAGTGTTGATAAAACAAGATAGTTTATGTTTTTTTTTTTTTTTATTCTATATGCTGAATTTCTTTTTACAGGTGTCATGTATGATATATGTGCCCAAAATAGGATAGGTCATGCCAAATTTTTTTTCGCATGAACTATGAGTTTAAAGAAAATCGTTAGGTAATATAACGTCTGTTTCCAACTTTCTTTTCCTTTCCACAGTTTTTTGATAACAAACAGGATTATTCATTTCCACAGTTTACCAAACATACACAATTTTAAAACTGTTTCCATTCCATTCCATTCCTTTCCATAGTGGACCACTCTCATTATTTCCTTTCCTTTCCTTTCCATTAGTTAAAATTTAACAAACAGGCCCTAAATTGTGGCATTCATTCTTCCCAGGAACGAACTCCATAATCCTCCCTCACATCTCCAAGACATTAGGCCCCAGTACTTGAACTCTGCAATTGGAAAAGAATTTGAGCATAAGTGAATCTAGTTTGAGCATAAAAGAATGACTAATTAACACAAAGACTATGAGGATACAAAGAGGCAGTATACTAAACTGGTCAAACATCAACATATTAAAAGTTCATTACCTTGAATGGTCAAGAAATAATGAATATCATGCGATACAAATCATACCATCATATATCAGGCTTCACTCTTCAATTAAAGGTAGAGTGAACTATTTTACAGGGATATGTAACTGAAAATGAAGTGTATGTCCATACTATGTACTGCTCAAACAATCAAGATTTGATGGCTGGTTAATATGTGACACCATGTAGGCATTTCTTATCTCACTTCATTCATCAAGATCAGAGAAAGTGAGAAACATAAAATCCATCCATCTTCTAAGAAGAATAAACATTAGTTACTTTGATCACACATATCAAACTCTGCATTGAAAAGAGAAAATGAAATATTTTATGAGCATACCAACATCACTACCATTTCTTCTATACAACTTGAACCAGTGGTCTTAGATTGGTATCAAAAAAATATCTTGAACCAGTAAGCAGCTAGAGTAAGGAGATGCAATAAAGCTCGGGACGGATAGCACAACAAACAAATGTAGAGAAGAATGTATATATATGTGTAGTCTAAGAATGTCATGGTGCTATCCCTCGCTTAAAGCTTAACCTCAGCAAAATATTGGCCACCATTAGATGGTGACTTCATGAGCATTGTTTGGTCATAATTTTCAGATCACAAACCTGATCAATCAATATTGGCTACTAATTAGCTACCTCGCGCTAACTCTTGTCAGTGCATAGCGCAGCAAGTGTCCAAGTTATATAAATTTAGGAGTCCAATGACACGCCTTATTGTGACCAGAAAATGTAGAGCCATATAAGCTCTAAGACTAGAATTCAAAGCTTTAGCATTTAAGTTGTAACCTCTTAAAAATACATACCGCATGAGCACCAGCGAACTGCGACATAAGAAATTCCAATTTGGCTTTAGAAGAAGTTTTCCAACTCTGCAACTCCTCAACCCTAAGGTCAGTATCAAGTAAACGAGCTATGAGCTCCCCGGCACGTTGTTCAGACTCATGTGCATGTCTTTCAGCAACCTCTGCTCTCCTAAGCTCCTCCACTTCAGAATTACAGTAAGCCAAGGAAGAAGAGATTGGATCCTGACTTGATCATCTAATCCTAGTTTTGGATCAGAAGCTTCACACGTTCAATGGGAGCAGTAGATGTTTTGGATACAGCAACAGAGGCACCACCCATGCATTAAGAAGTCAATGGCAAAGTTAGCAAAGCCTTTCTATACACTCGGGGCTTGAACAAAGATAGGTGAGGTGTAGCTAGTAACAGGCGATAAGTCAAGACTAGTTCGGCAGGGCCGCTGCATTCCAGGATACTACAAAACCCCATTTCTATACTGTCCACCACCACCAATGCACCTTTCATACAGACCATTGGTAGACCAACATATGATTCCATACAAAAACCACTTCTAAAACTCAAAGGACATCTAAAAATAGTGCCATCTAAACACACAACCAACATTACCTTTGCATAGACAAGATCATCATATATTTATATAGTAGTTCAAATCTTGATTTGTTTTAAGATACTATATCTCTTATTGTTTTCATATACTATATCTCTTATTGTATACTATATACTATCTCTTATTGTTTTCATTCTTTAAATTATATCAATCATGGAAGGAAATACCACCAAACAATATTATAAACAAGGATGTCTAGCAAGTAATTCTAGGCCACCAAGAGGTTTAGCAAAACAATCATTCATGTAAAAGAAATCCAGTGTGAGAACGTTCCCTCTCACTTAATTACCCATAAGAAATCTATTTTGCTTGAGAAAGATCTAAAGAAACAATTTCTTAAGTAACTAAGGTTCACTCGAAATTGGATGAAACACAAAACACTAGCAATTATTTCCATGTAAGTTTGCATCACATTAACAACCACTAAATCTAACACATTGTATTCTTCAAAACATCAAAATGAGTGTATTCATCAGATGACATATGTAGAAAACAACATCATGGCACAGCACAGATATTGAAATGAAAATAAAGAAAAACAATCCATGGGGATGAACACCATGCATTTTCTACACATCCCTTTCTTCATCAGCAATACCCGCATATATAGATAATTGTAGTCTAACAAATAAATGTCATCAACACACAAACTCAGTCCTTTTAAATCACAAACTACTTACGAAATCAGTACCGACATTATTCATAATAAAATCCCAAACTACTTATAAAATTTGATGCTTTTAAATCAAAACAGTTCAAAAAGAAATTCATACCAAACCCATTAAAACTTCAAACAAATCCCATTAAAGCAATCAATTTAAATTTCAGAAAAAAGTTAATGGGAAAAGGAAGAAGACACAAAACCTGATCTTCTTTGTAGTTCTCGAGCAACTTAGATAACCCAAAATCAGCTTTTGCTTCCTGAAATCAAACCCCGCAATGTAAAAGTTCAAAAAAAGTGCAGCAAGTTTGCAACCCAGTTTTGCTGTGCTGAGTTAAGCGTCTTTTTTTTTTGCTGGAAGTGTGTCAAGCAGGGTTTAGTTATTTCAGACAGGAAAAAAAAGGATAAAAATTTCATTTTTTTTCTTAAATGTTGAGCTGCTGCTAATCCAGATTTCCAAATAAAATAAAATGGGAGATACCCAATCAAATCGAGAATGGAGAAGCAGTATCAAGATGTTACAACACGCACTGCATTTGTTGTTGCTCATTCTGCATATACACCATGTCTTTAAAGAACACTGGTGCTGCTCTTAGTGATTTTGGACGAGGTTAAGTTCAAGACCCTCATCATCATCGCTCTCATAATAATAATGTCCCACTTCATCACCAACCTACAATTCAACTAAATAAAATGAAAGAAATGCATACCTCAAATCAAAAGCTTAGCCTGGGATCCAACTAACCCACCTATCAAGAAAATTTTACAAAATTAGAATCATGCCAAATACAAAAGCTTTAGACTTTAGATATATAAACTCAAAATTCTTCAACATTAGAAAAATATGAACCTTTGGACTTTAGGTGGCAAACAAAAAATGAAGAGATACAATTGACTTACGAGTGAAGGGACCGAAGCACACACTGAAAATAGAGAGCGATGATGGAAGAGAATAGAGTTGGAAGAGAGAGAGACGGAGAGGGTGGGCTGGAAGAGAGAGAGAGAGAGGCGCTTGTATTTTTAGTTAGTTGATTTTCTTTTGGATAATGAATGATAATGAATTTTACAATTAATTATGACAAGCGTGCAAACAAGTTAACCATGAAGTCGCTTTCTCAATAAAGAAATCCTATCTTTCTAAAAACAAACTCGTTAGAAACCAAATTTGTCGTAATAATCTGGTCCATAATCTTCTCGGAAGTCTCTTGATTAGCTTCAATAGACCGTTGTTCCAAGAATCCAAAAGTGTCGAAATTTAACTAATAAAACAATCTTTGATTAATTTCTACAAGCTTCCTCATGCTTCTCCATCTTTCACTGTTCTTTGCCCTCTTAGCGGCTTCTCCTACCTCAAAGTCACCATTCCCCAACCCTACCAACGCGGAGAGACTCTCGTTACATCAACACATGCATGCTTTCCCTCGGACCAATCAGAATCAAGACATCCAGCAGTAGAAGTGTCGATTTGCTCTCATTCGGATCGATGAGAAAGTTAACAGAGCCTCTTTCTTCACTTGTACCCCCTCCAAAAATGCATCACACAAAATGTCTCTAACATGATCATGTCGGTATTTAAAACCGGGAAATGTCTACATGTAATCGCGTGGTCCCCAAAAGCATCTAATCTACTTTTTGGCATACAGGCAAAGACCCCCGTCGAGTAGTCGAGAGGAATCATAAGACGATACCTAAGAATGGCACGATACTCCACCTGTGACATACGTTGTCCAAGTCCCTCTATCGGAATAGCAAGTAGAAAATCTTTTGCATGTTCCTACTGCAAGCATCCCATGACTACTTTCTGACGAGTAGAGAACTCAAACTCCCTCTCAAGACTAGCAACAATCTTACCAGAAAGCTTTTGCCAAAACTTTTTGTGGTTTTGAGGGACGATGCATTCACAACCCGAGAATCAAGGTCAAAATCAAGAAGACGAGAGACGTAATGCACTAGTAGCATCACTAGGATCTCACCCATAGGCACCGGACCACAACTCCTAAGAATGTGGTTCAAGCTCTAAAGTCCGAAAACGGAGGCCACAAAAGCAAAAGCGAGACATCGAGGCACGATGAGATACCTAACCCACTGGCCTTGATGGAAGCGTGCCGCTAAACGCCATTGCAAATCACCGGGCCGGACCATCGAAACTATAATGCCCCCGCAGAACCATGCGAATGTGTTGATCAAAAGTCTTAATAGCCTCTCTAAAAAAAGTGGTGGACAAGTCTGAACTACAAAACCAACTTGGAGAGCCCCAAAGACAAGCTTCGTAAAAGTGCTAACTCACACCGTGGATCCTCCAATGCAATCTAAACGGTCCATCGAAGTCATAGCCTTTTCAACACGCTTTTACGAAAGCAAGACTCATGACAAAAGAAGAATCGATTAAATCGCCTCCAAGTAACGACCCCCCACGAGGACAAGATAAATCAAGGAAACAGACTAGGAATGGAACGACGCGGATCCATTGATGGCCAAAATATCTCGCCTTGGCCACATTAAGAACCAACCCATAAGAAGGCCCTTCTTCCCCGATGATACGCGAAAGTCGCCGCCACTTGTTCTCAGATCCCCAACTAGAGTCCCATAATCTAAATACCAAGCTTGGAGCAATAACCCGACAACTTGACCGGATCTCGTAGAATCGAGGGTGCAACACGGTCAAAAGAGAAGGGGGACCCAAAGGATCACCTTGTTGAACCCCGTAAGCATACCATATGTAATCATCCCCAAGTATAATCTTGCGGTGACAATAAAAATACACCGACCCGGGAAATAAGCGGGCAAATAATGCAAACCTCTCTCAACATAGTAGTTCGATCAACCATATTAAAGGCATTATGAAAATCTACTAGCAACATAGAAAGAGATGTACTGTCACCGTTAGCATATACCATGCGATTAACAGCATGCAAAATTGCCTCTGCTCCTCGAGGGACACCGACCCCATACTGGAAATCCTGCAAGTACCCTACCAACTCTTTGGAAACCCTTTTCATTGCAATTTTGGAAACAAGACGTCACCAAACCATACCTACAGCTATCGGACGAATGCTATTATCCGGCTTAAGAAGTGGAGTGGCGGAGCACTTGCTATGAATTCTGCTAACGACGGGACATTGTCCCCTCAGAACCACGATTCACCAATCGGCCAAGGCATCTAAAAAGTCGACGATATAGCTGCTGCAGCACCACTCATGGCATCTAACAAGTGCTGAGCACGGAGACCATCACGACCACAAGAAGTACCTTTCGGAAATGACTTAATACATGACAATAAGGTGTCTCTCTCTACTAATAAAGGGGGCTCAGCAAAAAGAACAGTTGGTCTCACAAGTGGTTGTCACACCGGGTGTTTCTCCTTTAATGCATGTACAGTCTCTGCATTATTGGAGGCAACCCCTGATGATGATAACACTTGTACCGCTGCAGCAAAATGTCCATCAGCAACTTTCTGTAAGCATCGACGCACATTCTGAGTGGGGACGAATTTCCTGGTTGACTGGATTGAAGAAGGCTCTATTACAGACTTTAAGAGGCGAAACATCCCACCAGGCTCATTCCATGTCGTCAAAGCATGGAGAATCTGTTTCTGGCGAAGATTTTTTCGAAAATACGAGCGGCGTTCCCGATGATTCGCGGGTTGAAAAACTTGCGAGTATACTGGCGCGTGAAGAAGACGAACCCAAGACATAACCGAACCGGGATCAACCGTAATATCCCGTGAGAGCGATTTAAGTGCACCGAAAAAAGCCAAACGACAAAGCGTGGTGGTATACTTTTCACATCACGAAAAGGTATACGGAATGCACTATCAAGTAATGTCTCATCAAGATCGCTGGCAACACCAAGCGATTAGGGGGTATCACCGCACCCCCGTGGTGCCGTGGGTGTAAGATTAAGTAGTGTTGGGCTTAAAGGGTGGCTGCGGTATGCCCACAATAACACATGTGAGTTCTCCACTCTCCATCAAAACAGGTAGTTCTATGGTATCATCTGGGTGACGACTCGGTATACCAAGTGCGTGAATGCAAAGACAAATGCCACAAACCCATTTGTCAACTGACTTTAAGAAGTTCTCTAATGACAAATACAAGTCACGATCATCCTTATATCATCTCGTACCCTTTCGATACTCAACTGGCAATCCAAGTGTTGTTTATCGAAATGTGTGAAAATATAGGGAACAGTAAACCCATTACCATTCACCCCATTGGTGCAGCCATGACGATCCCGGAAAGGGCAATGAACATGTATCTTAGGGGGTGGGGCAGAAAACCCCGAAGAAGTAACTGAGAGGGCGAAACCTTTCTTCCCTCTCATAATTCCCGTCAACAACTCAACAAAACCCAAAACATACCAAAACCAAACCCCAAAACTCGTCAAACAACATACAAAACCCAATACAAACAAATCTCAAAACCTTAATTAGTGAGACGGGGTAACCTCTCTCCTTTTTTTTAGGTAATTTTTCAAATACCAACCAAAAATTGCATTAGAGATACAATCTGGTAATCGTCACCTGTCCACATGTAGGGGGGCCACTTCCAAATTACAACCCAACACGACCCATCAATGCATTCAAGATGCGTCAAGGTGGGGTGTAGTAGTGACCACAAAGATCCAACTCCTTTCGATCAACACTCTAATAATTACTAGAACAAGTGCATTAAATATGCACAATTACACTGCTACAGGGAAACCGAAAATATTCTATGGTGATGGTGGCGGCGGTGGTAGAGTTGGAGTCTTTGCACGGATAGTGTAACACTGGATTTTGTTTTTTTTTTAGAGATGATGGTCGGGTGTTTCGGAGGAGAAGGTCGGGTCCGTGGTGGCGGTGATGGTGGCGGTGGGGGTGGGGGCAGGGCGTCGCGAAGACGAGGAGCGGGTTGGGTTTTGTCTTTTCGGGCCGAGAAGAAGGGCTTTGGGTTTTTTTTTTTTTTTAGAGAGAGGCGGCCGGTTTATTTTTAGGAAGGACTATATACGACCCCCATATATCTCTCAAGGCGACTCTATCTCAAGGCACCCCATTTTTTCAAAGCGCACCACTAAATTTAAAATTATCGTTGGGCACACCCTCCCCCGGCCTCAAAAACTAAAAACTTTATTTTCTCTTTTCATTGTTCTCTTTCTACCTCCGGCTATTCTCTTTCTTCCTCCTCTAAAATACAACATTATGAGCCACCTTTTTTTAAAAAATTCTTCTTCCTGTGTTTAAGACGTTATAATGATGAAAAATGAGTTTTAAAATGTGTTAAGCTTTTTACCATATTTGACTAAAATTGTTGGAACACTTGGGCCCAAATCGCGATCTGTGGAAGTCCTTGAATCATGTTTAAAGGCTGGGTTATCTGGTAATGTTATGTTTATTTCAATGTTGTAATGTATAAGTTTTTAACGTGTTTAGCTGATATGTGGTGATGTTTTATTGGCAGTTGCAAGATTTGATTTTTCTTCATTGAATGACCATTACCACCAGGAGACTCTTGATAATTTGAGGAAACAAAGTGTTTAAGGTAATAAGAACTTTTTTATTACCCATTTTAACTTAACTTTTGTTTAACTGTGCTATCTTATGGTTTGATTCTTTGTTTTTAAGATTTGGGTAATGGGTATAATCTTCATACTTGATTCATAGCTATGTAGTTAGTTTTTACTCGAAGTTTTGTTTGTGTTTACTTAATTTGTGAAGAAAAACGTTTTAGACCTTTTAAAGAAAGACAGAGTAACATACTCATATTCGCACCCATCACCAAATATGCCCCATAGCTTCCCTCAGGGTCGACCAAAATAGGCGGTGCTTGAGAATCTTTCCATTTTTGTTCCATCGGACAAATGCTCGCACATCTCTCATAGTATGTATCTCGTGCCTCACATGCAATTTTAACACTTCTCTGCGGAATGCTTCACTATCTTCTTTTGACAAGCCTTTAGATTCAAACCCCTCAATAGTAGCACATGTGTCACACACAAAAAGATGATGGAATCTTCTTTTTAAAAATATATTACTTACATAACTGAAAAAAAAAATAGACAAAGCTAGCCCAACTACCTGATAAGATGCCGTGAGAATAATATCCGCACCTGCTTCAAGGTAATCGAGGTGTACCTGTAACATAAGAGGTCATAATTACAAGATGAAACTATTCATATGTGAATGGCAATGGAATAAAGAGACATTACAGTTTGGATTAAATGAGGAGAACTGATAAGACACTTGGCACTCCAAAGAGGGTCATTAAGATCAGCACCATGTCGTTCAAGTTCAGTTGCTAGTCCTCCATCAATCAAGGCGTACCCACCCGACTGTTGAAGGAAATTGGACATGCTCGACAATGGATTAACGAGTCCCAACCTCATTTTGATAATTTTATAGGTTCTTGTTTTGGTTAGTAGTGGTCATCTATATTTTTATAGTTAGCCTGAGGCTAGAAGCAAATGGGGTGACCATAATTTGTTTTTTTCAAATGCACTTGCATTCTGCAGACTCTTTTGTGAGAATGTTAATCCTTAGACACAGTATTCTCTTCTATGTTAAAATTATCAAGCCATATTCGTATTATCCTAAGTGCCTAATGCATATAGCTAGGGTAACTTGAAGACACAGTATTCTCTTCTATGTTAAAATTGTTAACAGTTGGCATTTAACTTTTTGTACCAATTTTACTCTTAACTAGCCATCGTACAGTATGTAGTGCTCCCATTTTCCCCAACTTTTTGATTCCGGCATCACTGAACTATGAACTATGATGCTATTATTGATGAAAACCAAGTTTAGGAAGCCATTAGAAGTTATAAGCCTATAACTTCATGTTTGCCCACGAACCGGAATTGGATTCAATTTGGCATCTTGAATGTCAACGTGGTTCGTATATAAAAAAAAGGAAAACATCCACTGTTTCACACACTTCTGAAAATGCACAATGAATGGCATTAATCGTTCTACACACATCCAAGTAGAGTCGAGGGAAGCACATTTGACAAAGACAAAGAGGATTTGTAGTAGTAATATTAGTACCATTTTATAATGTTGATACTAAGCAAGACTTTACTTTCCTCCGGTTTTTCTATCTTTAGCTTAATACCGTGGTGTTCAAAGATTGTCTTTTGCTCGCTCGCTTTTGAGCGGTTTTATTTCCTATCGATTGACGGTGGTAGTTCAAGAGACTACCGGCAAGATTCCATGATCTGTTTAAAACTTGAATCGATGAGTTCTTTCAACACTTTCGGCATGGAAATCCTCGAAATATTTTTTGTAGGTGTAACTTGTTAAGATCATCCGCTCCCGGTATGGCTAAACGATCAATGATTTAAACAAGTGGAAATCCATCGTTTGTTACCAGTGGCTTTGGTTACTCAGCGGGGACTCTATTGTTTGCTGAGTGTTCCATTATTTCCCTTGGTTGGTCACTTGGTCTACAGCCTACACTGCGTGTAGATTTTGTTTCCCTCATGATTTTTTGCATTTGCTATTGAATGTGGCTTTGGTGGGTTATGCACTTATGCCTAGTGTTTTCTTGTGATACAGTTTCCATCTCAGACAACTCTGAGTAGTTTTGTCTGTCTTATGTTGTGATAGATCACAAAATGGATTTGTTTGTTATTACAAAATAGAGGGCAACAATTTTTGCTGCCCTCTGACATTATCGTCTTTTAAGATATTTGCAGCCCCAAGTAATTTTGGGTTAAATCGCAACCGAAGTACCAAAGAGTAAAAACTCAATTGATTCAAACTATTACGAAGACTTGAACAATTTGTGGACAAGCAAAATAAGTACCTTTTCAATACCTAAGTTGTTATGGAGTATAGAGCCCAAACTTTGGAGACAGATGTGTATCACGAGATGGTGTCGCAATACTAGTGTCAGTCACTTCTGAAAATGCACAGAACAAAGAGGAAAATGAATATGCAAAAGACGGTATCACATACTAGGATAGTACATAGTTGCATACACAAAAAAGTCCAAAATAAAATTGCATGTTACCCAATTTCTCTATTTGGTAGCATGAATTGCCCAACCTGTAGTTTTTTTATGATTCTGTTTTATGCGGAATGTGTCTGTCTAGTTTTATGACTTTTATCTCATTTCCTTGCATGTTGTGCTTGGGGTTTCACTTACTAAATTCCTTCACTTCAAAAGCTTGCATTTTCTGTCTTGCATCATAAAGTTTGGGTTGTAATTGAAATTTGACTATTGTTAGCTATTGACGTATTACAGGGATAGTCATGCCACCCCGAAAAAAGAAAGGGAAAGTTGTCTCTAGTCGCCAGCCTTCAGTTAGGGTGCCCCAAATGGCATCTTATCGAATACGAAAAACCAAAAAAGCAATAGTTGTAGAAGACAATATTGAAGAAGACAAGAATGTTGAGTTGGAAGAAAAACATGATGAGGAGATAGAGGTTTCTAATGGGCAAGAAGAAAATTTGCAGCAAGTAGATAATGTTGAGTTGGAAGAAGAACATGATGAGGAGATAGCGGTTTCTAATGGGCAAGAAGAAAATTTGCATCAAGTTGATGAGAACGAGACCGATGGAGAGTTTAAATTGGGAATATATTCCGGAGGCCCTATAGATAACAAAGTTTTGGTCGATTATGAGGACCATTATGCTCGCAAGATTTGGGCTGGAAAGGTATTTTTTTTTACATCTATGCTTAATTCATTTTATAGTCGTGTTATTTATTTATTTATTTATTAAATTAAAATCTTGTTTAATTTTGTAGGAAAGGGGTATTCTAAAACTACACCACCATACCGTCAAACTAGAGCAATGGGACATAAGTGAAGAACCACCTCTTTTCCAAAAGAAGCTAGAAGATACCAGGTTGTTAAACTTAGCCTTGTATTCGTGGAAGAACTTCAATGCAGTAGTGATTTCAGCATTTTGTGAGAGATGGCATCAAGAAACAACTACTTTCCATCTCCCATTTGGCGAGATGGCCATTACTCGATGATGTCACCCAAATTTTGGGGATTCCAATCAAAGGTCTTCTAGTGGAGGGAATCTATTTGTTAAATAAAGGAAAAGCAGAAGAATTGCTTATACAAGGGCTTGGTTTGACGGCCGAAAATGTACCCAAAGTGAAAAAAGAGCATGTGACTCTAGAGTGGTTAAGGAAGACATTCTCTAACACCCCCGAAGATGCTACGGCTGAAATTGTTGACTGTCATGTTCGAGCTTATTTGTTGTTTCTTTTGGGGTGTACAATCTTCCATGATAAGTCGGGAGTTGGTGTACACGTTGCCTACTTGCAGGTGTCGTTGGAGGTTGACAATGTTTCAAAATATGCTTGGGGTGCTGTTGCGTTGGCTTATTTATATAGGGAGTTGGCAAAAGTATCTCTACGAAATGGGAGACAAGTTGCCGGGTGTATGACATTGTTGGAAGTAAGTAGTATTTTATTATTGTAGGGAGTTATCTTATTTTTAAAATTTGATTTGTTCACAAAATACTTTTGTAGGCTTGGGTGTATGAACACTTTCGTCTTCAGAATTCTCCCATGATCAATATGGACTTTAAAAGGGATATGCCTCGTATGAGACGGTGGATGGTATATCCCTCACTTTCAATGGCCACAGTGTCTTCTTTGATCTACCTTCGGGAGGAGATAGACTTATTATCAGCTAGAGAAGTAAGGATATAAGTTTAATACTTTCTTATTAATTATAATTTGTTAGTTTGTAAAATGATGGAAGAGAATAACAATTATGAATTTTTGTGTGTTAGGTTTATTGGGACCCTTACAAAGATGTTCGTGACATCCGACCATTAGATCTATCGTTACTTTTTTTAATGGCATTGTGTGTGCTTGATATAGTGAAGGCTACAATATTGACCGAAGTTCTACGTCAGGTTGGATATGTTCAAAGGATTCTTGGTAGGCCGATTCAACCTAAATATGGTAGTAAAAAAGCAAATGTATGATACAATGTGAGTCAATACACTTTTTCCCGATTGTGGACGTCGGGGGATAATCATGTTTTGTCTGAGTTTGAACGTGGTGAACGTGTTATGGCTTCCTCGGATTGCGTTAATAGATATATAGATTGGTTCAACAATATTAGCCATCCTCGTATGCGGAATCCGAAGCACTTTTCACAAGTTCATAGACTTCCACCTGTAAATTGGGTAAGATGTATATATATTTTTTATTCCTACTCGTATTCGATTTCATTGTGTTTGAAAAATATAATATATCTAATGTTAGTCATATTTGTGATATGCATTTAACTGTCAAATTACTTTATATATAGGAACTTATTGTAAATGAAAGTTTACAAGGTTGCTTAAAGAATCGTTGGACATAGGAGGAACCCAAGATGTTCATGGGATGTTAGCACGTGAGAAGATGATATACAACATTCTCCAATTCAAACAAATCATTCAAGAAAGTTCACAAAGTGGAGGTGGGGGTGAAAATAGTGGAGATGTTGGTGAAAATAGTGAGGGTGGTCAAGATAATGGTGGAGATGGTGGTGAAAATAGTGGAGATAACATGGACATTGACATAACAAAGTCGACCAAACGACAACTTGCAATGAGGCAGAAGAGAAAGAAATGATGGTGTTAATGTTGGTGTTTCTATCTAATTGGGGGGTTTTTTTTTTTTTTTTATCATGGAACATCTAATAGATGCTCTCATTTTGTCTCCTGTCTAAAACTTTTGTCTTTGATGACTTTATACTAGGGGTTTTGTAGTGGGTTGGGATGATTCTTCGGGCTGTGGGATTTTATCTCTTATCATATTATCTAGCTAACTTAACTGTTATTTAAGTGTTTTATCTCTTATTATCTGGATAACTGAACTGTTATCGGGTTGGGGGATTTTATCTCCTAATCCTCTGTTCTTGCTGACATGTTCATTGGACTCAACCACCTGCTAAGTTGGGGAAGTTGTCAAAAACATGTTTTTGTAGGATTGCTTGGAGAACTACAGACGGTTCTGTATTTGTATATGTTGCAGTCAAAGCAGCCCTTACAAAGATTCGATAGAAACAGTTTTAAGCATACTTCCGATTTGTTAGGTAAATCTGAAGAGTTGAGTTTTGAGGATGGGCATGGACCAGAACATATTCATTTGTCGTTTACGACGAAAGATGATGAGATGAGAGTTATGTGAAGTATGGTGAGAAGGAAGGGGAGTTGACTAAGATTGTGAAGAGTGGTGTTGAGAGGTATGAGAGAGAAGATATGTGTGACTGGCCTGCGAATAACGACGTTGGGTGGAGAGATCCCGGGTTTATACATGATGGAGTTATGAAGAATTTGAAGTATGGGAAGAGGTATTATTATAAGGTAAGATATGATTAATTTCTAGTTTTGTTGCTTCATTTGTGTAATTTACTTAATTTCTAGTTTGATCAGTTGAGTGTTCAGTTGGTTTGTTTGCTTGGAATAAAGCAAAGGTTTGTAGAGAAGATTTGGAATGGTTATGTCATATGTGAAATATTGGGCATAGTCTTGTTACATTTCAAAATCGTGGTTAGAGGCTAGTTTAAATCCACATTTTGTAGTTTTTAGAGACAGCACAGTTGTGATTAAGTTTGTGTACCTTGAAACATTAAATCCAAGTTAAACTTGGAGGGTCTGCTAAAGCCCAACTTGCTTTTTGAGGAAAAAATAAAGGCTCCTTGATATGTTGCCTCCTTGAACTTCAAACTTGTTCTCAAATGGAATAGAAATTGGAAGTTAAATGTCGTAAGTGTTTCAAACAAATTTTGGTGGAGAAAGAAATGTGATATCCATCTTTACAGAAATGTGATAACTTACTAATAACTTGCTAGAAAAAATTCCCCAAAAGATTCATGTACGTTATTTTGGTCTCCTGTAATATTTGTATTTAGTTTCAAAGATTGATAGAAACAGTTGATTTTACTCCTTAACAAAAGACATTCTCCACTAAGAGTATCAATTTTAAGTCATCCCTTTCGGTGTAAGACAGTCCAGTCCAACTAACTAAAGCAGAAACGCTGGCCAGTTGAGAACGTCTTTTCACTTTAAGTTAGTTTATTTGAACTAATCTTAATACAGGACTAGCAAAATCTAATCTAAGTGTAAGACAGTCCAGTCCAACCAACTAAAGCCGAAACGCTAGCCTGGTGAGAACGTCTTTTCGCTTTAAGTTAGTTTATTTAAACCGGTTTTAATGTAGGACTAGAAAAATCTAATCTAACTATAAGACAGTCCAGTCCAACCAACTAAATTAAACATGGCTAGCCAACAAAATCTAATCTAAGTGTAAGACAGTCCATTCCAACCAACTAAAGCAGAAAAGCTAGCTTGGTGCGAACGTCTTTTCGCTTTCAGTTAGTTTATTTAAACTGATCTTAATGTAGGACTAGCAAAATCTAATCTAAGTATAAGACAGTCCAGTCCAACCAACTAAATCAAACAAAGCTAGCCAGCAAAATCTAATCTAAGTGTAAGACAGTCCAGTCCAACCAACAGAGGCATAAAGGGATAGTCTAACTGGAACATCTTTGTTTATATAAGTTAGTTCAATTAAACCATTCCTAATGCAGGACCTACACATTTCGTCTATGTATAAGACGGTCCATTCCAACTAACAAAAGGGGGCATAGAGTAGCCCAATGTGAACATCTACTCTTTTTAAGTTAGTTAAATTGAACCATTCTGACCAACACATCTCTCTTCATTTGAAATTTGAAATTTTGACAAAATATTTCGGTACAACTTACTGTAAGGTCGGATTTCAAAATTCAAATTCAAATTTTGGGCGGGTTTCGAGATTTCACCGAAATTTAAAATCCAATTTGAAATTTTGGGCAAAAAATTTAAATTTAAATTTTGTGTTTTGAATTTCAAGTTGGTTTTGTGTTATCACTAACTCCAATTTCAATTCAATTCATGTTTTCATATTGTATTGAACATGAAATGAAGAATACAAACCAAATTACCAAAATATTGTGTTCGAAATTTTACTAAAATTTAAAATTCAAATTCAAATTCAAATTTTAAAATTTGGGCGGGAAATTTCAATTTAAATTTCATCTTCAAGACTTCAAGACTTCATATGAAAAAAATAAATAAATAAAAAAAAACTACAAATCAATTGACCAAAAAATTTGAATCAAAGTTTTCCTTCACTATATATATGCTCTGAACCCAAAACCCTAAATCCTAAATTGAGTCATGTATTTAAATTCCAAAAATAATTTTGTGAGCCAAAATTCAATAATAAATTTTGAATTAAAGAAAAAAAAAATATTGTTCAAATTTAATTTCATTCATCTCTCTCAAAAAGTACAAAACCTTACCCATAAACCTTAAACCCCAACTCGGCTCATATAGTGTAGTGGGGAAGACCGTAAAATGAATATGTAACATTTAGGTGTATAAACAATGGTTAGTAATGTTTTTTAATTATTGTCTTAAAATAAAATTTTTTGTCGATATCGTGGAACCAAATTTGAGTGAATTACTAAAAATTGACCAATTTTGACCAACTAAACGGTTTATAAACCCAAAACCCAAAACTGAGTCGTGTATTTAAATTTCAAAAATAATTTTGTGAGCCAAAATTCAATAATAAATTTTGAATTAAAGAAAAAAAAAAAATTGTTCAAATTTAATTTCATTCACATATTTGTAAAGTACAAAACCTTACCCATAAACCTTAAACCCTGAACTCAGCTCATATAGTGTAGTGGGAAAGACCATAAAATGAATATGTAACATTTAGGTGTATAAACAATGGTTAGTAATGTTTTTTTAATTATTGTCTTAAAATAAAGATTTTGTCAGCCATTGTGAACCAAATTTGAGTGAATTACTAAAAATTGATCAATTTTGACCAATTAAACAGTTTAGATCAGCTATCCAAAACGAGATAGGTTAGTCCAGTCCAACCCTCCAATGCAGACGGAGTTAGCCTAATTTGAACGTCTTTTATTTTAAACTTGCTTCCAATGAACCGTTCTTAAGACAGGTCCAACACAATCTCCTATCTTTCTAAGACGGTCCAGTCCAACCATCCAATGCAGATGGAGTTAGCCTAATCTGAACGTCTTTTATTTTAAAGTTGGTTCTAATGAACCGTTCTTAAGACAGGTCCAACACAATTTCCTATCTTTCTAAGACGGTCCAGTCCAACCATCTAATGCAGATGGAGTTAACCTAATCTGAACGTCTTTTATTTTAAAGTTGGTTCTAATGAACCGTTCTTAAGACAGGTCCAACACAATTTCCTATCTTTCTAAGATGGTCTAGTCCAACCATCCAATGTAGATGGAGTTAGCCTAATCTAAGCGTCTTTTATTTTAAAGTTGGTTATAATGAATCGTTCTTAAGACAGGTCCAACACAATTTCCTATCTTTCTAAGACGGTCTAGTCCAACCATCCAATGTAGATGAAGTTAACCTAATCTGAACGTCTTTTATTTTAAAGTTGGTTCTAATGAACTATTCGTAAGACAGGTCCAACACAATTTCCTATCTTTCTAAGACGGTCTAGTCCAACCATCCAATGCAGATGGAGTTAGCCTAATCTGAACGTCCACTACCAAAAAAATGAGTTTACCCGACAGACGACATAAAGAATACCCGACAGATTCTATCTATAGGAAGTTCCCAACACATTTTGTTCGTCAGGTATAATCTGACCAACAGTTGGGTAATCTCCCTGGGCACCCGACGGTTCTACTAGAGTTGTTTACGGTCTGCATATCTCTTCCCACCGCTAAACAGTTGCCGCGCTATTGAAAAAATCAAAATAAAAAAATTGAGATGTCGCGTTCTCGAAACCTAAAAACCAAAAGTCCAAAACACATCCCCACTCCCCACTCCCAAAAGCAGACCGTCTCCTTGCTTACCCCCACCTTGTCTCTCTCTCTCTAAGATTTCAATGACGAACAACAATCTACCACGAAGAATCCGCAAGGTTTGTTTTCTTTAATTCATTTCTCGATCCATCCTTCAATTTCTTTTTATCTAATCATTTTTTTGTGATTGATCA
Organism: Coptis chinensis; assembly: GCF_015680905.1. Lineage (NCBI taxonomy): Eukaryota > Viridiplantae > Streptophyta > Magnoliopsida > Ranunculales > Ranunculaceae > Coptis > Coptis chinensis. The sequence continues at coordinate 79,644,657 of NC_141463.1, read as the reverse complement.
AGAAAAGCAGCAGCTCATAAGTGAACCAGGTAAACTTTTTTTTTTGTTAATGGTGATATGGGTATTGAAATAGTGAAAATGTTAGAGTTGGTATTTAATAAAAAAAAGTGATCTTTTTTGAAATTTTGTAAAATATCTTTGTAAGATTGACTATGTTGGTAGAGAGTCCATTTATACTTTCTTGGAGACCGACCGAAAGATTATAAGGGACCCAATGGTGAGGGTCCGGATATTTATCCGAAAAAGAAGATTTGAACCATACCGGAGCTCATAAGATTAACAATGTTGTTGCTCAAGCATTGTTGGCTAAGAGGTTGGGGAAGAAACGAATCATTGCAGTAGACCGAGCGGTCAACATGGAGTTGCAACCTGCTCTTGTTTGTGCTAGGTTCGATTGGAGTGCATTATCTATTTGGGGGCTCGGGGATATGGAGAGGCGATAAGCTTAATGTTTTTAAGAAACTTCTTCTCAAGCACTGAGGTTTGTTGTTATTGTTTTGATATCTATTGGTGATTATTTTTGTGTTGTCGGTTAGTTGTTTTGTTGCCAAATGTGAATATTCGGATATTTTCATGAGCGAGTTAAGAGATCCATTCGGGAACCACACACGAAGGATGCAACATCAAAGGCTATAAGGGATTGGGTAACTAATGTAGAGTACTAGAGTCAACTCATTATATTCGGGGTCAGGTTTAAAGGTCGACATCCATATCCCATGATGGTGAGAGAGTTCCATGCAGTGATCGACAAAGAAACTAGGAAATAGGCTACTGAGAAATGGGGTGGAAAACCTGATGTGCTAGTTGCCTGTGTTGGTGGACGTTCTAATATTATGGGTCTATTCCATGAGTTTGTTGATGACAGTGATGTGAGGTTGATCAGGGTGGAGGCTGCTGGTCATGGCGTAGATAGTGGTAGGTATGCTCCTGGAATTAGTGCTTCACCTTCTGAAGAAACTATGCAGTATTTTAATGTCATGATTTTGGGGCCAACTCAGTCTCCTTATGAAGGTATAACTATTTTGTTGCGTATTCGTTAATTTTTTCTTTGTTTTGTGGTGTAAGCTTAGAACTAGCTTGTTAGTTATTCTAATAAGAAGTAATATTTGGGGTTGGAAAAAAGTAATTGAATTGAAGTATAAATGTATTAGCGCGTCATGGATTATGAATGAATATTCACTTGTACAATAAATGATGAATATTTGGGAAATTACATTGTTATATGAATTGCATTTATGTATGTCTAGTAAGAGGTTCTATGGGTTTGATACTTTATTAATGTTATAATTGATGTAGTGTTATTTTTTCTTGACTTAGTCCAATCATTAGACTTCTTAGATGAAAATAATGTTCGGTAACAGTATGTCTTTTGAGATATTATGATCTGATTTAGATAGAACCTGAACTGTGAGGATAGAGGATGGTCCACTTTATCACCCTATAGTAATGGTAAGGGGATTTACAATTATTAGTTTATCTGAGACTATAATATTATCTTGATTCTAAATTGCTAACTCTCATTTCTTTATTCGATCCGTATGGAGACATCATACATTGTGCAATTTTTAAGATGGGGGTTATACGGGATCCCCGAGTGCATCTTATACAGATTTTCCGTCGATTATTTGACACAAAAAGAATTTGACATCACTCGACATCTTTGACTTTGAACACCCAAAAATATTCTAAGGAGGCGTGTGCTAAGATGGACTAGAAGGTGCATATTAACTTATTAAGTATTAACGTGTTGTCTTTTTTGTGATTTGCATAGTTCTCAGCATACTTTCGTTCACATTTGTGAGTTAATGCACTAGGCCACTAGCTGCTTTAATGTGTTTGTACTATCAATAGCTAGCCATTTTATGTAGGGTCCCTCCCCGATTAAATCGTTGAAGTTTCTTGACTCACATGTATAAAACTTCCAAAGGATTGTAGTTGTGCATGCCTAAGCTATCTAATGTATAGTTATAAAACATTATACCTGAAGCCCGATTGCTTTAGTCGTGATCACATGATAGTTATAGATTATTTGCAAAATCTTAATGTTTAGACTTGAAATAGCCACTTAAATTTATTTTTACATGTCGAAGTCCATCTGTGGTCATTGTTAGCCAATATCGTAATTGTTTAGGATTAGACTATGTACTTGGGCATAGTATAATTTTCTATGGGAATGTCTAAGTTACTTCCTTGTAGTATGTATTCGTCAATCTGGCTTGCATTTTACTGTAGTTTTTTCTCTCGCTTAAAGAACTCTTTTTATCTAGTCGATGATTTTTGCACACCCTATAAAATTCTATATATGAGTTTCAGGTGTCCTTTCAACTCACACCAGAGAGTTCCAAAAATGGAGTGGCACGACGAGACTGATAAACGTAAAAAGATTCCTTTTACATACGAATAAAGCGATGAAACTCTAAACGTAAGTAAAACTAAACGATAGTTTAAGTGCCTAATTTATCAAAGATTTCTACTCTCAATCCTATGAGATATAGTGGAGTAGAGTGATTCGTTCCACTCCTAGTCCTTCCGCATGTTAATGTTCTCTAAGTATAAGTATTCAACTCTTAAAGTCTAATGAGAGATTTATGAAAAGGCAACTAGACTACGATGCAACTACCCACAAGGTGCACTAGTCGACTATTAGAACAACTAAGGGAATGCTACGTTGATTCTATGATAAGGGAGTTAGAGGGGATTGATTCCACCTTAACCTCGACTTAATCCTATTAACGATAAAATCGTCAGAATCCGAATTGAATCGCTTGCATAACAATTGGTTCTTCCTAATCCCTAATTACATGGCATTCCTACCAATTTATAACTAGCATGTGAACGATTAAACCCATTCTCATGGTGAACTAATCGTTTCTAGAGTGGAAAGGAAATTACGGCGATTCTACGATATTCGAATCAAGCTTTCATCAAGGCTTCTCAACCCCTCTAATGGAGGTTTAGCCGAGAATCATTACGCAATCATTTCGATTACATTTAAACTAAACATGATATAAAGAATTGAAATTTACTTAATTAAACAATAATGAAATCTAATTTAATGACTCAAATGAAATAAGGACAGGAATTGAAATTAGATCTAGAAATAGAAATGACAAAAATCGAAATTGATAAAAATACTACTTTATTGATCTAATCAAAATGAAGAACAAGATTCAAAGGTTTAATCTAATACAATAATTGAAATGGAACTAAACTTAATTAATCTACATGAAAAACTAGATCTAGAATTCATTAATGGAGGCTACTAATCTAATCTATTTCTAGGTCTAACTATCTACCATTAACAAAGAGCTAAGCTTTGGTTTTTATACTTTCAGATCCAAAAATCGTGCATGGGCTTGGAGCCATGTTTTGGGCCAGAGAATCAGGCCCAAAACCCAATTCTTTCAGTCCAAAAAGGCCTCTTCAGCTGCAGTTGGCTTCAACAGACTTTTCGTCCACTTCTGATCCTCTGATTGGATCACGGCTTGGACCATTGGAAAGCTCTTTCCGAGCCGGTCGTTTTGACATAAGGTAGGCCCTATTCCGAGGTCTGAGTCCAAAGATACGGCCTTCAGAAGTTCTGCTAACTTTGTGTACTGTTTCTGCCCGCGTCGACTTTTCAGCTTTTGACTGGGCTTTAGAAAGGCTTTGTCTTCTTGAATCTTGGCCTTTAATCACGGAACTCCTTAGTAACCGACCTTTGCTCCTTTATCTCACTAAAGTGGCACATTTTAATTACATAATGGACTTTGAAGCCCGAAATGCATAAAATCAATGTCGTGTTAACTCTTAATTATTACTCACATAATTCGTCTAAAAGTATGACTGTTAAAGGGTTAAAACTACAGTTTTGGGCTCTTATCAGAGACCATTATAGTGAATTGAAACAAGACAAAGGGGGTGTTTATTTGTGATTGGTTTCAAAGGGAAGAATTCAAGGTAATATAGCTTACTAGTTAAAGAATCCTTTGTCTTTTGTGTGGTATAACTCTGATGAATTTATGCATCTTTGAGATTCTTATCATTTTATGACAAGTCTTTATTGCCGTCAAATGTAGTAAGAGTACAAAGCTTTGTAAGCAAATCCCAAGCAAGGTCGAGCCGCTTTACACATACGTTATGTTTCATTCTGCTTGCACTAGTACAAACATATAGTCCTGGAAGGCTGGAATGCATACTTTACATATATTATGTGGGAATTTCTCTTAGTACAAGTAGGTCAACCTGCTTCAAACTTTATTTTGTTCCCCTGCTTTTTAGGGTTATGTTGGGTACATTGGCTTGTTAGTACACGTTGATGCAAGAGAAATTTTTTTGGGTAGTCCTAGGTTTGTAGAAGTGGTGCTTTTGTTTCTAATGTATTTTAAGGCCTTCTAGAATAGCTCGGTAAATTAATCTTTTCACATTTTCAAGTTCTTTCTTAGCTTGATAGATTATTTTGTTGTCGTTGTGTGTGCTGTGTAGAGTATCAATTCGATGAAGGAAGGAAAAGCTAGAAGACCAAAAGAAAAAAAAAAACTGCATGCTTTCCAATCTAATGATCATCATTGCTATTTGTGTAAGGTATTATCCAGGTCGCCATCTGGGAATGGGAACGAATATGTACCCTTCATCTGCTCTACTAGGTCAGAACAAGGATGAATCAATTGCAGCCTTGCCTATTGATGATCTAATAGAGAAAGCTGATGGTTTTGTTGGTGTCTTCCCTGGTATGGTTCACTATCATCGTATAAGGTGTCAAATTGTCTTATGGGGCTTAACGTTTGTGTCTCATTGCGTTTTATTGTTTTAGAGCACAAATATGAGATTGTGAAACGCTTGCAAGCGAGGAAACATATATGTGGAATGACTGGTGATGGAGTGAATGATGCTCCTGCCTTGCGGAAGGTCGACATTGAATAGCAATCGCCGATTCAACCGATCATGCTCGTAAGTAGTGCCGACATTGCCCCGACAGAACCTTGGCCTAAGTGTCATCATCATCATCGGTCTTTGTATTGACCAAGAGAGAGCAATCTTTCGGAGGATGAAAAACTATACGGTGATTTTTTATTCTGTTCATGGTCTAGTATGGATTAGCTATACTTTACATTTATCCTTTCGCCTGCAATTTGATTGCCGTTTTTTGTTTTTTTGGATAGTAAATGAAATGAAAACTAGATCATGTTTTGTGTTTTCTTTTCTTGATAACATTTTTGGTGGTTGCATATATATGCAGTTTCCATCACAATTCATATTGTGGTAAGCTTCCTAGTAGTCTTAGGTTATTCACTTGCATCATTTGAGTACTGTAATCTGGAAAAAGAGTAGGCATACTAGATAGGAGTCTTTTTAAATTTCTATCATCAAGTTGTACAGTTCTTGCCTTCTCACCATGATTTTCATTTGACAGTTTGGTTTCATGTTGCTTTCGCTTTCTTACGTGGAAGTTTGATTTTCCACCTTTCATGGTGCTCATCATTGCAATCCTGTGTCATGTGTTGAAGATTGAGCATTGCCAGATGGATTGGAGAAATGGCATATTAGGCAAGGCTCAACAGGAAAGGTGATTTCTAGTCGATTGACTTTCATTCATAAGAAATTATGTTTCCCTCCATGATCAGTAGGTAGATTTCTATTAGAGGCATATCAAATACCTCTCCCAGGAGACATTACTAGTAATCTTGTGATAGTCAAGTGATCTAGTGGCCCATGTCAGAGATCCAAGCTGGTTAGACATTCAATGGTGGCGTTACTATGTGCTTTAGAGCTGACCAGTCCTAATTTTGAATTTCAGCAGGTTGCTAAACCATTGGTGCTTAGTCATTGTTAGGGTACTAGAGATTACTAGGACTGGTTGCTAGACAGATAGTGTGGTGCTGATTTTTGGTTTATGAAGGAAGTAATATGTATACTTAGTGAACGACATGTCTTATTCTTATTTTTTTTTATGAACACATTGTTTCTTTATGAATACATTAGCGTTTGTAGCATTTGAGTAGGAACTTGCAAGAATGTAATTGGTGCAGGAAAGAATGTAATGTTGGGATACCTGAAACAATTATTATAAGAAATATATTTTTTTTAAATAAAGAACTAATACCCGACGGATAAAAACTGTCTAATAGCAAACTACCCGACGGCTAGTAGCTGGCATATCCGACGGCTGGTGATAGCTGGTCTAACCGACTGTTCATAACAGCAGAACTATCCGACGGTTTTTAACAGTAGGAATATCCGACGGTTTTTAGCAGCAGGAATATCCGACGGTCTTTGACAGCAGCAACTATCCGACGGTTTTTGACAGTCGGCATATCCGACGGTTATTAACAGAAGGGAATGTCCGGCGGCAAAGATCTTCAACCCCGACGGCCTGTTTTGACCAATAAAAATCGTCGGAAGCCTATGCCGACCGAGCATTTTCCGACGACCTTGCGGCAGTTTTGGTCTGTCGGGTAATACCTTTCGCGACAGCCATAGTCAGTCGGGTAAAGTCGTTCTTTTTGTAGTGGTCTTTTATTTTTAGGTTAGTTTTGATCAAAATTAAAACTCTAACTAATTTGAAATTTTGGCAAAATGTTTCAGACCAATACATGTAAACAATGAAAGTCGAAACATCAAAATTAAAATATGTAAAATGTTTGGTTCCAAAATATATAAGAAACTCAATTCCATTCTATCAAAGTCTTTACAAAAACTTTTCATTGCAAAAAATGTTTCTTCATGTATCCTCTGTAAAAGTATAAAATATTTCAAACATCTATTTGCCCAACTACACTAATCGACAAAAATTGGATCTCCTTCGAAAGCCTCCGCTTGAGCAATCTCTTGAACATTCAACCCTTAGAATGCCTCCACACGGGTTTTCACTAGAATTTCCCAGTCGTTTGCTATTTCTAGACTATTCCTGCTCCAAAACAACACTATTTTTGGAATTGGGCAACCATCTTCCAAATCTAGTTTAATTAATGATTACTATTAACATAACCGATCCCAAGCACATTAACATTATTTAGATCCACTGGGGATCTCATAGGGAGAAAGGTATAACAATATGATGTAGAGAACTGTACAAGCACAACGTCAAATCTCGACGCAAACAAATACCTAGTAATAAGCATATCCATCCATTTGTTCCTCTTAGCACAAGTTCTCTTCTTTTTCCTTATCATTTTATTTAATCCATCAACAGTTTCCTGGGAAAATATTCTCACATAATGTTCCTCATTTGACATTAACTCACTTAATAACTCTTGTCTCATCCAAAACCAGTTGGTTTCTTTTCTTCCCAAAGCCAAGCAGAGAGCCCTGAAACCACAATTTCCATTGCCGACAGGGTATTCAAAACCAACAATAAACTGTAGAAATTCACATGGAAAACACATTTTATATCCAGATTGAGCAATGGAGCAACTGACATCAAAACTCAGTTTCTTCTTCCCCTTTGAAACATATGGTTTGGCCTTGGGCTTCGTTATAGATTGTGGAGTCACAGGTGGAGCATCTGAAGGATGCTCAATTTCATTAATGGAGCAACCAACATCAACATTTTGTTTCTTCCTCTTTGAAACATATGGTTTAGCCTTGGGCTTCGTTATAGATTGTGGAGTCACGGGTGGAGCATCTGGAGGATGTTCAATTTCATTAATGGAGCAACCAACATCAAAATTTGGTTTCTTCCTCTTTGGAACAAATGGTTTGGCCTTGGGCCCGTTATGGATTGTGGAGTCACGGGTGGAGCATCCGGAGGGTACTCAAACCATGACGGATCTTGGGTAGTTGACCACTCTTCTTTTCTTTGGCCTCTTCTTAATACGCCTCTTAGGGCTGCCTTTTGGTGTAGCATCCTCCTTTGGTGGCTCTAATGATGAACTTTCAGGCGTTGCAAGTTCCATGAGCATCTTTATCATAGATCTCTGCTGGTCTTCAGAAGTCGATCCTAGTCGTTGAATAAATAAATCCATAGCTGGTTTGTAATCAACACCAATGGGATCACTAGCTTTTGGTTCAATAGACAACTTTTTCCAAAATTCATCAATTTCAGAAAGAGGTATTCTGCACCCTTTTTGTTTGAGTATCACTAGCTCATGCGCACACGGCAACCCGTGTGAAGTACTCAAAGTGTGGTCGCAAACATTATCATCTACCCCAATGACATCTATACATCTCATCTCTTCCAAAATCAAATCTAAAGCTCTCTTTGAAATAAATCCTCTGAGCTTACTAAAAAACTCGTCATTGTGCTCGTGCTGAAATCTAGTTAAACTCCTCTTAAAAGAGGTTCTAATTTCGCTCATCTCAATATTGATAACTGGATGGATCAATTTCCACATTCCAAGAAAATCATGTTTGCATGTCCCCTTCAAGCTCGACTTCAGTCGAGCATGCAATCCTTCCACCCTATTCGTCGTAGTGTTTCCATAGTGCTTTTGTTGGTCTATCCAGTAAGCAACAAATGCTTCTTTGTAAGGCAACCATGTTCTACGCAAATATTGGATGAGCACAGGATAGTCTTTCAAAGCTAATTCTATATAAGCAAACTTTCTCAAAAAACCCTCCTGTGTCTTTGACTTTACCACATTAGTCCACATGGCACAAAGTTTATTTATGTTTTGCTCGTCACTGAGAATATTTTTTCCCATTTTCAAGACACATTGGGAAATGTGCCATCGACACAAGTGCTTCTTTGCATTTGGAAAGACTACATCGGATGCATTCTTCAAAGCTAGCTCCCTATCACTCCTGTCAATCAACACTGAACTTCGGGCATGAGTATCTCTCGAAACTTTTCCAATGCCCAAGTGTAGTCATACTCTTTTCCTTTTCCATCAACACATGACATGCAGTGAAAGTCATATTGGTCGATGTCACTCCTGCAATCTCTAACAACTTGAAATGATACTTGTTTGTCCTATACGTACAATCCATGATAAAATTTTGGTTAAAAGTCTTAGCCATTTGGATCGAACCCGGATGGGCCCAAAACAATTCGCAAACCTCATTGCTACCTTCTCGACGTTTACTGTACTCCACATATCCATTTTCCCTTAACAATCTACCCAACTCTTGCAACTGTGTTCTATTTTCCATTTCATCAAGTATAATTCTGTGTCTTGCATTATACATTTGTCTCATGAAGGACGAGTTTAATATATCTCTTGCTTTGACAGTATTCATGACCTCTTTTGGTTTGACTCCAACTCTACTCATCTCAGATACAAGAATCATTTCCATCTTATTAAACCTTCTCATATAAGAGTGACCTTCCATAGTTTTTGCCATCCCATGATTATGACGACCACAATCAACTCTTAGTGTCCATCTATCTAAACTACCACATTCAAAACACGCTTTTAATTTAAAAGGACAATTCATCTTTTTTGTTCCAGTCTTTCTCACTGCCTTCTCGTTTGCTTCTACCTTTTTATGAGATCGAAATTTACCACCACGCTCATATATCAAAATAAGTCTAGGAGCCTTCCCACCAATTGCATTTTGAGATTTCCCAGTAATGATAATAGCTCCCACTTCACTTCCTTTATGTTGTGTCCAATCAATCAAATCTTGACGACTATCAAATACCTATAAATCAATTTAAGTATTCATTAATCCATGGGTAAGAAGGTATTAAATAAAAAAAGTAAGTTTCAAAACATATATTCATCCATGCATACCATGTTGGTGTTAAAATATTCGGTTTGATCTATGTAGTGCTCCTCCGAAGATGCATTTGAATTTTGTGAAGTCCGAAGTGCATCAATTGGTACCTCATTGTGATCAGATAGAGGATCCTATAACATTTACGATGAATTATAATATTAGCTAAAAATTTGTCACAAGAAAAATATGGGATATCTATCAAAGTAACTAAGAGACGGCCAAATTAGATCGTCTAATGCTTCATAAGTCGCCCAAATAGGTAGAGTCTTAGAAAGTTAGTTGGCCCGGACATCTCGAACGTAAGACTATTCTCATTTCCCAACACTCACTATTCAAATCAACCATTAAACGAAAGAGATCGTCCTTATAGATTGAGTTTGCATAAATACTTTGTAATCACATTTTGTACAAGTCGTCCTCATAATGATTTCATAATAAATTGATATTGGAATCATTATGAACAATAGTTGTATATGGAGTTACCTCCTCTTGGTCGCCGTCTTGGTCACTTGATCGAAATTTCTCTTCATTAAATAGTTCATTTTTCACATTAAAAACATCATATACCCATTCCATTTCACTCAATGTCATCAAAAAAAAAATGAAAAACAAAAAGATTGGTTGTAAATAGAAATAGAACAAAAGAATTTGAAAAAGAAGATGAATATGTGTAGAGAAAGAAGAGATGTGTGGGTTAAGTTTATTTGGATTGGAAAATGAGAGGAGTGGAAAAAAAAAGTGTGGGTTTAAGGAAGGTTTCTTGAGAGAGTAAAAAGACAAAACTTGAGTAAAAAGACAAAAGTTGAAATTTATGTGTTTTCACTTTTTAAGTGGAGTCTGCCCTAAGAGATTATTTGGGGACATATCTGGTATTTAATTTTTTTAAAATGGGGTCTGCCTTGAGATATATGGGGTCTGTATATAGCAATTCCCTTATTTTTTGATTTTTCGTAAAAAAAAAGAGCGCACAAATGAAAACTAAGCGGGAGGTAACAAGGCAATGGAGCGCCGAAGGAAAACAAAGGTTGCATAATATCATTTACAACGCAAGGAAAGGTGCGGGATGTCCATCTTGCCCGAAACCCGCCTAAAACCCGAACAAAATACCCGCACCGAACCCTACCCGAACTTGACAAAATCCAAACCCGAACCCAAACCGAAATACATAGGATAGGATTTGGTCACACTCTCTAAATCCGAACTGACCCGATAATTTAGCCCTAAACCCGTTAAAAAGGCTAAAAACCCCGAAACCGAAACCAAACCGAAATCGAACCCCAAATCCAGTTTCAATTACTGAAAGAATGAGTTAGATAAATATTTGGATTATGATCTCATTCATGTTTACAATGATGAGTTATTTAATATATTGGATTATAAAAAAATTGATGTCGAAATTTCCATTTTTTTCAGTAATTGCACGTGATCATGTGTCTATAGTTCATTCTTAGTCCATCTATTTTTAAATCATATCAAATAATTATGTCCGTGTATAGGTGATAATTACTTCTAAGTTCATTAGAAGTTTTATTTTGTTTGAAGGATTGGTAGATAGCTGAAGAAAGAATAAAATATAGATATATATTTCAAATAAAGTTTCTTATTGTCTTTTTTCTTCATTTATACCGGGCTTTAACCTACCCGAAATCTAAACCCAAGCCCGATGGGTACCCGAAATATAGGGTTAGGGTAGGGTTTGGTCACACTTTTCAACAAATATACCCGACTCCGAACCCGACCCATTGAAAACTAGTCCAGGTTCGGGTAACCCAATACCCGTTCAAAACCCGAAAAGTCAAGTTCGGGCCGAGTCGGGTACCCGTTTAGACATCCCTAAAGGTGTCCATAAACGGCTAGTCATCAAACCGGGTAGATGGCCGATCGAGCAACTCACTCAGCTTGTTCTGGGCTCGACTCGAACTCACTCGTTCAATAATATAATATGAGTTGGGTTTGATCACATTTTAAAACTCGAGCTCGAACTCTAGACGCCCGCGCGCAAGCTACTCATAGATTATATTTTTCATAGTTATGTTAACACTTAATTAGAATAATTATTTATGTTAGTGTGTTGAATTATAGTTAATCAACACATTGATTATAATCTTATGTGTACACCTTGTAATAGTTGCTAGATAGTGGTTTATTGTGGTATTAGTGGATTGTAGTTGCATTTTAGTATTTCGTTAGATGGGTTTACCAAGTTATTTTGGTCTTGAGATAAAATTATGTGTTTATTTGTGCACACTAATATGTAGCTTCTGGTTGAGCTATATGCAAAACAAGTCGAATCAAACTCTGGAATAACGTACATATGATCAAATTCTAAATTTTAAGAAATCTAGACTCGTTAAACTATTTGAATACTCGATGAGTCGAGCTTGAGCACAAAATAAAACTCGAACAAAATTTGAGCTTGACTCGAGCCAAGCTTGAACACCCTAAAACTAGACTCGAGTAGATCGATGACCAACTTAACCCTACATGATAAAAAGACATGAGTTTATTAAATTTAACATCTATATCTATATCAACTTAACAAAACAGCTCGCTTTCCTGACTCGCAGCTGGGATTCGATTTCAGCAAGTATAAATCGAGGGTCCGCAATGCGCCACGTTGGATTAGAAATGAAGGGACTCTTTTAGGGTGAAACCTTCGAAAAGCTTTGGTTCTCCTTTCTTCTCTCTCCCAACCCACGAACTTCCCTATACAACTGTTTTCTTTCGCCCCAAAATGCCTCTTCCTCTCACTGTCTTTCTCTTCGAATCGCTACCCAAGAGTCTCAAGTAAGTTTTTCTATTTCTTTTCCCTTTTTTTTTTGTATGTGTATAATTAAAAAGGTTGGTTGCTATTATTTTTTTCTGCAAATTACTTAGGTGTTTATGTTCTTTTGCCATAGATTGATTGGAGTCATCTCAAATCATCGTCCTCTAATCTATGTGTCACTCTTGGAAATCACCGATTTTGATTGGAGTCAAAAGAAGATCAGGAAAAGCAGAAACAAGGTAGGCATAAATTCATAATTGCAAGAACACAACTGCTTATTATATTTGTGATATATATTATTTTCTCGATTTTGTTATCAATCTATATGTCTACTAAAAAAGTAATGGCAGTTATCTTTTCTTCCATTTGCACTTTCAGGGATACATACATATACTTCTAAAAAAGATTTCGGAGTTGGAATAAAATGGTTTACTGGTGGCAAAAGATACTTCTAAAAACGTATACTTCTAAATGGTTTACTGGTGGCAAAGGATAAATGGTATAGTTAGTTGGATACACCCCTTTCTAAATTTGCTCCTTTTTTTTTATGAAGTTGATGATTGACTGAGGTTATTGTGTATTTATATGTGAAGTGTTGAGAAGGAATGGTCAAATAGGATGCATTTTGTTTTTATTATTATTAAGCATTTTGTTAGTTGGTCAGGTATTGAACTTCCTCGAGTTGGAATAAGCTAAGATAAATGATTAATACATTCACAAACTATTTAACGTATCATTTTTAGTCGTCTTTTCTTTCTTTTTTCTTCAAGATTGTTCTTCATTACCTCTCTTTTAAAAACTTTGTGCAGTTTTTTGGAGTTAACCACCATTGAAAGTGGCATTTTTTGGTAAGATTTAGGTTCTTCTTTTTTGGTGTTGTCGTTTATACAAAGGAAAATTAATTGGAAAGTATTTATCGGCCCAATAGACTCAATGTAATTTAATTATTATATTTCTTTGAACTGTGTTTCCAAGGTTTCACAAGAAGGAAGAAGATAGGTTGGTTTTATGAGCAAATAATTCACTGTGGAGGGGTGCTGCTGGTGTGTATGTTCTTTATGTGATACTATGACTAATGTTATTTATTGCCAACATATTTGTTATAGTTTTAGTACTATAGTGATGCATATTTCAACTAATATTTTGAGTGTGTACTGCCACTAGAAATATATCACACCAGTCTAGACACACCTTTTGATAACAACTTAAGGTCAATGTTCTTTGCTCTTCTTTGATAGATTAATTTTATTGATTAAGGATTTAAGGTTAAATGCTAAAATTAAGTTTATTGTTTTCTAATATGTGAAGCTTAGATGTTCAAAGTTCTTAATGTTGATCATATACTTATTAACATGACTTAGTACCATATATTTGAAGTATTAAATCCGTATGCACATTAAAGAAAGAGTTCCTTGATTAAGAGTTGAACCTTGAAAACCTTTCCTTGATTAAGAGTTGAACCTTCAAGACCTACCTGATTTGCCAGATTTTGAAAATGTCCAAATCCTACAGAGGCAATAGCTAGACGCTATTATCCTGACTAACTGGACTTAGACAAAGGAAAATTAATTGGAAAGTATTTATTGGCCCAATAGACTCAATGTAATTTAATTATTATATTTCTTTGAACTGTGTTTCCAAGGTTTCACAAGAAGGAAGAAGATAGGTTGATTTTATGAGCAAATAATTCACTGTGGAGGGGTGCTGCTGGTGTGTATGTTCTTTATGTGATACTATGACTAATGTTATTTATTGCCAACATATTTGTTATAGTTTTAGTACTATAGTGATGCATATTTCAACTAATATTTTGAGTGTGTACTGCCACTAGAAATATATCACACCAGTCTAGACACACCTTTTGATAACAACTTAAGGTCAATGTTGCTGCTCTTCTTTGATAGATTAATTTTATTGATTAAGGATTTAAGGTTAAATGCTAAAATTAAGTTTACTGTTTTCTAATATGTGAAGCTTAGATGTTCAAAGTTCTTAATGTTGATCATATACTTATTAACATGACTTAGTACCATATATTTGAAGTATTAAATCCGTATGCACATTAAAGAAAGAGTTCCTTGATTAAGAGTTGAACCTTGAAAACCTTTCCTTGATTAAGAGTTGAACCTTCAAGACCTACCTGATTTGCCAGATTTTGAAAATGTCCAAATCCTACAGAGGCAATAGCTAGACGCTATTATCCTGACTAACTGGACTTAGACAAAGGAAAATTAATTGGAAAGTATTTATCGGCCCAATAGACTCAATGTAATTTAATTATTATATTTCTTTGAACTGTGTTTCCAAGGTTTCACAAGAAGGAAGAAGATAGGTTGATTTTATGAGCAAATAATTCACTGTGGAGGGGTGCTGCTGGTGTGTATGTTCTTTACGTGATACTATGACTAATGTTATTCATTGCCAACATATTTGTTATAGTTTTAGTACTTATAGTGATGCATATTTCAACTAATATTTTGAGTGTGTACTGCCACTAGAAATATATCACACCAGTCTAGACACACCTTTTGATAACAACTTAAGGTCAATGTTGCTGCTCTTCTTTGATAGATTAATTTTATTGATTAAGGATTTAAGGTTAAATGCTAAAATTAAGTTTACTGTTTTCTAATATGTGAAGCTTAGATGTTCAAAGTTCTTAATGTTGATCATATACTTATTAACATGACTTAGTACCATATATTTGAAGTATTAAATCCGTATGCACATTAAAGAAAGAGTTCCTTGATTAAGAGTTGAACCTTGAAAACCTTTCCTTGATTAAGAGTTGAACCTTCAAGACCTACCTGATCTGCCAGATTTTGAAAATGTCCAAATCCTACAGAGGCAATAGCTAGACGCTATTATCCTGACTAACTGGACTTAGAATATGTGCTTTAAGCTAATTCAATTTAGAATGTTAATTTACAATTAACCTGGGTGCCTAGCTTATGATACATTTCCCGGTATAGGTTTCAAAGTAGATACTCTAAATAGCATCCAGGTGAACTTTTGTGACCTAACACTATAGGTTACATCAATTACTATTTTATATCAACTTAACAAAACAGCTCGCTTTTCTGACTCACGGCTGGGATTCAATCTAAGGGTGGATAAATCGACGGTCCTGCCATAATATGAGAGAGATTGTTAGAAATTAATTAGGAGTTTTAATTATGAAATTAAACAGGAAAAAAAAACCCCTTCGCCTCTTACCTCTTCTTCTTCCTCACATCGTCACTCTAGCATTTTTCTTTCCAAAATCCTTTGGTTTCACATCTTTCCAATTCCTCTCTCTCCAAGAGGTGGAAAACATCTCTTCTGATCAGTTCTTATTGGAAGCTTGACTCAGGTAAGCCTTCTCTCTTTCCTCTATCGGTATGTGTTGTGAATAACTCTTCTTCTAATGAACAAAACATTATCCACTCTTCTCTATCACGAATTTGCGAATCTCTTTTCCCAACCCTCAATACTGCCATGTGTTATTTGTTATTTTATATGATTTGAGTTGTTTTGCTACTATAGTTTCCGGTCGGGGGTGGGGAGAAGACGAGTTCTATATGTTTCGTAGATGTTGATGAAAGTGAAGATCACGGAGAACTAAACTAAGACCTGCCATTCAAGGTATGACTAAGTTTAAGACCTGCCATTCAAGTTCTATACAAATTGAAAGACTGAAGTCTCGAATATAGTCAGAGTTGAGATATGTGCACAAACACTATTAAAACACACAATTAGCATGACTAAGTTAAGCGCCTCACAGATCCCATAATTTTGAAATGTATAGATTAATATTTTGAAATCATCCAGCCAACAATGGTATATGCATCTCCAGCTGCAATTGGAGAATGGCAGCTCAACAAATCATGACTGCCTAACCAACAAATATGGACTGGGGTCCAAAGCCTAATGAAATGGACTGGTATTAGAATAATCCATTCCTTTGTCTTAGACAGAAAATGTAAGTAATGACCAAGGCTCCACAAGTAAGGTCACTTCCTTTATTACCAATTAAACAGGTAGTCAATCCTTCAAGCGGACAAGTGTGTTTTTAATATTTGTGTATGTTTCTGCAAGAATATTCTGTAGTTTAAAGGTGTTTATTAAAGTTTTGTGCGTTTACTTTGTCGCAGAACAATGTTGAAGTGGTTGTAGATGAAGATGAAGGCGTGT
The DNA here is from genome assembly GCF_015680905.1 of Coptis chinensis. Lineage (NCBI taxonomy): Eukaryota > Viridiplantae > Streptophyta > Magnoliopsida > Ranunculales > Ranunculaceae > Coptis > Coptis chinensis. The sequence goes on along the minus strand of NC_141463.1, from coordinate 79,628,078 downwards.
CTTACTGTTCCGACCAAGGTTTTTCTCTTTCTCTTTACAAGTTTTATTCTTAGTCCACCTGAATATCTTTACTTCAAATGCATTTTTTGTAAATTCAGGTTCTTTAGTGGTCCTGTAATGATTGGCACATGGTTAGTATGTTCCCCTATCATAGATGTAGGTATGTTCTTTCAGTATCGCTGCTTAAAAGTATTGTTGCTAACATTATTGCTTGAGACCCCTTTAATCTTGGTCTTCTAGCTGGCTCTCGCGCTTGAAATCAGAACATTATTCAATTATAGCCACCTCACAATTAAAAAAATAACTCTTCGCTACTTCGCCTTCTCCAAACTACTTCTTACACTGTATATTCTTTCTTATGCCTCAAAGATCCAAGTTGTTGTCTTCTTCATTTAAGCCTACACCATGATGGTTCTTCATAAATAGTGCCGCCTGGTAAGCAATCTCCACTATCTTATCTTATATTTGTTTTTTATTATCTCGGATCGATTAAACTACCCTACTCCAACTGAGAAGCTTTCGCGAAAAAAAAAAAAGTTTGTACACTCTTTCTTTAGTTTGTCGAAAATTGGCTAACCACCTTCTGAACTATGAACTATGGTAACCTCATTGATTTATTCTATTTGTAGCTATCATTTCTCTCTACAAATTTTAGAAACCAATACCATCAATTACTATTTCATAAAAAATTAAATTGGAAGCAATTGGTGTCGCAGCACACATACGTAGTAATAATATGCCTACAGTTGATTCTTTGGTCACAAAATCGTAACAATGAATGTGAGTTTGTTAATCATGTCACTTCCTTCAGCGTACTTCTCCATTTATAGTCACGCCTACAACATTTGATAAGAGATGTTAAGGCTTTGTGGTTGGAAGTAGTTTTATCTTTCTTTCTTTCTTTTATTATTTTTTTTTTATAATTTAATTTTATTTGATAATGAACACAATTCCCTCTCACTATAGATTGGTAATCTGTGGCTATCTCTAAGAACGTACTCGATTTTATATATGTTTATTATATTTTTCGCCTATTTAGAATCCTATGACACAATTCCTTCTCACTATAGATTGGTAATCTGTGGCTATCTCTCAGAGCGTACTCTGAGCTTTTATATATGTTTATTACATTTTTCGCCCATTTAGAATCCTGAGTAACAAGGAGATCAAATCAGTTTTGGGTTAACCTCAAGTGCTTTTAACACTACAGATCAAATTAGAGATTTTAATTATGTAGTTTGATATGTAGTCTGTTTGTGAAGGTCTGTTTGTATGTGTAGTTTGATATTTGATATTGACATTGACTATTGTTTTCGGACGCCGTACCACACCATGCAAAAAACAACTGTATCGTACTTTAACTAGACAACGAAAAGTATTATACTGTTTTTTTTTTTTTTTTTTATCTCTATTCTTTTTCAAACCACATCTTCTTAGATGTCCTTTTCATTTTATTTCTGTGCTACTTAAGGGCTTTGGTCAATTTTTATTTCTTTCTTCCGTCGTTCTTATTTTTTCTCTTATCACTTTTTGGTTCCTTGGTGTTCATTCTTATTTTGTGACTCCTTATAGATGTATGCTGGACCGATTGGAAGCGCACACGGCCATAAAAGTCTAGGAGTCCCTTTGAGTGTGTTTTTCCCCATAGATTCTCCTAGAATACACACAACCACTTTGAGTACAATTTCTCAAGTGCAATGGACTACAATACATTTCAATGCAAACGTATCGAGATTTGGTTTATATAGATGGGAATTCTGTGATCATATATTTATATCCCCTGCTTAGAGCATATAGCTTGAAGGTTAATTCATACGATTGAAGTAACTTACAAATTGTTTTTTTTTAAAGGAGACACATTTGTTGCTGTTTTGAGTTGTTGGAGCGGTCGCTACTAGAGCTGGCGCCGTGTAGAGAAATGCAAGAGCCAAAGCAACCATTGCGTCTGAGGTGCGGTCCTGCATAGCCTTGAAATCTTGATTTGGTTGTAGTGTAGCGTGTAAGGTCGCAAGGAGCCATCTTTGCTTGCCCATCGAATCTTATCACATTTAATGTTCATTTGACATATGTGAATATGTAAGAACAACTGCATTTCAATGTTTGTGCATGTGTTGCATTGTGCCAAATCTCATGAAAAACATGGTTAAGATATATAAACATAATCTTCTATATTTAGCACCATTTATTGATCTAGAACACGATTGTAATGTTTCACCATTCGGTCAATTGCCCTGCACCTTTTCCATCATGGTAAAATCCACTTACGGAATATAGGTGTTATAGTACTACAAGTAATGGTGATATAACAGTGTTTCTGGGGACAACGTTGTTATCTATGTGTGGTTGTGTGCAGGCAGAAAAGGTTAAGCAAGTGTTCACATGGAAGGAAATGATCAGTTCAGTATTTCCTTGAAGGTTTTAGAAAATGAGGTTTTCTACGTTTTTCACAGGGAATTCTAGGAAAGGCTATGGGAAGAAAACAAAGAAAAGACTTTGGATCCTCAACTACCTCACTCTTGGTCAAGGCGGTATGGCGACTTAATTCATAAGGTCAGATTCTAATTCATGTGATTCCCACTTTGGCACTTGCAAGACCCTTAAGGCCTTAATGATTGTTTATCCTTGATTTATCCAAATGCTTAAGAGTTCGTATCTGAGACGATTTACTTTGACTTTCAGAGAATCCAAAGCTGAAATTTAATAATAATAATAATCTACTTAACAAAATAGGGCTGCTTTTATACCCAACGGCAGGGATTCGATATGAGGGGTATAAATCGATGGTCGGGACGAGTGCCACGATGACAGCCAAGAGTTGGATTAGAAATTAATTAGAGTTTTAATTGTTAAAAAAACCCTTCGTGCTCCAAACTCGGGAATTTATTACTTCGTGCTTCCTTTCGTTCTCAACAGAGAATAAACACCACACATTAATTCTCATCAGCAAAGAAATTTGTGGAAATCTCATTTATGATCTTTTTATCTTGCTTCGCGGTCGGTCAAATTGTCTGTTAAGTTTCTTCTTCTTCCTCCTCAAATTGTCTTTTCAAAAGGAAGAGAATTATATTTCGATTCCGTTTTGTAAGCTTTTATTTCCTTATTCTTTTATTCGTTCATACTCAATGAAGAATTCTTTTGTAAGCATTATAAGAAATTTCTTTTGTAAGCTTCTTCCAATTCCAATAAGACTTGAGAGGATTATTCTTTTGTAAGCACATAAGACTTATCCACATGAAAAAAGACTCGGTAACGTCATTATTCTTCTTATCTATCTTATGTAAATATGATTTGATGACTTTTCATTTCTACTAATTATGTTGCAGGATTTCGCCATGAAAGAAAAGACAATTGCCACTGTAACAGGTGAGCTCACTTTGATTTCTAATATTTATTGCTCATGGTTGTAAAACATTGTTGCTATTGGTTGCTACCTTATATTTTTCTTCTTAAAACTAAACATTATTCATATCGGCTTTGAATGCCACAAAGTGTTGAGACATATATTGCGAATTCTTAAGCTTTCTGTTATGATAAAAGGATCCCTTTGATTGTAAAAATCCTATGCTATAGAGTAAAACTTGAGAAATTATACGAGCTTTTCGTAAACTTTTGTAGTTTATATTTGGCATGAATTTTTTAAGGAACGATTTAGACTATGTACTGTTGAATAGATGTTATGCTCATTCAAATGTGCTAAACTGATTACATGTAAGCAATCGTTTTGATAATGTCTATCTCTATGTCATTGGTGTACCTATTTTAACTCGAGTGTACTCCATCATGTCACACAATGTATTATCTGACATAGTTAGGATTAGCTCTTATCATATCTATTGCTACTTAAATTGTTCATCTTTGTTGTCATGGGCATTACTTGGGTTGTTTGGTTATGTGTAATCCTTTTTGAATAAATGAATGAAAAGATTCCCATGGATGAGTAATTAATTGTTTGACATTAATAATTCCGTGATTGTTGGGATATCGATCTCTTAAGGTTGGCTTTATAAGTTACACATTTTCCCCTACCATTGGTAGAATGGAGGTCAAAGCTAATAGAGATAAATATTCACCATATGCGGGTATGCTTGCTGCACATATATTTATTAATATCGTTATTTCCTTGCACATACATATATGTTCAGAGGCGTATATTTCCCCTTGGTTCTTAAATGGTCTTCTAGCAATATATGTGGATAAGCCGACAATATGTTATGAACATATTCCATGCATGGTATTCTTCATGATTTGGGATGTGGCTTGGACCGAACTCATCTATGCATTTGCCTCCTAGAAGCGTCCCAACTCGATGAAATCCTTAAAAATATTTGGAGGAGATAACTAAATTTAATTCTCATATTTCTTAGGGAAAAAATAATGCTAGCAACTCGAAACGTGAATATCCAGTGCGGATTAAAGTGTATGACGGCACATTATATGTCATTTTTCTTATAATCATTACTTTTTGTTTACGGTGGTGATACTCCTACAGGAGATGCTTTCTCAGCGTAGACTTTTTTAGGTGTTTCAAGTGAAGATAGTCTTGAAAAGTGGACAGGTTTGAGAAATGAAAGAAAACGTTATTGGGAAAAAGTACTTGATCATACTGGGGCTATCCTTAGACAGCAGGAGGACGAACTATCAAAGATTCAATCTGATATTTGTAAAGAAATATAATTAGTAGATGTTACACAGCAACAAACTTTGCCCATGGTCATTACTACTGTTTTTGATATGGAAATTGGCAGAGTAGATGATACGGTAATGCTTAAGTCCCAAGCTGAAAATCGTGATAATCATGATTTAAAGGTGAGCTTCTTTAATACTTCAATCTGTATGACAAAAATTTATGAAACTATTTCATGCCAGTTTGTTCTGAATCCTCTCCTCTTATGTTCTGCAGTTTAGCAAGGATGATGCTTGGTTCATGCAATTTTCTGAATTCAATCGTGGATGGGAACTTAAATTGTATTCTCATGTTGGATCTGATTACAAGGAAATTTTGTACCCTGTTGTCAATGAAGTCATATATTCGGGTATGTATTGATTCACATACTCTTTAATACGTTATATTTGTCATCATATATTTTTTTTCTTTTATTTTAATATAATATTTGCATGTACTTTCCCGAGTTCCTCCCCTTGGAATGTTAGGAAGTGAGGGTGTAAGGAAGTAGAAAGGTATTAGTATATGTAACTATGTCTGAAAGACATCCTAATTTGATGAACTCTTAGACGATTTGATCTGACCTCCATAGGTTGAAACAACAAATGTGCAAATAATTGTGGGATGTTCACCGGGGTCAAATACTAGGCAAGACATGTGTATATGCTTTAACTATTCATAGTCTAGGTGTTCAGTTCTTTTACAATTATTAAATCTGAAACAAAATAAGGGCATTACTACTTTTTATGATTAAGGATCATGGTAGCATCATAGATAATAAAGAAAAAACAATGTAACTATTTTATGTAAGCGTGCCTGCTTAGAATAAGTTAATGAAAAATATTTGAGTCTTATTGGTTCTTGACTATTACCTGATTTTTCTTTGTTATCATATACTTACAAGTTGTTCCTTATGTACAAGAAAATAACAATCAATTCCAAAATCCGGTACAAGTGACCCTTACAAGAACTATTCTCAAAGGAATGTATGGCTTAATTAGGTGTTCAAAGACCTCATTGGACTTCTTAATATACAGTTCAAGCTATGAAGATTTAAAATATATTGGGTATGTATATAAAAAGTGTTTCCATCTCACTTTCAATATAATTATTAAGCTCTTGATGTTTACTGAGATATGATATGGGAATTTCTCACCACAGCTTTCTCTTTTCTTTAGTGAGTAATGGACACCATGATGGATTGGTTGCTGGTGCCGAAGGAAAAACATGTTTACACAATATTAGTGTTTCATCTATAAACGGAGAGAAGTGATTTCTTGGGGTTATATTGGTTCAACAATTTTGTGGTATCACTAATTTTGAAACTTAGTTTCTAAGAGTAAGGAATCAAATGTTATATATCTAACATGGCTATACACAATAAGTAACTTGACCATTAATTTCATGTGTTCAATGCGTCGGTATGCTTTTGTTGAAATATTCATTTGGTTGAGAACTCCTCTCCATTATTAGTTACCATTGAAAGTTATGACTTGCTGAGTCTTTAGGAATACATTAATTCATGATTAATTTAGGAATATCGTCCATTTGCAATTTCGCAATACAATACAATGCCAATAATTTTTTTACAATAATACAATAACATCAAAATAAAAGTAAAAGTATGAAAAAATAAAATAAAAGTCATGCATAAAAAATAAGAAAATAAATAAAAAGTCAGGATTGAAGAATAGGCTCAGAAAAAAATTGATACATAACTCGATTCAAATATTTATGGACAATTTAGATTAAGTTGTACTACATCGACTTCAACTACTCGATGATCAATTGCAAACAACTTTGTTTCAATAATAATTTTATAATTGTTATGTTATCCAATTAGCTATGTTTTCCTAAGTTTCAAGAAAACTACTCTTCCTCACTAAATAGTTGTTATTTTTTAACGCCCATTTTTTTTTTTCGCGTTGTCTACTTCTCAAATTTCCTTTACCATTACAATAAATGCACGTTTAATTTTAAGTCACACCATCATCAATGAGGTCTTTTTATGAAATCCGTGCCGAAGGCACGGGTATTAACTAGTTTATATAACAAAATAGGGTGGTGTCGGACCAACCACACCTCCCCCTAACCTTTGGATTAATTTATGACATGGAGGATCTAAATGATGATATGATGGGGTGGGGTGGGTGTGTGCAACTTTGTTAAGTCACTCCATAACCATTTGGTCAACAAAGGCTACATGGGCTGGGCTTTTAACATTGGGCCCTTTACACTTTGTGAATGGACACTATAACTATTTGGGATGGGCCTTTTATGTTAGGCCTTTTTACACCTTTTGGGCTTTTTAAGTTGGTGGACTTGGGCTGGGTTTTTTGCAACAAATACTAGTTAACAATGAATAATAAAGCGTGGCTGAAGCTACTTTATTTGTAAATCAAAAAATAATTATATAGCATAGTATTTGCTACGCACTAATGCGTAGCAAAAGGCCTATCATTTGCAACGAAACAACAACAAAGTGTGGCCGAAGCTACTCTAGAAAGCATAAAAAAACTAGTCACTATTTGTTATGTTTCAAAGCATGGCGGATACTATTAAAATGAATTAAATATAATTTGCTTGGACTTATCACTTGCAACAAAACAATGGAGTGTGGCCGAACCTACTGTAGAAAAGATCTAACACTTTAATGGGGAAGTACTGGCCGTGCATTTGCCCATAGCAAAAAACTAGTCACTATTTGGTACGTTTCAAAGCGTGCCCAATACTATTAAAAATAAATTTATACCATTTTTTTTTCTTTTAAACATGAAATACCTTTAGCTACGTTTCAAAGCGTGGCCGATACTATTAAAAAGAAATTAATACCATATATTTTTTTATGTTAAATATGAAATACCTTCAACTACGTCAAAAAGCGTTGTCAATACTGCAAATTATCTTGTACCTCTAGAAAAGGTTAGCTACGCTTGAAAGCATTGCTAATGTTTGGTATTATCTACACTTTCTAAGCATAGCAAATAATTTTGTAGCAAAAACCCTGATCTCTTGTAGTGGCATCTCTATCTTCATCGTAGTCATGATCTCTATGATCGTCCACATCCTCAATCTCCTCATCAATAACTGTTAAGTAAGAAAGTGATGACAAATGTCAATTTTACAGTGAACTCCAAACAAGAAAATTTAGTATACTAGGAATGAATGAAAACTATGGATATCACTTTACTTACTTATCCCCTTCTTCCTATTTGGATTTTGAGGACAATTTCGTTTGTCGTGATTAACATTAACCTGGTTACAACTAGTACATCTCCTGCCTGTCTTCCCTTTGGTAGCTTTTGCAATGCCTTTATCCAAACCTCATTTTATTCTAGTACTACTTTTGTAAACCTTCACTTTCTTTTTCCTTCCTTTAGTTTGTGAGATGTTAGGATTCATAAGTAAAACTTGTGAGACATCAATTGCAGGTTGTGAGTTTTCATTGACAGTGTATGAATCGACAACTGAAATCTTGGTCCCATCGTTAGTCTTCTTCATTTTCTTGAGCTCCAGTGATAATGCTTGTAATCTTTTTAACATCAATTGGTAAGTCTCATCTGCTTCAGCCGCTTCATAGACTAATTGATTGGCAACCATATGAAGTTGGGTAGTTCTCAGTACCTCAGAACTCTCACGGCCACTTACTAGTCCACCGTCATACTCAGCTCTATATTTGTTAGCCCTTTTCATCCTTCTCTTTAGAATAAAGTGATCGGGTATCTCTATATCACGACACTGAAAAACCTTTATAAGGTGCCCACAGGGTATCCCTAGGAACTCGAAAAGTTTGCATTCACAGTTACCTTGTTTTGTGGCTGAGTTGAACTTCACCTTCCACTCACGGTGATCACCTTCCACTCGAGACTTGTAAGTGTAGGTCGTGTAGCCATCACTACCCTTTTCATCATCATCCAAGACATACTCAGCGCAAGCTTTCTCACATTCTTTCTTGAAACTATCATACGCATTCCTCGTATACACTTTTGATGCACTCTTCAAAAGAAAGGCACTACTATCAATGATGCGATCCGAGTGTTCTGTAGTATAATCCTCTCTTTTTTCTCTTTGAAAAATTCTACTCAAACACCTATCATTCTTTAACACAAACTCTCTAAGAGTTGTAGTTGAACAGAAACAATTCTTGTAAAAAGAATTCATGCCTTCAGAACGCCCAGTAGTATTAGTGCCAGTATAGAAAGTATCCAAGTGATAAACCGGTGCCCATTTTTCTCGAATCTCATATAGTCCTATGAGCCATTCATTCTCCACCAACTCATTTGTAGACATCAATTCCTTCCACTTCGTTTCGAAAACACTAGGAATATAAGTTTCCCGAATACACATTTTGATAGCTTTTTTGAAAGATGACCTCTTGAAATAAACATGTGGAAGTTTTTCAGGGAATTTCTTCAAAATGTGCCATAGGCAAAATCTATGTCGTGTATTTGGGAAAACCTTCGCAACAGCCACCGTCATAGCTATGTCTTGATCTGTGATAATTGAAGATGGGGCATGCCCGCCCATGGCTGCAAGCCAAGTCTGAAAAACCCACTCAAAAGATTCTCCTGTCTCATCCAATAGGAGTGCACAACCAAACTGGATTGACTGCATGTGGTGGTTTACTCCAGTAAACGGTGCAAATGGCATTTCATATACGTTCTTGCGATATGTGGTATCAAAGAAAAGAACCTCACCAAAATATTAAAACTGCATACGCGAACGACCATCTACCCAGAAAAAATTTATTGCCCGTGCTTCGCTATCCATCTGTATTGTGTAGAAGAAATTAGGGTTTTCTATACTCTTCTTCTTAAAAAAATTTAGCACTGTGGTAGCATCACCTTTGATAGGTTTCTTATACTCCTTCAATGGACCTAAGTGGTTCCAACAATCTCTGTCAAAAAAACCATTTTGTGGTCTATCAAGTATATCAGCAACTTTATTCACAGGTATGCCTTAATCACGGAACGAGTCAATCAACATCTTAGCTGCAACAGACAAATTTTTGCAAGTAGGCATGCACATCCTTTTTGCCAGACTAACAAGGTTGTGATTGTGTGCACCAACATACTTCACCACTTTCCATAATCTACTGTCTTATTTTGTCACTCTCATTGTTGCTAAACACCCGCATTTCACTGTATTCGTGTTTCTCCTCTTGTTTATTACTTCTTTCTCGAACCCTACTTCTTTCTCGGACCCCTCATCTGCTTTTTTTTTCCCACTCATTCTATGTAAGTCCCAAAACTCTCGTAAGTCATTTTACAAATACTGACTTCGTCTGAATGTGAAATTCTTTTTTGGGTACTTCGAGTAACGACACTAAATCCTAATGCTTTTCCGTAGTCTATATAAAAATGTTTCGCACCTTCCAGACTTGTAAAATTCATCCCAAAATACGGAATCTTTTCGCTATCGACTATGTCTATGTCGTCTCGAGTTGGATGAGAAGACGAAGCGGCCTCATTTTCATTTTCCTAAGATACTCCATTATGAAGAAAGACGTTATCAATTGATTCTATAGAAAACACAATAGATAATCAATTGAAAGCTAGAGAAGGAAAAAAAACAAAATCATCTTTCAGGATTTTCATCTGCCAGTTAAAAACAAGTTGAATATATAAGTTGAAAACCCCCAACATCAAAACAAGTTCGGAATCAACATCAAGTAATTTCGAAATATAACTTGGCAATATAAGTAGGGTGCAAACAACTTTGTCAAGTCAATATAAGTATGCAAAAATCAATGTTTGCTCACCTGAATCATTCAATGTTGCCATCGATTCTATCTCTCTTTCTAGTTGGCGGGAAACTGGACTGAGTGAAACTCTAGACAAAGTTTAAAGGTTTGTTGGAGAAGAGAATTAGTAAGAATTGGTTTGCTGGTTTAGTGGATAGAGTTTATTCTTAGTTTTTAGTTAAGGGTTTCAGATGAATCCAATAATATTGACTGTTTGCTATGTGATTGTTTGTTATGTGATTTTTTTTGGTTCAATTATTTATTTATTTTTTTTGGGGCGAAATGGAGAACGAAGGGTTGGTTCGTTCTTTCTTTTGTTTTAAACTAGATCGTTAGATTTCGAGATGATCTCGCGAGTTGAGTGGGTGAGATTGGAAGTGGGCTGGGAGTGGGTCTATCCCTCCCCTACTTAAAATTGTATGCATAACAAAATTTTAAACAATTTCCTTCGTGTGAGTAAGATATATTACATTGGCACAACATTGTTTTCTTTTCTTGATTGAGCATACTGAAAAATTAATAATCTACATGAAATGCGAGTTGAGCTATAATATACCTAGTTTCCGTACCCTTCCTAGAACCAATTACGTCAATGCTCCTGTAGTCTTACTCATTGATGAGTTTACATATTGATATCTTTGTCAATGTGGAGGTTTGCATCTCACCTATAAATCTTAACGTTGAGATGGTTGTTTATATAGAATAGACCAAATGAAATCTTATTATACGCATCTATGTCAACTTAAGAAAGTTATTATAAATGAATTATTAATTCATACATTTTTAAAAAATGAATTATAATAGTACAAGTTTTTAATTAATCTCCCGATGAATGATAGTTTTTTTTTTTTTTTTTTTTTTTTTTTTTTGTGATTGCAAAAGTGAGCCAAAACATCGATAAAGAGGTGCACCATTAACCTCTTATTGTTTTCCCAGGTCCAAGTCATCATTTATACTAATAGTGTCATGCAAAACATTTACAAAATGCTAATACACTCCTGCTACAATAATGACATTCAAAATTGTCAAATGAGAATCATTGGTTTTGTCATGCTAGTTGTGTTCTTGCATTTCAAGTTTTCAATAACTGGATTGAAATAAACAGTTTGAATTTGTAGACCTACACTCCTCTAATCCGCTTCATTCTTATAGGTTTGAATGAATATGTTCCACCCATGAAATGACCTCTTATATATATATATATCACTTTCTTGATATTTCAGACATGCAGTTACCTTTATGGCTAAAGGTGATGGGAAGTTTGGCAAGGCATTGGGGGATCCTATATATGTTTGGATATGTGAACATTTGCATCTCGCCATAGCCCTGAGCACACTCCAGCAGGAAAAAGACCTCTGAGGGAATAATTAAGTGAAGTAATATATATCTCCTAAAATTTGTATAAGAAGAAACATTAATTAATTAATACTACTATACCATGCGCAGAAACTATTTTTAGCTATGCCAACGTAAAATGCATCCTTCCGTTGTTAAGCCCAGGCCAGGGTAAAGGATATGAGGGAAACGGGTAATATGCCGATCATTCACCAAGGTATGACTAAATTATGAAAACCTTTTTATTGCTTTATATATGCCTACTTGATTGTTTCATACAAATCATTGATGTGATATCATTTTTTAGATGACTGAATGTATCCTCAAGGTACAAGAACTCAAGAAGTACAAATAACTAATCTCATCTAAACACATGAATATATGATACTGCTTACCTATCTACTAACAAAATGCTTAAAATTCCAAAGGCAATTGGTCCTAAACATGCATTGGGTCCGTTTGATTGTAATGACTTGAGAGTATATTTGTATGTTTATTTATGCCTTATTTCGGGTGCTCTTTTGGTTATTGTTGCTAGAGGAGTTCTTATAGACTACAAAGCAATTGCTTATCACCTTGAGTAAGCACACTAATGCCTTGTCACTGAGGCGCCTTGGACTAACCATTTCATTCAGATGGCAAAATTTTAAAGTTCGAAAATATTCTAATAATAATACATAAAGTTGCCGCTGTTATAGAATATGGTTACAAAACTATGGCCAAGGGATTCACCTTTTTTAATTGTGTTACAGAGCATGCTTACCGAACTATGGTTTTGTTGTTGTTGTTGTTGTTGTTGTTGTTGTTGTCTTTGATGCATTTTAATGCATCGACTAGGATGCATTAAGAGGTGAATTCATTTTTGTATCTCATGTCCATGAGCCTTTGATTAGAGACATTGCCTCATTCGTGAACGATTTTAACACTCATTCATGTTATGGAACTAATTGTACATTACATTTTATCGTCTTTTGGTGTTGTGGTAATTAAGTAACATTCATGTTATGGGGACTAATTGTACATTGCGTTTGATTGTCTTTTGGTGTTATGTGGTAATTAAGTCGCATTCGGGTATAATGTGGATAACAGATAAGTTAATGTTGTACTTTGGTTGTGTATGATTTTGTCTCTACTTGCAAAGTCAAGCTCCCAAGATTGAAGAGTAGACAAAAATTAGCATGTTATATGTGCAAGAGTCTCACATGCGACCATGCTAACGAATGAACTTTGAGGAATTGTGTTAGATATCTGAGACTTCATATGTCAACAAACATCCAAGTGTATAATGCACATGCACAACATTTGTGAACTTTTCTTGCTCAAATAGCATGCATGTTTTCTATGTGTGCGACCAATGCTGATTTTCTATGCCTAAGCAACTTCCTAATGCTCACAAGTATATGATATTTTGTTGTATTCAGCAACTCTGAGTACTAATTATTGGTTCCCTTTTCACCATTATGTAGGTAGGATCCTATTCTTTAATAGGCGCCAGAAGTCTCAAGCTACATTAGTTGCTTAAGGAGTACAAGATGGAGTGTGCAGAATAGTCAGAACACCATACCTTCACATGACCTTGGGGATTGTTTAACTTTTTGACTAACTTAGATAAAAAAAAGTTGGATTTAATTACTGGGATTTTGTTTATAATGTAATAAGATGGTTATGTCTTGAGAACTTCTTTTCTTTTTTTTGAAAGGCAAGCAAAGTTTTTGAGAGGTCCCTTACCCCTATTTTATTAAAATGAAAGCACTAACTTGGTTACATTGGTTAGAGTCTTACATATATTTTGCCCGAGGCACCATCATACACAAAATGTTGTTGGGAAGTTCTCCTTCTCTCTAATTGTTGTTGTTATATAACTATAGTAACTTCTTTAGTACCCCTTCACAAAATACTATAATGCTATAGATATGGTTTTTTGTCTTTAATTAGTTTCTTTGTACGTTAGTTTTAAACATGTCGTTGCTGCAATGAAATCATAATTGGTAGTTGTTTATTTGTATAACAGCTGAGAATGAGGATCAGGGACAAACTAATTTCCAGCAAAAATTCATTAGATTAATAGTCCAAATATTCCTAATAGATTAACAACCCAAATGCATGCACCATGATCTACGTGTACGTTTGTGTTAAAAAAAGAAAAATAAAAAATAGGGTTATATTGCATAGTTAGGGCATCACCAATGCAGGCCTTTAAAACCTAGGGCCACGTCAGAATTTTGGAGGGCCACGTCAGCGTTTTGGAGGGCAATAAGGAGGAGCTAAAACTCTATATCGATGGGTGTTCCAATGGAGAAGATGACTGCTCTTTTATAACATGTGAAACAAGACCGAAAAATCAAAAAGTGAAGTCACGTGGTGACTTAAGTGAAGCCATGTGCAAAGTTTCAATTAGGCTTTGAGCTTCAAGTCCTTTCTAAAAATCCATAGAAATGAAGACATATATCCAGTATGGTTAAATTGGAGGCCCATTTAGGGGCCACGTTGGAAGCAGTTTTTCGCTAAGGTATGTTAAATTTGGAGATAGAGGCCCGTATCTAGGCCCCGTTGGTGATTCCCATAGGCCCCATTTATTAGCCCCTGGATATATGGAAGAAAAACATAAATAAAAATAGAAACCCTATCGATAAAAAATGCCTCCATAAAAAAGAAAGAGAAAATGATTTGAACAAAAGTAAACACATTGTTTTCCTCAACACTAAATAGCCTGAATTCCCAATTGACACAAAAATGTTCAGTACACGGAGCACACAAAAAATGGAAAAAAAACCAAAATGCAAGTAAAACACATGCTGAAGAAAACAGTCAGCACCTAGCTGCATTTAGTCAGGATCCAAATTCACAAATAGGAAATGCAATGCCACTATCCGAAATCCATATAACAACATGGGTACACACTATTGAATCAGTACCAGGTAAAGGTCCAAAGATAGCTCGATCACCCGGTGCGTTTGCGAAAATAATTAAAGAACCGGGAGCAAAGAAATGTCTATTGAGGTTACCCTCGGGTGTTGAGAAGCTTGTTGATTCTAGATGTCGAGCTATTATTAGTGTAGGTTCGAATCCTAATTATCGTCCACTTAAGCTTTATAAAGCTGGACAAAATAGGTGATGTAGAACATTAGTCGAGTCTGTCAGTGTCATAGGTGTGCACCTATGTTCCCTCTACATGTTATGGGCATGAGCCCCTTAGTTGAGTCTAAGCCCATGGTTGAGTCCATTAATTAGTTGGACACATGTCGTGTTCCTATTGGTTTATGCTTTTTAGGTTTACTTTAAATAACGGGCTTGTAGTTAGGGTTTCAGTAGTTGTATTTATGTGTGTGATTTGTGATTGAGAGATTCAATAAAAGAGTGATTTTTAGGTCGTCTTTTAATTGTGTTTCAATTAAAGTGTAGAATCTATTAAACGGAAGCTTCCGCCAGTAAGATCTACATTACTTGGTATCGGAGCAGATTAATTCCAGGGGGTACTATTCACAGTACTGTTCATCGAAAACACTGTTCATCATATACTATTCACCCAGGTTACTGTTCATGGTGATTTTTTTTCTTGAAAAGTCAAATTTTTTTTGTGTGATTATGGTGAATAACAAAGCAACTCGAGGTCATCCTCCATCCATGGATACTCGCATGTCTTGTTTAGAAGAAAGCATGAAGAACATGACACAGATGTTCCAGAACCTGATGGAAGCAAAGTTTCCAGTCCAAAGAGAGGTGCAACAACCACCTCCACCACCACGAATAATGGTTCGGCTGGCTAAATCGATGATGCATCTCAGGTTGATGGTTCAATCCCTCTTCTGAACCCTTTTGCGC
This sequence comes from Coptis chinensis, assembly GCF_015680905.1. NCBI lineage: Eukaryota > Viridiplantae > Streptophyta > Magnoliopsida > Ranunculales > Ranunculaceae > Coptis > Coptis chinensis. Next base: position 79,612,515 of record NC_141463.1, on the reverse strand, counting down.
CTACAGATCCAGAAAACAACGGAGAGAACAGAGTTGGCATGAAAGATAACACCAACAGGGAACCTCCTCTCAATGAGGAACGTGAGGGTGTACCCCTCAATGATGGCGCCGCTCGGCTGCCGGCAGGTGTTGAAGCCCCCCTATTGGGCGCTCCACCAATCTTTGATAAGTATGAAGATGAGTCTCTTTTTGATAAGTACGAAGATCTGATTTGGAAAAATTTTGTGACTCACTTTGACAAACGAAGTGATTTGTTTTTCAAAAAAGCACGATTGCAGATTTGGATTTCCTTAAAGAAAGTCACATATGTTGGTGAAGTTACAAGCTTTCAAGATGAGCCATTGGTACCGAAATTTTTTGGTGCATCTTCTGGTTATTGTTTTCATAATCTGTGTGCAATAGCATGTTGTGGGTTACTGATTTTAAGCCAGGGAAGCTGCTACAAAGGAAAAACTCATGGTCGGATTCCTTTCAGCTGGGGTAGGCCGATTTCCTAAAGCTTGTGGACGTGGTTCTCTTTACCTGAAGTTTTTGTTGATTAGAAATTCGATGACGAATTTGTTTTGGTTGGGGAGAGTGATGTAGAACATATATTAGTCGAGTCTGTCAGTGTCATAGGTGTGCACCTATGTTCCCTCTACATGTTCTGGGCGTGAGCCCTTTAGTTGAGTCCAAGCCCATGGTTGAGTCCATTAATTAGTTGGACACATGTCGTGTTCCTATTGGTTTATGCTTTCTACGTTTACTTTAAATAACGGGCTTATAGTTAGGGTTTCAGTAGTTGTGTTTATGTGTGTGATTTGTGATTGAGAGATTCAATAAAAGAGTGATTTTTAGGTCGTCTTTTAATTGTGTTTCAATTAAAGTGTAGAATCTATTAAACTGAAGCTTCCGCCAGTAAGATCTACATTATTAGGTGGTTAGAGATAAGGCCACATGTTCGCGGTGTCGCCATGAATCCAGTTGATCATCCACATAGAGGAGGTGAGGGGCGTACGTCCGGTGGTAGACCTTCGTGTTCACCTTGGGGGAAGCCTACTAAATGTGGATATCGGAGTGCCAAGGTCAAGAAACAGAAAGCTGCTTAATTTTGGTGATTTGAATTTATGTTTCTAGCCAAGTGCTTTTGTTTTTTTATGTCCAGACTACTAACACTTTGCACTTACCCTTATTATATGATTAATCATGCTCTTGTTATTTTTTTTATATTATTTGTGATACTATTATTAAGTCTTATGTGAAGTTGAATGAGTATGATAATGCTATTAAGTTTTATTATGGATATATAGTTAGAAGAGGTGTTGAGCCTAATCATTATACTTTTCCTATTTTAGTTAAGGTTTGTGCGGAACTTGGGTAGGTTTACGAAAGTCCATGGTAGGATTGTGAAGAGAGGGTTTGTGAGGAATGCATCGATTTATATGGTATTTCGAGATTAGGAGAGTTTAGGATGCGAGGAAGGTGTTTGGTGAGAGGTGTGAGTTGGATTTGGTGTCGTGAAATTCGATGATTGATGGGTATGTGAAGAATGGGGAAGTTGGTGTTGCGAGGGAGTGTTTTGATGTTATGCCTGAAAGGGATGTTTGGAGCTAGAATTCGATGATTGTGGGTTATGTTGGAGTTGGGGATATGGAGGCAGCGCGAGAGCTTTTTTAGGGGATGGTGGTTATAGATGTTGTTAGTCGGAACTCTATAGTTGATGGGTATGCAAGGATTGGGAATGTTTCGGTTGCTCGTAGATTTTTTATCAGATGAGAATGTGGTGTCTTGGAAAACCATGTTCGCTCTTTGCCTCTTTATGCACGTAATAAGGATAATGCTGAGTGTCTAAGATTGTTTGATAGGATGATGCAGGAAGGAGAGGTAAAACCGAATGAAGCTAGTTTAGTAAGTGTACTGACTGCTTGCGCGAATATGGGTAAAATCGATAGAGGAAAATGGAAACATTCCTACGTAGAAGAAAATAAAAGAATTGAACTAGATGTGATATTGTCAGCTTCGGTAGTAACAATGTACGCGAAATGTGGGGCCATGGACTTGGCGAGAGAAGTTTTTGATGAGATGTGGGAGAGGAGTGTCGTGTCATGGAACTCTGTGATAATGGGCTATGGCTCGCATGAGTATGGTGCGAAGGCTCTTGAGATGTTCTTGGAGATGGAAAAGAGTGGAGAAACACCTAATGGTGCAACTTTTGTTTGTGTTTTATCTGCTTGTACCCATGCAGGAATGGTGTTGGAGGGTTGGTGGTACTTTGATTTGATGAAAGGGGTTTACAAGATTGAGCCAAAAGTTGAACACTATGGTTGTATCGACTGGGTCGTGCTAGATTGATGAAAGATTCAGAGGAGCTTACACAAAAGATGTCGATGGGGGCAGGGCCACCCTTGTGGGGAGCTCTATTGTCTGCTTGCGAGACTCATTCAAATTTTGAGCTTGGAGAGATAGTGGCGAAGAGACTAATTGAGTTGGAACCAAGGGATGTTGGGCCTTTTGTGCTGTTATCAAACATATATGCTAGGGAAGGTAATGTTGGAATCTCTACGAGTATTTTGAAATACTAGTGTGTGTGTGCAAAGTGGAGGAGATGAACAATGTGTGTTCTCTCCACTTTAGTGCATTGTGGATAGTCCCACATTGGTTAACCACCACTAGCAAGTGAGGTATATGAGGAATTCCTCTACCATAAGGGCGTGCCCTTAGGGTACAAATGCTTTTGTGTTAGGAGGGAAGACTCACCCAAAGTTACACGCATGCGTCTTGTGGCAGACCGCCTTGGCCGAGCGAAGTTTTCCATGTTAGACTTACTGTCTAGTGGGTAGTGGCTAACCAAAAGCCTAAACTTGTTTGAGGATGAGTCCTTCTCCCAGGAAAACCAACTACCTTCCTCTATATAACCCTGCTATGCGTCCACTTCAACAGAACTCGTGATACCAAAGACAAAGACAGACCTTCACCCCACACGAAAACAGAGAAACAGAACTCGACCTCATCCTATTCTTCTTTTTTTCTTCCTGTCAGCCACCAGAGAGAGTTATATTGTTGTTCTAGAGGGTAGTCTGTTCTAGTGCAAAGTCAGACTGCTGTTAACCATTGAATCCTGTGAGGAAGACGCCACTGCTGCCTTTCTGCACCATTGGAAGGGGCGAATCCGCGCCTTGGTTGTTATACTTGTTAATTCTGTCCTTGTCTCTTTATTGTTTTCTTTATTTGCATACAACAGGTAAATGGGATGATGTTGAGAAAGTGAGAATGATGATGAGAGAGCAGGGATTGGAGAAAGCTGCAGGATTAAGCCTAATTGACATTGCTGAGGCAAATAATCAGCATGAATCAATCCACAAGAGAAGCATGGTGTCTTCCATGTTGAGTGAGATGGGTGCACAAATTAAGTTATGTAGTGTTGTGAATAATTAACTGCGGAAACAACGTTACCCACACCAAACGGATCAATCCTACACAAAGATTGATCTTTCTCAATAGACAAGACTTCAACACCCTCCAAGTAATATCCCAACGCTTCTCATTAACAATTTAACAAGCATATAAAGTAAATATAATAATGCAAAAGAGAACCAACCACAAGACAAGGATATATCGTGGTTCGGCAATTTGCCTACGTCCACACTGGCGAGATCCAAGCTTTACTAGAAGTCCAGAGTAACAGATTACAAGAGCTCTCAATTCACTCACAAAGAATGAACACTCAACTCACTAAGAATTTCTCTCTTACAATCTTTCTCTTTCTTTCTTTTTGGAAAAGTCAGGTTTTCCAAAAGACTGATTTTGTTTTTATACCAAAAAACCAAATTTCATGATTCTTGTAAAAAGCCCACGGAGAAAAGAAAAAAGCTCGAAGCGCTGGCGCCGCTCTACTCTGGCCTGGTGTGCTGGCGCGCTTCTAGCGCCGAATTTCGGTCGCGCCAATTCATCGGACCATGGAGCGAATGCGCCCTTTGGCGCTTGGCGCCGCCGCCGACCGAGCGAAAACGCCCTTTTTCTCTACATTCTCCACCTCGGTGAGGTTTTAACACATAAAACCGAGCCGAACACATCCAGCAAGAGCACATCCATCCAGAACTCGCAGTCAACCGCCCCGAAGAGGCCATGCCCACAAAGGGTCACCCACAAAGGGTCACCCACAAAGAGTGTCATGCTCACAAAGAGCCACCCACAAAGAGTGTCTTGCTCACAAAGAGCCACCCACAAAGAGTGTCATGCTCACAAAGAGCCACCCACAAAGAGTGTCTTGCTCACAAAGAGCTATCTTCACAGAGAGTCATGCTCACAAAGAGCAATCACACCCACAAAGGGCCATGCCTACGAAAGGCATCAATCAACAATGCATGAGCCTCCACCATTTGTGGAGTACCCCCAACCAATGTTGAAACTCAACTCCATAGAGAACCTTCTACAACCCAAAACCCTTTTGCCCTTAGGCAATGAAACAAATTCCCAAGTACAAAACTTGTCACGAGCCTCCACCATTTTCTGCATATCCACCGACCAATCTCTGTAATGAGCATCTCTAACAGCTTCCTTGAAGCTATCTGGCTCATCATCTTCAATATTCAGTGCGTAGGCAACCGAGTCCGGTTGACCATAATGCTTCACTGGCTTATCATGCCCGTACTTCATAACTTGTTTCACACTTCTCTTTGGCTTTGATCTAGCCAAAGTTTGCTGCTCAGGTTGTTGTAACTCTACTTCTTGTTGAATAGTTCTTTCACTAAGAACCTCACTCTCTTTAGCATCCTCAGACGCTTCTATCTCAATCACTTGAGATTGTATAGAATCACCACTATTTCCGAAATTTCTCCGGCTGCTAAAAAATAGCACCGAAGTCTCATCAAAGGTAACCTCAACTGCGACCGGGAACTTGTGGTTCTCTAGACACCCGCAATCCGTATCCCTTTCCTCCCCTTTGCATAGCCCAAGAATATTGCTTTCTTAGCTTTAGAATCAAGTTTACTATCATTCATGTGGTAGTAAGCACTAGATCCAAACACTCGCAAAGTACCATAATCAGCTGGTTTCCCTGTCCACACCTCATAAGGTGTTTTGCAGTCTATCGCCGGAACCGGTGATCTATTATACAAGTAACACGCCATGGCCACTGCATCTGCCCAGAACTCTTTGCCAAGATTGGCATTGGAAAGCAAACACCTAGCTTTCTCAAGCAACGTGCGATTCATTCTCTCTGCTAACCCATTCTGCTGTGGCGTGCCCCTCACTGTCCAGTGTCTGGCAATTCCTTGTTGCGCACAAAACTCTTGGAAAGGCCTATAGGTATACTCAGTACCATTGTCAGACCGTAGAGTCTTCACCTTCCTATCTGTGCGATTCTCAACCGCTTCCGCTTCCACTTCTTAAATGTCTCAAAACTTCATCCTTGGACTTCAAGATATATACCCACACATAGCGTGTATAATCATCGATGAAAGAGACATAATATCGGTTACCTCCGCTTAGAAGCCACTCTAGAAGGTCCCCAAACATCCGTATGCACATAATCCAGATGCCTCTCGCCTTGTGCTTGCTTGTACCGAACTTGACTCTGCTTTGCTTGCCATAGACCACAATACTTTCGCGAGAATTCCATACTTGGTTTCTCCAAGTCTTTCAAGTAGAGTAAACCCAGCACAACTCGGACAATCCGCTTTTGGCTCATATGCCCAAGGCGTATGCCACAATTTTGTGCACTTTCGGAATCATCACTACATGTACCCACCGCTACATCACCTATCAACGTACTACCCAACAAAGTATACAAGTTTCCATGTCTTTGACCGCTTCATAATGACTAAAGAGCCACTAAGGATCTTTAGGACTCCACCATTTCCCACAAAATTGTGGCCTTTGGAATCCAAGGTACCAAGAGAAATAAGGTTCTTCTTTAACTTCGGGAACATGCCTCACATCGGTTAAAGTCCTCACTACACCATCATGCATCTTGACCCGTATAGTTCCAATCCCAACCGTCTTACAAACAACGTCATTGCCCATCAAAACGGAACCTCCACTCAAGTTCTCATAGGTAGCAAACCACTTCCTATTTGGACACATGTGGTAGGAACACCGGAATCAAGAATCCACGTGATCGGTCATGTGGTCGCCTTGTGTAGACACCGAAAGACTTACATCATCCCCATCGCTTCTAAGCAAGACTTGCTTCAATAACATCCTCATTCTCAAACTTACCACTCATCTTGTTACTCTTTTCGGCTAGAGCAATCACATAAATAATGCCCTTTTTCTTTGCAATTATAGCACCGTGACATGTTTTAAAGGCTTCTTCGAACTACCGCTTCCACTTGCTTGTGGAAGTCATCTCGTCGACATCACCCTCGCCATCTTTTCTTTTGCTTTTTATCAAACTTCTCTACTTTAAATCTAGCATTTGACATCTTGGGAGCCCTTTTTCAAGTCACACACAATAACCCAAAAATTATCTCACTCGGGAATTTTATCGAACACCTTGTCTACATAAATTTTCGAGCACTATGGTTCTTTACCAAAACTCAAAATCTAGGTCGATATATCCTCGGCTCACGATACCAATTGTTGTGAATAATTAATCTGCGGAAACAACGTTACCCATTAATTCAAACGGATCAATCCTACACAAAGATTGATCTTTCTCGATAGACAAGACTTGAACACCCTCCAAGTAATATCCCAACGCTTCCGTTAACAATTTAACAAGCATATAAAGTAAATATAATAATGCAAAAGAGAACCAACCACAAGACAAGGATATATCGTGGTTCGAATTTGCTCTACGTCCACATTGGCGAGATCCAAGCTTTACTAGAAGTCGAGTAACAGATTACAAGAGCTCTCAATTCACTCCACAAAGAATGAACACTCAACTCACTAAGAATTTCTCTTTACAATCTTTCTCTTTCTTTCTTTTTGGAAAAGTCGGGTTTTCCAAAAGACTGATTTTGTTTTATACCAAAAAACCAAATTTCTCATTCTTGTATCGAAGCCGCGGAGAAAAAAAAGCTGGCGGCTAAACTACTGGCTGGGTGAAGCTGGCGGCGCCTTCTCTTCGAGCTGGTCGCCAAATTCAACTGGACCATGGCGAAGTCAGCTTTGAGCTGGCCTTGGTTCGGCCGAAAAGCGAAAAAAACGCCCTTTTTCTCTACATGTAGAAACGGTGAAAACACGAAGTGTCCCAGCTCTTATAATTTCAGACTGTAGTACTACATATACTAGAGTACTACAAGAACCAGTGGCTGCATCACCAAATGTTGTTATTGTCGTTTACTTATTTATATTTTCCCCAATATTTATATAGAATCAGATCATTTCATAAGGTGCTCAAACAATGTGGCTGTCTTCTCTGTGTTTGTGATTTATCAATCTGTGATTATCAATCTGTGCGAGGCAGATCCCTACTAAATCTTATTGAGACAAAATGGGATTACATCCTAGTGTCCATGCAGCACCATGGAAACATACGGGTCAAAGAGTTGAGAAAAAGGACCAACAAGCATATTTACAAGCTTATCTAGCCAATCGGTTTGCCTGACAAGTCTGCTTTTTTGTCTGGATGCGTTAATGCTTGAACTCCGTACTCACGAAGCTGTTTGCCACCTTGTTTCTTGGAAGAACATTCCGTGTAAGGCACATGGTTTCTCCCACTTACAGAAGCTAGGAACCCTTTCAATAAGGTTGATCTACTGCATTTTAAATATATTAGGCAGTGTCCTACTTTCAGGATTATCATTATCTTTCTTGTTCTTTGTAAGCATTCTTTGTTTATTCCCTGATAAGCCTTTCTGAATATTCTTCCATACCAGTCTTGCCAAATGCTATAAACAGTAGTGCGCACATACACTTACACTTGAGTATTCATGCATTGATCTTATTTTCCATTCAAGGTGTATCCATTCTCTTTTATATTTGTTTGTCTGACTCATACCTATATGCTATGCCACAAACTATGGTGAAGTAATGGTTCCTTGACTTCCTTCTTCCTAATCCAAATTGTCTGGGGGGTCCTTTCTCAATACTCAATAGTGGTGACCTGCAATTAAGGGAGAAGGATCTCGGATAAGAGAACCTTGCTAATAAAAGTGCTCACTTGTTTGAAACACAATTAGTGAAACTTGCAGGGTAATGTAGACTTAGGAAGATCGGGCAACTCCAGCGAGTAATTAGAGATGCTAACACGAGCTGATTTTTGGTTATAACACCTTTTTATTGGAAAGCTCAATGTGTTGTTAGAGAGGGTTGGTAAAACAATAATTGTCAAAAAATTCGCCACGCTTTGTTGTCCAACTGATTCTTAATTATTCACTAATCTATGACAGCGTTGCTATCTTTCTTTCCTTTTTCTTCTTTTGATTTCACAAATTATAAAATAAAATTGCCATTATAGTACAAAATGGCAGTAATTTGTCACAAACTTTAATCACGTTTGCTGAGTTTTCAGAGATCCGTATCAAGTAATATTTTATGTTGGAACTTCATTTGGGCGGTATATGTTCCCTATTATAAAGTTTTGTATTCTTCTAACACAGCTATCGCTATATTGGTAATATATGAAAACCTTTCTATTAAGTTAAGTGTAAATCAAACAAGAAGAATACTGTCACTGTGTCACATACAAGACTCAAGACTATGTACAGGTTGATAGACTCTTTCTCCACCTAAACAATAAATTGTATGAACCAGACTCCAGCAGCTATCCTAAAGTAAAAAATGAACCGAGTCGACCGACGCCAGCAAAGGTCAACAAGAAGTGGCTCCGAACTTGCTATGAATGGATTAGAACAGTTGAACAACTTCACAACTCAAAATGAGACGGAGAAATGAAGAACGCCACCGGGATCAGAAAGAGAACTTCGAAGAATATGAGGAGCCGTCCAAGTGCCTCTAGCTTTCTTGAATGGCTTTTTCGCTTCCGAGCTTCGCCAACTGAGAAAGCAACATGGCATTCACTTTACTCTTCAGCTGAAAGGACAAAGTACGTAAAACTTTAGCTTCATAAATATCTTCCATATAATAAAAAAACAAATAAGTAAATGGAAAAAGTGAAAAACACAACGCTTTCAAGCTACGCCCTTTCAATATTGTTTTCCTTCCCTGTTTTTTTTTTGTTAAAGTATTTGCTGAGCGCCATCTTATTTATGTAATAAACGGATTTCCGATATATATTCCACAAATCTTATCTTATCTTATCTACAAATCTCGATTTCATCATTACGAAACTTATAGTGTTTTGAATGTCAAGATTTGCAGTTTTATTTTATAATTTGAACCTTCTTTTAAGTACCCATTGCAAGTAAATGCCAACAAGCGGGGAGAGTACAAGAAACACTTTGGAAGTATGATGGTGTGTAAGCATCATGTAGAACCAGATGATTCAATTCAATTTAGTGTATATTTACTTAATCGAATTCTAAGAGTTTACAATTTGCTTTATATATAGGTTACAAAATAGGAAACAAAACGATTCGGTGGAGAAAACAAACCGGTCGGCGAATTCTATCTATAAAAATGGACAATACAACTTTCTACACTCTCCCTCGTTGGTGCATAGATGTCAATCATGCCCAACTTGACAACTGAAATCAAAACACCTTGTGGGATATACCTTTGGTAAGAACATCGACTAATTGCTCCTCACGAGGTTCTGAGCGGAAAACGAATAACCTTCTGTCAAGATTTTCTTTAAAAATGGCGATCAACCTCCACATGCTTTGTCTATCATCTTTGGGATTATGTGCAATTTGAATGACGACTTTATTATCACAATGTAAATCCATAGGCTTTTGAAGCTTCGAAGCCCAATTCCATCAAGGCGATCACGAATCCATAACAATTTACATACTCCACATTGCCATACCTCGAAATTCGGCTTTTGCACTCGATCGGCAACAACTTTACGCTTCTTACTACGCTAAGTTACAAGATTTCCACCGACAAAAAGTAAAATATCCCGATATAGACCGTCTATCGGTTTATCACCGGCTTTAATCATCACACATAGTATCCAACAATATCCATGCATCATACTTTCCAAATAGTAAACCTTTGCCGGTGCTTTTCAAATACTTCGGATCTGAAAGACCGCATCCATATGTTCTTCACTAGGACAATGCATAAATTGACTAACCACACTCACAGCATAAACAATATCAGGTCTAGTATGAGAGAGATAGATTAACCTTCCTTCAAGATGCTGATACCTGCTTTTATCAATAGGAACTTGGTCAGAATGAATGGCAAGTTCGTGATTCATCTCAATGGATGTCTCCATCGGTTTGCAATCCAACATCCCGATTTCAGCAAGCAAATCAAGGACATACTTCCTCTGTGAGAGTGAAATCCCCTTTTTAGATCTTGTAACTTCAATACCCAGAAAATACTTCAGTTGTCCTAGATCCTTCATTTCAAATTCATTCGACAAATACTTCTGCAATTCATTTATTTCCTTTGGATCATCTCCTGTAACGATCATGTCATCAACATACACAATTAGAGCTGTAATCTTACCATCCTTGTGTTTGATAAACAAGGTATGGTCGAATTGCTTCTGTTTTGTAACTAAAACTTTCATTGGTGTAAGTCTTCCAAACCAAGCTCTTAGAGATTTGTTTGAGGGCCATACAAAGCCTTTTTCGGTTTACACACCTTCCCAACATCTTTGGGATGGTTCTTCACACGGAGGCATATCCATATATACTTCCTCCTCCAAGTCCCATTCGGGAATGCATTCTTCACATCAAGTGGTCAAGGGCCAATCTCTATTTCTTTGCAAGTGAAATTAAAATCCGGTTGTATTGATTTTTATTCACAGGTCGCGAAAGTCTCCTCATAATCAATTCCATAACGCTGTGTGTATCCCTTGGCAACCAATCTCGCCTTATATCTATCAATAGTTCCATCTACATTAAGCTTCACGGTCAGCACCTAACGACATCCAACAGTCTTCATTCCAACATGCATATCAACTACCTCACATGTTACATTCTTTTGAAGGGCTTCCAATTCTTCATTCATTGCTTTTTTCCATTTTGAATCTTTCAAAGTATCCTGCACATTACTAGGAATAGATACAGTAGACAATTGATTTATGACAAGTGCATGGGTTTTAGAAAGGCTATGGTTAGACATAGAGTTAGCTATAGGGTATTTAGCATTGGCTTTGATGTATGGTTCATATTGTTTCTTAGGAACTCCCTTACTAGCTCTTTGTGATTGTCTAGGTTCAAGACTTTCTACCCCAACATACTCATTAAAGGTTATAGGAGGTACCTGAGGCGGAGCATTCTGATCGAGATCTTCAGTTATTGATGTAGAAAGGGAAATGTCGTGTACTACAGTTTCAAATACATCCGGATCATGTGCTTCTGTCTCTACTATTATAGGATCAATTTCTGCTTCAGGAACTTCAAATCGTTCCTCCAAGTGTTCCAATTCTCCAAAGACATCAGGATTCCCTTCATTTCTCCCCACGGAAGGGAAGACGGGAAACTCCTCTGAGTATCTGGGTCTTACGATTCATGGAATGAGACATCAAGAGATATATACATCTTGGTAGTAATCAGATCATAACACCTATACCCTTTCTGAAACACTGCATAACCCACAAAAATACACTTCTTCGCACAAGGATCAAGTTTACTTCGTTTTGGTTGGGGGATATGAACATAAGTTGTACATCCAAACACCCGAGGCTCCAAGTTAGGCATAGATGGGATGGACAAAAGTGTATGGAGTTTCTGATAAGGATTCTGGAACTCAATTACTTGTGAGGGAGTACGGTTGATAACATAGGTTGCTGATTTCACTGCTTCACCCCAATAGGATCGAGGTACATTCATGCCAAATAAGGAAGCACGAACAACCTCCAACAACGCATTCTTCCGTTCGGATTCTAAACCATTTTGTTGGGGTACCGAATGGAGGTTTGATGATGAATTCCAATTAACCGGCAAAATTTAGACATGAGGCCATTCACAAATTCTCCACCATTATCAGACTGAAAGACCCTGATAGATTGTTGATACTGCGTCGCCACCATTTTATAAAAATCAGTAAACATCCCATATACATCACTTTTGTTTTTCAGTAACGACACCCACGTCATGCGAGTGCAATCATCAATAAAAGTCACATAATATCTAGCTCCAGAAAATGAAAAAACTTTGACAGGACCCCAAACATCAGAATGAATTTTCATAAAAGGAACAATTCATCTATTAATATTTGGTGAATATAAAATCACGGTGGCTCTTGGCGGTTCATAAATGTCCGCAATAAAACTTCGGACTCACTAACAACCGAAAATAAGCGAGGTTGCAACCTTTTCAAATAACTAAAAGATAGATGACCTAACCCTCGATGCCATAACCACACAACTTCTTTTGCATTCTCGACCTTCTATGACTGATTAGCTTGCCCCATAAAATTCTTTTGTTTCTCCGGTTTTTGTCAAATCCGGATAGTCTGAGTTTCCACTTTCTAACACCATAACCAAGAATGCGTAAATTCGAATATCACGAAAAACACGAAAGATGGATAGAATGTCCCGCGGTACATGCAAGTCACGAGGATAATTTGACAAACAGACAATAGGTTATAGGCAAGTGATGGAACAACTAAGACAGATTCAAGAGTGAGGGTTTTAGATAACTCAATAGACCTTTCTCTGCTAACCGGAGTTGGAGTACCATCAACAGTAGAAACAGCGGTCTGAGGTGAAGTTCTAAGACATTTCACAAGGTTAGGGTCATTTGTCATATGGTCAGATGCACCTGAATCAATTATCCATGTACTATTCGAAATAACCTTACCATTCATAGTTGATTGCGCGACACTAGCCGAAGCATTGTCTCCATTCACAACATTAGCAATGGCGGCCTTGCTTAAATTCTTTAGTAGATTCTTCGAGAAGTCCCACCAATCAGGATAACCAATCACTTCATAACATCTCTCCTTGCTATGACCCAAATCTCCGCAAACACCGCACTTTTTATCTGCCTAAGGATTTGATTTACCTTTAGGATGGCGTGGAGGACCGGAAAAAACACAGGTTGTCTTCTTATGAGCGACCAAGACAGAGGATTCAGTTGATCTGAGCTTCCCATAGCCTTTGTTTCTCAGTTGTACCTTACTTAATGTAAGCATAGCTTTGTTTCAAAGAAAATTTGGGTTCTTTCAGAAGGATCTCTCCACGCTTTGATCATACTCTGATCTAATCCACGTAAAACATATGAACACGCGTTCGGACATCATGGGCGTTTCATGGACTCTGCTTCAACATCATATTATTACGAGGTCACCCTCGATCAATCTCTTGGAACATAGCCAGCAATTCGTTGTAATAGGAAGGAATAAGTCTCCCATTCTGCTTCGCTTTAAAGCACTTCGTATTCAATTAAAAAATTTGAGTTTTATCAGAGTCATCATAGAAAGTCTTCTCCACAGCCTCCCAAATATCTTTTGCAGTAGGAAGACAAATATAACGGTTCATAAGAGAAATCTCCATAGAATCAATAAGCCAGCTTTTTTACTTTTTCATTATCTGTTGCTCAAATTTCATATTTGGATGAATTCATAAGCGGTTCAACCTTTGCGCCAGTCAAATAACCAAGCTTTCCCCTTGCTCCAATCCCCATCCGCATGAGAGGAGCCCAAATGGTATAGTTGGACTCATATAATAGAACAGTTTTTGAGAACGCTGAGTTGTCTTGTGGGGTGTAGTGGTGATGAATGATGCTTGAAGAATTGTTGTTAGATCCAGCCATTGCAGAAAAAAAAAATGAAAAATTTGGGTTTTAGGTTTAGGGTTTGAAAAAAATTTGGGTTTAAGATTTAATGATTCAAAGATACCAAAGGATGGTTTGATTAATGGTTGTAATACGCAGCGGATTTCAATGGTTTGACTCTGATACCATGTAGAACCAGAGGATTCAATTCAATTCAGTGTATATTTACTTGATTGAATTCTAAGAGTTTACAATTTGGTTTATATAGATGTTATAAAATAAGAAACAAAACAGTCGGTGGCTTGAGAAACAAAGGCGCTTCGGGTCGCTGTTTGTCTTTGGAGACAAAACGCACGGTCGCTTCAATCTTGGACATCCGGCGCTGGCGAGTCGGCTTTTATACACGCCTTATTTGAGCGCGGGTTGCGCTCTATACATAAAACAGACAATACAGCTTTCTACACATCATCCTACAAATGCTAAGAACTTTATTTCCCTGAGACCATGACTTTATGTCCAGTGTCTGGCAATTCTCTGTTGCGCATAAAACTCTTGGAAAGGCCCATAGGTATGTTCTGATACCAATTGTTGTGAATAGTATAATGCGAAAACAACGTTACCTACAACAAATAGATCAATCCTACACAAAGATCGATCCTTCTCACTAGACAAGACTTCAACACCCTCCAAGTAATATCCCAACACTTCTCAATATCAAATAACAAGCATATAAAGTAAAATAATTAATGTAATGGAAGAACAAACCACAAGACGAGATTTATCGTGGTTCGGCAATTTGTCTACGTCCACACTGCGAGTTCCAAGCTTTACTAGATGTCCAGAGTAACAGATTACAAATTCTCTCAATTCACTCACAAAGAATGAACACTAAACTCACAAAGAATTGCTCCCTTATAATCTCTATCTTTTTTGGTTTTGGTTAAGGGAGGGGTTCTAAGGACATATTTTATCTTGACACGTAAACAAACTCAAAATCGTTAGGACATTTATAAGTTTCAGATTAGGCTAATATTTTGTAGATATGATCTCATAACTATTCTAAATATTGTCACAAATAATCAAAAAAATCAAAAATTTCTAAACTTGCCAAATATAGTATCAAAAATGGTGAAAATGAACGGTCTACAATTAGCCAAATTTTGTAAATTGTTAGCTACATTTGGCAAGTTTGAAATTTTTTGATTTTTTTTTTATTATTTGTGACAATGTTTAGAGTAGTTAGGAGATCATATCTATATAATATTAGCCTAATCTGAAACTTATAAATGCCCTAACGATTTTGAATTTGTTTATCTGTCAAGATAAAATATGTCCCTAGAACCCCTTCCTTTAGTTAAATTAGGTTTTTACGAGGAAAAAATCTATATTTATCGCTCAAAAACTTCAAAGCGATCGTATCCTCTTTGAAATACGGTGGAGTGCAGGTCGCGCCTTTAACCAGACAAAATCGAGCGCGGGTCGCACTTAAGTACCTGGAGGTCGCCAAAGGCATGAGCGCACCACGCGTCTTGTCCAGGCATAAATAGAGCCCGGGTCGGGCCGTTAACATCAGAGAGAAAAAACGTCTTTTTCTCTGCATGGGCCATGTTTCTTTACGATTGCAATAACAAATTGCGTAACTCTAACAACCCACTAGGAGGTATTGTATCGTTTTTGGCAATTCTATCAAAGATCAGAAAGTATGAAGGCAACTGCTAGTCTGTAATGAGCTTCGGAAGCAAATGTTCATCGAGTGTTTGGAGATGACGCTCGCCCAACTAACAATGTGATTGACATCCCAATTGGCGGTCAATGAAAGCAACAATGACGGGACCAACCTCCGAAATTCAAATGCTAGGACCACTAGCATCCTCTGACAAATAGAAATAAACGAATAATATTACTTTTTCTGTGTAATTGATGACATCAATATATTTTGTAGAATGAAGAAATACAAACAAACTGTGACCAGATTATATGTCGACCAGACCATTCCTTCCCAGTACTAGACATTTTATAAATGTTAGAAGAATAAATATTGAATCAATATTAAATGGATTTGTCATTGCCAGTTTGCCACAACCCACATCCTCTCCAGCCTTTGAGTGTCTCTAAAAGAGCCAACCTGCTCATTCCTTCTCATTAGTTCTACGATTCCATAGTTTCTCGTTCATCCTTCCTAGTTTTTCCATCCATATTATGTTGTTCTTCATTTAACCGGCATTCTGCTCCATAGACTTAACATGTCTAAATTCAGTAATGTTAAACTCTCACTTCTATCTGAAATATAAAGTAGCCCTCCATAAACACAATCCCCAATTAAGTGTTTCTATTACAGGACAAAAAAGAAATATGAAAACTGGAAGTACCTGTATACAACTAAAGATGTTTGAGTCCATGATAATCCCAACCGTGGAATCATCTGACGTAGAATGAGGTATTGTTCCGATTAAAAACTTGTGGAATGCACGAAACACCACTGCAGTTTCTGTGCTCCACGGCGGTAGCCATTTGAATGTGGAAACAGATACAAGGCCATCTTTAAACAGATTTACAGCAACAACTCCACTATCCACCCCTTCACCTGATACTCCCTTTGGCTTATTATCCAAGTTTGAGGTATCAAGACATACAGTACAGTAAGAAAGCAAATCTAGCTTCATACTTTTAAGTGTGCAAGAGGATCAAATACAGTAGGGTAAAAACTCGAAACCCTACTAACAACAGAACTCTTCTTCACAACATTCCCTTTCAACGAACCCACACCAACAAAACCAAACAACCAATGAAGCACAAGAAGATGAAAAACCAAATGCTGTTGAACCTCCTTTGATATCAAAACTAATCTCCTCACAATCTCCCCTTCTTGACCATCAAACGAATCCGAGGAGCGTGAATACAACATGAGAACAACGTGACATAACATAGGATCATATGAATAAAGCAGACCCGAAAATTGCACTTTCAATAGAGAAGCTTGCAAGTCCAACGCATTTGCAACACGCAAAATCATGGACATAAACTCCATCAATGCACACGGGGTCAAAATCTCTAACAAAAACGCCATAACTCTCCTCAACTCCTTCAAATTCAAACTCAAACCCGTATTACTCAAATCCCCAAGAACAAACGGCAGGCACATTAAAAGGAACAAGTGGTACCGAAGTAGCAATAATGGACGCATTTGTCTTAAAAGTAACTACATTATCAACAACAGAAGTTAACAACAAAACATAACTTTGTAAAGAATGGGTCCTCTCATTTTGACATAAAGAAACATCAGCTAACAAACAAGGATAAGTCCTTTCGAGCTCTCTTAAACGCTCGCAAGCCACTCCTCTAGTCTGTCGATCTACACCATGATTGCGCCTATTAATAACAGTTAATAACAACTCAGTTAAGCTTTGGAGGTGTCGAATCGCGTGTTTTAGTCCATCGAGTGAGATAAATATGGATGTGTTTTAGTCCATCGAGTGAGATAAATATGGATGTAACTGAAATTAACATTTGTTCTTTGAGTGAATAAGTTACTGATATTCCATCAATTGGTGCTTGTATAAATGAACGTAAAGTTTCGAGTAATTTACCTAGACAGGGTTCGATATCTGGCTTCGAGGAATATTATGAGTGAGAGTTTGAGGTTAGAAATGTCTTTTCGAGTATTGTTGGGTCAACCATTTTTCTTCACGTCCGGATTGGAAGTCTTCGATTAGTGTTTCCTATTCTTGTGAGTTTAGTTAGTGCTTTCTCCATTCCTTCTTCTTCGAAATGCAGACCACTAGATTGGTTATTTGCAGCCGCACGATTTACTACTTGTATCCCAGCCCATCATTCAAAGCCCATAAATTTTGTTTGGGCCCATCCGACATTTCTTGACAACAACATCAGATATATTGAGTTGGTTACTCTGCTGAGGATTGCAATTTTTGTATCAGATTAGTGATGATAACTTCGCGTTAAAATTTAGGTGTTTGGACTGAAGCACATGGGTCGATGTGAGAGAGTAATATCCACATCCAATGGATATCAAATACGTGTCCAGCACAATAAAACTACCAACCGATCTCATATCCTTGTCTTCCGAGCTCACTCCATAGTGACTCGACTCATGACAAGCGACGTATGCAACTCGCGCTCAGAGCGATGTCATCACCAACCAATCTCGGGTACTCGTCCTGCGAACTCGCTTCAAAGTGACTCGAGTAGACTAGACGATCTCACTCAGAAACGATCTCATCAGTACTCACTCTCCCCATCCCACAGCGGATAGTAACGTATGTCTTTATGACTGTCATCAAGACCTGAGCTTTATGTACGCATCACAGTAAATACCCATAACTCGCCTTCATGGCTCGCAAGTGACCTGAAGACTTGGATCTGACCTGACGTGGGAGAGTGGGAGGCGTGGGCACCTTGCCTATATAAAGAGCATGATGAACTACGTCTGACTTGATTTAAGTCTCCCCCCAGTAGAGAGAACTTGATACGTAGGCAGTTCATCAACACGAACTCGGTCAAACCCAATCAAAAAATACTTTCTCCCCCAAATTGCCTACATCAGTAAGGTTAAACGAAACATAACCTTTATATTGGCGCCGTCTGTGGCTCCATTTCTTGAGTTCATAAAAACCTTCAAACTAGATGGGAGCCATGAACGACAGCATCAACCTCTTCAGATAGGAAAACGTCGCACTAAAAAATCAGGTGGCAGCCCAGAACCTAAACGGAGTCACCGCTGAGGACGACATAAATGAGGTGACCAGCAAATCAACGAGCTGTCCCAACGAATCGACCAGAGTACTGTGAAGAAGGATGCCACTCAGATCGTCTAGAAGATGCTGAAAACCTATCGAGCATCCCCATTCACAGCAGAGGTACTTAGTAAACCCTCCCTGCACGATTTCATCCAGCCGCGCTTTGCGATGTATGATGGCAGTACGTGTCCCGATCCTTGTTAGCAATTCGCCGAATTATTCGCGAATAATTTGCGAATCGAATTTTTGAAGGGCAAAACGCATAATACTTTCGAATGTTTGAAAAATTCGTGATTTTTTGCCTTGAAATGTATAGTACGGATTTTGGTGAATTTTTCAAAAATTCAGCTAAAAAAAAATGAATGAAAATTCGGTTGCGCTTTTGTTATTTTTTATGTACTTTATGTCCTCACTCTTACTTTAAGTCCCTAGCTCTTACATTTTTAGTGATAAATTAATCCAAAAGCTTTACTTTTATATTTTTTGGGCATTATTTAAATTGTTATGTCATAGTATGTGTATTTTGAAATTTGAACGGTAATTTCAATCCAAGAACAAATAAATGAAGGTACCTATGTGTACCATTCAATTAGTTTCAATGTTTTTGTAGCTAATTTGTTTAGATATGTTTGTTATGTTGTAAAGAATGACAACTATTATTAATATTTACTAACATAATATCACGAATTTTTGACTTCCGAATTTTGGCAACCAAACGTTTAAAACGCGTTTTAATTAAACACCGCATAATTGCCGTATTGCGAATTTTTGACCGTACCGTTTTTTTGAATCACTGAATAATTCTCGAATTATTTTTGTACCGAATTT
Source organism: Coptis chinensis (assembly GCF_015680905.1). Classification (NCBI taxonomy): domain Eukaryota; kingdom Viridiplantae; phylum Streptophyta; class Magnoliopsida; order Ranunculales; family Ranunculaceae; genus Coptis; species Coptis chinensis. The sequence continues at coordinate 79,593,209 of NC_141463.1, read as the reverse complement.
TTGCCGTATCCCGAATTGCTAACAAGGGTCCCGGTCAACACGTAGCTCGCTACATCCAGAGCCTCGCATTTTATAGTGCACAAGAGTTTGACTACTTGCAATGCCGCTTGTTTCCTGCAAGCCTGGAAATAGGAGCTCTCGACTGGTTCTACTAATTGGAATCGAACTTCATCGATAGCTTCGAGAAGCTAACCGATCAGTTCGCTAACCATTATGTCCACAACAGACGTAAGAAAACCGACGTCGACTCACTCTTCATGCTGTCTCAGAAGAAAGATGAGTCAATCCGCTCTTTCTTAGGATGATTCAAGACTGAGTTACTATGTATGGATAACAACCTTGGCATTCACCAAGGCGATCCAGAAAAACACTTGGCTATACAGGTCGCTCATGAAGGAGCGTCCTGAAAAATTGGAAGACTTGTACACTTGTGTGTACAAGTATATAAAGCTACAGGAAACTTTAGACCACGAAGGTGAACAAGGGGAAGTCGCAGCAATCTCAGACGCTACCCCATCATCAAAAAAATGACCTAGACCACAAGGACAGAAGTCTGGTACCAGGATGCACACGAAATGCCAGTTTACTGTGCTGACAAGATCTCCAAGCTACATACTGGAGAAAATAAAAACAACGGCCTATTACCGACCTGAGGTAAAACTGCCAGAAGACACGCCAGGAAAGCCGTATTGCGCTTTCGATAAAGCAAAGTGCCATGAGACTAACGAATGTCGGGAGATCAAGCACTACCTCCAACACCTCATTGAGGATGTAGGGCATATCAAGCACTATATTGATATTGCCGATGGCAACCTATACCATAAGCTCATGGCTCGCAGAGAGCGAAGTCGAACCCCACAGCGCAACACCAACAGGCAGCGCTCCTACGCTCGAGGACGCTCAAATGAGCGATCTCGTTATGAGCACTAATTAGCCCCCAAATGTACATTTTATTATCCGTATATTGCTGTATTATAGTCCCTCTTACGCTTAACGAAAAGACAATTCATAGTTTTTATTCTTTTTCAAGTTAAGGAGTATTTCAGACCACTTATCATAAAAGCTGCATCTTAGCACCAAAAGGAGCCTTAATCATGCTTATTATGAAGACCAGTAGCTACTATGGAAAAGTGCTGAAAAAGTCAAGGTCAACCGGTCAAAGTCAAAAGTCAAAGCCCTCAAATCAGAAGACCAGAGATGGAGGCTCTTATCTCAAATTATGAAGACTTTCTCCCTAAACCTACCTTGGTTATGAAGAAACCAAAAAGCAAAAGTAAAAGCAAAAGTGCAAGTGTGAGGTGTCTAGTTTTTAATGTAGAAGGGCAAATTTGTAAAAGACAAAAGTAGGAGTATATAATCAAAAAACAAGGAAGAGAGAACCCATCCATTGTCTTAGGATCCAAAACATTTGGTTTGTTTAATTTCTTATCTTGTTTTTTCAATTTTTGTTTTTATTTTTCTTGTTGTTTTATTTCCTTTCAATCAATTTGTTATTTCTTTGTTCTTTATTTCAATCAACTTGTTATTTACTTGTCTTTGTTTCAATCTTCAATCTTGTTTTCTTGCTTTCATTTCAATGTTTTAATCAATCTTCCCCTTCATGTTTTCAAGTCATTTCACTATAACAATCTAGCTTTCAAGTTTTTATTAGCTTAGAACCATTCTAATCATTTAAGAGTCTACCTTTCTTTTTCACATCTCCCTCACTCAAACTTTAAACAATTTAGGATGAACCTCAACTTCTAATCTAAACTCTTTTGAAGTATACAAACCACTACTAAAACTTCAAATGGTGCCGCCGTCATAGATTGAAGGAGTGAGAGTGATTGGTTGAGAATCTAAGAAGGGAGCATCATTCTCATCTCTCTATTTTTATTTTTATTTTCAATTTTTTGTCATTTTATTTTATTGTTTCTTAGTACTGTTCTACTAAGCGTTGATGGAAACACGCTTGCATAAGACCTTGAGCTCCTAAACGTTGAGTTCTAATGCCATGTGAAGCCCCATGATTAGGGCTTCATACTTAGCTTCATTGTTAGAGGTCGCGAAATCAATGCGAACTGATTTTTCCAAAATCATGCCATCTGGTGATACTATGACTACTCCGACTCCTCTGCCACCTGGATTGCTAGCTCCATCTACGAAGAGTGACCATACCGATGCATCATGGTGTTTAGAGGTCGTGGTGTCGACTTCTGGTTCCCAGTTCAGGTCGTCAACTGGAAAATCTGCTAAGAAATCAGCAACGACCTAACCTTTCTGAGAGGTTCTTGGGGTGAACTCAATGTGGTGTTGATATAAAATAAAATTGTTAGTTTACCTACGAAATGAACGATGAAACTCAAAACGTAAGAAAACTATAACTACTTTATGTTGCCTATATTTTATTAAAGTTTCTACTCTCAATTCTATCGAAATAGAGTGGAGTAACAAATTCGTTCCACTCCTAGTTCTCTAGCATGGAATGCTTGATGGTCTATTTAATCGGTCTTAAGTCTAATGAGAGCTTTACGAAGGGTGTTATACTACGATACAATATGAAATTGATTATGTTGAATTTAAACTACTTAATCTTTATGGAAATATGATTGTTTTGAATCTAGATAAAAGATTAGAGGGAATTGAATCCACCTCGAATCCAACTTAATAACCTAGCATAGATTCTTGTATCTCGATTCTTACGTTCTTCACGGCAAAATTTGAGTTCTAATCCCCTAGTGTTCATGGCATTTCTACCAAATACTAACTAGCATGTGAGGTCGTCCACCCATTCTCATGGCGAATCACGACCTTCTAGAGTGGAATAGATTCTACAACGCTTCTACATTATACCACTAAGTTTTCATCAAAGCTTCATCAACCCCTCTAATGGAGGTTTTAGCATTGAGTCATCAACCCATCATTTCCCATTGAATTATAACTACACATCATATTAAAATTCTAACTTAACTAATTTAACTAACAATGTTTCAATCTACTTAAACTACGAAATGATAATAAACAAGAATTAAAACTAGATCTATAAATTGAAATGACAAAAATCAAAACTGACAAAATAACTATTTTATTTATCTAATCAATCAAGAACAATGATTCAAAGACTTAATCTAAAACAAGAATTGAAAATGGAACTTAAACTTAATTACTCTACTGAAAACTAGATCTAGAATTATCTATAGTTTTAGGTCTAACTAGCTACCATTAACAAAGAGCTAAGCTTTGGTTTTTATATGTTCAGATCCAAAAATCGTGCATGGGCTTGGAGCCATGTTTTGGGCCAGAGAATCAGGCCCAAAACCCAATACTTTCAGTCCAAAAAGGCCTCTTCAGCTGCAGTTGACTTTGATAGACTTTTCGTCCACTTTTGCTCCTCTGATTAGGCCAAGGCTTGAACCATTGAAAATCTCTTTCCGAGCCGGTCGTTTTGACATAAGGTAGGCCCCATTCCGAGGTCTGAGTCCAAATATACGGCCTTCGGAAGTTCTGCTGACTTTGTGTGCTGTTTCTACCCGCGTCGACTTTTCAGCTTTTGACCGGGCTTTAGAAAGGCTTTGTCTTCTTGAATCTTGGCCTTTAATCACGGAACTCCTTAGTAACCGACCTTTGCTCCTTTATCTCGCTAAAGTGGCACATTTCTGCACATAATGGACTTTGAAGCTGAAATGCATAAAACACGTAATCGGTGTTAACTCTTAATTATTACTCACATAATTGGTCTAAAAGTATGATCTATTACTGAGGATTAAAACTACAGTTTTGGGCTCTTATCAAACCACCCCCAAACAGCATTTTGCTTGTCCTCAAGCAAAGATGAGAAATTAGAATAAGTGACCAAAAATGGAGTTTTATCTACTCTCGTTTCGCTGAGTGCGATTGCATTCACCATATGCAACAAGGCCTTAAACCACTAGGAATTACCTAGTGGACAAGTTATAGCCTCATGAGAGTTTTCTAGTGAAGGTACTCACACACTTCTTCTATACTACAACGACTAAGAAATAAAACTATTGTTTCCTTATTCATGCTCTACTTAACTATACCTCTCACTAGCAATGCATATAGAGTAATCAAGTCGAAACCTAAGCTAATATATGCATAATAATCAATCAACTACAATAACATATATACAATGAGTAATACTATGAAATGTCTAGCAGGTTCGTTTATGAAACTCGGGATAGCGTCCTTAAGTAAGTTCTCACAATAATAGTCAAGATCTGACACTCACGATTTTTCCACTCAAGTTTATTTACTCCGATTAATGCGGTGGGCACACTTTACCTTACAATCTCAATGACAACAAGGAAGCGGTCGATCAAACACATCTGCCACTTACTATCACACTAACCTATTCCTAATTGAGCTAGAGGTCTTTATTAGGTGTTCGCGGGATTAGGAGATGGTTTAAGAAGGAAGGAAATGGATATTCAAAAGGACAAGTCTGAGATAATAGAGTCTTCATATTATGTAACTAGAAAACCTTGTTATTTACTTTTGCTTCTACACTTTGTTTCCATCCTTAGCCATATTTTTTTTTTTTTTCTTTGGCTTTTGACTCCTTTTATTCTATTTTTTTTGGAGTTTTTATTTTATTTCTATTTTTCTTTTTTCTTTTCTTTGGATGGAAACTTCTTTTCTTTATTTTACTCAAGCAATTAACTAACATTTGTTTACCACGGGTTTTTCTCTTCTTCTTTCTTCCTCATTCTATTCTCGGACTTATTCTAGATTGGGTAGGTTGATTTTTTTTTATTTTTTATTTTGTTTTGTTTTGTAACAGGGGTAAAAGGAATTGTGGTTTATGGAAAGCTAAAGAAAGGCTCGGAGGGCTACTAGCGAGAAAATAATTCATAGGTTTGAATTTACGGCTATATCGATCCAAAGAGGGCCTAAATTCTCGCTTAGGATATGGTTTAGTGATCAAGCAAGTGGGCGTGTGATTTCTCTATCCGGATTTTACTTCTCCCTTGTGTCATTTCTCAAATGTTTCACTCTTATAAGGCTTTAGGCTATATTCTCCACGGGATTTGTAGAATAAGTACTCTAGCCTAGATTTGAAAAACTTCTTGCTAACAATCATAGATACTCATGTAATATATTTTTTAGATAGATGCAAATATTATTACCTACATATTAACCTAAGTTTCTAAAATTATTCTAATGCAAAAAGCTTCATTGAGACTTCTAGATTGTTAAGAGCATAGAAAAAGAAAACAATACCAATATTCCTAAGTGTATAGCATAACTTATTTATTTATATTTTTGAATTTTTGAAATTTTAACTAGAAAACAAGTGCATATTATACATATCTATAACCTAACAGAAGCCTTAATTACACGTGTTTCTATGCCCACCCCTAACCAAGAAGCATGCTTTGTCCTCAAAGCATTTAAATAAAGAGGGTAGAAAAATATCATGGAAACGCGTGAAATTCTGGAACATCTGCAAAACAAAGTTAAAACATACTAATATAAAAACTGACTCAACTCTATAAGAGTTCCACCCATTATGGGGTTAACAGAATTAAATTGCTTGGGACATAAGCAGACACTAAATGGAATTAAAAACTTACCTTATCTCCCGGACATGCATATTATCTACCCAATAGCACCATGGGTCTTGTATTTCAGCGGGCATGGCAAGTCCAAGAACAAATGCTAGCAAGAACCATAATCGGTTCCCAACCTACGTGTGTGATCACCTCGCGAGACCAAGCACCATAAGTAGTGCTTTAGAACAAATCTTCGAAAGACTGTTCCGGTATTATTGTAGGAGATGTCATCTCGAAACTACGCTCTGGAACAGCTGCAAATGACCCAGGAACAACCCGCAGAAAACTGGAAATTTTCTGGTCTACGGAAGTCAGTATGCGCTCCCCACTTGCGCGTGGGTTAAACTCGGTGCTAAATTTCAGAAAAATGTGTAGGAAATTTCGTCGTCTCTACTTGCGAAGCGCCCGTCGCTCGAGGAGTCTTGATGGTTGAAAATTGAGACGAACAACGGGAAACGTGGGAGTGAAAGATGAGTGATGGAAGTTAGGTGTAGTGTGGGTTGTGAGTGTAGAATGAATGAAGTTTATATAGGTTTTAAGTTGCTAAAACGAATCGGAAAGTTGCCAAAAAGCTTTTCCGGCAATTTCCGGAAATACTAAAATTTCCGAACCCGAAAATGGAAACAACTCATATTCTTGATTCTAAAACAACCCTAATATCTTTTAGGTTGAATTTAGGATAGAACCTACCTATTTTATCGAGATTTCATCCTACCATGATATTTATTCATAGATATGCCTATTCGGCAATATTCTCACCCTGACTTCGAAATAACTTCTAAAAAAAAAGGAGGTCATATAAAAATCATGCTGGACTACATAATACCACCCCCAAACAATTTGGGAAAGTGGGATCAACATTAAACAACCACGCAATGATGAAAATAACCACATTATATTAATATTGTCATTCAAACAACATTTCACTACAAAAAGTCAAAATTAACTACTGAATTTTAACAACGTAATATCCTATCTACTAAATATAATAAAAAACAACATCAAAACAACAAACAAGAAGAAATCTAGCTACTCTTCAAAGGGGCGAGGTGGGGGTAAGAATAGGAATTTGAGTGATCAAGAATGGAAAAAACACCCCACCCCAAACAAATTTTTGAAAACAAGTTTGTAAAATTTGTTTTAAAAGCGTCGGGTCTTTTAAAGTCAGATTCGAGACTTGCTAGATTACTATTTTTTTATAGCTTTAAACTTTTTTACTTTTTATGAATTAGGTTTAATATAAAGGAAAACAATAAGCGATAAAGACATAATTCACACCATATAGAAACATGACTCAAAACCAAGAAAACATGCAAGAGTGGAAAACGTGAATTATTTGAAATGTGGACTTAGGATCCGGTACTTACAGCCACACACTCCATAGGGAGGGCCGGTTACCTGAATGGTGTATTCACCAATATATGGAATTGAAAGGAAATGCACCAAACACAAAAATGAGTGGTTTATAGTCGGATACTTTCGAGACTTTATCTAAACATATGTATGAATATGCGGTTTATCATATATCAACAACCCGAAATAGTTGTGGATCGTTCCATAAATAAATATCACAGAAAACATATCCAAACACAATCAAGCACCAAGATTTCCCTCTGGCCTTGACTAGTGGAATGAAAGCGAAGTCGGATAGACCTATAACATAACCGAGCATGCACCTTATGTTTCATCTTTGAGCGAGAGGGTGTCCTAGTGAATAAGTATGGAAAAGTGAATGGTTGTGTAAGATATGGTGGATTGGGATAAGTTTTAGAGGAAAGCATAGAAAAAATGAGGATGTGGGTTTAGCACAAAACTTCATTCATGGTGTAGTTAGGGAATTTGTCTCAAGTCCGAAAAATGAAGGTGTCAAGTGGTTTATCCTTGGGAAGTATTTGTTTACTAGGTGGATTTAAAAATCATGAAGCGGGGAGAAACTAAAGGATCGAGTGCAAACTTCGAGGTTCCTTTGAAAAGGTGGAGGGTGGGAATATTGGTGATGGAAGGTGAATGATTCTCAGCTAGAGCTCTCAAGTCCATATCATCAAAAATCTTGATATATGCAAGACATTCCTCAATAGGTGGGTCAAAAGGATCACTGGGATAGAGATTGAAAAATTCATCTTCCGTCATAGCATCAAGGGATGAATGGTTGTGGCAAGGGGGCTCGTGAAGTGGTAAAAGCGGTCTGAAAAGAGTTCGAGGAATTCTTCTTGATTTAGTCTACTACCATGGAGTCATTGTTAAAGTCGAATTTCGAAGGAAAGGGATTTGTTAATCTGTTTCTCGGAAACATGTTTTTTGAAGTAATCTTGAGCTAAGCTCTCGATCATGCTAACCTCTCCATTTGTAGATGAATCGGGATCTTGTGTCCTCGTTTTGAAAACATTTATCTCAACGAAAAAGATGGCCAAAAGGACAAGGACATCGAACCATCGCGGCGGTTATGGCTGGCGTTGGCGAACCAAGAAGGGGCCCCTAAAATGATAGGTACAGTAGTCGTTAGTGACTTACGTGGTCGAGGATAACGAAGTCGGTTGGGTAGTAAAATTTTGGACTTTAACTAGCACGTTTTCAACCACACCCCTTAGGATACTTAATAGACCGATCGACTAATTGCAATGTCATTTTAGTAGGTTGCATCTCCTCTAGACCTATTTGTTTATACAAATAAAATGGGAGTAAGTTAACACTAGCCCCCAGTCTAGTAGTAGCCTGATCGTCGTGTGAGAATCTCTAAGGTGCATTATGCGATAGGGCGACCGGGTCCTTGTATTTAACAATTCCATTATTTTTCGGATAAAGTTGGGAGCTGTTCGGTTAGAAAGGCGTCTTTAGGTATGTTGGTATTATGCCTAGTAGTGCACAACTCCTTAAGAAACTTAAGCGTGGTTAGGTAGCTTTTTATAGCTTCGAGAAAAGGAAGGTTTATCGTTAGATTTTTGAAAACGTTCCTAATCTCCTCAAAGTTAGTATCCCCGGTTAGCATGGCTAATTTACGAGGAACGGTGGTTTAAGCTATATATTTAAGCGTATGGCTCGACTTGATGTGTAACCTTGGCTTTACGTTTCTTAGGTTGTGGTTTTAACCGGTACCTCTACAATGGTAGGTTCTTCATTTCTATTTGGTTATCTAGTTAGATATCCGTGTAGGGAATCTTGATGGGGTAACTATAGGCATAGTTACTTTGTTATCAACCACTCTTCCAGCGAGTGGTGATGGCATTTAGCTTCACCCTCGATTGTAGTTTCCATACTAGTATTACCGTTTACCTCAAAGGCTGTGTTTGTTTGTTCTAGGGTTGGGTATCGCTTGGCACGGAAACCACGCCTTTTGGTTGGACTTTCTCTTGGGCTAACTGTTGGTTTAAATTATTAACGGATTGTAGAATGTGTTGGTTAGATTGAGCCATGGTTTGGAAAAGTTGTTGGCTCACTTGTATGAAGGTGTCAAGGCGATCCGTTTGTGTGGGTGTAGTAGTCACGGGTGGTGTATTTGGAACTATCTCGCGTTGATTATTTATGGGCGGATTGTGATAGTTATTATTTACCTAGAACGATACCTCTATTAGCATTATAATTATTATAACTACATTGACCTTGTGCTTGACCTTGTCGAGGTTAAGCTTGGTTGTTATAATTATTATAATTACCCCGATCTGTCCTTGTTGTGGTGGAGCTTGGTTATAAGCGTGCGTTGGCCTAACATATTGATTATTGTACCACAGGTGTGTGACTTGTTGGTTATTTCTCCAACCGAAGTTGGGATTTTGTCTCCAAGTTAGGTTCACTATTAATGGAACAAGAATGTTCATAGGCTATAGGGCCGATTAAGTCGAGATGCTTTCGGGACTCGATAGAAACTACATGGATTTGAATTTACATTCATGACGGGGATAGGCTTTTGTTGTACAGAAATGGCCTCTACCTTTTTTGTGAGGGATTCAATTAGAGTTTTAAGCTCAGGATCTGATTTAACCTCAAACATACTGGTAGCCTTAACTGTTGAAGAAGAACTAACTAAGGGCGGGAGTAATCATCGATACCCCCATTATTATTACGCTTTAGTCGATCTTCCAAAAATTTATATGCCTCGTAGGCTCCTTTACTTAGGAAACTACCCCATTCATTATGTCTAGGACTTCTTTATGGTGGTGTATAAGTCCTTTGAAAAGGCCGCGAACTAACGTGTCTTTGCTAGGTGATGGTGTGGATACTCTATAAGGAGATCGGTGAAACGATTCCAAGCCTCTGAAAATGATTCATGAGGATTACCGAAAGAAGTGAATCTTGGAAAGCATTTCATCCGTCTTTAGGGGTGGGTAAAAATGTTCCATAAACAATTTGAACAAGTTTGGCCCACGAGTCCACGAAATTAAGCTTGGGCAGTTAACCAAGACACCCTTATCGGCTAAAGTGAAAGGGAATACCCTCAATTTAATTTGTTCCGCACCAACCGTAGGATGGTGGAATGTTATAAGGACTTGTTCAATCCTACGTGTCTTTGATAAGGTTTTTCATGGTCTAAACCATGAAAAGCGGGTAAAAATTAAATATATTTGGGGGATCGAAATCCCCACCGGTCTACGCTAGAACGATGCAAGATTTAGGGCTATCGCTCAAGGCTTTATAAAAAGTCGAGAGAGGAGTCTTTTTCTTCACCATAATATCGGTGGTGTGTGTGAAATAGTAGCTAGATGTGTAGTGGGTGGGAAACTAGATAGACTTGTTTGTTGGCGTTGTGTAATTCGTTAGTTGTTTTTCTTCGACCGGACCTTAATCTCATGCAAGACTAAGTCGAACTTAACTAAACATGCAACACTCCAAACAATTACGATATACTAGTAGAAACCTCTAACGGAGATGCGAGGTGTGGAAGAAAGGAATACGATTAAGGTCCTTGCTTAAGCTTATGAATATCATCTTGTTTACGCTTATTAGGTGTATATAACAAGTTAAAACACTGAAAAACTTGAAAAATCGGTTTGAAACAAACACAGTGGAAATTTGGCAAATTTCAGACTTAGGCGCGGTGCGCTTCGCTTAGAAGCCATGATGTCGGCGCTCAGTGTAACTTCAAGTTACAGTATTTTAGGGCGGGTCGCGCTCAAGGTTCCAGGCGTTTGGTAGCGAGTGCGCTCCGTTTGAAGCGCGAATGTGCTTAGTGTAATTTTGCGGAACTTTTCAACGCTGAAACGGACAACCACAGTATGAATCAAACAAGGGTGGGTGGGTTTAATGGGACTTAAAAATGACTAATTATACTATGAAAACAATGCTAAAGCGAAACTAAGATGGCAGCGGCGCCATTTGATATAAGATAAAATTGTTAGTTTACCTACGAAATGAACGATGAAACTCAAAACGTAAGTAAACTATAACTACTTTATGTTGCCTATATTTTATCAAAGTTTCTACTCTCAATTCTATCGAAATAGAGTGGAGTAACAAATTCGTTCCACTCCTAGTTCTCTTGCATGGAATGCTTGATAGTCTAATTAATCGGTCTTAAGTCTAATGAGAGCTTTATGAAGGGTGTTATACTACGATACAATATGAAATTGATTATGTTGAATTTAAACTACGAATGCTATGGAAATATGATTGTTTTTGAATCTAGATAAAAGATTAGAGGGGAATTGAATCCACCTCGAATCCAACTTAATAACCTAGCATAGATTCTTGTATCTCGATTCTTACGTTCTTACGGCAAGAATTTCGAGTTCTAATCCCTAGTGTTCATGGCATTTCTACCAAATACTAACTAGCATGTGAGGTCGTCCACCCATTCTCATGGCGAATCACGACCTTCTAGAGTGGAATAGATTCTACAACGCTTCTACATTATACCACTAAGTTTTCATCAAAGCTTCATCAACCCCTCTAATGGAGGTTTTAGCATTGAGTCATCAACCCATCATTTCCCATTGAATTATAACTACACATCATATTAAAATTCTAACTTAACTAATTTAACTAACAATGTTTCAATCTACTTAAACTACGAAATGATAATAAACAAGAATTAAAACTAGATCTATAAATTGAAATGACAAAAATCAAAACTGACAAAATAACTATTTTATTTATCTAATCAATCAAGAACAATGATTCAAAGACTTAATCTAAAACAAGAATTGAAAATGGAACTTAAACTTAATTACTCTACTGAAAACTTAGATCTAGAATTATCTATAGTTTTAGGTCTAACTAGCTACCATTAACAAAGGCTAAGCTTTGGTTTTTATATGTTCAGATCCAAAAATCGTGCATGGGCTTGGAGCCATATTTTGGGCCAGAGAATCAGGCCCAAAACCCAATACTTTCAGTCCAAAAAGGCCTCTTCAGCTGCAGTTGACTTTGATAGACTTTTCGTCCACTTTTGCTCCTCTGATTGGGCCAAGCCTTGGACCATTGAAAAGCTCTTTCCGAGCCGGTCGTTTTGACATAAGGTAGGCCCCATTCGAGGTTTGAGTCCAAAGATCTGACGCCTTCGGAAGTTCTCACGACTTTGTGTCTTTGTTTTACGCCAAGGCCGACTTTTCAGCTTTTGACCGGGCTTTAGAAAGGCTTTGTCTTTTTGAATCTTGGCCTTTAATCACGGAACTCCTTAGTAACTGACCTTTGCTCCTTTATCTCGCTAAAGTGGCACATTTACGCACATAATGGACTTTGAAGCCCGAAATGCATAAAACACGTAATGTCAGTGTTAACTCTTAATTATTACTCACATAATTGGTCTAAAAGTATGACTGTTACAGGGTTAAAACTACAGTTTTGGGCTCTTATCAGGTGTTCACCAAGTTCTTCTGCCCATACTGCCATGCGAGTTGTTTTGTTGACTTTAAGAAGGATCTTCTTTAGTAGGAGGTTGGTGAGCACTTTGATTGGATGTGCTTGGAAGTATGGCATGAACTTTCTTGCTGAGTAAAGTAATGCAAGTACTGCCTTTTCAATGTGGGAGTAGTTCTTCTCAGCTGGCAACAATGTTTTACTTGTGAAGTAGATCGGTTTCTCTGCATTTTGTTTCTCTTTGAAGAGAACTGAATCAATAGTGAAGTCAGACACAGCTAAGTACAACCCCAGTGTTTCACCATCATTTGGTTTTGCCAGCACAGGTGGTGTTGACAAGTAGTCCTTGAGAGTAGAGAACGCCTAGTGGCATTGCTTGTTCCATGAAAACTGTTCACCCTTCTTGAGAATTTGCAGAAAAGGTCGGCATTTGTCTGATGTTATCGATATGAATCGGTTTAGAGCTGCCACCATTTTTGACAGTTTCTGTATCAGCTTTTTTGTTTTTGGGTTGGGCATGTCCAAGAACACTCGAATCTGATCTGGGTTTTCTTCTATCCCCCATTGTGAGACCTGATACCCTAGAAATTTCCCAGAAGACGCTTCAAATAGGCATTTCTCAGGGTTAAGTTTCATCTGAGTTCGCTGAAGTCTGGAGAACGCTTGTGTGAGATGATCTAAGTGATCTCCAGCTTTCTTGCTTTTGACGACCATGTCGTCTATGTAGACTTCCATGGTGTCACCTAACATGTCTTGGAAGGTGACGAGTCGCTGGTAGGTTGCTCCAGCATTCTTGAGGCCGAACGGGAGGACGTTGTAACAGTAAATTCCTTGCTCTGTTATGAATGAGGTTTTCACTTGGTCTTCTTCTGCTAGTGGGATTTGGTTGTAGCCATTGTATGCATCCATGAATGACAAGAGCTTGTGGCCACAAGTCTGGTCCACAAGTCGGTCGATTCTTGGTAAGGGGAAACTATCCTTAGGAGCTTCCTGATTTAGGTTGGTAAATTCCAGGCAAAGGCAAACTATGTCATTCTTTTTTGGGACTGCTACTATGTTAGCGACCCATTCAGGGTAATCAACCTTCCTAATGAAGTTAACTTTTTTGAGATTTTAGACCTCTTCATTGATTGCTTTTTGAAATCTAAGGGATAACTTTCGAGGTCATTGGCGAACTAGTTTAGCATTTGGGTTAACATTTAACTTATGACATGTAACATTGGGATCAATTCCAGGCACATCAATATACGACCAAGCAAAAATATCTTTATTTAATGATAAAAATCTTACAAGTTGTGCCTTGAGAGTAGGATCAATGTTAGCTCTTACATAAACGAACTTAGGGTCATCCTCAGTTCCTAGGTTGACCTTTTCTTTCAACTCGGGCTGAGCAGCCACCGCAGTGGGCTAAGCAACCTCTAGGGTCTTGGTCTCTTGCGGTGTCTCCTTGACCTGAAGGGGTGGGGCGACCTCTGGGGTCTGGGCTTCTAGAGGGACATTTTTTACCGATCCCCCAGTGTTCTCCTTTGTCAATTCACTTTGGGGGGTATTGGTCAGGGTCTTGCCTCAGAGATGAAGTCTTCTACCAGCTTGGTTTTGGCGATCTCTCCCTGGTTTTTGAGTGAAGCCCCAACAAGCTTGTTAACTGAGAGAATCTGGTTGCAATTATGAGCATTGAGTTGGTTGCTTCTGAGCTCTATCATGCCTCTGGGGCCAGGGAAGTGTAAAACTTGATGGAGTGTTGATGGCACTACTTGCATCTTGTGGATCCAATGACGTCCTAAAATAGTAGTATAAGATGAGTTGACATCCAGAATGCTGAATCGCATGTTGATGCTGACTTTATCTTTGTGTGACCCAACTGAGACAGGTAGAATTATGTCTCCAATTGGGTCAGCTTGAGATCCATTGAAGCCATAGAGGGGGGCTATTGGATCAATCATAACCGACCTAGGCAAGTTCATCTCTTTGAGGATTTGATAGAACAGGATGTCGCACAAACTTCCTGGGTCGATGAGGACACGCTTGACTGTCCAGTCACTAATTTTGAAGTGGACAACTAGGGCATCATTCTGTGGGAGGCAAACCTTGTTGAGGTCGGTCTCAGTGAAGGTTATGTCTCCTGAGTTGTGGCCAGCTGGTTGTGGAATGGTGGTTGCTTGGGAAGAGAACTAGTATACTTCTTGGAGAACGCCAACTCTTCTCCTCTTCTCCCTGGAGAATGTTGATCATCCTGTTATTATCTCTGTCGGATGAGTGCTGGCGGTGCTTGAAGTTTTAGTAGTGGTTTGTATACTTCAAAAGAGTTTAGATTAGAAGTTAAGGTTCATCCTAAATTGTTTAAAGTTTGAGTGAGGGAGATGTGAAGAAGAAAGGTAGACTCTTGAAATGATTAGAATGGTTCTAAGCTAATGAAAACTTGAAAGCTAGATTGTTGTATTGAAATGACTTAAAAACATGAAGGGGAAGATTGATTAAAACATTGAAATGAAATCAAGCAAACAAGATTGAAGATTGAAACAAAGACAAGTAAATAACAAGTTGATTGAAATAAAGAAAAAGGAAATAACAAGTTGATTGAAAGGAAATAAAAGACCAAGAAAAATAAAAACATAAATTAATAAAACAAAATAAGAAATTAAACAAACCAAATGGTTTGGATCCTAAGAAAATGGATGAGTTCTCTCTTCCTTGCTTTTTGATTATATACCCCTATTTTTGCCTTTTACAGATTTGCCTTTCTCCATTAAAAACTAGACACCTCACACTTTCACTTTTGCTTTTGCTTTTACTTTTGCTTTTTAGTTTCTTCATGACCAAGGTAGGTTTAAGGAGAAAGTCTTCATAATTTGAGGTAAGGGCCTCCATCTCTGGTCTTCTGATTTGAGGGCTTTGACCATTGACTTTGACCGTTAACTTTGAATGGTTGACCTTGACTTTTTCAGAACTTTTCCATAGCAGCTACTGGTCTTCATAATAAGCGTGATTAAAAACGCAACTTTTATGATAAGTGGTCTGAAATACTCCTTAACCTGAAAAAGGCAGTAAAAGCTATAAGTTGTCTTTTCGTTAAGCATAAGAGGGACTATAATGCAGCAATATACGAGTAATAAAACGCACATTTGGGAGCTGATCACCACCCCCAAAAAGTATCTTGCTTGTCCTCAAGCAAGGATGAAAGAAAAAAACTAAGATCACAAATGAGTGTTTTATTATACGTTATACTAATTTTGTTTCGCAGAGTGCGATTGCATTGACCATATGCAACAAGGCCTTAAACCACTAGGAATTCCCTAGTGGGTGAGCTTTAAGCCTTGCGAGAGTTTTCCAGTGAAGGTACTCACAAACTTCTTCTATTTAGTACAAAGGGTCTTGTTTCCTTATTTATCCTCAAAAGTTCATACATCTCATTAGCGGTGAATAAGGACAAGCTCCTTTGAACTTAGAATAACATATGTACAGTAATTTAATCATCTAAAGATAAATGCACAAAACATGAGCAATGAAATGCAAAAGTAGAGTCGTTTATGAGGCTTTTGGAGAGCTTCCTTAAGGTGGGTTCTCACAGGGGTGTGTTGCAATTACAACTCTCTGATAGATTCACTCAAGGTTAATTCTCTCAAGTGCAGCAGGCACTTATATTCCTCGCATACTTAAATGATGTCCAAAGGAATCGGGGTCAATTGATCACGCTTGCCACTTACTATCACACCATCATATTCCTAATCGAGCTAGAGGTGTTTTATTAGGAGTTAGGGGGCAAGGGTGATGGTTTAGAAAGAAAAAGGAAAGGAAAAACAAAATCTGATAACTCGAGAAACTGGGTCTTCAAAATACATGCAACTAAAGAAGAACCTCGTTTTGTTCTTTTGCTTCCGAATTATGATACATTCTTTTAGCTCTTTGGCTTTGTGACTCCATATGATTTTGAATTTTGGGAGTTCTAACTTTGCTTTTGTTTCTTTTTGTTTTTGATATCGTCTCTTTTTTATTTTGAACTTTTGGGAGATTTGATTTTTGACTCCTTTGAATTTTCTTGGAGTTTTGGTTTTGGATGGGTCTTTCTTTTCTTTTCTTTCTTTTATTTTCTTTTTGAAACAAATAACTGTTCTGTTTTTGTACAATGTCTTCTCTTCTCTTTTTTTGATATCCATCTAGTTCTCAACTCATCGGCTAGGTAAGCTTTTTTTATTGTGTGTTATAACGGGTTAGGAATTATTGGTGAAGAAAAAAAAGTCTTTTAGAAAGGGTGAAGGCTCAAGAGGGGTAATTAGTGGAAAACTATATTTTTGGGTTTTTAACGTTTATTTGGCTATATCGATCCAAAAATAGCCTAAATTCCCTCATAAGATATGGTGTGGTGATCAAGCAAGTGGACGTGTGGTCTTTCTATCCGGACATCCTTTGTGTCATCACTCAATAATCATTCAGATGAGGCTTTTGGCTAGATTCTCACAAGATATAGAACTTAATTGTTCTAACCTTGGCTTCAGAAACTCACTGCTATATACAAACAAATGTTGATGCATGTCATTCAAGAAAAGATGTAGAAACTATTGTGCATTATATTAGTCTAAAATCTGAAGAACAAGTCCATTACTCTCTATTGCTATAATGAGACTTCTAAACTTTTTATTCATCATAGAAAAAGGAAACAAGACTTTTTAATACTAAACGGAAAAATAATTTTGGTCTTTTTCGGAAAAAAATTTAGAAAGGAAGAAATATACTATTATATCTACTATATAAAATATGTCGAGTTTTTGCAAAATGTTACTATACCAACCCCAAATAGAACTATGCTTTGTCCTCAAAGTATGAAGAGATAAGGAAAGAGATTGCCATAGAAACATGAGCAAAAACGGTGATATACATGTATTCTGTTCTTCATGATGAAAATATGCCACCCCCAAATAAGTTAGGGGTGTAGGTTGTTTGATATAGAACGAGAAATACATGGTTTATTATACTAGGGATATTTATTCTACTATAAAATCTTTTGGGTTTTTGTATTTTTGAAAACATATATGAAATGCATGAAATAAAAATGGAAAATGTAACATGCATGCATGATTATGATTACACTAAAAAGTTAGAAATGTAAAGTATGTAAACAACTATCTATACAGACACATATGAAATGTGTGTGTGTGTGTGTGTGTGTGTGTGTGTGTGTTTTAGAGTAAATATTTTTCTCAATCTAAATGTATCTCTAACCATATAGAAGTTTTGACAAGAAGATAAAATTATACATGAATCCGGTATCATTTTGGTTACTCCGGGGCGTATAATTTTTTATTTTTATATCCTTTAGTTTTGAAAATTATGGAGAGATGTTTTAAGATACTGGTACTCAAAAGTCGTGATTCTTAATGCTAGTTGTTAAAACAAACCATAAGGTGATCTCAAGCAACTTTTGTTCGGCTCTTTATTGAATCCAATCTAGTCAGACTGTGGCTTCAGTTATGTGTGTTGGGGATTTACTGCGCAAGATATAATGAAAGGGTTTAACTTATTGGACACTAGTGGGTGGTGGAACTAGGTCTCTTTGCTAGATTTTGATCGTTATAGTTAAAATGGGATGGGAACCAATGCTCTGTTATGATTGTTGTAGGTACCTTGTCCTTATCTGAATGTATTTGATGGTTGATATGATGATATGTTGGTTAACAAGGGACAATTGGTATCTATATGGTTTAAGTTGAGACAAAACGTGCATGGTGATATGGGCGACCTTAGTAACACATAACTGATCCTCAAACTGCCCTTAGAAGAATGGAGATTGCGTACTTCTAAGGGTTGGTCTATGTGGAATCCATTGCCCATTTTATTTTTGGTTTTAGAAAATCACTTAACTATTGATGAATCGAGAATCATCTATTATGAGAACGGAGAAAAACAACTATTTTGAAAAAGAATTGCAAAAGAAAGAAAAATAAAATTGTATACTCGTTCCATAGGGTCACACTTACTCAAACAACGAGTAAAAGTGTTTTACAAAGAATATGTGAGATATACATTGACTAAGGCTCTAGCATTTACAACCACACACTCAAAGTGGAATAGTCCGGTTACCTTTAAGATGCACTCCCATGGAATGCATCGAGAAAACATAACATGAATCTTTTATAGTCAGATATTCAAGACTATATGTGGGGTCGTTTTAAGTAAGATTCCCCAAGACTATGCATATGAGATGGATGATATGTTATTAGTTATATACTAATAATCTAAACAGTTGGGGATCTTTATTGAAAACCATATGAAAGCATATACCCCCAAACAGAATGAAATGATGCATTTGGAGTGTAAGATGCAGAATGATAAGATGATGCTTGTGTAACCCATCATGGAACTTGTGCAATAACCCACCATGTTTGAATTGTCCAAAAGAGTGAGAGGTTGGTAGTATATGTCATTTCATGAGACTCAGATGATGGGGAATATGACATATCAGGTTTCTCAACTACTGAAATGATGAACTCTTGTGTTTGTATATTGGATGAAGTCTATTTACTGGGAAGGTCTAGAAAATTATGAATGATATCAAAGGCAATTGGCTTAAGTGCGAATTTATGGTTTCTTTGAAATGGTTTCGTGGTGCAGTCCTTAGAAATTGGTTGATTTTTGATAAATGGAGATTAGATTTCAAGAGGTGTTAAATTGGGATGGTGATGGTTGGATGGTGGTTCTTCACATGATCTCAAGGACTCAGAGAATTCTTCATTGAGTTTTCGCATTTCCACAAGATTGTGATTCATATCTGCAATAGTAAGGATGTCACAAATTTGTTCCATCGATAAGTCTTGAACGGCCAAACTAAATTGTAATCCAATTTCCACCATAGATTTAATTTCCTATTTTCCAAGCACTTCATTTTCTTTGTCCTCTCTGCCTAAATCTTCATAAATTTTCTCGATGCCATTGTCCAAATATGTCGAGTCCAATACATGCTCTTGAGTTTCTTTTTCCGAAGTTTTCTCATTTATGGGTGATGATGCATTAAGGCATGTGAGAGAAATTATGACTTCAGGAAAATAGTCATCGTCATAAGATCTTGAATTCACACGATAGTCAGGTGGATGGTGATAGGATTTTAATTGGTCATTAATAAAAGGATTGGCTTTAGCAATGGGCCTTGTATAGTAACACCTTGTTTCTCTTTTTCGTTATGTTCTGGACTGGTGGGAAGAATATTAGTCTTAGATGTGGCATTATTTAAATCGTATTGGAGAAAATATAAGGTAGTTGTTATTTGCTGAGTTAGTATTGTTTGTTTGGCCATTTCCTGATAGAGTTGGTCTGTGATGGATGGTGTAGTGGAATATGAATTTGATATGGATGGTGATGTTAATGATAATGGGTTTTGGGTGAAACCGTACTTTGACTAACTATAGAGATAGATGAATGGTGGTTGACTATTTGTGGTGGAACTCCATGAATTGTCGACATGACTAGAAAACTCTTGAGTGCATGGGGTACTAGGGAAGTTTGAAAATTGAAGTTCATAATCGTAAGGATTTCCCGTAATAGACTCGAATTCGGTATATGATGGACAATGAGATAACCAGTGATAAGGGCTACCGCAAAAAGAACAAGGTTCTAGGCTTGTATTGTAATTCCATGATGATTGCAATGCATATTGATAAGACATGAATGCTCAATCAATGACAATGCACAAATAGTAGAAATTCATTTTTTTGGATTTTTTTAAAAAAAAAACTTTGCTTTGGCCTATAATTTACTATGTCCTATTCAGAGGAACAATTGGACGCGAGACTAAGATGGCTCTACTACACATCTCAGAAGAGTAGGCAGTCACTTCACCAAGAATCTCACTCACAATGAATCTGGGGGAGGGGAGTGAGGAAGGTAGTTGGTCCACCGGAATCTGATAACTGATTACTCTAAATCCTCGTTGCTATATTTTTGTCCTTTTCTGGAGGAGCATGACTACCTTGGGCTCTAGTTGATTTATTTTAATTAATTTTTTTGGTCTAGGGCTTTCAAGAATCAAGCAACATCCAATTTACCTACATTGGGTAATGACTTCCCAATGGTTGTTATGTGGCTCGGGTTCAGCCTTATGCACGAATGTAAATTGCAGTGCAGAAAGTAAATTTCAAACAATCATGTAAGCATGCTTGAACACACAACTATCCTCTTACTTGGGCATCGAGGAAGTTTAGAAATTACCTCTCAAGCCATGCTTACACGCTGCTTGAGGAGAAGGCTATGTCGGTTGGCACTTGATCTGAGAATCAGGCCCAACCTTTTGAGCTTTACCCTATTTTAAGTTACAATAAAGACCCACTTAAAAAGTCCACAAGTTGGTTTTTTGTCAATTTATACAACTTTGCCTTCAAGGGCTCAAACTTAAAATTAAACTAAGATTATACTAATCTAGTTAACTAGTTTTAGATTAATTACCTAGATTAACTATAGTCGATTGGACTTAGAGTGTTGATTACCAAGTTGATTCAAAGTGTGTGAGCTATGATCCATAATTTGCCTCACACACTTGAACTTCCCAAGGCAATTAAAACTCTAATCCTTTTGTAAGTATTAAACTTAAACCAAGTTTAACTCATGTTCATCATAAAAAATCAATCAAAAAACCAATTTTTTTTTTTTTTTTTTTTTTTTTATCACTAACTATTACAAACAAGTTCCACTGTTTTCTCCTACTCTATTACAAAATCCGGACTCGGACTATAACTGTTCGTCACAAATCAACTGGGATACCAAAAAATCGGATACACTTCACTAGAGGTGACTGGGTGGTCACCCTCACCACGCCCGTGCGGTCTCCCACTGGCGCCGGTGAACCTTTCTAAGTATCTTCAACGATGGAGTAATATTCACATCAAATACGGATCAAAGCTGGGGACCCAAACATGACAGAATCGAGTCAGAACGGGCATCAATGCTTGTGAAGGAGTAATATTCACATCCAATGAATACCACATACGTGTTCAGCATAAATAGAGCTACCAACCGACCTCAGGTACTCTCCTTGTGAGCTCGCTTCATAGTGACTCAACATAGGCAGGCGATCTATGTAGCTCACTCCCAAAGCAACCCCAATCAACCTACCTCATCCACTTGTCCTACGAGCTCGCTCCCAAGCGACTCATGACGAGCGGGTGACCTCGTCCACCCCGTTCCATAACGGCAAGTAACGTATGTCTTTACTGTAGTTTTCATGACCAAGACTTCAGTTGCGCATCTCATTAAACCTCCATAACTCACCATTATGGCTCACAAAGGATCCAAATACCTGAACCTGACCTGACGCGAGAGAGCGGGGAACGCGGGCATCTTGCCTATATAACGAGGATGAGGAACTACGTCTGACCTAATTTAAGTTTCCCCCCAGAGTGAGAACTTGATACGTAGGAAGTCCGACCACACAAACTCGGTCAAATCAAATCCACAATCTAATGCCATTTACTTGATTGTAGAACTAATCACCAAATACGACCTTTACATTGGCGCCGTCTGTGGGGACTTTTCTTGAGAAAACCACAACAAATCTTCAAACCAACAAATCTCAAGCCCATAAAGCATGGAAAGCCTCCAAGAACAGGTGCAGAAACTGGTCAGCCAGATTGGTACGATGAGGATGACATGAACGAGGTGAATCAACAGATCAACAACCTCTCCCAGTGGATCGAACAGAACACGGTGAAAAGGGACGCCACTCAGGTCATCCAGAAGATGTTGAAGACGTACCGGGCGTCCCCTTTCACAACTGAGGTACTTAATAAACCCTCCCCCCAGGATTTTATTCAACCAAGGTTCGCAATGTATGACGGCAAAGATGCGTGCCCGGCTATGCGTAGCCGTGTTACATTCGAGCCTCGCGACTCTACGATTACGGGAGTTTGACCATTTGCAATGCCGCTTGTTCCCTGCAAGCTTGAAGGACGAAACTCTCGATTGGTTCTACTCACTAGAGCCGAACTCGATAGACAACTTTGAGAAGCTAACTGATCAGTTTGCTAGCAAGTACATCCACAACAGATGTAAAAAAGTAGACCTCAATTCACTCTTCTAGCTGTCCCAGAAGAGTGATGAGCCAATCCACTCCTTCTTAGGGTGATTCAAGACTGAGCTATTGTCCATGGAGAGCAACCTCAAGGAGTCGTTTGCCACCTTGGCCTTCACTAACTCGATCCGGAAAAACACTGGGTTGTCCAGGTTGCTAAAGAAAGAGCGTCCTGATACACTGGCCGAGCTGTATGCCCCGGGTGGACAAATATATTAAGTTGCAGGAAGGCCTGGAATGCGAATGCCTAAAAGATTAAGAGGAGGTCGCCGCGATCTCAAATGCCGCCCCATCTTTTAACAAGCGACCCAGACAACAAGGTTAGAAGCCCAACAGCAGAAATCACACAAAGTTATATACTGGAGAAAATTAAGAAAAACATCATATTACCGACCTGAAGTGAAACAGCCAGAAGACACCCCAAGGAAGGCGTATTACGTCCGTACTGCGTTTTCTATAAAGCAAAGTGCCATGAGACCAACGAGTACCGAGGGCTCAAGCACTATCTCCAAGATCTCATTGAAGCAGGGCATACCAAACACTATACTGATATTGCCGACGACGATCTCCGCCACAAGATGATGGCTCGCAGAGAACGGAGCCGAACTCCACTTCTCAGCAACAACAGAGTTCGCTTTCAGGTTAGAGGTCGCTCCAGAGAGCGATCTCGTCATGAGCGCTGCCAGTATTCCTATGACACCGACAACAATAGAACCATCAGCATGATCACCTTCCAAGACGATTTTGTCATGTCCTCTAGGGAGAAAAGGAGAGGAGTAGGCGCCTTCCAGGAAGTCTACTAGTTCTCTTCCCAATCGGCCCCTATCCCACACAAAGCTGGCCGTAGCCCGGGAGACATAACCTTCACTGAGGCAGACCTCAACAAGGTGTGCCTACCACACAACTACGTCCTGATTGTCCACGTCAAAATCAATGACAGGACAGTCAAACGTGCCCTGATCGACCCAGGCAGCTCGTGCGACATCCTATTCTACCAGACCTTCAAGGAGATGAACTTGCCCAAGTTAGTTCTCATAGATCCAATTACCCCCCTTTATGGCTTCAAGGAATCTTGAGCTGACCCAATTGGAGACATCATTCTACCTGTCTCAGTTGGATCGCATGAAGACAAAGTTATCATCAACACGCGTTTCAGCATTCTGGATGTCAACTCGTCCTACACTGCCATCCTAGGACGACATTGGATCCATAAAATGCAAGCAGTGCCATCAACGTTCCATCGTGTTGCGCTTTCAGAGCTCATATCTCGTTAACCTGGACTCCGATTTCGGCAAGTAAGCTGCCTAGATGATCATCACAACTAGCTCTACCTTAGGCCAGAAATTACAGAATTCGACGTCCGGACCCACCAATGGACATAGCACATGGACCCACCTTTCGAGCCCACAAGAAGAGATGAGTCATCAATCATGGAGCATGTCAAGACAAAAGTGCCAAATTATTGGTGCAAAGTTGATACCTTGCATGTAATTAAGAAGATTAGGTGTTAATAGTGAAAAAAAGCAAGGTGTCACTTTGTTTTAATGTGGTGGATAAAAGTGAATTAAATGTGGTTTGGTGTTTCACGTGGGAGGAAATGAGATTTCTCTCAAATGGAGAAGAAAACAAAACAAGGGGGATGCACTCTATTTACTCCCTTGACTTCTTTTCCTTTATCATGCATTACTTTTTTAGTTCCTTAGTCTTAATCTTAGTTTTGTAGTTTTTAGTTTTAGTTTTTAGTTTTTATAAGAAAGCTTGTAATAGTTTTAAGGTTAAATACAGAAATATGCAACGTACTTAGGTCCTATTAACACTTGTATCAACATAAATTTTTTTTTCACAAACGTATCAATGTACTATGCCCGATTTCACAAAAATAGCAATCCGTTAGGATCCGTCAGTTAAGTGATGATGTGTCATTGTTTTTTCAATTTCGTTTTATTTGTATTTTTCACTTGCCATGCCACATCAGCATTTCCACCTCAGCGTTTTTTTTTCATATTACTTCTTTTATTTTTTTTATTATATATATTTTATATTATATATATTTTATATTTCTTTTTTTATATATTATATATATATTTTATTTATAGTTAAGTGACTTAAAAATAAATTAATAATTTTTTTGAATTAATAAATATATAAAAAAGAATAAATTAATAATTATATAATAATAAAATAATTATATAAAAAAGTAAAGAAATATATAAATAATATATTATTTTATTTATTATATATCTTTGAAAATTATAAAAAAAAAAAATAAATTATATAAAAAAAGATTATAATATAAAAAAAAAAGAAATAATAAAAATATATAAATTAAGATATATATAAATAATATATTTTATTATATATATATATTTATTATAATCTTTTTTTTTTTTTATTTATAGTTTTTTTTTTTAATTTTCAAATATATATAATAAATAAAATAATATATTATTTATATATTTCTTTATTTTTTATATAATTATTTTATTATTATATAATGATTAATTTATTCTTTTTTATATATTTATTAATTCAAAAAAAATTATTAATTTATTTTTAAGTCGCCTAACTTTAAATAAAAAATATATATTATATAAAAAAAGAAATAAAAAAAATTAAAAATTAAAAATATATATAATAAAAAAAAAATAGAAGAAGTAATATGAAATGAAAAAAAAAAAAGGCTGAGGTGGAAATGCTGAGCTGGCATGCCAAGTGGAAAATACAAATAAAACGAAATTGAAAAAACAATGACACATCATCACTTAACTGATGGATCCTAACAGATTGCTATTTTTGTGAAATAGAGCATAGTACATTGATACGTTTGTGAAAAAAAATTCTATGTTGATACAAGTGTTAATAGGACCTAAGTACGTTGCATATTTATGTATTTAAACCTAGTTTTAATGGAAGAAACTTTTTGTTCTTCTTGTTCTAAATAAATCTAAACTTCTTAATGCAAGTGAGTTCTTATATAGTTTCTTCTTCTTTTGTTCTCTCTCATTTTACATTTATATTTTGCACTTTTCATCTTTTATCCCAAGGATCATGAGCTAAAACCTTCCCTTTGTGGGGGGTTAATGATGCTCATGTGAGGGATAACCTTTGTGATGTGATTTTAGTAAGTTGTTTAGGAAGAACAACTAGACCTACATCCTATTCTAAAATGGTAGTTCGTGTAGAGTCTAGCTAGGAATCAAAGTGATGAGCTTAGAGATAAGTCATTGCTTTGGTTCTGCATGCTAGCAATATGATCTTAGAGATGAGTCATAGTGTTAGGGATCAAGTTAATCTTTATTAGGACTTGTCTATGAGTTCTAGGAAGATTAAGATGCAAGAACTTAGAATCATACAATAGAGGTTATCTTCACATGGGGAGAACTAACTCTCCACAATATTCTAGAAGTCAATTTTTATCTTTGTTTTAGTTGCATGTTTACGTAACTTAAGTTTTTATTTTGTGCATTAAAAGAAACCAAGTAGTTAGTATTAATACAATCATAGCTAAACTTACTCACTAGTTTCCTAAAAGAGCATGATCAAGTTGTAGGTTGTCCTAGTATTTAGGTTGGTTCGAATCCCTACTCGAGCAAAACGCACGAACACGTGAGTAAGGAAAAATCTTTGAATTCGCATTTTGTTAAATAAGAGATTCAAATATCTAAGATACGCAAAAGGTGAACATCAAAATAGCGCCACTGCCGTTCTAAAGACCAAGGACTTCTTGTGCTACAAACTGGAAATTGCTCCAAGGGAACCCCCCCCCACTCTAATCCTTCCTTCATTTTTTTTTTTTTTTTTTTCTACGTTTTTTTGGTTTTGTTTCATTTTTTTTTGGCCACGCAAAAGACTTGAGCACTATCGAATTTTTTGTTGTACTTCCAGGAACAAAAGGTTAGGACTGGGAAAGTAAACTACACCATAATATAAGGTTGCTATTAAAATTTGAGCTCTCTGTGCAAGAATCCTGCGCGTGTGACACTGCCTCTTTTTGTGTGTGTAGGTGATGTAGATAGATGATGGTCATTGAACAAAATAGAAGCGTATCAAAACCTAATTATCCCTCAATAAGTAAAGGATGAGTATGGTATCGTTTCACTTTTAAGTGTATGTTATGTGAAGGACATGACTGGAAAGGGGGTTTAAGGGATTAAAAACTATGATTGTAGAGATTTTAGATTCTAATGCTAAACTAAACTAAATTAACTAAACTATTGAGAATTTATAAGAGGGGAATTCAAAGAGATTAGAATCCACCAATACTTTTAATCTATGACCTTCCTGGCTTCATGGTTGTTCTTACAAGTAGACTACAATTAGGCAATTGAGGAAGTGTCGATGCCCTCTTGGGAAAAAAACATCGTTAACAATTAACTCTACTTAAGGTTGTTCCTATGTTTATGCTATTAATATCTTATTTTCTTTTATGTAAGCTCGGGCAACCATTCAATGTATTACCGAAAGCAACATCAAAGAGTACTTCCAAATAGGGCGGCCATTTAATGAATCACCACTTAAGGCAAACACAAAGAATACTTCCCCTAGGCAGCCACTCCCTAAGCTACCCCTTCTGAGGCAACACAAAGAATACTTCCCTAACTCTAAAGAACTATACTACTAGAAGAAAAGTAAAGAACACTAGCATGATATTAATATTGCAAAACATAAACCCTATTCTATACTTCCATTCCCTGGTGTGGGCAATGGAACTAATAACTAAAAACATAAAGAACTAACCTGATTGAAGAACACCATGAACCAGAAGAATCATTAAACCTTAAGCATCGGCCATCTCTCCTCCCTTGAAGGAGAAGATTAGCCTTCCATATAGAGGGAAGAACACGAAGAACGAGAAGAAGAAGAGTCGAAGAACATAAGACTAGAAAGACTAATTTATTAAGACTCAGCTAGTTAAAACCGATCTTTTATTATTAATCTTTCTCTGCCTCAAGTTATGGGGACAAGAATATAAGTGAATTGGCAAATTACATGAGGCACTTAGGTCCTCTATTTATAGAGGTTACAATGAGCTCTAGAAGCATTCCAAACCGTCATTTGTTTCCTAATACAAATAGACTTCTTTCAGAGTCCAACTTCGTCTCCAAAACTGAGAAGGAATTGGCTACAGTGTCCTTTCATGTGTCTGAACGTGCGATTCATGCGTCCCAGACCCGATCAATGCGTCCCAGACGCAAAAGTCTATTTTGTCTCTTCTGCTCTATCTTTCTATCCTCTTTTGCAGGCTTTGGTCCAAGCAACGAATTTTTTTGGCCTTGGGCTTCCAAATAGGCTTTAAAATAGGTCCAAGTCACATCTTTAATAACTTTAATTCCTTGGCCTTCTCCATGATTGTCCACGGGCTTCCCATGTGATCTTTAATGCTCCGAATTGCTCCGTTTTACCCATTTTTCTCTAATATTCTACAAAACTCTCTTTTTCACCTGTAGAATCTTAAACATAACTTACAAACACTATTAGTCCACTAAGATGGCTAAACAAGAGGCATAATCGAGGGTTAAATTACACTTTTTGAGCACTTATCACAACTCCCAACTAGCCTTTTGCTAGTCTCTTAGCAAATAAGATAAAAAATATATAAGTGATCAAAATCACATCCTAATAACAAAAATAAAATCCTAACTCACTTTCAAGGGCATCATCGATTGCATTTTACCATATATGCAACAAGGCTTTAAACCTTTAAGTTCCCCAAAAAGGACGAGTTATAGTCTTGTGAGGGTTTTCAGGTGATATGCCCACAAAATCAATCAATAGCATGTTCAAGAATGTTAGTATTTTTCAGAGAGAGAAATTCCTTACTCACTTAGTGCTTACTCCAACAGACGATTTCCATTGCTAATTACATTGCTGCAAAGACTCAGATTATGATAGGAGATAGTAAAAATTGACAAAATTCTAAATCAATGCTTATGTGTGTACATAGTCAATCTCCTATACTCTCCTATCCAAGAAACGGAATCCCTAGTTTACCTTTAGACAGATAATCTTGACTTTTAATCCTCACCGGTCATACTCTCATAAAAGAATCTCTCAGAAGATGGTATACTATTTTACCTAATGTATGCGGGGAAAAGAATAATGCATATGAACATCCCACATACTACCTTGAAAAACAAACTTCTGAATAAAAGTAGTCTCATAGAAAGAATGTCAATCACATATGAAGTGTCGGGTCCTTCACTTTAGCATCCTCTCACCTATTCTAAACTTCGTATCATACTGTAGTGATAAGTCATGGGTTGTAACTTGGCTTGGGTATTGGTTTATGAAGGAAAGGTAAAAAAGATTCTAAGGTTGTTTCTAAAAACACTAAGGGTTTTGCTTCTTTCTTTGGAAGATTTCTTCAATTCTGTATTGCAGAGAAAATTCTTCATTTGTCTTAGCTTTTCCATCCATTCTATTCAACTTTTTTTTTTAGCTCAGTGGTATGTCCTTGATTAGTATTGGATATGTTTGTTTTCCACTAGCTTCTTTCACTTAGAACAGAATGATGGTCTTCATTGTATCTCTCTGGTATTTCCTTGTAATATTCCTTTTGTGCTTTTTTATAACACCCCGTGTTTTTCTTATACGTATTTTTCTATTTAATTAATTAATTTAATTGTTTATTTTAAAAATTCGTCGGATTGGACTCGGGATATGTGGGCTTGGTTTTGGGCCCGAGTCGGTGTTGGGCTTGGGTTTCGGACCCAAGTATATAAACACATTGTTCTAGAGAATAGGGTTTTGGGAAGATAATAAAATATAAAAAAAAATGAAGAGAAAAAGAAGGTTTCTTTGGAGAGGTGGAGCACCGACGATTCGGGCTAGGAAAAATTCATCGAACATTAGTTAAGGTGAGTAGCTATTTTGCTATTTCACGGATTTATTTTTTCGTTATCACATGTATCTTGCCTAAGAGTTCTGGCGATTGATACCGCATTTATTATCCTGTTTTATTATTCGTCCTGCGTGTCGTATTTAATAAACTTTGTTAAATATCAAAAATTTTATTGAACCTGTTAAAGCTTTGGAAGCTTGAAGCTTCGATGACGTTAATGGCGTCGACCGCGTTTTGTTTGTTTTAAATTTATTCCGGCTTGTATGGGTTATTGTTGTTTTGTTTTGATTGAAACTTCATGGACGCGAGAATGACGACGATCGGATCCAGGGACGACCCTGCGATACTATACGGTGGTAGTGTTGATGTTGTAGGTTGAACGGTTATTTTGTACTGGGGATGATTTGGTGCTAGAGAAAGGGTTCTGTCGAAGCTTGAAGCTCGGCGGTAAATGTGCTTGTGGAGGAAGGGTCGATCCAATTTATGGGGTGGTTGTTTTGGTTATATGGAAATTGATCGTTGAATGTTAGAATTTGGGATGGGTGCTGCTAATAGGTGCTATTAAAACTTAGGAAAGCTTGGAGAGGCCATTAATGGCGGTGGGAATAATTGTAGATCTAGTTTTGGGGAAAGATTGGATTTAAGGAGTTGGGGTTTGGTTTTGTTAATGTTGTGGGGGTTTTCCCCGAGCAATTCGGGTAGATTGGGAGGAGTGGCGATCGGTATTTGTGGTGGCGGTTGGTGGAAGAGAGTTGGAAGATGACCACTGTTCATCTTAGTGGGCTTGGGCACGGGTGATTTCTTTGGGCTGAAATTGATTTGTTTAGTTGGGCCTTGGACCTTAGCAAATTTTGAGTTGTGTTGGGCCAGTTCATGTCTATTTGGTTTGGGCCAAATTCTTTGAGTTACTTGGGCCCGGTTTGTTTTAGTTGGTTTGGTCCATTTTCTTTTAAGTCTTTGGGCCAGAACTTAGATTGTTTTGTTGGGCCGGTTTCAGTTAAATTTTCGGGCCGAATCCAATTATGTTTTGGGCCAGGTCAGTATAAGTTTTTGGGCCCGTTTCTAATATTGCTTGGGGCCAGTCCATAGGACTTAATATAGATCCCAATTGGGTCAAGTGGAATAAATAAGTTGGTTTTAGACTTTCGGGTTTTAAGGTTTGGGCTTGGCCAGTTGGGTCCGAACCATGACCTTAGTCACGAGCCATGAGCCATGCATTGACCTTGGCCATGAACCATGGCTATGACCCTGAACCTGTTGAATATAGAAATGACAGTTTGACTTCGACCATGATGGTTGATTTTGACTTCGACCAGGGTTGACTTTGACCAGTTGACCCAATTTGACCTTTTAACTCGGATTATGATTTGGGTTATTAAGATAGGTCTAGGGCTATTAGCATACTTGACTTTAGGCTAAGACCTCTATATATACGTGTGTATGTGTATTAACTACTATGTGATTTTGCTGTATTTTATGCTATGCAACGTTATGACACTAAGACATCCCTGAAATTAATAACGCGTAAATCAAAAATACAGGAATCAAGATACGCATTCGTTATCTTAAATGATATATAAAATAAAGTTCAATAACGCGTAAATAAATTTACCGCACTCTTTTAGAATTCTCCACGCCTCAAGTTTTGGAATTGAGTTTTATGACTGATGATGTCATATGTTAGGTGGGCATTTATTGAATGTGCCATAAATGGCCCGTTAGCGTTATATAAGAGTATTCATTGAATGTGCCATGAATGACCAGATTGTAGTGGACTGCCCTAAAGAGGAACTAAGGTATTCGCCTTGCGGGTTAGTTGTATTCCTTGAGTGTACAGGAATGTAAGGTTAGGTATTCCTTGAATGTGGCGGGAATGACCTAAGGTACATAGGTTGTGAAATATGTGTATAAGAAAAGTAATTGATTAATTAATAAGAGAAATTAATTTGATTGTGCGAGTGTGCTTGGGTTTACTTTTGAATACCTATAGGATATCGACAGATGTTTAGAAGTTCTAACTTTCTTTTGCAGGAGGGTAGGACTTAATAACATTTTGTGCAGGGACGCGGTCCTACCCTTATACAACAGTGGATATCGGTAAGTTTTAATTCAATGGTTTAGATATTAAAATGAGGTATTATAATGAGGTATATAATGGAAGTCTTGCTTGGGAAGAAATTATGCGGTTAAAATGACCGGAACTACACATCTTCCAAGCTGAATGATTGAGTTATGGGATAAAATAAAGTGATTGTTTGAATAATTAAAAGTATGATAATGGTTATATGTGGTTAGTCTACTCATACCAAAGAAATTCCATTTTGTCACCCATGTTTGCTTTGTTTTGCTTGTAACGTGGGT
Organism: Coptis chinensis; assembly: GCF_015680905.1. Taxonomy (NCBI): domain Eukaryota; kingdom Viridiplantae; phylum Streptophyta; class Magnoliopsida; order Ranunculales; family Ranunculaceae; genus Coptis; species Coptis chinensis. The sequence goes on along the minus strand of NC_141463.1, from coordinate 79,561,615 downwards.
GTGTTCTTGGGAACATAGGTGGAAGGCAATGGAACCATGGCGTGTGATTTGGATTCTCGCCTGGAGCAGTCTGGGAGTTTAGTTTATTAGGTCTGATCTTTTTGGAAGGATGTAATAACGTGAGTTGACATATTTATATGACATGAGAGTACGATGTTGAAATTGTTTTTATTTAAAGTTTGTTTATGTTTGTATTGGGATGGAAGAAAGTTTTTAATAAAGTGATAGTTGAGGAATTTGGAGATTTTTGTTGTTAAGATTCTTTATGATGTGGGTTTTAGGTTTTGACAGGTGTTGTATCCACCCCGTCATAGCCTGGGTTTCTAGACAATTGAACCAAGTGATGTTTGAGATATTTATATTTCAAATATTCATTTATTTTAATTGTTTAGAAAATCGGGCTGTGACATTTTGGTATCAGAGCCTAGGTTAGCCTAGATAGTGAAGTTCTAGGTGATCCTCGGATTGTGGTGAATGGGTAGTAGGAGTGTTTCTTTGTGGTATTTGGTTTGGCTTGTTGTTTTGTATGTACTTTTATAGTGGAATGTTGGGATATGATTAGGAAAATAAAATGCTTGTTTTAACGGTTAATTTCTTATGAAATTATAATCGAATTTTTTTTTGCATGTTATAGTGTTGTTTTCCTAACGGAGTTTTCTATTTTTTAAGTAAGTATTGGCTAAAGAAGAAATTGGTATTTTAAAATTTCATATTTGAGTAAATTGGAATTATCCAAGGAATAAAGAAAACCCTTTTGATAAAGGTTGGATTTGAAAGTTTTTTTATTTTGTCCAAGTTATGTATATCGTTGGTGTGTGATCCAATATACATAACATCTCTCTGTATGCATCGTTGGAGTTTGATCCAGTGTGTACATGTACATCGTTGGAGTGTGATCCAGTGTGCATACCACACATCGTTGGTGTTTGATCCTATGTGATGGTAGAGAATTAGTATGCATCGTTGGTGTGTGAACCAGTGTATACTTGCATATCGTTGGTGTGTGAGCGAGTATGCATGCCTCACATTGTAGGTGTTTGATCCTATGTGATGGTGGACATAGTGTAGGCCGTTGATAATATGAATCGATCTATACATTTTATATTTTTATTTTCGAACATGTGGTGTTTGTGAGACATTGAGAGAAATGTTGATATATGTGTAAACACTAAGGTGGTGGATGAAACATATGAGTTTTTAAACAAATAGTTTTGACATGGAAGATCTTTAAAAGGAAATGATATATATATATATATATATATATATATATATATATATATATATATATATATATATATATATTTAAGCCTTGGATTAGTTGGGAATACTAAGAGTGGAACTAACTGCCTCGGTGTGAGAGGAACTCCATTGCCTTCTTAGTATGACTTAACTCGGAAATATGAATCTGTTGAACTGTGAAAGAATGATTTTAATTAAGTGTTGGCAATTGAGGAAACTAATTATGTTTATTTCTTTCGAGTTGTGTATGCTAGCGTATACACGTATTTCTTGGGTTCAATACGTATATAGACACATTTTCAAAGTATGTGATTTGAATATTAGTATGTCTATCTATATGATATTGTATATGTGTATTCCTTTTAAGGTGTGTATACTTGCGTATACACGTATGTCTTATTTTACTTGTTTGACGTACTGTTTGTTTGGTTAATCTACACTCTACCTTGAATCTCGGGACGAGATCCTTTTAAGGTGTGTATATTATAACACCCCGTGTTTTTCTTATACGTATTTTTCTATTTAATTAATTAAATTAATTGTTTATTTTAAAAATTAAATGGATTGGACTCGGGATCGTGGGCTTGGTTTTGGGCCGAAGTCGGTGTTGGGCTTGGGTTTAGGACCCAAGTATATAAACACATTGTTCTAGAGAATAGGGTTTTGGGAAGATAATAAAATATAAAAAATGGAAGGCGGAAGAAAGAAAGGGTTTGTCGGAGAGGTGGAGCACGACGATTCGGGCTAGGAAAAATTCGTCGAGCTGTTAGTTAAGGTGAGTAGCTATTTTTGCTATTTCACCGGATTTATATTTTTCGGGTATCTGTGTATACTGCCTAAGAGTTCTGCTGATTGATACTGTTTATTATCCTGTTTTATTCGACGTCCTGCGTGTAAGTATTTAATAAACTTTGTTAAATATCAAAATTTTATTGAACTGTTAAAGCTTTGGAAGCTTGAAGCTTGAAATGATGGACGTTAATGGCGTCGTATGTCGTTTGGTTTGTTTTAAATTTGTCGGCTTGTATGGGTTATTGTTGTTTTGTTTTGATTGAAACTTCATGGGCCGAGAATGACGATCGGATCGAGGGGCGACCACTGCGATCTTGTCTGGTGGTAGTGTTGATGTTGTAGGTTGAGCGGTTATTTTTGTCTTGGGGATGATTTGGTGCTAGAAAGGGTTACATCGAAGCTTGAAGCTCGGCAGTAATGGTAATGTATTTGTGGAGGAAAAGGTCGATCCAATTTATGGGGTGGTTGTTTTGGTTATATGGAAATTGATCGTTGAATGTTAGAATTTGGGATGGTGATAAATGTAAAATGAGTAGTTTACCTACGAAATGAACGATGAATTCAAAACGTAAGTAAACTAAAACTTAACTTATGAGCGAGCCTATGTTTATCAAAGATTCTACTCTCAATCCTATGAGATATAGTGGAGTAGAGTGATTCGTTCCACTCCTAGTCCTTCCGCATCTTTGTGTTCTCGCGTGTAAGTATTCTTAAAAGTCTAATGAGAGATTTACGAAAAGGCAACTAGACTACGATGCAACTACCCAAAAATGCAACTAGTCGGCGATAGGAATAACTAACGGAATGCTACGTTGATTCGATGATAAGGAGTTAGAGGGGAATTGATTCCACCTTAACTTCGACTTAATCCTATTAACTACTTAATCGTCATAATCCGAATTGAACTTTCCCGAGAACAATTTGGTTCTTCCTAATCCCTAATTACACATGGCATTTCTACCAATTAATAACTAGCATGTGAGCGATTAAACCCATTCTCATGGTGAACTAAACGTTTCTAGAGTGGAAAGGAAATTACGACGAATCTACGTTAATCGAATCAAGCTTTCATCAAGGTTTCTCAACCCCTCTAATGGAGGTTTAGCCGAGAATCATTACGCAATCATTTCGATTAAATTTAAACTAAACATGATATAAAGAATTGAAATTTACTTAATTAAACAATAATGAAATCTAATTTAATGACTAAAATGCAATAAGGACAGAAATTTAAATTAGATCTAGAAATGGAAATGACAAAAATCGAAGTTGATAGAAATACTACTTTATTGATCTAATCAAAATGAAGAACAAGATTCAAGGGGTTTAATCTAATACAATAATTGGATTTTTAAACTACACTTAATCAAAACAATTAAATATAACTAGATCTAGAAGCTATTTTAATGGCTACTTTTTACTCTAACCTATCTACCATTAACAAAGAGCTAAGCTTTTGTTTTATATGTTTTTAGATCCAAAATCGTGCATGGGCTTGGAGCCATGTTTTTTGGGCGGAGAATCGGGCCCAAAACCCAATTCTTTCAAATCCAAAAGGCCTCTTGACTAGATTCGGCTTCAACAGACTTTTCGTCCACTTCTGCTCCTCTGATTGGGTCAAGGCTTGGACCATTGCAAAGCTCTTTCCGAGCCGGTCGTTTTGACATAAGGTAGGCCCAATTCCGGTGGTCCGAGTCCAAAGATATGGCATTCGGAAGTTCTCACGACTTTTGCTCCTTTATCTCGCTAAAGTGGCACATTTCTCGCACATAATGGACTTTGAAGCCTAAAATGCATAAAAACACGTAATCAGTATTAACTCTTACTTATTATTCACATAATTGGTCTAACAGTATGATTATTAAGGGGTTAAAACTACAGTTTTGGGCTCTTATTAGATGGGTGCTGCTAATAGGTGCTATTAAAACTTAGGAAAGCTTGGAGAGGCCATTAATGGCGGTGGGAATAATTGTAGATCTAGTTTTGGGGAAAGGTTGGATTTAAGGAGTTGGGGGTTTCGGTTTTGTTAATGTTGTGGGGGTTTTTCCCCTGAGCAATTTCGGGTAGATTGGGAGGAGTGGTGATCGGTATTTGTGGTGGCCGGATTTGGTGGAAGAGAGTTGGAGAAGATGACACTGTTCATCTTAGTGGGCTTGGGCCTGGGTCGATTTCTTTGGGCTGAAATTGATTTGTTTAGTTGGGCCTTGGACCTTAGCAAATTTTGAGTTGTGTTGGGCCAGTTCATGTCTATTTGGTTTGGGCCAAATTCTTTGAGTTATTTGGGCCCGGTTTGTTTTAGTTGGTTTGGTCCATTTTCTTTTAAGTCTTTGGGCCAGAACTTAGATTGTTTTGTTGGGCCGGTTTCAGTTAAATTTTCGGGCCAAATCCAATTATGTTTTGGGCCAGGTCAGTATAAGTTTTTGGGCCCGTTTCTAATATTTCTTGGGGCCAGTCCATAGGACTTAATATAGATCCCAATTGGGTTAGGTGGAATAAATAAGTTGGTTTTAGACTTTCGGGTTTTAAGGTTTGGGCTTGGCCAGTTGGGTCCGAACCATGACCTTAGTCACGAGCCATGAGCCATGCATTGACCTTGGCCATGAACCATGGCTATGACCCTGAACCTGTTGAATATAGAAATGACAGTTTATTTCGACCATGATGGTTGACTTTGACTTCGACCATGATGGTTGACTTTGACTTTGACCAGGGTTGACTTTGACCAGTTGACCCAATTTGACCTTTTAACTCGGATTATGATTTGGGTTATTAAGATAGGTCTAGGGCTATTAGCATACTTGACTTTAGGCTAAGACCTCTATATATACGTGTGTATGTGTATTAACTACTATGTGATTTTGCTGTATTTTATGCTATGCAATGTTATGACACTAAGACATCCCTGAAATTAATAACACGTAAATCAAAAATACAGGAATCAAGATACGCATTCGTTATCTTAAATGATATATAAAATAAAGTTCAATAACGTAAAATAAATTTACCGCCTCTTTTTAATTCTCCCACCTCGAGTTTTGGAATTGAGTTTTATGACCGATGATGTCATATGTTAGGTGGGCATTTATTGAATGTGTCATAAATGGCCCGTTAATTATATAAAATGGTATTCATTGAATGTGCCATGAATGACCCAGTTGTAGTGGACTTTGCCCAAAGAGGAGCTAAGGTATTAAGCCTTGCTAGTTAGTTGTATTCCTTGAGTATCTGAGGAATGTAAGGTTAGGTATTCCTTGAATGTATGGGAATGACCTAAGGTACATAGGTTGTGAAATATGTGTATAAGAAAAGTAATTGATTAATTAATAAGAGAAATTAATTTGATTGTCTTGAGTGTGCTTGGGTTTACTTTTGAATACCTATAGGATATCGGCGGATGTTTAGAAGTTCTAACTTTCTTTTGCGGGGAGGGTAGGACTTAATAACATTTTGTCTTGAGGACGCCAGCGTCCTACCCTTATACAAAGATGGATATCGGTAAATTTTAATTCAATGGTTTAGATATTAAAATGAGGTATTATAATGAGTTATATAATGGAAGTCTTGCTTGGGAAGAAATTATGCCGTTAAAATGACTGAACTACACATCTTCCAAGCCGTGAATGATTGAGTTATGGGATAAAATAAAGTGATTGTTTGAATAATTAAAGTATGATAATGGTTATATGTGGTTAGTCTACTTTCATACCAAAGAAATTCCATTTTGTCAATCCATGTTTGCTTTGTTTTGTAGCGTGGGTGTGTTCTTAGGAACATAGGTGGAAAGCAGTGGAACCATGGCGTGTGATTTGGATTCTCGCCTGGAGCAGTCTGGGAGTTTAGTTTATTAGGTCTGATCTTTTTGGAAGGATGTAATAACGTGAGTTGACATATTTATATGACATGAGAGTACGATGTTGAAATTGTTTTTATTTAAAGTTTGTTTATGTTTGTATTGGGATGGAAGAAAGTTTTTAATAAAGTGATAGTTGAGGAATTTGGAGATTTTTGTTGTTAAGATTCTTTATGATGTGGGTTTTAGGTTTTGACAGGTGTTGTATCCACCCCGTCATAGCCTAGGTTTCTAGACAATTGAACCAAGTGATGTTTGAGATATTTATATTTCAAATATTCATTTATTTTAATTGTTTAGAAAATCGGGCTGTGACATTTTTATTCCTACTGTTCCTCTCGTATTCTTAGAAACATATGGGTATGGCTGATAAAGGTTTTTGGCTATATTCCTTGTCTGGAGTTGGGTAAAGGGTAAAGGGTTTTATGAAAGAAAATGGCTTATGATAAGAGCCCAAAACTATAGTTTTAACCCCTTAACAATAATACTTTTAGACCAATTATGCGAGTAATAAATAAGAGTTAATGCTAATTATGTGCTTTTATATATTTCAGGCATTGAAGTCAAATATGTGCAGAAATGTGCCACTTTGGTGATATAAAGGAGCAAAGGGTTGGTTGCTAAGAAGTTCTGGGATTAAAGGCCAAGATGGGCAGAAACATCACACAAAAGTTAGCAGAACTTTCGAAGATCGTATCTTAGGACTTAGGCCTCAGCATTTGGCGTACCTTATGTCAAAACGACCGGCTCAGAAAGAGATTTCCAATGGTCCAAACCTTGATCTAATCAGAGGAGCAGAAGTGGATGAAAAGCCTATTGAAGTCAAAGCCACCTGAAAAGGGGCCTGTGGACTGAAGAAATTGGGCTTTGGGCTCGATTTTCCGACCCAAAACATAGACCCTCAGCCCATGCACGAAAATGTGGATCAGGTCTCCTCCATTTCCACACATAAGACTTAGCTCTTAAGAATAAATTAGCTTAGGTTAGAAAGTAGCCATTAGAGTAGCCATTAAAAAAGCTTAGTTCTAGATCTAGTTTTTGGATTTATTTAATTAGTTTCCATTCCATTAATTAGTTTCATTCCTTGTTTTAGATTAGTTATTTGAATCATTGAATATCATTCATTAGATAAATAAAATAGTTAGTTCTTGTTAAATTCGATCTTGTTATTTAATGATTGTTTAGATTAATTTAGATTATTGTTATTTAATGATTTATTAGTTGTTAATTTAGATTTCAATTATTGTTTAGTTAAATTTAATAAAGTTAGAATTTTTATATTATGTCTTATTCAATTTCATTTGGAAATGATAGTTTGATGAATCGGTGCTAAACCTCCATTAGAGGGGTTTGATGAAGCCTTGATGAAAACTTGATTTTTGTTAGCTTAGAATCGTTGTAAGAGTCTATTCCACTCTAGAAGGACGTTGATTCGCCATGAGAATGGGTGGATGTCCTCACATGCTAGTTATGAATTGGTAGAGATGCTATGTATAATTAGGGATTAGAACGACCAATTCTTACCGTAAGAATATAAGAATTAGATTACAACAATCTATGCTAGTTTCTTAAGTTGGATTCAAGGTGGATTCAATTCCCCCCTAATTCTTATTATAGATTCAAACCATAGTATTCCGTAGCATTTCGTAGTATATTTCGTAATTCTCTCATTGACTTTGGTAGGATTGATAGTCGTAGGAAACTTGAATGTTAAAGAACTAGGAGTGGAACGAATCTTCTATTCCAACTCTAGTTCAATAGTATTGAGAGTAGAAATCTTTGATAAGTCTAGTATAAGTTCAGTTTTTAGTTTTACTTTCGTTTAGAGTTTCAACGCTTTATTCATTAGTAAAACTATCATTTTACTATTATCAAATGGCGCCGCTGCCATCTTAGTTGCCTTTAGCAATGTTTTCTTTAGAATTGTTAATTTTCCAAAGTCCCATAACCCACCCACCCTTGTTTGATTCTCACTGTGGTTGTCCATTTCAGCACTGGAAATGAAAAATTACATGGAGCGCGACCCGCGCCCTGGGTAGGCATAATTGGAGCGCGACCCGATCCCTAGCGCCTGGAACTCCACTATTTGGCTGAGCGCGACCCGCGCCTTGCCAAGGCAAAACACGGGCGCCCCCCCCCCCCGTGCTTTGAAGCGCCTAGACCTCGAGGTTTTCCCTGAGCTCTACCTGCGCCCTACCAAGGCTAAATTGGAGCGCACCCTGCGCCCAAAAGCCTGGAACTCTAGCTCGAACCTGAGCGCTACCTACGCCCTACTTAGGCCTATTCTGAGTCCTACCTGCGCCCTCTGCTGAAACTGCCCGATTTCCACAAGTTTGATTCAAATTTCCATTTCTTCATAGTTTTCAGTGTTTTAACTTGTTATACACACTGAGCACGCGTAAATAAGATGCTATTTAGGGCATCTCCAATGGGGGGTGTAAACCGTATAGAGTGGAAATTTTACACCTCAAATATAAAAAAACTCTCTCCAATAGGGGTGCTAAACCGTAGGTAATAGTGTATTAGCTAATAGAGAGGGTGGGGAATTCCCCCTCTCGCTATTAGTTAATAAAAAGCTCGGACGTCACTTAAAATAACGTCTGTTTAACTTAAAAACTCGGACGTCACTTCAACACACGTTTGAAACTTTATTTTTTAACTCGGACGTCACTCCAAGTGACGTCCCAGTTTAAATTAAAGAGGGACGTCACTTGGAGTGACGTCCGAGTTTAAAATCTATTTTTTTTACACTCTTCCATTGGAGAGTATAGAGTGTGGATATTTATGAGCTATACAATACTATACAATTAGAGGTGTAAAATCCTAATGGCACCTACGTGGAGCCTAGGTGGAGGTGTAATTTTACACCCCCCATTGGAGATGCCCTTATAAGCGAAGCAAGGAAGCATTCAGGTACTCTTTTCTTCCACACCTCGCATCTCCTGTTAGAGGTTCATACTAGCATATCAGGATTGTTTGGAATGTTATTGTGTTTCGTTAAGATTGTCTTAGCCTTGCATGAGATTAAGGTCAGGCCGAAGAAAAATGCCTAACGTAATCAACCGGCAACGTCAACAAACACGCCTTTCTAGTATACCACTCACTACACCTCTAACTAATATACCACACACACCACCTGAAGTAATGGCTGAAGAAAGAGAGTCTCCTCTCTCTGACTTTTACTAAGCCTTGAACGATAGCCCGAAATCTTGCATCGTTCTATCAGATCCAGTGGGGGATTTCTGAATCCCCCCAAATATATTTAATTTGTTGCCCATTTTTCATGGGTTAGACCATAAAAAGCCTTATCAGCACATGCGTAGGATTGACCAAGTCCTTACTACATTCCACCATTCTACGATTGGTGCTGAACAAATTAAACTAAGGGTATTTCCTTTCACTTTAGCCCGATAAAGGCTCTTGGTTAAGCGCCCCTGGCGCCAAATTAAATGGACTCGTGGGATAAACTTGTTCAACTATTTATGGAACATTTTTACCCACCACTGAAGACCGATGAAATGCTTTCCAAGATTCATTTCTTTCGACAGAATCCTCATGAATCATTTTCAGAGCCTTGGAATCGTTTCACCGATCTACTTATAGAGTGTCCACACCATAACCTCGCGAAAGACACGCTAGTTCATGCCTTTTTCAAGGGACTGTTACACCACCACAAGGAGGTGCTTGACATAATAAATGAGGGTAGTTTCCTAAGTAAGGGAGCCTCAGAGGCTTATAAATTTTTAGAAGATCAAACTAAGCGTAATAATAACTGGGGGGTGGGTAGTGACGATATCTCCCTCAACGCTAGTTCTTCTACAACAGTAAAGGCCGCTGGTATGTTTGAGATGAAACCCGATCCGGAACTTAAAAATTTAATCGAATCTCTAACTAAAAATGTAGAGGCTATTTCTGTTCAACAAACGCCAATCCCCATCATGAATGTCAACTCCAATCCATGTAATTTCTGTTTGAGTCCAGAGCATCCTGACTCCTATTGTCCTTTCGCCTATGAACAACAACAGTCACAACAAGATAGTATTTGTTCCATTAATAGTGAACCTAACACAGCTTGGCAACAAAATCCCAATTTTGGTTGGCGAAATAATCAACAACCTCCAAGGTTGTTTAACCCAAATGTTAGGCCAACAAACAATTACAGCCAAGGTCCACCAAGGCAAGGACAAGGTTAGGGTAATTATAATTATAACAACCAAGCTCAAACACGACAAAGGACATGGTCGGGGTAATTATAATAATTATAACAATAATAATTATAATAATTTAATAGAGGTATCATTCCGTAAATAATAACTACCAAAATCCACCCATTAATAATCAACGTGACATAATTCTGTCCACACAACCAAGAGTAAATACTACTCCACAACCGGATCGTTTTGATACCTTTATGCAATCTTAACAACATATTTTACAAGCCATCCAACTTTCCTTACAGCAGTTAGCTCAAGAGAAAGTGCAACCCAAAGGTGTATTTCCAGGACAAGCGATACCTAATCCTAAAACACCAAACACAGCCTTTGAGGTAAACGGTAATACTAGTAACGAAAATGCAAACGTAGGCGAGATAAATTCCATCACCACTCTCCGTTCAGGAAAAGTGGTGGATAACAAAGTAACTATGTCTATAGTTAACCCACCAGTAGTCCCTACACTAGATATTACACTAGATACCGAAATAGAAACTGAAGATCCTACCCCTGTAGAGGTACCAGTTAAACCACAACCTAAGAAACAGAAAGCAAAGGTTAAACATCCAGTTGATCCATATGCTAAATATAGAGAAAAACCATCGTTTCCTCATAAATTAGCTATGTTAAACAAGGATACAAATTTTGACGAGATTAGGGAAGTTTTTAAAAATCTAATGATAAACTTACCTTTTCTTGAAGCGATTAAAAAGTTACCTCACCATGCTAAGTTTCTTAAAGAGTTGTGCACTACTAGGTGTAAGACAAAGATTCCTAATGACGCCTTTTTAACATAACATTTTTCAACTTTAACAGAACACAATGGAATAGTTAAGTACAAGGACCCTAGTCGTCCTACTGTACAATGAACCTTAGGGGATACTCACACGACCACTGCTTTATTAGACCTCGGGGCGAGTGTTAATTTACTCCCTTATTATTTATATAAACAAATAGGTCTACATGAAATGCAACCTACAACAATGACATTGCAACTAGCTGATAGGTCTATCAAGTATCCTAAGGGTGTAGTGGAAAACATGTTGGTTAAGGTTCAGGATTTCTACTATCCTGCAGATTTTGTTATCCTCGATACGGAAGTCGTTAACGATTCTGTTCCAATAATTTTAGGATGCCCTTTCTTGGCAACTGCCAACGCGCTTATAAACTGCCGCGATGGTTCGATGTCCTTGTCTTTCGGCCATATTTTCTTTGCGGTTAATGTTTTTAAGACGATCAAATAGTTGCCTTATACAAATATCGATGGAGAGGTTAGCATGATCGAGAGCTTAGCTCATGATTATTTCAAAACCACGTTTTTTACTCAGTCATTCCCATCAGATTCTAAAAATTGGTTTACCTTTGTCTCCAGGTGGTGTCTTTCATCACCCGTCTTCTTTCATCTATTTCCTGCCTTCCTCTCTGCATCTCCAATAATGGAACCTCTAAAGATCATCCCTGAACAATCCTTCCAGGCTATGTTGGATTCTCCTTCGTATGGACTTCATTTCAGAGACCTTATAACCCAAGCCAGTTGGTCCTCCCTCGTTCTGCAACCTGAGCAGACATACTCTCCACGTCTAGCGGCATATTTTTATGATCATATGGAGGATACAACAACATTTAATGGTGCACATGGTTTCTTTTTGAACGGATTCGCAATCCGTATGGGTGACACCAAACGAATCTTTCACGAGCCAACAGTTTCTATGACTTTGGACCTTCCCTATCACGAGCCCACCCCCACCATTCAATACATCATACATAACTCCTTTAATCACTACTTTTGGGAAGATTTCGCCGACCTCTACGGTGATGGCCTCACCCGAGTCATTGAACGTGAGGAAGCTGGCCAATGGCCGGACAAAACAATTCTCCTAGCAAGTATGACAATGAATGTCGGGACTGCCATGTTGTCTATCCTTCTGAACATCATGGGGTATTGGCATTTTTCTACTACCGCCGAATCAGTTTGCAAGACTTTCCATGCTCTCGCTCAGCAACACACCCTCTTCGACATCACGAACCTCTTAATTGAGAACCTAAAAAGGGCTCGTGATTTTCGACACCATTATATCACCTTGCCCATTACCACATGCCGAATAATGAGGGCATTCTTCCCACAGTTTTCGACCACTTTTTATGACTGGGTATGAGTTAAGCAATTCTAGGTTGTATATAGCTTTATTTTCTGTCTAAAGAAGTGTATTTAGTGACAAAGTCTCGTTTCCTTTTCTGTGATGAAAAATATCTAGAAATCTCACCCTAGCATTAGAATTAGGATTTGTTCTTAGAAACTTAAGTTAATACGTATGCAATAATTTTTACATCTTTTCATAAGCATTCATGCACTAACTATCATTGACTGTACATAGCAGTAAGTTTATGAGACCCAAGGATAGACAACTTAATTTCCATATCCTGTGAGAATCTAACCAAAAAGCCTCAAAATGTGTGATATATGAGTAATAACACAGAGGAGTAGTTTTTCCGAATAGAGAAAATCACGCGTCTACTTACTTTATCACTACCCGAATCCTAGGCGAGAATTTAGGCCTTCTTTGGATTGATATAGCCAAAAATTCATACCTGTAAAAAAATTACCGCTAGTCACCCCACTAAACCTTTCATTAACCCTTTCTACTTCACAAAAAATTACTTACCCATCTATTAACCCCAATAAAAAAAACCCACCTAAATGATGAGTATGAGAAATAGGATGAAGTGTGGAAAAATGAAGAGAAAATTTTGTCACAAATCAAAATCAATTATTTTTTTCAGAAAGAAAAGAAAAAGAAAAATAGAAATATGTTTCCAAAAATCAAAAGAAAAATCAAAGTTAGAACTTTCCCCAAAATCAAACCAAAAGGGAATATAAAAGCTTAAAAGAACTAAGTATGGAAACTTATGTTAGAAGTAGGAAAGAAAATAAGGATTTCTCTAGTGTAAATATCTCGAAGACCTTATTCTCTCATTTTCTTCTACACTACCACATAAGCCCCATAACACCTAATAAATACCTCTAGCTCAATTAGGAGTAGGATGGTGTGATAATAAGTAGTAAATGTGAATTCTCTACCTCGGTTCCTCTGACTATCATTGAGTATGTGAGGAAATATGTACCCACTGCACACTGGAGTTAGCAAATACTTGAGTGGAAAAATATGAGAGAATTTGTGTTTCGACATATACCTGTGAGAACCTACTTAAAGACGTTATCCAAAGGATCCAGAAACGGCCATGCTCATACATTTCATTATAAAGATCAATACATGCATGCTCATATGTAGATGTTTTGATTATTGTATGTATATTAACTTGAATTTCAAAGGAATTAACCCTCGTTTCCCCCGCTAGTGAGATGTATAGATATCTGAGATTAATTAAGGGAACAAGCCTTTGTTACCGAGTCGTTGTAGTATAGATGAAATTTGTGAGTATCTTCTATAGAAAACTCTCACGAGGCTATAACTCATCCACTTGGGAACTCCTAGTGGTTTAAGGCCTTGTTGCATACGATCAATGCAACCGCACTCTACGAAATGAGACTTAGTTTAGGACAACACATTTTTGGCCACTTATCGTTTTAATGTCTCTTCTTTGCTTGAGGACAAACAAAGTGTTGTTTGGGGGTGGTGTGATAAGCACCCAAAACTGTAATACTAAACCCCGTAGAAATATAACATTTTGGTTAATTATGTATTTAATAATCATGAAATAATTATATTTTCATACTTTTACAGATTTTCGCAATTAATGTGAATATGATGATAAAACCTGTATCAAAGCACGGGAATACTATGCATACTTGAAGTCTTCCCACTCCCCCGAAAAGCCCAACAAAGCCCCGACTAAAAGCTAAAGATTCCAACGGGACAAAACCAAGTCTTGTAACGGGATCACGCGCAAAGAAAAAGAACTTCCTAAGCTCACATCTTTCAAACCTCGACTCTGATTTCTGAGTGAACTCGCCGTAATCCACTGCATGATGAGCTCTACGGAAAGACAGAAAGTTGTAAAAATGCCAACATTCTGGGCTGCCACTAGACACAACACGTGGACCCACTCTGCAGGCCTATAAAAAGTGATAAGTCATCATGCATGGACAAGTGGCAAGTTATGGACACTCTTGGACACCTTGCAAAACAAGATAAGACAAGAAATTAAATGCATGACTAGACTTTTGATTAGAAAAGGTGTGATAAAATTTGGATGATTTGTGAAGAAAAAGATAAGCTTGTAATAAAAGGTGGGAAGGCTTCACGTGAGAAAGGGGGATATATCTTTTGGGATGTTGGAGAAAGGAGGCATTCCATTTTTTCTTGCAATCCATTTAGGCTGTTTTGCATTTCATGCATTATATATTTTTCTTTTAAGCTTTCATACTAGTGTTGATACAGGAAGTCTTTAACTTCTAATAAGATATGTTTTCTTTAAGTTAAATTTCCAGTTCTTACTTTGCTTCTTCTTACTTTTTCATTTCATACATCAAAGATATTAAATACATCCAAGGACCATGAGCTAAAACCCTCCCAAGGGGAGGGTTAATGATGGTCATGTGAGGATCAGGCGGAGTTTTAGTAGTCCAAAATCACTACTTAGGAAAATAGGTTTTGTTATACATCTGATCCCAAAATAACTGAGTCTGATCAAGTTTGGAGTGCTAATACTCCAGATCAGTCTCGTGCGAGACCCAGTTAACATTAGGTCAAGTCTCATGTGAGATCATATGGTAGCCGTTAGCCCTCTAGTTTGCCCGGCCAGCTGGTGTATAATTAAACTAGGAGTTGAAATGATATTCCAGATATATAATATAAATTCAACTCCTCATGCTAGTAAGATGAACTCAGAGATGAGTACATCTTATTAGGGATCGATACTCGACGCCGTTTCGGGTTTGTCTATGAACTCGAGACAGATTAGAGATGTAGTGATAAAGTGCTCTAAAAGTTTGTAACTAATCTTGCATGATTATGATTGACCCTCTTCCTATATCTCTCTCTCTCTAGTTTACTAAGAAATTTATCTTTGTAGTTTCACGTTAACTTGCATTCCAAGTTTTAATTGAGAATATCTTTAGCAACATAAGAAATAGCCTAAAATCCTACTCACTAATTCCCTTAAAGCTATAAATTTTCAGTTATGAACTTTGCCTAGTCCTAAGGTTTGGATGATCCCTTACTTGATCTATGCTATCAATCCACGTGAATAAGATAACTTGACTAGTCGGACGTTTTACGGACTTTGGACTCAAAAATAACAAACCTATAAAAACTCTAATTATCACAAACAACCAAAAAAATTTAAGTCCAAACGCCCCAGCCATGTCATCTTAGAGACTGCCCAAACGATTGTCTAGCTAAAAACCCAAGAGTTTTGTCTCAATCGACACGCGAAGACCGCTTAAGTGTACACTGAAACGACATGGCGAGACCATTTGAGTGTACACTCAAACGACTCGGGGATTTTAACATGGCGAGACCGGCTGGACCGTTTGTTGGGCTTGGACTTAGACTTAGACTTGACTTGGACTTGGGCTGAAAATATATTTATTTTAGGAAATGGCAAACTTGGAATATTTTTTTTTTTTTTTGGGGTTGGCCAATGCAATTTGATAAGTGCCCGATTAAATCACCTTTATAACACCCAAACAACACAACAACACGCGCAGAAGGCACCACCTTATCCTATCTCTTTTCTTCTTCTTCTCACAAGAACAAAAAAAATGGCAGCATCAACACTTTCCACATTTACCCTCCGTTCCCCATCTTATCCTACACCCACTTCCTCCACCCCATTCCCCAAACAAGTCCTAATTTCCCCACTCCGTAAAAATCCTAAATTTTCCCGCAATGCTACATTCCTCCCACCAATTTCCGCAGTTGTGGATGAAAAAATTGCAACAATTGGTAAAACGCTCTCTGAACTAACTCTCGTCGAGGCTCGAAGCCTCGTCGATTGGTTACAAGACGAGCTTGGGGTCTCTGCTGCCGCTTTCGCCCCGGCGGCAGTAGCCGTGGGGCCTGGAGCCGCAGCGGAAGCGGAAGCTGTTGTGGAGAAGACTGAATTTGATGTGGTTATTGAGGAAGTGCCTAGTAATGCTAGGATTGCGACGATTAAAGCGGTTAGAAGTATGACTAGTTTGGCATTGAAGGAAGCTAAGGAGTTGATTGAAGGGTTGCCTAAGAAGTTTAAGGAAGCGGTTTCGAAAGAAGAGGCTGAAGAAGCTAAGAAAACTCTTGAAGAAGCTGGTGCTAAGGTTGGGATTGTTTAGAAGGTGAATTTTTGGGAGTTTTGTTCATTTTGGAAAAAAATTATATTAGTGGTAAATTTTATGTAGCTTATTTTTTGTGTTTTTGCAGTGTTGTAAAACTTGAAATGTTGTTAATCTGTTATGCTTTTTTTTTTAGTCTTGTTTTTTGAGTAAATTTATTATTTGCACAGCTTGGTCACAGACTCACATTTCAGTGATACACATGGTTTAGAGTATCAAAAGAGTTTAGCAGATATCGCTATGGTATTGGTCCTGATTAAGTGATTAATCCACATTGTTGATGTAGTTTACTTCAACCTGGCTACATGAGTCACCTTCAGGAGTTGAATGTTAAAATGTAGGAGTTAGCTCTGGTTACCCCTGGAAATATTTTAAGCTTATTGTGACTTTTGTGGAGTGTTGCTCTGTGAAACACTTTCTGTTTTCCTGTCTATATTGGATTAAGTTATTTCTGTTTTCCTGTCCAGAGGGGGTTTCTAACATATCTGATAGAATGAGGTTTAAAATCATGATCATTTTAATGATATGCGAAAGAAGTGACCACCTTCATGTGCATCGGTGGCATTTATACTTCTAATAATCCAATGCTGTGATTAAGTAGATCAGTTTGCATTTATTTGTATTTTGGATAATTGTGTTTACACATTTAGGTGAAAAATGGAAATTCAGTATTGCAATGAAGTCCATTGAGAAGGGGAAGTGATTTTCCCACTTTACAAATTCTACTGCAAATCTGCAGTGCTCAATGTAAATCCAGTTATCAGTCCCCATGCTTCTCTTTGAAGGTGTTTCTTTTTACCAGTTCTCATAAGAAAGGCAGAAAGCTGAATAAGGGAAGGACCTAACCTCTGAAATCTGGAGAACAAGAGTGCCTCCTCCAGTTTTCAGAATGAGATGAGAAATATTCGATCCCTGATGATGTCTTGTAGCCGGTCATGTTTTCCTATCTAGCTCTCTCAATCATTTTTATTTGGGGAGGGAACAAGGACCTGTTGAAGATGTTCCAACAATGTGTAAGGTACAAAACATGAGTAATGAAATGGGTATCTTAGTTTCAAGGTGTAGGTATAGTCACAGAAAGATTTTATCATCATATCATGCAGTGTTGCGTAATAGTTGCAAAGTAGTACTACGAACCTACACGAATGGGATGTAAAAGAAGTGTTTTGCAGCACTATTAATGTTATCACTCTTTGTTTGGCCATTTGAACTTCCATCCACTGTTGGATGTAGAAAATCTGATCCGAGCACGTCACACAACACAAGACCATAAATACAGAGAGCAAGGAGCCATATAGATAGCCAATAGAGATAATCTAAAAGCATCTCATGAACCATCTTCCTATTCTCCGGAGCTTGAAAAGAGATAAGAGAATGCTTTGCAATGGAGAAAAAGAGATTGCTGGCAGTGAATCACTGAATCTGTACAATTTGTACATACTCTCCGTACCTATACGTTCTATATTTCCACAATGAGCCACCAACTTTTGCTATTTTTTGATTCACCTTCAGAATACTCCTTTACTCAAGCTATACCCTTCAGCTTTCATAAACAATGCACATAGTGACAGACAGACACGCTCATAAAATACTACAGAGACAGCTTAACTTCCATAGATTATTCAAACATATGTTCCATAACACAGCAAGTGATAGATCACAATGACACGTTCACACAAAACATTAATTTCCAGATAGGAACGAAACACAACTCTAAGATTCGTAACAGACTTCACCATCACAGGTCCATCCTTCCTTTCTATCCTTACTGTTGTCAACTTTTGCACCTTCATCTCTCTATCTAGTGAGGCGCACTTCGGATGGAGATCGTAGTCCCACTCACCACAATAATATGACCGCACCTTTCCCTCCTTGTCACATTTATCACATATGTAAGGCATTCGACGACTTAGCACAAGCTCATGCTCTATGTGAGCTGAATCTTGTATCTTCTCAGGGCACCCCTTGACCTGTTCCTCATTTTCTACCTCGATTTCCTTCAGGCGATCAATGGTGAAAGGATAAGCATTGGCTCCATGAATCATCATAAGTTCTCGAGCATCCTTTGTGACTGTCTTTCCAGAGGGCCCAAGGGCTATAACAGTGGGGATGCCATGGATCTTGAATGTGCAACTCAAGGATATCTTCCTGTCATCACCGAAGGGGAGTGCCAACCATGGCATGGTTGAGAAATACTCCTGAAAAGATGACTCGTCGCGATCGCTCGAGATGAATATTACTTCAAATCCATTGTCTTTTGCCTTAATATCATGGTATGTCTCGATCAGCTTAAGTAGGAAAGCACGACAAGGAGGGCACCAATGTGTATTCTTGCCAACAAGTTGAGATACTGGAATCTGAGATGAAGACAAGTTGAGATACTGGAATCTGAGATGAAGAAAATCTGGTTAAAGTTGTATAATAACAAGTCTATTAAAAACTAATGAATAATTAACACCATCAATCGGAATCTTTTAGTTCGATAATGGTTGCAAAGTGTGAGAGTAAAGTATCAATTCCAGTCACGCAAGTAATATATTCGTGGAATAAAGAGTTCTACCTAGAATCATATACTCAAATAATCTAACCAGTTTTACCATCTTTCCCAAGCACAAAATCTCTATCCCCTTCAACCAAAATTGATTCAAGTGTTTGCGCTTCAAGTTTGGCCTTCTTTATTTCTTCTAGCTCTGCCAACTTTTCTGCAGTGAAGGGATATGTCTGAATTCCGTACTCTTCTATAAATTCAGCAGCATTTGGATGTAAAGTCTTTCCATCTGGACCAAGTATGACCAAGGTAGGAAGTGCCGAGAGCTCAAAGTACTTAATCAGCTTACGACAACTTTTGTCCTGGAAAGGCAATGAGAGCCATGGCATATTTTCAAAGCTTTTTTTAAAAGCTTCTTCATCTTCATCGAGGCAGATTAACACAACCTTGAAGCTCTCTCCACCCTCATTTAATTTAGGGTGAACTAGTATTACCCTAGATGGGAAATTAGGGTCTCCCCCCTAAATACAAAAAAAAAAAAAATCGGTCAACCCACTTTGACTTTTTTTTTGTGTGTATTTAGGGGGGAGACCCTAATTTCCCATCTAGTGGGGGGGAAATCCTAATTGGCTCATCTAGTGGGAGGAGTAATACTAGTTAACCCTTTAATTTATTATAAACTTCCATAAGTTTCTTAGTAAAATCAATGCAAGGAGGGAAAAAAGCAGCCGAAAAATACAAACCAACAATCTTTCCTTCAAGCTCTGCCACTGGCACCTGATAAATAAAATATGTTACCAGTGTTAAGTAAATTGTTAACTATTACATGTATGTCAGCCTAGAATTATTAGAGTAAAAGGTTAATTACCTGAGTTCCATCATTCAAAATCAAAAAGTCCCGTGATCCAGAAACCAAGACGGTATTCAATGTTTGTTCTTTCTTAGCTTTCTCTTCTTCTTCTTTCAACTCTTTAATCCTTTCAGGTGTAAAAGGGTATGCACCTGCTCCATACTCACTTATAATACTCACCCCATCATCACTCAAAACCTTCCCACTCCCATCAATAATTACAAGACAAGGTATCCCTTCAACACCAAACAACTCGTTCAACTTCTCACCCGTCTCGGATAATGGAATAGCAAGCCATGGCATTTTAGAAAAGTACCCATTGAACGCTTCATCATCACGATCAGCAGATACAAAAACGATCCCAATATCATTTTTGGATGAGAGCTCGCTATAAACCTCTATTAACTTTCGGGAAACCGGCGGCATGGTCCACACCATGATGCTGAGAAATATAGGCCAATTGTCTTTCCACTCAAATCATTTATCTTCACCTGCAAATTATGAAATGAACATAGATAACAATTATTCTCTGTTAATAATACTTTAGATAGCTTAATATCTGCACAAAATATAGTCTCTTCAAACTTTTAGTAAAGGTTTATAACATGAATTATAATTGAAAGCTGAAATGATTACCTGATCACCGTTGTTGCCGACAAGGAAATAGCAATTTGCAGAAGAGAGTAGAGATTGCAAATCATGAAGTTTATCTTCATCCATTTCGCCTTCACAAGCATATCATGATTAAAAGTTTGATCCCTGCAAAGGCTGACAAGACGAAAGCAAACAAAGCCCCCTAACAGAAGCTAAAATAGACCCTGTTCCATCAAGAAACAGATTACACCCTGAGCCACCATGGCTCTGGAGATCGTTCTGGCATTCTTCAACAAGACAAAGAGCACGCTGAAGCAACATTACTACATGCTGGCACAATTTTAAATGGAATGTCGAATTTTCTTCTTTAGAACTGCAAGAAAATAAGATGAGTAAAAGGACCAAGCAAGAGCACATAAAACACAAATTAGACCTCAGGTATTAGTATCTTTTGTATTTTTCATTTTGTCAGATTATATGGAATCTAATTATTAGCATCTTGCTAACTATGCGGTGATTTCATGTGATTGTAAAAAGAAATTTGGGAATGAAATATAACCTAGGTTACATTGACATACCACGCGGCGTGTCAGTGTCCATTCTGGATACCGGGTGTCGGATACGGGGAGCAGTTGAAGATCGACACGGGGACACGGATAGGAATAATTAATTAATTTTTTAATAATTATAAATTTATTAAATTAGATGGTAAATCAGAAATTCGAGGTAAATTAAATACAATATGTATCCGTGTGTCCGACACGGATATGGACACGGACACGTGGATACGTATCTGACACAGATTTTTTTCAAAATATGGCGTGTCCATGTAACCTAGAATATAACTTTTATAGATCAAAAAATCAAAGAACAAAGGTATTAGTGAGCAATGACGCAACCCACAAAGGACACTACTATTGTTTCTGTTCAGAAACAATTTAAAGAATCAGTACAAACAAGGAGGCGCCGGTACTATGATTAAAGTCTTGATCATGATTCAAATTCTTGAATATTGAAGTTTTTTATCTTAAATGTGTTATTGACTTGATTGGGGATTGATGTAACGACTTTCTGGTGATGTCGAACTATGCAAGGACACAACTTGTATGCCAGCAGAACAAGGTCGAGCAAGTGAAGCTTGTTGGATTGCTCGAACCTCTTCACAAACGTGCCAGCTACTTTATGCATGTTGAAGAACGAGCTGTTCAGAAAGTACCGGGACAACATTTGTGGTCGTTTACCTAGACCTACCTCTGTGTGTGTGTGTGTGTGCGCGCGAGCGTATGAATTCAATGGAAGAATAAAAAGAAGAAGATACCTTGTTACAATCGAACTGTAAATGAAGTTACATATGAGAGTACATAGGAAAAATATATCTGACAGAAGCATCCTGTCAATCACATTATCCGTTAAGAATGCAAGAATATAGGTCACCATTCCACTTCGCAGGGGATCTGATATCCGACATGGCAGACCACAATGTGTTGAGATTCAGATTGCATTGCCTGCCAAATAAAGCAAAACTATGAAACCAAAATAAGAATTTATTATCTAATATATGTCTACAACAGAGTAATTAAAAAAAAAACACCTTGGCATCAGACCCCTTCTCAATTTCAGCTAGTAGTTCAACAGAGCATTCCAAAAGTTTATACTGAAATCGTTGATTTCCCTTAGCCTACATGCACATTTACGAGTTATACCCCACATGAGAAGTATAAAAAGCCACACAAGTGGCAGTGTAAAAAAAATAAATCAAGGTGGCACAGTAAAATTTAGCCTCTCTGCGTACCATAATCCCACCCTCTACAACTTCAGAAAAATCAAAACAGGAGTTGGCAATAGACAGATTCTTTATTAAGTATGGGAATGGAGCACAACCAACAGAGAGAGAAAAAATAGCTGCTGGCAACAGGATTATCACACTATCGTTCAGCAAAAATGATTCCTGCAAAAGAAATGAATCTCATTACAATGTTGCAATTCCCTGAATCTGGATAAATAAGTGTGCAAAAGGTCAAACAATTCAGTACTACAAAATTCTTCCCAGATTATAAGTAGCCACATATTTTAGAAAACATGAACTGAAGGTGTCAGTACAATTGCAGATGTAATACAACCAAAATTTCACAAAGAGGATGTGATGTTGTGTGTACACGTTTACGAGATGAAACGAATATCTATAGAACATAGACTGACAATATGTCACAATTTAACAATGATGTAAAACTGCCAGACGTGACAAAAGGATCTGTTGGACTGAGTCAGCAGGTAAATAAACACAGCGGAGTAATTGAGTAAAGAAAAAAAGTATACTTCTAAAGTAATAAATCCATAATATTTGTCGAGATGTTTAGAATAGTCCCACTTGGGTACTTTAAAACCTTGCAGTATAGTATACAAAGTTCTTGAGCCTCTCCATTTACGAATTGGTTTTGAGTTGGAAGCTCTTAAAGTTTAAGATGGTGTCAGAGACAGGCTATTTTATTTGGCCCAAAAGGCTGTTTCGTACACATCACCCAAGTATGTTGTCCGCATGTTAGCTTCAGTTAACACCACAAGTGAGGGTGTGTGTTGAAATGTTTAGCATCCAACATGGATGTTTAAAGCCTTGCAGGATAGTAAAAAAGTTGGCCTCTCCACTCATTAAAACTGATTTTCAGTTGGATGCTTCTAAATTTCAAGAAGGGATTTTTTTAGGTCTTGGTCCTACTAATATAAGGGTAATTAGGCTTTAGTCCTACTATTGTTGAAAATTAGGCGTTAGTCCTACTTCTGTCAGTTGACTGTGACTCAATACAGATGTCCGTGGTCTTGATTTTCATTATTTTCAACAGATATGATGATAAACAAAAAGAAGCAAAGCAATTGAAATGAGAAAACTTTGATTAAACTTTCCATTGCAACTTCAATATCAAAATCGGGAGCAATACTATTCTAATCAACTCTGTGAATATTTAATTGATTAAGAAACGTGTAGGTAAGTATTAAAGCACAGAACCTTTCCATTAAGTAATCCCAGAGCGGCTCTTAAAAGATTCTTCCTGAGATACAAAATTTCTCAAGATCACCCTAGACAGATTGTATAAAACAAAGAAAAGTTAGTCAAATGATTGTCTTTCTTTTGAAGATGTACCTCACGCCCTCACATGGAACATTTAAAAGACAACAAAAGCAACAAAACCATAAAAGAGCCCAAGATGTAATTACATAAAGTAAACTGGCAGCACTAAAATGGTGAATGCCAATAAACCATGCTAACCTAAACTTCGCTGAAAAATAATTCTGGTGGGTCAAAGACATTCCATAGTGACCAAAAATGTTACGATCTAGTAAAGACTGGTAGTGGTCCAGGCTTCCTGCAGAAACTCCACACATCTATATACCGATGAATGCTTTTGTACCACATAAATATTCCAGACTTGTAATAATTTCATCTTCCTAAAGTCAACCCACATACCTGAGAACCTTTCCTTGTAAAATAGCACAAGAGAAAGTACAAAGCAGACCTGGAGAATGGTGACAAATTCAAATTTCGATACCAAAAAAATGACAAACAATAACACTGGATACTAGCTTAATATTACCAAAGAAATTATGTGTCTGTTTTTCTTTATTAATACAAATCCTGACTTTACCGATCAATAAAAAATAAAAATAAAAAAAAAAACACACACACACTAAAAGCAACCAGAGCAATTAGATCAGCATACATCCTCAAAGTACCATTATTTACAATTACTAAAGCTTCCAGAATGATCTGAACCAAGTATTCTAAAATTCAGCATGGGGATTGCTCATGCAACTCGCCTAAGATTTGTAGTGGTAACGGTAACAATAGCAATAATAACAATAATCAGTTTTAGTCTTGATCCCTGTAAGTGATGTGATGTTGGGGTTTGCCTCTTCTTTAATGCAATATTAGGGTTTGGCCCCTTGAGCACGAGAGTCAGACCGTGTACTGTTGGTCAAAACTTGGAGTGTTGGTCTCACCGCCTCAAGGTCTTAGATTTGAGTCCCACCTTCACCGGGGATGAATGGATTTAAGGGATTTAGCCATTTGGGGAGTAAAAGTCCTAACTATCCCCACAAGAAAAAGCCCTAACCATTTAAAACACCAAATAAGCGCCAAAAATAGAGAATCCATTCAAATCACCGTTATTTTTTGTTTTGATTTTTTCCATAACTTATGTGCCTTTGGCTGATTGCAACAGTAGGTGGGCATTGAAATTAGATTGCAACAGTCGGGGCCATGATTTTGCCAAAATAGGAAAAGGGTGAACTACAAAACTCACCGGGGAGCAAGAAGCAAAATGAACACCAATTAAATAAAGGAAAACCAATAAATTACAAAGGATGAAAAAAAAGCGAAAATCCTCACCAATCAACCTAATAATCACTTTAATTCTCAAAACAATAATCCCAAGTCGTTTTATGCGGCCAAGGTGTCACAGACCGACGCCACCTGAAACATATGCCAAGAGGGGTCCGTCGGCGGCATACATGATCATGCACATGATCGTGCAGCTCGACCAATACAAGCTGATGAGCATTGGTGCTCGAGTATTCTTTTGGATAGTCAAGACGAAGGTTACCCCATTAACCTCTGGTTTTTGAATCCTTGGGTAAGCCCCCAGAGGAAACTAAGCACACCTATCTCATGTCTTGAGATCGATAACCAATACTCCATCGGAACGGATGCAATGGTGACCTGCGACCGACCAACCGCGAGTAGAGCGATGCACTAGGACTAAGGGTGCAAATGGATATCCAAATATTTGATTTGAATTCACATCCGAAAATTTCGCTTTTAGGATATCGATTCGGGATAATTTTTGTGTCCCAAATAGTTTGGATATCGCTAGGGTGCCTCTTTTTGCCGAATTTCGATTTTGCGAAATCCGACCCAAATCGTAGTCCGCCTGGTGTAGTTTTCATGGTCCCGGGTGTAGTTTTCGTATGGTCCGATTTCCAAAAATTCTAAAAAAATTGGATCAGATTTGGATATAACTCTAAAAAGATATCCGATCCGGTATTCGATAATATAGTTGATCCCGAAATTTCCGATATTATTCTTAGATTTCTTCGAAACTATTCTGAAAAATATGTACTTATAAACTAATATATCTCCCTTTCTCCACTTGATTAGACAATTCTGAAAAAAAATTGATTGGATTTGGATATAACTCAAAACCGATCCGATATCCGATCCAAAAGTTCGACATATAGTCGATCCGAAATTTTCGATATTATTGCCGATTTATTCTGAAAATATATAATTATAAAACTATAATAAATCTCCATCCCACTTGATTAGATCCTCGAATCGTTCATTTTTTCTAGTTTTTGGAAGTTCGAAGCGTTTTATCGCTATTGTATATTACTATATTTTGAAATTTAGTGATGTCAAATTTTTTTTTTCAAAAATAATTGAAAGTAAAGAGATCTGTGAAAATTCTACCAAGTATTCGAAGTGGATATATATTTGAATCCAAAAAAAAATTGGGTCGGATTTGGCTAACATATTAGGTTCCAAAAAATTCCGTTCAAGAAGGTTAATCCCATCCAATCCGAGTCACCCCTAGATTTTCATCGCCATATCCGCATCCGGAGATAATATCAATCTGGATCCAAAAGCTGATATTTATTGTAAATTGCTAATTTATTCATTCTTTGTAATATAAAAATATTATATAAAATCACAACTAATGACATAAAATCATAATAATAAAAAAATTAATATTAAAATGACAAATTATGTATAAATATACATTTTTTTTATAATGATAAAATAAATTAAACAAAGCAAATAAATTAATTAATATTAAATTTTCGGATCGGATATTATCCGATATCCAATCTTCGAATCGAAAATCAGATCTTCGATGCAAGCATGTCCGTATTCGAACCTATCCGTTAAGCACCTCTAACTAGACGCGTGGTATTTGGAAACCTCGTTGTTACCCAATGGACCCAAGTACTAACTAAACTACATCCCTAAACCCATCCTTCTAGAAGTCAAATGGGAATCCATGACGACTTTTCAATGTCGTCATGAGGTAGCCCCGTATCCCAGCCAGATAAGTTCTCGCATATGGTTCGGACCATGAGGACAATGGGAACTCAATCCTCCCTATATATATATCTAAGTAAGATTTCCACTATAACCAAAAAGGGACCATTGACCACATCTTTGACTAAAGTTGATTAAAGCGGTCAGAGTCACTTTGTGACACAAGGGCCCCATTTATAAGAAAACATGGTTTTACAACCAAATAGAAAACAAAACTACTTGGAATAATTAGCTACTAACACCAAGTCCTATGCAAAATAAAGATTACTAATCAATATAGAAAAACAAATTGGAAACAACTAAAACCAAGTCCCAAAGACAACCTCATTTTGATTTTGATAAAAGAATATTACTAAAGCTAGAGTTTGCAAAAATAGTAAAAAAATGTAAGATTTTACCATGAACCATGATTTACTATATGAATTAAAACAAGGGAAATGTTCATGCTCATAAACTATCCTAATGTTTTTCAAATCATCCATATTAAGATTTGGAGGGGTTTATATATGCAGAGTTGTGTCATTTTATTACACTTGGTTAAAAGATCAACCATTAGATTTCCACCATCTTTGATAGTAGGATATCAACACACGCCTCTTTATCCCAATAGATCATTCCGCGAAATAATGTGTTTGACTCACAACAACAGCCACAATCGATAATAATTATAATAATAACATTAAACCATAAAGAAGCGAACTCTCAAGATATGGTCGAGAATACCAATATTTACATTAAAAGGGATAAGGGCCGGGGAGCTCATTTGAAAAGATTTTCACGAAAAACTTCAAAGATAACAATTCAAGAAATCAAAATAGCCACACCTAGAATCATAAGATAAAGAACCACCAACTAGATGGGTAAAGAAAGGGATTGATCAAACAAGAGGAGGCTCCCCTTACATTGATGACATGTGCATGAATAATCAAACTCCCATATATCCTGAGGGGTACAATTGAAGATTGACCAACTCCTGAAAAGATAAAAATTGTGATAATCGAGCAATGAGCATTTCAATTTTTTCAGTCTAGGGCCACTCCAAAAAGTAAATCAAAGAGGGTAAGATAAATAATATAGGACCGATAAATACTACCTTTGAAATGATATTTGCAAGAAGCAACAATGCAGCATCTGCCTGTTACTCACCAAATACCACAACAAAATTTACAAAAAAACCTGAAAAACTAAGGGGAACTTCAAGACCATACAAAAACACGAGAGAAATGTTCATGGATAACAAAATGCAAGGGATGTCCTTTGCAGGAATGTCATATAAGAAACAGGGTGTAGCAAAACACACCCAATGATGTACATAAAAAGATATTTTAGAACTCGTGTGAAAGTGGAAAAAGTTGAGTATCAAAAATCAAAATTCAGACAACAAAAAATGAACTAAGAAGAGTATATACTTCATAACAGTTTTAAAATATTACATATGATTCCAGACAACAGCTCAAGTTTATATATTTGTTTAGCGGTCCCTTTTAATCTGAACTAATTCTGCTCTATCATCATTTGTAGAAACATCAATTGCTTGATCCCAGAATGGATGTTTGATATGCATTGTCTGTTGTTTCGTAAAAGCAAAACTTCATATCTTATCATTCCCAGATTCGGAAAAGCATACTTTTCCGCCTATATTTCAACAGCACATAAATTGATATTGTCCACTATATCCACACTACCCAAACTATCTCAAGTTCCAAGCAAAACAAAACACCAATAAGGTCTATAAACTAGTGCCAAAAGAAAAGAGCGTGGATCAATTTGGTGATTGAACTGGCCATTAGAAAGGAATCAACGCTAAAGGCAATAGTGTGGGGATGTGGTTGAAATGTAATCAAGATTGTTTTGAAAACAAGGAAAAATAAAATGAAACAAGAGCTTAGAAGGATATTAAGTGGGACCATTGTATGGTTTAAGCTGAGTTAACGCCACCATCTTTAGGAGTTGAGATTTCATTTTGATTTTTTTCCGTAATTGGGACATTCTAGTTTCTTTGTAAGTTTTGTATTTGGGAATCATGTGGACTTTTGTAGTTAGTTATGCTTTTAGTATCTTGTTAGTGCTAGCAATCTTGTTTGTAAATAATTTTATTAGGAAAGAATTATAACTTTTACTGATCAAAGAAAAAGAAAAGAATCAGCTAAAATACTGATGTAAGAAAACTTTACAGCTGCTGTCAATGCTATTGAAAATGGGTAGTGCATGAACCAAAAAGAGCTCCACACTGTTAGCCAACCACTACCAAGCTGTATATATAGTTTTCAAAAAAAAATATTCAGATTAGTATGTATTACATTTCAATCGCAAGAAAGAGCAAGAACTTCATGAAGAAAAGAAGTAGGGATCCATTTTCCAATATCCAAATTGAAAGCAAAAACATTGCCAAAAATGGAGAGTTATCGCTCAAAGCTGCAATAACAAAAAGAGTCCAAATTTTGGACATACAGGCAAATCTGTCCACAGGACAGCAACAAGTGGTGGTCCAATGCATTTACCTATAAATCAGTTTTTGAATTGAAAAGAAGAGGAAATAAGCAAATCCTTCCAATTTAACAAAAAGAAAGTTGTTCAAGGGAAGCTTTCTGACTTCGAGCCCATCTCCATTCTTTACTTTGGTGGTCTCTCTCCGTCTCTTCATATCGGTTTGTTTCCTCTCTTTTCTTGAACCCAAACCTATATTGATCTCAAAACTAATTGGTACAAAGTCCCTAGGCATAACCGAGCAAAAAAGCACCTAGAGCATCCTCCACACTCATTACATGTACCTACTATCTAACGGAGGAATACTATATAGTGTCACACAAACACACTGATTACAAGCTTTTGCTATACTCATAGCAGGCCCATTACAATCTACTTGCTAATATGCATCACTTCTATTACCTTAGACGGTAGACATATAGGGCTAATAGAAGTTTAATATTTCTCCATATCTTGTGTTCCAGCATTTACCATCAGAGTCTTGCAATGAAATTTTTAACTAGAATCTCTTTAAGATCCATTACAACTTCAAATTAGTTCAGAAGTAATAGAACTGGGTACCAAAAAGCCTTAACTTCGGTACCAGAAAATCTGAGAAGGATGCAATTAGAGTTTTTTGATTGAAAATGTACATTGTAGTACTTCACAAACATGAGATCCTCTGAAGTTGGATGGGCAAATTGCTTTATAACAATATCAAGAATAAGAGCTGAAAATTGAAGCTCATTTGTATTGTTAATTTGAATTTTCCACTAACCTAACCAATCAGATTCAAAAATTAGTGTAATCCATTGCTTCCATATATATATGCTAAAACCAGGGGAAACCCCATTCCAATAAAAAAGAATAATCCTAATTCATACCCTAAACACTGTGATGCCTCCACTCCTAGACCTGGAAGCAGTTGTATGGAAGATAACCCATCTAGGGCCCTTCAAAACCATTGCAAAAGCTTATAAATTTCCAATAAAAGAATGGCGAGAGAGAAGAAGAGAAATTCAGATTTGAATGGATAAAAATAATAAAATATATAGTATGCAGAATAAGCCAGATCCTAAAATTACTAATACATAAAACACTTGTTTGTAAAAAGAAAAATTAGGTCAATGGAGAAAAACAAATAGAAGTACATCCAAGCAAGGGATCCATAAGCACAGCATTGAACTAAGATATCCTGGGCCTAGGTTAATTAGTCTTGGCCCACTCTATCCTGAGGGATGGGGTGCAAGTTTACAAAACAAAACAAATAAATTGTAACTACAAAAAAAAGATTTACTTACTATGAATCAGGGTGATCCTTTTCACAATAAACAATTTTTCCAATTTCCATAACCTAACTTCCTAGCTGAAGGCAAACCCAATAACCACCTTTGTTTCTGTATTATCCCCCAAACTATCTTGGGGTGCCTAACACTTGTGTTTTTTTTTAGGGGCGGCTTTATTCATCAATTATATACATTCATATGGGTATTTCTTTTTAACAATAATACACATACAAGGAAATATGTAAGAGGGCATACAATACAGATAATAGGAACCATACTGTACCCTTCCCATTTGAGTACATGTTTTCTTAGCAAAATCTCTAATTCACTTGTTTCATTTAAAAAATTCACAAAATCCCATAATTTCCAGGTGGGGAGAGGGGAAGACGAAGAAAAACATACTCAGCACCACCTATAGTAAAGCCATCATAAGTACTCAAGATGTATTTCTTCGCCACAATCCTGCATATATAGCAAAAACACTCCAAAAGTACAATATTTAACAATAAAATGAAGAAAGATAGGATTTCATCTTGCAAATCAATCTTCAAGCACCAATAAAGAAAAAAAAAATTTTATGTGGATTAAAAAGTAACTAAAAGCTCAAATCTGACCAAATGCAAAACAAAATGAAGTGCTTTTAAACTGAAGTTTGTAATTTTCTTTCCAAATATAGCATTTATCTGGAATTACGGACAAATATGAGCTGCATCCCAATCTTTGACACCAGCCGAATATGATTGATTCACGATTCTTTCTCAAAAGGGGTGGCATACCCATGCAACACAGCCTATTGGTGTGGGGATGGAACTCTATCTTTTTGGCGTTTTCGGCTGTAAGAGCTCTACTTGACGCCCATTAAAACAAAACAAAACAAACAAAACAAAACAAACAAACAAACAAACATTTGAAGAACCTCCCTCCTCCAAACTTCCACGCCAATATTCAACTCCCTCACCCTTTTGTCCTCCAATATCTCAATGTAAAACCAGCATTGTATCATTTTTACCTGTATCTAATATGTGCGCCAAAACTGCCCACACTCGATATCCCAATCATTCTAGAGAAAGTAGTAATCCAAATCCTGGATAGCATCTCATCCTCCTAAGTAGAGGATTCCTTGATAGTGCATCATCTTTGAACTTGTTGTAGATGGACTCATACTCCTCTTCTTCAACACGCTCTAGATGGGCTTATACTCACTTTTGAGGTTTCGCTCTCCAAGCCATATATCCTCCCAAAACATTATCTTTCACCTATTCATCTTGTTTCATAAGTTATTATCTCGCTTTGTAATTGGTTTCTTCTTTCAAGGCACATCACATTCTTCTTGTAGCTACTTCTACTCAATCTTCTCCTATTATGGTCTTATGATATCTCATATGGTCCAATATATCGTGGACTCAACTTTCCTTTCATGCCAAACCTCATAACTCCTTTGATAGGGGAAACCTTCAAAAATACAAAATTGCCTACAGAAAACTTAACCCGTTTCCTCTTCAAATCTGCATAACTTTTCTGCCTACTCTGTGCTGTCTTAATCCTTTCTCTAATGACTTTAATCTGTTCAAATGTCTCTCTCACTATCTCAGGCCCAAGCAATACTCAGTCTCCCACATTTACCCAACAAGCAGGTGATCGACATGGACGCCTATACAAAGCCTCAAAGGGTGCCATACCGATGCTCGACTGGAAACTGTTATTATATGCAAACTCCACCAAAGGCAAATGCTCCTCCCATCCTCCACCAAAATCCATTACACAAGACCGTAACATATCTTCTAATATCTGATTCACCCTCTCTACGGCGTCCATCTCAATGCGAGGGATGATAAGCGTACTCATCATCGCCAAACTAGTGCCCATAGCGCGGCGAAAACTCTTCGAATCTGGAAGTGAACAAAGGATCTCGATCTGAAACAATACTCACTGGAATCCCATGTAACCGGACTACTTCTCGAATGTACAAGGAAACCAACTTATCTGTATTTCTACGCACGTCAATAGGAATGAAATGAGCAGACTTCGTTAAACGATCAACAATAACCCAAATAGATTCATTACCTCTTCGAGACTTAGGCAAACCATCAATGAAATCTATAGAAATGTGTTCCCATTTCCACATCGGTATCTCTAATGGTTGCAATAATCCAGACGACCTCTGATGTTCTGCCTTAACCTGCTGACAAGTTAAACACTGAGAAATATATTCTCCGACATCTCTTTTCATTCCTTCCCACCAAAAGGTCCTCTTCAAGTCTTGGTACATCTTCGTTCCTCCAAGATGAATTGTAAACCGAGAACGATGAGTTTCATATAATATCTCATTCTTTAACTCTGCATCATCTGGTACACACAATCTCTCATGAAATCTCAATCCTCCCTCAGAATCAACTGCCCAATCAGACGGACAATCATCTAAAATATCAATGACCAGATCATCTAAACGACTCAAAAGAAATCGGTCTCTCAGGCCGCATGACAATCACTCTACTGAAAATCACCGGCCTAACCTCCAAACTGCATATATACCCCTCATCTGTATCGGGTGTAGTCCGGACATCATAAGCTGCTATAGTCTCTAAACTCTTCCACTCTTGCACCATAGGAGTGGTCAAAACACTAGGCAATCGACTAAGTGCATCCGCAACTACATTGCCCTTGCCTGGGTGATACTGAATCTCGAAGTCATAACTACTTATGAACTCCATCCATCTCTGCTGTCTCATATTCAACTCTTTCTCTGAATAAAGATACTTCAAACTCTTATGATCTGTGTAAAGCTCAAACTTATCACCATATAAATAATGTCTCCACACCTTCAAAGTAAAAACCACTGCAGCTAACTCCAGGTCATGAGTAGGATAACATCTCTCGTGTATCTTCAACTGTCGTGAAGCATACGACACCACTTTCTGGTCTTGCATTAACACACAACCCAAACCAGTTCCACTAGCATCTGTAAAAACCACTAGTTTTCCGCCTCTAGTCGGGATTACTAGAATTGGAGCTGTAGTCAACCTCTGTTTCAATTCTAAGAAATCCTTCTCACAATCATTAGTCCACATAAACTTCACGTCCTTCCTAGTTAACTTCATGAGCGGAGCTGCAATAAGTGAGAACTTCTCGATAAATCTCCGATAATATCCATTAACCCCGAGGAAACTCTAATAACATGCCGGTGGTTGGTTGTTTCCATTCTTTCACTGCCGCAACCTTTACAGGGTCTACAACAATCCCTTCACTAGATACCACATGTCCCAAGAAACGAATTTCTTCCTCCCAAAAATGGCACTTGCTAAACTTAGCATACAACTTACGTTCTCTCGAGCGATCAAGATTACTATCTTCAAATGCATCTTATGTTCTTCTATGTTTTGTGAATACACTAAAAATATCATCAATAAAACAATCACAAATTTATCCAAAAAGGGCTGAAAATACGATTCATCGGGTCCATAAAAATTCAGTGCATTCGTCAACCCAAAATGCATCCACCGAAAAACTCATACAACCCATACCGAAGTTCTAAATGCAAATAAAGGAATACTCTTCTATTCAACTCCCATCTGATAATAACCAGTCCTTAAATCAAACTTTGAAAATATCTTAGCCCCCTTCAACTGATCCAATAGGTCATCAATCCTAGGAAGCGGATACTTATTTTTTATAGTCACCTGGTTCAAATCCCTGAAGTCAATACACATCCTCAAAGTACCATCCTTCTTTGAAACAAAAATAGCAGGCACACCCCATGGTGAGTTGCTCGGTCATATGAACCTGGTCATACACACCTTAAAAGATTCAAACCCATATACTCAAAAGATATGGTTAAGCCAAAAACAAAATCACTAAATATTAAACTCTTACCCTTCTTGAGTAATTCCTCGACTTGCACTTTCATTTTATCCGATATAGCTTAGGTGCCAACCGTAAGCCGACTTTGAAACAGTGCAGTCCCGAAGAACAAGTCTATATAAAACTCCCACTCCCTTTTGGGTGGCAACCCGGAATCTCTGAAAAACATCTTGAAGTCTCTCACTACCTCCACGCGGCTGATGTCCCTCGTTAGTATCTCTCATAGAGCATAGGAAACTAGACATCACCGAAGTCCTCCTTACTAACATTGGGGCTGAATCAACCTCGGCATGCGGTGTATTCACTATAACCTCCCTCCTCAAGCGCAATCCAAGGTAACATGATAACGTCAACCGATCCATACCAAGTATGAAATGGAAACCTTCAAACCCCAAAACGATCAAGTCTACCATAAAGACACGGTCTAAGAAACACAACTTAAAACCTTTGCACTTTCGTCATACAAGGTAGCGGAACCTCCTAACGGTTGTCTCAACACACAAGGGCTTAGATAAAAGGGTAGTTTTAAAACTTTCTTTCTCAACATCTTGCCGAGATATAAAGGAATGTGAAGCACCGAATCAAACAAAACTCTGAATGTAAACTGAGATGAACTAAAGGTACCTTCAACATTCCCAGGTCCTGGCATAGCTGCATAGGATCTAGCACGAGTGACTGGTGCTGGTGCTCTGTTTTGCTGATCACCCTGTTTGGTAGGTCAATAATGAGATAAATGCCCCACCTGCTTACACTCCCAGAAAGCCCTTTCAACAGGAACTATGGCTCACGAGCATCAGGTCTTTGTGCGGGTAAAAGTAATCTTTGCTAGTTGATAATGGAAGAAGGCGGGAGCTTTCGACCTTAAAGTCGGGGACCCCTGCCCGCCGATGATTCCCTAAGGTCTATAGCCTCCAGTCTACCCCGGTGGCCTATAACCACCTTGCTGTGCAAATCCTCCCTGGGGTCGGAATACACCCTGCTGATGAAATCTTCCCTGAAACCCCTGGGATGGTGGTCTCTGAAACGGACCTCTCTGAGGTATATCATAAGGCCTAAACCTATTCGGCTGCCTGCTCTCAAAAGGCCTAGGACCAACAACTGGTATCTCACCAAACTTCCTCTTCCCCCTCGACTCCCTTAGGGCTGCATTCTGTTCCTCATATCTCAATGCCAAGTCCAACACACGATCAAAAGTGTCCCCGTCAAAAGAAATCAACTTGCTGGACAAGTGACTCTCTAACCCACGTATGAACTTTTGGTTTTTCTTCTTGTCAGTATCCACAAGATAGGGAGCAAACCTCGATAACTCATTAAACTTGGTCACATACCCAGTCACAGACTTCCCGTCTTGAGTCAACTCAGAGAACTGTTGAGCCAACTGCTCTTTTACTGCCTCAGGAATGAACTTACCCTCAAATCTAATCTTGAAGTCCTCCCAAGTCAAAGTTCTAGTGTCCAGACTAGGGGTGAGAGCTCGCCACCAAAACCTAAGCGGCGTCATCAAGTTGGTGAGCTGCCAACTCTCTACGAACCTCGGTAAAGTTGCATGCGGCTCAAATACATTTTCCAACTTTGAATCAAAACTCCGCTCGCGATCGTATTCCCAACACCGGTAAATCGCTGCCCACCAAGAGTACCAAACTCCTTATTGCGCTTTTAACAAAAGGATCTCCCCGAGCGGGATGGTTATTCTGCGATACCGCAACAAGCGATTAACTGTCCTCCGGACATCATTCAGATCTTTGAGTGTTCATCGCAGTCCATGAGTATTACCATCACGTGTCTCAACCATGATCTACAATTAAAAAAAAAACTCCCATTAATATTCACATATATCCAAAACTCTCAACACTATAACTCATATTCCACATCCGAGGATCACTTAGACTTTCCAACACTAAGCTAACCTAGGCTCCGATACTAAAATGTCACAGCCCGAATTTCTAAACAATAACAAAATGAATATTTGAAATATAAATATCTCAAACATCACTAGGTTCACATGTTTAAAAACCCAGACTATGACGGGGGATACTACACATACAAAACCTTAACAGCCATATCATTCAAGAATCAACTTAAATTAAAATAATCCCAATAATTATCCGCCATTGCTTTATTAAGATATCATCCCGTCCAAACAAAACATCAAACAGACTCTCTGAATTATTGTCCTTACTACCATGTTCTCATGCCATGAAAAAAAAGTAAACTACGTTATTACATCCTTCTAATAAGAATCAGACCTAAAAGAAAACTAACGGACTCCTCCAGGCAAGAATCCCAATCACACGCCGCGGTTCCACTGCCTTCCACCTATGTTCCCAAGAACACACCCACGTTGCCAAAACAAAGCAAACATGGGTCAGCAAAATGGAATTTGCTGGTATGAGTAGACTAACCACATATAAACATTTCAAATATTTTCTTATCCAACTAACACTTTAACTCTATCATAACCTAATCATTCTCAGCTTGGAAGAAAGGTAGTTCCGTCATCTCAATCAGCATAGTTTCTTCCCAAGCAAAACTTCAATTATATTAACTCATTCTAATAACTCGTTTTAATATCTAAATAATTGAATTACAACTTACCGATATCCATTTCTTTGTATAAAGGGTAGGATCGGCCCTCAAGACAAAATATTATTAAGTCCTACCCTCCTGCAAAAGAAAGTTAGAACTTGTATATAACATATGTAGATATCCTATATGTATTCAAAAGTAAGCCCAAACACACTCGCATAATCAAATCAATTTCTCTTATCAATTAATCAATTACTTTTCTTATACACCCACCCTTTAGTACCTACTCCACGATTTGCACTCCACACATTTGCCAAATCACATATTCTGTGTGCCTCTCTCCCAATTGAATACCACAATATCATAGCCACCTCGGCTTTCATACACGTATTTCCGCGACCTCATTGGGTACAAAACTTCGGGTCATTCATGGCACATTCAATGAATATCTTAGGTCATTCCCGCCACATTCAAGGAATACCTATCATATCACTAACGGGCTATTCATGGCACATTCGATGAATTCCCGGGTCTGGGTCATTCTGCTACATTCAAGGAATACCCAATCCTACATTCCGTCTACACTCAAGGAATACAACTAACCCATGGCTGAATACCTTAGTTCCTCTTTAGGGCGATCAAACAATCACGGTCATTCATGGCACATTTAATGAATACCATATATATAGCATTAACGGGCTATTTATGGCACATTCAATAAATGCCCACCTAATATATGACATCAGCAGTCATAAAACTCAATTCCAAAACTTGAGGCGTGAAGAGTTCTAAAAGGGTGTGGTAAATTTGTTTACGCATTATTGAAATTTATTGCATATATTATTTTAAAGAACGAAGGAGTATCTTGATTCATATATTTTTTGTTTACGCGTTATTAATTTCATGGATGTATAAGTGTCATAACGTTGTGTATCATAAAAGATTGAACTATCACAGAGTAGTAAATACATGTACACAAGTAGATTTAGAAAGGTCTTAGCCTAAATTCAAGCATGCTAATAGTCCTAGACCTATCCTAATAGACAGAATAATAATCCAAGGTAAAAGTCAAATTTGGGTCAACTGGTCAAAGTCAACCCTGGTCAACAGTCAAAGTCAACCTGTCAATGGTCCACCGCAGTCAACCAGACCTAAACTCCTCTAACACTGAAAGCCCAAAGCCTAAGGCCCATAGTCTAAACTTAAGTCTAAAAATAAAAATCTAAAATTTACAACCCATAAGCCCACCCACGAAATTTGGGCCCAAGCCCAACAAAACCAAAAAAAAACTTCACTATTCATCTTCCTCACCAACGCCTCCACTAGCGCCTCCACATCCAGCCACCACCAATCACCACTTGCCACCACTATTAAACCACTCGGTTTTGACCCTCACAGGGTCGATACCCTCCAATCTCGATTCCCTCACACTTCAAAAAATAGCATCCCACGCCATTAACGCTCCTGTGACAGCTTCACCATCATTCAAACACTAGCCAACCACACCGAAACCACTCGGTTTCAATCCCCAACTAAAACCCCAACAATATTGTGTAATCAACTTGCTTTTCCCCCCTCTCCTTACCATCGCGTTTTGACGGCCATTAATACTCTGTCAGAGCTTCACAGCCCTCAAACAACAATCATTCACTACCCATCATTCCCCGACAACCCACACAACCTATATAGATCATCCCCTTACCACCAAACACTTCCAATCACCATCCAAATCCTACAGACCAACAATAGCAGTAAAACAAAACCCTAGTAATAGAATTCTATTCAAATCAAAATAAACAATGAAGTTGGTATTTACTAATACATATTCTCATCCTCATCACAGCATAACAATCATGAATTTAGATTTTTGTCAGAATTTTTATACAACTGTAGTACTTCAAAATTTGATCTAACAGCCGGCACCATTTCGGATATGATTAGCAGTTTACAAGATATCAAATATGAAAACATTATTTCGGATATGATTAGCAGTTAACGAGAATGTAAAAGAATTTCTTCGTACTACTCACAGTTTATAAACCGAACAGCGAGAAAAATCCCGAAAAACCGAAGTCGACTGTTGTGCGAAAGGACGATCTTCCTCGTTCAAAACCCTTTCTTCTTTCAGTAAATCTCCCCCTTTTTTTTCTAAAACTCTCGCTAGGGCGGTTTTTTTTTCTCAAAACTCTACGTGAGAATACTCTATTTTCTAGTTCTTAAAACCTCCTCGAAAAACAAGGGTTGAAACTTATCTACTTACTTATGGGCTTTTATCCGTAACTGCTGGATATCCTATATCTGTTTTATCTATTTTCATTATTATTATCTTTATTATTATTATAAGAAAAATAAAATAAAAGACGGGGTGTTATAAAACTTGTCCTGGGTTACAGCCACTAGGAGAAAATTATTGGTACAAGGTATACTTTTGTCAATCACCT
Source organism: Coptis chinensis (assembly GCF_015680905.1). NCBI lineage: Eukaryota > Viridiplantae > Streptophyta > Magnoliopsida > Ranunculales > Ranunculaceae > Coptis > Coptis chinensis. The sequence goes on along the minus strand of NC_141463.1, from coordinate 79,522,667 downwards.
GCTGAGAGAGATCAGAAGAATTCATACAAAGTGAAACCTAGTGGGTGGGAATACTAGTATCGAGGATCTGACTATAAAGGACCCAAAAGTCTTGAGAATCTGACTTTAAAAGACTCATATTACGTCTTGGGGATCTAACATAAAAAGACCTAAAAATTTGGCATCAATGGTAATATCCTACCTTTTTCTCAACCATTTCATTTATTTCTTTATACATTGAGGTCAATGCATGCATAAGTAGGGGGAGGGTGTACTTGAGAAAAATGAATTTCGAAAATTAGTTTTCAAAAAAAAAAATATATATATATATTTTTGTTTCTATATCAGCAGCATGAGAAAAATGAATTTTAATGATGAGTCTGGGATATTTATTCTATAATGCTTAGTGTTGAGTTTGATAGATAGTTGATATTATTGATTTCATTACCGCTTAGACTATTTATTATGCTCGGACATAGTTCTTGTTGATAGAATTCTTTATCAAGGCACCACCATAGTACTTGGTTAGTTTTGTGTACTTTTGCTAGAAGAGAGATTTAACCCCTAGTAAACTGGAAGTAGATTTTTTTAGACTTAGTCCGTGAGACTTAAGCTTTATACCCATTCTTTGGAGAGTTCTTACGAAAAATCCGAGTCTTAGTGACTCAACATCTTTCAGTTCTTTATGTCGTTGTAATATAGTCTCATTATTTGTTGATTTGGTTAATCACGAAGTGACATCAACTGGGGAGATAGCCATTAGGTCTTGTAGTCTATTCGAAACAGAGTATCATACTGATAAGTCAAATAGTGAACCCATTCAGCCTTTATCCCACCTAGTAGGACCGTCATGTTAAACCCTTTTGAGCCTTACATCAAGCCATTTCTTCCAAACCCCTTTATCCTTTACCCAACTCCAGACAAGGAGTATAGCCAAAAACCTTTATCAGCCATACCCATATGTTTCTGAGTATACGAGGGGAACAAGGAGGAAGAAAGAGCATAAAAGGAAGATTATAAGGAAATATTAGAGAGATACAATGAAGACCATCATTCTGTTCTAAGTGAAAGAAGCTAGTGGAAAACAAACATATCCAGTACTAATCAAGGATATACCACTGAGTTAAAAAAAAAATAAAAAAAAAATAACAGAATGGATGGAAAAGCTAAGACAAAGGAAGAATTTTCTCTACAATACAGAATTTGAAGAAATCTTCCAAAGAATGAAGCAAAACCCTTAGTGTTTTTCAGAAACAACGTTTGAATCCATTTTACCTTTCCTTCATAAACCAATACCCAAGCCAAGTTACAGCCCATGACTTATCACTACAGTATGGTATGAAGTCTAGAATAGGTGAGAGGATGCTAAAGTGAAGGACTCGATAGTTCATATGTGATTGACATTCTTTCCATGAGACTACTTTCATTCAGAAGTCTATTTTTCAAGTTAGTATGTGGGATGTTCGTATGCATTATTCTTTTCCCCACATACATGAGGTAAAATAGTAGGCCATCTTCGGAGAGATTCTTTGTTGAGAGTATGACCGGTGAGGATTGAAAGTCAAGATTATTTGTCTAAAGGTAAACTAGGGATTCAAATTCTTGGATAGGAGAGTATAGGAGATTGACTAAGTACAAACATAAGCCTTGATTGAGAATTTTGTCAATTTTTACTATCTCCCATCATAATCTATGAGTCTTTGCAGCAATGTAGTTAGCAATGGAGACCGTCTATTGGAGTAAGCACTAAGTGGGTAAGAAATTTCTCTCTCTAAAAAATACTATTATTCTTGAACATGCTATTGATTAATTTTGTGGGTATATCACCTGAAAACCCTCACGAGACTATAACTTGTCCTTTTTGGAGAGCTTAAAGGTTTAAAACCTTGTTGCATACGGTAAATACAATCGCGATGCCTGCAAAAGTGAGTTAAGATTTTATTTTTGTTATTAGGATGTGATTTCGATCACTTATCTATTTTTTTTATCATATTTGCTAAGAGACTAGCAAAATGCTAGTTGGGAGTTATGATAAGTGCTCAAAAAGTGCAATTTAACCCTCGATTATGCCTCTTGTTTAGCCATCTTAGTGGACTGACAGTGTTTGTAAGTTATGTTTTATAATTCTACAAGTGAAAAAGAGAGTTTTGTAGAATATTAGAGAAAAGGGGTAAAAGCAGACAATTCGAGACATTAAGGATCACATGGGAAGCCCGTGGACAATCATGGAGAAGGCCAAGGAATTGAAGCTATTAAAGATGCGACTTGGAACTATTTTAAAGCCTATTTGGAAGCCCAAGGCAAAAGGATTCGTTGCTTGGACCAAAACCCCCAAAAGAGGAAAGAAAGATGGAGCAAAAGAGGAAAAATAGAGTCTTGCATCTGAGATGCATGGATCGTGCGTCCAGACGTATGAAATGACACTGTAGCCACTTCCTTCTCAGTTTTGGAGACAAAGTTGGACTCTGAAAGAAGTTGATTTGTATTAGGAAACAAATGGCGGTTTGGAATGCTTCTAGAACTCATTGTAATCCCTATAAATAGAGGACCTAAGTGCCTCATGTAATTTGCCAATTCACTTATATTCTTGTCTCCAGAACTTGAGGTAGAGAGATTAATAATAAAAGGTTCTAGTCTTATGTTCTTCGACTCTTCTTCTTCTCGTTCTTCGTGTTCTTCCTTCTTTATGGAAGGCTAATCTTCTCCTTCAAGGGAGGAGATGAAGTCGATGCTTAAGGTTTAATGATTCTTCTGGTTCATGGTGTTCTTCAATCAGGTTAGTTCTTTATGTTTTTAGTTATTAGTTCCATTGCCTACACCAGGGGATGGAAGTATAGAATAGGGTTTATGTTTTGCAATATTAATATTATGCTAGTGTTCTTTACTTTTCTTCTAGTAGTATAGTTCTTTAGAGTTAGGGAAGTATTCTTTGTGTTACCTTAGAAGGGGTAGCTCAGGGAGTGGCTACCTAGGGGAAGTATTCTTTGTGTTTGCCTTAAGTTGTGATTCATTGAATGGCCGCCCTATTAGGAAGTACTCCTTGATGTTGTTCTCGGTAATACATTGAATGGCCGCCCGAGCTTACATAAAAAGAAAGAAGATATTAATAGTATAAACATAAGAACAACTTTAAGTAGAGTTAATTGTTAACGATGTTTCTCCCAAGAGGGCATCGACACTGGCTCGATTGCCTAATTGTAGTCTACTTATAAGAACAACCATGAAGCAGAAGGTCATAGATCAAAAGTATTGGTGGATTCTAATATCTTGAATTCCCTCTCTTATAAATTCTTAATAGTTTAGTTAGTTTAGTTTAGTTTAGCATTAGAATCTAAAATCTCTACAATCATAGTTTTTAATCCCTCAAACCCCTTTCCAGTCCTGTCCTTCACATAACATATACTTAAAAGTGGAACGATACCTACTCATCCTTTATTTATTGAGGGATAATTAGGTTTTGATATGCTTCTATTTTGTTCAACGACCATCATCCATCTACATCATCTATCTGCATCATCCATATACCATCTACACACACAAAAAGAGGCAAGGTCAATTACACCGACAATGAGGAAGGCATTGAAAACATACTGTCTTATATGTACATTGTAAAGTCTAACTTGATAACTTATTAGTAACCATATGATAAGGCAGTAATTGTTTGGTTTACCCAAGAATGAAACGAACAACATAAGCAATGAAATAAGTAAATACATATAGTGATAACAAATGCGAGGATTCTCTGAAGTAGGTCATAGCTTGGGTGAACTATTATGAACTATTGTCATATATGTGTACTGGTTGTCCATTGATGATCCCCTTCTGTGAATAGGCGTAACTATGTGGGATTAGCTTTAAAATTCTTTTAGGAGCAATAAGACTTGAAAATCCAAACACATTAATAAAACTGGCAATAATAAGATTCAGAAATCCAGATGCGTCACTTGAGAATAAATTAAATGGCAACCGTTTTTCAAAATGGTGATATTTATTGGATTTTAAATCTCAGGGAACAAACCAAGATTTTCAAATATTAGGAAACATTCGTACTATCTCAAACAATAGACACGATGAAAAATAAAAAGAAGGAGATAGAAAAGAAGAATAGTGGTACCTATTTGTTTCTGAAGAAGAAAAACCTTATTTGAGGTTAACTGCAAATTTGAAACAAAGAAAATAAATTAGGAATTCAGTAGAATAGAAATTGAGTGAGAAACTCAAATGGACGATTATCGTAATGCAAGTGAAATTCAGTCAGTAGGGCCAAACTTTAGCACACTAAATCGAAGAAATTAGAGTATGTACCAAGACTTAAACAAACATTAATGCTGAAAATTAGTGAAGAAAATTGCTTGATCAACAAACCAAAAAAGAATGAAAAGTGATAGGAATTATTATAGAAAAAAAAAATGTAGAAAATTCATTGCTATTGTATTGTTTCAAAGATATAGGGTACCACAGTTCTTCATACGGCTCTAAAAACTTCAATTATGAGTCAGCCAGGAATTCCCGATTTGCATAAAAGATTCACCAATAGTAAGGAAAAAACAGAGCAGAAAAAACTATAACCCAAAAGAAACAAAAAACAAAAAAAAAAAAAAGTGTATTACCTAATACAATAATTTTTGTGAGGAAAAGAGAAATAGAATTAAGGACACCGGGAAAGGAAGACGCTTGTATCTGAGACTTTGAGTTTTGAGAAAATGGAGACCGATGCAGCTGTTTAGAAATTAGAACTTCATATTGTAATCGTTTAGTTTGTTAAATGATTTTTAATTGGGAAACCGTGAAATGGTGTCTCAGTTTTCTGAAGACGTCGAGTTTTATAGTCCTAGGAATGTTTTAAACTATCGATTTACCCTTTTAGCGAAGAGCAAAAAGAAAGTGGCTGTCCAACTTTCTGGTACTCTTTCGATTTAAAACTTTGGTCTAAATCCGGGAATATGGGAACTAATTAGAAAATCAAATATCCACTTTATATATCTACTATCTATATACTAAAGCAGAGACATCTAAAAGAGATTTTTCTCTCCCCTAGGTGGCACTCTAATACGAGAGATAACTTTTTATCTCTCCTACGTGGCTTTCTACAATGCTTTTTACCATGCCACGTGGACTCTTAAGAGAGTTTGATTCAATTTCCACTTTCCAAAAGAGTGCCTACTTACGATTAATATAGTTTTACCACACGGTTTCCTATTTTAGTACAACTCTTTCAACTTAAGGGTAATTCAAATTAGTCCCCACAAATTCCGCAAACATAATTATGTTTAACTAGCAATTATTTCCTCAAAAATATATAGGAAAGAAATTACCACACAAATTCCACATGTATAATGGATATATCAATTATTTCCTTAAAAATAGGAAACATGATCTTATTACCCCCAAATTATGTTCGTATAAATTTTTCTTCAATGTTGGAATTAAAGATCAACATAAGCCATTTAACAAGACGTACTATTTTAGTACAACTCTCCCAACTTAAGTGCAATTCAAATTAGTATGTACAATTATTTCCTAAAACAAATTCCACAAAAATAATTATGTTTAACTAGAAAAGAGGATGTCGGCATAAAATTGTAGGCATTGACACCACCAAAATAAATGTGCATAATGGGACTTGAAATAAAACACACTCATTAAATTCAAAGTTGTAAAAGAATGACCATTGCATTGAATTAAGCAAGATTTGGCACCAAGACATCTCCATCTGCCCCTGTGAATAGATTTTGATCTTTCATGTTGGAATTAAAAAAAAAGAAGATCATTATTGTTGTGGCCAAATAACCTCCAGCTCATTGCTAGTTAAGTAACCTTTTTATCGGAACCAAAAATTAAGCAAACGAAGTTATGTTGCCTAGCGTATAATTGAGTCCCGTTTTGTGTTTTCCTATTATATAATTTCTTTAATTGACTCATAGAAATTGTGTGTTTGTCAAAAAATCATAAAAAAAGTCTAGAAACTATGTTATGTACGTGTCTAGGTTCCATCTTAATATAGAATCCATTTGACATAACATCACAAAAACCTTGACTGGAAGTGGGGCTTTTGCTTGGATTGCAAAGGGGCTTGGAGAATGTGACATATGGGATAGACTGATGATAGGTGCATTGGAGCATAAAACACACTTAGTCCAAATAAATTCCTATTTTGAAATATTATTGACAGGTGGCCAAAATATCGCTAGGGATGAGATTGACCAACTATAACTTGGAAAAAGACAATAATATATTCAAAATCTATAAGAAGGAAATAAAGAAGAAGATAAATTGAGTAGGGCAAATACACAAGGAGACTCTTAATTGTTGAGATGGCAAATTTTTTTCGAATTAAGCTATTAAGTTTAATATTAAGGGGACTGGGGGAGATAAAAAAAAAATTTGAATATTTTGTACTTATAACTTATAAGTTATTACTACTATAAGTACTTGCTACAGTTTGTACCTACATAGATTAATTATGATGTATTAATTGGGGCGTGTGGTGTCAGGAGTTGCTACTAAATGCGTAGTTAAAACCTTTTGTATATTGAAGGGTTTAACTAAAACATCACATTTTGTGCTTGAATTAGATCGTAAAAAATTTAAATGTAAAATCTATCAAAATGAAGCATTTCCTATTAGGAAACTCTCGATATATAGGGGAAGTTTACATCTTATTAGCCTTAGGGATAAGGCAGAAAAAAAATGAATCGATAATTCAAGTAATAAAAAATTATAGGAAAAAATAAGAGTAAAAAAATTATAGGGAAAAATGAGAGTAAGAGAGGCATATATATGTGGTATATATCCATCCATATTGAATTGCGGATACATCAATGATAGAATCATTTTTTATTGGACTAAATACAAATATAGGTCCGGTCTCTAATATATGAAATGCAATAAAATAGAACAGAAATCAAACAAGGGAGACAGATGACTACGGATTTTGCTCATTTTATATGAAATGAAGAAGATTTTGCTCAGCATGTTCTATTCGATACGGGTAGGAGAAGAACCCGACTCGGTAGTCATACAAATTGGTTGATGATTTTGAAGAACTGGAAACTAAAGAAGAGTCAACCGAGGATCGTGGTAGTCATTCACGAAAAGCCAAACTTTTAATCATTTTTAATGATAACTAAGTTATAAAGTTGGTTGTTGAATTGGACTCCTTATGGACATTACCTTGTGTATCAATTCCCAAACCAATCTTTTGCAACACCTTCTCACTCAATTCATCAAAATATTGTTATGCAACCATTTGGTAAGTTTACAGTTCCTTCGAAACAAAAAACAAAATTGATATATAGTGTTTGACCACCACATCAAGACATAAATAGTACTACCTACTACGACATACGTAATTTTGATATCTATAAATTATAGATTAATTTTATGAACAACACCACCAAAAGCACAATCAAACAAGTAGAAGACGAGTCAATAAGCACAAGTGAATAACTAACATGTCGGGATCCTATTTTCTAAATAATAAGAAATAATAAATGGCTTCAGATGCATAAGTGGACAACATGCAATGATTGATTAAGTGTAGTCAGAGCACGCAAAGAACAAAATCTACCTACAATTCCAGAAAAGTATTACAAGAGATCAATTATTGCCTGTTCAATTTCAGAGAACTTCACAAAAAAGTCCTCAGGAATCGACCAATCAAAGCAGTAAAGATTCTCCATCATCCATGCCTCTTAGGTAGCACACTGTTACCCATTCAGAGTCCCCAACTAAGAGCAATTTGTGCAGGAGTCTTCAACAATTTCTCTAACACCATACTTAATCTTAGATGCTTACGCACAATACGTACTCTTTAGCCATGTTGAACTAGGGGAACCTAATGGTTAATATCCCTGCAAAGTGAATGCCATGAGATATGAAAAAACGCTCTGCAAATAGGGGTATAATATTAAAGTTAGAAGCTTAAGTTCCTTAAAACTTATAACTCACGGATAGATTTACTCCGTTCAATTGGCAAAAGGCATGCAACTGAGACTGTTGCCAAGCTGGGTGGCATTCCACCTGATTGACAGCAGCAAAGACACTTGAAACTTCCAAAAGCTCTCCCAACATTTTTGACAAAAAAATTCTAATACCAATAGCATGAGACTTGCCAAAATCATAAAGACCCTCCACTGCTTTCCAAGGTACTAGGAAATTCAGGTTGGAATTTCATGTGAATCTATTATAGTTTTCACACATGAACTATTGTATGTGGCGATCTTAAGAACAACATCTAGACAGGGATTGAGATATTTATCTAAATTATCTAGACAATATAGTTGAATCATTAAAATGTGAGAATAAGACCTCATTAATGATTTGACCTTATTTTGGATGTAGAAACTAGAGCATGTATACTGATTACTCAAAGCAACATACATGCAAATATACAATGATATACACTAATATAGTGATACACAATTACACATAACCAAGTACAATAAAGATTGGAGAACAAAATTTTATTTCTCTAAGATAATAGGCCCACACAGGAACAAAAACAACTTATCTGGCCTATTAGTTTAAAAATCTCAACAAAAAAAGAATGAGCTTCTCAGAACATCCCATAACATCAGTGTTACTTAAACAATTCAACAACCGAATCTTTACCTATATCACATTACTGTGGACTAAAATACTGGACAGGTTAAAGAGGTGCTGAGGTGGGATGGTCAACGAATCTTTCCAAGGAAATAATAAACAATGCAACAATATACTATACATTACTACATATTTAATCAATTACCAGCCTAATTCTCTAGAACGGATTTACTCATTGCACTAAAAAATGTATTTAAAAACAAATATATCAAATAAATACCTGCAATAACACTGTCAAGAACGAAGAAGAACTGTTGAAGGAGACGAATGCAACTGATGAAGAACATAAAAGGAATTTAAAAATCCAAAACGAATATAATAACTTCAAATTAATCCAAAGAGAAATGAAGTAATAACTTCATTCTCAGTTTCAAGTTTCAACTAAAAATTGGATAGGAGTTTCACAAAAAAAGGTCGAAATAGGAGACACCATGACACATGCTCTAACTTCACTCTAATAGCAACTAAGTTTGGACCAATTACAATAGCCAAGCCCAAAGCCCATTAAAGCCTAAAGTCAGTTTATATGTAAGTCGAATCCTGTATGACTCTCAATAGTCTCAATTCAAATATATGAAACAAGTTGGCAGTACTAAAAAACTGCAATTGGAACAATATATTCGTGCAATGTTTTTGGGGTTTGGAGGGATGACATATCTAGCTGCAGACTAACTTTCCAAGCAATGCAAATCACAAGAACAAGCATAATGGTTTTGAATTTTTTTTTTTTGTAAACTCTATTTCAACTTGGAAACTTCAAGTGATGATAGTAAAATTAGTAGTGGGTCACTGCCTCATTGGTTGGGTTAGTTGCTTATACTCTTAGGAGTCTTACGCGAAAAATCCATACACATTTTGTGCTTGAATTAGACCATAAATTTTTTAAATATAAAAACTATCATAATAAAGTATTTCTTTTACATTACGAAAGATACCTAAAAGATCCCCAAGCGTATGCCTGGGTTCAAAATCTAATAAGATACTATTTAGAGGTCTCTGAGGCCCCCCACAGCTGTGAAGGATAAGAGCGAGGCTAAACATATGTACCTATCAGAAGTTAAGTAACTTCTAGTTAAAGAGTCTTTTATATTGTGATTTGATGAAAGATTGGTGCCAGATTTGATGATGCTTGGGGAATTGGGGAATTTGGTGCAGCTTCTCACAAAATTTACGAAGTTCTTTCCTAGGTGAGGCACTTGACAACACTTTTCTCAGACACCAACGCATTCAATTCTTCAGTAAAATTTTCCAGGTCAAATTGGATCGCAATTAACATGTGATGATACATGCATCACAATGGCAACCACGAATCATTGTATTCACTATTGTGTGTTGAGAAATTCTATGGCTATACTTTGAGAAAAAAAAAAAAAGGAAAAATTCTCGCTCTGCGTTGCGGTCGAAAATCACACCCTGACTCTTCAAAAACACTTGGAAATTACGTTAATAATCCCTATACTGATGAAAACAACACAATGCTTTGCCAACTAAACCTACAAAGACCAAAATGCGGACTATATATTCAGAGTTTAGTCTTGAGTAGTACATCACTGTGTTGCATGGGTACGGGTACAAGTGTCCAATTTGGACACGGGTACGACAGTTCGGACACGGCAAGCTCTAAAATATCAGACACGGGGACACGGCTAATATTTTATTTTGAATTTTTTATTAAATATATTTATTATTTTATTTCAATCCTCAAAAACAATGAAATTTATAAATTACTAAAATTTAGTACGGTATTAAACCAAAACTACTATAAATGCCACTTAATTGTAATTAAGATGGAAGTAAAACAAAGATGGAAGTAAGTAACTGAAAAATGCAATATGACATCAATAAGTTGCCATTTCTTTATTTATTTTATTTTGTTGTACAAAATCAAGATAAATTAGATATCACGGGTCCTTCTTCTGTATTCACAAAACTCCTTCCACGTGTAGATGTTTCATTACCTGAAAAACAGAAAAGTGAAAGCTCAATTAAACAAGGCCCAAGCCCAGTAAACTTCTCTCCCAACATACAAACCCTACCTCTTCTCAAAAATAGATCTGGTAGCCGCCAACCACACCTACCAAAGAAAGAAGAAAACCAGGTTCTTCTTCATCATCGAAAACGGATCGTCATCATCAAAGAAAACCAGATCGTCATCATCAAAGAAAACCAGATCGTTGAAAACAGGTTCTTCATCATTTACTACTTTTTATAGTCGTTTGTGTGTTCTTTACTCGTGCTCTACCGAATTTCCACTCATTTAGCTGTGTCGACACGCGAATCCGTGTCGACACGGTGTCGACACATATTTATTTTAGATATTGCCGTGTCCATGTAACCTAGTTTTTTTCTCAAAGCCCTCCGACCACTCCGACCGTATGCATCGTATTGTCGGTCGGTATCGATCTGACGACATGGGACACGGCGGAAGGAGAGGCCCATCCATCCAGTGCGTCATCAAGGAAGCCAACAAAGCTGTAATCCTAGACTCCTAGAGGAAATGCGAGCGATTAGTGCAATGGCTGTCACCCCAATTTTTCGAATTGGACTGAAAACATTATTTGTTCCCGACTCTTGATCTCCGAGGTGTGACGCTCTCAACTTCCAAAACCCATAAACAGGTTTAGAATATGCCGATAATTAAAACCAATAAAAATTTTAACTTAAACAACGGTCATCTTCATTACCAAAACAATTTACAAATGAAAATGCAAATAACCTTATCTCACTGAAAATCTATATCACCTCAAGGGAAAACAAAACTTATCCCGAGATGCAACGCTTAACGCAAAACCACAAGCAAGAACCAACCTTCTTCAACACTAAACCCGCAAAACTTATCAACTATGTTCATTGAATGAACACACCCGATAAGCAAACATGCATATCGGGTCAAGATTATAAACAATCTTTGGTGTGAGTAGCCCTAAAATACAACATATAATTATACAAATATATATACATAAGTCCATAAGGCGGTTAGTTCCTCCACCGAGGCGCTTTTAACTTTCAACGACTAATATAACATCCTTAAGTTCAATAATCTAGCAGGTAGTTCCTCCAATCGAGGCCTTTAACTTCCCACTAACCACAACAAACTATCGCATCATCAATAAGGCATTTAGTTCCTCCACGAGTATTTTTAGGATATAACTAAACTACTAACCCGACCAAACATATACAATCATCTATCTAGAGATATATTATTTACCAACATATTACCATAATTATATTAGTTTAGACTTTCTTTTGTGTGTCCCTAAAATCACGTCGTATCTATGTCTTACCTAGTTTCCTGGCTACCACAATCGCAGAAACCCAACGCCGAACATGTACATCCACATGCCTCCCTTACATAATGAGCCACTCCGCGGCGTAACCACCTGGCGGGATGCCGCGACACCGTAAATCCTCACACGGAAGCCAAATCTATGTAAGCACCGCCACTATTCGGCAAGAAAAATATTGCATCATCGTTCTATTTTGCGAACGGAATAATCAACCCATTATTCGGCTCGCCCGAGGAGGGCGCCGAAGGCCATTCAAAGCTTTTAACTGAAACGCCCGGAGGGTCACTTAGAAGCGCCATTCAGATTAACTGAAACGCCAGAAGGGCCAATCACATGAGTTGTGGTAGTCAGGTTCTAGGATTTTCGTTATGTAATTTATTCGGTGTCATACATTAATGACTCATAAACATTTCTACTATATCACGTGCAGGTCAATTACCTTATTGCACTAAGCCATAATATCTAGAAATATCTCAATTATATCTCATAGTCACTTTCATTCTTTCACGTGCCAATATATTATCAAGACAACGCCACACTCAGGTGGGCAAATATTCACCGATCTTTATACTAGCATCTCACATATAAAATAATGGAGTGTATATACATTTCTCCAAGATATTGCATCAATATATTATAACGTATTATATCATGTCATGTCACAATGCTTCCACGTATCGCAATACATTATTTATTATAACGTATTCGAATATAATGTCTCCTAACATCTCAATATCGTCACGTGTCAAAAATACACAACATCACTGTCAAATCTTTCTTAGACAGTGACTAACCAATTATGCAGGTTTTCGTACCATTTTATTTTATGGCTTGTCCATACAATATACAACATAAAACGTAGCACAATTAGACAGTGAAAAAGTCTACAATCAAAGCCCAATATTTATATACTTTACACACTACTCACGTCAAATCTTAATTAGATAATGACCAACCAAGTTATACAATATCAACAATATTTTCTTACTATATATATCCATATGATCAAATATGTGAAAAACTGGAAAAGTCAATGGTCAAAGTCAACCGTCAATGGTCAACGGTCAACACGTCATGGTCAAGGTCAAAGTCCACATGTCCTGGTCAAAAGTCAAAGTCAAAGTCAACGGTCAAAGGTCAACACCTTATGGTCAATGTCAAACTCAACATGTCATGGTCAAAGTCAAACTGTCATCGTCAAAGTCAAAGGTAAAAGTCAATCGGCCATGGTCAAAGGTGAAAGTCAACCGTCCATGGTCAAAGGTCAAAGTCAAACTATCCTGGTCAAAGTCAACAGGTCATGGTCAAAGTCAAAGTCAACATGTCATGGTCAAAGTCAAACTGTCGTTATCGGATTCGAACCCGAAGTAAAAACCATGGTTCGTGGCTAAGGTCAAAGTGCATGGCTCAAGGGCTCATGACCAAGGTAATGGTTCGGACCCAACTGGTCAAGCCCAAACCTTAGAACCCGAAAGTCTAAACGTTGGAAGACCCATTTAGATATATTTTAAGTCCAATGGACTGGTCCATGCAATATTAGAAGCGGCCCAAAACTTTTATTTTGGATCGCCCAAAAACACAACCGAAGTTCGGCCCGAAAACAAACAAAGAAAACTGTCCCAACTTAACTTAAACTGGGCCCAAACTAGACTTAATAGAACTGGTCCAAGCTAACTTAAAATCGGGCCCAACCAAAAACTTAATAAACTGGCCCAACTAACAAAACCAAACTAGCCCAAAAACCAACCAAGGCCCAAGCCCAAATCGGTGAACAGTGTCATCTCCTTCCTCAAGTTTCTCTCCTCCACCACCACCAGCTAAAACCGGCCACCACAAATTCTAATCGCCTACCCATTTTGACCAATCGGTTTTAATCCAAATCGAAAACCTTACAACTTTACTAAAAACAAAATCCCCAAATAATTAGATCCCCCATCTTCCTCAAACTAGATCTAGAAATTGACCGCCATTAATGGCTTCCCCCAAGCTTCAAATGACCATCATTTACATCCTAACATACCAACATACCTCAACAATCCATCAAACCGTTCAAACTGTTTTACAGAGGCTGTTTGGGCGAGCCGCCATTAAAGCTTCTTCTCCGAGCTCCCAACAGCACTCAAAATCGGCCACCACCAGCCCCCCAATCCACCCTCAACAACCAATAACCAACCCCTAACCCACATCACAACACATCACCACAAAACACAACAAAAAGAGTTCAAAACATAAATTTGGACATTCTCTTTGCGGCGCCATTAATGCTCATGGAGCTTCAATGCTTTTTCCAAAAACTTCAACAATGGGCCTTCTTCTTCCTGCAGAACAAAGACCCACCTACACACCCCTTCAGCATACCCAACACTCAACCGACCAAACATTAACCCTTTATCAACCAACACAACAATATAAATAACAAACGTTGGTTTGGCTCGCGGCATTGACAGCTTCTCGAAGCTTGGACAGTTTAAGGCAACAGTGTTTCAAAAATACAGTTTAACCAATATATTTTTAACAACCACAGTACGAACGACAATAACATAAAAATGAACCGAAAACATAAACATAAACTTTTAACAGTATACGCCGGTACACGGAAAACTATAATCCGGTGAAATAGCAAAATAGCTACTCACCTGTATGAACAGCTCGGCGAATCCTCCTAGCCCGATTCGTCGCGCTCCACCCTCCAGAAATCCAACTTTCATCTCTGCCTCCATTTTTAATATATTTTATTATTTTATGAACCCTATTTTCTAGAAAAAGTGTTTATATACTTGGGTCCGAAACCCAAGCCCAACACCGACTCGGGCCCAAAACCAGGCCCACGTATCCCGAGTCCGGTCCGACGAATTTTGGAAATAAATAATTTAATTAAATAATAAATAGAAAAAATACGTATTTTAAAATACGGGCGTTACAGCTATACACATCTCAAAAGAATCTCGTCCCGAGATTCGGAAGTAAAGCTATACGAACAAGTAACGTTGGTTATTAACTTAGAACCTATACAAGAATACACATTGATTAAACTTAAACAAGATAACATTGGTATTAATTATTTTTAAATAATACCCGAATATATATCCTCATGCCATTACAAAACCTATTATAGTTTAGCTGTCTATATTAAAACAATTATTATGGTCACTTAAACACCAGATAAATATATCATTATCTTTTTAGCATGCAGTTTCTTGACACGTAGCAGTCTCTACAAAAATTAATATTCTACTTAACTAATCAATAATATATGGTAAGTTCATCCTTGCATAAAACATTATGGAGTCTTTTATTATCATGCATAAAAGAAAATTAGTGTCCTAACATACTTAAAACAAAATGTCACTCATGTCATTGATACTACCATAAAACTTTATAGTTACTTTAGTCATGCTATCAAAAATATTAAATTTTAAAACCACCCTTGAATCCTAATTCATGCTTGCAACTGGATCAAATATAGCACATATTCAAAAAAAAATTCATATCCTCTATCAAAATCATATAGACTGAAACAAAACAATTCAGAATAAATACTCGAATATGCCAAAATCATGTGAAACTAATTTAACGATATTAATCAATCATATACGCACGGTAATAGTTCACATATATACAATAATATAAAAATGTGTATACGCAGGTATACACATCTCAAAAAGAATACACATGTATACGCAAGTATACACATCTCAAAAAGAATACACATATATTTTATTATTATATTCAATCTATTTCTAACTAATCACCTCTAACAGATTAATCTCTTATACTTTAAAATACTATTCATTCATTACAATGTACGAGTGAGGCGAGATAGTTCCTCCAACACTGAGGCAATTAGTTCCTTACTCAGTACGTCACAAAGCCATCAGATAATACAACTCATTCAATATAGATTAAATATCTTATTATTTATTGAATAATAACATAACACTCAAATACAAAGTTCACAAACATGTTATTGCACTTAATCCATAATCCATGTGAAAATGAACACAAAATAAAATCAATATTACAAAGACAAACTCATTTTGATCAAACCCATTAATAATTAACATATTACACATATAACCACTCCTCATATGATAAGGAAAAAAATAAAAGCATTCCATATGCACTCCACAAAAGTAACTAATATAAATATACACATTACACATACAAACCAATCAAGAAAAATATCGACTCTTTTTATTTATGTATCTTTTTTTCATTTTCTTTGTAAAAACAAAACAACTAAGCGGAAATAGTTTTGAAAATAAAACTCCTTAAACACTACCCATAAACCACGATCCGAGAATCACCTAGACTCACCCTAGTCTAAGCTAACCAAATGCTCGATACCAAATCGTCACACCGAATTTCATTTAATCGGAAAAACATTATTTGTTCCCGACTCTTCGATCTCCGAGGTGTGACGCACTCTCAACTTCCAAAAACCCATAAACAGTTTAGAATATGCTGATAATTAAAACCAATAAAAATTTTAACTTAAACAACAGTCATCTTCATTACCAAAAACAATTTACAAATGAAAATGCAAATAACCTTATCTCAACTGAAAATTTATATCACCTCAAGGGAAAACAAAACTTATCCTGAGATGCAACGCTAACGCAAACCACAAGCAGCAGCCAACCTTCTTCAACACTAAACCTGTCAAAACTTATCAACTATGTTCATTGAATGAACACACCCGATAAGCAAACATGCATATCGGTCAAGATTATAAACAATCTTTGGTGTGAGTAGCCCTAAAATACAACATATAATTATACAAATATATACACAGTCCATAAGGCAGTTAGTTCCTCCACCGAGGCGCCTTAACTTTCAACGACTAATATAACATCCTTAAGTTCAATAATCTAGGCAGGTAGTTCCTCCACTGAGGCGCCTTAACTTCCCACTAACCACACAACAAACTATACGCATCATCAATAAGGCATTTAGTTCCTCCACGAGGCGCCTTAGGATATAACTAAACTACTAACCAGCCAAACATATACAATCATCTATCTAGAGATATATTATTTACCAACATATTACCATAATTATATTAGTTTAGACTTTCTTTGTGTGTCCCTAAAATCACGTCGTATCTATGTCTTACCTAGTTTCCCTGGCTACCACAATCGCAAACCCAACGCCGAACATGTACATCCACATGCCTCCCTTACATAATGAGCCACTCCGTGCGTAACCACCTGGCCGGGATGCGCGACACCGTAAATCCTCACACGGAAGCCAAATCTATGTAAGCACCGCCACTATTCGGCATAAAAATATTCGCATCATCGTTCTATTTTGCGAACGGAATAATCAAGCCACTATTAATTCGCCGGGGTCGCCCGGCGCCATTCAGCTTTAATCGAAACGCCCGGGAAGCCCGAGGCCATTCAGATTAATCGAAGCGCCGGAAGGGCCAATCACATGAGTTGTGGTAGTCGGGTTCTAGGATTTTCGTTATGTAATTTATTCGGTGTCATACATTAATGACTCATAAACATTTCTACTATATCACGCAATGTGTCAATTACCTTATTGCACTAAGCCATAATATCTAGAAATATCTCAATTATATCTCATAGTCACTTTCATTCTTTCACGTGCCAATATATTATTCAAGACAACGCCACACTCTCCGTGGGCAAATATTCACCGGTGCTATACTAGCATCTCACATATAAAATAATGGAGTGTATATACATTTCTCCAAGATATTGCATCAATATATTATAACGTATTATATCATGTCATGTCACAATGCTTCCCCGTGATCGCGATACATTATTTATTATAACGTGATTCGAATATAATGTCTCCTAACATCTCAATATCGCCACGTGTCAAAAATACACAACATCATCATCAAATCTTTCTTAGGCGGTGACTAACCAATTATCAGGGGTTTTCGTACCATTTTATTTTATGGCTTGTCCATACAATATACAACATAAAACGTAGCACAATTAGACAGTCAAAAAGTCTACAATCAAAGCCCAATATTTATATACTTTACACACTACTCACGTCAAATCTTAATTAGATAATGACCAACCAAGTTATACAATATCAACAATATTTTCTTACTATATATATCCATATGATCAAATATGTGAAAAACTGGAAAAGTCAATGGTCAAAGTCAACCGTCAATGGTCAACGGTCAACACGTCATGGTCAAGGTCAAAGTCCACATGTCCTGGTCAAAAGTCAAAGTCAAAGTCAACGGTCAAAGGTCAACACCTTATGGTCAATGTCAAACTCAACATGTCATGGTCAAAGTCAAACTGTCATCGTCAAAGTCAAAGGTAAAAGTCAATCGGCCATGGTCAAAGGTGAAAGTCAACCGTCCATGGTCAAAGGTCAAAGTCAAACTATCCTGGTCAAAGTCAACAGGTCATGGTCAAAGTCAAAGTCAACATGTCATGGTCAAAGTCAAACTGTCGTTATCGGATTCGACAGGTTCAGAGTCGTAGCCATGGTTCATGGCTAAGGTCAAAGTGCATGGCTCAAGGGCTCATGACCAAGGTAATGGTTCGGACCCAACTGGTCAAGCCCAAACCTTAGAACCCGAAAGTCTAAACGTTGGAAGACCCATTTAGATATATTTTAAGTCCAATGGACTGGTCCATGCAATATTAGAAACGGGCCCAAAAACTTTAGGCTGGACTGGCCCAAAACACAACTGAGTTCGGCCCGAAAACAAACAAAGAAAACTGTCCCAACTTAACTTAAACTGGGCCCAAACTAGACTTAATAGAACTGGTCCAAGCTAACTTAAAATCGGGCCCAACCAAAAACTTAATAAACTGGCCCAACTAACAAAACCAAACTAGCCCAAAAACCAACCAAGGCCCAAGCCCAAATCGGTGAACAGTGTCATCTCCTTCCTCAAGTTTCTCTCCTCCACCACCACCAGCTAAAACCGGCCACCACAAATTCTAATCGCCTACCCATTTTGACCAATCGGTTTTAATCCAAATCGAAAACCTTACAACTTTACTAAAAACAAAATCCCCAAATAATTAGATCCCCCATCTTCCTCAAACTAGATCTAGAAATTCGACCGCCATTAATGGCTTCCCCCCCAAGCTTCCAACAGCCATCATTTACATCCTAACATACCAACATACCTCAACAATCCATCAAACCGTTCAAACTGTTTTACAGAGGCTGTTTGGGCGAGCCGCCATTAAAGCTTCTTCTCCGAGCTCCCAACAGCACTCAAAATCGGCCACCACCAGCCCCCCAATCCACCCTCAACAACCAATAACCAACCCCTAACCCACATCACAACACATCACCACAAAACACAACAAAAAGAGTTCAAAACATAAACTGGACATTCTCTTGCGACGCCATTAATGCTCCGCGGAGCTTCAACAGTTTTTCCCAAAACTCAACAATGGACGCCTTCTTCCACCTGCAACAGCACCCACCTACACACCCCTTCAGCATACCCAACACTCAACCGACCAAACATTAACCCTTTATCAACCAACACAACAATATAAATAACAAACGTTGGTTTGGCTCGCGGCATTGACAGCTTCTCGAAGCTTGGACAGTTTAAGGCAACAGTGTTTCAAAAATACAGTTTAACCAATATATTTTTAACAACCACGATCGCGAGCGACAATAACATAAAATGAACCGAAAACATAAACATAAACTTTTAACAGTATACGCCGGTACACGGAAAACTATAATCCGGTGAAATAGCAAAATAGCTACTCACCTGTATGAACAGCTCGGCGAATCCTCCTAGCCCGATTCGTCGCGCTCCACCCTCCAGAAATCCAACTTTCATCTCTGCCTCCATTTTTAATATATTTTATTATTTTATGAACCCTATTTTCTAGAAAAAGTGTTTATATACTTGGGTCCGAAACCCAAGCCCAACACCGACTCGGGCCCAAAACCAGGCCCACGTATCCCGAGTCCGGTCCGACGAATTTTGGAAATAAATAATTTAATTAAATAATAAATAGAAAAAAATACGTATTTTAAAATACGGGCGTTACAAACGCGCTACAATTTTTAAGCATACCAAAATTAGCGGGAAGCAACCTCCCCCATGCAATATAAATCGTGTCTTTGTCTATAAATAATATAAATACACATGGTTTTGTTCAAAGAAAAAAAAAATCTCCCATCCAAATATTGCCAATTTTCTTTCTTCTTTCATGAACAATGTTCAATAGAGAAAATATGTGGTAGAAACATCATGTGAATTGAAGCAAACTACAACTTGAAAATGAATTTATAACATCATTATTACTTATATATATTTCTTTAGTTTTCTGAATTATATTTTTTAGATAGAAATTGCAGAACTAATACTGGAGCAGTAAGAAAAATGATTCATTGTGAATATTTTTATCCCTAATTCCTTAATTTTTAAACTAATAGAATAAAAAAAGCGATGGGGAACGTGGACCTAATATGTTCGAAGTTCTTCATCAACACGGAGCTAAACCGGAACGTCACAAGAACGAACCAAGGGGAGCCACTATCTAACCAACCTGGAACAAAAATCTTCGGGTACTTGGAGATCAACTTCAGCGACGTCCATATTTGATCCTTTTTAAAACTTACTTCCATTCTATCATCATCGAATTGATAAAATTCTGGATCAGGGCATTTTTTAACACGGTGTTCCAGAGTTTTTTTTCTTTGAAATTTCTCTTAAATATCTCCTCTCTATCATTTATTTTCATCGACTCTGTTTTTTTCATTTTGCAAAACCAGCTGGCTAAGGGGTTCCAACATCAAGTCCAAGGAGTGCGCCTGGGGCGAATCCTCATAATGTTCCCTTGGCATATGTGGGATGTGCTGCAGTGATTACAGATTTACCTGCAGCTGTTGAGGATGTATGCGTTCCATAGCCTCTATGAGCTTGAAGTTACAATTGGAAGGGTTGAATGCTGTTCCATTTTCACAGTTACCTTTCCATCTCTCTGCCACTGGTATCATTGCTCCGTCATTGAAACTACTACTCCCTGCCCAAATGCCAGTGTCAAGTAATCTAATAATCACATTTTTACCATAAAACAAAAATGTGTTTTATGCCAAGGAACTTGGGGGTGCGAGTGGTGAATAGCTTTCCATATGACTCACAGTATGCGGCACGATGACCTGGTAGTTTATGCAACTCGGATAGCTGAGATGTTGTTAGCCTCGAACTAAAGCCATGCATAACATGGTTGTAGGAGTAGAGTAATGTTTCTTCCTTGTAGGAATCTTGCATTGATGAGAGAGATGCCAATGTGTATCGCTGCTATGATTCATGTGTTAAGAAGGATGCTCGCTTTCCATCGACTTCTTTCGAGTGATTACATATTCATTATCATTTAAAGTTTAATCACAATGACGGCAACACCTAGGGGAATTGCTTAAGCATTTCACTAAACAATAGTTAACTTTTCATATTATTTAGCAGGATTGCATAAGCGGGCATTTGACAACATACAATTGTTACCTCTGCATAATGCTTGGCAAGATTGCATAAGCATTGGACAACATTTCTAATTGCATCACCAAGTTCTCCGTTGACTTCCTTTTTAAGGGACTACAAAGAGAAAAATAAGGATGAGAAGAAAAGAAAAAGGAAATTGGTATTATGCTAATAGTTATGAATGCCGCTTATGATTTTACTTCATATAAAAGGATAATAATGGGAACTGAAAGGAAACTTAGAAATGTTGTACCTTTTCATAGTCATGTCCATAAATTCGTTTATAGGTAGAGAATGTAATCTCAAGCTGTGGAATGCTTCTCTTGCTGAATATCTCTAGGACAACAGACTCTTCAATGGCTCCTGGCCTTCCTTCCCATGTTTTGTATGGTCTTCTTGCATCACACTTTGCAATGTGTTGGCTGATGTCCACATGGTGTGACTTGTGTGATGCTGGCATTGCAATAAGCATCTACAATACCAATTAATCCATATCCATCATATCAGTTGTAACTGCGAATCCACGTCGTTCATAACAATTAATCATACTATGGACTACATGTGCTTTGGCTGGTAATAACTAATAGCACATTTTTTTGTTCAAATGGGTTGGAACTTAAGAGTGTCAAGTGATAATGTTAAATTCTGTGTTAGTGGTGATGCTAGGAGAGTTGAGACATAGATATATTAGAGAAACCAAGAATAAGAACTAAGAAGACTAGAGATTGATTAGTGTTGGAATATAGAGTCTGAGAGAGAGAGTTTGTTCTCTACCCAGAGTTATATACTTATACTAACCTAAAACATGAGAATAGAAACTACTAGATATGGATGTCCACACTTATAGAAACGTGGGACTTTCTACATATACTAATACTGACTAATACTGACATATTCTAACACTCCCCCTCAAGCTGTAATGCCGCAAACTTGCAAATTCCAGCTTGAATGGCAGAAAGAAAATATAAGAATACCACTCCCCCTTTCGCATAGAACAGTCTTTAGTTGAAGAACTCGAACAACTGTTGAGACGTTCTGGAGGTGAAACTGTCGGTGTAGGCATTGACCTACCCTGAATACTGAAGGTGTACCACAGTCACAAACTGAAATCATAACACCGGTTTAGTGGCGTGTTGCTTGGCTACTACTTCATTCGCTGTTATGGCTGTCATAATATAAATTGAAAACAATAACACTGATTTGATGTGCGCTTCTTGGCTGCTACTATCAATATCACTGTTAATGTCAACAAAATACTATTATGGGTACTCCTAAATACTAAATACTGGTGCAGTTATAACTTGACTGCTACCTAAAACATCCACTCGCAGTTTAGGCTTGACTGCTACATGAAACATACTTGCAGTTTTGGCTTGATTGCTACCTGAAACATACGTGTAGTTTTGGCGTGACTGCTATCTGAACATACTGGCAGTTTTGGCTTGATTGCTACCTGAAACATACTTGCAATTTAGGCTTGACTGCTACTTGAATACTGAAGACTGAATAGTGGAGATGTCATACTGAAGACTGAATAGTGAATATGCCTTGTCATGAAGAGTTTATCAAGGCATGTTGGAATATGGAGACATGAGTACTCTCCCTCATACGTTTCCATATTCTCCTTCCCTCATATACTACTGAATGTCTTCATATCTCCCTATTCCCCCTCTCAAGTTGGAATATACAAGGCTGTTGAAACATACAAAGACTTGTTTATTCCTACTTGAACTTGAAACTGAGAAAACTAAATACCAACTTATACAACCAACCAATGCCCACTTCAAAAAACAATGCTTCATATGCCAATTCACAAAAGAATTTCTAACATAACATGCATCAAACAATAATCACTATAGAGGGTGGAGGGTGGAAGGTAGGTCGCGCCTTTTTATGACTGCCAACTTATGGAACAGTGGAAGATGGAAAGAATAAGTCTTCATGAGATAGAGGTCGTGTGCTCTTATAATACTTCAAACAAACAACTTGATATTCTATAAACTGAGACAGAATACGACATCAATACCAACTGCGCGGAAGCTAGAAACCCAAACATCCATAACTGCATACAAACAATACTACCCCTCCAATCCTGGATGAGAGTGCAAACTACCTTCCAAGGGCTTGATACTTCAAAAATCTAGAAGACGGATGAGTGGGGGCATGGCTATTGTTGAGTGTGTGCATGCCCTCTTTACTAATTTTTTTCACGGCAAGGCTGCGCCAGGCAAGGGCATATTAGTCTTGCAAGATCCCCTACTTGTCCAACTTCGATACTTCGGTATGACGCCCCTCGGAATCTGGCTATACTGAAGCGCGCCCGCGCCCTCTTCTCTGAATAACAAAAAAACGCACAATACTGAAAAACAACTTTTGGCGTGCGGACTGAGCGCGTGTGTGCCTCGTCCAATACTAACTTCAAATCGAGACTCCAGGATACAGAGAGGTTGTGCCCTCTTATCAATACTAAGACAGAGAGATTACGAAAGACGTAAATTGTGGAAGCAAAATAATACTAAGACATCAATACTGAGAAACTTCGGATCTCTCTCCTAGCATTCTTCAAACAAACTTTAAACACCAGCGGAATATTTAAAACTTACTTCGAACCATAGAGAATAATAAAACGAGAGATTCTGGAACTCGTAATACTTAAACATGACGATGAACAATGTGATGAATAGTAAGCGTGAACGATCGCATTGAGCGATCCGTTGAATAATGTCGTGAACGATAACGGTGAACGAGATGGTGTGAACGATGTTGTGAACAATGTCGGTGAACAGTAAATCCTTCCATAGAAAGATTGAAACTTGAAACTTGAGATATAAGAACTTTTTCTTGTGAGAAATCCTTCTTCTTCTTGAAACTTAACTTGAATACTATATTGGAAAACTTAAAGAAACTTGATTTTTTTTTCCTAGTGAAGGATTCCTCTCCTAGCATACCACTGAACCTCGCTCTAATACCATGTTAAATTACGTGTTAGTGGTGATGCTAGAAGAGTTGAGACATAGATATATTAGAGAAACCAAGAATAAGAACTGAGAAGACTAAAGATTGATTAGGATTGGAATATAGAGTCTGAGAGAGAGAGAGTTTGTTCTCTACCTAGAGTTACATACTAACCTAAAACATGAGAATAGAAACTACTAGATATGGATGTCCACACTTATAGAAACGTGGGACTTTCCATATAGGACATATACTAATACTGACATATTCTAACATATAACACCATTGTCCATACAATTATGCCTAATTGCCAACACTGAGATTTTGCAAAGTTATCATACAGGGGCTGTGAGCGTGCAAGTGCAACATAAACTCCGATCTCAATGTAGAACACATGATAAAGATGATGCTAATAGTGCTCATAAGTCATAATGAACATCAATACTTTGATATAATTGTAATTAAAGGCTTTAAATGTACTTACCCTTTGATAGGGACTTGGAGGCTCAGCATTGATAATGTCTTGATCCAATTGCCTTCGGAACATAGTCTGATACCTTTGTTTGATGAAGAGAATATGGCTTGATTTTCTACCACAGTACATTGACTCTATTGGACCTCTTCAGAGTCAAAATTGATTGTTAATGTAATAGAAGTCAGATGCGATGACTTGTATATCTTGAACAAACTACGCCAAGTTAAAAAAAAAAGGATAAGCACGTGGAGAATATCAGGAAAATTGGTCCAATGATGGGCCAATAGAACTATACTCACTTGAATTCCAAAAGAGGTCAGTCCACAGATCGTATGGAAAATCAAAAGGGGATAGAATAACGTACCTTTGAATTTTAAACGAAAATAACGAAAACAATTATTCCAATCATATCAAAGGCAAGAAGACAAAACTATTGGAAAATTGTAGACTTATATTACAGGATTAAAGAATATTAGAAAACGAAAATGAAAGAAAGTATTACCTTTGATTCTGAAAATGAAAACCGGGTTTAAATTTATGTTTCGTTGGTTGCAAAGTGTTTAATTTGAACTTTCGAACTAAACGGGTTTTAATTGGGAATATCAGAACGGGAGCATTTTAACTTAACGATACTTTTTTTTTTTTTTACCCTTTTCGCGAAGAGCAAAAAGAAAGTGGTTGTCCAACTTTCCGGTACCCTTTGGATTTAAACTTTGGTCTAAAATCGGGAATACGGGAACTAATTGGAAAATCCAGTATCCGTTTTATATATAAGATTAGTGGATGTATCTCGACGAAATTTCACTTTATATATGCTGAAAAATGCTGGAGCTACTTATCAAAAGTTAGTGGAGAAAATGTTTAGAAAGCTCATTAAGCGAATCGTCGAGGTGTATATCGATGACATGGTGATAAAATCCATGAGAGTTGAGGACCATGTGAAGGACCTCGATACTGTATTTTGAATATTGCGAGAATTTAACATGAAGCTTAACCCAGAGAAGTGTACTTTCAGGGTTAGTTTTGGAACATTCTTGGGATAAATTGTTACTAAGAGAGGCATCGACGCTAATCCTGATCAGATACGAGCACTTCAGCAAATGATATCTCCAACAACTAGAAAGCAGATACAAAAGCTGACTAGAAGAATAGCTGCGCTCAATAGATTCATATCCAGAACCTCTGATCGATGTAAGCCGATTTTCAAGTTGCTTAAAAAGAATACTAAATTCTGTTGGAATGAAGAATGTGAAGAATGTGAAGAAGCATTTTCTGAATTAAAGAAATATCTACAAGAAATGCCGACGCTTACAAAGCCAGATGAGGGAGAAAGTTTGCTTCTCTATTTGGCTATGTCAGAATTTGCTATAAGTTCGGTACTGGTAAAAGTTGAAAAGAGTATTGAAAGACCGGTGTATTTTCAAAGCAAAACGATGCTCGAGACAGAGACATGATATTTGGCACTAGAGAAATACGCTTTGGCGCTTTTATTCTCATCTCAGAGGCTGAAGCCGTATTTTCAATCACACTCTGTGATCGTTATGACGAATCTCCCATTAAAGCAGACTCTGGCAAAAACTGCCAAATTAGGAAGAATGTCGAAATGGTCAGTACTAATAAACGAATTTGGTGTCAAATACCAAAACCGAGTATCGGAGAAAAGTCAGGTACTGGCCGACTTCTTGGTTGATTTTCCATGTGAGGATGCTAGTTGGGGCATGGAAAATGAGGAGTTTTCAACGCTGCAAGAACCAAAGGATATTATCGATTCAGATGATCCATGGGCTGGAACAAATGGTTGCAAACTATTTGTCGATGGATCATCTGGGAGTAAGGGATGTGGCATCGGGGTGGTATTGGTTACACCCGAAAATCAATGGCTCGAAACAATAGTAACGTTAGAATTCCAAGGCATTTGACACTAGACCCTAAGCATAAACCTTACACATCTGGACACTAAGCCCAAAATTCTTATAAACTAGACACTAAGCCTAAACCCTAAACCCTTACAAACTATACCCTAAACCTTAAGACATTATCCCCTAACCCCCTGTAAACTAGGCCCTAAGCCTAAACTCTAAACTTCTAGACACTAAACCATAAACCAACTCGTTGCATTTCATAGTAGTTGGTCGAACCCACATCATAATAAAATGCATTTTGTATTTGCATTTTAAAATGCATTTGCATATGCACTTTAAAATGTGTAAGCAAGTTTATAATGTGGGTGCATCTGCATTTTAAAATGTTAAGTTTATAACGTAGGTGGTTTAATTTTTGTGGTTTTTGTTTGTGATATACCATATTAAAATGCAAACCATGTGGTTATAAGTGAATTTCATTACTTTATTTTTAGTGAAAATATTTGGTAGTTATTTAAGGTTAAAAGAGATAATAAAACGGTTATAAAACTCAATAACAAAATTGTCCACTTCCACAAAAATGTGGGTAGTTATAGTCAAAGCCTCAAAATCTATAAAATAATATTCTTCAATCTTTTAAATGCAAACTTTTCTAAAACAGGCTTCCTAACCCAATTTCTTGTAACGATGGCATGATACTATTACAAGGTTGATATCAAGAATTGTTACACTCATGCGGTTGTTTATTCTGAAATTCAAAACAACAATCTATAAAACCTAACAATAATTGAAATCAAATTTAGCCCCAAGTAAAAACAAATTTTTTTTTTCGATAATACAAGTAAAAACATTGAGACATCTCTGTTATAAACAATTTCTTTTAAAGCAATTAATACTCACCCCGCTTAGATAAGAACATCATAAGAAAAAGTACCTCCTCTGAGTCCCCGCTAGAAAAATCAGTTACATCCCATACACAGGAATTATCGTCTCCTTCGTCTTCCTACACCATCATTTCTAAAAAAAAAACTAAACAAAAGCAGAGCATAATAGAGTGAAGTCAAATACGGCGAGCACAATTCTTTACTTGGATGATTCACGCAGATCTTGAGCATCTCAGGTTATCTCATAACCAATCGAACTTTTCCAGACATTTTGTGCTTCAATAGATTCAAGGTATCAAGACCACATAATTCGTCAAAAATGTATGTACCACTATGATCGTACCCCAACAACTGACCGTCGTTGGGTACTAATACACAGTGTCCTTGCCCACTAGTATGGCATACATGTGTTGCCCACTAGTGTGGCCTATTTGTGTTGCCATTTTTGTAGCAGCTTAAGCTACCCTACTACTTGTGTAGCGTACTTATGTGGCAACTTAAGTTGCCCTCTTTTGTGGCAGCTCGATATATATAGCAGGTTTCGGTCTATATAGTATATAGAAATATGGTAAGATATTGTTCTTTAAACAATAAGGGAAATATTCTGACTATTAATGAAACTATATTCCTTAGGCAATAAGGAATCATTCACATATAAATACCCCTTCTCATCTCACTAAAGAACTACGCACATGGAGACTTAATTATGGAAAACACTCTGGATAAGTAGGCAACCACAAGGTTCAGTCTCTCCTATATTACAGTCAACACCCTTATGACTTCATTAGTGTGTTTAGGTGAATTATTGCCCAAACATAATTGGCGCCGTCTATAGTCCTTATAAACGAGACATCTTTCATGATTTCTCCTCCAAGTTTCATTAATGGCGATAACTACAAGATCGATCTCAAGTAAGAAATTAGGCAAGAACACAATATTCCGATGGAAACAACTTAGCAAATCTTAAATATCAAGTCAATCAAGTTCCATTTTACCAAAAGGTTCCACCTTCGCAGCTTCAAATACCATGAAAGCTAAGCACAGATCTAAACTTCCACTATCTCACTAGCTAATATCTTCTACTCATAATGGCACAATTTCTCAAGATATAGATCTAGAAAATATAGAGATAGATGATGAAAAGCTTACCTTGGAAGTGCTGCGTGAAAGGCTCAGAAAAAGCAAAAAAACTTATCGACAACTTGTAGAAGCAACTGAACAAAGGGAAGCTAATACAACTATCAATAATAGAGAAAATGCAAAAGAATTTCTACAAGTGCTCCAAGATGTTATCAAATCTCACACCCTTACATAGAAGAACACTAAAGTCAACCATGGCGGAAAGCAGAATGAAGAAGTTAAACAAGCATTCAAGTTCAACTATCAGCCGAAATAGGTATACTACTTTCAAGTTCCACCAATGTCCATCAATGGTTGTTACTCAATCTCAGACAAATAGGCAAACAAGAGTTCATCAGTCTAACACAACAACTCGCTGGATCAAGAGACTCATCTATAAACCAAAAAGCTCAATATTTGCATCCTCTACCACCTTCATTAATGGCCACCACAATGCAAATCCAAACTTTTACAGTTTAAAGTTTCAATTTTTTTCTTTTTTCTTTTCTTCTTTTAATTTTTTGTTTCAATTTATTTTTGCTCCTTAGGCTTTAGTGATGGAAAACATAACTGCACACAAGACGATTCCATTGCTACAAAGGGGACACTACAATATTGCAAGCTTGAAGCCAAAGGAAACAACTATGAGATAGACAACGACAACATCGTTGACACTTCTACAATACAATCATATTTAATGTAAACCATAGTGTATAGACTGAATACAAGACAATGATTAACAACAACGGAGGAAGATGTCATCATCTCGTAGGCACCAAAAGTGGGCAGCACTAGTGAGCAACACTTACGCATGCGCACCAAAAGTGGGCAGCACTAGTAGCTAGGGTGAGAATTTGGCCCTAACGATCCTAACCTGGCCTTGACCGGCCTGACCCTAAGCCCTATAAGGCCCTCACAGAGTTTAGGGTAGGGCCGAGCCGCCCTGATACCTTCTAAGGCAGGGCCAAGGCTAAGGTTTTGAAACATAGACCCGACTATAATTCAACCCTCATTATCCCGACCTTAACCAAGCCCTCACCAAGCTTCTCTATAAATATGCACATACCATAACTACTATCCAACTCCTTGTTAAATATTTCCAATTAAAATAGTATTATCCTTTCTAATAACTTGTCTTATATAAGAAAAACTTGTAAACCTGATTGTTTCTATCTCGATCACAACTCCCCATCTAATCTAGCTGCCACGAAGAATAATGAACACTAGCTAGCCTAATGAAAAATAGGTTAACGTTAGTAAAAACTCATTCCAAACTCTAATTTGTCTTTGTGCTTTTCAATGTTAAATGTAATTTTGGTGAGGTTTTAGTACAATGAAAAACATATTGATGTCAGTGAAAGCTCCTTCCAAAATGTGTTTTATGCATTTTAACTGTAATTTTGAAATACAAGTATGAGTCTGTATGTACTTTAGTTCATTAGATTGTGGATGTGCATTTTAAATTGTTGGACTTATCAGGGATTATTACTAGATTGGTTGTCATTCAAATTTCAAAGTAGTAGGACTTTGAGTTTGCAGATCTTTGTAAATATAAATTAGTTTTAAAATTGATGCAATAAAAAGAATAAAACATAGAGGCCCGGCCCTAAAGCCCTTAAAGAGGGCTTAGGGTAGGGTATGGGCGTGAGATTTAGACTTATGACCCTACCTGGCCCAGCTATAGCTGACTTTAGGGTCAGGCTGGCCCGACCTTAATATCTGAAGGGATTTAAGCACTAGTGAGCAATACTTCTAGGTAGCACTAGTGATCAAAAACATATTAACACATTAAATTCATATGGTGTGCGTGCGGCCCCATCGCGTACATGCCAACATTTCCTTCTCTCTCATATTTATAGAGGCTTGAGCTCCTACATGCCAACAACGAGCATAAAGATATATGTATAAAAACATTGTACTGAAGATGATTAAAAGTTTGAGGCCGCTAGGAATTAAACACGATGACTATAACTTACATCTCCAGAGAAGCACATTTTCATCTTCCTTCACCAGTTATTATATGTTCTACTAAAGCTTCTAGCTTTTCACCTTGGTTGCCCATTAATCACAGATTGACATAGTTTGATAATTGATAATTGAATTCCCCAACTAAACTACAATTAGTCTTGTAAAGGTTCTAATTGGGCGAACCTTAGGTGTGTAGAAAATTTGGGGAGAATGATGTTGTGACTAAGTTCGAAGGATCGAATTGCCTACGTATCCAGTTCTCTGACGAACTGGAATCAAGTCAAATGTAGTTCATTGTTTGGATTCTATGATCGATGGCGAACGGAGAAGATGGAGAGTGGAGAGGAAGCATAGAATCCCCCCCCCCCCCCTTGTTAGAGAGTAGAGAGAAAATATATAGAATTCTCTCCCCCCCTTTGGTGCTCTATTGGTTAATGACATTTAGCATTCCATTGATAGCTATTATTGCTCTATGCATGTATTCATGTTCATTTTGTAACCATTTGATAACTCATGACTCTTGAGATGACCAATTGTAATGATCCAATAAGTTAGTCTCAAGATATGATCAATTGCAATGACACGTGTCGCAAATATATTGATAACAATATATGTCCCTCACACAGCCCCTTCTCATTAAGTCGTGCTTTCTTAAGAAAGATCTGACGAGAGAAATAATTTGACACGTGTCCAAGAGGAACAGTGAACGTGTTGGAGCTCCTGTGAGCGTAGGTCCAGGGACCATTTAGCAGTTATGTAAGCATTCTACTTATGTGAGCGTAGGTCAAGAGACCATTTAGCGCTTATGTAAGCGTTCTACTCCAGTAGGTCAAGGGACCTTTTAGTGCTTATGGAAGTGTTTTGCTCGAGTGAGCGTAGGTCAAGGGACCATTAGTGCTTAAGTAAGCGTTCTACTCCAGCAGGTCAAGGGACCTTTTAGCCCTTATGGAAGTGTTCTGCTCGAGTGAGCGTAGGTCAAGGGACCATTGGTGTTTAAGTAAGCGTTCTGCTTGAGTGAGCATAGGTCAAGGGACCATTGGTGCTTAAGTCCCGTGAGCGTAGGTCAAGGGACCTTTTAGCACTTATGGAAGCATTCTGCTCGAGTGAGTGTAGGTCAAGGGACCATTATTGGTGCTTAAGTAAGCGTTCTACTCGAGTGAACGTTCTGATTTAGAGATCGCAGTTGATAACTAGCCTTGAATTGGCATGACTATAGTTGAATCGAACTTGGTCTTTAGCAAGACATCAAACTGATTGGTTGATAGCTAGCCTTTTGAGGGAGTTACTATGGTTGACAGTTAGCTTTGAATTAAGATGATAGCTAGCCTGTGATTTTGGAGCTTGATTGACATGTGAAAAATGTGTGCTAACTCCAAATAGTTAGTACAAACTAACAGTAGTAATTCTAGAGATGTGCAGCGTAATAACTTAATTGAACATGTTTAGATGGCAATGACTAGCCCCAGTTCGGAGATGGCTGTGGGTAGCCCCCAATTTGGAGATTGATTGACATGCACTAGATTTGCGCTGATCGTTGTAGCTAGCCCCAGCTTGGAGTACGTGTAATCGACCTGCAGTAGGTAGAGATGTAGATATAAAAATTAGTGGTATAATGCAAGGTTGATTGTTTAGTCAAACCCTTGCACATTGGGCGAGGATGTCCTACAAGGTGGCACTCAAAATGCCAAATGCCAAATGGCAATACTAGTCATTGAAAATGCAAGTTATATAGTTGATCCAGCTTAGAATGAATCTCTTCAACATGCTAATGTAAGTGACCACAGCTATCATAGCCCTCAAATTTGGAGTGGAATCAACTAACTGACTATGCCGCCAAAGCTTGCTCCAAAACAACTCCTGCATTTTGTGCTAGTCATCTGTATATAGTCTATGTAACCTCATTAATTCAGCTGTTCTCAATATCTGAGTACGATGTTAATTAAGTCGACTGAAAGCTTGAGCTGTTATGTATATATGTTGCACCGGTTCAAGTACAAGCTTAAGCGACACCGCCAAGGAGGGTGTTGTATGAAAAGTAATTAGTAGCATCGATTTGTATTTGTATAGGGTGTTAAGCGTAAATCTTATATCAATTGGACTTCGCATAGGACATGGCTGTAGCTAGCCCCTGGTTTGGAGTTTGATCTCAAAACAAAATGGAGTTGAATTGAGCATCCATGGATGTAGATCGCCTGCATTTCTTAGTGTAAAAGACATGTACAACAAATGCAGCCCCATGTATGTTCAAAGTATAGCCGACCTGCAAAGGATCCAACTATAATAGAAAATTCATTAGTAGCTACATGTTGATGAGGTTGTAAAGTGCGAAGATCGAATTTGTATCTCCTATAACAGCTTAGCTACACCAGGAAAAAACAGTAGTAGTCTCAAATTTTGCGAGGTTGCTGTTTGGGTAAGAATTCACCCAGACACACTATTGAATCTGCAAAGGAAGATGTTGTATAAAGAGTGAGATTGTGCCTTTAATGGTTGCCTACGTATCCAGAATTTGTTTCCAGAATCAAGTCTCCAAAAAACCTTGTTCTTTGTTAAGTGAAGAGTCATATTTATATAAATAGAAAATAAGAGTTCTGAGAGCACAAGGACTCTTACTAGATAGAACTGGTTAATTGAACATGTGACCGGCTCAGGTGATTGACTGGACCTATGGGCCGTCCATATGTCTAACTTAACATGTGAGCCGTCCAAGTGGCTAACTAGAACTGTGAGCCGTCTAGGTGGTTAAGTGGACATGTGAGCCATCCAAGTGGCTAACTGGAACTGTGAGCCGTCCAGGTAGCTAAGTGGACATGTGAGTCGTCCAAGTATACAGCTAAGAATTGAGCCATCCAGGTAACCAAGGATCGGTCTCTTAGACTTAATGTAAAGACTAAGTCCCTAATGAAGTCGTTAGTCAGGGTACGAATGTGGAGGTACGTACATTGCCCCCTCTTTGCCATATGGAATTTATTGGATGTGGCAAAGAAAAAAAATAGGAAAAAGAAATTGAACCATATTAACTGTTAAAGTAATTAGACCATGTATTTGAAAAAGTCTAAGACGTCATTTAGCAATACATTCCAATTAAACGTATGCCAAAGATGGAATCTTATCACTGATTGTGTAAACCAGTAAATAGAATATGTACTGCTCATACAATTTGCACATCATACGATCAATTCGACTTGGTTATTTACTTAAAAATTACTCAATGTTTTGAGGGTCATTGATGAATTTTAAAGCGGAGAAATGAACACTCATGGGGAGCTTGAATGAAGCTATAACAATTTTTAGAATCGACTCAAGCGTAAACATTGAAATGTTAACCTGCTTTATTGCGTTTATTGTATCTATTTTGGTATCATAAACCAAATTTCATGGCTTTGAGTATATACAATCAGTTATTGCAAACACAAATTCCATGATTTTGACTGCATAGAGTTTGGTATCGCAAACGCAAACTCCATGACTTTGAATGCACAGAGTTTGGTATTGCAAACACAAACTCCATGACTTTGAATGCACAATGTTTAGTATCACAAACACAAACTCCATGACTTTGAATGCACAGAGTTTGGTATCACAAACGCAAACTCCATGACTTTGAATGCACAGAGGTTGTTATCACAAACACAAACTCCATGACTTTGAATGCATAGAGTTTGAATTGCAAACGCAAATTCTAATAGTAACAAGAATCGTAATAATATATACCCCGAAGTGTAAGCGATGATCGAAATAAATGCTAACAAATGAACTTTTATTAAGCATTGATATGTTGAACAAACATGAAAAGATGTACGATGACATTTTCCAATGAACCATGAAAACTAGAAAAAAAAACAATTAATCTATTGATATGGTAAGTATCAAACAGAACCTAACGATAAAAACGCCTAAGATGGAGTGCATTCCATGGTTTTGGGAAAGGTGTTCTCGAAATGGTGCAAAGGAAATATAATCCTTTCAAGGCAGGATGATCAACCACAAATGGTTCTTCCCAATTTTCACATAGCTTCCCCATGTCGATGATTTTAGATTTTCTGCATAACACCCAATCGCCTTCTTGGAAAACTTTTAAGCAAAGCTTCTTGTCATACTGTCTTTTCATTGAAGACTGGTAGTGGAGTAGACGAGCTATACTTTCTTTGAAAATTTCATCTAAATTGGCTTTAGAGTGAGCCACCATTTCGTCATTACAACCAGCTTTCATTGCAGTGGTGCAAGTCGTTTTAGCAAATATTTCAGTAGGTAAGACTGTGTCCGCACCATAAGCCAAGTTAAATGGGAACAAACCGGTTGAGCGTTTTGGAGTGGTTCTGTATGCCCAAAGCACGACTAGTAGTTCTTTTGTCTATTTCCCCTTAGCTTGTTCTAGACAACGTGTAAGGATAGATAAGATAGACTTGTTTGTTGTTTCATCTTGTCCGTTAGCTTGAGGATGATATGGAGCAGAAAAATTATGCTGGATATGGAGACTAACGCAGAAATTTTGTATTTCAATTGCAATGAACTGCTTGCCATTATTAGGTAGTAACTCAGTAGGGATGCCAAAACGAAAAACTATATCTTTCCACAAAAAGCGCTTGACATCGGAAGCTTGAATATGCACTAAGGGTTGTACTTCCGCCCATTTAGTAAAGTAATATGTAGCAACCAACAAGAAACGCACTTTCCCTGGAGCTCTAGGGAAATGGCCAATGATGTCTAAACCACATTTTGCAAATGGCCATGTAGAAAAAATTGGATGCAATTTTGTGGCAGGTAGAATGCCTATGTGGTAGTGCTTCCGACAAGGAACGCATGTCTGAGAAATATGTTTGGCATCTAGCTGCATACGAGGCCACCAATATCCCTGTGTCATTGCTTTATGAGCTAAATTTCGACTACCGGCGTGATTGCCACAAATGCCTGCATGAATTTCTTGTAACACAAGTAGACCTTCTATTTGGGTGAGGCATCTAAGCATGGGAGACAAGGGATGTCCCTTTCTATATATACAATTGTAGAACACCATTGGACGAAGATACTATTACGAATTTCCAAGCGTCTCGCTTGACCGTTTCAGCGAGTTTGGGGTTTGAAGGGATGATGTCGTTGCTCAGAAGGTAATTAATGTGGTTCGCCAGTCTTTAGTTGGTGCTTCTAACATAGGTAGATTAAAGACGCGTGGCTCCTCTATTGATTTGTCGACATCCTGGTCACCTTGAACAATTTATGTGTCATTTCCTTCAATACACATTCCTCCATCTTACAGGGAGTCAATGTTAAATTTGTTAGGCAACAAAACGTCATCATTGTCATACTTTCTTTTTCTGGTGTTCACAGCATGAATACTTGAAGGTGATGGCTTTGAAGAAGCAGTGAAAAAATAGCACACGTTAATGTATATATCAATAAGTTGCTCAACTGACAAGTCAATACTTGGATCTTGCTGGAAGTCAATGCTGACGTTTCTTGGGCCATCAATAGCAACTGCTGCAGAGAGGTATGCTAAGGCATCTGCATGTCTTATGTCATTTCGAGGTCCTAGAATGATTGAAATGACATCAAATTGACAAGCAAGCCTATGGATTAAGTCTAGATATGCTTCCATCTTATCATCTCGTGCTTCAAAAGTGCCTTCAAATTGACATGCCACTAATCGAGAGTCTGTAAAAACCTGAAGCTTTTGAACTTTAAATTCTAAAGCGGTACGCATGGCATAAAGGACTGCTTCATATTTTTCTGCATTGTTAGATGCTTTGAAACCGAAACGAACTGAGCGCTCAATTACTAAATCACCAGGCTTAATAAAAACACACTCGAGCCCGAATCCAAACTTGTTATGTAACCCGTCTGTGTAGATTATCCAGACGTCTAAAGACAGGGTAATAGACGTTGATGGGACCTTGCCGCCCCCAATTGTTGCCTCTTCAACGGATGGGCTTTCGTCTTGATTATTTTCTGG
The DNA here is from genome assembly GCF_015680905.1 of Coptis chinensis. Classification (NCBI taxonomy): domain Eukaryota; kingdom Viridiplantae; phylum Streptophyta; class Magnoliopsida; order Ranunculales; family Ranunculaceae; genus Coptis; species Coptis chinensis. Next base: position 79,486,118 of record NC_141463.1, on the reverse strand, counting down.
GACCATATCATCGATTGGAAAATCATACATTAAAGATGCAATAACATGACATTTTTTGGAAGTACACGGTTCGAAAGTAATGCTATATGCATTCAAATAACTTTCCCATTCTACCAGTCTACTCAATTCTTGCGCATTATGGAGGACTTTACGAAGAGGGTACTCAGTGTATACCTTGACCAATCGTCCTTGAAAGTATGACTTAAGGTGTCTTGCAGAGTGAACCAAAGCGAGAGCAATTTTCTCAATTCTTGAATATCTAGTTTCCGCCCCCATTAGAGTTTTGCTAATGAAAAAAATTGGACGACAATCTTCGCCATCAACAAACAAAACGGTACTTACCGCCGTGTTTGTGGCAGCCAAGTAAATTTCTACAGGTTCCCTGTAGTTGGACTAGCCAGAATGGGAGGTGAAACCAGATAGTTTTTAATTGATTGAAAGGCATTTTCACATTCATCATTCCATACTGCTGAATCTTTTAAAGTCTAAAAGAAAGGACGACATTTATCAGAATATTTAGAGATGAAACGATTTATCACTGTCAGGCACCTCGTGAGTTGTTGTATCTCCTTCTTTTTCTTTGGTGATGACATATCGAGGATTGCTCTGATTTGTTCAGGGTTTGCTTTAATTCCTCTACGAGTCATCAAGTAACCCAAGAACTTCCCTGAGATCAAGCCAAAAGAGCATTTTGAAGGATTGAGTCGCATATTAAACTTTTCCACTCTTGTGAATACTTCTTGTAAATCTACCAAATGATCACTACTAATTTTGGATTTAACAACCAAGTCATCAATGTATGCTTCCATAATCTTGCCTAGCATGTCTCCAAATATAGTATTGATCATTTGCTGGTAAGTGGCGCCAACATTCTTCAACCCGAAAGGCATCACTTGATAGCAAACAATACCTTGATCAGTTATGAATGATGTTAATTCCTAGTCTTCACCAGACAACGGGATCTGATAGTATCCTGAAGAAGCATCCATAAATGATAGGCATGGAAATCCAGATGTAGCATCAACAAGTTCTGATATTCGCAGAAGAGGGAATGGATGTATAGGGAAGGCTTTGTTAAGATTGGTGAAGTCTATACATACTCTCATCTTGCCATTCTTCTTCTGCACTGCTACCACGTTGGACAACCATCAAGGGTATGAAACTGGTCGAATAAAATTGACAGAAAGTAAATGATCAATCTCTTCTTTAACCTTCAGCTTTCTATCAGGAGCCATACGTCTGGGCTTTTGTCTTATAGGCTTAACACTTGTATCAGTGTCAAGCTTGTGACAGGCAACATTTGGGTGTATACCTAGCATTTGCTCCAAAGACCAAGCAAAAATGATCTTGTTCTTTCTGACTAGAGTAACCATTTCCCTTTGTTCATTTTCTGACAGCTCAGCTGATATGAAGGTTGTTTCTCTGCTAGACTCTCCAATATAAACTTCTAAGAGGCGGTTTATAGTCGGTGGTCCTTCACTTGATGATATGGTTGAACAGATTATTTATGGTTCGGATTGTGCTTGAATGAATTCTTGTGAATTGCTTAAAATGTGTTTCCATGCATATCAAATTGACGGTAATCATCTAATATTTTTTCGTGACAACGGCTAGAAGCCATCTGGTCTCCTCGTATTTTGCAAATTTTGTCTAGAGATGGAAATTTCACTGCTTGGTGGAGGGTAGAGACAACAACACCCATACAGTGGAGCCAATCCATACCTAAAATTGCATTGTAGGAAGATTTGTAGTTTATTAAAAGAAAATCAATGTTGACCGCCTTACCATAAGTTTGACTGGTAAAGAAACTCTTTCGACTGGAGTTGTTGTTGTTCCAGCAAAACCGATTATTGGGTTGTTATCTGTGACAATCAAATTTTCTAAAAGTTTCATGTCATTGTAACAACCTGCAAAAATTACACTAACTGAACTTCTAGTGTCTATCATGACATGCTGCACTCGCCATAGACCAATGTAAGTTGTGATAACGATGGCATCGTAATTAGGGTGTTGGACGCCAATTAGGTCTCTGTCGATAAAACACAGTGGGCTAGGTTCGATGGTTTCTATGCGAGTTCCTTCAATAAAATCAAAGCTATTTATGTGATATTATTCACGTAAAAATCCCAACTTTTCTCTTTGCCCATATTTTTGTTTTGTGCATGACATGTCATTGATTCTGGTGTGACCAACTTTGATGACGTTGTAACCTGAGATTGACAAATTCTATTGAGCACTTTTGGTGCTTAAGGATTCCTCTAGTTGTCCCTTCTCTACTAGCTTTTGTATCTTTCCTCGTAAAGATCTGCATTGTTCAGTTTCGTGACCAAAGTCATTGTGGAAAAGACACCATAGATTTTTATCACACCTAGACTTTGTATCTTCAGGTAAAGGCATTGGAGGGAAAAGCAGATTGCGACTTTTAATCTTGTCATAGATCGAGGCATATTTGGTATTTCAATGGAGTGAGCTTCATTTCTTCACGAAAATTGTTTGTCTTTTTAAGATCCTGCTTCGGTTGTTGAGTTTCCATTGTGCTTTGTTTTTGCTTGCTTTTGGTTTCTGTAAATTCTTTATCTCGAAAATCTTTGTCCCTTGAAGTTCTTGCTGCCGCATCTGTTTCAACATTGATGAACTGTAGCGTTCGTGTGAACAAGTCAGATTTTGTCTGGGGAGGATCTCTTACCAGTGAGTTATATATTCCGTTAGTATAAAAATGGAGAGCTTCTTTGAATGCGTGAATGATCATCATAGCTGGAATATCTGTAACACCTGCTTGGATTTGGCGAAATCGGACAACGAATTTTGCAAGTGTTTCATCCTTCTGTTGTTTTGTGTTTAGCAAGATATTGACATCTTTAGGACGAGTCCAATTATGTTGAAATTGATATGTGAACTGATCTGCTAATTCCTGGAAAGATTTGATTGATCTAGCTGGAATTTCCGATAGCCATCGCAAAGATTCCCCTTTTAGAGTTGCCGGAAAAAGTTTACACAAGAGAGCGTCATCCTTATGCCAAAGAACTAGCCTACTTTTGAACTCCATAATTGGATCACCTTCTGCTTCATCGTACTTAGGCAACTCTGGGTGTTTGAATACTTCCTGATGTTCTGTATTTTGTATACGCAAGGAAAAACATCCAACGATATCTTCATTTACAGCTAAGTCTTTCCAGCATTTTTTCGCTAGATCAGTATTGTTCATTGCCTTTTTAATAATGTCTTTAATCTGCTGTTCAGTATATGTTATTCCTGCATTTTTTTGGCGACGGACGATTTGTGGTTGAACTTCTTGACCTTGTGTTACATATGCTTAACCCCAGTTGTTGCCTAGATCTGGAAAAGTTTAGTGCTCTGGATTGCGAGATCTATGGCAGTAGTTTGAAATGTCTCGGCGCACTGGAGAGTAATCTGTATGATGAGTGTTATCTCTATGTCGGTCTTCAAGTTGTCTTCTGTACTGATTCATTTCATTCAAGTCAAGTCTCAGGTCGTGATTCAAATCTTGCCTGAGGTCATAACTTGATTGTCCCAAGTGAGTTCTACTATTGGGTGGTATCATCCAATCTAACCGCCGTAATGTGCTTCTATCTTGGCTTACGAGGTTTGTATTACCTTGGTAGTATGGCTGGTAGCTTGTTGGGTGTGAATCAGACTCCCTTGGGGAGATACGACGACTGGTATGTGACCTATGATGTTGTCTATCACACCTGTTATTACAACCATTGTTATAGTTTACAGCACGGACATCAAGAGTCCTCAATCACTTTAATAAATTTGTTGAAATATTTCTTGGCCTGGATTGATTTGGTCGATTCTCAAGGACAACATCATTAGTTTGGAATTTTTTGTTATTGCTTTGCAATCGGTGGAATACACTGCGGTTTTCTCCAGATCTTGGGATTCTTGATGGAATGGATGAAGCAGTATCATTGTTTTCTTTCTGTACTTGCTTCCCTCTATTTATTTGCTTCTGCAAGTCCGAGTTATGCTCATTTTCCCTTCTAAGTTTGTTACGTAGAGCCTCCAGGGTCAGGTCTTCATCACCTGTTTCCATATTATTTGGATCTGTAACTATATTTGCATCTGCATCTGGCGAATTTGTATCATTAGGAGGAAAAGATATTGGAGCCTGTAACCTTAGAAATTTAGATCTGCGTTGTCTTGGTACTTGAAGCAACAAAGGTGGAGCCTGTTGGTTTGATGCAACTTGATCGACACAAACTTCAACATTTTGTTGATTGTTTCCCTCGGATGGTTGTGCTCTTGCCTGCTTGTTCGCTAGAGATCTTGTTATATTAGCCATTGACAAAGATTGAGAGAGATACGTGGAAGAGGGAACGTTAACAAGAACTGCAGACAGTGCCAATTATGTTTAGGTAAGAATTCACCCAGACACACTATTAAATCTGCAAGGGAAGATGTTGTATAAAGAGTAAGACTGTGCCTTTAATGGTTGCCTACGTATCCAAAATATGTTTCCAGAATCAAGTCTCCAAAAAACCTCGTACTTCGTTAAGTGAAGAGTCTTATTTATAGAAATAGAAAATAAGAGTTCTGATAGCACAAAGACTCTCACTAGATAGGATTGGTTAATTGAACATGTGACCGGCTCAGGTGATTGACTGGACCTGTGGGCCGTCTAGATGTCTAACTTAACATGTGAGCCGTCCAAGTGGCTAACTGGAACTGTGAGTCGTCCAGGTGGCTAAGTGGATATGTGAACCGTCCAAGTATACAACTAAGACTTGAGCTATCCAGGTAACCAAGGATCAGTTTCTTAGACTTAATGTAAAGACTAAGTCCCTAATGAAGTCGTTAGTCAGGGTATGAATGTGGAGGTACGTACAGTTGCCTTATGTAAGAATGAGCCAGATTGTTTAATTCCTTTCTTGATTACTAGAGGACGTCTTGATCGACTTCCTGTATACAAACTTGAATATTGATTGCATAGTTATTAAGTAACCGATACAATAATAGGAACAAAATGTGATGAAAATTAGGCGTGGGTAGTGCATAATTTTATGTCATTCTGTTTATATTGCCTTAACCAAAATGATCATTAGCATCACCGAAAGTAGTAGTACACATATTTTGAAGAAAAAGATTCCTTATGCGGTAAACTGAAAGTTTCTTGTCAACAAAGGTCAAAATAAATGTGTACAGTACAGAACAAGCAAACAAGTGTAGTAACCTGCAATTTCTTGTCAGGTCGAGCCACAACAAACAACTTGAGATATGATAGATCGACCATGATTAAATCGATAGATCGATCTTTAAACATAACTAGAATTTTAACTATGCTGAGGTGTTCATTTCCAGACCGGGAATATTGTTTATGAGGTCGACATGCTAATCAAGCTCACAGTTAAAGGTATCGTCATCTCTAACATGACATCTTCAATTGTCTATATCAAATGCCAAATGGTACTGGATGCAAGTATGTAATTACTAAACATGCAAATAAATGAATATATGATATTGGCTCCTCTAGATTGTTGTTATGTACTGATATAAGTCATAACTAAAACTGAGGCATTAAGAGAAGGGAGTATGTGGTCTCAAAATTTTCGTGATTCAATTCCCTTTAAGCCTTGACAGTGCATAATCATTATTTGGGCATAGAACCTAGGTAGGTCGCTTGCATTGTGAACTTATTTGTTAAACATGCAGTGACCCTCCATAGTGATTTTTTAGCAGAGATAACCCATGCATGTGACCATTTGGATGGGCCAGTTAAGAAAAGATATAGTATACCATACATGTTTAGATAATGGGAAAACTTATCTTTCATGTACTAGCTGACTAACTCCATGAGCTAGCTTTTGTTTGATGACTGATCCTCATCGATTTCTTAGGAGCGACTATCACCACGCTTCATGGGCTTGGAAATAGAACGTATAGAAATGTAAGTTAAAGAAACAAAAATTTTAGTAGTCGAATTTTCAAGAAATTATTCCCCCGGATGGCACCAATGTAAAGGTTCTAATTGGGTGAACCTTACGTGTAGGAAATTTGGGGAGAATGATGTTGTGACTGAGTTCGAAAGATCGAACTGCCTACATATCCAGTTCTCTGATGAACTGGAATCAAGTCAAACATAGTTCATTGTTTGGATTCTATGATTGAATGATTGATGGCGAACGGAGAAAATGGAGAGTGGAGAAGAAGCATAGAATTCTCCCCCCTCTGGTGCTCCATTGGTTAATGACATTTTGTATTGCATTGATAGCTATTATTGCTCTATGCATGTATTCATGTTCATTTTGTAACAATTTGGTAACTCATGAGTCTTAAGATAACCAATTGTAATGATCCAATAAGTTAGTATCAAGATATGATCAATGGCAATGACACGTGTTGCAAATATATTGATGACAATATATGTCCCTCACATGCCTCCTTATATACATAGATAAGCCTTACTTGATAACCAAGAAACCTAAACTTCCAAATCTAATTAAACTCATAATATAAAGTACCAAATATTCTAAATTTCTAATCTTTATATATATATATATGAAAGACGTCCTTAAACGGACTTTCACAAAAAATAGAATCTCACGTGTGAAAAAGAAACTTAAAAACCACGCACTAAAAATAGGGAAATTAACTCTCCCTCTCTCGTATTAAACTAGCAGTGTAGCTAAAGGAAACAAGTGAAAAACACTTCTACCTCCTGCTCTCACTCTTTTCACGTGTTATGTCTTCTCTTGAAATAAGAAATCTTATGCTGCAAAATGCAAAGTCGTTATTTGCTTTCTTATTCTTAGCAAGTAACAACACTACCAACTACCCACTGATTTATACAAGCTTGAAAATTCTTGAATAACCAAGTTCTGTAGGTGTCATTTCTTTGATTTGACAAACACCATACCCAGATAAATAAATAAAAACCAGCTAATAAGAGCAACCCAGACTTGAAGTTGCATTGATCACTCGAACTTTTGAATTTCAATTACCAATTTCGTGCATAGTGTATATATAAAAAAAAAATTAACACGTACTAGATAAGATAGGATTGATGACGCCGCTAGGGAGAAAGAGAGAACAACACATAAATAATTGATTCCTAAACCATTATACTCTTTTTTGTGCTACCAGTGAATTTACTGTACAACTGGTTAACAATTCATTCCCACCCCGAATCATGTAGTAAATTTGTGAATTACTCCACAACACAATTCCACAAGTTATTAGAGTGATACACCAACGATTAATACTTCAAAATATATGTCCATACAAGTTCGTCTCTACAAGTTGATTGATATTAAAGCAACACTATGTCATCAATATTTCATGTCTTATTTGTGTTGAATTGTTGATAAGATATGTCATTGCTTTAATAGAATATATTAATTTATTAGAAGATGCAATGTGCTATCAGAGAAATAAACATCCCTCCTCCCCGCAATTTGGTATTTAGAATTGAAGTTGTTTTCCAAACGAAATTGGATTCAGATTCAACCCAAATGAAAAAAAATAAAATAAAGGTCTTGAATATTCAAATATATATAGAGATAAAATTGTGGTGTATTGAACTTCTCACAAGGCGTCGAGAGCATGGAGAAGAAGAAAAAGACAATGGGGGAGAGGAGGAAAGAAATACATAAAATAAAAGAAAGTGGAGTGAAAGAGAAGAGGGAGGCGGAAAGAGAAACTAAAATAGTTTCATTTTTGGTCCGTGGGACCCAGTTCTTATTTATAATTTGGTGAGAGAAAGTGTAATACGGAAGGAGCCACGTGAGATTTCTTTTTTGTGTTTGAGTCCGTTCACGTCCGCATTTTCTCAGTCCGCCTGAGAGCCAATCTGTATATATATATATATAGTCTCAATTAATTATGTTTCCATTATATACTAAATCTATTTTTAAGAGTTCTAATTAATTATGTTTCCTATTTCCTAATCTATACACATCCAAACAAATAATAATAAAGATTACAAGAGAGACTCTTCTTCAAGAGTCCTAATTAATTATGTTTCATGTTCCTAATCTATATACATCCAAACAAAGAATAATAAAGATTACAGGAGAGACTCTATTCAAATCAGGAGAAAAAAATTGCTGATAAAAAAGCTAGAGAAACAAGCTGCGAGAAAAAAAAAACTAAATAGGAACTAAATGTCCCAATTCTTGAACTTCTAAGTATCTCATATTCTCGAGTTCTTCAATTTACAACTATTGTGCTTATTTCAAAAGTCTTCTTTCTTTTGATTTGTGTTTATCATAAAGTTTGGAGCGTTAAGGAGGTAATGCAGGTCTAGTATTAGTACGTTTGACTATGAATTTCGAGATTGACAAACCATACACTTTAATTTACATATATATACTAACCCTAACTGTTTATCAACGCAGTCTACTTCCTCATATAGGGAGAAGGTTAAGTTATTTATTTTAGTCGTCACTATCTATATACTATCCACATATTTTAATATGTTCTATAAGAACGTTAGTAAATGGATCTAAAGCTTTAAACCTTACATGTATAGTTTTGGAGCTTTGAACTTCTCTTTCATATGAGCAATTTTTTATCAATAAAATTTTTCAAGTAACTATTTTCACTCACCTAATTCTCATCTACTAGTTGTATTTTATATAATTACATCCTCATCTAGGGAGAAGGTTAAGTTATTTATTTTAGTCGTCACTATCCACATATTTTAATATGTTCCATAAGAACGTTAGTAAGTGGATCTAAAGCTTTAAACCTTACATGTATAGTTTTGGAGCTTTGAACTTCTCTTTCATATGAGTAATTTTTTATCAATAAAATTTTTCAAGTAACTATTTTCATACACCTAATCCTCATCTACTAGCTGTATTTTATATAATGTATTTAAGACTTATATTTTCTTTTTCTGTAGTTATTAGCATGCCCCATCCATGCTAACGGATAAACTTCTTTTGACATAATAATAAGATTTCAGTACATCCTAAATATGTAAATGTAGTTACTTATTGATGGATCTGTATACCATAATAGGATATTTATAACACAGATTTTTTTTGCTTTGCAATGGTTATTTAGCGTTAGTAAATTGCCAACACTATATAAACGTTAGCAATGTTATAAAGTGTTACTTTATTTAGGTGAATTTTAGGAATCAGAAGTGTTGCAAATTAAAATACCCAATCTTAAAATATAAAACATAACCCCCTCTCTCTCTCTCCGCCGCTACACTCTCCAGTCTCCTCCCCCTCTCTCTATCTGCCTACACACACATTTTGGGTTTTTCTCATCTTCTCCGATTTTCTATCATCTAAAACCCCAAGTTAGTGAGTTGGGACTCTCTCGATTTTGATTTGGAACATGTTTTTAAGTACAGATTTAAAAGTCAATTTTAGCGATTGAAAAAACTTGCTTTTTTACCAATTTAATCAATGCTTTCTTCAAAACGAGAGCAGAGAAAAATTCTAGGGTTTGGTAAACTTGTAATCAAGAATGGGTTGTGTTTTAAATCAACTGCAGTAAAGGATGAAACTTGCAACTTCTTCAGGGTTGGGGCAGCAAGTTCAAGAAGGTAAACAATTGTATTTGGCTCGTGTTTCTGATTAGTTTGGTGTATGAAACATCCTTTAATTGAATTATTCCGCTAAAGGGTGATTACGTACTGTAGAAATTTCTAATAGGGGAGAAGAGATGTTTGAATTCGGAGGAATCGGTGCCATGGCACGCTTGCGCTGCTCCTCTCGTGTCCCTTCCGACAGTTGGTACCAGCGTTGTCTACTTTCCTCAGGACATAGTGAGCAAGTATGATGGGGCATTGAATTTCTCTACTTGTTCTTTTTCAATCTATTGTAGATTTTTTGTTTAAAACTGCTTTTGAACTCAGGTTGCTACTTCTACTAACAAGGAAATTGATGGTCGTATTCCCAATTATCCAAATCTGCCTCCGCAACTAATCTGTCAACTTCACAATGTTACAATGCACGTAAGTTTGATGTTGTAGTTGACACATAAGTGTATTTGTATTGAAATATGGATAATGATTTTATCTGAAGATGATTCTTCTAATCCTCACTTATTGGTATGTTTTCACTTCCATCCATTCATTAATTTTGTTTACTTTACTGGATCTTAATAGTACTAGTGTAGTTATTAATAATGCACCCTTTATAATTTATGTGAAAACAAATTGTAAGTGGCTTGACATGCTTAGCTCATGAAGGTTTGCTATTTCAACTAGAATGAAATATGAGTACATCATTAGTAAAATTATTAAGTCATTCCGGAAAGAATGTATTTGGTGAAGACCTGAAAAGCGAGAAAAAAACGAGATTATTGAAGAAATGTTTAAGGTAAGTAATTTGCGGCAAAGAATAAATTTGATTGCTCCATATAGATGATCAAATCTGGTGCTAAACATATATTTTTAAGTTTTTATTTATTGTATTATATCCCATGTGTGCGTTTCGATTTCCTTCTTGTGAAGACGTGAAATGGAAAAACAGTGTAGATACCACTTGAAGTTAGGTCAAGAACTGTTCTTTCACACTATTACATTGTGAGCAGGTTAACTACCACCATTATTATGTATACATCATTTGAACCCATTTGCCAAAAAGAAACAAAAACGTATCAAGATTATATTGTTTTCTTAGGAGCTCAAGTTTGTAAAACAGTAGGTCACTTCTTCTAATCATATGTTATTTTTCGCCTTACCACTTGTGAGGTTTTTATTATTGGTAATTCATTTGAAGAAATTGCTGAGGTATTTAAAAATCAACAAAGATCCTCAAATATCACTTAATGCTATGATGTAGGTTACGGTTCAACATCCCAGCAAATTTATATGTCGCCAATGGCGCATTGCGGTGGTTGGTTGAGAAAAGGATGGTTTGACGTTTCCAAAGATATTTTTTATGCAGGTTGGCTGAAGTCGACTTTTCCCAGTTATCAAGATCCCGATAGAATTCTGAACATTCATGTCTAATTGAACTTCGAGATCTGATTTAATCTTTGTTAATTTAGGTTCAAGAAGTCGCTAATGGAAGCATTTTTGTCCAAATGCCAGATGTTTGGATAAATTTAGCACATGTTTATTTTGCTCAGGGACAATTTACCTTAGCTGTCAAAATGGCAAGTCAACCTTATGATTCCTTCTTTTCATTTATTATGTATATTTTATTCATCATTTATTGCTATTTGGCATACACTTATTATTTGCTTTTTGCCTTTTACAGTATCAAAATTGTTTGCGGAAATTTTACCATAACACCGACACTCAAGTACTTCTTTATCTTGCTTGTACACATTATGAAGCTGATCAATGGCAAGATTGCAAGAAGACGTTGCTTAGAGCCATCCATTTGGCACCTTCAAATTATACGCTCCGGTTCAATGCAGGTGTTGCATTGCAAAAGTTCTCAGCATTTACACTACATAAGACAAAGAGGACTGCAGATGAGGTCAGTGACCCAATTTCTTTCTTCTCGCCATTTGTAAGTGCACGAGAGCTCGTTGTGTGCATTCCTTCCAGTTGGAGCCCTATTCGAACGAACTCGAATTGAATTCAATTGTTTTTTTTTTTTTTTTTTTTTTTTTTTAAATTTTTTTTTTCTATATCATCAATTGAAGTAAATGTTGGTAGTGTCATGAACATAGTTATTCCTTCATCGAGAGGATCGAAGATCGAGTTAGGGATGCTCTTGTCCGAGGATATCATATGCCCTATCCGGTTCGATTTATGTTCTTTCATTATTTTTCGTAAGGGTCTAGCGTGTCTTTTTATTAGGCAACTTAGTTTATGATCCAAACTTCGGTGCTTGACAAATTCTGCTGAAAGCTTCTTGTTCCCAAATTGTTTGCTCCAATTGTTTCGCTTGACATGACTGCCGAGAAAGATTAATATTGTCATTCCATTTTTTTTTTTCCAACCAGTGTAGTTATTTCGGTTGGCTGTGATAGCAAGTGAGATAGTGGTGAGAACACTTAAATCGATGACTAGCTTTTCCAAATGTGCATCTTAGTTAAGATTCCTAGAAAGAGTAAGACCGGGATGTCTGTTGTGATTATTTAAAATGAAATGATTCTATGGACCATATCCATCTCCTCGTGTCTTAATGTGCGTCAAATCTTTTGGGATGATGAGAACCTGCTTTGAGATGAGGAGATTCAGTCTATCTTGTGGGTTTAAGTAGAAGTCTGCAGGCTATATCTAGAAAATCCCTATCTTTGCTTTGAACATTGGTTCTCACTGACTACCCACGTTATAGAGCAACAAACATGGAAGTTATTGAACTTGATCTGGTACTTATATTTCCATGTCTTGGATTTATCTAGGTGGCTGATTTACTACGGTAGTTACACTTTATGTTTTTCTTTTCTATGATTAGTTTCAAATTGTTCTTATTTTCTTTTTGTTCCAGATTTTGGTAGTACATTCTCCGGTGTGCTAACCGATGATAATGGAAGGGTTCAAGCAATTTGGGGAAGCTTTTCGACTTCGAGGTTTGTTTAGTGCTACTTCTTTCTCTATGATACTTATTGGTTGGAAGAGCTAACATACCCGATTGTAGCTAAAATGGTGGTAGTACACATCCGAGGATCATCAATTTGTTAGAGGGCTTCCAAGATTTGCAATTAGCGAAGTACTCGACAAGATAATTTCTGGTGGTAAGGGACTGGACTGCTGATAAATGGAATAAAAAGCCAATGCCTCTTGTTAGAATATTGGTAGTTGAACTATATCCGACTAATCGCTTTCAAAGGCCGGGGAGTTTTGAACTGGCGATGATTGGGTTCAAGTATGTTTTCATCTTCTAAGCTGTTTCCTTTTCCTTTAGAAATTCATACATATTTCGCAATGTTTTTCACCTTTAGTATCGTTTACCAAAAAAACGCTGATTTATTGGTTCGTATGTGGGAGAAAAAAGTACATGGAAGCCAATATGCTCATAGTTGAGGGTGACTAGAACAAATTCAGGTTCTCAAGGATAAATCGGTGTTTTTGGACTAAAACTATATTATTTATTTTGTCTACTCTTTACCTCCAAATTGTTAGATACCATTTTGAACTTGTCTCCGATATGAGCTTTTGTAGTTTGTAGCTTCTCATTAGAACTGTGGTTTAGTACTTTGTATGTAGTGGTGAATTCTAGTGGATAAAGTTTTTGGAACTAGTTAAGTTGGTATTGTACTGAAAGACTTCGTGGTGGGGATAGAGTTAATTAACCATATAAAGTATTGCACCCATGCGAAATCTATTTTTCGTGGATTCTATAGCATATTTTCGTGGATTCTATAGCATATTTTCGTGGAAACTATGTTCTCTTGCTATAATTTACGATATCTCTGGCACCTCATATGGTGCATTGAGAGAAAAGAATAGGAAGTTGGAAAACATAAGTAAACGGTATGGACCACACAGAAAATTTGTGTGTGTGATGTATGCAGCTACATCCCAGTTAGATGCAAAAATTATGTTTTTTGAATTATTTATTGTTGTAATTTTGTGTTGCACTTGAATAGAAATACTTTTACAAGTTACAGTTTTCCCTTGTTTGGATCCTTCATTCCTTTTTTTTTTTTTTTTTTTTCTGATGAAAGTTGAATTGGATTTTAACTAGTTAAGGGATTTTGTGTTTACACTATCTCGGCCTGCTTAATTGCTTAGATGGTTGCTAGTTAGCCCGATTACCCTAATTGTTTGCGAGAAACTATTAGGCACTATCATTCTGAGTCGCGGGTTTGTAGAGGAGATAGGATGGAACAATGGTGCATTACTTCCTCCTTTTCGGTTCAAGCAAAGGATTCCAAAACTAATTTTAGTTCCGTTGGACATGAGTTTCTTCGTCGCTTTCAAAGTCCAACAATTTTTCTTAAAGTTGCTTGTGAAGGAGATTGGTTATTACCAATTATTGTTGGTATGTGAATATCGACCTATGTGAATACCGACCTTGTTGCACCTTTACTCACTTCTTGTCATATTGGTATATTTTTGAAACTTTTTTCTTCTATTATCTTTTATGGCATAATTTATAAAACTAAGTAGGTCTCATAGAGACGAGTAGTTATTCACACAAGAGTGATTCCAGACATATGCTTGTCTTTTGAGTAAAAATAATCGTCTTCTTTCCTTTGCATTGCAAAGAATAAAACCCACGATAAAAAACTAAGGAAAAAATACGCTGAAAATCAAAGTATATATTAATTAATTTGCTGTAATGGGGTATTCAGTATACATTTGAATGATTTTTGTGCATAACTAATTGTTATTGTTTGTTAGTTCAGGAGAGTTTGCAATTGAGAAGCTTATACACGCCTTAAGGGAGGATGACGATGGGGTGAGGTTTCACCACCCCCCATACTATGTTTTCTCTTGTAGTTGTACACTTGTACTTAATATTGAGATGTTGTCCTGATGCAGGAGTGCCCAAGTGAGTTTCAGTTTTTGAAAAATGTACGCTCAATCTCTCTCTCAAATTGACCCCAAACTCAAATACAACTTCCAAAGGAACTACCAGGTCGATCTCCCCCCTTTTAATACATATAATATTTCAGAATTGAATTATTCCTGAGTGATTTCTTATATGCTCATTCTGTTTTCTGCAGTTTCTACGTGTGTTTACCATTGACACCCTTGTGAAACCTCTTCCGCCCGTTATGGCATACAATGTTTCGCGTAATTTGAGCTTCTTCACTTCCATTTTCACCCAATTTTTTGGTAAGTTTAGTTTAAGTTTCCACTTGTAATATTGTGTTCCTTAGGTGAACTACAGTATATGGCAACAAATATGATGTTCCATGGTAGTCGGAGACAAACTTCACAATCATAGTGGATGTAGCTTTGTGCTTACATGGATGGTAGTGTTAAAATAAAGATGGTAGTTAAGAGACAAAGTGGTTGCTTCTATTAAGAAGTAGCAAATGCTAGCTCCTCTAAAGCCCGAGCTTTCAAGAACGAAGCTAATTACTTGAGCTAGGAAGCTAATAGTCCATCGTACTTCCATAGTCCACCCACTATATGCTGACCCAAATTCTATTCACCTATAATTTTATTAGAAATTAGCGACTTAATACTATGTTGATTCATCGTAAAAAACCATTTTACCTAATGCTAAGAAACGTCCTACCTCAATACCCTGAGTAGTAACGGAGTAGAAGCAAGTAACTTAATGTATGATCAAATCTGTCATTGTTGTTTGCATGTTTATGACATTCTATGCATGTTTTCCATAGATTGTAATGTACCGGCCAAATTATTTGGCCGCATTTCCTGGTTGGTGCAGACAGATGCATGTGAAAGCGCATTACTTTAGGCTCTTTCATTTCTATTTTGTATAACGGAATTTCTATTTTGTATAACGGCAGTGAGTTGTTTTGCAGATGAGAAAGGCATTGCAAATGGTCATAAATCTCTTGGTTTAGGACAAGAAGAAAAAGTGCGCAATGTCCGCTGAGGGAATCCTTGTGCGACAAGGAAAAAAGGAAAACTTGTTGAATTCTTAAGTTGAGACTTTTGTTTGTTTATTTGTTTTCTTTAGCATTAGCAGTTCACGAAACATATGTTCTTTCTTTGTCACTTGTGTTTAAAAATTGAAACATTGTTCTTGTTGTTGTGTGGTCTTTGATAGTTATGTAGGCAATGGTTGTCGGTAGAGGAGAAACAAAATATGAGATTTTTTATTTTTATCGTGAGAACCCATCAAGAACGGTTTATAACCGTTACAAACGATTTTTAAATTAACTAACAACTTTGCAACGCTTAAGAACCGTTGGTAATTTTTTAACAAATTACTAATGCTTAAAAACCGTTGCAAAGGTTTTAAATTTGTGTACAAATAGTTATAAAAAATGTTACAAATCATTATTGCAACGTTTAATAACCGTTGCAAATTTCTGTTTGCAACGCTTATTAACCGTTGCAAAAATTTCCAACACTTTACCCACGCCATATTTGCAACACTTAAAAAGCGTTGCGAAAATTATTAGCAACGGTTTTTTGCCGTTGCAAATAGCCTGTTATGGTGTAGTAACCAAGTGTTTTTTCCCCCATATTCTATATTGTTTTTATTTGTTTCAATATGTGGTTGTTATTTTTTATTCTTCACGTACTCTTAATTTCCTAAGAGCATTTCTAGACCAATTCGTGCATGGGTAGACATTAATGATTCTATATCCATAATATCTTTAAAAGTTGAAGTACACCAAACTTACTTTCATGGTTGTTATTTGGTTATATTTGCATAATCTGATAAGTTCATGGTCGTTGTTTAAATTTTGAATGGGGTTCTTGGTGTTAGTAGTGTACTCAAGTGGGAATGAATTACTTTGTACATGTTTAAGGTTTGTGTGTTAATAGTTTGCATGCCGATGGTATTTTGTAGTAGATAAATTTCTCAGGGAGTGTAAGTGGCGCTGCCAGAAATAGGATATTCTTACATGGAAACACAAATAGGAGATTCTTCAATAGGAGATTTTATATATATATATATATATATATATATATATATATATATATATATATATATATATATATATATATATATATATATAAAATAATAATAATCATAATCATAATCATAAGTAAACCTCGCGAATCTAATACGATATAATTGAGTTAGGTTGTGTTTTGTGAAGTTGTTGGACTATATATTCAAAACTTGAAACTGTACTTCTAAATTTTTTGGTCACACTAATTTTATTGTGTACATATGTCTATGTTGGAACATTTGTGCCGTTCAGACTACTATTCTTCAAATGCATACTTAAAGTAAAATGATGTAAACCTACATGATAATATAGATACTTGAGGGAAACCAAAAGGTTCTATGATCATGTACCATAATAGATGAGTAATATGCGCATATGGATTTATTTTCTTAAAATTGAAGTTCAGGAACACAACATAATTCATATTTGATTTTTCTTAAATTTTGTGGGAGTCAGTTTCCCCGATTTTTAGGTTCACAAGTTAATGTTTAATGTATCTTAAAGTTAAAGCAGACGGTATTACGTTTTTCGACCCAGTTGGGTACGTTTGATTGATTTTCTAACCTGATTGTTTTGTATGTTCTTAGATCCAGGTGTGCTATTAATCTAATATAATATTGATTTTCTTTCACATGCGTTGCTTTACTATATTTTTGTTAGCCTTGATAACTATAAAATGAGTAGTTTACCTACGAAATGAACTATGAATTCAAAACGTAAGTAAACTAAACTTTTCCTTTTACGTGGTTGATTATCAAAGCTTCTACTCTCAATGCGAATTGCACTAAATGGAGTACGAAGTTCGTTCCACTCCTAGTTCCCTAGCATGGATTGTTTTCTAAGTCTAACTAGTCGCTCTTAAGTCAATGAGAGCTTTACTTAAATATTATACTCACGATACTTAATTAAGATGATTACTAGAAATTAACTACAAATGCTATGGAAATACTATTGTTTGACTCTAGATAAGGAATTAGAGGGGAATTGAATCCACCTCGAATCTAACTTAATGACCTAGCATAGATTGTGGTATCTCGATTCTTACGTTTTCCGGCAAGAATTTGAGTCTAATCCCTAGTTTTCATGGGATTTCTACCAAGTACTAACTAGCATGTGAGGTCGCCCACCCATTCTCATGGCGAAACACGACCTTCTAGAGTGGAATAGATTCTACAACGTTTCTATACTAAACAACTAAGTTTTCATCAAGGCTTCATCAACCCCTCTAATGGAGGTTTAGCCTTGAGTCATCAATCTAACATTTACCATTGAATCTAAACTAAACATAATGTGAGAAATTGAGAATTACTTAATTTAGCAATAATGAATCTAATTTAATGGCTGGAATGAAACAAGAACAAGAATTGAAATTAGATCTAGAATGGAAATGACAAATTCGAAATTGACAAACTAACTATTTTGTTTATCTAATCAATCAAGAACAATGATTCAGAGATTTAATCTAAAACAAGAATTTAAATGGAACTAAAACTTAATTTAATTAATAAAACTAGATCTATATTCTATATCTTAATTTAGGTCTAACTAGCTACCATTAACAAAGAGCTAAGCTTTTGTTTTATACATCCAGATCCAAAATTCGTGCATGGGCTTGGAGCCATGGGTTGGGCAGAATCGGGCCCAAACCCAATTCTTTCGATCAAAAGGCCTCTTCAGCTGCAGTTGGCTTCCACAGACTTTTCGTCCACTTCTGCTCCTCTGATTGGGTCAAGGCTTGAACCATTGGAAAGCTCTTTCGAGCCGGTCGTTTTGACATAAGGTAGGCCTCAATCCGATGTCCGAGTCCAAAGATATGGCATTCGGAAGTTCTCAACCGACTGTTGCTCCTTTATCTCGCTTAAAGTGGCACATTTTCGCACATAATGGACTTTGAAGCCTGAAATGCATAGAAACACGTAATCAGTATTAACTCTTACTTATTATTCACATAATTGGTCTAACAGTATGATTATTAAGGGGTTAAAACTACAGTTTTGGGCTCTTATCAAGCCTTAAGCTATTTCATTGGTACTTTCATCCCACTTACAATTACAAAAGGAAGGATTTCTTAGCACTTGGTTTCTTTTGCAACAAATCGAAGATGAAGAATCTAAAAAAGCATCACATTTTGGGTATGAATTTGAAGGTCTTGGTTCTCCAAGTCATGGCTCAGTCTTGAAGGCTGGACGACTCATTGATGCTTATCTAGCGGAAATTGCGCCTGATCCATATCTAGATCTACGGAAATTCATTACTATCATTGAAATCTTGCTTGACTATGCCGGAGTTATTGATGATGGACTCTACAGAGCACCTGATATATATATTTAAAGGAAACGTATCCAACTTTTTGTTTTTGTTAGTGTTACAGTCTGAATTCATTTCTAATATAGAGTGATGTTGTGATTCAGTGTTAATTTGACGATTTCTTATGCTTTACTTCACTTTAATTTGTGATGGGGTTGACCCAAATTTCTATGAAAAGAGTCTGAAGTCTTTTTTCCTTCAGTTGGCGATCTTTTATATATCGCCCGCTAAGAGATTTATCGTCATGCGTTTAAACACATGTTGGGAGTGAATCCATATTTTGGAGGAGTTCAATGAAATATATATATATATATATATATATATATATATATATATATATATATATATATATATATATATGTGTGTGTGTGTGTGTGTGTGTGTGTGTGTGTGTGTGTGTGTGCGTGTGTGTGTGTGAATCAAGGTTAGATGGAACAGTTATATATTTAAATGAGATTGGACGTGCTACCTTTGAGCTGGGGTCGAGATCCCAACACTCTTTTCAGTAAAGACTTCATGTTGTCTGTCTTGCACGACTCACTCTAAGTATGGATATTCAAATAAGGCGTTTGAAGTTAAAGTTGGTAGATGTTTATGCGTGCCGTTGGGAACCCCACAGGTCATTGGACCCTGAATATTGGTTTTCCAACTAAAAATGCTTTCATCTGCCTGACTGTTATGAGTCTTGAGGATACTTATTAGAGCAGATTAAGCATTCGAATAACAGACTGCTTTCACCTTGAAGGATTTGCCTTTGGAACGTCATGTCGATTATGTTGCTTGATGTGGCTGGTGTGGATAAGTGAAAATATTCTTTGAGAGGCTTGCATGTCAAGAAGGATTCCTAATTAGTAACAAGGTGCTGATTTGGTGTTTGATATCTCCAGGAGCTTGCTATTCATGGGTATTTTTGTTTAGCTGGATTGTCATACCTTTAAGTAAACTTCATTAAGTATGAGAAAGTTCTATGGTGTGGGCACACTGTAGTCATGGTTTGAGGATGATATGACACGAGAAATCAGGGGAATACTTTTGGTGATTTTGGTGAATAAGGAAGTTCAACAAAACAAAACCCAAAACCCTTTCTTTTCAATCACAGTCTCTATACCAAAAAAAAAAGAAAAAGAAAAAAAATTGCATCTGCTCATTCTCTCCCCCTATACCTGAAGATGATCGCATGGAGAGTTTCTTTCGTCGAATTTACCTCTCCCACGCCCAATCTTTACATCAGTGGATGGTTTAGACATGATTTGATGAAAGGATCGAGATTCGGAAGAATGAACAGAATCCATGTAAGAAAATTTTAAGTACCCAAAATTAGCCACGAGAAATCTGGGGATTAAGAAAAAAACTAGGAGTTCTAAAGGAAGTTTACGTAGACCCAAAAACGTTAAAACAACTTAAACCAAAAAAACTCTTTCTTCTCATCCAAAACCTTTGCTTCTCCCCTCACGAAAGATCTTTCACTCAAAAGATTTTTCTATATACAGATGAAGAAGAAATCACTTCAAAAGCTTTATTGGGATATTTCATCAACCTTGGCTCCTCATTGCGCTTGGTTCAAAGGATTCGCAGATTCAAAGGATTGGCGGTTGATTTTTTATCTCACTTTTATTTCATCACCTTTGATGTTAATGAGATATCAGTTCTTTTTGTCTTGCGAAATCAAATTTTAACTGTTAGTTAAATTCCTCAAAGTTGTTATTGATAGAAACACTATTTTTAGTCTTAAAATAATGCACCATCGGCTATAAATAGTGTTTGTTAAGTTCTATTTAATATTGTATTAAATATGTTGGCATGTTGCTAACCAATTCCTCTGTATAACAAAGTTCTATTTAATATTGTGTATATGTTTACTACAATGTCATAGCTATTGCAAATATTTTCATCAGCATACCCGATTGTGGATCAGAATGTTACAAGACGACACGATTGAACAATCGAGTGTGACTATTCCACCGAATGGTTCTAAAGATTTCCGCCTCTTCTTATTTTGCACAATCGTTTTTTCGTATTTTGATGAGGTAGAAATCAGATTGGCAGTGTTAGTTATTTAAGATAGGAGACTCTGAAAGCGACTTCGCAGTCCCTTTTCCTGGTCTCTTAGACTGTCCACGTAAGCAAATTTTAAGTACCCAAAATTAGTCACAAGAAATCAGGAGAGGGGAAAAAAACTCGCGGGGAATAAGGAATTATACGGTGAGTCCCCACAAATAAGATTCTAAACCCCACGAGTCCCCCAAATCCTTCTTTCTCCACCTCTAAATTCACATAGAAAAGCACAGCTAAAACTCTAAGACCGAAAATTAACACAGACTTATCTCTTCAGAATCCACATCTGAATCCCTCGTAGAAGCAGAGGAATATGGATCTATCCGGGCCGATTGCTTCATATGAATCATACAAAACAGCTAAGGCATCTGAAATGGGAGAATAGGACAGTACACTCCTTTTTCCTGGAAGAAAGAACGAGGCCTTTTCAGCCTGACCCGATGAAGAGGGGATTTATATAGTGGTAAGATATTGGTTTTGTAATTCATTTAGTACTCTTATTTTTGTGGACCTACAGTAGTAATGACACTCTTAAAGTGGAGATTAATAGTATTTGTAACTTTTTGGATGCAGGGACACCTTTTGTTGAAGTGATCACATTGAAGGAAACATGTGAGTACTATATGTCTCTATAGGTATATTCTTCTTCAGTGATACTTCTGTGATTTAGTCCAATTTATTTAATATTTTAGTTTAATATCATTGTTATTGCTTTGTGTTCATGCATGTATATATGTTGGAAACTATCTGAAAGAATGAGCAAAACAACAAGTCTTGAGTTCTAATTTTCTATTTTGTTTTATAGATGCCATAGTTCGATGCTCACATCAGTTATTAGTATCACAAATCTATTGCATAATATTATTTTGTTTCTTTTAATATGTGATTAGCCTCTTTCTTCTTCTGAATTAGGTGCTAGCTCTTGGGACAAAAAGAATGGCACGGTTAAATGCTATTGTAAGGTCTTTGCCTTCAGTAGAGACGCTAGGGTGCACAACAATAATCTGCAGTGACAAGACTGGTACTCTTACAACTACCACGATGTCTGTATCAAAGGTGATTATCGGATGACGTCTCTATACAAATTTCATATCGCTTCACCTATTTTAATTATTTAAACTATTCCCAGTAGGTTGGTAGTAAACTTGAAACTCGGAAGTTCTTTGTTATTCAGTACATTCATTATGTATTGGAAATTCATTCTTTAGATCTCTGTCATTACTCATTAGTGTGAAAGTAATATAATTACTATTTTAGTTTTTATTGATTAAGTAGGAAGAATGCACGGAAAGCGATTTTCCTATTCTTTGTGTAGTTTAAGCAATTATTTCAATTCCTAACTTACTATTTCGTTGATACTTCTTTCCGGATATGTGTCGTTAACTCGTGCACCATAACATTTCTGCTGAGTTCGTGTTAGCGGAACAACATATGCATCGAAGGCATTATTCTTGACAGTGCAAGTGTGAAGGTAAATGTTTCCTTCTATAATAAAAATATTGCTTGATATGATTTTTTTTATTTCTGAATTCCTTCCTCCCATTTTATAATTTTTAAAAAAAAAGTTAGAATCAAACTCAAAATTTTCCTTGCCGAAACTGTGAAATCAAAAGGTATCCCATCCTATTTCCTTTTCGATTGTATAAAATAATATCATACTTTACCCATAAAATAATAAACATATTCTTAATGTCTGTTTCCATACATGATAGTCTGTGTTGACATGAGCAATCAAAGAGCTTGGATAACCCACTTATTTTTTGTTGACCTTCTTCAGCTTGAGTTTCTTGCAGAATTTACTTGCCTCCTTCATATTGCTATGTGTTCTTCCCTTTGCAATGAGTCAATGCTACAATACAATCCAAACAAAGGAAACTATGAGAAAATTGGCGAGTCAATTGAAGTGGCTCTCCGAGTTCTAACAGAAATGGTAAGTTAAACCTGTAGTTTTTAAAGAACGTAAATAGAAGTTTTCTGTATCAAAAAGTCAATTAGAAGGAAATCATTATTTTCTTATTTTACTATACATCAAGTTGGTCTGCCTAGGTATGACTCTATGCCCTCATCTCTAAATATGTTGAGCAAGCATGAGCGCGCATCTTACTGTAATCGTTATTAGGAGAACCAATATAAGAAGGCTCTCTCTCTCTTCTCTCTCTCTATAATATATATGTTAGAATTATCTTTAGCATAATATAAAATATTGTTTTGCTGATAAAAAAAACTAAACATCACTTTGAAGATTAGTTCTCTCGGATATGGGTTTCACACTAGGTTACATGGGCATGCCATATTTTGAAAAAAAAACCGTGTTGGAGACGTATCCACGTGTCCATGTCGGACACATTGCATGTAATTTATCTCGAATTTTGATATTTTGCCGTGTCCGACAATTCTTATCCGTGTCCGATATGGAGTGTCAATGTAACCTAGGTTTCACATGACTAAGCAGAAAATTCAGTCTCCTCTTCCTGTTATTAATATGGTAAGTTTTTTCTATTGATTTTATTTTATTTTTATTTTTTTTGTTTTCATCTAAGGATTCATATTATTCAAGTTAAAGTCTCTCTGAGGGTGTCCACGTGAGCAAATTTTAAGTAGTCACTTTTTACTCACGGGAAATTAGGATGGATTAAGAAAAAAACGGAGAAAAAATTGGCGAACAAGTTAAAAAGTCTCCAACTTAAAATGGAAAGCGTATTAGCAAAACCTACTAAACCTTCATTTCGTTTTAAAACACTCTGTCTCCATTTTCAACTTAAAAAACGAAAGTAAGTTTACGACACAAAAATGCAAACCCATCTTTCTTTGCCACGAAGAAAAACGCGGCGATGACTCAATCTTCGAAGTTCAAACCCCAACTCAACTCCAATTCCCACCTAGATGATCAATTGTGATCTCTAATGATTGGTCATAGTGCTTATGCTCATATTTAAGTTTCAATTTTCTATCTTTTTAGGCTATACGGAGAGTATTAGACTATGCTTGAGTGTGGTGAGTATTGTGATTTCTTTTCTCGACGGGCGCCCCCTACTTCTGGAAGTTGCTTACAACATCTCCACTTACCAATAAGCCTATATTGAGCGATGAGAAAACCCTGCTACAACTTCCATACCAGATCATTCCTAAATCTTCAGAGGACTCAGTGGCTGAAACTTCAAGTCTGAAAGTCCAAGCAGCAGCACTTAACATGATAGCTGATCTTTATTGGTATGTGTTTTTTTTCCCCTCTCCTGTATAGTAGTTACTCTCATTATGTCAAATTCAATGTTAATGGACGTTTAAGTTTATTAAAAAGTGGGAGATTGATTGAGTTAGAAGCAGAAGGGAGCCTATGTTGTCATCTTTTCAGATTGCATTGAACTGCGACATCTTTTACTTCAATAGGCTGGTCATTGCCACAGTATTGTATTGCTCGGATTTGATTGTCTTCCAACTTCACACAATCCATAGGTGATCTCTCTCTCTCTCTCTCTCTTTCTCTCTACATATATATATATATATATATATATATATATATATATATATATATATATATATATATATATATATATGTGTGTGTGTGTGTGTGTGTGTGTGTGTGTGTGTGTGTGTGTGTGTGTGTGTGTGTGTGGAGAAAGACCCTCTTCGAACTATTTGGTAGAAGCTCTAATTTTTTTTTTTGGCAATAGCTTTAATTGCTAAGGTTGTATGTATATTTTCTTTCAGTGAAGAAATGGGGGATGCCATGATATGCATGAAATCGTTGGATAATTGGGCACTCTTCATTTCTTTGTATTAAAAGTGGGTTTCTTAATCTTGTCCAATATGCTTTTTATGTGTGACAAAGTGATTATAGTTCAAGTTGGGTAGTCTTTATTTTGCGAGAATAAAACTGAGTATTGCTTAATTTTTAAAGATATGTATTGGCATCCAGTTTCCGATTTTTCGTTAATTATTTTTTTTAGTTTAGTTCAATGTAGTTGTATCCAGTTTACAATTTCTCATTAATTATTTTTTGAGGTTAGTTCAATCGATTGACATCCAGTATCCGATTAAACATGACATTAAAATCTATGAAGGTACATGCTACAATCAAGTTCTCTGATTTTTTTAGTGTATTTTCTTTGTGCTTTTGTTTATTTTTTCGCATTAAAGAGGAAGTTGTTATCTTATGTCATGAACCACTGCTATTTAATTTACCAATAGAAGCGGCATATTTTCTCAAGTTGATCAAACACGTTAGTTTCTTCGTCCTCTTTTTGTCTGTCATCCAAATTAGTGTGTTGCTAGAATAATTTTTCTATGGGAAGATCTAATAATTTGGTTTTGACTGTACTTTTAATGTCCTTTTGTTTGGTCTAATTGAGGCATGTCTTATTTATGACAAAAGATTTTCACAAGCTTAATTAACAGGCTTTTGGAGAATGAATATGTTAGGACCTCCTTCGTTGTTGGGCAGGTGAGGACAATTTCTGGGATTCAGGCTCTTCGCAGTGCTTACGACATCTCTCTTGATACTAATGCGAAGTGGGCAAATTTATGTTTGTGATGGCTGTTGGGTACCGCATTGTGTTGTTTATTTTGCTATATTTCTGTGTAAGTGAGAACATAGCTATCTGTCGGTTCTATCACTTCTATGCATGTAATAGAAATACAATACTACTGCCAGTCTACCAGTCATTCTTGACTGGCTAGCACGTACTTTTAGCTCTTCACTTTCAAGTCTGGATTTTGCCTTGCAATGCAAGTTTAGAAATGTGTCTAATACATTGATTGTTAATTTGTTGCATGATAGATGTTTCGAAGCTTGCCTTAATGTTTCGAAGCTTTGCAGGCCTTGGAGGGTGTCAAAATAAACTGAGTGTAACTCTTTAAGGCTTGGACCACCTTGAAGATATGGTGGCTTTATAGCTTAGCTAAGCTACTTCGAGGTTATTATACTGATGTAAGGGATTGGATGATATTGGCATTTGTGCCATGAAGATCACAAAGTGTGCCACCCATACGCTAATGCAAGTGGTACTGGTGTGAAATATCAATCATTTTTTCCACAAGCTTTACTTGATCATTAATCAAAAAAATGACAACAATAGCAGTTCACAAAAATTAGTTATTTGGGAAATGCTCTTCTGATTAGTCTTTTTAGTTTTTAGTTTTTCAGTTTTAGATAATCAAGTGAGGAATCGGTAGAGTGCAGGTTTGATCCACATTAAACAAATGTATGAAGGAGGTTATTTAAACTTATGACTTTTTTTCTTTGTAAATTAATGAAATTATGCTTTAAAAAAAATAAAAATAAAACGTGGTATGCATTTGAACTTTTGATTAAATCCAAAATATTGTTAAGCTAACAACCTGTACACCCAATTAATTTCTGACTAACTAATTCGCAAAAATGTAGTGTTACTGTGGAAAACTATTGCTCATATGAAGTCATTAAGAATAAGGTATCCGCACAAATGTACATGTGTAGGTTTGTTTCTACTCTTTTATGATTTCCCTTGATTTCATCTAAGTTCAAATCAATTGCAACCGGTCTTACACTCTTACATTTAAATGGTCCTGTACAACTACAACTGGACGACTCAAAATTTTCTTGCCCAAGCTAAATGAAACAAATGCCAGCAAGAACATAGAAAAATTAATTGCTAACTACCTGAAAGTGAGAAGCAAATATATTCTTGATAAATATGCTCTTCAAGAATAGTGTCACGCCTCTCAAAATAATGCACGGTAGCAATACCAAACTAAATACAACACGTAATGCGTTCCTCTTGAGCTTATCCTTGATTAAACCTTGGAAATCTTAATGTCGTGATGCATTTTTTATGCTCTCAATGCTCGGTTTACTTACAAATGGAAAGATTAAAAAAAAAGTTGAATCATACAAAAAAAATGTCCCATAAAAAACGACAAAAAACCCAATTGAAAATGGAAACTAGATACAACTACATTGAACTAAACTCAAAGAATAATTAACTCAAATAATAATTAATGGGGAATCTGAAACTGGTTCCAATTGCATTGAACTAACATAAAAGAATAATTAATGGGAATTCTGAAACTAGATGCAACTGCATTAAACTAACATCAAAGAATAACTCACTGGAAATCGGAAACTCGATGCAACTGGATTGAACAAACCTCAAAGAAGAACAATTAATGGGAAATCGAAAACTGAATGCAAATGCATTAACATCGTCAAATAATAATTAACGGAAAATTGGAAATTGAATCCAAATGCATTGAACTAACCTCAAAGAATAATAAACGAGAAATCAGAAACTAGAAGAAAATGAATTGAACTAATTTCAAAGAATAATTCATGCAAAATTGAAAACTGGATGCAAATGCATTAACATCAAAGAATAATTAACGGAAAATTGGAAACTGGATCCAAATGCATTGAACTAATCTCAAAAAATAATAAACGGGAAATTGAAAACTGAATACAACTGCATGCAAATGAATTGAACTAACCTCAAAGAATAATTAAGGAAACATAAAACTGGGCAAATGAATTGAACTAACCTCAAAGAATAATTAACAGGAAATCAGAAACTTAATACAAATGCATCGGACTAATCTTAAAGAATAATTAACAGAAAATCGAAAACTAATACCTCAAAGCATTATTAACGGGAAATCATAAATTCGATGCAACTGCATGAAACAAACCTCAAAGAATAAGTAACGAGAAATGGGGAAGTGGAAAGTGGATGCAAATACATTGAACTAATCTCAAATAATATTTAGATTAAAGGAAAATTGGAAAATTGATGCAAATGCATTGAGCTAACCTCAAAGAATAAATAACGGAAAATCATAAACTTGACGCAACTGCATCGAACTAACCCCAACGAATAATTAACGAAAAATCGGAAACTGCGTGCAAATGCATCGAACAAACCTTAAAAAATGGTTAATGAGAAACCGAAAATCGGATATAGATCATCTTTAAACTAACGAATATTTTGAAGGAAAAAAATAATTTTCCCTCAATGGATTGGGCTTCCAGTGTATTTATTTGCATAAAAACCTCATTACTATTAAAAATTTTGTGAATAAAAAAACTTCTACGTATCCTCATAGCTAGAATCAGACTATTATTAGTTCTTCTATTGTTATCCTGTCCTTGCTCATTTTTTCCTCTAATGAAATTGGTTCTTCGCTGTTTGTTTCTTCTATCACAATTTTTCTTAACCCAATATTTAAATAGGATACAAAGGCGCCCTTTTGTATATCAACAATATTTTTGGAGGTTCTGCATTTGAAATGGTGTTAGTCTCTTTTCGTTTGATCAGAATGTATATGTAGTTTTTGGACATGTAATTTGGTAGGGGTTGCAACAATTCATCATTATGCTTGATCACAAGTTGGTGCTTCTTTTCAAATGTTATAGGTTAACACTTAGGCAATTTTGAAATTTCAAAATTATGCCCAAAAAAAAAATGATACTTACAAGCGTTTGAGCTTATTCTATCTAATTAATAACTTGCTTAGCAAACAATTTAAATTACAACAACTATAGCGTTTATCTTTTGCTAATTACAATCAAAAGGGAAATAATGGCCATGTTAAGATTATTACAAATATATTTTCCGAGCCATTAAAAAAACAAATAAAACACTTTCATTCAACGACACCCGATCAACGTTGTATTATATGTAGTCGGAATGTCTCGACAAGTATAGTTTTACATTGAAAATGGTATTTATCATATCTATTTTCATATGATTGGGAATGCTTCCTATTCAAGTAACTTCAATATGATCATTGCCTCATTGGACATTCGCACAGGACTTCAATAAAACTTCTATTTTCCAACAAAAAAAAAAATTGAATGGTTTTTTCATTAATGAATTTTTTTTCTTTTTATGGAGAGTGGAATTTTCATATTACAAGAAATTTGAATGAGCAATCAATATAACATTCATATCTCATAGCTCTGTATAGTAGCAAATATTTTTCAGAATAATTTATATAACGGCACACGTTCGTAAGACGGGTTCAAAAACTAGTTTTTTCTCAATGGTACTATAACATACCACACTTCCACCACAATGAGGGTACGGTCTTTTCACTTTGGGCCCATTTAATCTCTAAAACTCCGTGAGGCTATAATTTGGACTCTTTGGACTGCATGACATTTCATACTACTATACCGGTCGATTTACCAAGACTTTAGGCCCGTAGGTGAGCCCACTTGCTAATTTGGTTTGACATGCAGTTCCAATATGTGGGAGTGGGGGCCGGTCGCCTTCTTGCAAGAACCATTGAAATCTTGACTCATCGTGATGCGTAACTAAAATTTTGGACCGGGCATCGCCCGGGATCTATTAAATATTTTGTGTGCTGAAAAAGCTTTACAAAATGTCTCACACAAATTTTCGAATCAGAATATATTTTTATTAAAAATAAATCAAAATACGTTAATGAGCAGCGATTATGGTGCATAAGTACTTGGAAACTAAGGGATCAAATTGAGATAGCATATTCACTTTGTGGTTTAGGATATTAATCCGTAATTTTTAAATAGAATTATCTTAAACTCGATCTAACTTGTATAATAGTTTTCTTAGATTTATAGTTATTTAGCGGCAAATTTTCGAATCAGAATATATTTTTATTGAAAATAAACCGAAATATGTTAATGAGCAGCGATTATGGTGTATAAGTACTTGGAAACTAAGGGATTAAATTGAGATAACCTTTTCACTTTATGGTTTAGAATATTAATCCATAATTTTCAAATAAAATTATCTTAAACTTAATCTAGCTTGTATAATAGTTTTATTATATTTATGGTGATTTAACTGTAAATCATCACCATTCAGCTTATGTACTAATGTGTACAAATCACTAAAACAGATTGATTATTTTCATATCATCAAAAAATACACTACTCTCATTTGAAAAGATTTATCACATGAACGGGTGTCATTATATTAAATTATTCTAAAAAATATTAGCAACTATGCATAACTATGAAAAAATAAAAATTATATTAATTACTCATTTAAATTTCTTGCACCATTATCTATAAAAAGGAAGCACCAAACCTTGATAAAACTCATCGACTTCTTTTTATTGTTAGGTTTAATAATATAAGTTTGATTAAAGTTTTGTGAGAATGTCCAATGTGGCCAAAATAATATTGAAACTGCTTGAATAGCAAGACATTCCCAATCACAATAAAAAAAATTATAATAAATACTATTTAAAATGCAAAACTATATTTGTCGACAGGGGCGGATCTATGAGTTGGCTGACCCGGGCTGTAGCCCCCCCTAACTTTGCTCAAAACCCAAAAGTGTATTGGTAACTATTCACTATTCAAAAAAAAAAAAAAAAAAAAAAAAAAAAAAAAAAAGTAGTGAGAATTAGTGTTAGTAGCCCCCCCTATTGTTGAATCCTGCATCCGCCCCTGTTTGTCGAGACATTTATTCTCTCTACATATAATACAAATATGTTTTAGGGTTATTAGTTCAATGCATTTGCATCAAGTTTTTGATTTTCCATTAATTATATATTCTTTGAGATTAGTTTAATATAGTACGTTGCATCCAGGTTTCTAATTTTTCATTAATTATTCTTTAAGGCTAGTTCAATGCACGGTTAAATCAAGTTTCCAATTTTCTGTTAATTATTATTTGAGGTTAGTTCAGTGCAATTGTATTCACTTTATGATTTCCAGTTAGTTATTCATTAAGGTTAATTCAATACAGTTGCATCCAATTTTCGATGTTTCGTTAATTAGTCTTTGAGATTAGTTCATTGTATTTGCATCCATGTTCCAATCTCCGTTAATTACTCTTTGAGGTTAGTTTTAACACATCGTATCCGGTTTCGATTTCCTATTAATTGTTTTCTAGGTTAGTTCGATAGTTTACAATTTCTATACAGTTTACATATATGTAAGGGTCTTTTTTATAAATTCACTTTTCGTTTTGGGTTCCTAATTACTCGTAATTATTCATGTGAGATTGCTAAAAAAAGTGGACATTTATGCTTTGAGGTTGAGGTCGCGATCTTGATTACATCCGACTTCGATTTCTAGTTAACTATTTTTTTGAGGTTATTTCAATGCATTTGCATCCAATTTTTTATTTTTCGTTAGTTAATCTCTGATTTTAGTTTAATGCAATTGCATCCAGTTTTTGGTTTTCCGTTAATTATTCTTTGAGGTTAGTTCAATGCAGTTGCATCCGATTTCCGATTTTATGTTAATTGTTTTTTTAGATTAGTTCAATGCATTTGCATCAAGTTTCCGATTTTCCATTAATTATTTTTTGAGGTTAGTTCAATGTAGTTACATCAAATTTATAATTTCCCGTTAATTATTCATTAAGGTTAGTTGGTCTTGGTTTCATCAATTTTTCAATGTTTAGTTAATTAGTCTTTGAGATTACTTCATTGCATTTGGATCAGTTTTCAATTTCCGTTAATAACTCTTTTAAGGTTAGTTCAATGCATCGCATCTAGTTTACGATTATTTATGCTTTGAGGTTAGTTCGATACAATTATATCCGGTTTTGATTTCCGTAAACTATTCTTTGAGGTTATTTCAATGCATTTGCATTTAGTTTCCAATTTCCCACAAATTATTCTATGAGGTTAGTTCAATCTGATTTGCAATCGGTTTTATTTTTTTTTTTTTTTTTTTGAGTTAAGTTCAATGCATTTGCATCAAGTTTTTGTTTTCCATTAATTATTATTTGAGGTTTGTTTGATGTATTTGCATACTATTTCCGATTTTTCGTTAAATATTTTTCAAAGATTTGCATCCAATTTCTAATTTCCCATTAATTATTCTCTGTCGTTAGTTTAATGCAATTTGTATAAAGTTTCTAATTTCCCGTTAATTACTCTTTGAGCTCAGTTATGTATTTGAATTCAGTTTTCGATTTCCTTATAATTATCTAATGTGGTGTGTAATACCAAGTTCTACTGATCCATCTGTAGTGTCATTGCAAACATGACATAAAAAGTAAATTATGCTTAATTTACTATGTGGGATCATCGAAGATTATTCAGTTTTCGATTTCCAGTTAATTATTCTTTAAATTATGCATTACTCACTATATGGAATCGATCTTCAAAGATTATCTACGAACGGGTGTTGTTATATTAATTATTCTGAAAAATATTTGCAAATATGCAGAACTATTATATATTAATATTATATTTATCACTAAACCAAATTTCTTATAACGTGAAAACCTCACTCTCCATTAAAAAAAACTTGCATTTGATAAAATCCTTCAACTTCATTTTGTTGTTTAATAATAGAAGTTTGATTGATGTTTTGTGAGATTGCCTAATAAAGCGAAGTTCATATATATTGAAGCTACTTGAATATGAAAAGAGATAAGATAAACACCATTTTAAATACAAAACTATATTTATCGAGACATTCCCACAACATATAACCCAACTATGTTTTGAGGTTAGTTCAATGCATTTGCATCCAGTTTCTGATTTTCCGTTATTTATATTTTGAGGTTAGTTTAATGTAAGTTTGCATCCAATTTCCAATTATCATTATTTATTTTTTGAGATCAATTCAATGCCGTTGCATCCGGTTTTCTGATTTATCGTTAATTATTTTTTTGGTTAGTTTAATACATTTGCATCCAATTTCCAATTTCGTTAATTGTTCTTCAAGGTCGGATTCGATGCATTTGCATCCGGTTTTTGATTTCTAATTAATTATTCGTGAGATTAATTTAATGTATTTGCATCCGGTTTTGATTTCGTTTATTATTTGATAAAGTTGTATTTGTATATAGTTTCCGATTTCCGTTAATTATTTTTAAGATTAGTTCCACGATTTGCATTATGTTTCTAATTTATAATTAATTTTTCTTTGAGGTTAGTTCAATGCGGTTGTATTCAATTTCGATTTCTGTTAATTTAATCTTTGAGGGTTAGCTCAATGTATTTGCATCCAGTTTCCAATTTTATGACAATTATTTTTTAATGTTAGTTTGATGTATTTGCATCCAAGTTTTGATTTTTTGTTAATTATTCTTTGAGGTTAGTTTAATGTAGTTGTATCCATATTCCGATTTTCTATTAATTAATTTTTAAGATTAGTTTAATGATTGTATTTGCATCCAGTTTCCGATTTTCCGTTAAATATTATTTGAGGTTAGTTCGATACATTTGCATCCAGTTTTTGGTTCCCCATTAATTGTTTTTTTTTTTACGTTAGTTTCATTCAATATTATACATATTTTAAAATATTTGTCATTATTGCTTTGTCGTTATTATTTTTTTTTTCATTTTCTATTATATATTTTGTGATGTTATTTTTAGTATAATTGTTACGTGTTAAAGATATATTCGAAATAAGTCGGTGTTTTATCATAGTCTCATAGACACTAAAATTGTATGATTTGTAATATGGAATTAGTTTCTACAAATCACTTATTTTTTAGCAATTTTTTTGTTTGATCAAATATATAAAAATTAGAACAATAAAAGTGTTTGATTCGTAATATGAAATTACATTCTACAAATCACCTATTTTTTAGCAATTTTTTATTTTTATTTTATCAAATATATAAGAATTGACAATACACTCAAACTCTCCAAATATAAGAATTAGAAATACACTCAAACTCTCCAAAGAGATTCAATATAGGTAGGATTGTAGGCTATTAGAAAATACTATCTTTCATATTATAGTGCCACATAGGATAGAGCAAAATCTAACTCTCATATTTTAGTGACACATAGGAGAGAGAAAATCCTCCTTTAAAGGTCTCTGTTTTAGTATATAGATAGTAGATAGTAGATGTAGTAGTTGGGGTATAATTGATTAACGAATTCCAGTTAAACTATGAAGATTTGTCTAAAACACTTGGTTTACTGTATCAATTTGAAAAAGAGTTTATCAAACTCGATCCGCGAGAGTAAGTTCATTGAACTCTTGGATGGATGTGAGTAGAGGTAACAAACTATCTTAAGATGCATAATTCGCTTTGAAAATGTTCGGTAATTTTTCTTTTTCAGTCAGCAATATTAGCTTCAAGTCTCTGCTCCCCTAAAAATCGTTTGCTTTGGGCGAAAATTGTTCATGGTTTCATATTTTCGTGCATCACACTTAACCATAAGAATTAGACGAATGCATGTTAGAGTTCCATTGCTATGCCACATTAGAGCTACTAGCCGGTAACACAAAAACGTTTGGATAGCAACTAAAAAACTAACAAGGAAGAGAACTACTTCAGCTTTTGGTCAACACCAAATGTGTCGCTCTATTTTTGCAATTTGATTTGTACTGGAAGTAGTCCCTTAGTCGAGAAATTATGGAGTGTAGCTGCAATAATGATCATGGTAAGGGTTTAGAAGACGAGAAATGGCTTGAGTTAGAGGTTCAACAACTTACTAAAGTTGTACTAAATAAGTTACTAAAGTTGTATGCCCAAGACGCAGTTCAACTCCAAAGAAGTGCGAGCATGCCTATTATTCTATCTATTATATGAATTTGAAACAATGAGATGATTATGATACGAATGCAATTGAATTCCCGTTTTGCTTGAAATAGTGAAAGAAAGTTAACGAAGGGCATGATTTGCTTGGCCTGTTAAATAGAAGATATCGACTTATACTACCTGTAATCGACTAATCGGTAATACTACACTACCTCTTAACAACTATGTTCATAACGAAGATTCATCAATTTATTTGTATGTATAGTACGTTTATCCATATGAAAAACAAACACCAAACAAACTGTGCAACTGCAATGTGCCTACCAGCTTGCCAAGTTATCCTAATTTGTCAAACGAACACAAATAAAACCAACTCTGCAGGGAAGTATACTAACTTCAATCTAGATGTAAGAATTATAATTGTATACATCAAGCCGTAGCTTTTGAAATGCATCATTTGCAACCACCACCGAACCCTCCTCCTCCTCCTCCACCACCACCACCACGATGACCACCTTAATGATGAGAGACACCACCTCCACTAGTACCTTTGTTATAACAACTAGAAGATGCGGTGTTGTTGGCCTGCTGGGCGTTGACAGTGCTCATCGTGATGACAATGCTGTCATCAGTAGCCACTTTAATATGAACCCGATCTTTTCCTTTATTGTTCCATATTTCCTTTTCCAGTACCTGCACTACTAGTGTAGCAACCACACACAAAACCACACAACCTCACCCGACAAAACAACCTCCTACAACAACACAACCAGTACAAAAGCCAAAACACCACCACCCCACCCCCACAGCAACTAAAATGCTCAAGTTTACAGACTTCATTTTCTTCAATGAACTCAATATTCTTCTGTTCTTTGTAGTATTCTTATGTTTATCAAAGCAGAAGATAGTAAAAGAGTACAAGAACTTGGTGATAAAGTTGAACGTATATATAAGAAATATACACAAAATTGGTGTCGACTTTATAGTGAAGAAAAAGTGTACTGAAACGTATTGCGCTAAGTATTTATAGAAGTATAACAAGTGGTATTAGGTGCAAAAGAGATTCGTAAGCGTGTTGTTTACAGTTCAAATTAACCACATAAGGCATTTCTATGACTTAAGTCAACAAAGTGTACTGAAACAAATGAGAAAAACTAGGATAACTTGTTCACTTGGAACCAGGAAAAAGAGAATACGGGTGAATGGTGAGAATAAATAGGTAGAGCTTAATAAAGGATAACTACGTAGTGAAGAAAGAGTCTGAAAAATATTTAGTGCTATGCGTTTATAGAAGAAGAACAAGTGGTACTCCGAGTTTTGGCAAGGAATTCTTCTGGTAAGCGTGCCGTTTAAGTTTATATCTCTCCTCATTGGCCATGTTAGCTTAAACTGATTTCTGATTCTAGCATTAAGCATATAGTGACTGCATCTAAAGTACGGAGAATCAATTTTTTTCGACGTTTGTAGAAAAGTAGAACCACAAGAGTTGTTGGCATTGGTTGTATTGGATGTCGAAATCATACCAGCACCCGTAATTTGTAGACAACAAGTCGGGAATTTGGTCCGTGAAGTGCTTGAGAACGAAGCATTCTCCCGAAGTACCACAGACAATATACGCACACATGCAGTTCACTATCAAAAACATTATAATTTGGTTACATTCACCTCATTTTCAGGTTATAGTATAATAGAAATAAAGAAACAAGAAATTGGTCCAAAGCCCATTTTGGATTCAAAACAATTCTAGAGGACATAATTTTTTTATAATGACTCACAAAACCATTTTCATCAAAGAAATAACTCGAACCCAATTTCTTGATTTTAATAACGCTCAAGGATAAAATAAGTTGGCTTGGTTTATTTTATACTTCTTAAATACCACTTTTACCCTTTCCTGTTAATAAACAAAATTACAAGTGAGAAAACCCGAAACCCCTTTCTTCTCCAACTGACCAGACTTTTTGATTTATGACGCACCTCATCAAACTACAAATCGAATCCCTTCCATGTTTTAATCAAACGAAATTACGAGAGAGAAAATCCAAAACCAAAGTCGAGAAATAGACGAAGTTGTGCAAAGTTTTAGTTATTTTAAAGAAATTGGACAAAGATGGCAACCATTATCCAAAAAATCAAAGACATCGAAGATGAAATACCACACCATTATTATTTTATCTTTTTTTTTTAATTAAACCTTGGTGAATCTTTAGCTCAAATGGTCGAGCACTTTGGAGTTATCCAAAAGTGATGGTGGTTCGATTCCACTAAGATCCTCTAAAATTTTAACGCTAATCAAACAATGATTGTTCATTTTTTACTGTTGAACACGTATTGTTCATATCTGTTTTTGGTATAAACATTTATTGTTCATATCTGTTTTGGGTATGTTTTTTTTTTGGTATGAACACGTATTGTTCATACCTAAAATAGGTATGAATAATCAATGTTCATATCTATTTTGGGTATAAACATTTATTGTTCATATCTGCTTTGGGTATATTTTTTTGTTGGTATGAACACGTATTGTTCATACCTAAAGTAAGTATGAATAATCAATGTTCATACCTAAAGTAAGTATGAATAATCAATGTTCATATCTATTTTGGGTATGAACATTTATTGTTCATATATATTTTAGGTATGAACAATCAATGTTCATATCTGTTTTGGGTTCATGTTTTTTTAAAGTATGTATGAACAATCAATGTTCATATCTGTTTTGGGTATGAACAATCAATGTTCATATCTATTTTGGGTTCATGTTTTTTTTAGGTATGAACATGGATTACTCATACCTAAAGAAGGTATGAACAATCAATGTTCATATCTGTTTTGGGTATGAACATTTATTGTTCATATCTGTTTTGTTCATAGTCCAATATGTATGAACATTCATTGTTCATAACTAATGTTCATAATTTGGGGTATAACAATGATTGTTCATATCTGTTTTGGGTATGAACAGTTATTGTTCATATCTGTTTTGGGTTCATGTTTTCATTGCCACAATCAATGTTCATAGCTGATGTTCAACATGAGTAGGTATGAACAATCAATATTCATACCTATTGTAGATATGAACAATCAATGTTTATAACTGGATCAATGTTCATATATTGATAGGTATGAATAATGTTTGTTCATAACTCAAATAGATATGAACACTCATTGTTCATAGCTAATATTCATAATTGGGGATATGAACAATCAATGTTCATACATAAATAGATTGTTCATACGTGGGGATGAACAATCAATGTTCATAACCGGGTCGTTTCGGTTGGTTCGGCCCATTTATTTTTTTTCTTCAGGGGTAAACTTGAACTTTCATCCACCCGGTCCTTGTGACTCTAGAGTCGCTCCCTGGTAAAGAAAAGTGATGGAGGTGATTCTTAATTATTTGGGACCTCAGTGTGTCATCAGTCTAAGAGTCGTCCACAACAGATTCTCTAAAGTAGTGGTGATGCGTAACAAATAAATAAACAAAAAAATAGGTATAAAACAAACAACACACAGATTCACTGAAGTAATTGAGGTGCCCTGTGACAGTACCCATTCCCTGCATCGTCTTCATGATTCAAATGTATATGGTCCACTCAAGTAGCATCAGTTCGTAAAATTTATATGTTTCGTGCTGCTCCTTTTATGTAAAACCAAAAGGCTTCCAGTTGACGTTTCAGAACGAATCAAGGGTAACATAATAGATAATTCAGTACTTAAAATCGTGGCATGGATGCCAGCTGATTCCTTCATTCTACAAAACTTTTAGGTGCAACTTGGTAGTGTCAGCAAATGTTTATTTTGAACTTGGCTAGATGTGATTGTTAATTCGGTAGTAATGCAGCCTACAAAACAAAATCATGCCCTGACGTACAAAACTTTGCTTTATAACAAGCAGAAGCTCACAACCAAAGTACTTAAACAAAATTTTTATTTCTACGCCAAGTAGTCATAGTAAATAAACCACAAGTGCAACATTGATAAACTGAAACTAAAGACACATTGGAAGAGAAAATGGAACTAACCAACTAAGGTTAGACACATGAAACCTGCATCATATTAACATTAAGATACATGTAACACACTCATCAGGACTCGTGATAACCAGCTAATAGGGGATACAACCGGATCAAACTCTTAAGGATTGTTCATCATGGATGACCAACAAGCACATGATTTGTTATCTGGATCAGTTTAAGAACAACTTTCAAATGTGTTTTCTTCATATGTGACCTTTTGTTTATTACCACAGTATTGATTTTCATCTCAGAACTTGTCTAACTGTATCGAACTTAATTACACTTCAATACTACATGAAGCCTGAAGGCTGTTTTTTGTTCAATGCAAGAATTTCTGAAAAGTAGCGGTTGATTAGGTTAGGTATTACCTCCTTTAATAATCACAACAATGGACGGGAGCATCTTACGAAAGAGGAAGTTGCTTTTCTAATCTGCTAGCCTGAGAGAGAAAGATGGAGGAGATAAAAAAAGAAAAGAGGAGAGGTAATACGTAACATTGCATGAACTAGAGAGAAGACAACAAAGAGAATATCGCGGAAGCTTCTCAAGGGACCTGGATTCAGTGAACCAAACACAGGACTGATTGGTGAGATCAACTTAGCTAAGACATTCTTATATCCCTAAAATCTCTTGTAACAGTTGAATTTAACACCATAAACATGCTAACTGGTTTCAGATAATGGAGTTCTAAGGGGCATCTCCATAGGCGATTTTAGGAAGACTATTATGTAAAACTCATTTATTTTCTTACATGTATTGGAGTTACAGAAGGTCGAAACTAACTAAGGTCATATCCTCTTCTTCTCTCTCTTCTCTCCAAACTTTCTTCTTCATTAGCAATAATATGTTTTGACCACTGAAATTTCGGAGGTCGAGAATAGTTGCAAATAAGATCACATATATAAGCATTGAGGAGTAAGATTCAGGTTCAAATGGTGTACATTACTAAACAAAAGAACAATAAAATCAGTAGTGTCCTAAAAAAAGTCCTAGGCAGCTGTCTACGCAGTCCTGAATAGGCACACATAACCTTTTCTTCTCTAATTAAGGAAGAGCAACAATCATGATATTCCTAAATCAAACTAAAATTTAGCTCCCCCAGTCAATTTGCATTTTGTTCTTTTTGCTCTTCTTCTAATAAACTCCAAATGACAAGATTTGATTTGAAAGTATCATCTCAACCAAGGGAGTCTAATATCACTTTACTCACCACGAAGTCCTCTAGATAAGTTCACTAATCTTCCATATGTCATATAACAGCCAATACTATTGAAATATCGTTCTAGCACACTGAGTGAAGAAGTCAATATTATTAAAAAGCAACTAATTGCTAAGAGTCCTAGCTGACTAGTTCATATATTTGTTTTCGTTTTAATTATGCAAAATTCTTGATTGGAGAGCTCTTGTCCCTTTTAAGTATTTGTGTTTAAACTTGAACTTCACTTAAATGTTTGGTTGGAGAACTCCTATGCACTTTCAGGGAAAAGTGTATGTTTCTTCATTTCTTGTAGCATTATATACACTTATACATAAAATCAACGCCTAGTGCCTCGTGGTCTCAGGCAGCTAGGCAACCCTCCTGCCACCCGACTACTGCCTAGCGCTTGTTAGAACATTGAAAATCAGTAGGGCTTGTATTGGAGTACATGTAATTAGTGTGAATATAAGTACACTGAGATAATAAAAGGTAATTCATAACTGAAATTATATTTTCTCATTAAAATGGTTCAGTCCCCAAGCACATTTAGGTGGTGCAGTTTTGTTCTAAGATTAGGTGGAACTGTTCCATCTCAGCTGCCAAAAAAGAGCAAAGGGCTAAGTCTTATGAACCCGAATGTCAATCAACTTACTAAAAAAAACATAAAAAAAAAACCATAAAAGCTTTGCTCCATTAGAATTGTACCTCAGCTTGAGAATTTTCAGAATTAGAATTCAAAAAGGCGGAGCTCAATCATCCCCTCTTTCCTCTTTGGAGAATACCAAGCTACAACTTTCCCCGAGCGTAGGAGTCTCAGAGAATAACTCAAGCTGTACATGACATCCTCAAAATGTGGGCCATGCCTCTCAGGTGTGGAACCAAGAGAAATCTTGGAATCAATGCGAAAGACGATTGGCCCTATAACCTGTCAATATGATCATACAAGTGATATATGATTAAGTTGTCACTTCCAGACTTCCAGCAGAAGCAAAAGGCTATGCCAGATGATTACTATTTTCTGGTAAAAGTGATAACTACTAGGTATCAAACTTTGTTATATAACAACTATTTCATTGAATTTATGACAGTTCATATTTGCTTTTAACAGAAAATGTTGAATTTCGAATTTCTTTGATTTCATCAACTTGAGTCTCTAAAATCTCAACGCTAGATAATCATTTAACAGTTTATTATGTATCACAATTGAATAATCCAGCAAAGCATCATGTGTGCTGTGAAAGTTAAGTGCAAAAAGTACTTTTAAGGCGCAACAGCCTCCTAGGTGAGGAGGTGCCAAAAACTAGAAAATGTATTTATAAACTATTTCTGAATAGAAATACTTGTTAATGTAAGGAATTCCTTAATTTAAACATTATAAAACATTGTATACTCTTAACTAATCACAATAAGTTTGAATTTGTGTTACCAAGAACGTTATTACAACTTTTGAACTCTTAAATAGTCTTCAACTACCAATTATCTGTTTGCCTATACCTTGAAGAAATAGTAGCAACCATAATGGTATCAATGGAAACTAAATTAAAACATGACAAAAGTACACGATTACAAATTTAGGAATTCCCTTAAAAATTGAAGTATCCAAAAATTGTCATCCTTAAGTCTCTAGGATGTCACCCATCCTCTATTCAACAAAAACATTAATGAAAATTTAGTGAATCTTGATGCAGCTTGTTGACAAAGGCGCCGCCAGGGTGGGTGCCCCTACACGCCAGTTGGAAAACCTAGCTCCTAGCCTCCTTCTGACAACATAGGGAGATGCCTAAGCCACGCTGATTCTGTGTGTGTGTGTGTGTGTACTGAGGGTTGGGTGGGGAGCTTCTTGACGATGTTTGTCTCATTATCAAAAGCTTGGGGGTGTGGGGAAGGTCTCCCCATTTTGTCTTATATGTAATTAACGTGGGTGAATTCAAACCAAATGGAGACCAAGATGATTCCAAAATAGAGAATCACTGTCACTGAATAAACAAAAAACTATACTACGCTTTGCTATTTAGAATGACATTAGGGACTAAACTGCTGTTCTTTTAACTGAATCCAAGTAACAAGCAGACCTTTCATCTTTCAGGTCAGAAACTCAACCAAAAGGATCTTTAGACCCAGTATATATTAATACTAATGCATAACTTTATAACTGTAGCTATGTTAATGCTATTCAAATAGAAGGATAATTCCTGCAATGATCTGAACAATCCTCCACTTCACACAGAAAGTGCTGAGAACCAAAAGGGTACAAATTACAATACCTGCTGTTGCAAGATAACATTGAGCCTTGGAGGAGCGAGTGGATTTGCTTCTCTTTCTGTGTGAGCATTTTGAAAAGCATTTGAAACTATATGGGCAGCTCCCTTTGCAAAAGCTGAAGCTGAACAAATGTCTAGACGAGTATCAACCCGGGTCAAATCCCCATATGACTTCCTGAATTTCCCGTGCTGGAAAGTATAGCAAATGGAGCCAAAAAAGTCAGCATTAAACATGCTTCTTTGCTTGGTGTAGGAACCTATAGACATTCCATCTTCTGATGGTGCCAAATTAACAACAGCTGACCTCTCCTTATCCCCAAACCATGCAGTACAGGTACCGCCTAATAATGTACAAAAGAAAACATTGAACAAAGATAAACAAAGAAAGTTTCTGGGAAAGCAACCAAATGCCACACTAAACAATGAGACCACAACATAATGAACTTTAAAAACTTAACAGTAACTATGCAGTGGGAAAACCAAAACTGAAGAACAGCAAACTTCATGTTATAATCCTATACAGAAAACCAAACAGTTCTACCAACAGATTCATCTAGACTTACAACGAGAAACACAAGCTTGGATGGACCATGGTCCCAAAATTCCTATGGGATTACTTCAAGTACATGTCGGTGCGTTCACTGTATAGACCAGTTGAGTAAATTCATGTAATATGGGAGCGTTCAGACTTACTCAAGTTATGTGAAGAAGAGGAGATGGGCTGAAACCTTCAGATCTGTTATCTCTCTAAGTTTCTCCAACCCTTTTAGTTATTGTCAAATACTTCAAGTTGTTATCAGAGCCAAATTGTATACAACTTCCATGGTTTTTTCTCTTCTCCTTCTCCCTCTATGTATTCTTTATGTTAGTATCTTGGGAGGAGCATAGTCTACCCTACCTTTAAAAGAAAGTAAGAAACTAATGAAACAAGTAATTAGTTTTACCATGCACGCAGAGTCTGTAAACTAAACAGGCATCATACTGAAGCAAACAAGGCATGCATCACAAGCACAGGTAAAGTGCACCAAATTTCAGTTTTCCAGTCTTACGGCAGAAAAATTGTTTAGAAATTTGTAGAATCAAAGTAATGAATAAGAAAGGCAGCAACATTTCACAAGAAGGAACAGGAGGAACTATACGAGCATAAGGAAGGAAAATTACCAAGGATTCCCGATATTGCAGCATGAGGTTCTTTGAGACGTACATCATAAGAAGGCCACAAAAAT
This sequence comes from Coptis chinensis, assembly GCF_015680905.1. Classification (NCBI taxonomy): domain Eukaryota; kingdom Viridiplantae; phylum Streptophyta; class Magnoliopsida; order Ranunculales; family Ranunculaceae; genus Coptis; species Coptis chinensis. The sequence continues at coordinate 79,443,191 of NC_141463.1, read as the reverse complement.
TTACCCTTCTCTGTCGTAATAATGATATCTTTTTTTTTCTCCACTTGTCTCCAAATGTCACTGCTCTTCTCATAAGAGAAGGCAGCTTTTGCACATATTCCAGGCATTAAAGCTAAAGGCTGGTCACCATTTATGGCATTAACAGCCTGTGGATGGCCGCTATTTTTGTTCACACCAAACCGGTATCTCAATCCAGAATCAGAAATGAGAGATGACATATCCAATGAGATCGACTCTGGCACATCCCAATATTTTCCGTTACGGTCAATGAAAAGCTCAGGCCATGCTGCTTCCAGTGTAATATCATGTTCAGGTAGCTGCATATTCAAGAAACTCTGAGAAACAATCTGGTAGATCTTTCATAAACAAGTACCTTATAGGAGTTAAGTAGCTCATAAGTCGTTAAAAGTTCCAAGAAAGAATTATTTTATCTTTGCCTCAACACCACCACAAAAGTAAATATAGAAAGAAATAAATTAATTAAAAGCGTCTGGTCATCCCATGGAGGATCAAAGACTTGACAGTACACAAGTCCTACGTCTTTTGGGTGTCACTTTTGGAATAAATACTTTATGGATTTGTTATAGTTTTTCTCCATAGCTTATTCTTGAAAACATATAGGATTTTCAAAAGACATACGATCAATCACCAAGGAGAGGAGACCACTTAAATATGATGAAGCAAATGAGAGCCGTGTTGCATGCAATTCAGAAGGAGGGATAAACAGCGGTAACTTCGTTAGCCTATGTATAGCTTTGACAAAGAGACTTGAAATTCCCTAGCTGATTTAGAGAAAGGACAAGACCTCTGACAGCTGCAAGGCAAGCTATATAACAAGAATCAAAGAGAGAAATTGGTACAGATATGGTGTAAGAGAAAGACAGCAACAGAAATATGCACAACAATTGAGTAACAAGATGACAGATGTGTTATGATAAAAGATCTGATGAGTGACGACCAACAAAGTCGTCTATCTTTCTTCTCCAGAATATTCTGGATTTGATAAGTTTTCTTTCTTGGTTGAGGGGAAAAAGCGAGGAAATCCTAAGGTTACATGGTCCTGATACTATATGTTTTTTTTTAAAAAAGTTCAAAGAAAAACTGCTTGACATTTTCTAACAACAGAACATTCATTATAGATGTAGGAAATATAAAGCATGCTTCCTTCGCAGCGCACTAAGAAAGCCCTACAACCAAATTAAATGAATTACAAAATATTCCCATCATATAAAAAAAAATCCTTAAATCTCAACCTCACTAAAAGCCTAAAGAGAATTCCCTTTTGATTCTAGGATGATCCGTTGCATATCTCTCTCAGCATTGTCAAAAACCCTGCTATTCCTTTCCTTCCAGAAAACCCATATGGACATCTCGGATTAGAACCTAAGTCACATTGACACAGATATGCGTGTCAGTTTCCAACACAGATACGGAGTGTCTGACTCAGGGACCTATATGAATAGGACATGGATACAGCTAACTATAAATAAAACTATTACTTTTTTATAGTTACACAAATAATTATGGGACTCAATACCTTAAAAAGCGCCTCCTTACAAATAAATAACTATGAAAGTAGCATATCATCGAGTTGTAACTATGTTAAAAAAATAATTTTATTAGTCTTTTATAGTACAGAAAAAATACTTTAATCCGTGTTTCTGTGTGTCTGACACAGATTATTTTAAGAATATGAAGTTTTCATGTTACTAAGGCTAAAAAGGGGCTGATAGTAACAACTTGAAAATTGAATAATTGATGAATCATCCTTTTGTTCGCTCTCCCTTCCTGGTGATATTTCCTGGACTTACTTGATAAATCTAACACATTTGACTAATATACCGACTTATTTTATATGGTGCTGAAATCATCTTTTTCCCCCCATATTGGACTAAAAGCTACATATATTTCCAAAAACCTGCCCTTCCAAATGAAAGCAACTTCACGCACAATATAAATAGAAAAAAAAAATATGAGCAACGACACTTTCATTGGAACCACAATACATTTCACAAATGCTTGTGGCATACATGTTGAGCATTGCTAGTGAGTTACTACTAGCTGGTCAATGAATCCAAATATTTCTGCCAGTGAATGGAGAGTATCTCTGCACATTAAATTATGTTATTTAAACTTAGTGATATAGGTAAAAGAGCATAATCCCTTTCCCTATTGTGCTCCATTTTGGCTTTTGGACATAGTGAATTAGGTACGGCTAAATGATTTTAAATGACTTTTGCATACACCTATGTGTCATGGACTTATGATCTCGCTTTATTATTGTCATTATTATCATTTTCTCTTTGCTATAATCATCTCATGGGGGTGTGTTATATCTGCATAGTTAGAAGCACCATAAGCAATTAGTAAAATGGTCCATCCAAATAATAAGTTACCCCTGGTGGCTAGTGTAAGTAAGTTCCCTACAAGGAAAGACAGGATCTTTTGAAAGCTCTGGACTCAATTGAATGCACTTCTAGATCATTAATCGTGACTAGTACTGGTGCTATAGTTTTAACCAGACAGCTAAAAGCCACAAACACAAATTGCTCACTAGCGCAGCATTAACCTCATGCCAAGGCCTTAAAAGGGGTATGAAACAAAGACTGGGCGAGAATCAAGACATACGAGTTATGTGCCTTGCAATAAAAACTTAAAATAAGCTAATGGTGCTTCCTCTAATTGAATCTGACACAAGGTCTGCTGCCTAAACTGAATATGTTCCTAGAATGTCCTATTCAACAAAAGTATATAAAACATTCCTCCCAACATGACAAGAAAAATAAAAAATATTAGAGAATAACCAAATATGCATACCATTATCAGTGATATCTAGAAAACTTGCCTTGTGAAAAAACTTTGCCTTGGAGCGACGTCCCTTTCTCTCCCCATGCTGTTCTGTGCTTAGAAGTAATGATGATGCAGGACCTAGAGAAAATTGGGTGCATAAGCCAAGTGCAAATAATGACTTATCAACGAAATGCCTTGCCACATCCCGAAATGCTGGTAGTTCCCACTCTGCACCACCAAACAGTTCTGCTTTGATTGATGATATTAGTTTCTTGGGACGAAACTGACCAATTACTCCACACCACCTATCAAGTATCAAGAAAGAATTCAAGATAAGCTGGCAAATTTAAGCACAAACAAAGAGTTGCAAATAACAGTACATACCAATTATCAGTAGAAGGTCTAAGCAAGAGAGACTGGAGTAGAAAAGAACCAAGTTCCTTCTTAGAAGTAGGTGAGTAAGCAGGAATGATACCAAGAGGGAACCCATTACTCAACAGTGAGAGCTGTTGAGTTCTGAGAGCTCGGCTAGCTTTGGAGCCGTCAAGTGGTATAGGCTCACCAGGTACAAACCGAGCCGAGCCGTCAACAAGTGTTTGTGGCGATGATATATTTAAGTCCCAGAATGTTGAGTCCATTGCCAGTCTCAAATTTGCCATTCTGTTTTCTCTTTCTTTGTTTCAGGTTTGCTCTCTTTTCTTATCTATGTTGTGTTGCATATTTTGTAGTGAATGTGGCTGTTTACTTTATGTTGTCTAAAGGGAAAGGGTTTGCGTGGGTTTATCAGTTCAGACTTCAGACCCACCCTTGAATTTTAATGGACCAAGACCCAACCCATGTGGTGTCGCCCAATTATTTCAAACGGGGCCGAAATATCGACCAAAATGCCCCTTGTGTATAGGTAATTGGCTATTTTAGAGTATATATTAGGGATGTGGGTATTAATGGGAATAGCTTAGTTGGTCCTAGGAGATTAGTTGTCCAGAGTGTTGATGTGATTCCAATTACTTTATTGCATAATATGTTATACATCTTTATCGATGAAAAAAATGATGTAAAAAGTTGTTGGGATACATCTACAATTGAAGGAGCAACAAGCTTAAGATGTGGATGCATAATGTGATTGGTTTGTCGGTTTCCTAAGATTATCACCAAGAGACTAATTCATGTTGCTTCAAAACTCATAACTAAGATTATCACCAAGAGACTATCATGTGTAGCTTCAAAAATCATATTACTGGAACAGTGTGGCTCTATCCCAGCTGAGATCATACATTCTTGTATTGGTTTAGCATCTGGTATAATGAAAAACATGAGAGAGAAAATACGTTGTTCGTTGGTTAGATGGGATTCCGGAATGTCTATCAATCTAATAGGGTTGGCAGCTGATTGTTATAGGAAGAAGTTAACTAACAAAAAAAAAGAGATCCGTTCGTGCGTTTTTTTTAATAAAATAAGGAAAATGGGAGAAACAATTAAAAACATTAAAGCTAGACAAATATTTGATAGCCGTGGAAACCCTGTGTTGTTGAAGTGGACCTTTTTCTTTATGATTTGGAACTCTAGCAAGAGCTGTTGTTCCAAGTGGCGCTTCAACTGGTATTTATGAGCTTTGGAATTAAGAGAAGGGGGATCAGATTACCTTGGGAAAGGTTCTCTATGGTTACGGAGAATGTAAATGCAAATGTTGGGACGGCATTGATTGGGAAGGGTCCAACCAAGTAGACTGAGATTGACAACTTCACGGTACAACAGTTCAATGGAACAAACAATGAGTGGGGTTGGTGCAAGCAGTGAAGCAGAAGGTTGGTGCAAATGCAATTTTGGCTGTGTCTACTACTCTATGTAAAACAGGAGCTACTGTGATTAAGATCCCTTTCTACAAGTACATGGCCAATCTTGCTGGTAACAAGAATTTACTGCTGCATGTACCAGCATTCAACGTCATCAATGGAGGTTCACATGCAGGCAATAAGACGGCAATGCCTGAGTTTATGATTCTTCCCATGGGGGCATCTTCTTTTAAGGAGGCAATGATCAAGAAGAAGTATGGTAAAGATGCTACTAATGTTAGTACTGAAGGTGGTTTTGCTCATAATTTTCAAGAAAGCAAAGAGGGTCTTGAACTGCTAAAAACAAAGGCTGGACGTACATACTGGAAAAGTTGTGATTGGGAGAGATGGATGTCGCTGCTTCTGAGTTTTATGATAGAAGGGATAAAACTTATGGTTTGAATTTCAAAGAAGAGAAAAACGATAGGTCACAAAAAATATCAGGGGTCAGTTTGAAGAATGTTTACAAGTCCTTTGTGGAAGATTACCTTATTGTATCTATTGAAGACCCATTTGATCAAGATGATTGGGAACACTATGCCAAGTTAACTTGTGAGACGGAGCGCCAGGTACAAATTGTCAGGGATGATCTACTTGTTACCAGTCCTAAGCGTGTGGATAAGGCAATCAAGGAGAACACCTGCAATGCCCTTCTTCTGAAGGTTAATCAAATTGGTTCTGTTACTGAGAACATTGAAGTTGTTAGAATGTCTACGAATGCCGGATGTGGTGTGATGGGAAACCACAACAGTGGAGAAACTGAGGAGGATACGACGTTTATTGCAGGCCTTTATGTTGGTCTGCCCACGGGCCAAATCAAGACCGGAGCTCCATGCAGATCTCGCTGCCTATTTTCCTTTCTCACATAAAGAATACTCGAGTCTTATTGTCTCTCTGACCACTATGTTATTTCTTACTGCACGCTATTTATTTCTTACTGCACGCTATTTATTTTAGTAGTTCCCTGTTATTGAGATTATTTGAAATTATAATATTTGGTGAGGTTTGCTAATGTCAGTTAATATTTTTTACCGAGAGTGACTCTTAAGGATAAAACTGTCGAAAACGTAACTCTCAGGGATGCCTTTTTTTTTCGGTAACTCATAAGGATCGGGTAGATGAAAGGTCAAGTATACCTTTGACGCAAAATAAAAAACGGATCGGGTAGATGAAATATCAAGTATACCCCTGACACGAAATAATTAACGGCCCGGCCCAGACGAAATGACATGGTGTATTTAGTATGAACAATCATTGTTCATACCTTTAAGCAGGTGTGAACACTCATTGTTCATACCCCCAATTACAAACATTAGCTATGAACAATAAGTGTTCATACCTATTGGAGCTATGAACAATGATCCAATAGGTATGAACATTGATCCATTTATGAACATGGATTATTCATACCTACTAGATTTTTGGACCCGTTCAACGAACGGGGACCGTTTTTATATAATTTTTTTATATTTTATTATTATGTATAAAAAATCTTACTTCCAAACTATATTGAAATTCATACAGCAAATTAATTAATCAAAGTTCCCAGTGCCAATAATTTGTTATGGCTATTAAACAAAGTTACAAATATAGAACATTGAGCAAAATCCATTAAAAAGTAAAAAACTTGCGTTGTTGGTCATCAGTTAGGGGAAGACTGGCACGAAGGAGCTCCACCGACATTTCATTATAGCACTTGTTGCTTCTAACCCCAATAACTGCAACATTTTGACCCACTAAGGAAAGCAATTAATGTAGCCACTTGAGTCGTTATAAGTAACTTAAGCTAAATAAATGTATGTGTGAACTTATTATTTTACATCAACGAACGTTCCATCTTCACATCCTTTTGGGAAAATTGAATGAGAACCAAACTCCAATTTTTTCAATTATTATATTCTATGTGATTAAAATTAAAATCAATTGAAGTAGAAACATGTTATCAATTCCGATGGATCTATGAATATATAAAGAGGGTACAACTACTGATATCAAATCGATTAACCAATTATGGAATTTTGCTTTAACCATATTATACTATCCTGCGTATTAGATATGTTTTCTTAAGCCTCTTAGAATTACCACTAAGCTAGGTGACCTATTGGCCATACTTTTAACCTTTTTCTTCTTTTGCTTACTTACAAATGGTGACCTCCATATATTAGGTATGCATGCACCTTACGAATTGAAAGGAAATTGAAGTGTCTATGTATGCTAATTTTCCTTCTCCAAATATTTAATTTCAAACTCATTTATACTCTTAAACATCCCAAATATGCCATATTCACCAAGATGATTATGCAATCCCGCATACATGGGACTTCCGACCAAAAAACTAATCCAATCAATTCAACACTCAACAAATTCTTTAGAAAAGTAAAATATTGGTAAAATCATGTCAGCCAGTACATCCAATTTGATTTTTCAATTTTTGTCAATTTAAATATATATAATTCTACTTGAACTAAACCATAAAGCTACACGCATCTGAACCACAAAATAGAATGGGTAGTAGGATGCATGTTCACTCCTAAAACACTAAGGCAAATGTATGTTAGAAAAATGAAAAGAGTGTTACACCATCCTCTAAAACTGTTATTCACCTATTGCTTTTAAATTATGTGCTCCGCTCAGTCACAATGTGGCTGAGTTTCTCTCCCCATCCTTACTCTAAAATTGTGTATTTAATAGTTTGCTAATACTTGTAGAGTCATACATTTTATCTTTCGAAACAAAACTACTCAACTGAAAAACCAAATACACCAAGAAACCAAATAGCAAATGCCCCTCACGCCAATGGTCAATAGTTCTTGAGTCCCATTTTTTTTATCGAAAATAATTAAAAAGTTAATAGCAAACTCCTATAATCCAAAGAAGTCATAAGTGATTGTCAAGTACACTAAGTTGGAATGAAGTAAACTTAATCTAAAGAACCAAACCTATGTGGGAAAAAATTTGATGAAACCTTTTGAGAATTACCAATTAACTTTGTAGCGGTGTGCTCAACATCGATCTGTCCGCCCTTTTCTTTTTTTTTTTATTTTTTTGCACTGACTTAACATGAAGATTTTTTCGGCACGGATGTCACGATGTTATTCATTTTACTACCCCTCAAGATTGTTCAGTGTTTCTTGACAAATAAAAAAAAAAAACATACTCACTATAACTTGCACAATTTAGTGCAGAACCTGTTCTATATTGAGTGATCAAGTAATTACAATGGTGGCAGGAACGTACATCCCTGTGACCTGACACCTGAGATGCATCTAAAAAAATCCGTGCATTTGGCCATCCCCATTGAACTGAGGTGATTTTAAAAGTATGGGACATCCTTCTTCAATGTGCAAAAAAACTTTGAGTGCATATACGGGAGAAACTTAAGTCTTTCAATGTGTGCAATGGAAGCAAACCTGCAATTGAAGTATTCTCTTTGGAGCTATTGAAAAAAGCACTTGGTATACCACTTTCGGAGGGAAGTGTGGGCAATGTTTTAATGATAGTTTTGGCGGTCTAACACCGGTGGCGTAACTATTCCTTCTCGGATTCGTGGACGATGGGTGTGTCTATAGAATTATAGCATCGATCAATGTGCATACATATGTTTATAGCAATTGACATCTAATTCACTGAAGAGGATATGCTACAAACTGATCAAATACTCATATACGTCAAGCTGTTTTCAAATACTAACCACTTGACAAATAATCTGATTTTTAGTAAGTCACTACTCAGTCCATTTAGATGATGTTGGTTCCATTGAGTTTACCAATGAACAACCATTAGCTAGATTTTTCATTTATTGATAGATTAATGTAAATAGCAGTTAATCGTGCCTTTATCAATATGCATTCACAATCCCCTAATAACATGCATAGGGAACATGAATATGAATGAAACCTACTTGTTCAAGTACAGGCAGATGAAGCAAAATTATGTCGATTGACAATTGCCAGATAAAGGCCATCGTCTAATGGCCTCGCATAGTCAGGTACAGCTGCGGCCAATGACAAATTTTGGTTGTTTCAAGTTAATGTCAGAGGCAGCCTTTGCAAGCTAGGTTGCCATTAATAATTTTATTTGCTACCATTGTGATTGTAGTGAGATATGGTGAGCCGATCAAAATTTGGTCATCATCGCAAGACATCACGTAAAGTCACCAGCAGTCACATGGCTTGAAAGATCACTTCTCATTGTGTAGCCAACTATCATTTTGTATGGCAACTTTACTTTCCATCTCCTTTGTAGTCAGTATTTGAATTCTTTGTTGTAGCGCTTGTATCATAAAAAATAAGATAAGGTAAGGTATAAAGCAAGAAGCGGTTTAGTTCAGATCCGTAACAGCTAGAGCTAAAACAAATCACTTCTACTTTTAGCCAGTTTGCAAGATGAGGTTCCAGTCTCCACTAACCTGTTGAGCCCCTCTTTCAGTTTACTTTGCAACTCTTACAACCTTGAGAGATGTACTCACTTGTCATTCTTTTCTTTCTATAGATCACCATGCTTCTACTCCTTTTGAATTTATTCACTACAATGTCTTGGTGTCTCAAGTTAGTTCTTGCTCTGGGTGGCTTCTCGTCAAGATGGAGGGCTATATATAAAAATGAGCTAGCACAACGACAATAGAATCAACCAGATTAGACTTGATGCAAAATGATTTAATTTCGAATGAACTCTTCCAGCCGCATATATGCATGCCATGGAGGGCTAAGATTATAGCTGTCCAAGAACTATAAAAAAAGTCTCCTTCATTAATTCAATTTATATATGCAAAAGATGAAGAACTCTCCATCCATCCATGGGGACATTGTTTTAATAGAATTTAGGGGGAAAAGAGCACACATGCATGCATGGATGTGGCTTTGATTATACCATCAAAACTTAGAGAATATAGAGAAACAATTAGAAGAAGTTACTTGAATTCAAGAGTGATAGCAACTCTTACTTTTCTGAAAACCCCCAAGCTTGATTCACATAAGTGGTGCTTGTTTCGTAAAGTTATCCCTACAATTAAAAAAAAAAAAGACTACACATATAACACCATTAATTAACAAATAATCAAAACTACACTACTTTAAATAATCAAAGCCACCTTGCAGTTCATCGAACACTTTTTTCTTCATAACTTTTGTGAAATTCAGTTAACAAACATAGAAAGTAAGAAAATATATTGAAAACCCAAGAGAGACAGAGAACACGATAGTTTATTACAGCTAGGTTTGATACTTTCTTAAATTTTAATTGACTAAAATCCACACAAAATAATGATAATTCAAAAAACATAGACTGTTAGCAAACATTGACTACAAAATAAATTGAGTTCAAAGTTATGTAACTTAATATAATTGTTATGTTGAATTATTAATATTTTACAAAGGAATCCACCTATTCTCAGTCTTAGCTTAGGAAAATAATCGAAGCAGTATATTTGCTACAAAGAGCCAAAATAACTCCGCTTATGATATTACCAATTTTCATGAAGACAAAATTAAATGAGATCAGAAAATGAAGATATTTCAGAAGATCCTCTTTTGCTTCCAACTCATCACATCATGTCCCTTTGTCTGTCTGGAATCTGTCCTTGATAATATACGTAATCGTAGTTTTAAAAGTGAACGATGAAGAAGAAAAGTGAACGATGCCAAAAATCTATAAAAGTGAACGATGAAGAAGAAAAGAAATCAAATGTATAACAAAACCCACAAACCACGAAAAGTTCATAACTTGGATTTTTCAAGATTCAAAAACCTGCATTGAATAGCTTCAGAAGCCACATTCAATCTACAATGCTCCCCCTATGACTATTTTGATATGTCTGAAGCAATAATTGCATAACTCGTATACATTCCACTAAAGATATTGATCGAGATTTTCTCTAAATACTATCATGCACAAATTCATATAAGAGTTCAAAGTGGCACAATGAAAAGCAAAAACCTAACCAACTAATTTAACTGAATTGGAAAATAATGAACTAAACAATGTTAGTGTGGCTACAATCTACTTGGGTTACATACCCAATTAGTTGACCTGAAATTGCACTACCAACTATTGTCTTTCACAGTTCATCCTACGTTCCAAATTCTAATCTAACACATAACACATCGAAGTATCCAACACTATCATATATATAGCTAAAACTATATAATTTTAAAATAAATTCTTTGTTATCAATATGTGACGACCCAATGAAAGTACTCACTAACATCAAAATTTAGATTACCAAGAATTTAGAATACCAAGATGCTCATGATGTAATATAGTAATATGGTCTAAGCTAATATAGATTTTACAAATTGAACCTAACAAAGAGGAATAATCATGCCCACCGAAACCTCCATGACCCCTGCCAAAACCACAACGATCGTTTATGTCTTATCTCTTTTTCAAGTCAATAATATATTAAGCAGATGATGAAGAGGATCCCTGAACAATAATCTATAAAAAAAAATTCGGATATGATCCTTAGAAGTACGTTAGCGTTGATGAAGACGACAGAGACATGGAAGCTAATTTTAATATAATCCGAAAGGAGGAAAGGAGAAGTGCAGAGAGGAGGATGAAAGAGAGCTTCCTCATTTGTTTTTTAATATGATCTCTCAGGAATAGTCTAGGATGATATGCACTCAGCTTCTGATGGTCATTGCTATATCATACATTTGTTCATGTTAACTGGATTATTATACCTAAACATGTTTGGCTTGGTTTACTTTAGTCCGTTTTCCTTCTTTTTTACCCAAATTCCTTGATCACAATAGTACAATACTCAATAATTACATAATATATTGATGAAGCCAAGAATTTATTAGACATATATTGCCACCACATGATATTTAAAGTACACAAAAACAAAACTAAATTCCAGAGTCGATGCATAAGAATTTTTACTAAGAAGTTGTTGAGCAGTAATTAGCATTCTGAGAGTCGCATCAGAGCCACTCCAAAGTCAATTGTTGAACTAATGCAAACCAAGATAATTTAATGAAGGTCCACTATCGTTAAATAACCTATAGAGAAAATTAATTTCTACTGCAAACAAACTTGTTTTGCATCCAGTACTTGGTTCAATTTAAAAAACTATTTCAAGGTGCATAATAATAAACCCATGAAAAATTAGTACAATTGCATATTCCTTGGTTTCAAAATTAGTATAATATTGTACATTTGACTGATTCCAGAGTGTACAAACAATTGATCATTAAAGGCTATATGAACTTAGTATTGCAGAATAAACGTGTAAGATTGCTACTACTTGAAATTCAAGCAAAGCAAATAATCGATCAGAATTTGCAGTGAATAAGAATACCCCAAAAGAACTCCAAAGCTGCAATATATTGTCAATCAATTGCCAACGCGACAAACTCTATTTAACTGGTGAGAACAAAGCTAACAACGAAGTAAAATTGATTTTGAGAAAGAGAGATTAAGATTTAAATGGAGAGAATGAATGGTTTTTGTTTTTAGAGTTTCGAACCTGTCTTACGAACGGGTGTTGTTACATAAAATTATTCTTAAAAATATTAACAACTATGCATAGCTATGAGATATGAATATTATATTGATTACTTGTCCAAATTTCTTGCAACGTAAAAACCCCACTTTCCATAAAAAGAAATAACCTACATTTGATAAAACCCTTCGACCGTTATACAAAAAAAATTCTAAAAATATTAACAACTATGCATAGCTATGAGATATGAATATTAATTATATTGATCACTTGTCCAAATTTCTTGCAACGTGAAAACCCCACTTCACATAAAAAGAAATAACTTACTTTTGATAAAAACCCTTCGACTTCTTTTTGTTGTTTAATAATAGAAGTTTGATTGAAGTTTTGTGAGAATACCTAATGAATCAAAGATCGTATTGAAGATACTTGAATAGCAAGACATTCCCAATTATACAAAATGAGATAAACACCATTTTAAATGCAAAACTATACTTGTGAAGACATTCTCACTACATATAATACAACTATGTTTTGATGTTAGTTCAATACATACCATTTGCATCCAGTTTTTGCTTTCCCGTTACTTATTATTTGAGATTAGTTCAATGTATTTACATCCAATTTTTCATTTATTGTTAATTATTCTTTGAGGTTAGTTTAATACATTTGCATCAAATTTTCGATTTCCTGTTACTTATTTTTTGAGGTTCAATGCATTTGTGTGCAGTTTTTCAATTTATAGTTAATTATTCTTTGAGGTTAATTCAATGTAATTGTATTCAGTTTCTGATTTCCTGTTAAATGTTCTTTGATGCATTTGCACCTTTTTTTTTTTTTTTTTTTTTTTTTTTTTTTTTTTTTTTTTTTTTTAATTTTCTCTTAATTATTCTTTGAGGTTAGTTCAATACAGTTGTATCCAGTTTCTGATTTTTCGTTAATTATTATTTAAAGTTAGTTTGATTTGCATCTAGTTTCCGATTTCCCATTAATTATTTTTTTAGGTTAGTTTAATGCAGTTGCATCCAATTTTCAATTTTTTGTTAATTATTCTTGGAGATTAGTTCAATTCAATGCATTTTTTATCTAGTAAACAATTTATTGTTAATTATTCTTTGAGATTAATTCAATATATTTTCATCTAGTTTTCGATTCCCCGTTAATTATCCAAGGTGGTGTGCAATGCCCACTTTTATTGATCCTTCTGCATTGTCCTTGCAAACATGACATTAAAAAAAATAAAAAAAATAAAATATACATGATTCACTATACAGGATATCAAAGATTATTAGCCATTTTCTGATTTTATGCTAATTATGATTTCCCTTTAATTATTCTTTGAGATTAGTTCAATGCATTTGTATCCAGTTATTAATTTCCCTGTTAATTATTCTTTGAGATTAGTTTTATGCATTTGCATCCAGTTTTCGATTTTTTGTTAATTATTTTTTGAGGTTAGATCAATGCAGTTGCATCCAATTCCCGATTTCATGTTAATTATTTTTTACGGTTAGCTCAATGCATTTGCAACATGTTAATTATTCTTTGAGGTTAGTTTGATGCATTTGCATCAAGTTTTCAATTTTCCATTAATTATTCTTTGGTTAAGGTTGGTTCAACGCAGTTGCATCCAATTTCCAATTTCTCGTTAATTAGTTTTTGAAGTTAGGTTAATGATTTGCATCTAGTTTTCGATTTCCTGCTAATAATTCTTTGAGGTTAGTTCAATGCATTTGTATTCAGTTTCCAATTTGCCGTTAATTATTTTAGGGTGTGTTAACTCTTATCGATCCTTTTATAGTGTCCTTGCAAACATTGCGTAAAAAAAATTATACATGATTCACTATGTGGGATCATTAACGATTTCTAGTTGCATTTTTAAAATAAATTGTGGTGTCGTTTGTAATATGTTGTAATATGAAAGTACTTTATTATTTTATTTTGTAATATTGGCATATAATATTGATATGTACGTAATTTGTAAAAATAAATTGAAGTGGGAAAAATTCATTTGAAATAAAAACTCAAAAAGTTCAGTATGACTTGTTAGAATAATAGCTGCAATTGGCATCTTAAATAACATTCTGATTGTTGGTGTTTGGTTAGGAATTTGATGACTTTTTCAGTTTTTCCTCGCACAAAAAAGAATGCTCAAAACTTGAACTTTCCCAAAATGCACCTGAAAAATTGTTCACGCCTTCTGTTATGTCATAACACGACACCCTTTAGATTATATCAATTATATAACACGACAAATGAGAAAATGCCCCTCAATAACATATGAAATGAAATATAGCAGTCAATGATACTACGACAGCACTAAGTCTCACTAAAACTATACACCTTTAGCTTAGCTTAGCTTAGTGGTTGAATGATTTAAATTAATTTTTCATATATTGCTCTTACGTTCACATTAACTTCTTGTAGCACTGGATGGGATGGTTAAGATTCTCCCCGAGTGTTGTCGCCTTTATTAATCACAGTCGCCTTTATCAATTATTGGACGTTTCCGAGGATATTCATCTCGGTTTCACAATTCATTGCATCGACTGTTCTTCCTATGGTCTCGCGAAAAGACCAAGAAAAACTTGCTTAATATGTACCATGCACATACTGGGACATTTGGATACAAAAAGAAAAAAAACGTTTCTTACATGGGAGGTTCAACCTAATAAGAGCGCCCAAACTCCAAAGTTATACAATGGCAGTTTTACCAATGCTATGATCTAAGTCGCTTTTTTCGTGAAATCCTCGGAGATCAACCCATTTGATCATTATTCAATCAAATGTTACCATGGCACAAAAAGAGCATGTAAGAATAAGTACAATAACCATAATGAATTTGTTTAGTAAGAACACGATGCTTATTATTGCAGGCCACCGATTGTTCATCCGATTAAACACATCTTGAGTGGGGGAAAAACAAATCTTTAAATTACCATCTAGGTATTTGACAAAGTTTGACATCAAATTCTTGTTATCTTGCAGCAAGGCTATGACATAGCATGCTTGACAGTTGTTGAGAAGCTCACCTCTCGCTCACTGAAAAAGAAAGAAAATATGAACATTATTCTCACAAAGAGACTATATAATAAACAACAAACTTTTGAAATAATTTAATCGTTGTTTCTTAAATCCTTCTTAAACACTGGTTATTTACCACGGCAAAAAAGTAGACATATTCCTACAATGACATCTTGGATTGAATAACTTTCAATGCTACCTGCAAAGATAATAATACACATGATGCCAACAGGCCCTGTTAATAGCACATTGAACCAAGTTCAGTGAAAGAACTAACCATTTCCTATCAATATCCTTGGAACGTGCAACTACCTGATAATGCTTTACCCGAAGACGATAAAAGGCTTCATATATTGTTCCAATTCAAGGGTTGTTACCATCAAAGGATTTGTGTATAACATATAGAGAGATAAGAATCAGTTCACTTCTTTAAATGAGTCCAAAACATTATTTTCCATGGAATACAGTGACATGCATACATAACTCCTGCTATTTTCTGTAATATGCAGTGCTAGCTAAGGAACACGTTGTACCCCAAAATCCACTAATGGCAATGTTGCACTATTAGGATTTATTGGATAACAATTTTCAAATATATGTCCAGTCTTACATTCTGACATGCCTCCTTGGTTAATTCTAATATCTTTGTATAGAAAACCAATGCTACTATGAGTCTATGGAGATGACTGCATTTTCCACTTCAAGGATATCTATACATAAAGAGATACTTAAATTCAACCACTAACTCACTAAGTATCCACAACATAAAGCTTGATTTCGTTATTACTTACCTTAAATTCTTTATTCATTTAACAACTTGTTTCAACGTCTTGAAGATCTCAATTATAATCCAAAAAGTAAAATTAAATGCACAATGTGAATTGTTAAAACCTCGAACATGGATGAAACAAAAATAAGCTATTAAACATACCGAAATAAGAAAAGGTGTAGGCGCACCTTAATGAATATGCATGTTCCATTTGATCTCCAAGTATTTTTTTTTAATATACATAACACTATCTAAAAGCTAATCCCTCCTTCACCGATAGCAAAAACCATTTTTTAACATCGTCGTGTTCTTCCTATATAGTTGTAATTCCATCATTGCACCTGTGAACCATTATGGAAAATTCAAGAGCAGTAGACTATTCATTCAAGTGACATTTGTTCATAAAAGAAATTAGCACTAAGTTGATTACGAAGTAGAATTTACCTATTTCTATGTCTACGATAAGCAACTTTATCATATATTTTAAGTTATTCTCACATTATAAATATCAAAATAACATATATTTAGATTCATACTTGTATGTTCATTTTCTCCAAGCATCCTTTCTTTATATGAATTACCTTCTTCATCACCATCTGATTCACACCCACTGATTTGTGAATAGTAATCATCATCTATGAGCGAATCAAGAAAGCTTCTTTTTCTCTTTCTTTGGGGTTTTAAAGGTAATAAATTTCTTTAGGTATGACAAACCTTGAGCGTGCCATGGATGCTGCTTGAAGGCTCACTTAATGCTTTAATGGCTATCTATGTTTTTCCGTGTGACACATGCGACATTACAGTGTCATCTTCTTTCTTTAGCTCTTAAAGAAAACAAATTGTGAGTGACAAAAAAAAAGATATAATTTCTTCATAAATCTATTGCGAGACTTCTTTGCACTATCGTACTATCCATCCTACCGACTTTCTAAGTTTCTAGCATGACAATTTGTAGGGCAGCCACCTACAAGCGATGAACTCCCTCAGTCCTACTTGCCTGCATGAAGCATACAGATACCAGATGACCAAAACGGTATAAGAGGATCATCTTAGTCTTATCTCAGCAGAAGAGATACAATCCAAAGCAAAGGCTAGAGAAAGGGACATTGATGAATGATTGGAGTCATGAACCGTGCTTCCTGGAGGCTGATGGTCAGCATTGAAATTGAATATGCCATTATATTAAATTACTATTCTAAACAATAATTGCAATTATGAATAGCTATAGCTATGATATAGGAAGTTTGAATGAAGTTTTGTGAAAATGTCCATTGAGACAAATGAGACAAAAGTCATATTGAAACTACTTTAATTGCCAAAAGATATATGATAAACACCATTTTAAATGCAAAGTTATATTTCCCGTTAATTATTCTCTGAGGTTAGATCATTGTCCCTATGACAATTAGGGTTTATAGTTATATTTTTTAGGTTAGTTATTGTTCTTATTCATTTCATTGGGTTAGGCTGTATCAAAGTGTTTCCTATCACTCATACAATTTAAACTATATAATCAGCTACGGATAAGGAATGTGTTCCAATATAATAAAATTAAATAAGACCAAGTGTTTGTTGTTACTATATAATACCAATGAGTGCAAAGGTGCATGTTGTTACTTTCCAGACTTTCAGTAACTTGTAAATTCATTATAGGTGTAACATAAGTTAATTATAGTGACAGTAGTCTTTCTAGTCTTTGACCTTACTGCCAAAGACCCGTCTATTCTGAATATGTTGCAATCAATACCACAAACCAAAAAAATTGCCCAAAGTAACAAATACCCATACTGTATATAATACCCAAAAAGATTGTCATAGCAATTTATATGTTGATCAGTTGTACTGGCCCAAGTAATATTACGACCTATGGTCTCATGAAGTTCCTTTAGGTTGCAATAGATACCGCTATTCATCGAATTGGGTATCATATCCACTTAGTTTGTCCGTTTGTCTATATTAGTTTCTCATAAATTTTTTTTGGCTCTAACATATATAAGAAAACCTAGTAAAAAACTAAGCAACATGTAACCATGCTCGATCAAATATAAATGGTCCATAACACATTATGCTCAATCAAACCTCTATTTGCATATTTTTCATGGTCTATGGTAGTAGACAATAAACTTGAAAGACCAATGTCAATGAAGAAAGATGCACTGAAATTACCTTTGAATTGTTGTAGCTTTGATTATTCCCAATCTCCACGATCTCTCACGGTGAAGATATAAGAGATGACCTGTTTAGGGGAAAGAAAACAATGAATTACTATATTCTTATAAGAAATTACCTTTGAATTGTTGTAGCTTTGATCATTCCCAATTTCCACGATCTCTCACGGTGAAGATATAAGAGATGACCTGTTTAGGAAAAAAAAAACAATGAATTGCTATATTCTTATAAGAATAAGGAGCTTAAATAATAAGAAACGCCATGACAACTATAACTATTGAGCACTTAATTACTCTATATTATTGGAATATTTATTAACTAAGGGAGAAATGTGTTCTGACCTCGGTGGAAAGAAAGGAAGTCAAATTCAGAAACCATTGATCTTCTTTACAATGAATTGAAACTGGATACACCACAGAGTCTACACATGTTTATAAAGAGTTTACACTACTTTTAAAAAAGCAATCTCTATGACTCTATGAATTCAAAATATTCAATTCAGTCATAAAAAACAAAATAATAATAAGTAGAAATCTATGTATTGTCTTGATATAAAAAGGAAAAGAGTATAAAGTCTGAAATACCTAATGGGGTGTCGATGATTAAAATATTGTCATACTGGCCTCTTTGGGTGTTGTAAAGAAGAAGCAAGTGCTGATAAGTAGATGTTCAATAGCAGAAGTTACTATGAACTTAAAAGAATTAAATGTGCACACTTCTTGCTGTCATACTAAAAAATAGTGACTAATTAGAAAAATGATATAAAGGTAGCTAGTATGCATTCTACATAGCAAGTAAACTATTTTTACAAACACGAAAAGTCCGAAAAAAATTGATATCTAGCATTAAATACTATTGGATAATACACATGAGACACCTTTTATTTTCTATGACTAAGTTTACAGTGAAATGCTATGAAACTCGAACCATTTGTCTAAACCAATGCCCTAAAGAACAAACACAACCAATGCATACAGTGAATAGGTATCAAAAGTTGTTAATATTGAGCACGTCTAATTGGCACTTGTCATTAAAACTTAAGAGTATTTACCATATTCCATATTTTCATATCCTATATCATGTGTAAGAAAATAAATGAAGTTAGCAACTAAAAGAAGTACGTAAAGATTCATTGCACAGTCGCATATGTCATATCATTCAAAAAGGACCTCGTGAACCTACATAGAAATAGCATACATTCTAGGGCCAATAAAGAATTGAACTATATAAAAGTCTGTGCTACACATTGCTACAGAGAAATAAACGGCCCTTGCCCTTTGACCATTGCTAAAGAAAAAAAAGATAACATGTGTCTACATCCATCCACTTTGTTTCTTAATCAAAATTTCAATTAAATAGCCTATCACACTCACTTGCTCAACTAATGACTCAACTTTACTAATAGCTTCCAATATGTAATCTATTTAGCAAAGAGTAGACAACGTCGCCACTACCTAATAGAGCATATGCAAAGAAGAAGTCTAAATCACTTAACGTAGAAATACTATATAACACCCAACTTGAAATAAAAAAATATAACGTAGAAATACTATATAGATAATCACTAAATAGTGAGCATAATGACCATACCAGCAGGAAGCTTGGTCACTCCAACTATTCTTCAAATTTGAATCCCTGGTGTGTTATGGTTTGTCTTCTTGACCTTTGCCACCACAACCTTCATAACTTTCATTTGAGGTTACACAGTTCAACTTTCCCATTGCCAGGTGCATTGTTGTATTTCCTTAGGTTATACTCTGAAGAGTTTTATGAAATATATGTAATAAATAAATAAATAAATAATTGACATAAGAAACCACTAATACCTAGCACGCATAGAATGACTAAGACTTAGCAACGTCAAATACATGTAAAAGCGAGGACAAAAATGCTTTGGTACAGTACGATGCACAACTGCAAGCAAGTATTAAGTCTTAATATCCAAGTGTCTGCTTAAAATTCAAAAATCTAAATACCCAATATAATATGGCTGGGCTTGTTAAATTTAGTTGGAAACTTTATCTTCATACTGGGCATCATTATGTTAGCGACAATAGGGTCTCTTCTTTGCATGTTTCCAAATGTGTTGACTCAAGGAAAAAAAAAATGTAAAAGTAAAAGACAATACATTTTGCGAGTATAACTATATTAGAAATTTACAAATGAAAAACATATCTATATTGACCAAGAATAAAAATATTCGTGAAGTTTCACCATGTCTTAACTTTCTTTGGTAACTAATATTACAGTTATTGTGCAAAGTCTCTGTCAATTATAATCTACTCAAGCTATGACCTACAACCCTAAAAACTTACCTTTTAACCTGAAACCCCTTAATCCCTCTTTCCTAGATAGAAATGGGAATTGGCCCATCCCCCAACGCTTTGCCCAGTGAGCCACGGACACCTTCAAGACCCCAAAACTTCACAAACAGACTCCAAAAAAATGTAGTTCACTCTTGAAAAGTTACCAATCAGTTACACTCAAGGCAATCTGAATGTTATATAACTTTGCTACATGATATTGTTTTTTTAAAAGGTGTAATACTTGGAATGCATTTTTGACTACATATAAAAAGCAATAGCAATGAATTTTCAAAGCAATAGCAATGAATTTTCAAAATGCAAAATAAATTCAAATGAATAATTCCTAAGTATCTTACTACAATACTACATTGAACATATTCTAGGCATTAGTGAGATTAAATTGTACTCCATGAGAAACTACACATCTACACGACCGACAATAAATAGAACACGCATTATTAGAGGCATGTTACCCGAAAACCCATATCCTAAGGCCAAGTAGCAATAAAGCTCTTTGTGTTGGCAGCATTGAAAGTGAGAACCCTTCCAGTTCTTAATGAGCACATCACTACAAATGAAAAATATAAATACCTCGGTTAGCTTCCTATCAAAATATAAATGCGGTGAAACTGCATAAATTCGATCAAGAATATTACAAAGAGTGTGTTGCACTACTTTTAGTTTGAATCCTTGTTCTCGGCCATTTATCTAGTTAACTTAATTTCCTTAGTGGACCGAGGCAAAGTGAAGAGTGGCCTAATTATAATAAAGAACAAAGAAGAAAGGCCATCACGTTTCCATAAGAACATGACTCCAAAAGCCTCATGATAGATTGGTCTAGGTAAGAGTACGCCACAAAGCTATTATTGTATTTAATTGTTAAGCAATAACAATATCTTGCACAATAATATCGACAAAATAGTAGGCCGGCCAATGAGTAGCGCATGATAAGAAGTTTGTAAAGTCTCCATTGTATATCATTGGATGTCCTCCCTAAATCTGACAGGTTTACAACTTATTGGTATGTCTTAAAAAATATATCTAGGAGAGCTAGCTATTCTTATATACATTAGCTACATAAGAATGATACGAAAAACACCAATAGTAACAAAATTTGACCCTATAATTTATGGACTTCGTACAAAGCACCCACAATTCATATAGCTTAACATGAAAAATTGATCCGAACACTTTCCCCGGATTGACCTCCAGACCATATTTGCTCTAGTAAATAACTTGCTTCCGCCTTACACACGGAAGATTGGATTGCCAGAATCGCGAATCTTATATATTGTGTTACGATCATTTCATATTTAAGATCGTTCACTTCACATAAAATATAGAAGCACTACTTAGATCATTACCATGAGCATATATTTATATATAAAAAAATACAATGAGTTCATTAAGCTAAGTAGTAATGCGTTCCCTCACTTATTATATGTTTTTCTATAAAACCACTTATAAAAGACTTTACCAAAAAAGAAGAATGAGATATCCATTTGAAATCAAAGAAGGTTTCTTCGAAGAACGTAACCTATAAGTGACTCTTCAATGAGCTATTGTTAGATCCTTCACATTCATTATTAGCTCCAAAACTGATTTTGGTGTTGCCCCTATCACAAAATACCCTTGCTTAATTAATAACACATTTAGTTAAAGAAAAATTAATAAAATAAAGTATAATCGGAGGAGAATAAAGTATAAAAGTTAATATATTCCAATTGCACTTCCATTGTACTCAAAGTTCAGTCACAAAAAGAAATAATAATCACAATAAAAATCAAAACTTTTGTTTATCTATTTGACATATAGATGTGAAAATGAGTGGGTTTTGAAGAGGGAGAAAAAACCTACCGACATTGAAACGATTTGAGAAAGTTTATAGCGAGCGAGAAAGTGTGAGAGTACTTGGACATAAGGATGCAGTGCCTTTAGCACATGTACCCTCAATCTTTGAATCCATCTTCACATTCACTTCTATCTCCTTACACTTTTTGAGGCTCAAGTTGTGGTGGAATCCATATCTATTGTTACTGATTAAAAGTAAAATAAAACTAATAGCATTTAATTAGGAGTATAGTCAGAGAAACATATATTATTATGAAAAGATTATCAAGAAATGTATCTTACCAGTGGCGTGATCTGTGACCGACTATTATGGCCTAACTTCCAACAATCAGAATGCCTATGCTCACATATCAACTCTTATCATTCAAAATTCATTTTTTTTCTTCTAAAGTAATATAAATAATTTATGTGTCATACTAAATTCAAGCTTCTCCAACCCATTCTCATAATTTAATCTGAGCAAGCAACTCAATCTGCCTTGGTGTTAAAACTTAAAATTATACCTGCACTTACAGTAATACTTGCTACATGACTTTGTCTTTCTTTTCTTTTTTTTGAAACATGGTCATTATTCCTTTGTGGCATTGTTTCTATCTAATTTTAAAAAAAACTATAAATTTTGGTATATGTAACCAATGTATTAGCTTGTAACATTCAAATTAGCTTGAGTTAATCTATATCGAGACAACAAAAAGCTCGGTTCAAAAAGAAAGTACTAATGCTTCTCAGCTTAGTGAACTTGATGTGTAACCATGGTTAAATCAACTGTCCTTAATAAAAGGACGGCACCAAATTGGTAAACTATTTGAGTGAGCAAAAAATTAATATCAATCCTAAATATGACATGTTTACACTTTAGAAAGTCTTAGATTATATATCTAATAAGTGAGCTACTTTTATATAGGCCATCTACATACAACAATATGAAAGACATCAATATCAACCAAACTTAACCATTTAATTATCATCTTCGTAGCACCAAACTTTCTTTTCTAACCATTTTTTTAGATCTTACTACTCTTCGCATTTCATGAGTCGGAGAAGATGATTGCTACGCTAGGGAAAATCAAACAAACATACCATCTCATAACATAGTAAATTGCTTAATGGCGGTGATGAAGTACCTGATTTGTATCTCCGTTGGTTTGCTTTTTGATGTGATAGTAACACCAATGCAAACAATACAGGATAATAACTGCACAATCCTTTGTTCAACATCCACAATCCACCTTTCACTTCTATTCATAGCAACTACAATGCCACAAAAATAAATAAAGTAGAAAAATATTAATAATTATAATATATAATGTTTACTAAAATTTTTGAATCTTGCAACTACCCCTAAAAAACAAAACGTTGCTGACTCATTTATAAAATACTATCAATCATGATTAAAACCCCAATATATTCATTATACATATAAAAAAAATATATATGAAACTGATGAATTACACTAAAATTTTACCTTTCTAGGTTTTCTATTTGTTGCACCCTGCTAGGTGCTTGGGATCAATACTAAATACTAACTGATTTCGGCTCCCATATAATAGACCTACCCGTTGCCTAATCCAATGGAAACATCCCCCAAGTGATCCTGCAACAAAAGTATCCAAACTTCAATATCACCAAAAAAGCACCGAAAAGCCAAAACTAAATTATAAGCCACAATCTCAAATTACTTCAACGTCAATTCATATGTAAGTTTATTCTCAAATAAAACACATTCAAAAATCAAGTAGAACTAATAATTGATAATTGCAACATAACTGAAGAAAAGAATACAATTATTTTAGAACATCACTCAAAGGGAAAACAATAGGTGCACGAAGAAATCAATATACCCAAGCATCTAGTGATGAAGCCCCATGTCCACCACTTCCAGTACTTATGACACCTCATATTTATAGTGACCATACGTGCCAAAACAATATCCTCTTGTCAAGGCACCAATTGTGGTGTCAAATCCACCTCCATGGGTGAAGCTACCTTATGTTCTGAAACCTCCTGTAAAACTACTATCTCTGTCAATTGTGGTGCATTATGTTCCAAAATATCAAGTCATATTCCGACTAATTCCAACACCTCCATCACATGTTCTCCTCCTCCTCATTGACTATTTGACTCACTTAAGCTTAGTCAGTCGATGCATGGTTTTGCATTTTCAAAAGTAAAAAAAGTTGAAACTATATAGTATATAATGGCTCTAAGATTCTATTTGATGCATTGTTAAGCTGTTGATTACTTCAAATTTCAAGAGCAAATCTGCATGAAACTTTGGCATACACTTTTCAAGACTTGAGCATTTATTTGTCTTGAATCCGAACCTACCTATGCAATGCATAAAAAGTTGCTAGTACTATTATCATGTCATATTTACTGTTGAAGCAAAAGTAACCTAAAAGTAATTTAGTGACTCAAATATACCTTTGAACCAAAAGACACCTAAAACAGATTTATGTACTATCACATTACCAGATTTAGTATCATAATACGAAGAAAACAAACGTGAGAAATTCCTAAGTTGTTCACCAACAACAATTTTCAGTTTCAACTTCTCGACATCTTCAACAACTCGAATTCCACAATCATAACCAAACCACTGAAAGCTGATTTTTTTAAAGAAATTTAGAACATACCTTAAGAAAATTGAATTCTGCTTGGCCGGATTAATAAAATTGTCGAGATCCGGCAACTGGCTGAGGTTGAGAACTATGATAGAAGCGTTTCTTCAGATCCATAAAGGATTTAGATTTGAAAACATCGGATTGCCCCAAATTAATAAAATGGAAGAATAAACTTACTTTGAGGAGGCGGAATCAAACATAATATTTTCTTTAAAAAAAAACCTGTTGAAGTTTGGTTTGAAGAAGGGGAGAGATTATTATCGGAAAAAAAACTGAAAAAAGAAGGGGCGAGATTTTATTTGGGTTTTGGGAAGAAGATGATAACCTTTAAAAAGACTTGGACTTTGGGCGTGATATTGTAATTTAGATTGTTTTTTTTTTTTTTTTTTAGAGAGTTTGGGGTTTTCAGGGTGGATGGCGAACAATTGAAAAAACCAAAGAGAAAGCAAAAACTGGCTGGTTACTACCTCAGGAGGTTTGATCACTCTGTTTGCGTGGCTTGCCCTCTTCTGTTTGATAGTTCCGTTCCCAACCAGTTACAACATATGCAGACACGGATAGAGTTCACTACGAATCGAGCCACAAAACGATGAGGTTTGGTTCAGCGATGCCGCTCCAATTGTATTCACCTCTGCTTTAGCCTGAGAGGTCCTTCTGCTTATTATTCGAGGACCTATTGCAAATTGCAAAACAACGGCGTAGAAAGGGGGAGCGACCGCCCAGTTGCCAATGCATCTTCTATCTCAAAATAAATAGCTCGTTTAAGCATAGGTGTTTACTCGAATATAAGTTGTTCGCCAGTTTTTTCTCCGTTTTAAATTTTATAGTATACAAACCTAGATGAGAAAAAATTGGAGAGAGTGGAGAGTGAAACCGTTGTTGGTGGTTTTTGGGAGTATTTCTAAAATCGCAAACTGTCAAAGATTTTTTTTTATAGTAAAACTGTCAAAGAATTAGAATTACGTACGATGCTTGAATTTGGGGAGGTGATATTAATTTGAGAATAGATGAAGGAGAATTAAACAAATGTAGGGAGGTGTCACTAATTATTATTTCATCCGATTTTTTAGGAACCAATCATATTGCTGGAGGTGTAAAATGGAGCGATATGGTGAGGAGAGAGAATGTGCGCGAGCTTTTATATATATATATATATAGATTTGGGAGTATGTAAAATCACTGTTCATACATCAAACATGAACAATCATTGTTCATGACTACTTTTAATTTTTTTTCAATTGGTAAGTATGAACATTGAATGTTCAAATGTTCATACTTATGAACATTCAATGTTGATAATCCTTTGGTATGAACATTCAATATTCATAGTGAACATTAAATGTTCATAGTCCTTTGGGTATAAATATTCAATATTCATAGTCCTTGGGTATGAACATTGATTGGGTATGAACATTCAATGTTCATAGTCCGTTGGGTATGAACATTTGATGTTCATAATCCTTGGATATAAACATTCAATGTTCATAGTGAACATTCAATATTCATAGCCCTTAGGTATGAACATTAAATGTTCATAGTCTTTTTGGACTATGAACATTCAATGTCTTTGGTCCTTTGGGTATGAACATTTAATGTTCATAGTCTTTGGGTATGAATATTGATTGGGTATGACCATTGAATGTTCATAGTCCTTTTGGTATTAACATTCAATGTTCATACATCAATATATTGTATAAAGTACATTCACCTATTTGGATATGAACAATCATTGTTCATACACCAGCAGAATGTATGAACACTCATTGTTTATAGTAAAATGACAGAAATGGTAAAATCGGAAAATATTTTATTTAAATCCGGGCAATTTGTCCTTGAGGATTATTTTCACAGAAGAGTATAACTGGCATTTAAAAAAATGTAAAAAGGTGGGGCTAACTTATTTTGTCCTTGAGGATTACTAATTTTGAAATAGTGGGTTCGTGAGTTACTTTTCCCCAAAATTTGTCCTTGTGAGTTACTCACAAAAAACCGTGTCCTCTCGACTTCATTTTCTCCAAAATTAAGCCTTGGGACCAATTTCTTGTATTTTTTAATAGACCTTTGAGAATTCAAAGTATATTGCTACAAGTTGGTGCATATCCATGACTATGAACTCTTTTGAGTTAACATCGTTAATTTGGGGGTTTTGGTTAGAGTTGATACCTGTTGTAGTTCTTGTTTTTGTGTTGCATAAAGGACAAAGGGTTAGTGGATTAATTGCAATTGGACCTGTTTGAGGTGCTTAATTATATCTTGAATGCTTTGAAAACGTACCACTGCCTTCTTTTGACTTGCTTCATATGTTTTTTTTTTTCCTTTATTAGTGTTTGCTTTTTTTCTTCCTTTGTAATGTAAACCAAGTTTATAAAGTCAAATTTGTGTAGTGACTTTACTGCGAGTAGCTAGCTTCAGTTATAGTTGGCGATATTTGGCTACTAAAATGGGAGCAAACCTATGAAACCACAAGGTACAAGCAATATCAAATTCACTTCTTTACCAAAATAAAATAAGATACTCGCTATGAGCACCTTCCATTTTGTGTTGGGCGGATTCCAAATTTGTTTTTCCATGTTGAGCAGACTCCCAAAAAAAAATTTAGTACAAAATTACTATTGGCCTAAAAAACATATTTTCCAGTTATTACTATCAGAAAACAAAAGTTGTTTTCGGTCGGAGAGTTTTAACTCGTTGAAGGAGAAGAAAATGGGGTTTTTCCAGTTTAATTTGTTTTTCTAGTTTTGTTAAGAAATCGGTTTTGGGCATGGGGCTGTATTGGACTCTTGGTAGTGTACAACACAATTGCAGATTCCAAATTGAACACGGGTCTGCCCAACACAAAATGGGGTCCGTCAATAACAGGACCCTAAAATAATAATAAATTTAGTTTATCAAATCATGTAGATTAAAGGAGTCAACATATTGTTGATTATTGGCATCAATAGATTTTGATATTTGTTATGGTTGGCGATACTTTCTTTAAGTAGTATGGCTTTCCAAGTCTCTAAGTGATAGTTTTGTTATTGGTGGTTGCTATTGACCCTTTCGACACCCCTTTGGTAGCTGCCTGCCAGGCTACTTGAAATGGCTTATGAGTGGCACCATTTGGTCTTCTACTTTTTTCAAATTCTGTGTCTCTCGAATTTTTCTCAAGTTTTGGAATGTAAAACATCAAGCTTCATGGTTCGTTGTTATTTTGGTAGCTTTCTTTGGTCTGTTGTTATTTTAATTTGCAAAGAGACAATTTCAAATTTCATTCTATTCTCATTTGAAACGGTCCTCCATTGTGCATAAGTTTTCAACTTTATTAGGGTTAAATTTATTGTTATATTCTTCCAATGATGGGGTGATGTTTATTTAGTTGTTTTCTTTATTATTTACTTTATATATTTTTAGATGGTTCGTATAATAGTAAAAAAGTTAAAAAACATTTTTCATATACCGCCTCGAATCGCCTAGTGCCTCGGCCAACCAAGTGCCCAAAAGACCAAGTTGGACACCTCTAAAGACTACACTTTGAGTGTGGCACAAGAAAACCCACAATATAGCACCAAAATTTAGCGAGTCAACCTCTATGCCACATAGACACGCATACACCTTTCTCAAAGAGCTGAAATGGGTACAAGCTCGAAGTAGGGCTACCACCTCCAAGTGGTAAAAAACAACAAGTGGTGGCTAGGCCAATTGTAACAACACTCGATTGTGAAACAACCAAACTTCACCCACATTGAAGCCCCGACTGCTCACATAAGAGTCCAAGTACCTCCTAAAAAGATAGAGTTTGGTCTACAACATTAAAAAAAACTTCAATCAATATATGACAAATTAATAAAAGTTTAAAAATATGTAAAATATTATTACCTTGGTCAAGAAAACACGGGAGCCAGGAGCCAGTGGTCACACCCTCCTCCCAAAGATACCACACTCTACCTCGCTAGACACGTTGCAGAAAAGTAGTTGTATCCCCAGAGTCGGTCCAGAGCATCTGCATATCAGCCTGCAAAAGCTGAAAAGGTTGGAAAAGACATTTGAAACTAATCATACATATCTATTATGAAAAAAACATTCCATACAATTAAGTATAAAATATTCAATTCACAAAGAACCTCGAAAATATCCAATGCCTCAAAATCAAATCTGGACATGGATGAGAACTATTATAGGCCATAAGTATTCAGTTTTCAACAAAACAATATATAGTTAAAACAAAAAACAAAAAAACTTCAATATGTTGAGGAAAAAATTAGACTTAAATTGAGGTGTACGTAAATGTTGTTTGTTAAGTAATCAATCACACTGCACCTAGGCCCGGTTAGGATTGTTGACCATGAGTATTTAGTTGTCGATAAAATTACATTTAGTTTTTTCTTTAAAAAAAAACATGTTTGATGTGCCGAGGAAAACAATGCTAGATTTAAATTGGGGCGATAAGTAATCGATGTCTAGCAGGGTGCCTATTATAGTTTATAGTTTGTAGGTGAATAAAGAGAAAAATATATTTAAATTGGTGTCATACAGTAATCAATTCAAACATAAGCGTGGTTGCAGTCTATTATATGCCATTAGTATTTAGTTTTCATCAAAATAATATTTACTAAAAAAGTTTCGATTTGTCGAGGAAAAAAAAGTAAATTTTAATTGCGGATGTAAAATGTTGGTTATTATGTAATCAATCATACCTAGGCTTGACTAGGGCGTCTATTGTAGAACATGAGTATTTAGTTTTCATAAAAAAAAAATAGCAAAAAAAAAACTTTAATGTAAAGGAAAAAAAAAGTAGGTTTAAATTGGGGTGTAAATGGGCTAGTTGTTTAGCAATAAGTATCCAATTTTTAATGAATCAATATTTGTATAAAAGAGTACGATGTGTTGAGGAAAAAATAAATAAATTAGAGTATAAATGTGGGTTTTAAGTAACAAATCAAACTTAATTATGCTTGTCTAGATTGGGAGTAGGGGAGCAGATAAATATTTAGTTTTAGTTAACAAAAATCATGAAAAAAAAAAAAAAAATGTTCGATCTTAAAACCACTCATATCTAGCTAGGTTGTGTGGTTGAACCTAGAGACTGCCAAGTACATCTAGCCATAGCGGCTATTGTTGTCATTGAAATTCAGGTCCCTCACAAGCATGTTGGACCTATTGGGCCTGAGTCCTAGGCAACCCATCTGTCCCACTCAATATTGTTTCTTCATACAAAAAATTCCTATCATAGAGCCAAGCAGACAAACGTACTCACATATATTTGAGGTCGCTCCTCACAACACTAATCTCTATATATATTATAGCTCTCCCTCCTCAATTGAGGAAGCATTGCTAGAGGGTCCACGTGTCCATACTAATTACGATAAATCAGGAGAGTTACTAGAGTGAAAAAAAAATCGCGGATAAGATTCTAAACCCACGAGTCCCCCAAAACCTTATTTCTCCTTAACTCTTTTTGCAAATTGTCCCTTAAATATCGTTTTATCTTTCCAGCTTAAACAGGGGACTTTGGATTTGCCCAGCAACAGAGATAAAGGCAGGTGCATTCCTTTCATTTCGAGATTGAACAGCAGCTGGTTGAATTAGTCGAAGAAGTTGAGTAAGTTGGGAAGGAATAGGCCCAACTGAACCAATTGCTTCTATTCCAGATAGGGCTCAGAAGAAATTCTCATCTAGATGTTATCAATATCGTTAAGACTGCTGATTTGCTTCATTTATGCTTTTCTCTGTTTACGGGAATTTGATAGGATAGAGATCGGTCTTATAAGATTGCCTTTAGCCACCCCATCCTGACTCTAGCTAGCCTAATTGAAATGGTGTTGGAGCAAAAGGATGATTTATACCCACCGTAGACTGCTCCATTGATAAGAACAGCCTTCCCGATGATGTGATTCGCTTAAGGATGAATTTGCATTGGAATTATATTCTATCAAATTTGCACTAGATAAAACCACAGTGCCTACTAGATAAAACCACAGTGCCCTTTCTCACTAATTTAAAAGAAGATAGAATCTATTCACGATTTGTAGCGACATATCTTGACATAACAAAATTGTATAAGCTTAAGCTTGGAGAGATTGTTACAACTATTCCTACCATTGGCAAGTAAGTTAAATTTTCAAGATTTGTGGGTATTTGATTTATTATATATATTGTTAAGCCTTTTTAGTGACGAGGATTGTGAATTATTTTTTTGTTGTAGAGAGGACATCAGAATTCTTTGAAAATGATGTCAGTGTTCTTTTTGGTGTTGGGTCTTGGTGAACTTGCTCTTGGATTAGTTTTTACCGTGGGTTGGATTTTCTACTTCATAGGTTACTCCACTGGTACAACCTACGATTCTATAGGTTACAACATATAGTATAGAAGAGGAACACTGGTACAACCTACGATTCTGCTTCTGATAATGAGGGTTATGATAATGTGAATGTTAGGCATAGGGTAATGAATGCTTCTCAGACCGGCACATCTTTTGGAAACAAGGATGATGATTCCCTAATGGTGCGGTATAGTGTAGCCAATGACACAAATGAACTTGCAAGAAACAGGGTAAAGGATCAGAATCCAACTGCTTTGGGCGACCACAATGAATGTAAATACGCGGAAACCACCACATTACCAGGCAGCACAAGAGATGAAAGAATTTAAGATCTGGAGGGTGTTCAAAACAGAGTGACACTGGTGTTCAGAACATATGGGGTAGGCTAACACATGAGGAGCAAAAGGTTTTGTTTCAGATGTCCTTACGTGGAGTCAAGCCAAAATAGGTTCTTAATGTCATCAAAGAGCGAGATCCAAATAATTCTTCTAAGTTGCAACACATATACAATGCACGCGCCAGATTAATAAATGTTGAAATTAAAGAATGGAAGTTGTCCCCAACTCTCCTTCTTTCCAACATGTACCAGCACCCCAACCTGATCACCCCTGGTGTCGATGGCCAAGGACAACCTATTGACCCTCGCAAGATCCAGAAACACTTTGAAGACTTTTACGAGGATATCTATGAGGAGCTCCATAAGTTTGGCGAGATTGAGAGTCTCAACATTTGCGACAACCTCGCTGATCACATGGTTGGCAATGTCTATGTTCAGTTCACTGAAGAAGACCAGGCTGCTACTGCTTTGAAAGCCTTTGCAGGGCCGTTTCTATTCTGGCTGCCCCATTATTGCTAATTTCTCCCCGTTACCGACTTCCGTGAGGCTATATGTCGACAGTTTGAGGAGAACAACCGCAACAGAGGTGGTTACTGTAATTTTATGCACGTCAAACAGATTGGCGGGGACTTGAGGAAAAGCTTTATGGATCCTACCACCGTCACTCTACGGGGAGTCGTAGTCGGCAGAGTATGAGCCCACACCGCAGAAGACACTCGGAGGGGCTTGGGGACTATCGAGATCGAGGGGATTACTATGGAAATTGTCGAAGAAGTGCCTGACAGGCATGGTAGATATGACAAGCAATGGTGGGAGAAGACGACATGGGAGCCCAAGGCACACCGGAAGTTCTGCAAGGGAGGGAATGAGGAACAAAGGGCAAGGATTGAAGAGTGGAACAGGGGAAAGGGAGGGAGGCACGATTCAGAGAAGTCATAGTTACAAACATGTTACATTAACAAAATGAAGAAAGATGGCATGCACTATGTACCTAAGTTGGCACAGGCTGTCATGCAAAATGCGAACCTCCTAGCTAGCTAGGCAGACTGGAAGACTAATCTTCGCATTTGTAGTACTCTTCAATCAAAAATTCTTACTTCGAACATGACTGTGGACTCTCTGGCTCTGCTCTAATCCGAACATGACTCTTGCCTTTTTAGCATGCCTGCAAGCTCTAGATATCTGAACTCGAACCCATGGAATGTGCCCATCTCCTCTAAAGCCCATGTGTTATTCTTTTATGACATGGGTATGAATTTCATTTCAACCTTCATACCAATCGTACTACCATAATACAAAATATTGTTTTGATCAGAATTTTGATGGCTGAAAAATGGGCATATGTTAATTAACACTGCCATATTACTTGAGAAGTTCCAAAGATCCCTTACAAAGGTCGAGGACTCGAGGGGTTGGTTGTGCCAAAGATCCTTCGTATGTGTATTACACACATACTGATTCTACGCGAATCAGAACTACACTATATGTCAAATGTCAAATGGGAATGAGGCTGCGATAGATTTGAATTGCTGGAGCCTCATTCGTTTTCAAAACATATTACCTTAAAATACTAACTGCCCAACTCTTAATGGATTAGTTAATTGATATGTATTAGTTATTGGATATGGATATGGAGTTCATGAATATGGATTAGTTAATAGATCAACGACAAAATTCTTATGCTACACAACTGCTGTCATATTAAACTATATATAAAGACCTACATCAATATTCAGGAAGCATTAAACAAAAACCAAACAAATCATAAGAAAACACATCAATATTCATGAAGCACACACCATCTTTGAAAGGTTTTTAAGGTTTTTTTTTTCCTAGACTGAAGGTTTTTCCCTGGTACACCATCCTAGAAAGGACTCCAAATTCCTTCCACTGGAGGTTAGTAATTTTTTCCCCTGGTAATAATAAGAAGGAAAAATTCTACAGTAGATATACAAATTTGAGGTTTTAGACGTCAACCACAAAGAAGTCATTACTAAACATGAAGAGCTACATGAAGCAAATACTAGAGAAAAACAACTTCGTCAATATATTGAACACTTGAGAAAAGAAAATACCTATTTGAAGGCAATAAATGAAGCATTGATTATAGGATGACCAAATTGGGAAATGAACTACCTAAGCATTCCAAATAATTTATCAGAATTGGATGAGAATTAGCTTATTGTTAGATCTAACAAAATTTATTTTTTACGTTATTTTTTAGCTGAATTTTCTATTGGATGAGGATTAACATAGTATTAGATCCATCAAATTTTTGTTTATCCATTATGCCAATTTTTTTTATTTATCTATACTCTAACATATTATTATTATATTGAGGTCTTGCAAATAATGCAATAGCTATGCACACAAGAAAATATTAAATATATATATATATATATATATATATATATATATATATGATCAATATACTTACTCTCATACTAATGTTGCTTCTCATCTTCATGCACAATCCATAAACACTCTTCCCATGCTTCAACCACCTCAATTGACTACATACCAACAACAAGTTCACCATAACAACACCATTTAATTCCACCCCTTCACAAACCATGTTCATATAGACTTCTAAACTCAACAATGGCTCCCCATGTTGCGAATATCCAGCAAACATCACCGCCCAAACCACCATGTCTCTTTCAGCCATCCCATCAAACACTCTTTTTGCGTCATAAATCCTGCCTGTAGTAACATAAACAAAAACCAATGCCGAAGCAACAAACAAGTTCTTCTCAAATCCCCATTTAACACACAACCCATGCACTGACATGCCTCGATAAGTTATTGAAAGGTGAAAGCGTAGTTGTTGTTCTAAAAATTCGACTACTGCTTCTAGGTCAAATGATGAGATTGGATCATCATCAAGTGGTGTGATTCATCAATCAACCACACAAGTGTTGAAGAATTTTAACGAGATTCGTAGTCTTCGAATTGAGCTTCCCAGTAGGGAATTGAGGATAGGGGATGCTGTTTTATTAAAATAGCAAGCGGCAACATTGTTAATCCTATAAAATTGACAATTTGGGATGAAATATGTGATAAGCACCCAAAAGTGTATTATGAAACCCCATTGAGACATATAAATTTGGTTAATTATGTGTTTAATAATCATAAAATAAATATGTTTTCATACTTTTGCAGGTATTCGCAGTAAACATGGAAATATTATTTAAACCTGCAATAAAGCACGAGGAACGACATATATATGAATTCTTCCAAATCCGCACAGAAATATCAAACTTCCGAAGCTCCTACCTTTTGAACCAAGACTCTGAATGCGACAAGTGAGCTGCTCAGACAATCAGGGCGATGAACTCTACGCATAGGCGGGAAGTTGTAAAATTGCCTAAAGACCGGACCGCCTTTGGGATCGCATAGGACCCACTATACGCGCCCACAAGATTGGATGAGTCATCAATCATGGAGCATGTCAAGACAAAAATGACAAATTATTGGTGCAAAATTGACACCTTGCATGTAATTAATTAGATTAGGTGTTAATAGTGAAAAAAAGGCAAGGTGTCACTTTGTTTTAATGTGGTGGATAAAAATGAAGTAAATGTGGTTTGATGTTTCACATGGGAGGAAATGAGATTTCTCTCAAATGGGAAGAAAAACAAAACAAGGGGGACACTCCATTTACTCCCTTGACTTCTTTTTCCTTACCTTGTATTATTTTAGTTTCTTAGTCATTTTTATTATTTAGTTTTTAGTTTTGTAAGAAAAGCTTGTAATAGTTTTAATGGAGGAAACTTTGGTTTTCTTCTAGAAAATAAATAGAAAGCAAGTGAGTTTATATAGTTAGTCTTCTTCTTCCTTTTTCTCTCTCTCTTTTTGTACTTCTAACTTGCCATCCTTTATCCCAAGGATCATGAGCTAACTTCCCTTTTGGGGAGTTAATCCAACTCATGTGAGGGAAAATATTTGTTGTTGGTTTAGTAAGTTGGTTAGGAAGAACAACTAGACCTACATCCTATCCCAAAATGATAGTTGGTGTAGTGTCTAGTTAGAAATCAAAGTGATGAGCTTAGAGATAAGTCATTGTTTGATTCCACTTGCTAATATGTATGAGCTTAGAGATAAGCCATACATGTTAGGGATCAAGTTTTCTTCTATTAGGACTTGTCTATGAGTCTAGAAAAAATAAAATGAATTTATTAAAATCAACAACAAAAGTTATCTTCACATGAGGAGGATTAGCTCTCCACCTTTTCTTTAGTAAATTGTATTGTGTCTTAGTTGCATGAATTTGAATCTTAATGTTTGTGTAAGAAAAAAATCTAGTATTAGTATTAAACTTACTCACTAGTTCCCTAAGAGTAAAAACCAAGTTGTAGTTGTCCTAGACTTAGGTTGGTTCGAATCCTTACTTTAACTTTATGAACACAAAAATCGTGAGTAAGGAAATCTTTGAATTCGCATTTTTCGCCAAATTAGAGAGTAAATCTCTAACGTAGTAAAAAGAGCAATATCAATATGCGTGGGAAAAAGATGTAGCATAGCCAAATTTGAATAGAAGTTGTGATACTATACCAGCTTAAAACATATATTATAAAAAGTTTGGACCCTAGGCCCAATAATAAACGTATAAGTTTCAAATCCCAATAACTTCTAGCTAATTGAAAGAAAAAGTCTAATTTAAGATAGGGTGATTTAGCTTTAGCTCCTCCCAATAATATAGGTATTTGCGTTGGATCAAAACTTTTTCGTTTCTTAGCTTTAAGTCCCCCTACCGTTAGTTGACCGCGTTGACCGTCATTGACCAAGTTTGCCACTTTCAAAATGCTTTAACTACTTTTGAAACGTTTTGCACGGGCCCACACTATAAAACTCAAAATCTAAATTTCAAATTACCCAACACGTGTCGTAATCGTGGCTACTAACAGAGTGGAGGTTGCAAACAGAGAGAAGCTCGCTGTTGAAGAATCTCTTCAGAAGTGGAGATCTAATCATGGCCAAAATATCCAAATTTAAGATATATACAAAACTAGAATCCTACGAAAAGTAAACTTCCAATCACGTAGTCAAACCAAAAAACTAGATAGCTTATTTTCTTCCTCTTCCCCATTATTTACAATTATTTTCTCACGTCATTTCATATTTTGTTATATTAAAGAGTATTGGATCAAGAATTTATAAATTTTATTATGTATATTGCAGATAATGGCTTATGAAAATTATAAGTTATGTAAAAAAAAATTGCTAAAGGAAATTCTAGAAAATAGACTTAACGTTCAACAAGATCCGGTCTACAACACCGAATTAGAGAACGGACGATTCAAAAGCACTGTAAAATTAAAGGTGCCAAAAGACTTATTCTTTAACAATGAAGACGTCGTAGTTAAAGAAATTTATGGAAGCACTACATATTCTATTGCAAAAGTAGAGGATTTAGCAGCTTTTACGCCAATATCGCTTTATAAAGCATGAGCGTGATATAGAAATTGAAGACTTCAATTTCAATGAACTTATGAAGAAAAGAAAAGAGGTTGAAGAGAAACAGAATCAACTCGACATCCTCAGAAATATTATGCTAGATTGTTTGGTTGATGATAAGCAAAATCAACTCGACATCCTCAGAAATATTATGCTAGATTGTTTGGTTGATGATAAACACAACAAAGATAAGATAAATGGTCTCGAAGAAAAAATTAAAGGAATGAAGGACATAGATAGTTTAATAATAAAGAGAAGAAAAACATGAGGATTAGTACTTGAATACAAAAAAATTATTATGTTGGTCAAATAGTGTTTTTTTTTTATTTAAATGTTAAACCCTTATTTTAAACTTTATATATGCATTAATTTCATTTATTTACTTCATTTGTAGCAAAATAACGTTGTTTTGAAAGAATAATGTAGTCTGAAGTTTTGAAAGAAGAATGTATAGATATAAACTTGCATTTATGTCCTATTCGTATTTAATGTGTTATTCGAACTGTAGCATTACAAAAAAAGTCTTCTGATTTCACTGAAGTTCATGCCTGAAACGAATGAACCTAAAAACATACGAACATTAACCCAAATTTATTGGCGGAAGCAATGAAAAATTAACTCTTATAAGGAGTAGTTAAATGGGTAAATCCAACGGCGCGTACTCGAGGATTTAGAACATCATTTGCCAATAACTAAAAAAAAAAAATATTTAGAAATATATGTAGGCCTAAAGGAATGCCTAAAGATCAAGAATAGTGCTCATTTATCTGTTTCGTCTTCAAAATTAGTAGCCAAGCTATATCCAATAATATAAGCATATGTCATGGTATAAGCTTTTTTGCAAACTTGCAAAGTATCAAGACAATATTACAATTCTAAACATAAATAAGTGCCCTCCAAAAACAAAAAAACTAACACAAACTTTCTACAACTAACAAAACAACAGTTGATATTTCTTAACAATATCCACAACTAACATATGTGCTTTAGCCTTGGACTTTGCTATCCATTTATGTGTTTGCAAAACCACACATTTGTCTTCCCAATCCATACTCTTAAATATTACTCCTGATGCAGGTTTACTACTAAACCTGTCGAATCAAACATAAAATATTCAATTCAGCCAAAACATAAATTAGGAGAAAGAGAACACCCAAGTCCACAACACATGCACATGTACAATTAATCCGATTTTGTCTCTTAAGTATCTTAAGCAATTGGACTAAAACAATATTTGACTAAAACAACTTACCCATCCATGGCGTCTACTGTAGTAGATAAGTAAGACTACAATGAATATAAAACCAAGAGAGCAGAGAGCGAGGACTATGAGTTTAGGGGAAATGGATTTGTGGCTGAATGTGTAAGGATCGATGAGGGAAGAACTTCTACACTTTCACCAAAACAAACTTCAGACGTCAGAACTTCTTCTTTTTTTGTGTTTGAACAATTAAATATCAGTTCACGTGATCTTCCAATGAAAAATGAAATAAACTAAATAAACCGAACAAACAAAATTTAAAATAAGCAGAGACCAAACCAAAATAACATAGCCCATTTCATAAACAAGTGTTTACAATATGTCTTATTTTCAAAGCAATAATGTTACACCGACACACTTATTTAACATTTTAAGTTACTATTTAAATCTACTGATGTGTCAAAAGTCCTAATAAGTGCAAGTTTATACAGCAACAAATTTTTTTTAATAAATAAGACTCTGACCAAGGACACATTTACATTGTGAAACTTTTTCTTGAAGTATGGATGAGATTAGAGATGAAAAAGACACTAGGATTAGTAAAAGATTATTGATCATACTTTCTTGCTTTAGCCACTATTGAGTAAAAAGAATCTATACATACCTTAGATTACTATCGAGGAAGAGAAACTCATAACACGTGCAATCATTACCTATGAAAGTAGTTTACTTGCTTACTTTAACAAGTGAATTTAGATGAGTGATAAATATAATATTCATATCTCATAACTCTAAATAGTTACTAATAATTTTCATAATAATTTAAGTAGGGCCGGGTTCGAAAACTAGTAATCACTTGTAGCAGGATACAACTCCCTAACCATTTTTTTTTTCTTAAAAAAAGGATAATAATAATTGTTTAATGAATTAACCATAGCGTAGCTTACTTGCATTAAACTATTTCAGAATGTCTTAGATTAGATGTAATTAACTATAGCGTAACTTACTTGCATTAAACTATTTCAGAATGTCTTAGATTAGATGTAATAATTTACTTGCATTAAACTATTTCTTATGCTACAATTCAACTGATGTACTAATTTACATGCTGCATCACTTTAAATTGCAGGCCAGGATTGGATAAAAACAATTATGGGCCAGATTATACAACGTAGTCTCAACATATTTTGCTTAGATTAACAACAGAGTTCAAGTCCAATTATTGTCTTATACATGAGACGAGCATAAAACTGAAAAAGAGAGAAACACATGGATGGATTAGCTAGACTCTACTTTGAGACAACATATTGATAATCGACAAAGCAATAGCACTCAATTGAAACAAATCGTTGTTCCTCTTAGTCAATGGAGATTTGGTACCTCTCCTCTCCTTAAACCCTTCTTCACAAGTCACAGGAGTATCCATTGTTGCGCTAATCTCAACATTGGCTTCGTCATAACGCTCAACTTTTATGTCGTCCATAGCAATATTCAGTGAGGAGATGGAGTCCGAATAAAGATCGAAGCAATCCCTCAAACAAGCCTTCACATAAGGTCTAATTGTCCTGGACTTCGATAGCTTTTGAATGTAGGACATGGTATGGCTTGCATTGTATTTGGCCAAGTTCATTGAGATAACTCCAAGTCCACTAAGATTGACCTTATTACTGATATGGACTGCTTCGAAAGTGGTCGTGCAGAAAGTAAAATTTACATTAGGATCACCCTCAGCTGCCTTTCTGCATGTTTGGTCAATGAGATCCTTGCCAAATGCAACATGAAGGAGGAGAAGAAAAGAGAAAGAAAAGAACAAGTGAAAGGGAGTTGTCATTTTTCTTTCTTCTTTTCCTATAGGATGCAAATCTTTCTTACTTGAAATACTTTCTGTTTTTCTTCCAGGTGACTACTATATACTGGTGGTGCAATGGGTCTTTGCTGAAAGTTTGAAAAAAAAGTTATATAAGATCGAATCAATGTAGAGAGAGAAAAATAATGCGAGATAAGAGCGTAGGATGATCTTATCTGGTAGTATGTAAGGTTAGTTTGGTAATTCTTGAATCTTTATATTTCAAAAATCATAGACAAAAATAAAAAGGAAAAGAAAAGGCATGATACTTGTGAAGTTGTGAATTCAAATTACCAAGCAACCAAAAGAGCTTCTTTTCCTTCAAAGCAAGTTCAAAGAGAAATGAGAGGTGAAAAATGCAATCACAGGCTAGAAAGTACCCCTAGAAAATATTGCTACTCTTCTGTTCTTTATTAACGAATGACAAAATCAACAAACAATATTTTTCGTTCTCATATGAGTGAAATGACAGAGGTGGGTCACCAGATTTCCATGGTATGGAAAGGTTTACAAGTTTAATTAAACAAACAAATACGACATTCACACTACTTTTGTGATACTAGAATGTATTATATATATACTGTCACTGTTCTAAAAATCGGTCTAGGCGGCCGCCTTAGGTGGTGCTTAACCGACTTCGCCAGCCTAAGTCATTTAAAAATCAGTGGACCGACTAGAAGAGTCTAAGTGCGACCGATTAAAGCGGGCTAAAGCGGCTTCTAAAGCGGTCCAGTCAAAGTTATTATTTTATTTTTTTGAATGATTATATGTCGAAAATTAAAGGCCCGTGTAGGCTTAAGATTTGAATGAGTTTAAAAAACTAAAGTCTAATATAAATTATATGTCACTATAACAAAGAGTATGTTTTTATATGAATTTGATATTTTTCAACTATTAAACATTTTTGTAATAAGTATCTTTGTTTGTGTTTATTTTTTGAATTATGGTAAATGATTTTCTTCATTTTTTTGTAGTATAGGTGTATATTACTATATATATTAGGAAAAAAAACCGCCTAGGCGCTCTCCCACCGCCTGACTACCGCCTAGCGTTTTTTAGAACACTGCATACTGTCCTCAAACATTAGGCCCACATGGCCACATAGTTGGCCCAATTGCCCAAAAGATGTAGCTTACAAGCATTAATATCAAGACTAATTATTCTTAGAATTACTTTAAGCATTCCTGAATTCCTACAGGTATTTAGTCATTTATTTGTCTCAATTGCTTCAAAATAGTGTGAATAAAACGTTTTTGATACGACAGAAGGAAGAATCTGCATTACACTACCTTTTGGATTAGAGATTACGTTAGTATATTGGCACCTGCAAGGCTGCAAAGTACTAAATCCTGCATAAAAAATAACGTATTTTTCTACTGCTACACCAGGGGGTGAGTTTCAAACCAATGCTTAAAATGCCCTTATGGTATCGCGTGTGTTATCTCCTAATGTTTGGGAACAGGAACAAATTTGGGGTTACTATAAAGTTAACTCATATGATAATATTGATCGACAAGAACATGACAGGCATGCCCTTAGCAATTTCGCACGTAACACTAAGATCCCCATGCACCTCAACAACGTCATAATCCAATTGATCCATACGTTTCTAATTTCTACAACGGTATGGGTGCTTGTTTTGATATAAATCAATTTTTTAATAGGAGATGATATCACTAAGCGAGTAAGTGGATATTTTTTGTGCCAATCCTGTTATTTTTGTTGTATTCTTTTCATTTAAAAATTCCGCGATCCCCAAAAGTTCTAATACCGGAACCTCCATGATTACAGGCTTACAGGTCTATGAATTTCTAAGGAACGGAACAAGAACTGAACAAGTTGTGCATTGCAAGTTTGGATCCCACAGTTACACATCTGTTACTTTGCAGTGTGTATACTGTATAGTCTACTTACCTTCTTTCATCGTTTTATCTTCCCTCTTCTTCGCAATATACTTCCCTATCACTCCCTACTGTACAAGAATCTTCATCTCTCGAACTAAGCACAACCTTAGCGTGTTCCTCCCAAGAAGTATCTTGGCACTAATTACCATTATATTGATAGATTGATTGACTCAATTAGCATCTGTCGGGACAAGTGGTTTGCGTGGATGAATTTCCTTTTATTGCTAACTGAATTAGATAAGATCATACTAACTAACCAGGAAAGAGTCAAGCGGTCCAGACTCCAGATTACTTGGAATCTGTCCCATCTGACATTGAACTGCCAACTTAGTTCAGTGATTTTCGAATACAGGAAGCGGAACCTATATGCTTTTTTTCCCCTGATGATGTGGAGGGAGCCTATGTGCCCTGTCGAATTGTAGCTATGATCTAAAAGTTAAACCAACTAAAAGCAATTAAATATGCTTACTGGTTTCCAGAACTCCTCTGATACCAATTCTTCAGTATCCAATTTGAAGGAAAATAATTTCAGTAGACTACAACTTTAGACATCTAGACATCTAGTAGAGATTTTCTTTGATATATAAATGGAAGTAAACCCAAGACCAGTGCATTTCGTAAGTCTACATATATAGACATCACTGGTGGAGCACGCACTGCACAGAGCAGATGGGCAACACTGTATTGCCATTGAACTTATTGCAGTGAAACCATGTGCCTCACATGAAGTCATGAATCATGAATAATACTCGGTCGACGTATAATGTTGTACTACCTTATCACTTGGATGGGTGAAAACTATATGACAGGGACGGAACCAGGATTCAATGTCTGGGGTGCAAGAGTATATGCAACCCATCTATGTCTTTTAAAAGTAATGTGGAGTCCGCAACCACAACAAAGGAGGGTAACATCAGTTCGTGCATAGGAGAACCGAAACCTAATTTTTGACTGCATACTATCAGCATCGAGTCGAGCAGGATATGGTGTAAATTCGTTCACTAATTCTTGTGGTTTTGATATAACAGTGTCAGTTACTATCTCCATAAAACAGTAAAGTTTTAGACAAAACCATTAGATAGTAGTTTATCATTGACATTTATATGAGAAACAATGCACTAACAAAAAAATACTTCCAGGGAACATAATCAATAATAAGGAAAGCAGAGAAAAAACATACCTAAAAATTTAAAATCCTTCAGAACTTATGACTGAACGTCCCAAGAAAAGGCAACCATTGCTGAGTAGTGGATAGAACAAGCTTGCAGCCAAGAAATAAGATTGGTTTAGGAGAAGAAATGAGAGTGGAGCATTTGGTGATTCAGTAGTAGTAATCCCTTAAAAGTAGGGCAGTTATAAAACGTGTGTGAGATGGATGATGTTCCCTGATAGGCTGATACTGTTGTAAGAATAGCTAGATATGTTCCTACCGAGTAGCGAGTACTGCCACATTGGTACACTACATGTTGATGAAAATACCAAAAAAACACCAAACCAAACACCAAATCGACCAATATTTGGTTCCAGGTTTGGTGCTCTATCAAATCACTCACGCGGTTTTGACGCGCGGTTTTTCCAACACCGCTGGGCTTTCGCTAAATGGGTTTTTATGGCGGTTTTGGCAAAACAAGCGTGGGCTTCAGGCTTCAATGGGCGGTTTTGCCAAAACCGCTGCATCTTTTTTCCGAAAATTAGAACGTGGTGCATAGAACTTGAAAAATTATGAGTTGTGCATAGAAGTTAAGAAATTAACAATTGTGCAATTGAAGAAATTAAGAATTGTAATTCAAAATCGAAAAAATTAAAAAAATTAAAAACCTATGATTATGATTATGTAGTCCAAAATCTATGATTATGATATAATCATATAATATCTAAAATAATCCAAAACCTATCATATTACATCAAATTTATTTAGCTCTCTTCTTACGCCCCTTACCACTCGATCCCTCTCCTCTCTCTATTTGGACGTTCCGAAGCTGCTCCTCTAAGTTCCTAATTTGAGAATTATGATCTTCTCTGTCTGCACGGAGGTTAACTACTTTAGCCTGAAGTTCCTCATATCCCTGATGTTGCTGCGTGTACACTTGTCGTGATATCCTCATATCGCTTTCCGAAGTCTCGGCCATACGCACGTTGATTGATTCGATATATGTCCGAGAATATGCATCCTCTCTTTCTTGGCTATAATGATAGGGCAGGCCCCCTCATCCCATCAAACATAAGAACCCGGTTCTCATATCTTTCTAGAACCTCCTAAAAATCCAAGAAAATACAAGCAGAGTACATATTATATATATAATGAAGAAGATAAATAAAACAATTAAACTCACCATGGTATACCGATCAATACGCTGCTCTAACTCGAGAAACGAAAGCATGAGGCACCTCGAGGAATGGAAATATAAGTAGGCTCCCCATCAGTCCACACACGGCAAACATCCGAGGATTACCGCGCATTACTAATGAGTTTGGATGATATGCATTCGAGAGGGTGGGGTTGAAAATCATGGCGGATGAGGAATACATAGCTCACGTCTCATCCCTTCCAGGCCCACAAACTCGAAGTTGCTAGCTCGACCAATAGGAGGCAACAACGAACCCATGGAGACACGGTTCCACCATCTATAATACTGATCAGCAGTCTACTCAACAACAAAAGAAGACGCATCTGGCCAAGGACCACCACTGGCATGAACTTCATGAACTTGAATTCTACCCCACAACTTTGCCTCACTAACATCTGGCATGGGAGCACATGGAACTCCATAACGTCCAGTCATCTGTCGCCATAGTACCAAACCATATAGTCACGTGCGGCAAACACAACTCTGTGACGTGACAACACACAAGCATGCTGTACAACTGGATCATCAAAGGCAGTAGACAAATGCCAAGGTCTCCACTCAATAGATGACAATGATCTAATATCAATCTGAGCACGAGCCATACAGATATTATTCCTAATATGCCCTTTGTTATGAGTCAAGTGAGGTCCTGACCAACTAGCAAATCTAGGGTGAGTATCAGCAATCATGTCTATGTTAGGACAAAGACATCGAAAGTATTC
Source organism: Coptis chinensis (assembly GCF_015680905.1). Lineage (NCBI taxonomy): Eukaryota > Viridiplantae > Streptophyta > Magnoliopsida > Ranunculales > Ranunculaceae > Coptis > Coptis chinensis. Next base: position 79,398,263 of record NC_141463.1, on the reverse strand, counting down.
ATAAAACCAAATCTCTAAAAGTCCCGTGAATCCTGCAATCTGAGGACTTCTACTTCGAATGTTTGTGAAGCTTTATCTAACGCCGATATCAATGTGGCATATACCGAGCTACCTGTGTCATAATCTCTCATAGTATGCAAATCGGATACATAAGCATAATATCCGGTCAACCGCGGTAGAATGACCATTGGGAAACAAAACATGCCCAATAAAAACATAAAAAAAAAGCCCTAATATAATCGACAAGACCCTCACTACCCAAGAGAGCGATCCAAAGCTAACTCGCTCGTGTATCAGGGATGCAAGAGGGTTCCATATATGCAGATCTTAATATGAGATAACTTAATCCCGGAAGAATCATAAGCATCCGCACTCCAAATGAGGAAAACTCATAAGCATACTATTCATATTCTCATAATTTGTATGAAAAGGTATCGGTCTCATACCGATACTCAATCCGTGAAATCATAGTGAAGTCTAGTGGTGTGAACCCTAACTCCAAGACAAGGAAAATAAAATGTATGAGTTCTACTCCACCATCTTTCTACTAAAGCTATGACCACGCCCAATCGCCTTTCTCATAATCCAGATCAATCAAAATACCCAAAGGTGTATACAAAATATTATCTCTAATATGTACAAACTCATCCAAACTCCTAATAACCTTCCACCACTCTCTAACACCAAGTAAAGCCGATCTAACCTCGGTAGTCAACAACATGCCGATATTAAAAAAAAATGCGATAAGATAAATAATTAATTGGTCCAACTCAACTAATTAATATTCAAAATATTTAATCAAAACTAATTAATTACCTCGAAAGTATTAGCCATCGTGACTCGACACGTGTTTTGTATCACGTGTAGAAGACACAACTTCCATATCAAGTGCTTCTCCCGGTGCAAATTTCAATCGAAGTCGTTCATCCGATACTCCAAAGACATAGAGATGTCTATATCCGCGACATCCCGGGTTCTTTCTCCCCACCGTCTTCTCCCCACCGTATTCTACTTCCTCGGGTTCTTCTCCCTCATCGCCAATGTCGCCCGATGGTAATCGCTAATCATCATCGTCGAAAGGTTCAAAATGATCCATATCAAATTTTAAGAGTTTAGGTAGTTTTTTTTTTTTTTTAAACTAAGGAGAGGGTTTTATAATTGTGAAAAGAAGTGAAAGTGATGAACGTAGCGGCTTTGGAGCTATTTATATAGAAGTAGCATGCGGTGTTAACACCGCAGCGGTTTTGCTAAAACCGTGGGCTTGGGGTTTGTCGGTTAGTGAAGTTTTTAGCAAAACCGCCAGTTTTATTTTAAGTTTGGCAAAACCAAGAAGTTGGGCTATTTTTTTGATGTTTTTTTTATGTTTTTTTTGTTCAAAATTTTGGTGTTTTTTTGGTTGCTCTGCTAAAGATGCTCTAATAACTTAAGGCCAAATTTCTGCGACCCCTTATATATTTGGGACCAAATGTAGAGTATTACTGGGAATGGACCACACGTCCATCAGTCCATGTACAACAACATTTAACATCCATTTGGTAGGAGTTTGGTTGGATTGTTGGAATGGTTAGAGCGTTGGGCAGTACAAACTGGAGATATTATTTTGGACTACGTCTTTTTTTCTCATTTCTGATGGGTTGATTTTAAAACGAAACCAGCGGCAATCCATTACAAGTTGGTACATAAAATGGTCCAAATCTCTCAGGGCATCTTTACTCCCTAAGGTTTCCCATTCACATTATAAAGAGTGCAATGTCTTTTTTTTTTCGATAATCCTAAATGAGTGCAATGTTTGTTCATCTAGATTCTAGTTCCAATGGTCCCCTGTACCTTTCTAATCGTATCCTACAAAATCTCAAAACTCACATATATGCAAGAGCTACAGGTTGAACAAATGAAATGTTTTAAGGAATGGGGGTCAAAATGAAGTAGCGCGCCTCGTATTAATTTTTCTTTAACTGCTGACCTAATGGCACCTAAGCAGAAACCCATTACTTCTGATTGTATGTACTAACAAAATATTTGTAGATAACAGCAGGACTAGTGGACTACCAACCATGGATTAAGATATCCTGATTTGAGAAATTTAAATGAATCATACTTGAAACCAGAACAGATGAGACTGCTTTCAAACAAGAGTTTTACTTCTTCGATATTTATTCTTGATACAGAATGGATAACATCATTTCTAACGTGCAGGAAAGCAGAGTGGAAAGCTAAATGAGAAAACAAAAACATGAATGTGTATATCATTAATTCGCTAATAGTAGTCCCCTATAATCCAACTTCTACATGTTCATTGAAGAGTTTATTTGTGACAGGAGTTGATCCATGTAAATTAGAACAGTCAAATCTAATTCTGTGGACTTTACTAGAAGAACCAGAATACAAATATTAAGGTAAGATCACATTATGCAATACGCATGAAATATTTTGAACTGCTAGAATTGATTTCAACTGTTGATGAACAACAGGCCAACAGTACACCTAACACGCTCGTACAAACGCGGAAATCGAACAGGATATTGTGTAAAACATATTGATGAAGGGGAGAAAACCCAGGACAGACTGTCAGAGTCATTTAGATGAGGGAAGCACAAGGGAAACCAAATGGAAACAAAATTAAGAAAAAAAAAAGTTGCCACAATGTTTACATCATCATGCATGGAAATCTCAAAGACAACTGTCAAAGCAGATTCAAATTATTTCCCGCCTATCTTCAATTATCTAACTGCTACAACCATCCACAGTCAACAAAAAACTAAAAGAAATCCAACCATCGTCTTCCAAAAGGAGGAGTTTATAAACCACAACACAGTACGAAACTTGATAAAGAAAATATGCTCTTACTTAAACTAACCAGCCATTGGGTGGTTAGAGATGTATTCAATAGCAAGGGTACAGGAGTCAATCTTGTCGGCCTCTTTGTCCGGAATCTCCAACTTGAATTCCTCTTCGAGAGCCATTACTATCTCAACATTGTCCAAACTATCCAAGCCTAGATCTTTCTGAAAATGGACATCTGTAGTCACCTGCAAGTTAAAGAAGTCATTGTCAATGAAAATGGACAGAGCGCAGATGAGCAGGCAGGATCGGAAATAGGTAGACACTATCATTTGATATTTGAAACCCGCCCCCAGGATAAAGAAATCATGAACTACTGAGTTTAAGAAATATTATGGGAAGATCATTATGTGAAAGGGAGTTGACGAAAATTAGGATTTACAATCAGACATTCTGCAAATAATACACCAGCTTTGCTCCAAACATTGCATGTACCCTTTGGTATTTTGCAAAGTAGAATCATACCAGCATCAGAAATCTATTTATATTAACAAGGAAATTCTTAAAGCTATTTCATGTTGACACATTGAAGTGGATCAGTGGATATACATTTTAACACTTTATACACATTAGGAGAAGTCAAAGACTTTGTGTCTAATAACTAGTCTGTTCCATCAGTTCCATCCTCCAATAATTGGAAGTAAACACTAATGTGGTTAAAAAGAAAACTGGGCTTGGAATCATCTAATGGGCCTCTGCTTATAACAATTCCAGTGGTAGTCCAACACTCTTAGAAATTAGAATTGATTTTAAAGTGGCCCATATGTCCAGCCCAATTAGCAATTACAGCTGATTTAAAACTGGCCCGTGTTTCACTTTAAATAAGCCCATTAACTTGTGTGAAACTATTAAGGAGAGAAACCCGAAAGCAGCAGCCACCTCCTTCACCAAAACAGCTAGAGAATAGAAGAAAGTCAGTGAAGACGAGAAGACAGATCGAAGAAGAAGATAGATCTAAGAAGAAATCACACTTTTTCTTCCTTCTCTTTCTTTCAACTTACTTTAGGTCGAAATTCTTAGGCAGATTCAGTATTTCTTCTCATCCATCTCTATTTTCTTTTAAGATTATGTGGGAACACCCTGTGCAGCCATACCGGGCCCGTATCTGTATCGGTATTGTACCCGTGTCACACGGGTACAAGGCATACCGTGCACCATAGCTTTCTTCCTTTTTCTCTCCATTTTAATATTTTCATAACTACTTTAGGATGACCACATCACCTTATTCCAAATTTTGGGATCAGCTCAACAGTCCAAGTAATATTATTTCATTCAAGTCTATCCCAATCCATAACTTATTGTAAATCGATTATTTGAAAAACTAGTTCCCATCACTGGGACACAATAATTCTAACACCCCAGAAGTCCAGATCTTCCATCCATTTATCAGCTTCCTCAAAAGTGCAGAATAGAATTCCAACATAAAAATCTATGTGATGCCTAACTGTGGCGTCAACACTCTATAACGTTTTTGATACACAGGTAGTCTCTACCCATGTAGCGGAGAAAACAGATGTCTTTGCCAGAGCACTCTCCTATCCATGATCTCTAACTTTTTAAATAAGAATCAAAGAATCTTGAGTCATCAAGGCCTACTTATACCACGAAGAGCAGATAAATCATTCTGCTACTCTCAAAGGTCTTCAAAATACAATCATCGAAAGCTGTCCCACTCCACTCCTTGAGATGCCTAACCCACAAAAAAAAATGGTTTTTTATCACGATGACCTCATGCATCTCAAAAAAAAATTCTCAATATGTTGCTTCTTTCTTTATTCTGATGGGGCCAAAAGAAAACCAAACCTCTAAGAGAAAGCCCAATGAGGCCCAAGATGCTATATTCTCTTGTGCAAACCAAATACACGTAAGCACACTTTGTGTCACAAAAGGGTTGTCACAGATCGTGCCAAAAGGGGGGCTAGGTCATCGCTAACAGTAACCCAATCGTTTTGGTTTCCTTGACTTCAAAGTTCCAGGACGGATTTCATTTATTATAATCTCCTTGAAGAGACGTCAGTAATTGATACAGATAGCAAATCCCTACTTTACGTCACTAATCCTTGCCATTGCAAGGGAAATAGCATCTATCACCCAATCTTTTAGATTCCTTCAAACCAAAGGTCCCAAAATGGATTGATATTGTTTTTGAATAATTATATTGACGATATGCTATTTCGTACAAAAACTAGAAAACAGAGATGGGTATCCAATGTCAGGAGATTCACCTGACCAAGTTTCCACCAAAGACAGAAGCATGTCACTCCTACAAAATCCAACTCCATTGAAGACCAGCAACACTTACAATACTAATAGCAATAAAGAATTCTGACCTGACCACTCAGCAACCAAGGTTGCTAGACCGAAATCAAGACACTGCAACCCTTCTTCCAAGGGCACTGCCTTTACTTGCCAAAAAACACTCTATGCAGTGTTTAAAAAACGCATAGAGATGCACGCCTAGGGGCCCTTCTTTGGTCGAAAAAAGCCTTGAGGCTACACCCTCAGAGGCAAAATAATTCAAGACCCTTAAAACTACTTATTAGAGTCAATTCTACTTTTTTCCCCTCCCAAAATGAAATGGACTACAAGTTCCGGGTAGAAAAGTCGATTATCTTAAAAACTAGTTCCCATCACCTGGACACACAATTATAACCCCCGATTTTCCGTCCATCTATAGACTTCCTCAGAATTGCTAGATAGAATTATAACATATAAATCCATGTGATGCCTCCCCGTGACGTCTACATCTACAACGCTTTTGATACACAGGTAGTATGCCCATAGACCAGAATGGTCTATTGGTCTCTAAAATTAAATTATCCAAATTGCCCAACTCCACTCCTTGAAATGCCAAACCCACAGAATTACAAATTCTTGATCACAACGATCTCATGCATCTCAACAAAAATTCCACATGTTGCTTGTTTCTTTGTTCTGATGGAGCCAAAAGAAAACCAAATTTCTAAGAGAAATGACAATGAGGACCCAGGTGTCGACTAGCAAAGTCGGTAAAACCTTTGGGTGATGATACCAGAGGTCTGGGGCTCGAACCATGCCAGCATCAAAGAGTTACTGATCTCATTTTGGTATCTTTGACTCCAAAGTTCCAAGACGGATTTTCATTAATTATAATCTCCTAGAAGAGACGTCTAAATAGCAAATCCCTATTTACATCACTAATCCTTGCCATGGAAGAGGCTATAGCATCTATCACCTAATATTTTTATGTGCATTCCAAGCATGGTGAAAAAGTAAACAATGAAGAAACAATTAGCACTACAACTAGATCTGAAATTTAGTTACAGAGACAGACCTGAGATGGGTCAACTTTGGGGAAACTTTTAACAACAGAAAGAACTCTATCAATTACTTCTTCTTTGTCCAGATGATCGTCATGTGATGACATCCAACGGTTCAATCTGCTCTTCGTCACATTCTGTTTTGTTACAGCTGGTAATACTCGAATGTGCCCCAGTATCGCTGCTCTCAACGCCATCCGCACACACTCTTTCTCCTATTTCTCTCTCGTTGGAAACAAATTATTTATGTCATTCCAATATACCGGCATGCCAACATTGTTAAAGTATCGTCCCGGGTCACGATATTTATGATGTTACTAGCTATACCACTTTCGAGTCCTAAAATGTGCCACATAGGCATTTTAGCAGCCCAGCCATATTTAGCAGCCCAAAACAAAAAAACTATTCCAATCACACATTTTAGCATGTGTTAAATTCGGGAGACAGACGACAGAGACTCTGCCATCTGTATAGGGCAGTTACTAAAAAAGCGAATTTCTTTCTCTTTTCCACTCTTCCACTCCTACCACTCAAACAAATCCTCACTCCTCCACTCAAACAAATCTCTCTCTTTCTCACTCACTCGGCCTCCTCACTCAAAGGTAACATTAAAATGACAATTTTCATTCTTGAATTGTTAATTATTTATTGAATGTTTGAATTGAATTGTTAAGTGTTTATTGAATGCTTGAATGTTAGAATGTTGAATTGGAATTTATGTTAGAATGTTAGAATGTTGAATTGGAATTGATGTTAGAATGTTAGTTTGAAATGGTGTGAAATTATGCGTGATTGGAATTGATATTAAAATGTTAGAAGTGTTGTTTGAATTGAAGTTAAGAGGATATTATTGATTAAATTGCAGGTGCCATGCAAAATGAGTAACAAGGGTAAACGATTTTTCGGTCGAAAATCAGTTACTAGATTGACAAATGAGTCGACGTTAACACTAAACGCCGATGAGAATGAAAACGAAGGCTATAATTTGGAAAACCCTCCAGTAATTGAATTTCCGGACCCAGTCGATCTACTAACACATGTTACATTGGCTAGAAACCCGGAAACTCACATCTCTCATCGTGTAAATATGGTAAGCATTTGATCGTTAAATTTGATTTCTTTAACATCATAATTTGTATTTACTTTAATTTTAATGAGTAAATATTTTGAATAAATGTTTAGGGAGGGAGGGGGGAGATGAAATTACGATGTTGTTGGGCATCCGTGAACAATTGGTGGAAGATAATGGTTGCCAAAGGAGATTGTTTTGGAGGCATAAGAAATGAAATTTTACAATCTCCGTTTGGGTCATTGTTTCGATGTGGTTATCAAAACGCCGACCTTGGTTTGATATACGCTTTGATCGAGCGGTGGTGAGACACAACTCACACTTTCCACTTTCCACAAGGCAAGATAGGCATCACTCCAATGGATGTTACTATGCTCACGGGAATGAGTGTAGGAAGGGGAATGGCCATTATATTTGGAGAAGGTCGGTTCGCGACTTTTGATTATGCCCAACTAAAATGGCCGAATATAAGGCCGGAGCATTGGGCTAAAGGTGGTATCAAACCTTCCTTTTTTGTGAATGAGTTCATGGAGAAGACGAAAGAGAGTGACGAAGGTTGGTGCCCGATGAGTAATAATCGGGAGAGATATTTGAGAGCATTCTATTTTTACTTAATCACGCAGTGTTTCTTCCCCACGGGTGATAGTTCATTGAGATTATGTTGGATAGAGTGTTTGGTTTGGTTAGATTACATGCATCAGTATGATTGGGGTGGTGCTATGTTTGGAGCTTTGATTTACGTATTGGATCATGCATGTTAAGTCACAGCTAATGTTGCGGATGGTCAATGTGGTGGCTTCACCCCTCTTTTACAAGTAAGTTTTAAATTTTTAGTATTATAACTTTATGATAGTATTATAATTTTTAAATTTCGAACAAGTTTGATTTTGATATTTGTTTTTATAATAGTATTGGTGGCATGAGTACGTACCTACCATGGCTCCTCTTCTGAGACCGAACATGGACTATGATATCGTCCCACGGATTAGAGCATGGATGAATGAATTTAAAGATCGCTGAAGTGGTCGAGGACCCACAACATTCACTTAGATTGTAACCAACTCGAGACTAGGTTGACATTGGCGATACAGTGGACACCATGGTTTCATACTCGATATATGCAATTAAATGTTGATGATGTGGAGGGAGATACCATGGATGATGTTTGGTTACATGAGGCAATTCACCATGTATGTCGCTTAGATAATCTTACAATGCTTGAATCATCTTTGAGTTTGGAGATATCATCGCGGTGGTACAGGCGATAGGTGTTGGCACCAAATCGTTGGGACACCTTTCATCCCAAAATGAGCCAGTCAGTGGAGGTCCTATCTTAGAATGCATGAAGACTTGTGGCCACACGCTTCTCTATATTTAGATGTGAATGGTGACTACGATAGTTACTGGGATCGCGTCTCAAGTGGTCCTATATTGCCTGCTAACATGTACAGAGCTGCTAACATGGACTTTGTGGGATATAAGGCTATTAGAAGTGATTTGCGTCCCACACCCTGTTGAGCCCTACTCTTCATCTCAAGGTCCTTACGAGGCTCTTGTTCCAACTCCTTCTGATCCGGATAACCCATGGAGCTATGGCATAGTTACATCTCAAGGAATGCATGTCGCCATACCTATACCTCATGTTGATCAAAGTTATCTTCCGAACCTTGTCCCGGATTTGATTAATCGTAGATGAGGTTAGTATTTGGTTTATATTTTGAAACTTGAATTATATTTGGTTTATAGTGATGATTTTTCTTAAAGTTTTTGATTTTTTTGTAGGCAACACTTAGAGCGCGATGTGCCGAGTCACAACTAATAATGCATGGGATACACGATTTGGTTATGACTACGACCGACGAATACTATCATTATTTGGTGGCCGAGCGAGAAGAGAAGCAAAAGTCACATTATAGAGTCGCAGAGTTAGAAGCGCAGATTCTAGAAATGACATTGCGAGAATCACGGCGAGGGAGTAAATCAAAGAAGAGGCAACCTGGCGAGGGTTCTTTTTCGAAATTTTTTTTTTTTTTAAATGTTTGTATTGATTGATGTTTGTATGGATTATGTTTAATGAATGAATTGAATGATGTTTTTTTTAATGAATGAATTTTGGTTATTTAAATGGATGTGTGGATTGTTGAGTTGTGAAATGAATGATAATGGATTGTGGAGTGAGTGGAATAGAATGAATGGAGTGGAATGGATATGAATTTGTATATGAAAAGAAGAATAAGATTTCTCAGTTTTTGCGTCTGCCAGGTACAGACGGCAGAGTGTCTGCTGTCCGTCCATTTAATTAAAACGGGAGACAGACGACATAATTTCTGTCGTCTGTACATAAATAACCAACAGACAGCAGAATATATGTCGTCCGTATCCCAGAACTTATTATGGCAGCTGCTAGCAAAGGTCTTAACTTTGGTTGAGTTTTTGACTCCTTCCAAATTTAAGGCCCTTTTAGCAGCCCCATTGGAATGCCATTTTTGTGGTTGGGGTGCTATATTTGACTTTAGCATCCCATATAGCCCCCCATTGGACTTGGTCTAAGTGAACCATCAATGTCGGGGGTTGTATACCATACACATGTATACTTAACTAGATTTCATACCCTTTTTCAATGAAATGATTTTTTTTTTTGCTAAACATTTTGAATTTACTTAAAAGGGGAGGGATACGCCCACTCCCAGGCCACTCCATTTCATAGCCACCAATATCCCAAGATCATCTCGAAATCTTACTATGGAAATTAAAATAAAAGTAAATAAAGAAAAAATAAAAGAAACCCTTCATCTCGCCCAACAGCAGCAAAAAGCAAAACAAAATTCAACACCAGCAAAACGAAATTTAACACTGGCAAAAAGCAAAATCAAATGAAAACAAAACAACAAAATAAAACAAAACATAATTAAAACAAAAAGAAACCCTTTGTCTCTACCAACCCTAGCAAAAACGAAAACAAGTTTGACAAACATAACCACTCCAAATTCAAATTCTCAAACCAAACCAAATTCTCTACTCACGAAATAGAGTTCAAGCTACATTGTTGTCTTCAGGTTTCCGACAAAAAAAAAATTCGGGTTTCGCAGTTTGCATTGTTGTTGTTTTTTTGCATTGCTCTAGTTTTTGTTGTTTTGATTATGTAAATGTATTAAATTCAGACCCATTCATTAATAAAGTTATTATTGTTTGGAGAGTGTTGAAATTGGGACTTGGACCGGGAGCTTATTACAAATTGAATTGGTGTTTGGATGGGAGGAAATTGTATATGATTGATTGTATTAGTATTTGATTTGTTTAAGCTATTGAAAAATATGTCAGAACTAAAAATGGCCTGCAGTGGCCTATCAGTGTACTGAAAATGGCCAGCTGAGTACTTGAATAAACTCCCAAGATAATCGATAGGCCACCGCAGCCCTTTTCAATTGATTGATTCAGTTCATTGGGGTTTTAATAGTTATTGCTATTAGTTTTGGGTTTAGTCTTTTGAAATTTGGATATTTTTTTTGCTAGCAGTTCTTCTATTTTATTCAGGCTCTAGTTGATTTGTTTTGTGCTCATCCATTTATCAGGTAATTTTGTCTTATGCTTTTTTCTTTAATCTTTACCCCATATTTAATTGTTATTTTGGTGATGCAAACTTTGTTTTAGAAAGTGGGTGTATGGTATTGCTAGTTTAGTTATTTCGGTGATGCAAATTTGGTTTTAGGAAGTGGGTGTATGACATTGCTAGTTTAACTGAAAACTAATTGTATATGGGTTATTTAGTGTCAATGTTGTCCATAAATTATTTTTTGTCAATTGTATATGGGTTATTTACTGTCAATGTTGTCTATAAATTTTGAAGTCTGTCTAAGTATTAGGTGTGAAATTTGTTTGTTCTGTATTTTTTGTTTTGATTTAGTATGAAGGTATTGAAAACAATTATAAAGTTACACTGAGGTACTTGATATCCATGCATGTTATTTATATTGAAATGGGATTGTTATGATTACACTATCTATTGTGAATTTGGTTCAGTGTGTGCATTGTCATGACTTGATTTTCGTTGGTGGTTATATTGCATTGTCATGACTAAGTTTGCGAATGAAAAATGAGGTTTCCTTGTGTTATATAGTCAGTTCCTTTTGCCAAAGACGATCAATCCTATTTTTGGTTTTGGGTTTTTTATTAATTGAATTAGGAGTAGAATATACATATCACAGGGAAACTCAGAAAAGAACTTTTGAATTCATACAAAGAAGGAATTGTTGTCATTTTCCTAAGACGACAACTACTTTTTAAATTACCTTGTTACTAATATTTGTTTATTACTATTTTTTTGTAGTAATAATGGCTCTTCGATCAAAGAATGTGAAGAGTGTAGCGAAAACCATCTACACAGGTGCTAAGAAATTGCTTAGTGGCGGCAGTAGTAGTTCGGGTCGTGCTGACCTGCCTGAGAAAAAAAGAGGAAGGGAAACGTTGGTATCCGCCCGTAGAGGGGATCGAGAAGCCATCGATCCGAGTAATGTAGTAGGTGTAGGTGATTTAGAGGTAGTAGAAAAAAATAAAAGAAGAAGGAAGAAAGAAATAAGGGCTCCTATTGTAGATGAGGACGTAGATTTAGATTTAGATTTAGATAAGGATATAGATGAGGATGAGGATGTCGATGTAGTTCTTACTTAGAATTTAGATGGTGGTGATAGTGAAGAGGAGGATGATGATGGTGATGAGGAAGGGGAAGAGGAAGGGGAAGGGGAAGGGGAAGAGGAGGATGTTGATGGTGATGAGGAAGAGGAAGCGGAAGGGGAAGGGGAAGAGGAGGATGGTGAAGAGTTTGGTGATGACGATGAGGAGGGGGATGAAAAGGATGACGATTTGGAGGAGGTTGACTACGATTTGTAGGAGGATGACAATAAGGAAGATGATGAGGAGGAGGAGGAGGAAGCGGTGGAGGAAACAATGGATGCACCGGTGGTACGTCATGTTCAAACTTTTGTGAGAAAATCAAAGAAAGACAAGGAGTACCAACTAGGCACATATGGTGGTGGCCTTACTAGAGTGCAAGAACGTGTCAAGCACCAGCTTTTGTATGACTATGTTGTGCACATTGCTCGCGATGCTTGGGAGGGGCAGGTAATATTAATATTAATTAGTACTTCAATTTTTATTTTTTTTACGAAATTAAATCTTCTCCTCATTGACTCTTTGTTGTCTTTATTGTTTTAGGATCGCGGAGTTTTGAAGTGTGGTCAGCACCTAACCAAGTTAACTCAATGGAATCTGGAGTCAGAATTTAAAAACTATCCTAGATTTGAAAACGAGCTCAGAAGGACGGGTTTGTATGATCTCGTGATGGGAGTATACGAGTATCAGGATTCAGTGTTGGTCTCTGCGTTTGTGGAGAGGTGGCATCCGGAGACCAACACATTTCATATGCTGTTTGGGGAGATGACTATCATTTTGGATGATGTCTTCTAACTCCTAGGAGTCTCGATAAAAAAGGAAGAGTCGCGGCAAGGAACATTGATATGAAGTTGGAACAAACTCGTAACATTCTTTAATCAATTTCTTAATATATCGTTGGGAGCGATTAAAGAGGAGTTGGAAGCCACCACTTCATATCAAAAGTAAAGTTACAATTCTGAAGCATCACATGGTCGGAAGGTGCATGATAATCGTGATTAAACTAAAAGGGGGTATGAAGAAGGCGTCGACTTTGATAGAGGTACAAATCTTTGTCGCCGAGGTTATTTATTATTCTTTTTGGATGAACTCTCTTCCCCGACAAGTCCGGGACTGCTTTACTTTTGTTACTTGAGGTTGTTGTTGAAGTTTAGCGAGATCAATGAGTATGTGTGGGGCTGCCACAGGTGGCAAAGTGAAAGGCATTTCAGGCTATTTCACTCAGGTAAATATTTAGTATTTTAATTTATATGTTAACCTTTTATCTCCTCTATCTTATTAGTATTTTAATTGTGTGTGTATATAAATCTAGACGTGGATCTACGAGTACTTCCCATGCTTCAGGCCAATCCCCAAACCTGGAGTATGAGTTGACCCAGCCTCTAGTGATGTCGTAGGCACTCAATTGCCGCTCCGCACTATGTTAACACAAAACATGCATTGCAGTGTTTTCGAAAATTTCTTGATGAGACAACTTGTTTGATGGTAAGTATATGAGCTTGTTTAATATTTTATTGATTAATTGATAGTTGGAGTATGTGATTACTGATTTATTTTCTCATATAACAGGTTGAATGGTGGCCCTACAATAATGTTAGAGCTTTACGCCCGGTGGATGATATTGTTTATTTTGAGGGCTTTATATGCTATTTTGGTGTCGTAGAGCTTTATGCTGCTTGTAGGGCGGTCCGTCAGTTGGGTCACCTGCAGCTTATACCCGCCAATCCTCCACAGCCAAATGTCGCGATGAGAACTACCAACGGATGCGGGTACGAGGTCAAATGGAATCTTGCTTCGGCATATTGGACCACCTGGGAGAATCATGTGATCCAACCCCAAAATCGAGGACCCCCGGCAAGTTATCCATGGGAGTGTGAGTTTGGCTACATGGAATGGTATGAAATGAATACTTACATTCGAATAATAAATCCTCAGCTTCCTATTCATTTCTCCTTTCAAACATTTCCTAGTTCCCTAGGAACTCCACTGGTGAGTTTTGTGCTTTTAGAATTGTAGTTCTGCTCTTTTAAAACTATATATGTTAAATTAGGTTTGCATTTATTTTTATAAAGCAACATTCTCGACGAAACTACTCTCATGCTTGAGAAAGGTCTGCAATTGGGTGGGCCTGTGATTCCTGAGGAAGCAAGGAGATTGTTCCACGAAGCGGAAAACTTAAGCCGTTGCAAGTTTATTGGTGGGCGTTACAGTCGTGATCATGTCTAAAGTTGGAGCTTTGAAGTTGGATTAGGGTTTTGTATATAGATTAGGGTTTGGTTGGATTAGGGTTTGAAGTTGGAATTTGAAGTTTAAATTTATATGTTTGAAGTTATTTTATATGAATTTCGAATTTGAATATGAAAATGTGCGTTTGAATTTGAAGTTGAATTTGAATATGAATTTGAACGTGAATTTGAGTTTGAGTTGGAATATGGTTTGATGTATATAATATGATTTGATTTTGAACGTGAATTTGAGTTTAAATTTGAATATGGTTGTATGTATATGAATATGAAGTTGAAGTTATGTGCGTATATGAATTTGGTTTGGATATGAAATGAACTAAATCAAATAGTAAATTTGCTTTGATTTTGGTCCAAATGACCCACCCAGGTCGTACATCACCATAGAAAACAATCCCCACATACCGTTCATAGACAAAACTGGCCTTAACGACCTCTGCAGATCATTGGCCTATAGAGCCAAACGATCTGATGGGGTCGTTTAGGTCTACATTGAAGCGGTCTGAAGAGGTCGTTTATAGTGATTCCTAGCGGTCTGGCAAGATCGTTTAGAGTGATTTTGAGTGGTCTGACAAGATCGTTTAGAGTGAAATTCAAATTCCGCGTCAAATTCATATTCAACGTCAAATTCATATTCAAATGTCAAATTCAACATCAAATTCATATTCAAATTCAACGTTAAATTCATATTCAAACGTCAAATTCATATTCAAATGTCAAATTCAACAACGTCAAATTCAAATTCAAACGTCAAATTCATATTCAAAACGTCAAATTCAAATTGAATGTCAAATTCATATTCAACGTCAAATTTATATTCAAATGTGAAATTCAAATTCAAATTCAAACGTCAAATTCAAATTCAACGACAAATTCATATTCAACGTCAAATTCATATTCATATTCAAACGTCAAATTCAAATTCAAACGTCAAATTCATAACGAAACCCTAATCTATATACAAAACCCTAATCCCTAATCCCTAACCAAACCTTAATCTATATACAAAACCCTATTGGTTAGTGAGTTTAGGGTTCAACAACCAATCAAGATTGCAAAATTGTAAAAATTGAGCTGGTGTCAGCTTTTGTCAAAAATGAGCTGGTGCCACCTTTTGTCAAAAATGAGCTAATAAAACCTTTTGTATACACCTAATTAAACCAAAACCATCAAGCCAATGCCCACACCAATGGAATTTTCTATAGAACTTACAAATCAAAACATGCATAAAGCAACATTAGATAACATTACGCAACAAAATACGTACAAGCACTAATTACAAATTTATATCAAAAACATATCTGAAGATGTCTTACTTACATGAACAAACAACATTAGACATCTCTTACATCAACAGACAAAATAGAGATCTCTTACATCAACAGACAACAGAATTTACATACATCAAACACCTAATTAAGGGTGTTTCTTCAAAACCATCCAGCCAATGCCGACACCAACCAACAAACTCACAATTGAAAACAACACAATTTTGGCAGTAAAAATATTTTTCTTCATTGAATCATTTTCCTTCTTCAATTTTTCAATACTCTGTAATAGTTTCTTTTCCCTTCTCCGCATACGACTAATATTTCTCTGACATCGATCATTAAGTATCTCCAACGTTTCATTGCAACGTTGAAAATCACTTAATGTATTAGTGCGACTCGGCACATTAGTGAACCGCAGCTCGTCAAGATGGGACCAAGCTTCAGGTGAGATGTGGCTACACTGACCTGGATTGACAGAGAAATCAGACATACCTATGTTAATTAAAGAGGAATTGACAGAGGAATTAACAGAGGAACCAATTGAGTTCTCTAACAAAGTTAATTCTTAGGGTTCTAAGTTCTAAGAAGCAGACGTTGAGTTGTTGGGTTTCTTTTCGTGATAAGGAATATGTTAAGTGAGAAATACAAATCGAAATCCAATTATAAATATCTGGAATTTTGGTCCAAACAGCCCAGTGAGGTCGCAGAGAAGTATTAGAAACGATCTCTTCAGACCACTCATCAACCCTCTAAACGACCCCATAAGATCGTTTTGGTCTATATCCCAGCGACCTCTTCAGACCGCTCATCAGCCCTCTAAATGACCCCATAAGATCGTTTAGGTCTATATCCTAGTGATCTGCAGAGGTCGTTAAGGCCAGTTTCGTCTGTAAACGATATTTGGGCATCGTTTTGGATGCTTTTGTGCGACCTGGGTGGGTGTTCTGGACCAAAATCTAATCAAAATTTTTATTTGATTTTAGTTCATTTCATATCCAAACCAAATTCATATACGCACATATCCAACCAAATTCAATTGATATCCAACGAAACCCTAATCAAACTTCAAACCAAAATCATTTCATATCCAAACCAAGTTCATGTCATATCCAACCAAATTCAAATTAAAATTCACGTTCAAATTTCATATTCAAATTCAATATGAAATTGAAATGCACATAACCAAAATCCAAATTCATATACATAACTTCCCGACTTCATACATAAATGATTATAACTTCAAATCCCAAATTCAAACCCCACTATACATAACTTCAAATTCAAACACAAATGATTCTAACTTCAAATTTTAAATTCAACTTCTTCACCATCTCTATCTTCGTTGTCTTCATCACCACACTGCAAGAGATAAGGGTTTTAGCAACGCTTGCAAGCGTAGCCAATACCAACAAAACCGTAGCAAAAGCTCATTTGCTACGCCTTAAGTGGCGTTGCCTGGTCGTTACAGATAGTGGCGAAGCAAAAGCTTATGGGCAACGTTATAAGCGTGGCTAATACCGTTTCCTTTGACTACACTCAAAAGCGTTGCTGAAAGATAAAAAAGCGTAGCTGATAATATTTTGGAGTTTGTTTTAGTAAAATGACTAATTATTTAATAAAAATCATTAGCAACACATTGGCCATACTTTGGGGCGTAGCTAAAACTAGCCATCTGCAACCATTTGGGGCGTAGCTAAAGGGAGAACATTGGCCACACTTTGTTACGCGGTGCAAATAAAAGTGCATTGACAACGCTTGAAAGCATAGCAGGAAATGTACCATCAAATATGTAATCCAACAAAATAAACAGAAGTCATACACTTCATAAGTAAATAATCAGAATTCACACACTTCATAAGATAAACATAAGTCATACAGAAATCATATATATATACAGAAGTCATACACTTCTCTGAAAGAGCTACCACTACGTCCAAAATGTCACCCAAAAAAGTTATCATCCAAAATGTTGACGTTTGTTAAAGTTGTAATAGAAACTTTGTCCAACTTTAAATTGTGGCATTCATTCTTCCCAGGAACGAACTCCATAATCCTCCCTCACATCTCCAAGACATTAGGCCCCAGTACTTGAACTCTGCAATTGGAAAAGAATTTGAGCATTAGTGAATCTAGTTTGAGCATAAAAGAATGACTAATTAACACAAAGACTATGAGGATACAAAGAGGCAGTATACTAAACTGGTCAAACATCAACATATTAAAAGTTCATTACCTTGAATGGTCAAGAAATAATGAATATCATGCAATACAAATCATACCATCATATATCAGGCTTCACTCTTCAATTAAAGGTAGAGTGAACTATTTTACAGGGATATGTAACTGAAAATGAAGTGTATGTCCATACTATGTACTGCTCAAACAATCAAGATTTGATGGCTGGTTAATATGTGACACCATGTAGGCATTTCTTATCTCACTTCATTCATCAAGATCAGAGAAAGTGAGAAACATAAAATCCATCCATCTTCTAAGAAGAATAAACATTAGTTACTTTGATCACACATATCAAACTCTGCATTGAAAAGAGAAAATGAAATATTTTATGAGCATACCAACATCACTACCATTTCTTCTATACAACTTGAACCAGTGGTCTTAGATTGGTATCAAAAAAATATCTTGAACCAGTAAGCAGCTAGAGTAAGGAGATGCAATAAAGCTCGGGATGGATAGCACAACAAACAAATGTAGAGAAGAATGTATATATATGTGTAGTCTAAGAATGTCATGGTGCTATCCCTCGCTTAAAGCTTAACCTCAGCAAAATATTGGCCACCATTAGATGGTGGCTTCATGAGCATTGTTTGGTCATAATTTTCAGATCACAAACCTGATCAATCAATATTGGCTACTAATTAGCTACCTCGCGCTAACTATTGTCAGTGCATAGCGCAGCAAGTGTCCAAGTTATATAAATTTAGGAGTCCAATGACACGCCTTATTGTGACCAGAAAATGTAGAGCCATATAAGCTCTAAGACTAGAATTCAACGCTTTAGCATTTAAGTTGTAAACTCTTAAAAATACATACCGCATGAGCACCAGCGAACTGCGACATAAGAAACTCCAATTTGGCTTTAGAAGAAGTTTTCCAACTCTGCAACTCCTCAACCCTAAGGTCAGTATCAAGTAAACGAGCTATGAGCTCCCCGGCACGTTGTTCAGACTCATGTGCATGTCTTTCAGCAACCTCTGCTCTCCTAAGCTCCTCCACTTCAGAATTACAGTAAGCCAAGGAAGAAGAGATTGGATCCTGACTTGATCATCTAATCCTAGTTTTGGATCAGAAGCTTCACACGTTCAATGGGAGCAGTAGCTGTTTTGGATACAGCAACAGAGGCACCACCCATGCATTAAGAAGTCAATGGCAAAGTTAGCAAAGCCTTTCTATACACTCGGGGCTTGAACAAAGATAGGTGAGGTGTAGCTAGTAACAGACGATAAGTCAAGACTAGTTCGGCAGGGCCGCTGCATTCCAGGATACTACAAAACCCCATTTCTATACTGTCCACCACCACCAATGCACCTTTCATACAGACCATTGGTAGACCAACATATGATTCCATACAAAAACCACTTCTAAAACTCAAAGGACATCTAAAATAGTGCCATCTAAACACACAACCAACATTACCTTTGCATAGACAAGATCATCATATATTTATATAGTAGTTCAAATCTTGATTTGTTTTAAGATACTATATCTCTTATTGTTTTCATATACTATATCTCTTATTGTATACTATATACTATATCTCTTATTGTTTTCATTCTTCAAATTATATCAATCATGGAAGGAAATACCACCAAACAATATTAGAAACAAGGATGTCTAGCAAGTAATTCTAGGCCACCAAGAGGTTTAGCAAAACAATCATTCATGTAAAAGAAATCCAGTGTGAGAACGTTCCCTCTCACTTAATTACCCATAAGAAATCTATTTTGCTTGAGAAAGATCTAAAGAAACAATTTATTAAGTAACTAAGGTCCACTTGAAATTGGATGAAACACAAAACACTAGCAATTATTTCCATGTAAGTTTGCATCACATTAACAACCATTAAATCTAACACATTGTATTCTTCAAAACATCAAAATGAGTGTATTCATCAGATGACATAGTGTAGCAAACAACATCATGGCACAGCACAGATATTGAAATGAAAATAAAGAAAAACAATCCATGGGGATGAACACCATGCATTTTCTACACATCCCTTTCTTCATCAGCAATACCCGCATATATAGATAATTGTAGTCTAACAAATAAATGTCATCAACACACAAACTCAGTCCTTTTAAATCACAAACTACTTACGAAATCAGTACCGACATTATTCATAATAAAATCCCAAACTACTTATAAAATTTGATGCTTTTAAATCAAAACAGTTCCAAAAGAAATTCATACCAAACCCATTAAAACTTCAAACAAATCCCATTAAAGCAATCAATTTAAATTTCAGAAAAAAGTTAATGGGAAAAGGAAGAAGACACAAAACCTGATCTTCTTTGTAGTTCTCGAGCAACTTAGATAACCCAAAATCAGCTTTTGCTTCCTGAAATCAAACCCCGCAATGTAAAAGTTTAAAAAAAGTGCAGCAAGTTTGCAACCCAGTTTTGCTGTGCTGAGTTAAGCGTCTTTTTTTTTTGCTGGAAGTGTGTCAAGCAGGGTTTAGTTATTTCAGACAGGAAAAAAAAGGATAAAAATTTCATTTTTTTTCTTAAATGTTGAGCTGCTGCTAATCCAGATTTCCAAATAAAATAAAATGGGAGATACCCAATCAAATCGAGAATGGAGAAGCAGTATCAAGATGTTACAACACGCACTGCATTTGTTGTTGCTCATTCTGCATATACACAATGTCTTTAAAGAACACTGGTGCTGCTCTTAGTGATTTTGGACGAGGTGAAGTTCAAGACCCTCATCATCATCGCTCTCATAATAATAATGTCCCACTTCATCACCAACCTACAAGTCAACTAAATAAAATGAAAGAAATGCATACCTCAAATCAAAAGCTTAGCCTGGGATCCAACTAACCCACCTATCAAGAAAATTTTACAAAATTAGAATCATGCCAAATACAAAAGCTTTAGACTTTAGATATATAAACTCAAAATTCTTCAACATTAGAAAAATATGAACCTTTGGACTTTAGGTGGCAAACCAAAAAAAGAAGAGATACAATTGACTTACGAGTGAAGGGACCGAAGCACACACTGAAAATAGAGAGCGATGATGGAAGAGAATAGAGTTGGAAGAGAGAGAGACGGAGAGGGGTGGGCTGGAAGAGAGAGAGAGAGAGAGAGGCGCTTGTATTTTTAGTTAGTTGGTTTTTTGGTTTTTGCTATTTTAAGTTAGAGAGAGGCGGCTGGTTTATTTTTGGGAAGGACTATATACAGACCCATTATCTCTCAAGTCAGACTCCATATCAATACAGACCCAGTTTTTCTCAAATCAGACCCCAAATTTAAAATTATCGTTGGGCACACCTCCCAGGGCTTCAAAAACTAAAAACTTTATTTTCTCTTTTCACTGTTCTCTTTCTACCTCCCGCTATTCTCTTTCTTCCTCCTCTAAAATACAACATTGTGAGCCACCTTTTTTTTAAAAAAATTCTTCTTCCTATGTTTAAGACGTTATAATGATGAAAAATGAGTTTTAAAACGTGTTAAGCTTTTTACCATATTTGACTAAAATCGTTGGAACACTTGGGCCCAAATCGCGATCTGTGGAAGTCCTTGAATCATGTTTAAAGGCTGGGTTATCTGGTAATGTTATGTTTATTTCAACGTTGTAATATATAAGTTTTTAACGTGTTTAGCTGATATGTGGTAATGTTTTATTGGCAATTGCAAGATTTGAATTTTCTTCATTGAATGACCATTACCACCAGGAGACTCTTGATAATTTGAGGAAACAAAGTGTTTAAGATAATAAGAACTTTTTTATTACCCATTTTAACTTAACTTTTGTTTAACTGTGCTATCTTATGGTTTGATTCTTTGTTTTTAAGATTTGGGTAATGGGTATAATCTTCATACTTGATTCATAGCTATGTAGTTAGTTTTTTACTCGAGTTCTTGTTTGTGTTTACGAATTTGTGAAGAAAACGTTTTAGACCTTTTAAAAAAAGACAGAGTAACATACTCATATTCAGACCCATCGGCCAAATATGCCCCATAGCTTCCTACAGAGGTCGCAGAACCAAAATAGGCGGTGCTTGAGAATCTTACCATTTTTGTTCTACCGGACAAATGCTCGCGCACATCTCTCATAGTATGTATCTCGTGCCTCACATACAATTTTAACACTTCTCTGCAAGCAATGCTTCACTATCTTCTTTTGACAAGCCTTTAGATTCAAACCCCCGAATAGTAGCTGTGTCACACACAAAAGATGATGGAATCTTCTTCTTAAAAATATATTACTTACATAACTGAAAAAAAAAAATAGACAAAGCTAGCCCAACTACGATAAGATGCCGTGGAGAATAATATCCGCACCGCTTTGCTTGAGGTAATCAAGGTGTACCAGTAACATAAGAGGTCATAATTACAAGCGAAACTATTCATATGTGAATGGCAATGGAATAAAGAGACATTACAGTTTGGATTAAATGAGGAGAACCGATAAGACACTTGGCACTCCAAAGAGGGTCATTAAGATCGACACCATGTCGTTCAAGTTTGGTTGTTAGTCCTCCATCAATCAAAGGCGTACCCACCCATTTGTTGAAGGAAATTGGACATGCTTTCGACAATGGATTAACGAGTCCGGCCCTCATTTTGATAATTTTATAGGTTCTTATTTTGGTTAGTAGTGGTCATCTATATTATTATAGTTAGCCTGAGGCTAGAAGCAAATGGGGTGACCAGAATTTATTTTTTTTCAAATGCACTTGCATTCTGCAGACTCTTTTGTGAGAATGTTAATCCTTAGACACAGTATTCTCTTCTATGTTAAAATTATCAAGCCATATTCGTATTATCCTAAGTGCCTAATGCATATAGCTAGGGTAACTTGTTTGTCCTATATGTACAATCCATGAGAAAATTTTGGTTAAAAGTCTTAGCCATTTGGATCGAACCCGGATGGGACCAAAACAATTCGCAAACCTCATTGCTACCTTCTCGAAGCGTTCTTGTACTCCACATATCCATTTCCTTAACAATCTACCCAACTCTTGCAAGCTGTGTTCTATTTTCCATTTCATCAAGTCTAATTCGTGTCTTGCGTTATACATTTGTCTCATGGAGGGACGAGTTTAATATATCTCTTGCTTTGTGGCATTCATGACCTCTTTTGGTTTGACTCCAACTCTACTCATCTCAGATACAAGAATCATTTCCATCTTATTAAACCTTCCCATATAAGAGTGACCTTCCATAGTTTTGCCATCCCATGATTATGGCGACCACAATCAACTCTTAGTGTCCATCTATCTAAACTACCACGTTCAAAACATGCTTTTAATTTAAAAGGACAATTCATCTTTTTGTTCGGTCTTTTCACTTTGCCTTCTCGTTTGCTTCTACCTTTTTATGAGATCGAAATTTACCACCATGCTCACATATCAAAATAAGTCTAGGAGCCTTTCCACCAATTGCATTTTGAGATTTCCGGTGGCGATAATAGCTCCCACTTCACTTCCTTTTATGTTGTGTCCAATCAATCAAATCTTGGCGACTATCAAATACCTATAAATCAATTTAAGTATTCATTAATCCATGGGTAAGAATGTATTAAATCAAAAAGTAAGTTTCAAAACATATATTCATCCATGCATACCATGTTGGTGTTAAAATGTTGGGGTTTGATCTATGTAGTGCTCCTCCGAAGATGCATTTGAATTTTGTGAAGTCCGAAGTGCATCAATTGGTACCTCATTGTGACTGTATAGAGGATCCTATAACATTTACAGTGAATTATAATTTTAGCTAAAAATTTGTCACAAGAAAAATATGGGATATCTATCAAAGTAACTAAGAGACGGCCAAATTAGACTGTCTAATGCTTCATAAGTCGCTCCAGTTGGGGCACCAAAGTCTTAGAAAGTTAGTTGGCCTAGGACGTCTCGAACGTAAGACTATTCTCATTTCCCAACACTCACTATTCAAATCAACCATTAAACGGAAGAGATCGTCCTTATAGATTGAGTTTGCATAAATACTTTGTAATCACATTTTGTACAAGTCGTCCTCATAATGATTTCATAATAAATTGATATTGGAATCATTATGAACAATAGTTGTATATGGAGTTACCTCGTCTTGGTCGCCGTCTTGGTCACTTGATTGAAATTTCTCTTCATTAAATAGTTCATTTTTCACATTAAAAACATCATATGCCCATTCCATTTCACTCAATGTCATAAAAAAAAAATATGAAAAACAAAAAGATGGGTTGTAAATAGAAATATAACAAAAGAATTTGAAAAAGAAGATGAATATGTGTAGAGAAAGAAGATATGTGTGGGTTAAGTTTATTTGGAT
Source organism: Coptis chinensis (assembly GCF_015680905.1). NCBI lineage: Eukaryota > Viridiplantae > Streptophyta > Magnoliopsida > Ranunculales > Ranunculaceae > Coptis > Coptis chinensis. The sequence goes on along the minus strand of NC_141463.1, from coordinate 79,374,350 downwards.
TGGAAAATGAGAGGAGTGGAAAAAAAAAGTGTGGGTTTAAGGAAGGTTTCTTGAGAGAGAGTAAAAAGACAAAACTTGAGTAAAAAGACAAAAGTTGAAATTTATGTGTTTTCACTTTTTAAGTGGAGTCTGCCCTAAGAGATTATTTGGGGACATATTTGGTATTAATTTTTTTTTAAATGGGGTCTGCCTTGAGATATATGGGGTCTGTATATAGCAATTCCCTTATTTTTTTTGATTTTTCGTAAAAAAAAAGAGCACACAAATGAAAACTAAGCGGGAAGTAGCAAGGCAATGGAGCGCCGAAGGAAAACAAAGGTTGCATAATATCATTTACAACGCAAGGAAAGGTGCGGGATGTCCATCTAGCCCGAAACCCGCCCAAAACCCGAACAAAATACCCTATCGAACCCGACAAAATCCAAACCCGAACCCAAACCAAAATATATAGGATAGGATTTGGTCACACTCTCTAAACCCGAATTGACCCGAGCCCGACCCGATAATTTAGCCCTAAACCCGTTAAAAGGGCTAAAAACCTCGAAACCGAAATCAAACCGAAATCGAACCCCAAATCCAGTTTCAATTACTGAAAGAATGAGTTAGATAAATATTTGGATTATGATCTCATTCATGTTTACAATGATGAGTTATTTAATATATTGGATTATGAAAAAATTGATGTCGGAATTTCTAATTTTTTTAGTAATTGCACGTGATCATGTGTCTATAGTTCATTCTGAGTCCATCTATTTTTAAATCATATCAAATAATTATGTCCGTGTATAGGTGATAATTACTTCCAAGTTCATTAGAAGTTTTATTTTGTTTGAAGGATTGGTGGATAGCCGAAGAAAGAATAAAATATAGATATATATTTCAAATAAAGTTTCTTATTGTCTTTTTTCTTCATTTATACCGGGCTTTAACCTACCCGAAATATAGGGTTAGGGTAGGGTTTGGTCACACTTCTCAACAAATATACCCGACTCCGAACCCGACCCTTTGAAAACCGGTCTCAAAACCCGAAAAGTCAAGTTCGGGCCGAGTCGGGTACCTGTTTAGACATCCCTAAAGGTGTCCATAAACGGCTAGTCATCAAACCGGGTAGATGGCCGATCGAGCAACTCACTCAGCTTGTTCTGGGCTCGACTCGAACTCACTTGTTCAATAATATAATATGAGTTGGGTTTGATCACATTTTAAAACTCGAGCTTGAACTCTAGACCCCGCGCGCAAGCTACTCGTAGATTATATTTTTCATAGTTATGTTAACACTTAATTAGAATAATTATTTATGTTAGTGTGTTGAATTATAGTTAATCAACACATTGATTATTATAATCTTATGTGTACACCTTGTAATAGTTGCTAGATAGTGGTTTATTGTGGTATTAGTGGATTGTAGTTGCATTTTAGTATTTCGTTAGATAGGTTTACCAAGTTATTTTGGTCTTGAGATAAAATTATGTGTTTATTTGTGCACACTAATATGTAGCTTCTGGTTGAGCTATATGCAAAACAAGTCGAATCAAACTCTGGAATAACGTACATATGATCAAATTCTAAATTGTAAGAAATCTAGACTCGTTAAACTATTCGAATACTCGATGAGTCAAGCTTGAGCACAAAATAAAACTCGAACAAAATTTGAGCTTGACTCGAGCCAAGCTTGAACACCCTAAAACTAGACTCGAGTAGATCGATGACCAACTTAACCCTACATGATAAAAAGATATGAGTTTATTAAATTTAACATCTATATCTATATCTATATAACAAAATAGGGTGGTGTCGGACCAACCACACCTCCCCCTAACCTTTGGATTAATTTATGACATGGAGGATCTAAATGATGATATGATGGGGTGGGGTGGGTGTGTGCAACTTTGTTAAGTCACTCCATAACCATTTGGTCAACAAAGGCTACATGGGCTGGGCTTTTAACATTGGGCCCTTTACACTTCGTGAATGGACACTATAACTATTTGGGATGGGCCTTTTATGTTAGGCCTTTTTACACCTTTTGGGCTTTTTAAGTTGGTGGACTTGGGCTGGATTTTTTGCAACAAATACTAGTTAACAATGAATAATAAAGCGTGGCTGAAGCTACTTTATTTGTAAATCAACAAATAATTATATAGCATAGTATTTGCTACTCACTAATGCGTAGCAAAAGGCCTATCATTTGCAACGAAACAACAACAAAGTGTGGCCGAAGCTACTGTAGAAAGCATAAAAAAACTAGTCACTATTTGCTATGTTTCAAAGCATGGCGGATACTATTAAAATGAATTAAATATAATTTCCTTGGACTTATCATTTGCAACAAAACAATGAAGTGTGGCCGAACCTATTGTAGAAAAGATCTAACACTTAAATGGGGAAGTACTGGCCGCGCATTTGCCCATAGCAAAAAACTAGTCACTATTTGCTACGTTTCAAAGCGTGCCCGATACTATTAATAATAAATTTATACCATTTTTTTTTCTTTTAAACATGAAATACCTTTAGCTACGTTTCAAAGCGTGGCCGATACTATTAAAAAGAAATTAATACCATATATTTTTTTATGTTAAATATGAAATACCTTCAACTGCACCAAAAAACGTTGTCAATACTGCAAATTATCTTGTACCTCTAGAAAAGGTTAGCTACGCGCGCTTGAAAGCGTTGCTAATGCTAATCTCTTGTAGTGGCACCTCTATCTTCATCGTAGTCATGATCTCTATGATCGTCCACATCCTCAATCTCCTCATCAATAACTGTTAAGTAAGAAAGTGATGACAAATGTCAATTTTACAGTGAACTCCAAACAAGAAAATTTAGTATACTAGGAATGAATGAAAACTATGGAAATCACTTTACTTACTTATCCCCTTCTTCCTATTTGGATTTTGAGGACAATTTCGTTTGTCATGATTAACATTAACCTGGTTACAACTAGTACATCTCCTGCCTGTCTTCCCTTTGGTAGCTTTTGCAATGCCTTTCTCCAAACCTCATTTTATTCTAGTACTACTTTTGTAAACCTTCACTTTCTTTTTCTTTCCTTTAGTTTGTGAGATGTTAGGATTCATAAGTAAAACTTGTGAGACATCAATTGCAGGTTGTGAGTTTTCATTGACAGTGTATGAATCGACAACTGAAATCTTGATCCCATCGTTAGTCTTCTTCATTTTCTTGAGCTCTAGTGATAGTGCTTGTAATCTTTTTAACATCAATTGGTAAGTCTCATCTGCTTCAGCCGCTTCATAGACTAATTGATTGGCAACCATATGAAGTTGGGTAGTTCTCAGTACCTCAGAACTCTCATGGCCACTTACTAGTCCACTGTCATACTCAGCTCTATATTTGTTTGCCCCTTTCATCCATCTCTTTAGAATAAAGTGACCGGGTATCTCTATATCACGACACTGAAAAACCTTTATAAGGTGCCCACAGGGTATCCCTAGGAACTCGAAAAGTTTGCATTCACAGTTACCTTGTTTTGTGGCTGAGTTGAACTTCACCTTCCACTCACGGTGATCACCTTCCACTCGAGACTTGTAAGTGTAGGTCGTGTAGCCATCACTACCCTTTTCATCATCATCCAAGACATACTTAGCTCGAGCTTTCTCACATTCTTTCTTGAAACTATCATACGCATTCCTCGTATACACTTTTGATGCACTCTTCAAAAGAAAGGCATTACTATCGACGATGCGATCCGAGTGTTCTGTAGTATAATCCTCTCTTTTTTCTCTTTGAAAAATTCTACTCAAACACCTATCATTCTTTAACACAAACTCTCTAACACAGTTGTAGTTCAACAGAAACAATTCTTGTAAAAAGAATTCATGCCTTCGGAACGCCCAGTAGTATTAGTGCCAGCATAGAAAGTATCCAAGTGATAAACCGGTGCCCATTTTTCTCGAATCTCATATAGTCCTATGAGCCATTCATTCTCCACCAACTCATTTGTAGACATCAATTCCTTCCACTTCGTTTCGAAAACACTAGGAATATAAGTTTCCCGAATACACATTTTGATAGTTTTTTTGAAAGATGACCTCTTGAAATAAACATGTGGAAGTCAGGGAATTTCTTCAAAATGTGCCATAGGCAAAATCTATGTCGTGTATTTGGGAAAACCTTCGCAACAGCCGCCGTCATAGCTATGTCTTGATCTGTGATAATTGAAGATGGGGCATGCCCGCCCATGGCTGCAAGCCAAGTCTGAAAAACCCACTCAAAAGATTCTTCTGTCTCATCCAATAGGGGTGCACAACCAAACTGGATTGACTGCATGTGGTGGTTTACTCCAGTAAACGGTGCAAATGGCATTTCATATACGTTCTTGCGATATGTGGTATCAAAGAAAAGAACCTCACCAAAATATCTGGAAACCGCATCGTGGAGCGACCATCTACCCAGAAAAAATTTATTGCCCGTGCTTCGCTATCCATCTGTATTGTGTAGAAGAAATTAGGGTCTTCTATACTCTTCTTCTTAAAAAAATTTAGCACTGCGGTAGCATCACCTTTGATAGGTTTCTTATACTCCTTCAATGGACCTAAGTGGTTCCAACAATCTCTGTCAAAAAAACCATTTTGTGGTCCATCAAGTATATCAACAACTTTATTCACAGGTATGCCTTAATCACGGAACGAGTCAATCAACATCTTAGCTGCAACAGACAAATTTTTGCAAGTAGGCATGCACATCCTTTTCGCCAGACTAACAAGGTTGTGATTGTGCGTACCAACATACTTCACCACTTTCCATAATCTACTGTCTTATTTTGTCACTCTCATTGTTGCTAAACACCCACATTTCACTGTATTCGTGTTTCTCCTCTTGTTTATTACTTCTTTCTCGGACCCTACTTCTTTCTCGGACCCCTCATCTACTTTTTTTTTTCCACTCATTCTATGTAAGTCCCAAAACTCTCGCAAGTCATTTTACAAGTACTGACTTCGTCTGAATGTGAAATTCTTTTTTGGGTACTTCGAGTAACGGCACTAAATCCTAATGCTTTTCCGTAGTCTATATAAAAATGTTTCGCACCTTCTAGACTTGTAAAATTCATCCCAAAATACGGAATCTTTTCACTATTGACTATGTCTATGTTGTCTCGAGTTGGATGAGAAGACGAAGCGGCCTCATTTTCATTTTCCTCAGATACTCCATTATGAAGAAAGACGTTATCAATTGATTCTATAGAAAACACAATAGATAATTAATTGAAAGCTAGAGAAGGAAAAAAAAACAAAATCATCTTTCAGGATTTTCATCTGCCAGTTAAAAACAAGTTGAATATATAAGTTGAAAACCCCCAACATCAAAACAAGTTCGGAATCAACATCAAGTAATTTCGAAATATAACTTGGCAATATAAGTAGGGTGCAAACAACTTTGTCAATTCAATATAAGTATGCAAAAATCAATGTTTGCTCACCTGAATCATTCAATGTTGCCGTCGATTCTATCTCTCTTTCTAGTTGGCGGGAAACTGGACTGAGTGAAACTCTAGACAAAGTTTAAAGGTTTGTTGGAGAAGAGAATTAGTAAGAATTGGTTTGCTGGTTTAGTGGAGAGAGTTTATTCTTAGTTTTTAGTTAAGGGTTTCAGATGAATCCAATAATATTGATTGTTTGCTATGTGATTGTTTGTTATGTGATTTTTTTTGGTTCAATTAATTATTTATTTATTTATTTTTTGGGGCGAAATGGAGAACGAAGGGTTGGTTCGTTCTTTCTTTTGTTTTAAACTAGATCGTTAGATTTTGAGATGATCTCGGGAGTTGAGTGGGTGAGATTGGAAGTGGGCTGGGAGTGGGTCTATCCCTCCCCTACTTAAAATTGTATGCATAACAAAATTTTAAACAATTTCCTTCGTGTGAGTAAGATTACATTGGCACAACATTGTTTTCTTTTCTTGATTGAACATACTGAAAAATTAATAATCTACATGAAATGCGAGTTGAGCTATAATATACCTAGTTTCCATACCCTTCCTAGAACCAATTTCGTCAATGCTCCTGTAGTCTTATTCATTGATGAGTTTACATATTGATATCTTTGTCAATGTGGAGGTTTGCATCTCACCTATAAATCTTAACGTTGAGATGGTTGTTTATATAGAATAGACCAAATGAAATCTTATTATACGCATCTATGTCGACTTAAGAAAGTTATTATAAATGAATTATTAATTCATACATTTTTAAAAAATGAATTATAATAGTACACGTTTTTAATTAATATCCCGATGAATGATAGTTTTATTTATTTATTTATTTATTTATTTTTTGTGATTGCAAAAGTGAGCCCAAAACATCGATAAAGAGGTGCACCATTAACCTCTTATTGTTTTCCCAGGTCCAAGTCATCATTTATACTAATAGTGTCATGCAAAACATTTACAAAATGCTAATACACTCCTGCTACAATAATGACATTCAAAATTGTCAAATGAGAATCATTGGTTTTGTCATGCTAATTGTGTTCTTGCATTTCAAGTTTTCAATAACTGGATTGAAATAAACAGTTTGAATTTGTAGACCTACACTCCTCCAATCCTCTTCGTTCTTATAGGTTTGAATGAATATGTTCCACCCATGAATATATATATCACTTTCTTGATATTTCAGACATGCAGTTACCTTTATGGCTAAAGGTGATGGGAAGTTTGGCAAGGCATTGGGGGATCCTATATATGTTTGGATATGTGAACATTTGCATCTCGCCATAGCCCTGAGCACACTCCAGCAGGAAAAAGACCTCTGAGGGAATAATTAAGTGGAGTAATATATATCTCCTAAAATTTGCATAAGAAGAAACATTAATTAATTAATACTACTGTACCATGCGCAGAAACTATTTTTAGCTATGCCAACGTAAAATGCATCCTTCCGTTGTTAAGCCCAGGCCAGGGTAAAGGATATGAGGGAAACGGGTAATATGCCGATCATTCACCAAGGTATGACTCAATTATGAAAACCTTTTTATTGCTTTATATATGCCTACTTGATTGTTTCATACAAATCATTGATGTGATATCATTTTTTAGATGGCTGAATGTATCCTCAAGGTACAAGAACTCAAGAAGTACAAATAACTTCACAAAAGAGTAATCTCATCTAAACACATGAATATATGATACTGCTTACCTATCTACTAACAAAATGCTTAAAATTCTAAATGCAATTGGTCCTAAACATGCATTGGGTCCGTTTGATTGTAATGACTTGAGAGTATATTTGTATGTTTATTTCTGCCTTATTTCGGGTGCTCTTTTGGTTATTGTTGCTGGAGGAGTTCTTATAGACTACAAAGCAATTGCTTATCACCTTGAGTAAGCACACTTATGCCTTGTCACTGAGGTGCCTTGGACTAACCATTTCATCTAGATGACAAAATTTTAAAGTTCGAAAATATTCTAATAATAATACATAAAGTTGCCGCTGTTATAGAATATGATTACAAAACTATGGCCAAGGGATTCACCTTTTTTAATTGTGTTACAGAGCATGCTTACAGAACTATGGTTTTGTTGTTGTTGTTGTTGTTGTCTTTGATGCATTTTAATGCATCGACTAGGATGCATTAAGAGGTGAATTCAATTTTATATCTCATGTCCATGAGCCTTTGATTAGAGACATTGCCTCATTCGTGAACGATTTTAACACTCATTCATGTTATGGAACTAATTGTACATTGCATTTTATCGTCTTTTGGTGTTGTGGTAATTAAGTAGCATTCATGTTGTGGGGACTAATTGTACATTGCGATTGATTGTCTTTTGGTGTTATGTGGTAATTAAGTCGCATTTGCTTTCCCCTCAACAAGTGTATCAGTGGTGATGAAAACCGAGTGATTTGATGATACATATATGTAGGAGTGTAAAAAAAAACCGTTGACCCATCATCTGGTAGGGTATCCGGTCTTTACCCGCCACCCAAACCCACACCGACCCGAAAATAGACTTGCCACCATTTTTACATGGTCGGGCTATGGGTGTAGGTTCTATGCTCAAACCCGACCCGTCAAGCCTCTCGACCCACACCGTGTCAAAAGCCGTTGACCCAACCCCGTTGACCCGCACAATTTCAAGACTCTAACTCTAATATTTTTGTATTTTGTTTATATTTTCTTTTAACTTTTGTAGGAATTTGGGAGATATGAACACAAACTTATGAGTTCAACATCAATTTCAAATATTCAAGTTTGAACATTAGGCAAATAACAAAAGTTTAAATTCAACTTTCGAATTTTGGAGAAGATTAATCATTCATCTTTGTATTAATTTCGAATTCTTTTAGTTTATATTTTATTATTTTGTACTATAGATCCTTGCTCCCATATTTATTTTATCATGATATGGAAAATAATCAATTTACAAATGATAATAAATCACGAGAAAAAAATTTCAAATTTACAGATATGGTTTTAGATTTTAGTTCAAGTTTTTTTTTATTTTCGTTTATTTTTAATCGATTGATTATATTTTTTTTCTCTATGTTGTGAATTGGAAATATATTAATTGCAGAATTAGAAAGTTTCTTTCTGGGTGAAATTGGGTTAAAATGATAATTTCCACCCGACCCGGATGACCAGCCCAAAACCCGCCCAGTAAGTTGACCCAACAGGTCGGGTGATGGTACTAAGACATGACACTTCAACCCGCTCCATTGGTGACCACTGGGTTTGTATCCCCTAGACCCGACCTGACCCGACCCATCACTATTTGACCCGCGATTGTCTCGGCCCGCCCCGTATTACACCCCTACATATGTGGGGATGTTGAGTTCATTAAAGTTATAGGGTTTTCAGTGGTGATAAAAACCAACTGATTGGTAGTGTGTGGTGGCTAGTTCGGTAGTGACCAATTGGGTGGTGGCAGAAGTTGTTGAGGAAGGAGAAAGAGACTGCTATCTAGTGCTCTCAGATGTTGAGTAACATTTTTAGGCAGTTGGGCTTGGTTTAGTTGTAGGGCCAATTTTTAAGTTGTTGTAGGCTGGGCCCTTATCACTTTAAGTGGATCATGTGTGGGAATTGAACTGGTGATGAAGTGTATAGGTTGGTGAAGTAGTGTGTGGACTTATGGAGTGTGGGCTATGGCATAGTGTGGGCTCATGGGTATGTGTTGAGAAATTGTGAGCTGAGTGTGAATAATGATGTGTTAGTGAACAATTCGGTGTTGGATATGTATTACAAATGTGGGTCTCGGGACTTGGCTCATCAAGTTTTTAGAAGGATGAGTAAACGAGATGTAACTTCTTGGAATTTGATGATATTGGGTTTCAGAATGCATGGCCAGGTCAAGGAAATGTTAGACACCTTTGCCTCTATGTCAAATATTGATGGTTTGATGCCCTAACTCAATTACATTTGTGGGTGTTTTAAGTGTGTGTAAACACGGAGGTCTAGTGAGTGAGGGTAGTAGGTATTTTGACTTGATGGTTAAAGAGTACCAGATTGAACCTGAAGTGGATCACTATGGGTGCATTGTTGATCTTTTTGCTCTTGCTGGAATTATCAAGGAAGCATTAGATCATATTTCCCTCATGTCTGTGAAACCCGATGTGGTGATTTGGAGGAGTCTTTTGGATGCTTGTTGCAAGCAAAATGTTAGTATTGAGCTCAGTGAAGAGGTTGCTAAACGGATTCTTGATACAAACGGAGGTGCAAGTAGTGGTGTTTATGTGCTCTTGTCCAGAGTGTATGCATCAGCTAACCGTTGGAATGATGTTGGACTAGTACTGTGGTTATCGAGGGTGGCATTGCTGAGGCAGAAATCTTATTTAATCATTTGGCGGGTAAGCAAATGAGGTGTTCTACAAAGTTACAAAGTTCCACAGTAGGTGGTTGATGAATTGCTTGAAAGAGATAAACACTCTAGAAATGCAACAAAAAGCTATGGTGCTTCAAGTTCGAAATGTTAGAGCGGTGGATCGGTCCAAAATAACAGAGGGTCGCGGTGCTTACGAGTTCAGTGCATGGCAATGGTTTCGGAAGTCCGGTGTGACGACAGAGTAGGGTGTGCTATATATTGTTATGTAGTTATTGTACGCTTGTACTGCTGCCATTATACAGAGGTCAGTTTCGATGGTGGATATGAGTGGTGTGATTGACTGGTAGTGCTGACTGAAGAAGGGTGGTGATCTTGACTGGTTCTCTCTGAATTCGGATGCAGTCTATTGTTGTGGTGTGGTGGTCAACATGTGATGTTATCTGTCGGTGGTGGAGGAAGAAATGGTGTGTTGACTGTTGGTTTGGTGTAAGTGGTGACTGATGGAGGTGGTGCTATCTTTGTTGTCTGTAGACGATGGTGACACTTAGAAGTGTGGTGGTACTGCCGTCTGTTGAAGTCATTTTGAGTGGTGTTAGTGCTCGTGTGTAGAAGTTCTAGAATAGTGACGTGTGCTTGCTTATACATCTCCCAAAGTGTGCGGTAAAAGTGATGTGTTGTGTGTGCTTGAGATGAAGCAAGTGAGTGAGTAGAGAGTTGTCTTTGTGTGGCTAGTGGTCGACTGGTGAAGATGGAGGTGTCACTTCTATTCAACAAGATAAGTCTCACTTTTCCCTTGAATATAAGTCACCATGAAGTTTTATTTAATGGGCTTCTATGAGGAACTTAATTCCGTGTTTAGGGAACATGATATATATATATTTTGATCAATCGTTAACTTGATTTCCACTGTTTGGGGAATTTGACTTGATAGCTTGAGTTTTTGTAGAATATTCAAAGGTGTTTTTCTGCGATTATCAAGATAGGAACAGGAGGTGTTTGACAAAGGGTAGCGAAATGGAGCAAAGATCGAAGTGGCAGCGAACACTGTAGGTCATCGACGATGGAGAAACGGAAATGACAGAATCGAAAAAGTAACGTCCTTAATAGTGTAGGACACTGAGGTCGTACCGCGACACAGATAGGTATAAGATAGAGAGATCCAAGCTTTCTTCAAAACGAAAGTCAGTGCACAAAGAGTGTTCAACGAAATGCGCATGAAGAGCTATGGACAGACAAGTCTTTTGTTATCCATTTTCTTTAAACACCAACAAATTTATTTCTAGTGAAGATGTTTTAGTATACAAGAGCCAAATCTTGCCATTTGATTAAGCTTATTGTCTCTGGAGCATGGTGGATGGGTGGGTCATAGAAAATGCATAAGTTGGACATACTTCTCAGAAAAGTTCTTCAATGCTTTTACTGCTTAAAATCATGAAGTTCACAGAGGTTGGGACTGAGTTCAACAGCTTGGAGCGTCCGAATACGAATGGTAAGATGATTACAAAAAAAGGTGGAGAGACATACACCGCGGTAGGTAACTTGTTTCTTTTACCGCCATGTACATAATAGACGGATGAGTAATGACTCGGCCGTCAACCAGAGTTACACTGGGCAAGCAAGCCTTGTCCCTGTCCTTGGCAGAGGTGTATGTCGGGATAGATTGGGATTGTCCCTAGACCTTGTGGTTTCCCGTGAACCTATTCGCTCTGGGAGGCCACAGACCATGAATGAGAAACATGGTCGTACACTTCAGGGTAAGACGAATTGTACATTGTCTTGAGCATATGACCGACGTTATATTTGCATACAAATACTTATGCAGAATTAATGTTCTACATTATAACTCACGCGTTATTTGTACAACACTTAAACATGAAAGTTTTAGGTTATAGAGAAAGAGAAAGACCTGTGGTACCACAACAAAACTACAACAAATGTACGTGAATGGATATCCTGCTACACTTTCTGAAGGAGAGAGGAGGGGTTCGAGAAGACCCTTCATGGATATGTCATGGGGCTATCCGAATGAGTGGGGGGGATGAGCCCTCCGCAGACCCTTGTGTCCGAATCAAACATGGGGCAGGCTGAGCTATTCCTAGATGTCCATTCCGTAGGAGAGCGGAGGGGTTCGAGAAGAACCTTCGTGGATATGCTGTGGGGCTATCCAAATGAGTGCGGGGGGATGAGCCCTTCGCGGACCCTCGTGTTCGAATCAAACATGCGGCAGGCTGAGCTATTCCTAGATGTGCATTCTGAAAGAGAGTGGAGGGAATCAAGAAGACCCTTCGCGGATATGTCGTGGGGCTATCCAAATGAGTGCGAGGGGGAAGAGCTTTCCATGGGCCCTCGTGTCTGAATCAAACTTGGGGGCAGACTAAGTTGTTATTGGATATTCTACGGAGTTTGATCAAATTTCCAGTATCGTATTTCTGAAGACCACATTCTACGGAGGGGCTGAGACCCTTCGTGGACATGCAATGTTGAGTTTGAGGAGTAAGAGCGAAGGGGATGAGACCTTTCACAAAGATGCTAGTGAGTTCTATGAAGGAGAGCTTATGGCTAAGTTGAGACACTCCGTGGGGGTAGTGGTGAGTTCTATGAAGGAGTGCTGATGGCAGGGTTAAGACACTTCACGGGCATGATGATGGAGGTTAAAGAGTGAGAGCGAAGGGGATGAGATCCTTCGCAGAGATGGTAGTGAGTTCCGTGAGGGAGAGCTGATGGCTGGGTTTAGACACATCCCAAGCATGGTATTGAGTTTGAAGAGTGAGAGCAAAAGGGAATAGACCCTCCGCGGGCACAGTAATGAGTTTCATGAAGGAGAGTTGTTGGCTGGGTTGAAACGCATCGCGGACATGGTAATGAGTTATATAAAGGAGAGTTGATAGCGGGGTTAAGACACTTCGTAGGCATGAGGATTGCGTTTGAAGAGTGAGAGCGAAGGGGATAAGACCCTTCGCGGATATGATGTTGGGTTTTACAAATAAGAATACATGGGAAGAAACCATTCGTGGATATGTGAGCAAAAGGATGGAGACGAATAAGGATACGCCGATCGAGACTTGTCCACGAAAGTACAAGGGGCAGCCATAGAAAACATATTCCAAATCACGAAGGAGATGAGCACACTCGAGAATAATATGGTGGAAAATTAACTATGTAGAAGGGGTCACTGAGTCTGTGGAAGTTAGATATGTGATGCAAAGCACCGAGGACAAGTTGAATGAGAGCAGAGGTCGTGGAATTCGAGATACAGACAATTGATAGATTGAGGATTTGGCAGACAAGGAAGGTCGTGGAATTCGAGATACAGATAGTTGTCAAACTGATGATTCTTCGATCCTTCGTGGATATAATAATGAGTTCTACGAAAGAGAAACGGAGGAGATGAGACCCTTCGCGAACAAGATTTTGCTTTTGAAAAGTGAGAGAGAAGTGGATGAGACCCTTCGTGGATATGCTAATGAGTTATATGAACGAGAGCTGATGGATTGAGACACTTCACGGATAATTGATTGTGAAGAGTGAGTGCTAAGGGAAAAAGGCCCTTCATGGAATGGTAGTGAATTCTATGAAGGAGAGCCAATAGTAAAGAGAGAATGAGAATTTCAGGTCACGCGACCAAGGACGTTTAGCAAAGAAACCAATGCGGAAGTAAGACTTCTTTAGTCCCAGACTATCGAAAGAGGGATCGCGGAGTAGAGATTATTTATTATTGATGCTCGTGGAATCATTGGAGATTTCCAGAAAGAACCATAGCAAAGATGCTAGAAAGATAGAGAAAGCGTAATCAAGGAAAGAGGTTAGAAGAGATGTAGTGCACATACATATAACAGAAACTTAAGGAGATCTGTGATACACATAGTTTATCGGCTGAGGTTGAAGAACTCAGGTAAGTAGTGATGAAAGAAGAGCGAGACGAGTGGAGGATTATAATACAATTCGAGGCCAACAAAGTCACAGGGTCAAGAAAGATAATAGCGCAAAGTTCAAGAGTTCCTGGACAAAGAGAATAGGGACTGAGTACTTCACAGACATATGATCTAGTAGCAGAGTACATGGATATGAAACGTCCTGAGGAGAAGATCGGACTGCATACAGTCTTAGGATACTGAGGATATCTAAAGTTCAAATAGAGAGACAAGGACGTTCAAGGACTTTTTGGGTCCGCCGTCTTTATCGCAGCCGAACCCGAGAGGGGGCAAATGTAGTAGTCATATTCATAGATGGATCATATAGGTATTGGACCAAGAGATAGGCCCAAGGCCATGCTATAGCCCATGAGGTAAACTTAAAGAAAGGGGGGAGAGAAAAGGAAAAGAGGAGGACGAAAAGAAGGGAGAGAGGCAGCTCATAAGAGAGGAGGAGAGAGGGAGGAGAAAAGAGTGAACTATGACGGCTTGATCCCGAAATGGGTACATAGGCAACCTAAGATGTTGGTACAGCCGATAAAAAATAGAGCTCTAATACAAGTAAAGTGAATGTTAGCGTAAATGGGTGCGATAGGTGTGTTGCAATCACAACTCTCTAATAGATTCACCCAAGGTTCATTCTCTCAAGTGCAGTGGTCACTTATATTCCTCACATACTCAAATGACATCTAAAGAAACCAGGGTCGATTGATCACTCTTGCCACTTACTATCACACCATCCTATTCCTAATCGAGCTAGGGGTATTTTATTAAGAGTTACGAGGCTAGGGTTATGGTTTAGAAAGAAAAAGGAAGGGAAAAACAAAATTTCATAATTCAAGAAACTGGGTCTTCAAGATACTTGTAACCAGAGAAGAACCTCGTTTTGTTCTTTTGCTTCCGAATTGTGATACATTCTTTTAGCCCTTTGGCTTTGTGACTCCATATGGTTTTGAATTTTTGGGAGTTCTGACTTTGCCTTTGTTTCTTTTTGTTTCTGATATCATCTCCTTTTGATTTTGAACTTTTGGGAGATTTAATTTTTTTGACTCCTTTATTTTATTATTATTATTTTTTTTAGAGTTATGGTTTTTGTTGGGTCTTTCTTTTCTTTTCTTTTTAAAGAAAATAATTGTTCTGTTTTTGTACAAGGTCTTCTATTCTTTTTTTTTTCTGATATCCATCCAGTTCTCAACTCATCAGCTGGGTAAGCTTTTTATTATGTGTTGTAACAGGTTAGGAATTTTTGGTTAAGAATAAAAAGGCTTTTAGAAAGGGTGAAGGCTCAAGAAACTAAAGGAAAACTATATTTTTGGGGTTTTAACGTTTATTTGGCTATATTGATCCAAAAAGGGCCTAAATTCTCTCTTATTAGGATATGGCGTGGTGATCAAACAAGTGGACGTGTGGTCTTTCTATCCGGACATCCTTTGTGTCATCACTCAATAATAATTTAGATGAGGCTTTGGACTAGATTCTCACATGATATGGAACTTAATTGTTCTAACCTTGGTTTCGGAAACTCACTGTTATATACAAACAAATGCTGATGCATGCCATTCATGAAAAGATACAGAAACTATTGTACGTTATTAGTTTAAGTACGAAGAACGAGTCCTTACTCTATTGCTATAATTAGACTTCTAAACTTTTTATTCATCAGAGAAAAAGAAAACAAGACTTTTTAATACTAAACGGAAAAATATTTTTGGTCTTTTTCGAAAAACTTTTAAAAAGGAAGAAATATACTATTATATCTACTATATAGAAAATGCCTAGTTTTTGCAAAATGTTACTATACCACCTCCAAATAGAATTATGTTTTGTCCTCAAAGTATGAAGAGATAAGAAAATAGATTACCATATAAACATGAGCAAAAACGGCGATTCACATGTATTCTGTTCTTCATGATGAAAATACGCCACCCCCAAATAAGTTTGGGGCGTGGGTTGTTTGATATAGAACGAGAAATACATGGTTTATTATACTAGGGATATTTATTCTACTATAAAATCTGTTTGGGTTTTGTATTTTTTTGAAAACATATATGAAATGCATGAAAGAAAAAAAAATGGAAAATTTTGGTATGATGTGTCTGTTTTGCCTTCTACTCATATACCAAATTCCACAAGAAAAGCAAAATAAAACAAGCAAACAATATTAAGCATATAATTAAACTTGTACTTCATCATACTCATAAGAAAGAAATAGAAAAATAAATAAATCCAACTATACGAATACTAGGGAGAATCCTAGTCAGAATTCGTGCGTGACTTATCTCGATGTCTAGAAGATCCTTCTCCTTGCTGATGTTTGGGCCTAGCATGTCTATCACTACGTGAGAGCACGTCTATGATGCTCTACAGTGTTCTAGTGACACTGTGCTGAAAACATTGCTGAAGGGGCTGGAAGGACCGCTGCTCCTCTCTGATGGTCCGCTGTTCCGCTATAATGTTCCCTTGAGTTTCCCTGAGCTGGTGGAGATACGCATGCAGAATCCTCTGGCCTCCATGGAGGAAGTGAATTCCGTCCATGGGTTGAGTGAACTGTCGAGTGGCATATTCAGTGAAGTAATCCACCTTCTCAGTCGGGTGTGCTTGCTCTGCAGCTCTGGCTTCAGGTGGAAGCCATAACTTCTGGAGGCAGTGGGCATAGATAGGAACTATTATAGCGTCCTTGACCTCCACTAGGGCGTCTGTGATAGGGTTATATACTAAAATCATTACTTTTGTATTAACTCTAATTCTTTATATTTTGAATGAGAATCATATGGGCAAATGTTATGCATATTATATATGTTATTAGTTATATGCATGTGTCTAATACTTTATGTTGTAGATGATATGGTGTGTAGTGACACACAGAAGATCATATCATTAGTACCTTATAAAGTATAAGTAAACGTTCACAACCTAGATGGATTTGGACAAACCATTGGTATGGTTATAGTATAATCTGGTATTAGTCTTTATCTTGACTACAGGATTACACTAGTACACTTTGTGTGTATTGAACAGGACCAAGTGAGGTTGTTTCTCTTTATACTGACTATATAAGAGAACAAACACCTCTATTATTATGGATGCTTGTCTTCTTAATCCGGATATAATAACGGGCACTTACATGCATTGTACATTGCTTTAAATCATCAAAAAGTGAGATTCATTTGTGAATCAACAAACTCGATAGATTAGGTAATGACATTGTATGTAAGGTATGCTATTGATTATAGAAGGAATCCGTGACCCGCAAGAAGTCGGGTTGATGATGTCCCCTTCAGGAGCTCATAAGGATTGTCATGTAAACCCTGCAGGTGGATTTAATCCAACATGACAATAAGGTTGAGTGGTACTACTCAAGGACAAAAGAAATTGATTAATGTAGTTGTCAGTAACTTGACTTAATCAATGGGCATTCGATATCCTAACACGAGAAGATCAACAAGCATATAATATGGAGTCCATAAACGTAATACACGTAATTTGGGATCAGGGCGGTAGTGCAACAATGGCCTTTAGTGGAATTAGACATTTGTTGACGGACTTGGGCTGTGTGTTCTGGGCGAACATGGAAAGCCCAAGCCCGTCAGGAGACCTAACCCTAATTTCTCCTCATGGTTCCTATTGTAGCATATATAAAGAAACCCTTCTTTCCTAGCAAAACACTGAGTTATTGTTCAAGCACAATTAGTCTAAAAGAATTCGGCCAAGAGAGAAAGAAGGGGCTGGTAGATCGTTGCCCACATAACGTCCATTCCAAGGATAGGAATATAACAGAAGATCAAGAGGTTGCTGATTCGTAGAGCTTGGATTCTCAGAGATATCACAGCTGTTCAAAGGTATGATTCCTAACCAAATCGTGAACACCCTTATTCCACTGTGTATGGGTTTTCACGTATTGTAAACCATTCGATGCAACCATAACGGTTCCTACAATCTGTGGCCTGGAAACCCCAGTGTTGCATGATCCTGGTGACCAGCACTGGTAAAGGGGTGGTTGATTTCTTCGGTTTGCAGAGTTGCTCAAAGATAAAGGAGACGATGCAGAAGCTGTTCTTCTGCTCTTGAAGAATCCATAAAAGATGAAGCATCACCTTACCTATATCCGAAGGCTTAGCTAAGCTTAGCAGGTTATAGGTTGTCCACTGAGATACTGCTAGCTGGTTCCTTCATGGCGAGCTATGAAACGTGTAGTGAGACTTGGGGATTTCTTCAGAGGAATCCCCAAAACTCCACTCACCACCTCCTTGGTGAGCTCTAGCGAGCGGCCATCCTTGACAACCGTGATGCAGTCATCCTCCCCTCTAAGCATGTAGTTATAAAATGAAAGAGTAAGAGAGGGAGAATAAGCTGCACCTTCCAACAAAACCAAGGGTTCCCATCCTCTTCTTCTAACTTCAGCCCTGAAATGCACTTCAAATAGATCGGAATTGAAAAAGTTTTAAAAAATTTGCTCCGGCACAATTTTAAGAACTCAAGCCATTTAGAATATGGATTGATAAAATTGGGGTTTTGAGTTGGAATGGGGGTTGAAAATGGAGCAGGCTATAAAAAAAAATTTGGGTGGAGCTGTGTTGAGGTGAGGTCGCGGTCGCAAGCTGGATAGAGGCGACCGCGAGTTGGTTTGGGTGGCTAGGGTTGGGGATTTTCGTGATGGAGAAGATGGAATATGGGCCTCGCACGTGCCTCTTTAATGAATTTGAAATTTTGGCCCAAGCCCAAATGAAATCAGGAAATTCCGATCTTGTCCTCAGTGCCTTGCCAACTTCAAGAGCTGATCCGCACTTCGTTACTCGGCCGATCTTGAAACGTGAGGTACCAAAATGATCATCATAAAAAATTCAACGTAACGGTGCAGGGTACACTCACATCCAATGGTGGATGAAAAAAAATGATGGAAAGAACTGTAGGGAAATATGTACAGATAACAAAAGGAAAATTTTAATTAATTTTTTTGGGTTTTGAATAAGTTTGACTGATTTTTTTTAAAAGGTTGGTCGTTTTAAGTCAGATCCCCAAGACTTGGAAGTTTTTGAAAAAATGAGTCAATCCTAACCAGATGGCTGGATTATTCTCCTCAGCTATGTTCGATGAGCAGGTGGCTGGCACATGAAAACCGTAAAAACTGAATTTTCACTATGAGATTGTAGATCGGGGTAAGCTGATGTTAGACAGTTCGAGCACCAACCTTCTCTCATAGCTCGTCTCTTATGTGCGTATGAACTCTTACCTAAACCAGGAATAATTTTCGGTATATGTGTCCATATCTTAAGCTGCAGTTCTCTAGGAAGTGCTTACACACAATCATTAAAACTGATCCATCTAGTCGTGCTAGGTATAGGGTTTTTATTTGCTATAGAAGACATGTTTAAAAAGTTTTTTAGAAACGAGAGAGATTTAGAAAGGGAAAAGATTTAAACGAGAGGGGAAATATTTTTAAGAAAGGAAAATTTTGAAATTTTGAAATTTTTTGAGTCTTTTAACGTCAGACTCTCGAGACAAAAATAGAGGGGCAAAAAAGATAGAATTAAACATAGAATGGTATCACTTTGGGTTACTCTATTTGTTTAATTCTTGTTTGGAGACGCCTCGTCTATTTTTTTTTTAAGTGGAAATTTTATTGATACCGATAACGAATTTTATAAATAATTAAGACAAACGTGCAACAAGCTGCGTTGCAAGTCCTTTCTGAATAACAAATCCTATCATTCTAAAAACAAACTCGTTAGAACCAGCTGTCATAACATTACTATCCATAACTTTCTGAAGTTTCTTGAGGAGCTCAACAGACTGTTGTTCTAAGAAACTAAAAGTGTTGAAACTAAACGGAATGAAACAATGCTGGATAGCCCTGCAAGCTTCCTCATGCTTCTCCATCTTTCCTATCGCTACTTTCTTAGCTGCTTCTCCCACCTCAAAGTCACCATTCCCAAACCCTACCAACGGAGAGACTCCAGTTACATCAAGACATGCATGTTTTCTCTCAGACCAACTGTAAATCAAGACATCCGCAGGCCGAAGTGTTGATCTGCCATAATTCGGATCAGTGAGAAAGTTAATAGGAGCTTCTTTCTTCACTTGTACTCCAGCCCTCCAAAATGCATCACATAAAATGTCTCTAACATGATCATGTCGGTATTTAAAATCCGAAAAATGTCTCTAACATGATCATGTCGGTATTTAAAATCCGAAAAATGTCTACAATGTGTAGCTTGGTCCCCATAAGCATCTAATCAATTTTTTTTTTAGTTCGTTTTCTCATTCAAAATATATCTCTATCCATATAGAGGTTTTGCCAAGAAGATAAAATTATACGTTAATCCGGTATCATTTCGGTTACTCCGGATATATAACTTTCATTTTTATATCCTCTGGTTTTGAAAACTATGGGGAGATATTTTAAGACAATCGTACTCAAAAGCTGTGATTCTAGATGTTACTACTTGAAAACAAATCATAACAGATAATCTTAGGCAACTTTCGTGTCGGCTCTGTGGCGAACCCAATCTAGACAGACATAGCTTCAGCTACGCGAGTTGGGGGATTTACTGTGCAAGACATTGAATGTCCTGACTCGAGCGAATAGCTCGGTGATATAGGTGACCCTTAGTAAGCAAAGCTGATTTCAAACCGCCCCTATATTGCGTTGTTCTAGGGGTTGGTCTGTGTAAAATCCATTGCCCGTTTTGAAAAATCACTTAACTATTGATGTATCGAGAATTTATCATTAACATCACAAAGAAAACAAACATTTTTGAAAAAGATGTGTAAAATAAAGAAAAGAAAAATTATATATTTGCTCCATAGGTTCACACTTACTCTAATGACGAGTAAAAAGTGTTTTACAAAGAATATGTGAGATATACTGTGTGGACTAAGGCTCTGGCACTTACAACCACACCCTCCAAGTGGAGAGGTCCGGTTACCTTATTGATGCATATCTTTAAAGGAAAAGATGGAGTGGGAAAGGAATACATTGGAAAAGAGGAGTCAATCCTCGTAGATAGGATCTTGGAGAAGGATTTCTTCGACATCCGTAGACCGTAACTCATGAAAATGTTTGAGGCACTGACCATTGACTTTAAGGGTACTGTTATCCTTATGGTTCTTTAAAGTAATAGTCCCATAAGGGGTGACTTCAATTATATTAAAAGGACTAATCCATTGAGTATTTAGTTTTCCTGGAAAAAGATGTAATCTAGAGTTATAAAGCAAAACTTTTTGACCAACTTCGAATTATTTTCGTAAAATATGCTTGTCATGAATCCTTTTTATGTTGGTTTTGTAATCTTTTGAAAGGTCATAAGCATCATTTCGAATCTCTTCGAGCTTGTTTATTGGTAGTTTACGCTTTTCACCTGCCGCATCAAGATTATAATTAAGGGTTTTTATTGCCCATAGGGCACGATGCTCTAGTTCAATTGGCAGATGACAAGGTTTTCCAAACACAAGCCTATAAGGGGACATCCCTATAGGTGTTTTAAAAGTAGTTATGTATGCCCATAGTGCATCGTTCAGATGGAGAGACTAGTATTTCCTATTTGGATTAACTGTTTTCTCCGAGATACGTTTAATCTTTTGATTAAAGACTTCTACTTGACCACTTGTTTGAGGATTATATGGAGTTGCAACCTTATGGGTTACTCCATATTTTTTCATGATATGTTCAAAAACTCGATTGCAAAAATGTGATCCACCACCACTGATGATAGCTTTTGGAACACCGAATCTTGAAAAAATGTTTTCTTTTATGAACCCGATGACTATTTTGTTATCATTGTTACGACATGGTATGGTCTCAATCCATTTAGAGACATAGTCTACGGCTACTGATAAGACCCCAAAACTGTAGTTTTAACCTCTTAATAATATTAGATTTAGATTAATTATGTGTATAATAAATAAGAGTTAGTACTGTTTACGTACTTTTGTGTATTTCAGGTCATGAAGTCAAATATGTGAAGAAACATGTCACATTTACACTAGAATGGAGCAAAGGTTGGTTGCTAAGAAGTTCTATGGTTAAAGCCCAACTTTCAAGGAGAAAAAGCCTTTTTAAAACCCAGTCAAAGCTGAAAAGTCAAAGTCAACGCGGGTAGAAAAAGAGCATAAAAGTCAACAAAACTTCCGCAGGCCGTATCTTTGGACTAAAACCTCGGAATTGGGCCTATTATATGTCAAAATGACCGGCTCGGAAAGAGCTTTCTAATGGTCTAGGTGTTGACCCAATCAGAGGAGCAAAAGTAGACAAAAAGTCTATTACAATAATTTCCAGCAGAGAAACCCTTTTTGTACTTAAGTAATTAGGTTTTGGGCTTGATTTCATGGTCCAAAACATGGCTCCAAAGCTCATACACGAAATTGTAACCTAACCATCTCCTATATAAAGAGGGTTAAGGCTAAAACAAAACTGGGCTACTTCCTCTTTAGTTTAGAATAAATTAGGGTTCTCTCTCTCTCTCTCTCTCTCTCTATCCTTTTTAGTTTTAGTTTATAAGTTTAGTTTGTAGCCTCCATTAGAGTTATTAATAAAAGCTTTAGTTTACTTTCAATTCAAGTATCTTTAAATTATATCTTCTATTCAATCTTCAGTTAAGATGATTCCTATGATACAAGGCTAAACCTCCATTAGAGGATGTTTATGAAGCCATGTAAGGATGATTGGTAATTAGTATGGTTGTGGATTTGTATTAGCGTTTTAAGTTTGATTCTTATAATTGTTTAGAGATAAAGATCATAAGAGTTGAACTAAAGTTTAGAGTCACCACCAAAGAGATTTGTGGTGGAGCTAAACTCTCATGCTAGTGAAGCCTTGATCCGAGAGGACTTGGTGTTCACTAGGGATCAATAGGCAATTCGATAATCAACCTAATGGTCAATCGAATTGCGTGGTGGATTGAATCTTCTCTATACCCTTTTATCATCATTATATCTACTGTTTTGACATCTTATTTACTGTTTTTACATCACATATTACTCTCATCATTGTTTCTTTTGTTTGATTAGTTGAATTCTATTTATGTCTTGATAGTTTATGAGTGGAACGAATCCGTACTCTTTATATATTGCATAATGAATTGAGAGTAGGAATATTGATCTAAATACTTATTTAGTTAATTAATTATTTGTGTTTATGCATAGATAGTTAATTTACACATAAATTTGCATTTATCAAATAGGCAATTCGATATCTAGACCTGTAATGTTCTATTCTACTCTAGAAGGTAATTAGTTCACCATGAGAATGGGTTTGATTACTTCACCCGCTAGTTATTAGTTGGTAGAGATTACCATGAATAATTAGGGATTAGAAACACCTTATATTTACGTGAAAACATAAAGATTAGGATTACAACGTATTCTATGCTAGTTTATTAAGTTGAATTAAGGTGGAATCAAATTCCCTTAATTCCTCCTCATATTGCCAATTTAGTATTGAATTGTCATCATTTCATTTATCACATCTTGATTAGTTAATTCACTATCGTAGTTAAATTCAATTCCATTACTCTCATGACTTTGTTAGCTTACACAAACTAGGAAACCTTACATCTAAACAAGCTAGGAGTGGAACGAATTCTCTACTTTAAATATATTGCATTGATAATGAGAGTAGATAACTTTGATATATAAGCACAAAAATAGTTTTAGTTTTACTTACATTTGAGTTTCATCACTTATTCATAGGTAAAACTATCATTTTCCCGATTATCAGCTACTAGGATGTCGATGAAACCATTAGAACTTGGGAAAGGTCCCATGAAATCGATGCCCCAGACGTCGAAAATCTCCACTATGAGAATGGGATTTAAGGACATCATGTTACGTGCAGAAATACGATCGAGATGTTGGCAATGAGCACATGCCTTGCAATGAAGAAATGTATCACAAAAGAGTGTTGACCAGCAGAATCCACATTGTAAGACCTTAGTAGCGGTTTTATTGGCACAAAAATGCCCTCCACAAGCCTGCTCATGGTAAAAGGAAAGAACATAAGATTGTTCCCATTATGGAATGCAACGTCAGATAATATGATCTAGGCAGTATTTGAAAAGATATGGGTCATCCCAATGATAGTACTTTACTTGAGCCAGGAACTTCTTCCTCTGATTTCTATTCCACAATGGCGGAGTCTATTCAGTCACCAGATAATTCACAATATCAACATACTAGGGTGTAGAGAGGATTATGTAAAGGTGCTCATTAGGAAAAGAATCTAAAATGGGCTCGGAATCACTGTCACTATCATCAGTTAACCTAGACAAATGGTCAGCCATTACATTTTCAACTCCTTTTTTATCTTTTATTTCCAAGGTGAATTCTTGCAGGAGGAGAATCCATCGGATCAACCTCTGCTTAACTTCCTTCTTCGCAAGAGGATACCTAGGTGCTGCATGATCAGTGTAGATTAAGATTTTTGAACCCATTAAATAGGGACGAAATTTGTCTAAAGCATAGACAATGGCTAAGAATTCATTTTCAGTGGTCGTATAATTTCGTTGAGCCTCATTTAGTGTTTTACTTGCATTGTAAACAACTGTAGGTCCCTTATCATGTTTTTGACCTAGAATACAGCACCAACAGCGTAGTCGCTGGCATCACACATGAGCTCAAACGGTTTTGACCAATCAGGGGGTTGAATTATAGGTGCAGTTATTAAGGCGGCTTTCAACTTTTCAAAAGCCTGCATGCATTCCGAGTTAAACTCAAAGGGTGCATCTTTTATAAGAAGATTAGTTAAAGGTTTAACAATTTTTGAGAAATCTTGGATTAATCTTCGATAAAATCCAGCATGGCCTAGGAAGGCTCATATGTCACGTATGTTCCGTGGAATAGGTAGAGTAGAAATTTTGTCTATTTTAGCTTTATCTACTTCTATACCATTTTTAGACACAATGTGACCTAACACTATTGATCAGCTCCCAAATATGCATTTTATTACCCCTTTATTAATGCATTACAGTCCTTCTTACGCTTAACGAAAAGACAACTCATAGCTTTTACTACCCTTTTCAGATTAAGGAGTATTTTAGACCAGTTATCATAAAAGCTACATCTTAGTACCTAAAGGAGCATTAATCACACTTATTATGAAGACCAGTAGCTGCTATGGAAAAGTGCTGAAAAAGTCAAGTCAAATAGTCAAAGTCAACGGTTAAAGTCAACAGTCAAAGTCAACAATCAAAGGACTCAAATCAGAAGACCAAAGAAGGAAGCCATTATCTCAAATTATGAAGACTTATCCCTAAACCTATCTTGGTCAAGAAGGCACCCATAAAGCAAAAGCAAAAGCAAAAGTGAAAGGGGTGAGGTGCCTAGTTTAGAATGGATGAGGGCAAATCTGTAATTGACAAAAGGAGGGGTATATAATCAAAAAGCAGAGGAGAGAGAACTCATCCATTGTATTAGGATCCAAACCATTTGGTTTGCTTTACTTTTCTAGTATTGTTTTTCAATTCAAGTTTTACTTTATTTTTCTTCATTTTCTTGTATTTCAATCTTGTTATTTTATCTTGTTTATTTCAAACAATCAATATTTCCTTGTTCTTCTTATTTCAATCTTTCATTCAATCATTCGCTTTCAATGTTTTGAGTCATTTCAATCTTCAACAACTTGCTTTTCAATGTTTCTATTCACAGCTAAACTAGCTAAGTCCTAAACTACGAGTCTACCTTTTTCCCTCAACTCTTAATCTCTCACCTCTAAACAATCTAGGATGAACCTCAACGTCTTACAAATCTTTGAAGTATACTTTCTACAATCTACAACTTCAAATGGTGTCGCCATCATGGATTGAAGGAGGAGAAGAGCTTGGTTGAGCACCTAAGGAGGAAGCACCCTTCTCACCCTTTCATTTCTATTTCTTTTATTTTTCGTCATTTTATTTCGCTGTTATTTTGTTATTGATCTATTTTCTTACAAATCAGGGTGTTGAACCAAGAAGCTTAAGAGGATTTGAAGAAGTAGCTAGAAGATGATCGACTTTGGCCGTAGTCAACAAACGTCCACGTGGGAGGCCGCTGGCTAGCCAAGGGGCGACCGCCCAGTCACCTCTAATGATGTGGGTCCAGTTTTTTGGCTGCGTGGTTGGATTGTGATGAACATTGGTACACCGAGCCCAGATTGTGTAATATAGTAGGATAAATTAGTGGAACTTGTTTGTAATAGTTAGAGATAAAAAGAAAAATGAAAAACAAATTAGGAAAAGTGGTTTTTGATTGATTTCTTATGATGAACATGAGTTAAACTTGGTTTAAGTTATACACTTACTAAGGGGTTAGAGTTTTAATTGCCTTGGGAAGTTCAAGTGTGTGAGGCAAGGAGAGAATCATAGCTCACACACTATGGATCAACTTGGTAATCAACACTCTAAGTCCATTTGACTCTAGTTAATATAGGTATTAATCTAAAACTAGTTAATTATATTAGTATAATATTAGTTTAGTTTTAAGTTTGGGCCCTTGAAGGCAAAGTTGTATAAATTGTCAAAAACCCAACTTGTGGGCTTTTTAAGTGAACCTTTATTGTAACTTAAAATGGGTAAAGCTCGAAAGGTTTGGCTTGATTATCAGATCAAGCGCCAACCAACATCGCCTTCACCCCAAGGGTCATGTACGCACACCTTGGGCAGTAATTTCTAAACCTCCTCGCTACAAAGTGTAGAGGATACTTGTGTGTTACTAAGCATGCTTGGATGATTGTGTGATTTACATTTCAGTCTCGTCTTTACATTTAATGCTAAAGCTGAACCCGAGCCCTAAAAGAACAAAAAGTAGGGTTAAGACCCACTTTAGAACGGACGTTGCGTGAAATGTGTGTTACATAAACCAAATTAAAACTATAAAATCAACAAAGCAGAGCCAATTTAGTCACGTCCATCAGGACAAACATCTAGCAGGAACAAAGAGAGTAGTTAACTATCAGATTCCAGTGGACCAACCACCTTCCTCACTCCCCTCCTTCATAAAGAAATACCGTGGGTGAGATTCTTGGTGGCACACCATCTGGTGAAGTAGCGATATTTTCCCTCGACGTGTGTAGAGCAAAAATCCTAGTTTCGTTCCCAACTGTTCCTCTGAACAAGGCATAGTAAAATATAGACTAAAAGATGAATTTTCAAAACTCCATTCTTGCAAAAACGAATTTCAATTTCTTGAGCATACATTGCACCGTTTGCGTATGTTAGGAAAGTTTTGGCTAAAAGTGTATGATACTGCATTCAGGCACTTCTAGTATTAGCAAGAATAAAACATACTCACGTAGGATAGTTCATCAATCTAGACAATCTCATGTTTCTAGTCTTCCATCTCATAAGATGGCAGACGAGGTAGTGCAACCTGAAGAGCCTCTCTCCAACTTCTACACACAGTTGCAAGATGGACCTCCATCTTGTATACGACTCACACCGCTTATGAGTGATTTTAGGATTCCACCGAACGTGTTCAATCTTCTACCCATCTTTCATGGGTTAGAACACGAGTTACCGTACGAGCATCTATGCCGGATACATGAAGTATGTAATACCTTTCATCATCCGGGTGTCACCGACGATTAGGTTAAGTTACGAGTGTTTCCCTTCACTCTAGCTAGTAAGAGTTACACTTGGCTTCTCTTACAGAAGCTCGACTCTTTCGATACATGGGAAAAGGTTGTGTTCTCCTTCATGAAGAAATACTTTCTGCCGAAGAAAATAGAAGAGATAAGAAGCAAGATATAGTTCTCCAGACAGAGTCCGAGTGAGACATTTTCTAAAGCATGGGATAGATTCTCTGACCTACTCCATTCATGTCCTCACCATAAACGAGAAAAACAAACTCTTGTCCAATGTTTCTTCAAAGGCCTTCTCCCATAACACAAAGTAACCCTCGACATCATGAGTAATGGTAATTTTTTGGATAGAGGTGCAACCGAAGCTTTAACCTTTCTTGAAAACCAAGCCAAAAAGAGTACGCATTGGGGAGACATAAACAAGTCTATAACAGCCCAACCCAGTACATCTAAGGCTAGTGGTATTTTTTAGGTGAAATTAGATCCTGAGATCAAGACCTTAATCGAAACCCTCACAAGAAATATAGATGCCCTCACAACCAAACTAAAAGACCAAACTTCTCAGCATGTCATGAACATAAATACCTCACCACACAATTTCTGTTTAAGCCTAAATCATATAGATGCCACCTGTCCCTTGATCACAAACCTATCATCACTTCAACCAGAAGAAGTGTGTGCTTTCAATGTACCAAATGCACCATGGAGACAACATCCAAACTTCGCATGGACCAACATTCCACAAAACCAAACACCCACAAGGTTTCAACAAACCACCAAATGTATTCAGACAAGGACAAGGTACCTATAACAATCAAAACAAAGCATTGGTTCCATCCCAGTTTAACTAGAACTATCAAAACCCACCTATCAACAACCAAAGAGACCCAGTTCCAATCACACCATCAACTACTGTCCAAACAGATAAGCCCACTGAAATAATGCTATTTGTCATGTAACAACAAAACTAAATCCTACCATCCATGCAACAGTCTCTAAACTTGTTAGCCCAAGACAAAAACCAGAAAGGTGTGTTCCTAGGTCAAGCTATCCCGAACCCTAAAGCAACAAACACAACTTTTGAAGCAACAAGTGACGTGAACGAAGCTAGAGCACTAAAAACTCTTTCTTAGTCATCCCATCTACGAGGATTGAATCCTCTTTTCTGATGTATTCCTTTCCTATTCCATTCCATCTTTTTCTTTAAGGGGATACATCAATAAGGTAACTGGATCTCTCCATTTGGAAGGCGTGGATGTAAGTGCCAAAGCCTTAGTCCACAGTATATCTCGCATATTCTTTGTAAAACACTTTTTACTCGTCATTTGAGTAAGTGTGAACCTGTGGAGCGAGTATACAATTTTTCTTTTCTTTATTTTACATTTCTTTTTCAAAACTATTTGATTTCTTTGTGCTATTAATGATAGATTCTCGATACATCAATAGTTAAGTGGTTTTTCAAAAACGGGTAATGGATTTTACACAGACCAGCCCCTAGAACTACGCAATCTAGGGGTAGTTTGAGATCAGCGTTGCTTACTAAGGGTCGCCTATATCACCGAGCTATTCGCCCGGGTCAGGACATTCCATGTTTTGTGCAGTAAATATCCCAACTCGCGTAGCTGAAGCTCTGTCTGTCTAGATTGGGTTTGCCACAGAGCCGACACGAAAGTTGCCTAAGAATATATGTTATGATTTGTTTTAAACTAGTAACATATAGAATCATTGCTTTTGAGTACAAGTTTCTTTAAATATCTCTCCATAGTTTTCAAAACCAGAAGATATAAAAAATGAATGTTATACGTCCAGAGTAACCAAAATGATACCGGGTTAACGTATAATTTTATCTTCTTGGCAAAACCTTTATATGGATAGAGATATATTTTGAATGAAAAAAAGAGACGAGGTGTCTCCAAACGAGAATTAAACAAATAGAGTAACCTAAAGTGATACTATTCTCTGTTTAATTCTATCTTTTCGCCTCCACCTCTCTATTTTGTCTCGAGGATCTGACGTTAAATGACTCGAAAGTTTCCAAAAATTTCAAAAATTTCCTTTCTTAAAAATCTTTCCCCCCTCATTTAAATCTTTCCCCCTTCTAAATCTCTCTCGTTTCTGAAAAACTTTTCAAAAATGTCTTCTGTAGCAAACAAAAACCCTCTACCTAGCAAGACTAGATGGATCAGTTTCAATGATCGTGTGCAAGCACTTCCTAGAGAACAACAGCTTATGATATGGACACATATACCAAAAATCATTCCTAGTTTAGGTAAGAGTTCATACGCACGTAAGAGATACGCTATGAGAGAAGGCTGGTGCTTGAATTGTCAAACACCAACTTGCCTGGTCTTCAACCTCATAACAATTCTGTTTATAAAGTCTACACGTGTTATCATCCAGTGCACTACGCTCAGTCTAAGAGAGTAATTCAACCATTTGGTTAGGATTGACTCAAGTTTTCAAAAACTTCCAAGTCTTGGGGATCTGACTTAAAACGACCCACCTTTTTAAATTTTCATCAAACTTATTCAAAACCCAAAAAAAATTAATTAAAATTTTCTTTCCATTATCTGTACATATTTCCCCATAGTTCCAGTACATTTCCTTCCTTTATTTGTTCTTTTTCCACCGTTAGATGTGAGTGTACCTTATACTGTTACGTTGCATTTTTTATGCTGATCATTTTGGTACCTCACAGGTCAAGATCGAACGAGTAACAAAGTGTGGATTGACTCCTGAAGGTGGCAAGGCACTAAGGACATGACTGGAATTTCTTCAATTCATATGGGCTTGGGCCAACATTTTGAGATTCTTAAAAAGGCACGTGCCTTGCATGTGCCAACAACCCATATATATAACTCGCGACCACCCATAGTCATCTTTTCGATTGAAAAATCCCCAACCCTAGCCACCCACACCAACTCGTGATCGCCCTATTCAACTCACGATTGCGACCTCGCCTCAACACACCACCACTCAATTTTTTCACAGCCTGCTCCATTTTCAACCCGCATTCCAAATCACAACCCTAATTTAACCAATTCCTACTCTAAAATGGCTCGAGTTCTAAAAATCGTGCCGGAGCAAAATTTTCAAGACCTCTTCTATTCCGACCTATTTAAAGTGCACTTCAGGGCAGAGATAAGGAGAAGAGGATGGGAATCTTTGGTTATGATGGAAAAAGTGGTTTATTCTCCTTCTCTTATGCTTTCGTTCTATAATTTCATGGTTAGAGGGGAGAATGAATGTGTCGAGGTTGTTAAAGATGGCAGAATGATGGAGCTCACCAAGGAGGTGGTGAGTGTTGTTCTGGGGATTCCTCTGAATGCTTATGTTCAGATGGAATAGTCCCTAGATAACAAGACAGTTGACGTGCCCATGGCTGAGACTCTTCTCGAACCCCAAGTCTCACTATGCGTTCCAGAGTTCGCTACGAAAGAACACGCTACCAATATCTCAGTGGATAGCCTACAACCTACTAGGCTCAGCCAAACCTTTGGATATATGTATGGCGATGCTCCATCTTTTATGGATTCTTCAAGAGCATAAGAATGGTTTTTGCATCGTTTCCTTCCTTTCCGAGCAACTCTACAAACCCAAGAAGTAAACAGCCCCTTTACCAGTGTTGGTCATGAAGATCATGCAACACTGGGGCTTTGAAGTACCAGATGCCTTAGTGGAGGTCAGGGATCTACCTTAGATCCCATCATATCTATGCCCACTATGTCCAGAAGTTTTGATATCCCCCTGCCGCTAGAGCAGCCGAGCAAGCGCAGCCTACAGAGTGAGTGGACTACTTCGCTGAAGGTGCCACCCGAGTGCTCACCCAGCCCATGGATGGAATTCACTTCCTCCATGGAAGCCAGAGGATTCTGACTCAACACGTTAGCCAGCTCAGGCATACACAGCAAGATATCATGGCAGCTCAGTAGAACATCAGGGAGAAGCATCAGTCTTTCCAGCAGGAGTAGAGACATTTCCTATAGGAACCGTTATGGTTTCATGTCATTGACTACAAACCGTGAAAACCAATGCGCAGCGGAATAAGGGTGTTCACGACTTTGTTTAGAATCATACCTTTGATCAGCTGTGATATCTCTGAGAATACGAATCAGCAACCTCTTGATCTTCTGTTGTATTCCTATCCTTGGAATGGACGTTGTGTGGGCAACGATCTACCAGCCCTTTCTTTCTCTCTTGGCCAAATTTTTGGGACTAATTGTTCTTGAGCAATCACTCAGTCTTTTGGCCAGGAAAGAAGGGTTTCATTATATAGGCTACAACAGGGACCATGAGGAGAAATTAGGGTTAGGTCTCCTGACGGGATTGGGTTTCCCAGGTTCGCCCAGAACACACGACCCAAGTTCGTCAACAAATGACTTATTCCACTAAAGGCCATTGTTGCACTACCGCCCTAATCCCAAATTACGTGTATTACGTTTATGGGCTCCATATTATATGCTTGTTGATCTCCCCGTGTTAAGATATCGAATTCCCATTGATTAAGTCAAGTTACTGACAACTACATTAATCAACTTCTTATGTCCTTGAGTAGTACCACTCAACCTCATTGTCATGTCGGATTAAATCCACCTGCAGGGTTTACATGACAATCTTTATGAGCTCCTCGGGGACATCATCAACCCGACTTCCTCAGGTCACAGATTCCTTCTATAATCAACAGCACACCTTACATACAATGTC
The DNA here is from genome assembly GCF_015680905.1 of Coptis chinensis. Lineage (NCBI taxonomy): Eukaryota > Viridiplantae > Streptophyta > Magnoliopsida > Ranunculales > Ranunculaceae > Coptis > Coptis chinensis. Next base: position 79,342,409 of record NC_141463.1, on the reverse strand, counting down.
ATTATCCAATCCATTGAGTTTGTTGATTCACAAATGAATCTCACTCATTGATGATTTAAAGCAATGTACAATATACGTAAGTGCCTGTTATTATATCCGGATTAAAAGGACAAGCATCTATAATAACAGAGGTGTTTGTTTTCTTATATAGTCAGTATAAAGAGAAACAACCTCACTTGGTCCTGTTCAATACACACAAAGTGCACTAGTGTAATCCTGTAGTCAAGATAGACTAATACCAAATTATACTACAACCATACCAATGGTTTGTCCAAATCCATCTAGGTTGTGAACGTTTACTTATACTTTATAAGGTACTGATGATATGATTTTCTGTGTGTCACCACACACCATATCATCTACAACATAAAGTATTAGATGCACACATATAACTAATAACATATATAATATGCATAACATTTGCCCATATGATTCTCATTCAAAATATGAAGAATTAAAGTTAATACAAAAGTAATGCTTTTAGTGTATAACCTATCACTTCCAACACAGTGTCACTAGAATACTGCAGAGCATTCGAGATGTGCTTCTGCGGAGTGATAGACATGCTAGGACCCGCCGTCAAGGAGAAGGATTTTCTAGACGTCGTGACCAGTCACGCACGGATTTTGACTATAAAATCTCTCTAGTGTCCGTATAGTTGGATATATTTATTTGTATTTTTCTTTTCACATGTATGACGTTGTATAAGTTAGATTATATATATTATTATCTGTTTGTTTCATTTCTTTTGAGGAATTTGGTATATGAGTAGAAGGTAATACAGATACATCATGCTAAAATTTTCTATTTTTTTTTCATATTTTTCTGCATTTGCATAAATTTTCAAAAATACAAAAACCCAAAAAGATTTTCATAGTAGAATAATTATCTTTAGTATAATAAACCATGTATTTCTCATTCTATATCAAACAACCCATACCCCAAACCTATTTGGGGGTGGTACATTTTCATCATGAAAAACAAAATGTAAAGGTATCACCATTTTTGCTTATGTTTCTATGGTAATCTCTTTTCTTATCTCTTTATACTTTGAGGACAAAGCATATTTTTCTTTGGGGATGGTACAGTAATATTTTGCAAAAACTAGGCATTTTCTATATAATATATAATAGTATATTTCTCCCTTCCTAAAACGTTTTTGAAAAAGACCAAAAATATTTTTCTTTTTAGTATTAAAAGTCTTGTTTCCTTTTTCTATGATGAATAAATAGTCTAGAAGTCTCATTATAGCAATAGAGTAAGGATTTGTTCTTCGAACTTAGATTAATATATGCACAATAGTTTCTTCATATTTTCATGAATGGCATGCATCGATATTTGTATGTATATAGCAGTGAGTTTCTGAGACCAAGGTTAGAACAGTTAAGCTCCATATCCTGTGAGAATCTATCCAAAAGCCTCATCTGAATGATTATTGAGTGATGACACAAAGGATGTCCGGATAAAAAGACCACACGTCCACTTGCTTGATCACCACGCCATATCCTAGGAGAGAATTTAGGTTCTTTTGGATCGATATAGCCAAATAAACGTTAAAAACCCAAAAGGATAGATATTTCCTTTAGTTACCCCTTTTTGAGCCTTCACCTTTTTCTAAAGGCCATTTTATTCTTCACCATAAAATCCTAACCCGTTACAAAACCCAATAAAAAGCTTACCCAGCTGACGAGTTGAGAATTGGATAGATATTAGAAAAGGAGAAGAGAAGACCTTGTACAAAAATAGATCAGTTAGTTGCTTCTAAAAGAAAAGAAAGAAAGACCCATCAAAAACCAAAAACTCCAAAAAAAATTCAAAATAGTCAAAAATAGAATCTCCTAAAGTTCAAAATCAAAAGGAGACGATATGAAAAACAAAAACAAAAAGAAACAAAAGCAAGGATAGAACTCCGAAAATTCAAATTCATATGGAGTCACAAAGCCAAAGGGCCAAAAGAATTAATCACAATTCGGAAGCAAAGAACAAAACGAGGTTGCTCTCCAAGTATCATGAAGACCCAATTTCTCAACTTATAAAAATTTGTTTTTCCATTCTTTTTTCTTTCTAGGCTATCACCCTAGCCCCGTAACTCCTAATAAAAGACCTCTAGCTCAATTAGGAATATGATGGTGTGATAGTAAGTGGCAAGCGTGATCAATCGACCCTGGTTCCTTTGGATGTCATTTGAGTATGTGAGGAATATAAGTGCATGTTGCACTTGAGAGAACAAAACTTGAGTGAATCTCTCAGAGAGTTGTTATTGCAACACACCCCTGTGAGAACCCACCTTAAGAACACTCTCCAAAAGTCTCGAAAACAACTCTGCTTTTGCATTTCATTGCTCATGTTTTGCACATTTATCTTTAGATTATTAAATTACTGTACATATATTATTCTAAGTTCAAAGGAGCTTTTCCTTATTCACCGCTAATGAGATGTATGGACATCTGAGAATAAATAAGAAAACAAGACTCTTTGTATTAAATAGAAGAAGTTTGTGAGTACTTTCACTGGAAATTAAAACTCTCACGAGGCTTAAAACTCGTCCACTAATGAATTCTTAGTGGTTTAAGGCCTTGTTGCATATGGTCAATGCAATCGCACTTTGCGAAACGAGATGTTTAGTTGATAATAAATCACACATTTGTGATCTTAGTTTTTTCTCTTATCCTTGCTTGAGGACAAACAAGATGCTATTTGGGGGTGGTGATCAGCTCCCAAATATGCGTTTTATTACCTCTTTATTAATGCATTACAGTCCCTCTTACGTTTAACAAAAATACAACTCATAGCTTTTACTGCCCTTTTCAAGTTAAGGAGTATTTCATACCACTTATCATAAAAGCTGCGTCTTAGCACCAAAAGGAGCATTAATCACGCTTATTATGAAGACCAGTAGCTGCTATGGAAAAGTGCTAAAAAAGTCAAGTCAAACGGTCAAAGTCAACAGTCAAAGGACTCAAATCAGAAGACCAAAGAAGGAGACCCTTATCTCAAATTATAAAGGCTTATCCCTAAACCTATCTTGGTCAAGAAGGCACTCATAAAGCAAAAGCAAAAGTGAAAGGGGTGAGGTGTCTAGTTTAGAATGTATGAGGGCAAATATGTAATTGGCAAAAGGAGGGGTATATAATCAAAATGCAAAAGAGAGAGAACTCATCCATTGTATTAGGATCCAAACCATTTGGTTTGCTTTACTTTTCTAGTCCTATTTTTCAATTCAAGTTTTACTTTATTGTTCTTCATTTTCTTGTATTTCAATCTTGTTATTTTATCTTGTTTATTTCAATCAATCAATATTTTCTTGTTCTTCTTGTTTCAATCTTTCATTCAATCATTTGCTTTCAATGTTTTGAGTCATTTCAATCTTCAACAACTTGCTTTTCAATGTTTTCATTCATAACTAAACTAGCTAAGTCCTAAACTAAGAGTCTACCTTCTTCCCTAAACTTCCAATCTCTCAACTCTAAACAATCTAGGATGAACCTCAACTTCTTACAAATCTTTGAAGTATACTTTCTACAATCTACAACTTTAACTATTATCTTTTTTACCATGAAGTGACACTTTTCCCAATTAATGACCAGATTCTTTTCCTGACAATGCGCCAATACTTTGGATAAGGAATCGTCGAAAGAATCTCCATAGAGGGAAAAATCATCCATAAACACTTCCATGAATCTCTCCACCATATCACTAAAAATGTGTAATATGCAATGTTGAAATGTGGCAGGTGCATTGCAGAGACCGAAGGGCATACATGCATAAGCATGTGTTCCAAAAGGGCAAGTGATGGTAGTCTTTTCTTGATCTACTTCATCAATTAAAATCTGAAAGTACCCTGAATACCCATCCATGAAATAGTAATAAGCATGTCCTGCTAAACGTTTAAGCATCTGATCTACAAATGGCAGGGGAAAATGATATTTTCTTGTGACGGCATTCAGCTTCTGATAATCAATACAAATCCTCCACATGATGGGAACACGTGCTGGTATTAACTCTCCTTCATCATTACGAACCATTGTAATCCCAGATTTCTTTGGCACCACATGAATAGGGCTGACCCATTCGCTATCAGATATGGGTTAAATTCTAGCATCTAGTAATCTTAAAATCTCCACCCTTACTACTTCTTTTATAGCTAGAATTAATCGGTGATGTAGCTCTCTAGAGGTCTTCGCATTCTCCTCCAAGTGAATCCGGTGGGTGCAAATCTTTGGACCAATTCCTTTTATATCATCAAGAGACCAACCAATGGCAGAACGGTGTTCTTGAATCACTCTAATTAAGCGCTCTTTTTCCTCTTTTGACAATTGGGATGAAATGATGATGGGATGTGTACCATCTGTATCAAGATAGATATATTTTAGGTCAGGAGGGAGAGGCTTAATAGCAAGAGTAGGTGTTGTGGGTAACAATATCTCTACAGGATTCTGTTCTTCCATTGAAAACACCTGGGCTGGTGATGTCTTTTTATGTTCAAGTAACTCATCATTTAAAGTGCATAAGGGAACTGATTCCAAAGTTACCAAGGTATCTTCTTTATGCTGACCCATATCGAACTCTGAATCTCTAAAGAATAAGAACTGATGCACCTCATTTTATGGGAACATTCAGTCACAGTACTCTTGCATTACACTATCTATCATACTAACTTTGTCATCCAACTCTTCTTCCATCTGTTGCTATATCATCTTGAAAACATTGACTTCTACTAAGAGGTTCCCGAAAGACATGATCATAGATCTATTACGGCAATTTATGAAGGCGTTGGCAGTTGCCAAGAATGGGCGCCCTAGAATGATGGGTATGGCATCATGAGCTACTTCAGTGTCAAGGATGACAAAAGCAACTTAACAGGGTAGTAAAAATCCTTAACCTTGACAAGCATATTTTCGATCACTCATTTTGGGTATTTGATGGATCGGTCGGCTAATTGCAATGTCATGGTGGTAGGTATAAGCTCGTTGATAAGAGCCCAAAATTGTAGTTTAAACCCTTTAATAGTATTTCTATTTAACCAATTATGTTATTAATAATATATGTTTCTCACTAATTATGTGCTTTTGAGTATTTCAGGCTTCGGAGTTGAATAAATGTCAATTCGTTACTAATTAGGTGCTAAAAGGAGCTAAAGTGATTGCTAGAGAAGTTCCATGAAGAAAACCCAAGTTTAATGGAGAAAAAGCCCTTAAAAAGCCCAAGTCAACACTGTTAAGTGAAAGTCAAACCGGATTAGAGAGCTGAAGAAAAGTCAATAGAACTTCAAAAGGTCATATCTTTCGACTCAGGCATCAGATTTGGGCCCATTTTATATCAAAATGACCAACTCAGAAAGCTCTTTCCAATGGTCTAGGCCTTGACTCGATCAGAGTAGTATAAGTTAGTGAAAACACGTGCTACAGTAATACAACCAAAATTAGAAGTCTTGGATTCAACCAATTGGGTTATGGACTTGATTTATAGGTCCATAACCTAACCTTAAAACCTATGCACGATTTTGTATCATTATATAAGAGAATTAAAACCCTAAACTTTCACTCTCCCTTCCATTAGTTAGAATAAATTAGGGTTTTCTCTCTCTCTCTCTTTCTCTCTTTTTTTTAGTTTGAGTTTATGAGTTTAGTTTGTAGCCTCCATTAGAACCTATTAATAAAAGCTTTAGTTTATTCAATTCAATTACTTCTTCTTTTTATTATGTCTTCCTTTCATTCTTTTGTTCATAATAGTTCAATAAATCAAAGCTAAACTCTCATTAGAGGGAGTTTGAATGAAGCTTTGAGAGGACTTGATTTGTTAGTATAGATTTGTTGTTTAGGGTTTTAAGTTTAGGTTTTTCTTGACTTAGAGATAAGAAGAGTTTAACCTATTAAACTAGATAATAGTGAGTTTGCCATGAGAATGAGAACAAGCTTTCTCTCGTGCTAATTAGTTTATGACTAGAGATAGTATAAAGTAATTAGGGATCATTAAAGGTCTAGTCTTTATATTTTAACCTTGTGTGAGAATATCTAGACTAGGGTTTTCTATACAAATCTATGCTAGCATGTTAAGAAATTAAAATTGGATTTCAATCTCTCCCTAGTTTTCTCCATATTTGATTCATCTATAAATAATTACTTTAGTTAATATTAGTATAAGATCAATTGATATTATTATCTCGTAGTATAAATTCACATCCATAATTATTGCTCTCACCATTGTTTCCTTGTGTTTGATTAGTTGGATTCTTTTATGTCTTGGTAGTTTAGGAGTGGAATGAATCCGTACTCTATATATTGTATAAATATATATGTGAGAGTGGGAAATAAAATAATTGATAACGTAAGAATAAAGTTAGAGAAATCTAGTAGAGTTTTTATGGGTTATCACTTATGGAAACCGAGTTGTTTAAATAGGTAGTATAGAAGGAGGTTATCACTTGCCCTCAAATCGAGCAAGGCAGTGTAGTGTACTTGTCTCCTATAGTGTAAGGGATGGTAGGACGACCAGAATCTTTATATTTGACGATTCCGTTGGTCTCTATGAGGGATGGAAATTGTTCTATAAGGAAGACATCTTTTAGAATGTTAGTTTTCCTTTTGTTGGTGCACATATCCTTAAGAAACTTGGCATGCTTGGATAAATGCTTAATGACATCGAGAAATGCCAGGTTTATAGTTAGACTTTTGAATGTTTCTCTGATTTCATCAAAATTTTCATCCTCCTTGGATGTCATTAGGCGAGCTAGAAAAGGTGCATTTGGTTTGTATTGTCTAACTGGGTTAGGTAGAAGCATTAATGATTTAGGGATTGGAACATTGCTAGGGATATGTGAAAGTATTTGGTTTTCAATTTTCGGTTCTAGTACTGGAATGGTTACCTCTACAGGTGTAAGGTCTTCAGGTAAGACTACTTTGTTGTCAACAGTTTTGCCAGATTACAAGGTTGTGACTGCTTTAATCTTTTGGGTTTTAAGGTTTTGAACTTTATGGCATGGCAATGAACTTTTCTAGGTTTTATCTTGGGCTAACAAGTTCAGAGATTGTTGCATGGATGCTAGGATTTTGGTTTGTTGTTGCATGACAGATAGCATTATTTCGGTGGGCTTATCTGTTTGGACACTAGTTGATGGTGTAACGGGAATTAGGTCTCTTTGGTTGTTGATAGGTAGGTTTTGATAGTTCTGGTTAAACTGGGATGGAATCAATGCCATGTTCTGATTGTTATAGGTACCTTGCCCTTGACCTTGTCGGAATGTATTTGTTGGTTTGTTGAAACCTGGTGGTGTTTGGTTTTGTGGAATGTTGGTCCATGTGAAGTTTGGATGTTGTCTCCACGATGCATTTGGTACATTGAAAGCACATACTTCTTCTGGCTGAAGTGATGATAGATTTGTGATCAAGGGACAAGTGGCATCTATATGATTTAAGCTTAGACAAAAATTGTATTGTGAGGTATTTACGTTCATGACAGGATGAGGGGCTTGGTCTTTTTGTTTAGTTGTGAGGGCATCTATCTTTCTTGTGAGGGTTTTGATTAAGGTTTTGATTTCTGGATCTGATTTCACCTTAAAAATACCACTAGCCTTAGATGTACTGAGTTGGGCTATTCTGGAATTGTTTATATTGCCCCAATGGGTACTCTTTTCATCTTGGTTTTCTAGAAAGATTAAGGCTTCAGTTGCACCTCTATCTAAAAAATTACCATTACTCATGATGTCGAGGGTTACTTTGTGTTCTGGGAGAAGGCATTTGAAGAAACATTGGACAAGAGTGGATTTTTCTAGTTTATGGTGAGGACATGAATGGAGTAGGTCGGAGAATCTATCCCATGCTTTGGAAAATGTCTCACTCGGACTCTGTATGAAGAACTGTATCTTGCTTCTTATTTCTTTTGTTTTCTTCGGTGGAAAGTACTTCTTCATGAAGGAGAACACAACCTTTTCCCATGTATCAAAAGAGTCGGCCTTCTGTGAGAGAAGCCAAGCGTGATTCTTACCAGCTAGAGTGAAAGGAAACACTATTAACTTAACCTGATTGTCGGTGACGCCCAGATGATGAAAAGTATTACATACTTTATGTATCCGGCATAAATGCTCGTATGGTAACTCACGTGTTCTAACCCGTGGAAGATGGATAGAAGATTGAACACGTTCGGTGGAATGCAAAAATCGCTCGTGAGCGGTGTGAGTCGTATACAAGATGGAGGCCCATCTTGCAACGGTGTGTAAAAGTTAGAGAGAGGCTCTTCGGCTTGCACTACTTCATCAGCCATCTTATGAGATGGAAGACTAGAAACAGGAGCGACAAGCTCTCATACGTGAGTAAGTTTTAGTCTTACTAATACTAGAAGTGCCTGAACGAAGTATCATACACTTTTAGCAAGACCCCAAAATTATCCTAATATGCGCAAACAGTGCAATTTATGCTCAAGAATTTGAAATTCGTTTCTGCAAGTATGGAGTTTTGAAAATTTTGCTTTTGGTTTATATTTTACTATGCCCTGTTCAGAGGAACAATTAGGAGTGAGACTAGGATGGTTCTACTACACGTCTCAGAAAATTAGGCAGTCACTTCACCAAGTGGTGTGCTACCAAGAATCTCACTCACGTTGAATCTGGGGGAGGGGAGTGAGGAAGGTAGTTGGTCCACCGAAATATAGTAACTGATTACTCTAAATCCTCATGGCTATATTTTTGTCATTTTCTAGAGGAGCGTGAGTACTTTGGGCTCTAGTTGATTGATTTTAATTTTTTTTTTTGGTATAGGGCTTTCAAGAATCAAGCAATGTCCAATTTACCTATATTGGGTAATGACTTTAATGACTTCTCAATGGTTGTTATGTGGCTCGGGTTCAACCTTATGCACGAATGTAAATTGCAGTGCAGAAATTAAATTTTAAATAATCACGTAAGCATGCTTGAACACACAAGGTATTATCTTACTTGGGCTTCGAAGAGGTTTAGAATTTACCTCTCAAACCTGTGCTTTACATCTTCGCTTGAGAAAGCGACGCGTCGGTTGGTAGCGTGATCGAGAATCAGCCCAACCTTTCGAGCTTTATCCTGTTTTAAGTTACAATAAAGGCCCACTCAAAAAGGCCACAAGTTAGGTTTTTGATAATTTATACAACTTTGCCTTCAAGGGCCCAAACTTAAAACTAAACTAATATTATACTAATCTAATAGATTAACTAGTTTTAGATTGATAAGCTAGATTAACAAGAGTCAAATGGATTGAGAGTGTTGATTACCAAGTTGATTCATAGTGTTGGAGCTATGATCCACAACTTGCCTCACACACTTGAACTTCTCAAGGCAATTAAAACTCTAATCCCTTGGTAATTATACAACTTAAACCGAGTTTAACTCAATTTTTCCTAATTTTTTTGGTAAGTATACAATCAAAAACCAATTTTTCCTAATTTTTTTTTGTTTTTGTTTTTATCTTTAACTATTACACACAAGTTCTACTTATTTATCTGACTCTATTACAAAATCTAGGCTCGGAGTGCAACTATTCATAAAAAACCAACTGAGCTGCCAAAAAATTGGACCCACGTGTCTGGAGGTGACTAGGCGGTCGCCCCCTAGCTAGCTCGCGGTCGCCCGCCAGCACGAGTGAAGTTTGGTCATCTTTTGGCTATGTCTTTAGCTCCTCTCCAACTTGTTGGTCCTGCACCCTGATTTGCAAGAAAGTAGATCAGTACTGAAAAACAATAAAATAAAATAATGAAAAATTGAAAAAAAAAATAGAAATAGAAAGATGAGAATGATACTTCCTTCTTAGATTCTCAACCAAGCACTTTTGCTCCTTCAATCCATGATGGCGGCACCATTTGAAGCTGTGTAAGTGGTGTGTAACTTCAAAAGAGTTTGTTTGGAAGTGAGATTCATCATAAATTGTTTAGAGTTTGAGTGTGGGAGTTGTGAAGAAGAAAGGTAGACTCTTGGTATAGATTAGATTGGTTTTAAGCTAATGAAAACATGAAAGCTTTAGTTGTTGGTATTGAAAAGACATGAAAACATTAATTGAAAGAAAGATTGATTGAAGCTTGAAATAAGAACAACAAGATAAGATTGAAGATTGAAATAAGAACAAAGGAAAATATTAAGTTTTAATTAAAAGGAAATGAAGAACAATAAAGTAAAAACTTAATTGAAAAACTATACAAGAAATTAAACAAACCAAATGGTTTGGACTTGGACCCTAAAACAATAGATGCTTTCTTTCTCCCTAACTTTTGGATTATATACCCCTACTTTTGCCTTTTACATATTTGCCTTTCTCCATTACAAATCAGACACCTCACACTTCACTTTTGCTTTTGCTTTATTAATTTCTTCTTGACCAAGGTAGGTTTTGGGAGAATGTCTTATTTTGAGATAAGGGCATCCATCTCTGGTCTTCTGAGTTGAGGGCTTTGACCTTTGACCTTGACTTTTGACTTTGACTGTTGACTTTGACTTTTGCAGCTCTTTTTCATAGCAGCTTCTGGTTTTCATAATAAGTGTGATTAAGGCTCATTTTGGTGTTAAGACGTTGCTTTTATGATAAGTGGTCTGAAATACTCCATAACCTGAAAAAGGCAATAAAAGCTATGAGTTGTCTTTTCGTTAAGCGTAAGAAGGGCTGTAATGCAGCAATATACAAATAATAAAACACATTTGGGAGCTGATCAGACGTCGATGAATTCAATGCTATTAAAATTTCTATTTGAGTAGATGCTTTCAAGTAATCGTTAGGTAAGTTTTTGTTACTTCAGGAATGGTATATGATTTTATTTGTTCTTATTCATACCCTGGTAGGAGTGCAAAAGTCAGGTTCTATGTAACAAATTAAAGTTTCTCCCTATTCATATGCTGATGACTGATAAGTTTGTCGTGTTTAAATCTGTTGCCAGATTAATTCATGTTGTCTCCACCTAGGGCTAATAATTCTTAGTCGTTTATTGAAACTCTGCTCTACTCTCTCTGCTAGTTTTGCTGGGGTGTCCTTTCTTCTGGAGTGTCTGGCAAGCTTTCCTCCTTGAGTTTAGCGTCTCTTGGGTGTGCTTGAGCTTGCTTTGTTCGTGGAGTCCTAGCACTTCTCTCTAGTGATTGGCTTTGAAATCTTCTACCTTTTGCGATTTTGTGAGGTATTTGGGTCAAATCTAAGGAATTGTTGCAACTATGGACAAGTCGGTATGTTTTTTGAAGTTCTTTTATTTTTGTACGTGGCCCAAGGTGTTTAAGTAATTTTGCGTTACTGATATTTAATCGCGGAAACGTACCCCCCGCCCCCCCCCCCCCCCCCACACCACTCTCTACCTCTTTTTCAACAGGCTCTACATTTGTGTGGGGTTGAACTTTTTGTCAGATGAGTTTGGGCAGTGTGTTATGGTTATTTAGGGTGTTTTCAAATTTGGGAAAGACATTAGTGTTGAAGAACACGAATGAAACGAACTTAGAGTTGCAATGGACATTAGTATTGAAATTTGAAATCACTTAAAATTAATTTTTTTTTTGCAAAGATGTGAAATCTACTTTTACTTTTTGTTGCCCATATATGTTGTGGCATGCTGCTAGTATAGTAGTATGGTCATATGGTGTGGCTTCTGTAGGACTTTTGTTTCAGGCGGACCCCATGGCTTTCCCCTACTCCTATAGCCCTGGTGGCCTTCCCATGCTTAGTAGCGTTCAAAGATCACTTTTTGTTAGACTCGCTTCTGCGATCCTCTTAGGTTAGTTCCGTCGTGAAGAGCAATGAGCAGGAGATGGTGCCTGCTCATTCGCTTCCATTTGGTTCAGAAGTAGAAGTTTTAGAATGGGTAATGGGAGATAATACGTTCCCTTTGTAGAGCATTGTGCAGGTAAAGAGATCAGCGGAAGAAGGCGTACGAGCTCTGTGTTTTATGGAAGAGATCTATCACTCTATCCACACCCTATCAAGAAACATTTTTTAAATAAACTTAGATGTTATCTTAGTTCAGATGAAGTAATTGAGTCGAAAGCAAATATATAGCTACTTACGAAGTGGTCTGTAGGAAAGTAGGAATCAAGGAAAACTGGCAAGTTGTTAGAAAAAAGTAGCAGATTTGGTACTGAAGCAAATCACTCGGATTTTGCAATTTAATCTTTGCCTTCTCTCATTATGAAGAACTAGCGAAAGGTACGTGCTATGCACGTTTGCAACTGTGTAAGTGATTAATCCACATTGTTGATGTAGTTTACTTCAACCTGGCTACATGAGTGCAACCTTATCTTCAGGAGTTGAATGTTAAAATGTAGGAGTTAGCTCTGGTTACCCCTGGAAATATTTTAAGCTTATTGTGACTTTTGTGGAGTGTTGCTCTGTGAAACACTTTCTGATTTCCTGTCTATATTGGATTAAGTAGATCTCTATTAACCCAGAGGGGATTTCTAACATATCTGATAGAATGAGGTTTAAAATCATGATCATTTTAATGATGCGAAAGAAGTGACCACCTCCATGTGCATCGGTGGCATTTATACCTCAAGACTTGTCCTTCATATATGCACTCCTTTCGTAATTACCTATCTTTGCATGTGTGTGCGTTTCCTGTCGAACTTCAGGGTTTCCACTTTGGTTCATCGAGTACTTGAACAGCATACAGAGGATTGGTGATTAAATGCTGACCACATTCCTGACGGACACTTGAGATAGCCTATATAGTGATTGGTATCCATCTAAAAGGATGCCAATTTACGGACCAGACGACCTTCCATTGAAATTTAAAGATCAGAGGGAGAATATTAATTGTCTGCATCTATTTGTTGGCTTCATTGGCGTAATATGACCAGTACATTGGAATTATTGAATGAGTGTTGTTTTTTTATGTTTATCAGATTGTTTAATTCCCAGTGCAGGTGACTGCCGTTGTTCTTAAGGATGGAAATAGGCTACCAACAGACATGGTTGTGGTGGGAATTGGTATCCGTCCAAACACTAGTTTTATTGAAGGTCAGCTAACTTTGGAGAAAGGCGGCATCAAAGTGAATGGGCAAATGCAGACAAGCAACAATTCAGTTTATGCTGTTAGAGATGTTGCAGCATTTCCAGTCAAAATGTTTGGTGAGATACGAAGGCTTGAGCATGTGGACTCAGCCAAGAAATCAGCAAGACACGATGTTGCTGCAATAATGGATCCATCAAACGTGGCTGACTTCGACTACTTGCCTTTCTTCTACTCGAGAGTTTTCACGTCGTTGTGAGGGAGTAATATTCTCATCCAGGAATATCGGACATGTGTCCAGCATAAACAGAAATACCACACCGACCTCATGTCCTTGTCCTCCGAGCTTGCTGCATAGCGATTCCCCGTGTGCAAGTGGTATACTCAGTTTGCTTCAGAGCGACTCACATCATCAGCTCGCACACCCGATCTAAGATATTCGTCCTACGAGCTCGCTCCAGAGTAACACAACTCGCACACCCTCACACAAAATGTTCCATCTAGTGAGATCATCAATTATCCAGATGCAATCATTACCAAAGCCATACTTACACAACCCATTACTGCAATATACGAACTACTACAACCACTCTCTATCATTACGGAATTCCTACCAACACCAGCCCTACACGCATCTCTGATCTCAACCACACATCTGTATTCGTCAATACACGTGTTGTGCAGATCTACATGCTCGACTACTATAAATACCACCTGCATGAACTACGTCAGACCTGATTTAAACTCTCCCCCCAAAAGCGAGAGCTTGATACGTAGGCAGTTCGCTCAGAACGAACTCGGTCTTTTCAATCCACAAACTCCTTTTCCTCTATCCTACTCACATTTGTAAAGCCAAAGCAATTCACACCTTTACATTGGCGCTGTCTGTGGTCTCGATTTCTTTGAAACTAATTTCAAACTTTCACAGATCATCCAATAAGAAAAACCCTCAAGCCCACGAAACATGGGAAGCCTCGAAGCTCAAATACAGAGCCTAGCGAACAAACTAGGCACAATGAAGAGCACATCACCCTGCTCAGGTAGGAAATGTTGCATTGCGAGCACAAGTGGAAGCGCAAAACCCAACTGGTGCCATAGCAGAGGACGACATCAATGAAGTTAATTAGCAGATTAACTAGCTGTCGCAAAGAATTGATCAGAATGCCGTCTAGAAAGACGCCACTCAGATCGTCCAAAAAATGTTGAATATGTACCGTGCGTCCCCCTTCACTGCTGAGGTACTTTGTAAACCCTCCCTTCAAGATTTCATCCAACCACGCTTTGTAATGTACGATGGCAGCACATGTCCCGGTCAACATGTAGCTCGCTACATTCAAAGCCTCGCACTCTATAGTGCCAAGGAGTTCGACCATCTCCACTGACGTTTGTTTCCTGCAAGCCTTAAAAATGGAGCTCTCGATTGGATCTTCTCACTCGAGCCAGACTCGATAAAGAGCTTCGAGAATCTCACTGATCTATTCGCTAGCCAGTACGTCCACAACAGGCGTAAAAAGGCTGACCTAGATTCACTCTTCCAATTATCCCTGGGCAAAGATGAAGACATCCGCTCCTTAGGACGGTTCAAAACCGAACTGCTAAGCATGGAGAGCGGCCTCAAAGAGTCGTTCGCCACACTGGCATTCACCAATGCCTGCCGTGTACGCAACACATGGCTATCCAGATCGCTAATGAAAGAATGTCCAGAAACTTTAGCAGAGCTGTACGCCATAGTAGAAAAATATATCAAGCTACAAGAAGGCCTGAAACGTGAATGCCTAACATAAGAATAACAAGTGGCAGCAATCTCTGATGACGCCCCACCTTCTAGATAGGCGACCCAGCACAGACAGAAATCTGGAGATAGAACGCACTGCAACCATGAGTTCGCTGTACTTACCCGATCTCCCAGTTACATACTAGAGAAGATCAAGAAAGCTACCTATTACCGACCTGAGGTACTACAGCCAGAAGATCGACCAGGAAAGCCATACTGCGCCTTCAATAGAGCAAAGTGTCACGACACCAACGAGTGTTAGGGGCTCAAACACTACCTCCAAGACCTCGTTGAATTGGGACATATCAAGCATTATGCCAATATAGCTAATGGTGACCTGCGCCATAAGCTCATGGCTCATAGAGAGCATAGCAGATCTCCCGTTCGCAACGATGGCCAAGCTCGCTCTCAACCAAGAGGACGTCCCAGCGACTGATCCCATCATGACCGTCGTCAACACTCATCTGACAGAGACAACGACAGAACGATCAACATGATCACCTTCCAGGACGATTCTGTTACGTCCACCAGGGAAAAAAAGAGACGAGTAGGTGCTCTCCAATAAGTCTACCAGTTCTCCTCGCAGGCAGTGCCTACCCCACGCACTTCAAGTCGTAGTTCAGGCGACATAACTTTCACTAAGGCTGACCTCAACAAGGTTTGCCTACCCCATAATGATGCCTTGGTTGTCCACGTAAAAATCAGCGACTGGATAGTCAAACACATCATGATCGACCCAGGCAGCTCATATGGCATCTTGTTCTATCAGACCATCAAAGAGATGAACCTGCCCAAGTCGGTCTTCATATATCCAATAACCCCTCTTTATGGATTCAATGGCTCTTGAGCTGACCCAATTGGCGATATCATACTCCCAGTCTCCGTTGGATCCAGGGAAGACAAAATCAGCATCAACACGCATTTTAGCGTTCTGGATGTCACCTCATCCTATAATGTCATCCTAGGACGTCGCTAGATCCACAAGATGCAAGCAATACCATCAACATTCCACCAGGTACTCCATTTTCCCGACCTTAGAGGTATATATGATGGAGCTTCGCAGCAACCAGCTCGAGACTTACAACTGCAATCAGATCCTCTCCGTGAACAACCACGCTAAGGCTTCAGTCAAAACTAAGGGAGAGCTTGCCAGCACCAAGATGGCAAAAGATTTCGTTGTTGAGGTCAAAACCAAAATGCCAAAGGAGAGCGCTAAGGGCTTTGTCCAAAAACCCACTCCACAAGTCAAGACCCCAAAGGTCACCCCAGCTCCTGTTGTCAAGACCCCAGAGGTCGCTCCAATCCCTGTTTCCAAGACCCCAGAGGTCGCACCAACTCATGTTGCCAAGATCTCCATTCCTCCGATCGAGAAAACATCACCCGAGACTAGCTACGTGGAGGACACTTCATCTTCTAAAGCAATAGTTCAAAATGAGGAAAAAGAGAAAGTGAACCTAGGAACTGAGGACGACCCCCAGTTTGTATATGTAGGCGCTAACCTTGGTCCTACTCTCAAGGCACAACTTGTAGGCTTTTTATCATTTAATAAAGATGTTTTTGCTTGGTCGTACATTAATGTCCCTGGTATAGATCCTAGTATTGCATGTCATAACTTAAATGTCAACCCTAATGCTAAGCCAGTTCGTCAGCGACCTAGGAAACTATTCCTGAGATTTCAAAAAGTAATTAATGATGACATCGACAAACTAAAAAAAGTAGGCTTCATCAGAAAGGTAGAGTGCCCAGAGTGGATCGCTAACATAGTAGCAGTCCCAAAAAAGAATGGCACAGTTCGCCTCTGCATAGACTTCACCAATCTCAACCAAGAAACACCTAAAGATAGTTTCCCCTACCAATAATCGACCGACTTGTGGACCAGACTTGCGGCCACGAGCTCCTATCATTTATGGATGCATACAGTGGATAACCAGATCCTACTCGCAGAAGAAGAACAAGAGAAAACTTCATTCATCACAGAGTAAGGGACTTACTGCTACAACGTCCTCCTATTCGGCCCCAAGAACGTGGGAGCGACCTACCAGCGGCTCGTTACTGACATGTTAGGCGACACCATGGAAGTCTACATAGACGATATGGTGGTCAAAAGCAAGAAAGCGATTGACCACTTAGGTTACCTCAAGCAAGCGTTCTCAAGATTACGCTGAACTCAAATGAAACTTAACCCGGAGAAATGCATCTTTGGAGTGTCCTCCGGGAAATTCCTGGGTTATCAAGTCTCACAGTGAGGAATCGAGGCTAATCCAGACCAGATCTGAGTGTTCTTGGAGATGCCCGATCCAACAACAAAGAAGCAAATACAGAAGCTGTCAGGAATGGTGGCAGCTCTAAACCGATTCATATCGAGAACGTTAGATAAATGCCAACCATTCCTACAGATTCTTAAAAAGGGCGAACAGTTCTCATGGAGCGAGCAATGCCAGCAAGCATTCTCTACTCTCAAAGAATACCTAACAACACCACCCGTCCTGGCCAAACCAATAGATGGTGAAACGTTGGGGATCTACCTCACGGTATCTGACTTTGCCATCAGTTCGGTTCCCTTCAAAGAGGATAACGGCTCAGAAAAGCCGATCTATTTCACCAGCAAGATGCTAACACCAGCTAAAAATAACTACTCCTACATTTAAAAAGCAATACTCGCATTGCTGTGCTTTACAAGGAAGTTCAGGCCTTACTTCCAAGCACATCCACTCAAAGTACTCACCGACCTCCCACTGAAGAAGATCCTTCTCAAAGACAACAAGATAACTCATATGGCTGTATAGGCAGAAGAACTCGGGGAACATCACACCGAGTTCGTCCCACGAACTTCTCAGAAAGGACAGGTCATTGTTGACTTCCTGGCCAACTTTCCTGTCGACGACCTGAACTGGGAGCCAAAAACAGATATCCCATCCACTACACAACATGAGAAGTCAGTCTGGTCACTCTTTGTGGATGGTTCTAGCAATCCCAGAGGAAGCGGGATCAGAGTCATCCTAGTGTCACCAGATGGCACTATGGTGGAGAAATCAGTTCGCATCGACTTTGCAACCTCTAACAACGAGGCAGAGTACGAAGCTCTAATCATGGAACTCAGAATGGCGCTACAGCTCGGTGTCCAAGAGCTTAAAGTCTTTAGTGACTCGCAACTGGTTGTTCGCCAGATTGCTAAAGAGTACACTACCCATGAAGGTAACCTTTCTAAATACCTTCATGTTGTTTATCAGTTACTTCCTTCTTTCAAGAAAGCCACCATACACCACTTCTTGCGCGATGAGAATTGCCACGCGGACAATTTAACTTATCTTGCTACTCAAACACCAAGCTCCACCCCTAGACAATTACTCATCGAAGTAGCTGACCGACCTGTTGACCATGCTGAGTACGTCCTGGAAATCAATGACTTGTGCCCACTTTCTGACATTCAGATGAGTCAAACCTGGATGCAACCCATCGTAGAGTACATCTAACATGAGACAACACTAGAGCACCGTACCACAGCCAGACAAGTTCAATACCAGGCACGTCGCTGCTGCCTAATAAACAACAAACTTTTCAGAAAATCTACTGGTGGACCTCACTTGAGGTGCATAAGCCCAGAACAAGGTCAACTGATTTTCGCAGAAATCTATGAGGGAAAATGCGGGAACCATGTTGGAGGTCACTCTTTGGCTCACAAAATGATCTCTCAAGATTACTTTTGGACACGAATGCAGATCGACGCCAAGAAATACGTACTAAAATGTGTCAAATGCCAACCATTTGGGCACAATATCATCCAACCAGCTCGCCAATTAATCAACATCCCCATCCCTTGGCTATTTCACATGTGGGGCTTGGATATCATGGGACCATTCATCCCACAGAAAAGCACCGGATTTCGATTCGTCCTTGCTGCCAATGATTATTTCACTAAGTGGGTGGAAGCGATCCCCTTAGCTCATGTCAAAGAGTCACACGTCAGAAACTTCATCTGGACACACATCATCACCAGATTTGGCCTACCCCACACCCTGGTGATGGATAATGGCTCCCAGTTCAAGGGAAAAACAGTCAAGGAGTTTCTGGCAAAGTGGAAGATCGTCCATGCATTCTCCACTCCCCAGTACTCCCAAAGCAATGACCAAGCAGAGGCCAGCAACAAAGCAATTTTGGAAAATTTAAAGAAGAAGATTGAAAAGAACAAGAGCCAATAGCCGAATCAGTTGGAGAACATCCTCTGGGCTCACCGAACGACAGCTCGCTCTAACATAGGCGAGTCACCATTCTCACTATGCTATGGCACAGAGGCTGTTATTCCCACTGAACTGACAGTCATAACAACTCGGTCTGAGATCGTTGAATCATGACAGAATGACTCCATTCTCGCTCGAGAGGTCGACTTACTTGAAGAACGCCGTGACCTAGCAACCATCAGAGTGGCATCTTATCATCAGACTCTCAAAAAGTCATACAATAAGCGAGTCAATCCTTGATTTTTTTCAGCCTGGCGACTTAGTCTTGAAAAAAAGTAAGGATGACTCCAAACTGACACCAACATGGGAAGGCCCTTACATAGTGGAGCGAGTTGTTGGCAATGGAGCATATTGGATCAAAACACAGGACGGTCAAGCATTACCACGTCCCTGGAACACTTACTCTTTAAAGAAATTTTATCAATAAAGTTTTTGTTGTTTCATTTTGCGTTCTTATTCTTATTGCTGTTACCATGTATACATGCCTCATCGGTATCAAAGCAGTTCATTAAAATCTCCAAACACACGCACAACTCTCTCTACAGAACTAAAACACTCTCAGGAGTTCAAACGTTCTCAAACACAACACGCTCTCTCAAGCTCATAGGCTACTTAGCTGTAATACTTCTCACTAGTTGAGGACCTACATTTCTAGGATCAACTCAATGCAGAATGCTCTCAACGAGCCGAACGTACAATCAAACTAAAACACTCTCAGGAGTTCAAACGATCTCAAGCACAACACGCTATCTTGAGCTCATAGGCTACTTAGCCACAATACTTCTCACTAGTTGAGGACCTACATTTCTAGGATCAACTCAGTGCAGAACGCACTCAACAAGCCAAACGTACAATCGAACTAAAACACTCTCAGGAGTTCCAACGTTCTTATTCGAGCTCAAACGCTCTACAGAGCTAAAACATTCTCTATCGAAATACACTCACTAAAGCTCAGATGCTACTTAGCACTACAAACTATTCTCTAGTCACGACCCTACATGCCTAAGGTCAACTAGAGACGACGCGTTTCCTCGAACACGAAAGCCCTCTAAAACTGCAGCATACTTAGAGTTCACGACATACACTTCTATGTCAAATTCAAGATGTAAATATCAAAGATAAGAACCAAGTTTATTCACATAAACAAACAGTAAGTCTAATCCTTCAAAAGCAAATGATGCGTTTCATAATACAAAATTCGAACTGCCTGAACAAACTCAGTAAACCAATTCGTAAATCAACCATTCTGTTGGGTCTACCCAGAAATCCAGCTCGACCAAATCACAAGTTTTTGAAACTACCGAACTGCCACCTACGTGGAAACCAGTTCGTTCAGTATCTTCGCAACTATAAAGAAAGATGAACTTCTCAGGTTACCCCAGGAAACCAGCTCTAATGTATCACAACATGCAATATCATAACAAGAAAAATCACTCGCAACTTACACATTTAAGATACATCAGGCAAATTCTCAGTGGACAGGGGCTCCAATACGACCTCCGCAATGTTCCCAAAGAGCACCAGCAGCATTTGACGTATCAGCAGTATTCACCTCCACAGACACACCAGGAGCAACCTCATCAGTATGGGGATCAATGACTT
This sequence comes from Coptis chinensis, assembly GCF_015680905.1. Classification (NCBI taxonomy): domain Eukaryota; kingdom Viridiplantae; phylum Streptophyta; class Magnoliopsida; order Ranunculales; family Ranunculaceae; genus Coptis; species Coptis chinensis. Next base: position 79,321,856 of record NC_141463.1, on the reverse strand, counting down.
CCAGAGCAGTCGCAGCCAGGACAGGAACATCACATGCATCTTCCAGTACGCGTAACCCTGGTGTACTGGAAGCTTCACGTTCATGCTCCTCCTTTAAGGCCTTGTACTCTGCCTCCAGCTCAAGATAATCATCGTCCAAAACTTCATAAGCATCAGTAGCTTTTCGGGCGACGTCCTTACAATGCTGGGCATAGCCAGTTACCCTATCAAGCTCCGCTCTCGCGGCACTAAGCTCTAGCTTTGTCCCCGCAAGCTCGTTGCTCATCATGATCTTCTCCAAGTAAATGTTCTGATGCTGTGTCTTTAGTTCCTCGAGCTCCTTGAGGTCGATGGCCTGAACGTCTTTGACATTCCTCAACTCTTCCTTCAGCTTTGCTACCGACTCCTTTTCTGACTCAACGATCTCCTTCAACTTCTGGTATCCACTCACAAGCTGCACAAGTAAAAATACAACAATAGTCAATCCTCGAAGTTCAAGTAAAGAACTAACGAGTACGCCCTGTAGAGCGTCACTTACCAAACAGTGAGCAAGGTCTATTCGCCTCAAGTTCTCAGCAAGATCCTTGGAATCCAGCTCCCTACGGTTTCCATCCAAAGCCATATGATCAATCATGCAGGCCGCAATCTTACTCAACTTTTAGCTGACGTCAATTCGTTTCACCGTTTGCTACACCCCTTGGTCGTCCACATACACCAACTGTCGGTCCACGTCATCATCAGACACGACAGACTTCCCACTTGTCTTACTCAAGACCCTCACCTTCACTGTCGAACCACGATCTCAAGGCACTTATAGCTGGCTCTGACCAACCTTAAAGGTATCTAGATCCAAGATGCTCAAGTTAGGCGCAGCTTTCGACCAGGAGCCACGAGAAGTTTTACCCCCAACTCGTTCACCACTAACCACACCACCAACACTAGAGATCCCCCCAACAACATGCTCCGCTGCCCTAACAACCTTAGCAGCCCTCGGCTCAGGTACCTCAGTTTTCCTCTTTAGCGACCTGCTTCGCTCGCGAGGCGTGAAGTTGATCTCCTCCAAGTCAAAGGGTGCGCTACCAGACCCGGCCCCTTCCCCCTTCAGGTCGCCTACTCGACCCACCCGTCCCAGAGGCCCCAACACCTCCTGCAGGTCGCCCATTAGTAGAACGGGTTCGGTTTCTTTCTTCCCTAGTCACCAGCTCGTTAGTGTTCCTCTCCATCACTGACGCACTGGAAGACTCACAAATAACTAGGCCCCGAGCCCTTTTCTTCTGATTCTTCCTCTTCTCCCTGATCCCGCAACCTCCTCTTTCTACAAAGTAGTTCGCTATCTCAGGCAGTTTCTCCTATTTCTGAGCTCGAGTTAACTTCGCAAATTCCTCTATAACCCCACGCTCGGTTTTCTTTTTGATAACGACCTCTGCAAAAACAGCACAGAAGCGTGTCAGATACAAAGTCAACAATCAAAACATTACAACAATAAGACAATTCACTAGTACCCACCCGAAAAGTTGCAAACCCTAGTGTGCACACTAAATCCTCTGGCACAGTAATTCCCAGCTAATAATAACGACCTTCTCTCCCAAGGCTCGTTGCTCACACCGTCCAGCACACTAGACTTTTTCGTCACCATTTGCAAGCTAAAATTATGAGAACGAGATCGCTTCACAGAGAAGCGCTTATAATAATGTCGTGACCCTATCGATATTCACCACTCGTGATTTGGTGAAGAACACACTAGCTGGCATTTTGTGTATTACCCACAAACCGCGGGGGCACTTTCCCACAAAAATTCAAAAATTCACAAGCCAACTTCGAGAATAATATCCTCATCCCAGCCCCCCCGCTGCCCTTCGCAGACTACTACCCCATAGTTCGATGGTGTGAACCTCTCACTAAAAACGTTTGTGTTCTCTCCCCGTTCGTGTATCTCCAGATCGTTTATGTTTATACCATAAGCTTCCCTTAGATCGGCGAAAGCTTTCACCGCACGTTTATCTACAACCCTAGGAGGCAACCCACTATAAGACAACCCTTCGTCACGGCCAGAAGTGCTAGCTATAGCAACAACAGAACCATATCGTGCATACTCCTCCTCATCATCACTCTCAAACCTCACTGATCTCTCTCTCTCTTCTTCCAACTTCTCACAACTCAACAATACTTCTCGAATCTCTTCAGATCAAGTATCATCAAAATCAGACATCTCCCTTTTTCTTAGCAGTTACCAATCCTAAACAAGAAAAGCTAAACCCGACCTAACAGCTAAACGAAAAAAGCAAGGGCAGAAGAAAAATGCAAATCAACAATGGTAGAAGAACTAACCTGAGAAGCCATAGACTTTGCATTTTTCTGGAAATGAAGTGAAAGATGGCTTTTCAGATCTCCAAAAGTGGTTTTATGCAATCGACCCTCCAGTTCCCAATGCATGTCATGATTGCACCCTAAACCCTATATGACATGCCCCCTACAGCGCTGTCTTTTCAAAATCCCAAAAAAAAGAGGCGGTGATTTTTCTCCTCACAACTACTCAGATTCTCCCACGTGCCAGCTACCATCTCACATCAGTTAGTCATACAACAAGCACCGACCACGGAAGCACGTTTGGTATTTCTGTTCGCCTCCTCACATATGCTTAACACGTGTCACCGTTATCTCTCATCAGATCGTTTCAATGTACAAAATGACCTACTGAGATGGGGCTATGTGAGGGAGTAATATTCTCATCCAGGAATATTGGACACGTGTCCAGCATAAATAGAAATACCACACCGACCTCATGTCCTCGTCCTCCGAGCTTGCTACATAGCAATTCACCGTGTGCAAGTGGTATACTCAGCTCGCTTCAGAGTGACTCACATCATCAACTCGCACACCCGATCTAAGATATTCGTCCTACGAGCTCACTCTAAAGTAACACAACTCGCACACCCTCACACAGAATGTTCCATCTAGTGACATCATCCATTATCCAGATGTAATCATTACCAGAGCCATACTTACATAACCCATTACCGTAATATACAAACTACTGCAACCACTCCCCATCATTACAAAATTCCTACTACCACCAGCCTTACACGCATCTCTGATCTCAACCACACATCTGTATTCGTCACTACACGTGTTACGCAGATCTACATGCTCGACTACTATAAATACCACTTGCTTGAACTATGTCAGACCTGATTAGAACTCTCCCCCCAGAAGCGAGAGCTTGATATGTAGGCAGTTCGCTCAGAACGAACTCGGTCTTTTCAATCCACAAACACCTTCTCCTCTATCTTACTCACATTTGTAAAGCCAAAGCAATTCACACCTTTACAGTTGTCTTGGCAGTTCTATGGGGACAACGTAGGGGAAGTTGTTCACTATGGGGATTTCTCAGGAAGCACATTTGGCGCAGTTTGGGTGAGTAAGGGTCATCTCGTGTGGTTTTTTCTCAAGGGAGGGACCAAAGAGGAGTATGAGGCAATAGCCAAGGCAACCAGGCTCAAACCTCTTGTCAAAGACATCGCCGAACTAGAAAGACAAGGTCTTGGTTTTATAGTGTCACTTAGTCAGCAACTACCATAAACACAACCACCAGCTGTTATCAGACCCAGTTCCACAGTGGTGTTGGAGAAGCCTATGTATGATTGGCATGCAACAACAGGAGTTGTCGTGGCTGCCTCAATTGTATTGTTTGCTTACTGGTATGGAAGGAGACGTCGAAGGTGGTAAAGAAAGCTTCTGTTTGAGTCACAGAAGTCCATGAGCTCTAAATACTGGTCATGGGTCTGCAATCTTATTCTTGTTGTAGCATCTACAGTTTTTCAAGATTGAAAAATACTTGATGATACAATATTATTATTCTATTTTCATTAACACAATTTACAATATCGACTAAGATGTTGTTTACCATAAAGTATGTCACCCGAATTTGGCTCTTATGCTGTTTATAGCTCACAGATGCAAGTTCAAGTTCAAGTTCAATGGTGTTGATAATGTTTCACCCAATATTAGGAGCCCATGTTGAACTCACAATAGTTTAACTTTAAATGACCATTTTACCCTCCATCTCAACAGCTTGATAAAAATAATTTCCAGTAATTCTTGAAAATATATATATATATATATATACCAAAATATAGAGTGCTCTATATATATATGGGTCCTGTATTGGGCACTCATGAAATTGCATTGGGCAGCCTTCGGCCCAAGCCCAACAACTAAGTCCAACATAAATAACCCAATAGCCCCCTCAAGATACCGGTTACAAGCTTTGTAACTGCTTGTACCGGTATCATCTCTCTCGCGAGTTTGAGTTTGGCATCCAAGAAATTTGAGTTTTCATCCAAAGAAATTTCGAGTTTGGCTACCCAATCTAACCACTGTTAATACAAAATTTGAGTTCAAGTTTGGGTGGAAGATTGGGTTGATTAAACTTGATGACTTCAAACTCAATACAAAGTGTTTTTTTTTGGATAACTTCAACCCAAATATTACAAACATGATAACTTCAAACTCAATACAAACTTGATGAGTTCGAGTTTGGGTGGTGGAAGATTGGGTTGATTAAACTTGATGTTTCTTTGGAGTTTGGGTAGAAGATTGGGTTGATTAAACTTGAGCTCGAGTTTACCCAAGCTTGATGAAGTCATTTCGAGTTTGGGTTGATTAAGTGGAAGTTGATTTTTAAAATGGACCTCGTGACAAACTGATAAGCACCCAAAATTTTGTAGAGACATAGCATTTTGGTTAATTATGTGTTTAATAATAATAAAATAATTATATTTTCATACTTTTGTAGGTTTTCGCAGTTAACGTGAATATGATGATAAAACCTGCATCAAAGCACGGGAATATTGTGCATACTTGAAGTCTTCCCACTCAGCCCCAACGAAGCCCAACAAAGCCTGACTAAGGCCGAAGATTCCAACGGGACAAAACCAGTGCAGAATGGGATCACGTGTAAAGAAGCAGCAAACTTCCAAAGCTCACATCTTTCAAACCTGGACTCCGATTTCGGCAAGTGAACTGCCAGAACAACTAAAGCAACGAGCTCTACTCAAAGACAGAAAGTTGTAAAAACGCCAACATCCTGGGCCGCCACTAGACAGAACATGTGTACCTACTCTGTGGGCCCACAAGAAGTGATGAGTCATCATGCATGGACAAGTGGCAAGTTATGGACACTCTTGGACACCTTGCAAAACAAGATAAGACAATAAATTAAATGCATGACTAGACTTTTGATTAGAAAAGGTGTGATAAAATTTGGATGATTTGTGAAGAAAAAGACAAGCTTCTAATAAAAGGTGGGAAGGCTTCACGTGAGAGAGGGGGATATATCTTTTGGGATGTTGTAGAAAGAAGGCATTCCATTTTTTCTTGCATTCCATTTAGGCTGTTTTACATTTCATGCATTATATATTTTTCTTTTAAGCTTTCATACTAGTGTTGATACATAAAGTCTTTTACTTCTAATAAGATCTGTTTTCTTTAAGTTAAATTTCCAGTTCTTATTTTGCTTCTTCTTACTTTTTCATTTCATACATTAAAGATATTAAATCCATCCTAGGACCATGAGCTAAAACCCTCCCAAGGAGAGGGTTAATGATGCTCATGTGAGGATCAGGCGGAGTTTTAGTAGTCCAGAATCACTACTTAGGAAAATAGGTTTTGTTATACATCAGGTCCCAAAATGACTGAGTCTGATCAAGTTTGGAGAGCTGATACTCCAGATCAGTCTCGTGCGAGACCCAGTTAACACTAGGTCAAGTCTCGTGCGAGATCATATGGTAGCCGTTAGCCCTCTAGTTTGCCCAGCTGGTGTATAATTAAACTAGGAGTTGAAGTGATATTCCATAGATGGAATTGTAAATTCAACTCCTCATGCTAGTAAGATGAACTCAGAGATGAGTACATCTTACTAGGGATCGATACTCGACGCCGTTTTCGGTTTGTCTTTAAACTCGAGACGGATAAGAGATGCAGTGATAAGGTGCTCTAAAAGTTTGTAACTGATCTTGCATGATTATGATTGACCCTCTTCCTATATCTCTCTCTCTATCTAGTTTACTAAGAAATTTATCTTTGTAGTTCTACGTTAACTTGCATTCCAAGTTTTAATTGAGAATATCTTTAGCAACATAAGAAATAACCTAAAATCCTCCTCACTAATTCCCTTGAAGTTGTAAATTTTAGTTGTGAACTTTGCCTAGTCATAAGGTTTGGACGATCCCTTACTCGATCTATGCTATCAACCCACGTGAGTAAGGTAACTTGACTAGTCGGATGTTTTACAGACTTTAGACTCAAAAGTAACAAACCTATAAAAACTCAGATTATCAAATGGTGTTGCTGCACGCCTAAGGACTCCGGGCACTTAATATAACAACTGGAATACATCACTGGGGTACCCCCCCCCCCCCCTCTCCTAACCTCTCATTTTTTTTTATTTTTCATTAATTTTGCAATTCTACCGTTTCTCTCAACTGCTCGTACCGCTTTTTATTTTTTTGCTTATAGGTACCTGTGAACCATACCGGAATTATCATCCTTAGGACATTCTAAGAACGCTGTAAGAAGTTGAAGTACTGCACTTATCTCATAGTCTCGGACAAGACTTTCAATGGTTGCACTCGAGACGGCCCTAGAGTATCAGCCCTTCATTTTTCAGGCCCAATTCAGTTCCCTTCTCAGTGTTGTTTTGGACTCTCTGGACCTGTTTAGCTAACTTCCAGTACGTGCACGAGTTCAACTCGTTTCAGGAGTTAATTCGGTCGCTTAATTCTAATAGGTGGAGTTACAGGAAGCCCAGGTTTCGCATTCTTCCACTCCTCGTCAAACTTTGTCAAGGAAATTATTTGGTTGATTGTTATAACCTGTTTTATATCGCGTATTTGTATGTTGGCATGAGAAATCTTTCCATGTATAGAATTTTTCCTGAGTATGTGTGGTTCGTCATTGCATATTGACGTTAATACGGTTAATATGATTCAAATATATTTGGATGTCTGTGTGATTTCAACCTACTTGCTTAGATTATTTATGTATGTGTATGTTATATCCATTCACATACGTGGCATTACTGTGCATGAGTTCGTTCTCAATATTCCTCTACCTCGCATCTAGTTGCACGTGTAGGTTGTATTTTATGTATGTGTAGCTATATATTATTGCATGTGTAGGAAGTGTTTCTATTCACGTATGAGTAATATAGAGTTGCATGTGTAGCCTTCCTGTGTGTAACTAGCATGTGCTTCTTGCATGATTAAAATATTAATTGCATGATTAGTCATCTATTTTGGCATTTCTCATCTTTATTTGCATGTTTCGTAATCTAATCACATGTTTAGACTACATATACGGTTGCGCGAATATATTACCTGTGTTTTCCCCCCTTCTCCATAATACATTAATTACGTAAACTTCAAAAAAAAATCCTAATAATAAAATTTCATCATAATCATATTATTAATAATCGCATAATATACCATCATCAATCATCATCCTATTCCATCAGTATCTAAGAAACTTGAAAGATTTAGGTTCTCTAATTAAGGAACGTGCTAGCACGGATAACCTCCCTTAATTCTCTCATGTGACCTAGCTAGCTGCTGGAATATTCACACGTTATCCTAGCTTACCTACTCACGTTAGCAACAGCTCAGGAGGACGTGATTCACCTCCCTCCTTCTGTAATTGCTAATCCTCATGTCATAATTCGTTCCTTATGAGCCTAGAATTAAAATTTGTGTTTACATGAGACTACGGTCTAGTACTAATAAGGAATTATAACATACATATCGTCGTCGCAAATACGATAAACAACTGCATAAGTTATCCCCTAGACATAGTTCTTCCTCTGTAAACCAACCTCGTCAAGTATCTCAGTTGCCATTACCTCCAATAGTTATGGCCCAGGAAAATCCCACAATAGAGAAACCCCTTTCGGACTTCTATACTGCCTTAGATGAAGGACCTGCTTCCTGCATTAAACTCGATGAGATTGCAGGTGATTTTTGCATTCCGCTAAATATTTTCGGATTGTTACCTATTTACCATGGTCTAGACCATGAAAAATCGTACAATCACCTTCATCGGATTCAGCAAGTGGCCACCACGTTCCATCATCCGACCGTTACGATCGAACAAGTCTTGCTTAGGTTGTTTCCCTTCACCTTAGCTAATAAAGCTTCAGTTTGGCTAGCGAGCAAAGTGCCGCAATCCCTTGACACATGGGCCAAGCTCGTACAAGCATTCATGATGAAGTTCTATAATCAGAAGAAAACTACAGAGATGCTTCAGAAGATTCAATTCTTTCGCCAACATCCCCATGAATCCTTTACGGAAGCATGTAGCAGATTTACTAATTTGCTTCTCGAATGTCCCCATCATTAACTCGACACCGATGTTTTAGTCTGGTTATTCTTTAATGGTCTCTCTAACCATCAAAAAGAAACATTAGATATCATGAACGGAGGCTATTTCATAGACAAAGGCGCTATTGAAGCATACACTTTTCTTGAAAAATAGGCTGCATGAAACACCCATTGGGGTAACACTGATTCTTCTAGATCTTCTAAAGACACTCCTACCAAAGTTATGTCTATGTTCGAGGTCAAACCCGATCCGGAATTAAAAACTCTAATCGAGTCCCTAACCAAAAAGGTCGATGTTCTTTCTGTTCAAGTGAATGATCAAAAACCCAAACAAGTCATGGCAGCCAACGCTTCCCCATGTCTTCTTTGCTTAAGACCTAAGCACTCCGATTCATATTTCCCTTTGGCATACGAGTGCCCTCCCCAACCATCTAAAGAGGCTTGTGCTTTCAACATCCCTAATACACCTTGGCGACAACATCTGAATTTTGCTTGGTGTACCCCTACCCAAAAGTCAGCTCATCTGGGATTCAACAACCCTTTTGTAATCCACGAACTACAATTCCTATTGTCAAGGGAATCCTCAGTAGTTCCCGTAAGGGCAAAGTCAGTTTCCCAACACCGCCAATATAGGGTACCAAAATAACCGCAGCCTTGTTCCCGCTACTCCAGGTTATGGCTACCAAAATCAACCCATAAATAATAACCGTGAGCTCGTTCCTGCTGCCCCACTATTGTAATCCACTACTAATAAAACAGCTGAAACTTTACTGACATACATTAATCACCAGTCTCAAATCCTAGCATCTATCCAACAGTCTCTTCAGATGTTAGCACAGGATTAAAGTCAAAAAGATGAGTTTTCTGGCCAAGCAGTTCCCAACCCTAAGCCCACAAACATAGCTTTTGAACTCACTAATGCACTAGGATCTAGTAATCCCAGCCAAGGTGAGGTGAATGCCATCACCACCCTTCGTTCTGGCTGAACCGTCGACAATCACATACATATGCCAGACATTCAACAGACGGAAGCCGCAGCTTACGTCATTCCAACTCCTACCTCGCAACCTATACCGGATGAAGTTGTTCCTTCCAAATCTGCACCCACGTCCTTGGGAAAAGACGCCACTGATCCATATGCGCGATTCCGCCCAAAAGCTTTGTTCCCTGCCCGTTTGGTAAACAACAAACCTAACGAGCATTTCGATGAGATCCGAGAAACCTTTAAAAATTTGACCATAAACCTACATTTTCTCGATACACTCAAGCATTTTCCCAAGAATGCCAAGTTTTTGAAGAACATGTGCACCACCAAATGACGAACGAATGTTCCTCAACAAGTGTTCCTCACTGAGCAGTTTCCCTCCATTACTACTACCAATGGTGTGGTTAAATACAAAGACCCAGGTTGACCAACTGTGCCATGCACGTTGGGTGACAAGTATACCGCTACCGCACTCTTAGACCTAGGCGCGAGTGTTAACTTACTTCTCTACTACTTATTCAAGCAGTTAGGTCTCCATGAATTAAAACCTACCAGCATGACCTTGCAACTCACGGATCACTCCATCAAGCACCCAAAGGGCATTGTAGAAAACGTCCTAGTCAAGGTCCAAGATTTTTACTACCCAGTTAATTTTGTCATTCTAGATACCAAAGTTGTCTGTGACTCCATTCCTATCATTTTAGGACGTCCATTTCTTGCAACTGCTAACGCTCTCATCAATTGTCGGGATGGTTCAATCACAATGTCTTTCGGGAACCTTTCTTTAGAAGTCAATATGTTCAAATTAATGAAACAACTTCTTAATCCTGACATTGAGGGTGAGATTAGCATCGTTGATAATATGGCACAGGAATATTTCACAAACTCTTTTCCCGCAGAGGTGCACCAATTTCTTACTTTTGATAATCCCGAGTTTGACGTTGATTCGTACATTAAGGATGTCCACGCATTATTAGAGTCAGTACCACTATTTAACCCTACTACTGTGTTACCAACTGATTCATAAGAACCTAACTCGCTCTTTTCCATTGAAAAGGCAATTCCTTACGAATCCTTGATCCCCACTCCTCCAACTCCGGATTTAAAGCCTCTACCCTCCGATTTGAAGTATGTGCATCTCGATCCAGATGGTAGTCACCCTGTAATAATTTCTTCCCACTTGACTACCGACGAAGAAGCGCGTTTGATTCATGTCATTCATGAACATTGCTCCGCTATCGGTTGGTCCTTAGATGATATCAAAGGAATAGACCCTAGTATATGCACGCATCGCATACATCTAAATGACGGCACAAAGACATCATGGAAACTACAACATCGCCTTAACCCCTCCATGAAAGAGGTGGTGAGGGAGGAAGTTTTACGCTTACTTGATGCGGGTATCATATACCCTATCTCTGATAGTGTTTGGGTTAGTCCTGTCCACGTTGTTCCAAAGAAGTCTGGCATTACAGTTGTGCGAAATAAAAATGATGAATGCATCTCTACTCGTATTCCAGAAAATTGGAGAATTTGCATTGACTACCACAAACTTAATGTCGTAACACGTAAATATCATTTCCCTCTTCCATTTGTTGACCAGATGCTGGAACGTTTAGCCGGTCATGCTTACTATTATTTTCTTGATGGCTATTCTGGCTACTTTCAAATTGTCATCGATCCAGCTGATCAAGAAAAGACAACTTATACATGTCCCTTTGGTACCTTTGCATACAAACGAATGTCTTTCGGTCTTTGCAATGCTCCTGGAACTTTCCAACGCTGCATATTTTACATTTTCAGTGATATGGTGGAACATTATATAGAAGTCTTCATAGACGACTTTTCCATTTATGGAAACTCCTTTGATGACTGCCTATCCAACCTTTCTAAGGTGTTAATGTATTGTGAAGATAAAAATCTGGTACTTAATTGGGAGAAGTGCCATTTCATGGTTACCAAAAGAATTGTTCTAGGTCATGTTATTTCGAAACACGGGATAGAGGTTGATAAAGCTAAAATTGTTAAAATTGCTTCTCTACCTATCCCCCCGAACAGTTCGCGATATCCGTGCCTTTTTAGGCCACGCCAGGTTTATTTACAGGTGATTCATTCAGGATTTTTCTAAAGTTACTCGACCCTTAACCAATCTCCTACTTAAGGATGCGGTCTTCGACTTCAACTTCAATTGCAAACAAGCTTTTGAAACTCTAAAAATCGCCCTGACTACCGCTCCTATCATTCAACCCCCTGATTGGTCTTAACCATTTGAACTGATGTGTGACGCTAGCAACTTTGCTATTGGCGTCGTCCTAGGCCAACGATGTGATGACAAACCCGTTGTCATTTACTATGCTAGTAAAACTCTTAATGACGCTCAACGTAATTATACGACAATTGAGAAAGAGTTCCTAGCCGTTATCTATGCTTTGGATAAGTTTCGCACTTACCTGATCAGATATTCAACAATCGTTTATACTGACCATGCTGCACTTCTGTACCTACTCGCAAAAAAGGATGCAAAACAGAGATTGATCCGCTAGATCCTTCTCTTGCAAGAATTCACCTTGGAAATCAATGACAAGAAAAGAACCAAAAATGTGGTGGCCGACCATTTATCAAGGCTGGTAGGGGACGTTGATAGTGATTCTAACGCCATCTGTGATTCCTTGCCAGATAAGCATTTGTACTCCATTTTCTCCTCTCCTTGGTACGCTGATATCGTTAACTACCTGGTTACTGAGGAAGTTCCTTCCTCTTGGTCATGCCCTGAGTGTAAAAAGTTCTTATCCACTATAAAATATTATTTCTAGGATGACCCCTACCTCTTTAAGTATTGTTCTGACCAACTCATTCGTCGTTGCATTCCAGACTGGGAACACATCGACGTGTTATCTTTTTGCCATGAACAATCTTGTGGTGGTCATTTCAGTGGGAAGAAAACTGCAACCAAGGTTTTCCAACATGGTTTTTACTGGCCTACCCTTTTTCGCGATACTCACGAACATTACAACGATTGCATTCATTGTCAGCACCTAGGTTGCATTACCCAACGCAATATGATGCCCCTAAATCCCATTTTAATTGTGGAAATTTTTTATGTTTGGGGCATTTATTTTATGGGACCCTTCCCTATTTCTCAAGGTTTTTCTACATTGTAGTCGTTATGGACTATGTGTCCAAATGGATTGAAGCACTCGCATGTCGCTCAAATGACCATAAGACTGTTGTAAAATTTGTAAAAAGAAAATATTTTTTCTCGTTTTGGTGTCCCCAAAACTATCATCAATGATGGGGGTACACATTTTTGTAATAAAATTTTTGGGTTTTTAATGAAGAAATATGGAGTTACTCACAAAGTTGCTACTCCGTATCACCCTTAGACGAGTGGCCAAGTGGAAGTCTCCAACAAAGAAATAAAGTCTATTATGGAGAAAACTGTCAATCCCTCAAGGAAAGACTAGTCTCTCCGCTTATCGGATGCCTTGTGGGCATACCGAATGGCATTTAAGACACCTATAGGGATGTCTCATTACCGCATCGTTTTTTAAAAACCTTGTCATCTTCCGGTTGAACTTGAGCATCACACTCTATGGGCCATCAAAAGCCTCAATTATATCAACGCGGCAGGCGAGAAGCAAAAACTGCAATTAAATGAGCTTGAGGAGATTCGAAGTGATGCATATGATCTCTCAAAATCCTATAAAGCTAATATGAAAAGAGTGCACGACAAGCACATTTTGCATAAAGATTTCAAAATTGGCCAAAAAGTTTTACTTTATAACTCCAGATTACACATTTTTCCTAGTAAATTAAAAACACGATGGTCTGATCCTTTCATTGTGTCAGCTGTGACCCATTATGGGGCAATTTCTTTGCTTAATCCACAAGATAATAGCGAATTCCAAGTAAATGGCCAACGCCTCAAACATTACCACAAGTTACGCTCCCCAACTGTTGAACAAACTCTTCTTCAGGACCCGGTCTACATAGACTAGATGTTTCATTTGACGTACTCAATCTTGTTTATTTGTAGAGGGTACGTCATTTTGGTAGCCGGTCCATCTTCTATTTTATGATCTAAAAATTACTTTGAAGTGTGTGGTTGCAAGCGTCGGAGCCGTAGTCCACAAAAACTCTATTTCAGAACTGAGTATAAATGTCTTCTGAAACACGAGCAAACGTTCCTACTGGTAAACCATGGGTTCCAAAAATTTCTACTTCTTCTTTCTCCACTCTTTTCTACTCTCTTCCTGCCCATGTTCAAATCGTCATTTGGACAAAGTCTTACCCCTCGCGAATTGGACAAGGTCGCAGTACTTTTGCTCGTCGAAGACGTGTGCGCAGAATGGGGTGGTGTATGCATTGTCAAACCCCTAACTGCCCTAGTCTTCAGCTACTTGGTGAAGGTGCTTATTATAATGTATACACTTGTTTGACACCAGCAGCTCGAGATAAACTTTGCCAGGTCATTCCTCCCACAAGTTTGGATTAGTCTTGAAGATCTGACGTTAAAATACTCACCTTGTATATATGTATATATTGATGTCTTTTAAAATTCCCCTTGCATTAACGTTGTGCACAAAGAGATTCGTGTTCAACCTCGGATGTTGCCTACTTGGGACACGGGCAATTGATTCCACCAGGCCAACCCCTAGATATTGGTTACTTTGAGTTCCCTTTGGGGCGGTTTGAGGCTAACCATATGTAATCAGGGTAATATTATTAGACAGTAGCGCGCACGGTCAAGGATGGAACCGTCCTGCACCCTAGGCCCACAATACATAAGGGTGAAGCCACAGTCTGGCTGGATTGGGTTCGCTCTAGAGCCGACATGACAGTTGCCTGTGAGTTTAGATGGAGAGTCTTCTGGCCATCCAGTGTTGTTCACATTAATCTCCCTTGTATAGAAATAAAATATTCCTCCTTTTCAGAAATTTCTTTGGCCTTTGAGCATGCCACCTCAAATTAGATGGCATTTTTCATGCCGATCATTTCGGCAGCTCATTGATCCAATTTGGAGTCCAAACGAATCATGTGTGCGCGTTTACATTTTTCAGGTTTGATTTGGGATTGGGAAAAAAATTGGGCCTGACCAAATATAGTGATTCTTGGCCCATTTATAACCCGGGACCCCACCACGCATCACCATTCCCTTATTTCTTCTCCCACAAAAACCGGATCTCACTCCCCTCTATTCAAGTCTCGCACGAGACTGCCACCACACCAGTTCAAATTCTGTTCCGCCACCAACTTCAAATTCTTCCTCTAATCTCAAAACAGTCGCCGTCCTCTTCCTCAGATCCCCAAATGGTAGGAAACAAGCGAATTTTAGTTGAAAAGAATTTTGGATCTCTTTGAAAATGGGATGTTTTTCCCATTTTTTTATACTGAAATTCAATCTTGAGGTTGGGAGTATCTGTTGTATGCCAATGGTGGTCTCTATTCGACAGATTTGGTGTTGAAGTTCTACAACAATGGCGGTTTTAATGGTGACCATTTTTGAGTCACCATCGACGACGTGCCCCGCCAAGTCACACCCGCCTTGATCTCTGGGATCACTGACATACCTCTGGTCGACCATGTGCTGACTCAGCAGCAATCCGTGTATCCACGGACTTATGACCTAATGCTCGACACGCTAATCGAGGGTGATTATAATCTTGATGGGAAATGCGCTTATCAACGTTCTCTGCATCGAACCAACTTGCAGTGACTCAATAGCTGGGTCAGAATGTCATTGGCACCTCTAAGCCATCTGACATTAACAAGACATTTCTCCACCTACTCTGGGTCCTCCAGGAGTGAAAAGGAAACTTCTGCATTGTGACCTTTCTATTTGACATCATTACTCATGCCACACTCAGGTCAGCTCCTTTTGCCATTCTTGTCACGAAAGTTATGATAAATTTGGGTTTCCTGTCTGTTACACCTTTAGTTCCTATGCTGCAATATGAGAATATGCATGTTTTCAAGAAGTGCGTACAGTTCCCATGGGAACCCACAACACGCATGACAGCGGAACACGATAACATGACTCTACCTCCCCTATCCCCTCCACCTTTCTTTAATGAGGCTGCTATGAGCCAGATGAGCCGTCATATAGATTTCCTACGCACTATGAACAGTAGCATGCAAGACATGTATACTCGCCAAGTATCGATGGAACATTACATGGGCAAATTTAGGGAGGTTATGCGCACTCGCCACGATTCACTAACCGACACCATGGGTGAATTTCAGCAAGAAATGCGCACTTCCATGGATGCATTTCAGGATCAGCTAAGTACTCGCTAGAACCAGTTCCAGCGAATGCTCATGGCAAACCAACACCAATTTCAAGCCCAGGTGATGCATCCTCTAGGCGATATCCAGGAGTAGTTAGTCTCCATGGGAGCTTGTCCTGCACGCCGTCGCAGGAATCATGGTTCTTCTTCAACAGCCCCTGAGGATTCCCAGTAGACGTTTTATTTTCCTGGACTTGTATTTTATTTATGTCGGATATTTCATTTACGTGTTTCCATTTTAATTTTCTACCTAATATGTCTTATATTTCCTACATTTTCCACAAAATTCTGCCTTGTCAAGTATTATATTAGATCTTATATATCTCCAATATCTAAGTTAAAAAAAAAATTAAAATAGTTGACGTCACACATAACGGCAAGTTTTACCGTCAACTAACGATCTGCAATGGTCAGAAAACGCTCATAAAACCGCCACCACAACGGTTAGGAAACGGATCAATTTCCTTTCTATAAATAGAAAGCTCACCACATCCTTCACATTCACTCCTTTTCTCTTATCCCCTCTACACTTTTTCTTTAATTCCAATTACGCTTTTTAAATTCTTACCAATCTTCAGCTTCATGGATGCACTAGAAAAGTTCGAGCAGCAGAAAATTGAATATGCTACTCACGTCTTCATGCTCGTTGGTTTTATTATCGTAATGTTGTTGATATGACATATAGTTATATCTAATATCTAGATCTGTATTTTTTTTTTCTTTGTTGTCATTATGGTATGTTTTCACATCCATGTATGTTGTTACAACTTAATGTAAGATCCTATCTATGTATTTGTATTACTTGTTCTTCTACTTACGCTACGTCTAGAGATCTTGCTAAAAAAAATAAAAAAATTAGGAATAGTGCGCCACTCCTTGTTGTCGCATACCCTATTCTTTCCCCTCCACACTACATCCACTTTTACGCCTTGTTTAATTGATTTATGAATATACAAGTTGGTCAAACTATCCTGTGAAACCTTCTCTCATATATTCTTTCCCTTCCCACGTCTGACTCATAATCTCAAGGATCTGACTTTAAACGATCTTTTGGGCAAGTACCTTGATAAAATTATTTTAGAAGATACACGTGGTCTAACTACCCTGTGACACCTTCATCTGTATTTTCTAAACTTTAGGATTGTTGCCTATTTATAACTAGGCTAGACACCTCTCAAATCCAGTCTTCCCCTTTTTTTACTCAATTATCTTCACCACTCCATTCCTTCCATCTTCAATGGCCCTCACTTGAATTTTCGTGCCCGAGCAAAACTTTATAGAAAATTTTCAGAGCGGTCTATTTCAACCATATTTTGACACTAAAATTTTACGTCGAGGATGGTTCCCTCTATTACATCATAAGAAGGCAGTTTATTCCAGAGAGTTGGTTCTGCAATTCTATACACATGGTTATTTCCAAAATAAGCAATTCTTTGTCTGTGCAAAGGAATGCGAGCGCGAATTGACTCTGGAAATCATCTCCGAGGTACTTCAAATTCCCATAACGAACCCTGGGGTACACCTTTAGGATTCACCATTCGACAATATAAGGCATCTAATGTTTGCAACTATCTACTTTGGGTCTTGCATACTAAAAGCAATGATTTTTGCATAATTCAATTTCTCTAGAACGAGATCGCACGTGCCAGGAAAAAGTCAGCCCCTTTGCCAACCATTGTGACACTTATTATGGTGCGTTGGGTTTTTCCTATTACTGCTCCTACTACCTATCTTAGAACAGCTAAGATTCTCACCCTTCACTCCATTTGTATGAATGGTTTTTGGACTCCCGACGTTGCAAAGAACCATGCAGGTGCAGAAACCGGCGAAGCATTTTCTTCTGTCAACATCTTCGCTGACAATGTAATACACAATATATTTAATCTTATAGAAGGCCTTCGTTTAATTCACCAAGGACTAATGACATTATACACACGTCAGAACATCATCATCACCAGTCTGCTTGAGTTTCACGACTTTCAGACAATGCACGACGAGGAACAAGCACAATTTTTGCACAGCCACAACCAGTTCTTGGCAAATCACAATCTCATAATGGAGAACCAATCTGAGATTTACCAGACACAAAGCACCCTGTTGCACGGATTGACTTCCTCAAGAATCTTATAAATGGATTTCTCCCACCTAAGGATACTCGCCGTTACCCGAGCCATGGCCTAAATTAAATTTCGCAAATTTTTGTTCGAATTTCCATTCTTTGTCGTTTTCTGTTTTTTTTCTTTAGTAACCCTAACTACGTGTTGTGTAATTTTCCTATTGTAATCAATGTCATTTTTTTTTACTCAGTTATTCCCATCAAATTCTAAAAATTGGTTTACCTTTGTCTCCAGGTGGTGTCTTTCATCACCAGTCTTCTTTCATCCATTTCCTGCCTTCCTATCTGCATCTCCAATAATGGAACCTCTAAAGATCATCCCTGAACAATCCTTCCAGGCTATGTTGGATTCTCCTTTGTATGGACTTCATTTCAGAGACCTTATAACCCAAGCCGGTTGGTCCTCCCTCGTTCTGCAACCTGAGCAGACATACTCTCCACGTCTAGCGGCATATTTTTATGATCATATGGAGGATACAACAACATTTAATGGTGCACATGGTTTCTTTTTGAATGGATTCGCAATCCGTATGGGTGACACCAAACGTATCTTTCACGAGCCAACAGTTGCTATGACTTTGGACCTTCCCTATCACGAGCCCACCCCCACCATTCAATACATCATACATAACTCCTTTAATCACTACTTTTGGAAAGATTTCGCCGACCTCTACGGCGATGGCCTCACCCGAGTCATTGAACGTGAGGAAGCTGGCAATGGCCGGACAAAACAATTATCCTAGCAAGTATGACAATGAATGTCGGGACTGCCATGTTGTCTATCCTTCTGAACATCATGGGGGATTGGCATTTTTCTACTACCGCCGAATCAGTTTGCAAGACTTTCCATGCTCTCGCTCAGCAACACACCCTCTTCGACATCACGAACCTCTTAATTGAGAACCTAAAAAGGGCTCGTGATTTTCGACACCATTATATCACCTTGCCCATTACCACATGCCGAATAATGAGGGCATTCTTCCAACAGTTTTCGACCACTTTTTATGACTGGGTATGAGTTAAGCAATTCTAGGTTGTATATAGCTTTATTTTCTGTCTAAAGAAGTGTATTTAGTGACAAAGTCTCGTTTCCTTTTCTGTGATGAAAAATATCTAGAAATCTCACCCTAGCATTAAAATTAGGATTTGTTCTTAGAAACTTAAGTTCATACGTATGCAATAGTTTTTACATCTTTTCATGAGCATTCATGCACTAACTGTCATTGACTGTACATAGCAGTAAGTATATGAGACCCAAGGATAGACAACTTAATTTCCATATCCTGTGACAATCTAACCAAAAAGTCTCAAAATGTGTGATATATGAGTAATGACACAGAGGAGTAGTTTTTCCGAATAGAGAAAATCACGCGTCTACTTACTTTATCACTACCCGAATCCTAGGCGAGAATTTAGGCCTTCTTTGGATCGATATAACCAAAAATTCATACCTGTAAAAATTTACCGCTAGTCGCCCCACTAAACCTTTCATTAACCCTTTCTATTTCACCAAAAATTACTTACCCATCTATTAACCCCAATAAAATAAACCCACTTAAATGATGAGTATGAGAAATAGGATGAAGTGTGGAAAAATGAAGAGAAAAATTTGTCACAAATCAAAATCAGTTTCTTTTTTCAGAAAGAAAAGAAAAATAAAAATAGAAATATGTTTCCAAAAATCAAAAGAAAAATCAAAGTTAGAACTTTCCCCAAAATCAAACCAAAAGGGAATATGAAAGCTTAAAAGAACTAAGTATGGAAATTTATGTTAGAAGCAGGAAAGAAAATAAAGATTTCTCTAGTGTAAATATCTCGAAGACCTTATTCTCTCATTTTCTTCTACACTACCACCTAAGCCCCATAACACCTGATAAATACCTCTAGCTCAATTAGGAGTAGGATGGTGTGATAATAAGTAGTAAATGTGAATTCTCTACCTCGGCTCCTCTGACTATCATTGAGTATGTGAGGACATATGTACCCACTGCACACTGGAGTTAGCAAATACTTGAGTGGAAAAATATGAGAGAATTTGTGTTTCGACATATACCTGTAAGAACCTACTTAAGGACGTTATCCAAAGGATCCAGAAACGGCCATGCTCGTACATTTCATTATAAAGATTAATGCATGCATGCTCATATGTAGATGTTTTGATTATTGTATGTATATTAACTTGAATTTCAAAGGAATTAATCCTCGTTTCCCCCGCTAGTGAGATGTATAGATATCTGAGATTAATTAAAGGAACAAGCCTTTGTTACTGAGTCGTTGTAGTATAGATGAAATTTGTGAGTATCTTCTCTATAAAACTCTCACGAGGCTATAACTCATCCACTTGGGAACTCCCAGTGGTTTAAGGCCTTGTTGCATACGGTCAATGCAACCGCACTCTGCGAAATGAGACTTAGTTTAGGATAACACATTTTTGGCCACTTATCGTTTTAATGTCTCTTCTTTGCTTGAGGACAAACAAAGTGTTGTTTGGGGGTGGTGTGATAAGCACCCAAAACTGTAATACTAAACCTCGTAGAAATATAACATTTTGGTTAATTATGTATTTAATAATCATGAAATAATTATATTTTCATACTTTTACAGATTTTCGCAGTTAACGTGAATATGATGATAAAACCTGTATCAATGCAACCGCACTCTGCGAAATGAGACTTAGTTTAGGACAACACATTTTTGGCCACTTATCGTTTTAATGTCTTTTCTTTGCTTGAGGACAAACAAAGTGTTGTTTGGGGGTGGTGTGATAAGCACCCAAAACTGTAATACTAAACCCCGTAGAAATATAACATTTTGGTTAATTATGTATTTAATAATCATGAAATAATTATATTTTCATACTTTTACAGATTTTCGCAGTTAACGTGAATATGATGATAAACCCTGTATCAAAGCATGGGAATACTATGCATACTTGAAGTCTTCCCAGTCAGCCCCAGTGAAGCCCAACAAAGCCTGACTAAAGCTAAAGATTCCAACGGGACAAAACCAGTGCAGAACGGGATCACGTGCAAAGAAACAGCAAACTTCCGAAGCTCACATCTTTCAAACCTGGACTCCGATTTCGGCAAGTGAACTGCCAGAATGACCAGGGCGATGAGCTCTACGGAAAGACAGAAAGTTGTAAAAATGCCAACATCCTGGGCTGCCACTAGACACAGCACATGGACCCACTCTGCGGGCCTATAAAAAGTGATAAGTCATCATGCATGGACAAGTGGCAAGTTATGGACACTCTTGGACACCTTGCAAAACAAGATAAGACAATAAATTAAATGCATGACTAGACTTTTGATTAGAAAAGGTGTGATAAAATTTGGATGATTTGTGAAGAAAAAGACAAGCTTGTAATAAAAGGTGGGAAGGCTTCACGTGAGAGAGGGGGATATATCTTTTGGGATGTTGGAGAAAGGAGGCATTCCATTTTTTCTTGCAATCCATTTAGGTTGTTTTACATTTCATGCATTATATATTTTTCTTTTAAGCTTTCATACTAGTGTTGATACAGGAAGTCTTTAACTTCTAATAAGATATGTTTTCTTTAAGTTAAATTTCCAGTTCTTATTTTGCTTCTTCTTACTTTTTCATTTCATACATCAAAGATATTAAATCCATCCAAGGACCATGAGCTAAAACCCACCCAAGGGGAGGGTTAATGATGGTCATGTGAGGATCAGGCGGAGTTTTAGTAGTCCAAAATCACTACTTAGGAAAATAGGTTTTGTTATACATCTGATCCCAAAATAAATGAGTCTGATCAAGTTTGGAGTGCTAATACTCCAGATCAGTCTCGTGCGAGACCCAGTTAACATTAGGTCAAGTCTCGTGTGAGATCATATGGTAGCCGTTAGCCCTCCAGTTTGCCCGGCCAGCTGGTGTATAATTAAACTAGGAGTTGAAATGATATTCCAGATATAGAATATAAATTCAACTCCTCATGCTAGTAAGATGAACTCAAAGATGAGTACATCTTATTAGGGATCGATACTCGACGCCGTTTCGGGTTTGTCTATGAACTCGAGACAGATTAGAGATGTAGTGATAAAGTGCTCTAAAAGTTTGTAACTAATCTTGCATGATTATGATTGACCCTCTTCCTGGATCTCTCTCTCTCTCTCTCTAGTTTACTAAGAAATTTATCTTTGTAGTTTTACGTTAACTTGCATTCCAAGTTTTAATTGAGAATATCTTTAGCAACATAAGAAATAGCCTAAAATCCTACTCACTAATTCCCTTAAAGCTATAAATTTTCAGTTGTGAACTTTGCCTAGTCCTAAGGTTTGGACGATCCCTTACTTGATTTATGCTATCAATCCACGTGAGTAAGGTAACTTGACTAGTCGGACGTTTTACGGACTTTGGACTCAAAAATAACAAACCTATAAAAACTATGATTATCACAAATAACCCGAATTTTTTAAGTCCAAACGCCCCAGCCATGTCGTCTTAGAGACTGCCCAAACGATTGTCTAGCTAAAAACCCAAGAGTTTTGTCTCAATCGACACGTGAAGACCGCTTGAGTGTACACTGAAACGACATGGCGAGACCGTTTGAGTGTACACTCAAACGACTCGGGGATTTCAACATGGCGAGACCGGCTGGACCATTTGTTGGGCTTGGGCTTGGGCTTGGACTTGGACTTGGGCTGAAAATATATTTATTTTAGAAAATGGCAAACTTGTAATATTCTATTTTTTTTTTGGGGCTGGCCAATGCATAAGTGCCCGATTAAATCACCTTTATAACACCCAAACAACACAACAACACACGCAGAAGGCACCACCTTATCCTATCTCTTTTCTTCTTCTTCTTCTCACAAGAACAAAAAAAATGGCAGCATCAACACTTTCCACATTTACCCTCCGTTCCCCATCTTATCCTACACCCACTTCCTCCATCCCATTCCCCAAACAAGTCCTAATTTCCCCACTCCGTAAAAATCCTAAATTTTCCCGCAATGCTACATTCCTCCCACCAATTTCCGCAGTTGTGGATGAAAAAATTGCAACAATTGGTAAAACGCTCTCTGAACTAACTCTCGTCGAGGCTCGAAGCCTCGTCGATTGGCTACAAGACGAGCTTGGGGTCTCTGCTGCCGCTTTCGCCCCGGCGGCAGTAGCCGTGGGGCCTGGAGCCGCAGCGGAAGCGGAAGCTGTTGTGGAGAAGACTGAATTTGATGTGGTTATTGAGGAAGTGCCTAGTAATGCTAGGATTGCGACGATTAAAGCGGTTAGAAGTATGACTAGTTTGGCATTGAAGGAAGCTAAGGAGTTGATTGAAGGGTTGCCTAAGAAGTTTAAGGAAGCGGTTTCGAAAGAAGAGGCTGAAGAAGCTAAGAAAACTCTTGAAGAAGCTGGTGCTAAGGTTGGGATTGTTTAGAAGGTGAATTTTTGGGAGTTTTGTTCATTTTGGAAAAAATTTATATTAGTGGTAAATTTTATGTAGCTTATTTTTTGTGTTTTTGCAGTGTTGTAAAACTTGAAATGTTGTTAATCTGTTATGCTTTTTTTTTTTTCGTCTTGTTTTTTGAGTAAATTTATTATTTGCACAGCTTGGTCACAGACTCACATTTCAGTGATACACATGGTTTAGAGTATCAAAAGAGTTTAGCAGATATCGCTATGGTATTGGTCCTAATTAAGTGATTAATCCACATTGTTGATGTAGTTTACTTCAACCTGGCTACATGAGTCACCTTCAGGAGTTGAATGTTAAAATGTAGGAGTTAGCTCTGGTTACCCCTGGAAATATTTTAAGCTTATTGTGACTTTTGTGGAGTGTTGCTCTGTGAAACACTTTCTGTTTTCCTGTCTATATTGGATTAAGTTATTTCTGTTTTCCTGTCCAGAGGGGGTTTCTAACATATCTGATAGAATGAGGTTTAAAATCATGATCATTTTAATGATATGCGAAAGAAGTGACCACCTTCATGTGCATCGGTGGCATTTATACTTCTAATAATCCAATGCTGTGATTAAGTAGATCAGTTTGCATTTATTTGTATTTTGGATAATTGTGTTTACACATTTAGGTGAAAAATGGAAATTCAGTATTGCAATGAAGTCCATTGAGAAGGGGAAGTGATTTTCCCCACTTTACAAATTCTACTGCAAATCTGCAGTGCTCAATGTAAATCCAGTTATCAGTCCCCATGCTTCTCTTTGAAGGTGTTTCCTTTTACCAGTTCTCATAAGAAAGGCAGAAAGCTGAATAAGGGAAGGACCTAACCTCTGAAATCTGGAGAACAAGAGTGCCTCCTCCAGTTTTCAGAATGAGATGAGAAATATTCGATCCCTGATGATGTCTTGTAGCCGGTCATGTTTTCCTATCTAGCTCTCTCAATCATTTTTATTTGGGGAGGGAACAAGGACCTGTTGAAGATGTTCCAACAATGTGTAAGGTACAAAACATGAGTAATGAAATGGGTATCTTAGTTTCAAGGTGTAGGTATAGTCACAGAAAGATTTTATCATCATATCATGCAGTGTTGCGTAATAGTTGCAAAGTAGTACTACGAACCTACACGAATGGGATGTAAAAGAAGTGTTTTGCAGCACTATTAATGTTATCACTCTTTGTTTGGCCATTTGAACTTCCATCCACTGTTGGATGTAGAAAATCTGATCCGAGCACGTCACACAACACAAGACCATAAATACAGAGAGCAAGGAGCCATATAGATAGCCAATAGAGATAATCTAAAAGCATCTCATGAACCATCTTCCTATTCTCCGGAGCTTGAAAAGAGATAAGAGAATGCTTTGCAATGGAGAAAAAGAGAGATTGCTGGCAGTGAATCACTGAATCTGTACAATTTGTACATACTCTCCGTACCTATACGTTCTATATTTCCACAATGAGCCACCAACTTTTGCTATTTTTTGATTCACCTTCAGAATACTCCTTTACTCAAGCTATACCCTTCAGCTTTCATAAACAATGCACATAGTGACAGACAGACACGCTCATAAAATACTACAGAGACAGCTTAACTTCCATAGATTATTCAAACATATGTTCCATAACACAGCAAGTGATAGATCACAATGACACGTTCACACAAAACATTAATTTCCAGATAGGAACGAAACACAACTCTAAGATTCGTAACAGACTTCACCATCACAGGTCCATCCTTCCTTTCTATCCTTACTGTTGTCAACTTTTGCACCTTCATCTCTCTATCTAGTGAGGCGCACTTCGGATGGAGATCGAAGTCCCACTCACCACAATAATATGACCGCACCTTTCCCTCCTTGTCACATTTATCACATATGTAAGGCATTCGACGACTTAGCACAAGCTCATGCTCTATGTGAGCTGAATCTTGTATCTTCTCAGGGCACCCCTTGACCTGTTCCTCATTTTCTACCTCGATTTCCTTCAGGCGATCAATGGTGAAAGGATAAGCATTGGCTCCATGAATCATCATAAGTTCTCGAGCATCCTTTGTGACTGTCTTTCCAGAGGGCCCAAGGGCTATAACAGTGGGGATGCCATGGATCTTGAATGTGCAACTCAAGGATATCTTCCTGTCATCACCGAAGGGGAGTGCCAACCATGGCATGGTTGAGAAATACTCCTGAAAAGATGACTCGTCGCGATCGCTCGAGATGAATATTACTTCAAATCCATTGTCTTTTGCCTTAATATCATGGTATGCCTCGATCAGCTTAAGTAGGAAAGCACGACAAGGAGGGCACCAATGTGTATTCTTGCCAACAAGTTGAGATACTGGAATCTGAGATGAAGAAAATCTGGTTAAAGTTGTATAATAACAAGTCTATTAAAAACTAATGAATAATTAACACCATCAATCGGAATCTTTTAGTTCGATAATGGTTGCAAAGTGTGACAGTAAAGTATCAATTCCAGTCACGCAAGTAATATATTCGTGGAATAAAGAGTTCTACCTAGAATCATATACTCAAATAATCTAACCAGTTTTACCATCTTTCCCAAGCACAAAATCTCTATCCCCTTCAACCAAAATTGATTCAAGTGTTTGCGCTTCAAGTTTGGCCTTCTTTATTTCTTCTAGCTCTGCCAACTTTTCTGCAGTGAAGGGATATGTCTGAATTCCGTACTCTTCCATAAATTCAGCAGCATTTGGATGTAAAGTCTTTCCATCTGGACCAAGTATGACCAAGGTAGGAAGTGCCGAGAGCTCAAAGTACTTAATCAGCTTACGACAACTTTTGTCCTGGAAAGGCAATGAGAGCCATGGCATATTTTCAAAGCTTTTTTTAAAAGCTTCTTCATCTTCATCGAGGCAGATTAACACAACCTTGAAGCTCTCTCCACCCTCATTTAATTTAGGGTGAACTAGTATTACCCCCCCCCCCACTAGATGGGAAATTAGGGTCTCCCCACTAAATACAAAAAAAAAAAAAATTGGTCAACCCACTTTGACTTTTTTTTTGTGTGTATTTAGGGGGGAGACCCTAATTCCCATCTAGTGGGGAAAATCTAATTGGCTCATCTAGTGGGGGGGTAATACTAGTTAACCCTTTAATTTATTATAAACTTCCATAAGTTTCTTAGTAAAATCAATGCAAGGAGGGAAAAAAGCAGCCGAAAAATACAAACCAACAATCTTTCCTTCAAGCTCTGCCACTGGCAACTGATAAATAAAATATGTTACCAGTGTTAAGTAAATTGTTAACTATTACATGTATGTCAGCCTAGAATTATTAGAGTAAAAGGTTAATTACCTGAGTTCCATCATTCGAAATCAAAAAGTCCCGTGAGCCAGAAACCAAGACGGTATTCAATGTTTGTTCTTTCTTAGCTTTCTCTTCTTCTTCTTTCAACTCTTTAATCCTTTCAGGTGTAAAAGGGTATGCACCTGCTCCATACTCACTTATAATACTCACCCCATCATCACTCAAAACCTTCCCACTCCCATCAATAATTACAAGACAAGGTATCCCTTCAACACCAAACAACTCGTTCAACTTCTCACCCGTCTCGGATAATGGAATAGCAAGCCATGGCATTTTAGAAAAGTACCCATTGAACGCTTCATCATCACGATCAGCAGATACAAAAACGATCTCAATATCATTTTTGGATGAGAGCTCGCTATAAACCTCTATTAACTTTCGGGAAACCGGCGGCATGGTCCACACCATGATGCTGAGAAATATAGGCCAATTGTCTTTCCACTCAAATCATTTATCTTCACCTGCAAATTATGAAATGAACATAGATAACAATTATTCTCTGTTAATAATACTTTAGATAGCTTAATATCTGCACAAAATATAGTCTCTTCAAACTTTTAGTAAAGGTTTATAACATGAATTATAATTGAAAGCTGAAATGATTACCTGATCACCGTTGTTGCCGACAAGGAAATAGCAATTTGCAGAAGAGAGTAGAGATTGCAAATCATGAAGTTTATCTTCATCCATTTCGCCTTCACAAGCATATCATGATTAAAAGTTTGATCCCTGCAAAGGCTGACAAGACGAGCGCAAACAAAGCCCCTAACAGAAGCTAAAATAGACCCTGTTCCATCAAGAAACAGATTACACCCTGAGCCACCATGGCTCTGGAGATCGTTCTGGCATTCTTCAACAAGACAAAGAGCACGCTGAAGCAACATTACTACATGCTGGCACAATTTTAAATGGAATGTCGAATTTTCTTCTTTAGAACTGCAAGAAAATAAGATGAGTAAAGGACCAAGCAAGAGCACATAAAACACAAATTAGACCTCAGGTATTAGTATCTTTTGTATTTTTCATTTGTCAGATTATATGGAATCTAATTATTAGCATCTTGCTAACTATGCGGTGATTTCATGTGATTGTAAAAAGAAATTTGGGAATGAAATATAACCTAGGTTACATTGACACGGGCACGCGTGTCGGTGTCCGACACGGATACCGGGTGTCGGATACGGGGAGCAGTTGAAGATCGACACGGGGACACGGATAGGAATAATTAATTAATTTTTTAATAATTATAAATTTATTAAATTAGATGGTAAATCAGAAATTCGAGGTAAATTAAATACAATATGTATCCGTGTGTCCGACACGGATATGGACACGGACACGTGGATACGTATCTGACACAGATTTTTTTCAAAATATGGCGTGTCCATGTAACCTAGAATATAACTTTTATAGATCAAAAAATCAAAGAACAAAGGTATTAGTGAGCAATGACGCAACCCACAAAGGACACTACTATTGTTTCTGTTCAGAAACAATTTAAAGAATCAGTACAAACAAGGAGGCGCCGGTACTATGATTAAAGTCTTGATCATGATTCAAATTCTTGAATATTGAAGTTTTTTATCTTAAATGTGTTATTGACTTGATTGGGGATTGATGTAACGACTTTCTGGTGATGTCGAACTATGCAAGGACACAACTTGTATACCAGCAGAACAAGGTCGAGCAAGTGAAGCTTGTTGGATTGCTCGAACCTCTTCACAAACGTGCCAGCTACTTTATGCATGTTGAAAAACGAGCTGTTCAGAAAGTACCGGGACAACATTTGTGGTCGTTTACCTAGACCTACCTCTGTGTGTGTGTGTGTGTGCGCGCGAGCGTATGAATTCAATGGAAGAATAAAAAGAAGAAGATACCTTGTTACAATCGAACTGTAAATGAAGTTACATATGAGAGTACATAGGAAAAATATATCTGACAGAAGCATCCTGTCAATCACATTATCCGTTAAGAATGCAAGAATATAGGTCACCATTCCACTTCGCAGGTGATCTGATATCCGACATGGCAGACGCACAATGTGTTGAGATTCAGATTGCATTGCCTGCCAAATAAAGCAAAACTATGAAACCAAAATAAGAATTTATTATCTAATATATGTCTACAACAGAGTAATTAAAAAAAAAAACACCTTGGCATCAGACCCCTTCTCAATTTCAGCTAGTAGTTCAACAGAGCATTCCAAAAGTTTATACTGAAATCGTTGATTTCCCTTAGCCTACATGCACATTTACGAAGTTATACCCCACATGAGAAATATAAAAGCCACACAAGTGGCAGTGTAAAAAAAAAAATCAAGGTGGCACAGTAAAATTTAGCCTCTCTCTGCGCACCATAATCCCACCCTCTACAACTTCAGAAAAATCAAAACAGGAGTTGGCAATAGACAGATTCTTTATTAAGTATGGGAATGGAGCACAACCAACAGAGAGAGAAAAAATAGCTGCTGGCAACAGGATTATCACACTATCGTTCAGAAAAAATGATTCCTGCAAAAGAAATGAATCTCATTACAATGTTGCAATTCCCTGAATCTGGATAAATAAGTGTGCAAAAGGTCAAACAATTCAGTACTACAAAATTCTTCCCAGATTATAAGTAGCCACATATTTTAGAAAACATGAACTGAAGCCATTGTGTCAGTACAATTGCAGATGTAATACAACCAAAATTTCACAAAGAGGATGTGATGTTGTGTGTACACGTTTACGAGATGAAACGAATATCTATAGAACATAGACTGACAATATGTCACAATTTAACAATGATGTAAAACTGCCAGACGTGACAAAAGGATCTGTTGGACTGAGTCAGCAGGTAAATAAACACAGCGGAGTAATTGAGTAAAGAAAAAAAGTATACTTCTAAAGTAATAAATCCATAATATTTGTCGAGATGTTTAGAATAGTCCCACTTGGGTACTTTAAAACCTTGCAGTATAGTATACAAAGTTCTTGAGCCTCTCCATTTACGAATTGGTTTTGAGTTGGAAGCTCTTAAAGTTTAAGATGGTGTCAGAGACAGGCTATTTTATTTGGCCCAAAAGGCTGTTTCGTACACATCACCCAAGTATGTTGTCCGCATGTTAGCTTCAGTTAACACCACAAGTGAGGGTGTGTGTTGAAATGTTTAGCATCCAACATGGATGTTTAAAGCCTTGCAGGATAGTAAAAAAGTTGGCCTCTCCACTCATTAAAACTGATTTTCAGTTGGATGCTTCTAAATTTCAAGAAGGGATTTTTTAGGTCTTGGTCCTACTAATATAAGGGTAATTAGGCTTTAGTCCTACTATTGTTGAAAATTAGACGTTAGTCCTACTTCTGTCAGTTGACTGTGACTCAATACAGATGTCCGTGGTCTTGATTTTTCATTATTTTCAACAGATATGATGATAAACAACGCAAAAGAAGCAAAGCAATTGAAATGAGAAAACTTTGATTAAACTTTCCATTGCAACTTCAATATCAAAATCCGGAGCAATACTATTCTAATCAACTCTGTGAATATTTAATTGATTAAGAAACGTGTAGGTAAGTATTAAAGCACAGAACCTTTCCATTAAGTAATCCCAGAGCCGCTCTTAAAAGATTCTTCCTGAGATACAAAATTTCTCGAAGATCACCCTAGACAGATTGTATAAAACAAAGAAAGATAGTCAAATGATTGTCTTTCTTTTGAAGATGTACCTCACGTCCTCACATGGAACATTTAAAGACAACAAAAGCAACAAAAACCCGCAAAAGAGCCCAAGATGTAATTACATAAAGTAAACTGGCAGCACTAAAATGGTGAATGCCAATAAACCATGCTAACCTAAGCTTACGAAAAATAATTCTGGTGGGTCAAAGACATTCCATAGTGACCAAAAATGTTACGATCTAGTAAAGACTGGTAGTGGTCCAGGCTTCCTGCAGAAACTCCACACATCTATATACCGATGAATGCTTTTGTACCACATAAATATTCCAGACTTGTAATAATTTCATCTTCCTAAAGTCAACCCACATACCTGAGAACCTTTCCTTGTAAAATAGCACAAGAGAAAGTACAAAGCAGACCTGGAGAATGGTGACAAATTCAAATTTCGATACCAAAAAAATGACAAACAATAACACTGGATACTAGCTTAATATTACCAAAGAAATTATGTGTCTGTTTTTTCTTTATTAATACAAATCCTGACTTTACCGATCAATAAAAAATAAAAATAAAAAAAAAACACACACACACTAAAAGCAACCAGAGCAATTAGATCAGCATACATCCTCAAAGTACCATTATTTACAATTACTAAAGCTTCCAGAATGATCTGAACCAAGTATTCTAAAATTCAGCATGGGGATTGCTCATGCAACTCGCCTAAGATTTGTAGTGGTAACGGTAACAATAGCAATAATAACAATAATCAGTTTTTAGTCTTCGATCCCTGTAAGTGATGTGATGTTGGGGTTTGCCTCTTCTTTAATGCAATATTAGGGTTTGGCCCCTTGAGCACGAGTCAGACACGTGTACTGTTGGTCAAAACTTGGAGTGTTGGTCTCACCGCCTCAAGGTCTTAGATTTGAGTCCCACCTTCACCGGGGAATGAATGGATTTAAGGGATTTAGCCATTTGGGGAGTAAAAGTCCTAACTATCCCCACAAGAAAAAAGCCCTAACCATTTAAACACCAAATAGCGCAAAATAGAGAATCCATTCAAATCACTTCGTTATTTTTTGTTTTGATTTTTTCCATAACTTATGTGCCTTTGGCTGATTGCAACAGTAGGTGGGCATTGAAATTAGATTGCAACAGTCGGGGCCATGATTTTGCCAAAATAGGAAAAGGGTGAACTACAAACTCACTGGGGGAGCAAGAAGCAAAATGAACACCAATTAAATAAAGGGAAAACCAATAAATTACAAAGGATGAAAAAAGCGAAAATCCTCACCAATCAACCTAATAATCACTTTAATTCTCAAAACAATAATCCCAAGTCGTTTGTCTGGCCAAGGTGTCACAGACACGCCCTGAAACATATGCCAAGAGGGGTCCGTGCGGCATACATGATCATGCACATGATCGTGCAGCTCGACCAATACAAGCCTGATGAGCATTGGTGCTCGAGTATTCTCGCGGATAGTCAAGACAAAGGTTACCCCATTAACCTACGGTCGAATCCTTGGGTAAGCCCGAGAGGAAACTAAGCACACCTATCTCATGTCTTGAGACTGGATAACCAATACTCCATCGGGACGAGGGATGCAATGGTGACACACAACCGACCAACACGGAGTAGAACGATGCACTAGGACTAAGGGTGCAAATGGATATCCAAATATTTGATTTGAATTCACATCCGAAAATTTCGTTTTCGGATATCGGATTCGGATAATTTTTTGTGTCTGAAATAGTTTCGGATACTGCTAGGGGTGCCTCTTTTTGCCGAATTTCCGATTTTGCCGAAATCCGACCCAAAATTGGTCCGGCTCTGGGTGTAGTTTTCATGGTCCTGGGTGTAGTTTTCATGGTCCGATTTCCAAAAATTCTGAAAAAAAATTGGATCAGATTTGGATATAACTCTAAAAAGATATCCGATCCGAAAATTCCGATAATATAGTTGATCCGAAATTTCCGATATTATTGCCGATTTCTTCCGAAACTATTCTGAAAATATGTACTTATAAACTAATAAATCTCCACTGTCCACTTGATTAGACAATTCTGAAAAAAAATTGGATTGGATTTGGATATAACTCGAAAAACCGATCCGATATCCGATCCAAAAGTTCCGACATATAGTCGATCCGAAATTTCTGATATTATTGCCGATTTATTCTGAAAATATATACTTATAACCTAATAAATCTCCACTGTCCACTTGATTAGATCTCGACCGTTCATTATTTTTCTAGTTTTTGAAGTTCCGAAGTGTTTTACTGCTATTGTATATTACTATATTTTGAAATTTAGTGATGTCAAATTTTCTTTTTCAAAAATAATTAAAAGTAAAGAGATCTGTGAAAATTTACCAAGTATTCCGAAATTGGAAATATATTTGAATCCGAAAAAAAATTGGGTCGGATTTGGCTAACATATTAGATTCCAAAAATTCGGAAAAAGTTCCGAAGAAAGTTAATCCGATCCAATCCGAAGTCACCCCTAGATACTGCCATATCCGCATCCGATAATATCCAATCTGATCCAAAAAGCTGATATTTATTGTAAATTGCTAATTTATTCATTCTTTGTAATATAAAATATTATATAAAATCACAACTAATGACATAAAATCATAATAATCAAAAAATTAATATTAAAATGACAAATTATGTATAAATATACATTTTTTTATAATGATAAAATAAATTAAACAAAGCAAATAAATTAATTAATATTAATTTTCGGATCGGATATTATCCGATATCGAATCTTCGGAATCAGAAATCAGATTCGGATGCAAGCATGTCCGTATTCGAACCTATCCGTTCGCACCCCTAACTAGGACGTGGTATTTGGAAACCTCGTTACCCAATGGACCCAAGTACTAACTAAACTACATCCCTAAACCCATCCTAGAGTCGTCGGGAATCCATGACGCACCCTTCAATGTCGTCATGAGGTAGCCCTGGTATCCCAGCAGATAAGTTCCTGGCATATGGTCGGGACCATGAGGACAATGGGAACTCAATCCTCCCTATATATATGTCTAAGTAAGATTTCCACTATAACCAAAAGGGACCATTGACCACATCTTTGACTAAAGTTGACTAAGCAGACTGTAGTCACTTTGTGACACAAGGGCCCTATTTATAAGAAAACATGGTTCCCACAACCAAATAGAAAACAAACTACTTGGAATAATTAGCTACTAACACCAAGTCCTATGCAAAATAAAGATTACTAATCAATATAGAAAAACAAATTGGAAACAACTAAAACCAAATCCCAGTACAACCTCATTTTGATTTTGATAAAAGAATATTACTAAAGCTAGAGTTTGCTAAAAAATAGTAAAAACAAGATTTTACCATGAACCATGATTTACTATATGAATTAAAACAAGGGAAATGTTCATGCTCATAAACTATCCTACGTTTTCAAATCATCCATATTAAGATTTGGAGGGTTTATATGTAGAGTTGTGTCATTTGATTACACTTGGTTAAAAAGATCAACCATTAGATTTCAACCATCTTGATAGTGAAGATATCAACACACATCTCTTTATCCCAATAGATCATTCACAGTCAATGTGTTTGACTCACAACAACAGCCACACTGATAATAATTATAATAATAACATTAAACCATAAAGAAGGAACTCTGCATATGGTCGAGAATACCAATATTTACATTAAAAAGGGGATAAGGGCCGAGGAGAAGCTCATTTGAAAAGATTTTCACGCAAAACTTCAAAGATAACAATTCAAGAAATCAAAATAGCCACACGCCTAGAATCATAAGATAAAGAACCACCAACTAGAAGGGTAAAGAAAGGGATTGGATCAAACAAGAGGAGGCTCCCCTTACATTGATGACATGTGCATGAATAATCGGAACTCCCATATATCCTGAGGTACAATTGGAAGATTGACCAACTCCTGAAAAGATAAAAATTGTGATACTGGAGCAATGAGCATTTCAATTTTTTCAGTCTAGGGCCACTCCAAAAGTAAATCAAAGAGGGTAAGATAAATAATATAGACCGATAAATACTTACCTTTGAAATGATATTTGCAAGAAGCAACAATGCAGCATCTGCCTGTTACTCACCAAATACCACAACAAAATTTACAAAAAAAAACACGCAAAACTAAGGGAACTTCAAGACCATACAAAAACACGAGAGAAATGTTCATGGATAACAAAATGCAAGTGGATGTCCTTTGCAGGAATGTCATATAAGAAACAGGGTGTAGCAAAACACACCCAATGATGTACATAAAAAGATATTTTAGAACTCAGTGAAAGTGGAAAAAGTTGAGTATCAAAAATCAAAATTCAGACAACAAAATGAACTAAGAAGAGTATATACTTCATAACAGTTTTAAAATATTACATATGATTACAGACAACAGCTCAAGTTTATATATTTGTTTAGCGGTCCCTTTTAATCTGAACTAATTCTGCTCTATCATCATTTGTAGAAACATCAATTGCTTGATCCCAGAATGGATGTTTGACATGCATTGTCTGTTGTTTCGTAAGCAAAACTTCATATCTTATCATTCCCAGATTCGGAAAGCATACTTTTCCGTCTATATTAACAGCACATAAATTGATATTGTCCACTATATCCACACTACCCAAACTATCTCAAGTTCCAAGCAAAGCAAAACACCAATAAGGTCTATAAACTAGTGCCAAAAGAAAAGAGCGTATCAATTTGTGATTGAATCCGTCATTAGAAAGGAATCAACGCTAAGGCAATAGTGTGGGGGATGTGGTTGGAATGCAATCGAAGATTGTTTTGAAAACAAGGAAAAATAAATGAACAAGAGTTTGGTGGATATTAAGGAACTATTGTATGGTTGGTTGAGTTAACGTCACCATCTTTAGGGAGTTGAGATTACTTGATTTTATTTGTAATTGGGACATTCTAGTTTTGTAAGTTTTTGTATTTGGGAATCATGTGGACTTGTAGTTAGCTATGCTTAGTATCTTGCTAGTGCTAGCAATCTTGTTTGTAACAATTTTATTAGGAAAGAATTATAACTTTACTGATCAAAGAAAAAAAGAAAAGAATCAGCTAAAATACTGATGTAAGAAAACTTACAGCTGCTGTCACGTTACTGAAAATGGGTAGTGCATGAACTAAAGAGCTCCACACTGTTAGCCAACCACTACCAAGCTGTATATAGTTTTCAAAAAAAAATATTCAGATTAGTATGTATTACACAATCGCAAGAAAGAGCAAGAACTTCATGAAGAAAGAAGTAGGATCCATTTTCCAATATCCAAATTGAAAGCAACAACATTGCCAAAATGGAGAGTTATCGTTCAAAGCGGCAATAACAAAAGAGTCCAAATTTTTGGACATACAGGCAAAATCTGTCCACAAGACAACAACAAGTGGTGGTCCACGTAAGCGACCTATGCTAAATCAGTTTTGAATTGGAAAAGAAGAGGAAATAAGCAATTCTTCTCCACGAACAAAAAGAAAGTTGTTCAAGGGAAGTGACTCGGAGCTCCATCTCCATTCTTTACTTTGGTGGTCTCTCTCCGGTCTCTTCATATCGGTTTGTTTCCTCTCTTTCTTGAACCCAAACCTATATTGATCTCAAAACGAATTGTACAAAGTCCCTAGGGCATAACCGAGCAAAAAAAAAGCACCTAGAGCATCCTCCACCACTATTACATGTACCTTACTATCTAACGGAGGAATACTATATAGTGTCACACAAACACACTGATTACAAGCTTTTGCTATACTATAGCAGGCCCATTACAATCTACGATAATATGCATCACTTCTATTACCTTAGACGAAGACATATAAGGCCTAATAGAAGTTAATATTTCTCTCCATATCTGTGCTCCAGCATTTACCATCAGAGTCTGTAATGAAATTTTTAACTAGAATCTCTTTAAGATCCATTACAACTTCAAATTAGTTCAGAAGTAATTAGAACTGGGTACCAAAAGCTTTAATTCGGTACCAGAATTCTGAGAAGGATGCAATAGTTTGATTGAAAATGTACATTGTAGTACTTCACAAACATGAGATCCTCTGAAGTTGGACAAGTAAATTGCTTTATAACAATATCAAGAATAAGAGCTGAAAATTGAAGCTCATTTGTATTGTTAATTTGAATTTTCCACTAACCTAATCACAATCAGATTCAAATTAGTGTGCAATCCATTGCTTCCATATATATATGCCATAACCAGGGGGGAAACTCCATTCCAATAAAAGAATACCTCATTCATACCGAGAGATAAACACTGTGATGCCTCCACTCCTAGACCTGGAAGCAGTTGTATGGAAGATAACTCATCTAGGCTCCTTCAAAATCCATTGCAAAAGCTATAAATTTCAAATAAAAGAATGGCGCAGAGAGAAGAAGAGAAATTGCATTTGAATGGATAAAACTAATAAATATATAGTATGCAGAATAAGCCAGATCCTAAAAATTACTAACACATAAAAACACTTGTTTGTAAGTGAAGAAAAATTAGGTCAATGGAGAAAACAAATAGAAGTACATCCAAGAAAGGGGATCCATAAGCATCAGCATTGAACTAAGATATCCCAAATAGGTTAATTAGCCTTGGCCCGCTCATCCTGAGGATGTAAAAGCAAGTTTACAAAACAAAACAAATAAATTGTAACTACAAAAAAAAGATTTACTTACTATGAATTATCCTTTTCACACAAACAATAGCACGCCCATAACTAACTTCAGTTGAAGGCATAACCCAATAGCCACCTTGTTTCTGTATTATCTCCCAAACTATCTTGGGGTAAGCCTAATAATTGTTTTTTTTTTTTTAGGGGGGGCTTTATTCATCAATATACATTCATATGGGTATTTCTTTTTATCAACAATACACATACATATAAGGAAATATGTAAGAGACATACAATACAGATAACAGGGAACCATACTGTACCCTCTTCCCATTTGAGTACATGTTTTCTTAGCAAAATCTCTAATTCACTTGTTTCATTTAAAAAAATTCACAAAAATGTTTCATCCATAATCTCCAGGTGGGGAGAGGGGAAGACGAAGAAACATACTGCAAGACCCATAGTAAGCCATCATAAGTACGCATTGCATTTCCTTCGCTTACAATCCTGCATAGCAAACCAATTGAAAATAATATTTAACAATAAAATGAAGAAAAGATAGATTATCTGCAAATCAATCTTCAAGCACCAATAAAGAAAAAAATTTAAGTGGATTAAAAAGTAACTAAAAGCTCAAATCTGACCAAATGCAAAACAAAATGAAGTATGCAAACTGAAGTTTGTAATTTTCTTTCCAAATATAGTATTTATCTGAATTATGGACAAATATGAGTTGCATCCTAATCTGACACCAGCCGACTATGATTGATTCACGATTCTTCGCCAAAAGGGGCATACCCATGCAACACAGCCTATTGGTGATGGAACTCCCCATCTTTTTAAGGTTTTTGGCTGTAAGAGCTCTACTTGACGTCCATTAAAACAAAAACAAAAACAAACAAACAAACAAAAAACAAACAAACAAACAAACATTTGAAGAACCTCCCTCCTCCAAACTTCCACGCCAATATTCAACTCCCTCACCCTTTTGTCCTCCAATATCTCAATGTAAAACCAGCATTGTATCATTTTTACCTGTATCTAATATGTGCGTCAAAACTGCCCACACTCGGATATCCCAATCATTCTAGAGAAAGTAGTAATCCAAATCCCAGGATAGCATCTCATCCTCCGAAGTAGAGGATTCCTTGATAGTGCATCATCTTTTGGAACTTGTTGTAGATGGACTCATACTCCTCTTCTTCAACACGTTCTAGATGGGCTTATACTCACTTTTGAGGTTTCGTTCTCCAAGCCATATATCCTCCCAAAACATTATCTTTCACCTATTCATCTTGTTTCATAAGTTATTATCTCGTTTGTAATTGGTTTCTTCTTTCAAGGCACATCACATTCTTCTTGTAGCTACTTCTACTCAATCTTCTCCTATTATGGTCTTATGATACTCATCTTCTTCATTTTATATCACTCCTTGTTTTGAGACAAGAAGCAAACAGATAAGAGAAATGGGAGAGAAGGGGACAAAAAAAATGGCATAAGAAAGAATTATCAAGTGGTGCAAATAATATTTTAGACTAAGAACGTACACATAGTAGTTCATAATTTCTAAAGGATTCGATCCTATTCAGTAGATAACCTTCGAAAAGATCAGCTAAACTGAATGGACTAAACCACATACTAAAACTTATATATATCTCAACACTCCCCCTCAAGCCAAAATATACATATTGTATATTTCAGGCTTGCAATTACAATGCGAACCCTAACAAAGTACATTGATAAGACTCCCCCTTAAGCAAATACAAAGACAATAGATAGATAATGTCTCCATCTCCACGCTCCTACCGCAAGCACACCCATGAACGAGCACCTGGTAAGAATAACAATAATGGCTCCACTTGGAAGCTCCAAAAACCAAAGGCTCCGGGCACATAGGCCTTGGCAGCGCCACCAGCAAATGTTCCTCTACTAGAGGTAGCTGAAGAATGGGGTGCAACAAACATGGAAGAGCTTGACCACCAAGAATAAAAGGATCCAAGACCAATCATAGCATCAAAGGTGATATATCCAAGCAAATCATGAACAACTTGAGGAAATGCAACCAAACCAACTAGAGTCAAAAGCCAACTTCAAGCGGCAAGTAACAACCACATCGAACCACAAACTCTAGCACCTAACAACACACAAATAGTCTCAGGCACACTTGCCACGGGCAAACAATAGGCCACTAGTATCATATACTAGGGAAAACACAACAAGGGCGATAGCATTACTTTGGCAGAAAAATGGTTTGAGAACATCGTGGAGATGAGGCTTGATCAAAAGATATAAGACATGGTGGTAGCACCAACTCACTGAAGAGCCAATAAATCACGAGTACACAATCGCTTCAACTCAATGACATCGATGCATTAGAGAAGTACACCAAAAAATAAATTACATGCCAAAGATGGGGGAGTATCAACAATCAACAAACTGACACACATAATCCAATAGCGCACAAAGATTCCAACAAATTTCTTTTGAATACCAAGGCTACAAATACACCTCCAATACACTTAAACTCGCATGCTGCAAATTGAAATGATGTTGATTACCCATACCACATCAACTTGGCAAAAGAAGTCCGCGACCTGGACGACAAGACAAAACTAAACTGGGTACACATTAACCAAATTTAGCATAAACCCAGAAGTCGGACATGTGCATCAATAACAACCGAGCCAAAAATCAATTACCCCCCATTCAATAATCCAAATATCAAGTAGAAACAGGTTGAATAGCAAGACTGAACCATTATCAAAAATCATCACATTGTAATCTACCAAGGCTGCGAAAACCATTTGTCATTCCCCTTCTATGTTGTGTTTCCTCTTAACACCATGTGTGTTCAAGGTCAGTAAACAAGATCACCCAAACATAACATAGAATCACAAACATTGTATATACCCTATCAGCTTTGACGTGCTTGAGATCGAGTGAAACACTACAGCACATTAAACAGATTCCAGCACATGTTCAAACACCAAAAACTAGTGAGCTCCCTTCGAACTAGTGACCACAAACATAAGGCACATGTTCACCAAGTAGCACACGTTCAAACACCAAAAGATCTAAAGAGCTTCCTTCAAACACCAAGAAGGCATAAAAGATCACAATTTAAACCTCATCCAGCCACAAAATCAAACGCTTACTAGATACTAGAAACATAACCAAAACAGATCCTGAAAGAAGAGGCCACAAACAGTCCCACAAAAAACTAGAACAGAAAAAACATTAATATCACCAGTAAAAAATAGTCATTTTTTTACTGAAACTCCGG
Organism: Coptis chinensis; assembly: GCF_015680905.1. Lineage (NCBI taxonomy): Eukaryota > Viridiplantae > Streptophyta > Magnoliopsida > Ranunculales > Ranunculaceae > Coptis > Coptis chinensis. The sequence continues at coordinate 79,281,795 of NC_141463.1, read as the reverse complement.
CCACCCAAAACATTACCACCAATTAGATGAGATAAAAAAAAAAAAAAAAAAAAAAAAAAAAAAAAAAAAAAAAAAAAAACAAACTGACCTGAAAAAAGAAAATTTCTTTAGCCGGAATCCGGCCAACAACTGGTCACCAGGATTTGGGCACTGGTGACCAAAAAATGTAAAACCCTAGCCGGAATCCGGCCAACAACTGTTCACCAGGATTTGGGCACTGGTGACCAAAAAATGTAAAACCCTAGGTCTAAACCCTAAAGCTCCGATACCATATAGAATTCTATAAACGAAAATATTATTATTCTTAGATGCCACTACATAGGGACTCACTCTCCTTAAATAAAGAGTGAACACATAGTTAGACCACTACCTATTCAATGTGGGACTAAACCACATACTATAACTTATATATATCTCAACAAAATCCATTGTAAAGGAGTTCTCATACAAAAGAGAGAGAGGACCCATTCCACAAGACTAAAATTGTTTTTGAGGTTTAACTTTATTGACTGCAACCCTCGCCCTACCTACTAAGACCAAGCCTAACAAAGCCTCCTTATGAATTCAACATTTGGAAGCCCAACGCTCCTCACCAAACCAAAACGACCTAACATTATATGACAACAATATACAAAAAAACAAAATATAATATAAAAATAAGAAAAATAAATAAAAATAAAGAAGTAATAATATGTGCGCAAACAAAACTTGAACGAAGGTTTGGGGCACAAATCTTACAAATGGAGATTTTAAAATCCATAACCCTATTTCTGAACGTGTAGATTTGGAAGCTCGATAGCAATTTCATGATTCATAAACATCCCTTTGTGCAACACAAAATAAATCTAGTCTACCAAAATGAAAAAGAGTGTTATTGTGTGCCAAAACATAGTTTGTACTTATAAACTTTGAAGCATCCAACTCAAAACAATTGCCTACGAGCGGAGCAGCACCAGCCTCGGGAACTATATACTATTATGCACGGCCTCCAATGTCCCATGTGGGACTATATTAAACATCTCAATATGCCTCACATGTAGCATTACTTAGGCCTAACATGTGGACAGACATACTTGGGTGAAATGGAGTAATCGGGCCAAATACAACCGCCCCCTGGTACCATCTTAAACTTTAGAGCGTCCAACTCATCACCAATTTCTACGAGTAAAGCATCTAAGGGAGGCCGGGAGTTATATACTATTGTGTAAGGCTTTCAATGTCTTGGAAGGGGTTTTTTTTACTTTGCCTGACCAAATAATGGGAATTTCAGATGCTCCACTAAGTCTCAAGGAAAAATGTGGGAGCCACACAACTAATTAGGCTGATTTTTTGTGCATATGATCTCCCCGCCATGGAGATCATCTGCATGAAGAATCAGCTCATTTGAAAAGGTTCAACCTTATCAATAGAGTTGGAAAATGTAAAACCTCTGAACTCAAAGACAACTTTTGGCGCGGTTAGAAATGTCTAAATGAGATGATTTGTGGTTAGAATGAAATCCACTAAGAGTAGAACATACCCACACAAAAGGTCAGGCCCCAATTCGTCTTCAAGCCCACCTTGTTTCAAAGGACTTGGTAGAGTATCTCAAATTCCCATTAGAATGATGATCACGTCAGACGAAGATCATCGACTCCGAAAATCATATAGTTGGTAAATCTCTAACCTTGTTAAAAGGATTGAAAGTTATTCTCCAAATAACGGATGGCCCAAATATTTAGCAACTTGAATAAATATCCTCCTGTGAATATGATAAGTTCAAAAGTGTCACAAAGACTTAACTTTCGGCATGATAGTCTCTATGACATCAAATCAACGGAAGCAGAAATATAGAAACGGGAGGAGGACAGTGACTTATGGAAGAAGGAAGAGATGAAGAGGTATACATATAAGTATCTTAAGACAATCTAACTGTCTAACAGAAAGTGGCCATGTTTCCTAATCTAAAAAGGAATTGATTATTCAAGTAAATAAGTTCCATTTCCTTAAACTATTTTATAGCAACTGGTCCTATCTTTTTTTTTTTTGAGTAAGGCCAATATTTTTCAGAAAAATGAAAGCCGGTTATTATTAAAGACACTTCACTTTATAATTAATTAAAAGAAACTTATAAATACAAAAGGACTGGAAATACCTTTCAAAGCTTTCACATATTCCTCCAAACCAGTAGACCAGAAGCTCCTTGCAGATGCGGGAATGGTAGTTGCGGACAAGAAAACAAAAGGCGCTATTCCTATAGCACATAGTCAAAATGATATCATTGGCTTGTGCAGGAAAAGAAACAAAAATGTGAGAGTAAGAAGGCATAGATCAAAATAAGGTGCTATTCCTATAGCACATACTAAAATGATACCATTCGCTTTTGCCAGAACAAGGAAAATGGTTTCATTTACAATAGGTGTGAGGTAAAGAATGTGTGTAGACATAACAGTAGATGTGTCTCACTGACAACTAGAGGTATGAATCTAGTCAGAATTGTAATGACTCGTGTTACTTATCAAGTCATCAGCAAAACTATAAACCAAAATTCATGTACACTAGATTTCCTCATTTTCTTGTCTTTTGTTGGGCTTTGTAAGTGAGCAGTGGTTCATGTGGTGAACAATCTACTATTGATTTTTCTGTTCACAAAATTGCTAATGGATTCTACTTCAAAAATGTAACAAGTTGTTCGGTAAGCCAGCGCTAGAGGTGTTTATTTACCCATTTATCAGAGTTGTTCAGTTGTCTATCCCTGTTAAGGAAATTTTCAGTTTCTATCACCCAACCATCAGACTATGGGATTCAATGTTTCTAAGGAATCACATTAGCATTTTGACTAGGTTACATTGACACGCCGTATCAGACACGGATACGAATTGTCGGACATGGCAAAATATCAAAATTCGAGGTAAATTACATGCAATATGTGTCCGACATGGACACGTGAATACATATCCGACGCAGATTTTTTTCAAAATATGGCGTGTCCATGTAACCTAGCATTTTGACATCTAAATTTAACTTCTATAATTCAAAAAGATGATAGGCACAACCTTTTTTTACATATATACACATACTCTTACCATAACCATTTCCCATCCATAAGCCCCTGCCTTAGACGTACAACAGCGTTCTCCCTTTTCGTCTGTTTTTCTGAGGATGGTACTTTAGTAGTATTAACACATGCCTGAGAGAAACATGTTAAATTATGATAGATCCACAATAAAATAAATAAATCAACAATTTGTACGGTTAATAAAGTCATTAAAGTGAAACACATGTATTATTCTCTTAGAAATAACTACCTTGAAGAAAACAAAGGCAGCAAGCTCCATGAGTTGAATCTGAGAGTTCGTCATGCCCCTAAATTGAGTTTACATACGCATGACTATAATCAGCAAAACATCAAGTATGTTTACAAATAAAAAATTTAGGAAAAAACAAACACTAACTGTGTGATACTAGTGTTGGTTGTGTTGCTTTGATCTAATTCCTCACAAACATCTAGAACTTGTTCTACAAGATGAACCCCATCAGTAGCATTCCTTATTAGATTTAGATGTAACCTTGCATAAAGAATAACTGCATCCTGCAAAAGATAAATTTGAGTAAATATAATTTCTGGAGACAGTGAGATAGGTAAATCAGGATGCTTTCTTAAATTTGTGAAAGGAAGATATATTTATAAGTACCAAACCAGAAACTAAGATAGAAAAAAATAAAGGAAGTCGAGGTGGCCTACATGGCCAACATATAAGCAAAAAAAGGCAGAAAACACCCACATGCACTAAAGTCAGGAAAACCTCTCACCCTAAGAAAGTATCTCATATAAAACAAAGTAATCGAACGGACTACCGTCAAGTTCCTCTACCACAATACAGCATAAGAACTTTTGCTCTTAATACTGAACTAAGAAAAAACGGCCTCCACAGTCAACATGCCTCTAACTCCACTGCAACTGATTGCCTCTGGAAGAGACTGCACGTGTACCATAGTGCTAAATGGTCTTTCACTGAACCCGCTCCAACTACATTATGTTAGAGGGAGAACTGAAATACCATCAAACAATCCAAGAGGACGGACACATGAATTAACGTCTGGCTGAGCTTAAGAACTCGATCAGCCATGCCGAGGATACAATAAATTGTGTCATAAGGGGGTCTGACTTAAAAAGGTCTCATGGATAGTGTTTGTGTGTGCATATTTTAGCAAATAGATATGTAACACGTGGCAACATCTTCGTAAAACTCGGATATGGTCTTGGTGTGGGTAGAAAGTACCAGAACACACTTCAAGTCCAAATCCTCTTACGTCCTAGCTTCGGAAGGGAGACAAGAAAAGTAGGTTCATAGACTTTGGAACTAGTTGGAGTAGTAGGTTCATATCCAACTCCTAACTATGAACTCCAAATCCGGAACTCAACTACTAGGCTCGGAGCTCTAACTACTACTCTGAACCTAAACTTGTTTTTCTGTTGTTTAAGTCAATAAAGAAGACCTATTTGATTTGGGAAACATGGGGCTTCTAGAAGAGTGAAGATGAGACTTAACAAGAGATGGTCTCCTAGTTAAACACTAATTGGGAAACCTCATCTATTCTTATAAATAGAATAGTTGAACTACGCTTTGAGTTTGATTCCTATTCACAGGATACGTAGGCAGCTATTAAAGAACATGGTTCAACTCATCATCTTCTACATCTCTTCTTCTTCTTGATCCAATACTTCAATACTTCTCATTGTTCTTTGATCATCAACAAAATATTTGTGTTTCTAGATTAGGAAAAATCATCACACAGATAGTGTTCAAAGAAAATAAATTTTGTTGATTCACTTTGTGTTTCTAATTCAAAAATAGTACAGAAATCCTCTCTGCCAGGTGCACTTCCCTCTTACATTTTGTCTTTTTCCTATTTTACCTTTGCCCTTCCAAATTCTACATACCTAAACTCTTTGTCGTTACATCTTAGCCCACTTTAAGCCATAAGATCTGTGTGTCGTATTTAGAATGATTGAATGATTGACGAAGGTCACTAGTATCTACCAGACTACCACCCACTGCAATTTTGGAATCGAACGGATAAGTGTAGAATATTAGAATCTAACCCATCCAACCAATAAAATCATCTCAGCACTTCTCAAAAGTTTGATAGGAATGTTTGCAAAAGATACCTTCAACCCAAGGTTTTGGATTTTAGGCCAACTACGAAACGCAAAGCCATGCACAGCTGAATGGATACTTTCCAAATATTCACGATCCAGATTTGACCCATCCTTTAACAAGTACGTATTGATGCACTTGATCAACTTGTGTGAGATATTTCCCTCGTCACTGAAAAGTTTAGCAACAGTAAGAGACCATATAATTTGGAAGTAAGTTCATACACATAATCAATAGTCCTGCAGGAACTAATTCAAATGTACCTTATGAGTGACCAAATCGCAAGTAATCCCTCTACAATCTCTTTTCTAATATTATCAGGGAAGTCTCCAGGTGGGTTTTCCAATAATGAATGAAGCGTTGAAATACAATTCACCAACTCCTTTTAAGATTTAGCCTGAACACTGTTTGTCCCACTCAAGCTTGCTTCTACTTTACCCAAATGCAAAAGAACAAATCCTACCAACAAAACAACAATAACAATCAACAAACAAACAAACAAACAAACAAAGCTCCCCATCACTGAAATCATGTAATACAAACTCACTACAATACAATTTCTTTCTCATATGGACGTGACACTCTTTTACTTCCAAAAGATGTTGTAGTATTTTCCCATACTCAAACTGGAAAACAGTTGCGTCCTTTAATACATCCCACACGTGACTAAACAATATCTTCGCCACAGAAACAAAAACCGGCATCTTCCCTATAAAACGCGCAAAATGAACTCATGTATAAGTAATCTACGACAACACATTCATTTTAAATTCTAGTAAAAACTTGTAATATTAACCTGATTCGATCAAATTTCGAAAAACCTTGGCATAAACCTCCTTCGGTTTCCGTCTCTTACTTTCCGATATTTCTGACTTTACACATATACATTCAAACAGTTCAAACATACAAACATACAAACACAAATGATACAATAAGTAAAAAATGAGTCAACGACTGAAACTTAAAAACACACAATTAGGAATGTCATTCGGTTTAAGCTTTGAAGTTCTCTGACTAATAAATTGACAAAACTCATTTGACTTGTCTCCTTCTAGCCACGTGCTCAATAAATTCGCTCCTTCCTAAAAACACAAATTAATGATTTGAATATAAAAAATATATTTGATTTCTAAAGTGAAGTTAAAAAAACTTCACGAAGTTTAGCTTTATTTGAAGGGAGTTTTAATACTATTGGTTCAATATCATCTAACGTAACCATTTTATTTGTTGTTTATCAAAAGTTTTGAGAATCGAAAGTTTGTTTACTCGATCGTTGAATGAGGAATCATTGATGATAAGTAGATTAGAGTTTGTGTTGCGGTTATGGAGAGTGGAAAAAGGCGGGAAATGAAGAAGTTGGGTTTTTGGAGAAGAGAATGTGTGATGAGGGTTTTAAGGTGAGGACTGAAATGTTGTGAGTTTTTGAGGGATGAGACGAATGGGTGTTTCTGTATTTATAGATGCAACGTGACGAGTAGTTAAATGAAGTGGGCCTCTAGTCCAGCCCATGCTGTAGCAAAGGCCTTTTGCGCCACGCCCATGAAAACCTGCCTTTGTTGAAGAGCATTCCCTACAAAAGCTTCAGCAACCCGAGTACTGTTTAGATGGTTGTGGAATGTTGTGTCCGTTAGAATACTGATCAGACTACTTTTTCTTTTTTTTAGTAATCAAATCATTAACAGTTAGAATACTGATACTTTTTTTTTTTTTTTATAATGCAGTTCTATATATCATTAGCAAAGGTGTTAGGGCATTTTCAATAGAGGGTGTAAAATTACACCTCTACATAGGCGCCACCTAGGTACCATTAGGATTTTACACCTCTAATTGTATACTATTGTAGAGTCCATAAATATCCACTCTCTATACTCTCCAATGAAGAAGTGTAAAAAAAAAAAGATTTTAAACTTAGACGTCACTTTAAGTGAGGTCCCTCTTTAATTTAAACTGGGACGTCACTTTCGTCCGAGTTAAAAAAATTACTTTAGAATTAGAAAAGAACGTTACTCCAAGTGACGTCCGAAAATTATTTCACTCAGACGTGTCACTCGGGCTTTTTATTAACTAATAACGAGAGAGGAAATTTCCCACTCTCTCTATTAACTAATATACTATTGTTTATGGTATAGCACCCCCATTAAAGAGAGTTTTTTTATATTTTGGGTGTAAAATTTCCACTCTATACGGTTTACACCCCCCATTGAAGATGCCCTTATTATTGTCACTTTCAAAAAAAGTACCAATTAAATTGGTAAGAAGTTTTGCATCAGTTTAAAACCCAAGTTTTTCAAAATATCGCGTTTTAAATTTAAAAAACGTTTCAAACTGGAGATTTTCAAAATCTCCTGTTTAAAACTTTATCAAAAAATTTTTTTTTTAAGAAGCGGAAATTTTATTGATAATGATAACGAGTTTTACAAATAATTAGGACAAGCGTGCAACAAACTGCGTCGCAAGTCTTTTCTGAATGACAAATCTTATCCTCCTAAATATAAACTCGTTAGAACTAGCTGTCATTACGTTGCAGTCCATAACTTTCTGCAATCTCTTAAAGAGCTTAACAGACTGTTGTGCCAAGAAACCAAAAGTGTCGAAACTGAACGGAATGAAACAATGCTGGTTAGTCCTACAAGCCCCTCGTGTTTCTCAATATTTCCTGTCGTTGCTCTATTAGCTGCGTCACCCACCTCAAAAACTCCATTCTCAATCCCTACCAACGGAGAGGCTCCAGTTACATCAACACACGCATGCCTCCCCTCAGACCAACTATAGATCAATACATACGTAGGCTGAAGTGTTGATCTTCCCTCATTCGGATCAGTGAGAAAATTGACGGGAGCCTCCTTCTTCACTTGTACTCCAACCCTCCAAAATACATCATATAAAATGTCTCTGACATAATCATGTCGATATTTGAAACTTGAAAAGTGTCGACAATGTGGTGCATGGTCCCCGAAAGCATCTAGTCTACTCTTTTTGCAAACAATGCATAGACCACCGTCAGAGTACAAAGGAATCGTGAGACAGTACCGGAGAATAGAACGATACTCCAACGGTAACATACGCTGACCAAGTCCCTCCATCGGAATAGCAAGTAGAAAATTTTTTACGTGTTCTGATTGCAAGCAGCCAATGACTGTTTTTTGACGAGCAGATAACTTAAACTCCCTCTCAAGACCAGCAACAATCTTACCGTAGAACGCTTCTACCAAAAAAATTTGTGGTTTTGAGAAAGACGGTAGCATTCACAGCTAAAGAATTAAAGTCAAGATCGGATAGACATAGACTCAATGTACTGCTAACAACATCAAGAATCGCATCAAAAGACACTGGGCCACAACTCCTAAGAATGTGGAAAACTATTTTTTTTTAAAGAAAATACGAGAAGAAAAAGGGGTTTTGGAGTTTAGCTTTTTGAATAGTGGGTGTTAGATTGACTTATTGAGATAGTTCTATTTTGCTTTAAACTATTAATACTTAGAAATTTTACAGTTATTCACCTATTTATAGTACTTGATTGTGCCATTATGGTTGGTAATTAGTAATATCTTATTTAGGGTCGTATTTTGGTACTGAATCTAAAACTTTTAGTATTTGGATGAGTAATTGATAATTTGATACCTTCATGTATTTGAATATAATTTTCTTTCATTTGTATTATTATTATTTTTATTTTCTGTGCCTGCTATTATTTTTTCCACTCTTATAAAAAATCAAACTCTTTATCTATCGTATTCTTTATCATTGGTTTTTACCATTTATTTTACGTATTATACGTTTTAAACCCGTTTTACCGTTTTAAACTTGTTTTTTATGCCCCACGTTTTTTTTTTCCCGTTAAAACACGAACTAAATTTTTTCAAATACAATATTTTAAACCTGTACCGTACTTGGTGACAACATGTTAGAAAAGATCTCTCCCTATCTCGAGTACAGAACTAGGATCAATGTCTGGGTGCAAGAGTATTTGCAACCCAGTAATTGAACTAAGGATGCGGTAGTGGAGCTTTTGCAAAGAAAAATTGGGGGTGTGAATCCTCATAGTCTAGCTATTTTTATAACAAATTAATATCACATTATGTGACTTTTACAAATCTTTGGAGGCCGGTGCCCCCCTCCCCCTAGATCCTAAATCCATCTATATATGCCCGCCCAATCTAATACATCCATTAGCCATGGAGGAGGTACATCTATCTATTCTACAGGAGAAGCTAGAGATTGAGTTACCCATAAGAAGCAGGTTGGTGTGCAACTATATTAGTTTTTCTTGGCACCCAGTTAAAACAGAAAGCATCATAGGTAGTAATAATATCTAGTACATGCATCATCTAGTAGGAGCTTTGATGAATGATTTATGATAATAATATTACCAGGTGGAATATCTTTATCTATATCTTAATATTAAAGCTCCCACAAAGGGTATTTTTCGAGCTCTATTAAAATTCCACATCATCAACTTAATAGTTAACTTAAAACAGGAAACTCTTTCCCTTTTAGAATTCAACTTCAAACGGGAATCTCTTTTTCTTTTAAAACCAAAACTCAAATAGTAGCATAAAAACTCTTTATTACACGAGATCTCCTATTAAAAACGGGAATCACACTTCTAAATTAAAATGGGATCCCTCATTCAATTAAAAAATGGAAATCATTCTCCTATTATAATGGGATTTCTCTTCTATTGAAAAAAAAATATATAGCATTATAATTAAAATGGGAATCATTTTTCTACTAAAAACGGGAATCACACTAAACGGGATCCCTCCTTCAATTAAAAAATGAGTTTTTAAAACATAATTAAAACAATTTGTTGATAAATTAAAACGGGTTTGAAAGATTTGATTAAAACAATTTGTTAAGGAATTAAAACGGGTTAGCCACGAAAACAGGAGTCACGATTTGTTAGAAAATTTATATATGTATAGTTATGATTGTTGAGCAAGTTTTTAAAAGAGCCAGTGCGAATGCACGGGTTTTCTAGAGTGTCCACGTGTCATGGCTAATTAAAAGAAAAATATGAGATAAAATAGAAAACAAATATATATATCTTTATCCTTAGATATATATTATAGTTATACTCTCATAGAGACTCCAATTTTTCCTAAACTCTATTACTAAATATAAAAAAGTATGATATAAATAAAAAAAATAATCCCATATAGAGTTTCACAAACTCTCCAACTTTTCCTAAACACTATAGCTAATTACGAAAAAACAATCTCATCTAGAGTTTCACAAAATCTCCAACTTTTCTTAAACAATATAGCTAATTATTATGAGAAAAAAAAATAGGAGACAAAAAACTAAATTGCTAAAAACAATAATTTCCACCGAAAATGATTTTCTTAAAACCCTTTAGATTTGATGCGCCATCCACAGTGTAATTTAGACATTTATTCAGTTAAAGATTCAAAAAATCACAATTACGACTACAATAATTACGACATATTATAATTCCTTAGATATATATTATAATTATACCCTCACTAATCTAATTTTTGGAACACTCGTAGGGACTCCAATTTTTCTAAACTCTATTATTACTTATAAAAAAGTAGGATATAAATAAGAAAACAATCCCATCTAAAGTTTCAGAGAGTCTCTAACTTTTCCTAAACACTATAACTAATTATGAAAAAATAATCTCATCTAGAGTTTCACAAAGTCGCCAACTTTTCCTAAATAATATAGCTAATTACGAAAAAAATATATGAGACAAAAACTAAGTTGTTAAAAACAATAGTTTCCACCGAAAACGATTTTCCTAAAACCCTTTCGATTTGATGCGCCATCCACAATGTGATTTAAACATTTATTCATAGTTAAGGATTCCAAAAATGAGATGTACCTAGTTTGAGAATGTGAAATGAGGTATGAAGCCATGTAAAAGTTGTTTCAATGTACCTAGTTTGAGAATGGTTAGACTATATGTCCAAACCACACAATTTTGTAATGTTTTCTTTTTTATATAATTTCTACTTAACAAGCAAAAAAAAAAAAAAAAGGATTCCAAAAATCACAATTCTTGCCACAATAATTACGACATATTCCAATTAAATTTATAAAATTAGGTTTGAATTCATTTTATAAGTGAAGTTTTACTTACATACTTATTTTAATGTACTTATATAATTCGGCGGAATAACGAGATTCAGTTAAAGTGGACGTTGGGCTTAAATAAATTATATACCAAACATAAACAAATTACATGTGAAAAATTAAATTATACAAAAAATAACATCAAAAATATATAATAGAAAATGAAGAAAAAAATAACGGCAAAACAATAATGACAAATATTTTAAAACATATATAATACTGCATGAAACTAACGTCAAAGAACAATTAATGGGGAACCGAAAACTGGATGCAAATGTATCGAACTAACCTCAAATAATATTTAACAGGAAATCGGAAACTGGATGCAAATGCAAGCATTAAACTAATTTTAAAAAGTAATTAATAGAAAATCGGAATATAGATACAACTGCATTAAACTAACCTCAAAGAATAATTAATGGAAAATCAAAACTTGGATGCAAATACATCAAACTAATATCAAAAAATAATTGTTGGAAAATCGAAAACTTTATACAAATGCATTGAACTAACCCTCAAATATTAAATTAACGGGAAATCGAAAACTGGATGCAACTGCATTGAACTAACCTCAAAGAAAAATTAATTATAAATTTGAAACATGATGCAAATGCGTAGAACTAATTTTAAATAATAATTAACAGGAAATTGGAAGCCGGATGCAACTGCATTGAACTAATCTTAAAAAATAAACTAGATGCAAATGCATTGAACTAACCTCAAAAAATAATTAACGTGAAATTGGAAACTAGATGCAAATTCATTGAATTAACCTCAAACAATAATTAACGGGAAATTGAAAACTAGATGCAAATACAACCTTATCAAATAATAAACGAGAAATCGGAAACTGTATGCAAATGTATTAAACTAATCTCACAGAATAATTAACAGAAAATTAGAAACTGGATGCAAATGCATTGAGCTAACCTCAAAGAACAATTAACAGGGTATTGGAAATTAGATGCAAATGTATTGAACTAACTGCAAAAAATAATTAATGAAAAATCAGAAACTAGATGCAACCGCATTGAACTAACCTTAAAAAAATAACGGGAATCGGAAATTGGATTCAACTGCATTGAACTAACCTCAAAATATAAATAATAGAAAATCAGAAACTGGATGCAAATACATTGAACTAACCTTAAAACATAGTTAGATTATATGTTGTGAGAATGTCTCGATAAGTATAGTTTTGCATTTAAAATTGTGTTTATCTTATCTCTTTCCGTATAATTGGTAACTCCTTGCTATTCAAGTAACTTGTTTTCAAAAATGGGGACCAAAGCTTGGGCGACTGGATTCAACATAACTTAAGTTATCCCAGTGATCTAGTAATCCTTTTCTTGCCGCGTTTAGTTAAAAAACTTTTGGTTCTCTATTCTTATCCAAAACCCTTCGTTGTTTTTTTCCTTTCCAGGCAAAAAACCCATTGCTGTTCGTTCGAGCTCGGCAATGAATTGTATTAGCTGTTATTTCTGTTGGTTCGTTTTCCTTTCTCTGGCAAAATCCTTCACTGATTGACAATGTGAGTTCGGAAAGGAACTTTTTTGTTTCCACTTTAGGTAAAATCATTCACTGGTACTCCTCTGGTTATCTACAAGTGTTGTACCCTTTCCGGTCAAATCCTCATATGTTTTCAAAGTTGAGTTTGGAAAATATCTAATGCTTAGTATCTCCATCATCTTTTTGGTTACATTAGTGGTAAAATCCTTCATTGTCCACAGTGATAGTTTGTTAGTGTAATCAAATCCTTTCTTTTTTTGTTCGCATCCTTTTTATTTCCTCTCTTCTATTAACCCCTCGGTTTCGATTCCTATGGCTACGGTACCCCTTGGTTTTAGTAGAGGCAGACACCAAGCTACCTTCCCAAGTGGGAATGGTGTTAAATCTTCAGCACAAGGTGAAAGTAGGAATAGCGTGGAAGCTGAGATAACCAGAGAATCTTATGGGAATATAGCTAAAGGCAGGATGAAGCAAACTGTTGATGTCTCAACTCTGCCTCTGCCGACCAAGAAAGATGATAAGCCAGCTATTAAGATCCCTCTAAGCTCGTTAGAAAGAGGAATAGAAGCATGTAAGTTCGCTCTTATTGCTCGCTTGGATTCAAAAGTGTTGAACTTAGACTCTATTAGATCGGAAGTCAGCAATGTTTGGGGCTGACAGGAACTCTAAAGCTGTCACCTTTGGGAAAAGGATATGTGGTTTTTAGACTGGATAATGAAGGAGACTTTAATAAAATCTTTTTTGGGGGACCTTGGCACCTACAAGGGCAACTGATAAGGTTTATGAGGTGGATGCCGAACTTTAACATAGAGACTCACAGACAAACCTCTGGTTTTGTTTGGATCAAGTTTCCAGAACTACCGTTTGAATACTGGGAGGTGGACATTCTAATGAGTATGGGCAGAGGTTTTGGAAGCCCTATTCGTGTTGATATGAACTCGCTGGAACACAATAATGGTTACTATGCTAGCATACTTGTGGATGTTGATCTGTCCAAAGATATACCAGATCAAATATATGTTGACGTGTCAGAAAGAGGTATAGAGTTTTGCCAAAAAGTTCAAATAGGATCTCTACCCAAGTTTTGTAGCCAGTGAAAAATTGTCGGGCATCTAGTAGCAGAGTGTAGGTAGGCATCCAACAATAATGCTCTAGCTACTATGCCCCAACAGGTAGTATCCACATCACAACATCAAGCTCGGGACAAAGGAAAGGAATCGATGACACAAGATGCTCAGGGACAAGAAAACAATGTAAGATTGTCTAAGAGCCAAAGACGAAGATTGAAGAGAAGGAATCAGGCTACAGAGTGGAGAACTATCACCTCTACAACTATCTCGGCGCAGCCACCATTGCGTAGAACAACAAACTGAAGTAAGCAAAGGGCTTAAACCTCTTCAACTAACTCGGCGAACCCATCGCCGCAGCAGACAACTCTGAAGGATGCAGGGTCGTAGCTACAAACATGGAACAACCAAGTGAAGAAGGATCAGGTCCTTATGTAATAGAGCAGACTCCTTCCATTTCTTGCCAGGGGGAGGAGGTAGTGCAAAGAGCTCCATAATCTATGGAACCAAATATCTCTCCTCACATTGTGGATGTGCCTATTGAGGCAGAACAAAATGGAAGTATTGTTGTATGGAATGCGTAGCTGCAGAATTCAGCTTTAGTTGAGGAGCAAGCTCTAGTCCTTCATGACCATGAAATAAGCATGAATGAGATATTAGAACAGGAAATGACTATGGCTTTTAACATGGAGGCTAGCAGGTTTCACGTGCTAACTGACTTTACTGAGGAGGAGGAAACATTGGATTTAGAGGAAGTGCAAGAGGAAATTCAGTTTTTTCATGACAAAGTGCTAGAGAAGGATGCTACTGAAGCTAAGCCAACTACACCATTGATGCCCAATGGGGTTGTTACACATTCGGGTAAAGTCTGTGGAGCAGCAATCAAGCAATCTAACAAAAAGTACCAAGAAGCAACATCCAAGAATCAAAGCAGTGGTAAAAAGGGATGGGGCATACCAAAGGGCTCCAAGAATAAAAATCACAGATGATTACATCAATGTGTTTTTGGAATGTCAGAGGTACTAATGACATTGAGAAAGCAAGGGAGATAAGTAAAGTACGAGTAAATAAAAAGCTTAGGTTTTTCGCTTACTTGAGACCAAAGTTAGACAAAACAAGTATGACTATATACGAAACATTTGTTGCCCTCAGTGGGAACATACAAATAATTATGGTAAAGATCCAGCAGGCAGAATTTGGATTTGCTGGGATTCTTACTTGGTAAATATTGTGAAGCTACAAGACTCCGACTAGTTTATCCACTGTCAAGTTACATTTAAGCCTACCAATGAAGTCTTTTTGCTAACAGTAGTGTATGCTAGAAATTCTAAAAGTCTCAGAGAAGCTATTTCAGGGGATATAAATGTTCTTCAAAGCTAAGTGATGCTTCCTTGGGCAGTAGTTGGTGATTTCAATAACATAACTAAAGCCGAGGAAAGGATGGGGGGAAGTCCTATGCACCTTAGAGAAGTCGAGGCCTTTGTGGAATGTTTACAAAGGTCAGGATTGTCTGATCTGAGTTTTAATGGGTTCTTTTTCACTTGGAATAACAAAGTAAAAGGTAAAGGCAGAATACAGTCCAAGATTGATCGCTGCCTAACCAACAGTTTATGGACTGATGTGTATCCGCTATCAAAGGCAGAGTTCTTACCACATGGGGTATCAAATCATTCACCAATCCTTCTCTTTTGGCATGATTATGAAAGGAAAGCTATACCTTTTAGATTCAAGGATTATTGGGTAGAATAAGAGGAATTCCAAGGCATGTTGCAAGAGGTTTGGGAGGTACAATTGTTTTCAAATCCAATGTACGTCCTCATGCAGAAACTAAAACTTTTGAAGGCCAGAGTTAAACCTTAGGCTAGAGCTCAGTTCTCAGATATTCATGGTAGAGTTGAGCAAGCTAGGGAAGTGTTGTATGATATGCAAAGGCTATTACAAGCTACACCTTGGGATTTGGTGGTAGGACAAAAGGAAAAGGAAGCTCTTCAGAAATACAGTGACTTGGCAAGAATAGAAGCGGCTGAAATCAAGAGTAAACAAGATGAGTTATGGGGCTAGAGACGGAGACAAATGCACGCCATATTTCTTCAAATCACTAGAGGGAAAAAAAAAGCTAAGAATGGCATATGGTGCATACAGAATGCAGATGGGGATACTGTAACTGGGCAGGCCAAGGTTATACAATCGTTTGTGGGATACTATACTGAGATTCTGGGGTCTGAGGCAGGGGAAATATGTGGTATGGAGTTATTCAATAGTCTTCAGGTTAAATATATCATCTCACCTGCCATGTATCTTCATCTAGACTCTGAAATTACTCCTACGGAAATTAAAGAAGCTCTTTTTGGGATGAAAGAAAATGCAGCTCCTGGGCCAGATGGTTTCACTCCGTTTTTTTCAAGAGTTGTTGGGAAACAGTTGGTGGCGATTTTACACATGCTATCCTTAATGCTTTTAAATTTTGTAGATTTCCTAGAGGTGTCAATGCTACCTTTATATGTCTCATTCCTAAAGTTAACAACCCCTCAAAGGTTGAAGACTTTAGACCTATAGCCTTGTGTAATACCATATATAAATGCATTTCTAAGGTGGTAGCGAACAGAATAAAACTAGTCATTAATGACATTGTGCAGGCTAATCAATCAGCTTTTATTCCTGGCAGATCTATATAAGACAACATTTTGCTTTCACATGAACTTCTCCGGGGGTATGATAGGAAGCATGGCACTCCTAGATGCTCAATCAAATTGGATATCAGGAAAGCGTATGATACAGTGAGCTGGGATGCTATCTTAGCTATGATCAAGATTTTCCACTTTCCTCCTTCAATGGCTAAATGGATAGAGATGTGCATTGCATCCCCTTCTTTCTCAGTCTTGATCAATGGTGCCCCAGAAGGTTATTTTGCAGGCAAGACATGTATACAGCAAGGAGATCCTTTATCACCCTATCTGTTTGTTCTAGTGATGGAAATCCTCAGCTCGGTTATTATGCAGAACATCAACAACAAAGCCATCTCTTTTCATGCAAAATGTAACAGAGTGAGATTGTCACATCTAGCATTTGCGGATGATGTCCTCTTGTTTTGTAAGGGTGATTGTGCCTCTGTGAATGCTGTTAAAGAGTGCTTAAAATTTTTCAGAGAATCTACAGGGTTGAATATCAACAAACACAAAACATCTTTATTAGCCGGAGGGTTAAATTATCAAGATGCTCTAGCTTTGGCAAATATTTTGGGGGTGGAACTTGTGAAACCTCCGGTGAGATATTTAGGCCTTCCACTCATATCTGCTAGATTGGGAATAAGGGAGTGCCAACCTTTTGTCGAGAAGATCACTAAGAAGATTGCAAACTGGAAATCAAAGTTACTTGCTCATGCAGGTAGATTGCAGTTGATCAACTCAGTTCTTATTTCTTTCTACACTTATTGGTTGAGAACCTTTATTCTCCCAGTAATTGTTCTTGAACAAGAGGAAAAGATATGTGCACAATTCCTATGGACTGGTACAACCATGAAGAAAGGCCATCACCAAGCATGTTGGAGTACAATTTGTCTCCCCAAGGATGAGGGTGACTTAGGAGTTATTAATCTACAAAGGTGGAATCTAGGAGCATATTGTGGATTAATCTTCAAAATGGTGACAAGAGAGGTTACTATTTGGGTTGATTGGACTTGGAAGCAGCATATTAAGGATTTTTTTTTTGGTCCATGAGTATACCAAAAGACTGCCCGTGGACTTGGAGAAATGTGTTAAACACTAGAGTGGTTGCAAAGAAGTTTATCAAGTATTCGATAGCAAATAGGGAAAACACTTTCCTATGGCATGAAATATGGTGTTCCCGATCTCCGTTAATCCAAGACATCGAAGCTATGGCTGCTTGGAATTTTCCCCTGAACTTTAAAGTGAGTGTTCTCATGACTGATGGAAGCTGTAATGATGAAGTACAAGGGATACAATTCCCTGCACTGAAGGGAATCATAATGACAGTGGAGATAAATCAGCACCTTGACGCGGACTTCGTAGTCTGGACACCACATCAGAGTGGACTTTTTACCTCCAGCAATGCTTATGCAGCTTTGTCTCCTGAACGAGAGAAGAAAAGATGGTGTAAAATGGTGTGGGGACGATGGGTGATGCCGCGACATTCCTTCACCACTTGGCAGTTATTTTCGAACAGTATGCCCACACAAGACAAGTTAGTCTGTAAGAAAATTATCACTCAGTCGGCATGCTGTCTTTGTTCCTCCAGTAGGGAAATTCTCTGCTCACCTATTCTTTGAGTGTCAATACTCTAAAGATTTCTTCTCAAGAGTAAAAAGACTGATGGGCATCTATACATACAATAGTAAAGCAAATAGGGAATCGGAATCTTTGTTGAGATTGTGTAAAATACCGGAAGTGGGTGAGATATGTAAGGTATTCTTTTGTGCTTCGGTCAACTTCATCTGGAAGGAGAGGAATGACCAGAAGTTTCGCCATACTACTAAACCAACGGAGGCAGTGTTTCATAAGTTGGTTCGTGACTTGATAACAAGTAAAAACGATAGTTTTACCTACGAATAAGCTACGAAACTCAAACGCAAGTAAAACTAAAACTGATTTATGCTTAATATTATCAAAGTTTTCTACTCTCAATGCTATTTCAATATAGTTGGAATAGAAAGTTCGTTCCACTCCTAGTTCTTTAGAATTCATGTTAACTAAGATTATCAGTTCTATCAAAGTCAATGAGAGTACGGATTATATAATTATGCTAACAACGATGGAAATGACATAATCGAAATATTCTAAATAATAAGATGGCAATTAAAATACTAAGGTTCGAATCTAGATAAAGAATTAGGGGAATTTGATTCTACCTTAACTCGACTTAATTTACTAATGAAGAATTGTCGTAATCCGAATTGCAATGCTTTCGCATAACAATTGGGTCTTTCTAATCCCTAATTGTTCATGGTAATCTCTACCAACTAACAACTAGCATGTGAAGTAATCAAACATATTCTCATGGTGAACTAATTACTTTCTAGAATGGAATAGAATATTACGATCTATTCTACGCTAATCAAAATCAAGTTTCATCAAGGCTTCCTCAAACCCCTTTAATAGAGGTTTTAGCCTTGAATCATTGCACTATCATTTCTAACACAAAAACACATAGAACAACCCATTATTGAATAAATGATTAAACTCATAAATCTAATTGAACAATAATAATAATGATTCCAAATGAATTAAAACAAGATTTAAACTTAATCTAGAACTAAGATGATGATTAACTAATTATCAAATTAAGACAACCTAATTATGAAATTAAGACAACTAAAACTAAATAAGGATTAAACCAATAAACTAAATTGAAATGAAAACTAATAATTTCTTATAAAACTAAATCTAATTCTAAATAATATTCATTCTTTTCTCTAACTAATTTATTGGAATGTAAAACTAATTATATATAGTAAAAACTAGATCTAAAAACAAGTTATTGGATAATTGCTAAGTTAAAAAAAACTAGATGCTTAAGGGCTAAGTTTTAAGTCTTCAAATGGAGGAGACTAGATCCACTTTTTCGTGCATGGGCTGAGGAGTAATGTTTTGGGCCGGAAAATCGAGCCAAAAACCTAATTTCTTCAGTCCACAGGGGCCTTTTTAGCTGGAAATGATTTCAATAGCCTCTTCATCTAGTTTTGCTACTCTTATTGGGTCAAGGCTTGGTCCATTAGAAATCTCTTTCCGAATCGGTCGTTTTAACATAATGTAGGCCCAATTTTGAGGTCTGAGTCCAAAGATATGGCCTTCGGAAGTTCAGCTGACTTTTGTGCACTATTTCTGCCCGCGTTGACTTTGACTTTTTAGCTTTGACCGGGATTTAAAAAGGTTTTTTCTCCTTGAATCTTGGCTTTATATTATAGAACTTCTTACAACCAACCTTTGCTTTTTTATCCGCAAAAGGGACGCATTTATGCACATATTCGACTCCAATGCCTAAAATACACAAGAACACGATAATATTACTAACTCTTACTTATTAATCACATAATTGGTCAAAAGCGATATTGTTAAAGGGGTTAAAACAACTGTTTTGGGCTCTTATCAAACCACCCCCAAATAGCATTTTGCTTGTCCTCAAGCAAATATGAGAAATTAGAAAAAGTGACCAAAAATGGAGTTCTAACTAATCTCGTTTCGCCGAGTGCGATTACATTGACCATATGCAACAAGGCCTTAAACCACTAGAAATTCCCTAGTAGACGAGTTATAACCTCGTGAGAGTTTTTCAATGAAGGTACTCACAAACTTCATCTATACTACAACGACTAAGAAATATAACTATTGTTTCCTTATTTATTGTCTCAATTATCTATACATCTCACTAGCAATGAATACAGAATAATCAAGTCGAAACCTAAGCTAATATATGCATAATAATCAATCATCTATGAATAAACATATATACAATGAGTAATACTATGAAATGCACTAACAAAGTCGGGCCAAACTTTGGAATATCGTCCCCAAGTAGGTCCTCACATAAATGTCAAGACAAAAACACTCGATTTTTCTCGCTCAAGTTTTCATTTACTCTGTGTGCAAGCACACTTTTACCTTACACTCTCAATGACACACAAGGAAGCCAAAGTCGATCAAACACATCTGCCACTTACTATCACACTAACATATTCCTAATTGAGCTAGAGGTCTTACTTAGGTGTTGCAGAGATTAGGTGATGGTTTAAGAATGAAGGAAATAGATATTAAAAAAGAACCAGTCTGAGATAATAGAGTCTTCATATTATGTAACTAGAGAAAACCTTGTTATTTACTTTTGCTTCTACACTTTGTTTCCATCCTTAGCCATTTTTTCTTTTTCTTTGGCTTTTGACTCCTTTGATTCTATTTTTGGAGTTATATTTATTTATTTATTATTATTTTTTTAGATGGAAACTCTCTTTTCTTATTTGAAGCGACTAACAAATTCTTGATTTCAAAGGTCTTTCCCTTTTATATTCTTCATCTCTATTCTCAGACTCATTCAAAGAGTGGGTAGGCTGATTTTTATTTTGTTTTGTAAAAGGGTAAAGGATTTGAAGTTAATGAAAGGGTTTAGGTTTGAATTCATAAGTTTTTATCAGAGGGGCGACTAGCGGAAAATAATTCATAAGTTTGAATTTTTGGCTATATCGATCCAAAGAGGGCCTAAATTCTCGCTTAGGATATGGTATAGTGATCAAGCAAGTAGACGTGTGATTTCTCTATCCGGAATTTACTTATCCTTTGTGTCATTCTCAAATGTTTCACTCATATAAGGCTTTATGCTATATTCTCAGAGGATTTGTAGAATAAAGTACTCTAGCCTAGATTTCAGAAACTTACTGCCAATACAACATAGATACTCATGCAATATGTTTATAGAAAGATGCAAAAATTATTACCTACATATTAACCTAAGTTTCTAAAAACTATTCTAATGCAAAAGCTAATGTGAAACTTCTAGATTATTAAGAGCATAGAGAAAGAAACAAAACCAATATTCCTAAGTGTATAACATAATCTTTTTATTTATTTTTTTGAATTTTTGAAATTTTTAATAGAAAACAAGTGCATATTATACATATCTATATCCTAACAGATGCCTTAAATTACATGTGTTTCTATGCCACCCCCAAACAAAAAACATGTTTTGTCCTCAAAGTATTGAAATAAAAAGGGTAGAAAAATATCATGGAAACGCGTGAAATTTTGTAACATCTGCAAAACAAAGTTAAAACATACTAATATAGAAAAATAAAAATAGACGCAACTCTATATGAGTTCCACCCGTTATGGGGTTAACAAGAATCAAATTTCTGAGTTCCACCCGTTATGGGACATAAGCAAACATTAACTGAAACTAAAAAGTTACCTTATCTCCAGCGTTTAAACGTCATCCTCATCCTCTTCATAGGACCAAGGCTCTTTTGCGTCCTGCCACGCTATGATAACTTGCCAAGCCCTTTCCCATGTATCATCAACCCGTGCTAACCTATCAAGTGTTACTCGGTCTGATAGGGTGTAAGGAGCAACCAAATGAGGTTGCACCTGCCATCCCGACCAAGTCATAACTCAAAATGAACGAACCACGCAATTGGTGGGTCTCATGGTTTCAACCCTAACCCAATCCGTGAACTGGGTACAGAATACAGGTAAACAACCGCGCATGATGCGGCAAACCAAAACAGGCATAAGAAGATACTTATGCCTCATGCTATGGGCTCTCTTTAAACTAGCCACTAAAACTCTGGGAATGTTATATAGGCGACGTCCCTCAGCTAAAGCAAGGAAAACGTCACTAGCGGTACTATTTGTAGAAGTGAACTGCTATTCCCCTAAAATATTCATCAGGATGAATAACATAGTGGTGCCTACATTCAGGGACAGGCTACCAAAGGCTATGTTATATCCCCCCTGGTCCATTACACGAGACTTACTGAATTCTAGTGTGTATAGGACAGACTTACTCATGGAAATACGCATAGTCATAGAGGTATGCATTATCGGTCATATATCTCCACGTGTGTATAGGATCAGGCAAAGGCAATCCCGAAACCAATGCTACCAAAGACTTACTGAATTCTAGTGGCGTGTCATCAACTACAATGGAGAATTTCTATTCTCCATCTTGGTTACAATAGAAATTAACATGATTGTAGAAATATGCAGTAAGCTGAGGTGAATACGAGTCGTCGTCACTTACCAGTAGATGTCGCCATCCTAACTACAAGATCCTGTCGCGGAACCAACCTCCATAGGTCTTGCTTCCCAACAAGTCTTCGAAAGACTGCTCAAGTATGACTGTAAGAGATGTCATCACAAAACTACTCTTTAGAAGAGCTGCAAACGACCCTGGAACAACCTACAAAAAATCAGAATTTTTCGCGGGTTACGAAGGTCGTCGGCGGGAGCGCCGAAATAGCCTTTGGTAGGTGCTGGTCGCTTCAGGGCTAAATCGAAGTTACAGCGCTTTTAGTGCTAGGCTACGTAATTGGTCTTGGTAGGGGTGGTCAAGGTCCGTGTGTGAAGAATAGGGTGCAGTGAAAAATAAAAGGAAAAATTGGAGTTTGAAGGTGAGAGATGAAAGTGAGATGTGTGGGTTTTGAGAGTAGAATGAAGGAAGTTTATATAGGGTTTTAGTTTCTAAAACGAATTAACAAGTTGCCAAAAAAATTTGAGGCATATGCCTGAAACAAAATATTTCCAAAACCTAAAACGGAAACAACCCATATTCCTTATTCCAAAACAAACCTAATATCTTTTAGATTGAATTTAGAATAGTGATAATAGAATAAAATGAATAGTCTACTCACGAAATGAACGATGAAATCAAAACGTAAGTAAACTAAAACTATCTTAAGTGCCTATATTATCAAAGATTCTACTCTCAAGTCTATGAGATATAGTGGAGTAGAGTGATTCGTTCCACTCTTAGTCCTTCCGCATGCTATGTTCTCAAGTGTAAGTACTCTAAACTTAAAGTCTAATGAGAGATTTACGAAAAAGGCAACTAGACTACGATGCAACTACCCACGAAATGCAACTAGTTGACGATGGGAATAACTAAGGGAATGCTACGTTGATTCTATGACAAGGAGTTGGAGGGGGATTGATTCAACCTTAACTCGACTTAATCCTATTAATCCACTTTAATCGTCAGAACCGAATTGAATCGGCTTCGCTAACAATTGGTTCTTCCTAATCCCTAATTACACATGGCATTCATACCAATTCATAACTAGCATGTGAACGATTAAACCCATTCTCATGGTGAACTAATCGTTTCTAGAGTGGAAAGGAAATTACGATGATTCTACAATATTCGGAATCAAGCTTTCATCAAGGCTTCTCAACCCCCTCTAATGGAGGTTTAGCCGAGAATCATTACGCAATCATTTCCGATTACATTTAAACTAAACATGATATAAATAATTGAAATTTACTTAATTAAACAATAATGAAATCTAATTTAATGACTCAAATGAAATAAGGACAGGAATTGAAATTAGATCTAGAAATGGAAATGACAAAAATCGAAATTGATAAAATACTACTTTATTGATCTAATCAAAATGAAGAACAAGATTCAAAGGTTTAATCTAATACAATAATTGAAATGGAACTAAACTTAATTAATCTACATGAAAAACTAGATCTAGAATCTATTTTAATGGCTACTTTCTATTCTAAGCTACCTTTATTTTCTAACCTAAAAATCTACCCTTAACAAAGAGCTAAGCTTTTGTTTTTATACATTCAGATCCAAAAATCGTGCATGGGCTTGGAGCCATGTTTTGGGCCAGAGAATCGCCTAAAACCCAATTCTTTTCAAATTCAAAAGGCCTCTTCACCGCAGTTGGCTTCAACAGACTTTCCGTCCACTTCTGCTCCTCTGATTGGGTCAAGGCTTAGACCATTGGAAATCTCTTCCGAGCCGGTCGTTTTGACATAAGGTAGGCCCCATTCTGAGGTCTGAGTCCAAAGATATGTTCTTGGAAGTTCTAATCGACTTTGTGTGTCAAGTTTACGCCAAGGCCGACTTTTCAGCTTTTGGACGGGCTTTTAGAAAGGCTTTTTGTCTTCGAAAACTGGCCTTTAATCACGGAATTCCTTAGTAACCGACCTTTGCTTCTTTATCTCGCTAAAGTGGCACATTTCTGCACATAATGGACTTTGAAGCCTGAAATGCATAAAAACACGTAATCAGTGTTAACTCTTAATTATTACTCACATAATTGGTCTAAAAGTATGACTGTTAAAGGGTTAAAACTACAGTTTTGGGCTCTTATCAAATAGCAACTTTCTAACTAATTGAAATTTCATCCTACCACAATATCTAATCATAGTCATGCCAATCTCGGCAACATTACCAACAATTATCGCAAGATTACTTCTAAAATGGTGGATCATATAAAAACAATGCTAAAATAACAATAAAAAACAATGCTAAAATAACAAGATTACTTCATCGCAAGACTACTCAATTCAACAACTTAACATCCAAGCTAATAAAAACAATAAAAAATAACATCAAAACAACAAATTTTTCTAAACAGCTAGCCACAACATGAAGATGGACCCTGAGATGAAGATGGGGCCTGTGGATGAAGATGGGCCCGAGCTATCCGATCCTTGGCGACGACGCCATGCCTCACAGACTCCCCTCGAGGAAGAACCTCCCATGGGTGGCATCGTTCTAGAATCTCTACTTGGAACCGGCGTTGGCCTCCATAAATGCCTTCATCTACGCCAATGCACATCCCCGACGTTGACAAGAGTCTCCATGTTATAATCGGTGTATGGTAGTTTGACGAAGTTTGGGAGATCTTCACAAATAGTATTAAGAGAACATATGCCTCGATGCAAAGATCGACATGCGTTCCAAATCAGAAGTACAACTCTCCAAAGCATTGGCATCCAAACATGTCATCTCCTCATCATCCGACTCAACCTTTTCCACAACCCTCTCCGGGCAACCTCCAAGTCTTCGATATATCATGTAAATACTTTGCATTTGAATGCGAAGTTCAAGATAATCCGATCAGATTTCGAGTAGCTCTCAAACTCATCATGATCTTTCTTATCAAAATAGGAAGAGGTGTAATACTCTTCCCAACTCCTCTAATCATATTTATCAAAAACTTCGAGGATACATAATTCATACTTCCTCTCCTAGAGTATCTATAGAACGTGACGACAATTCAGACTGATGTGACTGACTTTCTCTTTTCCAATGACATTCCTACCAATCCATTGAGCTACAGCCGGCTGGTTGGTTCGCAGAGACGACTGCCGAATACAATGTGAACTCGCATTGTAGTTTTCCTCTAAAACCGTCTTTTTCATCAAAGGCTCGATCCCAACAATTTGGGATTCCTGCAATGTGGCTACTAGATTGCGTTCTTCCTCCATGCCGAAAATATGAGCCAACAAATTTCTATCCACTTCTCTCTTTAATTTATTCACCTTCACAAAAAATTTATTACCATCCAACTCCCTCGCCTTATAGAATTGTTGGACCAAATCGTCGCGGATAAAAGTCGTTTGGTCGAATACCACAAATCGCCCAATCCCTATGAATCATCTCGTCACTGTGAAAAGTGGTTGACAATAAAAGTTTGTTCCGGCAAAATTCTTCGTCTTTGAGTCATTGAAGTTTGGAGTCGATTTGTGGCTTGAGTGCAATGTGGGGAATGCGTTTGAATCAAACTAACTCAAAAATTGGGAGTGGGCGCGGTGGTGGTTCAATTTTTTTTGGATTTTTGTTATGTTTTGGTGGTGCAAACTGTTGGAATTGGTGGTGGAGATGTTGTGGAGAAATTTTGGAGTAGGGGAATCCTAATTGGAGTGGTGGGTTTTGGTTTTGGTTTTGGGGGGGTTTTTTTTTTTTTTTTTAGGGTTTAAAATCGTTAATGGCGGAATTGGAATAGAAATCGCAAACTGATTTTGGTTTGAGGAGGGAGACGCACGTGCGCGACACATGGTGTGAGATTTGGGCCCAAGCCCAATTCGATTTTTCAAAATTTCCATTTTGCCCTTATGTATAAAAATTTAAAATTGAAATTGCCGATTAGTTATTTGTCCGATTTTTAATGAGATATGAAAATGATCGGGAGAGAATTTCTAATCCAATGATACATAAAACACTCTATTCTAACCGTGGTTGACATATAAAAAGTGGAAAATGCCTCAGATCGCGGTATATGACGACTTCGAGTATGATATACCGTCGCTGAAAATCCTAAAAATCGTTGGCAAAAGGCCAACTGGCGTTGCAAAGGCATTTTGCAAAAGTGGGTCACAAAAGCTAAATTGCGACAAAATATATGGCGTTGCAAAGCTTCCAGTCTTTTATGACGCCATGGGTCGTTGTTAATACTTTTTCCTCATTGCTATTTCTATTTTTGAAACTAAACTAATTTTGAATTATTTGCCACGCATAGCATTGCAAAAATCTCCTTGTAACGACACTCAATGGCATTGCAAAAAGGTCACCTGTAACTGCACTTTGTGGCATTGCAAAAACCAAAGCCTTTAGCAGCAATATTGTCTGTCACAAAAGGCTTAAACAATTACCAACACCCAGAACGCGGCAAATAGGCTGTTTTTATTGTACCTCAAAATGCTCTACTTCTACATTTTACGTATTATATTATATATATTTTGAATCCTTTCAATTTATAAAATCATGCCCAATGCAATTTATGAAAATAACAATAACAACCTCATATCAATTGACAAATCATAACAAAATATATTTTATTAACTAACATCAATAATTACAAAAGTATTTGAATCATCCACACCATTGGTGTTTGCCAAAACATTGAATCGCACAAGTTCTTCAAAACTAGATTTTAGGGAAATTCCCAAATGTCGTATTCCGCCAATTGCTGATTTGAACAACATCCACCCAAGTTTTCTTCAATAACCTACCGGCAACCAATGCCAATCTGGTACAACAACAAATTAAGAAAAAGACACATAAGTAAACTTGTCTGATACATTACTAAAGCTAAAATGAATTGATGTAAGTAATGCACGATAACATTGTTACATCTAATAAAAAAAAATGTGGATATTAGCATTACAATTCAAATTGTTTTCCACAACAAATGCTTCACATCAAACTCTCTACTGATCTCCGGAGTAGTAATCAACTAATCATACCATGATTCACTTGCTAAACACTACTAGAGTGCTTGAAAAATGACCTAATTAAAGACCTAAAACAAAGAATTTATATAGAAATAATTGGGATAAAATTAATGAACTTATTTTAATTTGCCATGGATATAAAAGCATAACACTAAAATGTCAAAAAGAAAGTAAGATGGCAGCGGCGCCATTTGATAATAAAATAAAATGAATAGTCTACTCACGAAATGAACGATGAAATCAAAACGTAAGTAAACTAAAACTATCTTAAGTGCCTATATTATCAAAGATTCTACTCTCAAGTCTATGAGATATAGTGGAGTAGAGTGATTCGTTCCACTCTTAGTCCTTCCGCATGCTATGTTCTCAAGTGTAAGTACTCTAAACTTAAAGTCTAATGAGAGATTTATTGAAAAAAGGCAACTAGACTACGATGCAACTACCCACGAAATGCAACTAGTCGACGATGGGAATAACTAAGGGAATGCTACGTTGATTCTATGACAAGGAGTTGGAGGGGGATTGATTCCACCTTAACTCGACTTAATCCTATTAACGATTTAATCGTCAGAACTGAATTGAATCGCTTTTAACAAATTGGTTCTTCCTAATCCCTAATTACACATGACATTCCTACCAATTCATAACTAGCATGTGAACGATTAAACTCATTCTCATGGTGAACTAATCGTTTCTAGAGTGGAAAAGAAATTACGACGATTCTACGATATTCGGAATCAAGCTTTCATCAAGGCTTCTCAACCCCCTCTAATGGAGGTTTAGCCGAGAATCATTACGCAATCATTTTCGATTACATTTAAACTAAACATGATATAAAGAATTAAAATTTACTTAATTAAACAATAATGAAATCTAATTTAATGACTCAAATGAAATAAGGACAGGAATTGAAATTAGATCTAGAAATGGAAATGACAAAAATCGAAATTGATAAAATACTACTTTATTTATCTAATCAAAATGAAGAACAAGATTCAAAGGTTTAATCTAATACAATAATTGAAATGGAACTAAACTTAATTAATCTACATGAAAAACTAGATCTAGAAGCTATTTTAATGGCTACTTTCTATTCTAAGCTACCTTTATTTTCTAACCTAAAAATCTACTATTCTTTACTAAAAAATCTACCCTTAACAAAGAGCTAAGCTTTTGTTTTTATACATTCAGATCCAAAAATCGTGCATGGGCTTAGAGCCATGTTTTGGGCCAGAGAATCAGGCCCAAAACCCAATTCTTTCAGTCCAAAAAGGCCTCTTCAGCTGCAGTTGGCTTCAACAGACTTTCCGTCTACTTCTGCTCCTCTGATTGGGTCAAGGCTTAGACCATTGGAAAGCTCTTTCCGAGCCGGTCGTTTTGACATAAGGTAGGCCCCATTCTGAGGTCTGAGTCCAAAGATATGTTCTTCGGAAGTTCTCACGACTTTGTGTCTTCAAGCTTTCGCCCGCGTCGACTTTTCAGCTTTTGACCGGACTTTTAGAAAGGCTTTGTCTTCTCGAAACTTGGCCTTTAATCACGGAATTCCTTAGTAACCGACCTTTGCTCCTTTATCTCGCTAAAATGGCACATTTCTGCACATAATGGACTTTGAAGCCTGAAATGCATAAAAACACGTAATCAGTGTTAACTCTTAATTATTACTCACATAATTGGTCTAAAAGTATGACTGTTAAAGGATTAAAACTACAGTTTTGGGCTCTTATCAAACCACCCCCAAACAGCATTTTGCTTGTCCTCAAGCAAAGATGATAAATTAACATAAGTGACCAAAAATGGAGTTCTATCTACTTCTAGTTTCGCCGAGTGCGATTGCATTGACTATATGCAACAAGGCCTTAAACCACTAGGAATTCCCTAGTGGACGAATTATAGCCTCGTGAAAATTTTCCAGTGAAGGTACTCACAAACTTCATCTATACTACAACGACTAAGAAATAAAACTATTGTTTCTTTATTCATGCTCCAAACTATCTATACATCTCACTAGCTATGAACAAGAATAACCAAGTCAAAAACCTAAGCTAATATATGCATAATAATCAATCATCTATAATAAACATATATACAATGAGTAATACTATGAAATGTCTAGCAGGTCCGTTTTGAAACTCGAATAAGCGTCCTTAAGTAGGTTCTCACAATAATAGTCAAGATACAACACTGATTTTTCCACTCAAGTTTAGCTACTCTAAGCAGTAAATGGGCACACTTTACCTTACAAATCTCAATGACAACAAGGAAGCGGAGTCGATCAAACACATCCGCCACTTACTATCACACTAGCCTATTCCTAATTGAGCTAGAGGTCTTTATTAGGTGTCATGGGATTAGGAGATGGTTTAAGAAGGAAGGAAATGGATATTCAAAAAGGACAAGTCCGAGATAATAGAGTCTTCATATTATGTAACTAGAGAAAACCTTGTTATTTACTTTTTTTCTACACTTTGTTTCCATCCTTAGCCATATTTTTTTTTTTCTTTTTATTTTTTTTTTTTTGGGCTTTTGACTCCCTTTTATTCTATTTTTTGGAGTTTTTATTTTATTTTTATTTTTTATTTTTCTTTTCCTTGGATGGAAACTTCTTTCTTTTTTTCTAAAGCAATTAACTAACTTTTTGTTTACAGTGTTTTTCTCTTCTTCTTTCTTCCTCATTCTATTCGGACTTATTCTAAATTGGGTGGGTTGATTTTTTTTTTTTTTTTTTAATTTTGTTTTTTTTTTGTTGTAAAGGTAAAGGATTTGTGGTTTATGGAAGGCTAAAGAAAGGCTCAGAGGGGCTTAATTAGCGGGGAAATAATTCATAGGTTTGAATTTTGGCTATATCGATCCAAAAGGGCCTAAATTCTCGCTTTAGATATGGCATAGTGATCAAGCAAGTGGACGTGTGATTTCTCTATCCGGATTTTACTTCTCCCTTGTGTCATTTCTCAAATGTTTCGCATCATATAAGGCTTTAGGCTATATTCTCACAGGATTTATAGAATAAGTACTCTAGCCTAGATTTTAAACTTATCGCTAACAATCATAGATACTCATGTAATATATTTATAGATAGATGCAAATATTATTACCTACATATTAACCTAAGTTTCTAACAATTATTCTAATGCAAAAGCTACGTGAGACTTCTAGATTGTTAAGAGCATGGAGAAAGAAACAATACCAATATTCCTAAGTGTATAGCATAACTTATTTATTTATATTTTTGAATTTTTTAAAATTTTAACTAGAGAACAAATGCATATTAACTATATCTATATCCTAACAGATGCTTTAATTACACGTGTTTCTATGCCCCCCCCCCCCAAACAAAAAGCATGCTTTGTCCTCAAAGCAATTAAATAAAGAGGGTAGGAAAAATACCATTGAAAGCGTGAAATTCAGAACATCTCAGAAACAAGGTTAGAACGCACTAATATAGGAAATAAAACCGACGCAACTCTATAATGAAGTTCTACCCATTATGGGGTTAACAAGAATGAAATTGCTTGGGACATAAAGCAGACACTAACTAGAATGAAACTTACCTTTTATCCCCCCGCGATTACTCGTCATCTTCCTCATTCTCTTCTTCCATAAAAGTGAGGTTCCTTCGCGCCCCGCCATGCCATGATAATTTGCGGGCTCCCGCCCATTTATCATCTATTATTACTAACCTATTAAGAGCCACTTTGGTCCGACGGGGTGTAGGGTGCAACCAGATGAGGTTGTATCCTCCACCCTTGCCAAGTCATTGCACGGAAAGATCGAATAATACTATTGGTGGGTCGATAAGTGTCGACCGTAATCCAATCCGCGGAAGCGCGGTACAAAAACAGGAAAGAAACATAGCATAATAACGAGAAACTAGAACGGGCATAAGAAGGTACTTATGCCTCATGCTATGGGATCGAGCTAAACTAGACATCAAGGTTCGGGAAGGTCATGACACATACGCCCCGTGGCTAAAGCAAGGAAGACGCCGCAAGTGGCATCATTCACGTAAGAAAACGCCATTCCCCTAAAATGTTTAGCATGATCCAAAACATAACAGTTCCTATGTTCATGGACAAGCTACAAAAAGGCGACGTTATATTCCCCTTGGTCCTCAATACGGAAAATGCCCGCCATACGACTCATGCAAAACTCGTAAGTGTAGACATACATATTATCGTAACCCAATAGCACCATGGGTCTTGTATTTCAATGGGCATAGCAAAGTCCAAGAACAAATACTAGCAAGAACTGGTAATTTCCATTAGTTCATTATCAATGTTGATGGAGAACACTTGTTCTCCATCCGGTCTTTCAAAGAAAATGCAGTTATCGTAAAAATAAGATGCTAGTGTTGGAGAATAAAGTGCATCCGGTCTTACCATAAGTGGCTCCTACCAACTTAATGTGATCGCCACAAAACCAAGCACCATAAGTAGTGCTTTGGAACAAATCTTCAAAAACTGTTCCGGTATCAATGTTGGAGATGTCATCTCAAAATTATGCCCGAAAAGCCGCTAATGATCCGGATACTACGTAAAAAACTGGAAATTTCCGGTCCACGGAAGTCGCGGCGAGCGCTCTCGATGGCGGAAGGCTGAAGAAATTGAAATTTCCAGTGTTTGAGCGTGGGTCGCCAGCTTCAAGCCGAAAGCCGCCTCGACAAAAACTCGAAAATATACAGAGCGCCGAAAGTGCGCATCCTCAGAAGCCTTGAAAGCGCCGGAGTTGCGTAAAACTCGAAAATGAGCCCAAAACGAGGGAATCGCGGAGAGTGAAAGGTGAGTGATGGAGTTTAAGTGTAGTGTGAGTTGTGAGGATAGATTGTATCAAGTTTATATAGGTTTAAAGTTGCTAAAATGGATCGGGAAGTTGCCAAAACTGATTACGGCAGCTCGAAATCCTAAAATTTCCAAACCCGAAAACGGAAACAACTCATTTTCTTGATTCTAATTCAAACCTAGTATCTTTTAGGTTGATTTTATGATAGAATGTACCTATTTAATCTAGATTTCATCCTACCATGATATTTATTCATATATATGCCTAAACAGCCATATTTTCACCTTGACTCCGCAAGAATAAATTCTAACACGAGGGTTATATAAAAATCATCTTTGGAATAGATAAAACCACCCCAAAGAAGTTGGGAAGGTGGGGTCAATATTAAACAACCACGCATAATGAAAATGACCCATTATATTAAAAATAACTTATGCGGAGTACATTTCACTACAAAATTCAACTTACGGAAATAAACTTACATAAAAATAAATGACAGTAATGAAACTACAAATAAAACATAAAACATCAAACTATACTATCCCTAGCTACTCCGAATCGGGTGGGCGGAAGGCACACACTCGAGACCGCTCCCGGAGCTCCTGAAGAGCCAGCACCATTCGTCCTTCGGGCGACGATGCTCATGCCTGGATGGTGTGCCCCAGAAGGAGAGTCCCCTGACGTGGGAATCGTGGTCAAGATCTCGCCCCGAATCGGCGTTGAGCTTCTAGCTCGGCGCCATCTGTTCCCCCTCTCGCCCTCTCGGGTACGGAGCTCGGTTGTGATGCATCGTTGTTCGTCGAAGTCCGGAGGTCTTCACAGATAGTGTTGTGTTTAACGATGCCTCGATGGATCACAGCTATGCGCTCGTGATTTGTCCAAAGACCTCTCCAAGGCATCCCGTCAAAAACAGGTCAAGTCCTCCTCATCCTCGAAGGCATCCCGATGTCCCCCAAAGCCTCCCTCGGCATTCTCAGCTCCTCCATCCTCTTCTTCTTCTTCTCTATCCTCAGCCAATCTCCAAACCCGTTGGACACACTCCTTATAGATGCGAGGGTTACGGTGGAGAGTGATGTATGTCCGATCAATCACCGAGTCGCTTCCCCCTCAACTTGAGCATGATCTTTGTTATCAACATAGGGAGAGGGCAACAAACCTCCCTACTCCCCCTAATCATGCTAGTAAAACTCTAAGATGCTAAGAAGTTATACTTCCGCTCTTGGAGTATCCATAAGATATGGAGGCAGTTCAGCCGATATATCTGACCTTCCCTTCCCTCGGATCGTTCCGACTAATCCACCGGGTCAGAGCAAACCGGGTTGGTCCTAAGGGAAGCTTTGTCGTTAACACAATGCGATCTTGTATTGTAGTCCCTCCAATAACTCGCCTCGCATCAATGGTTCTACCCCATTATGCTGGGACTCCTGCAGGGTGACATCCAGATGGATTCTAGGCGGAATGCCTAGAATCTCAGCCAACAACGTACCTTCACTTCCTTCCTTCTTCGCCACAACTACAAAAATCCTAGTCCCTTCCAACTCCCTCAGATCAGAGAACGCCGGACTAAGTCCTCGTGGTAATAGGCTTCAGTCGAAAGTACCACAAGCTACTCCAGCCTCGAAAGTGATCATCTTGTCACCGTGAAAACGGCGAAGTGGTCGGGCGGTAAAAGCTTTGTTCGCAAAATTTGGCGTTGTTGAGCCATTGGAAGTTTGGAATGTAGTGGGGGTTTAAATGTGATGTAGTGGTGGGATTTTAATCGACCGGTTGAAGCAGAAGTGGTGGTGGTGGAGTGGTGGCGCGGCAGCACCAAAATTTTAAATTTTCGGTGGTTTTTAGTGATGTAAATCGGTGGGAGTGGTGGTCGGTGGTGTTTGGAGTCGATTTGGGTTGGGATTTGATTTTGGGCGTGGGTTAATTCTCGTTTTCTTTTTATTTTGATTTTGTTTTTTTTTTAGGTTTTTGGAGCTTGGCGTTAATGGCGGAATGGAGAAGAAGATCGACTGTTGGTTAAGGAAAGGGCGCGGTCGCGCTGTCGGTGGGCGCGGGTTGGGACCAAGCCCAAAATCGAAATTTGTGAATTTTTTTTTCGATTTTTCGCGAAACTTCAAATCAAAATTGCCGCTTCATTACCGGTCCAATTTTTGCGAATGAGATATGGAAATGATCAGGAGAGAATTTCCAATCCAATGATCCATAAAACACTGCATTCCGACCGTGGATGACATATAAGATAGTGGAAAACGCCTCGAAGTGCGTGCATGACGTACGTTATGCGAACAATTGAACTCTAAATTCATGGATTATGTCAACCCGAATCGTAATACAATAAAACGGCCTAAGCAACTCTAATGGGACATAAATATTTAGTACGGAACATTTAACACCCCACCCCCCAAACAAAATTTTTTTACAACGGCTTAGAAAATTTAGAAAATTTGTTTTAGTCGATGGGTCTTTTAAAGTCGATTATATAGACTTCCTAGGTTACTATGCTTATTCTTTTATATTTATTTATTTATTTTATTTTTTAAATTTTAAAAAGAAAACAATAAAAACAAGAAGGACATAATTCACCCCATAGAGAAACATGACTCAAAAAAATCTGAGAAAACATGCAAGAGTGGAAAACGTGAATTATGTTTAAACGTGGACTTAGGTTCCGTACTTACAGCCACACACTCCATAGAGGGCCGGTTACCTTTAATGGTGCACTCTCCAATATATGGAAATGAAAGGAAATGCACCAAACACAAAAGTTGAGTCGTTTATAGTCGATATTCGAGACTTTATCTAGACGATGTATGAACATGCAGGTTTATCATATATCAACAACCTAAATAATTGTGGATCATTCCATAAATAAATATCACAGAAAACATATCCAAACACAATCAAGCACCAAGATTTCCTATGACTCAACCTAGTGAAATGAAAGCTAAGTCGGATAACCCTATTATGTAACCTATCATGCACTTTATTTTTCATTTTTGAATGAGTGGGTATTCTAGTAAATAAGTGTGGAAAAGTGAATGGTTGTGGAGAATATGGTGGATATGGATAAGTTGTAGAAAGACAAACATGTAAACAATGAGGATGTGGTTTTAGCACAAAACTCATTCATTGTGTGTAGGGTCTGCCTCAATTCTGAAAATGAAGGTGTCAAATGGTTTGTCCTTCCAAGTAGTTGTTTACTAGGTGGATTTAAAAAATTATGGAGCACGGAGAAACAAAAGGGTCGAAAGTGCAAACTCGATTCCTTTGAAAGGGTGGAAGGAGGGGAATCGAGGTGGATGTTGTGCAAAGTAGTTCTTGATAGGGTGATTCATCACTTGCTCAAGAAACTCATCGAATTGCTCATCTAGATTGGTCATATCCTCGCTACTATGATAGTCCTCTACATCTTTGAGAAAGTCATCTATCTCATCCTCATCCGTAATATGTGTATCGACTCAGTGTAGGGATGGAAATGTCGAGTCCGAACTTCCAAAGGAAAGAAATTTGGGCATATGATTATCGTGGAACGTGTTGTTGAAATAATCTCGAAAGCAACGCCTCGATCATGCTAACCTCTCCATCCATAGATTTTAATCGGGTAACTGGTCCTTGTTTTAAAAACATTGACTTCAACAGTAAAGATGGCCAAAAGACATAGACATTGAACCATCACACGCAATTAATGAGCGCATTGGCAGTTGTGCCTTAAAAGGACGCCTCTAAGATGATCGGACAGAGTCATTAACGACTTCGTCGGTCGAGGATGACAAAATAGGCGGATAGTAAAAATCCTGAATTTTTACGGAACATTTTCGACGACACCCTTAGGATACTTAATAGACCGATCAGCTAATTGCAACGCCATTCTAGTGGGTTGCATCTCGCCTAGACCTATTTGTCTTTACAAATAAAACGGAGTAAGTTTACACTAGCCCCCAAGTCTAATAACGCTGGTCGTCAGATAGGAATCTCCTAAGGTGCATCAGACAAAGGGATCTACTGTGGTCCTTGTATTTAACAATTCCATTATGTTGAGATAGAGTTGGGAATTGTTCTCGTTAAAAAGGCCTCTTTTGGTATATATTGGTCTTACGCCTAGTAGTACACAATTCCTTAAGAAACTTAGCATGGTGTGGTAGCTTTTTTATAGCTTCGAGGAAGGGAAGGTTTATAGTTAGATTCTTAAAAACATCCCTAATCTCCCGTGAATTTGTATCCCTAGTTAACATGACTAATTTTTGTGGAAACGGTGGTTTCGCTCTATATTTAGCAATGGTATTACCTCGGTGTTTAACCGTGGCTTCCTCGTTTCTTAGGTTTTGTTATAACCGGTACCTCTACAAAGATGGTGGTAGGCTCTTCAGTTTCTATTTCGTATCTAGTAAATATAGCAGGTGTAGGGGCTACTGGTGGGGTAACTATAGACATAGTTACTTTGTTATCAACTACTCTACCAGAACGGAGAGTGGTGATGGCCTTTAGCTCACCTACATTTTCATACTCGTTACTAGTATTATTGGTTACCTCAAAGGCTGTATTTGTTGTTTTAGGATTATGTATTTTGTGACCTGGCAACACACCTTTGGGTTGGGCTTTATCTTGAGCCAACTGTTTGGTTAAATTATTAACTGATTGTAGAAGTTGTTGGTTAGATTGAGCCATGGTTTGGAAAGTTTTTTGGCTCACTTGTATGAAGGTGTCAAGACGATCCGGTTGTGTGGGTGTAGTAGTCACGGTGGTGTGGACCGGAACTATTTCACGCGGAATTATTTATGGGTGGATTTTGGTAGTTATTATTTAGGAACGATACCTCTATTAGCATTATAATTATTATAATTACTTTGACCTTGTGCTTGACCTTGTCGAGGTTGCACTTGGTTGTTATAATTATTAAAATTCCCGACTCGCCCTTGTCGAGTGGGGCTTGGTTAAAGCCGCGAGAGGCCTAACATATTGGTTATTGTACCCTTTAAGGTGTGACGCTTTGGTTATTTCTCCAACCGAAGTTGGGATTTTGTCTCCAAGGGCTTTTTAGGT
Organism: Coptis chinensis; assembly: GCF_015680905.1. Lineage (NCBI taxonomy): Eukaryota > Viridiplantae > Streptophyta > Magnoliopsida > Ranunculales > Ranunculaceae > Coptis > Coptis chinensis. Next base: position 79,244,472 of record NC_141463.1, on the reverse strand, counting down.
TCACTATTAATGGAACAAGCCTGTTCATAGGCTATAGGACAGTGGGAGTCGGGATGCTCAGGGCTCCAACAGAAACTACATGGATTTGAATTTACATTCATGACGGGGATTGGCTTTTGTTGTACAGAAATGGCCTCTACCTTTTTTGTGAGGGATTCAATTAGAGTTTTAAGCTCAGGATCTGATTTAACCTCAAACATACCGTAGCTTTTAATCTGTTGAAGAAGAAGAACTAGCGGAGCGGGAGTAATCGTCACTACCCCCAATTATTATTACGCTTAGTCTGATCTTCCAAAAATTTATATGCCTCTGAGGCTCCTTTACTTAAGAAACTACCCCCATTCATTATGTCTAGGACTTCTTTATGGTGGTGTAGAAGTCCTTTGAAAAGGCAACTAACTAACGTGTCTTTCCCTAAGTTATGATGTGGACACTCTATAAGGAGATCGGTGAAACGATTCCAAGCCTCCTGAAAATGTTTCATGAGGATTTTGTCGAAAAGAAATGAATCTTGAAAAGCATCTCATCCGCCTTTAGGGGTAGGTAAAATGTTCCATAAACAATTTGAACAAGTTTAGCCCACGAAGTCCCACGTAATTAGGCGTTTGGGCAAGTTAACCAAGACGCCTTTTTATCGGCAAAGGTGAAAGGGAATACCTTTAATTTAATTTGTTCCGCACCAACCGTAGGATGGTGGAATGTTGTTAGGACTTGTTCAATCCTACGATGTGCCGATAAGGTTTTTCATGGTCTAATCCATGAAAACGGGTAACAAATTAAAATATTTGGGGATTCGAAATCCTCACTGGTCCGCTAGAACGATGCAAGATTTGGGGATATCGCCAAGGCTTTGTAGAAGTCGAGAGAGGCCTCTCTTCTTCGTCGGGCATCAGGTCGTGATGTGTGTGAAATAGTAGCTAGAGGTGTAGTGGGTGGTATACTAGATAGACTTGTTTGTTGACGTTGTTGTGTAATTACGCTCGTGTTTTGTTCGCCGCACCTTAATCTCATACAAGGCTAAAACCAAACTTAGCTAAACACATCAACACTCCAAACAATTTCGATATACTAGTATAAACCTCTAACAGAGAGCGAGGTGTGGAAGAAAGGAATACCGATGACAAGGCCCTTGCTTCGCTTTATGAATATCGCCTTGTTTACGCTTGTTCGGTGTATATAACAAAAGTTAGAACACTGAAAAATATGAAAGATCAAAGTTCGAATCAAAACCGCCGAAATCCGGCAAAATTTGCTAATAGGATGAAGTGGTCGCTCAGTGTATTTTAGAATTCCAGAGAGTCCCAGGGCTGGTCGCCCGAGGATGAGTTAGGGCTGGGCCGAAGCAAGGTAATTTTACCCCGAATTTTTCAACTGAAATGGACAACCACAAGATGAATCAAACATGGGTGGGTGGGTGAAATGGGACTTTAAGAACAAGTACTAACACTACTTAAAACAATAATAAAGTGAAACTAAGATGGCGCGCCATTTGATAATAAAATAAAATGAATAGTCTACTCAATGAAATGAACGATGAAATCAAAACGTAAGTAAACTAAAACTATCTTAAGTGCCTATATTATCAAAGATTCTACTCTCAAGTCTATGAGATATAGTGGAGTAGAGTGATTCGTTCCACTCTTAGTCCTTCCGCATGCTATGTTCTCAAGTGTAAGTACTCTAAACTTAAAGTCTAATGAGAGATTTACGAAAAAGGCAACTAGACTACGATGCAACTACCCACAAAATGCAACTAGTTGACGATGGGAATAACTAAGGGAATGCTACGTTGATTCTATGACAAGGAGTTGGAGGGGGATTGATTCCACCTTAACTCGACTTAATCCTATTAACGATTTAATCGTCAGAAATCCGAATGAATCGGCTTCAGAGAACAATTGGTTCTTCCTAATCCCTAATTACACATGGCATTCCTACCAATTCATAACTAGCATGTGAACGATTAAACCCATTCTCATGGTGAACTAATCGTTTCTAGAGTGGAAAGGAAATTACGACGATTCTACGATATTCGGAATCAAGCTTTCATCAAGGCTTCTCAACCCCCTCTAATGGAGGTTTAGCCGAGAATCATTACGCAATCATTTCCGATTACATTTAAACTAAACATGATATAAAGAATTGAAATTTACTTAATTAAACAATAATGAAATCTAATTTAATGACTCAAATGAAATAAGGACAGGAATTGAAATTAGATCTAGAAATGGAAATGACAAAAATCGAAATTGATAAAATACTACTTTATTGATCTAATCAAAATGAAGAACAAGATTCAAAGGTTTAATCTAATACAATAATTGAAATGGAACTAAACTTAATTAATCTACATGAAAAACTAGATCTAGAAGCTATTTTAATGGCTACTTTCTATTCTAAGCTACCTTTATTTTCTAACCTAAAAAACTACTATTCTTTACTAAAAAATCTACCCTTAACAAAGAGCTAAGCTTTTGTTTTTATACATTCAGATCCCAAAATTGTGCATGGGCTTGGAGCCATGTTTTGGGCCAGAGAATCAGGCCTAAAACCCAATTCTTTCAGTCCAAAAAGGCCTCTTCAGCTGCAGTTGGTTTCAACAGACTTTCCGTCCACTTATGCTCCTTTGATTGGGTCAAGGCTTAGACCATTGGAAATCTCTTTCCGAGCCGGTCGTTTTGACATAAGGTAGGCCCCATTCGAGGTCTGAGTCCAAAGATATGTTCTTCGGAAGTTCTACTGACTTTGTGTGCTGTTTCTGCCCGCGTCGACTTTTCAGCTTTTGACCGGGCTTTTAGAAAGGCTTTGTCTTTTCGAAACTTGGCCTTTAATCACGGAATTCCTTAGTAACCGACCTTTGCTCCTTTATCTCGCTAAAGTGGCACATTTCTGCACATAATGGACTTTAAAGCCTGAAATGCATAAAAACACGTAATCAGTGTTAACTCTTAATTATTACTCACATAATTGGTCTAAAAGTATGACTGTTAAAGGGTTAAAACTACAGTTTTGGGCTCTTATTAAATAGCAACTTCCTAACTAATTGAAATTTCATCCTACCACAATATCTAATCATAGCCATGCTAATCTCGGCAACATTACCAACAATCATCGCAAGATTACTTCTAAAATGGTGGATCATATAAAAACAATGCTAAAAGAAATAATATCACCCCCCAAACAATTCAGGAAGGTGGGATTAACGCAAAAATCATCGCAAGCGGTGAAAAAAAACCAAATTAAATTAAAATCAAAATTTAAATAACAAATAACTACCGAATTCAAATTTAACTACTCAATTCAACAACTTAACATCCAAGCTAATAAAAACAATAAAAAATAACATCAAAACAACAAATTTTTCTAAACAGCTAGCCACAACATGAAGATGGACCCTGAGATGAAGATGGGGCCTGTGATGAAGATGGGCCCGAGCTATCCGTCCTTCGGCGACGACGCTCATGCCTCATAGACTCCCCTGAGGAAGAACCTCCCATGGGTGGCATGCGTTCTAGAATCTCTACTTGGAACCGGCGTTGTGCCTCCATAAATGCCTTCATCTCTGCCCAATGCACATCCTAACGTTGGACAAGAGTCTCCATGTTATACTGGTGTATGGTAGTTTGACGAGTTCGGAGATCTTCACAAATAGTATTAAGAGAACATATGCCTCGATGCAGCACTGACATGCGTTCCAAATCAGAAGTACAACTCTCCAAAGCATTGGCATCCAAACATGTCATCTCCTCATCATCTGACTCAACCTTTTCCACAACCCTCTCTCCAGGCAACCTCCAAGTCTTCTGGATATATTGCGTGTAAATACTTGCATTTGAATGCGAGTTCAGCATAATCCGATCAGATTTCGGAGTAGCTCTCAAACTCATCATGATCTTTCTTATCAAAATAGGAAGAGGTGTAATACTCTTCCCAACTCCTCTAATCATATTTATCAAAAACTCGAGGATACATAATTCATACTTCCTCTCCTAGAGTATCTATAGAACGTGACGACAATTCAGACTGATGTGACTGACTTTCTCTTTTCCAATGACATTCCTACCAATCCATTGAGCTACAGCCGGCTGGTTGGTTCGCAGAGACGACTGCCGAATACAATGTGAACTCGCATTGTAGTTTTCCTCTAAAACCGTCTTTTTCATCAAAGGCTCGATCCCAACAATTTGGGATTCCTGCAATGTGGCTACTAGATTGCGTTCTTCCTCCATGCCGAAAATATGAGCCAACAAATTTCTATCCACTTCTCTCTTTAATTTATTCACCTTCACAAAAAATTTATTACCATCCAACTCCCTCGTCTTATAGAATTGTTGGACCAAATCGTCGTGATAAAAGTCGTTCGTCGAATACAACAAATGCGTCCAATCCCTATGAATCATCTCGTCACTGTGAAAAGTGGTTGACAATAAAAGTTTGTTCCGGCAAAATTCTTCGTCTTTGAGTCATTGAAGTTTGGAGTCGATTTGTGGCTTGAGTGCAATGTGGGGAATGCGTTTGAATCAAACTAACTCAAAAATTGGGAGTGGGCGCGGTGGTCGCGGTGGTGGTTCGATTTTTTTTGGATTTTTGTTATGTTTTGGTGGTGCAAACTGTTGGAATTGGTGGTGGAGATGTTGTGGAGAAGTTTTGGAATAGGGGAATCCTAATTGGAGTGGTGGGTTTTGGTTTTGGTTTTGGGGTTTTTTTTTTTTTTAGGGTTTAAAATCGTTAATGGCGGAATTGGAATAGAAATCGCAAACTTATTTTGGTTTGAGGAGGGAGACGCACGTGCGCGACACATGGTGTGAGATTTGGGCCCAAGCCCAATTCGATTTTTCAAAATTTCCATTTTGCCCTTATGCGCGCAAAATTTAAAATTGAAATTGTCGATTCGTTATTTGTCCGATTTTTGCGAATGAGATATGAAAATGATCAAGAGAGAATTTCTAATCCAATGATACATAAAACACTCTATTCTAACCGTGGTTGACATATAAAAAAGTGGAAAATGCCTCGTACTGTGTATATGACATACTTCGAGGCGTATATACCGTCGCTAAAAGTCCTAAAAATCGTTGCAAAAGGCCAACTGGGCGTTGCAAAGGCGCTGCAAAAAAGTGGGTCACAAAAGCTAAATTGCGACACAATATATGGCGTTGCAAAAGCTTCCAGTCTTTTGCGACGCCATGGGTCGTTGTTAATACTTTTTCCTCATTGCTATTTCTATTTTTGAAACTAAACTAATTTTGAATTATTTGCCACGCATAGCATTGCAAAAATCTCCTTGTATCGACACTCAATGGCATTGCAAAAAGGTCACCTGTAACTGCACTTTGTGGCATTGCAAAAACCAAAGCCTTTAGCAGCAATATTGTCTGTCACAAAAAGCTTAAACAATTACCAACACCCAGAACGCGGCAAATAGGCTGTTTTTATTGTACCTCAAAATGCTCTACTTCTACATTTTACGTATTATATTATATATATTTTGAATCCTTTCAATTTATAAAATCATGCCCAATGCAATTTATGAAAATAACAATAACAACCTCATATCAATTGACAAATCATAACAAAATATATTTTATTAACTAACATCAATAATTACAAAAGTATTTGAATCATCCACACCATTGGTGTTTGCCAAAACATTGAATCAGACAAGTTCTTCAAAACTAGATTTTAGGGAAATTCCCAAATGTCGTATTCCGCCAATTGCTGATTTGAACAACATCCACCCAAGTTTTCTTCAATAACCTACCGGCAACCAATGCCAATCTGGTATAACAACAAATTAAGAAAAAGACACATAAGTAAACTTGTCTGATACATTACTAAAGCTAAAATGAATTGATGTAAGTAATGCACGATAACATTGTTACATCTAATAAAAAAAAAATGTGGATATTAGCATTACAATTCAAATTGTTTTCCACAACAAATGCTTCACATCAAACTCTCTACTGATCTCCGGAGTAGTAATCAACTAATCATACCATGATTCACTTGCTAAACACTACTAGAGTGCTTGAAAAATGACCTAATTAAAGACCTAAAACAAAGAATTTATATAGAAATAATTGGGATAAAATTAATGAACTTATTTTAATTTGCCATGGATATAAAAGCATAACACTAAAATGTCAAAAAGAAACAAAATTACGGATCAAGAGCAAGCACTCTGAATGGAGAAATGTTACTCTTACCTCTTGATATAGCTCTCTCATCTCTTAACACTGTGTAACCAAATGTCAAAACTTGTTTACTTCAGTCACTCCTGTGCACTTCACACCTAGCCAAGTAATTGGCCTAATCATTCTGATCCCCTACCAAACGATAGTGTTTAATGCAGTTTAAGATTTAAAACCTGATAGTCTTACTAGTATCAATACTAGTTTAGGGGACCCTGGATCTTACTAGTATCGATACCAGGCCCGGTCTCAATGCCTTGTACTAACAAAGGATTGAGCTCCAACTTATATTATAGAAAAGAAATCACCATATTAATTTTCTCGCTAACAAGTACTAAATTTCAGCACACACATATCAATGTTTTTCTTATTTTAAAACACTGCATGGTGCACAAAGTACAAACCATTGCACTATAGAAGCTAGGTAGATCATTCTATGTTAAGCCAAAGGCCCATAACTTAATTATAATTTGCTCAATGCATACAAGAAACACTACCACTGCAAAATAAAATCTTACCAACACTCGATTCATTCTTCACTTAATTACAAACTCGGGTTGCGAAGTTGATTGTGTCCTCAATCATCGACTTATTCCTGCAACTATAAATACATGCAAAACTTATATTAGAACAACACTAACAATTGATATAAAATATAAAATATTACTTAGTCAAGATACTATGACAAAGGAACAGACCTAACTTGGCAGCTTATATGTGTTGATACAAATCCATACACGTTCAATTTCTTCTAATTAGTTGCATTTCTCAACCAACACCTGTATAAATTCATTGCCAATAGTCATAGAATTGAATGACATACACAAATGCATCAAACAATGTAGTACATATAGGATCATTACTTCCAAATTAAATCAAATTACTGCAACCATGACTACAAATGCTAAGCAAAAATGTAAAAGAATACTAAAAGAAAGAAGAACCAACCTGAAGAATGAATGTTTCCGACTTTTATTCTCTAGTAGTAATTTTAGATTCTACACTTGTAAAATAAATTAAAAGAACCAACCAGAAAAATTAACCCAAAAAGAATCCAAAACTAAAACCAATTAACCCTGAAAAAAGTAGCAACCAAAAACTCGAAGCTTGGCCGGTTGGAGTAACAGAAAACCAAAAAACTAAATTTTCAAATAGTAAGAAATAGGTTGCTACTTTTAAATGACATAATAATCCGATCTGACATAATATACTTAAATACATTCTAAGCCTTGCTTCCTCGAAACCTATAGAGAAGACGATAAGAAAAAGGATGTTGCGTCTTCGTCTTTGCGTCTTCTAGATATGAATTACCGATGGTGTCTACCTAGCTAGTAAGAGGGTTTAAACTACAATCTAGAATCTAGCCTAATCTATTCTTACCTACCCCTTTTCCACTCAATCCAGAAACAAGATCGGACATTATTCCGGTTATTGTACTTTGAAGTCGCGGCAAAGCCAGATTCAAAAGAAAAGCAATTTAAGTGAGAGGATCGAAGGGGACGTAGATGAAGAGGTCCGGACACATGCATCCGCTCTGAAACAAGCTTGGTGTCCCCCGCCCCGACTCTTTTCTTCATATTCCCCGTGGTGATAAAGCTCTTATTGCAGTGCGCTTTCAATATTCTCCTTTGGCTCTTAGTCCAATTGAAGTGAAAGTGTAGGGCGCTAAGAAATATATGCAATTGAATCTTTATTCTGATGGTTTTTCTTTTGGGTTTTCTTTCCGTCCTTATGCTCAACCTCCCGCCTTTTGCCTGGTGCTCATGATGCGCTACGGATAACAAGGCCACCTTCACAACCTATTATTGAAAGAGAGTACAACGTACTATGAACACCAACAAAATTCAAAAGGCTTTTTTACTATCTCTGTTAACTGGGTTTTCAGTATGGTGGGCAGCAGCAAGAGAAAAAGATAGAGAAAAATAAACCCAATTTAGGGTTTTGGATTTTACTTTTTTATTTTTTGGTTTTTTGTTGGAGCGCCAATAATAAAAATAGGCCCGCCCATAAAACGTTTAGAAGAAATTAACTCCCGCCCATAAAAAGCCCAATAGCAACGCTTCTCTCGCTACAACACATACTACACCGAATAAAACATGGACATTTACAAAAGGTTTTTACAACGAAAGTGGCGTCACAAATGATTGAGTTAACTTTAACAGCAACAATGGCGTGGTAAATGATAAAGCCCTCTACAAAAATTGCATTTTTTGTTTTTTGATAAAAAAAAATTTATAACTATTTGCCACGCAAGAGGTGTCACAATAAATAAATTTATGTACAGTTAAGCTAATAGCACGACAAACCTTTAGCAGCCCCATATGGCGTTGCAATACATGACCTTTAACAACAATTTTTTGGCGTTGCAAAAGGGTGCGCTGCAAAAGACCCCTTTTGTTGTAGTGTTATGTGAATAAATGAAATCTAAATTCATAGATAATATCAACCCGAATCAAATTATGATTAAACGACATAAGCAACAAAAATGGAAACTTGAACAATCAAGGATGGAAAAACCAACACCCGACCCCCAAACAAATTTTATAGAACAGAGTTTAGAAAATTTGTTTTAAACGTGGATCTTTTAAAGTCAGATTCCCGAGACTTCATAAATTACTATTTTTATGGTTTTTTTATGGACACAATAAGTAGTCAAGACATAAATCACTCCATAGATAAACATGACTAAAAAAATTAAGAAAACATACGAAAGTGGAAAGCGTGAATTACGTTAAACGTGGACTTAGAATCCGGTACTTACTGTCACACACTCCATAGGGAGGGCCCAATTACTTAAATGATGCACTAACCAATATATGGAAGTGTAAGGAAGTACACCAAACAACAAAGGTCAGTCCTCATAGACGGGGTCCTGTCAAAGAACTTCCTCCACATCAGGGGACATTAACTCATGAAAATATTTTAACCGTTGGTCATTGACTTGAAAGGTACTGTTGTCCTTGGGATTTACCAAGGTGATCGCCCCGTAAGGGGTGACTTCAGTAACTAGAAAAGGACCGGACTAACGAGTTTTTAATTTTCCTGGAAAAATATGTAGACAGTAGTTGTAAAGCAAGACCTTTTGACCTACCACAAACTCTTTGTGCAAGATTTGCTTATCATGAACACGTTTCATGTTAGCTTTATAATCCTTCACGAGATCATAAGAATCGCTACGGATTTCTTGAAGCTCATTCAATTGCAACTTGCGCTTGGCACCCGCCTCATCAAAATTGATGTTAAGTCTTTTTATAGCCCACATAGCACGTTGCTCCAATTCAACGGGCAAATGACAAGGTTTCCCAAATACAAGTCTAAATGGAGACATACCTATAGGAGTTTTGAAAGCAGTCCTATACGCCCATAAGGCATCAGTTAGAAGCTTCAACCAAATTTTCCTATTAGGATTTATAGTTGTTTTGAAGATATTTTTGATTTCCCTATTAGAAACTTCTACTTGGCCGCTAGTTTGTGGATGATAAAGAGTTGCCACCTTATGTGTAAGTCCATACTTTTTAACTAGAGACGCAACAACTCTGTTGCAAAAATGTGTTTCACCATCACTAATGATGGCCTTAGGAATGCCAAATCAACAGAAAATGTACTCCTTAACAAAAAATACAACTGTCTTATGGTCATTGCTACGGCAAGCCATGGCCTCTATCCATTTAGACACGTAGTCCACGACAACTAGAATATATATAAAACTGTGGGAAACAGGAAAAGGACCCATGAAATCAATGCCCCATACATCAAAAATTTCTACCACCATGATTGGGTTTAATGGCATCGTATTATGCTTATTGATTTGCCCAAGTTGTTGGCAACGAACACACGTCTTGCAATGCACTTGGGCATCTTTAAAAATAGTAGGCCAATAAAACCCACATTAAAAAAATTTAGCAGCTGTTTTCATACCACTAAAATGGCCACCAAACTCTTTGTCATGGCAGAATAAGAGAACCTCATTATATTCCCACTGGAGAATACAACGACGAATAATCTGATCCACACAATACTTAAAAAGGTAGGGCTCATCCCAGTAGTATAGCTTAACTCTGGCTAAGAACTTCTTCTATTTATTTCTTGACCATTCATCAGGAAGAATATCAGACGCTAAATAATTCACAATGTCAGCATACCATGGTGCAGAAAAAATAACATATAGATGTTCATCAGGAAAATAGTCTGGTATAGACTCAGAATCACTATCATCGTCATTTGTTAGTTTAGATAAGTGGTCGGCAACTACATTTTCGACCCCTTTTTTGTCTTTTATTTCTAATGTGAACTTTTGTAGGAGAAAAATCCATCAGATTAATCTCTGCTTAACATCCTTCTTTGCGAGAAGGTACCTAAGGGTTGTATGGTCCGTGTAAACTAAAGTCTTAGAACTAACCAAATAAGGACGAAACTTATCTAAAGCATAAACGACAGCTAAAAATTCTTTTTCTGTAGTTGTATAATTCCTTTGAGCATCATTTAGAGTTTTACTAGCATAATAAATAACATTGGACTTATTATCTAGTTTATGTCCCAAGACAGCACTAATAACATAATCAAGCATCACACATGAGTTTGAAATGTTTAGACCAATCGGGAGGCTGTATAATGGGTGCAGAGGTTAAGGAAGCTTTTAAAGTTTCAAAAGCCTATTTACAGATAAAATTAAAATCAAAGATGGCATCCTTTAAAAGCAGATTAGTTAAAGGCCTAACTATTTTTGAAAAATCCTTGATAGAACGCCTATAAAAACCTGCATGGCCTAGAAAGGCTCTAATATCATGGACAATCCATGGTATAGGTAGAGACGCTATCTTATCTAGTTTGGCCTTATCTACTTCGATGCCATCACTAAAGACAATGTGCCCTAGCACTATTCTTTTTTTCACCATAAAATGACATTTTTCCCAATTTAAAACCAGACTCTTCTCTTCACACCGTGTCAAAACCTTAGACAGGTTAGACAGGCAGTCAGTGAAAAAGTCTCCATAGATAGAAAAATCATCCATAAAAATTTCCATGAAGCGCTCTACGATGTCACTAAATATATGAAGCATATACCGCTGGAAGGTACCAGGAGCGTTACAAAGGCCAAAAGGCATTTGTTTATAGGCATATGTTCCAAACGGATATGTGAAGGTAGTCTTTTCTTGGTCATCAATATCAATAATAATTTGAAAATAGCTAGAGTAGCCATCCAAAAAACAATAAAAAACATGACAAGCTAGACGATCGAGCATCTGATCTATAAAGGGTAAAGGAAAATGATCCTTTCATGTCGTGGCATTTAAACGTCTGTAATCGATACAGATTCTCCATTTCATAGGACCATGCGTGGAAACATATTTACCTTTAGCATTACGTACCATGGTAATCTCTGATTTCTTAGGAACTACATGAATGGGACTTACCCATTCGCTATCAGATATTGGGTATATGATATCCGCATCAAGTAACCGTAAGACTTCTTCCCTGACTACCTCTTTCATGGCAGGGTTCAAGCGATACTGAGGTTTGCGAGAAGTCTTTGCGTTATCCTCCAAATGGATACGATGAGTGCAAACATTAGGGTCAATTCCCTTAATGTCGTCTAGGGACCAACTAATCGCAGAACGATGTTTCCTAATCACCCTAATCAAACGTGCCTCTTCCTCCTCAAATAATAGAGAAGATATAATTACCGGATGACTACCATTCGGATCAAGTGGCGATATGCTTGCACACTTTCCACCCCAGGGGGGTGCTTCTTCTGAGGAGCAGTCTATGAGGCATGAGCATCGTCGCCGCAGGATGGATGGCTCTGGCCCATCAGGAGCTCAGGAGGCATCACCTTCCCATGTCCCTTCTACTACCAGCAGCGAGTGGTTTAGGAATATTATGAGTTGATGTTGATTTGTATTTGCTTTTTATTTTAGTTCGGATGTTAATTTATGAATTCCGTATTTAATTTTGAATTTGGTTGTTAAATGTTGTTTGAATTTCCATTTTAATATAATCCGGTTCTTTTTAAATTGTGCATTGTTTTTATCATTAATCCCACCTTCCCAAATTGTTTGGGGGGTGGTATTATGTATTCTAGCATGATTTTTGATATGATCCTCCGGTTTAGAATTGGTGTTCGAGTGAGAGTTGAGAATATTGCCGATATGGGCATCACTATGAATAGATATTGTGATAGGATGAAATCTTGATGAATTAGGCAGTTTCTATCCTAAATTCAACCTAAAAGATATTAGGTTTTTTTTGGAATAGAGAATATAGGTTGTTTCCGTTTTCGGGTTTGGAAATTTTTTTTGTTTCCGACAATTGTCTTAAAACTTTTTGGTAACTTTTCGATTCGTTTTAGCAACTTAAAACCTATAAAAACTTCATTCATTGTACACTCACAACCCACACTACACCTCACTTTCATTTCTCACCTTTCACTCCCACGATTCCCATCTTTTTATCCATTTTAGCACTATCGGCACTCGAGGCGCAGGCTGAGGAGAGCACGACACGCACCCTAAAGGAGCTTGCGACGCGGCCCTCTAGGCACCTTTTGACAGAATTTCATCAGAGTGCGACCTGCGCCCTACCAAGCCCTGAGCTGAGCGCGACCTGCGCCAACAACACTGGAATTCCAGTTTTCATCCTGAGCACGACCTGCGCCCATCCAAGGCACAAAGTGAGCGCGCCCTGCTCCCAAGTGCCTGGAACTTGAAAATCACCAAGGCTCACCCCGCGCCCTATCCAAACATTGGTGGAGCGCACCCCGCGCCCAGAACCCCGTGGTCAAGAAAAATTCCAATTTTTTGTGGGTTGTTCCAAGATCCTTCGCAGCTATTCCAACAAGTTTATTGGGGATGAGATTCCCTCATATCATACCGGAACAATCTTTTGAAGACTTATTCCAAAGTGACACCTATGGTGCGTGGTTTCGCGAAGTAATCATTCTAGCAGGATGGGAGCCACTATTAGTAAGTCCTGATGAACTTTATTTTCCCGCACTTACATCTTATTTTTATGATAATTGTAAGTTCTTTGATAGACCAGATGGAGAGCAAGTGTTCTCCATCACCATCGGGGATGAACCAATGGAAATTTCTAGGTTCTTGATAGCCTTTATGCTTGGACTTGCTATGCCGGCCGAAATACAAGACTCATGGGCCTATTTGGTGGATAATATGTACATGTATAACTATGATAATTTACATGAGCATTACGGGGTGGGAACCTTTAGGATAGAGGACCAAGGGGATTATAACGTCGCCCTTGGTAGCCTGTCTATGAACGTGGGCACTGTTATATTTTGGATTATGCTAAACATTAGAGGGGAATGACGTTATTCTTTTGTGAATGACAAAACTTGTGATATTTTCCTTGCTTTAGTTGGAGGATGTACACTCTATGATATTCCCCAGACCTTAATGTCTAGTTTATCCCGAGCCTATGGCAAGAGGCATGAGTACCTTCTTATGCCTGTTTTAATTTGCCGTATAATGCTATGTTTCTTCCCTGTTTTTTGTGCCCATTTCACGGATTGGGTTGGGGTAGACATTGTGAGACCCACCAATTGTATTATTCGATCGTTTCGTGCAATGACTTGGCAAGGGTGGAAGATACAACCTCATTAGGTTGCGCCTTACACCCCATCCGACCAAGTGGCGCTTGACAGGTTAGCTATAGTAGACGATAAGTGGCGTGAAGCCTGGCAAATTACCATGGCATGGCAGGATGCGAAGGAACCTCATTTCTTCATTAAGGATGAGGAGGGAAATGATTAAATGGGAGTTAAGGTTAGTTTTTATTTCAGTTAGTGTCTGCTTATGTCCCAAGCAATCTATTACTCATTAACCTCATAACGGGTGGAACTCTTATAGAGTTGCATCAGTTTTTCTTTTCTATATTAGTATGTTTAACCTTATTTTGCAGATGCTCCAGAATTTCACTCGTTTCAATGGTATTTCTCTACCCTAGTTATTTAAATACTTTGAGGACAAAGCATGCTTTTTGTTTGGGGGCATAGAAACACGTGTAATTAAGGCATCTATTAGGATATAGATATGTATAATATGCACTTGTTTTCTAGTTAAAAAAATTCAAAAATTTAAAAATATATATATATAAATAAAAAGTATGCTATACACTTAGGAATATTGGTATTGTTTTCTTTATCTACGCTCTCAATAATCTAGAAGTCTCACGTAGCTTTTGCATTAGAATAGTTTTTAGAAACTTAGGCTAATATGTAGGTAATAATCCTTGTATCTATCTATAAATATGTTACATGAGTATCTATGATTGTTGACAATAAGTTTATGAAATCTAGGCTAGAGTACTTATTCTACAAATCTTGTGAGAATATAGCCTAAAGCCTTATATGAGTGAACATTTGAGAAATGACACAAGGGAGAAGTAAAATCCGGATAGAGAAATCACACGTCCACTTGCTTGATTACTATACCATATCCTAAGCGAGAATTTAGGCCTTCTTTGGATCGATATAGCCAGAAATTCCAACCTATGAATTATTTTCTGCTAGTCGCCCCTCTAAGCCTTTCTTTAGCCTTTCATAAACCACAAATCCTTTACCCTATTACAAAACAAAACAAAAAAAAAAATCAACCTACCTAATTCTTTGAATAAGTCTGAGAATAGAGATGAAGAATAGAAAAGAGAAGAACCTTTGAAATCAAGAATTCGTTAGTCGCTACATAAGAGAAAAGTAAGTTTCCATCCAAATAAAAAAAATAAAAATAAAAGGAAATAAAGAGTTAGAACTCCAAAAATAGAATCAAGAAGTCAAAAGCCAAAGGAAAAAAATATATATGGCTAAGGATGGAAACAAAGTGTAGAAGCAAAAGTAAAGAATAAGGTTTTCTCTAGTTACATAATATGAAAACTCTATTATCTCAGACTTGTCCTCTTTGAATATCCATTTCCTTCATTCTTAAACCATCTCCTAATCCCCGCAACACCTAATAAAGACCTCTAGCTCAATTAGGAATAGGTTAGTGTGATAGTAAGTGGCAGATGTGTTTGATCGACTCCGACTTTCTTGTGTGTCATTGAGATTGTAAGGTAAAGTGTGCCCACTGCACACTAGAGTAGCGAAACTTGAGCAGAAAAATCAGAGTAGTTTTTGTCTTGACATTTATGTGAGGACCTACTTAAGGATGTTATTCCGAGTTTTCATAAACAGACCTGCTAGTTCATCTCATAGTATTACTCATTGTATATATGTTTATTCGTAGATGATTGATTATTATGCATATATTAGCTTAGGTTTCGACTTGATTATTCAGTACTCATTGCTAGTGAGATGTATAGATAATTGAGACATAGATAAGGAAACAATAGTTTATTTTTGAGTCGTTGTAGTATAGATGAAGTTTGTGAGTACCTTCACTGGAAAACTCTCACGAGGCTATAACTCGTCCACTAGGGAATTCCTAGTGGTTTAAGGCCTTGTTGCATATGGTCAATGCAATTGCACTCGGCAAAATGAGATTAGTTAGAACTCCATTTTTGGTCATCTATGCTAATTTCTCATATTTGCTTGAGGACAAGCAAAATGTTGTTTGGGGGTGGTTTGATAAGAACCCAAAATTGTAGTTTTAACCCCTTAACAATAATACTTTTAAACCAATTATGCGACTAATAAATAAGAGTTACTGCTAATTACGTGTTTTTATATATTTCAGGCATTAAAGTCAATTATGTATAGAAATGTGCCACTTTGGCGATATAAAGGAGCAAGGGTTGGTTGCTAAGAAGTTCTGGGATTAAAGGCCAAGACGGGCAGAAACAGCACACAAAAGTCAGCAGAATTTCCGAAGATCGTATCTTTGGACTCAGGCCTCGGAATTGGTCGTACCTTATGTCAAAACGACCGACTCGAAAAGAGCTTTCCAATGGTCTAAACATTGACCCAATCAGAGGATCAAAAGTAGATAAAAAGCCTATTGAAGTCAAAGCTAGCTGAAAAAGGGCCTATGGACTGAAGAAATTGGGCTTTGGGCTTGATTTTCCGGCCCAAAACATGGACCCTCAGCCCATGCACGAAAATGTGGATCTGGTCTCCTCCATTTCCACACACAAGACTTAGCTCTTAAGAAGGAATTAGCTTAGGTTAGAAGGTAGCCATTAGAGTAGCCATTAAAAAGCTTAGTTCTAGATCTAGTTTTTGGATTTATTTAATTAGTTTTCATTCCATTAATTAGTTTCATTCCTTGTTTTAGATTAGTTATTTGAATCATTGAATATCATTCATTAGATAAATAAAATAGTTAGTTCTTGTTAAATTTGATCTTGTTATTTAATGATTGTTTAGATTAATTTCGATTATTGTTATTTAATGATTTCTTAGTTGTTAATTTAGATTTCAATTATTGTTTAGTTAAATTTAATAAAGTTAGAATTTTTATATTATGTCTTAACTAGGATAGGAATATTGGGAACCAGAATCACTGATGCCCATAGCTCGTGGAGTGGGGTACCCAATGCAAATTGATGAAAAGACTCTTAACAGAGAGTATGGATACTATGCTAATATTTTAGTGGATGTTGATCTCTCTGAACCAATTCGAACCAAATCTATGTCAGAACAAAGAACAACACTTTCTGGCAAACAATGAAGGTGGGGAAACTTCCAAAGATGTGTACACATTGCAAGATTATGGGGCACTTAGTCATGGAATGTAGGAAGCTACGAAATGATATGCAAAATAACAAGGAAAAGGGTAATAAAGATAAAGAGGTGGTAGTGGATGTCACTCCCTCCTTGGAACCTTTAGGTAACAAACCTTTCAGAAGGCATGGAAGCAAAACGAATTCAGGAGAAACAAGTAAACAAGGGGAGAGTTTCTAGAGAGAAAAACACAGAAAAACCAAAAAAAGTACAGGTCCAGAATATGTTTGAAGGGTTGGAAGTGGACGAGTTACATACTATTGAGGACCAGGAACAACAAGTAGATGACTAGGAGGAAATTCCACCTATTACCACTGGGCTGGGAGAGACTCATATACAAAGTCTTGGAGTGGAACAAAATGTGGATTAAGGAATCCAAAATACCCCACACATTCCTATGTAAGAGACCAGGCAACTAAAGAAACAACAAGCCCTGTCAGAGTTGAGACAACTGTAGCAACAACAAGCCCTATCAGAGACCAGGCAACTATTGCAACAAAAAGTTCTGTCAGAGTTCATACAACTGTAGCAGCAGCAAGTCCTGTCAGAGACCAGGCAACTATAGCAACAAAAAGTCCTGTCATAACCCATGAAACAGAAAGTTCGAAAAAGGGTAAGAATACAGCAGCAGTGGTGGGAGACCAAACTAAAGCAATGGACTCTCCAACACTTTTAAGAGAGGATTCTCTACTAAACTATAGAAATAGGGATAGCTCTGTCTCTCGGATTCATACCTCCCTAGTTGGAATCATCATAGCAGACTCGGAAGCAGAAAAAGTTTTACATCTTCTAGAAAAAAAAAAAAAGGTTTGAGAGTTAGAGGATAAACCACCTGATGTAATCTCTCCTCAATCCTTGAGTAAGGCTGATGCTGCAGAAGCGGAAGAGAGTGCACAAGTCCTTACTAACAAAGGCACTCATAAGTCACAGTGGAAACAACAGAAAACTGATTTACCCATCACTAGGTCCAGATCCTGATTTAGGACTGGTAATAGGGAAGAATAAGGTGGCTCTCGCCATTAACATCAATAAATTTTCATCCTTCACAATGAGGTGCATCTTTTGGAATATTAGAGGAATTGCAAATGACAAATCGCAGAACCATCTATCCAAGCTTATCAATAAATGGGATCTAGATCTTGTGGGTATCACAAAACCTAATACTCTTCCCAAGGATTTTCCTATCAATGTTCTCCACTCACTAGGAATGAACAATACCTTTTACTCTAATCCTAGTTCAAATCCGAATCGAGTTCCCAATCTCTGGCTCATCTGGAAAGCTTCGATCCCCACTCCCACTTTGATTCATTTTTCAAATCAACATATTACAGTGATGATTGATAGAGCTCTCATTACCATAGTTCATGCTCACTGTATCTCGGTGCACAGAAGGCAACTCTACTAGAATTATCTAACATCAATCCACTCAATATGGCGTGGCTGATTCTTGAGGACTTCAACACCTACCTGAGTATTTCTGAAAAGAAAGGTGGAAACCATCTTACTACAACTTCTATGAATGAATTCAGGGACTTTATTAGTAATAACCAACTAATGTAAACTCCTAGCAGTGGATATCAGCTCACTTGGTGGAACAAACAAGTAGGGAGTTTCAAAATTTTGGGCAAGTTAGACAGAATTCTTTGTAATGCAAACTGGGGTTCCTTATTCTTTGGTTGGAAGTATCAGGTGTCTAGCCAAATTTGTTTTGATCACTCTCCTCTTCGGGTGGAAATATCAGCATTCCTCAACCCTAGAACAAGCCCTTTAAATTCTTTAATATGTGGTGTACCCATCCTACCTTCAGAGACATAGTGCTTGACAGTTGGTAGCAACCAATTTTGTGAAATTCCATCTTTATTCTTACACAGAAGCTAAAAAGGTTGAAGGGTGTCCTGAAGAAGTGGAATAAGGACACTTTTAGCAATATCAAAGTCAAAGTGGAAGAAGAATAAAAAAAATTAGAGCAGATGTAGGAACAATTTGAGAAAGGAAATGTAACAGAGGATTTCGCTACTCAAATGGTGGATTAAGAAAACCAAGTGGAGTTATTATTACATCAAGAGAAAATGTTCTGGAAACAGAAATCAAAAACAAAAATGGGATTCAGACAATGACAGGAGTACTAAATTCTTTCATGCTATGGCTAATAGAAACAGAAGCAAGTCATTGATAACAGAAATGAAGACTGATGAAGGAATCACTCTAGATACTCAAGAAAAAATTAGAGATCATATTGTCAGACATTATACCGACAAATTCAGGAAGGTAGATCACATCATGGACTGGGAACTCATTCACCACATGCCTCAAGACCTGCAATCGGAGGATAAATTCCTCACCACTATTCCGTTAGCAGAGGAAGTGAAAGCGGTAGTTTTTCACCTGAATCCAGACAACTATCCAGGACCAGATGGATTCTTTGGGTTTTTCTTTCATCACTATTAGGATATAGTCAAGCATGATCTAGTACGAGCCATCAGTTACTTCTTTATTAAATCTAGATTGCCCATTGGATTTAACTCCAACTTCATTGTTCTTATCCAAAAAGAGAAAAATGCCAATCAGCTAGGAAAGTTTCGTCCAATATGCCTCTCCAACTTCATTTTCAAGGTCATCACCAAGATTCTAGCCAAAAGGTTGTCTCCAATTGCAGAAAGAATTATCAGTAAGGAACAATATGGCTTCATTCCCAACAGAAACTCCCAACAAGCCATTAGTCTAGCCTCGGAGCTAGTGAATGAATTGCAAACACCCAGATATGATGGAAGTATTGGAACCAAACTTGACATCTCTCAAGCTTTCGATACTATGGACTAGAACTTTATTTGGGCAGTGATGTAGCATGTAGGATGATCAGATGGTTGCAAGCAATCTTTCAGAGTAATACAACGTCAATCATGATCAATGGAGGTCCTCAGGGATATTTTTCAATAGGAAGAGGATTAAAAAAGGTGATCCTCTCTCCCCGATGCTCTTTGCTCTGGCGGAAGACTGTCTAAGTAGAAGCATCAACAAATTGGTTCTTCATAAGAAAATTTAGCACATGGTGGTTAACTCCAAATATTCCAGTCTTTCTCACTTATTGTTTGCAGATGATATTTTCCTTTTCTGCAATGCTAACATAAGGGGCATCAAGTAACTTGTCAAACTTTTTAATAGATATCAGTTGACCTCTGGACAACTCATAAATGAGGAGAAGTGTAAGATTTTTCTGAGCCCAATGAATAACAGGAATTTTTTGATTCAGGAGGTTATGGGTATAAAAGAAGGCAGGTTACTTGAAAAGTATCTTAGGGTTCCATTGATTATGGGCAAAGTGACAAAAGCTGCGTTAGCACCTTTAGTGGACAAGATTAGGAATAGAGCTACAAGGTGGGCTGGCAAAATGCTCTCCTTCCAAGGAAAAGTAGTCTTAGCAAGACATATTCTTAATAACATAAGGGGTAGGGGACCCCGTTAACAACCTCGCTTACCGATCAAAAAAAAAATGTTCTTAATAACATACCAGTCCACAACATGGCAATCTACAAATGGCCAAACTCAGTGATAAAAGAATGTGAGAGCATAATTTGAAATTTCATCTGGAGTGGTAACCTTGCGGAAAGGAAATCTTTTACGGTGTCATGGGAAAAAACATGTAAACCGTTGGAGGAGGGAGGTCTGGGCATTAGGAGACTCAAGGATATCAACCTCTCAATGCTAATAAAACAAGCTTGGGGCTTGCTTACTGAGGAGAGTGATTGGTCTGCCTTCATGCGAGGCAAATACACAAACAGGTCGGGTACATGGACTGACTACAAGACCTCGATAGTCTCGAAGGGTATTGGATGGGCTCTCAAAGAAATGAATCACCTGCATGGATGGGTGGTAGGAAATGGGGCATCAATAAATGTTTGGAGAGAGAATTGGATCTATCAAAAACCGATTTGTGAATTTTTCTAGGAAGAATGTAAAGATATTAGGAAGCTCCAAGGCCGACTCAATGAATTCATACAAGGCAACCTTTGGGACTTCTCCAGCAACATGACTCAAGTTTTGCAGCTAATTGGTATCAATACCTCTCATCTGTAGCAACCTGACAACTCAAAGGAAGATGAGCGAGTCTGGCTCTCAAACGTTAAGGGGAAGTTTGCAGTTTCAGCAGCGCATGAGGATATTCGGAAGAAAGCACCGAAGCAAAAAGGATGCAAGTTCATCTGGAGCTCTAAAATTCTTCCAAAGACACAAGGTATAGCATGGAAACTGATTCGGGGGGTTTCCAGAACAGATGACATGTTACAAAAATGGAAGACACAGCTGGCCTCTCGATGTTATATATGTAAGCAGTAGACAGAAAACCTGGAGCACATTCTCTATCACTGTGAATTAGCCAAGAGAGTTTGGGATCATGCTAGAAATATCTTCAGCATTACATCACACATTGATTCCTTCAATGACATCATGCAACTGGCCAGACACCATAGCTCATTGATTCTAGATATGTGGAAAGCTTGCTCGCTGACAAGTCTGGTAAGCTTATGGAAGAATCGAAATCAGGTGCTCTATGATCAGAAGAACTCCAGCTTTTCTAACATTTGCTTTCTGACTAGAAGGGTCATCATCAGAGCATACTACAAATCGTCAGGTACCATGAACAACACAGTGACCGAAATGAAAATTCTTCACACATTCAATCTCCAACACAAACTAAGAAGAGCCCCAAAATTCTGGAATGTTATTGGCTCATCCCACCTCCTGGCATCATAAAAAAATAATGTGGATGGAAGTTCACACGGGAACCCAGGTAGGGTTGGTTAGGGAGTGATTCTCAGGGATGACATGGGTAACATTTTGGGGGCAACAGCAGGAGGCCTTGTGGTATCAACTAACTATCTGGCAAAAACTTATGCTATTATAGAAGGGATTGAAGGACTGGATTGGGACTAGAGATATATTTGGGTGGAATTTGACTCTGCATCGGTTGTCAAAGCCTTTCAGGAAGACAGTGCATTGGAGGGTAAGAACAAAATGGAAGCAACTTAGAGAGAAAGCATCATGGATCAATGTTACAGCTACATGGAGGGAAACAAACTCAGGTGCAGATAGCTGTGCAAGACATGGGGCAGCATTGCAAAATGGAGAAAGTAAATGGTGGGACAATAAACCTCCTTTTGTGAGAAATTTGGAGAACCACTTTACTACTTACTTCCGATTCATAAGCTAAATGTAGGATGTAATAGGTGGGTACACAACTGATGATACCCATACTAAACAGTTCTTACCACTTCATATTCTTTTTCCTTGTAACATTTTATTCATTTAATCAATTACCTTTTAGCGAAAAAAATTGACAGAGAAAGATCTATGTACTGATATTCGACATTAATGGTAACATCTTCCCTTTTTCTCATTCATTTTATGTACTTAATTTTTATACATTGAGGACAATGCATATGTTAATTAAGTTGGGGGGAAGGTGTACTTGAGAAATGAATTTTGAAAATTGGTTTTCAAAACAAAAAATCTTTTTGTTTTCTTTTATATTATTAGCATGAGAAAGATGAATTTTAATGATGAGTCTGGGATATATATTCTATATCACTTAGTGTTGAGTTTACTGAATAGTTGATATTGTTGATTTCATTGATGGTTAGACTATTTATTATGCTCAGACATAGTTCTTATTGATAGAATTCTTTATCAAGGCACCACCATAGTACTTGGTTAGTTTTGTGTACTTCTGCTAGTTGAGAGATTTAAACCCCTAGTAAACTGGAAGTAGATTTTTTAGACTTAACCCGTGAGACTTGAGCTTTATACCCATTCTTTGGAGAGTTCTTATGTAAAATCCGAGTCTTCGTGGCTCAACTTCTTTCAGTTCTTTATTTCGTTCTAATATAGTCTCATTATTCCTTAACTTGGTTAATCACGAAGTGACATCAACTGGGGAGATAGCCATTAGGTCTTGTAGTCTATTCGAAATAGATTATCATACTGATAAGTCAAGTAGTGAACCTATCCAGCCTTTATCCCACCTAGTATAGTAAGGCCATCATGTTAAACCATTTTGATACATCAAACAAGGTAGTGGAAAGCAAACATATCAAATATTAATCGAGGATATACCACTAAGCAAGAGAAGAAAAAAATAGAAAAAGAAAAAGAAAAAGTTGAGCAGATTTGATGGAGAAGCCAATACAAAGGAAGAATTTTCTCTACAATACAGAAATCAAAGACATCTTCCAAGAAAGAAGCAAAACCCTTAGTGTTCTTCAGAAACCCTTCGAATCCTTTTTACCTTTCCTTCATAAACCAATCCCAAGCCAAGTTACATCCCATGACTTATCACTACAGTATGATACAAAGTCTAGAGTAGGTGAAAGGATGCTAAAGCGAAGGACCCGACCATTCATATGTGATTGACATTCCTTCCATGAGACTACTTTCATCCAGAAGTCCATTTTTCAAGGTCGTATATGGGATGTTCGCATTCTTTATTCTTTTCCCCCACATATATGAGGTAAAATAGTAGACCATCTTCTGAGAGATTTTTTTCTGAGATTATATATGACCGGTGAGGATTGAAAGTCGAGATTATCTATTTAAAGGTAAACTAGGAATTTCGTTTCTTGGATAAGAGAGTATAGAAGATTGACTAAGTACACGCATAAGCCTTGATTGAGAGTTTTATCAATTTTTTCTACCTCCCAGCATAATCTATGAGTCTTTGCAGAAACGAAGTTAGCAATGGAGACCTGTCCATTGGACTAAGCACTAAGTTGGTGAGAATTTTCTCTCTCTGAAAAATACTATCATTCTTAAACTTTCTATTGATTGATTTTGTGGGTAGGTATATCACCTAAAAACCCTCACGAGACTATAACTCATCTTTTTTGGGGAACTTAAAGGTTTAAAGCCTTGTTGCATAAGGTAAATGCAATCGCGATGCCTGCGAAAGTGAGTTAGGATTTTATTTTTATTAAGATGTGATTTTGATCACTTATCTCTTTTTTATCTTATTTGCTAAGAAACTAGAAAAAGGCTAGTTGGGGGTTATGATAAGTTCTTAAAAAGTGTATTTTAACCCTCAGTTATACCCATCTTATTATACTAATAGTACTTGTAAGTTGTGTTTTATAACTTTACAGGTGAAAAAGAGAGTTTTGCCAAATATTAGAGTTAAAGGGGCAAAACGGAGCAATTCGGAGTATTAAGGATCACATGGGAGCTCATGGATAATTATGAATAAGGCCCAAGGTTTCGAAGCTATGAGAAGATACGACTTGGACCTATTTTAGAGCTCACTTGAAAGCCCAAGACAAAAAGACTGATCAGCTCCCAAATGTGCGTTTTATTATATTTATATCACTGCATTACAACCCTTCTTACTCATAATAAACAAACAACTCATAGCTTTTACTACCTTTTGCAGGTTACAGGCCATTTTAGACCACTTATCATAAAAGATGCATATTAGTATCAAAATGAGTTTTATTAACGCTTCTTATGAAAACTCAAGATGCTATGAAAAAGTGTTGAAAAACTCAAAAGTCAAAGTCAAGGTCAAAGGTCAAAGGACTCAAACCCAGAAGATTGAAAGTCATATCCTTAACTCAGAAGACTGGAGATGGATGACCTTTTCACAAAAGAAGACTTGCTCAAGACCTAGCTTGCTCTAAAGAAGATAGAGAAAAAGCAAAAGCAAAAGCATAAAGGAAAAGTAAAAAACAACATAGTGAGGTGTCTTGATTGTAGAGGGAGAGGGCAAATCAGTCATTGTAAAAGTAGGAGTATAAAAGTAAAAAGTAGGGAAAGAAAGCATTATCCAATTTTTGGTTTGACAACCCAAAAATTGAGATCAATTTATAATGCTTTCTTAGGTAGATTTATTTTCTTGCAATTTAATTTCTTGTATTGTTATTTACTTATTTTCAATCTATTTTGTTTTATTTATTTTCTTGTTTTCAATCTTCATTTCATTCTTGCTTCCAATACTCGTGTTTTCAATCTTTTCATTTCAAGCACTTGTCATACAATCTTGTCATTCACTACGCCATAACAGCATTTTTGTGACACCAATTTGGCGTCACAATTAATTTTTGTGACGTCACAAATTTTTGTGATGTCAATTTGGCGTCACAATTTGGCGTCACTGATTTTTGTGACGGCATTTTGGCACCACTATTTTTTGTGACGGCAGTTCGGCGTTACTAATTTGTGACGGCATTTTGGTGTCACTAATTTTTGTGACAACATTTTGACGTCACTAATTTTTGTGACAATGTTTTGGCGTCACAAATTTATGACAGCATTTTGGTGTCACAAATCTTTGTGACGGTGTTTTGGCGTCACAAATCATGTTTTTTAGTTTTAAAAAAATATATAAATAATTATTTGTTATATAAGCATACAGCTGTTGGTCATATATTCTGAAACTACCTGCAGGTGCTTCAATCACTACTATAAAAGTCTTTCCATTCATCTACATCTCATTACCATTTCACAAATAAAAAAGACTTGTATTAAAAATAGTTAATATAACATTGTATTCTCAATTCTCAACAAACAATATTATAACGGTAAACTTGTTACAAGCTGTCAAGCTATATGTGTAGTCCCAAATAATAAATTTCAACACTTATATATTCACTACCAAAAACACAAGTTGCAGTCATTGAAGTTATCAATGAGTGTAACTTGGTGATAAAGTCATCACCTTTTCTTCTTTAATCTTCATGTTTTCATCTTTCAACTTCATGTTTTCAATGTTTCTACTCTCTTAACACTAGTTTTTCCATACTCATCAGGAATAGAAGAAAAATATGAATAGGAAAAGTTAAAAAGTTGTTGTTTTCACTCATCAATCATTCCTCCCATCTTAAGATTTATGAAAGAAACTTCAACCACTACCACCACTACTATTACTATTTCAAATGGCGCCGCCGTCATGGATCTAAGCTTGGGAAGAAGATTAGCAAAGACAACCATTTCTAAACTCTTCTCCTTCATTTTTTTTAAATTACTTTCAAGTTTTTTTTAGTTATTGTCTATTTATTTACTTACTCGTGTTTTCTTGTTTTATTGCAGATTTAATCAAATGGAACCCACCATTGGAACACCACAAAGGAGCAACAGAAGTTGTCGGAAGCTCGGAGCAAATGGGAAAAAAATGAGCCGCACCTGCGCCCCTACAAGCGGCGCCCATGCCCGCGTCCACACTGCCTTGGTCCGCATCCGCACGTTTACCTGCACCTACACCTCCTTCAACCCGCGTCTGTCCCTCTATTTTCACAGAACAAGATTCCGTAGGTACAAATTCTTCTTTATGTTTCGTAGTTTAATTTAGTAGGATTAGTTTAATCAAACTGTTAGCCATTTGAAACTAGTTAGGTTTTGAATGTTTAATGTTTTAAAAAACCAAAAAAATATAGATATAAATATTTTAAAATTACAAATACAAATACAAAAATATTAGTTTATTTTCAGTTTTAAGTAAATAATAGTTTTAGGATAATATCATGTTTTTACTTTACCATGATTATTTTTCAAAAAAAAAAAAAAAAAAAAAAAAAAAAAAAAAAAAAAAAGGATAATATAAACTTAGATAACGATTAGGATAACTAGGATAAAGTTTAGGATAATACCAATCTTGTGCCTAAAGTGAAAAGTCCATTGTCTTTTGGTTGAAGTTTAATAATTTACCAAGTGTTAATTAGAAGTTTGATCTACTTAGAATATTTGGATGCGTGAGGCGAGTAGTGCAACATTACGCTCACGCATCTCAAATCAACTTGAAGATTAAAACTATAATCATTGACATTGTTCTTTTCATTAATCTAGTTAAGTAATTATAAAGTTATATAGTTAAGTAATTATATAGTTAAGTAGTTAAGTAGATATATGGTTATTAAGTAATTATATAGTTAAGTAGTTAAGTAGATATAAAGTTAAGTAGTTAAATCGTTAAGTAGTTAGTTTTTTACTTTACATTAATTGTGCAAGTTAAGCCCACGAAGGCAAAGTTGTAAATTATTGGTTGTGCCACATTTTCAACCCGACTTTTGGGTTTAGATAGTCAAAATTTGTAACCGAACAAATCGCTCGAATTGTTGGGCTTGATTCTCAGATCACATGCCAACCAACGTCGACTACACCTCAAACAGCGTGTACGCATGGCTTGAGAGGTAAAACCCTCAACCTCCTCGCAACTCCCAATCAGAGGATACTTGGTGTTTACAAAAGCATGCTTGTGTGACTTCGTGTTTAACTTCCACACTATATTTACTTTAACGTGTATAAGGCTAAACCCGAGCCACATAATAACCATTGGGAAGTCATTACCCGATGTAGATAAATCGAACGATGCTTGTTACTTGAGGCCCAACCAAATAAATAATTAAAATCAACTAACTAAAGCCAAAAGCAGTCACGTTCCTCTAGAAAAGGACAAAAATATAGCCACAAGGATTTAGAGTAATCAATTACCATATTCCGGTGGACGAACTACCTTCCTCACTCCCCTCCTCCAGATTCACCGTGAGTAAGTTTCTTGGTAGCACACCACTTGGTGAAGTGATTGCTTACTCTTCTAAGCCGTGTGTAGATCCCACCTAGTTTTGCGCCAACTGTTCGTTTCAAACATGGCATAGTAATCTATAAACTAAGCAAAATATTTTCAAAAAACCAAAAAAATGAATTTCTGTTGTTTGTGCATCATTCTTGTTTGAGCATTCATGGCTTATCAATATGCATCGTAACCGTCATGGAATTACAATGCAAACCCAGAACCTTGTTCTTTTTGCAGTAGTCCTTATCACTGGTTATCTCATTGTCCATCATATACCGAATTCGAGTCTACTACGGGAAATCCTTACGATTACAAATATCAATTTTCAAACTTCCCTATTACCCAATACATGCACAAGTTTTCTAGTCATGCCGACTATTCATGGAATTCCACCACAAATAGTCAACCATCATTCATGTATCCACCTAGTCAGTCAGATTACGGTTTCATTAACAGTCCATCACCATACATATCTCAGTCCATGCCAAATTCATATTTCACTCCACCATCTATCACAGACCAACTCTACTAAATAATGGATGAACAATCAAAAACAATTCAGGAAATGACACAAACCTTGTGTTTTCTCCAATCCAATTCAAATGATACCTTCTCTGATCCCCAATATTCATGACCAATCAAATCTCCATCAACATCCACCTGACTATCGTTAGAATTCCAGCTATTATGAAAATGACTACATGTCTGAAGTCAGAGTTTCTCTCATATGCCTTAATGCATCATCACCCACAATTGAGAAAACTCCGGCAGAAGAAAGTCAAGAACTTGTGTTGGAGATTAACTCGACAAACTTGGACAATGACATTGAGAAAATTTATGAAGATATAGGAATAGAGGAAAAAGAACATCAAGTGCCCGAAAAAGAGGACATAAAATCTATGGTGGAACGAGGATCTCAATTTACTTTGGTCGTTCAAGACTTAACAATGGAAGAGATTTGTGACATCCTTACAATTTCTAAAATAAACCACAATTTTGTGGATACGCCCAAGCTAGATGAAGAGACTTCTGAATTCTCGAGAGTATGTGATAGCCACCACCCAACCACCATTCTCCCAAGTTAACACCTCTTTCCATTCACTCATCTAACATCACCAAGATTTCTATCTCTCCTTTATTTTAAATAAACCTTAATTTCGCACTTGAACCAATCACCTTCGAAATACTTCATAATTTTTTAATCCTCCCAGTAAATAGACTTTGCCCAATATACAAACACAAAAGTCCATCATTTCAATAGTTAAGAAACCTGGTATGTCATATTCCCCATCATTTGAGCCTCATAAAGGACATCTACTACCAACCTCTCACTCTTTTGGACAATTCAAACATGATGAATTATTGCATAATTTCCATGAAGTGTTACATAAGCATCATTTTATCATTCTGCATCTTACACTCCAACTGCATCATTTCATTCTGTTTGGGGGTAAATGCTTTAATATATTTTTCATGATTGATCCCCAACTGTTTAGACAATTAGTATATAGTTAACAAACATATCATCCATCTTACGCATAGTCTTGGGAAATCTGACTTAAAATGACCCCACGTATAGTCTTGAATATCTAACTATAAAATATTCATATTATACTTTCTCGATGCATTCCATGGGAGTCCTTAAGGTAACCAGGCCCTCCTCTTAGAGTGTATGGTTGTAAGTGTCGGAACCTTAGTCTACGTATATCTCGTATTTTCTTTGTAAAACATTTTTTACTCGTCGTTTCAGTAAGTGTGACCCTATAGAACGAGTATACAATTTTCTTTTTCTTTCTTTTACATTTCTTTTCCAATATAGTTGTTTTTTTTTCTCCGTTCTCATAATAGAAGATTCTCAATATATCAATAGTTATGTGATTTTTCCAAAAAAGATAAAATGGACAATGGATTCCACCTAAACCAACCCTTAGAAGTATCCAATCTCCATTCTTCTAAGGGAGGTTTGAGAATCAGTTATGTGTTGCTAAAGGTTGCCCATATCACCATGCACTTAATGTTTCATCTTAACCCACATAGATACCAATTGTCCCTTGCTCAACAATATATCATCACCTCAACCAGAAAAAGTCTATGCTTTCAATGTACCAAATGCACCATGGAGGCAACACCCAAATTATACATGGGGTACTAATCCACAAACCCATCCACCTCTAGGGTTCGTTCACCAATCACGTCAAACCACCAAATACATTCAGACAAGGACAAAGTAGCTACAACAATCAGAACAGAGCAATGGTTCCATCCCATTTTAACCATAACTACCAAAATCCACCAATCAACAACTAAAGAGACCTAGTTCTAGTTACATCACCCACTAGTGTCCAATCAGATAAACCCTTCCATTACGTCTTGCGCAGTAAATCCCCCAACACACACATAACTGAAGCCACAATCTGACTAGATTAGGTTCAATAAATAGCCGACATGAAAGTTGCATGAGATTACTTGTTATGGTTTGTTTTCAAAATTAGAGTTAAGAATCACAGCTTTTGAGTACGAGTATTTTAAAATATCTCTACATAGTTTTCAAAAGTAGAGGATATAAAAATGAAAATTATACGCCCCAGAGTAACCAAAATGATACCAGATTAACGTATAATTTTATCTTATTGTCAAAACCTCTGTATGGTTAGAGATATCTTTTGGTTGGGAAAACCAACTAAAAAAAAATTAAAAAAAAAACGAGGCGTCTTCAAACACGAATTAAACAAATAGTATAACAAAAAGTGATATTTTTCTTTGTTTAATTCTATCATTTGCCTCCACCTCTCTATATTTGTTTCGAGAATCTAACATTAAAATACTCAAACCCTTATTTTTAAAATCTTTCCCCTTCTCAACCTATTTTTCAAAAATCTCATAATTTTCAAAAATACAAAAAACCAAAAAAAAATATCATCATAGAATAACTATGTAGCTTACCATTACAATAACCCATGTATTTCTCATTCTATATCAAACAACCCACGCTCTAAACTTATTTGGGGGTGGTATATTTTCATCATGAAGAATAGAATATAAGCGTACTACCATTTTTGCTCATGTTTCTATGGTAATCTCTTTCCTTAGCTCTTCAAACTTTGAGGACAAAACATATTTCTATTTAGGGGAGGTATAGTAATATTTTGCAAAAACTAGGCATTTCTTATATTAGTTATAGTAGTATATTTCTTCCTTTCTTAATTTTTTTTTTTTTTTTTTTGAAAAAGACCAAAAATATTTTTCTGTTTAGTATTAAAGGTCTTGTCTCCTTTTTCCATGATGAATAAATAGTCTAGAAGTTTCATTATAGCAATAGAGTAAGGATTCATTCTTCGAACTTAGACTAATATATGTATAATAGTTTCTGCATCTTTTCATGAATGACATTGTTTCGACCCCCACATATGTGGCAAACGTCCATTATTAGGGGTCTCTATTTTATTCGTTTAATCAACAGGGCTAAAGCCTAATTCACAATATCATGGATCAATATACAGGCCCATTAACTCATGTGTCTAAGGCTGAACCTTAGCCACATGGTTTGCCACTAATGTACATTGATTTATGTTCAGATTCATTTCTTATCAAAAAGATAATTATCAGTTGACAGTTATACTCCATTACAATTACTCAAGCTACAAGATTACTTGAGCTACAAGGACTCTCTACTCTACCTATATAAATACCACATTATTTTTCATAAGGAACTACGTTGAAACTTGATCCCTAGATAATAGATCTTGGGTACGTAGGCAGCCATTATTTGGTTCAGTTTCATCTCCCCCCAACATCAAATTCCTCTGTTTCTTAGTGCGTTCTTTACCATTGCTCGTTGTGTTGAAGCGAGGTTATTGCCAAAACATAATTGGCTTCGCCTGTGGGGATTTTAGAATTCATTATCACATTGAAACAATCAAAATGGTAAGCACAAGAAAGCAGACCAAATAGTCGACATATTCCTCCCCGCTAATAATACTCGCAACCCTCGAAATTCAAATCGCCAATGCAAGAACCGTTGAACAATCAAGTTGCTCCCTAGTGGTGGTAGGATCAATTCGCAACATATAATCAGAAGAAGAAGACACCGCCGCCGCTACCGCGAACGGCGGTACAAACGCGCCTCGAAAGAAGGCGCCGCGAAGAAAGTATAAGGAAAAACTTCATCCTGATCGGACCGACCGAGGGAAGGCCGACCTCACAGATTTGTGGAAAATCGCCATCTTAGACAGGTCCGTCCAGACAGGGAAAAAAGGCGTCACGGAAGAAAGTATAAGGAAAACCTTCATCCTAGACTGGACCGACCTGACAGGGAAGGCCAACCTCGCAGATTTGAGAAAAACTGCCATCCCAGATAGGTCCGACCAGGTAGGGATGGAAGGTGTCACAGAAGCAACTAGAGGGAAGACCACAATCCCAGATAAACTACCGACCTAGATAGGTTGGTTACACACAAAGAAAAAGACAATCTCCAGTCGGACTCGAAAGTGTGTACCGCCTAAAATCTCTAACTCTTGTAAGAGGTAATGGCAGGTGTCATCTTCCACATAGGCTCGACCGGGGGCGTCTGTCTGTTTAAATCTTCTGGGTGAAATGAATTTCACTTTTCAATACAATTTTTTCCGATCTGCTGGGAAAAATAATGGAGGCTTATATCGATGATATAGTCGTTAAATCGAATGATACGGGTGATCATCTTTCCGATCTTTAAATTGTTTTTGATAGGCTTAACAAGTATAACATGAGACTCAATCCCACCAAATGTTCTTTTGGGCCTCTCTTCTGGAAAATTTCTGGGATATCTCATGACTCGTAGAGGTATTGAGGCTAATCCTGATCAGATACGCACCGTTATTGATATGCCATCACCTAAAAATAAGAAGGAAATTCAACGACTTTATCGGGTCGGGAAACTTTGCCGCTCTTCATAGATTTATTTCTAAATATTCGATCGTTGTCATCCCTTCTTCCGGACTTTAAAGGGGCGGCAACTTGGAACGTTGATTGTGAGATGGCATTGCAACAACCGAAGAAATACTTGGTGATCCTCCTATATTGACAAGTTCTTCAACGGGTCAACCTATTGGCATATACCTAGCAGCTACAACTCAAGCTATTAGTGATGTTCTTTTCGCCGATGATGGTAGACCCGTCTTTTTATTCAAGAAGACGTTAACCGTGAGTCGAAGTCTCGTTATTCAAAGATGGAAAAATTGCACTTGCATTGGTTCATGCCGCTCGTCGGTTAAAACCATACTTCCAGGGGAGGTTGGTCAGAGTTTATACTGAGTATCCCTTACGCAAGATCTTTCGTAATGCACAAGAATCAAGCAGATTAGCCGAATGAGAAAGTTATCTTAATGCATATAACATTGTCTTTGAAAGTCGCATTCATCGAAAAAGGACATGCTCGCTTCTTTGGTAGCTGATTTTTCCGATTGATGATTCTCCTATTGACGATTTTTGCTCCGGGAAGAATCTATGGAAGACATCTCGTCGCCAATAACCGGGGCGATTAAGACCAACTTGAAAACGCAATTCCTAAACCCATTGACCTATGTATTGTTTACTCTCGGATGGCTCCCATAGTAAACTGGGTCGGGAATGGATGTGTTTTTGTTAAACCCGGTGGAGAAAAGATTGGGAAATGTGTGACTTGGCCTTCGCGCTTCAAATAACGGCCGAGTATGAGGATGCCATTTGTGCCTTGAGAACAGCTTTGATTGATCGGGGGGCGAAAGCTCCAGTTATACACGGATTCTCGCCTTGTTGCAAATCAGTTTGGTGGGTCTTTTGAAGCAAGAGATGAGCGTATGGCGGCTTATCTTAGTTTGATATATAGTCTTGCTCGACAATTTGATAGCATCTCTATCACTCAAAGACCCCGAAATGACTTACGTCATGCAGATTCATTGGCTTATCTCTCCGCCGCCGTTAGAAGCGAAGGGCTTGACACATCACTTTTGCAGTCATTTTTTCGTCAATCTAAGTTTGAACGTTTTTACACTCGCTTAATTCATTACTATCATTACGAAAAAAATATGACAAAGTTACCACATTTAGCTTTGTCAGTCTAAGTTTGAACGTTTTTACACTCGCTTAATTCATTACTATCATTACGAAAAAATCTGACAAAGTTACCACATTTAGCTTTGTCACTCTAAGTTTGAACGCTTTTACGCTCGCTTAGTTCATTACTATCATTACGAAAAAATCTGACGAAGTTACCACATTTAGCTTTGTCAGTCTAAGTTTGAACGCTTTTACGCTCGCTTAGTTCATTACTATCATTACGAAAAAAATCTGACGAAGTTACCACATTTAGCTTTGTCAGTCTAAGTTTGAACGGTTTTTACGCTCGCTTACTCATTACTATCGCTACGACAAAATCTGACAAAGTTACTACGTTTAACTTCGCTAGTCTAAGTTTGAACGTTTTTACGCTCGCTTAGTTCGTTAATATCGCTACGACAAAATCTGACGAAGTTATCGCATTTAACTTTGTCGGTCCTAAGTTTGAACGCTTTTACGCCGCTTTTAGTCCATTACTATCGTTCCGACAAAATCTGACGAGGTTACCACGTTTAGCTTCGTCAGCCTAAGTTTGAACGCTTTTATGCTCGCTTAGCCTAATTTTGCAAAGTTAAGTATGCATTGGGGGTGTTTTTCTCTACATGGGGGCGTCTCGTTCTATTTCATTTCAATTACATAAATCTACAACATTGTCAGTTTTCCGCAGATATGTTATCTGACACAACAACAATATTCAATAGAAAACCCATCTTTATTTTTATTTTTCATCAAAAGAAGTTTTAGCTCTATGGTATTACATTCACACAATTACCTAATCAATTGTCTCTGTCAATTGTCTTACGGTCGCTCTATTAAATCTTCGTTTTCTTATTCGAAATTTGCATTTGTTTAGCTAAGCCGGTTAACTATCTTTCGATTTTTTAAACATTAGACCGATCTTTCTACTTAAAATTTTTTCCGAGCGGACGAAATCATTATTTTTTCTATGGCATCAGGCCAATCTTTCTCCAAAAATTTCCGAGCAAAAATTTTCAAGCGTCATTATTTTTTCTATTGCATTGTGCCGATCTTTCTATTTTAAAAATTTTCCAAGAAAAAATTTTTCGTTTTCATTATTTTTCTAAGGCATTGTGTCGATCTTTTTCTACCTAAAAATTTTCCGAGTGAAAATTTTTCGTTAGCTTCATTATTTTTCTAAGGCATTGTGCCGATCTTTCTCTTTAAAAAATTTGGAGTTTAAAATTTTTAAATAAATCAGTAGACACCCCATTTTTGCACCTCAGGCATAATTCATTCACGATTTTGCCTTGAATTAAATTTGATCATATAAGATGATTTGCTTTCTAGAGTCTTCTTTTCTATATCAAACTTCTTTCTATTCATCTTCTTTTAGCGTCTTTAGACTCTCCTCATCATGTTCTAGCTATGGCTGAAGTTTCGTTGCTTTCTGAGTTTTGAGATGAAAATGACCAAAATGCCCCTGTAACCCTTTGGAGCCCAAATCTCGTTTTTTCCACTCTTTCTTTGGATGAGATTATTTCATATTTGAATTCCCCTTGAAAAATCCTTCGAAATGAGTACAAGCTTGCCTAGGTTACTTTTGGATTTCGGAAACCCTAATCTTGCCCTATCCCGTTTCAGCCCGTTATGCGCACTGTTGAGTGCAACGTTTTTTTGGAGTAAGATTTCGACCCAAGGATATTTTTAAGAGTTCATGGACCTTCCTAATGGATTAATTAACAATTTTTGTGAAGAAGAGTTTGCCTAATTTTGACCTCGGTCAAAGGGAATTTGCAGTGTTCATAAAATGGTCAAGATGGGCCTTTTTGGTTGGATTTGGACATATGCTCATGGGCTGTGGATCCAGCTCGAGTTGGACCTTTTCATTAGGGTTTCTAGCCCATTTTAAAGCCTCCAAAAACCTAGATAACCTTCCTTATTTGTTTGATTTGATCTAAAAAATCAAGAATATTCTAGAAAATATGCCATTTTGGAGCCAAGTTTGGAAACCCTGGATTATGGGCTCATTAAGGACGTGTAGGGCTTGATTTTTTGCCCTAATCCATCTGAAATATCCAAAAACCAAGGGCCAAGATCGCACCCCTTATCCCACCTCTTGAATCAAGGGCCAGATTTAGGAGGTGCAACCAGAAAGAGATCAAGCCATTGGATTTTTCTTCATCAATACTCAGCCATTGGATCAAACTCATTACCATATTCAAATCCATCCCAAAAAGCTATAAATATGGGTCTCATTCACCCATAAAAAAATAATCTAGAGCAAGCTAGAGCTAGGAATTCGGGGTTAATAATCTGGACCTAGTTATTCAGAGCTAATAGCCTTCTTTTCTTCAGTGTTCTTCATTTTTTCTTTCTAATTCTTCATTTTAGCCTTCTTTTTCTTCTTTTTCTTCTTGTCGATCTTGAGTAGAAACTTCTTTTCACCAAAAGTTGTTTTTTTCCTCAAATCACCTGTTTCAATCCAAAAATCACAGTTATCAGTTCAAGATCAAGTTTATCATCAATCAATCAATCAATCTACAATCAAGTATGAGGCAACATTCCAAACAAGGTGACATCTTTTTTTTTTCTTTTATTTCCTTTAGCATTGCATATTAGGTTATCTTTTTTTATTATAGCATATAGTTATTAGTTTTTAATCCAACTTGGTAGATTAATTTTTCAAGCTTTCTTCGTTTGCCTATCTTAACACGTTACACCTCAATAGAAGTGCGGGTTTTACCAAGCGATTGGTGGTGCCTAAACCTTCCCACATCGTGACCTTGACTCGAACCCAATAATCATCTAGTTTCGAGGGTTAGTCCTTCACATAGGTTTTACTCAACTTTTCCTTAATAAAGTTAGTGGCGACTCTAAAAGCAATTGCATAGACTTAGGTACACATTTTTGTGCTTACAATTTTTTGGCGACTCTGCTGGGGATATCCCTAGAGAGTCAGACTTACATTTTCGTTGAGGTGTTTCAGTTAAGATAGGAAAGAAGAAGGCTTATCCAGAAGCTAGTTGGAATAGAAGACCAGGGTTAAGGTTATCTCGTGCAACCATTAACTCGCTGATTCAAATGGAGAATCTACCAGACGGTTCTTCTCAAGAATTATCACGCCACCTATATCTTCATCACAGATGTATGTGCCACAAGGAAGTTCTCCACCAGCACCTCCAGCTGAGGGACAAATTTTATCAGCGAAAATTCGAAGTCCACATACAAGTAATTCTGGTGAATCGTCAATCCCTACCGGTCAAGAGGAATTAATGGAGAAGGCGATGGAAAAGATGTTTCTCAAGATGATGTCAAAGTTTGCAATAACTCCAAGTCTGGGTCAACCACAACAACCCGTGTATCACACTACCTCCCATGGTTAGTCCTAACCCTACCATTCTACCAACCTCATTACCCATCTCAGATCGACACATAGATCAACCCAATTGCATGTTCCTATGTCAACCCATACTCCGTCCCAATTTTTTTCTCAGGATAACACAACCTACATGCCTCAACCATCCACTCATCAAACTTTTCAAAGCCCAAACCAAATTCCAACTACAACCATGATGTCCAACCCATTTATGTTACCAACCCCAACCTATTTTCCACAAACTCCACAACCACTATTCTACACGAACCCCCAATACCAAGTGCAAAATCCAATCCAACCACCGGTTGACCCCTCAGAATGGAGGAGATTAAGAAATTGAAAGAAGCAATGACCAAGATGAAAGGTGAAGACTGACCTTGATAATCTATGTCCATATCCACGGATCGAGTACCACATGGATTCGAATTTCCAAAGATGGAGCGATATGAGGGAACCGGTTGTCCAAAGGCTCACATTCGTATGTATGCAAGTTATCTACAACCGATGGGAATCGGGCCAGAACTAATGGTTCAACTATTCCAGAGGAGTCTTAAGGGTGCAGCCCTTACTTGGTGGATGAATACTGAAAACAAAAAAAAATCAAGACTTGGCCTGAACTGGTAAACGCTTTCGTAGCTCACTTCTCTTACAACACTGATATCCAAATGGGCCGAAGGCAACTTGAAGCTTTGAAGCAAGGTCTGAATGAAAGTTTTACAGAGTACATTACAAGATGGAGGACAAAAGCGGCCCAAATCATTGATAGGCCCACGGAACAGGAGCAAATTAGGATGGTTATGAAGAGTTTGAACCAAGAGTATGCGACCAGGCTAAGTGCCAGTTATCATCCGACATATCAAGCCTTAGTTGCCGCTGGATCACAAATAGAAGATGGGTTATCATCTGGCAATATTTCTCCCATCAGCTCAATATCTACAGGATCTAACCCGCAGAAGAAGAAGCCTCCCACTGTAACGGTGAACAACAAAGAAGCCAATGTGGTTGCTGCACAAGGTCAACCTCAGCCACATACGCAAATTCAATCAGAAGTGACAACTCATCCTTTCCCATCAAGTCGGTTTCATTCCAAGACAGGGGTTTTCCCAGGCAACAGAGACAGTTCACAGAATTGGGCTTCCCATTACAAGTTGTATTGAGGGCTTTAGTCCAACAGGGCTTGATTACGTTAATGCAGCCGAGGCCTCCTCCAAATCCGGTGCCATTCTGGTATGACGCTTCAAAACATTGTGACTTCCATCAGGCTCCAGGTCACACGACAGAGAGGTGCATGCTCCTTAAACATCTTATCCAAAACTTAATTGATGAGGGTAAGATAGATGCGTCCAGCCTCGGCACTCCCAATATATCGACAAATCCATTACCAATGCATAATGGGAGAGTTAATAATTTGGAAGCTGTCAAGAAAGATCCGGCATCATTCATCATTCCGATTAGACAGACATCCAATGTTAACACCACAAGGCCAGTTAATCTTCAAGATGCAGTCAGAAAATGCATGGAGCAAACAAAGCCTAGAGGTATCCAACTAAATGAGGTGGTAGCACCATTTCTTCATACTCCACAGATTCAAAAGCCGTTCAAGTTTACTAGAGAGCACCTGGAATCCTTTATGATGCAGAGGCCCATTACAACATGGGTAGATCCTTTGAATACATCTCAATCTACGGCATCACAAGTGGGGTCAGAACCTCAAGGACCCGTGATTCGCCAGAATCCAACTCAGCAGCAGGTGATCCAAACTCCGATCACAATCCCAAAGGTCCAGTTCGTGCCAGCCAAGAGTCACGATACCGAGGAGGTTATAGGGAAGAAATTAATTGAGCCCGAGAAAAGTACAGATGACTCGACAATCTCACTACATCAGTTGAAGCAATTAGAACCTAGTTTGGCAGAGGAATGTGTTGAGACTCACGGTTTGACAAGAGGAGGAAGGATATACAAGCCACCACACTTACAGAAGGATCAGGTCTTGGCCCAATAGCCTGACCCGCCCACGGCTACTGAACCAGAAAAGCAAGAGGGTAATGAAGTAATCCAACAATTGCAGAAAACCAAGTCCAATATTTCCATATGGGGCTTACTCATGGCGTCACCCCAACATAGGCAAGCAGTTCTTCAAACCTTGAACCAAGCTCATGTTCCGGCTTCCATCCAAATTTAACGATTTGGCGTACCACCATCGCTTCCCTCAGGAAGACAAACTCCATAACATTTTCTGATGATGATCTGACCCCAGATGGTATAACCCACACGAAAGCATTGACTATTACGGTGCATTGCAACAACCATAAGGTACCATTTGTACTGATTGACAATGGATCGGGTTTGAATATCGCTTCACCAATTCTGGCGAAAAGCCATTGGAATCATGCCGTAAGACTTCACTTTCACTAAGGATACAACTAGAGCAGTTCATGGGTTTGATAATCAGAGAAGAGAAGTCCTTGGCGAGTTTACAACCGACGTCCAAATAGGTCCAGTCACGTTCAAAGTCACATTCTTGGCTATGGACATCGAGGCTAATTACAATTTCCTTTTGGGCAGACCATGGCTACACCAGGCCGGCGCAATTCCCTCTACACTTCACAGAAAGCTTAAGTTCTTATGGCAAGGGAAGATTATCTGCATCATTGGTGATTCGGATGATCTGGATTCTTCAGAAGAGTATAAGGTAATACCAATGATTGAAGGAAAGTGTAACTACACTGAAGAACCATTAGGGATTGTGGAGTT
This sequence comes from Coptis chinensis, assembly GCF_015680905.1. Lineage (NCBI taxonomy): Eukaryota > Viridiplantae > Streptophyta > Magnoliopsida > Ranunculales > Ranunculaceae > Coptis > Coptis chinensis. Next base: position 79,204,894 of record NC_141463.1, on the reverse strand, counting down.
TAGAGCACCCGACAAGGAGAAGCTCCCTACCCCGTTTTGCAATGGAAATCCCAAGACGACTCAGTTGTTCCGTGAGCAGAACTATTTTCCAGGACTTGGATTAGGAAAAAACCAAAACGGCATTTTAGAACCGCTGCAGATTCCTAGTCAAGATGATCGAAAAGGACTAGGCTATACTGAGGAGGTTGTGGAAGGACTGGCAGAATTGTTTATCGATTCTAACGCCACGGTGAATTATCTCAGATTGGCTCTACCTGATCTAGGGGCAGAGATTGAGGCTATTATTGATTCCAATATATTTTGGGGCGAAGACGACGACCCAGATCCAAACTCAGAAGTTACTATTTCAGAGCCAGATGTTAATTCCTATTCAGGATATCGCCAACTTAGGTTGGATCATGAGGCTAGACAGTTTAATTGGATAAATGAGGTTGGATCGACATCCTCCTCGTCAGGTATGGACTATACTCCATCTTTTACTTTGGCCGGTTCCCCCGGGTTAGATACTGACCCAGGAGACGAGACTGTCACTCCTTATCATGTCCAGTTGGACCCTCAGACCATACTTGATTTGGATGATTTGTTGAATATGGAATCTATTATTGACCCAGCTCCAGTGGATGTTAAGAACACGCCACTTTCTGACTCCCAGATGCAATATGAAATTTGGGAAAGGTTTCTAGATACTTTAGACTCTGATGAGGATCCGTTCCTTGACGGACATTATGATGATTGGGGAACTCAAATATGCATGACCGATCCGGTCCCCAACCAACATAATCCTCTCTTTGAGCCTTCGGATGAGTCCGATATGGCCCCAAAAAAAAAAAAAAAGCCCGTGAGACTTTCTGTTTCAACCCATGTATATAACAATATTTCAAAAATCCAAAAAAATTCAAATATTTCAAAAATCCAAAAAAATTCATATATTTCAAAAATCCAAAAAAATCAAAAAAGTTTTAAAACTCCCGCAGATATGATTTACCCACTTGCCTTAGGGCAAGATGATTGGATGACTTGTGCAGGTTATGACCTCCTTTCCCCCGACGATGAAGAAGAAATGGACAATGAAGTTGCTGAGTCCGTTCTTCCTCACGAACATTATGAAGACCGATCGACGCCAGTCATCAAGGAAACAGAGACAATTAATCTTAGCACCACAGAAGAACCACACGATGTGAAGATTGGTACAACTCTAACCCTCTTTGAGCGCAAAAACCTGATTGAATTGCTAAAGGAATACAAAGATGTGTTTGCTTGGTCCTATGATGATATGCCGGGGCTGGACACCAATATAGTAGTTCACAAGTTGCCACTATCTCCAGAAAAGAGACCAGTTAAGCAGAAACTGAGGAGGCTTAGACCGGAATGGATGCTGAAGATTAGAGAGGAAGTAATCAAGCAATACAATGCTGGTTTTCTAATGGTAACTCACTATCCTACTTGGTTGGCTAACATCGTCCCAGTCACTAAGAAAGATGGTCGAGTAAGGATGTGCGTCGATTACAGAGATCTTAATAAGGCAAGCCCGAAGGATGACTTCCCGTTGCCTAGCATTGATATTCTGGTCGATAACACTGCTGGTCATGAACTATTATCATTCATGGACGGATTCTCTGGATATAACCAAATCAAGATGGCAGAAGAGGACAGAGAGAAGACTTCGTTTATCACCCCATGGGGGACCTTTTGCTACAAAGTTATGCCATTTGGTTTGAAGAATGCAGGAGCTACGTACCAAAGGGCCATGATCGCTTTATCTACCTACACATGATGCATGTGGAAGTAGAGGTGTATGTGGATGATATGATTGTTAAGTCATGGAGTCGAGACGACCACTATGTGAATCTGAAGAAGTTGTTTGAATGGCTTCGTAAGTTCAAGCTACGGTTAAATCCTCAGAAGTGTGTTTTTGGAGCCACGTCCGAAAAGTTGCTTGGTTTCATGGTTAGCAAAAAGGGCATTGAAGTTGATCAGGCTAAGGTCAAAGCCATTGTGGAAATTCCCGCACCCGCTACGGAGAAGGAAGTCAGAGGATTCTTAGGGCGACTTCAGTATATTAGCAGATTCATTGCACAGCTCACGCCCATTTGTGAGCCTATCTTCAAGTTGCTAAGGAAGGATCAACCTAAGGAATGGAATGAGGAGTGTCAAAGGGCCTTCGACAAGATTAAGCAATATTTGTTGAAGCCACTGGTACTTGTTCCCCCTACCCCTGGCAAACCATTGTTACTTTACATCTCATCACGTAAACTTCTATGGAAGCAAAGTGCTTGGACAACATGACGATGTAAAGTTGAGCGAAGCTATTTACTATTTGAGCAAGTGTCTTCACAAGAACGAAGCAAACTACACTCCTATTGAGAAGACATGTCGGCACTAGTCTGGGCAACACAACGTCTTAGACACTACATGCTTGCATATTCAGTTTTGTTATTATCAAGGATAGATCCGCCAAGCACCGATGGAGAAGCCTATGATCACCGGGTCAACCTCACGTTGGTACCGCTTTTGGTAGAGTTCGAGATTACGTGATGTCACACATAAATCTATCAAGGGAAAGGCATTGGCAGATCACCTAGCAAAGCACACCCTTTGCCGGATTATCACCGCCAGACCGAAGTTCCGTGATGAGTATATTCCCCGCAAATGGAGCGCACGGAATTGGTAGAGCCACGGTGGACTCTATATTTTGATGGTGCTATGAATCAACTGAAATGGAGTAGGGGCAGTTCTTATCTCCCCGGCGAGCACGCACCGTTTCTATCGGACTTCGAAGTTTGAGTGCACCAATAATATGGCAGAGTATGAGGCTTGTATTGTTGGACTTCGAGCCGCACTACGACCCGTGATAAAGGAGATTGATGTTTTGGAGACTCCTTGCTAATTATCAGCCGATCACGTAAGAATGGAAAGTTAAGCATGCCAACCTCCTTCCTTATCACAAGTGCTTGAGAGAACTGGTCATGAAGTTCGACCCAGATATTTTCACTCACCTTCGGCGGAAAGGCAATAGCTTTGCCGATGCTTTGGCTACTTTAGCCTCTATGCTCAAGATTCCGGAAGGTGAAACATTTAGGCCAATCGAGATTATATCTCAAAGTGAGCCAGCTTATTGCTTTGCTATTGATATAGCGGCTGAGTCCCCTGATGGAGAGCCGTGGTACCATGACATTCGTGAGTATCTTCAACATCAACAACTCCCTAATGGTCTGACTAAAAGACAACGACGATCACTTTGGCTTTTAGCTTGACAGTTTATCATATGTGGAGATGTTCTATACAAGAGGTCGTACGATGGGATTTTACTCAGATGCTTGAATGAGAATGAAGCTCGGACAGTTATGACTGAAATACATGAAGGAATTTGTGGCCCTCACATGAGTGGGCACATGTTAGCTAAGAAGATCATGAGACTGGGATACTATTGGACAACTATGGAGACAGATTGTTGCAAGTACGTTAGAAAGTGTCATAAGTGTCGATTCGGGGAATTTGATGCCGCGACCGCCCGCCGAAGTTAAACCCATTTTCTCGCGCTTTGGCCCTTCTCGTTTGGGGGCTCGATGTCATTGGCAAGTTAAATCCTTTCAAAGATCCAACGGACACGCCTTTGTCCTTGTTGCCATTGATTACTTCACTAAATGTGGCGAAGTTCTTTCGCACCAACATTATTTGTCGGTATGGGGTACCACATGAGGTTATCACTGATAATGGTACATGCTTCAAGGGGAAGGAGTTTAATGCTATACTGCAGCAGTTCAAAATTCAGTGACATTTGTCTTCACCCTACGCACTCGACTAATGGGGGCTTGAAGCGGCAAACAAGACACTTGTCAGGATTGTAGAGAAGATGACTGAGACATACAAAGACTGGCATGAGAAGTTACCATATGCACTATGGGCTTATCGAACTTCAGTTCGTACAGCCACAAGGTCTACTCCCTATGCGCTAGTCTATGGAATGGAGGCTGTTTTACCAGCCGAAGTAGAAATGCCTACTCTACGCGTTTTGCAGGAGGGTGCCCGTTCAAAGGAGGAATGGATCCAAGCCAGAGTGGAGTCTTTGAACCTAATCACGAAGTTTTAATTTAAAGCTACAGTTCATGCACGAAGCTTAAGAAAGAATCGCCCGAGCATTTAATAAGAAAGTTCGTCCGAGGGATTTGAAGGAAGCGGTATTTGTTCTCGAAAAGAAATTAGGCCTAAACATCCGCACTTTAATCCACGAGGGAAGTTCAGACCTAATTGGGAAGCGGCCCTTCATTATTAAGAAGATTCTACCAGGGGAAAGCTGTGATCCTCACCGATCTTGACGGTGTTGAAGTTCTCCAATCCTACCAATGCCGACCGGTTAAAGAGGTACTTTTCGCGGACCCAACCTTGTTTTTTTAGACAAAGAGTATAGTGGAAATCTTAGAGAAATGATGGGACAGCCATTTTTTTCCCTCGATATATTAGCCTAACAAGCCCACCCAATGTCGTATGTTTCCTCTAGAAGCCATTTTGAGCCTTGGCCTCTTCTTTCATCCCCACGATTCGACCTATGTCCTTTAGGAAACCAGATTTACCCTTAGCCTACCCATAGATACCCCAATCCCATTTTATAGAACTTGTCATGATCGGAAAATCATTTTCATCATCAATTATTGATCGTTAAGTATCTACTATGGTCCCAATCTACAATATGCTATGATTACCCCCAATGGTTACCCCCAAGAGAAGCTGAAAAAAAAAAAAAAAAAAAAAAAAAAAAAAATCCATGCAAGGGGCAGTACAAATCAATTCAAAAGGCGGTTCATATGAAGTTTAGGATACTTTATCATTTTCTTTTCATGGCAAGTTCTACCTAAAAAAAAAAAAAAAAAAAAAAATCTTTATTCTCTTGACCCACTACCTAAGCCTACATTATAGTCTCATAAAAGTCCGCTCTTGATCTTTAGATCCACTATGTCTCCTAGTTGAGAAATGTTCAAGGTAAAAAAAAAAAAAAAAAAAAAAAAAAAGCTTTATTCTCTTGACCCACTACCTAAGCCTACATTATAGTCTCATAAAAGTCCGCTCTTGATCTTTAGATCCACTATGTCTCCTAGTTGAGAAATGTTCAAAAAAAAAAAAAAAAAAAAAGGGTTGGCATTAGAGGATACACCAATACAGTGTGATCCATTCAGAGGTTATCGAGGCCAGAAGGAATGTTTTCAGAAGTGTCTCTAAGAAGTTGTCTTATGCTTACTTTATGATCATTTTGAGTGGTGGAAAGGATTTATGGTTGGTTTTCGAAGATATAGTGGAGATCATGCAATCGATAGGAAAAGGGGTGGTGCGGCTTACTACTTTGTGGTGCTAAGATTAATCGCATTCTATCCCGAGGTCGTTCTCGCGGAGGATCTTCTTGTCGGTAACTCATTCCCACACCTTCACTTATTATTCAATCATTTGTGGTATTTTTTTGTTCTGTGGAATAAAAAAATGTTTTGTTTTACATTGTTTTCAAAAAAAAAAAAAAAAATTTTTTTTCGAAAACTTGGTTTGCTTTGGATGGCTTATGATGAAAAATCTAGGATTTCAAACACGTAGAAAATTCTGAAGCCAATATTCCAAAATAAACCATGCATTGTTTTTACTAACATATATAGCATGCATACACCATAATCTTTCTAGCTGTTCACGCTAACATAGTTGCATTGTGTTCATGCATATCATTGTATATTTCACTCTATTGTAATGTGTAGAGAGAAATAAATTGTCTAACCTTGGTCAAAGAAGTGAGAGCAAGACTGCCATTTGTGAATAAGATAAGTGAGATTTCATTATATGTTGTCCCAAAGAGTCACTGTTAGTTAGAAAGAAAAGAAAAAAAATGTATTACCATAGCGTTTGGATGGTGTGGCGTTTTGCCTGTTTCGGCACCGTCACTTCTTTTTCCTGGACGTTTGCAAGGTATGAGTTCTCCTTTTCCAATCTTATTTATAACGGCTGCTGGCATGAGTTTGATTTATATAAAGGGCAGTTGCATGTGATTGCAAGTTCAATTAATTGGGAAAAAGACAAAAATAAAAATGGTAAAAGATTGGCTTACCACGCTGGTGAGCACTCCTCGCGCTTCTCTCTTGCTAGACGTCAGCTAAGGTACGTTTCTTTCTCCTTGACTGTGTTTATATAGACAATGTGATTTTAGACCGCCTGATGATTGCTTGGAAAGTTTTAAATTGGAAGCTTTTGTTTTATTAGGCTGTTTGACCGTTCAAAGATTCTTTCTCTCAAAACCAAAACAGTTTTCATGTAATTATTCGGTGCAAGCACCGAAAAAGGGAAGGTTCGGTACACCTTACCTATTTTGTCATCGGATTCGGTCTTTTTTGAAAAAAGCTTTCTAATTCAAATGATTCGGTGCAAGCACCAGAATTGGAAAGTCAGTGCCCCTTATTTTTTTATCATTTGGTCTGTTCAACCCGGTTAGACCAGTCTGACCCGGTTAGAACGGTTGGACCATGTTGACCCGGTTTTCACCTGTTGACCCGGTTTTGACCAGTTTTGACAGTTGATCAAGTTTGACCAAAAAAAAAAAAAAAATTCAAAAACTTTTCAAAAATAAAAAAATGATGAATATTAGTACCATGGGGTTCTTACCCTCCAGTATGAGAAAATATTCATCAAGTTTTGTTTGCACCACCGCACTATTGGCAACCACTTGATCATTAATATTATTTCGGTAATTCCATTTGTGTAACATTAAAATTGTTCGCGAGAACAATGTCAGTTTTACTGACAGCCTCACGGATGGATCAGCCTGAACTCATAGTGACAATCTTTTCCAATCCGAGTACTTGAACGTAATTGATTGATTGATTGATTGAACTTGAATATAATCATCCCCAGCATCCATATTTCATCTCCAGCACATCTCTTATCTTCCCTAGCTAGCAGTGTTCGTCTGTGTCTTCGTCCATCTTCTTTAGAATCTCCTATCCCCAGTGGATCTTCTTGCTCTCCCCGGTGAGTCTTTCCTTTCGTCAGTGTTTGGTTATCACCATTATATGAGAATCTTTAATCCAAGTCAAAATCATGAATGAATTGATCTATCCATTTGATTTCACCAGTTTTCCAAAATGAATTTGAAAATATCAAATTTCAAAAAAATTTGTCCCTTGATTTCAAAAAAGTTGTTCATCATTTTCAGAAAATATTTTTCAATCAACCAATATCATGTTACGCGGTGTAAGTCCGTCCGATGCTTCCGCTAGCATTGATATTTTGTCTTGTGGTATAAGTCCGTCCGATGCTTCCACAGATAATCCAGTTGCCATGTTGCGTGGTATAAGTCCGTTCGATGTATCCACCAACTTTCAATCATTTTTAAGCCCTCACAAACAACTTGAAAGAAATCAAGGATTTCAAATATCCAGGGAAATGCCCTCTTTCAAAAATATTTTTCAAATGAATTTTCAAAAATTACATGAGATCTTTTGGCTGGAGCTTGACAAAAATGGTTTGTCTCCATGGCTTTGCCGTTCAGTTGCAAGCAACCTCCGCCAAAGAGGGGCAACTGTAGACACTCCATTTTTGCACCTCAGGCATAATTCATTCACGATTTTGCCTTGAATTAAATTTGATCATATAAGATTATTTACTTTCTAGAGTCTTCTTTTCTATATCAAACTTCTTTCTATTCATCTTCTTTTAAGCGTCTTTAGACTCTCCTCATCATGTTCTAGCTATGGCTGAAGTTTCGTTGCTTTTCGAAGTTTTGAGATGAAAATGACCAAAATGCCCCCAGTAACCCTTTGGAGCCCAAATCTCGTTTTTTCCACTCTTTCTTTGGATGAGATTATTTCATATTTGAATTCCCTTTGAAAAATCCTTGAAATGAGTACAAGCTTGCCTAGGTTACTTTTTGATTTTGAAAACCCTAATCTTGCCTCTATCCCGCTTTCACCAGATTATGCGCCTTTGTTGAGTGCAACGTTTTATTGGAGTAAGATTTCGACCCAAGGATATTTTTAAGAGTTCATGGACCTTCCTAATGGATTAATTAACAATTTTTGTGAAGAAGAGTTTGCCTAATTTTGACACGGTCAAAGGGAATTTCTGATGTTCATAAAATGGTCAAGATGGTCCTTTTTTGTTGGATTTGGACATATGCTCATGGGCTGTGGATCCAGCTCGAGTTGGACCTTTTCATTAGGGTTTCTAGCCCATTTTCAAGCCTCCAAAAACCTAGATAACCTTCCTTATTTGTTTGATTTGATTTGATCCCAAAAATCAAAAATATTCTAGAGAATATGCCATTTTGGAGCCAAGTTTGGAAACCCTGGATTATGGGCTCATTAAGGACGTGTAGGGCTTGATTTTTTGCCCTAATCCATCTGAAATATCCAAAAACCAAGGGCCAAGATCGCACCCCTTATCCCACCTCTTGAATCAAGGGCCAGATTTAGGAGGTGCAACCAGAAAGAGATCAAGCCATTGGATTTTTCTTCATCAATACTCAGCCATTGGATCAAACTCATTACCATATTCAAATCCATCCCAAAAAGCTATAAATATGGGTCTCATTCACCCATAAAAAAATAATCTAGAGCAAGCTAGAGCTAGGAATTCGGAGTTAATAATCTGGACCTAGTTATTCAGAGCTAATAGCCTTCTTTTCTTGGTGTTCTTCTTCATTTTTTTCTTTCTAGTTCTTCATTTTAGCCTTTTTTTTCTTCTTGTCGATCTTGAGTAGAAACTTCTTTTCACCAAAAGTTGTTTTTTTTTTCCTCAAATCACCTGTTTCAATCAAAAATCACAGGTTATCGGTTCAAGATCAAGTTTATCATCAATCAATCAATCAATCTACAATCAAGTATGAAGCAACATTCCAAACAAGGTGACATCTTTTCTTTTTCTTTTTATTTCCTTTAGCATTGCATATTAGGTTATCTTTTTTTATTATAGCATATAGTTATTAGTTTTTAATCCAACTTGGTAGATTAATTTTTCAAGCTTTCTTCGTTTGCCTATCTTAACACGTTACACCTCAATAGAAGTAAGGCTGGTTTTTACCAGGCGATTGTGGGTGCCTAACACCTTCCCACATCGTGACCTTGACTCGAACCCAATAATCATCTAGTTTCGAGGGTTAGTCCTTCACATAGGTTTTACTCAACTTTTCCTTAATAAAGTTAGTGGCGACTCTAAAAGCAATTGCATAGACTTAGGTACACATTTTTGTGCTTACAGCGTCATTATTTTTTCTATGGCATTGTGCCGATCTTTCTCCGAAAAAATTTCCGGCGAAAAATTTTCACAAGATCATTTTTTTTTCTATGGCATTGTGCGATCTTTCTCCGAAAAATTTCCGGCGAAAATTTTCGTCAAGATCATTATTTTTTCTAAGGCATTCTCGCCGATCTTTTTCTACGAAAAATTTTTCGAACGAAAAATTTTCATTCATTATTTTTTCTAAGGCATTGTGCCGATCTTTTTCTAAAAAAAATTTAATTAAAAATTTTCATCAACGTCGTTATTTTTTCTAAAGCATTGTGCCGATTTTTCTACGAAAAAATTTTCCAGAGCGAAAATTTTCGTCAGCTTCATTATTTTTTCTAAAGCATTTTGCCGATCTTTCTACGAAAAATTCTCCGAGCAAAAATTTTCGTCAGCGTCATTATTTTTTCTAATGTATTCTGCCGATCTTTCTACGAGAATTTTTCCGAACGAAAATTTTCATCAGCTTCATTATTTTTTTCCTTCGCGAGTTATGTTTTTGTTGTGTTCGTCCACTGTTCCAAGTTACGGAGCTTATCACTTCCTAATCTTCATTATTTTTTTCCTTCGCGAGTTATGTTTTTGTTGTGTTCGTCCACTGTTCCAAGTTACGGAGCTTATCACTTCCTAATTCGTTGCATTATCTCCTTCTTGCCTCAACCACCGACTTAGTAGATTTAAATTCTTCCTACCTTATCCAACCCGGATATTTTCAATATACTGGACCGGCTTAATAGCCCAGGTTTGGAAATCTTTGAAATTCAAAAATTCCACCGACTTAGTAGATTTAAATTCTTCCTACCTTATCCAACCCGGATATTTTCAATATACTGGACCGGCTTAATAGCCCAGGTTTGGGAATCTTTGAAATTCAAAAATTAATTTGTCCATGTGGAGACTCGAACATTGTTCACCCCTCTCACCAACTAGTGGGTGTGCCACTACAGCCCAACCGCTTTCTTGAAAAGAATCTATTTTTTTTCCATACTTCTATTAATACTAGATCTGCCAATCCGGGTTAAAAATTGGTTTTCTTTATCGATTTTTTGTCACCTATTTTACTTCTTGCTTCCCCCTCTATCAATTAATTACATTGCAGCCTCATATAAATTAGTTTAAAATTATTTAACACACAATATTTCAGGCATTTTTCTCGACATTCCATTTTTCTATCATTTTCTTTTGCATGATACTTCGTTATACACTACGCTCACTTTTTTCTTATTCCATTTTTTCCTTGCTTTTTCTTCTCTTCTTTACCATGTGAACTTTGTTTGCATGACAAAGAGGGGGTGGTGCTTCGACCCCCACATACGTGGCAAACGTCCATTATTAGGGGTCTCTATTTTATTCGTTTAATCAACAGGGCTAAAGCCCAATTCGCAATATCATGGATGAATATACAAGCTCATTAACTCATGTGTCTAAGGCTGAACCTTAGCCACATGGTTTGCCACTAATGTACATTGATTTATGTTCAGATTCATTTCTTATCAAAAAGATAATTATCAGTTGACAGTTATACTCCATTACAATTACTCAAGCTACAAGATTACTTGAGCTACAAGGACTCTCTACTCTACCTATATAAATACCACATTATTTTTCATAAGGAACTACGTTGAAACTTGATCCCTAGAGAATAGATCTTGGGTACGTAGGCAGCCATTATTTGGTTCAGTTTCATCTCCCCCCAACATCAAATTCCTCTGTTTCTTAGTGCGTTCTTTACCATTGCTCTCGTTGTGTTGAAGCAGGTTATTGCCGAAACAGACATGAATAAGCGATTGTATATAGCAGTGAGTTTCCGAGACTAAGGTTAGAAAAATTAAGTTTCATATCGTGTGAGAATCTAGCCAAAAGCCTCATCTGAATGATTATTGAGTGACGACATAAAGGATGTCCGGATAAAAAGACCACACGTCAACTTGCTTGATCACCACACCATATCCTAGGAGAGAATTTAGGCTCTTTTTGGATCGATATAGCCAAATAAACATTAAAACCCCAAAAGATAGTTTTTCCTCTAGTTACCCCTTTTGAGCCTTCACAAATTTCTAAAAGCCTTTTATTCTTCGCCATCAATCCCTAACCCGTTACAACACATAATAAAAAGCTTACCCAGCTGATGAGTTGAGAATTGGATGAGTATTAGAAAAGGAGAAGAGAAGACCTTGTACAAAAGTAGAACAGTTAGTTGCTTCAAAAATAAAGGAAAGACCCATCAAAACCCAAAACTCCAAAAAAATCAAAGGAGTCAAAAAATTGAATCTCCCAAAAGTTCAAAATCAAAAGGAGTCGATATAAAAAGAAACAAAAACAAAGTTAGAACTCCCAAAATTCAAAATCATATGGAGTCACAATGACAAAGGGCTAAAGAATGAATCACAATTCGAAAGCAAAGAACAAAACGAGGTTCTTCTCTAGTTACAAGTATCACGAAGACCCAATTTCTCAAGTTATCATATTTTGTTTTTCCATTTCTTTTTCTTTCTAAACCATCACCCTAGCCCCGTAACTTTTAATAAAAGACCTCTAGCTCGATTGGGAATATGATGGTGTGATAGTAAGTGGTGAGTGTGATCAATTGACCGCAGTTTCCTTTGGACATCATTCGTGTATGTGAGAAATATAAATGTCTGCTGCATTTGAGAGAATGAAACTTGAGTGAATCTATCAGAGAGTTTGTGTTTTAACACATCCCTGTGAGAACCCACATTAAGGACGCTCTCCAAAAGTTTCAGAAATGACTCTATTTTTGTATTTCATTGCTAATGTTTGCGCATTTATCTTTAGATGATTTAATTACTGTACATATGTTATTCTAAGTTCAAAAGAGCTTGTCCTTATTCCCCGCTAATGAGATGTATAGACTTCTGAAAATACATAAGAAGACAAGACCCTTTTGTACTAGATAGAGGAAGTTTGTGAGTACCTTATCTGGAAAACTCTCACGAGGCTTAAGCTCATCCATTAGGGAATTCCTAGTGATTTAAAGTCTTGTTGTATATGGTCAATGCAATCTCACTCCGCGAAACGAGAATTGGAAAATAAATCACACATTTGTGATCTTAGTTTTCTCTCTCATCTTTGCTTGAGGATAAGCAAAATTCTATTTGGGGGTTGTTGATCAGCTCCCAAATGTGCGTTTTATTACATTTATATTACTGCATTACAGCCCTTCTTATGCATAATAAATAGACAACTCATAGCTTTTATTACCTTTTACAGGTTATAGACCATTTCAGACCACTTATCATAAAAGATGCATATTAACGCCAAAAGGAGCTTTATTAACGCTTCTTATGAAGGCTCAAACTGCTATAAAAAAAAGTGCTAAAAAAGTCAAAAGTCAAAGTCAAGGTCAAAGGTCAAAGATCAAAGGACTCAAGCCCAGAAGACTGAAAGTCATGTCTTTAACTCAGAAGACTGGAGATGGATGGCCTTGTCACAAAAAAAGACTTGCTCAAGACCTAGTTTGCTCAAGAAGATAGAAAAAAAAGCAAAAGCAAAAGCATAATGGAAAAGTAAAAAAGCAACATAGTGAGGTGTCTTGATTGCAGAGGGAGAGGGCAAATCAGTCATTGTAAAAGTAGGAGTATAAAAGCAAAATGTAGCGAGAGAAAGCTTTATCCAATTTTTGTTTTGACAACCCAAAAATTGAGATCAATTTGTCATGCTTTCTTAGGTAGATTTATTTTCTTACAATTTAATTTCTTGTATTGTTATTTACTTATTTCAATTTATTTTGTTTTATTTATTTTCTTGTTTGCAATCTTCATTTCAATCTTGTTTTCAATATTTGGGTTTTCAATATTTTCATTTCAAGTACTTGTCTTGCAATCTTGTCATTCACTACCAAGAACACAAGTTGCACTCAATGAGTGTAACTTGGTGATAAAGTCATCACCTTTTCTTCTTCAATCTTCATGTTTTCAATGTTTCTACTCTCTCAATACTAGTTTTTCCATACACATTAGGAATAGAAGAAATAGATGAATACAAAAAGTTAAAAAGCTGTTGTTTTCACTCATCAATCATTCCTCCCATCTTAAGATTTAGGATAGAAACTTTAACCACTACAACCACTACTACTACTATTTCAAGGACCCAGTTACTTGGACTAAAACCCGCAAAAGAGAAACGAAGGATGGAACAAAAGAGGAAAACAGACTCATGCATCTGGGATGCATGGATTTGCTCTATCCCATACATCCAGATGCATGGAACCAACTCAACAGTTCCACCTCTTTAAGCATATGGAAAAGAAGATAGAAGTGGAAGGAGGTCGAGATGTAATAGGAAACTAGGTCCAAAAGCCCATGCTTTGATATGTTTCTAGAATTCATTGTAACCCCAATAAATAGAGCACTTCAGTGCCTGTTGTAATTGCCAATTCACATTCATTCATTTTTGTCTCCAAAATTTGAGGCAGAGAGAGGTTAATAATAAGAGATTCGGTTTTACTAGCTAAGTCTCAATAAATTAATCTCCCTAATCTTATGTTCTTCTTCTCTTCTTCTTCATGTTCTTCCTTCTTGATGGAAGGCTAATCTTCTCCTTCAATGGAGGAGATGAAGCCAATGTTTAGGGTTCGGTGATTCTTCTGGTTTATGGTGTTCTTCAATCAAGTTAGTTCTTTATGTTTTTAGTTATTAGTCCAATTGCCCACACCAGGGGATGAAAGTATAGAATAGGGTTTATGTATTGCAATATTAATATCATACTATTATTATTTACTTTTATTCTAGTAGTGTAGTTCTTTAGAGTTAGGGAAGTATTATTTATGTTGTCATAGAAGGGGTAGCGCAGGGAGTGGCTGCCTAGGGAAAGTATTCTCTGTGTTTGCCTTAAGTGGTAATTCATAAAATGACTGCCTAACTAGGAAGCACTCTTTGATGTTGCTCTCGGTAATACATTGAATGGCTGCCCGAGCTTATATAAAAGGAAAGAATATATTAATAGCATAAACATAGGAACAACCTTAAGTAGAAATAAGTGTTAACGATGTTTTGTCCAATAGGGCATCAACACTGATTGACTAATTGTAGTCTACTTGTGAGAATAAACATGAAACAGAATGCCGTGGATCAAAGGTATCGATAGATTCAATTCTCTTGAATTCCCTCTCATGAAATAAATCATTAGTTTAGTTTAGCTTAGCATTAGTAATTCACAATCTCTACAATAATAGTTTTAATCCTATCAAACCTCCTTTCCAATCCCGTTCTTCATAAGTGATACAAGTCAGAAGCGGATTGATACCCTACTCATCCTTTACTTTAGAGGGATATTAGGTTTTGATCTTGTGTGGTTTTGATCAACGACACCCATCATCCATTCCATACATAAAAACCATGCGTGTCAGCAAGCAGTAAAGAAAGTTTTAAGATATTTTCAAAAGACTAAGGATTACATGCTCACATATAAGAGAACTGGTAAACTTTAAGTGGTGGGTTACACTGACTCTGATTTTGCTGGTTATCAAGATAGTAAAAAATCCACTTCGGGTTACATTATTCTGAATGCTAGAGGAGCAGTCACTCGGAAGAGTATGAAACAAAGGCTAACTGCTTCATCCATGTACAATGGAAGCAGAGTTTGTTGCATGTTATGAAGCCACATCTCATGCAATTTGGTTAAGGAATTTCATCTCAAGACTTATGGTTGTGGATTCCATTTCTAGACCATTGTTGATCTTCTGTGACAACTCTGATGCACTAATGTTTTCGAAGAACAACATATAGATCGAGGTTAATTAAATACCTTGTTGTTAGGGAGAGGATTCAAGAGAAAAAGATGTTTGTAAAGCACATTAGTACACAACAAATGATTGTTGATCCCATGACTAAAGGTTTGCCGCCAAAGTTGTTCAATGAACATGTATATCACTCGCATGGGTCTGGTTGATAGCTTTGATTTACTTACTTAGTGGGAGGTTGTACTTGGCTTGATTATTGACACCTTTGTAATCATGATCACAGCTTAATAAAGTTATCCTCATTTGCTTATTTTCCATATTGGTCCAAGTGTACGTGTATGGAAAAATATGATTAAAGTATCCTAGTATATATGTGATATGGTGTATCCAGATTGAGATACAGTTGGACTGGTGCGTGGCGTAAAAGGTCTATTGGATCTTATACACACGCTGAAATTCATTGTTTGAAATAGAGTATACTAATATATAGTGACCATGGACTGTTCTACATCGATAATTGATGTAGTAACGTCCTTGGTCCAAGGCTATTTCGCTATCTCTGGATGGCAAGAGAAAATCAGGGTTCATTAATGGTGCAAAGGTGTGTCCTTCCATTAATGATGCCGAATATGAGAATTGGGTTTCCAATGATCATCTTGTTCGATCTTGGTTACTCAATTCGATAGAGCCAACTATTGCTGGAATTTTTACTTTTTCTGATTTTGCAAAGGAGATGTGGGATTCAATTGAAGATTTATACGGAAACCAGAACAATTCTGCTTGTGTTTTTGAACTTCAAATTGCAATCGATGCTTTGCAACAAGGTGAGAAGACTTTTACATAACACCTTGGGAATCATAAAAAATTGTGGGATGAGTTAAACATATATCGTCCACACACCACTGATGCTAAGACTCTTTTGAAACGGGCTGAAGAGGATAAAATCTTCACAGTATTTCGTAGTCTTAAACCAAAATATGAAAATCTAGAAAGCAATATTCTAATGGAAAGCACTCTTCCATCACTTGCTGCTGTTTGTGCAACTATTCAGAGAGAGAAAACAAGGAAGAAAACTATGAACTCTGAGGTGAAGTCTTCAATCTCTGAATCTACTGTATTACTTGCAGAAAATGATTTTTGAAAGAAGTCATAGGGATTTGAAAAAGGTAAGGGAAAAAGGGAACCGTCTCACTGTGATCATTGTGGAAAAAACTGGCACACCAAAGACCGTTGTTAGGAATTACATCCGCATCTTAAAAAGGAACTGTCCAAGAAAGATCATGACGCAGTAAGACATCAATTTCCAACTCAGATATTAGTCATCAGTTGAGTCAAATTCTCCAACAACTCACTAAGTCCATGCCATCTAGCAAAGGTTAGTATGTCTCAACTCATGTGTCAGGTAATTTACATGCCTATTTTACTATGCCAAAAAATAGTAACTCATGGATAATTGATTCGGGGGATACTGATCATATGGCTAATTGCCCTACCTCTGTCCATAATTTTGTGTCCAAAACTGAAAAATATAATATTTCCATAGCCAATGGATCCACCATTCCCATTCTAGGTAGTAGTCAAGTGGATTTTTTTAATCAAAGTCTCAAGAGTGACGCTCTAGTTGTTCCTTCCTTCCCTGTCCAACTTCTATCTGTTGGCAAACTTACAAATTCTTTAAATTGTGATGTCATTTTTTCTCCTAACTCTGTCGTCTTTCAGGATCGAAAGTCGAAGAGGACGATTTGTGAAGGAATTTATTCCAATGGGCTCTATTTGTTAAAGTCGAATAAAAAGGCATGTCAAGCGAGTGGGTTACTTGAGAGTCGCATTTTGCATAAAAGACTTGGGCATCCATCTAGTCATGTCCTGTCAATTTTGTTTCCGCATGTTTCTATAAACTCTGATGATGTTTGTGATGTTTGTCAATTTTCTAAACAAACTCGTTTCCCTTTTCCAAACTCGCATACTATGTCTAATAATTTGTTTGAGTTAATCCATTTTGATTTATGGGGACCTGCTCCCGTTAATTTTTATGTTGGCTATAAGTATTTTGTGTTGTTTATTGATGATAAATCTCATGATACATGGTTATATTTGTTGAAATCGAAGACTAAGGTTGTGAATGTTTTCAAAGATTTTCATACTATGATTACTAATCAGTTTGGTGCAAAAATCAAGATGTTTAGATCTGACAATGGAACTGAGTTTTGCAAAGGTCTGTTAGCTGAGTACCTTCGTAGCCAGGGGATAATTCATCAAACTAGCTGTGTTGGCACACCTCAGCAGAATGGCGTGGCTGAAAGAAAAAATAGACACCTTTTGGAGACCACTCGTGCTCTTATGTTGGGATGAATGTTCCTAAGCAATGCTGGTCTTATGGCGTCTTAACTGTTGCTTATTTGATTAATCGTCTTTCCAGTCGGGTTCTTGGTTTTAAATCCCCATTGGAAGTGCTCAAATCTAGGCCGCTGGATCTCTCTCATCTGTGAGTGTTTGGGTGTGTTTGTTATGTGCATCAGCAAGCTATTCATCGAGATAAATTCGATGCTCGAGCTACTCGATGTATTTTTGTTGGTTATTCTACCACACAGAAAGGCTACATATGTTACAATCCGGCGACAAGAAAATTGGTTGTCTCTCATGATGTACGATTTGTGGAATCTGAAGCTTTCTTTCAAGATTCAGTTGTGCCTGGGAATCGTTCCCAGGGGGGAGTATTTGGTAGATTTGGCACCTCTCCCAGCAGCTGGTGAAGATATAGTTCCCGTTGGTGAAGATATAGTTCCTGTCCCAGCGGTTGGTGAAGATATAGTTCCTGCCATATAAGTTATTGAACCTACTGAAGTTATAGGTTCTACAGAAGACATATGGTCAGAACTATAAGGAAACTTTTGTACCAGTTGTAAAGATGAACACGTTTAGAGCTCTTGTATCTCTAGTTGTAAATCAAGACTGGAAATTGTTTCAAATGGATGTTAAAAATGCATTCTTACACGGCGATCTTAAAGAAGAAGTGTATATGAGCATCCCACCTGGACATCTGAAGGAGACTAAGGTTAGATTAGTATGCAAGTTAAAAAATGCTATCTATGGACTTAAACAATCTCCATGAGCGTGGTATGCCAAGGCTCAGTTCTGTTCTAGCTATGACCGGTCTAAAGCGGAGTGATGTTGATCTTTCCTTATTTCTTAAGTCTAGCAAGTCAGGTTTGGTTGTTGTTCTTATTTATGTTGATGACATAGTTATCACAGGTAATGACCATATTGAAATCTCTAAGCTCAAGGACCTACTGCACAAGAAATTTGCCATCAAGGATCTGGGTATTATGAAGTACTTTCTTGGGATCGAAATTGCTTATTCAAAAAGAGACATATTTCTTAATCAAATAAAGTATGTGTTGGATATTTTGAGTGAAGCAGAAAAAACTGGGGGTAAAACCATCTGATTCTCCAACTGACAGTGGAGCCAAGTTGGACAACACCGGTGATCTTCTTACTGACATTGGTCAGTATCAGCGATTAGTTAGTAAACTAATATATTTAACTATTACCCGACCAGATATTTCTTATGCAGTAAGATTGGTTAGTCATTTTATGCATGCTCCAAGGACTCCACATATGAATGTAGTTTCCAGAATACTGCAGTATCTGAAAGGGTCGCCAGGCAGAGGTATTTGGATGCGGAAAAATGGGCATACATCTATTAATGCTTATGCAGATGCTGATTGGGCAGGATGTCCAGTTGATCGGCGGTCTACTTCTGGTTATTGTACCGTTGTGGGAGGTAATTTGGTCACTTGAAAGAACAAGAAACAGAATGTCACTCATTCTAGTGCTAAAGCTGAGTACAGGGTTATGGCTTCCATCACCAGTGAAATCATATGGCTTCGCTGCTCTTATGAAGGATTTGTGTTTTGGTTTGCATCTGCCAACTACACTTTACTGTGATAATCAAGCTGCTATGCACATTGCTGCAAGTCTGGTGTTTCATGAGATAACTAAGCATATTGAAGTTGACTATCATTTTGTGCGTGAAAAAGTGCAGTCTAACATTGTCATTACCTCCTTTGTTCGAATTGACCAACAGCTTCTAGACATTTTTACCATGGGACTTCCAGCTTCCAAGTTCCATGATATACTCTCCAAGTTGGGTTCGCTGGATATCTTAGCACCAACTTGAGGGGGAGTGTGGGAGAAGTCAGAGACAGACGCTTAGGCGATGGCGCACTTCTGTTGCACATAATGAAGGCGCGGGCGCGCTCAGTCGGTTCATAACAAGTTCGACCGATATTGGTGTTTCTAAAAAGGGAAGACTCCATTCTTAGAAACAAGAGACGATTTTGTGCACTTGTGTTGTGCCTATATATATCTCTGTAATGGAACCCTAAGAATTAATCAAGCAATAACATCTCTTTCTTCTCCAGTGGACGTAGGTTGTCGCATTGGCACCGAACCACTATAAATCTTGTGTTTTGTCTCTGTGATTGGTTGTTAAATTCTACATGGTATCATAGCCACTGGTTTCTGAGAGGTCTCGGGTTCAACTCCTACCAGGTGAAGATGTCTAGCCCTTCTATCTGTGTGTTTTTCAGTGTGTCCTGCTGAAGGGGAGTGTTGACATATATGAGCCTCTAATATATTAATATAATTGATCCTTCATATAAGTTTGAGCTTATGGAGAAATTGGCAATTTAACAATTTGATTTACACATCATATAGTACTAGATTTCACTTTTCACTATGTTTTAATAGTACCATGGTGATTGGACCAACCCATTAACAATCTGTACTGTAATTAAAGAGTCAGAGTTCATCTCTACTCTTTCTAAAGGAATGGTTTTGACAACCTTGTAGCCCTTTTTCAATAGCTTAAAGCTCTTGGAAGAGAACATACCTTCTATTATGGCTTCCACAGTATGCAAATATCACTTCACCATGGTTGTCTCTTGCAGCACCTCCAAATCCAACACTAGATAAACAAACTGAGCCATTTGTGTTTACTTTTATAGTCCCTAATCCAGGTTTATACCATCGACACAGGATAGGTGTTTCATTTTGTATTGTGTATCAACACCAAGTCTCTTAAGTAGGATTCGAGTACTGATGCTATCTGGAACTTCTTTGAGCATGTATAGTCTCATTTCTTCCAAAAGTTTAACCATCACCAGTTGAGGGGTCTAAGACTTTCCTCTAAAGAGCTTGTTGTTCCTCTCATGCTAGATAGCATAGATCATGGCACAAACATAATCCTTTCTCACCTCAGTCTCAATGTTAGTTACTACCTTGACAAGTCCGCAAAGATACTCACCATTCTCAGAATCGAGCTATTGGAAGCAGAACCCATACCAAGTTTGGCCTTAACACCATGCCAAATAAGCGTGGTGTAAGGACATTCAAAGATATTAACATATCTATACACTCCAACAAATCAGGAAAATACTTGATAAGAGTTGGACTCTGTACTCTTTCATTCAGTTCTCATTAGATAAGTAGAAAGAATCTCCCAACTCAGTTGTAATCTCCTATTTAAATACCTCTAAATCAATAAAGAAAAGATGTCTTTGAGGAACTTAATGTACGTGTTTTCACATGGTATCGGAGCAACACTTTTATTCAAGTTAAAACACTTTTTTTTTTCTATCTTCCTCTATATTTACTTTGTTCAATGGATGTACCACCAACCCCTAGAACACCAGAGTCTAATACAACTCAGATTTCCTCAAATGGTCCTTTCTTTGTGCATCACTCAGACAATCCATCCACTGTGTTGGTTGCTCCTTCTTTATCAGGTGACAATTACAACACATGGATTCGTGCCATAACTATGGCCTTACGAGTGAAGAACAAATTTGGTTTTGTTAATGGTACAATTGACAAACCAACTAATGCTGCTAAAATTCTTCAATGGCAAAGATGTAATGACCTTGTTTCCTGCTGGATACTCAATTCTGTGAATCATGAAATTCGTGGAACCATTGCATACATTGAATCTGCAAGAGAAATCTGGAAGGACCTTGCGGAACGCTACTCTCAATCAAATGCTCCATTAGTCTTTCAACTCAAGGAATATATTAAAGACACAAAGCAAGACGACCTGTCTATCTCTGCTTATTTTACCAAGCTCAAGTCCTTGTGGAATGAACTTGATTCTCTTGCTATAATTCAGCCATGTACTTGTGGATATGGCAAGCTTTTTGCAGTTCAAATCCTTGACGATCGAGCAATGAAATTTCTTCAAGGTCTCCATGATAGGTACAAACCACTTCGCAGCCAAATACTTCTCATGGATCCCTTTCCTGCCATTACCAAGATTTACTCTCTTGTTCGTCAAGAAGAAAAACATCAAGAGATACATTCTTTTTCATCTCCTATTCTAGAAGAAGCTACACTTGCTGCAAAGCCCGCGTATCGTGGAAACCATTTCAATCGTGGCAATCAAAAACCACGTTTTCATTGCAATCATTGTGGAAGAGATAACCACACTATAGATCATTGTTTCAAGCTCCATGGCTATCCTCCAAAGAAATCTTATGTACCCTAGAACGCAACAAATAACAAAGAACCTGAAATGGTGACACCTCTTAGCGTCACTAAGGAACAGTATAACAAATTACTTGCCATGCTTTCTTCAGGTAGTGCAGATTTCAATGCAAATCTAGCAGGTATTGCCCTTACCGTTCCCACCAATTCAATGTGGATTATTGATACAGGAGCCTCTAATCACATGTACGTGTTATAGTTTATCACTTTTTTCTTCTTACAAACCATGTCCACATCCTTTTTCCGTTGGTCTTCCTGATGGCTCAAATGCATTTGTAACTCATGTTGGTACTGTACAGTTGTCCCAATTCATTAAACTTGAAAATGTTTTCTTTATTTCATCTTTCAAGTTTAAACTTTTATCAATCAGCCAACTTACCAAATCAAATGATTGTGTAGTAACATTTTTTCCTCACGAATGTGTTTTTCAGGACCAATCAACAAAGAGGATGATTGGGAAGGGTAACATTCATGAAGGGTTGTATTATTTTCAAGCGGCTTAACATTCATGACCGTCATCAAACCACCTACCATTGATTTATGGCATTGGCGCCTTGGCCATGTTTCTTATTGCACTCTCCATCATCTAGTTAACAAGGTTCCATTTATTTCTTGTTTGGAAAATAAAACTTGTAATATTTGCCCTCAAGCAAAACAAGCTTGTTTATCTTTTCCTTTGAGTTCAATTAATACTACTAGACCTTTTGCTTTGATTCATTGCGATATATGGGGCCCTTTTTCTCAACCTTCATTAAATGGTTCTCGTTATTTTTTAACCATTATAGATGATTTTAGCCGTTGCACTTGGCTCTATCTCATGCATTTTAAATCTGACACAAAACAAGTTTTGCAATATTTTTTTGCCATGGTTCACACTCAATTTCAGCATCACATATATCGTATTTTTTCTAACAACGGTGCTGAAATTTTTCCAACAATACAAGGTGTACGTTCTGATAATGGAACTGAATTTTTATCTAAAGATATGCAAAAAAAATTCTTAGACAATGATGTCATTCACCAACGAAGTTGCGTTGGAACTCCCCAACAAAACGGGGTTGTAGAGCGGAAACACCGTCATCATCTTCTTGAAGTAGCTAGAGCTCTTCGATTTCAGGCACATTTACCTTTAAAATTCTGGGGTGAATGCGTTCTCACAGCCACATACCTCATTAACAAACTGCCAACTCCTCTTTTATCACACAAATCCCCACAAGAAATTTTGTTTGGTTCAAAACCTGATTATTCTCGCTTACGAGTTTTTGGCAGCTTATGTTTTATGCACAATAATAACATTCAACATAAATTTGATCAGAGGGCTAAACCTAGGGTGTTTCTTGGCTATCCACATGCACAAAAAGGTTATCGCATTTTTGATATTGCAACTAATACTATATCTACTTCTCGCCATGTTACTTTTTATGAAGGTATTTTCCCCTTTCGTGACATACCCATATCACCAATACAATTGTCACACCCCGAATTTCGACAGAATTCGGAAAAACATTATTTATTCCCGACTCTTCGATCTCCGAGGTGTGACGCACTCTCAACTTCCAAAAACCCATAAACAGTTTTAAATATGCAGATAATTAAAAAACCAATAAAAATTTTAACTTAAACCAATGTCCTCTTCATTACAAAAATTTACAAATAAGATTAGGTTACAAATCTCTTTTCAATAACTCCTTATTTAAAATTACAAATGAAAGTACAAATACATTGTCTAGACTGAAAATCTATATCACCTTAAGGGAAAACAAAATACATCCTGAAATGCAATGCTAACGCAAACCACAAGCAAAGAAACCACTCTTCTTCAACACTAAACACAAAAAACTTATCAACTATGTTCATTGAATGAACACACCCGATAAGCAAACATGCAAATCGGGTCAAGATTATAAAAAATCTTTGGTGTGAGTAGCCCTAAAATACAACATATACTTATACAAATATATATACAATCCATAAGGCAGTTAGTTCCTCCACCGAGGCGCCTTAACTTTCAACGACTAATATAACATCCTTATGTACAATAATTAAGGCAGGTAGTTCCTCCAATCGAGGCCTTTAACTTCCCACTAACCACACAACAACATCATAAATAAGGCATGTAGTTCCTCCATCGAGGTTTTTAGGTTCGAACTAAACCAATAACCAACCAATCTTATTACCATAATTATATTATTTCAGGTTTTCTTTGCGTGTCCCTAAAATCACATCGTATCTATGTTTTACCTAGTTTCCTGGCTACCACAATCGCTACCCAACGCTTAACATGTACATCCACATGCCTCCCCCTTACATAATGAACCACTCCAGACGTAACCACCCCGGCGGGATGCCGCGACACCGTAAATCCTCACACGGAAGCAATTATGTAAGTAATGCCACTATTCGCATAAAATATTAGATCATCGTTCTATTTTGGAACGGAATAATCAAGCCACTATTCATTACGTTCAGCCGAAGGCCATTCAGATTAACTCAAACGCCGTAAAGGGCCCGGGAGCCATTCGATTCAAACGCCCGGAAGGGCCAATCACATGAGTTGTGGTAGTCGGGTTCTAGGATTTTCGTTATGTAATTTATTCAGGTGTCATAACGTTAATGACTCATAAACATTTCTACTATATCACAATGGGTCAATTACCTTATTGCACTAAGCCATAATATCTAGAAACATCTCAATTATATCTCATAGTCACTTTCATTCTTTCACGTGCCAATATATTATTGCACTACACCACACTCCCGTGGGCAAATATTCGCCAATACTATGCTACCTCATAGTAGCATCTCACATATATAATAATGGAGCGTATATACATTTCTCCAAGATATTGCATTAATATATATATATCCCAACATATTATATCATGTCACAATGCTTCAACGTATCACATACATTTTTATTATAACGTATAAGGAATATAATATCTCCTAATATCTCAATATCGTCACGTGTCAAAAATACACAACATCACTGTCAAATCTTTCTTAGATAATGACAACCAAATATATACAAGCTTCCACGACATTTTATCATTTGATTTGTCCATACAAAATACAACATAAAACGTAACACAATTAAACAGTCCACAGTCCACAATCAAAGCCCAATATATATATGCTTTACACACTACTCACGTCAAATCTAAATTAGATAATGACCAACCAAGTTATACAATATCGACAATATTTTATTACTATATATATCCATATAAACAAACATATGAAAAACTGGAAAAGTCCACATTCACAGTCAACGGTCAACGGTCAACACCTCATGGTCAAGGTCAAACTCAACATGTCATGGTCAAAGTCAAACTGTCATCGTCAAAGTCAAAGGTGAAAGTCAACCGTCCATGGTCAAAGGTCAAAGTCAAACTGTCCTAGTCAAAGTCAACATGTCATGGTCAAAGGTCAAAAGTCAAAGGTCAAAGTCAAACTCAACATATCAGGGTCAAAGTCAAACTGTCGTTTCCCTGTTCGACAAGTTCAGGGTCATAGCCATAGTTCATGGCTAAGGTCAATGGTGCATGGCTCATGGGCTCATGACCAAGGGTAATGGTTCGGACCCAACTGGCCAAGCCCAAACCTTAGAACCCGAAAGTCTAAACGTTTAAAGACCCAATTAGATCTATTTTAAGTCCAATGGACTGGTCCATGCAATATTAGAAACGGGCCCAAAACAGTTAAGTGGTTCGGTCCAAAAATAAAAGAAAACCGGCCCACAATTACAAAAATTAGAACTGGCCCATAACAAGTTATCAACTAATAGGAAAAGGGCCCAAACAAAAAAATAGAAATGAACTGGCCCAATACTTTAGAACATAATCGGGCCCAACCCTCTAATATAGAATCCGGCCCAACCAATCAATCTAAACCGGCCCAAACAAAAACCAAAAGGTTTTGGCCCAAGGCCCAAACCGAAATGGTTACTGTTCATCTTCCCCTCCACCAACAGCCACCAAAAATCCGGCCACCACACCTTCTACACAACCACCCATTTTGACCCCGCGGTTTTACTCATTTCAACAACCCATACAACTTTAATGAAACCGAAAATCACAAATCCTTAGATCCAACATCGCCAAAACTAGATCTGGATCTAGTACCGCCGCCATTGATGGAGCTTCGAGCTTCAATCGACAGCCCCCCAACCATCCCCACTACCACCAAACATCACTCAACCAACCCACCACAACAAAACAGTTTAAACAATTTTAAACAACGCATCAAAACAAAACCTCCAGTAACACAGTAATGGACGTTCGGCGCCATTGACGCCTGTTCAAGGCTCCCAACAGCCCAACCACCGTACTCCCTCAAACCCCCACTCATCCATTCTCACACCACATCACCACAAAACACAACAACCAATTTAAACCAAAAACACAGCCCAAACACCGGCGCCATTAACGCCTCCAAGCTCCACTGCCCCCACTCGACCCTCATCAGTCCACCACCAAACACCAACAACAAATACAGAAAGTTCAACAAGTCAAAAACACGATTTCGATACTGTTTTGGGCGACGCCATTGATGCTTTCATCGAGCTTCGACAGTTTACCCAATTTTAACACAGTTTCGACAGTTTAATGACAAAATCCGAAATATAACAAGTTTAATAATACAAATGTCACGAAGTCCAACACAACAGTATAATGAACAGTATTAATAGGCTGAAACCTTAGTCGGTATACTCCGATACACGGAAAACCCGGTGAAATAGCAAAATAGCTACTCACCTGTATGAACAGCTCGACGAATCCCTCGTAGTCCGAACCGTCGCACTCCACCCTCCAGCAATCCAGCTTTTTCTCTGCCTCCATTTTTAATATTTTATTTTTCTCTGAACCCTATTCTCTAGAAAAATGTGTTTATATACTTGGGTCCAAAACCCAAGCCCAACACCAACTCGGGCCCAAAACCAGGCCCACGTATCCCGAGTCCAATCCGACGAATTTTGAAAATAAATAAATAATTAAATTAATTAATTAAATAGATAAAAACGTATTTTTAAAATACGGGCGTTACAACAATCCTCTCTTGTTTTACCATTATCCTTAGATGACAATCCTTCATATGATGATAGTCCAACAGATATTCCACGTTCCCTCCCAAGTAATTATGGAATCACAATTCCTTTACTCAATGAATCCCCCACACCTCCTTCACCAAATACACCTGTCACTGAAACTTCCAATACCAGTCCATCCTTGGCTACTCAACCAACAACTATACCATCTAATTCCACACAAACTTCTCCATCTACCAGTACACCACCCCCTGATAAGACAGAAAGAATTCGGCGCCCTCCTCCTTATTTGGTTAAGCACTACATATGCTCTACACTCTTTCATTCAGTTCTCATTAGATAAGTAGAGATAGTTAGATAAGTAGAGAGAATCTCCCAACTCAGTTGTAATCTCCTATTTAAATACCTCTAAATCAATAAAGAAAAGATATCTTTGAGGAACTTAATCTACGTGTTTTCACAAAAGAAGAGATGTCTAGAGTTTTCCCTTTGCATGCCACATAGACTATAACATGAATGATGTATAATCTTTTTACTTACCAACATGTCCTGTGTAGACAAGCACCTAGACAAGAGTTGCCAAGCGCGGAAGGAGTGTTTTGGTACCACAAATTTACCCCACACCAATTTAGACCAAACTACCTTACATTTAACTTTCTTTTAAGGCAATATAGGTTGATCTAGTTGAGAACTTACCAGTCTGCTCGCGTAAGAGTCCATATAATTAACCTAATCATTTTCTAAAAGATTGTATATATCAATACCCGACTTGAGCTCACAATCAGGGAGGTGATTAGTAGTTAGTGGTAATATTGATGTTATTTATTTATTGTTTATGTTTCGACCCCCACCTACGTGGAAAACGTCCATTAGTAGGGGTCTCTATTTTATTCATTTAATCAACAGGGCTAAAGCCCAATTCGCAATATCATGGATCAATGTACAGGCCCATTAACTCATGTGTCTAAGACTGAACCTTAGCCACATGACTTGCCACTAATATACGTTGATTTATGTCCAGATTCATTTCTTATCAAAGAGATAGTTATCAGTTGACAGTTATACTCTATCACAATTACTCAAGATACAAGATTACTTGAGCTACAAGGACTCTCTACTCTACCTATATAAATACCACATTATTTTTCATAAGGAACTACGTGGAAACTTGATCCCTAGAGAACAGATCTTGGGTACGTAGGCAGCCATTATTTGGTTCAGTTTCATCTCCCCCAATATCAAATTCCTCTGTCTCTTAGTGTGTTCTTTACCATTGCTCTCGTTGTGTTGAAGCAGTTTACTGCCGAAACATAATTGGCGCCGTCTGTGGGGAATTTAGAATTCATTATCACGTAAAACAATCAAGATGGTAAGCACAAGAAGCAGACCAAATAGTCAACATATTCCTCCTACTAATAGGAATTGCAACCCTCGAAATTCAAATCGGCCAATGCAAGAACCGTTGAACAATCAAGTTGCTCCTAGTGGTAAGATCAATTCCCAACATCCAACCGTAGCAGTGCCACCGCCTCCACCACCGCCTCCGCTATCGCCATTCTTAATACGGTTGAGCGTGAGTTACAATGAGTCAAAAATTTAAAATAGGAACTTGAGAAGGAAGCTGGCAAAGAGGCAAAGGCCGGTGGATGAGGCTGCAAATTCAACAACATCAGGCGACCACGAAGGGACGCAGGCCATTCCAGTGTATGGGACCATCTTGAAGATCCACTTCATCGTCCTCAACAACGTGTTATTTCTCAAACACAATCAACCAGTGCACACTCTAAGAGTAATGACCCTATTACCCGTACTTATGGGGAGAATCGGATTGGCAGGGATAACTACTACCCTAGACATGTCCGATCTCAAATGGAAGATTTACCTCTGAGAAGCAATTTCAGGGAAGACCGCCATCCGAGATATGTCCGACATGACTGGGAAGGCGGGCATCCCAGACAAGAGGAACAAAATATGGAGAAGTGGTATAATTATTCCGACCACCCGGCCAAGGGTGACTACCGGCCTAGACAGGCTGGTTACAGGGATAGACAAAGACAATCACCGGTCGGAGCTGATCGTGTGTACCACCAAAGATCTCTAACTCCAATAAGAGATAATGGAAGGTATCCTTCTCCACATGGGCACGATCGGGGGCGTCCAGTTGTTCGAGCCAATACTTTAACTCTAACAAAACAACAGTTAAAAGAGTTGATTGCAAAAGAACTTAATGATAGAAAGTCAAGGGATGTAAGAATGAAAAACTTGACAGTCAATGATGGCGTACTTGATAAGTTTTCACTCGACATTCAGGAAGCTTACCATCATCCCGACTTCAAACAACCCAATTTTGAACTTTATGATGAGTCGGAAGGAGATCCTGGCCTGCAAGTTCTATCGTTCAAAAATAAGTTGGTATTATGGGGTGGAGATGATCCGCTCATATGTAAGCTCTTTCCATCAACTCTAAAGGGAGAAGCATTATTTGGTTTAGTAAGTTGCCTTCAAGATCAATTCACCAATTCAATGAACTAGAAAATCAATTTGTTAATCGTTTTCGCCATACAATTGCAAGACGCCAAAGGATGTCGACTCACTTTTGAACATCAAGCAACAACGTGACAAAAAGTTACGTATACATTTACTATGTTAGGAAGGCGTCATGAGAAGACCGCCGCCGCTACCGCAAACGGTGGTACAAATGCCTCCGAAAAGAAGGCGCTACGAAGAAAGTATAAGGAAAACCTTAATCCCGTGATCGGACCGACTCGACAGGAAGGCCGACCTCACAGATTTGCGGAAAATCGCCATCCTAGACAGTGTCCGACTGACGGGGAAAAAGCGCCACGGAAGAAAGTATAAGGAAAACCTTCATCTTAGATCGATGGCCCGACAGGAAGGCCGACCTCGCGCAGATTTGAGAAAATTGCCATCCCGCACAGTCGGACCCGGCAGAGGGATGGAAGGTGTCACGTATAAAACTAGATGGAAGACCACAATCCCAGACAAACTACCGACCTAGATAGGCTGGTTACACGCAAAGAAAAAGACAATCTCCAGTCGGACCCGAACGTGTGTACCGCTTAAAATCTCTAACTCTTGTAAGAGGTAATGGCAGGTGTCATTTTCCACATAAGCTCGACCGGGGGCGTCTGTCTATTTAAATCTTCTGGATAAAATGGATTTCACCCCACTTAGCACGAAGTCCCTTTGATGTAACTTCCCACTCATCATAAAGGTCATCTGAACCTTAACGGAGCTTGTCCGATTCATCCGTATCCGTTGCCACAAATTTCCTAACTGGTGAACGCCACTTCGGGCTTCCAACGCCTATCTTTCATGGATGCTTCTTCAGGGTACTATAAGATATCTTTGAATGTGGATGACCAAGAGTTCACCGCCTTCATCACCGACCAAGGCATTTTTGCTACACTATTATGCCTTTTGGTCCGAAAAATGCGGTGCAACCTACCAAAAGCTTGTCAATACAATTTTTCCGATCGGTGGGGAAAAAAAATAATGAAGGCTTATATTGATGATATAGTCGTTAAATCGAAGCATACTGGTGATCATCTTTCTGATCTTCAACTTGTTTTTGATAGGCTTAACAAGTATAACATGAAACTCAATCCGGCCAAATATTCTTTTGGCCTCTTCCGAAAAATTTCGATTCCTCATGACTCATAGAGGTATTGAGGCTAATCCTGATCAGATACGCGCCGTTATTGGTATGCCATCACCAAAAAAAGAAGAAGAAGGAAATTCAATGACTTACTGGTCGGCTTGCCGCTCTTCATAGATTTATTTCTAAATATTATGATCGTTGTCATCCCTTCTTCCAGACTTTAAAGGGGGCGACAACTTGGAATGTTGATTGTGAGATGGCATTGCAACAACTAGATCGAGAAATACTTGGTCAGTCTTCCTATATTGACAAGTCCTTTAATGGGTCAACCTAGTGGCATATACCTGGCAGCTACAACTCAAGCTGTTAGTGCTGTTCTTTTCATTGATGATGGTAGACCCGTCTTTTTTATCAGTAAGACTTTAACCGGAGCTAAGTCTCGTTATTCAAAGATGGAATAAATTGCACTTGCATTTGTTCATGTCGCTCACCGATTGAAACCATACTTCCAGGGGAGGTTGGTCATAATTATACTGAAAATCCCTTACGCAAGATCTTTCGTGATGCACAGGAATCAAGTTGATTAGCCGAATGGGAAAGTTATCTTAGTACATATAGCATTGTCTTTGACAGTCATATTACTGAAAAAGGACATGCTCTGGCTTCTTTGATAGTTGATTTTCCGATTAATGATTCTCCTATTGATGATTTCTTACGCCAGGAAGAATCTATGGAAGACATTCTCGCCGCCAATGGGGGGCTTAAGACCAACATGAAAACGCAATTCCTAATCCCATTGACTTATGGATTGTTTACTGAGATGGCTCCCATAGTAATCTGGGTTTGGAATTGAATGCATTTTTTTGTTAAACCCAGCGGAGAAAAGATTGGGAAATCTGTGCGACTTAGTTTCGCCACTTCAAATAACGGCCCAAGTATGAGGTCATCATTTGTGCCTTGAGAACGCTTTTTGATCGGGGCGCGAAAAGCTCCGGTTATACACGGAGTTCGCCTTTGTTGCCAATCGGTTTGGTGGGTCTTTTGAAGCAAGAGATGAGCGTATGGCAGCTTATCTTAGTTTGATACATAGTCTTGCTCGATAATTTGATAGCATCTCTATCACTCAAAGACCCCGAAATGACATACGTCATGCAGATTCATTGGCTTATCTCTCCACCGCCGTTAGAAGCGAAGCGGTCAAGACACATCACTTTGGTACCATCTTTTCGCCGCTTTAAGTTTAAACGCTTTACGCTCGCTTAGTTCATAACTATCATTACGAAAAAAATCTGACGAAGTTACCACATTTAGCTTCGTCAGTTTACGTTTGAACGTTTTTTACGCTCGCTTAGTTCATTCATGTCATTTACGAAAAATATGACGGTTACCACATTTTAGCTTCTTCGTCGTTTTACGTTTGAGCGTTTTTTTTACGCCGCTTAATCATTACTATCGCTCGACAAAAATCGACGGTTACTACTTTTAAGTTCGCCGGTCTAAGTTTGAACGCTTTTTAATCATTACTATCTATTTACGACAAAATCTGACGGTTACTACTTTTAACTTCGATACCTAAGTTTGAACGCTTTTACGCCGCTTTTAGTTCGTTACTATTGTTCGACAAAATCTGACGAGGTTACCACGTTTAGCTTTGTCAGCCTAAGTTTGAACGCTTTTATGCTCGCTTAGCCTAATTTTGCAAAGTTAAGTATGCATTGGGGGCGTTTTTCTCTACGTGGGGCATCTCGTTCTATTTCATTTCAACTACATAAATCAACAACATTGTCAGTTTTCCACAGGTATGTTATCTATCACAACAACAACATTCAATAGCAAACGCATACTTTATTTTTATTTATTTTTCATCAAAAGAAGTTTTAGCTCTATGGTATTACATTCACACAATTACCTAATCAATTGTCTCTGTCAATTATCTTACGGTCGCTCAATTAAATCTTCATTTTCTTCTTCGAAATCTGCATTCGCTTCGCTTAGCACTTTCGGTTAATTATCTTCCGCATTCATTATTTTTTCTAAGGCATTGCGCTCGCTTTCTCAACGAAACTTTCCAGTCGGCTTCTAAGGCATTGGGCCGATATTTCTGAGAGACACTTTTCGTCAATTTTTCTGAGCGAAAATTTTCTCCGACTTCTTTATTTCTTCTACGGCATTGCGGCGCGATCACCCTGAGCAAAACCTTTCTTCATCTTCTTTATTTTTTCTAAGGCCTTATGCCAATCTTTCTGAGTACAACTTTCCTACAACTTCATTATTTAATTTCTTCTACGACATTACTTGACATCTTTCTGCGCGAAACTTTTCTCCGTCGACTCTTTGTAACTATATTTTGCTCGTAATTCCGCCATTTCAACCTGCGACAAAAATACAAATCTTTTCATCAGTTTTTCAGACTTAACCACAATTTTACGATAACTGATAAATAAAAATACTAACATACCTGTTTCATGCTATCAATAATCATTGGCACCGCTTAAAGTATTTTTCGAGTTCATCCACGGTGAACGACACTTTTTCTTTAGCCATTGGTTTTCGAATAGTCACCCCGACATTCTCTATCATTCTTTCCTTTACAATCCAGTTCTTTTATTTTCCGCTTTCAGTTAACTATTTTCCGCTATCGAAATATGCATTCGCTTCTCTTAGCGCTTTCAGTTAACTATTTTCCGCCGTCATTCTTTTTTCTAAGGCATTGTGCCGATCTTTCTACGAACAATTTTCCGAGCGAAAATTTTCGTCAGCTTCATTATTTTTTCTAAGGCATTGTGCCGATCTTTCTACGAACAATTTTCCGAGCGAAAATTTTCGTCAGCGTCGTTATTTTTTCTAAGGCATTGTGCCGATCTTTCTACGAACAATTTTCCGAGCGAAAATTTTCGTCAGCTTCATTATTTTTTCTAAGGCATTGTGCCGATCTTTCTACGAACAATTTTCCGAGCGAAAATTTTCGTCAGCGTCGTTATTTTTTCTAAGGCATTGTGCCGATCTTTCTATGAAAAATTTTCCGAACGAAAATTTTGGTCAGCTTCATTATTTTTTCTAAGGCATGGTGTCGATCTTTCTACTTAACAATTTTCCCGTTTAAAATTTTCATCAGCGTCGTTATTTTTTCTAATGCATTGTGCCAATCTTTCTACGAAAAAATTTCGCTAATTTTTCGTCAGCGTCATTATTTTTCTAAGACATTCTGCCGATCTTTCTACGAGAAATTTTCCGAACAAAAATTTTCGTCAGCGTCATTATTTTTTCTAAGGCATTAAGCCGAACTTTCTGAGCGAAACTTTTCGAGGCTCGTACAACCGTCGTTTCTCCGTGCGGCAAAAATTCACATT
Source organism: Coptis chinensis (assembly GCF_015680905.1). Taxonomy (NCBI): domain Eukaryota; kingdom Viridiplantae; phylum Streptophyta; class Magnoliopsida; order Ranunculales; family Ranunculaceae; genus Coptis; species Coptis chinensis. Next base: position 79,171,385 of record NC_141463.1, on the reverse strand, counting down.
ACCTTAACTTTCTAAGTGAAAACTTTATTCAGCTTCTTTATTATTATTATTATTATTTCTACGGCATTGTGATCTTTTTGTTCGAAACTTTTCGTCAATATCTTTTGCTCGTAATTCCGCTTTTTCAACCTGTGACGCAAATACAAATCTTTTCGTTAGTCTTTCAAACTTAACCAAAATTTGAAACTAACTGGAAAAAAAATAAAAATAAAAATACTGACATACCTGTTTCATGCTATCGAATTTTTTTGCCATCGCATCATCGCTCCCAGGCTCCAAATCCATAACTTCAGTACTAGTGCTATTGGGAAGCACTACACGAGAAGTGTCCATTGCATCGTTACAGTTAAGCATTTCTCCCTCGTTATTCTCCACATTATTATTACAACAAGAAACATTCTCTACGATATATTCCATTCCTAACTCCAAATCCCCTTTAACTCCAACACTCCCAGGCTCCAAATCCATAATGGCATCAGTACCAGTGCTTTCCACCGCATTATGCTCATTTAAATCAAACACATTATTCTCTACACTAAGCTTAATTCCAAAATCTTTCTCACCTTGACAATTCTCCAGTGCCACGTCAGTAGAACAGACCAAAGAAGCTTTCCACTGAGAACAAACAACATCCACGTCAGCAACGTTACTCCGACTCTCTTCACCACCAAATTTCTCACAGCCATCGACAAAGACTTCTCCCCCTCATCAATTTGAGACCCAACGTGTGCGAGTTGTTCTTCAGGTGTCTGATACAGTTCCTCCACAGAACATATCAAAATGCCAGTGGAATGTTCCGGAATATCGTCGAAATCTGAGGGAGTTTCGTTGGGGAAAAGGTGTTGTAGAGCGAAGGGTGTGTGATTGAGTAGTTCTTGTTGAGAAATTGGGATTATTGATTCTTGGATTATGAAATTAAATGGGTCTTTTTCCATTTTCTAGGGCTCTCTGCTTCTCCCACAGTCTCCTCACTGCCAGTACCCAAATTGTTTCCACGGCTTCCTATTTGTCTTCCACTACAATTCAATCCCTCTGCAAGTTCCTTAACCGAAGTTAGGCGGGGATCCTTGAGGGGCCTCAAACGCGTCGAACCTCGAAGTCCGAAAGTAATGAGGCGCATTGCATCCTTATATTTGAAATGAGCATCAAGAACCTCTTTAAACTCCACAGGCGTGAAATTATACCCCGTAGCCATTTCACTTCCTAAATCTTTGTCCACTTGTTCAAATTGGAGAACCTCCTTCTGTTGAATATTTTCAGGCATTGTGTCATTGTTCTGAGGCTCCGAACACCACAGTTTTCTTTTTTACCATCTCCACGTGATCCATGCAGAGGAATTCCTCATGAAAAAATTCAACAATTCAAAGGTCGGGCATAAAATCAAAACAAAAAAAAAAAAGGAAAACGATAGCAGCATACCGTGCATAGTTTACTTACCACAAAAGTCGAAACCCGAGATGAGATGCATAGTGTCCGTTTGATGGAAGCGAATGTGTTTTATTGGCCACGCTCGTTTTTTTTGGGATTGGGATTTTGCGGGGAGAGGCACCGGCCAAACCTTATAAAGGGTTTTCGAGCGGGTTTTCCATTGCTAGTTGAATTCTTCTCCAACTCCAACTTCATCTCTACTCTCAATTATTATCTACTCTACATTCTTATCTCATCAACACTTTGAGTCCAATTAGTATTTAACTTCCTTTTATTACTATTCGTACGAAACTACCCCTATGTTTAATTTCAACAGTCTATACTAGTATTGCTATTCCGCTGGCATGCGTTGTCAAAATCAACTTTCATATTGTTACGTCATGCGTTCGGTACAGTTTTCGCCAATCAATTTCTTTTGCAATTTTATTTATGTGCATCTTTTATTTTTTCTGTATATTTTCGGCCATCTTTTATTTAACTACGTCATTGCGTCCCATCTACATTAATTTGACATTATTTCGTTTCCGATAATTCACGAATTTTTTCCAAGTGTCCATTTTCTTATCGTTTACGTTCACACGAAACATTGTTATCATTCCGTTTACTCTTTTATTATTTCACGTTTTCCGTGATTTATCTTCTCTTCTTTGCCATGTGAACTTTGTTCGCCTGACAAAGAGGGGGCGGTGTTTCGACCCCCACCTACGTGGCAAACATCCATTAGTAGGGGTCTCTATTTTATTCATTTAATCAACAAGGCTAAAGCCCAATTCGCAATATCATGGATCAATGTACAGGCCCATTAACTCATGTGTCTAAGGCTGAACCTTAGCCACATGACTTGCCACTAATATACGTTGATTTATGTCCAGATTCATTTCTTATCAAAGAGATAGTTATCAGTTGACAGTTATACTCTATCACAATTACTCAAGATACAATATTAGTTGAGCTACAAGGACTCTCTACTCTACCTATATGAATACCACATTATTTTTCATAAGGAACTACGTGGAAACTTGATCCCTAGAGAACAGATCTTGGGTACGTAGGCAGCCATTATTTGGTTCAGTTTCATCTCCCCCAATATCAAATTCCTCTGTCTCTTAGTGTGTTCTTTACCATTGCTCTCGTTGTGTTGAAGCAGTTTACTGCCGAAACAGTTTACTTTGTTCAATTTGCTCAATAGTGAAAGAGTTCATTCAAGGTTGTAGACAAAAGAGTTATTTAAAGGTGCGTACAATCCCTTGTATAGTTTATCAGCTGAACACCAAAGGGTTAATTGATCATTAAATCGAAAAACATATACTTCTTGTTCTTTTGTTATAATGATCTACCCTCAATCTCTTCCACATTCTTTTTTTATTATTATTTTCTTGAGATCTCGCAACCTTGTTCTCGGATGATTTGGTGCTATACTTTGCCGTTTGCACTTGTTAAGAAAATAGCCAAAACAAGATTTGAACCAAGGATGTCCGGTGGTACATAAGATGGACCATTTCTTGTAATGGAAAGTTTGAAACTAACCAACAAATGAAAACGCATATGTTTTTCCTTCTAGTATTTTCTCCTAATATGGTTGCATCAAAGAAACTGTTATTACCTATAAAAATCAGCATTTTTAAATAACTAGCGCAAATGCAGGTGTTTTGCACGTGTTTATGGACGATATGTCCTGTTTTCCATCTAATTCACATCAATGAAAACACGTACTATAATATAGAGTAGTTAATCAAAGTGTTTTAATGAAGAGAGTGAATTGTCAAGATTTGAAACGTTATTGGTTAATCTATTCTATTTTAGATGTTTTACTATCCATGCATGATACTATGATAGCAGCTCATTCACCAAATAACACCACAGGTGATGTCAATGTTGGGTTGCACATCTCTACTTTAAATAAAACAATGTATAGTGCGACATCACATTTACAAAATAATTTATACATAAAAGTGGAAGCGATGTTGAGAGATTGAAGGAACATTTTTTGACTTACGGAACATACATGCCCAAGACTTAGATATAATCGGCACCTATGAGACCATTTCTTTGTTGAGTTTTAATATGATATATACAAAAGTAAATGATCTGAGATCAAGATTAGCATTCCACATGTAGTTGTTACCTACATGATCTGTCATGAATCCACGTGGTACCATGGGTCTCCACCACCATGCTTGCTATATATATATATTGATGATTGATCACCTTGAGAAGAGTTCGGATCATTGTCTTGTTCTCTTTCATTCTAACAAAACATATTTTCTTTCTTGCTTTTAAGGTATTTTTCTTGCCACCTTGTGCTATCTTTTTTTCCATTTTGATTTAATTCTTATAGAAAAGAGGTGCACAATGATCTTGATTGCATGTTATTATCATGCAGTTTAAGCATTTCATATTTTGTTGTATAATTTGGATTCTTGACTGTTATAGCTTACACCATTTCGATTGATATCCATATGTGTGTTAATAATGTGTCATGATTTCCCCATGGTACATGGCTCAAATGAAATGGATCTATATATGATTCTAACCGGACGATGTAAGTTTTGTCCACTTGATTCAGTCAGCAACATTTTCGTTTCTCTGCTTTGAAATGCTGCAATCTGTGTATGTAGACATTTAATAATTCCTGGATAGATCTTTGAGTAAAGCTGGATGTCCCAATTGTATTAGTGGTGTTCTATTTACTGATTGAGAAAGATCCGTGATAGAGTGCACATATCCCTGTGCCTGCGATTTACTATTACTCTTGTTATCAAATGTCTGATTTGCATAACAAAACTTCTATCAAAACCCCCACTTGAACATGCCAAAAATATATAGAGGAATTCAAGATTTGGAGAACCAATCTGTTGATATACAAGATTTACGGTGTTGAGACTCTAGTTTTTGCCTCTCTGAACAAAAGAGGTGTAGTATCAAATCTATCTAATGTCACAGTGCATTTGAAGAATATGTTTTTCTTCTGGATGAATATAATGTTGCTGGATATTGGAATTCATATATCAAGATGGTAGGAAATGTTCCCTTCACTCGTTCAGAACCAAATCTACAATGTTTTAGGACGACAGGCTATTTTGTGAAACGTCTAGTTTGATGTTCGGGATTAAGTAGTCTAGGGGATAATCTCGAATGTCGTAGTTGTTTATGGGAATGAGAAAATCACGATGAGAATTCCTCTGTCGTTCATGCAGTCAATATCGCAGGTTTTTTGCTGTCCTTTTGGCTGATTTAGTCCTAAAAGGACACAATAATGACATATGATAATCACTTAATTAGGTCTTACTTTCAACAATGAAAGAAAAAAAGAAAAATCTTGTCAGAGCCCTACATATTTAGGTACATAAAGGATTGGATGCCATCAAATATATTTTGGCCGGATTTCACATTTTATTGCAGATCTGAAGAACTTCCTCCTTGACTATGACTTTAAATGATACATTTTTGTTGTCTTTGACAGAAAATGAGTGACGAAGTAATCGAATATGCAAAAGAAGTTGCTCAGAAGAAAAGTCAAGTTCCACGTCTGAATGAGAGAATACTGTCATCTTTGTCAAGGAGATCTGTAGCTGCACATCCCTGGCATGATCTTGAAATTGGTACCTACTAAATGATTTAAGTTTATCATTCATTTTGAGTTTGTAAAAATGGCTAATTAGGAGCAGCCTATCATTTGGTCACCACTGCACGCCCCTGATAAAAAAACGGACTAACTTAATGTGTTTGTATTAATATGCTTGTTCGCATATAGAACTAACGCAGAGAAGTAATCATCTTTTTGTAACTCTTTATGTACAGGGCCTGGTGCTCCTTCAGTTGTCAATGCAGTATGTTTCTACTCTTTTATCTTAGCCTACAACCCATGCATTTTCTCTGATTTAAATTTACCCATGCATTTTCTCTAATTTAGATTTTGAGTGTACTAAATGCAAGCCTGTCAGCCATTAAACTGTGAAAGAAAAAACTGGTCTTTGAAAGTTGAACCCTGATTTCGTACCAATTCTTTATGTGCGTGCATTAGAACTGAGATTAATTAGTATGATTCAAGGGCTTTTGTAGTCTTAGTAGGTTCTACCTCCAAATTTGTTCCGGAGAAGCTGCAAATACATTAAAAGTTTCTTTGATCTAGAATGGCAGCAAAGTTTTGATTACATATACGTTCAAAATTTTCTAAACTGACCAGCAGAATTTTCCTAAAGTTGGAGTCCTACAAACAAAGCATTTGTCTATTTATCACAAACAAAAGCTCCATGTCGTCCTCTGTAATTCCATTGCTTATGTAACTCTTCTGGCACAGGTTGTTGAGATCAGCAAAGGAAGTAAGGTTAAATATGAGCTCGACAAGAAGACTGGCCTGATAAAAGTAAGTACTTTCATAGCATTGTGAAAGTGTTTCTTTTGTTTCTGAAGATTACCTACCAAATACCCTTCCCATCCTGCATACATATCTTTCTTACGCAATTCCTTACGATTTTTATCTCCGCAGGTTGACCGCATTCTGTATTCATCTGTGGTGTATCCTCATAATTATGGCTTCATTCCCCGTACCTTGTGCGAAGACAATGACCCTATGGATGTTTTGATCCTCATGCAGGTTAGTTCAGATCAACAACATTTGCTAAGGGTGAAAACACTAGTGAGATAAAATGCAGCATTAGATGACAGCAAGAGCTAATGCATGTTTCCAACCAAATATCTGGAATAAGGCTTAGGTGATACCTATAAAATTACTAAACTAACACGGTAGATCATTTTTGGTGCTCATTTCACTTTTATAATTTTGGAAGGAGCCAGTTCTTCCTGGTTGCTTTCTTCGAATCAGGGCAATTGGACTCATGCCAATGATTGATCAGGTATATTACCAAACTACTTCCAGTACTTCTTTATTGTGATGTGTTAGAATTTTGATTGACTTGCTTTCTTTTCCAACCAAAACAAGGGAGAGAAAGATGATAAGATTATTGCAGTCTGTGCCGATGATCCAGAATATAGGCACTATACTGACATCAAAGAGCTTGCCCCACACCGTTTGATGGAGATAAAACGCTTCTTTGAAGACTGTAATCTTCTATCTTTAAATTATTCTTTAGATTGAAATCCTTAATGTTTTACTAAGAGGTGTATGTCTTCTTTACCAAAAAAATTCAGATAAGAAGAATGAAAACAAAGAGGTCGCAGTGGACGAATTCCTGCCTTCCAAGACTGCATATGATGCTATCCAGTACTCAATGTAAGTCTTCAGACCGACTTCTCCAACTTTATAGAAATCTCTTTAAACCATGTACTGAACTGTATCTGCTTGCGGGAGATTTCTAAGTTACACTAAGAATTTCTTCAAAAGATTCTAGGCGTCTTTGTCTTAGACTTATTAACTTAGACCATATCACAAGTTCCATTATAGAATTCAAACACATGCTATATATCCAGTATCACGCTTGCGCTCCAATACGAGGATTACGCAACGTGCTATAATTTAGAAAGTCCAGATATCGCTTTCTTCTATGAAGACTACACACTTCCTTGGTCCTTGATCTTCCTGTTTACGTCCCCCTCCAAGCTCTTATCAACCTCAAGTGGAAAAGGCAGCTTGTAAATGCCAGTCTGGCCACAAACAGCCTTAGAACTGAGTAACTGACCATGGTCCATTTCATCTTTGGAGGAAAAGATATCATAATAATGCTAATTAAACCTTGTTTATTCATATTGATCCTCTTATTTTCTTTGTGGTGCAGGGACCTTTATGCTGAATATATTTTGCATAGCTTGAGGCGATAGACAGGACAGATTCTATTTCAATCAATAATTCATGATATCAACAATAACATGAGGAGGCCCTCCTATGATTTTTGAATCAAAATGTAACACAAGTATATTATTGTATTGTATGTATTAAGATTTGGACCAGAGCTTCCGGGGAAAAACCAGAGCTTCAAGTTGGTTCTTTATTGTGAATGCAACAATGCATAGTTATTTATATCATTTTCTCATAATTATGCAATCTGTATATTCCATGTGCCAGATTTTCAATAAAAGAAATTCGAATTGGCAACTCTTAAAACATAAGTTTCAGTCATTCACTCATTCCATGGTTTCAGTTTACCGACCAAGTTGCACTTCCAGTTGTGATGTTACATTTTCAGGTTATGGTTTTCAACTTTCTGCCACGTTGCACCCTTGTCTATGGTTCTATGCTTAATAAGTGGATTAAAGAATGAGGCTTGTCTGTATAAACAAGAACAAGGAAAACTGAAGTCTAATGTAGTAATATATGACTAAAAGAAGAACAAGAGGGATTGAAGAAGACACCTTGGATTTGCAGATCGGTTTAGACATTTATGTATACACAAGCAATGGGTGGTAAAAGAGTGTTGGCTAAGAGCATCTTCCCAACCACTTCAAATTGTTTAAAGTGGTAGAAAATGTTAATGGGTGGTTGTGTTTGTAGAAAGATGTATATCTTACACTAGTGGCTGGGGCTCTCTGCATTCAAGGTGTTTACTGTATATGTTGAGATAGTGTAGTTTTGAGCAAAGACCGTGCTGACCAGTTAGTAGGTGTTCGGTGTTCCTAAGGACTAAAAACTAACAAAAAGACGCAAAGTAACTAACAGTTGTTCTACAATTTCAAAACTGAACGAGCTTTACCTGTACCTGCATCTTGTGGGAAGGAAGGAATACAGAGGTACACTTGTCAACACCTTGAAAGTATTCTACCTCAAAGCCACTCCTATTCTAGCTCAAATTAACATTGGAATTTTTATAGGCAAAGAAGCAAAACCACAGTACAAAATCCATCCACACATAATTTAACTTTGAAACAGCAGAAGTTTAAGATTACCATGTTCTAAGAACAAAAAATAAGAAAAGAAAGAGGAAACTTTTTCAACTAAACTAGTATCTCTTCACCCATTTCTTTGGAGCATACTTCCTATTTTCTTTTGAATTTGGGCATAAGTAGTAGCACATCATACTTCTCCGGTACACTAGATTACCTTTCATACACAATACACAGTACAAGGGAAAAACTCGGGCATTTTGAGCATAAATAACCTGGCTCTGAGGCCCTTATGGAGAGCCTTCTTAAGCCAATTCCAATTTTGGTTTGCCAACTATCCGTTTCAAACTTCGGCTTTATTATGAGTTGCAGATCCTACTCTGGTCTGGAGACGGGAATACCCCAAGAATAGCAGGTCCAAGTCCAGTAGAATGGATCCTTATTTTCTCCACGTTGTAGTCAGCCAGAGATTTAAACGGAACTTAAGGTGGATCACGTACCAACTCCGTGTGTAATAAACAATAATAATTGCTTATGCTGACCCGTTGGATGCCAAATTTCCATACCATCCATTTAGAAGCTCCAAAAGAAGAACTGCAGCAGAGTCTTTCGCTTTCTTAACACTGAGCATTGGCTCCCCAATGCAATCATCCATCCATCCTTTGTCAGTAGTATTTACACGTACAGAGTATGTAAACCTCTTTGCATGTGCAGGGCCACCTTCATATACACACCTTAAGAAGCCAAAACATGACTGAGATGTTTTATCAACCTATATTTTACATAACAAGAATACTCAAAAACATAGTAATGATACCTGTACTGTGGCATCGGCCACTGCTTCCTCAAGCAGATGTCATTCAAGGTCTGTCTAGTTAATGTGTGACTGCCATTTTTTTTCTTCCCATTCTCCTCACTCTTTTCCTTGGCTTCAGCTCTCTCCTTCTCTTTCAAAACAACAAGTGCATTTCTCGCTGCTAATTTCTGAGCCATTTTCTTTTGTGGGTTTTGAGCACTCCCAATCTGAAGACCACCAATGTAAACCTCCACTGTGGCAAGATTGCCATTTCGAGTGGCTTTGTATTCCAAGCCTTCAGCCTGCTGTTGGCATCGTTCTTGAAGCTCCCTCACCGGATGCATCGGAAGTGTTTCGGGAGTAACCATTGGCTGTAAATAACGACTTCAAGTCAAGACTTTGCTGAGACATAACCAGCCACACCATTCAATAACTGAAGTTGCCCAATCTTTTCCAAAATTAACAAGCCTTCAGTTGGAATTTTACCCGCCAGACAACAGCAGTATCACGACCACTGTCAAGAAAAATTGCGCCAGCAATGGATTCAAAAATGTCCTTAAGTACTTTAGGTGCTTTGCAATCTCCCAAACCAAAGGAATTAAACCCTGGTTTCAACAATTCATCCCGAACTTCCTTTACAAACTCCCGAATCTGAAAAACTCAGCATATTAAGACTGGACCCCACTTATGAAAATGACAGAGTCTACTAAGCAGAGAGAGAAAGAGAGATAAACCTGTGCTTCGAGGGCACTTGATCCATGCCTTAGGTGCACATGAAGCTTGTGCTTAACTGCGACTCGAGGAAAGTTTTCATTGTATACAGCAGCCGCTCTCAAATCAGTCAAGCGACCAGGAAACTCCAGTCACCGACAAACTCCAGTCGTTGGTAACAGGAAACTCCAGATGAAGGCCGTGAAGCATGAGTAATAGCTTCCACCAACAAACCCCTATCTCTGAACTTTATATTCAAGGCACTTTCCAGAGCATCAAAGTTAACACTCCTCAATATGCTCTCTGCGACATTGCATGGCTTGTTTGTACGTTCTATCTCTTTAGGATCAAACTCCACCTGAATTCCAATCCAATTCATGAGGTGGTGTGCAGCATTCTTCCCCCCTTCAACATAATAAACACCGATTAAGGCTTCAACAACATCTGCAAGTGTCTTGCTAGATAGAACTCTATAGCAACTCAAATCACTCTCAACCTCCCCATCTTCCATATCGCATTCGTCTCCGTCATCACGGAGACCCTTTTCTGATTCTGTCTCAGCAGAGCGGCCTCCCTCACCAAATATGAATGTGTCCGCGTCCTTAGTATCTTCATCAAAAACAGGAAGTACTCCAGGAGCAGCCCATCTAGATGGAGCAAATCGATCGGCTTGGATAAATGATTGAAGTCCTTTGTTCAGAGCAAACTGATACAGGACCATGTTACTCACCATCTGTTGCCTCATTCTTGTAAGTTGACCCTCGTGTTTTTGGGGGTATTTAAGAAAAAGAAATCTACTAACAACCCACTTCAGGTAAGCATCCCCAAGTAACTCCGCTCTTTCATAGCAGAACGTCCCTTGACATGATGCAGCAGTCAAGGCTTCTAAAATCTGCAACAGGAAGAGCATACTCAGATGTGAAGAGAAACTAAAGCTAACAAATAAACACAACGTGCACAAGACAAATCAAATATATTTGTTGTTTAAAATATACCTTGAAAGCAGGTAGAGGATAATTAATTATGTCCTTGAGCTGAAGAGCAAGAAGCATACTTTCAACCGTCCTCATGATTGAAGGCAATCTCTGAGCACCTCGAACAAGTGAACCCGGAAGAGGATGAATAAAACATAACTCGGGAGGGAGGAAAACATAGTATGTTTTGTCAAGAGCGTCTTCTCACAGAAAAATAATTGCTGGAGATATGTGAAACACTTAAAGCAATGTATAATTTTAAAGGCATACCTTCTGGATTCTCAAACCGAGGGGAGAGGAGGTTCTTCCAGTATGATACACCACGACCTCTTATAAGAGGTTGTTTCTTGTAGATCAGTTTCACGCCATATCTATTCAATAATATATGAGAAATGGATAAGCAAAAGCACCAATTTGTCACACATGAAGAAGCAAAAATAACTCCAATCTACAAAGAAACTCAAGACCCCATGTAGTTAATAGCTTCCTCAATAGATTGGAATTAGATTTTCTCTGTCTTCATGTACAACATTCCAGGTGCAATGTGCGTCATCCATTCCTCACAATAAAACAATCAAAGATCAGAACCAGCATTCAACAATGTAGTGGCAGAAGACCATTAACAAAAATAAATAATTAAATAATTTAGATAAAAAGAAAATATGTCTCTTGGTGTGCTATAAAGAATAAAATAGACTGTCAATTATCATTAGGTTAATTGGCTCTACACAATGTGGAAAGGAGATCTGGACCATACTTTTGCATGTAGTAATCAGCATAGGAACTGTACTCCAAAGGGCCTAAGTATCCCTCCTTCCTCGGAAATGAATTCTCCGAATTCATATGCTGATTACTATGCTGATTACGTGAACAGAATCCACGTAGAATCTTTTTCCAGAGTGAGCTGCAGTCACAATCCTCCCAACCAGATTTTCCGTGTCAATGCAGGAATCAGCCATAAGCAATTTGCCTTCAGCCACATCATTTTGATTATTAATTGTATCCCTACTGGGAATCAGGCCAGAAGCTTTTACAACATCAAACTGTGCAACAGCTCCTCTAATACCATATGTCGGGTGGGATTTCTGTCCGGAAGTCATGCCGTTAGGCAACTTTGCAAATCCATACTCCCTTCAGTCCCCACCAAGAGTCCGCTCATTTGTACCAAGGTAAACATTCGAACGCGCCCTCTGAAGTGGATTGTTCCATCCATCAGTCCCTATAATATTTTCAACCAGACTCCAATCAATTTCCTTTATCGGATCTACACACTTATGATCAACCACAGGGACAAATAAATATGCTTTTGCAGGATCCCAAGGAGTGCTGGAAGGATCAACGTCCACATCCAGCATGATGCTCATGAGTCTCACATGAAAGCTTTTCAACGAGACCAGCTGTACAAAGAGAAAAATTTCCAAGTTAAACCAACATTAACTGAAAGTTTGGCAAAAGTTCTACAATTAGGAGTTAAAGAGAACATCAACCTGAGCCTCTGTAATATTTATTGTTCCCTGGAAGACGAGAGATGCCTTTGTTATCATGGTTCTAGCAACAAAGAGATCCATCGACATCAATAAAACCTAACAACCCAGATTAATTATAAATGTAGTGAGTGATAATGATGCCCAAACTGCAGGAGTTATAAAGACAATCAAGAATACCTCTGCATCCAGCTCATTCCCAAAAAGTATAGCAAAATGTGAAACTTGGGTCAAGAACACATCTTTTGAAGAGCCGATATTCTCACATTTTACAGCATACATATGCAAACGAACTGCGGCAACTATCTTTACCCAACAAAATCCATTCTCCCTGGAAGGTCATAAACAAGCTGAGAAACTATAGAAGTATATCATAAAAAAAATTGGTTTCACTTCAAAACTGACACAAAACTGATTGAATTTGACACTAAAAAGTGCTCTTACACCAGCCATTATAGGACATAACTTCTGTGATGATAATTTTTCTACCGACTACTTGTTTTTCTTTTTTGCAAATTCATACTACATTCTGGCATCTTTGAACCAAGTCTATCAATTACAAAAGTAAATCGTCGATAGTTACGCAGATATTTAAAACCATAAAAATGGCACAACATAAGTAGTACCTGCCAACCTACTACATAACCTAAATGCAAGCGACGAGATTCACATAATTTAACATATATCACAAAAAGAATGACTTTTTCGCTCTATAAGAAAAGTACTGCTGTATCTTATGTCAAGAACTAACATAAAGCAAGAAAGAATGAGCTATATACCTATTGTTTATTTGATTATTTCGTACTTATAGAAAACGTTTTTTCTTTTGAAAAGATTAGCGCACAAAGAGAGGAAGGAATATAAAGGGAAGCTAAAGTCAACCTACAATGTTAGACTTTTCAAGCACAAAACAAAATAAGACTCAAATTCAGTTCTCAATGACCCAGCGAGCTCATGTCTAATCTATGACTTGGGCATATCCTGCAGACATACTTGCGAGGGTCCAAAAAAATTCATGTGAAAGTACGTGGTGTGAACAAATGGAACAGGTTTTACTGACCAACATCTGACAGTATGGTAAATGTAAGGTTTGAATGCTACCTAGTTTTTCGGCTTCTACATATCTTTCCAAGAGAACATGGAGTTGCTAACGATCCTAACATGAAAAAAGTTTATAGGAACTGACCCGGAGAATGTCAGCAACACCTTCAGGATAAAATTCTCTATGTCGCAGTTCCAGGAAGTGACTCTCCTTCATCATTCTGATCCACCTTTTCTCCTTCTTGACCACTTCCCTTGTCTGGCAAGAAGGAGAACTCTCTGTTGTTAAGGGCGCGACCAGCGCTCTATTTATGCCTGGACAAGGCGCGTGGGGCGCTCATGACTTTGGCGACCTCCAGGTAATTAAGCGACTGACCCACGCTCGATTTTGTCTGGCCCAAGGGCACGACACGCGCTCCACCGTATTTCAGCAAGATATGACTGTTTTGGAAGTTTTTTCAGAACAGTATAATATAGGTTTTTTCTGTAAAAACCTAACTTAACCAAAACCAAGAAAGAGAGATTATAAGGGAGCAATTCTTTGTGAGTCGAGTGTTCATTCTTTGTGAGTGAATTGAGAGAACTTGTAATCTGTTACTCTGGACATCTAGTAAAGCTTGGAACTCGCAGTGTGGACGTAGGCAAATTGCCGAACCACGATATATCTCATCTTGTGGTTTGTTCTTCCATTACATTAATTGTTTTACTTTATATACTTGTTATTTGATATTGAGAAGTGTTAGGATATTACTTTGAGGGTGTTGAAATCTTGTCTAGTGAGAAGGATCGATCTTTGTGTAGGATTGATCTATTTGTTGTGGGTAACGTTGTTTCTGCATTGTACTATTCACAACAATTGGTATCAGAGCGTAGGTTTACGACCTAGAATTTTGAGTTTTGGTGAAGAACCATAGTGCTCGAAATTTGTGTAGACAAGGTGTTCGATAAAATTCGAAAGTAAAATTATTTTTTGGGTTATTGTGTGTAACCTGAAAAATGGCTCCCAAGATGTCAAATACTAAATTTGAAGTATAGAAGTTTAATGGGAAGAATAACTTTGGGATTTTGAGAGTCCAAATAAGGGACATCCTCATCCAACAAGGTTTGCACAAAGCTTTAAAGAGGATTAACTCAAAGGCTGCGAATATGAGTAATGATGATTGGAAATAGTTCGATCTACAGACTTGTTCATCAATCCGGTTGTGTCTTGCTAATGAGGTCATGTAATAGATTTCTTTCGTATAACAAAATTGAAATTTTTATCACAGGTTTGTTTTGAAATTTTCATGTTTTTAAGAGTGATTTTTTTTGTAAGTACAATATTAGTAAATTAAGTATTTATTTGTCTTCTATCACGGATCACATTCCACATTTGTCTCTAATGGTTTTCAAATATTAAACCATGAAGAGGAGTACCTGAGTTTTTTTTGGAAAAAGGGTCATTGAATCAATAAACATATAAGTGCTCATGCTCTTTACGTGCTAACATGAATTAGCAAATTAACGATGAACATTCTTATTATCTGCTTTGAGGACTGTACATAACGATAGATATGGGTTGGTATTACACACCAACTTTGATCATTATCAGGAAATTAGAAACTTGACACAAATGCATTGAACCAACCCCAAAAAATAATTAATTAGAAATAGGATAATAATGAGAAATCGCAAGTTGGAGGCAACAACATTGAAATAACCTCAAAGAATAATTAAAGAGAAATCGGAAAATAGATGCAACACTACATTGAACTAACTCAGAATAATTAACGGGAAATAGGAAAATGGATGCAACACTACATTGAACAAACCTCAAAGAAAAATTAATGGGTTACCGGAAAATGGATGTGAGTGCATCGAACTAACCTCAAAGAATAATTAATGGGAAATCGGAAACTGGATGCAACACTGCAATGAACTAACCTCAAAGAATAATTAAAGGGCAACTGGAAATAGGAGATTGGATGTAAATGCATTGAACTAATCTCAAAGAGTTATTAATGCAAAATCGGAAAATTGGATGCAAATGCATTGAACCAGCCAACGTCAAAGAATATTAATGGGAAATCAGAAACTTGATGCAAATGCATTGAAGAAACCTCAAAGAATAGTTAACGGGAAATCAGAAATTGGATACAACATTGCATTGAACTAACCTCAAAGAATAATTAGTAGAAAATTGGAAACTGGATGCAACTATATTGAACTAACGCCAAAGAAAAGTTAACGAGAAATAAAAAAAACTAAATAAAAATGCATTAAACTAACCTCAAAGAAGAATTAACGGGAATTCAAAACTAGATGCAACTGCATAAACTAACCTCAAAGAAATAATTAACGAGAAAAAAAAAAAATGGATGCAAATGCATCAAACTATCCTCAAAGAATAATTGACGTGAAATTGGAAATTGGATCCAAATGAATTTAATTAACCTCAAAGAATAATTAACGGGAAATTAGAAGCTGGATGCAACTGCACTAAACCAAAAAATAATTAACATGACATCGAAAATTGGATGCAAATCCAGCTAACTAACCTCAAAGAATAATTAATGGGAAATCGGAAACCGGATGCAAATGCATCGACTAACCTCAAAGAATAATTAACACGAAATAAGAAATTTGATACAAATGCATTGGGCTAATCTCAAAAAATAATTAGTGGGATGAAAATTGAAAATTGGATGCAAATGTAATGAACTAACCTCAAATAATAATTAACGATAAATCAGAAACTGGATGCAATACTGCAATGAACTAACCTCATAGAATAATTAACATGAAATCGAAAATTGGATGTAACACTGCAATGAACTAACCTCAAAAAATAATTAACGGGAAACTAGGAACTTGATACAAGTGCATTGAACTAATTAACCTCAAAGAATAATTGACAGACAATCGGAAATTGGATGCAAATGCATTCAATAAACCTCAAAGAATAATTAACGGAAACTCGGAAACTGGATACAAATACATCAAACTAACCTCAAAGACTAATTAACGGATAATCAGAAACAACATGAAACTTTATTAAACTAACCCAAAAGAAAAATTAACAGAAAATCAGAAAGTGGATGCAACTGCACCAAACTAACCTCAAAGAATAATTAACGGAAAATTGAAAACTGGATGCAACTGCAAGAAACTAACTTTAAAGAATAATTAACAGGAAATCAGAAACTGGATGCAAATGAATGGAACTAACCTCAAGGAATAATTAACAACAAACCGGAAACATGATGTCAATGCATGGAACTAATCTCAAAGAATCATTCAGGTGTAATCAAAAACTGGATGCGAATGCATCAAACTAACGTCAAAGAATAATTAACTGGAATCGAAAACTAGATGCAAATGCATTGATCTAACCTCATAGAGTTATTAACGCGCAATCCAAAACTAAGTGCAAATTCATGGAACTAATCTCAAAGAATAATTAACAAAAATTGAAAAATGGGAAATCAAAACTGGATGTAATTGCATTGAACTAACCTCAAAGATGAATTAACATAAAATAAAAAACTGGATACAAATGCAATAAACTGATCTCAAAAAATATTTAATGGAAAATCAGAAATTAAATGTTAATGTACTGAACTAACCTCAAAACATTGTTGTTTTATGTGTAGTGGAAATGTCTCAACAAGTATAATTGGGAATGACTTGCTATTCAAGTATATTCAATATGAATTTCGTCTCATTGGGCATTCTCACAAAATTTTTATCAAACTTCTATTATTAAACAACAAAAAGAACTCAAAGGGTTTTTATAAAAATGTGTTATTATTATTATTATTATATGGAGTGTGATTTTCATGTTGCAAGAAATTTGGATGAGTGACCAATGTAATATTCATATCTCATAAATGGATCTATCTACAGAGTTCAAATATTTTTTAGAATAATTTAATATAACGGCACCCGTTCGTAGGACGGGTCTGAAAGCTAATTAATAATAAGGGGCGCGATATTGGCATCCCGATAAATGGGACTAGCACCCTTTTGACAAAAAGTAAAACAATAATGGTTATTCTTTATATGTCATTTTACACCCCCACATGCCCATAGTTTTATGGCAGGCAGTTACCGCGAGATCTCATATCCCACGGCAGGTAACTGCCGTGAGATCACACAATCCACGATTATCAGGTTGTCCACGAGATCGCATATCCCACGGCAGGCAGTTGTCGCGACATATTTTTTTTGTGTTTTTTATTTTTTTTCATTTCAAATTTTGCATATTGAACACACACGACATATGGATACCTTATTTTATTCTTTAAAGTTTCTTTATACACTCCAAGAACAACACCAAAACCATGACAAAAAAAATATACAATCGAGCCATAATTTTGCTATCTCGCGGCAAATATTTTCATATGCTATAAGAAAATTTTGTGATCAAATTAATGAAGAAGAGTTTTGATAATTAACACAAGCAAAGACTCCATTTTAGTAAACAAAATCATTTCGCGGCAACTAACTTTTTTTTATGGTGGCTATTAAAAAAAAATTAAAAAAGACCCACGGCAGCCACCTTCCGTGGGATATGGGATCCCGTGGCAACCCGATGCCGTAGATTGTGCGATCCCGCGGCAAGTACTTACCGTTCATGTTTTTTGTATATTTAATGGAAGGGTGCTAGTACCGTTGAATTGGTCAAAAGGATAGTCCCATTTATGGGGGTGCCAATACCGCGACCCAATAATAATTCCAATTTCTAATCCGGCACAAGTGCGGAAGTAGTAATCCTTGGCGCAAGAAAGAGAGATTAGTAATCACCCATTGACTTTGGGAAAGAGAGAATTTTTATGGGGATAAAATGAACTCACTCTAAAGTAGTTCAACCGTTCAAGTGCAAATTGCAAATTGCATGGCAGCAAGGAGACAAACCTCACTTTGTAAAGGCAGTCCGAGTTCTTATCCCAGGACTTCGGTGCGGCTCATTTAGATTTCTTGTCGCTACCTTTTATCAACATCCAACACAACACTAATTTCTAGGGCTTACGCTAACAATTAAGACTAGAATCACTCCCTACCCACCTTAAAGCCCGTCACAAAAGATATCCGCAAATGTGATTATTGAACACAAGCCTTTATCGATCAATTAGGGAGTCTAATGTTTTGCATGCGAATCTCCCAGAACTCTGTACTCAACTCCATGTTATTACTTAACCAAAAAACAATAACAACAATAATAATAATAACTCCATTGTTGCAGAGTAAATAGTGTCGCGCAAGTAACCACAGCCCACAGACCCATGGGCCATTTAAATTGCGCACCAAGGAACACTGGTGTTAACTTGAAACCTTGCAGTAATATACACACACAAAAAAGAATGGTGTTGCAAAAGCAGTCAAGATCCAAGATCATGCATAAACCACATTTTATTCGGCCTTTCTTGGATCATAAAATAAAGCACCAACTAATGGCCATAGAAACATCGTGCCATAACGGCTTAAATGTAAGTATGCAATAAAGAAATCACTATAACACCAATCACACCGTCTCACCAACTGTCAACTTCAATTCCAACACTTCTTTTCTATTGATTTTGATACATAAATTCAAGGGTACCCTGAATTCAATTCCAATGCACAACCCAACTTTCAAGCACTAGAAAGAGAGAGGGAGAGGATAGGCAGCGATTTGCACAAAACATTCACCACCTGCTTACTTCGAATCAAGATCTTCACCTTTACACTAATCTAATTAATAATGTACATGCTGACATTTACACTAATCTAATTAAGAATGTACACGCTGACCAACAAAATAAAAAGAAAAAAATACTAAAATTTGCAGCCTAGTTTGTAATAGATATTCATTTGAGCAGTAAATGACTAATGTCATCATCCATTGCACACTCTGAATACTTTAGTATTAGCACATCTTTCTACGCAAGCACTTTTTATAACGTCCCAACACAGCCTCAAGTTGTCTATAAAGTTAAAAAGCTCCTTCAAATAAGAATTTTGAACTTATCATTCAGCACTAAAAGACTACCAAGGCACAAATATTTAGGAAAATGTGGAACTGTATTACTGGAAAGCCTGTGTTTTTATCAAAAGATTAAGATTACAAAAAGTACAAACAAATAAGTGAAAAACACCAAATACAAACGAAAGCAATCAGATACGCCTCTATGTTTGACGGGGGAGTTTACTTGAGTGACCGGAGATATACATGCTGAATCCTAGCAACAAGTACTTGACAGTAGCAAACCTAAACAAGTGTTACACTAAACTGCACTGTAAGTCCTTGATTCTTCTTTCGGGTGTGGCATACAAAACTCAATCCAACACAAGACAAAATGCTCAGATCGGCCTCAACGGCAGCAAAAAATGCCTCTGCTACCAAAAGAATACTAAAACCTATAACCACCCTTGACAGAAAATGAAATGCAGATCTCATTCGGAACCTTAGAGCTTCACATTCCCCATATACGAAATATCTCACCATTTGTCAACGCAAACAGGAGATTCCACCAATTCCTGTGCTTCCGCCGCAACTGCGATCCATTCGTACTCAAACGTACGATTTAAAATCAGTAGGATCCCATTGGAGGCATGCCGAATTGTGGCATTGGAGGCATGCCCATTCCGCCCATTGGTGGGGGACCATAACCACCTCCCATCCCAGCTCCCCCCATTCCTGGCATTGGTGGTGCCGGCAAAGCAAGTGGCAGCAACTGGGCGTACATATTCTGCAAGAAGAAAGAATATTACTAGTATGTCCCAAACCAAAAAGTAATTTCAGAAAAGGAATATCACTAGCATTACATCTCAAACCAAACATAAATCTTAAACTTAGGGGGAAGAAAAAATTAAAAAAATGGGGGAGGAAGCTTATAGGATAAAGAGGAACAACCCGACACGACACAGTGACCCTTTCATTTGAGCAATCTATGGCACAGGGTGTTCCAGTCCTATGGCTCTTGCATTTGAACCAAGAGAGCATATCACCTATACAAGTGTGGAGTTGCAGACCCTCCACCATACATAATTTCAGACCTTCAGTATATTTTACTCATTAGAGCATCTCCAATGGAGGGAGATAGGTGCCATTAGGATTTTACATACTAATATATAGAATATAAATATCCACACATGATAGTTCCCAATGGAGAAATGTAAAATATTTGGATTTTAAAACTCGAGCGTCACTGAGTGACGGACGTTTTTCTTAGAATTAAAGAGGGACGTCACATGGAATATGCCTTAGTTTCAAAATTACAAATGGCCACTTTTAGAACTAAAGAGGGACGTCACTTGGAGTGACGTCCGAACATATTTTAAACTCACGCGTCACTCCAAGTGGCACCCGAGCAAATAACCAACTTGTATCCGGGTTGAGAATTCCCCACTCCCTCTATTAGTTAATCTGCTATTATCTGCGATTTACATCCCCCATTGAAAATGGGGGTGTAAGCTTTACACCTATAGTTTACTCCTCCCACTAGAGATGCCCTTATACAAATAAATCAAACTTGTGTTACATTAACCCAAATACCCTGGTAGAAATGAGCACATCTCTTTTAACAAGAACAACTTATGATGAACAATGCAAGAGCTCTCACAAAATCAAATATCGGCAAACCAATCAAAAAAGCACATGCAATTACTTCATGCAACTGTACCTGCTGAGCAACCATATCCTTCTCCTCCCTCTCTTTAGCTTTTACTTCACTGAGAGCCTCAATTTTGTCCTTCACAAGATCGTCAACTTTGCTTGAATATTCACGAATGAACTGCAAGCATACATATTAAAGTGACGGTTGAGATATGTTCAAGGAGATATTAAGATAACAAATGAAGACAAAACAGGCACCTGCAAAAGATATGGGAAGGCAAAGTCGATCATATTGTGCATCCAGGCAAGTTCAAGTGCAACGTCTGGCCGTATTAAATCATAGCAAACAAAGAGGCACGAAGCAAAACACTCTTTCTTTCCCTGAAAAAAAGAAAATGAAATTATCAGATAATAAACACAGCAAGTGTTCAACACCCAACAATTCTCATATATTTTATTTGATAAGCAAAACAACATATTATAGTAATAATTATCATGCAGTGAGCCAAATTTTGGTGCATTGCTGTAAACAATTATTAATATATTAGAGCATTGAGCCTTGAAGCAATCCTATCAAATATATTCCACATTTGGATGGTTGAACATTTATACATTTCCATCTCACAAAAAAAAACAAACTTGATAAAAAGAGATACAATAGATGCCACAAGTAAAAGAATAAATTATTTCTAGAACTGAGATCAACAGACATATGGAAATGAGACTCTCACTTTGTATAACCTAGAACAGGCTAGTTTTTGTGAGGATGTCAACTCAACAGTCAACACACCTTAAAACAGATTAGGACTTTCCAAATCAAATTTTACAAGTGAACTCGACAGTAAGGGCCTTGGAAACAATACATATATATAAGAAATTCAACTTGCATAACACAATTCTCATAAATCTACAAATTTTTACTCAAAAGAGTACTGTCTTAGGATTCTACTAAAATCCCTACAAAACTTGAAAACAACTGCTTACTCCAAGGGGAGCAAATCCAAGTCCATCCAATACTGAACAAAGTCAGTGACATCCACTCTTCCAATTGTTTTCAAGCCCCAAGGTAAAAATCATCTTGAATATTTCCAATTATCAGGATAAGAAGTTCAAATAAGACTTGCATTTATGAGGTATCCACCACGTGAATTGGCTAATAATATGTTGCATCACAATGGCTTTTGATTGTTCCTTGCTGCACATCTCTCTCTCTCTCTCTCTCTCTCTCTCTCTCTCTCTCTCTCTCTCTCTCTCTCTCTCTCTCTCGGGATTTTCATACACATATAAGCATGTATAGAAGGAAAGGACCAGTACCTGCTCAATAAAATAAACAAGCAGCTCTTCCGACAGTTCACGGTCACCTGACTGCGAGCACGTCTCCATAGCATCTTTGTAAAGGTTGTCTTTCTTTGACAGTGCAATGGACTGCTTCCATCTACCAGCTTTCTTATAAATATAAGCAGCTATACGTCTCATTTCAAGAAGCTCATGTTTCTCAACCTGTTTGGATATATAATACGCTCGTTAAAAATACTTCAGAAGATTTAGTCATTTAAAACTAATTATCACCATCCCAACCTTTTGTGCAAGACCTATCTGATCAAAGTTATCATGCAAGTCAATAGATTCACGTAGCCTGTCATAGTCCTCCTCCTCAACGTAGATCTCATTCAAAGCCTCATTTACCGCCCATACATTGTTGCTTTGAACTGCCACCATGTATGGCTTGATAAGATGCAGGAAGCCCGCCTAAAACCAAAAAAAAAAAGAAACAAAAATAATTTCTCACTAGCTTGCAACTACAGAGATTAGTGGCATACAAATCAACATCTTAAAAGATAGCATGCCTTCCGCATTATGTCCACGACACGAGTATGATCGACGCGAAGGGCGAGTACATGGAGAAGATCATTGATAAGATCAGGATGTTCCTGCAAGTAGAAGTGCACTGCCTTGTAATAAAGTTCCACGTTCGCAACTTTTACTGCGACATCTTTGAACTGCATATGGTCCCAAGCTTCTGGAGAATGATTCATGATGGTGGTTGCAGCATTGTCAAACTCATCATACTGGATGTACAAATAAGTCAGTTCTTTCCAGTGCTGCTGTTCGTCACAGGCTCTTATAAGCTTGGGAATGTTAAGGCGGGTAGAGAACAGCTTGATGTGCTCCATAAGCTTTTCTGGACGATATCTAGCATATAGGACACCTAACTCGGTAAATATACCCATATGAGCACGTTCCAACCCTAGACCACTCTCCATGAGAGAGATAAGCTCATTGAAGCAACCTCTGTTTTGATAATAGTCACTAACTTCCTCCAAGTCATCCACCTAAACAACCCAAAAAAAAACAAAACTTTGGAGTAAGGTCTGACTTTCCAAGTATCATGAAAACTAATTGAGTAAAGAAAGCTGTGTACAATGAAATTAGGTGTTCATAATCTACTTTCCCACCACCACAAATGAGTCGCTCTCCAGTGTGAAATTAAATATTACCGCAAGCTTATCAGCACTTATGTATAAAAATATGAGACCTGTGATGCATAGATACATATCTCGAAACCAGGGTTCATGGATAAAAATACCTACTTACAAAAAGTGAGAACATATATTGCCAAGATTTGTATCTTCACTGGTGTGACTAAAGGATCTCTTTAAATATCACTACTCAGCCACCTTCATGATTAAGCACAATATTCTTGAGCATACGTGACAAAAAAATGTTTGAGAGTACAACCAAACAGCTTTTCTATATTTTGAAAGGGTACTAGAAATTAGAAAAACAAAAGTAACCACATATTTTCTTATATTATATGCACTGAATCTAACCTGCCTCAGAATCGGTATGCCAAATATACATGACAATAATATTAAACAGAGCAGTAAAAAAATATCACCTGTACAATGATGTTGAGACCACACATTTGTGCCAACCGGAATTCCTCAGCATCAACACAGGCAAAGCAAACTTCTTTCCATGTCTTTGAGCTGTTGGCCTTTCGAGCAGCATCAACTGCACCTTGGAATTGTTTCAACTTCACAAGAGTGACAGCTAGTTTGGCCCAGTTAGAGATAAAGGCATATATGATCTTTGCAGCCTCGTAAAGGGCTTCATCATATAATCGATCTCCAACATTTTGAAGATTTGCAACATTTGGCATAAGAATAAATTCTTCGATGTCACTTAGCCTATCAATCTTGGCATATGCATAAATAAGTTCACTGTCCACCTTGGGTTCCTTGGATTTCTGCCTAACCATCAGTAGATATCTCACTAGGTCATGGTAAACATTGCCATCCTCCGCAGCACGAATTACATCTAAGAATTGTGTGGCATCATCTGCACGTATAAATGACTCAATTGCATCACTAACCAACCCCTCTCTGAGTTGGGCCTTCGCAACTTGACTCCAAACAGCATCTTCTTCAACACGAAATGCAAACTCCACAGCTCGCTCAATGCTTCGAATGTTATCCAAAAGAACATTCACAGCTTGAACATTCAAGTTGAACTTCTTGAAGATAGCAAATGCTTCTTCATACAGTTGTGCTTCCACAGCCACCTCCCCAACAGCAGGTCCATCAAAGTTATCTAACCTATTGATGTAATCCATAACTCTTGATGCATCTGCTTTGATGGCTGTCAATATCAGTAGATTCTGCAAATTGAAGTTCCCGCTGAAAGCAGAGTTCTGAAGAACAATCTTTTCAAGAAGCTCGATTAGTTCATGTGGAAGATCAGCGGTCATAAATGCTTTTACAGCTGCAGATACTTGCTCCGGGCTCTTGCTCTCAGGTAATGCAGTAGATACAACTTGATCGATTAGCTGTCTTCTGTACTCATTCTCTGGGTTAAGAACCTTCTCCCATAGGTCGGAATCCATCCTTTCAACCACATATCTGCGACAAACAACGGGAGTATATGATTTTCAACTGCCAAAAAACCAAAAAATAGCTACAATGAGCAAATATGTAATTAATGGATTGGTATGCAAACCTGGCCTGTAGTTTGAACAATGAGTTCTTGTTTGTGACATTGATGAGTTCCTCGTCGCACTGCCCTCTTCGATAAGCAACAACTGCCAACGTAGGGTCCCGTTTCTCACAATATTTACCAACAACACGCGAATCATAGTATGGATTAGTTGTGAGAAAGTGCTCTGGATTGTTGTTGCTGTCTATAATGATTTTACCCAAAGCATTGTGAACATGTACATCTTGGCTTCCCTCACTCACAAGATGCTCCAAAAATTGAGTAAGTAAACGAAGCCGATTCCTGAAGTAAATGAAAAAAGGTCAGGGCATTAAAAAGGAAAAACAACTTCGAGAATGAAGATGGCAGACAAGAAGGGATAGCAGACCTCTTCTCACATTCCTCCACAAGAGGCTCCACAGGTAGGAGAGAACGGACTGACAAAATGAGACCTTTGATGAAATCTTCGGGGCATTCGTCATCCAGCAACTGCCCTACAACCAGAGGGGCATTGCCTGGGTTGACCTATCAAAGAATGGGCAAAAAACAAACAGTTAATATCTAGATTAAGGAACTAAGAACTGAATTCCAAAGGTAATCTCATTCTTTCGAAAAACCTCTACCTTTTGAACATAACCTTCAATATATCTAAGCATGTTGTTTGTATAGAGGTAATGGGTCAGATCTGGGACGAAACCAAAACGATCACAAACATTGATCAAAGGCCGTGCATCTGGAAGCTTGGCTTCCATCAAGAAATTTTTAGTTTTCTCAGCATCATAGAAATTTGATTCTCTCGTGACACGTTCAACCTCCTTGATTTGTCCAGTTTTGGCAGCAGCCTCAATGTACTTGAAGTGAATGTCAGGATCCTCACTGTCAATGAAATAAGGCACCGCTAATTAATACCACAATAGGAAACAACAAACACATAAAATGGCCTTTTTCTTGAAGGTGATATACCTGGAACTCAAATATGATCCTAGAAAGAAGTATAAACCTTCATAAGACTTAAACTGTTCAAAGAGTTTTATGCATGAATCAACACCCAACTGCTCACAGTACTCTTTGGCAGTCTGCACAAACATTTGAGTAAGTCTATTAGCCCACATAACGAATATGAAGAAAAATAAATGACATAAGACCTCCCCCCCTAAAGAAAATATGAAATGAAAAATAAATAACTAAATCCAAAATATTTACCTGCACAATTATCTGAAGATTTCCTCTCAAATTAACGAGTAGAAGGTCCTTCATGCACTCCAGTGCCCATTCTCTTGAGAGGGTCCCAAAGAACTCTACCAGTGACTGATTAATCATCATATTTAGTATAGATTCAAAATCTTTTCTCAAACTTGAAAAGAAAATTTGTTACGAGCACTACCTGCGGCTCAATGGCATGGGTATTCACAATAACACGTTTTATATCTGGTAGTTCCGAATAATGCTGCAAGAAAGAGCCATGTTTTATCCACGAAACTATATTGTAAAATACAAATCCTTTAAACACACATCCGAAGATGACTTACCTGAAGAGCCCGCACATACAGACCAGCCTTTTCACAAAGTTGAGCAACTCGAGGGCGGTCATAGTGACTGAACATTCCATTAGCCAAAATCGCATCTGCTACATTTGGAAAAGTAACTAAATTGATTTCCAAGACCTGACAAGAGACACGTGTTAAGAGGTCAATAGATAATACAGATAGAGAAGGTTAAGCACTTGAGCAAGAAAACTATTCAGAAATTGAAACCTTTGTTTGAAGGAATGCATGCTCTGGTAAATTTGGCTTCAGAACATCTAACAGAAAGGCTGTTGCCTCACGAATCAAGTTCCTCTGTTTACAAAGAAAAAGACACAGAAAATGGTATGCACTATTTAATTATTCCATGTTTTACGTGAAACGAACTCTTCTATTATGTAGGCCAAATAAGAAAGCAGGATAAACAAGATTATACTATGAATATCAGGGCAAATATTCCAACTTGAGCACATCTTGAAGACTACTCAACAGTTATGGCATCACTGTGCCATCAACCTCTGTGTTGTTAGGGGTGAGACAAGGGTAGGCTCCTTAACTGGCGCCTTGAAGCGTCATGGTAACATCTCTGACAACACAACTAAACATTTTTTACTAAAAGTTGGCGCTCCGAAAACCTTGGCCAAGCTGGCA
This sequence comes from Coptis chinensis, assembly GCF_015680905.1. Taxonomy (NCBI): domain Eukaryota; kingdom Viridiplantae; phylum Streptophyta; class Magnoliopsida; order Ranunculales; family Ranunculaceae; genus Coptis; species Coptis chinensis. Next base: position 79,144,449 of record NC_141463.1, on the reverse strand, counting down.
CCTTGGTAGCGCCTTTGAAAACAAAGATCGCCCAATCATTGTTCCACTGAGATAGCTGGAGAGTGTAAAGAACTTACCTGGAGAAAGAGATCTGTAATTGTGTTGTAATCAACTGGGCAGCCTCCCTCCATTTGTGACATCATTAGAGCAAAATTGACCGCTCCCTATCATCCACAAACAGTTTGCAACTAATCCACGGTCAGATATTGTGAGAGAATCAAGTAAGATGATATAAAGAAACATGAACAGGCATATAATCGCCTGAAGGTTCTTCAAAACATGTTCAAATTTAATTTGATATAGACGAATTTTTTATTCCAAATTTTTGCACAATGGAACATCATCTCCATTTGGTGCTTCAAATAGTATTCATAATTGGGATATGGCTGCTGTTGCGGTTAAAATATTCTGCATGACCAACAAGAGATAATGTATATTGAATTCTCTGAATGCATAAAAACCACAGTACCTGGGGATCTGCCCGTAGAATTGTTTGCAGAAGAAACAGATAATCAGGCGTGTAGCCGACCTGTACAGATCAACAAAAAACGCATTGGCAGTTGGAATCAACTATAACACGACGACAACAATTATGACAGCTCTCTGTGTATCCTCAATTTATCCTTCTACTTATCTATTTGCGCAGTCAGTCAAAGTTTACTTCAAAAACCAAGTACCTATGATGTAGGAGATTGCAGTTATATACAAATTACACCATTACCTGCTTTGAATATATGAGAATTTTGTCAAATTCCCGTCGCTCAGCAAAAGCTGCAACCACCTTCGGAGTAGCCCTAGCCTTGATATATATTTTCAGTGCAAGGTCATTATCCACAGTCTACAAGGGAAACATGCTAAAATATATCAGACGTGAACAAGAAATTTTCCACCCGAAACGGTACCGATTAAAAATAACAAGCAGTGCATGTTCCTGACAAAAGCTTAAAAAGTCATATCGGAACAATTCCTTTTTTTTAGTTAAGGAATAAGAGCTTATAAAAAAAATCATATAACTCCAAATCAAACCTTGACAAGGTCACCCAGTTCCTCACTACATTCAAGCTTATCCTCAGCCAGCCAATTCTCCAAAAGATTCTTCTTATTCTGATTGACAACAAGCCGTGACAGTTCCAACGATTCAAATGCATTGAGTTTTCCTCTAGTTAAAAGTGTTCCAAAATACTGCAACAATGGTGGGGTTTGCCCGGCTTGAACGGGGACACTCTGCAAAATGTAATTAACAAATAAGAATAGGATACATAGAAACACATATAAAGAATAAGAATAGGATACACAGAAGTTTTATAGATAAAGCCTTTTGGGGTACACCGACTTCTTCAAGTAAGTAGTTAATAGAAAAATATTTGAAAAGTTATGCGCACACCTGTGATTCAAATGAGCAAAGATAATCCTGAATAGTCTTCAAATTGCCAGTATGTTTTAATTTAAGAAAATTGATGGAGAGAACGCCTGCGAAAAGTGGTGGATATAGAGTGGAAGAGGTTTGAATTCTCTAGTGATGGAGAGAACAAAATCAGAGTAGTGGAGAAGGGTAGGGGTTTCTCAGTGAAAGTTGATTTTCATTTTGAAACTGGTATTTGGATCGGCGAAAAACTCGCAACACTGGAAAAGAAACCGGTCAAAGTGGGTTTTGTAGGAAGGAAGCGTTTTGATGATACTGTGGTATCATTGGAGGTTAAAGAGAATAGATCGGGTACGTTCATCTCGATTCTCTTCATCTCTAAGCGGTTCAAGAAAGGTGTGGCCTTGATTTGTTGTCCTTCAGAAGAGGAGCAACAAGGGTGGAAGACTTTTAAGGAAGCCTTACTGTTATTTTGTGGCAGAAAACAGAATGGTTGTGCTGTTCAAAGGAGAAAGAAGGTGGTTCAAAGGGATGGAGGTGAGCACAATTTGGTGGTGGGATCTGACTACAACCACAGAGAAGACATGCTGCAGAACTGTGGCCTCATTGCTGAATCAAAGAGTGAAACCGTAGATTGGAAGAAGATCCCCACTCTCCTAAAAGAAGTCTTTAATCTAGCAAGGATTCCGCGAATCACTTCCATGCATACACGTAAGGTGTTGATTGAGCTTGCAGATCATTCTGAACTGGAGAGACTTTCAAAGGCATTCAGGGTTGAACTCCAGAATACAAAATTGAAGCTGAGAAGATGGAGACCTTCAGACCGGTCCTTTGATTCATCTTGGTTGGGAAAAAAACAGGTGGGTTGAGTTGTTGGGTATACCATTGCATCTGTGGTCTTTGGAAGTCTTCAAAGAGATGGTTTCAGCTTTTGGGAAACTTAGAAGAGTGGAGGAGAATGTGGGCAATTACAATGAGATCTCCAGAGTGAAAATTATGGTAGAAAGCTGTGATCTTCTGAAAATTCCTTCAATTCTCCCACTGATTCACAATGGGATAACTTATCCGGTAAAGCTGTGATCTACAATTTGCAAAATTGGAGGCAGATGAACATGAAGTGGATGATGAATTGACTCATCAAAGAGGAGAGGCCAGATCATACGCTGATGTGGTTGGCAGGGATTTGAGGGTTCAGTCAGTTGTGGTGGGCAGTGAGCACAGAATCACCACCAGGGGGGCAGCCAATGAGACAGAGAGAAGCACTGTATCAAGATCTCAAATTCAAATTTCAAATCTGAATGGAGGGGCATGTGAGTATGGGGAAAACTCACGTGCACAACTTACTCTAACAGAGGTAAGAGATAAGACAAATGAGATCCAGTACCAACTCAATCCAGCCCATGAAGATGAAGGCTCTATTAGGCCCATTGTCCCAGATACTTATGATAGGGCCCATTTAAATGAACAGACAAATGGTTCAAAAGACCTTAGTTCAGAAAATGAAATCCCTCGTCTAGTTACTGATTTAGAAGAGGAAAATTGGGGATCTGCCTCCTCTTCATCAGAGGAAGTGGAAGTAGATGCTTCGGATGATGAACAACTTCTCATCGAGTCTCTTCAGCAACATGATGATGCAATGTCAGCGGGCTTGGAGGTTTCATCAAGGACTCCAGAATTCCAATTCTCTGAGGAGTGGGTGGACAACAGAGTGGCCCCTCTGGGGCATGAGTTGGGTGTATCTTTGGATACTGGATGCATATGTGCTGCTAAAACCTTGAAAGAAATAAACCGCAGAGCTGAGGGGGAGTTGGCAGCATACAAGAGACAAATTGGGGAGAATCCTGACGTTTCTCTGATTGTGGGCACTTCAGTTGCCAATGTCAAGTAACTTTCTAACGTGGAACATGAGGGGGTCTACAAGCAAGGACAAAGCTCATCGGGTGAGGCTTGTAATCCGTAAATTCAGGCCGTTAGTTGTTGGGTTACAAAAAACAAAACGTGAGGACTGTAATAGCAGGTTTACTAGGCACATATGGGGCAGAAAACCACATGGTTGGGAAGCTGTTCCGTCGATTGGAAGATCAGGCGGTATGTTGGTGTTATGGGATACTGACAGGGTAGTGGTGGAAGACTCCATTAAAGGAGCATTTTCTCTTTCGATTCTCTGTACTATGCTCGAGTCAAAGTTCAGTTGGGTATTTACAACAGTGTATGGTCCAGTGGATATGGCAGATAAAGAACAATTCTGGGCTGAACTCATAGATGTAGGTGGGTATTGGGACAGACCTTGGTGTGTTTGCGGCGATTTTAATGCCATCAGATTCAGTGAAGAACGAAGAGGTGGTGGCAGGAGTTGCTCCAATCTGCGTAGATTTAATGATTTTGTCAGTGGTTTTGGGTTGATGGACTTCTGCTTAGATGGGGCTAAATTCACTTAATCGGATCATCGAGTGCAACCACGCATGAGCAGACTTGATAGGTTCCTTGTCACACCGACTTGGATGGAATATTTTGATGATCATGCCGAAACTGCTTTAGGTTATAATCTTTCAGACCACCGCGTGGTTGTATTACAAAATGTTAATAATGGGATTGGGCCGCGACCATTTCGTTTTGAATTAATGTGGATGGAGAAACAAGAGCTACTTGGTCTGATGGAAACTTGGTGGAACGAGGACAGTACAAATGGCAGAGCAGGTTATGTTCTTTTCAAAAAACTTCAACATCTTAAGCATCAACTCAAGGATTGGAACAAAATGCATTTTGGCAGATTTGATGTGAAGATTAAAGAGCTCCAGTTGATTCTTAAGGGTCTAGAAGCTAGGTTACATTGACACGGGCACGCGTGTCGGTGTCCAACACGGATACGGGGTGTCGGATACGGCGAGCTGTTGAAGATCGACACGGGGACACGGATAGGTTTAATTAATTAATTTTTTAATAATTATAAATTTATTAAATTAGAAGTTTTTTCAAGGTTCATAAATAGAAATGGACCACCTGTACAAGTATGGGCCGTGTTAAACTTAAACTTTAAAGACCTTATATGAGATTTTTAGTTAAAATTTTAAAGCAAGGCCCATCTAAAAGAAACCCAATCAATTTCAATTCCTTCTAAGTCTGTCCCAGTCATGACTCGTGAATACAAAACCCTACGTCCCTACCTCTTAAAAAATAGATCTGGTTTGCAAGAAGCAGATGTAGTTCAGCCGCCAACCACACCAATCGAAGAAGGAAGAGAAAGGAAACCAGATTGAATAAAAAAGAAAAGCTTGCACCTTTCTTCTTCTCATTCTTCTTTTACTTGCCTTTTCTAGTCTTCTGTCCTCTCTCGACCAGTAACCAGTTTTCTTTACTCTTGGTCTGCCGAATTTCGCCAATTTTAGCCGTGTCGACTCGCGTATCCGTGTCGACGACGGTGTCGACACACATTTTTTTCAGATATTGCCGTGTCCATGTAACCTAGTCTAGAAGACAAAGAGGAACAAACAGATTTGTCCATACAAGAGAGTAACAAGAAAGCTGAAATTCTAAGAAAGTTGAATGATCAATTAAACTTGGAGGAAGACTATTGATTCCGAAGATGCAAGACTGAGTGGTCTAGAGATGGGGAGAGATGTACAGCCTATTTCCACAGAATTGCAAATGCACGATTTCATGCAAACTTCATTGCAAAGTTAAAAATTTATGGGAGTTGGGTGAAGAACCAGCATGTGATAAAGGAGCACATTGTGGATTATTACACTAACCTATACAAGGAAACAACACTGAAAGGCTCTTGATGGGCTTGAATTTCCTACCATTGGCACAGATTTGTCAACATGGATGGAGAGGGACTTGGGAGAAGAGGAAGTGAAGGTAGCCCTTGATTGATTGGCGGGGGAAAAGTCGTCAGGACCTGATGGTCTGCCTATGATTGTTTACAAGAAATGTTGGTACTTCATGAAAGATGAGATTATGGCAGCGGTCAAGGAATTGCAAAATAATTATTTCATCAATTGGCGGCATAACACGACATACATCACCTTGGCCCCAAAGATAGATGGTGCATCCTCGTTATCAGACTATCGTCCTATTAGTTTGTTGGGTGGGATTTACAAGATTATGGCAAAAGTTTTAACCCTCAGATTAAAACGGGTGATGCATCTTTTAGTGGGTGTGTATCAAGGGTCATCTCTAGAGAATCGTCAAATTCAGGATGGTGTTCTTGTAGCAAACGAATTGATAGACTCTAGAAGAAGAAGTGGACTGTCGGGTCTGGTTTGCAAACTGGATTTTGTGAAAGCCTTTGACAATGTGAGTTGGGCATTTGTAGATTATCTTTTCCAGAGATATGGGTTTGGGCCGAAATGGCGAGAGTGGATCAGGACTTGTCTCTCCACAGCCCACTTTTCAGTGCTCGTCAATGGAAGTCCTGCGGGCTTTTCCACTAGCTCAAAAGGCTTGCGGCAAGGGGATCCCCTATCCCCCCTCATCTTTATGTTGGTGGCTGAAGCTCTTATTAGAATGGTTTTGAGAGCTCAAGATAGAGACTTGATTTCAGGTTTTAGTGCATCATCATCTAGCTCTCCGATTCCTATACTCCAATATGCAGACGGTACTCTTATTTTCATTGATGCAAAGGATGAGCAAGTATTGAACTTGCGGGCAATTCTAATGTGGTTTGAAGCGGTCTCGGGGCTCCAAGTGAACTTTGGAAAAAGTAGGATTTTCAGTGTGAATGAGAAACTAAATTTTCTTGATTTGGTAAACCTTATGGGTTGCAAAGTTGGTAGTCTGCCAACTTCATATCTTGGGCTTCCACTTGTTGCTAGATACAAGTCCAAAGCTGCGTGGGTTCCAGTAATTGAAAGATTCACTCGTAGGTTGGCCATTTGGAAGCGGAAATGCCTATCGAAAGGTGGTAGGTTGATTTTAATAAAATCTACCCTTTCGAGTCTCCCTATATACTATCTCTCACTTTTCACTATTCCTACAAGTGTTGTGAATGTGCTTGAAAGAATCATGAGGGAGTTCTTATGGGGAACTAGTGATGTTCGACGCTACCACCTTATCTCATGGGATAGTGTTTGCATGCCAATTGAGCTAGGAGGTCTTGGTATACAACGCTTAAAGGAGGTGAATATATCTTTGATGTGTAAATGGATATGGTGATCAAGATTGTGATAGTCAATAGAAGGAGGTCATTAAAGATAAATATGGATTGGATGAGCACGGATGGTACTCAAAGAAAGTTAGTTGCACATATGGGTGTGGGTATGGCGTGGTATTATGAATTGCAAAGAGTCGATTGAGGCTGAAATAAGTTTCAATGTTGGTGATGGCTCGAGCGTCTTGTTTTGGGAGGACAAGTGGGATGTAGAGAGACCTCTAAAACAGGTTTTCGGTGACATGTACGGGATTTCAGAAAATAAAAGAGGTACTGTTCAGCAGCATGTGGTTTGGGTGGATGGTAGGCAGTCGTGGAACTTGTGTTTCAGGCGGAATTTATTCGATATAAAACTCCCTCGAGTTGGTGAGTTCCTTGGTCTGATTTCGCGATATGGGGTGAATGATGAGGATGATCACAAGATGTGGAATTCACTCCCAAGGTCATGTATGAGGTGATAGAAGCTAAGCGAATTAGTGAGCATCAATTGGGTGTTGCCAATTTCCCTCATAAGATTGTGTGGAACAAACTAGTTCCTACAAAAGTTTGTTTCTTTGTGTGGGCTCTTCTCTGGGGAAGAACTTTAACAACGGATAATCTGAGAAAGAGGAGCCAAGTTATGGTGAACCGGTGTGTGATGTGTGCCCAAGAAGAAGAGAGTATCCAACATCATTTTTTTTTTATAAGTAAATTTTATTCAGTTGGTTGCACAATGTGGTACAAGTGTGTGAGAAACTCACTTACAACTTACAAGGTGCAAAACCAGTGCACAAGCGGACTAGATACCTCCTAAGACCACTTAGCAAAACCCAATACCATAAAGCTCTTCTCAAAGAGAAATTATGCCCCAAACGACGACCTGTAGGCCCCAAGATTCCACCCTATCACACTAGCAACAAAGTTATTGCTAGGAGTGCACCTAGTTAGTCAACATGATCAGCTTCATGTTCCCTCTCTAAGATAGACTAAAGCCCCACAATTTGTTCATTCCCATAACTCTTACTGTTATTCCCATGTATTTCCCCGAGAAGCTTTTCAAGGCCCATTCTTCCTGATCCAGGTGTTATTCCCAAGTTGGTTGCCAATGGCATGACCATGTATTTGATCCAATCACGAGGGTCGTCAATATTTTGACACTTGTACACTCTTTTCGCAATATCACCAACGTTCCCTTCATTAAGACTTTCGTCGTACAAACTCCGATCGCAATCTTCTGATACAGTATTGTCAATAGTGGCACTCCCAAAAACACTCGCTACCTGTGGGAATACTTTCTCTCCACTCTCCGCATTCCGCTTGATACCTCTCTTGGGTTAAGTAGTATGTTTCTTAAGAAGCCATCAGTGGGGTTATCTCCTACGGGGATGTTACTGAGTAAAACCATTGCTCATGGGATTACATGGACTATTTGGCTGGAAAGAAATCAAAGGATCTTTGATGATAGGTTTTGTGATTTAAATTGCATTATTTGTAATTGCAAATATATCATTTGGGGTTGGGATTCTCATCTTCCTACTGTTAGGAATTTGAATTTTGAGTCAATTGTAATTGATTGGGAAGCTATAGTTCAACTTTGATGTAACTATTATAAGGGTAGTGTGAACCTCTCACACTGATTTTCTAATACAATACTGTTTTATCGACCAAAAAAAGAAAGAAACATTTGCATGTAGAGCATGACAGACATGCGGTTCAACTTATTCTTAAGATTAAGATACTTGTGGACAACAAAGAATTAGATAACAAACAAATCCTAAGATACCTACAAGAGTTTCCCTAAATTCAAAAACACTTTTTTTTATGATACCTATTCCTTTAATTTAAGATTTTTTTAGCGATGTAGCTCTCTCTGTGAAACTATAATAACTCGCAGAAATAAGAAATTGGACACCTGAGTTATTTTGTAGGACATCATATGGAATTAAAAGTACATATCTTAAGATACATCCTAAATGATGATACCAGTAAGAAAATCCGAGAATCACAATATATTCACATCCAAAATAGCTGTACCTGAAACATTGCAACTGTGTCAGGAGTTCGAAGGAGTCCCTGCGGGGATTCTGCAGCAAGTTCAGCAGCTTCCTTGTACTTTGTCTGAGAGAACAATTCTTGGAACCGTTGGACAACCTGACGTATGAAAACGATGAAGAACATGTAAACTGTGATGCCCAAAGAAAATATATAGCATGACATACAACATTCATGACCATGATCACTGTGAATCACATACTCAGACAGTTAAAATCTTGGTTTCTTTGTTACTTTTGTGTTTTCTTATGAAATATCTAGTTGAACACTTAGCTAAAGTTTCAATTAAACGTGTGCTACCATTATAATACCTATATCATTTCTCCCATGTGAGAAGGTGGACACACTTCTCACAAATGATGCCAACAGAAGTTCTACTTCTTAGCCAAAAAAGGGGCTGGTTGTAATTTAGACACTATATAAAGGTCTGCAAACCCTAGATTCTTGGATAATTAAAAAATCATATACAAAGGCTACTCAAACGTATCCACCTACCAAGTTTTCAGCTCCAGGAAGATTTCCTCTTTTAGCAAGATTAACAGCAAGCTCCAGGTTGTTTAGCTGTAACAGTCATCAGATAACATCCATTTATACAATCTTCCAATTGCCTTTTATAGCATAACAGGTAAGCTTATAAAACATACTTGACCGCTGACAAAAGGCACTATTGTTGCCTCGTTAACAGTGGCAAGTAACACCTGCCCTCGCCGATTAACAGCATAGAATCCTCCTACTGATGATGCCTCTGATGTCAAAAATATAGGATCTGGACTGATTCGATTTCTGTAAACTGCGGTAGCAGTCTCCAAATCGTAAACAAATAGAAGTCCAAGTTTTGTGATCACATATATCAAACCGTACTTGTGGGATATCTGCAAGAGAGAAACACTAACGATTTAATAATTGCATCAAATACCAAAACCATGTACAAGAATTACCACTTAAAAAGTTACCTGCATTGCCACTGGGAAGTCATCAGCAAAATCTGGTGGGAAGAACAGATCTGCTTGTTTCTTTGTAAAAGCTGGTTTACCTGCCAATTAAATCGAAGAATTGATACAGAAAAAAGTAATCAGTGAAGGTTCGGGAAATGGTGAAAAGGCAGAAGGCAAAACAAAAAATTTCTACGGGAGTAGTGATCACTGATCAGCTACAAAGATACGCTCTCTTCTCCAAATCTATCATTAACAGTCCAGTTTTCCTCAATAAAAATCTTAGATAACACAATAACATTATACCCATTAGTTCAAAAATCTGCTATATGCTGTCAAAAATATATCTATATCAGTCTCTGTAAAATTAATACCAACATGAGTAGTAACATTTTTTTATCTTCTCAAAAGAATAATAACTGCATAACATAGGTTAGGTTAGCAAAGACCTAAGGAACACCCAAGAAATAATCACATACACCAAAGCTAGTAAGGAACTACCCATAATTACATAATAAATGAGTCCAATTACAAATAACTATGAAATTTTGACTCCATAAATAGAGTAACCCCCCCTTAACCAATCATACAAATTCTATTTGCCTTTCATCACAATATACAAAATTAAACAACACTCGAGTCCTATTACAAATGAAACTATGAAATTTCAACTCCCTAAATAGAATAATTCCCCTTGACCGGTCATACAAAGTCTGCATCACAATCATTCTAAAAGCAAAAAGATGCGGCGTAGCATGACAGCCAAAGATCAAATGCACTGTAAGAAAAGAAGTAGAACCATTTTGTTTTATAAACTCTCAAAAGAACACATTGAATGACGGGAAAAAAGTACAAGGTAGAAAGAGGTGCCCTAGTACATGTTAACCCAAATTTTAATGAGCGGAGAAAGACAAAGGACAAGTCTAAACAGACCTGGTTGAGCACCAAGTTCAATGACGTGCAATTTTGATGTGAGTTGTCCAGCATTACTAGTCTTTGAGGCAAAACAGATAAGAGTAGAAGGATTCTCATTTCCTGGAACCTGTGTACGACAATGCACATCAGTATGATTTTAAGCTCATATATTATCAAAACATTGAATTATATACAAACAGAACACAGACCTCAACATGAATCTAGATAGACAAATCTTTCTATACTGGCGGAAATAAAATCACATGACCCTCAAATGAGGTCAACTCAACATTGGTTCTACAACGTCATCGCAGGTTCATCAACTAACAGGCCCCAATGAGTAAAATAAGTGGGCAGGGGCAGGCACATTGACAAAAATCATATTTGTGATGCTGCCCTCGGTGGGTTGATCAACCTCGTGGTAGGTCAAACATTACAGGGTAGGGCACCAAAATGGACTTCTAATTTCACATGTTTGATTAAGATTTATAAATCTGTTTACCGCGTTCTGTAGTACTTTTCATCAAATGATAACCAAGGTGAAAAGATATTGGTTATGGCTGATAAACTGTTCTTCCCTGCTGTCTGTCTAGTCTACCAAAGTGCCACAGGAAGAATTTAATTGTGCTTGCATAAATCCAGACAGATATTGAGGAAAACTTTAATTGTGTTTGCATAAATCAACATTGAGAGCAGTATTGTGTTTGTAAAAATCATCCCTAGACAACACTCTAATAGACCAGTAAACCCATGTCTGGCTGTCCCAGCATGACATGCAACAAACCTGCATGACAATGTACCAAACAATATTTCCCGAGCGGAGATGATTCACTCAAAAACAAACCAGCTAAGGCCTCCCTCAAATAGGATAGGGTAAAGAAAACAGACCAAATGGATCACACTAAGCAATATAGAAAAGAGACAATTTAAGGTTAAAATGAGGGGAGCGGGGGGAAAAAAGACTAGTAAACAAATGTCGACTCGAAGTTGTGCTTTTATACACTACAAAAATGCACTAAAAATAAATGGTGTATAGAGATGTACACGAACATGTAAAGAGACATAGGGGCACATAAAAGCACACAGAAGGTTGAAGAAAGGTTGCATACCTTAAACGAGGCAAATGCTGCACCATGCGCTTCAAGAGCTTGGCTACGCTGTTGATCCACAGAAAAAAGCTGCATATTTCCCTTGACCAATTGGGGCCTCTACAAAAGACAGAAAGAACAGATTTGACGAAAAACTGTATTGGAACTCAAAAAAGTAAATGTCACACGAAATGAAAATACAAGGAAAACATGTATAAACATATTAATTAATGTCGATTGGGCCTTCTGGCTGTATTCCTATACAGCATTACTTAATTACGTTGAATCTGTAGGCTACCACAACCTACATTTCTTCCTTAGTTGCCATTTCTTTTTCCCAATAACATGGAAAAGGTTATGAAAACATCAGTATGCAAAGGAGAACATGGAAGCATAAAGCTTGAATTACTGCAAAGAAAGATACCTCAGCTGATCCCGGAGCGATTCCAATCAAGACAAGCCACTTTTCAGCAGGATCACAGCGATAGTTAATTATTTGATTGCTTGCCAAATTTGCCGTTCTATCGAACATCTTTGCGGGCTCCGACTCACCTGCAAATAAACCATACTTAGACAATGTATTCATCCATGTAGTGGAGTTGTTCTTTCAGTAAGAACAACCCCTCCATTAGAAAAAATTAGCGAGAGCAATAGCGTTAGAGAGGAAGGGAGGGAGAGAGAGAATTAACATAATATTAAAAACGATGGCAAGAGGAATGTAACTTGCCTTCAATCGACCAATGATATACTGAGGTTTGTGTGACCAGGCCCAGCATTTTTGGACTAATCCACTTCCAAAAGACAATCTACACAAAACGAGGTGATCAAGTTGGACTAATTGTTTAGTCGGTCAAGTCAAACATATTGAATCTAAGACGAGTATTACAACTTTAAAGGTTAGTGTCAATAGTGAAGAGGGGAGGCATACCTGCTCAGGCATCTGATGTGACTTCATCTTTGTTTTCATTTCAATGTTGAATATTTGCAAATGATCTTGAGTTGTTCCAGGAAGTTGAGCTTCAAGTAAAATCAATATTGTTATTGAGATGAGGCATACATCATGTTTCCCGCAAACGGGAAATCCAAAAGTTAAAAAGAGAACAAATGTTACATATATATGTCTGACACAAATGGCTGCATAGTTCAGATATTAATTAAATTTTATTCGTCATGTAACCAACAATTAGAGAAAACCAAGGCCTGACTCCCAACAAAAAAAAATCCTTGAAAACATCTCAAACCTGATCCCACTTTAAAATATGTCAAATGCCCTGACAGCCATTGTGAACAGAGGGGAGAAGGATCTCCTTTAAAACCACGGAATTGAACAAAAAAAAAAGAGATTTTAACTCAAATGTAAACCCACACCAAACCAACGGTCCCATAAACTAGAAAACCGCTAAGCAGTGAGACCGACGTTAGTCTGGTCTGGTGGAGGGCAAGCAATGAAAGGATAAAAGAAAGGGGAGGATAGGGAAGAGATAGACAGTATTTGTGTAAGAATTTCGCTTTTTTTTTTGGCTGAATTTGAAGGGAGGAAGAGGAAGAATACTGGAAACAAAGAATAAGAAAGTGAGACACACACTTTTTGTGTGAACGGACACCCAAGTCAACTTTGCATACGGCCCAAGTTAAAGCACTGGGCTTCCCTTTAACTAGCAAAAATTACTATACAAAAAAAAAAGTCAAGTATGTAATTGGGAAACAAGGCAAACAAGGGAAAATCGCAAATAGCTAAAATTGGCCGAGATATGTTAAATATCTCGAGATTCCTTGGGACACATTACTGAGCAAAAAAAAGAGGATGGGACATGTTAATAACTAGTAAGTACCATACTACCATCTAAAGGGCTGTTTTATACTTCAAATTTTTATATAAACTTTACAAGATTTTAACTTTTTTATCCACAAATCTCTTTGCTATAAAATTGGTATCATAGGACAGGTTTTCAGGTCTACTGGAGGATACTAATGATCAAATCAATTATAGAAAAGAAAAACTTAGGTTGAAACCATATGAAATGCATATACTGAGGGCATAGAAGGAAAGAGTGATGTATGTAGAGTACTAACAAACATCTAGCACTTTAAATGCCAATATTTTTATCATCAAAATATTGGTTGCCTTCATAACGGTTTTCAAAATCTTCAAAATGACATTATCATCAAGTTCTGCAAAACAAAACTTCCTTATAAATGACTACTATGTATGTCCTAGAGATGGAAGGTTTATGAGGCACAAGCTAAAATATGTAGTGAATACAGATATGACATGTCAAAGAAGTGTAATGCACGTTGGGGAAAAGATTGGTGTAACTGCCAAAGGCATGGAGATTCTCTATCCGCCATGTAAGCAGAAACAAACTATTCCTTTAGTTTGACAACAATGTGTTTTAAAAACCAACGCTCAAACTCAATACTCAAAGTCCAAGCCATTTTCGATTATCACATGAGTGAACTATGAAAAAGTGGTGGAAGGATCAACAAATAGTGATTCTTGTGGTAGTGGAAGACTAGCGCGTCCTTCATGAAATCAACCTAATAATCTCCCGACATTTTTCATATCAACATTCAATGTATTACAAAATTAGGTACTTTCACAGAGCTTAACTTTTCAGTGAGCTCCAGAGATATCTTTTTACCAAAGCTTTGTCTAGTGATGAACATTAGATTAGAAAGATAATGTCAGATGTACACCAAACGTAACTTTGACATTATCTTCACCGATCCTGGCATTTCTTTTTTATCGGTGAAGATAAAAGAAACTATGTTAATGTTAAAAGAAAGGATGTACATGGATTTCTAACCTTCTCCTACATATAAACAAACTTCTTGTCTAAGAGACTATGCACTCTAACCTTCACCTACAGAGAAATTAAACTCAGCTACAACTTCAATTGAAAAAATATTAATCGTTGTGTCGAAGAAGATGCACCTTTCAATGTTTGTTTACTACAACACTATCCATCTTATAAAGAACAATTATGCTAATTTAAAATTTCTAAAATTATCATTGATCCACGAGAAAAAAAAAAAACACCCAACTCTTATCAATAGTACAGCATATAAATTATTAGATTATATGTCAAATGTATCCATGAATAACACAAAAGATATGATCTAGTTACCAGGACAACGAGATCATAAGTAACTAAAAAGTAATAGTTCAATTTCGAACTACTGACCTTTCAAAGCAAGAATTCTAGAATTAGGATTCATCAAGGCGGAATCAGCAGTAATAGGCCTTCTCAACGGCTGATTAGGCATACTCATATCAATAATAACAACACTATTCTGCGGTGATGTTTCTCGTACACATATATACTTATCCGATTCCATCGTTACATGTGTAAACGTTATGAATTGCGGATTGATTCCAATACTAGGCAACTACAAATCACATAAAAACATAATCAGCTCAACATTCAATGGTTCAGATCCAACAGATCTGAAGACTAACTAAACTTTAATCAATCGAATCGATATTGAAACTTAATAGATCACATCAAATCAGTAATATTGATGACTTACAGTTAATGCCTCTTTCATAGTGATGGGAGCATTAGCAGCAGCAGCCATGGTAAATTAGATCGGTTAAACACACAAAATGAAAACCAGATCTGTGTAAATAAGATCGAAACTGGAGATCTGAAGGTTTCAGTCGTCCTCTAGAGACGGATCTGAAGAGGAGGAATAGAATAATGAGGGGGGAAGCTTTTTTTTTTTTTTTTAGTTTTCTCTCTCTTGGTTGAATGTCAAAATATATATTGCGCACTCACACAGTCACACTTGCTGCTGACTGTTGATTAGTTGTCAAAAAGCCCATGATTCTTGGGCTATTGTTTTACTCGGTCCATGGACTTTGTGGTGTTTGTTAAGCATAATGATAACCACGTGGACTCTTACAATTCGTCTTTCAAGTTTGAACCATCTTTTTTCTAATTCACTACACTCGCCGTCGTTTGTCATATAAAAGCTACGTGATAGTGTGATATCCTTGCCAACATCAATGACCAACTTTTCTCATTAAAAATAGGCTTACCAAAAAAATTAAAATTTGTCAATTCTACTATTATAATCATGTTAATTAAGTGGGATTTGGATGTTATTAGATTTGACATGCATATATAATTTAAATGTGGTTTGCAGAGTTTCAAGTGTCAATTATATTGTTAGAAATGACCACAGTACAACAAAATAGAGACGGACTTTGATGCAAGAAGTTATAACTGAAGGACCATTTATTTTGTAAAGAATGATGTCGTGTGTGGCCCATAGTTAACTACATTTCATATATTTTGTCTGGTATGCGCGGCATATTGTATGTTGGATCCTTCTATCTAATAAAACGAGTATGCAAACCGTGTTACGTATCGGTGTTTTTTCAAATCTTTAAATATGTCGCTCTAACATCTAACATCTCTCTGATAGTATGATTTTTTGAATTGTAGTTATAATCTAAAAAATAATATAAAAATATTAGGAGGGGTTGAATATAATTTGAGTGACGTAAATGAGGGTTTCTAAATTATTTTAAATAATATGGTTTAATCTAATTTCAATAAAAGTGAGAGTTTTTTGGTAAATTGTTTAAAAAAGAGGGAGTTGATTAGAATAATTAAGGGAGGTGGTTTTAAAACCATAAAATAAAGATATTACAAATACACAGTTCGGTTGAGAAATTTTTCTCTTAAAGATCCGGCTATCATATAGTGTAGAGATAGATTGGTGTGGAGTCTATAGGGCCCATCCAGCGGCTAATCTTGCATTTTACAAATTGTGACATGACATTTTCAAATGAGCTTAAGTAGTATGATAGTTAGCACGGCCAACCATAGTTGTAAACAATAATGTGAAAACCCCTACTTGCTTTCGCATTTTAAAGCAAGTGTTTATCGCATTTTGGGATCCCAAAACCGTTTATCAAAAGACGTGGCCACACAATAACACCTGTTTTGAAAGTTACATATCTCAATGATATGCAAAATGATGAAAATACCATCAGTTATTGACTTATTGTTTAGAATTTGATTAATGTCATATACCCTTGAATTATCCTGAACGAAGAAGTGAAGTCTTAGCTCAGGGGAGGAGCCAAAACTCATTTTGTCTGTCTTGTCCACTTGGACACCAATATCTCTTTATTTTTTTCTTTTTTAACACAAAAGCACAACCACACTCCGTTATTTTCTCTTCAGGTTCTCCACTTCCTAGCTTGGATTCCCGTGGTATACTAGTTAAGAACTGTTTGCGGCTGCTAAATGCCCTGAATGTTCTTGAGCTGACCCGCTGTCTAGAACTGAAACAAACCTTCGGCCCGTGAAATATACAATTGGGCTCATTTTACAATGTTTAGCTTTTATCTTTGCCCAGGCACCGACTGGAGCATAATGTCTTGCTTTAAGATAGGGGTGATAAAAGCGCCAGCCTAGCTAGCCCGCCCGTCAAACCATAAAAGCCCTCATAATTATGATTGAGGGTCGAGTCAGTCCGCCCTTATTTTGTATTAAGGGCCGGGTCGAATAGGGTCAAACATAAAAACTCAAGCCCTTAATCTCTCCATCGACCCTCATTTTTTAGGGCCAAATGAGGGTCGGGTCAAGCCCGGTCTAATTATACTTTAATAGTTTTTTTTTTTGTGATTATTTATTTATTTTTATCATATTTTGATTATATATATCAATTTTAACTAAGTATACAAAACTAATTATTTAACTAAGTATACAAATTTTTTTTGAAAAACACGAGGAGACTTGTAGGATTAACCAGCATTGTTTCATTCCGTTCAGTTTCAACACTTTTGGTTTCTTGGCACAACAGTCTGTTGAGCTCCTTAAGAGATTGCAGAAAATTATGGACTGCAACGTAATGATAGCTGGTTCTAATGAGTTTATATTTAGGAGGATATAATTTGTCATTCAGAAAGTACTTGCGGCGCAGCTTGTTGCACGCTTGTCCTAATTATTTGTAAAACTCGTTATCATTATCAATAAAATTTTCAATTAAAAAAAAAAAATAAACTAAAAATAAAAAATTGAGATAGTAGAAGAGATAATATTATTAAAACATCTACATTTTTCATATTTAACTATGTTGTTAGGTTGAATTTGCTTTAATGTATGACTTATATACCTATCATTAAATCAATTACAAAAATGCATATGTTATGTTGTGTTATAATTTATCCCTATTGAAAACTAATTTAGTAATTTTTTTAATACAATTTAGATAATTAGAGTATAATACATAAATATAATGTAAAATAACAAGAAAACGTATGAGGCTCAAGTGAGGGTTGGTAAGGGCTTAATGAGGGACAACCTCATGCTTAAGAACCTAGGCCCTAGCCTGCCCTTTATAAGCATGAGGGTCGGGGCGGGCCGCCCCTCAAATATGTGAAGGCCAATTTTTTAGGGCTTGAACATGCAATTTTGAGGGGCGGGTTGAGGGCAAATTATCACCTCTAGCACTAAGAGCATTCCCAATGCAAGCGAGTGTTTTTCACTTCCACGTAGGCTCAATTTCCCTTGTTTGCTACCATTTTGGTGAAAAGCAAGGTGAGGTTGTCCAATGTAGAGGTGACTTTGAATCTCGGACGGAATGTTTGATTTCATCCACATGAATTTTGATAGAAACGAAATGTAACATTCCGTCTAATATTTTGGTTGAAATGGAATGAAATATCCCATCTAGTATTTTATAACAATACGGAATGAAACATCCCAGACGCGAAAGAGCCAACTTTCACTTCATCTTCTCTACTGCGATTTTCTTCCTCCATTGCGATTTTATTAAATTTCTTCAATTCCTAATGACTTCTCCCCCCCAAATGATTCTCCACTTGCCTCACCACATCAAGAGCATAGCAGATGGTTTGGAAATTGCAAAATTATCCAAAAAAGGGGGCAAAAAGGATCATCGTCAACAACTCCAAATGTGGACAAGGAGGACGAAATTCAACTTGGCTTTAACTTTCTACCATGTTGTGAAATCGACCAACACCCACCATTAGCGCCACCATCCGTCCAACACGTAGCAAATAGAGTGGCGGCGTCTTAAGTAAGTTTTAGATTTTTTTTTAGGTTAATTATTATTATTTATGTTAGTTTATATCAAGTTTGTTGTTGTGTAATTAGTTTGAATTTGTTGCATTGTGTTAAAAAAAATCGAGTTAAATTATATCATGTTGAATAGTTTGTTGTATTGCATGTAGTATGAATGTAGACAATACATCTATGGAAAGTGCATTGTGCACTTTCAAATATCGTGTCATGGTGGCGTTGTTTGAGATCAAATACGGACCCTAATTTTGTCACGGTTACTAACATGATAGTCGCCAAACCATTTGGAAACTTTTTAAATTCAAATTTGGGACAAAATGATCAAGCATTGTTGTTTGGGATTATAACACCCCGTGTTTTAGTTCTCTTATTTTTCATAATAATAATAATAATGAATAATATATAAATTAATATAGGATAATTTCACCATGATAAGAGTCCCGTCCCTAATAGATATGGAGATGTCATTGTTTTGATGAGTTTTAATGGAGGTTTTGGAAAAAAACACAAGTTTCTTTTTAGGTTTTGAAATGGGAGAAGATAATGAAGGAAGACATGTTTTAAGATGGATATCGGAGAGCACTTTAAGTAGAGTTAACTATAAATATGAGTTATGATTTTCAACGGTTTAGATACTTGAATATGAATATAAATACTGTTTTGGAGTAGTTATGAAAGACTTTCATATTGGCATATTTTTGAGTTTCGATCGAACAAACATTTTTAGGTCAAATATTTCCTCCATTTTACTTTGTTCTTCTTTGTATTATTTGGAACTCTGATAATTTCTTATGTATCGGGTGGATGGCCGCTGTCTTAGACATAGAGAGGATGTGTGATTATGACTGGGGCCAATCGATATTGGTGTATCTTTACCGTTGGCTAGACCTCACAGTTGAGACTAAAGTCGTTAAAGGCAATTTGTGTGGCTTTGTTTGGATTATACCGGTAAGTCTTATTTATTAAGTTATTATTTCATCTCATTTATTTATTTAGTTATTAATGTTGACATGTTTATATTTATGTTGATATTGTATTTTATATATTGATTTAGTATTGGTGGTACAAATATTTTCGTGTAATGCATCCTGTGTTGAAGACGTTGCAAGTAAATAAGACTCATGACCTGATTCCACATATTCAAACATGGGGGCTTCATCGTAGGCGGAGGGGGTATAATGATCCATCTCATAATATTCATAACACTTCGTCAATAGATTGAGCTTTTAGGAGCTACACGAATTGAGTACAACCCTGGCCCTATTCCTTCATCTTTCAGACCCTTTATGAGGATATTCCAAATGTTCCAGAGAACACTGAGTATTGGAGATTGTCATATATGTGTCATAGAGCAAGTTTTCATTCTCAACGGCGAGTGATACTTGTTGGGTCAGTAACTGCATGGTACCTTGGGGACCGATATTGGCGTCAAGTATATGGATAGATTGTTATACCTTACCCACCGCCCATTGATATGATAGTCTCTGATATTCTTCCTGCAACTCTTAAACACTATAGAGCAAACCCAAATGATTGGCTGAACGTAATAGCTTACATTTTTATGGGAGACTATGACTTGTATTGGAAGAGGGTTGGTTAAGATCTCTTGCTAGGTGTGTTATACCAGGGCACCAACTTTGAAGGGGTTACTTCTGAAGCATTGATGTCTGACATTTATTTCCCAGAAGGAGTGGAGTTGCCACAGTCACAGCCCAGGGTGTTTCATGATATTGAGATGCCGCAAAAAACTCCACAGATATTTGATGACTCTAACCTTTGGCACTAGAGCATGATTACTTCTCAGGGGCAAGAAATGAGTATACCTATTCCACCAACAAATGCCGCATTGGTCACAAATCTGTCAGAATAGTTTGAGCAGTTAGGCATGGTTAGTATGATTTAAATTTATTCATGATTTATTATTATTATTCATTATAACATATAACATTCATTTGTTTTGTTAAACAGGAGGAAGTAAGATCGGAGCTCCTTAACTACTACTCTCTGACTTATGTCATGCGTGAGTCGTTCATGGAGTCCTCTCGTCAAAGTTTTGAGTACTTACAGCAAGAGCGAAATCGAACGTTGCAGCTTCAGAGACGTGTGCAAGAGTTGGAGAACACTGCTATGTTAGGAAGGTCCACACCTCAAGCTCAAGCTCAACCAGAGAGGCGACAACGACGTAGGGGGGAATGCTCTTCAAGCTAGGCTTTTGGTAGGGGGAGGAGGTCTCAATAGTTATACGTAGTTAAATTCTTATTGTTTGTAATAACTGTGGGCCATTACTTATGATATGGCATTTGGGATTGTTGTTTGTAATGACTTATTTATTATTTAGGAAAATATTAGCAGGTTTTGGATATGAATATGTCAATAAAACAAAGGAGGTTATGGGAAAAAAAATTCAGGAATTATAAGTTAGTTTTTGTACATAATTTATGTGTTAGAGTTGGGTGTTGTAGTTTAGATTTTTGTTGTATCAATTGAGTATAATAAGTCCTTAGAGCCTGTGTATGGTGTATGGTGTATCTGTTGTATCTGTTGTATCAAATTTGCATATTTCAGGTTTGAAGTCCCTAGAACCTGTATCTGTTGTATCTGCTATAGTTTTGCATATTTCAGGAACATATGTGTATGGTGTAGACCAGGACGAAATGAAACATCATGTCTGGTAATTTAGGCTGAGACGGAATGAAACATCTCGTCTGGTAACAAAAATACATGCCTCTGCGGCTTCCATGCATTGAAGTTATTAATAATGGTCCATACATTGAAATTATTGAGGGTATATGTTGATCCTTAATACATTTTGATAGAATCTGTTGTCAATTGGAGAGTGAACAAAAATCTAGCTATCACATGTGACCTTACCTTACATATTTCGTTTTACTCTTCTTCCAGATCAAACAAACAACCATCTTCTTCCCCACAAACAACCTAAACATTGAAAAAATGTCTAGACAAGATAAAATTGCATTCAACCAAAGTCTATGGGGATCTAGTAGTAATATTTCATCTTCTGGTATTACCTCGTCTTCTAATAATATGATGAGGATAATAATATGATGATAATAATATGAGGATAATAATATGATGAGGATAATAATCTGATAATACCACGTCTTCTGGTATTACTGCTGAAGATGACTACATGGAAAAAGTAAGAGATGAGCATAATAATATGATGAGGCGAAGGAGGTGATAAGTGCTCAAAAAGTGTTATTTAACCCTCGATTATGCCTCTTGTTTAGCCATATTAGTGGACTAATAGTATTTGTAAATTATGTTTTATGATTCTACAGGTCAAAGAGAGTTTTGTGGAATATTAGAGAAAAGGGGTAAAACGGAGCAATTCGGAGCATTAAAGATCACATGGGAAACCCGTGGACAATCAAGGAGAAGGCCAAGGAATTGGAGCTATTAAAGATGCGACTTTGACCTATTTTAAAGCCTATTTGGAAGCTCAAGGCCAAAGGATTCATTGTTTGGACCAAATCTCGCAAAAGAGGATAGAATGATAGAGCAGAAGAGACAAACTCAGCTAACGCGTCTAGGACGCATGGATCGAGTGTCCAGATGCATTGATTGCGTCTGAGATGTATGAATAGTGCGTTCAGACACATGAATCGACACTGTAGCCAATTCATTCTCAGTTTTGGAGACGAAGTTGGACTCTGAAAGAAGTCTATTTGTATTAGGAAACAAATGACGGTTTTGAATGCTTCTAGAGCTCATTGTAACCTCTATAAATAGAGAACCTAAGTGCCTCATGTAATTTGCCAATTCACTTATATTCTTGTCTCCAGAACTTGAGGCAGAGAGAGATTAATAATAAAATATCGGTTTTAATTAGCTGAGTCTTAATAAATTAGTCTTTCTAGTCTTATATTCTTCGACTCTTCTTCTTCTCGCTCTTCGTGTTCTTCCTTCTTTATGGAAGGCTAATCTTCTCCTTCAAGGGAGAAGATGAAGTCGGTGCTTAGGGTTTGTTGATTCTTTTGGTTTATGGTGTTCTTCAATCAGGTTAGTTCTTTATGTTTTTAGTTATTAGTTCCATTGCCCAGACCAGGGGATGGAAGTATAGATTAAGGTTTTTATTTATTGCAATCGAATATCATCTAGTTTAGGGTTTTATTTATTGCAATTGAATATTTGCTAGTGACATGATTTTATTTATTGCAATCGAATATCATGCTTGAATAGGGTTTTATTTATTGTAATTGAATATTCACTACACCATAACTGTATTTTTGTGACAGAGGCTTTTAGGGATTTGTGACGCCAAAATGGCGTCCGAATTTTTTGGACGCCAATTAAAGTCGATATTTGGTTTTTAGCGTCACAATAAATCAAAAGTTGTTTTATTTTTTCAAGAAAAACTGAAAAACATAGTGACGGCATATAGGTGAAAGGTATAAATATTTTAGCTAATAAAAAATTAAAACTAGCGACATTCGATTCGCGTGAGGCGTCACACCCAAAACACGGTTTCTTCTCGATCTCAACTCTCTCGTACTTGACTTCTCAAATAAGCCCTAGGGTTTTAGTAGAAGAATGGAAAATTGATTGTGCGAACATGAAAAGTTCAAACTCATATTCGTCAGTTTGAAGCTAAGCTTCTATTATTTGCTCTCAAGCGTTCAACGATCTTCCCACTCATTGTAGCCCTCTCAATTTTTCAGGTGGGTTTCGATTTGTGGATCATGGACAACAAGAGTTCAAGTCCCGCCAAACGAATTGCTAAGTCCATCCGGAAGGTAACTATTTCTTCAATCAATTGTTGGGTTTTCAATTAAGCTCAAGAAATGGCAAAGAAACCGAAAAAGCAAGTAATTTTTTTTGTATTTTTTGATTAGTAGAGTTATTTTTATAAATTGATTTGGGGTTATGAAATTCACTGAATTGGGGGTTTTGCTTCTTTGTGGGTTTGGCCCACAAGTGGGAATGGATTTTGTATAGTTAGAAAAAGTTCAATGTTATGTACTTCTATTGAAGAGTTTTATACTCTATATTTGGGAATATTTTGAACTATATAATCACTTTGCTTGAACCTAGAGCTGGAAATCATATATCCAATTTTGGATCGATTATACAATTTTCAAGCTAGTGCACATGTAGGTATTATGAAAAGATGTAACTATTTGAACTACAACTTAAATGTGCGTATTAGTTGGAGATTCGTGATACGTAATAATCTACATTAATTAGGTGGAGATTACTCAGCTCATTTAGAGGTAGGGATGGTAAATTAGTAGAGCTGCTCAAGCTTGGCCACTTTGTTAGCTCGTTCAAACTCAACTCGACTGTGTTATGAGATACGCAGAGTATGAACATATTTTAAATCCTGTACATCTAAAACAAGTCGAACACTCAAACCTAAAAATATTGAAACTCATCGACTACCATCCTACAACAGTAGACTAACTGAGATACTCGAGCTCAGTATAGCTCGGATACTATCTAGCTCCTCGAACTAGTGCCAATTACATAATGAGTCGAGAGCCTCAACATACTTGTGTCATAAACCAAACAATAATTATATTGGTTGTAAATCAGAACATGCCTGTAAATCATCGAATGATCTTTGTGGACCCAAAGCTTTTATTTATTTTTCGAAATTTTAGTTGCTTGAAGGTATGTTTTTTGAACTTCTAACATTAGTTTTCCACTTAAAGTATGTTTCTTTATTTTTATAATATGATGTCTAGTTTCTTTTCTTCTGTTTTGGTTTTTGTATAGTTTGTTTACTGTATAAGTATTGAGCTTGTGTTTTTCTTTCTGATGATAGATTATAAGTTATTGATATTGTCTAGTATTGTTCGATTGAGAATTATAGTTAGTTTTGATATCCTTTGTTTCAATGTGTGTTCATATCAATGTCGAAATCGACCACTTTTGATTACTTCTTTTTTAGTCAAAAGTTGGAATCTTTAGTTGTTGGTTCTCTCAAATTGATTTTTGGGGTTTGTAATTTCATGTCGGTTTTGAGTTTCACAACAACTGGCGGCAAGGTTTAATCATATTGGCGTTGTTTATATATAATGGAATTCGTCATCTACATCAAGTCTTGAGGTAAATCTGATTTAGAACATCATTTCACTTAATTTGTAAGTGAGAGGATTTGGAAATCCCAAATGACTCTCATCCTAGCAGAAAAAATGCGTAAAAAGAATGAGAAGAGGAAGTCGTGGGCTCGTTTTGATGGGGGTGGCGTCCTTATGTCATTTTTTTGGCTAATATGTTGAATTTTGTTGTTGGTTTATAGTTCAAACGCCTAGAGAACAGGTAGCTGATGCTGAGGCATTTCTCGACTTAACCGGTATGTTTGCAACTTTTATTTGTCAAGTCGAAATGCAACGAGGGAATAAACCCATCTGATTTTGTAACTTTACTACTACTTTTTTTTTTTTTGCTTTCTACTCCGAGAATTTAGTGGTACTTGCGCGCCTTGTTGGTTTGGAAGTACAATGGTAGTTTTGCGCCTAAAGTTCTTAAGAACACATTGGGATTCGACTGGTGAGGAAAGCGCTGGTGGATCTTAAGTGAGTTAACTATGGATGTGTGTTGATTTCTTGGCGAGAATATTTATTAGATGCAATAAAGATCTTAGTTATATGCTCTTTGAATGATTTTTTTCTTTTAGAAAAACATTATAATTATCTTCGCCATTGTTACTTGAGATGATTGTTTTCCTTGTCATTTATAAGTTGTTTAGTTATCAACTTGTTTACCATTAATTGGTTCGTGTTATCATTTTTTATTTAAGTGGTCGATTGGATTTTCCGTTTACTTGCGTAAACTTCTTTCTCATTTTGTGGTGGTACCGAGTGCTGCTTGGTACTCACTGCAAATTGCGGCTTCAGTCTTCTTGCGAGTGCATGAGTGTGTGTAGGTGGTGATGTGAGTGTGCTGCTAGCTAGTGTGTGAGTGTGTGCATGTGGTATTGTGAGTGTATTGCTAGCTGGTGTGTGTGTGTGTGTGTGTATGTGAGTATGTGCAGGTGTTGTTGCTTGCTTCTTGCTTCCGGGTGTTATTCTTTTCTTGTTGGTGGTGTCCTTTGTTGGGTGCCCGCTGTCGCCGGGTGGTGTCGCTCTTTGGGTGCCTTGCTTTTTGCGGGTGTCTACTACTGCCATGGACCTGCTATGATGTATCATTGGATAGGTATCAATCGTGTTTCGGTTGGACAGGTATCAATCAATGACCTAGTGTTTTATAAGTCACTTGCATACAACTTCTTTTGTGGACAGGGACTTCTCCCTTTGCCAAACACCTAGACTAGGCTAGCTCATTTATTTCCTTTCTTTCTTCAAGATGTTTCATATACTTAATCCTTTAGTTCCCCCTCCAGTTCCTTTTTGATTTAGTCACTCTTCTTCAAATCTGGTTCAGTCATGGGATGTACAAGGTATGAAGGTGGACTAGGATAGGAAATTGGATTTTATGTTCCAGTATCAAACTGGTTACCTTTTTAAAAAATATCAATAGCGACAGTATGAGACATAGTTTAATATTTTCTCATTTCCGGGGAGGCTAATCATGGGAGTGAATATTAAATATTTACTCACTAAAATGAGATTATGGTATATTAATTCTAGGAGTTGTGGAATGATCAATTTGTGTTCAATAAGAATCTTCTTTGTTTTGCTAGTTAAATTGTCGTTTCTTTTATTATTTCTCTCTTAGTGAGCTCCTTTGTAACTAGTATCATCCAATACCAATACACAATAAAGCCTTCCATGTTTCATTTTCAGCAAAAAATGTTTGAAAAATATAGTATAACAATTTGTAGCACTTAGTTAAAAGGGAAGCAGAAGAACTAGTTCTACTACTCGTATATGATGTGGAGATGACATCTGTAGATAAAATGAATGATATATAATTCAGATAGCCTCCATGTTTACATTCGCTTCCTAGAGATTAGAAGTCATATTCCACTGATGATATTAATTTTTGAACCTAGGCGTTTTTTAATTGAACCATTCTATCCATTAGTGTTGCTTTAGAAGAGACGCATCAGTTGTAGTTGACCAAATAATTTAGACCAAGAATGTTGCGCATGCGGCCAACTTAGTCCGCTTTCAGCAATATTTTCCTTAAATTAGCATGGATTAGCATAAAGAGATTGTCCCATATGTTTCTATACGAATATGAGTTTCAAGTAAAAGAAAAACAATGTATATAGCTTGTGTTCATGTTCTTAAAGGCATATGACCACAATTGTCTTTCATCTCACCCGGAAACAGATGTTGGTAGAAGTTGGCTGGGATTTTTACTGTTGTTCTTCGTTTTTTGCGTTTTAGGTTTAATCCTCAATGTTTTAAGCCACGAAGTTTATGTCTTGCTCGAGTCTTTGAGGAAGGCACGATTTACTTGAGAGGAACTTCATTTGATTAGGAGTTTGTATCACGGCTACCATAGAGGAAAGATATCAAGATGCCGGTACTTGAAATAACATATCAATTTACATTTCTTAGTGTTCATTATGTTGGGGCAGATACTTATCAGAACAATTTGCTTTATCTTGTCTGATTATTTATTTTACCCCTTTTTTAAATAAAAGCTGAGCTATTCTTGTATTTCCTTACTGATGTGATACCTATTTCTTCTAGTGATTATGAGGGACAAACTCACAAAGCTTCAGACACCCAGATATGAATTTTAACTGGTTTCGGAGGTACACCCTTACCCTATATAAAAAGACAGTAGACTATCCACTTTCTTCATTTTAAAATTATGGCGAGTAAATTGTGTATTTTCAAGTTCTCTCAAGTCTGAATTAGTGATTGCATAATCATACAATTCTTAAGTCATAAGTTTCAGTAAAGTTGTAAACAAGTTGGTAGTGCTCGTAGCCATATATCTGAGAAATGCTTACTATAGTTATTAGTAGCCATTGATTGTATTACAGCCTTCGAGGGTCTCTCATTTTTGTTTTAAATATGCATATTGTTAAGCATATTTTGTACTTGTGATCAAGCGTGTGTGATAGTTAGGACTTTAGGCATTGTTTTATGCGACTAATAGATGATGCTTACTTTGACCTTTGCATACATGTTTATCGTCACAAGTTTGATACGTTGTATTTTCCTAGGAATAGGATCCATACAAATAGCGAACAATATCGACAAAGCTGTACAAGCATGGAATGTATAGTACTTATAAATAGAAACGCGTTTCACATATGTGGATCGACGATGTATCCTCTTGAACTTTTAAATGGCTATTACTTCCACAACGCGGTAGTCGGTAGAAGATAGTACTTGTATATTTCTAATATATCTTTTAGAAGCCGGATGCTTGGTAATGTTACCTTCACCCCATAATTTCGGAAGATGATCCTCATAAAAGCGATGGGGGAGGGTTAACTACCTTTCACTAGACATAGAGTTGGTTAGTTTTATATTGAAGTAATCTCTTGAATAGACATATTGATCATATGCTCCATTTATTCCTTGTAGGTGGGAAGAATGTGGATGTTTTCATGGGAGAACTATTCTGGAAAGCTTCAAGCAGAGCTATTTTTTGTAGTGTAAATTTATGAACACTTTCGTACTGTTTAGTAAAAGCTTGTGTTGTGTTTGGTTTCTTTAGTTTTACACTTTTACTTTTCTTTTGTACATGTTTAATGTTAATACAAGTGGAATGTATAGTTTGGGACTATGTGGAAGGTGTAATGTTAAATATATATTGAGTATTGAGAACACAATGTTGTGTAAAGTTTTCTTTTTTTGTATCTATAAAAAAGTAATGTAGTTATTGTTCTTGTTAGGACTTGTGTGGGTGAATGAAAATTCTAAGTGATTCTTGGACAGATTATTTAGAGTACGTGGATGTAGCCCCAAATTTGGGGCTAATTGTGCAATATATTTTTTTTCAAATTAATTCAATTTTAGTGACGCCATTTTGGCGTCACAAATATTAGTGATGTCATACTGACGTCACAAATTTGTGACGCCAAAATGGCATCATAAATATTAGTGACATCGTTTTGGCGTCACAAATTTGTGACGTCAATATGGCGTCACTAATATTTGTAACGTTAAAATAGCGTCACAAATATTAATGACGTCGTTTTGGCGTCACAAATTTGTAACGTCAATATGACGTCACTAATATTTGTGACGCCAAAATGACGTCACAAATATTAGCGACGCTAAATTGTGACACCAAATTTCTGACGCCAAAATGGCGTCACAAAAAATATTTGTGACATCAAATTGGCGTCACAAAAATGATGTTCTAGTGTAGTGATTATACTATTATTTTCTACTTTTCTTCTAGTTGTGTAGTGTTTTAGAGTAAGGGAAGTATTCATTGTGTTTGCCTTAGATGGTGATTCATTGAATAACTGTCCAAACTCACATAAAAGGAAAGAAGATACTAGTAACATGAACATAGGAACAACCTTAAGTAGAGTTATTTGTTAACGATGTTTCGTCCAAGAGGCATCACTTCATTTCGATTGCCTAATTGTAGTCTACTTGTGAGAACAACCATGAAGCAAAAGGTCATTGAATCAAAAGTATTAGTGGATTCTAATCTCTTGAATTCTCTCTCTTATAAATTCTCAATAGTTTAGTTTAGTTTAGTTTAGCATTAGAATCTAAAATATCTACAATCATAGTTTTTAATCCCTCAACCCCCTTTTCAGTCCTGTCATTCATATAAACATACACTTAAAAGTGGAACGATACCCTACTTATCCTTTACTTATTGAGGGATAATTAGGTTTCGATACGCTTCTATTTTGCTCAACGACCATCATCTATCTATATCATCCATATACCATCTCATCTCATACACAAAAAAGAGGCAAGGTCAGAAGGAGGAGGAGGTAACAATTATTATACACAGCTGGGGCATTAATGGCTCAAACAACCATTGAAGATGTAAATACAGACAAACACGGTGGATCTGTGATGGGCAGAGCATATACGTTTAGAGATGGTGGTGATGTTCGTAAACGCGCTATACTGAGGGATTATTTCACAACACTTTGTAGGTGGCCTCCTCATAAGTTTAGGTGAAGGTACAGGATGCAAAAAGAGCTTTTTACGTATATGTTGTTGCATGTTGCAGCATTTGACGACTACTTCCAAGACAAGGTGGATGGATTGGGTCGGCAAGCAACTTATAGGTTGCAGAAAGGATTAGTTACAGTTGAACAATTAGCAACTGGTTGTTCATCTGATTTAACGGATCAGTATTTTCAACTTGGAGATTCCACAGCAACTGTATCTATGAAGCGTTGGTGCGCTGCAATAATCACGGCGTTTGAGAAAGAGTACTTTAGACGACCAACTGAGGCAGACACGGCTAAAAATATTAGCTGAAAATGCGAAAAAAGGTTATCCAAGAATGCTTGGATCAATCGATTGTATGCACTGGGTGTAGAAGAATTGTCCAACTGGATGGGCTTGACTACACCAAAACAGGCAATTAGCAACGGCCAAAAAGCGTTACTATTATTTTTTGCAACGTTTATAATGCGTTGCAAATTTGGCGTGGGTAAAGTGTTGCAAATATTTATAACGGTTAGATACCGATGCAATTTCTAATTACTAACGGTTAAAAGGCGTTGCTTATTTAGATTTTGCAATGGTCTATAACCATTACTAATGTGTTGATACTAAAAAAAAAATCAATTTTTTTGCCCCGTTCCAGGGAGACTACCTGAACATGCAAAAAACAACCCTCTCCTCCTGTATATGCAAAACAACAAATATCATATCTTAGTTCATAGCTGAACTAATTCACGGCTTATTGCATTTTCTTATAATTTTAGTAAATAGTTAAAGAAACAATTTTGAACTAACTCACACAACACATGTGACTTGAGTAACATAGTAACTTCCATCATATTATTTATTTTTTTAGTATGACAAAATAATTCAACCATACGTCATTGGAAGAAGTCATGCCCTATTTGGAGGAACTGATGGGTCGATCTTCGTCAAATGTGCAACATTAGCCACAGTATATTCACTAAAACATCAGCCACACCACCTCCACTAAAGTGTCTGTGAATCTACTTGTCCTATCTCTAGGCATCCAAGGAGAGATACTAAAAGGGAACTTAGAACATAGGTTGCTCTTTTCTGACAAACAGTCTTTGCACTCTTAACAATCCGGTATAAATGTTGGAACCACAATATCACCTTCTTTTACTTCACTTACGTTCTCCCTTAAGTTCTCCACGACTCTAATCAATTACCAAAGGAATAATAAATAAGAAATTTGATTGGTTTGTTATGCTAAAGTATCACGATTCATCTTATATATATAAGTTTCTAGACACTCAAATTCAAATATTTTAATTATATAAACTTGAATAGGACCATTCCTAAGAACTAACTTACACACAAACAGGTTACAAATTGCATATTGAAAGGACATGTGATATTTATATTCTCTTTGACACACAGACTCAAACAAAATCAAGACGAAGTAGTTCTAACATAAATGCTATTGAGCAAAGGCTCTTGACCAGCAACAACTTATCCTATCACAAATTACGACATAGGCCGAGCACTTTCATGTGAAGAGCCAAGTCTTATAACAAGTGGTTGAATAATATTTTTTACCCACAATTATCACTGAATATTAAGTGAACTTGCATGAATAAATGCAACATAAATATAGTATCATAAAAAAAAATTAGCATTTCTCAAATCTAGGCATAGCAATCAACATAAGAGTGTGATCAATCTCCCAGATATCAAAACTATTAGAACGGATTCCTCCAGGCTCCAATAAGAACGAATTGCATTGAACCTTGTTGGACAATATAGAATAAGTTCTAAAAATAATAATGATAAGAGTATATCAAATATAATTTAACTTAAACACTTGATGGTGTTCCGAAATTACCCGATAGCCTCATGACCGAATATCCTTGGATAAATCGCCGGAGGACCCTACAATAATTCCAAGTATATAATGATTAAATACGTGAACTTAATACCGATTGGCGACGACTTCAAGGTTCATGCATCTTGTTGAGTTAAAACAACTGAATGCCTAAATGAGTATAGTACAAACAGAAACCTGACTGGGTGGACTCGATGGTATTCATCTTGGGGTTTGTCCACATCACCTATCCAGTGTTTGTCATAGATACTGAACATAGTTCTAGTCCAGAAGGACAGAATATCTGTGGCAGCTTTCCATGGTAGTTTAGCCAACATTGCTACATTCATGTCTCTAGCCTTCCTTAAACCCAATCCTCCAGTTTCTTTAGGTTGACATATGTGATCCTACCCTATGGTGTGGACACATTTAGATTGTTCCTTTCCAGACCACTAGAAATCTCTACATGCCTTATCAATCTTATTGCAAATTGAGACAGGAAGCAAATAAGTTTACATGACATATAGAGGAGTGGCCTGAATCACAGCTTGGATAAAAGTAGTTCTCCCAGCCTGTGACAACACCTTTGCTGTTCAACCTTTAATCTTATTGTGTATCTTATCTACTAAATAATCAAAGTCCTCAGACTTTTTCCTGGATAACATGATGGGGACACCAAGATACTTCTCTTTAGGAGCAAAGTTTCTAATATTCCAGAATCTTTTGAGTCTGAATTTTTGTCTGTAGGTAACATTTCTGCTAAAAAAAACACTAGACTTCTCATAATTTATCAATTGGCCTGAAGCCCCACAATAGTCATCCAGAATCTTTTTTAGATTCCCACTCTCAAACACATTTGCTTTAATAAATAAAATGAGATCATTTGCATAAAGCAAATGTGTTAGAGCAGGGGAGTGCCTTTTTATTTTTATGTCATGTAACTCCTCTTCATTTTCAGCTTTTGCCACCATCCTAGACAAAGCTTCAGATACCAAATTAAACTAATAAAGGGATAAGAGATCCCCTTGCCTAACCCCTCTTTCAGGGACAAACTTCTCAAGAGGGGTCCCATTCAACATGATATGGAAAGACACAATAGAGACACATTGGTGAATCATGTGTCTCCACTTTTGATTAAACCTTCTCAAAAATAATATCCATAAAAGACCATTCAACCCTGTCATAGGCTTTAGCCATGTCCAATTTAAAGGCAATTCAGCCCTTATTCTTTGTTTTCATATTCTTCATATTATGAAAGACTTCATAGGCTAAACCAACATGATCTCCTATGCTTATGCCTTTAATAAAAGCCCCTTGGAATAGGGAGATAATTTTATTAATAAGACCTTTGAGTCTGTTGGTAAGAAGCTTAGAGATAATCTTGTACCCAAAATTGCACAGGCTAATAGGCCTAAACTTGGAAGCATGATCAGGATTTGCTATCTTTGGAATTAAAGCTATATAAGTCTCATTAAACCCAGGATTAAAGAACCCTTGGTTGAAGAAGTCCTGAACAAAAGCAATCACAGCAAGACCTATGATGTCCCAGCAATTCTGATAGAAAATGTCTTGGAACCTATCAGGTCCAGTGGACTTTAAACTCCCCATCTTTCTAACCACTGCCCAAATATCCCCTCCTGCAGGGATAGCAGTAAGAATCTCATTGTCCCTTGTTGTCACACATGGTTGGAACAAATTCAGGATATGCTCATTTCTCCCAGGGTGTTATGAGGTGAAGATCTCCTTAAAATACTGATTTAAAGAGACCCCCACATCAGTCCTACCCTCCTTCCATTCTCCATCATTATTTCTGATCTTATCAATGATATTCTTTCTTCTCCTGTAGATGGTGGAGAGATGGAAGAACTTTGTGTTCCTACCTCCATCTTTAAGCCAAAAGTTAGAGGACTTTTGTTTCCAATAATCCTCCTCTTTAGTATACCAGTCCAACAGCTCATCTTTTAAACCCTTAGCTTTATTTTAATTTACAATGCTAAAAGGTTTAGCCAGCACAGAGTCAAGCTTAGATTGAATGGATTTGATATTGGTGAAGATGTTACCAAACACATATTTATTCCACATAGTTAAGTCTTTTTTGGTCTTATCCAACTTATGCATAAAATTACTATCAGGAAGATCATGAGTAATCGAATTCCATGCTTTTCAATGACTTCCATACAAGTCTCATTATTGAACCACATGTCAAAGAACTTAAAAGGTCTATGAAGTTTATCCTCTTTCTTAGCCAGATTAATTAATAGAGATATATGGTCAGAAGTAGCATTAGCCCAAGTTCCGATTTGGGCATTAGGGAAAGCGGCAAGCCGGTTAAAGTGGCCAAGACTTTGTCAAGCCTTTCCAAAATATGGTCACTAGGCCTTCGTTATTGCTCCAAGTATACTTAAGGCCTTTATACCCCAAATCCACTAACCCCAAATCATTAATTAAACTATTAAAATCATACATGTTCTTAGTAATCCTACTTCTGCCACCTATCTTTTCATCCAGGCTAGAAATCACGTTAAAATCCCTAAACAATCACCATGGGCCAGGAACTAGAGGGGCTAATTCCCTTAGTTCATTCCACACTTTATTTCTGTTGTGCGCTACAAGTTCACCATACGTAAAAGTAAAAAACCATGGCTCTTTATGGAAATAATTTAAAATTTTACATGTCACTTGGTTGCATGATGCCCCAAGAATCTCCAGGTCCACCCCTTCCTTCCATAAGATAGCCAAGCCCCCACTCAGTCTTTTAGCTGGAACAGCAAAATGCCCACTAAACTTCAACTTCTTACTTAACTTGTTTATACCTTCCTTGCTAGCCTTGGTTTTACGAGAGACACACAATATCTACATCAAACTTTCCTATTAGGTCCTTTAGTTGTTAAACTGTCATGGTGGTACAAATCCCCTGACAATTCCAGGCGTGTATCGTCATGGAGACAAAGGTAGTTGTGAAGGGACAACCACCACGAATCACGGGGGAGAAGAGGGGATTTTTTGCTAGTTTCATCATTATTCTCTTCATAGCTCCTGACTTGTTCTAAGCTTTCTTCCCTCTTTTCCCCATACCTAGAGTCACCTTGTTCTACCTCTTGATTCTCCTTATATTGAATTTTTTTCACAACTGTAAAGTCATCCATAGCTAGGGGTACTAGTTAGAAATCAGATCCATCACTATCATCATCCAATCATACCATATCTTGTGCTTCATAGTTAATCACTTCTTATTCTAGATCATCATCTATCTGTACTTCTTCCTCCATCTCTTTAGATTCTTCAGACTCTTCATCCTCAGTATCTAAGTCATCTGATTACGTTGAAGATGGCTCCGAAGAAGTAGCCATTCCATCATCCTCTGCAGGCCTTGGGATCTTTCTGATCCACTTGATACAGGAATAATTTGAGCTTCTGTTGGAACAACAGATGTCCTTCCCCTCTTCTTCTCACCTCATCAACTTCTCTTTTTGCCCTTTTTGATTTTTTCGCAACCCCTTTAATACTCCTCTGTAGCCATCCATTATCTCCTTAATCTGCCATATTTACCTTTTCCAACACTCCCAAACACCCCTTTCTCTTCTCTCCTTTTCTAACCACTCCACTTGACCCTTCTGTCTAATCTTCAAAACATGCCTGACCACTTGATATACCCTGACATTTATGCTTCTTTTTATGTCCTCGGGAAACCATCATCTTAAAACCTCTTCCACGTGTTGCCTTACTTTGAAATCGAAATCCAATTGATTGATATGGCATATTGGGAATAGCCACTGTGCTTGGCTGGATTTCCTCGGCTGTAAAGTCATTTGTCTTGGAAACCGTCGAGAGTAGGTGAGTAGAACTGCTTGCCCTATTTCCTTTACTCCTAGTGATTTGACCCTTAGTTGTTTCGTTTCCTTTGGGTCTAGATCGATCCATCCTCTATCTTTTGGCCCATCGAACTATAACCCATCCATGACATGGGTTGTCTTGCTTTCGTCATCGACCCATCCGGGTATCCCCTATGCAGGCCTAACCCCTATGTCCACCTCATTTACATCCATTCTCCTTCTTGTTCCCCTATCTGGCCCAGGGCCCAAGATCCCAGGCCCCTTTCTTTCTGGCCCTTCTCTAACTTCCTTGTTTTGGTCTAGTCCAAGCGGACTAGCCTTCTTAGGGGGTCCAGCCCTCTGGATTATATCCGTTGGGGACGCAGCTAGAAAATTAGTATCCGTTATGGTAACCGTTGCTTGGGCCTCATTCCTTGTTACTGCTACTGAATCCAAATGTTTGTCTCTAGTAGCCTCTGTCCCCCCTGACGTGGACTTTCTCCATCTTTCTTGTCTTGCTCGCATACTATACCCCCTACCTCCATGTGATGACGGTGCCGGCGTCTCCTCGAACCTGAGTTTTTGAGGAGTACCTACTATGGTAACCGTTTGTTTACCTGAATAGGCAATGCCATTGAAAAATTTATGTGCTTTCATCTGACTTGTGAAGAAAGGTTTAATGTCCTTTGGTGATCCTCCATATTTTGATATCTCATACCTGTGCTATGCTCTGATCCGGCAACTATAATGATCGTGACCTATTACTGCACAGAAGTAGCAGAAGATTTTGAGCTTTTCATATTTGTATCACTTCAAAGATCTCTCCTGTTTCCAGTTTCACCTTCTGATCTTTTGCAGTCTCTTTTTTATGTCCATTTCAACTTTTACTCTGGCCACTGGTTGATTAAAGTCTGGTGGGCAAGATAGATCCACTTCATATAATGTCCCTAGATCTGCTCCTATCTTCCAAACATTTGCTTTGTTAATGCGTGTCTTTGGAAGATCCCAAATATGAACCCAAAATTTAAAAAAATCAAAGTTGTACTCATCCATCTTGCTAGATCCAATCCATTCCTTGACCGAGAATATATGTCCATAAATTATCCATGGACCGTTCTCCAGCACATGATTCCGTTCATTTTCCTCTTCAAAGGTGATACAGACATGCTCTCTGTCTATCAATTCCAGACAGATTTCTTTCTTCGTTTGCCATGTTCGATGTAATTCCTCACTTAACTCTTCCAGGTCTATAGTATGGCCTCCATACAGTTTTCCCATCAGAGTGAGTTTCTCATTGAATTGCTTTTCAATATTTAAGCAATCTATTTCTACCACACTCTGTTTCTTAGCAAATAATAACTTGTACATATCTTTCTGTAGATCCTCTATTTTCCTGTTTCCTTCTGTTGCCACTTCCATAGCTTGTTGATTATTCATGACTATATGCTTTAAGTGCTTTCTACTAACCCAACTTCCCACATCAAACCTTTAGAACTATTTGAAAACTTTCAGAACAGGAGTTTAAGATAAAGGAAAGCAAGGAGTGAAGAGATAGATAGAGGAGGAGAAGATAAGAGGCACTAGGCCTTTGTTAAGAAGCCAAGAGAGGTGCAAGTTCTCGTCTCTAGTTAAGATGGTTAATGGATTCTATGTTATCGCCCACAGGAGAGGCAAAGGTTCATTACAAAATAGGAAGTTTAGGTTTGAGGATTTGTAACACTTATTACACGATTTTATCCCATTTGAAAAGGTTAGAAATTAATTCTTGAAATTCATCCGAATTAACACTTATGCAACATTCCCAACGCTTTTGTAGCGTTAGTGACTTACTAACGGTAAAAAAGTGTTACAAAACAAAAAAGGTGCGTGTTACAAATATCTTGTTATGGTGTAATGATTGCTTCTTCGGCTTACCAGGTTCGCATAATGGCATTAACGTGCTTTATCATTATTATGTTTTTGAATCATTAGAGCAAGGTGAGGCTCCTACTATTAATTTTAATGTGAATAGTAATGCCTACGATATGGGATATTATCTTACTGATGGTATTTACCCAAAATCGGGCACATTTGTTCAATCCATTCATTATCCAAGAAATAACCATGAAAATATATTTAGTCAACGTCAAGAAGCTGCAAGAAAAGATATTGAAAGGACGTTTGGAGTTTTGCAGGCAAGATGACATATTATTAAGGCTTCTGCGTGTTGTCATAGCGTTGTTGTTCTTGGGAACATAATGAAGACATGCATTATAATGCATAATATGATTGTTGAGAATGAACGTGAAAGTGGAGTGTGGAATTGGAAAGGTGAGAGGAAAGAAATCATACCTAAACTCTACCAAGAAGACGATGACTATCATTTTGTCTATCAAATGATTCAAGCAAGAAATAAAATTATAAATTATTAAGTTACACAAACTAATCTTCAAAGGGATTTAGTTGAGCATGTGTGGAATTGGACTAGTCTTGAAGAAACACCAACACTAATTTATGATCTAAGTTGGTCGGATCTAGAGGGAGAAAGAGTGGAAAATGGAAATTAAAATGAGTGTGCTATGAAGTTCCAAAGTTTGATGTATTTCCTACGTAATTCCAAAATTGAACTATAAAGTTCCAAAATGTGATATATTTCCTATGTAATTCCAAAAGTGAACTATGAAGTTCCTATGTGTTTTATGAGTTGTATTTTAATGAACTATATTACAATGTATTTTAATTTTATTGGTAATTGTATTTCTATGAAAATAATTATCTTGATTAGTAAACATAATGCATAGTTCGTTAATTATACATACATTGAATTTTTTTGCTAAGGGTAATTGTATTAATAATAATTTTTTGAAGTACAAAGAATAGATAAGATTGATAGTAAATCACTATCTCAAAGCTCAGTTTACAAATCTATTATACATACATTGAAAAGAACATACATAATGCATTAATTAAAAAGACAATGAAATTAAATACATAGTTCATTAATTAAAAATACATTGAAATTAAAATACATAGTGCATTAATTAAAATAAAATACCATATATTACATAAGCTTAGTTTGAGCTAGAACCACCTCTAGCCCTTTCCCATTCAACACATATATTTTAGCCTGTTGTTGCTCTATCATAATAGCGGTATCAGGATGGAGGACACTTGTATTGGTAGCTAAAGTCTTAGCTTCACATTGCATATTTTGAGGCCGATTTTTTTCCAATTGAACCCGATTTTTTTCTTCTTTCGGCGTCATAGCTCTTTGACCATTTGCAAGCTCCATTTCTCTAAATTTTATGCACTTTTGTGTTTCACTTTCTTCATTTGAAAATGTATCCTCTAAGCGTTATAAAGAAACCCTCCAACATACCAACTGATTTTTCTTGGTTCCTCTTGGACTTGGCTTTCTTGATCCAAGAGGATGCTCAATATCTTTAGAACCCTCTCGATTGAACTCCACCAACACTTGGTGAATTAGAAGTTGAATCTTCACCATCATTTTTGCGACCTTTTCCTTTGTGGGGTGGCTTGACCTTGTCTCAAAAATATTACTCCATTTTAGATTATCCTTGAGTATAACATAGCAATGATCAAGTGAAAAACACGTTTTTTCTTATTGTTGGTATGTCATCCTTGCCTCAGACAACTAAAAAAAAACAAGAATTAGACTAAGATAGTCATAAACAAAATTTATAAATTGACAAATTGACGAAATTGTAATTACCTGGCTTTGTATTGTAGTACCACTTGCATTTCGAGCCTCCACCATATTCACAATTGCAACAAACTTATTCATCATTTTCGAAATATATTTCCATCTATTGCAAATTGAATCAGAAGACCTATCTGACCCACGTGTTTGATTGAACTCGTTCGTTACATGATTCCAAAATCCTTTTGCATTTTGGAAAGCACCAATAACGGAGTCTTCACTAATTTTTATCCAAACAGGACATAGAGCTTGATTTTC
This sequence comes from Coptis chinensis, assembly GCF_015680905.1. Lineage (NCBI taxonomy): Eukaryota > Viridiplantae > Streptophyta > Magnoliopsida > Ranunculales > Ranunculaceae > Coptis > Coptis chinensis. The sequence goes on along the minus strand of NC_141463.1, from coordinate 79,105,291 downwards.
GGACATGCTAAAGTGACTTGATGTCTTCTTTGGTTTTGATTGAGTGCTACCACTTCCTTGACTTGCTTGAGATGCCATTTGAAAGTAATTTAATTAAACTAATTTTGAATAATAAGAAATATGATTGTTGGAAGTGTGAGTTGAAATGAAACAAATGTTGTATATATATCAAAGTTTTAATTTTTGGCCGTTTTTTACCTTCCTGACTTTCTGACCGTTGTTGGATATAAACTAGCCGTTAGGACTCCGGTCGGGATGTTTGATTCCGTTTGGAAAAAAAGAAATATATCGAGACGAGATGTTTAATTCCGTTTGATGAGTTTTGTAATCCAGACAGAATCAAACATCTCGTCCAAAGTTCACAACTCAGCAACTATCTCGGTAGCAACTGCTATTGGAGTTTTGACTTAGTGACGAGTGACCGACTTTGTCTCCCTTGCATTGGGCAAGGGTTTTTGACTTTTTAGTCAAAAACGGTGAAAATTGTCAATTTCCCTAAATACTGACTTGTTGGGAATGCTCTAACAACTTGTGGTTTAGCAAGTTCTAAGTCTAGTTCTAACTTCTAAGTTCTAACCCTCGATCCATTTTTCCACACCATGGATCCGGCCACTCACTGAGTTACCAATCCACCCATAGCCTTGATTTGCGTATCGAGAAAACATTTGACTCAACTATTATGTGTCAATCAACCAGTAGCCACCTCTTCTCATTCTCACACCACGTTTACTACTAATGTGTCATTCTTATATCAGTAACATTCTGATGCAAATTCTTTTACCAACATTATATATGCTCCTTGAATCAGGATTCGTGATGTTTGCAAAATAGAGAATAAAACCATAGTTGGTTTAGTTTTAGTTTATCTCAATTCGACCCTATTTTTAATGTCATTCTTATATAGTTTGAAAGCTTAAGTGATGAACAAATGGAAACAAGACAAGATGAACAACATGGAAACAAAGAGAGAAGAACTTAATGCAAGAGCAACTGATAAAGACAAATTTACATATAGAAACTATCTATCGTAAACACAAATAATCAATCACATAAACAAGTGTTTAAATCAATATTCCTACTCTCAATTCATTATACAATATAGAGAATTAGGGATTCATTCTACTCTTAATATATCAAGACTAAGCGAATTCAATTAATCAAACACAAGGAAATAATAGTGAGAACAATGAGAGTAGTGTTGCATGTGATTTATTTAAACTAAAACTAATTATAAATTATTTAAACTAACAATGCAATAAACTAATTATAAATTAAACTAATTTAAACTAAGCAATTAAAAAGTAAATTTAATGAATTGGAATAACATAGAGGAAGGATTAATCCATTTATGTGAAGCTATGATTATTCTAACTAGTTTCTCATGTTTTAATCTTAACCTTTATTAATCTACACAAGGTAAAACAACAAAAGCCACAATTTATTATTGATCTCTAACCAATCCTAGCAATCTCTGTACTAAGATATGATTAGCATAAGAAAAATTCTCCTCCACAAATCTCTCTGTGGAGTTTCATTTCTCTAGTTCAACTTCTGTAATCTCTATTTCTAGACAACTATAAAACTTGAACTTGAAGCACATAAGACAATAAGAAAACTAAAGAAAAACAATCATAACCCTCACATAGACTTCATAAAACTCCTCTAATGGAGTTTTTAGCCTAGTTTTATTGGGTTCATTAACAATAAATAATAATAATAAGACATAATTAAATTAAACTAAAGTTGATTAAATTAACTTGAATTGGAATTTGAAGATTGAAATATAAACTAAGTATTTTATTATAAGATTCAAAACTTGTTCTAGCAACTAATAGAATTGACAACTAAGTAGATTAATCTATATAAACTAATTTAATGAATTAAAACTAACTATTTGATCTAGACTAAGTAAATCTAAGTAAAAACTAACTATTGGATTATTGACTAACTAAAAACTAAGTAAAAAACTAACTTTCTGATCTAGATCTAACTATCCTTAAGAGCTAAGTATTTGTTTGTTAAATGGAGGAGACCAGATCCACAAAATCGTGCATGGGCTGAGGAGCCTATTTTGGGCCGGAAAATTGAGCCCAAAACCTCAGTACTTCAGTCAACAAAGGGCTTTTCAGTTAGATTTTACTTCAACAGCCTTTTCATCCACTTATGTTCCTCTGATTGGGTCAAGGCTGGGACCATTGGAAAGCTCTTTCCAAGAAGGTCGTTTTGACATAAGATAGGCCCAATTCTGAGATCTAAGTCCAAAGATACGGCCTTTGGAAGTTCTACTGACTTTTGTGTGTTGTTTCTGCCCGCGTTAACTTTGACTTTTTAGCTTTGACCAGGATTTAAAATGGTTTTATCTCCTTGAATCTTGGCATTTTATCATAGAACTTCTTAGCAACCAACCCTTGCTCCTTTATCTCACAAAAGGGGCGCATTTCTACACATATTTGACTCCAATGCCTGAAATACATAAGAACACGATACTTGATATTAACTTTTACTTATTAATCACATAATTGGTCAAAAGTGATATTGTTAAAAGGGTTAAAACTACAGTTTTAGGCTCTTATCAAACCACCCCCAAACAGCATTTTGTTTGTCCTCAAGCAAATATGATAAATTAAAATAAGTGGCCAAAATGTATTTTTAACTAGTCTCGTTTATTTGAGTCGAATGTATTGACCATATCTTGATAAGGCCTTAAACCACTAAGAATTCCCTAGTGGACGAGTTATAGTCTCGTGAGAGTTTTCTAAAGAAGGAGATACCTTCATGGATGCGAACCAAGAGACTTCTCATGATGATCAAGCACATCCTAGCAGAGGTGTTTATAAGCCACAATGGCGATTCAAAACAACTCCCCTCCCTTTGGATCTAGATCCACGAACTAGGTCCGATGTGAAGGATTCTTAATCGGTTTCCGACTTTTCAACAATAAATCTCTAATATTCACAATGAGATGCATATATTGGAATATACGAGGTATCGCAAATGATAAGTTACAAAATCGACTTTCTAAGTTGATTCGCAAATGGGATCCGGATATAATAGGTATTGTTAAACCTATGATAAAGGTAGAGGACATGTCTAAAACCTTTCTTCAGTCTCTGGGGCTAAACACATCTTTCCTCTGTAATTCAAGACATATTCAGGTACCCAATCTTTGGCTATTTTGGAAAGTCTCTCTTGCTACTCCTACTATCTTTCACTGCTCTCAGCAACAGCTCACAGTAGAGGAAGTGGCTAACAGACTATGTTCCGACCATTCTCCTCTGGTGGGGAGAAGTATAGACATCCCCAAACCGAAGAATATCCCTTTCAAGTTCTTTAATATGTGGTGTGATCATCCCTCCTTCAGAGAACTGGTGCAACAAAATTTGGGAAACTCCCATCATGGGACACTCGATATATATTCTTACTCAAAAGTTGAAAAGATTGAAAAGGGCTCTGAAAACATGGAACAAGGAAGTCTTTGGCAATATTAAGGTGAAGGTTGAGGAAGAAACCAAAATCCTTGAACAGATGCAGGAGCAGTTTGACCAAGGATACATGTCGGAGGGACTCTTTGCGCTCATGGTGGACCAAGAAAATAAGGTGGAGATGTTATTGGAGCAAGAACGAAATGCGGAGACAAAAGCTCGAGCAAAATGGGATAATGACAACAACAGAAGCACCAAATTCTTTCATGCCCAAGCAAATCTGAATAGATGCAGAACTACGATCATTAATATGAAGAACTATGCAGGGGTCACTATGGACTCTCAAGAAGAAATTGGTTCTTTCCTAGTGGCGATTACTCGGAGAAATTTAAAAGGTGGAGCATGATATCGATTGGGATCTTATTGGCTCCATGCCTCGATTATCACGAGGTCGACAATGCTTTCTCTCCACCCAACCTTGAAAGAAAAGAAGTAAATCCCCTGTTTTTCCAAGAAGGCGGATAGCTCTCCGAGGACGATGGTTTTGGGTGGGTGCTTCTACCATCACTATTGGGACATTGTGCAACATGACCTTGTCGAGCTATACAATACTTCTTCATCAAAGCCGTTGCCCATGGGTTTTAACGCTAACTTCATAGTGCTAATCCCGAAAGAGAAAAATGCAAACCAGGTGAACAAATTCAGACATATCTGCCTCTCTAATTTCATTTATAAAGTGATCACAAAGATTCTTGACATGAGATTATCTCCGTTTGCAGAAAGGATCATCAGCAAGGAGCAATATGGGTTCATCCCAAACAGGAATTCCCAGCAGGCCATTAGACTAGCTTCCGAATTGATTAATGAGCTTCAAACTCCTAGATATGGAGGTAACATCGCCATAAAGATAGATATCTCGCAGGCTTTCGACACTATGGATTGGAACTTTCTTTGGGCGGTGCTACAACAGGTGGGATTCGGTGACAAATGGATTCAATGGTTGAAGGGAGCATTCGCAAGCAATATGTTATCTATTTTGCTCAATGGGGTCCACAAGGTCACTTTACTGCAGAAATAGGTCTTAAACAAGGCGACCCTCTCTCTCCCATGCTCTTTGCCCTGGCGGAGGATTGTTTAAGCAGGTCCATCAGCAAACTGATTCAGAATAAAGAGCTCTCACATATGGTGGTCAATACAAAGTACTGTAGCCCCTCACACTTGATGTTTGCCGATGATGTGTTTCTATTCAGCAATGCTAGTATGAAAGGTATCAAGAATTTGGTGAAACTTCTGAATCGATACCCGGGACTCCTCGTGATGATTATCAATAAGGAAAAATGCAATATATTTCTTAGCCCTATGCTGATAGAAGAAAGGCCATTATCTGGGGGTGCTAAACATCGATGAGGGTCTTAACCTTGGGGAGAACTACCTGGGTGTTCCTCTTATCATGGGAAAAGTTACCAAAGCGGCTCTTGCTCCTTTAGTGGATAAGATCAGAAAGAGAGCGGCAGGTTGGGTGGGAAAAATGCTATCCTTCCAAGGAAGGGTGGTGCTAGCAAAGCATGTCCTCAATAGTATCCCGGTTCACAATATGGCTATCTACAAATGGCCAAAATCGGTGATAAAGGAATGTGAAAACATCATCAGGAACTTTATCTGGAGTGGCAACCCAGCGGAAAGGAAAGCTATAACGGTTTCTTGGGAGAAATCATGCAAACCAATAGAGGAGGGAGGGTTAGGAATAAGGAGGCTCAAAGATATTAATCTTGCGATGTTAATGAAACAAGCTTGGACGCTGCTGTCCGAAGATGGAGACTGGGCAGATTTCATGAAGGGAAATATATCAACAGAGTTGGTGGATGGTCAAACTACAAAACCTCAATAGTTTTGGTTCGGCATCAAATGGGCTCTCAATGAAATGGCATCTCTACATGGTTGGAACGTCGGTAATGGTGAGGCGATTAACATTTGGAGGAGAACTGGGTCTGAGAGAGGCCCATATCGATTTTTTCAGGAGGAAAGGAAAGAAATTGTTAAATTCCAAGCTAGACTCAGTGATTACATACATGAGGATAGATGGTCCTTCTCCAACGAGATGACGCAAGTACTCCATCAGCTGGGCATCGACATCTCTAAGCTACCTCAACCAGAAAGTTCCAAAGAAGATTCAAGAGTGTGGATCGCTTCTACAAATGGGCACTTTACAGTGGCAGCAACATTTGAAGGTATCAGGAAAAAAGCTCCGAAATCAGCATGGAGTAAGTTCATTTGGAGCGCCAAAATTCTGCCGAGAACACAAGGTATTGCTTGGAAACTGGCGCACGGTGCTGCTAGAACGGATGATCAGCTACAAAAAAGGAAGTTTCACCTTGCATCTAGATGTTGTATTTGTCAAAATCAGGAGGAAACTCTGGAGCACGTCCTATTCCATTGCGCCTTTGCTAGGAAGATTTGGAAGTTTGCACAGCAAATCTTTCAAATTCAGCGAATCGAGTCCTTCTCGATGTGAGGGCCAGAGCAAGCATTACAGCTCACTTATCTTGGATATGTGGAAAGCTTGCTCCTTGGCGATCATGGTCGATCTTTGGAAAACCGGGGAACAAAACCTCTATGATGCCAAAGTTCCAAGATACACACAAGTTTGCTTCTTGGTCGAGAGAGCGATTACAAGAGCGCACCATAAGTCCTCGGGGATTATGGAAAACTCGATGCATGACCTCAAGATTCTAAAGCATTTCCATTTCTGATTCAAAATTTGCAGGTCCCCAAAAATCTTTGAGTGCTTTTTGGCTACCTCCTCCTCGGGTATACTCAAGATAAACACCGACGGATGTTGAAAGGAAATCCGGGGAAGATCAGTGGGGATATGTCTTCGAAACTACTGAGGAGATTTCTTGGGAGCTGCCATTTGGTGGGATGGGTATATCCACTAACTATATGGCGAAAAACAATGGCTATTATCTAGGCCATTAAACAGGCAATTGATTTGGGTTGGCGTTATATCTGGGTGGAATGCGATTCTACTTCAGTTGTTCAGGCTTCCCAGAACAACACAACACGCATTGGAGAGTCAAAGAAATCGGCAATCTTTGAAAGAAAAGCAAAGATGGATTAATCTCACTCCATCTTGGAGAGACTAACGAAAGGGAATGACAATTTGTGCTGCATGAGGGGTTGCGTTAACACAGGGGAGACAAGATATATGGTGGATTTCTCGACCTTCATTCATGATTCATCCGAGAACCATCATATGACTTATTATCGTTTTGTTCACTAGATTTTCATTTCTAGTGCGGGCTTGTATTTTATTTTATTTTTCTATTCTGCTACCTTTGATATCATGTAAGCCTTATTCTTTATAATTAATCAATTACCTTTAACAAAAAAAAAACTAAAGAAGGTACTCACAAACTTCATTTATACTACAACGACTAAGAAATAACAGTAATTGTTCCCTAATTTTATCTCAGAATCTATACATCTCACTAGTATTTAAACAAGGATGATCATTCTAAAACTTAAACTAATACATGCATGATAATCAAATCATCTTAAGATAAACAACTATACAATGAACTATGATATGAAATGCAATGGCAGGTCCGTTTCTGAAACTTTTGGATAGCATGCCTAAGTAGGTTCTCACAAGGAATGTGTCAAAACACATAACACTCTTATTTTTCCACTCAAGTTTGCTAACTCCAGTGTGCAATGGGCACACGTTTCCTCACAATCTCAATGACAATCCAAGGAAGCTGAGGTCGATCAAACACATCTACCACTTACTATCACACCAACCTATTCCTAATTGAGCTAGATGTCTTTATTAGGTGATACAGGGCGTAGGTATTGGTTAAAGAAGGAAGGAAGTGGATATTTAAAAAGACAAGCCTAAGAAAATAGGGTCTTCATATTATGTAACTAGAGAAAATCTTGTTCGTTTGCTTCTACATTTTGTTTCCATCATTAGCCTTTTTATTTTGGCTTTTTGACTCATTTTATTATATTTTTGGAGTTCTCATTTTTTTTTTATTTTTTTTTTCTTTTCTTTTCTTTGGATGGAAACTTATTTTCTTTTTCATTTCTGAAGCAACTAACTAATTTTTGTTTACACATATTTTTCTCTTCTCTTTTCTTCACTCATCCTATTTCTCATACTTATCCAGATAGGTAGGTTGATTTTATTTTTTTATTTTGTTTTATTGGGTAAAGGATTTGTGGTTTGTGAAAAGGCTAATGAAAGGCTCAGTGGGGCGACTAGTGGATAATAAATTTCATATACGTGTGAATTTCTGGCTATATCGATCCAAAGAGGGCCTAAATTCTCGCTTAGGATATGGTGTGGTGATCAAGCAAGTGGATGTGTGATTTCTCTACTCGAATTTGACTTCTCCATTGTGTCATCACTCAGATATTTCACTCTTATGAGGCTTTTAGACTAGATGCTCACAGGATATGTATTAAGTACTCAAACCTAGGTCTCAGAAAAATATTGCCAAGTACAATCAAAGATGTTCATGCAAGATGTTCATGAAAAGATGCAATGACTATTACCTATGTATTAATCTATGTTTCAAAAATTAAATCCTAATTCAAGTACTACGTGAGATTTCTAGACTAATATCATCATGGAGAATGGAACAATACTATTATATCTAAGTGCCTAGTATAAACAATATTTATGATTTTTAATTTTTTATAAAGAAAAGTTTGTAATTTACATCCTAAAAGTACCTAATATTTGTAAATGTTTCTATCTCACCGCCAAACAATCGAACGCTTTGTCCTCGAAGTGTAAAGAGATAAAGAAAGAATTTACCATAAAAACGTGGCAATAATTGGCAGTACCTATAACAAAAATATTGTAAAGATGATATGATAACATGAAGCACAATTAAACTGTTACGTATTAACTAACACAAACTCTACTGGAGTAAACATGATAGGCAAAGAGTGACAAAAAGATTTGAAATGAAATACCAAAATACGCCACCCCCAAACAAAATTGGAAAACTCTTTTTTAGTTTGAAAATATTTGTTTGGCCTATACTCCAGAAAGGTGGTATGTTACAAAAAATTATATGGGTCTTTTTAAGTCAGATTCCCTAGACTTAATGTGATATATATGTATTAGCATGCAGTTTACCATACATCAATAATCTAAATAATTGTGGATCTTTCCATAAATAGTTAACATGTAATACACCACCAAACAGAATCAAGCACCAAGACTTTCTACGACGCAACTTAGTGGAATGAGAGCGAGATCTGATGGACCTAGAACCTAATCGAGCATGTACTCTCTTCTTTTTTGAACGAAAGAGTGTCCAAGTGAATAATCGTGAAAAAAAGAATGGTTGTGGAAAATACTTGGAATGTGGATAAGTGTTAGAAGAAAAGGGTGGAAAGAGTGATTGGATTCTATGAGGGATTAGCTTAGGTGGGTGGTGGTCGGGTGGTGCTCTAGGTAGTTTTTGAGAGGGTGGATCATCACAGGCTCTTAGAAACTCATAGAATTCCTCATCTAGCTTGGTCGCATCTACATAATTATGGTATTCATCTGCATCTTTGAAAAAGTCATTAATCTCATCCAAGGAGTCGAAATTATGATCTTTGTCTTCTTCCATAAGAGGGGTATCTACTAGTGTGGGGCGAAAGCGTCAGCCACACTAATGTGAGATACAAAACTCTCAATGGACTTCACTTCTTATTCTACAGGCAAACCTAGTTGTCCCTGCTTAAGTCTAAATATGTTAACCTCCACATAAAGATTTCCAAAAGAAAAAGTCATTGAGCCATCCCAGCAATTCATTTGGGCATTGGCGGTTGCCAAGAAATGACGCCCTAAGATGATGGGAATAGAATCATGAGCAGTTTCTGTGTCGAGAATAACAAAGTCAACTGGGTAGTAAAAATCCTAAACTTTAACGAGAATGTTTTCAACTACGCCTTTGGGATACTTAATAGAACCATCGGTTAATTGCAAAGTCATTTTGGTTGGTTGAAGTTTTGTTAGACCTAGTTGTTTATATAAATAAAAATGGAGTAAGTTAACAATCGCCCCCAGGTCTAATAAAGCAGTTGTTATGAAGGTATCGCCTAAGGTGCATTGTATAGTGGGATCGACCGGGGTCCTTGTACTTAACAATTCCGTTATGTTCAGGATAAAGAGGGATATTGTTCGGAGTTAAAGAAGCTTCGTGGGGTATGTTGGTTTTCCTCTTCTTGGTGCACAACTCTTTTAGAAACTTAGCGTGTCCAAGTAGACTTTTATAGCATTTAGAAAAGGTAAGTTTATAGTCATATTTTTAAACACTTCCCTAATCTCATCAAAATTCTCGTCCTTTTTAGATACAACTAGTCTCTCGAATACGATTGGTTTATCTCTATATTTAGCATAAGGTTCAAAAGTATTATTAGTCTTTGCATTATTTTTAGCCATTTTCCATCTAGGTGTCCATATTGGAACCTCTATAGGTGTAGGGTCTTCAATTTCTATTATTGGGTCTTGTAAGGTTTTCCCTTTTGGTTGTGGTTTAACTGGTACTTCTACAGTTGTAGGGTCTTCAGTTTCTATTATAGTATTTGGTATGGTATCATTTTTAGTTTGCGGGTGATCTTTAGGCATAGTCACTTGGTTATCAACTACTCACTTTGAATGAAAGGTAGTGGACGGCCCTTACTTTGAATACTTTTTATTTGGGCGGTGTTTGTTGACTTAGGATTAGGCATTGCTTGACCTAGAAATACGCCTGTTTGGTTATTATTTTGGTTAGGATACATGTCAATAACCTTTTGGCACAAAGATTGCATCATTTGCATCATTTGTTTCATCATATTAGAGTTTTGATCATGCTGATCTTTCATCAAGTTGGAGTTTTGTTGCATAATTTGATTTTGTTTTTCCAACAAGGTCACTACTACTACTTCTGTAGATGGTTGAACTGGAATTAAGGCTTGTTGAGCATTCATGTCTTGATGTTGATAGTTCCGGGGTCATGGGCACTAAACCTCTATTCTGGTCACCTAAGTTTCCTTGTCCTTGAGGTTGAGTTAACTTGTTGAAGTTTGACGGTTGTGGTGGTGGTTATGCATAAACAAGAGGACAATAGAAGTCGGAATGCTCAAGACTAAAACAGACATTACAACGAGTAGATTTAATGTTCATGACAGGAGGGGGTTGTTGTTTAACATAGATGACATCTACTTTTTTAGTGAGGACATCGATAAGAGTTTTAAGCTCGGGATCATGTTTAACCTCAAAACATAGTCGTATTATATGTAGTCGAAATGTCAATACAAGTATAGTTTTGCATTTAAAATGATGTTTATCATATCTTTATTCGTATGATTGGGAATACCTAGCTATTCAACTAGGTGCAATATGATCTTCACCTCATTTGACATTCTCAAAAAAACTTCTATCAAACGTCTATTATTAAAAAATAAAAAAAAAAAGTTGAAGGGGTTCTTTCTTTTATGTGAGTGGGGTTTTCACGTTGTAAGATCGATATAATATTTATATCTCATAGCTCTGCATAATTGCAAATATTTTTCAAAATAATGTAATATATAATGGCACCCATTCATAGGACGAGTTTGAAAACTAATGACAACATGTAGAATGTAGAATGCATACATTCAGGAGTAATTCTACAATTCTACAGTGACACAGGAACTTGACACAATAAACCAACACACTGAGGTGGACGCTGACATGTCATGTCCATCTAATAAGCAAAAGTCAACCGGAGCCTTTTTTATTTGTTTTATTTTTTTATTATTAAACCCTCATCTCTCTCATCCCTTCTCAAAAACACACCAAAAACTTCTGAAACCCTCATTCTCTCTCATCCATTCTTTCTTCTAAACCCAATTCGAACCAAAGTTGTTCTTCTCCATTAGCCGCGCCATTACTTTCACACCATTATACAAGGGTTTTTATTTATAAAAATTTCAAATGTAAAGTAACACAATATTTCCCCTCCCTTTTTATTTTCCCATGTATCATTTAAATTTATATTTCTTTTATAAAGTTTGTTGTTAAAAATTCAAATTTGGTTTGTTAACAAACAAACAGAAAAGATTTTGAAGTACTAGTCGAAATAGTGTTTTGTTTTGTTTGTTTGTTTTTTTTTTTTTTTGGCAAGCATGTTCTCGATCAGGCAAGACAAAGAGCACTTCAAGAAATGCTTTCAAATTGCATTCGGCCAATTACCAAAACCCAATGCAATGCGAAGCTTAGAGCTGCTTTAGATTATGATGGAAAGTGGCGGGGGGGGGGGACATCTGTAGTACTTGATCATAATCATGGCTTGAGTCCAGAAAAGTCACGATATTTCATAAGAAATCGTAAATTGAATCGACGTGTCAAAAGGAAACTTGAGATAAATGATCAAGCGTGTATTTGGCCAAACAAAAGCTATTCTTCTTTGGTAGTGGAAGCAGGTGGACTTGATAAACTGTCATATTTAGGTAAAGATTATCGTAATTATGTTGAGAAATCCAGACGGTTAAGGCTTGACAATGGGGATGCTAGGGCTGGTCATCGAAGTCGAGCTGTTAAGTGAGTAGTAACTTCGAGTTCGGCTCAACTCAAACTCGTCCGCATAAATATATGAGTCAAGTTTGAGCTTAATTTAAAGCTCATTTTAGATAGCGAGTAGTTCGAGTTCGAATTCGAGTAGCTCGCGAGCTACTCGTTTTATAAGCACATATATTATAGATATCCCACTATCCCAGTATCCCACAACCCATGAAGCTATGGCCCATTAGCCCATACCCAGTTGCCCATTTGCCCAATGTATTTAAACAACGTAACTAAACACTTTAAACCCTAACACCCAACACTCCAACAGCCACCATAGCTCCATCTTATTCTCTTTCATATTCTCTTGAACTCTTATCTCTTTAACTCAAAACAACTAACAATTTAAGATTAGCAATTTGATTTATTTCAATTTCTATTTGTTAATTTATTATTTTTTGTTCACAATCATCTTCAATGATGGTTTTTTTTTTCCAGGTTAAGTTTGTGAAATGGTTTTGCATAATTGCACCAACCATCTTATTTATTATTTGGAACTCACATTTATCTTAACTTCAAGGTATTTCCTTTCCTACTTTGTTTTTTGGTTTAAGATCTGTTTGGTTTGCGTATGTTTTCTTCATTTCAGTAGTACTACTTATTGATTTTGCCAGATGGGGTTTTATTTTATTGTTTGGAACTTATGTTTTCAGGTAAAAGAACTATTTTACTTTAATTTGAAATGGAAACCGTGTATTTTTTTTTTCTCTGCTGGGTGTTTTGGGTTTGTTATGAAATGTTTCTATATTGGTTTAGGAATTGTATTTTTTTTAGTTTTAGAACTTGGTGCGTTTTTATTGGTGGATCTGATCATATAATGGTTATAGTGGCGATTGTTGAAATGCTAATATGCTACTTATATAAGCTGATTTTTAGTGGTTGCATTTCACTTACATGTTAGATTTGTCCTTAATTTTTAACGTTATTTTACAGATATGTCACAACAAATAGCTTCCAACTCTACGTAACAACCAACCATAACTTCGTTAACTGATGGTAGTGTGACTGCCCAAGCTGAAAATAGCATTGTTCCACCTATAGGTGATCAGCCTCCTAACGAAGCCATGACGACACGAAAGAGGAAGGCACCAACGAAGACGTCAAAAGCTTGGAAATATTTTACTGAAGTAATAGTGGGTGGGATTAAGAAAGGGAAATCCAGCCACTGTTTTACAGAACTTATGGTTACTAGGGGGTCTACGAGTAGCCTTCTTAGGCACCGACTTACTTGTATACCTCGAAAGACTAGCATCTCTGGTAAGGGTCAGCAACATCTATTACATTTTGGTGCTGATAGCGGTAGTTATTTAAGTACTTACAAGTTTGATAAAGACATGATAAAAGAAGTAATTGCTAAGATAATTATGGTGCATGAGTACCCTTTTAGAATGGTTGAACATGAGTGTTTTTTGTTGCTTTGTAAAATGCTTAACCCATGATTTGAGGTAGTGAAATGCAAAGCTATTAGGTAGGAATGCATAAGAGTTTATGGTTGTGAAAAAGCTAAGTTGAAGTTAAAGTTAGCTAGTGTTGATAGAGTTAGTCTAACTTCAGACTTGTGGACCTCAAATCAAACAGTGGGGTACATGTGCCTCACTGGACACTACATGGACTCTGATTGGAAGTTACAAAAGCGTATCTTGAACTTTTGTCGTTTGCCCCCTCCCCATACTGGTGTTGCCATTACAGATGCAATTCATGAGTGTCTTATTGAGTGGGGACTCGAAACTAAGATTTCAATAATCGCCCTAGACAATGCATCTTCAAATGACAAAGCTATAAGTAGTTTGAAAACTATTTTTGCATCCAATGAGAACCTGTTTTTTAGTGGTAAGATATTTCATGTTCGGTGTTGTGCCCATATTTTGAACCTCATGGTGCAAGATGGGTTGAAGGAGATTGCAGGAGTGATTATAAATGTGCGGGAGAGTGTCAAGTATGTCACTTTGACTCCTTCACAACTTCACAAGTTTAATGAAATTGTCAAGCAATTGCATCTGCCAATTGCAACCTCTAAAAGCTTGCCTTTGGATGTTTCTACTCGCTGGAATTCTACTTATGCTATGTTAGCAACTACTATTGAGTTCAAATATGTGTTTGTGAGGTACCAAGATAGAGAAACCAACTATGTTTGGTTACTATCTGATGAGGATTGGGAGCGAGCTGAAGAGGTGTGCAAGTTCTTAGAGATTTTTTATGAAGTCACACTTATTTTTTCTGGAACTTCCTATCCTACTTCAAATCAGTTTCTCCCTGAAATTTGGAAAATAAATTAATTGTTGAATGACATGATATTTGATGAGAGAGAGTATATTAGGAGCATGACTAAGGAGTTGAAGGATAAGTTCGACAAATATTGGGGAGAGTGCAACCTGTTAATGGCACTTGCAGCAGTTTTAGATCCTCAGTATAAGATGGTATTGATTAATTTATGTTTTTCTAAGATTTATGCACCCGATAAACTTCAGAAATATAAAGATGAGGTTAAAGATGCTTTGTACGACTTGTTTAATGATTATGTTTCAAAATATGCAGAAAGAAATGCTAGTAGTGTAGCTAGTGGTAGTGGAGTCGGTGCTTCAAAGGTGAAAACTAAGAGTAGGAATGAGTTTGATACGTGGGCGAGGAAATTGGATATGGTTCAGCCAAACAAATCTGAGTTGACATATACCTAGAAGAAAGCATTTACTTACCTAGAGAAGAGGATGATGATTTTGATGCTTTAACTTGGTGGAAAGCAAATACTCTTAAGTTTCGACACCTTTCAAAACTGGCTAGGGACATACTCTCTATTCCGGTTACCACTATTGCTTTGGAATCAGCTTTTAGTGCTGGTGGTAGGGTTCTTGATCAGTATCGTAGCTCATTAAAGGCTGATGCAGTTGAAGATTTGCTTTGCGGCGGAGATTGGTTGCGCGGTGATAGTGGGATTGAAGAGTTGTTCAATGTAAGTGCTTAATTGATTTTTTCTGTTTAAATTGATGTGTTATAATGCTTTTGTAATATTGATCTTGTGATATAAAATTGGGCGTTTAATTTACTTTGTAGGTAGAGGAAGAGAATAATGATGATTAACTCTTGCAAGAAGGTTTGGGAATGAATGTAAGTTTTGGGAATGATTGTAAGTGAGCCTCCCTTTGACTTTATAATCTACTTAAGGATGAAAATGGGAGGTTGTTTCTTTGTCAGTTCTATAGTAATATGGTATTGCCGCCACTTACCATCTCTTTTTAGGCTATATATCATTTACACCTAAGCACCTAACACTTTGTGTACTGTTGCAGGTTCTTTTTTGTGTTCAAGTGAGGGAGCCTTGTGTACAGAGTACAATTACATGTTTTTTTTTTGTGTTCTAGTGACTGGAGTTTTGCTTGCATGTCGACACCTTAGAAGGCAAAGCCAAAGATCAATGTGCACATATTCAAAGCAAGATGTTGCAGTTGTCAAAGACTCAAAGCTGCATCATAGATTGATATAGTCTGACTTTTGTTTTGGTTCATAAAAGTCTTTGGATGATAAAGTCATAGATTGACATAGTCTGACTTGTTTTTGGTATTAAAGTCTTTTGGATTTTGGAATGTAATAGGTACTGGATTGTGGATTATAGTATTACTATTATATGACACTATGAACTTAAATTGAATAGCAATGGAATGTTATATGCAGTCTTGCAGGTTTTTTTTTTTTTTTTTGTTCCAGAGTAGACTCTTAAGTAAATTTGATGT
Source organism: Coptis chinensis (assembly GCF_015680905.1). Taxonomy (NCBI): domain Eukaryota; kingdom Viridiplantae; phylum Streptophyta; class Magnoliopsida; order Ranunculales; family Ranunculaceae; genus Coptis; species Coptis chinensis. The sequence goes on along the minus strand of NC_141463.1, from coordinate 79,089,554 downwards.
TGAGTCATGTTTGATGTCTCTGTGACATTTTTTTTTGAGTTTAAGCTCGAGTTTGAGTTTAGACGAGTAATAAATGAGCTTAACTCGAGTTTGAGCTCGAGCTCGTAGTGCAAAATGAGTCGAGTCGAGCTCGAGCTATTAGTACAATTGGACAATTCGAGCTTGATCTCCATATTAAGCTCAGAGTCGAGTTCAAGTCGAGCTTAAGCTTGCTTACTAAAGGTGCAAGTCGAGCTTGAGCATGGCAATACTCGACTCGGGTAGCTCGATGACCAACCCTAGGGGATGCTCTAGCTGTTCAGAACTACTTTGCAAAAATGCAAGTAGATAATTCTAACTTCTACTTCCATGGATCTAGATGACAATGGTAGAATAAGGAATTTATTTTGTACGATCGATGCAAGGAGCAGAGCAAAGATATATGAAGAGTTCGGTGATGTGATCGCTCGACACAACTTACTTAACTAATAAGTATGACATGTCGTTTGCTCCTTTTGTGGGTGTGAATCATCACGGTCAAATCAATCTTGTTGGGTTGTGCTTTAATATCAGCGTGAAGACACCAATGCTTTTTCTTGGGTTTTCAGACTTTGGCTTGGTTGTATGGATGGTCGTGGCTCTAATGCAATAATTACATACCAGGACAAAGCCATGAAAATGCTATAGAAATTGTGTTTCCGAATGCACGCCATAGGTGGTGTATATGGCACATCATGAAAATGTTACCTAAAAAATTACGGGCTCATAAGAAGTACGAGTCAATTAAGTTTGCAATGCAACAAGCTGTTTATAATTCCTTAACAACCACCGAATTTGAAGGAAGATGGAACAATTAAGTTTATGGAGAAATATGATCTTAAAGAAAATAGATGGTTAGATGGTTTGTATAAGGAGAGTCATCGTTGAGTTCCTGCGTCTCTACAAATATTTTTTTGGGTAGGAATGTCAAGTACTCAAAGAAGTGAGAGTATGAATGCATTTTTTCATGGGTACGTCAATTCGAAGACTACATTGAAACAATTTGCCGAGCAATAGGAGAATGCATTTCCTATTCATAACTACTTTGCAAAAATGCAAGAAGATAATTAATTCTAACTTCTACTTCCTAATGGATTTAAATGACAATGGTAGAATAAAGAATTTATTTTGGGCAGACGCAAGGAGTAGTGCAGCATATGAGGAGTTCGGTGATGTGATCACGTTTGACACAACTTACTTAACTAATAAGTATGACATGCCGTTTGCTCCTTTTGTGGGTGTGAATCATCACGGTCAGTCAATCTTGTTGGGTTGTGCTTTAATATCGTGTGAAGACACTAAAACTTTTTCTTGGGTTTTTCAGACTTGGCTTGGTTGTGTGGGTGGTCGTGCTCCTAATGCAATAATTACATACCAGAACAAAGCCATGCAAAATGCTATAGAAATTGTGTTTCTGAATGCACGCCATAGATGGTGTATATGACACATCATGAAAAAGTTACCTATAAAATTACGGGCTCATAAGAAGTAAGAGTCAATTAAGTTTGCAATGCAACAAGCTATTTATAATAATTCCTTAACAACCACCGAATTTGAAGGAAGATGGAACAAGTTTATTGAGAAATATGATCTTAAGGAAAATATATGGTTAGATGGTTTGTTTAAGGAGAGTCGTCGTTGGTTTCTTGTGTTTGTAAAAAATATTTTTTGGGCGGGAATATCAAGTACTCAAAGAAGTGAAAGCATGAATGTATTTTTTCACGGGTACATCAATTTGAAGGCTACATCGAAATAAGCATTACGGCGTAAGGCAGAGAAAGAAAACTAAGAAAATTTTAAACTTTGTTGTACTAGTGCACCTTAGGCCTTTATTTCCTTCTTACCTCCTCAAAAACTGAATAAATAGTGAATCTTCCTTCAGGGCCGGCTCAACCATATAGCAAAGTAGGCCTCCGCTTAGGGCCCCGTAGCCCAAGGGCCCCCCTATAATATAATCCAGTCATTGCCCACTATTGCCACTATTGTTTTTCATTTATTTTTAACTGTTGGATGAACGTTTTTATATTGGCAAATTGAAACCATAAAATCATGTTAAAGTAGTGTTAAACACTTAAACTCCTTCAGTTCTCTCGCCTTCTCTAACAAAAAATAGCACACCTCCATAACTAATTAAAGTTCGTCATCACCCCATGACAAATAATCAAGTATATATCGCCAACAACAATCTTCAACTTATATCTATATCATTTTTTTGCCTTCTATATGATTTTTCTCTATAATCTCGCTGCTCTCTCTCTCTCTCTCTCAATATTTGTTTTATTTGGTGTAGAATTATTTTGCATTCTCTCTCTCTATATTCGCAATTCTTTGTTAAATAAATATATTGAAGTTTCAAATTTGTGCGAAGACTATTCAAGAAAGAAAAAAGATAAAGTTTGGATCATATGAAATAACGTAAACAAATCAATAATATGTTGTGAGAAAAAAAATAAAAAAGATCTAACAATTTTTATTTGTTAAAGTAGTGTTAAATACTTAAACTACTTTGGTTCTCTCGCTTTCTCCAACATAAAATAGCACACTTCCATAACTAATTAAAATTCTTCATCACCCCATAACAAATAATTAAGTATAACACTAACAATTCAATCTTACCTATATCATTTTTTTGTCTTCTATGATTTTTCTCTATAATCTTTTTTTTTTTCTATATTTGTTTTATTTGGTGTAAAATTATTCTGCATTCTCTCTCTATTTGCAATTCTTTGTTAAATAAATCTATTGAAGTTTCAAATTTGTGCGAAGACTATTCAAGAAAGAAAAAAAGATAAAGTTTGGATCATATGAAATAACGTAAACAAATCAATAATATGTTGTGAGAAAAAAAATAAAAAAGATGTAACAATTTTTATTTGTTAAAGTAGTGTTAAACTTAAAATACTTTGGTTCCCTCGCTTTCTCCAACAGAAAATAGCACACCTCCATAACTAATTAAAGTTCTTCATCACCCCATAACAAATAATTAAGTATAACACTAACAATTCAATCTTACCTATATCATTTTTTTGTCTTCTATGATTTATTCCTATAATCTCTTTTTTTCTTTCTATATTTGTTTTATTTGGTGTAAAATTATTCTACATTCTCTCTCTCTATTTGCAATTTCTTTGTTAAATAAATCTATTAAAGTTTCAACTTTGTGCTAAGACTATTCAAGAAAAAAAAAAAGATCATATGAAATAATGTATGCAAATCAATAAGATGTTGTGAGAAAAAAAAATTAAAAAGATGTAACAATTTTTATTTGTTAAAATAGTGTTAAACACTTAAACTCTTTCGGTCCTAAGCCTCCTCCAACAAAAAGTAGCACGCTTCCATAATTTATTAAAGTTCTTCATCACCCTATAACAAATAATCAAGTATATATAACGCCAACAATTCAATCTTACTTATATCATATTTTTGCCTTTTATGGTTTTTTCCTATAATCTCTCTTTCTTTCTATATTTGTTTTATTTGGTATATAATTATTCTACATTCTCTCTCTATTTGCAATTTGTTGTTAAATAAATCAATTGAAGTTTCAAGTTTGTGTGAAGACTATTCAAGAAAGACAAAAAGAAAAAAAGTTGGGATCATATGAAATAACGTAAACAAATCAATAAGATGTTCGAGAAAAAAAAAAAAAAAATGTAACAATTTTTATTAGTATATATTAATCATAGAAGATTCCCTATTCGAACTTTGCTTAGGGCCCCCGATTATCTTGAGCCGCCCCTGTCTTCCTTGCAACTCGGGAGTCCCAGACCCTGTAATCATCTTTAGTGACGTAATCAATGCAATAATGCTTTTCTGTTTGTTCAAAACTTGACAAAAAGAAATTTGGTAAGCCTCAAGAAGTTTAGCAACATTTTCTAAGCTTCTTAATTAAGTCACCTTTTAGAAAGATGAAGATATCATCCGCAAAAAAGAGGTGTGAGGGACGACTTGCACACCCTTTTACAATAGATAAGGGTTCTGTAAGGCCATTGTTTCTCAAAGAGTTCTCTCTTTTTTCCTCTAATCTGGCTCATGCACTCTGGATATGAAAATTTCGTTCTTTGGTTGGACTACCAATGTAGTTTTGCAATCCATATTAACTATATGAGGATTTATGTTATTACAAAAGCAAAATTAAAAATTATGTGTGTCTAATACTATTTGTTTTTAACAAGGTAAAGAAACAAAACAGAGTAATGAGTACACAACTCATTCGGCCCATAAACTCAAGCCCGTATAGAAATAACCAGGAAAACAATAATAACTATATGTTTTGGTTGTTTCCACGTTCAATTCAGACTGATACTTGATGGTCACGAAATTATGGGAAATTCTAGTAGAACTCCAACTCCCTCCTTAAGTCCGAATACAATTCCAAATAGGCTTTGCTCCACCGCCTCCACTGCCTATAAAACAAACTCCGATGCCAAGACAAATTCAGAAACCATTACCCTTACTTCTTGCTTCTAAAAAAACCTCCCCCAATCTCCCTAAACCTTCAATAATTCCTACAGTTCTTTAACAATCAATTAATGGCGACAAGTGGTCTTTTTTCATTACCTAGTAGAAGTTTTCAACAACGATCAAGTTCAACTTTACCGATGCGACCTCCCTCTGGTGTTAGTAATCACTATAGGTCGTCATCACCATCACCTTCGACTTCTCCAAGCATAAACAGATCAGGTGTTGAAGTATCACCTGTTCAAAAGAGTACTTGCATGTGTTCTCCATCGACACATGCAGGTGCGTTCAGGTGTAGGCTTCATAAGAAAATTCAAGCAGAAAAGAAAAGTCAAGAAGAAATAGGCGCAGCAGAATCAAGTACCAACTCTTCTTCGGGTGGAACAAGTACTCAAATATTATCTGCGGAAAAGGTGTTGGTAAATAGAACCTTAAAGGCATCTCGTCGAAACAAAACACCAAGAAGAAGAAGAGAAGCGTTTCAATCCAGACCGAGTAGGTTTTCTATTATGTCCAAGGCTGACGACTTATGAAGCAGAAAATCAAGTTCAAAAGAGGATATTTTGTGATGTAAAGAACTACGTTATGCTTGATCCTTGCTGTCGGGGTTCGTTCTCCAAAGTACGTAGGCAGCCCAAAGGGTGCAGCCTTGCTGTCGGGTTTTGTCCTCTAAGCTACGTATTGTACTGATGAGAAGGCTAGCTAGCCCTGTTTATTACAATGTAGACATGTAGTGAAAAAAGAATAGAAAGTTTCTTTTTGTGATGTATGAAAAAAGGATGAATTCAATCTTGATATCATATTATTGTTGTTGTTGTTTATATATATATATATTATATATATATATATATATATATATATATATATATATATATATATATATATATATATATATTTGAAGAAGCGCAAATTAAAGGGATAAAAGGTTACATAAATCTACAATGGACATGAAGCACCGAATTCAGTGATTCAGTTTACCCTGATCAAAGTTGTTGAAGAATTCGGTTCTAAATAGTAAGATAGCTGCCTTTAGTTTGTCACTAAGTATATAGCAACTTATCGAGCCAATTTTCTATCGTTTGCAGGTGCCAACTACCGAAGTAAAACCTCTGGGTGGTACCAATGAGTTACCAATGAGTTACTTATCTCGTTTAAAACAGGCTTGCCAACGATACCCGTACCAATGAGTTACTTATCTCGTTTAAAACAGGCTTGCCAATAAAAAAAAAAACAACTTATCGAGGTTGATCAGCAAATTCTCGTTAAATTTAATTGCTATAAATACATATGACACACCAGATTCACCACACAAACCAGATTTTACAACCAAACACTTGTATCAATCAGCAGCCAGAACCAGTTTGCTAGGTTGAGAAATTAAACATGTTTAGATTCAGCACTTGAACACCCCTACTGAAAATTGAAGTAAAAGGAACAAGAAGGATTGTTATAGTGATAATACAGTCTTATACATATGATTGACAATCAGATCGACTTCAATTCGCTAATCGCTATTTCACTTAAAGAGGAACAGCTAGCGAACAGAATGAGATGTCACTCATAAGAACAACTACCAAACTGCAATGAGGACAAGATATGTCGTACGGTCCTATTCTAGTTTGATTTTTAAGAAATCAATCAAATCAGCTCCGCACACAGAAAAGTCCCTAAGGGTACAACGCCAAACTCCTATTAGGATTGTAAATTAATGGGTGAACTAGTGTTACCCCCTAATAGATGAGCCAATTAGGATTCCCCCACTAGGCTCCCCCTAATTTTCCATCTAGTGGGGGAAATCCTAATTGGAAATTAATTTATGCAATGGCATGGAAGAACTAGCTTAATATTTCAGCAACCTCAAATGGAGCAATGTTCTTCATGAACAAAGATCTAGAACAGGATGTCAATGCTTTAACTTATGTATGTGCTCTACTCTATCATATTTGGTGGAGTAGAAATGATTGTGTGATGAAACAGAAAAATCCAAGTCATGAGGAGATACTGCATAGAACCTATGCAACATGGCAGGAATGGCTAGACATTACTAGAAGCATGGCTTATGACATAGAACCTAATGTACATGAGAATAGGGAGCTAGACACTGAGTGGTGCTCACCACCACCTGGATGGCTGACAGCTAATTTTAGTTTTGCATATGATCATTATAGAAAGGTGTCTTACATTGCTACTATCATCAGGAACTGGGATGGAATTGAAGATTAGTTGCAGCTGCAATTAGGATGGAGAAAACATACTCGAGAATGCAAGTAGGTTTATTGGCAGCAGAGCACTGATGACAGCTCCAAAGAAGGAATGCTCAAGCCTCATTTTGGAAATTGGGGTGCGAACTCTCTTGTACCATTAGTTTATGCAAATTGGGATTTAGAAGCTGATTGATTTTAAGATGGTTCTTTCAATTGCAGACGTACTGTTTGTATGTCAATTCAGCTTCTGATAGTTTTGACGAAAGCAACTGTGGTGAAGTTTCGGTTTTCGGGCAGAGCTTTGGACATTTCTGATTTAATGTACGAACCGGAGAGAGCAAGTTAATTCTTGAAGGCTAGAGTGTCACAGCCCGAATTTCTAAACATCAATTGCATGCCCAACACTTCACAATAACCACCCATCATCATGAATCAACCAAAAAATATATATATCCCAGTTCAACAGTTTATAGACGATTTATTATGTGGGCTTTAGCCGCCATGAACCGCGCAGAAGCTTCCACCAACTCGCGACCTACCAATCTATTTACAGTAGGCCTGATTTCGTTTGAGCACTCGCTTGCTATCACGAGTCGGGACAAGGTTTCCGGAGACACCGGAGACAGAGTTTCTTCAAACCATAAACGCACATATAAACGCAGTTATCAGTAAATAGAATATAGCATTGAATAGAACAGTCTGAACAGTAAAAATCGTATATTTTCTTTTTTCCTCGTATCATAAAATCTACAATAAACGAGAAATCTAAAAACTTTAAAATATCTACTCACCTGCAGGGCTCTCCGATTATCAGCCAGCTACAAGAAAAACTTCCTTTTCTTCTTTCAGAAAAATCCCGTTTTTCTGTCTAAAACTCTCGCTGTGTTTTTCCCAAAAACTCTACGTGAGAAAACTCCCGAAAAACAATGACAACCCTTATCTATTACTTACGGGCATTTATCCGTAAGCTGATAGTTATCCTATATTATTTTATCTATTATCTATTATTATTATCTTTATTATTATTATTATTAGGAAAATATAAGAAATAAAATACGGTGTGTTATAATATACACACCTTAAAAGGATCTCGTCCCGAGATTCAAGGTAGAGTGTAGATTAACCAAACAACCAGTACGTCAAACAATTAAAATGAGGCATACGTGTATACGCAAGTATACACACCTTAAAAGGAATACACATATACAATATCGTATAGATAGACATACTAATATTCAAATCACATACTTTGAAAGTTTGTCTATATACGTATTGACCCCAAGAAATACGTGTATACGCTAGCATACACAACTCCAAAGAATAAACGTAATTAATTTTTTCAATTGCCAACACTTAAGCAAACTCATTATTTCTCAATTTAGCAAAACCCATATTCTTCGAGTTAAATCATACTAAGAAGGCAATGTAGTTCCTCTCACACTGAGGCAGTTAGTTCCACTCTTAGTATTTCCCAACTAATCCAAGGCGTTTAAAAAAAAACATATTATAATTTCCTTTTTAACGATCTTCCCTATCAAAACTATTTGTTTAAAAACTCATATGTTTCATCCATCACCTTAGTGTTTACACATATATCAACATTTCTCTCAGTGTCTCACAAACACCACATGTTCGAAAATAAAAATATAAAACGTATAGACTGATTCATATTATCAACGGCCTACACTATGTCCACCATCACATAGGATCAAACACCTACAATGTGAGGCATGCATACTGGCTCACACACCAACGATATGCAAGTATACTAACTCTCTACCATCACACACCAACGATGCATACTAACTCTCTACCATCACATAGGATCAAACACCAACGATGTATGGTATGCACACTGGATCACACTCCAACGATGTACATGTATACATTGGATCAAACTCCAACGATGCATACAGAGAGATGTTATGTATATTGGATCACATACCAACGATATACATAACTTGGACAATATATAAAAACTTTCAACTCCAACCTTTATCAAAAGGGTTTTCCTTATTCCTTGGGTACATTCCAAATTACTCAAATATGAAATTTTAAAATAACAATTTCTTCTTTAGCCAATACTTATTTAAAATAGAAAACTCCGTTAGGAAAACAACACTATAACATGCTGAACAATTTCAATTATAAATTTCATAAGAGCTAACCGTGAAAACCACCAACATTTTATTTTCATAATCATACGATAAATTCTTACATGCTAAGTACCAATAAAGGAAACTAGCAAACAACAAATTCAAACATACCTAACATTAACCAGTGCAGTTCTTAGCATAGTGTCCCAGCTGTCCACATTTATAACACTTGCCTACTAGTTCATTGGGTTTAGAACATCTTGAATAGTATGTCCAACCTCCCCGCAGTTCAAACAATTACCATCAAATCTCTTTAGCGAAGCACTCTCGCGTCCTTATTCACATGCTTATTGGTTTGCCTATTATATAGGTGATGTCGACTTTTTCTGCCTTGGCGTGGTGACTAGAAATAAGGTGTAAAGGCGGCTTGTTTTGGGGCATTCTCTTTAATCTTATCATCTCGGATTTATTATCCAATTGTTCATATCTTAATGCCAAATCTAACGCGATCGAAAGTTTTCGAATCAAAGGGTATCAAATAACTTCGATAGACATGGCTCTAGTCCACGGATGAACCGGTTCTTCTTTACTTGGGTATCCACTAGATAAGGAGCATACCTCGATAGTTCATTGAACTTAGTCACGCATTCTGAATAGCAGTTTTCCCTCCTTGGGTCAGATTAAAGAATTCCTCAGTTAATTTCTCCTTAACAGCATTAGGAACAAACCTTCCCTCAAATCTTACCTGGAAATCCTTCCAAGTCATATATAGTTTCCACATCCACATTATCCTTGATAGACCTCCACCAAAATAAAGCTGACCCCTCTAACTGGTGAGAAGCCAACTCCTGCTTCTGCACCTCAGTGAGTTGCATCTTAGCAAACACGGACTCACACATAGTAACCCATTTCTCAGCATCAATGGCCCCTTTCTCTCCCTTGAACTTCTGGCCTCCTAAAGTAACAAAATCCTTGTTTCTCCTAGCAAAATGATCTCCTAGATTAGCATGTTGACCCCTCTGAATAGTTTGCACCAACTGAGTTAATATTGATCCCAAATCGCCAGATATGGTATTACTTCCCAAGCATTCCCGAACGTCATTGTCATCTCGGCCATCGCCTTTAAAACAAACGGACTTCTATTAGTACTCCAAACATCTTAAACTCAAACACACCCAATCACCACATTCCAAGGATCACCTAGACCTTCCACATCTAGGCTAATCTAAGCTCGATACCAAAATGTCACGACCGAATTTCTAAACATCAATTGCATGCCCAACACTTCACAATAACCACCCATCATCATGAATCAACCAAAAAATATATATATCGGTTCAACGGTTTATAGACGATTTATTATGTGGGCTTTAGTCGCCATGAACCACAAGAAGCTTCCACCAACTCGCTGACCTACCAATCTATTTATTAAAAGTAGGGCGATTTCGTTTGAGCACTCGCTTGCTATCACGAAGTCGGGACAAGGTTTCAGGAGACACCGGAGACAGAGTTTCTTCAAACCATAAACGCACATATAAACGTAGTTATCAGTAAATAGAATATAACACTGAATAGAACAGTCTGAACAGTAAAAATCGTATATTTTCTTTTTTCCTCGTATCATAAAATCTACAATAAACGAGAAATCTAAAAACTTTAAAATATCTACTCACCGCAAGCTCTCCGATTATCATCCGCCTACAAGAAAAAACTTTTTCTTCTTTTCGGAAAAATCCCGCTTTTTTCGCCTAAAACTCATTTGTTTTTCCTTAAAAACTCTACGCGGAGAAAAACTCGAAAAACAAGGACAACCCTTATCTATTACTTACGGGCATTTATCTGTAAGCTGATAGTTATCCTATATTATTTTATCTATTATCTATTATTATTATCTTTATTATTATTATTATTAGGAAAATATAAGGAATAAAACACGGGGTGCTATATAGAGTTTGGGATTAGATCGAAACAACCAGAGATCCTTGATTAACTATGGAATTTCTAATGACTACTCGGATCAGGCAAATAGAAGGTTGAGATACAACATAAACAATATCGAGAAGCAAAATGCTTACAGGAATCATTCCGAGTAGAGATGGTGGACTTCGGGTTAGAATGTCTATCTTTCTAGGTCTGATACCTGTTTAGGCTTGTAACAGTAGTTGAATCCATCTCTATAGGACGTTAGGCTTGGCTCTGTAATTTTAGTTCTAGTGTTACGTTGTGCCTGTTGGGATTTTTGCCTAATGGGAGGCAACACACAGCATGTTTTTTGGGGTGCTAAGCATAGTCCCTAAACCATTTGTGTTTTTCTTTTATTCTTTTTAATATAAAATCCCTACTTGCCTGCAAAAAAAAGAGCCTCATTTTGGAAAACAACTATGGGAGGTGATTCAGAAAATAGAGAGAAGGATTACGACCACAGATTGGCAGCATAGAGTTGCAGTGGATAGTATTGTTGTTTTGTGTAATAGTTTTAATTCAATTCTATGTAGGAAAACTACCAAAGTAGTTAACTTTCAAGTTTTAAGTTGGCTCAATGGGTGCAACACGAAGGCCTAGAGCAGTGTAACCTCTACGAGGAAAAACTTTATTTCTCAGGTTTGTGGATGAATGAAACTGGAGCAATGTTATAAGAATTTCGATACACCACCTGGAATATATAAAATTACTGGCATCTAGCTAGCATCTAAGCATGGGCGCCGCTTAGGATTTACAGCGTTTGATCCGGAAGCTTCTAGGTGTGAGTTTTCATAATATAACTCATAAATCGACAATTCAAGTTCAACAAATTAAAGGCACGTACTCGATAGGTGAAGATAGCTAAGTTCCAAACATTATTGTAATCGCGTCGTCCATGAAAAACTGCTCCCATGTCGTTCTCTTGGTTAGTAATAGTGTAATACCACTACGTGTCACTCATCAATCATCATCTACATCTCATGCATATCAACATATTACCCTGTATTGGCTGTATATATACATATCTTCTGTCACTAGCTTGCACAACTAGTTAAGTACATTACTAACACTTACTACCTCAACCCTTTTGTTGAGTAGAGAGAGAAATAATATGGCTTCAGGACAGGAGCAGCAGAGGAAGACTGAGATCTTTGTCCATGGTGACATTGCAGAAGACAAAAACCAAAGAATTGTAGTTAAAGGTTCAGTCTCACTATATTTCTTTCAGCAAATTGTTCCTTTTTATTAATTTGTTACAGAATTTTGTTCCAACTTCCAGCTAAGTTTTGATTGAATCTTTGTTTTATGTATGTAACCATGAATGGAAGGAGAGCAAATGAAGAAGGAAGAACAACAACAACATAGAACTGATAAAAATAAGGACACAGACCACGATTGTAAACTGGGGAAATCAGCAGCAAGTATAGGGGGTGATGCACCACAAGGAATCGGGGTTGATGACTACCCAGAGACACTACTGATTCTTTTGCCTTATTAATTAATTCGTGTTCGTGTAATAATGATACTTCGCGTGGATGAAATGTGTAATTCCTGTTTTCGTTCTTAAAATCTTTGGAAAATATAGTCAGTTTCGAAGATTGGTGCCTTGGAGATCATTATAGCGAAAAATCAGCTTGTTTTGAAATTATTCCCAAATTCCTGTTTTCGTTCTAAATTTTTAAAAAATTCCAGGTAGAATCACGATAGCCAAAACAAGGTGGTTTTTCAATATTGATGCTTTTCCAAGTGCCAATATCGCCGTGTGTAAGAGCTGAGACGATCATATTTCTGTCTGAAAACAGCACTCTTAGACGGTTAGACCAAATAGAAATAATTTTCAATTTTCAATTTTCAATTTTCAATTTTCAACACTAGAGCAGCACTATAATAAGATCACGGTACATTATTGCCAGACTCTGGAAAAACATAAAAAAATTATGAACTAAATCATATATGAACTGTCTTCACAATTATGTGTTATGGATTGCAATAACAATTGAGTAAAATTCCTAAAAAACAACTCAGAAAACATGAACGTACTCTTGACTTAAAACAAAGTAATAACAATCCTAAATTGTCTATATGCTAAAACAATAATGCTTAACTAACCATATATTCCGGCACTCTACACCTAAAATCTAATTGACAAGACGCGGGAGCACAGTGTCATGGAAAGTTTTGGCGAGTATCTGATAAGTGGCTTGAGTTGGATGAATTGCATCCCAAAACACAAACTTGGATGCATCAGGACAAGTAGCACTTAAGGTGTTGCATACGCCTCCCATCTCAATGAATCCAGTACCGCAACAGCCTCTTGTTGTTTCTTCGAAACCATACTTGGAAGGGTTACGAAGCATGTCCATTACCGGGTTATAGATGTCGAAGTACACAGCTTTCATCCCACGAAGTTGACGTTGCAATCTAGAGAGCATACCTTGAAGCTTTGCATTGTATGCCTGAGAATCAAGATTTTGTTGCTCCACACATTCGCGTGGAAGGTGAGTGATTGGTACAAAACTGCCAAGTGTGGATTGTAATGGAAGGCATCCAATTGGTGGAAGACCAGAGACTGAAAATTTTCGCGCTCCCATGAAGTGAAGCTGGCGCAACAGCTGTTCCAAGCGGCCAAGCAAGAAATCATGGTAATCAGACACGGATGGATATTGAGCTCTCCTTGTTGGTATGGTGTAAAAGTTCAACAACAAATCATTAGTACCAGCACCAATTGCAAACAATGCATTATTCACAATGTGACGTTGTTGCACAGGACCAACAGCCCTCCGGATCGTAGCGGAAGCTCTTTGAAAGTACTGCAATTGCGTCCACATTGGTAGTACATTGGATATTGTTGCAGTTAAATCGTCTAACCCAGTACCAGCAGATGCGAAACTAACACCGGTGAGCAATTCTTGATCTGTAACACTCGGGTCAAGGTAAGCAGGTAAAAGATTTTTAAGACCTAAATCCACTACCAAGAAATCCATCACGAGTTTGCCATTGGAGAACCGACCAGAAGCTGCATGGGAGGGTAAGTCACGACCATAAGGAAGGTGATCACCTCTGAAGAGGGTAGGGACGTAGTCATTGTTACCGGGGTCTAGAGTTGAGTCACCGAAAGCAAATACTGCAGATATGCCATGAGAAGCTGCCCTAGAACCATTGTCTGAAGGCGATTGTGCACACAGAGGAAGGGCATGAGATAGGAAGGACGTAAGGCAGAGGAAGAAGATGATGCTGAACTTGTAGTGATTTTCCATGTTTGCTCTTGTTTTGCTTCCTGATATTGGGGCCCTACTTATAGAGAGACCAAGAGGTACAATTGTAATTGAGTTTGGAACAGTACTAACTATTCAGAGTTGGAGATGTATAGGTACTATCCCAGTGAATTTGTGAGAAATATTATACTTCGTCATGACTCTGGATTTGTTCTGAATCTATCACGGTCGGCGTACACTTTAATGTTCAGTCCGACTTGTCCTCTTCATGGGAAATTTGGCGATTCCGAGTCCGAGATGATGTGTGAGGAAAATATTGGGGAGTGTACGGACACTTGCCCAGGGAACAAAGGTCAAGGCCTTTCTCCACATTCCTTACGCTTGTGCATTGGTGTTTTCTCAGTTTACAAATAGCATATTGGTAACTACTACGCTGTAGATACATAACCCTTGTGTTGTAAACAAAAGGTTAGACTCGTATTCTTTAATCAGAAAATTGCGTATAACACATAGGCAAATTTCTTAAGTTTATAGGATATAGCAAACTTTTTTTTTGTTTTTCCTCCATAAAAACTGAAATTTGACATCTGGTCTTTCTCTAGACAAAAAGCACACTAAAGAAAGTGTCTAGAGCCCAATTTCAAGATTTTTTAATGGGATTCCTTCTTTAATATAAAAATAACTGAAAATATATAAAGGAAAAAAAAGAGACAAAATTCCCATCTAATGAAAATAACTGGGATTACACAGCTACCAACACACGTTTTAGAAAATTGCAGAAGACTGATAGACAGATGCAATATACAACTCAATCTTCATATGCCACTCTACAAAATACAATTACCTGAGCCTGAGCTTGTACATCTCTATGGTTCAGGGCTCGCGTGAGATGCACTTCTTGACCCAAGGGTGATTAAACCAAATACGCAAGGTCGCTTCCCAACGGTTTGTCATGATCTTAACCTCTGTCTGGCGAAAGTTGTAAGGAGTAAGGAAGATATCAGTGGCTTGTTGCTAAAGCTGTCACCAATATTCCCAGTACAAGAAACGGCTGTGCGCTAGCCTGCAAAATTGAACTGATTACCATCGTTCTCATGCTTCAAGACAAAATGCTGTTCTTACAGAGGTTGAAAGACCCCAACATTCTGTTAATGTATTTATCGAATGCTTGTGATCCTCACGACCTCACCCACACAAATGTTAGACGAAAAGCGATGTTCATGCCTACTTGTGTATTTACTCAGAAGACCTAGAGAATTAATATACAGTAGCACAACAAATGTCTACTTCTCAAGTTCGATCTCTAATTATTTGGGCTCCCCAGCCCACCACCCTGATGCAGTCCTGCTGCTTGTTTTACGCCAATGATGTTTCTTCTAATACTTCATTCATCTACGTACAAACGAAGGATCTTGTGCACAGGAACCCAAAAAGTTATACTGCTACGCTAAACCAAATGAGAAACCTAAATGCTTGGATAGTCAGGGCTTATAAGAAGAGTGTTCAAGAAATATGCTACAAACCATACTAATCGGCCATATCGAGAAGTGGCCAAGTTAGCTCAACTTTGTTCAGCCTCTGCCTTACATGTGGTCATATCACGCCTATGAATACTAGTATAATTTTAAAAACATTGGGTTGCTGGTATATGTGAATCTCAAATGTTATTTAGTTTAACCGTTATATGGAGTGCTAAGTCCTGTGCCCAGCCGTGTCCATATTCTTCTAAAGTACTTGCATTCAAATGGATAAATGGCCAAAACATTTTATTGGAATTCATGGTCAATGTTCATCCAGAACCCTATTCGACGCTAATCTGCCCAGCGGTTTTAAGAATATAGAAAGTATACAAAAACACTGCAATGGGTGCATCCATCAATGAAACCCTGACTGTCATACTGTCACTGTTTCAGTACTAAATTTAAGGCAAAGTGGAATCCTGACCTAAACACAAAATCATGAATTGAATGGAAATACCTGATACTTGACGTCATATTTGAATGGATCTTTCAAGAAGTATTGAAACTGTGACAGCAACAGAGTAACAACAGTATAAACTAAGATAAATGATTTTTGAAAGAACTGTTCTTCAACATAAAAACACTATAGTATATTATCCATGTGGAATTGTACTTGTTTCAAACATTCAATTTACCTGGAAAACAACTTGTGGAATTATCAAACCCAGTAGGGCCAAGGCATAATATTGTTTACCAGAGGCAAGAAGATAGGCTGCAACAACCACAAGGAAATATGAATAAGGATTATCATATTGGAACCAATAGAAGTATCGACAGGAAATTCATGTACTTGTTGCAGTTGCACATCATGTATTTATTACTTTAGATAGGTAAGGAGAAGAAGGATTCCGATTTCCGAGGAAGATTTCACTAGTAGTAGTTCTAAAAAATGTCGGTTGCAACACATATGCGACAAAAAGTTACTGAATACAATTAAATCAGTCTGAGATTAATAATTGAGAATTAGGAAGATGCCCTGTAAAAGCTATCAAAAAGGCAGCCGGGCCTCTCATTTATTGGGAATTTATCTTTAGTAAAAGATCGAATAAGAGAAATTGGTCTTTCAGCTCACTATGCCAAATCCATGTGTTGTTGTTAATCTGTTTGTTTTTATAGTTGGCTAGCTCCATAGTCTGCCGATAGCACAAATTTAACACATGACGGCCTCTGGTCGTGTCAAGAGAATAGCAAATTTAAAATTTTATAAACGAAAGCACTGACCCCCGTTGTGGCTGTTACATTATATAGTATAAACCCTCCCACACTTATGCGTGTCTGGTAGCACATTATAAACACCCTCCCACCCTTTTAAACTTATTATAATGTTCCCTTGAGGTAAGCTATTGTGTTAGATCCATCAAGTTTCATCTCATTGAAATCGTCAGTACAAGTATCAGTGCAAATAACACTCGTAATAATAGAAAAAAATAAAAGAACCACTGCATGAAGCTTCAAAAGTTTATTCTCCAAGGTCGCCATTTTGTGTCAAACATATGCTCTTATTGCTTAACAAGAAAAAGGAATTTTCACGTAGACCCTAAAACCTAAATAGCTATCAAGAAACAAGATTAGCTTACCTGCAACAGATAACTGGGTTATGTCGATTGCACCAACACAAATCCATTTAGCAGCATCAACCCCAAAAGCTACCGGAAGTGACTGTTTAAATAGCCATAAGAAAGAGTTCAGGTAAGTTCTGAGGAAAAACCTGACCATTTCAAAAATAACAAGACTTTCACATAAAGTAGATAGATGGAGAACAAAAGACCTGCAAGCCCATTGCCCTATCTCCTTCAATACTTTTGAAGTCATTAATGATGGCGATTCCAAGCTGACATAACCAAATATCGTATTACATCAATAATAAAAGTATACTCATGTCACAGAGCCAAAGTTCCTTAAAAAGTTTAAAGTAATGCTGACCCCAGCTATGCTATACAAAAGTGTAAGCACAACTACATCAGGAGTAAGGGTCCCAAATAAAGATTGGCCAGCCCACCTGTCAAATGATGGTATAGGAAAAGTCATTAGATAGTATCATTAGTGCATTTCACATTTGTATAATTAGGATCCTATGTGGGGTCTTGATTTTTCTTTTAATTATATGCTGGTATGCAGGATTCAATTAATGTGTGTGTGTGTCGGGTGTGTCGGAGGGGCCCGAGGGGGTGAGACTTAAAAGAATTTCGAAAGCCAAGTAGAATGGAAGAAACCGTACCAGGGCAAACTGATGTAGCTTGCTCCTAAAGCAAAATTTCCAACCCATCCGTTCTGTTTGAGCTGCAGGTATATATAAAACACATCGAGCATAAGTTCTTCGGTTACTTCAATAAGTAAGGAAACGTAGAGGTTTTCCTAGCATGAGAGAGATAGAAATGCCTAAACCTTCAATGGTGGAGCAGAATATATGTATGAAAGCAAGGATCCACCGAGAGCGAGGTAAAAAACTGTAGGAAAACTGTGTCCTGCCTAAACACGAGCCAAAAACACAGGAGTTCAGATGAACATAATAAAACAGTGAGCAAAAGGATCGCCCATTTATGAAACCTACCCAAACATCCAACAAACCAGCCAAGCCCAGGCCTCCTAAGAGCAACACCCATACTTGGGTAATCACCTGAAAGGCAGGTTTTGTCAACCATTTTTAAATTTATAAACCTCCGAAATGAGAAAAAACACAACTAGTTAAGTTTCTTGCGGTAATATCCAATTCCTTTGACATGCATAACCAAAGATGATCCATTCAATAACTAGTAAATGGATAAACAACCCTGGTAAAACTGGAAACAACTAACAATTCTGATGAAAACATGGCATACAAGGGAAGTACAAAAGGCACCCTAAGCTTAATTAATTTGCATGATGTAAGATGAAATCGTCAAAGTGTTACTTGAACACCAGAATTCCTATCCTTCTCACATATTAGATAAAACGAGTATTTTAAATTGTCAATGAAGAATCAAGCTGAACAGCTAAACTGACACACCTCGTTCTCAGATATTGCTCCTGAAGGAATTGGACGGTAAGGTTCGTTGATTGCATCGATGTCCCGGTCATACCAATCATTGATGGTCTACATTAGTGAAACAATTGTGTATTCAATCCACTCACAGCAAAGCTTAAATAGTACTCTTGAAAAAAAATGAAACTGAGCACCACATGAACATCGACGATTACCTGTGTGTAGCCAGTTAGAAAAGGGCCAGACATCATCATACAAACAATTGACTTTGCAACATCTTCGACACTCCAGTGGAAATTTCCTGCAATAAAAATGGATGTGATGTTGAAGCAATGCAACCGGTGATAAAAAGTTCACAGAGTAGAATTTTCAGGGTACCAAACAGGAACAAGATAAATCAAGCAAAACTAGGCATCTCATTGTTCAGACACAACGGAGTAGTAACTCTCTGCCATACTAGTATCATTGGTACTTCATCCTGACAAATCTGCTACAATACTTCATCCGGGGGAAAAAATGAAGTAGTGTGATCAAGGTTTAGTACAGCTACGTATGTGTATAATCTTAACTCTACAACGTCTTAAATAATCAGAACAATTAAGGAATAACATGATGTGACAGCATCAAGTAAGACAAGATTTTTAATTCAGTAAAGCACTTGTACACACAAAGGTTTAAATGTAATGCAAGGATGAAGACATGTGTCATCCTAGGTCCTCACTTAAAACAGTATCATAAAGTAACAGAACTAGCGCAATAGTACTGACATATATGCAGAAGAAGGGGAATGTTCCTCAATTTTGCATTTCCAAGGAAACAGTAGAAAATAGAAAAAGGGTACCAGAAGCAGCAGCTCCGCAAACCACTCCCCAGACCAAAGGAGGCCAAGTGACAGGCTTCATAAGTTGGAGGCGGATCTTCCATTTATTCTGTGGATAAAAAGCAAACATTCAGCATCTACTCGTATGCTTGCTCTTTACTTGCTTAATTTTATAATAGTATCTCTTGTATCAAATGATTGTGCAAGAAACCAAAAAATGCATCCAGCAGGCATGGCTTAGTAAAAACAGAAGCTTTTCAGCCAGCTTAAAAACATGTAATTAGATTATCCTAGGTGAAAACTATTATTTGTTCAGACATATTCCATTGAGTCTCTACCTAAGTAACCAAAACGCAAAGCAGGAGCGAGAGCAGAATACTGGAGCGTGAGCGTAGAACACCTAAAATGAAAAATCTCCACTATTAAAAGCGTCTTGAGAGCGCCCACATGATGGCTATTTATGGGTTTTTGTCACATGTGTGAATGATATATACTTCTTTTAAAGTTGTTTTTATTATTGTATTCCACACAAAAAAAGTTGATGAATCTGTAATATCAATTATTGTGTATTATGGTGAAAAACATAAAAATTGCTTTATGAGGTGACGTGTACTGAGATTATAGAATGAACATTTGTTACTTAGTCTGACCCTATAATAAAATCTAGAGCCTAGACTACTACCCAAGGCTGGGGTCTACTGACATGTTGCATCATTTCCTTATTAATGAAACAAAGGAAAAAAAAAACAATGATAAAAAATGTCAAGAAGGCATCCCAAAATATACTAAACGCACTGACTTGTTGAAGTTCACAAATTCCAAAAATGGAGTGTGCGCTTTGTGGGCGTTTAAGCTTTGAAAGCGCTAAAGCTCGACTTGAGGTCGTGAGCGGTGCCCACTAGGGTGGCTTTAGGTTGCTAAGATCTCTACACCTATCCATTATTTATCATTATTTAGGTATTCTTGCTTTCTGGACCCTTTTTGTTTTCTGAGAACAGGATTTGGCTCAGGATTGCCCACTTTTTCATTCCAAGGCTTCTCTAAATTTGAAATTTATCTCTTAGTACGCTAGTAGTGCATGATATAACGCCAATGTGCAGGATAATGTGAACTCGAGATTGCTAGAGTGTTCTTAGAGCCATATAAATCACAGACAAAACCTTCAGAACACCACACAAGTACTTTTTAGTTCATTTATGTACTTTCCAATTGTAAAAATGGATTTCTTATAGTTTATTGTAAGGTCTTTCCCCAACTTAATTGATACTGCACACTCCATTTAATAAAGCAATGAAGTGATTTGGTAAATATTCTTTTCCAAAAAAAAGAACCACACTAGTTCACATTAATGAGACAGTGCTATTTCACATCAATTTAGTAAAATGATACAACAAAACCTGATTTTAAGGTTTGGGATCGAATGATTCCCTTGATGTGCCAAGACGACTTGACTGGATACTTCAGACTTTTACTTACTACATCCACATTATGGAGCTGATGCCATTATTTAGTTGAAGTAAGAATGCATAACAATGCTCCCTCCCCCTAACCACCCAATGCAACCCATTTCTCGAAATAATTCCATTCAATAAAATAATGTCTAAATACCTTCAAAAAATTATGATTCCTATCCACAATCAAATTTAATCTCCAGTCTCGAACACAAGATATCAATCAAAAATCCCATTTTTCATTTGCAACCTTTTCTTCCCCTTAATTTGTTAACCACAAAGAGGTTTCGAAATAACTTTATAACCAGTTTTTCCACAATCCCCTTTGCAGCCTAAAAGACTAACCCTTCTACTTCACAATTCAAGTCACATACTTTATTGCATAAGGAACACATGGTGAAAAAAAAAAAAAAAAAATTAGATCAGTTACTATTACTAAAAATTACATCACATTACAATTTAAGAGATGGAAAGAAGTATTAAGAACTCACTGTTTCTTGTGCAGCTCCTTTAATCCCAAGAAGTTGGTTTACATTTGAACCACTTGCAGAAGGTGCTACATTTGGTACTTCAGCTTTAACTGCCATATTAGAATCACCCCATCACTCCAAACTCATACTTCTACTCATCAATAAACTAAAACACTAAAAATTCCAACTGCTAAAAAATAGAGCCCAACCTTCATTAGTATCAGTTTCTGCTGCTCTGATCACAAACTTCCTCCCTACAAAACCAAACCAAAAAATCTCACTGTTAGAAAAGAATGATATAAAAAGAGAGAAAGAGAGTAAAATATAGTACTTACTGGAGAAAGAAAGAGATGGTGGTTTTACAAGTGAAGAGTTGTGCAAATGGTGAAGTTCTCTGTTAGAAAAGTTTAAGGAAGATACAGTGTTGAGTAGAGAAGCCATTATAACAGAAAAAAGATTGATACTTTCTGTTTAGAATCTAGGACACATCAAAGTTTGTTGAAGATAGAGTTTGGATAAAACTTCCATGACTGTTTAGTTTATTTACCAACGGTATGGAGAGCAACGTTCACTTGATCACATATTGGGCCTTTATGGGCCGGGCTTGTGTTAGAATTTACTGGGTCTTGGACTTTTAAGCCTGTTTATTATTTTTGGGCCTCAAAGTAAATACGACAAGCGCAACGGCAAGGACCACTATATATACAGAAACCCTAGTGGCTGTAGAGACTTTCCTCTTGGTTTTAAAACAAATTTTTTTTGCTTTATGCCCATGTTTTTAAAATCTATATCTATATATCTATATCTTCTATCTAATAAAACACAATGGTGTGGGGCCCATAGGGCCTCCATCCAGTGGTTACCATTGTATTTTCTAAGTTGTGACATGGCAAAATAAGCCAATCCCAAAGAGTATGCTCCTTTATGCCCTAACACTGGGATCTATTGGATCTTATTCTTCAAACAAACTATGTATGCCCTATCCTTCCTTCCTGCCGCCGTCACTCTAGAGAAAGAATTGCCTTGTTTCATTTCCACAACCAACACAGGTAAATGACGAAGCTTGAAGCACAGGTAAATGAGGTCTGACTTCAGTTTTCATTCTTAATCAATCTTTTGTTATTTTGTGTTATGGAAAAGCGGGAAACAAACAAACTTAATTAAAGGTTGGACAAGTTGAAGTACTACGACAAATCGATGGTGTTGTGTTTGCATGGTACTCTTTTTTACAAGTACTACGACAAGTTGAAGTACTATGACAAATCGATGGTGTATAGTGAAAATGACTTCAAAATCAGAATTTGGGTAAATATTGGTTAATAAAATGGATTTTGACAGTAAATATTTTGCAGTATCTCGCTTCTACTTCATAGATAATATAAAATTATTTTATGTTCTCTTGGTTCGCTTGTTTATTCAGTTTTTGTATGATTACTGTTGTGGTTTAATTAGTATTTTAATTATGAAGGCGGGGTTGAGATTTTAGACATATAGGTGCCACTCTGAAATTAAGTTGAAATTACGTCCATTTTCAGGGCTTGTAAATTCTATTTAATGCATTCATCTATACCTAGGTTTACATTCATGGTGAGAACCACATAGAAAGATCAAAGATACATAAAAGAGCACCCTACCAATAAAGAAACAATCTGAGTCATATTAACTTCTTAATATGTCTAAAATAATGGAGCAATATGTCCTCTTTGTATCTTAATATAACACCCCGTGTTTTTATTTAATATTTTCTTAGTACAATAAATAATAAAAATAATAAAAAGAGATAAAATAAAATAAAATGATAAATATTAGAAATAGATAAGGTAAAAAGGATAAAGATTATGAAGAGATAGGGTAAAGTGGATAAAGCCCATTCCATATTTTTCGGGGTGGTTTTAAAGTTAAAAAAAAAAAAAAAAAAAGGATTCACACGTGGAGGGGATTGGACACAAAGAGAAGAAAATAAAAATGGAGTTTTTCACATAAAGAAGAAGAGGGGATTTTTGCTAGAAATCTACTGATAGATAGCTGCTAGCAGGAGCGTATCACGGGTGAGTAGATATTTTTATATATCTTATGATTTTCTCATGTTTTAAAAATAATATGTAAATTGTCGATTGTATATATATTTTTATATACTTGGATTGAAATTTTTAGGTGACGTTGAATACTCAAGTTTAGTGTTAATAATTGCAAAAACAACAAATTTATAAAATAAATAAACAAGATAAATAGATTTTGGTTCGGAGGCAAAAACTCAATTGTAGATCAAATTGTTTGATGATCGTTAATAGATTGTGATTCTGTAATTATACTATTGTTTCTTTTGCTATATATAATGAGTTGTGTGGTTATTGTAAATGGTTGAGTTTTGGGAGAGATTGGAGATTGATTTGGGATTTGAAATAATGGCTGTCAGTTTCCTTTTGTTAAGAAATTTGACTTGGGCGTTAAAACTTTGAACTAATGATTTGATTAATTTTGTTTTTGTTTGTTGTTGTATATGGATTGGTTCTTGGTTTCAATTCGTTTTTTGTTGTAGGTGGTTCAAATCTAGATTTGGTTTTTGGAGAAATTGATGATTTGTTATTTTGATTGCTAATAGGCTATGGGGTTTTTCATGCTAGTGATTTTAGGATTGGGTTGATGGTGGTGGTTGGATAGGTGTCGTATTAGTTGTTTGGTGGAAAAGAAGGTCGATGGAGAAGATGATGGGAGTGTTAGCCAAAACTCCCGCCAGTGGTTTAGTTAATTTGTGTCCGGATCTTTTTAGGTGGGCTGGTCAGTTTACATGGACCGGGCTTTAAGTTGTAGATGGGTTATGAGCTGATTTTAGTTGGTCGTATTCCTTGAATGTACGGGAATGTAGGTTTGGGTATTCCTTGAATGTGGCGGGAATGACTCAGGGCATTTATTGAATGTGCCATGAATGGCCCGTTAGTGTTATGATGGGTATTCCTTGAATGTGGCGGGAATGACCCAAGGTATTCATTGAATGTGCCATGAATGACGATATTTTGTTATGCCCAAAAGAGGCTTTGTGATTATGTGTATGGAAAGCCCGAGAGATGGCCGCGTGACTCACAAGTTACGAGTTTACAAGATGAAAGTATGTTTCGGAGGCGATATCCCGCTTGGGACGATGTCTTGTAGTGGTACTCGTGTGAGTGAGGGCGACGGATATGTGTGATTTGATAAATGTGTGTAGTGCAAATCGTGGAGTAGGAACTAAAAGGTCAATGTGGTCTTTGAATAAAGGAGTCAACAAGATAATTAATAAGCAAAGTAAAAATATTGATTTTACGTGTGATGGAGTTATTGCATATGATGTCTATGATTTCTTATGAGAAATGTTTACGTGGTTTGTATGAGTTGATACTCACAAGGGATGAATGTACTCCTTGGTTGTGACTTTTCCTTGTTCTCATAAGTAGACGAGTGATACTAAAGTAAAAATATATGAATTGTGTGATGCTATGGATATGAAGTGTGACGGTGAATAATACTAATAAATGATTGTGAGTTCTATGTGACTGTGAATTGACTATAACTTGATATGTTATTACGAAACTATTAATGACTTGTGATAGTCTGAGATCTATGATTATGCACGCAGAAACTTTATGACGTAATGATGTCATATGAATGACTACCCTTGATATAGGTATTATGATAAGTGGTATTCCCCGAATATGCGAGACGAACCAGGTCATATCAATTAGACTTAAATGTCTTAAATGAGGTTTGGTTATGAATGAAATTTTGACCGGGTGAGATAAATCATTTTATTGTGATGTCTAACTACGTTTTTGCGGGGAGGGTAGGATCTATTAATCTTTTTCTGCAGGGACGTAAATATCCTACCCTAAGACGACGTGTTGGCTTAAAGGTAAGGTATACCAAACACATATTTAATTAGGTTGTCATATGTGCATTTAATAAATGGAATGTAAGTGGTATTGTATTGTGAGTTATTTTGGAAAGTTGGAATGACGAGTACTGTTATATGAGATTCTTGGAATTTGTATGTTGGGGGTGAAATCTTACTTGGGAAGAAACTACACGCCGTTTTTGGAAAATAGAACTATATTGTCTTCCAAGTTGAAATTGTTTGAAATGTTACATTTATTCATTTAAAAGATTATTATATATTTTGTTGTTAGTCTATTCATACCAGCAAATTCAATTTGCTGACCCATGTTTGCTTTGTTTTGCAACGTGGGTGTGTTCTTGGGAACATAGATGGTGGAGTGCAGTGGATAAGGAGACGTGATTTGGAGTTGCTCTTGGAGTCTTCGGTTTAAGGATTTTCTGAAGAGTGAGTTAGTTTCTTTATAGTTTAATAATGTAATTTAAGGATTTTTTTCCTTTTCGTTTCTTTTGATTTCAGTTTTTGTATATATCGTGGTTTAATACTTGAGGGGTTTTGGGTTTTGTTTCACCCCGGGTTTCCAGATAATTAAATATAATTGTTTTAAATATTGTCTGAAAATTTGGGGTGTGACACTTAAGTTCTTAATTAGACTTTAGTTTCTATGCAAGGCTTTTAGACAAAGAATACTGATCATATTCTGAAAAACGAATCGTTCCTTGTTCTTAGTGTCGCGACAAGGCAATAGACGCCCGATCTCATACCAAATCGATTTCTGCTCCCTTTGACAAGGTCGGCAACCACGCTTTGAAAAAGGCCGGTTTATAAGGTTGCATTTGGATAGTTCAAAACTCCAAAGCAAGTACGATAATGCAGAAAAAGTGGGCCTATGCTAAGTTAACTTTGATCGCCTACAAAGATTTCAGCAAATTATTATCGGAGATCGAACTAACGAACCATCCCCGAAAAATGTAATTTGATTCCAAGCCAAATGACAAACTTCAGCCCAATGAAATGTAATCTTTTGTTATTTATGTACAATGCTTTTGTTCATTCATTCCGACTTGAGTTTTCATTCATTTCGACTTCAGTTTTCATTTGATTCATTCTTTATGTACAATGCTTTATGTACACTAATAAAGCAAATATTATATGTCGCCTCTTTATGTACACTAATAAAATGAGGTCCGGCTATTGTTTGTTCTTTGAAGGAGTGGTTCGGTTCATGTGTTCTCGGGCCTCTTTAAGACCGAATGTATAATTGTTCCTCTATTATTCAGCAAATATTATAAATGTAGATGACCGGAGCTTTGTGAACTCTACAAAGCTACGGGATCTTGAAATACCGTTTCTCGACCATAACCTGTAAGTTTATTCCTGCTTGAGGATAATGTTAACTCCAGTCAATGTTTAGGCTACTTCTTCAAAGTTAGCGTCGCAGGCGACTCTATCAGTGCCGTACGGCACGGGCATACCCTAGTATCTAATAAAACACAATGGTGTGGGGCCCGCAGGGCCTCCATCCAGTGGTTACCATTGTCTTTTCTAAGTTGTGACATGGCTGTTTCAAGATATCCTAAGTGGTGTGCTATTCTCTAACTTTTAGTGCAGTTTCACAATATCATTTTCTTCTATAATATAGGGTAAAAACGTTTAGGTTCAATTCTCTTTCTTCTCTTCTCAGATCTGCAACCCCACTCTCGGACCCATGTCAGGTATGCTACTCTATCCTCTTCTTATCTTCCTTTTCCTTTATTTCTCTTTTCTTGAAGTTTGGATCTTGATTTTTCATTTTTTTTATGTTTGAGAAGGTGGATTATCTTGATTGGATATGTCTCGCGGGTCATTTTTTTCTTTGTTGTTGTTTTAGTTCAAATGTTTTTACATGGAGAAATCGGGGAGTTGGTTCCGAGTTTGGTGTTATAAGGGATAGAGGGAGTTGGTGAGTTTTAAGGAGATTGGTGGATTGGATTTTGGAGATGGTATTCGATTCGGCCGCTGAAATTGTTGGAAAAAGTTTGAAAGAGGCCTCTTGTGAGGTCGGGGAGTTAGGAAACCTCACCGGCTTTGGTTAGTAATGCTTTTCCGGTTCATCTTATTTTGCATTCTTGTGTTTGGTTTGTTGATTTTGTTTAATTATGATGGTTGATCCATGCATTGTAGGTTTTGCCGATTTATCGGTTGAGCAGGCGACTTTTGATGGTTTGGGTGGGTAACTTGGAATATGCTTTTTGCCTCTTTATGATTCATCGGTTAAGTAAGTGTGGAATATGCTTTTGTGCCTTGTGATTTTTACAATATCCACAGATGTGGATATGACCAACAAGTATCCGATCCTACCATATCTAACACGATGGAGTTCTTGGCCTTGGCAATGGGGAATCCAAAGATTGTATCTCACCAGAATTTGGTATAATAACACGAAATGTAATCGGGCACCGCATGAGCGCTTGGCGTGGTGGAGGTTTTCTCTTCTTTGGTGATGATCATGTACCTTCTTCAGGAGTAGTTTGGACACCAATGTCCCGAAGTCGTTCGTCCGAAAGTAAGCTCGACTCCTTACCCAGATATCCCGTTTCTACATATTAATGTATCTTGCAATCTATAATTGTTGACATGCAATTTTCCTATTTTTCAACCAAGCAAGCACTATTCGCCGCCCTGCAGAGCTTGTTTATGGAACAAAGTCTACAAGTGTTAAAGGACTTATAACAATATTCGACAAAGGGGAGTTCCTACACTTATTTCAACTTGCGTGCCTACCGTGCTTTCATTTCATATCAAGAAAAAAGCTTTTATGAATTCCGTGATGTAACTCCCTTTTGAGTTCATCTTATCATATCTGAGAAAACAGACTTATGAATTTCCGGATAAGGAAAGATTTAAATGGAAAGCCACTGAAAGTAGATGATGAGACTCTCCCGTCTACTGGAAAGGCAAAAACCATTCAAATCCCTCCAAGATGTCAAGAAGTACTTCATCCAGTAATATTGAACTTCAATGGAAAGAAAGCTGCTTGTTATTCCCCGAAGCTTATATGATCATTGAAAGACGTATTGCTTAATATTTTAGTAATAGGACACAAAAACTATATTATCGGATACATTCTAACACCATTTGTTTGTTAGTCGATGGAAACGCGTGTGCTTGGGCATTCTTAATGGTAGTGAAGTAGGTTTGGAAGATCTTAACATCATTGGGGGTAAACTTTCTCAAAGCTCAATTCTAAGATATCCCGAGCTATAATTTCTTAATGAGTTCCCATCTTCCTTTTATCAATGTGCGGATATTTGGCTCCAAGATCCGTTGGTGATTTATGACAATGAGAAGAAGCAGATCGGTTGGGTGCCAAAAGATTGCACCAGCTTCCCAAGTCCGGATCAGCCCCTGTAGTGATTTTCTTCCTTTTATGTGGCTGAAAAAGGACAATCTCATCATCAAATCTTTTTTTCGTTTATTGAACAAAGTGGATCGTGATGATGATGAACCACTTTTCCAGCGCATAATGCATAAAGATGGGAATATTAATGCAACAGCTTTCTCGGAAATAATGGAGAATTGTAAAAGTATTTGATTAATCAAAGATTGATGTAGCTGCATTCTCTTTAGACTTATGTTGTTATACATAGTCGACAGCATATCTGAGGGGAGAAGATCCCTTTCTTTTCTTTGTCGTGTATATTGTAGATAACGCAGATGGGTATATCCCATTCATAAAGAAAGATCCTTGCTATGAAAAAGAAATAATAGACTTTCTAACACTTTCATTTTGTTTCGTGCAAATTAGTTACACAGTACACAATAAGAAAACGATCTCAACCGATCTACAAAAGAAAGGGGTGGGGAACCCGATTGAATTTAATTGCTATTTTGCATTCTTGTACAAAGGCATTTTATCGGTATGATGATAATCAAAATTTCAATTACTGTAAAACGTGAGCAAAAAGAATATCATCAGATATGAAAACAGAAAATTTAACACGGAGTGTATTGGTAAAACTAAAGCCCTTGTGATATTATCATCACATCTGAATACGTAAACATGTATAATCACACCTAAAGACTAAGACTTCATTCCGTCTGTATTAAGGTGATTTTTAGCAAGTATAATCACATGAAACTTTTAAGACGCGGAGGAGCTGGCTATGATTTGCTTTATCTAAGCAAAGATGAAACTTTCTTGTCAAGGGGATGAGTGAACTGTCTTTCTGGATTCAGGGATACAATGACGAGGGAAATATGTTAACCATGACTACATTTGCTGTTTGTTAACTACAAGAGATAAGATACAAAATAATAATTATTTGCACATTAAATATTTGTTCTCTACGGATCTATATTAAGAATATTTTACTAATAATTATATTTGTTATTCACTTATTCTTGTGTTTGTGTGTATTATAGAAAAAAAAATTGAACAGAGATGTATTACCTTAGCCTTGCAGATCTTAGTTATAGCCTCAACATGAAGGTCCTGTAGTTCTTCAAGAGTTCTGACGTCTAGACCAACAAGATCTTCACTCTGACACAAATGGGAACTATAAGTGATACAAGTCTAGCATTTGCTGCGGTAATAGGTATCATTTAGCTAGGGTCAAACAATAGCTTTCTTTTATCAATAAGATCAATCCACAACCTAATAAAATTGGATGCTTCCCTCCATCAGAGACACGACTTTCAAATTTTTTGTGTAGTCTCTAATTCAATACGAATTAACTTGCCGGAAAAAGCTGAGAAGTATTCCAATAATAACTAGCATGAATACATGATAATTACATTTGCTATATGATAAGCACCATTGCAAACAACATAAAAGTATTGGGAAGTTATTTAATCAAGGAAATACCTTCAATCTAGAAATATGCAATTGAGGTACTACATGCATGAAACATGTGTTGATGTAATTCTTTGAATTTTGTTATGCATGTAAGTAAATAGTTTGTGGGATGCCTAATCATGAATATAGGAATAGACAAGGTGCTAGAATCTGGTTTCGTTTCATAATTACATGGGGTGAAACAAAATATCATATGTTTAACATTTGACACTGTCACATTGTTTTGCTGGGAACACTATTGTTACCAAATGTTATTAGCTAACTGTTATGGAATGTGTGGGAGATTATGATTGCAGAATGTATCTTCTCTATTAAGGGTGGGAGTCCTTGGTTCTGTTTAATGGTTATAAGGAGATAAATTTTAGTTTTTCAACTTTGAATATACTGGTGGCTGAATTGTAACATATAACAAGAATTAATCCAAATGAGCGAGTTTCCATAAACTTACCCAAGGTCATAAATGTTAATCCACAACCTCACAAAAGACAATGATTTCCTAAAAGCTCCTAGACTTCCATAATAATCATCATTTTTCGTAAGATAGTACTCCTACCTCCCTGGAGGTTAATTATTAGATCAAGAAATTATTTGATGCAGCTTAGACTTGGTCGCTTGAAAAAAAAAAACTACACGACTAAATACTAGAGGAAATTGGAAAAAGTTTTTCATGAACACTGGTCCAGTCCAGCTGATTGTCACGCGACACAGTTGTTCAGCCGATCTCACAGTAAAATTAGAACTATCCTTTCTTTGTTAAATCTCTGAGTTCGTAAAAGGTTGAGCTTTATCAATATCAATAAGGCCGGCCTGAATAATTTAAGTAATGACATTCAACTGAATGGTTTGAAGAAAATCTAGAGCAATATTTTATTTGAAGCTTGCTTTTTGAAAGTGTACTAAAAAGGCCATCTCACAATATTTTTTGCTGGTAATAAGTTTTTTAGTTCCTTATTGACAATACGAGGTCCTTTATTTTGCAGAAAACATTTATTGATCCCATTCACTCGAGAAAGCTGTAAACCCTCACTATTACAAAGGGAATTCTACTCGGAGGGATGGGGCGTGTAGCAGGTGAAGTATTACGTTACAACCCTAATTGTTTTGTTGAGATTTACCATCAAAGACATATTTTATCTGGCCATACCATTATCATTCACGTCCGGTATGTGCTTCACTTAAACTTACTGATTTCAACTGGATCATTGTCCTTTAATGGCTATTTGCAATTTTTTTACTCAACCTCTATAGCTTTCTACCAGTTATACCAACTGTAAATCTCTTTTATGTGCGCATTTGGTATCCGCCTTTGTATTTCCCTTTGAGTTAAATTGTACTAGCACCCACTTGCCGTAACATTAGAAAAAAATAAATTTGTTGCATTGACCTAAGTAGTTAACAAAACACGGTGGATTGTCGACCACTTTAGAACTTACTTGTACTTGAATGCTTAATTCCATAATAATTATTTGTAATTGGAATAAATTCTACCTTTTTGTGTGTGGTGTATGCATTTCTTCTACATCTGTGTTCATTAGTTTTGCGTAGTTTGTCACATAAATAAATTTTTGGTATAGTATGGCACTAATATATCTTTATTGCTTTTTTGAAATCGGGTTAACCTTGAGTAATTTAAATTGCTCTGAGGAAAGCATAACTCAAGTGATAAATTATCTTCACATGTGAATTAGTTGGATAAGTGCGTGTGTGTTGGATTTTTCGGGGATTTGATCGATGATTATTTATGAAGAGGAAATGAAATCTATCATTTTAAGACATTATATTTGGTATGTAATTTGACGTGCTTTGTTCATTGCATACATCAAGTTCCAACCACACTGGTTGTTGAATTTTGTTTACGTTTAGGATCTGGCGATCAATAATTTTTGTTTACAATTCTCTTTCAAATTTATATTTTTCGAAAAGGTTTATAAATTTCTAGGTGTCTCCAAATTTCGAAACCGATAAAAGATTTCAACAAAAATTTTATACTGGATATGTTGTGGTACATTAGCTTTCTATCAGAAGCTCGAAGTTGGTGCCACAGGCCGGTTCATGCGTGCCGGAGGGCACGGGCAAACCCTAGTCTATATAATAAAAAGCAATGGTGTGGGGGCCGTAGGGTCTCCATCCAATGGTTGTCATTGTCTTTTAGTAAGTTGTGACATGGCAGATCCAAGTATTTGGAGAGTTTGTGTAATTTTGTTAAGTGTAATCAATACTTATGGGATCTGCCAAAAATCAACTAAAAGTCAACAATTGCGGGGCTTATAAATTGTTAGGCTAGCCCATAAACTGTTAGGCCTTCAATTGATTTGGGCTTATAGATAACGGGTAATTGGGATGGCCTTGCGGCTGGACTTATAAATTGAGTTGTTTCGCGGGTCTTGTGCCGAATATTTTGCGCCTAAGATGCGTGTACACCTTGCGACGAAAGCGTGATGAGTTGTCGGAATAGTGCCGCAGCACATCGAGGTCTCGTGGGCCGTAGGCATGGACGGCATGGACATATCCTAGTATAAAATATAAAAGTAAGTGGGTACTGAAAGATAGGTGCACTGAAAATTTTAAACTTTCTCTCAGCTAAGTGAGGAGGAAATTTGAGATGAGCACAAATTTAAGTTCTGATAGGGTATTAAGCCACTAAGAATCCGGAAGAGAATCAAATAACTTTCTTTCTCCTTATTAACGAAATTTTATTTTATTTTACACAAATGGTTGGTTGGCAAACTCTTCCTAGTTGAAAGCACGATTCTGCCTCAATAATATGTAGAATATTATTTAGTATACTAAATTACTAACACATGGACTTAACATGGATGAAAGATATGAGAGAGACAATTGCCCAGGAGATTTTATTTTATTTTAAGAATACTTTATAATCATGGATATATATATATATATATATATATATATATATAAAAGTTTAGTTGATCTTTGGTCCCATGTTTGTTGGAAGTATACACAAGTATATTATTTACTCGTACAAACTTTAGAGACCTGCGTTTTTATAAGTGGACAAACTCACAAAGTGCTCTATCCACTTAGCCACAGAATCCTCTTAAATGTATACATAAAACCTTTAGCTCGATCGATCAGCATTAGATACTTATGCCCTGAACTAGGAATGTGGTTCCTGTCGCCATTGTAACACTATTCCATGACATAACACTTGAAAGAATATTTATGGGAAAATCCCTACCTACGGGAATAAGAATGTGTATGGTTAAAGATACTCTTCTTGCAGCACATTTTTATGAGCCAACTTCCCACCTTCAATTTACCGGGAACTGTAAGAAGAATATGTGCATATCCAAGGAAGACTTCGGCATATGTTAACCATCATATGCCCATAAAATCCAGAGTAAGTAAAGCACGATCAGTGGTGGAACCAGGATTTTATTTCGTGGTGGTGAGCAAATTAATATGCAACTCATTAGAAAAGCGACTCAAAATTCATTATACCAAAAATCGGATTCCAAACATGTGTACATTAATTATCCAACAAAAAAAAAATTATGAAAACTCGAAATCAAACAAAAAATTACAAATGTCCACGGCGAGTATTCATTTTCTGAAAGCATTGCATGATCGCTTAAAAATCAATACTTTTAAATATCTCTTTCTCAATGTATGTTACTAAGCAATCGTTTGACCACTCATCGCCTATACGATTCTTAAGTCAATTATTTACAATATGCAAAGCTGGAAATACTATCAATGGTAGTAGCGACTGACATAATAAGTGATAAAGTAATGAGCAAGCACAAAAAGGCACACAAGCTGTTGTGAATAGTACAATGCAGAAACAACGTTATCCACAACAAATAGATCAATCCTACACAAAGATCAATCATTCTTACTAGACAAGACTTCAACACCCTCCAAGTAATATCCCAACGTTTCTCATTAACAATTTAACAAACACATAAAGTAAAGATAATAATGCAAAAGAAAACCAACCACAAGACAAGGATATATCGTGGTTCGGCAATTTGTCTACGTCCACATTAGTGAGTTCCAAGCTTTACTAGATATCCAAAGTAACATATTACAAGAGTTCTCAATTCACTCACAAAGAATGAACACTCAACTCACTAATAATTTTTCTCTTACAATTTTTCTCTTTCTTTCTTTTGGTTAAGTTAAGTTTTTACAGAAAAAACTTATATTTATACTGTTTCTGAAAACTTCCGAAAATAGTCAATTCGCTTTTGAAAACGGTGAAGCGGCGGCCTTAAAGTAATTGGAAGTTGCCAAAGACATGAGCGCGTGCGCGCCCTTGTTCAAGCATACATAGGGAGCGGGCGCGCCTAACACCAAAGAGAGAAAAAACGTCTTTTTTTCTCTACATTTTCCACCTTGGTGAGGTTTTAACACATAAAACCGGGCCGAACACATCTAGCAAGAACACATTCATCTGAAACTCGCAGTTAACCGCCCCGAAGGGCCATGCCCACAAAGAGCCACCCACAAATAGTGTCTTGCTCACGAAGAGCCACCCACAAAGAGTGTTTTGCTCACGAAGAGCCACTCACAAAGAGTGTCTTGCTCACGAAGAGCCACCCACAAAGAGTCATGCTCACGAAGAGCACGTCGTGCCCACAAAGAGCTTTCTTCACAAAGGGTCATGCTCACAAAGAGCAATCACGCCCATGAAAGGTCATGCCTACGAAAGGCATCAATCAACAATGCATGAGCCTCCACCATTTGTGGAGTACCTCCAATCAATATTGGAACTCAACTCCATAGAGTACCTTCTACAACCCAAAACCCTTTCTCCCGTAGGCAATGAAACAAATTTCCAAGTACAAAACTTGTCACGAGCCTCTACCATTTCATGCATATCCACCAACCAATCTTTGCAATGATCATCTCTAACAACTTCTTCGAAGTCATTTGGTTCATCATCTTCGATATTCAGTGCGTAGGCAACCGAGTCCGGTTGACCATAATGCTTCACTGACTTATCATGCCCATACTTCGTAACTTGTTTCACACTTCTCTTTGGCTTTATCTGTATGAAACTTATTCAAAAAATATACTTATTGTTAAGTAAACAAGAAGATCAAATTGATATAACAAATATATCATAAACAAACCTTTAGTTCAACAAACAAACAAACATTTTAGTTCAACTAATGAACTTAATTTACCAATTATTAAATCCGAGCCTAGTGAAGATTCACTATGTTCTTAAGACATATTTTCCCTCTCACGGTGCTTGAAGGTTTATGGGAAACTGTCTCCCAAGATAGAACGGATTTCCTTCTGTAGAAAGCTAGCACTTCAATTCTATAGAATCAACGAACATAACATAGTATTTGACTAAGAACAGGGGGAGAAGATAAATATCATAACTCTGTGTGATCTGGTG
The DNA here is from genome assembly GCF_015680905.1 of Coptis chinensis. NCBI lineage: Eukaryota > Viridiplantae > Streptophyta > Magnoliopsida > Ranunculales > Ranunculaceae > Coptis > Coptis chinensis. The sequence goes on along the minus strand of NC_141463.1, from coordinate 79,054,296 downwards.
TGTCTTTCTCTCCAAATTCATCTACTATTTATAGGTGAGTGGTGCCTCTTCGAAACAACACAGTGACTCTTGGGAAAAAGTAAGCAACTCTTTGAAAAGTCACATGTTTCGAAAAGACACACCATTTTGGCATAAAACATTGTTTCGAACCAGTGCCTATTTCGAAAGGTCACACCTTTCGGCATGATGCACTGTTTCGAACCAGGCACATTTCGAAAGGTCGCACCTTTTCGGCATAATGCACTATTTCGAAGAACAAGTGCATCCTTTTGAAAAGGTTTTTCTCACTTTACGTACTGTTTCAAGAAAAACTCATTTTATCTCAAGTGGGGTAACTTGGGAGACAAACTACTCATTCATATTTTAATGGATTTGTGCAAATTCATTTTTCTAACAATCCCCTACATGAATGAAAATTTGGCTCCTTCTATCTTAAACATCGGATTTTTGTTCTTTTACAAATGAAAAGATACCGCATCAGGTCAAGGAGAATGGGAGGCCTTGAACTTGCCTTAGTAAAAGACGATCGGATTTAATTGGATGGTCAGTAAACTTCAATTAATGTCCTTGAACTGTCAGCCGTTTGTATAAACCTAGACAATCATCTTCACGCAGTACCTTCTCTAATATTGTTGGTTCTCACGTTTGTGTTTATTTTTGGCCTTGAACACTTCTTGGTTTCAGATAGTGCTTTTGAGACATTTGTCTTAAAATTTTCATAGAAGCGACTCCACTTCGCACTAACATAGGTGATTTCTATAAAGAGTATCCTGCAATACTCCACTTAGATAACATAACTTTATAAGATATAGTAAATCATTAAAAGCTTGACTTATCCTAGGTCTCGCGACAGATATACACTATCTTATATAGGAATGGATTAGAGTATAATATTACTCTCCAGTGTTAACTGAGTCACATACATAATTCAGTTGGCCCATTGAACCTAGATCTTGGGATCTCCAGTCAACTAGGTTGGTTTTTCCATTATGAGAACTCTTGATTGATTATCTCAAAGGCTTTAAGCCCATTCCCCTTGATAATCTTTCCACTTGCTCTTTTGTTAAACCTTTTGTAAGTGGATCCGCAATGTTATCTTTTGACTTTACATAGTCGATTGAGATAACTCCATTTGAGAGCAATTGTTTAACGGTGTTATGTTTACGACGTATGTGTCGAGACTTCCCGTTATACATGCTACTCTGTGCTCTACCAATAACAGATTGGTTGTCACAATGTATACACACTGCTGGCACAGGTTTAGCCCAGTTTGGAATATCCTCTAAGAAATTTCGAAGTCACTCAGCTTCTTCTCCAGCCTTATCCAAAGCTATGAATTCTGATTCCATAGTGGACCTTGCTATGCATGTTTGCTTTAAGGTTTTTTTTGAAATTTATGCATCTCTCCTCGAGTAAAACACCACATTTGATGTCTTTTGAGTAATGCTTCAACAAATTTCCAATTTTTTTGAATTGATTAATTCAAGGAGATTCTTTGTCATAAGAAATTGGAAAACCATTTAGATATATGTTTAGCAAGTGAGGTGTCTTGTTAAAGAATGTCACATATTATTCATATAGTGTCGAAACACTTCTAAGACCTCAATGTTGCTTACAAGTATGTTTACAGAACAATATCTTAAACAATCTTCTTTATTGGCACTTTTTGGTGCAATAGTAAAGCACATACATCTTACAAATAATAAAATATTTTTAGAACCCTTTTAGCACCAGTCATTCTTAACATCTAGAATGAAGCAAGGATTCTCGGAATCTTAGATCATAATTCCCCCCAAGTGTGGCATTACCACCACCTTGTTTGCTTTCAAGAAGTTCATTCCAAGAATGACTTGAAAATGGTCTAAGCGAGCTACCATCAGGTCCACCTTTCCTCGCCAATTGTTCATATTAATGTCAACTTCCAAAGCGAGTCCTTTCACCGGTTCGGTTTCTTGGTTCAAGCCTCTCATCGAGCCTTTACATTCTGAGAGTTTCAATTCAATAACCTCGGATACATACTCAGAGATTAACGTATGAGTTGAACCAGTATCCATCATTGCTAGTAAACACCCGTAGTTGTTGAGTTCCACTTCTACAAACATAAGGTCATCATCGGGGACCAAAATATTCATACCATTCAACGAACTAGTAGGTCTAGCAAATGAAATAGGAACATCATGAATAGGAGAACCTAGTGGTGTTGTCATTTCTATTCTGAAATAGAAACACACCTTGTTATTCTTTAAAACATAAACAAATTATGGAATAAAAAATTCACTCACAAAATAATACGTGAACTTGTTACTGTTTGAGAAAGAATGGGCTTCGAAAGTACCTTTTCCGTAAGAGACAGAACCAAATTACCGTTCTCAATATGCAAAAGTTACTAAACATAAGACTTCTATGAACAGGACAAACCCTTTGAATATTGGTTCGTACCTTTAGAAACAATTTGGTTTGAAAGTCAGGAGAAAACAATTCTCTAATAGGTACAAAACCTTTTAGTATTTGAAATTGTCAATTTAGCATATGCACTCCATACTTTCTGACTTTTGGTTATGAGACATGTCATTTATTGAGTAAGTCTAGTGGTTAGGACATTAGACTCTCTGAATTTGTACTGTGAACAGTCTTATTCATAACAGTTGCCCCATAAAAGTTTAAACCGTTTCTGTGGTACCACTTCCAAGTGTTGTGGCTGTTCAAACTTAATCCTTTTTACTTTTCGAACATGCGTCCTTTCGAAACCATACAACTTCAGTGACTAAATTCACTATTAGTTATTAGTTCGTTTGACACATAGTCAAAAAGACTTCAAGTCTTGAAACGGAGCTTACTAACAGGTGGCTCCCTTCCATATTTTAAAATAGAAAACACAAATATTGAATGGAATAGTGTATCCATCCCATCTGTTGCCTCTCTTGTTCAAAGTCCAGGTAGAAGTGGCATCAAGCACCAACTTATATTGCACTCACAAAGCTTGATATGATGACATCATCATTCAAGAGAAGTTAATATTTGAACAAGGTCCCAATTTAATAAAGCCATACCTGATTTTGGGACCAATACCTTTATGTGTGTTACTTAATCATGCGTCAAATCCAGTATCTACGGTGAGACAATATTCTGCCGCCATAACAATCTTTTTACTACCGCTTATCAACCCGACGTGAACAAAATCTGCTTTAGAGTTGTTAGTGCATTCAAAGTTAACAATAAGTATAGACTAAATTAATTCAACCAAATTAATTCAAGGCAATAAAGAAATTTGTCTTAAGTTTGTATGAAACTTATTCCAAAAATATACTTATTGTTAAGTAAACAAGAAAATCAAATTGATATAACAAATATATCATGAGCAAACATTTAGTTCAACAAACAAACAAACATTTTAGTTCAACTAACAAACATTTTAGTTCAACTATGTCCTTAAGACATATTTTCCCCCTCACGGTGTTTGAAGGTTGATGGGAAACTGTCTCCCAAGATAGAACGGAATTCCTTCTATAGAAAGCTAGCACTTCAATTCTATAGAATCAGTGAACATAACATAATATTTGACTAAGAACAGGGGGAGAAGAGAAAGATCATAACTCTGTGTGATCTGGTGTGTCTTTCTCTCCAAATCCATCTACTATTTATAGGTGAGTGGTGCCTCTTCGAAACAACACAGTGACTCTTGGGAAAAAATAAGCAACTATTTGAAAAGTCACATATTTCGAAAAGACACACAATTTCGGCATAAAACACTATTTCAAAAGGTCACACTTTTTCAGCATGATGCACTATTTCGAACCAGTGCACATTTCGAAAGGTCGCACCTTTTCGGCATAATGCACTGTTTCGAACAAGTGTATCATTTTGAAAATGTTTTTCTCACTTTACGTACTGTTTCAAGAAAAACCCATTTCATCTCAAGTGGGATAACTTGGGAGACAAACTACTCATTCTTATTTTAATGGATTTGTGCAAATTCATTTTTCTAACATTATCTAGCCAAAGCTTGCTGCTCAGGTCGTTGTAGCTCTACTTCTTGTTGAATAGTTCTTTCACTAAGAACCTCACTCTCTTTAGCATCCTTAAACGCTTCTATCTCAATCACTTGAGATTTTATAGAATCACCACTATTTCCAGCCTTCTCCAGCCTGTTAAAAGGTAACCTCATTGCTGACCAGGAACTTGTGGTTCTCAAGACACCACAATCTGTATCCCTTTCCTCCTTTTACATAGCCCAAGAATATTGCTTTCTTAGCTTTAGAATCAAGCTTACTATCTTTCATGTGGTAGTAAGCACTAGATCCAAACACGCGCAAAGTATCATAATCAGTTGGTTTCTCTGTCCATACCTCATAAGGTGTCTTGCAGTCTATCGACGGAACTGGTGATCTATTATACAGGTAACACGCCATGGCCACTAACTCTTTGCCAAGATTGGCATTGGAAAGCAAACACCTAGCTTTCTCAAGCAACGTGCGATTCATTCTATCTGCTAACCCATTATGCTGTGGCATGCCCCTCACTGTCCAGTGTCTGGCAATTCCCTGTTGCGCACAAAACTCTTGGAAATGCCTATATGTATACTCAGTACCATTGTCAGACCATAGAGTCTTCACCTTCCTATCTATGTGATTCTCAACCCTATCCTTCCACTTTTTAAATGTTCGAAAACTTCATCCTTGGACTTCAAGATATATACCCACATATAGCGTGTATAATCATCGATGAAAGAGACATAATACCGATTACCTCCCTTAGAAGTCACTCTATAAGGTCCCCAAATATCCGTATGCACATAATCCAGGATGCCTCTCGTCTTGGGTTTGCTTGTATCGAACTTGATTGTGTACTACTTGCCATAGACACAATGCTCGCATAATCCCATACTTGGTTTCTCTAAGCCTTTTAGTAGCCCTCGCTTGCACAACTCAGACAATCCCTTTTGGCTCATATGCCCAAGGTGCATATGCCACAATTTTGTGCACTTAGAATCATCACCACATGTACCCACTACTACATCGCTTATCACTATACTACCCAACAAAGTATACAAGTTTTCATGTCTTTGACCCTTCAAAATGACTAAAGAGCCACTAAGGATCTTTAGGACTCCACCATTTCCCACAAACTTGCGGTCTTTGGAATCCAAGGTACCAAGAGAAATGAGGTTCTTCTTTAACTCGGGAACATGCCTCACATCGGTTAAAGTCCTCACCACACCATCATGTATCTTGACTCGTATAGTTCCAATCCCAACCGTCTTACAAGTAATGTCATTGCCCATCAAAACGGAACTTCCACTCAAGTTCTCATAGGTAGCAAACCACTTCCTATTTGGACATATGTGGTAGGAACACCCAAAATCAATAATGCACTTATTGGTCTTGTGGTCGTCTTGTGTAGACACCGAAAGAGTTACATCATCCCCATCAAAGTTGGAAGCAAGACTTGCTTCACTAACATCCTCATTCTCAAACTTACCCGTCATCTTGTTACTCTTTTTCGGGCTAAGACAATCACATAGATAATGCCCATTTTCCTTGAAATTGTAGCATTGTACATGTTTTAAAGGCTTTTTCAAACTACCCTTCCACTTACTTGTGGAAGTCATCTCATTCGACATCACCCTCGCCATCTTTTTTTCTGCTTCTTTATCAAACTTCTCTACTTTAAATCTAGCATTTGACATCGATCTTAGGAGCCTTTTTTTCAAGTCACACACAATAACCCAAAAAAAAAAATCTCACTCAGGAATTTTATCGAACACCTTGTCTACGCAAATTTTGAGCATTATGGTTCTTTAATTACCAAAACTCAAAATCTTAGGTCATATACCCCGCTCTGATACCAATTGTTGTGAATAGTATAATGCAGAAACAACGTTATCCACAACAAATAGAGCAATCCTATACAAATATCGATCTTTCTCACTAGACAAGACTTCAACACCCTCCAAGTATTATCCCAATGCTTCTCATTAACAATTTAACAAGCATATAAATTAAAGATAATAATGCAAAAGATAACCAACCACAAGACAAGGATATATCGTGGTTCAGCAATTTGCATATGTCCACACTGACGAGTTCCAAGCTTTACTAGATATCAAGAGTAACAGATTACAAGAGCTCTCAATTCACTTACAAATAATGAACACTCAACTCACTAAGAATTTCTCTCTTACAATCTCTCCCTTTCTTTTTTTTGGTTAGGTTAAATTTTTACAGAAAAAACTTATATTTATACTGTTTTTGAAAACTTCCGAAACAAAACAAATAAGATCTTTGAAAAAAAGAAGGCGCCTTTGGCGAGCAAAAAAAGTCGGTGTGCCTAAAAAATCTTGGAAGTCGCCAAAAGACATGGCAGCGTCTTTAACACAAAAAGAGAGAAAACGTTTTTTTTTTTCTCTACACAAACCATTGAATGAGAGAAGTCAGGTGCAAGGTTTTGTACTTAAGTTAGGTTTTTATGAAACAGATTCACAAAAACTCGAAGAAGAAGGGTGCGCATTTTGTTTTCATTCTAATTTAAATTTCGATAAGGTGATCTCAAGGGTAGCAAAGTTTTGCACCTTTGAAAATTAAATTGAAAACCAACGCACATGATACATTTTTTTTTTAATGGCAATTTCTGCACATGATACATTGAGAGATGACATCCGCTTTTGGATCCCCAACTCACACCGAGGTCTTACAATGTTCCATTACTAGCATACTTTCTACGCAGGTCATCTACAATGACTTTACAAAGTCACCAACTATATAATGTTTCCAATCTATTTTAATAATAGTTAAGATATTCCTGATTTATTATGAAGGGGAGAAAGGAGTGTAAGGAATAAGGTCATTTTTTTTGATAGATTAGGCAGGGGATTTCATCACCAATTAACACGTGTATGGAGGTGGTTCTAAAATATTAAAATAGAGAGATTATAAATATTAGGGGTGGAACTCAAGCGGGTTGAGGCCTAATTCGAGCCCAACCCAAGTTTCAAATGTTTTGACCTGAGCCCCGGACCAAGCCCTAGTCGGTCCTTAAATTTTCAGCCCAAGTCGAACTCGGGTTAGGTTGGGTTGGTCAAGTTTCTCGGGTTTCAATGTTAAACAGTGAAGAACTTAATGCTTTTTCACTATTAAATAATTAAATTAAGAGGTAAATAACACCAAAATTCAATATTCTAACTAAATTAAAGGGATTTGATTATTTAAAAGGGAAACTAACCTGATTGATTCAATTATTATCTCTAAAATTGCTATTCTCAACTTTATTTTTGACAAGAATAAATCCTTATAAGGAAACAATATAACAAAATATAATTAATGAAATATATACGTATATATGTGCATATGGGATCGGGTTTTCGATTATTTGATATTTTAACCCGGGCCTAACCCGAAACTGAGTCTAGTTTTGATTTTACAAGACCAAGCCCGAACCACGGATCTGAAATGTTAGTCCAAGGCCAACAAAAGTCGGGTTTTAATCCATCGGGCGTGGCCTAACCTAACCCAAATTCTACCCGTAAGAAATACATTGTTCATTTGAGAAGTGTGGCTCCTAAAAACTCAGCTATCATATAGTGTAGAGATATATATTTCTTTTTGAATTGTTATTTGTTTACTAAGCACTAATAATACCATGTTGAAGTGCGTCTATTATCACCATTGAAAGTTAATTATGTACATACTGTGTAGTTATAATGATAGATCTATCCTATCTATGATCGGTTTATTTTCATCATCAACTCTAAAGGATTTTGGATATATAGGGGTAACACAGTACCGTACCGTGGATAGATTATGTTGTGAGGCGCAACGAAGTTAACATCTCATGCACAGATAAAACATTAAATTTCATATTCATTCTTAGCTAAGCTAAGATTTACAAATCTACTAATACGGATACACGCACAAAAATAGTATAGTGCCACTATGTTGAGGTGGCTCTGGATAAAATGTTTGCATTAGTCTACTAAAAGAACTTTCAACAACTTTTGGTGGTTTCGTTAATAAAGGGACATGGTATTTAAACCCCACTTTATGGGATTTGCACCCCTTTGGCAAAATGGTAGAAAAATAATGATTATTCTTTATATGTTTTTTTACACCCCCACATGCTCGATAGTTCCACAGTAGTGAGTTGTCGCGATATCTCACAACTTACGTCATTGGGTTATCGTGAGATCCCACATTCCACGGCAGTGAGTTACCTCAAATGATTTTTTTGTTTTTTTTTTAAATTCAAATTTTGAACACATACAACATACATATATATCTCTTTTTTTTTAGAGCTTCTTCATACGCTCCAAGAACAACACCAAACCCATATATATATAATCGAGGCATAGTCTTACTATCTAGCGACAATTTTTTTCATATGCTACAAGAAAAACTTGTGATCAAGTTGATGAACCTATGATAATTAATACAAGCAAAGACTCTATTTTGGTGAACACAACCATCTCGTGGCAATCGATTTTTTTTGTGGTGGCTATCAAACAAATAAAAAAAAAACACACACACACACACACGACAACAACTTTCCATGGATTTGCAATTTCGCGACAACTCCTTGTTGTGGGTATTACCTTTTTGCAGCAATTTCTTGCCGTGGGAGATTTTTTTTATTATTTTTTTTCAAATTTGATTTGTTATGTACGCTTGTCGTCAAAGTTCACAAGATTGAGCAATGAACGGGGTTTTAGATGCCTCGAGTTGAGCACCAGAGTTTTCTTTTTTTGTATTTTTTTTTGTTTGATTCTTTTTATGCGTAAAGAACTATATTTAATTGGAATTAGAAGATAGGTGTTTGTTTGATAAAAAAACAAGAGGAGTGTACAACAATTTATAAAATTAATGGAGGGGTACCAATACCTTCTAATTGGTTAAAAGGGTGTCAATCCTATTAGTTGGGGTGTAAATACTGCGCCTCTTAATAAACACTCATTTACGTAATTATCTAAGACACTTACAAAGTTACAAAAGACAGCCCTTGCAATATGATTGAAATAAGCAATAACACATGCAGCTCAAACTCAATTCCCTCAAGAAATTGTAAAATGTTGATCCCATCAAATAAAATGCAGCAACATCATTGCACCACTAATAGAAGTCGACAATAGACTAAAATCATTGAAATAGTCATAACACTATCCATATCTACTATTTCAATTCAATGATTTTAGTGTATTGTTGACTTCTGTTAATGTTTAATAATATAGGTTTCGTTCTATTTCAATGATTTTAGTGTATTGTTTAATAATATACTATTATGGGGAATAGTACATAAAAACCTGTGTTGTCGAAATCACTAAATCATTGTATTGATTTGTATTCAACTAAAATCACTAAAATATATTAAAATAATATACTATTATTGTGTACTATACAGATACTATAAAGAAGCTGAATTTGTATTGTTTAATAATATACTATTATGGTGAAATACACTAAAATACATAAAAACCTATATAATATTTAATAATATACTAGACATATAAATCACTATCTTTGTATTGATCTTGAAAGGGACCACACATCCAATTATCAACCCCAACATATGAATAAACTAATGTACGGACCAAACACCAATGACCCCTATGTTTCCCACTAAATCACAAGAAACAAACAAAGTTGCATGTGTCTTCACATATCCCACAATGAAACGCACTTGTAATAGGGTTTCAACTCTACGTTAATAACTTAATATGGTATCTACAGACAAAGAATAGGGGTGTTAAAACATTGATAAACAACTCAACTATTTTTTAAGTTTTAGTGCTCTTCCTGACTAAAATATAATGTGACAACTAATTATAATACAATATTAATCTTGCTTATAGATAGATGACTCACTAGCTAGTTGAACAAAAACACGCGAAAATCCGATGATAGAACGATTTCAAGGCACTTTTGAAGTCACGAATTAACAATAAAATATTGATCACCGAAGCCTTTTGATTTATAACTGTCTAAGGTACGTTCTACATTAGATAATGTTGTTTGTAATAAAAAAAGTTCCATACTAAATTTAATCATGGAGTGCAATGCACGGCGTAACTTTTTGGATAAGTTGCTTATTATGTTGGACCATAAATTAATTCTTAATATCAAAATCATGCGCATTATATCCATCTATAGAAATGTCAATTAAAGAGCAAAACTTGTGGAGAAAAATGGGTTGCACATGTGTGAGAAAGAAGATTATGTGTGAAAGACAGAAAATGTAAAATATGAACATGGAGTGCGCGCAAACTTGTAATCAAATGTTTAAATAATGCCACAAACTTATTGGGAAAGCATGTTCAACAAAAACATGTATTTTTTCAAAGCATAACCAATGTGAACTGGTGCATAAGCGCATTAACACTCGTATAATGACTAAGGGCATCTCCAATGGAGAGTGTATATATACCTCCACATAAGTGCCACATAGGTGTCACTAGGATTTTATGGCCCCTCTTACATATTAATAGTTTTCACATCCAAAATGGTATCCAATAAACAAAGTTTAAGAGTTTGTAAAATTAAAAAGCTGAGAAAAACCGACGCAAGGGGTTTAACTAAAAAAATAAATAAAACGCACGTCACTTTGAGTAACGTCAGTAGTTTATTAAAACTGGCCAACCAATAAATGACGGTATTTACCCGTCACAAACGTTACAATTATAAAAAAAATAAAACAGACGTGAGTTTAAATGATGTCCGAATTTATTTTTAATTGGGACGTTACTTGAAGTAGCACCCGAGATATTTATTAACTAATAGCCGGATGGGAAATTTCCCACCTTTTCTATTAGCTATTAGCTTATCACATGGGATTTACACCCCCCATTGAAAACATGTTTTTGATATTTAGAGTGTAAATTTTACACTTTAAACAATTTACACTCTCCATTAGAGATGTCATAAGGAGATATGAATATACAAATTTATTTAAGCATTAAAGTGTTGTATACACGAGAAATTTGAAGGTAACTTCGTATAAGAGGTCATGAAAAGAAAACGCATTTATAAGAAATCAACTTCATCTTTATGACTTTTTGGTTCTATAAAAGTAGTTAAGTACTAAATAATAAACGTGGGCTATGCAAAGAAAAAAAAAAACGATTATCAGTTTATCACACACGATTTCTTTAATATACATAATAATAAAGAAAGTAACACCCATGTTTTGCTACAAGAATGTATAAGATCTGGTCTGTATGGAGGATATATGATCTCAAGGAACCATCAGTATATATATCTTGTGCCACAATTTTCGCCAAGGAATATATTAGTCAAGGTTCTTATATTCTTCTTCTACTAGCTAATTGACCTAATTCAATCCAATAATTCCCAAGACGATGATGCAAAATTGGTATCTAATTATGAGTCCATGACATCATACCCTAGTAGTGGATAATGATTTTGACAAAAAACTGCAACGTGGTTGTCCATAAATAAACAAAACCTAATAATAATAATAATAAAAAACATAAACTCTCCCTTAAACCCTACTCCTGGACCACAAAACCATGAGCGAGAGAGAGAATATATGCTGTGCTGCAGTGCTACGTAAGTATTTACTACTAGTATATAAAGGCCAACCCACTCCCACTTTCTCCCCTAAACAGAAAACAAGTTTCTAGGCAATGGAAACATACCCACTACATTTAGCAATGGCAGCATTAGTAGGAGCATCATTTGTAGCAGTATCAGCATACTATATGCATAGAAAAACACTGACTCAGCTTTTAGAGTTTGCTAAAACTGTTGAAAACAGAGAAAGAGAACAACTTTTAGAAGAAGAAGGAGTGGGAGAAAGAAAGAGTAGAAGGAATAATAATAATAATACTAGTAGGAGGAGTAAAGGAGGTGGAGGGTATAGAAGGAGCGGTGGTTCAGCTTCTTTACCTGATGTTACTGTTATGGGGAATAATGATTGTGTGGAGGAGAAAAGGAATGTGATTGATGAGAGGAGTTTTTCAATACCGGCGGGTTTGCCTAGATTGCATACACTTCCTGAAGGTATGGATTGAAAGTAAATTGTAGCTTTATCAAAATAATTGAGAATAATTTGTGTCTGTTGATGTTTTGTAGCAATTTATAAGTTTATGGAATGCTACTTTTATTTAAATGAGTGGTTTGTGGTGAATTGGATTGGTTAGTTTTTGTTTATTTGATTTATGGGATTAAGCATTTTGGGTAATTATGGGTTGAGCAAGAATTTGATTAGTTTAAATGATTAATTAATTAGCATAAACTAGAAGAGGAATTGATTGTTAAAGGCCTTGGTTTTTTTTTGTATGTTCAAAGTATTATTGTTCATTGGAGGAGCTCAATGTTTCTTAATGCTTATGGAAAGAAGAATTCCAGCCTTGATTCATTCGAGTAGTTTCTTTCTAATTGATTTTTAAAGAGGTTAAGTTTGGCATGTTTGTAAGTGGGGTGGAATGAAGCGTAGTAGGTTTCTGGTATTAACTTACCGATTTTCATTTTACCAGTTGTGCGAGCTCACATAATAAATAGAACTCTCTTTTTGCTCTTTACAATAGGTCTGCCTTGGCTTCCTGTAGTTAAAAACAGATGTCACTGCCCACTGATTGATGTGGAATGGCTTCTCGTGTTGGGATAAGTTTCCCAATGTTTCTTCCTTTCTATCATCTTCATTTTGATGTGTTGGGAACTTCATTTAGTTGAAGAAAGTAAGAAGTGAAAAGCCTGAGGAAAGCAAATGAGTTGGCTTTATAAGAAAATTGTTTATTATTTGTGACTCGTCAAGTAAAATAAGTATTGAGGTAATAGGCGTTTGTACAGCCAAGTGTGGGAGTCCTCAATGTAGAGCATGCAAAAATATTAGGAACACTCGAAACTGAAATGCTTTTGATTTTTATATTGGGGATATGTGTTTCCATTTTTTTTTTTCATAACAATTCTCAAGTCAACTCAAAAGATTTGTAGGAACTGTTCTAATCTTCGTATACACTAAGGATTCATGCCTGGTTTCTTGAGTTCTTCACTTTTTTCTTTTAGTAATGCAATAATTTTTTGCACATTCATTCTGCATTCCAGAATAATTATTTTACATTCCAGAATAATTATTTTACATTCCAGAATAATTAGCATTCTCTTTTTCCCACATCCATATATCTTACACGGGGTCAGGGATTTTGATGATTTTTATTTGAACTCCATTGTGCATGAGAGTTCATGACGGAACTATTTTGTTGAAAAGGAGTGAGATTCTAGGATCTTTTGCAATTCAATCTGTCAGATTGATTTTGTACGCCTAAATTAATCCAAATTTGAAATACGACAAATAGTCAACTTGCATCAGTGCTGTATAACCGCTGTTCAGCTCCACTAGCGAGTTATTTTGTTCCAAAATTTGGTTTCACATGGTTTGCTGGCAAGATGCCAACATAACTTGTACCTTGTTTATGCAAAGCTTGTTCATATATTTATATTTATTGAAGAATCCTTGCTCATTCGTCAGATTTATGGTTTTGTTTTGAGATTGCTTGTTCATGATATTGTTTATTGTTCCAGGACAATCTCTTGGTAGGGCAAGTTCTACGAAGAGGTCTGGACACATCATCAGGCCACCTTCTCCCAAGTCTCCTGTTGCTAGTGCTAGTGCGTTTGAGAGCGTAGAAGGATCAGATGAAGAGGATAATTTGACAGACAGTTCTAAAGTAGACAATGGCTATTTGCATGCTAATGGGAATGGTGTAAGATTTTTTTCTCATCAGTACATCATGAAACTGTTTTTTATTTTTTTTATTTCTTTTTTGCTATATATGTATATATATTAATTCCTGTTTACCCTCATGCACCATGACCGCTATAAAAAAACACTGAAAAATCGTACTTGGAATCAGGGACCAGAGTGTAAAAGTTTATTTCAGCCCTTGCCAGATCAAAATAATGGCAATGTGGAACAAAATCCTCTTCCTGCAGCTAGCATGATACGATCTCATAGTGTATCTGGTGACCTGCATGGTGTTCAGCCTGACCCTGTAGCAGCTGATATTCTGCGAAAAGAGCCAGAGCAAGAAACATTTGTACGCCTCAGAATTTCTCCAAATGGTAATGATCTAATCTTAGGTAGACTAGAATAAAGAACTAATGCTTGAAATTGAAGAATAACAAATGAACTTAATTTAATTGATAAAACAGCAAAGAGAACTCTTACAATGTTTACCAATTTGGTTCTAATAGAACCTTGGTATTGCTAAGTTCTTGGAGAACTCTCTCTTACATTCAAGATTACAAGAGTATTTGTTTTCCATCCCCTCTAATGAAGGACAAGCGGTCCTTATATAGGCTTAAAAACAGATTTCTTAACCTTGAAGTTTTCAAATCTGTGTTCAATTCAGATTTTAACTCTTGGTTGAAATCTTTGACTGTCCAAAAGCTTCATTTGTTTGGGGAAAACTTACTGGCAAAGAAAGCTTCATTGCTAATGAAACTTGCTGGTTAAGAAACCAGCTGATTTCCTCACGCCAGCTTAGGTGCTCCTTTTTTCTAGTTTTTAATTAGTGGACTAATAGATCGTTAGACCCACTAATCAGATCAGCTAATGGTAGATTTTGTGTTTCCTATAGCATCCTTGCACTTTATCATTTTTTTAAAAAAAAAAATTGAATTGAGAATGGAAGGAGTCCATCATTGTCTAGCAGCTATCAATTCATGTGATTCATCTAAGCTGTGTCTCTAGTGATATTGCTTAAATATTCAATTCACAAACTATGAAAACTGAAAAGTCATTCCTTTCAGTACATATCAGTGATAACTTAGCCCATGCCGTTTTGGGCCTTTCCCTCATCTTTTGGGACCCCCTTCACCCTGAATCAATGGATAACTTCACACCTTTTTCACAAATTAACTTTGATGCATACCCCCATAGTATCTTATAAATTGCATAGCTCTACAGATATTCATCTCACTCTCAGGTGTCTTTCAGTTATCTGCTAGGATTGCATATATCAACTGTAATGCCATTCAACATTTTTATTACGTAAAGGACGATAAGTGTGTTTTATGGGGACTCAGAATCCTTGGTCATTTATTTAGCCCGTCTTGTGTGAGCCTTTGCCTGGAAAATGGATTTTCTCACTGGCATTGCAAGTACCTTTCTTTAGTATGCACTTCTTATATCTGACAAATATTGTATGCTAAAAGATGTCTCTACACTGAAGTCAATTCATATTATCTTAGAAATTAGTAACTATTAGTGAGGTGGATTAGGTGAGATCTACTTCTCACTTTAACTTGCCTGCAAATTATATGTGAAGTATCATTAGCGTCTTCCTTCATTTGAAATGAGAGGAGTAAAATTTGTCTGTTTGACTACCTACACTAATTGGTTTGACTACACTATTGGTGAGGTGGATTAGGTGAGATATACATCTCACTTGGCTTCGATTTTTTTTATTGTTATTTTTCCCAAGCTTTAAAATTAATTGATAAAGCAAAGATTCGAACTCAGTCCCTTCCAGGGAACTACAGTTTGCCAACATTATTCTTGAATAATCAGTGAATCTTTAATTCACTTCTTCATTGGCAACCTTCGCAGTCTTCTTTTGTGGTTCCAGGTAACACTAGTCAAATACATCTAGCAACAAAATCCTCAAAGAAGCATCCTCTTTGACATGGGGTGACGGTGCATGTCAGGGTTTTTTTGTTTTTTCTTCTTATGGTTTGTTTCATCGCTTGTAAATATTTATTTTTCGGTTGTTCTCTTGTAATGTAGGCCTTCTCAGCCTACTTTTCTTTTATTAATGGAATATCACTGAGCAAAAAAAAAAAAAAAAAAAAACTAGTCAAATACATTAGGCTTTGCTGTGTGAACATAATAAAGTGAAAATTTATATTATAAAATGAGGAAATTCTGGACGCTGGTCATAATTATCCCTCCCACATGTAGCCATGTAGGTCACGCCTAATTTTGTGTATGTACTACATTCTTTCAGTTACATTGCGCCAAATGTGTGAAAGCAATTTAATCGAAGCTTCTATTAGGTGGATCTGTATTTCATATCATAAACTAAGATATTGGTAAACAGAAGGCTGAACATGTCAATAAGTATTTTCTTATTACTGCGAGATTCTTTCAGTATCAGTGAAGTAGACTTTTTCAGTATCAGTGTTTGTCAAGATGTTATACACGACTGTACTTGGTGTGACCAAACAACTGGAAGGCGTTAAATGACCAGGACCTTATGCGTCCTCTGTATATTTTAATCTATATACTTGTAAGGATTTTTAAGTGTTACTTCATAAGCTTCTGACATATTTATGTATTGCGTCATTTTTAACTGTTCCTTTGTTTCTTCATCATTGACAGAGGTACCATCTCCCGATGAAGTGGAGGTTTATTTGGTCCTACAAGATTGTCTTCGATTGCGAGAAAATTATGTGTTCAGGGAAGAGGTTGCTCCTTGGGACAAAGAAGTCATAACTGATCCGAGCACACCAAAGCCTGATCCAAATCCATTTTCATACTCCTCTGAGGCAAAAACTGACGTGAGTTTATACTTTTGAAACTTGAATGCTACTACAGCTGGTGATTTTGTATTTCCATTTCTTCAATACTTCCCTCTTCTGCTCAGTAAGTAAAGACTGAAAGCATGACTTGGTAATTGCTGTGGGGATGTGTCAATTATTTAATTTCTTTTCAAATTTAACTGCCCTTTATTTATTTCCACTTAAATATTATCCTTTTCCTTTTCATTCACAGCATTATTTTCGGATGGAAGATGGAGTTGTTCAAGTTTATGCAAACAAAGATTGTAAGATGTCAACTCCACAGTTTATTGTGATTCAGGATTTTCTTACATCCTTTCTTATCATCTTCAGAATTTTTTATGCTGTTCTTTTACCTCTTTTCTTTCAGCGACAGAAAAACTTTTCCCTGTGGCTGATGCAACAACCTTTTTCACTGATCTGCATCGTATTCTTAGAGTGATTGCAGCAGGAAATATCCGAACTCTCTGTCATCATCGCCTGGTCCTTCTTGAACAAGTAAGTCACTTACTATTGATGGTGCCATAGCTTGTTCCATTGTGGTTATCTTGTTATTTTCAATGACCATTTCTATCTCCATCCAGAAATTCAATCTTCATTTGATGCTTAATGCGGACAGAGAGTTTCTTGCTCAGAAGAGTGCACCACATCGCGACTTCTATAATGTTAGGAAAGTTGATACTCACGTTCATCACTCTGCATGCATGAATCAGAAGCATCTTTTGAGGTTTATAAAGTCAAAGCTGAGAAAAGAACCCGATGAGGTATGGTTTGGATTTCGTTTCTGATACCACCTGAAACTTATTTTTATCAGCTTACAGAAGGACAAGTAAAGATGACATTAGTACTTTACTATATTATTGTCAACTGGCACATCTGCAGCTCGTGTAATACAACTCCATACTGGTTTGCTGACAAGAATATTTTCCTTGTGGTCTTAATTTATTCCCGATGCTTACAAATCATTTTCTTCAGGTTGTAATATTCCGAGATGGGACATATCTCACTCTGAAAGAAGTTTTTGAGAGTCTGGATTTGACTGGGTACGATTGGTTTCATTTTGATCTCTTACAGTCTTGTTTTTTACATCTTACAAGAACTTTTCCGCTTCAAAAGTTATGTTTGGAAAAAATAATTCTTCATATTTTCAACTGGAACAGGTATGACCTTAATGTGGATCTGCTAGATGTTCACGCAGATAAGAGTACATTTCACCGGTTTGATAAGTTCAATCTTAAATACAATCCTTGTGGGCAAAGTAGGCTTAGGGAAATTTTTCTCAAGCAAGATAATCTTATCCAGGGTAAGCCTTCCCTTGGTTTTCCAGTGCTCATAAGTTGAACATGAGAATGTGGAGCTATTCTGTAACATTCATGTTTCATCATGACAGGTCGTTTCCTTGGCGAGCTAACCAAGCAAGTTTTTCAAGATCTTTCTGCAAGTAAATACCAGGTACTCTCTAGGTTCCTTAGGTCAATATTGTATTCTCGTGGTCTCAATTTCAATGTGAATCTTATGCAATAAATATCTGCCATTAGTCTGTAATATTATGAGCTGTAGGTTAAATCTATTAGAAATAATAATTTTCAAGAATGTGACAGTTCCAAAATTTTACCAAGCTGATTAAGAATGCGTGGCTTCATGAGTTTCGAAAGCTTACAGGTCCCCCACACAATGTTTCAATGATTCTTTTTTTCGTTTTGCTTTTTGGATTTTTTATTGAAGCATGAGGGCAAATCTGAATGGTGATGATTGGGTGGTCAACTCGCTGTAAAAGCAAGATATTACTCGTACACAGGAAAGAATCCATAAGTAGTTTTATTTAAAGAAAGGGAAAATACTGAAATATTGAAGGGTTTTGTTCCGTAGCATTATTTTTCTAGTAAACTGGTTCAAACCAGTTAAAGTTAGAAGAACAGCGTGTTAAACGAAGGGTTTTATTTGGTTTTCAACTATATATGTGTTATAGGACTTTGGAAGGACTGATGCTTAATATTGTCTTATTTATTATCACTGTGCTGTGTTGTTGGGCAGATGGCAGAGTATCGGATATCAATCTATGGTAGAAAGCAAAGTGAGTGGGACCAACTTGCTAGTTGGATCATTAACAATGATTTGTACAGTGAGAATGTTGTTTGGTTAATTCAGGTAGGTCCTTATCGGCATCAACATTTCATTGTTGACTGAAAACACTAAATAGTAAATACTGTATCATACTTATATCTCCAAATTATGTGTGTCATGTAATGAAAATTTGAAGTATTATGTATCATACGAGTTTTGGCGTAAACATTTTTCGCATGACATTTACTTTATTTCCTCATCAAAATCAGTTGTCGTTAAATCTAATTTACTAAGAAAAACATCTAGGTAAACGAGGTGAGGTTCTTCAAATTCAATGTTTCTGAATTTAATGTTTCCGTACTCCCCTCCTTCCCCGCGAAGGGATTGGATTACGTTAAGAACAAATGACACTCTTCTGTGTGCTTTGGATAGATTCGTAGAATATTAGGATTGGGTGTCATTAGTATTGCAAGATATTCTTTCATGGGATAGAATGAAAAAGAACTTGTTGCTCCATATTTGTCAGTGGTGCCTGGGATTCAGTTTCATTTCAAAGACAGACTGGCTATTTTTCGTGAGTGAAAATTCTGATTTTGATGGTTCAGTATTTCAGTTTTGATAATTTAAAAATATTCAGTTTACTCTCGAGGTTCTTATCTTCTCTATTCATTTATTGGGTAACTTGTTCAGTAGTTTTCTTTAACTTTTATGCTGTTGTTTTTTATTGATATATCATAACATTTTGAGTAATTAAAGATGATTCAAATCTTAATCTAGAAGTTCCCCTTGTTTTCCAGCTTCCACGGCTTTACAACGTTTACAAAGAAATGGGAATCGTTACATCTTTCCAGAACATTTTGGATAATATCTTTCTTCCGCTTTTTGAGGTTACAGTTGATCCCAATTCGCACCCTCAGTTGCATATCTTCTTAAAGCAGGTTTGCCTTTTGTTTTTCACTTTTTTGTCATTTAAGCCAATTTGTTGATTGTTCGTAAGCTAGTGTGAATGTGGAGCAGTGGTAACTGTTACAATTTGCCTTTTGCATTATGTCTATATTGTTATTTGTTAGATTTTTTTTTTTAATATGGCGAGTTACAAGCCCAACAAGATATTATATGGACATTCCAATAGTTAGTGTTTGACATGGTATGACACCCATTTTGAATTGTTTGTGTACCTGAGTTTATTTGCTATGCAAATAGATAGGACACTGATTCCTGTAGGTAGTGCATAAAAGCAAAAGCCAAATTGCCCAAGGATAAAAGCGGCATGGCAAACACAAAAGTTCATGGGCTTAGGAAATTGAAGAAAATAAATGATTGAGGGCAAAATATTTGATCTCTAAAAAGAGAACACCCCCCCCTCCCTCTCCCCCTTTTTTTTTCCTCCCCTCACCCACCTGCCAACCTTCTTATCCCTGTTGTTTGGATCCAAAGATGTTCAGTGGCCTACTAGCCAAGCCTTGTGAGGTTGAGCCAAAGGTCTTGGGTTCAATTCCTAATTTATATTTGATAAAGATTGTTAGGCAAAGGTGTTGTAGAATGTAGATATATTTGTTAAATTTTGTCATCTTCATGCTGTTCTAGGTTGTTGGGTTGGATTTGGTGGATGATGAAACTAAGCCAGAGAGGCGCCCAACAAAACACATGCCTACACCAGCTCAGTGGACCAATATCTTCAATCCTGCATTTTCGTACTATGTATACTACTGTTATGCAAATCTGTACACACTAAATAAGGTAATTTTTTTAATTGTTCTTTTTAAGCAATTCTAAGAAAGAGAAGCTACTTCGCATGCGACTGGTTGTTTGAGGGGATGCCTGTACAATTGGTATTTTGCTACTAAATCATAAATGAAAGATAGGGAGAGGTCGTCTTTTTTGCTCATCTTGTACTGTACTCATTATACATATTATTGTACGAATTTGTAGTTTCGCGAGTTCAAGAAAGGAAACCTCAAAAGCTCTTAGATCAGTTTAAAATGGTTGAAACAATTTGCCCACACGTTTTTTCATGATAGATAATTTTTCAAAACGGAATAATTAGACACAAAAGAGTTAAACTTTAAGAGGTTAAGGGAGCTTCCTAAATCCTAAGATACTGCAGGAACAGAAGAACACATCTTTCCCTCTTTCCCTGTGCTTAAACGATACTGAGATACTGTCTAAACAAGAGGAATCTAAAGGCAGTCTTTTTAATGCCCCGCCAGACCCTTGCTGAGAGAGTCCTCAAAGCAAATGCCAGCAACAAGAAAATGCATATTTTCATCTGAAATGCAGAACTATAAGGGTCAACTCATTTTGTATCTCAATGAACTTTTGCATGAGTAATGCTGCACTAGTTAATGGGCACTGACTTTGCACATAGGCCAAAGTGGTTAGACTTTTCTGGGCTGCTCACTTTATTTGGATTGGTCAAAAGATGGGCGTTTACATGAATTTGGTTATACAATCAATTTTTGTGTTTTTTTGGCCTAAAAGTAACCAGTTATTCCACCTTTTTGTATGCCCTCTTCTCTTCCAAAACAAAACAACCCATACCAGGCTCGTTGAGACAATGCTTCAATTTTGTAACCCAGCAAAGGATCACTTGTCACTATATCCAACCCTGAATTTTATTAATTGTGTAAGGGTTCTTGGAATTGTGCCAAGGTGATCAATTCAATAAGAAAGACCAATTAAAGACCAAACTCAGTTCAAATTATGTTCAACTAGCAGTTGGTCAAGCGGATTTATATTGATGGAGTTGGTTGGTTGAAAGCTGAATTGAACTTCAAGTCATGCACCCCTGACAAGGCTGAGCTAAGTCAAGATGCATTAAAGTTGGTCCTGAGAGATCTGAGTTCTAAGACCCTCTTAAGTCTAAAATTGGGATGCCTGAGAGTATCCGTGTCATTAGTCCTTGAAATTAACTATTACTCTTAGTAAATTTCTAAATCTTTTGATTTTTGGCCAACATTGAGAATTAACTGAAAATAGTGATTTTTTGTCTTCTGACAGCTTCGTGAGTCAAAGGGCATGACAACCATCAAATTGCGTCCACATTCAGGCGAGGTATTATGAAAGATCCTGTCTTTGTTTGTTACGATATAAAATCTGTTCTATTAGATGTCGGTCTCTCAGGTGGTATTTCATTTCAGGCTGGTGACATAGACCACCTGGCAGCGACCTTTCTCACATCCCATAATATTGCACATGGAATCAATTTGAGAAAGTCTCCTGTCCTTCAATACTTGTATTACCTTGCACAGGTAAGCGAATTCAGTCCCAGTGTAACAGAACTTGATATCTCTGTGTACTTATGTTCTTTCGCTATCAGATTGGCTTGGCTATGTCTCCTCTGAGTAACAATTCCTTATTTCTGGATTATCATCGAAATCCTTTTCCAATCTTTTTTCTTCGGGGCCTCAATGTTTCTCTATCTACGGATGATCCATTACAAATTCATTTGACAAAGGAACCTTTGGTGGAAGAGTACAGTATAGCAGCTTCAGTAAGTTTTTCTGTACTTTACAAGCTTAAAGAATTCTCGTCATTCAGCTATGAAGAAACTATTTTATTTGGTTCCAGGTATGGAAGTTAAGCTCATGTGATCTGTGTGAGATTGCTCGCAATTCAGTCTATCAATCAGGATTTTCACATGCTCTGAAGGTACAAAATTTTAGTTTTATGGTTTAAAGATTCCTATTATTTATTCATCTCTGTGATTTATGTCTGTGCATATTGAGGGGGAGAAACTTCCATCATCCAATTTTACTTAGATGGGAATTGGACCAACTACTTTGGTTTTATAGGGAATAAATTTCACCGACTCTGAGGACTTCGATGATGTCAATGACTTAAAAATTTCACGATTAGTACTGTCTTCAGAATTTTCTGAACCACCTGAGCCTCAACTCTAAATCTTATCGTTTCTATAAAGTATGGATATAAGATTTTGCATGAGCTCAAATTAGGTTGGAAGGTACTCAGTGTCCTAAGATGAACCAGGACCAGTATATGTGCAGCACATATATGGCATATGCTGGATGCCAAGATACCTTTGAAACCAATTCTTTTAGTTGTAAATACACATTGTTTCTCTAAGCTTAGGTGGTTTAATTCTGCAAGGCATTCTCTTCAAATAATGTTGCTTGCTTGTCTTACTTAATCTGAACTAAACCATTCAATTTTCCTTGTCAGTCGCATTGGATTGGAAAATCATACTATAATAAAGGTCCAGATGGCAATGATATTCACAAGACAAACGTGCCTCATATTCGAGTGGAATTCCGTGACACGGTAGGTGTTCAATTGGTCTTTCCACTGAATATATTGTTCCATACGTGCTTTTGTACCTACACTTTTCTTGCTGTTATCAATTGATTATATTCTTCTCATCACTACTGAGTTTCTTGACCTTCATTCTGTCTGCTTTTTGATCTTCTCAATGAATGTAAAGTGCTTACAAGGAACCAACTAATGCAGTCGTGTTATTGCAGATTTGGAGAGAAGAGATGCAACAGGTTTATCTGGGCAATGCTCAAATCCCTGATTTTGTTGATGCATGAAGTGAAAACTGCAGCAACCTCTCTATTTAGCACAATCATTTATTTGTTTTACTGGTGAGCTTCTTAAAATTTCCCCTATAAAGGTTTTTGTTTATTGGAGTTGCTCAGCACTTCTAGGCACTCTAATCTTACTGCGGTGCTTCCTAGTGAAATGTATTTGACCTAATAAATCACTTATGACAATCGGTTTGAACTGCACACAGATATTTCCCAAATATGTATACACTTAGGCTGCGCTTATTTAACACATTAAAATGCTAACATTTTGGTCAGAATAGTGTTCTATCTTTTAATTTCTCAGGGCAAGAATAGCCACTGCAGAATTCTGTTATTGTCGTGGCATATCTACCAAAGCATAACCATACTCCCCAAAGTATAATTTTGGGTCTGTTTTGTGGAATTCCAAGCAGGACCTTACCGGGACTGACTTGATATGTGATGTATATTATATATATCTCATTAGAAGGATTGGATTTCGTTGAGTGTATATGTTCTCACTCTTGGCTACAATCTTCTTTCTAGGCATTGAAGAAGGTGAAGAAGTGTTCATCTACCAATACAAGCAAAGCTGTTGAAAGGCAGGTACCTAAACTTTGAAGCAGCTGCTACAAGCTAGGAGAAGCTAATAATGGAGTATGAAAGGTCGGGTACCAATATGCATTTTTATGAATAAGATGAACATATTGCTCAGCTCCAGAAGAAGGAATGCAGGAAACGATGTAGAAAGCTCCGGTTTTGACATCCAGTAGAAGAGAATCAGAGATACATACTGTACTAACGGCAAATTAGGCGTATTAGTATTTTAGCTTTATCACCTTTTTATGGTGTTAAATTCAACATTCTTGGGAATTCTTACATAACTTACAAATGTGTAAAAAAATTCTCAATGGATTTTTGTTTTTTATTTTTTTCCTTACCAAGTAATGAACTCGTAATTTGGCAACCTTCGAATTGATTTGGTAGAAGATTCTGCAATTGAAGCTGAGATTAAGCAACAATTGAGGAGGGCTGATTGTTACGTATTTTTCATTTTATTTTGGTCATATATGAACTCTGCATCTCAGATGACATTACAAGCTTGGGGCTTCTTGCCCCTTTCTTAAGGCATTATTTCTTCACATGCTGAAATCAATCCAATGTGGCACAAGTCTCTAAAGTGACCAACGCATGCTGTGTTCAGACATATTCTTTTTAGAATCACATTCAATTAGCTGTAGGAGCATTCGAATGTCCCTTTTTTTGTTTTTTTAAATGACATGTTATAGTGACTTCATAGTTTGGACGGAGCGAGTTTCAGCTCTAGAAAGTCCATTTATGGATTATTGAACATCCAACTTGAGCAGTTGGAGAGCTTGATTTCTCTAGCTACTGTGTGTCTCAGTGGAATACCTCTACGTTTAGTTGATAATGTCATGAAGATAGCTAAGAACGCTTTAGGCGGTATCCGCGGACATAGTCAGGGCTGGCTTGGACATCCCAGTCAATATCTAACTTGGAAACATTCTCATTACACAGTTGACGAGGTTTTGGCTAACCTTTTGTTGCACAAGGTTTAAGTTTGCTGGTGTCTGCCCGTGTACTGGAGTCGAGAAGATTGCAAGGCTTCTAAAAGCCAGACAGTTGTATTAGCAGAACATAATATGATGTATGGCGACTACCACAATATATATAACTTCTGTTGTTTAATAAAGATTGTTGTTTAATAAAGATTGTAATGAACCTTTTGATGATAATACCAAGTTGTACATTATAGTTTGATAAAGTGCCGTAAACCGAAGTATGGTATGGGGCAAAGGAATATCGATATTCCATATCTTCAAGGCTAGCTTGGGATCCTAGTACCCTTCCCACTTCTTCTAAACTTGCCGCTCCAACTTTTGGCGTGACTTCCTTAAGAAAATATCTTCTGCTTTTTGAATCACAACCCACCATAAGTTAAATCCTACTTAAACACAGTTTCAAATAAATGTGCGAACCTTCAAAGTTTTTAACGTGTAAGTTACTGTATACCATCATTCTAACTCAAACATTTATTTAGTTTCCTCCAATATCTTCATATAGCTAACTTCAAATATTTTCAGGAAGAAATTCACAGATGAAATATCACTAAATGTTTGAGCTACATGTTAGGGGGATATAGGTCAGTTGGTAGAGCTCTGCTCTTGCAATTGGGTTGTTGCGATTATGGGTTGGATGTCTAATTGTCCCGGCGGTAATGATAGTATCTTGTACTTGAACCGGTGGCTCACTTTTTTCAAATAATGGGAAAGAGGACCGAAACATGCCACTGAAAGACTCTACTGAGATAAAGATGGGCTGTCAAGAACGTAGAGGAGGTAGGATGGGCAGTTGGTCAGATCTAGTATGGATTGTACATGGACGGTAGTTGGAGTCGGTGGCTCTCCTAGGGTTCCTCATCTGGGATACCTGGGGAAGAGGATCATGTTGGCCCTTGCGAACAGCTTGATGCATTATCTCCCGTCAACCCTTTGAGCAAAATGCTGGGAAGGAAAATCCATGGGCCGACCCCATCGTCTCCACCCCGTAGGAACTACGAGATCACCCCATAAACCAACTCTTCATAACAAATTGAAAGTCTTTTCTTTGGTATGACGTGCTCACAATTTCCATACCCTGATACCTAACTACCCAAGTAGCTCAACCAACAGCTCGTCTACAATTGGAATAACAAATAGTCAAATACACGTAACTTTACCAAATACATGCAACTTGAAGCAGTTGCATTATGTATCAGTGTGAACGCCAAGAATTAAAACATACGATCCTTTCATTTGACAAGTGTAAACAAACCCGCTGGCAAACCTACTTGCCCAGGCATAACGTCAGGAAACATACACTTGATATTGAGATTGTCACCAACTCAACCGCGACATGCCAATATTGAGGCTTTGTTTTAGTTTCCTTGCGTAAAAAAACATGCAACAAAATAACCACACAATTTGCTTTGTAATAAAGACTGATGCTTATACTCAAGTTACTCCAATGGTATGTTACATTTCATCCAATCCGTAAATTCTTCATTGAGCTCAACCATATAGACTTCATTCCTTTATCTATAGCATCCGTTCCCTTCATAAGTCCAACCGAATTACCGTGAGGATGATCACTGAACTGGATTTATCCTCTGAAAGGCCATAATAAAGTTGCAAACAAAATTGAAAGATGAGCGAAGCTGAATGATTGTAATTCTACTTCTTATACTGTTTTATCTCTTGTATTATGCCTTCAGTGAGTGAATCCACATCATGATTCTTCCCGAAAAATTTTACATACTCCATGTTTGGGTCCATCAAGTACCTGCAAACATTTTTCAGAAATTTTTAGTGGAAAAGATTGTTCATCAGCAGAAATAGTTAAAACCATAGTAAACTATAGAATGTCGGTTGGCATGATCAACTTGTGCTATGACTAACAATAACAATAAAGCTACTGGAAAGAGTACAGACAGAAATATAAAGAACTATAATATGGAGCAACGTATATCTTCCCTCAGAATTTCACTTAATACAGAGAGAGAGAGAGAGAGAGGTCTATAAAAGAACAGTACATATGGGTTCTTTATAAAAAAAAAATACATATGGGTTTGAAAAAGTAACAGTTCATATATATACTAGATTGAAACATGAACTTAATGTACTCTATACCACATACTCCAATTCTTTACCACACACCCCTTTTGGAGATACTCTCTCAAAAGAACATAATACTGACTTTGTCATAAGTTCGAATGACAACTAAAAAGCGTATGAAGCAAACTGAATAAGGGCAGCGAGTACACTGATTTCTCGAACCATTTTCAGAGAGCACCATTTTCTAAACCCGTAGACCACAACACAACAGCCAGTCAATAATGTGATTCCAAACGATCTAAGTTCAAATAAACTAAGTTCAAAGGATTCGCTATAAAGCAGGATACAACAAAAAGCACTGCATAAAATCTGATTCCCAATCATTGAAGTTTCTGAAAAGATACCAAGATTCCAAGATACCACCTAAGCTAAAGTTAGACAGCCAATTATCCAAGCATGCTTTAGTCAGAAGGATCAAGTCAATAAGAACCTTTGGCAGAAAAGGCACATTCCACAAGATAGGAACTGTCAGAATTTCACCTAACTCTGAGAAGTGATGTTACTTTCTCTTAATAGGCTTTTACATTGAAAACTCTCCACAAGAATAGACTCAGCTGCTCTATATAAGTGCTAGATATACACAAGGGCTCATCCACTTTTTTTCATCCTATCTCAAAATTGTTCTAGTACTATTAACTTATTAAGTAGGTCTATTACCCCCTTCAACGTGTAAAAAGCAACCCAAGTTGAAGTCATAACCAGTCAATTTTCCTTACAAAATTTAGAGAATTGAAAGTGTAACAAAGTCATAAATGATAGTATATCTTCATAATTTCTTTTATTCTAGCGTGCCATATTGTTAATAGTGAAGAAATTATGGTCAAAGATTGACTTCATGAAGCACTCATCTCACAAAATTTTCACCTCAAATATCCTCTCCAAATATATTTTTCAATCTGTATAAGTCACTAACCACTTCAAGCACTAACCAAAAGTTATATGCAACTTACTAGTACCGCTGTAATGTCTTGTATACAACTCCATTAAATTCCCAAGGTTTTCCTCAGTGTCATCAAATTTTACGATTTATTTACCAAGCATGGTTCCATCGACCTAGCAGATTCGACTCTGCTATAGCCTTTTAAACATTTCAGATTGTCTTAGCCTTTTAAACATTTCAGATTGTCTTAGCCTCTTAAGGAATTAATATTCAAATACCAAGAGGATGTTCTATTGTCGATCATAGAGAAAATATTAATAGACAGGCACAATCCTTTCTGGAATGATTGGAAAGAGCCGATGTACGAGGCATGCCCTCTGGGATATATCATACGAAAGTAAGCACGTGAAAAACATAAGCACTTGCTCAGGAATATTAAGCTAAAACGTTAAAGAGAAATTGCACTTGCTCAGGAATATTAAGCTAAAACGTTAAAGAGAAATTGCGTACATGATAATAGAGTGATCAACAAGATAATCCGATCCTTCTTCTTCTGTCTTCATATAGTAAACTCGATAAGCACGAGCAACTTTCCTAACCTCATCCACTGAGCCAGTTAACCCAACTAAATTTGGGTGAAACTCTGCAACCAGAACATGAAACACAGTCCTATCAAAACAAATTGACGCCGCAATTGAAACTAATTCAGAACAAGAATTCCATGTTTGAAAGGCACCTTTGACATAATCATGGACCTGCTCAACAGTATCTCTCTCAGGATCCACAGATATGAATACATGTACAATTTCAATCCCTGCCTTTTCCTCTGCAACAAATGAGAAAACAACAAAGCTTGAAACTGACAAACTGTCCCGAAAATCATATCAGTAAAAAGAGATTCATTTGAATGAATAACTCGCAGTCAGTCCTCTAGTAATCTTTTAAAATAAACATAAAACTCAAGCACATTTTTAGCAACAAGAACTGAATGGCTGACATAGCGAGTAAAATTATTTGAGTTCAACAACAATGGAATATGGGCAACTTACTTATTTTGTTGACTGCATCAACCAACTTTTGTAGCTCATCTGGACAGATATCAGGACAATGGGTAAAGCCGAAATATATCACAGTCCATTTTCCACGGAAATCCTTGTCAGTAACATGTTTTCCCTCATGGTTAACAAGGCTGAACGGGCCACCAATAGCCGCCTTTCCGACAGATGGTCCCTGCTTTACTGTGGTTGATGCATTATTTATCTCTGCAGTATTGAACCCCAATAAGTACATCACGTACAGTCATATAATGTTCTAATATCCCATGCAAACTTTGTAAACCCATACATTCCAACAAAGACCAAAACTGGTAAAATAACGATAAGACTTGAGTTAGTTCTCATACTCCTATACACAATTATAATCCTACTCACCATAGTATTCTACCTTCAATGTGTCGTTTCTTCTCCTTGTCATAATAATAGACCAATCCAGCTCCCGTTGCAATCAAAAAGAGAAAACTCAACCATGTTACAGGCTGCAAAAGCAATGGCCAACAGACTCACACTTAACAATTTACTCATATTATTAATTAAAAAAAATGAATGAATCAAATGAAAACTTACTGCCCCTCGAAGAGATTTCCCCGTATTGGCATTGGAACTACTCTGATTAGAAGATTCCCCTTCTTTCTCACCTCCTTCAGAACCACCTTCCACCGGCTTATTCTGCTCTACCTTTTCAGTACCACTTGGACTAGTAGCTAACAATCTATAAGAACAAGTCAATATCGAATTCTGGTTTACGACATTTCTACAAAGAACCTGCAAAGTAAAATGCATATTAGTCAAAGCCCAGAAACAAAACTGCATTAAATGTTTTGATTACTTGTGAAAATTTGAAGAAACATACTGATGGAGATGATGTGGATTGGATAAGATGAATGGACGGTGAGGATGGGTTTGGTTTTATGAGATTATGTTGGTGAGTGTATGTAGAAAAGTTACGACGGATGTATTGGATCAATCTGTTTCTTGATAGAGAAGAAGCCATGACTTAAAATTTGATAAACCCTACCACCTTACTTCTACTTTGACTGCCTGGCTGTTTTTCGCCCGAAATGCCAAAATTTCAATGAATATTTTTGAATTTTTACAAATTTTGCCACGAAAAAGATACTATAAGGGTCGAAATTTCTCAAAATTCCAATCTATACTTTCCCTTTTGACTTCTCGATATTTTAGTGAGTCCGTTTCTTTTTTCATTTTAAGAAACCAAAACAGTTGATCAGTTAATTTGGTTACATTTCATAATAATATGAGGTTGTGCTGACAATAACTTAAATCAAATTATTGTAGCATGTTCTACTAATAAGCATTTAGTTTGCACTTGTGAAACATAAACAAATTAGCTGTCTGTCTAGATGTTGTTGATTTTTTTTTTGTGGTATATATGATATAAAATAATACAATAATTTCTACCAAACCACAGATCATATCTTCTGTGAATCTGTTGATTCTTCCTCTGGCTTATTCGAACCTTAGGTTAGTCTCTTCATCATCTTCTTTTACAATAACTTTTAAGGGACTATATTGTTGACGCAAGCTTTGAATTACAGTCTGCGTGTTTTACATTAGTTAATCTCAAGGTGTTGCATTTCGGGCATAAAAAATCAAAAATTGATAGGCTATTTAGGGATTTTTAGTTGAAAATACTACATTTTTTTTTGTTTCTTATTGTTGGGGAAGAAATAAAAATACAAAAAAGGAAGGAGATTAAGAAAAAAAATGGTAATCATACACAACTTTTTGGAAAGATTGATGGTAAAAGAAAGGAGATTTTATTTAAACCATTTTTTTTTTAGTTTCCTCCAATATCATATGTAGCCTCACTTCAAATATTTTTCATGTATCTTCTTGTGGAAATTCACAAATAATAACTATATGTTTGAGGCTATATGTTATTTTTATATTAAACCAATCTACCAAGACGAATCATCAAGGTTACTTAATTTTAAGTTTTTATTCATTCACTAATTTAATCAAACAACAAATTCATTGATAGTCTTTTTGAACCAGGTATTGATTGTTTGTTTGGTCAATTGAATTTGATTACAGCTAGAAATTAAATATGAATTTTGATGATGCAGCACCGGGAATTAGTCTTTTTGCATGATTTGCTCACAATATCCGTACTTCTGTAACATTTTTTTTTGGATTCCTAAGCAAGGAGCAAAACCTGTGTACACATACCAGTTTCGTTTCAAAAGAGAAGTCTTAGAGGGTGCAGTGGGAATTCCTAGACTGTGTTTAGTTTTTCAAGTAAAAAAAAAATTATTTGAATTTTTGTAATTTAATAAGTAGAGCAAAGGCAATTTTATAAAAAAAAAATAGTTGAAGAGTTACATAAAATAATATATCTCTACACTATATGATAGCCGGGTTTTCCAGAACTAACTCTCACCATCGAACAGGCAAATTTTAATCTCTCTATTTATCTAATTGAGAAGTACCTCTCTCACTGAAATTATAACCAGCTCCTCCTTTATTAATAATTTAGAAACCCCCCATTTCAATTAGCCCCCCCTACTGTTTTTATTCCACACAATCAGAATCTATTGAAACCATGCTACCTATCGATCTTGAAGGACCAGTTTGAAGACTAAACAATTGATGTGTAGCTCAGTTTGCATACTTATTTTTAAAATATTGCGGGACTGTAGACGGCCGCGATTTTTAAAATAGTTTAAGAAAAACCGGTGATTAAACCGGTTCTGTGTTGAGCCAGTTCAGTACTTCAGTCTAACAAAAAAAACCAACATTTGAACCGGCCGGGTCGTAAAACACTAAAAGTTTATTTGAATACTTTATGAATGATTGTGAACGAAGCTTTAGTTTAAAGTTGAATAAAGCCTCAACTCTATCATTTCTCTCAATCTCTCTTACAAAGACTTGAAGTTGTGAATTTGTGAATAATGGACAGCCAAAGTGAACACTCTATATATGGTGAAGAGGAGGAAGATGTGCTTTTCGATGAGTAAGTTAACTTCAATTCATCTTGTTTAATTCTCACGTCTCAAACTACTTCTTTTTATTCTCTGTTTCTCTCGTATATATATTTTGGCGACGGATTGTTTTGTCGTAAATTAAAAAGAAAAAAATTGTGTAACGTAAAGCTCTTGAAGCACAAAGAATCTGGCAAACTTCGAGTGGCGGTGAGAAAAGAGCAGGGGCTCACCATCTGGTTAAGATCTGCGCGTATGTTAGTTTCACTACTATTTCTTCTTATTTGACTCTACTCTATTCTGTTTTGTTACAGTTTCTTTCGGAACGATACTGGAGGTAATTGGAGACCAAGATTTTACTATTTACGGAGAGGAGATGAACTTTTTTGTCAAATTCGACAGTAAGGAGGGTGAGTATTGTTTTTATCTCTATTTTCTTTATATTTTTATTCTTTCACTTCATTAAATGTGTTTATTTTCATGATCGAGGTTCAAATATGAGATGAGATGGCTTAATGGATTTAGCTTTTGAATTTCACAAAAAAACTGGTTCTCTGTGTACGGGCAATGCGTGTACTAATATGCGATTTAAAACTTTTAATAGTATCATCTTATCAATATTAACATACACTAGCCTTTTCTTTCAGATCTCAAGAAATTTGTGCAAATATTCAGGAAGGAATACGATTCCGCCATGGAACTGGAAGTACAACAACATATTTTAAGTAATTGTTCATCTCCATCTTCTATAGATTTCTAATCATCAGATTAGATCATTTCTAATATGACATTGAGATGGCTTAAAGTAATTAATTCTAGAAGAAACTTCTAAATGTTCTTACTCAGGGATAAGTCTCTGTGCGCCTGTCTTTCATTGCTTCTTCACGCAATTGGAGGGTTCCTTGAGTTCATAATGTTTATACTTTTAATATTATCATCTGATCGTATTAACACACAAGCATTTTCTTTCAGATGCCTACAACATTATGCAATTAGTAAGAGAGGCAATAGAGAGTGACGAGATGGAGGAAAATTACTCTGCCATACAACTGGAAAGACAATTGAAGCTCAGGGATACTAAAACTGAGAATGTTGGTGAAGGGGTACCCATTACAGAGATTGAGAAACAACCAGTCATTGAGGATGGTAAAAGTAAGACTGCTCATGAAGAGACGCCTGTAGCAGTTGTCATTGCAATGGAGAAGGAAGTGAAATTGGAGAAAGTGATTGAAGTTGTCAAAGTTGTGGATGTTTCCAAAGAAGTAGCCAGTAGCAGCTCAAACTCAATTGAGATGTTATTAGGTGAGCTTGGAAGAAAGAAAATACAACCATATTCACATAAGGACCTGACGGGCATTACTGAAAATTTCAGTGATCAAATAGGTTCTGGTGCATATGGAGATGTATTTAAAGGAACATTACCAAATGGTGCGAAAGTAGCTGTCAAGAAACTAAAAAACACCGCGATGGACGTCATGGAGTTCACATTCATGGCCGAAGTGAG
Source organism: Coptis chinensis (assembly GCF_015680905.1). Classification (NCBI taxonomy): domain Eukaryota; kingdom Viridiplantae; phylum Streptophyta; class Magnoliopsida; order Ranunculales; family Ranunculaceae; genus Coptis; species Coptis chinensis. The sequence goes on along the minus strand of NC_141463.1, from coordinate 79,021,143 downwards.
AACAATGAGTAGTACTTTGCATCGACACTTAGTTGTACTATACGGATATTGCTTTGAGGCCAATATGAAAGCACTCGTCTATGAGTACTTGGAAAATGGATCTTTCGATAAGGTTTTATATGAGAACCACCTTAATCTACCGTGGGATAAATTGTATGATATTGCAGTCGGGACGGCAGAAGGACTTTCTTACTTGCACAAAGGTTGCGTTCATGAAATAATTCACTATGACATAAAGCCTGGTAATGTGCTCCTTGACTCTAAACTTTCTCCTAAAGTTGCAGATTTTGGAATGGCTAAGGTTTCTCAAAGAGATTTAAGCAAGATATCTGTGGTTGAGTTAGAGGGACCCGCAGGTATGCTGCCCCAGAAATGTGGATGCAAATGCCAGTAACTTCCAAAAGTGATATTTACAGCTTTGGCATGATGTTATTTGAAGTTTTGGGGAGGAGGAGTATCGTTGATGGAGAAAATTGGTTACCTGGACAAGTTTGGGAAAAGTTCAAGACTGGGAAACTAGATGAAATCATGGATGACTTTGGCATCGATGAGAAGAATAAATCAAAAGCAAAGATACTAGCTAATGTTGCGTTATGGTGTACTCAGTTCAATCCCAATGACAGACCACCGATGAGTGTTGTGGTGAAAGTACTTCTGGGGAATATTCAGCTTCCGTTGCCTCCTGACCCGTTCTATCCATAGTTTAACTACTCAGGCGCAAGCACCTGGGGAGGTGGCTCTATGAATATTAGTGGACCTACCGCATCATCGGTTTCTTCGACCACGTCAACTTAAATGTAACCTATCAGATTGTTTCTCAAATTGAAAGTTTGATGTCATACGGTGCTTATAGTGTATAATGTTGTTTTGGTTGCAGGGGCATCTTCTGCTGCAGCGTTAAGGATGAGATGAGCATTTCTCATGTGTTATTTGGACTGTGTTTTGTGTAGGCTACACAAAAGAAGAGTCAAGGATCAAAAGTGCAGTTCAGTATGTCACTTGTTTAAGTTTGCCACTGTCTGTACCGGGTTTCTTCGTGTATGTCACTATTTAAACTTATTCTTTTTTCTTTATGGTGTATTTGATTGTTTTCCTTTATTTTTGTTTTTTTCTTTTGTTTTTATCTCTTCTTTTCTTGTACTTTCCGTAATCTTCATATTCTGAAAAAAATACCAACTTTACAGTAATCCAGTTCCGAGTAATTTTACGTGGTTTTTTAATGTTCAATGTGCACAACCTCAAGGTTGTGGTGACGGAATTACGGGTGGTAGAGACACCAGACAAACAATACATGTTTATCACATCAAAATGTGATTCATTGTTCAAGTTAAAGCAATGTACCTTTTTTTTCTAAATGATAGTTCCTTTTACAACTAGTTGTCTCACTTGTATGCCCTACTTGCTATGCTGCAAAAGATTTCACAAGTCTGTCGATTCGATCAGTCTTACTTTGATATAAATATAACCACAACCTATTCCAAAGTTAATTTTACAAAATCTCGCAAAGTTGTCTTATGTTGGATTGAGTTTGTGTTAACCACACCCAAAAGAAGAATCAAGGACTTACGGTGCAGTTTAGGGCAGCACTTGTTTAGTTTTTGTTAGTGTCAGTACTTGTTACTACGATTCAGCGTGTATATCTCCGGTCGCTCAAGTAAACTCCCCCTTGTTTAAACATAGAGGTGTATTTGGTTGCTTTCCTTTGTTTTTGATGTTTCACTTATTTGTTTGTGCTTCTTGTAAACTTAATCCTTTGATAAAAACACAGGCTGTCCAGTAATCCAGTTCCACATTTTTCCAAATATTTGTGCGTTGTGATCTTTTAATGCTGAATGATAACTTCAAAATTCTTACTTGATTGAAACTTTTTAACTTTATAGACGACTTGAGGTTGTGTTGGCACAACGTTATAAGAAGTGCTTTTGTGTAGAAGATGTCATGACACTTAAAGCATTTAGAGTGTGTATTTAACGGATAATGACATTTACTGCTAAATTGAATATCTATTACAAACTAATACGCTGCAAATTTTAGTACTTTCGACCAGGGTGACATTCTTAATTAGAATAGTGTAAAGCTGAAGATCTTGATTCAATAGAAGCAGTTGGTAATGTTTGGTGCAATCGCTACCTTATCATCTCTTTCTTTCTAGTGCTTGAAAGTTGGGCTGTGCATTGGAATTGAATTCATGCATCAAAACCAATATGATTTCCAGTGTTGGAATTGAAGTTGACAGTTTGTGGCGAGGCAGGGTGGCTGGTGTCTTAGTGATTTTTCGTTCTTTTTACATTAAGGCACGATCTATGGGCGATTGTTTGGTGCTTTATTTTTTAAAGAGTAGATTTATTGATCCAAGAAAGGCCGTATTTGAGTTCACTCTATTTGAACAGTTTTTGTTCCATATGCTCTGTTTTTTGTTGCAGTACATTTTTTTAGGAATGATAGTGCAGGAAGACCAAGGAGACGATAATTCCTTTGTCTGGGGTTGCAACTGGTTTTTCTGACGGGGACTCAGAAGAGGCACTCTTTCTTATGATGGTCTTATCTAAGCGGGTGAGCATTAATTGATTTAGAAGTACTTGTTTCTAACAGAGACGTCTCAATGTTTTTACTTGGGGCTAATTTGACTTTCTATTATTGTTTAGGTTTTAAAGATTGCTCTTTTGAAATTTCACAAAGACCAGCCACTTGAGTGTAACTGTGTAATAATTATTGATATCAAACTTGTAATAATATCATCTTATCGTCATTGACATACGCCAGCCTTTTGTTTTTTTTTTAACTGAAGACCTTTATCTGAGTATTCAGAGAGTCAGTAAAGAGTGGGGAGAGGGAGCGGAATGATGCTGCCATGCAACTGGAAAGACAACTGAAGCTTGGGATAATAAGAGTGAGAATGTCGGTGAACGGGTACCTGTATGACTGGTGTTTAAAGATGATAACAGTAAGAATGCTCATGAGGAGGCGCCTGTATGTAAAGCAAAGTTGACAGACTTGTATAGCGACAAAATCGAGGCTATCAGTGAAGTGAAAGCGCTTGAGGAAGGAGGAGAAGGATATGGTTGCCCAGCAGGTATTAGTTGCATGTCCTATTTTGATTGGTTGTCCATATTTGGTTTAACCAGAGAACTTGCGTTGCTCTTCATTGCACTGGGTACAAGAGAGGTGTTCATTTCTTCCACGGTGTTGGGCTAGAATGGAACTGAATTTTGATTAGTAGAAATATATTGAAGGTCTAGCCCTGAAATTATTGAGGCAAACTGGGGTAGACTGGTGCATCGGTGCCCCCCTCCCCCCCCCCCCTCTTTCTTGTATGGATTGTAGATGCAGAGTACGGCCAGTTGCTGCCACTTGCTTTGCCACCCACCAATGCTGGAATTGGGGAAGCTGGGATGCTAGGTGGTTGTGCTCTTATTGAAGAAGCGAGGAAACTGAAGCCCGTTGGTGAAATTCCGGAAAATATGCGTATTAACAAGTGTCTTACTGACAAGATGAATGAATAGAATGGTGAAAACACTAACCTAAAATTTGACCACGAGGTTCGATGTGAACAAGATAGGGTTGTTATTTTTTTTTTGCAATTAGTATGTTGAATTTTCATCTGCATTTTATGAATCCAAACTTATGTTAATTGAGCAGGTTTGTTCTTGTTTACAAATTTGTCCGAACTCTTTTCTTTCCGACTTCTGTAGAACATCAAAGTGACACTAGAATTGGGTTTTTCTCTTAGTTTTCCATTTTCCAATTTTACACGAGCATGCATGAGCAAGGACAAATATGTACACGAGCATTTTTGTGGTTAATTTTTGAAGGATGTCAATCGATTGGTGGGAAACTGGAAACGTGTTGGAGCAAACTCAACAAAGTAGCAAACTGCCCTAGAATCTACAAATTACTCCAACTCAATCAGCACGTGAAATAGAAAGCTCTCCTGCGGCTTAAAGCAGTTTCCTCTCTCTCTCATTGATTTGTTCTCTTTTCCCCCTTTTCTTTTTGAATTTTGAATGATGCAACAAAGCGGCTAGGTAGAAAATCCAAAATTTAGTATTTTTGTTTCCCTTGGTGTATATCTTTCTTACTCTCTTTCTTTTCTTTCAATCTTTTTCTGCTCTTTCCTTCACCTTCTCGTATACTGCATTCTTTATCACTCATACATCTCTGGGTTTTTTGGGAGTCTGGGTTTTGGTAGGAGATGGAAGTGATACATGGAGGTGGGCTGGAGGAGAACGAAGAAGAAAATCAAGAAAAAACAAAACAAAAAATAGAAAAACTCCAAGCTGATATGAAAAACCTGTTCTGCTCAAAAGAAAAAAAAAACTGGTTGCGATAGGATGTAAGAACTTAGAGGTAGACCCAAAAGAGCACACAACCCTGGTAGGGAAGTTGTTTGGGGGTAAACATATTCCTTTGCAAGTTTTTGCGGATGAGGTACATAGAAATTGGCAAACAAAAGGTCAGACGAGTATAGAGATGATTGCAAAAGGTATGTACAAGATAGTGTTTGAAAATGGAGATGAATACAACTATGTTAGACAGAATGGGCCTTGGTTGATACAAGGTTTCATTCTGTCCATCAAAAAAGGAAAATATGTAGACCTCCTGGAAGATGATCGGAAGTTTGACAAAGTGGACTTCTGGATCCAGATATATGGACTTCCAAGGGATCGGATAAACGAGGAGAATATCAAAACCATTGGGATGAATCTAGGCAAAGTGAAGGGAGTTGATACCGGCTGTTCACCTGAGTTTAAAAATCCAAAGTGGCGGGGTAAGAAGAGCGTATGGATATCAAGGAACGCTTACTAAAGGGAATAGATTTATGCACGGAACTGGGGGAAATTATTCCAGTGACTTTCAAGTATGAAAAATTGGACATTTTTTGTTATTTCTGCGGATGTATTGGGCATGATTTGTACTATTGCAATTTAAGAGAGAAACTCTGTGTAGGGATGAGGAGTTTGGGTGGATCCCCTAGGGATATCAAAAATAATTTCTCCTTCCTCCAGAGGGCCAATGTGTTCTTTAATGGCTTGGCTGCCTCTTCTCCGGCAATTATTACCATTTCGGGGATGCCAAAAAAGCCTAGAGCTGATCAGATACCAGCTAAGGACAGGGGCTCGCTGGGTAGACGCTCATGGCAAGCGGCGGGGATCCTTGCTATACCGCCAAGAGCAGCTAAGGAGGGGGCTGGGGTGCTGACTAGGACTAAGGAGGCAGAGGAGCAACGGTCTGATATGATAGAAGTCAGAACGGATAGATCAAGAATGGGGAATGCAGAGTCAGTAGCTGTTGGGAATGCAGACATGGCAGGCCAACAGGAAGCTGAAGAAAACCAGATTATGGGAGAATTGGCCCAAGCCCAAAAGATCGATATGATAGAAGCCCAAGAAAGCAGTTGTGGATCAGGACAGGGGCTGGAGCATAAGGAACAAGCCTTAATTGTCTGGGGACTGGCCTCTATGGAGATGGACCTGGATAATATGAAGAGGCCTAAAGAGGATGGATTGGATAAGGCCCAAGTGGTTGGTTTGGCATACTTGGAAGTTTCTACGAGAGACCTAGATCCTCTAGCTCTGAGAGAGGACTCCTTGGAAACAGGGAATAGAGCTGGAGATGAGCAGGCTTTGCCGCTATCTCTCTTACCAGTCTCCAACACAATCATACCATATCTTGAGAAGACCAACAGAGATGGGTTTTATCAATCCACTCCAACAGCTGGAAAAGCACCACCTTTTTTCAGATTCTTTGGTTTACCTACACGTGGAAGGGGTTTTAAGACGGTGGTGTCTCGAGGAAGGCGTCAAGGGTCAGCCAAACAAAGAATAGGGTTAGTAAGAGGGGCTGAAGTGGGTAAAAAGAGGAAGAGTATCTCAAGATCTGGAAGTAAGGCAGAAACCATGGATGATGAAGAATGGACAACGTATTGTCTGAGGAAGGTAGCAAGAGAATCAAAACGAGCCAAAAGAGAGGCATATGCTCTAAGGGCCAGAGGTCTAGGACACTTGCTCATCCCAGAAGAAGCTCCAGTGATTAGCATCTCAAGTGATTCTATGGTCTCGATTGAGCCATCTAACTCGGGTAGATCTCTGGATTCTACCAATCCATCTGATTTCTCGGGACACTCATTTCCAGAAGACCAGATTCCTTCAGACGCGTTTACAGAATGGGGGGAAGACTATCAAGATATAGAGGTTGGAAATGATATGGATTTTCAGCATGAGGAGAGGCCAGAGGAAGTGTCTATTGGAAATGTGCCTGGGGATCTTGCTCAAGGCAGTTTGGAAGGAGATGGGTATGTATCAGAGGAGAGCATCTCGAAGGCGATGCTTCCACAACCAAAGCCTATAGCGGTTGATGACTCCTCAGTGGTGCACAAGAGATCTGTTAAAATTAAGCAACAGTATAAAGGGGAATGTACAAGGAAGCCAAATGGAAAGAAGGGGGGTTGTAGTATTGGTGGTGGATATAGTAGTGGTAGTGTTGAGTCTGGAAACAGTGGGGGTCTGTTCTCTCCTCCGGGGTTCGGGGGTAAATGTGTCCATTAAAACACCACCTCGCCAACCATGATACAAGCACGGAATTGCCGAGGAATAGGTTCCTCCGCTGCAATTCAAAAATCTAAAGGACTTAATAGGGAAGTTCGATCCGATATTATATGTCCATTCAAAACTAAGGTTGGCGAGATAGGATGAAAGGTATCGAGAGAATGGTCAAGTATAGGGGTTGTTTTTGTGTTCCAGCAGTTGGCCGGAGTGGGGGGTTAGCAGTTCTTTGGAAAGAAGGGGTGGACCTGGAAATCTTGGGAGCTACTAGGAATCAAGTGACAGGTAAACTTAATAATTATTTTTGCACTGAAACCTAGTTTTTCTCCTTTGTGTATGGTGAACCTGTTGCTTGTAATAGACATCGGGTCTGGGTTGAGCTCAGGGATGTGGCTACCCTGATCCCAGGACCTTGGTGTCTGTTTGGGGATTTCAATGCCATTACCTCGCTTAATGAAAAAATAGGGGGAAGAAGTATGTTTGATAACAGTATGGTTGAGTTTAATGGGTTGATAAATGACCTTGGGTTGATTGACCTAGGATTTAAAGGACCTATGTATACTTGGAGTAATAACAGAGCCCCCAACAGTCATATCCTATAGAGACTTGATAGAGCTCTGGCTACTGATGCCTGGGTTGTCCTCTTTCCTAACATGCATGTGTATAATGTTGTAAATGATAGTTCTGATCATCTTTCTATTATGATAAATCTCAAATATAAGGAGGAGAATAGAACCACGCATGAAAAACCCTTTCGGCTTTACAATATGTGGTTCTCTGATAATGCATGCATGCATGCCTGTTATAGAAACTGCCTGTAACTCTATTTTTCATGATTTGCCTGACCTTAATGTGATCCTAAAACACAATATGACTCAACAACATCTTACTATATGGAATAAGAAGGTGTTTGGCAACATTTTTACAAATATGAAAAAAGTTAACTAGGAGCTGGAAGCTGTCCTGACTAAACCTTTCTCCCTAGCCAACTATGAGAGAGCAAAAGGACTAAAATCTGAGTTGCTTGAATGGTTGGTTAAGGAGGAAAGTTTCTGGAAACAGAAATCCACTATTCACTGGTTGAAGGATGGGGGAAAAAACACTAGGTTTTTCCATCTCTCCACCATTTTTAGAAGGAGAAAAAACAGTATTGAGAGGCTGCAGAGGGTGGGGAATGGAGTAAGGGAAGAGCTGAATTGGGAGATAACATCAACTCCTATTTCCAAGCTCTCTTCAAGTCTGATCAACCCCATCAAAATGATAGCATTCTCAATCTGTTCACTCCTTGTATCACGGATAAGGAAAATGAGATGCTTACTGCCATCCCATCTTCTGAGGATATTTGGAGAGTTGTTAATAAGATGGGAAGCCTGAAGGCTCCTGGGCCTGATGGGTTCCAAAGGTGTTTCTATCAAAACACTTGGGAGATTGTGGGGCTTGATATTGTTGCTTTTGTGAAGGATTTTTTCCATAAGGGGGAGCTGAACCCTACTTTTAATGAAACATATATTGCTCTCATTCCTAAGATAAATAATCCGGAGACTGTGGCACAATTTAGGCCTATTAGTCTCTGCAATTTTTGTTATAAAGTCATCTCTAAAATCCTTGCCAATAGGCTCAAGCAGCATCTGAATAAAATCATATCTCCCTTCCAAGGGGCTTTCATCAAAGGTAGAAACATAGGAGATAACATTGGGTTAGCTTGTGAGCTCTTTCATCACATGAAAAACATGAAAGATAAGAACCATGGCTGGGTAGCTTTGAAGATGGACATGACAAAAGCCTATGATAGAGTTGAGTGGTCCCTGGTGGACAACATCTTTGATAGACTGGGTTTTAGCCAGAAGTGGAGGAATCTGATTAAGCAGTGTATATCCACTGTTTCCTTTCAAGTGCTTCTTAATGGGAGTCCTCTTAATAAGATAATCCCTGAAAGAGGGCCTCGCATGTGGTGATCCCCTATCACCATACCTCTTTATCATCATGTCCGAGGCTCTTTCTAGGATGATTGCAAAAGCCGAAGGTCGAGGAGAAAGTCCATGGGATTAAGATCCAGAGGGCTTCTCCTCCCATCTCCCATCTTCTGTATGCAGATGACCTGATCCTGTTCACCAGAGGAAATCTTGAGGATGGGGGTCATCTTAAAGATATCCTCCAAGACTATTGTCTTTTCGGGTCACCGATAAATTTTGATAAATCTAGCATGTTTTTCAGCAGAAACATCAAGTTTCGCAATAAAATAAAGCTAAAGAAGTTTTGGAAAATGAGGCTTTTTGACCCAAAAGACAAATACTTGGGTATACCTATCATGCTATCCAAAAAAAAGGCTGAGGATTTTGATTTTTTAGTTGATAAGATCCATAAGAAAATAAAAGGTTGGAAGGCTAAAGTCCTTTCACAGGCTGGAAGGGCTACCCTGATCCAATCTGTGGTACAAGCTACTCCTCTCTATGCTATGTCTACCTATATGCTCCCCATGTCTACTTGCAACAAAATAGACAAAGCATGCAGAATTTTTTTTTGGCATGGTGTTGAAAATTCTAACAGTGTCCACACCATTGGGTAGGACAAGTTATGTAAAACTAAACCTGAAGGAGGGTTGGGGTTTAGAAAGATGAAGGATATAAATGTAGAAATGCTAGCCAAGCTCCCTTGGAAAGCCGCTACGATAATTGAATCTGTTTGGACAAAAACTCTTGCTAGTATATATAGTAAAAACTGGATAGGGGATGTCTGGAAACCTCCTGGGCATGCCTCTTACTTTTGGAAAGGTATCCATAACACTTTCAATCTCATAAGTGGAGGGATAGTCTGGGGCATCCACAGTGGTAACTCCACCTCCGTTTTAGATGACCCTTGGGTGATCTGCAATGGAAAACCTCAGACTCTGAGAGAGTTAGGGGTGGAGGATCCCAGACTTGAAGGCCTTCATGTGGCTGACCTTTTTCTGGAGGATAGAACTGGATGGGATGAGGCCAAGCTACAAGGCTTCTTTCATCCTTTCCTTGTGGCAAGAATCAAAGATATTATGATCAGACCTCTGGGTCTTGGCAAGGATAGGCTGATCTGGAGTGGAGAGAAGTCTGGGAGATTGACTGTGAAATCTGTCCACAAGTACCTAGCCAAAGATAGTGGTGAAGGACAGAGTTCTAGCTTCAATACTAAAACAGTAAAGCTTCTCTGGAAAGCCAAAATACCAGCCAACATTCAAATGTTCATATGGAAAGCCTATATGAATGCCTTACCTATGGGAGATAGGTTGGCTTCTCGGAAGATGGAGGGGGACTTTTCTTGTCCCCTGTGTAACACCAGTTTGGAAATAGAAAACCATCTGTTTTTTGAATGTGATTGGACCAGAAATTTGTGGTTCACTTCAAGCTTGGGGTTAAGAATGGAGATTTAGGGTAGGAACAACACTAAGGATTGGATCTCCAAATTCATAAGTTGGAGCAATAATAAGAGCCAACATATAGCTCAGGCAGGAGTCCAGGCTTGTTATCTCCTATACAACATTTGGAAAACTAGGAATGAAGCCAAGTTTGAACAGAGGCTCCCTAATAGGGAAAGAATTCTCAGAAGGAGTGAGATGGAGGCCTACAACTGCTACAAGGGCTTTGCCACTACCAAAATGCAGAATGAGAACTCTATCCCCTCTGAAAATTACTTTAATCAAAACAATTTTGAGTTAGATTCTTTGTTCCCTGTTATTCCAAATGATTGTATTAATATTAGATATGATGCTGCCTTTCAGGTTATGTCAGGGGAAGCAGCTGCTGGTACTATAGCCTGGGACTCAGAAGGCAAAGTAGTAGGGCCAGGTACTAGAAGGTTCCAAGCTAAGTCTGCAGAGGAAGCAGAGATGGTGACTGCTGAGGTGGCACTAGGACTTGCAATGCTTCATGGGTGGACTGCTGTGAAAAGAAGGGGACTGCTTAGAGGTCACTAATGCTCTTAATGGCCAGACATGTTCTTGGAAGTCTGAGAGCTTGCGAGACTATGTAGTAAAGTTAAGCTCTAATTTTGCTTTCTGTAAGTTTAAGTGGATCAATAGGAGATCTAATGGAGAGGCACATTTGCTTGCACAATGGGCTTTCCATAAGCAGCAAATGGACCAGCTTCCTCTTTGTATCCTGCAAGACAAGTTAATCCCTGTTCTGGTTTGATGGTATTAGTAATATATATGGTATTATCAAAAAAAAAAAAAAAAAAAAAACGTGAAATTATATAGGTTTGTGTCGTATAGTTGTCTACCCCCCATTTTTTTTTCATTCACCATCTTATAAATTATAATGGCTACTTCTAAAAAAATCAAAACGAGTAGGAGTAGCGTGCTTACCTGCAGAAATATCCGACCATTCCGCTAATAATGTTAGGAGATTTCACTAGAAAGTCACACCTCAATCTAGTTACTTTCTATCCCAAATGATTTTAATTTGGAGCTCACACCAAGGAAATCACCCCCCCCCAGACTTTGGTAGATATTACAACAAACTCAACATGCAAAGCCACTAATTTATCATCACAATCATAGCAAACAATAAATATGAAAGTAAATAATGCAAAGAGACACAAAAATTTAAGGTGGTTCGGTAAATGCTACCTACATCCACACAAGAGTCGAGTTTCCTTTATAGCAAAGATTGGAGAGTTTATAAGAGGTAACAAGAATCAAGAACAAGAGGTCTCACTCAAACCCTAGCTCAATAGAGCTCCCACAATACCCAAGAAATGAATCTCTCAAAAGTTGTCTCTAAACCCTATTCTATTTCCTTTATATATGTACACATAGAAAAAGGTGAGAAAATGGGCTTTGGGCCAAAATATCAAAAGCCAGTGAAAATTTCGGAAGGCATGAGCGCGGGGTGCGCCCTGGCCAAGGCAAGGGCGAGCGAAGGTCGCGCCCCCTTCTTTGCTGACTTCCAGTGAATTTTGCAAGGCCAGAGTGTGGGTCGCGCCTTCTCTAAGACCAACCAGAGCGCAGGTCGCGCTCCCTTCTCCAAGCTAAAAAATCATGAACGCGGCATACGGACACCGGAACAAAGCTCGACGGTTCCACAACCCAACAATCTCCCACTTGGAACCTTCGAGATTCTACATGCACATCACATCTTAATTGTAACAACTCAATCCAAATCCAATTTACTAATGAAACACTCGCCTCATCCATCATGGTCTTCAAGCAAGAAGACCCACTGAAGTTGAACACAACTTCAACTTCTCAGTAGGCACAGTCTTGGTCAACATATCCACCGGATTCTCACTCCCTTGGATCTTCTCAAGTGCCAAAATCTCATCCTCCAACAAAGATCGGATAAAATGATACCAGAGACCAATGTGCTTGGTCCAAGAATGAAAGGCGGAATTCTTATGTATAGCACTTTGACTGTCACTGTGTAACACACTCTCTTTCTTCATCCCAAGCTCTTCCATCAATCCTTGTAACCAAATCATCTATTTGATTGCCTCTATAACGGGTGCATACTTTGCTTCTGTGGTAGACAAAGCAACGATCTTCTGTAACTGAGAAATCCAACTCACTGCAGTAGCATCTACCTCACCTGAAGTGCTACTGCATCCAACTCACTGCAGTAGCACTTCTGTAAAGACATAACCAGTAGTGCTTCTTCTGCGATCTACCTCACCTGCAAAGTTGGCATCTACATACCCTTGCAAGTCCACAACACCCCTTCCATAACATAGGCATTTCTCAGTAGTACCTCTCAGATATCTCAATATCCACTTCACGGCTTCCCAATGTTGCTTGCCAGGATTAGACATAAATCGACTGACAGCTCCCACTGCTTGGGTTATATCCGGACGCGTGCAAACCATGACATACATAAGACTTCCAATGGCAGAGGCGTATGGTACTTTAGCCATGAAGTTTCTTTCCTCAAAAGTCTTGGGAGAGTGTTCCTTGGACAACTTGAAGTGGACTGCCAAAGGTGTGCAAACTGGTTTCGCACCACCCATGTTGAACCTCTTCAATAACTTTTCAATATACTCAGCCTGAGACAACTCCAGAATACCTTTCTGCCTATCTCTTCTGATCCTCATCCCTATAATCTATTTCGCTGCACCCAAGTCCTTCATAGAGAACTCACTTGCCAACTTCTCTTTCAATCTCCCAATTTCTGACATATCAGAACTTGTTACTAACATATCATCAACATATAGCAACAGGATGATGTAGCTGGAGTCGAACCTCTTGAAGTAGCAACAATGGTCAGCGTTGCACTTATAGTAGCCATTTCCTTGCATGAAGTTATCAAACTTCTTGTACCACTGCCTAGGGGATTGTTTCAAACCATACAAGCTCTTTCTGAGCCTGCATACCATATTCTCTTTACCCTTCTTGATGAAACCCTCCGATTGCTGTATGTAAATTTCCTCAACTAGGTCACCATGGAGGAAGGCAGTTTTAACATCCAACTGCTCAAGATACAAATCTTCCGCTGCAACAATACTCAACACTGACCGAATAGTATTCAGTTTCACCACTGGGGAGAATATCTTTGTGAAGTCAACGCCTACTTTCTGCTGAAAACCCTTGACTACTAGCCTCGCTTTGTATCTCTTGGAACCATCATGTTCCTCTTTGACTCTAAACACCAATTTGTTCTATAGAGCCTTCTTGCCCATGGGTAGTTTGGCTAACTCCCATGTCACACCCCGAATTTCGACAGAATTCGGAAAAACATTATTTGTTCCCGACTCTTCGATCTCCGAGGTGTGACGCACTCTCCACTTCCAAAAACCCATAAACAGTTTAAATGTGCGGATAATTAAAAACCAATAAAATTTTTAACTTAAACAAAAGTCCTCTTCATTGCAAAAATTCACAAATAAGATTAGGTTACAAATCTCTTTTCCATAACTCTTTAATTAAATTTACAAATGAAAATACAAAAAACATTGTCTAGACTGAAAATCTATATCACCTCAAGGGAAAACAAAACATATCCTGAGATGCAACGCTAACGCAAAACCACAAGCAAAGAACCAAACTTTTTTTCAACACTAAACTGTCAAGACTTATCAACTATGTTCATTTATCGAACACACCGATAAGCAAACATGCAAATCGGGTTAGCATTATAAAAATCTTTGGTGTGAGTAGCTCTAAAATACAATATATACTTATACATATATATACACAATCCATAAGGCAGTTAGTTCCTCCACCGAGGCGCCTTAACTTTCAACGACTAATACAACATCCTTAAGTACAATAATTAAGGCAGATAGTTCCTCCACTGAGGCGCCTTAACTACCTACTAACCACACAACAAACTATACGTATAATAAATAAGGCATGTAGTTCCTCCATCGAGGCGCCTTAGGTTCTAACTAAACTAATAACCAGCCAAACATATTTTATACTTACCTCATTTTATGCTCAATTACAGAGTGGGTCGTCTTTGCACAAGTAATTAGTTTGACCCACCCTTCTGCAAAACCATATACAAATCATCTATCTAAAAATATATCATTAACACACATATTACCATAATTATATTAATTAAGGCTTTTTTTGTGTGTCCCTAAAATCACGTCGTATCTATGTCTTACCTAGTTTCCCTGGCTACCACAATCTCTTCCCAACGCCGAACATGTACATCCACATGCCTCCCTCACATAATGAACCACTCCGTGCGTAACTACCCTGAGCGGGATGCCGCACACTAGGTAACCCTCATACGAAAGCCATTATGTAAGTACTGCCATTATTCGGCATAAAATATCGCGCATCTCGTTCTAATTTTGTGAATGGAATAATCAAGCCACTATTCGGCTACGCCAGAAGGGCCATTTAGCTTCACTGAAACGCCAGAAGGGCCAATCACTTTACTTACACCAGAAGGGCCATTCAGATTCACTGAAACTCCCAAAGGGCCAATCATATCACATACGCCCACACAGGGCAAATCACATGAGTTGTGGTAACTAGGTTCTAGGATTTTCGTTACGTAATTTATTCAAGTGTCATACATTTACATCTCAGAATAATTCTTATTCTATCTCATGCCAGTATACTTAATTGTACTGAAACTCAATGTTTCTCGTTATAATACAATCCACATTATCACGTGCCAATACTATTCATTGCACGATATCCAAGTATCTCTATATCAAATCTCGAAACTTATTATTTCGCGTGCCAATAATATATTGCACTACACCCTATGAAATATCTCAAGCCTTCATACATACTACAATTCATTTCAGTAGCAACTCATAATAGCAATCAATCATGTAACGTATTCATTCCATATATTTATGTGAACTTAATTCACCATCAAAGGCACGCATTATTTCGATCTATTTGTGCACAATATAAATAGTATATAAATAATCAAAATATAAGACCATTCCACCAAATATCAAAATGAAATGACTTTAAAAGAAGGAACAACTCAGGTCCAAATATCACGCATAATTATTCGAGTCCAAATCACCAGTCAAGTCAAACTGATCAACCATCAAAAAGCCCAAAACTAAAGTCCATGAATCTAAGTCCATATGTAACTTAATTATCATAAAAACGTATATATCTAAGTCTTATAAGAATTCCCCTCTTGTTACGTGCCAATATTTATATGCTTTACACACTACTTACGTCAAATCTTAATTAGATAAAGACAAACAAAGTTATGCAATTTTCAACAATATTTTATTATTACAATTGTCTGTATTCTTAACTATGTGAAAAACTGGAAAAAGTCAACATTCCACAGTCAACGGTCAACAGTCAATAGTCAACGGTCAAAGTCAAAGTCGACACGTTATGGTCAAAGTCAAACTGTCATGGTCGAAGTCAAACTATCATTGTCAAAGTCAAACTGTCGTTTCTATGTTCAACAGGTTCATGGTCATAGCCATGGTTCATGGCTAAGGTCAAAGGTGCATGGTTCATGGGCTCATGGCTAAGGTCATGGTTAAGGTCATGGTTCGGACCCACTAGCCAAGCCCAAACCCCAAACCTTATAACCCAAAAGTTTAAAGGTTAAAAGACCCATTTGGATCTCTATTAAGTCCTATGGACTGGCCCCAAGCAATATTAGAAATTGGCCCGAAAATTTTAAACTGAATTGGCCCAAAACTAAAACAAAATCAGCCCAAACAAAACAAATGAAACTGGCCCAACTAACAAGCTAAGGCCCAAAAACTGAAATTAGATTTCGGCCTAAAAACTGAACTTAAATATTTCGGCCCGGCCCAACAGAGGGATCAGGTCGTCTCCTCCATCAGTTCTCTTCCTCCAGCCACCAAAACCGGCCACCACAAAATTCCAATCGCCACCCAAAAATAACCAACCGAAATGGGTTAGGGTGAAAAACCCCAAAACATTAATTAACCAAGAACTCCCAATTTCCAGTTTCAAAATCACTCCCCAAATTATGGATCCGACTGCCATTAATGGTTTCTTGGAGCTTTCACCAGCACTCACACCCCTCCCCACGAATCTAAAACCCATCATCAGTCCACAACAAGACATAAACAACAATGACAGTTACATAAAATTTACTGGCGATTTCTCTGGCCGCCATTAACACATTTATTCAAAGCTTCCAACAGCCCAGTAAACCAACAAGCCCAAATCGATATCCCGACCACCATATTCCATCCAACAACCAACTTCAATACTACACTCCCGACATAAATCAACAAATTCCAAGCCACAGTAAAGAAAAGTGCAAACAGATAAACAGAGAAACAGGACGATTTCTATAAGTTGGACTTTAACTCCCTTACCGGGCCATAAAGCTTCGACAGCCAATTCCGAGTTTCGGATGTAACGATTTATCAACATAACAAGAGGAAAAATTATCGACAGTAAGCGTACATAAAAAAAATACGTTTAATGGAAGCAAAACTCTGACAGCAGTAAAACTTCGTCCCGTAGATTTGGCGAAATAGATAAAAAGTAGTTACTCACTTGTATAAAGAGCACCACGAATCTCTCGTAGTCCGAACCGTCGCGCTCCAATGCTCTAGCAATCCAGCTTCTATCTCGATCTGCCTCCATTTTTATTATATTTTATTCTCTAAAAACCCTATTCTCTAGAACAATGTGATTATATACTTGGGTTTGAAACCCAAGCCCAACACAGACTCGGGCCCAGAAACCAGGCCCACGTATCCCAAATCCAATCCAGCGAATTTTAAATAAATAAATAAATTAATTAATAAAATAAATAAATTCGTATTTTAAATACGGGCGTTACATCCCACGTGCCATTAGAGATGAGGGACTTCATCTCATCTTGCATAGCAAGCTCCCACTTGCTTGCATCACTCGCCTCTAATGCTTCATCATAGCATTGAGGCTCTCCACCATCAGTAAGTAGCAAGTAATTCACATAGGTAGAGGGCGGATATCTCGTACTCGGTACATGTGGCCTGGATGTTTTCCTTGGGGCACGAGGTGGAGATGGACTCTGTGGTGTAGTATCCTCATTGTTATCTGAGTCACTACTACTGTTATCTTCTGACTGTGGGGCTCCCACTATACCACGACTTACATTAAAGTCTTCCAACTCAACATACTCTGTGCGACTCTCTGTAACCGATTCCTTAGTTTGTGCTTCACCTCTGTCCTTGTACATCACCTTCTCATTAAACACAACATCTCTACTACGAATGATTTTCAGATTTTGATCATCCCAAAAGCATCACCACCATAGCCGATGAAGGTGCACTTTAGTGACTTAGCATCAGGCTTGCTTCTAGCTTGGTCACTAATGTGGACATAGGACACACAAGCAAACACATTCAAATGGGAAAGGTTTACATTCTTCCCGCTCCACACTTCCTCTGGAATCTTAAAATCCAAAGGTACTGACGGTCCTCTATTGATCAAGTAAGCTGCTGTGCTAACACTTTCTGCCCAGAACTGCTTGGGAAGCCTGCTAGTGTACGCATACACCTAGCTCTCTTTGTCAGTGTTCTATTCATTCGCTCTGCAACCCCATTCTACTGAGGTGTCCATGGCAAAGTCTTTTCCATCTTGATGCCATTGTCAGCATAATACTTCTTAAAACCTGAATCCTCATACTCTCCACCGTTGTCGGATCTCAGCTTCTTTACTTTCAAGCTTGTCTCATTCTCAACCATGGCCTTCAAAGTCTTGAATAGTTCTAATACTTCTGACTTGTGTCTCAAGAAATAGACCCACACCTTCCTAGTATGGTCATCAATGAAAGTCACAAAATATGACTTTTCGCCAAGTGAAGAGGCATTAGCTGCCCCCCAGACATCTGTATGAATCAACTCAAGCTTGCTAGCTTTCGGAGTCTGACCCTTTCTCTGAAAACTCACCCGCTTCTGCTTTCCAAATACACAGTTCTCACAGAAGTCAATTTCAGTCGACTGTAACTTTGGGAGTTTACCAGAAGAGTGAAGGATTTTCATTCCTTTCTCACTCATGTGACCAAGTCTGCGGTGCCAAACATTCGGATCCTCTTTGCCATGTGCCACGGTAATCGACTCACAACCATGTTTAGTCATGTAGAGAGTACCATCTTTCTTACCATTTACAACACAACCATTGAACCCTTCGAGACCTTCCAAGTGTTACTGGTGAAGATTGTAACAAATTCTTCAGTTGCCAATTGCCCCACATAAATCAAATTCTTCCTCAAATCTGGAACGTGTCTGACGTCCCTCAATAACCATGACGAGTCATTCATCTTGACAAACTCAAAGAACTCTCGATGTGAGGTAGCATGGAAAGATGTGCTAGAATCAAGTACCCAAGACTCCTTCTTTTGCTCCATCGAACATATTAAGGCATCATCTACCATCTCAACAACATTAGCTTCTTGATTCTTTTTCTTGTTCTTATTAATGTTGTTGTTGTTTCTTGGTGCCGGGCAATTGGGACTATAGTGGTCAGGCTTACCACAGTTGTAGCATACAACTTCACTTATGTCTCGAGGTTTGTGTTCAACGCTTTGCAATCGGGGGGCTTGAGATTTCGATCTCCCCCTCCACTTTTTCTTACCACGAATCCTGTTTGAATTTCTTCCCCTACTTTCAGTGCTCAATGCCGACCCTGAAGTTGACCCCGAAGATGAAGGACAATCCTGTCTCCAAATTTCCTCTGTTAGTACCATACTAACAACGTGCTCAAACTTCAACTTGGTCATTCCCGCAGAGCCACTAATAGCCGCCATAGTCGCCTTCCAACTTGGAGGCAATTGTCCAAGTATCGCCAAAGCTAGCACCTCATCATTAAATGTAATCTTAACCGACTCTAATTGGTCCTTAGTTTGGTTGAATTCATTTAGGTGATCCTTGAATGAGGTCCCTTCCGACATTCTTATACTAAATAGCTTGGTGATCAAATAGACTTTGTTCGCGGCCGAGGGTTGTTCATACATCGTAGTAAGTGCCTCCATGAGAGACTTCGCCGTCTTCTCGGTTTTAATATTGAAGGCTATCGACTTTGAGAGACTCAATCGGATTGTGGCCAATGCCTTTCTATCTTGCAAATCCCATATGTCTTGCGGAATCTCCTCGGGATTCTCACTTATCAACGTTTCCATCAAATCCTTTTGATAGAGTACATCCTCAATTTACATCTTCCAATAGCCGAAGTTTGTTCCATCAAACTTCGACATCTTGTAGCTTTCTTTGTCGGTCGTCATGACTTCCACTGAACCAAAACAACGGTAGAGAACTTCTCAGAGGAATTTCTACAAACACCTAGCCTTCTCTGCTAAAGGTGGAGTCTTTTCCTCATACACCCTGTATACACTGATTCAATGATCTCGCTATGATACCACTTGTTGGGAGATTTCACTAGAAAGTCACACCTCAATCTAGTTACTTTCTATCCCAAATGATTTCAACTTGGAGCTCACACCAAGAAAATCACCCACCCAAAACTTTGGTAGTTATCACAACAAACTCAACATGCAAAACCACTAATTTATCATCACAATCATAGCAAACAATAAATATGGAAGTAAATGATGCAAAGAGACACAAAGATTTAAGGTGGTTCGGTAAATGTTACTTATATCCACACAAGAGCCGAGTTTTCTTTATAGCAAAGATTGGAGAGTTTACAAGAGGTAACAAGAATCAAGAACAAGATGCCTCACTCAAATCCTAGCTCAATAGAGCTCCCACAATACCCAAGAAATGAATCTCTCAAAAGTTGTCTCTAAACCATATTCTATTTCCTTTATATATGTACACATAGAAAAAGGTGAGAAAATGGGCTTTGGGCCAAAATATCAAAAACCAGTGAAAATTTAGGAAGGCATGAGCGCGGGGTGCGCCTTGGCCAAGGCATGGGCGAGCGCAAGTCGCGCCCCCTTCTTTGCTGACTTCCAGTGAATTTTGCAAGTCTAGAGCGCGGGTCACGCCTTCTCCAAGACCAACCAGAGCGCGGGTCGCGCTCCCTTCTCCAAGCTAGAAAATCATGAACGCGACATACGGACACCGGAGCAAAGTTCGACGGTTCCACAACCCAACAGATAATGGTTCCTACAAAGGATATCATCACATTCAATTGCGTGAGCAACCCCGAGCAACTTGACCCAACCTGAGTAGAGTAGGGTTTGGGTTGATATATTTCTTATGGGCTGCGGTATTGGCACCCCCATAAATGGGACTGGCACCCCTTTGACCAATTCAACGGTACTAGCACCCCTCCATTAAATACACAAAAAATACTAACGGCAAGCGCCTGCTGCGGGATTGCACAATCCACGACATCGGGTTGCCGCGAGATCCCATATCCCATGGAAGGTGGCTGTCGTGGGTATTTAAAAAAAAAAAAAAAAAAAAAAATTAATAGCCACCATAAAAAAAAAGTTAGTTGCTGCGAGATGATTTTGTTTACTAAAATGGAGTCTTTGCTTGTGTTAATTATCAAAACTCTTCTTCATTAATTTGATCACAAAATTTTCTTATAGCATATGAAAATATTTGCCGCGAGATAGCAAAATTATGGCTCGATTGTATATTTTTTTTGTCATGGTTTTGGTGTTGTTCTTGGAGTGTATAAAGAAACTTTAAAGAAGAAAATGAGGTATCCATATGTCGTGTGTGTTCAATACGCAAAATTTGAAGTGAAAAAAAAAAACAAAAACAAAAAAAAAAAATGTCGCAGCAACTGCCTTCCGTGGGATATGCGATCTCGCGGCAACCCGATGTCGTGGATTGTGCGATCTTGCGGCAGTTGCCTACCGTGGGATATGAGATCTCGCGACAACTGCCTACCGTAAAACTATGGACATGTGTGGAAATAGCAAACTTTTTTTTTGTTTTTCCTCCATAAAAACTGAAATTTGACATCTGTCTCAAATTTTAGACTGACTTTTACAATTTTGACCTCTTTTATTAGTCCCAACTAAAGAAGCCAACTAGAAGCCAACTATCAACAAAAAAAAAACTACGAACTAAATCAGTTACCAAAAGAGTAGTGGGTTAATCAAAATAACTAAAATTCATTCGAAATCTACAAAATTCCAATTAAAAGTGAGATGAATTTATGGAGAGACCAAAACAATGTGAAAAACATCAACTTCAAAAACGGAAAAAATGTATGTTGATTACAACTAATTTCAATACAGCTTTAACAATTTAAAATGCATCTCTGACAATTTTGAATAGCATGTTTAAGCTTTGTTTGATGTAATTCAAATTGTGAAATTGTGAAAGGACAAATAGTTTTTTTTTTATAAGACAATTGTATTATTTGATTGCAGTACATCTTGGAGCAATACACACGCACCCTTGCCTGATGAGTGGCCTCGATTGACACACACACCTACAGCCTGGGTACATTAGATTTTAGTATTATTTATTTGTGGAAGAAATTGGCAGTTACAAATGAAAGGGTAAAAAGGAGAAATAAGAAATTTTAAAAACAGTTAATTCACCGAAAAAGTGACGTGTTGCTAAAATTGAAGTAGAATCAAAAGATAATATTGGTCTTTTTCTAGACAAAAAGCACACTAAAGAAAGTGTCTAGAACCCAATTTCTAGAAAATTTGAAGTGAAAAAAAAACAAAAAACACAAAAAAAAAATATGTCGCGGCAACTGTCTTCCGTGGGATATGCGATCTCGCGGCAACCCGATGTCGTGGATTGTGCGATTTCGCGGCAGTTGCCTGCCGTGGGATATGAGATCTCGCGGCAACTGTCTGCCGTAAAACTATGGATATATGGGGTGTAAAAGGACATATAAAGAATAACCATTATTGTTTTACTTTTTGTCAAAAGGGTGCTAGTCCCATTTATCGGGATGCTAATACGCCCCCATTTCTTATTGGACCGAGTAGAGACCGCCCTTACTTGTTGAAATGAAATTAAAGGCTGTAAATCCTACTTAATGGAAATGTGTACGGCTTAAAATGATTGGAGGGAACTGCCCTACACTAGAGAAGCATAATATTTGCGGCTATCGTTAAAAAGAAAGAGAATACAGGTTTATATGTTTGTGTTTCTTATAGACTTATAGTTTAACTGCCTACCAAATCCATATTTTTTTTTTCTTCACCATCTCATAATGACTACTTCCAAAAAATCAAAAAGAGTAGGGATTCCGTATTTGCCTGCAGAAATAATATCCGACATCCTGCTAAGGGTACCTACAAATGATATCATCACATTCAAGTGCGTGAGCAAGTTCTGGCTTTATGTGATCTCTGATCCAAACTTAGCCAAGGAGGTTCTTGCTCGCTCCCATCAACGTAAAGAAGATGAACAAGGAGAAGAGTTCATCTTAAAAACTATTAAGCAATCTGAAGATGAGATCAGCAAGCATGAGTACAGTTACTTTCTCATCAACTCTCAAAAGAATGCGAAACCGAAAGAGCTGCTATTTTCCTCCAGACAAGGTGCAAGTCCAGATGACAACTTATCATTGATCTCTTCTTGTAATTATTTGCTGCTTTTTCAAAACATACATCGTCCTAAGAATCTTTAGGTCTCTAACTTGATCACTTCCCAATTTGTTGCTCTTCCTCGTGCTAAATATAACCGTGCTAGTTGGGCTTTAGGCTACGACCCTCACATCCATAAATTCGGGAAAATTCCTAGCGTTCACACAGGGGAAAAGTAGGTGGAAAGAAGTACACATTCCTACAAGGTCATCCAGGCAACTTAAGCCATTATCAGAACTTTTCTTGCTAAATGATGAGTTGCATTGGCTGGTAATAATGGATAGCGAATATGAACGGTGGAACGGAACTAAGTGGATGTATCACTTGGTTTCAATAAATGTTGAAACAAGCGAGTTCAAAAGCACGATGATTCAACCACAGTTCGAAGATACAACATTACCATATTATACATTAACTAATGAGCGGGTCTGTATCTTGACAAGATATAAGGAGTCGTCTTTGTGCTTCACAATTTTTTGGGAGGAAGATCTAAGAATTTTTGTTTTAAAATTAGATGAAAGAGGCAATTCCGAAGAGTGGATTGAAAGTGGTGATGAAGTATGTCTGGAACTGTTTTTACACGATAAGCCTTATACCTTTTTAGACAACAACTTGTTATCCACAAAGGTCTGTATTGTTCCACCGAAAGTTTCTTATCATGCCTTTGAAATTTTTAGTAACTTTAAAGCTGTGGTGCATCACGAAGACCAGTTGTTCTTTTGTGTAATGAAGAGCGAGAGCGAGGAGTGGAGGCAAATTGGATTCCTAGGCAAGGAGCAAAAGCTGTGTAGACAATACATACCTGTGTCGATTTAATACTCGTGTTAGTTTCTATGAAAATAACACTAGTATAGGTGCAGTGGGAATTCCTAGAGTATGTGTTTGCTAGTTTAGTAACCACTAGGCTTATTATAGGGTTAGATAGGGATACCCCATTTTCAAAAATATTAGTGATACCCAAAGTTGCAAGATCCAACGGCTCTTAGGTGAATTATTTTTGTCACATGAAGAAACATTACCGATGGATTGGAACTGGGGTATCACTAATATTTTTTTAATTGGGGGGGGAGGAAGATTAGTGTTGCAAAATAAGATATAGAAACAGCTTTTGATATATGAGTTGCTGCTAATATTACAAAGACTGTTAGTAATTTTAAAGTCCCATTTACTGATTTACATGACAATATGACATACATCTTGAGAAGATTGATAATTCTTATCGAAAAAAAGAGAAGATTGATAATCAATTCCTGTAACTGAGGCTGGTTTGCTGTCTGTCAATCTTTAGAAAGTTTCTTAGACATCTTATATAAAGTGTTCAGATCAGTGCTGCCAGTAAGCACGCTTACACATCTCCTTGTGAGTTGTGACCCGTGCACCTCAACTCCTTAAGCGATTGGAATTTGATATTCTTAGCTCTCTCTCCACAAGTTGATTTTATGAAAATGAACTTATCGAGAGAAAATAAGAACTTGCCACTTAAACACTTTCATGAAAATTCAGAATCAAGAATTCTCTAGCATTATTCCACTTAGTAATTTACGAACATTCACATATAATTCATATATGTTTTGTACTTTGGAATTTAGAATTAAGGTGGATAACATGATCACGAGCTCATTTTCATAAATTTGAGTTCTAAACTTTCTTGAGTCGCTAACTTTGACTCTAAACTTACTTGAGCTATTACTCTGACTCTAATTACTTCATTTGAGTCATGTATCAGAAAGTTGTTTTGCTTTTGGTGTCAGAAAATGAGTACACACAGATATATTGTCGAGCTATCAACACTTGAAATTGTTCGGTATTCATTCTCACAACACATTTCTCATTTGACCGGTATGTAGTTGATGAATATTCCATATCTTTAACTCGATATACTTTGGAATTTTCGACTTGGGAGACTTGGTGGATGAATATTCCATATCTTTAATTCGATATTCTTTGGAAGTTTCGACCTTTAAGCTTATCTAAAACTTGAGCTTTGCACCTACTTAATTAAGGTCGATAGATAACTTAATCGCAAATTCATTTAAAACTTGAGTTCTAGTTTATTCGATTGAGGCGGATTAATTGTTGTTTACCACGATTGAAGACCATTTGGTAATTAATTGAAACCTGTCATTAGTGTAGCTGATTATTGTAGCTTTTGTTTCTTGTTTGTTCATTGGTGTCCACGTTTGTTTTATGGAAGCTCAGATTAGTTTTGATACTACATCGAGTAACGGGAAGCTTCTAGTTTTAGTCTTCAAAAACTAGTTCCTTTGCCTGTCTTCTTCAGCCTTGTCTGACCAATTGCCTGAAGTCACTAGGGAAGAACTAGTTTGGTTCTCGTCTGGTGGTTGTTCAATACTTTCGGCAGATCACATCTCACTGCCTCGGCAGTCGGCTCACATATGGCGTGAACCCCTTTACAATCTGAAGCATCCTTGTCATGGTGGACGAACATGCTATGGACGTCACAATACATCTCACATCTTTACACACTGGCAATTATTTATTTCTTCTTGTTCTGCCCTTGGAATCTTAGATAAAGTTCGTTTATTCTGGTAGAAATCCGAAGATATGTTGTAAACGCTGAGCATTACGTAGCCCCAGTCTGTTTTCTAATTCACCCACGAGTTATGATCGCAAAATCTAGATGGTATCATTCCTTGATGCCATTTTCCAGACTGGAGAGATCATTAGCCACTGCATTTGGGACTGCACTTTGTTCAGTTTATGTATATCCATAGTTTTGTTCATCCTAGTCCCCCTTTTTTTTTTCTTCTAAAAGGTAACTTTCTTTGGTATTACATTTTCCTACAATCATGAAACAGAAGGCATGACCACGAATGCCAAGATCAAGCTGTTGAAGTTTGTGCCTCGTCACAATAGATTATAAACGCCCTCATATAGTAAGCAGAACTTCTGTATTTCTGATGCATCATGGCCGTATAGCACTAAGTTACAACTCCCAAACTTATTAATCTTGTGAGTGCTTAGGAGAAGTAAATTACACAACATTTTGAACCCTTCAGAAGCATGAGTAGTTGTTTAGAAACCTCCATTTGCTTCTTTGGATCTGTGGATAATTTTGATGAAGAAATGACAATCATTTTCTCCAAACTTCCTGCATTCTTCAACAAAATCCCAATCAAACGTAGCACACTCTCTCCCAACAAATCTCTCGAGTTCAACTTACTTCAGGTGGGAGAGAAAACACCCAGGTACTGTTTCATGCGTCCAACCAGGAAAGTAAGCATCGTTCACAATCTTAAGATCATCAACAATGTCAAGAGATACTCAAGATTAGGCATGTCAGCCAGCAAGATTAACAGATTTTCACCACTAAAACTTCGTTGATGTCCTTGTCCATCCACTAGCACTTCCAGCTTGGTCAAGTAAGAAAACATTTGCAAGTGGGCTAAGATATATATCTACCCTCGAAAGAGGCCCCAACCAAATCAGCAGCAAGAACTGATCTTAGAAGTTCTGACCGAGACGGCAATGTCCTGCATATTTCTGAGGAAGGGAAGGGTGTGTGAAGAAACCAACCAACTTTTTCATCTTACTGGTATACTCCTTTAGGCATTTCGGAAGAAACATAAGATGTTGTTACAGTAACCATTATAATATTGGTGAACTATCTTTTCATCAAGGAATACAGGAACGCACCTCTTCTCAAAGGCATTAGAAAGTGCTCTTTGCCCAATCTTATCTGGTACATTAGCCCCAGCCCATCCTATCCATTTTGCTTCTCCAAAAAGAGCACAAGAAGACTCCTTACCCAAACACTAGCTTGATGTTAACATCAAACACTTCAACACTTTGGATGTCTAATGTCTAAATGACGCTGAATGTTTCATGAGTTCTTCTGGGATGTAGACGCGGGCTTTTGCTTTTTTGTCCTAGTCACCCTCTCTGAGTTAGTATTTTCATTAAAGCTACCTAGCATATCTTTCCAGATAAAACCACCTACCACACGAGTGCAGTTCTAGCTAGACAGTACAATGTGATTAAAAATCAACACAATTTCTGCAAGACTAACTAATAGAAGAAACTCAAGACTTCGATGTTGAGTAATCCTCCCATATTTTAGTTCTTGGCAGATTAAACACATAACAAACACAGAGTACTGAGGTCTGTTCCAATGGTTTTCCACATTACCGGGATAGAATTGATACTTTCTTAGGGTGAATTCCATTTTCAGTGATTTCTTTGGTTGGGAATAGTGGCAGGCACTCAGAGATTGTAATTTAGTATGTTGTGTGCATTCACTTGTAAGAACTGTAAAATTATGAAGGCAAACCATATAAATGTCTTAAACTTGATACTGGAACTAGACAACGAGCTCAACACAGATCTTTAACTCCTGGGGTGAACACTTAAAAGATCGATGTGGAGCAGCTAAGATGTAGATTCAATACTCCACTTTACAAGACAGCTTAGATTTGCATCATACAACCACAACGAAGACTAAGTAAAGATAACAATGTGCAGCAACAGTTCTGAATTCACCTTCATAGTTTCACCAAAGTGCTCCGCTGCTCAATGTTTTTTAGAGGACTGCAGGTAGTAAAACCATAAAGATGTCAGCAGGGTTATGAAAAATATACATATCAGAATCACACTAAACGGTAAAGAAATTACATCAAAAGTCTTGGTCACATATTCCAAAAATTCAGCAGCTTCTTGTTTTTTCTGTTCAGCTGCAAAGAAAACACAACCACATCAACAAACATTACTTTTACAACATATTGTTGTAAACAAGTTCAAATCAGTGATTTACATACCTAATTGCGAAACATCCCCTAGTCTCTTAGATACATTCTCTAATCCCTTACTTGTTCTCACAGCAAATCTCTGGAAAGTATGGCTGATAGAATAGGACCAAAGGAAGATAATAAGACCAAAATACCACCTTCAAAATCTATTTTATCCTATAATATAACAATCCGAATTCAAAATCAGATTGTAATATAAACAAACGAGTTAACCTAAATTTATCGTGAATTTAAAACACAAAAAATCTATATTAAGCAAAACATAAGCTGGTGGAAAAAAAGAGTGAGAAATTTGATTGACGCACGAATTATAACTTTTAAAGAATAGATGAGAACAATTGAGAGACAATATCCCATCGACGAGATTAAAGAAGCTGAAAAATAGAAATAAAGCAACCAATCAAAATGAAAATGACTAGTTACCTATTAGCGAGGGAATCCACGACTACTTTATCAACGACATAACTCACTGCTCTCTGCAGCAAAGTACCTCCACCCACCATCTTTCTCTCTTCTGCCGAAATTAAAAATAATAATAATAAGGATTTTGATAAAACCCTAATTTTCTTTACCTTTTTTTTTTCAGAGGCAACGAAACACTTGACCACCAGGGAGGAATCTTTTGTGGATTGATGAAAGGAGAGGAGTTTTCGGTTTTTTGTTGTTATATATTTGCCGATTTTATCGGCGAAATCAACGATAAGAAGAGGTCAATCTCGGCATTATGTTTATTTTTATTTTCAGAAGGTTGGGGTGACTAGTCCATTGGAGCATTTTAGGTGAGATATTATCCTGACATCAAACACCAAATTTAATTTGGTGTTTTTTCATTATCATGAGAGACATATGTTGATAAAAATACCAAAAAAATACCAAACCAAACACCAAATTGGCCAAAATTTGGTTTCAGCTTTGGTGCTGTATCAAATCTCTATCGCGGTTTTGGAAAAATCGCGCGGTTATTCTAACACCGCATGGGCTTGGGCTAAACAGTGGGCTTCAATCACGCGGTTTTGCAAAAACCGCGCGAGTGATTGGGAAAAAAAAGAAAGAAGAAAGTTGATGTGTGACACATCACGCGGTGGGCTTGGGCTTTTAAGATGGGCTTCAGTGGCGCGGTTTTGAGAAAACTGCGTCATTTGATGTCGAATATTTGATGTTTCTCCTGAAATTAGTTGGTTGGTGTTTTTTTGGTTTGGTTAAAAAATTTGGTGTTTTCTTGGTTTCTCTCGGTGATGACAAAGGAACCGTGCATAACATGCCAATGAAATTTAGCTTCGAATGTTGGAGATGAAAGATTAAGCCATTGAGTTCCTCTTAAGTTATAATAATAAATGTTCAAAATAAGAAAATATAGTAATTACCAACAACGGTAAGTCGGTAAAACATAATTGACAGCTAAACTGCAACCTGTAACTAGAATCTATTACCACATTTCTGTAGCAACACAAGGCGCCAAGACTAAGAATTTATTAATGACTGCCCACATAGTTTAATTAATAGAAATAGCTTGTCACTGGTACCTTTTACTAAAGGAGGGATTACACATGAACCAAAAGATTTATTATTAACCCATTGAGGGAACTGCAAATCCCTAACATCAAGACTGTACTGGTAGTGGCATGTCCCTTTCCTAGAAATCAAGATTGTGAAGGTGGTGGCATGCCCCTATTCTGGAAATCTGGATTCTGAATTGGTGGTTGCATACTCCTGTGTTGGAAACTTTGATCACCCACTCGCCGCTGCACGCCACTACCCTGGAAACCTTCACTACTCGTTGGTGGCACCTGCATGTTCCTGTTTTGGTAACCCTGATTACTCATTGGTGGCACCTGCATGTCCCCGTTCTGGAAACCCTGATTTCTCATTTGTGGCTCTTGCATGTCCCCGTTCTGGAAGCCCTGATTTCTCATTTGTGGTGCTCGCATGTCCCCTTGGAAACCTTGATTATTCACTGGGGGTGGCATGTCTCTACTCTGAAATTCTCGGTTCTGTGGAGGAGGTTGTACATTATCCCTCTGGTTGTTCCAGTTAGGTGTTGGAAGTGGCACGTCTCTACCCGAGAAATTATGGTTCTGACTGGGATGCTGCATTGGTGCACTCTGGTGATTCCAAGTCTGATTTGGAGGTGGAACATCTCCATTCTGATATCCTTGCCTCTCAATTGGTTGCTGCATGTCCCGATTTTGAAATTCTCGAGTCTGAGAATGTGATTGCGGATAACTGTTCTGGAAAGTCTGATTTTGAATTGGAGGTGGGATGTCTCTGCTCTGATAACTTTGATTCTGTAATGATGATTGTGGCATACCCGGTGTTTCAAAGTTTCGATTCGAAACGGGGTCTTTGGCATGTCTCTATTTGGAGTTGGCGATGGTCCTGATTGGTTTTGGACATGACCATTTGCATTCCAGTTCATAGCATCCTCGCTCTGATTATTAGAGTTTTCTGATGGCCGATAAGGTGTGGGTGGTTGTGAGGGAGGAGGCATGTTATCCCTCCGCCCTAATTTGGTCCGTCCGTGGCTTCTGTCGTCTGCGTCTATTCTCGCGATTGGTGATAGTTCTTAACCCATTCCTCATGATATACAGGATCATAGGGTACAGCCTGCCCATTAATGAATGGTTCCCCTGAGCAGGTTTAAGTAAAACAGAAGAAAGAAACATCATTGTGCAGTACAAGGCAGACTAAAAAGTAAACACTCCACTCAAAACAAATGCATTATCAAAGACATTTGTAAAACAAATACCAACACAAAAAGAAAATGACCAGCAAACAATTGACTTCTCAGAAAACAGGAGCATCAAATACCAATTGCAACTACACAACAAAAAAAGGTACAACATAAATCAAATGACATTCGAAAAAAACTAATCATACGATATTATTTAGAACCAAACAGAGTCAGCACAAAAAGAACTTGCAGTTACAATTTCTAGCAAAAACCAGATTCAAAACAAAATAAAGATTTAAGATATCTTGCAAATGATTGCTGCAACTTGCTTAAACCAAAAGTCATTTTCTGCGACAAAAAATGGACACACACATTCAAAGACTTCAAGAACGGGTAAGAGTTTTCACAGTTGGGTGAAGTTGTACGCATAATTCAACTTCATGGAATATTCTCCACTTGCCACCTAGCTGGAAAAATGGCTTTTCTGCTTCCAGACGTTGGGTCAATTGCTCCCTTTCAAGAACTTGGGAAGGAATGCCGACAAGTTTGGGCTAGAATTGGTCCGGCCACAAAATGTTGGACAACCTGACTAACCCCAAGCTCATATATTGATAGTATAATATTAAAGTTTGACGAGCTTGAGTTTAATTCAAGGGGTTTTTTAAGTCTCGAAATTCCTATTTCTAATCATAGTACAAAACATTCTTTCAATTAAAAATTGGATGGTTGAACGATGACATATGTTGAATATCAACAATGCATTGGACTGAAAAAATCGGGAAATCAACATATCCAATTATCTATAGTATATTTTGACGTTTATAGATCTTAGCTGAATCGTGGCACAAGAGGGTCGCATGCAAAACTTTTTGGGAGAAAATGTAAGATAATTTCAAAATGCAACTCCAGACGAACCAAAGTTTGGTTAGTGAAATTTTGCACATTTAAACACAACTCAATATATTAATGCACATTAATATCAAAACCCAACATAGAATGAAACTGACCAGCAAACAATTGATTTTGTAGAACACCAAACGCACTTCATAATATCCAAAACTAACTCAAACTTATTAAAGCGCAAAGACCTATAAGAGTAATCAAGAGTTACCTCCATAGTTCTTATTCCTAACATCCAGATAAGAATCTGGCAGAACCCATCTCACTTTCGGCAATTCTGTAGCAAACAACAATGCCAAAACACCATCAACATCCCAAACACATCCTTCAAATCGAAACAAACTAACTATGAGTTAATATACCCTTAAACTTATATGAGAGCTCCTCCGAAACAATGCATCCAAATGCAAAATAATGCCTCGTAGATACCGAATAAATCTGCTTTCGAGCTTCATCTTCACTGCAATAACAAAATAAAAATATATCATTTTTATAAAAAAAATCTTAAACCCTAAACCCTAGAAATAAAATAATCTACCTTCCAACAACTTGAGCCAAAGTCTTGATATAACTATCAATAATCTCATCTCTAGTAACAGCATTAACATCAAAAGGCTCTAAAACGACAAGCCAATGCTCAAAATCACATCCATCAAGAAGAATAGTTTCTTTCGGAGGTCTATTCGATGACTCATTATTCATCATACGTGTCGAACAAAGACGAAGACCCAAACACCCATCACTAATACTTCCCAAAGAAGTTGAATGCCAAGAAGAAGGAGAAGAAGAAAGTCTTTTTTGGTTTTGTGAAAATGAAGAAGAGAATAAGAGATGGTTGATGTTGAGAAACGAGAAATGGTGTTTTTAGTAAAGGACTGAAAAGCTCTACGACGAAGCATTGTGTTTTTAGTAATGGAAATTTTTCTTCACTGGTTTAAAGTTTAAACGAGGGTTTTAGGATAAGTACAATGGTGCGGCAAAACACCAAATTGTACGTTAAAACGTTATACCGCCAACCCTATTTTTATAAATTTCTTTATTTATGCAGCCAATTTTAACGTTATAGTGTATGCTCTGTACGCCATAGCCAGTGGCGGCCAGCAAAAAAAATTCAAATAACTCTACACGCCATAGCCAGTGGCGGTTAGAAATTTGATTTAATTCAATTAATAACCTACACGAATTCAATTATTATTTCCACCCGCCACTTCCAGCAGCGGTTATAATTGATTTCTATTTTTTTGTTTTTTTAATAACTTAATTTATGCAATTACCATTCTATCCTACCCTTTTAATTTTTTTTTGATTTAGTTGTATTTCTTTGTTATAATTTCAATTTTAAGATTAAATTTATTCCGATTTGCAACAACTTAATTAATTATTTAAATAAAACATTTATTGAAAATTAAAAAAAAAACAACAAATTAAAAAGAAATACATTAAAAATGCATCAAATACGTACGAAACATTTAAAATTCTTAATCAAATTAATCAATCGCTTTCTCCGTATTCTTCGAAGTACAAATTTCTTGAAGGAGTCTGTGCATTGCGAAGAGTTTGATCTTTCAAAATTTGTTTTTTTGCGTTTTTGTACCATTCTTTTCCTTGAGGTGTCATAGTCGATGTATTTGTGCTCATGATCTCCTTTTCCCATGCTAATGTCTCACGGAATTTTTTTTTTTCTGCAAGTTTAATCCTTGAAGAATTAGATGCTTCACTTTCATAGAATTTTTTCCCATGGTCAGTTGCTGCCTCAATGGCCTCCATCGCCCGTTGAGATTATCGCGTTAATTCTTTGAGAGAAGTTTTGTTTTGACTGTCAACTCTTTTTTTTTGTTTTGATTTGTCTCTTCCACAATCCGGTCTTTTTGATGAACCAGGTCTTTGCATTTCAGAATCAGGTGTTCCCCCCATGCCATCTTATTCGTTTAATGGAGTTGGAGACCACATTATGAAAATTAGTTTGAGAGAAACCAGTGTAGTTGGAATTGAATGGCGCCCATTTTTAAGTAGTCTTTCAAAATAAACCACGCATGATCAAATTTGAAGGGTTTATTATCTGAAGACCTGGTGACATACAACTTCCTTGCTTGCTCCATCTGTAAAAGAAAAAAAATATATATTAGTTTGAGTTTAATCAATTATATTCTAGCTAAATAATATATATATATATATAAGTTGCCATTTTCTCATGACTTTGTCAGATAATGGGATGAAGTAAGGTGCAGATAGAGAAGTTACGGCAGAGCTCAAGAAACTCCTATCCACTAAAATATTTCCGCCAGTCAAGCACAAGCTATAAGTTTCAACATGAATGCCATTATATCTTTTCAAAAATAACAATATTATAGCATTTTCTGATTTGAATTGTTCATAACAGCAATCTGAAGAACAATAGCTATCAAATGATAACCCAAAATATTTTCAAAGGACGGAAGGAAAACAATATGTAGTAAGAATCAGATCCAGTGGTTGCAATTACTGCTTTTGGCTCATGCCAGTTTCCTTGAAATGTGAAGCCTAGATGGATACAAAGTATGAAGAAGTTGGACTTTTGTTTTAATGCAGGTGGGAGGCCAACATTGCAGCCGATCAGGCTGCAAAGCATTGTACCAGACTTGGCACTCAGCAGCAAGAAAATTAGCATAAGGCATACTTTCATAGCTAAAGATATGGGAGGTCCCATGAGAGGCATACTTTAGATGAAACTAGGAGTTCCCTGGTATAAAAATATATATCGTAATTATTTGATTCATCTAATATAAATTCTGCTTTTTTAGAAAAAAAAAATGTTGCATATGTTTCCTTGATTTGGCCGTGCTTCGTATCAATTCCACTTCTTTAGATGAAATGTTTATGGATATATCAAAATTAAAAATAGACTTTTAAACATATACTCAATCTTAGACATTCTACTCATTGATTTTTCTCCAAAAACAAAAAATTAAGATTCAGCAAATAGTAGTTAGAGAAAATAGCAAAAATACTTAAAAAATACCTCATTATTTAAAGTTACAGGTAAAAACCATGATCACCTAGGATTATTTTGGAAAGGCCAAAGACAAATATATGGAAAACCGAAAAGGTTTAGGTGTACCACCAGATGCAAGGCTCTATAGCTTATACTCTATCTTACCTCTAGATCCTTCGCTGCTTGTTCCCTTGAGATTTCTTTGTGTTGCCGAGTACGTTTAAGAAAACCAATGCATAGTACTCCCTGAGAAATGATTGAATAAACCATGGAACTCCAGCAACTCAAATTCCAAATATAACTGAGAACTACAATTAGAATTAACAAAAAATGTTTCACTGTCAAGTACATAAAACTTTGCAATTTAAATACAAGAAATAATTACATAGAGTGGCAATGCATCCTAATCAGAACAGATGTTGAACAGGAAGATTACTAAGAAGTGCTGCGATCTGCTCGCTATCCTCATCCAAGAACTCCGACAACGAAAACTCCCACAATTTTTGTCAGGTTAAAAAAGAACATGCTTTGAAGGAAATTGAACAAACAATTGGCATCCAATCACGGAAACAACTATAAATCAAAATAAAGGGATTTCTTGATTCACATTTACAACAGTGTAAAGTACAAGAGTACTATAAACAAGCTTGTAGAATTACCTGCTGCAGTTTTTTTGCCTCCTTCTTTCTTTCCAGCCATTTTTGTGGGAAGTGGCGATGAAAAATTCAAAATTCAGCGCCAATTTATGGACTTCTATTTTTCTTGTGCGGTGGTGTTGAACAGTGAGAGTGAGAGTGAGAGATTTTTTTGGTGTTGTGGGTGTTTTTTTTGAAAGGGTAAAATGGGGAGATAAATACCTACACGCCTGTGGGAGTGGCGTATAAAAAAACTTGGTTTTTTTTTTTTTTTTAATTTCTTGCCCGCCACTACTAATGGCAGATAACAAAAGTGGATATTATTGTTACACGCCAGTATCACTGGCAGGTGAAAAACCAAACCATTGGGTTTGATTTCGCTATCCCACTAACGGTATCCACTGTGCTATTGTGGTTTGGTGTTTTGCTGCACCAAACCATTGGACTTAGCCTCAAACTAATTTTCATAACGGGTCTCCAACTCCATTAAACGAACAAGATGGCATGGGGGGAACACTTGATTCTGAAATGCAAAGACCTGGTTCATCAAAAAGACCAGATTGGGAAGAGACAAATCAAAACAAAAAAAAAGAGTTGACAGTCAAAACGAAACTTCTCTCAAAGAATTAACGCGACAATCTCAACGGGCGATGGAGGCCATTGAGGCAGCAACTGACCGTGGGAAAAAATTCTATGAAAGTGAAGCGTCTAATCCTTCAAGGATTAAACTTGCAGAAAAAAAAGAATTCCGTGAGACATTGGCATGGGAAAAGGAGATCATGAGCACAAATACATCGACGATGACACCTCAAGGAAAAGAATGGTACAAAAACATAAAGAAACAAATTTTGAAAGATCAAACTTTTCGCAATGCACAGACTCCTTCAAGAAATTTGCACTTTGAAGAATACGGAGAAAGCGATTGATTAATTTGATTAAGAATTTTAAATGTTTCGTACGTATTTGATGCATTTTTAATGTATTTCCTTTTAATTTGTTGTTTTTTTATTTTCAATAAATGTTTTATTTAAATAATTAATTAAGTTGTTGCAAATCGGAATAAATTTATTCTTAAAATTGAAATTATAACAAAGAAATACAACTAAATCAAAAAAATTTAAAAGGGTAGGATAGAATGGTAATTGCATAAATTAAGTTATTAAAAAAACAAAAAAAAATAGAAATCAATTCTAACCGCTATTGGGAGTGGCGGGTGGAAATAATAATTGAATTCTAACCGCCATTGGGAGTGACGTGTAGGTTATTAATTGAATTAAATCAAATTTCTAACCGCCATTGGCTATGGTGTGCAGAGTTATTTGGATTTTTTTTGCTGGTCGCCACTGGCTATAGCGTCAGAGCATACTCTATAGCGTTAAAATTGACTGCATAAATAGAGAAATTTATAAAGATAGTGTTGGCAGTATAACGTTTTAACGTACCATTGGATCACATTTTACGTGAAATTTGGTGTTTTGCTGCACCATTGGACTTAGCCTGAGAGAAACCAGGTGTAGTTGGAATTAAATGGTGTGCCCATTTTTCGTAGTCTTTCAAAATAAACCACGCATGATCAAATTTGAAGAGTTTATTATCTGAAGACCTGGTGACATACAACTTCCTTGCTTGCTCCATCTGTAAAAGAAAAAAAAAATATTAGTTTGAGTTTAATCAATTATATTCTAGCTAAATAAATATATATATAAGT
Source organism: Coptis chinensis (assembly GCF_015680905.1). Classification (NCBI taxonomy): domain Eukaryota; kingdom Viridiplantae; phylum Streptophyta; class Magnoliopsida; order Ranunculales; family Ranunculaceae; genus Coptis; species Coptis chinensis. The sequence continues at coordinate 78,985,045 of NC_141463.1, read as the reverse complement.
TGCCATTTCGTTATAGTTTGAGTTTAATCAATTATATTATAGCTAAATAATATATATATATATATATATAATATCTTACAATGTCCATTTCATTAGTTCTTGATCTGTTCATAGTCTCGGCTTGATTCAAACATCCACGAAATAAAGTAACTGCTTTATTTATAAGTTGCCAACGACTTGTAACACTTCTCATAGTTCGTGCCTCTGTAAAACCCCGTATCATCCTTTGATTCTCAAATTGTTCTTTAATTTTATCCCACAACATGTTGCCTGTATCATGTTGTCCCACAACATGTTGCCTGTAAAACCCTGTATCATCTTCTGATTCTCAATTGGTCTTGCATTACGACAAATAAAATTAAGTGCGAGTTATGATATGGCACAAAACTAGATGATATGGTATTACGACAAATAAAATTAAGTGTCGCATTTTATTTCTACTGATGGTATGACACAAAACTAGACCACACTATAGTATTCTACGTATATCAACACACAATCGTAGTCTCCTTAACCTAGAAAAACTCCAGTTATCTTTCAAAAGGATACTAACACATCATTTACCAAATCAAGTGGACGTATTGCTGAGACTTAGACAATGTGTTTCTAACCTTGGCTTCGAATGAAGGAGCAACTCGCTCTTGGATTTCTTTGGGTAATATGTTTTGAGAATCCAAGTCAAAGTGCTTGAAGAACTGGCTTGCTGGGAAGTTGTTAGTGACTAAATTGTCCCACAAAAACTTATGGCGTGCCCAATATAACATAGCAAAAAACAAATAGGTTTGGGAAAAAAATGTTTTCGCCCATAAAACAAAGTTAGGAAAAGCAGATTTATTATAGCTACCACTATAATGATATTAGATATTCCATGAGGAATTTTTTTACATGAAGTTCACAAACAACAATAGATCGAATTATTAAAAACCGTATTGATTGAATCAAGGAAAGAAACAAAAAAACTAATAATACTTATGTCAGCAAGGGATGCAGGACTCACTTTCCTCTCTCCTGGTCTACGATGGATGGTCTTGTTCCAACCACTATATAAGTTGTCTCAAATCCCTTGTGTGATAAGCAGAGCTTCAAGTTCTTCTCTACGCCTCTCCAATTGCTAAAATTTATAAAGAACGTTAAGAAATACTGCATTAATGTGCTAACAGTGGGCTTGCTTTCAAGTTATAAAAAGAAAAGGAAATGCAACTTATTTTCCAAGGAAATCAGTATACAGAACAAGTTGTCATAGTTGTCACTGAATTTAAAAGAATTTATAGTTATAATCCTGCTAATGTAACTCAACATTTCAAACGAACTACAAGTTTTAATTGCATACTTGCATACGTCAACACACTGGGTATATATGTTATTCAAATGTATTCTATGAAACACAGTTACTCACACCATAAGGGTTAGATTAAAAGCTCAAATCCAAAATTCTTATATTTTACTCTTTCATAACTACATATTCAATTACCAAACTAAGCTGATCTAGTTTCAGGATATTAGTCTTGCCAAAAACTACAAGTGAAATCTAACAAGCAGTTCAAAGCAGCTATATCTATACGGTCATATTAGCAATTAGACCTCATATGTAAGTATTTAGGACATTGTGGCGTTATGCTATATAGAGTAGAAGGGTCCGTAAAAATAACCAAAATTGAAAGACAACGAAACATCATCGCTGGTTCTAAGATGTTGATGGATACGCTGGTGACCTGGTGTAGAGTATCTTTTATTTGTACAAAATAAGGGGAGAATTGCTACGGTGAAAGTTATTTTTTCTTTGTGAGAGTTTCTTTATCCCCACCATAACATGTCTCCCCTGTACTTTGTTTATCTTCACATGAGCTCATGATGAGGTTCTCGTGGGTAAATTTCATATGGGAGGCATACAGAACTTCCACGTGAAAATTTTCTCATGACTTTGTCAGATAATGGGATGAAGTAAGGTGCAAATAGAGAAGTTACGACAAAGCTCAAGAAACTCCTATCCACTAAAATATTTCAGCCAGTCAAGCACAAGCTATAAGTTTCAACATGAATGCCATTATATCTTTTCAAAAATAACAATGTTATAGCATTTTCTGATTTGAATTGTTCATAACAGCAATCTGAAGAACAATAGTTATCAAATGATAACCTAAAATATTTTCAAAGGACGGAAGGAAAACAATATGTAGTAGGAATTAGATCCAGTGGTTGCAATTACTGCTTATGGCTCATGCCAGTTTCCTTGAAATGTGAAGCTTAGATGGATACAGAGTATGAAGAAGCTGGACTTTTGTTTTAATGCAGGTGGGATGCCAACATTGTAGCCGATCAGGCTTGGCACTCAGCAGCAAGAAAATTAGCATAAGGCATACTTTCATAGCTAAAGATATGGGAGGTCCCAGGAGAGGCATACTTTAGATGAAACTAGGAGTTCCCTGGTATAAAAATATATATCGTAATTATTTGATTCATCTAATATAAATTCAGCTTTTTAAGAAAAAAAAAATGTTGCATGTGTTTCCTTGATTTGGCCGTGCTTCTTATCAATTCCACTTCTTTAGATGAAATGTTTATGGATATATCAAAATTAAAAACAGACTTTTAAACATATATTCGATCTTAGACATTCTACTCATTGATTTTTTCTCCAAAACAAAAAATTAAGATTCAGCAAATAGTAGTTGGAGAAAATAGCAAAAATACTTAAAAAATACCTCATTATTTAAAGTTACAGGTAAAAACCATGATCACCTAGGATTATTTTGGAAAGGCCAAAAACAAATATATGGAAAACCAAAATGTGACTGCACAGTTTAGGTGTACCACCAGATGCAAGGCTCTATAGCTTATACTCTATCTTACCTCTAGATCCTTCGCTGCATGTTCCCTTGAGATTTCTTTGTGTTGCCGAGCACGTTTAAGAAAACCAATGCATAGTACTCCCTGAGAAATGATTGAATAAACCATGGAACTTCAACAACTCAAATTCCAAATATAACTGAGAACTACAATTAGAATTAACAAAAAATATTTCACTGTCAAGTACATAAAACTTTGCAGTTTAAATACAAGAAATAATCACATAGAGTGGCAATGCATCCTAATCAGAATAGATGTTGAACAGGAAGATCACTAAGAAGTGCTGCGATCTGCTCGCTATCCTCATCCAAGAACTTCGACGATGAAAACTCCCACAATTTTTGTCAGGTTCAAGAAAAAAACATGCTTTGAAGGAAATTGAACAAACAATTGGCGTCCAATCACGGAAACAACTATAAATCAAAACAAAGGGATTTCTTGATTCACATTTACAACAGTGTAAAGTACAAGAGTTCTATAAACAAGCTTGTAGAATTACCTGCTACAGTTTTTTGGCCTCCCTCTTTCTTTCCAGCCATTTTTGTGGGAAGTGGCGATGAAAAATCCAAAATTCAGCGCCAATTTCTGGACTTCTATTTTTCTCGCGCGGTGGTGTTGAACAGTGAGAGAGAGTGAGAGATTTTTTTTGGTGTTGTGGGTGTTTTTTTTTGAAAGGGTAAAATGGGGAGATAAATACCTACATGCCTGTGGGAGTGGCGTATAAGAAAACTTGGTTTTTTTTTTCCTTACCCGCCACTGCTGATGGCGGATAACAAAAGTGGATATTATTGCTACACGCCAGTATCACTGGCGGGTGAAAAACCAAACCATTGGGTTTGATTTCGCTATCCTACTAACGGTATCCACTGTGCTATTGTGGTTTGGTGTTTTGCTGCACCAAACCATTGGACTTAGCCTTAAAGAAAGGGTTTATGAGGAAGTGTTTTATATAGGTGGACATAATGGGCTGGATCTGAATGTTCAAATAGGCCCAATTGTGCTTGGGCTGACCCACTTCACACTTTCACAGCTACTAGTATACTGCATTGCAGTGGGGGCGTGAGCAGAGCCCCTGCGTATGCTATGGTTATTCGACAAATTCACTCTTCCAACATCATACTGCATGCAAAGAAGTTTGATGTCAAAGCATAACCAACAAACAAGAAATTAGATATTGCATGCACAGCAAAATATACATAGCAATAATGTCAATCAAGTTTAACACAACTAAATCAATTGCAAGGTAAAATGTACTCAGTTTTTACTGACATGCTAACAAGTTCCAATATATGCAACTTTTACCAGCTCATTTTCTAGTACATAATGTTATCACCACTTGTTTAAATCGTTGCTCTGTCTTACATAAAACTAATAGAAGGAGATAACTAGATAAGACTATAAATTGGCTTAGATCATGACTGCTTCAAAGTAAATACACAACTTGAGATACTCACATGAGGCACTGGAAGAAGTAATATTGCTAAACAAAACATGTGTAAAGAATATATTGCAATGCAATGCACCTGCCTACCCAATTCAATTGCTGCTAAACCAACACTCAAACGTAAATTGATGATACTCACAATCGTAACCTACACATTACCCTAACCAAAGTCAAACTCTTAGCCCACAATTGAACCTCCTCAAACCCCAAAAGAAAAGCATTAACAGACAAAGTATTCGAAAAGCATTAACAGACAAAATATTATGCAGAGAAATTTCATAAAAAACTTTATCAAACACTTTCTACACATCATCTAAAATTAATTCGAATAAATTTGGATATGGATTCGAATAAAACCCATATTACTGGCATTCAATTGCTATTTTACTTTGAACAAATTTAGCCCACGCAAAAATGGGAAACCAAAGCTACGAAACCCTTAATTAGTGTTCTACTTTGAAACAACAAATCAACTAAAATTCAGAAAGAAAAAGTTATAAATACACATGAATCATACGGGTTAAGAGAAATAAAACTCACCAATATTTGTTGCAAGATCCAAGGAGCGAGATGATGTTGGGACCTGCTATAGAGAAGAGAGTGAGAGGAGTTATTGAGCGAGGAGAACGAGAGAGATAGAGGAGTTGAGACCTGATAGAGGAGAGTTTTGGAGGAGAGAAAAGCGGACAAACATAAGCCAACCAAATTCAATTTTGAGCCACATACCCCCCTCGGCTCAGAACGTTTGCTCCACTCACTTGATGAAGTAGGAAATGCGTTACTTGTTCTTTTGGTGTTCTTTTGGTGAGATTGACAGACAATGATGTGGAATTGTGTATAACGTATTAACATTAAATCTAAACTATCTTAAAAATTGCGACCTTTATCTACAGTTCCGCTACAGTGGAATAATAATTTTTTATGTACCTCTAGGTCTCTTCGTCACTTTTCCTTCCGTTTTTGCCCCTGTACCTTCCGTAAGAATTAACCCTTTAGATAATCAAATCATCTTCCTATCTCACCGACTCCAATTTAGCTTCTCCTTCCCCGTCTCCAATCTCATTTAACTTCATAAATAATGGATGCTACTTCGAACACCAATCAATTATCTGATAAAAATAAAAATAATCGGTTGGAGCAACGACAAAATCGGTATAGAGAGCGACGCGATATGATGTCTGAGGAAGAATGAGAAATTCAGAGAGAACGTTGGCGTTCACAGTATAGAGAATGTAGACTGAATATGAGTAATTAATAGATTGTCGCTGACAAAGAACGTCGACGTCAGTATAGAAAGCATCGTAGAATTATGACCGAGGAGCAACGAGAAATTTAGAGAGAACGTTGGAGCTCGCAATACAGAGAGCGTATACGAAAAATGAATAATGAACAAATTGCAGCTGAAAGGGATCGTGTGAGGAATCGGGCTAGAGCACGTCGTTTATCTTTGTCTGGTGTTGAAAATTTGCGCAAGCTTGCTAACATCCCTTCAATCAGGTACAACTCATCTAATCTCACCTTCACATGGACAACAACCTGTAAGTCTGTAACTCATGGTCCTGTTATGCTGTTAGACCCATGGAATCTAAATTGGAAATGGGCAATAATTTCTTAGCATCACATAACGGATTCATAGAAATAGACTCCATCTAAGTAACAGTTAAAACTTATAATAAATCAAACATATAAAATTGTCGGCTAACAGTTAACATTTAGAACTCATAAGTAAAATCAAACATTACTTCATCTCATATAATGATAATGTTTAAGTCACCAAGATACAAAAAAAATCATCCTGAATAGTACTATGACAATTACTGTGACTTGCAGGCCAGCATGTCTCCCCTTCCATTGACAATATGGTTGGCAAAGATCACACTCTTCAATCCATTCTTCGTTCTGAAACCGATACACAATTGTCTTCGAAATGTACAAACACACTAACGTCTGATCATTCAGGTGTGTACGTACTGTTGTAATATTGTTTTCTATAAATTATTTGTTTGTTTCTTGGGCTTACTCGCATACGGTTACCTTACCGTGTCTTGCAGGTCAGCATGTCCACGATTCCATCTATTACGAATTTAGCAAAGATGCAACTCCTTCACTTGGCCTTGATCAGCCATCTACACTTACTACGGAACTGCGTAATTCTTCTTCTTTGCGTCAACTCTTATACTTCATCACACAATCACTATTCAACTCTTTATACTATATATATATATATATATATATATATATATATAATCATATATTTATTCTTCTTATTATATTATATATATATATATATATATATATATATATATATATATATATATATATATATATATATATATATATATATATATATTATATATATATATAATTATATTATATATATATTGTTAATTAATTAATTAACAATATTAACAATTGCAGAAAACTTAAATGCATCTCAACTTTTTAGCATTTTGCAACGACATCTAGACTCAAAAGTATCTAGGATTGGAGGTCACCATTACACTCCTGTTTTGGATATTAGCCAAGGTTCTATGAATGTTATATTTAATAATGCAGGTGTGTTAGATCTCTATTTTCTCAGCTAAACAACGTATATGATTCGTGTCATCAATTTTGTTAATGATTTAATCTTACTGCATTCTTACTTGAGCAGTTTCCACTCCCATTGTTGGCGGATTTAAAAAATCATATTCAAATATTTTCGGAGATTGGAACCTATATGAGGAAGGTCATGAAAATGAAGACCCTGATCAGTACCTATCTACTCTCACATGTTCTTCTTTATCTTTTTATGTCTTTACTTTGTGTTCTATTCATTTATTGCTATGGGGTTTTCCAAACACGTTTAATTATACCATCACAGATGATCTCGGTGTTGTTCAATCTGATATATCAAACCGGTCGAAACGACTGTCCAAAAGGCAAAGATCGTTTCACAACTGTGCTAGAGATTTTACCGACTCGCCTCCTCTTCAACGTATGCATTTAGGCAACATGCGTAAATGCATCCACTGTCAGGCGAAGTTATACCCTCACGAATCACAATAGTTCTATTGTCTCAATGGACGTGTCAACCTGCCACTACCTCCTGTACCTCCTCCATTGATGTATCTTTACACGGCACAATCCAATGTGGGTAAACATTTCAGAGATAATATAAGAAGGTACAATCATATATTTGCCTTTACATCAATGGGTGTACATATTGATGAGAACTTAGCTAATGGAAGAGATGGTGTTTATACTTATCGAGCACTGGGATCTATATACCATAAAATTGGTAGTTTATTGCCTGAAATTGGCAGTAGACCCTAGATACCTACAAATGTATATATATGACACTGACAATGAGCTAGACTACAGACTCTCTGAGAGTAATTCACTTGATAGACAGATCCTTGCAACTCTTAGACATATATTAGATAGATGCAATCCATTTGTTAGTGTACTCCGTCAAGTTTCATAGTGCACGGACATAGATAACATTCGATTGCAGATAAAAGAGAGCTCTATTGAACGACATCGCTATGCAATGCCCACTTCATCACAAGTTGTTGCTATCTTAGTCGGTCCTGATGAACCTTCTGATATAGGCGATAGAGATATCATTGTCGAGACACGGTATGGTAATTTACTTAATGTGCCTGACACTGCTGGATTTTATGATCCTCTTCAGTATCCACTTTTACTACCTTATGGTAGTTTTGGTTGGGATTTAAATATATTCCGCAATTACTCACGCCGGATAAGTTGTCGTGAATTCTACTCCTACATGTTACAGGTTCCTCTAATTTCTTATTTTAAAAAGCTTATGTGTATATTATTTACTTCCGCTTCACACTTATTGATTAGTTTATTTATTTTCTCTTGACATCGGTTTATCCTTCAGATCAGAGAACATGTCGACTCCCTGTTTTTTATTGGTGGAAGGCTTTTTCAGCAATATGTAGTTGACCAGTATGTCAAAATCTCAACTCAACAATTGAGATATATACGGGATAATCAAAACAATCTTCGCGCCGAGCTATACCAAAGCTTACATGACTCCGTCGTTGCTGGAGAAACATCTTCAAGTAAATTCGTTATTAATTTACATTTATTTGTTTGTTTATTTTATTATTGTAATGATTATTATCATTATTGTTATTAAAATTATCAATTAATATTTTAGGTAATGTTGGAAGAAGGACTATTTTGCCTGCATCATACATTGGTAGTCCGCGTGATATGCACAGAAGATATCACGATGCAATGACTTTGGTTCGGAAGTTTGGCAAACCTGACATCTTCCTTACAATGATTTGCAATCCAAACTGGGATGAAGTCAATGAAAGATTGGCTCCTGGACAAACAACACAAGACAGGCCAGACGTAACAACTAGAGTGTTTCGAGCCAAGTGTGAAGAGCTGAAAAAAGATTTGTTCAACCACCATGTACTGGGTAAGGTGATTGCACATGTACATGTCATTGAATTCCAGAAGAGAGGTTTACCCCATGCTCACTTTCTTCTGATATTTGATGAATGGGACAAACTACGTACTCCTGATGACTATAACAAATTAGTTCGTGCAGAAATTCCTGATCCATCTATAGAGCCTGAGTTATTTAACATTGTCTTGAAGCATATGATTCACGGGCCATGTGGGAGTCTGAATCCATCTTGCGTTTGCATGAAAGATGGAAAATGCAAAAAGAATTTTCCAAAGGATTTTGCAGCTGTTACACTGCAAGGTACTGATTCCTATCTGATATATCAACGGAGAAACAATGGTCGAGTTGTCCGTCTTCATCATGGCACACAGGAGATTGATAATCGGTGGGTAGTTCCTTACAATCCTTGGCTCTTGAAGAAATATGACTGTCATATCAATATCGAGATCTGCTCTAGCATCAAGAGCGTAAAATATTTATACAAATATGTCTACAAAGGAGGTGATCGTGTTTCTATGGAGGTCTCTTCAGAATCGAACAATTATAAAGACGAGATAAAACAATTTGTTGATGGTCGTTGGATATGCCTACATGAAGCTTTATGGAGAATATATATGTTTCCCCTAAACAGAATGTATCATTCTGTTTATACCTTACAGGTTCACCTTCCCAACATGCATCAAGTGACTTTCACAGATGGCCAAGACCTTCGAGTGCTGATGAATGATGAAAAAACATCATGCACAATGTTAACAGAATATTTTCATATGAATAGTATTGATCCTGAAGCAAGAAAGTATCTGTATCAAGAATTCCCGGAACATTATACATGGTGCAAGCAACTCAAAGTTTGGCGAAAGAGAGGAAACAAAAACCGTGTTATTGGAAGACTCTCCAATGTCTCTCCGTGTGAAGGTGATAGATATTACTTGAGGTTGATGTTGAATCATGTTCGAGGCACCACATCTTTCCAAGATCTTCTACAAGTTGGCTCCACAAGACACACAACATTTAAAAGTGCAGTTGAACATCTTGGTCTACTAGAAGCTGACAATGCCATTCGAGAATCATTACTTGAGGGGTCAGTCGTGCACATGCCCTCTGCCATGAGAAGATTATTTGTGACAATATTAGTTCACATTAATCCCGTTGGAGTGAAGAAATTGTGGGACGAATTTTACTCATTTATGATGGAGGATTATGCTTCAAGAAGCTCCGATAATGCAGTCAATCTTTTGCTCAATGATCTTGAGGCTTCATTGAGTGAACTAGGCAAAAAGATATCTGATTTCGATCTCCCGTCTCGATGTGATGATCCCATAGAAGGGCCCCATGTCCCAAGTTCAATTGTTGAAGAGCGCTCCGTACCAATACCTGCTGATGATCGATCTTCATATGACAAAATGAATTCTGGCCAGAGATATGCATTTGACAGTATAATGACTTCTATAAAGAAGAAAGAAAGTTATGTTTACTTCATTGATGGTCCGGGTGGAACTGGAAAAACCTTTCTGTATCGATCCCTCATAGCTTCTTTAAGGAATGACTGTCACATAGCAATACCAACTGCTACATCTGGTATAGCGTCAATAATGATGCCAGGTGGGCGTACCGCTCATTCAAGGTTCAAAATACTGATTCCTACACACTCAAGGTCAACCTACACATTCAGTAAAGGATATGATGTGGCTGCATTGCTTCGTGAAGCAAGTGTCTTGATATGGGATGAAGCATCGATGACTCACCAACATGCATTTGAAGCGTTGGATAGATCCCTAAAGGACATTTTTTATAACAACTTACCCTTTGGAGGGAAAGTGGTTGTAATAGGAGGTGATTTTCGACAACTACTTCCTGTCGTCAGCCGTGACACAAGAAGCCAGACTATTGATGCTTGCATTACCAATTCCCCTTTGTCGCAACACATACAAATCCTGCGTCTCACTGAAAACATGCGGGCCAAAACCAATCCTCTATTTTCAGATATGTTATTACGAATAGGAGATGGTACAGAAACTTATGTATCAGGCAATATGATAAGACTTCCAGATGATATAGTCATTCCATGGGAAGATGATCTATCTCTGAACCACCTTATAAATCAAATCCTCCCGCATCTACAGTCAAACGCACATGACAACAGGTACATGATAGATAGAGCTTTGATAACTCCATTGAACAAGAATGTGGACTTACTTAACCATGAAGTCATTAATATATTTCCTGGTCAAGAACTCACGTACTACTCCTTCGACTATGTTGAGAATGATGCCCATAATTTGTATCCTCCAGAGTTTCTACATTCTATGTCTCCTAGTGAGTTACCTCCGCATGAATTAACTTTGAAGCTAGGGTCACCAATAATACTCCTACGGAACCTTGATCCAAAAAATGGATTATGCAATGGCACAAGGTTGTTATGTCGTAAATTCTATCAAAATCTTATTTATGCAGAAATAATCACTGGAAGTTTTTCTGGCACGCCTACTTTATTGAATAGGATTCCCTTAAAATCCTCTGATGATGCTAGGGCCCCGTTTTGCCTTACCCGGAAACAATTTCTAATAAGGTTAAGTTTTGCACTTACTATTAATAAGTCACAGGGCCAAACCTTATCTCATGTCGGTGTATATTTGTCAGAGCATGTTTTCAGCCATGGTCAACTATATGTCGCACTCTCAAGGGGTATATCAAGGCAGACAACAAGGGTTTTAGTGAAGAATGGTTCTCTCATTGATCATCTCGGAGTTCACACGAGGAACGTGGTATACAAAGAAGTACTACAACAATCTTCTTGAAGTGCGAGTTTTTATTTAAGGTAACATCCAAGTCCTACCTCCATGTAGTCTTCACTAACATGTTCTCCTCATTTAACTCCAAAGCACAATAGTGTCTCTCAAAGCTTACTACCTTCTTTCTGTTGTAAGTAACTTCGAAACTTCTTTGTAATCTATTTTTTGTTCCCTATGACTTTCACTAATGTGTAATCTATTTTTGTTCACTCCTAATGTTTCAGGTTCGAGCATGGAATAATGTGAATTTTGTTTTCCCTATGGCTTTCACTATTACTATGCTTTCTTGGAGTATTCTTGAGTTTGGGGATTTGATAAATAGTTAATTGCAGAATGCAAAAGAATCTTTTCAGATATGGAGGTATATGTAATTCCTTGAAATTTACTTTGTGTTAAAGGTTTATTTATTTATTTTTTAGGACCTAACTTTTATGTCAAACAATTCTGTTGCACAGGTTGGTGATGCTAACAATGACCGTGCTTGCAGGGAGAAACCATGATATGTACACTTTTGTTTTCTACTGATCAATACTTTAACCAAGAGTGAAATTTGGAACATATGCCACTCAGCCGCTCTCTTCTGTTATAATATAGGACACTTAGAGTGTGTTTGTTATGATGGAAACACTATGGAAAGGAAAGGAAAGTAAGAGTGGTCCACCTTTTCCATAGTTTTTAAGGCGTTTGTTTACCCATGGAAAGGAAATGAGCTTTTCCATATGGAAACAAAATCATGGACATGGAAAAGGTTTTGTGTCCTTAGCTAACCCCTAAAAATTTTGTGGAAAGGAAAGGAAAGGAAATAGATAGCTAGGGACTTACTACTTACACACTCATGACCCAACAATACAATTATTCTTTTTCATAGCTTTTGCAAACAAACATGATTATTCCTTTCCTCAGTTTCCTAAACACATATTATTTAAAATTATTTCCTTTCCATTCCATTCCATAATAGACCACCTATTTTATTTTCTTTCTTTTTCATGAGTTAAAATTTAACAAACACACCGTTAGAATGTCATTTTACCAGGACGTACTACATACTGAAAGGTAGCCGCAGTATCCTTTTAATTCTATATATATGACACCTTATCATTATTCGTATAACTTCTAAAAATGAATGGGCAACCATATGTGGCCTACTTTGCGTCTTTCATATCCTATTTTTTTTCTACTCACATAGGAGTATAGGACAGATATTTATATTAAATCTAGCCTAATTTTATTTTTCACGTCTGCTTAAAGAATTCTTTAAATGCATACGTAGATAGATAAGGCTATGTCTTCATCACGAATTGTCTAAAAAATTATTCTGACAGTGTTTCTGACAGAAAAAATTGCAACGGAACAACCACAACTATATTAAAGGTTCTGTTCTCGCAGATAGATCGATAGTGAGAAACTACTATATTCCAGGTCGGGGGTCTCAGTTCTTTGGGTCTAGCCCCCATTGTTTCACTTTCAGCCGCCCCATCTATTACTTTTCCGAAAGAAACCAGTGCCATCAAATCGGAATGGTAATAAGTGTCATTTTGCTCATGATGAGAGTGACTTGCAATTGCCAAAGAATCGATCTCAAGTGAACATCAGAAGGGGACCAACGCAAGGACGACGGATCAGTTTTCCTGGGTATACAAATGAAGGTTCTGACTATTGAAACACGGGAACTTTTGAAAACACAACTAACTTTGCTTCTGAGAGCTCCTTACCACTAAGGCCAATGCTCAAGGTGTCAGTGGCAGTGGCCTACTGGTCAAGAATTGAGAGTTGGGCTCAAGGTCTTCGGTTCAATTCCCACCTTCACCGGTGAAATTTAACTATTAGAAAAAAAAAACTAGAGCCAATGATTTTTGCTATCATACTCTATATTCTCTGTTTTTTTTTTTTTTTTTGACTCCTATTTATTTTTTCCAGATTGCGAGTCCATTGGATTACGCCCGAAGAGGTTGGGTGAGTGTTGATGTTGATAGAATTGTATGTGAATCTTGCGGCTCAAATCTTAGTTTTGTTTTGTTAGCATCGTGGACACCAACTGAAGGTGAACCTTTGTTGTCCTCAGAGTTGTTAGTTTAATAATACTATATAACATTCAGAGTTGTTAATTTATAATACTATATTAGATTTAATGGGGAGTTGTTTTTTTATGTTTCATTTTCTCCATGAGCTTTCTAATTGTAGTCAATCTCATCTGTTTTGATTCAAGCTAATAATGCCGGTAAAGCCTTTGCCAAGCAGCTTAATGTTGCACACGGAACCTCATTTCCTTGGAGGGAAAATAGCTCTGCGGAAAGCTTGGTTCAGTTTCCTCCAACCCCACCTTCAGCACTAACTAGGGGCTTTAAAGATCGAAGCGACGGATTGTTGCAATTTGTTTCCCTTTCTGTTATTGTTGCCTCTACAATTGGTCTGATGCGACTTTCTCAGAGTTCACAAATTGATCGTCTTCTAGCCCAGTCAGAAACTTTGGCTGGAGAAACAGGTTACATACAAGGAATTTATTCATGCAGGTGACTTGGTAAACATATATTATTTGGCTACTCGAAGTAGAAGTTTCAACGTTTTCATTTTACCTTGGTTAATGATTTCCATTGACAGTCCAAAAGCTGATTAGCCTGTGTGGATGGGAGCCAAGATAGGTTCTTAACGTTCCAGACTGTGAAGAACACTCCGCTCAATCAGCTAGAGACGAATTCTCCTTTGGTCCGAATGCAAACTTACTCTGGCCTTCACATCATCCTGGACCTATCAAACATGCAATCTCTGCTTCTCTTAAAAGAGACATGAGAAAGAAAAAAATATTTTTTCCTGAGTCAAGATCTGAATCTAGGTCGCCTATGTTGGATTGAAGCGCTACAGTCAGAATCTAGGACTTCCTGACTGTTAATCTGAATCTTACGATCGTTGGGAATTGGGCAGCCTTCAGGAAGTGAGGTTGGTGATCGATCGCACATCTTCATTTGAATCAAGGGGACCAAGTGCACATAACCGGAACATTGAGGGTAGTGGGAGTATAGTTGACAGACCACAGTTGCTTCTGAGAGCTATGGTCAAGGGATCCCTTTTGGAGCAACAATTGGCGATGGCTCTGCAAGTAATGTGGTTGGATCAATGGGTGAAAATCTATAAGTATATATTAAGTAACTGAGGCTTGAAGGATTTTGTGCTGAAGTCATTGGTGAAACATGCAAGTGTTAGGAAGTGTGGTCACGGCATGCAGATTGATGATCCCAGACCCTTCCGTTTAGGTGTCATCATTAGAATATGCTCAATGGATAAATATTGATTTTTTGCTGAAAAATTAAGTGAAGAACATGGTACTAAATTAAGAGTTCTTTTCTTATGTGTTCTTTGCATTTGTGTATGTCATTTTTCATCTCCCTTTACTGATCTTCATTTACAATTTTTGCCGAATTTTTAACATAGACTGTCAGTTAAAAAAAATCATGAACATATACAGAGTTGCACCATTTTGGATATGTTGTTTAACACATATAACATTTATTCATTCAATCGACTCCATCTTCCACATATTCAATATCCTTTGTAAGTTCCATTACCTTTTATATAAGCAACCATCTTATCAGCCAAATAAATCAATTACTAACTCTCATAAATACAACTAATTAAATTTTCTAATAAATAAAAAAACAACTGGATCCATCAAGTAACATATCTCTATGAAGAGCATCCATGTTGCAGAACTAAACACCTCATGCTTCTTAATTTGGATGACTTGTCCTCTTTCCACCGACTACACATCAACTAGATAACATACACGTATTTTAATCTTAACAAGAACTAAATTTTCGTTGTCTGATACGTTTTCCATGTAGTAGAAACCATTATTACTTTAGTTACTTCAAAATTTACACTCATTCTCATTGAACTGTTATTCCATCTATTTTCTAGACAATAATTAATTTTATATTACACGTAGGAATTGCAACGAATGGCACATCTTTAACATCATTGCATTGCGGATATTGACTCAACTGATAGACAATGGAAAATAATGGCTAAAGTGAGTAGAATTTGGGAAACACTTGACTACATCACTAACGAAGTAAGAAGTCTAGACATGATGCTCATCGACAAGCACGTAAGTGTATTTGTATAACTTTTTAAAAAAAAAAAAAATAATAACTCAGCATACATATAGTTGTATGTGGACTTCATTTGGACTTTTATCAGGGTCATCAGATACATGCAAAAGTTGATAAGACATTGATGAATAAGTTCCAACACCAAATAGTTGAAAATGAGATTTACTCTCTAGATAGATTTTCTCTGTCAAAAAGCAAGAATAAATATAATGTCACTCTGGGAGAATATGTCATTAATTTCAATTGGCACACCAGCATAAAACCACTCAGAATTAAAGATATGAACTTTCCAGAGCATGCATTTTCATTTGTCAATTTCGATCAAATACCAACGAAAATTGACAACAAACATCTTATAGCTAGGTAAATACCTTTAAAATTATTTTATATATTAACTATAACCAACGTCATTCTAATCTTTTGTCCCATTCTCTTTCTTTACAGATATAATTGGACGTGTACACGAGTGGAACAAACTAAGGAATGTAACAAAAAAGAATGGAAACAAGACTTTTGTACGAGATATCAAACTCCAAGATGAACAGTTAGTTATTTCATTCCAATCAAACAAACAACTTGCTATATATCTCTCTTA
Source organism: Coptis chinensis (assembly GCF_015680905.1). Taxonomy (NCBI): domain Eukaryota; kingdom Viridiplantae; phylum Streptophyta; class Magnoliopsida; order Ranunculales; family Ranunculaceae; genus Coptis; species Coptis chinensis. The sequence goes on along the minus strand of NC_141463.1, from coordinate 78,968,829 downwards.
CTTTACCACACACGTACTATCTATTTCTAATTACATTATGCAGGGGATATGTGTTGAAGATCACATTATGGAGCAACTCAGCAATGCAACACAATGATGAAATAATTAGTAATAATTCTAACACGGCAGTTTTGATCGTGACTTCTATATGCGTTAAATGTGATGGTATGTTTATCCACATCAAACTCAACATTAGTAATGATCAAATTGTATCATATTTTATTATTATTATCATTTAAATTAAATAAAACTTAATATGTCGCAGACGTACATGCTGAATATGTTCTATCATCTACATTTGTAACAAAACTATATCTGAATTTGCAAATTCTAGAAGTTGTGAATATCAGTAACAGGTACTCCTCTCTTTCAAAGGATCACACTTTTTTCAAACCACATACACATGTTAGAAGTGCAAACTTTTGTACTGGTAACTAAACATTCGTAATCTCTGAAATTGGCACTCTTTGATTGATTGTTCACTACGGTCACATCAATATTAGTTATTACTTTTATAATTAATGACACTAAGTTTCAGTTATAATGAGAGACTAAAATACTCAAGTAAATTGAAGTCATTCAAGTTTTTGAATCCTAATTTCCTTTCCAGACTCTCATTAGTCATCAAGTGAAAATTAACTTCATTTCCACATTAGCGTATCTGATCAACACTTTAGATTTCTCATTTAATTCACAAACTTTTTTCTTTTTCTATAGTCCCATACCACTGCAAACCAAGCTTCTACTGCAGGATTCACCTCAAACAGTTGCATCACAGAACAAAAAACGTTGTCAGAAATAATTGCTGCAATTAATGATGATTCATCACAAGTATATCGATTAGTATACATTATTCTACAGCTTTCATCTCCTAATTATTCCATATCTCATATAACGAACTATATCACTTATAGGAAATGCATTTTTCCGTTGAGGCGACTATTTCAAAAGTACTTCTTGACAAGGGATGGTCTTACATTGCATGCCCACATTGCTGAAAGACGCTTGATAAAATGAGTAATGGTTACAAATGCGCAAAAGACGGCATCGTATCTCCAATACAAAAGTAAGATTTAACTTTTATAACTTCTATATTTATATGCTATAATTAATATATATTGCACAGGTACCAATTGCGAATGGAGATAAATGATGAAACATCTTCGGCAAAAGTTGTGGCATTCAATCCTGAAGCAAAAACACTGCTACAAAGAACTGAAAAAGAACTTGCTCACATTGAACAACAAGTGAAAAAAATAATTGTAGTTTCTCCTAACTTGAATACATACATTGAACTGCATTTTAACTTGCACACGTTCAAGATGTACAGGAAGATGGTACATACACTTTACTACAAATATTCCAGGATTTGGTAGGATATAAAGCTATATTCCAAATAAAAATAACCAAATTCAACAAGCAGCACAAAAACAGTTCACTCACCATTTCAAAAAATTCTCCAATTGTGAATGACTCAACAAGTCATAATACACCTAAGTCTGAATAAAAGTGTAAGTATAATTTTCATACAATTCAAATCACTTACTATTAAATTTTGTTATGTCTAATATATACTTTCAAACAAATCTCTTCTTGCTTTGCCAGGGATGACACCGGTTGTAATCAACAACAAATTTTGCTACAAGATCAAAGACGCGTTCCGATCAAATATTTTGTTCTTTTGCATATGTATATGTACATGAGATTAAGCTTTCTCTTATGTTTCGTTCTTTACTAACAACTCTGTATCAGACTATATGCATCTTTAAATTAAATCTCCATGATGTTTTGTTCTTTTGCATTAGGTTACATTAAGCTTTCTCTTATATATCATTCTTTACTAACCAATGTGTATCTGATATTATGCATTTATATAAATCATATATGATATTTTGTATCTATATATGCATATGATAATTTCTTCTTCTGCATTTTCTTCACTGTGAAGAATCAAATATATTTTTAAGCTATTTTAAAATTTCTCTGTTCTGCAGAGTTTTTCTCCTATTTAGTCTCTTTAGATTGTTGATGGAGATTGTTGCTGGCAGGGAAAGAAGTAGTAACTGTCACAAACATATGGGGGGCTTCACAGGACTGTCAGTAAGAAAAGCAGCAGGTTTGGGAGGGTTCTGACCCATCTTTGTGGGATACAAAACATGCATTGCAATCCCGCACTTGCCAGTGCTGTTGGTCCTGCCAGCCATATTACGCTCTAAACAGATAAGACCGTTCTCTCCCCAGCTGGCTCCCCATGAGTTCTTAACAATCCAGTACACGCCAGCAACACCGTGGTCATAAGCATGGTTCTTAACAATCCAAGGCTACTAAATGGTTTTCTTTCACGTTACGTCATAAGCAGATGACTACCAAACACTATGTTTCATGGAGGATGAAGTAGATACAAAACACTGTAAAAAACTTCTAGCAATATGCCAAATCTTATCTTCCTTATTCAAAAGTACAATATAGACCATCTCTTTCCCGTGATAATGCTAAGCCATCCTTTTTCCTAAGCTTAGCGACTTCTTAGTTTTTTTTTTTTTTTGGTTGGTTCTATTACGACTTCTTAGTTCTCAGTACTGTCTAAGCCTATATTACGGGATAACGTATTAACATTAAATTGTTTTAGTAATTACACAGCCAAATTCCAAAACTAAAACTGTTCATCAATGAAAAGAAACAAGTGCATCCTAGACAACTCTATCTTTGCCTTCTCAAGTTGGTCCAAGAATTTCTCCATCTCCCGACTCAAATGGTCAATCTTTTCTTCAGCATCTTTCTTTGCAACTTGCAAAGTAGCAGCAATCTTAACTTTTTCGTCTTCTAGAAGGATTTTGTTGCAGGCAAGGTCAATCTTTTTAGCGTCCGAATCTCTCAATTTTGTAGTTAAACCATCTATTTCTTCCAAGAGATCATCTCTTTCTTTTCTAAGTGCCGAGATAATATCTTCATCCTTGCGCTTCTCGGCCCTAAGGCCTTCATCTTCAGCTTGATGCTTCTTAACTTGGCTATGTAAGGCCCTAGCTCTTTCCATGAGTTCCTTCGTTGTATCCTTTGCCTGCGAGAACAAGTATTGGCACTTTGCAATTGTGGGATCTCAGCTCATAAATAAGAAGAAAGAGCTGTATGATCAAAGAAAAAAAAAATGAAGTTAGAGTTACCTTTCTCAGTGTATTGCAAAAAGCGTTGGTCTGAGCAGAAAGATCCAATTCACTCGTGTGATTTTCCTTTGGAAGATGAAAGCTAGACGAGCTTGTAGCTTCTTGTCTTTGGCTTTCCCAATCCGGATGACATTTAGGGTCATATGGTACAGCTTGCCCATCAATGAATGGTTCCCCTGAGCAGGTTCAAGTTAAACAAAAGAAAAAAACACATCACTGGGCAGTACAAGGCAGACTAAAAATTAAACACTCACCAGTCACCACTACTCGTTTCTCACTCAAAACAAATGGATTTTCAAAGACATTTGTATCAAATACCAACACAGAAGGAATATGATCAACAAACAATTGATTTCTCAGAAAACAAGAGCATCAAATACCAATTGCAACTACATAACAAAAAAAAAATACAACATAAACCAAATGACATTTCAGAAAAACTAATCATTCATTATTATTTATAACCAAAAACAGCAACAGAGCAAAAAGAACTTGTAGTTACAGTTTCTAGCAAAAAGCAGATTCAAAACAAAATATAGACTATCTTAAGATGTCTTGTGAATGATTTCTCCGACAAAAAATGGACAAACACGCACATTCAAAGACCTCGAGGAGGGGTAAGAGATTTCACAGTTGGGTGAAGTTATCTTATATATAATGGGACAACTTGCCGCCGTTTATTAGTCCCCGTATTTTCGCTTTTAAACCAATCTTTTAAATCAAAAGGGTACCCAAAAGTTTCACCCATAAAATTTTCACAAAACTTATGTACAAGGGTATGTTTGTCATTCAACAAAAAATGGATAAAAAACACGAAAAATTCTGCTTTCACAAAAGGCACCGTTTCGACCCCATTTTCCATCTCTCTGACTTCTCCATCTCCCTTACCTTCTATTCCAAACTCCAATTTTTTCTCTTCTCCTTTGATTTTTATATTCTCTTATCTTCCTCTTAGTATCTCTATATCCCCAAACTCCACTATTTTCTCTCCCTCTTGTTTGTTGGAATTGCACTGACGCAATGGATGAAGTTAGTTTGAACAACTTTTACTTTTTCCATGTTTATATGGCTGGACTTCATATTATTCTTCTAATTTTGCTTACTGCCATTCATCTCTCAGTTTGTTCGTCTAATTTTATTTTATTTCATTTTTGCGTTTGTTTGTTTCTGTGTTTCGACGAACAACAGAGTCGGCCAATCGGGTGTACACAACAAAAGTGTTGCGGTCTTCTCCATTTCCGTGATTCTCCCACATCTGCAACAGCCTTCTCCCCTATTGCACATTGATTCACCATGGAATAGGTCACATTACTTTTAAGTTTTTCGTTAACTCATATTCGTCATAATTCATTATACAATTTTGCATATTTTTGATAAATTTTTTGTTTTACTTTTAGTTTGGATTTCCAATTACTATTCCTTTTTCTGCCTCCCCCTTCAATTCATTACTGTTAATGTTAACGTTAACCTTTCTTCATAACAGAATCATACCATAGCCTGGCAAAGTGGCAATGCAACTCACTCAGCAAGAATTCTTGCCTTTTGCCACTGAAGGTAATGATCTAACCTCAAACTATAACATTAACATTCTTTCTATTTTTTTTCATTTTTGGTGCCCACTCTATATTAGCACGAGATTCTCCCTCAAATTTTTTCAGTGCATTTTGATGGTATAATTGCACTACTCTCTTCCTAATTTTCCGTTACGTGGAATTACAACTGAGCGTATACTATACTGAACTTTTATTGTTAGTGAAATTGTTGAATCCAGTAAGTCTGATGTGTAAGTTCGTACTTCAACAATTCAATTAGTGAAATTGTTGAACCCAGTAAGTCTCATTGACCATTCCAAAGGTGTAAAGGTAGATACGTACATTCATATAGAAAAGACAAACTCATGATGTGATGACTGTTTGAGGTTACAAGCAACAGACAAAGTCTATTTTACTGGAATAATCAGTGGAAATTAGACCTAATGTAAATATACACACAAAAGGAAAGAAAATCAAATTCGAAGCACTATGGTCCCATCTAGGCTTACCCAATTTGCTAATGATCTGCTTATCATAAACTATTACGTAGTAGGTGTATCAGCACAAATAAATGATACTTGAACTTTCTGTATGTTAGGGCTTCTGTGTTGAAGTACGAACTCTTTGTCTTCTTTTTCAGACTTTTGACATGTAAGTTATCAAGTTTGGTCCATTTTTTTCATATATTTTTTACTTTTAGTTTCATTGATACATGTTGATTGCAGGTTGGTCTTTAGTTGAACCAAATTAAAGTTATTTGGTACTCACTGATTTTGTTCAATGTGTTTGTGCATAGAAGGTTCAGCTCGTCGTTTTGGCAATCCTATAACTCAATAACTAAAGGTTGTTAATCCATGTGTTGTCTTATTAGCCTTCGTATCAGTAAAGAAGAGGGAGAAGGAGATATTCTTAAGATGGCCATTGGTTTTACACTTGATGATACTACATCCTTCTACCACCTTGAGTCGAGCCTCAACATGTAAAAGCGTATGAACTTTGAAGAAATGTGTGAAGATGTCTGGTTGTCAAAATCCCGTTGGAGTGGAGGTTGGTCTTTCTTGGCTCATGCTTGATGTTCCGTGCATCACAGGGTATGGTAGGTTTTCTTAAGGCACCGTTGTTGTCTCCTACTTTTATAAATACCACATTTTTTGAAATCTACCTTTTCTTATATGCGGTAATGCAATCATATTTTATGTACCTCCAAGGGGAGGTTCTTTTATTATCTACCTTGGAACTAACTACTTTTTTAAAAAATTCAAAAGTATACTATCTAAATTTAACAAGGGCGACAAAAATTTATTACGACTTGGATATGCCTAAACTGAAACATCTACAAGATAGGTAAAGTTCTCACACATTCATTCGCTTTACATTACTCAAGTTCAATAAAAATTTAACTAACAAATTTTCAGTTCGAAGAATAAAAAAATTGCATTGCTTGAAGGGTCATCATCTACTGATCGTATATCGAGTGACCAACAACTCAAGAACAAGAAAACTCTTTCTGAAATTCTAAATTCATTGGACAAAGACTCCATTGTGAGTTAACATTACACTTTTATATAATATATTTTTTTTATATACTTCTCTCTATATAAAACCATTCTTTTCAGGGACATGTTATGACATGCAAAGCTTCAGTTTACGATGTCATACATGACTACAAGCCATTCTATTTGTCCTGCCCTAAAACTAGGTGTCGAAAGAAAAGAGTGTTGGAAAAAGATGATCACTATTGGTGTAATAGCTGTATTGATTTTATACCATCTCCATTTACAAGGTAAGACTATTAAATTTTATTAAATACTTCTTCACTTCCTTTTCAATTATTGATATTGACATTCAATGCTAGATATCAAATTCGAGTCCGCATTCAAGATCACACAGATGGCTCAACTATGACCATATTTGGACAAGAAGCAGAAACACTAATTAAACATCCAGCATCTGAATTGGAGGCAATGCTTAAATCGGTAAATATACTATTAAACATTTCAACACTAACTTATTTGACTATAAATATATCTCATTCAAGTGCATAATCTTTTCTTAAACTAGGAAAGTGATTCTCAAATGGTTAAGAATATACTTAATGAGCTTATAGGTTCATCATTAATTTTTGAAATCAGAATTAGTGAATACAACATCAAGGATAAGGCCACCAATGGCTTCACATCAACTTAAGTTTTTCTTGTGGATTACAAGCTAGAAGGAGACATGATGCTTACTCACATTGAAAAGGTAAAAGGATAAAGTATATTTGGTAAATGTTTGGAATAGATAGATAAGACATTATTTTTTATTTATTCAATACATAATTCCTTTTTGTGATTATAGATGCATGCCACAGTGGAATTGCATACTCTTGATACTATATCTACCCAGAACCTATATCCGAGAGTCCAAAAGTGAATGATCCTAAACTAATCGAAAAATAGGTTTTTTTTAAATTGTTTACTTGGGATAACTTATATATATATAATGTACATGATAATATGCTAATCTTTCTTATTCATTCCTTTTTGATTTAGATATTACCATTTGAAACTTCTACTGAAACGCTTGGAACCTCAACTAAGGAAACAAAGCCTAAACGAATGTGTAGCAAGTCTAAATGTTTGGTAAATATACAACCGCGGTGATTATTTACTATTTGCTTTTATCAATGCTTAATTCTTTATAACTAACATGGGAAAAAAAAATATGCTTATTATGTTGGCACAGGAAATTTATTCTTACAACTTTAACGAAACCGTGCAAACTTCAGACACGACTTTCGCATCTAAGAGAATCCGCAAACTTTACCAGGTAATTTATTCTTACAATTTTAATGAAACCGTGCAAACTTCAGACATGACTTTCGCATCTAAGAGAATCCACAAACTTTACCAGGTAATTTATTCTTACAACTTTAATGAAACCGTGCAAACTTTAGACACGACTTTCGTATCTAAGAGAATCTGCAAACTTTACCAGGTAATTTATTCTTACAACTTTAACGAAACCGTGCAAACTTCAAACACGACTTTCGCATCTAAGAGAATCCGCAAACTTTACCAGGTAAGACACTTTAGTTATGGTCAAAAGAATGTTACACTTCCATCTATTGTGATATTTAGTTTTAATCAAAATTTGACCAAAGAATATGTGGTTATAGGACTGAAGTCCGGAGATGGATTGGAGCACGTCAGCGGACTTCATTATAAACAATGTAAAAGACATTAGAAAGGTATGCAAAAATTAGTAGGTATAAGTTCTTTTGCCTTTATCAATCTCTAAGCACGAACTCGAATTAGTTCTCAAGTGATGAGGGCCTTAGCAGTATGTATTTTTCAGTTCTTTTTCACTTTGGTGAATTGTGTATAATTAATTATGGTGATGACAGCAACTCAATTGGAATCAAACTTTATGACTATATTTGGTTATTAGATAATTTTTTGTTGGATGAATTGTTAGAGCAGTGCTTGAGTTCATTCTAAATATTTCCAAATTTGTTCCAATTGTTTTTATTGATTTTGTGCATTTTGCCCTTGCAAAATAATGCTCTAAAGCTGCTATGACAATCCTGAGTCCTGATTGATGAAGGTTTTTCTCTCTTTTCTCTTTCTCTCGATTGCCTTCAGTGTAAATCGTTTTTTTTTATTTCTCCCATACTGAACTTATTCTAAATCTTGCAAGTAATAACCTGAGTTCAGATCGAGGAGATTGTTTGAGGCTCAATTAGGCTATTCTGTTTCTGTTCCGTGAAGGGCAAGCCCAGATTCTCAAAAAAGAGGCATTGAAACAAGAAATGTCCATTCGACTATGTCTGTACAATTTGCTTTCCACAACTGTACTAACCCATAAGTCCGAACACCCATAAGTGCAAACACCCTTTTAGATCCCTGTTCTCGCTAGAGGAGGAGCATCATTCGAATGTTTCTTATTATATGATTAATCATTTCCCTGCTCAAGGAATTGAGTCAAGGGCGAGCACTTTCTCCCAACCTTAATTCTACCACTTGGGTGGCTTTCATCAAAGTTGTTCCACTTATATGTATAATCAAGTATGGCTCGATATCTTTTCTATATATAGTCATTTAGCATGTCTTCTTTACAAATTCGAATTTGAGCAGTGGACGCAACTTTTTATTCCTCTCTAGGCAATAATATAAGGTGGACGTACATAAAGCCATTTAGTATTTTACATCTTAACACACTAAAGTAAATGATTAGTCTATTGTCACAGGCATGTAAATCGTAAATTGATTACTAACTAATGCTAGATTGTTCTTGACTCATCAGAGAGTTATGTTCAGTCACATATACTTGACCCTGCTCTTAAAGGCACCTTAAACCTCTTTAGAGCTTGCTCAAGCGCAAAGTCGTGACTGTAACAGGAAGGCAAGCTGTTGGGTAATATGCTACTCCCTTTGCTGACCCAAATCATTAACACTAAAAAAATTGATCCGATAACCACTTTTGCAGCTCCATCAAACAAAACATACAAAAACATATATACCACAAGGAACAAACTATTAATAATTTGTCCTAGCAAATGTATTTTCTTTTTGCATCTTTACCATCTCTAATCACAATTTTTTCTCTCTCTAACTCTCTAACATCTTGCAGTGCTTCTACTGGTTAAGTGAGATTCGTTTAGCATTCTTAATCATGAAACCAATGGATTCGAATGATCAATTCAACTACAATAAGGTAAAAGTGGTTCTTATGATTCATCATATATATCTTTTACAATGTACATAAAAAAAAAATGAATTTATTACAAACAAACAACTATTAACGTTTTTTCAGGACTTTGATTCACTAGAATCTAATGAATTTGCTCAGTTCAATGCACAACTTCAAGAACCAAGTTATAACAGCAGCAACATCAAGGTCAATTCGGGTAATTTATTCTCATTTCTTCCCCCTTACCCCCTTATTATATATATATATATATATATATATATATATATATATATATATATATATATATATATATATATATATATATATATATATTAATTAAATAGTTCCTTGCACAAGTACTAAAAACTTGCTAATTAAAAACAGACAGCTAGATACATTTTCAAATATTTTTTTTCGGCACATGAAAAGGCGAAAATGCGGATGACTAAAGATGAAGCTACAGTTGAGAAAACAATTAGCGTCTCCAAATCCAGATCCAAAACAATAATGCTGAGAATTATTGTTGTACTTACAATTATCTTATTATTTGGTTATATTAAATTTTATATGAATAAATCAACTATATGACTTACACATGCAACACACGAGCCCATTTACTAAGAGTTCCTTCAACACAATGAAACCTTAGTATATATATATATATATATATATATATATTAATTAAATAGTTCCTTGCACAAGTACTAAAAACTTGCTAATTAAAAACAGACAGCTAGATACATTTTCAAATATTTTTTTTCGGCACATGAAAAGGCGAAAATGCGGATGACTAAAGATGAAGCTACAGTTGAGAAAACAATTAGCGTCTCCAAATCCAGATCCAAAACAATAATGCGGAGAATTATTGTTGTACTTACAATTATCTTATTATTTGGTTATATTAAATTTTATATGAATAAATCAACTATATGACTTACACATGCAACACACGAGCCCATTTACTAAGAGTTCTTTCAACACAATGAAACCTTTCAAGCTATAAAGGAAGCATAACTTCTCTCACTATCGTTCCAATCTCTGTAACTCCCATAAAAAAACTTGGGGTCTCTTATCCCAAGTTAAAGTTCATATAAATTAGTTTACTAGCTAGACCGTTTATCTTTATTTGTTATGTGTGATGGTTGTTTTGTTTTCAACATCTTCAAGTTGCAAATAAAAGTCACGTATTGGTTGAGTATTATTTGCTTATTTATTTTTTGTTTTTGGCATAGTTATGTAGGAAATCATAATATGGAACATAAACAATAGAAAATATCCATTGTTTACTTCTTTGTTGAAGCCCGAAACCTGCAAAAATACTGCATGTGGAATTGGGTGCTAATAACATTTTTAGAATGGGGACCAATAACCAATGCAAGAATTGATCAAAGGATTGTGCGACTAACAACAGGGTGAAACAGATGTAATTCAGCGATGTGACTAGCATCCATAATTTCTTCCTTTTGTCGTTGCCTCCAAACAGATGGTTTGAAAAAATCATCACTCCATCATTTGAATCATTGAATCTCTATACACATTAAATAAGATCTACATTATATTGAAAGCTTTTAAATGGTAATCTTACCATATAGACATCTTCTGGAATGATTTTATTTACATATTCAATTCACTTCACATATTATATCCGACTTATATATCTATATAACAAATATTAATAGTGTCTAATGTATTTTTTCTAATTGTTTCTCAATGTGATCATTTCTAAATATTAAAAAAAAAAGTAGCATTTGTTAGCTAGCTACAATTTCTTTCTCTGTCCAATACCTGCTTATTTAATCACATTAAAAAAAAGAGCTGATGGATTCTCTAGATCATTTTGAAGACAATGATAAAAAAAAATTATTCTTCTTGCATTTTTTTTTAGATATTTTATTCTCCAATGTAGAATAGCAATTATGTTGCACACCATAATATAATATTTTTATATCTTACAGGTAGTACACTCATATGAATCCAACAATGTTCCTCAATCACATATAAATAGTCGACAAAATTTATTTGTAACATGGCAGAGCAGCAAATATCGAATAGAACAAAGAACTCATGATCAACTAGCGTATTGAACTTTTTTTTTCTTTTTCCCTTATTGAAGTGTTTTGTCAAACCTCGACCTGTATTAATCTAAAACATGTTACATAATCCATTCAAACAAATGTAATATACTATTGCGTTCATTCCTTTGGTTTTCTCCACCCCAATTTTCTCACCTAGCACGTGCAACACACGTGCCCGTTTACTAGTATGCATAATACAAGTTCATGGAATATTCTCCACTTTCCACCTAGCTTGGAGAACTTCCAGACGGTGGGTCTATTGCTACTTTTCAAGAACTTGGGAACGAATGCCAACTAGTTTGGGCTAGAATTGGTCTAGCTACAAAATGTTGGGCAACCTAACTAAACCCAATCTCATATTATAAGTATAATTTTAAAGTTTAACTTGCTTGAGTTTAATTCAAGGGTTTTTAAGTCTCGAAGTTCCTACTTCTAATCATATTACAAACGTTCTTTCGGGTAAGAATTGGATGGTTCAACATTGACATATGCTGAACACCAACACTGCATTGGATTGCAAAAATCGGGAAATCAGTATATCTAATTATCTATACTAGTAAACAGGCACGTGCGGTGAGAAAATTGGGGTGGAGAAAATTAAAGAAATGAACGCATTAACATATTACATTTGTTTGAATGGATTATGTAACATGTTTTAGATTAATACAGGTCGAGGTTTGACAAAACACTTCCATAAGAAAAAAAAAGTTCAATACGCTAGTTGTGTTCTTTGTTCTATTCGATTTTTGCTTCTCTGCCATGTTGTAAATAAATCTTGTAGAGTATTTATATGTGATTGAGGAACATTATTGGATTCATATGAGTGTACAACTTGTAAGATATAAGAATATTATATTATGGTGTGTAACATAATTACTAGTCTACACTAGAGTATAAAATATCTAAAAAAAAAATGTAAGAAGAATAATTTTTTTTTATCATTGTCTTCAAAATGATCTAGAGAATCCATCAGCTCTTTTTTAATGTGATTAAATAAGCAGGTAATTTGGACAAAGAAAGAAATTGTAGCTAGCTAACAAATGTTATTTTTTTTTAATATTTAGAAACGATCACATTGAGAAACAATTAGAAAAAATACATTGGACACTATTAATATTTGTTCTATAGATCTATTAAGTCGGATATAATATGTGGAGTGAATTGAATGTGTAAATAAAAGCTTTCCGGAAGATGTTTATATGGCAAGATTACCATTTAAAAGTTTTCAATATAATGTGGATCTTATTTCATGTGTATGGAGATTCAATGATTCAAATGATGGAGTGATGATTTTTTCAAACCATCTGTTTGGAGGCGATGACAAAAGGAAGAAATTATGGATGCTAGTCGCATCGCTGAATTACATTTGTTTCACCCTGTTGTTAGTCACACAATCCTTTGATCAATTCTTGCATTGGTTATTGGTCCCCATTCTGAAAATGTTATTAGCACCCAATTCCACATGCAGTATTTTTGCAGGTTTCGGGCTTCAACAAAGAAGTAAACGATGGATATTTTCTATTGTTTATGTTCCATATTATGATTTTTTACATAACTATGGCAAAAGCAAAAAATAAATAAACAAATAATACTTAACCAATATGTGGCTTTTTTATGCGACTTGAAGATGTTGAAAACAAAACAACCATCACACACAACAAATAAAGATAAATAGTCTAGCTAGTAAACCAATTTATACAAAATTTAACTTGGGATATGAGACCCCAAGTTTTTTTATGGGAGTTACAGAGATTGGAACGATAGTGTGAGAAGTTATGCTTCCTTTACAGTTTGAAAGGTTTCATTGTGTTGAAGGAACTCTTAGTAAATGGGCACGTGTGTTGCATGTGTAAGTCATATAGTTGATTTATTTATATAGAATTTAATATGACCAAATAATAAGATAATTGTAAGTACAATAATTCGTAACATTATTGTTTTGGATATGGATTTGGAGACACTAATTGTTTTTCTCAATTGTAGCTTCCTCTTTAGTCATCCGCATTTTTGCCTTTTCATGTGCCGAAAAAATATATTTGAAAAGGTATCTAGCTGCCTGTTTTTAATTAGCAAGTTTTTAGTACTTGTGCATGGAATAAAGAGTTGCGTCCACCTTATATTCTTGCCCAGAGAGGAATAAAGAGTTGCGTCCACTGCTCAAATCCAAATTTGTAAAGAAGACATGCTAAATGACTATATATGTAAAGAAGATTATGCACTTGAATAAGATATATTTAAAGGCAAATAAGTTAGTGTTGAAATGTTTAATAGTATATTTACCGATTTAAACATTGCCTCCAATTCAGATGCTGGATGTTTAATCAGTGCTTCTGCTTCTTGTCCAAATATGGTTATAGTTGAGCCATCTGTGTGATCTTGAATGTGGACTCGAATTTGATATCTAGTATTGAATGTCAATATCAATAATTGAAAAGGAAGTGAAAAAGTACTTAATAAAATTTAATAGTTTTACCTTGTAAATGGAGATGGTATAAAGTCAGTACAACTATTACACCAATAGTGATCATCTTTTTCCAACACTCTTTTCTTTCGACACCTAGCTTTAGGGCAGGACAAATAGAATGGCTCGTATTCATGTATGACTTCGTAAACTGAAGCTTTGCATGTCATAACATGTCCCTGAAAAGAATGGTTTTATATAGTGAGAAGTAAAAAAAAAAAAAATATTATATAAAAGTGTAATGTTAACTCACAATGGAGTCTTTGTCCAATGAATCCATAATTTCATAAAGAGTTTTCCTATTCTTGAGTTGTCGGTCACTCGATATACGATTAGTAGAGGATGACCCTTCAAGCAATGCAATTTTTTTGTTCTTCGAACTGAAAAATTGTTAGTTAAAATTCTATTGAACTTGAGTAATGTAAAGTGTATGAACGTGTGAGAACTTTACCTATCTTGTAGATGTTTCAGTTCAGGCATATCCAAGTTGTAATAAATTTTTGTTGCCCTTGTTGAATTTAGATAGTATACTTCTGAATTTTTTTAAAAAAGTAGTTAGTTCCAAGGTAGATAATAAAAGAACCTCCCCTTGGAGGTACATAAAATCTGATTGCATTACCGCATATAAGAAGAGGTAGATTTCAAAAAATGTGGTATTTATAAAAGTAGGAGACAACAACGGTGCCTTAAGAAAACCTACCATACCCTGTGCTGCACGGAACATCAAGCATGAGCCAAGAAAGACCAACCTCCACTCCAACGGGATTTTGACAAGCATACATCTTCACACATTTCTTCAAAGTTCATACGCTTTTACATGTTGAGGCTCGACTCAAGGTGGTAGAAGGATGTAGTATCATCAAGTGTAAAACCAATGGCCACCTTAAGAATATCTCCTTCTCCCTCTTCTTTACTGATACAAAGATTAATATGATAACGCATGGATTAACAACCTTCAATTATTGAGTTATAAAATTGCCAAAACGACGGGCTGAACATTCTCTGCACAAACACATTGAACAAAATCAATGAGTACCAAATAACTTTAATTTGGTTAAACTAAAGACCAACCTGCAATCAACATGTATCAATGAAACTAAAAGTAAAAAATATATGAAAAAAATGGACCAAACTTGATAACTTACATGTCAAAAGTCTGAAAAAGAAGACGAAGAGTTCGTACTTCAACACAGAAGCCCTGACATACAGAAAGTTCAAGTATCATTTATTTGTGCTGATACACCTACTACAGAATAGTTTATGATAAGTAGATCATTAGCAAATTGGGTAAGCCTAGATGTGACCATAGTGCTTCGAATTTGATTTTCTTTCCTTTGTGTGTATATTTACATTAGGTCTAATTTCCACTGATGATTCCAGTAAAATAAACTTTGTCTGTTCCTTGTAACCTCAAATAGTCATCGCATCATGAGTTTGTCTTTTCTATATGAATGTACTTATCTACCTTTACACCTTTGGAATGATCAATGAGACTTACTGGATTCAACAATTTCACTATCTGGATTGTTGAAGTACGAACTTACACATCAGACTTACTGGATTCTACAATTTCACTAACTATAAAAGTGCAGTATGGTATACGCTCAGTCGTAATTCCGCGTAACGGAAAATTAGGAAGAGAGTGCAATTATACCATCAAAATGCACTGAAAAAATTTGAGGGAGAATCTCGTGCTAATATAGAGTGGGCACCAAAAATGAAAAAAAATAGAAAGAATGTTAATGTTATAGTTTGAGGTTAGATCATTAGCTTCAGTGGCAAAAGGCGAGAATTATTACTGAGTGAGTCGGATTGCTACTTTGCCAGGCTATGATATGATTCTGTTATTAAGAAAGGTTAACGTTAACATTAACAGTAATGAATTGAAGAGGGAGGCAGAAAGAGGAATAGTAATTGGAAATCCAAACTAAAAGTAAAACAAAAAATTTATCAAAAATATGCAAAATTGTAGAATGAATTATGACGAATATGAGTTAACGAAAAACTTAAAAGTAATGTGACCTATTCCATGGTGAATCAATGTGCAATAGGGGAGAAGGCTGTTGCAGATGTGGGAGAATCGCAGAAATGGAGAAGATCGTAATACTTTTGTTGTGTACACCCGATTGGCCGATTATGATGTTTGTTGAAACACAGGAACAAACAAACGCAAAAATGAAATAAAATAAAATTAGACGAACAAACTGAGAGATGAAGGGCAGTAAGCAAAATTAGAAGAATAATATGAAGTCCGGCCATATGAACATGGAAAAAGTAAAAGTTGTTCAAACTAACCTCATCCATTGCGTCAGTGCAATTCCAACAAAAAGGAAGGAGAGAAAATAGTGGAGTTTGGAGATATAGAGATACTAAGAGGAAGAGAAGAGAATATAAAAATCA
This sequence comes from Coptis chinensis, assembly GCF_015680905.1. Taxonomy (NCBI): domain Eukaryota; kingdom Viridiplantae; phylum Streptophyta; class Magnoliopsida; order Ranunculales; family Ranunculaceae; genus Coptis; species Coptis chinensis. Next base: position 78,952,526 of record NC_141463.1, on the reverse strand, counting down.
AAGGAGAAGAGAAAAAATTGGAGTTTAGAATAGATAGATTGGAGTTTCGAATAGAAGGAAACAGAAATGGAGAAGTTAGAGAGATGGAAAATGGGTCCAAACGGTGCCTTTTGTGAAAGTAGAATTTTCCGTGTTTTTTATCCGTTTTTTGTTGAATGACAAACATACCTTTGTACATAAGTTTTGTGAAAATTTTATGGGTGAAACTTTCTGGTACCCTTTTGATTTAAAAGATGGTTTAAAAGCGAAAATACAGAGACTAATAAACGGCAGCAAGTTTTCCCATTATATATAAGATAAGATATAGTATATTGTGACCTTCATAGATCTATGGGAAAAAGAGGGTTGTGTACAAAAACTTGCTGGAGAAAATGTAAATAAATTGATGACACAATTCAAGACGAACCAAAGTTTGGTTAGTGAACTTTCGTATATTTAAACACAACTAAATAAATTAGAGATCTTAATAAGTTAATAAACATTGGTATAAAAAACCAACATAAAATGAAACTACCGGCAAACAATTGATTTCGTACCAAATAAGAACATCAAACACCAAACTAACTCGAATTTATCTATGCAGCGAAGACAAATAAGAGTAATCAAGAGTTACCTCCATAGTTCTTATTCACAACATCCCGATAAGAATCTGGCAGAACATATTTCACTTTCGGCAATTCTGTACCAAACAATATAGCCAAAAAACCATTAACATCCCCCAAACACATCCTTAAAATTAAAACAAATTAACTGTGAGTTAATATACGCTTAATCTTATGTGAGAGTTCCTCTGAAACAATGCATCCAAATGCAAAATAATGCCTCGTAATCTCGTATATACCGAATAAATCTGCTTTCGCGCCTCGTCTTCACTAAAAAAAAAAAAAAAAAAAAAAATGTTATGTGAGAACTGGTTCTAACGAGTTTGTAATACTTTGAAGGATAGGAGTTGATATTCAAAAAGGTCAAAAAGGATTTGCGCGTATTGCATGTTTGTCCTAATTATTATTTGTAATACTCTTTATCAATAAAATTTCCATTTGATTAAAAAAAAAAACTTTAACCCTAGAAATAAAAAAATCTACCTTCCAAGAACTTGTGCCAAAGTCTTAATATAACTATCAATGATCTCATCCCTCCAAACAGCACTTACGTCAAAAGGCTCAAAACCAAGAAGCCAGTGCTCAAAATCATATCCATCAAGAGGAATGGCTTCTTTCATCGTACGTGTGGATAAACGACGAATACCCGAACACCCATCACTAGTACTTCCCAAAGAAGTTGAATGCCAAGAAGGAGAAGAAAGAGTGGTGAGATGTTTAAGAGAAAACAGTCTTTTTTGGTTTTGTGAGAATGAAGAAGAGATTAAACTGCCTGGGTTTATGGTTAATGTTGAAAAATGAGAAATGGTGTTTTTAGTAAGGGACTGAAAAGCTCTACAACGAAGTATTGTCGTTTCTCTTAAAAAAATTCTGCACTGGCTAAAACAAGGGTTTTAGAGAAAGGGTTTAGGGAAGAGTTTTATTGTTTATGAATGTTATTAAACATAGGCCCACTTCGACTTGGGCTGATCCACTTCACAGTAGGAAGTAGGAAACGAGGCATTTGTGCTTTTGGTGAGAATGATAACAAACTATGAACGAGAGGTAGTACTGAGCAATATTTTTCCCTGTTGTGTAGAATGTCAACGAACAAAAACCTGATTGGAGAAATCCCCTTTGAATTTTAACATTTTATCAATCCTCTGTTGTAGTTTAGGGTGGCATTGATGTTTGTAGATTTCATATATAGTGGCATTGATGTTCTGGTGATTTCATATATAGACAAGTATATATTGATTAGAATGGGTCTTGTTATAGCACTATTACCACTAGTGGATTGGTAAATGAAGGAATATGGCTGCCTGTGCGCCATTGGTACTTAGACACTCTTTAACCGAGAATGTCAAGTTAGTTTTTATATTTTGCTAAACTTTCCAGAGGATGAGTTATCAAGATCTGGTTTGTGTACTGTACAATGCGATTTACGAAATCAAATAGTAGAAATGTAAATAGAAAAAAATTGAAAATTCAATGCATTTTGTCACCAAATAATTGTGGCAAAAGAAAACAATGTTAAAATACTACAAACCCGAATTCAATTCTCAGATTGTTCACCGATGAAAAGAAAAAAGTCTTTCCTAGTTGGTGATGGCATTATGCATTATTCTCTTTGTTGCCATCTTCCATGCCAAATTGCTTGACAGTTTCACCAGATAGCTCTGTTTTTGCTTTCTCAAGTTGTTCAACGAAGGATTGCATCTCAGAAACAGATTGGTCAATCTTCTCTTTAACATCTTTGTTTACAGCTTCCATATTGACAATAATCTTGCCATTCTCTTCTTCTAAAAGGATTTTCTCCATGACAAGTTCTTCGTTACTATTGTGAGCATCTTTCAGCTCTGTAGCTAAACGTTCTATTTCTTTGAAGAGATGATCTCTTTCTTTTCTAAGTGCCAAGACAATTTCTTCATCCTTGCATTTCTCGGCCCTAAGACCTTCAGCTTCATCTTGATATTTCTTAGTTTGTCTAGATAAAGTCCCAACTCTTTCCATTAATTCCATCGTTGTGGCCTTTGCCTACAAGAACAAGTATCGGAATTTGGCAAGTATGTTATCTCGATCAAATATAAGAAGAAAGAGGTGTTTGATAAAAGAAAGAGGAAATGGATTTACCTTTTCCATTGCACTGCACAAGGCATTGGTCTGAACAGAAAGATCCAGTTCATTCACGTTTTGCTTATCCTTTGGTAGACGGCTTGTAGCTGCTTGTCGTTCCTTTTGAAGCTCGGAGTTTTCAGTGTTAGTTGCATCTGAATTGAAAGGATGGTCATGTTCTTCAGCTTCTTGTTTAGTCTCCGTTGCGAGTTTTGAATCCAGATTCAGAATTGGTGGTTGTATACCGGTGTCCTGATAAACTTGATTACTCAATGATTGCGGTGTGCCCAAACCGTTAGAATCTTGCTTATGCATTTGTGACTCCCTGGAAACCCAATCCTCGTGATACTTAGGGTCATATGGTAAAGCTTTCTTATCAATGAAAGGTTCCCCTGAGCAGGTTAAAGTATTACAAAATAAGATAAAGAAAACGCGCCACCCACCCATAAACAACTAAACTCTCATAAACACCAATACCAGATAACATGGTGAACTGAAATGAATAATCAACAAGACCATCAAACATTAGCAAATGAACTTCAATTCATAAAATGTGAACTTAAATGTACAACTTAACAAATTGCCGCGCGATGTTAAAATAGAGTAGTCAAAGATTACCTCCATAGAATTTTTTCCCAATTTCCACATAACTATCTGGTATAACCCATTTAACTTTTGGCAATTCTGTCCCAAGCAACAAGGCCAACAACAAATTAACGTATCAAAAACAAAACATAAGAATTCCGTTATAGGTTGGGAAAGAAAAAAAAACCCGGCATACTCTTAATCATATAAGCGAGTTCCTCTGAAACAGTGCATCCAAATGCAAAATGATACTTAGTAGATACAGTATACATTTGCTTCCGCGCTTCATCTTCGCTGCAGTGATAAAAAAAAGAAATAAAACTACAAATATACCAACAAAGCAATAAAGTCTTAAACCTTAAACCTTAAACCCTTTAACCAAATCCTAATGTACCTTCCAAGAACTTGCGCTAAGGTTTTGATATAAATATCAATGATTTCTTCTCTAGAAAGACTAGGATCCGGAGCATCTAAAACAACCGACCAATGTTCAAGGTCGCATCCATCAATCGCTTCCTTCCTAGAAGCTATATGAGTCGTTAAGTAACGAGCAACAAAACCGTTATTACTAATACTTTTAGGAGAAGTTGAAGAAGATGAATAAGAGAAGAGATTTTTAAGTGAAACTCTTCTTTGTCTTTGGGAAACTGAAGAATAGGGCAACTTAGTGTTGGGGTTTATGGTTGAAGTAGAAAAACGAGAAATAGAGGCGGCTTTGGTTAGTGGTTGCAGAACTCTACGACGAAGCATTTTGTTCTGTATGGATTCCTCAATGGTCAACAAGGGTTTAACACTGGTTTTATAGGCTTTGAAGTTTGAACTTATCACGTCTGTATTATGGGCTGGGTCTGAATGTTAAAGGAAATCAAGATTGTACTCTATAGGCGCATGCCTTTGTATTTGGGAGTTGAAAAGGTTCATTTTATCCTTTTGCACAGTGTATTATGGCATTGGAAAAATGTCATTTGAGTTCGGATTGTTCTATTTTAATGGACAACTCTCGGGAACACATTTGTGGGAAGACAATATTTGGCTGTCTTTCCATCGTTTGAGAATGTCTCAAGTTTTAGCACTTAAGAGTGTTGTACCTATAGTGCACACAAGCAGCCTCTATTAATTGGGATGGAACTCGTGTTAATGAAGTGGCTTCATCCAAATACACTAATAAAACCATAAATCAAAATCTACCTTCCAAGGAATTTGAGCTAGTGTTTTGATATAATTATCAATGATTTGATCTTGTGTACCAAAAACCAAAATCAACCTAAAATTTCCCATCAATGGAAGGGAAAAAAAAGTCTTCCCAAGTTTGTTGTTACATCTCTGTGTTGTAAATGTTTCCCATGATACTGATTTTTCTATTGCTTGGGATCTTCCAGACCAAGTTCATTAATTGTTTCTCCATAGCTCTGTTTTTGCCATCTCAAGTTGGTCAAAGAAGGATTTCATCCCAGAAATAGATCGGCGAATTTGTTCATCCCTATCTTTCTTAACGGCTTCCAAATGGGCAACAATCTTATCGTTGGCTTCTTCTAAATCACTTTTTTCCGAGGCAAGTTGAGCATAATTGTCATTGGCATCCTTAAATTTTGTAGCTAAACCATCTATTTCTATCAAGAGCTTATCTATTTCTTCTTTAAGTACCGAGATAAAAGCTTTATCCTTGTCCTTCTCGGCCCTAAGACCTTCAGCTTCAGCTTGATATTTCTTAACTTGGCTATATAAATCCCCAGCTCTTTCAGTGACTTCCTTCGCTGTAGCCTTTGCCTACAAGAACAAGTATTGGAATTTTCTAAGTATGGTACCTAAAAACATAAGAAGAAAGAGCTATATGACTAAATCATCAAAGTAACAATTTTATAAATAAAAATAAAGCCTGAGTTACCTTTTCTAATAAAGGCCAAAAAGAAAGATCCAATTCACTAGTGTATTCCTTATCCTTTGGAGTTTGGCAGCCAGATGAACCTGTAGACGCCTGTCTTTTCCTTTTTTGTGCCTTTGGAATTTTGGGGTTTTCAGTCACAGGAGTTGTAATGGAGGTCGTATCTGAACTCAAAAGATGGGATTCCTCAACAACTTCTTCTTTAATCTCGGTTGCAAGTTCCCGAGTTGGTAGTTTACCCATGTCCCTATAATGGATATCCGAATTTTGTACTGGTGGTAGCATGTCTGAGTTTTGGAAATCCGGATTTTGAATTGGTGGTTGAACGTCCACACTCATTGGTTGCGGTGTGACCTTAGTCTCAGAACCTTGTTTACATATTAGTGTCTCCGGGAGTCCTGTCAACATCTCTTCGTGATTTTTTTTATTTTGAAGCCATTGCTCATGGTATTTAGGATCGTAGGGTACAACTTGCCCATCAATGAAAGGTTCCCCTAAGCAGGCACAAAAAAATCAGTCTAAAACTACTTTTCAACACAACAACGAAATTCTGATCATTAATATTAACATCTAATACCAATATAAAATGAAACAAGCCAGCAAACGGTTCACTTCTCACCAGGGGCGGCTCAAGATAATTGGGGCCCTAAGCAAAGTTCGAATAGGGAATCTTCTATGATTAATATATACTAATAAAAATTGTTACATTTTTTTTATTTTTTTTCTCAGAACATCTTATTGATTTGTTTACGTTATTTCATATGATCCCAACTTTTTCTTTTTGTCTTTCTTGAATAGTCTTCACACAAACTTGAAACTTCAATTGATTTATTTAACAACAAATTGCAAATAGAGAGAGAATGTAGAATAATTATATACCAAATAAAACAAATATAGAAAGAAAGAGAGATTATAGGGAAAACCCATAAAAGGCAAAAATATGATATAAGTAAGATTGAATTGTTGGCGTTATATATACTTGATTATTTGTTATAGGGTGATGAAGAACTTTAATAAATTATGGAAGCGTGCTACTTTTTGTTGGAGGAGGCGAGGGAACCGAAAGAGTTTAAGTGTTTAACACTATTTTAACAAATAAAAATTGTTACATCTTTTTTAATTTTTTTCTCACAACATCTTATTGATTTGCATACATTATTTCATATGATCTTTTTTTTCTTTCTTGAATAGTCTTCGCACAAAGTTGAAACTTTAATAGATTTATTTAACAAAGAATTGCAAATAGAGAGAGAGAATGTAGAATAATTTTACACCAAATAAAACAAATATAGAAAGAAAAAGAGATTATAGGAATAAATCATAGAAGACAAAAAAATGATATAGGTAAGATTGAATTGTTAGTGTTATACTTAATTATTTGTTATGGGGTGATGAAGAACTTTAATTAGTTATGGAGGTGTGCTATTTTCTGTTGGAGAAGGCGAGGGAACCAAAGTATTTTAAGTTTAACACTACTTTAACAAATAAAAATTGTTACATCTTTTTTATTTTTTTTCTCACAACATATTATTGATTTGTTTACGTTATTTCATATGATCCAAACTTTATCTTTTTTTCTTTCTTGAATAGTCTTCGCACAAATTTGAAACTTCAATAGATTTATTTAACAAAGAATTGCAAATAGAGAGAGAATGCAGAATAATTTTACACCAAATAAAACAAATATATAGAAAAAAAAAAAGATTATAGAGAAAAATCATAGAAGACAAAAAAATGATATAGGTAAGATTGAATTGTTAGTGTTATACTTAATTATTTGTTATGGGGTGATGAAGAATTTTAATTAGTTATGGAAGTGTGCTATTTTATGTTGGAGAAAGCGAGAGAACCAAAGTAGTTTAAGTATTTAACACTACTTTAACAAATAAAAATTGTTACATCTTTTTTATTTTTTTTCTCACAACATATTATTGATTTGTTTACGTTATTTCATATGATCCAAACTTTATCTTTTTTCTTTCTTGAATAGTCTTCGCACAAATTTGAAACTTCAATATATTTATTTAACAAAAATTGCTAATATAGAGAGAGAGAATGCAAAATAATTCTACACCAAATAAAACAAATATTGAGAGAGAGAGAGAGAGAGAGCGAGATTATAGAGAAAAATCATATAGAAGGCAAAAAAATGATATAGGTAAGATTGAATTGTTGGCGTATATATACTTGATTATTTGTCATGGGGTGATGAAGAACTTTAATTAGTTATGGAGGTGTGCTATTTTTTGTTAGAGAAGGCGAGAGAACTGAAGGAGTTTAAGTGTTTAACACTACTTTAACATGATTTTATGGTTTCAATTTGCCAATATAAAAACGTTCATCCAACAGTTAAAAATAAATGAAAAACAATAGTGGCAATAGTGGGCAATGGCTGGATTATATTATAGGGGGGTCCTTGGGCTACGGGGCCCTAAGCGGATGCCTACTTTGCTATATGGTTGAGCCGGCCCTGCTTCTCACCAAACAAGAACATCAAAAACACCAAATGAACTTCATAACATATTAACATGCTAAGGGCAGTAACTGTTCAAGAATGAATGTACATAAGTAACAATAACGAACCAAAGATTACCTGGATATTCCTTATTCTTGATATCAGTGTAAGAATCTGGAAAAACCCATCTAACTTTTGGCATTTCTGTCCGAAACAATGATTCAATAACACATTAACATCTCAAAAGACAAAACATAAAAGTTCAGTTACATGGAAAAAAATAATACAAAAAATAAATATAAGAGTAAAAGAAAATACCCCTAATCCTATAAGAGAGTTGCTCTGAAACAGTGCATCCAAATGCAAAGTAATGTTTAGTAGATACCGAATAAATCTGTTTTCGCGCTTTGCCTTCACTGCAGTTGTTCAAAAAAACAAAAAATAAAAATGTGTACTATAAATATACCAAAAAAATGAGAAACTTTTAACCCGATAGTCTTTAAATAAATCATACTGTACCGTACCTTCCAAGAATTTGAGCTAAGGTTTTGATGTAAATATCAATGATATCATCTCGAGAAAGATCAGGATCGGGACTATCACAAATAACAAGCCAATGTTTCATATCACGTCCATCAAGCACCGTTTCCTTCATAGGCTGACTAGACGGCGATATTGGAGTCCATTGTAAGTAACGAGCAACCAAACCAGCATCAAGGATACTCTTTTGATAGTCTAGTGATGAAGAATAACTGAAATATCTATGTGAAACTGCTTTTTTGTTTTGTGTAACTGAAGAGAAGAGCAACTTAGTGTTAGGGTTCGTGGTTGAAGTAGAAAAGCGATAAGCAGAGGCTTTGGTAAGTGGTTGAAGAGCTCTACGGTGAAGCATTTTCTTCTGTATGGATTTCTGGTTCAACAAGGTTTAGCAAGGGTTTGATTCTTTTTATAGTCTTTCGAGTTTGAGCTGCGTACGACTTCTTAATGGGGTTTAACAAGGGTTTTAGTGATTTGTAGAGTCTTTAGTGTTTGAACTACTTACATGTACATGGGCCAAAACCTTTGTTAGTGGTTATTTTAATTTAGAATACTTCTTTAAAATTGCAGTTTTGTTTGGAAATATTGATGATAACTTAGAAGCTATATATTTGGCGGGCCCAGTCACCCAATATTGCAAACCTCTGCATCTTATCTTTGAAGAAGTTGTGTGATGTGGCTTTGCCTATTTTTGGGATGATGGTTGGAAAAATGGACGCACTCTTAAATAATAGTGGGAAGGGACGCATTTTCTGTATTGGTGATTGCATGACAGAACTACATTAGTGAAAATCAATAGAAGTTCTTGTTTGCTAGATCAATTTTATTAGCCAGCGCACAAGGTGTCCAGTGGCCTAATGATCCTGCCTTAGAAACTTTAAATTGTCACTTTGCCAGTCAACTTGCATTCAGAATAATAGTCAATTAAACTGTCTCAAATGTCTCAATATCAAACGATTCAAAAGCAAGCCCAGAGATAATTGCCCCATGCAATTACTATTTGAATGTTAGGACGCCTCTGCTTGGAAAACCTGGTTCTACCAGTCCTGTAGCCAGCAAATATATATATGGGGAAAAGCTCAAAATCAAAATGTACACATTCGAAAATGGTCAGTGGAGAACTTTAACCCAGAAATAGCTTTAGCAATCTTGTCTTGTTTCTCTACAGGCCTACAGCTTCCAAACCGGCAGCGATCTTCAAGAAGGGCTTTTGCAGAGACAAAAATAGATAGATATTATTATATTAACATTGGCAGCTTTAAGTCTTGCAGCCATCTATTTCTGTCAAGAGATTATCTCTTTCTTTTCGAAGTGCCAAGATAAATTCTTCATCCTTCCACTTCTCGACCCAATGACCTTCAGCTTCAAACTGATAATTCTTAGCTCGGCTTTTGAAAGCTTCAGCTATATCGATGACCCCTTTGTATTAGCATTTGCCTCCAAGAACAAGTATTAGAATGTTCTAGGTATGGTACTTAAAAAGAAAGGATTCTATGATAATAAAAAATATTGAGTTACCGTTTCCATCAAATTGCATAAAACGTTGGTCAGAGCAGAGAGATCCAATTCCTTCACGCATTCCGTTTCTTTTGGAAGACAACAGCCAGTAGTGAGTGCAGACCATAAAATGGTGGTATCCGGGTTTGTCGCTGCACCAGTTTGTTTGTCATTCTGAGAGCAAGATCAGCTTGCAGCATCTTCAACTTCTGCTTGCTTGATATCAGCATATCTCGTGTTTGATAGTTCCTTACTGGCATGTTCCCTGAGTTCACCTTTCCCGGAATGTCCCCACAATCTTGATTTCTAGCCTGCACATTCCGCACTTCAGCAGGCATGTCCCTGTTGCGTCTGTAATCTTTGTTCTCAGAATTCTTTATTCCCACATCACCATCCATTTATATGTTCCAATAGCCAGTTATATGCAGTATTTGTTAGAGGTGTGTGGACCGAAAAGAGGAATAGTCCCACATTGAACAAGAAAGGATTCATCATGGTTGATATAGTGGGAAGATTACTAACTAGTTCTGAGACTTTTTAGGATAAAACCCGCACCCATGACCAAGATGTAGCCCAAGCCCAATGGGAGGTTAAGTTATCCCATGGGCGCGGAGGCCCAGGCCTGGCGGGTGTGCGAAGTTGTCGTTTGTGATATTGCCTATTAACTATGGATAGCTACTCTACAAAAAATCGGCTCGTTTGGAAACCTCTAACCTAGTTAAAAATTGTTGTCAACTTTGAATTTTTTTTTGACAGTCTAGATTCTTCGATTTTGCAATCCTAACTGTGACATCCTTATTGTACATCCTATCAAAAAGTGCATTTCAACAATGAATTAGTGTATGATTTTTTGTAGATATAATATACTCTTTATGGATTATATCTCTACAAAAAATTAGCTAAATCCAATATTTCTAGCCTTGTCAAACTTAAAATTATTTCTAGACCGTTAGATAAAATTGCAAACTTAAACACTGGAAGATGACAAAGTTACACATACTGGATTGAGCTAATTTTTTTGTAGAGATATATATCGGTTTGGCTAGGGTGACATCTTAACTGTGACATCCTTATTGTACATCCTATCAAAAAGTGCATTTCAACAATGAATTAGTGTATGATTTTTTGTAGATATAATCTACTCTTCATGGATTATATCTCTACAAAAAATTAGCTAAATCCAATATTTCTAGCTTAGCTTTGTCAAACTAGGATGTCACCCTAGCCAAACCGATATATCGGTTTTTTGGTGACATTATATCTTAATGACATCCTTATTGTACATCCTATCAAAAAGTGCATTTCAACAATGAATTAGTGTATGATTTTTTGTAGATATAATCTACTATTCATGGATTATATCTCTACAAAAAATTAGCTAAATCCAATATTTCTAGCCTTGTCAAACTTAAAATTATTTCTAGACCGTTAGATAAAATTGCAAACTTAAACACTGGAAGATGACAAAGTTACACATACTGGATTGAGCTAATTTGGAGGGATCAATATAAGGGCTGGCTATGTCGACATACTATACTAACATGCTATCTTGACATACCCAACCAACCGTCAGATCAAACAAAATCTAATATCCGGATGTGATCATCCTGACATACTTCCACTATGCCATTTTTGCTCATTTCTCAACAATGTATGTATTAGATCATCTCAAGTCCCAAATAATGAAAGGTAAGTCTGGGCGAAAGGTAAAGTATTACAAAAGAGAGAATGAAAACATCAAATTTCACAAGGTGCAAAATTTTCAAGACAGACAAAGCAGTAACTAATTAGTATAATTTTCAAGACTTAGTAATCGCCCCATTGCAAAATAATTTGTCCACATTACCATAACATTAGTATATTTTTTTTCCGAAGACATCAAACTTTAAGTATTATTAACCGACCACTTTTTGAAAATTTCCAAGTGTTTCAATTGTTTATCTTTTCGTTATTTATAATCTTTGTACTTCTTGTCATGTTAAAAGGAGTGTAGATATATACTCTGAACCATATTAAATTATAAGTAATATCTCAATTTTATAAAAAAATTGTTGTCTGTAATTAGGTATAGTATAGTTAGTGTACTTCATTTTATTGATTTTTCTTGTTTCACTTTTAATTATACAACTTGGATCTTTATAATTACGTAATAGCTAACAATTTTTCAGAATTAAAAAAATGTTTTACGCTGGGCTAGCCAAAAGCCTTGCGTCGCGCTTTAACGTTTTAAAACATTGTTCGTCAATCCTGTCACAAATTTTTTTAAAATAAAAACTCAAACTCGTACTAAAAATGGTGAAAAACAAAACTTGAAAAGAAGGGAGATTATAATGCTACTAGTCCAGAAGAAACGAATAGCCAACTCCCTACTAGTGATACATATAATGAAAACTAAATGAGAAAGGGTGCAACAGAAAGAGAATCTGATTTTTGTAAAAGAAGATCGAAGAGCAAATTGGAGTTAATTAAGAGCTAAGATTGAAGAAGAAGAAGAGAAACAAGAAAATGAGATTTTATTAGTAAGCGTTTGAAGAAGCTCGACTTTGTTTTGTTTTTTTTCACTTTGAAGAAGAGTTTGGGAGGTTTAAGGGTTTAAGAATGGTTTTATACTCTTTGGTGTGTTTAAACTTTAAAGATTAAACATGAGTAGAACTAAATGTCAACATTGTCCCAAAGTTGATTGCTGAATTTTGACATATATCGAACTATATCTATACCCGCAAATTCAGAAATAATGACATATCACTACAAGAATACTGAGCATTTGCCACGGCCATAGACTGTGGCTAAAACCCTTTTGCAACGGTTTATAGCTGTTGCACGACCGTTGCCAATGCGCCTGTGGCTAACCTTTTGCCACGGCTATTGGCTGTTGCCAAAGCTTGGTTTTTGCCCACGGTTCCGGACCGTTCCATAGGCCGTGGCCGATTAACCCTTTTGCCACAGTTGTGAACCGTGGGCAATGCTTAGATGAACTGTGGGGATTGTGTTTTTTTAAACTGGATCAATAGTTTAGCCACGGTTCAAAGCCGTGGCAAATGTTTTGAATTGGGTAAAAAAAATATAATTCCAGCACAACACCTGAAATTCATACAAAGATATACAATTCTATTCAAAACCACAAAAATCATAATTCTTCACAATTTAACATTTCATACACAATGTGTACTTGACATGAACGTTTTTACATCATAGATTCCATTCGAAATTCAAACTAATATAGACAAAAAAAAAAACATTCAAACATTCAAACTATATTCCTAGCCATCTAAACAACACCTCAATTTCTTTGGATCAAAGTCTGCCTATTCCGGTTTGCTTGCTTGTACCTCATCATGTTGGACAGTAGGCTAGGCATTGAAGATTGAAGATATAGCTAAAACCATATAAAATCAATTATTAGAACTTGACCTACACACATTTTCACAGAAATTCACAGAAAAATTAAGTCAATATGTAAGATTCAGTCATCATCAAATAGAAAGATTAATAGTACAAAACACTAATAAATATTTGTTTAAGAATTAAGTATCACAATCACAGAAGTAGTTTGTTGGCTTCTCTAGATAAACAACGTAGCAATGCATACATCTGAACACTATTTTTTGAATTATGAAAGATTACGATTGAGTAGTTTCAATATGATATAACCTCGCGGTCCGGTTGATGATGGAAGAGACGGCATGTGTTCATCTATTCCTCATACTACCTGCAAGAGAGAAAACAAATGGAGTTACATACCTCTACAAGGATTAATTACACATACCAGTCACACCCATACCACTATTAGACGTACGGATGGAACCTCCGGCAAATAAGTCTTTGCTAATTTCAGTGTTGCTAACACACTATATGCTAACAGACGTACCACTTAAGACTTGGTCCTAGACAAATTAACGGATGGAATCTCAGATGAATAAGGTGACAAACATGAAAAGTGGAGTAAAAACACTTGCAGTCCATGACCAAATGTTAACAACAATAAAATTAAAAAGAAAAAAGAAAATAACAAACAAAGGCCTTTATAGTATTCAATGTATGTGGCACACAAAAGATGACTTGTACAAGCGTGATTCACAATAAACTTAACAAAGATCAATCTGAACCTGAATATATTGGGAATTATAGAAACAAAATGTACGAATACATATTACAAGCATGATCAATAATAATCCGCATATAACATCAACATCACCCTTGATAATCAAGTAAAACAAGCCAATAATAAGAATTATGCACTATAACAGAGCATAGGTGATATAAGTATTTCTTGTAAACTAATATAGCTGCTAAGAAATTCACAGAAGAACTTACCGGCAAAGGCAAGGTATTCAAGTTGTAACCATGGGTCACAAACTCCTCTACTTTTGGCGGGCATTCACTAGAGAATAAGTATCAACATCATTAAGTACACAGAGACATACTAAAGCATACAAAGCTTACAATAGCATTTACACAAGTATTGTATAGCTGAGGTTCTCAGCTGGCTCCCATGTGTCATCATCAGGGCCATATCCCTTCCAACTTACCTACAGATTCAAGGCAAAGTGTAAAACTGAAAAAATTAACAATAGCAAAAACATATAATCCAAAATGCATTATCTATTACAACTAAAACTAAAATAAAAATAAAAAATTATGTAGAACCATTTTTCCCAAGAATGCCAAACATAATACATTTAGATTGAACAAAAGATCGAGTAAGCAAAAGATTTGCAAATATAAATATGCATCACAACTTGTTGAATCGGAAGAACATTCAAATAAATGAATGGCTATAAATTTCCATTCTACAAGTACCTTATAGTACAATCCGGGTTTTTTCTTATCGTTTGGATCGCCATAGCAAATATCAAGTATCTTCCCCACTTCATAATCACCTTCAGGAATGGCGTCCCCATCTCCAAATACATCCCTCTTAGATACTTGACTTTTCGGGTGTCTTGTTGAGCCCGGTCCCCCAACAAGGACAAGTTTACACACAACTTCGCCATTCCTCGAAAGAAAGGATGATAAAGCGCCTTCATTTCCCGACCGAAATAAAAAGGTATTCTTTCAAAATGTATGCACTCTCATTGACATGGGAAGTTAACATCAACCAATCAAAACCTTGGTATCCGGATGATTGAGCTCTAAGCTTTTTTAGGTGTCCTCATTAAGTTCAAATGCCCAAGCATTACAATGAGTCAACACTTTGTTAATGAGATCCAAAAAGATATGACACATGTTACAACTATTTGACTTTTGACAAGTTTAACCCGGATGTGGCAAAAGACATAAACCGGTGGACATGGCACCAATGGTGAAATACAAATCAAGTAACTTCATCTCAAAAAGCAAAGAACAGCAGAACCGGTCATGGATCGCGTTCAAGAACTAGAGATCTATTTACGTGGGTTTAGGAAGAAGGGTTACATTCCTTTGACCACATACTTGAGAACTTTCAAGACCGGGTGATTATGTGGATGTGAAGGTCAATGGGGCTATTCACAAAGTTATGCCCACAAGTTTTACCATGGTCGCGACTGAAAGTCCGGAATGTCACTAAAGCGTCTTTGTCGGTGTTGAGATTAACAAGCGGGTTGGGAAAGTAATCATTAGAAAGAGAATTCATGTGAGGGTTGAGCATGTTCAACCATCAAGGTGTCTTTGAAAGAGTTCAAATTGAGGAAGATCCGAATGATAAGTTGAAGGCAGAGGCTTAAAGCTCGTGGTGAGAAGATTACCACAAAAAGGCAAACGAGAGGGTCTCAAACCTGGTTTCATGGTGGAGGGTGCTACCCTTGAAAATCACACCTATCCCGCACGATGTCGTTAATGATCTCAAAGGTGGATATTAGGATATTGTTGATTTGTTTGGGGTATTTTGGATATCATTCTAGTTTTGTGGACGATCTTGCTTTTAAAATTATTGTTTAAGAACTTCGTTATATGCACTTTGTTTTTAACTTTAAAAAAAAAGTAACTTCATCTCGGATTCCTCTGAAGCTTCACTAGAACATTCCTTACTCGAACTTGGCAAAGATGGTTCCAGAAACTCTCTTGAAGAATCTAACCAGATTTGTTATCAGTCAGTATTGCAACATATGGCATAATCAGATGCCTTTCCAATACTAAACAAAACAGTAATATACATGCTGGTAGGCTTTGAAAGGTTGAATAAGGCAAAGAGTATGCCATATTATAAAAAAAATCACACTGCGGTATTTCCGCCAAACTGATCTATTTAATAAGATGAATTAGTCTAGACTGAAACGAAAGAAAACGCACTAAAGAGGGCAGAGTGATAGAGGCATACATTTGAGAGCACTTGTAAAACTGTGATCTTTGAAACCAGACATTCTAATAGGTTGTCGTCTCTGACTTCATAATAGAATACATGTCTCTCATCGAATGTGCTATTCAGCTCTTGGGTGACAACCTATTTAAAGACCTAGTTAAACATCCAAGCACAAAAACACCATTACAATAAACACACAGTGTATATAACATAACAAAGTGTTGAGAGGTCGGCAATTGATCTTACAAGATCAACCGGTCTAAAACCATTGGGCTCTAAAATAAGGCTCCTTATTGCCGGATTCAAAAATTCCACTATTCTTCCTATATAATTGAGCTTTTCACCTTCATCGCTTTGAAATAATACTATTGGTAAGGATAGTACATAGTGAATAATGCTACCACAAATTCATACTTTCATTACTCACCGCATTTACAAGATGAACATATAGACTATAAATAGCTTGATCCACTTCGCTTTTGAAAAATGTCTCCTTCATAGTAACTTGTCTTTATCACCATTCGGAAAAACAAAAACAAGAATACCGGATATCAAAATGGCCCATAACAACAAAAATACACGATCTCGAGAGAACATACATGACATCAAAAAAAATAGCCACAAGTAATTTTGTCAAAATAAGTATAAAAACAAAAACAGATATAAGAGTGCAATCGAACACGGTTCTCGTGACTCTACCCGGAGAGAGAGTGTGTGTGAGGGGAAAAAATTGATGCTTTTCCTCGATCTTCAACTTTGGTGAGAGACAGAGAGAGAGGGGGGGGGGGGGAGGAAAGTTCTATTAGATGAGAGAAGTGAATAATAGAGAAGTACGGTTTATAGAGGAGAGAGAGAAGGAAGACAAACCTTGTTGTTGCTTTAAAATCGAGTTTTCTTTCGAACAACTCGAGTCTTCTTCTTCGATTTTTGATAGTTGTTTCGCGTTACTCTTTATTTTCAGAAGGGTTTCGTGAGATCTTAACGGACATCAAAATTCAAGTCTAATCCAACGGTGGACGAAACAAATTAAATGGACAGCCGTGGCCAAAATGGGAACTAAATTCCAACTACTCAAACAATACCCCACGACCACTTAAAAACTTGGCCACGGCTGTGGGCCGTTGGACCCTGGCAACAGCTGATGACAGTGGCTAAAGCAAGGTTGTACTTGTAGCAAAAGCTCAATTTTCTTGTAGTGTATATATCCGGGGATATAGGCAAATATCCAAAAAGATCATTATATTTTAGGGCATTTTGTTCCAAGGGTCAGACCGGTCAGACAATATTAGTATTAACATCTGTAAATAACTAAATGCAAGGGTTATATGGACATACTAGTTTGTAGGCCCGTGCATACGCACCGGCTCTTTTGAAAATATTTAGATTTTTTTTTAGAAAATTGGGGCTACCATTTTAGTCGCTAATCCATTTTAATTTTCTAACAAATTGTTTTAAATTAAGTTTTAAAAACCCGTTTTTTCAATTGGGAGAGAGATCATGTTTTAATAGGAAAATAATTCCCGTTTTAATTAGATATGCTAGATTTTTCTTTTTCAATAGGGGAGAAATTCTCATTTTAAATATATTAATGATTCCCGCTTTAATTAGAAGTGCTAGAATTTGTTTTAATAGGAAAGGAATTCCAGTTATAATAGGAGAGAAATTCCCGTTTTAATAGGAGATGATGGGGAATTTTAATAGAGCTCGAAAAATATTTCTTGTGGAAACTTTAATATTAAGATATAGATATGTTAAAAAAAACATGTGAAAAAACTCAAAATCGATGGGGCATTTATAAGTTTTAGATTAGCCTAATTTTTTTGTAGATATGATCTCTTAACTACTTTAAATATTATCACAAAAAATATATTCAAATCCGAAACTTGTAACCTCATCAAATATCTCAACAAATTAAGAATTGTAGACCGAAATTGTAGACAATGTTTAGAATAATTATGAGATCATATCTACAAAAAAATTGGCTAATCTAAAATTTATAAATGCCCTAACGATTTTGAGTTTGTTTACGTGTTTTTTAACATTTGTCCCTAAAACCCCTCATAACTAAATACCACAATAACAAACCATTATAAAGCTAATGTGCCTTTGGGTTCTAACCATATTTTGCTATCAGCTATGTGGCGCCACCCAAACTAGGGGTGTGCATGGGCCAATATCCGAACCGACCTTATCGGTTTAGGTGTTATGAAAACCCAACCGAATAACCGACACACTATGGTTAACCGACCCACAACCAAACCAACCTATATATTTATGCAAAACCGTAAACGGATCCAAACCACTATTTTTAAGGTTAACCATCCTTAACCGTAACCGAACCGAATTATTATTGAAGAGTAATAGAATAAAGGGTTAACTAGTATTAACACCCACTCCACTAGCCAATTAGAATCTCCCCCCTAAACACACGGTCAACTTGGATTGATTGTTAAATTTCAAGTCAAGCAACTGAAAATTACACAAATGCCCTCATTATTTTAAAAAAATAAATGTTCAATTTTAGTTAGGTGGGGGCAATTGTGTCATTTTCAACTATTTGACTTAAAAGTTAACAGTCAAACCAAATTGACCGTGTGTTTTGGGAGAGAGAGAGACCCTAATTTCCCATCTAGTGGGGGGAAATCCTAATTGGCTCATCTAGTGGAGGGGTAATACTACTTAACCCTAGAATAAATTATAAGTAAAAGTATTCTTTAATAATTTTGGTAATACTATGGATTGGTTCGGTTATATTTGGTTTTCAATACTAAAAACCGTCAACCGAACCGATCCTATCGGTTTTCTAATTTTTTAAACCAAACCAAACTGAGTCAAGATAGATAACCGACCCAACTCAAAAGGCTTGGTTTGGTTCATTCAGTTTGGACGGTTTGAATGGTTTTATGCACACCCCTAACCCAAACCAGAAAATTGGGTATAGGTACACAGACGCAAATTTCTTAAGTTTAGAGGAAATAACAAACTTTTTTTTGTTTTTCCTCCATAAAAATTGAAATTTGACATCTGTCTCAAATTTCAGACTGACTTTTACAATTTTGATCTCTTTTATTAGTCCCAACTAAAAAAGCCAACTACCAACAAAAAAAAGCTACGAACTAAATCAGTTACCAAAAGAGTAGTGGGTTAATCAAAATAACTAAAATTCATCTGAAATCTATAAAATTTCAATTAAAAGTGAGATGAATTTCTGGAGAGACCAAAACAATGTGGAAAACATCAACTTCAAAAACGGAAAAAAGTAATGTTGATTACAACTAATTTCAATACAACTTTAACAATTTAAAATGTATCTTTGATAATTTTGAATAGCATATTTAAGCTTTGTTTGATGTAATTCAAATTGTGAAAGGACAAATGATTTTTTTTTTATAAGACAATTGTATTATTTGATTGCAGTATATCTTGGAGCAATACACACTCACCCTTGCTTGATGAGTGGCCTCGATTGACACATACACCTACAGTCTGCACACATTAAATTTTCATATTATTTATTTGTGGAAAAAATTGACAGTTACAAATGAAAGGGTAAAAAGGAGAAATAAGAAGTTTTAAAAATAGTTAATACACCCAAAAAGTGACGTGTTATTAAAATATGGAATAGAATCAAAATATAACATTGGTATTTCTCTAGACAAAAACACACTAACGAAAAATGTCTAGAGCCCAATTTCTATTAACCCAAACTCAGATTCACCAACCATTGACTCTGGTATGTAGGACCTACACAGGATTCTCCCTAAAAATTGCTAACCCTAGTGTATGATGAGCTTACTTGCAATGGTCCTACTTACTTTACAAGGACTCTGGTTGTGTTGCCTTAACTTGGAAAAAAAGGTATGTTTCACCTCTTCAACTAACACCCAAATGTAGTGAAGTGAGCATGTACTTCAAACAACTAGATGGTGTACTGACTACACAAAGTTTCTTGCCTTTCACTTCTCTCAAACATAAAGTTACTAGTATTTGGATTAGCATATTTTAGTCTTTATACAGCTATCAAAATCTCCTCTTCTTAGAATAATATAATAATTAAGAATTTGGAGTGGTTAAGGGCAATTAGAGACTTGAAACTAATTTATTGATGTCTAAACTCGTTTTGGTGTTGCAACCAATACGTATGGGAATAAGGGATCCCGATATATGTCACCCTGAATATCAATAATAGCATGCGGTGATGTCACCCTGAATCCCGCTATATGTTTAAAGTTAATGCTAAGATGGCATTTGAAGTCTTGCATATCAACCAAAAACTGGAAGAATGACTGATATATGATTTTTTTTACTAGTGTAGGATGATTTTTTTTATCCTTGATCTGAAATACAGTATCATCTCAAATACAGTATCTTAATCAAGGTGGTTAGCTGGTGAATTTATAAGATAATGAATCAGTTTCTAGGGAAACTAATTTGTCTTTTGTTTTCCAAGTTTAGCACCCAAGTTAATAGATACGATTATAATTTTTGATGTTATAGCATCAAGGGTGCAGTGGTTAACTTCGATCAACCTCCTTTTAGACCCTACATCAAACGAATCCCAGAGAATAATTTTCACCAAAAACATCTCAGATGCTTGAAATATAAACTCAGCACTAACCCCACACGTTCCTCTTTGAGCGTGTATCTACTATGTTATCTGTTAAAGGTTCTTCAAAGTTCAAACAGCGATTACCATGAGAGAGTTAGATACAGGATAAGGTGTCGAAGGCCAAGAAAATTGAAGTTTTGGGTTGGAGGCTGAACTTTGCTTTATAAATGCAATCTATTTAGCTGGGATAAGCTCCAATGTTAACCATATGTATCTCTAAATATACAGTATGTTATTCTCAATATAAATTCACTAGCATTAATGAAATATACAGTATGGTATTCTCAATATAAATTCTCGGCAGACCAAGCAGCCAATTATGCACTTAGTTTACAGATAACAGTAGCGCTACTTGGGTAGGAAGGCCTATCACCTGGATTTCTAAATGCATGGGAAGTGTCAGAACATGATTATTTAAGGTTTGATTAGTGTTGTATATAGCGTATGTATTTCTTTGCACATAAATACGTTAACACAACATTGTATAGAACATCACCCCTCCCCTCTCGCCTTTTTCCTTCTCTTTTACTTCTTAATACAAAGTTAGCTTACTGAGAGAAAAAAAAATACATGTGGGGAAGTTTTTGGTGCATACTGAAGGTCCTGAAATTATAGGGGACGTAGTAGACAACTAGTTGCATTGGATATTTAGTCGTCAAACACAACGTCTAGAATAAAAAGTTTATAATGACAACTTTAATCAGTTTTAAGCAATATATTGACATGGACCTCCACAATATAAGAGTGTTTTCTAAACATTAAGTGAGTTTTCTCAATTAGGATGTGATCAAGATACTTGGAACGTTAATATGCTTTCACTGAAGTATTGAACTGCATTTGTAAGATTTTGCAGAATTAAGTTTTGAAAATAAGAAACGAGGATGCTTAGACAGTTACCGTTAGGTTCCCTTACAGTTACTAGCTAGAGATGAACAAATCGAACTAATTAATTTCAAGCCAAACGAGTGCACATAATGGTTTATTGTCCTTGTCCTAATTGTTACTTTTGACCCGTCCTATACATACAACTGATCCCACGCCAATCGTTGATACTGAAGCCATTTCCAATGAAACTTCAAGAAGCACATTATTGTCAATGATGTTAAATACCAGATGGTAGGGAGATTGTAACTATCAAAATCCAGCTTTCTTAAGGGACATGTTTGCAACCACCTCCCAGCTGTAACATACATCTATTCTATAGCAAGAGCTAGTTCTGCTTAGTTTCCTCTTGTCACAATGTAACAAATTTGAATAGTACTTCTGATCTTTCAGTCCTCATCAGCTCCATGCATTGTGTTGCAGAATGATTAACTAAACATATAAATTGTTTAACTCCTAAAGCACTGTTGAATAAGATACACATTATAGGACTTCAAGATAAACGGCACAGAATGAATGCAAAAAATAAGACTGAGTGGAGCCATAAAATTTTGAGCGTGGATATAATGTAGTATACGAAAGCTTGATTGATCATGTAACTGTGTAAGAGTTCTAATCACCAGGTAAAAGAATAAAATTAGGCTGTAATAATCATTCAATTAAGTTGACATATTGACCTTGAAAGACCTAAGGTGGACCAGTGTCCTAAATCCTGAAGCTTGTAGACATAAGACAATTTTATCCATTCTGTCATAAAATACTTCAAAACTGGATAACAGACTATTACACAAAAATAATAAATTGTTAGCAATAGAAAGCTTTGATATCACTCATTTGTCATTCTAATATTAGTTAGAATCAAGAAGAAGAAGAAGTAGTTATATCTGAGCTAAAGAAATAAACATAACTGAAAAAGACAACTCTCCCTCCAAAACCCCAAACACAGTTTTCTTTAAAGAAAACACCCACTCACCAAACCCATCAAACTTAATACATCTACTCATTCCCTCTTTCTAATTCTCTGTTTTTCTCTGTTTCACTTGCTCTATATCTCTCTTTCCTTCTTTCTGTCTTTCTTCACTTCTTGATTGCACTTCATGCATCTACCTCGTCGTAAAACACCTCTTTTTCTGTCTGAAATGAAGTATGCTCGAAAGAATAACAATGTTTCAATCTTTGTTGTTGTGTTTTCAATCTTTCTTTTTGGTTGTTTCATGTACAATGAAGATGTAAAGTCTATAGCTGAATTTCCATTCTCAAGGCCTAAAACTCAAGAACTTCAACAAGATATCACTAAAACTATTACCAGGAAAGAAGCCAAGTTAGAAGAACCTATTAATCTGAAGATGATTGTTGCCAAAGATATCAAAAAAGAGATTGAGTTACCTGCAGAAAAAGTAGAAGAAGATGAGGCGATTGAAGTACCACCAGAAGATTGTGATCTTTTTAATGGAGACTGGGTTTTCGATAATGTTTCATATCCTCTTTACAAAGAAGATGATTGTGAGTTCCTTACTTCCCAAGTTACTTGCATGAGAAATGGTAGAAAAGATTCTTTTTATCAAAATTGGAGATGGCAGCCAAGACATTGCAATATGCCCAAGTAAGTCATCATGTTTCTCAAAAAACTTCATCCATTCTTTGAATATGTGTGACATTGTGACAAGAGTATTAGTCTCTTTTAGATTGATTTTGTTTTGTCTATTTTTTTATAAAGATTTAGCGCAAAGTTGTTGCTCGAGAAGCTAAGAGGAAAGCGATTAATGTTCGTTGGAGACTCGCTGAATAGGAATCAATGGGAATCCATGGTTTGTCTAGTTCAATCAGTTGTTCCTCAAGGCAAGAAAAGCTTGAAAAAGTCTGGTTCACTCTCTGTTTTCCGGGTTGAGGTAATCTGTTTTTGTGATTCTGTAGCCAAACCGTCCGGTTTAACAGATTTGAACCGGTAGTTATAAAACATTTTGAGGACTTGAAGGGTTGAAGTGGCTACTTTTTTTTTTTGTGTGTTGAAGGACTATGACACTACGGTGGAATTCTACTGGGCACCATTTTTGGTTGAATCGAATTCAGATGATCCGACGATGCACAGCATTTTGGATCGTATCATCATGCCTGAATCAATCTCGAAGCATGGTGAAAATTGGAAGGGTGTTGATTACTTGATTTTTAATACATATATTTGGTGGATGAACACTTTTAAGATGAAAGTCCTGTAAGTACATACACGTTTTTGGTCAGCATGTATTTTTTTGTGATCTACCTAATTGAAGCTGATTTTAATCTGCTTTTGGAAAAGGCGTGGATCATTTGAGGAAGGTGCAACAGAATATGATGAGATCGAACGGCCAGTGGCATATGAGAGGGTTTTGAGGACATGGTCCAATTGGGTAGATCAAAATGTGGATCCTAAACGTACCATGGTGTTCTTCAGTAGTATGTCTCCGCTTCACATCAAGTAAAGATCTCTGAATCCTTATTCAAGTTTTCTTGTTTGGTGGTTTTAGGCCTTGTTGTTGTCTGTGGGACCTTAATATGATTTACTCTATTAAACCTGACAAATGAGTCGATTAAACCTAAAACTTAACAAATAACAATGATGCATAGGATAATGTAATCTGTTGATAATGTACAAGTAAGGAGAAAATTACAAGCTATTGGTGTCCAGCTGAGTAGAACATAAGAATGATTCACCATTTTGATATCCACCTCCATGTATCGATCAATCACACACTCACACTGAGACCATTAACAAACTTGGGAGCCATAATGCATAGTTTTGCATGCCCAATCTGAATTACTATTAGACTTATCAGTGAAAATGTTTTTTTTTTCTTTCTAAGTGGACCAAAATATTATGGTTAAACATCTCTTCATGGCTTGGAAATATCGTAATAAAGTATTGTATTTTGATCCTATGATCATCTTATGCTCATAATATCCACGATGAAATGAAAAGGATGCTTTTTTAGGGTAAAGATAGATAAAATGAAAAGGATACTGACTTATAAATTATAATTCTTAAACAACTATTAGATTTTACTCACAAGTCAAATATGTTTAATTTTTATGAAAAAAATGATTGTTTAGAAACTTGGAATAATTAAGTACATCTAACATCTAATTTTTTAACTTATCAAGGGATTGTACATTTGTACATCCAATGATTAAGTATATATATAAGTGTACGGAGTGTACATGGTGTATACCAAGTTGAAGATGTGCTCACTTCCTTTTATTTGCAAGTAAAAATGTATTAAATTAAATGAAACTGACCACAGGATGCATGCCCTGTCTCCAACTTTTCTTGAGTCGATAAATTCGAGTTCCCCCAATAGGTATTATCCAAAAGTTTGGTGCGATTATGTGTATATATTTTCTTCACAAAGTTTTTGCACCATGTGACATAATGATTGATTTTAAACCACTCTGCTAACTAATTAACCAATTAAGTCTGATCGTTTGGTAAACTACCATAGTTTTTTAATCAGATAAGTAATCTTGTTATCAATAATGTGTTGTTGCATAATTTAGGAGCACGGATTGGAATAACCCAGACGGCATCAAGTGCGCAAAGGAAACAACCCCAGTACTCAACATGACAACTTATTTAGAAGTGGGCACGGACAGAAGAGTCTTTGCTGTGGCCTCCAATGTGACTGGGTCCATGAAAATTCCAGTTCATTTCATAAACATAACTACACTCTCTGAGTACAGGAAAGATGCTCATACTTCAGTTTACACAATTCGCCAAGGCAAAATGCTCACACCTGAACAACAAGCTGATCCTAATACTTATGCTGATTGTATTCACTGGTGTTTACCTGGCTTACCCGACACGTGGAACGAGTTCCTTTACACACGTATCATCTCTCGGTCGTGACCCAATTAGGTCGCAAATTTGATTTTGTTTGTGTATATTATGCTTTTGGCGAGTCAAGTTAACATTTGCCGAGTGATCGATCCATTTGCCAAAAGAATCAGATGGTAGTATCACATTGTCATACACTAGATGTCTGTTGACAGAATCGGACTCATTAGGCCACACTGAATCTTTTAATTTGTTACTTATTTCAAAAGAAATGTCACTTGAAGTCTGTAATTTCCTTTTTGCGCGTCTTTTGTTTTTCTTATATTCTTTAATTTCTGAAATTTATGGTCTGATGTGGCAATCAAGTGAGCCTAAAAGATACTCGTGAAGTGGCGAAAGGTGGATCAGGATTGATGCTTTCGATGATGTACTTTGCTTCTTTTGAAATGTATAATGAATTCTGATGGCGAAAAAGGACATAATGAAAAAGTCACCGGGACAATATTCTGGCGTACAAAATCTCAGATTTCAACTTTTTCTAAACAAATTTTTAACAAAATGCAGTTATTTTGTGGATACTCCACTTTTAAGTTAGGGTGATTTGCAAGCAATAGTGATGGGATGCCAACAACTTTATGTAAATTAAGCAAGTCCGTCCTGAGGCCAGCTAGGCTACTATACATGTCTGAAGATGTTGGTAGTCAGTTACATGATGAAGGTCTAACATAAAGCTAAATTTAGACACGATCTGATATGATATCTCAAAGTTTACCTTAAGATCAGTACTTGCTTCATTGCTTGGTGCTTCATCTTCAGCTCCACCTTATGGATTACATTTTGTCAAAATTAGAAGTCTCAAACAGAAGGTTACATACTGACATTGATCCATAACAACTGGTTTTCTGCTATATGAAATCCAATGGTCACATTTGATTACTTGTATTTCAAAAGCATCAGGTGTCTATGTTTTTTTATTTGAGGGAGTGACTCTCCAGGACAGACCGAGAGAAAAAGTAACTCTCAGAACTATTTTTTTTTTAATCACTCACAAAAACCGATTAGATAAAAGGTCAAGTATTCACTTGACGAGAAATTAAAAATAATTCGGGTAGATGAAAAATCAAGTATACTCCTAGCACAAAATAATAAATGGCCGGCCCAACTGAAACGACCGGGTGTATATAGTATGAACTACCTCAACATAAGCTATGAACAATGATTGTTCATACGAATTGTTCATACTTATTTGGAGTATGAACATACCTCAACATAATGTATGATCAGTAAGAACACCTATTGAAGTATGAACAATCATTGTTTGTACATATTTGAGTTGTTCATATCTTAACATGAGTTATGAACACTCATTGTTCATACCTATTTGGGGTATGAATAATCACTATTCATACCTCAACATGAGATGTGAACAATCATTGTTCATACCTTAACATAATGTATGATAAATAATAGCACCTATTAAAATATGAACATTATTGTTCATACTTATTTGGGGTATAAATCAATCATTATGTATATCTCAATATAATGTATGATCAGTAAGAACACTTATTAGAGTATGAACAAACATTGTTCATATCTATTTAAAATATGAACAATCAATGTTCATACCTCAACATAATGTATGATCAAGTAAAACATCTATTTAACTTAATAATGCGTGCCCCACTTAACTTAATAATATGTTAAAATGGAGACCTTGAGTGGGGGTTACTTAATAATGCGACTGGGGGTTACTTAAGCGTATTTTAATTCATTGTTCCAGTGCATCCATGTTTACTACTAATAACAAAATTTAGTTGGTGAGAATTCTTATCTCTGTCTTCCCTCCAAAAATTCTCCAAATAGGTAATGAAACTCATTCTCTTCTCAATCAATTCCTCAATATAGATCAATCTCTCTGGTAAAATCCTCAAGTCTGAGTTCAGAGATCTAGATATTGCTTTCCTTTTCTGGTAAAATCCTACACTGTTAACAGTGTGAGTTCAGAAAAGAAATCAAACTAAGCTACAGTACTTTAAACTAAGTTACAGTACCCATTTTCCTCTCAATTAAACCTACACTATCGATCAATCTCTTTGGTAAAATCCTCACGTCAGAGTTCAGAGAGACTACATGTTTTCTTTCATTTTCTGGTAAAATCCTTCATTGTTGACAGTGAGAGTTTAGAAAACAAAATAAACAATAATGAATCTTTATGAGTTTGAAAATCCAACAAGAGTAAGCAAATCAGTGGCGGCTGATACACCAACTTACTCTGAGGAATTAAGGGTGAACACTGCAGTTGGAGTGGCCGACCCTCCAATCTTCAAGTCTTATGCTAATGCTACAAAAGAAGGTGCAATCCCTCTCTTTGAAATTCACAACCTCCCGGAGGTGGAAATGGTAGGTGACTACCCATCAGTTAGGATTCCACAAAAAGCCTTTGAAAGAGGGCTGAATTACTGCAAGTTCTGTTTTTTTGGTAGAACTGATCTAAACAAAGTCTCAATTGATCAAATCAGGGAAATTGCTCATGACCTCTGGAAACCCAAGGGAGATTGGGTTATTACTCCAGTAGGGAAGGGATACTTGTTCATTCGTTTCTCAAATGCTGAAGATCTTAATAGAGTGTGGGCTGGTGGCTCATGGAATTTCAATAACACTCCTCTTCGGCTCTCCCCATGGACACCAAATTTCAATCCCGACAGCCAAAAACAAACTCATGCTCTTGTTTGGGTTCATTTTCCAGGTTTGGGGCAAGAGTACTGGGATCCAGAAGTGCTAATGTCCATTGCGAAAGGCCTTGGCGGTCCAATGCAAGTCGATGAAAAAATCATTAAGAGAGAATATGGATACTACGCAAGGGTCCTCATCGACATTGACCTCTCAAAGCCAATTCCGGATCAAATTCATGTCAAGTCACTCAACAATGAGTTCTGGCAGAATGTCTAGATAGGGAAAGTTCCCAAGATGTGCAACCATTATAAAAATTTTGGTCACCTCGTTACCAAGTGTAAGAAACTTAAAGGTGTGATGACAAATAATGAGAAGCACAAAGCAGTGATGGTAGATAACACCCCACCACCAGCCCTTGGAGGAATAGAAATAGGCAAAAGGATACAAATGCAGCAGAAAGCTCGCTCTAAAGCCGCATGGGTGCAAAAGACAATGCCAACTCAGGTGGAAATGGGCACGAACATGTTTCAAGTGCTTTCCGATGACTCCGAACTGGTGTTTGTTGACAGCACTGAAGAAAGAGTTACTGGAGCCAACATAACAGAGATAGTTGATGTAGCCCCAACACAAAAGGAAGCTAATTTGGGATCAATTGAAGTTGTCGCTGTTGAAACAGTTGAGAAAATTGTGGAATCTATTCCCATAAATGAACCATATGAGGCTGTTGTTAATAACAACTCAGTCGCCCATAGTTTTGCCTTGCCTAGTCATTTCGAGAAAAATGTTTTAGGATTTCGACAAGTTGAAGGACTTTCTACAGCTACAAATGGAGAAGCTTTCTTCGATGTTGTCACTGAGGAACCGATAGAAACAGGGTTAGTAAGGGTTACAACTACTGCAACTGTGGAGGAGAAAACTATTGCTAGTTCTATTATGGCTGCCCATGACACTCCACAGGCAATTTTGTTAGGTATAGGTAGCCCATCAAGAGTTATCAGATTTGGTAACCATGCGAAGAATGACATTGCTATTTCATCTACCTCTCTTTCTGAGCGGGAAGTGGATGCAAATACACCAAGTTTTCCTACAAAAAATATTACTCTCCTCAAAGCTGAATGTTTGCTGAACTCCCCGATTTGGGCTGATCAAATTGAAGGGGGAAAATGGTAGGAATTGGAGATTTCAATGCCATGTTAAGATGCTCAGAAAAAAAAAAAGGTGGTAGAAGGCCTAACAACACATTAATGGAAGACTTTTTTTACTGTGTTAATCAATGCAGTCTCATGGAGAGCAGTTTCGAAGGAAATGAGTTTACTTGGAGCAATAATCAGTTCGGGAAGAAACGAATGTGTAGCAGGATTGATAGAGCCTTCTATAATCATGCTTGGATTCACAAGTATGATGGTTGGAAGTATAGGGTCCTTTGTAGAGTTGGATTTGACCATTCACCCTTATGTGGAACCTACTCCTCAATTCCAAAGCCCAAAAACATTCCTTTAAGATTTAACAAGTGCTGGATTGAGCATCAATCTTTCATGGACCTTGCTTGTAAGGAATAGTTGGGCAGCAGTCAGTGGTAGGAGCTCCTCTTTTCAAGGTTATTAAGAAACTACATAATCTTAAGAAGGAACTCAAGAGATGGAATTATGAAGTCTACGGCCATGTTAAAGTTAATGTGAAGAAAGCGGAATTAGATTTGCTTAATGCACATACACTCTCAGATTTGAGCGTAGAGGATGACTCTTCGGTGAATGAAGTGATGAATAAGGAATTGGAGTTGGAGATAGCTCTTCAAAACAAGGCTTTCTTTTGGAGGTAGAAAAGCAGACTCAATTTTGATGAAAAAGACGATCGGAACACTACGTATTTTCATACCATTCACAAAATGCGAGTAGGAGCTGCACTTATTTTTGAACTCACTAATGACAATGGAGCCCTCCTTACCACACAAGATAGCATCAAAGAACATGTGGTGGATCACTACCAACACAAGTTCCAAGCCATACAATTACATAAAGATGAGCAACTCTTGGATTTGATTCCTCAAGTGCTCACTACCGATGACTAGGGGTGTGCACAGGTCGGTTCGGGTTGGGTTTGGGTTAAAACCGACCACCGAACCAACCCTTTCGGTTTGTGTGTATCAGTAACCGAATCGAACCAATAACCTAGACTTAACCGATCCGAAATCGATTCGACCAATTTCCCACACAATAGATATCCGATCCGAAACCGACTGTGTTACGATTTAACCAATCTTAACCGACTCGATATCTCAACTGCTATACGGCTGTTTATGAATTTGTGCCAGTTTGGCTACATTCTTGCCAACTTAACATCTTCTCGCCTGCAACCCATTAAAGTTCTAGAAACAAGAAACAAGGCAACCCCAAATCTTTAAAAGCATCCAAACGATTATTAGAACTTAAAAAAATCCAAACGATGCTTAAAGACTATTGAAATTTTCTCAAGAAAATTCATCATAGAAACTAAATAAAAAAGTTCATTAGATCCATTTTAAAGAAAACAATCAGAGGATTAAAGGGCAAAGAAACATATATTGATTTAAGCCCATTAAATCAAATTCAGGAAAAACAAATTAAATAATAGGTTTTCAAAAAAGTATCATTCCAATAAATAATCAAATAGTGAATAAATCAAAGAACCATTAGATCAAATGGGCAAGAGTCAATCAAAGATAAAAAACCAAAATAATGAGAATTCAAAGAAATGGAGGTCTGGTTTGTAGGGGGTGGCAGCTAGCCCTTGTAAATGAAGTGTAAACATAAGTTATTAGGTTAGGGCATTAGCTTCTTATTAGTATATATACTTTTACATTAAATTAAATATTTATATTCTAATATACTATTATATTGCGGGTCGGGTCGGTTATTTTCAGTTTTAACAAATACAAACTGAGTACCGAACCGACCTAGTCGGTTACACCATATATTTAACTGATCCGAACTGATCTTAAACGACTAACCGACCGTATGGCATGGTTCGGGTCGGGTCGATCGGTTTCGTCGGGCATATTGGATTTATGCACACCCCTACCGATGACAACTTGATGCTGACAAGGATTCCTGACTTCTTGGAGATAGAAAAGGCAGTCATCCTCATGAAATAGGATAGTGCTCCTGGGCCCGATGGCTTCTAGGGCCATTTTTATCATCATTACTAGAATATTATTAGGTACGATGTATGTTTTGTTATACAATCGTTCTTTAAAGATGTTACTATTCCAGGGGGACTCAATACAAACTTTATCACTCTTATCCCTAAGAGCAAGGATAGATGCCAAGCAATTAAAGCATTATCGACCAATTTACATGAGTAATTTTCTTATGAAAATCATTTCAAAGGTGTTGCAGCTTAGACTCAATGAACACATGCACAAGCTGGTCTCCAAGGAACAATACGGTTTCATTAAAGACAAATGTGTGCACTCGATCATCGGTCTTGCATCTGAGCTCATGAATGAACTAAATAGAAAAAGGTTTGGGGGGCAGTGCAGCAATCAAAGTGGATATTTCACAGGCTTTCAATATTATGAGTTGGGAATTTGTTTGTCAAGTCATGTCAAGGATGGGGTTTTCACTCACTTGGATCGCATGGATAAAAAAAATCATGGAATCAGCTCGCATGTCTATTCTTTTTAATGGGGGACCTGTTGGGTACTTTTCTGTTGGAAGGGGATTGAAACAAGGGGACCCACTATCACCGCTCCTATTTGCTCTTGCAGAGGATTGTCTGAGTAGAGGTATCAATGATTTGATGCTCAGGAACAAGATAAAACCAATGCTCTTTGTCAAGGATATACCAACTCCAAGTCACTTGCTTTTCACGGACAACATTATTATCTTCACCAATGGAAATCTCAAGTATCTTAAAGCAATTTCAAAGTTACTTTCTAGATATGAGAAAGCCTCAGGCCAAACTATGAATAGAGACAAGTGTAAACTTTTTTTGGGGAGTTTTACACAAGATAGGAGGGCAATAGCAGGTCAAAAGTTGCGCATAGCGGTGGGAACTCTCCCAAAAAAATATTTAGGCTTCCCACTCATCCAAGGCAGAGTCACAAGAGATGTAAGTTTAGTCAATGAAAAATTAAGCTCAAGTTGTCTAGTTGGAATGGACGCATGCTTTCACTTCAAGGCAGATGCACACTAATCAAATATGTGATTAGTAGCATGCATATATACAATATGTCGATTTACAAGTGGCCTCAGAGTGTGATTAAAGATGCCAAAAAAGTGATGAGAAATTTCTTATGGAGTGGTGACCCATCCATAAAAATGGGAGTAAGCATTTGGCATTCAATATACATGGGACAAGGTATGCAAACCTTACAGAGAAGGAGGGCTCGGTATTAGAAAACTTGGAGAAGTTAATCGAGCAATGCTCATGAAGTTAGCTTGGAGGTTTCTATAAGGGAAAGATGATTTTGCAATCTTTATGCAAAACAAATATCTTACAAGAGATGGTGATGTGATAGGCTATTATAGGCAAACCTTTATATGGCAGGGCATCAAAGAAGCAATGTGAGAAGTCAAACCAAGAACTCAATGTGCTATTGGTAGTGACAATCTTGTGGATATATGGAGAGACAATTGGCTGGGTTCTGGATCACTTAAAGATGCACTGAATCTCACCAACCATGAACCCAAAGATTGTAACTCCAAAGTAAGTACACTTATTGTAAATGGATCTGTCCAAATACCAAGTAACTTTCAGGCCTTGATAACCATTGCTGGACTCACAACTGATGTCATTCTAAAATGGAATGATGGTGATAGAGACACACTTATTTGGTGCCCCGACCTCAAAGGGAAATTCAGTGTTGCCTCGGCATTTCAAGAAATCCGTAGGAAAAGAAATATGAATAGTTGGCACAAGCATATGTGGAACTCACACACTCATCCTAGAACCACAGCTATATCATGGAGAATTTGTCAAAAGGGCATATCAACTGATGAAGCAATCAAAAGAAGGGGCATCAAGCTAGTTTCTTACTGCCGACTTTGTGGAAATAATGAAGAAACAAATTCTCACCTTATATGGGAATGCTCCTTCTCATTACAGATATGGAGTTGGCTCAGATAAAAGTTTAAGATGATAGGAAATTTCAACAAGTTAAATGATGTCATCAAACTCTCTCAGTTCAGAAGTCCACTAATCAAACAGCTATGGGCCTAGACAGTGGTGGGCACTATGACCATCATTTGGAAACATAGGAACATGGTTGTGTTTGAAAACAAGAAGCCAGACATCTTAAAATGCTTTAGACAAGTCAGAAGACAAATTCATTGTTCTTCCCACTTATCCAAGGTTGTCATGTACTCGGAAGACACTCAAATTTCGATTGATTGGGGAATTCAAGGGAAACTAAGAACCGCTCCCGAATAAAGTGTTAATCGGGTTGCACCAAATGCTCCAACCATCAAAGTCAACACGATGGGGCATCTAGGGCTAATCCAGGGACTTGCTCGGGATTGGATCTACTTTCGAGAGATCATAACAAAGATTTTTCTTAACTTACCTGCAGGAGGCGGGAGTGACTTACGAAGTTCTTTGGAAGTGTTTGGCAATCATTGAAGCCCTTGAGGCCCGACAAACCATTACGGGATGGTCCGACATTTGGGTTGAAACAGACTCACGGGCGGCTGATCCATGCTTTTGGATCGTCCACGCCTACCATGGGCCTTTATGCACGAGATGGAAACATGTCCAAAATATGCTACAAAAGTTTGTCATCACTTCAATTTGGAGAGAAGCAAACTTCTTTACTTTGATCTTCGCTACCGTAAAGGGAGTCACACTTACAGACAACATGGGAAGAACATATCTTGGTAGACCTTCATGAATTTCAAGATGGGAGCATCCTGTTAGTACCTACTATAGATTTAGATAGTGCTTTGCACTTTTTTGAATCTTTGTAAAGACCTAGTGTTGATTCTGAGTGAGATGTGAACTTGTCACAATCCACTCACACAATTTTTTGTTTTTGTTTTTTTTTTCCTTTTAATACAATTGAACAAGCTCACCCAGCAAAAAAAAAAGTAAGAGCATCTATTAGAGTATGAACAATCATTGTTTATACCCTAATATGAGTTATGAACAATCATTGTTTATACATTAATATATTGTATGAGGTACGTTAACTTATTTATGTATGAACAATGAACATTTAACATAAAGTATGAACACTCATTGTTCATAGCAAAATGACAGAAAGAGTAAAATCGGAAAATACTTATTTCAAAATGCTATTTTGAGAGTGATTTTCACTCAAAAATGGGCCTTTGGACCAATTTCTTGTTTTTATTTTATAGTGGGTGGGCATATATTTGTTTTCTTGCTGTAGACCGACTTATTTGTAGCTTACAATTTTACATATACAAATTGGAGGCCTACAATGCGACCTCTTTACAAGAATTATGGTAATTACCTATAACAAGTTAATCGATGAAGAACTAATTAAACAGTGCGGTATAGAACAGTTGATTCCACGTGTCTGGAAGGCCCGGCAAGCACCAATGACTACAATCTGGTGACGACCGAGTTGTATTTGCTGGTGGTTGGCTTACGTTTTTGTCGTAAATGGAAGGGTGCGCATCTTTTCGAAGTTGTGAGAGTGTAGTTATATCGAGCAAATAAACAGAGGTCCCCTTAATAACATCCTGGATTACCTTCATTTGATCTGGGTAGGGTCCTGCATATGTTGATCCACTAATAGGTGTTGTTTCACCAATACAGTTCCTGGATGCTGGAGTAGTTTTCCATTCAGCTGGCCTGCAATGTGAAGTGAAATTTTAGTGAAGACTAGAACAATGATTACAGAGTACAAACAAGGTTACAAAATATCCTGCATACACTCGGGGTTGTAGTTAGTTTCAGATCTAGCAAACATAAGCCTCTTCTAGGCCTAATTTTCAAGTTTCACCCCTTAAATTTTAATTTGTTTTCTTTTAATCACTCTTTTACATTTTTTTTGGCAAAGTCTCTCTACCTCCTTAATCATTCGACCAACTGGCGACACTCATAGTTCACAAGATTTTTGTGTTAAGACTTAAGACTATTGAGAGCAATGAACATTCCATCTCGTGAATTGAGATATATATGGATGTAAGTTAAATGTGGGTCCTAAAAGTCTCATATCATCATTCACATGTTGGTTGTATTGTATCTGTAGGCCTTACGTGAAGCTACAGCTGATTTAGTTCCAGAACGACAAAGATTTGTCCCCATTACTCATTAGGAATTTCTCAAATTTAATTCAGCGAACCTGGAATATAAGTCTCAACTCTCAACCCATCTCACATGTGTTTCAAACTTTCACTAGACCAAGTGACGGCACTGCCCTCTTCCTAACGGATATATATCGCCACACTTAAAAATCAGACCGATGCGAAGGAAAAGATGTGTGTGAGTGTGTAAAATTTAGTAGGGAAAGCGCTATTGCGCACGTTTAAAACGTTTTTATATTTCATCGGACCAAACACTAAAACATTGGGTTGAGTAATCTACACTAATTACAGAGTTATTTCGAAACATCACACTTTTAAGGTCCATGTTTTTGTATTTGGGAGTCTTTATTTAGTTTCAAGACATCTATTCTTAGAGAATTTCAATGAGACAACTTTGAATTGCCTCTTGGCAACTTGAAAACATTTTTTCTCTGAAAAAACAAATGTTGATGATAAGAGTGCTTACACGAAGTGAAGAGGAGAGAGGCCTTGGAAGAAGACTTTAGTATTTGTTCCAACGGTGTTTGTATCAACCCATTTAGCCCATGTCCTCAAACCTTTTTCAAATGCAACCAAACGGTCCATATCATCATAAAGAGAGCCTTCTGATTCCATGTTTTCCCACCTGTACATTCTCAACTATAATAAGCAGCCTAATTTTCTTTAAAATGTGCACACTATATCCAAAAGATTCTCAATGCACGTAACATACCCTTGAGAAGCATTTCCTTTGTGACTCCACCAATGACCCGTATTGAATGATAAAACATCCACACCCTTCCAAGGAATAGAGTTAGTTGAAATTCTATCAAGACGAAGAATCCGCTTTCCTTGTTGCATATCAATATCAACCAAATACGGCGCACGGTGGAAATTTACAGAGACCCCATATTCCTATAACAATGAGGTCACATTATTATTTAGTTACCAAAAAATATTTGTTGGGCAGAATATACGAAAAATGTGAGGTCTAAGTTCTTATAGATAAGGTTTTCATGTAACGAATAATAGAGGCTGTTGCTTACAACCCAAGCAACTAGGTTTTAAGGAAATCGATCACCTCAAAACTCGGTGTAAGTGGGAATCGAATCCAGAACCTTCTAGTCACCCATTGACAAAATGAAGAATGAAGCTAACGGTCTATATAGTTTTAATTTATTAGAAAAAAATTATACTCACCAAAAACTTAAATGTATATAAAGGATCACTTTTGCTTGCTTGGGTTGGTGATTGAGGAACTGCAGCAGAAATCATGCAAACTAAAGATTGCCATTGGTTGCGACCGAGTGAGTCACCTACGAACATGATAGTTTTTCCTCTCATCTTTGATAGAAAATCAAGTCCATTGAACCTATTACACATTAATATTAGAGTCAAAATTTATATGATAGTATTAGTGTCATCACGAAAGAAATGAATTGGCCGCATAAAATTTACCTTGGTACTTCACACCCGGCGGGTTGCCATCGATATTTCAAGTAATCAGAATCGGGTCTACCATTCGTTTGGCAATTGAAAGCAGAATCAATAACGGAACAATTGGATTGGTACATTGGGTAAGTATCATCACGAATCCAAGTCCCATAAAATAAGTTGCAAGAAGTTGAGTTGGCTTGGGCAGCTAACTTTCTGGTATGGATGTTATGGTGGTTATTGAAACCAGCGTGTTCAGCTGCATTGGCTTGAGCCACATTCAAGTATAGAGTTAAGAAACATAGGCCTAACACTTTACAAGAAGAAAAAACACATAGGAGAGGCGGAAGAAGAGCCATTAGAAGAAAGGCAAAGTTGTAAGTGATAGAGAGGGAGAGAGCTGTTTCAATAATATACCATTATAATGGATGAGGTGTTTTGTAATGCATGTGAAGCGGGCGTGGCTAAGATTGTTCTTGTGACTAATTTGGAATGGGATGTTTTATTTTTTCTTTTTGTCCACACATGATTATGGATCCCGAGTCTACTGCATTTGTGACCAAGATTTAAGGTGTTTTGGAGCATAACACATTTTGAGACTTATTTATATGAAGACATGCTTTATTTGACATTCTGTGGTGTCATGTTCTTCCCCTTTTTCCTCAGTAAGAACTGGCAGATCGATAAGAACTTGGATGAGATCACTCTACATCCCTTGTAGAAGAACATATAATACGTATACCATTCAAAAAAAGTTATGGAGATAATCAAGATTTAGTCCTACTGCTAATATTTGAATGAACAATAAGTCAATAACTCGTTAAGGGTAATCATGCTAGACACGCAAAACGCACAAGACCAACAGTTAGCTAGATTTTCTTTTGCACCGTGCTAATGTTGATATGCATCAATGCATGAAATGTTTCCATTCAATGAACCTAATTCAAATTTTATTAGGCGCATTTCAAATTAAATCACCGGAGTGCACACAAGTATATGGAATTTTGAGTATGGGTGTGCTTGTTACGTATGCTTGAGATATTGAAAACGAACTGAAACTCCCTAAGGTTTGTGGTTTCCGAATTAAACACACCCTTTATAAATTTCCACTATGTTCTCAAATGGCTCCTCAATCAAATATGACTAAGATAACGATGAGGCAAATGAAAATTTGTCTGCATAAAATGTTGGGGATTATACCAATACCAATCGATTCCCCACTACACAGATAACTTGTATTTGAACACAATTCAACTCCGGACAAAATCTTAATATCAACTACCAAATTTATACTAACATGCCCAACTCGCTAAACAACTATTAACAATGGATAATAATGTAAAGCGGTAAAAGCAAACCACAACACAAAGATTTTACCGTGGTTCGCCCAATGATGCCTACTTCCACAAGAGCGGAGTTCTTTATAAAGTGGGAAGAAAGATTACAATCTCTCCTTCGATCTTCACCTTACTAGATCACTCTTATCTTTTACTGATTGTATCTCCGTAAAGGTTATCTCTCAATCTTGATAGCTTTCAAGATTGGGTTTTATCTCTCTTTGTTTTAGTCCGGATTCCAATCCTTCCGACTTGTTAGGTTAGGTTTTCCAAAACCTTGATTTTGTTTTTTATCTCCAAAAACCAAATTTCGCGGGTACTGTAGCAAAGGCCCACGAAATTAGACCTTTTGAGCTGGCGCACTCAATCTCGAGTCTGCGGAGGCGGGTCGCGCTTTAGCATATTGGAACTGGCCTGCGAAAGGCTTCGACATGTCGCGATGCCCGAGTTTTCTCTCGGCTCTGTTTCCTCTCCTCATGTGAGGGATAACTCCAACAATCTCCCCCTCCCGAACAGTGAAGGGGAATACCTCCATGCAATTTCCAAATCAACAGGAGGAGTATGCTACCATTCCGCGATAAGACAACAAATATCAAACTTACCTTTCGGTAAGACTTTGGTCATCATATATCAACCGTTCTTGTCGGTATGGATCTTCTCGATACACAAATGCTTGTCTTCGAGTAAAATCGATAACGCACATGTATGTGCTTGGATCTAGAATGAAAACTTCGGATTCTTGCTCAAGTGGATGGCGCTCGACTTGTCACATAGAACTACAAAAACGCTTTAGCCCTAGTTTGAAGAACCTCTTCATCCATCGCGATCTCTTTTGCAACACTTTCGATTGGCTGCAATATAACAGAAGTGGAAGGCAAGTAAAAACACACTTTTGCAACTTAGATTGCCAAGAAACCGCTCCCCCGCAAAAGTAACCGTGATAACCGGAGGTGGACTTCATTGAGTCAACATCACCGCCATATGTCCGTGATCGATTGTAGCCTTCAAGTAAGGGCTTACTTCCACCAAAGCACAAACATGATTTGGAAGTGCCTTGGAGATATCTCAATATCCACTTAACACCTTCCCAATGTTCTTTACCCGGATTTGGTTGGAAAATCGCTTACACCCCAACGGGCGAAAGCAATATCCGGTCTAGTACACACCATGACATACATCAAACCGCCGCTGCGGATGCATAAGGAATCTTTTCCATCGACTCTGCTCATGCTCATGCTCACCCTTAGGACACATCTCTTTTTGGTCATGAATGCGGCCACCAAGCGGACAAACCGACCCGGCGATTCATGTTGAATCTCTTCAACACCTTCTCAATATAGCTTTCTTGAGAAAGCCACAACTTCCCACTCTTTCTGTCACGAGTGATCCGCATCCAAAGTATTTGCTTTGCTTGACCCAAATCCTTCATCTCAAAGAACTTACTCAAGTTTTTCTTGACTTGGATATCTTGTTGATGTTTGGGCCAACTATCAACATATCATCCACATACAAAGAATAGCACTATGAAATCCCATCCGAAATCTCGAACAAATGCACAATGATCGGAAGCGGACTTCTTGTATCCTTGCTTCGCCATAAAAGAGTCAAACTTTATGTACCAATCGTCTCGGTGCTTGCTTCAACCCATACAAGCTCTTTATCGGCTTGCATACTAGGTGCTCCTTGCCTTTGACCTCAAACCCTCTCGGGCCGGGTCCATGTAGACATCTTCTTCAAGGTCTCCATGAAGAAAAGCTGTCTTAACATCTAGCCGCTTTCAACCTCTAGGTTCATACTTGCGACCATACCCAATACCCCGGATAGAAGTCATCTTCACTACAGGAGAGAAAATCTCATCAAAGTCAATCCCTTTCCTTTGACCGAATCCCTTCACAACAAGGTGAGCTTTGTGCCTTGGGTGAGGATTGTTCTCCTCATGCTTGACTTTGTATATCCACTTATTCTTGAGAACTTTTCTCCCTGTGGGTTTCTCAACTAACTTCATAAGTGTGATTCTTATGCAAAAATCCATCTCGTCATGCATGGCCTTCAACCACTTTTCTTTAGTACCTTCAAAGTGCCTCTTGATAGTACATAGGTTCTCCACCATCCGATAGTAGTGCGTGCATTATGTGGTGGATACCTGTTTGAAGCTAGTCTCCCTCGTCGGACCTCCTTGCCCCATCTGGCGGTGCCTCGGGAGGATGCACTTCGCTTTGCTCTCGGTGGTGGTTCATGCATCTCATCTCAGATCTTCTATACCAATAGGTTCTATCCCATCATGAGCAATAGGATTCTCATCATGAGCTTCAAACTCATGGTTCTCTGCATTCTCAATGATGCATACGACGTTCCACGGTAGGAACTTCGGGTTAAAATGGAATCAACAAGATCATTGGTGAAAGCCCCACATGCTTTTCACCCTCCCTCAAAGTCCGCTATGGTTTGGTCTTCTAAGAACACAACATCTCGACTTCGGATTACCTTCTTGTTAATCGGATCATAGAGTTTGTAACCAAACTTTTCATCTCCATAACCCGACCCGGAAAAATGCATTGCTTGGCTTTGTCATCAAGCTTGGATCTCATCCCGGAATATGCACAAATGCCCCGCACCCAAATACCCTCAAGTATCCATAATCAATATCTCGCCGACCATACTCTCTCTCGGATAATCACTATTCGGAGGCTTTCCGGAGACAGGTTGATCACATGCACGCGGTAGACGATTGAAGGTAGCTTAGAGTGAGATAGCATGCATCTCATCCTCTACAATTATGCGGTTCATTCTCTGCTATTCCATTCATTTGCGGTGTCTTGGGAACGGTCCGCATTTCATGACGAATCCCATGACTCGCAATACTCTTCAAATGGCCCAATATACTTTCACCCCCATTATCCGGCGAATACACTTCAACAACTTCCCAGTCTCTCTTTCCACCATCTTTGTGGAATTTCTCAAACACGCCAAGTACTTCATCCTTGGTCTTCGGACTATAGGCCCATATCTTTCTTGACGATCATCAATGAATGTCAAGAAGTACTTCCTCCCGGTGGGACTTCACTCTCATAGGACCACATAAAGTATTGCACTAGTTCAAGGACGTTGTCCTTTTTACGTGAGACGGGAATCTTTGGAAAGACACCTTTGTGTTGCTTTTCTACCAAATAGTGAGTACATGTATCTAAATGTGTACCTTTAATGTCCGCACGACCTTTTGCTTAGCAAGAACTTCCATCCCTTTTATGCCCATGTGACCACGGTCTCTAATTACCCACGATTCGGATGAAGCTTCTTCTTCCAAAAAGATTAAAACGCTTTACACAAACTAGCGTGTTTTGTAAAGAGAGCAAGTTTTTTTTCCTTCTTACGTTTTCTACAATGGAACCTCGCTTTCGGTTTCCATACCCCGTTACCAAACGAGTTTACAAAGCCATCGTCATATAATTT
The DNA here is from genome assembly GCF_015680905.1 of Coptis chinensis. NCBI lineage: Eukaryota > Viridiplantae > Streptophyta > Magnoliopsida > Ranunculales > Ranunculaceae > Coptis > Coptis chinensis. Next base: position 78,911,169 of record NC_141463.1, on the reverse strand, counting down.
CCGGCCCAAATTAGGTTTAACCGTATGTCGAGGGGACATGTCGTACATCCTTGAGTGTCAAGGTGTAGCCGACATTGGTTTCTATATGAACATCTCCAATGCCTATAATCTTGAGACTCCTTTTGCCATTTTTTTGCCCATCCACTTCACCATATTCACCCGGTGTAGGTAGTGAAGAATCTCCTGACGATTGTGACGTGATAGGATGCTCAGTATCTATCACCCACTCAGATATCGACATGAGGTAATCGAGATAGCACACACCACAATCGACACACAATTCAGAACTCAGTCGCCGACTAGTGCGGTAGTATCTTTTGTGTTTCCATTCCTCGCACCATGTCTTCATGTACACGTGAGTTATTATTCCCATCCCTCTTGATTAATCCCGCGACTCATATCGAAGTGGCCTTTGGTGGCCACAATAGTAACATTGCCTCTCGCCTTAGGAGTTCTAGCTTCACCCCTAGATTTTACTGGTCATCACCTCTAGAATGAGATGGTTTTGTTTCGACCTCTCCCTCGTTTTCTCGTGAAAAGTATCTCCGGTGAGAAGTCTTTGCTTCTTGAACTCTTTCTAGTCTCCTCATTCAACAAAGGCGTGGTAGCCATTTCCATGGTAACAATTCCATCCTTGGGCGCTCCATGTAGAAACCGCTAGTGTCTCCCAACTTTCGGGTAGAGAGCCTAATAGAAACAAAGCCTCAACTTCGTCTCCCAAATTGATCTTCATCAAATGCATCGATTGATGATATTACGTACTTCATTAAGATGCTCGGACATTGAAGAACCTTTTGGTACTTCGTGGTCGCGAAACTTTTAACGACTAGCACTTTGTTTCCACCGACTTCCTCTCATACAGGTCTTCGGTTTCTTCCACCGAAGGTCGTAGTCTCTTTAGGACACATGGTGAAAGACACCGTCGTCAATCCACCGTCGAATGTATCCAATCGGCACTACGTCAAGCTTTTTCCACTCAAATTTCATCGGTCTTTTTCGGTTTTACTCCCTCATTCTCAATGGGAAGTGCCAAGTCCTTGCTATAAATTATAGCAAGTCTTCCATCTTGGCTTTCCGGATGGTGTAGTTCTTCCTATTCGGACTCATCATGCGAATGTTCACGGAATGGTCCATCTCTACAAGTTATTTAACCTCAAATCTTCTCTCAAGAATTTTCAAACACTTTTCGACCAAGATTTAGGATAACACCCCAGGCTATTCTAACCAAGGCTCTAATACCACTTGTTGGGGATTATTATACCAATACCAATCGATTCCCCACTACACGGATAACTTCGTATTTGAACACAATTCAACTCGGGACAAAATCTTAATATCAACTACAACCTTATACTAACATGCCCAAAAAAACAACTATTAACAACGGATAATAATGTAAAGCGGTAAAAGCAAACCACAACACAAAGATTTACCGTGGTTCGCCAATGATGCATACTTCCACAAGAGCGGTTCTTTATAAAGTGGGAAGGAAGATTACAATCTCTCCTTTCGGTCTCTCACCTTACTAGATCACTCTTATCTCTTTCTGTGGGTTGTATCTCGTAAAGGTTATCTCTCAATCTTGATAGCTTTCAAGATTGGGTTTCTGTCTCTTTGTTTTAGTCTGGATTCCAATCCTTCTGACTTGTTAGGTTAGGTTTTCCAAAACCTTGATTTTGGTTTTTATCTCCAAAACCAAATTTCAAGGAATCTTGTAGCAAAGGCCCACAAAATTAGACACAGCGGCGGTATCTCTTTCCATTCAATGTGGCTGCTATCAATCTTGGAGTCCGGAGCGCTGGTCGCTAGCATCTTGGAACATGAACATGACATGTCGCGATGCGAACATGCCCGATTTCTCTCCAGCTCTGTTTCCTCTCCTCATGTGAGGGATAACTCCAACATAAAAAATATGACGAGGTTAATGCATGTTTTTTTCGAGGTTAATACATGTTGGGTTGATATCAGGTCCAAAATCTAACTGGGAGATAGCACCCATTTAGCACGCAATCGAAGAGATATCTTCGCCAGAAAACTGACTGGGAGAACCCAACCCGGAGACAAATTGACTCCCAGGGCGCGGCGCAACTGATCTCCAGTAGATAGCAAAAACCAACTGCAAAAAAAATATGATTCCACCCATTTAGCACGCAAAAAATTGATTCACATTGTAGTTGATAACAAAAAGATTGAAGTGATTTTCCAATAAATATAACCAAATTTCCAAGACTACGTGAAGCTTGTCTATCCACATTCAACTCTATACATATCTACGAAACTACGACTTCCTCTTACATGTACAAGAAAATCAGGCTTTAGAGCAAGCTCCTGTCAACAACTAACCTCTTATGTTACAAAAGAAACAATAACTTGTACATTTTGTGGAACATTAATCAACAGAACGCTGACAGCAATAACAAGTTAATTGAACAAGTCAGATGTCTGCTGCTCCCAGAACTTGTAATATCTTTCTTCTTCCTGCCATGTCAATACCTCTCCTGTGAACATTCAGCCCAGCTTCTTGTGTTTATCTTAGAAGTGAAACATAGCGAATCACAGCCCTGGCCGTCTATATCTTCTTCGGCTGTAATACTTGGGAAAGAATTTAGTGTCATGGGCCTTGTCTTCCTTCTTATCAGCATTTCCTATTGATAGGGCACAATTACTAGTCCCAATGTCATGGTGGCTCTCTTTGGAATTGGAATCAGTCGCTTGCATTGACTAGAATGTTAACAAGGATCAGAACATATGCAGATAAGATGAAAATACACCAAAGTAATAATTACAAGGGGAATGCATACCATAATGACTGGAGAAACCATCTCAACCTGGGAACCTTCATCACCAGTGCTGACCCTGTCGAGAACCAATTGGTAAGAATTATGAAAAACAGAACGCTTAAAGACAAGTGGTGAATAGCCACATTAGACCAAACAAATTCAAGCTAGTTAGGGGTTATCCATCTTGCTATTTACAGTTCTCCCCAGCCATTGAAAATAGACAGCCCTATTGGAGATTCTCTAAATTGCCGTCCATGCAATGTATACAAAGAAATATTTACTTGTTTGTTTTGACATAATTTTATTGGATTTGATGTACAAATTTGGACCATGGTGGAAACATGAGAGGAGATCCAACAAATTTCATTCATTCAAGCTGATCATTGCCAACCAACTGGTGCCAACCTCAGACACAGGAAGAACCACATATCAAACGCTAGTGAAGTAATTTAAGGACATACGACAAGTAGTTCTTCATACCAAAGCAAATTTAGCAAACGTTTATTGGTTAAAACAGAAGTATGAATTAGGCATTTTGAGAAGTTTGGTTGTCTTAGTATTCCACCAACCAAATTCAGAATCAAAGCTATTTTTAAATTCAATAAACATATTGCAGAAACTTCAAAACTACAAAGAGACATGCACCTATGCAATACACCGACACCCGCCTAACAAGGGGAAAGTCTTCTTAAAAGCTGTAGTTTACAATTGAACACGTGCTTTTTAAAAATAATAAAATTGCTCAATATTATAAATAATAGCACGTCCCAATTGTTTCTACTCCTATTTTTTTCTAAAGGTTCTGTTCAATCGATCAAATCTTCTCATTGGATAAAAAATTCCGAAATTGAGTTACAAACAGCCCAAGAAGCGCAATTCACTTTAAGTTTTGAACCATGCTGTTGATCAGGATCTACTTAACTTCATAATCATTACTTCTAGGAATCTGTTCTGTTCAACAAATGTCAAGGAATAAACGTGGAAAAACTTCATTTAAATCCGTGCACCAACTTTGGGTGTCTGACATATCTGTGACGTATTTAACATGCCTGAGATACATTGATGCAAATAACAAAATTTGTGCAAGTGCTTTACTATGTCCGACACTTTGTACCCGTGTTTGATCTTCAATTTTACAGATTTTGCTTGTTGCTTACTAACAATATAAAATAAAAGAAATAAATAATAAAATGTGAAGCTGGCGCTAATGAGTTTGCTTCTATGATGAGGGCAGGAAGTAAGATTTCAAAAGGGACTTGAGGTGCAATTTGTAGCACACTTGTCTTCTCCGTTGTATAATTTAATATATTTCAATAAAATATTAGTTTTCACGAAAGAAAAAGGATGAGGTTGGAGATACTCTGACATGTCCGGAGAAACTAAGGAGGGTGACTACTGACCTTGTTTTACATAGATTCTGTTTACAATAACATTTTAAGGACCTAAAATTAAATGATCGTTTCAACATAATTTCTCCTTCTCTTCCTTTTAGTTTTTATTTCATTATAAATTTTGAAGATACTGAACTAGTCCTATACTTTTCGTGTCCCAATAAATTTTGCAGTGCTGATTGGTTAACTATAGGTGTATCTATCCCTTCACCCATGTCTTGAATTCTTAAGATGTGATCATTAATTTGATCCTTATTTCTTATCATAATGCACCTCAGATTTCTTCAATTTGTATGCAGATCTGGAAAAGAAAGGGCAATGGGGTAAGAATTGAAATCATACTCGACTGGTACTAATTCCAGCTTATCACTTCGATCATTTTGTTGTGCTACTTCAGTATTGCCTCTGTCAAAAGGGATGACCCCATTATACAGATTGAGCTCACTTCCACATCCATGCGGGTATGCTGCAATAACGAGCTAATTAGCTAGGCGAATCTAGTAGAACGTATGAGCAGATATGTTTAGTTTTGCAGAGATAGATGCACAAACCTCTTTTTGGTCCTTTTATCTTTATTGTGGCTACCATCTTTAGAATTTTTTGGCACATGGTAGTGTCCTGGAAATCCAAGAAAGTGTACTGAAGAAACTTCAATCTTTCAGAATTTGTCATTTGAGAGAATCCAAAGGATGTTGTCCATGCATGTAATACTTGAGGAATCGCAGGCAAAAGCAACCTCTCTACTCCAAATTCAGTGAGCTTCTAAAAAAAGAAAAAAGAAACATAGTCAGTATTAGGTCAGGATGACAGACATGGAAGATGTCTCCTCCAAGACACAAATGGACCAGATTTAAGGCTGTCATTGAGATCCCTTTCAGGGACAACACAGGAAGACTGCTAGAACAGAAAGATACATCAATCTAGGAGGTAAAAACAGAAAGTAAATTATTTGTGAGCACTGAGCAGAGGCGTGTAGTGAAAACAAGAAAGGAGATGAGAGCTCTATGTAGCATGTAACATTTACACACAAATTTCACAAAACCCGTGTTGAATACACGGAGACGTATCTGTGTCAGATGAGAAAATGGAACATATTAAAGGTTATATACCTCAACAATTGGTATTTCACTATTTCTCCATGCAGGATACAGATACACGTACTAAAAATAATTACCCCTGGTGATGTCATTTAGGGTGAGAAGGGCTACTGGCCTACTACACATAATAACGCCTGGTGATGTCTCCAATCCGCCAATTAGAAGTAAATGTCAAATTACACCATATTCTGCCACGCTTCAGTGGAGGGGGTACTTAAAGAAACGAAAGGTGTAGCTTTAGGAATTGTAAAAAGGAAAAGGGTCATATATAAAGTAATACCAGTTAGTAAGTATATGGTTGAGATGGATGGTATATCACTTATGGTTAACAAAGATGAGTTTTTGTAGATAATTAAAAAAAATATCATATTACCTTTTCCAACATGTTCATCAGAATGCGGCACATCCCCTGACGACGAAATTGGACACGTGTACCAACAAGGGGTACTTCTGCAACCTTTCGACCATATACTCTAAAACAAGAACATGTAACGTATTTTAGATTTATCAGTATCTAAAGAGCCAAAATAATCGACATAAAAGGAGGATGAGTACCAATAAAGTTTCTGGCACTTGAAATCATACCTAACTGTTGCAACTGAGACCAGTTCTTCCTCTTTTTCCAACAGTATAGTGTAAAATCCTCGAAAGCTAAGTCGTTTCAGTGCCGACCTACAAAATTCACAGATATGAGACAGAATGTTTGGAATTAACATATCATGGTCTTTCATAAAAGATTGAATTTAATGAAGGAGGTGATCAAGGTAGAACGAAAAAATATAGCGCCATTTCACAGAAATCCCAACCCTTGCTAACTACGACTATAAAGGGCCAGCATGATGCATGGGTCTACCTCATGTTAGACAAACAGCCCCTTTGTTATACAGTGTTGCACTTCTCTCTCCAATAGTATGGCTCTTGTAGTCAAATGGTTCTTTACATAGATTCATAGCAGTAAGTCCTGAGAGGAATAGTTGTGTGTGCCACCGCCTGAGATGTTGTTAGGCCTGCCGTGTGTGTCTAACACTCCTTTTAAACCTACGGCTATGTTTGACATAGACTATTCCATTTCTCTCTAATAGCTTTGTCCTTTGCACTGAAGTGTTAACTACTAAATAGGATACCCAAATAGCACATAATGTTACTGTGCTAAGAGTCCCTTTTTTCTGTTCCTCTTATCAAATCATGAATATATAATATGCAAGTAGAGATATGGTGGCCAACCAAGAAACAGCAGTACATGTGGAGGAGATGGACTTGGAGTATTTCATGGATGTGTGATGTGGAGGATAATGACTGGGACATGTGGCAGAGAGATGAAGGGCTGTACTCTTTAGTTTAACAATTGGAAGTGACATATCTTTTGAACCATGAGTCGGTTTTCAACAAAATTTATATCATTCAAACGCTCTTGACAAGATATATTCATTAAAACCATATACAACATCAAAAATCTAAAGAACAAGAAATATACTTTTGGTGCTTCGTAAGCAAGGTGAAGTACACCAAAGGCGCATTAAAGCATTAATGCCAAATGCATAGTGCCAGAGGAGCTGAGTTCCCCGAGGCGCTCGGGTACCCAGGTATGGCAATGTGATAAGAGGGAAACACAATACAAACCAAAAATCCCAAAAACTATAATCAGGACGTGGCCGAAATGTTAATTCCTTCCAGATATATAATAATATAATAAGCACAAACAGAGGTGTACTACCAATATAAAGAGCAAGCATGTATGTACCTATTATAAGTAAGGGATACGAAGAATTCTAGCATGGAAAATGAAGTCACACCTTTTATTGAAAAGTACATCTTTCACAATATCCTTGGTTTTTGGTTCTTTGATAGGCTCAAAACACTCGTGCATTACAGCAAGAGCAACATTAAGCTTGCTGTAATGCTCAATCATGGTAGCAGCATCAAATTTATCCCTGTCATAGTCATTTTTTGAATATTTCAATATAGTCCATGATAGACCATCAACATCCACTGAAATTGGTCTCCCCAAGAGCTTGCGAAGACCCATAAATATCTGCGGAAAGGATACTGCAATATCAATATCTAGATGATAATTCAGTATTACACAAAATCAACAACTCGTTATAGCTATAAGATCTCAGTCAATTGTTTTACTTTAAAATTCACAAATATGCCCCCAAGACGAATAAACTGTAGTGCATACACTGCATAGACAGAGTGACCAAAATTTTATACAAATGCTCTGCATAATTCATTATGTAAGGAACTAAGTTGATGTACATCATGCCCTTCAAATAGATTTTACACACAGATGAGGCATGAGGTCAATCCTTTTCTAATATTATACTTTTGCAGATGTCCATTGTAGTAATCATCTTTCTATATCAACTTAAAAACTACTTTACAATACAACTTTTGCCAGACAGCGTCCATTAGAAGGCCCCATTCAGTATATTTTATTCTGATATCACAATGAAATCCAACGTCAAACTTATATTTTCAATTTCCTACCTAGCAGTTAACCACTACTTGCATTTATCATTGCTATTTACATGCTCCTTGCTAAGAAGTCAGTGAAGAGATACAGCAAATTGTCTCAAGCAGTACATTGAATATCTTTTTTACGTACAAAGAAAGTTTATCAGTAGAGGAAAACTTCTCGAGAGGACAAAGGAACACTTGGGGTTTTGGTGAATTATGTAGAAAAATATGAGCAGTACTGCATGGTTTTAGTCCCACATCTAGTTGTTAGGAGTCCAAGTTTGTGTTCTCTCCTTATTTAGGAGAGTGAGCCCTATGTAATTGTTCACTTTGCTTAAATAAACATATCTTAGTAGTTTTATACTTGGTATTGGAGCGGGCTATTGTGTTTGGCCCAAAGGGCCTGTTGTTTACTCCACGTAACCCAAGTATGTTTGTCCACGTGTTAGTCTCAAGAAACGCCACAGGTGAGGGGGCATGTTGAGATTTTTAGTCCCACGTGTGATATGTTAAGCCATGCACAAAAATATTTAAGTCTTGGGGCCTCTCCACTTAATCACCAATTGGTTTTTAAGTTGGATGCGTATTTTTTCTGGGTTTCTCATTGTAAGTTCAAGCCTGTGTCTGTATATTTCAGCTTGTAGGGGAGTGTAACAAAATATGAGTAGTATTGTATGCTTTTAGTCCCACATCTAGTTGGTAAGAGTCCAAGTTTGTGTTCTCTCCTTATTAAGGAGAGTAAGCCCTATGTAGTTGTTCACTTTCCTTAGATAAATAGATCTTAGTAGTTTTCACTAATTACATAATATCATGTTCCTACATAGCTGTTACCCAAGAAAAAAGAAAACTGTTTGTGTTCCCTCTGAAGTCTAACAAAATTGCACTATATGAATCTTTTTTGGTCCTACCAACCATTATTGTAAAGTTATAATTAAGTCTAACTCTCAACTTTCCTTCGGCCGTTAGCTAAAAGCAAAGAAAAACACTTAACCTGCTAACCATGTAGATGCTGCTAACTGAATGTAAATGACACGTATACGCTTCATATATACGTGCAGTAAGCTACAAATGTAGGGAATGATCAGGAAAGAAAAGCAACATAAAGGTGATGAAAATGGCCTAGGTAAGATCGAACTCTCTGTGAAGAAAGAAGAAAAACAATTTAGGAAATCTTGAGTACCTTTTCACATTCTTTACAGCAAAACCAGTTTCCTTTTGGGCAACTATTCAGCTTCATCATTCTTGCTTCCCTTAAGCAACCCACATGATCTACAGAAACATTGAAAAGGTAACATAAAAAGATTTTAACATGAAAGATTTCAAAGCTCATATGTTGCAGTGTTGAACTTACATTCCTGCTCGCACTGATCACAATATAAAACTGTCTTCTCTGTGAACTGGCAAATATTTCCATCAAATTCGCTTTGGAAACATATACTGCATCGACAAGACGGACAGAACCATTTCCCTTTGGGCAAACTCTTCATATAAGAATCACATACTTCCATGAGATACTATCTAAGAATTCATGTATCAAATCAATAAATTGAAAAAAGGGAAAAGTAAAGATGCAAAACAAGGATCTCACCTCTAAATTGATGCAACTCAAGTGAAATGCAGACGGGCATTGATCACATAATAATAACGTACCCCCATAGTGACAGACAGAGCATATGCTGTCACTTTTTACGGGAGGTGGATTACTTTTGATTCTCTGATATGGCTCGGATGTGAAGCTCTTCAGCTCACTGTCCTGTACAATTTGCATCTGGCTTATTTCTAACAAAGACCGGCCATCTTCCAAAATTATATTTGCTGCTGGTCTGTGATAATTGCTTCCCGCATGAACTCCAAAGCCGGAGATACCATAAACTCTTTGGCAACAATTGCATTTAATCCCATCTCGGGTTATCTTTCCTTCGGTCTTGTGAACTTGGTCTTTTGCACTCCTATAGGACACCTTAGCCCTTGGCAACACCAAATTGCTATCTATCAGCCATGACAGAACAGTTCGAGGGGTACAGTATGAAGGATTTGACGCTACAACCTGCCGTGCCCTTTTATGTGACCGCAGCACACGAGAAGGGCAGCTACCATCCAAATTATCTCCTTTTCTGGGCAAAGCCCGAACCATCTTTCGTTTTTTCAGTTCTCGAGGACTAGGATTGTGATTCAAGGCTCGTACTGGTGGTTTAGAATATGAAGGTGCAAGGTACATTCTGTCTTGACTGGTATCTGAACTGGTGGGGCTTCTATTACTTTGAAGAGAGCTTGATGTAGAAGGATATGAACTGTCCTTTCTACTCTTTCTGGTTGCCCGAACTCCTCTGAGCTCCATATAATCAAACTCACATTCTCTAGACTGTGACAGACCAGATATTTCTGTGCAATTCTTTGCGGACAGCCAATTTGGAAGCAGTAGTACATCTTCCTCAACCTCAGTACATACTGTTGCCAAAGCGTAATTACCAGGAGTCAATAGGCCCTTGGATTTCTCACCCAAAACATTTCTGTGAGTTGGCTTGGTAAGCCTAGAGAGTCCTTCCATACACAATTCCTTGCAAGCTTTTTGCAGAGACCTAAACTCTTTGCCATGTGGTGAAGTGTAAATCTCTCCTTGCTCAATGCTGCAACAATACTTCCATCCCATAGCTATGAGAGATGTCACTGCTTTTGGACCCCAAACCTTCAAATCTGATGCACTTAGCTCACCCCCACAACACAGCTCCATCACTGCCTCTGGATTATATCCCTGTTCAACTACCATAAGCGAATGAGCATCCGCAAGTGCTCCTTTCTTTTCAGGTATGTTCCAATCGCTTTCTTTGGTCGTTGTCAAATGCAGACACACCTGAACGAGAGAATGGAAGGTCCTCCCTTTGGGAGATATATAATGAACTCTAAACGAGACAGTTGGATCTCGAATGCGCTTGACTGTCCAACCCAAATGGCAAAGATGGATCCGAGCTCTATCTCCTGTGTCCTGCAGTTTAAATCGTTTTCCTGAACAAGACTTTTCCTGTCTTATACGTAGGTAATCCACTACTGCATCAGGATAATCTTCAGCTCCAGATAGTTTCATTATCCAGGTATCTCTGTCCGAAATTGAATGGCAACCCTCGCTTATGGGCGTAAATCTCGTCGGCTTAACTCTAACCCAACTCCATTTTTTAGAATCGTGAAATAATGTTCCTTCTTGATTATATTTGATTCCTTCCATGCCATCTTCCAGGTCCTCTTTGTCTACAGCAGTAGAAGAGCTGAATTGAGCAAAAGGGCTAGGTCCAGAACATGCAGAAACACAAATGGGGTCATCACCAAAATCCATCAAGTTAACAGAATTTGGGTCAAAATCACAATTCTTCACAAGAATGTCCTCTGAAAGGCCCAAATCCTCCACATTAGAAAGTGCAAAACAGTTGGGATCATAATTACTGTAAAACCTCAAATCCTCATCTACTTGGCCTCCCAATTTAACCTCAGAAGACCTCGTGGTTCTCTTTCTTTCATAACATAAAATGCTTGAATCCTCTCTACATTTTAAGCTAGTTTCTAAAGAAGCCAATACAGGCTGGTCTTCCTCAATAGGATATTGCAAATTAACTTTACAAGGTGGAGTAGCAGCTTCTGATGTAGCGATACTCTTACTCCTTGTTCTTTTACTCGGACCCTTAATAAACTTTGCTGTAACTTCAGATTCAAACACAGCAAGTTGACACTCAGCAGCCAGGAAATAATGTTCAGAAATAACCTCTCGCACTAAATCATCCCACATTGTCGACACAAAACGAGTCCACTGCTTAACACTTGTTTTGAAAGCATCTTTTGCACTTAACTCATACCAAAGCTGTCTCACAGAAACAGTCGAAAACCACTCCTCCTCATATTTCTCAACCAACTCAAGAAATAACCAATCCCCTCTAAGTTTCCATTCTTCAATAACTTCATCCCAATCAAGTGTAACCCTTAAATTTTCAAACTTGATAGTTTCCACATCACCCATGTCAGGAAAAAACACCAACCTTTCATCTAAACCATTATCATGGTCTAAAACTACACCCTCCCACCAAGCATCATTATAAAAAGCATCTACACATAGTCCATAATGAAGACTCCAGTGACTAATTACAGATGTAGGTGGCACATGCCTTATTCTACCAACATAATTTACAGTTTCAATTAATGGTTCGCCAGAAACTTCATCTTTATTAATAAACTTATACCTCACTTCCCGAACTAGCCCATCACACTTTGTTATAACTGCTGCATGCCATGACCCTTGAAACCCATCTTCATCACTTCTCACCTACAATGTACCAAAACACAATTAGTAAAAACAGTAAAAAGAAGAAAACTTTCCAAAAAAGTTTTTTTCTTCTTTCCTCTTGCGTGTATCTTCTTTTCTTATATAGTACAAGTTTTTTACCTCGACAGTGTCATCGATGGGGAACTTTTCAATGAGTGTATCTTCTTTCCTCTTGCGTTTTTTTCTGTTTTCAGGACATGGTTGGAGTAAAGCAGCCATTAGAGAGGGGGGGTGTGTGCGTAGGATACGTTAGACAGTGGGAAGCGTAGGTTAAGAAGAAAGAGGAAATAGAAATTTGAGAGAAATTAGGGGAGTACTCAAATTTAGGGGAGTAGGGTTTTATTTTAAACCTTGGTGGCCAAGGAAGTAATCTGATTTTTTTTTTGTTAAGTTGGTGAATTTAATCAACTACTTAAATGTTACTGCAGATAATATTCGAGTACAGATTTTCTGTCATACTGTTTAGTCAATCTGTGAAAAGGTAAGTACTATTTTTAGGTGACTATTAAGGTTGTTTGGACTTTGGATGCACAAATTGGTCGAATAATTTATAATTATGGACTTCTAATTCTACAAACAGTTTAATTATTCGGCTCATTATGATTAGACACAGATTGGGTATGATAAGTAGTATACTACATATATATATATATATATATATATATATATTGTTTAATTCAACTTTGATTCCACGAAAGTTTTTCTAATTGTACTATATAAATTCTCCAGTCATACACCCAGTGCATTTTGATTCATTTTAATCTTGTCCCTCTCTCTCTCTCTTTATGATAGTTATTATTTTCCGTTAGAGATAATATATCAACTTTTCAGTTTTTCAGTACATGCACTTTGCACCTTAGATCAATACAAAATTACAAATACATTTTTTTTTTTTTTTTTTTTTTTGCTTTATAATTTACGTTGTAGGAATAGCAACCTATATAACCTATAGCATATAAATAACTTTACAGGTAAGGACTAGCAAAGTAGGTAAAACCTATAGGTGATGATACCATAGGTCTAAGGCTCGAACCCGCCAGCATCAAAGAATTATTGATCTCATTAAAACATGTTTGCCCATCAAAAAAAATTTCTACTAGTAGTATCTCTTATAACTAACCCTTAAATTCATACGGGTATTTTTTTTCCGCATAATGCCCCTGAATGAATACTTAAATAAAAACACCCATATAATATTTATGGTAAAATTTCAAATCCACGCCTCTCATTTTGAATTGTGCGCCACAATAAATGTAATTAATTAGCAATTTAATTAGCAAACAAATGAAAAGACGGTAGAGAGAGAGAGTACGTTATGACTTCTCTCTCCCAGCCTCCATTTCTCTCTTCCACGCATCTCTCTTAACTCTCCCCTCATTTGCTTTTTCCTAAAATCTACAAGCAAAAAAAAAAAAAAAAACAAACAAACAAACAAACAGAGATCCTATTGTAATAAATCCCCGCCTCTCCATGTCTCTCACTTCATCTTCTCTCCATTTCTTTCTTTTTTTCGCACAAATTCGCACCCTTCAATATGTCCAAACTCTTAGATATTGTTCCTCAAATTCCAATCCATCTCGATTTCAATTTGATTCCATTCTGATGTACAAGTAAGTACCTTAATTTGCATTTTGTTACATCTAATCTGCAATTGTTTGCCTTTCTGCCATTTAATCGATTTTATAGTTTCAATTTTCTTTAATCGATTTTGAATGATTTTTGTTTTGAATTGGTTTGTGGTTTTGATGTTTTAGTGATTTGAATTTTTTATGGTATGTGGTTTTAATCAAATATTGACTATTCACATTCTAATTGTTGTCATTTTAGTGCCTCTAATTAGTTTTGCCTTTGATACTACATCTAGATTAAATGTATGTATGAAATCTAATTTTCTTTTTTATTTGATATATATTTATAATCTGCAAATCTTGATCAATTTCTATGATCTTTCTCAGAGCAATGGAAGGATGAAGGTTAATCCATATGCTAAAGAAGAATCAGGGTTGTAATTTTTTTGGTAAGTGAACCTTCTTTCATAGTGTAATTCATCCATGAGGTTGTATGACTATGTTGATAATATATGGTGAATGGAAGTTCCTTCTTTCATAGTGTAATTCATCCATTAGGTTGTATGACTATGTTGATAATATATGGTGAATGGAAATTCATGACTCTGTCGTTTGAAGGTATTCATTCACTTATGTCCTCGCAGAAAGTGGTTACGCTTTCATTTGTTTGAGGTTCATTTAGCAATTTTAGGAGTCTGCTTCAAACATACTAAGAAAAAAAATTTGATATGACTTACGAGATGTTAGAGGTGTATCTGTATAAGAAACCTCTTACAAAGATAGTTCTCTCCTCACAAGCCTTTGTGATTTGCTCCGGTCTTCCTAGATGAGAGAAGAAAAAGGACCAATAAAGTGTATAGAAAGTACAATTGACACCTCAATCGGCTCATAGAATTCATCTGGAAAACTTGCAACAATTTTCCAGCAGTTACACAAACAAGGAGGCATCGCTTATCTGAGCCATAGGCATGCTTCATGCCTTGGAAGTTGCTGGCCCCTGACTCCGTGACTAGAATTTTAAAACAGTTAGTTAGTGAGAGATCAATGAAAAGTACCGTGTGATTATTTTGTCCATTGTCTTATTGAATTTTTAGAACGTCTCCACTTTTCAGATCGTACGGTGCAACAACAGTTTTTCTGTATATGAATACCCTAAACTTTGTTTCTTGGTTTGTATTTAATTTGTTATGTTATTTTCAGGCGATAATTGTTTTATTTTCTATCATTTTGCCCATAGATAAGCGATGTCTATGGAGCATGGGAGCAATATCTTGGGTTAGAGCATTGGCTCCGATAATGCTTTTGAAAGGACTGATACAGCGAACCAGTTCATAAATATATTCTCACTCATATTTCACAAAAGTTTGAATTGTATTTCAACTTCTGCTACTCAACCTGTTTAAGGTGTTTATAGGATAATTAAGGGGTCCTTCGTAGCATATGTAATGCTTATTCGTAACATTTGCAACAATGGGATTTTACATGTAAATCCTTGGCTCACCCATTTTACAGGAATTCAAGTCAATAGACTAAAGTTGATTTCATTTTGGATGAATATATTTGCTATTTATCACTTTAAATCTGTCTTCCAATTCGTATATAAGTCTGTTTTGACTCTTGAGAAAGTCACATGCTGCTTTTTGGATGCTTAGTATATATACTTCTGATGTGAAAGTTTAATGAATATATCTTCAAAACTTAAAATATTAAGGCTCTCGACCTGCCTTTAAGATGTGAGGAGGATTATAAATAAGTTAGTTCCCTTAATTTGTTTGTTGGCTTCTACTTAATTTATTAATTAGGTTGTTTTTCGTATGTTTCATACTTAATTATATTCTTAAACCTTAGTGTAATGGAAGGCTAGCTGCTGATTTTGTATATGATGCATTGAATTGCCATCAAACCATATATACCTACTTACTTTGCCACTGGAGTTAGCTACTATTTCATACTTTTAGCTAGGTTATTCTTTTAAGAAGGCCCTTCAGTATATATCTTGTGAGTTTGGTTTTATAATTTGTTTTCCTTTGCGGCCACTAACTCTTTTATTTTCTTTATCTCTTTCATATAATATAGCTTGAATCCGTTTTTTCATATGTTCAGAATTTCTAGATTAGTTGCAGACCACAACTTCCTACTATCTATGTGGTTTAGGTTGAAAGTTTATTCTTAATAACTTCTGAATCGAGGGACGTATGGGTTCGCTATCCTATTCTGGAGAAGTAACTGTAAGGAGGAAGAGAAATAAGACGTCCACGCGGCCTCTGTCGGAGCCATTTCCAATCAGTCATGATGTCTTGTCAGTACCATCGACGCCAATGTCCGACATTTTGAGGAACGTATCCAGTAATGAAAACGATGGTTGTAATACTGGTCTTCATAAGAAAGAGTTAATATAAACCAATTTGTTTTGAACTTCTCATGTGCGGGTCAGATGTCAATTGTTGCAATGTTGGTGATATGGATAAAAGGATGCATAGGATTATAGGAAATTTACACTTGCAGTTGGAAAAGTTTGGTACCAATATAGACAACACAATGACAAGTGACTGCCGGACTTCAGGATATTCAGATAGATTAGTAAATCAATACAAACTAAGTAAAGTAAAGCTCAGAGTGGGAGGCATTACTCGTGCGACACATACCAACCGTTTGCGGATGATACTGTGTTGTTGAATTTGAAGCTTTCTTGCTCTCTGGATGCTCAGTCATAAAAAAGGTGAATCTTCAGGTGATCCCTTATTCACTCTGTCAAATTTTGAAATGGAATACAAAATTGGAAAAGGTCTCCTAGTACAATTTCAAAAGATGGTCATCTTTCTAGGTGTGAGATTAAGTTTGAGTTTCTAACTCCAGCAATTGAAAATTTCTTTTGACTTTTTAAGGTATCTATATAATGATTATGATTGCATTGCTATGTGCCAAAAATGTTGAGATCCTAGCCATGTTATAGTAGTTTTCAGATTTTATGGCCATTCCGAGTAGGTTGAATGGGTCCCTTGTCTAATTTCTTTATGGATATTGGCATTACCTATATTAATCCCAATTTATTAGACAGCTGAGGAACACGACCTTTTATATGCCAAATTCCGAAAGTTTCACGCAAATATAATTTATCTTCTCAATAATTTTTTATTGCATTATGATGAAAAAGATCTATAAATCTTAGCAAATCTTTTGCTTGAATATTTTCTGGGTTTAGGATACAATGGACATTGATAACACTTCAAAACCAGTGTTTGGTTTGCAAGGAGTCCTATGGAAGGATTTCTCTGGAGGAAGCTTTAGTCTCAGGAAGAAGGGGTCTTCGAAAAACAAGATGCCTGGAGATGGTGAGTTGGGAAGAAAACAGACAAGTCGGAGCCTGTTCGTAAGAGCAGGTGTGTCCCCAAGCGGCATGTGTTAGATGAACAATTTGATGATGGTGTTAATGATGAGGAAATTCGCTATCTTGAGAAACTCAGGAGTCTTAAGGTTACTTCTGATTGTGACTTCAATTATGAGATGGTGAGGATAAGCATCAAAGGAAGGTTTTAAGATCAGATGGTAAGAAGTCAAGGTCAGAAAGACAATATGAGAATAAGGATCTTGTGGAAGAAGAACTTATATCAGACATTTTACAAAAGGATTCTATTTATTCATCAATTGAGGCGAAAAAGGAAATGTCTCTTACAAGACGTCAACGAGCGCTTCAGTCGGGCAAAGATGCATCGACAAGTTTGATTGAATTCCCAAATGGGTTGCCTCCTACTCCACCTACAAGTAACAATTTTTAACCTTTCTTTTGTCGTCCTTTGAATTTTCTTAGATGAACCTGTTGGTTTCCCATTAAGCTTCTCTATTTTTTTTGGTTATTGGGTGAGCAAAGCATAAAGAAAAGCTTACTGAAGTGGAGCAACAGCTGAAAAAGGCAGAGGTTGCTCAAAGACGTAGAGTGCAAGTAGCGAAGGCGGCTAAGGAGTCTTAGGTTAATTTGTCTATTATTTATGTATAACATCTTCTATAATTTGTATTTCCCAATATTTCCTTAAGTGTCAACCTCTAGAATTCTAAGTGAACAAATGATTAACTAGGGGCTTTTTCGGCTGAGGCTATTAGGAAAATACTGGGTCAAGATTCGAATAGGAAAAACTGAGAAGATAAGCTAAAGAAGCGTTGCGATGAGTTAGCATAGGTACAGAGGCCTATTGAAAATTTTAATCTTTGTGTTAAAAATTATTGTCGGGTATCTACAGCCCTTTGTTTATGCCATCAATATTTTTTTCTTGCTGACAGGAGAAGGCTGCCAATGCATGGACACTTCCACCAAATACTATTAGATGGGTCATTCGTCCTACTGGGACAATTGTTAGATTCTCAGAAGATGTTGGCTTACCAAGTACTTAGCTCAAAGCCTTGCAGGTGAAAATCCCTCCAGGCTTCATGTTCGTGGGATCAAAATTGAGACATGATATGCCTATCCCCATCTCTAAACTATATACACATTACATTCTTTTACAAAATTGATGAGGTATTTGGCTTGGACTTTCAGTTACCCACCTCCTCGTGAAAAATGTGCTGGTTCTTCCTGCACCAATCCATATGTATATCGAGATTCCAAGTCAGAGCTTCCATTGTGCAGTCTCAAGTGCTACAGAGCAATACATGAAAGCCAACACCTTGACGCGAGGGATTAATTTATGCTACTTAAAACTTCATCAAGGAAAAGCAGTTGACTGGAGCCTCTGAGATAGTATGTAGTAAGTCGGTATTTACCAATATATATAGTAATTGTAGTGTTTAATTCTCACAGGACGCACTGGATGGGCATGCTGGGGAGTGATGCGAAGGGTCTTATCGGTTTCGTGCGTTCACTGATGTACTTGATTTGGGTGTCATTCTCGTATCTAAAGTTGCTCTATAAGATTCATTCAAGGATGTACCTTGTATATGCATATTGCCATTTCAGCATGTCTATTTAGAAGGTGGGGAAAAAAATTATTTGTAATACTAGTCAAATTGTGAACATTAAGAAAACATTAATGATTAGTATTCACGTCATTTGTATTTTAATTATAGTCAATGACCCTTTAAGGTGTCTGTTGTAGTTAAGGAAAGTCCGCACCTTACAGATTGCTTATTTAGTAGAAGTTTTATTATTATTACTACTATTATTATTATTTTATGTCTATGGAACGGAGGGGGCAATTACAATCTTTTCTCGTCAAATTTAGAGGAAACAATTATTCTTCGTGCCTATGTTTGCCATGTCGTCAAGACTTTAATTCAATTTAGAGCTTATGATGGACAATTGTATTTTTTTACTTTTTATGAACTTACACAGTATTATTTAATTGTGTTCCACCTCTAAAACCACGTAACATTTTTTCTAAGATTATATATGTCGCCACTCTGTGAACACACGGTCATATTTGAATTTTTTTTGTATGTACATGCAGATATATGGTATGACGGTATTTAACGGCTTCCATCTTCCATATTCTTTTAGCATGCCAGTTTCGGAAGCTAATGAATAGAGTATGCTAACATAATTTCATAAAAATGAAATGTAGACACCGATATTATATTCAAATACAAATACCTGCCAACATTATCTATTCGCCATCCAAGTGCAGAGCACGTGCATATAAAAGTTACACTCTTTTATAAGATAATAATTATCTTTATCGATTTTTTTTTGTGGGCTCTTAGATTATAGAAATGTGAGTCATCCTTCCCAATGCTTGGACTAAAAAATTGTGGGAACTTTATCGCCTTCCCCTATATAGTTAGGGCCTTAGTATGTAAAACGACGTTTTATATGATCTCCACTGCTTGGATCAGAGGATATTAAATGATCTTTAACAAAAAAAAACTTAGGGGAACTTTATCGCTTTCCCTTCTATGGCTAGGGCCTTGGTATGTCAAACGACGTTTTACATGATTATGCTCTCTAGTGCTTGGACCAAAGGATGTCAAAAGATCTTTCACAAAAAAGCTTTGGGGAACTTTATCGCCTTCTCCTCTATGGCTAGGGCCTTGGTATGTAAAACGACGGTTTACAATATCAGGCTCTCCACTGCTTGGACCGGAGGGTGTCAAAGGATCTTTCACAAAAAAACTTGGGGATACTTTATTGCCTTCCCCTCTATGGCTAGGGCCTTGGTATGTCAAACGACGTTTTACATGATCATGCTCTCCACTGCTTGGACAAGAAGGTGTCAAAGGATCTTCAACAAAAAAACTTGGGGGGACTTTATTGCCTTCCCCTCTATGGCTAGGGCCTTGGTATGTCAAACGACGTTTTACATGATCATGCTCTCCACTGCTTGGACAGGAGGGCGTCGAAGGATCTTTCACAAAAAAACTTGGGAGGACTTTATTGCCTTCCCCTCTATGGCTAGGGCCTTAGTATGTCAAACGACGTTTTACATGATCATGCTCTCCACTGCTTAGACCGGAGGGCGTCGAAGGATCTTTCACAAAAAAACTTGGGAGGACTTTATTGCCTTCCCCTCTATGGCTAGGGCCTTAGTATGTCAAACGACGTTTTACATGATCATGCTCTCCACTGCTTGAACCAGAGGGTGTCAAAGGATCTTTAAAAAAAACTTGGAGTAAGATGGTGTACTGCCCACTCTGGCTTCTTGTATGAATTAGCTCCATCTTCAAGAATTTGGGCTGCACAAATTTGGAATGTTATGAATATAGTGAGGATGGTGAGGTTGAAGATGAATGTGTGAGATTTGGAGAAGCTGATAGCCATGGCCCTAGTTATGTATGTCAAGAAGGATGGTGGCAGGGCTGAGGAGTGCATAATGTTTAGCGGGTTTCTATACTTGGTCGGACAAATTGTATACACTTGGTTTAGCTCCTTAGATTTAGGAGCTACTATTCTCATTAATAGCTCTCCAACACAAGCCAGGCTCTTTTGCTTATCATAGTAGAGCTCTAATTACCTCATTATTATTCAAAGTCAAAGGCAGTTGATAAATGGCTTAACCTGAATTAGTTCTAACAGAGTAGAAGACTGAGTAACAGTATTTGTTTAATTTTATCTTATTACTATTTTTTTCGAAAGTGTTTTTCCTAATTTTTCAGAAAAAAGATCTCTTAAGAGTTATGATCATAATTGTGATTAGTCCCTCGCTGCATACTATCTTCAATTAGATTTTTACATATTGGCCTTTTTTTTCCGTTACAAATTAAGTATGTACAACACCTCAGCTTATATTTACTATATATCTAAAATCTAATTGAAATGGAGCACGGTTTGAAATGAGCAATGTTTCAATTGGTTAGGAGCAATTCGGTTATTTTTCAATCAATATTTTGAGTGGGCTGGGATTAAGATCTAGTGATTTCCAAGATTTAATGAAACAATGGAATATATGCTACTTCAATCTTACAAATAATAAGCCTAATAATTAATCGTTTCAATATAATGATTTTTTATATGAAATCAATGTCAACACTTAAACATATCTGAGACCATTCTTAGGATCAATCGACCTATATAATAATACATTGATGTGAGGGTAGTTTTTTTGTCCTTAATCTACATATAAAATTGTATTATCTAAAAAAAAAAAAAAAAAAAAAAAATCCCAGATAATCCCTACTAGTAATAGTATCTCCTATAATGAACCTTGACTCCTAAATTCATCTGGGTATTTTTCTTACGCATAATACCCCTAAATGAAAAATTAAATAAACATACCCAAATGCCATTTATAAGGACTGCTTGGTCTTTTTCGCTTTTATGAATTTTCTTGTGCCCATATTATCCTTAAATCAAAGTATTGCTTATCACCTTAGACAAGATTAATTGGTCATTCCATGTGTTGGTGAATAAAAAAAACAAATCCACGCATCATTTGAATTGTACACGCTCCATAAGTTCCAACATTAATTATCTTAAATACCAAACATTAAAAGAAAACCCTTTCGAATGGAGGGGGCAATTACATATACTATATTTTTTCGTCAAATTTAGAGGAAACAATTATTCTTCGTGCCTATGTTTACCATGTCGTCAGGACTTCAATTAAACTTAGAACTTATGATGTACAATTGCATTTTTTTTTACTTTTTATGAACTTACACAGTCTTATCTAATTGTGTTCCACACTTCCAAGTTTCACCTCTAAAACCACGTAACATTTTTTCAAAGATTATATATGTCACCACTCTGTTAACACACGATCATATTTGAATTTATTTTGTATGTACATGCAGATATATGGTATGACAGTATTTAACGGCTTCCATCTTCCATATCCATTTAGCATGCCAGTTTCGGAAGCTAATGAACTTAGTATGCTAATATAATTTCATAAAAATGAAATGTAGACACGGATATTATATTCAAATACAAATACCTGTCAACATTATCTATTTGCCATCCATGTGCAGAGCACGTGCATATAAAAGTTACACTCTTTTATAAGATAATAACTATCTTTATCGAAAAAAAAAAAATTTATGGGAACTTAGATTATAGAAATGTGAGTCATCCTTCCTAATGCTTGGACTAAAAAATTGTGGGAACTTTATCGCCTTCCCCTATATAGTTAGGGCCTTGGTATGTCAAACGACGTTTTACATGATAATGCTCTCCAGTGCTTGGACCAGAGGGTGTCAAAAGATCTTTGACAAAAAAACTTGGGGGAACTTTATCGCCTTCTCCTCTATGGCTAGGGCCTTGGTATGTCAAACGACGTTTACATGATCAGGCTCTCCACTGCTTGGACCGGAGGGTGTCAAAGGATCTTTCACAAAAAAATTTGGGGGGACTTTATTGCCTTTTCCCCTATGGCTAGGGCCTTGGTATGTTAAACGACGTATTACGTGATCATGCTCTCCACTGCTTCGACTGGATGGTGTCAAAGGATCTCTCTCAAAAAAACTTGGGGGGACTTTATTGCCTTCCCCTCTATGGCTAGGGCCTTGATATGTCAAACGATGTTTTACATGATCATACTCTCCACTGCTTGGACCGGAGGCTGTCAAAGGATCTTTCACAAAAAAACTTGAAGTAAGATAGTGTACTGCCCTCTCTGGCTTCTTGTATGAATTAGCTCCATCTTCAAGAATTTGAGCTGCACAAATTTGGAATGTTATGAATATAGTGACGATGGTGAGGTTGAAAATGAATGTGTGAGATTTGGAGAAGTTGATAGCCATGGCCCTAGTTATGTACGTCAAGAAGGATGGTGGTAGGATTGAGGAGTGCATAATGTTTAGCGGGTGTATATACTTGGTCAGACAAATTGTATACACTTGGTTTAGCTCCATAGATTTAGGAGCTACTATTCTCATTAATAGCTCTCCAACACAAGCTAGGCTCTTTTGTTTATCTTAGTAGAGCTCAAATTACGTCATTATTGTTCAAAGTCAAAGGCAGTTGATAAATGGCTTCACGTGAATTAGTTCTAACAGTGTATCAGACCGTGTAACAGTATTTGTTTAATTTTATCTTATTGCTATTTTTTTCGAAAGTGTTTTTTCTAATTTTTCAGAAAAAAGATATCCCAGGAGTTATGATCATAATTGCGATTAGTCCCTTGCTGTATCATATCTTCAATTAGATTTTTACATATTGGCCTTTTTTTTTCCGTTACAAATTAAGTATGTACAACACGTCAGCTTATATTTACTATAGATCTAAAATCTCATTGAAATGAACCACGGTTTGAAATGAGCAATGTTTCAATTAGTAAGGAGCAATTCAGTTATTTTTCAATCAATATTTTGACTGGGCCGGGATTAAGATCTAGTGATTTCCAAGATTTAAAGAAACAATGGAATATATGCTACTTCAATCTCACAAATAATAAGCCTAATAATTAATCGTTTCAATATAATGATTTTTTATATGAAATCAATGTAAACACTTAAACACATCTGAGACCATTCTTAGGATCTATCGACCTATATAATAATACATTGATGGGAGGGTAGTTTTTTTGTCCTTAATCTACATATAAAATTGTATTATAAAAAAAAAAAAAAAAAAAAAAAAAAAATCTACAGATAATCTCTACTAGTAGTATCTTCTATAATGAACCTTGACTCCTAAATTCATCTGAGTATTTTCCTTACGTATAATACCCCTAAATGAAAAATTAAATAAACATACCCAAATGTTGTTTATAAGGACTACTTGGTCTTTTTCGCTTTTGTGAATTTTTTGGTGCCCATATTATCCTTAAATCAAAGTATTCCTTATCACCTTAGACAAGAGTAATTGGTCATTTCATGTGTTGGTGAACAAAAAAAACAAATCCACGCATCATTTGAATTGTACGCACCATAAGTACCAACATTAATTATAATAAATACCAAACATTAAAAGAAAACCTTTTCGAACGGAGGGGGCAATTACATATACTATCTTTTTTCGTCAAATTTAGAGGAAACAATTATTCTTCGTGCCTATGTTTACCATGTCTTCAGGACTTCAATTCAACTTATGGAGAATTGCTTTTTTTTTCACTTTTTATGAACTTACACAGTATTATCTAATTGTATTCCACACTTCCAAGTTCCACCTCTAAAACCACGTAACATTTTTTCTAAGATTATATATGTCGCCACTCTATGAACACACGGTCATATTTGAATTTTTTTTGTATGTATAGGCAGATATATGGTATGACGGTATTTAACGACTTCCATCTTCCATATTCTTTTAGCATGCCAGTTTCGGAAGCTAATGAACTGAGTATGCTAATATAATTTCATAATAAAAATGAAATGTAGACACCGATATTATATTCAAATACAAATACCTACCAACATTATCTATTTGCCATCCATGTGTAGAGCATGTGCATTTTGCTAGTGCATATAAAAGTTACACTCTTTTTTAAGATATTAACTATCTTTAAAAAAAAAAAAAAAAAAAAAAAATTGTGGGTTCTTAGATTATTGAAATGTGAGTCATCCTTCCCAATGGTTGGACTAAAAAATTCTGGGAACTTTATCGCCTTCCCCTATATAGTTAGGGCCTTCGTGTGTTGAACGACGTTTTATATGATCTCCACTGCTTGGACCGGAGGATATTAAATGATCTTTCACAAAAAACTTGGGGGAACTTTTGTTGGGAGATTTCACTAGAAAGTCACACCTCAATCTAGTTACTTTCTATCCTAAATGATTTCAACTTGGAGCTTACACCAAGGAAATCACCCACCCAAGACTTTGGTAGTTATCACAACAAACTCAACAAGCAAACCCACTACTTTATCATCACAATCATAGCAAACAATAAATATGGAAGTAAATGCAAAGAGACACAAAGATTTAAGGTGGTTCGGTAAATATTACCTACGTCCACACAAGACATGAGTTTCCTTTATAGTAAAGATTAGAGAGTTTACAATAGATAACAAGAATCAAGAACAAGATGCCTCACTCAAACCCAAGCTCAATAGAGCTCCCACTAATCCCATGAAATGAATCTCTCAAAGTTGTCTCAAAACCCTATTCTATTTCCTTTATATAGGTACACATAGAAAAATGTGAGAAAATGGGCTTCGGGCCGAAATAACAAAAAATCATGGAAAATTTCAGAAGGCATGAGCGCAGGGAGCCCCTTGGATAAGGCGTGGTCGAGCGCAGGTCGCGCCCCCTTCGTTACCAACTTCCAGTAACTTTCGAAAGCATGAGCGCGGGGTGCGCCTTTTACAAGGCCAACTATAGCGCAAGTCGCACCCCTTTCTCCAAACAGAAAACAGTGAACGCGGCATCATACACCGGAGCAAAACTCGACGGTACCACAAACCCAACAATTTTATCTCCTTCCCCTCTATGGCTAGGGCCTTGGTATGTCAAACGATGTTTTACATGATTATGTTCTCCAGTGCTTGGACCAGAGGGTGTCAAAAGATCTTTCACAAAAAAAATTGGGGGAACTTTATCGCCTTCTCATCTATGGCTAGGGCCTTGGTATGTCAAACGACGTTTTACATGATCAGGCTCTCCAATGCTTCGATCGAAGGGTGTCAAAGGATCTTTCACAAAAAAACTTGGGGGGACTTTATTGCCTTCCCATCTATGGCTAGGGCCTTGGTATGTCAAACGACGTTTTACATGATCATGCTCTCCACTGCTTGGACCGGAGGGTGTCAAAGGATCTTTCACAAAAAAACTTGAAGTAAGATGGTGTACTGCCATCTCTGGCTTCTTGTATGAATTAGCTCCATCTTCAAGAATTTGAGATGCACAAATTTGGAATGTTATGAATATAGTGAGGATGGTGAGGTTGAAGATGAATGTGTGAGATTTGGAGAAGCTGATACTCTGATAGCCATGGCCTAGTTATGTACGTCAGAAAGGATGGTGGCAGGACTGAAGAGTGTATAATGTTTAGCGGGTTTATATACTTTGTCGGACAAATTGTATACACTTGGTTTAGCTCCTTAGATTTAGGAGCTACTATTCTCATTAATAGCTCTCCAACATAAGCCAGGCTCTTTTGCTTATCATAGTAGAGCTCAAATTACCTCATTATTGTTCAAAGTCAAAGGCCGTTGATAAATGGCTTCACCTGAATTAGTTCTAACATAGTAGCAGACCAAGTAACATTATTTGTTTAATTTTATCTTATTACTATTTTTTTCGAAAGTGTTTTTCCTAATTTATTGGCCTTTTTAGATTTAAAAAAGATCTCCGAGGAGTTATGATCATAATTGATCTAAAAATTAGCCCAATGTTTGCATTGGTCAATTGGTTATTTTTCAACATATTGGCCTTTTTGATTTACAAATTAAAGAAACAATGGATGTATGCTATTTCAATCTCACAAATAACTACATCTTATATTTACTATAGATCTAAAATCTCATTGAAATTGAGCACAGTTTGAAATGAGCAATGTTTCAATTGGTGAGGAGCAATTTGGTTATTTTTCAATCAATATTTTGGCTGGGCTGGGATTAAGATCTAGTGATTTCCAAGATTTAAAGAAACAATGGATGGAATATATGCTATTTCAATCTCACAAATAATAAGCCTAATTAATAGTTTCAATATAATGATTTTTTATATGAAATCAATGTCAACACTTAAACACATCTGAGTCCATTTTGAGGATCAATCGACCTATATAATAATACATTGATGTGAGGGTAGTTTTTTTGTTTTTAATCTACATACAAAATTGTATTATCGAAAAAAAAATCTACACATAATCTCTACTAGTAGTATCTCCTATAATCAACCTTGCCTCTTAAATTCATCTGGGTATTTTTCTTACGCATAATACCCCTAAATGAAAAATTAAATAAACATACCCAAATGCTGTTTATAAGGACTACTTGGTCTTTTTCGCTTTTGTGAATTTTCTTGTTCCCATATTATCCTTAAATCAAAGTATTGCTTATCACTTTAGACGAGTAATTGGTCATTTCATGTGTTGTTGAATAAAAAAAACAAATCCACGCATCATTTGAATTGTACGCACCATAAGTACCAACATTAATTATCATAAATACCAAACATTAAAAGAAAACCCTTTCGAACGGAGGGGGCAATTACTACCTTTTTTCATCAAATTTAGAGGAAACAATTATTCTTCGTGCCTATGTTTACCCATGTCGTCAGGACTGCAATTCAACTTTGAACTTATGATGGACAATTGCATTTTTTTACTTTTTATGAACTTACACAGTATTATCTAATTGTGTTCCACACTTCCAAGTTCCACCTCTAAAACCACGTAACATTTTTTCTAAGATTATATATGTCACCACTCTGTGAACACACGATCATATTTGAAATTTTTTTGTATGTACAAGCAGATATATGGTATGATGGTATTTAACGGCTTCCATCTTCCATATTCTTTTAGCATGCCAGTTTCGAAAGCTAATGAACTGAGTATGCTAATATAATTTCATAATAAAAATGAAATGTAGACACCGATATTATATTCAAATACAAATACCTGTCAACATTATCTATTTTCCATCCATGTGCAGAGCACGTGCATTTTGCTAGTGCATATAAAAGTTACACTCTTTTATAAGATAATAACTATCTTTATCGAAAAAAAAAAATTGTGGGTTCTTAGATTATAGAAATGTGAGTCATCCTTCCCAATGCTTGGACTAAAAAATTCTGGGAACTTTATCGCCTTCCCCTATATAGTTAAGGCCTTCGTATGTCAAACGACGTTTTATATAATCTCCACTGCTTGGACCGGAGGATATTAAATTATCTTTCACAAAAAACTTGGGAAAACTTTTGTTGGGAGATTTCACTAGAAAGTCACACCTCAATCTAGTTACTTTCTATCCCAAATGATTTCAATTTAGAGCTCACACCAAGAAAATCACCCACCCAAGACTTTGGTAGTTATCACAACAAACTCAACAAGAAAACCACTAATTTATCATCACAATCATAGCAAACAATAAATATGGAAGTAAATACAAAGAGACACAAAGATTTAAGGTGGTTCGGTAAATGTTACCTACGTCCACACAAGACCCGAGTTTCCTTTATAGTAAAGATTGAAGAGTTTACAAGAGGTAACAAAAATCAAGAACAAGAGGCCTCACTCAAACCCTAGCTCAATAGAGCTCCCACTATTCCCATGAAATGAATCTCTCAAAGTTGTCTCAAAATCCTATTCTATTTCCTTTATATAGGTACACATAGAAAAATGTGAGAATATTGGCTTTGGGCCGAAATATCAAAAAATCAGTGAAAATTTCGGAAGGCACGAGCGCGGGGTGCGCCATGGATAAGGCGTGGTTGAGCGCAAATCGCGCCCCCTTTGTTACCAACTTCCAGTAACTTTCGCAAGCATGAGCGCAGGGTGCGCCTTCTACAAGGCCAACTTGAGCATAGGTCGCGCCCCCTTCTCCAAACAGAAAACCGTGAACGCGGCATCGGACGCTGTCGCAAATCTCAATAGTTCCACAAACCCAACAATCTCCCACTTGGAACCTTCGAGATTTTACATGCACATCACATCTCAATTGTAACAACTCAATCCAAATCCAATTTACTAATGAAACACTCGGCTCATCCATCATGGTCTTCAAGCAAGAATACCTACCGAAGTTGAACACAACTTCAACTTCTCAGTAGGCACGGTCTTGGTCAACATATCCGCCGGATTCTCACTCCCTTGGATCTTCTCAAGTGTCAAAACTTCATCCTTCAACAGAGATCGGATAAAATGATACCGAAGACCAATGTGCTTGGTCCTAGAATGAAAGGCGGAATTCTTAGCAAGATGTATAACACTCTGACTGTCACTGTGTAACACACTCCTCTCTTGCTTCATCCCTAGTTCTTCCATCAATCCCTGTAACCAAATCATCTCTTTGCTTGCTTCTGTAACGGCTACATACTCTGCTTCTATGGTAGACAAAACAACAATCTTCTGTAACTGAGAAATCCAACTCACTGCAGTAGCACCTACTGTAAAAACACAACCAGTAGTGCTTCTTCTGCGATCTACCTCACCTGCAAAGTTGGCATCCACATACCCTTGCAAGTTCACAATGCTCCTTCCATAACATAGGCATTTCTCAGTAGTACCTCTCAGATATCTCAATATCCACTTCACGGCTTCCCAATGTTACTTGCCAGGATTAGACATAAATCGACTGACAGCTCCTACTGCTTGGGCTACATCCGGACGCGTACAAACCATGACATACATAAGACTTCCAATGGCAGAGGCGTATGGTACCTTAGCCATGAAGTTTCTTTCCTCAACAGTTTTGGAAGAGTGTTCCTTGGACAACTTGAAGTGGACTGCCAAAGGTGTGCAAACTGGTTTCACACTACCCATGTTGAACCTCTTCAATACCAGCTTCTCAATATACTCAGCCTGAGACAACTCCAGAATACCTTTCTACCTATCTCTTCTGATCCTCATCCCTAGAATCTGTGTCACTGTACCCAAGTCCTTCATAGAGAACTCACTTGCCAACTTCTCTTTCAATCTCCCAACTTCTAATATATCAGAACTCGCTACTAAC
This sequence comes from Coptis chinensis, assembly GCF_015680905.1. NCBI lineage: Eukaryota > Viridiplantae > Streptophyta > Magnoliopsida > Ranunculales > Ranunculaceae > Coptis > Coptis chinensis. Next base: position 78,881,584 of record NC_141463.1, on the reverse strand, counting down.
ATATTATCAACATATAGTAATATGATGATGTAGCTGGAGTCAAACCTCTTGAAGTAGCAACAATGGCCAGCGTTATACTTATAGTAGCCATTTCCTTGCATTAAGTTATCAAACTTCTTATACCACTGCCTAGGGGCTTGTTTCAAACCATACAAGCTTTTTCTAAGCCTGCATACCATATTCTCCTTACCCTTCTTAATGAAACCCTTCGGTTGCTGCATATAAATTTCCTCAACTAGGTTACCATGGAGGAAGGCAGTTTTAACATCCAACTGCTCAAGATACAAATCTTCCGCTGCAATAATACTCAACACTGACTGAATGGTATTCAGTTTCACCACTGGGGAGAATATCTCTGTGAAGTCAACACCTGCTTTATGCTGAAATCCCTTGACGACTAACCTCGCTTTGTATCTCTTGGAACCATCATGTCCCTCTTTGACTCTAAACACCCATTTGTTCTGTAGAGCCTTCTTGCCCATGGGTAGTTTGGCTAACTCCCAAGTGCCATTAGAGATGAGGGACTTCATCTCATCTTGCATAGCAAGCTCCCACTTGCTTACATCACTCACCTTTAATGCTTTATCATAGCATTGAGGCTAGCCACCATCAGTAAGTAGCAAGTAATTCACATAGGTGAAAGGTGGATATCTTGTACTCAGTACATGTGGCCTAGATGTCTTCATTGGGGCACAAGGTGGAGATGGACTCTGTGGTGTAGTATCCTCATTGTTATCTGAGTCACTACTACTGTCATCCTCTGACTGTGGGGCTTCCACTATACCACGACTTACATCAAAGTCTTCCAACTCAACATACTCTGTGCCACTCTCTGTAACCGATTCCTTGGTTTGTGTTTCATCTCTGTTCTTGTACATCACCTTCTCATTAAACACAACATCTCTACTACGAATGATTTTCCAATTTTGATCATCCCAAAAGCGATACCCAAAATCATCACCGCCATAGCCAATGAAGGTGCACTTTAGTGACTTAGCATCAAGCTTGCTTCTAGCTTGGTCACTAATGTGGACATAGGACACACAACCAAACACCTTCAAATGGGAAATGTTCACATCCTTCCTGCTCCACACTTCCTCTGGAATTTTAAAATCCAAAGGTACTGACGGTCCTCTATTGATCAGGTAAGCTGTTGTGCTAACAATTTCTGCCCATAACTGCTTGGGCAAACCTGCTAGTGTATGCATACACCTAGATCTCTCTGTCAGTGTTCTATTCATCTGCTCTGCAACCCCATTCTGCTAAGGTGTCCCTGGCAAAGTCTTTTCCATCTTGATGCCATTATAAGCACAGTACTTCTTAAAACCTGAATCCTCATACTCTCCACTGTTGTCGGATCTCAGCTTCTTTACTTTCAAGCTTGTCTCATTCTCAACCATGGCCTTCCAAGTCTTAAACACTTCAAATACTTCTGACTTGTGTCTCAAGAAATAGACCCACACCTTCCTAGTATGGTCATCAATGAAAGTCACAAAATATGACTTTCCGCCAAGTGAAGAGACATTAGCTGGCCCCCAGACATCTGTATGAATCAACTCAAGCTTGCTAGCTTTTAGAGTCTGACCCATTCTCTGAAAACTCACCCGCTTCTACTTTCCAAATACACAGTTCTCACAGAAGTCAATTTTAGTCGACTGTAACTTTGGGAGTTTACCAGAAGAGTGAAGGATTTGCATTCCTTTCTCACTCATGTGACTCAAGTCTGCGGTGCCAAACATTCAGATCCTTTTTTCCATGTGCCACGACAATCAACTCACAACCATGTGTAGTCATGTAGAGAGTACCATCTTTCTTACCATTTACAACAACCATTGAACCCTTCGAGTCCTTCCAAGTGTTACTGGTGATCACTGTAACAATTCCTTCATTTGCCAATATCCCCACAGAAATCAAATTCTTCCTCAAATCTGGAACCTGTCTGATGTCCCTCAATAACCATGACAAGCCATTCATCTTGACATGCACGTCACCCTTGCCGACAATGTCACAAGGTTGGTCATCGCTGAGAAAGACTGTTCCAAGGTCACCTTTGGTGTAGTTCTCAAAGAACTCTCGATGTGAGGTAGCATGGAAAGATGCGCCGGAATCAAGTGCCCAAGACTCCTTCTTATGCTCCATCGAATATGTTAAAGCATCATTTACCATCTCAATAACATTAGCTTCTTGATTCTTTTTCTTGTTCCTATTAATGTTGTTGTTGTTTCTTAGTGCCGGGCAATTGCTACTATAGTGGCCAGGTTTACCACAATTGTAGCATATAACTTCACTTATATCTCGAGGATTGTGTTCAACACTTTGCAATCGGAGGGCTTGAGATTTCGATCTCCCCCTCCACTTTTTCTTACCACGACTCCTGTATGAATTTCTTCATCTACTTTTAGTGCTCAATGCTGACCCCGAAGTTGACTCCGAAGATGAAGGACAATCCTGTCTTCGGATTTCTTTGGTTAGTACCATACTAACAACGTGCTCAAACTTCAACTTGGTCATTCCTACAAAGCCACTAATAGCCACCATAGTTGCCTTCCAACTTGGAGGCAATTGTCCAAGTATCGCCAAGGCTAGCACCTTATCACTAAATGTAATCTCAACCGACTCTAATTGGTCCTTAGTTTAGTTGAATTCATTTAGGTTATCCTTAAAGGAGGTCCCCTCCAATATTTTTATACTAAACAACTTGGTGATCAAATAAACTTTGTTCATGGCCGAGGGTTGTTCATACATGGTAGTAAGTGCCTCCATGAGAGACTTCGCCATCTTCTCAGTTTTAATATTAAAGGCTACCGACTTTGAGAAACTAAATCAGATTGTGGCCAATGCCTTTCTATCTTGCAAATCCCATATGCCTTGCAGAATCTCATCGGGCTTCTCATTTATCAAAGTTTCCATCAAATCCTTTTGATAGAGTACGTCCTCAATTTGCATTTTCCAATAGCCGAAGTTTGTACCATCAAACTTCTCTATCTTGTAGCTTTCTTTTTCGGTCGTCATGACTTTTAATGAGCCAAAATAATGGTGGAGACCCTCTCAGAGGAATTTCTACAAACACCTAGCTTCCAATGCTAAAGGTAGAGTCTTTTCTTCACACACAAATTCAGGAACCAAGCTCTAATACCACTTGTTGGGAGATTTCACTAGAAAGTCACACCTTAATCTAGTTACTTTCTATCCCAAATGATTTCAACTTGAAGCTCACACCAAGGAAATCACCCACCCAAGACTTTGGTAGTTATCACAACAAACTCAACAAGCAAAACCACTAATTTATCATCACAATCATAGCAAACAATAAATATGGAAGTAAATGCAAAGAGACACAAAGATTTAAGGTGGTTCGGTAAATGTTACCTACGACCACACAAGACCCGAGTTTCCTTTATAGTAAAGATTAGAGAGTTTACAAGAGGTAACAAGAATCAAGAACAAGAGACCTCACTTAAACCTAAACTCAATAGAGCTCCCACTATTCCTATGAAATGAATCTCTTAAAGTTGTCTCAAAACCCTATTCTATTTCTTTTATATAGGTACATATAGAAAAAGGTGAGAAAATGGGCTTTGGGCCGAAATATCAAAAAATTAGTGAAAATTTCGGAAGGCATGAGCGTGGGGTGCGCCCTGGATAAGGCGTGGTCGAGCGCAGATCGCGCCCCCTTTGTTAACAACTTCCAGTAACTTTCGCAAGCATAAGCGCGGGGTGCGCCTTCTACAAGGCCAACTTGAGTGCAGGTCGTGCCCCCTTCTCCAAACAAAAAACCGTGAATGCGGCATCGGACACCGGAGCAAAGGTCGACAGTTCCACAAACCCAACAACTTTATCGCCTTCCCCTCTATGGCTAGGGCCTTGGTATGTCAAACGATGTTTTACATGATTATGCTCTCCAGTGCTTGGACCAAACGGTGTCAAAAGATCTTTTACAAAAAAAATTGGGAGAATTTTATCGCCTTCTCCTCTATGGCTAGGGCCTTGGTATGTCAAACAACGTTTTACATGATCAGGCTCTCCAATGCTTGAATTGGAAGGTGTCAAAGAATCTTTCACAAAAATACTTGGGGGGACTTTATTGCCTTCCCCTCTATGGCTAGGGCCTTGGTATGTCAAATGACGTTTTACATGATCATGCTCTCTACTGCTTGGACCAGAGGGTGTCAAAGTATCTTTCACAAAAACACTTGGGGAGACTTTATTGCCTTCCCCTCTATGGCTAGGTCCTTGGTATGTCAAACGACGTTTCACATGATTATGCTCTCCACTACTTGGACCAGAGGGTGTCAAAGGATCTTTCACAAAAAAACTTGGGGGAACTTTATTGCCTTCCCCTCTGTGGCTAGGGCCTTGTTATGTCAAACGACGTTTTACATGATCATGCTCTCCACTGCTTGGACCGGAGGGTGTCAAAGGTTCATGCTCATCCTTTTTCCATTGATTCTTCCATTTTTTCTTTCTCAGTCATCTCAATTTCAGTTACGAGGCTTTTCAGTTATTAAACTGCAAGCCATCGTTCTCTTCCCCAGTCGGGTTTTTTGTCTATCTAGCTCACGGGAACAGTTCATCCAAGTCTTGTTTTTTTTTTTTGATAAACATCTGTGAAAAGTGGGTTTCTCACAATTGCTACCCGCGATTATATTGCCTCTCCGACTCTCTCGTGGTCTACAATTTCATGGTACGACAGTGATATAATGAATTTTGATCGATTATGTTCAACTCATAATCCAAGTATGTATTACTCTAACATTTTGATGTTCTTTGAAAGTTGGAATATCTTAGTATGAATAAGGAAATTTGAAACTTTTGGGTTTTGTTCAATTTCAGTTGTAAATTACAGAGTTCAGAAGAGCATTCATGGATGCAATTAGAGGTATACTAAAACATTTAATCTGATTGAGTTGTTATGCTGATTAAATTTTACCTTCAACTTATCCGTTTGGGTTGAGTCATTTTAAAAGAACTATGGATTGTTTCTTTAAGCGTAGTAATGCGTTTATTAAACTTTATAAGTAAAACACTTTTGCTTCTGTCAGTCTCTATGTTATATGGAGAGATGTAGAATGAGTAGTGGCTATGAATTTCGAAGTTGTTACGCAAGTGCGATAGTTTGACATGATCTGAAAATTTCCACTTGATGGAATACAACCATGAATTCAAAAACTAATGCTCTCGGTTGAGACGTTTAGGAATAATATAAAATTTGAGTTGATATTATGATTTCTCTATTTTTTTGTCTTTATTTCCTTAACTTAGATCTTCTTGAACAACTAGTTGTTCTACTTGAATTTTGATGACTACGCTATATGCTACTCATGGTGGGTATGTTTGCATATATGTAACAAACTAGGTTTTGCAGCTTACAACAAGGCTTTGTTAATATTGATGGAGGAGCTGTGACTCTCATAACTAAAATTAATCCTCAACTAGTAAATAATAACCCTTCATTTTTATTTTATTTTATTTTATTGTATATTTATTTAGCATATAGTAATCGTAAATAGGAATCACAAACTTCTTGCAGTTATTATAATTAGATTCTTGGTGTAATTTAAGCTTATGAGGTAAGAGACGACACCATTATTTCACCTAAATTTGGCTGCCCTTCTTATGGAGAGCATATTTGAAAGGTGGTGGATAGATCTTTTTTATATATATATATATATATTGCTTGAGATATAATCGTTTGACTACCTTTCCTTGAAGTATTATTGATGGTTGCAGGCTCGATGACCAAAGTGTGGTCATGTTCGCTTTTGGTGGGAAAGGGCAGAAAGATTAGGGAACTGATTTTTGTTGTACAAAAAAGGGTTCGAGTTTTCTGGAAATGCAGTTGAACGTTCTCTTGAGAAAGTTAGTAGTAAATGTTGTTGATTCCCAGTTGCATCCTATGTGTCTTCAAAAACACATAAACACTCCTTTGGTAAGCTAACAACTCGAGCTTTAAAATTGAAGTACTTGCATTAGCTATGAAATAAATTCATGAAAATTTGTTATTAACTTATTATTGTTTGTTTAAATCCATGATTGTGTGGTCTGAGATTCCGAAAGGTTACCCGGTCTTGGAACTCAGGATCATTGTATCGAAACTCTACTTTTACCTATGAATTTGTTCACTTTACCATTATCTGCCTCACTTTTTTTATGAGATACCCACCCTACTTCAATAGTACGCCATCAAAAGTCTTATGTTGAGTGGATGTATTGTGTTAAAATTGCATCTCAATAGACAAACCCAAGTCTCTAAAATGCTTTATGTACTGTAGCTTTCCCATTCCCCACTAAAGAGATAGATATAGAGAGGGAAAGATATAAAACTAATGGTAATGATTGTGAAAGTTGTTGTAAATGGTTCTTAGAGAAATTAGCATTAGTTAAGTGGCCACCTTATTGTAGTCTACTTAATAAGTTTAATTAGTTAGTCATGTTGTACTCGAATGTTAAATTATGTGTACTCTAGCTTCTAGAGAATCTGACGTTTACTCGTATAATCATTGTACAGCTTCATTATTGTTAGATTTAAACTGATTATACTTGCTTTTTTTCCATTGGTTTCAGGTATATATTGTCCGTGCTCTTTATTCCCGATGCACGTTTATCTGTTAAGAAGTTGGTTTGTAAGTGTTCTCTAAATATTGGTTCATTGCAATTTTAGACCTAAGACTTATAGAGTATTGGTTCATTTGCAAGTCATTATTCTTTTGACTATTCGTTTCGAAATCAATATTGTGTTGTTCTGTGTTTTAAGTCGCATAGTCTCTTCGTGGGGGGTTTTAAATATTGCTTAAGACATTTGAATGGGGGTAATCAGTCATTTCATGTGGCAGTTATTTAAAATTCCAAATCCACGCATCATTTTTTGAATGATACGCACTATAAATGCCTTTTAATTCATTAGCAATTTAATTAGAAGTTTACAAAATGAAAAGACTAGAGAGATAATGAGAGAATATGAAGGGGAAAATCATTTCATTTGCATTCTTTGGTTTCAATTTCATAATATTCACAAAAAAAAATGGATTTGATTGTTTACAAAAAATTACTTTAAGCAAAGAGTGTGGGATGGGTCATTTATTAGTTACTTGGGTTGGATTGTAGGTTCACTGATTGAATCGAAGTTGAACTTGGAGCTAACTCATCTGGGTACAGACATTTTCTACGGCTGTTTACTCTTACCTTTTATTTGAACAATTTGATACTTCTCTTAGATTTGTTGTGTTTGTATATTTCTGCTTTTTTTCTTAGGGTGTTTTGATTTGTGGATGATTATAATATGATTTTGTGGTTATTTAGCCTTTATTGCACCTTTGACCAAGGCGGTTTAGTAGTTGAGTTTTATGATCTTTTGTCTCCAATCTGCATTGACGCATTACCAAAACAGAGTATGCAATAATTAATTAACTGGAGATCTGACAATTCCTCCCAGCTACCTACAAAGATTTGAAGTCCCTCCCCATTCTTTGCAACGACTTGGCAAATGTCTAACCTGACACTTTGTGACCATGTTCTTGCTTGGAATGATTTTACTCCTAATTTCGTATGCATATTTAATTATTTATAAAAGCCATGTTGAAAGGTCATTCGATGTTTAATGTGACATGATACACAACGTCCTTACGAGTATTCATTTGGAATACAATCTCAACAGTCACTATCTTTGCATGTTTTTTGTGCATCATGTAAGTTTACTTTTGGACATTATATTTGTTTTTTACCCTTTGAGAACATTGTCACCTTGATGGCTCACTGTCTCATTGTTAAACTCATTGTTGTAGATTATAACACCGATTAAGGGTTTTATATTATACTGACTGAAACCATGCTTGTAGGCTTTTATATACGGGGGTTTTGTAAATATACTTATTTACTTCGCTTTTTGGGTATGTACCTTCACTACCTTACAATTTATTGGTTTTGTTATTCCTCGTTCGTTTTTTTATGAGCTGATGATATGCGATGAGAGGGGTTTTTGAGTAGAGGGTAAGGGATTGTTGTACAAACCCCAAATTTCTTTTCTCTAGCATAAGGGAAGGTTTTGTTGTTATTCGGATGACAAGCAGGTTATCTAGACTAAATCATTGCACCAACTTGATTTCGTGCGCATGTGTGTGCAAGTAGTTGTCGGCTAAAATTGTTGATTAAGTTGTAACATATCCTGCATCAATTTTGAGCTTTAGATGAATAGTTTGGAACTTTGGATTGAGAATTTTTTCTATTTGTGGTTAAAGGAACTTCCAGGCTGCCTAATTGTTGGGCAGACTGTCACTACATATCACCATGAAGAAGTGCTTAAGGTTAGGATCAATCCATCATTGGTAGGAAGTGAATAATTTCAAGAAGTTTCTCTATGTCATCTTCTGTGCTCCATCGTTGCGAACTGCAGACTTTCAGGTGATGTTAGGTACTGCTGAGAATGTATTCCATATAGTTATTTATGTAAAAAAATTCTTAAATTAATGAATTAATCTTAAACGTTACAAGAAGTCACCTTGATTCTAGCAACACAGTTTGATTTGTAACTTACACCGTTGAGATGCTAAAACTATTGAACATTGTAATTTCATATGATTCAATCAAAAATACTCTATTAAAAGTCAAATTGTAACCTAGGCACACTGTCGATGATTTCAATGTTATATTTTTTGGGGTGTGACTTTTCTGCTTCTTTTGTAGGAGAGGAGCTTGGCATGGAGATTACTCTTCATCTGATTATGCATGCCTAATAGTGGTGTTCTCACTTGCAAGGATGCCATGTTCTTCTACAGTTAGCAAGAAAATGAATTTCAATACATGTATGGGTTTGTGTGAACTACTATTTAAGTTCATGTAACTATTTTTCTTACAATTTAAGAAGCTCATAAATTGTATTTAATTGAGGGGTTCATCAATATGAAGTATTTCGGTCATTTAGTGTCTCGCTTAACTCCTAACAAGTACATGCATCTATTTGAGAAACCACTTGAGATTTGGTCTCACTTTTAGTAATGCAGCACATAGGTCCAGTGCCCAGCCTTTGCTAAGGTTGTCTTGCAACTTGGTTTTTTGGATCTACCACAGGCTTCACTGATATGCTGGTTCAGCATATCAACCAGCATATCCCTTCTGCCAAGGAAGCTGCATCTAAAAAACTTGAGCGTATATACACAACAAAACTCATCAAGACTCTTCAGTTTTAAAAGGACTTAGACATGGTAATCATTATGGCCATCATATGGTTAAGGTAACCAGCCTTTAACCCAAGTCTGACTGTAACTTATTTGACGCTTTCACTATAGTTTATACACGTGAGATTCAGACTAAACCAATGACAAAGCAAATGTGAATGATGAGGTTCCTGCCTCTGGACATTCAATAAGTTTGTTGACATTCAACAGTAGAGCTTATGGTTGAGATATGAAATCAACAATCTATGAAATAGACAAACAAAATGCAACTTATCAAACAATCCAATTGCCTCTTGAGAGCCACGGACCTGTCACACCTGAAATTGGTTTTGTTAACAAAATACATCATTCCAATTAGACCAATGAAAAAAAAAAACATTTCCAAACCAATCCTTTATTCGCAATATTCACTGGAATGCACACACTACATTTATAAGGTACCTTAAATACCACATTCTTGGTCAAGTTATTTTGTCATCTACGTGCATAAACAAGGAAGTATACACAGTCTATTTCTACTCTGTTCCGATATTGGTTGTATGTGATATTTTGGTGGTGATAGAAAATATAATAATTGGCATGATACCTAAACTATACGATTACTGATTTGTTTTTCCCTTGCAGAAATTAAGTGACCAAACCATTACAATAGAGTGTCAAGCTTACTGGTTGGTTCGACATTTCTGTTTGCACCTAGAAGGCTAGAAATGATCTTTGGGCGCTTTTTGTCCCTCTACGCTCCAAGCCAATAAGTGGAGTCTCCCCTCTCCCTTTGCCTTTTGCTTACAAGCTAGGCCTAAAAAAAACTTACCTATTAATATTAGAAAACATGTCAAAGTTTATGATAATACAATTCATTTTCTTCAAAAAAAGCTAACCATCAATAAATTCTATAATTGACTGGTGCTTTAGGATGTGTTCTATATGTGATGGTCGTCAAACAAACTTTAAAGAAGTCCCTATACATGCATGTTACACATGAACAATGCTCACATCACCCAAATGCACATATTTTACTAATCTTTATATAATCTCTAATAAATTTGTTTGTCAACAACGTGCAAAGCACGTGCATCTTGCTAGTAATAATAATAACTTTCTAACATCAGATATGACAGGGTGTAGTTGACGATATTATTTCTTATTGGTCTGATAACTTTCTAACATAAGATATGACAGGGTGTAGTTGAGGATATTATTTCTTATTGGTCTGCCTCACTGATAGCTTTGTTGTTTTAATTGAAGACCTAGCCAAATTTCCAACTTTCATGTTAAAGTTTTTTTTTTCTTATCAAAGAGATTTACATAGGAGTGTCAATGGGTACCCGTTTAACCAAAATCAGAAATGCAAATAAAATTCCTATTTTTAAGAGCCATATAAAAGTGGGTACTAAAGAGAACCAGACTATTTAGAACCATATATAATCAAGTGCTTCTTTTAACAAAAAAACATGTCGATCGTATCAAAACCAAAATCGGACTAGATTGTTCTTTAGCATAAAAAATAGAAATAAATAAAATAATGATTTATATCATTTTTTGAAAAATGACATATCCTCCGGTATTTGTGTGTATTTGGTACACATAAGAACAATAAAAATGTGTATAAAAGTGAATCTTAAAAAGAACACACATGAAGAACTAGAATCCTAAAATTAAAAGGTAATTGGTTGTTATATAACTAAAAACCCTTCGCTACGGGCACCTTCCATTTCGTGTTGGGCAGACCCAAAAAAAAAAGATTTATTACAAGTTTTTCATTGACCTAAAAAATATATTTTGTGTTGTCCCCTTTCTCCCTCCACTTTTTCTCCCCACATTTAAAACTCACGAGTCCTAAAAAATTCCTAAACCCTAATCCCTAATCCCTAAAAACTATACTCTGAGTCCTAAACAACTCAATCAAACATAATCAAAACAATAAAATGGAAAGCCCCAACTTTTTAAAACATGAAAATGAACAACTTGAAGAACAAATGCTTGAGGTACAACAACAAATTAGATAAATGAGATAACAGGTGCAACAAGAAATTAGATAAATGAGAGCGGATCATAAAATGATATATGAAATGGGAGATAATGAAGATGAGAGAGGAATGAAAGATGACTAAATAAGAGGAATGTGGAAAGTGAAGAAGTTGCAATGGCAACTGAAGAAGGTGTAATGGAAACTGAAGAAGTAGACAAGCAAGACAATGAGGTGCTAAGAAATCATCGACGACCAAGACAACCAATTAATAAGGTAAACCTACTATTACATTATGTGTATAGAAGTTGTTATTGCCCCCAAAATCGCCCATACTACTAAATCTCTTTAGGTTGCCAAAAAAAAATATTAAAACACCCGATACAACGACCCGGTAAGATCGTCCTAACTTTATACTAAATGATTTGGCTGGGTCGTTCATAACATTCTTAAACGACCCTGTCAGATCAAACAATGTGGTTGGATCATTTATAACGCTTCGCATGCAATGTTACTGGGTCATTTGGAGTATAATACATCACTAATCAATTGATCTTCTTATAGGATCCTTTGCTGCAATTTGAGAACCCTGTAAACTCAAATGACGCAGATGATGTTCAACCGCTTTTAAGGGATACAAGGGAAATATTTACTACGGAAGAGGTACAGGGTATGCATTGATTTCATTTGTTCTTATTTGCTAAATGGAATTATATTAGTGCATTGATTGTTAGTTTTTTTCATGTCTTTAGGTCTTTCATACACGTAATGAGGTAATTGGTTGGGCAACCACTAGAGGAAATTAAACAATGTAATGGGCTATAGTAATTAGGAAGTCGCATAATGTTTATGGAACCAACTACTAAGCCTGGATTTAGCTTGCAAGTGTTCGGGTGTGTATCGGTCACACAAGAAGGTAGGTTAAAAGAAGGCTAATAAGATAAAGACGAGAATCAGGAAATGTGGATGTCCCATCCATTTCAGTTAAGATTTTTTTTTTAGCGCGACACTGTTGATAGTTAGAAAATTGTTGTTGTTAATGGTTTTCACAACCATCCATTGCTGAAGGCCCTTGAAGGACATGTATTTGCTACTCGTTTGACCGTTCCACAGTTCGAGTACGTGTCAGAGCTAATTGAAAATGGAGTCAAGTCTAAAGAAGTTTTAAAGTCCATAAAAAAATAGGTATTCTGATAACATATACAACATGTAGTTGCCTAGTATTGGAATCAATCCGCAATTCATAACGTTTACACATGTGACAAAGGAATTGAATAAGTATATATGTGTACGAGAAATATCGCCACAGAATAGTGTTGTGATTATTGATATGAGTATGCCTAATCAACCGTTGAGAAGGCCTATTATAGCTGATTGCGCTTTGATGAATCCCAATTCTATAATTCTTGCCTTGAAAAGTGAGTAGTTCGAAATTGAACTATTGCTTTTCTAATTACTTATGATCTCGTTGTCATGGTAACTAGATCACATCATTTGTGTCTTATATTATGTATTTGTTTGGTACTTCATGGATACATTTTACATATAATATAATAATTTGTTCTTTGCAGCCAGGGCAAAGAACAAATTAAGCCGTTCAATTGGGAATTATGTGGTCGGTGGGGTTTCAAGAGCGTTTCAAAAGTTGTACGAGACAGATATGGCTACAAAACTAAGTACAGAGCTGAAGACATTAACTGTAGATTTGATTCGTGGTGATGGGCTATTGCTAAAGAGTAATAAAGAACTACTTCAGAAAATTGATGGTGTGGATCTTGAAGGGGTGGAAAGGAAGATGATTAAGAAGTTAGAAGACATCTCTCTTAAACTAGATGGTGTTGCAATGCCACAAGGGCTGGAACAGAAGTTAAAAGACATCTCTCTTAAACTGGATGGTGTTCTAATGCCACAAAAACTGGAATAGAAGTTGGTGAAGAAGAGAGAAGATATCTATCTTGTGAGGGTGGTGTAAGGGAGTAATATTCATATCCAATGAATATCGCACACGTGTCCAGCATATACAGAACTACCAACAGACCTCATGTCCTTATCCTCAGAGATTGCTTCATAGTGACTCAACTCAGGCAAGCAACCTATTCAACTCGCGCCTAGAGCGATGTCACCATCAACCAATCTCACGTACTCGTCCTGCGAGCTCGCTTCAAAGCGACTTGAGTCGAATAAGCGATCTCACCCATTAGTCCTCCATAGCGCTCAATCCTCTCATCCACAACGGCTCATAACGTAAGTCTTTAATACAGCCATCAATGCCGAGGCTTTAGGCACGCTTCGCAATAAATGTCCTTAACTCGCCATCATGGCTCGCAAATGATCTGGAGACCTGGATCTGACCTGACACAGGAAAGCAAGAGGTGCGGGCACCTTGCCTATATAAAAAGGATGAGGAACTATGTCTGACCTGATTCAAGTCTCCCCTCAATAGAGACAACTTGATACATAGGCAGTTCGTCCACACGAACTCGGTCAAACCCAATCAAACAATCCTTTCTCCCCCATTTGCCTACATCAGTAAGGTTAAATGAAATACAACCTTTACATTGACGCCATTTGTGGCTCGATGTTTTGAGTCCACAAAAACTTTCAAACAAATCTCAAACCCACGAAGCATGGAAAGCCTCCAAGACCAAATAAAGAGTATGGCCACCCAGATGGGTGCCATGAATGACAACATCAACCTCTTAAGATAGGAAAACTCCGCACTAAAAACTTAGGTGGCAGCCCAGAACCCAAACGAAGTCACCGCTGAGGACGGCATAAATAAGGTGAACTAGCAAATCAACGAGTTGTCCCAGTGAATCGACCAGAGTACTGTGAAGAAGGACGCCACTCAGATCGTCCAGAAAATGCTGAAAACCTATCGAGCATCCCCATTCACAGCGGAGGTAGTCAGTAAACCCTCCCCATACGATTTCATCCAGCCGCACTTTGCGATGATGGCAGTACATGTTCCGGTCAACACGTAGCTCGCTAGTGCACAAGAGTTCGACTACTTGCAATGCCGCTTGTTTCCTACAAGCCTGAAAGAAGGAGCTCTCGACTGGTTCAACTAATTGGAACTGAACTCCATCGATAGCTTCGAGAAGCTAACCGATCAGTTCGCTAACCATTACGTCCACAACAGACGTAAGAAAACCGATGTCGACTCACTCTTCATGTTGTCTCCGAAGAAAGATGAGTCAATCCGCTCCTTTTTAGGACGATTCAAGACGGAGTTGTTGTCTATGGATAGCAACCTCAAAGAGTTCTTCACAACCTTGGCATTCACCAAGGCGATTTAGAAAAACACCTGGCTATACAGGTCACTCATGAAGGAGGGTCCTGAAAAATTGGAAGACTTGTACACTCGCATGTACAAGTATATAATGTTACAGGAAGCTTTAGACCATGAAGGCGAACAAGGGGAAGTCACATCAATCTCAGACGCTGCCCCGTCTTTAAAAAGCAACCCATACCACAAAGATAGAAGTCTGGTACCAGGACGCACACGAAATGCGAGTTCGCTGTATTGACAAGATCTCTAAGCTACATACTGGAGAAAATAAAAACAACGGCCTATTATCGACCTGAGGTAAAATGGCCAGAAGACACACCAAGAAAGCTGTATTGTGTTTTCCAAAAAGCAAAGTGTCATGAGACCAACGAATGTTGCAGGCTTAAGCATTACCTTCAAGACCTCATCGAGGTAGGGCATATCAAGCATTATACTGATATTGCCGATGGTGACCTGTGTCATAAGCTCATGGCTCGGAGAGAGCGAAGCCGAACTCCACAATGCAACACTAACAGGGAATGCTCTTACGCTCGAGGACTCTCAAATGAGTGATCTCGTCATGAGTGCTGCCTGCACTCATCTGACAGAGATAATAATAGAACGATCAACATGATCATTTTCTAGGATGATTCTGTCACGTCCTCTAGGGAGAATAGGATAAGATTTGGCACTCTCCAAGAAGTATACCAGTTCTCCTCCCAAGAGGTCACCGTTCCACGACAAGCTGACCATAGCTCAGGAGACATAACCTTCATTGATGATGACTTCAACAAGGTTTGCCTCCTCCATAATGATGCCTTAGTTGTCCACATCAAAATCAGCAACTGGACAATCAAGCGCGTCCTGATCGACCCAGGCAGTGCGACATTCTATTCTATCAAACCCTCAAGGAGATGAACTTGCCTAGGTTGGTTATGATCAATCCAATAGCCCCCCTCTATGGCTTCAATGGATCTCAAGCTGATCGAATTGGAGACATAATTCTACCTATCTCAGTCGGGTCACGCGAAGATAAAGTCAGCATCAACACGCGCTTCAGCGTTCTGGATGTTAACTCGCCTTATACTGTTATTTTAGGAAGTTGTTGGATCCACAAGATACAAGCAGTGCCATCAACACTCTATCAGGTTTTACACTTCCTTGGCCCCAGAGGCATGACAAAACTTAAAAGCAACCAACTCGATGCTCACAATTGCAACCAGATCCTCTCAGTCAACATGCCTGTTGGGGCTTCACTCAAAAACAAGGGAGAGATTGCCAAAACCAAGTTGGCAGGAGACTTCATCTATAAGGTCACGACCTTAACCAAGACCCCTCGAAACTAGCTGACAAAGGAGTACACTAGGGGCTCGGTAAAAAATGTCCCTCTAGAAGCCAATACCTAGAGGTCGCCCCACCCCTTTAGGTCAAGGAGACACCGTGCAAGAGACCAAGACCCCATAGGTCGCTCAGGCCACTACGGCGGCTGCTCAGCCTGAGTTGAAGGAAAAGGTCAACCTAGTAACTGAGGATGACCTTAAGTTCATTTATGTAAGAGCTAACATTGATCCTACTCTCAAGACACAACTTGTAAGCTTTTTATCATTAAATAAATATATTTTTGCTTGGTCGTACATCGATGTGCCTGGAATTGATCCTAATGTTGTATGTCATAAGTTAAATATTAATTCAAATGCTAAACCAGTTCGCCAACGACCTCGAAAGTTATCTTTTCGATTTAAAAAAACAATCAATGAAGAGGTCAAAAATCTCAAAAAAGTTGGCTTCATTAGGAAGGTCGATTATCCTGAATGGGTCACTAACATAGTAGCAATCCTAAAAAAGAATGGCACAGTTCGCCTTTGCGTGGACTTTGCCAACTTAAATCAGGAAACTCCTAAGGATAGCTTCCCCTTACCAAGAATCAACCGACTTGTGGACCAGACCTGTGGCCACGAGCTCTTATCATTCATGGATGCCTACAATGGCTACAACCAAATCCCACTGACAGAAGAAGACCAAGAGAAAACCTCATTCGTAACAGAGCAAGAAATTTACTGTTACAACGTCCTCCCGTTCGACCTCAAGAACGCTGGAGCGACCTACCAATGACTCGTCACTGATATGTTTCAAGACATGTTAGGTGACACCATGGAAGTCTACATAGACGATGTAGGGGATTTTCTGAGTATCCCATGATCATCCTCTATGCCTTGTGATTCAGAACTTTTTTCTTGATAGAGGAGGGATAAGATGATTTAGTGTTCAGGGTTGAACCGTCTGGCGGCTTCTTATTTAGAAGAATCAAACCCTATTTTGTGTAGTTCCTACGAGCGAATTCCTATGGTTTATATAGGAAAAGCCTTGAGAGTCCTAGGGTTAGGGTTAACCTAACCGCTTGTGAGTTCCCTTCCATCTTTGGACTCTGCCTTCCTATTAGGAATTCTCTCCTCATAGAAGTCTGAATCTGGACCATATCTTATTAGAGGTAGGTTTTCTTGTTGGTCATAATATCACATCGCATATGGGAAGATTAGATCTAAAAGGTAACTCTTAAAGATATGCCATTCTAATTCTTTCTTTATCATCAAAGATTGCCCTCTCTAGTTTCCTTATATTCAGGAACTGTCTTTATCAGTTCCTAACGACTTGGAGAACTGGTATATTCATAGGCGGGTCATCACATGACTAGCACATGCTTACGACACACTCGTGATAAACACGAGATAACTTATTGTCAGAACTAATCCGATAGTTCTCATCTTATTCTAGGTATCCATAGTCCACGTCTCATCTAATAAATGACGGGAAATCCCCCTTACATATGCCCCCTCTCGTGTCATCTAGCATGTGGGCGCTTGAAGCAACACTACTTTTGGGCACGAGAATCTTTTTCATAAACAGTTGTTGGAACTGCTTATGGACTCACCTAATTAAGGCTCAGAAAAGACGGCTCGAGCAGACACGTTGTTTCCCGAAAAAGGTAATGATGGCAGTTCCATCCCGAAAAGGCGCAACGCTTGGGTTAATCGTAACCGTCCATCCCATCTGACTATTGCGAACCTAAATTAGTCACTTATCAACTTTGTGGATCTCTCCTCCCTATAGCTAATTAGAGAGAAATTTCGCATCCCTGCCAACATTGGGCTTGAGTGGGGGAGATTATCTGATGAGTTGGCCTACAAGGAGGTTGCGCTCATCATAATTGGTCAACTCAGGGCCGGTCTCACTCTTCCTCTCCACCCATTGTTAAGGGAGTGTCTGATCCACTTCAATCTCACCCTTGGTCAAGCGGCACCCATGTTCTACAGAACTGTCATGTACTCTGCCATACTGGCAAAGAGGCATGGATTCGTCTTGAACATATGGGTGTTTGGGTATTTTTATAAGGTCTGTCGCATTCAGGACCAGTCTTACTACTATCTCATGACTAGGGACAAGAATGCTCCGATCGTCTTCTTTGAGGGAAAGCACAGTGATGAGGGTTGGGCTGATCACCACATCCGGGTGCTGGGTTATGAGTGGGACCTTCGTCCTCAAGATGCTCATGGTGAATCAGTGGGAATTCCTGTTCCCAGAAAACATACTCATGCACTGACTAGTAAGCATACTTTCTCATGAATTTACAAATCCTCCATAAGTGCTTTCAACTGATTTCTCTTGTTATTATCCTTTAGATGACTCTTCCCCATGGAACCAACTTACCGCAACTGATGCAACTACTGTGGATTTCATCAATAAGATCTCCAAAGATCAGAGGATGCCCTGGGTGGTAGTTCCTGATCCCACCAGCCTCCTTAAGTATTTCAACATGTCTACTGAAGAACTGCTAGCCCTTGCCCCCGACTTTTCTCCGTTTGGGGTTAACACTGTGAACACTAGGCGCACAGTACTCCCTCCTCCTGTAGATCAAGATGCTAGTCTTCTTCCTCCTCCAGGTCAGGATGAATATTCTCTTAACACTAGAAAAAAGGGGAACTGTAAAGAGAAGAGTTCTATTGTGACTTCTAGTGATGTTGCCATATCGGGTACAGTTTAGGAGCTTGATGTCAGTGATGATTGTATAATCACTGGTGGAAAAGGCCCTGAACTGCCGCACGAACTTCTGGCAGCTAGCAATTTTAAGAGGGAGGTACGCGCGTCCAACCGCTCAAAGTCAAAGAGAACTGATTCTGCTTTTGTTCCTAGTGCTGCACCCTCAAGTAAGAGAACCAAATTTTGTATTTTATTTGTAGATGAAAAAAGTCTTTTCAAAGCTCCTGTGAATGTTTCAAGTTATGTTAAGTTTTCTGAGGAAGCTACTCCACCACTGCCAGTTCCAGACCGTCTCCTAGGTTCTGAACAGGCTGGTGACCATGTACCGATGACTTCTAATCTTACCCTCCCTGATGGCCGAAAAGGGAAAGGCATCGTTGAGACGGCCGCTGTAACTGCTGCTCTCCTTCCTCCTCGAACTGGGGATGGACATAAGTGGAGAAGAGCAGATGATATCCCCTTCTCACCAGAATCCCCAGACTCTCCTGAAAGAGAGATGATCGTGGAGATAAGGCAATGGGGCAGACCTGATGAGCTTCCTGTTACCAATAAGCACTCAGTTAATGATGTTGACATCGCGTTTGGAGTTTTGGAAGCTGCACGACTTCCTGTTGATAGAGCTGAAGCTAGTATGGCTGATAGTCTGGATCTGTCTTTTCATAGATTTGTCGTTTATCTTGCCAAGGTAAAACTTCCTTCTCTGTACAATGTTATGTTTTTCTTATTATGTTGCTTACACACCCTATATTCTTTTTCAGTTAGTGAATAACTTCTTGGCCATAAAAGAACCAATCTTTGCGACCTCAGCCAGTACAATTGCCGATGACATGGCCACTGGCGAGCTGAAGTGAGCAAGAAAGGCTGCTGAGAAAAGGGCTGAGGAACTGCAAACCCATGTAGACCAACTTTTGGCCAGAGAGAAGAAGTCAGATGCTAGTTTCAGGAACATGAGAGAGACGATTACCAACTTGCGAAACTCTCTAGACAAGGCCCAAAAGGGAGCTGCCGAGGCTGCTTCTTAGAAAGTGAAATTCTTGGAACTACGCTCCTAATTCACCACACTGCAAGCAAAGAATGACTAAGTCCAGGGGGAGCTTCACCATAGGAATACCGAGATGAGAACCCTTGGCTAAGCCATTACTCATGCAAATAAAGTCATGACAGGCTATGAGAGGACTCTCAAAGAGAAGTGTTTACATTCTGAAAAGAAGGCTGGTGATCTTTTGGTGGATACCTCTGAGTTCTATTCCAAGGTGGTGTAGGAGGTGAAGAAGAGGTCAGCTGAAAATGCTATTTGTTTTGCTATGAGAGTACTTGATGTTTCTGAAGACTCCTTCAATGCAGCCAAACAAGTTAAGTTTGAGGAGGCTATTGAGGATATTGGGTATGTTTCTTAGGTGGATGATAAGGGGTGAGTGACTAACCTTTTCATCTTATTTCTTGACATAAATATCAGTATCTCAGCGATTCAGAATGAACTTATGCCTGATGCTTCCTCATATTATGGAGAATACACCGATGATGGCATGCTTGCCGTCCAGTTTCATTTTTTGCCTGTGCCCGTTTCAAGTGAATGTTCTGCTCAGCCTCCAACCATCCCCAGCCAATCCAACTACACATTCAGTTCTTGAGAGTGAACTCTTGATGCTAGTATAGTAGCAAGTACTGATGCTGAACCAAAATTCGATTCTACGTACCCCTGCTCAACAGGCTAAGTAAAAACTTATCTATTCAGTTCATGATTTAGAAAACATTTATTTTGAAACAATATTTCTATGGGTCTATAATATTGAGCTATGTTGCTCACATACTATTTACTTACTGAGCTCTGCAGCTCTTCTAGTTTATGCATGCATTTAAATATTCTATGTTATATAACATATTATGACATGAACTACTATGCCTATCCTACCCCTAATGCCCCCAAAGTTCATTTGGAACAACAATAGGTTACCCTAATAGGCTAAACAGGTTAAATTAAGGCATAACCAGAATCTGATCAAGATATCATGGGAGCCGTCCAAGTTTAACCGTAACTGAGAGTTCGGTCGTAATAGAAAAACAGTGTCACAGAGGAGCTATATGTTTATGCGAAGGTAACTTGGTGCCTTGAGCACAACACTGTGTTTAACAACGATAGGTCCTGTTTATTTAAAAAATAAATAGGTTATCGCCAGAACAATAGTGGGGGAGTCTTCCTCCGCACCATCATGCCGATATAATTCTAGGCCAATGATTGCATGCTAGGATCTGGATCCAACACAAATCTTCCCAGCAACCCCCATTAGTGATGTTATGAGAATGCAAGGAACTGGCATACAGTTCGGGCTCTCAAGAATACTATCTCCGGTTCCAAGTCAAGCTAGCATACAGTTTATTGAACAGTTAGTATAGTTAGATTCCCTAAAGGCTTAACCCATCGAGGATAATCTTAGTCTTAAAGAACTGGCATACAGTTCATGTTACATAGGGATGAGAAGGGAACTGGCATACAGTTTGGCATCCCTAAAGTCAGTATCTCTGGTTCCAAAGCAAATTGGCATATAATATTCTTGAACAGATAGTGAGAAGTTAATTCCCTAAAGACTTAGTCCATTATGGATAATAAATAAAGAGTTGACGTAAGGAAGAAATTCGATTGCAAGGTGAGGAACTTTATTGATAACTAGAGAGAATAAATAATGCATAAAGAAGCATTAAATAACAATTTATTGATAGTACTTGCAGAGGTGTTATGCATTCCATGGTTTGACAAGAACGTCCCTTCAACAGTACGTAAATAGTAAAAACCAGTTCGGCCAACCTTGTCGATGATGTAGGGTCCCTCCCAGTTTGTCCCAAGCTTGTCATTATGCTTTGAGATCTCACGCAGAACCAGATTGCTAGATTTGAAAGCTCAAATTCGGACTCTCTTGTATGATCTTTTCAGAATCTGCTGGTTGGCAGCCAAGCGCAATGTGGCGCCTTCTTGCTTTTCATCTAGGAGATCCATTTCTCTGTATAACAATTCTTCAATGTCCAGTGTGTGCACAACGTCCAACTTCTGAGTGGGGGCTACAAGTTTGGGAGGTATGACAGCTTCAGTTCTGTAGGTCAATGAAAATGGAGACTCACCAGTCGATCATCTGGGTGCAATTCGGTACACCCATAGGACCTTAGGTAGTTCCTCGATCCACAAACCCTTCGCATCATCTAGTTTGCACTTCATGTTATCTAAAATAACCATATTGGAGACCTCAACCTGGCCATTACCTTGTGGATATCATGGGGTTGAGAAAAGATGGGTGATGTGTAGTTCTTCACAGAGTTCGGCCACCAATCCGCCAAGGAATTGTTGCCCATTATCTGAGATGATGACCTTGGGTATGCCAAACCTACAGATAATGTTGTTCCAAATGAACTTTCTGACGTCTTGTTCTCAAATGAAGACAATGGGAACTGCCTCTATCCACTTGGTGAAGTAATCTATCGCAACTAGTAAGAATATAACATTGTCGGGGGCGGGTGGCAAGGGTCCTACAATGTCAGTTCCCCATTGTGCAAATGGCCAGGGACTGGCCAATGGGTGCAGCTCTGTCATGAGAGAATGGATAAGCGGAGCATGTCGCTGACACTTTTCACATTTGTGGGCAAAAACTTGAGCATCCTTTTGCATGAAGGGCCAAAAATACCCTTGCCTTAGGATCTTGAGAGTGAGTGTTCTGCCCCCAGCGCGGTTGCCACATATTCCTTCGTGAACCTCTCGCATTACTTGTTCAGCGAGGTCTGGGGAGAGACATCGCAGGTGAGGTCCCAGGAATGACTTCTTGTATAGATCATCCCCAATGAGGGTGAATCTTGGTACCTTTGCAAGCAGGTGTCTGGCCGTGTTCCTATCCTCTGGAAGTATCATGTCCTTAAGGTAAGACTTGTATGGATCCATCTAGTTTGGTGTGGTGACTGGAATAACACAAAATGTTGTAACAGTGGGTGCATGGATACTAGGTTTATCCTGGAACTCTATAGGAATGGGCGAGACTCGCTATTGTCTAACATATGCCAGCACATTTGCGTGTCAATTTTCTGATCGAGGCAACTGATAAAACTGAATATTCTCAAACTTACTCTAAAGACCCCTTACCAGCTCCAGGTATTTAGCCATTCATTCATCTCTGCCCTTGTAACCTCCATCAACTTGAAACACAACCAGCTGTAAGTCACTAAAAACTGTGAGGTGTGTTAAGCCCAGGTCGAGAGCCATTGTGAGGCCAGCAAGAGTCGCCTCATACTCTGCTTCATTGTTATAGGCATTCCAACCTAACCGAATAGATTTCTCTAGTCGCATGTTGTCAGGAGTAACTAACACAGCTCCAACTCCTGCACTTCTGTCATTTGAAGATCCATCCACAAACAGTCGTCATTCGGAGCGTGGCTCCCAAGGGTCTGGACGCATACTTGGAGATCCCGGTGGGGCACCATCATCTAAACTGGGGGTTGTTGAGTCGTACCCATTGTAAGTCATTGGGAAATCTCCCAAGAATTCTGCTAGTGCCTGACCCTTCTCTGAGATTCGTGGGATGTAGATTATATCATACTCTGACAGTTGCACGGACCATTTAGCTAACCTTCCTGACCTGTTTGATCTTTCCAAAACTAATCATAACGGGTATTCTGAGATTACTCTGATAGTGTGGGACTGGAAATATGGTCATAATTTCTCTGCCGCAAAAACGAGTACTAAAGCGACTCTTTCGAGTTTAAGGTGCCTTGTTTCTGTTGATAGGAGTGTTCGACTCAAGAAATAGACAGGTTTTTCAATCTTCTTTTCATCCACACGTATCAGTATATAACTAAAATTGTAGTCAAATGAAGAGAGATAAAGACCTAAAACTTCCCCCTTAACTGGTTTGGAAAGAATCGGTGGTGACCCTAGGTATGTTTTGAGCTAATCGAATGCTTTTCGGCAGTTTTCCATCCATGCAAATGAGGTATTTTTTCACAGTAGTTGGAACAGAGGTCTGCACTTATCTCAACTCTTAGAAATGAACATGTTCAGAGCTACTAACTTGCCTGTGACTTTTTGGACCTCTTTCATGTTTTTAGGTGAAGGCATTTCTATAAGCGCCCGGATCTGGTCGAGGTTTGTCTCGATTCCTCGCTTAGTAACCAAATACCCTAAAACTTCCCTGATGAGATAGCAAAAGCGCATTTCGCTGGGTTAAGTTTCATACAATACTCTCGCAGAATGTCAAATGCACGTTTCAGGTGGGAGAGGTGATCTCCACGTCTTAGACTTTTGATCAAGAGGTCATCTACATATACCTTCGGCCATAATATTGCCTATCAATCCCTCGAACATCTTGTTTACCAAACGTTGGTACATGGCACCCGCATTTTTCAGTCCGAACGGCATGAATTGATAACAGTACAGGCCATCCTCGGTTGTGAAACTAGCATGCTTGTGGTCTTCCTCATGCAATGGAATCTGTAAAGGATAACAATTCATGTCCAGACGTTGCATCCACCAACTTGTCAATTCGTGGCAGAGGGTAACTGTCTTTTGGACACGCGCGGTTCAGATCTGTGAAGTCTATATAGATTCTCCATGAGCCATTCTTCTTAGGTACTGGGACAATGTTAGAAATCCAGGTGGGGAAATTGATTTCCCTGACAAAATTAGCTGCCTTCAACTTTTCAACTTTGGCTTTCACTGCTTTGGATCTGTCAGCACCTATTTTTCTCAGTTTCTGTTTGACTACTACTGCATCACAATGGACATTTAGCCGGTGGCATGCCATATGGGGGTCAATTCCTGGAATTTCTTCGAATGACCAAGCAAATACATCCTTGTGTTCTCGGAGGAAGTGTATTAGAGCCTGGCGCTCTTCAAAACTCAACAAGGTGCCAATGAAAATGGTTTTGGGCAAGCTTCCTCCCATATCTAACACCTCCAGTGAAGGGGAATCCTCCCTCTCTCTTGGGACCAAGTCCGGTAAAGGGGGATCCATCTGTAATTGCTATTTGGAGGGTTGCCCCACCTCCATTGGTTCGGAAGGGAGTGGGGACTGCTTTGTCGCTAGAGCGTAGCATGTTTTGGCAGCCACCTGATCTCCTCTGATTATCTTAATTTTCCCATTATGTGAGAATTTTAGATATTGGTGATAGGTGCTGGGAACAGCACAAAGTCTATGTAGCCAGGTCCTACCCAGGATCATATGATAAGGTGTGTTAGCTTTTACCACAATAATATTTTTGATAAGGATTACCAGACCGGTAGCTACGGGTAGCTGGACCTCCCCAACTGTTATGGCTTTGTCTCCGCTGAATCCATACAGGTTGGAGTTGGTTGTGACCATCTCTGAGTTAGGAATCTGCAGTTTTTTTAATGTGTCATAGTATAACACATCTACTGAACTTCCTGGATCAACCAATATGCGATGCAAATCGTAGTCTCCAAAAGGAAGTGTAAGAACCAGTGCATCCTCATGAGGACTCTGGATACTAGACAGTCAGCTTCAGCGAACAGAATAAGTGGATCTTTGTGGGGCAACGCGTTGACTTGACCGCAATCCACAGTCAATTCGTTGTTCATGATCCCCATTTGCTTGGCGACGCGCATTTGGTATCACGCACCCTTTTCTGTGGCCTGTCCACTTCGCTTGCTCGCCTTTCCAGAAATCATGTTTATCTGGACGCGGCCATTGAGTGGTCCAATATTTGAGGGATCCTGAACTGATGTGCTGATCTCCTCAGGTTGTACTGCGTTCGCATACTCATGTACTACAAATTGCTTCAAGTACCCCCTTTCAATCAGATCCTGTAGTTCATTTTTCAGGGTCCTATAGGCCCTGGTACTGTGACCCTTACTCTTGTGGAACTTGCACTAAGTCCGCTGGTTTATGGTACCCAGGGAGCCTGGCTTGGGAGGAGCTGGCCATTTGAGGTAGCTCTGGTCCTTGATCGAGTTCAAGACCTCGTCTGGTATTTTGTTCAGAGGAGCAAAGTTTCTGTCCATCGAGGGAAGAGCTTTTTCAACTCCTTCCATCCATGGCTTCTTTTGTGGTTTTCCATCTCTATTGCTCGCTAAATTTTGGTACTACCCTCTTGGCATTCGTCCCTTTGATGGGGATTCAGCCCTTTGGCGACCACGATGGCGATCTCTCTTTGGCTTTTGAGGTGAAGAGTTGTCGGTCCCCTCTCGTGCGACCAGATGGTTTGCCCGATTAATCTTCTTTACTTCCTGACATCTGTTAAGGACATCCTCCTCCCACCCTGCATGAGTTTCAACCCTGTCTAGGAGTTTCTCCAAATCACGGGGTGGTTTCCTGGAGAGGGACCCGAATAAGGCGATGTTTTCGTCCAACCCTTGTTTGAAAGCCATTATAGCAGTCTGTTCGTCACAAAACTCTACCTGAATTGAAATTTTCATAAACCGTTGCATGTAGGATCTCAATGCCTCTCCGTCCTTTTTATTGATGTTAAACAGTGCATCGATCCATTTCGGTTGGTGCTTATTGCACGAGTATCTGTCGATGAAGGTTCTAAACAGCTCTTCTGAGGACCTGATCTGCCGCTCAGGTAACCTATGGTACCACTGAAGTGTGGATCCAGACAGGGAAGCTTTGAACTCTTGAAACATGACGTGGTCATACCTTTCATACTGTCCTATGGTGGCACGATATCTGAATACGTGATCCACTGGATCTGACTTGCCACTGAAGATACTGAACTTTGGTTGTCTGTAACCGCCAGGATAGGGCTTTCTCATTACTCGTGATGAGAAAAAAGATATGTATGCCCCCATTATAGCGGATTAAACAAGGGAGTCTTGCATTGTTCTTCCTTTACCAGTCATCCTATACATCTGATGGATCAGGTCATTTTTCTCAGTCTCATATGCGCTTTCTTTGGTAGAAAGTCTCTTGTTCTAGATTCTTTTTCGGTGTCGGGGGTTGACATCACGATCCTGGTCAATGGACTCTGATTCTGATGTCGTACCTAAGTTCTCATCCGAATTACTGTACTCTGATTATGAGGGTTCGTATCAAACTAGATCCCCACACCTTGGGTTCCTAGCTCGACCACCCTCTGGAAAGTCGTCCCCATCGAGATCGATGAGCAGCTCTTTCCCTGTGTCAGATTGATACAAATACCTCAGCAGCAGTACCTCGCGCTCAGGGTTGCTTCTTTGCTATTCCAGAGCCTGTACCGCTTGACTTGCCTGAACAGACTCTGGGTTGGTAAGGATAGCATTCTCACCATTTTGGCGTTCTCCTTGAATGTTATTTCCAGGGCCTGCACCGGGAGCAACTAGTCCGTCGGTGCTAGTTACCTATCCATGAAGGGGATTACTGGCATAATGATGATCGACATTCTCCCCCTTCAGGCATCTCGTGCTCTTCTTAGCGCCACCTTTTGTTTTCTTAGTTCCTGCCATCACAATGGTAAGAGTTTTTAAACTAAATCAGTCATCATAACGAATGTTTACCTGCTTTCATCCCCACAGACAGCGCCAAAAGATGTAGGGGATTTTTAGAGTATCCCCTGATCCTCCTCTGTGCCTTGTGATTCATAACCATTTTCTTGATAGAGAAAGGATAAGATGATTTAGTGTTCAGGGTTGAACTGTCTGGCGGCTGCCT
The DNA here is from genome assembly GCF_015680905.1 of Coptis chinensis. Classification (NCBI taxonomy): domain Eukaryota; kingdom Viridiplantae; phylum Streptophyta; class Magnoliopsida; order Ranunculales; family Ranunculaceae; genus Coptis; species Coptis chinensis. The sequence continues at coordinate 78,854,521 of NC_141463.1, read as the reverse complement.
ACGTATCTCCTTATTTATTTAGAAGAATAAAACCCTATTTTGCGTAGTTCCTAAGAGCGAATTCCTATGGTTTATATAGAAAGAGCCTTGGGAGTCCTAGGGTTAGGGTTAACCTCACCGCTTGTGAGTTTCCTTCCATCTTTGGACTCTACCTTCCTATTACGAATCCTCTCCTTATGGAAGTCTAAATCTGGACCATATCTTATTAGAGGTAGGTTTCCTTATTGATCATAATATCCCATCGCATATGAGAAGATTAGATCTAAAAGGTAACTCTTAAAGATATGTTATTCTGATTCCTTCCTTATCATCAAAGATCGCCCTCTCCAGTTTCCTTCTATTCAGGGAACTATCTTTATCAGTTCCTAACGATTTTGAGAACTGGTATATTCAGAGGCGAGTCGTCACGTGACTAGCACATGCTTACGACACACTCGTGATAATCACAAGATAACTTATTCCCAAAACTAATCCTATGATTCTCGTCTTATTCCAGGTATCCATAGTCCTAGGTTATTTCCCATCAACGTATCATCTAATCAATGATGGGAAATCTCCCTTACAAACGACATGGTTGTCAAAAGTAAGAAATTACATCAAAACAGCTTTTTTGTGTCGCCAAAATGGCGTTACAAATAATTTTAGTGACACCATTTTGGCATCACAAATATAGTGTCATAATTTGGTGTCAATTATTTTTGTGACGTCAAAATGGCGTCACTATATTTTGTAACGCCACAAATTAATGACATCATGAATATTTGTGACGTCAAAATGACATCACAAAATGTTAGGCGTCACAAATTTTGTGACGTCGTTTTGGCGTCACAATATATTTTAGAAAAAAAAATAGTTGTTATACAACAACCAATTATTATTATTATTATTATTATTCAAGATACAAGTAGCCCTAGCCACCACCGGTTACTATATGAACTAGCCAAGATACAACTCTTTTAAGTCTATTCCATAAAATACACAATCACACCGTCAATCCTATTCAAAAATAAAACATTCATTCCCTCACTCAAAATTATCAAGTCACTTGTAAACACCAAGTACTTCAATTTTCCAAGCAAAAAAATACATTGCATTATGCTTACAACTAGCTAGAAAGAAAGTCTTCTTATTAGAAAGTGTCCAAGTGGCAATATCAACCACCTCCATCCTTCAAGGTCGGCAACAAACAAATGCCACATGTATTACCTGTTTCATTTAACAAAAGAGTTTAGATAGACTTCTACCTTAAAATGTTACGAGAGATATATACAACAATATTTCAAGCATACACTCAATATGGTAATTAAGTAAAAAGAATAACTACTTCTACACTTTTGACCAGGAAATTAACAACTTCATGATATGTTACGTGGACACGCCATATTTATAAGAATAATCTGTGTTTATCGATCCACGTATCCGTGTTAGACACATGTTGTATGTGTTATACCTCAATTTTTGATATTTTGCCACGTTGGATACGGACATGTGGATCCACCTCAATGTAACTTAGCTTTTATGTTAAGTATGTATCTTGTGCATATCCAACCCTAGCTAGACTCTCGAAACCAACAAAGGTGCACCAACAATAAGCCAAAAAACAAGCACAGACAAGACCAAGCCTTTGAAAAATCAATTTCTTTTGGTTTCTGTTAGAACTAGGTGGATTTTATATTAAAAAAAATACAAGTAAACGTGTAAAGCTGAAACAATTGGCTCAGGGGCTCACAACAATAGGTAAACTTTGAATACCTTTTGGAGTGATTTGTTTTCAGCAATGAAGAATTCGTCATAAGGATCATCAATCACACCTTCGTAGACCCATCTACACATTAACTTCATTTGTTTAAGTCATACACCATTCAATAAAACAATAATGAAGTGTGAAGACAAGTAATAAAAAGAAGCAACACTTGTAAAATATATATGCAGGACACCTTATAGTAATCTACTTTATTAACTTTCCCAAATATATATATATGCAGGACAGCAGGAGAAAGGAAGCAAGACAAGTAATAAAAAGAAGCAACACTTGCCAAATATATGATGGGCAACTTACTTGTATAGGCACTTATTAATTGTGGAAGTCCTGCAAAACGAATACACAAAAAATATGAATCTCCTTGGTACAACAAAAACTGAAATAGCAATACCACCACAAAACAAGGAACTAACATACTACCAATGACCAATCAGCTATGAGTTAAATACTTAAGCGGCTGAAGTAGCTATAAGCTGAACTAACCTTTATGATTTAGGTTGTCCAAGCCAACACCTAACAACTGAAAGAGTATGCTCCGGTGAGTTGAACTTAAGCCACCCGAAAAACAAACCAACCAAACGTTCAAACAAAATAAAGTAAATTTAACATAACAAAAATAGTGTTCAATACACCATAACTATTTGTCCACGTCTAAATGTTCATGAACCACCAGACAAACCTGCCAACAAATTAAAGAAAAGAAAATACAAAACTTATTCCTAAACAATATAAATCTGCCAAAGTTTTTAGTCCTAAGTGGGCAAGTTTTGTTACAAACAAACTGATCCCAAGTCAATAAACACCCAATAAGTTTTCCAAATTTAGTTCTTGCAATACCCGAGTAGAGATTACCTTCTTGAGTCAAAGGTCCATTGGAGCTTACTTCAGTGCTTTGAAGTACTTAGATACTAAGAAATCCAACAACCCAAAAGAAAACTAAATGAAGACAACCATACATACTACTACCCGCCAGCAATAGCTTCATGCCTTTGTATTTTAACGCCCATCATACTAAACAATAGGGGGAGGTTCACTTAAACATGACAACACCCAAAACCCCTCATGTTCATTATTGTGAACTGACCATATATAGCGCACACACGCAACGTGGACGTGTAATATGATTAAGCCATTTGTCGAAGCTTATATGCTTACACGAATGTGTAACTGCTAACACATACTAGTACCCAAGACATGATAGTTTACATAAAGATAAGAAAACAAGAATCCATTTTTGCTCCCATCAAATCATAACATAATAGTACCCCATACACTAAAGACAGTCAAGACATACTAAACATATAACTTCTAGGTTTGCTCCACCACTAGTGAATTTGAAATTAATTAATCCGAGAGTTGCTGACATGGTACAAGTTCATAGTAAAAAAATCATCTTAATGTTTAGACAGTGTGTTAAAATAGATTAATCTAATAGGACCTTATGACCTAAAAGAGCTCCACAAAACTAGTTGTACCATCCTTTACAGGTTGTCCTAATCCAATAATTAGTGATCCATGCCTTGTCTTCGGCACTTAACAAACAAGGCTGTAAACACGTGATATATACGTTTTGTTAAGTCCTCTAACACGGGAAATATGTGTACATAGTGGACCATAAGTCTAAAGGAAAGTACATTTCTTATTATAAAAAATCTAGGATACAATTAATATGTTCACACAATTTAAATTGTGATCCAAAAAATAAAAGATGAATTAAGTTAAAGGTGCAGCATATAAAATACATTGAAGACCCGCTCGACAAACCCACTTTATATAGCGTAAGGCATTCCTCAAACAATAGGAGTTCCACCTGCCCTTGCTCTGAACAGTTACTCCAAGAATCACTAATGTAAACAAATAGATTACTTTTTCATAGAAACACCTAATAACAAATACCCTACATAAGAATTTCATTCACCACTAGACTAACAAATACATTGCCAAAAAATTTCTTACAAACTCCAAGGAAGCAACCAAGGAATCAAAATGCATTAATCAGGATACCAAGTACCAAATCCAAAGTCCATCCAAACGTCACTTTCACTTTACTAACTCACTACAATATATTAAATGACATTACTTCCTGATGCACCCAAAATAGAATTCAATCCCAAGTCATCCATTCCTCAAATAGTCAAACCAAAATTTCATGACAAAATAATTAAAAGAACTAACAAAGAGCATACAAGTCCTAGAGAACTGGTTTACAGTTCAACCTTCAGTTCTTTATGTACCGGTGGTAAGCAAGTGTAGCAACAAATTGTCTAACCCAAACATGTGCTCTACAAGGTTTATGAAATCTGAAGTTAATAAGTCCACATTGGCTAAAGTAGACAATCAACCCTTTTGTAATCAGCGGCATAACAACCCATGAACAAATTCCAAACCGCTTAACACAATATAAATAATGCAAACCAAAGAAACTTAATCATTCTCAAACTAGTTCACACAAATTTGAAACCAATTACAACACAATGCTAAAACCTTGCATCCGTGACAGACACCAACAAACCAACACGCTTAATCTTATTACACAAATGACCATGAGATAGATGCTTAATTTGATGGGCCTATCACCTTCACATATAGCAGACTAGGAAGCAGGAACACTATATGAACAAGGGAGCGAACTCTTATCCACAGTACCAATCCTTAGACAACCTCCCCTCACCTCATATATATATATATATATATATATATATATATATATATATATATATGCAACATACAATATTCTATGTACATAATATATACACGATTGGCTCATACAGATATGCATGATGATAGTCCAAAGTTTTATCCATTAAAAAAAATGTTAATAAGTAAATTACCTTGTGAATATACCAATTGTAAAGACAATTTCCTTCATGACCCGCTATATATCCATATGGAGCGATCAATTTCTCACCCTCTATGTAATCCCCACTAACCGATAAGAAATTCATGCTTGGGGGAAGAGCTGCACAAAAGTGAGGCTTATAAATATAATGAATTTAAATTTTTATGTAACTGCAGTAGACAGTAAAGGTCAACTTGTTGCCTTGTGTATGATTAAAGACGCAGACTTTCCATATTAAACTTTGGAATTCAAAAGTAATAAATTTCACTAGTTTCATTTATTGAGTTCTATGATTCTTATTTTCTTGTTCCCATTATAATGCGTTTTTCATATCGATAAATGATGATCTACACTCCTAATAAAAAGAAATGGAAACTGCTTGTGCACGAAGCAAATCCACACAGTTACACAGTAGTGTTTAAAAAATACAGCTTGACGACAACTTTTCAAGGAAACAAATACATTCATGTGTCTTGAATTTAATTTAGTTAGCCCATCTAGAATTGAAGCTTTCATTGTTTGAACATAACATTGTGAATCTTTGAGTAACCTAAGTTCCAGAAAGTTGGGAAGAAGCCTAGAACTAGTTCAAATGGAAATCTAATTAATCCCAATTCCAAAAACATCCATCAGTGAAATCATTAAATATGTAAGTTTAGGTCACCAAACACCCAAATTTATCAATAGTTACGACTTACGCCTAGAAAAGAAATTTAGTTGATTTTCTTCCGTAGTTCAAACTGAAAATAAATTTGATGTACAGAGAAATCAAAGAATCAAAAGAAGAAAATCAACTAACCTGGTCATCGGGTTCTCTTGCCTATTAAAGGCGTGTTGAACAGTTGAGTGTGAGAGAGGAGAGAGAAGGTTAGATAAAGTAAGAAGAGGGGAGAGAGTTCAGTTCGAGGGAAAGATTCTTTTGCTCATTAGTGACGCCTTACTCACGCCATTTTGTTGTCACAAATGAAAAAAACCCAGCGTCACAAAATTGTTGTTATGGTCTAGTCTGGAGATCACTTAGATCATCTAACACAAGCGTTATCTAGACTTCGGTGAACTCAGCTGAAACTTAGCCCCGAGAAATGCCTCTTTGGAGCGTTATTTGGGAAATTTTTGGGGTATCAGGTCTCACAACGGGGGATAGAAGCAAACCCATATCAGATTAAAGCGTTCTTGGATATGCCCGACCCAAAAACAAATAAGCAAATACAGAAACTGTCTGGAATGATGTCAGCTCTAAACCGATTCATATCGAGAGCATCAGACAAATGCCGACTTTTCCTGCAAATTCTCAAGAAGGGTGAACAGTTTTCGTGGAACGAGCAATGCCACCAGGCATTCTCTACTCTCAAGGAGTACTTGTCAACACCACCTGTGCTGGCAAAACCAAATGATGGTGAAACACTAGGGTTGTACTTAGCTGTGTCTAGCTTCGCTATCAGTTTAGTTCTCTTCAAAAAGGAACAGAACGCAGAGAAACCAATCTACTTCACAAGTAAAACATTGTTGTCAGCTGAGAAGAACTACTCCCACATTGAAAATGCAGTACTTGCATTACTGTACTTAGCAAGAAAGTTTAGACCATACTTTCAAGCACATCTAATCAAAATGCTAACCAACCTGCCACTAAAGAAGATCCTTTTAAAAGCCAACAAGATAACTCGCATGGCAGTATAGGCAGAAGAACTAGGTGAACACTACATTGAGTTCACCCCAAGAACATCCCCAGGTCGTTGCTGATTTCTTAGCAGATTTCCCAGTTGATGACCTGAGTTGGGAACTAAAGGTCGACACCCCGACCTCTAAGCAACACGACCCGTCGGTATGGTCACTCTTCATGGATGGAGCTAGCAATCCAGGTGGCAGCGGAGTCGGAGTAGTCCTAGTATCACCGGATGGCACAATGGTGAAAAAATCAGTTCGCATTGATTTCACGACCTTTAACAATGAAGCTGAGTATGAAGCCCTAATCATGGGGCTTCGCATGGCATTAGAACTCAATGTTCAGGAGCTTAAGGTCTTCAGCGATTCACAACTAGTCATTCTCCAGGTCGCCAACAAGTATACCACCAATAAAGGTAACCTTTCTAAGTACCTTCAAGTTGTAAATCAATTATTGCCTTCTTTTAAAAAAGTCACCATACACCATTTCCTACAGGAAGAGAATCGCCACGCTGACAGCTTGGTGTACCTCGCGACCCAAACACCGAACTGTGACCCTAGGAAACTACTCATCAAAGTAATTAATAGACATGCTTACCAAAATGAGCGCGTCCTAGAAATCAGTGACCTATGCCCACTCTCTGACACTCAGATGAGTCAAACATGGATGCAACCTATCATAGATTATATCCAGCTAAGCAAAGCACCAACAGATCGCACCAAGGCCAGACAGGTTCAATACTAGTCAGGTCGCTACTACTTAGCAAATGGCAAACTTTTCAAAAAGTCCGCCGGAGGACCCCATCTGAAGTGCATAAGCCCAGAGTAGGGTCAGATGATTTTCGCAGAGATCCACGAGGGAGAATGCGGAAACCACGTAGGAGGCCACTCTTTGGCTCACAAAGTGATCTCACAAGGATACTTCTAGCCAAGAATGTAGATCGATACCAAGAAGTATGTACTCAAATGCATGAAATGAAATGCCAAACATTTGGCCACAATATCATCCAGCCAGCTCGAGAACTCATCAAAATTGCCAGACCTTGGCCATTTCACATGTGAGGCTTGGACATCATGGGTCCATTCATTCCACAAAAAAACACAGGCTTCCGATTCGTCCTAGCTGCAACAGATTACTTCACCAAATGGGTGGAAGCAATTCCCTTGGCTCATGTCAAAGAATCTAATGTCAGAAGCTTCATCTGGACCAACATCATCACCATATTTGGCCTACCCCACACATTGGTGATAGACAATGGCTCCCAGTTTAAGGGAAAAATAGTCAAGGAATTTTTGGCTAAGTGGAAAATAGTTCACCCGTTCTCCACCCCCCAGTACGCTCAAAGCAACGGTCAAGCAGAAGTCAGCAACAAGGCAATCCTAGAGAACTTAAAGAAGAAGATTAAAAAGAACAAGAGCCAATGACCAATGCAGCTAGAAAACATCCTATGGGCTCATAGAACAACATCTCATTCTAGTACAGGCGAGTCACCATTCTCACTATGCTATGGTACTGAGGCTGTCATTCTTACTGAGCTAACTGTTACGATGACTCGATCTGAGATTGTCAAATCTGGTCAGAACGATTCTATTCTTGCTCGAGAGGTCGATTTACTTGAAGAACATCGCAACCTAGCAGCCATTCGAGTGGCATCATACCACTAAACTTTGAGAAAGACATACAACAAGTGAGTAAACCCTCGAAGCTTCCAACCTAGGGACCTCGTCTTGAAAAAGACTAAGAATGACTCGAAACTGGCACCAACATGGGAATGCCCTTACATAGTTGAACGAGTCGTTGGCAATGGAGCATATTGGATCAAGACCCAAGACGGTCAGGCATTACCACGTCCTTGGAATACTTTCTTGTTAAAGAAATTTTATCAATAAAAAATTCTATTTCCATGAGCTCTTACTCTTAACACTATACACATAGTTTTTATTTTGCATCAATGCACTGCAATCTCTCAATGTTATTAAATAAACGCACAGCTCGCTCTCTAAGAGCAAAATGCTAACTTGAACTAAAACGCTCTCCAGAGCTCAAACGTTCTCTGTGCTAAAACGCTCACTGGAGCTTAGGGCTACATAGCTCACACACTTCTCACTAGTTGGATACCTACACTTCTAGGGTCAACTCAGTACATAACGCTCTCTAAGAGCCACACAATTATTTAAGGGTTAGTTAGACTAACCCCCCCATTAATAGTTGCAATTAGTGTTAGCCCCATTTTCAAAAAATATTGGTGGTACTGATTGCAAGATCCAACGGACTCACTGAGATGATTTTTTTTTTTTTTAGATGAAGAAATCGACCGTTGGATCTTACAAAATGGGGTAAGTCTATCTAACCCATTATTTAAACTTAAATGCTTTTTGGAGCTTAAACATTCTACACAATTAAACGCTCACTCGAGCTCAAGGCTACATAGCTCACACACTTCTCACTAGTTGGATACCTACACTTCGAGGGTCAACTAAGTGCAGAACACTATCTAAGAGCCACACAATTGCTTGAACTTAAATGCTCTCCAGAGCTTACACGTTCTACATAATAAAATGCTCACTCGAGCTCAGGGCTACATAGCTCACAGGCTACTTAGCCTTAACATTTCTCACTAGTTAAGGACCTACAATTCTAGGATAAACTTAGTGTAGAACGTTTACTTGAACTAACACGTTCTCTAGAGCTAAAACGTTCATTCGAGCTCACCGACTACATAACTTAAACACTACTCATTAGTTGGAAACCTACACTTCTAGGGTCAACTATGTGCAAAATGTCCACTAAAAGCAACACACTTACATAGGCTAAAATAATCACTGGAGTAAAACACTTACTCCAGCTCTAAGAGCTACACAACAACTCGATCACTCAATCCCAAAGCTCTCTATAGCCTTATTGCTCTTGCAAAATATACACTTCTACGTTAAAATTAGGATAAACTACTGTTTTAACCCTTGTACTCTTGGTCAACTAACATTCTCCCCCTTGTACAAATTTAATAGCTTAAAATACATTGTACTCTTGGTCAACTAACATTCTCCCCCTTGTACAAATTTAATAGCTTAAAATACATTGTACTCTTGGTCAACTAACATTCTCCCCCTTGTACAAATTTAACAGCTTAAAACACATTGTACTCTTAGTCAACTAACATTCTCACCCTTGTACACGTGGGCATAACCCGATGACTAGGATATTGTGTGTTTAGCGTAATTTAAAAAAAAAAACTTTATTGTAACACACTTTTTTTTTCTCACTAAACACACAATATCCTAGTCATCAGGTTATGCCCACGTGTACAAGGGTGAGAATGTTAGTTGACTAAGAGTATAATATGTTTTAAGCTGTTAAATTTGTACAAGGGGGAGAATGTTAGTTGACCAAGAGTATAATGTGTTTTAAGATGTTAAATTTGTACAAGGGGGAAAATGTTAGTTGACCAAGAGTACAAGTGTCAAAACAGTAGTTTATCCTTAAAATTAGGTGCAAATATCAAAATTGAAGGCAATTGCATTCAAGACATAAGCAAAAAGACGAAAGAAATATGTATGCAGTTTATAAATGTCAATTATGAACTGCCTGAACAGACTCAGGAACCCAGTTCATATACTAACCGAGCTACCAAGACATCCCAGAAAACCAGCTCGGTTAACATGATCGCAAAGTCAAGCCGAACTGCCCAGAACATTCTGAGAAACCAGTTTGTCCACATACCAACATTAAAGCAAATAATAAAGGCGAACTACCCAGGTCGCCCCAGGTTATCAGCTCTTCATGTATCTGGGTCACGCCATACAACTAATAATAAGGCGAACTGCCTAGGCAAGCCCAGGAAACCAACTCTAGTATATCTCCACCACTTTCAGACAATCTTACAAATTCAAGGAACGGCCAAAAACATCATTATTTTCAAAGACAAAGAAGGAATCAAGCAACATTGGTCAAGGACTCCATCTGCAAAGGATCCAATTCGTCCGGAGTAGCAGCACCACCATCAACATCAACGGGAAGAACATCAACAGAAAGAGTATTGACAGCATCCTCAGTTAGTTTAGTAGGGACGACAGTACTAGCAGATGGAGCATTACTAGCATCTCTAGGTACGTCGATCACTAATGTACCGAGAGCCCCACTTTCATGCTCTTCTTTCAATTAAAAATACATCTGCTCCAGTTCGTCGAAATCTTGCCCCAAACCATCGTAAGCCTGCTAAGCCCTCTAAGCAACCGGTTTATAAGTTTTAGCGTACTCAGTAACATAAGCCACCTTCTCCTCAAGCTCTGCAATCGAGCCGCTCATAGTCAGCTTCTCTAGAATGGCATCATTGTATAGCCTCTTCAGCTCGTCTAACTCTTTCTTTTCTGCCACCTGAACGTCCCTCACATTGACCAGTTCATCTTTTACTTTCTCCAATTCTTCCTTCTCAAACTCACTAATCTGAACCATCTGTTTTAGCTTCTGATAACCAGCTAGAAGCTACACAAAAATACCAAGTGTTAAAATAACTACTTATATAGCCAACCAACCACAATAAAAGTTAAAAGACGTACCAAACAATGGGCTAAATCCATCGCCCTCAAATTTTCAGCCAAGTCTTTACCATCCAAATCCTTACGATCATTATCCAGAACAACAACATCAAGCAAACATGCAGCAATAGGTGCAGATTTATAACTACAATTTGACCTCTTGACCAGATGCTTCTTCCCAGACTTCGGGTTCATATAAACAAGGTTCCGATCCAAATCATCACCCTTTTGGGAGGTCGTCTTGCCAGCTTTTGTGGCAGCGACCTTCCCCTTCCCTTTCCCACCAACATCAGCAGTCAAAGCGAGCCCCTTCTCAAAACTATCCAGATCAGGTATCGCCAGGTTGAGTCAGGCCCTAGACCTCGAACTCCTCACCCCCTTACCCCCAGTTCACTCAGGTAAAGCACCAGACCCACTCCCAGTAGAGCGGTTGATAAGCACATAAATGTTATACATGTATGCCCATATTTATGTTATATTGTCTAGTTAATTAATATAAGTTCCTTTGATTAGTCTATTTCCTTGGTTTTACAGAAATCAACGCAAATACAAATAAACGGGCTAAGACTGATGACTTTATGGAGTTATGAGATTCTTATGTCTTGATTACAGAGAGAATACGCAAAACAAGATATGAAATAACATGTGTATGACATTATAAAGCTACTATAAAAAGTTGAGGTATTGTTGTCAAGAGGTCAAAGCACGCCCGCGCCTGAAGAAGTCTATGACAAAGCACGCCCGCGCTTCCTTCGCAGCTTATCTCCACCACTTGAACTCGATTTGGATAGTTCCAAAAGTGATTAAAACGTGGAAAGGAACCTTTCTAAAGCAGTTCCAAGGCTTGCATTCCCTAATCAAAGCCTCTATATATACAAAGCAAAATGAAGAGACAAAAGAAGAGCTCTCCAGAACACAAGAAAACATGAAAGAAGAAAGAGAGAAATAGGAGATAGAGCTCTAGAGAGAAGAAGAAAGATAACAGGAGAGGAGTCTCACCAAGCCGAAACAGGTTACATCCTTTAAGGCCAATACTTGGAGCTAGGTGCACAACTGTTAGAACTTTGGGATAGGAGAGTTGGAGAAGAAGACACCACAGCAACCTCACGGTTTTGTTAAGGGAGTCTTTTTCATCTGTTTTTACTGTTCCAGTTAATATGTCTAGCTAAATAATAAGCTAGGGCTTAAAGGAAACCCTAGACTTGCATAGGTTTATACTGTTTAGTTGATTCATTGTTCTCGGAACTTAAAGATTCATTGATTGTTTTCATATTGATATTAGTGGTTTACCTTCATTGATTATATCTTGCATGTTATGTTATGACTTGACTAGTTAATAGTTGGATTAATATTTTGTTCTTATAAAAGCATTGATTTTATCGTTTACGTAAACTTGTGAGAAGTCGTGTTATAAGAAGATGATTTTTGCTAGGAGTTTATATTCTCGTTTGCTGAAATTCAATCAAACCAATATATAGATTTATATAAGAGCTCAACGTTCACATCTTCGAGAAAGCTAGGGTTACATTTCCCTCGTGCTACTCATAATTAAAAGAGAACTTTGAATTAATTGAATTAGGATAACTTACAATAGTCTAGGGTGGATTCGAATGCCTTAGTATTCTCTCCATTGATAATTTAATATAAGTTTTATAGTTTTCATAATTAAGTTAAATAGGACTAGTTATTAGTTAATTAAAATTCCATTAAAATAATATTGTTCGGATTAGGTTAAATAGTATTTTAATATTCAATTATACCCAACACGTATTCTCTGTGGGGTCAACCTCGTATTTGCACACCTACTACAGTAGACCTCGTGATCTTGCAAGTATTAGTATAAGTAAAATATTATTTAATTAGGCTGTTAATTTAGGTCGGTTAAATATCTATCAAGTTTTTGGCGCCGCTACCGGGGATTGCAGTGGTACAATTGAGTTTTAGAGTCTTACTTTACGTAATTCGTTATTTTTTGTTTTTAGTTTAGTCGTAGTTTTTTGTTAATTTATAGTTAAATGTTTATTTAGATTTTTCTGCATACGACCACATTAATAAGTTCCTGACATTTGTAGGAACCTCTCTGAAAAATTGTAGATCTACCTGTGAGAAACTCAGAGCGCGCCCGCTATTATTGCCTTGTTTCCCAGCAAATTACGCAGAAAGCGTGCATGCACTATATTCCAGTGTTTTCTGAGCACGCCCGCGCCTTGAGTTCTACTGAATTATTTTTTATCTTTTGCAGGCTACTTCCAGTTGGTGTGTAGGATCTAGAATTTTGCTCGCACAAGTGTTCTAGTGCTGTAGGACACAGTGAAAAAGGGAGGTACACTTTTGACTTGTTGATTGAATTTGCTTTCATCGTGTGTTTTGTTTTTCTTGTATTTAGAAAGGATAATTCACCTTGACTATCCCTAGGCATTTTGTATTAAGACGGGTTAAGCCCGCTCATTAGGAAAACCTTTTTGACACGTGGATTGAGTGACGGTGCTTTTGCACAAGAACTAGAAATCGTGTTATTTGGGTTTAGGAGCAACAATATTCAAACATATTATTTTTAAATTGGAATTGATATACTTGTTTGATATTGTTTGTGTGGATTGTCGTTTTTAAAGATTCAAAAAAAAATGGAGTTATAACTCATACAATCCTTCTACACTTTCATTTTCTATAGCACACACTCTTGCTCAAATAGAGCAAAATACATTGAACATGCAAAGTTTATTGAAGATGCAAAAGGACCAGAGAGAGGCACTAGCTACCTATAAGGCAACCCAACTACTTGAAACTTGTGTCAATCAGTTAGTAAAATCTATGGAGGAAAATAATGAGAGAGAACTCCAAAACCAGTTGGAACCCCACCCTAGGATCAGTGATGGTTTTAATGTAAGCCAACAACAAAGAGAGTCGGATGGTCTTTGTGAATTCAATTTGGTTGGGACCAATGGTCCACTATTGGGTGATGACCTTGATGATGATTTTTGGTTACCTGTTTCTTTTGGGTTCTTCAATGTTAGATCAACCCACTTTAGTGATAGTGATAGGTGATACATGGTATGCTTAAATGTTGTTTTGCATGTTGTTTTGCTTATGATTGGGTATCTAAATCCAAGGTTTTATTATGAGAAGCAGTCGTCTACTAGAGACGTAAAATGTAGCGCTTGTGGGAGCGAGCGAGCGAGGCAACCCATGTTTTTATTTTTGAGTCTTGTGTACACATCTCATGCATTCCACTTTCGCACCTTTTCTCCGTCTTTTTGGATACGTGTAACTCTATGGAATGAGATATGTGACACATGTTAGTCGTTGTAGTAATTTAGTTCCTTATATATATTATCACTGTTATATCTTTGGTACAGTACTAATTTCTACAGGTGACTTGAGCTTTATTTTTGCGTTCATGAAGCTATTGGTAACCTCTTCCCTTTGTCTTTACTTGTCCATATTGTTATCTTTTTCATTTGCACATATATGTCAACATTGAGGACAATGTCTAAAATAAGTTTGGGGGTGGGAACAAAATGTTTTGTTTAAGCGAAAAATAAACATTATTTATACTATGCACTTTGTGATAATGATATTGTTTCCTTTTCTATGATGATAATAGTCTAGAAATCTCATTTAGCATTAGAATTAAGAGTAGTTATTAGAAACTTAGGTTAATAAATAGGTAATAGTCTTTGCATCTTTTCATAAATGTCTTGCATGAACATTATAATTGTATTTGGCAGTACTTTTCTGAGACCTAGGTTAGAGTGCTTAATTTACATATCCTGTGAGACTCTAGCCTAAAAGTCTCATATGAGTTGATATCTGAGTGATGACACAAGAGAAAAGTTAATTCTGAGTAGAGAAATCACAGGTCCACTTGCTTGATCACCATACCATATCCTAAGCGAGAATTTAGGCCCTCTTTGGATCGATATAGCCAGAAATTCCAACCTAAAGAATATTTTTTTCTGCTAGTCGCCCCACTGAGCCTTTCATTAGTGATAAGAGCCCAAAACTGTAGTTTTAACCCCCTAACAATAATACTTTTAGACCAATTATGTGAGTAATAAATAAGAGTTAATACTGATTACGTGTTTTTATATATTTCAGGCATTGGAGTCGATTATGTGCAGAAATGCATCACTTTTGCAAGATAAATGAGCAAAGGTTGGTTGCTAAGAAGTTCTGTGATTAAAGATCAAGATTCAAAGAGAAAAAGCCTTTTTAAATCCTGGTCAAAGCTGAAAAGTCAAAGTCAACGTGGGAAGAAACAGCGCACAAAAGTCAGCAGAACTTTCGAAGACCGTATCTTTTGACTCAGACCTTGGAATTGGTCCTACCTTATGTCAAAACAACCGTCTTGGAAAGAGATTTCCAATGGTCCAAACCTTGATCCAATAAGAGGAGCATAAGTGGATGAAAAGTCTATTGAAGCAAAATCCAGCTGAAAAAGCCTCTGTGGACTGAAGAAATTGGGTTTTGGGCTCGATTTTCCGACCCAAAACATGGCTCCTCAGCCCATGCACGAAAATGTGGATCTTGTCTCCTCCATTTGAGGACACAAGACTTAACTCTTAAGCATCTAGTTTTTTAGGTAGCTATTAGCCAATAATTCTACATCTAGCTTTTAGACTCCATTAATTAGTTTCAATAGCTTGTTTTAGATCTAGATTTTTATGCATTCAGTTAATTAGTTTTTCAATTCCAATAGATTAGTTAGAACAAAGTAGATTATTATTTTAGAATCAATTTTAGTTTTACAATAAAGTATTAGTTTTTCAATTCAATTTAGTTTCATTAGATCAATAAGTTAGTTGTTACTCATAATCTAGTTTCAAGTATTAAATCACTTAGATCTAATTTCAATCATTTAGTTATAAATCATTTCTTAGTTGTTGATTTAGTTTTAAATTCTTGAGTAGTTCAAATTAGTAAATTTACAATCTTTATATCATGTCTTGCTTAAATTCGTATAAAAATGATTGTTTTATGACTCAAGGCTAAACCTCCATTAGAGGGATTTGAGGAAGCCTTGATGAAAACTTGATTGTGTAGTGTAAAAATAGTTGTAAGAGTCTATTCCACTCTAAAAAGTAGTTGATTCGCCATGAGAATGGGTTGAACTTCCTCACATGCTAGTCATTAGTTGGTAAAGATTGTCATGATTGATTAGGGATTAGAACCACCAATTCTTATCGTAAGAACGTAAGAATTGGATTACAACAATCTATGCTAGTTTATTAAGTTGGATTCAAGGTGGAATCAAATTCCCCTAATTCTTTATCTAGTATCAATTTAGCA
Source organism: Coptis chinensis (assembly GCF_015680905.1). NCBI lineage: Eukaryota > Viridiplantae > Streptophyta > Magnoliopsida > Ranunculales > Ranunculaceae > Coptis > Coptis chinensis. The sequence continues at coordinate 78,838,433 of NC_141463.1, read as the reverse complement.
TTTCGTAGTTGAGTTATTCGTATCTTGTTTAGTATTTGAATTGCCATCGTAATATAATTCCATATTACTCTCATTGACTTTGGTAGGACCGATAATCTTAGTTAACGCGAATTCTAAATAACTAGGAGTGGAACGAATCTTCTACTCCACTTAGTGCAATAGCATCGAGAGTAAAAAACTTTGATAATCAAGCATAAAGTTTAGTTTTAGTTTTACTTGCGTTAAGTTTTCGTCGCTTATTCGTAGGTAAAACTATCATTTTTACCTTTATCAAATGGCGTCGTTGCCATCTTAGTTCCCTTTAGTATTGTTAGTCTTCCTGAAGTCCCATTAAACCAACCCACCCTTGTTTGATTCTAACAGTGATTGTCTGGTTAAAAAACTAAAAAAATTTCCAAGAACAAGCCTAAGCGCGCCCCGCGCCCTACCAAGGCAAAGCTCGAGCGCCCCCCGCACTAAAGCGCCTGGAACTCGAATTGGACTTGAGCGTGACCCGCGCCCTACCAAGGCAAAGTTCGAGCGCCCCCTCCCCTGAAGCGCTTGGAACTTGAGTTTCACCTGAGCGCGACCTGCGCCCTCCCAAGGCTTAACCAGAGCACACCCCGCGCCCTATTCTGAACCGCCCGATTTCCACAGGTTAGTTCAAACTTCCATTTCTTCAAGTTATTCAGTGTTCTAACTTGTTAAATACATTGAGCTCACGTATACAAGACACTATTCATAAGCGAAGCAAGGAGGCATTCAGGTACTTCTTTCTTCTACTCCTCGCATCTCCTGTTAGAGGTTTATACTAGCATATCAGGATTGTTTTGAGTATTGTCATGTTTAGTTAAGATTGGTCTTAGCCTTGCATGAAGATTAAGGTCAGGTAGAAGAAAAACACCTAACGTAATCAATCGGCAACGTTAACAAACACGCCTTTCTAGTATACCACTCACTACACCTCTAGCTAATATACCACACACTACACCTGAAATAATGGCTGAAGAAAGAGAGTCTCCTCTCTCTGAATTTTACAAAGCCTTGAACGATAGCCCAAAATCTTGCATCGTTCTATCAGACCCAGTGGGGGATTTTCGAATCCCCCCAAATATTTTTAATTTGTTACCCGTTTTTCATGGGTTAGACCATGAAAACCTTATCAGCACATGCGTAAGATTGACCAAGTCCTTACCATATTCCACCATCCTACGGTTGGTGCTGAACAAATTAAACTAACGGTGTTTCCTTTCACCTTAGCCGATAAGGCGGCGTCTTGGTTAACTACCCAAGCGCCTAATTCTATGGACTCATGGGCCAAACTTGTTCAACTATTTATAGAACATTTTTGCCCACCACTGAAGACCGATGAAATGTTTTTCAAGATTCATTTCTTTCGACAGAATCCTCATGAATCATTTTCAGAGGCTTGGAAATGTTTCACCGATCTTCTTATGGAGTGTCCACACCATAACCTCGCGAAAGACACGTTAGTTCGTGCCTTTTTCAAGGGACTGTTACACCACCACAAAGAGGTGCTTGACATAATGAATGGGGGTAGTTTGCTCAGTAAGGGAGCCTCAGAGGCTTATAAATTTCTAGAAGATCAGACAAAGCGTAATAATAATTGGGGGGGTAGTGACGATATCTCCCGTTCTGCTAGTTCTTCTACAACAGTTAAGGCCGCCGGTATGTTTGAGATGAAATCCGATCCTGAACTAAAAACTTTAATCGAATCTCTCACTAAAAAGGTAGAGGCTATTTCTGTTCAACAAAAGCTTATCCCCGTCATAAATATCAACTCCAATCCATGTAATTTTTGTTTGAGTCCAAAGCATCCCGACTCCTATTGTCCTCTCGCCTATGAACAACAACAATCATAACAAGATAATGTTTGTTCCATTAATAGCGAACAACTCCGGTTGGTGAAATAATCAACAACCTCCAAGGTTTAATAACCAAAATGTTAGGCCAACAAATAATTACAACCAAGCTCCACCGAGGCAAGGACAAGGACAAGGGAATTATAATAATTATAACAATAATAATTATAATGCTAATAGAGGAATCGTTCCGGTAAATAATAACTACCAAAATCCACCCATTAATAATCAACGTGACATAGTTCCTGTCACACAACCTATAGCTAACACTCCTCCACAACCGGATCGTTTTGACACCTTTATGCAAACCCAACAACAGATTTTATAAGCCATACAACTTTCCTTACAACATTTAGCACAAGAGAAAGTACATCCAAAAGGTGTGTTTCCAGGACAAGCGATACCTAATCCTAAAACAACAAACACAGCTTTTGAGGTAAACGGTAATACTAGTAATGAAAATGGAAACGTAGGTGAGCTAAATGCCATCACCACCCTTCGTTCTGGCAGAGTGGTTGATAACGCCTTAACTATGCCTATAGTTACCCCACCAGTGGTCCTTACACTAGATATTGAACTAGATACCGAAATAGAAACTGAAGATCCTACCCCTGTAGAGGTACCAGTTAAACCATAACCTAAGAAACAGAAAGCCAAGGTTAAACATCATGTTGATCCATATGCTAAATATAAAGAGAAACCACTGTTTCCTCAGAGATTAGCTATGTTAAACAAGGATACAAATTTTGACGAGATTAAGGAAGTTTTTAAAAATCTAACGATAAACTTACCTTTTCTTGAAGCAATTAAAAAGTTACCTCACATTGCTAAGTTTCTAAAAGAGTTGTGCACTACTAGGCGTAAGACAAAGATTCCTAAAGATACTTTTTTAACTAAACAGTTTCCAACTTTAACGGAACACAATGAAATCGTTAAGTACAAGGACCCTGGTCGTCCTACTGTATAATACACCTTAGGGGATACTCACACGACCACTACTTTATTAGACCTGGGGGCAAGTGTTAACTTACTCCCTTAATATTTATATAAACAAATAGGTCTACAGGAGATGCAACCTACAAAAATGACGTTGTAATTAGTTGATAGGTCTATCAAGTATCCTAAGGGTGTAGTGAAAAACATGCTTGTTAAGGTTCAGGATTTCTACTATCCTGCTGATTTTGTTATTCTCGATACAGAAGTCGCCAACGACTCTATTCCGATCATTTTAGGGCATCTTTTCTTAGCAATTGCCAACGCGCTTATAAAATGTTGCGATGGTTCGATGTCCTTGTCCTTTGGCCATTTTTCTGTTGAGATCAATGTTTTTAAAATGATGAAATAGTTTCCTGATACGAATATCGATGGAGAGGTTAGCATGATCGAGAGCTTAGCTCATGATTATTTCAAAGCCACATTTTCGGATGATCAGATGCACAAATTCCTTTCCTTTTGAAGTTCCAACTTCGACGAAAACTCCCTAGAAGTCGAGGAAGATTTTCTTCGTCTCTTTTGCAACTCTTCCTTGCCACCTCGCGAGTCCCACCCTGCCAACATCCCTTCATCCCTTGACACTATGACGGAAGATGAATTTTTCACCCTTTATCCCAGTGATTCTTTTGACCCACCTATTAAAGAATGTCTTGCATATCTCAAGGCTTCTGATAATCTAGACCTGAGAGCTCTAGCTGACACTCATTCATCTTCCATCACCAATTTTCCCCACCTTCCACCTTTTCAAAGGAATCTGGAGTTTTCACTTGACCCTCTTGCTTCTTCTGTGCTTAATGATTTTCTAAATCCTCATAATACGGAAATAATTCCCAAGGGAAAGGCACTTGACACCTTCATTTTCCGAATTGAGACAGTTCCCACCTACACCATGAATGAGTTTTGTGCTAAACCCACATTCCAATTTTTTCCATTTTTTCCATTCTTTCCTTCTAAACTTTATACATATCCAACATATCTTCCACAAACATCTATTTTCTCATGATCATTCACTTGGACACCCTCTCGTTCAAAGATGAATAAGAAGGTGCATGCTCTGTTACATTCTAGATCTATCAGACTTCGCTTTGATTTTACTAAGTTGCGTAGTAGAAAATCTTGGTGCTTGATTATGTTTGTGGGTGCATTCCATGGTAATTATTTATGGAACGATCCACAACTATTTCGGTTGTTGATATATGGTAAACTGCATGTTCATTATATACATTTGTTTTAAATATAGTTTGAGTATCTGACTATAAAAGACTCATTTTGTTGCTTGGTGTACTTCATTTCACGTCCATATATTGGTAAGTGCATCATTTAGGTAACCAGATCCTCCCTATGGAGTGTGTGGCTGTAAGTACCGGATCCTAAGTCCACGTTTAACATAATTCACGTTTTCCACTCTTGCATGTTTTATCGGGTTTTTAGTCATGTTCCTCTATGGTGTGAATTATGCCTTTATTGCTTTGTCGTTTTTCTTATATTAAATCTTATTCATAAAAAGTAAAAAAAATTTTAAAATCATAAAACTAGTAATCTAGGAAGTCTCGGGAATCTGACTTTAAAAGACCCACGTTTAAAACAAATTTTCTAAACTCGGTTGTCTAAAATTTGTTTGGGGATGGGGTGTTGGTTTTTCCGTCCTTGATTGTTTAACTTTCCAATTTTTTATTTATGCCGTTTAATCGTAATTTGATTCGGGTTAACGTTACCTATGAATTTAGATTTCATTCGTACGCATAACTTACGTTATTCACGTATTTCGAGGTGTTTACCACCTTTCTATATGTCATCCGCAGTTAGATTAGAATGTGGTATGGATAATTGGATTGGAAATTCTCTGTTGATCATTTCCATATCTCATTCGCAAAAATCGTTCCGATAACAAGTCCGAATTTTAGTTTGAAGTTGCGAAAAAAAAAATCGAATTTTTTTGGAAATCGAATTGGGCTTGGGCCCAAGTCAACAGTACAACCAACGAACGCATTGCATTCTTCTTCTTCATCTTCTCAATTCCGCCATTAACAATATTAAACCCTAAAAAAAAAAAAAAAAACACACCATGCCAAATTAGGATTCCCCCACCCCAAACCTTCCCCATAACATCCCCACCACCATCTCCATCAATTTCAACCACCAAAACAGTAAAAATTTTGAAAAAAAAACAAACTCGAACCACCGCACCACCACCCAAACTTTAAGTGAGTTTGATTTAAACTCCATCCCCACATTACATTTAAACCCTCAAATCGTTTCAAAACATCAATGGCGCAAAGAAGGAGAATTTTGCCAGAATAAGCTTTTACGGCCGACCGCTTCGCGCCGTTTTACAATGATGAGATAATTAGGAGGGATTGGAATAGGTTGTGTATAACACCCGTGTTTTATTCTTTTATTTTTCCTAATAATAATAATAAGTAAAACAAAAAAAATAGGATAAACTTTTGTTAAGGATAGGAAACCATGTAGGTTAAAAGATAAACTCTCCTTCCTTGTTTTTTGCGGGGTTTTAAAACAAAAAGGAGTTTGCACGGAGAGTGGGAAAAAAACACAGCGAGAGTTTTTCAAAGAGGAAAGAAAAAAAAGGGGTTTTACTGACAACAGAAAAGGAAGATTTTTCTGGTAGCTGGTTAATAGTCGGAGCGCGCTAAAGGTGAGTAGATATTTTAACTTTTACTAAACTATTAGATTTTCTGGTGGCTTCCAACCTATACTGCACTATACTAGATTTCTGTCGAGAATACAAGTTGTATACTGTCTTGTTTTGTTATTCTCGAACCATGCTGGATATTGTTATACTGTCGAAACATCGATACACAAAAACTTTAGTGATTTCGGATCTGATTATTTAACTAACCAATGTAGTTATTAATATATATCGTCAAGGTCTTTAGTATCAGTAGAATGGTTGATTCTCTGTTTGAGTGTGGGCGTGTTAACAATTTTTGTCCTGCTCGAACTGTCGTTGTTTTGTTCTTGGATTATGGTTAAACTGTGCGTGGTGAACGTCGAGATGATTGGTGGTGGTGGGATTATAGTAGGAGTGTTGTGAAGGTTTGAACAGCCATTAATGGCGTTCAAACCAGAACCAAATCGTCATGTTTTTTTTGTGTTTGAATGATTGTTTGGTATGGCTTTTGTTGTGCGATTGTTGTTGGGTTGAGGTGGATTGTTGGAGAGCTGATTTCGTAGTGGGTTGGGGGCTGTTGAAGCTCTAGAGAAACCATTAATGTCGTCGATACCGTTTTCTTCAGTATAAAGGAATCGTGTTTTGTTGGTATAGGTAGGTAGGGGTTTTCAAAAGGAATCAAACCGCTGGGTTCATAGTGAAGATAGGTGGCCAGTGGTGGCTGTTGTGGTGGTGGAGGCGTTGCTGAAGTGAGGAAGAAGAAGAAGAAGACCACTGTTCGTGGGTCTTGTTTAGGTGAGCTTGGGCCGAGCTAGTATGTGGGATTGTGGATTTTTTTTTATTTCATTTCTTTTATGGGCTTAAGTTATGTTAGATTGGGCCTGGGAAAGACTAAACCCTTTGGGCCTTAATCTTTGGGGGTTTTGACCAGAGTTGACTGTTGACTTTGACCCTAGACCGGTGGACTGCTATTGACCAATCAACCCTTTGACTGTTGACCAGAGTTGACTTTTAACTCGGATTATGTTTCGGTCTTTTAGGATAGGTCTAGGGCTATTAGCATGCTTGTCTTTAGGCTAAGACCCTTTATATATACGTGTGTATGTGTATTAAATACTATGTGATATTTCAGTTTTATATACAGTGCTATGACACTTATACATCCATGAAATTAATAACGCGTAAACCAAAAATACAAGAAACAAAATACTCCTTAGTTCTCTAAAATAATATATACAATAAAGTTCAATAATGCGTAAACAAATTTACCGCACCCTTTTAGAACTCTCCACGCCTCAAGTTTTGGATATGAGTCTTATGACTGAAGATGTCATGTGATAGGTGGGCATTTATTGAATGTGCCATAAATGGCCCGTTAGCATTATAATTGGGTATTCATTGAACGTGTCATGAATGACTAGATTGTTTGGACTGCCCTAGAGAGGAACTAAGGTATTCGCCTTGCGGGTTAGTTGTATTCATTGATTGTACGGGTGTGCTTGGACTTGCATTTGCATACCTATAGGATATGTACATATGTTATATAAAATTACTAACTTTCTTTTGCAGGAGGGTAGGACTTAATAATATTTTGTGTAGGGACGTGGTCCTACCCTTATCCAGAAGTGGATATCGGTAAGTTTTAATTCAGTTACCTAGTTATTAAAACGAGTTATGATAATGAGTTAATAGAATGGAAGTCTTGCTTGGGAAGAAACTATGCCGGTTGAAATGATGGAACTACCTGTCTTCCAAGCTGAAAAGGATTAAGTTATGGGAAAATATAAAGTGATTGTTTGGATAATTAAAGTATGATATTGTTTTTATGTGGTTAGTCTACTCATACCAGCAAATTCTATTTTGATGACCCATGTTTGCTTTGTTTTGGCAACGTGGGTGTGTTCTTGGGAACATAGGTGGAAGGCAGTGGAACCGCGGCATTTGATTTGGATTTGTTTCTGGAGCAGTCCGGGAGTTTATTTTTAATAGGTCTGATCTTTTTGGAAGTATGTAATAACGTAGTTGCATATTCATATGACATGAGAATACAATGTTGAAGACCTTTTATTCTTAGAGTTTGTTTTGATGGTTTTTGGACGGAAGATAATCTTTTAATATAGTGATGAAATTGAGAAATTATGGAGATATTTTGTTGTTAAGTTAATTATGTTATGATGTGGGTTTTCGGTGTTGGCATGAGTTGTATCCACCCCGTCATAGCCTGGGTTTTTAGACAATTGAACATAGGGATGTTTAAGATATTTATATTTCAAATATTCACTTTGTAATTGTTTAGAAAATCGGGCTGTGACATTGTGGTATTCGACAGATGATTTCTACCACTCAGATTTGGTGGAACACTTCTATAAGAAGAGGGAGTTGGATGGGAATAGAATTTTTGTTAAGGTGGCTGGGACGAGGAGAGAAGTATCTAGGAGGTTGCTAGCTGAGATTTTAGGCATTCCGCCTAGACGCCATCTCGACGCCACATTGCAGGAATCCCAATTTGGTGGGATCGAGCCTTTGATGAACGAGACGGTTTTTTAGGGAAACTATAATGCGAGCTTGCATTGTGTTCGCCAGTCGTCTCTGCGAACCAACCAGCTGGCTGTAGCTTAGTGGATTGGTAGGAATGTCACTAGAAAAGAGAAGGTCAGTGACATCAGTCTGAACTGTCTTCACGTTCTATGGATACTCCAAGAGCGGAAGTATGAATTCTGTATTCTCGAGTTTTTTATTAATATGATTAGGGGAGTTGGGAAGAGTATTGCACCTCTCCCTGTTTTGATAACAAAGATCATGATGAGTTTGAGAGCAACTCTGAAAATTGAGCGTTTATGATTAAGTTGCATATGAATGTCATTGTGTATACGGACTGTGTTCAGAAGGTTTGGAGGCTGTCTGGAGAAAGGGTAGTGGAAGAGACTGACTCAGAGGATGAGGAGGACACGACATGTTTTGATGCTGATGCCTTGGAGAGGTGTACGTCTGATGCAAAACGCATGTCGGTGCTTCATTGTGGCATGCGTTCTCTTAATACAATTTGTAAAGACCTTCGGACTCGCCAGACTGCCATACATCGTAACTATGAGACTCGTTCCCAGTGCGAGGATGAGCGTTGGGAACAGATGAAGGCAGAGATAGATGCACAGCGCAAGTTCCGAGAAGATATGCTTGAACGCTTACCACCCCAGGGGGGTTCTTCTTCTGAGGAGGCATCTGTGAGGCACGAGCATCGTCGCCGAAGGACGGATGGCTCGGACCCATCTATAACACCCCGTCTTTTAATTGCTTTTCCTATAATAATATTAATATTAATATTAATAATAATGTAAATAGATAAAATAGAGATAGGATATCCAATAGTTTCGGATAAAAGCCCGTAAGTAAGTAGATAAGTTTAAAACCCTTGTTTTTCGGGGAGGTTTTAAAAACTAGAAAAAATAGAGTTTTCTCACGAGAGTTTCTAGGGGGAAAACACAGCGATGGTTTATTATAAAAAAAAATAGGAGAGTTTTACTGAAAAGGTTTGGAACGAGGAAGATAATCTTTTCGCGTGACAGTAGACATCGGGTTTTCGGGTTTTTCTCATCGGTTTATAAACGGTGAGTAGTCATAATATGTTATATTTCTTTTATTGGTTTCTATTAATCATATCAGTAATGCCGTTTTCTCTAATTGCGATATTGTCAACTCTGTCGGCTGTTAGCTACAAAATTTGTGAAACAATACAGTAAATAAAACTAGGACGAATTCTAGCATTGAGTTGTTGAAGTCTGGACACCGGTGGTCAATGGTGTCGCCATCAGCACCAAACCGTTCTTTTTTTTTTTGTGTTTGAAGTATGTTTTTATTTGATTTGTGGTGATGTTGAACTGTTAAATTTGAATGTTTATTGATGATGTTTGGTTGTGGTAGTGAAGAGTTGGGTATTGAATTGGTGTTTGGGTTGATTGGGTGAGGGGAAGCTTTGAAACAGCCATTAATGGCATCCAACCAAGACCCCAAACCGTCCTAATTTTTGGTGTTGTTTGAATGTTAGTTGTGAATGATTTTGTTGAGAAATTGTTGTTGAGTTGAGGTGAATGTGTTGGTGGTGGATTGGGTGCTAGAGAGGGGACAATTGGAGCTTTACAGAGTGTGTTAATGGCGTAGGTCGCGTTTTTTCAGTATAATAGAATCATGATTTGATGGTATGGGTAGGTAGGGGTTTTTGTGGGGATGAAAACCGCTGGGTTTGTTTTAGTCATCGATGGCGGTGGTGTTTGCATCGGTGGTGGAGGCCGCTGGTGGAAGTTTTGTTTGAGGAAGGAGATGAACAGTGCAACTCGATTTGGGCTTGGGCCAAATCGTGATGGGCTCATATGTTTTAACCTTTGGATTTTAATTTTGGGCTTAAGTTTAGACTATGGGCCTTAGACTTTGGGTTAGAAGAGTTTGGGGATGGCTGACTTTGACTGTTGACCAGAGTGGACTTTGACTTTGACTTTGACCAGGGTTGACTTTGACCAGTTGACCCAAAAATTTGACTTTTTCCTAAAATTATGATTCGATCTATTAGAATAAGTCTAGGACTATTAACATGTTTGACTTAGGCTAGGACCTTTATAAATATACTTGTGTACGTGTATTTACTGCTTTGTGATTTTCCAGTCTTTTACGATACACAACGTTATGACACTTATACATCCATGAAATTAATAACGCGTAAACCAAAAATACTTGAATCAAGATATTCCTTCGTTCTCTGAAATAATATATACAATAAAGTTTAATAATGCGTAAACAAAATTTACCGCACCCTTTTAGAACTCTCCACGCCTCAAGTTTTGGAATTGAGTTTTATGACTGATGAAGTCATATGTTAGGTGGGCATTTATTGAATGTGCCATAAATGGCCCGTTAGCGTTATATAAGGGTATTCATTGAATGTGCCATGAATGACCAGATGGTTTGGACTGCCCTAAAGAGGAACTAAGGTACTCGCCTTGCGGGTTAGTTGTATTCCTTAAAGTGTACAGGAATGTAGGATTGGGTATTCCTTGAATGTGGCGAGGGAATGACCGGGGCATTCATTGAATGTGCCATGAATGGCTCGTTAGTGATATGATAGGTATTCCTTGAATGTGGCGGGAATGACCTAAGGTGTTCATTGAATGTGCCATGAATGACCGAAGTTTTGTGCCCAAAGAGGCTGTGAAATATGTGTATGAAAGCCCGAGAGATGGCTATGATATTGTGGTATTCGGAGGGGAGAGAGGCACAGGGAATGTGTGATTTGGCAAATGTGTGGAGTGCAAATCGTGGAGTAGGTACTAAAGGGTGGGTGTATAAGAAAAGTAATTGATTAATTGATAAGAGAAATTGATTTGATTATGCGAGCGTGCTTGGGTTTACTTTTGAATACATATAGGATATCTACATATGTTATATACAATTTCTAACTTTCTTTTGCAGGAGGGTAGAACTTAATAATATTTTGTGTAGGAACGCGGTCCTACCCTTATACAGCAATGGATATTGGTAAGTATTAATTCAAGTTTTTAGGTATTAAAACGAGTTATTAAAATGAGTTAATATAATGCAAGTTTTGCTTGGGAAGAAACTATGCCGATTGAGATGACGGAACTACCTTTCTTCCCAGCTGAGAATGATTAGGTTATGAAAGAGTTAAAGTGTTAGTTGGATAAGAAAATATTTTAAAGGTTTATATGTGGTTAGTCTACTCATACCAGCAAATTCCATTTTGCTGACCCATGTTTGCTTTGTTTTGGCAACGTGGGTGTGTTCTTGGGAACATAGGTGGAAGGCAGTGGAACCGCGGCGTGTGATTGGGATTCGTGCCTGGAGCAGTCCGTTAGTTTTCTTTTAGGTCTGATTCTTTATTGGAAAAATGTAATAACGTAGTTTACCTTTTGCATGGCATGAGAACATGGTAGTGAGGAATTTTATATTGAGAGTTTGTTTGATGTTTTATTTGGACGGATGATATCTTAATAAAGCAATGGCGGATAATTATTGGGATTATTTTAATTTAAGTTGTTTCTTTTATGACATGGCTATTAGGGTTTGTATGTGTAGTATCCTCCGTCATAGTCTGGGTTTTTAAACAAGTGAACCTAGTGATGTTTGAGATATTTATATTTCAAATATTCACTTTGTTATTGTTTAGAAATTCGGGCTGTGACACCATCGGGCGCTCAGGCCTCATCTTCATCTCATGCTCCATCTTCAAACAGTAGCAAATGGTTTAGGGAGTTGATTGATTGATATGTTTTTATTGTTTTTATTAGTTCGGATGTCAAGATTTTGAATTCAGTAGTTAAATTTGAATTCGGTAGTTAATTGTATTTGAATTTGAATTTGAATATAATTTGGTTCTTTTCAAATTATGCGTTGATTTTAGTGTTAATCCCACCTTCCCGAATTGTTTGGGAGTGGTATTATTTCTTTTAGCATGGTTTTTTTTATATGATCCAAAATTTATTATGTAATTTTGCGATGATTGTTGGGAATGTTGCCGATATTGGCATAGCTATGAGTAGTGTTTCGACCCCCACCTACGTGGCAAACGTCCATTGGTAGGAGTCTCCACTTTATTCGTTTAATCAACAAGGCTAAACCCCAATTCGCAATATCATGGATCAAAGTACAGGCCCATTAACTCATGTGTCTAAGGCTGAACCTTAGCCACATGGTTTGCCACTAATGTATTGATTTATGTCCAGATTCATTTCTTATCAAAAAGATAATTATCAGTTGACAGTTATATTCTATCACAATTACTCAAGCTACAAGATTACTTGAGCTACAAGGACTCTCTACTCTACCTATATAAATACTACATTATTTTTCATAAGGAACTACGTTGAAACTTGATCCCTAGATAATAGATCTTGGGTACGTAGGTAGCCATTATTTGGTTCAGTTTCATCTCCCCCCAACATCAAATTCCTTTGTTTCTTAGTGCGTTCTTTACCATTGCTCTCGTTGTGTTGAAGCGGTTTCTTGCCGAAACATAATTGGCGCCCGTCGTGGGGAATTTAGAATTCATTATCACGTTAAACAATCAAGATGGTAAGCACAAGAAGTAGACCAAATAGTCGACATATTCCTCCTGCTAATAATACTCGCAACCCTCGAAATTCAAATCGGCCAATGCAAGAACCATTGAACAATCAAGTTGATCCTAGTGGTAGGATCAATTCTCAACATCCGATCAGAGCGGCAGCAAGCAGAACCGCCTCCGCCCATCGCATAAAAGTCGCACAACCGCCAACACCAACCCTAACAACCTTGCAACAAGAAAATCGACAAGTCAGTAATCCTCCCTGCGGTCCGCCGTCTGTCTATGTCGATCCTTCAGTTGACATAGATATGGACGTGGACACTACTCTCAGACCAACTAACGGAAAAGGTGATAGTAACAGCCAATTCACCCCTAATACGGTTGAGCGTGAGTTACGACGAGTCAAAAATTTAAATAGGAACTTGAGAAGGAAGTTGGCAAAGAGGCAAAGGCCGGTGGACGATGCTGCAAATTCAACAACATCAAGGCGACCATGAAGGGACGCAGGCCATTCCAGTGTATGGGACCGTCTTGATGATCCACTTCATCGTCCTTAACAATGTGTTATTTCTCAAGCACAATCAACCAGTGCGTGCTTTAAGAGTAATGACCCTATTACCCGTACTTATGGGGAGAATCGTATTGGCAGGGATAACTACTACCCTAGACATGTCCGATCTCAAAGGGAAGATTTACCTCTGAGAAGCAATTCCAGGGAAGACTGCCGTCCGAGATATGTTCGACATGACTGGGGGGCGGGCATCCCGCACAAAGAGCAACCAAACATGGAGAAGCGGTATAATATATACCGACCACCCCGCCAAGGGTGACTACCGCCTAGACGGGCTGGTTACGAGGGATTGACAAAGACAATCACCCGGTCGGAGTCGATCGTCGATGCATACGCCAAAGATCTCTAACTCCAATAAGAGATAATGGAAGGTATCCTTCTCCACATGGGCACGACCGGGGGCGTCCAGTTGTTCGAGCCAATACTTTAACTCTAACAGAACAACAGTTGAAAGAGTTGATTGCAAAAGAATTTAACGATAGAGAGTCAAGGGATGTAAGAATGAAAAACTTAACAGTCAATGATGGCGTACTTGATAAGTTTTCGCTCGACATTCAAGAAGCTTACCACCATCCCGACTTCAAACAACCTGATTTTGAACTTTATGATGAGTCGGAAGGAGATCCCGGCTTGCATGTTCTATCATTCAAAAATAAGTTGGTGTTATGGGGTGGAGATGGTCCGCTTCATATGTAAGCTCTTTCCATCAACTCTAAAAGGAGAAAGATTATTTGGTTTAGTGAGTTGCCTTCAAGATCAATTCACCAATTCAATGAACTAGAAAAAATCGGTTTGTTAATCGTTTTTCCACACAATTGCAAAGGCGCCAAAGGATGTCGACTCACTTTTGAACATCAAGCAACAATGTGACAAAAGTTCGCACTTTGTTACTATGTTAGGAAGGCGCGAAGACCGCCGCCGCTACATAAGCAAACGGTGGTACAAATGCCTCGGGAAGAAGGCGCCACGGAAGAAAGTATAAGGAAAACCTTCATCCCGATCGGACCGACCTAACAGGAAGGCCGACCTCATAAATTTGAGGAAAATTGCCATCCTAGATAGGTCCGACCGGCAGGGGAAAGAAGGCGCGGAAGAAAGTATAAGGAAAACCTTCATCCAATTTGGACCGACGGCCGGGGAAGGCCGACCGACATAAATTTGAGGAAAATCGCCATCCTAGATAGGTCCGACCGACGGGGAAGGAAGGTGTTACATAAGCAACTAGAGGGAAGACCACAATCCCGCGGACAAACTACCGACCTAGATAGGTTGGTTACACAAAAAAAAGACAATCTCAATCGGACCAACGCGTGTGTACCGCTTTAAAATCTCTAACTCTTGTAAGAGGTAATGGCGGTGTCATTTTCCACATAAGCTCGACCGGGGCTGCCTGCAATGCATTTAAATCTTCTAGATAAAATGGATTTCACCCCACTTAGCACGAAGTCCCTTTAATGTAACTTCCCACTCATATAAAGGTCATCTGAACCTTAACGGAGCTTGTCCGATTCATCCGTATCCGTTGCCACGAATTTCCGAACTGGTGAACGCCACTTCGGGCTTCCAACGCCTATCTTTCATGGATGCTTCTTCAGGGTACTACCAGATATCTTTGAATGTGGATGACTAAGAGTTCACCGCCTTCATCACCGATCAAGGCATTTTTTGCTACACTATTATGCCTTTGGTCTGAAAAATGCCGGTGCAACCTACCAAAAGCTTGTCAATACAATTTTTCCGATCGGTGGGAAAAATAATGAAGGCTTATATTGATGATATAGTCGTTAAATCAAAACATCTTGGTGATCATCTTTCGTTCTTCAACTTGTTTTGATAGGCTTAACAAGTATAACATGAAACTCAATCCGGCCAAATATTCTTTTGGCCTCTCTTCCTGGAAAATTTTGGGATTTCTCATGACTCGTAGAGGTATTGAGGCTAATCGATCGATCTGTGCCGTTATTGATATGCCATCACCAAAAAAAAGAAGAAGATGGAAATTCAACGACTTCGGGTCGGCTTGCCGCTCTTCATAGATTTATTTCTAAATATTCGATCGTTGTCATCCCTTCTTCCGGACTTTAAAGGGGCGACAACTTGGAACGTTGATTGTGAGATGGCATTGCAACAACTAGATCGAGAAATACTTGGTCGGCCCTCCTATATTGACAAGTCCTTCAACGGGTCAACCTAGTGGCATATACCGGCAGCTACAACTCGTTTGTTAGTCTTTGTTCTTTTCATTGATGATGGTAGACCCATCTTTTTATCGATAAGACTTTAACCGAGCTGAGTCTCGTTATTCAAAGATGGAATAAATTGCACTTGCATTTGTTGTTCGTCGCCGATTGAAACCATACTTCGGGGAGGTTGGTCATAATTATCTTGAAAATCCCTTTACGCAAGATCTTTTCGTGATGCATGGGAATCAAGTTGATTAGCGAATGGGAAAGTTATCTTAGTGCATATAGCATTGTCTTTTTGCGGTCATACTACTTGAAAAAGGACATGCTCGACTTCTTTGATAGTTGATTTTCCGATTAATGATTCTCCTATTGATGATTTTTGCGCTAAGAAGAATCTATGGAAGACATTCTCGCGCCAATAAGCGGGGCTTAATTTAAGACCAACATGAAAACGCAATTCCTAATCCCATTAACTTATGGATTGTTTACTAAGATGGCTCCCATAGTAATATGGGTTTGGAATTGGATGCATTTTTTGTTAAACCGGCGGAGAAAAGATTGGGAAATCTATGCGACTTAGTTTCGCCGCTTCAAATAACGAAGCCGAGTATGAGGCTGCCATTTGTGCCTTGAGAACAGCTTTGACACTGGGGGGGCGAAAGCTCCAGTTATACACGGATTCTCGCCTTGTTGCCAATCAGTTTGGTGGGTCTTTTGAAGCAAAGAGATGGTATGGCGGATTATCTTAGTTTGATACGTAGTCTTGCTTTCGACAATTTGATAGCATCTCTATCACTCAAAGACCCCGAAATGACATGCGTCATGCAGATTCATTGGCTTATCTCTCCGCCGCCGTTATAAGCGAAGGGTCAAGACACATCACTTTTGCAGTCATCTTTTCGTCAGTTTAAGTTTAAACGTTTTACGCTCGCTTAGTTCATTACTATCATTACGAAAAAATCTGACGAAGTTACCACATTTAGCTTCGTCAGTTTACGTTTGAACGTTTTTTACGCTCGCTTAATCATTACTATCGCTACGACAAAATCTGACGAAGTTACTACTTTTAACTTCGCCAATCTAAGTTTGAACGCTTTTAATCATTACTATCGCTACGACAAAATCTGACGAAGTTACTACTTTTAACTTCGCCAGTCTAAGTTTGAACGCTTTTACGCTCGCTTAGTTCGTTACTATTGTTCCGCAAAATCGACGAGGTTACCACGTTTAGCTTTGTCGACCTAAGTTTGAACGCTTTTATGCTCGCTTAGCCTAATTTTGCAAAGTTAAGTATGCATTGGGGCGTTTTTCTCACGGGGGGCATCTCGTTCTATTTCATTTCAACTATATAAATCAACAACATTGTCGGTTTTCCACGGTATGTTATCTATCACAACAACAACATTCAATAGCAAACGATACTTTATTTTTATTTATTTTTCATCAAAAGAAGTTTTAGCTCTATGGTATTACATTCACACAATTACCTAATCAATTGTCTGTCAATTATCTTTACGATCGCTCAATTAAATCTTCATTTTCTTCTTCAAAATCTGCATTAAACCCGCTTAGCACTTTCGGTTAATTATCTTTCGTGATTCATTATTTTTTCTAAGGCATTGCGCTCTTTCTCAACGAAACTTTCCATTCGGCTTCTAAGGCATTGGGCGATATTTCGAGAGACATTTTTCATCAATTTTTCTGAGCGAAAATTTTCTCCGACTTCTTTATTTCTTCTACGGCATTGTGGCGTGATCACCCTGAGCAAAACCTTTCTTCATCTTCCTTATTTTTTCTAAGGCCTTGTGCCGATCTTTCTGAGTACAACTTTCCGAGTTAAACTTTCCGACAGCTTCATTATTTAATTTCTTCTACGACATTACTTGACATCTTTCTGCGTGAAACTTTTCTCCGTCGACTCTTTGTAACTATATTTTGCTCGTAATTCCGCCATATCAACCTGCGACGACAAGAATAAATTTTTCGTCAGTCTTTCAGACTTAACCAAAATTTTACGATAACTTATAAAAAAATACTAACATATCTGTTTCTGGCACCTCTCTGTCATATTCTTTCCAGTTGTCTCCGTTTTCTTCGTCTTCTTCAGCAGACCAATTTTAGTTTTGATCGAAACGCAACAATTTGAGCTTAATATCCTGAGCTAGATTATGACGGTCAATCTTTAGTTGCCTATCCAATTCTCGTAGTAGAGAGAAATTCCGATAGACTTAATTTCCAATCCTTTATTCTCATTTTCCCCCTCATTGTCCTTCTCTGCGTTACCATGCAGTTATGAATACTGAGAGTGACTACCAGCATTTGCAACATTCCAATCACTTGATTCTCCAATTGAAAAGAGATCCTTGGAAGTTTTTGCAAATAAGGACTCCACATTGCAAGAACGGTTTTGTGGGGAAGGTCCCACCATAAGTGAATCTCTTGGATCCATGAAGTTGTGCTCTACACATTTATCACCCATCTCATTATTTTTTATCTTTACAGACCCTGCATGCATGTGGTGACTCTCCTTTTCAACATGAGCCTAGCAGAAACTTCTGAGTACTGCGCATTTGAATCTCCAGTGGTTCCATTCATACACAATTTTCCTGGGTCATCACGTGCGTAATCACTAAGAAGGATAAGATTTCCATTTCCTGATGATAAAGATTTCTTTGTTTGTGGTTGATGTGCAACTGAGATGTTCAAAGTTTTGTATCTATCCAGAGCTTGAGTTTGAGTACAATTTCCTCTTGGGATCTCGATTGTATGACATGTCTTCCGAGAGAGCGCCGGTGGTGCGGAAAAAAAAATTGGAGGACAACCGGCAGGCGTTGCACCAATCCCTCGATTATTCTCTGCTACCTCTTTCTTGAATGAAGATCCATCTGGTACACAAGACTGACTCCAACCTTTAGAACCCAAAAAAACAGCAGGTGGCTTCTCACTTGACTGAGAAAAGATATCTACTCTACTATTGGTCAAACTATTCAAGATTGATGGTGTGGGTTCTGCCGGTTTCTGTTCATTCAAGGACGCGGCTTGAGGTGGCTTAATTTTCTCGAATCCAGGAGGATACAAAGCATTGCTGGGGGATTTTCCCTCAAATCCAGGAGGACACGAATCATCCAGAAAACCAAACTCTTTTTGTTTTGTTCCTTCATACAATCTAATCCAACTTCATCCCTACTAAAATTAGGAAACCGTATTTAAAGTTCTACACTATTTAACTCGTGAGATTTACTTTCAATTATTATCTAATCCAACTTCATCCCTAATCTCAATTCTTATCTTCTCCACATTCTTATCTCATCCAACCGCTTTGTGTCCAATTCGTATTTAACTTCCTTTTATTACTATTATTACTAAACTGCCCTACGTTTAATTTTCAACGGTATACTCCAAGTATCGCTATTCCGTTGGCACGCATCGTCGAATTTAAATTTCGTATTATCACGTGACGCGTTCGGTACAGTTTTCGCCAATCAATTTCTTTCGCAATTTTATTTATGTGCATCTTTTATTTTTTCTGTACATTTTCGGCCATCTTTTATTTAACTACGTCATTGCGTCCCGTCTACATTAATTTGACATTATTTCGTTTCCGATAATTCACGAATTTTTTCCGAGTGTCCATTTTCTTATCGTTTACGTTCACACGAAACATTGTTATCGTTCTGCTTATTTTTTTCTTATTCCACGTTTTCCTTGAATTTTTCTTCTCTTCTTTGCCATGTGAAAGAGGGGGCGGTGTTTTGACCCCCACCTACGTGGCAAACGTCCATTGGTAGGAGTCTCCACTTTATTCGTTTAATCAACAGGGCTAAACCCCAATTCGCAATATCATGGATCAAAGTATAGGCCCATTAACTCATGTGTCTAAGGTTGAACCTTAGCCACATGGTTTGCCACATGGTTTGCCACTAATGTATTGATTTATGTCCAGATTCATTTCTTATCAAAAAGATAATTATCAGTTGACAATTATATTCTATCACAATTACTCAAGCTACAAGATTACTTGAGCTACAAGGACTCTCTACTCTACCTATATAAATACTACATTATTTTTCATAAGGAACTACGTTGAAACTTGATCCCTAGATAATAGATCTTGGGTACGTAGGCAACCATTATTTGGTTCAGTTTCATCTCCCCCCAACATCAAATTCCTCTGTTTCTTAGTGCGTTCTTTACCATTGCTCTCGTTGTGTTGAAGTAGTTTACTGCCGAAACAAGTAGATATTGTGGTAGGATGAAATCTTAATGAGTTAGGCAGTTACTATCCTAAATTCAACCTAAAAGATATTAGGTTTGTTTTGGAATAGAGAATATGGGTTGTTTCCTTTTTCGGTTTTGAAAATATTTTGTTTCCGGCAATTGCCTTAAAACTTTTTGGCAACTTGCCGATTCATTTTAGAAACTCAAAACCTATATAAACTTCCTTCATTCTATACTCACAACCCACACTAAATCTCACTTTCATCTCTCACCTTTCACTCCCAAGTTTCCCTCTTTTATTCTTCGCTTCAGCACTCCATCTCTACGGAGCGTGACCTGCGCCTCAGTTGAGCGCCACCTGCACTTGAACCACCTGTAACTCGATTCAGGAGGAGCTTAACAACACGCCTCTACCTGACCAAAACAAATCTAAGCGCCTATCCCCGCAGCCACTCAACTGGAACTCGAAATTCACCGCGCGCATCCCGCCTCGACATCCATAGGCACAAAAATTAAAAGTGGCGTGACCTGCGCGCCTAAGTGCTTGAACTGGAACTTCGATCGGGAACACAGCCCTACCCGGACAAAACCCGCCCAAAACATCCTCAAAATTCACCAAGGCATAAAGTGAAGCGACCCCTAAGTGCACGGAACTTCGATCCTCGACATCCATAGGCACGAAAAATTCCAATTTTTGGTGGGTTGTTCCAGGATTGTTTGCAGCTGTTCTAGAGAGTAGTTTTGTGATAACATCTCCTACAGTCATACCGGAGCAGTCTTTCGAAGACTTGTTGGGAAGCGAGACTTATGGAGGTTGGTTCCGCGACAAAATCTTGCAGTTAGGATGGCGGCATATACTAGTAAGTGATGACGACTCGTATTCACCTTAGCTTACTGCATTTTTCTACAATAATATTACTTTCTATTATAACCAAGATGGAGAACAAAAATTTTCCCTTGCAATTAATGACACGACAATGGAATTCAGTAAGTCTTTGGTAGCGTTAGTTTCGGGATTGCCCTTGCTTGATCCTATGCACACGTGGGGATATATGACCGATAATGCATACATCTATGACTATACATATTTCCATGAGTATTATGGGGGAGGGGTATTTCGTATAATGGACCAAGGGCGTTATAACATAGCCCTTGGTAGCCTGTCCCTCAATGTAGGCACCACAATGTTATTCATCCTAATGAATATTTTAGGGGAGTGGCAGTTTAATTTTGCAAATAGTACCGCTGGTGACGTTTTTCTTGTTTTAGCTGAGGGACGTCGCCGATATGACATTCCCCGAGTATTAGTGGCTAGTCTTAAGAGAGCCCAAAGCATGAGGCATAAGTATCTTCTTATGCCTGTTTTGGTTGGTCGCATCATGCGCGATTGTTTACCTGAATTCTGTACCTAGTTCACGGATTGGAAAAGGGTTGAAGTCATGAGACCCACCAATTAGGTGGTTCGTTCATTTCAAGTTATGATTTGCCGGGTTGGCAGGTGCAACCTCATTTGGTTGCTCCTTACACCCCATCAGACCTAACAACACTCGACAGGTTAGCACGAGTTGATGACACACGGTGGCGGGCTTGGCAAGTTATCATGGCATGGCAGGACGCAAAAGAACTTCATCTCTTTGAAGAGGAAGATGAGGAAGATGATGATTAAACGGGAGATAAGGTAAGTTTTTAGTTTCAGTTAGTGTCTACTTATGTCCCAAGCAATTTAATTCTTGTTAACCCCATAACGGGTGGAACTCCTATAGAGTTGCATCAGTTTTTATTTTCTATATTAGTATGTTTTAACCTTGTTTTGCAGATATTCCAGAATGTCACGCGTTTCCATGGTATTTTTTCTACCCTTTTTATTTAAATACTTTGAGGACAAAACATGCTTCTTGTTTGGGGGTGGCATAGAAACACATGTAATTAATACATCTGTTAGGATATAGATATGTATAATATGCACTTGTTTTCTAGTAAAAATTTAAAATTTTCAAAAATATAAATAAAAAGTTGGGTTAGTTATTAGTGAAACCCCCCCAATTGCAAGATCCAACGGTTACGAGATGAATTTCTTTTTTCAGATGAAGAAATCTGACCGTTAGATCACTCAAATAGTATCACTAAATTTTTGAAAAAATGGGGTAACACTTATTGCAACTAGTAATGGGGGGGTAAGTCTAACTAACCCTAAAAAGTTTATGCTATACACTTTGGAATATTGGTATTGTTTTCTTTCTCTATGCTTTTAATAATCTAGAAATCTCACGTAGCGTTGTATTAAAATAGTTTTTAGAAACTTAGGTTAATATGTAGATAATAATCTTTTCATCTTTCTATAAATATACTGTATGAGTATCTATGATTGTTTGGCAGTAAGTTTCTGAAATCTAGGCTAAAGTACTTATTTTACAAATCCTGTGAGAATATAGCCTAAAGCCTTATATGAGTGAAATATTTGAGAAATGACACAAGGGAGAAGTAAAATCCAGATAGAGAAATCACACGTCCACTTGCTTGATCATTATACCATATCCTAAGCGAGAATTTAGGCCCTCTTTGGATCGATATAGCCAGAAATTCAAACCTATAAATTATTTTCCGCTAGTCGCCCCTTTGAGCCTTCCTTTAGCCTTTCATAAACCGGAAATCCTTTAACCTTTTCCAAAACAAAATAAAAAAAAAAAATAAAATCAGCCTACCTATTATTTGAATGAGTCTGAGAATAGAGATGAAGAATAGAAAAGAGAAAGAACTTTGAAATCAAGAATTTGTTAGTCGCTTCAAATAAGAAAAGAAAGTTTTCATCCAAAAAATAAATAAATAAAAGAAAATAAAAAGTTAGAACTCCAAAAATAGAATCAAAGGAGTCAAAAGCCAAAGAAAAATAAAAAAATATAGCTAAGGATGGAAACAAAGTGTAGAAGCAAAAGTAAATAACAAGGTTTCTCTAGTTACATAATATGAAGACTCTATTATCTCAAACTTGTCCTTTTTGAATATCTATTTCCTTCCTTCTTAAATCATCTCCTAATCCCCGCAACACCTAATAAATACTTCTAACTCAATTAGAAATAGGGTAGTGTGATAGTAAGTGGCAGATGTGTTTGATCGACTCCGGCTTCCTTGTGTGTCATTGAGATTGTAAGGTAAAGTGTGCCCACTGCGCACTGGAATAGCGAAACTTGAGCGGAAAAATCATAGTGGTTTTTGTCTTGACATTTATGTGAGGACCTACTTAAATACGTTATTCCGAGTTTTAAGAAACGGACCTGCTAGTGCATTTCATAGTATTACTCATTGTATATATATTTATTCGTAGATGATTGATTATTATGCATATATTAGCTTAGGTTTCGACTTGATTATTCTGTATTCATTGCTAGTGAGATATATAGATAATTGGGAGCATAAATAAAGAAACAATAGTTTTATTTCTTAGTCGTTGTAGTATAGATGAAGCTTGTGAGTACCTTCACTGGAAAACTCTCACGAGGCTATAACTCGTCCACTAAGGAATTCCTAGTGGTTTAAGGCCTTGTTGCATATGGTCAATGCAATCACACTCGGCGAAACGAGATTAGTTAGAACTCCATTTTTGGTCACTTATTCTAATTTCTCATATTTGCTTGAGGACAAGCAAAATGCTATTTGGGGGTGGTTTGATAAGAGCCCAAAACTGTAGTTTTAACCCCCTAACAATAATACTTTTAGACCAATTATGCGAGTAATAAATAAGAGTTAATGTTGATTACGTGCTTTTATGTATTTCAAGCATTGGAGTCGATTATGTGCAGAAATGTGTCACTTTTGCAAGATAAAGGAGCAAAGGTTGGTTGCTAAGAAGTTCTGTGATTAAAGGCCAAGATTCAAGGAGAAAAAGCCTTTTTAAAGCTCAGTCAAAGCTGAAAAGTCAAAGCCAACGCGGGCAGAAACAGCGCACAAAAGTCAGCAGAACTTCCAAAGACCGTATCTTTTGACTCAGACCTCGGAATTGGTCCTAACTTATGTCAAAACAACCGTCTTGGAAAGAGCTTTCCAATGTTCCAAACTTTGACCCAATCAGAAGAGTAGAAGTGGACGAAAAGTCTATTGAAATAAAATCCAGCTGAAAAGACCTCTGTGGATTGAAGAAATTGGGTTTTGGGCTCGATTTTCCGACCCAAAACATGGCTCCTCAGCCCATGTACAAAAATGTGGATCTTGTCTCCTCCATTTGAGGACACAAGACTTAACTCTTAAGCATCTAGTTTTTTAAGTAGCCATTAGCCAATAATTCTAGATCTAGTTTTAGACTTCATTAATTAGTTTCAATAGCTTGTTTTAGATCTAGATTTTTATGCATTCAGTTAATTAGTTTTTCAATTCCAATAGATTAGTTAGAACAAAGTAGATTATTATTTTAGAATCAATTTTAGTTTTACAATAAAGTATTAGTTTTTCAATTCAATTTAGTTTCATTAGATCAATAAGTTAGTTGTTACTCATAATCTAGTTTCAAGTATTAAATCACTTAGATCTAATTTCAATAATTTAGTTATAAATCATTTCTTAGTTGTTGATTTAGTTTTAAATTCTTGAGTAGTTCAAATTAGTAAATTTATAATCTTTATATCATGTCTTGCTTAAATTCGTATAAAAATGATTGTTTGATGACTCAAGGCTAAACCTCCATTAGAGGGATTTGAGAAAGCCTTGATGAAAACTTGATTGTGTAGTGTAGAAATAGTTGTAAGAGTCTATTCCACTCTAGAAGGTAGTTGATTCGCCATGAGAATGGGTTGAACTTCCTCACATGCTAGTCATTAGTTGGTAGAGATTGCCAAGATTGATTAGGGATTAGAATGACCAATTCTTATCTTAAGATCGTAAGAATTGGATTACAACAATCTATGCTAGTTTATTAAGTTGGATTCAAGGTGGAATCAAATTCCCCTAATTCTTTATCTAGTATCAATTTAGCATTTTGTAGTTAAGTTATTCGTATCTTGTTTAGTATTTGAATTACCATCGTAGTATAATTCCATATTACTCTCATTAACTTTGGTATGACTGATAATCTTAGTTAACGCGAATTCTAAAGAACTAGGAGTGGAACGAATCTTCTACTCCACTTAGTGCAATAGCATCGAGAGTAGAAAACTTTAATAATCAAGCATAAAGTTTAGTTTTAGTTTTACTTGCGTTGAGTTTTCGTCGCTTATTCGTAGGTAAAACTATCATTTTTACCTTTATCAATTAACCTTTTCATAAACCGCAAATTTCTTATCCTATATAAAAGAAAAACAAAATAAATATAAATATAGCCTACCCACTGGATAAGTTTGAGAAATAGGATGAAATGAAGAAAAGAAAAGAGAAAGACCTGTGGAAAACCAATATTTGTTAGTTGTTTTAAAAAGATGAAGAAAGAAAAGAAATTTTCCATCCAAAGAAAAGAAAAATGAATAGAAATAAAATAAAAAGTTAGAACTCTAAAAATAGAATCAAATGAGTCAAAAGCCAACCCAAAAGGGCTAAGGATAGAAACAAAGTGTAGAAGCAAAGCAAGAACAAGGCTTTCTCTAGTTACATAATTTGAAGACCATATTTTCTCAGACTTTTCTATTTTGTTTATCCATTCCATTTATTCTTAAATCATCACCCAAAAATTGTTGATTGTTTGCCCCCAGGCATGTCTGACCACTCACCCATTATTATCTCCATTTTGAATAATGTCTCTGTAAGTCTCCCTTTCAGGTTCAGCAATTTTTGGGTTCTGCATCCTGATTTTTTGGGTGCGTTTCTGGCTAGCTAGAATGAAGCAGTGTTTGGGTGCCCCATGTTCGTCCTCACCCAAAAACTGAAGAATCTAAAGAATAAGCTAAAAGGGTGGGCAAAATTCTTCTGTTCGGATTTATCTAAGAAGACAAAAGCAACAAGAAAAGAGCTCAAAAGCATCCAAAAAGAACAACAAAGCAATCCTATGGATAGACTGTTAAGCATACGGGAGAAGGAAGCTAGAACCACTCTTTGTCAAGTTATTATCATGGAAGGGGAGGACCTCCGACATAGAACAAAATGTGATTGGATGAAGTACGGTGATAAATGCACTGAATACTTCCACAAGACGCTCAAAGAGAGAAAAGGCAGGAATCTTATATGGACTATTCAGGACTCTTCTGGACTTAGGAGGGAGGGACAGGTGGGGGTTTCAGAAGCATTTGTAGATTATTACAAAGGGTTGTTGGGGCAAACTGCCCCGGTTCTATGTGATGCGGCAAGTATGGAGGAGCTCCACTTCCCAAGAGTGCTCACTACACACGAGGCAGAACTTATGGTACTGGATTTTACTGAGGCAGAAGTACAGCTAGCATTATTTGAGACGGAAGATAATAAGGCCCCAGGCCTGATGGGTTCAATGCATATTTCTTCAAAAAGAACTGGCAGCATGTGAAGGCGGAGTTTGTTAAAGCTGTTACTTCGGTGTTTGCAGTGAAGACAATTAATAAAGGAGTCAATTCGACGCACATCAGCCTCATCCCTAAATGTGCAACTCCCTCAAGAGTAGAAGAATTCAGACCTATTGCCTGCTGCAATGTCATCTATAAGTGTGTATCTAAGCTCCTCACGAACAGAATGAAGCCGTATATGCCTGACATCATCTCCACGCAACAATCGGCTTTCATCCCTGGCAGATCGATCCAAGATAACCTCCTGTTGGCTCATGAGCTTATCAGAAGCTATAACCGGGCACACGGGACTAAAAGATGCTCAATCAAGATTGATATTACCAAAACATATGATACAGTCAGCTGGCAGACTATTGAGAAAGTTATGGCGAGATTCAGATTCCATGAGAAGTTCATTGAGTGGACAAAGATGTGCTATTCCTCACCATACTATTCTATTATAGTTAATGGTACACCATAGGGATACTTTGCTGGTTGTAGGGGCCTCCGACAAGGGGATCCTATATCACCGTACTTGTTTGTCCTTGTCATGGAGGTACTTGGTGGAATGCTGAATCGAAGTGTTATGGCGAAAGAAATTTCTTACCACTCTAAATGTAAGAAACTTGACATTACGCATCTGTGTTTTGCTGATGACGTCTTGGTGTTCTGCAAAGGGGATGAAAAGATAGTGAGAGCAGTGAAGAAGACTATTGATGATTTCTCGTGCGTAATCGGGTCCGAAGCTAAGTAGGCGAAGAGCGACCCTCCCTTGCGGGAAGTATGAGTAATCCGCGAGGCACGTGAACTGGCGGATATTTTGGAAGAAGGTTGGGTACGTACCCGGTCACTTACCTAGGATTGCCTCTCACCGCAGCAAGAATGGGTATTAAAGAATGCCCGCCATCGATTTTAAATGGTCACCAAGAAGATTTCTAATTGGAAGAATAAGTCGCTCTCTCATGCGGGAAGGCTCCAATTGATTGATCGATCCTATCCTCTCTTCATGTTTATCGGGCTCGAACGCGTTTGTTCTACCCAAAAATTTTGCGAGATATTGCTAAGCTTTGTAATATATTCCTATGGGCAGGGCCAGACATGACACCGAAGATGCACCATGCTAGTCACATCCTCACTAGAATGGATAAAGAACAGGGAGGATTGGGAATTGTGGACCCTAGCATGTGGAACAAGGCAGCTTACTGTGGCCTGGTGTTCAAGATAGCCAGCTATGAGGACTCTTTATGGGTCAAATGGACAATTGAACATCATGTTCGGAAGCAGCACTTCTGGACAATGGTGATCCCAGCGGACTATTCATGGGTTTGGAGGAATGTCCTAAAGAACCGCAAAGCTGCCCAGAAGTTTGTTAGGCACCAGATAGCGAGAGGCAAGCAAACATATGTATGGCACGACCCATGGTGCCACGACACTCCGCTCATCTTTTGGGATGAAGCAGTACTACTGCTACAGGTCCCGCACTCTGCTTTGGTTAGTGAACTTATAGCCGATGGAAGGTGGAATCACATTGTTTCGAGCCTACCTGATAGTGTGCTGAAGAAGAAGATTGAAGGCACCGATATAAATCACATGCTACAGCAGGACCAGGTCATCTGGACACCGACTTCTACAGGTAGATTTACAGTCAAATCAGCGTATATGGCCTTAAAGCAGCTCCGACCAAGAGTGAAATGGTATCGAGTGGTTTGGGGTAAGTTGGTTATACCGAAACACTCGTTTACTTGGATGGCAGTTATTCTCGAATAGCTTACCAACACAAAACCGACTGGTTAAGAAGAAAATAATCCACCACTCGATATGCGGATTCTGCAATGCTTCTAGGGAGCATTCCAAGCATATCTTTTTCGATTGCCCGTATACAAAAGAGGTTTGGTCTAGTGTTAAAGGTTGGCTGGGCTTAAACACGCAAGTGAAAGCATCGACTGTAGAGTGGTACAGCCTATTCAGGATTTGTCGTTATGCCTCGCTCGAATCTGAAATTCTTGGAGCGAATAATCTCGCCACAATATATGCCATCCGGATAGAGAGGAACTTAAGGAAATTTCAGCGTAAGAGGCACTCGGCGCATGTATGTGCAAAGATCAAGGTAGAGATGAAGACGTATCTACAAAAATGATGTCCGGAAGTGCGAAATAGTGGCGGAAAAAGGTACTCTTGGGCCGGGATCGGTATCAAGTGCAATACAAAGTTGGCGTTCTGTGTGATGCAAATGGTCCAAGCCGCAACCGGGGTTTTACTTGGTCAACACGGATGGGTCGGTCTGGCCGACGCTAATGGGTATGGTGGTGTTATTCGAGATGAGTTTGCGCCGTTAAACTAGCGTTCTGAGGGAGCTCGACCAAAAGTTTGGTTATCACTCAAGAGCTGGCAGTTGAGGGCCGGAATGAAGGGAGCAATCCGGATAGGAGCGAGAAGGATTTGTGTATGTTTAGACTCAAAGGGAGCAATAGGATCTATTATCGAACAGAGGAGCCGCCATGGTACTCGCCTCAACATTTTGGGTGCTATTGCCCGTTTGAAGATCCAATTTGAATGGGTGGACTTCAAGCATGTTTTCGAGGGAATCAAATCGAAGTTCGCGACTACTTCTCTAAGTTAAGCAAGGATCATGAGGATTCAATTTTGTATTTCCTACCTCCTGTAGACTATGAACTCTCAGAAATAGTAAAGGAGGATGCACAAGGGAAAATGTATTTGAGAATATGAGTTTTTTTTTTTATTATTTAATACAAGTCGAGGTCTGCCTAACCTCTAAATGCTTCAAAAAAAAAAAAAATAGGTTGGTGTGATAGTAAGTGGCAGATATGTTTGATCGACCTCGGCTCGTTTGGATGTCATTGAGATTGAGAGAAAGTGTGCCCACTACACACTGGAGTGAGTGAAACCTGAGTGGAAAAATCAGAGTATTTTTGCCTTGACACATTTGTGAGGACCTACTTAGGGATGCTATTCCAAAGTTTCATAAACGGACCTGCCATTGCATTTCATAGTATAGTTCATTGCATGTTTATTTATTTTTAGATGATTTGATTATTATACATGTATTAACTTAGGTTTTAAAATTAGTATTCTTTATTCCTTACCAGTGAGATGTATGGACACCTGAGATTGAATTAAGAAAACATGATGTTACTTCTTAGTCATTATAGTATAGATGAAGTTTGTAAGTATCTTCTCTGAAAACTCTCACGAGACTAAACTCATCCACTAGGGTAAACCTAGGGGTTTAAAAGGCTTGTTGCACATGCTAAGTGTAATCATAATTCCTACGAAAATGAGTTAGGATTTTTATTTTTGTTATTAGTTTAGAGTTAGTTTGCTCGACGACTAGCAAAATGTAAGTTTGGGGGTATTTGATAAGCACATAAATGCTACACATGTATGCCCATATTTATGTTATATTGTCTAGTTAATTAATATAAGTTCCTTTGATTAGTCTATTTCCTTGGTTTTACATAAATCAACGCAAATACGAAGAAACGGGCTGGGACTGAGAACTTTACGGAGTTGTGAGATTCTCACGTCTTGATTACAGAGAGAATACACAAAACAAGATATGAAATAACATGTGTATGACATTATAAAGCTACTGTAAAAAGTTGAGGTACTGTTGTCAAGATGTCAAAGCGCGCTCGTGCTTCCTTTTAAAATCGCAGAATTACAGTGTTTTCACAGCACCCTTTGCAGCTTATCTCCACCGCTTGAACTCGATTTGGATAGTTCCAAAAGTAATTAAAACACAGAAAGGAAGCTTTCTAAAGCAGTTCCAAGTAGGGGTGGGCAATGGGCCGGGCCGGGCTAGCCCAGCCCTAAATATTTAAAGCCCTTTATATATTAAGGCCGGGCCGGCCCGACCCTAAAGTTAGCATAGGGTCGGGTCGGGCCGGGTCATAAGTCTAAATCTCAAGCCCTGACCCTACCCTAAGCCCTCTTTAAAGGCTTTAGGGCCGGGCCTATATATTTTATTCTTTTTATTGCATCAGTTTAAAAACTCATTTATATTACAAAAATGTACATAAATCTACAAACTCAAAATCCCACTAATCTAGTAATAATCCCGAATAAGTTCAACAATTTAAAATGCACATCCACAATATAAAATGTTACAATCTATAATTCTATATCCAACCAAAGATAATTTTTATCTTCATTGATAGTTACAAAATGTTATTAGATTCCAGTCTGTTGGTCTAAGTAAATAGATGACCTACTTCACTATGCAAAGACAAAAAGAAAACCTGCTACAAGAAAATTCGCTGACTGTTAATACAATAGAGACTTAAGATCCCCTTAATGAACTAGGATAATATATATTATAGAAAATAATCAAAATTAATTAAGTATATATGTTATAGAAAATAATCGAATGTTAGTTCACAGAGAGGAAGACTGCCAATGTGAACTTGACAGCGCCTTAACGTCTTCCAAGGCCATGACAATCTTTTTGGCAATCAAATTGGAAGGCCCTCAATTCTGCTCACTTCGTATGTGAAATAGAATGGCATACCATAATTTTCCTGTAAAGCAACTTTAGCACTTGATTGCAAGCACAACTCAAGAAAAAATTAATTAAGTATACCATCCAATCCCATCCATCTTTGATGCTTTTAGGATATTATATAGAAAGTTCTTTTTTTCTTAAGAATAAGTTTGAACTACAAAAAACATAAACTGAAAGTAACTTGTTCCACAAAACTCCAAGATCTTTTCCAACAGCAATACCAATCCAGAACAAAACTCAGACAGACTCCACCTAGTAAAAGAATCTAGGTACTTTACCACCAACATTCTTCCTTCTGGCCTCTTCATGATGCATGATGCCAGCATAAGTTGTCAGCGCAATATATCCAAACTGCAGTGTCCAACATAAACAATTTTAGACGCTTCACATACAACATGATCTAGAGCATTCTGTCACTGTATTGCTAATGGCTAATGCAAGGAACTCATAATTTGTCTAGACTCTAGATGGAAGCAGCACATGTAACTTCATTCAAAACTAAAGGACTAAACAAGAGGATCAGACTAACCTGTCTAAATGGAAGCAACCTTGCAGTCCAGGGCTCGATGTCTTTAACGCCAACATCAAAATGAGGACTAATGACTCCACACTTGTTAAGTCACCCATTGAGTTCAACCACAATCTTTCCAGATCTGTGATCATCGACATACTCAAACTCCCCAATATAACCATGCTTCTGCATAACAAGAAGGAACTTTATTTTTTTTATATAGAAAGTTCTTAATCCTTCACAAATGAAACAAGTATATTATCCATGTTTCCGAGGGAATAAAGAATGTTGCATTTACCACTTTACCAGTGCACTAAGCTGAAAATGTTGTTTCAGACAAGCAAGGTACATAGCACGCACTATGGTCTTGACAGGGTGAGAATCTCATATACAAGAAGGCTACAGATGACAGCCAAGACACCATTGATTGAGCGAAGAGTTGCAGCAGTGAAAATTTCAGAAAATGAAGAAACTAACTCTGTACAAAACATTCTAGGAAACAAAGAAGCAACATGGCCAAGTGAAAGAAAGTACCTGCAACAGTTAAAAGAAAACATAAATCAACATATAATAAGAAGAAAAGCAGAAAATGAGATTATTACTAGATTATATAACATAAAAAATATAAGAATTAAATGAGATGAATCATGAATAAAGTAAACAGAAATTCTTACAAGTTATAAACAATTAATCAGTAGAGTATTGCTCACCTCCAAAATAATATCAAGGAAGTGAATCTTCATAAAGTCACAAAAAGTGGGAGAACCTTGTGAGATAGCTACAAAATAAATAAGTTCCAAGTCCAAAAGATTCTCCTACGCAAAAAAGGATCGCTGCACATACAAAATTACAGGTCCTGATCTTCCATTAACATGTGTGCCTTGAAGTCTTCCAAATCTTCATCTTGTAACACTTCCTCAGCTTGAAACCTGTCTTTTAAACAAATTAACGCCTCAACTGTTTCAGGTAACAAAGAACTTCGACATTTGCTCACGACACGTTCACTTGCACTGAATGCTGATTCAGACGGTACACTAGATACCGGTATAGTTAATAAATCACGTGCCATTGCAGCAAGAATAGGATACGCAGTTCCTTAGGTCTTCCACCATTCTAGAACATCAAATGATTCGCTAGAATCAACGATAGTCGGTTGGTCTAAGTAACGCTACAAATCAGATTTGCATGTCTTAACAGCCAACTCCCTACGCTTTGATAACAAGGCAAAGACCATGTTATCATCTCCAACAGAACTGGTAGTTGCTTCAGTCACAACACTCCCATTTTGATTCATCTTTCGAGAATACTCCTCAAAGAGTTCATACAACGTAACTCTATAATCTTTCAGTTTTGGATTCTCTTTAGGAATAGGATTAGCTTCGGTAACAGGAGGGGCAACATAGTTATAATTAAGGTCCAAGCACAACTCTAAGACTGTGAGCTTATAACGAGGGTCCATGCAAGAAGTTAAGCCAAGAACCTTTGGAATGTCCTTCCAATATTTGTCATACTTCAATTTTATGCTTTCACACAGATTCCTAAAGCTAGGTTCATGTTCATACCTTTTCAAAAGCATTGCAATCTTAGTTAGCTGAAAACAAAAAACACTAGAGGTAACATATTTCATCCCAGAAAACAGCTTAGTCGACTCATAAAATGGTTTCAAAAAGTCTCGAATGACAACTGCGTTATGCCAATCAGCATCAGAAGGTATATTCACAAAATCTGAATCATAAAAAAATAGTTCAAATGCACCCTTGTATGGTGTAGCAGCTAACAACATGAGGTAAGTCAAATTCCATCTTGTTTGAATATCAATGGGCAACCTTCGTTTTTTCATGTTGGAACTTTCACAAGCATCGAAAAACTTCTCAAGCTTCGATTGAGAAGACTTGGCATGTCTCACACTTTCTCTTATATTATGAAGAGAGCTCTCAACAAATTTCAATCCATCTTTCACTAATAGGTTTAAAATATGTGCACAACAGCGTTGATGGAACAACTCTCTACCCACCTTATCATTTCTAAAAAGTGAACTTGCATCTAGACACACACAAATCATTATTGGAAGCATTATCCAATGTTATAGTCCCTATCTTGTCACATAGATTCCACGCTAACAAGTTAGCATAGATGGCATCACCGATTGCTTTACCCATTTGATGAGGTGAAGGCAGCATAGAAACTAATAATTCTCTTGTGTAACTTCCGGTCTTGATAATAAAATGGGCAAGAAGACACACATACCCTAAAACCTGATTTGAAGT
Source organism: Coptis chinensis (assembly GCF_015680905.1). Lineage (NCBI taxonomy): Eukaryota > Viridiplantae > Streptophyta > Magnoliopsida > Ranunculales > Ranunculaceae > Coptis > Coptis chinensis. Next base: position 78,805,171 of record NC_141463.1, on the reverse strand, counting down.
CCACATATCGATGTGAAACAGACCTTACCAGGGATATTTTTCAAAAGCTCTTTTAGATCATCTTTTCCTTTTGAAAACATTTCAAACATATCAGCTCTTAAGGTTTTACACTAACTAATAGGTTTGAACTGAGGGTCAAATGCCTTCAAAGATATACCTTTTAAAAGCGGGTTTGTCAACTTTATTGAAAGGCAATTCTTCACTAATGATGTACCTAACGGTTTCTTTCCGAAGCTCTTTCTTGATTAAAGGTAAAACAATAAATCCCACCCAGTTTCGGTTACGCCTACTATATGGTCGTCCCCAACACGTTCGGTTAAGCTTCACACAACGGATCATATGTCTCTTAAGGTGGGTTGTCCCACTAGAACCCCCAAAAACCAGTTTTGAACTACAAATTTTGCAAACGGCTTTCATTAAAGCTTTCCCATCAGGTTTTTTAATCACAACCCCGTCCTTATCTTTCTCGGAAACTTGGTCAAATTGTTTCCAAACAATTGACGTCTTCCTAGTAGATAATTTAGGTGGAATTTGAACCACAGGTTCAACATTTGGTTCCTCAGCAACACCCATATCAACATCGATACCCATATTATCAACATCAACATCCATGACAAATCAATGAACAAAAAATTGAGTAAAATCAGAAACCAACAAACCTCGAAAGCGTGCAACACGTATATCACAAGGGAAGAAATACTACTGAAACATGTACACAAATGAAATAGCATAATAATCAATCACCAATACCATAACACATAACAAATGACAAAGGTTGTTTTTTGTTTTTTGGTTTCTGTGTAGAAGTAAGTGGGAAATAAGTGAGAGAAACCTTTTTGAGAGAGTGAGAGAGTAGAGTAGAAGGGATCAGGAGATTTGATGAATAAAGTTTTATTTTTTATTAGGCTCATTGTAATGGTGCTCATTACAATGGTGCTCATTGTTCATAATGGTGAAAGAGATACCTTTTCCTTTGATCATTACAATGGCTAGAGAGATACATTTTTGAGAGAGTGAGAGAGTAGAGTAGATTTAATTCGAGCCTGCTAGGTTAGATTGGGAGTTCCGGAGAGATAGAAACAATTAGATTTAGTTAGATAAGTTTTTGTTATATATCACAAGTTATTGGAAATACCCCCCTGTAAGTGATAAATTACAAAGGTGTGTATATTTATAGTGGTCAAAATATAACTAGGGCTTGGTTAGGGCTGAATTAGGGTCGGGCCTATGTTTCAGAACCTTAGCCCTAGCCCTGTCTTAGAAGGCATTATTAGGGCCGGGCCGGCCCTGCCCTAAACTCTGTGAGGGCTTTCGTTGTGAGGGCTTTATAGGGCTTAGGGTCAGGTCGGTCAGGGCCGGGTTAGGGTCGTTAGGGCCAAATTCCCACCCCTAGTTCCAAGGCTTGCATGCCCTAATCAAAGCCTCTATATATACAAAGCAAAATGAAGAGACAAAAGAAGAGCTCTCCAAAACACAAGAAAATAGGAAAGAAGAAAGAGAGAAATAGGAGAGAGAGAGCTCCAGAGAGAAGAAGAAAGAGAACATGAGAGGAGTCTCACCAAGCCGAAACAGGTTACATCCTTTGAGGCCAAGACTTGGAGCTAGGTGCACAACTGTTAGAACTTTGGGATAGGAGAGTTGGAGAAGAAAACACCACAGCAACCTCACGATTTTGTTAAGGGAGTCTTTTTCATCTGTTTTTACTGTTCCAGTTAATATGTCTAGCTAAATAATAAGCTAGGGCTTAGAGAAATCCCTAGACTTGCGTAGGTTTATACTGTTTAGTTGATTCATTGTTCTCGGAACTTAAAGATTCATTGATTGTTTTCATATTGATATTAGTGGTTTACCTTCATTGATTATATCTTGCCTACTATGTCATGACTTGACTAGTTAATAGTTGGATTAATATTCTGTTCTTATCAAAGCATTGATTTTATCGTTTACGTAAACTTGTGAGAAGTCGTGCTATAAGAAGACGATTTTTGCTAGGAGTTTATATTCTCGTTTGTTAAAATTCAATCAAACCAATATATAGATTTATATAAGAGCTCAACGTTTACATCTTCAAAAAAGCTAGGGTTACATTTCCCTCGTGTTACTCGTAATTAAAAGAGAACTTTGAATTAATTGAATTAGGATAACTTACAACAGTCTAGGGTGGATTCGAATGCCTTAGTATTCTCTCCATTGATAATTTAATATAAGTTTTATAGTTTTCATAATTAATTTAAATAGGACTAGTTATTAGTTAATTAAAATTCCATTAAAATAACATTGTTCGGATTAGGTTAAGTAGTATTTTAATATTCAATTGTACCCAACACGCATTCTCTGTGGGATCGACCTCATCTTTGTACACCTACTACAATAGACCTCGTGCGCTTGTGAGTATTAGTATAAGTAAAATATTATTTAATTAGCCTATTAATTTAGGTCGGTTAAATATCTATCAGCGGTCAGCGACCCTAGCCACCTTGGTGGCCCTAGAATCAGGTGCATCTACCTTTCGCTTAGCCAGGCTGCTTGGTCGGCGTGGCACGAACCCGATCTCCTCCAAGTCTAGAGGCGAGCCCTCCCTCAACCTCTCCTGTGGAGCGACCCCCGCGCCATCAGTGCCACCATGGACAGGTCACTTACCGACCTACCCCCAGACCAGAGGTCCCAGCTCCTCCGACAGGACACTCATACCCAAAACGATTCCTATTTCGTTCTTCCCTAGTAACAATTCCATGGTTTCCCCTTTCCATTACCGACTCAGTAGACGACTCACTATCAATTTGACCTCGCGCTCGCTTCTTTTGGTTCCTTCTCTTCAAACGTATTTCCCGACCTCCCCTCTCCACAAAGCAGTTCGCTACTTCAGGCAGCCTTTTTTGTTTCTAAGCTCGACTTAGCTTAGCGAACTTCTCAATAAACCCCACTCGAACTCCCCCTTGAAACAGCGATCTCTGCAAAACATCAATGATATGAATCAAATTCAAAACCAACTACCAAAACATATAAGCAACAGACAACAAAGCGATACATACCAGCAAAATTACAAACCCTAGTTTCAACACTAAACCCAGGGGCACAATAATTTCCAACCACTAATAACGGTCTCTTTTCCCAGGATTCGTTACTAACCCTATCCAGGACACTCGACTTTCTGGTCAGTGTCTGTAAACTAAAATTGTTGGCCCTAGACCGCTCCATAGAAAAGTGTTCCACGATATCAGTGACCTCAATGCGGTACTCACCACTCTCATTCAACAGATCAAATACCCTTAATAAATGCCACATATTGCCAACGAACTGGCAGGGCGTTTTCTCACAAAAATTTAAAAAAACACAGGTTAACCTGGGGAACGGTAACCTCATTCCAACCCTCAGCTATCCCTCACAAGCCACCACCCCATAATCTCTAGGAATGAACTTTGTACTAAAAATGTTCTCTACAGACCCTAGCTTGTAAATAGCCAGTTCGGTGACCATTATACCACAAGCTTCCCTTAACTCTACAAAGCTATTTACAGCGTTTCTATCTACAATTCTAGGAGGTAAACCACTAGAAGAAGAAGATGCCATAGCAGAAGTGGAATTACTCGTTATAGCTATTACAGATGCTGATCTCACTTCTACTTCCTCACTCTCGAAACCTACCGACTCTGCTATTACTTCATCAGATAGTGTGTCATTTGAATCAGACATGTTTTGGTTATTGTTTTTTCTTATGAACAAAGACCTACACAAGACTACTAAGAGAGAAAGAACACAAAGCAGGAGAAACGAAAATGGCAAAGAAACTAACCTGGTACTCTAAAACCTTTGCAAAGTTATAAAAAATGAGGGAACGGTGGCTCTTCAGTTCACCAACAGCGTTTTTGTACAAAAACCTTTCAGTTCCCAAGGCAAGTCATGATTGCACTCAAACCCTAGACGACACATCACCTTATATATAGCGTCTTTTCGAATTCCACAAAACGAGGCAGTTGCTATTTCTCCTCACACCTATTCGTATCCTCACATGTGCTAAACACGTGCTATCGTTCTCTCTCAGCAGGTCGCTCCTTTGCAAAAAAACGACCTACTGAGATAGGGCTGTGTGAGAGAGTAATATTCACATCTAATGAATATCGCTGCGTGTCCAAAGATCTGAGAACTACCACTGATCTCTTGTCCTTGTCCTCAAAGATCGCTTCATAGTGACTTGACTCAAGCAAGCAACCTATTTAACTTGCACCCAGAGCGATGTCACCATTAACTGATCTCACGTACTCATCCTGCGAGCTCGCTTCGAAGCGACTCGAGTCGAATAAGCGATCTCACCCATTAGCAACCTCCATAGCGCTCAATCCTCTCGTCTACAATGACTCGTAACATAAGTCTTTAATATAGCAATCAAGGCCGAGGCTTCAGGCACGCTTCGCAATAAATGTCTTTAACTTGCCATCATGGCTCACAAGTTACCTGAAGACCTGGAACTGACCTGACACAGGAGAGCAAGAGGCATGGGCATCTTGCCTATATAAAGAGAATGAGGAACTATGTCTGACTGATTCAAGTCTCCCCAAAGAGAAAACTTGATACGTGAGGCGGTTCGATCCCACACAAACTTGGTCAAACCCAATCAAACAATCCTTTCTCCCCATTTTCCTACATCGGTGGGTTAACCGAAATACAACCTTTACAAGTGGGAGAAGAGGTGAATAATGAGTTGTTGAAAAATAGAGATTTAGAGTTGGAGAACATGGTCATCGCTCAAGATTGTCAAATCGAACGATTGGACTTTGATTGGCTCCTCTGACTTCTTAACCTCTTCCAAAACTAACACAGCCTGAGCAGCAATATTAATGTCTTTGATTGACTCCTCCGATTTCTTAACCTCTTCCAAAACTCGTTTAGATAGGTAATTGACTAATTCCTTGATCATCTCCTTAGAATTCATACTCAATTCCTTCTTCCCCTGTGCAATTGGTACCTTATCGTACTTCTCACTATCTTCCTCCATAGTATATTTATTCTCCTCCTCCAAACCATAAAAAGATTCAATGTAGTTGGGTATTTTCCATATATACATACACCATACATAAGTTTATCAGCTGTTCCGCTTTGTCCTTTCGCCAACTTTTCAAACTATTAGTTATATCAATTCTATCCTATGATCCGCTGATGAATTAGCAAGCCCAGCGACATCTATAAGATGACATAAAATTCCATATTGTTTGTTGCTATCTTCAAACATATAGCTAAGAATGGGATCAATCGGATTCTGCAATTTAATTGCTTTATCACAAGTATTAAAAGTTTTAATGAAAATTGAAGATACCTCAAATACTGGTTATCTTTCAGACTCACGTCTATCCACTCCCCAAGTATGATGGCTTTGTGATCAGGGATGGAGCCAGGAGGTGCGAGATTATGTGCACACCCCACCTCACCCCACCCAAAAAAAATATGCAATTGTTTTTTTGTCAGAAGGTCTAAACAATAAAGATCAACAAAATTATGCATTTATTTCAATTCACAAAACTAGAGTGTGTTGACTACTAAAAATTTAATATGGACTGACGAAGCTAACTACTTAAGAACTTAAACCATTAATTGATACTACTATGTCTATATATATCTATTAATCTAGTCCACAAGTCTACAACAATTCAATAATAAATTGTTAACTTCCTATAATGTTATAAGTCTATATAACTCTACTATCATGTGGAAAAAATTATAAAAGATTAACATTGAAAGTAAAAAATTACATTGTTTTTTTTAAGTGAAAATTTTATTGATAATGATAACGAGTTTTACAAATAATTAGGACAAATGTGTAACAAGCTGCATCACAAGTCTTTTCTGATTTTTTTTTTTTTTTTTTTTTTTTTTTGAGGTCGGCTTGTTTAAGAATTGAGAGTGAAAAAAAGTGAGGGAGAGCTTATTGGTTTGTTATGGGTGATTAGAATTATACAAACTGATCGGTTGGCTTTAAGCCTTTGGCTATTTGTTTTAGTCTCATTAACCCATAAAACATTATTCAAAGACACATTTATCCCCTTTTAATGGTTTTGGACTCAAAATAAATGATAAATGATAATTTTATAATGGCAAAAAGAGAAGTAAAAAAGCGTTGGTTTATTGAAATATTTTTTATTAGTTTTTTTTTTTCATACTATTTTTTTTTTTTTTTTTGTTAATTATATTCTCACTATAGTTATAAAAATTTGGGGGTAGTGAAAAAAAAAAAAAAAAAAAAAAAAAAAAAAAAAAAAAAAAAAAAAAAAAAATTGGGGAGTGTGAATCCTTATAGTTTGAAGATTTTTCTAGGCAATTAGTTATATGTGATATCAGGAGGTGTGAGACCCCTATATCTATCTATGTTTGTGATATAGGTACTTTATAGCCTCCGACTCATGGGTGATGGCTATTTCAGCGTAGCTGACCATTTTCATAGCCACTCCTCTTGTTTGTTCCCCATTAATAAAACGAAAATAGTGAAGACCAGACAAAATGTGATAATAAAATCCCAATTTATCATTCTCATTAATTATCATCTCTCTTTAGGTTATTGGAAACAGTCGTGATGCATTTCTTAACATCTGGCAGGTCAGCAAATATTGAGCCTCGATATTTAATACGATCTTCTACAATCATTTCGGCTTGTTGTTTCAAAAGAGAACTAGTTTGGTTTTTTTTTTTAATTGAAACCCTAGATTTTTTTGGTTGGGGGTTGTTTCCTCAAGTGAAAAGTAGAAACTTTACACTAACCAAACTCAGGGGCCTAGCAAACCTGGGCCACTAAAATGGGCCCATAGAGATAATTCTAGTTTGGGCCCATATAGATAATACAACTTGGTGAACTTAGGCTAAGCCCAATGGTTTGGGGCGTCATTGCACTAAACCACAATAAAATAGTTCATAAGGTTAGTGGGATAGCGTTTGAAGACCCAATGATTTTTACGAAAATAATAAAAAATAATGATAAATAAAACTCCCTAGCTGCCACTCCCAAAGGCGTATGGAAAAAAAAAATCTTCCTCCCCATTTTGCCCTTTTTTCTTTAGTATACAAATAAAATAATAAAAATACAAATGTAATTCACCAAAACTAAAGATTTTGAAAATAAATTTGGTCAAACAAATTTTTTAGCCGTCGTTTATACTGGAGTGCAGACCATACGCTATATCGTTAAAATTGGCTGTATAGATAGGTAAACTTATACCGATAGCGTTGGTGGTGGGGCGGATCCAGGATTGCCACTCAAGAGGGTTGCTACAACTAACATACACCACAAATATCCAGGATTGCCACTCAAGAGGGGCTGCTACAACTAACATACACTACAAATATTTTTGTAGGGGAATTATATACACTATTATAACTAGTTTTTTTTTTTCGACGGAAAAGTTGGGTGTGCTGGAGCACCCCCCTAGTTGGTGGGTTGGCGTTTTGACGCACCATTGTATTGGATCACAATTTCCGTCATATTTAGTGTTTTACCACCATTGGACTTAGTCTTATAGTATCTTCACACGCCATTTGACGCAACATACATCAACTAGCTAGTAGCACTTGAAATTCTATGGGATTTAGCGAGCACTTAGTTTCTTTTTTGTCTCTTTTTTTTTCAAAAATCAACGAGCAAGCAATTAGTTTACAGTTACCAGAACTCTACAAGGCATTTGCAAGCAAGCTGCAGCTAAATCTGAAGATGATTTTGAGAACTTTAATTGTTAATGCAATTTTAGAGTTGGAATAATTTGAATATGATACACAGATAAAAGAGGTTAATTAGCACAAAAAAAAACAGATAAAAGATGTACCTAAAAGATTCTAGCTGTACTTGATAAGTTGATATCTATTTAACAACTTTCATATAAGATTGTGTAATCGAAAGTAAACGCGCTGTACACTGTTTGATGAAAGCTATCAGCACTCAACAGATATAAAAGGTGGGCACGTTTGAAACACTTTTAGTCCACTGTTACAACTTACAAGTCCTGTATTTAATTTATTTTCTAAACCATAAATTATCTGGTACGACTTCTTGTCGGTATGTCATCCAAATTCTCGATCATCCTACATATAATTTCTTTAAGAAGTTGAAAACTTGAAACTATGCCAATGACTTTGCATGCCGTTGATTACTTGATTGTACATTAACATGCATACCGTATACATATTTATGTACAACTGTGCGTATGCGTGTTACCTGTGATGAATATCAGCATTGGAATTAAGCGATCACCTAGATGGTGAAAATCACCTTATAATTTTTGTGACAAAAAAGACGTAAGTTTAGACTTGAGAGTTGAAGCTAAATGATACAATTAGGGAACAGGGTATTTTAAAAAGGAAAGTGTCTGCACTTTGTGGAGCCGCATTTTTTGGTTGACTTCTAATGAACGGTTCCGACTGTATCATTCATCCTCGTTGACATCCTGATTACTTTTCAGACGTTAGATCTAGAAATAAGAAGTCAACTTCATCTTATGATTGAGTCCAACGTGTCCAGACCAGAACAGAATCACTATAAAATGGGGGAAAATTGCTGTTCACATTTAGAACAAGTCGTACAGAGAGATGGCTGTTGGAGTTCGCACTTGGGGGTTCTTGGTCTTATGCTTGTTTGCCTTCGTCATGGTCTCTACTTCAGCTCGGAACATCATTTCATTCTCAGGTGAATATTTCTATCCTTGCGTCTCAATAGTTTACGTTCAATGTAACATTTTATTCGAGGCTATTATATATGCTAGGGAGTCAGGAATAAGAGTCATATTTTGAGAGGCCATGTATGAAATATGAATATATATATATGCTTAAATAAACTATGATTTTGAAAGATGTTATATCTCTATGTTTTTTCCAATAATAATATGTTATATCTCTATGGGAGAACAATGTTTTTCGTTTACAAATTTTTCGTCCTACAAGCATATCGATTATTAACATATATATTCTCCGATTATTTTTCTTGATTGTACTCAATTTCTATTTGGATTTCCCTACTCTTTATGAATAATTTGAGTCCTTTGATACCAAGTTAGCCTCTCAAAAAATTCCTGATTATTATTCAAGAATTTAGAGATAATTAATTCTAGCTTACCAAGTACGTAGTACAATGATGTTGGTCACAGGAAATGAAGTCATAGTGCCAGAAAGGTCTCTCCAAGCAGTAAGGACCGATGACTATGGTGCACCATCAGCAAACAGTCGACATAGCCCGAAAATCAGAGGTCGCAACACCCAAGAGGTTCCATGAACCATGCATATGCTGTGTACTGCAACATGCTTGAACTTCAAGAACAATTAATTTGTTCTACAACAAAAATAACGAGGATTTATGTGTTTATTTTGCTGAAATTTGAAATAAATTGTCAGTCCCATGTGATTGCTGTTAGTCGTCATTTGGGTTATCAAGATTTTTTTTTTTCATTGTTTTCTTTTCTATATTCATCTTGTTTTTATTTGTTGATATATCTTGCCTATCTATTGTTCTTTTTATACGTACATTGTATAACTTTTTGGTACTTTTAAAGAAGGGAGATTGTTTTCTACTCTTTATGTGTACGTATATATGATAGGATGTGCAGTATAAATGTAGGCAAAGATTCGACTTCTAGCTATAGATTTCTATATGCTGGCTAAGCATAGTATAATGGTTTCTTTTTTGTTATTGATTTTTTTGTTATTGATGTGAAGAGCAAGATAAGAAAATTAGCCAATTAAGTATAATATTCGATTACTTAACCAAAACATGGATTCAATGCAAATTCAAAACCTGACTAAAGATCAGTGTGAGAACTTAAGTGTAAGAGTGTAATCACTGCAAATTGTTATTTATGCCCTATACAATGTATCAAAAAAGTTTTGGATTTTTTGGCATTTTGTTTTTCCTAGTGATAATAGTGATATTAGAATTTGGTTCACAATTAATTGTTTATTGCACTTTGGTTTAAAATTGTCGTTAGCCCATCAAAATTTTCATAATACCACATTTGCCTTTAAAATTATTGGTCATCACTTAATTAGTATTTTGATAGTTTAGTCCTACTGATAATAGTGATATTAGGATTTGGTCTACAATTAATTGTTTATTGCACTTTGGCCTCATCAATCCATCTAAAATTTCATAATATCATATTTTATTTTCCCACTAGATGCACCATTTGCCAGTGTTTGGGTTCATTTAAGGACACTGGCAAACACTATTCTCAATTTGCCGGCAAACGAAATTTTCCTACTAGAAGTGGGAAAATATAATCCACCTCTCCCCCTAAACTCTTTTGCCAGTCGAAATTTTCCCACTAGTTGAAGAAAATTTTGCCACCATCGCTCCCTCTCATCTCCCTCTCACTCATTCACTCCCTCAAGTACGGTCTGGACAGGTATCCTCTCTTTCGTTCTCTTCTCCCGTTTTCTTCATTCTCTTCTCTCTTTCCTCTCCTCACAGTTAACTTATGTCGATTGTTTTGGATGTAACGATATATGGTAGTGTATGTTAACATAAACAAAAGTCAATTGGTTAATCTGAAATTCGTGTTTGTGTTTTGTTGACCTAATTGGAATAGAATTCTATCAATTTCACTCTAATGGTTAAATCTCTTTTCATATCTACTGAGTTTGTGATGGAATACATTATGAAATTTCCATTTTGTGGATAATTTTTTCTCTTCCTGAATTTGTTTTAGCAGATTTATTTGATATAAAAAATTGGGGGTATACCAGAAAGTGTGTTGACGGGACAACAAGAATTTATAAAGAACCAAAGTATATATGGTGATTAAATGTGCTTGAATTGGTTTTGGAGATTAACTACTTAACGTGTTTTGAGTTTTTGACTTTGTGTGTGCGTGGGTGTGTTTTGAGTTTTTGACTTTGTGCGTGCTGGGTGGTGGTGCTGTTGCTGCGTGCTGGGGTGCTGGGTGCTGCTATTGCAAGGTGTTGGGGCTGGACTGGAGAGACTGACAGCGAACTTGCTGATATCCAGAAAGGGTGGGCATCAGTTCAAGTATAGGTTTGCAAATTGAATTGCATTAATATTAGATGAATTCAATTATTAAAAGAGTTTTAAGATGTATGATGGCCTTATATTTTTTTTACTTGTTTCTTTTTACATACTGTTCCAAGGGTTGTTTTATTTGATGATAAGACTAAGATCAATGTACTTCAATGGCCTGTAAAGGAGGTAGAGAGCTTGAGATTGAACAAGAAAGAATTCAACAGTGTGAAGCTTGAAGCTGGGTCAATTGTGCCCCTCAATGTGGGCAAAGCCTCACAGGTGTGTGCTTTCTCTTAACTTGTAATGTCATCAAAACATGTTAAGAGCCTGATAATGTTATCGAATACACAGATAAAATGAAAATGAAACCTAGAGCTTGATAAAGAAATTCTAAATAAACTTTTTTTTGCTGCAGATCGTCAAAGGCCACAGATGTCAGTAAACAAGTTTCTAGAAGCACCACCCCTGTACTCAAGAATGAAAAGTTCTCAGTTAGAATATTGGTAAGTCTCTCAAAGTTCTTTGCATAGAACAAAGTTATATGTTACACTCTGCGTCTTTAACTGATTGATTTATATGTTATGGAATGGATACTTCTTTCAGGAAAAAAAATAACAAAATTAACCGTCTATGTGCACCGGGCAACTGCAAAAATCTATGAAGAGTAAATTAATACAGGATTAATTGTTGCTACTCTAGTCAAGTGTATATTCCTGCAATGCTCCATAATGACTTTCAAACTCTTAGTATGATCTGTTGTGAACATCACATGTTCTTATTTGCATATGGATATTTACTGTTTCAAATGTATGCTATACCTAGGTTGATCACTCTATAGTTGAAGCATTTGCTCAAGGTGGGCGGACTTGCATTACGTCTCGAGTATATCCAACAGAAGCCATCGGTGGAGCAACTCGATTGTTCCTATTCAACAATGCTACTTGGAGCGGTGTTCCGCCACTTTAGTCAAGATATGGGAAATGAGTTCAGCACTGCTTCATTCCTCTCCCGTTGAATAGAAAGTGTAGAAAAAATGTTACCTGTATCTAAAATCAATATGCTCTCAACCCATCAACAACCTTGCGATTGCTCGCTTCCCCAGTACCTGTAAAATTGATTCATTGGTCATTTTTTGTTGAGCTTGTAAGCTTGTCCTTCGGCTAAATCTTTTGTATTCCTTTGGAATGAAATGCAGAGCTTTTTGTTGCGAAGAGAGGAACTTCAAGTTGAATGCTATTCTAAGTGTGGAACATTTTTATATCCGTTCAATCTTCCGATATAGTCTACAAATATAAATGGGTTCCTGTATACTCTGTTTCTCCTTGGAGTGATGTGTTTATTGTATCCAACCATCCATCCTTACTCTGTTTCTCCTTGGAGTGATGTGTTTATTGTATCCAACCATCCATCCTCACAAAGACATAACATATGCATTTTGTTGCATTTGCTCCTAATTTTTTATGTGAAATAAGACATAAATCTGTAGAGTTGATCATATCCAATTTCTGCCTTAACATGTCCTACTATGGAAAAGAGAGCATGTATTGGAAACTTGGCAAGAGTTTACCAATCTAAGCTGTGGCTGAGCAACACGACGATTCTAAACAGAAAATCATAGAACAAGGTTTGGGATCAAGCCATAGCATGTGATCCGAGTATGGGAAAATATATAAATAGAATTTATCCAAGGCACAATGACATTTTATATGTGTTTGGATAACAATGGTTGTTAAAGTCTATTGCACTTTGACTTTATTTTATAGTTGTTTCAAAAGACATTATTACTATTAATGTTGAGTTGTATTTGTCTTTAATTATTTTTATTTTGTATTTTATTTTTAGTTTTTTTTAGACTCTATTGAGTTTGAAAACAAAAAAAATGTATATTTCCAAAAAGTTGAAAAATTATTTGTCATGGGAAAAAAACCATGTAAACAAACACCGCACGGCAAATCTCAAATTCCATTTTTTCCCACTATAAACAAACAAACACAAACTATTTGTGGTGGAAATTTTCCCACTACAAATTAGCGGCAAAAACTCTAAGTGGGAAAAATACCCCAAAAAAATCTAATATTTTCCCACTAGAGATTTGCCACTAAACAAACACACCCTAAGTGAATAATAATGCTAGCATTTTAATTATTTCTGGGGATGTTACTTTTTAATACACACCTAGAGACTACAGTCTGCAACGGTTCAACAACACATAACCCTGGCGAGATTGGGTGTATGGCCAGTCGTCACTAGTGGGCTCACTGATACAATGATCGCCCGTGAATATTGTGAAAGTATGATACATACAACTTAGAAGAGTTGGACTTGGTTGACTAGGGTAGTGCTTTGGTTGAACTTGTTGGGCTTTACCTCTAGATATTGTCATTACAAAATACAAATAACTCTACAATTATTTAAGAGAGACGACATCAGACATTCAGACATGACTTATATGATTTTAGATCATGACTAACACAAAATTATGGGCAAACACGTGAGCAGCATCTGAATATAAATTACAAAGGTTTCCCTTTAGAAACTGTCAAAATCATTCCTAAAAGCAAAGCCCAAAAATGTTTCAACAAAGTAGAGAGCTCCAAAATGTCTGGGTTTACGCAGAAAAGTGTTTCAATATTTCATCGAGATTTTAGCATTTCGAACAAAATTTCATTAGCCTAGCAAGACAAAAAAACACATTTCTCACCCGAAAAGTTGACACGTGCAACACAAACTCAGCGATCCAACTCAGCAACTGCACTTATTATAAAACATTCATCACTTGCAAACTCTGTTTCTGAGCATACAAAAAAAAAAAAAAAAAGGGATGACTTGGTTCAGAAACATCCTCAAAGTCACATCACTCTACTCAAAACCCAAAGCCCCTTCACCTCAAATCCTCTTCCCATGCTTCTCAACCTTCACTTCAAACACAAACGAACAACAAAAACAAAACAAAGAAGCCAAGTGGACTAGAACCAACAACGAGGAATGAGAAACCAAGAGTAGTAGTATTAGGATCAGGATGGGCAGGTTGTAGATTAATGAAAGGTTTAGATACAAATATATATGATATAGTATGTGTATCACCTAGGAACCATATGGTTTTTACACCATTATTAGCTTCTACTTGTGTTGGTACACTTGAATTTAGATCTGTTGCTGAGCCTATTGGTAGGATTCAACCTGCTATTTCCAAATCTCCTGGTTCTTATTTCTTTCTTGCTAATTGCAATGCTGTCGATGTCCAAAATCATGTGGTATGTGCTTTTTTATAGTGATGTATTTGATGTTCGGCATGTTTTGTATTGTGCATTGTGTGTATATATATAGATATGTGGTTAATTAATAATAGTGCCTTCCATTTGTTTGTATTTTTCGATGATGGGGATACTGAACTAGAGTGCAAACATTGATAATAGTAGTTTAGATTGATTGCCGCTATATGTTTTATCCCAACATACACGTCAAATGTGATTCCTTGTACTTATTGTGATATGGTTTTCACCACATTACCGTTTTATTTTAAGATTATTTGCTTAAATTTAAGTTGTACCAATGGAGTCTGTAAATAAATTAGATTTAGTATTGTTTTTGCCACAGAGTGGTTTCTTTTAAGTGTCTGATTCATTGACTCGGTTTCCAATTGTCTATTCATTGCAGTTAAGAATATTGCATTGATCTTCATGATGGAAGTATTTTTACACTATGTCCTCAATAAGTTTTTAATCCCGTTGTTCTTTCATGGAACTACAGATAAGCTCTTGAGACTGTTACCGATGAAGTAGAGACTGTCCGCCCATGGAAATTTAATATTGCATATGATAAGTTGGTCATTGCATCGGGAGCAGAAGCTTCAACTTTTGGGATCAAAGGTGTCAAAGAGCATGCAACTTTTCTACGTGAAGTTTCACATGCTCAGGAGATCCGCAGAAAACTGCTCTTAAACCTTATGCTGTCTGAAGTGCCTGGTACCCCATTCTAAGGACATATTTCTGTCCAAAATAAGTCACTCCCTAGATCCGGTGTATTTGGTCTATATATCAATTAAGTATTAATCCATCATGTTTATCCTATTCACCAATGTTGCAGGGCTTTCAGAGGAAGAAAAGATCAGGCTTTTACATTGTGTTGTTATAGGAGGTGGCCCAACAGGTGTTGAGTTTAGTGGCGAGCTTAGTGATTTCATAATGAACGATGTTCGTGAAAGATATTCCCATGTGAAGGATTATATCCAAGTGACTCTTATTGAGGTTTGCTGCCATGACCTTAACTTAGATTGCCAACTTGAGTCGCATTATCATCTCCTTGCTAATACCAATTTTTTCTCCTTTACCCACACAGTTTACTAACCGTAAGGGTTCTTTCTCCCTACAGGCAAATGAGATATTGTCATCCTTTGACGTTCGCCTCAGAGACTATGCGACTAATCAGCTGACTAAGGTTAGAGATGTTCAATATCAGTAACAAGCAAACCCAAAGAACAAAAGGAAGAAACGAAAGAAAGAAAGAAAGGATGTGAGGACACTTGGTGGGAAGCAAAAATCTTCACCACTCTGTAGTCTGTATCATCTTAACTGTTGTTCACAGCACAACTCTCCATGATTTGGCTTCACCTTGACCACCCATTCAGGGTAAAATATGAGTAGATAGAGGGATGAACCAGGTGTCATACCTTGCAAATCCTTACTTGGAATTGGCATTTGTTCCAAATTCTAAGTAGTTGACGTTATGCCGTAAAAAGAGGAAGGTGAACGCATAAAGTAATAGCGACTTGAAAGCTAAAGAGTAAGTTCATTATAGAATACTATTGTATGAAAGTGCGCTATTGTAATTCCAACCAAATCACATTTTCGTCGGGTAATTAAAGAAACATTAATTAGCTTAACGAGCTGCAGCAGCTTGGCAAAACTTTCACTTGAGAGAAACTTATTGCCTTATTGGTCATTAGTAAAGGTAATTGATCCTAATAAAATATGTGAGTTTCACAAGATTGATAACATCTGTTCTTCACGGTAGCTGTGGTATTCCTTATATATCTCTATTGTGTCCTCACAGTCTGGAGTTCGCCTTGTGCATGGAGTTGTCAAGGATGTTCAATCTCAGAAAATAATTCTCAGTGATGACACTGAGGTCCCTTATGGACTGCTAGTGTGGTCTACAGGTGTTGGTCCGTCACCTTTTACAAAGTCTATGGAGTTTCCGAAATCACCAGGTGGAAGGTATATTTGACTTCCTTTTAGGTCTATGTTTCACACTGAAGTCATATCGGAGCTCTAACCTATAAGTTTCCTGCCTAAACGAATAAGTGCATGTTTGTTATCTGTCAAGGAGGGAGTGGCTATATAATGATTGAAGTCTATTTTATCAGGATTGGCGTTGACGATTGGTTGCGTGTTCCCTCTGTACAAGATGTATTTGCAGTTGGTGATTGTGCTGGGTTCCTTGAAACTACTGGAAAACCAGTTCTTCCAGCTCTTGCCCAGGTATTTTTTCGAATAATTTACAACTTTTAATATTTGTCAAGTCAGAAAATGTATTTCCATTGCGTTTAGTGAGTTAGTTCATGACTTTGTCAAAACCATTTTACGCGTCTTCTGTTCTAAAAGGTAGTTGAATCTCCTTGGTTTGTAAAGCTTAATAAATATATCTCATATTACAAGATTGATGCCAATTCTGTATACCAGTGACTCTAAAAAGCCCGAGGTGTAGACAGGATTTTTTTTTTTTTTTTTTGGTAAACACTGTTGGGAAAACTTGAACTGGCTACCTCTTAAGAACAAACCACTCCTATACCACGTTTAGCACCGGTTGCTCTAAAAGCCCGAGTAGAGAGAGTGCACCAGCAGTGTCTCTAAGGGGACCCAACCCATGATTTATTTTAGATGGTTCACGTTCTGTAGGTCACTTAAATAATATTTCACATGATCTCAAGGACTTGTTTACTAGTTTGTCTTTCCTCCACTATGGAGTTAATTTTCCACCATCGGACTATCTTAGTTTTTAGGAAAATGTATCACAAGGTGATAAGCGTGGAGTTAACTGTGACATTGATTTCATTCTTCATTGATGGACTCTTTATTTTCATGGGATAATCCTATCCTCATTCGGAAAGGATAAAAAAGTGAGAAAAAAAAAGGGAAGAAAATAGAAAGAAAACATGAAATCTTCTTGACTTAGCCAATGTGGTCCTTTTCTCTTATTCGTTTTTCAAGTATATGCTGAAACCCTCTTTTCCTATTTTAAGTTAGATGAATATTTCGTCCTGGTTGCGAGTCCGTCTGTTTCGCTTTTTTTGGAGAGAGAGCGAGCTGCAACTGTTACACTGCCTCTTTATTCTACTTAATCAGGGAACTTGGAACAGGTTGCAGAGCGGCAGGGAAAATATCTAGCAGCTATGTTAAACCAGATTGGAAAAGAAGGCGGAGGACATGCACACTGTGTCGGAGACAAGGAATTAGGTGCCCCATTTGTCTACAAGCATTTAGGCAGCATGGCAACTGTTGGCAGATACAAAGCTCTTGTAGACCTCAGGAAGAGCAAAGTCGGTATCTCAAAATTTTAGTTATTTCAGCTAATTTACTTTAACTAAGTGGCTAACTAAGTTGCTTATCTTTCTCAGGAGGCAAAAGGTCTGTCTCTCACGGGATTTGTCAGTTGGTTTATCTGGCGATCAGCATATCTGACCCGTGTGGTAAGCTGGAGGAACAGATTTTATGTAGCGGTTAACTGGCTCACGACATTTGTGTTTGGACGTGATATAAGCCGTATTTGAAAGAGGAAAAAGGTACCAGAGATCACATGCCTTGTATTCCCATACACATTCTTTCCAGTTTTTCGTTTTTTAAATGCCGCAATACTTGTTTTTTTTCTTTGTATCTATACCACCCAAATTTCCTGCTCTTTGACGAGTGTTTGGCATTTCTTGCCCAAAGTAGGATCCGGTCATTACTTTATTTGGTGAAGTATAAGTGAGACACATCATAGGTTGAAGGGGAAACATTTTATGTATGGCTGTCATCGGTTGCATGCTTAGTTGCAATTGATCCTGTTTATGATGTTTATATAAACAGAGGAAGAAAACCGCCAATAAAATATCTTTGCAGTCTCTCTCTCTCTCTTCCGCTTGTAAGTAGTCAGAGTTATTGTTTGATTTGGTTTTAAAAGTTTTCCACAGCCATTTCCATTAGAACTCCTTAATGGACACTTGCTAAGATTCAGAAGAGACAAGTACTACTGAAATAGTCATATCCTATCATCTTATATAGGTGAGAAATTTGTAGGTTTGGTTGTTCTGAAATCAAATGACTGGTTCAACCCCATCTTAATCTTTTTGTGAAATATTAAACAACTTAGTTTTTCACATGAATTTGGTCTGAATAAGAGTGAATAATAACATCTATAGAGAAAACGGATCAAAATGGAAGACGAAAGGAGAATTTAATCTCATCTGTCAGTTCAATCATTTCAATCCCATAATTTTTAATGTAATTACGTTACTATTTAACCTTCTGTGAGGTATAGTATCTCTAATGATCGAAAGTTTTACGTCCTTAACAAAGCACATCACATGTTGAGAACTCGAGTAACTCAGCCATAAGATTCTTATAATATACTATCTAGTCATCTACTATACAAAATTGTGCTTGATCAAGTGACTCTCATTTAGTCACTTTTTCTGTATCATGTAATTCTGGATATCAAACTGTCGTAAAATTTTCTATTTTCTTATTAATATATATTTTCATGTATGCAAAATGTTATAGTGAAATTATATTATTGCTAATGAAGAAGAAAGTTTAGAGAGAAAGGAGAGTATGGCTTAATATAGTTTCCGCCTTCTCTCCCACCTATCTAATGACTCACAAAGAACTCTTAATAGTTATCATCATGATTTTACCAATTACTGACGTCTGAAAAAGTTGAGAAACAAATTGCTTGGTATGAGAAAATGTTGTTACATATTGTTAGTTTCCGGCTTATAGGGGTTAGGGTGTTGTTGTCATGTCAGGCTATACTGCCATAGTTTTCTCTCCAAATTCATGGCATGGAGGCTGGATTAGCTTTCAGTGAGGTGACAGCCAAAAGCCACAAAATGCTAGCAGTAGCTGGCTTTAGGTCAGACCAAGGCTCACTTGTTTCAGTTTAAACTTTTAACAGCTCCAAGAATTTCATACTGAAATGATTTCATTCTTTTCTTTCCACATTTATAAAACATTCATCATAATCAAGGACAATCAAAAATTAAAATTTGAAAAAAGAAGAAAAAAATAAATAAATAATTCCAAAATATACTTCAAGGAAGGTTTTAGGCATCACAGCCACTTCTGTGCTCTAGATAAATATCAAAGGTCCCATAGCGACAACTTGAAACATAGTTGATTGCTTGACAATACTATGTTGGAGAAAAATATTATTTAGTATTGGTCGGCTTCAAAATTCGAAAGGTACTCTATTTGATGAGGTATCGATCAAGTGGGTCCTTAAAGAGGAACCTTTCATGATAAACTCTCCATGCGTAGTCCTCAAAAGAAAATGTATCGAAAATCATCTTCTCTTGTGTAACCTTATCAACCTTGTCATTTTCCTGACCTTCGTCATTGGCAGAGTCATTTGCATGAGAACTAATTACGGGAAGGAAGGGAGAAATGGTGACAGTAGTATCTGTAGGGAGAGTCACCAACAATGACATGGTTATAAAGCGCGAGTTGTCGTTGCCTGAAGTTGCCACCGGTCTGCCTCTCACCTTTTTCAACTTACCATTGCTCCATACCTTTTAATGCACAAATGGGAGAGTGAGTTAGAACTCCTGGATAAATTTTCTCATACTGTAATCTTCTCTAAGAGTTACACAGTATGGCAAGTGTCAGGATTCTTCAGATTTTGGCTTAAACAATTTCATGTCAGAGTCGAATTTCAGAAGCACTGTTTGGCTGGACCTGCAAGGGAGGTTCAGAGGTCTTGTTTGGCATAAATGAAGTATTCAAAACTAGTTATATGGGCTTTCTCAGACTTGTACGTTACTTTTCTTTTCGAGTTATATGTATTCATGCAGAACATAGAGAACATTTTTTTTTCCAAACAGATACATTTTGTGAATGCATCCTCCAGGTGAGATTTTGTTTCCTTGTGTTGGATGATTATATATGCTAATGCTTGATTTGAGAACCAAATGTTCTCAGTTTCCGTATTGATTGGTAGAAGAAAATGACATGTTTAGTATATTGAACCCGGGTATCCTTGCCACAAAGTCGGTCTATGTATCAAACAATTGATCAAGTTGACAGACACATTCTCCTGTTGATGCAAATGCCGCCATTGATTATTAGAAATAACATTGGTATGAGAAGATGGCTGTCATCCACTCATCTCATTATTTAATACATGAAGTGACGTGTAAGATCGTCTTCCCCGGCTGATGTAACGGGAGGGGCCTATTTCATTGGCACTCTCTTGGACCCTATAACATTTACCACCTCAAGTTCTTTTTAAGTTTCAACTGTAAAACGCCTCAAATTAGGTATACAAATGCTCAAAAACAAGGACACCATATTAGCTGCAGACGTTGAATAGAGTCCAAGCGTGTAACACCTGAGTCATTCGTACGGCTAGACAAACTTTGTCAAAGAGGGTTCGCCTCTGGTCAGACTGGTGCATGAGGTTCTCACTCCCACAAGATGTGAGTACACCTCCAGGTCAGGGTGGGGCAACAGTATGTAGGGTGCAACTTACTATGGCCGTCATTAGGGTCTACCTTTCATTTTCAATGTAAAGGGACCAGGCCCCAAATATACGTATGTGGTTAGCAATGGTCAAGTAGTGATTATTAATTAAGATTTTTCCCAGGGTTGCTTTGAATCCTTGTAATATAACGAAACCAAATTGAGAATGGAAATATGATTTATACTCACTTGAGCAATGTCTCCAACAGTGACTAGGACCGAGTCGACCTGAGGTGACACGGAACTCCAACCCGAATCAGTGAGGACCGAATATTTCCTGCATGTAATCTGGTATTGCAAAGCTATGATGTACGGGTAAAACCGACCGGATATCATCTGTTTATTACCCGCAACACCTTCAGAAACCCACATCAACGAACTAAACTGAATGTCTTTCTCTTTCAAACGCTTACTAAAGCCCATGGCGGACGATAACGCTTCCACTACATCTGTACCAACTTTCTCTAACTCACTAGTGAACTTTTGTAATGAAGCCAGTGATAACTGAGTTGAACTAGTTACCTCAGTCGACTCGGTAGAACAAGAGCTATCGAAACAGAACGATTCGATGGGACCTCCTTCCATGTTGTTGTTGTCATCCCCCTCGTCGTACCCAAGAGGCCATGTGTTAGAGAACGATTGATGTTTTTGAGTTTTGGAAAGGTTAAACAGAGAAAGAGATTCCGACTCAGCTGAGAGAGCGAGTTGAGAAGGGATGGGATGGTTGGTGAGTTGGAAAAAACCAAGTTGTGAGAAGGAAGAGAGATAGGGATCAAGGAAACTTGTGTTTTGAGGAGAGAATGATATGCTAGGAGGACAAGTAGTACGTGGGGAAAGACGAGGAGGTAAAGAAAGAGATGGTGGAAGGCGATGAAGAAAGTGAGAAAGTGTATCGGCTGCGTCGTTTGTGGAGAGACAGTTTGTTTGTGCTGCAGGTGTTGGTGGTGGAGCTGTGGTGGCGCCATAAGTGGCTGAATGAGGTTGATGGTTTTCAGCTGAAGAAGCCATGTTGACAGAGAGAGGGAGCTGAGGAGAGAAAAATGTGTGTTTTATACTCGGTGGCTTTTGTTTCTTTTGTATTTAAAGGCATTCCATTGATGTAGCTATCTTGGTCTACGTCAACCTAAATTTAGATGAATGTGTCCATTTTTAGTGATTGGTTGATCCAGTTTAGACTGTGATTCAAACAATTGTTCAACTTTCAGATGCTGCTCAAGGATCATTGAGATGCGAGAAATATAATCGACACCATCACATGGCCTCAGATCACCATACAAATCTCGACTGTTTCGTTAATGGTCGTACTTATAGCATCCAAATGAATATAATCCTTATTCACTTTAATACTGAAGTTTCATTGAGCCTTGGGATCCCCATTAATTTCCTGGGATTATACATGTTTGAACATTTGAGTGAGATTGAAGGATTTGATCGAGTTCAATAAGGGATGGTATACATTTAGATGTAACTGTAGTCTGTATTACAGATTCAAAGCAAAACCTACTTAACAATTTCAACAATGCCAAATGCAGCCTTAATCTAAAATGAATCGTCCATTTGGCCTCAAATGTAAGTGCATGCTCATTGGATTATTAATCTTTTGACTTATTAATCAGTTGATATACATGAACAACAAATCAAATGTTGGAAATTTGGTGCTAAAAATTCATCTTTTCCTGGTTCTAATCTTTCGCCCTATCGCATGTGTTCTATGCAGTAACAGTAGAAATTATCTGAAATTTGTATGGGTTCAATTTGAAAAAACTGAAACAGCTGACAGGAGTTGAGGAACTGTTGCTCGTGCACAATGAAATCATGGTACAACTAATTTTATTCTTAGTTTTGCAGTTGAATCATGAATGGAAGACTGCCGCCCTGTTTATGGGGAAATGCTTCTCCCATGGTGTCTATGACGGTCTCATACAGATTTTTCAGAATTATGTATAGGACACTAGGCCCATACGTGACGAGTTCTGGTGAAGAACAGAATGTTAATTCCAATTAAATTATTTCATTCAATCTACCTTTTCATGTGTAACGTGTTCATATATGATGATGTGTTGCACACATATAAATGCTGTATGGATTAAAGTATTAAACAAACTTGCCAAACCCTGTAGACCATGTAGACCCATATGCTGTTGCACAATCATAATCTTCTCATTTCTGATTGTGTTTGAACATATTAATCATCAGTGTTGCGTTCGTATTCCCCTTCAAATTATAACCACAAGTTAACCAAGTCTATTTTCCATCAATTGTTTTTATTGTAGCATTGCATTATGCGTGTCAAATAACATCTTATATAAGTATATCTCAGTTGTGCGTGTCTAAATTTTCTTCTGCTAAATCAACACTTGGATTCTTGATAAGAACATAATATGACAAAGAGGTGTGCGTATAGCCGTATAAATAAACAGAAATCGCTTTCAGTTTTATATAAATTATATATCAAGCCTTCATTATACACCGATGCCCATAGATGAATATAGGGTTGCGTGTGGGAGTAGTCACACATTTTGAGATTTTAGAAAAATTTCACTACCACATAACTAATTATTTAGAAAAATCTTCAAACTATAAGGACTCGCAAAAAAAAAAAAAAAAAAAAAAAAAAATAAAAAACATTCCAATAAACTATTTTTTTTTTAATTCTCTTTTTGCCCTTACAAAATTATCATTTATCATTTATTTTGAGTCTAAAACTATTAAAAGAGATAAATGTGTATTTGAATGTTTGATGGGTTGATAAGATCCTGAGACTAAATGCTCTGTTTGGTTCGGTGTACCGACTTGCAAATGACAAATAGTTGCAAATGGCATGTGATTGTATTGCATCTGATTGCATTGCATCTAATTTACTTGTGTTTGGTAAACCCAAGACAAATGGATGTAAAATTGGTTATATTATCCTACTATTTTTTTTCACATCTTATAAAGTTAGTTATATTATCCCACTACTTTTTTTCACATCTTAAATAAGAGAAAGCACCTCTATTGTGTTTGCATCTATTTACACAACTTTTTTGGCTGCAAGTAGATGTCATGGAAACTACTTATATAGTGCATATAATTGCAACTTGTTGCATCAACCGCCTATTTGCATTTTGCTACCAAACACTGTTTTGTGGGTGGTTACATGGAATTAGGTGCAATTGCATGTAAATACATCGAACCAAACAGAGCATTAAACAAATAGCCAAAGGCCGCCCAACTAGTCAATTTGTATAATTCTAATCACCCATAACAAACCCGCAAACTCTCCCTCTTTTCTTTCACTCTCAATTATTAAACAAACGTCAGACACCCAAAACAAAAAACAAAAAACAAAAAACAAATTCATAAATGATTTGCGGCAGCTTGTTGCACATTTGTCATAATTATTTGTAAAACTCGTTATCATTATCAATCAAATTTCCACTTAAAAAGAAATAATAAAAATACAAATAATTTTTTATTTTCAATGTTAATCTTTTATAGTTTTTTCCATATGATAGTAGTCAATTTGTATAATTCTAATCACCCATAACAAACCCGTAAACTTTCCCTCTTTTCTTTCACTCTCAATTATTAAACAAACGTCAGACACCCAAAACAAAAAACAAAAAACAAATTCATAAATGATTTGCGGCAGCTTGTTGCACATTTGTCATAATTATTTGTAAAACTCGTTATCATTATCAATCAAATTTCCACTTAAAAAGAAATAATAAAAATAAAAATAATTTTTTATTTTCAATGTTAATCTTTTATAGTTTTTTCCATATGATAGTAGGGTTATATAGACTTATAACATTATAGGAAGTTAACAATTTGTTGAATTATTGTTATAGACTTGTGGACTATTATGTAGATATATACTAGAATAACTGCATAGCAGTGGGCGTGAGCGAAGCTGCAGTCAATATTTTATATTCAATTTTCTTTTCAATTCGGTTCTATATAATGTTAATGAGAAATCTACTATGAAGCCTGATTTTTTGCTCATTGCATCAGTTTCTTAACCACGCCATATGATGGTTTGATGGTTTGTTTTTATAGCCAATACGCTAATACGCTAAAACAGTTAAAGGAGACATAAAAAAAAATGATTGAAATCACTCAAATCAGCACCACAAAATGACACTGACATAGAATTGGGCGCAGTGCTCAAGTACAAAACTTGATCAACCAATTATTTGAACTTCTCACTGAAGCGCATTCTTTGTAGTCTGTACATCAATTAAAAAAAACATGAACATATGAAAGAAATTTAAAAAAAAAAAAAAGGAAAAAAGGAAAAAAAATAATAATAACAATAATATGGATGCTGGGAAAGAGGATGTGGTCCTAACACTTTTAGAGTGCATCTCAAATACAATATGAGCGAAAGAACTTATTCAGTTGAAGCTTTGCATCTGGGTCTTTCTGGGATATTGATCTATGCAATCGTATACAATTAAAGGCAGCTAAACATGTTCTATGCATTAGTGCACTTCTAGGTGCAAAGCCTCTTTGCGGTGTCCATCACCAAATTGTCTATGCAAAGAAGTTGTATTTCTTGGTGCAAGGCCTCTTTGCAAGTCCATCACCACATTTTCAGATTCCAAATTTGACACCACAACAATAATTCAAAATTCAACTTCATCATTGTACCGAACAATTGATGTTCACTTGCTCCTTCTTATTTGCAGAAAAGCTATCTTGAAATGCTTAAGACCTATATAAACAAATCAACCGTTAAAGAGACTAGACGCTTTTTAAAGAGTTGTATTGCCACTGAGCCATGAATCCTTTAAATCTGAATTACACTCAGATTATTGCTCAACCATGTTCAACTCTGAAACACAACATAATAGTTGGCACAACCTCAATTTTCACATGAAAACCTCACAAAACAAATTAACCATTGTGGTTCATAAGCATGTCGTTGCTTTAAGTCAATCCTAGATAAGAAAAATCAATTCCTTGTGTGGTGCAAATGCTACTAACTGCTCATGCCTTCTAGGTCATACAAATTATACCACGGTGTACATATAATCAAATTTCGATTATCACTAAGCTAATTCACTATACAACACAGGATACAAAACCTATTATGTTAATTTCAAGGGTAATGTGCGTTGGATCTTACTGTTGCAAGACAAAAAATAACAACAATAATCACTAACGAAATAACAAGTTGTCTCAGCTAGTTTATCAGGTCCTTCGAATTTATTAGGTCCTTTGAAATGGGTATAAAGATTTTCTAATCAGTATTAGGTGCCTAAAGATAATATATACTTCAAATATACGCATTGCAGTATGCTCCCTCTCATGTTAATAAATTACGGAGGAGTAGTTCACAGTATAACAATCTAGAATATGCGATACTGGATATTCAGTAAATTCAGAACCAGTGAGTCATTTGTTAGACCTATTTGGGCACTTGTGTACATATAGCTGACGCTTCATACAATCAAGTGCTAGATGTAGCAATGATTCCCAAAAGAAGGCCATTCACTACAATCAAATGGAATTTATCTCAGAAAATGGACTTTCAATTGAAAGATTGTTCTACCAATCTTCTTCAACCTCTAGCAAGAAATAGAAAGAACCCACGACAAGCAACGTCGTGGATTGACAGTGGCTAATGTTACTGAAAATTGTTTTAGAGTCAACTCTTCATAGGGTCCACAAGACTGCTTACGAAAAATATCCCATAAATGTACCTAGAGGTTTAGATCACTGTATGCAGCAATCACTAATAAGTCTAACATCAATGAAGAGAATAGCAATCCCATTACTAAACACATGCTAGGGATACCTAGCGAATGACATTGCCTATAATCACGAATGGCATAGACTCACACTAATCCCATTATTAAACACAAAAAAATGGTATAGAGGACACAACTACAATTGACTAAAACCTGATACAGACTACCGTAGATCTACATTTACAAAAGCGCATCTATCATTTAATGCCATAGCGCTATACTTTTATTTAACTCTAGAGGATGTGTGTGACATATGGGTGTAGCAAACTCATCAGTTGGAAGAAAAGGAGGATCATCACTCTTCGTCGATGAGTTTTCTTTTTTGAAGGAGAGTGCTCAACTGCCTTAGATCCTTATGCCGCAGACTTACCTTAGATTTGATGTCCTTGTTTGTTCTTTCCCATGGTTCCTGCATGACACCCCAAGATCAGATATATCTCAACATACACACACACACACACACAAGTATTTTCAGACATCCATGGTAACCCTCAACCAATAGCCAATCATATCAATACTACAATCAAGAAACAGTGCAAGTACAAGTACAAGTACAAGAAACGAGTCCTAAAATAGATGTGTACCCAGATGAAAAATCTCACAAACAGTAGTATTATATACTAAGTTATTAACTATTTTATGTATTGAATAAATAAGTATAATTATATATGTACTAAAATCCAGATATAAGCAGTTGCCTATCGAGAAGTTTACCCTGCAAACAGGTGGTATATATTGAGATAAAGGTGGTATATAGTGAATATGGATGAATGATAAATAAAGAAATTAACAGTAAAAGAGGGTAAAGAAAATGAACATTATCTCGGTGTAGTAGTAACACAATATACACAACGTAAATGTTAAATACAGCTAATAGAAATAGAGCAAGAAGGTCTTAAATTATTGAAAGTACACAATGAGCACGCACTAAAAACAACATATCTAATCGCCAGTGAAAAAATATGAATAACATAAACAAGATAGGAGCACACACAACTACACTTAAGTCTCTTAACTTGAATATGCCCTTACTCCCTCTTAAAATAACATCAAATGAAACTCAAGATAAGGGCCTACACTTAAGATGCTCAACTTGAGTATGCTTGGCCTGACTCCACGTACTCTCCTAGCGCCAGGGCAAGGTCACCGATAAAGCGTAATATGTGGATTGGGACATGCACAATTAAGAGTTGGTTTGAGATTGTGCAAACGGTCTCTGAACCAACCTTTGATCACGTCATAAAATGTCAGATGATATTCCTATGAGTTGCTATATGAAGCCCTTGTTAGGAATGCTGTTTTTTATCAAATTCAAGAACAATAGCAAAACTGGGCAGCTTAAAGTTATAATACTTGCATAATGCT
Organism: Coptis chinensis; assembly: GCF_015680905.1. Lineage (NCBI taxonomy): Eukaryota > Viridiplantae > Streptophyta > Magnoliopsida > Ranunculales > Ranunculaceae > Coptis > Coptis chinensis. The sequence goes on along the minus strand of NC_141463.1, from coordinate 78,777,371 downwards.
TAGAATTATTGGATACAGACATGACTCAAGTAAGCCAACGAAAACTGTGGGCACACTCGATCGATAAATCTCATTCAATCATAAAATGAAATAGAATGCAATAAGACTAACTTTTTAGAATGAAGGGGGGACTTTGGACATGGGCATAAACCGCTGACCAATGTAGTGTTCCTTTTCTAAGCTCTATGAAGGCTTTCTTTTGTTACTGTCACCTAAGTAAGCAACCACATCACTTCATGTCACAAGCATTGAAGGAATGAAGGGTATCATATCCATGAAAGTTTTGACAAATAACTTCCATTATAGGTGGATGGCCGAATGATATGCATTTAAAAAGAAAAGCTTACCACTTGCAGAGTCAAATGAAACAAAAAAATCAAGTTTTTTTAAGTTAATAATTGAGCTCATGTTTTCAATCTAAACACTAATCTAACAAAGTTAGTATTTAATTCAAAAGTCACCCTTCTTCAAACCCAAAATGAATAAAAAATGGGGTAAAGGCGAAAACCCAAAAATTAAAATGAAATAAAAAACAATTGAAAAGCTATTGATATACCTTTAGCACTAGAAAGTAGAAACCAAACGATGGGTTGTCACGAGAAGGAGACCAATTCGGAACGCGACATGAGAATGAATCGAAAAGATTAAACGCAAAAGTTGTGGGGTTGGTCACACAATTTCTAGTGAGAAAGCGGGTTTCTCACGAGAAGAAACTGATTCAATTCGCGGACGTGGGTACCATTCTCAACAATGGTGAGTGGTATGAGTTATTGAGTGGTGAGATTAGATGAGAAATTAGAGAGAAGGAAAGTGAACCAAGAGAGAAGGAGAGAAAAGGTGTAAGAAAGTGTTTTTGGTAGGGGGGAGGGGAACAGACAAACATCAGCCGAGAGTCATTTTATACCTCTCTGAAAAAAACCAACTCAAGAACGTTCGCATACGCTCACTTGATAAACATAGTAGTATAAAATTAATGACATAAGTGGTTAAGTAGTTAACTTCATCAGTTCATTTTAAATTCTTAGTAGTTAATAGGGCTGGCAATGGGTCGGGTAAGAACCGATACCCGATCCAGTCCGAACCAATAAAAACGGGTCTGGGACAGGTAGTTAGTATATTGGACCGGTTCTGGGTCTTGAAAATTAGAACCGGACTCTTATTGGATTGGTTCTGGATTAAGTATATACCGAACCGTTATGGACCTAATCCAATTAAAATTTTTAGTCTTATTCTTTCTAATTTTCCTCCACCATATATTTCTATTACCTTATACAACATTGCAATATTTAAAGTTCCAAAATAAGATATGCAAAATACATATGTAATATTACGATATTTTTTTACATAATAAAAAGATGGTTTCTATTACAAATTTGGATTTCAAATCATTCATTATGCCTTTTTTATTTGTATATATTGTTTTTGTGTTTAGCAAAAAAAATTATTTAATATTTATATAACGAAAATTAGGATCCAATTATTAAAAACTCGGTTCACCGGGTTGAAATTGAGCTTATTGGTTCGGAACGGATCGGATCGGATCCGAAATAAAAAAAAAAAGTTTTCAGTTCGGTTCTGGTTCTCTAACTCAAATATCCGTTCGGGTCGGATCCGGTTCTGGGTCTGTATTGTTGAAAAGCGGATCGGTTTTGGATTTGCCTATATCCGGACCGATCCAACCCATTGCCAGCCCTAGTAGTTAATGCATTCTAATTTTGTGAATTAAAATAAATGCATAATTTTGTTGATTTTTATTGTTTTAATCTTTTGATAAAAAAAAAAAAAAAAAAAAATTGCATACGGTTTTTTTTTTTTTTGTGGGATGGAGTATGCACATAATCTCGCACCTTGACTTAGAATCCTGGCTCAGTCACTGCCCATGGCTCAATTAGTTAACCATGTTTAGTCAAAGAATGCAGAATTGTTGTAGCAAAAATATTCGAAACCGAAAAGAACCTGGTGGGGCATCAACAGAAGGACGGAAAGGTAAGGTCCAGCCCATTAAACATCAGGGTTAAAATGGGTATTACCGGCCTCATTTCCTTAAATAAACATTTCTTGTTCCAATAAACCCCGGTCTATTCTACAGTTTCAAGTTTCAACAACCCCATCTCATCTCCTTGCCCAACACGCATCCCTAGGAAACAAAAAACACAAACATAAGCGAGAGAAATGAAGCGTAATTAATCTAAACAAATTAATTAGCAATGTTCGCCAAACGCCTGCTGCAAAAAGTCACTAATAATAATCTCTCTCCTTCATCTTCCTCTTCTCAGGTAATCATTGTTTTTTTGCAAAATAATGTCATTTTGAGTACGTGGAAATGTTAAGTTATGATGATAATCTGTTGAGTTTATTTTGCATGTATGAATTTTTCTTGAGGAAAGAATGCGAGACGGGGAAGTGTAGCACCAATGGATTTGGACCCACGCATTTTGCTTCACTATGGGATTCCATCTACCGCGTCGGTACTTGCTTTTGATCCTATTCAGGGGCTTATGGCCATTGGAACACTGTGAGTTTTCTTTTGCCTTGTTAGTTATCCTATCACTATGTATTAACCTTTTTTATTGCTTGTTTTACTGCAGGGATGGGAGGATAAAAGTGATGGGTGGTGATAGTATTCAAGGGCTTTTCATATCCCCACATCAGTTGCCTTACAAAAGTTTAGAGGTTTGTAAGCATACACAATTACAGTGATTCGGAAGACTTAAAGATTCTTCTTTCTTTTTGTCTGTTCACTACTTTTAAATCCTTTAGTTCTAAATGTGTAAAGAAGTTCGTTTGCTGTGTTCTTTTCTGGGAAAGTGCCTTGTTACTATTACTAAATGCACCTTTTTTTTTTTTTACCCCACAGTTCCTACAGAACAAAGGTTTTCTAGTGAGCGTCTCAAATAATAATGCTATCCAGGTATTGATTGTTTATTTTTGTTAGTTGTTGAGTCATTTGTTTTACCTTCCTACATTTGGATGCTGTATTTTTTTTTATCTGCCTACTTTTTAATATTTGTTAAATCCCTCTCTAACTAAGATATAACCTTATTGAGGACATAAAAGTCTGGTGAAGACACGTATGTTCTCATTCACAAAAGTAGGTTGACTACGTGTACTTATTCAGTTATTCCTTAAAACATAAATATGTTGAAGCTACCTAAATTGTATGTTAAGGAGATGGGCTTGGGAGGGACAGAGGAAACTGATGAAGACATGTATATCAACTACACCTGTTTTTGTAATTGATGATTGCATTTTAGCGTATATCCCACCACTGTCTCTATCTGTGCGGAAGCTCTAGGAGAAGTATATGCTACTGGTACATATAAATAAGATAATCACACCGAACATGCTATTAACTATTGCTTGCGATTCTGACCATATGCTTTCCCCAAAACTCGGCTTGCCTAAGAGACCTGTGATGTTTCTTTTTTCTTTCTTCTGTTTTAAAGAAACAATGAGTTGTTGGTTTGATAAGTTGGAATCCTCTGGTTTTGTTTGTGTCTATCCGTTTATTCTGAAAATAGACTAGTTGGCTTTGGTCATTTGGTGGGATATCTGGATTCTGGAATGAAGTGATGAGTGGATTTTCTCAATACTTGTCTACACATGAACTACTGAACTTAATCATATCTTTACAAACTGGAAAAGTTATTCTCTTCCCATACTTATGGCGGAGGATAATAACTTGTTTCTTCATCAGGTCTGGGATCTGGATCAAAGGTGTATAGCATGCTCGTTACAATGGGAATCCAACATTACTGCTTTCTCTGTCATCCATGGCACATACTTTATGTACGGACGTATGAATTAGTAACGTCTCCTTTCAAGCTTTTATTATTACGCTGGGAAAAGTAGGTAGACCTAAGTACATCTCATGTAACAGTCTTGTTATTATGACATACAGGTACATTGGAGACGATTGTGGATTGATGTCTGTATTGAAGTACAATGCTGAAGAAGGAAAGATAGTGCAGTTACCATATCATATTCCCGCTAACTCTGTAGCTGGTAACTAACTTCCCTTGTTTCCTTTTTTACACATACGAAATTATATACTGACAAAAAAATGTTACAGATGTTGAATGTAACACTAGTTTTTTATGTTGTTACACAAGAAATTTAAATGCGACTATTTCTGTCACAGAAGCAGCTGGTATTTCAATTGCCAACCATCAGTCCATTGTTGGAGTCCTTCTGGAACCTTGTGCTTCTGAGAGGCAAGACATAAGAATCTCTTCAGTTTTATATATTTCAAGTTCCTATTAGTAAATGTTGTTGTTATTAAGTATTTTTGGTCTTTTCATTTTTATTATATCCCCCTTTTTTGTTTGATGGAGTCTTGTTCATATTTTGAACCTTGAACTTGTGAATTTTAAACATTTTGTTTTACACTTGCAAATCGATCATTTCATCAAACTACCCAATTAAATAGGTTGTATATTGAGCTTACCTACTTACATAGGCAAGGAATGAAAAGATACACGATCAGAACACAAGAGAATCCCTTTTAAAACCGAAATAATTAAAGGTGCGTATTTCACTATGTTCCTCCACCTCTTAGACCAGTACTACAAGAGACCTTAGATTGAAATGATAAGCTTGTTCTGAGAACGAAGGCACCCTTAAAAATTATTCTTCCAATACCTTTTTGTAGAACATCCTCTAGTTCAATGTATCCTTCACTGCCAAATACAAAACCAAAGAGGACAAAATGTAAATCACACTTGTTCCCATCTATGGTATATTCTTGGTCATCTATATTGCGGTTATATATTTGGGTGTAGTAAGTGACTAAGTGTTCAGGTCTAAGTACTTATGGTCATAATTAAGATCAGTACATTAGTATGATATTAAAGAGATGCAATCTGGGGAAACTGTGTCTGGTCATCTATAACTCTCATAAACAGGATGCAACTATACCATCCTTTTTAAGCACTTTTACTTCATTATTTTGACATGTCATAATTTCTTAGGACTTTCCCGCCTGCAGGGCTTTAGATCTCTGCTTGGATTGGAATGTGGTAAAAAAATACTGTGAATGATCATGAGACATCTCATGTCACAAATTTGCATCTACAAGTGATGGCTTTTGAAGATATTTTTTTGAGAGATTTAGTAACACTCACTCTTGGTTTTATACTATAAATATCCCGTGTATGGCCGAAAACTGTGGACATCATTGAGCCAAATTTGAATCACTTGCCGATTAATAATACTTTATAACGTGGTTTCCATTAGATTTGTGTTTCAGCAGCATTGCTTATTGGTATGTAATGCGCTTCTGAGTCAATGACTGCTACATTTGAGCCAAAGGGATAAATCCTAAAATTTGGAAGTCCGGGAGGGATGCAAGTAACCTTCTTATATAAGGGTGATGCTGCAAAAGCACCACTTTCCCAATGCTTGATAATATACACGCTCCAGTAATTTTATGTCCTGGAATTTTTTTGGTTTCATCATATCAAAACTTTAGTTTCTCCAAGTGAATGTAGCTATGTTGTTATAGGTAGGACATAAGGATGCATGATTGCTAAATAAAACCTGAAATTAAGGTTTATATACTGAATAAACTTCAAAGCTTGTTCACATATGTGTCTCACTAATATTTTTCTTCTGCAGAGTGCTGATTGCGTATGAGAAAGGGTTGATTATTCTGTGGGATGTTTCTGAAGCTCAGGTTGTTTGTATCAGAGGCTATAAGGATCTCCAATTGAGGGATGGGGAAGTAGATGGTTCTTCAAAAGGATCAAGTAGTGAAATTCTAGATGACATCTCTGACCATGAACAAGAGGATAAAGAGATAAGCTCTCTTTGTTGGGCATCTTCTGATGGGTCTATCCTTGCTGTGGGATATGTTGATGGAGATATCATGTTATGGAACATGTCATGTGCTTCTGCTAACAAAAGCCAGCAAACTGGAGTATCATCAAATGATGTTGTCAAGCTACAATTATCTTCCGGTGAGAGGAGGCTCCCTGTCATTGTCTTGCATTGGTCTGCATGTGGCAGTAGTGGTGGACAGCTTTTCATTTATGGGGGAGATGAAATAGGATCTGAAGAAGTTCTAACGGTATATTTCCTGAAAATGACTTGTTCCTCAATAATTCTCATTACTAGCAAACTTTCTATGGCTCAACTTCTAATTGTTAATGTTATTTAGTTTCTTGCAAATGTTTCAAAATACCTTCGGCTTTTAATAATATTCAGAAAATGGGTAAAAGAATGCAAGCATGTAATGGGAAATGTACCACTTATGTTCAATACATCCCCAACATAAAGCACAAAGTTCTTATTAGTCTCCTTCAATTTGTGTATCTATTGTTACAGGTCCTGAGTCTTGAGTGGATGTCTGGGAGAGAAACATTACGATGTGTCAGTCGTGTGGATCTTACACTTGATGGCTCTTTCTCAGATCTAATTTTAGTACCGAGTGGAGGGGCGATGAAAAATCCCAGCGACACTCTCTTTGTATTGACAAACCCGGGACAATTACAAGTATATGATGATTCTATCTTGTTGGCACTATCATCGCAGCAGGAGAAAAAACCTTCTGTTCCTGCAATTCAGTTTCCTGTGGTAGTACCCACACTTGATCCATACATGACTGTAGCTAAACTGAGTTTATTACCCATCGGTGGAATATCATCAAAGGCTCTTATAGAGGTTGCATACTTCTAATAACACCAATTATTCAAGCATTATTATGCTCTTACTTCCGATAAATATTAATTGTCTGTATTCATTTAAGTAAGTTTTGTTTGTTCTAATAGATGACCTCGGTCATGGATATTGGAGCTGCGCCTACCCTGAGAACAGGTTCAAAATGGCCTTTGACTGGTGGTGCTTCCAGTCAAACGTCCTCTTCTGAAGATAACAGGGTTGAGAGACTATATATGGCAGGCTATCAAGATGGATCTACAAGAATATGGAACGCTACTCATGCAGTCCTTTCACTTATGCTTGTTTTAAAAGGCGAGGTTTGAAGTTAATTACCTCAATCCACAAATATCTTTTTTCTTTGAAATGCTGTACTGGAATACTACACTTTTATGTTGACTGTTATAAATATTGTGGGGATTGCTAAATATAGTAAAAATGTATGTCAGGTGGATAATGTCAAAGTTGCTGGTGCCAATGCTTCAGTTTCAGCATTGGACTTTTGCCCCCTTACATTGAGTTTGGCTGTTGGCAATGAATGTGGATTGGTAAGAAAATCATATAATGCATCATTGGAATTTCAAGATTTTATGTTTTTATAGTAGCTTACATTCTTTTCTTGCATAGGTTCGTGTCTACAAGCTCAGTGGGAGTCCTGGAGCGACTGATCTACACTTTGTGGCAGCAGAAGAGAAACATGAAGGTGATTTTGTGGTTTTGTGTCATGCACACAGAAACGTTTAATGTTATCTCAGAATTCCATTCTCACTTAATAGAAAACAATTGTTTCATTTTGCCTTTTAGGCTGTTTCTGTGGTCTCTGTCATATTCATAAAGCATTCACCACATCAGCTTGCGTCATCTATGTTCTTTGTTGTATTTTGAAACAGTGAGAAACTTGTTTTACAGTTCATAAAATTCATCAAGAAAAAGGACTTCAATGTACAGCAGTCTTTTCCGTCCTAAGCTCTCCGATTCGGACTCTACAATATGCAAGTTCTGGAGCTAAGCTTGCCCTAGGGTTTGCATGTGGTCGGGTGAGTTATTATCTTCCTACTGGTTTACTTAATATATTTGCACATTCTTTTGATCAGCAAGCATATTAGTTGGGAACTTTTGTTAGTTCCTGTCAAAGGTTGACATTTCATCTGCTCTGGTTTCAGGTTGGAATGCTTGACATGCGTTCCTCATCAGTTTTGTTTCTTACAGACCCTGTCTCCAGCTCAAGCTCCCCAGTCATTTCTTTGACTGAGATGGCATTTTCAGATATTTACAACTCCGTAAACAGTCCAAAACACCAGGAATCCAAAAACACAGAGGACCCTGCAGATGTTATTTTCATTTTAACTAGGGATTTACACTTGGTTATCGTGGATAGCGTCAGCGGTAATATGATTGGCTCGAGACCATTACATCTGAAAAAGGAGTCAACTGCCATTTCTATGTATATCATAGGCAAGTTTTTATTTACAATTAAATTTTTTCTCTTTCTTTTAGTTTGAAATCAGAAACAACTTAATTCCTTCTACAAAGAAATCGAAAATTTATGTTATGTTGGCACTATTATGTTCCCTGAGTACTTTCATTATACCAGAGAGCTGCATTTCAGTCTCTGAAACTTCCAAAGAGAAATATCCAGAGCAGCTGTCCAAAAGCAGTCCAACTCAGATTGAGCCTATAGAAGCAGATAATCACAGTGGGGAGACACGACAAGAAGTTGAACTAAACACCTCTAGTGAAACTGCAACTTCTGGGGAAAGTTCATCCGATTCACTTATATTGCTTTGTAGCGTGGATGCATTGCGCTTATTCTCTTTAAGATCTTTGCTAAAGGTGATTTTTTCGACTTTATCACTCTTTTGTGTTCTTATATTTTATTGTTGCTTACACTTTGGGAGACCACATCTGCGATAGGGTGATTGTAGCTCCATCCATAAAGTGAGCCTTGCAAAACCTTGTTCTTGGACTACAACTTTTAAAGGGAAAGATGGGAAAGCATGTGGACTAGCTTTACTCTATCAGACTGGAGTAGTTGAGATAAGGTTGGAGTCCACTTTACTGCTTTTATTATTAGCTTCTAATTTAGCTCTTCATTAAACAGTAAGTTTATAAACATCAATGATGAGGTGGCTCTAATTGCTATATTTATAAATACACATTTCAGTTTATTTGGAAATACATATAACTTTTTTAGACTTCAAAACTAGATCCAACTTAAGTGTTTCTTGTTGAGGGGAAAAGAATATTGATGCCTGTCTTTGCTTAGGTCATTGCCCGATTTGGAAGTTGTGAGAGAATGGTCTCTAATGTCAATCTTAAGGTGGAGCTTCAAGGCAAACATGGAGAAAACAATTTGTTCTTCTGAGAATGGGCACATTTTTCTGGTTGAGATTCCCTTTTTTTTCTCTAATGTTTATTATTACATTTTTATTTTATGGGTCAGCTAATTGATTTAGGTTTTATTTTTCCCCTATTTCCGAAGAATCAGCAAGAATAGTACAACGTGAAGGAGGCTTACCCATAGAATATAGAAAGGAATACCAACAAACTTATAAAAGTTTGAAGAACGAGGTTTATTGAAAAAATCAGCTCCTCAAACCAACTTCCTCCCATAGAGTTATATTTATGCAACCAATTCTGTGATACACTTCTAGCTTGAAACTTTAGGCCTGTCTTTGAGAGTTCCAAGCTTCTTTACTGTAACGAAATTTGGGTCACCTACTATACGTAGAGTTAATTCCTCTTTTTGAAGGACAAAAGGAGCTGCTTATTCTAATTTTTCAGCAAATATATTATATGCGTTCCAGACTAAGCAATATAAATAACGAAATAAAAAGTTTATCAGAACATGTATGGTTTATTCAGAATAGGATCATGATTAATTTAGAAGCAATATGTACCTTCATGTGACGATATATAATACTTCCGTGTAATTTTTTTTAGGTAAATGGTTGTGAATTGGCTTTCATCTCTCTTTTGGCCTGTGAAAATGACTTCAGGTAATGTTTATGTGTTCTTAAGTTATCATTCTGTGACTTGATTGCAAATAAGAATGAGAGAATCTAAGACAAACTATTTTTTGTTTCTTTAGTATTTCGAGACTTTACCATCACTCCACAATAAAGTAATTGCAGAGTCTGCTGATGCCACTATTAAATTCTCCGCAAATCAGAAGAAGAAACAGGTTTCTTATATATGATATCAGGCTTATACAGTATATTTTGTGTAAAATATTCTGAGTCTGGTACTTGACTTACTCGTATTATCACAGGGTACATCCTCTGGTGTTTTTGGCGGTATTATTAAGGGTATAAAAGAAAAGAAACAGGAAAGTGGCGTGGATCTTAGTGGAAGTCTTACCAAGTCAAATTATACTCAGCATTTGGAAATAATATTCTCAAAGGCTGCATTCCCAGAACCATCTGAATCAATCAAAGATAATGATGAAGTTCTAGAGCTTAGTATAGGTATCCATCACTATTTTCCTCTCATGCCCTTGCCAAACCCTTCTATCTTATCTTGTGCTTTTGTTTTTCGATAGATGATATTGAAATTGATGAGCCCAGACATGTAATGTCTACTGTATCTCAGCAAGCAAAGAATGATGGAAGAGGTACGTTTGATCTATTACCTTTTGACTATCTTAACTCTCCAACAACAACAATATTGATTTTCTCCCACAGATAAGGAGACAGAGAGAGAAAATTTGTTTCAAGGTGCGACTGCTGATGCAAAACCGAGACTAAGAAAGCCTGAAGAAATCATTGCCAAATATAGAAAAACCGGGGTACTTACAGCTAACAAATATAGTTCAATTTGTATACCATATAAATCTCTGTCTGACTTGAAAATCAATGCCAGGATGCTTCCACAGCAGCCGCTCAGGCTAGAGACAAGTTAATTTACAACGGCAGGAAAAACTTGAGGTAGGGCATTCTTCCTGTAAAGTTTTTCCTATCTTCTTTTGAGTCTCATTTCCATGAACTGGTTGAAAGTAATATAGTACCTAGAGAAAATGTCATACATTTGATGAGTAAGAGTGTCTGGAAGTGTTGCAAGTCTTTTTACACAAATTCAGGGGAAAGAAGTGTCTCACAAAACAGTCCTATAATTTGTTTGCATGCTTAATATGTAACACGTGATACTCCTATTGTTTGCTGATGTAAAACTTGAAAATCACCTTCCTTCATTATGTCCACAACTCCACATGAACCTCGATTCGGAAACATTTTAGAACTACTCATTTGTTTTCTATTGAGATTACTGGAGCTGCTACAATCAAAGCATCTTAAAACTATCATCTGTCGTTTCTGTCTCAGAGGCTCAGCAGACGTACTGAAGAACTACAAAATGGGGCTGAAAACTTTGCATCAATGGCAAATGAACTTGCAAAAATATGGAAGCTCGGAAGTGGTGGAAAATTTGATAAAAGCTAGGATTTCTTCTCTTCTTTTTGAGATTTATTGATTTTTTAATCAGTCCTGATTGGTGCTATTGGACTTCGGCTCTGATAATGGCTTCCTTGGGTGATCTCAATGAATACCTCCACATTATTCTATCACATATGGCTGTGTCAAATGAAAATTGCCGCGTTGTAGGCTCACGTTTCTGATAGTGTATGATAGACTACTCTAACCTTGTTTGAACCCAAATGTAAATTGGCTAACACTGTAAAAATGTAACTTCTGATTTCTATTCTTTTCACTGTATTTTGTATGCATGATTAGTATTTTGAAGATAATCTTGCCAAATACATTGGCGTGATAATTTCGTTCAGCATACACAATGACACAAGTACTGTCCATATCCCTGAATTATCTCTTTACTTATAATGAACTGCTTGTTTGTGGTGAGGATGGGGCTTGATCTCAAGGCGTTGTTGTCTTACTATCCACTGCGGCAAAACCCAACAGTCTACACCAAATGTAACAAGATAGTAAGAAAAACAAAATTAAAAAGAAAAGAATGTATTCCCAGTTCCCATAGGTTGCCTCTGCGATGACTCAACAGACCAAGGCCCAAAATATCGATATTGATGAATATATTGGTGTACTCAAAAACCGATATATATTGGATATATCGGATATTTCGGATATATTTATTTTTTTGGTAATCAGTCCAAACTATTTAAAATATCAAAAATATCGGATATATCAGAAATATACTATCGGAAATATCGGATATATATCGGAAATATATTGGAAATATCGGATTTATATTTTAAAATGGTCAAAAAGTCAACTGATATATATCGATTATATCGGAAATATCGATTATATCGGCAATATAAAGTTTCATATCGGAAATTCCGATATATATCGGAAATTCCGATATATATCGGAAAAAAAGAATTCTATATTCGGTGGATATATGTCGGAAATATCAATGTCGGTGTACCAAAATACCGATATATATCGGCAATATATCGGATATATCGGTGATATTTTGGTCTATGCAACAGACAACGCACGGCAGGTCCCTTTAATAGAACGAAGTTTGTTGAATATCTGTATTACTTTTCGTGTTGAACATGTGTTAGTTTTGGCCGGGCAACTCAGTTTGGATTCTCCCAACTTTTTTTTATATAGAGTCGGAAACTTGCTGGCTGTGCTAGTTTGCCTGTAAAAGTGTCCACGTAAATTTGAGCAGGATTAGGGGTGTTGGTAGGTGTTTCCAAATGCACATGCAGGCAAAGTTTTCTCAGTTTTGAAATAGCAGCAAAGTTTTCAATAGTTTGGCATCTTTGTTGCTAGTTTTTAGGTTGTGGGATTTCCTACTATCTACTGAGACACACTCTGTTTTTGTACAAAACAACTCTGTTCTAGTTCGAGTTCGATTTCCCCTTGACATTTTAACATGCAAACAAGCACTGCCATAGACTCTTGGAAGATAGATCGATCCCGGATGCTCATAAGTCAAAACCTTACGAATAATGTGATCTTAAGAACCCTAGATCTCCCAGTAGAATGATACAGATTTATTAAGAAGATGAAGTATATGCGCATGAAAAACAGTAGTGTGCTCTATCGATGTAGAGTAAATTTCAAAGTTTCCATTTCCTCGGTAATTACGTAGTGAACAGGGTTTAAGTAATGTTCACTTAAATACACCAATTTTCAAGTGGATAGATATTTGTTTAAGCCAGGGGTGCAAGATTATGTGCATACCTCACCCAATCCAAAAAAAAAAAATGCAATTTTTCCACTAATGAAGTTAATTACTTAAACACTTAAGTCATTAATTGATACTACTATGTCTATATATATCTATATAATCTAGTCTATAACAATTTAACAAATTGTTAACTTCCTATAATATTATAAGTATATATAACTTTATTATCATTTAGAGAAAACTATAAAAAATTAATATTGAAAGTAAACGATTATCTTGTTTTTTTTTGTTTTTGTTTTTTTTTAACACGTGAAAATTTTATTGATAATGATAACGAACTGAGTTTTACAAATAATTAGGACAAGCGCGCAACAAGCTACGACACAAGTACTTTTTGAATTTTTTTTTTTTTTTTTGGGTTGAGTTCTGATTAAGAATTGAGAGTGAAAAAAAAGTGGGAGAGTTTACGGGTTTTGTTATGGGTGATTAAAATTATACAAACTAACCTGTTGGGGTTTTGGTCATTTGGTTATTTGGCTATTTGTTTTAGTCTTATTAACCTATCAAACATTCAAATACACATTTGTCTATCTTTAACGGTTTTGAACTCAAAATAAATGATAAATAATAATTTTATAAGGGCAAAAAGAGAAGTAAAAAAAATATTGGTTTATTAGAATATTTTTTATTAGTTTTTTTTTCATATTATTTTTTTGTTGATTATATTTTATATTCTATGCGGTAGTAAAAATTTGGGGGTGCGAGTCTTTTCTAAGATTTTTTTAGGCAATCTTTATATTTCTACTAGTAGTATATTTTATAATAATCGTGGCTTCTTAAATTTATCTGGATATTTTTTTTACGTATAATACTCCCGATGAATAATAAAATCAAATGGCTAGATATTTTATTAATGAGGACTATTTTGCCTTTTTATGCTTTTTATAAATTTTCAATACCGATATTATCTTTAAATAAAAATATTGCTTAACACATTTGAATATGAGCCATTAGTCTTTTCATGTGTCATGTGGATATTAAAAAACCATTTTGAATTGTACACATTATTATAAATTATAAATTTAATTAGTAATAATGGGTTATTTAATAAGACGTTAAGAAAAGAAAAGAAAAAATATAAGGAGAGAATACAAAGCGATTCTTTTCCCTTCTCTCCCATCTCTTCTGTTTCTCATATTGTCTATCTCTTTGATTGTCACTATTTTCGATCAGAGTTGCCTTTAATTCAATAATTGAGGTCAGCCATGCTCTGAGTTATTTTATGTAGTTTTTGCAATTTCTTCTTCGATTTCTTTTTTCACTGTATTATTGCTTTATAGACTGCGCACTTTCTCACCTTCAACATCTTCAGAAATCAGAGAATATTGCAACTGATATTTTATCTTGGTTCTCTCAACCTAAAGGTAGTTCAGTTTCTACTTTAATAGACCTCAAGAACATGTCTACGTGTTTCTTATTTAGTGTTTATCGATGTTTTGATTTGGGTATTGATTTGAATTTCTTTATTGTGCTGGTCAGTAGCGTTAAGTATTGAAGATGCTTGCACCACACCTTCACACTACTCACATTTGCTTGATGAATGATGAACACATGATGCTCTCTTTCAATACGGATACTGAAGATGGCAGCATTAAGGAGGTATGTCTTTTGTATTCTACAAAAGTGCGAAATTGGTAAATGTCAAGTCCCATAGAAATGGTTGAGGGCCACCCACCAAAGTGTGGTAATTTGGCTTTAGCTAAAAACTTGACTGATGACATGAGAGAAAGACCTGCCATTTGTTGCACGTTGTTATTTCTGTATTTGCATGGGGATTGAAAGAAAGAACTTACCTCTCTTGGTACATCATCTAGCCTTAGCCTATTTGGTTTTATCTTATCTGCAGCCATGTGTTGTTTGTTGTCTAACTTTTTGTTACTACATACTACCTCAGTGTGGATTTTGTAAGAATTGATTGATTGCTCTGTAAGAAATTACAACTTCTTGGTCCTCAGTACAGTACTAACTTTAGTATCTTCTTTGTTACTTGGGCTAGGGGCAAAACGAGGGCTTCTTATTCGAGGAGGAGATGTATTGGAACGTTTGGCTGGCGTAGACTATATTGCTTTAGACAAAGTATAATATTGAGTGCCTTTAGAATTTGTTAGTCTGTTTTCTGTTTTCTTTTTATTTTGTGTTATTTAAACCAAGGAGGAAAGTGCACCATTTTGAACTTGTATTACTAAAAAGTCAAATCTTCTAAATTTTCAACGTTTCTAGATAGGAACCCTCACAGAAGGGAAACCTTCTGTTTCTGCTATTGCTTCTCTAAATTACCAAGAATTGGAAATTCTTCGGGTTGTTGCTGCAGTGGAGAAAACGACATCTCATCCAATTGCGAAAGCTATTATAAATAAAGCAGAGCTCTTAAATTTGACTGTTCCTAGCAGCAGAGGATAGTTGACGGAACCAGGTTATGGATCCTTAGCAGAGGTAGATGGATCCTTGGTTGCTGTTAGTGCGATAGAGTGGGTTCATGAGCATTTCCAGAATAAAACATCACCCTCTGCTTTAATAGATCTAGGGAATATTTTGAAACAACAAACTTCAATTGGGATATCATCATCAAATGACTCAAAAACTGTTGTATATGTTGGACGTGAAGGAGAAGGTGTCATTGGAGCTATCACAATATCTGATACTTTACGCCACGATGCAAGGTCTACATTGGACAGGTACCTCTCCTAAAAATTACTTAGCTAGATCAAGTGGGAAAATTAGTACTTTTGTCTTGAAATGATTAGGTGATTCTAGACTCTAGTAAATGCCTTAGTACACAGATCTAACACAAGCATTTTCATTCTTAATTATATCATGAAGAAGTATTAAAGCATATGGTTTTTTCAGTTGCACATTATCCTTATCTTTTCAACTGCATGGAACGAAGCTGGTTTTATGCCTTAATGATGTCACTTTTCGCTTTAGTTTTAGTGCTTGTGGATTCAGATATGCCTCTCGAAGTTCTGTGGTGTTCAACCAAAATGTGAACATTATGAATGTACAATAAACTTTCTTAGCTGAGCTGGGTTATTTGAAGAGGCAAAAGGTGTGCAATAAACACCAAATTAATGTAGCACTTCTCAACAACCAAAAGCTTGGAGAGGAACTCTGACTTCTTTTTCTGGCGATTACCTAGAAACACGATTGGTTAGGTGTTGCAGCTGAGAAGGCTCCTTCAGTCAGAACTTAGAGCGTCATAGTGGTGACTACGTACTACTATCCACCATGTATGCAGATGACGTGAAATATGATGATGCAAGGAAAGTGACGAAGGAAGGGAGTGGAAAAGACACCTGGTTGGCCAATGCTGGTTGGACGTTATATGCCTAAACTGGTCTGGGCCGTTGACAATCCTGGTTCTTGGATGGTATGCTTACTTTTAGGATATAGGCTATTCCTCCTTTGACATAGAGTGTACTTTGGACCTTTTAAACGATTTTATAGAACTTAAAATAAGCATGGTAATGTCAAAGTTGTGGATATATATTGAAATTCAGGAGTCATGTGTTCTGAATGGAAGACTTTTAGTTAAACCTCAAACAGCAAGCAGCAGGAATAAATCCAATCTAACAGTGGTCTTGGAGCTGGGTTTGTGAAGCAGTCAACGTAGGGGGATTGCAACAGTGAACTTCTTACACCTTGATTTTCTTGGCTAGTCATTATTATTGTACCATTTGATGCTTCCTTAAAAGTCATTTTAATTTATTTTCAATGTTGAATTTCTAGGGACAATAATGTATTCATTTGCAAAAGCCTATACCGATTAATTTGCCAATTACAAGGTTATAGGAGAACAATCTGTTAACTTGGGTTTTTCTTCCAATTAAATGTGCTTGGACGATCTTTCCTGATCAGTGTTTTGGTTTTTGCTCTGCTTTTGATGAGGCTCACTGCAAATTGGCCAACTAGAAGCAAGTCAGTCAAAGCAACCTTCCCCTCTGAAGAACTCTTTTCTGAGGTACCATCCTCATCTGTTTGTTTTTCTTAAGTTCTTATAGATACTAATTAGGTCCATATGGTGGGTTTTTTAAGGGGGATCTCTTTTTCCGAACTAAGTAGCCAAATTTTTGTGTAAAAAGTTTTTAGGGTTTGAAGCATTACTTATAATAATTTGTTTTGATTGAAATATTTAGAAGTTTTCTAGGATTAGTTTTTTCGTTCAAATATATAATAGAGACACTCCCACAATAGAAAAAAAAAAAAAAAAATCAGTAGTTTAGTACAGTTTTTTGGTTTGCAAAAACAATTTCTACTTTTGTTTCCATTTAGCGCAAAAATTGTTCACTTCTTTTTATATAATTGATTTTAAAACTTTTTACTTTGTTGTTGTTGTTGGTTGAAGGGTTTCTCATGGTTTTCAACACAAAATTCTCCATTTCAAAATACAAAATTGTTGCTCACTTTAACTTCAAAAAGAATATTAGTGGCTGATTCTCATTTTGTGGTCTGCTAAATTTCATGTGGTAGTGAATTTTATTCAATATATCCTCGTGAAATTTTGTGGGAGAAAAATTTCATTAAAGGGAGGGGCATGGAGGAATTTCACGTGGCATGTGAAATATAAAGATGGAATGTACTACCACTAAGAATTTGGTTACTACAAAGTGGGGATTGTTCGCAAAAGTTCTCCCCTGTAATCTAACTTACCCAAGTACGTATTCTTCAATAGTACTTTACCAAAAAATTGTTTGTTTCAAAACTAGAGTTCTTTGTTTTAACATACTAACATGTATTTGATGATTTTTGGGGAATGGGGGAAGAAAGGCAGCACATTGTTTTTTTAAAACAGAATTTTCAAAAATTGTTAATTATTTTTGTTCCAGAATGGAGGGTGTGATTGTTAGTATGGGGGACTACTAGCGTCTACGTCTCACTTTTGTGTTCGAGATATTTCATTTGGTAGTAAGTATTTTGCAAATATATTCTCCACCATCTACCAAATTTGTGGGATGCTTAGTAGAGGGAGGGGCATGGAGAAATTTCACGCGTATAGTGAAAAATTAAGAGGGAACTTACTACCTTGTGAAACTCTTTACAACTACAAAGTGGGACTTACTCGCGAAATTTTTCCATTTCTATCTAAGACACCCAAAATTTTAAAACTGTTTTTTTTTGTTTGTTTGTTTTTATAAAGTGCTTTTCTTTGTTTGTTCGAGCATCTATTAAAATAAGGAAGGCTTTTTAGAGAAGATATCACTTTAACATTCAAGATGATAGGAAGAACTGAAGCTGGGGAGTTTTGTACGATGTTGCTGGTGACTAGCATTCATGAAGAGATAGAGGAGCAATTGTTTGTATTATTGGCACTCATGTTTTTTTTTTGGTAAAGTATAGTAGTGTTATTAAATAGTTACTTTTCTTAATAGGGCCTGGAGGAAGATTGCAATCTTTTCTTGTGTAATAGCAAGCAAAGATAAATGCATCGGGTATGTGGCAGGTTTTGGCAGATGAATGTTGGGATTGCAAGAGCAAGGTTTTCTGTCCTGGATAGTTGCTACTTCAGATGATATTCTCTATGGCGAGTTCAGAGTGCTTCTTCCTCCAATTGATGTACGGTAGACCTGGAATGGCCTTCAGGTGGTGTGTTATGCTTCTTCTTTGAAGTGAGATAAGCATTGGGCCAACCTTGTGCAGTGTGAGGAACAACGGAGTTGTCTCTTCAAGGTTGTTTTTTTCACCTTTCCTACAGTCTTTTTACTTAATACTTTTAACAAAGCCATCATAAATGGAATCTGTTACAGGTTTGAAGTCGAGAAGACATTGCAAGTGAAGAATTTTCAAAACAAAAAATTTCATGCATAAAATTGTTGTTTCTGTTTACTCAAAAAAGATGTGGTCTGTATGAGAGTATGGGGAGAATATTAATTGATACTGATTCTCACTTTTTTGTCTGGTAAATTTCATGTGGTAGTAAGCTTTATTCAAACCTCCAAAGGGAGGGGGAGTTTCACGTGGCAGGTGAATCACATTGAAATTTGCTTACTACAAGGAAATTTGCTTATTATGGTTCAGTTAGTATGTATTCCTTTTTAATTCTTGTAAATTTCCTTCTACTTTGTTTAACATTGATAAACTATCATACTTTGGTATATTTGTCTGCCAACTATAGAGATTCTCCTTTTGGTTTTCTGCCCATTACATGGTCACAGAAAGTAGACATAATCAACTTATGTTGGCACTGATTTGCTCTTTTTGACTATGACATGGTATGTAGGGAGGTGCTTGCTATATCCCATTTACGTCATGCTAATGTTGTACTATCAGGTCAGTTGTGAATTTCTACGTCCTCTCTAAAGGCATTTATTTCTTATTCAATAGCTTTGACTGCTCCAATTTAATTCATGTTTTCCAATTTTTCGAGATTTGCAAGCGCACAGTTAATTCCATAACTACCAATATCTTTGTTATAAAAGACCTTTGCCATGGAAATATGGAAGTAAAAGTGTAGAAATGATAAAGTGGCAAATTAACTTGTAAACAAACTTTGAGATAAGCTCTGAATCTTTCTTTGAGGTAAAATGCTCTGAAGTTTTTTCTATCTTTTTGGTTGGCGAAGGCGAGTGTTACTAAAGTAATTGAATGAGAACAACTAAAAATGCCAATGACCTTAGAAGGGTAGGGCTCTACATCATTGTGATGGCTAACCCCCTTCTTGTTTCTGTTTAGACAAAAGTATCCTGTAGGAACAACAGGTCTCATACACTGAAAGAGAATACGACATTAGTACCTTCTCTAGATGCTAATGCGTTGTGTGCCCTGTTAGTTTCCCTTCACAAAAATTTATTCGATTTGAACAAATATAATTTTATTTAGAGAATTAACTGACAAGGAAATTAATTTAATTTAATTTTATTTAGGGTGTGATTGTTTAGTATGGGAGATTACTACGTCTCACTTTTGTATTTGAGATTTTTCATTTGGTAGGAAGTATTTTCCAAATATATTCTCCACCCTCTACAAATTTTGTGGGATGCTTAGTAGTAGAGGGAGGGGCATGGAGAAATTTCACGTGTAAAGTGAAAAATAAAGAGGGAACTTACTACCTTGTGAAAACTTTATAGTTACAAAGTGGGACTTACTCGCCAGAATTTTCCCTTGCAATGTAACACACAAAATTTTAAAACTATTTTTTTCTTATATTTTCTTAACTACAATGTGGAGCTTGCTCCCTTGCAATCTAATGAAATAATAAAATGCTTTTCGTACACTTCTAGCTCTTTTATTTTATGTTTATTCTCTTTATTCCACTGTTCTATTCCCCCTTCCCCCTTTGTGCGCATACCCACACATTTTAAGCCAAAAACTTCATAGATAATATTTGCAGAGCGAACTCTTATTGCATTCACGCTAAAATTGATTCAGTTTAATGATAGTTGTTTCTGTTCTTCTCCTTTTGTCACGGCATTGGTGTTCCACCACTTGAGAAAGTTACAACATTGCAATTTTCTCATTTCTCTTTGATGCAGGGATGATGCAGGCAGGCTTGTTCGCACTGAGAGGCTAAGAACCAAAGATATAACTCATAGGGTCAAATTGAAGAACTATTGGTAGGTATCCTATTTACTATTATTATTACTAATTATTAGTAATTACCAAGAACTGTGTCATACTGTCATTATAGCTGTAATATTAACCCCATATTAGTTATTGTTTTTTTTTTAAAAAGCAGCAGGGTTTAGTAAAATGAATGTCAGCCTTTTGAAACTGAAACTATTGTATTTTCATTATTCTCAATTGCATTCAATGAAACTGAAAAATGGACAGACTCTAGATGTATCCCTCCTTAAACTCGATAAGGATGAGAAATCCCTTGACTCATATTTTGCAGAGAAAACAGTGTCTGGTCAAGTCCGCATGCTTGCAAAGCTAGCTGAGTACTATATGTGTGTACAAAGAACAAACTATTATTTTGTGTATAACTAGCTGTTTAGTGAGAGTTATCCAATTCCAGACTGGGTGAGGGTTCCCTTGCCACCCATAGGTGTGGCGTACTTTCCATAAAGAGGTATCATTCAAGTTATGTGAGTGGTCATATTTCTTTTTTTCATGTGCTATGTGCCATGTTTTTGGCTGGTCAGCCAAATAAGACTGTCACAAGATGAGCCTAATTTGGATGGTTCTTCTGGCCTATCACATCATGCTTTTTTCTTACGTAATATATTTTGGTGCATGTAGGATGAGGATATTATGATTATTGAGAATTGCACGTTTTACAGCCCATTTAAGATCTTTGGAGTTAATTATGTGCTCCGCTTACTAGATTAAGTAAATAATCCAATTTGGTTTGTTGGGTGGTTCGCTTATTTGGTCCTCAAGTTATTGTTGTGTTCTGATAATTTGGAAATATGCTGAAGCACGGAGAGGATTCCCTTCTAACAAATGTTGGTAATATAGTGGAGTGGCATGAAATGAATTTATGAATTTCCTTGGTTCTAGGTACATCGATGCCATTTCAAGTTTTACGATTTCCGAAAGATTTTTGTCTTCAAGGCAAAGGTATTATAAAAAATTCCCATTACAATTCTTTTTCCTGCTAATATAGTGGCTGTCTTAATTGTCTTGAGGCCAACGTATTTCAAAGACATGCTATATTACTTTTGCATGATAGACTTAAAACCTCTTCTTAGTATGTAGTGTTCATGGAACATTATCCATAAAAGTATGTTGTGTTCATGGATTTTTTTTTAAAAAAAAAGGAAGCAATTCTAGGCTCCCGGAGGGACTATCTTGACAAGGTGTAAACATTGAAAATTACTCATCTTTCGAGATACGACAGCTTCAACTGATGTCAAATCTTGTTTAAGTTAGCCTGCCCGTGAAGTTAGCGCTTTTGGCGTTGTTTATTGTTTTTTTATTTGTACATATCTATTATTATGATATCCTAATTGTAAGTATGCTAAAAAAACTAGAACCCAAATTTAGCATGTTCATAGTCATATACTCAGTTGAAAAGATTTATTTATTTGTTATTCACATGCAGAAAGGATTTGAAAACACAATGCTAGGTAGCTTATCACAAGGCTCCATAGATTGATATGGTTGTATTTACTTGACTATCCATAGGTCTAAACTTTTTAGTTGGTTTTTTCTTTGGAATTTTCTTGCTTTTGGTAAAATCATATCCATAGGCCTTCATGTATAGGCTTTTTTCATCCAAACATTTTGAAATATGTGTAATTGCAAGCAAACTCTTTGTAAATTTAGAAAAACCTTATAATTATGTCAATTCCATTTTTTCCTGGTTTATTTTCGTTTATTGCCATGAGAAATAAATTTTCTTCTTTGTTAAAACTTTAGATTGTGTTTGATTGGTGAGAAAAAATATATATGACAATTTATTTTTAAACATTTCCTCTTCTGTGGGCATGAAATGTTGGTAGGCCATTACCATAGGTTTCTTCAGTTGATCCAAGCATTGACTGTAGATCAAGCTCTTTGGGCTATAAAAAGCAAGAAAGTGAACAACAGGCACTGAAAGTGTTACACTTCACCTCATCAAGCTACGTCATCATCCCACCATATTCTATCATGTTGAGAGAGGGCTGCTCCTTTATTGCCATATTTATTTTCTCCGAAGTTCATCCCTCTCCATGTTGTAGAGATGTCGAATTGTTGATACTTGACTGACAGCAGACTCTCATCTTCTTAGATCTTGGCTCCCAAGCCAAATTGGCAGAATTTTAGTGTGTTTGTCAAGCGTTAGGACAAGTTCTTGATGTGTATGGGCAATGCAGCCATATCAATTGACTTCACTTGTACGTGAGGGGTAGGTGGTTACAATGAGCAGATGGTTGCATCTTCTTCATATACCAACTAGACAACACCATCATTGTTACTGCATAAGAAAACTCACACAACATTGTCATTGTTACTAAGAAATGGACAAGTCAGAGTGGCTAACGCATGCGCTCTTATTTTTATTGGTGTAATCTCCTATGTGGATTCAGGATGGCCCTTTCTAATACATAGAAATGTTGCATAGATGCTAATATGTTATTGTAATCCATTCTTTGCAGTTTGCATAAATGGTTGACAAACCAACTATACGTAGTGGAGTTTCATCATCTTTAATAAGCTTTATTTATTATCCATGTGCAAAGCACGTGCATTTTGGCTAGTATATATAATAGCAATCCCTTTTGGAGTGATATGAGGGTGTCCACGTCAACATGGGGATTACGAAAAAACAGGAGACAAAAAAGGAAGTTTGCCACACCAAAAAACCCAACTTACAAAGAATTTTGATTTATATCGGATTCTATTACTTGATACTTTAAACCATCTCCACGAAGGAGTTTTTTAGAACCGAAAAAATGCTCCTCTCTCCCTCCCCAACGATCACTCCATCTTCTTATTCAACAATAAATCTACAAATTTATCAAATGATTCACCACCTTTTGCCTTCTTCAGGACTCCTCTTTTAGTATCCTCAACAAGCTTCCTGGCAACTAGCAACCATGTATGCATCCTATTATTCAAAGTTTCAAACCACTTGATTTATTCTCATTTTTTATATATTGTGATGAAGGATTGTTTTCGCTATTGGTTTTGTGGTCAATATGAGATTTTGCCAAAGCCATATTCATGACATGAATCGTTATGAAACTTTGCTAACTTCAAACTAAGGTTAGTTAATTGTTTGATTTATTTAATACATTTTCCCTCTGAAGAGAACTCATAAATTGTTTCAGCATATCTCATAATGGAATTCCATGTAGCCCAATGGATGTCTTTATCGCCCTTTCAAGTTAGATGGATTAAGAACCGATATTATATTGAATCATATTAATGTCACACAACCAAATTAGTAATTGTTAAATAGAGACCGAAGGCTATCAAAAAATAAGTTCATTCTAAGATACTAAGTGCCTTAGGCAAATCAAAGGTAACCAATTTGACTCATTTAATCTATTCTTTGTTTTTCGTTTTCCTTTCTTGCAAACATTAGATAAAGTTTTGAACTTTAGGTCTAATAAGTGGTTTTTTTTAGTCTGTATGTAAGTGAAAAGAGAGTTTAGTTTGCACTATTGCATTCAATTCCACCTTTGTGAGCATGAAGCAGATAATGAAACTCTTCATATGTGTAGATCTACTCAAACTCAGGACTAGCGTGCTATGGTGGTATAGTTTCATGTGAGTGTCTAGCTTAATGCTTTTGCTCATTTATTTTTTTCTTTAAAGTGCATTTAGTATTCAAGTATCGACTTTGTCGTAGGCTTCACTAATGATAAAAAAATTAGCCATCGATATCGGCGCTAGAGTCAATGGATCAGAAAGTCTTGGTAAACTCATGGAAAAGTTGAAGAAACCACGAGTTGTGCTCTTAAAAGGTTTGTTATGATATCCCACTTTAGGAATTGTAGCTCAAGTGCTTACGCCATAGAATAGCACAAGTAAGAAAACATTTTTGAATTTTTTGTGTCAAAGTTTCAAGAAAACTATTTTGTCTATGATCTTTACTTACATTTTCATA
Source organism: Coptis chinensis (assembly GCF_015680905.1). NCBI lineage: Eukaryota > Viridiplantae > Streptophyta > Magnoliopsida > Ranunculales > Ranunculaceae > Coptis > Coptis chinensis. Next base: position 78,753,070 of record NC_141463.1, on the reverse strand, counting down.
TTTGCTGCTTCACTCAAAGAACACTACAGTGGTTCTTTAAGTCATATAGTAGCTCTAGCAGCTTACTTAGAATCAGTGACCATTTTGATTGTACAAATGCATTGGTTCAAGCCAATTCTTAATCCATATTCTTCAGGCTTTAGTTCTTGGCACATAGCCTTCTTTTAGAGCTTTTCCATTTACCATCATCAACAGTAAACAAACAAAGTTTTAATATCATCGGATGCTCTTTTGGCCTAATTGCAATTTGAGAGCAAGAATAGACAACAATTATACTCTAAGTTGGCACACTTGCAATTGAATTGGAATGTTTCACTACCATTTTCTTATTTATTTTCTAATCTTTTTTTTTCCATGAATCATATCAACGTAGATTGGGTTTTTAATTCTTGAATGCTACCTAGATTGGGGTTTACTTTTTAGTTAATTTTTGTATGGGGTTTCAATTAAAATTGACGCATTTAAAGGCCCCAAATTCTGGAATGCAATTTTACTTGCAATGGCCTATTAGTTACATCTATAGTTAAGATGGATTTGAACATTGATTTCTCACCATGAAAATAGTTGCGAATTCCAAAAGTTAGGATACACACTTGAAACTATCACAATTTTTGTGTGTTATTTTTTTTTACGAACATTTGCATATACTTGGTTTTCTAGATGTTTCAAAAGAGCAATTCTTATGCAATTTGTGTAAGCGGTTTCTTTGTCTTTTTGTAGCAATGTGTCGATAGCTTAATAGCATAGACATTCACCATCATCCTAACAATTTTAGTATACTAATAATTCACGCTACGACATTATAGTTTTCATGAAACATCATCCATTTAGTGTAGTCTACCCTTAATCAATAATTGGTTCTTACATGATGCATTGCCTTTAGCGTGCATATAGTGGGTGTCGATGTCTGTTGCATGTTTCTTAAGATATAGTGTATGTTTGAGAAAAGTAGCAACGAAAATTTGATAGATATGATATCAATTGGTTTGTATTCCTTTTTGGAATCAGTTGATAAAAATTCCAGAAAAGAATTGATAAAATACCAACAATCTTGATATATTCTAGAATGATTGTGGTACAATTTTCATGCATGGTTGAGTTTTTCAATTTTAAAACCAGGTATGGCTAGAAATGGTTCATCAATGTTAATTCCCATATAGATGGATTTCATTGTTGTGTTTAGGATGGATTTCATTGTCACATATACCTTGGAAAAAGGAAATCTTTTCGCTACTATACCATCACCCGTTTGTAGGACGGGTTCGAAAACTAGTTAGCTATGTAGTAATAGAGTTTTTCTAATTTCAAGAGGTGCAATTGCCCCCACACGCACCCTCCTATATCCATCTATGCATTTCAGGTTTAGAATGGATTTCAGGTTTGTTATTTGGTTAGAGTACATACCTTAGAGGGAGAATAATGGTGTGATGTTGATGAAGGTACTGGAAAGCTAGGTTGAAAACATGATTGTAACAAGACAAATATAAGACCCACATAAAAGACTAAGAGCCATGAGAGTATATAGGGACACCGTGGTTCCACCATTTTTCCTAGTAGAACATAAGACAAGAAGCTGGTCTTGGGTTTAAATGTTTAACAGAATATACTTTCTAATGGTCACACACTTACACTGATGATTAATCAGCTATTTTCAGCTATTTCCTGCCTGTTTCAGTGATAAAACAGCTCTTGTCATCTTTTTGGTAAACTGGGTGAAATTCCGTATATTAATTGTTTCACAAGTCATAACAAAAATGATAGAACTAAAAACACATGGCACAGCACAAAAAAACCGTCCGAAGTCGACTCTGATTGGTTACTTGCAATAAAATAACAAGTCTCTCTCTCCTCACTCTTTCTTCTCTCTCTTAACCCACCAATCACAGCTGACTTCGGAAGTGATTTTTTGTGCTGGGCCATGTGTTGTAGTCGCCCTCTAACAAAAATAGGACATTGCACGAACCTACGCGCTTTGCCTACGTGTCAACACACCTATAGAGAGAAGGGTTTGCGAATTGTATTCTCATTTATGAACAATTGTATATCGATATCATCTATTATTTACCTAGTACCGATATTGGAACATTATGTTACCAAGCAGTCATTATCAAGGCGGAAAATATCGGCTCATATATCGATATATCGGTGATATATTTTGGTTTTTGGTCCCTCCGATATAGAGATATTAAGATATTTCAGATGGATATATTGATATAATTTCAAACCGATATATATTGGATTTTCTAATATATCAATATATATCGACCAATATATCCAATTTTAACGCTGACTTTGTTGATTTTGATCGATATTTGACTAATTTTTTATTATTTTTTCGATATTTCCGATATATATCACTATATATCGATGATATTTTCCAATATATTGATACAATTTTTTTTTGACCAATTAACAAAAAGAGATATATTGTCCCATATATTTCGTTTTTTGAAGAGTCCAAAATATCGCCCGATTTTGAAACATTAGGCCTTGGTCATTATTCCAATTTTATTCCCAGTCCTCAGTCCTGACTCCTGAGCCTTGATAAAATATCACCTTCGTCGAGGGCTTTCAAAAAATTCTGACTACAGTGGCATTCTGTGGTATGAGATATGGGGGTTTCATTCATTTTATCAAAAGATAAGAATTGAGCTGTTTTACACGGAAAAAACTGTTAGTAGTAAAAAACGGCGTGGGAATGTAGAACATGCTGCAAACCTAATTACGAGCGAGTTATTATCCAGATATGATCTTAATAATCAGATTGTTCTTGCAGGAAATTTCCACTACGAAATAATGATATGAAAGCTAAGGTGACTGCATTTGCATGTCTGCATCAAGACTATGAGCGTCCAATTAGCAGCTAGCATACAAGAAACGGATTTATACTTCTACAGAGAAAGTGATGCATCCTCACCATCTTTACAACTTTAAAAATCGCCCCTCATCTACCATCTTAGAATAGTGTTTTAATATTTTTTTGGGTTAACTAACCCCCACCCCGCAACACACGGTCAATTTAGTTTGGAGCTGTTAACTTTTAGGTTAAATAACTGAAAATGATACAACTGCCCCTACCTAAGTAAAATTGAACATTTTCTTTTTGAAAACAATGAGGGTATTTGTGTCATTTTCAGTTGCTTGACTTGAAAGTTAACCGTCAATCCAAGTTGACGTGTGTTTAGGAGGAGACCCTAATTTCTTATCTAGTGGGAATTGGGCCATCTAGTGGAGGGTAATACTAGTTAACCCTAATTGGTTACATTTTAACCTTTCCACTACCTTCATCAACATCACACCATTTAAAATGTAACAAGACAAATATAAGACACATTTTAGAATTTCCCACCTAGTGGGGACAATCCTAATTGGGTCATTTCTAAAACTCTTGGTCACATTTTAAAGGCATTTTTGTCCCTATTTGAATCATTAAATTTTAGTGGTAGCGCTTTGTCAAATATCGTAATATATGTTGTATTGTAAAGGTATAAAAAGAAATACACCAGGACAATTGGTATGTTACTTTTGACCATTTCTGGACATTTGTTGCTATCGTGCACCACGTGTTACTCTCACATGTGCTATGAAACACACGTGTGTTTGCACATCCATCATAATCTAGATACTGTGATCTGCCAAACAGGAATATTCACCACATTGATTCATACAGTATAAAGAGTAATATATGTGCATTGAAAATATTGATATACCCTATGTATATTGATGTCAAGTTAATAGTAATGCTGAAACTTCCCTTCTAATGGATAGAAATATTACATATTGAATTGATTTTGGAATACTATTCACTGAAATGATCGTGAAATTCGGTTGCAGATAGAAGAATACGGGTATGGGGGCATATTGGAGGGACATTTTCATGGCTTTACAAGGATAAGGAACTATTTGAGTTGGTCATAACTCTGAACAAATATTGCACAATAACCAAATTGATACAAAATCACTAGTAACTTTCACCTCACAAAAGTAGAGCATATGGCCGCTATCTTGTCAATCCTGTACTGGTTGGTAGCATCCTTTAATACATGTATGAAGAATATGTCTTCAATTTCCTTTTTATTCAAGTTATAAATGTTTCTAAACAATGTTCTATATATGTCTCATAATAACAATAATGAAGGAATAAATACAGAGCAAAACACTAATTTCTTCTGCTCTCTCCACCTCGATATGATCTTTCATATTCATTTATTTGTAAAAGATGAGATTTTACCTTTCATTTAAACCGTCGTTGGAGTCAGTTACATTCTTCGTGAATCCTAGTACCAAGAAATGTTTTTCTGATAGCGTTCAATTCTCTACTGACATTTCTAATATCCATTCTCTATGACGGTGATTCCACAGAACATGCAACCCCAATTTTGACTATTGCAGTCATGCACTCTAGCAGTTTTGTTCTTCTGTGACTGCCAATTCTCATTCTATTCATATCTGCTAAAGTGTCATCTCCTTCATATAGAAGTATTGGATCTACAATCTTTATAAGTTGATCTTGCAAACCATTGCTAGCATAGTTATGGAGGCTTAAACCGTCTTTAAACATCTCATCAGTTGGTCTCCTTCCTGTGAACATTTCCAACACCAGAATTCCATAACTGTACACATCACCTTGTGTGGATCCATCGGCTCCCATACCATATTCTGCAATATATACATCAATCACTAGTTTTCATAAAACCATTTAAATGTAAAAATATATATATGCCCTAAGCGAACTTTGGAATTGTGGCCCTCAATATATGCCCAAACACACAATTAGATTTAATTTGAGCGAAAGAAGGTGAATTTTTCGCACTTGTCTGTGATAGTCATATCCTATTTGAAAGCAAATTCCTATTCAAAAATGAAATTATTGAAGGTAGACTAATGTATAGATACATCCATTATGAGGTGGCCCTAAACTTTGTTAATATTGTGGAGGCCCCAAGCAGTTGCCTGTGTGGCTTGTGTTCAAGGCCACTGACTTAACACGGGGAAAAAGAGGCAAAAGGATTTGAGTTTCACTAATATGTGGCTAGCTGCAGAGAAAGATTATAACTAATGCAGTATAACAAATATTGATTTCATGCATTTATGAATTGGAAAAAGGACTGAAATCAAAATATGTCGATGATCTTTAAAGTCTTACCTGGAGCGGCATAGCCAATAGATCCTTTTACCTCTGTTGAGGTACTTTGATTATCATGCAAGTTCTCTATTGATCCTATAAGAAGCTTTGCCAAACCAAAATCACCAACATGAGCTACCATATCATTATCAAGAAGCACATTGTCCGGCTTTAGATCACGATGAAGATAGATAAGCGCAGAAGCAACATCAATGGCAACATTTAGTCTTTGAAGTAGGTTCAAATTTGATTCTTCATCTTGTTCACTGATCTCTTGATGCAGCCACTTCTCTAAACTTCCATTTGGCATGAACTCAAAGACTAGTTCTTTAAATTCATTTCCTTCAAAATCCACGCTAGAGCAAGAGGTTAGAATCTTAACAAGATTTCGATGGCGGATATTACGCAATGATTCACACTCTTCCATGAAACTCTTTAATGCTCATCTCAATTGAATTTTGAGCACCTTAACAGCAACAACAATTTCAAATTGGTTGAGCAGTCCCTTATACATAATGCCAAAACCACATGAACCAACAAAATTAGTTGGAGAAAATCCACCAGTCGCGTGAGAAAGATCTCCATAAGAGACCTTAACATTTTGATCATTGAACGTTTGTGAAGAAGCCGTTTTAAGTTTACTTTTTCTTCTCAGGTAAAATATTAGAGAACAAGATGCCAAAAGAATGAACACGGCCACACTGATCATAATTGCCATTTTGGAAGGATTGGACCTTCCATTCTTTTTTACACCTTGCTTTTCAGATTTGTTAAATTGGCATGGCGGCAATTGCAGTTCACGTATACCTCCACAGAGATAAGAATTTCCAGCTACTGAAAAATTGCTTGCAATTCTAAAGATTCCGTTTACTGGTACCTCACCTTCAAGTTTATTGAAGGATAGATTCAATAGCTGGAGATACGAAAAGTCCTCCAAATATTTTGGAATTCCACCAGACAAGCTGTTCCTTGATAGATCTAACTCTTGGACACTCTTTAAAGAACTCAAAGATTGAGGAACTGTCCCTTCAAACAAATTTTCGCTCAAGTATAAATTTTCCAAAACCAAACACTCACCAAGAGTACTAAGCAATAAACCAGACAACTTATTTCCAGACGCATCCAGTTCAATAAGATTTGTTAGTTTTCCTACTTCTAAAGGTAGGGAACCAGTTAAGGAGTTCATAGAGAAGTTAAGATAAAGCAGAGTGGGAATGTTAAAGATCTCTTTTGGTAGGGTACCATTTAGGTTGTTTTGGTCCAGATACAGTTTTTGCAATTGGCTAAGAGCACCAAGACCTGAAGGAATGTTTTCTTCCAGTCTATTGCTTCCTAAATACAACCGACTCAATTTAGTATTGTTTTCTAGAGAAGATAGGATCGGTCCAGACAATTTGTTTTTTAACAGATATAACCCCTGTAAACTATGAAGTTTTCCAACAGAAGATGGAATACTACCGTAAAAGTTATTAGAATGGAGATTTAATACAAACAAATTGACCAGGTTCCCAATCCCTTCTGGGATAATTCCAGATATTTGATTGCTGTTTAGATCAAATATCTCCATTCGGTTGGAGAGATTGGTAATAGAGTTCGGGAAAACACCTCCAAAATTGTTTTGGGCCAAGCCCAATACCTTTAGATTACTCGAGTTGGTCAAATAAGTGATAAAACTCAAATTATGAGTTTCTCCTGTTCCTAGATAATTGTATTCAAAATTTATTTTTTCGATAGTTTGAGGGAATTGAAAATCCTAAGGAACTTTACCTTCGAAATTGTTATATGAAATATCAAATAGTTGAAGTTTAGAAGCATTAGCTAATGAAACTGGGAGTAGTCCAGAAAGTTGATTCATACCACCATAGAAACCGAGGAGATTAGGAAGAGTGATGCCCATGTCTGGTGGAAGACTACCACTAAATTGGTTATCGACAATTTCTAATTCATTCAGGGAGGAGATGTTGAAAATTGTTAAAGGGACCTCACCAGACAGTCTATTAATTGCAACATCAAAGTGTAGTAAGCTTGACAGTCTACCAAAGCTAGTTGGAATACTTCCAACCAATTTATTTTCAAATGAAGAGAAGATTTGAAGCGATGAAAGATTACCTAAAGAAGGGGGTAGCACTTGTTAGATTGTTTGTTTCAAAAAACAAGAATTCAAGCTTTGACAATGAGCCAAACTTTGCCGGAATAATCCCTGACAGTTTGTTCGAATTTAAATCTATGGCCCAGAGTTCAGTACATTGGGTTAGATTGACTGGAATTTCTGGGTTAATTAGACTAAACCCCCCATTTTATGATTCCTTAGACATAAACCCCCATTCTATTTTCTCTCCATCACACCAACGTCAATATTTTACTTAATACCCTAACTGCCCTTGTTGTGTTTAGTGTAAGCTACGACACAAAAGTTGTTTTAAAAAAAAAAAAAAAAAAAAAAAAAAACTCCAATTGCACAAGCTCTGAGTTCCCATCATTCTTCCTCTCCATCGCATCATCTTGACATTTACTCCTTTGAAGGTATGTTATTCGTTCTTCAAAAATATTGTCATATTTTGTCTTCTTTTAAGTTAGGGTTTTTCATGTTTTAACAAAATTTCAATTTTTAACCCTCCTTGTTAATTGCGTTATTAGTTTTACGTTTTTCACATCTTATTTTGTCTTTGTACATAGATATCGGTGATGAATATGGTTATAGAGAGTTTAGGTGTCACTATGGTGGTGTTTGGAAGCAAAGTGCTTACAAAGGTGGGAATGTTGTGGATTCGGAAAAAATTGATGGCGATCGAGCAAAATGCAGAATTTATTACTCCAAATTCATATCATGAATGCAGAATTTAAATTATTTGTTTGTAATTTTGAAATGGCAGCGAAGCGTAAAGCGTTGGTTGAGTTTGCAGCATCCTAAATGGAGATTTTGGTAGTAAGATATTAATTAGTCCCTACCAAGACAACCAAAATCCTCATAAACGCTTTTGTTTTAGGTCTATTTTGAGTTTTGGCTATTTAACATTTGCTAAATTTTGTGGTATACTAATCAGCGATGTAGTGTCTCTAGGAGTTGTAGCTTAGAACCTTGTTTTGTAAAGGAGTAGTAGATATTAAAATTGCAAGGGAAATATCGTATTTGAGCTATGGATTGCTTGTTGATTGTGAAAGTCCACCAGACTTCATCCAATTCCATAACTGCAGTCCACGATAGCCTCTGCTCCATTTTGCAGTTGTCTTCCTTAGACCCATCCCTCCAGGATTAATATAATCCAATGCTCTTTTCCACTTTTTTAGTGATTGGAGATCGTAGAGATTGCTTTTGCAAAGGAAGTTGCATTGTTCTCTTGCAACATTATTACCAATGTATATTGGCTCATTTAGGTGCAAAAACTAACATCCACGTTAATTTGGTTTACCAATGAAGTGATGATGTGTCCTAACAGAAGTTTGGTATAATCCTTAGAGCTTGTGCGCCGGCTTTCTAATCTAATTTATTTTACATCATATTTGGTTATATTGTTGGTGCAGAGCGTTTGTGGAAAACTATCCTAATTACCTCCCTGTCCATTTTAAACCTCGCTGCAAGAATCTCACAGTCAGTTTGGTTTCAATAAGGAGGAGTTAAAATATTGTGAATGTCTTCAACTTGCTTCTAGAAGCTGCAAAGAGTATGTTTCATTTCTTCCATTGATTTTAAAAAAAACCTTACCATAGTAGGCCTATAGAGGAATCTAGCTTATGCCCGTTGTGTCGTGCTTTTGCAAATAGTATGTTTCATCTTTCAATATTTGTAGACATTGAATTGAGTGTTAAATTTTGCAGAGTTGACGAGTTTGTGCACTAAAACACAACAAAGGCAGTTAGAGTATTAAGTAAAAAATTGACGATGGTGTGATGGGAGAAAACAGAATGGGGGTTTATGTCTAAGGAATCATAAAATAGGGAGTTTAGTCTAATTAACCCGGAATTTCTCCTTCGTAAGTGTTATCCGACAGATTGAGTTTTTGAAGACGAAACAACCTGACCAATTTCTTGTGGGATCTCACCGTAGAGTTTATTGCTCTCTAGGCTGATGTCCCTTAGGAAAGAAAGGTTTCCAATATGAGGCGATAACGATCCAACCAAACTCTGGCTGGAAAGTTTGACTCTTTGATGACGCTTGCCGCATGTAATGCCTTGCCACTGACAGAAATGGGAAGAATTGGTTCCAAGAGCTTAAGCCTTCAATTCCATCTCTAATGGCAATTAGAGACTTGAGATCAGTGTCATTTCCTGAGGTGGCCATAGAAGGTTTTGTTTGTGACATCAATTGGTTAAAGAGTATTAAAATGATGTAAAAGTTAAGTAATGTAAATGCCTGCAGGTTTGAAATCATCTTTGCGAATTGTAGAAACTAAGGTGTGGTGTAGCAATAATATATAGGAGCATTGCGAATTGAAGTGTCAAGATCTCCATTAATGTTGCCTTTGAAATCATCCGTTTCGGCCTTCGGTTGCCTGTCAAGATCTCCATTAATATTGCCTTTGAAATCATCTTTGCGAATTGTAGAATGTTAGGTATGTGGTGTAGACGTGTAGATATAGGAGCATTGCGACGTGTACTTGGTCTTGCCTGTCAAGATCTCCCTTAATATTGCCGTGAAGAATAATTTGGTAATCTGGGTCTTTCTCAATCTAATTAATGTCGGGTAGAGGTTCACTCAATCAATGTACTGCTTAATCTTATTCCGGTTTCATATATCCAAATATGGAGGTTCACTCAAGTACTCAATCTATGTACTGCTTAAACTTTCCAAAGCCAACTCGCTACCGCTCACTTTATTTCCAGAACTTCATCTTTATATCGTTTTTTTTTATAGGACGGTTAAGATTTGTTACACTGATACATTTGTTTGGCAGAAGTAAATATCTACAAGACTTCAATCTGCTGTTTTCTTGTTTAATGTGACAGACGAAATGCTCTGGCAGAAGGTAATAGAGGATTCAACATCATTGCCAAATAATAAAACTCAGTAATCGATAACGTTAGGGTTAATAACGATCCAATACAAATGACACGGAAATAAAAATGCCTCTGTATATCATCCTCAAAGTTATACACTTTCTAGCTCAAAAATACGAGTTTCTACATTTCCCCGCATTCAGCAATAACACAGGAAAGTTTAGGACGGTTGTTAGGTCCAGTAGCTACATTCTCAATCTTCATCTCCAAGCACCCTCTGATAAAATAAGAGAAGAAACAAACACAGTTACGAGGAAACGTTATCAACAGTTTTCACAACAAGGACTGATAAATCAAAAGGTGGTTTCCACTAAAAAAAAGAACTTACCCCAAAGACGACATGCTTATTGTCGAGCCAATCACATTTTGAGCACGTTATGAAGAACTGCAGTGCAAAAGAGATCGTAGACTGAATAAGAGACTGCTGAACTATTTCATCTAAAAGATTAGAAACATCCCAAGTAAAACAGCAAAATTTGAGGAAACCTCTGTTGTAATAAATAGCCAATCTGTGTGTATGTTCAAAAGTCATGTGCAGACGTGCAGTTTACAAAAACTGGAATGACTTTGTACTCAAACATTGGAATATTGTGAATATATTGCATTTTGGCCTTAAATAGGTTATCAGTTCGTTTTCCTTCTTCTCTTTTGGGATCTGAGGGCACGCTGTCCAAGCAGCAGACCAAATTCAAGCAACTACCTGCTTGCCTGATGTGTTTTTCACCTAGAATAAAGGCTTGGTTCAAGTTGAAGGCTCAAGTTCATATGCTGTGCATATGCAATATCTCAAGAAACTCACTTAAACAATTCTCTACTTTAAAGCCATGTGCAATCTGGAAAACTGTAGTACTCAAGAACTGGGCTAAGGATTTACTCACCGATATTTGCAATCAAAGTTTCACAACTCTTGCTTTTTTCACATAATGTAGAATATTAGCCTCTTAATGTGCAAAAATCCAGTTTTACACAATCGAGAAAGAAACACCTTAAATACTAAGGGATAATTTGGACCAGACTTGAGGGGAAAAAAACAAGTCTCAAATTGAACATGTAGACTTAGATTAGATCAAAGTAACAAATAACAATAACGAAATAGTACCTGGCATCCATTGGTGTTCGGTCCGCTATTTGCCTGCAACCAAACAAATGAACAACAAAAGGATGCATTAAGTTTGGAAGTATAAGTTAGACTAACTTGAACAGGAAACTAAAATAGTTTACAATAGACCGACGAAAGAAAAATATACACTGAGATACTTGAAGTTTAATTTGAGCAACAACTCTTACCATCGATAACAAGCCAGGACCAGTATGCTTCGCAATGAAATTTTCATCATCGAACTTACTTCCATATATGGATACACACCCACTAACCATCGTTCTGAAACATTAACAACATTGTCAAATAGAGTCAGTAACAAATATGAGAGTGACGTTATAAAAATTGTGGCAAATATAACCTTGAAAGGTTTCAGACTGGAAGATTCTCAAACAAAAAAAAATCATTCAATTTTAGGCATTCCTACCTCCTACATCATCTAACCGTCTCTGTGTGAGGAAGATGATGTAGAAAGTAGGTCTGAAACCTTAACAGTGTCCTAGATGATAAACTAGAAGTCCACAACGTTTGAAGATTGATAAAAGATACCAACCTTTAAAAAGTCACCAGTCTGTATATTAAAATCCTTGATCACCCTGTGAAACTGACAATTTTTGTACCCAACTGGTGTTACCCCTTTTCTGCAAATCAACTCCAACGAATTGAGACATATTATCAAAAACAAATATCCTCTCTATGTAGCAACAACAGAAACTATTGTTGGTGAACTGAAATCATCTTATGAGGATCCTGACGCAGCACCATCAGGATTCCAGGAAGATATACACTTTGTAATTTTTATCCGTATAGTCATCAAAATCCACTAGACATCATTGACTAAGCAGCAAAGGTGACACAACCAATCCGTATTTTAAGATGTTTTTTTTAAACATACTGATCACCGTCTGAATCTTAATGTCTGATTTTAGCTAAACCAAGGTGAACTTGTGATTCAGTTCAGGGTATCCAACCCCATTATTTTATGTTTTTTTTTCAAACTTTTGAAGACGATTCAGTTCTTCACTTGTCAAACTTTTGAAGAGAGAGAGAAATGTGTAGCACTCACTGCATAAAAAGCCACATTCTGTTTTTTAACCTCGGAAAAACCATGGATATATAATACATCCAGAAATTAAAGTTATAACTACTCAAGCAGAATAAAGGATAGGTGTATATCAAGTGTGCTGACTTACCTGTGTTCACCAGTACAGAACTGCCTGCAAACAAACAGATACAAGGTCAGTCCTCAGAAATAGAGCACTACTAGCTAATATTCGTCTGACAAACACCCTAAACTAATTGTGTAGTAGTCATAAAAGAGTAAACTGTGTGACAGTGGTCTATCAGTACGTAAAACTAGGGACTTCTAACCTTTTAAGCATCTGTCAAAGTGGAAGAGTCCAAGAACCAAAATTTAGTAAGTCGAGATCAGAGCTATGAACAAAGACTATTTGCCTACATACAAAGTCTATTAGTTTCAACACAAATTCAGGTTCAAGTTTTTGATAGTCGAATATAAAGACAGTGTTCTATAACTCTTCATTCTTCAATATCAACAGTTCACTGCATTACAAAAGTACTTTGCCTCCATTCTTCCATTCAAACTAACAAAACTGCCCATGACTTTGGAGTAAAATTTATGCAACTTTTAATAAACATTAAATGAGCACACACGCATTGGCATAATAGTTAGTTGTAGTAGCAACTTGGGTTTATTAAGTTATAAAAGAAGGAATGACTAAATAGTACCTGAAATTTTCAGCCGGTTTTGGGAGCAATATCTGCGAAGAGTTCCATTTTAATACGACCAGCAGCAATAGTACCAATCGTAACATCGAAAAACACGATTGGGTTTTTCGGGTTTTGTGGTCTTTGGTGCCATTCACTTGTCACTACTGCTCCAGCCATCCGCAGTAATAATTTTCTTTTTCTTCTTCTTCTTCTTCAATTGAGACTTGAGAGTGAAACAAAACAAGGTTGTTTCTTTGAACTTCCAATACTGGGCCGGGACTTTAAGCCCAACCCATATCTAACAGGCTCCGTGGGTGGGTTGGTTGGGGTGGGGAGATTGGGTTAGAGTCTTTAGAGAGATGATATCAACAAATAAATAAAAGTAGACGAATTAAACCAAGATTTGCAATAGTTTTAGACTAAATTATAGAACTTTAAAATTTTGTTTACCTGCAGTTTTTTATTGCTTGAGTTTGTTGTGACACATTCTTGCCAAATGTGTAATATCTTGCCAAATGTGTAATATTTTATGACATCTCAATATTGCGGTGAAACATCTCCTCCACGACCTAAAGATATGTGTATAACATAACATTTTCGGTCAATGAATATTTAATTACTATTTTCTAACAATCCAATACGTAAATTAAAATAAAAATTATGGAAAATCAGTTTTGGAAATGATCTAAATTATATTATAGGGCTCATTGGCCACTATCGTTGTGGCTAAATTAACATTCCTAGTATATCAGACAAATCTAAAAAAATAAAAATAAATAAATAAATATATATATATAAGACAAATCTAAAAAAATAAAAATAAATAAATAAATAAATATATATATTAATTCTCAACCAACAAAACAATGTTATTGAAAAAAAGTATAGACACACCAAATTTTGGAGTCCTAGAATATTTATATAAACTTTTATCAATTGTTTGCCACTACACCTTTTACCACATTGATTTGTTATGACACGATATTCTCAAGTGTGTAACTTTGCTTCACATCACAATTATAAAAAAATGCGATGAAAAAACTCTCATGCGAAATCATGAAAATATGTCTAGCATATTATTTAGATGGTGAAATATGCAAATCAAGTTTTGCAAATGGGTTTCTTATATAAAGATCTATTCACTTATTTTCACTACCAATTTCAACATCAAACACTTGTGCAGTCCCACTAATTGTCATAGAATATCATAATATATGTGCACCAAGAAACTTAGATGATAAATATTTACATGTTGAGTGGCTATGAGGAAGGTTTGGTTATTCTTCGTTCTTTGTTATTTTATATTTTTCTTATTGCACTTATCCATAACTAATTTCTCTGGCATAAAATTATATATAAAGTGATTGGAGTCATCCAACAAGGGAATGCAAACCTAGTGGTTCTATCCCACAATAAGTCTGGACGGATAAGGCTTCATACAATCGCTTTAATGGCAAGATCCAATATAATTAAGATTAAAAAAAGAAAGGGTTAATTAAGCTAAAACTTCAAAAAAAGCGAGAAAAATAAAAGATTCATGGAATTTGAAAAGTGAAACTAAAGGAGAAAAGATACAACTATTTCCCCAACTTTTTTTGTTCTTACTAAAATATTATTATTATTGAAAGAATAGCAGAAATTGTTTACCCTTCAACATGCAACACGATAAGATTAACATGTTTTTCTCACAAAGTCTATTCAATATTTTTGACCTGATTAAGTATATTCAAAACTGCTTATATTAAATTTTGTTTTGTAGAGATTTTTTAGTTATAATGATCTCTCCTCTCACAATGAAGGTAATTCTCAACCTTATTTGTTTCTTATAATTATAAAGTTTTACTATAGTTCTCCTCTTGTTTAACAAAATTTGTGAACAAAGAAAAGTTTGTATGTTTTTACTTATATAGGATAGTGTATATATATATTCTTACTCACTGGGAGAATTGAAGACTTTGACTTATGATTTAAGCCTCGATGGTAACTAGTAATGGGGTTAACGGGCCTTATACCTCCAGAGTAGTGTCGGCTCATCTATTAGGCGACTTAGGCGGCCGCCTAAGGCCTCAGATTGGGAAGGCCTCAAAATTTCCTTGTTTCTCCTTGCACATGTTTGATATTACAATTTTTTTAAAAGGCAAACAAAACACAAAAAAGGACAATGTCGTCTATTTGTTTTCTCCAATTCTCCCTACCACACAAAATTTCAGGAATTGAATTGGTTTAAAGGAAATAATATCTAGTGGTCCACTACATAGTTTGCATCTCAAAACTACATGACAAATCTAATGGCTACAAATGTGTAGTAGTCTAATTTTTTATGGGAGTGTCCTCATCTAGTTAGACCTCTCAACTGGAAAGAATAAATGAAAATGGAAAATCCCACAATTAATGCAAAATCTCCACATTCTATGGCGCATTTCCCACTTCTTCTTAAGTTAATTAAAGACAAATTTACCAATTTCTATATCAATTATCTCTTTCTCAACGTCTCTCTCTCTCTCACTACTTCCATGTTTCACTCCCAACCATTGATATCTTAAAATCACATTCTCACAATCTCACAAATTGGTATTTAATACTTTTGTATTTGGAAGGTAATCAATTTATACTCTTTAATGTGAAATTGATCATTTTCTTTTTTGATATGAATCTATTATTTACATATTATTCTCTGTTGTCAATTTCAGAAATTCTTTGCATTTTGGCGCCTATTGACAGAGTTACACACTAAAGAAATTAAAAGGGTGCTAATTTTCTCGTAAAAATCAGGTGATTAATTTTGTTCTTTTCTGTTGTTCATTTTTTGTTATGTCATTTTATTGTAAGTATGGCAAAAAAATTTGATTATGGATATACCAAACTCAAAAGAAAGAGAAAAGAGGAAGAATTGATTCAATCGCAAAAAGGGGCTCTTCTTAAGTATGTCACTAAAACTAAAGAAAATGTGACAACTAGTTCTACTGAAGAGTTAGTAAATGAGCCACCAAGCAATTTAACACAATTAGAAAATAACGAAAGACCGGAACAAATTGATAGAGATGAAAATATTACTGATAATGAAATGCATAGTTCACATATTCCTGAAGAAAATGAAGGTCTTAATGACAATCTAGAATTTGGATCTTCAAATATATATGATCCAAAGCACTGGGAAAATGTCAGTACAAACTTAAGAGATTTTTTGGTTGAAAGAGCTCCAATTAGGGAGGAGTATGGTTTTAATTATCCTAAAGATGGGAATGCTAGGCATTTTCCCGCAGTACATTACGCTCAAAAACCAAATAGTCGAGGCACGCCTGAGAGGACATGGCTTGTCTACTCAAAAAACTTAGATAGAGTGTTTTGTTTTTGTTGTAAATTGTTTAGTTCTAACAGTAGCATGAGTCAATTAGCTAGTAAAGGAAGTAAAGATTGGAAAATTATTAGTAGTAGTCTCCAAAGACATGAGTTAAATATGGAACACGTTAACTATATGATTGCTTGGGCAGATTTAAAAGAGGGATTGAAAACAGGTAAAACAATTTATAGAAAGGTACAAGAGCAAATTGAGATAGAGAGGCAGCATTGGAGAGGTGTGCTATTGAGAATTATTGCCTTAGTGAAAACTCTTGCAACAAACAACTTGGCTTTTCGCGGTACAAACGAGAAGCTCTATGAAGAAAATAATGGAAATTTTTTAAGCATGATTGAAATGATTGCAGAGTTTGATCGTGTAATAAAAGAACATATTCGTCGTTTTCAACATGGTGAAATTCATACTCATTATCTTGGTCACAATATACAAAATAAATTGATAAGTCTATTGGCACTTGAGGTTAAAACTATGATACTTAAAAAAATTAAGGGAGCAAAGTACTTTTCAATAATCCTTGATTGTACTCCTGATGTAAGCCATCAAGAACAGATGTCTCTTGTGCTACGGTGTGTGGATATTCCATCAATCCCGATAAAAGTTGAAGAACACTTTTTATAATTTTTAGTAGTAGATGATACATCAGGGAAAGGACTTTTTGATGAACTTACAAATGCAATAAAGAATCTTGAGCTCGATATTAAATATGTAAGAGGGCAAGACTATGATAATGGAGCTAATATGAAGGGGAAAGAACGAGGAGTACAAAAAAGACTATTAGAAGTAAATCCTAGAGCATTGTATATGCCTTGTGGTTGTCACAGTCTTAATCTAGTGCTTTGTGATATGGGTAACTCTTGTCCAAAAGCAATTTCATTTTTTGGAGTTGTGCAACGTATTTACACAATTTTCTCTTCTTCGACAAAACGTTGGAAAATCTTAGAAGAAAATTTAGGAAAAGACAATGTACCAGGCTTCACACTTAAGTCATGGTCTCCAACACGATGGGAAAGTCGTGTTAACAGTGTTAAAACAATAAAATACCAAGCTCCTTAGTTAAGAAATGCTTTACTGCAATTAGCAAAAACTAGTGAAGATCCTAAAACAAAAAGTGAAACTGAGTGTCTAGCAACTTATGAACTTGAAAACTTTGAGTTTTTATTGGGCATGATCATTTGGTATGATATATTATTTGCTGTTAATTCTGTTTCGAAAAGCTTGCAATCTAAAGACATGCAAATTGATATTGTTATAGCTCAGTTAAATGGTCTTATTTCATTTTTTGAAAAATATAGGGAAAATGGTTTTACTTCTGCTATAATTTCAGCTAAATAGATTGCACTTGAAATGGAAGTAGAACCTGTATTTCGTGAAAAGCGTAAGATTTGTAGGAAACAACAATTTGATGAAAATGACAATGATGAGGCAACAAAATCAGCAGAAGAAGCTTTTAGAATTGATTTTTTCCTATATATAATTGATCGAGCTCTTTCTTCCATTAAAACTAGTTTTGAACATTTTCAAATGTATGAAGATGTATTTGGTTTTTTGTATGATTTAAAGAAGTTGAAAGCATTGGATGAGACTAGTTTGAAAAAATATTGTCTAAATCTTGAAAGTTCTTTACGACATGATATGGTTTCTGATATTAATGGCTTAGATTTGTTTCATGAGTTAAACATTGTGAAAGAGGTTTTACAAACTAAAAATAATTTGCCTATTGAGGCTTTAAGTTTTTTCCAAAGAATTAATTGTTTTTCGAATGCTTGCATAGCATATAGAATATTATTGACGATACCCGT
Source organism: Coptis chinensis (assembly GCF_015680905.1). NCBI lineage: Eukaryota > Viridiplantae > Streptophyta > Magnoliopsida > Ranunculales > Ranunculaceae > Coptis > Coptis chinensis. The sequence continues at coordinate 78,734,963 of NC_141463.1, read as the reverse complement.
AACTGTTGCTTCTGGTGAAAGGAGTTTTTTCAAAACTAAAATTGATAAAATCTTACTTGAGATCCACTATGTCACAGGAAAGACTTAATGGTTTAGCTATGTTATCTATTGAAAAGAATATGTTTGAAAAACTTGACTATGATAATTTAATTGATGTCTTTACAGCTCAAAAGGTGAGAAAATAAACTTTAAATGATGCCTTGATTTGCTTGGTTGGTTCATATTTATTTCCCTCTTCTGTTTTGCTACTAGTGCTAGTGCTATTGTAAGCACAAAAATGTGTACCTAAGTCTATGCAATTGATTTTAGAGTCGCCACTAACTTTATTAAGGAAAAGTTGAGTAAAACCTAGGTGAAGGACTAGCCCCAAAACTAGATGATTATTGGGTTCGAGTCAAGGTACGATGTGGGAAGGTGTTAGGCACCCACAATCGCCTGGTAAAAACCAGCCTTACTTCTATTGAGGTGTAACGTGTTAAGATAGGCAAATGAAGAAAGCTTGAAAAATTAATCTACCAAGTTGGATTAAAAACTAATAACTATATGCTATAATAAAACTAAAAAAAAAAATAACCTAATATGCAATGCTAAAGGAAATAAAAGAGAAAAGAAAGATGTCACCTTGTTTGGAATATTGCCTCATACTTGATTGTAGATTGATTGATTGATTGATGATAAACTTGATCTTGAATTGACAACTGTGATTTTTGGATTGAAACAGGTGATTTGAGGAAAAAAACAACTTTTGGTGAAAAGAAGTTTCTACTCAAGATCGACAAGAAGAAAAAGAAGGATAAAATGAAGAACTAGAAGAAAAAAAATGAAGAACACTAAAGAAAAAGGGCTATTAGCTCGAATAACTAGGTCCGCATTATTAACTCCTCAATTCCTAGCTCTAGCTTGCTCTAGATTATTTTTTTATGGGTGAATGAGACCCATATTTATAGCTTTTTGGGATGGATTTCAATATGGTAATGAGTTTGATCTAATGGTCGAAAGTGTTGATGAAGAAAAATCCAATGGCTTGATCTCTTTCGGGTTGCACCTCCTAAACCGGGCCCTTGATTCAAGAGGTGGGATAAGGGGTGCGATCTTGGCCCTTGGTTTTGGATATTTCAGATGGATTAGGGCAAAAATCAAGCCCTACACGTCCTTAATGAGCCCATAATCCGGGGTTTCCAAACTTGGCTCCAAAATGGCATATTCTCAGAATATTCTTGATTTTAGGGATCAAATCAAATCAAACAATTAAGGAAGGTTCTCTAGGTTTTGGAGGCTTGAAAATGGGCTAGAAACCCTAATAAAAGGTCCAACTCGAGCTGGATCCACAGTCCATGAGCACGGGTCCAAAATCCACAAAAGGCCCACTTTGACCATATTTTCAACATCGCAAATTCCCTTTGGTGGGTCAAAATTAGGCAAACTCTTCTTCACAAAAATTGTTAACTAATCCATTAGGAAGGTCCATGAACTCTTAAAAATACCCTTGGGTCGAAATCTTACTCCAAAAAATCGTTGCACTCAACAGTGCGCATAACGGGCTGAAACGGGATAGGGCAAGATTAGGGTTTCCGAAATCCAAAAGGAACCTAAGCAAGCTTGTACTCATCTCGAAGGATTTTTCAAGGGGAATTCAAATATGAAATAATCTCATCCAAAGAAAGAGTGGACAAAACGAGATTTGGGCTCCAAAGGGTTATAGGGGCATTTTGGTCATTTTCAAACTTAAAAACTCGAAAAGCAAATGAAACTTCAGCCATAGCTAGAACATGATGAGGAGAGTCTAAAGACGCTAAAAGAAGATGAAAAGAAAGAAGTTTGATGTAGAAATGAAGACTCTAGAAAGCAAATCACCTTATATGATCATATTTAATTCAAGGCAAAATTGTGAATGAATTATGCGGGGTGCAAAATGGGGTGGGGGTTGCCCCCTCTTTGTCGGAGGTTGCTTGCAAACTGAACGGCAAAGCCATGGAGACAAACCATTTTTGCCAAGCTCCAAACCAAAAGATCTCATGCAATTTTTGAAAATTCATTCAAAAAAATATTTTTGAAAGAGGGCTTTTCCCTAGATATTTGAAATCCTCAATTTTTTCAAGTTGTTTGTGAAAGCCTGGGTTTGAAAATGGTTGTCCCTCAAGAGAGGATGGTATCGTGACTTTACAAATGCGTGTTTTACGCCTTTACAATTTTTCAAGATTTCAACCAAAGTATCACACCTTCTAACGCGTGTATTTTACGCCTTACATTACATCAATGTGTACTAGGATAATGGCTTCGAGTGAGCACTTAGGCCAAAAATGGTGATGGATAAGGATGAACAACTTTTTGAAATCAAGGGACAAATTTTTTGAAATCTGATATTTTTCAAATTCATTTTGGAAAACTGGTGAAATCAAATGGATAGATCAATTCATTCATGATTTTGACTTAGATTAAAGATTCTCATATAATGGTGATAACCAAACACTGACGAAAGGAAAGACTCACCGGGGAGAGCAAGAAGATCCACTGGGGATAGGAGATTCTAAAGAAGATGGACGAAGACACAGACGAACACTGCTAGGGAAGATAAGAGATGTGCTGGAGATGAAAGATGGATGCTGGGGATGATGATATTCAAGTTCAATCAATCAATCAATCAATTACGTTCAAGTACACTTGGGTTGGAAAAGACTGTCACTATGAGTTCAGCTGATCCATCCATCCATGAAAGGTCGATAAAACTAACATTGTTCTCGCGAACAATTTTAATGTTGCACAAATGGAATTATCGAAATGATATTAATGATCAAGTGGTTACCAATAGTGCGGTGGTGAAAACAAAACTTGATGAATATTTTCTCATACTGGAGGGTAAGAACCCCATGGTACTAATATTCATCATTTTTTTATTTTTGAAAAGTTTTTGGATTTTTTTTTTTTTTTTTGGTCAAACTTGGTCAATTGGTGAAAACCGGTCAAAACCGGGTCAACTGGTGAAAACCGGGTCTAACAGGTGAAAGCCGGTCAAAACCGGGTCAACTGGTGAAAGCCGGTCAAAACTGGGTCAACATGGTCTAACCGGGTTGAATGGGTAAAACCGGGTCAAGCAGACCCAAAACAGACGAACCAGGTCCAAAAGGTTACCGACCTTCCTACTGTTTGGTGGTTGCACCGAAAGTCTTAAGAAATCAGATCTTTTATTTTATTAGAAAGGAATCTTTGACAATTCAAACACTTTTGTCTTTTAGCAAATAACCCACTTCTAATTAAAAAAAGATGCCTATTTAACATTCATGCTTTCCTTAGGAGCCATGTGAGGCGGTCTAAAACACAAGACTATATAAACAGACAAAAGAAGAGAGAGGCGTACCTTAGCCTACGTCCATCAATAGAGAATATGGCAACCACAGAACGTCATGCAAATTCGGTAAGCCAGTACAGTTGCAAATTCGGTAAGCCAGTACAGTTTTTTTTTTTTTTTTAGTAAGATCAAACACTAATTAAAACTTACATGCAAAACCTTGTCAGTTCGATATATACAAAGAGGGAGGAGGAAATCATACCTGTGCGTCCAGCAAGCCGACGCTTGAGGAGTACTGCCGCACCACGCGTGGTAAGCCAACCTTTTTTTTTTTTTTTTTTTTTTTTTTAACTTGCAAACGTCAAGGAGAAAGAAGTGATGGTGCCGAAGCAGGTAAGCGCGCCACACCGTCCGACCACGACATGCTATGGTAACACATTTTTTTTTCTTTTCGAACTAACAATGATTTTTTTTTTTTTTTTGGGTAACATATAATGGAATCTCACTTACCTTATCCATACTTGGCAGCTTTACCTTCAATCTCGCGTCTTTGAATTTTGTTGCACAACCTGTGAGACTAGAAAAACAAATTCTTGGCAAAGAATATGCACGGGCATTATTTCTCTCCATGACAAGTTAGTACAATATACATGATATACATAAAACTATAATACAACTATGTTATTAGTGGAATATGCGTGAGTGGTTAGATGATGATGCATGTATGAACCAAATTATTTGTATACAATGTTAGTATAAAAAGTACATGGTTTAGTTAGGAATATTGGCTTCAGAATTTTCTATATGCTTGTGGTGTCATCCTAGATTTTTCATCATAAGCCATCCAAAGCAAACCAAGTTTTTGAAAACAAATCATTTTTTTTTTTTTTTTTTTTTTTTTTTTTTTTTGGAAATTCATTTTGAAAACAATTTTGAAAACCAATGGAAAACGAAACAAAGTTTTTTTCACAGAATAAGAAATACCACAAATGATTAAATAACAAGTGAAGGTGGGGAAATGAATTACCGACAAGAAGATGAGCATGAAGACGACCATAGGATAGAAGTACGATCAAACTTGGCACCTATGAAGTAAATGATATTCTTGTCCCTTTGATTGCTTGACCTTCACAACGTACTGAACGACACCCAAAAACTTTCTTCCAAAACAGATAGAGCATAAAGCATAGGACCAATCTTCTGGAGACAACTTCCTTATACATTGCAATCACTAGTAGTGAATCCTCCAATGCCTTCCATTTTTTTTTTTTTTTTTTTTTTTTTTTTTTTTTGAGTACTTCTCAACTAGGAGATATAGTGGACTTAGAGATCAAGAGTGGACTTTCATAGGACTATAATGTAGGCTTAGGTGATGGGCTCAGAAAGAAGGGATAGGATCAAAAAATTATTTTTGGAGTAGAACTTGTCATATAAAGGGAGGAGTAATTGGAATGATAGTAGTGAGATGATGATACGAATCCCAAATCTCAAATGACGCTGCCCCTTGTTTAGGTTTTCCATTTTGGACTAGTGTCGATCATTTTGTGCAACTCTAAGCATTTTGAGTTATAACGGGGTTTTTTTTTTTTTTTTTTTTTAACCCCTTGCACTAGGAGTTTTTTTTTCTTCTTCTATTTTTTTCGACACCTTCTTGGGATAAATAACATGGGAATAATTGTTTCGTGATCAAAGATGGATGGAATGATGCCCCTGGAATATGACAAGTTCTATAAAAATAGGTATGGGTAATCTATGGGTAGGCTAAAGATTTATTAGGCTTCCTAAAGGATATGGGCTTGTATTGTGGGAAGTAAAAGAATAGGCTAAGGCTCAAATGGGCTTCTGATGGTAGCATATGACATTAGGTGGGCTTATGAGGCTAAAAACAAAACGATCAAAGATGGCCTGTTCCATCGTCTCTCTAAGATTTCCACTATACTCTTCGCCTTAAAATAACCAAAGTTGGGTAAAAAAAGTAGTACCTCTTTAATTGGTCGGCATTGGTAGGATTTTCCATGTAGAATCTTCATAGTGAATTCATCGTTAGGTTCGAACTTTTACGGGTTCATTGATTCCACTATAGTCCGGATTCGCTTTTGCAACCTTTACTTGCAACAATTGTCTCCATTGGTATCTAAGTCCATTAGAACATCAATGCTCTCCTTCATATATCTCGGCTCTCAAAAATGTTGATCGTAGATGAACTCCTCTTAGCATTAAATTTCGTTGATGTGGTCGATTCGAGTCACCGGTGACTTCTTCGATAGATAGCTCTCATGTCTTCGATGGATGCAAATGGATGCTAATGATGCACTATGGAGTTTACCCTCTCCCACGGTAAGGTAACCGATTGGATGATTGGCTAAGTAGCCGTTGATTGATGGAATGTAGAATATTTCCTTTTTGATGAGGATAGTTGATCAAACGATGTTGTGGAGCTTTGTCCTCTCCAAAAGGGTAAATGCATAATCTTTGAATCGCCGATGTTGATGTTGGTGATCTTAGACATTTGAAAAATCTTTCTCAAACATAATAATTTGAACTTTCTTCCTCCTCAATTTCTTCTTCTCGGTGAGTGATTCTCTCATCTTGAACAATGAAAATCATGCACCACCCTAAGATAATAGATTGTCATAGGTATGATCAACACTTCTATAGATTCCTTGATGAATTTGATCGGGCTTCTTATTTCGAGGGGATCAAGGTTATACCAATCGCACATAATGTGGTTCATCTGTGGTGCCAAGGTTGATGGTCTTTGTCTCCACAATAACTAGCGTCTGTCAATCCTCGGATCGCTCATGAGAAAGAATGGACTCGGCAGACTTCATTGTCCATTCCTTCTTCATCATCGGGGGGGGGATCATAATAATTTGCACAAGTCATTCAATCATCTTGCACTAAGGCAAGTGGGTAAATTATAATACGTGGGATTTTGAAAACTTTTTTTTTTTATTTTTTATATTTTTTAATTTTTTTTTGTTTTTGAAATATCCGGATTTTTTGGATTTTTGAAATATCTGATTTTTTATTTTTGATATATCTGATTTTTTTCAAACTAATTGAGAGTAGAAAACTTATCCATTGCTAAGCGGAAATGGAGGGATCAAATATAGGAGAGAAATTGATTCGGAACCCATCAACCAATGTTGTAGCTCCATGCATGAGTGATGAATTTTCTGAATGATGTGATTTCTCCATGAGCAACATATCAAACTTCGTGACGTTATGTGATTTGTACGCCACACCCCCTGAGAAGTCAAGTTTCCATCCTGGGTCTAGTGCATGAATGTCATCAAAAACACATGAGTGCCTAGACGTGCCCCTAGCTTGAAAGTGATTGTGGTGGTTGAATGGCCATTTCATATGATCATGGTTGGTGGTGTTTCCCAACCTCTCCATTGTCAACTTACTTTGGGTTTGATGGCAGCTAGATCTTGAAGAGACAAACATAGAGTAGTCCCATTCACCAAATACCAATAAGGTCATTAGAAGAATAACCTGCCAGAATATTGCAATGGCAAATGACTTTGATTTTCTTGAGCTCGGCATCTGATCTTCCAAGTGTGAGGAAGATGTCAAGTCTTTGAGACTAGTAGTAAGACGCCCAAAATGCCTATCATCGGAATCCGACTTAGCCATTATAAACTGGTCTTCAGAGAAAAGTATTGCAAAAGCATCATTATAGTCCTCTTCCTTGCATTCTAGTGAAGTGATCTTGATAGCAGAAATGGAATCTTTTTCTTCATAAAAAATAGGACAAAACATGTCAAAGAGCTCGATACCATAATCTTCTAAATCACCTATTGGGGATACGTTTTGAGAATCTCGGCCATCTGATTCGAACATAGACTTGGTAGACTTCTCAAGTACCATTTCTTTGGCCTTTTGGTCTTCTAACAAACTTAACTCACAAACCTTCAACTGTCGGAAAGAAGATGGTGAAGTATATACCTTATCTTTGGGCTTATCAAACTCCTTATCTAGAACATGCAACAAAGGTGGAGCCGGTAATGGTGCCTTCTTAGTTGGTGATTCAGCAAATAGAGGTGCTACTTTTTCATCCAACGATATAGCCTTGGCCTTGGGCCTTGCTTGTTTTTGTGCCTTGTAATCTTTAATTGCATCTTGAAAATTGAACGGCTTGAAAAGCGACATGGCATTAACCTTGGATGCTTGCTCGAGTGGGGTAATGAATGAGGCGGACTTTTCTTGACAGGGCTCTAATGTGTGAACTTCTCCATTATAGTATGGTAATGGATTTGTCACAACATTTGGAGCACCGAGATGTGATACATCAATTCTCCCTGATTCGATCAAATCTTGTATCGCATGCTTAAGAGCTCCACACTTTTCTGTAGGATGTCCAATAGACTGATGGAAATCACAATGTTTAGAAGCATCATACCAATATGGTGGTGGATTCGGGAGGAGGCCTAGGCTGCAATGGTGTAACTAGGCCTTCTTTGGATCAAAGCCTTGAGAATGACCGATAATGGGTGCGGTAGCTCGTGAACTGCCTCGTGGCTTAGGGAACCCTATTTTGATATCTTTGTTGTCTTGGAGGATATTCAATCTGATTGGAAGAAGGATGAAATCACCTCTTCTTGGATTTGTGCGTGTGGTTGAGGGTACTTGTGTGACAACAAACATTGGCTTCTTTGTTGTTCACCGTTATAGTGGGAGGCTTCTTCTTACGGGTTAGATCCCTGTAGATGTTGGTGATGGGAGAAATATTGCGGATGATAACCCATCTTCTATTTGTGATCCAAATGGCAACTAAGGCTTGATATGTCGGATGATAACTAGCACTTAGCCCGGTTGCATACTCTTGGTTCAAACTCTTCATAACCATCCTAATTTGCTCTCGATTCATTGGGCCTATCAATGATTTGGGCGCTTTTTGTCCTCCATCTTGTAATGTACTCTGTAAAACTTTCATTCGGACCTTGCTTCAAAGCTTCAAGTTGCCTTGGCCCATTTGGATGTCGGTGTTGTAAGAGAAGTGAGCTACTGAAAGCATTTACGATTCGGGCCAAGTCTTGATTTTTTTGCGTTTTCTGTATTCATCCACCAAGTAAGGGCTGCACCCTTAAGACTCCTCTGGAATAGTTGAACCATTAGTTCGGCCCGATTCCCATCGGTTGTAGATAACTTGCATACATCTGAGAATGTGAGCCTTTGGAAGCCGGTTCCCTCATATCGCTCCATCTTTGGAAATTCGAATCCATGTGGTACTCTGGATCTGTGGATATGGACACAGATTATCAAGGTCCAGTCTTCACCTTTCATCTTGGTCATTGCTTCTTTCAATTTCTTAATCTCCTCCATTACGGGGGTGGTGGGTGGTTGGATTGGGTCTTGCGCTTGGTATTGGGGGTTCGTGTAGAACAGTGGTTGTGGAGTTTGTGGAAAATAGGTTGGGGTTGGTAACATAAATGGGTTGGACATCATGGTTGTAGTTGGGATTTGGTTTGGGCTTTGAAAAGTTTGATGAGTGGATGGTTGAGGCATGTAGGTTGTGTTATCCTGAGGAAAAAATTGGGACGGAGTATGGGTTGACATAGGAACATGCAATTGGGTTGATCTATGTGTCGCATATGGAGTGGGTAATGAGGTTGGTAGAATGGTAGGGTTAGGACTAACCATGGGGGGTAGTGTGATACCTGGTTGTTGTGGTTGACCCAGACTTGGAGTTATTGCAAATTTTGACATCATCTTGAGAAACATCTTTTCCATCGCCTTCTCCATCAATTCCTCTTGACTGGTAGGGATTGACGATTCACCAGAATTACTTGTATGTGGACCTCGAATGTTCGCTGATAAAATTTGTCCCTCAGATGGGGGTGCTGGTGGAGAACTTCCTTGTGGCACATACATCTGTGATGAAGGTATAGGTGGCGTGATAACTCTTGAGAAGAACCAAATACGGTAGATTCTCCATTTGAATCAATTGAGTTAATGGTTGCACGAGATAACCTTAACCCTGGTCTTCTATTCCAACTAGCTTCTGGATAAGCCTTCTTCTTTCCTATCTTAACTGAAACACCTCAAAGAAAATGTAAGTCTGACTCTCTAGGGATGTCCCCAGCAGAGTCGCCAAAAAACTGTAAGCACGAAAAAAATGTGTACCTAAGTCTATGCAATTGATTTTAGAGTCGCCACTAACTTTATTAAGGAAAAGTTGAGTAAAACCTAGGTGAAGGACTAGCCCTCGAAACTAGATGATTATTGGGTTCGAGTCAAGGTACGATGTGGGAAGGTGTTAGGCACCCACAATCGCTCAAAAAAACCCGACTTTACTTCTATTGAGGTGTAGCGTGTTAAGATAGGCAAATGAAGAAAGCTTGAAAAATTAATCTACCAAGTTGGATTAAAAACTAATAACTATATGCTATAATAAAACTAAAAAAAAAAATAACCTAATATGCAATGCTAAAGGAAATAAAAGAGAAAAGAAAGATGTCACCTTGTTTGGAATATTGCCTCATACTTGATTGTAGATTGATTGATTGATTGATGATAAACTTGATCTTGAATTGACAACTGTGATTTTTGGATTGAAACAGGTGATTTGAGGAAAAAAACAACTTTTGGTGAAAAGAAGTTTCTACTCAAGATCGACAAGAAGAAAAGAAGGATAAAATGAAGAACTAGAAGAAAAAATGAAGAACACTAAAGAGAAGAAGGCTATTAGCTCTGAATAACTAGGTCCAGATTATTAACTCCGAATTCCTAGCTCTAGCTTGCTCTAGATTATTTTTTATGGGTGAATGAGACCCATATTTATAGCTTTTTGGGATGGATTTCAATATGGTAATGAGTTTGATCTATCTAATGGAAAGTGTTGATGAAGAAAAATCCAATGGCTTGATCTCTTTTTCACGGGGTTGCACCTCCTAAATCGGCCCTTGATTCAAGAGGTGGGATAAAGGGGTGCGATCTTGGCCCTTGGTTTTGGATATTTCAGATGGATTAGGGCAAAAAATCAAGCCCTACACGTCCTTAATGAGCCCATAATCCGGGGTTTCCAAACTTGGCTCCAAAATGGCATATTCTCTAGAATATTCTTGATTTTAGGGATCAAATCAAATCAAACAATTAAGGAAGGTTCTCTAGGTTTTGGAGGCTTGAAAATGGGCTAGAAACCCTAATAAAAGGTCCAACTCGAGCTGGATCCACAGTCCATGAGCACGGGTCCAAAATCCACAAAAGGCCCACTTTGACCATATTTTCAAATCGCAAATTCCCTTTGGACGGGTCAAAATTAGGCAAACTCTTCTTCACAAAAATTGTTAACTAATCCATTAGGAAGGTCCATGAACTCTTAAAAATACCCTTGGGTCGAAATCTTACTCCAAAAATCGTTGCACTCAGCAGGCGCATAATTTGAAAGCGGGATAGGCAAGATTAGGGTTTCGAAATCCAAAAAGGAACCTAAGCAAGCTTGTACTCATCTCGAAGGATTTTTCAAGGGAATTCAAATATGAAATAATCTCATCCAAAGAAAGAGTGGAAAAACGAGATTTGGGCTCCAAAGGGTTATAGGGGCATTTTGGTCATTTTCAAATTTCAAAACTTCGAAAGCGTGAAACTTCAGCCATAGCTAGAACATGATGAGGAGAGTCTAAAGACGCTAAAAGAAGATGAAAAGAAAGAAGTTTGATGTAGAAATGAAGACTCTAGAAAGCAAATCACCTTATATGATCATATTTAATTCAAGGCAAAATTGTGAATGAATTATGCCTGGGGTGCAAAAATGGGGTGTCTACAGCTATGATATGTTTTTTTTTTTTTTTTTTTTTTCCCGCAATTGTGTTGTTGTATGTTCAGTAGACTTTAAATGATTTGAAAGTCTTTTATCTCAAAATAAAGGGTGATTACCATTGTTATCTCGCTGAGTTTAAAACTGGTGTTGAACGTAAAAAAGCAATTGCGGAGCTGGATACCCTAGGGAGGAGTCATACAAGGACAACACTTTAATTATGCAGCTCCTGAGAGATAACCTCACTTTGTGGACCTCTGACATGTAGGATGATGGACCAGACGAGATCAAGGAGGTAGTTTGTTGTTTTTATGTGCTCTGATTATCAGAAATATGAAGCATATGTCTAGCTGAGCTTGTTGCTGCTTCATTCTTTCAAGCTATTGCTCATCAATACTTGTCTTTTATTGGAATTATTTGTGAATGTATTGAGACCGTGAAATCAGCTTATTATGATTGATTTATGGTGTTTGCATGAATTGGATATGAAATGTTGGAATAATTTTTTTTTTTTTAAAAAAAAGTTGTCAATGAGCTTAGAAAAAAAGGCCTCACTTTGGATCGTCGCCTAAGGCCACATCCACCTTTGAGCTGGCCCTGCTCCAGAGTTGGTGAAGTTAAGTTTGGTATTTTACAGTCGAGCTAGTGAAGGTTGCATATATTAGAACTTGTTAAGTTGCATATATATTGGAACTTGTTAGCATGTCAGTAAAAACTGAGTACATATTACCTTACAATTTATTTAGTTATGTTAAACTTGATTGCATTATTGTTGGATATATTTCGTCTGTTGTGCATGCAATATCTAACTTCTTGTTTGTTGGTTATGCTTTGATATCAAGCTTCTTTGCATGTAGTCTAATGTTGGGAGAGTGAATTTGTCAAATAACCATAGCATATGGAGGGGCTCCGCTCACGCCCCTACTGCAATGCAATATACTAGTTTAATTAAGAGATTGAATTAAGGAAATTCGTTTTCCCTTTGAAACCCTAGTTTTTAGTGTTTATCAATTTTATTCATTGGTGTTATTGATTCGAAGTTGTTTCCGCCTTCGTATACATCAGATTGTTTTGGGTTCTTCGACTGATGTATATATTTATATTTTGTTTAATGAAGAGGATAAGAGTAGGGTGGCCAGCTGCAGGGCCTGCATTGCGTAAGAGAATACTTCAAGTTGTTAGTAAAGTAGCAGTTTTGAATGTTACACCTGTTGGTTATTGGCCATACATGTTGGCTGGCTAGGTGGAAGGTTTGGTTATTCTTCCTTCTTCCTTCTTTGTTATTTTATATTTTTCTTATTGCACTTATCCATAACTAATTTCTCTCTCTCTCTCCCACCGCAAACAAAATTATATATAAAGTGATTGGAGCCATCCAACAAGGGAATGCAGACCTAGTGGTTCTATATCCCACAATAAGTCTGGACGGATTGGGCTTCATACAATCGCTTTAATGGCAAGATCCAATGTAAGTTTTTAATTTTGAGTTTGTTGATTAAAGCAATCTATGATGAAATTGATGATGCATATATTTACTTGCCAATTAAGTTGTTGATCCGACACTTTTCTGCCATGAACTTGAAATCTGAAAAACATATTAACTTGAGTTTCATAGTAGTTTGTGCCCACATTAATATTGACTACCAACTGGAACCAGATCCCAGGAGAACTAATAGAGTTTAGTTTCGCTAACCTCATGCCTTCATAAGACATATTTTATCATCTCTTCTATATGGTCAATCGACCATATATGCAATGTTATACACTTAACATGACATAGTATGGGTAGGTAATGACCAAGTTTTGTTTTTTGTGTTTTTGTTTTTTTTTCATTAGTTCTCTCTGCGTACAATCGAAGAATTCTATTTGCTTCTAATGTCGTCTCGTATATTTTACTTCCTATTGTACTAATCATGGCCAATGTACAAGTTATTGAATAATAAATTATTAGATTCAACAAGATCAAGATTACTATTCGCATGGAGCTTCAATGCAACATGACCCTCATGTCTCTTGTAGTATTGTTAGTAATAGTTTCCAAACCAAGTGTATATCTTCCCTTCCCACTCAATAGTGCTAGTGTGATGAATTGCAAAATTTTCTTCTAGTTGCCTTATCATTAAGTATCCCCCAGTTATATGAAGAAAATTAATGGACTTAAACCATTGAAGAAAATTGTTATGTCAGTTTGTAGTATAATCTGTAATTTTTCTTTCTTTTTATTTTGATAGGATAATCTCTAAAAAAAACTAATGGAAATGTTTGGTAGAGTTCGTATATTCCAAATATTGGGTTGGGATGGTGTACATTAGGCAGTGGCGTAGAGGAAGATATTTGCCGGTAATCTAATGGGTTGGGCTTTCTCCAGCCCACTACCCCTAACACCGCCTATAGCAGTTTGAACTCAGCCCAATAAGTCAAGTCTATAAAAAGTGAAGTTTCCAAAGGGTCCTATATTGGGCACCACTAGAATTAGATTGGGCAGCCTCCAGCCCAAGCCCAAACAACAAAGCCCAAAAAAAACCCCAATACACCCCCCACCTAAATCGCGAAATCGGGAAAACCTTTTCCACCGGTATCGTCTCTTTCCCGGCAGCTCAAAACCAAAAACCAAACTCTCAGCCAAACTTCGAGCTTTGTAACCTCAAAAACTCAAAACCAAACTCAACCAAACCTTTGTTTTCTTTGTTTTCTTGTAGTTTTAATTTGAGTTTCATTTGGATTCAAGGACAGCATTTGGATGTTGGATCTGCATTTGGATTCAAGGACAGCATTTGGATATTGGATATGCATTTGCATTTGGATTCGCGTTTCTTTGATTGGATTGATTTTAATCCGCGTTTGGATCTGCATTTTCAAGGTAAACAATGATTTTTAGAATGAATTTTGTTATCACTGGCGTAGGTTGTTATAATATTCCTATTATAGTATAACAACGAATTTTTTAATAATTGATTTTTTATTTTTGACAATGATTATACTAAGAACAACAAATAGGAGTGCTAACAACATTGATTATCAACGATATTAATTTTTTAGTATTGCTGTTAGCACATTGATTAACAACATTGATTTTTGACAACGATTAAATTGTTGTTCAGGGCTCAAAAAAATGATTTTTAATAATTGATTATCAACATTGCTAACTTCGTAGTATGATCGTAGTATAACAACGAATTTTTTAATCATAGTATAACAATGATTTTTTTTAATTCCGATTCGCAATTTCCAATTGGCCAGTGATTGTGTAAATTTGTAAATAACTAGCCTTTGTATATAATGATTGCATTCGTAGTATTTTAATCTATGTTTTTGTAACTGTCCAATCGTTTTTCCACTTATGAACTCATGCCTTGAAGAAAGTCAAGATTTGTAGAAGTTGATTTTTTTGGCAGTACCTGTCGACCATGTCGTAATCTCAAATCGACGTGAAGTATGAATTGTGCTATTTCAGTGAGGCTTTTTGGTTACTTTAGTTTACAATTCTATCACTTGTTGAGTTTTGTATGAAAACCTGTAACTCAGAACTCAGAACTGGGCATGAGTATACTTATATTCAACTGTAGAGTGTAGACCATGACTTGATTGCTTATCATAGAGGTCTGTTCCTTTTGTATTGCAAAAACAACCATCTAACACGTCAACATATAGTAGTTATATTACTGGCCAATCTTACATCCGGTAAATTAGATTATGTTCCATACTTCCATAGGAATTGAGCTGCCGTAGAAATAGCACTTATAGTAGTAGCAATGTAGTATACCCATGTAATTATGTAAGTGGACTTTATGTAATGAAGAATGAAACATTTAGTCGGCCTTTAAGCTTGATATGAGTAAAATTTCAAAGGCTTCCGGAGATATATTTGAACTTTGATTATGAAATGTATTTAGACACTAAAAATTATAGTGATCCTATGTGGAGAAAAGTAGAAAACACCTAGCTAGCTAAGATTCTTTACATTACAGCTCCTTTGACCAAGGAGATCATACCACTTCATGTGAACCCAGCCAAGACAGACTTCTTCACTTGATATACGTTCCTTCTACAAAGGCATACAAAGTAGTAAGAAATCATATCTTCTTATACTTTGGGACAGTGGAGGTTATATGTGTATGCTTTTTTTTTTGTTCTGTCTCTGTTTTTTGTTTCTAATTCTTCTTAGTATGGTTTGAGCTTTTTGAACTCACATGTTACTAATACTTGTATTATTTTTCTTTGTAGCAATGGGTCCTCGATCAAAGAATGTCAAGAATGTAGTGAAAACTATATCCAAGGGTGTAAAGAAGTTGTTTGGTGGCGGTGGTTCCTCTTCGGGTCACGGTGACGCGCCTGAGCCTGAGAAGAAGAGAGAAAAGGGGTTGAAAACAACGGCTTCAGTCCATAGAGGTGATAGAAAAGCATATGATGATCTTATGAATGTAGGTGATGTATAAGGAAAGAAGAAGAGAAAAAGGAGTACGGGCACCTCGGCCTCAGTGTGTAGAAGGGACCACAATGAGGTTGTTCTGAGTAATGTAGAGAGTGAGAGTGAGAGTGAAATTGAGATTAATGTAGATAAAGATTTAGATGATGTAGATAAAGATTTAGATGTAAATGTAAATGTAGCAATGGATTGTGGGAATAGTATAGTTAATGATGATGGTAAGGATAGAGATGATGGGGATGATGATGGTGAGGATAGAGATGATGGGGATGATGATGGTGATGAAGAGGGTGATGAAGAGGAGGAGGATGATGATTTGGAAGAAGAAGAATTGATGGAAGTTGAAGCACCGGTCGAAGTCCAAG
This sequence comes from Coptis chinensis, assembly GCF_015680905.1. Lineage (NCBI taxonomy): Eukaryota > Viridiplantae > Streptophyta > Magnoliopsida > Ranunculales > Ranunculaceae > Coptis > Coptis chinensis. The sequence continues at coordinate 78,719,121 of NC_141463.1, read as the reverse complement.
CACCTCCAGTGGTAGACTATGTGAGAAAATCCAAGGATGATTTGGAGTACACACGAGGTGTATATTGTGGTGGCCCTACTGAGTCAGAGCTTCTGTATGACTATTCGTTGCATGTGGCTCATGATATTTGGGAAAATAAGGTATTATCAGAGACTTAGTATCTTGATTTTCCTTTGTCTTTACAAAACCTTTTGCTTCTCTTCATTGAGTCTTTGTTGTTTCAGGCGAACCGCGGAGTGTTGAAGTGTATTCCACATCTATCCAAGTTAAGCCAATGGGATCTCAAGAATGAGTTCAAAAGATCTCCCAGATTTGAAAATCAGCTTAGGAGGACTGGGTTTTATGATCTGGTATTTGGGTGCTACAAACATCAAGATCCGGCGTTGGTCTCTGCGTTTGTGGAGAGGTGGCATCTAGAGACCAACACCTTCCATATGCCATTTGGGGAGATGACTGTGACTTTGGATGATGTCTCCCAAATCCTAGGCATCGCAATTAGAGGCAGAGCAGTGAGAGAGAACACACAGTTGACCCGTGAACAATCGGAGAGTCTCCTACACCGTGCTCTGGGTGTCTCGGAGCCTGTGATTAAAGCGGAGATGGACACGAGCCGGTTCATTTCAAAAGTAAGGCTGGAATTCCTGCAGAGCCAGTTTGCTGGGAAGGTCCGCGATAAAGGGGAAAGTGTCGACTTTGGCAGAGGTACAGAGGGCTATAAAAGCTTATCTACTGTTTTTCTTTGGATGTACCATCTTCACCGACAAGTCTGGGACTGAAGTCCTTGTTTATTATTTGACCAAGTTGCTGAAATTCAAAGAGATCGGCGAGTATGCGTGGGGTGTAGCAATTTTGGTCTTTCTGTACATATAGAAGACTTGGGACTGCCACGTGTGCGAAGGTGAAAGGTGTTTCAGGGTTTCTAACTCTTATACAGGTAAAACTTAAATATTTTGCAGATTCTTTTTAATGTTAATTATATTATTTTATTAGTATGTTAACTATGTGTGTATATATCTAGGCGTGGATCTATGAGTACTTCCCGCTATTCAGACCAATCCCAAACTTGGAGTATCAGTTGGCTGGGTCGCGTGTTCTTAGACACGCAGTTAGCGTTGTGCACTATGAGAACTCATGTCATGCATTGCAGTATCACCGAGCGATAATTAATGATATGACGGTGTTCAATGTAAGTATTTCAGTTTGTTTCAATTTTTTTTAGTAATTGATTATTTGAGTATGTGATTAATGGCACATTTTATTTTGTTTAAGGTTGATTGGTGTCCATACGAGAATGTTAGAGCTATACGCCCAGTCGATGAAATTGCCTTTTTTGAGGGAGTGATCTACTTTTTTAACGTTATGGAGATTTACCGTGTTGCAAAGGTCATGCGTCAGTTGGGTCATGTGCAGTTTATACCTGCAACTCCTCCAACACCAAATTACATGACTAGGACTGTAGCCGGACGCGGGTATGAAGTGAAATGAACATTGCCAACTGTTGGGCCTGTATATTGAGAGTCGTGGCAGAATCACATGATCTAACCCAACAATCGAGGACCCGTCTGTACTTATCCATAGGAGTGTTATTCAAAGTACATGGAGTGGTATGTGAGGCATTCTCACATTCGATTGATAAATCGCGAGTAGCTTCCTATCCATTTCTCCCTGGAGACACTTCCATCTTATGCACCGATTGTGAGTATTGTGATTTTCTAATTGTGTTTTGGTTACGGTCTTTTAAAACGGTAATTAATAATTATTTTGTATTCTTATTTCGACAGAATAATATCTAAATCAACTTAGTCGATCACTCGATTTTCAAATCAAATCAAATAAAAGCCCTAACATTATTTCCAAATAACATAAAAATAAAATAAAATTACACTTGTTCCAAATTACACCAAAATAACATGTTAAAATAAATTTACAAATTACATCAAAATATCATATCGACAACATTATTTCCAAATCACTCGATTGTCGTCCGATTTCCAAAATATCATATCGACAACATACGAACAACTTAGTCGATAACATGTACTATTGGGTCTTCAACGGGCTTGTTTTCCCATATTAGATTAGGGATGTTCAATGCAATTGCCTTTCTATGAATACCAAATTCCAACTTTCAGTAATATCATATCGAGCTCTAAACCATTGGCGTATTACTGGAGGAACCGGACAATCTTCAACAAGTTCAATATTGACAAAATGATTTCTACCAACATATGCGCTACCCAACACTTTTTTCACTCTCTCAGGATTTGCTTGGGTTCTCAGTGGCATGATATGAAAGCACTGACGAGCTCCTAAATACATGCGGACAACATTAAATCTTGAAGCAAATAGGTATTCAACAAAGGGTATGCTCATCTACTTATTTAAGGGTGCATAACCTTCTTCATGTAGGATTTCCTTCATCACATAAACAACCTCATTTTGACTATACAAAATACAATAAAGGGGGAGGTTGTCAATAAGCTCTTGGTACAAGTCCTTTCTCATCTGCGGCCATTCTTCTTGACTTCTTCCTAATGCAATGCAGAAAGCTCTATAACCGTAGTTGCCATCAGGGTCATCGACTCTAACAATGTATTTATGCATTTCTTCAGGAATATCCAACCCGTAATCCTTAGGACCCCTCATCTTTCCAAAGTCTAACCCATCTTTCATATTTCGTGGTGTGGTTATTTTTGGAGAAGGCTTATTTCTTGGTGTGGTTGTTTTTGGTGTTTTTGGAGAAGCCTTATTTTTTGGTGTGGTTGTTTTTGGTGTTTTTGGAGAAGCCTTCTTTCTTGGTGTGGTGTGGGTGTTTTGGGTGGGCATAGTGTTTGGTTGTAACGAGACCCACTCTTTATGGTCACGTTGAGAATGTTCAAAATGAGATGGATCTCGCTTTGAAGAGTTCTCATCTCCAGTTGGAAGCTTTCTCCTGCAGCTACCTTTCGGCCGACCTTTGGTTTTTGCTTCCTCACGAGGCAATACTAGTAATGTACTTTCTGGTACGACAATCTCCATAAGCTTCCTAATCATAACCCTCTGCTCTTCTTCAGAAACCATTGCAAACCTTTTCATGAACAAGTCCATTAAAGGTGTAACATCGGGAGCAACACATTGGGAGAAACAAACAATATTTTCCAAAAGGGGTCGATACCAGTCAAAGGGATGGACCGCTCTTGCTCTTCAAACTCAATTAATTCATAAGCACATGGTAGTCCATGGCTCATGCGCAAATAGCACCAACACCTAATCTCTCCATCTTTAACTCATTTTACGCGGGTATCTATTTCTTCAAATAGCAAGTCCAAACACTTGCGTGAGACAAGGCCTCTGAGTTCATGAAGCAAAGGAATCCGGTGGTGGTGCTGAGTTACAATCATACTCCTCTCGAAGGTAGCTCTAATCTTGGACATCTGGATCTCTAGAATCGGGTGGATTAAGCTAAACATACTCAAAAAATCATGACAATTTGCATTTTCTAGTACACGCTTCACCTGAGCATGAGACCCTTCAACTCTATTGGTCATTGTACTCCCAAAGTGAATGTGTTGGTCAGTCCAACAACATACGAATCGATCCCTATGAGGAAACCAAGTCTCTTGCAAATAACTAACAAAATTAGAGTACTCAACCCTGTAATATTTTTCTAAAGCATCCCATCTACGCTGGAAAATAACCTCTGTCTTCGATTTGACTACAGTGTTCCACGAGAATTGGGCCTTCTCTACAAGTTCTATAGTTGGAAAAATATCGTAACATTTTGAAAGGATGCATGTAGCGATATGTCATCTACATAGATGCTTATGTGTGTTAGGGAAAACTTTGTCAGCGACACTCATCAGGGCCAAGTCCCTATCAAACATGATCATGGATGGGCTTATGTCACCAAGCAAGCCACTAAATTGATTCATAGCCCACTCATAGTCGACTATTGTTTCAGACTGAAGCAACACCTGACACACGGTGAAAGACTTCCACGTTGAACTCACCCTAACAAACTGTACGGAAGGCCACCGATACATGTTAGTTTTGTAAGTAGCGTCTAACATGAAAACTGTTGGAAAAGTCTGAGCCAACTTAACATCTTCTGGATGGGCCCATAACAACCCCATTATCTCTTCGGTATTCTCATCCTGTCTCAACTCCTCAAAATAATATTCTTTTGCTAACAACTCACGCAATCTCTGCAATTGTGTGAGACCATTCATATCCAATTTCCTCACCTTCTGCCTTGTAGTGTAGACTTGGGATATACTAGATATGTTTTCATGATACCTATTCTTGATGGAATCTAAAATTTGTTTAGGTTTTATTCCACACTTACTCATATCTGACAAGTACTCGAACTCTGGAACGGTCAGACGAGTAGCAAATGCATGTACTTCAAGGGTCTTCGTCAATACATAGTTGTGAATACCATTTCTAACTTCTATTTTCCAACTATCGATAGTGCCGCATTGGAAAACACCTTTTAACTTAAATGGACATCCCGATTTCTTGGTTCCCGACCTTCTCTTATTAGCCTTTCCTTCTTGTGTGACCGATACACACCTGAGCACTCGCAAGCCAAATTCAATTTTGCTACTCGGTTTCCCTTGGCACACTCTGACTTTTCAATGACCACAACAACATTAACTTTTTTTCATCTAGCGGTTGCTCAACCGATTGCCTCGCTACGTGTATGAAAGACCTAAACACATAAAAAACAACAACTATTATTAATACACTAATAAAATTACATTTAGAAAATTAAAAATAAAAATAAATCAATGCCTACTCCATCTATCATACCTCTTCCGTAGAAAAAATTTATGTTGTATCACTTAAAATCGGTTGACAATCCACGTCATTCGAATTTGCAGAGGATCGGTTCTCGGATAGCGGCAAAGAATCCTACATATAGAATAAAACAAGAGTCTCAAACAATTTGCATTTAGGTAATGAGGGATTTCAAAGTCACCAAAAAAAATGAACTTCACACTAAATTTATTCCAAACGACCCAGCTATATAGTTCCATAGAAAGTCCAAACGACCCAGTCATGTAGTTTCATATTGTCCCCAAACGACCTAGTCATGTAGTTCCATAGTGTCCCCAAACGACCTAGCCATGTTGTTTGGGCTCGAGTTTTGCATTCATTCATTCATTCAATCAATCAAGTGATTTACATTCATTCTAATCAATGCTATCTTGTAGATTCATTCATTCATTACTCGACTAGTCGCATCTTCAAATTCTTCACCTTCACCTTCAACATTTTGTACCACTTCTTCATTTTCAACATTTCTTCTATTTTCTCATTCTCTAATTTGTTGTTGCACCTTAAGCATTACCTCAAATGCTTCTTCTTCATCTTCATTTTCCATTTAGGATTTTAAGTGGGTATTCTATGTAGATAAACTTGAGTATTCTATGTAGAGATATTTAAAATTTTGATATATTTCGAATAATTGAGTGAAATATGTTTGTAAACCCTAAACCCTAAACCCTAAACCAAACTAGTTTATTATTCACAATTGGAAAAAAAAAATGGAAAATAACAAGTTTAGATATAAAACAAATTATTATTTTAGATTTGGATAATTGAGTTAAATATGTTTGAAGTTAAATTTTTTTTATGTTGGTACGAAATTTGTAAACCCTGAACTCTAAACCCCAAACCCCCAAACTAGTTTATGATTCAAAATTTGAAAAAGAAAATAAAAAATAACAAGTTTAGATATAAAATAATTTATTATTTCGAATAATTAAGTGAAATATGTTGGTACAAAATTTGTAAACCCTAAACCCCCCAAACTAGTTTATGATTCACAATTTGAAAAATAAAATAAAAAATAACAAGTTTAGATATAAAACAATTTATTATTTCAAATAATTAAGTGAAATATGTTGGTACAAAATTTATAAACCCTAAACCCCAAACCCCAAACTAGTTTATAATTCACAATTTGAAAAATAAAATAAAAAATAACAAGTTTAGATATAAAACAAATTATTATTTTAGATTTTGGCATGTTTGATTACATGTTTTAACTTGGTTATATAGATAATATGTTATAACAGATAAAGAGTACAGAGTGCATGTAATTGTGTTGGTGTAGCTAATTGTGTTGTTCCTAACCCAATTTTTTAAATTGGATTTCAATTTTCCTAATTCAATTGGGATGTGTTGATAATTGATCATTACTAATTCAATTTTGCAGATAATTGTTTAAATAAATTATTGTATACTTATGATCGGTTAATGATTTGTATTATAAGAAAAATGTTCGGTGTTTATGTATAAGAAAAATGTAATTTGTGTTTATGTAATAAATTTTTATTGATTAATTGGGCTAATCATTAGTTAATCAGGAATTTCCTTGGTTGAGAACTTCTCAATTATTTTAGTCTAAACGACTTCACCATATCGCCCCATAGAAGCTCCAAACGACCCGGCCATACCGCTTCCATGTAATACCAAATGGCATGGCACAGCCGTTTTAATGCACACACAAACGATGTGGTCAAGCCATTTGAGTGTACACTCAAACGATATGGTGGTACCGTTTGACACTCAAACGGCATGCTCAGACCGTTCCATGGAGATTCTAGAGAGCCAAGTCTCAAATGACAGGCTCAGACTGAGTGCATGTATACTCAAACGATATGGTGGTATCGTTTGAGTGTATACTCAAACGACGTGGTGGTATCGTGTGAGTGTATACTCAAATGACATGGCGGGATCGTTTGAGTGTATACACAATCGACATGGCGGGATCGTTTTCGAGGGGTTCATTTTGGCTAGACCGGTTGAATTGGTTGCTGGGCCTGGACTTTGATGGCAAACTTGTAATATGGCAAACTTGTAAAATTTCTTTTTTTTTGGGGTTGCCCAATCCAATTTGATGAGTGCCCGATTGAATGTGCCAAAGTAATCTGCTTGAAAGAAAGCATTACTATGTAAGTTTTGATCAATTGATCCTATAACATGCACTGCTTTGTCGATCTGGAACTCTAACCTTCTAAGATGTACCAGTGTACCACCAACTTCTGTAGCTTTGATTCTACAAAATGGAAGCAAGAAAATTCTGCAATCCAAATCAGAAGATTTCTATCCCCAAAGCACGTACTCCAGCTCCAAGACTGTCCGCTATAGTTACCACTTTTCTACCAACGATCTCTCTTAACTCAAATTCTATGGGAATTTGTTCTTCCTTCAGTTTAGAGAAAATCTAAATTGTCCATAACAGAATAAGTGTGAGAACTAAGTCATTGTATGTCGACGTACAGATACTTAACATGCACGGGGAAAAAAAACCCGTCTTTCCCAAACAGAAATACAAGGAGTAATCAAACTTCTAGTACAATAGAAACTCACATTTCATGTACTCAACCACTTCAAGTCACAAGTTCTGAACATGGTGTTAGAATATTTGTATCAACACAGCAACTAGAGTAGAACAGAAGGAACAGTAGACAATGACAGAATTAACAGGTAATAACCAAGGCGCGGATTAGGCTGTTCTTAAGGAAAGATTTCGCCCCTTCCAATGGTGTAGAAAGATAGTAGTGGCGTCTTCCTCACATGATTCAATGGTTAACAGCAGTCTGACTTTGCACTAGAATAGACTACCCTCTAGAACAGCAATATAACTCTCTCTGGCGGCTACAAGAAGAAGAGAATAAGAATAGGATAGGTTATAGTTTCTGTTTCTCTGAGATGGGTTTCTGATCTGTTCAAGTCTATCCCCTCTATGGACTCACAGTCCTTTTATAGATGTTAGGTCGGTCTCCTAAACAGATAAGGAAGAGAGAGCAACTCCTAATAGAACACCAAAACTTGCTGCTCAAGAAAAAAACAAAACAAGTTTAGGCAATTGGTCAAACCACTACCCACAACAGTAAGCCCAAGTCCAAACCTAAACCCGACCCGATGTGGTGGATAACCAATGTGGGACTATCTATTATGCACTAAAGTGGAGAGAACATTATTTGTTCATCTCCTCCACTTTACACACACACACTAGTATTTAGAAATACACAAGAGATTCCAACACATGGCACATACTATCAAGTAATACTCACTTGAGGCATTACCATGGTATATACAGATAACACTTTGGAGAAAGCACTTCTAGGCCTGACCCTAGAATAAAGTATCACTAGAGTATCATTTATCTAAATATTAATCCCTTTGTACGTTTTGAGACATTGATACTCCTGCAGTTTGATCCGATCCCTTTGTTTATCTATAACATGAGTATGAATAATGAAAGTACATGGAGTTTTCCAGTAGGTCACTTACCAATTCACCATTGATGTAGACCTCAAATGCATCTGTAATATCGAGAGTACGACTACTAAAGCATTTTGAGCATTCCAAAGCAATAAGAAGAATACTCCACATGGCATCCCCATCCTTGGAAAGATATGATCACCAACAGCTATAACTGCAACAACTCCTAGTCGAATAGCTTGTATTAGTACACGAATTCAGGGACTCGATGGTTGATAGTGAAGACTAACGCTGATCCCAGGAAAATATGTTTCTAACATCTCTTTTAGTATTGATGCATTTACACTGCAAATATGTTGGAAATGTGAATGGATTTGTGTCCTCATGGGTTTGAACCCATGACCTTATGTATCTACTACACTCTAATGTGGGGGGCTTTAGTCCCACATTGGTTACTAAACTTAAGACTCTTAAGTTTATATTGGTTGTGTCCTTATGGAGGGATAGTGTAGAGAGATATAAGGAGGTGCTCGCGCGCACACAAGGCCTCCTTGGTTTGGGGGCTCTCGGGAGGTGGGAGCTCCAGAAAACCTTAGTCTTGGCGTGCTGCGTGTGCCGCCGCAAATCCAAGGGGTGCAAATCCACCTAATTGGGCTTCGCGTGGGTGCGTTGCGGCATATTTTTATTGGTCTTTTTTCCAAAACTGTAACAGTTACAAAATCTTTCCTTGATTCGAGTCAAACCATAAATCAGGCAATGAGGAGTCGTGACTCTCGCCTTGAGTTGCGTTTGTCAAATCTATAAAAACTAAGGTCTCTCCTGTTTATCAAAAGGGTAACACAACATTATTTTTCCTCTAATTAAAAACTTGTCTGGAGTATGCTGAGAGTTCTTGCAGAGCTGGTCATTGGCTGGTGACACGCTCATCCACTGTTGTATCCGGGAGGCGTGCGGCGAGGCAAAAGCAACCATACCGTGGCGTTTTTTCGTCTTAAGGAAATTGTGTCGAGCACAATCCTCAGTGATAAGTTTTACTTGCATTCTTATTACTGTTTTTCGATACTAGTTTGTACAATCTTAAGACGAAAAAATTCATTGTCTAGTAACGATCTGTTATTATCTAGTATTGTGCTCGTTTGTTCTTTATACTGCTAAAATGGAGAAACCTAGTGGTAAGTCCATCAAACCTGAGATTTTTATGGCAGAAATTTTAAGTTAATGGCAGATGAAATGCGGTTTTATCGACTACTCTGAAATTGGTTGAATGGATTTCGATTGAGAAACCCATTTCAAATGAAAATGAAGATGAACCTGGTCGTTCTGGTAGTGTGGAGAGATGGGAAAAGAAGGATTATTTATGTCAAAATTATATTCTTGATTGTCTTTCTCTTGATTTGTATGATGTTTATGCTGTGTCTATGACTACTACAGAATTGTGGAATTTACTTGATAAGAAGAATGCTACTGAAGATGCAGGTTCTAAGAAGTTTCTTGTAGGAAAGTTTCTGGAATTCAAGATGGAAGATGGGAAATCTGTTGTTTCTCAAGTGGAGGAGCTGCAAATAATCATTCATGATATTTTGCAGGAAGGTTATAAAATCTCCAAAGGTTTCCAGGTTGCTTCCATCATTGAGAAACTCCCTTCCTCGTGGAAGGAGTACAAAAACAGTCTCAAACATAAGAAGAAAGAGATGACCTTAGAACCTTCGGATCGAGGAGGATAACAGGAAGGCTGAAATCAATGTGGAGACTTCAGAAATGAAAGCTAAGGCTAACCTAGTTGAAGGTAACGCTGCTAGTTCTTCTAAGTCTAAATCATCTAATTTCCAAGCCAAAAAGAAACCATATGCGAACAAGAATAAACAGTCCCAACCTCACTTTAAAAAGAAACCTTAAAATCCTGAAATTCATTGCTATGTGTGCGGATCAAGAGGTCATATAATACTGGGATCAAATTCAAAAAGGTCCAAATGATGGGAAGAAAGATAAGGCACAAGCAAATGTAGTTCGGGATGGTAACTTTTTCTTGTTGTGGTTCTTGAGATTAACTTGGTGAGTAACATGATCGACCGGGTGGGTAGACTTTGGGGCTACCAAAACACATCTGTGGCACTAAAAGTGCATTTCGTCCTTCACTCCTCCGGGAGAAGGAGAAAGTCTATTCATGGGTAACTCATCGCTTCTAGAGTTGAAGGAAAATGGGACTGTTAATTTGAAGTTCACTTCGGAAATGTTCTTAATTTGAAGGATGTTTTTATGTTCCCGATATTAGGAAAAATCTGGTTTTCGGTTCCCTTTTTAAGTAAGAAGGGTTCAAACTTGTCTTTGAGTCGGACAAATTTGTTCGACTAAGGGGAACCTTTGTGGGTAAAGGTTATTTAGATGAAGGCTTGTTTAAGCTCAATGTAACTGATTTTGATTTAAATAAAGCATCTACTTCTTCTTATATGGTTAAGTCATTTGATCTGTGGCATAGTAGACTTGGACACGTTAATAATGTTTCAATTAAAAAACTGATGCATCTAGGTAACATATCCAAGAATACTATTTCTGAAAACAAGAGATGTGAAGTATGTGTAGAATCTAAATATGCTAGGAAACCTTTCAAAAAGGTAGAAAGAAACACTGAGTTGTTGGCATTGATTCACACTGACTTATGTGATCTTAAAGGTTACATGACTAGAGGAGGTAATAAATATTTTGTTACATTCATTGATGATGCTTCACGTTTCTGTCTTGTTTATCTTCTTAAGAGTAAGGATGATAGCTTAGCTAAATTTATTTCCTTTAAAACTGAAGTTGAGAACCGGTTAGATAAGAAAAATAAAAATAGTTAGGTCCGATAGAGGAGGTGAATATTCGGTCCTTTCAATAAATTTTGTGAAAATAATGGTATTGTACATGAGACCACTGCCCTTATGCTCCCCAATCCAATGGGATAGCGAGAGAGGAAAAATAGGACTCTCAAAGATATGATCAATTCAATGATCAATAGCTGCGGGGCTTCTATGAACCTATGGGGGGAGGCTTTGCTAACGGCATGTTATATTCTGAATAAGATACCTTTTAAAGACACAGATAAAACTCCATATGAAATGTGGAAAAATAGGACACCGTCTTATAGATTCTTTAAAGTGTGGGGGTGTTTGGCTAAGGTGTCTATACCAACACCCAAGAGGACTAAACTTGGCCCTAAAACTGTAGATTGTGTCTTTATTGGGTATGCACAAAATAGCAGTGCCTACAGGTTTTTAGTTTTCAAATCTAAAAATAAATTTGTTGATGATAATACCATTATTGAGTCTAGGGATGCTGTCTTTTTAGGATAAATTCCCATTTATTGAGAGATCTGGAGGGACTCCGAGTTCTTCTAGACTTGCTCCTAGAGTTCGAGAAGATTCTTCTGCTGAAGATGAAATTGAACTTAGGAGGAGCAAGAGACCTAGGACTAACACCTCTTTTGGACCTGATTTCCTTACTTTCTTGGTAGAGGATGATCCTCAGACCTATTCAGAGGCCATGTCATCTTCTGATGCGATTTTTTGGAGGGAGGCCATTCTAAGTGAATATGAGTCCATTATAACCAATAACACTTGGGAGTTGGTTGAGTTGCCCCCTGGTTGTAAAACTATTGGAAATAAATGGTTATTTAGAAAGAAACTTAAGGCAGATGGATCCATTGATAAATATAAAGCAAGATTAGTAGCAAAAGGCTATAAACAGAGAGAAGGGTTTGATTTCTTTGATACCTACTCTCTGTGGCGAGGATTACATCTATCGAATGTTAATAGCTTTTGCTTCTTTCGTAATCTAAGTAATTCACCAAATGGACGTTAAAAACGGCATTTCTAAATGGGGAATTACAAGAGGAGATATATATGGATCGCCCCGAAGGGTTTGTTTTAGAAGGCCTTGAGAGAAAAGTTTGTAGGCTAAAGAAATCTCTTTACGGTCTCAAACAAGCTCCTAAACAGTGGCATGAGAAATTTGATAGTGTGCTAATCTCTAATGGTTTTAATATTAATGAGAGCAGATAAATGCATTTATTGTAAATTTGAGAAACAATCTGGTGTAATTATTTGTTTATATGTGGATGACATGTTGATCATTGGAACCAGTTTAGAGACCGTCAATAAGACTAAATCTTTTTTGAGTAAGCATTTTGACATGAAAGATTTGGGTATTGCTGATGTCATTCTTGGCATTAAGATTGTGTATAATTTCGATGGAATTACTTTGTCTCAATCTCATTATGTAGAGAAAATGCTTAAAAGATTTAATCAATTTATTTGTGTACGCGCGAGAACACCATATGATCCTAGTATACATTTGACAAAAAATTTGGATTAGGTGTATCTCCTTTAGAGTTTTCTAGGGTTATAGCAGTCTCATGTATCTTATGAAAAGACTAGACCCGACATAGCTTACGCCATAAGCAAACTTAGTAGATACACCATAAATCCCAGCAATGAGCATTGGGATGCTCTTATAAGAGTATTGAGATATTTGAAATATACTTCAAATTATGGTGTTCATTATGGCGAGATATCCAAATATTTGAGGGGTACAGTTGATGCCAATTGGATTGCTGATTCTCGAGGAATCTAAATCCACTAGTGGCTATGTGTTCACTATGGCGGGGTGCAGTGTCTTGGAAATCATCTAAGCAAACTTGCATTGCCCGTTCCACTATGGAATCTGAGTTTATAGCTTTAGACAAAGCTAGTGAGGAAGCAGAGTGGATCAGGAATTTTTTGATGGATATCCTGCTTTGGCCTAAACCTGTTCCACCTGTCTCTATTCACTATTTCACTGTGATAGCCAAGCTGCTATCTTGAGGGCCAAAAATTCTTCCTATAATGGGAAATCTTGACATATTCGTCGAAGACATAACACTGTGCGACAGTTGTTAAGAGATGGGATCATAGCTATTGACTTTGTGAGGTCAAAAGGAAATTTAGCTGATCCTTTAACTAAAGGCCTAGCTAGAGAGCTGGTTTTTAGTACATCGAGGGGGATGGGGCTAAAGTCTTTTAAAGACTAATTGCCTATTTAATTAAATCACCGATAACTGACACCCAACCTTCGTGAATGGAGATCCCAGGATCAAGGTTCAATGGGGAAACAAGTTATCTGCGTGATTTGTGGGGGTACTACACCTAGAGTGAAAACTCTGTACCCATCCCTATGATGTAGTAGTACCTTCTGTATCATTTAAAGGATGAGTGAATACTCTTAATGCTTTCTATAGCTGGTTTTTCCAGTGGGGTGTAAAGATACAGTACACTCCTGATAGAGGCACCTATATGAGTTCGGAAAGCCGCTTCCTATGAGAACTTATAGGCTTGTTCTCTAGAGCACTCATGAAACCGGGAAGCTCATGGCTATAATGAGCCAACCGAGGGAACTCTATGATGATTTTTTTTGAAGTTATGTGTGTTACTGTTGACTTGGCTTACATATATGTTGAAGCAGTTCAAGACTATGGTCACCGGTCAACTAGTAATCAAACAGACAAACACCAAGCGAAGGTTCAAGTCGTATGACACCTTGACCCATTCATTTTTTTCATACTCCGACATTCTTGTTTTGTTTTTTTTTCTTACGTTTCTTAATAATTCCATTCATGTGGGGGATTGTTGGAAATGTGAATGAATTTGTGTCCTCATGGGTTTGAACCCATGACCTTATGTATCAACTACACTCTAATGTGGGGGGCTTTAGTCCCACATTGGTTACTAAACTTAAGACTCTTAAGTTTATATTGGTTATGTCCTTATGGAGGGATAGTGTAGAGAGATATAAGGAGGTGCTCGCGCGCACACAAGGCCTCCTTGGTTTGGGGGCTCTCGGGAGGTGGGAGCTCCAGAAAACCTTAGTGCACGTGTGCCCACACACGTCGCGCGCAGGGGGGGGGGTGCAAATCCACCCAATTGGGCTTCGCGTGGGTGCGAGTACTATTGGTCTTCTTTCCAAAACTGTAACAATTACAAAATCTTTCCTTGATTCGAGTCAAACCATAAATCGTCTGGAGTATGCTGAGAGTTCCTACAGAGCTGGTCATTGGCTGGTGACACGCTCATCCACTCTTGTATCCTGGGAGATGCACGCTTGAGGCTGGCAGCAACCATACCGGCGGCGTTTTTCGTCTTAAGGAAATTGTGCCGAGCACAATCCTCAGTGATAAGTTTTACTTGCATTCTTATTACTGTTTTTCGATACTAGTTTGTACAAAATATACAAAAAATCAATCAAATAATACAATCAGCAAAAACTAGGGCTGGTCATCAGGCTCGATGCTCGTGAGCAACTCGGTGCTCGACTCGTTTTGGGCTCGGCTCGAGCTCGCTCATTTTAAATTATGAGCACGTTTTACAGCTCGAGCTCGAAATCAAGTAGTTCGCGAGCTACTCGAAACTACTCATATTTTAGATAATTTTGTTAAAACATAGGATAATTGTTATAATAGTGTGTTGAATTTTAATAGCTTATCACATATTGATTGCAACAATAATGTGTTCACCTTATAATACTTGTTAGATAGAGGTTCATTGTTATTTCAGTGAATTGTAATCACACTCTCGTATATCGTGAGATTGTCTCTGCATATTATTTTGATATTTAGTAAGTAATATATATCTATTTTTGCTCACTTGTATCTAGAATATGTTCGAATTCAAACTTATGCATGAACAAAACAAATCAAATAAATATTGAAAACTTGTGATGGAGTTCGAACATATAGCTCTAAACCATCAAGATCTAGACTCGAGAGCTACTCGGATACTTGATGAGCCAACTCGAGCTCGGCTCGAAAAATTTGAGCTCGACTCGAGAGACACACGTGCTCGACTCGAACTCGCTAAAGCTCGACTCGACTCGCTCGATGACCAGCCCTAGCAAAAACCATTAGAAATCTTTAACAAGAAGAATAGTACAGAAAACAGATTGCCTTGTCCTCGACGATTTTACAGAAAGCAAACCAGAGAATCAACAAAAGCAGCTATAATCTCTAAACTACTTATAAGTTTAGTAACATCAAATCAATAAAGAAAACAATTATCAACATCCCAATTTTGAAACAATAGAGCATTCACTGAATTGGTGTTTCTTGTTAATTATAATGCCAGGGCTACATCATCCATCGTCATGTGTTATCTAACATGTGCCGAAGAAACACTTCGATTCTTAAACCCCAACAAGAGAAATCAAGAAACAACTCATCAAGATCAATAATGAAGAAACACATAATCAATTCACAAGTTGGGCATTAATTCTTCAATTTATCAAGAAAGGTCATATTCAGCTCATTTATAAGACAATGCAACCAGAACAGAACAAAAAAGAGAGACCTGGACTTAACAGTCTGGCTGTGATAGATATCCATGGTAATGCCATGACCAATTCTTTCATAGTCCTCATTCATGATCTGCATTACAGCATTCATCAAACAAGAACAAGAAATGAGATAGTTTCTTTGAGTGTTTTTCAAGAAAGAAAGAAAGAAGGAGAAAGCATACTGGTTTGTTTGTTTACCTTAAAAATGCTGTATTGTTGATGAAGGTGGTGGTGAGGTTGATTAAGTAATTGAATAAAGAAAGCAATGAGACACACATAGAAAACAAAGAACACAATGAGAGTTTCTCTCATTTTTCTTTTTTCTTGTTATTGTTAGAGGAAAGAAGAGGGTTTGCGTACAAGCTACTCTCTCAGTGTGTGTGTTTGTGTGTACAGAGTTTCAAAAGCATTTCAAAAGAAAATAAAATAAAATAGAGAATATTCTCTTTCCCTCCTGTTTCTTAAAAAACAGAGTTTCAAAAGAAAATAAAATAGAGAATATCGCCGTCTGTGGGGGGACCACGTGGATCGAACCCACGACCACGTGGTTAAAAGCCACGCGCTCTACCACTGAGCTAAGAAGGCAACTACGTGGAGTTCTAACAAATTAACAAATATATATATATGGAGTCTACTGGATGACTATACGCTTTTAAATTAAGAAGACTATCCTAAAAATTATTGAAAAAGAGGTGGTTCAATTTTAATAGAGATCGGGGAGCCTAAATATGAGAGATGTAATTTAAATAAACAGGTGGTTCTAAAATCTTAAAATTGAGAGATTATAAATCATTCTAGAAGGAATGCAGGATAGAGTTGTCAAACGGCTAAACCTTAAGCGGGCACTACATTTGGGATACTTCTACAGTGCACAAACATTGTGAGTCATGGTTTTGAAATTCTTACTGACAAACATTTGTGAGTCATGTTGTTGAAATTCTTACTCAGCTTATGGAGACTGATCGTCAACACACCTACCATATAATGCCACGTTATTTATCTTACAAACATGCAACATTTCGTGGACGAAAAAATAAAGCATTTTGTCCTCAATTCTCAATGGAGACTAGAGCTTGCAGTTGAAAATTGTTTATAATTCCAACTATATCAAGAGGAACGCCCATTCTATACTCAACTCGATGTGGTTTTGTAATTTCCCTCCCCTCCCTCCCCAAACACACACACAGAGTTGGCCATCGTTGCGGATTTGTCAACAAATATTTAGTTGGTCGAAATTTATGAACCTTTTGGTTCTTAGATAAAATTTCCAAACAAATATTTAGTTGCTTGAAATTTGGAAGAGCTGAAAATTAGAAATGTTACTTAAAATATGATATTAGAGTGTCAAAAATAAAATTATGCAAGGCCTCCCGAACCTCCGCCAGATGTGTTTAAGGATGTATATCTTACTGGAAATCTCTCTTTCTTATTCTGGCTATCAAATTTTTTATTTATCTCTATCCGTTTTTTTTCTATTGAAGACAAGATTGTAGATATTTAGTAGTTGTCTATAAGACTTACACAACATACTATGTAGGATCCTTGTTAAATAATTGACTCCTCGTGTTTTCAAGGAATATTAGTTAGTTGCTTAATCAGCATAATATAAGTATTTTAATTACTTGATTGAACTAGTAAATTTGGAAAAGCGTATCTGAATGTGAATTTTTTTTTTTCTTTTTTTTGTTAATCATCACATATATATATATAATCCAGAGGTTACAAGAAATATATCAGTGTTCAGAATGTTCCATAGCCATGGTGGCGGATTCTGAACCCATTATGTGAAACCAGGATTAGATCTACCCTGCGCTGCAAGCATGTGGGCGCGCTACTTTATTTCCAATTCTGTTAACCCATTTTATACAGTAGCTATCTACAGTAGTTAACAGTTCTAAAGCATCCAAAAGTAGTAGTTGAGAAGACCATGATATGTTAACATTCTTCTTCTCCAAAAAGGTGTTTACAATTTGGGAGTCAGTTTCCACTTCCAAGTTCTATACGTTAAACTTTAAGCTCCATTTGATGCCTTGGAGCACTCCTCTGCATTCTGCTTCTTTTGGATTGCTGTCTCTCCCATGTTCTGATCCTGCAGCTAAAAAACGTCCATTAGAATCCCTTAGAACAAACCCATAGCATGAGGGTCTTCCTTGTATGTACGTTGCATTAGTGTTTAGCTTGACATGATTAATGGCAGGCGGGATCCAGTGCATTTCCTTCTTAGGATTCAATTGTGGTTCTTGCAAGTTCTGGTTCACAGTGGAATCAAAAAAAATATTTAACAAGCAGAGAAATTTTGAAGAAGTTTGGTCCTCTTTTTTCATGAAAAATAGAGCATCTTTCCAACCAAATTTTCCAATACAAGTACAAACAAAATTTTGTCCAAAGTTTTTTTTATTAATGGGCTACTTTGAAGGTGGATTAAACCACAAGTATATCCACTATTTTACCTGCAAGTACTGAAATTGAGATAATCTGACACTCCAGGGGATAGTTGCCCATATTTTCCTAGTGAAATGACAAACTAGCAATATATGATGTACAGATTCCACAGGCATTCCACATAGTAAAGAAGATTTGTCATTGATATGAATAATTTGAGCTAGATGTTCCCTAGTTGGTAAGATTTCATGATAGCATTTCTAAGCAAAAAGTGATTCTCTTGGGCAATGAGTGTTATGCCAGAAAACTAGGTTAGTTGTAAGAATGATTGGTTGTGTATTTTGAGATCTCAGTAGGTGATACATTGACTTGACTGAGTGGGAATCTTTCTTTGTGAGAGACCATTGAAGTTTGTCTTCTAGTTGTGATCTTGGTAGGTATATTTGTTGTATGTAGAGGCTGGTTAAGTGATCAAAGAGTTGATTAAGTAGGTTGATATTTCAGGTTCTGGTGGAGTGATTGATGAGTTCTAACACACATTTGTAAGACTGGTTTGGTATAATAGAGTTTGGTACTCTCCCTTTATGCATACCTGGAATCCAAGAGTCTGTCCACATGTTGATAGTATTGCCATCTCCAGTTTGCCAGATAGAGTTATCTTTGATCTTATTAAGTATTTGTTGCATACCATACCAGAACCAAGATCTATTATGGACATGTGGTGAGTTTAAGGTAGTAGAGGAGTTGAAATACTTACCTTTTAGCTGCTGTGCTAAGAAGGATGAAGGGTTAGAAATGATATACCAAAGAATTTTACTTAAATGAGCTAAATTATCTAACTGTGCATCTCTAATACCCAAACCACCATGTCTTTTAGATTTACAAATGAAACTCCAATTTTTGAGATATAGGGGATGCTTCTTACCAGTACTAGTTCCCTACCAAAAGTCTCTTTGAAGGGCATTCATAGTTGTTGTGACCTTTAGAGACAGAAGAAAAGTACTCATTTGGTATGTAGGTATAGCGGATGAGATGGACTTAATGAGAACTGTTCTAGCTGCTTGGAGAGCAACTTGCTCTTCCAACTTGAGATCCTATTATTAACTTTATAAATAAGACTGTTGAAAATCTCAGATTTAGGCTGCCCAAGAAAGAGGGGGGACCCAAGATACTTTTCCTCAACTTGGATGGATCTCATATTCAGTAACTGCTTAATACTATTGGCTTGGTTCAGGGGAAATTTTTTGCTGAAGTGAACCCCAGATTTTTCAAAATTTATCTCTTGACCCGTGGCATTACCGAATTGCTCTAGAGCATGAAGAAGCTCAGTTGCTTCTTCCATGTTAGCTCTACAAAAAATGAAAGCATCATCTGCTAAAAGAAGATGTGATATAGCTGTTTCTAGAAATCTTGATCCCATGTATTTTATTATCAGAGATCTTTTTTTCTAGAATTCTTGATAAAACCTCCATACACAAAATGAAAAGAATAGGTGATAGGGGGTCACTTTGTCTGAGACCCCTAGATGATTTGAAGTGACCAGTTGGAGTGCCATTAATAACATGAGAGAAATGAGAAGAGTTTATACATTGATTTATAAGATGTACAATCTTTGGATCAAACCCCAAAGACTTAAGCATGGAGAGAATGGTACACCAGCTGACTCTGTCGAAAGCTTTTGAACGTGAGCTAGATGAACAATGTTGATGCTCATAGTTCAGGAATTCGGAATTGCCAAAGTCCCGAAATCCGGACAGTTCCAAAACCGGAATTCCGACTAAATCTCACTCCAAACACTTGCAAAACCGAAATAATACCGAAAATTCCAAAACTTTGACACCTTCAAAGTCTTCATAACATTGGACTATTTTGTCTCTCTTTTCTTAAACAACCCATACCACACTGAAACGATAAAAAAAAAATGCAAAACCAAAACAAAAACGAAAAAAAATGATATCCTCTCAATCCACTCCCGTTTTTCAGTCACTGACTAAATCACTCACAACAATTTGCAATATTCCAAATGAGTCCTACTCATTCGAACCACCCCGACAGTTTTCCAACTACTCAAAACGACTCCAACTAATTTTAAACCATTTCCTCCGCTCACCTGAAAACCATTCCACGTCATCAGTACAAACAGCTTTAAAAGGAATAGAAAACGAAATAAATACGTCATGTGAAGTTTTGTTAGTGTATAGAAATAAAAGTAGGATTTATATACTTATTAATTGTCAATCATTATGTGGAATGTTACAAGATTCTGGGAGAGCTATTGCTGGCTGGTTAGCTTTACTTGACTCTGCTGTATCTGATCATACTAATTCTGATCTTCGTAAGAAGGTTTTGGATCTTTCTCGAGATATGAAACAAGCTCAGTTCAGAGTAAGTTGTGATTTATTTTTTTTTTTTTTTAGTTTTTTTTTATTGCAAAAGTGTATTGGAAGAGATTTTTATACGTAAGGTGGTGTAGGTGACGGAGAATGAAGAGAGGGTGTATTGCACTTTACAGAAGGAAGTACTAGTTAGACCAACTACTAAAGCAGTCGAGAGTGCAATAGTCATGGATTTAGCGCGGGCACTTGGGATAGATAAAGATAACCATGCCGAACTAGAGGAACAAATCAAGCTCTTGAGGAATGATATTTCTAGCTCGAATTCAGTTGCTGAAAAAAATATTTTAACGTCTCTGGAGAGAATTTTCCGTAGTTGGGCAATTGAGCCGAATGTTGGGAGTAGAGGTTTTGATGTTGATTTTGAAGATGATGCACATTTTCAGCCTTTCAAGAACTTCCTTTGTCCATTGACCAAAGAAGTAATGAAGAATCCAGTTGTTTTAGAATCTTCTCAGAATTATGAGAGGACTGCAATTGAGTATTGGTTTCAGCGGTGTTTAGAGGATGGTCGTGAGCCCACTTGTCCAGTTACAGGACAGGTCCTCAAGTCATTAGAGCAGAAAGCAAATATTGGTCTTGCTGGAGCTATTGAAGAGTGGGTTAATAGAAATGTTGATATTCAGATTAAATCATCTGTGCAATATCTTAATGAGGATTCCCCACCAGTGGACTGCATTGAACGAGTGTTGGATAATATGTATAAGGTCTCTGAAGAGCATCCTTCGTGCAGATACAAAATACGAAATGCAGGAGTCTTAACTCTTATTGTTGAAATGCTGAAGAATTGTTCAAAGAGTATTGATTCACATTTAAGGAGCAAAGCTCTAATGGTTATGCTTAACATGTCTAAGGATGACGAGAGCAAGGTATATCTCTGCTTTGATAACTTTAGTTTTTTGTTTCGATTTTCTTCACTATGCTTTGTAAAAGATACTTTTGCTCTTTTAGAATTTTGGACTTTGTATGATTCATACCATTGAACTTGGTCATGCACAGAGCTTGATATTCTTTTCATGACATATTAATGTGTTTGGCCCTTGTTTAGTGAATCTTACAACTTCTCTAAAAAATGTTTGTGAAACAACCTCTTTCAGTAAAAGTTCAAGTTATGAAAAAATTTAAAAGAATGCGCTTAGGGTCTTAAACTTGTACAATTAATGTTCCATTTGTAATGAAAATTTGTTCTTGTTTTTTGCTTTTACCTTTCTCATGTAGCTAAGAATGATTGATGACGGTATGACTAGACTGGCTATACACAGCCTCATTGGAAGCTCAGAAAAAGAGAGGGAGTACGCTGTTAAGTTATTACTTGAGTTTTCAAGTGATGAAGCATATTGTTCAAAAGTTGCAGCAGAGAAAGGGGCTTTGGTTTTTCTCTCGAGAATGGCAGGAGATTTAGAACATCCTTCTTTATCTTATTTAGCGGAGGAAGTCCTAAAGAGGGTGGAAAAGGTGGAGGACAATGTTCAACATTTAGCTGCTGCGGGAAGATTTGAACCTTTGCTTAATCGACTTTGCAAAGGTATGTTCCGAGCTTGTTTGTTACCAGATTTTACCATCCTATTTGTGTTTAGTGAGCTTTTTCTCGGGTGAGTATGAGAGTATCAGCTAGTCATCCCATGTCTTCCCCCTTCCCTCTATCTATGTTTCAAATTGGATTATTGATGCACTGGACAGCCCAACTAAGGTGGCATGTCAACCTATCAATTAACACATTGCAGAGAAACATGCATCCTACTTTTATTGTATGTACTTAAAGAGTTAAAGTATCCTAAAAGTTTATAGGCTTTGACTTTGTTTAAGTCTGATAGTTTTTTTTTTCAATGCCCAGGTAGTGATGCTATCAGAATAGAAATGGCGTTTATGGTGGGAAAAATGACATTGACAAACACCAGTAAAGAACAAATTGGAAGGCAATGTTCAAAAGAACTTGTTGACATGCTATATAAGCCAGAGGGAAGGGTGGAAAGCTTGCAAGCATTGTATAATCTATCTACTTTGGATGATAACGCAGCCATTCTTGTTGATTCTGGTGTCCTCGTTCCTCTTACAGACATTCTATTTAAAAATCAAGATGAGGTTCATGACCTGAAGGAATTGGCTTTATTGATAATAGCAAACATAGTAACGAAGCCAGGGCACTGGGAACTAGCATCTGTAAATAAGGAGGGGTTTTCAATGCAGTCGGAAGCCATAGTTTACAGTATCATGGGGCTTTTAGCTCATGCGTCTTCTAAAGGTCAAGTTGCAGTTCTGCAGATCCTTAATGGTATTGCATCTTCTCCCCAGGCATCAGGTTAGGCTCTTGATTCCTTATTGAATAAGCTTTTCCCAAATGATATGATTTGATGTTATCAGGATGCTGGATTTGAGATATATTGTCTGTTTCATTGTTATAGTTAAAGTGCATATGTAATGAACTTGTTGCAAAAGTTGTGAAGACTTATAATTCCTTTCTGTGAGATATTTTATCAAGCGCTCTTCGATACTGTGCTCGGATATGAAGAAAACATACATCTGGTGTGAATATCAGAGTATTTGAAAAGAAAATGTATTGCATATACATAACCTTTTGAGATTTGCATGATAAATGAGGCAAAATCTTATAACTGCAAGTATGACATGGCACATGATGAAGTGGCATCCATGTTAAATGTGTGAAAAATGCACTATTTTTGAGATTTTCATGGTTCATGCACAATGATACTTGACAAGTTAGATGTAAATATCTCCCAAGAACACTTTGTCCGATTCATGTCTGTTCCAACCTGAAGTTCTTCCCATTAAAACTTTTTACCACCTCGAGAAAGACAATATGCTCCTACTATTATCATATTTCAAATTTTCAAGTGCTTTCAAGATATCATTGTTAAACAGATCTCCAGTTAGGCACTTAGCTAGTTACCTAAAAAAATTGGGGAGAACCTTTTCCCTTAATAGTTAATACTGTCTTGTGCATCATCCATGCCTCTCTTTGGATGTAAAATTAAATATATCTGCAAAACCATTAAGTTTCCTCTTCAGCCAATGGCCTCGAGTCTCCACTTCCCTATAGACCACATATTTACTAAATGGGGTACCATTTCTTGCACAGTCATATCTGATATACTAACCCAGTTCCATCTCTCTTACAGAATCAGTAGCCACTCATATAAATTCTGGTGGTGGCATTAAAATGGTCATCCCATTTCTTGGACACCCTGAAACTGGCCATAGGATTTGTGCCTTTAAGCTTTTAAGGATCCTTTCTGAAAAGTTGGGGCAAATTTTGGCTAATGAGCTGAGAGCTTCTAACGACTTCCCCTTATTGAAAGACAAGCTATTAGACACCCAGTATACGGATGGAGAGAGGATGGAAGCTGCGTGCATACTTGCTAACCTTCCTTTAACTGCTGATGAAGTGGAGTCAGTCCTAGGAACCAGTCTCATAGGATGGACAGTTGCAGCTCTCAAAGAATATCATCACAGCTCGAGCGGAAGGACCTCCCGTTCTACGTCACTTGCGGTGGAAGGGCTTCTTGGTCTGTTACTGCAATTTGTGAGATACCATGACCCAATAATATTTGCTGCAGTTCAAGAACATTGGCTTATGACTGTCTTCAGAAACCAGCTTAGCTCTTCCTTGCAGCCAAGAGTGAAACAACGAGCTGCCCTTGGACTGAAGTATTTGTCTGAGTCTGGGAGGACACTGATCACATCTCTAGACTTGGAACCCCAACCTCCTCGTGGGTTGTTCTCTTCCTTGATGTATTTGTGCGCAAAGGCACCAAAGGCCCCACTAACATGTCCGATACACAGCGCGCCATGTGAGGATGACAGCCAGTTTTGCTTGCTTAAAAGCAACTGCATTAAGCCCCTGGTTGATATTTTGTATGATGAAGACACTAATGTTCAAATAACTGCAGTGGAGGCACTATCCACGCTCTTGAATGATGATACCTCTTACAGTCTTAAGCAGGCTGTTGATGAACTGGAAAAACTTGGAGTGACTGATGTGGTGATTGATTTGTTCAAAGTGGTCAGAACAGGGGAACTTCAAGAGAGAACAATTTGGATGGTGGAGAAGATATTGAGAGTGGAAAGTGAAACCAATCAATATTCTATTGATCAGACGCTAGTGACAGCCTTGGTGGAAGCTTTTACACACGGTAATGGTAACACGAAGAGGCACGCTCAGGATGCACTAACTAATCTGAAACAATTGTCAGTGGTCAGTGGGAGGAGCCATAATCAAGCTCAGATGCGAGCTATCAGGCGCTGAAACAAAGCAGGTCCGAAGCTGCATCTATATTGTATTATTTGAAAATATGGATCACATGTAAAAAGGTGTATCTCTCTAATTCACATGATTACGCAATTAAAATTGAAGTGAGAAATGTTGTATCCATTAAAGTAATCAGATTGTCTGATCTGGGAATTGTATAAAGATGGTCCTTGCCAGCACACAACACCTCAGAAATTACCATGGAGCCCGGGTAAGAAATGTTTGGACATCTTCCTCAACAGAAAGAAGAGAATTGGGAACTATCTTGATTACTGGTCTGTGCCCTGTGGTATAATTTCATCCTGATTACGTCTGTTTGGGACGTGCACCATGATCGCCCATTGATGAGGTCATTGTCCCACTTTTTGTAGTTTGATTCATTTGTTTGTATACATGCTAACATGCATATTTGTGCACATTATCCCTAAAAATTGTGATTACAGTCATCCTTGGGCAATAATAGAGGCTTTCCATAAGGTTTTACAAAGTTTAATTTGATAGATCATAGATAGTGATCATATGATAGTAGATCCACTCTATAAATGGTTCCTTCCACTTCAGTATGTTTGTGTCCTTTTGGTAAACCTAAAGTCCAAAATGACTTTTGTTCCTTCCACCTTGGACGCCCTTTCTCACTCAAACTCTGCTTCTCTTCCTTACTTACCAATATGTTATAATGTAATGGTGACCTACTTTGTAGTTTGCTGACAAGCTTCTAATTCTGTAGCTTGTTTAGTTCATGGATGTGATGAATCATGAATGATGACTATGGCATGTTACAATGTTATTGTTGAATAGTGCAGACTGTTAACCTGGCCAAAAAATGAGATAGTTTATCATGTTGATGTTGATTCTGTCAGCAGTATCTGTGCTTGTTTTTGTGTGATACAGTCATACACTGGGAATGTTGACAGAAAGCAAGAAACGATAAGAGACGATGTGGGTTAATACTTAATATTCACCAATTCCTATTGCCGGAAGTAGTGAATAAGTGATCCTCGATCTTGTTCAGATCAAAATATATAGGATCAATTTCTTGGACCCAATATTATATTAGCTCCATTAACAAACCAACAGAACTGTATATGTTTGGCCTAATCCATGTATTGTCTCACTTGATGAGAAGACATCTATTCTAATAGATTTCATCTTGTGCTTAGATGTGACTTAATCTAAAAGATCCATGTGAGGTCTCTAGGGTGTGATGTTAGTGCTAAAGAGAGTATGATAACATTGGATTAAATTGACTCTTGTTGTTCTGTTCTTCTTTTTTAGGCTAAGTGCCAGGGAAACAAGAATTACGCATATTATTTGTATCAACCACACAAATTGATGCACAACCTGGAATTGTCGAATCTAGATTTGGAAGTCTAGCTCGAAACACTTTCCGTAATTACCTTTTGAAATTGTGATCCCTATCAAATTCGTGTGTTAGAACTTAGAACGAGTTATTGGAGTTTTATTGCATACAATCCAGGTATGACATCCCACCCCTTTTTGAGTTTCAGAGACCACATCTCTGTCAAGGGTAAGCTTCTGCACGGATCCTTTGCAAGTTAGTATCAAAATTTAATTGAAATCAAAGAGTATTAATACTATTAATACTGAGTAGTGGAGAATGTTTCCAGTGAAACACGTTAGTCCCCTTTTTTCTCTAATGGGGACACCTTAGCTTTTCCAATAATTTGGCAAAAAAAAAAAAAAAAAAAAAAATTCTACGCCTCTTTTCCCAATTTCAATTTCAATTTCAATTGTTCGTAACCCAAACAAAAAAACAAAAAGTAAAGTCCAAAAATAAAAAAAGGAAAGTCTAAAAGGAAACCCTTCACAGCCTCTTTTCCTCTCTCTCTAACCAAGAGAAGAGAAAGCTCTCACCATTGCCCCTCCCCTCTTTCATGGAAACCCTCATCTCCTTCCTCTAAAACCAAAACCCTTCTTCTCTTTTGCCCTACAACTTTGTGCCGCCAGATCGAGATCGAAGTAAAGGTATGTGTTGTTTGAAGTACTGCTCTATTTTTTTTTCTACTTCGGGTATGGTATTTTTTTTCTTTGTTTTTTCTTAAAAACAGTTCGCTTGAGAAAGGGAGTACATTGAAATTACAACAATACTCATTCAAGAGGTGTTGTTTCATTGGGATGCTTATACATAGGTACTTTGCGTGTTTAAATTGTCTGTTATAGATGATTATTTATTTTGTTTCATTGGGATGCTTATATAGAGGTCTCACCATTAAGATTTTTTTATGTGTATGATTACAGATGATTCTGATTTGGAAAAACCATAACGTTTGAAGAATAATGTCCAATCACCTACGGATGTAAGTGGTTTGTTTGATTTTTGAATAATTTGTTGATTAGAGCTGTGGTGCGGTTACTGAGAGTGTTCTTGATGAGGAAGATTGGATGTTGTCGCACCGCCACCAAAGAATTCAATTGATGTGCGGAAGCTGGAGGATTCAATAATTATGTAAGTTTCAAAGAATTAGATTGAGTGACTTCTCAGCAATTTCACAAATTGGTTAGGTGTATGAATTTTACAAAGCATTCTTACGGGGATAACATGAAATTTTGCTGAGTATGCAACAAGAAATACTATATGCTACATGGCAATTATATTTAATATATGATTCTTGCTCTACCAGTGGCTCATTTCTTTGCTACAATTGTTGCTTTACTAGAGAGCGTTATATATGATTCATGCTCTACCAGTGGCTTATTTCTTTAATTTGCTAGATTTGTTTCTTTGCTAGAGTTAGGAAAGTTTTTGCCTTTTTTGCTAGGCATCTTTGATTAAATTCATCTCAAATGTAGCCATCTTTTATAGCATAATATTTTTTAGTAATGAGCATTAAAAATTCCATGACTCAATTGACACTTTTTCTATTGTTTTTTAGACGGGCGTTTTTGAGTATTTTTTTTTGCCGAATTATTGGAAAAGCTAAAGGTGTCTTCATTAGAGAAAAAAGGGGGTTGACGTGTTTCACTGGGAACATTCTCCACTACTCAGTATTAATAGTCTTTGATTTGGCAAAAAAAAAAATGAATTCTACGCCCTCTTTTCCCAATTTCAATTGTTCATAACCCAAACAAAAAAACAAAAAGTAAAGTCCAAAAAAAAAAAGGGAAGTCTAAAAGGAAACCCTTCACGCTTCTTTTCCTCTCTCTCTAACCAAGAAAAGAGAAAGCTCTCACCATTACCCCTCCCCTCTCTCATGGAAACCCTCATCTCCTTCCTCTAAAACCAAAATCCTTCTTCTCTTTTTGCCCTACAACTTTGTGCCGCCAGATCGAGATCGAAGTAAAGGTATATGTTGTTTGAAGTACTGCTCTATTTTTTTTTCTACTGGTATGGTATTTTTTTTCTTTGTTTTTTCTTAAAAACAGTTCGCTTGAGAAAGGGAGTACATTGAAATTACAACAATACTCATTCAGGAGGTGTTGTTTCATTGGGATGCTTATACAGAGGTACTTTGCGTGTTTAAATTGCTTGTTATAGATGATTATTTATTTTGTTTCATTGGGATGCTTATATAGAGGTCTCACCATTAAGATTTTTTTATGTGTATGATTACAGATGATTCTGATTCGGAAAAACCATAACGTTTGAAGAATAATGACCAATCACCTATGGATGTGATTGGTTTGTTTGATTTTTGAATAATTTGTTGATAGAGCTGTGGTGCGGTTAATGAGAGTGTTCTCGATGATGAAGATTGGATGTTGTCGCACCGCCACCAAAGAATTCAATTGATGTGCGGAAGCTGGAGGATTCAATAATTATGTAAGTTTCAAAGAATTAGATTGAGTGACTTCTCAGCAATTTCACAAATTGGTTAGGTGTATGAATTTTACAAAGCATTCTTGCGGGGATAACATGAAATTTTGCTGAGTATGCGACAAGAAATACTATATGCTACATGGCAATTATATTTAATATATGATTCTTGCTCTACCAGTGGCTCATTTCTTTGCTACAATTGTTGCTTTACTAGAGAGCGTTATATATGATTCATGCTTTACCAGTGGCTTATTTCTTTAATTTGCTAGATTTGTTTCTTTGCTAGAGTTAGGGAAGTTTTTGCTTTTTTTGCTAGGCATCTTTGATTAAATTCATCTCAAATGTACCCATCTTTTATAGCATAATATTTTTTAGTAATGAACATTAAAAATTCCATGACTCAATTGACACTTTTTCTATTGTTTTTTAGTCGGGCGTCTTTGAGATTATCAATGTTTAAGTGTGGTTGCATTTTCAGCTCACAATAAATGAGGAAGATTGGCACGAAGTTATCACAACTTCAACTCATCTACCAATTTTTTTTTGGTGACGGAGGTAAGTTACTCTTTGGTTAAGTCTTCTAATTAAGTTGTAGAATAGGATGTTCAAATTATTGCTTGGGTTTAGGATTTTTAGCTTGATGATTAGAGGACGGTGCAAACATTTTCGAAACCGCTATGCCACTACTGGCTCATCTATTTTGAGTACTTTATTTTTACTTTGTTTCTGTGTGTTTAATGATCCAAACATTTGGATTATAATTGTGCACATTGGTTTCTAAATTGATTGGTTAGGTTAGTGAGTTTGTCTATGATTTCCAGTGGCCAACATTGGCTAATACCATACTATATTGGATTTCAGGTTTAATAAGTGAATTTCCCATGGGATCGAGAACAAGCTAATACAAAGAAAATTGATATTTTCCCAGTTACATTTGATGGTGATCACAAAAGGAATGGAGGTGATATTACAAATGGTGAGACAACCTTACACAAACTCTTATCCTAGGTTTATTCACTATTCACTGATATTACTTGATTGACATGTACAAAGATAGAAGAAATCTTTTACGATAGTTGTTGAACTTATTGAGCAAGGCCTCCTTAACCAAGTATTTTTAGTATTATGATGATTAGATAGTATTGTTTTGGAGTTACAGATTATCCGGCTGAATGTGCATTGTTTAAGGCAAATTTTAGAGCTGATCTATGACCTGATTGTTTTTTATAAGAAGCTGGAGGTGAACTTGAACGACAATAAACCAATTTGGACTCTAGGTTAAATATTCAGCATAAAATTTTCAAATATTTAAGCAACCAATGTATGTTACCAGTTGAAGGCTATAAGAAAATAAGTACATCCCAAGATGTCACCCATCTCAGGCAATTCAAAGGTAACAATTTGACTCATCTATTCTATTTATGTATTTTTTTTCCCAAACATTAGATGAAATATTGAACTTCAAGTCTAATTAGTGGTGTCTTTTTGTGTGCATAAAGAGCTTAGGTTGCACTATTGCATTTCACATTTGCGGGCATGAAGAAGAGACATAAGCTCTTCATAAGTGTGGATCTACTCAAACTTAGGATGTGACGTTCTATGGTGGTACATGTAGGTTATTTGGTGACTTCATGCATATAGAATTTCAATCTAAATCTTAAAAGCACTTGAGCTTTAAATAGCATTTTAACGAGTGTAACGTATATAACACATGATACTTCTTTGTTTCTAGAAAGAGTTATAATTTTGTACATAAACGTTATTTTCATTTTTTATGCTATACATGGTGTACAATCATTTTCTATTTTAACATGCTATGCTCATAGTAATTGGATCAATTAAATGAATCTGTTCATAAGTAGTGGGATCAATTGTTGGTTAAGCCAGTATGCACATAGTATTACAGGTTATTGGGTTTGTAGGTTAATTTGTGCTAATACGCAAATGTGAGATATTGGGGTTGCTTTGTGGATATTTCCCAGGAAGCCACCTCAACGCCTTTTTTTCTCTAAAGTGGACACCTCAGCTTTTAGAATGATTCGGCTGATAAAAAAACAAATTCACGCCCAGTTTTGAGAACTGTTCGCATAAATATCTTAAATAAAAATAAAAAAAAATGATAAAAAAAAAAAAAAAAAATTCGTCAAAACTCAAAACCCCATCCGAACTTCACCAAAAACAAAAGAGAAAAACCTAGCTACATCATCTCTTTTCAATTGTTCGGCTACAGAAAAACATAAAAACAAAACACCCCCAACATAAGCTAAAAAGCTCTCCGCACAGATTGATAATCAGTCAACTCGCCCAACCCTATCTTGACCTTTTTTTTCTCCAAAACCAATTAGCTTGAACCAGGAAAAAAAAACAAAAAAAAACAAAACACCATTCGTGCACTTCTCATTTTTCTTCAAATTTAATAAATTCCTTTTCTGAAATTCAGGGTTGTTCCTTTCGCGTGAAGAGATTAATGAGTATAGCATTGGATCTTTACCCATTATTATTCCAATTCATATTCACAGCTATTTTAATCGGTATTGGATTACTTCACTTGCTTAAAACCACTGCTTCTTCATACTTTCTAGGCGACGCCAATTTCCAAGAACAAGAAAATAATAGTAATAATAATATGTGTGTCATTGCTGTTGAAAGCGGCGATGGTGGTGTTTGTGGTGCGTGTGGGAAAGTTGGGAGTAGTAAGAGGTGTTCTGGTTGCAAGGATGTTATGTATTGGTAATTTTTCTTTTTCATTTTTTGTTAAATTTCGTTTCTTGATGGTAGGAATTTAATGCACATTGTGTTGTTCATTGTAATATGTGTCCAACTTTACTGTTGGGGATTAGAAAGACTAATTTGATTGGGGAAAATAAGTTTGGTAGTCTGTTATGTTAACCAAGGGGCCTCATCATTATTGGTTTAATAGTGTTACAGAAATCTTTGTAATATGTTGGCGGCTATCATTTTGTTTCATCAGCTCTCATACTTGCCAGTTGGAGCATTGGAGATCAAGTCACATAGACAAAAATGTCAGGAGCTCAGAAAATGTGGAGGTCTGAGTGCAAAATCAGATGTCAGTAGCATTGGTGGAAAAGCTTCTTGGTGGTAAATCTACTAAAGAATTTCCACTAATAAAGAAGGTAAGTGTAACCAGCTGTTATTATATGAATTTGTAGTGACAATATTCTCCTTCAACAGTGAGAAACTCATTGTTTTGCGTCATTCACAGGTTCTATTTCCTTATGAAGAATTTGTGAAGCTCTTTAACTAGAACGACGTGAGATTCCTCCCTTGTGACCTTTTAAATTGTGGGAACAGGTCAGTGCAAGGGTATGAGTGTATGACAACCTATACTCCTGTGATTGGACGATGCTAACTTTTCTGCTTTCACTGTGCAACTGCTATGCCAATATTGTTCTACAATGTCTACATTAAAAAAAAAACTCAGATTTCTTAAGGGAGATATATGGATATGTTATCTCTCTATCGCTTCAACTATTGGTTCTCAGTTCAATCTCGATTTCAATCATCCATACCCACCAGGTACACTCTTCTATGAATTTCATATTTTTAAATCTTTGATTGAATTCAATTTCAGAATTCATCAATTGTACATCATTTGTTTTTAGGGGGGAAGTAATGGACTTGGTTGGAGAAGGGGGAAATTCAGTTAATCTGAACTAACTATGAAAGCAATTAAGGGCATGGATTTTGAGAATATGACTCGGGTAATTCTTGAAAACTCTTTTCCATTGTTTTCTGTATCGGTGTGGTTACTTTATAATTAAAAAAATAAACTATCTTTTTGAAGAGATTTATCTAGAATGAGCGTAGGATTTTGGGTTCGAGAGTTTTTATGTTCGTTTATGTTTTGATCTATCTAATTCCAACTTCAACTATAGTAGTTTTTTTCCCTATCGCGCTATATATTAGATAGAATTTATAGTTTGTTAAAGAATATAATTAAAAAAATTCGTCAAGTCTGCCTAATTGCTCTTCTATGGAACTCAATAAGCTCAGGAAGTTGGAATATTGTTATGTATTTGGGGATATGTCTCATTGATACTGTACTTTAAGTATTGAGGAAAATAAGGATCCTATGTATCTAAACAAAAAACTGATTTCAGAAAATATTGCCTGGCAGTGAAGCGTTCAAAAGCTTACAAACATACCTTGGTGAAGATTTTGACTCCCTTAATGCTTACTGACAATTCATATATATTAGTTCTCTCTCCCTACCTGTTATGAAAATTGGTCATAGATGTTTGTTGGACATGGTAAACACTTCGTTTTTTTATCTATAGTACTACACCATTTGTTCTTCTAAAATTTTGTTCGATAAAAGACCTTCAACTTTAACATACATAAGCAAAATACTGTAGATCCAAAATGAAAATTGTCAAAATTTAATTTGCAAAAACAATAAGGGTAGAAAAATGTTAGCAATATACATACATAAATCTAATTCAGACAAAAGGTGGAAGAGGTGTGAGAAAGACTAAGCTAAGGTAGGACTACGGTGGATTTGTTTGAAAGGTTACATTCATAAGCTCTTCACTTGGGAGAATGTAAACCTGAGCATTGTATCCCTGCAACTTCCCTTGAAAATAGTAGTCAATCCCAAACTCTTTATCTGTTTTGGAAGAAATTTGTCTATTGTTTTATTACATTTGTTATTATACTTTCACTTTTCAAGTACTAAATTAGATAGAGGATAAAAGGGTATAAAGGCTTGGAACATGCACCTAAATGGGAAGATAAAATGACAACGGGATATTGGTCATAGATGTTTGTTGGACATGGTAAACACTTCGTTTTTTTATCTATGTAATTCGCATACCAATTAGGTATTTTAACTACAAATGAAGCATTTTTTTTTCATTACAGTTTGTGTTGCTCACTTTAATTGCTTCCTAAGTTAGGTTTCTAAGTGAAATATGTGCTTGGATCATGTCTTGAGGTTTTGGCTTCCTCAGTTTGTACTTAACCCCTTGCAGATTGTGTAGGTTGAGATGTGCTAATGGTTGCAATGTCATTTCTTAGAATAATTGAATGACTTGAATAGTTTTACTAACATAAGCGTGCTTCCCGAGAGTCCTTATGACAAAAATATAACTATTAGTGCATATGAATTTTTATGAACTTATAGTTATAGTTATATTGTTGAAGTTCTAATTAGAGATATTATCTTACGAGTGAAAGAAAGGCAGCTTATTCATTGTTAGAGATCTTCCTCTCTCCGGCCTAAGTTAGGCCATAACTCACTATTAGGTTCACCTGGAGAGATTCATAGCCGTGCTGTTGTTTTTTTTATTTTTTTTTTCTAACTTTGCGTAGAGTCGTTCTCTTTTAGTTAGTCTTTTTAGAAACCATCTTCCACTACTAATTTCTCCACGAAACTCTCTCATAGCATATTGGATATGTGTCATTCCTTGATCTCTCGATATCACATCAAGTTGGGTGTTCTCTCGATACCATTTTTTTCCTCTTTAACCTTCGTGAAATTTATTAAACAGTTATTCAAGTCATTTAAAGACCATATGAACTACTTAGCTAGATTGAATTTAAGTGTCACTTTCACTTTTTAGTTGTTAAAGTTGTAATGAAGTCATGGTTCATGAAACAAATATGATCATTCTCCATACATAATTTTTACTTAAACAAGAAGGTATGGTTGGTTTTCCTTTAAGCTTCATTGATTAGATAAACATTGTGACTGTTGGTCAGTCAGCACCCCTTTTTACAAAGGGGTTAGTCACTAAATTAACGATAGAGAGGAGGGAAAGTAATGTTAGTTAAACTAATCAGTTTACGTCCCCTAATGTCACAATTTTTTAACAATACTACTAATCATTACATTAAAATGATTATAGACATTTGTTTAACTAACAAGTTAGTGTTGTTAAATGATTTTCTGGGAGCTTTACGTGTTGTGTTATTCTAGCAATTAAAAGATTAGGCCATATTTCTCATGAGTAGCTTGGTAGATGTACTGCATAGATAAACCTATATACTGTCTCATAGGATTGGAAATTGCATATCTACTTCAATATTGAGATTGTTGTTGTGGCTACTGCGGCCTTTGTTAGGTCATGTACACCATTCTCAAGTGGTTGGGATATGCACTTTGTGCATTCCACGGGTTGTGTTTGGAGTGTAAGCTCTCAACCACTAAGTGATTAGATCGTTCATTATTTTAACCAGGTGAGAAGAGTTCATAATGTAACTAACTTTACATAGATTGCTTCGAATTTTACACATGGTGAGAAAAGTTTGTAATGTTACCAGAATTTGTCTGATAGTTTGTTACCATCATAATACAATAAGACCAGCTTGACAAGGAATAACTTATTTGTTGTGGTTTGCAACCCCAATCATCCTTATTAATCTGCCTCATAGGTGTTTGACTAAATGCTAAGGAAGAAAATAGTAATGAGTCCGAGACCCAAGTCTATGCTAATATGGCAACAGAGGAATTATTACATTATTTCTTACCCTTCTCTAGCTAGTTTATTAGACTCTTGGTTTCTTTTTACTAGGAATTGGTTTCCCAAAAGTTTTGGTTTCTTTCAATAAGGTGTTGTCTGGATTTTTTTTTCTTTCTATGTAGTGATTTAAAGGGTAGAGTTTAAATTCATGATTCGGTATAAAGTTTTTTCGTATGATGCATGTATTCATCTTTAAGATCATGTTATAGTTGTTCCTGCAAGCATTTTAGTTGTCATACTAATCAATATCATGTTAATGCTTTGTATTTGGCTTTCTTTAATTTTTTGCAAATTAATCTTTTGTTGAAATGGAAGTCCAAATATATTAGGTTTCAGTGGTGCCTCAAAGGTAATTGATAAAGCATATGGATACTAATCAAGAAAAAAAACAAAATGGATCATTGTTATCATTTTTGTCAGTGTTGTGTCTATGTGTTATTGCTACTTGGTGGTATTGAGAATCTATTGTAGCTGAAGGTTTAAATTGCACAATGTTATACGTACTCACACGTGTTGAACATGACCATGTGAAAAAGCTACCTGTTGCATTGTTCTAAAGCTATAATTAGTTATTTTGGTGACGCACATACTAGATTTACTTTTTATAGTTTTTATTCACTTATTTTATTCCAAGATCTTGATCAAGAGCACAGATTATGAGAACCATATGCTCCTACATCTGAATTCCAGATAGCCATAACTAATAATTGATTGATTTTGTTCTCCTGAAAGAAAGACCAAATGCTAAAACTAAATTTTAGGTGTAAAATTATCACCAGCAGTTGGCTTTAATTGAACTTTTGCGAGAAATAGATATCAATATAATTAGTTTTCATTAACTAAATTTTTGATGTTTCAGGGCTTGATTGCGATCTCAGATGATCTAATGGTTGATGTTTTACGGTTTTGCAATGATCTTAGGTAAGAAGTCAAACTGAAAAGTTAACCGTAAGCATTATTTATTCAAATTTGCAATTCTATTAATTTTGTCGAAATTTATTTGTAAAACCCTTTTTAGCATAAGAGAAGTTGGGTAGAATTCTTGAATATTTGTAAAACCACAATGTAGTCATGAGCAGCTTTGACAACAATGATAACTCATTTTACTGTGATCATGATCGCCGCAGATATCAATATAGCCTTAACAGCAGAATCATGCTTACAACAATTGTTTTCTTATTTTTCGTGGTCGTAGTCATTGTCATGCTCGACATATATGCAAGATGTGTTCTCAAACGTCAAGCAAGACGTCGTGAAGCTCTTTGTCAATTAGGCTGCCTTAGCACCACAGCTGCACATGTGCACACCAATGAGCAACCAAAAAGAGGACTTGATGCTGCAGTGATTGCCACCCTACCCTTATTTGTTTATAAAGGAGCAGAAGAAATTAAGGATAGACATATCGAGTGCGCGGTGTGTTTAAGTAATTTAGAGGATGAAGAAATGGCTAGACTTCTTCCTAACTGCAAGCACACATTTCATTCACAGTGCATTGATACATGGTTGAGAGTGCACTCCACGTGCCCCATTTGTCACACTGAAGCAGATCGAGCCAAGAGCCCAGCCTGAGTTTATTGAGTTGGTTGTGGTTGTTCCAGCCATGGCTACCGCTCCACCAGTCGATGCAATCAACCCTACTTTACCATGTTCAGAGGGTACATCAGACGGTGCACTAGGACAATCTTCAAAACTAGGAGGATCAAGTTCGCGACTAAGTTCTTTTAACTTAGTAGGGAGAAATCAGATAGAAGACTACGACCAAATGAGCAAACTGATTGCGCAAGAGATTTAGAGGAAGTAATTTTGGCATTTTTTTTATTTTTATTTTTTGGTTTGTCTCTAAATTTTGTTAAATCGTACATTCACACTAGAAGTCTGGAACAGAAATGCTCTTGCATGTACAAACTAGTTCTGTTTCTCGCCTTCGCGCCATGTTTAATAGCGAATGATTTATGGGACTTAAGTGACCCTTTCTGGTAGTATTACTAAAAAATACTTCTGATAAAAAGTGTTGTTAAGTGACCCTTTCTGATTTATGGGACTTAAGTGACCCATTATGGAACGATTTACTGTTGACAATCGTGCATTTGATATTTTTGTTCTTATTGTTATATATTACCAAAAGTGTTTTTTGACTAATTTCTGATGAAAATTTAATTATTATGACAATGGTTAGTGTTCAATGTATCTCCACAATAGTTTGCCATGTACTCATCTGTTGATTTTCTAGATAGATGGTGCTAATTATTAAACGATTAGTCAATAATAGTATGTAAAAGTAGGTGATAAGTATATATTTTAATTTGAGGTTGTTGAAGTTTCCCAATTGGTAATTAGTTATTTTGGTGACGCACATACTAGATTTATTTTTTATAGTTTTTATTCATTTATTTTATTCCAAGATTTTGATTAAGAGCACAGATTATGAGAACCATATGCTCCTACATCTGAATTCCAGATAGCCACAACTAATAATTGATTGATTTTGTTCTCCTGAAAGAAAGACCAAATGCTAAAACTAAATTTCAGGTGTAAATTAGGAATGTAAAATTATCACCAACAATTGGTTTTAATTGAACTTTTGTGAGAAATAGATATCAATATAATTAGTTTTCATTAACTAAATTTTTGATGTTTCAAGGCTTGATCGCGATCTCAGATGATCTAACGGTTGATGTTTTACGGTTTTGCAATGATCTTAGGTAAGAAATCAAACTGAAAAGTTATCCATAAGCATTATTTATTCAAATTTGCAATTCTATTAATTTTGTCGAAATTTATTTGTAAAACCCTTTTTAGCATAAGAGAAGTTGGGTAGAATTATGGAATATTTGTAAAATGTTTTTTTAGCAGACCACCTTGGTGTTGTAAAGACTGAGGAGGTTGGAGAAATAGCTAAATTAGGTGATACGGAGTAGTTGAGGCATTGGACAATATTGTGCTGCAAAAGCTTTTGGTGAGTTGATTTGTATTGACAAGGGTTTTTTAAATCGAATGAAATAAGAAACGTGTTTATTGTACGTCTTACTACTTTATTTTATTTGATAATGGGAGCTGACATACTTCTAGACATTGTCAGTTCTATAGCTAGGGGCAAAGGTGACACTGTTTCTATTGGTTTTAGCTTTTGCAAGTAGAGCATTGGATGTTGAAAATGGATGAGTTGGAAATGTACAACTATGGGAATCAATTAGTATGAATGTGGCTGGATGTTTTGGAACATATGCACCACATTTGGTGGAGATGGTAGTTTTATAAGAGGTTTGGAACGTAAGGTGGCTTCACCCATGGAGGCAACTTTGACACCGCAATTGGCGGAGGTGGTGGCTTGATGAGAAGATGTTTTGGCACGTATCTTAATTGGAGGTGGTGGACATGAGGCTTCATATCACTTATGGAGGATTAGGTATGTTACGCGGCTTGACGAGGCGTGGCTTTGGGACATAGGATGACTTTAATATGGAAGGGCTCATGGTGATAATTGATTAACCAATTTAAATAATTCCAATTGAAATAAACCGAAGGTACCCTTTCAACACAAGGTTTTCTTTTTGAACTAGGTATTTATCTTTTTTTATCCCTTAATAGATTCATGTGTGTGACGTGGTGTTAGGCTATATTAATTTCATGCTTAGGTATCCCAATTTTATTTAGTGTTGCTTTGGGATTAAGTTAAAGTTTTAAGTATGTCTTTTTCCTTTTGACGTGGATTGGTCGATTTAAGTAGCTATGGTGATCCTCTTCCAATCTCAATTACAAGATGACGTTAATCATGCCGCTGGCAAATATCATAAACTGCAATGCACAAAAGTACAGTATTAGATTTAGTTAAGAGAACTTCATAGCAAAGACATTCGATTGTAATGTCTATAGGCTAATAAAAAGTGTAGTAGGATATCGAGAACAATACATTCGGCACGCCATCGTTGTCTTATTTGGAATCTCATAGTGGACCAAAGTTGGGGACACTAAGTCTCTCACTAAAAATGATGTTGCCAAGATGCAGCTTTTAACATACACAGGTGTATGAATCAAATTTAGGATTGATAGCTTGGTAAATATAAGCTACAATTTATTTTCTTTTATGGTGGTATATTGGAAAGTGATTGTAAGGATGCGTGTATATAACTTTCTGGTGAAATTCTACAAACTAAGCACAAGTAAAGTGACCCATTCAATTCTTTTAATATTTATTTGGGTGATGTTTTCTCCCTTCCTCCTAATTGGTGAAACCTTTGTATCTAATCATAAGCGAGGTACCAGTACATGCATGGAGCTATCTCTCCTTGAAGGCCTACCGTCAATGGAATTCCAACCTTAAAATTAAAATTGTAAGGTACCTTTACTAAGGACTTATTCTTCAGTAGGAATCAGCTCAATCTGATGATGTTAGTCGTCTAAAGTTTGACTTGCTAGGGTAAGAGAAAACCAAACCAAATAATAAGGTGAAATGTATAGATACTTATGCCATCCTAAGCGTTCACTCTATTAGGTATCTGGAATTCGTTGTCATTAATTCTACTCTAGCTACCTCATTTCATAAGGAATTGTATATGATTACAGGTTACCTGACGCCCTAGAGATGGAGATTTACTGCCAATATGGACACCCATAAATAGAATAGTGCGTGGGTGCAACTTTGTGGTGTAATTGTAGCATTTAAGTTGCATCTGATGTTAATCATCGGTCGTTTTGGGGACGAACACTTAGATTTGTGGCTAAGTGCCTATACCGATCAATGTGTCCATTTTGATCAAATTAGAAACTTGGGATCTTATCTTTTAATGAATCTAAGTGAGGGTTGTGGTCCAATTATGGCCAGGAATTTTTTTATTTGAAGAAGATGATGGGAGAAAACAACGACATTGTGTAATTGTATGTTTAAGTTTAAGATAATCGATTGTATCGAAAAATGAAATAAGAATACGTGCTTAATATGTCTAGATGCTCTACAATATACCAATCATAAAGATTCCGGAGTCCACCTCCAAAAAACATAAATGGGATCCAAATTTCAATTTTGACTATATTTTGACATACCCATTTTTTTTTTTCGATAATCTATTTTGACATACCCATGTGTTGGCCATATAAATTATAAATTATATGCAGATTGAGAAAGGTAGGTATGGTATCTCTTTTGCAAAAGAGAGGGAGAACAAGGCATACATGAAAGGACCAGTACATGGTATACATCCTAAGGCTAATGCATAAGGGAAGGGGTTGAAGACCACATTGAGGGAGACCGAGTTCAGGCCAATTGATGCGGTTCCAACGGTCTTTGTTTGAATTCAAGAGAATTGAACAAAAATCATAGTACCAGAGTGCTTAAATTTCTACATGGGATGAGAGATGCATTTGGGAAGTGCAGGACCTAGGCAAAACTTTGGCAATCCTACTAATTCTATTGTAGAGATATAGGCCATACGCTTGAAGTGGCATAAGTTATCTATAAGGAGAATTGGTTTTGGAAACTTATTAAGAGTGTAAATTGCTAACGGGTTGTTTAGACCATTCAAGTATTGAGATGAGAGATGCATTTGGGAAGTTGAGGACCTTGGCAAAACTTTGGCAATCCTACTAATTCCATTGCAGATATATAGGCCATACGATTGAAGTGGCACATGTAATCTATAAAGATAAATGGTTTTGGAAACTTATTAGGGATGTAAATTGTGAACGGGTGGTTTCAAGAAAGTTTAACATCTGTTGTAGGGATCAACAAGAAATTATAGCAGCTCAATTGTTAACATTTGTTAGTTCTCTCAACAATGTTTCCGTGTGAGTTTTGTAATTTTTATTTTGGATATTCAGTGGAATATTGGAGGTATTCCTTCATTTAGTATTTCCATTGCACCAGATTTTATCTTTGCAGGTTTATAACTGATCCAAGGTATAGTTTTCAAACTTGGATAATATTTTGTTCCAGATTGCATTATGTGTGGGTATGAGCATATATGGTGAAATGATTGTGTTATGGATATTGATACATATACCCGTGTCAATGTAACTTAGATTGAAAACATATTGAAACAAAAGGTCAGAACAATTAAAGCTTGAAACATTCATGAACAGTACACTGTACACAAGCATAAAGAATGAAATACAACATCTAACAAGAGAGAGGGAGAGAGACATAAGACTGCAGTGACAAAGAAAGGTTAGTATTCCATGGTAATTCTTTCTATTCTTTGTTGCCAGTTATTTTCTTCATTCTCGCTCTTCTTCCATAACAATTGGGGACGTTAATTCGCTGAAATTAGTGTTTGGATTCGCAAATTGCAAAAGTACCCTAA
This sequence comes from Coptis chinensis, assembly GCF_015680905.1. Classification (NCBI taxonomy): domain Eukaryota; kingdom Viridiplantae; phylum Streptophyta; class Magnoliopsida; order Ranunculales; family Ranunculaceae; genus Coptis; species Coptis chinensis. The sequence goes on along the minus strand of NC_141463.1, from coordinate 78,677,968 downwards.
AAGGTACGGACGAACGATACGAGATGGACGAATCTGGTAACTATGCTTCATGTGGGTAAATGCTTTGGTGTTTGGGTACCAAGCAGGATTATGTTAGTCAGGATCATGTAAGCCATGAAGTGGACACATGGTGACTGAAGTATTTTAACACATGTCAAGATGGGTCTTTTGACATGTGTTCCTCCATATGTGGCACATACAGTTGCAACTTGCAGGGTTTGTAGCATTGCTATTGATAATCACGGGACTTGGTCATCATGTACGAGCTTTCTGATAAGTGTAAACTTTCCCCTTTTGATATAATGGAACTATTTTATTTTCTTTACCTGAGCGCTGAGATCGCTAAGGGCAAGTCTCGAAACAGACCTTTGTTTCCTGGTTGTGTTTAATTGTTTATTATGCAAGATTCTACATTTTTTTCTTCATTTTTTTTTTATTGATTTTGGTAGACTTTTTCTCTAACTCCTTGGATTCTATCCTAATAAGCTATTTTGCATCTTTAATCTTCTCAAGGATGTACTTTTAATATTAAGAATCTATCTTTGTAACTCTCAGTTTGACTCCTAGGAACTCTCATACAGTGGGTTGGTACTTCTAGTTGGTCCTTTGTGCATATGATGCGGCCCCATGTTATATGTTGACATTGCTAATAAAGGAGGGCGAAAGGTATATAAGATATTAAGATCTTTGTCTTGGTCTCTTTTAAAACTGACTTGGCCAAGGTTATTAAATTATTCAGTTTCGTATAAGTTCTTTTTTGATATGTAGAATGAAGTCAAAACCAAATGTTCTCACCATTGAGTTATATGATTAATTCTACTGCTGCTAGACATCAGATGAACGGTATAAGAATACCTATGCAATTAAGTAGCATACAAACCTATTCAGTAACAACGTAGGAACATCAGTACAAGGCAACTATATGCCAATCGCAGATAACCAAAACCATATGTAAGAAATGGCAATGGAGAACTCATAATAGTTCATGTTGCAGATGGCTGAATGAGGAAAGTTGTACTCTTTCAAGAGCTTAAAGCAATTGCAATAACAATGCGGGTTTGCAAGTACTTGGGATAATAGTTCATGTTACAGGTGGCTGAACGAGGAAGGTTACTCTTTCAAGAGCATAAAGCAATTGTAGTAACAATGCGGGTTTGCAAGTACTCGGGATTTAAGAAGGTGCGGGATTGATTCCAATCACTTTGGTGAGAAATCATTATGGCATAGGAGCTCTTGGTATTACCTGAATACATTCTCCGTTATCCTCTCATGGCACAAGACTTTTACTATAAAAAAGTCACCTATGTACTTTACTTATCCTTTTCCATTGTAGTCATATGTTCATATTGTAAAGGATGACAAAATTAGAAAGTGGTCCTTTCAGCTGTTAAATATGAATACAAGTTTGAGTCACCTTGAGATCTAATTGTATATACATTTTCTTTTTACAGGATTTGATCTTTTTTTTAAAAAAAAGTAATTGGTTTGTACATATTTCTTTATTTTTTTTTTTTTATTTTTATTTTATTTTTGCACACATTTTATTTCTCGCTCTTTAGACTAATCTTGATGAAATCACAGTACACCGCGAGCAAAAATCCATTCTCATAATTATGCTTATTTCTCCAATTGACTCAACTTTCAATTGGGGTTCTCCAATATAGATATTCTCATTTTCATAAGCTTCTTCATGAAGCTAGCTCAAAGCACCACCTTATCTTTATGTACCACTAAGCACTGGTGTACTTTTGACGAATTGATGGTCATGAATGCCCATGGAAGATTGGAACTGATGAAGACTTTATTACTGTGCCTCTATTTGTTAGAACCCAAAAAACTCGACAGAAGATGCCAAATATGCAAGGTAAAAGTCTTTATTAGTGGGTACTATTTGGTTTATCCACCTTCCCTTTCTCTTAAGCGCAAGACAAATTATAGGTTTGGAGTGACAGAAAGAAACATGCTGAAGTGATTGAGTTTCTAAGCTAAACTTTATCTCTAGCTCACCTTTTGTTACTCCTGTTGAAAGTTGAGTGAATTAGAGAATAAGCACAACTCTTAGAATGGATTTCATTGTATATAAAACGGTTGCTATTACTGTTGAGGTTTTGGTTGTCTTGCTTTCTATATATTTGAATAGGTTATTGACAGTGTTATTTGGAGGTCTTATTTGGAGGTTCAATTTTGTACTTAATTAAAGAAGGTATATTTGATTAAAGGATTTACTGTATAACTCGCCAAATGCAAATAAGATGACAAATTATTTGGTATTATTGAAAGAACTGATTCCTATAGTGTATCCCATTCTATTTGGTGTGCACATGTAGCATTTAACCAATAATAGTATATAGTTCTTGCAGTGCAAAATGTAAAATTACTCGGCAGCCACAAGAAAATAACACAATGCTTTAATCTCTCTTGGATAGATTGGTCATGATGACTTCGGGGATGCTTTCAAAATCCTTGAGGCGCCCATCTCAGAAATGTCTCACTACCGCATTGACAAGGAACATTCAGCTCATAGAACCCGTTTGGCAGATATGGGTCATATAGAGCAGATATGAAACCAGAGACTACAGCAGGGGCCAATGATTATTTCAGTATCAATTTTGGAACTAGCGATACACGTGTAGTCATTATGGAAGGAGAAAGCACTAAGTTTATTGCCAACTTTTCCATAGTGGCTGCCTTTAACCGTGAGGGAAACTTTATTATTGGACCGTAGGCAAAGAGTTTGGCGGGACCGATCCAACAAACACAATTACTAGGATTCAACGTCTTTTAGGCATAAAATATGATGACCCACTGGTCCAGATCGAAAGAAATGGAAATGGTTAATTTCCTATAAGATAGTCAATGTGTGTGTTGCCTATGGAAAACATTATTATCCAACAAATATTGCAGCCATGATTTTGAAAGGCATAAAATAGACTGCGGAGAAGTACTACAGAAAGTCAGTATCTAATGCCATCATTGTTTTTCCATGAGAGACTACTGATGTTCAATATAAGGAAATAATGAATGTTGGGTTAATGGCAGGGCTAGATCCACTGATACTTATTAATGAGCCTATTGCTTCTGCAATATCTTATGGGTTGATTAACAAGGAGAGTCTAATAGCAATCTGTGATCTTGGTAGTAAGAACTTTGATGTCTCCATACTACAAAGTTTCAATGGTGATCTCAATATTGTAGGAAAACATGATCCTTTCTTGGGTGGGGACGACTTTGACAATGTCGTAGTGGAGTATTTGGTAAGTGAGATCAAATGCATTCATGGGATTGATGGTACAATCGACAAGTTAGTTGTCCAAATGCTTCGTCAAGCAAGCTGAGAAAGTTAAGATAGGACTCTCATCTAGATTTGAAATTGACATCAATTTGTCTTTTGCTACTGCTGATGCATAAACCAGAAAAGATGTACACTAGAAAAGATGTATGCATTGCACTTACTAGATCAAGGTTTGAGAGCTTGGTTAACAATCCCCTTAAAAATAAATTAGAAAAATATAAACCCTTCAAACAAAGTAAGCCCAATAAATCATTAGCTATCAATATACATATATTATTTATTCAAGTGGACTTTAGGCTTTTGAGTCATTAGCTATCTATGTAGCAAATCCGGCCTTAGGCCGGGCCAAATGGCTAGTATAATGTTAAATGTGGTCTCTAAGTATTTGAATTGGTTAAGCCCAGAATGGCAGAACATACTCTGTATTTGTTCCACTCCGTTTGCTAAAATGTGGCATGCCAGCTCCATTCTTTTGGACTTGGTCTAGCACATTTTTTATCGAGTTCGTAATATTTTTTTCCCCGATTTACTAATTCCCAATCACTAATTTTGAAAGATATGGCTTTCTTTTTTCTCATTATTTTTCGCAAGAGACATAAACGAAAAAAATTGTTACAAAATACATTGCTTTCAAAGAGGCTGTGTTACAAAAAATATGGGGATTGCATGACAAAATAACAACACCTCTTTATTGTAAAATCACTAGTGTATAGCCCGTGCCCACGTCACTGTTTCAAATTAGGCCTAAAAGAACCCCAACCAACATAATGATAAAAGCCCAGTCCAAATCAACAATGATCTAGTAATATTTCAAATTAATATTGTAAACTGCACATACTCTATAAGACTTAGGATCTGCCATATCACAACTTGTGAAATATAATAGTAGCCACCCGATAGGGTTCTACGTCCCCACACCAAGCTTTTTATTAGTTAGACTAGGAGTTGTTCGTGCCTACGGCCCGACGATGAACAATCAAGACACACACTTACCCTTTAAACCTTTAAGCCTTTTACCCAGAGACCTAAACCCAATAGCCTTTGTTGACTTGTAAGTCTGATCCAATGTCATCTATCAGCCTTTAGCTAACCATCACACTATTTGAACTCACTTAAAAGTACCATGTCACAACTTGTGAAATACAATGTTAGCAGTAAGATGGGGCCCATACCATCCAAGCCTTTTTATTAGATAGATTATCTACTTTTTAGATGAACAACACCTCTTTGTTGTGAAAGTTACTGTATTACATAGATTAAATGAACTAAATTGTTCATCGTTCATTCATTAAGCCCACCTGTAATTACCACTTTGGCTAATGTGATGTTGACTGTTTAATGCACCTGTCTATTTTTAAGATCAACATTATCTTCAGAATATACAGTCTTTCGATGTGAGCATAATGAAGTACTAACACGGCAACACTTTAAGAGCATCTCTAGGTGGTGGTAGCATACTCTTCATATTTGAAGAAATTTTTGAAGAAGTTGGTCACAAATTTCGACCAACTCTAGGTGGTCGCAAATTTTGCCTACAAAATCACTTGTAGAGCCCACCCTGCACGACTTTAGTATTGGCGCGCGCCAGTACTAATGTCGTGTGCTATGCTTAATATAATGTCGCGCGACAGTCGGACTTTTGTCATTTCACAACTTTTTTTTCAACTTAGTCACTCTAGTTCTAGGAAAAAAATGAATTTCGACGACGAATACGTCTATAATAACCAAACACGATGGAGTGGTGACGGTGAGGAAAAAGAAAACAGTAGTAATAGTGCATATGTTTGGAACAATCTCATTGGTGATCTAGATGATGAACCAACCACTTCTGGAGCTGGAAATTAGGGAGCTAAGGCTGACGATCCATTGCTACTTCAGTATCAGCAAGTCGATTTTGAATTTCTTGCGGAGACTATTGATTTCAGCCATCTTGGCCGATGTCTAAGAGGTTTCATGATAGGCATGTCTCAAGAGTTGTTCTTGAACAACAGGTATGTATTTTAATTTCATATATTAGTAGTAGTAGTTAATTTTAGTAGTTTAATACGTACATTTTTTTTTTAATTTTAGTTTCATTTTGCGTACATAAGAGATGTGTTATGTATCGGGTTCGGTGCACTCCACGTGCACTTAAGACGTGGTGGGATGATATTAAAAAAATCGGTGCACTTGACCATGTTAGAGATGCAATTTTAGCGACTCCCTTTGCTCATTTAGTTGACATCCCTTATAATAAGACTGACATTCAGAGAGTTATTAATGGTTTAGTTGAGAGATGGTGGGATAGTACACATACTTTTCACTTCCCTCAGGGAGAGTTGGACTTCACTCCACTAGATTTTTGCATGATATCTGGTTTGAGTATAAGATTAGATAATCCATTGAGATGTAGCACTGAATTCGAGTTATGCCCAAATGATGACTTTCTTCCCTTGTCTGACCGAGAAGTCATATGACAGTGTTGGTGTTAGGATTTCTGGTATCAAGGCTGCATACATTACATCATTGACTACTGATTCAGGGTTGCAGTTTTTGATAAATTATTTGTCACTTGATTCTGATGATAGTCAAGCACATGTTGATGAGTATGTAAGAGATTTCTGTATGTATTTGATGGGCGTCTTCTTTTTTCCTTCTGGCCATTCCATGATTAACTTGGGGTATCTAGCCAACTTTGAGCACTTGCATGAGTTGGGGGATATTGATTTTGGTGGAGCCATATACTGTCATTTGTTGCGTTGTTTAGATAGGGCTTTTCGGCAGACTGGTGTTGTCAGTAGTCCCCAGATGGAAGGGTTTGTCATTCTCTTACAGGTATGACTTTATGAGTATTTTCGTGTTGCAAATCCTATCCTCACAGAGTATACCGATGAGAGGCCTAGGCTCAGGGCTTGGCACGGACCTCGTCGAGCTCGTCTGACCAGTGAGATCAGTCATAACATAACTTCTGTCCGAACCCAGATCGAGCTTAGCACACAAGCTTCTATTGTTTGGAGGCCTTGGAGGACATCTGTGCACATCGGCGCAAATGACTGTAGATATGCATTATTCATTTCTCATAGGAGGATGGTATTCACTTGTGGGAGTGATATGGAGTGGTATTTAGGGGATAGATGTTACAGACAGCTCACACTATACTTTGGTATTCCCCGATCCGCCTACCCATGTATTAGAGGCTAAGGACATGATCTTAGAGTAAGTCATCGAGAGTAACGTGCATTGGAATTGGCTACAGGCTTCTGACCTAGTTACATTGCAGACTTATGAGCAGTACTACCGTTACTGGTTTAGGGTGTCTATTGGTCATTTTCTCCCAGCTGTGGGTCGTATAGGCAACATTCATACGGTTAGCAATTTGGGTGTCAGACGTGAATTCCAGATTGACCAGCCGTCATAGCCGACGTTTCAGTATGGACCTGTACACACATTTGTTCCAGCGCCAGATCCCCCTTAGTTAGAGTGGCCTTGGGTTTTCAGTTTGAGTGATCCAAGTGGCCAGACGATTTACCAGCCCATTTCTTCTATTAATGACACTCGCGTCGTACAATTAGAGCCTGACCTTGGACATCTATCTCTGGTAATTATTTTTATTGGTTTTGGTTTATTATGAAAATGTCATAAATTATTAATGAATAATTATTTCAGGATGACCTACGCATGAGATATGAGACAAGCATTCATGTAAATGATGGCTTGCGCTCCTCGGTATTCGCCTACAGTGTTGAGAGAGAGAGACTTCTTTTCGAGGCTCATGTGGATTATGACGATTTGCAACGCCAGGTTGATGAGTTACAGGTTTAGATTGATCGCACAAGGGTGAGTTCATCACAACATGGACAGACAGAGAGTTCAGTACAAGGACAGTTGAGGAGGAGTTCATGGCAGAGGAGGCGTATGTAGGACAGTCGAGGAGGTTGTTGTATGACGATTATTATTATGTTGTGTGATTTAGAATTGTTCATTTGATTATTTTGATATTTTCTAATTTACTCATTTGATTTAGCAAATGAATTGCAATTTTTATTAATAGAACGACAACTAATACATGAAACATAAAATAAAAATAAATAAATAAAAGACAATTATTACATATCACTCTTATTACACACTACTAGAGTTACTCTAGTTATCAAGCCAGTCATCATTTTCTTCATCATTGGCTTCTTCGTCGTTGGAAGCTTCATTTGTACTACTTGCTCCAGCTTTTTTTTTTTTCATATTTAGCTACAATTGCATCTTGTTTTAGCTTTAAAACCCTTCGCAAACGAGGATTGACTTTGTCGAGTGATATTGCCAACAACCTAGTCTCATTTTCCTCCTCTCTAATACGGAGTTTTTCTTGTTTCAAAAATAACTTTTTTTGTGTCTTCTTTTGCTTCAATTTCATCATACTTTGAAATTGCCCATTTAGAATCTCTTCTTTATTTCTTTGACTTTCTTTAAAAGCTTCAAGAAATTCATCCATATTTTTAGCAGTGGATGCAACATTACCCTCGACAGTAGAAGCAACTTTCTTGTTCTTCTCAATTTCTTTGCTCTGCTTCCTACCGACCGACCTCTCCAAAAAACCTTTGGTACTGCTAGGATCGTATTCCAAGTACAGTGAAGGTGAAGGGGTAGAGTAAGGCGTTGAAGGGGTTGGGGTTGAGGGTGAAGAATCGAAAGCTTCAACATCTCCGGATCTTGCTTTATTGTTTGGTCTTGGAGCAAGCGTTTCGTTGCGTAACTGAGTTCTTTGCCACTTTGGCGTATTTTTTACTAGATTATAACAATCTTGCCATATCCATGGTTTCCCAGTAGTAGCCGCATAAGTTGTTGCTGCATCTGAAAGCTATGTTTATTTTTTTTTAAAAAAAGATCAATATCAAGTAGTATATAAAACGAAGTATAAACGAATCTTACAATGTCTTCACGTCCCCACCCGCTTGGAGGTTGTTCTTCAAGCTTTCTTATATAACATGATATTTGTTGAAGAATGGTAAAATAATCGACCAACGTTGTGAGACTCCCTTCCACTTACGGTTGCGGTCAAAACCTTGAATTTGATTCATCCTAGCCATAATTCGTTCCCAATAAACTTGTCCCGATTGATCATTTCCTACTATAGGATCTTCTCCAATCTCAATCCACGCTCTAGTAAGACCAATATTTTCTTCATTTGTCCAACTTTTTGGTTGTGACATTGAGAGTGTTGTGTGTGAAATGGTTGAGAGTGTTGTGTGTGAAAATGAAGAAGGAGATGAGTGTAGATATATGGATGTAGAAATCCGGCCATTTTTTGCCCGTTTTTTTCCCGTTGGAGCACGCGACATTATGAGTGGCGCGCGACAGTGGTAATGGCGCTTAGTAGTTGTGGTCAAAGTCAAAAAAGTGGGGCGACATTTGTATTGTCGCTTCGCATCCGATCCAAATTGTCAAATTTGCGAACAAGAATGTGAACAAGCAGGTGATGCGACCATGAATGAGGCCACCTAGAGATAGAATTCCGAGAAATTCCAAACTTTTTCTTCAAATATGAAGAAAAAGGCAGGTTATACTACCACCTAGAGATACTCTAAGGTTGCCGAAGGATGGAAAAAAAGAAAAGGAAATAGAATATAGTATGTACGTCTAGATTTGTGAGGAATTGGAAATCCCACTTTTACGAAGAGCAAAAGTTACTCATTTCTTTCGTGACAAACTGACAATATATAGTGCACATTATGGAAACTATCTTTTTTAGTTTTTTTTGCTAGGTAAGCTTAAAAATATTAATAAAGAGAAAAATACAAAAGAATGGTTTGAGTATAGGAAACTCAAACTCTGATTTTAACCAAGATGTTATGTGTACTTCAACAAGTTGGGTACACAACATATAATACTAGCCCATTTTCACAAATTTGCTATAGGGGTTTTCCCATCTGATAAGCCACAAAGGATTTCCTTCAGTGCATTTTCTTGCAAGCTTGCACCTGTTTTTGACAAGATAACATTTGCAATGTTGGCCTCTCTCCATGTGTGAGTAATGGAGAGGGATTGAAGTTTCAGCTGACATGTTTTCCATCTTGTTTGTAGTTCCCAAATGATTTCTCCGCTAGCGAAAGAAGCCACTACTGCAATGGAATTAGACTCTACCCAAATTTTTAACCAACCTCATTCAATCGCAGTTTCCACTCCCAAAACAATAGCATGACACTCTGCTTTGTAATTGGTGCTAACATCTAAATTCTTATGAAGAGTAATAAGAAAATCACCAGTAAAGTTTATGAAGGTTACGCCTATACCTGAAGGACTTGGATTGCCAAAAGAGGTACCGTCATAATTCAACTTTACAATATCCGGTTCGGGAGGGATCCAAAAACAAGATTTCAGAGTAGGTGATGGCTTGAATTTGAAATTAATGTTCCAAAACATACAAAAGTGTTAATCACTCGCAGTGTCGTCTATGTGGACTTTGGAGAGATGGCCAGTTCATAAGATGTGGAATCTAATTGCTTTTTTACCAATATCCACATTAGGAGTAGAACCTTCAAAAACAATTTTGTTCCGATGCTTCCAAATCGCAACCATACCTTCCAATAATCCTTAGTTCCATGATTCCTTCAGGTACGGACTCCATAAAGAAGACAGAATAGAAATTTCATGGAAATTAACGAGGGGTTGTGACATTTGGAAATAACTTGAAAACCAAGACCACATTTGGACAGCAAAAGGACATTGCCATAAGTTTTCAACAAATTTCAATCGCAAGTCCTATATTTTAGATTTTAAGATCATTGCGAAGAATTATATTCCTTTTTAACCCACCATACCGACATGTTAACAAGCTAATGTAACAGTAGCAGCTGACATTCTCAAGGCTGATATGGTCGGATAGCAAAATCAAATACAATTGCAAATTATATTATAGCAGTATGAAACTATGAATTCCTACCTCTTCTTTCATAGTTCACAACACGGTTAGCATGCATTGCAAACTTTAAGAGAATTGTTGTAGGAAAAAGGAAGAGACAAACATGGTACAGTTTGCCAATAATTTGATATGCTTTCTCTTTTCAACAGAAACATTTTAATGACGAAGTATACGAAAGGTGTGCGTACCATTTGAGCAATGGATAATTTCATTAGCAACACGTACACTTCCACTGTGGGGCAACAATTTACTTCGCCCTATTGTTAAATGTGCATCACAAATCAGTCCACACAACTTGGGTGTTTGGAATATAAATTTATAAATCTCAATTAGCTCGTACCAAGTACCAACCAATTTAAGTACTTGAGAATTGAGATTGTCACATGTCTCTCTCTGCATTTGTGGATACTTTAACAAGTACATGTAAAAATGTAAAATACTATGTGAACCAGATGCAGCAGTAAAATAGAATCTGGATATTGAAATTATTCACAAAAAAAAAAGAAAAAATCATTCTCTGATTTTGGACACACCCATAAAACCACTCCCATACCCTATAACTAACTAATTTTTTTGTCATACCCCTGTAACCGCCTCAATCCAATAATATCTCCCAAATTCATTTAAAATATTTTCAATTAGGGCAAAAAAAAACAATAACAACAACACAGCCTTGTAATCTTGCACTTCAAAATTCAAAATCATTAGTTGATGATTGAGACTTAGGTTAGACAAAAAACATAGGTATTTGTACTTGTCCATTGTAGTAATCCAAAATATAATAATTTTCGGAGTTATCTCATTTGTCAAAATTTGATTTTTTTTTTTCGTCAATTTTGATTTTTTTTTTCTTTTTTCATCCTCATTACTTTGGTATAGTTTATTCATGCTCATGTTTATTGGTGAGAAAAATATTGCTAAAGAGCGAGGTAAATTATTAGAAAAAAATTCAAGAACATTTTTTTTTTGAAAGAAAGAAGAATAAGTAAATGACTTGTTTTGTTTTGGGTACACTTAATAAAGAAAGTGTAATTTAGGAACTTAAATATGTCTAAAATAATTTTATTTATTTATTTTAAAGTTGGGGTATGAGAGTGTTTTTATGGGTCTGTCCAAGATCACCCTTTTCAAACCCACTTTTTTTTTTTTTTTTTTTTTTAAGTGAAATTTTTATTCATAATGAGATAACGAATTTTACAAATAATTAGGACAAGCGTGCAACAAGCTGCGCCGTAAGTCCTTTCTGAATAGCAAATCATATCCTTCTAAAAACACAAGGACGAGTAGATTTTTTTTAATCACTCACAAGGACGAGTAGATTTTATGACATGTATACCCCTGACGCGGAAAAAAAACCAGTCCGACCCAACCAAAACGACCCGATGTATGTAGTATGAACAATTGTTGTTCATATTTCAATATGAGCTATGAACAATCTTTGTTCATACCTTAATAGAGTGTATGATTAGTGAGAACACCTTGAAATATGAATATTATTGTTCATACTTATTTAGGGTATGAACAATTATTGTTCATATATCAATATAATATATGATCAATAAGAAAACATATATTATATTGGAGTATGAACAATCATTGTTCATACTCCATACATATTTGGAGTATGGACAATCACTGTTCATACCTCAACATTAGCTATAAACAATTTTTGTTCATACCTCAACATAATGTATGAGGTATGTTAACTTATTTAGGGTATGAATAAACATTGTTCGTACATGAGGAAGTATCATACCAAAATGACATAAAGGGTCAAATTGGAAGATATTAATTTCAAATCCGGAGTATTTGTCCTTAATGGTTATTTTCACCTGAAAATTGGGTTTGTGAGTGATTTTAAAAAAATGTGTCTTTGAGAATGATTTTGGCCCAAAATTGGTCCTCTTGACCAATTTCTTGTATTCACCAAATCCTTAAAATCAACATCACTTTTTCCACTGAGTGGGTTGATATTTTTCATTAAAAAAATAGTAAAAACCAAAACATACACTAACAAAATATTGTTCAATAATTCGTGTATGGATTGATATGTGTAAAAAAAAAATTAAAATCAATGCATAAATGCATTTCAAAAGCTAGTTGGAATTGAGATGTGTTTTAAAAAAAATAAAAAAATAAAAAAAGTAATGAAACATTTACCTCTTTTTTCTGGGTAACCAAACTAATAATAGTAATGAAGCATTTACCTAAAATTTATTAGGAGTACCTAAAATTTCCAAAATTTCAAAGTTTTGATTGGTCGGCATTGCATGGCATGATGATAATTTAAAAGTTACTCAGAACAAAAAACTACCAAAAACTGTAGATTTTGAATGTTACTCCAAATATATTGAAATTAGAGGACGTCTAGGGTGCACCTTGTTGTACGTGTGCGCAGGACATCTAGCCGTTCACAGTACTTTTGTCTTGCAATACACACGAGTCCCTGCCTATATGAGTGGCTGAGAGGCCTGCGTATGGGTACACCCTGCGCACCCTAGATTTTCACTTGAAATTATGATAAGAATTTCAATTTTTTTAACTTTCGAAATTCACCGATTCCAAAATCATGAACTATGCGTTGAGGTGTTGAACTGAAATAACCAAACCTATATGGTAATATCGTAAATACGGAAAGAATAATGGTTGAGTTTTGAGTCCCATTTTTCCAGATGTCGCAAAAGGCAACAAAGTGGCAGAATGAAGACAAATTTTATTTGGAGCCCACGTTTACATAAAACAAGTCAAATTTAAAATTACATATATACCCTTGTCTTAAAATTAATTTATTTAATACATATTATATTTTGGCTATATAAATTAGTAGAAAGTGAGAGGGCAAATTTGGAAAAGAAAAAATCCAGTCGACCCAAATACTACTGCTATACTAGGAGTTTTCTTTATAGGTAAAAGAGTTATCTTAAAATTAATTTACTTAATACATATTATATTTTGGCTACACAAATTAGTAGAAAGTGAGAGGGCAAATTTGGAAAAGAAAAAATCCAGTCGACCTAAATGCTATTACACTAGGAGTTTTCTTTACAGGTAAAAGAGTTATGTTAAAATTAATTTACTTAATACATATTATATTTTGGCTACATAAATTAGTAGAAAGTGAGAGGGCAAATTTGGAAAAGGAAAAATCCAATCGACCCAAATGCTACTGTTACACTAGGAGTTTTCTTTACAGGATAAAAGGGTTATCTTAAAATTAATTTACTTAATACATATTATATTTTGGCTACATAAATTAGTAGAAAGTGAGAGGGCAAATTTGGAAAGGAAAAATCCAGTCGACCCAAATGCTATTGTTACACTAGGAGTTTTCTTTATAGGTAAAAGAATTGTGTTAAAATTAATTTATTTAATACATATTATATTTTGGTTACATAAATTAGTAGAAAGTGAAGGGCAAATTTGCAAAAGGAAAAATCCAGTCAACCCAAATGCTACCGTTACACTAGGAGTTTTCTTTACCGATAAAAGAGTTGTCTTAAAATTAATTTACTTAATACATATTATATTTTGGCTATATAAATTAGTAAAAAGTGAGAGGGCAAATTTGGAAAAGAAAAAATCCAATTGACCCAAATGCTACTATTACACTAGGAGTTTTCTTTACAAGTAAAAGAGTTGTGTTAAAATTAATTTACTTAATACATATTATAGTTGTGTTAAAATTAATTTACTTGATACATATTATATTTTGGCTACATAAATTAGTAGAAAGTGAGAGGGCAAATTTGAAAAAAAAAAAATCCAGTTGACCATTACACCAGGAGTTTTCTTTATAGGTAAAAAGAAGGGTCCTGTTATTGACAGACCCCATTTTGTGCTGGGCAGACTCCGTGACCAAATCCGAACAAAAAGAAACTCGAGATAACCAGTTACTCTTCGTCTCCACGAATTCATGTCAATCGCTTTTAAGTAAACAGAGAAGATTCAAATGCTACCTATATAATCCAAACTACCAAAATTGAATCACAACCCTCTCTCTCCAATCACACCAAGCTCTTTCTTCCTCTATCCATTCTATAACAATTAATTTTGTGGCTTTACAAATTAATAATGAAGAAGAGATAATCCATTCTATAACAATTAATTTTGTGGCTTTACAAATTAATAATGAAGAAGAGATAAGTTACCAAGATGATTCATAAGAAGATTTAGAAGACGAAATTGAAGAATTAGGAGACTTGATTGATAATTTGGGCTTTTGGTGAAATTATTATTGTTGATCCAGTTGGTGGGGAAGAAAGAAGTGGAAACCCAACTTAAGTGAATTTATTATTGTTAATTATACTGTTGTTTTGGAATATAAACCCAACCTTAGCTTTAATTTGTTTAGCTGTTTGAGGAGTTTGAAGGCTAGTGTGTTGGTTTTGAGGGTGTTGGGGTTGTTGAGAAGGAGGTTATTAAGGTTGGATTTGTTGTAGTTTGAAGTGATGATGGCTGTAACTTCCTGCAAGGATAGTAAGAGGAATTGATAATATGAAATATGTGACATTGGTCAGAGACAATTGTTTGATTTTATTAGCTTCTATTTGAAAAGAGTAAACAAAGAAAAACAATTGTCACGACACAAGCAAGGTTTCACAATAATGTTACTGATTTTCTAGTTGTAATCATTAGAGAATGTTCTTTTCCAGTCGACTCTTTAGCATAACATCAAGTCATCAACCATCAAGGCCAATTTTCCAGAACGACATGATTGGGTCGATTCAAGCCTTTTCAGTCGACTCTGTAGTGTCGTGCCAAGTCCAATTTTTCCCAAACGACTTGAGATGAACCAAATGGCTCCCATAGATGACTTGGTTGGGTCGATTGACATCAATATTTCTCTAGCTAGACACTAACAGGATCGACACCATCACATCGGTTGAAAATTTATCCAGCGACCTAATGGTATCGTTGAAAAGTCGAAAAGTGTTCTGGAATATTTATATTGGGCCGACTCTACAACATCGATTTGGAGCGATTTCTACGATATGGTGGGGTCATTTGGTGTGATTTGTGCAACCCATCTTGTAAATCATTTTTTAAAATCTTCAAATCCAATTAAATTGTTGAATAACTTAAAATCTGAATTCAAAAAACACAATTATGCCAATTGAAAAAGACAAACAAAATTAAAACTTGATTTTATTGCATGAGATAATCATTAAATTGTTTGTCAATTTCCTTATTTCAACCAACTATTAAAAAAAAATACAGAAAAATTACTTCAAAATGTTCTTTTTCATTAAGTGGTGGACGAATTTTGAGAGTTAGAAAAAAAAGTGAGTAAATTAATTGAGCTTTGGAAGATGGAGGGAAAGAGAGTTGAGTTTTAAGGGAGTGTATAATGATGGGGTGCCCAACACAAAAGGTTAATGACAAACTCGAAATAAATCTTTATTTTCGGGGTCTGCCCAACCCCAAATGGAAAGTGCCCCTAGCGAACACCAAAAAGAATATTGGATTTTGAGCCATAGATTTTGTCTCCATTGCAGACAACCAAGCCAACGAACTGGCCCATACCAAATTTGTGGGGCCACTGAAGGTTTTAGTTCCGAGATTCGGACAGCAACGAACTGGCCCATACCAAATTTGTGGGGCCACTGAAGGTTTTAGTTTCGAGATTCGGACAGGGGATTTTGGATTGAAACTCTAGTCCCTCATTTCATTCAGTGAAAAACTGCCCAAAATATTGTTTCATTCTCAAAGTTCCATAATATGCCGACACTGAAATCTGTTCGATATATGATCATATGATCTTGATTTAGAATTCCAACACCCAAATGTACCAACTGAGCTAAAAGGTAAAACCAACGCGCAATTACATAAAAGTATAAAATATTTTTCGGTTTGCGCTACCACGAAAATATCTTTATAGGGATGAGAGTTTCAAAATTATTGGATGTGTGATCCAATAGTCTGAAAATCAAAAAAAAAAAAAAAAAAAAAAAATATGAGTTTATTTTTTATTTTCACACCAAAGTCACAGATCTCGGCCCTATGAAGATATCCTTATAGTTTTTCCTCTGAATGAAATGATCTGTCTTGTTGTGTCATCAGCATTTACCATCTGCTATGTGAGTGAGATTCTCTTATTGGGTGAATCATGTTCATTCACGTCTCGACCGTACACATTTCAAAACTGATTATTTTGATGGCAAATATTGAAATGGATCTCCGCTATGACATCTAGTAGCATTGGGTTCAAAACTTCAAATGTGTTGAGTAGTTGAGTCTTCTCTGTTGTCCACTTGGTCCCATGTAAATATGTAATTTAGCGCATGAGATTAGAGTTTAGTCTATGGTCTGGTTTCAGCACCTGGCGGAGTGCATGTCCACTCTTAGTGCCGAATGTTAAATCTCTGCAATACATCAAATTACACTTGTCATGAACGTATGAGTTGGGTGTAACAAATCCCTCTGTTTCCTCTGGTCCCTAGTGAGTACAGAAACAACTTTTTAACGTTAACCTGACGGAAACTGTTAAAAAAAACAAACTAAAGTTAACGTCTCTGTCAAGAAAAATCTTGTATAAATTCACATTAACAGTAGTACCCTAAATCACTCTCATAGTCTCTCTTTCCAACATTTGAGATCCTTGTTTTTGCTCTATTCACTTGGATCTCAAAACACAAACATGGAGAGTTGGTTCACCTCAAAATGTGGACTAAGCTTACTTTCTTCATTCCAAAAAGGTCTAAAACTCCTAACAACACCAACCATTAAACCAAATACCAATAAGAACAAGCTAGCTAAAACAGACAACTATGAAGGGAAAAACAATGGTGTTGGTGAAGAAGTTGGATATGAGTCATTTGACCCAAGTTCCCCACCACCATTTAAGATAGGTGACATTAGAGCTGCTATACCAAAACATTGCTGGGTTAAAAATCCATTGAGGTCAATGAGCTATGTTCTAAGAGATGTTATGGTAGTTTTCTTGTTGGCTGCTATTGCTAGTTATTTTGATAATGTGGTTGTTTGGTTTTTTTATTGGGCTGCTCAAGGTACTATGTTCTGGGCAATGTTTGTTCTTGGTCACGATTGGTATGTCGTACAATTCTTCATTTTAATGTCTAGATAATTTTGTGTTTTAATCCTACTTGATTAATTTTTATCATTTGTTTGACATTGTAGTGGTCATGGAAGTTTTTCTGATAATCAGAAGCTGAATTCATTGGTTGGACATTTTCTTCATTCCTTCATTCTTGTACCTTACCATGGATGGTAAGTAGTGTGTACCTGTTTTTTGGGAGATTTTTTTACGATTTCAGATCCAATATAATTTGGCTTTAAATTCCCAAAGCTGGTAAAAAGATTCCTTTCTTTCTGCATTTACTGCATTGTACGTGTCATAGGTCATATGACAGTCTGTGCACACTAGAATTACTTTTTATGGCAGGTTAACAGATCTGCAATCTATTTTGGGCTCTCTTTAGTTGGAAATCAAGGTTGGTTTACCTTATTGGTAGATAAATACTGGGCCTGATCTTTCACAATTACAAGATACCCAATTTTTTGTTAAACAAGGAAGCCTCATGTTGACTCAGTGCTCTGGCATTTCTCTTTATTTTTTCGATAAAGAGTGCTCTGGCATTTCTCATGAAACTTTGTTTTCTGTGTTTTTTTCCTGGTAAAGTTCGCATCGACATCGACTCCCTAGTCCCTACTGACCAATATATACTCCCGTGTCCCGTGTATACGCAATTGGACAGTATTGAGTCAAAGGAGTAGAATTTGGACCAATAGACAATACTACAATATTCCACTCTAAACTATTTTAAAAATTCGCGCGACCCTCGTCTACAGTTACGCAGCAGTGATAATTTTTTATTTTATGTATCTCTAAATCTCTTGGATTTGTTTTGACTATTTTACCCCCGTTGTTTTTAGTAGAGATTGACAATATTATCCTTCTATGTTTTAAGTAAAACGCACAAAGTGAGTGCATCAATCTAGTATAAATAATTCACCAGTTCTGTACCTCAAAACTCAAAAGGGCCTCACCTGAATGACTGACTATACTGGTCAAATAAGTTTTGATATGTAGGCAATATCTAAAGGATCATCTGGTGTGGCGATGTAGACATTTTGTGCAGGCTCAAACATCTCTGCTATACTGCCATTAACTGGAACAACATTTTTCAATTATTAAATTTACTCACAGTCCACCGGTTGGCATTTGGATGTGATAACATATTCTGGTATCATTTGCAGTTTTGTACATGACTACATTTAACTAAACAAAAGTATAGATGTCATCTAAGAGTTGAAGTTTCATGGTCATGCTAGTAGGCAAAACACTTTTGAGTTGTATTTATCCCACCTAAAAAAAGATATAATTGTTGTTTTGTGCTTTGAAATATCAAGTACACTGTTTTTAATGAGGTCGCATGTATGCAACTTAAAGGTCTGCGTTGCTTGCTAGAAGAATATAGTACTCACTTGTACCCGTTATTCTTATATTTTTCATCAACGTTCTGCGATTTCACGTACTATTTGATCTTGCATTTCCACTGTGATTGGCTTTCAAGTGATCGTTGTACTAGTGAACTGAACGCTGTGATGTTGATTCATTTTTAATTAAGAGTACATTTGCGAACGCATACATAATACGTGTTTTGAGCTTTGCTATGCTTACAATCATGTTTCTGGAATTCTGTAGGAGAATCAGCCATAGGACTCATCATCAGAACCATGGGCATGTCGAGAATGATGAGTCATGGCACCCGGTTAGTACATTTCAGCTCATGTTCTATTGTCATGGTTCTACCTGGTGAAGCATATGAAGATATCCACCTTCTTTCGTCTTTTCTTGGAATTTTACTCATCTCTTCTTGTCATTCTCAGCTGACTGAGAAGGTTTACAAGCAATTACCTGACCAAAGTCGGAAACTGCGGTTCTCTGTTCCATTCCCCCTGTTTGCGTATCCTGTGTATCTGGTGAGAGTGCTATTTCTTGCATTGTAAGTAATTTAATGCTTCAATTTAGTGTATGTTTCTGAATCAGTTTGCTTTTTGATGTTGTTCTGGAATAATAGTGGCATAGAAGTCCAGGAAAGCAAGGTTCTCACTTCAATCCTAACAGTGATTTGTTCCATTCAAATGAGAGGAAGGAGGTTATCGTCTCAACCATCTGTTGGATAGTAATGGCGGCTCTCCTCGTGGTGGCATCATGTGTAATGGGTCCTATCCAAATTCTTAAGCTCTACAGTGTTCCCTATTGGGTAGGTGAAGTTCTTTACTGAAGCAGTAAAAGACTTCGTTTATGCATGAAATGCGCTTTAATTCCTTTCTGGATAGACAGATTGAATTTGTGCTTGCTTCTCTACTATAACCTTCAATAACTTTCTTGAATGTACTTCAACTGCAGATTTTTGTCATGTGGTTGGATTTAGTGACTTACTTGCATCACCATGGCGAACGAAAGATGCCCTGGTATCGTGGAAAAGTAAGAGTTTTGACATAAATTTTATTCTAGACTTTCTTGCTCATTCACTTGAGAAACTGGTTGCCCCATTGACCAAACTTCTTATAACATTTGCATGATTCTAAATTTCAGTAGTTTATAATCAGCCTCCCATGGAATCCTCATCGATAACAGAGTGTCTAAGAGTGCAGCCACTCTCTTGCTGTGTTAGGTTTTGTATATGAGTTTAAACATTCTACATCAAAGGCTGATCCATAATGCCTTTGTACACAAAATGCAACTCTTCTAGGTTCACTTTAGTTGGAGCTATAAACGAAAGATAACTTCTAGTGTTTACATATTAAGTCACCGTCCAACTCCTAGTGTGGAAGTTCTGATTTCTCATAATTCTTCTCTGGACAGGAATGGAGCTATCTAAGAGGAGGACTCACAACTGTGGATCGTGACTATGGGTGGATCAACAACATCCACCATGATATTGGAACACATGTTATTCATCATCTCTTCCCTCAAATCCCACATTATCACTTAGTAGAAGCTGTGAGTCCCCCTGTTTCAATACATTTTTTGACAAGCGTTTCTTCCTCATCCTTATACTTGTATGTTGTTATGTTTGTAGACAAAGTCTGCGAAGCACGTATTTGGGAAATACTACCGTGAGCCGAAGAGATCAGGGCCATTACCAATTCATTTATTAGAAGTTCTTACTAAAAGTTTGCGACAGGATCACTATGTCAGTGACACTGGGGAAGTTGTGTTTTATCAGACTGATCCTCAGTTGTTCGGATCCTCAAACAAATCAGAGTAAGGCATTGTAGTTAGCATAAAGGTTAATAAAATTTTGATTATTAATCATTAGGAAATAATTCAAGAATGTAATGTTGTGGAGGGTGGGATTCAATCCCGCCCTCATAAATTTTCTATTTTCTGATTATTGCAAGAAAATATAGATGCCTCATAAGATGAACATGTGCTAGAGTCATCATAAATGAAAATGTAAGGACTACTTTAGATAATCTGAAGGTAATTATGCTCTTCAAACTCTCACTATTCACCTTATGCTGAGGGTTGTTAGTTGTATACTATTATTACATACTCTACAGTAGCACCGAGCACTGAGGCACAACACAACTTATTCATGACTAATCTTTTGGATGACAGCATTTATCATATCGACTAATATAGAACAGGCACGAATGAATGAGGTTGGAATTAGTATTGAATATAAATACATTTTTCCGCTAATCAAGTAATGTTAAACATTTAGTATTATATACGCATCACAGTCGTTCCAACTGGACCTTCATTTTCTATTGTCATAAGATATTCACTAAACTGTAAGAACACAAGACTATCCTTGGCTCAAGGAAACAAAAGCAAGCACAATCTGAGAAATCTATTTCAGTGGCATTTTAATTTACCTCTCAAATTAGTGTATAGTAGTTAATGCATAATGAAAACATTGATAAAGAAATCATATAATCAAAACCCACTGGATAAATCTGGGTAACCTTATTCCAGCTATATCCTTTCCAGCACAAAAACGTTTCATTTGGTGTAAGAGGCCCATTTTGAGAATGCCTTCAATTAGCTCCATAAGAACAGGCAAGACCTATGGAGCAAAACCCAGTACAATTATTAATACAGTGCCCCCGTCCTGGTCTCTTGCCCAATGTTCCACCAGATCCTAAATTTCCTGCCTCATTTTGAAACAAAAATAATAATAATTAAGGTGTGGGCAATTCTCAGCAAAATTTCAAACATTTCCATTATCTTGAAGGAAATTCATACATCTAAAATTCAATGATATTTCTGATTTTCGAAACCCTGTGCCATTACATTTGAATATTTGATGTGCAAGTAGAATAGCTAGATAAAATCCCAATCTCATGCTCAATGCTTCAGATGTGACTATGTGAGTATATGACAGAAGAACAATGAGACACAGAATCCACTGCTGCAGCTACAAACCTCCACGACTGGTCTGTCCAAACATTTCATGACCAGCTGGTCACCATGCCAAGCTCGGTCAGAATTTAAATCGACCATGCATTGGTGGTTTGCTTGGTGTCTAAGTTAAATAATTAGCAGAATACTAATTCGCTCACAGCATAATGACATCTGAGCTTGAAGTCCATGGTACATGAGAGAAATGGCCATTATAAGAGTTTTAATGAAATAAGTTCCTACTGTAAGCTTAATAGCATATAGTCCATTGTTTTTCCTAGTGAAATGAATAACAATGTCACCAATTCTACATTAAGGAAATCGGTCGGTGGTCTAAAAGTCCTTGGTCCGATCCTGAGTCCTGACATCAAACGACTTTGAAAGTCTTCAACCGTACATAAAACCTCTATTGCTTGAATCCTCTAATGTGAACTTGCGGAAAAAATGTGTGCACCTCTTTGTCGACTTACACCACTGGTCCCCTTACCTCATTCAACACCTAACATTCATTCTTATTTAAGTATCCCATAATCCCATTGCTCCATCTTCTTCCCTTCAAACTTGATCTATCCTTCGCTATTGTTGTTGGCAGTGGCGGTGATGATCTTAGATACAAGAAACTAACTGGTTTTCTACCTTTCAAGTTCTACATTATTATTTGATATTTACAAACATGAGCAACTCCTCTCAATGTACACCATATTATATAGATGAAGATACCTATGCAACTCGAGATGCAACTATAGGGTGTCTCTCCACTATCCGAAACCAGTTGTTTTGCACCTGTAAACTCCCAACACACCCACCAGAAGTCCATAAACAGGCCAATCAAGTGGAATCTGACCATCAAAAGGAATTGGACACGGACAAGATAATGAAGGCTTCGGTACCTCCTGGGATAGTGGCAAGGTTAATGGGATTGGAGTCAATGCCGGAACAAAACTGGATACCTAAAGCAAAGACTGTTGATCCAGTTCGTCGAAGCAGGTCAGTTAACTCGATCGACTATTGGTCTGAATTTGATCCAGTTCAAGGAAGGCACCGACGGGTCAGGACGTCATTGTCATTTGGAGAAATACCATTTGTACAGATTGATAACAATGAGATGTTACCTGTTAGAACAGATAATGTATATGAAAAAGAGTCGACAACTAAGGGGAGTACGCCTGAGATTAGTACTGGAGAAGTGAAGCAAAGAAAAGCAGGAAGAGTTACAAACAAAAAGAACAGTCAACAAGGAGTCCAAGAGATGAAAAGCAAGGGAGCTGTCAAGAAAGATTCCAATGAAAAGAATTGCAGGAGGAAATGGATTGCTGATAGACCTAGTCAAAATGCTGCGACTCGTAGGGCACCCAAAAATGCATGTCCAATGCTCCCTTCGGAAAAGAAGAGTACTACTACTATTGGCAAAAACTTACCCGTCAACACCTCTAAAGCAAATTTTACATCTAAGCTAGCAAGACACAGAGGAGTTCATAAGAGAGAGATATCTACAAATAAGGGAAAAAGGCGACATTCACCTAAGAAAGTCGAGCCAGAATGTAGGTTGAAAATTTTGGCCGTCGAAACAAAAAAACAGTTAACAGGTATGTATTCATATTCAGTATATATTTGAGACTTGAAATTAAATATAAATTATTATAGAAAAAAAAAACTAAATATAAATTAGTTTGTTACAAACATTTTCCCTGTATTAAGTTCTCATGTGCGGTCTTTCTTAATGTATAGGCTCCTTATCAGAAAAAATTTCAAGGAAAAAATGTTCAAGCTCTAGAAGGAAATTTACAGTGGATTATCCGAATCCTAATCTCGCATCTAATATTTCAAACTCAGTGAACCATAAAGCAATCAGTGACCAGTATGCTGAATCGACCAAGTTGGCTTGCTACTTAAAATTGTGGAGTGATGTTTTCCAGTTGGCAAAAGAAGATGTGGGCAGTACATGTTTGAAGCCAGTAGAGATGTGGAAGTCCGTATACATAGAAGAGATTGCTATGGAGTTAGGTCTAAGGATCCTCGACCGCCTTGTTCATGAGGTCGTGGCTGAACTTTCTGGATTTGGCTCAGAGAATTTGGGTCTTCTATTGATGTTGGAATCTCCCTGAAGTTAAATTTGTGTACAACGGGTTCACCACCTAGTCTTAAAAACTTGTGTATAAATCATTAAATCTACATGCAGCTAGTGTGACCAAACTCTCAAAATTTCATGTCTCACCACATTTTCTGTTATATCGCTTTCTTCATGATAACCTGGGTTAGGCCGAATATATAAAATTAAAACAACGGTATGTAAGCCATCATTGACCAAATAATCAACTCCAATTATCCATAGTCCAAATTACAGTGTCTGCAAAGTCGACTTTTTGGACTGCAAATTCAGTAGAAGATAACACTGCCACTCGTTTGACATGAAAATTACGTAACTTTCACTTATTTGTAACCATATAGCCGTTCCACACAAATGTCACATGGCAAACTGGGCACACAAAAGCCAATGTCTAGGACCTTTATCCAATTGAGGCAAAAAAAAAGGTGAATCAGAACCGTACACGTGTAGTTGTAATGAAAACTAAGTTCCTCTCTGCTCCACCTTGTTCCCTCTCTGTCTCTCTTCCCTCAAAAAAAACATTCACACTTGACACTCATTTCCACAAAGGGGGCAGCAACAACAACACTGTGCAAAAGAAATGCCCTTACTTGAATTTCAAAAATTAGGGCAACCTTATTCTTAAAAAAAAAAGTACAAATTGCCAATAAAGATTCAAACTTTACTACAAATCACTACTAAAAATGGGTAATTGTTGTAGATCTCCAGCTGCTGTAGCTAGAGAAGATGTGAAATCAAGCTTTTCAGGTCATGATCATGCCAAAAATCACAAAAATCATGAAGGTAACAACAAGAAAACCCCTCAAATTATTACTGTTTTAAATGATATTAACAAAGAGAACAATGGTATTGAAGATAAGTACATGGTTGATAGAGAATTAGGTAGAGGTGAATTTGGGGTTACTTATTTATGTGTTAATCGCGATACGCGAGAGTTATTAGCTTGTAAATCGATATCTAAGAGGAAATTAAGAACTGCTGTTGATGTGGAAGATGTTAGAAGAGAAGTAGCTATTATGAAACATTTGCCTGAGAATTCTAATATTGTTACTTTGAGAGAAGCTTGTGAAGATGAAAATGCTGTGCATTTAGTTATGGAGTTGTGTGAAGGTGGGGAACTTTTCGATAGGATTGTTGCTAGGGGGCATTATACGGAACGAGCTGCGGCTGCTGTGACTAGGACAATTATGGAAGTTGTTCAAGTTTGTCATAAACATGGTGTTATTCATAGGGATTTGAAACCGGAGAATTTCTTGTTTGCTAATAAGAAGGAGAATTCGCCGTTGAAGGCTATTGATTTTGGGCTTTCCATTTTCTTCAAGCCCGGTAAGAATTTAATGCTTTCGATATAGTTATCATTGTCATTTTGCTATTTATTTATTGACTGTTAATAACTACGGTATTTATGATAAGACACTAGTACTTTCGTTGTTAGAATTGGAAATGCATGTTGCTATCTATGTATCTAAGGTTGCACGTTGTTTTTGTAATTAATGACTCATGGTAGTATAGGTTAGCTACAAACGATGGAATGGACCAGAACTACAGATATACAAAAACTAACCTACAATAATCTGTACTGAATGAGGCGTCCATTGGAATGCTGTTAAACTTTTGGACTGGTTCATCAGATAAAGGTTAGATTGCATAGCAACTTAATAGATGGCAGCTTTCCAGTAGTTGGCCTGTTGCCAGTGTATGTTGTGATGGAAAGTGTTAGGTAAAGATCTGAGTGGTTACTGAAAGTTGAAAAATTAAAATGAAGCGGTAAGATGTGAGTTTCTCCTCATTAGTTAATTAAAGAAAATAGCAGTTAAGTTATCAAAACAAATGTTCGAGAAAGAGAGAGATAGGATAGAGAAGAGTAAGGGGTGTTTATATGAGAAATAGTTTGTTGTTCAATGACATGTTGTGATACTGTGGATGATAACGGAGCAAAATTTTGCACCATATATGGCAGAAACGTGGTGAAGTCTTGAGGATATCTCTAATAGATTCTTAGAGATTTGCATATAAGTGAGCATGTGTAGCAGAGAGGTGCGAGGAGTTCACATTTCTCCCAAGAGCTCAGGAGCCATATGATGCAAATCATCAGCGCATATGGGATTGGGTTGAATTTCTTGGTGATTTGATTAGGGTTTGTTCCATTTGGATTACTTGTTATTTTTTTCTGTTTTGAATAACTTAATCCTATATATGTAGTATGAACCCTATGGATGTAATAGTATGCATTCATATATCAAGAAAATTATCTTCCTCTAATGTTATCAGTCTCGCATTCAGATTTGGGTGCCTGCTAAAAATTGACAAGTGCAACCTGAAACATGTGCTCTGTATGCTCTAAAACTTATGAATGAAGTAAGAACGATATGTATGCGCAAAGATTAGAATAATACATTGTATTCAGGAAAGTTTTCCCAACTATTGGGATTTCAGCTCTGCTTCCTTCTAGAGAGTCTATTTCCTTATATGCGATAGTACTTGGTATTGAGTTTGTTAATGTGTTTTGCAACATTATGATAGTACCTATAGAAAAACAAATTAAGAAATTAATAATAAAAATCCTTGTGCATTCCCATTGTTAGTGCAAACTTTATAGTTTATTGCCTGTATCTGTCAGCAGTTGATATCCTAAAGAGGCACTTTCGACATAAAAGATTCTTTTAGTGAAGGGATAGTTACTCTTTGTTTGCTCACAAGGAAATCTGCCAAAATCTGTGTTAGAAATAATTGACTGGGTTGTATTTTGACGAATTTCATGGCCTTGATGAAGGTGCAAATACCGAGAGTGGCGTCTATAGGTCATCATATTAGACTAGCAATACAACCTATGACCAAATATCACACCCATTCCATTTTCAATTTGCGTAATCTAAGAAATTAATGACTCAATTCTCCTCGAAACACATAAACATGGTGTTAGCTTTGGATGTTTTAAGCACATCATTGAAATAATAGACAGAATACTCTGGCTATGATTGGAAGCAGGAAAAATGGGGATGTATATGGAGGATTTCAGAAGAGTTGGCTTTCCTTTCCTGGCATTGATGAATCAGTTTACAAGGGAGTAGGGTGAGGAATGCTGGCACAAAATACTTGTCTGGTTTATCTGTTTCTTGGGATTATGTAAACGAATGAACATCTTTTTTTTTTTGGATCGGTAAAACTCAATTTTATTCAATATAGTTCAAAAGGTGACACATTACCAATTGCATATAGATCTTAGGTAGCAAGTAGCTACTCGATCATACCCACTCGTACACTTAAGTTACAAGAGTATCCCAATTACATAGAAAATCTACATAACCCACTCTCCGGAAGCTTGGGCACACACTAGCCCACTCGAACAACAATTCTTTGACTTCTTCCACTATCTTATGTCTCTCTTTCTCCTTGTGCTCAAAGATACTCATATTTCTTTCTTTCCATAAAGTCCACACAATAGCACTAGGAAAATGATCCACAAGCCACTTGGACTTGTTAGACAAAGGACCCACAATCAATTGCTTTACTAAGGCTTCTCTAACATTTAATGGTGGATCCCAAGGCCTATGGAAAGTATGATACCGAACTGAAAACAAATCCTTTTAAGTATGGTACGTACTTAATATATGGAAGTGAGGGTCGAAATTGTAAGTTTTTTACATAGACCTATTTTCGATTCAGACTTGCTCGAAACCTGATCAAGTTCATACTGGAGTCTTTGTAGGTGTAAAATCGACTAAGTAAATCCTCCTTGTTGATTGAAGTTCATGATTTTAAAATTCAATCTTTCATTCTGGTCTCATGCCTATAAATGCAGACTTTATAGAAACATAGTGTTACTGTTATCATAGTACAAAATATCAGGATATGGGTATTTATCGATACTCAATTTCTGGATATGTATCGTGGATATATCTCTCTCTTTAGGGATATTTGACATTGTTTCACATACAAATATCGTGGATATATCTAAAATATCTAAAATATTATAGATATTGTGGATATATCTTGATATATAATGATACATTATTTATATTTATTTGAAATATAATGGTAAATATTAAATAAAATTGTTATATATACAAAATATCGCTAAATATCTCAAAATATCACAAATATCGCAAATATCATCAAAATATCGCCAATATTTGCAGTTGTATATATCTCTGAACATATCGTGATATTTATATATCTTTTTCTGAAATCTGGATAGATATCCCCAAATATCGCGATATATCGAGATATTTTGTATTATGACTGTTATAAAATTTCCATATTTCGAAAATAGCACCTCATCGGATCACTTAGATCATTACAGAACGGATATATGGATAATTCATTTATGCATTTGATGTTTGTGATTTATACCTGGTGAATATCCTTTTTTTATACGGCCGAGGTAATACAAATGTACCCATGGACGTTCCATTTAGTTGAAGAATAGGCAACCATTTTTCGTTTCTTATTTTTTTGTTACAGGTTGATTTTAAACTTTTTCAACAAAATATTAATGCTTTCTTATCATCTAAACATATGTTATTGTCTAACGTTTATGTTAACATCTAGGTGAAAGGTTCTCGGAAATTGTTGGAAGTCCATATTATATGGCCCCAGAAGTGCTAAAGAGAAATTATGGACCAGAGATAGATATATGGAGTGCAGGTGTTATTCTATACATTCTGTTATGTGGAGTTCCACCATTTTGGGCTGGTAAGGTGTTTTTTTCACTGGAAGTAATGGATTTACCACTTGCTGTAAAGTAAGACAGGAAATCTTATAATAAATGTTGCTACGTCAGTAGCATTTATTGATTGTGTTGCTTCTCTTCCACCTCATAGATTTTTATTTTTCAAAAATTTCAGAGTCAGAGCAAGGTGTTGCACAGGCTATTCTTCGTGGACTAATTGATTTTAAACGAGATCCATGGCCAAGTGTTTCTGAAAATGCTAAGAGTTTGGTCCGGCAGATGTTGGAACCTGACCCAAAACTTCGGTTAACTGCAAAGCAAGTGCTTGGTAAGTTGCATTTACGGATGTGTAAATGTGTTTATAAAGTTTTATTTGGATGCCTTGATGTCTCCATATTTACGGATTTACACTACTGTAGTGTTACTACTTGCTAGATATTGAGTTTCTCTTTTCAATGCTATGTTGCATATCCGTCTGTTGTAATTAATAAGAAACTTCCTTTTTTCCAAAGGAGATGTCTTTACAAGTGTGATGCATGGAGAGACTTTTGTCAGAAAATGCCTTAGTCTATCTATCCTTATATGTTGCTGCTTTTGTTTAATCCCTGTATATTTCTCATGACATGATAGAAAAAAGCAAAAAGCATACATTTTATCTACGTTACATTGACACGGATAGGCGACTAGGCGTGTCCGTATCTGACATGGATACGAAGTGTCTGACATGGTGAAATGGAACAAAATGAAGTATCTCACAATATCACAGACAATGTGTTCAATAAATGTCCAACACGGGCACATGGATACTTATCTGACACGGATTATTTTCAAAATATGGCGTGTCCATGTACCATAGCATTTTATGCATTATTTGGAAGACACAAGTTTATTCACTTCTGTTACATATGCATGTGAATGTCGTAAGAGAAGAAGATGAGAAAAGATCACAGTCAGCCCTTCCTCATCTTTCTATACGATTTCCACTTCCTATTTTGGTTAGGGGTTCTTTATACACTTTGTTTACCCCATAAGCGTTCATTTTAAAGGCGTATTCCGTTATTTTTTTAAATAAGATCCGTTTACCCGATCTAAGATAGTAAAGTGTGATTTCTGCTCAGTGCTCACATAACACCATCCTTTTCAGATTCCAGTCTATTTATAGGTCCATATTGTTTCTGAGATTAATTTCAAGATACACTAATCAATAGAATTTAAAAATAGCTTATTAAGCAAGTATTATTGTAGAATGACGAAGAAGAAAATTACTCTTTAGCTATAACTTTCTCTTAAAACAAAGAAGACTAGGTTTGGACATTTACAGAATTGTAGTTGTGGACGCCTATCATATAGAAACCATGTATAGAATAATCTCATTACCGTTATTTCTTGTTTCTAACAGAACATCCATGGATCCAAAATGCTAAAAAGGCTCCAAATGTTTCTCTTGGGGATGTTGTCAAGTCAAGGCTTAAGCAGTTCTCTGTTATGAACAGGTTCAAGAGGAAAGCCCTCAGGGTTAGTTAACAAGCTTTACAGTCTTTTTATGCTGCTCCTCTTTCTGTGTCAATTTCTCTTTTAGAAACAATCAGATTAAACAAACTTTGTATAGGTTATTGCTGATCACTTATCTATTGGAGAAGTCGAAGACATTAAAGAAATGTTCCAGAAGATAGATACTGATAATGATGGAATTGTTACGATCGAGGAACTTAAAGCGGCACTTCACAAGTTCAGTACCCAGCTAGCAGAGTCGGAAGTACAGATGCTTATAGAAGCTGTAAGTAAATAACTGCAAATACTAAGCCTTTTTGTTTGTCTAATGCCACACATGTGAACCTTTTTCTGTTCAAGATCCAAGCATATCTAGTCGTGACTTGGAAATGTATAGACTGACAATGTTCTTATGCAAACTTCATCTAGTTATATGTAGAAGTTTAGTGAGCATTACTTAGCTTCTTGGCCATGTCTAAACCTCGACTATTTCTTGTTGTGAAAATTGTCAAGGGATGTTGTGTTTGTTTTAAGATGATTATTTGGTCCTTAAATGAACATGGGTATCATATAACCCAGAGTTGAGACGTGTTGTTACTGTAACACATTTCAGTATTTCACTCAATTCTCACTCTTCAAATTCATTTCAATCCTTCACTTCGTTCCCTGAAGCTCAAAGCTCTGCACTCTTCTTTGCTCCTCTTCTCTGATCTTCCAGATTCTCCCTTCGTGATTTAAATGACCTAAAACAGTGTGGACACTATGGCTTCCAAACGCCATGGTCTGTACACTTTAAAAGGAAAGAAACTTGAGGGTCTTTGAACACAAGGCAAGAGAGGGGCATGAGTTGGTAAGGGAAGTCCAAGAGTGTCTCTTTGATTGGGCATTGTGCTAATCCATTGTTTAGGGGTGTATTTGGGAATTTATGTGCAATTGGGATGAGCTTGTAAGATGAAGGATCTATTGTAACTTGGGGTCTTGGGGAGCTTGAGTGTGGTAGAGTAGCTTCTTGCTACTTGTATTCTTGACGATTGTAATCTTGTAATTATTATACTATTATAAACATAGAGTGAATTTTACCAATAAAAAAAAAATCCCTAAAACGGTGTCTTAATTGCTATTCTTCACCTCAACACCCTCTTGTATACAACACAGTCTATTAGATTGTGATGTATGGTACTATGTTGTGCCCCAAGCTGGTCTGATCCTGAAATTTCTGCATACTTGCGTTATGCAGTATATACTGATTATCAACATTATTTAACTCCAATTCTTAGTTATTTATGCTCACTAGTTACTACGAAATAAACTATTTTAAGGAACATCTGAATGCATGGAACAGCTTGTCAAACATGTTGGCTTTAGGAAGACAGGCACATAGCACATTCCTGTTTAGGATGGTCATTTATTACTCAGGTGTAGGGGTGGAATTCGAGCTTATCAAACCGAGCTTCACTATACTCAAGCTCGGCTTGTTTATTAAGCGAGCTTTAAAATAAGCTCAAGCTTGGCTCATATAATATTACATGAACAAGCCCGAGGCGAGCAATTAGCAAGCCGTTCCCGAGCTGCTTGGCTCAAATTCCTCCTTTACTCAGGTGAGAGATCCAGTGAGGAATTTGTGTTTTGTTTCTTTTTTGTCGTAGTCGAGAAAGTCTACCGAATTTTGGTTCTCTATCCACATCGCAACCTTCGGTGAGCTAATTCTAAGAGATGCCATAATATCTTTCTTCATGGATATATTGGGGTTTCTAAGGGTTAGATTTTCTTCTATGGGTTACTCTTAGTGTTTGTGACGGTAATCATGTTTTATAAATGAGGTTAGAGTTGCATGCGCATGTGCGTGGGTGTGGTTTCAACTGGAATCATTTTATTTGGTGGATGCTGAGTGTTTGAAGATAAACAGGTTGATACAAATGGGAAAGGAACACTGGACTATGAAGAATTTGTAGCTGTTTCTCTCCATGTACAAAGGATGGCCAATGATGAGCATCTCCACAAGGCATTCTCCTACTTTGATAAAAATGGCAATGGTTATATTGAACTGGAGGAGCTCCAGGATGCCTTGATGGAAGATGGAGCTACCGATTTTGCAGACGTAGCAAATGACATCTTCCAAGAAGTAGACACCGACAAGGTCGAAACCGTTTATCTTTGCGTTTCAATTATCAATTCCATTACTTCTAATTTCCTTATAATGTTGTAAAATGCAGGATGGAAAGATCAGCTACGATGAGTTTGCAGCAATGATGAAAACTGGAACAGACTGGAGAAAGGCTTCTAGACATTATTCAAGAGGAAGGTTTAACAGTCTAAGCATTAAATTGATGAAAGATGGTTCTCTAAACATGGGAAGTGAACAAGTGATTAGTGTATGAAAACATGGTTTTGGTCATTGAGCGCAAGGGATTGGCCTATGTATTCCTTGGACTCCGTTCTTTTCCTCTGATTATTTCTTTTTAGGGGCATTTTTGGTGGGGGTCAGGAATTATTTGGTGAGTTTTGGCAATGTCAGGAACACAAGGCTTTTGTATGTTTTGGCCATGGTATGAATGATTATGTTCCCCATTACCACTTCGAAGGACACATCCGGTTGATCCGATTTGTTCCATTGTAATATAAAGGTTTCTTAGGTTTGGTGTTTGTCAGTGTGTTGTGATATCACATAAACTCGAGATATTCTCGTTTTGCTAACCACTCATTTTGCACTATGTAATCATGCAAAGCATTTGTTGTACTAGCGCATAATCGTTATTGGAAAACTTGCTAGGCATCAAGGCAGGCATTTCAGCATGCTAGTCCGCACAGTTTCTCATTATGGCAATTGAACTGTTTAGGATCTTTTAACTTGAGCAGTGGAACTACACACTCAGACACGGTTTCACACCCAGTAGCACAATATTGAAGGCCCTCATGGGTATTAGGTGAATGTTCTGATTGATCATTGTAAAAGGGCAAATTAGCAACGACCAAAATATCGATATCGGTTAATATATCGGTGTACCTAAAAACTGATATATATCGGATATATCTATTTTTTTGTGATCAGTCCAAGCTATTTAAAATATCAGATATATCAGAAATATAATATCAGATTTATATTAAAAAATAGTCAAAAAGTCAAATGATATATCGTAAATATCGGATATATCGATTATCTCGGTGATATAAAGTTTTATATCGGAAATTCCGATATATATCGGAGAAAAAAAGATTTTATATTCAGTGGATATATATCAGAAATATCGATATCAATGTACTAAAATACCGATATATATTGACGACATCGGATATATCGGCGATATTTTGGTCCATGCAAATTAGTTCAATGTATCTCTCCATGCTTTCTAGTTTCTACCTTGTTAGACGCGGAATTCAAGAGATGGTTGGTCATTTGTAAAAACTTGGAAAATATATGGATATATGGTGACAAAGCAGGATGCATGGGTAACTTAATATTCTCACTTAGAACAGTGGCCAATTTGATTTTTCTAAAGTTATTGCGAGTTACATTGACAGTCGTACAGAAATCCTTACCAGCCTAGGCCTTAATTCATTTGTATGTCGAAAATGTGGCTATAATGTGCGCATAATAAATGTGTCTCTATCCCTCCTTATATATATATATTCTCTAAAAAGTAGCTACTTAAGTTAACTTTAAAATAAGTACGTAAATAAAACTTCACCTACAAAATGAATTTAAACTATCTTTGTGTGGATATGATATACTCAATATTAAGATCATCTCTACAAAATTTCAGCTCATTTAGAAACCTCTAACATTGGCAAAAAATGATTACAAAAATTCAACATTTCTAGACCGTTAGATTTTTTTTTAAAGATGACAATATTTTTTATCTATGTTAGAGGTTTCCAAATGAGCTGAAATTTTGAGAAGATAATCATTATAGTGAGTGCTTCATAATCACAAAAAATTAGGTTTGAATTCATTTTGTAGGTGAAATTTTACGTACGTACTTATTTTAAGTTAACTTAAGTAGCTACTTTTTAGAGAATTACTGTATATATATATATATCACTGCAAGCTAAGAAACGTAATCACTGCAAGCTAGTCAATAACATCGTTAATGAGATATCATTACTTCGTAACGGAAGGAGTAAAAAAAATCATCAAGATAGCGCAAAAGGGGGATCTACGCCTATAAAAGGAGGCGTCTTCTCCATTCTCAAAGGGGGGGCCAATTCTCCATCTTCTCGATCATCTATCTCCATCTCCTATCCAATCAACCAATCAAAAGCTTGAATTACGTTCGACTTAATTCGAGCTCACTAAAGAACTCGATACGTAGGCAGCTCAACATAACCGAGTTCAGTCGAACAAATACTACCTCTACATTGGCACCGTCTACCGGTTCGTCTTTTTGAGAAAAACATTCAAACCATTTTCTTAAGCCCACGAAACTTGGTAAAACCACCATGGAAGAATAACTTAAAGCTTGGTGTGGATTATCAATGGCATCAAGCGAAAAGTCAGCATTCTAAGAGATAAGTCTACATTCAACTATCCTTCATTTATACTAATTTTTAATCTTTGGATCAGTTTGAATAATCTGTGCACACTTCTATGTTGCAAGATATACTTCATACTTACAGATCACTTGCAGTCGATCCAGTATCGACTTGAGGGCTGCAACTACCACCATGTCACACGTTCTTTTATGGCAAATCAGTGACAATACAGATTCAGGAATCCATCCTACAGGTCGCTCCTTACCAGGTCAACTAAGGTGTTGGTTCAACCAATCTCAAACAAAAATTTCAGAGCATGCTAATCTATAGACCTATATCAATGAGGAGAAGCGCACTCCAGCACAACTTATCACAGAGCTATATCAAAACCTCATCCATATCTTATGCAAAGACCTCCGCCAGGTCTTCCATCAACGAAGTCGTCATCAGTCATGTCTTCCATAAACCAGGTCGTCCTTCGCCAGGTCTTCGTCAGATCAGGACAAAAACAGAAAAAGATGAATTTGCAAGAGAAAACAGTGGATTTTGACCTTGAAAATGGCCACCACAGAGTAAAACTAGATGGTGACAGTGTGCGCGCCGCCGAGATCTTTCCAAATTGGAGTCACACGTGTGATTCTGACAATTGTAGCCAAAGTTATGGCCAAAATACCAAAATACATCCAAACTTACTCCAATTAGCTAAAAATCACGATTACTTGCCATCTTTGCGCTAATCCGCCAACTCATGATACTTTAGTACCATCAATGTGCAATCTGACAACTCAACATCATCTGACTCAGATCCTCCTGTATCACTCAGTCAGGTCGTCCATCAAATCAGCGTATCATCAGGTCAGGTCAGCCTAAGCTCAAGTCATCCTCAGATCAGCTCATCCTCAAGTCAGGTCATCCTCAGATCAGCTCATCCTCTTATCAGGTTGTCCTTCAGATCAACGCATCATCAAGTCAGCTCATTCTCAAATTAGCTCAACTCAGGTCATCCTCAGATTAGCTCATCCTCAAGTCAGGTCGTCCTCAAGTCAGGTCATCCTCTGATCAGGTCATCCTCAGCCAGGTCGTTCTCAGCTAGGTCGTTCTTAGCTAGGTCGTCCATCAGATTAGCGCATCATCAGCTCAGGTCGGCCTCATCTCAGATCAGCTCATCTTCAAGTCAGGTCATCCTCAGATCAGCTCATCCTTAGATCAGGTCGTCCTCAGCTCAGGTCATCTTCAGGTCAGGTCGTCCTCAAATCAAGTCATCCTCAAGTCAGGTCAGAGCAGGTCTACAACCTGGAAGAACCAACCAATATTCCAACTATCAGTTCAACTTAAACATAATCATTGTCAGTTTAGCTTGTACACAGGTTGCCATCAGTTCACTAGAGCTTGAACGAACATCAATATTCCAGGTCGTCCTAGACTGACCACACCGCAAAGCTCGTGTCGATGATGTCAATCAATCTAAAAAAGCTTGCTCGCCATGGAGTTATACCACACACAAAAGGTTGTCAGCATATCCATCATCAATTGAAATAACAAATCAAGGGGAAACAATACTTTGTCGAATCAAGGAATCAATAAATTCCAAACCGAGAAGCATCTAAGTATTCCCAAATCAGATATAACAATTCAAAGCACGCAGTTCCCTCCTTGACAGTTCACATATACTACAAACCAGTGAGTCGCTCGAATTGCAAAATGGAAGTTCACTCCCTTGCAGTTTATTGCAAGCCAATCAAGCCATAGCCATCTCTGAACTGGGACAAGTTATTGCCATCTAAACATGTCAATCAAGCTCCAACACTGGGGCTAAACAACTTTAACACCCACAAAGGCTAGTGACGCCTCCAAAAGGCTAGCTATCAACCATAGTGATGCCCTTAAAAGGCTAGCTATCAACAAAAATGCCCTCAAAAGGCGTACAATTCAACTTAACACCAACGCCATGGTTAAGCTTAATTCAACTGTAATTACCACTCAAATGCTAATTATCAATCAAATCCAATCCAATCCACGGTACCCCCAAAAGGACCACAAATCAACTTAAGGCCTCTGATAGGGTTAAACTTGATTCAACTGTAATTACCACTCAATGGCTAATTATCAATCAAATCCAATCCATGGTAGCCCCAAAATGTCCACAAATTAACTTAAGGCCTCTGATAGGGTTAAGCTTGATTCAACTGTAATTACCACTCAAAGGCTAATTATCAGTTAAATCCAATCTACGAACTACAATCTACACACTACAAGCTACAATTTGCACACTACAACGTAAGACCTACCACATCAACTCACAAGAAAGCTCTAAACAACAAATGACATCCAGCCTACAAATACATAAAATTCAATTCGCAACAATCTCCATTTTCAACTAAGTAAGACACACGGTCTCCTTTATTATCTTTCTTTACACCACTATTCTACAAACAATGATATAAAGAAAAGGGGCTATGTCAGTACCCTCCACTCTCAACCACTCATGGCAGACCACGTGTCTAGATTACAAGTAGGTCGTGCATACAACCTAAGGCCATGTCATCCAAATGACCTAGGAAACGTAATCACTGCAAGCTAGTCAATAACATCATTAATGAGAGATCATTACTTCATAACGGAAGGAGTAAAAGAAATCATCAAGATAGCGCAAAAGGGGGATATACGCCTATAAAAGGAGGCGTCTTCTCCATTCTCAAAGGGGGGCTAATTCTCCATCTTCTCGATCATCTGTCTCCATCTCCCATCCAATCAACCAATCAAAAGCTTGAACTATGTCTGACTTGATTCGAGTTCACTAAAGAACTCGATACATAGGCAGCTTGACATAATCGAGTTCAGTCAAACAAATACTACCTCTACATCCACAAAACATTAGGGTTGAATTCATTTTCTAGGTGAAGTTTTACCTACATATTTATTTTAAGTTAACTTAAGTAGCTACTTTTTAGAGAATTACTGTTTTTATATATATACGCGTGTGTGTGTGTGTGTGTGTGTGTGTGTGTGTGTGTGTGTGTGTGGGACTAATACCCAAATCCTATGAATATTATACACGTGCCCAACACAAGCAAAACTACCAACCGACCTGTACCAAGTAGTCTTTCAGGTCGCTTCATTATAACACGTCCAGTCCAGATTGCTTCTTAGCATATCAAACCAAGTGGTCGATCTCTTCAGAGAGACCGTCCTACCAATTCGACCATTAGGCGACCTTCAGAAGGTCCACACTTGTTCACTCTATAACGACTAGTAATGGATGCCACAGCTGTCATCATTAAGACTGGAGCTCCAGGTGCGCACTTTATTACTCACCACAACTCGCCATCATGACTCATTAAATGGCCTCAAGTCCTGAACTTGACCTGATGCGGGAGAAGAGGAAACACGGGCATCTTGCCTATATAAATAGAAGAGGAACTACATCAGTACGTCTGACCTGATTCAAGTCCCCCCCACAAAAAGCTTGATACGTAAGCAGTTCGTGCACACGAACTTGGTCTAATCCAATCTTCCAACCCTTTCTCACTCAAAATTGTCTACATTTGTAAGGTTAAACGAATCTTAACCTTTACATTGGTGCCGTTTGTGGATCAAATTACTTGAAAATTCATCTACACAAATTTCAATTTCTTCTAATCATCTTCATAAAATTGTCAATTTTCAAGCCTACGAAGCATGGAAAGCCTACAATAACAAATAAAGAGTATGACCACCCAGATGGGAGCCATGAACGACAACATCAACATCTTGTGACAGGAAAAAGCCATACTAAAAAACTAGGTGGCAACCCAGAACCCAAACGAAGTCACCGCTGAGGACGGCATAAACGAGGTGAACCAACAGATCAACGAGCTATCTCAGCGTATCGAGCAGAGCACTGTGAAGAAGGACGCCACTCAGATCGTCTAGAAGATGCTGAAAACTTATCGAGCGTCCCCATTCACAGCGGATGTACTCAGTAAACCCTCCCCTCAAGATTTCATCCAGCCGCGCTTTGTGATGTTTGATGGCAGTACGTGTCCTGGTCAATTTAACACGTAGCTTGCTACATCCAGAGCCTCGCACTCTATAGTGCACAAGAGTTCGACCACCTACAATGCCTCTTGTTCCCTGCAAGCCTGAAGGACGGAGCTCTCAACTGGTTCTATTAACTGGAACCGAACTCCATTAATAGCTTCGAAAAACTGACCGATCAGTTCGCTAACCACTACATCCAAAACAGATGTAAGAAAACCGACCACGACTTACTCTTCCTGCTGTCCCAGAAGAGCGACGAGTCAATCCACTTCTTCTTAGGACGATTCAAGACCGAGTTGATGTCTATGGGCAATAACCTCAAGGAGTCCTTCCCAACCTTGGCATTCACCAAGGCGATCCAGAAACTTGGTTATATAGGTCGATAATGAAGGAGCGTCCTGAAAAATTGGAAGACATGCATGTACACTCGCGTGTACAAGTATATAAAGCTACAAAAAGCTTTAGACCACGAAGGTGAACAAGGGGAAGTCGCAGCAATCTCAGATGCTGCCCCATCCTCAAAAAAGTGTCCAAGACCACAATAATAGAAGTCTGATACCAGGACACACACAAAATGCTAGTTCGCTGTGCTGACAAGATCTCCAAGCTACATACTGGAGAAAATAAAAACAACAGCCTATTACCGGCCTGAGGTAAAATGGCCAAAAGACATACCAGGAAAGCCGTACTATGCTTTCCATAAAGCAAACTGCCATGAGACCAATGAATGTCGGGGGTTTAAGCACTACCTCCAAGACCTCATTGAGGCAGGGCATATCAAACACTACACAGATATTGTCGATGGTGACCTGCACCATAAGCTCATGGCTCGTAGAGAGCGAAGCCAAACTCCACAACATAACACCAACAGAGAATGATCTCACGCTCGAGGATGCTCAAATGAGCGATCTCGCCATGAGCGCCGCCAGCACTCATCTAACAGAGATAATAACAGGATGTCAACATGATCACCTTCCAAGATGATTCTGTCACGTCCTCTAGGGAGAAGAGGAGAAGAGTTGGTGCTCTCCAAGAAGTATACTTGTTCTCCTCCCAAGCGGCCACCATTCCACGACTAGCCAGCCACACCTCAGGAGACATAACCTTCACTGAGGCCGACCTTAACAAGGTTTGCCTCCCACACAATGAAGCCCTAGTTGTCCACGTCAAAATCAACGACTGGATAGTCAAGCGCATCCTGATCGACTCAAGCAGTTCGTGCGACATTCTGTTATCTCAAACCCTCAAAGAGATAAACTTGCCTAGGTCGGTTATGATTGATCCAATAGCCCCCCTCTATGGCTTCAATGGATCTCGAGATGACCCAATTGGAGACATCATTCTACCTATCTCAGTCGGGTCACGTGAAAATAAAGTCAGCATCAACACGCGCTTCAGCATTCTAGATGTTAACTCGTCCTATATCACTATTTTAGGACGCCGTTGGATCCACAAGATGCAGGCAGTGTCATTAACACTCCATCATGTTTTATGTTTCCCTAGCCCCAAAGGCATGATGGAGCTCATAAACAACCAGCTCGGTGCTCACAATTGCAACTAGATTTTCTCAGTCAACAAGCCTGATGGGGCTTCACTCAAAAACAAGGGAGAGATCGCCAAAACCAAGTTGGCAGAAGACTCTCTGAGGTCAATACCCTAACCAAGACCCTTGGAAGCGATCTGTCAAAGGAAAACACTGGGGGCTTGGTAGAAAACGTCCCTCCAAAAGCCAAGACCCCAGAGGTCGCCCCACCCCTTCAGGTCAAGGAGGCACCCCAAGAGACCAACACCCTAGAGGTTGGTTCAGCCCACTGAGGCAGCTTCTCAGCCCGAATTGAAGAAAAATATCAACCTAGGAACTGAGGAGGACCCCAAGTTCGTTTATGTAGGAGCTAAATTTGATCTTACTCTCAAGGCACAACCTGTAACCTTTTTATCATTGAATAAAGATGTTTTTGTTTGGTTGTACATCGATGTGCCTGGAATTGATCCCAATGTTGCATGCCATAAGTTAAATATTAACCTAAATGCTAAACCAGTTCGCCAACGACCTCGAAAGTTACCCCTTAGGTTTCTAAAACCAATCAATGAAGAGGTAAAAAATCTCAAAAAAGTTGGCTTCATTAGGAAGGTCAATTACCTTGAATGGGTCGCTAACATAGTAGTAGTCCCAAAAAAGAATGGCACAGTTCGCCTTTGCGTGGACTTTACCAACCTAAATCAAGAAACTCCTAAAGATAGTTTCCCCTTACCAAGAATCAACCGACTCGTCGACCAAACTTGTGGGCATGAACTCTTGTCATTCATGGATGTTGTAGGGGAGTTTTCGAGTATCCCCTGATCTTCCTCTGTGCCTTGTGATCTAGAAGCTTTTACTGATAGAGAAGGGATGAGATGATTGTGAGTTCAAGGTTGAACCGCCTGGCGGCTGCCTATGTATCTCTTTGTTTATTTAGAAGAATCAAACCCTATTTTGCGTAGTTCCTATGAGTGAATTCCTATGGTTTATATAAGAAGAGCTTTGAAAGTCCTAAGGTTAGGGCTATCCTCCCCGCTTGTGAGTTCCCTTCCATCTTTGGATTTTACCTTTCTATTAGGAATCCTCTCCTCATGGAAGTTTGAATCTAGACAATATCTTATTAGAAGTAGGTTTCCTTGTTGATCATAATGTTCCAACGTACATGGGAAGATTATATCTAAAAGATAACTCTTAAAGATATGTCATCACGATTCCTTCCTTATCATCAAAGATCGCCCTCTTCAATTTCTTTCTGTTCAGAAACTATCTATATCAGTTCCTAACGACTTGGAGAACTGTTATGCTTAGAGGCGGTCAATCACGTGCCTGACACATGCCTACTAAACAGTCATGTTAAACACGAGATCACTTATTCACAAAATTGATCTGATGGTCCTCGTCTCATTCTGGACACCTATAGTCCTGGGTTATTTCCCATACATGTGTCATCCATCTAATGACGGGAAATTCCCCTTACAGATGCCCCCTTTTGTGCCATCTAGCACGTGGGTGCTTAAAGCGACACTGCTTTTGGCGCGAGAATCTTTTTGCTGAACAATTGCTAGAACTGATTACGTACTCAACTAATTAAGGCTCTGAAAAGACGGCTCGAATATACATGCCATTTCCCAAAAAAGGTAATGATGGCAGTTCTATCCCGAAAAGACGCAATGCTTGGGCTAATTGTAACCGTTCATCTTATTTGTATATAAAGGATCTGGTGAGAGAACCCTCATTATCTCTACCGCTACTTTTTTCCTGTATATTCCAACCCTTTGATCTCCCGTTTAAGGTTTAACCAAAACTTGAAACTTTCTCTCTTTTCTGATCATGAATCCCAACTGGTCACTTGTAAACTTCAGAGATCTTTCCTCCCTGGAACTAATCTAAGAGAAATTCCACATCCCTAATGATATCGGTCTGGAGTGGGGGAGGTTGTCTAATGAGTTAGCCTACAAGGAAGTGGCGCTCATCACCATTGGTCAACTCAGGGCCAGACTCACTCTTCCCCTCCACCCACTGTTAAGAGAGTGCCTGATTCACTTCAATCTTGCTCTTGGTCAAGCAGCACCTTTGTTCTACAGAACTGTCATGTACTCTACCATATTGGCCAAGAGGCATGGATTCGTTCTGAATCGTTGGGTGTTTGGGTACTTTTTTGAGGTCCGGTGTATTCGAGACCAATCTTACTACTATCTCATGACCAGAGACAAGAACTCTCCGATTGTCTTTTTTGTGGGGAAGCAGAGTGACGAAGGCTGGGCTGATCACCACCTTCGTGTGTTAGGTGATGCGTGGGACGTTCGTCCTTCTGATGCTGACGGTGAACCTGTGGGAATTCCTATTCCCATAAAACACACTCATGCTCCAACCAGTAAGTTTCTTTTCTTAGGAATTTTGCAATCACTATAAGAGTCTTTCGACTGAGTTTCTTTACTATTTTTCCTTAAATGACTCTTCCCCCTGGAATCAACTAACTGCAACTAATGCTGCTACGGTGGACTTCATCAAGAAGATCCCCAAGGAACAAAGGATGTCTTGGGTGATAGTTCATGATCCCACCCATCTTTTTGAATATTTCAACATGTCTGCTGAAGATTTGCTTCAACTTGCCCCCGACTTTTCCCCTTTTGGGATAAACACTGTGAATTCTGGGCGCACAGTACTTCCTCCTCCTGTGGTTCAGGATGCTGGACTTCTTCCTCCTCTAGTTCAGGATGAATCCTTTTTGAGTACTAGAAGAAAAGGAAACCGCAAGGAGAAGAGCTATGTGGCTGCTTCCGGTGATGCTGTGACATCGGGCTCAGTTCAAAAGCCTACGGTCAGTGATGATTGTGTGATCACTGGTGGGAGGGGCCCTGAACTGCCTCATGAACTGTTGGTGACAAGCAATTTTAAAAGGGAAGTACGTGCATCCAACCATTCTAGATTGAAGAGAACTGACCCTGCTCCTGCTTCTGATATTGCCCCATCTAGTAATAAAATAAAATTTTATCCTCTAATTGTGAATGAAGAAACACTTTTCAAGGTTCCTGATATTATTCCCCACTATGGTAAGTCTTTTGAGAAAGTAGTTATATCCCTTCCAGTTCTAGATCCTTATACAGGTTCTGAACAAGCTGGTGACAATGTACCTCTGACTGTTGACCCTTCCCTCCCTGATAATCATAAGGGGAATGACATTACTGAGACAACTGCTGTAACTGTTGCTCTCCCTCCTCCTTGATTTGGTGATAGGAGGAGGATGAGTGATGACATTCCCTTCTCGCCACGATCCCCAGATTCTCCTAAAAAAGAGATGATTGTAGAGATGAGGCGTTGGGGCTGAACTGATGAGCTTCTCGTTACCAACAAACACTCTGTTAATGATGTTGATACTGTGCTTGGAGTTCTAGAAGCTGTGCAATTTCCTATTGACAAAGCTGAAGCCATTATGGCTGGGAGCCTAGATCTGTCCTTTCACCGATCTGCTGTTCATCTTGCCAAGGTGAGACCTTTTTCTCTGTTCAATGTTCTATTTATCTCATTGTGTTACTTACACATTCTATATTCTTTTCCAGTTAGTGAATAACTTTTTGGCCATGAAAAAACCATTATTGCAGCCTCTGCTGATACATCTATTGATGCCATGGCTACCGGTGAGTTGATATGGGCAAAAGATGCTACTGAGAAAAGAACTGAGGAGATGCAGATCCAGGTTGACCAGCTCTTGGCAAAAGAGAAGAAATTTTATACTGGCTTCAAGAATATGAAAGACACTATCTCCAACCTCTGGAGCTCTCTGAAAAAAGCCCAAAAAAGAGCAACTGATGCTGCCTCTTGGAAAGTGAAGTTCTTGGAACTGTGCTCCCACTTCACCACCCTGCAACTACAACATGACCAAGTCCAAGGGGAACTTCACCGTAGGAACACCGAGATGAGAACCCTTAGCTAAGTCATTACCCATGCAAATGATGTCATGTCAGGCTACGATAAGGCTCTAAATGCTGGTGAAGGAGAACATTTTCACTCTGATAAGAAGGCTGGTGACCTCTTGGCAGAAACCTCTGAGTTATATTCCCAAGTGGTGAAGGAGGTGAAGAGGAGATCAGCTGAAAATGACATTCGTTTTGCTCTGAGAGTGCTTGATGTTTCTGAAGAGTCCTTCAATGTAGCCAAATAAGTTAATTTTGAAGAGGTTATTGAGGCTATTGGCCGGGTATGTTTTTCAGTTGGATGATCAAGGACGGGTGACCAATCCTTTCATCTTATTTCCTGATCTGAGCACCAGTATTTTAGCTATTCAGAATGAACTTATGTCTGATGCCTCCTCACCTTCTGAAGAAGACACCGATGATGATATGCCTCCCGTTCAACTTCCTTTTTTGCTAGTGCCAGCTTTAGGTGAGTTTTATGTTCAGCCTTCAATCGTTCGAGCTAATCTAACCACACAGTCTGTTCCTGAGAGTGAACTAGAAGTTCTTGATGATGGTGCAGCAGCAAGCACTGATGGTGAACCGAAGTTTGATTCTACCCCTGCTCAATATGCTAAGTAAAGACTTAGCCTTTCAGTTGATGATATAGAAAACAATTATTTTTAAACAATTATTCTATGGGTCTATAATATTGAGATATGTAGCTCACATACTATTTACTTACTGAGCTTTACAGCTTTCCTATTTTATGCATGTATACTATTTACCTACTGAGCTCTATAGCTCTTCTAGTTTATGTATACATTAGAAGCATTTTATGTTATATGACATGTACTACTATGCATACTCTACCCCTGATGCCCCCAAAGTTCATTTGGAACAACAATATGTGCCCCTAGTAGGCTAAACAGATTAAAATGAGGCATAACCAGAATCTGATCAGGATACCATAGAAGCCATTCAAGTTAACTGTAACTGAAAGTTCGATCGCAATCGAGACATATGTCTTTGCGAAAGTAACTTGGTGCCATTAGCACAACACTGTGTTTAATAACGACAGGTTCTATGTATTTAAAATAAATAAGGTATCACCAAAACAGCAGTGGGGGAGTCTTCCTCAGCGCCATCATGCCGATATAGTTCCAGGCCAATAATTGCGTGCTAAGATCTGGATCCAACCCAGATCTTCCCAGCAACCCCTACACTTGATGTTTTGAGAGCTCTAGGAACTGGCATACAGTT
Source organism: Coptis chinensis (assembly GCF_015680905.1). Taxonomy (NCBI): domain Eukaryota; kingdom Viridiplantae; phylum Streptophyta; class Magnoliopsida; order Ranunculales; family Ranunculaceae; genus Coptis; species Coptis chinensis. Next base: position 78,632,972 of record NC_141463.1, on the reverse strand, counting down.
CTGGCTCTCAAGAACACTATCTCTTGTTCCAAGTCAAACTGGCATACATTTTACTGAATAGTTAGTGTGGTTAGATTCCCTAAAAGCTTAACCCATCGAGAATAATCATAGTTTGAAAGAATTGATATACAGTTCTAGCTGCATAGGGATGAGAAAGGAACTGGCATATAGTTCAACTTCCCCATACTCATTATCACTGGTTCTAAAGCAAATTAGCATACAATATTCTTGAACAAATAGTGAGAAAATAATTCCCTAAAGGCTTAGCCCATTGTGGATAACAAATAAAGAACGTGAAATGAATAAATTCGATTACAAGGTGAAGAACTTTATTGATAATAAAATTTGCATAACAAAGCATGAAATAACAATTTACTGATAGTACTTGTGAAGGTACTGTGCGTTCTATGGTTTGCCAAGAACGTCACCTTCAACAATGCGTAGGTAGTAAAAACCAGTTCGACCAACCTTGTCGATGATGTATGGTCCTTCCTAGTTGGGTCCAAGCTTGTTGTTGGGCTATGGGATCTCGCACAGAACCAGATCACCAGATTTGAAAGATCAAATCCATACTCTCTTGTCGTATGATCATTTCAGAATCTACTGGTTGGCAGCTAAGTGCAATGTGGCACCTTCTCACTTTTCATCTAGGAGATCCATTTCTCCGCATAACAACTCCTCATTGTCCAGGGTGTGCACAACGTCGAACTTTTGAGTGGGAGCTACCAGTTCAGGAGGTATGACAGCTTCAGTTCTGTAGGTCAATGAAAATGGGGACTCACCAGTTGATCGTTTGGGTGTAGTTCGGTATGCCCATAGGACCTTAGGTAGTTCCTCTACCCATAAACCTTTTGCGTCATCTAATTTACACTTCATGTTATCCAAAATAACCCTATTAGAGGCTTCAGCCTGGCCATTGCCTTGTGGATACCTTGGAGTTGAGAACAGATGGGTAATGTGAAACTCCTCACAGAGTTCAGTGACCAATCCTCCAGCGAACTGTTGCCCATTATCTGAGATGATAACTTTGGGTATGCCAAACCTACAGACAATGTTGTTCCAAATGAACTTTCTGACGTCCTGTTCTCGAATGAAGATAAGAGGAACTGCTTCTATCCACTTGGTGAAGTAATCTGTTGCGACCAGTAAAAATCTGACATTGCCGGGAGCGGGTGATAGAGGTCCTACAATGTCAGTTCCCCACTGTGCAAATGGCCATGGGCTGACCAATAGGTATAGTTCTGTTGCTGGAGCATGGATAAGAGGAGCATATCGTTGACACTTTTCACATTTATTTGCGGGCAAAAACTTATGCATCATTTTGCATATAAGGCCAAAAGTATCCTTGCTTTAGGATCTTGAGAGCTAGTTTTTTGCCCCCAGCATTATAACAACCCTATTTTTCATTCCCAATTTTTATTAAATGTATATAAAATTAAATAATAATAAAAAGAAAAGATAGAGATAGAGATAAGGATAGAATCATAAAAACGTGGGAAGTGGGATAAGTAGTTGTTGGAAATAAGGGGTGGGGGTTTCGGGTGTTTTGGTTTTACCAAACACTCGTTCTTGTTTTTGGAGAGAGTTTTTTTTAAGAAAAAGAAAATAAAAAGAGAAGGGACGTGCTCAAAAAAAAAGGGAGGGAGAGTTCTAGGTTTAAAAACAAAGAGAAAAGAAAATGTAAAAAGAAGAGGTATTGGCGGCTTCTAGTGTGGCATCACTTTCCGGTTTTCTTTACCAGACTCTAACTAATGTTTTTGCAATCTCGGGTGAGTACCCTAAACTCTAAGCCGTATTTCTTTAAAACCTTGATACTGATTAATATATATTTTTCTATTAGTAATTTAGTTCGTTGATTTATTGGAACCTTAAGATGAAACCAAGTATTGTTAGTTTGATCGATCATACCGTGTTACTGAACTTCCATCGCGTTTCCTTTCTCTTTACATACAACAATATGTGTTTCGTGGGGTATATGCATGTGTAGATGCTAACTGTTGGACTATTGGTCATTCATTGACTTAGAATATTAGAATCTTAGAGGTGTACTATCATAACTTTTTATACCAAAGCGACCCTCTCTTGATATTACAAATCCGCTGATAATAAGTTAATAACCGAGAGTTCGAGACTATAAATAAAAGAGTTGTACAACCAACACTAAACAACGATTCAGCCACTACAAGAAAAGTGTTGCGACCTTTGCCGTTTTTATGTGGTCATGTAATCATGTGGGTACTGTTTATATATATGATATTAGCTTCAGGTACTTTTTCTTTTATTATATTAGATATGTGGCTACTTGGTACTATTTAATTCTACACATGATACAGCTACAGGTGAAATAAATTACTATTCAATTGAATGAGATGTGGTCAAAAGTAGAAATGTTTGACTGAGATACATGAATATATTTTTCTCTATTCTATGATTAAATACCGAGTGTTGTCGCTGGTCTGATTTCGAACAAAATTTTGATTTAGTTATAGTTTGAACTAGAATTTTAGGAAAACATAAAAATATAAGGTCTGGAAGTCTGCTTTCCAACCCAATCGACCTCGTTGCATTCCGAGGTTTGTGGATATGGTTACGGTGTTTGGAAGTTAGCACGTCAGAATTTTCTGACTGCAGAAATCCGGATCTGTGCCTGTTTTCGAACCACTTTTTCACATAGTTAGGTTCAGATTCAAACTCTCACCAAAACATGAAAAAATAAGTTTTATGTGTCTGCTTTCCAACCCAATTGGCCTCATTGCATTCCGAGGTCTGTGGTGATAGATATAAGGTCTGGAAGTTTGGTTGACAGAAAACAGTGCGTCAGAAATCAGTTTCTGCGCACTGTGTTCAAGTCCAGTTTTAAAATAGTTAGGGTGAGAGTTATAATTTTTATAAAACATAAAAAAGTAAGATTTGGAAGTCTCATTTCTATTCCAATTGGCCTCATCGCATTCCGAGACCCGTGGAATTAATTATGGTGTTTGGAAGTTTGACTGGCAGAAAACAGTGCGTCAGAAATCAGTTTCTACGCACTGTGTTCGAGCTTAGTTATCGAACATTTAGAATAAGATTGGGTATTTTTGTAAAACATAAGAAAGTAAGTTCTGTGTGTTATCTTTTCAACGCAAAAAGCCTCGATGCATTTGGACACCTGTGGAATATGTTGTGTCATTCGGAAGATAGTCCGTCAGAAATCTAGTTTGCTAAAAATTAGGATTTTTACCGTTTTCAACTTAAGTTTTCTTCTAGATAGGCTGAGGTTGGGACTTCAAGTTCTACATGAAAAAGTATGTCTACCTACCCTAGTTTCTAGATAATTAAGTTACATGTCATTTGGATGAATGTAGGAAAAACTATAGCATTGACTATGTGGCTGGTAAGAACTACGAAGGCTTGATTCCAATCTTGAAAGATTTGGATACGTAGGCAGCTTTGAGCAAAAGTGCAGCCACTACACTACACTACAGTATATCTATAATATATATATTTGTTTGTGTGATAACTATGTGATTGTGTTAGAAATTACTGTTGTTTTGAGACTACATAAATATATATGTGTGAGATAGAAGTTGTATATGAATATAGACTTTAGTATATGTGGATCTATTTTGGACATTAGTGTGTGTGGACTTGAAGTTGGGCTAATAAACTATTTGTTTACGATATTGTGTATATGAGTGTAGTTATGTAAATTGTATTTGTTTGATTATAAGTCTGTTTACATTCAATGATATTTAAGTGTTTGATTTGCCTTGACGCGCGAAAATGACTCTCTGCATGTGTGGTCTGTTTTGACATGAGTAATGCTAGTATAATTATAAGTGATAATAATGTTTTAATGTGTCGCCCACATCTTTAGAACTCTCCACGCCTCAAGATTTGGTAATGAGATATTATGACTTGTGATGTCATGTGATAGATGGGTATTCATTGAATGTGCCATGAATGACCCAATAGTTTGGACTGCCCTAGATAGGAACTAAGGTATTCGCCTTGCGGGTTGGTCGTAATCCTTGAATGTACGGGAATGTAGGTTTGGGTATTCCTTGAATGTGGCGGGAATGACTCAGGGCATTCATTGAATGTGCCATGAATGGCCCGTTAGTGTTATGATGGGTATTCATTGAATGTGGCGGGAATGACCCAAGGTATTCATTGAATCTGCCATGAATGACCTGAGATTTTATGGCCAAAGAGGCTGTGATTATGTGTATGGAAAGCCCAAAGATGGCTCTGATATAGTGATACTCGGTGGGAGAGAGGCACACATGTATGTGTGATTTGGCAAATGTGTGGAGTGCAAATCGTGGAGTAGGAACTAAAGGTTGGGTTGAGTCTGTTTATAAATGAGTCAACAAGATAATTAATAAGCAAAGTGAAATATTGATTTTACGTATGAATGAGTTATTGCCTATGACTATTTATGTATATGCTTTCTTACAAAGAAATATATAGGTGGTTTGTGTGAGGTTATGGATGTGAAGTGTGATTGGGAATAATATTATTGAATGCTTGTGATTTTTTATGTGATTGTGGAATGACTGTAAAATGATATGTTATTATGAAATCATTAATGACTTGTAATAGTCTGAGATATATAGTTATGCACTTGGAAACTTTATGACGTAATGATGTCATGTGAATGACTACCCTTAATATAGGTGGTATGATAAGTAGTATTCCCTGAATATGCGGGATGAACTATGTTGTATTAATTAGACTTCAATGTCTTAAATGAGATTTGATTATGAATGAAAATTTGACTGGCTGAGATAAATCCTTTTATAGTGCTGTCTAACTCTGTTTTTGCAGGAGGGTATGATCTGTTAATCTTTTATGCAGGGACGTAAATATCCTACCCTGAGACGACGTGCTGGCTTAAAGATAATGTGTATCAAACCAATATTTAATAAGTGGTATTTCTGTTGTGAGTTATCTTGGAAATGTATATTGGGATTGAAATCTTACTTGGGAAGAAACTACACGCCGTTTTGGAAAACGAAACTATATTGTCTTCCAAGTTGAAATGATTGGTAATGTTATATTTATTAATTTGAAAGATATATATATATATATATATATATATATATATATATATATATATTGTTATTAGTCTACTCATACCAGCAAATTCAATTTGTTGACCCATGTTTGCTTTGTTTTGCAACGTGGGTGTGTTCTTGAGAACATAGATGGTTGAATGCAGCGGATGAAGACGCTTGATTGGGATTCGCTCTTGGAGTCTTACTGGTATAAGTTTTATGAAGTATAAAGTCTTGATTTGAAACAGATGTAATAGAGTGGTTTAGTAAATTCTTGAATTTGTACATTAAGAGTTGTTCGTTTGGTTTTAATTTGATCTCATATTTTAATATCGTGGTTGATAATGGGTTATTAGGGTTTTGTTTCATTCTGGATTTTCAAAAGATGGAATAGGGTGTGGATAATTCCCTATTTTTAATTTATGGAAATTTGGGGTGTGACAAGCATGGTTGCCACAAATTCCTTTATGAACTCTCGCATAACCTGTTCAGCGAGGTCTGGGGAGAGACATCTGAGATGAGGTCCCAGAAAGGACTTCTTGTATAGATCATCTTCAATGAGGGCAAATCTTTGTATCTTTGTAAGCAGACACCTGGCTACATTCTTATCCTCAGGGAGTGTCCCGTCTTTGAGGTAGGACTTATATGAATCCATCCAATTTGGAGTGATGGCTGGAATAACACAAACTATTATAATTGTGAGTGCTTGAATGCTGGATTTCTCTTGGAACTCTATAGGGATGGAACGAGACTCACTGTCGCCCAACATCGAGGCAACATATGTCAAAGCATCTGTGTGTCGATTTTCTGATCGAGGCAGCTGATAAAACTGAATATTCTCAAACTTGCCCTGAAGACCCCTCACCAGTTCCAAGTATTTGGCCATTCGTTCGTCCCTGGCCTCATATCCTCCATCAACTTGAAACACAACCAGCTGTGAATCACTAAAAATTGTGAGGTGTGCTAGGCCCAGGTCAAGAGCCATTGTGAGGCCAGCAAGTGTCGCCTCATACTCTGCCTCATTGTTAGAGGCATTCCAACCTAACCGGATAGATTTCTCCAGTCGCATGTTGTCAGGAGTAACTAACACAGCTCACACTTCTGCACCTCTGTCATTTGAAGGCCCATCCACAAACAGTCGCCAACCAGAGCTCGACTCCTATGGGTCTGGACGGGTGTTTGGAGATTCAGGCAGGAGGCCATCATTTGAACTGGGGGTTGTTGAGTTGTACCCAGTGTAGGTCATTGGGAAATCTCCCAAGAATTCTGCTAGTGCCTGACCCTTTTCTGAGATTCGTAGGATGTAGATAATATCATACTCTGACAGTTGCATGGACCATTTAGCTAACCTATGTGACCTGTTCGGCCTTTCCATAACAGATCATAACTGGTATTCTGTGATTATCCTGATAGTGTGGGACTGGAAGTATGGTCGTAATTTCTCTGCTGCAAAAATAAGGGCTAAAGCAACTCTTTCGAGTTTAGGATATCTTGTTTCTACTGGTAGGAGCGTTCAGCTCAAGAAATAGACAGGTTTTTCAACCTTCTTTTCATCCACATGTATCAATATAGAACTGATACCGTAGTCAGATGAACAAAGATACAGACCCAAAACTTCTCCCTCAACTGGTTTGGAAAAGATTGGTGGTGCCCCCAGGTACGTTTTGACCTGATCGAATACTTTTTGGCATTCTTCCGTGTATGCAAATGAGGTATTTTTTCGCAGTAACTGAAATAGAGGTTTGCACTTATCTGAATTCTTGGAGATAAACCTGTTCAAAGCTGCTAACCTACCTGTAACTTTTTGAACCTCTTTCATATTTTTAGGTGAAGACATTTCTATGAGCGCCCGGATCTGATATGGGTTTGCCTCGATTCCTCGCTTAGTAACCAGATACTCTAAAAACTTCCCTGATGAGATAGCAAAAGCACATTTGGCAGGGTTGAGTTTCATGCGATACTCTCGGAGAATGTCAAATGCACATTTCAAGTGGGAGAGATGATCTCCCCGTCTCAGGCTCTTGATCAAGAGATCATCTACATACACCTCCATAATGTCGCCTATCAATCTTTCAAACATTTTGTTTACCAAACGTTGGTACGTGGCTCCCACATTTTTCAGTCCGAACGGTGTAGGGGATTTTTCCAGTTTTCCCTTATCTTTCTTTGTGTCTTGTGATCTTGGAGCCTTTAAATGAATGGAGAAGGGATGAGATGATTGTGAGTTCAAGGTTGAACTGTCTGACGGATGCCTACGTATCTCTTTGTTTATTATGGAGAATCAAACCCTATCTTGCGTAGTTCCTAAGAGCGAAATCCCTATAGTTCATATAGGAAGAGCTTTGAGAGTCCTAGGGTTAGGACTGTCTTCACCGCTTGTGAGTTCCCTTCCATCTTTGGACTCTATCTTCCTATTAGGAATTCCCTCTTTATGGAAGTCTGAATCTAGACCGTGTCTTTATGAGAGGTAAGTTTCCTTGCTGATCATAATGTCCCATCGTGCATGGGAAAATTATATCTACAAGGTAACTCCTAAGATATGGCTTCACGATTCCTTCCTTATCATCAAATATTGCCATCTTCAGTTTCCTTTTGTTCAGGAATTGTCTATATCTGTTCCTAACGACTGGGGTAACTATTATGTTTGAAGGCGGTCAGTCATGTGCCTGACACATGTCCACTAAACACTCATGCTACGCACGAGATTACTTACTCACAGAATTGATCCGATGGTCCTCGTCTCATTCTAGACATTTATAGTCTTAGGTTATTTCTCATACACGTGTCATCTGTTCAGTGAAGGGAAATCCCCCTACAGATGCCCCCTCTCGTGCCATCTAGCATGTTGGCACTTGAAGCGACGCTGCTTTTGGTGCGAGAATCCTTTTTCCAGAACTGTTGTTGGGAACTACTAACGTACCCAACTAATTAAGGCTCTGAAAAGACAGCTCGAACAGACACGTCATTTCCCAAAAAAGGTAATGATAGTGGTTCAATCCCGAAAAGACGCACCGCTTGGGTTCATCCGAACCATCCATCTTATCTGTATATAAGAGATCTGATGAGAGAACTTACATTATCTCTTCTACTAGTTTTTTCTGCATACTAAACATTTTGATCTCCCGTTATGGTTTAACCAAAACTTGAAACTTTTCATCTTTCTTGACCATGAATCCTAACTGGTCACTTGTAAACTTCGAAGATCTTTCCTCACTGGAACTGATCCGCGCAAAGTTTCACATCCCTGGAGATGTTGGCCTGGTGTGGGGGAGGTTATCTGATGAGTTAGCCTACAAGGAGGTGGTGCTCATCACCATTGGTCAACTTAGGGCCGGACTTACTCTTTCCCTTCACCCATTGCTATGAGAGTGTCTGATTCACTTTAATCTTGCTCTTGGTCAGGCAGCACCCCTGTTTTATAGAATAGTTATGTACTCTGCCTTTCTCGCCAAGAGACATAGATTTGCTCTCAACCGTTGGGTGTTTGGTTACTTTTATGAGGTCCGGCGTATTCGAGACCAATCGTACTATTACCTCATGACCAGAGATAAGAATTCTCCGATCGTCTTTTTTAAGGGGAAGTAGAGTGACGAAGGCTGGGCTGATCACCACCTTCGTGTATTGGGTGATGCTTGGGACATTCGCGCCATCTGATGATAATGGAGAGCCTATGGGGATTCCTGAGCCCAGAAAACACACCCATGCTCTAACCAGTAAGTCTTCCTACTTAGGTACTTTATAACTTGATATATGAGTCTTTTGCCTGAATATCTTTTGCTATTATTCCTTAGATGACTCTTCCCCCTGGAATCAACTAACTGCAACTGATGCTGCTACGGTTAACTTTATCAAGAAGATCCCCAAGGAACAGAGGATGCCTTGGGTGATAGTTCCTGATCCCACTCATCTTTTTGAATATCTCAACATGCCTACTGAAGAATTGCTACAACTTATTCCTGGCTCTTCCCCCTTTGGGATAAATACTGTGAATTCTGGGCGCACAACACTTCCTCCTCCTGTTGATCAGGATGTCAGACTTCTTCCTCCTCCAATTCAGGATTAATCCTCTCTGATTACTAGAAGAAGAGGAAACCGCAAGGAGAAAGTTTGAGGCCATTTCCAGTGAAGCTGCGATGTTGGGTTCAGTTCAGGAGCCTGCTGTCAGTGATGATTGTGTGATCATTGGCGGGAGAGGCCCTGAACTGCCTCATGAATTGCTGGAGGCTAGCAATTTCAAAAGGGGAATGCGTGCATCCAATCGTTCTAAAGTGAAGAGATCTGATATTGCTTCTAATGTTGCCCTTTCTAGTAAGAAAACTAAGTTTCACCTTCTCTCTGTTAGTGAAGATACATTTTTTAAGGTTCCTGCTAGTATTCCCCCACCTGTTAAGTCTTGTAAGAATATAGTTGTACCTCCACCAGTTCCAATTCCTTCTATAGGTTTTGAATGAACTGGTGATAATGTCCTTCTGACTGTTGACCCTCCCCTCTCTGATAATCGCAAAGGGAAGGGTATTGATGAAACCACTGCTATAACTATCGCTTTCCCCCCTCCTTAATTTGGGGATAGAAGGAGTGAGAGTGATGACATTCCTTTCTCGCCTCGATCTCTAGATTCCCCTGAAAGGGAGATGATAGTGGAGATGAGGCGTTGGGGATGAACTGATGAACAATCTGTTACCAACAAACATTATGTTAAAGATGTTGATATCGTGCTTAGAGTTTTGGAAGCTGTGCGACTTCCTGTTGACAGGGCTGAAGCCAATATAGATGGGACCTTGGACCTGTCCTATTGTCGATCTGCTGTTCACCTTGCCAAGGTAAGACTTTCTTCTCTGTTCAATGTTCGGTTTCTCTCATTGTGTTACTTACACATCCTATATTCTTTTCTAGTTAGTGAATAACTTTTTGGCTATGAAAGACCCCATCTTTGCAGCCTCCACTGATTCCATGGTTACCGGTGAGCTGATCTAGGCGAAAGAGGCCGCTGAGAAGAGAACTATAGAGCTGCAGATCCAGGTTGACCAGCTCTTGGCGAAAGAGAAGAAATATGATATTGGCTTTAGGAACATGAGAGATACTATCTCCGACCTTCGGAGCTCTCTGGAGAAAGCCCAAAAAGGAGTTGCTGATGCTGCCATTTGGAAAGTGAAGTTCTTGGAACTGTGCACCCACTTCACTACCCTGCAAGCAAAACATGATCAAGTTCAAGGGGAACTTAACCGCAGGAACACTAAGATGAAGACACTTGGGCAGGCCATTGCCAATGCAAATGAGGTCATGTCAGGCTATGAGAGGGCTCTAAAAGAGAAACGTCTTCACTATGATAAGAAGACTGGTGACCTCTTGGCAGAGACCTCTGAGTTCTATTATCAAGTGGTGAAGGAGGTGAGGAAGAGGTCAGCTAAAAATGTCGTTCACTTTGCTCTGAGAGTACTTGATGTTTCTTAAGAGTTGTTCGAGGCTGCTAGACAAGTTAAGTTTGAGGAGGCTATTGAGGCTACTAGATATGTCTCTCAGTTGGATGCTCAGGGGCGAGTGACCAACCCTTTCATCTTGTTTCCTAATCTAGACACCAGTATCTTAGCTATCCAGGAAGAAATTATGCCTGATGCCTCCTCATCTTTTGAAGAAGACAGCGATGATGACCTGCCTCCATTCCTTTTCTACCAGTTCCAGTTTTTGGTGAATGTTCTATTCAACCAACCATTCCAGCTTTAGGTGAATGTTCTGTTCAGCCAACCGTTCCAACTAATCCAACCACACAGTCTTATGGTGCAGCATCACGTATTGATGGTGAGCCAAAGTTTGATTCTACCCCTGCTTCATAAGCCTTTCAGTTGATGATTCACATAAATAATTATTTTATGGGTCTGTAATATTGAGCCATGTAGCTTGTTTCGACCCCCACCTATGTGGCGAACGTCCATTGGTAGGAATCTCCACTTTATTCGTTTAATCAACAGGGCTAAAACCCAATTTGCACTACCATGGATCAATGTACAGGCCTATTAACTCATGTGTCTAAGGCTGAACCTTAGCCACATGGCTTGCCACTAATGTACATTGATTTATGTCCAGATTCATTTCTTATCAAAGAGATAATTATCAGTTGAGAGTTATATTCTATCACAATGACTCAAGCGACAATAATACTTGAGCTACAAGGATTCTCTACTCTACATATATAAATACTAAACTATTTTTCATTCAGAACTACGTTCTTGAGACTTGATCCCATCGATAATTTGGGTACGTAGGCAACCGAAAGGTACAGTCTCATCATTCTCTCAATCACCATCACTTTCCTTACTACTCTTCTACGTTATTCACCTATTTCGTCATCACTTAGTGTTTTGATCATATTTGGTCGAAACATAATTGGCGCCGTCTGCGGTTCTTATTCAAAACCGACGATCACGTTCTACAAAAATTATGATGAATACTCGACGAGCCTAAGTTCTCGATGCACTTACTGACGATCATCGCGAATGTGAGGTTCAAAGTCAACCTGGCGGTATAGGACTACTCCATCCTATTCCTTTTCAACATCCGACAGAAAACTAACCGCTACCTTCCACCCGATCGCCAAATTATTCAAAGATGAAGTTATTGCCTCGGCGATTCTTCAACATCTGTTGCGGATAATGTCCGGCCATATGTCTCGAGGCATTCTTGTATTGAAAATATTACAATCGGCCTTGTTTCATCTTTGTCGGGGACGTCTTAAGCTTACTTCAAAGAAGGAATAGTCGGTTTATACTTGTTGAATATCCATTTGCACAAGTTTTTTCGCAACGTCTACGGATCGAGTCGCGAGAATGGAAAAGTTATCTTAAGCGTTTACAACATTGTCTCGACACTCATACAATTAAAGCGTAGACAAACTTTGGTTTCGCTAATGACTGATTTTCTTATTGATTATATTCCTATGTCGAAAAGCATTACTTTCGATGAGGAAAAGCGTCGATCTCTAATTGTCATTACCTCCCGGGCGATGACTTGAAATATTTATCGGATATATCAACTACTTGCTAGATTTACACCGATAGTTCGCGATAATAAGTCTGCCTCCGGTCTTGTTTGTGTCATCTTGAAGTCTGAATGAAGACATAATTGAGAGGTCTCTACATTGGGGATTTGACGTCAAATAATATGGCCGAGTCCCGAATCGTCATTTGTGGTATACTGTACAACTCTTCACCGGGCATTAACTAAGTTACGATTAATTATTCTAAGCTAGTCGTTAGCCAATTTGAATGATAATATCGCTCCTTGAATGATAGAATGGATGTTTATTTAGACTTCGTTCAACGAATTGCATGAAATTTTCGTCTATCATTCCGTGATGCGATTATCCGCGTTATGATGTAAGGCATCCCGATTCTATCGCATACTTATCCGTGGAAAATCAAAGTCGCCACTGTTATCTTGGATTAACCACTTATCTTTGTAAGATGATTCCAACGAGCTTGGCACCGATAATGTCTCGGTATCTACCGACGACGATCATCGGTACCGACGATGCTCGAGGAATTCCCGATGACTAAAAACTCTATCACAAAGCCAAAGACAAGTCTCAATCCTATCCTTCGTTGTTTTGGGAAGAGCGAACAATTTACTAGGCCTCGAAGGAATTCATTCGGGACTATGTGAACACCACTCCGGGGCTTAAGTCTCGGCTCACATAGCAATGACCCAATGGTATTGGTGGCCATACATGCCAAAGGATGTTAAAGCGTTTGTCAGAAGTGTGTGCCTTGTCAAACACATGATATATGATATGTGTCAACTTCCCAACGAAGCGTCATCCAATCCATAAACCTTGGTCATTTGCGAAATGGGGCCTTGACATTGTTGGTTTATTTCCGGCGACCCGGCGTTGTTAGTTTCGGCTCGTCGCAACAAATTATTTTACTAAATGAGCGGACAAAATTAACAAGTTGAACGAAAACCCGAGTTCTAATGTTACAATTTTGTTTCCATCGCAACGCATTACTATCGCTCGGGCAAAATCGACGAAATTACCACGTTTAATTTCATCGGTCCTTGAACGCTTTTACGCCGCTTAGTCGTTACTATCGCCGACAAAATCGGCCGAAATTACCACGTTTAATTTAGCCTAAGTTGAACTTATTTGTTACACTCACTTAGTTAGATTACTATCGCTACGACAAAATCGGCCGAAATTACCACGTTTAATTTCGTCGGTTTAAGATGAACGCTTTTATGCTTTCGCTTAGTCGTTATTATCATTACGAAAAAAATCGACGGTTACCGCGTTTAGCCGTCGATCTAAGTTTGAACGCTTTTACGTTTGTTTAGTCGTTACTATCGCTACAACAAAAACCGCTTGAAATTACCACGTTTAATTTCATCAATCTAAGTTGAACGCTTTTACGGCTTAGTCGTTACTATCACTACAACAAAATCGGCGAAATTACCACGCGTTTAATTTGATGGGTCCTAAGATGAACGCTTTTACGCCGCTTTAGTCGTTATTATCGCTCCGACAAAATCGTGAAATTACCACATTTAATTTGGTCTAAGTTGAAACATTTTATTACGCTCGTTTAGTCGTATTATCGCTACGACAAAATCTGACGAACTTACCACATTTAATTTCGTCAGTCTAAATTGAACGATTTTACACTCGCTTAGTCGGTTACTCACGCTATGTCAACTGATGAAGTTACCCGCTTCGTTTAAAATTATCATTCTGCGTCGGAGCATTTTTTCGCTCAATCTAATTTTGCAAGCTTAAAGTTAGCATTGGGGGCGTCTCGTTCTATTTCATTTCAACTACATAAATCTACAACATTGTCAGTTTTCCGCAGGTATGTTATCTGAGACAACAACAATATTCAATAACAAACTCATACTTTATTTTTATTTTTCATCAAAAAAAGTTTTAGCTCTATGGTATTACATTCACACAATTACCTAATCAATTGTCTTTGTCAATTGTCTTACGGTCGCTCGATTAAATCTTCGTTTTCTTCTTCGAAATCTGCATTTGCTTCGCTTAGCACTTTCGGTTAACTATCTTCCGCATTCATTATTTTTTCTAAGGCATTGTGCCGCTCTTTCTCAACGAAACTTCTGTCAGCTTCTTTAATTCTTCTACGACATTTATTGATGTTTTTTCTGTGCTAAACTTTTCTCCGTCGACTCTTTATGAATATAATTTGCTCGTAATACTGTCATTTCTCCGTGTGGCGAGAATTCACATTACGTCAACTGTCTTCGCGAAAACTTTATCGGCTTCATTATTTTTCTAAGGCATTAAGTCAAACTTTTTACGTTTAACTTTTCGAAGTTAATCTTTCCGTCGGCTTCATTTTTTTTCTAAGGCATTGTGCCAATCTTTCTATGATAAATTTTCCTAGCGATAATTTTTAGTCAAACCGTTATTTTTTTCTAAGGCATTACGCTAATCTTTTCTACGAGAAATTTTTCCGAAAATTTTTAAACTGACTTTGTTATTTTTTTTCTAAGGCATTGTGCCAATCTTTCTCGATAAATTTTCCTAGCGATAATTTTAGTCGAAACCGTTATTTATTTTTCTAAGTCAACGGCTGATCTTTATCGAAAAAATTTTCCGAGCGAAAATTTTTAAGAGCTTCATTATTTTTTCGAAGGCATTGTGCCGATCTTTCTACGAGAAATTTTCCGAGTGAATTTTTTTTGACAGCTTTATTATTTTTTCTAAGGCATTATACTGATCTTCTGTTTAAATTTTTCGATCGAAAATTTTCGACATTCAAACAGATGATTCCCGACAACTTCGTTCCATCACCACTCATCAACAACAAACCACCTCCACTCCTCAATTTTCATGCCACCACCACTAATTTCCAACCCCATCTCCAACATCAAGTTATTCCACAAACTCAACAACTCACTGAATTCCAGCAACAAGTCATCCCTACCGACACTTTTGGTCGGTTTTCATCAGTTTTTTTGAACCAAAATTCCGTTGGTTTCTGTTTTTCTTCTAAGGCGCATTACCCAATTTCTCTTGCTTGTTACGTCTTTTATTTTCAGTAGTGATCCAGCAACTTCTTTTCTTTATTGCTTTCTATTTCTGCGTTTTTGTCAGTGTCCTTGGTATTTCGATTAGTTGCTGGCGCTAAGTTCTCTACGTCTTTCCGTATTGAGCATATCAATTTCACCTACAAACTTAGTTCGATTAATGTCGGATACAAAACACCCAAGGAAAATTCGCACTTTAGAAATAGAAAGAAATACATATAAGTTATCGTCATCTTACTTTTAACAAGCCTCGCGGTTTTCCTCCTCGGTGACGGTATATATTGCACTGCCGGACTAGCCGAAGACTTATCAATGGTCGGTTGGTTAACTTTCTCCGGCAATTGGTTTTTCTGTACCTAGGCTCTCGTGTCATGTACAGGGATTCCCGACCCTTTCTACTCTCATCTATTAAGCTCATTAAAAATCAAAAGCAACTTAACATGCCTCAATATTCAAATTCATTATTTTTTTTCCTTCACGTTTTGTTTTAACTTCTTCCAATTACAACATGTTACTTTTCTCACCGACCTTCCATGACTGCCCTTCCCCTAATTTGGTGGTATTTTGTCGCCGTTCAATCCGTATTATTAAGCTAATCTTAGTAGCAATGTGGCATATCAATTTTGAGTGGGTGATGATATGTGGACATGAACTACCAATCTTATATAGGGTCGAACTGTTTTTCAATTCTGATGGGATTTTTTTCTAATCTAACTTCATCTCTAATCTCAATTCTTATCTCCTCCACATTCTTATCTCATCGGAACACTTTGAGTCCAATTAGTATTTAACTTCTTTTTATTACTATTATTACTAAACTGTCCCTACGTTTAATTTTCAACGGTATAATCCAAGTATCGCTATTCCGTTGGCACGCTTCGTCGAATTCAAATTTCGTATTATTACGTGGTGGCGTTGATCTGATTTTAAGCTAATCGAATTTTTTGCAATTTTTTTTCTGTGCATATTTTATTTTTTTCTGTGCATTTTCGACCATCTTTTATTTAACTACATAGCGTCCCATATACGTTAGTTTGACATTATTTCGTTCCCGATAATTCACGATTTTTTTTTTCGACAGTCAATTTTCCAATTATTTCTTTTTTTTGACGACACCGTTATACATTCCGCTCATTTTTCTTTCTTCTTTGCCATATGAACTTTGTTCGCATGCCAAAGAGGGGGCGGTGTTTCGACCCCCACCTATGTGGCGAACGTCCATTGGTAGGAATCTCCACTTTATTCGTTTAATCAACAGGGCTAAAACCCAATTTGCACTACCATGGATCAATGTACAGGCCTATTAACTCATGTGTCTAAAGGCTGAACCTTAGCCACATGGCTTGCCACTAATGTACATTGATTTATGTCCAGATTCATTTCTTATCAAAGAGATAATTATCAGTTGAGAGTTATATTCTATCACAATGACTCAAGCTACAATAATACTTGAGCTACAAGGATTCTCTACTCTACCTATATAAATACTAAACTATTTTTCATTCAGAACTACGTTCTTGAGACTTGATCCCATCGATAATTTGGGTACGTAGGCAACCGAAAGGTACAGTCTCATCATTCTCTCAATTACCATCACTTTCCTTACTACTCTTCTACGTTATTCACCTATTTCGTCATCACTTAGTGTTTTGATCATATTTGGTCGAAACATAGCTCACATATAATTTACTTTACTGAGCTCTGTAGCTCTTCTATTTTATGCATGTTATTTACTTACTGAGCTCTGCAGATCTTCTATTTTATGTATGCCTTCGAAGTATTTTATGTTATATTACATATATTACTGTGCATACTCTACCCCTGTTGCCCACAAAGTTCATTTGGAACAACAATAGGTGACCCTAGTAGGCTAAACAGATTAAAATGAGGCATAACCATAATCTGATCAGGATGTCATGGGAGCCATTTCAACTTAACTGTAACAGAGAGTTTGATTGCATAGAGGCATATGCCTTTGCGAAAGCAACTTGGTGCCATGAGCACAACACTGTGTTTTAAAACGATATGTCCAATTTATTTTTAAAAAATAAAAAGGGTATCACCTGAACAGCAATAGAGGAGTTTTCCTCAGCACCATCATGCCGATATAGTTCTAGGTCAATGATGGTGTGCTAGGATATGGATCCTACCTAGATCTTCCTAGCAACCCCTTCGTTTGATGTTTTGAGAGCGTTCAGAACTGGCATACAGTTCAGGCTGACAAGAACACTATATCTTGCTCCAAGTCAAACCAGCATACAGTTTACTAAACAGTTAGTGTGGTTATATTCCCTAAAGGCTTAACCCACCGAAGATATTTTCAGTTTAAAAGAACTGGCATACAGTTCCAGCTGAGAAAGGAACTGACAGTTCGACTTTCTTTTACTCAGTATCATTGGTTCCAAAGCAAATTGGCATACACGATATTCCTGAACAGATAGTGAGCAAATAATTCCCTAAAGACTTAGTCCATTGAGGATAATAAGAACGTGCAAAAAATATATTTGATTGCAAGGTGAAGAACTTTATTGATAATGAAATTTGCATAACAAAGCATGAAATAACAATTTACTGATAGTACTTGCGAAGGTGTTGTCCGTTCCATGGTTTGACAAGAACGTCAACTTCAACAGTGCGTAGGTAGTAAAAACCAGTTCGACCAACCTTGTCGATGATGTATGGTTTTTCCCAGTTAGGTCCAAGTTTGCCATTGGGCTCTGGGATCTCATGGAGAACCAGATCACCAGTTTTGAAAGATCGAATCCAAACTCTCTTGTCATGTGATCTCTTCAATCTCTATTGGTTAGCAGCTAAGCGAAGTGCGACACCTTCTCGCTTTTCATCTAGGAGATCCATTTCTCTACATAATAGCTCCTCGTTGTCCAAAGTGTGCACAACATCTAACTTCTAAGTGGGAGCTACCAGTTTTGAAGGTACGACAGCTTCAGTTTCGTAGGTCAGTGAAAATGGAAACTCACCAGTTGATCGCCTGGGTATAGTTCGGTACGCCCATAGGACCTTAGGCAGTTCTTCGACCCATAAACCTTTCGTGTCATCTAATTTATTCTTCATGTTATCCAAGATGACCCTGTTAGAGGCTTCAGCCTGGCCATTTCCTTGGGGATACCTTGGAGTTGAGAACAGATGGGTGATGTGAAACTCCTCACACAGTTCAGCAACCAGTCCTCCAGCGAAATGTTGCCCATTATCTGAAATGATAACTTTGGGTATGCCAAACCTGCAGACAATGTTATTCCAAATAAACTTTATGATGTCCTGTTTTCAAATGAAGACAAGGGGAACTGCTTCTATCCACTTGGTAAAGTAATCCGTTGCAACCAGTAAGAATCTGACATTACCAGGAGCGGGTGGTAGGGGTCCTACAATGTTAGTTCTCCACTGTGCAAATGGCCATGGGCTGGCCAATGGGTGCAGTTATGTTGCTGGAGCATGGATAAGTGGAGCGAATTGTTGACACTTTTTGCACTTGCAGGCAAAAACTTGTGCATCTTTTTGCATATAAGGCCAAAAATATCCTTACCTTAGGATCTTGAGAGCTAGAGTCCTGCCCCCTGCATGGTTGCCGCAAATTCCTTCATGAACTTCTCACATAACCTGTTCAGCGAGATCTGGGGAGAGACATCTGAGATGAGGTCCCAGAATGGACTTCGTGTACAAATCGTCTCCTACGAGGGTGAATCTTTGTATCTTTGCAAGTAGACGCCTTGCTATATTCTTATCTTCAGGGAGTGTCCCGTCTTTGAGGTAGGACTTATAGGGATCCATCCAAGTTGGAGTAATGGCTGGAACAACACAAACTGTTGTAACTGGGACCTGAATGCTAGGTTTCTCCTGGAACTCGATAGGGATTGAACGAGACTCGATATTGCCCAACATTGAGGCAACATATGCCAAAGCATCTGCGTGTCTATTGGCTGACCGAGGCAGTTGATAGAACTGAATGTTCTCAAACTTGCTTTGAAGGTCCCTTACCAGTTCCAGGTATTTTGGCATTCGTTCATCCCTGGCCTCGTATCCACCATCAACTTGAAAAACAACCAGCTATGAGTTACTAAAAACTGTAAGGTGTGTCAGGCCCAGATTGAGAGCCATTGTGAGGCCAGCAAGAGTGACTTCATATTCAGCCTCATTGTTGGAAGCATTCCAACCTAACTGGATGGATTTCTCCAATTGCATATTGTTAGGAGTGACTAACACAACTCCAATTCCTACGCCTTTGTCATTCGAAGATCCATCCACAAACAACCGCCACCCAGAGCTTGCCTCCCAGGGATCTAGACGGTTTTCTGGAGATTCAGGCTGGATGCGATCATCTGAACTGGGGGTAGTTGAGTCGTACCCTGTGTAGGTGATTAGGAAATCTCCCAAGAATTCTGCTAGTGCCTGACCCTTCTCTGAGATTCTGGGGACGTAAATAATATCATATTCTGATAGTTGCACAGACCATTTTGCTAGCCTCCCTGACCTATTAAGTCTTTCTAGAATTGACCATAATTGGTACTCTGTGATTACTCTGATAGTGTGGGACTGGAAGTATGGTCGCAACTTCTCTGCTGCAAAAACAAGTGCAATAGCGACTCTTTCAAGTTTTGGGTACCTTGTTTCTACTGGAAGAAGCGTGCGGCTCAAGAAATAGACAGGCTTTTCAACCTTCTTTTCATCCACGCTTATTATTACATAACTAATACCGTAATCAGATGAACAGAGATAAAGACCCAAGACTTCTCCCTCAATTGGCTTAGAAAGGATTGGTGGTGCCCCCATGTATGTTTTGAGTTGATTAAACGCTTTATGTCATTCTTTCGTCCATGCAAATGAGGTATTCTTTCGCAGTAACTGAAATAGAGGTTTACACTTATCTGAACTCTTGGAGATGAACCTATTCAGAGCTGCTAATCTGCCTGTAACTTTTTGAACCTCTTTCATATTTTTAGGTGAAGGCATTTCTATGAGCGCCCGGATCTGATATGGGTTTGCCTCGATTCCTCGCTTAGTAACCAGATACCCTAAAAACTTCCCTGATGAGATAGCGAAAGCACATTTGGCAGGGTTGAGTTTCATGCGATACTCTCGGAGAATGTCAAATGCACATTTCAAGTGGGAGAGATGATCTCCCCGTCCCAGGCTCTTGATCAAGAGATCATCTACATACACCTCCACAATGTCACCTATCAATATTTCAAACATTTTGTTTACCAAACGTTGGTAGATGGCTCCTGCATTTTCAGTCCGAATGGCATGACTTGATAGCAATACATGCCATCCTCAGTTGTGAAACTGACATGCTTGTGGTCCTCTTCATGCAAGGGGATCTGGTTGTAACCAGATGACCAATCTGTGAAAGACAACAGTTCATGTCCAGCCGTTGCATCCACCAATTTATCAATTCGTGGCAGAGGGTAGCTGTCCTTCGGACATGCACGGTTTAGATCCGTGAAGTCGATACATATTCTTCATGACCCATTCTTCTTTCTTACTAGGACAATATTAGAAATCCAAGTGGGAAAATTAATTTCTCTGGCAAATTTAGTTGCCTTCAGCTTTTCAACTTCGGCTTTTACAGCTTTGGATCTGTCAGCTCCTATTTTCCTTGGTTTCTTCTTGACTACTACTGCATCACTGCGGACATTGAGTCGGTGCCATGCCACATGGGGATCAATTCCTGGCATTTCATCAAACGATCAAGCAAACACGTCCTTGTGCTCTAGGAGGAACTGTATCAGAGCCATGCGCTCTTCAGAACTCAACATGGTGCCGATGAAAGTGATTTTTGGTGAGCTGCCTCTCCCAATATCCTCTTCTTCTAACGGCTCCAGTGAGGGGGGATCCTCCCTCTCTCTTGGGACCAGGTCCGAGAGAGGGGGATCCAACTACAATTGTTATTTGGCGGGTTGCCCCACCTCTATTGGTTCAAAAGGGAGTGGGGACTTGGCAGCCACCTGATCTCCTCTGATTGTCTTAATTTTCCCATCATGTGGGAATTTTAGACATTGGTGATAGGTGCTGGGAACGCCTAAGTCTGTGTAGCCAGGTCATGCCTAAAATCATGTGATATGGTGTGTTAGCTTTTACCACAACAAAATTTATGATAAGAGTTATTGGATCGGTGGCTACAGGTAACTAGATCTCCCCAACTGTGAGAGCTTTGTCCCCACTGAATCCATACAGGTTGGAGCTGGTGGCAACCATCTCCGCATCGGGATCTGCAACTTTTGAATGCATCCGCGGTAGAGTACATCTATTGGAACTGCACTGGGTCCACTAATATGCGATGCAAATCATAATCTCCAAAAGGGAGTGTGAGAACCAGCGCATCCTCATGTGGACTTTGGATGTTAAGGTACTTAGCTTCAGTGAAAAGAATGAGTAGATCTTTTTGGGGTACCGCGTTGACCTGAGCTCCTGTAGTCAGCTCGCTGTTCATGATCCTCATCTGTTTGGCGATACGCATTTGATATCGCGCACCCTTGTCAGTGACCTATCCACTTCGTTTACTTGCTTTACCATAAATCATATTTATATGGAGTCGGCCGTTGAGCGGTCCAATTACAGGGGTCCCGAATCGGCGTTTGATCTCCTCGAGTCAGATTGCATTTGCTTTTCGGTGTGCCACAAATTGCTTCAAATACCCCCTTTAAATTAGATCATGTAGTTCATTTTTCAGGGTCCTGCAAGCTCTGGTGATGTGACCCTTACTCTTATGGAACTTGCAATAGGTTCTTTGGTCTCTGGTACCCAGGGAACCTGGCTTAAGCGGAGCTGGCCATTTGAGGTAACTCTGATTTTTTATCGAGTCCAGAACCTCATCTAACATTTTGTTAAGAGGGGCGAAGTTTTTGTCCATTGAGGGAAGAGCTTCTTCAGCTCCTTCCACATGTGGCTTCTTCTGTTGCTTTCCATCTGCACTACTGGCTACATTTTGGTATTGCCCTCTGGGCATTCTTCCCTTTGATGGGGATTCGACCCTTTGGCGACCAAAATTACGGTCTCTCTTTGATTTTTGAGGGGAAGAATTTTCATTCCCTTCTTGAGGAACTCCAGGAATTGTCTGACTAATTTTCTTCGCTTCTTGACGTCTGTTCAGAACATCTTCTTCCCACCTTGCATGAGTTTCAACCCTGTCAAGGAGTTCCTCTAAATCATGGAGTGGTATCCTAGAGAGAGATCCGAATAAGGCGTTGTTTTCATCTAACCCTTGTTTAAAAGCTATTATAGCAGTCTGTTCATCACAAGACTCTATTTGGATTGAAATTTCCATGAACCGTTGCATGTAGGATCTCAATGCCTCTCTATCCTTTTTCTTGATGTTGAACAGTGCATTGATCCATTTAGGTTGATGCTTGTTGCATGAGTACCTATCAATGAAGGTCCTAAATAGTTTTTCTGAGGACCTGATCTGACACTTAGGTAATCTGTGGTACCACTGGAGCATAGATCCAAGCAAGGAGGCTTTGAATTCCTGACACATGACATGGTCATATCTCTCATATTGTCTCATAGTGGCACGATACCTGAATATGTGATCAACCGGATTTGACTTGCCACTAAAGACACTGAACTTTGGTTGTCTGTAACCATGGGGATATGGTTTCCTTATCACCCATGATGCTAAAGGAGATCTGCCTGCCCCCATTATGGCGGATTGAACAACGGAGTCTTGCATTTTTCTCCCCTTGCCTGTCATCCGATGCATCTGACGGATCAGGTCATTTTTCTCAGTTTCCCATGTAGCTTCTTTGGTAGAATGCTTCTTGGTCTGAGCTCTTTTTCTGTGTTGAGGGTTGACATCACGATCCTAGTCGGTTGACTCTGGTTCGGATGCTGTGTCCGAGTCCTCATCTGGGTTGTTGTATTCCGACTCTGATGTCTCGTGTTGAGCTAGATCCCCACGCCTCGGGTTCTTTGCATGACCACTTTCTGGAAGGTCGTCATCATCGAGATCAATGAGTGGCTCCTTCCTTGTGTTAGATTGATACAAATGCCTCAGTAGCTGTACTTCTCGTTCAAGATTGCTCCTTTGCTGTTCCAGAGCTTGTACTACCTGGCTTGCCTGAATAGACTCTAGGTTGGTGAGGACAACATTCTCACCATCTTGACGCTCTTTTTTAGCATTATTCCTGGGGCCCACACCGGGAATTGTTGGTGCGTCGGTGCTGGTCATGGGTCTTTGGAGGGGGTTGTTCATGTCGTGGTGACCAGCGTTGTCCCCCCTTTCAGGTGTCTCATGCTCTTCTTCTCTCATAGTGACGCTGCATGTGGTAGCATCACCCTTTGTTTTCTTTGCTCCTGTCATCACAATAGTAAGAGTTTTTAGGCTAAATCAATCATCTGAAGTAAATATTTACCTGTTTTCGTCCCCACAGATGGCGCCACTAGATGTAGGGGATTTTTCGAGTTTTCCCTGATTTTTCTCTATGCTTTGTGATCTTGGAACCTTTAAATGAATAGAGAAGGGATGATTGTGAGTTCAGGGTTGAACCGTCTGACGGCTGCCTACATATCTCCTTGTTTATTATGGAGAATCAAACCCTATATTGCATAGTTCTTAAGAGCGAAATCCTTATAGTTCATATAGGAAGAGCTTTGAGAAGGGGTTAGGGCTGTCTTCACCGCTTGTGAGTTCTCTTCCATCTTTGGACTCTATCTTCCTATTAGGAATTCCCTCTTTATGGAAGTCTGAATCTATACTGTATCTTTATGAGAGGTAAGTTTCTTTGCTGATCATAATGTCCCATTGTGCATGGGAAGATTATATCTACAAGGTAACTCCTAAGATATGCTTCATAATTCCTTCCTTATCATCAAAGATCGCCATCTTTAGTTTCCTTCTATTCAGGAACTGTCTACATCAGTTCCTAACGACTGGGGTAACTGTTATGTTGGAAGGCGGTCAGTCATGTGCCTGGCACATGTCCACTAAACACTTGTGCTACTATTCACAGAACTGATCCGATGGTCCTCTTCTCATTCTGAACATCTATAGTCTTAGGTTATTTCCCATACACGTGTCATCTGTTCAGTGATGGGAAATCCCCCCTACAAACGGCATGACCTGATAACAGTATATGCTATCCTCGGTTGTGAAACTTGCATGCTTGGTCTTCCTCATTCAATGGGATCTGGTTGTAGCCAGATGACCCATTTGTGAAAGATAACAGTTCATGTCTAGCCATCGCATCTACCAATTTGTGAATTTGATGTATAGGGTAACTGTCTTTTAGACACGCGCGGTTTAAATCTGTGAAGTCGATACATATTCTGCATGACCCATTCTTCTTACGTACTGGGACAATATTAGAAATCCAGGTGGGGAAATTGATCTCCCTGACAAAATTAGCTGCCTTTAGTTTTTCAACTTCGGCTTTTACCTTTTTGGATTTGTCAGCACTTATCTTTCTAGGTTTCTGCTTGACTACTACTGCATCACTACGGACATTGAGCCGGTGGCATGCCACATGGGGGTCAATTCCTGACATTTCTTCGAATGACCAAGCAAACACGTCTTTGTGTTCTCGAAGGAAGTGTATTAGAGCTTGACGCTCTTCAGAACTCAACAAGGTGCCGATGAAAGTGGTTTTTGGTGAGTTGCCTCCCACAATTTCTACTTCCTCTAACGGCTCCAGTGAGAGAGGATCCTCCCTCTCTCTTGGGACCAGGTCCGGGAGAGGTGGATCCAACTGTAATTGCTATTTGGCAAGTTGCCCCACCTCCATTGGTTCAAAAGGGAGTGGGGACTGCTTTGTCGCCAGAGCGTAGTATGCTTTGGCAGCCACCTGATCTCCTCTGATTGTCTCAATTTTCCCGTTATG
Organism: Coptis chinensis; assembly: GCF_015680905.1. Taxonomy (NCBI): domain Eukaryota; kingdom Viridiplantae; phylum Streptophyta; class Magnoliopsida; order Ranunculales; family Ranunculaceae; genus Coptis; species Coptis chinensis. The sequence goes on along the minus strand of NC_141463.1, from coordinate 78,608,068 downwards.
CAGGAACTTCAGACATTGGTGATAGGTGTTAGAAACAGCGCGGAGTTTATGCAGCCAGGTCCTGCCCAAGATCATGTGATAGGGTGTGTTAGCTTTTACCATAACAAAATTTATGATGAGAGTTACCGGACCAGTAGCTACAGGTAGTTGGATCTCCCCAACTGTTAGAGCTTTGTCCCCGCGGTGGCGACCATATCAAAATCAGGAATCTACAACTTTTTGAATGCGTCGTAGTATAACACATCTGCTGAGTTGCCTGGATTAACCAATATGCGATGCAAATCATAATTTCCAAAAGGGAGTATCATAACAAGTGCATCCTTATGTGGGCTCTGGATGCTAAAACAGTCAGCCTCAGTGAAGAGGATAAGCGGATCTTTGTGGGGTACCGCGTTGACCTGAGCACCCGTAGTCAATTCGCTGTTCATGATCCTCATTTGCTTGGAGATGCACATTTGATATCGCGCACCCTTTTCAGTGACCTGCCCACTTCGTTTGCTTGCCTTTCGGGAAATCATATTTATTTGGAGTTGGCCATTGGCGGTCCGATATCACGGGGATCCTTAATCGGCGTGCTCAGTCAGTCGCATCAGCGTTTTGCCATTCGTTTGCTACAAACTGCTTCAAATACCAATCAGATCCTGTAGTTTATTTTTCAGGGTCTTGCAGGCTCTAGTACTGTGACCTTTACTCTTATGGAACTTGCAGTATGTCATTTGGTCTCTGGTACCCAGGGAGCCTAACTTAAGCAGAGCTGGCCATTTTAGGTAACTATGATTTTTGATCGAGTCCAGAACCTCATCTGGCATTTTGTTCAGAGGGGTGAAGTTTTTGTCCATCGAGGGAAGAGCTTATTCAACTCCTTCCATACGTGACTTCTTTTGTGGTTTTCCATATGCACTACTGGCTACATTCTGGTACTGTCCTCTGGGCATTCGTCCCTTTGATAGGGATTTAGCCTTTTGGCGACCACGATGACAGTCTCTCTTTGGTTTTTTAGGGGAAGAGTTCCCTCCTTAAGGGGCCACAGGAGCTATCCGATTAGCCTTCTTTGCTTCCTGACGTCTGTTCAGGACATCCTCTTCCCACACCGCCTGAGTTTCAACCCTGTCTAGGAGTTCCTCCAAATCACGGGGTGGTTTCCTGGAAAGAGATTTGAATAAGGCGTTGTTTTCATCCAACCCTTGTTTGAAAGCTATTATAGTAGTCTGTTCATCGCAAGACTCTATCTGGATTGAAATTTCCATGAATCGTTGCATGTAGGACCTCAATGCTTCTCCATATTTTTTCTTGATGTTGAACAATGTGTCGGTCCACTTTAGTTGGTGCTTGTTGCACGAGTACCTGTCTATTAAGGTCATAAACATTTCTTCAGAAGACCTAATATGCCGCTCAGGTAACCTGTGGTACCACTGGAGAGTAGATCCAGACAGGGAAGCTTTGAACTCTTGACAGATGATGTGGTCATACCTTTCATATTGTCCCATAGTTGCTCGATATCTAAATACGTGATCTACCGGATCTGACTTGCCATTGAAGACACTAAACTTTGGTTGTCGGTAATCGTGGGGGTAAGGATTTCTCATTATTTGAGATGCGAAAGGAGATCTGCCTGCCCCCATTATGGCGGATTGAACAAGGGAGTCTTGCATTTTTCTCCCTTTGCCTGTCATCTGATCATCTGACGGATCAGGTCATTCTTCTCTGTTTCTTATGCAATTTCTTTGATAGAATGCTTCTTGATCTGAGCTCTTTTTCGGTGTTGAGGGTCGACATCACGGTCCTGGTCAGTTGACTCTGGTTCAAATGTTGTATCCGAGTCCTCATATGAGTTACCATATTCTGACTCAGAGGTCTCGCGTCGAACTGGACCCACACGCCTTGACTTCCTTACACGACCACCTTTTGGAAGGTCGTCATCATCGAGATCGATGAGTGGCTCCTTCCCTGTGTCAGATTGATACAAATGCCTCAACAACTGTAATTCTCGTTCAAGGTTGCTTCTTTGATGTTCCAGAGCCTGTACCGCTTGACTCGCCTGAACAGACTCTGGGTTGGTGCGAACAACATTCTCACCATTTTGACATTCTTCTTGAGCATTATTCCTAGGGCTTGCATCGGGATCAGCTGGTTCGTCGGTGCTGGTCACTGGTCCTTGGAAGGGATTATTTGCATCATGGTGACCGACATTCTCCACCCCCCCCCCAGGCATCTCATGCTCTTCTTCTCGATCTGACAGTGATGCTGCGTGTGGTAGCACCACCCTTTGTTTTCTTTGCTCCTACCATCACATTGGTAAAAGTTTTTAAACTAAATCAGTTGTTTGAAAGAATGTTTACCTGCTTTCGTCCCCACAGACTGCGCCACAAGATGTAGGGGAGTTTTCGAGTATCCCCTGATCTTCCTTTGTGCCTTGTGATCTAGAAGCTTTTATTGAGTAGAGAAGGGATGAGATGATTATGAGTTCAGGGTTGAACCGCCTGGCGGCTGCCTACGTATCTCCTTGTTTATTTAGGAGAATCAAACCCTATTTTGCGTAGTTCCTATAAGCAAATTCCTATGGTTTATATAGGAAGAGCTTTGAGAGTCCTAGGGTTAGGGTTGTCCTCACCGCTTGTGAGTTCCCTTCCATCTTTGGACTCTACTTTCCTATTAGGAATCCTCTCCTCATGGAAGTCTGAATCTAGACCATATATTATTAGAGGTAGGTTTCCTTGTTGATCATAATGTCCCATCGTACATATGCATGGGAAGATTATATCTAAAAGGTAACTCTTAAAGATATGCCATCACGATTCCTTCCTTATCATAAAAGATCGCCCTCTTCAGTTTCCTTCTGTTCAGGAACTGTCTATATCTGTTCCTAACGATTTGTAAATATGTTATGCTTAGAGGTGGTCAATCACGTGTCTGGCACATGTCTACTAAACACTCGTGCTAAACACGAGATCACTTATTCGTAGAACTGATCCGATGGTCCTCATCTCATTCTGGATACCTATAGTCCTGGGTTATTTCCCATACATGTGTCATCCATCTAATGACGGGAAATCCCCCTTACACCCAAGAAACCAGCTCTATTGTATCAAGACAACTCTCATAGAGAAACGTATACTACCAAGAGAAACATGTAAACCTTACCACTCTCAACAAAGAAGAAAATATCAAGCAACATTGGACAAGTTTCAATATGCAGGGGCTCCAAGTACCCCCTCTCCCAAAGCAGCTCCACTGTCTACAGTAACCATAGAAGAACTCACAGCATTTTGGTCAGGACGCCTTTCAACAAGCTCTAGAGAGGTAGTCGCCAAGATAGGAGCATCACATGCATTTTCTAATACGTCTTGCTCTGGTGTACCCGAAGCCCCGCGTTCATGATCCTCCCTCAAAGCATAATACATGATCCTCTCAAGTTCAATGTAGTCCTTGTCTAAAAACTCATAGGCGTCCTTCGCTTTCTGGGCAATCTCCTTACAATTTTTGGCATAGGCAGTCACTATCTCCAGTTCAGTCTTCAACCCCATTACTTCATTCCCAAGCACGATCTTTGCTAAGCACACGTTCTGATACTGCGACTTCATTTCATCAAATTCTTTCTTCTCTGGTACTTGAACAGCCTGGACATTAGCCAACTCCTCCTTTAGACGCTTGATAGAATTAAAATAACATCTTCCTACCCTATGAATAATGATTTATGCTAGGAATAAGAAAATTTGTTATTTCACTCTTTTGATCAAAGTTTCTACTCTCGTTTATCATGCAATATGTGGAGTAAAGATTTTGTTCCACTCCTAGTTGTTTAGACGTAACAATTTCAATAGATTTAACAATTCTACGTATATCTATGAGAGCAATGGATTGTAATTATGCTAATATGATAAAAATAACTAATTACGAAGATTTAATGGTCTAGTTTATACTAAGGTAATTTACTACGAAGATTTTAATAGGAAAAAGGGATTAGGGGGATTTGATATTCACCTAGATAAATTCTTAATATGTTAGTGTAGATTATTGCAACCCTAACCAATGGAGATTAAGTATTTGATCCCTAACTATTCATGACATCTCTAACCAAATAATAATTAGCATGAAAGGAAGTTTAACTCATTCTCATGGTGAATAAACTAACCTCTAGATTGAAACTCTTGAATAAGCAATAATTCTAACTAACACATCAAGTCTTCATCAAAGCTTCATCAAACCCCTCTAATGGAGGTTTAGCTAAGATTCATTAGACTATCATTAATAGAAGAAGAATAAGACATAATGAAGACAATAACAATAACTTGGTTTTATTAATGGAGGCTATGTTTTAGAAACAATAATTAGGTTATACTAAAGAGAGAGAGAGAGAGAGAGAGAGAAAGCTAATTAAGAGAGTTCTAATTAATGGGAAGGAGTCTAAGAAATAAAAAACTAAGTATATTTAGAGTTATGCCTTAGTCCTCTTTATATAGGAGAGGGTTAGGTTTACAATTTTGTGCATGGACTTTGGAGCTATATTTTGGGCCATTAAATCAAGCCCAAAACCTAATTACTTAAGTCCAAAAAGGGTTTCTCTGTTGGAAATTACTACAACATCTTTTTCATTTATTTTTACTCCTCTGATTGGAACAAGGCCTAGACCATTAGAAATCTCTTTTCGAGACAGTCGTTTTGACATATAATAGGCTCAATTCCGAGGTCTGAATCCAAAGATACGGCCTGCGAAAGTTCTGTTAACTTTTCTGCTCTATTTTTGCCCACGTTGACTTTGACTTTTCAGCTTTTATTGGGCTTTAAAAAAACTTTTTCTCCTTGAAACTTGGGCTTTAACCATAGAACTTCTTAGCAACCAACATTTGTTCCTTTCTCTTGCAAAAGTGACATATTTATTCACATATTTGACTCCAATACCTGAAATACACAAACGTACATAAACAGTACTAACTCTTATTTATTATAAGCATAATTGGTCTAAATGTAATATTATTAAGGGGTTAAAACTACAGCTTTGGACTCTTATCACCGCTCAATCACACCTTTCTTAGAATCAGCAATCTGGGCGACCTCTTTTAGCTTCTGATAACCACTAATAAGCGAGGAGACACACAACAATAGTAGCAGTCAAGATTCAGAAGTCCAATAAGCAAAGAAACCAAGGGTTAATTAAGCTCTCTTACCAAACATTGTGCCAGGTTCATCAGCCTTCAAGTTCTCAGCTAAGTCCTTAGCATCAAGATCACTCCGATCCCCATCAAGTGCGATGCTTTCCAACAAGCGACTCGCCAACTTGGCTGACTTGCAACTACAGATAGCACGCAACATCCTCAAGAATCTCCCTCTTCTCAGATCGCATAAGCCTCGCAAACCTCTCCATTTCTCCCCGACAACTTCTGTTCGCAATCACCACGTCTGCAGATACAAATAAACAAATACATATCAAGATCAACAAGAAAAAGATAAACAAATCATCCCAAACACAGAGAACAGTACAAACGTACCATCAAAATTACAATTCCTACGCCTCGAACTACTTCCAGGCACACAGTACTTCCCCCTCAACAACAATGGTCTTTGCTCCCAAGACTCATTACTTACTCCATCCAAAACAGACGACTTACTAGTCATAGTTTGCAGACTAAAGTTGTTCGACCTAGATCGCTTCACAGCAAAGTGTTCTAACACATCATTCAACCTAATATCGTACTCCCCCAACTCGTTTAACATATCGAAAACCCTAAAAATTCTCCAGCTGTTCCCAACGAACTAGCATGGAGCCTTCCCACAAAAGTTTAAGACATCACAAGTCAACTTCGAGAATGGCAAGCACATTCCCGCTCTCAATTGCCCTACACAAACAACAACCCCTCTATTTATAGGAACAAAACTACTGTTAAACACATTATCTACATCCTCCAGATCGTGTATTTCCAGTTCGGGTATGTTTATGCTAAACCTCTCCCTCAAATCTCCAAAACTTCTCAGTGCACTCCTATTTATAGACCTACATGAAAAGCTATTAGAGGAAGAACTGTCATCCATGTCATCACTACTTGAAATAGCAACGAAGGACCTAGAAACCTCTACCCCTTCAGACCCTAGCGACCTCTCTAGATCGTCAGAGCAGGTATCCTCGGAATCAGACATCTTTTCTAAAAACACAAGCTTTACAAGACCAACAATGACCTATCTATCAACAAATGCTATCTAAATAACGATAGAGAAAGAAAATGACGGAGAACTAACATGTTACTCTTTTAAACCGTGCTAAAGAGGAATGGTGCGAATGGTAGGGAGATATGCTCAATGTGAACCCTTCAGTTCCCCAAAGCGTATTCAATATGACACCCTTTCGATTCCTAATACAAGTAATCATGACACCAAACCCTATAACGACACGGCTTCTACAACCCCGGGTTATTTGCACCCACCCAGGGAACTGAAGCGGTTACTATTCCTTTTTTCAAAAATCCTTTCGCATGTGCTCCTCACGTAGTGCTACCTTAAAACTCTCACCAGATTGCTCTAAATGCCCTACAATAACCTGCTAAGCGGGGGCTGTGTGAGGGACTAATACCCAAATCCTATTAATATTATACACGTGTCCACCACAAGCGAAACTACCAACCGACCTGTACCAAGTACTCTTTTAGGTCGCTTCATTATAACACGTCCAGTCCAGATCGCTTCTCAGCATATCGAACAAAGCGGTCGATCTCTTCAAAGAGACTGTCCTACCAGTTCGACCATTAGGTGACCTCCAGAAGGTCCACGCTTGTTCATGCAATAACGGCTAGTAACGGATGCCACAGCTGTCATCATTAAGACCGTAACTCTAGGTGCGCACTCCATTACTCACCACAACTAGCCATCATGACTCATTAAATGGCCTGAAGTCCTGAACTTGACCTGACGCGGGAGAAGAGGAAGCATGGGCATCTTGCCTATATAAAGAGAAGAGTAAGTACATCTGACCTGATTCAAATCCCCCCAGAAAGAGCTTGATACGTAAGCAGTTCGTCCACACGAACTCGGTCTAATCCAATCTTCCAACCCTTTCTCACCCAAAATTGTCTACGTTTGTAAGGTTAAACGAATCTTAACTTTTACAATATATATCTAAGAGCTTGGTTGTATATATATATATACAACCAAGCTCTTAGACGGACGTCCGTTTACGGACTTTACTTAAAAATCGAAATTTCAAAATATAATCTCGCGAAGGGTTTTGAAGCCGGATCCTCAAAACTCTCTCACTCGCTCCCTCTCTCCAATTCTCTCTCCAAACATATAAAGTGACCTGTCCCCCCCCCCCTCTCTGTACTCTCTCCCTCTCATGGGGTTCCTCTTTTCTCTATTTCTTATCTTAAAATTCCGATTAAAAACAAGGTTGCAAATTTGCGTGTGAAGAATGGTGGAGAGATTGAAGAGAAACAAAAAGAAAGTCATGTGGAGAAGGAGAAGAACTGAAGATTGTTTCAGAATTTATCTCATGTGTTTTGGTTGCTGCCAATGATTATTGCAAATTCATATAATTTATCCCCAAAGAATGCACCTTCTGCAAATGAAGTAACCTCAAAAACTGTTTCTTACAACCATTTTGTATTTAGGATTTAGGACCACTTCATGTTGTGAAGAACGAATATCAAGCTGCAGTTTTGGTGTTATTCAATAATATTACTTGTCCTAATCTTTCTGTGGTCACAGCTAAGGAGTGTGGTATCTTCATGTTAGAGACTTCGAATAACTGCTATTTGCAGATTTGCATGACTTGTATAAATACATCTAGTTATGTGTCCCTGTGTATCGATTAGGAGGAACGATATTTAGTGATTAATCAGCTGTCATTGTGTTAGATTAGTGATGTTATCTTTAGTCAACGTGTTAGCTACTTAGCTTGCAGAAACTTGATACGGACATCTTGTCTGGTTTGGTTATGTTACTCACCGAGTCCGGTTCCTCTATAACCGGATACAGACTGTGTTATTTAACCGTTGAATCATCTCGGAATACACATATTTATCTCGAAATACAGATTTTGACCTCAAAATTTATATGTTGTGTATCTTGGCACAGTTTTAATGGTGAAATAACACAGTTACATAGATTAATCTCTATACCCGGTTATAGAGGAACCGGACTCTTCTTCCTACCAGACATTTGGCTGAGCAAGTTATAGATTGTCACCAATTCGCCAAGGAGTCCATTCCAAAACATTTACAAGTGAAATTTTCGTCGAAGTAGTCAGTAGTCTTTCTTTTTATTAACCAAAGCATCTCTGCATGATCTGATTCCTAATCTCAGTTGAATTTGAGTGCATTTTTACGAAGAAAAAAGAGCCAAGGACAGATTCTATCCCCCTCTCCAGTAGGTGCATGCAACTTGTGTTTATCACAACGTGCTAAAATGAGGAGAACAAAATGGTCGACGTCTACCCCAACACAAATCGACACTATATTCAATATCATAAGGACCCAGTACACATTGGTCCATCACGTGTGCCACTTGAGGTGAGGTAATTAACATATTTGACAATGTGTTCACACTTCAAACCCAAGAAGAGTTGGAGCTGATTGTGTTGGATATGAACACCCTAAAATCCAACAATAGGTTTAGTGGGATCACCCCACTTGTTCTACAAGTAGCATTTGATGATTGATACCTTTGAGTCATCATTCATGAAATAAATTGTTTAACAAATTTGGTTTTTATTCACGAAACAAAATTGATATATAAATACTTTTCGTGGTTTGGATTAGTATGGTTATAAATAGTAGGAATTGGGATGTGACTTTATTGATGATGATAATGTTGTACTCAATTCTTTCGGTCTAAAAAAAAAAAAAAAAAAATCTTCCTGTCTTAATCTTGATGTTACGTAAACCAAGTAATTAATCATTTGAATAACCATAAGATTACATATATACTTCTCAAAACATGTCTGAAATCTTGTCGCGTCACATAAACTGTGAAATAACAATTACGATTGAAACAAAATTAGCCCACAATTGTTGATTATTTTTCTAAGTGATTGGACAAGACAATTAGAAGCTTCTAAATAGAGATATCAATATTCATCGAACTGAAAAAAGTACTAGAATCAGATGTCTTTGTAGGCTTGTAGGTAAAATTCGAAATCATTCAACGACCCAAAATGTCACGCATATAAAACATTAGCCACTAAATTCTGTTCTAGATTAAAATTACCCTGACATCGCAGAGAAGCAATATATCTTGCCTTGCAGGTTCTCGTTGCATTTTATCTCTAAGCTAAGGGGAAAAGGAAATATACTTGGAAGTGTCTAATAGTAAAGTTGGTAAAAATTTTTGGGTGATGATACCAAGTGTTTGGAGCTCGAACCCCAACATCAAAGAGTACGTTAAGCTTGCCAATCAAAAATAAAAATAAAAATGAAGTATACTTTCCCTATGACTACTACCCTTGCGGCCTTGCTGACAATAAGAGCATCTTTAGCAGTGATATCAACCTAGCATCAAACACCAAATTCTCTTTCAACTTCAGGAGAACTACATGTTGATGAAAACACCAAAAAAACACCAAACCAAACACCAAATCGACCAATATTTGGTTCCAGGTTTAGTCAGATCAATCAAATCACGCGGTTTCGCAAAGCGGTTTTGGCAACGCGTGGGCTTGGGCTGCTAAATGGGTTTTCTATGGGCGGTTTTGGCAAAATCGCTGCGTGGGCTTGATTTTTGATGGGCGGTTTTGCCAAAAACCGTGCATTTTTTCGAAAATTAGAAGCGTGGTGCATAGAACTTGAAAAATTATGAGTTGTGGCATAGAAGTTAAGAAATTAACATTTGTGCAATTGAAGAAATTAAGAATTGTAATTCAAAATCGAAAAATTAAAGAAATTAAAACCTATGATTATGATTATGCAATCCAAAATCTATGATTATGATATAATCATATAATATCCAAAATAATCCAAAATCTATCATATTACATCAAATTTATTTAGCTCTCTTCTTTAGCCCCTTACCACTCGATCTCTCTCTCTCTCTATTTGGACGTTCAAGTCGCTCCTCTAAGTTCCTAATCGAGATCGATGATCTTCTCTGCAATGCAGACGGAGGTTAACTACTTGACTGAAGTTCTCATATATCCCGATGTTTCTTGCGTGTACACTTTGCTGATATTCTTATATGCTTTCCGAAGTCTCGTCATGCGACGGCTGGGATTGCGATATGTCCGAGAATATGCCTCCTCTCTTTCTTGGCTATAATGATACAGGCAGATCCTCATCCCATCAAACATAAGAACACGGTTCTCATATCTTTCCGAACCTCGGCCCGAAAATCCAAGAAAATACGATTAGAGTACATATTATATATATAATGAAGAAGATAAATAAAACAATTAAACTCACCATGCTATCTTCGATCAATATCGCGGCTCTAACTCAAAGAAACGAGCATGAGGCACCTCAGGAATGGAAATATAAGTAGGCTCCCCATCAGGTCCACACACGGCAAACATCTGAAGATTACTGGCAGACACAGGAGCTGGCTGATATGCATTCAGAGGTTGTGGGTTGTAAACAGGCCGTGGCGGATGAGGAATACGTAGCTCACGTCTCATCCCTTCCAGGCCCACAAACTCGAAGTTGCTAGCCCGATCAACAGGAGGCAACAACGGACCCATGGAGACACGGTTCCACCATCTATAATACCGATCGTGAGCCCGCTTCAACAACAAAAAGAAGACGATCGTCGGCAAGGACCACCACTAGCATGAACTTCATGAACTTGAATTCTACCCCACGACTTTGCATCACTAACATCCGGCATGGGAGCACATGGAACTCCATAACGCCCGGTCATCGCCTCCAACACATCCGCCGCCCGCGGTACCAAAACGATACCATCCGCGTCGCAAAAAAACAACTCTGTGACATGACAACACACAAGCATGATGTATTTGGATCGTCAAAGCGCAGACAAAGCGCCAAGGTCTCCACTCAATAGATGACAATGATCTAATATCAATCGAGCACGAGCCATACAGATATTATTCCTAATATGCCCTCTGTTACGAGTCAAGTGAAGCCCTAACCAACTAGCAAATCTAGGGCTTAGTATCGCAATCATGTCTATGTTAGGACAAAGACATCGAAAGTACTCATAAAACCAAATCTCTAAAAGTCCCGTGAATCCTGCAATCTGAGGACTTCTACTTCCGAATGTCTTTGAAGCTTTATCCAACGCCGATATCAATGTGGCATATCTTGAACTACCTGTGTCATAATCTCTCATAGTATGCAAATCGGATACATAAGCATAATATCGATTAAATCAGTAGAATGACCATTGGGAAACAAAACATGCCCAATAAAAATATCAAAAGCCCTAACATCCGACGGCACCCTCACTACCCGGTAGAACAGTCAAAGCTAACTCCGCTCGTGTATCAGGATGCAAGAGGGGTTCCATATATGCAATCTTAATATGAGATAGCTTAATCCTAGAAGAATCATAAGCATCGGCACCCAAACGAGGAAAACTCACAAGCATACTATCCATATTCTCATAATTTGTATGAAAAGGTATCGGTTGGCCTATACCGATACTCAACCCAGAAATCATAGTGAAGTCTAGTGGTGTGAATCCTAACTCCGCACAAGGAAAATGAAATGTATGAGTTCTACTCCACCATCTTTCTACTAAAGCTATGACCACTGCCCAATCAGCCTTCTCATAATCCGTATCAATCAAAATATCCAAAGGTGTATACAAAATACTATCTCTAATATGTACAAACTCATCCAAACTCCTAATAACCTTCCACCACTCTCTAACACCAAGTAAAGCCGATCTAACTCGGTAGTCAACAACATGCTGATATTATAAAAAAAAAATAATGTGTATAAGATAAATAATTAATTGGTCCAACTCAACTAATTAATATTCAAAATATTTAATCAAAACTAATTAATTACCTGAGTAGTAGCCACTGCACTCGACACGTGTTTTGTATCACGTGTAGAAGACACAACTTCCATATCAAGTGCTTCTCTAGGTGCAAATTATCAATCAAAGTCGTTCATCTGATACTCCAATACATAGGGATGTCTATCAGCTGGCGCGACATCCTCGGGTTCTTCTTCCCCACTGTCTTCTCCCCCACCGTATTCTACTTCCTCATCGCCAATGTCGTCTGTGTACTGCCAATCATCACCGTCGAAAGGTTCAAAAGGATCCATATCAAATTTTAAGAGTTTAGGCCAACTCGGTGACATACAAATAAATTAAAGCCTAGTTTTTTGTGGAGATGATCTCCCTACCATGAAAATCATTATCACAAAAAATCATAATATTTGGATATGTCTAACCATGTTAAAATTAGTGTTCATTTGTGTTCATTTTTGAACTTTTCATCTAACGGTCTAAAAGTTTTGTGAGCATATTCTAATGCTAGACTTTTTTGAATAAGCTAAATTTTTATGAGCATGTTCTCCATAGTGGGGAGATCATATCTACAAAAAATCAGCCCTTAATTCAACTTTTAAGTCTATGATTTTGCTTGGATTAATTTACAATGTGGCTATAATGTGTATATATATATACACACACTAGAAAATAGGCCCGTGCATATGCACCGGCTCTTTTGAAAACATGTTCAACAATCATAACTATATGCATATAGAAATTTTCTAACAAATCGTGATTCCCGTTTTAGTCGCTAACTTATTGTAATTTCATAACAAATTATTTTAATTAAGTTTTAAAAACCCGTTTTAATTTTCTAATAAATTGTTTTAATTAAGTTTTATAAACCCATTTTTTAACCCTGTTTTAATAGTTGACTTAATTTAGAAATATGATTTCTGTTTTAATAGGAGAATGATTTTTGTTTTAATTAGATATGCTATATTTTTCATTTTCAATACAGAAGGAATTCTCGTTTTAATAGGAAAAAGATTCTCGTTTTAATTAGAAGTGTTAGAATTTCTTTTTTCTAATAGAAGAGAAATTTCTGTTTTAATAGGAAATTGATTCCCGTTTTAATTAGAAGTGTCTAATAAATAGGAAATGAATTTCCCGTTTTAATAGGAGATGATGATGTGGAATTTTAATAGAGCTCGAAAAATACCCTTTGTGGGAGCTTTAATATTAAGACTAGTTTGTAGGCCCGTGTATATGCACCGGCTCTTTTGAAAATATTTAGATTTTTTTTAGAAAATTGGGACTACCGTTTTAGTCGCTAACCCATTTTAATTTTCTAACAAATTGTTTTAATTAAGTTTTAAAACCCTGTTTTTTTCAATTGGGGACAGATATCATGTTTTAATAGGAGAATAATTCTCATTTTAATTAGATATGCTAGATTTTTCCTTTTCAATAGGAGAGGAATTCCCATTTTAATAAGAGAATGATTCCCGCTTTAATTAGAAGTGTTAGAATTTGTTTTATTATGAGAGGAATTCCCGTTGTAAAAAAGAATTCCGTTTTCAAATAAGAGAGAAATTTCCATTTTAATAGAAGAGAAATTCCGATTTTAATAGGAGATGACGTAGAATTTTAATAGAGCTCGAAAAATACCCCTTGTGGAAGCTTTAATATATATATATATATATATATAGATTTTCCAATATATCGATATGTGTCATGATATGTGTGATATATATCAATTGACTTCTTTTTATTGTTGACCGACCGATATATATATCGGTGATATTTCCAATATATATCGATTTTTTGAGTGTTTCACCAAAAAGCTTTATATCTCTGACATATATTGATATAGACCGATATATGTCAGTTTTTGGGGGGTCCGATATATCGATCAATATGGAAAAATTGGCCCTTGGTTTATTATGAATTTATGTTTACTAGCTATTGTGCACGCTTGATTAGCGTCATATTTACGTGGAAAAAAAATAAAGAGTAAAAAAAAAAATACTCTCAATGAGAGGTAGGGATAAATTTGGTTTTATTTTTTTTTTCCCAACCAATCAAAAATCATGTTAGTTTAGTTTGTTAATGGTAGATATATTTTTTATTTTGAGAAAAATGAGAGAGAAAGAAAAACGTGTATAATTTTACGAGAGTGACTCTCAAGGACAAAACGGCAAAAAAAGTAACTCTTAACACCATATTTTTTTTAATCACTCACAAGGACGGGGTAGATGAAAGATCAAGTATACCCTTTACGCGAAATAAAAAACGGCTCAGGCATATAGTTAAGTATACTCCTAACGCGAAATAATAAACGGCTTGGCCCAACCGAAATGACTTGGTGTATATAATATGAACAATCATTGTTCATACTTCAACATAATGTATGACGTATAGAGTATGAACAACAACCAAAACGACCTGGTGTATATAGTATAAACAATCATTGTTCATACCTCAACATAATGTATGATATCTATAGTATGAACAATGATTATTTATATTTTAATATAATATATGATCATAACACTTATTGGAGTATGAACAATGATGTATGATCAGTAAGAATATTTATTGGTGTTTCAACACTGTTCATACTTCAAACATGAGCTATGAACATTGATTATTCATACATATTTAAGGTATACCTCACCATGAGTTATGAACAATCAGTGCTCATATTTTAACATGAGTTATGCACAATCATTGTTCATACCTCAAGATAATATATGATTACTAAGAACACCTATTTGATGTATGGACAATAATTATTCATACAATAACATAATATATGAGGTATGTTCACCTATTTGGATACAAATAATTACCAAAATTTTCTGATTTTTAAACATAACGTCAGAGGGGTGAAACTAGTATTTAAAATATATATATTTTACATTTATAATAACATGGAGGGATAAAATTGCTATTTAAAAAAATAAAAATGTATGACCAATTTATTTTGTCACTGAGGATTATTAAAATTAAAATTGTGGGTTGGTGAGTTAATTAATGTTGGAATTTGTTACGGTGAGTTACTAAAAAAAACAAATGTGTTCTCTGGAGTTGTTTACTTGTTTTGACTCGAAATTGGTCCTCCGGGTTTATTACGTGCAGTAACAAATCAGCTACATTCAACAGATAATAAATACGCACGTCACCCTTTAGGAGAGCATCGTCAACGTGTGGTTGTTGTAGGTCTTGTAGGAGTTGTAGCATAGCTAAATGTGTAGGGAGTTTTTGTTGGCAACTTTTAAGTATCAAAAGTGGGATGTAATTACATTTCTGCCATGCCACGAGCAAAACAAAGTCACTATTATTAGCCTTGGGTTTGATTGTAAATTCGATTAAAATTAGGGGCATTACATTACTATTTGTGTTGACTCTTAGTCTCTGACTTATAGTTACCCAAGATTTACAGAAAAAAACCAATTACAGGTGGGCCAACAGAGAGAAAAGAAACATTTTCTAATTCTTTTTTCAACTTTTCGTGGGGAGGGGAAAAAGCAATAATTTTTTTTGTGCGAACGTATTTGTGACAGCGTCTCGGCTCGCTCGGTCACGCCGAATTACAAATAGAGCAAATAAGCCTCATAATAATTATGAATCAAATCAATCTTTTATCCATTTCTCATCACAGTTGAAATCAAAACAAATTTTTTAATGAAATTATTCAATTGCGCATTTGAATATACCTATTTATTCAATTTCATAAAAAATAATTGAAATTTTGAATTTTAACAACATTGAAAAGGCACATTGATTTAGTTGAACGTAAAATAAAACCAAACTAATCAAAATTAAACATTTTTTTATATAAAAAAAATAAAAAATATTAAGTAGTGTATATTCAATTTTTAAGTAGTGCCCATTTGATTTTATGGTCCATTTGGTTTTGTTTTGGATGTGGACTGCCCTTAATAAAACTAGCTTCCGAACCTGTCTTATGAACGAGTGCAGTTATAAAAGTATTAGCATGCAGCTATGCATAACTATGAGATATAAATATTATATTGACCACTCATCTAAATTTCTTGCAATGTGAAAATTCCACTTTCAAAAAAAAAAAAAACCCCCACTCTAATAAAACTCTTTGACTCTTTTTTTTGTTGTTTAATTAATAATATAAGTTTGATTGAAGTTTTGGGAGAATGCCCAATGAGGCACAGATCACACTGACGCTAATTGAATAGCAAAACATTACGATAAACATCATTTTAAATGCAAAATTATATTTGTCAAGACACTCCCAATATATATGATACAATTATGTTTTGAGGATTAGTTCGATGCATTTGCATCCAGTTTATGAATTCCCATTAATTATTCATTGAGGTAAGTTCGATGTATTTATATCATGTTAGGTTGCCAATTTCCGGTTAATTATTCTTTGGGGATAGTTCGATCAATTTGCATTTAGTTTATGATTTTCCGCTAAATATTGTTTAGGGTTAGTTCGTTGTATTTGCATCAACTTTTCGATTCCTCATTAGTTATATTCTTTGAGGTTAGAATAAACCTTTAATCATTAAGAACAATTCTTTTAGAATAAATATTCAATAACAACCATCTAAGGATGAACAATGAAGGCTTAGTTACAAAAAAAAAAAAAAAAAAAAAAAAAATAAATAAAATGAAGGCTTAGTTGACTTTATATAATAACTAATGTTTCTAATTCTATTTAGAAACCAAAATAGAAACCTTACTAATTAACCTAGATCTATAACAAATAAGAAACTCTACTAATTCAATATATAAGACTATTATTAATATGTATAATTAGATGTTTCTATGCCCATGCATCATACTCCCCCGCTTGAAAGAACTCGTCCTCGAGTTTGGTTGCATGTAGACTTGTCAATATTCAGCAAAATTCTTGTACTTTATCATCATAGTTCCATGCAGTTGTGTCTAGTTTCCAATTTTCTGTTAATTATACTTTGATGTTAGTTCAATGCACTTATTGCATCAAGTTTCTGATTTCCTGTTAATTATTCTTTGAGGTTAGTCTGATGCATTTGCATCCAGTTTCCGATTTTATGTTAATTATTTTTTGAGGTTAGCTAGTACGATGCATTAACACCCAGTTTCTGATATCCCGTTAATTATTCTTTGAGGTTAGTTCCATGCATTTGCGTCCAATTTTCAATTTCTCGTTAATTATGCTTTGAAGTTAGTTTGATGCATTTGCTACCAATTTCTGATTTCCCGTTAATTATTTTTTTACCTTAGATCGATACATTCACATCCAGTTTTCAATTTCCCGTTAGTTTTTTTTCTTTGAAGTTAGTTCAATGCATTTGCATCTAATTTTCCGATTTCTCATTAATTATCTTTTGAAGTTAGTTAAATGCAGTTACAACTAGTTTTCAATTTATCATTAATCATTCTTTTAGGTTACTTTCATGTATTTGCATTCAGTTTATGATTTTCAGTTAGTTATTCTTTGAGGTTAAATTGATGCATTCACATTCTGTTTACGATTTTCCGTTAGTTATTTTTTTATGTCAGTTTAATGCATTTGCATCCAATTTCTGATTTCCCATTAATTATCTTTTAAAGTTAGATAAATGCAATTTCATCCAGTTTTCAATTTGTCGTTAATCATATTTTTAGGTTAGTTCCATGCATTTGTATTCAGTTTTTGATTTCCCGTTAATTATTATTTGAGGTTAGTTCAATGCAGTTGTATCCATTTTCTGATTTCCCATTAATTACTTTTAGAGGTTAGTTGAATGCATTAGCAAGGTAGTATAACTGGGATGGAAGCATATATGGGTGGACTCGGATTCCATTGCTGCAATGAAGTCATTTAATAACAACCAAATGCATAGGTGAGTGCAAGCGTCATGGAAAAAAGTCAAGCATCTAGCCGATTGGATTCTAATCACCATCACATGGCGAGAGGTAAACTTTGGAACAGACATTTTCTCCAAAATTGTTGTCACCTTGGCAAAGGGGGAAACAAATGGTGAGTTGGTACTACTACTCCTAATTTTCTACACAGGATAGAAGAAAGTAATATGACATACATACTATAGATTTGTAAATTAGCTATCTGTCGAAATGAAGACATGATACCTATATTAACTTTTAACTCTTTTTTGAAACTTGTAACATTTTCTCAATCAATATAATTATTTTTACAAAAAAAAAAAATTTACCGTTAATTACTTTTTTAGGTTTGTTCAATGCATTTGGATATAGTTGCCGATTTTCCATTAGTTACTTTTAGAGGTTAGCTGGATGCAATCGCATCCGGTTTTGATTTCCCATTAGTAATTCAAGGTGGTGTGCAATACCAAATTATATTAATCCTTATGTTGTTTCCTTGCAAACATGGCTTAAAAAAAATATCATACAAGTACATGATTCACTATGTTGGATTTCCAATTTTCGATTTTCAGTTAATTATTCTTTAAGGTTAATTCATTACATTTCCATCCAGTCTGTTTCGGATTTCCAGTTAATTAGTCTTTGAGGTTAGTTCAATGTATTTGCAACATGTCGCCAATTCCCCGTTAGTTATTCTTTAAGATAGTTCGATTCATCTGCATCTAGTTTATAATTCCCCATTAAATATTCTTTGAGGTTAGTTCAATGCATTTGCATATAGTTTCATATTTCCTATTAATTATTCATTTAGGTTAGTTCCATGCAATTGTGTATAACTAGTTTATGATTTTTCGTTAATTATGCTTTGAAGTTAGTTTGATGTATTTGCATATAATTTTCGATTTTTCTTTAATTATTCTTTGAAATTTAATTGATGCATCCACATCCAGTTTCTAATTTTCCGTTAATTATTATTTGAAGTTAGTTCAATGCAGTTACACCTAGTTTTTTTTATTTCTCGTTAATTATTCTTTTAGGTTTGTTCAATACAGTTGCACCCATTTTTTAATTTCATGTTAATTATTTTTTCAGGTTAGTTAAATGCATTTGCATCCAATTTGTGATTTCCCATTAGTTATTCAAAATTTCAAGGTGGTGTGTAATACCAACTGATAAGTGCTTAAAAAGTGTAATTTAACCCTCGATTATGCCTCTTGTTTAGCCATCTTAGTGGACTAATAGTGTTTGTAAGTTATGTTTTATGATTCTATAGGTGAAAAAGAAAGTTTTGTGGAATATTAGAGAAAAAGGGGTAAAACGGAGCAATTCGGAGCATTAAAGATCACATGGGAAGCCTGTGGACAATCATGGAGAAGGCCAAGGAATTGAAGCTATTAAAGATGCGACTTGGACCTATTTTAAAGCCTATTTGGAAGCCCAATGCCAAAGGATTCATTGCTTGGACCAAAGCCCGCAAAAGAGGATAGAAGGATAGAGCAAAAAAGAGAAAATAGACTTCCGTGTCTGGGACGCATGGATTGTGCATTTAGACTCATTGCTCACATCTGAGACGCATGAAACGACACTGTAGCCACTTCCTTTCAGTTTTGGAGATGAAGTTGGACTATGAAAGAAATTGATTTGTATTAGGAAACAAATGGCGGTTTGGAATGCTTCTAGAACTTATTGTAACCCCTATAAATAGAGGACCTAAGTGCCCCATGTAATTTGCCAATTCACTTATACTCTTGTCTCCAGAACTTGAGGCAGAGAGAGATTAATAATAAAAGATTCGGTTTTAACTAGTCGAGTCTTAATAAATTAGTCTTTCTAGTTTTATGTTATTCGACTCTTCTTCTTCTCATTCTTCGTGTTCTTCCTTCTTTATGGAAGGCTAATCTTTTCCTTCAAGGGTGGAGATGAAGCCGGTGCTTAAGGTTTAATGATTCTTCTGGTTCATGGTGTTCTTTAATCAGGTTAGTTCTTTATGTTTTTAGTTATTAGTTCCATTGCCCACACCAGGGGATTGAAGTATAGAATAGGGTTTATGTTTTGCAATATTAATATCATGCTAGTGTTCTTTACTTTTCTTCTAGTAGTATAGTTCTTTAGAGTTAGGGAAATATGCTTTGTGTTGCCTTAGAAGGGGTACCTCAGGGAATGGCTGCCTAGGAGAAGTATTCTTTGTGTTTGCCTTAAATGGTGATTCATTGAATAGCCGCTTTATTAGGAAGTACTCCTTGATGTTGCTCTCGGTAATACATTGAATGGCTGCCCGAGCTTACATAAAAGGAAAGAAGATATTAATAGCATAAACATAGGAACAACCTTAAGAAGAGTTAATTGTTAACGATGTTTCATCCAAGAGGGCATCGACACTCGCTCGATTGCCTAATTGTAGTCTACTTGTAAGAACAACCATGAAGCAGAAGGTCATAGGTCAAAAGTATTGGTGGATTCTAATCTCTTGAATTCCCTCTCTTATAAATTCTCAATAGTTTAGTTTAGTTTAGCATAAGAATCTAAAATCTCTACAATCATAGTTTTAAATCCCTCAAACCCCCTTTCTAGTCATGTCTTTCACATAACATACACTTAAAAGTGGAACGATACCCTACTCATCCTTTACTTATTGAGGGATAATTAGGTTTTGATACGCTTCTATTTTGTTCAACGACCATCATCTATCTACATCATCCATATACCATCTACACACACAAAAGGAGCGCATATCAAATGGCGCCGCTGTCGGTTTAAGTTGTTTATGTTTAACATTTTCTTTCAAGATTAGAACTTTGGATCTTGAGGTAATTTTAGCCGCATCATCTATCCTTTTGAGAAAGAGAGAAGCTTGAAGGACATCTCGAAGACAATATCTATCATCCAGGTTAGTCGAATCGTCATTCTTTTTATTTCATTCTTAGTATAGTTGTATCGTAGTTTAGTATTATTGATTTCTAGTATAATTGCATTTAGGACCTTTTCAACAATTGAAGTTGTAAGCCAACACAGTGAAATATCAAACTCTAGTGTTTCTTGTCTGAATCTTGACAAACAGACTATCGTCTGTGGGCGTGGTACTTAAGCAATCCAAATAATTCACCATAACTCTAGAAGAGACAGCTTTAGACAACGGGCGAGATACTAGCTGCAAAGCCCAACCCAGTTGAAGGAAAATAGTTTTACATTTTAGTATAATTTAGAATAGTTGCATATTATTCAAGCATTGTAGAATAGTTTTTCGTCATTTTCGCATAGCATTTTCTATTGTATTCCCCGTCGTCTATATCATCGTCCAGTAAGAACACAACAGTGGACAAGGTTCAACAACCGACTCACAAGAATACTAGACGAAATTGATACAATGGTCGCACGCAATGATGGAGGTGTTTTGGACACCAATAATTCTGAAGCTATCACACCCATACAAGCACAACAGAGGAAGAAACTGAGTGATTTCTATTCGCCAATCATTGGAGACCCACCCAGCAGTATTATTTTTCCAGAGACAGAAGCTAACCAGTTTGAACTTAGAGCATCAGTAATTTCTATGCTTCCAAAGTTCAATGGTTCGATAATGTTCAAACTTTATGTTCACATGAACAAATTTCTATCGATCCTCGAGAACTTTCAAGAACTAGAATATCGGGGATGAGAGTATCAAGTTAATTCTTTTTCCACTCTCACCGAAGGTAAAGCATCCGAATGGTTAAGTTAACCGCGACAAACCGATCAATTCAATCAATAACGGGAGAAGTTGAGAACAAAGTTTATGAACAAGTTCTACCCACTGAGAAAAGAGCGGATGTCATGCAAAGAAGCCATCAACAATTTCAAAGGGAAGGTGGTGAAGAATATCATCAAAGCTGGGAGAAATTCAATAATCTGCTAGTCTCATGTCCACATCATGGTTATGATAAGAGCACATTGGCTCATTTTTTCTTTCGAGGACTTTCTACTATAAACAAGCAGATGATACAGTCAATGCATCAAGGTAAGTTTACATCATTGGATGGAGAGGAAGCCTACAAATTTCTTGAGAATTTAGCTGAAGACACTTAACAATAGAGTACTAGCAACGAGGATGTAGCTAGAGTGGAGGGGGTGTCGAAGTAATTTGGCAACCAAATTCAAGAAGAACCAAATCAACCGATGCTATCAATTATGGCAAGCCTATTAACAAGACTTGAAACTCTGAACAAGAAGTTTGATCAGTTCTCCATGAATCCTCCAAAAGCGAACAATTTTCAAGCTAAACCTCAGCCATCCAAGCCTTGTTATGCCATTTGTGAGCTATGTTCTAATAAAGGCCACACCACTGAAGAGTGTTCGTACTATATGGATACTAATACAGAGGCATGTAGTATCAACTCTTTAGGAAGAAATAACCAGTTCAATCAAGGACAGAATTATTGGAAGCCACAAAAAACAAATCAGAGGAATTTTCCTCTAGGATTCCAAAATCAGTCAAATCCGTTCTAGAATAACCAGTATTAGTTCCAAGACCGCCAACAACCGTACAGAAGTTAGCAGCCATATCAGAACTAGCAATACCAAGCCAACACAAACAGAGAGTTAGTACTAGATCTTATGAGTGGATACATTTCCCCTACGCCTCAGTCGAGCAAAGCAATTATACCACATCTGGAAGAAGCTATCACCACCATTGTCAATGAGCTGAAACAGACAAATCAAAGAACCCAGAAGTTGGAGAATAACTTTAGTGTCATTCAAGGCCAGATAGGGCAAATTGCAGCTGCATTGATGGAAAGATCGAAAGGAGCATTACCAAGACAACCGGAGCCAAATCCGAAAGGAAAAGGTGTCCTGCAGGTGGATAACCTGGAGATTACTCAGTCGAATGACCAAGTTAATGATGTCACCACTCTGAGGTCAGGCAAGAAAGTTGATAACAAGATTTTCTATGAACCAGGAAAAGATTCTGCGGAGCCTAAGGTAACTTATGTCCCCACCATCCTACCCAGTTCTAACATTCCAGATATATCTAGTGTTGTGCCACCTGCTGAAGAAACTGTTGCAAAAGAAGTTGAAGAAACTACCGTGGAAGTAAGTAAGAAGAAGCCATCACGAAAGTAACTCCACCACTATCCACTACCAAGCCAACCCGTTTAAAGAGAAAGAAGAAGCGATATTGAAGAATCCACCAAAGACCGTTTCCTTTGAAACTAGTGACTACCAGAAAAGATGACCAGTACAAGGAGATTTGTGATGTATTTGAATTTCTTGATTAATATCCCATTTCGACCGCCATCAAGCAAGTTCCCTCGTATGCCAAGTTCTTGAAAGATCTCGTGAAGAAGAAGACCAACATTCGAAAGAAGCTTTTTATCGCAAAAGATGTTCATATTATCTACGAATCTATCGGTTGTGAAACTGAAAGATCTTGGAAGTCCAACTGTTATATGCAGAATCGGAGATTCTTTGGAGGAGCAAGCCTTATTAGATTTGGGTGCCAGTGTGAATCTTCTACCATATTTCGTCTACAAGAAGTTAGCTAGGCTTGAAGGATCTTAAACCGACTGATGTTACTTTACAGTTGGCAGATAGATCAGTGAAGATACCTAGAGGAATCATTGAAGATGTCATAGTAAAGATCGAAGATTTCTATTATCCGGTTGATTTCATAGTACTCGACATAGAACCTACATCTGGTAGGCAGATACCAATCATTCTAGGCAGACCATTCTTGGCCACTGCAAATGCACTCATCAACTGTCGAAACGGTAATATGACGTTATCGTTTGGTAATATGAAAGTCGAGACCAATGCTTTCCATATGTTACAGCAACCACAGGAGGTATGCATGATTAAAGCATTAGCACAGGATTATCTGACTTATTCATATCCTACTGACGAGTTGTTGAAAGCTCTAACAGACTCAGATTGTGAGGAACTTAGTGTCGAGGCAATCAATGCGATTTTGGATTCATCACCTGTCATGGATGACAACAAGTTCAAAGAAAAGTTTGAATCGCCTTTGCCTGATGGATCATCTAAAAAGCTTAAGAAGGAGCCGCCTAAGCTAGAATTAAAACCTTTGTAGTCTACACTCAAGTATGTTTTCTTGGGAACCTACCCAGTAGTCATTGCATCAGATTTGACTGAGGAGCAGGAATCCAGGTTAGTAGCACTTTTAAAGGAATACAAGTCAACTATAGGTTGGACAATTGATGATATCAAGGGGATCAACCCTATAATAGTTCAACATAGGATTCATTTGGAAGAGGATTCCAAGACTTCTAAGCCACCACAGAGGAGGCTTAATCCGAAAATGAAGGAAGCAGTTAAAGAAGAAGTCGTCAAACTCCTTGATGCCGGCATTATCTACCCTATTTCTGATAGTCAATGGGTTAGTCCAGTTCAAGTTGTGCCGAAGAAGTCCGGAACCACAGTGATCGAGAACGAGAACAATGAGTTGATTCCAACCATGATTCAGACTGGGTGGAGAGTTTGCATCAATTACAGGAAGCTAAATAGCGCATCGAGGAAAGATCATTTTCCATTGCCATTCATCGATCAGATGTTAGAAAGATTAGCTGGACAAGCTTACTACTGCTTTCTTGATGGTTACTCAGGATATTTTCAAATCCATATTCACCTTGAGGACCAAGAGAAGCCCACATTCACATGTCCGTTCGGAACATTCGCCTACCGTCGTATGCCTTTTGGTCTATGCAATGCACCGACCACTTTTCAGCGATGCATGATGAGTATTTTTAATGACATGGTGGAGAAATACATGGAAGTTTTTATGGACAATTTTTCAGTTTTTGGATCATCTTTTGAGGATTGCCTACACCATCTCTCCGTAGTCCGTAAACGTTGTTGCGATACCAACTTAGTTCTGAATTGGGAAAAGTGTTACTTTATGGTAAAGGAAGGGATAGTGCTAGGTCACCAAGTTTCAAAGGAAGAAATTCTAGTAGATCGAGCAAAGATTGATATTATAAAGGATCTACCTAAACCGAGAACTGTCAAAGATATCCGTGCCTTCCTCGGTCACGCGGATTCTATCGTCGATTTATCAAGGATTTCAGTAGAATTGCAAGACCGCTGTCACATCTGTTAGGGAAAGATATTGTCTTTGATTTTGATACCTTATGTGTCGAAGCTTTTATGAAGTTAAAGGAAGCACTCACTTTAGCACCAATCATTCGTGCGCCCGATTGGAGCCAACCATTTGAGATCATGTGTGATGCATCTGATTATGCTATAGGAGCCGTTCTAGGACAAAGAAACAAGAAAGTGCCGTATGGAATCTATTATGCTAGCAAGACCCTAGATGGAGCTCAGATTAATTATTCTACCACTGAGAAGGAACTCTTAGCCATCATCTATTCTCTCGACAAATTCCGACAACATCTGATAGGTTCAAAGGTGATTGTCTATACTGACCATGCTGTCTTGCGTCATTTACTCGCTAAGCAGGATGCCAACCTTAAGTTGATCCGTTGGATACTACTTTTACAAGAATTTGATTTTGCGATACGTGATAAGAAAGGAACAGAGAATGTCGTTGTTAATCACCTTTCTAGATTGCTAGTGGAGAATGCGGAAGACAGCTTACAAATCTGTGAGACTTTTCCTGATGAACAATTATTCAGTATATCAGAAGTACCATGGTATGGCCACATCGCAAATTATCTTGTGACCGACAAGGTACCATTGCATTGGAGCAAGCAAGAAAAAGATTTATTCTACTCAAAGGCCAGATATTATTTTTGGGATGATCCATACTTATTCAAGAAGTGTTCGGATCAGATTATTCAAAGATGCATCCCAGAATCGGAACAGGAATCCATTCTATCATTCTGTCATAATCAGCCTTGTGGAGGACACTTTGGCCCGCAATGTACTGCAGACAAGGTATTACAAGCTAGATTCTATTGGCCTACTCTTTTTAAAGATGCAAATATTTATTGCAAAGCATGTTCGAGATGCCAATTTTTAGGTAAGACCTCGAAAAGGTTAGAGTGGCCTCAACAACCGATCCTTATCTCAGAAATCTTTAATATATGGGATATAGATTTCATGGGACCATTTCCGCCTTCTTTTGGTTACACCTACATTCTATTAGCTGTGGACTATGTTTCAAAGTGGATTGAAGCAGTTCCTACAAAGACCGTCGATCATAAAGTCGTCGTGGACTTTCTGAAGAAGAACATTCTACCAAGATTTGGAACACTAAGAGCCATCATCAGTGATAACGGTTCTCACTTCTATAATCGTGTATTTGGGAATCTTATGGCAAAGTATGGAGTAATTCACAAGCTAGCTTTACCATATCATCCTCAGACTAATGGTCAAGAAGAAATTTCAAATAGGGAAATCAAGAGTATTCTGGAGAAGACAGTTAATCCTTCTAGGAAAGAATGGTCTCTTAGACTCCAAGATGCACTATGGGCATACAGAACAGCGTTTAAAACACCCATAGGGATGTCAACGTATCGCTTGGTATATGGAAAGATGTGCCATCTACTTGTTGAGTTAGAACATAAAGCCTATTGGGCAGTGAAAGAGATGAATTTCAGCCTAGATCAAGCAGGAGAAAGGAGGAAACTTCAGATCAGTGAATTAAAGGAATTGAGAAGTGATGCTTATGATAAGTCAAGGATTTACAAGGATAAGACTAAAGCATTACATGACAGAAGAATTCTGAAGAGAGAATTTGAACCTGGACAGAAGGTTCTGGTCTACAACTCTCGTATAGAAATTTTCCCTAGAAAGTTGAGATCTAGATGGACGGGACCGTTTATAGTAAGACATGTCACACCTTTTTGAGCTATTGGAGTAAAGAGAAAGACTTGTTTCAAAGTCAACGCTCATCGACTGAAGCCTTTTCTGGAGTTACCTACTGGAGACGTGGAGGCCATTTTTCTCAAGGATCCGGTTTATCAGACCACTATTGAAGCGGAAAATTGGGGTAAGTTACCTACACACCTTAAAGATTACATTTTATGTCTTGCTGAACCTGTTACTCTGTCTAGTTTAAGTTTTTTGCGTGAGGAAGCCAAGCGTCGTAAGCTTGACTCCTTAGGATCTCATTAGTATAAGTGCCACCGATAGTCGAGCCCTCAGATTATCATAACTTTATCCTTTATTGAGAGGAGTTACAAGTGCCGGAGTCAAAGTCTCATAACTCTAGTAATAAACCGAGTATAAAATGTCTACAGAAAGTAAGCATGTTGTTGAGAGATCAGAAGAATTTCTACAAAGTGAAACCTAGTGGGTGAGAATACTAGTCTTGAGGATCTGACTATAAAGGACTCAAAAGTCTTAAGAATCTGACTTTAAAAGACTCACATTACGTCTTGGGGATCTGACGTAAAAAGACCTAAAAATTTGATTTGAACTAATTGTATTTGATTTTCTCTATTTTGTGAGCTTAACCTTAATATGATAGAGAAAGATCAAAATACTTATATTTGGCATCAATGGTAAGATCCTACCTTTTTCTCATCCATTTCATTTACTTCTTTATACATTGAGGTCAATGCATGCATAAGTAGGGGAAGGGTGTACTTGAGAAATTAATTTCGAAAATTAGTTTTCAAAAACAAAAATATTTTTGTTTCTATATCAGCAGCATGAGAAAAATAAATTTTAATGATGAGTCTGGGATATATATTATATACTGCTTAGTGTTGAGTCTGATAGATAGTTGATTTTATTACCGCTTAGACTATTTATTATGCTCGGACATAGTTCTTGTTGATAGAATTCTTTATCAAGGCACCACCATAGTCTTTGGTGGGTTTGTGTACTTTTTTTGAAGAGAGATTTAACCCCTAGTAAACTAAAAGTAGATTTTTTTAGACTTACCCCGTGAGACTTGAGCTTTATACCCATTCTTTGGAGAGTTCTTACAAAAAATCCGAGTCTTAGTGACTCAACATCTTTCAGTTGTAATATAGTCTCATTATTTGTAATATAGTCTCATTATTTGTTGATTTGATTAATCACGAAGTGACATCAACTGGGGAGATAGCCATTAGGTCTTGTAGTCTATTCGAAACAAAGTATCATACTGATAAGTCAAGTAGTGAACACATTCAGCCTTTATCCCACCTAGTAGGACCATCATGTTAAACCCTTTTGAGCCTTACAATAAGCCATTTTTTTTCATAAAACCCTTTACCCTTTTCCCAACTCCAGACAAGGAGTATAGCCAAAAACCTTTATCAGCCATACCCATATGTTTCTGAGTATACGAGGGGCACAAGGAGGAAGAAAGAGCAAAAAAGGAAGATTACAATGAAATATCGGAGAGATACAATGAAGACCATCATTCTATTCTAAAGAAGCTAGCGGAAAACAAACATATCTAGTACTAATCAAGGATATACCACTGAGCTTTAATGGCTATCTCCATTTAGGTTCAATTGTCAGTTATTGCTACAGGCTTGGTACCTAGATGATGGGACTCTGATCGGAGATACAGAACAGGTGGTGAAAGTTTTGGGTATGATTCAAGAAGAAGGACCTTCTTACAGGCTGGTTCTTAATGTGGCTAAAACTAAGATATTTTGGCCATCACTGGATCCACGTCGCTCCACTCCCGGTCTCTTTCCTTCAACTTTGTCACATCCTCAGCAGGGGGTCAAGTTGCTTGGAGGTGTGGTCAGCACTGATTCATCTTTTGTCATGGGCCTTGCTCGCAAGCGTGTTAAAAAGGTTATGACTTTGATGGACCATTTAACTACATTGGATGATCCACAGTGTGAGTTAGTGCTCTTACGTGCTTGTGCAGGGCTCTCTAAGTTGGTATTTACAATTCGTACTTGTCCACCATCCCTGTTTAAAGAGGTAACTAAGACTTTTGATCGGCATCTCCGCAATGTTCTCCAGGGTATTGTGGTTTCTGATGGTCCTGACTTCGGTGATTTGCAGTGGTGTTTATCGACACTCCCGTTATGTCTTGGTGGGTTAGGTGTTTATTGTGGCACTGATGTCTCTACTTTTGCTTTTGTGGCCTCCCGCTGTCAGACTTCTGAGCTTCAAAACCACATTCTTAGGAGTTGTGGCCCAGTACCTTTGGATGAGATTCTTGATGTTGCTAGCAGTGTTGAGTCTCTGTCTACCCAATTTTGACCTCAGTTCTATGGCTGTGAATGCTACCGTCCCCTTAAAACTACAAAAAGTTTTGGCGGAAGCATTCTATGGTAAGATTGTTGCTGGTCTTGAGAGGGAGTTTGTGTTATCTTCTCGTCAGAAAGTAGTCATTGGATGCTTGCAGTCAGAACATGCAAAGGATTTCCTACTTGCTATTCCGATGGAGGGACTTGGACAGCGTATGTCGCCGGTAGAGTATCGTTCTATTCTCCGGTACCGTCTCATGATTCCTTTGTACTGTGATGGTGGTCTATTCCCTATTTGCAAAAAGAGTAGATTAGATGTTTTTGGGGATCATGCAGCACATTGTAGATATTTTCCAGGTTTCAAATACCAACATGATCATGTCAGAGATATTTTATGTGATGGATTTTGGAGGGCTGGGATACAAGTGAAGAAGGAGGCTCCTGTGAATTTTTTCACTGATCCGAATGAGGGGAGATCGACACTTCGGCCTGCAGATGTATTGATCTACAGTTGGTCTGAGGGGAGGCATGTGTGTGTTGATATAACTGGAGCCTCTCCATTGGTAGGGCTTGGGAATGGAGTCTTTGAGGTGGGAGAAGCAGCTAATAGAGCAGCAGTAGGGAAAATTGAGAAACACGAGGAGGCTTGTAGAGCTAACCAGCATTGTTTCATTCCTTTCAGTTTTGACACTTTTGGTTTCTTGGCACAACAGTCTGTTGAGCTCCTTAAGAGATTGTAGAAAGTTATGGACTGCAATGTAATGACAGTTGGTTCAAACGAGTTTGTTTTTAGGAGGATAGGATTTGCCATTCAGAAAAGACTTGCGGCGTAGCTTGTTGCACGCTTGTCCCAATTATTTGTAAAACTCGTTATCATTATTAATAAAATTTCCACTTCAAAAAAAAAAAAAAAAAAAAAAAAAAAAAAGAATGGATGGAAAAGCTAAGACAAAGAAAGAATTTTCTCTGCAATACAGAATTTGAAGAAATCTTCCAAAGAAAGAAGTAAAACCCTTAATGTTTTCAGAAACAACCTTATAATCCTTTTTACCTTTCCTTCATAAACCAATACCCAAGCCAAGTTACACACATAAGCCTTGATTGAGAATTTTGTCAATATTTACTATCTCCCATCATAATCTATGAGTCTTTGCAGCAATGTAGTTAGCAATGGAGACTGTCTGTTGGAGTAAGCACTAAGTGGGTAAGGAATTTCTCTCTCTGAAAAATACTATCATTCTTGAACATGTTATTGATTAATTTTGTGGGTATATCACCTGAAAACCCTCACGAGACTATAACTCGTCCTTTTTAGGGAACTTAAATGTTTAAAGCCTTATTGTATATGGTAAATGCAGTCGCGATGCCTGCGAAAGTGAGTTAGGATTTTATTTTTGTTATTAGGATGTGATTTTGATCACTTATCTATTTTTTTTATCTTATTTGCTAAGAGACTAGCAAAAAGCTAGTTGGGAGTTGTGATAAGTGCTCAAAAAGTATAATTTAACCCTCGATTATGCCTCTTGTTTAGTCATCTTAGTAAACTAATAGTGTTTGTAAGTTATGTCTTATGATTCTACAGGTGAAAAAGAGAGTTTTGTAGAATATTAGAGAAAAAGGGGTAAAACGGAGCAATTCGGAGCATTAAAGATCACATGGGAAGCCCGTAGACAATCATGAAGAAGGCCAAGGAATTGAAGCTATTAAAGATGCGACTTAAACCTATTTTAAAGCCTATTTGGAAGCCCAAGGCCAAAGGATTCGTTGCTTGGACCAAAGCCCGCAAAAGAGGATAGAAAGATAGAACAAAAAAGGGAAAATAGACTTCCGCGTCTGGGACGCATAGATTGTGCATCCAGACGCATTGCTCGCATCTGAAACGCATGGATCGTGCGTCCAGACGCATGAAACGACACTATAGCCACTTCCTTCTCAGTTTTAGAGACAAAGTTAGACTCTGAAAGAAGTTGATTTGTATTAGGAAACAAATGGCGGTTTGGAATGCTTCTAGAACTCATTGTAACCCCTATAAATAGAGGACCTAAGTGCCTCATGTAATTTGCCAATTCACTTATACTCTTGTCTCCAGAACTTGAGGCAGAGAGAGATTAATAATAAAATATTCGGTTTTAACTAGTCGAGTCTTAATAAATTAGTCTTTCTAGTCTTATGTTCTTCGATTTTTCTTCTTCTCATTCTTCGTGTTCTTCCTTCTTTATGGAAGGCTAATCTTCTCCTTCAAGGGTGGAGATGAAGCCGGTGCTTAAGGTTTAATGATTCTTCTGGTTCATGGTGTTCTTCAATCAGGTTAGTTCTCTATGTTTTTAGTTATTAGTTCTATTGCCCAGACCAGGGGATGAAAGTATATAATAGGGTTTATGTTTTGCAATATTAATATCATGCTAGTGTTCTTTACTTTTCTTCTAGTAGTATAGTTATTTACAGTTAGGGAAGTATTCTTTGTGTTTGCCTTAAGTGGTGATTCATTGAATGGCCGCCCTATTAGGAAGTACTCCTTGATGTTGCTCTCGGTAATACATTGAATGCATGCCCGAGCTTACATAAAAGGAAAGAAGATATTAATAACATAAACATAGGAACAACATTAAGTAGAGTTAATTGTTAACGATGTTTTGCCTAAGAGGGCATCGACACTCGCTCGATTGTCTAATTGTAATCTACTTGTAAGAACAACCATGAAGCAAAAGGTCATAGGTCAAAAGTATTGGTGGATTCTAATCTCTTGAATTCCCTCTCTTATAAATTCTCAATAGTTTAGTTTAGTTTAGTTTAGTTTAGCATTATAATCTAAAATCTCTACAATCATAATTTTTAATCCCTCAAACCCCCTTTCCATTCCTATCCTTCACATAATATACACTTAAAAGTGGAACGATAGCCTACTCATCCTTTACTTATTGAGGGATAATTAGGTTTTGATATGCTTCTATTTTGTTCAACGACCATCATCTATCTATATCATCCATATACCATCTACACACACAAAATAGGCAAGGTCACCAACTTCTATTAATTCTTCTGTAGTTTCATTCCTTGCAAACTTGACATAAAAAAAATATATTATATATACATGATTCACTAGTGTGATCATCAAAGATTATCCAATTTCTAATTTTTCGTTAATTATTCTTTTAGGTTAGCACAAAGTATTTGCATCTAGTTTTTGATCTTCCGTTAATTATTCTTTGTTGAATTGTTAGTTCCATGTAGTTGTGTCTAGTTTCCAATATCCTATCAATTATTTTTTGAGGTTACAACATAGTTGTATCCAGTTTCCGATTTCACGTTAATTATCCTTTGAGATTAGTTCAATGCATTTGCATCTTGTTGCCGATTTTTCGTTAATTATTCTTTGAAGTTAGTTTGATGCATTTGCTACCAGTTTCTAATTTCTTTAATTATTTTTTTAGGTTAGATCAATGCATTCACATCCAGTTTTCGATTTCTCATTAGTTTTTTTTCTTTGAAGTTAGTTCAATGCATTTCCACCCAGTTTTTTTATTTCTTGTTAATTATTCTATAAGGATATTTTAATACAATTGCATCTAGTTTCTAATTTCCCGTTAATTATTTTGTGAGATTAGTTCAATACATTTGCATCTAGTTTCTAATTTCCTATTAATTATTTTTTGAGGTTAATTCCAAGTAGTTGGGTCCAGTTTTTTATTTGGCGTTAATTATGCTTTTAGTTTAGTTCGATGTGTTTGCTTTTAGTTTTCGATTTACTGTTAATTATTCTTAGAGATTAGATCGATGCATTCACATCCAGTTTCTAATTTTCCATTAATTATTCTTTCAAGTTAGTTCAATGCAGTTGCATCACCTACTTAGCTTGCTCATGTCACTGATAGAGTCATCTTCCAAGAAACCCTTCCCTTTCTTACTGATCCAAAATAAAACCTCACCTTACACGCAAATCTAAACATTCTTAGAGCATTATGTGATGGTTCTCTTTTTGGTCTAATATTTTAATAGGTTATAGACTATCACTACATAGTAGCATGTGATTAGTATCGATAGTCTATACACTATAAAGAGATTTGGGCCTTCTATAAATTTGAGAATAACGATGTTTTGTATTTTACCTAATATGTTTTGCAAGGTCTACACATCTTAGAAGTTATCATTTTCTCCTAACAATCATTAGTTATTTTCATTATTATTGTGTATAGTTGTCATCATATAAAAACACGTGATTGACATTTTTCCTTGATATTGAGGATATAAAACACGATATTGCTGCTGAAAATATAAGTATCAAGGACAGTGAAATCACCATGTCA
The DNA here is from genome assembly GCF_015680905.1 of Coptis chinensis. NCBI lineage: Eukaryota > Viridiplantae > Streptophyta > Magnoliopsida > Ranunculales > Ranunculaceae > Coptis > Coptis chinensis. Next base: position 78,574,923 of record NC_141463.1, on the reverse strand, counting down.
CAAACATGATCATCTACCTTGTTGAACTCGGCCTTAATATTTGTAAGTATCATCCGTTCTACACTACAGTACACATGTCCATACACCAGGTCGTTCTCCATCAGCTCGTACCACTCTATCAGAACGTACCAACAACCCAAACCCAGGTCGTCCTCAGCATCAGTTACAACCATATATAGAAGCAAATCATCTAGCGCAATCCTGGAGCTCAGTCAACTCAACAATCAAGGAGTCATTTACTTTGTAACATCAGAGTAATGACGAATCATTAAGATAGCACACAAGGTAGATCTACACTTCATAACGGCCTGGAGCAAATAAGGAAAGTCAGCTCAAACATCTATAAGTAGAGAGAGATGAACTACGTAAGGCTTGATTCAAGTTTACACCAAGAAACTTGATACGTAGGCAACTCTTATCTAAAGAAGAGTGCAACCATTCCCTATCACACAAATCATCAGGTCGTTGTCCAGAAAACACCAAACCTCTACATTGGCGCCATCTGCAGGTTCGTTTCATTAAGAAAAGAAACACTACTCTTTTCTCAATCCCACGAAGCTGGTCAGAAAAACCACCATGGATCTCTCACTTCAGATGTTAGCAGATTAGATGAAGACGCTTTAGGAGGCCTTCATCACATTACAACTAGAAAACCAGACGATGCGCGAGCAGGCCACCTCGAACGCCAACAACGGCACTCCAGACGCAGTGGAGAACAACGTCGTCACAGGCCTCACCACAACCACCAATCAAAGGTTAGAAGACTTCGCACAAAGGTTGGAGAAGTCAAATGATAAGGCTAGCGCACTTCAAATCACTCAGAAGATACACTAGACATACAAGGCATCACTATTCACAATTGAAATCGTGGACAAGCAACCTCCTTTAGAGTTCATCCAACCAACGTTCCCGCTGTACGATGATAGCTCGTGTCCAGGCCAGCACGTAGCTCGTTTTAGCCAGACTCTCACACTCTATAGTGCTCTAGAGTACGACTACCTGAAGTGCAAGCTCTTTCCAGCCAGCCTAAAGGATGGAGCTTTAGAATGGTTCTACACGCTCACTCCTGACTCAATCAGCAACTTCGACAAGCTAGCTGAGACATTCACCGCAGAGTTCGTCCACAATAGGAAGAAACAAGCCGACCTGGACTCCTTGTTTCAACTAAAACAAGCACATGGCGAGACAATCTGCGAGTTCCTAGGACGTTTCAAGAAGGAGCTCCTCTCAATGGAGCCAGGCTTAAAGGATAGCTTTGTAACGTCTACATTCACCAACGCTCTCCTAGATGACTTCGACCTAGTAGGATCTCTGATGCGTAACAAACCAGAACGCCTAGACGATCTGTATCACAGAATTGACAAGTACATCAAGTACGAAGAGTGGCGGGCCCAACATAAGGGAAAAGAAGTCTTCAAAGTAAACGACAAGCGAGAACCCAAAGAAAACAAGCACTACTCGGGCAACAACAACAACAAGGGCTCAAACTCCCACAAGCCCTCTTATACAAAAAGGGAAATCTCTAACTTCTCCAGGACGCCGAGCCAGATCCTGAAGAAGATCTATATAGCACCATACTTCAAACCCAACATCAACAAAGTGATCACCATACCAGAACATCTATACTGCTATTTTCACAAACTCCACCACCATGACACCAATAAATGTTGGAGCCTCAAGTACTACCTCCAAGACTTAGTCGAGGAGGGCAAATTGAAAGAGTTCCTACCAGAACGTGACCTCAGGCATAAGCTGGATGCCAAACGCCATAGAAGCAGGAGCCGCAGCAACGAACGTCCTACCAACGACAGAAGCAAGAGCAGCACGGACCGACAATCTGAATCTCCAGGTCGGTTGAGACACAACAGGAGACAACACTCCTCCGACAACGTCGAAGAAAAGGTAATCAGCATGATTATTGATACCTCCAACGACGAAACCTCAAGTCGGGAAAAGCGCAGAAGGGTAGGAGAGCTTCATGAGATCTACCATCTCTCCCACAAAGCTGAGGTCATCACTCCTACCAAGCTCTCAATCAACGACCTCCATAACATTCATGGAGGACGATCTAGATAAGGTGTGCCTACCCCATAATGATGCCCTAGTAGTGCACGACAAAATCAATGGGTGGACAGTCAAAAGAGTCCTCATCAATCCAGGCAGCTCGTGCGACATACTTTTCTATCAAACATACAAAGACATGCACCTGCCAAACTCGGTGATGATAGAATCAAATGCACTACTCTATGGGTTCAACGGAGATCGCATAGATGCCATTGAAGTCGTCATCCTACTAGTCTCTATTGGCGAAAAGGAGGACATGGTCAAAACTTCAACACGCTTCAGTGTGATTGATGTTAAGTCGTCCTACACTACCATTCTAGGACGCCGATGGATTCACAAGATCTAAGCAATTCCATCAACACTACACCAGGTCCTGCGATTCCTCCGACCCCGAGGCATTATGGCGCTTAGAAGCAACCAACTAGAAGCTCACTGATGCAAACACGTCAGCACAACAACCACACCAAAGCCTCAGGTCGTCGAAAGCAAGGACGTCCTAAAGAAGCAAGATCCTCAAGCTTCCAGCCCTCCACCAGCAACAGCAAACAAGCTCAAAGAGAAACAAGTACAAATAGAACCTGAAGAAAAAGTCAATTTGGGCACAAATGATGACCCAAAGTTTGTCTATGTCGGGGTTGATTTAGACCCCAAGCTCAAGGAGCAACTTGTCAAATTTTTATCTCTCAATAAAGATGTTTTTGCTTGGTCGTATATCTATATGCCTAGAATCGACCCATGGGTCGCTTGCCACAAATTAAATGTCAATCCAAATGTAAAGCCTATCAAACAACGACCTTACAAACTGGCTCTCAAATTTCAGAAATCCATCAATGAAGAGATAAAAAAGTTCAAAAATGTGGGATTCATCATAGAAGTCGAGTACCCGACCTGACTAGCTAACATCGTAGCCGTTCCCATGAAGAATGGCCAGGTACGACTCTGCATAGACTTCACCAATATCAACAAGCACTGCCCTAAGGACAGCTTCCCCGTGCCAAGAATTGACGTTCTGGTCGATCAAACTTGCGGTCACGAACTCCTTTCGTTTATGGACGCATACAGTGGATATAATCAAATACCACTGGCTAGGTCGGGGTCGGGCTGTCGGATATGGCTATATCCGAATCCGAATCCGAACCTGATTATATCCGAAATTTAATATCCGAATCCGACCCGAACCCGATTATATCCGACTAACCAGATCGGATAACACTAAAAATTCAAAAAAAGCCCAAAAAATATATCCGAACCCGAATCCGAATCCGACAGACCCGAACCCGACCCGAATAAGTAAACGGATAGAAAAATTGACCCGACCAGGTTTGGGTTAGGGTCAAACCCGACCCGATTCCCTGCCCTACCACTGGCAGAGGAAGACCAGGAAAAGACGTCCTTCATCACCGAACAAGGAACGTTCTGCTACAACGTCCTACCATTCGGCTTGAAGAACGCAAGCGCGACCTACCAAAGACTGGTCACAAAAATGTTCAAAGACTTGTTGGGCAACACTATGGAAGTCTACATAGACGATATGGTAGTCAAAAGCGAAAAAGCTAGATATCACATTTCTCACCTACAAGAAGCCTTTGAAAGACTGCGCCAAAACAAAATGAAGCTCAACCCAGCAAAATGCGTATTCAGGGTAGCTTCAGGGAAATTCCTAGGATACCCGTCTCATAAAGGCGCATCGAAGCAAACCCAAAACAAATACGAGCTCTCATCGAGATGCCAGAACCAACCTCCAAGTAACAAATCTACAAGTTATTTGGCATGGTCTCGGCCCTCAACATATTCATTTCATGTGTATTTAACAAGTGCAGACCGTTCCTGCAAATACTGAAGAAGGGCGCAACATTCACATGGACAGACGAATGCCAAAAAGCTTTCAACGACCTGAAAGCTTACCTATCAACTCCTCACATCTTGTCCAAACCAACAGAAGGAGAGACACTGATGCTTTACCTTGCGACTACCAACTTTGCTATATGCTCGGTTCTCTTTCGCGAGCATGAAGGAATCGAAAAGCCAGTCTACTTCACCAGCAAGACATTGGTCGACTCAGAAAAACATTACTCCCCAATGGAAAGAACAATGTTAGCTTTGTTATACTCAGCTCGGAAGTTCCGACCTTACTTCCAGGCTCACAGCATCAAGGTAATCACAGATGTACCCATCAAACAGGTCTTGAGTTCTAGCAACAAAATAGCCTACATGGCCAAATAGGCTGAAGAACTCGGAGAACATCACATCGACTTCGTTCCCATAACGTCTCGTAAAGGTCAGGTCATTGCTGATTTATTGGCAGATTTCCCCGTCGAAGATGTCAACTAGGAACCCGAGCCAATTACTTCATTTCATCAACCATCCACCCCAGACACATGGCACCTCTATGTAGATGGAGCATGCAACAACAGCGGTAGTGGACAGGGGGATGTATTAACTTCACCAGAAAGAACACAGCTACAAAAGTCAATCAAGATCGACTTTGCAACATCCAACAATGAAGCGGAGTATGAAGCATTAATCACAGGCCTCTGCATTGTACAGCAACTACAAGTCCAGAAAATCAAAGCTCACAGTGACTCACAGCTAATCGTCAAGCAGCCCACCAAAGAGTATATAACAAACGGAGCAAACCTGGCCAAATATTCCCAGGTCGTCAATGACATCATCAGCTCGTTCAAAACATTCTCAGTATAACACAATCCTCGAGATGACAACAGACATGCAGACAACCTAGCTTTCCTAGCCTCGAAGACCCAAGAGACATGTCCAACCACAATCTACATTAACATCCTGGAGAGGCATGCATACCAGCAAGAAAGTATCAACAGCCTCACAGACTTTCAGCCCTCATCTGAAGAAGAGATCACTCAATCTTAGATGGGCCGATTTCTGCAATTTATCCTACATAGGGAGCTCCCAGCAGAAGCAAAGAACGCTCATGCCATAAAATTCCGAGCTCCCAGATACACCGTAATCAATGGACGATTGTTCCGCAAATCTGCAGGTGGACCTCACTTAAGGTGCATAACTCCACGTGAAAGCCAACTCATCTTTGACGAGATTCATAAAGGCGAATGTGGCAACCATGCAGGAGTAAGATCTCTGGCTCACAAAGCAATCGCTCAAGGGTATTATTGGCCAGGCATGCATATCGAGGCAAAGACATACGTTCTCAAATGCCACCAATGTCAAACATTTTGACACAACCATCTAAGTCCAGCACGAGAGTTGATCAACATAGCTAGCCCATGGCCCTTTCATATGTGGGGGCTAGACATCATGGGACTATTTATCCCACAAAAGAAAATAGGACTCAAATACGTCCTAGCAGCCACATATTACTTCACCAAATAGGTAGAAGCAATCATACTGGTCCAAGTCAAAGAGGTCCACGTCATCAACTTTATATGGACCAATATCATCACAAGATTTGGTCTCCCCCCACACCCTTGTCATGGACAATGGAACTCAATTTGCTGGCTCACAAGTCAAGGCATTTCTACAAAAATGACGCATCATTCAAGCATTTTCTACATCTAGATATGCACAAAGCAATGGTCAAGCAGAGGCTACCAACAAAGTAATCAAGGAAAATCTCCAAAAAAAGTTGGAGAGCAAGAAAGGCCAATGGTCGGAGCAACTCGAGAACATTCTATGGGCATACAGAACAATAGCCAGAGCCAGTACCAATGAATCTCCTTTTACACTTTACTTTGGAACAGAGGCAGTCATACCATCAGAACTCACAATCACAACCACACGTTCTGACATCGTCGAAACAGGAGATAATGACACCATCTTGGCAAAAGAAGTCGATCTCCTAGAAGAGCGAAGGGAAATAGTTGCAATATCCCTAGCTCGGTACCACCAAACAATCCAACGATCTTACAACAAGAAGGTCATCCTAAGATCTTTCCAAGCTGGTGACCTAGTCCTCAAAAAGGCTCTAGCTCTAGCCAAGCTCGACCCAACATGGGAAGGCCCCTACATCGTTGACAAAGTCATTGGAAATGGAGTATACTGGATCAAAACACAGCTCGGTGATACGCTTCTCCGACCTTGGAATACAACTCTCCTCAAGCGATTTTATCAATAAATTTTTTTCCAGATGTATCAGTTAATATGAATAAAATTTCATCAATATTTCGATTACAAATGTCATCTTTTGCATTAGATGAGTACCAGGCATCTCGCACTACCCAACCCGACCTAGGACATCACGATGTCAGGTCATACATCAAAGAAGGAGTCAAGAACGACTCAACTACAGTTACCACATAGTGGTAAATTTTCAATCAATCCAACCCAAGGTCCCCCCTAAATCAACTTAACACCAACGCATGGCCAAGGTTAAGCATGATTCAACTCTAAATTTTACGCAATTATCAGTCAAATTCAAATATATGGGACCCCCAAAAGGACCCACAGTCAACTTAAGGCCTTTGAACAGGGTTAAGCTTGGCTCAACTGTAACTACCAATCAAAGGCTAGTTATCAGACAATCGGAGTTCCCCCAAAAGGAACAACCCAATCAAACGCATAAAAGGCGACCTAGGTAACATATACGATCATCTAACCAGGTCGTGCAGGACATTAGACGATCTACCATAGTACAACAAGTCATCAGGACTACCACTACGCAGTATAGGTCGTCATACAATGAAGCAAACAACGATAAAAACAATCACATCCACAAAAAAATCAAAGAAAACATCAAGGCAGACCAAGTAATTTAAATACTTTACTACTTACAAAATTTGGTTGGATACTAGAGGCCCCCAGATTATCCTGAGAAAACAACATCAGCACCCCCATCATTAAAAAATCAAAGTTATCATTATCAGTTATTAGTATCAACCAAAGCAAGTGAGAAAACATAGTTCATCATCATTCAAACACATTAATAGCAAAGAGAGAAAAGGCACAGTCAGAGGACACAGGGAAGATTCTCCACATTCAAAGGCTCCAGTGGGCCACCCTCTTCACCAACAAGGCCCCCAGCTAAATCACCACTCACATTTACAACTTCTGTGGAGACCTCTTCAATTGGCTAAACGGCTAAAGCAGTATCAAGGTCAGATGGTAAATCAGGTCATCTACTAGCATCTACAATAGTACTTTCCACAGTTACTGTGGCAGCCCCACTTTCAACCGACCTTTTTAGGGTTTTATACTTACGTTCTAGCTCCAGAAACTCATCTACCAGAACGTATGTATCACCACTTTCTACCAAGTCGACCAGGTCGTTATATTCTTTATGAGCCCCTTCAGCAATGACCTGCGCATTCTTGCACTCACCAATCCAGTTCTGTACCTCCACCTTTGAAGCATCAAGAGATGGTTGCAACAAGGCCACCTTCCCAGCAAGATCACCGACCTGTGACCTTAGCCCAGACATTTCAGCTCTTTCCACCTCATGAACAGTGAGCAACTTGTCATAAGCCTCCTTGGCAACATCCAACTCCTTCTTGTATAGGTCGGAGATAAAGGCCATCTCTTTCAGCTTCCTATACATAGTTAGGACTTGACAACAAATAAAGAAAATCACAAAGCAGTAAAATGAAAAACAAGACAATGCCCAGAACGGAGAGGCACTTACAAAGCACAGGGAGCGATCCATATCTTTAATGCTCATCCCCAAGTCCTTCCAAGTCTCCAACTGGTGCTTATCTCCATCTAAGGCAACGCTCTCCAGCAACCCTCCAGCAACTAAATAGTTCTTAAAATTACAATCCCCATTCTTCACAAACTAACTCAACCCACTCACTGGGTCCTCACAGGTGACAAGCCTATCCAGAACATCATCAACACTCTTGCCACAAGGGGCTGTACTCCCCGACCCCTTCAACTTCTGGGCAGCTGGCTCATTCTCACTAGCCTTATTCTTACCCATGGTATCGGCAACCCCCACATCAACAACAAGCTCCTTCAGATCCATCCTCTTCAATAGAGCCCGACCTGCAGAAGAACGACCTCCACCAGTACTAGATCATTCCTCAGACTCAGCTCGGGACTTCTTCGACCCCCCCTCCATCTCAACCACTTCAGAGCGCCTTTTCAAATTAGGCCTCCAGAACTGAGTGGGAGCATCACCACCACCAACAGCACTCCCACCACCATGACCATAACGTTCACCATCACCTACTTTGGAGTGTTTGGATGGAGAATGTTCAACGTCACCCACCTCAGAGCGTTTGGATGCAAAACGTTCAACATCACCCACTTTAGAATGTTTGGATACAGAACGACTTTTTGCAGCTCCTCCGAACGTCCTCACTGAAACAGAACAGCTATCAGCAGCTCCTCCAGCCGGTCTCACAGTCTCACTCTAGAAACAGGTCATACTTTCTGGCTATCCCTCTCCATCTCACCGTCCGAGCTAGAATCAGAGATGTCAAAAACGAGCTTACAGGCCCTCTTCTTTTGCTCCACCTTCTTGATTTTCTCCCCTCCACGCTTCTTAAAGTAGTGAGAAACCTCCCCCAAGATAGCTCATTTTTCCTCCCAACTCAAACAAGCAAACTTCTCTATAACGTCAAGCTCAGGACGACCTCGAATGGAAATCTCTGTACAAAAGGAAACAAAAACATCAGAACGTACAACATATCAAGTACAATGCTTGCATACAACCTACAAAATAACTACCTACCAACCCACTTTACGGAGCGGGTATTCAACTCACACCCAGGGGGGTGTAATTACCCATAACCAACAAAGGCCTACGCCCCCAATCCTCCTTACTCACCCCTATAATTAAAGACGACTTCCCCCTAACGACCTGCAAACTAAAATTCAGTGCAACTGATCTCTTTACAGAGAAATGCTCTAACACATCTCCTAAGCGGATATTATAACCCCGCTCATTCAACAAATCCAACGCATAAAAAACCCTCCTACTATTCCCTACGAACTGACATGGGGCTTTTCCACAATAGTTCAAAATCTCAACAGTAAGACGAGAAAACAGCAACCTCATCCCAGCCTTCAACTGTCATAACAAACCACCACTCCTCCATCCGGAGGAACATAGTCATCGTTATACAACCTCCCTTCTCCACCTAAGTCGTATATGGCCAGGTCGGCATTCACCCAACCGAACTCCTCTTTCAGGATCAGCATAAAGCGACCTAGGCCCCACCTCTTTAGCCCTCGTCTCCACTGAAAAAGACGATGAAGCCCCATCTCCACTACGAACCCTACCTTCAACATCATCTCCACTCAAAGTTCTCTCTCTCCACTGATCAACCTCAACTTCCCCACTCAAACTATCACTGGTAGCAGACATTACGAGTTCAAAAAATAAACAAAAGATCAAATTTTGCAAGATCAAAAGACGCACCTGGTACCAAAGATTGGAAAAGTTTTTTCTTTCTTTCTTTCTTTCGCTCTGCTTTTTTTCTAGATTGAAGAAATGAGGAAGTGAAACACCTTAACACGTCAAAACCCCTCAGTTGCCAAAACCTCAAGAGAATACAAAATGTTTCGTGTTCCCACATAACACAATCATCACTCGCCCACAAATCACTGTGATTTCGGGCCCACAAATCCAGCCCAACGGTTCCCGCATATTTTTCAAAAGCCAATTAAACCTACTAGCTGTCCGACACGTGTTTTAAAAAGAAAACTTTATTTTACCCTTCCTTTTTACTTCACAACTGCCCAAAGAACGGATCAAATAAAAGGGGATGTGTAAGTACCCTCTGTTCTGCACTACAGTACACGTGTCCATACACCAGGTCGTTCTCCATCAGCTCATACCACTCTATCAGAATGTACCAACGACCCAAACCCAGGTCGTCCCAAGCATCAGTTACAACCATATATGGAAGCAAATCATCTAGCACAATCTTGGAGCTCAGTCAACTCAACAATTAAGGAGTCATTTACTTTGTAACATTAGAGTAATGATGAATCATCAAGATAGCACACAAAGTGGATCTACACTTTATAACGACCTGGAGCAAATAAGGAAAGTCAGCTCAAACATCTATAAGTAAAGAGAGATGAACTATGTAAGGCTTGATTCAAGTTTACCCCAAGAAACTTGGTACGTAGGCAACTCTTATCCCAAGAAGAGTGCAGCCATTTCCTATCACACAAATCATCAAGTTGTCCAGAAAACACCAAACCTCTATAATATTTAAATAGTGAACATTGTCCGGGCTGAATGTTAGAACTTAAAAGTTGGGTACTCGAAACTCGTTTATAATTGATCTAACTTTGTTAACAACAATTTTTAGTGCAAAAAAAAAATGAAATCTTGTAAATCTTTGATATAGGGGTTTTGTTTCTTTGGGGTTATTTTCTTCGTGAGTTTTCTAGGATTTATCTTGCTAAAATTTATAATTTACAAGAAAAATTAGGAAAGAATGTTTTTGTGGGACTCTTCGTTAAACCCCATTACGTGGATTATGGAAACTCCTAATTTGGATTTTTTTTTTCGTAATTAGTATTTGAATTTACAATAAATTGGAGACTCTGTGAAGCCTTGAAAAATAGAGCCAAGAGTGTCTAACTATAATATATACTAGCTTTCGAACCCGTCCTATGAACGGGTGTCGTTATATTAAATTATTTTAAAAAATATTAACAACTATGCAGAGCTATGAGATAGGAAAATTATATTAATCACTCATTTAAATTTCTTGCGCCACTCTCTATAAAAAAAAACACCAAACCTTGATAAAACTCATCGACTTATTTTTGTTGTTAGGTTAATAATAGAAGTTTGATTAAAATTTTGTGAGAATGCCCAATGTGGCGAAGATGATATTGAAGCTACTTGAATAGCAAGACATTCCCAATTATAATAAAAGAATTATAATAAACACTACTTAAAATGTAAAACTATACTTGTCGAGACATTATATTCTCCTTATATATAATATAACTATGTTTCAGGGTTAGGTCAATGCATTTGCATCAAGTTTTCGATTTTACGTTAATTATTATTTGAGATTAGTTCAATGTAGTTACATCTAGTTTCCGATTTCCCATTAATTATTCTTTGAGGTTAATTCAATGTAGTTGTATCAAGTTTCTGATTTTTCTTTAATTATTCATTAAGGTTAATTCAATGCAGTTGCATATAGTTTTCAATGTTTCGTTAATTACTCTTTGAGATTAGCTCATTGCATTTGCATCCATGTTCCAATTTCCCCTTAATTACTCTTTGACGTTAGTTCAATACATGTGCATCCAGTTTCTGATTTCTCATTAATTATTTTTCAAAGTTAGTTCATATCTAGCTTCCAATTTCCGGTTATTTATGCTTTGAGGGTAGTTCGATGCAGTTATATCTGGTTTCCGATTTCTAGTTAACTATTCTTTGAGGTTATTTCAATGCATTTAAATCCGGTTTCTGATTTTCTATTAAATATTCATCAAGGATATTGCATCCAATTTTTTATTTCAATGCAGTTGCATCCAGTTTTCAATTTTTCGTTAATTATTGTTTGAGGTTAGTTCAATGTAGTTGCATCTAATTTCTGATTTTCCGTTAATTGTTCTTTGAGGTTAATTCAATGCATTTGCAGCAAGTTTTCAATTTTTCGTTAATTATTTTTTAAGGTTTGTTCAATACAATTGTATCAAATTTATGATTTCTCATTAATTATTCATTGAGGTTTGTTCAATGCAATTGCATCCATTTTTCGATGTTTTATTAATTAGTCTTTAGATTAGTTTATTGCATTTGCAACCAGTTTTCGATTTCTCATTAATAACTCTTTGAGGTTAGTTCAATACATCTACATCTAGTTTATGATTTTTGATTATTTATGTTTTGAGGTTAGTTTAATGCAATTTCATCCGGTTTCTGATTTCTTGTTAACTATTCTTTGAGGTTATTTCAATGCATTTGCACCTAGTTTCTGATTTCCCACTAATTATTCTATGAGGTTAGTTCAATAAAGTTGCATTCGGTTTTTGATTTTCTGTTAATTATTTTTTGAGGTTAGTTCAATGCATTTGCATCAAGTTTCTGATTTTCCGTTAATTATTATTTGAGGTTTGTTTGATACATTTTTGCATACTGTTTCCGATTTCCCGTTAAATATTTTTCAAGGATTTGCATCCAATTTCTAATTTTCCGTTAGTTATTCTCTGATGTTAGTTTAATGCAATTGCAGCAGTTTATGATTTCTAGTTAATTACTTTTTGAGTTTAGTTTATCGTATATGCATAAAGTTTCCGATTTCCTGTTAATTACTCTTTGAGCTCAGTTAAATGTATTTGAATTCAATTTTTTATTTCCTTTTAATTATCCAATATGGTTTGTAATACCAACTTTCTACTAATCCATATGTAGTGTCCTTAATTGCAAACATGACATAAAAATAAATTATGCTTGATTTACTATATGGGATCATCAAAGATTATCCAGTTCCCGATTTCCTGTTAATTATTCTTTAAATTATACCTGACTCACTATGTGGGATCTTCAAAGATTATCTATGAACGGGTCCTATCATATTAATTATTCTGAAAAATATATGCAACTATATATACAGAACTATTATATACAAATATTGTATTAATCATTCATCCAAATTTCTTATAACATGAAAACACCCCACGTACTCTCTATTAAAAAAAATAACTCACCATTGATAAAACCCTTCAACTTTATTTTTCTATTTAATAATAGAAGTTTGATTGAAGTTATGTGAGATTGTCTAATAAGAAGAAGTTCATATTGAAGCTACTTAAGTAGCAAGGTGTTCCCAATCATAAGAAAAAAGATAAGATAAACACCGTTTTAAATACAAAGCTATACTTATCGAGACATTCCCACAACATATAACACAACTATATTTTGAGATTAGTTTAATGTATTTGTATCAAGTTTCTGATTTTCTGTTATTTATTTTTTGAGGTTAGTTCAATACAGTTGCATCCAGTTTTCGATTTCTTGTTTATTATTCTTTATAGTTAGTTTAATGCATTTGCATCCAATTTTCAATTTCCTGTTAATTGTTCTTCAAGATCAGTTCAATGCATTTACATCCAGCTTTCGATTTCCCGTTAATCATTTTTGAGATTAGTTTAATACATTTGCATCCAGTTTCCGATTTCTCATTTATTATTCGATTAGGTTGTATTTGCATCTAGTTTTCGATTTCCCATTAATTATTGTTTGAGGTTTGTTCAATGAATTTCATCCAATTTTTTATTTTCTGTTAATTATTTATTGAGGTTAGTTCAATGCTTTGCATCCAATTTATTTTTTGGAATTAGTTCAGTGTAGTTGTATCCAGTTTCCGATTTCCTGTTAATTACTTTTTAAGATTAGTTTCACACATTTGCATCTTGTTTCCAATTTATAGTTAATTTTTTTTAGGTTAGTTCAATACAGTTGCATTTAGTTTCCGATTTCCTTTTAATTTAATCTCTGAGGGTTAGTTCAGTGCATTTGCATCCAGTTTCCGATTTCTCGACAATTATTATTTTTATGTTAGTTTGATGTATTTGCATCTAAGTTTTGATTTTCTGTTAATTATTCTTTGAGGTTAGTTTAATGCAATTGTATCCATATTCCGATTGTTCATTAATTACTTTTTAAGATTAGTTTAATGCTTGCATGTGCATCCAATTTTCAATTTTCTGTTAAATATTATTTGAGATTAGTTCAATGCATTTGCATCTAGTTTCACTACTAAAAAAAAGACATATTATGACACCTGATTTTTATCTATCTTGACGGTTTTCAATAAAACAGTCAAGATAGGTGTCTTAGTGATATATTTATGATGGCTGTCGCAATATTATGTCGCATATAACATAGGTGTCAAGAAAATATAATGATTTTATGACGGCTGTCTCAACATTATGATGTCTATAACATAAGCGTCAAGAAATTATGATAATTTTATGACGGGTGTGGCTAATTCTGGACATGCGTCAATAATAATTATGACAGGCTTGACAAAAGTGTCAACACATTTTCTCTAAACCGTCAAGGGCACTGGGTTAATGGGTTTACGTTTTGTACGATTAAAGTTTTATTTCAGAGAAGCGTCAAGACTCGAGGAAAGAAAAGGTAACGAAATATATATCGAGTTGAAATTGTTAAGTTCTGAGAAATTCCTCTCTCTCTTTTTAAACCCATATTAGGTCGTATCGCTTTGTCTGTTATGTACTAAACTTGAAAATTGGGAAAGGGCGTGCTAAGTCCATCAGACACAATCGTACTCCTCCATCTTCGCAGGTATGTTCATTCACTCTCTACTTAGCTTCCAAGCTCTGGGCCATGGAGAAAAATGTCTCCTTTTCTCCCAAATTTCTTATATGTTCGCATCTTCGTATTTTCGTTCCGGTAAAGAGGTCTTAGAACTAGCGCCTTGGTTCGATCATGGTATGCATCTCTCTCTTAATTTCCTTAAACCGATTTCTGCTTCAATTCATTTTTTGAGGTTATTGGGGTGGCATCTTGTGTTTTGATTTGTGTTATCATTATTTGATTTCTTTGATCAGATGATTAGTTTTATGACCGTCTCATCTGAATCAAATAAAGAAACGAGAATACAGCCTCCTCTTTTACCGTTTGATAGTTTAGTAGATGAAGGGTTCTGGCATAGATTGTCATCACTCAAACTTGATACTTTAGGTATCGACCAGTCCCCCGTCAACTTCACTGGTAATTTCATTCTCTCTTTTATAAATTGTGATTATCTTAAATGATATCGAAACTTTGTTTGATTGGTTTTGTCATGTTAGGGCTCTTTGGAAACGGTTATTTTTCTGTCCCCTATGAGAGTAATCATCGCCCGGTTGGTTTTGAATGCTTCGGTCTATATGAATGGAGTAGAGTTGATGCGTACTTCTCCTTGCAGGATCTCTACAAGTTGAAGATATAAATTTGTCAAGAAGGGAATGCTTTGATTGGAACTAGCTTTAAATCATGGTGAGAAACATCCATCTCCTATATTCCAAATGCTGAAATGCATAGCTAATTTTAACGTTGCCACATATCTACCAGCACAACCTCAAAACAGAGATCTGTGCTTGCATGTTGCAGATATAAATAGAAATTTTCTGCTGCTAGTCTGAGTAACCAGTGTCGAGATAATGAATCTTAGAGGCATCAATGACAGAATGACCTTATACTTGGATCTCCAACTCTAACGTTTTGGTAGCATGGGTTATTTCATGTTATTTTAAACAGTCTGGACACCGGTTTTATAACGATTATCACAAGACTGAATGTAATGTCAGTAACCAAGTATCAAATGGGTTATTTCATAGTTTAAGTTGTGTTGGAAAGTTTTTACAGCCGGGGAGTGGAAGAGTTTGGGAGAGACTAGAGCTCGAGTGGGAAAAGTTCGCACTAAGATAAACTAACCAGTAGGGTTTTACCCTATACACGAGGGTTTTTAACCTATACATGTCAAAATCATCCCCACAAATCTAAGTCTCCCAAGGTTTTGCATGTCATGTTTTTCTTCTTACTATATTTAGTTCCATATATCAGATCGATGGAGACAAATTAGTCCAAGATCTTTGACTCTAGACAATGCAATCTATAGGGAGATGAGCATTACCTTGCTTCTTGAATTTATTCTAGAATGTTTGTTTTTTGTTATGAGGGTTGTTTTTTGTTTTAGTATGTGCACTTGCTTTTTGAACAGGTTTCTATGCACTTTGCTCACACAATTCAAATCATTTGACACTACTACTTGAATCTTTGCCACTTGAGTTGGGTGAATAATCAGTAGAAGCACCAATAGTTCGCGGCAACAGAAATCAATGTCCTGTCCCGGGTGTCCTTTACAGTACAAATACATTGGAGAGTTTTCATGCCCTTCATAAACGAGTTTGTTGAGGCGTAAGAAAAAATAAGGTATTTCCAAGTTTCCTTGTAATCTAAAATAATGGTGATTGTTTGGTGAGCATATTAGTTTTTGCTTCAAAAAAGGGGGCATCTTATTAATTAAGGTTACTTGTTGTGCTTGTTGTAACTTTTTTTCTTTTGCGGTTTTTAGCAATATCTCTATGAGCAATGTTCTTTCACTATGGTAATTATGAATATAAAGTTGCATCTGCTGCCTTTCTTCATTGCGATTTTGTTTATATGTTTGAGAAACTACACTTACCAGAGACCTATATTTGAGAACAAGTCTTAATGTACTAGGTTTCCTAACAGTTAGATCCCTGGTTATTTAGGGTACAACATGGTTGCCAATAACTTGGGATTTTTTTTTTTGCATGATAGACTCATTTTATTTATTTATTTTCAAATTTGATTTTTTGCAGGTGAAGTTTGGACAAGGTTCGATGATTGAAATTAAAACAATGTAAACCGTTCTTGTTGAGACATATTTTGTGGATATTTTTGGATAAATGTATGTAAATTTTTGAAATGATTGAATGTAATGGATTATCTTTTGTGAATGGATCACAAACTGAATAGGATGTTAGATTTGTGACCATGTTAAGTTTCAATGGAGTTTGATTGTATATATTCTAAATGATTTATGCAATTTTCATGGTATAAAATAAATTTTTTTTTTTCAGAAAATGTATTTCTCTATGACGGTTTTGCTAAAACCATCACAAATTGAACAAGTTTCTTGACAGTTTTTACTGAAAATTATGACAGTTGTATTAAAATTAATGACAGTTATCATGCAACAATCAATATTTGTTTGCCTATTATGATGGTTTTTAGTACTATTTTTGACATAAAATCTTTAAAGTATATAACGGTTTTGCAAAAAATGTCATAAATTTAATGACGGCTTTTGTAAACTTTTATGACGGGCTCTATAATGACAGTTCTTTCTTCAACGAAAAAATGTCATTAAACCTATTTTATGACGGCTTTTAGCTGTCATTATAAGTCTTTTTTTTAGTAGTGTTTTCTGTTTTCCGTTAATTGTTCTTTGATGTTAGTTTCATACAGTATTATATATATTTTATAATATTTGTCATTATTGATTTGCTGTTATTTTTTTTTCATTTTCTATTATATATTTTGTGATGTTATTTTTTGTATAATTTAATTTTTCACATGTAATTTGTTTTGGCTTGGTATATAATTTATTTAAGCCCAACGTCCACTTTAACTAAATAAATAGTTATATAATTTATTTAAGTCAATGTCTATTTTAATTGAATCTCGTTATTCCGTTAAAATTGGAAATTATAAAATTCAGAAATTTAATTGGAATATATCGTAATTATTGTGGTCGGAATTGTAGTTTTTGAAATCCTTAACTATGACTAAATGTCTAAATCCCACAGTGGATGACACATCAAATTGATCCAACTTTATTTGTTAGGCCCATATATGTAGTGCATGCAATACAATTTTATTTGTTTTGGGTGTACACCTGTACTGTTACTTATTGTATGATTAGTTTACTTCTTTTTTTCCCAGTCACACGTGTGGTTAACAAATGCATAAAGTAAATGTTCAAGCAATTTAATTTATTTTTTCCTTTGTTTTTTCATAGTTTCATTGTCATTTTCTAGAAAGAAACTTTGTTATGTTGAACTTCACTTGAGATTAGTGTGGAAACTATTCTTTGTCTCATAAAGGTTTTAGGAAAATCATTTTTGGTTGAAACTATTGTTTTTAGCAATTTAGTTTTTTGTATTTGTTTTTCCCTGTAATTAGTTATATTGTTTAGAAAAAATTGGAGACTTTATGAAACTCTAAATGGGATTGGTTCTTTATTTATATCCTACTTTTTCGTAATTAGTATTAGAGTTTACAAAAAATTGGAGACTCTGTGAAGCCTTGAAAAATAGAGCCAAGAGGGTATAACTATAATATATATCTAAGGATATCTAAAGATAAATGATGCATTTATGAAAATCCTAATTATAAGGCTTCGTTTTCGCTAATCCTAATAATAAAAGCTACATATCATCGAAGAGATCAATGAAACCAAATGCATAAGATTTATTTTAGAGAATATTGTAAGGATGAATTGTGTTGAATTGAGCAAGTAATGCACTATAAAATAATAGTTATACGCAGGGCCGTCCCTGAGTTTTCAATGGCCCTGTGCAGACAGCGAAATGTGGCCCTCTTCCAATACTCTTCCATAAACATAAAGGATCATCAAAATATTTCCCTTCTCGCATTTTTGGCTGCAAAATCATCAATAAAGCTTTCAAAGTTAATTTTCTTTAAAAATTCATTTTCAATAGATATTAACGCTAGCCCATTTAGTCTTTCTTGTGACATAGTCGATCTAAGATATGATTTCAATAATTTTAATTTTGAAAAACTTCTTTTTCTGGAACCACGACGATGGGGAACAAATCAACAAAATTCTATAAGCTATGCATGCATTAGGAAAACAATCGTGTCGTTTCAAGAAATCAAGTATATCAATAGCTTTATTTTTATCTTTTGGTAACACCTCTTTTAAAACTCTTAGTTCTCCATATAAGTCTTTCCCATCAAGATCAGAAGAGTTTTCATGTTTTAGAACAATTTCAAGACGATCACAACATGCTTCCAACTGATTATCATCTAGTGAATTTAACTTCTCTGATCTAAACAAAAAACCAAAAATATCCTCATATGCTTTTAGTTGCTCAAACCTTTTATCTAATGAACTAATAGCTTGATCTACAATAAAATAGAAATATTGATTTCTAAATGAGTCTTCCGCTGATTGCATTGACTCCTCATTGGCATTCTCATCAAAATGTCTCTTTCTACGAATTTGACGTTTCACTTGAAACACAGGATCAATTTCCATTTCAAGAGCAATATCTTTAGCAGTTATCATGGCTTGTGTGAGACCAGTTTCTCTATACTTTTTAAAATATGTAATCAACCATTTTATTTTATCAATAGCCATATCTATTTGCATGTCTTCAAATTGTAAGGTTTTGCTAATTGTATTAACGGTAGACAATATCTCATACCAAATAATCATGCCTAACAAGAACTCAAAATTTCCAATTCCATGTCTAGCTAAAGAATCAGCTTCACTCTTTATTTTAGAATCATTATCAGTTTCAGCTAGCTGAAGTAAAGCTTCTCTTATTTCAGGAGCTTGATATCTAATTGCTTTAACACTATCAACACGACTTTCCCAACGGGTAGCCGATGCTGACTTAAGAGTAAACTCTTTCAGATTCTCTTCCAAAATCTGCCACCGCTTTGTAGATTGTGAAAACAACGTATAAATTCGTTGTACAACCCCAAAAAAATATTTTGCTTTACCACAACAATTAGCCATATCACAAAGTGTTAAATTAAGACTATGACAACCACAAGGAGTATAAAATGCTCTAGGGTTAATATCTAGTAGTTTTTTTTTGTACACCTTGGTGTTTCCCTTTCATATTAGACCCATTATCATATCCTTGACCTCGTACATCATTAATATTAAGATTAAGAATTTTAAGCATATTTTGCAATTCTAGAAAAAGTCCCTGCCCAGATGTATCATTCACTACCATAAATTCTACAAAGTACTCATCTACTCTTACTGGACAAGTCGAAACATCCACACATCTCAATATCAAAGTCATTTGTTCTTGGTGACTAAAATCTGGAGTGCAATCAAGTATCACAGAAAAATATTTTGCTTCTTTAACTTTTTGAATAATTGCATTTTTAATTTCAAAAGCTAACATACTTATCAATTCATTTTGTATTTTATGACCAAGATAATGATAATGAATTTCATTATTATATATGCGTCGAACATGTTCTTGCATTATTAGATCCCATTCTGCAATCATTTCAATTATGCCTAAAAAAATTCCATTGTTTTTTTCATATAATTTCTCATTTGTTCCTCGTAATGCCAAGTTATATTTACCAAGATATTTCACACCAGATATTATTCTATGTAATACTGCCTTCCAATGTTCTTTCTCTTTGTTAATTTGGTGTTGAACATATTTATCAATAGTTTCATCTTTTTCCAATCTCTTACATAAGTCATTCCAAGTGATCATGTTAATGATGTGGTTTGTACTTGTTTCATGTTGATGAAGTCTAGTACTAAGATGCCCCCAATCATTATACCCTTCATTTACCAACAAACCTTTTTGAAAACCTTTTTTAAAGAACTTGCAACAAAAACAAAACACTTAATTTATCCATTGCCTTGGAATATACTAACCATTTTCTATCCTCTGTAAATCCATTCGGTAAATATCGAGTATAAAATGTTGAAGAGAAACGTCTATAACAACTATCTTTAGGTCCTTTAATTTTCCGATTAATAGGTCCCTTATAGGACCCCTTTTTACTAATAAATCTCTAGACAATGTGTCAAGATTGTCCCAAGTTCTTGGGTCATAAATGTCTAAGGGAATGGATTGACTTGGTTGTTCGTTGCCAAAATTACTGACTTGTTCACTTTCAGTATGGCCCATAACACCAGCATCCTCATTGTTATCATTTTCAATAGGGTCAGGATCACTAACATTTTCGTTTCCATTGTTATCTAGATCATCAACATTTTCATTTTCATCTGAATTTGTTCCTAAACCTTGTGGTTCTTTAAGAATAAATTTATCAAGGGCTCCTTTTTGAGATTGAGTTAGTTCTAAAAGTCTTTGTCTCTTTTTACGTTTTTCATGTCCAGATTGACACTTTCTAGGAAGCATTTTAAAAAAAAAATGAAATTAACAAGAAATTGAGTTAGAACAATAGAACCTGATATGTTTAATGCTTAAATGAAGACGAAAGATAGTGGTATGCGTCTGCCTTGATGAAGTCACTGCACACTTCACAATTCACATGACAATTTGTAATGCCTGCAATTAAAATATATATACAACACCAAATTAGACTAGATTACTTTGGAATTAAATTGAGTTATTAAAATAATATTTAAGAAAGGGAAAATTGATTTTAATCTCTAACTTACTTGAAGAAGAATCAAAAGTTAGGTGAATAATCAAAGTGAAAACTAATACAAATCCACAATTGTAAATAAAGAATTTTTGAAAATGAGAGGATACTAGATGATCAGAAGGTGAAATGGTGAATGAGGGGGTTTTTTTTTTTTTTTTACTCTTTCTTTTGTATTTGAGTAATTGACTAATTTAGGCAAATAATTAATAAGGTATCTAGTCGTTGAGAAGAGATATGTTTTTCTTTTTTTCGATACTGATCATTTATTATATATCTTATTTCCTATTTTTAGGAAAATAATTAATGAGGAAAGAGAATATGAGGGGATATTTCCGTTGTTTATTGTGATTTGTGAAATTTCCAATTTTTTGGGCTTTTGATTGGTTTGGGCTTGTGATTTGCCAAATAGGCCTTTTCTACAAATACTAATTTTTGGGGCCTTGTATATTGGGGGCCCTGTGCGGTTGCCCACATTACACCTGCTCAGGGCCGGCCCTGGTTATACGACTCAGATGCACATAAAATTTACTCGTGCGTAAATCTTATAATTTTAGAACCAAAACAAATTAACAACATTTTACGGTCGTTGAAAGTTAAGTTATTTGACAAAGGCTATGTGTAAGATAGGGGTGTAATACAGGGTGGGCCGGGTCAACTGCAGGTCAAATAATGATGGGGCAGGGCGGGGCGGGTCTAGGGGATACAAATTCAATGGTCCCCGACGGGGCGGGGCGGGACGGGTTGAAGTGTCATGTCTTAGTATCATCACCCGGCCTGTTGGGTCATTTTACGGGGAGGGTTTTGGGCGGGTCATCCGGGTTGGGTGGAAATTATCATTTTAACCCAATTTCACCAAAAAAAAACTTTCTAATTCTGCAAGTAATATATTTCCAATTCACAACATAGAAAAAAAATAGAATCAATCAATAAAAAATAAACAAAAATAAAAAAACTTGAACTTGAACCCAAAACCACATCTGTAAATTTGAATTTTTTTTCTCGTGATTTACCATTTGTAAATTGATTATTTTTCATAGCATGATAAAATGAAGATGAGAGCGAGGATCTATGGTACAAAACAATAAAATATAAACTAAAAAAATTCGAAATTAATATAAGAATGAATGATTCATCTTCTCTAAAATTCGAAAGTTGAATTTGAACTTTTGATATTTGCCCAATGTTCAAACTTGAATATTTGAAATTGATATTGAACTCATAAGTTTGTGTTTATATCTCCCAAATTCTTACAAAAGTTAACATAAAATATAAACAACATACAAAAATATTAGAGTTAAAGTCTTGAAATTGTGCGGGTCAATGGGGTTGGGTCAACGGCTTTTGATATAGTGCGGGTCGGGCAGCTTGACGGGTCGGGTTTGAGCATAAAACCTACACCCATAGCCTCACCGCGTAAAAACGGTAGCAAGGTGGGACGGGTCTGTTTTCGGGTCGGTATGGGTTTGGGTGATGGGTGAAGACTGGATACCCTACCAGATAATGGGTCAATAGTTTTTTTTTATACTCCTAATATAAGATATATATTGAAGCACGTGTTAAAAAAAATTACATGTTGTGTGACTTTTTAGCTAAACACTATAATGGTTAACGTGGAGGCATACGGACCATTAAGTTAGGCCAAATGGAGTAGTCTAGTACCATATTAAGTTTGGAGTATTCTATTCAAAATCAATTGGCGTGAAATGCCAGCTCAGCTCGAACTTAATATATTTGGGCAAAGCTTTTAAATTCCCAATATTGCCATTCTTTGTTATTTTCTTTGTTCTCGTGAATTTCGCAATGAGTGAGGAAGACAAGTGTATTTTAAATGATGTCACAATCTTATCTTTGTTTAAGCATCTCTTTAGCAAACGTGCTGAAAATCAAAAGTCCACGATATGATGTCGGCATCAACAACACGCGTTACGCTTGTTTTTATATGCGCTTTGGTTTTTGCTGGTACTTTTTTGCATAGGGAAACAACAAATCAGCCCAAAAACTGAGATACCTGTACTTTGTGTAAGTACTTGTCCCATGGCAAGACAACAATTAAAACATGTGCTTGCAAGGGAGATAAAAGACATAAGCACTTAAGCAGTATCGAAAAAAATTGAGAAATCTTTTTTGTACATTCTTGTTTGTTTCAAAATGTGAAAGAAAGATTGCAAAATCTAGCATAAGTAAAAAGGGTAAAAAGAAAATGTGAAAGAAAAGATCTACAAAATATGTACCATCCATCATTTGAGTTACGGAAATATGTAACTCACTTCACTAACAAAAGGCAAACACAATTTAAGTTGCTGTGAAGTTTCTTTTCCAACTCACCAGCAGGGACGACACTAACACCTATTGAAGTATCTAACCTTCCAATTCTCATAAACATGCATGAAAAGAGACATGGATGAAATGTGTGTTGTTCAATAAATATGAATACACACTTTAGCTTTCAGAATACAGTCAGAAAACAGTAAAACCTTTCGCACAGTCAAAATTTGGATAGACTCAAAATTTATCTCACTTCAGTATTCATCTTCAATTTTTGAATCCAAATGATCAAATTCATCACATCAAATTTATTAATTGTTAGGCTCCTCACATATGATCCAAACACGCGAATAATATGGAATACTGAGTCTAAACACACCCCTTCGATCACATAGGCCCTTTGGGCCAAATTAAGAAATAGTCTTGCTTTGATACAATGCGACTTCGTATCAAAATGGCATTCAACGTAGATTATCGATTCTTGTGAATTAATAACACTAAGATGGAAACAAATCAATAAGACTAAGATCGATCTAATTTAATTTACATGGAAAAGAATCATATGATCAAGTCATCGCTAACTGATAAATCAAATATTAGCTCTTATTGCACCCTACTATGACAATTGCTTGAAGTCATGAAACTTTCTAGAAAAAACTGGCTGGTTTTTTTAGTAGGAAAATTATATTTTTCAGTAATTGTCTTCGCTTTAAAAATTACATATTTGCCCTAGCTGCAAAAGTGATCTGCATGAGAGACACTTAGCGAGAGGGTAAAACACTATAAATAGAGGCAATGGGCTAGCTTCTCTTTTTGAGCTGGAGCTGAGGTACCTTTGAGAGAAGTAGCTGCATTAGGAGAAAGCACTAAGAGCTAGCTAGTAGAATGACAGAAGAAGGTGAGGAGTAGAATGAATTATTCCTTGATTTTCAAAGTCCTTTTTTTCTGTTTGTTTTACAGCTTATTAATTATGAGTTATGATCGCTTCCAATTTTGTATGCATGGGATCTTAACACCATGCCAATTATATCGATCTGATCCATACGGCCATACCAGAGGGAAAATAGATTTGCATGATTTTTTTAACTCCGGTTTTGAATCAGTTCCTTGGCATTACCAAAGAGCATGGGGGTACTACATGCATATACTTGGATGTTCACGAATCATGATTCATGAACCAGATAGCTAAATGCAGTCGACCATATATCTACAACGACACAACGTGATAGAACGAAGTTGTGATAAAGTTTTCAAGTAATAACTATTTTTTAAACAACAAGAAATGAAATCTTCTTAAGTTTATATATTTTGCATGTTTTCGAACATCTGTCATAAAATAGGGAACTTTGAACTTAATTATATGGTTTACAGATCAACTTTTCATGGCTATCGATTTGGCAAAGATATGTTTTCCTACGAAATTGTCATGAAATAACAAAGGGGATGTAACCTAAACAAAGTGAAAAATGAGAAGGGTAAAATCGTAAAATAAAAAAAAAAAAAGATAGACTACACATGTTCTTCTTGCTTGCTCCACCATCCGGAGCCTATTCTTTCCCCTCGTTTTGCTGCATCACCATTCTTTCGATCAACTTGAACCCAAGTAATTTTCTTTGGGATTTCGACTTGAGTTAATCATACGATGCTGGTAAAGTTTTTTTTTTTTAAATATGCATTGGTCATTTAAGTCTTTGCTTTGAATTTGAATTACCTAAGCTGGGTTTAAATTCGTGAGGCTTTGTTGAAATGACAGTTTTTGGTGAATTAGGTGTGAAATTCTCATCTTCATCTTTGAGTGCTACTTAATTTGTTTTGAAACTTAACTTGAATTGGGGTGAAGAACTTGTTTACCATTTTACTTTACTTTAGATAAGGTTACACTTCACAATCGAATTGAGATCAGATTACACTTCACAATCGAATGAGCAAATCTTCTAAAGTTCTAATGGGTTTTGATAACCGACTCGAACCAAACCGATAAAAAATAGTTTGGATTTTGATAATTTGGTTTGTCTTCCACCGATTAATGAAGATTGAGCATTCTGTATTTGCTTTTAATGTAAAAAAAAGAAAAACGGGTTAGATAGGTCAGCAAGCCACTTTCTTTGTTTTTTTAAGAGGTATATATACGGCGTGACCCCGTTTGAGGAGTCGCTAGCTAGCATTCCTTAATAATTAAAGCTATCGAACATTGCAAGTCCTTAGACTGTTATCAAAATGTCGAAATATGATAAAATTTCAATTTATTTTGCGTAGTTGAGTGTCCTTCAACCCCAAAAGGGTGAGGAACTTCAGAGTTCAAGACATTTTGGTCCTACATGCATAAGCTGTATATCCGAATTCTTAAGAGGAACTGATATAAACGTTTGGTAGGGAAATAATGGGGAAGGTGTCTATGTATCCATCATTAAACAAAAATGTTAATGGTTTTGATTTTTTTAGCTACACCACTTCTTTGTTTGAGGTGGAATTTTTACATCACATGCCCAAAATACTCATGCCATATATGCATCTAATTAATGCTATCTGGGCATCTGGCCCTACTCATCATGCTAGCTGATTGCCGAACCCCCACACTTTCACTTTTTTTTGGCACACCTCTTCCTTTCACAAGTGTTAATGGAGAATTGGAGAGTGAGAGAAACAACTGGGAAAGTAATCAATAAAAGGCATGTTGATGTAAGAGTTGGAGAAACATATATCTTTTTCTTTGTAAGGGTTCAATTCAAAGAGTACCCTCACTGAAAAAATGAGATGCACGAGTTGTTAAGAACGAGTGATTAAGAAAAATGCCCTCGCGCATTGTTTTTCTTGAATGTTAGTTGTACTGAAGTGTAAGTTCACAGTTAGCGTGATATTTTGTAACCATTGGCATGATAAATAGTATGCCATGGATAAACTTTATTTTACTAACATTGTAGCTATTGGAGCACTGCACGTACTATATTCCAGAAGTGCGAATTCGTGGACATAAATTACGAACCTATTGTATGTAAGGCAGGGTACATACAAAAAGTGTTCGTCCACAAATTCACCATTCATCGTTCATCGCCTTAAAATTTACAGTTCTATATATATGTGCAGATTTTTATATTTCATATACTTGTCTATTTAAAAGGCTAAGAAAAGTTCCTCACGGCGCCGAAAATAAACTCTATTATTATCATCAATTCCACTCAATTATGTCATGTCATCAGTGAAGTAGTAGCAGTTGCACTGCCATGTCGGCATGTAAGCCTCACACAATACCATAACAGACATTAAAACAAAGACACTTACTCTCTCTTCTCTCCCCACAAAACTAAACAGACAAACAACACGTTCTCTTTCATGTCAATCGCTTTTAAGTAAACAGAGAAGATTCGAATACTACCTATATATAATCCAAACCACCGAAATTGAATCACAGCCCTCTCTCTCCACATCTCTATATAAAGTTCAAACTGATAACTATTAAGTGTGTACGTTGTTCCATAATATCATCCTTAAAACTCAAAAACCACTTTTAAGTCTGTACGAAGTTTGTTCCAGGAATGAAGCTACTTGATACCAAGAACTGCTGCATACAAGAATGGCCTGAGCCAATTGTCAGAGTTCAATCATTGGCCGAAAGCGGTGTGCCGGTTATTCCAGAAAGATATGTAAAGCCGCCCTCAGAGAGACCGGTGCTGGATTGCATAGCCGATGAAGTGAACATTCCAATTATTGATCTAAGTGGCCTATACGGCGAGGATGAAGTTAGGAAAGAAACTCTAAACCAAATATCTGTGGCATGTAAAGAGTGGGGTTTTTTCCAAATTGTTAATCATGGTGTGAAGCCTGAATTGATGCATGAAGCACGTGAAGTATGGCGACAATTTTTCTATTTACCATTTGATCAGAAGCAAGTTTATGCGAACTCGCCAAAGACTTATGAAGGGTATGGTAGCCGATTAGGCACTCAGAAGGGTGCCATTCTTGATTGGAATGACTACTTCTATCTACACTACCTTCCTCAGTCACTCAAAGATCATAACAAATGGCCTACTGTTCCTGTTTCATTCAGGTAATAATTCAGCAACAAACTTCTTTTGACGAAGAACAAGCTTGGGATTTAGCTTAACTTGTTCTCTGTGTTAATTGAACTATGCTGATTGACATAACGCAGGGACGTAATGGAAGAGTATAACGTTGAGCTGGTGAAGTTAAGTGGAAGATTGATGAAGATTTTATCCACAAACCTTGGACTAGGAGAAGAGTATCTTCAAAATGCATTTGGAGGGGAGAACATAGGTGTATGCATGAGGGTAAATTTCTATCCAAAATGTCCACAACCTGACCTTACGCTTGGTCTGTCCTCACACTCTGACCCTGGTGGTATGACACTTCTACTCCCTGACCATTCTGTTTCTGGTCTCCAAGTCCGAAAAGGCGATAAATGGGTCACAGTACAACCTGCCCCAGACGCTTTCATTGTGAACATCGGAGATCAAATTCAGGTATCGTCTCACCTCTCTGTGTTCTTTATTTTCACTACAACATTCATTCATTCAAATAAGTTAACTTTAATGCCCTATATTGCATTAGCACATGTAATGTTCTTTCTTGGATCATCTACAAGACTTAAGACTGCAACCAACGAGTCAGCCTTACTTTAGTATTGTTGTTTAGCATTGGTTCTTTATCATCAAATGCAGGTTTAACTCCATTTCATAGAGTTAAGGGACAGTTTTCGAAAATAACTGCTTGTTCTTTTATACACGTACTCTTTGTTTGATAGTTAACACCAACTACCATGAACTATGTATAACAATACATAAACATCATTAAATTAAGAATACTTGTCAGATCACTCTATTTGTTAATGGCCCACACATTTAATTTGCTAGGTAGATAATTACTTGAACCTACCTTTTTCTTGCTATGTTTAGTAAGTTTTACAATTTTTAGGAGCTTTAAACGTGAATTGCTTTCTTTTTCAACTTCATCTTCTCTTTTTCCTCATTTGCTCCTGTCAGATTTTGATGGAGAACCAAACAATATACATTTCCATTCAATTGCTTCACGTACTAAGCGTCAAACAATCCCCTGATGTGTAAATGTGAGATCGTGATGGCTCCCTGTAATGAGGGGCGTTCTCACATTTATACATAGGATGCATAGTCTTCTGACCATTATGATTTTCGCATATATAATTGAATTATCATTGTGATTATGTCTCGCGGTAAGACATGCAGCGTCAGGCCGATGCAGAACAGTACGTATGAGTACCTTGTTCAGTTGTTCGGACAATAATTGGCGTTGTATACAGAATATATAGTATACAGTATATATATACAATAAAGCGTATTACAAAATAAATTAATATAGAAAATTAGAAAGAAGGATTAATTAGAAAAGATAATGGGCTGGTGTGACATTTTAATCCTTACCCACAAGTTAGTTTTATTTGTTTGTTATGTATGAATCTCTTTACATATACTTGGTTTGCATTTAAGGAAACTGTTTTTGCCTTTCAAAAATTTAAAAATGACGCAATTTATGCACCAAATAAATGTTATGTATTCAAGTTAGGGGAGAGATCCATATACAACACTTTTTATACAACAATTTATATAATGGTCTATATCTTACTCTACAAATTCATTTAAGACTTATATTTTGTGGATCTTATATTCTCACAATAGAGAACATTCCTACAAAAATATAGGCTCGTTCGGAAATTTCTAACTATGCCAGAAGAGGATTGCAAAATTTCAAATCCTAAATGGTTAAAAAAATATCACATTTTAAAATCTACTTTTAAAAAGAATAAATTTTTAAAATGAACTAAAATTTTATAGGTATAATCGATATAATGATAAAATCATCCCCACAAAATATTAGCTTTTAGAATAACTTAAAAAATAATGGTGTATAAACTCTTGTATAAAAAGTATTGTATAATGGATCCATCCCCTTCAAGTTATTCCATTCACATGAGCATATCCAGTCAGCCTTTATCAAACTAGACAATAGAATTGGTAATCAGCCTCTCTAGTGGGTCAGAACAAAATGTTTTTATCAGTTTCATACTGACGCTACAACCACCCATTAAGATGTTGGATATATGAAATCAAATCGTCCATCTATTTTCTATCAAAGTGATGGCTTCCGAACTTAACTTTTAGGATAAATTGCATTTGTGGTCCATGTTCACTCATTCTTGTAAGTAAATGGTATGTTATTGTAGTTCTTATAGCATTACCCTATCTTTTGAATAGGATAGATAATTTTATTTTGATAGGCAAAAAGACAAATAGTAATTATTGATTGGTCAAACTCAAATTTACGTGGAAATTTTTATGCCAGACAAAGTAGAACCTGCATTTAAAAAAAAAAAAAAAAACTTACTTGAACTTGTACATATGTATAAAAAAAAAGAGCTCGTGGTATGTCAACGAATTGTTCCATACATATATAAGACTTTATAAAAACATCGTCCACGTGCTGCTATAAACCTTTCTAATGTGACAGCTGGTAACAATTTATTTGACAATTCAAGCCTCCAATATTGTTTCTATAGCCAAGTTTCTATTCTAGGAATTGTTAAAATTGAAACTCTTTTTGTGAGAATTATAGAAATAGTTTGGATGAGACAAGCTTAGCCATCTCCTTTTTAGGAATAAGATAAAAAAAAAAAAAAAAAAAAAAATTATATACATTAAAAAAAACATTTTAGAAAATATTTTAAAAAAGGAAAAACATTGGGACGGTACTACTTTACCCATCCAGAAAGATAATTTATTATAAAAATCATTTTCAAAAAAAATAATAATTGACCGATAGCACAAGTTTAACCGTCCGTCCGATGTATATAAATGAAAATTAACAAAAATGGGCGTTGAAACATAACATAAATTTTGCACTTTTTCATTTCTTAAAAAGCTGATGTCACAATATATGCGTTGATGATGCTCAACGTTGAGGGACTTGAGAATTACGGGATTTAAAAATTCTCTTGATTCGCTTATCTGAGCCTTTCTCATACACATCTGATTGACATGATTATGTTACATTTATTTGGCCCTTATATATTTTCAATTGATTAATATGTAACTATTCTCATAAATAAGTTATTAAGGAAAACTTAAGCATAATTACAACACTTTAAACGAAAAAAAATGTAGTTATAACTGATTGCACATGCATTTTGCATATGCTTGACAATAATACTGGAATACCTAATTAGTTGCACTTGATGAGTATACGTAGACACAGAATTTAGAGGCGTTCGAGGATAGATATTTTTTTATCTTTTGTTTTTTATCAGACTGGAGGATAGATCTAACACATCGATCAGTTCAATTGTAACCAAGTATGATCTAATGAAGTACGAAATGAGTAGAAAATATTATCTAGATGCAGCTATGAAGCTAAGATTTTGTATGAATTTCTTTTATGAGTTGCTCATTAGATATAAGTATATAACTAAATTTTTATTCCTCATAATTAACCGTTGATATATTGGTTCTTGTAGGTGCTGAGCAATGCCATTTACAAGAGCATTGAACATAGGGCCATTGTTAATCCAGTTAAAGAGCGCATCTCGATTGCATTTTTCTATAACCCTAAAAGCGATCTACTCTTGGAGCCAGCCAGAGAGCTTGTGACACTAGATCAACCAGCTCAGTATTTACCAATGACATTCGACGAATATAGGGTTTACATTCGAACTAGGGGTCCCCAAGGAAAATCGCAAATGGAGTCATTAAAATCTCCGCGCTAAAAGCAGTATATCTATTTATGTTCTGATTTCCTAGTAAACCTTACTTTGTCCACGACCATCCAATCCCTCTATAACTTACCAGTTATATATCTAGTGTAAATCTTGTAATTATCATTGGATCTTGTGGAATTAATAAAAGGTGCATATGCCACTGATAAATATAGTGTGCATTTCCATGTTAGCCCCGAGCCCCTAAGAGGATTGAAAGTGCCGGCCTTGGAGCAGCATTTCCGCAGATGGAAAATAATTATAAAAGTGAAATGCATTTCGACATGTGCAATTTGGCTCCAATGCCTATGTGAAACGAATATCAGAGTCAATGTCTAAATCAATATTTTTCTTTAATTCCCTATACTGATGAACAAGTTGTAAATTAAGAATTATCTTTATATCCATACAAAATCCTAAGTAATCGTCTTTGACCTGGAAGTGTGATCTCATGAAATGTCACAAAACACATGTTGATAAAGGAATTCATCATCAATGAGCTCATATCAACAATATACTGTTTAAAAACTTAGTTTCTCTAATTTACTATATTTATGTAGGTATATAACCTCACATGTTAGCTACATTGGTTTTTCTGTTGTTTGTAGTTAAATTAACACAAGATTTTTTTAATTTTTTGTTTATTCATGTCTTAGTGTACTTCAAGAATTCAAGCTACATTCACCCGACCATTGTGCTTAGAAGGGAAGTGCATAAACAATTTAAAAGGGAAACAAATCTGGCCCACTGTGCTTTAGAACTGTTAGAAGTGAAGTGCATAAACAATTGAAAAGGTAAACAAATCTGCGAGAGTGTGAATAATGATAAGTGTGATAAATAATTGACAAAAGTATCATGGGTTAGTGATGGGCAGGCTTTGAAAAGGACTAGCCTCAGCCTGCCTGGTTTTGATTTTGGTTGGATCACTCGAAATAGTTCAGCACCAAGCCTAGACCAATATAAATCTTGAAGTTAGACTGGGCCAGAAGTGGGTTGGCTCAATTCTTTGTTCATTGAGTAGTGGGCCGTAAAACATTTGGGATTTTCAGCATACACATTAAACTAGCGCTTGAATTTAACACACTTGGTTGCTAGTATGAGTCGAGTACTCGTATAATCTGCCAGAGTGCCAGTCATAATACATTTATTCCCAGTACAGCACGACAAATTTTGATACATATGAGGACACCACGTATACTATGATCTCCAAATGACCCAACAAATATCGATTCAATGTCGAATAATAGGCACGTAGATAATCAAAGGGGCAGATACTCATTGAAACCATACAGTGGCTATAACTAGCTCCCTAATGCTTTATTTGATAATTATAAACAGAAGCTGGACACCGAAGACGATTCACCAGATGCAATTGACCATGGAAAAACAGTTTCACATGTAGAACTTGAAATTGGTGAATCTTTCGTAAGTAGGACGCTTTCGAAGACCTTCTGTTGGTTATGTTCCATGTTACCTGGTGGAAGTTCAAACCTTGAAGAGAAAATCGTGTAATTTTCAGCTCTTAATCTCTTATGAGGCTGTACATGTCTAATTTCTCTTTCTGTGGTATTTGGCAAGTTATGTTGTTGTGGTGCTCTTGGTAAGAAGCTGCATGATTTCGTATTTTGAGCTATACTTCCAAAATGAACTTTTTCATTATCAAAAGTTTTTTCGATCAGTTCTTTAGCAATGTCAACTTCTGAATCTGATTCATATTCCTTTGCATTTGACTCTGATTCCGCACAAAGAGAAGGCAATGAGGAAGAAGGCCTGTGAAGTTTATTACCATTTCCACCATGGTTACGATGTTCTTCTGCAATGCTGTCTAAGTATCTTCCTTGAGCTTCAAGTCTTAGCTTCAAGTGCCTCTGAACCTACAAGCCCCCATAACCAACTTCTTCAATAAAATTAAACTAAATTTCTACAAATATTTTGCTACTTAGACCGTCTAGATTAAGCTAAGCTCAACCATCTGCAGAATGGTTTTTCTAGTACATTAATGCTGAAACAAGTTTAAAAGGAAACGTCTCCTGAAACTCACTTCGGTTTGGTTACTCATTCTTCTCTGTACTTCCATCTGCATTTGTAAAGCTTCATTAATCTGAGCAGCGCTGAGTACAGTAGAAAGAATCTATAAGAACTAGGAATGAACCTCAAATTCAGTAAATATTAGATTGGACCAGAGTAACTTGGCTTTGGAGTCACTTTCTAACGTATAACTACTGAAACATCCAAGGTAACTACGAACTACGTGGTGGCCAATCAACTTTTCTGAGAATAGCTTTTCTTTTAGTTTATAAAGTTCAACAGAATCTAATACTTTGTAGGAACTCTTAACAGAATTAGGCAACTAGCAAATAAGACCAATTAAACACCAAACAATTCCTAAAAGAATTGACAAAGAAAATTCTGCATATAAGAAAAGATGGAACTTACGCTGTCGTACTGAAATTGGGAAGTAGTTCTGAAACTTTTCTCCTCTCAAATCTCCCTTCTACAACAAATAAACAATGACTTACATATTTGCTTTAAAGATTTAAATTTGTAATTTTCACTAAATGTAGAATATAAACTTCCACACTTACTGTCAGAAGTCTCTGGAATAAACTTCGAGATCCTGTATTTCTGAGGAATAGCAAAGCACAGCCAGATTTGTCATGTGTTAATTATCAAATCGTATTAGAATTAACCCATACAAAGCTAACATCTACAGAACCATAAAATACAAAACATGTAGTAATCAAAGACCAGACATCTCATCCTGATCCCTGTAAGGTATTAATGAACTGATTATTGGTCCTACAACAGCAAAAGTGCAAAACCTAGCTTGAAAGATGGCCTACATGAGAATCACATCTTCTTTGTACGTGTGTGCGGAGAGAGGGGTTTTGATGGATTCCCTCTCAATCTGGGGCTACCTTACATACGTAGTGAAATAATATATATTACAATTAGTAGATGGTATGCAGCAGAATTCTCTATGTAGCAATACCTGCAAGTGGCTTTTGACATGATAAATATTCAGTCCAGGGAAGTTCATAGTCTTCAGTATACCTTTTGGTGTTGCCCCTGCAGGTAGAACAAAATCATTAAGAGAAATGTCAGTATGTATCCAAGGAAAACTGTAATATTTGATGATTACGTGTACTAGTTGTCTAGTTGGATCCATGATGATGGCATGAAAAACCATCCTTTTAAGATGGGATGTTAAATCCATGCAAAATGAGCTTCACATATACTTTTCATATTGTACTTACTATCTGCACCACCAAGTAGGTTAACTGCTTCTTCAAACCGATCACGTAGTTCCTGTGTCCATCGTAAGCGTTGCTTCCCCGAACTATCAGAACGATTTGAACCCATATCTGATTCAGCGTCTATATTTCCATATGACTTTACAAAACTAGTGGCTCTTAGCAGAAACTGTTATAAGAGTTTGAAAAAACTGTAGGTGGCGAAGTGCACTAAGGCATATAAAGTAATGAAGAGATGCTATGAAATGGCTCTAGCTGTCGTAACAAACCGAGTAAAACAGAGAACTATAGAGTCCAAAGAACTTCAAACTCTTCGACTTTTTTCTTAGTTTGTATCATCTGTGAAAAAATCTAAGAACGAGCTGTACGGGTGGCATATGTATCCCGTTTTCTTATCAAATAAAAATAATAACAGCAATAAAAAGAAACAGACTATTAAAGTTGGTCCATGAATCACAATCTCCGGTAGAAATCGTTTGGATGGCGATGACTTTGGCCAAGTCTTTGTGTTTTTTGCGTTGCTATTTTATACTGTTTGGAGGCAATAATATATATATATATAATTCAAAAAAGAAGAAAATATATATAATGATACAGCCACGAAATCATATATACAACATTGAGTCCGTTACATGAACTCCACCTTATATGAACTCCACCACCAAAAATGGATTTATAAGATGAATTGAGAGCTGATTTTTGGTGAAGATTGTCTTCTCATAATAAAGATTATTCCTACAAAAAAATCAGCCCAAACTAAACTGTTTAACCTTGTCAAAAATTGTTTTGAAATTTGAAAAATCTAGACCATTGGATAATTTTATAATATTGTAAACAAATTTTGATACATCTACACATTTTCAAATGTGCTGGTTTTTTCCAATGATGATCTATATTGTAAGGAGAACATCTCTACCAAAAATCAACTTCCAATTTATTGTTTTTCATAGTGTAGTTTCTTTGTAGTTCGTATAAGTGGAGTTCATATAACGGGCAAGATACAACACATATACAAGTCCTTGTACCTTTGGATGGCAATATATCCAGAATTCAAAAAAGGATAATATATATATAATGATACAGCCAGCGAAGTCACTGATGCAAATTCGTAATCAGCTCCCTTTTTAGCTAAATTGTTAATCTGCAAACTTTTATGTTGCACATTTTCAAACTTAGAAGACTACACAAAGGTACAAGGGTGCTGATGGGAGGATTGCAGAAACCTAGAGAACAGAGAAAAAATTTCATAGGTTTAGTTATGAAACTGCGAAAAAATATAAAAAAAATACTGCCATTTTGCTACACGCAGAAGGAATTTTTGCCAGACATGCGAGGGCTCTTAAATCAACCAGCCCAGAGTACTGGTTCAGTCTGTGAACTCATGCATAACTTTGAAAGTGTGGAGTGGCACGTAGCTTCAAACCAATGTGTTGCCATGACCAGAGAGACACGGTCACAGCGTTTAGTCCTGACACAGAGCAACCCCCCATAGCAAAGCACAGCACAGGCAAAATTCTGACAAGAAAATTAATCTAGCGAACTTAGTAAGAAACAAACACAATGAGCACAGCCCTCGACACTTTAAACCAACGGTTATGGCGTCTAGTCTAGAGAAGCGCCCCCCAAACCAACCCAACATCCCCCACCCCGCATCCCCACCCCCCCACCCAACAAACCACACAACACAGACAAAAATGTAATAAAAACAAAATTAATCTAGCTAACTTGGTAAAAAACAAACATCAATTGTTTCTGTTTCAACTGGCAATTTGGAGTGACTATATTCAAATAAAAGTTCAGAAGACACTTTGCAAGGGGAGAAGGCACACATCAACCACCTTAAGAGCATCAGTCAAATGGCAAAATTTACCACCAACAACTTTACTATACTGCTTATTCTAGAACGATTTCAACAACCAAAACAACGGAAATCCCCATAATTAGTGGCTACTGTCTGCCTTTTCTCATGCTGCAAGAAGGGCATTTGTACTGCTTTATGCTTTCAGCCTTGGCAGGCGTTATCTTCACGCACTTACCATGATACCACCGCTCGCATATATCACACCCTATCCAAAACTCATTAGCATTGTAAACACCTGAACAACTCCCACATATGGTCTCACTGTGTTCATCATCGTCGTCGTCCTCTTCATAAGCATCATTAGCTATCTTTGGATTGCTCTTTAACTGTCCATCGACCGACCTCTGTCTCAACAATAAAAATGATGTTTAGTGGGTCAAATAGAGGTAAAATAGAGATCCGGTTCGAGGCTAATTACCCACCTTGGAGCCATGTTTAGGTTTGCTTCCACTATCCATACCAAGCTTGTCTTTAACTGGAGCCTTTCCCGTCACAACTTCAAAGACTGTTGGTAGATCGTTGATCAGGCTAAACAAGCGTTTCCTGTTAATCACCAGCAACAAATAACAAATTCTGGGTTAAAGGAAGTTCTTAATGAAAATGCAAAGATCAAAGAATGTGATCACAAACCTATTATAATTACAATAGATTGACCCCTCACAGGATACAACTCCATAACTTAAAAAGCCAAGGCACTATGAAGGAAGCTTACAAAAAAAATACAAAAACTACAAGAGAGCTCGAGCGATATACAACAAATGTAATCAAATGAAGCAAAACTAACAGCAAATAGATTGTGAAACTCTACTATATGTGTCATCTCTATCATAATCCACTCCAGGCTAAAGGCGAACAATAAGAGGGGATCCTATCGAACTTCAGCTAAACCAGAGTACCAAGACTGGTTTGATGTGTAAGATAATTCATTGGCCCCTCAGTATGTCTAAATAGTTCTCTCGTGTTTGGTCACCCTTCTAAATTCATGGGAGCGTCTCCAATGCTACCAACCAAAATGGCTGGCCATGTATGCTGCACCAACTCTTCCAAGAGAATAGCACACCCTTATCATACACTCCGTACCCAAGCTGAACTTCGACACAAACCTGTGTGACAGTGTCAATGAAAGACAATTGGAAAAATAGGACTTTTGAAGTAACTAAGGGTGGGGAATTGGTTATAGAGGGGTCTCCAACTGTCACATACTCACAGCACATGCAGACCATATGGTAACATGATAAGGCAAGTTAAAACGCAACGGTAAGTCACTTAACGTGCCATGACTGCCACCAAGGATATCCACATATGAGAAATTGAGTCCTATGGTAAATCACTTTACGTGCAATGACTGATGATTCATAAATATGCAACAGATGTTAAAGGAGCCAGTCAGCCAGTAAAGAGCCACAAACAAGGACAAGGAAGATCACATATCATACAGTTAGTTCTTAGTAACCAAAAGCCTCACTTCACCCTGCACTCAAGTTGTGCACTCGCACTTCGACAGGATAAACGTGCCAAAAAAGTGCTTTAAGGTCAACGCGAGAATGAATATATGTCCAAGTTTGAAAGCATGCCAGAAATTCTCATACAATGTCATAGAGGTGTTGCAATTAAAACTCAAATTCTTACTTTAAAACAAGAGAAACCGAAATTGACCTACGGCCTTTAGATCATTAACAATAATATCACAAGGAATATAATGATAAACACGTTACTTTTTAATGGCATAACTAAATTGCACGACCCAATATCACATCTTATAGTAGTATATTAGTGGTAACTGGTAAGTAAGTTAGATACCAATTACACATACAAAAATCAAAATCACAATTAAATAAATATAAAATATAAAGAACCTCACACATATAAACTAGGTTTGCTACATCAGCTGCACATAAGCAGACAAGGATTTCTCCATTTTATAAACGCTAATCCCTGGAAATAATCTCCGCTTTTTCCAACCTCTTGAAAGAATTTTGTGAAGAATTGCTACACATGTCCATATCTCATAGTAATACTTCTAAGATGTTCTATTTCTATCTAACACATGCTAACCAAACAAAAACACACTTCTAAAGATTAAGCTATAGAATTTGAAGAATACTAATTCCATTAAGATACTTTGTTTCTATCTAACACAAGCTGGCCCTTCAAGGATTAAAACAAGAACAAGTAAGTGAAGTAACCTATTTTGTTTCTTCAACATAAGGATCATCATCGATACCCAAGGCGATCAGAACTTTAGAAATGGGGTGCCATTAATTAATGCAATAAACACCAAGGACAATGTGGTTTTAAATGCTCTATCTCACATGCAACTAAAATTAAACCCCCTAACTAGTTGTAATAACCTTTTCTCTCCATTTCCTGAAGAATATATTATACAAAGTACAAGAGCTAAATCCAACATTAAAGCAAAAGAAAATCAGAATAACTAATTCTCTGAACCCAACATTATGTCAGAATATATATATATATATATATATATATATATATATATATAGAGAGAGAGAGAGAGAGAGAGAGAGAGAGAGAGAGAGAGAGAGAGTCTTGGGAGAGAAACATAGACACATTGTAAGCACGATCCACTGGCATAAGAATCAATGAAATGAGACTAGTTTTATTTTCCGCACTTAATTTATCTTATAACTCGCAAAAACGTCTAAGTATCACAATGGTCCCAATCAGAAATATCGGCGATACAGAGTAGATATTCAGGTAACCGATATCAATTTTCTTCAATGTTACTCCAGTAAATATATTGACGATTTATACCACCTTTTAAACTTTTGTCATTGACCTAAATATATAGCGCAATAGATATAAAAGATGTAGGGGGTTTAATATGTGGATAATACCAATATTTTGGGCCTTGCACATCACAAACTGTAATAGTGAGGCCTATCCCCAAGTTTAACTGGTTCAAAATGGGGAGAAAACTAAAAGTTGACTCGTAATATTTCCTAACATTGCATAAGAGAATGATTTTTAACCTAAAATTTCGAGTTTCATTGGTAATTACATGTGGAGTATAGTCCCATTAAGTTATAAATTAGATAAAGGTAGATATATCCATAACAAAAATATGAATGAAATAGTACCTCTCATTTCCATTAAAAGAAGCACCCAGAAAGAATGCAACAGAAATCAACCAAGAATCACTATGAACAGCAACAAGAGAAAGCCAATCCTTACGATTCATCCCATCTCTAGCAAAATTAATCCCCAAAGCCGGTTCAGGAAGTTCCGCCGGAACTTCCTCTGCTGGTAATGTTACTTCCCAACTCTCATTCGCATATCCATACAAACACAAATTATCCTTATCTAATAAACACAACACTTAATTAACATTCTAATAAATCAACCACTCAAAATATATTCAAACAAAAAAAACCTACCAGGGTCACAAAGACCATAGAATTGATCAACATCTGCAACAACACAAGACCATGTCATAAAAACAAACAGAAATTAAATTGAATTAGTGTAATAATAATATAATATATACCATGAGTTAAAGCACGGACAATTCCAGTTCTACGAGCACTATAGTCTTTGAAAATTTCTTCAACTGTTTTTC
Organism: Coptis chinensis; assembly: GCF_015680905.1. Lineage (NCBI taxonomy): Eukaryota > Viridiplantae > Streptophyta > Magnoliopsida > Ranunculales > Ranunculaceae > Coptis > Coptis chinensis. The sequence continues at coordinate 78,535,320 of NC_141463.1, read as the reverse complement.
TTTGACCTATTGAAGCCATTTTCCCGGCATATAATAATAATAATAATAAACAAAATATCACTCACTATTTTTTTTTTTTTATTTAAACTAAAAATTGTTATTAGTTTTTAGGAAGAAGCAAAAAAAAAAATTTTGAAGAGAGAGAAAAAAGAAAGAAAGACAGGTGGTAGATTTGGATTTTAACCTATACTAGTTATTATATATATAAGTGTAAAAACCACACCAGCTATGGGCCTTAATGCAGGCCTTATAGAGGGTCGGGGCCGAGGGCTTTTTTTACACCTCTAGTCTAGACGTCAGTCTACTCAATACTCATGATAAATTTTGTTTTTAAGATTCATCTGATTTGATGTGTGTCTTCCATTTGTTCAGGCATTAAGGCCTTTTAATTTAGAACTAGTCGTGCAGCCTGCTATTCTTAAACCCATTATGTGTAGGTCTGTTAATTTTCAGGCTTTTAATTTTGGTTGATGTGATTAAACCCATTTGTATAATATCTCTATTAGTAAAATACACCATAATTAACCTGGCCTTTTAAATTAGACCAGCTTTTTTTCTACCACCTAATACCCCTAATTAAATACAAAAAAATATTATTCAATGTCTTTAAAAAAGACTATTTCGTCATTTAATTTTGTATTTCTATTTATACCCTTCAATTACAACACACAGACAAAGGTGTTTTATGTAAATTCAGGGCAAAAACCAAATCCAGCCTCTATTGACATGTAATGCGTTTTTGCCACTTAACTACCATTAATACCCACTTAACTACCATTAATCTTGAGTTCTTTCAATATTAACATTTATACCGAATTTCAATGGGCTAGGGGCATGACGGTATTTCTCCCTTTTCCCCTTCCGTCTCCTCTCAATCCCCCTCCTACTCTGCATCTCTCAAAAAAAAAAAAAAAAAAAAAATCTCATTATTCTCTTTCTCTTCATATTGAGTTCTCTCATTACAACAAATTCGGTCCACCATTCAATCAAAGAGCCATTCAATGGAGGTAAAAACTTCGAGAAAACTATGTGCTATTTGTTTGCATTTCGGTCTATCAAATTCTTAGTCACATCACGCTATATCGGGGAAACATGAAAGTCTTGCTTCTCTATTTACCTACTTTGCAATTTTGTTTGGTTAGATGAAGGTGCGCTAAAATAGCTTATATGTATAGAGTTATATATTCATGGTAATAAGTTTGTGGACATTTGATTAATGAGCGAGGTTGGAAGCTATGGCCGTTTGCTCACCCGATTACCTATGGTGTAATCCCATTAGAACAAAGGCTTCTATGGGTTGATCGTGTGGAGCTCATCCGGGTAGAGCGGTGGCGAAATTGAAGGAAGGATTAGGGGTTGTTTTGGAAGAATTTTATCCCTTGGCGGGGAAAATTAGGGAAAGATGAGGAGGGAGTATTGAGGGTGGAATATGAGGATGAGAATGCGGGGTGGAGGTCGCAGAGGGCGGTTCTTGCGACGATGTCGATATATTTGAACCCGGCAAAGGAGGATGCTTCAAGCATATTGCAAGAGATCATTCCCTGCACCAATGTCATGAACTTAGAGGGACTTCGCCGGCCATTGTTGGCGCGGCAAAGTCGATTCCTATAATTTATAGCTAAAGTAAGAGATCTCGAAGTAATTCATAATAGCATAATCACATCGAAGCCGGCCTAGATGCGGGCCTGTGCTATAGGCTTAGCCCCTAGGCTTGCTCTAGCAGCGTTTTTCATTGCATAAGAAAATATAAGTTCTCTTAAGAAAATCCACCCAATAATGAAAGCCACCCTATGAATCCTTGTGAATTATCGTTACCATATATAGTATGTGTTCTCAAAAAAATTTATTATTTGGTAGATACATTTATATATTCTCCTAATAGCATGTTTTTGTATGCAGGGGTCAATGCATAAGAAGTCCGGTAATATTATCTTCAGCGATCATTGTTATCTTTGATTGGTTCATCTTTCTGCAGATGACTTAATTGTTGATCCCGTAACTTGGAGTGGATGAGGGAAGCGAATTGTCCTATAGTAAGCAAAATACTTTTACATGTCATTTTTGGTTTGTTGCACCAATTTCAATATTTTTCATGAGTATTTATCTCTAATTTTTTTGCTCCTTCGTGCTAATCTAAGTTCTGTTGGATGTGAAATGCTTAGTGCTTAACAGCTTAAGTAATTATTATTTTGTGTATCTTCTTAATTATTTTTCTATGAAAATAATGGATCCCACAAAATCACAAACAGAACTCAACGTTGCAACTAAATGGCAAGTTGGTTCCCCAAAATTGCTCCAAAAAAAAAAGAAGTTTGTACCCCAAATCCAGTTTCTGTGTAAAGTTCGTTTCGATTGTGCATATTTTTTATTTTCAGTAATAATCTAATCAATTTCTGAAGAGACATAAAATGAACTTATCAACTCCCTGAGGAAGGTCTTGCAAATACTTTACCACAAATCAAACCATACTAGGGGCCTCGGTGTTGGCATGTATTGGTATATGTCCATAGATCATATTTGAGATAATAATAATGTGACGGATATATCGTTGTGGACTTTTGACATTTTAGAGTTCTTAGGCTGGCCTTTAGATTCCCTTGGAACTCTAACATGAGTCATAATCTTGGATGCATATTCAACTTGGCTGCTTTGGCGTTCGAACTTTTATGTCAAGATTCTAGATAGCCACAGTTTCTTCTGTTGCTTGCACATCTAAGACATCGTGCTTCATTGCGGTAGCAAATATTACACATGCATTGCAACAACTTTCTTTGGGAGAAAGGTTTGTATAATTTAAATCTCTTACTTGAAGGATACATTTATGTACATGATTACCATTCCCTACCTGTACATATCTTACCTATATATTTCTTTTGATAATTATTTCGGACATGGAAGATGAACTTGTCTATATACTGTATATAATATAATAATATATCTGTTTTATCACTAAAGTTCAAATTCATAGAATCTCATTATGGTGGAGCTACCTAAGTTTGCAAATTCAAGACTCCTTTACAAATGTTGTACCTCATACAAGTGAATCCCAATTACGGTAAAACACATGAAAAATTAGACCTGTAAAGCTCGAACAAGCGGTGTCCGATAACAAAAGTTCTTTGACTCCCTCCACCGAATTCCTTTGACCATTTGTTGGTATTCCACTGTCCATGTAGCTTTTCCCCAAGGTGGAGGAATAACGATCTATTTAGAAAGAGCTTCCTTTATATTTGAAGGTGGTGCCCAAGGCTTTTGAAAGGAATTATAAACAAAATCCTACACCGCTTCTTTCTCTGCAACAAGATCTTTGAGAAGGGAATGGAGTTTTAAGTTTTCTCAAGAGTTGATTGTAAAGTATATCTTGTCCGGTGCTAATTTCTACTTACGAGTCTTTTTTTCTCTGTATCTATGTATCGTAGGATAGGATAGCCTTTAATTTTCTAGATAAATTTCACTACAACTTTCCTTTAGGAAAAATATTATGCTGAAAATGTATTTTTTCTCAACCCATTTCGATGGTGGAGGTGTTGCAAGTGGAGGCCTCGGAGAGTTAATACCATGCATTGCAAGAACATCGATTCTTTGTCGGTGTGGATGGAATCTTCATGGAGGTATAAGACTAGAATCTCCTCTACTCGATATTCATAACATTGATCCCTCTCAAAGACACCTCATGCTTTTTGTTGGTCACATCCAAGATATTTGAGAAGACATTCTCTTATGTCAAAATTGTCTTTTGACACACTTTGTGCATTGAACTAGGGTCCAGGATCCCTAGCTTTAATAAATTCGCGGCTTTAATAACTAGGGTCAGTCTTTACGCTGTTCACTTTCTTTCATAGAGTTTCAAAATGGGCTGATTTACATGGTGACGATTATGGACATTTTATTTTCACTTTGTTAACTTAAAGACCATTAGTTTTAAGCTGGTTTTACAAAATTCGAATCGGATGGTTGTGCTTCCGCAGATAGTAAGTTAGTAACCTCTCCACCTAAATCCACACATTATAAAATCCGGATGAAATTGTGTAATTGAATGTAGCGGTTTGAGGAAGCTTCTCACGCGTCATTGTGGTGGAAGGTTTTCAAATGTTCTGAAGTGGATTTATGATCATGTTTCCTTGAACCCGGGATGACTCTAGGGAGCAAATTTGCTATGGGGTGACTTGAAGGCAGGTGTTCCCTTAGATCCTGCATGGGACACCACAAGCTTGAATATTCGATTTGTGATTTGTGTTCTTGCTCTTTAATCACGATACACTCTTTATCTGAGAACTATGTTTGTGGGGACTTTTAAATGTGTTTTCAAATCCACGGGGTTTGAAAGAGTATAATTGCCTTCTAGCTTAGTTGGTAAAACCTTTGGGTGATGATATCAACGGTTTGGGGTTCGAACCCGCTACACACTATTGAGTTACTAATCTCTTTAAAAACGGGCTTGCCCACACATTTTTTTCGATAAAAAAAAGAGTATAATTGCAACCGTTAGTTGGTTAGGCAGAAGTTGCGCTCAGTTTTGGCCTCCTCACAAACCATTAGCACCCTTGCTCACTGTCAAAAAAACTAACTTGCTAATCTACAAAGATAGAGGTCATGGCTATTGTCACACCCCGAATTTCGACAGAATTCGGAAAAACATTATTTGTTCCCCGACTCTTCGATCTCCGAGGTGTGACGCACTCTCCACTTCCAAAAGCCCATAAACAGTTTAAAATATGCGGATAATTAAAACCAATAAAAATTTTAACTTAAACAAAGTCCTCTTCATTATAAAACAATTTACAAATGAAAATGCAAATAATATTATCTCAACTGAAAATCTATATCACCTCAAGGGAAAACAAAACACAACCTGAGATGCAATGCTAACGCAAACCACAAGCAGCAACCAATCTTCTTCATCACTAAACCTGTCAAAACTTATCAACTATGTTCATTGAATGAACACACCCGATAAGCAAACATGCAAATCGGGTCAGCATTATAAACAATGCTGGTGTGAGTAGCCCTAAAATACAAATATACTTATACATATATATACACAATCCACAAGGCAGTTAGTTCCTCCACCGAGGCGCCTTAACTTTCAACGACAAATACAACATCCTTAAGAATAATAATTAAGGCAGGTAGTTCCTCCACTGAGGCGCCTTAAGTTCCCACTAACCACACAACAAACTATACACATAATAAATAAGGCATGTAGTTCCTCCATCGAGGCGCCTTAGGTTAAACTAAACAAATAACCAAACAAAGCGTATATATATCATTACCTCATTCCTCGCTTTCAATCACAGAGGGTCGTCGTCTACTGCCAAGTAATTAATTTGACCCACCCTTACGCAAAACTATATATAATCATCTATCTACGGATACATCATTAACAAATATATTACCATAATTATATTAATTAAGGTTTTCTTTGCGTGTCCCTAAAATCACGTCAGTATCTATGTCTTACCTAGTTTCCGGCTACCACAATCGCGAACCCAACGCCCGAACATGTACATCCACATGCCTCCCTTACATAATGAGCCACTCCGTGCGTAACCACCTGGCGGGATCGCGACACCGTAAATCCTCACACGGAAGCCAAATCTATGTAAGCACCGCCACTATTCGGCATAAAATATTGCGCATCATCGTTCTATTTTCTTAACGGAATATATCAAGCCACTATTCGACTCGATTGCCCAACACATGGGTCAATCACATCTTATATATACACCAACACATGGGTCAATCATATCCACATAAAGCCCACACAAGGCAAATCTCATGAGTTGTGGTAGTCGTTCTAGAATTTTAGATTACGTAATTTATTCGGTGTCATACATTAATGACTCATAAACATTCCATTATATCACGTCGGCGGGTCAATTACCTTATTGCACTAAGCCACAATCTCTAGAAATATCTCAATATATCTCATAACCATATTTCATACTTTCGTGCCAATATCTTATTGCACTACACCACACTCCCGTGGGCAAATATTCACCAATGCTATATTAGCATTTCACATATAAAATAATGGAGTGTATATACATTTCTCCAAGATATTGCATTAATACAACTATCATAGCATATTATATCATGTCACAATGCTTCAACGTATCACATACATTATAGCGTATTAGGAATATAATATCTCCTAACATCTCAATATCGTCGCGTGTTAAAATACACAATATCAATGTCAAATCTTTATTAGATAATGACAACCAAAGTCAGACAAGCTTCCACAAGCATTTTATTACTACATATGTCCATATAATATACAACATAAAACGTAGTACAATTAAACAATCCCACCCACAATCAAAGCCCAATATGCTTTTACACACTACTCACGTCAAATCTAAATTAGATAATTTACCAACCAAGTTATACAATATCCGGACGGTATTTTATTATTACTATATATATCCATATAAATAAACATGTGAAAACTGGAAAAGTCAACATCCCGGGTACCAATCGGTGAAACCAAAGTCAACGGTCAACGGTCAAAGGTCAACACCTCATGGTCAAGGTCAAATTGTCATCGTCAAAGTCAAAGGTGAAAGTCAACCGTTCATGGTCAAAGGTCAAAGTCAACCGTCAAAAGTCAACGGTCGATGGTCAAAGTCAAACTGTCCTAGTCAAAGTCAAACTGTCCAAGTCAAAGTCAAACTGTCGTTTTCGTGTTCGACAGGTTCATGGTCATAGCCATGGTTCATGGCTAAGGTAAAAGGTGCATGGCTCATGGGCTCATGACCAAAGGTAATGGTTCGAACCCAACAAGCGGAGCCCCAAACCTTAGAACCCGAAAGTCTAAAACCAATTATTTATTTTACCTGACCCAATTGGATCTATTTTAAGTCCTATGGACTGGCCCCAAACAATATTAGAAACTGGCCCAAAAACGTTAAGTGGTTCGGTCCAAAAATACAAATGAAACGGGCCATAGACTAATATTAGAACTGGTCCCAAAACTTAAGTTAAACCGGGTCCACCAACTAAACCAAATTGGTCCAAGTTTAATTGAACCGATCCGCCCGACCAATCTAAAATAGACTTCGGGCCTAAACCAAAACAACCGAGGCCCAAAGATCGAACTTCGCCCAAGCCCAAGTTCGGTCATCTTCTCAAAGCCTGACCACCACTTTCAATTCCGCCACCCGCTCGTCCACTCCTCCATCATCCTAGCGGTTTGACCCAAATCAAAACCCCTATAGCTTTAATGAAAGCTCCACCTCGATTTGCTAACTCCATCTCCTACCTCCAAACTAGATCTAAAAGGTTTATGCCGCCATTAATGGCTCGAGGCAAGCCGGCAGCTCCCATCTATCTCCCCTCACACACTACAATCAACACTAAACAACATCCCCACATCACCACAAAACACCACAACCAATCAAACCAAAAAACACCCCAACCAGAAGCCATTAACGCCTCCAAGCTTCCACCACTCCCCAAAGACCCAATCGACCATGCTAAACCCGACATTCATCATATATCAACCACCAATTAATATTTAACATAACAAGATATAATAAAAAAGTTTAATCGAATCCATCGACGATTTGTCCGACGCCATTAAGCGGCTCACGGTCGAGCTTCGGCGGTTTTAAAAGGCATTCAGCCAACAAGATGAGTACGAAAACGAAATTTAACAAAGTTGACTAATACAAAGACACGAACTCCAACACCCAAGATATAGCGAAATGATCAATAGGCTGAAAACTTTAGTCGGTATACTCCGATCTGAGGAAAACCACAAATCCGTGAAATAGCAAAATAGCTACTCACCTTAATCCAATTTTCGGCGAATCCTCCTAGCCCGAATCGTCGGGCCCAAAAGAAATCCGGCTTTCATGCTCGCCTCCATTTTCATTATTTTATTATTTCTACGAACCCTATTTTCTAGAAAATGTGTTTATATACTTGGGTCCAAAACCCAAGCCCAACACGCACTTCGGCCCGGAAAATCAGGGCCCACGTATCCCGAGTCGGTCCAAATGAATTTTGAAAATAAATAATTTAATTAATTAATAAATATAAAAAAATACGTATTTAAAAAATGGTTACAACTATACACATCTCAAAAGAATCTCGTCCCGAGATTCGGAAGTAAAGCTATACGAACAAATACGTTGGTTATTAACTTAGAACCTATACAAGAATGCACGTTGATTAAACTTAAACAAGATAACATTGATATTAATTATTATTAAATAACTCCAAAATATATGTCCTCATGCCATTACAAAACCTATTACAGTTTAACTGTCTATATTAAAACAAATTATTACTGTCACTTAAACGCAAGATAAATATATCATATCTTTTTAGCATGCAGTTTCTTGACACGTAGCGATCTCTGAAAAATAATATTCTACATTAACTAATCAATAATATAGGATAAGTTCATCCCCAGTATAAAACATTATGAAGTTTTCATTATCATGCATAAAAGAAAATTAGTGTCCTGATACACTTAAAACAAAATGTCACTCATGTCATTGATACTATAATAAAACTTTATATTTACTTTAGTCATGCTCTCAGAAGCATTAAATTTAAAACAACCCTTGAATCCTAATTCATGCTTGCAAATTTGGATCAAATATAACATTATCCAAAAATAATTTTTTTTTTTTTTTTTTTTTCATATTCCTCTATCAAAATCATATAGACTGAAACAAAACAATTAAGAGTAAATACTCGAATATGCAAAAATCATGTGAAACTAATTTAACGATATTAATCAATCATGTCATAATTCATAGGCACGACACACTTATAAGACAAAATAAAAATCCGTTTGTTGTTGAAATACGATCATCATTATATTAAGACATCATCTACATAAATTCCAATCTAGTTTAAAAAAACAATTATCACCATTGTATTAATTAATCATTAATAACGTGACCTTTAGAAAACAACCTACACATGCATGTTTTCTTGGTAAAACAATTTTAATCATCACATACGCACGGTAATAGTTCCTCTATATATACAATAATATATAAACATGTATACACAGGTATACACATCTCAAAAAGAATACACGTGTATACGCAAGTATACACACCTCAAAAAAGAATACACGTGTATACGAAAGTATACACATCTCAAAAAGAATACACGTATATTTTATTTATTATTCAGTCTATTTCTAACTAATCACCTCTAACAGATTAACCTCTTATACTTAAAAAATACTATTCATCCATTACAATGTACGAGTGAGGCGAGATAGTTCCTCCAACACCGAGGCAATTAGTTCCTTACTCAGTACGTCATAAAGTCATCACTTAATGCAGCTCATTCAATATAGATTAAATATCTTATTATTTATTGAATAATAACATAACACTCAAATACAACATTCACAGACATGTTATCGCACTTAATCCATAATCCATGTGGAAATGAACACAAACAATAAAACAACATTGTAACAGCACACATCATCTTGATCAAACCCATTAATAATTAACATATTACACATGTAACCACTCATCATATGATAAGAAAAATAAAAGCATTTCATATGCACTCCACAAGAGTAACTAATATAAATATACACATTACACGCATAAAACAAATCAAGAAAAATATTGACTCTCTTTATTTCTATATCTCTTTCATTTTCTTTTTGTAAAACAAAACAACTAGCGGAAATAGTTTTGAAAATATTACTTCTTAAACACTACCCATAAACCACGATCCGAGAATCACCTAGACTCACCCTAGTCTAAGCTAACCAAATGCTCGATATGGTTAAATCATCACACCTCGAATTTCGATGAGAATTCGGAAAACATTATTTGTTCCCCGACTCTTCGATCTCCGAGGTGGACGACTCTCCACTTCCAAAAGCCCATAAACAGTTTAAAATATGGATAATTAAAACCAATAAAATTTTAACTTAAACAAAGTCCTCTTCATTATAAAACAATTTACAAATGAAAATGCAAATAATATTATCTCAACTGAAAATCTATATCACCTCAAGGGAAAACAAAACACAACACGAGATGAATGATAACGCAAAACCACAACCAAAAAAGAACCAATCTTCTTCATCACTAAACTGTCAAAACTTATCAACTATGTTCATTGAATGAACACACCCGATAAGCAAACATGCAAATCGGTCAAGATTATAAACAATGGTGTGAGTAGCCCTAAAATACAAATATACTTATACATATATATACATTAATCCATAAGGCGCTTAGTTCCTCCACCGAGGCGCCTTAACTTTCAACGACAAATACAACATCCTTAAGAATAATAATTAAGGCAGGTAGTTCCTCCACTGAGGCGCCTTAAGTTCCCACTAACCACACAACAAACTATACACATAATAAATAAGGCATGTAGTTCCTCCATCCCTTTAGGTTAAACTAAACAAATAACCAAACAAACGTATTATATACGTACCTCATTCCCTGCTCAATCACAGAGTGGGTCGTCTCTGCCCAAGTAATTAATTTGACCCACCCTTCTGCAAAACTATATATAATCATCTATCTACAGATACATCATTAACAAATATATTACCATAATTATATTAATTAAGGTTTTCTTTGCGTCCCTAAAATCACGTCAGATCTATGTCTTACCTAGTTTCCGGCTACCACAACGCGAACCCAACGCCGAACATGTACATCCACATGCCTCCCTTACATAATGAGCCACTCCGTGCGTAACCACCACCGGCGGGATGCCGCGACACCGTAAATCCTCACACGGAAGCCAAATCTATGTAAGCACCGCCACTATTCGGCATAAAATATTGCGCATCATCGTTCTATTTTTGCTTAACGGAATATATCAAGCCACTATTCGCTCACGATTGCCCAAACATGGGTCAATCACATCTTATATATACACCCAACACATGGGTCAATCATATCACATAAGCCCACACACAAGGCAAATCTCACGAGAGTTGTGGTAGTCGGGTTCTAGGATTTTCGTTCGTAATTTATTCGGTGTCATACATTAATGACTCATAAACATTCCATTATATCACGTCGCGGTCAATTACCTTATTGCACTAAGCCACAATCTCTAGAAATATCTCAATATATCTCATATAACCATATTTCATACTTTCACGTGCCAATATCTTATTGCACTACACCACACAGGTGGGCAAATATTCACCAATGCTATATTAGCATTTCACATATAAAATAATGGAGTGTATATACATTTCTCCAAGATATTGCATTAATACAACTATCATAGCATATTATATCATGTCACAATGCTTCAACGTATCACATACATTATAGCATTATTAGGAATATAATATCTCCTAACATCTCAATATCGTCCGCGTGTCAAAATACACAATATCAATGTCAAATCTTTATTAGATAATGACAACCAAAGTTGTACAAGCTTCCACAAAGATTTTATTACTACATATGTCCATATAATATACAACATAAAACGTAGTACAATTAAACAATCCACAGTCCACAATCAAAGCCCAATATGCTTTACACACTACTCACGTCAAATCTAAATTAGATAATTTACCAACCAAGTTATACAATATCCGACAGTATTTTATTACTATATATATCCATATAAACAAACATATGAAAACTGGAAAAGTCAACATCCACAGTCAACGGTCAACAGTCAAAGTCAACGGTCAACGGTCAAAGGTCAACACCTCATGGTCAAGGTCAAACTCAACATGTCATGGTCAAAGTCAAATTGTCATCGTCAAAGTCAAAGGTGAAAGTCAACCGTTCATGGTCAAAGGTCAAAGTCAACCGTCAAAAGTCAACGGTCGATGGTCAAAGTCAAACTGTCCTAGTCAAAGTCAAACTGTCCAAGTCAAAGTCAAACTGTCGTTTTCGTGTTCGACAGGTTCATGGTCATAGCCATGGTTCATGGCTAAGGTAAAAGGTGCATGGCTCATGGGCTCATGACCAAAGGTAATGGTTCGAACCCAACAAGCGGAGCCCCAAACCTTAGAACCCGAAAGTCTAAAACCAATTATTTATTTTACCTGACCCAATTGGATCTATTTTAAGTCCTATGGGATGCCCCAAACAATATTAAACCGCCCAAAACGCGTTAAGTGGTTCGGTCCAAAAATACAAATGAAACGGGCCATAGACTAATATTAGAACTGGTCCCAAAACTTAAGTTAAACTGGTCCACCAACTAAACCAAATTGGTCCAAGTTTAATTGAACTGATCCGGCCCGACCAATCTAAAATAGACTCGGGCCTAAACCAAAACAACCGGGGCCCAAAGATCGAACTCGCCCAAGCCCAAGTTCGGTCATCTTCTCCAATCAACAGCCCACCACCACTTTCGAATTCCGACCATTTCGTCCCACCTCCATCATCCTAGCGGTTTTGACCCAAATCAAAACCCCTATGGCTTTAATGAAAGCTCCACCTCGATTTGCTAACTCCATCTCCTACCTCCAAACTAGATCTAAAAGGTTTATTGCCGCCATTAATGGCTCGGTGCAAAGCTCTACTCCCATCTACTACCTCCTCACACACTACAATCAACACTAAACAACATCCCCACATCACCACAAAACACCACAACCAATCAAACCCAAAAACACAAACAACCACCCAACCAGAGCCATTAACGCTCCAAGCTTCCACCACTCAAAGACCCAATCGACCATGCTAAACCCGACATTCATCATATATCAACCACCAATTAATATTTAACATAACGGTATATAATAAAAAGTTTAATCAATCCATCAGGACGATTTGTCCGACGCGCCATTAAGCTGTCGAGAGCTTTTCAGCGGTTTTAAGGCACGATACCAACAAGTGATGAGTACGTAAAAACGAAATTTAACAAAGTTGACTAATACAAAGACACGAACTCCAACACCACAGTATAACGAACAGTATCAATAGGGCGAAACTTTAGTCGGTATACTCCGATACAGGGAAAACCACAAATCCGGTGAAATAGCAAAATAGCTACTCACCTTAACTAACAGCTCGACGAATCCTCCTAGCCCGAATCGTCGCGCTCCAACGCTCCAGAAATCCAGCTTTCATGCTCTGCCTCCATTTTCATTATTTTATTATTTCTCTGAACCCTATTTTCTAGAAAAATGTGTTTATATACTTGGGTCCAAAACCCAAGCCCAACACAGACTCGGGCCCAGAAAATCAGGCCCACGTATCCCGAGTCCGGTCCGACGAATTTTGAAAATAAATAATTTAATTAATTAATAAATATAAAAAAATACGTATTTAAAAATAACGATGCTTCTGACTATCTACAAAGATGTGGACCTTAGTATTATTACTTGTATATGTAAGGTTTCCAAAGCGGGTTTGCACCGGCTAATCTACACATGACTCATACATATGCTATATACCCACCCATGATGCGGATGAGTTGTTTATCTACACAATGAAGTTTCGTCACAATATATAATTATATATATGGGTTGTCCCATATAACCCCCCTATTTGTTGATAAAGTATGACTCTTACACCAACCTAGAGGTGTGTGCTACACCTGAAATGAGTAAAATATTTCTAATGTGTACAAGAGATTTAATCATGTTTATTTAGAAGCCAACTCTTATGAATGACATAATCGCTGAAATCTTCAAGTTTCAACCTACACGCGGTGGCTCTATCTACAAAGAATCTCTTCAAGAATCTTGAACTTCCCTCTTAATAGATTGTACCCGGTGTATCGCTCTACAAATCTAGGTTGAGAATATGCACCATTTGCTCTTATTTGAACATCAAGAGCTTCGGAACTTCTAGCCGATGAAAACATTCGCCCATATTAACTTCGGTTTCTCCCAATTAATTGTATTGGCGGATGCGAACCAGTATCTCTATATAGAATTTACTCAACATTATACATGGAACAAGTCCTTAAGCCAATCGACCCGATAAAGAAGCCACCTAAAAGTCATTATCGGCGGCAATTGCAAATTGTCTTTTAATTTTGGTATGATCCTATATGCTTTATTTTTCATCAAATTTAAAAGCTATCATTGCAAATACTAAGTTTTTTTTTAATCATGACCAAGCAATGTCAAAAGCGGGGAAGAACTCACGATTCTAAGGACATTGTATGTCCGGGGCTATTTCACTAGGGTACCTTGAGGTTAGTCAAAACATTTGAAGACATTGTATTTGTCCGGGGCTATGTCCGCGATTCTAAGGACATTGTATGTGTTGGGCTGTTTAAATTTTTTTGCCAAGTGCTTATATTGTAATCTTTGGTTTGGAGACACCGGTTGTTAATTATCGAGGTTTAAACAATATTTATGTTGTAACCTCTCGGTCTATCTCTTTTGCACTTAGACATGAAGTGATCTTTGAGTTGTTGACTATTTGAAACACATGTAACCTTGAGGATATCCCCATGTCACTTGGTCGTGTTTAGCATGAAAATTTTTCTTGATATGCTCTTGGTTCGATTACGCTTTTGACCTTGAAATGTAGAGACCTTCACTATGACAAGATGCTTGATCTCTTTATACATTGTGGAATGTCTCAATCTCGTGGTGGGTCCGGTGGACCGGTAGATGTTGTTAAGGCACCATGATAATAGGATATCATTATGGCATCATTTCATTGTAGTTAAGTTTATGATTGATGGGTTGATTGAATCGTAAAATTCCAAACTGCATAGCACTCCTTGTGGTATGACAAACTCAAATTACAAGTCCGAAAGATAGTTATGTAGTTTGTCCATAAGTTATTGCTGTATTTGAGTAATCAATTTGCTTTGCATTATTGGTGGTCAACTTTCATTTTAATCAATATGAATTATGAATTACAAATTAGCAACTCATATGCTAAAACTGATCTCATTTAAAACAGGCTTGCATTGCCAATAAAAAAATGAAATTAGCAGTAATTAGTTCATTTGTGTACTATTTTCATATGTAAATTTGGTTCAATGTTTGTAGTTGCCTCCATTTTTTAGGTTGTTGTGGCAGCACTCATGACATGGTTGGACCGCTCATTTTTGGGAAGGCGGTGTTTACTCTAAAGCTATTGATGGATTTGAACCGCCATCGCAGTTTGGTATTTCAAGATCGTAGTTGCCTACCCATGTGCAATCGGGTTCATTACCCCCACGTAGCTGTCATGATTTCCACATGAATAGGTGCTTCCAGGCGTTCTCATCAAGGGTAGAAATGCTCTTGAAAAAGCACACAAAGCAAGAAACCGTATCTAATATCTGTTAATAAACATTCAAAACTGTTATATGTAACTTTTTTATATCTTCTATTTTGTCTTTGATTCTAAACACATTCTATTGACTAAATGCATAGAAAGATGATTCATTGGATTTCAACACTCCGGCTCCAGGTGAAATGTGTTGTGTTTGAGAATTTGGAACTTTTCATAGTAGAGAAGTCTTTGGTAGTTAGTAACGATCTTTTTTTCATTACATGGCTATTCAAGCATTTTGGGACATGGTCGCTAATGCAGAGGTAGTCTCTGTTTCTAGCCTGAAGTACCACGTTATGTCATTGTACGCCAAAGCCCCGGTGTACTTTTTTTCTTTAGACTTTTTCCCCGAAGTTAGAGTTTTTCCGGTTTTTTGAATTGGGGTGGATCCGAGATCCTCTCCTCCTTTTCGTCTTATATCGATACATCATAATAAAGAGTGTGCTCACCCAAATTATGTTTACACTTTTCAGCAAGTTTTGTTTAACATCGCGTGCATAGCACGTGTATAAATACTTTATTATGTTCAAATGGATTCTTGAGCATAAGGTGTAAGATTATAATAGCACGTGTATGTTTACATTTTTCGGCAAGTTTTGTTTAACATCGCGTGCATAGCACGTGCATCTTGCTAGTATATATAGTTCCTAGCGTTAGCTTTTGCCGAAACAGTAATATTATGAAGTTACAAATATAATTAACTGAAGATTATAAGTCATAACAATGGAGAAAAATGAATGTTATTGAAGAACAATTTTAAGAATAAGAAAGTTCTCACATGTTATTTAACAATGTTAGCAAACCATTGTATTCAAAGTTTCTCAGTGAACGGAAATTACATGAGTTATAACTTTTAAGACGTGAACATCACTAAGAACTTAACATGGTCTTATATCGATCAATGGTCTTTTATTTTCCTATTATTTATTCATAGCTAGCCAAAGAACTTCACCTAATGATCGTGTGATGCAATCCCAGCCATGAAACAAAAGATAAGGTAAGGGCTGTGATGCTTGCAACTTGGTGAAAGAGGAGATATTTGTTGTTGAAGAGTAGTTGCAAACTTCTAACTTGCCTTGAAAAGAACATAAAGTTAAAAAAAAAAAAAAACTAAAAAGCTTGAAGAAGTAAAAAGAAGATGATCATTGGAAACACAAAAATAAACTGTGATTGCCATTGAACATATCAATAGATAAGTAGATACACAAAATATATCAATAGACACAAAAATACGACAAAATTCTGCACGTTCAACTTTATATTTCTCTTTCACATTCACATAGAGAGCAATACATTTACGTAACTAAATGATCTCATTAGTAGTCCTAAACTCTCACATACTCCAAAAACTTGTTCAAGTGTACATTTTTTTTTTAACTTTTTCATACAAAAAAACTATCTGCATAGTCTAATCACTCTCTATGGTATACCACATAATATAATTGTTTTCTGTGGTGATCCTTCCTTCTACGACCATAAATAGTTGCAATTTGTTGTGCACCATGAACATATCTGTTGTGCACCTTGAAAGTGGTCATGTGATTAACCACTGATCTTTGCATCCCTAGAGTTTGTTCTACCACTCGTCCTGCAATGCCAAAAAAAGGTCAATATATCATACCAATTCAAAAGTCTATACAAAAAATCTAAGCTATGTGCTTATTTATATAACAAACATGCATATTGTGTACATGTCGGTTTTGCATCTGTGCCAAATTATGTTGTTACCAATATGTTTAGCCTAAACCTTGAATGGAATATCTAATATATTGTCAAATGCAAATAAATATATTTAGTGGTAGTTCTAACTGCATATATCATATAAATCACAACCATAATATTTGTTAAGCAGGGTATGTTGGACTCACTTTGCTTGTTGTTGGCTCGTAATGGTCTTGTTTCAAATCACCGTACAACTTTTCTAGTGCCTCCAAGCGAGTGTCTTTGGTTCTTCAATTTTTTAAACTTCTATAGCTGCTGAAATTATTGATGAAAACAATATTAGAAATTTTAAATACATTATGGTGGAAGAAATGAATCTTGTGAAGCATTTCATCTGTCTTCAATGGTGGGTAAAACTGTTCCATGAATAATTGAACAAGTTGAGCCCATGAGTCCCACAGAGTTTGGCGTTTGGGCGGTTAACCAAAGGCAATTTTGTCGGGTCGGGTGAAAAGGAAACACCCTAAGTTTAACTTGATCCGGACTTACGCTAGGATGATGGAATGTATGGAGAACTTGGTCTATCCTACATGTGCTGGTAAGGCTTCAGGTCTGGTCTAAACCATGAAAACCGGGTAACAAGTTAAATATATTAGGGGATTCGAAAATCCCCACTGGGTTTGCAAAGAATCGATGCGACTTAGGGCCATCGTTTAGGAACTTTATAAAAATCGAGAGAGAGGAGTCTCTTGTTCTTTAGCCATTGATGCAAGTGTAGTGTGTGAAATTCTAGATAGGCGTGTTGTATTTATTTCTATGAAAAACAAGCCCCATTATACTAGAAATAAAAACCTCTGACGTAAGAGGCGAGGAAGGAAGAAGAGCGAATGCCTCCTTTCTTCTGCAGCGTTTGAATAGCGTCTTGTATCACGATTTAAGTGTATTTAACAAGTTAGAAACACTTAATAACTTTAAGGAATAAAAATATGCATTTACCTATGAAAATTGGGCTGTTGGGATGAATTTTCCTTGTTGGGCGCGGGTAGGGCGCGGGTTGGGCGCAGGCGCGCTCAAGGTAAGTTGAAATTACAGTGAATAAAGGGCGGGTCGCGCTCAACATGGGGCGCAGGCGCGCTCCAGGGTTTTCAAGTTTTAGGCCTTTTATCGTATTTCCAAAAATCTGAAATTTTACAGTAATTTGCTAAGACGTCTATCAAGTAGCCTGTAAAATTTCAGATCGATCGAGGCAGTGAAAGTCCCTCTACAGCCCTCAAAGTTTGAAAACCGTTTTGGACACAATACAAACAACCGAATGGTTAACCCATCAAAACAAATCCAAAAATTTCAAATTTTTTACTGGAGACTCCTGACAGATTCTAGTTGTTCCTGTAAAAATTTAGAGCAATTGGATGTCTACAACCTCTCCTTATTGGATGGTGTTCCAGATATTAAGTGTTTGCAACACTGCAGAAACACACTGGAAACACTCTACTATTTAGGAGGTCAAAACAAATCAAAAACTCATCAAATTTTACTACAAACTCCTGATTAGGATAGATACTCCTGTAAAAATTATAGAATTTTTAGAACTCCCTAAGTAACCTTATTCGTCTGTTTTTCAAGAACATACGATTGTGAAAACTGAAATGCAGCACTGTAAAGATCGTTTTTTTTCACAAGGTAAACCAACTTTGAAAAATCTGAAAATATTCTATTAAATCAACAACACATTAAATATATGTATGAATATTTTCAGAATTTTTGAAAATTTAGAAATACCTTCACCGCAGTGTTTTTTTCTGTGAATCCATGTCCCTAAAGCTGAAGCGATTGACGGTTCGAAAATTCAAGAAACAAGAATGAAAAAATTAAAAAGGGTGGGTGGGTAGAGAATGGGGATTGCCCTTGGATTCAAACAATTGAATTCTTGTCATGAACGAGATTAAGATGGCAGCGGCGTAATTTGATAAAATGTAAAATGTATAGTCTACCCACGTAATGAACTACTGAATCCAAAACGTAAGTAAACTAGAACTATACTTTTAATTATCTATTATCAAAGCTTCTACTCTCGATCACAATTGCACTAAATGGAGTATGAAGTTCGTTCCACTCCTAGTTCCCTAGCATGGATTGTTTTCTAAGTCTAACTAGTTCTCTTAAGTCAATGAGAGCTTTAATGGAAGGTGTTATACTCTGATGAAACTAAAATGAGTCTACGTTGAATTTAACTACTAATACTATGGAAATATGCTTGTTTTTGAATCTAGATAAAGGATTAGAGGGGAATTGAATCCACCTCGAATCCAACTTAATAACCTAGTATAGATTCTTGTATCTCGATTCTCAATGCCTTCTGGCAAGAAATTTCTAATCCCTAGTGTTCATGGCATTTCTCTACCGAAGACTAACTAGCATGTGAAGTCATCCACCCATTCTCATGGCTAAACACCCACTTTCTAGAGTGGAATAGATTCTACAAACCAATTATACTAACCACTAAGTTTTTCATCAAGGCTTCATCAACCCCTCTAATGGAGGATTTAGCCTTGATTCATCAAACTAACAATTCCCATTAAATCTAAACTAAACATAATGAAAAGATTCTAACTTTATGCGATTTCACTAAACAATAATGAAATCTAATTAATAACTATGAAATGATAACAAACAATAATGGAATTTAGATCTATAAATCTAAATTGTCAAAATAACTATTTTATTATCTAATCAATCAAGAACAATAATTTGAGAGTTTAATCTAAAACAAGAATTGAAATGAAATTAAACTTAATTAATCTAATGAAAACTAGATCTAGAATTAAGGTTTAATGGAGGCTAACTAATCTAATTTATTTTCTAACCTAACTATCTACCATTAACAAAGAATGAAGCTTTTTGTTTTATACATCCAGATCTAAAATTCGTGCATGGGCTTGGAGCCATGTTTTGGGCCGAGAATCGGGCCCAAACCCATTTATTCGATCCAAAAAGGCCTCTTCAGCTGCAGTTGGCTTCCACAGACTTTTCGTCCACTTCTGCTCCTCTGATTGGGTCAAGGCTTGGACCATTTTGCAAAAGCTCTTTTCGAAGCCGGTCGTTTTGACATAAGGTATGCCCAATTAAAGGTCTGAGTCCAAAGATATGGCATTAGGAGTTCTGTGACTTTTGCTCCTTTATCTCATTAAAATTGCACATTTCGCACATAATGGACTTTGAAGCCTGAAATGCATAAAAACGCGTGTCGGTGTTAACTCTTACTTATTATTCACATAATTGGTCTAACGGTTATGATTATTAAGGGTTAAAACTACAGTTTTGGGCTCTTATCAAACCATAAGCGTAAAATGAATAATCTACCTAACGTAATGAGCGATGAATTCTCAACGTAAAGTAAACTAAACTTTTACTTGATGCTCTCTTGTTTATCAAAGAATTATTCTACTCTCAACCAATTGAGATATAGGGGAGTAGATAGAGTTAAGTTCCACTCTAGTGCTCTAGCATGGATGTTTTCTAATCTAACTAGTGGTTTTTAAGTCTATGAGAGTTTCTGAAGGGAAATTATACTACGATGCAACTACCCTTAAAGATCTGACTAGTCGGTTATCAATCTACTAAGGGGAATGCTACGTTGATTCTATGATAAGGAGTTAGAGGGATTGATTCCACCTTAACTTCAACAATCCTAACGACGAGAATGAATTAAGTAATCGAATCGAATGAGCCCAGAGAAACAATTTGGTTATTCCTAATCCCCAATTATACATGGCATTTCTACCATTTATAACTAGCATGTGAACAATTAAACCCATTCTCATGGTGAACTAATCATTTCTAGAGTGGAATAGAAAATCGGCGACTCTATAATCGGACTCGAAAACTTTCATCAGAGCTTCACAACCCCCTAATGGAGGTTTAGCCTTGAATCATTCATAATCATTTCCATTTATATTAAAACTAAACATAATATAAAGCATTGAAATTTATTTAATTAAACAATAATGAAATCTAATTTAATGACTAAATTGAACTAAGGACATAAATTGAAATTAGATCTAGAATTGGAATTGACAAAATCGAAATGGATAAAGAATACTACTTTATTGATCTAATCAAATGAAGAACAAGATTCAAGGTTTAATCTAATGAAATGAATTAGATATTGAAACTATGCTTAATCAAAAACAATTAAATAAAACTAGATCTAGAAGCTATTTTAATGGCTTCTTTTCTTAAGCTAACTATTATTTTTTCTAACTCTTTACTACCATTAATGAAGAGCTAAGCTTTTGTTTTTATACATCCAGATCAAAATTCGTGCATGGGCTTGGAGCCATGGGTTTGGGCGGAAGAATCGGGGCCCAAAACCAATTCTTTCGATCCAAAAGGCCTCTTCAGCTGCAGTTGACTTCCACAGACTTTTCGTCCACTTCTGCTCCTCTGATTGGGTCAAGGCTTGGACCATTAAAAGCTCTTTCCGAGCGGTCGTTTTGACATAAGGTATGCCCTCATTCGAGGTCTGAGTCAAAAGATCACGCTTTCGGAAGTTCTGCTGACTTTTGCTCACAATATCTCGCTAAAATGGTACATTTAAGCATAATGGACTTTGAAGCCTTAAAAAATGCATAAAAACAGCGTGTCGGTGTTAACTCTTACTTATTATTCACATAATTGGTCTAACGGTATGATTATTAAGGGGTTAAAACTACAGTTTTGGGCTCTTATCAAACCACCCCAAACGGACATTTTGCTTGTCCTCCAAGCAAATATGAAAATTAGAATAAGTGACCAAAAATGGAGTTCTAACTACTCTCGTTTATTTGAGTCGCGATTGCATTGACCATATGCAACAAGGCCTTAAACCACTAGGAATTCCCTAGTGGGCCGAGTTATAACCTCGTGAGAGTTTTCGATGAAGGTACTTCATGAACTTCATCATCTTCTGGCGACTAAGAAAATAAAACTATTGTTTCCTTATTCATGCTCAACTATCTATACATCTCTCTAGCGATTACATAAGAATAACCGGTCAAAACCCTAAGTTAATATATGCATAATAATCGATCATCTACAATAAACATATATCTGATGAGTAGTACTATCAAATGTTTAGCGAGGTTTGTTTAGAGAACTTCGGAATAAGCGTCCTTAAATAGGTTCTCACAATAATAGTCAAGTCACAACAACACTCGATTTTTGCACTCAAGTTTAAGCTACTCCGATTAATGCGATGGGCACACTTTACCTTACAATCTCAATAATGACAACAAAGGAAGCCGGGGTCAATCAAACACATCGCCACTTACTATCACACTAACTTTATTCCTAATTGAGCTAGAGGTCTTTATTAGGTGTTATTCTGGGGATTAGGAGATGGTTTAAGAAGGAAGGAAATGGATATTCAAAAGGACAAGTCTGAGATAATAGAGTCTTAAGTATTATGTAACTTAGAAAACCTTGTTATTTTCTTTTGCTTCTATACTTTGTTTCCATCCTTAGCCATATTTTTTTTTTCTTTTCTTTGGCTTTTTGACTCCTTTTTATTCTTTTTTTTTTTTTTTTGAGTTTTTTATTTTATTTCTATTTTTCTTTTCTTTGGATGGAAACTTCTTTTCTTTATTTTCTGAAGCAAGTAACAATTTTTGTTTACCACGGGTTTTCTCTTCTTCTTTCTTCACTTCATTCTATTCTCGGACTTATTCTAAATTGGGTAGGTTGATTTATTCTCTTTTTTTTTTTTTTTTTTTTTTGTTTTGTAGGGGGTAAAGGAATTGTGGTGTATGGAAGGCTAAAAGAAACGGGCTCGAGTGGTGACTAGCGGAAAATAATTCATAGGTTTGAATTTACGGCTATATCGATCCAAAGAGGACCTAAATTCTCACTTAGGATATGGTTTAGTGATCAAGCAAGTGGGCGTGTGATTTCTCTATCCAGTTTTACTTCTCCCTTGTGTCATTTCTCAAATGTTTTAGCTCATATAAGGCTTTAGGCTATATTCTCCACAGGATTTGTAGAATAAGTACTCTAGCCTAGATTTGAAAAACTTCTTGCTAACAATCATAGATACTCATGTAATATATTTATAGATAGATGCAAAGATTATTACCTACATATTAACCTAAGTTTCTAACAATTATTACGATCTGAACAACTATGTGAGACTTCTAGATTGTTAAGAGCATGGAGAAAAGAAAACAATACCAATATTCCTAAGTGTATAGCATAAACTTATTTATTTATATTTTTAAATTTTTGAAATTTTAACTTCGAAAACAAATGCATATTATATATATCTATATCTATGAGGATGTCTTAATTACCGTGATTCTATGCCCCCCAAACAAGAAGCATGCTTTGTCCTCAAAGCATTGTAAATAAAGAGGGTAGGAAAAATACCATTGAAGCGTGAAATTCAGAAACATCTGCAAAAACAATGTTAGAGCGTACTAATATAGGAAATAAAAGCCCGACACAACTCATAAGAGTTCCACCCATTATGGGGTTAACATAATTAAATTGCTTGGGACATAGCGGACACTACTGAAAACTAAAACTTACCTCCACTCCGTTTGTTATTAGTCATCTTAGTCATCCTCTACTTCTATAAAAAGTGAGGTTCCTTCAGCGATCTGCCATGCTATGATAATTTGCGGGGCTTCCGCCATTTATCATCTATGGTTGCTAACCTATTAAAGTGCCACTTGGTGCGATGGGGTGTAGGGTGCAACTTGGTGAGGTTTATATCCGCCACCCATGCCAAGTCATTACCGCGGAAAGATCGGATAATACTATTGGTGGGTCGCACCGTGTCTACCTTAATCCAATCCGTGAAAGCGTGTACAAAAAAGCGAGGAAAGAAACATAGCATAATCATTGAAATTAGAACAGGCATAAGAAGGTACTTATGCCTCATAGTATAGGCTCGTGCTAAACTAGACATCAAAGTCACGGGAAGGTCATAGAACCCGAAGTCCATTGGCTAAAAACAAGGAAAAGCTGCAAGTGAAAGCGTCATTCCGCGAAGAAAAAGCGCCATTCCCCTAAAATGTTTAGCATTATCCAAAACATAACAGTTCCTATGTTCATGGGCCGGGCTACCAAGGGCACAGCGTTATAGTCCCCTTGGTCTCAATCTGGAAAATGCACGCCCGTAAGCCTCGTGCAAAGACTCATAGGTGTAGACATGCATATTATCGACCCAATAGCACCATGGGTCTTGTATCTCGGCCGGGCATAGCAAGTCGAAGAACAAAAGGCTAGCAAGAACACGGTAATCTCCATTGGTTCATCGTCAATGTTGATGGAGAACACTTGTTCTCCATCCGGTCTCTCAAAAAAATGCAGTTATTATAAAAATAAGATGCAAGTCTTTGGAGAATAAAGTTCAGCCCGGTCTTACCATAAGAGGTTCCCAGCCAACATATGTGATCACCTCGAGAAACCAAGCACCGTAAGTAATGCTTTGGAACAAATCTTGAAGAGACCGTTCGGTATCAATATTGGAGATGTCATCTCTAAATTACGCTTTGGAATAGCTCTGCGAATGATCCGGAAACTCTGTATTGGCTGGAAAATTTCTAGTCGGAGAAATCGGGCGGCCTTCCAGACTTAGGCGGGCTCTTTTGTATTTTGGAATTCCGAGTAACTTAGCGTCGCTACGGCCGACTAAAGCTGGTATCTTTGTATTTTGATTTCCGGTAACTTAAGCGGCGGATTAGAGCGCGCTTTTTGTTTTTTGATTTCCGGAACTTAAGCTGGTCGGCGCTTCGACTAGAAATTTTAAATTTTTCTGACAAAATTGTAGAGCGCGTAGCCTCAACTAGAAGCGAAGCTCCGGGATTTCGAATTGCGAAAATGAAGTCGAAGCGTGGGAATCGCGGGTTTGAAGGGTGAGTGATGGAGTTTAGGTGTAATGTGAGTTGTGAGGATAGATTGTATCAAGTTTATATAGGCTTAAAGTTGCTAGAATGGATCGGAAAGTTGCCAAAACTAATTTGGCGGTTTAGAAATCCTAAAATCTCAAACTTCAGCGGAAACAACTCATATCACGGATTCTAATTCAAACCCGGTATCTCTTATTTGGATATTATGGTGAATGTACCTATTTAATCTAGATTTCATCCTACAATGATTCTCAATCATAGATATGCCTATCTGACCATATTTTCACCTTACTCCATGATAAATTCTAACACTAGGGTTTTATAAAAATAAAGTGTGAAATGATCAAACCACCCCAAACAAGTTTGGAAGGTGGGATTAATATGAAACAAGCACACAAACTGAAAATAACCCCTTATATTAAAATTTTCATTCGAGTATCACTACAAAATCCACATTCTTGAAATAAAAATTACATTACAATAAAGACAACAAAAGTAAATAAAACAACAACTACTAAACATAAATAACTACCACTATCACTCCTCATCCTCTCTAAAACACCTTCACCCTTTGGTGGCGAGGGCACCTGATCTTCAGTGGTGGCTCACGAGCTCGGAAGGTCCGGCGCGATCGTCCTCCCGTCGGCGGCGCTCATGCCTAGCGGTTGTGTCCTCGGAGGCGAGTCGTATGAGGTGGGAAGCGTGCTAGCATCTCTACTCTAAACGGCGGGCTTCCATCTCAGCCCTCGCTCCCATCTCTCATCCTCCCTCACGGGTGCGGGCTTCGAAGTTGTGGTGAATGGTGGCTGTCGAGTCCCCGGGGTGCGCACGAGAGAGTGTTGAGTGAGCGCGTGCCCTATGTAGCATAGTCATGCGCTCGGCATCGAACCACACCTCTGGAAGGCATCCGTATCAAAGCGGTGCCATCCTCCTCATCCTCCTCCGCTCATCCTCATCTACCCTCTGCTCCTCCTCCTCGGCTGTTCCCTATCCTCGGGCAATTTCCAGACTTGTTGGACACACTCCTATGAATCGCGGGTTCCGTGCGGGGGTAATGTAAATCCTCTCGAGGCGGGAGTTGCCTTCATCTTGACATGATCTTAGTGATAAGCCGCGGGGAAGAGGTGCCAGCGACCGTCCGAACCTCGATCATGTTCGGCAAAAACTCCGGGATCTGAAAATCGTACTTCCGCTCACGGGTATCCATAGGGCGATGGAGGCAGGTCGGACCGATGTCAGCGACCTTGTCCTTGCCTAGGACATTCCGACCAATCCAGCGGGTCGTAGCCCGTTGGTTGGTCCTCGAGCTTTGGCGCACACAATGGGAGTTTGGATTGTAGCTCCCATTGATGGCGATGCGCCCATCAGCGGCTCAACCCCGTCAAACCGGGGATCTGTAAAAGCGGCATCAGTTGATTCTAGGCGGAATGCCTAGAATCTCGACCAACTGATCCGTAATCAACTCCTCCTCTTCTTCTTCACCAAAACAAAAATCTTACTCCCCTCCAACTCCACGGTGTTATAGAACCGTCGACCAAGTCTTCATGGTAGAAGTCTTGATTGAGTACCGAACTATTCCGGTCTCTACTAGCCATTTAAAATCACCGTAAAGCGGCGAAATGGTCGGCGATGAATCTTGCTCGGAATAATTCGGCGTTGAGCCATTTAGTGTTGGAATAAGTTTGGGGTTTAAATAAGATGTGGTGGTGGTGGTTTTACTTGACCGACTTGAAGAACGATGGAGGTGGTGGAGTGGTGGCGGCAGCACCAAAAAGTTTGATTTTTTCGGTGGTTTTTCGAGTTTTAAATTGGTGGAGTTTGTTTTGATTGGTGTTTGCAAACAAAAATGGGGTTTGGATTTGCTTTTTGCGTGGGTTTTTAGTTTCTTTTTATTTTTGCTTTTCTAGGTTTGGAGGTTGTTAATGGCGGTGGAAGATGAAGAACGCGATGAACTGAAAAGCTGAAAAGGTAAAAGGCCTTGGCCTTCTCCATGGTCCATGGGCCATTGTGGCGAGTTGAATGAAGCCCAAAATCAAAATTTTTCGATTTTTTGATTTTTTAGCGAATTTCAAATCAAAATTCCAGCCGTTACCGGTCCGATATTTTGCGAATGAGATATGGAAATGATCGGGAGAGAATTTCCTATCAATGATCCATAAAACACTCTATTCCGACTTCGGATGACATATGAGATAGTGGAAAACGCCTTGAAGTCGTGCATGGCGTAAGTTATCGCGAGCGAATGAACTCTAAATTAATAGATCATGTCAATCCGAATCGTAATACAATAAAACGGCCTAAGCAACTCTAGTGGGACATAAAACATTTAGTACGGAAACACGAACACCCCACCCCCAAACAATTTTTTACAACGAAGCTTAGAAAATTTGTTTTTAGCAGTGGGTCTTTTAAAGTCAGATTCCCGAGACTTCATAGATTACTATGTTTATTTTTTTTTTTTTTTTTTTTTTAGTTTTAGAAGGAAAAACAATAAGCAATAAAGACATAATTCACACCATAGAAAACATGACTCAAAATCCGAGAAAAACATGCAAGAGTGGAAAACGTGAACTATGTGAACCGTGGACTTAGGATCCGGTACTTCTGACCACACACACTCCATAGGGAGGGCCGGTTACCTTAATGGTGCACTCACCAATATATTGGAATGAAAGGAAATGCACCAACACAGAAATTTGAGTGGTTTATAGTCGGATACTCAAGACTTTATCTAAAACATATGTATGAACATGCACGGTTGATCATATATCGACAACCGAAAATAGTTGTGGATCATTCCATAAATAAATATCAGAGGAAACATATCCAAACACAATGAAACACCAAGATTTCCTCTGACCACGACTAGTGGAATCCAAACGAAGTTGGATAACCCTATTGTGTAACCTATCATGCACCTTATTTTTCATTTTTGAATGAGTGGGTGTTCTAGTAAATAAGTGTGGAAAAGTGAATGGTTGTGGAGAATATGGTAGATATGGATAAGTTTTAGAAAGACGGCTTGTACCACATGATGGGATGTGGTTTTAGCACCGAACTCAACTCATTCATTGTGTGTAGGGGGACTTTGTCTCAATTTTGAAAATGAAGGTGTCACAAAGTTTGTCCTTCGAAGTATCTGTTTGTTAGGAGGATTTAAAAATTATAGAGCCTGAAGAAAAACAACGGGATCGAGTGCAAACTTCGGGGTTCCTTTGAAAGGGTGGAAGGAGGGAATCGAGGTGGATGTTGTGCTAGTTAGTTCTTGATAGGGTGAATTGTCACCTACTCGAAGAAACTTCATCAAATTCCTCATCTAGATTGGTCATATCCACATTACTATGGTAGTCCTCTACGTCTTTGAGAAAGTCATCTATCCCATCCTCAATCAATAACATGTGTATCGACTAGTGTAGGAAAGAAAATATTGGAGTCGACTTTCCAAAGGAAAGAATTTTGGGCATATGACTATCGGGGAGCGTGTTGTTGAAATAATCTCGAGCAAAGCTCTCGATCATGCTAACCTCTCCATCCATAGACGAATCGGATGGCTTGTGTCCTTGTTTTAAAAACATTGACTTCAACGACAAGATGGCCAAAAGACATGGACATTGAACCATCCGCGGCAATTAATGGCGCATTGGCGGTTGCCAAGAAAGGGCGCCCTAAAATGATGGAACCCAGTCGTTAGCGACTTCATATCGAGGACTACAAAATCAACCGGGATAGTAGAAATCACGAACTTTTACCAACACATTTTCGACTACACCCTTAGGATACTTAATAGACCGTCGATCGACTAATTGCAACGTCATTTTAGTGGGTTGCATTTTGTCTAGACCTATTTGTCTATACAAATAAAATGGGAGTAAGTTAACACTAGCCCCCGGTCTAATAACGCGGTCGTCGTATAGGAATCTCTAAGGTGCATTGTGCGATAGGGCGACCGGGGTCCTTGTACTTAACAATTCCATTATGTTCGGATAAGGTTGGGAATTGTTACATTAAAAGCGTCTTTTGGTATATTTGTCTTACGCCTAGTAGTACCAATTCCTTAAGAAACTTAGCATGATGTGGTAGCTTTTAATAGCTTCGAGGAAGGGAAGGTTTATAGTTAGATTCTTAAAACATCCCTAATCTCCTCATAATTTGTATCCTTAGTTAACATGGCTAATTTTTGTGGAAGCGGTGGTTTACGTCTATATTTAGCAATGGTATCACCTGGATGTTTAACCGTGGCTTTTGTTTCTTAAGTTGTGTTGTATGGCTGGGACCTCTATAGTGGTAGGCTCTTAGGTTTCTATTTCATTATCTAGTAATATAGCGGGTGTAGGAGCTCTTGGTGGGGTAACTATAGGCATAGTTACTTTGTTATCAACCACTCTGCCCGAGCAGTGGTGATGGCATTTATCTCACCTACATTTTCAAATTCATTACTAGTATTATCCGTTACCTCAAAGGTTTGTGTTTGTTGTTTTAGGATTAGGTATTGCGTTACACGGAAACACACCTTTGGTTTGGGCTTTATCTTGAGCCAACTGTTGGGTTAAATTAGTTCACGGATTGTAGAAGCTGTTGGTTGGATTGAGCCATGGTTTGGAAAAGTTTTTGGCTCACTTGTATAAAAGGTGTCAAGGCGATCCGGTTGTGTGGGTGTAGTGGTCACGGGTTGTATTCTTTGGAACTATTTCCGTGAATTATTTATTTGTGGATTTTGATAGTTATTATTTACGGACGATACCTCTATTAGCATTATAATTATTATAATTACCTTGACCTTGTGCTTGACCTTGTCGAGGTTGCACTTGGTTGTTATAATTATTAAAATTACCACGACCACAATCCTTGTCGTAGTGGGGCTTGGTTAAAAGCTTCTGCGTTAGGCCTAACATATTGATGATTGTACCGCTTGAGGTGTGGCGTTTTGGTTATTTCTCCAACCGAAGTTGGGATTTTGTCTCAAGTTTAGGTTCACTATTAATGGAACAAGCTTTGTTCATAGGCTATAGGGCCGATGGGATTCGGGATGCTCGGGGCTCAACGAAACTACATGGATTTGAATTTACATTCATAACGGGGGATTGGCTTTTGTTGTCTGAAATGGCATCTACCTTTTTGTGAGGGATTCAATTAGAGTTTTAAGCTCGGGATCTGATTTAACCTCAAACATCTTGGTAGCCTTAAGCGTGGAAGAAGAACTAGCGGGCCGGGGAGTAATCGTCACTACCCCCAATTATTATTACGCTTAGTTTGGTCCTCTAAAATTTATAAGCCTCAGGGCTCCTTTGTTTAAGAAACTACCCCATTCATTATGTCAAGGACTTCTTTATGGTGATGTTGAAGTCCTTTGAAAAACACGAACTAACGTGTCTTTAAGCTAAGTTATGATGTGGACACTCTATAAGCAGATCGGTGAAACGATTCCAAGCCTCTGAAAATGTTTCATGAGGATTTTGTCGAAAGAAATGAATCTTAGAAAGCATCTCATCCGTCTTTAGGGGTGGGTAAAAATGTTCCATAAACAGTTGAACAAGTTTAGCCCACGAGTCCACAGAATTAGGCGCTTGGGCAGTTAACCAAGACGCCGCCTTATCGGCTAAGGTGAAAGGGAAAACCCTTAATTTAATTTGTTCCGAACCAACCGTAGGATGGTGGAATGTTGTTAGGACTTGTTCAATCCTACGCGTAATGTCTTTGATAAGGTTTTCATGGTCTAAACCATGAAAAGCGGGTAACAAATTAAAAATATTTGGAGGGATTCTAAAATCCCCCGCTGGGTTTGCTAGAACGATGCAAGATTTGGGGCTATCGCTCAAGGCTTTGTAGAAGTCCGAGAGAGGAGTCTCTCTTTCTTCCCCCATTATATCAGGTGGTGTGTGTGGAATAGTAGCTAGAGGTGTAGTGTGTGGTATACTAGATAGACTTGATTGTTGATGTTGTTGTGTATTTACGTTTGGTGTTTTGTGCGACCGGACCTTAATCTCATGCAAGACTAAGTCGAGCTTAACTACACATGCAACACTCCAAACAATTACGATATACTAGTATAAACCTCTAACGGGGAGAGATGAGGGTGTGGAAGAAAGGAATACGATTCGTCCTTGCTTAAGCTTATGAATAGCGTCTTGTTCGCAGCGTGTTCGGTGTTTATAAGAGAATAGAACACTGAAAAACTTGACAACTTTCGAAGTTCAAATCAAACTGTGGAAATCACGGAATTTCAGAGAAGAGCTTCTTAGCGCTGGCTCTATCTTAGGCGGGCTTCAAGAACAAAGTCGAGCTCGATAAGATAAGCGGTTAGCTCTCTTTTTTTGAAGCGGCGCCTTCGATGTATAAGCGAAGTCGATAAAGATAAGCGAATTCGCTCTCTCTTTGAAGCGAGAAGGCGGCCTTCAGTCGTTTTTTCTCGCGAATTTTTCCAAAACTGAAAGCGGCAACCACGGTATGAATCAAACAAGGGTGGGTGGGTGAAATGGGACTTAAAATTACTAATTCTATTATGAAAACAATGATAAAGTGCAACTAAGATGGCGGTATTTTGATAAGCGTAAAATGAATAGTCTACCCACGTAATGAGCGATGAATTCTCAACGTAAGTAAACTAAACTTTTTACTTGATGCTCTCTTGTTTATCAAAGAATTATTCTACTCTCAACCAATTGAGATATAGGGGAGTAGATAGAGTTAGTTCCACTCCTAGTGCTCTAGCATGGATGTTTTCTAATCTAACTAGTCGTTTTTAAGTCATGAGAGTTTTCTGAAGGGGAAATTAGACTACGATGCAACTACCCACAAGATGCAACTAGTGGGTTATCCCGATCGACTAAGGGGAATGCTACGTTGATTCTATGATAAGGAGTTAGAGGGGATTGATTCCACCTTAACTCAACTTAATCCACTAACGACGAATCGTATTAAGTAATCGAATTGAATCGCCCCCAGAACAATTTGGTTATTCCTAATCCCTAATTATACATGGCATTTCTACCAATTCATAACTAGCATGTGAACAATTAAACCCATTCTCATGGTGAACTAATCATTTCTAGAGTGGAATAGAAAATCGGCGACTCTACGATAATCGGACTCAAGCTTTCATCGAAGGCTTCACAACCCCTCTAATGGAGGTTTAGCCTTGAATCATTCATAATCATTTCCATTTATATTAAAACTAAACATAATATAAAGCATTGAAATTTATTTAATTAAACAATAATGAAATCTAATTTAATGACTAAATTGAACTAAGGACATAAATTGAAATTAGATCTAGAATTGGAATTGACAAAATCGAAATGGATAAAGAATACTACTTTATTGATCTAATCAAATGAAGAACAAGATTCAAGGTTTAATCTAATGAAATGAATTAGATATTGAAACTATACTTAATCAAAACAATTAAATAAAACTAGATCTAGAAGCTATTTTTAATGGCTACTTTCTATTCTAAGCTAACTATTATTTTTTCTAACTCTATCTACCATTAATGAAGAGCTAAGCTTTTGTTTTATACATCCAGGATCAAAATTCGTGCATGGGCTTGGAGCCATGGTTTGGGCGGAGAATCGGGCCCAAAACCCAATTCTTCGATCCAAAAGGCCTCTTCAGCTGCAGTTGACTTCCACAGACTTTTCGTCCACTTCTGCTCCTCTGATTGGGTCAAGGCTTGGACCATTACAAAGCTCTTTCGAGCCGGTCGTTTTGACATAAGGTATGCCCAATTCCGAGTGCGAGTCCAAAGATCACGGCTTTTGAAGTTCTGTTGACTTTTTGCTCTGTATCTAAGCTAAAGTGGTACATTTACGCACATAATGGACTTTGAAGCACGAAATGCATAAAAACGCGTAATCCGGTGTTAACTCTTACTTATTATTCACATAATTGGTCTGACAGTATGATTATTAAGGGGTTAAAACTACAGTTTTGGGCTCTTATCAATTATTATGCATATATTAGCTTAGGTTTTGACTTGATTATTCTGTATTCATTGTTAGTGAGATGTATAGATAATTGAGACATAGATAAGGAAACAATAGTTTTATTTCTGAGTTGTTGTAGTATAGATGAAGTTTGTGAGTACCTTCACTGGAAAACTCTCACGAGGCTATAACTCGTCCACTAGGGAATTCCTAGTGGTTTAAGGCCTTGTTGCATATGGTCAATGCAATCGCACTCGGGGAGACGAGATTAGTTAGAACTCCATTTTTGGTCACTTATGCTAATTTCTCATATTTGCTTGAGGATGAGCAAAATGCTGTTTTTGGGTGGGTTTGATAAGAGCCCAAAATGTAGTTTTAACCCCCTTAATAATACTACTTTTAGACCAATTATGTGAGTAATAAATAAGAGTTAATGCTAATTACGTGCTTTTATGTATTTCAGGCATGGAACTCAATTATGTGCAGAAATGTGTCACTTTGGCGATATAAAGGAGCAAAGGGTTGGTTCCTAAGAAGTTCTATGATAAAGGCCAAGGTTCAAGGAGACAAAGCCTTTATGAAGCCCTCAGCCAAAAAAAGTCAAAAAGTCAACACGCGTTGAAAAACAAGACAAGTCGTGAGAACTTCCGAAGACCATATCTTTGGACTCAAGCCTCGGATTTGGGCCTACCTTACGTCAAAAAGACCGGTTCGGAAAGAGATTTCCAATGGTCTAAGCCTTGACCCAATCAGAGGAGCAAAAGTAGATGAAAAGTCTATTGAAGTCAAAGCCAGCTAAAACAGGCTCTGTGGACTGAAGAAATTGGGCTATGGGCTCGATTTTCCGACCCAAAACATGGCTTCTCAGCCCATGCACGAAATTGTGGATCTGGTCTCCTCCTTTACATAAAACAAGACTTAGCTCTTAAGAAAGATATAGTTAGATAGCTTAGATAGAAAAATAGCCATTAAAATAGCTTGTAGATCTAGTTTTTGAATTGAATTAGTTAAATTAATTAGTTTCATACATTGTTTTAGATTAATTCTTTGAATCATAGTTCTTCATTGATTAGATAAATAAAATAGTTATTTCTTGTTCATTTCGATTTTGTCATTTAAAATTGTTAGATCTAAATTCAGTTGTTGTTATTCAATTCTTAGTTATTAATTTAGAATTCAATTATTGTTAGTTAAATTTAATAAAGTTATAATCTTTATATTACGTCTAGTTTTAATTCACATCGTAGTATAATTCCCACCATTGCTTTCATTAGACTTTGAATAGATTAGTCAATCTAGGAAACTTGAATGCTAAAGAACTAAGAGTGGAACGAACTTTTTTACTCCACTCTATTTCGATAGAATTGAGAGTATAGAAATCTTTGATAGCAACGCGTAATTAAGTTTAGTTTCACTTGCGTTTTGAGTTTCATCGTTCATTTCGTAGGTAAATTATTCAATTTTACGTATATTAGTGCCATAAATAATTATCACAGAAAACACATCCAAACACCATCAAGCACCATGATTTCCCATGACGTGGCATAACGGAATGAGAGAGAGTACTGATGAATCTAGAATATAACCTATTATGCCAAGTCTTCTTATTTTTCCAATGGGAGGGTGGGCAAGTGAATGATTTTGAGAAAATGGATATTTGTGGAAGATATGGTGGATATGGATGAATTGTAAAAGTATGGAATGGAAAAAAGGAGAATGTGGGTTTATCACAAAACTCATTGGTGGCATGGGTTAGTATAATCACGCAACTGAAAATGAAAGTATCAGGTGGCTCTTTAGGTAGTATTTTCTTACTAGGAGAGTTTAGAAAATCATGAAGCACAGGAGAAACCAGAGGGTCAAGTGCAAACTCAAGGTTCCTTTGAAAAGGTGGAGGGTGGGGAATATTATTTATGGAAAGTGAATGAGTGACAGAATGATGTGAGGTGGGTGAATGGTGCTTAGCTAGAGCTTTCAGGTCTATATCATCAGAAGTTTTTAGATATGCAAGACATTCGTCAATAGGTGGGTTAGAAGGATCACTGGGATTGTGGGTGAAAAATGCTTCTTCTGTCATGGCGTCAATGTTTCAACTTCCGAAGGAAAGAAATTGGTGCATTTGATTATCAGGAAACGTGTTATCAAAATAATCTTCAGCTAAGCTCTCGATCATGCTAACTTCTTAATCGATATTCGTATCAGGTAACTGTTTCATCATTTTAAAAACATTAACCTCAACAAAAAGATGGCCAAAGGACAAGGACATCGAACTATCGTGGTAGTTTATATGCGCGTTGGCAGTTACCAAGAAAGGGCACCCTAGAATGATCGGAACAGAGTCGTTAGCGACTTCTGTATTGAGGATAACAAAATACACAGGAGAGTAGAAATCCTGAACCTTAACAAACACGTTTTCAACCATACCTTTAGGATACTAAATAGATCGATAAGCTAATTGTAAATTCATTTTAGTAGGTTGCATCTCCTGTAGACCTATTTGTTTATATAAATAATAAGGGAGTAAGTGAACACTTCCCCCGTGTCTAATAGTGCGATTAAATTATTAGTAAAAATCTCCTAAGGTGCATTGTACAGTAGGACGACCAGGGTCCTTGTACGTAACGATTCCATTATGTTCGGATAAAGTTGGAAAATGTTAAGTTAAAAAGGTGTCTTTAGGAATATTTGTAGTACGCCTAGTAGTGCACAACTTTTTGAAAAACTTAGCATAGTGAGGTAACTTTTTAAAATCTTCAAGAAAAGGTAAGTTTATCGTTAGATTTTTAAAAACTTTCCTAATCTCATCAAAATTTGTATCTTTATTTAACATGGCTAGCCTCTGGGTAAACGGTGGTTTCTCTTTATATTTAGCATATGGATCAACAGGATGTTTAACCTTGGCCTTTTGTTTCTTAGGTTATGGTTTAACTAGTACCTCTACAGGGGTGGGATCTTCAGTTACTACTTCGGTATCTAGTACAATATCTGGTGTAGGGACGACTGGTGGGGTAACTACAGGCATAGTTATGGCGTTATCAATCACTCTACCAGAACGGAGAGTGGTGATGGCTTTTAGCTCACCTACGTTTCCATTTTCATTACTAGTATTACCGTTTACTTCAAAGGCTGTGTTTGTTGTTTTAGGATTAGGTATCGCTTGACTTGGAAACACACCTTTGTATTGTACTTTTTCTTGGGCTAACTGTTATAAGGAAAGTTGGATGGACTGTAAAATCTGTTGTTGGGTTTGCATAAAGGCGTCGAAACGATCCAGTTGTGGAGGAGTGTTTGTTACATGTTGTGTGATAGGAACTATGTCACGTTGATTATTAACAGGTGGGTTGTGATAGTTATGATTAACCAGAATGATACCTCTATTAGCATTATAATTATTATTGTTATAATTATTATAATTCCCTTGTCTTTGTCCTTGTCGTGGTGGAGCTTGGTTGTAATTGTTTACTGGCCTAACATTTTGATTAATATACCCTGGAGGTGTAACTTGTTGATTATTTCTCCAACTGAAGTTGGGATGTTGTCTCCAAGGGGCGTTAGGAATAGGATAGCTATTAATTGAGCAAACATTATCTGGTTGTGATGTTTGTTGTTCATAGGCGAGAGGATAATAGGAGTCTTGATGCTTAAGACTCAAACATAAATTACATAGATTAGAGTTGACATTCATGACGGGAATAGGCTTTTGTTGAACACAAATAGCTTCTACCTTTTTAGTGAGAGATTCGATTAAAGTTTTAAGCTCAGGATCGGGTTTAATATCAAACATACCGGCAGCCTTAACTGTTGTAGAAGAACTAGCGGAGCGGGGATATCGTCACTACCCCCATTATTATTACGCTTTGTTTGATCTTCTAAAAATTTATAAGCCTCTGAGGCTCCTTTACTGAGGAAACTACCCCCATTCATTATATCTAGGATCTCTTTATGGTGGTGTAAAAGTCCCTTGAAAAAGGCACGAACTAACGTGTCTTTCGCAAGGTTATGATGTGGACACTCTATAAGAAGGTCAGTGAAACGGTTCCAAGCTTCTGAAAAGGATTCATGAGGATTTTATCGGAAAAAATGAATCTTGGAAAGCATTTCATCTGTCTTTAATGGTGGGTAAAAATGTTCCATAAATAATTGAACAAGTTTGGCCCATGAGTCCACATAATTAGGCACTTGGGTAGTTAACCAAGATGCCGCCTTGTCAGCTAGGGTGAAAGGGAACACCCTTAGTTTAATTTGTTCCATACCTATCGTAGGATGATGGAATGTGGTAAGAACTTGTTCCATCCTACGTGATAAGAGCCCAAAACTGTAGTTTTAACCCCTTAATAATCATACTGTTAGACCAATTATGTGAATAATAAGTAAGAGTTAATACTGATTACGTGTTTTTATGCATTTCAGGCTTCAAAGTCCATTATGCAGAAAATGTGCCACTTTAGCGAGATAAAGGAGCAAAAGTCAGCAGAACTTCGAAGGCCATATCTTTGGACTCAGACCTGGGATTGAGGCCTACCTTATGTCAAAACGACCGGCTCGGAAAGAGCTTTGCAATGGTCCAAGCCTTGACCCAATCAGAGGAGCAGAAGTGGACGAAAAGTCTGTGGAAGCTAACTGCAGCTGAAGAGGCCTTTTGAATTGAAAGAATTGGGTTTTGGGCTGATTTCTGCGGCCCAACCCATGGCTCCAAGCCCATGCACGAATTTTGGATCTGGATGTATAAAAAAGAAAAGCTTAGCTCTTTGTTAATGGTAGCTAGTTAGACCTAAATTAAGATATAGAATTATAGATCTAGTTTTATTAATTAAATTAAGTTTTAGTTCCATTTAAATTCTTGTTTTAGATTAAATCTCTGAATCATTGTTCTTGATTGATTAGATAAATAAAGTAGTATTTTTTATCAAGTTCGAATTTGTCATTTCCATTTTAGATCTAAATTCAATTCTTGTCATTGTTTTATTCCAGCCATTAAATTAGATTCATTATTGCTAAATTAAGTAATTCTCAATTTCTCACATTATGTTTAGTTTAGATTCAATGGTAAATGTTAGATTGATGACTCAAGGCTAAACCTCCATTAGAGGGGTTGATGAAACCTTAGTTGTTTAGTATAGAAACGTTGTAGCATCTATTCCACTCTAGAAGGTCGCGTTTCGCCATGAGAATGGGTGGGCGACCTCACATGCTAGTTAGTACTTGGTAGAAATGCCATGAACACTAGGGATTAGACTCGGAATTCTTGCCGTAAGAACGTGAGAATTGAGATACAACATTCTACGCTAGGTTGTTAAGTTGGATTCGAGGTGGATTCAATTCCCCAATCTCTTTATCTAGAGTCAACAATAGTATTTCCATAGCATTTGTAGTTAATTTCTAGTAATCATCTTAATTAAGTATGCAGTAGTATAATATTTAGTAAAGCTCTCATTGACTTAAGAGCGACTAGTTAGACTAAGAAAACAATCCATGCTAGGGAACTAGGAGTGGAACGAACTTCGTACTCCATTTAGTGCAATTCGCATTGAGAGTAGAAGCTTTGATAATAGTTTCGTAAAAGAATAGTTCTAGTTTACTTACGTTTTGGATTCGTAGTTCATTACGTAGGTAGACTATACATTTTACATTTTATCACTACGCATATGCTGATAAGGATTTTCATGGGCTAACCCATGAAAAACTAGTAACAAATTAAATATATTCAGGGGGATTCAGAAATCCCTCATTGGGTCTGCAAGAACGATGCAAGATTTCAGGCTATCATTCAGGGCTTTGGAAAAGTCAGACAGAGGAGTCTCTCTTTCTTCAGCCATTATTTCAGGTGTAGATTGTGGTATACTAGATAGGTGTGTTTGTTGACGTTCACAATATATTACATTAGTCGTTTTTTCTCTACCTGACCTTAATCTCATGCAAGGCTAACTCCAATATTAAAGAAACACGACAACAGTCAAAACAATCCTGATATGCTAGTATAAATCCTCTAACAAGAGATGCTAGGAGTGGAAGAAAGAAGCACCTGAATGCTTCCTTGGTTCGCTTATGAATAGCATCCTGTATACGCGAGTTCAGTGTAATTAACAAGTTAGAAACACTAAATAACTTGAAGAAATGGAAATTTGGACTAACCTGTGAAAATTGGGCTGCTCAAGAAGTGGGCGCGGGTCGCGCTCAGAAATGGCCTTGGTAGGGCGCGGGTCGCACTCTCTTCAAACTCGAGTTCTAGGCGTTTCAGCGTAGGGGGCGTTCAAACTTTGCCTTAGATGGGCGCGAGTCGCGCTCAGGCTTTTTCTGGGAAATTTTTTTAGTTTCTAAACCAAACAATCATTGTTAGAACCAAACAAGGGTGGGTGGGTTTAATGGGACTTCGGGAAGACTAACAATACTAATGAAAACAATTTTAAACATAACAAAGATAGCAGCGACGCCATTTGATAAAAGGAAAAATGCTAGTTTTACTTACGAATAAGCGATTAAACTCAAATGTAAGTAAAACTAAAACTGATTTTTACTATGAGTATATCCCCAACAGTGGCACCATTTGATAAATGAGATAGCGTTAGTTTTACATACGAATACAATTTCGACAAGGTAAGTAAAACTAAAGCTATTTTCCGTTCTATATTATCAAATTTCTACACTCTCGATATCGTTCAATATAGTTGGAGTAGAGAATTCGTTCCACTCCTAGTTCTTTAGAATTCACATTAACTACGATAATCAGTTTATCAAAGTCAATGAGAGTAATGATGGAAATTATACTACGATGGTAAAAATACTAATCAAGATGATATAATTCAACTACGGGAATACTAAATTGACAATATGATAATGAATTAGGGGAATTTGATTCCACCTTGATTCGAATTAATAAACTAACGAGGAAATGTCGTAATCCGAACTGAAATGCTTTGCATAACAATTGGGTGTTTCTAATCCTTAATTGTTCATGGTAATCTCTACCAACTAACAACTAGCATGTGAAGCAATCAAACCCATTCTCATGGTGAACTAATTACTTTCTAGAATAGAATAGATTTTTACAAACAGACTACGCTAACAACAATTAAGTTTCATCAAGGCTTCCTCAAACCCCTCTAATGGAGGTTTTAGCCTTGAATCATTATACTATCATTTCTAACACAAGAACAATAAAAATAAGTAATTTGATATGAGTAATTTACTTTATAAATTTAATTAAACCATAGTCTAAGATTTTAACTGAATTTATGAAATGAAATTAAGACAAACTAATTATGAATTTAAGACAAACTAAAGTTAAACAAGAATTGAATCATAAACTAAAGGGTGAACTAGTATTACTTAGAGATGGGAAATTAGGGTCTCCCCAAATACAATACACAAAAAATTTTGGTCAACCCACTTTGACTTTTTTTGTGTGTTTTAGGGAGACCCTAATTTCCATCTAGCCTAATCCTAATTGGCTCATCTAGTGGGGGGGTAATACTAGTTAACCTTAACCTAAATTGAAATGAAAAACTAATTCTTTATTATAAAACTAAATCTGATTCTAAATAAAACTAATTCTTTATTCTAAAACTAATTAATTGGAATGAAAAACTAATTCTATAAAAAATAACTAGATATAAACTAAGTTATTGGATAATTGCTAAGTTAAAATTCAGTTTTTTCCCCTAGAACTAAACAAAACTAACTAAAAACTAAGTTCTTTTCAATCTAAACTAATTAAAAACTAAGTATTTTTAATCTGACAAAGTAAAAACTAACTAAAAACTCATTTTTCTGATCTAGAACTCGGTAGCTTAAAAGCTAAGCTTTTGTCTATTGATATAGAAGAGACCAAATCCACAATTTCGTGCATAGGCTGAGGAGCCATGTCTTGGGCCGAAAAATCAAGCCTAAAACCTTAGTACTTCAGTTTACAAATGGCTTTTCAATTGGAAATGACTTCAACAACCCTTTTCATCCACTTCTGCTCGTTTTGATCATTTTGACATATGGTAGGCCCAATTCCGAGGTCTGAGTCCAAAGATACATCCCTCGGAAGTTCAGCTGACTTTCGTGCGCTATTTCTGCCAGCGTTGACTTTGACTTTTCAGCTTTGACCAGGCTTTAAAAAGGTTTTTTCTCCTTGATTCTTTGCCTTTAATCATAGAACTCCTTAGCAATCAACCTTTGCTTCATTATCTCGCAAAAAGGGGCGCATTTCTGCACATATTAGACTCCAATGCATGTAATACATAAGAACACGATAACAGTACTAACTCTTACTTATTAATCACATAATTGGTCAAAAAGCAATATTGTTAAGGGGTTAAACCTATAGTTTTGGGCTCTTATCAATGGTCACATTGCATTGTTACCAAAAAGGCTTCTACAAACAGTATACATTTTGGACAATGCATGGAGAAACAAGTCAACCACCGTGTGGCATTTGAAAGGGGTGGAAGGTCAGATTCCACTAATTTTGAGGTGGGAAGGGACTTCCCCTTTTTTGAGCAAAATGTTGCATTCAGTATGATCGTAGAAGAACTTGACAGTGATAACTTGGATGATGTTATTGAACAAAGTTCAACAGATGGTGCTCGAGGAATAGTTAAGGAAGATCTTATAGTTGAGGAAGAGCCTGACACAATTAAGGCAGATAATTATCATGAGGCTTTGAGTCCCTTATATCCTGATTATGAGGACTTTACAGTTTTGAAGTTTGTCGTCAAGTTGTTCTGTTAAAGGTTACACATTGGTGGACAGACAAGAGTTTTACGGGACTCCTTGAATTACTTCGTGTGGCTTTTCCACGTGACAAGAAGACTTCGGAGAATACTTATAGGGCAGAAAAATTAATAAAAGATTTGGGCCTTAAATATGAGAAAATTGATGCTTGCTCGAATGATTGTATGCTATTTTGGAGAGATGATGATTGGAGGGATACTTGTACTACATGTGGAGCATTGAGGTACAAATATGCTGATATCAAACAAAGGAAGAAACATATTAGGATTCCAGCAAAGATACTTTGATACTTTCCAATTACATAGAGGTTAAAGAGGTTGTATAGTGTACCATGGGTGGCAAAGGAGATGTGTTGGCACTCGGAAAATCGATTGAAAGGTGGAGAGATGGGGCATCCAGTTGACTCATTTAATTAGAAATTAATTGATCGGAAGTATAAGGACTTTTCAGCTGAAGCTCATAATGTTCGATTAGTAGTAGCAACAGATGGTTTCAATCCTTTTCGAACTTGTGGCACATTATACAGCTCTTGGCCTGTAATGTGTGTTGCCTATAACCTTCTTCTGTGGCTTTGCATGAAACCCAAATTTACAATTCTCTCTTTACTCATCGAAGGGCCACGACAACCAGGAAAGGATATCGACATATATTTATAGCCTCTAGTTCGTGAATTGCAATCTTTATGGAATACTGGGGTGATTGTGAAGGACGCAAACAGAGGCAAGATGTTCAATATACGCGCAGTTTTGTTATAGACTATCCATGACTTTCCTGCGTTAGGTAACATATCTGGTTGTAGAACCCATGGCAAATATGCTTGTCCCATTTGTGGTTCAAATACCTCCTCATTGAGACTCCAACATGGCAAAAAACTTCCTTACATGGATAGTCGACGATTCTTGCCCTCGTCGGATGCTAGTAGGATGGACACTAGACCAAGCACCTTTAACAAGATAGAAGAGCTTAGAGAACAGCTTTTACGATTAACCGGACTGCAAGTTGAACAAATGACACAGAATCTGAAAGTGCAATAGGGTAAGGGCAAAGAGAAGGAAAAGGCAAATGGAAAAAGGAAAAGAAAAAGGAAGGGTGGTAGAAAACAAAAAGAGGACAACGGGGATGGGACATGCTTTTTCAAATAGTCGATATTATTTAGGCTTCCATATTGGGTAGAGCTTCTTATCCGTCATACTTGGATGTTATGCACATTGAAAAAAATGTTTGTGAACTTCTGATTGTTATGATGTTGAACACAAAAAGAAAAACAAAAGATAATGTTAATGCACGCAAAGATTTGCAACTTCTTGGGATTAAGAGTAAGTATTGGTTGAGTGATCAAAATGCTAAGAAGGTTATGAAGCTTGGGGTGTTTTGGTTTTGAGCAAAGGAGAAAAAGTTGTTCCTTACGAGCCTAAGAGATCTCAAAGTAGCTGTTGGGTTTAGTGGTAACTGGAAGAATATTGTCCAAGACGGTGCAAAGGATTTGAGTGGAATGAAGTCTCATGATTATCACATTTTGATGCAATATTTGCTTCCAATGCTGATCCAACATGCATATCGAGATAGGGAGGAAGTCCGACATGTCATCTTGAGCATTTGCACATTTTTTCATGCGTTATGTTCTAGGAGACTTGATGTTGACACTTTACATGCACTTGAGACGGCTATGGTCAGGACTTTATGTGAGCTTGAAAAAATTTGTCCTCCATTGGTATTTGTAATAATGATGCATCAACCTATTCACTTAACGTATGAGGCTCGTATATGTGGACCAGTATTCTATCGTTGGATGTATTTGTTTGAGAGGTAATTCTAACTAATAAGATTGTTTACTTAGCTTCATGGTTGGGTTATGTTAAGTTATTTTGTAATAAAATTCTTAATTTTATGAAGGATGATGAAGGTCTACAAGGATTATGTTACAAACAAGGCACGTCCTAAAAGTTGTATTGCGGAGCGATACTTGAAAGAGGAAACCATGAACTATTGCACTGGTTACAAAGGAGGGAATAGTCTTCTCCAGAAGCTTGAGCTAAAGTCTAGTGGTGAATAAGTAATACCACCAGATGTGTTTGATAGTGAATTTGATAGGGCTGATGAAGTTGGCCCAGTTCGTTTGGGTCATACTTATCAT
Source organism: Coptis chinensis (assembly GCF_015680905.1). Taxonomy (NCBI): domain Eukaryota; kingdom Viridiplantae; phylum Streptophyta; class Magnoliopsida; order Ranunculales; family Ranunculaceae; genus Coptis; species Coptis chinensis. The sequence continues at coordinate 78,491,780 of NC_141463.1, read as the reverse complement.
TTGGTAGGTGTTGAATATGAGCAAGCACGCAATTGGGTACTAAAAAGCCATCCAAGATATGATTGGTGGTACACGTATGTATTTCTAAATTTTAAAAGTTGAAATAATAACTTCTATATACTTAAACAGACTATTGCTTTAACTAATACATATATTTATAAATGTAATATCCTATTCAGGAGTACACCGCGGATTTGGAATCCCGTAGGTAGTGTGCAGGGAGGAAGGCAAACCAATATAGGGTGTCCATGGACGACTAGTTCATTCCTTGGTTGAGAAGATAGCCTGAGTTTGAAGACATAGAGGAAGATTCTTTCAAAAATATAATGGCGCGACCAGTGAGTTGTGCCATGGCGTAGAAGAAGTATTGTGTCAATGGTTTCCTCTTTATTACAAAAGACTATCATGAGAATAAGAGGAACCAAAATAGTGGTGTTTGCACAGAGTGTCCAACTACATTCTGGGCTAGAGCGAAGGATAAGAACCCAGTAGAAGATGTTGCAGAATATTACGGTGTTCTTATGAATATCATTCAGTTGAAGTACCGAGATGGGTACCAGCTTGTTTTATTCAAGTGTGAATGGGTTAAACATAGACATGGTGTGAAGCTAGATGTGGAAGTGAACCTTAAGTTGGTAAATTTATCAAATCAAATTAGTTCGGATAATATGAGTGACGAACCATTCATTATTGCAGGTAAAGCTTCTCAGGTTTTCTACTCTAATGATCCAAAGGATCCCGACTGGCATGTGGTTTTGGAAGTGCCAAGAAAGGTGCATTGTGATCAAGATGAAACATGTCTTCTATCTAATGACCCAATAGAAGTTGATCCTTCTTATGCGGAGCCTAGTAACCTTGAACCATCCACATATGATCTAATTTTTAACGATCCAGACGATATGTTTGTGGTTGTTGAAGACACTAGGAGGAAGAAAAAAACAAAAAAGGAATTAGTTCACTTAAACTAAATGCTTATCTGCATTAACTATGTTTGAATTTTGAATACTTGTATTTGAATTTTGAATACCTATGTTTGATTTTGTCAGGTTACACAATTATAAATGGATATCATGTTTTCTGATTTGTTTTGATAGATTAAATGTTATGCAATATTTGTGTTTTGATACATCATGGTTTAGATACTTGAAAAATGCATGTTTTGAATATTAAGAGTTTCTGGAACTTGTTACAATATGTACAGTAGCTTTCATGGGAACTCTATCTCAAAATAACTTGGAACTTGTCCGGAAGTGACTCAGAGGACGACATGGAGCAGACTAATTATGGTAAGAATTTTGAATTTTGTCTAGTTATGTGTTGCACTGGTTACCGTATATGAATGCATGTGGAATTAGATTACTGTACTGGTTCTTAGATTGTAATTCATTTTTTCTTTGATCTTAATATTTTCTTTAGTTATTACAGGAATTGCATCTGAACTTTAATGTATACTAATTGACAAGTTTACTATGTACTTACAGATAGGACTCCATCTACTCCAGAATCATCCAATGCTCCTAAGGAGACTAGAGGTAAGGTAAAAGGAATGTCGGAAACGCCAAGTACGAAGAAAAAAGTTTGGTTAACATTGGACCATCTTCAACAACCATGTCACCCTTTAGCAGAGGTAAGTAGGGTTTCCTCTGAATGTCGTGTACTTGTACGGCGTAACGTCTGGATATTCTATGATACTTTTCCAACTGCGCGGAAACATATGTTAGTATACGTCTTTGAAACATTGGAAGCCAGCTTCAGGTTTGTGGGACGTCCTAGCATTAATACGACATACACTAAAAAAGTCATGGGTGAGGCATGGAGGCGTCATAAGAGCACCTTGTATAAAAACTTAGTCAAGGGCAAATCTCCTACTATTGTTAAACAAGGTCCAGCTCCAGAAGGTGTCAATCTTGAAGATTGGCATGTTTTTGTTGATATCTGCAACACTGAAAATTTCCAGGTTATCTACTCATTAGTTTATTAGTTGTGAATCTTATATGTATATTCTCTTATATATTATTTTGTATATAGGCTGCTAGTGAAAGGAACATTATAAACTGGTCAAAACAAATAGCTCCTGCTTGCGTTGGGAGGATACCCACCCAAATTATTCGACATCAGATTGCTAAGGAACAGAACAAGCCAGTCCATATGGTTGCTAGGCCTGAATCTTATATCATGATACACAAGAGGAAAGCTCCATGCACAGAACCAGTTGAGTGGGAGGTAAGTGTCATTTTCCTGGTGGGAGGGATTGTTGGTAGTAAGTTATTTAAGTTGTATCAAGGTTTGATTGCAGTCTTGAGCTTTAGTGTAATACTTTACTTCGTAAGATTGTATTATGGTTTCACTCTCGTTGTGTTGAATAAGAGAGGATTAATGAGGACATGTCTGCAAATTTAGGTTCTCCAATGACAATCACCGACGATACCTTGACAAGGGTATGCAAATTAGGATGTCAGTAGTACATTAAATGTTTGTGCTATATTGTAGTTAAAATGAAATGTGTTTGGATATAGGTGGTTGGCAAAAAAAAATAAGGGCCGCTGTCAGGCTATGGGTCCAGGGGGTCAACAAAACAGCAATGAAGAGGATGGAGCTTGTTTTGGATCAAAACTATCACTTGGCAGAAGAAAACTCCAAGCTATGGAAGGAGACTCAAACAAACCAAATGAATTTTGCTATGCAATTATAAGAGATTAGGTCAGCGATGTTGAGGCAACAAGAACCATCTACGACCAACTCTTTTGGAACTTCCAGTAGTATACCTCGCTCCAGTAATGCAACCTCGGTATGCGATTGTCTCTTTTAATGCTTTACTTAAACCTTTGTAAGTTGTTTGATCTTTTTATATCCAACACCTTTGTTTTTAAGCCGGAAACCTCAAAGATTGGCAAAGAAGTTAACTTACTTGGTGGTTGGCCTCTTGACAATGTCACAACTAGATGTGTTAAAGAAGTTGACCCCACCTACAAGTTCTGTGTGATGATTTTTCCTAATCTAGAAACACAAGTATTTTGTTGATGATCAAAGAACAATGAGAAGTATTGGATCAAGAAGAAGAAGAGATTTAGAAGATGATGAGTTGAACTACATTCTTTAATGGCTGCCTACGTATCCTGTGTATAGGAATCAAACTCAAAGTGTAGTTTAACTATTCAATTTATAAGAATTGATGAGGTTTCCCAATTAGTGTTTAACTTGGAGACCGTCTCTTGTTAAGTCTCATCTTGACTCTTCTAGAATCTCCATGTTTCCCAAATCAAATAGGTCTCCTTTATTGACTTAAACAACAGAAAAACATGTTTAGGTTCGGAGTAGTAGTTAGAGCTCCGAGCCTAGTAGCTGAGCTCCGAATTTGGAGTTCATAGTTAGGAGTTGGTTATACGAACCTACTACTCCAACTAGTTCCAAAGCCTACGAATCTGCTCCGAACCTAGTAGTTGAGTTATAGATTTGGAGTTCATAGTTAGGAGTTGGTTATATGAACCTACTACTCCAACTAGTTCCAAAGCCTACGAACCTGCTCCGAACCTAGTTGAGTTCTGGATTTGGAGTCCATAGTTAGGAGTTGGTTATACGAACTTACTACTCCAACTAGTTCCAAAGCCCACGAACCTGCTCCGAACCTAGTAGTTGAGTTCCAGATTTGGAGTTCATAGTTAAGAGTTGGTTATACGAACCTACTACTCCAACTAGTTCCAAAGCCCACGAACCTCCTCTTCTTGTCTCACTTCCGAACCTAGGAAGTGAGAGGAGCTGGACTTGAAATGTGCTATGGTACTTTCTACCCACACCAAGACCATATCCAAGCCTTGAGAAGATGTTGCCATGTGTTACATATCTATTTGCTAAAATATGCACACAAAGATGCCCCCTTTTTTATTCATGGGTTGTGAATCAAACCCTTAAGAAAAAAGGCTGGGTAAAAATGTACGCGATGTCTTATGCCTCAATTTTCTCCATGGAATGTATCGACAGAATTTCGCATTACTTCAATATAAGGAATTGTAAATTCGGACTTGCCATGACCATGCCCCAAACCTTGTATATTATGCCGAACTTGGTAGAACCCGGTTCTGCCATGCCTTGTCTTGATCCGGACTTGGACATTAGGAACTTGGTGAAATCCAGACATGCAATGCCTTGTGATAACCCAAACCTGGTAAGATCAATCGAGCCTTACCAACTCCACTCTGAGCCGGACTTGGGTAAGTCAACAACCCATGTTTCACAAGGATTCGGACTTATTATTACTTTCGAAACTAAACTTCATGTAAGACGGACCTGTCATGCCTCGTGTTTACCCAGACCTGGAATACTAGCTTATGTAAGGGACCGAACATGGTCACATGGCCCAAACTTGGGTAGATTTCACTAAGTCATCTTGACTAGGACTTGAACTCTTGCAAGTGCGAGACGGAACTGAGCCTTGCGAAACCTGAACTGTTGAACTTGAAACTTTTTCAGGTTTGGGCACGTTTATTATATAACCCGGAACTGTAACTCTTTTTTAAAGTCTTTCTCTAGGTTCGAACATGTGACCCGGAGTTGTAACTCTTTTTTTTTCTGTTTCCCGGAACTTGGGCTCACATAGTCATATCCTATAAGCCCATAACCGAACCTGTAATTTGTTTCTGTTCTTTCTTTACTTGGTCAGGAGGTGGAAATCAAATCGCAGCTTACCAATCCGGAATTGACCACATTTAGATCCGGAGATGGATGTGAAGCACATTACTCAAACGAAATTGGGTCGGAAGTCAATCAAGTCATGCCGCAACTACACTTAGCTCAAGAGATATATGAAATAATGAAATCCTTTTACTTCAAGACATGTTATTTGCTTGAATAAACACTTTAGGATATGGTGGAAACTTGTTCTCGTCGAAAATCAAGCACCGAACATCTATTAATCACATCAACCTCTATTTTTCAACCCAACAATTCACCTTGTCAAAGTTAATATATTCAATTTTTGTTGTCTTTCAGACTGCCACTAACAGGTTATCAAAGCTCTTTGTCGTCGCACATACTTCAAGCTAAAGTAGTAATCCACTATAATCACCATGTATTCTCTTACTGATTGAGACCAAGGGTAGTGAAAACCAATTTTATGTTTACAGATCGACTAGTTTCTCTTTGCATCAGGTTGTCAAAACTGGTTTCGGTCAATTCCGAGTTCACTAGTTGAATCATCACTTCCAGATCAAGCAAGTAACTAAATTGACTATGTATCTCTAATTCCGATGTCTCTCCAATTAGTGTCGAGTTCTTTAATTTGTAAGTCAGCTTTGGATTCAGTACTGCATAATGCAATTCAAGATTCTTCAGTACACAAAATAGTTTCAGGTTTGTTACTCGACAGAGCAGTACCGAGCAATGCAGTTCCAGATTCTTCAGTCTACTAAGTAGTTTTGGGTTTGTTACTCGACAGAGCAGTACCGAACTTGGATTTCCCATAGAAGGAGTGGAGTTCCGAATTTGGAGTTCCTGACTAGCTAGGAAGTGGAATTCCAAACTCGGACAAATTCCAAAATAGCTAGGAAGTGGAGTTCCGAACTTGGACAAGTTCCGAACGTGGAGTTCTTGACTAGCTAGGAAGTGGTGTTCCGAACGTGGAGTTCCTAACTAGCTAGGAAGTGGAGTTTCGAACTTGGACAAGTTCCGAACGTGAAGTTCCAGACTAGCTAGGAAGTGGTGTTCTTTTCTCCTTATTTGCATAAATATGTATACACAGATGCCCCACTTTTCTCTCAGACGACGGCTACACATTCAACTGTTGAGGGAAAATGACAAAAGTGTCGAATTATATTTTATACAAATTCGTATTCCGAATCTGAGAAAAACAAGGTTTTGTAGGAAAATAGGGTTTGCCCCTGTGTCAATTCCTGTAAATACCTTTATTTTTGTTAAGAAATAAGACTTTGTAGGAATGTAGGGTGTGCCCCTGTATTATTTCTTGTAAATTTCTTAAATGATCTGGTATCTAATACATAAACCGACACTTATAAGCATAAGGCATTAGAATTGCTCTTAGGAGGATAAGATCCAATCTAAGTTAAACTTTCTCCATCACATGGGGAACAACACATGAGATCTTTCACTTATCATCCAGAGAAAGCTTTCTAAAGGTTATGATAAAACTTTGGCCAACATATGGGATCTCTCACCCAACATCCATAAAGTATCCCAGTAGAAAATTATAAAAGAAACAATTCTTTGAAAAGAGAAATATAACTTTTATTAAGAATTGATTGGCATAGATTATGCCCCCAGTATAGTGGAAGCAGATCCAAATTTGTGAAAATTTTGTCTCTTAAAAGCTAATAGTAGTGTAACATTACTTGTGTAGGAACCGTTATGGTCGCAGTTTACAAACCGTGAAAACCATGCGCAACGGAATAAAGGTTCTCACGATTTTGTTTAGAAAGTCATACCTTTAATCAGCTGTGATAACTCTGAGAATCCAAGTTCTACAAATCAGCAACCTCTTGATCTTCTGTTGTATTCCTATCCTTGGAATGGACATTGTGTGGGCAACGATCTACCACCCCCTTCTTTCTCTCTTGGCCTCTATCACTCTTAAGGTTAGAACCGAATTTGAACTAATCTTTCTTGAGTAATCAATGAGTAAATCGGCCAGAGAAAAAGGGGTTCCTTTTTATAGGCTATAACAGGGACCATGAGGAAAGATTAGGGTTGGGCCTGCTGACGGGCTTGGGCTTCCCATGTTCGCCTAGAACACATGGCCCAAGTCCGTCAACAAATGGCTTATTCCACTAAAAGCTATTGTTGCACTACCTCCCTAATCCCAAACAGTATATTACGTTTATGGGCTCCATATTATATGCTTGTTGATCTCCTCGTGTTTAAGATATCGAATGCCCGTTGATTAAGTCAAGTTACTGACAACTACATTAATCAACTTCTTATGTCCTTGAGTAGTACCACTCAACCTCATTGTCATGTCAGATCAAATCCACCTTCAGGGTTTACATGATAATCCTTATGAGCTCCTCAAGGGGACATCATCAATCCAACTTCTTGTGAGTCACGGATTCCTTCTATAATCAACAACACACCTTACATACAATGTCATTACCCAATCCATCGAGTTTGTTGATTCACAAATAAATCTCGCTCATTGATGATTTAAAGCAATGTACAATGCACGTAAGTGCCCGTTATTATATCCGGATTAAGAGGACAAGCATCCATAAAAATAGAGGTGTTTGTTCTCTTTCATAGTCAGTATAAAAAGAAACAACCTCACTTGGTCCTGTTCAATACACACAAAGTATACTAGTCTAATCCTGTAGTCAAGATAGACTAATACCAGATTATACTATAACCATACCAATGGTTTGTCCAAATCCATCTAGGTTGTGAACGTTTACTTATACTTTATAAGGATCGATGATATGATCTTACGTGTGTCACCACACACCATATCATCTACAACATAAAGTATTAGACGCATGCATATAACTAATAACATATATAATATGCATAACATTTGCCCATATGATTCTCATTCAAAATATAAAGAATTAGAGATAATACAAAAGTAATGCTTTTAGTATATAACCCTATCAACTTGGAAACAGTACATGTTAGCATCGAGATTCACCGCTGGATGATCTTTCATGAACATCTTGTTCCTGGTTAACTTCAAAGATGTCCTCATAAGGATAAGTTAAAGTGGTAAAGTCCCTAACCAGTGGGGATAATTTATTACTTTCGAACGTGTTACCAGTCTTCTGTCTCTTGGACTTATCTTGATAGGAATTCTTGTCGACTAACTTGTGCTCCGACTATGGTTCCTCGGACTTTCTATCATTATAATGACTAGCAAAGCTTCTACCAATAGGAGTGGAGGTGACACTGGTTATCACTCTTTTATGAGAAGATTCCCTATCCAATTGGTTTTCTTCCAGTTTCGTATACTTATGGATCCGAGCCTGCAACTCTGTCATGTTCGTAGGCTTCTTTTTCTTCAAGGACATTGATAAACGTAAAATTGATAGTTTTACTAATGAATAAAGCGATGAAACTCTAAACGCAAGTAAAACTAAAATTGAACTATACTCGTGATTATCAAAGATTTCTACTCTCGATACTATTGAAGTAGAGTTGGAATAGATGATTCGTTCCACTCCTAGTTCTTTAGCATTCAAGTTTTCAATGGCTATCAATCATACCAAAGTCAATGAGAGTTTTACGAATTATTCTACGATGCAATTTATACTAACAAGATACTGGGATTATAAGGATTCAACTACGAAATGCTACGGAATACTAAAGTTTGAATCTAGAATAAGAATTAGGGGGGAATTAAATCCACCTTGAATCCAACTTAAGAACTACTATAGATTGTTGTAATCCAATTCTTACGTTCTTACAGTAAGAATTGGTCGTTCTAATCCCTAATTATACATGGGATCTCTACCAATTCGTAACTAGCATGTGAGGAAGTCCACCCATTCTTATGGCGAAGCAACGACCTTCTAGAGTGGAATAGACTCTTACAATGATTCTACACTACACAATCAAGCTATCATCAAGGTTTTATCAAACCCCTCCAATGGAGGTTTAGCCTTGATTCATCAAACTATCATTTCCATATGAATTAAAACTAGACATCATAAAAAGATTGGAACTTTGCTTATTTAAACTCAAATGGAAAATACTCATGCAATAATTGATTTAAACTAATAATGACAAATAAGTAAATCTAAGAATTGAAACTAATGATTAATGGAAAACGAAATTAGATTATCAAGAACTAAATATTTTATTGATCTAACAACTAAATAACAATCATTCAATACTGAAATTAAAACAAGAATAACAACTAATTAATTAATTGAAAAACTAGATCTATAACTAAGGTTTAATGGCTACTTTCTATCCTAACCTAATTGATACTTAAGAGCTAAGTCTTGTGTGTGGAAATGGAAGAGACCAAATCCACATTTTCGTGCATGGGCTGAGGGTCCATGTTTTGGGCCGGAAAATCGAGCCCAAAACCCAATTTCTTCAGTCTAAATGGGCCCTTTACAAATGACTTTGACTTCAACAGGCTTTTTGTCCACTTGTGCTCTTCTAATTGGGTCAAGGTTTGGACCATTGCTCCTTTATATCGCCAAAGTGGCACAATTTTGCACATAATTGACTTCAATGCCTGAAATACATAAAAGCACATAATTAGCATTAACTCTTATTTATTACTCGCATAATTGGTCTAAAAGTATTATTGCTAATAGGTTAAAACTACAGTTTTGGGCTCTTATCAAACCACCCCCAAACAGCATTTTGCTTGTCCTCAAGCAAATATGAGAAATTAGCATAAGTGACCAAAAATAGATTTCTAACTAATCTCGTTTCGCCAAGTTTGATTGCATTGACCATATGCAACAAGGCCTTAAACCACTAGGAATTCCCTAGTGGATGAGTTATAGCATCGTGAGAGTTTTTCAGTGAAGGTACTCACAAACTTTATCTATATTACAACGACTCAGAAATAAAACTATTGTTTCCTTATATATGTCTCAATTATCTATACATCTCACTAGCAAGGAATACATAATAATCAAGTCGAAACCTAAGCTAATATATGCATAATAATCAATCATCTACGAATAAGCATATATACAATGAGTAATACTATGAAATGTACTAGCAGGTCCGTTTCTAAAAACTCGGAATAGCGTCCTTAAGTAGGTCCTCACATAAATGTCAAGACAAAGACCACTCTGATTTTTCCGCTCCAGTTTCACTACTCCAGTGTACAGTGGGCACACTTTACCTTACAAACTCAATGACACGCAAGGAAGCCGGAGTCGATCAAGCACATATGCCACTTACTATCAAACTAACCTATTCCTAATTGAGCTAGAGGTCTTTATTAGGTGTTGCGGGGATTAGGAGATGGTTTAAGAAGGAAGGAAATGGATATTTAAAAAGGACAAGTCTGAGATAATAGAGTTTTCATATTATGTAACTAGAGAAAACCTTGTTCTTTACTTTTTCTTCTACACTTTGTTTCCATCCTTAGCCATATTTTTCTTTTTCTTTGGCTTTTGACTCCTTTGATTCTATTTTTAGAGTTCTAACTCTTTCTTTTCTTTTACCAAAAGGAAGTGTAAGGAACAATGCGTCCTCACGTGGTCTCTGGATGCCGAGACAGTCATCTTCAGTGAATAGGATAGGTTGATCTTTGTGGCACAGCATGTTGACCTGATGACAGCCCGCAGTCACTTCGCTGTTCATGATCCTCATTTGCTTTACGACTCGTATTTGGTATCTCGCACCTCTCTCTGTGACTTGTCCACTTCTCTGGCTTACCTTTCCTGAGATCATGTTGATCTGAATGCAACCATTAAGTGATCCAGTTCTTGGGGGATCTTGACTGGATGTGCTGACCTCCTCAAGTTGCACTGAATTCACCTACTCCTGTGCTATGAACTATTTCAAGTACCCCCTCTCAATTAGGTCTTGGAGTTCATTTTTCAAGGTCCTTCAGGCCCTGGTGCTATTGACCTTACTCTTATGGAACTTGCAGTAAGTTTGTTGATCTCTAGTACCCAAGGAACCTGGCTTGAGTGGAGATAGCCATTTGAGTTGCTCTGGTTCTTGATTGAGTCCAGGATCTTGTCTGGCATTTTGTTCAGGGGAGCAAAGTTCCTGTCGAGTAAGGGAAGAGTTTATTCAACTCCTTCCATGCATGGTTTCTTATGTGGTTTTCCATCTTTATTGCTGGCTGAATTCTGGTACTGCCCTCTCAGCATTCGCCCTTTTGATGGAGAATTTGACGTCTGGCGACCATGATGGCGATCTTTCTTATGCTTTAGAGGTGAAGAGTTCCCCTGCCCTTCTCATGGGACTGAAGGGGTTGTTGGATTGGTTTTTTTTTGCTTCCTGATGCCTGTTTAGGACATCCTCCTCCCACCCTGCATGAGTTTCAACCCTGTCTAGGATTTCCTCCAAATTACAGGGTGGTTTTCTGGAGAGGGATCCGAATAAGGCGTTTTTTTTCATCCAACCCTTGTTTGAAAGCTATGATAGTAGTGTGTTCGTTGTAAGACTTTATCTGTATCGAAATTTTCACAAAGCGTTGCATATAGGATCTCAATGCCTCACCATCCTTTTTCTTAATGTTGAACAGTGCATTAATCCGTTTTGGTTGATGCTTATTGTACGAGTATCTGTCGAGGAAGATTCTAAATAGCTTTGTTGAAGAACTACCCTGCCGCTCTGGTAACCTATGGTACCACTGGAGTGCGGATCCAGATAGGGAAGTTTTGAACTTTTGACACATGACGTGGTTATGCCTTTCATACTGTCCCATGGTGGCTCTATATCTGAACACATGATCCACTGGATCTGACTTGCCACTAAAGATACTAAACTTTGGTTGTCTGTAACTGCGTGGATAGGACTTTCTGACCACTCGTGATGAGAAAGAAGATCGGCCTGCCCCAATTATAACGGATTGAACTAGGGAGTCTTGCATCTTTCTTCCTTTACCAGTCATCTTGTTCATCTGACGGATCAAGTCGTTCTTCTCAGTCTCCCATGCGCTTTCTTTGCTAGAAACTCTTTTGTTTAGAGTTCTTATTTGGTGTCAAGGGTTGATGTCACGATCCTGATCAGTTGACTATGATTCTTTAGCAGAGTTTGAATGTTTGTCCGAACTACTGTATTCTAATTCTGATGGCTTGTGCCAAATTAGATCCTGTCATCTCAGGATCCTAATCTGACCGCTCTCTGGAAGGCCGTCACCATCGAGATTGATGAGCGGCTCCTTCCCTGTGTCATTTTGATACAACTGCCTCAATAGTTGTACTTCCAGCTCGAGGTTTCAACTTTGCTGTTCTAGAGTCTGTACCACCTGGCTTGCCTGAACAGACCCTAGAGTGTTGAGAGTAATATTCTCGCCATTTTGACGTTCTCCTTGAGCATCAGTGCCTGCGAGTGTAGCGACTAGTCCATCAGTGTTAGTTACCGGCCCTTGAAGGGGGATATTTGCGTCATAATGCTCGATATTCTCTCCTTCACACTACACCATAATAGGATATTTGCAACACGCACCTTTTTTGATTTGCAACGGTTATTTAGCATTAGTAAATTTCCAACGTTAAATAAGCATTGGTAATGTTGTAAAGCGTCGCTTTATTTGGGTGAATTTCCGGAATTAATTGCTAACGCTTAAAAAGCGTTGGAGAAGTGTTACAAACTTAAAAATTTCGCAAACAGAGGGAAACCAAAAATATCGAAACATAAAACATAATTTTTTTTTTCTCTCCTCTCTCTCTCTCTCACCGCCGCATTATTTCAAGATCCCTAATTTTCGCACTCCTCAAAATCAAATTCCATATTGACCGAGTAAATAGTCAATCAAAGAAAGAAGAAGAAGAAGAAGAAAACAAGGAGTTTGGAAGTCCGTTTTGACACAGTCGTATTTTCTTGCAGATGCAACCTATGACTTCAAGTACGGTTGACATACTTTATGCAGATGTAAATGACACTCGCCCCAAAGAACACTCTGATTACGATTCTCTCACCATTCCTTATGGGTAACAAACACATTCTCATTCTGTTATTTGATAAAATGCCTTCAAGAACGCACTTGTTATAAAGAATCAATTTTTTTTGTTTACTATAAAGATTGAGTGATAAAAAAATGTTGTGTTGGTATGTTTTTTTTTACTATTCAGGAATCAGGATGACTATGAGATTGTTCAGAAACTTGGAAGGGGAAAGTACAGTGAGGTCTTTGAAGGTATCAATGTTACTAACAATGAACGTTGCTTTATCAAGATTCTCAAGCCTGTTAAGAAGAAGAAGGTACATAAATGACTTGCTTTTTCTGTTTCTACATGGAAATTATATGTTTTTTGAGGCGGGTGTATTTGATTATATGCGAGGATTGTTTTGAGATAAGGAGGATATGTATGGTGTTTTCTTTTATATATGCTCATTGGGTAAGTGAAAAAAACTAAAAGGGATTTCGAAGCTTGAAAATTATGTACTACTGAAAGTGTCGAGATTACCTACACTTACTTTGCTATATGTTGCAAAACCATTTTAAAGTTTAAGTATGTCATGTGAGCAGAGTAGATATTTAGTAGTCTATTAGTAGCTAGTTATTAGATTGTTCTCATTGGTAGTGTAGTTCTCTGAATCATCCGATTAATATGTTCTTTTTCACATCCACAAGTTTGAAATGTTCTCTTGGATCTTCATTTTATTAAGTGTACCTTTTGCTCATGGAGGATAGAGATCTGCTACGAGAAGAACCAACCTTGATACCATCTACACAGTTCATTTCTATTATATTCTAAGAGATAGGTCTTAGCCCATTGGATTACTAGGGGGACCAGCTGATCAAATTTTCTGTTCGCCCTCCTTTGTAGCCCTATCTCAGTTTCTAACCTTAGTCCTTGTATTCCTCTCCAGATAATAGTAAACCATCTCAAGTGTCACGGCTGGAACCTATATAATCCTCATCCTACACCAAATGGATAGCTTCCTAGACTATCTTATAGCAGAATGAAAAGCAAGTTTGGACAAAGAATAGGTCGCTACTCTTGTCCATTTTCTCTTCCGTATTCTCATCCTTAGAATGTTGTATCATAACTGCTTTTTATTGGTTTATCTGAATGATCTATGACTCTGAATTACTAGTATCTATCTCTACTCTTGTGCAGATAAAGAGAAAAATAAAGATACTTCAGACCGTCTGCGGAGGCCCAAAAATATTGTGAAGGTGCTCGATATTGTTAGAGATGATCAACAATCAAAAACTCCTAGCTTGATTTTTGAACATGTGAAAAATACAGATTTCAGAACTTTGCATCCTACATTGACAGACTATGACATCCGCTACTACATTTATGAGCTTCTCAAGGTGAATTTCTTTATTCAATTCATTTTGGACCATATTTTGCTGCCATTGTTTTTACAACTCCCAAAGATGACAACATTCCTTGCTAGACGGATCTGAGCTTCTTCTACCTATAATTGTTATGACCATACGTCCTCCCGGAATTACTTCTTCAGAACGTGAGTTCAAGAATAGCGTGGAAAACTTTTTAGCTATATCTCTAGATGTAGGAAACTTATACCCATGAATATGGATTTTCGAAGTCCTCTAAACTATTTTCAGGTTGATTGGAATGTTTGAACTCATGTGGCCTTATCTAGACAAGGTGTGTGCTAAAGCTTATAAAATTATTAATCATGCAAGTGTCTTCTAATACTCTTTTTGATGGGTTAATTATTGACTTTTGTTGTTTAGGCTATCTGCAAGACTGCAAAGAATATTGCAAAGCCCATTATAGCTGAGCAAATTCCAAAATATAAAATTGATTCAGTGGAGTTTGAAGAACTTACTTTGGGCTGCCTGCCTCCAACTTTTCAAGGTTATTGATGCTACTCTTTAATTGGTGGTTTCTGCTGATAAATCATCTTATTTGTATTGGGTTTACAGTAGGTCATCGTGAATGCTAGTTTGGGCCGTAGGTTGCAGATACTGTAGAGGAAAAAAGTGTAACGCCAACATCAGCTTCCGCATTTGTTACAAACGAAAGTTAATGAAAGCCTACAAATGGTAGTATTAAGGTCTTATCAAGTCCACCGTGACAGTAAGGGGTACATCAATTGGTGATGCCCACAACAAAACCACATTACAAATGCACCAGTCCTTAAAAGTGGAGTATCTTATCTTCTTGTTAGACTTCATCATCCAATTTAATCATTACTAATCTTAAACTCCATTTATATGCCTGTTGATAAGAGCCCAAAACTGTAGTTTTAACCCCCTAACCATCATACTTTTAGACCAATTATGTGAGTAATAATTAAGAGTTAATACTGATTATGTGTTTTTATGCATTTCAGGCTTCAAAGTCTATTATGTGCAGAAATGTGCCACTTTAGCGAGATAAAGGAGCAAAGGCCGGTTGCTAAGGAGTTATGTGATTAAAGGCCAAGATTCAAGAAGACAAAGCCTTTCTAAAGCCCGGTCAAAAGCTGAAAAGTCGACGCTGGCGTAAAACAAAGACACAAAGTCGTGAAACTTCCTCCGGGCGCCGTATCTTTGGACTCAGACCTCGGAATTGAGCCTACCTTATGTCAAAACGACCGGCTCGGAAAGAGATTTCCAATAGTCTAAGAATTGATCCAATCAGAGAAGAAGAAGTGGACGAAAAGTCTGTTGAATCCAACTGCAGCTGAAGAGGTCTTTTTGGACTGAAAGAATTGGGTTTTGGGCCTGATTCTCTGGCCCAAAACATGGCTCCAAGCCCATGCACGATTTTTGGATCTGAAAGTATAAAAACAAGATCTTGACTCTTTGTTAATGGTAGATAGTTAGACCTAGATTAGTTAGCCTCCATTAATTAGTTTTAGAACTTAGTTTTAAAATTTCAATTAGTTAATTAATTAGTTTTTCATATCTTGTTTTAAATCTAGTTTCATGTTTAATTAATTACTTTAGAACAAAGTAGATTATTAATTTAGTATTTGAATCATTGTTTTATTATTCATTAGATTAATAAAATAGTGTTCTTGATAATCTAGTTTCATTTTCATTTATTTATTAGCTTAAATCCTTAGATTTACTTAATTGCCATTATTAGTTTAATTCAATTATTGCATGAGTAGTTTTGAATTGAGTTTAAACAAGTAAATTTCAAATCTTTATATCATGTCTTGTTCGAATTCCATTGGGAATGATAGCGTGATGATTCTCGCCTAAACCTCCATTTGAGGGGGTTGAGAAGCCTTGATGAAAGCTTGATTCCGATTATCGTAGAGTTGTCGTAATTTCCTTTCCACTCTAGAAATGATTAGTTCACCATGAGAATGGGTGTAATCGTTCACATGCTAGTTATGAATTGGTAGAAATGTCATGTGTAATTGGGGATTAGGAGTAACCAGATTGTTCTGCGAAGCAGTTCAATTCGGATTACGACGATTCTTTGTTAGTAGGATTAAGTCGAGTTAAGGTGGAATCAATCCCCCTCTAACTCCTTATCATAGAATCGACGTAGCATTCCCATAGTTGTTCAAATAGTCGAATAGTTGCATCTTGTGGGTAGTTGCATCGTAGTCTAGTTATCATTTCGTAAATCTCTCATTAGACTTTAAGAAGATTATTTATACATAGAAAACACAGCATGCGGAAGGACTAGGAGTGGAACAAATCATCTACTCCACTATATCTCATAGGATTGAGAGTAGAAATATTTGATAAACCATAGGCACGTAATTAAGTTTTAGTTTACTTACGTTTTGAGTTTTATCGTTCATTTCGTAGGTAAACTTTTATCATTTTTTTGTTTATCACTTGTTGATGAAATACTAGTTACTTACTTTTCTTTATCCTGATGCTTTATAAATTTCATTCCATAGGTTTGGGATACAAGGCAACGTACTTGCTACAATTTTTTTGACGGCCATGAAGAGTACATTTCTGATATGACTTATGCGGCGGATTCATTGAAACTTTTGGGAACGAGGTAGATCTATTTTCTTTCATATTTATGATATTACGTCGTTCTTTTATGCAACTCTGGCTTGCGTATATGTTTCTTATTGAGGAATGGATAAATTGATTCATGATGACAAGAGCAATGCTACTATTTCTAATGATGGTGCTATTATTATGAAACTTCTTGATGTTGTTCATCCTGCTGCTAAGATTCTTGTCGATATTTTCAAGTCTCAAGAATCTGAGGTATACAATAGAAAACAAATTTACTAATTTTAGTGATTGGCTGACTAAAAGAGTGAAATTTTTATGCTAAAGTTTATATTTATCTTAGAGTGGGTTATGATGGTTGCATTACTACAACATTTAACAGCTTATACTTTTAGAGAAGATAATGACCATTAACAAGGACATTGTCTCGAAAAAAGTTGAGAGGGTATCATTAATAATTGTATTGGTTAGGTTTTAGGGATAAATTTGGAATTCACTTGTAATTTTAATGACCGGATTTATTGTCTACAGTGGGTGATGGAACCACTAGAGTAGTTCTTTTCATGGAAGAGTTTTTAAAGGAGGCCAAACTTTTCATTGAGGATGGTGTCCACTCAAAGTCTTATAATGAAGTTTTCGAAATGCTTCAATTTGGTAAGGAATTTGGATCTTTTGGTTTGATTGGATGGATATGTTCATGAGAAATTGTTCTAGAAGCCATGAGTTTGCTACTTGTATTTCAGGCAATTAGCAAAATTAAGGAACTTGTTGCGAGTATAGAGGGGAAAAGTATGGAAGAAAAGAAGAGTTTGTTGGCAAAGTGTGCTACTACCACACTCTCTTCAAAGCTTTTTTTTTTTTATAGGAAATACCTCACTCTCTTCAAATCTGATTGGTGGTGAAAAAGAATTTTTAACATCTATGGTTGTGGACTCAGTTATTTCAATTGGCAACTATGATACATTGTTTATTGTATTCTTGTATTCATTGTTTATTATAGATTTCGCTACAAAATATGAGAAATTATTATTTTTTATTAGCAACCCATCAGCAACAGTTTATAACCATTACAAACGAATTTTAAATTATTTTTTTTAAATTAACTAACAACTTTGCAACGGTTAAAAACCGTTGGTAAAATTTTTAACAAATTAGCAAAGCTTAAAAAGTGTTTGTGAAATAAAAAACCGTTGCAAAGGTTTTAAATATGTGTACGAATAATTATAATAAGCGTTGGAAAGTTTTGTTTGCAACGCTTAAGAAGCGTTGGAAATTTCTATTTGCAAATATTTCCAACACTTTACCCATGCCATATTTGCAACGCTTAAAAAGTGTTGCGAAAATTATTAGCAACGCTTTTTTGCCGTTGCAAATAGCCTGTTATGGTGTAGTGTCATCAAGTATCTCAAGTTCCTCTTCTCTGACAGCGATGCTGTGAGTGGTAGCACCACCTTTTGTCTTCTTAGTTCCTGCATCACAATGTAAAGAGTGTTTAAACTAAATCGGTTGACCGAAAAAGTGTTACCTGCTACCATTCCCCACAGACGGCGCCAAACGATCGATGTAGGGGAATTTCTGAGTACCCTACGATCCTCCTCTGTGCCGTGTGATGAAGAACTTTGGGATGTGATAGAATGAAAATTACGCTTTTACTCTACTTACGCTAAAAAGATTAGGAATAAGTAAACTATATTTTCCAATCTTTTTGTATCAAAGTTCTGCTCTCAATTATCATGTAATAAAACTAGAGTAAGAATTCGTTCTACTCCTAATTGTTTAGATAATAACTAATTCCACTAATGATATTCAATTAAACAACATGAGAGTAATTATTCTAAATATAACTAATATGGTGAAAACTAATATTTAATATATTCTAAATTAAATTAGGGCAATTAAATATTAAGAAGTGAATATATATGAAAAAGGAATTAGGGAGATTTGAAATCCACCTTGATTAATCCCTAACATGCTAGTATAGAGTTTGTTGCAACCCTAACATTTATGTTTTTAGACAAGGTTCAACATAAAGGTTAGGTCTTTTTATACCTAATTATTCATGGTATCTCTAGCCAACTAATAATTAGCCTGAGAAGAAGTTGAAACCCATTCTCATGGTGAATGAACTACCCTTTAGCCTAGGTTTATTTTACTTATTGCTAAATAGAAACCCCTAGATTTGAAACTCTTTAATACAACTATTCTATACTAACACACAAGTCTTCATCAAAGCTTCAATCAAACCCCTCTAATGGAGGTTTACCTATGGTTCATTAGACTATCATGGAATAAATAATGAGAAGAAGAAGACATAATTAAAGGAATACTTGTATGAAAAATAACTTGAATTGTATTAATGGTGGCTAGGCTAATAAAACATAAACTTTTCAAACTAGGTTAAACTAAAGAGAAAAGGTAGAAGAGAGTTAGAGTTTTACCTTAGTCCACTTTATATAGGAGATCAGGGCTAGGTTTACAATTTCGTGCATGGGCTTTAGAGCTATGCTTTGGGCCACTAAATCAAGCCCAAAACCTAATTACTTAAGTCCAAAAAGGGTTCCTCTACTGGAATTTACTGCAATAATCTTTTCATCCACTTTTACTCTTCTAATTGGATCAAGTCCTAAACCATTAGAAAGTTCTTTCCGAGCCAGTCGTTTGGACATATAATAGGCCCAATTTCAAAGTTTGCGTCTAAAGATACGACCTGCAGAAGTTCTGTTAACTTTTATGCTCTATTTCTGCCCGCGTTGACTTAGACTTTTCAGCTTTGACTGGGCTTTAAAAAGGTTTTTTTTCCTTGAAACTAAGGCATTAACCATAGAACTTCTTAGCAACCAATTTTTGCTCCTTTCTCTTGGAAAAGTAACATATTTCTTCACATAGTTGACTCCAAGACTTGAAATACACAAAAGTACGTAAATAGTACTAACTTTTATTTATTATAAACATAATTGGTCTAAATGTAATATTATTAAAGAGTTAAAACTACAGTTTTGGGCTCTTATCAAACCACCCCCAAACAGCATTTTGCTTGTCCCCAAGCAAAGATGAGAATTTGAAATAAGTAACATAAAATGAAGTTCTAACTAATCTCGTTTCGCCAAGTGTGATTGCATTGACCACATGCAATAAGGCCTTAAACCACTAGGATTTTCCTAGTGGACGAGTTGTAGCCTCATGAGAGTTTTATAGAGAAGATACTCACAAACTTCATTTATAATACAACGACTAAGAAAAAAAATTAATGTTTCCTTATTTATTCTGAGATATATATATATCTCACTAGCAATGAATAAAGAATAATCAATTCGAAACCAAAGTTAATACGTGCATAATAATCAAATCATCTACGGATAAAAATATATATAATGAACTATATATGTTATGAAATGCAATAATAGATTCATTTATAAAACTTTGGAATAGCGTCCTTAAGTAGGCCCTCACAAATATGTCCAAACAAATATAATCTGATTTTTCCACTCAAGTTTTGCTCACTTCAATGTGCAGTGGGTACACATTTCCCCACAATCTCAATGACGTACAAGGAAGCCGAGGTCAATCAAACACATATGCCTCTTACTATCACACCAACCTATTCCTAATTGAGCTAGATGTCTTTATTAGGTGTTGCGGGGATTAGGTGGGTTTAAGAACGGAGGAAATGGATATTCAAAAGGACAAATCTGAGATAATAGGATCTTCAAAATATGTAACTAGAGAAAACCTTATTCTTAGTTTGCTTCTACACTTTGTTTCCATCCTTAGCCTTTTCTTTTCTTTTTCTTTGGCTTTTGACTCCATTGATTCTATTTTTTTGGAGTTCTAACTTTTTATTTTCTTTTATTTATTTATTTATTTTATTTGGATGGAAACTTTCTTTTCTTATTTGAAGCGACTAACAAATTCTAGATTTCAAAGGTTCTTCCCTTTTCTATTCTTCATCTCTATTCTCAGACTTATTCAAAGAATTGGGTAGGTTGATTTTTTTTTTTTTTTTTTTTTTTTTTTGGTTTTGTAACAGGGTAAAGGATTTGCAGTTTATGAAAGGCTAAAGAAAGGTTCTGAGGGGCGACTAGCAGAAAATAATTCATAGGTTAGAATTTCTGGCTATATCGATCCAAAGAGGGCCTAAATTCTCGCTTAGGATATGGTATAGTGATCAAGCAAGTAGACGTGTGATTTCTCTATCTGGATTTTACTTCTCCCTTGTGTCATTTCTCAAATGTTTCACTCATATAAGGCTTTAGGCTATATTCTCATAGGATTTGTAGAATAAGTACTCTAGCCTAGATTTCAGAAACTTACTGTCAACAATCATAGATACTCATGTAACATATATATAGATAGATGCAAGGATTATTACCTACATATTAACCTAAGTTTCTAAAAACTATTCTAATGCAAAAGCTACGTGAGATTTCTAGATTATCAAGGGCCTAGTGAAGGGAAACAATACCAATATTCCTAAGTGTATAGCACACTTTTTTTTTATATTTTTTTTAAAAATTTTGAATTTTTTTTACTAGAAAACAAGTGCATATTATACATATCTATATCCTAACAGATGCATTTATTACACGTGTTTCTATGCCCCCTCCCCCCCCCCAAAACAAGAAGCATGCTTTGTTTTCAAAGTATTTAAATAAATAGGTTAGAGAAATACCATTGAAACGCATGAAATTCTGGAATATCTGCAAAACAAGGTTAAACATACTAATATAGAAAAGAAAAACTGATGCAACTCTATAAGAGTTCCACCCGTTATGGAATTAATGAGAAATAAATTGCTTGGGACATAAACAAACACTAATTGAAATAAATACTAACCTTAACTCCCGTTTAAACGTCATCCTCCTCATCCTCAATAAAGAAATGAGGTTCCTTCACATCCTGCCACGCCATGGTAATTTGTCAGGCTTCACGCCACTTATCGTCTACTATAGCTAACCTGTCAAGCTCCTCTTGGTCAGATGAGGTGTAAGGTGCAACCTGATGAGGTTGTATCCTCCACCCTTGCCAAGTCATTCCATGGAACGATCGAATAATATAATTGGTGGGTCTCACAATGTCGACCCCAACCCAATCCGTGAAACGGGCACACAAAATAGGGAAGAAACATAGTATTATGACAAATTAAAACAGGCATAAGAAGGTACTTATGCCTCTTGCTATGGGCTCTGGCTAAACTAGACATTAGGGTCTGGGGAATATCATAGAGTGTACGTCCCCTAGCTAAAGCAAGGAAAATATCACAAGTTTCGTCATTCACAGAAGAATAACGCCATTTCCCTCTAATGTTTAGCATGATCTAAAACATAACAGTGCCCACATTTATAGACAGACTACCAAGGGCGACATTATAATCCCCCTGGTCTTCTATCCTTAAGATTCCTGCCCCGTAATACTCATGCAAATCCTCATAGTTATACATGTACATATTATCTACCAAATATGCCCATGAGTCTTGTATTTTGCCGGGCATAGCAAGTCCAAGCACCAATGCTAGCAAGAACCTGGAAATTTCCATCGGTTCATCCCCGATGGTGATTGAGAACACTTGTTCTCCATCTGGTCTACCAAAGAACTTACAATTATCATAAAAATAAGATGTAAGTGCGGGAGAATAAAGTTCATCCGGACTTACCAAAAGTGGCTCCCAGCTTGCTAGAATGATCACTTCGCGAAACCACGCACCATAGGTGTCACTTTGGAACAAGTCTTCAAAAGACTGTTCCGATATGATACGAGGGGATGTCATCACCAATCTACTCGTTGGAACAGCTACAAAGGATCCTGGAACAACCCACAAAAAATTGGAATATTTTGTGCCCACAGGAGACAAGGCGCGGGGTGCACCTTGGTGATTTTCGAGTTCCAGGCACTTGGGAATAGGGCACGCTCACTTTTTACCTCGGATGGGTGCGGGTCACACTCAGGATGAAAACTGGAATTCCAGTGTTGTGGGCGCAGGTCGCGCTCAGGATGAAAACTGGAATTCCAGTGTTGTGGGCGCGCGGTCGCTTCAGCTTCGGGGGCTTGGTAAAGGCGCAGTCGTCGCTCGATGAAATTCTATCGATTGGGGCATATGGCGCAGGTAGCGCCCATCAAAAAGGGCGCCGAAATGCCGAAAGGCTAAAATGGAAAAGAAAAATGGGAACCATGGGAGTGAAAGGTGAGGGATGAAAGTGAGGTGTAGTGTGGGTTGTGAGTGTAGAATGAATGGAGTTTATATAGGTTTTAACTTTCCAAAACGAATTGGGAAGTTGCCAAAAAACTTTAAGGCAATTGCCGGAAACAAAAAATTTCCAAAACCGAAAACGGAAACAACCCATATTCTCTATTCCAAAATAAACCTAATATCTTTTAGGTTGAATTTAGGATAGTAACTTCTAAACTCTTTTAGATTTCATCCTATCACAACATCTAATCATAGGTATGCCCATATCGGCAATATTGTCAACCATCACTCCAAAACAACTTCTAAATTGGAGGGTCATATAACAAATCATGCTAGAGTAAATAATACCACCCCCAAACAATTCGGGAAGTTGGGATTAACAATAAAAACTATGCACAATTCAAACAGAACCATATTATATTAAAAATTGAACTTCAAATACAATTAACTACCGAATTCAAATTCAACATCCGAACTAATAAAAACAATAAAAATAACTAAATAACATTGAAACAACAAATTTTTCGAAACACCTAGCCACGTGATGAAGATGGATCCTGAGATGGAGATTGGGCTTGTGATGAAGAAGGGCCCGAGCTATCCATCCTTTGACGACGACGCTCATGTCTCTCAGACTCATCTGAAGCAGAGCCCTCCAGGGGTGGCATGCGTCGTAGTATCTCTACTTAGAACAGGTGTTGTACTTCCATTGCTGCTTTCATCTCTTTATAATGTGTATCGTCACGCTTAAGGAGTGTCTCCATGTTATAATGGAGATCCGCTTGGCTCTTGTCGAGCATTTCAAAATTCGTCTGAAGGGTATTTTGTTTCGTTTGAAGTTTAATCTGCCTATCTCGTATATCTTCACAAATAGCATAAATACAACACACGCTAGTATGAAACACTAACATGCATTTTGAATCAGACGTACACTTCTCCATGGCATCTTCATCCAAACATGTCATGTCCTCTATTTCCACATCCGAATCAATAACTCTATCCTCTAGCAACATCCAAGTCTTTTGGATGCACTCTATATAAATAGTTTCATTTGAACGCAATTTCAACATAGTCCGCTCAGTTCTTGGTTTCCCCCCCCCCCACCCCAAGACAACATTATCTTCGTAATTAAAGCAGGAAATGGTGCAATACTCTTCTCAACTCCTCTAATCATATTTATAAAAAACTAGAGGATACAAAATTCATACCTCTTCTCTTGCAATATCCAGATAACGCGCAAACATCACAAACCGATGTCGCTCACTTTCTCTTTCCCAATGATGTTCTTACCAATCCACTTAGCTACAGTCAGTTGGTTGGTTCGCAGAGATGACTATCGAGCACAATGAGAATTCATATTGTATTGACACTCCATGAGAGTGTCTTTCATCAATGCAAGAACTACAGTATACTGGGATTCCTGTACGGTGGCTTCGAGCTGGCGTAATGCCTAGAATCTCATCCAACTTCTGTCTCGATAATTCTCTCCTAGTCCCAGTCACCTTCATGAAAATTTTCTAACCATCCAACTCTCTCTTCTTATAAAATTGTTCCACTAAATCGGAGTGGTAAAAATCATTTTTCGAGTACCACAACCTATTCCAATTCCTCCTAATCATCTTGTCACCGTAAAACGGCGCAAAACGGTCGGCCGTAAAAGCTTGTTCCGGCAGAATTCTTCTTCTTAGAGCCCTTGAAAGTTTTGAACTTATTTGGGGGTTTGTATGTGGTGTAGGAAACGATGTGAAACAACCCTACTTAATGAATAAAAAAAAAAGATGGTGGTGGGACAGCTAATGCGCGGCAGTTCAAATATTTTGTGGTTTTTCCCTAATTTTCGGTGTTGGGGATGGTGGTGGGAGTGTTTTGGGTAAGGTTTTGAATTTGGGCGTGGTTGTATTTAGGTTTCTCTTTTTTTTTTTTTTTTTTTTTTTTTTTAGGTTATGGTTTTGAATTTGGTAAAGGCGAAATTGGAAAGAATCGCGATTCTGTTTTGTTTGGAAAAAGGAAACGCACGCGTGTTACACGTGCGTACCTTGGGCCCAAGCCCAAATCGATTTCGAAATTCGTCGATTTTTCACTCAACTTCAACCTAAAATTCGTCGATTTCGAAGTGCGTGTATGATGTAAGTTATGCAAACAAATGAAATCTAAATTCATAGATAATGTCAACCCGAATCGAAATACGATTAAACGGCCTAAGCAACACAAATGGAAAGTTGAACAATCCAGTACGGAAAAACGAACATCCCACCCCCAACCAAATTATAGACAACAGAGTTTGAAAATTTGTTTTTAAAAGTAGGTCTTTTAAAGTCAGATTCCCGAGACTTCCTAACTTACTATTTTTATGATTTTAATAATTTTTATTTTTTATGAATAAGATTTAATATAAGAAAAAATAAGAAAGCAATAAATACATAATTCACACCATAGAGGAACCTGACTCAAAAATCGAGAAAACATGCAAGAGTGGAAAATGTGAATTATGTTAAACGTGGACTTAGGATCCGGTACTTACATCCACACACTGCTTAGGGAGGGACCGGTTACCTAAGTGGTGCACTTACCAATACATGGAATTTAAAGAAGTACCCCAAACAACAAAATAAGCCGTTTATAGTCAGATACTCAAGACTTTAACAAATAACTAGATATATATTGCTAAATATATATCCTTCAGTTTAACAACAAAATACCCTTCAATTTTCCATATATCAACAACCTAAAGAGTTAGGAGTCTTTCCATAAATAAATAACATGGAATGCACCCCCAAACAGAATTAAGCACCATGATTCTCTACGACGCAACTTATTGAAATGAAAGTGAAGTTTGATGGATCTAGAATGTAACCGCGCATGCACCTTCTTTTCTGCCTTAGAACGAGAGGGTGTCCAAGTGAATGATCATGAGAAAATAGATGTTTGTGGAAGATATGGTGGATATGGATGGATTTTAGATGTAAGGAATGGAATAAATGAGAATATAGGTTTGGCACAAAACTCATTCATGGTGTAGGTGGGAACTGTCTCAATTCTGAAAGTGAAGGTGTCAAGTGCCTTTCCCTTGGGAATTATTTCTGTATTAAGAGGATTTAGAAAATCATTAAGTACAGAAGAAACAAAAGGGTCAAGCGCAAACTCCAGGTTCTTTTGAAAGGGTGGAAGGTGGGGAATATTGGTGAGGGAAGATGAATGAGTGTCAGCTAGAGCTCTCAGGTCTAGATCCTTAGAAGCCTTCAGATATGCCAGACATTCCTCAATAGGTGGGTTAACAGAATCACTGGGATAGAGGGTGAAAAATTCATCTTTCGTTATAGCGTCAAGGGATAAATGGATGTTGGCAGGGTGTGACTCGCAAGGTGGTAGGGAAGAGTTACAAAAGAGTCGAAGGAAATCTTCCTCAATTTCCTCTACGTCCAAGGAGTATTTGTCAAAGTTGGAACTTCCATAGGAAAGAAATTTGTGCATCTGGTCATTCGAAAATGTGGTTTTGAAACAATCATGAGCTAAACTCTCGATCATGCTAACCTCTCCATCGATATTCGTATAAGGCAACTATTTGATCATTTTAAAAACGTTAACCGCAACAGAAAGATGGCCAAAGGACAAGGACATCGAACCATCGCGGCAGTTTATAAGCTCGTTGGCAGTTGCCAAGAAAGGGCGCCTTAAAATGATCGGAACAGAATCATTAGCGACTTCTGTATCGAGGATAACAAAATCCGCAGGATAGTAAAAATCCTGAACCTTAACCAGCACGTTTTCCACTACACCCTTAGGATACTTGATACACCTATCAGGTAATTGCAACGTCATTGTTGTAAGTTGAATTTCCTATAGACCTATTTATTTATATAAATAATAAGGGAGTAAGTTAACACTCGCCCCGAGGTTTAATAAAGCAGTGGTTGTGCGAGTATCCCCTAAGGTGCATTGTACAGTAGGACGACTAGGGTCCTTGTACTTAACGATTCCATTGTGTTCCGTTAAAGTTGGAAATTGTTCAGTTAAAAAGGCATCTTTAGGAATTTTTGTCTTACGCCTAGTAGTGCACAACTCTTTAAGAAACTTAGCATGGTGAGGTAACTTTTTAATCACTTCAAGAAAAGGTAAGTTTATCGTTAGATTTTTAAAAATTTCCCTAATCTCGTCAAAATTTGAATCCTTGTTTAACATAGCTAATTTATGAGGAAGCGATGGTTTCTCACTATATTTAGCATATGGATCAACAGGATGGTTAACCTTGCATTTCTGTTTCTTAGGCTGTGGTTTAACTGGTACCTCTACAGGGGTAGGATCGTCAGTTTCTGTTTCGGTATCAAGTGTAATATCTGGTGTAGGGACTACTGGTGGGGTAACTATAGACAAAGTTACTTTGTTATCCACCACTCTGCCTAAAGGGAGAGTGGTGATGGAATTTATCTCACCTATGTTTGTATTTTCATTACTAGTATTACCGTTTACCTCAAAGGCTGTGTTTGGTGTTTTAGGATTAGGTATCGCTTGTCCTGGAAACACACCTTTTGGTTGTACGTTCTCTTGAGCTAACTGATGTAAGGAAAGTTGGATGGCTTGTAAAATCTGTTGTTGAGATTGCATAAAGGTATCGAAACGATACGGTTGTGGAGGAGTATTTGCTACTGGTTATGTGACAGGAACTATGTCACGTTGATTATTAATGGGTGGATTTTGATAGTTATTATTTATCGGAACGATACCTCTATTAGTATTATAATTATAATTGTTATAATTATTATAATTACAATGACCTTGTCCTTGTCGTGGTTGAACTTGGTTGTTATAATTATAATTACCCTGACCTTGTCCTTGCCTTGGTGGACCTTGGTTGTAATTGTTTGTTGGTCTAACATTTGGGTTAAACAACCTTGGAAGTTGTTGATTAATTCGCCAACCGAAGTTGGGGTTTTGTCGCCAAGCTGCGTTAGGTTCACTATTAATGGAACAAACATTATCTTGTTGTGATTGTTGTTGTTCATAGGCGAAAGGACAATAGGAGTCGGGATGCTCTGGACTCAAACAGAAATTACATGGATTGGAGTTGACATTCATGACGGGGTTAGCGTTTGTTGAACAAAAATAGCCTCTACCTTTTTAGTTAGAGATTCAATTAAAATTTTAAGTTCCGGATCCGGTTTCATCTCAAACATACCGGTGACCTTTACTGTTGTAGAAGAACTAGCATTGTGGGAGATATCGTTACTACCCCCCCAGTTATTATTACGCTTAGTTTGATCTTCTAAAAATTTATAAGCCTCTGAGGCTCCCTTACTTAGGAAACTACCCCCATTCATTATGTCAAGCGCCTCCTTGTGGTGGTGTAATAGTTCCTTGAAAAAGGCACGAACTAGCGTGTCTTTCGCGAGGTTATGGTGTAGACACTCTATAAGTAGATTGGTGAAACGATTCCAAGCCTCTGAAAATGATTCATGAGGATTTTGTCGAAAGAAATGAATCTTGAAAAGCATTTCATCGGTCTTCAGTGGTGGGTAAAAATGTTCCATAAATAGTTGAACAAGTTTAGCCCACGAGTCCACAGAATTTGGCGCTTGGGTAGTTAAGCAAGACGCCGCTTTATCGGCTAACGTGAAGGGAAATACCCTCAGTTTAATTTGTTCAACACCAACTGTAGGATGGTGGATTATAGTAAGGACTTGGTCAATCCTACGCATGTGCTGATAAGGCTTTTCATGGTCTAACCCATGAAAAACGGGTAACAAATTAAATATATTTGGGGGGATTCGGAAATCCCCCACTGGGTCTGATAGAACAATGTAAAATTTAGGGCTATCATTCAAGGCTTTGTAAAAGTTAGAGAGAGGAGACTCTCTTTCTTTAGTCATTACTTCAGGTGGTGTGTGTGGTATATTAGCTAGAGGTGTAGTGAATGGTATACTAGAAAGGCGTGTTTGTTGACGTTGCCGGTTGATTACGTTAAGCGTTTTTCAAGGCCTGACCTTAATCTCATGCAAGGCTAAGCCAATCTTAACGAAACACAACAACACTCCAAACAATCCTGATATGCGAGTCAGAACCTCTAACAGGAGATGCGAGGTGTGGAAGAAAAGAGTACCTGAATGCCTCCTTGCTTCGCTTATGAATAACATCTTGTTTACGCGTGCTTAGTGTGCATAACAAGTTAAAACACTGAAAACTATGAAGAAATGGAAATTTGAAACAAACTTGTGGAAATCGGGCAGATTCAGCAGAGGGCAGAGGTTGCGCTCATAATAGGCCTAGGTAGGGCGCAGGTCGCACTCTGGTCAAGCTAGAGTTCCAGGCGCTTCAGCGCGGGAGGCGCTCGTGTTTTGCCTTGGCAAGGCGCGGGTCGCGCTCAGCCAAAAAGTGGAATTCCGGGCGCTTGGGCGCGGGTCGTGTTCCTTGTAATTCTTCGAGGAAAATTTTGAGTGTTGAAACGGGCAACCACAGTGAGAATCAAACAAGGGTGGGTGGGTTATGGGACTTTGGAAAACCAACATTTCTACAGAAAACAAAACTAAAAGGAACTAAGATGGCAGCGACGCCATTTAATAAACGTAAAATTGATAGTTTTACTAATGAATAAAGCCATGAAACTCTAAACGCAAGTAAAACTAAAACTAAAACTAAAACTGAACTATACTCGTGATTATTAAATATTTCTACTCTCGATACTATTGAAGTAGAGTTGGAATAGAAGATTCGTTCCACTCCTAGTTCTTTAGCATTCAAGTTTTCTACAACTATCAATCCTACCAAAGTCAATGAGAGTTTAACGAATTATTATACGATGCAATTTATACTAACAAGATACTGGGATTATAAGGATTCAACTACGAAATGCTACGGAATACTAAAGTTTGAATCTAGAAAAAGAATTAGGGGGGAATTGAATCCACCTTGAATCCAACTTAAAAACTAGCATAGATTGTTATAATCTCATTCTTACGTTCCTATGGTAAGAATTAGTCGTTCTAATCCCTAATTGTACATGACATCTCTACCAGTTCATAACTAGCATGTGAGGAAGTCCACCCATTCTCATGGCGAATCAACGACCTTCTAGAGTAGAATAGACTCTTACAATGATTCTACACTACACAATCAAGCTATCATCAAGGTTTCATCAAACCCCTCTAATGGAGGTTTAACTTTGATTCATCAAACTATTATTTCCATATGAATTAAAACTAGACATCATAAAAAGATTGGAACTTTGCTTATTTAAACTCAAATGGAAACTACTCAAGCAATAATTGATTTAAACTAATAATGACAAATAAGTAAATCTAAGAATTGAAACTAATGATTAATGGAAAACGAAATTAAATTATTAAGAACTAAATATTTTATTGATCTAACAACTAAATAACAATCATTCAATGCTTAAATTAAAACAAGAATAACAACTAATTAATTAATTGAAAAACTAGATCTAGAACTAAAGTTTAATGGCTACTCTAATGGATACTTTCTCTCCTAACCTAATTGATACTTAAGAGCTAAGTCTTGTGAGTGGAAATGGAGGAGACCAGATCCACATTTTCGTGCATAAGCTGAGGGTCCATGTTTTGGGCCAGAAAATCGAGCCCAAAGCCCAATTTCTTCAGTCCACAGGGTTTTTTTTAGCTAGCTTTGACTTCAACAGGCTTTTTGTCCACTTCTGCTCCTCTGATTGGGTCAAGGTTTGGACCATTGGAAATCCCCTTCCGAGCCGGTCGTTTTAACATAAGGTAAGCCTAATTTCGAGGCCTGAGTCCAAAGATATGGTCTTCAGAATTTGTGCTGACTTTTGTGTGCTGTTTCTGCCCGCGTTGACTCTGACTTTTCTGCTTCTGACCAGGCTTTACAAAGGCTTTTTCTTCTTGAATCTTGGCCTTTAATCACAGAACTTCTTAGGAACCAACCCTTGCTTCTTTATATCGCCAAAGTGGCACAATTCTGCACATAATTGACTTCAATGCCTGAATTACATAAAAGCATGTAATTAGCTGATAAAAGTTAAAATAAATAGTTTACCTACGAAATGAACGATGAACTCAAAACATAAGTAAACTAAAACTAAAACATGTCTATATTTTATCAAAGTTTCTACTCTCAATTCTATCGAAATAGTGTGGAGTAACAAATTTGTTCCACTCCTAGTTCTCTAGCATGGAATGTTTTCTAATCTAATTAGTCGGTCTTAAGTCTAATGAGAGCTTTACGAAGGGGGTTATACTACGATACAATATGAAATTGATTATGTTGAATTGAAACTACGAATGCTATGGAAATATGATTGTTTTTTAATCTAGATAAAGGATTAGAGGGGAATTGAATCAACCTCGAATCCAACTTAATAACCTAGCATAGATTATTGTATCTCGATTCTTACATTCTTACGGCAAGAAATTCAAGTTCTAATCCGTAGTGTTCATGGCATTTCTACCAAATACTAACTAGCATGTGAGGTCGTCCACCCATTCTCATGGCGAATCACGACCTTCTAGAGTGGAATAGATTCTACAATGCTTCTACACTATACCACTAAGTTTTCATCAAAGCTTCATCAACCCCTCTAATGGAGGTTTTAGCCTTGTGTCATCAACCCATCATTTCCCATTGAATTATAACTACACATCATATTAAAATTCTAACTTAACTAATTTAACTAACAATGCTTCAATCTACTTAAACTACGAAATGATAATCAACAAGAATTAAAACTAGATCTATAAATTGACATAATAAAAATCAAAATTGACAAAAATAACTATTTTATTTATCTAATCAATCAAGAACAATGATTCAAAGACTTAATCTAAAACAAGAATTGAAAATGAACTTAAACTTAATTAATTTACTGAAAACTAGATCTAGAATTATATATATTTTTAGGTCTAACTAGCTACCATTAACAAAGAGTTAAGCTTTGGTTTTTATATGTTCAGATCCAAAAATCGTGCATGGGCTTGGATCCATGTTTCGGCCCAGAGAATCAGGCCCAAAACCCAATTCTTTCAGTCCAAAAAAGCCTCTTCAGCTGCAGTTAGCTTCAACAGAGTTTTCGTCTACTTCTGCTCCTCTGATTAGATCAAATCTTAGACTATTGGAAAGCTCTTTCCGAGCCGGTCGTTTTGACGTAAGGTAGGCCCCATTCCGAGGTCTGAGTCCAAAGATACGGCCTTCGGAAGTTCTACTGACTTGTGTGCTGTTTCTGCCCGCGTTGACTTTTCAGCTTTTGACCGGGCTTTAGAAAGGCTTTGTCTTCTTGAATCTTGTCCTTTAATCACGTAACTCCTTAGTAACCGACCTTTGCTCCTTTATCTCGCTAAAGTGGCACATTTCTGCACATCATGGACTTTGAAACCTGAAATGCATAAAAACACGTAATCAGTGTTAACTCTTGATTATTACTCACATAATTGGTCTAAAAGTATGACTGTTACAGGGTTAAAACTACAGTTTTGGGCTCTTATCATTAGCATTAACTCTTATTTATTACTCACATAATTGGTCTAAAAGTATTATTATTAAGGGGTTAAAACTACAGTTTTGGGCTCTTATCAAACATGTACAGACCAGAAGTGGGATCTAACCCCTTTCTAAAGGCCACAATGGTGAGGGTCTCATCGACATTGTCAACATGCAATTGAACCTCGTTAAATCTTTTGGTGAAATCCCTAATACGCTCGTCCTTTCGAATCTTCATGTCAAATAGTGCATCAACAAGTTTAATGTATGGTTGGTTGCAACTGATTTTTGCAATGAAATTGATAGATAACACCTTAAACTCGTGAATGCTGCCCCTGGGCAGCTTCGTGTACCATATGAGTACCGAGTATGTCAAACTTGAAGCAAAATACTGACACAAATAATGATCTTTCTTAGAAATACCCACCATTACTTGACAATAACTGAGCACATGAGAGACAGGATCTCCTTTGCCATTAAATTTAGAGAACTTTGGTGGTTTATGATCATTGGGGATGTATCCCCTCATAACATGTCGTGAAAAAGGAGTTCCAATGTCTCCCTCGATTGGTGACTAAACAACTGACTCATCCATCTTGGTTTGTTTTGAACCTCGCAGTTCTTCCAGTATTTGTGCCTTGAGCTGTGTAAGAGTAGTCGGTTCATGAATTGGAGTTCTCTCGTTGTTGTACCTCGGACCTAGACTTTCGTAGTTTTCATATCGATGATAACGTGGTTTCGGTTCCCAAGATTGAGTGGGGGAGTTTGCAAAATTGGATCGGGGAACTGAGGGATTCTGAGGCAATGAAGGTTCCCTTGGAACTAAAAGTCTTCTTCGTACCGAGGGTGATCATCGAGCAAACACATTCGGACGTCCATCCCTCGTACCTCGAGAACTTGAATACCAAGAGAAGTCAATTTCATGTGAACTCGAGTGTCAGGTTGGATCCAATTCCAGATTATAATCCAAATCTGGTTGGTCGCTATGATACCCAAAGAAGTAAAGGATATAAGGTGTAGGGACGTAACCCTTACCATGGTTGAGACTTGGTGGCCGGAACTGCCCCTCGAGTTTCCATCAATAAGCAACATTCTTGGAGGTGAACGACCCTCCTTCATGCGGTAGTAGTCTTGGAAAAAACACAAACGAGCCTCTTGTCAACCACGTTCGGCCATCACAACATCCATGATGGCTTGGTTGGTTATGGCAGATTGGGGAGTATCGTTATTAGGCTCATCTTCTACATTCCCTTCCCCAAAATGACGAGCTCTACTATGTTCAGATTGTCTTTACGCAGTAACATGAGGGTTATTGATCTCATTATTTCCCTCATTACCTTGATTTGTGTTAGCTTTTGTAGTAACCATGATTTTGAATCAAAGTGAAGAAAAGAAGATTTTTTTTACGAACAAAAAACCCAAGAAAAATTGGTGGACAGGATAACTTAGAACCGAAAAAAATTTGACTAAGAAATCAAATCAATTCTGTATGGTCTCCCCACAGACGACGCCAATTGTGTGATGATTTTTCCTAATCTAGAAACATAAGTATTTTGTTGATGATCAAAGAACAATGAGAAGTATTAGATCAAGAAGAAGAAGAGATTTAGAACATGATGAGTTAAACCATGTTTTTTAATGGTTACCTACGTATCCTGTGTATAGGAATCAAACTTAAAGCGTAGTTCAACTATTTTATTTATAAGAATAGATGAGGTTTTTAGTGTTTAACTAGGAGACTGTCTCTTGTTAAGTCTCATCTTGACTCTTCTAGAAGCCCCATGTTTCCCAAATCAAATAGGTCTCCTTTATTGACTTAAATAATAAAAAAACATGTTTAGGTTCGGAGTAGTAGTTAGAGCTCTGAGCCTAGTAGTTGAGCTCCGGATTTTGAGTTCATAGTTAGGAGTTGGTTATACGAACCTACTACTCCAACTAGTTCCAAAGCCTATGAACCTGCTCCAAACCTAGTAATTGAGTTCCGGATTTGGAGTTCATAGTTAGGAGTTGGTTATACGAACCTACTACTCCAACTAGTTCCAAAGCCTACGAACCTGCTCCGAACCTAGTAGTTGAGTTCCAAATTTGGAGTTCATAGTTAGGAGTTGGCTATACGAACCTACTACTCCAACTAGTTCCAAAGCCCACGAACCTGCTCCGAACCTAGTAGTTGAGTTCCGGATTTGAAGTTCATAGTTAGGAGTTGGTTATACAAACCTACTACTCCAACTAGTTCGAAAGCCCACGAACCTGATCCGAACCTAGTAGTTGAGTTCCGGATTTGGAGTTCATAGTTAGGAGTTGGTTATACAAACTTACTACTCCAACTAGTTCCAAAGCCCACGAACCTCCTCTTCTTGTCTCACTTCCGAACCTAGGAAGTGTCTCACTTTCGAATCTAGGAAGTGAGAGGATCTGGACTTGAAGTGTGTTATGGTACTTTCTACCCACACCAAGACCATATGCGAGCCTTAAGAAGGTGCTGTCACGTGTTACATATCTATTTGCTAAAATATGCACACACAAGTTCCATGAAAGGTGCTTGGGAGAGAGATCTTACATAGTTTACGTTGATGAAGTACATGCACAAGATGCTGCTCTACCATGCCTTCATGATGCATGGTGTAAGAATCTAGGAGAGAGTTTCCCAAGAAATGTTATATGGCCCAAGTCATGTGTTGAGTTTCTGTCGTCTACATCGCAGTCTTGAATAAGTTTACTATCTTTTTTTTGTTGTTTATGATACATGCCTATGGGCATGTTTGACTATGTTATCTCTTTTGCTATTTTGAAACGCATTTCTATGTTTATGTCCAAGCTACTACCAAACTGGTATTTTGTTTTTATTCAATGTAATACTTATCTTATTTTGCTAATATCAATGTATTGAATGTTTGCTTTCTCTGTTTTTGCTAACCCATTTTTAACTCCGCCAATGCAAGTAAACTTTACGTTTGCATTTGCATTGCCGGTCCCAAGCTCGGAAAAAGGAGGAGGGAGAAGTGGTGTATAATATGTTTCTCTTTGTATTTAATTATGTTTATTTTTCTCTGGGCTGCAGGGAAGAGCTACCAAGAGGTACAAGGGTAAGCAATATACAAAGCGTGACTAATGTTGAGTATTTATATTCTGAGAAGTCACCTACTTAGGTATGTAAAAGCATGCATGTATTTTGCCCATGATGGTTGTTACATTATTTGCACAAGAAGTGCATTTTATGAGTATGGCATTTGCAGGGATATGCAACTTCAAAGACACTAGCAGGGAAGACAGCTTGGAAATATGCTGAAGAAAACAAGATATACCTTATCACTGTTTTCCCTTCGCTAATGGCAGGTCCATCTATCACTCCTAATGTCCCCAAAGAGCATCCGTCACGCCATGTCATTGATCACAAGTCCGCATTCCAATCCAAGAGACTTGTGTGCTCATATATGATTTCCTTTTTTGCAGTTTAACTCTATCAAATGCACAAATATGAATATCTAACATGTCAGGTTAAGTAGATGATCGATGACCATGGCAAATGCTCAGCCAGAAGCTTAAGCCTACAAAAGAGAGTAACCCGACACGGAGATGGTACCAACACACCAAGTATTTCATGTTAGATAACCGGGCAATGGCCCGGGTCATGCCACTGGGTTTGTGATCGTCTTGGGTCTATTTACCTACAAGTTCATTCAAGACCGAACAAAGTTGCCTCACGATGTAATGGGCTATTGTGTTCCGCACAACCAAGGGCACGACCGAGACTCTTAAATTCAACATGGCATTGATTTTACTACCACCAAGTAACTATCATCCGCTCAGAACAAAACCAAATTAGCGCGCTGCATACCATTTGATGATAATCAACTTTCACAAGGTTTGAAAAACTTCCCTTGCACTATAATGTTGTATCTATCTGCATTTTATGATTCTTGTCGTGAAATCATTAAGCCGTTCTTACTAAATTTCTAGAGTAATTTGGAAGTCTAAGTTAATGTACTTTATTCTTCTTCTTTCGCTTTTAGGTAATTGCAATTGTAGCTTCAGTTCGAAGTTGCATTACATGCAAGCCATTTAACCTCGCGATTTTCCCCGCCTTCTTAGTGCCAATCGAAGAGGAATGTGAGCCCATGAAACCTTATTTATGGGATAACCAACCTAAAAACTACCGTGGTTTGTGAAGGGCATCGGTTGTGTCACAGGATCATAATGGTCGTGGCTTTTATGATAATAACATTTATATTCGCCACTCCATGGTTTAGGCACAATAAGATCAACCTACCAAAGCCCTTAACAACCAATTGTCAAATAAGGGCACTCTCTTTTGGAAGAACCATTGGCATCGTTATTTGAGTTTTCTCTCTCTCTTCGGACATTGTCTCGTAGATTGGTGATTTACCGTTAGTTAGCAGAGGAGTCTCTATCTTCATTCCTACTAGAAGACGAAACAAAAAGTAGTTTTGGAAAATGATGTTGGGCGGATACTAGTAATTCACTTTTTTCCCAAGTGTCAGACCTGCAGTAGTGGCTTAAGACTGTGATAAGAGCCCAAAACTATAGTTTTAACCCTGTAACAGTCATATTATTAGACCAATTATGTGAGTAATAATTAAGAGTTAACACTGATTACGTGTTTTTATGCATTCCAGGCTTCAAAGTCCATTATGTGTAGAAATGTGCCACTTTGGTGAGATAAAGGAGCAAAGGTCGGTTACTAAGGAGTTCCGTGATTAAAGGCCAAGATTCAAGAAGATAAAGCCTTTCTAAAGCCCGGTCAAAAGCTGAAAAGTCGACGCGGGCAGAAACAGCACACAAGTCATCAGAACTTTCAAAGGCCGTATCTTTGGACTCAGACCTCGGAATGGGGCCTACCTTATGTCAAAACGACCGGATCGGAAAGAGCTTTCTAATGATCTAAGCCTTGACCAAATCAGAGGAGCAGAAGTGGACGAAAAGTCTGTTGAAGCCAACTGCAGCTGAAGAGGCCTTTTTGGACTGAAAGAATTGGGTTTTGGGCCTGATTCTCTGGCCCAAAACATGGCTCCAAGCCCATGCACGATTTTTGAATCTGAATGTATAAAAACCAAAGCGTCACTCTTTGTTAAGGGTAGATAGTTAGACCTAGATTAGTTAGCCTCCATTAATTAGTTTTAGAACTTAGTTTAATTAGTTTCAATTCATTGTATTAGATTAAACCTTTGAATCTTGTTCTTCATTTGATTAGATCAATAAAGTAGTATTTTTATCAATTTCAATTTTTGTCATTTCCATTTCTAGATCTAATTTCAATTCTTGTTCTTATTTCATTTTAGTCATTAAATTAGATGTCATTATTGTTTGATTAAGTAAATTTCAATTCTTTACATTATGTTTAGTTTAGATTCAATGGGAAATGTTAGTTTGATGAATCAAGGCTAAAACCTCCATTAGAGGGGTTGATGAAGCCTTGATGAAAACTTAGTTGTTAGTGTAGAATTGTTTGTAGATTCTATTCCACTCTAGAAGGTCGGTGTTTACCATGAGAATGGGTGGACGACCTCACATGCTAGTTAGTATTTGGTAGAAATGCCACTTAACACTAGGGATTAGAACTCGAAATTCTTGCCGTAGAACGTAAGAATCGAGATACAACAATCTATGCTAGGTTATTAAGTTGATTCAAGGTGGATTCAATTCCTCTCTAATCCTTTATCTAGATTCAAAACAATCATATTTCCATAGCATTCGTAGTTTAAATTAAAACAATCAATTTCATATTGCATCGTAGTATAATTCCCCTCAGAAAACTCTCATAGACTTAAGACCGACTAATTAGATTAGAAAACATTCCATGCTAGAGCACTAGGAGTGGAACTAACTTCCTACTCCACTATATCTCAAGGGATTGAGAGTAGAGAAATCTTTGATAAAATATAGAGACTTAAGAATAGTTTTAGTTTACTTTTTGAAGTTTCATTGTTCATGTCGCAGGTAAGGCTATAATTTTACGCTTATCAAAACCGCCATCTTAGTTGCACTTTAGCATTGTTTTCATAGTAGAATTAGTCATTTTAAGTCCCATTAAACCCACCCACCCTTGTTTGATTCATACTGCGGGTTGTCCATTTCAGCGTTGAAAAAGTTCCGCTAAAAATATACACCGAAGCCGCACCGGCGCTTAAGGAGCTTGCCCCTGCGCCTATAGCCTGAACACGAAGGCGCCTCGCCTTCCTTGAGCGCCATTCCTCAGATGGAGCGACCAGCGCTAAGTCATCGGAACAAGGAGCCGATCACGGCTCTCTATGCGAAAGCGCCACCTAAGCAAAATTTTTCTCGATTTCCGCAGTTTGTTTCAATTTGGATTTTTCAAGTTTTTCGGTGTTTTAACTTGTTATTTACACTCTAACACGCCAGAAACAAGACGCTATTCATAAACGGCAAGGACGCAATCGTATTCCTTTCTTCCACACCTCGCATCTCCGCCAGAGGTTTCTACTAGTATATCGTAATTGTTTAGAGTGTTGCATGTTTAGTTAAGTTCGACTTAGTCTTGCATGAGATTAAGGTCCGGTCGAAGAAAACAACTAACGAATTACACGGCAACGCCAACAAACAAGTCTATCTAGTTTCCCACCCACTACACCTCTAGCTACTATTTCACACACACCACCGATATTATGGTGAAGAAAGAGAGACTCCTCTCTCGACTTTTATAAAGCCTCGAAAAGATAGCCCTAAATCTTGTATTGTTCTAGCAGAGACCGGTGGGGGATTTCCGCATCCCCCAAATATATTTAATTTGTTACCCGCTTTTATAAAGACCATGAAAACCTTATCAAACGACACGTAGGATTGAACAAGTCCTTATAACATTCCACCATCCTACGGTTGGTGCGAAACAAATTAAATTGAGGGTATTCCCTTTCACCTTAGTGATAAGGCGCGCTCTTGGTTAACTGCCCAAACGCCTTAATTTCGTGGACTCGTGGGCCAAACTTGTTCAACTGTTTATGGAACATTTTTACCCACCCCTATAGACGGATGAAATGCTTTCCAAGATTCACTTTTTCGGCGTAATCCTCATGAATCATTTTCGTGAGGCTCGAATCGTTTCACCGATCTCCTTATAGAGTGTCCACACTATCACCTAGCAAAAGACACGCTTAGTTCGTTTTTTCAAAGGACTTCTACACCACCATAAAGAAGTCCTAAACATAATGAATGGGGTAGTTTCCTAAGTAAAGGAGCCTCGAGAGGCATATAAATTTTTGGAAGATCGGACTAAGCGTAATAATAATTGGGGGTAGTGACGATTACTCCCCGGCTCCGCTAGTTCTTCAACTTCAACAAGGCTACCAAGATGTTTGAGGTTAAATCAGATCCCTCGAGCTTAAAATTCTAATTGAATCCCTCACTAAAAGGTAGAGGCCATTTCAGTACAACAAAAAGCCTATCCCCGCCATGAATGTAAATTCAAATCCATGTAGTTTCTATTGAGTCCCCGAGCATCCCGACTCCCAATCGGCCCCATAGCCTATGAACATTCTTGTTCCATTAATAGTGAACCTAATGCCCTTGGAGACAAAATCCCAACTTCGGTTGGAGAAATAACCAACAAGTCACACCTACGGGTACAATAATCAATATGTTAGGCCAACGCACGCTATAACCAAGCTCCACCACAACAAGGACAGGATCGGTAATTATAATAATTATATCAACCAAGCTTAACTCGACAAAGTCAAGCACAAGGTCAATGTAGTTATAATAATTATAATGCTAATAGAGGTATCGTTCCCAAATAATAACTATCACAATCCTACCATAAATGATCAACGCTGAGATAGTTCCGCAAATACACCACCCATGACTACTACACCCACACAACCGGATCGCCTTGACACCTTCATACAAGTGAGCCAACAACTTTTCCAAACCATGGTTCAATCTAACCAACACATTCTACAATCCGTTAATAATTTAAACCAACAGTTAGCCCAAGAGAAAGCTCCAACTAAAAGGCGGTTTCCAGCCAAGCGATACCCAACCCTAGAACAAAGAAACACAGCCTTTGAAGTAAACGGTAATACTAGTAATGCGAAACTACAACCGTGGGTGAGCTAAATGCCATCACCACTCTCC
Source organism: Coptis chinensis (assembly GCF_015680905.1). Lineage (NCBI taxonomy): Eukaryota > Viridiplantae > Streptophyta > Magnoliopsida > Ranunculales > Ranunculaceae > Coptis > Coptis chinensis. The sequence continues at coordinate 78,451,545 of NC_141463.1, read as the reverse complement.
GCTCGACGAAGAGTGATTGATAACAAAGTAACTATGCCTATAGTTACCCCCATCAAGATTCCTACACCGGATATCGAACTAGATACCGAAATAGAAACTAAAGAACCTACCACCGTAGAGAGGTACCTCAAACCACAACCTAAGAAACAAAGCCAAGGTTACACATCAAGTCGAGGCCATACGCTAAATATAGAGCCGCTAAACCACCATTCCCTCGGTTAGCCATGCTAACCCGTGGATACAAACTTTGAGGAGATTAGGAACGTTTTCAAGAATCTAACGATAAACCTTCCTTTTCTCGGCTATAAAAAGCTACCTAACCACGCTTAAGTTTCTTGAGAGTTGTGCACTACTAGGCGTAAGACCAACATACCTAAAGACGCCTTTCTAACCCAAGCGCTTCCCAACTTTATCCGAAAAATAATGGAATTGTTAAGTACAAGGACCCCGGGTCGCCCTATCAGATAATGCACCTTAGGAGATTCTCACACGACGACCGCGCTACTGTGACACGGGGGCTAGTGTTAACTTACTCCCCGCTTTATTTGTATAAACAAATAGGTCTAGAGGAGATGCAACCTACTAAAATGACATTGCAATTAGCTGATCGGTCTATTAAATATCCTAAGGGTGTGGGTGAAAACGTGCTGGTTGAAGTCCAAAATTTTTACTACCCAGCCGACTTCGTTATCCTCGACACAGAAGTCACTAACGACTCTGTACCTATCATTTTAGGGCGTCCCTTCTTGGCTACTGATATATGCTTGGAGAACACTACTTAGAGATTTGAACTCTCTAAGTTTGATGTAAAAGCACTCAAAGTACCTTACTCACGATCTTCGTTGAGTAGAGTTAGAATAAGGATTCGAACTACCTAAAGTATAGAACAACTACAAATTGGATGTTACAATAAGGGAACTAAGGAGTAAGGTTATAATACTAGGTTTCTTCCTAACAAACATTAAAGCAAAACATTTAAGTTTGAAATCATGCACTTAAACAAAATACAAATTACTAAAAGAAGGTGGAGAGTTAATCATCCCTCATGTGAAACTATCATTAGTTGTTTATTTGAAAAAGGTTTTTGATTCTTCCTAGACTCATAGACAAGTCCCTAATGGAAAAATAGAATTGATCCCTAGCATGCATGGCTCACTTAAGAGCTCATACATGCTAGCAAGTGAAACCAAACAATGACTTATCTCTAAGCTCATTGTTTGATTCCTAACTAGACACTACACCAACTATCATTTTGGGATAGGATGTAGTGTTAGTTGTTCATCCTAAAACCTACCAAACTCACAACCAATGTTTTTCCCTCACATGAGTTGGATTAACTCCCCAAAAGGGAAGTTAGCTCATGATCCTTGGGACAAGGACTTATGAACTAATAAAAACTCAAAAGAGAAAGAGAGAGAGAGAGAGAAGAAAAATCCACAACCAAACTCACTTCTATTATATCTCTAGAAGAACAAGTGTTCCTCCATTAAAACTATTACAAGCTTTTTGCAAAAATAAAAACTAAAACTTACTTCTCATTTTCACTAAGGAACTAAAATAATGTCATGTGAGGAAAATAAGTCAAGGGAGTAAATGGAGTGTCCCCACATTTGTCTAATTTCTTCTCCATTTGAGAGAAATCTCATTTCCTCCCACGTGAATTATCAAACCACATTGATTCATTTTTATCTACCACATTAAAACAAAGTGACACCTTGCCTTTTTTTCACTATTAACACCTAATCTAATTTATTACATGCAAGGTGTCAACTTTGCACCAATAATTTGTTATCTTTGTCTTGACATGCTCCATGATTGATGACTCATCCAATCTTGTGGCCCCAAGATAGTGGGTCCATGTGCGATCCAATGGCGATCCGGTATTTTGGGCGCTTTTTTACAACTTCCGCCTATCGCGTAGAGTTCATCGCCTCGATTGTCCGGCGGCTCTCTTGTCGATTCGAGTCCCGGGTTCGAGGGTAGGAGCTTTGGAAGTTTGATGCTTCTACGGATTTGGAAGAATTCATATATATAATGCCGTTCCTCGTGCTTTATTGCGGGTTTAACCAATATTTCCATGTTTACCGCAAATACCGCGCAAAAGTATGAAAACATATTTATTTCATGATTATTAAACACATAATGAACCAAATTTATATGTCTCAATGGGGTTTCATAATACACTTTTGGATGCTTATCACACTACCCCTAACAACACTTTGCTTGTCCTCGAGCAAAGAAGACACACTAAAATAGATAAGTGGCCAAAAAATGTGTAGTCCTAAACTAATTCTCGTTTAGCAGAGCGCGATTGCATTGATTGATTATATGCAACAAGGCCTTAAACCACTAGAAATTCCCTAGTGGACGAAGTTATAGCCTCGTGAGAGTTTTCCAGAAAAGATACTCACAAACTTCATTTATACTACAACGACTTCGATGATGTAAACTTGTTTCCTAAATTAATCTCGGATATCCATACATCTCCTTAGCAGGAACGAGGATTTATTTCTTTGAAACTCAAGTTAATATGTATTCAATAATTAAAACATCTACATATGATTATTCATGCGAAGGAACTTTTCATTGAAATATACTAGCGGGGTTGTTTTACGATCCTTGGAGAGCATACCTAAATGGGTTCTCACGGTATGTGTTGAAACACATATTCACTCAAAAATTTTCCACTCGTGTTTTGTTAACTCCAGTGTCATGCGGTGGGCACACATTTCCTTTATCATCTCAATGATCGGAGGAGCCGATGTCGATCAATCACGTCTACTACTTATTATCACACCAACCTACTCCTAATTGAGCTAGAGGTCTTTATTAGGTATTGTGGGGGGCTTAGGTGATAGTGTACAAGAAAATGGAAATGGATAATCAAAATTTACGAAAGTATGAGAGAATAGGGTCTTCATATATTTATACTAGAGAAATCCTTTTTCCTTTCCTTCTTCTAACCGAAGTTTTTCCAACCTTGTTCTTAAGCCTCCGGATACTAAAGATTTTTTTTTTTTTTTTTTTTTTTAAGAACATGATTCTATTTTCCTTTCTTGAAGCAAGTAACCCGACTTATATTTAAGACAAGTCTTTCTCTTTATTCTTTCCACATTTCATCCTATTTCTCATACTCATCACTTAGGTAGGTTCTTTTATTTGGTTTAATAGATGGGTAAGGAATTTTTGTGAAAGTGAAAGGTTTGATGAAAGGTTCATTGGAGTGACTAGCGGTAATATTTGTAACAGTGTAAGAATTTTTAGCTATGTCGATCCAAAGAAGGCCTAAATTCTCTTGGTTCGGTGGTGATCAAGTAAGTAGATGCATAATTTCCTCTCTAATCGAAAAACTACTCCTCTCGTCATCATCACACAAAATCACTCATATCAAGGCTTTTGGTTAGATTCTCACAGGATTTATAGTTTAAGTAACTAACCCGTTGGTTTCCGAAACTTACCGCTATGTACAATCAATGATACTCAGTACATGAATATTCATGAAAAGATGTATAAACTATTAATCGCGATATATTATCTAAAATTTCTTAAAACAAAATCCTAATTCGGATACTAATGTGAGATTTCTAGACAATTTTCATCATTGAAAAGGAAACAAGACTTTGTCACTAAGTACAATTATTAATATGAAAATAAAACTATATATAGGCTACAAGATGCCTAATTTTGCTATAGGTTTAAAGCACCCCCAAACGAGAATGATGCTTAGTCCTCAAGGATCAATAATTAAAGAGAGAAAGTACCGAGAACCGTGGAGCAAAATTAGGGCTAGATTGTTTGGAACCGAGAGGTTGGAGATCATAATATATTATTTAGAAAGAACAAGAAAATGTTCAATAGCACACTAAACATAGCACACGATATAATAAACCACAAAGATACCTAAACATGAAAAACAATAGCACACCAAATAAAAGGTTTAGCTAGATATATGTACAATGGCAAACTCAAGTTTACCATCCAAAGGGATCGGAAGGTCTGGCGTCCTCTTTAAGGAAATGCATTTCCTTAGCATCACATAATAGATAATAGTCTGCCAAATTTCTACCCATTCTTTGTCTCCTGATTCCCTCAAATTGGTCTTCATCTTTTCGTCCTTTGGGTAACATCGAACATGCCTCGTATCGAAATGGACGCTTCCATTGATGAAAAACCTCAATGAGCCGAATGATTCGTTTCTTGGGCACATGGAATCCACCTTGACCCAATCATGAAAAGTAGCCGCAAACCGTGGGAAATGTGTCTTCATGATTCGGCAAGCGGTGACTGGTAAAAGTATATACTTATCCTGAAAAGTTCGAGCTCGTTTTCAGCCGGAGATAACACAACCCAAAATGTTAAATAATGCATGACCCTGAAAGCTAGTGCACTGAATACAACGCATGCTTTCCTCATCATGGCCGATGAAAAATGCCAATCTCCCATAATGTTTTGGAGTACAAATAACATGGCAAATCCCCATGTTCATGGTCATGCTTGCTAATGGAATGGTGATGTTTAAGCCATGGCACATGGCCATCTCCTTCTCGTTTGATCTCAAGACCATCACCATAAGAGTCGCAAACGCTTGCCAATCGAAAAAAACGGTAAGAATTATGAAAGATGTAACGCCAAGATCAAAGCCAGGTTCGTGGATATGGAAGGTCCAAAGTTAGAGCAAGTTGTTGTTCAGAAAAGATATGAGGTGTGTCACCAACTTCGGATTGTGAATCCGTCTAAAGTAGAAACCATGCGCATGGTTGAATGCCGGTGTGTCATCCATATTAGCATAAAAGTATGCAGCCAAACTAGGAGAATAAGTTTGGTCGGTTGAAGAATTAGGGAAGACCACCCAATGTTTGTGATGTAATCATGGAATAGATGGCCATAGGCATTGGAATCCATCATAGATTGAAAGGATTGCTCGGGGAATGATTTTTGGGAGGGACCATGGATGATGAAGATGTGTGTTTGATGAAGATGCCATAGTGGATGAAGTAATAAACTAGGTAAATGACAACCGGGATGGAAAAATGAGTATGTAAGAAAATAGACCCTCCAGAGTAGCACATGTTAAAATTATATTAGTCACAATGGAAATGATGACAATCCTACTAAGCATTTCATACAAAATAAAACAAAAAGATAAGATAAAATACATAGATACAACGGAAAACGTAATAACATATATGATTATATACTTATTGACTTAGTAATATCATGGATTCTCGATATTGATCTAGGAGATGCATATTTTGCAACACCATCATTTAGGTCTTCTATTTGTTGGCCGAAGCCATCTGAATGTCCCCTTGGTCGCAGAGAGACGGTTTGATTTTCCATTAGGGAGAGCATGATTTTGCAAGGATTGAGAATGATTTTCCAAGATCTCTTCTGCTCAACATCATGAGTTGCTTGACGATCTTGGAAATCTGAAGAGTTGTGATGATGATATTCGACGAAGGCGTGTAGTTCCCTCAAACCCCCACGATGAAGAAGTTTAATGCCTTCCATGGGATTAATAATATTGACATGGCATTTTCATCAAATAAATGGTCGAATTTGAGCTTGGGGTGTTCTCTCATCTATCGAGAATTAGGGGTCCAAAAACCAACAGAGTAGTCTGTTTGAAAGACCTTTATATATGCTCTTTGAAGGGGTGTCTCTGGAGAAATTACTGGATAACCCCAACGCATCATAATCTGCGTAACCAAAGTGGGTAGAGCTGCTGACCTTCTTGTTTTCTTGGTGATTACGTTCCAGAGGTGTTGGATCATACAAAAGTCATCTCTCTGAGTTTGCAAAATCCAAAGTAGGTGAAGCTGAGGCTTTGTGATTTCAGATTGGTGTGATGTACCTAACACATTATGTCCCAACCGATTGGAGCACAACACGCTTGATTCGTTTCAAAGAGCGTTGAAGAACAATGTGATGTGTATTTTCGACGCCGCCATGAGATACCTAGCTCATGATAAAAGTTTTTTGAAATCAAATGATGACTCTTGAAAAGGGACTCTTGGTTTTTTATTGGGATTTGAAGTATGTCGGAGATCATGTCCTTATTCAATTCAATCGTTGTCCATAGGCATTGAAGTAGAATTTTCCATCTTCATAACCGCTAAATTGGTAGAACATCAAAACCAATTCTCGGGAATAACTAGTCGATGAATGATATAGAAGAAGTGTCCATCCTCGACGATGATTTCGAGTGTCAAAATAAGGAGAAAACCGCCTTCTTGAAAGATTTCGGGTAGTCTTTCTCTGCCGTTATTTTTCTTGGTTGAGCCATTATTGAGGGAAGGATAGTGAAAATTGTATGAATAAGAATGGCTTTAAAAAGAAGAGATTTATAGGCAATCTATGAGGCTAACCAATCACGAGTCCAAGTGTAGTTAATGACCCATGTGATTATGAAACGACATCATAGGGGATCCACAAGAAGTCTTTGTCATGTCGGATATCCAAATATAATTAATGAGATTGTTTAATGTTTAGAAAATACGGGAGGAAAGTTTCACGCAGGGTAGTTAAACTTACACGTAATTTCAGAATGATGATCATAACTTCGGTAATAGAATATGGATAGAATAATCGAAATGATGTGTGACAAGTGTTATGTGTACCTTGTAGCGTCTTGCGATTTTCTCTTAACACCATGTGTATCCATTAATGATTTTGGTGAGTTTTGATGGCCTTTCTTTGTTATGGTTTGTTTATTATTATTATTTATTTATTTTTTTTTACTTATTATTATTATTTTTTTTATTATTATTATTTTATTATTATTTTTATTTTTATTATTATTATTTTTTTTTATTTATATATATATATATATTTTATTTTATATTTTTTATTTTTTATTTTATTTTATATTTTATATTTTTTTATTTAATTTTTATTGTTATATATATATATATATATATATATATTTTTATTAGAGAGGAAAAGACAACTAATATACACAACTAATTAATACGGAACTTCTCCATTTAATACGTAACCCGTACAAATGTGTGAGAATTATTTAACACACCATACTAATATACAAAATGAAAATCGGAAAAAAAAAATTTACATAGATCTAGTTATGTTTGCGATCAAGTTATGCATGAGTGACAAGAGAATGATGATAAACAACATTATCATCAATTAATGTGATAGCCCATTCTCGTTGCTCCTTTCCCCATCGCTCTAGTTTATTCATTATTGTCAAGAAATTGAAAATTTGTGAAGAAGAAGTTGTGAAGATTGAGAGAAGGGAATGAGTGAAAGAGGAAAGGAGAGTTGTATTTATAACTTGATTTCGATCGTTGGGCATCGACCGTTTGGATCGATCCGTTGGGTTCGACCGTTGGGCTTTGAGAGTAGGCCCAATGAATCAAGGAGCAAACTCATATTTTTGAAAGTACTATATTAAGCATAACATAAATAATTTCTCATTTAAACCGTGCGGAGATACAAAATTATGAGAAATCAACCGATATATAATAATTTAGCACTAAAAAAAAAAAAAAACAATGCATTAGGGAAATAAATGACATAGTCATTTCTAAACCAAAGAAAATAAACATCTCTTCGGAATCCTCGGGTTAGCGAAAGAAGAACCCCAGGGTTTCTCGTCTTGACCCACGGACGAACTTCAGCCGAAATGATCGGGGAATGTGGCCTATAAGATGTAAGAACCGATCTTGGAATTAACTTTGATTAGCCATCATCATTCTCTGGAATTGGCCTTGGCGATTTCTCATTTCTTCTTTGGAATTCATTAAAGGAAGTAATCATCTCTTCTGGCGAAGAAACATCCTGCATACTAGAATTCATGTTCCTCAAGGCATCCATAGGAGTATTGATTCGGTAGCGTATGGTATCTTCATTAAAACGATCGGTGGTGAAAGAGGGAGGAGGAGGTGCGTTATCATGCTCAATGTCATCTCTAGCTCTTGGGTCCCAATGGTCCAAAACACAAGTCTCAAAATTCCAAAATTCTCGAAAGCCCTTGTTTCAATGAAAGGCGTAGCGATTTGGAACCCTAAGTTAAGCATAAAATTTGAGTAACAAGTCTGACAAGAGGAGCTGACCTATTTGACGCCGGTCGTTAAGAATAATATGCCCGGAAGTGGACCATACGAGAAAGTGTGCTTCTTCTCCCGCAGGATCCACGGCGGTGCAAGAAAGTCTTGTTCACGTCGACGTCTTTGAAGTTCCAATGGCGTTGTGCGCCAACCATTGAGTGGCGGCTAATTGGTTACGTCTGGCGAATCTTTGGTACACGCAGATTCGAGCCAGTGTTGTACTCTCCCTCGAGAAGCGTGTCAAACATCAAATCCCTCGTGGTGGGATACTCGACAATAACGGAATTCGGGGCTATCCGAGTTAATGTCGGAATCTGCGCGGTATTCAAATCAACTCAGGCGTGAGTTCACGTTCCATCCCATCCGCCGTAATCCAAAATTAGGTCACCCGGAAACCTCCATTGTTATAAAATTTCAACACCAAATCTTGAATATTGAGCTGGGATTGATGCAAAAGATATTCCCACTCTCTACTTTCAATTTCCTCATCAAAAATGGGTGAAACATCCCTAATTATATAGATTTGTGAAATTTCTCTCGACTGTAATTCGTCTTCGTGCTGCCATAGCGCGGTTTAAATTGAATTTTGATAGTGCAAATAGTAAGAGGAGGTGGAGGAGGTGCTGCTGGAGGAAGGGGGTGGAGTTTGGTGGAGGTTGACCAGCGTCTTGTGGTGTCGATTCGATTCAGTGGTGGAGGGTCGCGCACGCGAGGTGTATGTTGGGGGACCAAGATCCGGTTTTTGTGGGAGAAGAAAATAGAGGGGGGAACGCGTGGGTGCCCCGCGCGTGGGCTTTGTACCCGGATCTTGGGTTTTAGGTCGGGTCAAAATTTTGGCCCAAGTACAAATGAATTACAGAAATTCCTCTTATGTCCCAAAAGTTCGAAATTTCAAACGTGGAAATTTGATTCGTTTCAACTCGAATTTAACGGATGAGATATCAAAACGATCGATTATTAAAAAATGCCATCCACTAGAATATGAAAAATCACATTCAAACATCAATTTTTTTTTTTTTTTTTTTTTTTTTTTTTTTAACAATCTTTGGTTTTATTTATTTATCCTTTATATACAAATGTACAAGTCGAGAAAAGAACGTGTCAACAACACCGAAATCCAAATAAAACAACACATCACAAACACTTTCGGGGCAACTTTCATGTCGGCTCTGGTGAACCCAATCCACCCGGGCGGCTTATCCTTTATGTTTTGGGGCTGGGGTTTAGGGCGGTACCATCCTTGACCAATGTGCAATGGTCTAATAATAATATTACCCTTAGTACATATGGTATAGCCTCAAAACCGCCCGAAAGCAGATCACATAGAAAACTGAATGGGGTTGGCACGGGGCAATCCATTGCCCGTCTGAACTATGAAATATCCAGATGGTGCATATCCGACTTCTCTTTGGGCACCATCTTTGGGTGCTAATAAAACAAAACGTGTATATACATGTTGAGTCTTTTAATGTCGGATCCTCAAGACGCAATGTGAGTCTTTTAACGCCGATCCTCAAGACGAATGTGAGTCTTTTTAACGCCGATCCTCAAGAAGGCGAATGTAGAGTTTTTAACGTCCGATCCTCAAGACGAATCCCAACCTCAATAAGAGAAGCAACGGGCGACGACGAAGTTTATCTGTTGAAATAGTGTCGGACAATAATATACACCTTATACCGCTCATCTGGATAAAAGATCAAGACACATGACCCGAAGGAGTTTGACCGGTTCATACACCACCCCATCCTTTTAAACAAATCGCTTTTCGAGCAAAAAACTCTACGACCATTACCAATTCGAGATGGGTGAGATTTGGACCAAATGATGAGTTGGAGTTCGCGAGGAAGAGAATAGAAAAGGTAGGGATGTCCAAATGGGTACCCGACCGCCCCGAACCCGATTTTTTTCGGGTTTTGAACGAATATCGGGTTACCGGGCCCGGTTCCCTATTCTTTTTCAATTTAAAAGTTCGGTTCGGGTATTTGTTGGATACATGTGACCAAACCCTCACTACCCTAACCCTATATTTAATTTTCCGTCGGGTTCGGTTCGGGTTTCGGGTATGGTAAAACCGAAATATATGAAATAAAAGAATATTAAATCTCTTCATCGTGGCGTCATTTTCGGTTATTAGATCTCAAGATCTCAAGAAAAACCTCTTTTTTCATCTAATTAATCAAAAGCCATCTTAACTTTAATGGATTTGATCTTGTTTAACTTTAACATCGTTAAAAAGCCACCCAATTGATCATCAAAGATTCAAAACACAATGCGATTGCATTTTTGAAAAGCAAAAGAAGAGAAAAGTAGACCAAACAAAGCAAGCAATTCCAAGACAATAACTTCAATAAGATTGATGGTTTTTTTGGGAGTTTCGACTTCTTGTGGTGGTGTGAATCTGACCTGTTGATTTGACAATAAGATTGATGGCTTTTTGGGAGTTTCAGTTTCTTGTGGTGGTGTGAATCCGACCTGTTGATTTGCTCAGCCTTGGTGACCACATTTAGAAAGAAATTATTTGAGGTGTCTTGTAAATTTTACGAGTGAATGCAAACTTAGTAGCACCATCAAACCCACCAATCTCTTCATCATGAACGTGTGATTGGGTTGTCTTGTTCTTGGAGAGTTGTTGGAGGGAAGAGAGAGAGTAGTAGTAAGGGTACGGTCAAAGGTAATTTGTCTTGAAGACCAAAAGTAAATAGTAATGAAATAAAAGACTAAAAAGTTTGTTGAAGATAAATAGATAATAAATGAAAATATAGTTGTTGGGAATTATGGTCCAGTTCGGGTTCGGGGTTTGGTCGGGCATTTTTACCCTATATAACCTGGGTTTTGGGTTCGGGTTCGGTCCGATATGGTTTAATATAGCTTTTTAACCCTTTTAACGGGTTTAGGGCCAAATTATCGAATCGGGTTGGTCGGTCCGGGTTTAGATAGTGTGACCAAACCCGACCCTATGTATTTCGGTCCGGTTCGGGTTCGGGTTTTGTCGGGCTCGAGGCGGGGGTTCGGTCGCGGGAGTTTTTCGGGTTTTGGGCGGGTTTGGGGTTTAGTTGAGAAATGGACATCCCTAAGAAAAGGGAAGAGAAAAAGAGTTGAAATTTTTGGTACCCATTGTTTTCACCGAGGCACGTTTGCTCGATTATCGAAAGACATTTATACTTTCGGTTCAATTAGAGTTTTTGTGGACTAAGGTTCCTGAGAACTACAACCACACTCTAGGGAATTTTAGAAAAGAAAATAGAAGAGGGCTCTACCCTAATGGCATACTTTCCTCGTTTAAATACATGGAAAGAAGTACACCAATGAATCTATTAGTCCGTGTAGACCGGATCATTGAGAAGAGTCTCTTCGACATCCGGAGAGCATTGACTTCATGATAATGTTTAAAGCTTTCATCATTTACTTGAATTCGCTACCATCATTTTTCGTTTTCCACGGAGATAGCCCCATAGGGGTGACCCGAAGAACGATGAAAGAACCGGACCATCGAGTTTTTAATTTTCACGGAAAAATGTGTAATCTTGAGTTGTACATCAAAACTTTTGACCCGATTTTGAACTCTTTTCGCAATATGTGCTTGTCATGCACTCTTTTCATGTTGGCTTTATAGGATTTCGAGAGATCATAGGCATCACTCGAATTTCCTCAAGCTCGTTTAAGCTGCAATTTTCTCTTTTTAAGCCCGCCGTTAGTGTTATAATTTAGGCTTTTGATGGCCCATAGGGCCGCGGTGCTCAAGTTCAACCGGCGCGGATGACAAGGTTTTCCAAAAACGAAGCGATCTGGAGACATCCCTATAGGTGTCTTAAAAGGCGCTTAGATGCCCACAAGGCATCGGATAATCGTAGAAATCCGATCTTTCCTAGATGGATTGACAGTTTTTTCCAAAATGGATTTTATTTCTCGATTAGAGACTTCTACTTGACCACCGGTTTGAGGATGATCACGAGTTTGCCACTTTGTCGCGTGACTCCATATTTCTTTACTAATGATTCAAAATTTTATTGCGAAATGTTTTCCCCATCACTAATTATAGCTTTTGGAACACCAAATCGAGAAAAATATTTTCTTTTACAAACAAAACTACCGTTTTATGATCGTTAACCCGCGACATGCCAATGCCTCAATCCATTTTGACACATAGTCAACTGCTACAAGTATGTATAGGAAGCCATGAGAATTTGGAAATGGATCCATGAAGTCGATGCCACATACATCAAAGATTTCCACAATTAGAATGGGATTTAAGGGCATCATATTGCGTTGAGTAATGCGACCTAACCGGCGGCAATGATTGCATGCTTTGCAATGCTCATGTGCATCTCTAAACGGTGTTGGCCAATAAAACCACATTGTAGAACCTTGGCGCAGTTTTCTTACCACTAAAATGACCACCACAAGATTGTTCATGGCGGAAGGATAACACATCGTTGTGTTCCCGGTTAAGAAATGCAACGGGCGGTTAGTTAGTGCGAACAATACTTGAAGAGGTAGGGATCATCCCGAAATAGAATTTCACGATGGATAAAAACTTTTTCCGGTCATTCACGAGACCAAGATAAAGGAACTTCCTCGGTAACTAAGTAATTTACTATGTCCGCTAGCGCACCAAGGGGGACGAAAAAATAGAATACAAGTGTTCATCCGGAAAGGAATCACGGATAGGTTCGATGTCGATATCAACATCAGCGACAAGTCTTGATAAATGGTGCGTAACCACATTTTAAGCTACCTTTTTATCTCTAATTTCGAGAGTAAACTCTTGCAAAAGGAGAATCCATCGGATCAACCTTTGTTTTGCATCTTTTTAAGCTAATAGATAGCGAAGTGCGCGATGGTCGGTGTAGACAATAGTTGGAGAACCCACTAGGTAAGGGCCGAAAACTTATCTAACGCCAGCGTATACAATAGCGAAAACTCTTTCTCGGTGGTGGTATAGTTACGTTGAGCTTCATTAAGGGTTTTACTTTCGATAGTAAATGACAACCGGCTTATCTTCGGCGTTGCCCTAGTACACTCAATAGCATAGTTAAACTGCGTCACACATTAATTCAAAAGGTTTAGACCAATCGGTGGTTGAATTATAGGAGCGGTAGTTAATCGCGGTTTTAATACCTCAAAGGCTTGTTTGCAACTGAAATTGAAATCAAAAGCGGCATCTTTAAGCGGAGATTGGTTAAAGGTCTAGCAACCTTTGAAAATCTTGAATAAATCTCCTATAGAAACACGCATGTGTCCTAAGAATCTTGTGAATGTCTCGAACAGTTTTGGTATAGGAAGTGAAGCAATTTTTTCTATCTTAGCTTTGTCTACTTGATTCCGTCCTTTGAAGCGATATGTCCTAAAACTATTCCTTTAGTAACCATGAAATGGCATTTTTCCCAATTAAGAACAAGGTTTTCTCTTCACAACGTGTAAAGACCTTTTCAAGATTTGATAGACAGACTATCGAAAAGAATCTCCATAAATTGAGAAATCGTCCATGAATACTTCCATAAACCGTTCAACCATATCACTGAAAATATGAAGCATGCGGCGTTGGAAAGTACCGGTGCATTGCAAAGGCGAAAAGGCATTAAATCTATATGCAAATGTACCAAATGGGCCGGTGAACGTTGTCTTTTCTTGATCGGCCGGGTCTATGACTATCGAAAATAACCGAATAACCATCAAGAAAGCGATAATAGGCATGACCGGCTAAACGTTCGAGCATCGATCGATGAATGGAAGTGGAAAGTGATCTTTACAGTGGCGGCATTAAGTTTCGCGATAGTCAATGCATATTCGCCATTTCTTGGGATCTGGCGGAAATGCATTCATCTTTATCATTTCGCACAACCGTAATGCCGGATTTCTTTGGAACTACGTGTCTACGGGACTCACCCAAACACTATCGGAGATAGGGTAAATAATACCAGCATCTAGTAATTTTAACACTTCCTCTCGGACCACATCTTTCATGGTAGGGTTTTAGGCGTACTAGTTCCACGCCGCGACGTCTTTGCATTTTCTTCGGTGTATCGATGGGTGCACACATTAGGTTCAATGCCTTTAATGTCATCTAGGGACCATCCAATAGCGAGCGATGTTGTTGAATGACATTAATTAAACGAGCTTCGATCGTCGGTTAATTGTGAAGAAATAATAAGCGGGTGACGAACATCGACATCAAGTCATGCGTATTTTAATTCGAAGGAAGTGGTTTTAATTCAGGGGTGAAGGGAATTGGGTATTAAAGATTCTTGAGGAAGGTCATCATCCATGTAGTAAACAGATTGATGATCATCCAAGTTACTTGACATCATTTGTAGGGTCAAATAATGGTAATGCGACTCTAATAACTAATTTACTTCTTGTGTATAATCATCGTCCTCAAACTCGAGAGTAAGCTAAAGGAAAGAAATCGGTACACTTCATCTTCGGAAAAGAGTTTGTAAAATACTCTTTGCGGAATCTTTAACAACCACTGTTAACCTCACCATCAATGTCAGGCTCTGGAAGTTGTTTCATCAACTTGAACACATTCACCTCGACCGAAAGATTTCCGAAGGACATGGTCATGGAACCATCTCGACAATTAATAAGAGCATTAGCAGTGGCAAGGAACGGACGTCCTAAGATGATAGGAATGGAATCACATGCAACCTCTGTATCCAAAATAACAAAGTCTACAGGATAGAAGAAATCTTGGACTTTTACAAGGACGTTTTCCACAATTCCTTTTGGATACTTTATGGAATGATCTGCTAACTGTAGAGTCATGGTGGTAGGTTTAAGTTCATGAAGACCTAGTTGTTTAAATAAATAATATGGAAGTAAGTTCACACTAGCTCCTAGGTCTAGTAGAACAGTAGCCGTGTATTTGTCGCCTAAGGTGCATGGAACCGTTGGTCTACCAAGGTCCTTGTATTTTACTATACCATTGTGTTGGTGATGGAGGAAACTGTTGATGAGGAACACTTGTTGAGGAACATTAGTTCTTCTTTTTGTGGTGCACATATCTTTGAAATTTTTGCATGTTTTGGTAATAATTTTAAGGCATCGAGAAAAGGTAAGTTTATTGTTAAATTTTGAAAAGTCTCTCAATTTCAAAGAAAATTGTCATCGGGTTTATTCTTTGCTAAAGCGTCTTTGAAACGGTGCCTTAGGGCGAATTTGGCAAAGGGGGTCTACTTGCTTGTTTCCTACATTCGAGAGGTGTTGACTTTGTTGAATCACGGGAAATCTTCCGTAGGTTCATTATTAGAAATAGATTCCTTGGAACCCTCTGTTCTTTTGGTTGATTATCCGCATCGTGTCGATTGTCGGCGAGTTTTTCCGGATCGTAAAGTAGTGATTGCATGCACCTCACCTTGGTTGGGGGTGCTTGTACCGGGGCATTGGTGAGTTCAAAGGTCGTGTTTGCTTGGTTTAGGGGTTTGGAAGCGCTTGTGCGAGAAACACGCCTTCGACTCTTTTCTTCGCCATTCTTTGAAGTGATTGTTGGATAGGCGTTAAAATTTGAGACTGTTGGTTCATGTATGCCGGAAAAAGTCTCATTTGTCCTATCCGTAATGGTTGGCGCGAGTTTGCAAAACGGTAGTAGTTCTCGATTATTGCTTAGAAGTTGTTGATTATAGTTGGGATTTGGATTAAATTTGGAACAAGGTCGCGGTTGGTCCGATAATTAGCATTAGAATTATTTTGAAATTGACCTTGTTGGTATTGTTGATTATTTCCTTGGCGGTATGGAATAAAATTATTGGTAGGTCGAACAGGTTGATTAGCGAAACCAGATTGAGGAGCCCCATTTGTTGGTTATTTTGACGCCAAGCGAAATTCGGATGTTGTCTCCACGGTGCATTAGGAATGTTGAATGCACATGCCTCCTCCGCTTGTTGAGTAGGGAAACATATAACAAAGGACAATATGCATCAGGATGATCAGGACTAAGACAAAGGACACAAGGAGTGGTGTCAACGTTCATGACTGGTTTTGGTAGTTGATCGTTTACTTGAACTGCAAGGGCATCTACTTTTTTAGTTAGGGATTCTATCAAATTTTTATTTTGAGGGATCGGGTTTTACCTCAAAATAGATGTGGCTTTTGTAACAATATCCTTTGATGATCTAGGCGGCTCGGTGTTACCCCAACAGTACCTTTTTTAAACGTTTTTCAAGAAAAGTATAAGCTTCCAAGCTCCTTTGTCCATGAAGCAACCTCCGTTCATTATATCAAGAGTTTCTTTTTGATGATCGATCGCATTGCACTTCATTAAAGAATGAGCGAACAAGGACGACTTTTTCTAGTTGGTGGTGAGGACATTCTAACGAAAGATCAATAAAAGCGACTCCATGCTTCCGTAAAGGATTCATGAGGATTTTGACGGAAGAATTGAATTTTCTGAAGCATTTCGGTTGTTTTCTTAGTGTAAAACCTGAAGCATGAAAGCTTGAACTAGTTTATTCCATGTGTCTATGGATTGTGATTGTTGTCCCGCTAGCCGATTGACGCTTTTTCGCTAAAGTGAATGGAAACGGTCCGAAGCAAAGAGTTGTTCCTTAGAGGCTGGCGGATGATGAAATGTTGTTGCCACTTGTTGAAGTCTACGAAGATGATTGTCACGGTTTTTCGTGCTCCAAACCATGATATATTGGTAACAAACTGAAAACGTTTGGTGGGATCTGAAAATCACCGACAATGTCCTCAAGTTTGATCACGGGGAAGAAGGTCCTTCCCGTAATGCGATATAGAAGTCCGGAGGGGGCTTCTCTGGCGGTGGAGGATCGTCGGCCATAATGACGAAGTTGATGGCGGCGAAGGATTGTGATCAAGGTAATTAGCGTAGAAGAAGAACAATTTTTATGTGAGAACTTACGCAAATTGCTTATCGTATTTTTTCGACGATAGGTTTGTTCAATTTCTTTAGTAGAACCAGACCTTAATCTCATGCAAGCATAAAATTAGATCTAACTTACAGAAGGAATTATGAGGACTCGAATTTTATTATTATCTTAAGCATTAGGGTTGAACAACATATGCCTAAGCTGCTGCTAACGTGCTTGATGAAGCTAGGAATACGTGTGCATAAACCAACGGCCCGAGTCACAAGATAGATATGAGGGGAGGATTTCCATGCAAACACCGCGGTTCTAATTAAGTAACCTCAATCTTTCAAGTTTCCTAGACACCATTGGAATATGATTAAGATTTATGGAATTAAAATTTATGCAAAGGTGGTATTAAATTAATTTAATTTTAATTTAATTTAATTTAATTTTTTTTTTTTTTTTTTTTTTTTTTTTAAGATTTATGCAAGGTTTAAAATACAAACATACAAATACGATCTACTCATACAATACTAGGTGCAGTAGCATGTGAAGGTACTCTACTCATACGTATAGCTATACGAATAGGCAAGCTTGTGTCATCGATAAATATTTCCATACGTACAGGCAAATATACATCAGTAATACGTATATGTACGCTAATTTGTAAATCGATATTACGTAAATGTATATCAATAGTAACAGGCGAATTTGAATCACTCATACGTATCTAAATACATTAGCATACCTAATCATTATACATCTGTGAATAGATGACAAAACTAAACATGCAAAGTTTTATACCTAAACTAAAATCTGACTCTTGTATTGCATAATAAATCGATTTCGACAATACTCATTGAGATTGCGAATGTCCTATAGAGAGCAGCTTTACCCCGTAGGGTTTAGAAACAACTTACCCAACTAAGATTTTAACCCTCGTTGGAATGTTCTCCTCTTTCTTGACAAAATCGACATATTAGACAATACCGGTAATGCGATATCGTGAAAATATCAAACATTTAACAAGCAACATTTATAATGTTAGAAAGACATATACCCATGCAATACAATACCATTAATATGTAAATATACATTCATATGCAATTCATGTCCGTGTAATCGTATATAAATATTTACCGGTATACGAATTTGATTCATGCATAATTCGAGGCTAAAGCTTAAATAATAATCCATAAATTTTTCCTAATACTATATACATGGCATACATGCAGAAAAACATAATAATAATAATATAAATAAATTACAATAATACTCAAAACTTGGAACTCAGTGGCTTCCCCGTTTTAAGCCAAAGATATGAAACAGACGTTTCGATTCGTCGACGCGATTAATCCCAAAGGATTATCGAATTTTTCCGGTACTGGACCAAATATTTAGGCCTGGAAATGGATCAAGGTGGATCAGGAGATGCTGGTGGCTGAAAATGAGCAATAACAAAAGAAATTCACCCGAGGACGCGGGTCCCACTCGCGCACGCGACTCCACCCAAGCGCACGCGGGTCTTTTTTTTCAGAATGACTTCGAATTTTCACAGAAGTCTTATAATTTGCTGCAATGATGTTTCCCAGTCCTAACTTTTGGAACCTGGCAGTGGAACGAATTTTTTTAGCGAACAGGTTGTTTACGAGGCAAAAAATACGAAAAAAAAAACAAAAAAAACGTAAAAACAAATGAAACGTAAAGGAAGAAAGAGAATGGGGGTTCCCCCTTGATGCAACTTTCGATCTTTAGCACAAGTTCTATGGCTTTAGAACAGCAGCGGCGCCATTTGATATTTGCTTTTTACGACCACTTAGAGTTTAGAACTCTCTAAATTGAACCAAAAGAAATCAAGGTTCCTTACTCACGATCTTCGTTGAGTAGAGTTAGAATAAGGATTCGAACTACCTAAAGTATAGAACAACTACAAATTGGATGTTACAATAAGGGAACTAAGGAGTAAGGTTATAATACTAGGTTTCTTCCTAACAAACATTAAAGCAAAACATTTAAGTTTGAAATCATGCACTTAAACAAAATACAAATTACTAAAAAGAAAGGTGGAGAGTTAATCCTCCTCATGTGAAACTATCATTAGTTGTTTATTTGAAAAGGGTTTTGATTCTTCCTAGACTCATAGACAAGTCCCTAATGGAAAAATAGAATTGATCCCTAGCATGCATGGCTCACTTAAGAGCTCATACATGCTAGCAAAGTGAAACCAAACAATGACTTATCTCTAAGCTCATTGTTTGATTTCTAACTAGACACTACACCAACTATCATTTTGGGATAGGATGTAGTGTTAGTTGTTCATCCTAAAACCTACCAAACTCACAACCAATGTTTTTCCTCACATGAGTTGGATTAACTCCCCAAAAGGGAAGTTAGCTCATGATCCTTGGGACAAGGACTTATGAACTAATAAAAACTTCAAAGAGAAAGAGAGAGAGAGAGAAGAATTAACAACAACCAAACTCACTTCTATTATATCACTAGAAGAACAAGTGTTCCTCCATTAAAACTATTACAAGCTTTTTGCAAAATAAAAACTAAAACTAACTTCTCATTTTCACTAAGGAACTAAAATAATGCCATGTGAGGAAAATAAGTCAAGGGAGTAAATGGAGTATCCCCCACCTTTGTCTAATTTCTTCTCCATTTGAGAGAAATCTCATTTCCTCCCACGTGAATTATCAAACCACATTGATTCATTTTTATCTACCACATTAAAACAAAGTGACACCTTGCCTTTTTCTCACTATTAACACCTAATCTAATTTATTACATGCAAGGTGTCAACTTTGCACCAATAATTTGTTATCTTTGTCTTGACATGCTCCATGATTGATGACTCATCCAATCTTGTGGCCCCGATAGTGGGTCCATGTGCGATCGATGGCGATCCGGTATTTTGGGCGGTTTTTACAACTTCCCCCTATCGTAGAGTTCATCGCCTACGATTGTCCGAGCAGCTCTCTTATCGCATTCGAGTCCCGGTTCGAGAGGTAGGAGCTTTGGAAGTATGATGCTTCTACGGATTTGAGAAAAATTCATATATCGCTGCCGTTCCTCGTGCTTTATTGCGAGGTTTAACCAATATTTCCATGTTTACTGCAAATACCTGCAAAAGTATGAAAACATATTTATTTCATGATTATTAAACACATAATGAACCAAATTTATATGTCTCAATGGGGTTTCATAATACACTTTTGGATGCTTATCATGTATCATTGTCTGTTCCGGAAGAGCTTGAGAAGTTAAATCCTAAGAAATTTTGTCATCCACTCTGTTGTCTCCTATTCCATCTCTTAATTATAATATTGTTATAAACACCTTAATATGCATATGTTTAGCACTTTGAGAGCACCATTGCTCGGTAGCATTGCCCACTAAACTTCCACCTTATGTCTTGAATTCCCTCCAGTGTCCTAATTTCTCCATCAAAAAATAAAAATGATAACACAGAACAAACATTTTTAGAAAAAATATATTAGAAACAAAAGGAGAATTTAAACATACTTCATCATCAATTTAAAAAACAATTAAATGACAAAAAAAAAGGTCAAGAAGTATGCTTTTTCTAGCCCAAATTCAATACATCTCAATAAGTGTTTCTTCAAATAGAAAAAGGACACCAAAACAGAGTCAGGTCATTACCATAAGCAAAACAAATAAGAACCTCACAATAACATGCATGTTTTTGAAATAGATACAAAAAATAAATAACTAAAAATCATAAATAACTAACCAAGTGAAGAGAAAGAAAAAAAAAAATGAGAACACAATAATTCAAATAACAAATATTGACCTTGTCTTTTTTCATCACATACCTTAATTCGATTTAGATCTTGAGCCTTTTTCCTAGGTTTGGTTATGTATATGGTCTCCAAGACCACAATAAATAATTCTCGTTGACCATGTCTTGGGGATGAGATAGTCACTTATCATTGATAGATGTAAAAAATGTTGCAGGGGCTTGAAGGCTGTATTGAAAAGAAACGATAGAGTTAGATGGAACTTTCAACTTTTTGAGAAGAAGAAGTCTGCAATAATAACGATGAAGTTGCTGCTTCGAACAATTCTGATTAAATAAATAACCAATTAAAGCTATAAACAAAAGATATCAGTACAAACCTACTGAAAAGTGTACCTGCATCCATTGCATCATATTGTTTTATTTCTTTCATTGAAGCTTGAAGATCGATTGGCTTTGCATTATACCAGAGCCAATTTTGCATGCATATGAGGGCTTCAACGGTGTTAGGCCGCAAGGAACTGTGAAATGGATCAAGTATACGACCTGTTGTGCTAAAAGCAGACTCTGATGCAACCGAAGTCACAGGAATGGCCAGTACATCCCGCGCCAGGAGAAAGAGGAATGGATACTCGGTGGCATTATTCTTCCACCAACCTAAGATTTCAAAAGCTTTATGTCCATTTTCTTCTTCAAGAGCATATGTCAAATACTTCTCAACCTCTGACACACTCCCCAACCTTTGCTGCTTCTAGATATACCTTCTCCATTCAGTAGCAAAGTCGTTGACCTCATTGTCAGAGACAATTTCTTCACTCTCTTTCTGTGATGCCATACTTGAGCTATTCCCAGCATACCACTCATGCAAATGTTGTAATGTAGTCTTCACTTTCCTTACAATCGAATCGATCTTCAAGGCTTCATATAAATCCATCAAACTAAACCTCACATATTCCAACTTGAACCTAGGATCGAGAACAACTGCAACTAACAATAACGGGTTGATCTTATTTTTTAGGCTCCAATGCATGTCAAACTTTTCAACCATCCTCAAAAGCATTTCACATAAATGGATTTCCTCAGAATCGCATAATTGTTTCAAACTACTCCTCACTGTGATAAACTCATGAAACAAAATATCGGAAGTGACATAGTTAGACCCAAATATGTTGTTGTTGATTCTAAATAATCTTGGAGAAACTAAACAAACATTCTAACTCTGTCCCAATCACTCTTTTCCGGAGGGCCACTATAAGACTTTTTGCTTGGATTACTTGTACGTCCCTCATCCTCATCACCATCCCTGTGCTCTCTGGATTCATCAAAGTATTGCATATATCCACCATCTTCATCCTTTAGTCTCTCAAATGCTCTTTCAAACTTTTCTGCCGCCTCCAACATCTTATATGTGGTGTTCCACTTAGTCGGTACATCTAAGCACACATTTATATCACAATCAATTTTCTCCATCTTCACACACTCTTTCCAAGTAGCCCACCTAGACAGGGAAGACCTCACATATCTCACCGCATTCCGCACCTTAACTATCGATTCATCAAATGTTTTCAATCCATCACAAACAATAAGACTTAATATCTGAGCTGAACATCTAACATGCAAAAACTGATGCTCCAAGACTACCTTTCTTTAAAAACTCAATTCCTAAGTTATTCGAGTTTGCATTATCACACGTTACAGTAAAAACTCCATTAATTTCCACTCTAGCAAACACTTCTCCACCATCCTCCCAACCGTCACACTCTTATGATTCGGAACTACACACAAACTAAGAATCTTTTTCTTCAAGTTCCATTCACTATCAACATAATGTGCAGTCACACACAAAGGCTTGTATGAGGCAAAGAAACTACGAACTCTGCTTTTATTGTCTCCACGAAGTGACTTTAGGGAAGCCCCTAAGAATATCTTCTCAAGTTTCCCATATTTGCGCGTGCTGAGTTTAAGTGGATGTGGCATTGAACTCTTGTCTGCGTCAATCAGACATTTGACATGTTTGAGGTACCTCGATCTCTCTTACACTTTCATTAAAAGATTGCCTGAAGATCTTTGCGACCTCGTCCAATTGCAGAACTTGAATCTTTTAGGGTGTTGTAATATTACTGCACTGCCTAAAATGATGAGAATCATGACACGATTGAGACATCTCAATATAAAGGGTTGTAAATCACTGACTTGGATGCTCGCTCGAATAGGAGACTTAATTGAACTTCAGACCTTACCAATTTTTATAGTTGGGCAGGATGCCGAGAGAAACCTTGAGGAGTTGCAACTACTAAACCTCCAGGGTGAGTTAGAAATCAAACACTTGGAGAATGTGAAAAATACATGGGAAGCTGCAGAAATTAAGTTGAAAGAGAAACAATTTATTGAATTATTAGGGCTATCCTAGGGAGAAGATGATTTGGATTGGAATGTGAGAAAGGAAAACAAAGTTGAATCTCTTCTATTTCATATGATGAATAAAGGAAGTCCCTCTGTTCGACCTTCAGAAAAGAAAGATTGTAATATCAGTTGTGGAGGCAATATGGAGGAATTGCTTGAATGCCTCCAACCAAACACTAACCTGAAAATGCTGCTTCTGAATGGATATTCAGGAAAAAGGTTTCCATGATGGATGGGGAATCTTCAACTCCCAAATCTTATAGAACTTGTGTTGTTCAACTGCAGAAAATGTGAACATCTCCCAAGACTTGGACAGCTCCCCCTCCTCAAGACTCTTTACATGCATGGAATGTATGCTGTGAAGCACATTCGGTTTGAGTTCTATGGTAATAACCCATAATGACCGTTTCCATGTTTGAAAGAACTTACTCTGATAGATTTTCCGAATTTGGAAGACTGGTTATGTATGGTCAGTAAAGAAGCATTCCCTAGCCTGGTCAAGCTAACAGTCAAAAAGTGTCCCAAGTTAAAGACTATGCCATGGTTTCCATCGATTCAATGTTTGGAACTACAAAATTGCAGTCAGGTGATATTAAGGTTCGCATCAGTCTAACTGCGAATAGGAAAATCATGCGTGTGTTTACTTTTTCATTTTAGACATAATTGAAAAGACCAAAAGGTTCTTTTATAAATTACTATACACACCAATAATAAGGTTAACTTGGTAATCAACCAACTAATTATTTGTTAAGTGAGGACTTTTTTGTAAATTTTGCTGACGTGGCTCACTATGAGCCTCCTGGGAGAACCAATATTAATGTAGGTAGGATAGACAGTCCTTTGATGATTTCAGTAATGGTGGGGAGTCATTGCAAGGAATCATCTGAGTGTTGTTTGTGTTGCTGGCATCGGGGGTCTAGGTGTGGAAACATGTTACATATATGGTTGAATGACATGGCATCATAGAGGGTGCTAGGAAAGCAATCGAGCAAGGATGGAGAGACATATGGATCGAATCTGACTCATAAGCCGTTGTCTATGCCTTCCGAGCAAACAAGATACATTGGAGGTTTAAAACTACATGGCAAAAACTCAAAGCGCAATTAAACTGGGCAAACATCACTAGAACATGGAGGGAAGCAAATTTTGGAGTTGATTATTGTGCTAAGGAAGGATGCACTCTTGCAAACGGTGATCAACGATGGTGGACGTATAGGCCAGACTTCATATAAGCATAAGAAACCCTAATGCAACCTACTACAGATTTACATAAAAATCTGACATGGAATTTCATCCATGGCCACATATGATGTAACTTTAATTTTTCTTTCCTTGTAACTTATTTAAAAATTTTAATGCAAAATTACCCTTTAGCAAAAATTTTTTTTTAGTAATGGTGGCATAGAAATGGGGTATATACTACATACTAGTCTATGTATTTTAATAGGAACCATGAAATACACACACACATCCATGTTTTACCTACCTTGTGTTGGGAGACTATGGGCCGGGATTATAAACAAATCAACGAGCACTAGGGAGCAATGTTTTGAAAACTGAACTGGTAATCGAACCGATTTTTTGTTAAAATGGTTCAACCATGGTTCGACTCGGTCGGACCGATGTTTATTTAGCAATTTTTTTTTTATAATTACAATAGTAAAATGAAGAAATACATGTTTTAATTTAATATTAATTGGTATTATATATCAAAATGAATTTCTTATACAAGAAACACATAGTAGCATATTGGTTTGGAGTTTGGACTATCTTATTTAGGTGCTAGGTTCAACTCTCCACATAATCAATTTTTCAATATATATATAAAATATTAGCAACTATGCATAGCTATGAGATATGAAAATTATATTAATCACTTATTTAAATTTCTTGCACCACTCTTTAAAAAAAGGAATTTAAACACCAAACTTTGAGAAAACCCATCGACTTCTTTTTGTTGTTAGGTTTAATAATAGATGTTTGTTTGAAGTTTTATGAGAATGCCCAATGTGGCGAAGATAATATTGAAACTACTTAAATCGCAGGACATTCACAATCATAATAAAAAAATTATGATAAACACTACTTAAAATACAAAACTATATTTGTCGAGACATTTATTTTCCCTACATATAATACAAATATGTTTTAGGGTTATTAGTTCAATGCATTTGCATCAAGTTTCTGATTTTCCATTAATTATTCTTTGAGGTTAGTTCAATGTAGTACGCTACATCCAGTTTTCAATTTCTCATTAATTATTTTTTGAGGTAGTTCAATGCAGTTGCATCAAGTTTCCGATTTCTTGTTAATTATTATTTAAGATTAGTTAAAAGCAATTGCACCACTTTATGATTTCCCGTTAGTTTATCATTAAGATTAATTCAGTACAGTTGTATCTAGTTTTCGATGTTTCGTTAATTAGTCTTTGAGATTAATTTATTGCATTTGCATTCAGGTTCCAATCACTACTAAAAAAAGGGCTTTTTATGACAGCTTTTAGTTGTCATGAAATACATATCATGACACTTTCTGATTGAAAAACTAGCCGCCATTCTTCAAAAATGTCATAAAAAAGTCAACCAAAATCGTCATTAAAGCTATGACAGTTCATAGAAAGGCATCTTAAAAATTCCTCCCATTATGACATATATTCGCCTTTAAAGCGTCATAGTAGGTAAATTTTACTATGACACCTCATATGTAACCGTCATAAATTATAGTTGCAACCGTCAAGAAATGGTCATTGACTACTGTGGAACAGTCATTTTATAGAACAAAAAACGTCAACAAATAGTTTACACTATGATAGTTCTTCTAAAACCGTCATTTTTTTTTTTTTTTTTTTTTTCTATTTTTTAAAAAATATATATTATTATTATATTTTTCCTGCCAAAAATACGGCATAATAACAACACCCCTGTAGAACTTGCCAAAACAACACATTTAAAAAAACAAATTGCTCCATAAAATGCACACGTACACCATCACTCCTATTCAAGAATATAGTATTCATTCTATCATTGTCCTTACATTTTCCTCAAAAAGAAAAATACAATACGAAAAATATACATTACATTGAACTTACAACTAGCTAGAAAGAAAATCTTGTTAGAAAATTCCCAAGTTGATGCAGTATAGACCACCTCCATTCTCTAAGGCAACAAACAAATGCCACATACGTTGCCTGTTTCATTTAACAACAGAGTTTAGATAGACTTCATTCAATCTTAAATTGAAACTTAATGTTCAAAACTTAATTAGATGAAAGTTGGTAGGCACTAGGCATGCATTCTACTAATAAAGACTACTCATCTTGTCAAAACAAAAAATAAAATAACAATTAGGAAATCCTTAGGTCATGCATCCATATGTAAGTAAACAACTCAAAACATATAAGGTTAAGGTAATAGGTACCAAGAGTTCAGGGGTGAAACAAATGTAGCAACAACTATAGTTACCCGAAAAACAAACCACTTACAATAAGCCTTGTAACGTAGACAAGAACTGAAATTTCATATGAACTTCGTGGGGTCATGCAATCATTTCTAAAACTCAAAATGATATGGACATTGTGGTGCGAATGTGCCTTGGCCGAAAAATTAAATGGGGTCAAAGAAATCAATTGCGAATTCACTTCAAGACCGTTACAACGCACTACTAATATAAAAATTGTTAGACAAGGCACTACTACCGACCTACTGTAAATATCTAGAATAGTACAAGTAGATGATAGTGCAATATAATTTACTAGATAAACCAAGTCTCTATTAAAGACTTTAGGAACAGATTAATAGATTCGTATGAAAAATCACATCTGAAAAAATAAGAAAACAAAGAAAACACCTAAAAAAATCAAATTAATTAAAGATAGTTAGATAAATACCGTTTTAAACATTTTTAAAAAGGCCTCAACAATGTTGGCTTATTTCCTTGGGCACGCTTCAAGATGTACTTGCTTTGGATGGAAAACAAGGGCTGCACATGACAAGCTTATATTTAGTAAAAACTTCAAAAGTTTAAAACTAACTTGAGAAAATCTTATTACGAATTATCTTTTACACACAAGGGATAACTCAAAGCCCAGCCCAACCAATATCTTAAATATTTATGTATATCAACAAACTGACATACAAATAACAAACATGTGTAAGAAAAACAAATACCAAAGAGAAGCAGGTCCATGGTAGCAGCAGGCAGCAGCAACAACACCTAACAGTAGCAGCAAGCAGTAGGCAGACACGTAGCAGCAGATTAGTACAACTTTGGTACTGCCCTAGACCATTCTGTTACTTCAGTATGACTAACGACACCCATGGACAAGGGAGTATATTAGGAAAAAAAGAAAAATGGAGCTTAGCCAAGACAAGATAAAATGGTTAGCTAATTAAGTTGCTAAAAAATGCACAACAATTGAAGAGTACAGTTAAAACTAAGTACAACACAAAGCAAAGCTTTTACACACTGACTATAGCATTAGTTATAATATGAAAGCAATTCAACCCCAAATTCAAAGTATTAGAATTTAGAACTTGATAGAGCAACCAATTATTATGCTTTCTAAAATTTGAGTAATTCTTGACTAGCAATTATTATTGAGACGACAAACAAACGTATAAGATAGCTGGACCCAAACAAATGTAGGTAGCCACGTAAGTATAAGATACTAAAGCTCCGTGGGACAGGCTAAGTGTTATTTGATTTCATGGCAGATCAACTTTAGAAATGAAGTACTCAATCTAGAAATGAAGTACACAATCTCCTAGAACTTCCCAACGCTTCAGAACACTTGAGCACCTTTAAGAAAATAACTATATGGAACTCTACTTTTCCACGTTGGTTACCATAAGGAAAATGAGAACACCTACGTTACTGAGCTAGCTAAGTATAGGAAGTAACCTATCACATATCAAGTTTCAGCTTTAACACTATAAAAAAGAACTACTTGTCAGTCCTTTCTTTTTTATTTCTATTAAAAGCCCTTGTTATTCACATAAAAGCTAGAGAAAACTAAACACAAGCACCATATTTACAGTTTTTACCACTCATTATATTTCAACCACTACAAAGCAAGCCACTGCTTTCCACTTCTCTTCACACTTCAAACACAACCATTCTTTTAATCTTTGTCATCGTTCACTTTTACCAAACATGGCCGGCCACTGAAGGAATCGAACTCACAAATAAAAGAGTAAATCTACCATGCAAAGTACCACTACATATTGTACTAAAGCGAAGCTGAAATATGGAGCTAAAGTATGCAGACACACTAGTAGAACACAGTATTCAACACCAACATCTCTACTACATACTTGTTCATTCTGCATATATAGCTACACCATTATATTCACATTATCTAATTTTGTTCAAGGTTGCAAATTAAGTTAATAATCAATAGTAAAGGGTGAATAGCAAAGAACAAAAAAAAGGTGGAGAAGTAAAGCAATGTTAAAAATTTAAGTAAGTAGATTTCTATTGGAAATTTATTCAAACAGCTTCCATGCACTTTCATAAAGACCCCAGACGGTTTAAAAAATCACAAGATCTATAACCAGTCATTAAATCCCCACAGAAACCTCGCTGCCGATTAATGGAAAAAATATATTTTGTTAATTATTACTTGTTGAGAGCAACACTGTAGATTGAGGGGTGAAGTCGTTGTTACTCTAGTTAAACCCTTTCCTTGCACAAATATACTGCAAATTGATGCATACCTTGAATGACCCGAAGTTTAAGAAACAAATAAGATCAATGGTCTACAGTGTTGAAAATTAAAATCGGGATTTTCGCACATCGAAATGATATGGATTAGTGGACGATTAAATTTGGATTTGGGAGAATTCGCATGTGGAGGCGCAATCGCTCAGAAATTTCAGAGAGGGGAAGGCAATAATTTGTTGGGTTAGGGTTTTGAAAGACAATAGAGAAGGTCTCTTCTGCCTTTTTTTTTTTTTTCTAGTTTACTTTCTCTCTCTAAATTAATTCTCTTCATGCATGACCTGACTTCTTTGACTGCTTGACTCCGAATTAAAACACTAATCAATTAGTGTATTGATGGTTCAGAAATATTTAAGCCCTATCGGTTTAGGTAATCCCTCGTAATTTTTTTTGATGCCGATTATAATTACGTCATTAGAAAATACGCAAGTTGTCGGTTTTGCCAACCCCGTCATAACATTTCTTGACACATTTTTTAATTATGTCATCAACTGTGGGCAGGTCTCATAAAACAAAGCTTAAGCTTTTGACAACTTATTACATTGCTAACATGACTGTTTTAGGAAACTCATCACAATATCAACATATTTTCTTGACGCTTGTGTCATATACGACACAGTGTTTCAACAATCTCCATAAAAATATCACTAGGACACTTATCTTGACTATTTTCAACAAAGCCGTCAAGATTAAAAAAAAACAGCCATCATAATATGTCCTTTTTTTAGTAGTGAATCTCTCGTTAATTACTCTTTGAGGTTAGTTCAATACATCTGCATCCAGTTTCTGATTTCCCGTTAATTATTTTTCTAGGTTAGTTCGATAGTTTACAATTTCTAGTTATTTATGCTTTGAGGTCAGTGTGATGCAGCAACATTCGACTTCCGATTTCCAGTTAACTATTCATTGAGGTTATTTCATTTGTATCCAATTTCTGATTTCCCGTTAGTTAATATTTGATTTTAGTTTAATGCAGTTGCATCCAGTTTTTGATTTTCTGTTAATTATTTTTTGAGGTAAGTTATGATTTTTCATCAATTTCCGATTTTATGTTAATTGTTCTTTGAGGTTAGTTCAATACATTTGCATCAAGTTTTCGATTTTCTGTTAATTATTTTTTGAGGGTAGTTCAATGTAATTACATCAAATTTATAATTTCTCGTTAATTATTCATTTAGGTTAGTTCAGTGCAGTTTCATCCATTTTTCAATGTTTCGTTAATTAGTCTTTTGAGATTAGCTCATTGCATTTGCATCAAGTTTCCAATTTCCCATTAATACTCTTTAAGGTTAGTTCAATACATCTGCATCTAATTTCTGATTATTTATGCTTTGAGGTTAGTTCGATGCAATTACATCTAATTTCTGATTTCCCGTTAACTATTCTTTGAGGTTATTTCAATGTATTTGCATTTAGTTTCTGATTTCCCACCAATTATTCTATGAGGTTAGTTAAATGCAGTTACATTCGATTTTTGATTTTCTGTTAATTATTTTTTGATTTTAGTTCAATGCATATGCATCCAGTTTCCGGTTTTCCATTAATTATTATTTGAGGTTTGTTTGATGTATTTGCATACCATTTCCGATTTCCTGTTAAATATTTTTCGATGATTTGCTTCCAATTTCTAATTTCCCATTACTTATTCTCTGACATTAGTTTAATGCAATTGCATCCAGTTTCAATTTGCAGTTAATTTCTTTTTGAGTTTAGTTTATTGAATTTTCATAAAGTTTTCGATTTCCCATTAATTACTCTTTGAGCTCAGTTATGTATTTGAATCCAGTTTCCGATTTTCTTTTAATTATCCGATGTGGTGCGTAATACCAATTTCTACTGATCAATCTGTAATGTCCTTGCAAACATAACATAAAAAATAAATTATGTTTGATTTACTATATGGGATCATCGAAGATTATCCAGTTCCCGATTTTACGTTAATTATTCTTTAAATTATACATGACTCATTATGTGGAATCTTCAAAGATTATCTATGAATAGGTGTTGTTATATTAATTATTCTGAAAAATATTTATAAATATGCCAAACTATTATGTATTAATATTATATTGATCACTCATCTAAATTTCTTATAACGTGAAAACCTCACTCTCCATTTAAAAAAAATAACTGACCTTTGATAAAACCCTTCAGCTTCATTTTATTGTTTAACAATAAAGGTTTGATTGAAGTTTTGTGAGATTGCCTATAAGACGAAGTTCATATATATTGAAGCTACTTGAATAGCAAGGAGTTCCCAATCATACGGAAAGAGATAAGATAAACATCATTTTAAATGTAAAACTATATTTATCGAGACATTTCCACAATATATAACCCAACTATGTTTTGAGGTTAGTTCAATACATTTGCATCCAGTTTTTGATTTTCCGTTATTTATAGTTTGAGGTTAGTTCAATGCAGTTGTATCCAATTTCCGATTTCCGTTTTTTTTAGGTTAGTTCAATGCAGTTGCATCCAGTTCCCGATTTCTCGTTAATTATTCTTTACGGTTAGTTCAATACATTTGCATCCAATTTCCTGTTAATTGTTCTTTGAGGTCAGTTGAATGAATTTGCATCCAATTTCTGATTTCTTGTTAATTATTCTGTGAGATTAGTTTAATGCATTTTTATCCAGTTTCCAATTTCTCATTTATTATTTGATAAGGTTGTATTTGCATATAGTTTTCGATTTCCCGTTAATTATTGTTTGAGGTTAGTTCAATAAATTTGCATTCAGTTTTTTATTTCTTGAGGTTAGTTCAATGCATTTGCATCCAGTTTATTTTTTTAGATTAGTTCAGTGCAGTTGCATCCGGTTTTCGATTTCCTGTTAATTATTTTTTAAGATTAGTTCCATACATTTGCATCATATTTTCAATTTATAATTAATTTTTCTTTGAGGTTAGTTCAATACAGTTGCATCCAATTTTTGATTTTCATTAATTTAATCTTTGAAGGTTAGTTCAATGCATTTGCATCTAGTTTCCGATTTCCCGACAATTATTTTTTTATGTTAGTTTGATGTATTTGCATTTAAGATTTGATTTCCCGTTAATTATTTTTTGACGTTAGTTTAACGCAATTGTATCCATATTCTGATTTTCTATTAATTATTTTTTAAGATTAGTTTAATGTTTGCATTTGAATCCAGTTTTTTATTTCATGTTAAATATTATTTGAGGTTAGTTTGATGCATTTGCATCCAGTTTTCGGTTCCCTATTAATTGTTCTTTGACGTTGGTTTCATTTAGTATTATATATTTTTTAAAATATTAGTCATTATTACTTTGTCGTTTTTTTTTTTTTTATTTTCTATTATATATTTTATGATATTATTTTTTGTATA
Source organism: Coptis chinensis (assembly GCF_015680905.1). NCBI lineage: Eukaryota > Viridiplantae > Streptophyta > Magnoliopsida > Ranunculales > Ranunculaceae > Coptis > Coptis chinensis. The sequence continues at coordinate 78,419,431 of NC_141463.1, read as the reverse complement.
ATTCAATTTTCCACATCTAATTTGTTTTGGTTTGGTATATAATTTATTTAAGCCCAACGTCCACTTTAAGTAAATCTCGTTATTCCGTCGAATATATATAATTAGAAATTACATTATAGTGTTTAAAAATTATAAATTCATAAATTTAATTGGAATATGTCGTAATTATTGTGGCCAGAATTGTGATTTTTGGAATCATTAACTATGAATAAATGTCTAAATCCTACAGTGGATGACATATCAAATCGAAAGGGTTTTAGGAAAATCATTTTCGGTGGAAACTATTATTTTTAGCAATTTAGTTTTTTGTCTCATTTTTTTTTCGTAATTAGCGTATATTATTTAGGAAAAGTTAGAGACTCTGTGAAACTCTAGATGAGATTGTTTTTTCGTAATTAGCTATATTGTTTAAGAAAAGTTAGAGACTCTAGGAAACTCTAGATGGGATTGTTTCCTTATTTATATCCTACTTTTTTATAATTAGTAATAAAGTTTAGAAAAAATTGGAGTCTCTGTGAGTGTTCCGAAAAATAGATTGGTGAGGGGATAGCTATAATATATATCTAAGGATAAAGGTAAATATTTGTTTCCAATTTTATCTCCTACTTTTTCTTAATTAGTCATGATACGTGGACACTCTAGAAACGCTTCCTCAATTGAAGAGGATAAAGCTATAATACATATACAATCTTTTTCTCTAAAAAGTAGCTACTTAAATTAACTTTAAAATAAGTATGTAAGTAAAACTTCACCTACAAAATGAATTTAAACCTATTTTTTTGTGGATATGGTATATACTCAATATTAAGATCATCTATACAAAATTTCAGCTCATTTGGAAACCTTTAACATTGGCAAAAAAACGATTACAAAAACTCAACATTTCTAGACCGTTAGATTTCTTTTTAAAGATGTCAACAATTTTTATCTATGTTAGAGGTTTTCAAATGAGCTAAAATTTTGGAAAGAAAATCATTATGGTGAGTGCATCATAACCACAAAAAATTAGATTTGAATTTATTTTGTAGGTAAAATTTTATGTACATACTTATTTTATGTTAACTTAAGTAGCTACTTTTTAGAGAACTACTGTATATATATATAACAATTTTTCAAAAATAAGGGTGATCCGGTTTAGAGCTGAACCGGTTCAACCACGGTTTAAGCTTAGACCGAGGGTCCAACCAAAAACTCAAGTTTTAACTTACCCAAACCGAAAATTTACCGATTCCGGTCGGACCCCGATTTAACAACCGGTCTAGTCCGGTTTTCTAAACACTGGTAGGGAGTTCAATCTTATGAACTATATTTATTATAATTGCCTAAATTGGCCATAATAAATATACATTGTTCTTCAACCGGCCATGCCATTCAATTTTGACCAATTCAACGGGTTTTTGACCATTTTGCCCTTTCGTATAACATTCTCTCTTCTCTGCAACACACTCTCTCGATCTCCTCTTGTACTTCTGATGTTGACATGCATAGTCATATCTATCTGTTAGATTCTCTTAGTGATACGTACCAGCGATTAATGACCGTTGGATTTCAACCCAACAAAAATGAAAATGGACTTTATCTATTGTGGATCACGAACCAGCAACTTATGGATCTACTATCAACAATTTCTGGCTTGTTTTTGTTGTATGGACATGAGACAACGTTCACCTCGATTTTTGTCTTTCTTCGTGATTTTGGTAAGGTTTTTCATGGAGGACAAGAACACAAATCTTGATAATGGATTTTTCTAAGGTTCATCTTCTTGATTATCCTCTCCCTCTACGGTTCTCATTATTTATTGAAATGTTTTGAGCTTTGGTTTGTTGTCTTCAGTGTTGGTTTCTTTCTAGGTCGTCTTGGGTTTGTTTTTATGTAGTAGTGTATAGAGTTTTTTAAGGTTTCCATAGTTGTGTTTACTATTTCCATATTGATTTTGTTCTACCCTTGTTCTTGTTACATGGAGTGAAAAAGTATGTAACAGGTGAGGTGAAATTGAGAGTGTTTGATGTGTATATTCTCTTCGAAGGATTCATGTGTCTAGTGAAAAGTTTGTTGATGTACTTGATGAACAAGTCCCTTTCTAGATCGATGAAAAAATGGATTGAATACTTGAATATGATTCAAGACATGATTCAAAAGCAAAAGAAAACAACTGAGCAGTCATTGTGGTGAGCTTGGATTGCCTTTTCAGTCGGGGTTCCACCAAGTTTTAGCAATGAAGACTCTTTGGATGCCACCATAAGCGACACTTACATGTACCGTCAGCAACTTGGGTTTGTTTTTACGTAGTTGTGTATAGAGTTTTTTTTAAGGTTTCCATAGTTGTGTTTACTATTTCCATGTTGATTTTCTTTTTGCATGGAGTGAAGAAGTATGTAATAGGTGAGTTGAAATTGAGAGTGTTTGATGTGTATATTTTCTTAGAAGGATTCATGTGTCTTGTGGAAGGTTTGTTGATATACTTGATGAACAAGTCCCTTTCTAGATCGATGAAAAATTGGATTGACTACTTAAATATGATTCAAGGCATTATTCAAAAGCAGAAGAAAACAACTTAGCAGTCATTGTGGTGGGCTTGGATTGCCTTTGCAGTTGCAGATCCGCTAGGTTTTAGCAATGAAGACTCTGTGGATGCCACCATAAGCGAAACTTACATGTACCATCAGCAACTTGGGTTTGTTTTTACGTAGTAGTGTATAGAGTTTGTTTAAGGTTTCCATAGTTGTGTTTACTATTTCCATGTTGATTTCGTTCTTTTTGCATGGAGTGAAAAAGTATGTAACAGGTGAGGTGAAATTGAGAGTGTTTGATGTGTATATTTTCTTAGAATATTTTATGTCTCTTGTGGAAGGTTTGTCCAAGCACATGAAATTGAATTTTTGCCTTATCAGTCGTGGTTCCGCCAGGTTTTAGCAATGAAGACTTTGTGGATGTAACCATAAGCAACACTTACATATATCACCAGGTTTCGACAACTTGGGTTTCTTTTGAAATCCCACTTCCACTTCACTTCACAGATCACCTTATGGAGTTTTGGAAATGTTTCACTGTATAGGTTTGGGCTTGAATCGATGTAATGGTATTTTGTGGTTTGTGAAATGGCCGGTTCATTGTGCTTGAATGTCAGCACAGTAACTGTTAATGTTCATATGGTTTGTTTGTGATTATATCAGGTGTACCCTTATATCACTGTTGTTGTTTATAAGGAGATAATGAGAACCTAATAGAAAGAAATCTATATGGAAACTCAATAAGAAGAAAAAAGAAAAAATGCATTTAGCATTCACAAAACTGGGCTGGACGTGTTATTCGAAACGGAGGTAATTGGCAGCGTTTTATGTACGATATATCAGCAACTAAAGCCATAAACAATAACACAATTGAGACTATCAGGTTGACTTTAATATACACCTATATCTTACGTACAAAATATTATTATCTAATAACAAGTTAAATAAAAGTTAACTTTGATAAGTTTATTCAACCCTTTATTCAATATCAATTAAAGCAAAAGTGTAGCATTTAATAACACATACTGAAGTTGAGAAGTAGCATCTCAGTGCCATATTTCACCATTGTTCGCACCTAACTTAGTTATAAGCTTGTCCATAGTTCAATATTTAAAAAAAATTCTAATACAAATAGCCAAAATGTTAGGAAGCTAGTCCCACCCTTTGTAAAATGACCAGACTCAAAAGTTGCTGATAGTTAGAACGTCCGAATATGTATGTACTAAGATAAACTGGTGATATGAAGAATCTAGTTTGGGCGGGAAAAATCTTTGACACGTATTAGGAACGATACGATAGCATTAATTATTCACCGAACAGTTGAAGAAATGATGGTTTTTTAACCTTTAACTGGCACGTGTCGGTAGTAATATGTTTGAGCTATAAGGACTGTTCAATGTTCATTTTTAGACCAAAAAAACCGCCCAAATTGAATACCTTGAATCCCTAATTTTCCGACCATTTCCAATCTTTCAAAAATGAGAAAGCTTGATTTGACTGTTCGTATGTCACTCGATAAAATGCATAAATTGTTCAAGACATTCACTACTGCAGAGAGGGAAGATTTTGAGAAGTCTTGCTTTGGTAAGTTTTTAAGCATTAACGAGAGAATGCACACCACTACTACGCTAGTGTATGCTGTTTTGGGACACCAAGTAGGTAAACTTTGCTACCGAATCGGTAAGAAGGATTTGGTGTTTAAGAAAAGTGATGTTGCTCTTATAATGGGTCTTAGTGTGAAACCGGTTTCTAATTCATTCTACACGGCAGATATCAAGATCCCATCCCAATTTCGTGCAAGGTTTTTTAAAGGAACCACGGTTTCTGAAACATAAATATTGGAAGCTAGAAACTTGGCAAAATCAATTGTTGGTGAAGAAAGTCAGAATGATGTGTTTAGGTTGTATATACTGTTGCAAGTTGTGCTTCCAAGATCTGCTAGGACAGTTGATGGGAGGTATATTGATCTGGCCGAGAATTTAAATGTATTTGACAGCTTTCCTTGGGGCACACCTCTGTTTGAAATGTTGGAAGAGTCTTTGGAAGACATGTCTAACCTGGTGAGTGTTAGAAAGGATTCTTTCGCAGTTTATGGTTGTTTAATTTGTTTTGTTATTTGGGTATATCTTCACATCCCATCTCTTGGGGCTCAGAGACAAGTTGATGGTAGGTTCCCCAGAATACTAGATTGGGTATACTTGCCTTCTAGAAACATACATCTACATACTTATCAGAAAAAGCTTCAGCCTCTTAAGGGGAAGGCAGTGGTGTTGGAAAGTCTAGATCTTTTTGAAGGAGAACCGAATGAAGAAGTGCTAAAGGATGTTTTTTGGGCAAATGTTCCATGCAAAGTGGTGCGGCAATTTGAGGGGACATATAATCTTGAGGAACTTTTTCAAAGACAGGCAAAAGTAATTAAAGGCCTTGTAAGTAACTTGTTTTCTTTTGACATTTGAAGTACTCACATAATCTTATAATGTTATAGAAGTTATAATATGATAATGGAATTGTAAATGTTGTTAGGACCCATGTTGTTAATGAAGCACTGATAATGTGTTGTTATTGAACTGCATGTTGCAGTATTGTTTCATATATGAGGCAGTAATATGTTATGGTACCATGAGTGAGCAATTGTGAAACCATATATGTCAGCAACTACAATGTATAAATAGTGAAGTGGGATCTTGCATGTTAAACCCAGAATGATAATAGGGTACCCATGATAATATATGTGTAACCAGTTTGACATGGCTACCCTTTTGACATTTGAAGTACTCATATAATCTTATTTAAAAGTTATAGAAAGTTGTAATATGATATGGGTACCCTATTATATAGTCTTGAATTGGAATTGCAAATGTTGTTAGAACCCATGTTCTTATATGAAACACTGAGAATGTGTTGTTCTGGAACTGCATGTTGCAGCATTGTTTCATATATGAGTGAGCTATTGGGAAACATGATATGTCAGCCACTACAATGTATCCGTAGTGGCACTACAACAAAAGCATGGTTTTAGCAGCGCCATACCCCATCGCTAAAGGTGCCTTTGAGCGTGGCAAAGATCTGTCGCAACGCACAGATGGCGTTGCAAAAAAGGCGCGGCTAAAAAGTCGCGTCTCAAATACTTAAATGCAACGCCAAAAGTGGCGTGGCAAATGTTCCTAGTTTGTTCGACGGCCTATGGGGGCTGCTAATACACTAATTCGTTGCTACTTCATTTATGAAAATTAAATTAATTACAAATTAATTTCAAACTATTTGCTGGCGCGCCGCGAAAAGAGAGCTTGTAACAACTAGGATGGCGTTGCAAAAGTGATACATTTAGTTTGCACAACTAGGCGCCAAAAAGGCAACCTTTTGCTACACTATTTCCATTGCGAAAAGTTTGAATTTTTAGTCAGATATATTTGGTGGCAACAGGCGTCCATAAATTTAGCGACACACCAAGTGTGGCAAAAGGTGTCTACGTTACCGTAGAATCAAATCTTTTAGCTACACCGAAATTATTAGCGAATGATATAAATTCCAAAAAACACGCTTTATTTGGGACGATTTAGCATTACAAATGGTGCAATTCATACATATACCTATACATTTTCATTTACATAATCCTGCCCAAAACAATTTTTATAGAACACAAGAAACCTATAACAATTCACCACAAATCATAACAAAATGAATTTCATTACTAAATCATCAATACAAAAGATCTTAAAGAATTCACATAACTATTTTTTTTAAAAAACATCATCTCACATAATCTTAACAACATTCAACTAAATTTAGACAAATTATTCAAAACTAAAATTCCGCAAAATAATGTCTATAGCATGCTAATTTGAGCAAAGATCCACTTTCGAGCTTCTTCTTGATTCTACTATACACGACCAATCGACCAATCCGCACAACAAATTTAAAAAAAAAAAAAATCACTTAAATAAATTTATTAGAAACATTAATAAACCTAATATACACTCAATAAAAATCACTTAAGTAAATTTATTAGAAACATTAATAAACATTAGTAAACTTTTCCGACGACTATGCCCACTCGGCCGTGGACTATCGGGTATGTACATTGTTGTTAACCATCGGATATACCAAGATTGCCCTAACCAATTCAAATGATGAATTACAGGTCATGTACCTTATCATCTCTTCGATGAACTTCATTCAATCTTTGAGAACCACTCTTGTAACGCCCCAAAATCTTAAATAAATATTACGAGTTAAAAGACCACATTCAATATACTAATTTAAAATCAACGATAAACCATCATATATTTTTTTTTTCTACAAAAATCCGGCCAGAGTTTCCTCCAGTATTTTCAACATTTCATATACCTAAAACCTATCATAACCTGAAAATCAAATAAAACACTTCCATATATCATATTAAAACCTCAACCGTAAAACCCAACTACTAAAGATATTGATTAAGCGGCACCGCTACTTAACCATCTCGACAAATGCCGCTTAAATCAAGTAGGCTGCGGTAGCCGAAACCAATCTCATACCCCGATCGGTCTTTCACATATATGCACAACCCTCCATGACATCATACATAAATTAAAGTCATGCAAAACAAGCTGCAATAATTTATGTACAACGAAAAAGGAATCAATATAATATCTGAGAAATAGGAAGCCACTACTTGTAACAAATATTAAGGTCACTTAACAACCCATATGATTCCAAGACGCTCCTTTTAAGGTTTCGCCTTGATTCTTTAGTAAATTTATTAGAAACATTAATAAACCTAATACACACTCAAGTTGACAATGCATGTGAAACTATGCACCTCCTATATGCGTAAATTGGTGCCCATAGCCAAAAGCTTAGAAAGAACTTATCAAAGTTATAACTCGATCACATTCATGAAGGTACAGATCAAATAAGAAGACAAAAATAGCAAAAAACTAATAGATTTTGATCTAAATTGTACATGTAAATGCCAAACCATTAAAAAACCTCGTGTCATAAGTTATCACCAATGAAACAATAAAATAAGTAAGGCTAAACATCAAGTAAATCAAGCAAACAAGCTCAACTACAAAAAGCAGTTCCAACAGATGGCATAGTAAGATGTAAAGGTATCGACCAACCTATAATGAGATTTTTAACCCCCTGCCTATGATTTAGGAGTCAAGAAGTCCTGCCTTCGGCTATTCCTTCTATCCCTTGCTACTGTTTAACAGGAGCGGAATATCCTTTGTCCTAACCTTTATCCTTCGGCTATTCTTTCTATCCTTTGCTACTATTTAATAGGAGGCTCGGGGAAAGAACCTAAGCACAAAACACGCACTACCGCCAAAAGGAACAAGGGCTGAGATGGATAGGCTAGGATCGGGAAGCTCAACCATCAACAAAAATGCTCGAAGGAAGGGCTGGGCTCTAGAATAGCGTTTAAGCCATATGTGTTGAACCAACTCTTTTAAGGTAACATATGAGACCGATCAAGTGTAGGAATTAGTGCTGGAAATTGACCCTATCTTTCTTCGGAAGGGAAAAGTTGTTTGGCGAACCACTATCTCTTGATTGATCGATCATACACTTGCTTTTCCCGTGATAGTTCTCTTTGATATTCTTTCTACAACTATAGATTTGGAGCCAATCGTGTATGACCGTGTGTCAAACCGTGGTCGCGGAGACGTATGGAATATTCAGTGATTCCTTTCCAATGAGAACTAGACAGGCAAGGCCCCATATGCTTTGGGAAACCATTAGAAAGTGCAAAGTTGAGAAACATGACCACCACAGAGGTCAGTCTCCGCTGCTGCGCTCGTCGCGATTTCGGATGTAGAAACCGCTATGTCCGAAGCGAAGAGGCGGCAAAAGTCGATGCCCGAGGAGGTCGGTTCCTCGAGCAAAGCCCGCCGCCAAGGGATTAGACGGAATAAAGGCGAACGGAGAGATAATAGATTGGGGTTCCTGGCTGAGTTGTAGTAGGTGCCTTCCCCGCCCATGTACACCTCATCGGTCATTTTACTATGAAGATTTCAAATATTAATAAAAGGAAAAAGCAGAAAAAAAAAGGCTTCATTCGACAAAAAGCGGAGGAAAAGGACCGGCTTCGTGGATAACATGGTTCCGGAGCATCGAATGATTCCCCACAAGGTAGTCTTGAGGAAGGCTCGCAAGACCTTCACTTCACCTCTTTCCACAACTTGTTCACTAGACTACTAGGACCACGGTACGAGGCCAGCCTCGCAAGATAGGTCAGCGATCAAGGCTGAATAACCTCAACCAAGAGTCTACCTTCCCTTTGACCTAGGAACAAGACCTCTAGCCCACGGTGTCTATGAGCTAGAAGGTCGAGCGAGGAACCGAGGGTTTAGGTGTGAAGAGTCTTCACACTCCAGCCTTCACATCGTCCCTCTTGGCCTTACTTAGGTTCGGCCCGGTTACTCTTAGCACATACGCTACGATTCGGTTCCTTCGAGTGTTTACAAGGAGGTTAGAAGTTGATTCTACCCTACCTAGTCAGTCCATGGAAATGAACTAGGTGCTCACGCTTTACCTCGAGTCAAACCCATCAATTAATAAAAAGCATTTCTATGTCGCCGTCTCCTGCGATATAAAGTCGCATCGGGCAATGTGATTAAAGAACTCAATTGGCATTGCCTTTTTAATACCGCTTATTATAGCCCCGAGCGGATAAGGCGCGATGGTTAACAAAACCGGATGTTGACCGCGCCCTAGCGACTAGTGGATAAAACCTTAGTTCAAAAGGATCGATTGCCTATCCGACAGCATGGCTTTTTAGCCTATTCATCATACCTTTAGAAGCCGGCGTTTGATTTGGACCCGGTTCTTGAAATGATCTCTCGGGTTGGAGCCCTCTTGGGAATGTGGATCTTCCTCTTTCTTTGCTCATCATTTCTTTATTTCAAAATAAAGGTAATGTAATTCAAATACATCCCAGAATAATCAAATAGGGTGAAACCTCGGCCTTAATGGGAGAACTCACCGGAGATGCTTTATAATCGAAAGCCACCGGTGAAAAGCTAGAATCGGAAGCATTGTAAGCGGTTGAAGAGGAAGTGGATGTTGCTTCCTATTAAGCGGACTTTCCTTGTGGTGCGCTTATGGTTGCGATGGAGGGGGACGATCGCAGGATTTCACTATTCCTATGATCGGGCAGGCCTGGCGGCATACTATTTAGGTTGGTCATTACCTAGAAAATGAAGATTCCGATTTAGGTGGGCCGTGTCCGGGTCAGCGTGAAGGAATTTTCCAAGTCCGCTTCTAAGTCTGCACCGGGTGCGGATGCCACATAAGATAAGGAAGAGGAATCAAAGTAAGTAGAAGTAGTCGTTGCAAGCCCCACTCGGAACAGTCACACCTGCTGGCAAGCCATTAAAGGACAGACAGCCTACTATTCCAACCCCGGGGCACTATAACTACTCTGAGTGATATAACTCTATATAAACTAACAACCATATAGTTCGTGCATTGATTGAAAGCGTCAAACGAGAGTGCAATCGTCGGGTCGGATTGAAAGCGTCAAACGAGAGTGCAATCGTCAAACGAAAGTTATAATTCCTTTTTTATAGTCAGGCCTAAACCTATTCGGCGATTGCATCCAACTCTTATCCATTTCTAGTAATCAAAGAAGAAAACATGAATCAAGTATGTTGCACCTTTAATAAATATGGCAAAGGAAACATATCTTACCAAAGGAAAAAAAAATACTTGTACACGTCACATGGTAGAACAAAACAACACTACTAGATTAAAATGAGGAAAAAATATCGCAGTCACTCGATCTATTATCATACTTAAGCTGATATGAATAATTGAAACTACTGTATAAGGACAATTTGACTTGCTGCATCCACAATATAACTTATATTTGACTTGCTGCATCCAAATTTAATCATAAAAGATAAAAAATGTATATATCTTATTTATATAGTAGCTCTTCATGACTACTTCTCAAGCTAATCCCTAATTCCTTTTTGATACACTGGGCAAAACCTATTTGGCAATTGCATCCAACTCTTATCCATTTCCGTGTTCCCTACTACGAGATAATAATTGTACATCACAAAATAAGAAAACCCAAACATTTAAACTAACCAATTAAGGACAGTCCATTAACAATCCAACTTCCTACACCACTATTGATAGAAATTAACTTAGGCATGCATATAAGAATATACGAACAATTACCAGAAACAATGTGTAATTTAACTTCACAAAGTGGTCTTGTATTCAAGATTGCATTCAACCAGACTTCTACTGTCCTTAAAATGCATACACATGATAGAAAGATTGAAAAGTAACCAAAATCAGAGAAAAAGGGCCAGCAATCATCACCGTAACTCGGTTCTAATACATAAGTCATCTTAGCAAACATGCACACATCGTTCACGAAAACCGGCAAGCACATAATTCACCCATAAGCTCATTGTATATAACTATGGCGGTTCACGGAAACCAGTTTTTCCAATAGTTATGGCGGTTTATTAGATTTACAATTTTTTCATCAAAATAGAAATAGTTAAATTAAATACACTACATGAGGAAATCTCATTGTATATAACTAAACCAAGTGCCTAATAAGAGCCTGTTATGGTGGAGATGCAAGTGCAAGTGCAAATGGGGATTTAGTGACGTTATGTTCAAATTTCACTCCTTAGGTTCTTATAAGAACAAAGCGAGGAGGACGGATGATCTTACAAGCGGCAAATGCTTGTAGGCGATGTTCCCATCAGCTCAAAAGAAAAAATAAAAAAAATCCATCAAGTTAATATGATACATAATAACAGAATTACAAATACTAAAAAATGCTAGCAAGATGATTTAGAATAACAGTATAGATCGAAGCAACTGAGGTGACGAGGATATACCTTTAGTTGAATCTAAAGATGTGTAAAGGTATGCTCTAATTCACTAGTGTTCAATATACTTTCCATCTTTTTGTATCTAACATGTGTTTCGTGTTGTGTGCATGTATTGGATTTTTGTCGCTTTCTTTATTGGTTACATGCAATTTAATCTCAAGAGGCTTTTACTAATTATATTTGACACGTTCCTCGATATTGAATATATGAAATATATATCTCCGGAGTTCAAAGGGCATGATATCTTGGGCACCGTTCATATCGAGGTTCGCAGAGTAGTGATACTGATCCCCAAGTAATCCATAGGTCTGAGGTAATTACCTTGTCTATTCCACTTGTTTACCAGCATAATCACTTCAAAATAGAAAGTGGCACAAGAACTTCAACTAGTGAATGAACACAGAGATCTGTAGAGTTGATCTTTTAGCTTAGATAGTTGACAGACTTTAAGAATGTTTTATGTCAGGCAAAAATATCACCCAAAATAGTACCACCAAAAAAGTCAGGGCTACAACCATGGACGTTATGATTCTAGAGTCGACTAAGTGTGAAGATGTTCGAGTAGACAAGCTAAATACTTGCAAAGATAAGCTACCCATAGCTCAAACTGACAGAGCTTAAGTGATCCGCGCACAACAGCAAGCAACAAAGTGACAAAAACTTCTACCAGTTCAAGACACAAGTTAATACGAGAATATTAAATAGGGGTAAACAACTAAACTCCCCGCAAGTTTGAGGATATAATGGTTAAGATATTTCTTATGACTCATGTGACGGCATGCTCTGAGAATTCAGACCGCACGCGGGTTCAGATATTTCTTATTGTGACTTCATTCAATAAGAGACACAGTCAATAACTCATTATGTAAAATACTCACACCAGCCCGTAGGTATACAAATTGTCATAGTTTGTTTATTCTCTTTTTGCTAGGTAAGCGAAAGATGTATAAAAAATGTACATGGTAAAATTGAGCCACAAAGAAAGCTACTTTGATATAGATAAAAAGAGAACTGGGAAGCCCCGTGCGTGTATTCGCAGAAAAAAGGAACTCTACAAAAATTTGATCCCTTCAGATGAAGTTAATTAGTTACCAAGTCAACGTTTGAGCTGCCATGTTTTGGAACGAGCTGCAAATAAGAGGATTTCAAAGAGAAGTATATAGTTGTTTATCTAAATAGAAATGAGAACTAATTTGTATATAATTTGACTTCTTCAAACTAATATAAAAAAATTCTAACTTTTTGCTCTTACTATATTTTTGAACTATTTTCTGATCTACGGTTTCATTAATTTTCTTTGTCGAAACTCTAATGACCCCTTATAATATGTACCTTCACATACTTTATTTTGTTTGATAACAAAACCTCAATTTCAAAGAACATGAAAGAGTGATGGCTGATGAGCAGGTCCTACAACCGCAGTTCAATTTTGTATTATCCAAGTCCATAATAGCACACATCATCAAGATATATGATTTTAATTATGTATTCATGTTGCAAAAATCCATAATGTTAATTAGTTGACAGATTTTGTGTTCTAACTTCAAATATGAATCAAAAAAAGAACCCGATCACTCATCCATAGAACTCTCATTATTACAAATTTTCTCCAAATAATTAGCAAAGCAGGCGATATTGGATTGAAGTTGAAATCATGAAATCCCTTTTAAGGTTTCAAAACTATTCTTTTATTTATTTCTTAATAATCTAGTGTTTTTATTATAATCATTTCTGACAACAGAGAACTACTGAAACTCATAGTACATAATCAATGACGTTAGTATCCTAAACCATTAATCCGTGAGCGTAGCGAATTCTTGAGGTTGCTTTTCTCAAGTCACCTAAAAAACCACTTGCTACGTGTCAATCTATCCTGTGTCTGACCGTACCCCCAAATAACACTTCTTTTTTGTCCGACCGCCCCCTCTTTTTTCTTATTTTCTCCTATCTTAGCCTCCCAATCGTCTCTCTATTCTCGCTCTCGGATTAAGCCTAAAATTGCAGGTATTCAATCCTCCAATTTTTCCTCTATTCTCGGCTCTCAGATTCACGGCTCTCTCTCTCTCTATTTTCAGTAGGTAAGAGATTTATTCTCGCCTCGTGATCGCGGCTCTCTCTCTATTTTCAGTAGGTAAGAGATTTAAGTATATTCATTCTCTCTCTCTCAATTTTCCGTAATCAGTATATTCGTTCTCTCTCTCTATTTTCCGGTGGCAAGCGTAAGATTTCAATGTTTCATTAGGTGTTTACATTTTTTTGTGAAAACAAAATAGTGTTAAACTTAGGGCCGATTCTTTATTTATCTCTCTGTCGTCCGCCGTCGGTGAGAACGTTATCGCTGTCCTTGTCCGAGTTGCCCAGATGTTCAATGGCCATTGGCTAAAGACGAGGCTTACTTGTTAAGTTGGATCCTTCCCACTACTTCTATTCCCTCCATCTTCCTCCTACTACACTCACTACTAATTCCGATGATTAGGACGATGATGATGATATTACCCAACCTGCTACTACAATGCGTCAATTATGGTCTCACTATTAAGTCCAAGGGCCAAGACAAATTGCTAGAGGAATTTGATGTCCTCTTGGATAAGTACACTAGTTTTCTCTACGTGAAACTCACGCCCTGAAATGGAGGAGGCCAAAGTGTTGGATGATTGGGTTAATGGGCAACTGAGATATCTCGGTTGAACTGAGCAAGTCAACGGAGAAGAAGGAGATGTTAAAGGATCGTCCATCGCTTCTTGGACTACATTGGCCCCTAATGTCGAGGATTATAGCAGTCGTGGCGGGGGATTGCTGCTGGCTCTGGCTCCATGATTGAAGGCATTTTGTGGTGTGGCGACTTAACTGTCGATAGGTTGAAGTGGGGAAATGAATTCTTCAGGAGGTCTATAGCGCCCTGTTCTACCCAGATGGAGCTCAGGCCATCCACTTTGAGGAGGATCAAAAGGTCTAGTATATAGATGTGAGCATAAACCCTGAAATCTTCAAAAGCAACACTATATGGTGGCACAACTTATCAATTAACCTCTAAGCATACATAATCGGAAAAAAAAAGGGTAGGAGAATACGATAAAAAAAAACTAGCTACTTGTATTGATGGAACAGGAGATTTATGGGAAAAAATATTGTTACTTGTATTGATACATTCACTGTTAGAGCTTAAGTGATCCGCGCACAACAGCAAGCAACAAAGTGACAAAAACTTCTACCAGTTCAAGACACAAGTTAATACAGAATATTAAATAGGGTAAACAACTAAACTCCCTGCAAGTTTGAGGATATAATGGTTAAGATATTTCTTATGACTCATGTGACGGCATGCTACAGAATTCAGACCAGGCACGGGTTCAGTGCTGATTCAATTCAAAATTTATAATATCATATTGATTCAATAAAGTATCTGAAAATTTTCCGTCGAGAATACATGATGTATTAACAAGTGTAAAGTATCCTTACTAGATTTTTTTAGCAATAAATAATTGTGTTATGTACTTCACAATATGTATCACTTTAAGTAGTCCATTAGTTATTACAGGATCATTTGTTTAATTCACTGATCTAAAAGCACTCTTGGCCGGAGAACTCTTAAGAACATTAAGAAATTTGGAGTATTTGGTAATTTAACGCGACCGCAAGTGCAAGGTGATAAACATGCAACAGACACAACATTGTGCCCCTCCATAAGCACAACTAGAATTGCTTTTCAGTCTATCTTTGTTTCATCTCAATGAGATAAACATGCAACTTCTTGGCATATTCTTTAGCCTATATATGGACCAGCCATATTCAGTTAGGAATTTCAGTCTATAAGTCTTCAAACCTGTGAAATGGTGTCTTACAACAACGAACATATCAATGCACGAGCAATTTAAGGAAACCTCTATAAAGTTAAACTTTATATATATTCATTTGTCCTACTTTTTATTCAGTTAATCACCATTTAATTGTAAAGCAACACAAGAGGATATCACCAACTAGGAATACAACACAAACAACTAAACTCCGCCTTTTATACCAACTTCACAGCTTACCAACTATCATGAAAATCATAATCTCTCAACTAATACAACAGTTTTTTCAACTCAAAGCCTACACTCCACAATTCCGTATTAATACATATACAGCTTGTTTATCCTTATTCACACACATAAACACACCAACACACATATAAAAACATATTTGCATTCTGTAATAATAATTACCTCAGGCTCACTACCATCCGAGTTAAAAATTCTCATACTATAATGAGAGCCATGGGTCAATGAGAGCCATGGGTAAAAATTCTCATACTATAATGAGAGCCAAACTATTGAAAGATTGATATTGAAATAGAATACACGCCAAAATTCCTTCAAATTGAAATATAAAGATTTGTTCTTTATATCACAAATCAAAAACAAAAACAAAATACCCAAAATCAAAAGCAAAGCAATATATCTTACCGACTGTAGAAAACCCCAATTCGAGCAGTTCTACCTGGCTCCACAAATCACTGCAAAGAACACCAAAAACCCCACTTTAAAGTTAAAACAATCAATCAAGACAAGAAAAAAAAACGATTTCAACTAGGGCAGGAACAAAAAAAACAAATCTTTTGATTTTGTTGTAGTTTCAATGAATTTTCAATTCTTCTCACCTTGAGGTTGAGGGTGGAGGAGAGATAAGCTTTGAAGATGTGGAGAGGATGAGTTTTAGAGATCGATAGAGGAAAGAAGTTTAGATTTAGTTGGAGAGAGACGGCAATCTAGGGTTTTAACATGTTTTTTTTTTTTTTAGTATTCCTAATTTGGTTATGACTTCCAGCGGGAACACGAAAACTGGAGCGCTGGAGCGCGAAAAATATTTGCAAAGCAAAAAGGATTATTTTCGCCCAAACCAAACCCCATTTGCAACACAAAACGCGTCATCAACAAGGGCATACCGCAGTCTATCCCGAATTAATAAAGTGGCGGCAAGGGGGTTGCAATAGATATTTAATCTATAGCAGCACCACACTCGTTGCCAACAATAAACATTTTCAATTTAATTATTTTTCTTATTTTTCGTAAATTTAAGTGAACAGTTTTGCAACGCTCAAGACGTCGCTCTAGGTATTTCCCAAAATCAAAATTCTATTAAAACGGATGACCTTTAGCAACGCCACACGGTGTTGTAAAAGATGACTTGTTGCAACAAATTTTAGGCGTGGCGAAAGAGTGCGTTGCAACAGACCCCTTTTGTTGTAGTGTGGTTTACAAATAGTGAAGTGGGATCTTGCATGTTGATCCCAGAATGATAATAGGGTACCCATGATATGGGTAACCAGTTTTTGACATTTGAAGTACTCATATAATCTTATTTAAAATGTTATAGAAAGTTGTAATATGATATGGGTACCCTATTATATAGTCTTGAATTGAAATTGCAAATGTTGTTAGGACCCATGTTGTTATATGAAGCACTGATAATGTGTTGTTATGGAACTGCATGTTGCAGCATTGTTTCATATATGAGGCAGTAATATATTAATGTACCATGAGTGAGCTATTATTAAACATGATATGTCAGCCACTACAATGCATCTGTAGTGGTTTACAAATATTGAAGTGGGATCTTACTTATATTCTTTGTTATGTGCTCTGATTAATCTAAAACAGGTCAGTAAGGAGGTTAGGGTTATTGGGGATATACTCCAGAGTGAAATAAGGACTGGCATGGAAACAATAATTCAAGAGATTGCTCATGGTGGGTTGAAAGGTGGTATGGAAAGTTCAGAGGTTGAGGTTGTGAAAGGGCCTGGAACAAGGGGTAGAACAAGGAGTAAGAGTAGAACAAGGAGCAGAAGTTTAGAGGTTAAGGTTATGAAAGGTGTTGATGCTAGAACAAGGAGTAGAACTAGAAGCCCAAGCCCAAAGAAGCCAAGCAATGTAGGCTCTGATGCTAAACTGAAAACACCAACAAGGTCTTCCCAGAAGAAGTCTACCCCGAAGAAGTCTTCCCAGAAGAAGGTTCACTCAAAACATAAGAAAGGGTGTTCATCTGTTTCTAAGAAAGTTACCTTTGAGGTTTCTCCTAGTTCCTCAAATAAAAGAAAAAGAGCATTGGACAAGGATCAAAGCCTTGAAGTTGTGGGAGATACTTCAATACACCTTTCGATGAAAGAAAGAAAAGGAAAGTGGTCAAAGTTTGTGGTACTCGAGTTCAGCCATCTAGGGCAAGCAAAAATGAGCCTATAAAGGCTAGTGAGAGGCAAAATTTGAAGAAAAAATATCAAATTAGTGAGAGAACAAGGGAAAGGGAGCTGAAACTTAAGGAAGCTGAGACACCCAAACAAAGAAGGAAGTTGATCCGGGCTGAGTCAGATGAAGATGAAGATGTTGCATAACAACAAAAAGGGCAAAATGATTTGGAGTCAGTTGCTGCAAATGCTTTGCAGGATATTAGTGAGGTCATACCCAGAGGGACATACCAAGAACATAGTGTGGAGCTGGAGGAGGACCTGGTGGGGGTACAGACTGCTATAGTACCTTATGCTGAATCTTCAATGCTTGATCATGTTCCCTTTTACTCTTCTTTGTCATCTAGGGATCTTGATGGGGTATTATATCATTTGGCATCTGTTTTAGTCCTTCCTCCTGGTGATCTTGATGGGGAAGCAGTCCTAAATAAAGAAATGGAAAAATTCAGTTTTGTTTCTCTATTGGATGGAAGTGCAGAGCTCTCTGACATAACTGAATTGCCAGCCCTATCACCATCAGAAGAAGTAAGCACTAAACATGATATGGCAGCTGTAGATGATTATCAGAACACTAATGGTCAGCATGATGCTGGTGATGTGGAGGACCCTGATGTGGTACTCATTCACACTCAGATGGAGAAGGAAATGGATAAGAAAAGTGCAGAGAGTGGCTGTAGAATAAGGAGGAGGGAGAAAAAATTGGGAAAAGAAAGTACTAGTTTATGGGAAGAGAAGATGGGAAAGGACTGTGACTCATTAATCAAGGTTGCTCTGTCATCAACCTTTTACAAGAAAACAACTACCACAGGTGAGGTAAATGTTGTCAATTATTACTGGAGAAAGTGTAATAGGAAGAAGAATCAATAGAACTCTCCAGATATGAGAGTTTTTGGGTAGGATCAAGTTATTTCAGTGCATAATTTTCATTCGTTCCATAGAAGACAATGGGTGGATGGTGAGGTAATGAATCTACCATTAGTAATTTGCTCTAAAACTATCAACAACTTGGTATTAATGTGCAAAGTAAACTACTACAGAAAGTTAATTGTTACTAATTCCTATTTGATTATTTTATAGGTTCTCAGCTTATATGTCAAGCTATTGATAAGGTGGTATAAGTAGCACTGTAAGGAACATGCCATTCCAGAAGATGAAGTGTATATTGTTGTGGAGGATGTTTACTTTGCTGTGAGTTCTCTATACTTTAATACTAAGTTTCTATTGAAGCTTACCCACTAATCTTACTTAAGTTTGATAAGCTTAATCATCACTTTGTGGATGTAGAAATTCATGATAAGAGAGTATGGGATATTCAAGAATAAGCTACAAGACCCAAGTTTTCGTGCTGCAAGCCCAGAGGAAAAAGTGGTTAATAGTTTGTACCATACATATGAAATTGTGAAAGAGTATTTGGACCCCATTGATGGAAGGATTAGAAATCAACCGCACCCAGTACAGGGTAAAGGAGTAATTGTACCTCTTCAAGTTCATGGTAGTCACTGGATTATTGATGTCTTTAACTTTAAAGAGATGAAAGTGTGCACCTATGATTCTCTTGGTGGAAAGCAAATTTCTGATGAACAACTAGCTTTGGAGAGAATGATTCCTTATGTGCTCAGGTGAGTTGATCCAAGCTCTACTGTTGATTTGAACACACCATGGGCTCGTGAATTTGTTAGTGTCACACAACAACCAGATTCCAACAGCTGTGGGTTATATTGCCTTGCCTTTATTGATAGTCTTCTTAGAAGTGTTCCTGAGAGGGTAAACAATATTGACATGCAACTATTTAGAATGCGACTGAGGATTGGAATGGACATTATTATATCATGTGGATTAAATCCAGATGAAGTGGCTAAGAAGAGAACATAATTTGAAAAGAGGTTGACAGAAGAAAGTCAGCACCTAGCAGCTACTAGGACAGAGGTACTAAAGCATATGTCCAAGGATGTAGCAACTACTGGGACAGAGGTACTGAAGCAAGTTGACATTGGCATAGAGCTAGAGAGTGAAGCAGATTCAGTTGGAATTGACAAAGAGCTCAAGGATGATGAAGCTGGAAGTGAGCAAGTGGACAAAGATGTTGAACCTGCTACTCTGAACCAAGTGGAGATGGAGCAATGCCAACAAAGTGAAGCAGATGCAGCTACAAGTGAGGAAGTGCAGGAGGATGTTGAACTTGCTACTGAGTGGGTCCAAGTGGGGACAAAGCAGTGCCCACAAAGTGAAGCAAATGCAACTGTATGTGAGAAGGAGGATGTTGAACCTGCTGCTGAGGATGATGTTGAACCTACTGTTGAGAAGGATGTTAAACCTGCTGCTGTGGAGGATGTCGAACCTGCTACTAAGGAGGTTGTTGAACTTGTTGCTAAGTTGGTCCAAGTGGAGGCTAACCAATGCCAACAGAGTGAAGCAGATGCAACAGTAGGAATTGAGCAAGTGAAGGAGGATGCAGAAGCTGCTACTGAGGACCAACTCAACATTGAACCAGATGAAGTGAATCATGATGAAACAGCTGGAATACAGGGACAGCTGTAGGATGTAGAAAACAATAAAGGTAAAGATGCTGAAGATGGGTCTGCTGACCAGCAGGAGAACATAGTTGAAGATAAGAACTAGGGGACATCGAAATGCTCTCATTTTCAGATGTTTGTTATTATTTCGTTATTATTTTGGAACTTATGTGTCTAATTTCACAACGCTCCGTTCTGATAAACATAATATTTTGAAGTCAGCGGTTTGTTAAGATAACGTATCTAAATAATAGACAAAACACCTGAAATTAGTATTTGTTTAGATAATTTTCAAGTTACAATCCTAAGTGTTTCAATTGAGGCGTTAATTTTATAGTATTTGTTTTTTTGCTACCTTACATATTGATAACATCAATACACAAAACACCTGCAAGTATAAACAACAAAATACCATTACATTGATTCCCAAATAACTTACATAGTCATTGAAAGGCAAAAGAAAATCCAAATAACATTATTTTGAAGGGGTTTGAACTCAGTGGTTTGTTTAGATAACGTCCCTAGATAACGTCTCTAATTTTCAAGTTACAATCCTAACTGTTTCAATTATAGCGTTAATTTTAACCCTTAATTTTATAGTATTTTTTATAGTATTTGTTTTTTTTGCCTATATATTGATAACTTCAATAGACAGAACACCTGCAAGTATACCTAACAACAAAATACCATTACATTGATTCCCAAATAACTTACATAGTCATTGAAAGGCCCAAGAAAATCCAAATAACATTACAAGATTAGTTGCTGATAGTACTTATATTCGTCGCTGATGGTTAACTCAAATGTTGTCTTCGTTGGTAAAATCAGTCGGAACCCCAACTAAAAAGTCAATCCAAGTAGCATCATCTGTCGCATTAGGGTAGGTTACTCTGTTGTGTCCAAGGGCACCACAATGGCTGCACCTTCTCCTTTGCACTAGCACACCCTCTCCTTTAGAACGTTTCCTCTTCTTTTGGGGCCTACCAGGCATTACCTCATCTGTGAGAGGACGAGCCATGATGTTGTAACTTCCCCAATGCCACTGTTCTTTGCCCTTCATCGGTGTCCAATTCTCTTGATAGGTATCTGTCACGCCTCGAGACCCCAGCACACATCTCAAGGACGAGGAGTGAATCTCGAGGCTGACACCATCACAATTCTACCGAAATTTCGGCAGAGTTTCCTTTGTTTAATCGACCTTCGTAAACCCTAAAACCTGTCATAAACCTGTCATAACCTGGAAATCCTAAACTACAACCTTCCAACAACCATATATATACAACCTAACCTTCTAAACAATATTATATACATCCACCCACTGTTTAAGTGTAACTGCTACTCGAATACATCAAATAAATACATCAAAAGGAGCGGAGCTCTATAAATATACAACCAAAAGAAAAGAGCTATGCTCATTATATACAGCAAAAGAATAACCTAGCTTATCTCTATACAGCCCAAAGTATAAACTTGACTCGTCTCTCGTCAAGCATATAAGGGAATCCTCCCAAATCCCCATAACCCCCATCGCTAGGGTTAGGGAAAAGCCTCCTCCCAAGAATCGCCTCGTCTGAAATGTTAAGTAGGATGAGCAACAACGATGCCCAGTAGGAACACACATAACCAATAAATAGTCTACTTATAGAAAACATTTAAAACATGCAGGGTTTCTATAATAGTATTCAAATATTGTGACTATGTATATATACATCACTAACTAGCAGAAATCATCTCGACATGCTTCATTGATATACCAAATAGAGTTTTCACAATCATCATACAACTATTGTGGCGGTTGCATCCTATTAGAATGGTGAGGTACGACCGGTACTTTCAATCCGCCACAGTAATCTCGGTTCAAGACTTTCCAAAGGTGAACCATGCAATCGTTGTTTTCCGATTTTACCGGCAGGGAGCTGAAATGCCGTTGTTGTGTTCGCACACACAAAATCCCCAAAGCTTTTAGGGCTCGGTGGGCCACGTGACCACGACCCCCCATACGAAGCCGTCACCTAACTTACGGTGGTCAACCGCTCGACGACCGCAGACTTTCGATCCCGACACACATCCAGAGTGGACTAAACTCTCACACCGCCTAAACCTCATCGAGGTAGCATGTAACCCCACACAAGCTAATCACCATACAAATGCGGACATACATGTACAAGCATGGTTATCTAGAAAAGTAGAAAAGGAATTCCCGGACTACATCCGGTGATGCATCCCTTTAAAGGTGGCCCACCACCTCGAAAGGTGTCCACCACCGCTTGAATCCTAGAGCTTAACCGCCGCCTCCCGAATTTCGACAACAGTTCCTTCTTTTTAGGAATTCACAATTCCTTTTCTAAATCCTCTCGTGATAAGCATAGTAATATCTATATATATACTCGTATTACCGATTGTTTTCCAAATACTATAGATACATATTTAGATTTTCTTTTAAAACTGTTGATCATGTATGTGTGAGTTCCTGGATTTCCCACCATCGAGTAAAAACAACCTATGACTCCCAAACGGGCCAGTCATAGTAAATAACAACCGATGATTTCCAAACGGCAAATTATCGTAAATAACCACAAAACTCTATCCCGGGGACAATCCAGAACCTCACACATATTTACAAACAACCCGGGTAATCCTCACCAAGATATAAAAATCCATCTCTCTGTCTCCTTACTGAGACAAGAGACGTGAACCCTTCCCAAAACCAGTTTTTCTCTTTTAACAAAGAAACCAAATCTCCGCTACCCCGATTTTACCAAAAAACCCATTTCACACGAAAGCTATCTATATATACAGTTTATATCGAGGAAATACAGTGCAAAACATGAATATCATATATACATGCATGGTTGATACGCAAATATCTATTTCCTGTTTAAACAATTTAAATCATGCATGAAAATAAGCAAACCATATATTGGTATGTAGGTTCCTACCTTAGCAAGCTCCTTCTCCTCAAGCCCACTTAACCAAATCGAGCCCGCTTACCCGAATCAACTCGAATTCAATCCTATAACAGCATATACATATACGTCGGTTGTTAGAATTGATCGAACAACGAGGAATTCTTAACTAGTGTAAGCCGAGAAAAAATCTCGACGTTAAGAATTGAGTTTCGGATAAATTTTTATCTAACTACCGTTAACAGAGCTACAGGCCACTTCTGGCACTGTTACTCTGACAGGGCTCTGTAGTCGTTTACCGCCACTGTAGGACCGCACGTCAATGCCAATCATATCTATCGATCCCCCTAACTATTATGATTTTTTTTCCCTACTCAAATTACAACCAATTCCACTCTTTAATTCACATTAAATCTAACAATAATATCGGGGTGTTCCTTATCCCTCACTCATTACGCATTCAAGTCTTAAGTAGTTATAAATCGACATGAATCTCTCGAAATCAGAATGAATAACCCAAAAAAAAAATTCTTACCAAGTCGGCAAAATCGCTCCTTAGCTTGCTTCTCCACAATTTCGCAGCTCTCCGTCTCCAAACCAGCTACTGCCGACATTAAACCCACCCCATTTCAATTATATTTCCTCAATACAACCAACTACATAAAAATCGAGTTCAAATTATTTACTACTGTAGTTTAAATTCACTAACCTTTCACCGAAAACATGACGACTCCAAGAATTTTTGGCTCCACCACTATTTCCTCCACTTTAACTCCTCCAAATTGCCACTGCCGACCTTCAACACCCCCAACACAATCAATTTCAGCATTACAACCTCAAGCAATCGAAATTGAAGCTAACTATTTATTTGAAACGAATTCAAACTCACCTCTCGCGAAAATACGCCGCCAATTCCAAACGTTTTTGAATCCCCACACTTGCTTTGAGTGTTGTTAGGGATTAGTTGTTCGAATTCTTAGGTTGAATCGGTTGGAGAGGAATTCACTCACCTGTCGTCGCGATTTGGCTTCGGGATGCTCGAATTTCCAAGAGATTTAGAATTCTCTCACTTCATTCTAGTGTTTCTAGGTTTGAGGGCGAAGAATTTATGGTTGGATCGATGGAAATTGAGAAAATTTTGATTTCTCTCTCCTAGGGTTTTTGAAAGGTGCGAATTGGGGAAGAAGAGGTGTGATTTGATTTCGCGATTTTTGTTTTTTCTATTTGGGCCGCGATATATTTAGGCCCAAGCCCAATATATCCTAATTATACTTAACATCCTACTTAGACTCCTAACCACTAACGAATTTGATGTCGCGTCGTAATTATTTTTCCGGCTCATCCCGCTAAATTTAATCTTTTATATTCTATCTCACCACATGTTATAATGATGACCCAATCATGCGTGTAAGCTGTTAACTCATGCCAGCTTCGCACGCAGAAAATCGCTAACCGCCATTTTTGGTCAAATTTTCGTATAAGATTTGCTCATCTAACGGGGCTTAGGAGTCGGAGTTAAGTTTCAGTAAGTTACGTACGTTTGAAATATAAACCCGACGACCAATTTACATAAATGACCCTAGATTTATTATGAAATTTACAAAAATATCCTTAATAATAATTCAGGTCTTTACAGTATCCATCATCGTTTCCTTTGAGTAGCACGGCAGGCAGAAGTCATATACACAAAACCGACCATCGTCAATGGCCTTCATTGCATTCCTGCAAGGAATACCAACTTGTTGAAAAAAAACCACATGTACAACATTTTTTTAGTAGGTCAACTGTATCTGTGTGCCCTACACTGGTAACCGAGTATACGTACTCACTAGCCCTTATTGTAGTGAACGGCCGACTAACATAACGAGAGGAAATGATTACATCCTCAATTGATTTCGTCAACTTTGTCTTCAGCTTCGAAGCCATGACCCGATAGTCATAAAAGTGCCTCATAATGTTCATTCGAATATCATTTAGTAGAGATGTAATTGGCATATCTCGCCCAGGCATAATCATCTTATTCCAACTCTCGATATGATTTGTATAACAAATTCCATACCTTCTCATTTCAGCATAGGCAAATGACCATTGTTCCTTCGGAATCTTTATTATTTTTGAGTAACCTTTACTATCACTACACCAAATCGACGACACATGATTCTCACAAAGTCGACTTTATCATAAGTTTCTGCGTGCCGCCTTAACTTTCCCTTTGGTGTCTTCTTTGCTAACATTGTTGGAGATATGTTGTGCACAAAAGCAATGGTAATGCATTTGGAAGAATTTTTTTGCACTACGGAGAATGCTTTCTCAGATGCCTATCTGATAATAGAACAAACTTATCTGTAGGACCAACTACAACATCTCTGAGTTTTTGAAGAAATCAATCCCAATGTTCATTATTCTCTTTTGGGACTACACCAACTGCAATTGGAAAACAATCTCCATCAACAGAAAGAGCAGTTAGGATGACAGACTTGTATCTGCCCTTCATGAAAGTTCCATCGATCATAATCAAGGGACGAAGGCACCTTCTGTAGGCACGAACAGTTACGCCATAGCTCACAAACAAACGCTCAAACCTATGCTCGTTTGTTGTTATTATATCAATGTGACAATCTGGATCAATTTTCTTCAATTCTTTAAAATAAACTGGCAGCATCTGGTATAATTGACTAAAGCTGCCCCTTATCTACATCGAAACAAAATACACCAGCTCAGGTTACATATGCCTAATAGTTACACGCCATGACAGATACAAGTTATTCGAAAAGATGATACATGTTCTTCATAATATACCCTAAACATAGAATTGTACTAAGACGTTATATATTGCTTGCTGATAGTTATAATAGTACTCTGACCTTTTCTAACGCAATTTCTCTGGCCCTCCACGCAACTTTATATGTCACATTAGTTAGTTGTGATTGTTTCACCTCCAACTGAAGGTTCTTTGCAGTTAGTTCTTCATTGTCCTTAAGCTTGGACATAATAGGTTTAAAACCCACTTTAAAATGCGCTTGTGAATTTTTAGAAACATCCTTATCTTGTGCACAAGTGTGTGCATCTCTAAAAGTTATAACCACCCACATATCAAACCCAGTTGCAGGTTTTGCATACAAATGAAATGGACAGTTAGTTGCCTTACACTTGATTACCAACTTTTGGGAGATAGTATTACAACGATGTAAATCAAACATGTGTGCAATTGCATAAGATTTCATGTCTTGCACAAGATCATCTCGAGTGGCGTAGTGCTAACCTACTTTAGGGGGTACAAACTTCAACCCCTCATTACAAGGATTTACAACCTCACTTTGGTTCATAATGTTTTTTGGACTATGAGAACCACACAAAGGATCATATCCTTGACGTAGGTCTTCAGAATTCAGATCTTTAGCACCAATAACCCTAGCATCGACCATTCCTTCCAATTCAAAATCAATCTCACCTTCCTCATCGCCATCATTCACAACTGTCATAGGTGTGTCCCCCCACAAATACTCTTGACTTCGATTCGGAGTCGACCATTTATTGCCATTATCACGATCTTATTCTTCAACTTGATCATCTTCATCATCTTCAACCACCACAACTTCACCCGCAGCAGCATCTTCATATTCATTTTGAAATTCAACATCCTTATTACTTCAAGAACTGCCAATTATGTTTTCTTAAGGAATGTCAGTTGTATCAACTAAATCATTTAGTATTTGAACTTCATTTTCATATTCATTTTGAAATTCAACTTCCTCACTACTTCGAGAACTGCCGATTATGTTTTCTTTAGGAATGTCAGTTGTATCAACTAAATTATTTAGTATTTAAACTTCATTTTCATCTTCATTTTGAAATTGAACCTCCTCATTACTTCGAGGACTGGCAATTATGTATTCTTCAGGAATGTTAGCTGTATCTCCATATGGATTTTGATAATCAAACTCTTCATAGTCTGGTTGATCAGCATCTTCAATACCAGTGGGATCATCCTCTGCATTATAATAGGTCAACTATTAGTGCACGGACTATCAGTGACTCAAACTATAATTATCCCATGTAATGTTTATACTGCTCACCTTCAATGACAATTGGAAGAGGTATCCTTTCTTCTATTGATTTGCAACTACCAACTGCACTTGAGCTTCCCTTTGGGAACAAATCTAAAATGGTTACTAAATGTGAGTAATTGAATAGACATTTATGCGTAACTAACATATTTACAGGTGTACTACTTGTTCCCCATCCCTCACCTACCATGACCTTTTCGAACGTCTCCAAGCTGTGTTGGACATTTTCATTTTCCACATCTTGCAATTGACGAGTTGCAGTTGAAGGTTGTTCTAGCGGACTGTCTGGGAACACAACGTTTATAACCGTCAGCAACCAAACCATTTACTGGAACTAAAAATAACTAAAATAAAATTAGTGATTTACCTATTGGTTCGTCCACAAGTTTAAATTGATTGAAAGAATATTTCTGTCGAGCTAGCACTTTTTCTTTCAAAAAAGATTGTTTCCTTGGAGAATCAGTAATTGGAATTTCTTCATTAAGTTTCTTCTTAATACAATGTTCTCCACCACTTGATCCAGGACAAGCACTCTTTGGCGGCAAAGAAGGTTTAAACGGCTCACTACAAACTTGTTTCTTCTTCGTACTAGGAATTCCATAACTTGATCCAGGACTTGCATTTCTAACTATTTCTTGTTTAAATAGCTCACTACGAACCGGTTTATTCTCCACTCTGGGTTGTCCACCACTTTTTCCAGGAGTAACACTATCTGTTTTAAACAGCTCGGTACGAACTTTTTTGTTCTTCACAGTAGGTTGTCCAGGACTTGATCTTCTAATTTGTCCTGCTCCCATACCACATGGTGTGATGACGATTGCTTCATTGATAACCCAAACTTTCATTGCTTTCGTTGGAGTCTTCTTCTGCTTCTTAATCATGTTCAAGTAGTCGGTTTCTTCATCGATTCTACAAGGATCAAATACCTAACAGAAAAACCCAATCTTATGCACGATGACACAGCTTCAACAAGACACATGAATCCTTCAAAGGGAGTATCCACATCAAACACTCTCAATTTCACCTCAGCACCTAGATACTTCATCACACCATGCTTGTCAGATTTCATCTCGCCATCATAATAAATAAGCATATCGAATGAACCTGAAAAAATACAAAGTTAGCACAATAAAAAGTAGGAGCTTTTAATAAAACGACAATAAAGTTCTTTCATTTATTATTCTACATTTATGACATTGTATAACCCTTGTATAAATACCATAACTATGACAACAAAATCAACTTGGAAATGGTAAACCACTATGGAAACCTTATAAAAAAACACTCACACTTCTACGTGAAACTACAAAGAAGCAAACCGAAACATAAATCTACATAGAAACAAACCAACACTAAAAACAACTAAACAAACATCAAAACTGACCATTATCGAGGTTTGAGTTTTTTCATCCATCACAATCTTTAGAAAAATCGAAAATGAGAAGACAGAGTAGAAGATCAAAAAAGAAGAACCCAGAGAAAAAAGTGTAGCTTTGGAGCTTTGTAAAAACTTTTTGAGGTTGACACAAAAAACGAGATAAATATTATCTTGTCTTTGAATTACAAAAACAAGCCAGAAAGTTGCTGATATTAGATCCATAAGTTGCTGGTTCGTGATCCACAATAGCTAAAGTCCGTTTTTATTTTTGCTGGGTTGAAATCCAACGGTCATTAATCGCTGGTACATATCGCTAAGAGAATCTAACGGATAGATATGACCGCATATGTCAACATCGTAAATAGGAGAGGTGTTGAAAGTGTGTATGGCGAGGAGAGAGAATGTTGTACGAAAGGGCAAAAGGGTAAAAAACCCGTTGAATTGGTCAAAATTGAATGGCATGGCCGGTTGGAGAACAATGTGTATTTATTATGGCCGATTCAAGCAATTACCCCTATATTTATACCCTTTTGTAGTTAGATGTGATGGGCGTATGGGCATTACCTTTAAGCCTCTGGTAAAATTTCTTGGTATTTGTTACTGCCAGAACCCAATTTGTGTTGGGCGGACTTTAAAAAAAAAAAACGATTATTACAAGTGTGCCATTAGTTACAAAAAATCCAAAAACAAACAATTATTACAAGTATGCCATTGATTATCAAAAAATTGAATTCGAAACCCCAAACTTAAACGACGGCTAGGTTGTTTGGACTAAGTCCCAAACGACATGGACACACCGTTTGGGACTTAGTCCAAACGACCGCCATTAACACCGTCAAGAGCCCAAAAAACAGAACTTTGAATTTTTTTTCAAAATTCAAATCCCAAACGACATAGCCACATCGTTTGGGATTTTGACTTATAAAAAAATGGCCACACCGTTTGGACTTAGAAAAATCCCCAACGATATGGCCACACCGTTTGGACTAAGTCTCCAACGATATGGTCACACCGTTTGGACTTAGTCCAAAACGATGTGGCCATGTCGTTAGGATTTGAACTTTGAAAAAATTCAAAGTTCTCGCTTTTTTAACTCTTAACCGGTGTGGCCGGGTCGTTTGGACTAAGTCCCAAACGGTGTGGCTAAATCGTTTGGGACTTAGTCCAAACGTTTGGGATTTAGTCCAAACAATCTAGCCGGGTCGTTTGGACTAAGTCCCAACGGTGTGCCAAGTCGTTTGGATTCAAATTCAAACGACTCCAAATCGGATCGCTTTAAGTTTGGGGTTTCAATTCAATTTTTTGGAGACCAATGGCATATTTGTAATAATTGTTTTTTTTTAGATTTTTTGAAAACCAATGACACACTTGTAATAATTGTTTTTTTGTGAGTCCGCCCAACACAAATTGGGGTCCGGCAGTAATAAGACCCATCAATTTCTTTTGGCGCCCCGTTTATTACACGGAATATATATTTCTGTTTTAGAGGTATAGCTTTTTCATATTTTACCACGTTAATGTACTGGTCTTATTCCAGAAGCACGGCAGATGGCACTATGGCAGCCACCATATTTATTTAGATTGTTTCTCCTTTTTCTTTTCTTTTTTCGATATCCACCACCCTAAGTAGATTGTTTCTCCTACGACCTAATAAGAGTTGCCTAATTGATTAGCACCCGTAGCGAATTTGAGCTAGGCTATGACATTCCGTAATGCACATGAGAGGTGAACAAGTGGCTCAAGGGAGCACTGAATTTCTACCATTCCTTACGTACAATTGTCTGTTTATATCAAGACACGGATAATTATGAAAACTTATAACCTCATGATGCCACATCAAACATACAAAAGGATGGAGAAGAGGAAAACAAGAGAATCAGCTAAAATAGATATATTTAACATTAGCTGGTTGAAGCATAACAATGACATATATTACGAACTGCAATTTGAAATCCAAACAACCTGCAAAAATCCCCATAAAACTATGGGATACGCAAGGCGTATAGGACGACTAATAGGTGATAATAGCTACATTATACATCTAGTTACAAAAACATTTCAATACACATCATCAATTCAATATAATACTGGAAGGAAGGCAAATCCCAACAGCTTGCTCCTTCACGTAGACATCACGAGTAACAAGTTTCAGTACGGACCGACTTGTGAAGACATACTTATGTTGAGCCTCAGCAAAGCTCCTACCAAGAATATCCTCCACCCAATCCTCCACTGCTCTTTCCCTGTCCGATGACCATGCAGCCGCAAGTATCTGCTCCATGACTTTTGAGTCAATCTCCAGCAGACACTCAGACCCAAACACTTTCCTAAAAGTGGCACTGATGTCTTTTAATAATCTGTTAGCAAGTGCATCAAAATCAAATGGCTTAAAAACCACAGTGTCATCCATTTGGGCAAGGAACGTTTCCAACCAAATCTCAGAGTTTTCTGATAAGGCATCACTCTCACTGTTCTCGCAATCTGAATCAATTGTTTCTGTTTCTTGTACGGGTAGATTTAAATCCAGATACTTCGGAGTCTTGTGTGGTTGATCCGCCCGCTCCATCATGTTACTAATTCCTATCAACTTCCTTTTGTTTGCAAATGCAGGGCCAGGAGTTCCTTTTCTTGATGTCACCAACACATTCGATATATTGATCATAATATTGTCTTCATGTGCACAGCCAACCAATATCTGAATTTCCAAGTTTTGGGCCTTTAGAACTATTTCCTCGGAGAACTTATTAGCACACGCCTTCTGAAACAAGAGAGTTGTATTATCCTTTGAGAGACCTGATGCTGCAACAAACGTTGCATTGGTAATGCTTATTTCTCTTCCGCGAGAGTCGGGAAATTTACCCGTCTTTATAGCCTGGGATAAACTATTCTGAAGAAGCATATCTGCTTTATCTACATTTTCTAGGAAAACTACTGACAAGGGCTTCTTTCTTATTTCCTCAGCAATATAGTCAACAACCATCTTCCCTCTGAATTTTACATCATAGCCATTTGCTTCTTGGCAGCCAAAGACTCTATTTGAATGAGTACTCCCGTCTTGAGAATTTAGATCCACACTGATGATATTTTTCCTACAGGGTACCTCCGCAAGCGCCAAGGCAGTTCTCTTTTTGGCGACCCTATCAAATCCAACGAAACTTAACCATACGTCTCCTTTTAGGCTTGTACCACGGAACCTTTCATTTCCTGCTCTACAGCGAGCTATAGTCTCACTTATAGCCCGTATGGCTTCTTCCTGCCGACCAACCTTTTCCATCAGAAATCTCCAAAGTGACTTCAAATCATTAGGATCAACCTGCACGCTCGAATCAGGACCAGAGCATGAGGAAGATTGGATCGGAGGGTTTGAAATGTTCGGTTTGACCACATCAACTGATGAAGGAGAGCAATCTGAGGAATCCTGAACAAATCCTTTGCGAGCTTGAACATTGAGTATCTTTGGTTCCTTCATAGTTGGTGCATACATTGTTCCCAATCCTAAATCCGTTGTCACAGAAGCTGCAGAGGCAAAAGCAAGGCCCTCTGTCCGAAGTGATTCAGTTTTCGAATCCCTTACTTGTAGTTCAGATGAGAATTTGTCACCCATAATTCCAGAATATCTGGGACTATTTTGCTTTGTTGAAGACATCTTTTGCAAATCCATGGGTATGGATGGATGAGCATTTCCACCCTCGTTTTTATCAGGTATTGAATTTATCCTGCTGCTGCTGGTAAGGGTATTAGCACTGTCCTTCCTGTCAGAAAGAAATGGAATCCCCACAGTGCCTGACCCTGTTTGGGATCCGACCCGATAATTATCAGCTCCAGCAATAGAGGAGCAGTAGTGTTGACGTCGGCATATATCATTCCATTTGTTTTGAAGTCCAGTCACTTTAGCATTTAATACTGTTCCATCATCTTTGGCCTGCACTGAAGAGATGGAAAACATATATTACATGAATATTGCCACAAAATCTTCTATGCACTTAATGTACTTGGAATGTATCTGGTAAGCCAACTAGAAGGTAGTCAAGTTTTAGATAAAGAACCTAAGGATCTGTTAAGCGGCAATGACAACATTTGAGATGAATTTATTAGGAACTGGACTACCATAAACTCTTCTAGTACACTGCAAACCATACAGTATTCCTACTACAAAAATTGGACTCACCAACTGACAATCTCATCATCGAATATTTTTTATGATAAACCATGTTCGGATACTTGAATTATGTAGTTTTATGTTTGGGTGCTTAATTTTGAAGCTGACTACTAGTCAGAACCAGTGAGATATGAATCTCTTACCTATCCCAAGCTACGTCTTCTCTCCTATACATGTGTACTGTTATAATCTGTATACAGTGTCATAGTGGTTTGGCTTGACACTGCTATTAAGCTGATAGGAACTTGTAGAATATTTGTTACTGTGGAACTCTAAATTTCTATGCACATGACAAAACAAGCATAGCTTTCGACGTGATCCACACCTTTGCCACATCTAATCCCTTGTTTCCGTTGAGCTCAGCCTTCTGTAGCCATGAAGGCAAGCTTCCATGATACTGATCTGCAACTGAAGGAGTGCATCCTCCATTCAGAAACGAAGAAACTTCTTGTTCGCATTTCTCATTGCATAGGTGACAACGAGATATAGGCTGACATGTGCTTGCTAGTGTGCCCTTCAGATCAGATGTTGTGGAGAAAAACCCACCAAATGGAACAAATGAATCCATCAAGCTGTAAGTATATCATGAGCACGGAACTGTCAGATCCAATGGACAGTAATTGTCAGAAGCCAAAGTGAGCACATGAAAAAATGAAATTCGGAGAACATGGAGAATCCAAGAAGAAATTTAAATGAAAATAGATTTAGGCTACAGAGGAGATCCAAGAAACAAATGCTGTATACTGAACTCCGAACTACACCTATGGTTGTAGACTTGTAGTTACTATAGGATCGGATTCAGCAAGGCTCAATTTAAAGGCTAACTCAAAGCAGGTTGGCAGAAGTGGCCAAAGGTAGTTGGCAGACCACATAAAGAACTGAGGTGCTGGTAGCTAGAAGTAATCAGCGAGGGTCTCATGCTAAGTAGAAAGAAAAGAGACATAATTAGAGCAACCATTGCTGCTCTTAGTTATAAATATAGTTGCCCAGTACATATTTTATGATCCCACTGCACGCGCTGAGTTATACACAAAACTTTGTGCAGTTGTGCCTTAAAAAGATGAATAGTATAAGCTCTGCAGGATCAAGTTGGAAATTGCCAAAACATAAACCATAAATTATCTCCATGTGAGCATAAATCATAAATGGTAATGAGCGTGAACAAAAAACATGAGGTCAATTTGCAGCAGTCTTGTAATTCTGATCAGTATAATAAATAATACTACTGATATGAAGAAAACCAGTATATCTATATACCTTTGTGGCCGAGATTGAAATCCTCCTATCGGAGATTTAACTGATGTAATAGGCAGAAGTTGAAGATCCCAATCCTTCTCTATGGAAGGAAACTTCATTAAGAACTTCAAATACATCTCGTAACTCGCCGCAGCCCCAATTAACCACAATTTTCCACGGTGAAGTTCCAACAACCTTGACAATTGTAACACCACATAACTCACAGCATCCAACGAACTATCATCATCTATAAACACCTTCAAATCACCAAAGCTAATAACACCACCAGGACCAGAAGAATTCCCAATTAACTTATCCAACTCCTCAAACTTATTACCTAACAACCCCTCCTTCCCTTTCTCACTAACAAACTTAACAATCTCATTCTCCATACAAATGAAACTTAATCCACATACTTCTACAGGCAAACCACCAACCTTCCCTCTGTCAACAAACTCCTTAAAACTCTGAAGCGCGTCGTTAGCACAAACGCCAACAAGCAATGGATTCCTGTCCTTCTTTCTACCAAGAACTTCACCAATTCTCTTGAAACTCTCATCTCCATCACTTAATTCATTAAAACCAGAGAACCCCAAGAAGGGGAAATTGAAATTTCGAGAGCCCAGCTCATTATCACCTCCACCAGTTAGGTTACAAAGAAACACAGGAGCTCGCCTGGAACGCGAAAACCGGCCTAATGGAGGTAATGGTCTGAGAATAGCTAGTTTTATATCACAACTTCTAAACCCTGCTTCACCAAACACTCTACTAACAATTGGGTCATCAAGAATTGATAAAACAAGTTGCTGTAACTCAACTTTAACACAAGACAATGAACTATTCATACTGTTCTGCTGCTGCTGCTGCTGTTGCAGTTGTTGTTGGTAAATATGAAAACTTTCAGGGTTTCTTCTCTGATTAGCTTGTGACCTTTTGACAGCAGCCATTAAGGAGTTAGATATAGGTGGGTCTTCATTATTAACTTGAGTTGTAGTAGTTGAAGGTAAACGATCAAGTGCAGAAGTGAAACATAACTCAAGTGCTTTAAACTGATAACGTGGTGGATACGTAGAACTTCTTACACGTGTACAAGTATCACGAAGTAGTGAAGATGACGATGATGAAGAAAGAAATGAAGAAATAAGATGAAGTGAAGTAGTTTGTGAATGTGAACGACGAGTTGCTATACTTACAGCTTCATCAAGTGCAGTTGAAGCTTCTTGTGTTAAACACTGCCTTGCAATGCTAACTGGTGTGGGCATGTTTTGCGTTTTTCATAAATAGTTTGTTTAGAAAAATGAAAGATTTGAGGATGAGACTGGTTTTTAATATTTGTTTATAGACAAGCGAAAGACTGATGAACCAAAAAGTTGAGGAAATGAACCGTTGCTGTAGTTCGGTGTTGACATTTGCAGTTGTTGTGTGTTGTGTGTACGTGTGCTGCTGATAATGTGGGTTTGTCAAAGGGGTCTTACTCAATTGCCTTTACAAACAACAAACCAATTGGGTGAGCACTGACCACTTATGCCCTTAACAGTATGCTGTTTTGGTACTAAAAGGAGTATTGTGCCCAAGTGATTTCAATTTTGCTTTCTTGGAAGATTCTCTATTGGATGTATAATCATTTTTTTCTAGTTTTCTATAATCTGTATAATGATATTTTCGACATTATAGTATCACCATATTATTGATATACGATGAGAATTAAGTCGGTAGTGATACGTATTTAAGTCGATAGTGATGTAGTTAACTATGATTTAACTTTACATATATGAGACAAAATTTAAGAAATTTGGTTTAGAGAGGGTATATGTCGAAGTGAGGTTACACTTCATCTCATTCAACGACTAGTCAATTAAATGGCCTTATACAATTCAGTGCAAAACGACTAGTCAAATTATATACACTCTCACACGGTTTTTCTTGAGGTTTTAATTTTAGCCCGGCCCAAAGGAGGTAGTCGATAAGTCAGTAGCATTTAGAAGCATAATTTTGAAAATATGTAACATAAACAATGTTGATTTTCTGTAATATCTAGAATTCTGTAAGGATTTTGCCCAATAAACTGCTTCAAGTGGAGAATAAATTGATATGTTGTCGACAACTCAAATAATCTTTTGAGAATTCAATAATTTAGGTGATTTCCTTCAACAACATATTCTTGATTTACACTTCTGTTCGTGTTCTTTTTAATTTGTGGGTTAACTAGTATTATCCTTTCTAGATGAGCCCATTAGAATTTTCTCCTACTAAATGGAAAATTAGAGTCTCCTCCCTCCCAATACACATGAAAAAAAAATCTTAACCCGTAATTTTTTCATTCAATACAAACTTTTTTTGCCTACTACCAATATACGTATTTCTGAAACTATAAAACTACCAATAAAAATATTTCTGAAATTATAAAGCTTCGTACCA
Organism: Coptis chinensis; assembly: GCF_015680905.1. Classification (NCBI taxonomy): domain Eukaryota; kingdom Viridiplantae; phylum Streptophyta; class Magnoliopsida; order Ranunculales; family Ranunculaceae; genus Coptis; species Coptis chinensis. The sequence continues at coordinate 78,383,172 of NC_141463.1, read as the reverse complement.
CCCTAAAAAATCAAAATCAAAATGTATTCTACATTTCTACTGGTAAAAAACAACAACAACAAACAAAGTGTACATTCCAGACCAAGTTGTTGACGAAGGACCCAAAAAAAAGTCACAAGTATGTCATAGGGCGTAGGCAATGAATTTTCTCCGTAGGAACTTCAGTGAGTTAGCAGGACACGGGAGAAGTTCGATTCTCTAGTAAAAAGTGGGTCATTCAGGGAAAAGTTCGCTTATGCAATCAAGCGCATCATTGACATTAGACTGTTAATTTACCTGACTCGTGCGAGAGTACAGAATCAGATTGCTCGTTACTTGGAAAAGAGAGGGAAAAAGAAAGATGCCATGTCCACTAATTTAAATGCCCATTGAGGACATGAAAGTCAACATCAAAGTGCTTAGAACTTTAGAAGTAAATCCAAGATAGGAAGATTTAAAGAGAGAGAGAAGGAGATATGTCATATCAAAATGGCTAAAGGTTGCATGTGATAAGGTGGTGGGGGTTGGGGGGGAAGAATAAGCTCTCACCCACCACCACACACATAACATTCATGATCATCATTTTGGAATATTGAGATCATAACCTCCATGTAGCCATGTAGCCAGGGTCCCTACCACCAAACGGTTTTTCATCTGCCTCAGTCCCCTCCACCTTTATGCCATTCAGATGCAAAAAGGTGTTGATTGCTATGTTTATGTTTCTTTGCATGTTGTCCACTTGTTCACATCAACAGTTCGAAAATCTTGTACCGGAAGAAAGATTCAACTGATAAAAAGTTAAAAACCCACTACACCAATACGGAATTACCGACCTCTGAAAGGTTTTATGGGCGAGGCAGTGTCAAACCAACTCGTCTAAATCTAAATCGGTTTAAAAAACGGTCTAGGCGGACTAAGCTCATTTTTTTAAAAATAAATTAAATGCTGAAAATAAAAATGCTTTTGAAAGCTTAATATTTGTATGGGTTTAAAATATTGGATCTTAATATAAATTATATGGTTGCTATAAGAAAGAGAATATATTTTTATATGAAGTCACTCTTTGGTCTTCCTATTCAACTCGATCAGATCACTTTGTCATCTTCTTCAACTATTATTCTTTTCTATAATTAAATATATTTGTCTGTGTTTATTTTTTGAATTATGATAAATTTTTTATTTCTTAATTTCTTTATTATAATATATTCATTATTAATTAAAAAAAAACCTAACTGTCCAGTGCCTAGGGCCTAATATGCCTAAGTGCTCACCCACGGCCTTGAGTACCACCTTACTTTTTTTTAACATAAACTAATAGACGTCACAAAAACACTTTTGATATTCCGTAGTATTTTGTACTATAAAATATACCTTTTGAGCATAATCTCCGAGTTCAATATTTGTATGGGTTTAAAAGACTAGATCTTAATATAAATTATATGTCGCTATAAGAAAGAGAATATATTTTTATGTGAAGTCACTCTTTAGTCTCCCTATTCAACTATCACTTTGTCATCTTCTTCAACTATTATTCCTTTCTATAATTAAGTGCATTTGTTTATGTTTATTTTTTGAATTATGATAAATTTTTTTATTTCTTGATTTCTTCATTATAATATATTTATTATTAATTAAAAAAAAAAAAAAAACCCTGCTCAGTGCCTAGGGCCTAATATGCCTAAGTGCTCACCCGGCCACCGGCTCGAGTACTACTTTACTTTTTTTTAACATAAACTCAATAGACGTCACAAAAACATTTTTGATATTTCGTAGTATTTTGTACTATGGAATATACCTTTTGAGCATAATCTCTGAGTTCAATCGAATATTTTAATATTTAAAAAAAATCAAAGCGCCCAATCAAAATAACAATATGAGGTTGGAAAATGTAAATTACCAAATTTTAGTCAGAATACTAAATTTTTAGAACTGTGTAATTTTGAAATCTATAAGAACTATGGATATACTTGGATTACATATAACAACTCCAAGAATAACTTTCAATATCGAATAAAGAACAAAATTGGATTTGATTCCCAAAATTATTGTACTGTAGCAAAATTGAATCGACTAAAACAATACACTATCACTGTAAACCTACAATGTATAGGGAACAATAAAAAAAAAATCAGCAAGATCTTAATTATAGACACCTTAACAGCCAAATAGGAACCAATGTCCTAAGCATTCCGGTGAACTAGCTCGTGATCGATAGAGCGCTTACAAATTTAGATTAAGCTTATTTTTGGTTGAGGATGATTTGATAAATATTGTTTGTATTTGAGAATCTCGATCTTTCTCCACTACGAAGGGCGTCAACCAACTTGTCTGTGGTTATATAAGAGAATACAAACAAGCTGGTGCGCAAGGAGGAGTAAATGGACATAGATTTCTTTACCAAAAAAAATGGACATAGATTTTCATTGAAAAATCGTATTTATTTAAAAAAAAAATGCAGGAGATATTTGTCATTGTAGTGGAAAAGAGAAGTGTCAGTATGAACAGAACTAATGAGCTGTCTGACCGTCCTTATAATGTGGTTGAGACAGGTCCTTCAGCCCTTTTCACGTCATTTTCGTCCATTTAATTGCCTTCCAACACTTCATAAGGAGTCAGAAGTTCCCAAAAGCTGAAACTGCTACAAATGATGCCATATACTGGGGAAGGCAGGGGGCACTCACTTGCACGCCTATAAAACTCGGGCTCTTTCTTTCTGCATTATTGGTGGCTTAATAAAGCTGTCGATAAACGCAGCAGAATCTGAAAGATCGTCTAGATTTAGTTACTTTCAGTAAAAAGTTGTTTTTGCTGTAAATGGAATCCTTTCTTCTGTCCTTCATTTTCAACTATTTTGCTTTCCTAATGATCTCATTCAAGGCAGACCAGACATTCGACAGTCTGGGACCATTGTTGCCTGTGGTTAATTACTACTTATATATTTTCCTGTTCAAAGCAACTGTTATCGTAATCTCATTTGTTTAAGTTTGGGTTAACGATTAGGGTCTCTCCATTGATTACACTACACATCCAAATCAACTAATTGGGTACTTGTGTGATTTTTTTTTTTGGGGTGGGGGCGGGGGGTGTCATGCCGTGACTACTGACCATAGTTTCCGGAATTCCAACATATTATTAACAACTGTAATATTCAAGCAAATTCCGAAATTCCTTTTGAAATCACGAACTACTATGCTCATGAGTCCTGAAGGAGAGACTGAGACTTTGTCGACGTTTTTAAACACGAAATTAATAAGAAATTATCATGAAATATAGTGTTCTTCTCTGATTATCAAAATTTCAAAGATTTTAAAACTTTGGACTATGCCCCGAGTCCTAAGCAAAAGGCTTTAGGCTCAAAATTGGTAACATTTGGTGGGATCGCCCACTAAAGCTCTTAAGTGAGGTCTCTGTATGAGGGTGTGCCATTTGGGATTTGCAGATTCAATTATAAGTGGGAAATTTGAACATATTCAACATTCCACTCTCCATGAAGTTTGAAAACTACACAGCATTAAGCACCAAGCCACCAACGTGTCTAACGTCCAAACACAGCTTTTAGCATAAAGGTGTAGGTGCTAACTGTGGAATGAAGTTCTATCCTTCACTTTTTTCAGCTTTGGTTCATTCCCTCATGTGATATGTTCGTCAATTTCAAATAATTTGTGTTCATAGTCAAATACTTAACTATGTGCTTCTCTGCTTGTCTTTAATAATTGGCAAATCTTTTTGGGTAGTGGGAGAAGCTATAATGAATGGAAAATATGTGTTGTGCTTGGTTGTTTGAGAAGCCTTACGTGCACGGTGCACGTACTGCCCCATGTCATCTCAATCATTTTAATTGATTATTTATTAATAATAATCCAATCAACCAGTGACTAATTGACTATAGTTGCTCTTAGCAGCAAGTGCCTAAATGGAATTCTGTAATGTTCACTCAAATGCAAAACTGGGGGTCCGAGCTAATCCAACATCTGGCCAACCGTGACATCTTGTCAAATAATATTGCAAAATATAGGTGAAAGGACATCATGTCAATCTAAAGTTGGACTGACTTCCACTCGACCCTCTCTCTGTTCGCATACAGAATTGTCGTGGGACGGTTCTATGTTCTGTATTTGAAAATCTTCCCACATTCGATTGTGTACTAGGGGACTAGAGGTTACATACTTACATCCGTTTGATTGTGAGCAACTTATGTTTTTGTGCTAGCCAAAAGTTGCGCAGTATAACAAGCTAACCCCCTAGTTGTGAACCACTCAGCGAAGACAGAGATAATCAAACTCGGGATGCCATAGTTATTTAAAGAGACAACTCTTGAACCAAACTCTGAATTTGTTTTTCGTGCTTTGCAAGGGAAAAGAGATGTGCTGAAGGCATACACTCGTCAATGGTAATGTTATGAGTGGCAGTCGCCTATGGGTGCATTTGAAGCGTAATTACCCTAATATATATTGTCATGGGTGCATCAGCAATATCGTGCATGAGTAGCAATCACGAGTGACGGCTAGTTTATCAACAGTAACCATCAATATTACATTTACTGTAGTTATAATTATGTAGAGAAGTTCAGGCAGTTAAAATTCAAATAGCAATGCACAAAAAAACCACCAAGAACACATACACTTGATATATCTAGTTTTTGTTGATGCATAAACTTGATCTTAAATTGTTGTGAAATGAGACATTTACCATCCCCCACCAAAAGGTACCTGTATTCAACAAATAATAGATTGGAGACAGGTGTAAATGGTCTTAAAAGGGAAGGGTAATGGTCCCTAAACTATTGGAGAAAAGTTGTTTTGCTAAGTAGAGAAACAAATTATGAACCTTTAGAAGAAGAGTATAACAAAGATAAGTGGGTGTCAATCTAAAAAGAACGTGTAGGGTGGGTGGGGGTGGTGCGCCACTTGTATGCTTTCCTGACTCGATATTTCCCTTGAATGGAATTTGTGTGTGGGGACCTGGGGGGACTGGGTAGGCTTGAATTTACCATAAATAGAAGTTTATTTGTTTGGAGTGGGGAACCTAATTCTCTGGTTTATTAGTTCATTGATTGTGACCAGATTCTCTTTCACTAAAAGTGAGAACGATCAGTATCTTTAGCAAGAAAATAAAAAATGTGGGAATGAATGTTTGATTATGGAAGATAACGCATTATGACTCAGGAAGTAAGCTTTTAGATAAAGTAGAAAATTCTTGGATAAAGCCATTTTTGTTCTATCGTATAATATAGTAGAAAATTCTTGGAATTAAACAAAAAATATGTAACATGAATGCCCTAAAGTACAATTTAGCTTTTTACCATATTTTTCTCTTACGATCAATTGATAAACGAGTATAAGACCTTACGCCAGTTGTGACATCTCTACTAAAAGACATCATAAAGAGTCGTTATTGTTTGGAAAAGAGTGGAAGTTGATCTCATCTCCCCTGTTCCTAAAGTATAACTTTGGGGAAACACAAAAGCAGCCAAAGAATACTTATATGTGACTATGTGAGTATGCCACTTGGAATGAGGTCGTGGTTTTTGTCGCCATGGAGATTCATTATACAAAAAATTTCTAACCACTACAAACTGAAAATTACATATGGAATTGACAAAATTGAAAGTTACTAAAATTGCGTGATAGATTTTGCAAGGTTGCTCATTCTTTGAAGAAGCTGATTTTTTGTTTTGATGATCTCCACAGCATTCAGATCGTACTGGCTGCAACCATGTAGAGGTTTTATCAAATTCTATCATAGCACTTGTTACATGGACTATGGAGTCCCATCTCTAGCAAATACTCCAAAACTTACCCCAGCCTAGCGTGATCGAGTTCTATAACACAATTCACCAAAAAAAAGTTCTATAACACAATATTATAAAGATTTCGTGGCCCACTTATAGATTTTGAAAAGATGAATGTCAAGTCGCAATTAGAGTACGGGACCCCTTAGAGTACAGTAGCAGAGCAAGTGGCCTTTCTGTTACCACTTAAACAACACAAGTGGGCTTCTCTGAGTCCAAATAATTGGGCCATTTCTCAAGTAAAACCATTGAGATAGAATGTTTTGCTCAATCATATTACTTGATAGTTGACACATGGTTATTTGCTAGGAGTCTATTTGTTATCACGTTCAATCTCTGTCTGGGTCATGTAGCACTTTCCACAGGACAATTAGACCATGTTCTATGCGAGTCAACTATGGATGTGATTTTTTTTTTTGAATCAGGTACTGTATATAGATAGATTTGTGAACAGATACATTGATGCGATTTGCAAATGATAATTTTAAGAAAATGCATGTCACATGAGTTAACAAGGATAAAAGCATCATTTGTAAGTATTTTCTTAACTAATATTTCCAACTAATCAGTCACTAAAGGAAGGCATCGAGGGGCGAGGTGGTATAATTTCTAAGAAGTCCGACTGAATTTTATCACAGTATGTAAGATCATGTAGCAGAATGTCTCCATTCATCACTAATTGGTTTTAAGTGGAAGGAGGTATATACTTTACTCAAGAACAACTATTCTGAGGGGCTGCAACTGGACCTAATAAGACAAAGAGTTAGGCTTCCCAACATATACTCTCAGAAGATATGACTTCTAAAACAAATTGCGACATTGTAATCTCTCTGCAGATTATGTTCACAGAAATGAAATCATCTTGTCTTATACAAAGATTACATTCAAAATAGAATCGGCATGATACTACTCAAAGAATCAGACTTTGAAGTTCAAGGTGACCACTACCTTGAAAACCAAGTTGTCGACATCTCTCCTCATATTATTGTTTCTAAAGGTTCTCGTGGACTTTTATAGGTTGTGTGTGTGTGTTGGGTTCATAAAGATTCAAGATAAGTGAGATCGAATAAAAAGAAAACAGAAAACAAGACACGTAATTAAATGCTAAACTCAGCCAATAATTGTGAGAAGGATATGCTTTGTATTTTGTGTTAGAACTGGTCAATGTGTGCAAAAGTTTGAAAACAAAAGCATGTTCCAAGCTTCAGAGTTTTTGCGTTGTTCACTGTTCGAGCATTACTAGAACAGTCAGAATTTTCCAGTTCCTTCTTGTGGTTTGTATTTTCTGATTTTAAGAAATACATTTTGTTTTATTTCGGCTGCTGTAGTTTGTGTTTCTTCATTTTCTGTAGATCTATGCACAAGCTAATAAATCCTCTAGTTTTTGGAAGGTCAATCGAGAAGTATGTGGATTCATGTACTCTTAAAATTCCTTTCAAAATACGGCAGAACCAGCTTAATAGATGTTTGCATTTACAGAAAGTGTTGTAAGTTGCCAAAGCAATTAACAGAAGACTTGACTTTTTGCAGCCACTAACTAAATGGTAGATGTTCTGAAGCTTCATTATTCCATTCTATCTATCCCTGCTCTAAAGCTTGTCTATCACTTAGCTGTACCAGTTACCTATGTTTTATATGTGTTCAATTTTTAACCTAGTAAGTCTACTACGAAGTTCAAGTTAACTAAGCAACCACCGAACTGCAAAATATTACAGTACTTCTTAATACATCTCTCACTCTACGTCTCTACCCCTTCTCTTTTGTTTATGTTACTGCAGAACCTCCGAGTGTCAAACTAAAAAGTGATGCCAAAACCAGGAAAAAGAAACATGTAAAGTACATGCGTACAATTCAACTATAAAAACTTATTCCGGCAAGACTAGTTTTAAACCTGACAGGGTTTGGTTATCACTTCAAGCCCAACCCATACGCTTCCATACTCTTTAGTCTTTACAACCCTAAATACAAATTATAAGCCCATAAAAATCAGACCACTCCTTGAGGCAATCCCGATCACTGCACCCTATGTTCAAATACGTTCCTAGATGAACTCTAACCAACAAACATCCTAGTTTTTCGTAACTAAGGTTTACATCAGAAACTATTGGGGACCATGATTGACAAAAAATGTTCTCCAATATCAAACTTCAATAGTGCAAAACGATAGCTAAAGTCACTGAATAAAGAGCCGGACTTCGTTCACTAAGTACTCTATAGTACACTGACAACCTTTTGCCAGGTAAATGATAACTCAGAATCATTTGGATTTTAAATTGTATGAACTTGCACTGAAGCGTACAAGAGGCCTTAATGACCAACCTTCCAATCACAAGTCTCAGCTCTTCACAAGTGAGTGGACCAAAAATACGTGGCGTTCAAAAGAAGATTGTAAATATGGATATGAAAAAAAAAAAAAAAATGAAATGACCATATTCTATTAAATAAACAAATGACCCCTACCATGAAATCCAGAACCCAAAGCATAGTACTAAGAAGCCACTACAGAGGAACAACGCAAACTTACACAAATGAGAGATGAAGATTACCACTATCATTCATGACAACAGCCTTTTGATACCTGTTTTTTGCTCTGACGTAAGCCTGCTGGGGAATTTGATGTTAAATTTGATTCTCAAGTTTCCTCTCTTGGAAGGCTCTTTTGGGATTGGCATTCCCTCCCCCCTTACAATTTCTTCATAGCTGGGATTAATAATCGAATTGACGGTGATGGTCAAACTTCGTCCATCCAGAGTCGTTAACTGTGCTGTGTAACCAGTCAGAGCTTCCACAAGGGATATCTTCTGCATGACTATGAGATCATTGCCATCCCTTTTGAAGATACCATGAGGTTTCTCGTCAATGATGAAGACTAGGTCTGACGATATCACACCTCGCTGTTCATTGCCCTTCTCTGGGAAAGTGATTTTGGTTCCCTTTTTCCAGCCTGGTCTGATCTCTATTGTCAGGATTTCCTCTACTGGTGTAGGTCTCCTATAAATGCAAAGCAGAGCACACAATTAGATCAAAATTTTTGGGAAGTTATCGATCAATATCATCACATACAGACATATCTTCTTTATTTTTTTACTAGTAGATGTTTTTATTAGTATATATTAGCAGTAGAATAGTAGATTCATTACAATTAATATCATCAAACAAAGAATTCAAGCTTTTAATGTAAGACACAACGGAGTTCCATTTAAATTTGTAAAATGCAGCCTTCTCAGGCTCTCAGCCTTCCAGCTGCCTCCCCCAATCTTCTCAAAAAAATAATAATAAAATTAAAAAGACAGAAGAAGAGAATGAATGAGTAGGGCAGTAATGCAAAACAGCTTCTTCAAAGCCAATAATCTTTTGATGAAAGAATAATGTGTAATATAAATCAAAACTTTTGCATCCATTGATTTGCTACAACAATCCATTACAGGGTTTCTAATCCACCTTAAACTGTATGCAACACATTAGCCAGTTTGAATTGCTTCAGCATCCACGTTTATGATTTGGAAATGGATCTAGCTAATCTCATCAGAAAGGGAAGTCTACGCAACGCATACCAAACAAAGAAATCGAACTAAATAGAAAGACAGGAAGTGACAAAACTATAACTGGATCAGAGCAGTATAGATACAAACTTGAATCAGACATTCCTTCCACTATCCATTATGTGTCCGTCATAACCACTAAGCCTAAATTTATGGATGGCATACTACAGATAAAAATTCGAATACTTGGGCCTTATTCATCCATTTTCAAAATCAAATTTAAGTATTTAACCTATGGATCCAGATTATATGACTACGAGTTTAACCAGACTGCCTAGCAACAAATTAGTACGAGAATAAGAATTTTTTCCAATGACCAACTTGTACCTAAGTCACACTGACATGGATACATATGTCGGTGTCCAACACGGATACTGAGTGTCCGACACAGCAACCTATATGGCCATATGACTATATGAAGTAGGATCTGCGGACACAGATCATAAAGAAAATATTACTTTCTTTAGTTACACAACTAATTATTAGGCTCAAGACCTTACAAGAGTCTCCTTACAAATAAAAAACTATAAAGTAGAATACATAAAGTTGTAACTATGTTTATAGAATATTTTTGTAGTCTTTTACGATATTAAAGAAACCCTAGTTTAAAATTCATATGCACAACATGTCCGTGTCTGACATGGACCTTTTAAGGAATATGAAGTGTCCATGTTACTTAGACTTATACAGTTTTATACCAAAATAAGGATTTATGGTAAATGTGTAAGAAAAAATAATTTATTGATTTTACAACAAATAATTACAGCAAAGTTCTACTTAATAATGATCCAGCAAGTGGTCGATATGAAAAATTAAAAGATTGAGATTTCCTGGTCTGTAAGAAAACTAATTTAAATTGCTAAAAATGACAAAAGAGTTGAATTTACAACAATGTTCTATTAATAATGATCCAGCTAGAGGTCAATCTAGAAAATTAGGAGATTGAAATTTCCAGGTCCAAATAAATTAGGCAGAACTCCTAAGGATTCACATGTAACTTGGGTAAGAGGCACGCTCATGTGTGATGGATGCACATGAGTAGCAGATGCACACTGACTATGAAATTTGAAGTAAATTTATTCCACTATCTAATGCTATTTTTAGTTATAGCGGGAACTACTGAATCCAAGGCAAAGGCAACTGCTGATAGTTAATAGTACTTATAAACTTTTCCTTTTTCTTATCCATAGATTAATATATAAATATAATCAAAACCGTTATATTAACACTTATGTAATTAGTAATGACATACTTGGTCTATTATTATTGGTTGAATCACAATCGCTTTGCAATTTTGCAAATTCATGCATGCTCAGCTGACCTTTTCAAGACTAACTTATATTCAACTCAATATAGTTTGAGCATTATACAATAAGATAATACCCGGTCGCCATTTCAAGTAGCATTTGATATTGACGAGATCTTTTGGGTTCGGAATTGGTATAATATATAAATATTTCTATAATCCACAGCAATAGTAAAGATTTTCTCCATAATCACTCGTGTTCATGCAGACCTGATCATTAAAAGCAAAAATTACATGTAAATGTATTTCAAGCTATTTTTTCTTGTACTCCCCTTTTCTCACAGTTACTTACACTGTTACAGCTTTCTGAAACCTCTTTAACATAAAATACTTTTATAATTTAAGTTTTTTAACAGAATTAGTTACATGCTACACACTCAGTAGTTTACTAATGCAGCAAGACAGGAATACTTTATTAGTACGTTAGTTCTACTGTGGTGGATAATAGGTACTTGTGCTGCAGACATCCCAGATATCGTCAAGATCGTTAACGGCTCCAATATCCATGCAGCCCCATTAGGACAGTAAGTAGAATTATTTTCTTTAATTGCAAAATGAATTTGCCTTAAATTAGTAGTTTTAATTTCCTAGTTGAATAATTTTCATGGTTACGGAAATGTGTTGACTTTGGAAAACAAGGCGTGTCAACTCCAAACATAATGAGTAAAATCAATAATTGCTACCTAAAATCTAAAAACGAAGATTCTTAAGCATTGCAGTATCTACCTTGTATCTACCTTGTAGATATGTGTGAGCTGCGCTGCTCACACATGGCCTAAGAGTACATAGCCAAGTTGCATATATTATAAACCCACCAAGATATTGAGCAAAAGCTACATCTCTTCTTCAGTGTTTCTGAATAGTTCAACACTTTTCTCATCCAAAACCCACCAAGATAGATCTTTTTTATAAGGTGAAAAACACTCGAGTTTCTCACCATGACTAAGGTAGGGGTGAAGGTCGTGGTGGAGGAGATCCTAACAGCAGAAAAACCACAAACGAAATCTCCATGATCATACATCAGGGACCACCCAATTTTGTAGTCTTTTTACATTAATATTGTTCTCAGTATTTTCTTTATTATTTATATCCACTATGTTGTGGAACCAGTCTGGGCCACCTGAAATTCAGAATTTATTTTACTTCTGCAAGATAGTGTGCTGACCGAGTTCTATGAGTTTTGAGCCACCACCAGAGAATACCTAATGCAAATACGCCTATCACATCAATATCAATTTTTTCCAAGAAAGGTTATGAGGAAACAGTAAAACGAAACAACACGGAGGGAACACCAAAGTTCAAACTCTTTGACACAAGGGATCAAGAACTGGTTCTGTATTTGTGTTTAAGTACTCAAATAGGTGTCGACACACACCTCTTCCGACCTATGTCACATTGCTCTCACATAACTATTAACAAGGTGGTGAGACCATTGATATTGTTTAACTGCTCACAACTACCAAAGCTCAACTATCATTTCACAAATATCTTCACACAATAAATTGCTGGGATAACATACCATTTAACCAACACTTCAACAAATTCTAATTTATTGACCCACAAGAAGACAAGGCTTGAATGGGTGCCCCTTTATGTCGTACCGCTGCTTACGCCATTTATATATATGTACATATCTGATCCGTATGTATATTGATATATTTTAGGGTGTCTTGGTGCCTATATGCTACTATTTGGAACCTTAAAAAGTATCTATCATCGTTTGTTGCATTGAACCTTGTCTCAGCTAACGAAAAGCCTTTCCTTGCAACTCAAGTGTCTAGAGGCCTTAGCATATCTTATGAATGGCATGCACCCTTACCCAAGGTAGGTAAGGCTACAGACCTTTACAAAAATTTAGCTTCCATTCAAAAGCTATTGGAGATCCTTTACTTTGTGATTAAGTACCATTCCGGACATTTATGAGAACCTCAAATTCATGAAAGAAGTAGTAAAAGACTAAGTAGATACAATTTCCCATACCAGTTTGATGCTTGTCCTCAACTAAGAAACAAATATATGAAAATCCCATCCACATCTAGCCACTCATTAGCCCAGTAGAAAAGACCATTAACAAAGCCAAATTTTGTCGTTTTTCAAGGGTCATCAACTATTAGGCTGAGTCCAATGGTTTTGGACTCTTTATCCTTATTCCTCAATTTAACAGTGTTTTACAGATATAGATAAGGAAAATGGGTCCAATGGTTTTACAGGTATGGAATGAAAACCTCAAAAAACCACTCCACTTCATCTGGCTCAGAATGCAAATAAAGAAAGAAAAAATAAAGTAAGTCATACCACTCCACTTGAACTGGCACGGAATAGAAAAGTGAGTCATACCACTCCACTTGAAGTGGCGCGGAACGTACTCTGTATTTCAATAATACTCCCTATATATAGAGAGTAAATTACAGATAGAGAGTGAAAACCTCCACTTTGGCCTCCACTTTTAGGGGGATAAAGAGCCATTGGACTTAACATTAGGGCATTAAGACAAATTGACTTTTTGATTAGCTAAGCAGAGTCTTCCATCTCCATACAATTCCAATATCTCAAGGCTTCTAAAAATGTCTTTCATTCTAGCCAATCATCCACTCTAATTGTCAATAAGTCAATATTCCAATTCCATCAGTTTGATTGTTTCTACATTTGGGTGTATCTATTACAACAAAATTCAGATTCAAGTATCTAACTTTTTTTAACGCATGTGCAATATTTAGCTTTCATAAATGCAAAAAACCTAACAACTTTAACTAGATTCGCCAATCAAGTGTAACAATTATAACAAGTTCATACAAAACAAAAGCAACTTCATAAGAAACAATTATAACGACTCTAAAAAAAGACATTTCCTCAATTGAAGTGCTCCACATTCCCAGTTAAAGTAGTGATCTTAGTCAACATACTATATGCATCAATCTTCTAACTCAAGCTAAAAAATCATTAAACTCATGTATATACACAATAAAACCATTAAATGCAAAGTTGATAAATTTAAACATGTAACATACCCACTGGAATCGAGTACATCCCTGGAAATCTTCATCTTTCTAGTAGTCCCTTTATACAAATCCTCCAAACTACAAGGTAAATTCCTTTCAATAGGAGCCGCTTTTCTCATTACATTCCCCGACGACGCTTCCCCACCCCCACCTCTCATCTGTGCCAATATTTCCTCAGCACCAACACCAGAAAATATACCCCTAGGAAAACCCGAAGAACCACCCATACCACCACCACCTCCTCCCATTCCCATTCCACTAAACGACGGACTAGCAAACCCGAAAAACTCGGAAAAAATATCATCCGGGTTTCTCGGGTTAAACCGAAACGACGACCCCCCACCACCACCAGCCGAATACCCATCGGGTGTACCCGAATACCCAGTACCAGGTGGTGGTACTCCTTTTAATCCTTCTTCTCCATACTGATCATACACTGCTCTTTTTTGCCCGTCACTCAAAACCTGTTTAATATATAATATAATATAATAAAAGTGTTAGAAATTAATATGAAATTAAAGTGAAATATTAATTTTTGTTTTTGTTATCGCTTACGTCATAGGCTTCGGAGATTTGTTTGAATTTAGCTTCGGCTTCTTTTTTGTTGTTAGGGTTTTTATCTGGATGCCATTTCATAGCGAGTTTACGATAGGCTTTTTTCAAGTCATCGTCTTTTGCGTTTCTGTCTACTCCTAATATTTTGTAATAATCTACTCCCATTCCTCCTCTCTCCTCTATATATTTTCTTTCTTCTTCTTCCTTCTTCTTCTTCTTGATACTAGTTTTTCAGACTTGGCTGAACGTTTTGGGCTTGGGCTTTTTGTTTTGTTATGGTGTTTGAGTGATGTATGGTTTAGACGGTGTGGAATGTTATCTCACCGTCGATTTGCGTGGGGTCAGGTGACGTGAGAAGTAGGACTAGTGCGGTCCTTCAGATTAGCATCATTAATGCTAGCTCATAAGAGTTTATGAAGACAAATTGGAAAACCAGAGTACTTGTAATCTGTGACAATGGGACGTGTTGTGGAATTTCTTGTTGCACGGGGCACAGGATTGTGTCGGCACAATATTAGTAGATATACGGCTCCTATATGATCCTATAACTTAAATCATTTGTTGACTTGCGTATATATTATATGTGTATACATAGGAAGGAAGAAAGGGAAAGGCATCCATAATTGTGATTTGCAAGGTTTGTTCATGAATATTAACAAATTTATTAGATAAAAATCTACTATAGATGTATACAAAGCATTAATTTGTCCATTCATAGAATTTGAAGTATCAAAATGGTAGTTTATGTTGGAAAAAGCTGTAGTACTTGTTTGATTATATATCCATGGAAAACTCAGTTTTTAGGCTGGAATTTTCCCACCCTGAAGAACACGTTTGATGGCAATTAAAAATCACATGGCTCAACTGTTATGCTACATGTTTTTTGAAAACTAAACTCTTCTATGATACCTCACAAGTCAAATATTCGAACAAAATGTTAGATTCATAGATTGAAGTTGCATCAAAGTCGCCAACCAATCAATCAAATTCATGCACGTAACTCGGAAATGAAAAACTGTAATAATAAATTCTTAACTCTAATTAGCCATTACAAAATAAATGGGACCCACAAGAAATAATAGAATCTTGATTTCTCTCTAAACTAATAAACTAAAAAAAAAGAATCTGTAGACCCCACCCACCTAAGAAAAACAAAAGTACTTACAAACAAACAGACAACAAACAGCTCATTAACGTTATTAAGCTCTTCTCTCTCCTTTGTTATTTGTTCTAAACTGAGTTAACAAACAAACCATGGCTGAGTTGACTCACCAGTCAGAAGTGTACCCACCAAAAACAACACTTTGGAAAGTTTTAATGACATGGCTTGCTTTTTTTTATCAAATTTTTCTTCAGATCGTCAAGGGTGCTCCTTCAATTGCACAAGTTTTATCCTTTATTGGTTTTAGATACCCTTTACTCACTTCTTCTTCTTCTTCTTCTTCACATGCTTTTAAGCCTTTACCTGTTGTTGAAATACCCCTTACTGATTCCCCTTCTTCTGATAATAATAATACTACTGTTGTTTGTGATACTATTATTACTACTTCTTTACATGTTACTGGAAATAATAATGATGATGATGATGATCAACAATGCTTGGACAAACTTACGGTAATTGTTTATTTCAGCTGTTTTAAGAATTGGGCATGTGTTTGATTTTTCATTTTTACTATGTTTTGATGGGATTCATTTTATGGAATTAAGGATTGGGGTGAGGAAAGTTTTAGTGTAAGTAGACCTATACAAGTTTTATATTGTATTGGAATCAGACAGTCATTGTTGTTTCATACAGTTGCTAAAATGTTTAGACCTCATAAAATATTTGCTTCTTATGTGTTGGGGCAACTGTCGTCGCTTGGGTTTAGGTTTACGTATGGACTACGGTTAAGTAGTTATGCAACAGTTGGTGGGCTGTTGGATGAATTGAGTTTAACGACAAAGATTTGTTTTGGATTGAGTTCGTTTAGTATAGATGTTAAGTAACTGAAGCTTAGATGGAAACTAATTGCAATGCTTGATGCAAAGTAGGAAAGGAAGGTATGAAAATTGAGATGCAAACTTGTGAGAACGAATATACGAAAACACGGAAGTTGGTTTGTAGCATTGATGTTTTCCAAGGGGGAAATGCGCTAAATGAAAGTTTTTTGCTAGGAAAGTACTAAAAGATCTCCTTGTCTACTGCTCAATGTAGTGGAATAAGTGGACAGATTTTCATTAGTTGAATGTTGTCTCTTTTTAAATGTAGTAGGCACATACTCAGCTAGCCATCCCTTAGTAACAGACTTTGATTTTCACGATGCGTTAACTGTTAGGCTCAGTATTGTAGTGTGTTACTGCTAGAAGACCTCACTTTGTTACCCTCAACCTTTTCCAGAAGATGCAATTTAGTAATGAAGTTATTTTCATTATAAGAAAAAAATGAGCCCACTTGTTTGCTGTATTGCATGTAGTTTTTGTCTCTGTCTAAATGAGCTCATTGCATGTAATACATTTTTTTTTTGTTCACCTTGTTCTTCACAGCTACTCAATTTTTTAAGTGTATAGATACTTATGAGTGCTCCTTGCCCTGCAGCTCGTTCTGGACTTAGATGAGACTCTAGTATGTGCTTACGAGACATCTAGCTTGCCCGTCATTCTTCGCAGTCAAGCTACAGAGGCAGGACTTAGTTGGTTCGAGCTGGAATGCGTATCTTCAGACAAGGTTTGCCTTTTGTACTTTCTGATCTAGTTTACTTGTTAATAACGTGTTTTCAGAATGAAATCCCACTTAAAAGATTATTTATATATAATTGAAGGAGTATGACGGAAAGCCTAAGGTGAATCATGTCACAGTGTTTGAACGTCCAGGTTTGAGAAATTTTTTAAAAGAGACGAGTGAATTTGCAGATCTTGTGCTCTTCACTGCTGGTCTTGAAGGTTTGCGTTTTTGTTCAGTATTCTTATGAACTTTTCTCTATAGCATTTTCTTTAATTCGTTTGATTTATTGTCTTTAGGTGTCCTACAGGTTATGCTAGACCACTAGTTGACATAATAGATGATGGGAATCGATTTAGCCTTCGTCTTTATAGGCCTTCAACTACCAGCACGTAAGAGTTCTTTTTCCCCTTCCCCCTTCCCACTGTAACCTGCTTGAATGACAGATTTCATTTCAGCTGTCATTTTAAAATATGCATTTGTTGACAGTACACGTTTATTTTCTTTTTTCTTGTTGCTGTTGTTCATAGACAATCAGGTGACTTGGTGCACATTCTTGCTTGTGATTTGATTGATCATTGATTTTTAAACTCAGTTGTGTTCCTTTTTTCTTCTCAAGAAACTGATGTAACTTTCAAATCGCCTTAATATTCCCTTAAAGAGGACAGAGAATGCAACAGACCAGATGCTTTGTGTAGGCAGTAGACCATTCATGAAGTAGCCACTGGAGATCCATTTGAACCTTCCACCTGTTTTATGGATCACACTTTTGGTTTGAGACATTGATCATTTTAAAAAGGGTCAAGCCTATGGACTCAACACGTGTGTGTTTTGGATAGTCATTTCGGTACAGAATGTAGATTCCTGAAAATGAGTGACTAAAATAGTAAAATGAAAATGTGTCTTGGTGGAGCGAAGTGTCAAACAGATTGGCACGGCCCACGTGGAAACCCTTTGTCCCATCTTACTCCATATGCCAAAGCGTACCTGGTGAACAGTCAAATAGACTAAGATTTTGGTGGTCATTTGGTGCAACAGTCTTTTAGCCTTCGCTGAAGAAAACTTGTGGCTGTCATATGCTCCACTAAATGCGTAAGAAGGAAAAACAGAGAGAGGAAAGACGTGTCAAGAATAACTAGTAGAGTAAAATGGTGAGCGGACCTCAAAGCCCAGGTGTCCAAACCCCAACTATTCAAGAGAAATCTGAAACGCCAAAAGTCAAATTTTAATGGGCAACAGTCCTTATTAAAAAAAAGAGTTCTATTATGACATTATTATGGAAAGGAAATGTGGATACCTCTTAATCCTATCTGAGATGTACATTCAATGCAATAAGATATCTAATATGTCATAGGTTATTGTCGTAATAATATTTAAGGAAATTATACTTAGTTATGGTATTTGTTATGATTACCAAATAGAAACAAGGAAGTATTTCGAAGTAGAATGAGAATGTGGGGATGAAACTCCATTAGGTATCTATGGGTATCTTTGCAGTGGCGTTCATTTAGCATATTGAGTTATTCGGCTATTATAGTTGTGTTTCTGCTTGGTTTCATACTGAATGATTCTGACCCTCTATGAGCAATAGCCAACTTTAAAATATTAAACATTAATGTAGTACTATAGAAACAATAGTATACACCATAAGTTCTGACGGGATAATTTTTGTGTTTCATTGGCATTTTTTGGGATTGGGTATCTCGTTTACCTTTGTGAATTTCTAAGGAAGCAAGAGTGAATGAAAATGATAATTAGGTTAGGGGGGCAACCTAGTGGGAACTGGGATGTCTTAGTATCCATGCAGAGGACTATACGCCATCTCTTTGCGTACCTTTCTTCTCTCGCATGCTAGGTTGTGAATCCTCTGATCCCTGGACTTCTCCATGTATTATGGATTTGCTATGAATAAAATTACCATAATATTTCCTATGCCTTTTTAATGGCCAGTAATGCAGGTCAAATATGCTTTTACTCATACTTAAATAGAGCTAATTATTTTAGTCAAGCAGTGGTAGCATTTACTGTTAACAGAGGATTTTCAGGTGTTCATAAAAACTTCTATTATGATTGGAAAAATAGGCAGATGTTGCCCAGTTTCTGGAGAAACGGTAGGAGTGTCTGAAACATTGAGGACTGTATACTGTGGAGAAATTTCAGATAGGTGTAATCTATCTAGCTATTGAAATATTATTATTATTTTTTAAATATTTGGGAAAGAACAAAGCATGTTTGTTGTGAAATTGGGAAAACCATGAAGCAGTCCTAACTCCTAACTCATAATTCAGATCTGCAGTATAATATGTCTATGAAAGTGTTGAGATGGCACTCTGGGGTGAAGAGAGTGCCTACTGGGGGGCGACATCACGGACTAAAGTAAGAGAGTGCCACCTACTAAAGAGAAATCTCTCCCATATATTATGTGTATGTGTGTCTGTGCGTGTGGGCGGGTGTGCTCACATCTTCTTGCATGTGTGCCAAATTTGTTTAATCAATATTTGATCAAATCATAGGTCTGATCAAGATATGGATAAAATTGGACATCCATAAAGAAGAAGACTTTGGAAGAAGAGAATTGTAACCATACGTACCTAGGTGGCTCGATATAGTTGGTAAAATAGGTCATGGAATAAGTATCTGACTATCTTCTCAGTTGTACCCAAATTTAGCATAACTTCATTCGCCTGCATGCTTGTTTGCCTTTATAACATACCCGAGATGGCATATGAAGTCATGAGCCATGGTATGTGTTGCATTAACTAAATTTCAACCAAGTTACTTGTGTCCTTGAGGGTAACATTAGATACGGGCCTTGATAAACTTACTTTTGGATCAAGGATTTCTGCCAACTTCTTGCATGCCAATCTGGTTGATAAAGGAACCACTCATTACATAATTGCAAGCTGTCTCTTGTTCTGGTGGATGTCTTTTGCTCCTCCAGGTTGGAATACGTCATGGTGCACTTGCTGGAGATTCTTATTGCAGTCCAGTTATTCTAGTGTCTTATAAAGGAATTTTGTTTGTTTTGGTCGAATTTGTGGGAGGGGTTGATTGACACCCCGTTTGTGTTTTGGTTGGAGGCTGTCATATTTTGAGGTTGGGTATTTGAAATGTTTTTGGGGGCTTAATTGAGGATTGAATATTTGTCTTTCTTGTCCTGGTTCTCGGGTTGCACCGTGTTGTTATGTTTGGGGATGCTGTTGTTTTATCTGCGATGCTTTGTCCCACTTTATTTGTCCTGTAGCTAATGAAATTTACTCTATGCTGAAATAAGATTAAAAATAGTTCTCAGCAAATGCATTTTTTTATATGGATATCAAGGTATTCAGATGTTCCGGTTCCTGACACATGTATGAATCAAATCACAAAATTAAACTTTAGTGCTTTTAGGGTTTGTACTGTATACTTTAGTGATGGTATCTATGATTTCTGTTGAGGCTTATTCAAGTGGAATTTATTTTGTCATTCCTCAAACCTTTTCTCGGTACTGTGATGCTTCTTTCTCCTTTCAAGGCAGTATGAGAATAATGTTCTCGGTTGTTGTGATCGCTTTGTGATTATAAAATTGGTGAAAATTTAGAATCTCTGGTATTTGACTGCTTGAGCTCAAAGGTTTGTACCTTCTTTTAGTGTTTGATAAAACTTGCTGGTGTATACATCACAGGCAGTATCGGGAGCATGTGAAGGATCTCTCTTCGCTGTCAAAGAATCTCTGCCGAACTGTTATCGTTGATAATAACCCATTCAGTTTCTTATTGCAACCACTGAACGGAATACCATGTGTCCCATTTTCCGCAGGACAGCCTTACGATGATCAGGTATTATGAGCTACAACATTTTGAACCCTGGACTATGCCAAATAACTTTTACACCAATGCTTCAAAACTGCATGATTGCCAACTAATTCATGATCCATGCTTCTCCTGTTCCTGTGCATTTCAGCTCTCGGAAGTCCTACTTCCTCTGCTCAAACAACTATCACTGCATAAAGATGTAAGGCCCGTGCTCCATGAAAAGTTTCATATGCCCGAGTGGTTTCAAAAACATGGAATCCCTTCTTCTTTTTGGACATAGGATTGAAGATCGATGCATAGAAGTTCTATTGTTCTTTGGGCACCTGAAAAATGTGTAGGGAATGCCGCTGTCCAACCCTGTGGGCCAGTGTAAATTATCACTACTTCAGGTGCTGTTAACAAAATTTTCAAAAGTTAAAACGCTTTTTGATGAGGTCAATTCATCCATCAGTAATAAGTTTTAAATTTTTTGAAGTTGTTCAACTATAATTTGTTTGTAAGCTTGTGAATTTTCGTTAGTGTTGTGGGTGGAATTTGTTCTCTTGTTCAGAAGGGATTGTTGTACTTGTAGATTATATTTTGAAGGGTACACAGGCATGTAATTTATTTATAGTGCTGAAGACTGTCCCTCCTATAACTTGATTTTCGTTTTTTTTTCCTGGTAAGATTGATGAAATTGTTCACTAATGTAACTGTTGGCTGTAAAAAGGTATATATCGAATGAGTGAAAAAAAAAAAAGGAAAATAATGTTGTGTGGACTTGTACACGTGGGGAGCGAGAGAATGTTTGAGCCATTTAGAACACTCCCCACTAGTATAACAGTGTGCTCGTTGCACCCATTTTTTACAGTTAACCTTCCTTGGTTAATGATTCAATAGCACGATAAGATGAGCAGATTTTATCTATAAGTTGAAACCATGATGAACTTAATAGATTCCCTATATATAAGGCTCATGAGTTGATGACCAAGTGTGTGGTAGTAAAGAACCAAGGATATAAGGACACTCCGTCATTTTTGGATAAGAGATATGGCAATTCGTCTAGACCAACTTAATACTTCTCATTTCAGACTGAAATATGAGAAGATTTCTAAACTACAGCATTCCACTAATCCCCGTAGGCCTAGTTTATGTATCAATGCAGTCTCCCTTAGTGCTAAGGAGCTTGTACAATCTGGAACAGTCAGGTCTGTATTTGCAAAGGATGCTTTATCAGTCATTAACAATGAAGAATTCACATTACTAGATATTCGACCTGTTTGGGAGAGGGAGAAGGCGTTTGTATCGGGATCCTTACATGTTCCTCTGTTTGTGAAGGACGACGATAATGGTCCCATTACTTTACTGAAAAAGTGGGTGCATTTTGGGTACATTGGATTATGGACTGGACAAAAATTCACAACTTTCAATCCTGATTTTCTTCTACAAGTTGAGAAGTTAGTTTCAGATAAGGAAGTGAAGCTTCTTGTAGCCTGTGGAGAAGGATTGAGGTAAGAATCTCTACTGAATTCTCGGCAATGGCTCATATTTGTATTATGTGTAATGGTGATAAAACTTGCACATCTATAGTTCTGAAAAATGTACATTAATTAAACAAACAATGGTCTCGCTTACTTTAAATTGTTGTTCACAGTTTACACAAATAAATATGAAATGATACTAACAGGACAGAAAAATGAGCTCCTAAGTAATGTAATGAACCAAATAAAGTAGTATGAAACATAGTACAAAATATCTCGATATATCGCGATATTTGGGGATATCTATCTAGATTTCAGAGAAAGATATATAAATATCACGATATGTTCAGAGATATATACGACTGTAATTATCGGCGATATTTGTGATATATAGGGATATTTTGCGATATTTGGAGATATTTTGCGATATTTTGTGTATATAATAATTTTATTTAATATTTACCATTATATTTTAAATAAATATAAATAATGTATCATGATATATCAAGAAATATCTACAATATCCACGATATTTATCGATATTTTGGATATATCTACGATATTTGCATGTGAAACAATGTCAAATATCCCCAAAAAGGGGGATATATCCACGATACATATCCAAAAATTGAATATCGATAAATATCCATATCCTGATATTTTGTACTATGGTATGAAATAGAACTCGGCATATTAAGGGAAGCATATTTGGTATCAAACTGATGAGAGATTAAATAATGTATTGCCGCTGCAATTCTTATTCATTTCAGGTCTTTGACGGCTATTTCTAGACTATATGAAGGAGGTTATAAGAACCTTGGTTGGTTAGCAGGAGGGTTCAACAGGGCAGAAGATGAACATTTTCCTTCAGTTGAAGGAAATGAAAAGTTGCAATATGCTACAATAGGAGGTGCATCCTACTACTTCCTCCAAGTGCTTTTTCTCTTGAAAGCTGTGGACAAGAAGAGTTGAACATTTGAAGTAAGCAGTTTGGCAGTGTGATTATACACCTCAAGCCCAAGACTCATAACTCATAGCACTTTGGCTTTTGCACATCTTCTGTTTACTTTCGAGTTTCGAGTGAATGGGTAAATTCCCTGGAGTTGTAATTTCTTTCTAAGTACTGGTTCAATTTTCTAATATACATTTAATGTATGTGCTATGAAAAATGCGAAGTCTCTGAGAATAAGATCATTAGGAATTGTCCTGCTTTAGTTTTTCCTGAAACATTGAGTATAGAATGTAAATCCACAAACATAGTGCGTGTTGTGGTATAACCTGTCTCTGAACTGTGGAGGGTATAACTGTTATAAAAACCTTACTTAGTTTTTTTGGAGGACAAAACTAAAAAGGACAAAATTCCAAAATAATGAACCAAAAAACCCACCCACATTTCAAAAACACTCTCAAGGACAACAGTTGATTTTTGTCCGAAAAAGACAATAGTATCCTGGTATGCATAGGTGTCGGTGCATACCACCTTAGTATGCTACCTTAGGTATGCACAAACGTCAATGCATACCAAACATCATAAAGAAAATGTTATGCACAAGTGTCGGGAGTGCATTCTACTTCTTGGTATGCGAGGTATGCACAAACGTCAGTGCATATCAAACATCACAAAGAAAATGGTATGCACAAGTGTCAGTGCATACTACCTCTTGGTATGTGAGGTATGCACAGACGTCAGTGCATACCAGACATCACAAAGAAAATTGTATGCACAAGTGCAGTGCATACCACTTCTTGGTATGCGAAGTATGCACAAACGTCAGTGCATACCAAACATAGATGGATAAAATTGGAAATAGTAAAAACTAAAAAAGCCAAGTTCGTCCTTATTAATAATTAAAACGTGAAATCTGGTTTTTCTAGTAGTTATAAGCCAAAAAATGTCCTTATCAATCAATGGTTTTCAAACCCAGCTGTCCTAGACTATGATTAAAATTCGAAATTAGGCCTTTTGGCTTATTTCTTGTTTTTAATATGTATGAACTTGTTTTTGGAAAACAGGTTTTGGGCTTTGGTTTTAGGAATTTTTCTTACTTTACATTAGATATAGTCAAACCACGTTTTCTTCTCCACGACTCCACACACGATCTCCTCTTTCACACTACGTGATAAGCGGATCTAGAGCGTTTATCACTTTATCGTCTTATCTTCTTCTATAAGATCAGTCGAACAACACAAGAAACTTTAACTTTCTAACTCCGTCCTTTTACTTCTATCTATTTTACATAAACTATGGTTTTACTTATACTGGAGTTCGTCTGAGAGTTCTTAGAATCTACTTGAGTGCTGTCTTGCGGATCCTTAGTCGTTGTATCCTAGGAGGTGTGTGTCAGAGGCCGTCAGTGTTCATACCGGCGGTAATTTCACCTTTAGGGCATTGTGTTTTCACAAGCCTCGACAGTTCGTTGCAACTGTTTTATTATATTGGTTCTTATTTATTACTGCTGTTGGACATCAGGTAACACAGTAATAGTTTTCTAACAATCTGAAGGTGAAATCTTATTTACTCTTTTACTTCGTTACTAATCGATGGAAAAGCATAGAAAGTTGTATATCAAGCCTGAAATTTTCGATGGAAAGAATTTTAAGCGTTGGCAGATGAAAATGAAGTTTTATTTGACTACCTTGAAACTTGTTGAATGGACTACTGAAAGTAGATCGATTTCTGCTGAAAATGAACATGAGCCTACACGCTCTGATAGACTTGAAAAATGGGATAAGAAAGATTACTTATGCCGTAATTATATGCTTGATTGTTTAACTCCGGAGTTGTATGATGTTTATGCTATATGTGCTTCTGCTAAATTATTGTGGGATGATTTAGATAAGAAATATGCAACTGAGGATGTTGGCTCTAAGAAATTTTTAGTAGCTAAGTTCCTAGAGTTTAAGATGGAAGATAACAAACCTGTGGTTTCTCAAGTTGAGGAATTGCATATTATCATTCATGAAATTATGCAAGAGGGTTACAATATCTGTAAGGGGTTTCAGGTTGCAGCTATTATTGAAAAACTCCCTTCTTCATGGAAGGAATATAAGAATAGCCTGAAATACAAGAAAAAAGATATGACCATGGAAGACCTCATTATGAATCTTCGCATTGAGGAAAATAACCGTATTTCTGAAACAAAAGAAAAGACTTCTGAACTGAAGTCTAAGGCTAACCTTGTTACTGGAAAGCCTGGTAATGCTACTTCTTCTAAGAACAAATCCCCTAATACCCAGACCAATAAAAAGAAACCCTTTTGGAACAAGAACAAACAGTCCCAGCCTCAATTCAAGAAAAAGCCATATAATCCTGATATTTACTGTTATGTGTGTGGTACTCGTGGTCATACTGCAGGTGACTGTAAGCACAAGAAACTTCCACATGATGGAAATAAAAATAAGGATAAGGCACATGCCAATGTGGTTCAGGATGGCAACTTCTCTGCTGTTGTTACTGAGGTTAACCTGGTTAGCAATATGACAGACTAGTGGGTAGACACTGGAGCTACCAAACAAGTGCTTTCTCCACCTATACTGTTGGTGGAGACGATGAGAGTCTGTTCATGGGGAATTCCTATGCTTCCAGAGTTGCTGGGAAAGGGACTGTTGTTCTGAAGTTCACTTCTAGGATATATTTTTACACTGAAAGATGTGATGCATGTTCTTGATATCAGGAAAAACTTAGTGTCTGGTTCCATGTTGAGTAGGAAGGGTTTTTAACTTGTATTTGAGTCGGACAAGTTTGTCCTGACTAAGGGGGATCTTTTGTAAAGGGTTATCTTGATGATGGTTTGTTTAAGCTGAATATAATTGAATCTGAGATTAATAAAGCTTCTATTTCTGCTTATATTGTTGACTCTTGTGATTTGTGTTGGGCATGTTAATAATGCATCTATTAAAAAGTTAATGCATATTGGTAGTATACCTAAGTTTATTACTTTAGATAACAAGAAATATGAAGTATGTGTAGAATCAAAATATGCTAGAAAACCTTTTAAAAAGGTAGATAGAACTTCTGAATTGTTAGCATTGATTCATACTGATTTGTGTGACTTTCATGGCAATGTTACACGTGGTGGCAATAAATATTTTGTTACTTTTATTGATGATGCTTCACATTTTTGCTATGTTTATCTTATGAAAAGTAAGGATGAAAGTCTATCTAAATTTATATCTTTCAAAACTGAGGTTGAGAACCAGCTAGAAAGGAAAATTAAGATACTCAGATCTGACAGGGGAGGTAAATATTCTGGACCTTTTACTAATGGTATCATACATGAGACTACTGCCCCTTATGCTTTCCAGTCTAATGGGATAGCATAAAGGAAAAATAGGACTCTCAAAGATATGGTCAATTCAATGATTAATGTATCAGGTTTTGCGATAGTACTTGTTGTGGAAACTGCAGTGCGTCAAGGATGGCTGAAGATATGGATTGAATCAGATTCTAGTGCTACTGTTCTTGCTTTCAATGGGAATCAAGGTCCTTGGCAATGGAGACAAAGATGGAGAAGGGCATACAAACAACTTCAAGAGGTGCGTATCACGCATACTTACAGAGAAGTGAACTTTGCAGCTGACGCAGCAGCTAAAAAAGGTTCACAATTGGCTAAAGATGCAATCCTCTGGAGTTGTACTAGGCCTGACTTTGTGAAATCTCTTGAATGTTCGTATAGAACTTATTTTAGGTTTACCTAAATGTGACTGAATGATGTAAAAGGTTTTCCCTTTCTCTGTATCATTCTCTCTTTTTCACTAATAAAATTACCTTACTTGAGTGCAAAAAAAAAAAATGATCAATGTCTCAGGAGCACCTAAGAACCTGTGGGGGGAGGCGTTACTCTCATAATCTTATATCCTTAATAAGATACTTTTTAAAAACACAGACAAAACTCCATATGAGATGTGGAAAAAGAAGGCACCTTATAAATACTTGAAAGTGTGGGGGTGCTTGGCTAAGGTGTCTATTCCAACACCCAAAAGGACCAAACTTGGCCCTAAAACAGTTGACTGTGTTTTTATTGGTTGTGCTCAACACAGCAGTGCTTATAGGTTTTTAGTTTTTAAATCTAAAAATCAATTTATTGATGATAATACCATTATTGAATCTAGGGATGCAGTCTTTTTCGAAGACAAGTTCCCTTTTCTTGAGAGGTTTGAAAGAGCTTCATGCTCTACTAGACCACCTGTTCCTAAAGTTATAGAGGATTCTTCGTTAGGAGATGAAACTGAACTTAGAAGGAGTAAAAGACCCAGAACTGGAAACCTCCTTTGGACCTGATTTCCTTACTTATTTAGTAAATGATGACCTTTAGATTGTTTCTGAGGCTATGTCCTCACCTGATGCTATATTTTGGAGAGAGGCCATTCATAGTGAGTATGATTCCATTATGACTAATCACACTTGGGAGTTAGTGACCCTACCTCCTGGTTGTAAAACAATTGGTAAGAAATGGTTGTTCAGAAAGAAACTTAAGGTTGATAGATCCATAGATAAGTTTAAAGCAAGGCTTGTAGCTAAAGGCTATAAACAAAGAGTAGGAGTTGATGTTTTTGACACCTACTCTCCTGTGACGAGAATAACTTCTATTAGAATGTTAATTGCCTTTGTTTCTTTACATAATCTTATAATTCACCAAATAGATGTTAAAACAACATTCTTAAATGGTGACTTAGAAGAGGAGATTTATATGGATCAGCCTGAAGGCTTTGTGATCAAAGGCCTAGAGCAAAAAGTTTGTAGACTAAAGAAATCTCTTTATGGTCTAAAACAAGCTCCCAAACAGTGGCATGAAAAATTTGATTATGTGATGACTTCTAATGGTTATAATATTAATGAGGTAGATAAATGCATATATTGCAAGTTTGATAAACAAACTGGTGTTATTATTTATCTATATGTGGATGATATGTTAATCATCGGAACCAGCTTAGAAGTAGTCAATAAGACTAAGCTTTTCTTAGAAAAACACTTTGACATGAAAGATTTGGGTGTTGATGTTATTCTTGGTATAAAAATCATTAATAAATTAGATGGTATTACATTGACCCAATCTCATTATGTGGAGAATGTGCTTAGAAAGTTTAATCAAGTTGAATGTATACCTACCAAAACACCATATGATTCTAGTAAACACTTGAGAAAGAATATTGGACATGGTGTATCTCCTTTAAAATATTCTAGAGTAATAGGCAGTCTCATGTATCTTATGAACTGTGTACTATATCAGATATTTCTTACGCGCGCGGTAGGCAGATTTAGCAGATACACTATTAATCCCAGCTCTGAGCATTGGGAAGCTCTTATTAGAGTTTTGAGGTATCTGAAATATATACTTCAGATTTTGGTGTTCATTATGACAGATATCCAGCTTTACTATAGGGGTACAATGATGCTAAATGGATTGCTGATTTTACGGAATCAAAGTCCACAAGTGGGTATGTATTTACCTTAGCAGGAGGTGCAATGTCTTGGAAATCTACCAAGCAAACCTGCATTGCTCGTTCCACTATGGAATCTGAGTTTATAGCTTTAGATAAAGCTTGTGAGGAGGCAGAGTGCCTCAGGAACTTGTTGTTGGATATTCCTATTTGGCCTAAGCCTGTTCCACCTGTTTCTATTCACTGTGATAGCCAAGTAGCTATTATGAGGGCCCAAAATAATTCATATAATGGAAAGTCTCGACATATACGTCGTAGACATAACACTGTGCGACAGATGTTATGAGATGGGATCATAGCTATTGACTTTGTGAGGTCAAAAGATAACATAGCTGATCTACTAACTAAAGGCCAAGCTAGAGAGCTTGTCTTTAGTACATCGAGGGGGATGTGGTTAAAGTCTATTAAAGATTGAAGCCTATTTGTTAAAATCACCGATAACTGTCACCCAACCTTAGTGAATGGAGATCCCATAAACAAGGTTCAATGGGAAAACAAGTTATTTGAGTGATTTGTGGGGAGTGAAAACTCTATACCCATCCCTATGATGTATGGTAGTACCTTCTGTATCTTCTTAAGGATGAGTTTTAACTCTTAATGTTTTCTATAGCTGGGATCCAGTGGGGTGTAGTGATACAGTACACTCCTGATAGAAGTACCTATATAAGTGAGGAAGTGGAGCTGCTTCCTATGGGAACTGGATAGGTTAGTCCCTAGTAGCACTTATGAAACCTGGGAAGCTCATGGCCATTATGAGCACAACCGAGGAACTCTATGATGATTTTTGAAAGTTATGTGAGTTAACTATTGACTCGGTTTACACAAAAGTTGGATAGTGCAAGACTGAGTTCACTGGTCAACAAGTAAACTCGACAGACTAACACTAAGCGAAGGTTCAAGTCTTATGACACCTTCAGCCCATTCATAACTTCTAACGCACTCCAGCTTATATTATTTTCTAATTTCATACATGTGGGGGATTGTTATAAAAACCTTACTTAGTTTTTTAATATGTATGAACTTGTTTTTGGAAAACAGGTTTTGGGCTTTGGTTTTGGGATTTTTTCTTACTTTACATTAGAAATAGTCAAACCACATTTTCTTCTCCACGACTCCACACACGATCTTCTCTTTCACACTATGTGATGAGTGGATCTAGAGCGTTTATCGTCTTATCTTCTTCTATAAGATCAATCGAACAACACAAGAAACTTTAACTTTCTAACTCCATCCTTTTACTTCTATCTGTTTTACATAAACTATGGTTTTGCTTATACTGGAGTGCGTCTGAGAGTTCTTAGAATATGCTTGAATGCTCTTTTGCGGATCCTTAGTCGTTGTATTCTAGGAGGTGTGTGCCAGAGGTCGTTAACGTTCATACCGGCGACAATTTCACCTTTAGGGCATTGTGTTTTCACAAGCCTCGATTGTTCGTTGCAATTGCTTTATTATATCGGTTCTTTTTTATTACTGCTGCTGGACATCAGGTAACACAATAATAGTTTTTGCAAGTCTTTAGTAGCATTCTGTTAGTTTGCACCATTCCCTTTTTAACAACCAAAGATTCAAAGAAGAAGACTACACATGACCCCCATGATAATAAAGTTAATATAAAGGATTCAATTCCTTCAACTTCTCATATGAATGAGAGGGACTTCTTGACAAAAAAAATCTGATCTTCTGGATTGCACCAACAACTCGCTTTCATGTGACAAGCTTAAAGGCCAGTTTTTGTTTACCTGTTTAATTAAGCTAAAAGGAAAAAAAAAAACAATACTTAATTGAATGTGGTAACAATATTGAGAACAAGGATAACAGGTTTAAAATCTCGTCCTGCATTTGATACAACAAAACTCTAATTGCTACCGTATGGGATAATGTGTGTGTTCTAGATCGTAAAAGAGCAAATGTTCCAACTTCTGATTCAAGGTGAAGACGATTTTATCTCTTTTATTTGGACCAGTAAATTGAAGGACGAGTCCATTAGGCCACCTCAAGATACTTGCCATAGCCTCTTACAAACTGATAGACGAAATGTTGAAATGTATCTCGAGGCAACAGGACATATGGATGTTTGGACATGAGATTCTAAATTTCTAATGTTTCTCTATGAATTTGTTCAGGGATGGCTCCTTCATAAGTTCTATGTGTAGTAGTTATTTGGTAAGGGATGGGCTTATATAAGGTCCCTTCATCCCAACTCCCAACTCCCCCTGCCCAGTTTGTGTTGTATGTGAATAAAGAAAACAATA
Source organism: Coptis chinensis (assembly GCF_015680905.1). Lineage (NCBI taxonomy): Eukaryota > Viridiplantae > Streptophyta > Magnoliopsida > Ranunculales > Ranunculaceae > Coptis > Coptis chinensis. The sequence continues at coordinate 78,352,355 of NC_141463.1, read as the reverse complement.
AGAGACAAGGGCAGAAGTAACAGGTAATAACCAAGGCACGGATTAGGCTGTCCTTAAGGAAAGATTTCGCCCCTTCCAATGGTGCAGAAAGGCAGCAATGGCGTCTTCCTCACATGATTCAATGGTTAACAGCAGTTTGACTTTGCACTAGAACAAACTACCCTCTAGAACGGCAGTATAACTCTCTCTGGCGACTGACAGGAAGAAGAGAAGAAGAATAGGATGGGGTCGAGTTCTGTTTCTCTGAAGGTGTGAGTTGCTAGTTTCGGGGATACTCTATATGGACGCAAGGTCCTGTATTTATAGAGGTAAGGTGGTCGGTTCCAAATAGGATAAGGACTCACACTTCCACTTTAAGTCGGTTTCAAACTCTAAAGAGATAAAGACTCATCCTCAAACTCTAAAGAGATAAAGACTCATCCTCAAACTCTAAGTCGGTTTCACCAACAGATAAGTAAGAAGAAACCAACTAGACACCGAAACTAGTATTTAGAAATACTCCTAGAGATTCCAACAATCCCCTACTATTTCAAAATAATAATAGTCCCCCACTATTTTGGAATAGGATATTACAAAAGAAATGGGTTAACGAAGTGTCAGAGAGAATCGAAAAAACAATGCATAAGATACTGGTGTTTTACGGGCTTGAACCAGTCATAGAATAACATGTCTTATAATATGTGAAAGTGGTCTGGTGGATTAAAAAATCTTTGAACCAACATTCCCTTGTAGTAAAATAGATCACATGCACCCACACTGCTCTTTCATTATATGCCAGTTCTGCGGTGTTGCATTTTTTGGCCCCTGCGCTGCCTGTGTTCCATGAATGCTCTAGAGTACTTGCCCGACTACTCATAAGAACCGACCCAGTTCTACATTCACGTAGGTGGATATCCATCAAGTGTACATTGCAGTTAAAATACACTATCTCATTATAAAATGGACTATGGATTCCAATAAGAGTAAAATAACTCATCCTTTCTCATTGCAATTCAAGTTATACAAAGTATACAAAAAGGCTATCTCGTCATAGGGTGGGACGTCTCAAAGAAAGACAATAGCATACTAGAGCAACAAGGTGACTTGTTTTTCCCTTTGAACCTACTTCATGGGATCTCCAATCACATAGGTAGGGTTGCCGTCAGTGTTGCCCTCTATCTAAGGCAAAAGTCCCATCCCCCTCGATGTATCAACCACTTGCCTCCTGCTAAGCGGTTTTGTCAGAGGATCGGCCAAATTTAACTCTTACCTCACATAATCTAAAGCCACAAGTCCAGATTCCAGCAGCTGCTTTATAGACTGTAGTCTCAGACGGATATGCTTGCTTTTCTCATTATATAATTTGCTCTTTGCCTTTGCTATTGCGGCCTGACAGTCACAATGCATAGGTACAGCTAGAGGCGGTTTTGTACCAATAGGAAGATCTGCCAAGAGATTTCTAAGCCACTCAACCTCAGCACTTGCTTTATCTAAAGCAATAAGCTCGGACTCCATGGTTGAACGAGCTATCAAGGTCTGCTTAAAAGATTTCCAAGCGACTGCACCTCCACCTAGGGTGAAAATATAACCACTAGTGGACTTGATATCATGAGAATCAGATATCCAGTTTGCATCACAATAACCCTCTATCACAGGTGGAGTTTGTCTAAACCGTATGTCATAATTCATTGTTCCTCTCAAGTACTTGGCTAGTCTCTCTAACGCACTCCAATGTTCCTGGCTAGGACAATGAGTGTATCTGCTTAACCTGCTAATTGCATAAGCAATGTCAGGTCTAGTGCAATTCATCAAGTACATGAGACTACCAATAATTTGGGCATATTTAGACTGAAGGACACTATATTGAGCATTTTTTTGAAGTTCACTAGTTGCCTTATAAAGTGTCGACATAGGCTTACTATCATAAAAGTTAAACTTCTTCAAAAACTTCTCAACATAATGCTCTTGTGAAAGCGTATAGCCATCACTGTTTCTGATGATTTTGATTCCAAGAATCACATCAGTTTCTCCCAAATCTTTCAGTTCAAATTGGGAGGATAAGAACATCTTGGTGTTTCTCACAATATCAAGGTTATGACTCATGATTAACATATCATCCACATATAGACAGATAATCACATATGTATTCACTTCAAAAGATTTAAAGTAAATACATTTATCAACATCATTTATTTGATATCCATTGGACATCATGACAGTGTCAAACTTTTCATGCCATTGTTTTGGCACTTGTTTCAACCCATATAAAGACTTAACTAACTTGCATACCTTTTGCTAATTCCCTGGTACTATAGTACCCTTCGACTGCATCATATATATTTCTTCATCAAGATCACCATTCAAAAATGTAGTTTTTACATCTATTTGATGAATAAATAAATTATGAATAGCAGCTAGAGCCACACTACACCAGAATTGTTGAATTATAACGACCCGTTAAGACATAAATCCTCGTCTTAAATTTAGGACGGGCTTTTGAGTCTCAAACATTAGAAAACCCGTCGCAAGGCTTTGGCCCAAAAAATAAGCGAACCACGATTTTTGTCCTTAATCTAAGAAGGGCGAAAGTGTCTCTAGTTTGCTTCGATGTCGTCGCTACTCAACTGAACCCTATTTCCCTTCAAAAATAAAGTTTAGCATTAAATCTTCGTTCAACTTCAGAAACCAGTGTGCTTCATCTCCTTCCTATTGCTTCAAGGTATACTTTTTCTTCTCAATTAATTGGAGACACTCTATTTAATTGTTAATAGCATTTGGATTGATTTTTTCTTTTTTCTTTTTGTTTGTTTGTGGGTTAGGGTTCAAAAAATTGGTTGAGTGGTGCTGAGAAATTGATTTTCGTGTTGGGGTTGACAAGAAAATCTTAGAACTTGTTGCGTCACACTCATTTGGAGCAGAAAATTCCAATGTTGAATTATACTCAGATCACTCTTGTTTTGTTTGCAGAAAATTCCAACGTTGAGCGGTTCTTTGTTTTGATGCACTCTTGCAATTGGTTTCAGGAATGGATTTACAGTTTGAGTGGGACGAGGTTGAAACGTTTGTGAGACAGCCTGATGGTTCATTGTTCAGTTGGTGTGAGCGTTTTTGTTGCTTTACTCATCTGCTTTATGGAATTGTGAGTACTCATGTGTCATTTAGTTTCAATAGTTTTTCTTATGCCATTCGTGAAAAGTACGTGCTTTTGGTTTGTTCAAATTGCTCCATTCTAACTACTTTTGGTTATGCCATTCTAACTGTTTTGTTTTGTCTTTGTGTCTTTGGGTGCGGTGTGTCTTTGCTGCCGCTTTGTTGCTTCTGGGTGTTGTTGCTGCCATGGACTTGCCGGTGGTGCTTGCTTTTTGCTGTTGCCATTATTCTTCTTTGCCGCCATGGTGCCTCTTTTTGGTGCCTGGACCGCCATGGACCGCCGGTGCACTCTTTCTGCCATGGACCATGGCATGTCCATGTAACCTAGCATTTTTGTGACTGTGGCCCTTGGTAGTCTTGTACAGTGTTAGATCAATGGATTTTGGAAATGCTATTACATCTCCCTAATTCTGAACCAAAGTTATTGTATTATATTTTGTTATGGACAAAACACTTTAATCTTGTTTTGTCGTACGTGGAGATTTTCTTTTAAGGGTTATTTCAACATTTTTCTTTAAGATGCATTTAAAAGATATGCATATTCCTATACATGAAAGTAAGGATAAAAAATTAACTATGTCTATTATGTTGTACAGGGAAACAGTTTAAAAGTTGAGCTTGATTCATTGCATGGTCAAGCCACAGTTCTAGCAGCTCTTGTATCCATTTCCCCAAAGCTACCTCTTGGTTATCCAGCAAGGTGAGCTTTCCTTTGCTTATATAGATACTAGTATATGCCCCGTGCCTTAAAAAGCACTCATCAGCGCGAGCGATAGACACATTTCAGAACAATGATAAGAAAATCCCTGTAAAGATTAACACATTTTAGAACAATGAAAAGCAAATGTCGCTAAAGAATATGAGGTAAAAGGTCTCCACCTTAATGCAAGTGGTATAATGGATAGCTGGTTATCTGCTTAAGGTTTCCTTTTATTGAACCTGGGTTCAAGTCCCCCCAGTTCACCCTTTTATTTTGTTTTTAACTTTTGATCATAAATGGAATAGAAAAAAAAAGAAAAAAAAAAAAAAGACAATAGAACAACTCGAACCCAGTGCCCGTGAACCGCCTAACGGAACGGACCGGCCGTACTAAGGAACTTTCGCGATATGTAGGAGACTTTTATTAATGATCACACATATCTCGAGGAAAATAAGCACACAGGAGCCGTTTTATGGTGCCAGAATCGATCTGGAGCATCCTTTGTTTATTATTGTCTTCTAGTGCCCGAAAAAATCCTAGCTTATTAAATAGATAGTGATATACCATGCAAAAGTTTCTTCTCTGTTATTTATTTATTTATTTGTTTTTCAGTTAAAGTAGATACTTCCTTTCACATGCACTGCATGGTTCTTGTTATATGTTGCGTCCCTGTTTGTTTGTTTTTTCACTCTTGGTTTTTGTTTTGTTATACCCTTTGTTTTCTCGAAAGTGCCTCGATGGATATTATGGTATGACCCAATCTTTTTGGAGAGTTGGGGGATTGAAGAGATTCACAAAGGGATTATGGTGCCTCAGTGGATGCTTCCTCTCTGTACAAGATGCACAAATTTATACTAGCCAATGTTTCTTATTCAGTGACTTCAAAACGCAAAATGTTTCTTTACTTCTCTAGGCTAGGCGATGTTTTTCTCTGTTTTTAGATTATTTTTGTATATATATGTTCTTTTCTCTTTGATGTATCCCCTTTTGCTTTAAGCCCTGTGGTGTGATTTTGGAAACCTCTTTACTAGCGTCTTCTTTTCATGCCTATATCTACAAGACTTCTGCATTTAAATTGATCGCTTTATATGCTTATTGAAGTTTGTTCTCATTGATTGATTGATTGATTGATTGTTGTCTGTGTCTTAAATGCCACTTTATCGTAATAATACTAATAATGATAGTAATAATAACAATATAATAAGAATGCAGTCTTTTTCTTTCTTTCTTTCTTTCTTTCTTTCTTTAATAGTAATTGTAGGTTTTCTCGACTTACTTCTTTATTTTTTTATATACTCTTTTAGTTAACCGATACAAAAAAAATGTAGTAATCATAATTACAGTAATAATGATAATATTAATGACAACAATAACAATCGTTACTATTTATCTGTTTCTGTATGTCATTAATCATTAAGCTGTTTTTCATCTAGAGGTATTGGGGAAGCCTTGAAGTGCATAGAGTCTTGAATCCCCTTCGGATTTTCTTCTCCTTAATGGTTATGTTTTTGCAACATTGACATACCCAGTTGCCTCGATCGATTGCTTGAACTTTCAAAGAAGATGTTGATGAATTTAGTCGAACCCAAGAGCTTCATTTGTGGAGAAGGAAGTCGGATGGTTGCTTTTGGCATCACTTATAACCTCTATGCCAAAGGAGGTACCTACTCATCTTCTACACACACACACTCTTAAACTCCTTTCCTTGGTGAAGGTGGGAATTGAACCAAGGCCTTGGCCCAACCTCCGTAGTCTTGATTCTTGACCAGAGGTCACTTTGGACTCCTTAGGTCTTTCGATTCATAGGGGCTTTTTGTGGCGTACGTGAACTTGAAGACCAGTGTTTGATATCTTGTCACTTTGGGCTCCCCTTTTTGGTGGAATTTCTTACTATCTATTGAAGGAAGGAGAAGATTTGTCTTCTGAAATACGGTTGGTTCTTTATTATATTTTTCATAATTTTATTAAAAATCTTCTGTTCCATCTGTTGACTTTATGGTTGTATAAGCAAGATGATGCTGTCTCAAGTTGCCTTTGGATCTTGTTTTATGTTCTTGTGATTGACATATAGTTTAATTTCAACCCAAGAAATTTATTTTTCACGATATTGATAACTTTTTACAGCTATATGGTTTAACTCAAGTATTCAGTTAGTTTTACTCATGGATAAAGACAATATTAATGCATAAAGATGACTGCCTAGAACTACTCAATATTTTTTTGGCCATCTAAAAATAATGAAGACTTTGACCCTTTTGTGATATTTCTATGTAGGGTATGGTCTGCTGCAGTTGATGCGCTGACATCGTTTATAAAGTGCTTCATTTTTCCAAACATGGTGGATTTTAATAATGGGACTTTGCTTCAACCAGTATAACTAAGGTTATACATTTTTTTTTTTTTACATAGTAACTTATTGATGTTGGCGGAATTCTAGCTCTATGCCTCTAGTATCATATAAGCCAAATGATTTACTGAAGTTAGATTTATCAAAGGGATAGTCTATTTATTATTTTATAAAGTTATGATGCATGTTAAAGTGTATGCAGCTATGTGTGCGTGGTATTGACCGGAAGAAGATTGTTTTACTTCATGCTTAGAATTGTCTAAAGAATAAACTATATTCTAGCTTTTGGCGTCTTCAAATATGATGAACTCGTGTTTGCTCCCTTTTATAACAATTTTTGTTTATTAGATATGTCCTATTTTTAGATTCTAGAATCAAGTTATATCTTTTTTTAAAAACTTTTTTTCGGTCTTGAGGCTCCTTATGTTACACAAGGGCTGGCTTATCGAGAATATGCATGGAAGCATGGTGCAAGTGATGGAAAGCTAAAGCCTATAGTTTGTTATGAAGTTTAGTTAATAGCTCTTTGATTTTTATTCATTTGTTCATTTAAATTATTGATTGAAAGAGTCACTTAGCAAATAATACTATTTATGCAATGGAGTTACCATGTGCTTTTTAAACGTATTTATAGTTATCTAAGAAACTCATATGTGGTCTTTTGTTATGAAGTTAAAATTTGGTATGTGACAATTGTCTAGTCTGTTTGTGTAGTAAGGGTGGGGGATCTCTTTTGAATCAGCCGCTCTAGCAGTTGCAGGTCATTTGGCCTGCATATTTTTTTTTAAAATAATTTTTCTAAACAACGACGGCTAAGGCCGTCTTTTCTCTTTGCGACGAATATTTTCGTCGTTTCCTAATTCCATTTAAGACGGACTATCCCGTCGCAAATATTAACGACAGGGCGATTAACGACGGGAACGTGGGACACTAAAATCCGTCGCAAATCAGAAAAAACGACGGATTTGACTGTTGCAAATCACAAATTCTGGTGTAGTGCCATTAGAACTCTTATAGAAGAAATCCTAGTTACAGGAGCATAAGTATCATAATAGTCAAGGCCTTTTTTCTGGGAGAACCCCTCGACTACTAGTCTAGCCTTATATTTATCAATGGAACCATCTAGCTTCAGTTTCTTTTTGAAGATCCACTTGTAACGTATAGGTTTCGCCCCAGGAGGTAGATCAACTATCTCCCATATGTGATTAGATATAAACGAATCTAGTTCTGAGTTTATAGCATCTTTCCAGAAAGGTGCATCTCGAGAACTGATTGCCTGATTATACGTCACTGGATCATCATAAAAAAAAAACGTGTAAAAGTCATCACCAAAATTGGTGGATTTTCTGTCTCTTTTACTCTTCCGAATTTCTTGTTCAGAAATTTCAGGATCTGTTGATTGTTGTTCACTAGGAGCAACCAACCTCTCAATGCCAATTTTTAAAGGAAACAAATTTTCAAAGAAATCAGCATTTTTACTCTCTATAATAGTGTTAGCATCGACAAGGTTATTATCAGATTTTACTACTAAAAATCTATATGCAACACTATTATGAGCATAACCAATGAACATACAATCAACAGTTCTAGGTCCCAATTTTCTCTTTTTAGGTTCGTTCACAAGAACCTTTGCAAGACACCCCCACATTTTGAAGTAGTTCAGGTTAGGTACATGACCTTTCCATAATTCATATGGTGTCTTATTCCCTGTTTTCATGTTGGGTATCCTATTATGTATATGGCAAGCAGATAGGATTGCTTCCCCCCACAAGTTTAGGGAAGCTCCATAACTTACAAGCATAGCATTCATCATCTCTTTTAGTGTTTTGTTTTTCCGTTCGGCATACTCCATTTGACTCAGGAGAGTATGGTGGAGTAGTCTCATAAATAATGTCATTCTTGTCACAAAAGTCCTGGAAGGGGTTAGACTCATATTCTCCACCCTTATCAGACCGAAGTCTTTTAATCTTACAGTTAAGCTGGTTTTCAACTTCAACTTTGTACTTGAGAAACATCTCACCTGTCTCATGCTTGTTTCTAAGTAAATATACCATGGTGTACCTAGAGAAGTCATCTATGAATGTCATAGTAAAACTTCCCCCCTCTAGACATGGTACTTCTGAATTCACCCAAATCCGTATGAATAAGGGTTAGTAATCCAGTTTTATCTCTAGAAACAGTTCTGCATGGTTTCTTTGTGGCTTTAGTCTCAGCACATATCTCACATTTATCATTAGAAAAATCAGAAATATCAGACAATAAACCACATACTTTCATTCTTTTCATATACTGAACATTCACATGTCCTAGTCTACCATGTCATATATTAAAGGAGTCAAGCAAGTAAGCAGAAGCAGATTTATTCTTATTAATAATAATGTTGTCAAGTACATTCAACATGAAAAGACCACTGTTATTACAGTAACCTTTCCCAACAAAACCCTCATTCTTCATTAGAACGAACTTGTCACTCTCAAAAGTCACCTTGACGCCAGCTTCTCCCAGTAAGGACACAAAAATCAGATTCTGATGAATCTCAGGAACATGAAGAACATTACTAAGTGAAAGGATTTTCCCTAAAGTTAACTTCAGAAGAATCTTGCATGTTCCCTCAACAGGAACAGACCTTGAGTCACCCATATAGACCTTTTCATCTTTCACTAGTATGTAGTCTGAGAAGGCTTCAACATCACCACAGACGTGGCGGGTGGCACTAGAATCTAGTACGCAGTTCTTCTTCCCAGTGGCCATGAACACTTGTGATACTATAGCAGCAATTATATCATTACCCTCAACCATATTAGCATTGGGAGGATCATTATTTGTCTTTCTTGTGTCTGCACTGAAAAGCCCTATGTCCAGGTTTACCACAAACATAACAATTTCCATTGCCAGTACCACTCCTTTTAAAAGAAGTGCCTTTGACCTTGAAATTCTTATTTTTGTTGTACTTCTGCTTTTTAGAGTTTTTGTTAGATTTACTGGGATTAACTTCAACGATATTGGCTTTGGAATGGAATTCCTTAGACAACACGTCATCCCGAGTCTTGTTCTTTTCCTCTATGTGAATGTGAATGATCACATCCTCAAGAGTCATCTGTTTACGCTTATGCTTCATACTGTTTTTATAGTGTTTCCAAGACTCGGGGAGTTTCTCAATCAAACATCCAGCAATAAAGGTTTCGAGTAAATCAATACCTTCAGTTTTCAAATCATTAATTAGCACATGAAAATCATGGATTTGAGACATTACATCTCTATCCTCTCTCATCTGGAACTTTAGAAAAGTCTCAATAGCATATTTCTGAGTACCAACATCCTCTATTACGTATTTTTTGTTCAAACTCTCCCATATGTCATGTGCATTCTTATTTGAACAATAAATATCAAATATTTCATTGGACAAGGTACTCAAAATAGCATGACGACATACCTTATTCCCATTAAACCAAGCAGCGTGATTTCTTTCGAAATCATTAGAACCCTCCACGGGTGCTGTATCAGTGAGATACTTTGCATAGTTGAGTACATCTAGAGCTGTGAACACCCTTTCTCTCCATCGCTTGAAGTGTGAACCGTTGAAGGATTCAATCTTTGACACATTGGGTAAGTTGCGAGCATTCAGTAGAGGTGCAGCATCTCTCATAGTCGAAGTAACTTCCATGACTCCAAAATTGGTTTATTTAATTGGCGTGGTGTCTTCTGGTGTAGACATCTAAATCTTTCCTTAAGATTGTTGTATGCGAATAAAGAAAACAATAAAAGACAAGGACAGAAGTAACAAGTAATAACCAAGGCGCGAATTAGGCTGTCCTTAAGGAAAGATTTCTCCCCTTCCAATGGTGCAGAAAGGCATCAGTGGCGTCTTCCTCACAGGATTCAATGGTTAACAGCAGTTTGACTTTGCACTAGAACAAACTACCCTCTAGAACGGCAGTATAACTCTCTCTGGCGGCTGACAGGAAGAAGAGAAGAAGAATAGGATCGGGTCGAGTTCTGTTTCTCTGAAGGTGTGAGTTGCTATTTTCAGGGATACTCTATATGGACGCAAGGTCCTGTATTTATAGAAGTAAGGTGGTTGGTTCCAGATAGGATAAGGACTCACGCTTCCACTTTAAGTCGGTTTCAAACTCTAAGTCAGTTTCAAACTCTAAAGAGATAAAGACTCATCCTCAAACTCTAAGATGGTTTCAAACTCTAAAGAGATAAAGACTCATCCTCAAACTCTAAGTTGGTTTCACCAATAGATAAGTAAGAAGAAACCAAGTAGACACCAAAACTAGTATTTAGAAATACTCCTAGAGATTCCAATAGTTTGCTCTCTTTCAAACTATCAACTCCAAACAAAGAAAAAATGGAACCGAATATCCTCCTAAAGCACTCCTTTCTTTCCGCTGCTCTTATTTGCTACATTACTAGTCCTAGTCCCCGTTCTCTCAGTAGATAATGCCAGTCATTTCATCAGTTCGAATTGCAAATCAACTGATTATCCTAAACTCTGCAACGCCTTGCTTTCTCCCTATGCCAAAACCATCCAAACCAACCTACTAAGCTGGCTCAGATAAGTATGTCCGTCCGTGTCTCCAAGGTTCAGAACCTGGTATCTTACATTACAAACCTGCCACGCCAAATGAACAACTCAAGGCCATCCGAGCTAAAATCTTTAGGTGCATTGGAAGAATGTGTACAAGTCTTTGGTTATTTTCTTTCCGAAATGCAAAGCTCGATCAATCAATGTTACACATCATCTAAAACAGGGCACCGAGCTTAAGGCTCAAATGCATTATCTGGAGGGAGCAATAGGCATTGGCTTGACATCTGAGCGAGTATGTAGTATGTACACGTAACTACGTAAGGTTAAAATTTTATTCGATGAGCCGATCAAGTCGGATGTGTATCACCGCACCTTGGAGGTCAAGAAGGTCATAGAAACCATGTCCGCATCCGATGTGGCATGGACGTGCGTTGTACGCGGTCAACACAGTCAAGACGCGGTCAACTAAATCGAACACGGGTCAAGACGCAGTCAACATGGTCAGGATGCGAATTTTGAATTTTGACAAAAAAAAAAAAATCAAAATAATATTAAAACACTTCATTTTTTTTTAAGACTTATGACATGTTTTTAAAGTTTGATTGGGAAATATTAAATTTAATTTTGTGGCTATTTATCTTTAATAGTTTTAAATTTATAAATGTTAATATATTTAATTTAGTTTTTAATGTCTAATTTATATAAAATAAAATTATAAATATTAATTAATTTCCGTATTCTTTACCGCGTCCGCGTCCTATCTTTTTGAGATATAACCGAGTCGTCGCGTCAGTATATGCCACATTAATAAAAGTTCACAGTATCTGTATCTTTACTATTATAGGTAGAGAATGGAATGTCCTTTCGAGGGTCTTTTTTATTAATCTGTATTCCATTTTCATTAAATGGGCTGTGATTGAGAGCAGCCTATCTACTTTGAGTGTCTTGTTCTGTAATTTCAATCTCCATTTTATATATTAGAGTTTTGGGCTTCATTCTGAAGATTAAACTAGAAATGAGTAATGATCTTATTTATTGAGTTAAGTTTTCATTACAATGATTTACACTTTATATAGTGTTTCTATTACATTCTCACTCATCTAACTAAATTTGTTCTAATTCTGTTATAAAAATACTGAGCTGGATTCTCTTGTCACTGTTTTCAGGATCATATTCTGATGCTCCTGACTTGTAAACTAATATACCTCCTCAAGCTGAAGGAGGCTGCTGGACTGAAAGCTTGGTCTTTAACTTCTGAAATCTTGCTGCTGCCAAAGCCCTTGTGAAGATATCTGCTATTTGATCTTCTGTGCAGAGATAGTTTATATCAATAGTTTTACTTGTGACAAGCTCTCTAATGTGGTGGTAATCTACCTCTACATGTTTGGTTTGAGCATGGAATACAGGATTGGAAGAAAGTGCAATGGCACTTATGTTGGCACACCAAATGAAAGGAGGTTTAGAGAGTGTAAACCTTAAATCTCTTAAGAGGATGCACAACCAATATAATTCTGCCGAAGTGTGAGCCAGTGATCTATATTCAGCCTCTGTACTTGATCTGGCCACTGTGTTTTGCTTCTTGGAGGACCATGAGAAGGGATTTGATCCTAGAAATACCGCAAAACCTCCAGTTGATTTTCTATCTATTGGCAACCAGCTCAGTCAGAGTCACTATAAGTTGTAACCAGAGTAGTTCCTTTTGAGAACTTGATACCTTCAGTAATAGTACCTTTTAAATACCTTAAGATTCTCTTCATGGCTGTTAAATGAGCTACTTTTGGTTGATGCATGTGTTGACAGACTTGACAGACATAAAATGCAATGTCATGCCTTGTCCATACTAAATACTGCAAGGCTCCTACGATTGACCTGAACTCTGTTGCATTTTCTAAATATTGATGTATAAGTCAGGAGCATCAAAATATGATCCTGAAAACAGTTACAACATAATCCAGCTCAGCATTCCTATAACAGACTTAGAGCAGAATTAGTTAGATAAGTGAGAATGTAATAGAAACACCATATAAAATGTAAATCATTGTAATGAAAACTTAACTCAATAAACAAGATCATTACTCATTTCTAGTTCAATCTTCATGGTATCATAGCAGTGCGCCATACGGCCATAAAAGCTTCATGAAGAAAGCTTGCTCATAGTTGAGATCGATCCTCAAAACATCAGCTTCACTCATCTAACTAATTCTGTTCTAATCCTGTTACAGGAATTCTGAGCTGGATTCTGTTGTAACTATTTTTAGGATCGTATTATGATGATCTTGACTTATACATTAATACATTCCACCACTAGAGATATACACGCTTAAGCATCTAATGAAATAAGTGATTTTTCCATCGAACAATGTGCTCAACCGTTTTAGGGTCTGGCGGAAAAAAAATTTACAGTCTAAAATCAGTTTCTTGCCATGGCCTTTTGATCAGATGAAACCTTCATTCTGCCCAAGTGCAGTGAGGGATATATATATATATATAAGCTATCCTTGAGCCTTAACAATAAATACTAAACTATTATAGTTACTAATTCTTGATGTTTATCTAAAACAAACCGATTAAATTTATAGCAATTGGTAGATTTACTAGGGCGTATTCATAGCTCCTTTTGTTATTGTGTTCACAATACTTATGTTCTTAATTTTAAAGCTCGGACATTATAAACGATATGTAAGTATATATATACGTAGGTTTGTCTGTGGCCTAACGTCTAGAAAATGGCAGAGTTGTATGCTTGGAGGATTAATGAAGCTAAGGAGCTGGACTTCGTCAAGCCAATGTGAAGTCTTCTGATGCTTGGTAAGGCATTAGCCTATAATATTTGAAAGTCCTACATAAAGGCCCTCCATTCCAAACTCCTATAGTTAACTTTACTCCGAACTCTCAACTCAAGAAAAATGAAAGCACAGATCCTCCTGCAAAACTCCGTTCTCTCCAGGCTGCTCGTATTAGCTACATTACTAGTCCTAGTCCCCATTATCTCAGCAAACAATGCCAGTCATTTCATCAGTTCGAATTGCAAATCAACTGATTATTCTAAACTATGTTACGCCTCTCTTTCTCCCTATGCCAAAACCATCCAAAACAACCCTGTTAAGCTGGCTGATATAAGTCTGACAGTCAGTGCCTCCAAGGTTTGGCAACTGGCATCTTACATTACAAACCTAACACACCAAATGAACAACTCGAAAACCGCATAGCCAAAAGTTTTGGGTGCCTTGAAAGAATGTTCACAGCAATTCAGTCATTTTGCTACCGTAATGCAAAGATTGTTTAAGGCCACACATCATCTAAAGCAGGGCAAAAATCTCAAGGCTCTAATGGACAACTGGGAGATATTTATGGGTGCTGATTTGACAGTTCAGCATGTCTGTATACGTAAACTCAAAATGTTCATGAATGAGCCGATCAAGTCAGATGTGTGTCGCCGCATCTTGAATGCCAAGAAGTTCACACACATCGCGTTTGACCTTCTCACAAATTTAGAGAAATTACTGAAATAGAGACTCAGTGTGGTACATTAATAAAAGTCCACATTATCTATATCTAGTATTATAGGAGAAGAATGTCCTGTTTTAACGAGTATTACCCCCCCCTTAGGATTTCCCACTAGATAGAAAATTATGGTCTCCCCTTCCCCCCCAAATACACACAAAAAAAACAGTCCTGTTTTCTATATCAAGTTGACATTTTTTTTGTGTGTATTTAGGAGGGGGGGAGAGCCTAATTTCTCCATCTAGTCAGGGGAAAATCCTAATTGGCTCATCTAGTGGGGTAATACTAGTTAACCCTTCTTTAAATGGCCTACATTTCAAAGCAGCAAATCTACTTTGAATGTCATGTTATGTAACTTCAGTCTCAAAATCATACTTGCACTTTCCTTGTAAGTGTTTGATGCCTCCAATTCTCCCAAAAATGTAAAACAGAAAAAGGAAATAGGATAGATTAAACTTCACCACTCTGCCTCACCTGAGTAACTTGTATGTACCTTGAAGTTGCCGTTCTCGATGCAAGCATCCATCGATCCATTTATCCATCACAATTGTGTCAATCTTCAGCAAATTTAGGAACTATAAGTATAGTAAATAGAAACAAAATAAATTTAGAGACAACACCAAAATTCAACCAGTATAGAGTTTTGTTGCAAATGCAGCAAGAAGCTATCAATATTAAAATTAGAGGCAACACCTAACGCCTCGCTTTCTCCCCGAGCCAAAAACTTCCAGAACATCCCTACTAAGCTGGCTGAGATAAGTTTGTCAGTCTGCTCAAATAAGGATCACCATCTGGCATACTGCATTACAAAACCTATCACGCAATATTATCCATTGCAGGGCCTCCAAGCCACACGTTGTAGGTGCATTGTTCTCTTGTACGCCAAACGTTGGTGGATTTGCTTCAGAAATGCAAAGCTCAATTAAGATTACGCGTCATCTAGAGAAGCGCAACATGCTGCTCAAGACTCCTCTGAACGAACTGATTTTTTCAGTAAGTGTTGCTTTGCAAGTTTGGAACATCCATCTGTATAGATATTTTAACAATGTCATGATTGAGCCCATTAAGTCTGAGGTGTACCGCCGCACCTTGATGGCAAGTAAGTTTACATACATACATTATAATAAAGTCTGCATTACACTGGCAACATGGGTTATGACACAGCACGAGTACTACACCATCTGAACATAATTACATACAAATCCACAGTTATCTCTAGACAAACTCGAAGCGCATAAGAAGCTTTACAGATTTATACTGCTCGCCCTTGCGGGTGAAGAGTGGGACAGCTCGGATCCCAGTTCTTAACTCTGAAATTGGCAAACAAGTTTGGCCTCCAAAGTCATCTTTTTCTGACATGTCATATTCATGAACTTCGATCCGAAGCAAGGCTAGCTCAGGAACAGTCAACGAGAATTCAAACTCTTCATCCCAAACAGGAGTCCAGTCATCCTCAATCGTCTTAGTTTTCTTCATTACTGAATCCGCTGGCACACCAGCAATTCCAACCTGTAAAATTGATCAGTAACCCAAATGAACATTCTACCATATTCCCGATTTTAAAGGTTTTAGAAAGGAATGTGCCTAGTTGATGAGGGAAACTTGGACTTCAGAGAAGATGTAAAGGTGTGGTCTCACCATAGAAACATCACATGCCCAAACTAACTTGCCTGCAATCCCTACATCAGCATCGTTCTTCCGACCAAAGTCACAACTCTTTTTTTTTTTTTTTTTAAAAAGGATTACATACTACCCTCAACAATTATGACCATCAACGGATATCAGGTTCTGGGATCTCCATTTGGACCAAAACTAGTAAGCTATAAACTTATCCTATGACCATCCTGTAATCATCCTCAATAGCATAGAAAGTTTGTTTTATCTGTTTGAGCTAATTTTTGGCATGGATTATCTCTGCATACGACTTATCAAAATTTGTGACCTGCTCTGCATGTTTTCCAGGAGAAAAAGTAACACTTTTACTTCAACTTACTCGGTTGGTCAAGTCTCCATTGAATGGTTTAGCATACATAGGTTCTCAAGGAAACATTCCAACGTCCAATGCAGACATCAATTAAAATTGCTAAATGCTTAGTCCAATGATTCAGATTTCAGAGTTTCACCTGAAAATTATTCTTATCATCTTACCCTCGTGTAAAAGTCTGGTGGTGAGTATACGTCAAAGTGGGTGTGACGAAAATCCAAATACCATCCATCTCCCATGAATACTCTGACCTGTAGTGTTACGCATGAAGTTCAAATTTCCAAATCAAATAGAGTCAAATGTAAAATAAATTAATTCAAGACTAAAAGTAGTCAAACAATAAATTTAGTAAATGCAAGAATTCACTCACCTTCAATGTTTTCTTCACTGGCAGACTAACTCTTGGATCAAAGACCTGGTTATTTGGACCAACCTTCAGTAAAAACTCAGGTTTTTTCACATAACCACATCCCCCATTGGCTCTGAACATCCCATGCATCAACCAGAGTGATCTTCCGTATCCCTACAAAGATATACAAGGTTTTAGTCCTTAGTTCAGGCCATTTATGCAAAGACGAGTTTTCTAATCAATAACATTGGAAAGTGGCAATACCTTATGACTTTACACTCACCTTTTAACTTAGTCTGGTACTCTAGTCTTAATTTATGACGGCCTTATTTGTGAGGGGTCCTTAGATTACACAAGAATATAGCTTGTAAGAAGTACAATACGCTCGAAATCACATTAGAGGCCCAATATTAGTTCATATGCTTTTCAAATTCCAGCATGGTTTTCTTTTACTACTTTCAGCCCTCAATAATCAAAATAGCTTTAAATGCATTCCAATACATCAAGGAATATACCACGCAACGGTGAATCTGTAAATGGTGTTAATCTGACTACAAAATGATAATTCCAATGATATCCATCATGCAAATTAAGTTAAACTGTAAATTTAGGATGCATAAGAGTTCCTCTCTCTTTCTTTTTCTCTTTTTTCTGTCTTCTTTTTCTGTAAGCAATTAGTATGTGTGGACATTGATGGAGATTAGAATATTTGGACTTTTGAAGGAAAAAAAAAAGACAAAAAAGAGAAGAGAAGAAAAACAAAACCTGCATATTAAAAGCAACCATCTGAGCTCCATGCATCCACCCAATCAGTGGGTTGTAATTAGATGAGTCAACACGTGTACTCTTGGGGTATACTCGCAGTAAGTTCCTTTGGGTGAACCTACAACATACGCAAATATTCTTATATCAAGTAATGTCAGTAACTATTCTCATTATCTTATTGCTTTATATGCTAAATACGTAAAATATCTCTTGCATATACCATCTAATGAATTGAACGTACAGCTTATGCATTGTCTATGAACAAATATGTGCCATAATTTACTGTCGATACTATAGATACATAACTGGCAAAACATAAGCTACAAGCATATGAGATCCTGCGTCTATTTACCTTTTCAAAACAATGTCTCCCTTCCAACAAAATAGAATAAGTATAAAAATATCATCCCTAGAGAAGGAAAATAACTGAAGAGAGAATACACAGATGCTGTCAGGTACAGGACATGAATAGACACTAACATTGAAATGGTAGAAATTCTGAAAATGCAAGGGAGAACTGCTTATGCCTCTCTTTGGACTATAGGCAAACATAGCATGTGATCACTGGAAGGTCCTAGGTAGAATTTCTTTTAAGAGCTATCAAGAAGTGAATTTCGAATTTCAGTAGAGACTAAAATTATGGAGAACAATATATGTCTGAAGTATGGAAATGCACATTAGATCTGCAGATTTACAAAAACTCATAGATTCACAGATTTTATGGACATGAAAGTAGGCATGACTGCATAAGACCACATACCTGACAACATCAGTGGCATGATTTATTATAGCCTTCTCAAGCGCTTGTTCGTCCAGGCTAATACGCCTTACTTTATCTGGATCAACTCTTAAAACTTCCTTTAAACCACCCTTTGATTTCCCCGCATGAATGCCAATTAAATGCTTATATTCAGGTTCTGCATTCTGCTGCGACTTACGTTCTCCATCATCAATATATTCCTCATCCTGATGCTCATCTTCCCCATCGTGGTCATTATGCTGAACATATATATAATAAGTAGCTTTAAGAGAAAAATGAAACAGTATCAAAGAAAACAGAATGCACATGCTGAAGTCATCTTTAATTCTGCTGCACCTTATCATGGCTCCCAAAATCACTTTTCAGCTCTGAGAGTTCCCTTCCCCAAGCTTCTTCTTCAGTTGATTTTTTGTCCTTCTGTGAACCATTCTCCTTTTCTTTGAGACTCTTTGTCTCCTTGTATTCCTTTGGTGGTTTTGTTGATATGATAATTCGTTTCTTCAATGAATCCGGCGAGGGGAGTTCCCCTAAGCATTCTGACCCAGGGTAAAACAGCATATCTCCAAATGCTTGACTGATCATCTAGGAACAAGTTTAATTTTCTTTCAGATGTCAACACAAACACAAAGACATACACATTATCTGTCTATGCGGGAAATTAAAAAAATAAAAAATAAATGAATAAATAGAAATATATATATATATATATATATATAGAGAACAAAACCTAACCTTGGCTACTTTAGCCTGAAGATCTGGAGTAAGGTGGTCTTCGAGAGTTACTACAACAGGATACGGTGATGCAGAAAATGCGTGTTCTTTAATAGATCGCAGACATTTCATTAGTTCTACCGGAGTCGTCAATGTCCTAAACTAGGCACAAAATGAATTAGTACACATAGAGCTATGGAAAGAAAGATAAGCCGACAGCAATCAGTTTAAGATAATGAGTTCATTCGACAAATCTACCTTTGCAAATATCTCATATCATGGAACTGATTTAGTGATTTCTCCAATCTTTAATTCTTTTTTAGCATCGCTTTCCCAAAAGAATATCAAATGCTTACTCACAGTTAAAGGCATGTCTCATTAGCATGCGAGTAAATGTAAGGAGAGGTCAATAGTTAAAAATATATGAATGGGAGCTTGCAAGATTTGTCAATGGTCAACTCTCAGACTAGCTTACTGGAGAAGGCCACGATGTCTTCCTATAGCCGAACTATTAAAATGGGTACAAGAAAAACTGCATATCGTGTTGAGACTTTCACAATTAGCACATCAGTTTACCTTCCATGAAGAATGTCCACATCATCTTTTGTAGAGTTTGGCCACATATCCAACTCAATTCCTCTTACACCTCTTTGGAGAGACTTTATAATGGGGATGTCGCTGGAATCACTACTAAGCTGATTGCCTGTTAAGTAAGAATTATGCCCAGTATATATGAAATATTGGGACATTGGAGCAGCCATATCATGGTGCACCTATTAGCAGGTAAGAGTATATAAGTTTAAATGGATATAGAACTGCGCTCCAAATGAGAAAAGAATAAGCAGTACAAAACCACTAGTCTAGTGCAAACAGAAAGTTCTCTTGACATATAAAAAACTAAATCTGAATTGACTCAAACTCTTATAGCAAAAACCTCCTAAAGAGATATGGCAGATGACCATTTTTCTATGGGACTTGAAGCATATCAATTGTCCAACATCTGATAACAGCTGCTGCAAGCTGAACTCTTAGTCTTCATTTACTTTCAGTAAGTTTTGAAGTTACCATTGAAGAAAGTCGTTATTGCTTTGTTTAATTAACCTAGCTCATTCCTTAATTAATTTTGTTGTATACATCAAATCGACTAGTCTTCAATACATACCTCCTCAGTATATAGTGACCCTTAGATCAAATCAAATCAAATTGCTCTTAACTGTAATTCTAATGAACAAAATAGTCTAGTTCTGATCGTTCAGTCAGTCTACTAATCCAAGGAGTACATTATTCGAATAAGGAAGAATTGAGAAAACAATTATAGGCAGCAAAGTGTAACATCATTATCATAAATAAGGAACAAAAGGAACTAATGACAAAACATTCCAAAAATAGTTAACACGTTAACAACAGAAAGTCAGAAACACAATATATTTTTTTTTTTGATATGGTCAGAAACACAATAAGCATCACGTTTAAGTAGTTGCATAACTCAATTTTTTAGCAACTGACCTCACACCACAATATCAGATCATTTAAAACTTGATTTACTCAATGTATGTCCTTCAAAAACATCTAAAATTCCACCAATAAAGAAAAAATTCTATTACCACCACAACGCATAACTAATTGATTTTGGTGTATTGGCCAACAATGTATAATCTACCCTTGTCACATGGCATTAATCCAAAAGTGGCACAGGTGCAACTCCAAAAATGTTGCTTCTTATGTCCACCTTTGAAAAAATATTTAACGGTCCAGAAATATTAAGTTTTTGTAATCATATTTTGACAATACTAAAAATTGTCAAACAAGTTGAATTTTTGTAGAGATATTATTTATAGTTAGTAGATCATATCCACAAAAAATTAAGTTTTAAATCATTTTGTAGGTAAAATTGTGGATTATTTTAGATTTGGTACTTATTTAAGGTTATATATATATATATATATACTCTAGTGCGGACTTCTTGTACAAAAAATAATCCGGACCAAAATAAACCAACTTGAATTCTCGTGAATTTATTCCCTCTCTCTCATCTCTCCACTTTTTTCTCCTATTAGAACCGAGTGATTTTTTGCTCCCAGCGGGATTTGCTCCAAAAGCTCTAAGGGAAACAGGAACCAACCAAGTGTCCACTGAAAAGGGGTCAACAGTTATCAAATTTCCACCTTAATATATACTTCCTGATTTACCCCCAACCTTAAAAAAAAAAAAAAAAAAAAAACCTAACCAGTTACAAAATCTAGTTTTTGGTCTTAATTGTTGGGGAAAAAAAAAGAAATAAAAAACTTGAAGTGCTGAACTAGTGACACTTCTTTCAAACTAAAAAAGATAAAAAAAAAATCTTTAGCTAATGATGGGAAGAACTCCTAAATATTTTACAATGAGATTTTTTTAATTCTTTTTCTTTTTATTTATTTCTATTTTTAGTGGGGGCAAATCAGAAAGTTTGTTCTAAGGAAGGAATTTAATAACTGTCAATCTCCTTTTTTAGTGGACACGTGACTGGTTCCTGTTTCGCTTGGAGCTCTTTGAGCAAATCCCATTGGGAGCAAAATATCACTCATTAGAACAATAGAACCCACACACTCTCTCTCCACTTTTCCTCTCTCCTCTCTCTACGCCCTCTTTCTTCTCTCCAATTTTTTGCTGCCAACTCTCTCTTTTTTATTCAGAGACAATATAGTTTAGAACAATCCCGACCATAAAAAAAAAAAACTCTTTTTCTTACTCCCCAGATTGGTTTCACCAATTTCTACCGCAAACGAGAATAGATATACCATTTCACGTTCATAGGAAATTTAAACATATATATTTGCTATTGATTGAACTATTTGAATCATGCATTTGATTCCTGCTACTAATTACAAATGAATAGTTTAATTGATAAATCTAAGATATCAAAAAACGAAGTAATAAATAGTTTATTGCATTAAATTTTTCTTATTTGTTAATTAGTGCAGGCAATATATATTTCGTTCCTCAAAAGTTTTTTTGTTTTTTTTTGTGATGCATGCATGTGTGGCAGTGAGTCTGTGGATCACATCATAATATGTTGTCATTTACATGAAAAATGTGGTGCTCTTTCCTCCCCTCCAATCTGTCGTAGTGTCTTAGAGTGTGTGTACTCCCCCAAATGAGTGTGCGCTTGGGAGTGTGCGCGGAGCTTGCTCTCTTTCTCAATCCCTAAGGTGTGTGTATAGAATCTAGAGAGGGATAAATGTTGGTTTGATGGTTTGGGATGGGTTTAATCAGATCTTTTGTTGTTTGTTTTCATCAAACTTTTTAGGAAGAGTTGAGGGTATGCTCTTGTTGTGAGATTGAGTCGTATGTATCTTTCACAAGTGGTAAGGTTAAGCTTTTACTCTTTAAAAAATAAATAAGGCGGTCAACTAAATGAAGGCATCATTGTCCATGTTGTAACATTCAATTGTTTATTTACTCTTTGTTTTTAGATTTTGCAATAACTTATGCACATACAACATAACAAATTTAATTTATTGGTTTTGACTTCTTAATCTATAGAGTGCCTCTCATTTCCATATATATTTTGTTTCCAAGTTCAAAAGCAGACATCATTATCGAAGCTTAAGATAGATACCATTATCATTTAGCCCTTATTATTTCTCACTTGTTAAACCCAAATACTTGTTCATGTCATCAGTTTTCAGCTGGAGGAGTCATTCGCGTGCCACGGTTTGATATGGCAATGGCCAAAGCTGAGGCCAACGAGAAACCTGTCCTAGGCTCCTAGCTGAGGAAGATGTGCATATTGTGACAATGTAAGTTCAATTTTATATATTTATTTGGCTAATAGATAGTCTCATTTTTGCCATGGGTTCATTTCTTTTCAGCAGAAAATATTAATTTTCAGCTTGCATTTGAAAGTGATTATGATGTACTCGGTCAATATTCACATGCAGCTATGGTAGAATATATTGCTCGCAACTGGATAGGGTTGCAATGCTGCTCAACTAGTACAGATTTTACCGTGACGTTGTTGTACGACAGGTACGTTCATACCCTCTGTCTGTGGTATGATCTTATCCAAACTCAACCACTTCTAATAATCTGATATGATTAATTAGTTATAAACAATGTTATATTATTCTAAATTATATTGTCTCTGAATCAAGAAGAGAGAGTTGGCATCAAAAAATTTGAGAGAGGAGAGAGGGCGTAGAGAGAGGAGAGAGAGTGTATAGGTTCTAATAGGAGAAAGAAGTGGAGAGACGAGAGAGAAAATAAATTCACGAAAATTCAAGTTGGTTTATTTTGGTCCGGATTATTTTTGTATGGGAAGTCCGCACTAGAACATTTCTGTATATATAAGTTATGTTTACCACACTTTTTATACCATAGCTTATACCACACCCCTTTACAAAATGAGTTAAGGGCTAATAATTTGTGGATATGATCTACTAATCATAGATAGTATCTACACAAAAATTCATCTCATTTGGAAATCTCTAACCTAGTTAAAAATCATTATCAACTTTTAATTTTTTTTAAATGTTATTCGATTTTGCAATCATCTTTTGATCTTTTGACATAATTAAACATCATCAAGCGAGTGAAAATTTTATAGAGGTGATATTCATAGTTATTTGAATATATCCACAAAAAACTAGATTATAATTCGAGTTGTATATATATATATATAAACAAAACATATTTCAAAACAGAATCTAAAACAATGTATGCTTACAGCTTACCCCAAGAGTTGGTGAGAGAGGAGGATTAAGATCACAGAAGAGATATCTGAAAAATGCATCAAGATTGAGACCTTTTTTATGAAAAGGATTAAGATGTTTGAATTCTTTGAGACTATCTATAATGCCTTGAGCTTCTTCTTTGGTTGTCTTCTCTTCTCCTTGATACTCAACCAAGAACTTTTGTAAATGATCAACTGCCATGATACCATTTTCAGAGTAACTATCAAATAGAGTTTTGATCTCAGAAGGTGCTTCTGCAACTGTGACTTTGAATCTTCTTTGAAAACAAAAACAAACTCTGTATGTTAGTTTTGAAGTCATAGTTTTCAGCTCAAATACACAGAAACACTGTTAGGAAAAAAAAATTGGTGAAGAACACTGTTAGGAAACTCGATAACTGATGAGTTGTGATGTGTTGCTGTGGTGGGTGGTTTCATTTACATTGGAAGGAGTTTTGGGACCCAGTAAGTCTTTTTCTTTAATCAAAGAATATGTCTTTTGGCCTTTGGACGTTCAGAAGTAGCTTACATGAACCATCATCATCCTCTATTTTATTTTTTCGATAATACAAAACCATCATCACCCTCAAACTTCATTATTATGTTCCCTCATTATGTTTGTATTTAAAACGTGATACGCATTAACCCCATATATACATAGTAAAGGACTAAAGGGTACCATATATTAAACCTGCATTTATTGTACTCTAGATGTATGTAGGTCGACAAGCATCACAGATTGAACGTTCCTAGACTAAAACCAGTTGCTATTTCACCATATATATAAGTTAGTTTTTACATAGAAAAAGAAGAGGCCTCAAAAAAGAATACAAAGTGTACAAACATTTGAGCACTAAGTGTACTTTATATAGCTAAAAACTATGTTGCATGGACACGAGCGCAGGCACTTATGCAAATGAAGACATTGACGCGTTAATTCGGTTATATCTCAAAAAATAAAGAGCGGATGCGGATGCGGCAAAAGTATGCGAAAATTAATTAATATTTATAATTTTATATTATATAAATAGAATATTAAAAAATAAATTAAATATATCAATATTTATAAATTCAAAACTATTCAAGATAAATAGCTACAATATTAAGTTTAATATTTTCTAATCAAATTTTAAAAACATATCATAAATTTTACCAAAATAAAAACTTGAAAAAATGAGTTTTTTAATATTATTTTATATATTTTTTAGTCAAAATCCGCATCTTGACCATGTTAATTGCGTCTTGACCCATGTCGGACGTGCATCTATACCGTGCGAACGTGGACACAGCCCTTTGGTACGTGCGTTCCTACTTTAGAGGCGAAAACATATAATTTAGAAAGTGATTTGATCTTCACGCGACAATTACTTGGAATAATTTGTTTTGGCGTATAATGTAAAAAGGTATTTCCACTGTTCCACATTGATTTGCAAGAAAGAAGATAATGAAATGAGAATAAAGTAAAGTTCTTTTGGCATTTTAAGAGAAGAATTATGCTAAAGGAGTAAGGAGTTAAGGACATAATTCGAATGTGGCCCCATTATGTTTTTTGGCTCCTATCAGTATAAGTATTCAAGATATTTAATTGATCAAGAGTTCAGTCCCTATTCGTAAAAGAAAACAACAGGCGCAAAATCTAACCGCTAGATTGAGTTCTGAAATCTACTTTTAGCAACATATAAATTTTTGCTTGGACCGTTCTGCCGCCAGATAATGTATCTTCAGTCTTCACCCAATTCCCCCACAATTCGTCGGCAATGCATATGCTTTTATTTGACAATAAATTGCTCCAGAGGATCAATTTTGAGCCAAAATCACGGTAGAGGACAACCTATTTTAGAAACCACTCACAAAACTAAATTTTTACGGGCCAGTTTTTTAATTAAAATAAATGACAAAATAAATTGGCCTGGTTTTTAATTTTTTATCTTATTTCTCCTTTTACTTTTATGTGAATAAAACAAAACTACAGAGAGAAAAAACCCAAAATGCCAAAACTCCTTCTTCTCTAACCAACCAGACCCTTTTTAGACGATAATAACACCTCCTTGCTAAGAATAACCCTTTTTATAAGATAATATCAATGGCTAATTATCAAACAAAGCTAGAGATGGCGACACCAGACTAATTATCAAACAAAATAGTGTTCATAGCTCCAATAGGTATGAACACTCATTGTTCATAGCTAATATTCATAATTGGGGGTATGAACAATCAATGTTCATAGCTAATGTGAATAATTTATTCAAATTTGGGTAAAAGTGATATCCAAAGGTGATGGTGGTTTGATTCCACCAAAATCCTCTAAAATTTTAATATTAATCAAACAATGATTGTTCATTTTTTACTATTAAACACGTATTGTTCATACCTATTTTAAGTATGAATACGTATTGTTCATATCTATTTTGAAAATAAATATTTATTGTTTATATCTACTTTGGGTTCATGTTTTTTTGTTGGTATGAACACGTATTTTTCATATCTGTTTTGGGTATGAACAATCAATGTTTATATATGTTTTGGATATGAACATTTATTATTCATATATATTTTGGGGATGAACAATCAATATTCATATCTGTTTTGGGTTCATGTTTTTTTTAAGTAGGTTTGAACAATCAATGTTCATATCTGTTTTGGGTTCATGTTTTTTTTTTGTATGAACAATCAATGTTCATATCTGTTTTGAGTGTAAACATTTATTGTTCATATATGTTTTGTTCATACCTATTGTTCATAGCTAATGTTCATAATTTGGGGTATGAACAATTATTGTTCATATATGTTTTGGATTCATGTTTTCATAGCCACAATCAATGTTCATAGCTGATGTTCAGCATGGGTAGGTATGAACAATGCTTGTTCATAGCTCAAATAGGTATGGACACTCATTGTTCATAGCTAATGTTCATACATGGATAAGTATAAACAATCAATGTTCATAGCTATTGTTCATACATAGATAGGTATGAGCAATCATTGTTCATACCTATTGTGGGTATGAACAATCAATGTTCATAACCAGGTTGTTTCAGTTGGGTCGGGCCGTTTTTTTTTTTTCTTCAGGGGTATACTTGACATTTCATCTACCCGAGCCGTTCTTATTTCGCATCAAGGGTAAACTTGAACTTTCATCCACCCCGTCCTTGTGAGTGATTACAAAAATAACGTGTCCTCTAGAATTTCTCTTTCGGCCCATTTGTCCTCTAGAGTCGCTCCCTGTTTATTTGACTCATCAACGTTTTATGATCAAGCGAGATTTTGCAAAAACTTTCACTGCAGTCCACACGTATCTCTGGACAATTTATTTTTTATATACTAGCATTTTGGGCACGCTCTATGAGCGTGAAATTGAGAACTGTCCAATGAACCAAACCATAAAAGCAAGCCAACCAAAAACCCAGTCCATGTGGCAATGTTGATTTAAAAAAAATTGCAATTGAATCCTAGTCAAAATAAGCCTAACCAAATTGCAACCGATGCGCCTGTTTTTTTCGCACTTATTTTATACTACCTATCCAAAACCAAAATCAATCGGGTTAATAAAAAAACCCCGATTCCAAAATTCAAATTTGAATCGATCATAATTTTTTTAATTCCCAACCCGATTTGTTGCTCTAGATGTAAAGAGATCCCACTAACCCACTAATTTAGACTAAATGTGTTAAATTTGTCGGGATAAAAAAAAAATGAAATAATTTCTAAATTTTAAAAGAGCGTGAAATTGAGAGTTGTCCAATTAACCAAGCCAGAAAAATAAACCCAACAAAAGCCCAATCCATGTAGCAAGATTGATTTTAAAAAAATTGCAACAGAAACCTACTCAAATTAACCCCAACCAAATTGCAACCGAGTCCATCAAATTTCAACCCAGCCGCAATTGTTGACCAAACTAGTTAGAGAGTTGAATATTATATTTACACATTTAACCTTATCAAATATAATAAATTACAAATAAAAATCAGATGGTAGCATTATAAATAGAAATTATGAACGAGGGCAAAATTGGAAAGAAAAAGATCCGGTTGATGGAAATAACACTGTTGCTTGGGGAGTTTTCTTTATAGGTATATATATATATATATAGGTAAAAGATAACTCATAAGCCCGAACAATTTTTACAACACGTTAACAATCTTTGTACGTGTCTCCGCCACGTTAACAATCTCCTATTTTATTTTATTTTTCATTAATTTATGGAAGATCCCTGGTTAAAACAAATAAAACAAAAATAGCATGAGCTGTAATATTAGTGTTTGATAAGGGGGCAAAATTGGAAAAAAAAATAATGTTGAATTTACTGTTGAAGCCCTTTTTCTTTAAAGAAGTTATATATATATATATATATATATATATATATATATAAAAGATAACTCATAAGCCCGAACAATTTTTACAACACGTACAATTTCTATATCCAACCAACCAAAAATAAATAGGAACGTACATCACATACAAGCTAAGCTAAGGTTCTGGTGAGCAAATATTTAGGAAAAGTTGCTCCGTTGTCTCCTCTGTTGCTCATTATTTTCTGCCTGCCAAACTTCTTAGGCGTATGGGAGACTTAAAAAATCTAGGATGGGAAGTAACCACAGCTACCATTCACGTAAGGGAGACTTAAGGCAAGCGACAACATACTCCTATACTACCATATAGACTAAAAGAGACTTCTTGTCACTACCTATAAATGAATCTCAAACGAACTGAAATTGCATAAGAAGCTTTACAGATTTGTATTTTTCACCCTTACGATCAAAAGTGGCACTGTTCGGATCCCTGGCCTTAATTCTGGCACAGAAAAACATGTTTGGCCACCAAAATCATCCTTCTCGGATTTGTCATATTCGTGTACTTCGATTCGAAGCAGAGCCAGTTCTGGAACAGTTAACGGAAATAGAAACTCTTCATCCCAAACTGGCGTCCAATTGTCCTCCAAGATCTTAGTTTTCTTCTTTTTGATATCAGCCGGTACTCCTGCTATACTAACCTGCCAAATGAGATCGTTCAAAATTTATTTTCTGTTCTACAGATATAAGGCTTGAAATTGGCTAATCCTCCCAACTCCCAGGGTGTATTCTATTTGACGCCTATATGGAAGTCGTGTTCGAAAATCCAAGTGCAAAGCAACTCAGCAAGTTGTTTCACCTCGATGACCGTGACCAAAAGACATAGTTTACTTTAACAGTCCCAACTCCTAACATCATGCAAAGTTTATCTAAACCTGCAAATGTGCAGAGTCCAATGTCTTTCCAGTAGTTGGTGAGGTTCAAACTAACTGAATCTTGAAAATCAGATCATCATGGAGAGGATTCATGCCCATTGTTATACATATTAGACTATTAGTCCATGTAAGCCCGCTTGAGAGAAAGAAACATGAGATTTAAAAAGACTTCCTCTAGGAGCTTATGACCAGACCCTACTGAACTTACATGAAGAATATAGGGACTAACCGACTCACGCAAAAAGTTTATATTTAGTACAGGAACGAAACCATTGAACCTACTCCAATAGTTTCACCTCATTGTACGTTCCGATTGCTGGTCAGTACTGTCCTGTATCTTCAGGAAGCATACAGGAGAAGTTATAGGAGTTTACATAGGGGGCTTGGGTCAAACTATGTGGCTGAGTCGAGCAATAGTTGAAGGTATAACTAAGGCAGTTGAGATGGGGAGCACAAATGTTTGGGTGGAGTCAGACTCAACTGCAGCAATTAAGGCATTTCAAAGCAACTCAGTGCACTGGAAAGTAGAATCAGACTGGGAGAGGATCAAAGGGAAAACAAGTCTAGTTCTAAGTTCTAACAAGCACAGGGAGGGAAGCAAACTTGTGTGCGAAGAAAGGTGCAGCCGTTGCAAATGTTCAAAAGCAGTGGTGGGATAATAGACCTAGTTTTGTGCACAGGGTAGAGAATCAACACTCTACCTGTTTCAGATTTATTTCTTAAAAACATGTATGTTGGAGAGGTCTACTCAGGGCCCTCACAAAATGTAAACTGTATTTTCTTTTTTGCTAGCTATCTAATATAAATACCCTTTAGCAAAAAAAAAACAAAAAAAAAAAAAAAAAAAAAAACTGAGAATTGGACAATAATGCATGCAGTTGAATTGAATATCTACCTGGGAAATCTCCTAGTTAAAACATTGAATTAGTGACTCCAATCCAATCCTATTTTGGTGTGCCAGACGTACCATAAACTGTGTTAATTATATATCCCTCACATCTAAATATAAAGACTCCAGGCCACATATTATTAAACTTCTTTTGTTGTTTATTCATTCAACTATGTCAAAATTCTACAGGACGATAGACACCATAGCACCAAAGATATAAGTGAATGTATATGATATAAAGAAAAAAAAATCAAAAAGAAATTGAATTACCTTTGCATAGAAATCTGGAGGGGAATATGAATCGAAGTGTGTTTGACTGAAATCCAAACGCCATCCATCACCCATGTATACTCTGACCTGTTTGACAGAAGAGCTCTAATAAGTAACAGAAGTTGGTACAGTTGGAACAATACTTTAATTTGAAAGATTACTTACCTTCAAGGTTTTCTTCACTGGTAAGTTTTCCGTAATATTAAAAGACTGATTCTGCTGGTATTCTTTGATGAGAAAATCAGGTTTTTTAACATAACCACATCCTCCGTTCGATCTGAACATACCTTGCATCAACCAGAGTGACCTACCGTATCCCTGCCATAAGAATATTCATATGTTACTTTGTGGAACTAGAAACTTCATATAGGGTCTTTTTATTCAAAACCCGGATAGCATGCAGACATGCAGAAAAAATTGTCACTTATTAACCAGAAAATTCAGCAAATGTTTGCAGATCAAACAGGAGTCAAACTGAGGTACTTTTGTCGTCTTTGGTTGTAGGTGGTTTCACTATTTAAGTCTCTACCAAAGAGGAAACCACAAAAGCAAGAGGTAGTTTGGCATCTGTGGCATGACCATTAAATGAGATTCCTACCACGTTTTAAATCCCATTTCTTCACAAAACAATTAAGATTTGCGCTGAAATCTTTTGCAACTTGAACCATTCGGATCTAAGAAACAAAATTTCCAGTTAAAACAAACTAATGATCTAGATGATGCTATGCCCTGTTCCAGCCCAAGTACAAAGAAGTTTGTTTCCGTGTGGTATTGACAATTAAGCATGGCACGTCAAAGACATGAAAGCACCTTGGCCAGATACTGCAGTTTATCTTTCCAGTATGTAAGTATAGAAGATTTTAGGGCTATTAATGTAAACACTACACCATATCAATTCAGAAACCTCATTGTGCCTTACTTTGAGACCAAAAGCCTTCTATTTGACGATAACTGAACCTTTT
Source organism: Coptis chinensis (assembly GCF_015680905.1). Classification (NCBI taxonomy): domain Eukaryota; kingdom Viridiplantae; phylum Streptophyta; class Magnoliopsida; order Ranunculales; family Ranunculaceae; genus Coptis; species Coptis chinensis. Next base: position 78,321,516 of record NC_141463.1, on the reverse strand, counting down.
CTTTAGAAAATTAAATTGCTTTGTGTATAGGTGCTGTTGTTTACAACCCCAGCAATAAGGAGTAAACAATGAAAACAAGACATGTTGTCACCAATCATGGGCATCTCCCTCAACCTTAAAAAAAAGCAAACTCTAGAAGATTTGCTTTCGCTTTGCTCTACGTTAAGCAGCCACGTCATGGTCTACCTGGCTCAAATAAGGATAACATCAGCAGCCAGGAAGTATACTTGACCAAAGAGCCAATAACCAACTCTGTGGAAACCATGCCTGGAAGCTATCATCACATCCCCAATGTCAGTTATACTACATACACAAAGCGAGAACTATCCGAGGATGCCTAATGATTTTTGAACCCAGCCTCCCCCATGTGGAAAGGGTTACAAAACCGTACAACCAAGGGTGTACTACGAACAACAAACTGAGTTTTGTAGTATGATTTAGGAAGATATAGACGGTGGTTGATGAACATTAATAACCATTAGATGAAAATTCACATACAACAAGAATAAAACCCTAGCATTAGATGCTCAAAATACCTTCCAAAAATGTTACCAGAACAAGAGCTGACCTGCATATTAAACGCCACCATCTGAGCTCCATGCATCCAACCAATTAATGGGTTGTAATTTGAGGATGTAATTCTAGTGCCCTTTGGGTATATCCTCAGAAAATTCCTCTGGGTAAACCTAGAGATAGAAATGTCAAGCATCAGAATCTACTACTGTTATCAAGAAAATAAGAAATGGCAGACAGATCTATAAAAAAAGCAAAAAAATCTTTAATGTTTCTTATTTCCTGAAAAATACCTGACAAGGTCAGTCGCGTGAGATTCTGCAGCTTTCTCAAGTGCTTGTTCATTTAAACTAAGGCGACCAACTTTATGAATGTCAACTTTCAGTGATTCCTCAAGCTCACCCTTATGTTTCTTGGCATGTATCGCAATGAGTTGTTTGTATTCCGGTGGTTCTGATTGTTGTGGATTGTGATCACTATCATCAGAATCTTCATCACCTACATCATTTTCTCCCTGATCGCTGTCACTCTATAGTTAAAAGATTATAGATTAGGAGACGAGAATAACCAGAATACGAAAAGATTAAATGGAAAAGAAAATACGATGACCTCCTTGTCCCATCCTTCTTCCTCAGGAGAAACCACTCCTTTGTCCTTTGAATCCTTAGCTTCTAGGTACTCTTTTGGTGGTTTAGTTGAAAGAAGAACCCGATATTTTAATGATTCTGGAGAAGGGAATTCCTCTAGATATCCTGACTCAGGGTGATACAGCATTTCTCCAAATGTTTTAGTGACCATCTAGATAAACAAATGCCATAAGATAGAAATCCAGAACAAGAAAACTGTTCAATAATATTTAAGCAAAAAAAATGTTCACCTCGGCTACTTTAGCCTGAAGGTCTGGAGTAAGATGATCTTCTAGAGTTATCACAACAGGGTATGGTGATGCCACAAAGGCATACTCCTTAATGGACATCAAGCATTTGATAAGCTCAACTGGAGTCGTCAACGTTCTAAAGAATGATCAGTTTAGGAAACATTAAAAACTCCAAATCAACATCCCTATTGAGAGTTCATAATACAAGATCAAATATCATTATTGTCATTTCAATTTGCGCATTACATCACCTTATATAAAAATTCATATGCTAATAACAAAAAGAATGAAAATCATTTCAAACAATCAGTGAACACTATAGAAAGGCTCTGATATTGAAACACAAGTACCATATTAATTACCAATACAATCCAACATTATTATAAATTAATATAAAAATTCAGAATAACAATATGAAATAAAATAAATTTAAGTACCTGCCATGAAAAACATGCACATCATCCTCATCCGAATTAGGCCAAATATCCAATTCAATAACTCTAACACCTCTCGTCAACGCTTTAATAATCGGTACATCACTACTATCACTACTAAGTTGATTTCCAGTAAGATATGAATTATGTCCAGTATATATATAATAATGGGACAGTGGTGCATTCATATCTTGATGAACCTGATCAGTGATCAACAACAAATAACCATCAATCTCGTTAACAGTTATCGGTATATATAAAAAAAAATATAAGTATATTACCTGAGATTTAATAGGAGGATTGAGATCTTGAGAGAATAAAAAATGATGAAAATCATCTAAAGTGAGAGCATGTCTAGTAAACTTTGCAACATGGTGTCTCTGTTTTAAAACTTGGTCAACAATCTTCTCAGCGTCAGTGATCGTAGCTTCAGATTCATTTTGAGAGGTGATCAGGAATTGTAAGAGATGATGAGGTGTCATCAAAGTTTGTCCATCAGGAACAAACTTTTCAAAAGCTTGTTTTACATCAGCTGGTGGTTGTGCTTCACTCACTTTGAACTTTCTTGAAAAAAACATACCAATCTTGTAACTCCCCATCTTCTCTGCAGATTTTTTTTTGTTTGTTTCAAACTCAAACTCAAGTACAGTTAAATGGTTTCTCTTTTGTTTTCAGTTTGGTACTTATATACGGTTATGTTGTCAAGAAGATTGGAATATAAAAAAGCTGCACGTGGCGAGTAGGTGTGGGAGTTGGGGACGCGTTTTTCGCTTTTATTAGTTTTCTTGGTGTTCCCCGGGCCAATCAGGTAAATATAGTAGATACCGACATCGCAGAGTAGTTAAAAGTAAATCAATATTTAACTCCTTTTCATTGTTCATTCCAGTATCAAGTGTCTTTCAGCGCTTCTGAGAGTAACACGTGGTGCGCAATGGCAACAAATGTACATACAGGGTCAAAAGTAACACCAATACGGCTGTATTTCTTTTTGTACTCTTAAAACATGTTTATGAGTAATACTTTTCTAGCATCAAACACCAATAATTTAGTGTTTTAGAAATATATATATATATATATATATATATATATATATATATATAATGTTAAAACACTATTTTAGATTGGAGATGAGGAGTGCGATTTTTAATAAAGCAGTAATGAACTAAAGATGATTTTGTTTATAAAGAGACTTTCAGTTTTGCCAATGATGCTTTAAATTTATGGTATGTATTACCAAAGCCAAATATTTTGATGTCTGGACAATATATCGGATTTCCCAAAAAAACGACATATAAGATATATCGATGGATATATTTTTTTTTTGTCGACCGATCAAAACTTTTTTGTGTATGTTGATATATAAAAAAATATCAGAAATATATCGAAAATATTATTGATATGTTAATAAAAATCGGTAAAAAATTGGTCAAAGTCAACAATCTATATCATATATATCAGTTGATATATATCAAATACAAAATGTGTCAATATATCAACAATATATCAAGATCAGATACCTCAAAAACTGAAATATATCAGTGATATTTTAGTCCTTGTGTATTACCACCATACTAGATTTGTAGTTTCGTGTTTCTAAGAATCTTCCATCGTTTATAATGGATATTCCCCCCGGGTGACGTTGAACATCAAATAATCGGCTATGCAATTCCATTCTGCACTTATTATGGTGGGATCAGTGAACCCATTATGTTGGAGATGTGCCCTTAAACGATCTCAAGTCGATCATGAAGAGGTACCACAAGAGCTTAAAAATCAAATAGTTGGGGAACCTGCAAAACTTGAATGGCTGTTTTCAAAATCAACCAAGATCCTCAAATCCCCTGGTTAAATTCTGGGCAAATCGAAGGGGTTAATTGGTGAGTGAAGTTCACTGTAAAACCAACCAATACTAGTTTGAAAATTAGACAAATGAAAAACCGTACAAGCACTGGATAATAAAGAATTGGGTTCAGACAAAGTTGTTGAAGTACTGACAAGCCAAGCGACATCAAAACTGGTACAAGTAGCATACACGGCGAAATAACAAGAAGAGATAAAGCACATAATTTTCAATATATGCGTTTGGTCCATATCCGAAACGGATACATATTGTTTCCTCCCACACAGATTTTTCTGTATATACAGACTGTTGATGTTAAATAGCTGACAAGAACTCGGATAAGAGGAGAAGGCTTGTTATAACCTTCAACATAAATTATCATGTTGAATATAAGCCCTTGTCACCGACTTACAACCCTACATAGCACATTGTTAAGCACCAAACGGTATGATAGTACCTGAGTCATATAGGTTACTAAACTAGTATCAAAGAGAGCCTAACGACAAAGATACTAGTTTAAGTTTACCAAGGCATAAAATGTCACCTAAACATGACATCCGTAACAGGATTGTGAAGTAAGCTGATAATATTCTTGATCTCATTGACCAGAGAGTGAACGGAGGAATGTTGATCGTAATATTAAAAATTTGGTGTTCACTTACACCCTTTCATTCAAGGAATGTACATTGTAACGAGTAAGATCAGAGCAAGGAAGGTATGAGGTATAACCATAGTTCAAGATTTCGGAATATTTGGAATTCCAACAAATCTAAAAACCGGAACTCTGGCTTTTATTCCGCTATATTTCAAGTACATTCCTATGTTTTTTCGACTCTTAATCCGGAATTCCGAGTTTCTCAAAAACTGAAATATTCAGTAGAATTCCGATAATTTCGTTGAAATCACGAACTATGGGTATAACTACAATCAATACTTCGCACACTACCAAGAGTAACCCGTACACTTGTCAACATCAGTGAAACCCTACCCATAAAGTCTATAGTCCGCATCATCCAAGAATAAAAAGGAAAAGGGTAAATAAGAGAAAAGGACACCTGTGAAAAGGATCAAGTACAAGTAGATGTAAGGATTTCACAAGATGTGTGGGATGCACAAGGAATTAGATTCAACTGAAAGCTAGACAGCAGGAGTTTGGAGGGAAGGGCAAGGTTGAGGGACTCTGCAAGCCTATAAGCCCTCTGTTGTACAGCCTATAAGGCATTATAACTAATTTGGAGTAGCTAACACTATAGTTTGCACAATCTTGAAAGACACTATAATTCAGTATGCACAAGACACCAATCCTCAAAGACACCATCCGAACTGATGGACCAGGATATGAGGCTGGTTAGGTCATAATGGACAACCAATCCACTCTCCATAAAACAAGGCTCAAGGGGAAAGACACTCAGAACCAAAAGCCTATGCGTGCTTTTGACAGAATTTTGGTTCCATCGGCCTTCCTTATCTTTTTAGTCAACCTCCCACAACGGCACCACCAGAGGTCACACCCCCACAGATCCCACACACAGAAACAGACACAAAACAACCACAACCACTACTAGTCATCTGACTAAGAAGGTCCCAGATAAAATGTGAAAGTATGATGTGGTGTGTCTAGGACCAAGCAAGCAATGTAAGCAACACCAAAAGTTCGATATCTAGTATGAAGTCCAAATAGACACTACTTGGATTACAGAAAACTACACAAAACCCTTCCACTAGCTCCAAAACCAGAAAATGAAGAATCAAAAGATATTTCTGCCCAGCTCAAACATAGGGATAAAAAATGGATGGACAAGACAAGAATGCACATATAAAACATAAATCAAATAGCATACAGAAAAAGAGCAATCAACACCCAATTCATTTCAAACAAATCCATCCTATTATTTCTGATCTACTCATCGTTTCACCAACAAGATAGATTCAGATTTTCTAAACTCATAATCTAAATATAACCAACAGAAATTGATTCTTAAACAACAACAGTACTTAAATTACATAAAAGAGAACATCTTTATAATCCTCTATGGTATCATAATAGGGAAAAGCAACTAAAATTAAAGATTCCCAAGAGTTTTTCCAAACTATCAAAATAAAAGGTGGATTGAAAATAACATATTGACCAAACAAATCAAACAGTAACACCCAATCTCACCTCCCATCCATCCCTTTTACTCCGAGCGCATTGCGTACCTTTCAACCTTCTGGTCGTTAAGATTAAGTCCCACCATTGCTTCACCCAATCCACAACTCACCTCAGCAAGAATATCAGGATCACTATAATGAGTCACAGCCTGAACAATGGCGCGAGCGCGAGCTGCAGGATCCCCACTCTTAAACACACCAGAACCAACAAACACCCCATCACAACCCAATTGCATCATCAAAGCAGCATCAGCAGGTGTAGCAACACCACCAGCAGCAAACTGAACAACAGGAAGCCTACCAAGTTGCTTAGTCTGCATAACCAAATCATAGGGTGCTGCAATTTTCTTAGCAAAAGTAAACACTTCATCATCATCCATGTTCCGAAGAACACGAATAGCACCCATAACAGACCTCACATGCCTAACAGCCTCAACAATATTCCCAGTCCCAGCTTCACCCTTTGTACGAATCATAGCAGCCCCTTCGCGAATCCTCCTAAGCGCTTCGCCAAGATTACGACACCCACAAACAAATGGGACCCTAAAATTATGTTTATTAATATGATTATCCTCATCAGCAAGAGTAAGAACCTCACTCTCATCAATATAATCAATACCAATAGATTCAAGAATCTGTGCTTCTACAAAATGGCCAATCCGTGCTTTAGCCATGACTGGTATAGTCACGGCTTGTTTGATTTCTTTAATCAAACCGGGGTCGCTCATACGAGCAACTCCGCCTTGAGCACGGATATCAGCCGGCACTCTTTCCAGTGCCATTACGGCACAAGCTCCTGCCTCTTCGGCAATACGGGCTTGTGCCGCATTGACTACGTCCATTATGACGCCTCCACGGAGCATCTGGGCTAAACCTACCTTTACTGAAAAGGTAGAATTCTTTGCCTCAGTTATAGCTCCGTTTCCATAAACTGTTACAACACCACTTCCAGACATGTTGCTGTGATTTTTTTTTTTCTTTTAGGGAGAAGATGGGGAAGGGGATGATATGAAGGCGGTGGAATGGAATGGAGAGAAAGGAGGAGGAAATTGTGGGGGATAAATAGAGTCAAGGTTTTGAACGCGTCCCAATAGATTTGCCTGTGGGGTTTTTGGGACTTGGGTTATTTTTGGGGTGGATATTTAGTAGTGGCTGGAGTTTGGTACTTATCTTACATTCTTACTTTCAACATTATAAAAGGAAATAATCTGATGATAGAATCATGATATACTCCATTGCCAGAATGCCAGATCATTGTGTCTGTTAATTTCATTCATTTGTGGCAAGGTTTTGAATTTTGTCTTTTTTTCTTACCATATTAAGGGATCAATAAATGACCTCTTGAACACCTACCTCATTAGCGAAGTCAGAGAGATTGATGAAACATGTGATTCTAATGAAAATCATGTGATTTGATCATCATTAACTGCATTCAATCTGTTTCTAAGAGTGTACTTTAAAAGATTCTCTGTTGTTTGTTTCGTTTTCTTCCTTTTTGTTCGAGTGAAATTTGCCACAATTCACCCCACTATGCGTGATTCGCAATTTGAGGCTACCATCTTTTGTTATATTTTGTTACAAAAAAATCTTAAGTTTTAGTTTGCAATAAAGCTCTCAGTTGATTTGGATTAGAACGGGCAACGTAGCATGAAAAATAGACATGTATCTGATGGCCAATTGGCCAGCCATCCAAAATTTGGAGTTCTTTGATAGTTTGATAGCACTCAGATATATCCCAAAAGAAATACAAAAAGGAAATGCATACATATATAATAAAATTCATAATGCTTATTAAAAATTAAGAATTTTAACAGGTTTTTGTTTCAAGTGCTGAACGTTGAATGAGGAAAGGTCCAGTAAAAATATGATGTTGCAGGAGTTTTCTTCTTTCATTCAGGGATAAGCAATCGACAAGAGATTGAGTTTAATTAATTAATGGGGGCTAATAGACTTCATTGTGATATTTTTTCTCCTCTTCAGTAAATAGATTCAGCCATCAAACCAAGTACCTCATAAACACCAATTAATTTAGCGAAAATAAAATAAAATCAAATAAACACCAATTAAAATCAAATTTTGTGAGCACAATTACCTTACAATTAGGTGTTCACCATTATCAAAATGTTATAAAACAAAAATGTAGAGTCTAAAGTCTAAACTTAGCCATATAGCAAAAGCAAAATTCTTTTAATCATTCTAAGTGGTGCATGCACATAAGCGGAACCCGAGTTTGGAAGGCGGTGGTTGGTGAGTGCCAAGTAGTTGAGTACCAGTTTTGTTTTGTTTTGTTTTTTTTTCTTTGAATGGCAATTTTGTATCAATTTTGTTTGATCCAGGAGTGACTCTCCGCAACATATCTAGGAAAGAAGTAACCATTTTTTTTAATCACTCACAAGGTAAAAGGATTGGGTAGATGAAAGGTCAAATATACTCTTGAAGCGAAATTAAAAACGATTCGAGTAGATAAAATATCAAGTATATCTCTAACGCGAAATAATAAACGGTCTTGTCCAACCGAAGCGACCCATGCCAGTATATATAGTCAAGGGCGGAGCCAAGGGGGTGGCGGGCAGGGGCACTTGCCCCCTCCCCTCCTAAAATTTTAAGAAAAAAAATATGAAATATCTATCTTTCTCTCTGATGGCCCCTGACATAAAAAATAGTCCATCACTATTCACTCCACTCGCACAGTCGCACTCGATCTCATCTTCTCGACTTCTCAGACTCTCAGTTCACTCCCCTCGATCTCATCTAAGCCGAATAATTGGAATAAATACTCCATCAGTCCATCACTCCACTCGATCTCATATTCTCAGTTCAGCAGTTCTCATCACTCCACGCTCTTCTCACTCCACTCAATTTCAATTTTTAAGGTAAGTTTTCTTCTTACACTTTATGTTATAACAATTTGTTTTGTTGATTGCTTGCTTGCTGAATGAATTTATTTTAAATTCTTAACTAATATATTATTCATATAATCATATTGGTTTATTTAATTAGGACTTAGGAGTTTGAATTGTTGGTTAGTCATGGTTGTCAAATCATCTAAAATAGACTCATTCTTCAAGAAATGTACCTCTCAAAATTCAGAGGCCACTTCATCGTCCTCTCTTATTTCTCCTGATGTGTCTACTCAAGAACGCGCTCCTAAAATTCAGAGACTTGAGGGGGTGCCAAGTCATGAAACTACTCCTCAAATTCTAAGACTCGAGGTACCGGTTATAGATGGTGATAGTTCTTCTCTAGTGCATGATCCAGGATTGTGTTGCCAAATATATGAGTATCTTGCAGATCAACATTATGGAATTCGACGTGATTATCTAATATTTGGGCCGTATCAACCGAAGCTTGATTCCTATCCACTGGCTGAAACTGAAAAATATTGTCACCATTTTATTTATAATTGGTTTACGCAATTTCCATGATTAGAGTATTCGCCTTCTAAGAACAAGGCTTTTTGTCATCCATGTTTTATTTTCAACAAAAACACGAATGATCGCTTCGGGTCTCATGTATTCAGTGTGGGAGGATTTAAGAATTGGAAGAAGGTCCATGATGGTATAAACTGTGCTTTCTTAACTCATATTGGGAGAGATCCTAATTCTGCCTATAATGTTTCTGTTTGAGCATGTCAAGATTTAATGCGACAATCACAAAACATTGAGAGAGTTTTTTAGAGACAAATTTCTCAACAAATTCCAGATGATAGGTTGAAACTGAAGACATCAATTGATAGTACTTGATAGTTAACATATCAAGGATGTTCTTTTAGAGCCCATGACGAGAAGCCTAGCTCTATAAATCGTGGTAACTTCATTGAAATGGTTAAATTTATAGCCTCTTACAATGGTGATGTTGCTAATGTTGTTTTGGAAAAAGCTAAGAAGAATTGTAAATACATTTCACCGCAGTTCCAAAAGGAGATCTTAAATATTCTTGGAAGCAAAGTACGATATGCCATTCGTGAGATCTTAAATATTCTTGCAAGCAAACGTCACGATGAATTACAAATTGCTCAAGCAAATAAAATTGAAGAATTACTTGCTATTGGTGAAATTGAGTCTGGCTCGGGACTTAATCAGATTGACACTTTGCAAAGGCCAGCCGATACCCGATGGAGCTCTCATTTTACTTCTGTTTGCAGTTTGATAAACATGTTTGATGCAACTTGCACAATTCTTACTAAGATTATGGAAGATGGGTGCACATATTCTTCAAGAGGGGATGCGGATGCATCATACAATGCCATGACATCCTTTGAGTTCATTTTTATCTTGCATCTTACTCGAGATTTTATGGGAATTACTGATGATCTTTGCTAAGCACTACAAAGTCAGTCTCAAGATATTCTAAATGCCTTGCAACTTGTGAAAACTATGAAATTTCTTATCCAAAAGTTGAGAGATAGCGGATGGAGTACATTATTTGAAAATGTTATATGTTTTTGCAACCAGCATGATATTGATGTTCTGGATATGAGCAACAATTATGTTGTTGGTAGGGGCAGAAAGAAGCAAGACCATATCACTATTGAACACCATTATCGAGTCGACATTTTCTATACAGCAGTAGACTCTCAATTACAAGAGTTAAACATCAGATTCAATGAGCACACATTGGAGCTTTTTTCTTCTTAGTTCAGCCTTGGACCCGAGAGATGGTTATAAATCGTTTAAGGTCGATGATATTTGTACTCTGGTGGAGAAGTTCTATCCGCAAGATTTTTCGAGTCGAGAAAAAATTCATATAAGATATCAATTGCAACATTATATCTTAGATGTAAATCAATATGCTGAATTACAAGACATGGCAACAATTGTAGAGCTTTGTGAAGGACTTGTGAAGACGGGAAAGTCAAAAATCTACCCTCTAGTAGATCGACTACTTCAATTTGTGTTGACTCTTCCGGTTTCTATAGCAACAACAGAAAGAGCATTTTTTGCAATGAAATTGGTTAAAACTAGGCTTCGGAACAAGATGAGGAATGAATTTCTTCCAGATAGTATGATAGTGTATATCGAAAAAGAGATTGCAAGAAAATTTAGCACTGATTCATTGATTGTAGACTTTGACGTCAAGTCTCGTAACGAAAAATTCTTTTAAGTTTGAAGTTAAAACTTGATGTTTTTTGGTCGGCTTTCATTTTGCATTTAGACATGGCTATTTATGATTCTTGGTATGTTTATAATATGTTGAATGTTTTTGAGTTACAAACTTATTTTGCTTACTATTATCAATGTGTGTGAAAACTTATTTTACTAATTTAGAATTATAGAATTAATATATGTGATTTGTTATAAGTTTTTTTGTTGACCCAAACTCCACCGGATAAAAATCCTCGCTCCGCCCCTGTATATAGTATGAAGTATGAACAATTATTATTTATAGGGGTGGAATTCGAGCTAATCGAGCCGAGTTTCACTAAGCTCGGCTCAGTTTGTTTATTTAAACAAGCTTTAATGTTGGCTCAAGTTTGGCTCATATATTATATGAGCCGAGCCTGAGCTAACCCCGCGTAACTCGACTATTTTATACTATGATGATGGTATTTGAGCTTATCGAGCCGAGCTTCACCCTGCTCGTTTATTAAACGAGCTATAATATTGGCTCAAGCTTGGCTCATTTAGTTAAATGAACGAGTTTGAGCCGAGCTTAAACGAGCCAATCCCGAGCTAGTCGACTTAAATTCCACCCCTAATTATTTATATCTATTTAGGGTCCAAACAATCACTACCCACACTTCAACATGAGCTATGAACAATCACTATTTATACCTCAACATAATGTGTGGTCTGTAGGAATAAGAAAAATATAGCCTCTCCTGCGGGCGATAGCAGTGGTTCTCCTCCTCGTTTCGCGCGAGAAGAAATAAAGCGTACCAACCCAGATCTCTTTTAAAACCCTAGCCTCACACACTCAAATCTCACCTCCTCCACAACCCAAACCTCGTAGATTATTTTAGATCTCTCAACTGGAAGTGATGAAGATGAAGATGAAGAAAGTGAACAAAAGATTTTCTTTTTTCGTCTTCTTTGTTTGTATGTAGGGGTGGTTTCTCTAACCCTTTGGAAGATCAGCACTGGTCCTGCTCTTCAGTTTCATGAGATCTGGGTGTGGGTTATGGGGTTGGCTTTGATGCCCCTTTTCTGAATTTTGCAGATCCTTTCTTGTATGAAGACCATGAATAAGTTAGATCTAGGTTTTTGTTGGTGTTCTGCTGCTTGTGTTTGGTTGAAGCTGGTTCTTCTAGGTCTAGCATCTCTCAATCGGTGTCAATGTCATGGGTTCAGCCCCTTGAGTCCGAAATTTTGGTTTGGCTTTAAATTTTGTTTGTCCAAAGCCATGGCTCTCTCCCTAAATCTACCCCTCTCGGATTCTTTGGTTTGGGTACCTTGGTCGCCATTTGCTCATTTATTGGGCTTATGGTGGGGAGTTCTTTTTGAATTGCCAATCTGCCTCTGCTCATGCGTGGAGTTTTATACTATCTGATTTGAAGACTTTCGAGTCTTTACTCGGGAGATCCAACACGGTGGATGTACGAGCAAGTTTGAAGTCGGTCCGGGAAGAAGATGGGGTTTCCAATGTGGTTTTGTTCTTTCTTTTTGGGTGCTTGGATTTGGTGGAGTTTATGTTGAGAAGACATGATTTTTAGTGCTCTTGTTTGTTCCCACATCTTGATTGCATCCTTGTTTTTCTTGCTTGCAACTTTGTTGTTATGAATGTAATGTTTTTATCTCCTCGAATGAATACAATCAGGCAGTTATCGGGAAAAAAAAAGTGTGGTCTGTAAGAAATATGAATAATCATTGTTCATATCTATTGGAGTATGGACAATCATTGTTCGTATGAACAATCATTGTTCATACCTCGAACAATCACTATTCATACATCAACATGAGCTATGAACAATTATTGTTTGTATGAACACTCATTGTTCATACCTATTTGGGGTATGAATAATCACTGGTCATATTAATGTATGGTAAGTAGGAACACCTATTGGAGTATGAACAATCACTGTTTATACCTTAACATGAGTTATGAACAATCATTGTTCATAAGTTCATACCTCAATATAATGTATGATCAGTAAGAACACATATTGGAGTATGAACAATAATTATTCATACATATTTAGGATATGAACAATCATTGTTTATATTTCAACATGAGCTATGAACAATCATTGTTCACACATCAATATAGTGTACAATCATTATTCAACATAGTGTGTGAAGTATGTTCACTTATTTGGGTATGAACAATCATAGTTCATACAACAACATAAGGTCATTGTTCACACCAAAACAAAAAAAAAAAGTAAAATTGGAAAATATTTATTTCAAATCCAGACCATTTTTTCTTATAAGTTATTTTCACTCGAAAAATTGTTCTTGAGAGTGATTAAAAAACAAACACTAGTTTTGAGAGTGATTTTCACCTGAAAATTGTTCTTGAGAGTGATTAAAAAACAAACACTAGTTTTGAGAGTGATTTTCACCTGAAAATTGCCCTTGGGACCAATTTCTTGTTGTTTGATTAGGTAGGACTCCAAATGCAAAGAGATTTAGGGGGTGTTTGGCAACACGTTTAAAAGGCACTTTGTGTCTTTCTAAGAGGATAAAAGCGAAAAATGTATTTGGCATTCTCTTAAAGTCGAAAATACATAAAGTTAAAAAGACAAAATAATAGGTTTTTTTTGAGAAGACCAAAAATTGCTTTTTATGAAACCTATTTTTATTGTTTCTTTCTTTGGCTTTCTGGTGCATTTTGAAGTGAAATTGTCCACTTGGAAAAGGCATTATGGGGTGGGTTTTTTTTTTTGTATAAAATGTTAGTGGAGTATTTCGAGCCCAGGTTTGTGAGGTAGAAAACCATGTGATCTTTCCACTACCCCACCAACTGTCCCACTGATTAGCAATCACAGATAATATGAATTATAAATTTTATTAGCAAATTGAAATCATTCTAAAAAGTTTTAAATAGGAAGCACTTTTGAAATGTTTTTTTTCCAAACCAACTTTTAACTTCTTGCCTTTTTAGTTTCATCTTTCTATTTGTAGAAATTGTAATTAGGTAAATTTATACTTTACATTAAGAGTATTTGCAATGCAACTGGATAAGGAGGGTTTGTGACTATAGTCACCAGTTTTGTTGAAAAAAGAGTGTGCAATGCAGAGGCGAAAAATTGGTGATTATTTTTCCCAGTTGAAATCAAGGTGAAACTTTCCACCGAGATAGTAGCTGACTTGTTAACTTCGGACGGGATGTTGGATTCCGTCTCGTGTGTTTTTTTCGATTTTTTTTTTCAGACGAAATATTTCATTCCGTCTCGCGTGTTTTTTCGATTTTTTTTAACTTCATGCAAAATAGCGGACGGGATGTTACATTCCGTCTCGATCAAAAAACCTTCAGACGGAACATAACATCCCGTTTGAGATTTTTTTTTCATCTTTGCATTGCACAGCTTCACCTTGCTTTTCACCGTTTTGGTGAAATGAAGGGAAATAAGTGCCTACGTGGAGGTTAATGAAGAGGAGATTATTTTGACTTGTATTGCAAATGCTCTAAGTGTGAAAAAAAAAAAAAACAAAAACGGGTGCATAGTCGCATAGATAGCAAATCCGAGGGGAGAATGGAACTGAGTTATGCTGTCCCAAAATTTATTGTCCAGCTATCCAAAATAAATCACAACCGCTTATATAATATATCTCGAAATTTACACACAAATATGTGTGTGTATTTCAATGCAAACTGACGGTACACATTGAGTCTGGACAGTTATAACACATTATTTGAAGACAACAAAACTGCACTTGGGGAGAATGCAATGGGATTTGTGGAGCTCTTTTTCAGGGGCCAACCTTACTAAACATCTTCAGTGCTTTGACTTTTGAACCACCAAAATCATTTGCTTTTGCTTTTGTAATCATTTGTTTTTGGATATTAACATGTTTGAAAGTCGAATTACTTGATTTTGAGGCAATTTCGAACTTTTCAGCTTACAGATTAAGTGTTCTATAACATTCTAGCTAGGGTTGCATTGGTGCAACCTTATATTCAGATCATCACAAATCACAATAGACAAAAACATTTGTAATATATATATGGGGAGGCGAATAGAACAGGAAAGAGCACCGCTCGTTTCCAATCTCCTCTCTTTTCCACACAGTTGACGTCACTCCAGATCCCATCCATTGTTTCTAGGCTGCCTTTCGAAGACTCCTGTCTCTGGGTCTTCCACTTTTTTCCACTTAAAATAGTGTTCATTTTATTTTATCAGGGTCGATCACCTACATCCATTTCCATGTTATTATAGTTGCTACAGAGTTTCAATACACGTCAGTGTTCAAAATTCTGCAATGTAATTCAGACGTTAAATTGATTAGCATTCCGGCACGGCTCCGTTACATTCTTATTTGGTGCTTATTGTAAAAATAAAAAAAAATAAAGTTCGTAATTTACAGACTTATTTATAATTTAGACCAAATATAGAAACTATTATATAATTTATCGTAAAATATAAGGAGAGACTGTTATGTAATTTAAGTAAAGTATAAGAACTATTTTGTAAATTAAAATAGTTAGATGGTAGTTTTGTAATTTATTGATAATATAGAGGCAATACCGTAAATTGAGAGAAAATTATTTAAATTTTACCGGTCAAATACCAGTCTTACCCTTTCATAATATATCTTATTATATATATCTATTTTTTAATAATAATTATAATAATAGAAACTGAATAGAAGTATTATAGGTAAATGAAACTGTTCACCAAACAATTCTCTTTACAGTAGTTAGATTTTTAATACCACTACATTCATATGGTACATAGCATATTGTAAACATCAGTTTATATTTTCCAGAGAATACTGCTGAAATCGATGCATACACTAAAGGAAGTTTTTTTTATCAATAGTATGTAATATATTTTTCTCTAGAAAGGCTAGTGTGGCGCAGGTTGTATATGGTGTATGGTGTAGTCAATTAAGGTTACTCATAACAGCAAAAAGTATGTGTGTATTGCGTCACAAAATACTGTCCAAAAATCTAGATTCCTGTGTACCGGTGCAGCCTGAGTACTTTATAAGCTCTAATTTTTCTTCAATCAAATTAAATAAGATTAAAGAGGAAGAGAAGAGTAAGTTGGAGTGTTGGACATCACTCAAGTACAGATGTATTAGTCAGGTGTTTGGTCCTGACAAGTTACTCCTATAGTACAAACAAATTAAAAAAAGATATCGTCATTGAACTGTCGAGAAATCCGTTGAAAAGCTTGTTGCTGAGTGAGGTAAGGTCTTGCATCGGAAAAAAAAAGTGAGGTAGGGTCATGGCATGTGCGAGTACGGAGATGATCTTTGTCTCTTCCAATCCCTCTGGAAGGCGGCTAATTGTTTGGGCAATATTATACTGATGGAATATTTGACCTGGTAATATAAAGGGTCAGTGGTGAGTTGTAACATTATTATAATGATGAAACCAGTAATTAAGTTGAGGTTAGTAGATGAGAGGAGGGGGGGGGGGGGGGGGGAAGAGTCTAGGCAAAAAAAAACATAAGGGTTAGAGAATATATTCTTTTCTATCCCGAGTATCATATATAATTATATATACTTAATTTATTTTGGATGTTAAAAGTATTTTTAAGAGAGCTACCAAAAAAACACCAAGCAATTTTAGGAACAATATCAAAATTTCACCAAGTAACTACGCGGTTTTGCCCGGGGGGAGAATGGAGAAGAGTCGAGGCAAAAAAACATAAGGGTTAGATAATATATTCTTTTCTATCCCGAGTATCATATATAATTATATATACTTAATTTATTTTGGATGTTAAAAGCATTTTTAAGAGAGCTACCAAAAAAACACCAAGCAATTTTAGGAACAACATCAAAATTTCACCAAGTAACTAACCAAGTAACTACGCGGTTTTGCCAAAACCGTGCCACTAAAGCCCAACTGACAGGCCCAAGCCTATGCGGTTTTCAGAACACCGCGTGTTACTTCTATATAAACATCACCACAGTTCTAATTTTCATAAAAAGCGCACGCGGTTTTGCCAACACCTCCTCCATAGAAGCTCAAGCCCACACGGTTTTGCCAAAACCGCGCCATAGAAGCCCATTTAGCAGCCCAAGCCCACGCGGTGTTGGGAAAACTGCACAGTTTTGAGAAAACCACATGAGTGATTTGATACTGACATCAAACACGGAACCAAATATTGGCGATTTGGTGTTTGGTTTGGTGTTTTCATCAATATGTAGCTCTCCTGAAGTTGGAAATTTGGTGTTTGATGCTAGGTTGATATCACTCCTAAAGATGCTCTAAATTGCCCTAATACATGAAAATATGAAATACTAGATATGGCTCAAGTTTGGAAATACTAAATATAATTGTAATTATACAAACTATGTATATTATTGCTTGAATAACATATATAAATGATAAAAATACTACTCTATCTTTCGCGATAGAACCGCCTTTAGTTGAAGAACTTCGAACAACCTGTTGAGAATATCTGGAAAGTGAAACTGTCAATTTAGGCAATGACCTAACCTCGAATACCGGGTTGTAACACAATCACAAACTTTAACCATAACACATGTTTGATAGCCTTTTTGCTTGACTCTTTGCTTCACTCCATTTGTTGTTATGGTTGTCATAATACAAAGTGCAAACAATAACACCGATTTGATGTGCACTTCTTGGTTGCTACTATCAATATCAATTTGTTGTAATCAATAAAATATTGTTCGGATACTCTTGAATCTTTGAATCTTGGTGCAATTAAGGCTTAATCATTACCGAATCTTACGTCTGATTTAGGCATGATTTGCTACTTGAAAGCAAATCGATGCAACTAATTAGGTTTGATTGCTACCGTAAGCAACTAATGCAGTTTAGGTTTGATCGCTATCGACTGAATCTTGATGTAGTTTAGGCATGACTACTACCTGAATACTAATACAGTTTAGGCTTGACTGCTACATGAATACTGAATACTAAATAGTGGGTAGTTTCTCATGCTAATATGGATCTCATACTCTTCCACATACATCTCCATATTCTTGCTCTCAAGTTGGAATATGCAAACTGTCACAGCCCGAATTTCAAAACAATTAAAAAAAATGAATATTTGAAATATAAATATCTCAAACATCACTTGGTTCAATTGTCTAAAAACCCAGGCTATGACAGGGTGGATACAACACATTTCAAAACCTAAAACCCACATCATAAAGAATCTTAACAACAAAAATCTCCAAATTCCTCAACTATCACTTTATTAAAAACTTTCTTCCATCCCATTACAAACATAAACAAACTTTAAGAATAACAATTTCCAACATCGTATTCTCATATCATATAAAAATGTAACCTATGTTATTACATACTTCCAAAAGATCAGACCTAATAAACTAAACTCCCAGACTGCTCCAGGCGAGAATCCAAATCAAACACCAAGGTTCCACTGCCTTCCACCTATGTTCCCAAGAACACACCCGTTACCAAAACAAAGCAAACATGGGTTGATGGAAATGGAATTTGCTGGTATGAGTAGACTAACCACATATAAACATTATCATACTTTAATTATCCAAACAATCACTTTATATTTTCCCATAACTTAAGCATTCCGAAAACTTGGAAGGCGGTGTAGTTCCGTCATTTCAACCGGCATAGCTTCTTCCCAAGCAAGACTTCCATCTTATTAACTCATTCTAATAACTTGTTTTAATAACTAAGTCATTTAATTAAAACTTACCGATATCCACTTCTTTGTATAAAAGGTAGAACCCGTCCCCTGCCAAAAAGGTTATTAAGTCCTACCCTCCCAAAAGAAAGTTAGAACTTAACATTTGTCGATATCCTATAGGTATCCAAAAGTAAACCCAAAGCACACTTTCGCACAATCAAATTAATTTCTCTTATTAATTAATCAATTACTTTTCTTATACACATATTTCACAACCTATGTACCTTAGGTCCTTCCCTACCACATTCAAGGAATACCACTAACCCTTAGTGGCCGAATACCTTAGTTCCTCTCTAGGATAGTCCAAATAATCCCGGGTCATTCATGGCACATTCAATGAATACGGGTCATTCATGGCACATTCAATGAATACCCATAGATAACGCTTAATGGGCCATTTATGACACATTCAATAAATGCCCACCTATCATATGACATCAACAGTCATAAAACTAAATTCCAAAACTTGAGGCGTGGAGAGTTCTAAAAGAGGTGGTAAATTGTTTATGCATTATTGAACTTTATTGTATATATCATTTCAGAGAACGACGAAATATCTTGATTCACGTATTTTTGGTTTACGCGTTATTAATTTCATGAATGTCTAAGTGTCATAACGCCGTATATCATAAAATACTGCAAAATCACATAGTAGTTAATACACATACACACGTATATATAAAGGTCTTAGCCTAAAGTCAAGCATGCTAATAGCCCTAGACCTATCCAAATAGCCCAAATCATAATCCGGGTTAAAAGTCAACTCTGGTCAACGGTCAAAGTCAACTCTGGTCAAAGTCAAAGTCAACACGTCATGGTCGAAGTCAAACTGTCGTTTCCAAGTTCAACAGGTTCAGGGTCATAGCCATGGTTCATGACTAAGGTCAAAGGTGCATGACTCATGGGCTCATGGTTAAGGCCATGGTTCATATCCAACTGGCCAAGCCCAAACCTTAGAACCCGGAAGTCTAAACATTTAAAGACCCAATTAGATCTATTTTGAGTCCTATGGACTGGCCCGAACAATATTAGAAACTGGCCCAAAAACTGTTAAGTGGTTCGGTCCAAAAATGTTAAATTGAACTGGTCCACAAAACAATCTAAAGTTAAAATTTTAAAAAAAAAAAAGACCAAACCAACTAAAATAGAATCCGGCCCATACAAACAAATCAAATAAGGCCCAACTAATCACAACCTGAAACCGGGCCCAAGGAACCAAGCCCAAGCCCAAATCGAAATTCTTGTTCATCTTCACCAAGCTTTCTCTTCCTCCTCCACCAAAACCGGCCACCCAAAAAAACTTCACACACCACCCCAAACAAACACATTGAAAATGGTGTGGGTGAAAAACCCACAACTTTAATTAACGCCCTAACTTCGATTTATTGACTCCATCACCTACCTCCAAACTAGATCTAGAGAGTTTATCACGCGCATTAATGGCTTCCCCACCATTCAACGGCCCCATCCACCTTCCAACATACCCACATACATCAACCACCCACCCAAAACAAACAAATGGTTCAAAACGTTTTAAAAAAAACATAATAACCCAAGTCCCAAAATGGCGATGCGCCATTAACGATGGCTCAAGCTTTCTCCAAGCTTCACTTGCCTCACTCGACATCCCCACACACACAACCCAACAAACCATTCAAGCCGAAATTAAATTAAAAACAAACAAAGCGATTTATGTGGATGGCGCCATTGTCATGCAGTTTAAGCTTCGGCGAGCTTCAAAGCCCAACTTCAATCCCGCGTCCCCGACATAAACCAAATCAAAATCAAATCAACCCACGAAACAACAATATAGCCGTTTATACGGTTTCAAAACAATATATATCCATACCACGGTATCTCCGATCCACGAGACCCGACGGAGGAGCCGCCATTGGCGCTCCTCGAAGCTTTGGCAGATTCAAAATAAAAAGCCAACACTATACTAACATTAGCCCATTTAACACTCGGGACATTATAGAAATAACTACAGCAAATGAACGAGACCTTAGGCTTCGACATTATACCGAGAATATCTACAGAAAATGAACGAAACCTTAGACATTAACTTTTTGTCTGTATACCCGAAAACTATAAATCCGGTGAAATAGCAAAATAGCTACTCACCTTTAAGCGGCCCTCCTCCCGAAGAAAATCTCCAAAGAAGAAACTTCTCTCTTTCCTCTCATGAAACTCTCTTTTCAAAAACTCTGCTTCTTCACCAACCCTATTTTTTTCTTTTCTGTTCTGTTCAAAACAAAACCCCCGAAATAGGGACGAGAGTTTATCCCATAAACCCACGTATCCTATTTCCACTAACACTTATCCTATTTTTATTATATCTATTATCTATTATTATTATCTTTATTATTATTATAGAAAAAAAACAAATAATAAAAACACGGGGTGTTATACAAACCAATATCTAAAATACAATAGAATACCCTTGGAAGGATGCAATATAAACTCGATCATGAAAATATTGGAGAGCTACCTACTCGTGAACTTCCACTTGCCTCAAGGCCCATATCTCCATATTTTCCCCATCAAGTTGAAATATGCGAAGGCATTTGTAAATTCAAACTTGGACTTGAAACAGAGGAAACCAAATACTAATGCAATAAATAAAGTGATTATGCCCAAAGTTATATAACCAACCAATACCCATTTCAAACAACAATATTGCATTCACCACTAGCCATATTCTCATAACTTATAAGAATTAACAAACACCGAAAGACATAATATACTACTCCAAGTTGTACTCGGAACAAGCAAGAAAGCAGGACCATCACTCAAATCACATGACCTACTCCAATACACAAAGCATAACCTAGAAAATGTTCTAACATAACATGTATACAATCCTTTTAAATCATATTGTCACCTTCAAAACAAAACAATCAAAACAACCCGGACCATTACTTTCATTTACCAACAAGTGTTACAAATACTAAATTGACAAACCATCAACACTAACATACATAATCATATCCCCGATTCACCTGATGAAGCAAAGCAAGAGATACTCACGATGAAAGTGAAAAACTACCATAAAACATAGTTGGGCATTTTAACAAACACTTGGATATGAAAACATACATAAACAAACAGTGGAGAGCACGTGGAAAACTTGAGCCTCTTTAGCCAAAGAGCTTCCAAATTGAGTTTATTGAGAAAAAAAGAGAAGACAAGATCAACAAACCCGTGAACGTGTTACTTCATACCGATAGGCATGTGCAATGATTTGAGGGCAAAAAATATAGGTGCACACTTATGAATCGAGATGGGAGAACTTCAAACTATGTCGGTCTCATTAGATTACCTTCTTGTTTGCCTTTTTAAACTCGTACACAACAACAATCTTTAATACAACTTGATACTCATTTCTTTTTGTCAGAAAAATTAAAACTTGAATATTGAAAACTGAAAAACGTATACTGATTTTGTTGACAACACTCATAGCATATCATTAAACTCAGATTTGAACCTAATGCTCTGATACCATGTTAATGGTGATGCTAAGAGAGTTGTAATATTATTATAACAATGGAAACCAGTAAGTTGAGGTTAGCAGATGAGAGGGGGAAGAATGGAGAAGAATTGAGATAGAAAAATAAGGGTTAGAGAATATACTCTACTCTAGCTACCCAGAGTTTTATATATGGGTTGATAAGCACCCAAAAATGTATTATAAAAACCTGTAGAGACATAACATTTCGGTCAATTTTGTGCTTAATAATCATGAAATAATCGCATCTTCGTGCTTTTTGCAGGTTGGAGCAACTAATGTAAAATTATGATAAAGCCGACATTTAAGCCGCGGAATAGGGAGTATACACATGCCTTCCGATCAAGCCCATGTGAAGCCCAACAAATTCGGACTAAAGCCCAAAGACTCAAATAGTACAGAATCCAATCAGAAACGGGATTACATGCACAGAAGCATCAAACTTCCGAAGCTCATATCTCTTGAACCGGGACTCGAATCACGGCGAGTGAGCTACTCCGACGATCAGTCACGATGAACTTCGCTGGAAGTTGTAAAAATGCCAAAAGACCGGACTGCCATTTGGACACTTGTCGCGTGGACCTACTAGGCGGCCCCAAAGATTTGATGAGTCATCATGTAAGTCAAGACAAAGGTGCAAATAATTGGTACAATTTTGACACCTTGCATGAAGTTAATGAGTTAGTTGGATTTAGGTGATGATTATCTAAAAAAATGAAAGGTGTCAAATGGGAGTTAGTTGTGGATAAGTGAAAAATAAATGAGAGGAGAGTGTTTCACGTGGGAGAAGAGAAAAAGGCTCTCTTATGTAAAGGGGGGCTGATTTTGGGAGTTGGAAGCTTTTACTTCCTTGACTTTTTTTACTTTTCATTTACATCCATGTCTTTAATTTTGTTTTTTTAGTTCTTAGTTTTGAGAGAAAAGCTTGTAACTTGTTAATGGGGGAACTCTCTCTAGTTTTTAATAAACTCTTCTTCATTTAGGTAAACAGGTTGTAGTTTTCTTGTTTTCATTCTCTTTCTTTTCATTTCACATATCTTCTTGTAGTTTAATTCAATCCTAAGATCATGAGCTAAAACTCTCCCAAGGGAGGGTTAATGATGCTCATGTGAGGATCATGCTACAAATTTAGGATTCCAAAATCACTACTTAAAAGACTTAGGTTCTATTTTTCATCCCGGTCCCAAAATGGCCAGAGATTGACAATTATCGATCAATTGTTGTAAAGTAGAAACTAGGAGTTGGAATGATATTTCAGAGAGATGAAATATCATTTCAATTCTACATGCTAGCATGATATGTTTAGAGATAGGTATATTATGTTAGGGATTTGAGATGGTAGTGACTGTTTCTAAAAAGACTTGTAGCTAGGCCTTGCATGAGTAGGATTAATCCTTCCCTATCTCTCTCTCTCTTTCATTTAACTATAAACAAACTTACAAATTTTAGATAACTTGTGTAAAAAAATCTATCTATAAAATCCTTCTCACTTAGTTCTCCAAAGTGTAGATTCGGTTGTGATCATTTAAATTCTTGTCTTAGAAGTTGGAGCGAAATCCCTACTCGAACTAGGCTGACATTCTCAAAAAAAAAGCGATTGAGTAAGGAATTATTGAGTTTTATGCGTAGTAAGTCAACTTCTAAAAACACCGAAAAGTGCAAAGATCAAATGGCTTACCATTTGCTTTTCTAAAGACCAAGGACACATTAGCTTGCAAACTGAAATTGCTCCAAGGGAAAACCCCCACGCTCATCCTTTCATATATTTCTTTTTTTTATGTTTTCTTCGTTTTTAAATTTCCCGCATTTTTGCTCTTGATAAACATTCGGTTTTGGTTGAACCGGGTTCCAAATGCTAGGACACGGAAACTAGGCTACAACAATCACTAAACTTCTTGTGAAACATTTGATGCATTTGTACCGTTTCTTTTATTTGGTGGACTTAGGGGGAAGCTTGCGGGTTCAAATTTTAAATATTTTTGCATGCTTTACATGTATGTAGTTATTGTGTTATAGTTAATGGACTATATTTTGCGTATTAGGTTAGTAATATGCATGAATCATGTGAATACGCCTGTGAGTATATATATATATGCGGTTAACTGGTCATGAATTACATATTAATGTATATATACATAAAAATAGAACTGTTCTGCATGGTTATCTATATATATCTAAGTCACATGTTTAGCATATATATTACTGAGTGAGTGATTATTTGCATGTTAGCATCTATAACTTAGGAGTTATACATAGTAATTAGGATGTGTTTTGGTATTTTGGCCATAACTTTGGCTACGGTTCTCTGAATAACGCGTGTGAGCTCAATTCGGAAAGATCTCGACGGTAAGCGCTGTCTCCACCCAGCTTTGCTCGGTGGAGGTCATTTTCGAGGTCAAAATCAACTGTTTTCCCCTCCAAAATCATCATTTTAGAAAATGGTGTTGTTTAATAAGTCGATTTTGTCATGAAAGAGGAGAACATTCCAACGAGGGTTAAAATCTGAGTTGGGTAAGTTGTTTTAAACCCTAAGGGGTGAAGCTGCTCTCTATATGACATTTGCAATCTCAATGAGTATTGACCAAATCGAATTATTATGCAATACAAAAGTCGTATTTTAGTCTAGGTAAAATCGTTGCCAGTTTTTTAATGCGTTTTCACATTTTAGTATATATATCGTCGTAAAATATTTTCACATGCTACCATATCTAAATCGTTATGAGTAATTCAAATTTGCACATGGCGTAGATATCGACTCACGCAATATCGATTTACAAATTAGCGCGTTACATATCATTATTCTTGATGTATATTTGCCCTCATGCGTATGGAAATATTTATCGATGATACAACCTTGCCTATTCGTATAGTTATACGTATGAGTAGAGTATCTTCACATGCTACTGCATCTAGTATAGTATGAGTAGATCGTATTTGTATGTTTCTATTTTCACCCTTGCATAAATCGTAAAAAAAATAAAAAAATAAAAAAAAAAAAAACGACCTTGCATAAATTTTAATTCCATAACTCTTAATCATATTCCAACGGTGTCTAGGAAACTTGACAGATTGAGGTTACTTAATTAGAACCGTGCTTGCACGGAAAAGCCTCCCTCATATCTCTCTTGTGACTGTTGTTGGTTTATGTACACGTATTCCCTAGTTTCATCTTTCGTTAGCGACAACTTAGGCCTACGTTGTTCAACTCTAATGATTGAACATAATTATAAAATCCAAGTAATAATAAGTTCCTTACATCAATTAGATCTAAGTTTATGCTTGCATGAGATTAAAGGTCCGTTTCTACTAAAGAATTTGAACATACTTATCGTAGGAGAAAATCACGATAAGCGATTCGCGTAAGTTCTCACCTCCACAAAGTTCTTCATCTATTAATCAACAAGATTCCTTGTCACATTTTCCGTCATTCATTATGGTGACGAAAATCCGAAATTGAGAAGCCCTTCGGGACTTCTATCTGACCTTTACAGGGAAGGACCTTCTTCCCCACGCATCAAACTTGAGGACATTGTCGGTGATTTTTTAATTCCGCCAAAAGTTTTTAGTTTGTTACCTATGTATCATGGTTTGGATCATGAAAAACCGTACAATCATCTTAAGTAGGCTACAACAAGTAGCCACAACATTTCACCATCCGGTAGTCTCTAAGGAACAACTCTTGCTTTTGTTTCCATTCACTTTAAGCGGATAAAGCGTCAATTTGGCTAAGCGGGACAACAGCCACAATCCATAGACACATGGAATAAACTTGTTCAAGCTTTCATGCTTCAATTTTACACTCGAGAAAAAACTACCGAAATGCTTGGAAAATTCAATTCTTTTCGTCAAAATCCTCATGAATCCTTTACGGAAGCATGGAGTCGCTTTTATTGATCTTCTTTTAGAATGTCCTCATCACCAACTAGACAAAGTTTGTCCTTGTTAGTTCATTCTTTAATGGACTTTCTCGATCATCAAAAAGAAACTCTTGATATAATGAGCGGCGGTTGCTTCATGGACAAAGAACTCTTGAAGCATATACTTTTCTTGAAAAACAAAGCGAAAAAAGGTACACATTGGGGTAACACTGATTCTTCTAGGTCATATAAGGATAATGTTACAAAAGCTACGTCTATTTTTTGAGGTAAAACCCGATCGAGTTGAAAAAGCCGATAGAAACCCTCACTAAAAAGTAGATGCTCTTGTAGTTCAAGTAAACGATCAACTTCCACAACGGGCCATGAATGTTAACACTTCCCCATGTGTTCTATGTCTTAGTCCGACCATCTTGATGCTTATTGTCCTTGTTACATGCTACCCCTAACCAAACACGGAGGAGGCATGTGCATTCAACATTCTAATGCACCATGGAGACAACATCCTAATTTAAGCTTGGCCCGAATAACCAACAAATGGCTCCTCGGGGTTTAGCAAATCCACTTTGTTCGACCAATCAACAATTTTATTCCATACCGCCAAGGAAATAATCAGCAATACCAACAAAGTCAAAATCAATTTCAAAGTAATTCAAATGCTAACTATCAAAACAACCGCTGACCTTGTTCGGCTAATCCAAATTCGGCTATAATCAACAACTTCTCGGAATAATCGTGAACTAGTAAGCTGTTGCACAACCTATGCCTCCTGCTCTCCGATAGGACAAGTGAGATGTTCTTAAACTTACATGAACCAACAATCACAAATCCTAACGCGTCTATCCAACAATCAATTCAACAATTAGCGCCAAAGACAAAGAGCGAGGAAAGTGTTTCTGGCCAAGCGGTTCGAACCCTAAGCCGACAAACACTTTGCCTTTGAACTCACTAATATACCTGGTACAAATACTCGACCCAAGGTGAGGTGAATGCAATCACTACTCTTCGATCACGGGAAAACCGTTGATAATCAAATCCATATGCGGATGATAAAACAAAGCGATATCGGAGGTTCCAAAGGAATCTGTTTCGGATAATGAACCTCAAATGGACACACCAGTTCAACGTCACAATCTAAAAATTGGGAAGCGAACGGGTGGACCCTTATGCCAAATTCATACTTAGGGCACCATTTCCTGCCGTTTGGCAAAGAATAAACCGGATGAAAACTTTGATGAAATTAGGGAAACCTTTAAAAATTTGACAATAAACTTACCTTTTCTCGATGCCCTAAAGCAATTACCAAAACATGCAAAATTTTTTTGAAGACATGTGCACCACAAAAAGAAGAACAAATGTGCCTCAACGGGCTTTCCTTCTTGAGCACGGTTTCCATCCATCGGTCAATCTGATGGTATAGTAAAATACAAGGACCCGGTAGAACCAGTTCCATGCACATTAGGTGATAAGTTATCACGACTCACGGCATTACTAGACCTAGGAGCTAGTGTGAACTTACTTCCTTATTACTTATTCAAACAACTAGGTCTACATGAGCTTAAACCTACCAATGACTTTACAATTAGGCGATCGATCCATTAAGCATCCAAGGCATTGTGGAAAATGTCCTTTGTAAAGTCCAAGATTTTTTATCCGTAGATTTTGTCATTTTGGATCTGAAGTTGCCTGTGACTCCATTCCTATCATATTAGGGCGTCCATTCCTCGCATGAATTGCTAATCGCTCATAAAGCTGTAGGGATGGGTCCATGACCATGTCCTTCGAAATCTTTACATCGAGGTTAATGTGTTCAAGTTGATGAAACAAATTCGAGGAGAATGATATTGATGGTGAGATTAACATGATTGACACCACCCTCGTCTGAGAATATTTAACAAACTCTTTTCACGAAGATGAAGTACACCAATTCCATTCTTTTGGCGGTTCTGAATTTGATGTTGATGATTATTCAAAGGAGGTACATGAGTTTTTAGAATCAATACCACCAATTGACTCTACTACCATCCTATCGCGACTTGGGCCGAACATAAATCTGTTTTCTCTGTGGAAGGCGACTTTCCTCAAGAATCTTTAATACCCATCCTCCCACCCTTGACTTAAAGCCTATTCCTTCCCGGACTTAAAATACGCATACAATTAGATCCGGATGGTAGTCACCCAATTATCATATCATCACAATTGATGGCGATCGGGAATCCGCGGTTAATTAAAGGTCATTCAAGAACACCGTTACGCTATTGGATGGTCTCGATGACATTAAAGGCATTGACCCTCTAACGTGTGCACTCATCGCATACATCTTGAAGACAATGCCAAGACATCCGCGTGAACCGCAAGCGTCGTCTAAATCCAACCATGAAGGATGTGGTACGGGAAGAAATTTTAAGGTTACTTGATGCGGTATTATTTACCCCATCTCGGATAGTGTTTGGGTAAGTCCAGTCCATGTTGTTCCCAAGAAGTCCGGAATTACGGTTGTTAATGCGAAATGATAAAGATGAATGCATATCCGCCGCATTCGGTGAAGTGGCGAATATGCATTGACTATCGAAAAATTAATGCGATCCTCGTAAGGATCATTTTCCACTCCCATTCATTGATCGATGCTTGAGCGGTTAGCGGGTCATGCATTTCTTATTTTCTTGATGGCTTTTCGGGATATTTTCAAATCGTCATAGATCCTGTGACCCGAAGAAAAAACAACGTTCACCGCCTTTTGGTACTTTTGCATATAAACGAATGCCATTTGGCCTTTGTAATGCACCCGGTACATTCAACGGCTGATCTTCATATCTTCTTGATGATATGGTTGAGCGTTTTATGGAAGTCTTCATGGGCGATTTCTCATTATATGGTAATTCTTTTGATAACTGTTTATCAAATCTTGAAAAGGTTTTAGTATGCGTTGTGAAGAGAAAAATCTCGCTTTCTTAATTGGGAAAAAATGCCATTTTATGGTTACAAAAGGAATAGTACTAGGTCACATTGTTTTAGAAGGACGGAATCGAAGTCGATAAAGCAAAGATTGAAAAAATTGCTTCCTTGCCTATACCAACTTCGGTTCGAAATACGCGTGTATTTTAGGACACGCCAGGGTTCTATAGGAGATTTATTCAAGATTTCTCAAGGTTGCCCGACCTTTAACAAATCTCTTTACTTAAAGATGCCCGTATTTGATTTCACTTTCGATTGCAAACAAGCTTTTGAGACCTTAAAGTAAATACGACTACAGCTCGATAATTCAACCACCGATTGGTCTAAACCTTTTGAATTAATGTGTGACGCGAGTGACTACGCTATTGAGGTGTCTTAGGGCAACGCCGAGAGAACAAGCCAATTGTCATTTACTATGCTAGTAAAACTCTTAATGACGCTCAACGTAACTATACCACCACTGAAAAAGAATTTCTAGCAGTTGTATATGCCCTGGATAAGTTTCGTCCTTACCTAGTTGGTTCTTCTACAATAGTACAGCGACCATGCGCGGCGCTGGCGTTATCTATTAGCAAAGAAAAGATGCCAAAGCGAGAGGTTGATCCGATGGATCCTCCTTTTGCAAGAGTTTACTCTAGAAATTAGAGATAAAAAGGTTGCAAGAACGTGGTAGCAGACCATTTATCACGACTCGTTAATGATGTCAATAATGAGTCCAGAACCAATCTGCGATTCATTTCGGATGAACATTTGTATTCCATTTTTCATCTCCTTGGTATCTTGATATAGTAAACTACCTAGTTACCGAGGAGGTCCTTCATCTTGGACTCGAACGGACCCGAAAGAAGTTCTTATCCACTGTGAAATTTTATTTTGGGATGATCCTACCTCTTTAAGTATTGTTCAGACCAACCGATCGCCCGTTGCATTCTCGACCGGGAACATAATGGCGTGTTATCCTTTTGCCATGAACAATCTTGTGGTGGTCATTTCGAGTGGTAAGAAAAACTGCAGCCAAGGTCCTACAATGTGGATTTTATTGGCTAACGCCGCTTTTAAAGATGCACACGAGCATTGCAAAGCATGCAACCATTTGTCGCCAGACTAGGGACGACATTACTCAACGCAATATGATGCCCTTAAATCCAATTTTAATTGTAGAAATTTTTGATGTATGGGGGATCGACTTTATGGGTCCTTTTCCAAATAGTCATGGCTTCCTATACATACTAGTAGCTGTTGACTATGTGTCAAAATGGATTGAAGCGTTGGCATGTCATGTGAATGATCATAAAACGGTCGTATTTTTCGTAAAGGAACATATTTTCTCTCGATTTGGTGTTCCCAAAGCTATAATTAGTGATGGCCAGTGGCCAAGTAGAAGTCTCTAATAGAGAGATTAAATCAATTTTAGAAAAGACAGTTAATCCATCTAGAAAAGACTGGTCTCTTCGATTATCTGATGCCTTGTGGGCATATAGAACAGCTTTTAAGACACCTATAGGCATGTCCCCTTACCGCCTCGTTTTTGGTAAACCTTGTCATCTTCCAGTTGAACTCGAGCATCGTGCTCTATGGGCTATCAAAAGCCTAAATTATAATACCGATGCGGCAGGCGAGAAGCGAAAATTGCAGTTAAATGAGCTTGAAGAGATTCGGAGTGATGCCTATGATCTCTCGAAATCCTATAAAGCCAACATGAAAAGAGTGCATGATAAGCACATATTAAGAAAAGAATTCAAAATTGGTCAAAAAGTTTTGTTGTACAACTCGAGATTACACATTTTTTCAGGAAAACTAAAAACTCGATGGTCTGGTCCTTTCACTGTCTCTGCTGTTAAACCTTATGGGGCTATCTCTTTGAAAAATAAAAACGATGACAGCGAATTTCAAGTAAATGGCCAACGCCTTAAACATTATCATGAGTTGCGTTCTCCAGATGT
The DNA here is from genome assembly GCF_015680905.1 of Coptis chinensis. Classification (NCBI taxonomy): domain Eukaryota; kingdom Viridiplantae; phylum Streptophyta; class Magnoliopsida; order Ranunculales; family Ranunculaceae; genus Coptis; species Coptis chinensis. The sequence continues at coordinate 78,290,663 of NC_141463.1, read as the reverse complement.
CGAAAAGACTCTTCTCAAAGATCCAGTCTATAAAGACTAAAGATTCGCTGGTGTATTTTTTTCCAGGTGTTTAAAACAAGGAAAGTACACCATTAGGGTAGCCAGGCCCTCTTCTATTTTCTTCTCTAAAACTCCTAGAGTGTGTGGTTGCAAGTCACTAACCTTAGTCCACAAAAACTCTATTTCCGAAAGTATAAATGTCTTACGCTCATCGAAAGCAAACGTGCATTCGGTAAACAATGGGTACCAAAATTTCCCAGCCTTCCTTCTCTTCCCTTTTCTATTCTCTTCCTCGCTAACTCCAGCTCATCATTTGATGTAAATCTCACCCATCTCGAATAGGTAATGGTCGCAAAGATTCTTTTGTTCGAAGCGGCGTCTTGCGAAGGATGGGGTGGTGTATGAATTGTCAAACACCTTTCTGTCAGTCTTGATTTACTATCCGATATGAGCCGGTATAAGGTATATTATTGTCGACACCAGCTCGGCCGAGATAAACTTCATCGTCGTCCGCTATCTCTAATAGTGGGATTAGCCTTGAGGATCGGCGTTAAAAGACTCACATTCGTCTTGAGGATCGGCGTTAAAAGACTCACATTCGCCTTGAGGATCGGACGTTAAAAGACTCCACATGTATATACTGCAGTATTTTATTTTCACCCTTGCCTTGTGCACAAAGAGAGTCGTGATGAACAACACCGAATAGTCCCACGTTAGACAAAAGCAATGGATTTCACCGAACCAACCGAATAGTTTTCTATTTGATGACAGTTCAAGGGCGGTTTGAGGCTATACCATATGTACTAAGGGTAATATTATTATTAGACCATTGCACATTGGTCGGGGATGATGCCGATCTCGAACCTTAGGCCCCCAAAACATAAAGGTTAAGCCACAAATCCGGTTGGATTAGGTTAAGCCCGAGCCAGAGCATACATGACATTGCCCGATTTTACTTTGTAATGATTTTCTTCTTGTAGTCCTGTGTTGTTGTCACGCTCTTTTGTATAATGACATATACATCTTCCCTTGTACATTGCCACGCTCATCTCCACTTGTACATTTGTATATAAAAATAAAAAATAAAAAATAAAAAATAAAAAAAAATTAATAAAAAAAAAATAAAAAAATAAAAAAAAAGGTTGAAGGTGCCTTCTTCATATTCCAGTGGATGACATTTTTAATGCAGATCATTTTAGCATTCGATTCGTTTAATTTGGAATTGAAATGAATCGAAATTCCATGTTTGAAATTTTGGGACATAAATTTAAATTTCGAATTCATTGGGCTTGGACCAAAATTAGAACCGACCCAAAAATCAATACGGTCACAAAACCCAAATGTTATCTCCATCGTAATTATTAAAAAACGGTCAGATATCCACAAACGGTCAGATATCCAAAACGGTCAGATTTTTGCCTATAAATTCCGACACTCCTCATCACCCTTCACTCACCTCATTCTCTCACTATCCAAAGCTTAATCTTCATATATTATCTTTTCATTCAAAACAATGGATCCGATCGAGCGATTGGAAAAGGAGCAACGTGAATGGGTCATGGTACATCACAAGATTAAAGTGATAATGGTATTTTGTCATTATTCTACTGTCGATCATGCATAACTTCATCCGGAATATCTAGATCTATGTAACCTCCATATCTCTTTCCCTTTGTCGCTTTGTATATTACTATGGTGTGTTAAATAATTCTCAACCATTTGTACGGGTTAACGTCTAAATGGAGGAGCATCCTTTTTAATAAATTGGGTATATTAGTTGTATTTTTACCTTATCATAAACATAAAATAGTTATCAAAACCATAACAAATAAGAAAAATCAATAACGCAATAATAAAATAAATCAAACTCAACTTATTGTTTTTTCAAAGGAAGATTAAGACGCCTACACTCATCGCCTAACACTTGTCATACGCTTGACTCAATTATTCTATCTATCTTCTATTATTGAGGTATGATCATAAATTTTGAAATTACATGTAGGTCTAACTGCCTTCGTGGAAACTTTCCTCCGAATTCTCTATCATTTTAAGACCTCATTAATTGTTTTGGATACCGACATGAAAAGACATACTATGGATACCCATAGTTGCCGACATAATTAGGGATACCAACATCACATGTTTCACTTGTAAGTTGAGATCTAGATGCACTTGACATCCCGATTAAATTACCCGGATCCTATATTTGCTATAAATCTCTTCATTTCAGCCATTCTCATTACACCGGTTTCTACACTATCCTTCCATCAATTATCCTTCCAAATGGATCAACCAAGAAAGATAGTACCCGAGAAGAACTACTTGAAATTTTTGATGATGGCCCGATTTTCTCCTTTTTATGACACAGAAATTGTATGCGTCGAGGATGGATGCCTCTTACATATCATGCGTATGCGACCTATTCCGTAGATTTGGTCTTGATATTCTACCAATTTAGCGGACTGAAAATGGAAAATTCTGTTTCCATGCCTATGGACAAAGCTTTGAATTAACTAAGGAAGTTATCTCCGACATACTTCAAATTCCAATGAATGACTTCGGGGTTCGATCTTTCGAGTCCCCATTTAATTCGTCAAAAATTACTACGGCCACACTCATAATCTCATGGCGGTCGGAAATAAAAATCACGTTGTTCTTCAACGCTCTTTGAAACAAAATCAACGAAGCCGCGCTCCACCGGGTTGGGACACAATATGGTGGATGCGTCACACCAATCTGAAGTCACCAAGCCTCAATTACACCTACTTTGGATTATCATGAGAATCAAAGAGATGATTTTGTATAATCCAACACCTCGGAACGCAATCACCGTGAAGAACAAAAAGGTTAGCACCTCTGCCTACTTTAGTCACGAAAATTATGATCGTTGGGGTTATCCAAATTTCTTCTCCGAAATACCTCTTCAAAGAGCATTTGTTACAATACTTCACAAAGACTGCGGTGGTTCTTGGGCGCCCGATACTACGCCGGATGAAATGGATGGCCAAACTCAAACTCGCACATTTCTTTGATGAAAATGCCATACGCAGAACATTTTAATCCCATGGAAGGTATTCAAATTCTTCATCAAGGAATGAGGGAACTCCAATGACGTCGGAAATCATCATCAAAAGTCTTATGGATTTCAAGAGCGTCCAAGATGCATGATCTTGTCAAGAGGCACTATTGGAAACTCACTCTCGGTCGTTAGAAAATCACACTCTTCTAATAGAGAATCAAACTACGATCTCGGCAATCCAGGGAACCCTTCAAATCCAAATTTTAGCCAACAAATTAATGAATCGAATGGTGTTGTCCACAATCTGCATTCCCATCACCATCCTTATCATCATTACGAACCATAAAAAAAAAAAAAAAAATAATAATGGTAAAAAAATAAAAAAAATAAAAAAAAGGGGGGGGGGGGGGGTTGTTCGTTCTGTTTTTACAAAAACTCAACTTTTCCCAAAATAAATAAAATAAAATAATTATTATTAAGTATTTTACATTATCTTTGTATCTTCTTTTGTAAGAAATGCCTACTAGGATTGTCATATTTCAAGTTGTGATAATAACAATTTTAACGTGTTCTTTTAAACTTGATTCACGGAGGTTTTATCTTCTTGCATACTCATTCCTCCATCTAGTCAAAATTTTCTTGGACATAATTCTTCTCATATCTTTCCCCATCACTCCACTCCATCAAACATGGCATCTTCATCAAGCGTAGCATCTTCATCAAACATGACACCTCCGAAACTCATCCCCGAGCAATCATTTCGTGGCCATGATGGATTCAATACTTATGGACTTCATTTCCGTGATTGCATTACTAACATCGGGTGGTCTTCCCTTGTTATTAATACGACCAAACTTATTCTCCAAGTTTGGCTGACTACTTTTTATGCTAATATGGAAGATACACCAAGATTCAACGCCGCTCATGGTTTTTTTCTTAGAATGGATTCACAATCAAAGTTGGTGGCACAAACCATGTCTTTTCGTGAGGCAACACTTTTCCGACTTTTAGATCTTCCATATCCTTGAGCGGCAACAACATGGCCATACATTTATCACAACTCTACTCGTTCCTTTTCATGGCACGCTTTTTCGCGCTAAAGCCTCATGGTGACGGTCTTGAAATTAAAGATGAAGGAACTAAACTTGGCAGATGGCGGACATCACCATTCCTTAGCCGACATGACCATGAACATGGAAATGCGATGTTGTTCGTCCTTCTTAACATCATGGGAGATTGACATTTTCTACGCCAATGATCTGCCGCATGTGTAGTCTTCAATCGCGGCTTGCTTTCGAGTCATACATTCTTTGATATCTTAAAGCGTGTTATCTCGATTTGAAACGAAGCGTGCACTTTTCGGATCGGTATATACTTTTACCGTAATCGCTTGCGAATTATGAAGACACATTTCCACGGTTTTCAGCTACTTTTCATGGTAGGTCAAAGTAGATTCTATGTGCCGACAAACAAGATAATTAAGTTCATTAAGGTTTAGGCAATGAAGCGTCACCTTACGATACTTGAGACATGTTCGCGTTGTTATCAAAAGCGATGATAAAATGATGAAACATTTGAGCGAATCACGGTGAACAAGAATGGGCCACCATTTGGGAATCGTTATCTTTTGGCGCAATACTAAGGAAATGCATTTCAGCAAGAAGAGGCGGACCTTCACCACATCACGGATGGTAAACTTGAGTAGGGGAATTGTACATATATCTAACGTATATAATTGTATATATGTGTCTTTGGTTTTTTTTTTTTTTTTTTTCAGATAATATATTATGTTACCACAACTTTACCGTTCCGGCAATCCAGCTCTAATTTTTTACCTTGTTTATCGAATTAATTCCTTTTCTTTATCTATTTCTATTTGAAGACTAATCATCACTCTCTGTTTGGGAGTGATATATATATATTAAAAAAAAAAAAAAAAAAAGGCAACTTGTGGCCCGTATATAGTTTCTATTTTCTTGTTAGTAAATGTAATTAGTGACAATGTCTTGTTTCTTTTTCAATGATGAAAATTATCTAGAAGTCTCACATTAGCATTGAATTATGATTAGTTTTTAATTAATTAGAACCGCGTTTGCAATCGGAAAGCCTCCCTCATATCTCTTTTGTGACCTGACTGTTGTTTATGCACACGCATTCCTAGTTTCACCGCTACGCTAGCGCTGAACTTAGCCTACGCTGTTCAACTCTAACGTATCAACATAATTATAAAATTCAAGTAATAATAAAGTTCTTCTGTCAATTAGATCTAAGTTTATGCTTGCATGAGATTAAGGTCTGGTTCTACTAAAGAATTTGAACATACTTATCGTAGAGAAAATACGACAAGCAAATAAGTAAGTTCTCACCTCCACAAAATTCTTCATCTATTAATCAACAAGATTCCCGTCACATTTTTCCGGGCCATTCATTATGGTTTATTTTAAATCCAAGAAATTTCGAGAAGCCCTTTCGACTTCTATACAGCTTACAGAAGGACCTTCTTCCCTCGTGATCAAACTTCGAGGATTGTCGTTTTACGATTTTCAATTCACCAAAAGTTTTTAGTTTGTTACCATGACGCATGGTTCGATCATGAAAACCGCATAATCATCTTCGTGAGCTACAACAAGTAGCCACAACATTTCACCATCCAAAATCGCCTCTAAGGAACAACTCTTGCTTCGCTGTTTCCATTCCATTCACTTTTAGCGGATAAAGCCAATTTGGCTAGCAGACAACAGCCACAATCCATAGACACATGGAATAAACTTGTTCAAGCTTTCATGCTTCAATTTTACACTCGAAGAAAACTACATAAAATGCTTCAGTAAAAATTCAATTCTTTTGTCAAAATCCTCATTAATCCTTTACGGAAGCATGGAGTCGCTTTTATCGATCTTCTTTAGAATGTCCTCATCACCAACTAGACAAAGTCAGTCCTTGTTCGCTCATTCTTTAATGGACTTTCCGATCATCAAAAAGAAACTCTTGATATAATGAACTGCGGCTTCATGGACAAAGGAGCTATCCGGCATATACTTTTCTTTGAAAACAAGCGAAAAAGGTACACATTGGGGTAACACCGATTCTTCTAGGTCATATAAGGATAATGTTACAAAGCTACGCCTATTTTTTGAGGTAAAACCCGATCCCGAAGTTGAAAAAACGATAGAAACCCTCACTAAAAAAGTAGATGCTCTTGTAGTTCAAGTAAACGATCAACTTCCACAACAGCCATGAATGTTAACACTTCCCCTATGTGTTCTATGTCTTAGTCCGCATCATCTTGATGCTTATTGTCCCTTGTTACATGCTACCCCTAACCAAACACCGGAGGAGGTATGTGCATTCAACATTCCTAATGCACCATGGAGACAACATCCTAATTTTCTTGCCAATAACCAACAAATGGCTCCTCCGTGTTTCGCAAATCCACTGTTCGACCAATCAACAATTTTATTCCATACCGCCAAGGAAATAATCAGCAATACCAACAAAGTCAAAATCAATTTCAAAGTAATTCAAATGCTAACTATCAAAACAACCGCAAACTTGTTCCAAATTTAATCCAAATTCGGCTATAATCAACAACTTCTCAAAGAATAATCGTGGAACTAGTAACTGCTGCAATAACCTATGCCTCCTGCTTCTCGATAGACAAGTGAGATGTTCTTCGCTTACATGAACCAACAATCACAAATCCTAACGCTCTATCCAACAATCAATTCAACAATTAGCGAAAGACAAAGAGCCGAAAGGCGTGTTTTCGCCAAGCAGCTCAACCCTAAAGCCAAAGAACACTGCCTTTGAACTCACTAATATACCTCGTACAAGTACTCCAACCCAAGGTGAGGTGAATGCAATCACTACTCTTCGATCCGGGAAAACCGTTGATAATCAAACTGTGATGCGATGATAAAACAAACGATATCGGAGGTTCCAAGGAATCCGCTTTGGATAATGAACCCTCAAATGGACACACCCAGTTCAACGCCACAATCTAAAAATTGGGAAATGAACAGTGGACCCTTATGCCAAATTCCGCCCTAAAGGCACCATTTCCTGCCGCTTGGCAAAAGAATAAACCGATGAAAACTTTGATGAAATTAGGGAAACCTTTAAAAATTTGACAATAAACTTACCTTTTCTCGATGCCCCTAAAGCAATTACCAAAACATGCAAAATTTTTGAAAGACATGTGCACCACAAAAAGAAGAACAAATGTGCCTCAACAGGCTTTCCCATTGACAATTTCCTTCCATCATCAATACAATGGTATAGTAAAATACAAGGACCCTTAGACCAACAAATTCCATGCACATTAGGTGATAAGTATACGGCTACGCATTACTAGACCTAGGAGCTAGTGTGAACTTACTTCCTTATTACTTATTCAAACAACTAGGTCTACATGAGCTTAAACCTACCACGATGACTTTACAATTAGCCGATCGATCCATTAAGCATCCGAAAAGGCATTGTGGAAAATGTCCTTGTAAAAGTCCAAGATTTTTTATCCCGTAGATTTTGTCATTTTGGATACGTAAGTTGCCTCGTGGACTCCATTCCTATCATATTAGGGCGCCCATTCCTCGCAGAATCGCATAACGCCATAAACCGTAGGGATGGGTCCATGACCATGTCCTTCGAAATCTTTCCGTCGAGGTTAATGTGTTCAAGTTGATGAAACAAATTCCGAGGAGAATGATATTGATGGTGAGATTAACATGATTGACACCCTCGCATAAGAATATTTAACAAACTCTTTTCCCCGAAGATGAAGTACACCAATTCCATTCTTTTGGGCGGTTCCGAATTTGATGTTGATGATTATTCAAAGGAGGTACATGAGTTTTTAGAATCAATACCACCAATTGACTCTACTACCATCCTATCGTTTACTTGGATCTAACATAAATCTGTTTTCTCTGGGGAAGACGACTTTCCCTCAAGAATCTTTAATACCCACTCCTCCCACCCCTTGACTTAAAGCCTATTCCTTCGACTTAAAATACGCATAATTAGATCCGGATGGTAGTCACCCAATTATCATATCATCACAATTGATCACGATCGTGAATCACGGTTAATTAAGGTCATTCAAGAACACCGCTCGCTATTGATGGTCTCGATGACATTAAAGGCATTGACCCTACTGTGGTGCACTCATCGCATACATCTTGAAGACAATGCCAAGACATCACGGAACCGCAACGCCGCCTAAATCCAACCATGAAGGATGTGGTACGGGAAGAAATTTTAAGGTTACTTGATGCAGTATTATTTACCCCATCTCGATAGTGTTTGGGTAAGTCCAGTCCATGTTGTTCCTAAGAAGTCCGGAATTACAACCAGCGAAATGATAAAGATGAATGCATATCCGCCGCATTCCGCTGAAGTGGCTTAATATGCATCGACTATCGAAAAATTAATGCAAACTGTGAAGGATCATTTTCCACTCCCATTCATTGATCGATGCTTGAACGGTTAGCGGTCATGCATTTTACTCGCTTTTGATGGCTTTTCAGGATATTTTCAAATCGCCATAGATCCCAATACCAAGAAAAACAACGCTCACCGCCCTTTTGGTACTTTTGCATATAAACGAATGCCATTTGGCCTTTGTAATGCACCCGTACATTCCAACGGCCAGATGCTTCATATCTTCGATATGGTTGAACGCTTTATGGAAGTCTTCATGGACGATTTCTCATTATATGGTAATTCTTTTGATAACCGCTTATCAAATCTTGAAAAGGTTTTAGTATCGCCAGAAGAGAAAAATCTCGCTCTTAATTGGGAAAAAATGCCATTTTATGGTTACAAAAAGGAATAGTACTAGGTCACATTGTTTCAAGGATCTGAATCAAGTCGATAAAGCAAAGATTGAAAAATTGCTTCCTTTGCCTATACCAACTTCAGTTCTCGGGAAATACGGCATTTTTAGGACACGCAGGTTCTATAGGAGATTTATTCAAGATTTCAAAGGTTGCCCGACCTTTAACAAATCTCTTACTTAAAGATGCCGATTTGATTTCACTTTCGATTGCAAACAAGCTTTTGAGACCTTAAAGTACCCTCGACTACAAACCATAATTCAACCACCGATTGGTCTAAACCTTTGAATTAATGTGGTGACGCGAAAGTGACTACGCTTATTGAGCCGCCTTTGGGCAACGCCGGAGAACAAGCCAATTGTCATTTACTATGCTAGTAAAACTCTTAATGACGCCAACGAACTATACCACCACCGAAAAAGAATTTCTAGCAGCTTGTATATGCCCCGATAAGTTTCGCCCCTTACCTAGTTGGTTCTTCTACAATAGTCTACACCACCATGCGGCGCGTTATCTATTAGCAAAGAAAGATGCCAAATGAGGTTGATCCGATGGATCCTCCTTTGCAAGAGTTTACTCTAGAAATTAGAGATAAAAAAGGTTGCAAGAACGTGGTAGCAGTAACCATTTATCACGCACTCGCTAATGATGTCAATAATGAGTCCGAACCAATCTGGCGATTCATTTCCGTGATGAACATTTGTATTCCATTTTTTCATCTCCTTGGTATGCCGATATAGTAAACTACCTAGTTACCGAGGAGGTCCCTTCATCTTGACTCGAACGGACCGAAAGAAGTTCTTATCCACTGTGGAAATTTTATTTTTGGGATGATCCCTACCTTTTAAGTATTGTTCAATTAACCGATACGCCTGCAGCATTCCCCGACCGGGAACATAATGACGGTTATCCTTTTGCCATGAACAATCTTGTGGTGGTCATTTCAAAGGTAAGAAAACTGCAGCCAAGGTCCTACAATGTGGATTTTATTGGCCAACGCCGCTTAAAGATGCACACGAGCATTGCAAAAGCATGCAACCGCTGCCAAGAGCCTAGACGATTACTCAACGCAATATGATGCCCTTAAATCCAATTTTAATTGTAGAAATTTTGATGTATGGGGATCGACTTTATGGGTCCTTTTTCCAAATAGTCATGGCTTCCTATACATACTAGTAGCTGTTGACTATGTGTCAAAATGGATTGAAGCTGGCATGTCATGTGAATGATCATAAAACGGTCGTGATTTTTCAGAAAGGAACATATTTTCTCGATTTGGCTATAATTAGTGATGGGGAAAACATTTCTATTTGAATTTAGTGATATGGAGTTACCACAAAGTGGCAACTCCAGATCATCCCTCAGAAGTAGAAGTCTCTAATAGAGAGATTAAATCAATTTTAGAAAAGACAGCTTAATCCATCTAGAAAAGACCGGTCTCTTCGATTATCCGATGCCTTCGTGGGCATATAGAACAGCTTTTAAGACACCTATAGGCATGTCCCCTACCGCCGCTTTTGGTAAACCTTGTCATCTTCCAGTTGAACTCGAGCATCGTGGCTCTATGGGCTATCAAAAGCCTAAATTATAATACCCGGGATGCGGGCAGCGAAGCTTAAAATTGCGCTTAAATGAGCTTGAAGAGATTCGAGTGATGCCTATGATCTCTCAAATCCTATAAAGCCAACATGAAAAGAGTGCATGATAAGCACATATTAAGAAAAGAATTCAAAATTGGTCAAAAGTTTTGTTGTACAACTCGAGATTACACATTTTTCCGTGAAAACTAAAACTCGATGGTCCGTCCTTTCAATCGCCTTGCCAAACCTTATGGGGCTATCTCTTTGAAAAATGAAAACGATGACAAATAATTTCAAGTAAATGGCCAACGCTTTAAACATTATCATGAGTTGTGCTCTCCAGATGTCGAAAAGACTCTTTCTCAAAGATCCAAATTTATAAAGACTAAAGATTCACGCGGTATTTTTTTTTCGTGTGTTTAAAACAAGGAAAGTACACCATTAGGGTAGCCGGCCCTCTTCTATTTTCTTCTAAAACTCCTAGAGTGTGTGGTTGCAAGCTCGAACCTTAGTCCACAAAAACTCTATTTCTAACCGAAAGTATAAATGTCTCTCGCTCATCGAGCAAACGTGCCTTCCGTAAAACAATGGGTACCAAAAATTCCCCAAATTCTTCCTTCTTCCCTTTTCTATTCTCTTCCTCGCGAACTCCAAAATCATCATTTGGTGTAAATCTCACCCATCTCGAATAGGTAATGGTCGCAGATTTTTTGCTCGAAGTTTACGCGGCGCTGAAGGATGGGTGGTGTATGAATTGTCAAACACCTTTCTCATCTGTGTCTTGATTTACTATCCGATATGAGCCGGTATAAGGTATATTATTGTCCGACACCAGCTCAGCAGGATAAACTTCATCGCCGTCCCGCTATTCTTACGGTGGGGATTCGCCTTGAGGATCCGACGTTAAAAGACTCACATTCGCCTTGAGGATCCGACGTTAAAAGACTCACATTCGCCTTCTGAGGATCCGACGTTAAAAGACTCCACATGTATATACTCGCGTATTTTATTTTCACCCTTGCATTGTGCACAAAGAGAGTCGTGGATGAACAACACCGATAGTCCCATCGCTCGCGACAGCAATGGATTTCACCAGCCAACCCCCAATAGTTTTCTATTTGATGACAGCCAGGCGGTTTGAGGCTATACCATATGTACTAAGGGTAATATTATTATTAGACCATTGCACATTGGTCGATGGTACCGCCCCGAACCCTAGGCCCCCAAACATAAAGGTTAAGCCACACCGGTTGGATTGGGTTCGGCCTTTGAGTCCATACATGACAGATTGCCCGATTTTATCAGAATGATTTTCTTCTTGTAGTCCGTGTTGTTGTCACGCTTTTTGTATAATGACACATACATCTTCCCTTGTACATTGCCACGCTCATCTCCACTTGTACATTTGTATATAAAAATAAAAAAATAAAAAATAAAAAAATAAAAAAAAAAAAAAATAAAAAAAAAAAAAAAAATAAAAAAAGGTTGAAGGTGCCTTCTTCATATTCCAGGGATGGCATTTTTAATGCCGATCATTTTAGCATTCGATTCGCTTAATTTGAATTGAAATGAATCGAAATTCCATGTTTGAAATTTTGGGACATAAGCGAAATTTCCGAATTCATTTGGGCTTGGACCAAAATTAGAACCGACCCAAATCACGGGTTCCGGGTCACAAAACCCAAATGTTATCTCCATCGTAATTATTAAAAAAAAAAAAACGGTCGATATCCACAAACGGTCGATATCCAAACGGTCGATTTTTTGCCTATAAATTCGACACTCCTCATCACCCTTCACTCACCTCATTCTCTCACTATCCAAAGCTTAATCTTCACATATTATCTTTTCATTCAAAACAATGGATCCGACGAAATTTACCGAAAAGGAGCAACGCGAATGGGTCGTCACAAGATTCGATAACAGATTTGTCATTATTCTATCACGATCATGCATAACTTCATCCGAATATCTAGATCTATGTAACCTCCATATCTCTTTCCCTTTGTCGCTTTGTATATTACTATGGTGTGTTAAATAATTCTCAACCATTTGTAATGGTTACGTATCTAAATGGAGGAGCATCCTTTTAATAAATTGGGTATATTAGTTGTATTTTTACCTTATCATAAACATAAAATAGTTATCAAAACCATAACAAATAAGAAAAATCAATAACGAATAAAATAAATCAAACTCAACTTATTGTTTTCAAAGAAGATTGCACGCTACACGGCACGCATAACACTTGTCAATGCGACGCACGCAGCTCAATTATTCTATCTATCTTCTATTATTGAGGTATGATCATAAATTTTGAAATTACATGTAGGTCTAACTGCCTGCGGAAACTTTCCTCCTCCTCATTCTCTATCATTTTAAGACCTCATTAATTGTTTTGATACCGACATGAAAAGACATACTATGGATACCCATAGTTGCCGTACATAATTAGGGATACCAACATCACATGTTTCACTTGTAAGTTGAGATCTAGATGCACTTGACATCCCGATTCGCACTGCATCCTATATTTGCTATAAATCTCTTCATTTCAGCCATTCTCATTACACAGTTTCTACACTATCCTTCCATCAATTATCCTTCCAAATGGATCAACCAAGAAAGATAGTACCCGAGAAGAACTACTTGAAATTTTTTGATGATGGCCGATTTTCTCCTTTTTATGACACAGAAATTGTACGTCGAGGATGGATGCCTCTTCTATATCATGCAGAAGCAGCCTATTCCAGAGATTTGGTCTTGATGTTCTACCAATTTAGCGGACCTGAAAATGGAAAAATTCGCTTTCCATGCCTATGGACAAAGCTTTGAATTAACTAAGGAAGTTATCTCCGGCATACTTCAAATTCCAATGAATGACTCGGGTTCGATCTTTCGTGAGTCCCCATTTAATTCCACAAAAAATTACTACGGCCACCGTGATCTCATGGCGGTCGGAAATAAAAATCACGCTGTTCTTCAACGCTTTTGAAACAAAATCAACGAAGCCGTGGCTCCATCGGTTTGACACACAATATGGTGGGTACGCCACACCAATCTGAAGTCACCAAGCCTCAATTACACCTACTTTGATTATGCGTAATCAAAGAGATGATTTTGTATAATCCAACACCTCGAACGCAATCACCGTAAGAACAAAAAGTTAGCACCTCTGCCTACTTTAGTCACTTAAAATTATGATGCGTTGGGTTATCCAAAGAAGCTTCTCCGTAAATACCTCTTCAAAGAGCATTTGTTACAATACTTCACAAAGATCGGTTGTGGTTCTTGGACGTGATACTCGCCGATGAAATGGATGGCCAAAACTCAAACTCGCGACATTTCTTTTGATGAAAATGCCATGCAGAACATTTTAATCCCATGGAAGGTATTCAAATTCTTCATCAAGGAATGAGGGAACTCCACGCGACGCCGAAATCATCATCAAAAGTCTTATGGATTTCCAAGAACGCTGCTTATGCATGATGCCGATCAAGAGGCACTATTGGAAACTCACTCTACCATTAGAAAATCACACTCTTCTAATAGAGAATCAAACTACGATCTCTCGCAACTGTGGAACCCTTCAAATCCAAATTTTAGCCAACAAATTAATGAACTCAATAAAGTGTTGTCCACAATCTGCATTCCCATCACCATCCTTATCATCATTCGAACCATAAAAAAAAAAAATAATAATGTAAAAAAATAAAAAAAAAAAAAAGGGGGTCAAGCTCGCTTTTACAAAACTCAACTTTTCCCAAAATAAATAAAATAAAATAATTATTATTAAGTATTTCTCAAAATCTTTGTATCTTCTTTTTTGTAAGAAATGCCTACTAGGATTGTCATATTTCAAGTTGTGATAATAACAATTTTAACGGTTCTTTTAAACTTGATTACAGGAGGTTTTATCTTCTTGCATACTCATTCCTCCATCTAGTCAAAATTTTCTTGGACATAATTCTTCTCATATCTTTCCCCATCACTCCACTCCATCAAACATGGCATCTTCATCAAACGTAGCATCTTCATCAAACATGACACCTCCAAACTCATCCCCGAAAGCAATCATTTCAGGCCATGATGGATTCCAATACTTATGGACTTCATTTCCATGATTGCATTACTAACATCGGGTGGTCTTCCTTGTTATTCGCCTCGACCAAACTTATTCTCCAAGTTTGGCGGCCTACTTTTATGCTAATATGGAAGATACACCAAAGATTCAACGCCATGGTTTTTCTTAGACGGATTCACAATCAAAGTTGGTGGCACAAACCATGTCTTTTCAGAGGCAACACTTGCCCCGACTTTAGATCTTCCATATCACGAGCCGCAACAACATGGCCATACATTTATCACAACTCTACTCGCTCCTTTTCATGGCCTTCCTTTTCGCTAAAGATACGGTGACGGTCTTGAAATTAAAGATGAAGGAACTAAACTTGGCAGATGGCCGACATCACCATTCCCTTAGCCGCATGACCATGAACATGGAAATGCGATGTTGTTTGTCCTTCTTAACATCATGGAGATTGACATTTTTCTACCGCCAATGATGCCGCATGTGTAGTCTTCTAACGCTTTTTGCTCGAGGTCATACATTCTTTGATATCTTAAACCGTGGTTATCTCCAATTTGAAACGAGCTCGTATTTCTTTTCGTGATCAAGATATACTTTTACCTCGTGAATCGCTAAAATTATGAAGACACATTTCCCACGCCAAATTTACTTTTCATGGACTCGGTCAAAGTAGATTCTATGTGCCCAAAGAAACAAGATAATTAGCTCATTAAGGTTTAGGCAATGGAAACGCCCCCCATGCGCTTGAGACATGTTCGTTGTTATCCAAGCGATGATAAAATGATGAAACATTTGAACGAATCTCGTGAACAAGAATGGGCCACCATTTGGGAATACGTTATCTTTTGGCAATACTAAGGAAATGCATTTCAATCAAGAAGAGGCCGGACCTTCACCACATCCCTGGATGGTAAACTTGAGTAGGGAATTGTACATATATCTAATCGTATATAATTGTATATAGTGTGCTACTTGGTTTTTTTTTTTTTTTTTTTCAGTATAATATATTATGTTACCACAACTTTCTGTTCCAAAGAATCCAAATCTAATTTTGTTTACTTAAGTTATCGTAATTCCTTTCTTTATCTATTTCTATTTCAAGACTAATCATCACTGTTTGGGAGTGATATATATATATAAAAAAAAAAAAAAAAAAAAAAAAAAAAAGGCAACTTGTAGTCCCAGATATAGTTTCTATTTTCTTGTTAGTAAATGTAATTAGTGACAATGTCTTGTTTCTTTTCAATGATGAAAATTATCTAGAAGTCTCACATTAGCATTCAATTATGATTCGCTTTTAAGAAACTTAAGCTAATACGCATCAATAGTTTTATATCTTTTATGAGTATTCATGCACCGAGTATCATTGATTGTACATGACAATAAGTTTCGAAACCACGGTTAGTCTACTTTAAACTATCAATCCTGTGAGAATCTAACCAAAAGCCTCGATATGAGTGATTTGTGAGTAATGACATAGAGGAGTAGTTTTTCCTCAATAGAAAAATCACGATCGACTTACTTGATCACCATCCTAACCTAGGGCGGAATTTAGGCATTCTTTGGATCGACATAGCTATAAATTATTACCTTTACAAATTTTATCGCTAGTCACTCCATCAACCTTTCATCAAACCTTTCAGGTTCACCAAAAATTCCTTACCCATATATTAACCCCAAATAAAAGAACCTACCTAAGTGATGAGTATGAGAAATAGATCTAAATGTAGAAAAATAAAAGAAGACTTGTTCCAAATAAAAGTTAGTTACCTGCTTCAAAATAAAAATAAATAAATAAACAGGATCATGTTTCTTAAGCCTAAAAAAAAAAAACTTAAAGTGCTTAAGAGCAAGGTAGGAAAACTCGGGTAGGAGCAAGAAAAGAAAACAAGGATTTCTCAAGTGTAAATATCTTGAAGACCTTATTCTCTTATACTTATCATTTTTGATCTTCCAATTCCATTTCTTTCTACACTATCACCTAAGCCCCATAATACATAATAAAGACCTCTAGCTCAATTAGGAGTAGGATGGTGTGATAATAAGTAGTAGATGTGATTGATCGACCTCGCCCTCCTCGACCGCCATCGAAAGTATGTGAGGAAAAGTGTGCACCCATTAACACCGGAGTTAACAAAACCCTCGAAATGGGAAAATTATGAGCTTAATTTGTGTTTCTACACATACATGTGAGAACCCCATTTAGGTACACTCTCCAAAGAATCCGAAACAGCCCTCGCTTTGTGCAATTCAATGTAAATTCACTGAATGCATACTCATATGTAGATGTTTTAATTATTGTATGCATATTAACTTGAGTTTCGAAAGAATTAATCCTCGTTCCCGCCAAGGAGATGTATAGATATCCGATTAATTTAGGAAACAAGCTTTTGTTACTAAGTCATTGTAGTATAAATGAAGTTTGTGAGTATCTTCTCTGGAAAACTCTCACGAGGCTATAAACTTCGTCCCACTAGGGAATTTCTAGTGGTTTAAGGCCTTGTTGCATATGGTCAATGCAACCGCACTCTGTAAACGAGACTTAGCTTAGAATGCACAGTTTGGCCACTTATCCGTTTTTAATGTCTCTTCTTTGCTTGAGGACAAGCAAAATGCTGTTTGGGAGTGGTGTGATAAGCACCCAAAAATGTATTATAAAACCTCAGTAGAGACATAACATTTCGATCAATTTTGTGCTTAATAATCATGAAATAATCGCGATCTTAGGTGCTTTTGCAGTTAGAGCAACTAATGTAAAAATTATGATAAAGCCGACATTTAAGCACGGAATAGGGAGTATACACATGCCTTCCGATCAAGCCCATGTGAAGCCCAACAAATTCGGACTAAAGCCCAAAGACTTCAAATAGTACGTAATCCAATCGAAAACGGGATTACATGCACGAAGCATCAAACTTCCGGCTCATATCTCTTGAACCAGGGACTCGAATCACGTGAGTGAGCTGCTCCGACGATCGGTCGCGATGAACTTCGCGGGGGAAGTTGTAAAAATGCCAAAAGACCGGACTACCATCGACCTTTATGCGTGGACCCACTAGGCGGGCCCATAAGATTTGATGAGTCATCATGCAAGTCAAGACAAAGGTGCAAATAATTGGTGCAATTTTGACACCTTGCATGAAGTTAATGAGTTAGTTGGATTTAGGTGATGATTATCTAAAAAATGAAAGGTGTCAAATGGGAGTTAGTTGTGGATAAGTGAAAAATAAATGAGAGGAGAGTGTTTCACGTGGGAAGAGAAAAAGGCTCTCTTATGTAAAGGGGGGCTGATTTTGGGAGTTGGAAGCTTTTACTTCCTTGACTTTTACTTTTCATTTACATCCATGTCTTTAATTTTGTTTTTTTAGTTCTTAGTTTTGAGAGAAAAGCTTGTAACTTGTTAATGGGGGAACTCTCTCTAGTTTTTAATAAACTCTTCTTCATTTAGGTAAATAGGTTGTAGTTTTCTTGTTTTCATTCTCTTTCTTTTTCATTTCACATATCTTCTTGTAGTTTAATTCAATCCTAAGATCATGAGCTAAAACTCTCCCAAGGAGAGGGTTAATGATGCTCATGTGAGGATCATGCTACAAATTTAGGATTCCAAAATCACTACTTAAAAGACTTAGGTTCTATTTTTCATCCCGGTCCCAAAATGACCAGAGATTGACAATTATCGATCAATTGTTGTAAAGTAGAACTAGGAGTTGGAATGATATTTCAGAGAGATGAAATATCATTTCAATTCTACATGCTAGCATGATATGTTTAGAGATAGGTATATTATGTTAGGGATTTGAGATGGTAGTGACACGTTTCTAAAAGACTTGTAGCTAGGCCTTGCATGAGTAGGATTAATCCTTCCCTCTCTCTCTCTCTTTCATTTAACTATAAACAAACTTACAAATTTTAGATAACTTGTGTAAAAAAATCTATCTATAAAATCCTTCTCACTTAGTTCTCCAAAGTGTAGATTCCAGTTGTGATCATTTAAATTCTTGTCTTAGAAGTTGGAACGAAATCCCTACTCGAACTAGACTGACATTCTCAAAAAAAAAAAAAAAAAAAGTGAGTAAGGAATTATTGAGTTTTAGCACGTAGTAAGTCAACTTCTAAAAACACTGAAAAGTGCAAAGATCATGGGTCTTGTTAAATACACGCCCCAGTTCCTAAGAGGGCACTCTCCGACTCGGGAACCGGTTTGGGTTAAGAGAAAACCGCCCGGTCCACAAGAAAATTAGAGGGGCACACTCTATGTAATCGGGTGACAACCATGCATATTGGTTTTTGGCGTTGTTATTGTTGTTATTATTGGTGAAGGGTTTGCAAACTTTGAATTTATCCATCACAATTTCCTTTACCATTTCCTCCACCCTCTCCATTGCCTCTCTCTTTCACTAGTTTTATCGGACCAGCTTGTTTCCATCATTCTCTCTCATCAAAACAAAAACTACAACAACTAGGGTATTTTCCATCAACTTTTGTTGTTTTCATTTCGCTGTAAAAAAAAAATAATCTAACTATATAACTGGCATTTAGGATCAAGGAAATGAAAAATCGATGAAAGAAATTGGAAGATAAACAAAGAAGCGGGTGTTTGAGTTAGATGTCACTCGGTTGAATTGCAAAGAAACACTAGTTGATTTTCGTTACATTCCTTGAGTAACCTCAATTGAGTTCAGGATCAAGAAAACAAAAAAATTGGTTTACACTACTCGTGAGACTTTTTATAATATGCCCGTTGCAAACTAATTAAATCGGGCGAGTTTAACTTTATACTTGAATCTTGTTCCCTTATACGATGTCCTTAATTTCTAACCTTGGTGACACTGAATTTTGGAAAAATTTGTGGTTATATATATGCAATGGCTTAGAAATATTAGTTGGATTTGTTCGAATATCAAAAGGAATATCTAATGATTTTCACTTATCCATCTCTTTGTTAGTTGTACCTACAATTGTAGATAGAACATACTATTTGTTTGTTGTACCTTGTCCTTGTGAGTGCTTCTCTTGCTCCATCTTGACTAGCTCAAGTAGATTATCAAGCTGATGTCCTAATGGACACAAACTTATTTTTGGATCCTTTATCGAGCACACTTGATTTGAATTCTTTATGCAAATTATTCTTGTCAACTCTTATTTTAAATCCAAGCGGTGAGACTGAAAGAAATGAAATTTGTTTCCTTGATTCTCTGAAGTGTTATATTTTATGGCCTTGCTTTTAATTTTGTCTACTCACCCCATCCAAACCCTACCAACGCAAGTAAAAAAAATAAATAAATAAAAATAAAATAAAAAATCACATGTTAGAGTAAAAAAACTTTATGTTATGATCAATAACCATTGCTTTAATTTGAAGTTATTTTGTATCTTTAGTTTTGGTAAGTTTTGATTTTTGTTTCTGTGATTATGTAGGCCAGGATGGAAGAAAACGGATGGGTTTGAACTTCAATAGAGTGAAGTAATATAAGTATGTTTTACATTCTGATATTCATTGTTAATTTGTTATGCAGTTTTTGTTAGTCTATGAAGTGATATTCTTTTTTAGGAATGCATTATTAGTTCTATGTAAATGTGTAATATAATGACGGTAGCTTGGGATGAAGGTGACCATAGCTTAAGTAAGTTGTCAATTCATGAGTGATAATACAGAAGAATAATGAAATAATGTTATATGTAGAACACATGGAAGATATGCTCCCACCTTATCAAAGGGATACCTCTTTTGTCAATAAGTACTCTCCTTTTAACTTAAGTGCCATTGACACACATATGAAGTATCCAACATGGCGTAGGTATATATAAGCTTCAATATGTGTAACGTCCGTATTTAAAATACATATTAATTAATTAATTAATTATTTATTTATTTATTTAAAAATTCGTTGGATTGGATTTGTGATCACGTGGGGCTTGGTTTTGGGCCCGAAGTCCCCATTGGGCTTGGGTTTGAACCTAAGTATATAAACACATTGTTCTAGAGAATAAGGTTTTAAGATAATAAAAAATAAAAAATAGAAGCAGAGCTAGAAACTTGTTTGCTCGGCGTTGGGAGACGGCTTGGACTAGACTAGGAGGGATTCTTCGGGTTTTAATACAGGTGAGTAGATTAGTTTTCTATTTCACGAAATATATTAATTATTATGTTATTAATATTCGTCCTGTCATTGGTAAAACTGTCGTTATTAAAACTGATTAAAATCTGTTGAAACTCGGAATTGGCTGACGAACCTTTATGCCCGTTAAGGGAGTTAAAGTCCAACTTATTGAAATCGTCCTGTTTCTCTGTTTATATGTTGCACTTTTTCTTTACTGTGGCTTAGTATTTGTTGATTTATGTCGGGAGTGTAGTATTGAAGTTTGGTTATTGTCAATGGAATGGGTGCTGGAAAGGGGTTGCCAAAGCTTCGAAGAAATCGTTAATGGCGGCCGACAAGAACTTCGCCGATTTATTTAAGAAAACTTTGTTGTTGGTTGGTGGGTTTTGGGTTGTGTCTTGGTAAGGGTTGTTGGTGATGGGGTAGTGAAGGGGTGTGTGTGGGCTGTTAATGGTGCTCTTGAAGCTCCCCGAGGTGCGTTAATGGCGATGGTTGGGCTATTTTTGAGTATGATTGGAGTGTGGGGCTTTTACCTAGACTAGGGTATAGTGATTGTAGTGTGTAGAATTTAATCGCGGCGGACCAAAGCTTCGGAGAGGAAGGCGTTAATGAAGGTCGATGGGTTTTAGATCTAGTTTTGAAGGAGATAGGGATTGAATGATTTGGGGGTTTTTGTTTTTATTAAAGGTGTTTGGTTTTTGATAAGGAGTAAAATCGGTTTGATGAAGTGAGGGGTGGTGGCCGATTTTTGGGTGGCGGTTTTGGTGGTGGCTGTTGGAGAAGATGACAACTTTTTTCATCTCTTGGGCTTGGGCCGAGTTCAGTTTTTGGGCCTTGGTAGTTTTGTTTGGGCCGGTTTGTGTTAGTTGTTTGGGCCAACCTTTTATTTGTTTTCTTTGGTCCAAAAACTAGTTAGTTTCCTTTGGGCCGGACCACATCAGTTTTTGTTTTGATTGGGCCGGTTTCAGTTCAATTTTTGGACCGAACCACTTAACTGTTTTGGGCCAGTTTCTAATATTGCTTGGGGCCAGTCCATAGGACTTAATATAGATCCCAATTGGGTCAGGTAGAATAAATAAGTTGGTTTTAGACTTTCGGGTTCTAAGGTTTGGGCTTGGCTAGTTGGGTCCGAACCATTACCTTGGTCATGAGCCCGTGAGCCATGCACATTGCCCTTAACCATGAACCATGGCTATGACCCTGAACCTGTTGAACATGGAAACGACAGTTTGACTTTGACAATGACGTGTTGAATTTGACCGTTGACTTTGACCTTTGACCGTTGACTATGAAATGTTGACTTTTTCCAGTTTTTCACACGTTTGATTATATGGACAAATATAGTAATAAAATATTGTCGAAAATTGTATAACTTGGTTGGTCATTATCTAATTAAGATTTGACGTGAGTAGTGTGTAGTGCAATATAATATTGGCACGTAACTAGAGGAGAATTCTGATAATAAGAATTTGATATATATGTTGTTACGAGTATTAAATTATATCTGGACTTAGATTTATGGACTTGAGTATTGGGCTTTGATGGTGGGTTTTGACTTTGTTTAATTGTGCTCGTTTGTATGTTGTAAATTGTATGGACAAATCAAATGCTAAAATCTTTGTGGAAGCTTGTATAAATTTGGTTGTCATTATCTAATTAAGATTTGACGTTGATATTGTGACATTATATAATATGTTGGGATATATATATTGAATGCAATAGTTTTGGAGACATAAATGTATAAACACTGCATTACGTTATCTGTGAGATGCTAGTAGAGTATTTGTGAATATTTCCCACGGGAGTGTGGCGTAGTGCAATAATGTATTGGCACATGAAAGAATGAAAGTGGTTATGAGATATAATTGAGATATTTCTATATATTGTGGCTTAGTGCAATAATGTATTTGACATGCACGTGATATAGTGAAATTTATTATGAGTCATTAATGTATGACACTTGAATAAATTACGTAACGAAAATCCTAGAACCTAGCTACCACAACTTATGTGATTGGCCCTTCTGGCGTTTCAGTGAATCTGAATGGCCCTTCTGGCGTAAGTAATGTGATTGGCCATTCTGGCATTTTAGTGAATCTGAATGGCCTTCAGGCGTAAATAAAATGATTGGCCCTTCTGGCGTTTCAGTGAATCTGAATGGCCTTCGGGCGTAAGTAATATGATTGGCCCTTCTTCGTTTGATGAATCTGAATGGCCTTGGTAAGTAATATGATTGGTCCTTCGGCATTTGGTGAATCTGAATGACCTTTCGGGCGTAGCGAATAGTGGCTTGATTATTCCGTTAAGCAAAATAGAAGCGAGACGCGATATTTTATGCGAATAGTGGCGATACTTACATAATGGCTTTCGTGTGAGGGGTTACCTGGTGTCGCGCATCCCGCGAGGTAGTTACGCACGAGTGGTACATTATGTAAGGGAGGCATGTGGATGTACATGTTGGCGTTGGGTAGCGATTGTGGTAGCGAAACTAGGTAAGACATAGATCTGACGTGATTTTTGGGACATGCAAAGAAAGCCTTAAATAATATAATTATGGTAATATGTTGGTTATTTGTTTAGTTAGAACCTAAAAGCCTCGATGGAGGAACTACATGCCTTATTTATTTATCGCGTATGGTTTGTTGTGTGGTTTAGTGGGAAGTTAAAGTAGCCTCGATGGGAGGAACTACCGCCTTAATTATTGTACTTAAGGATATTTTATTAGTCGTTGAAAGTTAAGGCGCCTCGGTGGAGGAACTAACTGCCTTATAGATTGTGTATATATATGTATAAGTATATGTTGTATGTTAGAGCTACTCACACTAGCATTTTTATAATGCTGACCCGATTTGCATGTTGACTTATTGGGTGTGTTCATTAAATGAACATAGTTGATAAGTCTTGACAGGTTTTAGTGTTGAAGAAGATTGGTTGCTGCTTGTGGTTTGCGTTAGCGTTGCATCTCAGGATATGTTTTGTTTTCCTTTGAGGTGATATAGATTTTCAGTTGAGATAAGATTATTTGCATTTTCATTTGTTAATTTATGTAATGAAGAGGACTTTTCTTAATTTGAAATTTTTATTGGTTTTTAATTATCCGCATATTTAAACTCTTTATGGGTTTTTGGGAGTGGAGAGTGCGTCACACCTCGGAGATCGAAGAGTCGGGAACAAATCATGTTTTTCCGAATTCTGTCGAAATTCGGGGTGTGACAATATGTCCATGTGTCCAATTCAACAAGAATACACGGCTAACTATCCAACGAGAAATTTCTATTTTTATTTTTTTTCGGTTCAATATGTAGTGCTGATGTTGTATAACTCTTCATTGAAGTTAGTGGCTTTTGACTCATTCTTGGACATGAAGAAACCTTTAGTATCGAGTATAGACTATGTCTTAGTTTAATGTGATGAAAGTCATGCAATAAATGTTTACATTTTCTGATTTAGTTAAGAAGATGTTCTTTGGAGTATTTTCGTTTATCATAAATTTAGGGTTTATGGACTAATAACCAAACACAAGTCATTAGTCCTTATTTTCCATTCTTCCACTGAAGTAGAGCTCTTTTGTTGGTGAAGCATTCAACAGTTGATAAGTGTTTGCTCTTTTCAGCTTTCTTCACGCTCAAGTATAGCTTATTTCTTTTATTTTTTTAGAACTTTTTTTAATTGTGATTTAATTGGTTTTAGGATTATAGTTTATATGTATGATTGTTTGGGTAGTGATGTTTTTTAGCTGTAGTTTATGGTTATGTATGTTCTATGTTCAATGCAGCATCGCTACTTACATTTATAACTTATTCTATCAATCTTTGAAACTTCATGAATTTTCCATTGTTAATTTCTACCCAACTACTCTGTGCAAGTATTATAATTGAACACAAAGAATTTGGCAGTAGGAGGGGAAATTTGCAATTTGAATAGAATGAACAAACATGCAATGAATAATAATGTGATCATCTTTTAGTCTTTTACAGTTTTACCAATGCTTGATGCTTCCTAAAGAAGTGTCTGGCCAGTGTTTCACTTCTAAGTTTGTTGTATTATCAGACAAACTTAGATGGACAAACCATAGTCGATCACCAACAAATTTGCATAGGTCAAACACAAGAAACACCGAAGTCCACTAAATTAGTAATTCTAGGAGTTAACTATTTTTGTTGTATTAGTCTATTCTAATTACTAAGGGAGATTTATAGAATGTGGGAACAATAGAAAATTGAAATTCTTGGAAATATAGAAGTGTCATTATTACCTTTGTGAGTGAGTTGATTGTTTTGTAGCAATGCCAAGGACAAAAATATCCCAAAGACATGATAATGAGCAGAGGAAATTAAGATTTTCTAATAAGACTTTGGAATCGCATCCCTCGAAAGAATTGGTTAGTAATTGTTCCGGCCCCCACAAATGTGGCCCAATAAAATCTCAATTCAATACAAACCCACACTCAGAGTCCATGCTCAGAGCCTATCTACAATAAAACCCACACTCAGAGTTTATGCTCAAAACCTATCTATAATAAAACACACACTCAGAGTTCATGCTCAAAACTTATCTACAATAAAACCCACACTCAGAGCCTATCCTATCTATAATAAGGCCCACACTCAGAGTTCATGCTCAAAACCTATATACAATAAAACCCACACTCAGAGTCCATGCTCAGAGCCTATCTACAATAAAACCCACACTCAGAGCCCATGATCAAAGCATACTTACATAGACATAAAATATATATATCAATCACGCACATGTTAAACAACTTCCACATTCATTCGAATAACTTCCATCACATCACTTCTGATCCATCAGATTGTGTGATAGTTCTCCATCAGTTCATCCCACGATTGGAGAACGAAAAAGTAACTGCCGCCGATAATATCTATAAAATCAGACCTATGTCGAGACTTGATCCTATTTGATTATTGGGTACGTAGGTAGCGAATTTAAAAACTCAGTCTTATCTTTCTCTAACAATCATCTCTTTCACCATCTCCAAAAATATTACTTCCAACTTTCAACTGGTGTGTTTTGACAAATTTTGCTGAAACATATTTGGCGCCATCTATGCTCATACCCTCAACCACAAAAAAGTTACGTCAATGGCTTCACGAAGAACAAACAACGGTGAAAGCTCTCCTCTTGCCGCTCAAGTTAAGCACTCAACTTCTGTGAATGGGAATTCATTTTCCAAGTTTGATGGTTCTCAGCCATCTGCAACTGAGAGGTGGGTATTCATATTGCAGATCCAACAATTCAGGTCAATTGTCGTCTTCGACAATTGGAGAACAAGAACAAAAATCTGAAGAAACAAATGTGTCGACTTCTCGAAGATGCTTCAGGATCAACAACCCAAACATATAAAAATATAAAAAGTGTTTGGGATCATCTGAATTTTAATGTATCTCTATCAAAGACTCTAAGCACTAACTCCTGCACTAAGAGAAACCGTATGAGTCACTTCCGAAAGGCTTCGTACAAACAACATGTGCAACATTGAAAGTCTACACTTTCCAATATAATCGTGAGTGAATCCACAAACTCCTCTGCCGACTTTGATACCGACCATCCTGTGAGGGATCACCAACTCATGAAGAAAACAGGTTTAGCCGATTTGAACCCTATACCAAGGGAGATCGCCCAACTATCCATATAGGTCGGCAAACTAGACTACCTAACCCACGAAGAACCAATAAAAGTCCTACCCCAAGATTTAGGATGGGTAGGCCAAGCCATTGCAAGTCCTTGTTGCAACAACAATATGCATCGATCTCAACAACAAGACTATTCACCAAGCAGTTCCAGTTCACATCCTGATAGCTCAAGTCGTAGTCCCAATCTAAGAGCTCATCGTCGACCAAAGTATGTTGAACATGATAGCCATGGAGATGGAGACTCACTTGCAACAGGTTGAAAATAGTCATGACAGTCCAGCATTCCATCCGTATTCTCTCGATGTTCACGAGAGGAGATGAAAGAACCGATCTCCACTATCAGCTCGGTCACCTTTACCTGCATATGGTGGTAATAGTTCCCATCTTATGGCTAGGGATGGTAGTGGTGACGATAATGATGGTGGGCAAATGGCATGTCAACCTATCTCGACCTGTTGGGGACATTGAAACATTTTGATCAGGTTCATGATGGATAAGATGACACGTCATGATGTAAACATAGTTTGTTAGTTTATTTATATACACGTGGTTTTTGAAATCTTGTTTGTTAATTTTAATTTTGAACTTGATAGGTAATCTGGAATCCTTACGAAAACGTTCGAGACGTCTGCTTGTTAGAGGATATGACATTTTACAGTGGGGGCATTTGCTTTTTTGACATAAACGAGGTGTATTTTGGGAAAATGTTGTTGTGTCAGTTTGGAATCCAACAATGTATACCGTCGACATCGCCTCCATCTCTATCATCTTCAAGAAACAAAGCTAGTAAAATTGACCAAAATATTGTGGACCACTACTGGGATTGTAAGGATCATTATGTTATACCAGTGCAGAATAGAGCACATCTTTCTCAAACTCCATGGGATTATGTGGATATGTACTTGGAGTGGTATAACACGATCAATCATCCTTATCTTGTGAATTTTAATCCTCGTGATCCCCCTCCTTACATTACCTTATATAGACCATCTCCTTGTAATTGGGTAAGTTCAAATGTAGTCGAACTAATTTTGATTTTATTTTTTGTTTGAGAATATTTTAAGGTTAGAAGTGACTTTGAGTTATGTTTTGCAGAATGCCATTGTCACTGACGCAGTCAAAATACATTGAATTTTTTTGATTTATGCCTTGATTTACATGTAGTTTGATGATGGTATACATACTTGAACTTTGTTAAAACATATGAAAAGTGATTGAATGTAGTTTTAACTTGAATAAAGAATTTTCTCTGACATCTTTTTTTTTCCTGGTTGATACGAAAGTGAAGTCAAAGGGAAACTGCATTAATGGGAGAAAGTGAAAATCTGCTTAATTGGTTTTTGTTAAGGTTTGGTCTGGGAAGTTAAAAAGTGTTAGAAGACTTTGTTTTGTTTTTTTGTAAAGAGCTTGACATCCTTGTAGACTTTCAATGTTCTCTAGCCTGACAACGTATTCTGTTTTGTTGAAGTACTAATTTTAGTTTGGGTTAGCAGTATTACTGAACCAAATACAAAAATAAAAGTCAAATTGGGTTGACCGTGTTTTATTGTGTGTATTTGTGGGACTGCAGAGACCCTAATTTCCCATCCAGGGGTGGGGAATCCTAATTGGCTCATCTAGTAGGGGGTAATACTCGTTAACCCTTTCAGTTTTTTGAAACAATACCTTCTGGGATCTTATCAGCTCCTAAATATGCATTTTATTACCCGTATATTGCTACATTACAATCCCTTTTACTCTTAACGAAAAGACAACTCATGGCTTTTATTGCTTTTTTCAGGTTAAGGAGTATTTTAGACCACTTATCATAAAAGCTGTGTCTTAACACCAAAAGAGCCTTAATCACGCATATTATGAAGATCAGTAGCTGCTGTGGAAAAGTGCTGAAAAAGTCAAAGTCAATCGGTCAAAGTCAACAGTTAAAAGACTCAAATCAGAAGACCAAAGATGGACGCCCTTATCTCAAATTATGAAGACTTATCCCTAAACTTATCTTGGTCAAGAAGACACCTATAAAGGAAAAGCAAAAGTGAAAGGGGTGAGGTGTCTAGTTTAGAATTGATGGGCAAATCTGTAAATGGCAAAAGTATGGTTATATAAACAAAAAGCAAAGGAGAGAGAACTCATCCATTGTCTTAGGATCCAAACCATTTGGTTTGTTTATTTTCTTGTCTTGTTTTTTCAATTTCTTGTTATTGTATTTCCTTTATTTTAATCAACTTGTTATTTTATTTCCTTTATTTTAATCAACTTGTTACTTGTTTGCTTGTTTTATTTCAATGTTTTAATCAATATTCCTTTCATATTTTCAAGTCATTTTAATCAACAATCAAAGCTTTCAAGTTCATTAGCTTAGAACCATTATAATATTCAAGAGTCTACCTTTTTTCTTCTATCTCCCTCACTCAAACTATAAACAATTTAGGATGAACCTCAACTTCTAAACTCTTTTGAAGCATACTTACTACAATATTAAAGCTTCAAATGGCGCTGCCGTCATAAATTGAAGGAGTGAGAGTGATTGGTTGAGAATCTAAGAAGGGAGCATCATTCTCAACTCTCCATTTTTATTTTTATTTTTATTTTTCGTCATTTTATTTGTATTGTTTCTCTATATTGAGAAACTTTTTTTTGCAAATCAGGTTGCAGGACAACAAAGGTGGAGAGGAGCTGATCCAATAGGCGAAAGACGATCGGCGTCCACGCGGGCGGCGCGAGCGTGACTGCTGGGTCACCTCAACACAAGTGTGTGCAATTTTTTTGAGGTTCAGTTCATTTGTGACACACAGTTATACTCGGAGCCCAGATTTTGTAATAGAGTAGGAAAAAACAGTGGAACTTGTTTGTAATAGTTAGTCATAAAAAGAACAACGAAGAAAAAAACTTGGTTTTTTATTGATTTCTTATGATGAACAGGAGTTAAACTTGGTTAAGTTTAATACATACCAAGGGATTATAGTTTTAATTGCCTTGTGAAGTTCAAGTGTGTGTGAGGCAAGTTGTGGATCATAGCTCACACACATTGAATTAACTTGGTAATCAACACTCTAAATCCAATTGACTCTAGTTAATCTAGGAGATTAATCTAAAACTAGTTAATTAGATTAGTTTAATCTTTTAGTTTTAGGTTGAGCCCTTGAAAGCAAAGTTGTATAAATTGTCAAAAACCCAACTTGTGGGCTTTTTAAGTGGGCCTTTATTTGTAACTTAAAACAGAGTAAAGCTCGAAAGGTTGGGCATGATTCTCAGATCAAGCGCCAACCGACGTTGCGTTCTCCTTAAACAGCGTGTAAGCACAACTTGAGAGGTAAATTCTAAACCTCTTCGAAGCCCAAGTAAGAGGATACTTGTGTGTTCAAGCATGCTTACGTGATTGTTTGAAATTTACTTTCCGCACTGCAATTTACATTTGATAAACATAAAAATTATAATTTACCTACGAAATGAACGATAAAACTCAAAACGTAAGTAAAACTAAACGAGATTACGTGCCTAGTTTATCAAAGATTGTTCTACTCTCTATCTATTGAACAGATATAGTGGAGTAGGAAGTTCGTTCCACTCCTAGTTCTTTCACATAGTAATGTTCTCTAAGTATAAATAATCTTAACTAACCGTCTAATGAGAGATTTACGAATTATAAACTACGATGCAACTACCCACAAGATACGACTAATTAACTACTGAATGCTGCGTTGATTCTATGATAAGGAATTAGGGGGGATTGATTCCACCTTAACTCAACTTAACTTACTAAAGGCAGATAATCGTCAGTAATCCGAATTGAGCGCTCACGCTAAACAATTGGTTCTTCCTAATCCCTAATTACACATGACATTTCTACCAATTCATAACTAGCATGTGAACGATTAAACCCATTCTCATGGTGAATTAATCGTTTCTAGAGTGGAATAGAAATTACGACAACTCTACGATAATCGGAATCAAGCTTTCATCAAGGCTTCTCAACTCCCTCTAATGGAGGTTTAGCCGAGAATCATTCCGCAATCATTTCCATATGAATCTAAACTAAACATAATATCAAGATTCCAACTTTACTAATTTAACAAACAATAATTGAAATCTAATTAGTAATTAAGAAATGATATCAACAAGAATTTAAACTAGATCTATAAATGTAATGACAAAAAAAACGAATTGAATAATAATAAACTATTTTCTTAATCTAATCAAATGAATAACAATATTTTAAAGGTTTAATCTAAAACAAGGAATGAAATGAAACTAAACTTAATTAAAGACCATTAAAACTAGATCTAGAAGCTATTCTAATGGCTACTTTCTATCCTCAGCTCCTAGATCTCTTAAGAGTTAAGTCTTTTTTGTTGATATGGAGGAAATCAGATCCAAAATCGTGCATGGGCTTGGAGCCATGTTTTGGGCCTGAGAATCAGGCCCAAAACCCAATTCCTTCAGTCCACAGACCCCTTTTAGTTGGATTCGGCTTCAACAGACTTTTTGTCCACTTTTACTCCTCTGATTCGGCCAATGCTTGAACCATTGGAAAGCTCTTTCCGAGCTGGTCGTTTTGACATAAGGTAGGCCCAAATCCGAGATCTGAGTCCAAATATCACGGTCTTGAAGTTCTCAATACTTTGTGCACCGGCTTTTCTTGGACTTTGACTTTTCACCTTTTGACCGGGCTTTACAAAGGCTTTGTCTTCTTGAATCTTGGCCTTTAATCACAGAACTCCTTAGCAACCAACCATTCCTCCTTTATATCATCAAAGTGGCACATTTCTACACATAATTGACTTTGAAGCACGGAGCAGCGTAAAACACGTGTCGGTATTAACTCTTAATTATTACTCACATAATTGGTCTAAAAGTATGATTATTAAGGGGTTAAAACTACAGTTTTGGGCTCTTATCAAACCACCCCAAACAGCATTTTGCTTGTCCTCAAGCAAAGATGAGAAATTAGAATAAGTGACCAAAATGGAGTTAACTACTACGTTTCAGCGAGTCGATTGCATTGACCATATCTATACGAACAAGGCCTTAAACCACTAGGAATTCCCTAGTGGATGAGTTATAACCTCGTGGGAGTTTTCCAGTGAAGGTACTCACAAACTTCATCTATACTACAACGACTAAGAAATAAAACTATTGTTTCCTTATTCATGCTCTAAATTAACTATACATCTCATTTAGCAATGCATATAGAATAATCAAAATCGAAACCTAAAGCTACTATATGCATAATAATCAATCATCTACAATAAACATATATACAATGAGTAATACTATGAAATGCAGATAACAGTTCGTTTATGAAAACTTCGAATAACGACGCTTAAGTAGGTTCTCACATATAAGTCAAGATACAAACACACTCGATTTTCCCGCTCGAGTTTAAGCTACTCCGGTTAATGCGATGGGCACACTTTACCTTACAATCTCAATGACACACAAGGAAGCCAAAGTCAATCAACACATCTGTCACTTACTATCACACTAACCTATTCCCAATTGAGCTAGAGGTCTTTATTAGGTGTTGCGGGGATTAGGAGATGGTTTAAGAAGGAAGGAAATGGATATTCAAAAAGGACAAGTCTGAGATAATAAAGTCTTCATATTATGTAACTAGAGAAAACCTTGTTATTTACTTTTGTTTCTACACTTTGTTTCCATCCTTAGCCATATTTTTCTTTTTCTTTTCTTTGGCTTTTGCCTCATTTTATTCTATTTTTTTGGAGTTTTTCTTTTATTCCTATTTTTATTTTTTCTTTTCTTTGGATGGAACTTCTTTTTTTTTTTTTTCGAAGCAACTAACTAATTTTTGTTTACACAGGTTTTTTCTTTCTTCTTCTTTCTTCCTCATTATATTCTCAGGACTTATTCTAGATTGGGTAGGGTTTTTTTTTTTTGTAAGCGAGGGTAAAGGATCATGTAGTTTATGAAAGGCTAAAGAAAGGCTCAGAGGGGCGACTAAGCGGAAAATAATTCATAGGTTTGAATTTACGGCTATATCGATCCAAAAGAGGGCCTAAATTCTCGCTTAGGATATGGCTTAGTGATCAAGCAAGTGGACTTGTGATTTCTCTATCCGGATTTTACTTCTCCCTTGTGCCATTTCTCAAATGTTTAGCTCATATAAGGCTTTAGGCTATATTCTCCACGAGGATTTGTAGAATAAGTACTTCCTGCCTTAGAGTTCAGAAACTTAGTGCCAAACAATCATAGATACTCATATAATATATTTATAGATAGATGCAAAGATTATTACCTACATATTAACCTAAGTTTCTAAAAACTATTCTAATGCATGCAAAAGCTATGTACGACTTCTAGATTATTAAGAGCATAGAGAAAGAAAACAATACCAATATTCCTAAGTGTATAGCAATTTTTTTTTATTTATATTTTTGAATTTTTGAAATTTTACTAGAAAACAAGTGTATATTATACATATCTATATCCTAAGAGATGCCTTAATTACACGTGTTTCTATGCCCCCCCCCCCCCCCCAAACAAGAAGCATGCTTTGTCCTCAAAGCATTTAAATAAATAGGGTAGGAAAAATACCATGGAAACGCCGTGAAATTCGGAACATCTGCAAAACAAGGTTAAAACATACTAATATAGGAAATACAAAAACTGACGCAACTCTATAAGAGTTCCACCCATTATGGGGTTAACAGAATAAAATTGCTTGGGACATAAGCAGACACTAACTGGAATTAAAAACTGACCTTATCTCCCGCTTTTATTCTTCATCCTCCTCATCCTTTCTTCTATAAAGAAGTGAGGTTCCTTCGCCAGCGTCTGCCATGCCATGATAATTTGCCGGGCTTCCCGCCATTTATCATCTATTATTGCTAACCTATTAAAGCCACTTGGTCCGGACGGGTGTAGGGTGCAACCTGATGAGGTTGTATCCTCCACCCTGCCAAATCATTACCCGGAAAGATCGAATAATACTATTGGTGGGTCGCATGCGATTAATAGACCGTAATCCAATCCGTGAAACGTGTACAAAAAGCGAGGAAAAGAAACATAGCATAATACGGAAAAATTAGAACGGGCATAAGAAGGTACTTATGCCTCATGCTATGGGCTCGAGCTAAACTAGACATCAAGGTTAAGGAAGGTCATGGCACATCGTCCTCGTGGCTAAAGCAAGGAAGAAGGCGGCGCAAGTGGCATCATTCCGCGAAGAAAAACGCCATTCCCCTAAAATGTTTAGCATGATCCAAAATATAACAGTTCCTATGTTCATGGACAGGCTACCAAAGGCGACGTTATATTCCCCTTGGTCCTCGATACGGAAAATGCCTGCCCCATACGACTCATGCAAAAACTCGTAAGTGTAGACATGCATATTATCTACCCAATAGCACCATGGGTCTTGTATTTCAGCGAGCATAGCAAGTCCAAGAACAAATGCTAGCAAGAACCTGGTAATTTCCATTGGTTCATCATTAATGTTGATGGAGAACACTTGTTCTCCATCCGGTCTCTCAAAGAAAATGCAATTATCATAAAAATAAGATGCAAGTGCTGGAGAATAAAGTTCATTAGGTCTTATCATAAGTGGTTCCCAAAATTTACGTATGTGATCACCTCATGAAACCAAGCACCATAATTAGTGCTTTGGAACAAATCTTGAAAAGATGTTCGGTATTATTGTAGGAGATGTCATCTCAAAACGACCCTCTGAACAGTACAATCGATCCGGGAACAACCCGCGAGAAAACTGGAAATTATGGTCTACGAAGGTCGGTAGCAGTGCTCGGGTGTTTTAGATTTACATGTTTTTTGGTAGCGCGCTCCTCTTGAAGGCCTTGAGTCCAGGTGTAAAATTTCTAACAATGGCTTAGGGCACAGGTGCGCTCCGAGGTGTTGATTTGTGAAAATGGTGAAGAACAACGGGAAACGTAGGAGTGAAAGGTGAGAGATGGAAGTTAGGTGTAGTGTGGGTTGTGAGTGTAGAATGAATGAAGTTTTTATAGGTTATAAGTTGCTAAAACGAATCGGGAAGTTGCCAAAAAGCTTTTACGGCAATTTCCGGAAATAGTAAAATTTTCAAACCCGAAAGCGGAAACAACTCATATTTTTTATTCTAAAAACAACCCTAGTATCTTTTAGGTTGAATTTAGGATAAAACTACCTAACTTATCGAGATTTCATCCTACCCCAAATTTATTCATAGATATGCCCATATCGGCAATATTCTCACCCTAACTCCGAAATAACTTCTAGAAATGAGGGTCATATAAAAATCATGCTGGAATAAATAATACCACCCCCAACACAATTTGGGAAGGTGAGATCAATATTAAACAACCATGCACAATGAAAATAACTGCATTATATTAAAATTTTCATTCAAAGTACATTTCACTACAAAATTCAAATTACCGAATTAAAACTTACATTAAAATAACTAACAATAATAAAACTACAAATAAAAATCATCAAGCTATACTATCCCTAAACACGTCGGGGATCGGTAGCGGAGGGCACACGCCGGAGATGGCTCCCGAGCTCCCCGACTGGGCCAACACCATTCGCCTTTTGGCGGCGGCGCTCGTGCCTCGATGATATATCCTCGGAGAATCCCCTGAGGTGGAAAGCGTGCAAGCATATCGGCTCGAAACGGGCGCGCTTCGAGATTCCAAATACTCATCTTTCCCACCATCATCCTCCGGGTAATCTCGAAGTTATGGTGCATAGTAGCTGTGCCGAGTCCGGAGGTCTTCGCAGATAGTATTGAGTGAGAACGATGCCACGATGAATCCGCGAGCCATGTGTTTTGCATCGACCAACACCTCTAAGGCATCGACATCAAAACATGTCAAGTCCTCCTCATCCTCCGAAATATTCTCATTTCCGGCGTCTTCCTCGCCGACTACCCTATCCTCGGGCAACCTCCGGACTTGTTGGATACACTCCTTATAAATCCGAGGATTTCGGTGTAGGGTGAGGCAAATCCTATCGACGTCGAGTCGCTCTCAACTTCAAAGATGATCTTGGTTATCAAAGCGGGGAGAGGTGCAATAGACTTCCCCACTCTCCTAATCATGTTAAGCAAAACTCCAAGATCTGTAACTCATACTTACGCTCCTCGCAGTATCCATAGAATGTGAAGGCAGTTCAGACCGATGTCGCTGACTTTCTCCTTCCCTATGACATTTCTACCAATCCACTAAGCTGCGGCCACCGGTTGGATTCGAGGATGCCTGGCGAACACAATGCGAGCTCACATTGTAGTTCTCATTACACCCGATTTCGGCGAACTGGAAAAACATTATTTGTCCCCGACTCTTCGATTTCGAGGGTGTGGACGACTCTCCACTCCCAAAACCCATAAACAGCTTTTTAAAATATCGCGGATAATTAAAACCAATAAAAATTTCAATTATACAAAAGTCCTCTTCATTACAAAAATTCCCAATTAAGATTAGGTTACAAATCTCTTTTCAATAACTCTTTAATTAAAATATACAAATGAGAATACAAAAACATTGTCTAGACTGAAAAGTTATATCACCTTAAGGGAAAAACAAAACGTATCCGGAGATGTAACGCTAATGCAAACCGCAAGCAGCAGCCAACCTTCTTCAACACTAAACCTGTCAAGACTTATCAACTATGTTCATTTAATGAACACACCCGATAAGCAAACATGCAATCGGGTCAAGATTATAAAAATGCTTGGTGTGAGTAGTCCTAAAATACAACATATAATATCCATATATATACACAATCCATACGCGTTAGTTCCTCCACCGAAGCCTTTTAACTTTCAACGACTAATACAACATTCTTAAGTACAATAATCTAGGCGGTGTTCCTCCAATCGAGGCTTTAACATTCTTAAGTACACTAATCTAGGCAGGTAGTTCCTCCAATCCGAAGCCTTTAACTTCCCACTAACCACACAACAAACTATACTCATAATAAATAAGGCATATAGTTACTCCATCGAGGCCGGTTCTAACTAAACTATAACCAAATGACCATATACAAATCATCTATCTAGAGATATATCATTTACCAACATATTACCATAATTAAATTATTTCAGGCTTTCTTTGTGTGTCCCTAAAATCACGTCATCTATGTCTTACCTAGTTTCCTGGCTACCACAATCGCAACCCAACGCCAACATGTACATCCACATGCCTCCCTTTACATAATGAGCCACTCCGTGCGTAACCAACCCCCGAAATGGATGCCGCGACACCGTAAATCCTCACACGGAAGCCAAATCTATGTAAGCACCGCCACTATTCGCATAAAATATTAGCGCATCATCGTTCTATTTTGCGAACGGAATAATCAAATTATTATTCGCTACGCCCGAGAGGTCGCCGAAGGCCATTCAAAAGCGCCCGGAATCAAACGCCGAAGGTCGATCGGCCATTCGATTAACCGAAAGCCGCAGAAAGGCCATTCAGATTAATCAAACGCCGGAAGGGCCAATCACATGAGTTGTGGTAGTCGGGTTCTAGGATTTTCGTTATGTAATTTATTCAGTGTCATACATTAATGACTCATAAACATTTCTACTATATCACGCGTGCAGGTCAATTACCTTATTGCACTAAGCCATAATATCTAGAAACATCTCAATTATATCTCATAGTCACTTTCGTTCTTTCACGCCAATATATTATTGCACTACACCACACTCCCCGTGAAATATTCACCGATACTATATTAGCATCTCACATATAAAATAATGGAGTGTATATACATTTCTCCAAGATATTGCATTAATATAACCATCCCAAAGATATTATATCATGTCACAATGCTTCAACGTGATCGCATACATTTTATTATAACGTTATTAGGAATATAATATCTCCTAACATCTCAATATCGTCCACGTGTCAAAAATACACAACATCAAGGTCAAATCTTTTCTTAGATAATGACCACCAAATTATACCAGCTTCCACAACATTTTATTACTATATGTGTCCATATAATATACACATAAAACGTAAGCACAAATAAAACAGTTCACAAATCCACAATCAAAGCCCAATATATATATGCTTTTACCCCACTACTCACGCCAAATCTAAATTAGATAATGACAAACCCAAATTATATAATATTCGACAATGTTTTATTATTACATTTATCCATATAGTCAAATATGTGAAAAACTGGAAAAGTCAACGGTCAAAGTCAACGGTCGACGGTCAAAGCCAAAGTCAACACATCATGGTCAAAGTCAAAGTCAACACATCATGGTCAAAGTCAACACATCATGGTCAAAATCAAAGTCAACCCATCATGGTCAAAGTCAACACATCATGGTCAAAGCCAAAGTCAACACATCATGGTCAAAGCCAAAGTCAACCCATCATGGTCAAAGTCAAAGTCCAATGTCAACGGTCAAAGTCAACCCATCATGGTCAAAATCAAAGTCAACCCATCATGGTCAAAGTCAACACATCATGGTCAAAATCAAAGTCAACCCATCATGGTCAAAGTCAACACATCATGGTCAACGTCAAAATCAACACGTCATGGTCGAAGTCAAACTGTCATTGTCAAAGTCCAACCGTCGTTTCCGTGTTCGACAGGTTCAGGGTCATAGCCATGGTTCATGGCTAAGGTCAAAGGTGTATGGCTCATGGGCTCATGACCAAGGTCATGGTTCGGACCCAACTGGCCAAGCCCAAACCTTAGAACCCAAAAGTCTAAACATGTAAAGACCCAGAAAGATCTATTTTAAGTCCAATGGATCGGTCCATGCAATATTAGAAACGCCCAAAACTTATAATTTGGCGCCCAAAACAGGTTAAGTGGATTCGCCCAAAAACGTTAATATAAACTCGGTCCACAAAACAAAGGCTAAAAAGAATTGGTCCAACACAAAACCGATGTGGTCCGCCCACTTAAAACAAAATAAGATCGGGCCCAAACAAAATAAATCCAAGGCCCAAAACTAAAACAAAAGGAACCGCCCAAGTAGCTAATTGGTTCGCCCAAGGCCCAACCATAGCTACTGATGTCATCTCCTTCACCCATTCTCTCCAAAGAAGACCACCCAAAAATCCGGCCACACACCTTCTACACAAACCACCCATTTTGACCCCCGGTTTTACTCCTTGCAAAACCCCTACCTTTTAACAAACACAAAAACTCTAATACATTCAATCCAAACATCACCAAAACCGGATCTAGAAATTTTACTGCCGCCATTAATGGCCGGCCTCAAGCTTCCAACAGCCCTCAAACCAACCTCACACACACCCCCCTCACACCCAAACATCAACCCAATCAAAAACGAAAAAAAACAACCATCATAGTCACATAAACCATTACTGGCGATTTCTTGGCTGCCATTAATGGTGCCTCAAGCTCCACTCGACAGCACCACACTCGCATCCCTCATCTCCTCCATCAATCCTCCTAATCTCATTACTAATAACCCAACATCCAAATCCCCAACCAAAACCCAAACAATAAATTTTAATATAAACTGGGCGATTTTTCGGTCGCCGCCATTAATGCGTTTAGAGAGCTTCATCAGCACCACACACGACCCAAATCACAATTTAACAAAACAAACAACACAACAATCAACAGAATACAAAAAACGATATCAAACACCGCCATTAACGACCTCAACATATTTACAACAGTTTCTATCAAATGTACCGACACCCCCAAAGATCACAAGATTTCAATGATAAGTGAATACTATTCTAACGCCTAACCAAATCCCGAAACGTAATGAGAACAAAAACCCCGACATAGGAAAACGAAAACCTAACGAGAACGAAACTCTTACAAGAATTAAGAAATACTAAACCGACGAAAACCATAGTTTATGAAATTGTAAATTCTAAACGGACAAAAATTATAGTTTTAGTACTCAGTGAAAGATAAAATCTACTCACAGGTCCTAACAGCTCCACGAATTTCTCCGAGTCCGAGCCGTCGCGCTCCACCCTCCAGAAATCCAACTTTCATCTCTGCCTCCATTTTTAATATATTTTATTCTCCAGGAACCCTATTTTCTAGAAAAATGTGTTTATATACTTGGGTCCGAAACCCAAGCCCAACACAGACTCGGGCCCAAAACCAGGCCCACGTATCCCGAGTCCAATCCGACGAATTTTGAAAATAATTAATTAAATTAATTAATAAATAATTAAATATGTCTTTTAAAAATACGGGCGTTACAAGTTCCCTTCGATAACAGTCGCGTGCATCAAAGGCTCTACCCCAGTATGTTGGGACTCCTGTAACGTGGCATCAAGATGGATTCTAGGCGGAATGCCTAGAATCTCAGCCAACAACCCAGTAGTTACTTCTTTCCTCCTCTTTGCCACCGTAATAAAAATTCTATTCCCCCTCTAACTCCCTCGTGTTGTAAAACCGTCGGACTAACTCTTCGTGGTAAAAGTCGTTGGTCGAGTACCACAAGCTATTCCAATCTCTACTAACCATTTCGTCACTGTAAAACGGCGCGAAGTGGTCGCCAGTAATTGCTTGCTCTGGCAAAATCCGACGTCTTTGAGCCATTGGAAGTTTGAACTGATTTGGGGTTTGTAGAAGGTGTAGGAAGCAATGAGGAACAACCTCACTGGAACAACAATGGTGGTGGTGCGGTGGTGGCGCGGTGGTGGATCGGCAGCTCCAATCTTTGGATTTTTCAGTGGTTTTTTTGGTTTTGCAAAATGATGGAGGTGGTGGTGGAAAGGTTTTTGAGAAGATTTGAAATTGATTTGGATGTTTGGCGTGGTGTAGTTAGGTTTCTTTTTAATTATTATTATTATTATTATTTTTTTTTTATTATTTTTTTATTTTTTTAGGATTTGAAGCTTGGATGTTTGTCCATGGCGGTTTGGAATTGAAAACTCACGACTGTTGGTGGAAACAAAGGGCGCTTGGCTTGTCGATCTTGGCATGAAGTTGGGCCCAAGCCCAATTCGAATTTTTCGAATCTTTGTCGATTTTTAGCGCGACTTCAAACTAACATTGCTGCTTTGTTACCTATCCTATTTTTGCGAATGAGATATGGAAATGATCAGGAAAGAATTTCCAATCCAATGATCCATAAAACACTCTATTCCGACCATGGATGACATATAAGATAGTGGAAAATGCCTCAAAGTGCGTGCATGACGTAAGTTATGCGAACGAATGAACTCTAAATTCATAGATTATGTCAAACCCCAATCGGAATACAATTAAATGGCCTAAGCAATTCTAATGGGACATAAAACATTCTAGGACGGAAACATGAACACCCCACCCCCAAACAAATTTTTTACAACAGAGTTTAGAAAATTTGTTTTTTTTTGTTTTTTTTTTAAAAAGTGGGTCTTTTAAAGTCAGATTCCTGAGACTTCCTAGATTAATATGTTTATTATTTAATATATATATATATATATATATATATATATATATATATATATATATATATATATGTGTGTGTTTATAAATATGGATTAATATATAGAAAAACAATAAGCAATAAGGACATAATTCACCCCATAGAGAAACATGACTCAAAAATCGAGAAAACATGCATGAGTTTAAAACGTGAATTATGTTAAACGTGGACTTAGAATTAGGTACTTACAGCCACACACTCCATAGGGAGGGCCCGGTTATCTTAATGGTGCACTCACCAATATCTGGAAATGAAAGGAAATGCACCAAACACAAAAATTGAGTCGTTTATAGTCAGATACTCGAGACTTTATTTAAACATATGTATGAACATGCAGTTTATCATATATCAACAACCGAAATAGTTGTGGATCATTCCATAAATAAATATCACAAAAAACATACCCAAACACAATCAAGCACCAATATTTCCTATGACGTAACCTAGTGAAATGAAAGCGAAGTCGGATAAACCTATAACGTAACCTAGCATGCACCTTCTTTTTCATCTTTGAACGAGAAGGTGTCCTACTGAATAAGTGTGGAAAAGTGAATGGTTGTGGAGAATATGGTGGATATGGATAAGTTGTAGAAGGAAAGCATGGAAAAAATGAGGATGTGGGTTTAGCACAAAACTCATTCATGGTGTAGGTAGGGACTGCTCAATTCTGAAAATGAAGGTGTCAAATGGTTTGTCCTTCTGAAGTATTTGTTTTCTAGGAGGATTTAAAAAATTATGAAGCACAGGAGAAACAAAAGGATCGAGTGCAAACTCGAGATTCCTATGAAAGGGTGGAAGGAAGCGGAGTCGAGGCGATGTCAGGCAAAGTAGTTCTTGATAGGGTGACTCATCACCGCTCTAAGAAACTCATCAATTCCTCATCTAGCTTGGTCATATTCACATTACTATGGTATTCCTCTATATCTTTGAGAAAGTCATCTATCTCGTCCTCATCCATAATATATGTATCGACTAGTGTAGGGATGAAAACGCTTGAGTCCGAACCTTCAAAGGAAAGAAATTTGGTCATCCGATTATCGTGGAACGTGTTGTTGAAATAATCTCGCCGAAGCTCTCGATCATGCTAACTCCTCCATCCATAAACGACCGGGTAATCGCGGTCTTTGGTTTAAAACACATTTACTTCAACGTAAAGATGAACAAAAGACATGGACATCGAACCATCATCGAAATTTATGAGCGCATTGGCGGCATTGCCGAAAGGACGCCCTAAGATGATTGGGACAGAGTCGTTAGCGACTTCAGACGAGGATGACCTAAATCAGCCGGATAGTAGAAATCCTGAACCTTTACCAGCACGTTTTCAACCACACCCTTAGAATACTTACCGATCAGCTAATTGCAACATCATTTTAGTGGGTTGCATCTCTTCTAGACCTATTTGTCTATACAAATAAAATGGGAATAAGTTAACACTAGCCCCCAGGTCTAATAACACGGTCGTCATATAGGAATCTCCTAAGGTGCATTGTACAGTAGGACGACCACTTAACAATTATGTTATGTTCAGATAGAGTTGGGAATTATTATGTTAAAAAGGCGTCTTTTGGTATATTGGTCTTACGCCTAGTAGTACACAACTCTTTAAGAAACTTAGCATGTTGTGGTAGCTTTTTAATAGCTTCGAGGAAGGGAAGGTTTATAGTTAGATTCTTGAAAACGTCCCTAATCTCCTCATAATTTGTATCCCTAGTTAACATGGCTAATTTTTGTGGAAACGGTGGGTTCTCTCTATATTTAGCATATGTATCACCTGGATGTTTAACCTTGGCTTTATGTTTCTTAGGTTGTGTTGTAACTGGTACCTCTACCGTGGTAGGCTCTTCAGTTTCTATTTCGGTATCTAGTAAAATAGCAGGTGTAGGGGATACTGGTGGGGTAACTATATGCATAGTTACTTTGTTATCAACCACTTTGCCATAACGGAGAGTGGTGATGGCATTTAGCTCACCTACATTTTTATTTTCATTACTAGTATTACCGGTTACCTCAAAGGCCGTGTTTGTTGTTTTAGGATTAGGTATCGCGACTCTGAAACACACCTTTGGGTTCGGCTTTATCTTAGGGCCAACTGTTGGCTTAAATTATTAACAAATTGTAGAAGCCGTTGGTTAGATTGAGCCATGGTTTGAAAAGTTGTTGGCTCACTTGTATGAAGGTGTCAAGATGATCCGGTTGTGTGGGTGTAGTGGTCACGGTGGTGTATGGATCGAACTATCTCGCTTGATTATTTATGGGCGGATTGTGATAGTTATTATTTCTTCGAACGATACCTCTATTAGCATTATAATTATTATAACTACCTTGACCTTGTGCTTGACCTTGTCGAGGTTGGGCTTTGGTTGTTATAATTATTATAATTACCCCCGACCATGTCCTTTGTCGTGGTGGAGCTTGGTTATAACCGTGTGTTGGCCTAACATATTGATTATTATTGTACCACGGAGGTGTGACTTGTTGGTTATTTCTCCAACCGAAGTTGGGATTTTGTCTCCAAGGGCGTTAGGTTCACTATTAATGGAACAAGCATGTTCATAGGCTATATGGGACGTTGGGAGCTCGGGATGCTCGTGGACTCCAAATGTAAACTACATGGATTGGAATTTACATTCATGACGGGATAAGCTTTTTTGCACAAAAAATGGCCTCTACCTTTTAGTGAGTGATTCGATTAGAGTTTTAAACTTCGGGATCGTGTTTAATTTCAAACATACCGCGCCTTAATCAGTATTAGAAGAACTAGCGAGCGGTGGATATCGCCACTACCCCCGTTGTTATTTCGCTTTAGTTTGATCCTATAAAAATTTATAAGCCTCCGAGGCTCCTTTACTTAAGAAACTACCCCCATTCATTATGTCAAGGACTTCTTTATGGTGGTGTAGAAGTCCTTTGAAAAAGGCACGAACTAACGTGTCTTTTGCTAGGTTATGATGTGGACACTCTATAAGGAGATCGGTGAAACGATTCCAAGCCTCTGAAAATGATTCATGATGATTTTGTCGAAAGAAATGAATCTTGGAAAGCATCTCATCCGTCTTTAGGGGTGGGTAAAAATGTTCCATAAACAGCTGAACAAGTTTAGCCCACGAGTCCACAGAATTAGGCGCTTGGGCAATTAACCAAGACGCCGCCTTATCGGCTAAGGTGAAAGGGAATACCCTCAGTTTAATTTGTTCCGCACCAACCATAGGATGGTGGAATGTTGTTAGGACTTGTTCAATCCTACGCATGTGCTGATAAGGTTTTTCATGGTCTAAACCATGAAAAACGGGTAACAAATTAAAATATTTGGGGATTCGAAATCCCCCATCGGGTCCGCGAGAATGATGCAAGATTTGGGGCTATCGCCGCGGCTTTGTAGAAGTCGAGAGAGGGAGCCTCCTTCTTCGTGCATCATATCAAAGCGTGTGTGTGAAATAGTAGCTAGAGGTGTAGTGGGTGGTATACTAGATAAACTTGTTTGTTGACGTTGTTGTGTAATTACGCTCGGTGTTTTGTTCGACCGCACCTTAATCTCATACAAGGCTAAGACCAAACTTAGCTAAACACGCCAACACTCCAAACAATTCGATATACTAGTATAAACCTCTAACAGAGAGATGAGGTGTGGAAGAAAGGAATACCTGATTGCAAGGCCCTTGCTTCGCTTTATGAATAGCGCCTTGTTTACGCGTGTTCAAGTGTATATAACAAGTTAGAACAATCAAAAACTTAAAAAATCGGGTTCAAAACAAACCCGTGGAAATCCGCAAAATTCAGCTCGGGCGCGGTGCAAAGGTCCACTTTGGGTGCAGGTGCCAAAATGTAAACTTTGAGTTACAGTGTTTGGCGCCGGTCACACTCGGTTTGGCGCGGGTTGCTTCGGCTTCCAAGAACTTTAGCCCAGTGCGCCCGGTAATTTTTTTTTTTTTTTTTTTTTTTTTTTTTTGAAGTTTAATGCTGAAAAAGACAACCCGCGCTTAGAATCGAACAAGGGTGGGTGGGTGAAATGAGACTTTAAGAAGAGTACTTATACTACGAAAACAATGCGAAAGTGAAACTAAGACGGCAGCGGCGCCATTTGATAAACGTAAAAAGAGTATAGTTTACCTACGAAATGAACGATGAAACTCAAAACGTAAGTAAACTAAAACTTATTACGTGCCTAATTTATCAAAGATTTCTACTCTCAATTCTATCGAAATAGAGTGGAGTAACAAATTCGTTCCACTCCTAGTTCTTTCACAAAGTAATGTTCTCTACGTATAAATAATCTTAACTAAAGTCTAATGAGAGAT
Source organism: Coptis chinensis (assembly GCF_015680905.1). NCBI lineage: Eukaryota > Viridiplantae > Streptophyta > Magnoliopsida > Ranunculales > Ranunculaceae > Coptis > Coptis chinensis. The sequence continues at coordinate 78,245,689 of NC_141463.1, read as the reverse complement.
TTACGAAATGATAACTAGACTACGATGCAACTACCCACAAGATGCAACTAGTCGACTATTTAATTAAACAACTATGGGGATACTACGTCGATTCTATGATAAGGAGTTAGAGGGGGATTGATTCCACCTTAGCTCAACTTAATCCACTAACGATGAATCGTCGTAATCCGAATTGAACTGCTTCGCAAAACAACCTGGTTATTCCTAATCCCTAATTACACATGGCATTTCTACCAATTCATAACTAGCATGTGAACGATTACACCCATTCTCATGGTGAACTAATCATTTCTAGAGTGGAAAGGAAATTACGACTATTCAAGATTAACACGAATCAAGCTTTCATCAAGGCTTCATGAACCCCTAATGGAGGTTTAGCCGAGAATCATCACGCTATCATTCCCAATCAAATTCGAACAAGACATGATATAAAGATTTGAACTTTACTTGTTTAAACTCAATTCAAAACTACTCATGCAATAATTGAATTAAACTAATAATGACAAATAAGTACATCTAAGGATTTAAGCTAATAAATAAATGAAAATGACACTAGATTATGGAGAACTAATTAACTTTATTTATCTAATGAATAGCAATAACAATAATTTAATACTGAATTTAAGGCAAGAATAAAAACTAATTAATTAATCTAAAACTAGATTTAGAACTAAGGTTTAATGGCTACTTTTCTTATCCTAACCTAATTTATTTTCTAACCTAACTATCTACCATTAACAAAGAGCTAAGCTTTTGTTTTTATATGTTTCAGATCCAAAAATCATGCATGGGCTTGGAGCCATGTTTTGGGCCAGAGAATCAGGCCCAAAACCCAATTCTTTCAGTCTAGAAAGGCCTCTTCAACTGTAGTTGGCTTCAACAGACTTTTCATCTACTTTTGCTCCTCTGATTGGGTCAAGGCTTAGACCATTGGAAATCTCTTTCCGAGCCGGTCGTTTTGACATAAGGTAGGCCCAATTCCGAGGTCTGAGTCCAAAGATACGGCCTTCGGAAGTTCTGCTGACTTTGTGTGTTGTTTCTGCCCGTGTCGACTTTTCAGCTTTTGAACGGGCTTTACAAAGGCTTTGTCTTCTTGAATCTTGGCCTTTAATCACAGAACTCCTTAGCAACCAACCATTGCTCCTTTATCTCATCAAAGTGGCACATTTCTGCACATAATTGACTTTGAAGCCTGAAACGTATAAAAACACGTGAATCGATTATTAACTTTTAATTATTACTCATATAATTGGTCTAAAAGTATGACTGTTACAGGGTTAAAACTACAGTTTTGGGCTCTTATCAATAACCCTATCAACATCATGCCAAAATTTTCCATTTTTCTTTCATGCATGTTTTCAAAAATACAAAAACCCAAAAAGATTTTATAATAGAATAAATATCCATAGTATAATAAACCATGTATTTCTCATTTTATATCAAACAACCCACACCCCAAACTTATTTGGGGGTGGCGTATTTTCATCATGAAGAACAAAATACAGGTGTATCGCCGTTTTTGCTCATGTTTCTATGGTAATCTCTTTTCTTATATCTTCATACTTTGAGGACAAACACAGTTCTATCATAGAGTTGGTATAGTAACATTTTGCAAAAACTATGCATTTTATATATAGTATATATAATAGTATATTTCTTCCTTTCTAAATTTTTTTTCGAAAAAGACCAAAAATATTTTTCCGTTTAGTATTAAAAAGTCTTTTTTCCTGTTTCTATGATGAATAAAAAGTTTAGAAGTCTCATTATAGTAATAGAGTAAGGACTTGTTCTTCGTACTTAAACTAATATACGTACAATAGTTTCTGCATCTTTTCATGAATGACATGAATCAAAGATTTTTGTGTGTATATAGCGGTGAGTTTCCGAAGCCAAGGTTAGAACAATTAAGTTCCATATCCTATGAGAATCTAGCCAAAAGCTTCATTTGAATGATTATTGAGTGATGACATAAAGGATGTCCGGATAGAAAGACCACACGTCCACTTGCTTGATCACTACGCCATATCCTATGAGAGAATTTTAGGCCCTTTTTGGATCGATATAGCCAAATAAACGTTAAAAACCCAAAAAGATAGTTTTCCTCTAGTTACCCCTCTTGAACTTTCACCCTTTCTAAAAGCTTTTTTATTCTTCACCAATAATTCCTAACCCATCACAACACACAATAAAAAGCTTACCCAGCTGATGAGTTGAGAACTGGATGGTTATCAGAAAAAGAGAAGAAAAGCCTTGTACAAAAACATAACAGTTATTTGCTTCAAAAAGAAAATGGAAAAAAGAAAAGAGAAGAAAGTAAAAGAAAGACCCATCCAATTCAAAACCAAAACTCCAAAAATCTAAAGGAGTAAAAAATCGAATCTCCCAAAAGTTCAAAATCAAAAGGAGACGATATCAAAAACAAAAAGAATCAAAAGAAAAGTTAGAACTCCCAAAATTCAAAATCATATGGAGTCACAAAGCCAAAGGGCTAAAAGAATGTATCACAATTCAGAAGCAAAAGAACAAAACGAGGTTTTTCTCTGGTTACAAGTATCTTGAAGACCCAGTTTCTCATATTACCAGATTTTGTTTTTCCCTTCCTTTTTCTTTCTAAACCATCCCTATAACTCCTAATAAAAGACCTCTAGCTCGATTAGAAATAAGATGGTGTGATAGTAAGTGGAAAACATGATTAATCGACCTCTTTGGACGTCAATTGAGTATGCAAGGAATATAAGTGTCTACTGCACTTGAGAGAACAAACCTTGAGTGAATCTATAAAAGAGTTGTGATTGCAACACACCCCTGTGAGAACCCACCTTAAGGAAGCGCTCTAAAAGCCTCAGAAATAACTCTGCTTTTGCATTTCATTGCTCATGTTTTGTACAATTATCTGTAGATGCTTAAATTACTGTACATATGTTATTCAGAGTTCAAAGGAGCTTGTCCTTATTCACCGCTAATGAGATATATGAACTTCTAAGAATAAATAAGGAAATAAGACCCTTTGTACTAAATAGAAGAAGTTTGTGAGTACCTTCACTGGAAAACTCTCACGATGTTTAAAGCTCGTCCACTAGGGAAGTCCTAGTGGTTTAAGGCCTTGTTGCATACGGTCAATGCAATCGCAGTATGCGAAACGAGATTAATATAACTGATAATAAATTACTTATTTATGATCATAGTTTTTTTTCTTTCATCCTTGCTTGAGGACAAGCAAGATGGTATTTGGGGGTGGTGATTAGCTCCTAAATGTGCATTTTATTATCCGTATATTGCTGCATTATAGTCCCTCTTACGCTTAACGAAAAGACAACTCATAGCTTTTACTTTTTTTTTCAGGTTAAGGAATATTTCAGACCACTTATCATAAAAGCTATATCTTCACACCAAAAAGAGCCTTAATTACGCTTATTATGAAGATCAGTAGCTGCTGTGGAAAAGTGCTGAAAAAGTCAAAGTCAATCGGTCAAAGTCAATAGTCAAAGGACTCAAATCAGAAGACCAAAGATGGAGGCCCTTATCTCAAATTATGAAGACTTATCCCTAAACCTATCTTGGTCAAGAAGGCACCCATAAAGCAAAAGTAAAAGCAAAAGTGAAAGGGGTGAGGTGTCTAGTTTAGAATGGATGAGGGCAAATCTGTAAATGGCAAAAGTAGGGGTATATAAAAAAAAAGAAAAGGAGAGAGAACTCATCCATTATCTTAGGATCCAAACCATTTGGTTTGTTTATTTTCTTGTCTTGTTTTTTCAATTTATGTTTTTAATCTCTTGTTATTTCATTTCCTTTATTTCAATCAACTTGTTATTTCATTTCCTATATTTCAATCAACTTGTTACTTGTTCTTTGTTTCAATCTTCATCTTGTTCTTGTTTTCTTATTTCATTTCAATGTTTTAATCAATATTCCTTTCATGTTTTCAAGTCATTTTAATCAACAATCAAAGCTTTTAAGTTCATTAGCTTAGAATCATTCTAATATTCAAGAGTCTACTTTTCTTCTTCTATCTCCCTCACTCAAACTCTAAATAATTTAGGATTAACCTTAACTTCTAAACTCTTTTGAAGTATACTCACTACAATATTAAAGCTTCAGGATCCTATGTGTTTCTACTTGCGAGTTTTAGATATGCATTAGTTTCTGGCAAGTAAAACAAGTATTTTTTTTTCGCATCTTTATTTTTTTTTGCACTTGTACAACTATGAATTTTTTTATCACATTGCGAAGCTCAAATGTTGAGTTTTGTAGTTCTGACAGTTAGGATAGGAGGTTCAATTTTGTAGTTCTAACAAATAACTGTTTGTGTTGGAGTTTATACCAATACCAATCGATTCCCCCACTACATAGATAACTTGTATTTGAACACAATTCAACTCCAGACAAATTCTAAATATCAACTAAACATATGCTAACATGCCCAACTCGCTAAACAACTATTAACAAATGGATAATAATGTAAAACGAAATAAAACGATATCTCAACACAAAGATATACCGTGGTTCGGCCAATGATGCCTACTTCCACAAGAGCTAGTCCTTTTATAAAGTGGGAAGGAAGATTACAATCTCTCTTTTCAGTCTCTCACCTTACTAGATCACTCCTCTCTCTTTACAGGGTTGTCTCTCTGTAAAGGTTGTCTGTCAATCTTAATTGCTTTCAAGATTGGGGTTCTCTCTTTGTTCTTGTGTATTTTCGTGTCTCTTCTGAGTGTTAGGTTTTGCCAAAAACCCCAACCCTTATTGCAAACTCGCGGTCTACAAAAATAGAATTCTCCGAAAAATAGGCATGGGCGTGAGGCGCGCATCAGGAAAGACCAAGTTGAGCGTGGGTTGCGCTGAAGGTACTGGAGGTCGACTAAGGCATGAGCTCAGGTCATGCCTTGGGCAAGCCTATTCTGAGCGCGAGTCACGCTCTGGCTTATGCACGCAAGCATAACACCTTTTCTCGTCATGTGGTGGATAACGCCAATAATCTCCCCCTCCCGAACAGTGAAGGGGATACCTCCATGCAATTTCCAAATCAATAGGAAGAGTCTTCTACCATTTTGGCGGTAGCACAACAAACATCAAACTTACCTTTCGGTAAGACTTTGGTCATCATATCTAACCCGTTCTTGTCGGTATGGATCTTCTTGATACACAAATGTTTGTTTTCGAGTACTTCTCTAATCCAATGATAATGCACGTGTATGTGCTTGGATCTAGAATGAAAACTTAGATTCTTACTCAAATGGATGGTGCTCTGACTATCACATAGAACTACAAACTATTTCTGCTTTAGCCCTAGTTCGTCGAAGAACCTTTTCATCCATAGCATCTCTTTGCAACACTAAGTAGCTGCAATATACTCGGCTTCTGTAGTGGAGAGGGCAACACACTTTTGCAACTTTGATTGCCAAAAAACTGCTCCCCCTGCAAAAGTAACCAGATAACCGGAGGTGGACTTCATCGAGTCAACATCACTTGCCATGTCTGCATCAGTGTAGCCTTCAAATAAGGGCTTACTTCCACCAAAGCACAAACATGATTTGGAAGTGCCCTTGAGATATCTCAATATCCACTTAACACCTTCCCAATGCTCCTTCCCCGGATTTGACAGAAATCGGCTTACAACACCAATGGCAAAAGCAATATCCGTTCTTGTACACACCATTGCGTACATCAAGCAGCCCACTATGGATGCATAAGGAATCTTTTCCATCTAACTCTGCTCATGCTCACCCTTTGGACACATCTCTTTGGTCATGCAGAACTGGTCACCAAGCGGACAACTGACTGGCTTCGCTTGATCCATGTTGAATCTCTTCAATAGCTTCTCAATGTAGCTTTCTTGAGAAAGCCACAACTTCCCACTCTTTCTATCACGAGTGATCCGCATCCCAAGTATCTGCTTTGCTTGACCCAAATCCTTCATCTCAAAGGACTTACTCAAGTCTTTCTTCAGTTTGGATATCTTGTTGATGTTTGGGCCAACTATCGACATATCATCCACATACAGCAATAACACTATGAAATCCCCATCTGGAAATCTCTGAACAAACACACAATGATCAGAAACAGACTTCTTGTATACTTGCTTCGCCATAAAAGAATCAAACTTTATGTACCACTGTCTCGGTGCTTGCTTCAACCCATACAAGCTCTTTATCAGCTTGCATACTAGGTGCTCCTTGCCTTTGACCTCAAACCCCTGTGGCTGGTCTATGTAGACATCTTCTTTAAGGTCTCCATGAAGAAAAGTTGTCTTAACATCTAGCTGCTCAACCTCTAGGTTCATACATGCGTTCATGCCCAATACCACCCGGATAGAAGTCATCTTCACTACAGGAGAGAAAATCTCATCAAAGTCAATCCCTTTCCTTTGACTGAATCCCTTCACAACAAGGCGAGCTTTGTGACTTGGGTGAGGATTGTTCTCCTCATGCTTGGCTTTGTATATCCACTTATTCTTGAGAATTTTTCGTCCTTGCGGTTTTTCAACTAACTCATAAGTGTGATTCTTATGCAAAGAATCCATCTCGTCATGCATGACCTTCAACCACTTTTTTTTGTTTGTAACTTCAAGTGCCTCTTGATAGTACATAGGTTCTCCACCATCCGATAGTAGCACATACGTATGTGGTGGATACCTGGTTAAAGCTAGTCTCTCTCTGTTTGACCTCCTTGCCCCATCTCCTGGTGCTTCAGGAGGATGCACTTCTGCTTGCTCTGGTGGTGGTTTATGCACTTCATCTGCATTTTCTATACTAATAGGTTCTATCCCATCATGAGCAATATGGTTCTCATCATGAGCTTCAAACTCATGATGACGTGATAGGAAGCTCCTGTATCTATCACCCACTCTGTATCCTGACATGAGGTACTAAGACAACACTCACCACAATCTGACACAATTCCCACTAGGTCGTCGACTAGTGCGGTAGTATTTCTACCTGTGTTTCCATTCCTCTACACCATGTCTTCATGTACATAGTTATTCTTCTCATCCCTCTTCAGTGTTCTGCACTCATATCTGAAGTGGCCCTTGGTGGCACAATAGTAACATTGCCTCTCTGCCTTAGGAGTTCTAGCTTCACCCCTAGATTTAGTTTTGTCATTACCTCTAGAACGAGATGGTTTTCTGTATCTACCTCTCCCCCGTTTCTTTGTGACAAGGATCTCTGAGCAAGAGGAGCTGCCTTTTGAACTCCTTCTAGTCTCCTCATTCAGCAAAGACGCGGTAGCCATCTCCATGGTAACGATTCCATCCTTTGCTGCTCCATGTAGAGAGACTGTTAATGTCTCCCAACTTTCGAGTAGAGAGCCTAATATAAACAAAGCCTCAACTTCGTCTCCCAAATTAATCTTCATCAAATGCATCTGATTGATGGTATTCTGTAATTCGTTAAGATGCTTAGACATTGAAGAACCTTCTTGGTACTTCGTGTTGGCAAACTTCTTAACGACCAGCACTTTGTTTCCACCCGACTTCCTCTCATAAAGGTCTTCGAGTTTCTTCCACAAGCCAAAAGCTGTAGTCTCTTGGGATACATGGTGAAAGACACTATCGTCAATCCACTGTCGAATGTACCCAATTGCTTTTTTGTCAAGCTTGCTCCACTCAGCTGCAGCAATCGCTTCTGGTTTTTCTCCTCTATTCTCAATGGGTTGTGCCAAGTCCTTGCAATAAAGCAAGTCTTCCATCTTGGCTTTCCAAATGGTGTAGTTCTTCCTATTCAGACTCGTCATGCGAGTGTTCATGGAATGGTCCATTTCTACAAGTTATTTAAACTCAAATCTTCTCTCAAGAATTTTGTCAAACACCTTCTGACCAAGATTTGGATAACCCCTAGGTTAATTTAACCACGGCTCTGATACCACTTGTTGGGGTTTATACCAATACCAATCGATTCTCCCACTACACAGATAACTTGTATTTGAACACAATTCAACTCCAGACAAATTCTAAATATCAACTAAACCTATGCTAACATGCCAAACTCGCTAAACTACTATTAACAACAGATAATAATATAAAGCAAAATTAAACGCATACCACAACACAAAGATATATCGTGGTTCGACCAATGATACCTACTTCCACAAGAGCTAGTCCTTTTATAAAGTGGGAAGGAATATTACAATCTCTCATTTCAGTCTCTCACCTTATTAGATCACTCCTCTCTCTTTACAGAGTTGTCTCTCTGTAAAGGTTGTCTCTCAATCTTGATTGCTTTCAAGATTGGGTTTCTCTCTTTGTTCTTGTGTATTTTTGTGTCTCTTCCGAGTGTTAGATATTGCCAAAAACCCCAACCCTTATTGCAAACTCGCGGTCCACAAAAATAGAATTCTCCAAAAAATAGGCATGGGTGCGGGGCGCGCCTCGAGCAAGACCAAGTCGAAGCGGTCGCGACCGGTCTTAATCGAGGTCGACCAAGGCATGGCCTTGAGGTCTCACCTTGGGCAAAGGCTATTCCGGTAGCGCTGGTCGCTCGGGCTTATGCACTACAAAGCATAACACCTTTTCTCCTCATGTGAGGGATAACGCCAACAGTTTGTTAGGCTTCCCCTTCATGCATGTTCTTTCCTAACCCCTTACTTTTCATGTTATTTTCTCAATTATTTTTGCTAATGGTAACCAGTTGTTGGAAATTTCTCCAAAGTTTAGTGTTCCATTGATGAAAATAGTATGCTTACAGGTTGTTTTTTTAAAAGCAGTAACTAGTTACCGAAACGAAAACTTAAATTCAGCATCTAGTTGCTATTTTTATGAATGGTAACCAGCTGCTGCAAATTTCTCAAAATTTTGGTGTTCAGTTGCTGAAAATAAAATTGTTAGTTAGGTCAGGTTGTTTTTTGAAAAACAGCAACCAGTCACTGAAACGAAAACTTTAATTCGGTATCCAATTGCTATATTTATGAATGGGAACCAACTGCTGATTTTTTTTCAAAATTTTGGTGTTCAGTTGCTGAAAATTGTTAGTTATGCTAGGTTGCTTTTTTGACAAGTAGTAACCTGCATTTATTGAGCATTACTCTTCAATATCAGTGGTAGAATCCTCTTTGTCAAACATTGTATATTATCAGTGGCAAAATGCTCTCTGTCAGTCGTCGTATAATGAGTCATTTTGAAGTTATGGTCCCTATAACCTTCAACATACCATGGACTTGTGCTTCCCCACAATTCCACTTCATATGGAAAAGCAAGCAGTAAGTGTATAACAACCTGATGAGGATGATATATTAAGGAAAAAAAGACTAAAAAGGGTATCAAACTTTAAACGTTATGACAATATGGGGACCAAACTTATTTTCTTGACAGTTTGGGGACCAGGACCAAACTGTTTGATTTTTGCAATGTAGGAACTTTCGTCAAATTTCTCTAACACCGTTTATAATTTGTATTAATTTTCATTTTATAAATTAATACAAATGAAAATTATTTTGTAATGTTGAAAAAAAATTAATATAAATTAATTTGTAATGTTGAAAAAAATTAATATAAATTTTCTAATTTGCAATGTTGAAAAAAAAATACAAATTAATACAAATTAGAAACAGTGTTAGAGAAATTTAACGGAAGTTCCTACATTGCAAAAATCAAACAGTTTGGTCCCCAAACTGTCATGAAAAAAAGTTTGGTCCCCATATTGTCAAAAGGTGTAAAGTTTGATACCATTTTTAGTCGTTTTTCGAATATTAAGGAAACCTAAGTTGGAAACTTGTGCATATCTGAGACATACATTAGTTATTGTTTCACATCAAAACCAACAACTATAGCAACATGAACCAGCTGACAAGCACCCATTACAGCGTGGGATATTTCTCCACTCAAAGATGTTAAACAATATGGTGTATTCTTTGGCATTGGGAACTAGTCACCAAAATGAAAATTGAAACTCGGTGTCCCGTTTCTAAAATTGTTCCCAAAACTTGGTACTTAGTTGCTATTTTTGTAATTTTACAGGTTGTTTTGTGTTAATCGGGAATTAGTCACCGAAATTAAAATTCAAACTCGGTATCCTAGTACTGAAAATGTTTTCAAAATTAAACTTGGTACCCAGTTACTATTTTTGTAGTTTTACAGGTTGTTTTGTGTTAATCGGGAACTAGACACTGAAATGAAAATTGAAAGTCTGTATCCAGTTGCCGAAACTGTTTTTAGATTCTATCGTAATATTTATGTGCTGAAAATGAAATACTAAACGATTTAGAAGAATACAACATTGCTAAAACATATTAACAAACAGATATTAAAATAAGATTACAACATTCTATCATTCATCTTTTTTCTCTTCCCTTTTACAATAATTTTTGTTGCAAACCCATGACATGTATTATCAACTTCCACTTCCAATTCCAATGTAAATGTGACATTCTCTTTTGCCATGCAAGGAAAAACTTTAAATAATGGGCAATTGTCAACCCAATGATCTATTCGACCATAATAAAAACACCCACTTTTATTCGTTATTGGTGGAGTGTTTAAATTAGACTTAAATTCAACAACAAGAAGATAGTTAGACATACCCAAGTCAAAGGAAACAAAGAAAGTGGAGAAGATAATTGTATCAAACAAATTACCTTGCAAGTGTGTACGTAGAATGTAAAAGTTTCTATGCTCGTGTTTGGGTAAATTTCAATTTTAGAAATGGAGAATAAGTGTTTAAAGAGAAGTAGATTTTGAGGGGGTGGAAAGAAAGAGAGTATAAAGGGTTTAAATTTGGGTTTGAATTTGATGGGGAAACCAAAAAGTTTAAAATTTTAAAATGAGTTTGATTTTGATTTTGAGAGGGATATTCAAATTGAGCAAAAAAAGAATAATTCAATTTCGGAATTTCAAAAAAAAAAAAAAAAGGTGAAATATTGAATTTGTATTGAAAATTGAAATTGTATTGAAATAATTGGTTGAAATATTAAAATATCGATATTTCTAACCCCTAAACCCTAAATTGGGAAATTTGAGGAATCACACATTTTGATACCTTAATAAATTGAAAAAAAAAAAAAGATATACAATTGCTAAAAATTGATACCTATATCTAATGAAAACTTTAATTTGTTGGCAAAAATTTAGATGTTAGATTCAAAGTCACTTTAAAACTGTATTTATTCAAACCCTAAATCCTTGACATATGTACAGTTGCTACCAGTTCTGAAATAAAAAATTATAAGCAAAATGTTTTATTATATATTGGAGAATGGGTTTAAATTAAATCACCGAATCCAACTTTAATTTGTTGGTAATAATTTCGATGGTGGATTCAAAGTCTAGTTAGCACTGTATTTATTCAAATCCTAAACTCTAGACATAAGTAAAGTTGCTACTGATTCTGAAATAAAAAATTATAACTCAAACGTTTAATTATAGATTAGAGAACATGTTTAAATTATATCATCTAATCCAATTTTAATTTGTTGGTAAAAATTTAGATGTGAGATTTGAAGTCTAGTTAGAGCTGTATTTATTCAAACCCTAAACCCTAGAGACATGTACAATTACTACCAATTCAAAAATAAAAAAATTATAACCTATATATTCTATATGTTTTCTACTTGTTGGAACTAATTTATCATATAAAACAACTACAAATTAGTTAAAATACACTAATTATTAATCAAATTATTATCTAATAGATGATGAAACATTAAAATATTGAAATTTAACAACGCAACAACAAGGTACCAAATGTTTTAAGCTTTTCCAGTGTCTATTTGTTGTATCTTTACTTAGTAAATGGTAGCACTTTGTTGTAATTTACAGTTATGTTTCGGCAACCCGTTACTACGTTTTATGGTATTTTACAGCAATGTCCTACCGTTCCTTAAAATAGCACATATATCAAGATTACATAAAATCTATTTTGAAATCTAGGATTCAAACTATTGTAATCCATTTAGTTTCAATTATATTAGACAATTTCAATTACATTAATCTCTAATTTCTTCTTTTTCATGTTCAATTGGTTCTTCTAACATTATATAATTTTCAATTTCTTCAACATTGAGATATGGGTAGTTATATTGTGATGAATCGCCCATTTGAGAGTTGTGTAATGATATATATCTATTTGAGAGTTCAAATGTGGAGGTATTGAGAGTTGAGAAGTGGAGGAAAATTGAGTTGAGTCAAGAAAAATTGAGTTGGATCTAGATAATTAGAGAAGAAAAATAGTATATTTTGATAGCGTATAGAGTTGTATAGAGCAAATTAGTTAGTTAAGCTGTTAAGGGCACTATTTTTTTATGGGAAGTGCCCTCTTAGAAAATATGGGTTTTAAGTTGGGACACAAATGTAATAACAAATTTCCGGTCGGAGAGTGTCCTCTTAGAAATTAGGAGTGTATTTAAGATCAGGGCCAAAAATATAGGTCGAAAAATCGATTTTTTGCCGATATTTATTGTTTTTTCAGCCTACCGACTTTGAAACATTCGAAATATCGGCTCCGAAAATTAAATTAATTTTAAACCGGTATATATTGGTAAAACCGATATAAAGATATATATCGGCGACATATTCCGATACATTCGATATATATCGTTTGACTTAGTTGGACAGTTTGACTTTTGACCGATTTTGTTGACTTTTGACCGAAATGTCCTGATATATATTGTTATATATCGGTGATATTTCCGATATATCTCGATTTTTCGATTTTTTTGAATATTATCACCAAAATGAGCAAAAACGATATATCAATCCGATTTTTCGATTTTTCCGATATGTATCGGTTTTGGAAGGGTTCAAAATATCTTAAAATTCCGAAACTTTCAGCCTTGTTTAAGATTACCCTCTATATATACTTAACTAGGGGTGGCAGTTTTGTACACGACCCGCTAACCCGACACGAATCCGACACAAAATTAGCAGGTTTGGGTTGGAAAAAAAGGCTTTTGGGTCATTTAAGGGTTGACCCGCCAAACCCGTCAAATAAATGGGTTGGGTTAGAGTCACACATGTTAACCCGGGTAACCCATTAGTATACCCGATTAGTTCCCGGGTCCAATGGGTCGGGTCATCAACCCGTGACCTGTATGACCTGTTTTAAGTCCTTAAACATATATGTTTCCGAATTTTATTAAATCTCATAATCCCAATTACCTAAAAGAAAATACTAAACAGAAAATGATCAACTAGATTTAGAAAGATAAGCCGACAATCCAACATATAGAATATTATAGATTCATTCAATAAAATATATTATCACATACATTAACATTGAACCTTTACCCTAGTCTCAATTATATAAAGAGAACAATGAAGCCATCAAAGTCACAATAATATTTACATTTATTTAATAATAGGTTTGCCCACGAGGTAGCAAAGTGGATAAATTGGACATGTATGGTTGTTGTTTCTAGTTTGGTTATGTTTTTTGTTTGGTTAACAGGTTGTTTCACTTGTTTGGTTCAGGCGTTCAGCAGATGCATGTGCTTCAACAACTTTGTGCACTTTTGCAAGTTCTTTTATTATTTAGATTAATAAATATTCTTTATCCAAAAAAAAAATAGAACTTATGGGTTATCTATTAATCCGATCCGAAATTGACCCGCTGGCTTAGCAGGTCACCCGTTGGATAACCCGTTACATATGCGGGTTGGGTTTGGGTTTGACAAACTTGACATAATTAGTAATTGGGTCGGGTTTGGATTTGCTCTCCTAACACGTGACCCGAGTATGACACGACACGAACCCGACCCAACACGACCCATTGCCACCCCTATACTTAACCTACCTTGGGTGTTAAGAAAATACTAGATACGGCTCAAGTTTGGCACTCCAACTGATAGTCGCACCGCGCACGCACATAGATAACACATAAATATAGGCGCCCACCTGCATACTCCTTAACATAAAGAAAACAGTCAAAACACAATGTTTTCAATCACGAGTACTCTTCATTCATTTACTGGGGGATCACACAAATCCCTGTGAGTTTTTCATCCAAGCGTCAAGAGAATTAACTTGATAGCCAAGAAAGATGGCAAACATTACAAAAGTACTAAAGAAGCCTGAAGTGTGAAATATATTTGAATGTTGCAAAATTTTATAAAATGTGGGAGCACATATATCAATCTATGTCTGCATTGAGGGGGCAAAAATACCTATCTAACATATTATATTGCAATGCTTGCCTTTATACATGCTCATTGTTCTCTAACTGCTGTACATCACTAATAATCCTACTTTTCTTTTGTATCCAATTCTTGATTATATCCATATTAGCTGGTGGGAGGCTGCATGGTAGGGATGCTGAAGGGGAGGCAGTTGAACTTTCAAGCAAATCCCTTTCCTTCGAATCGGCGAAACAAAGCAGAGACTCCATGCACACTTCTTGCGCAGATGAAGGTGGAGATGGCTTGAAGTCTTGCAGCTTCAAATACTCCTTGATGAGGTGAATCATGTACTCGTAAACCCGGTCCATAGACATATTTTCCATGAAATCCTGTCCTCTTTTCCCTATTGCCTCTGCCTATTTGGATAAAAAATATAGAACAATTACTGAGTATAAAAATTGCACTCGTGCAGAAAATTCAGATCCATCAAATCAAAATCTGAGTTTTAGGGATATTTTGATGTACATTAATTCTAAAAAGAGCAATCTTAATCCAGCAACCACAGCAACAACAACAAAAATAGAGTGGGAAGATGTGACAAGATTACCACTGACGGATTTGCATTTCCCCAATCAACAGCGAACTTTATGGACCGGCATAGGTCGGGACTAAGAGAAACAGGCCAATAGTTTAGTCTTGGCACAAGGCCACGACTTAAGAAATCTTCATACTGCGGTGCTATTATTAGTGTAAGAAAGCCACACGATACAATATATTTCAAGCTCACTGACCAAGCAAAGCCCTCAGCATATATTTTATATCTGCACAAACAACAAAGATGGATCTGTTGGGCGTCCCTCTTTATGAGGACCCAACTGGTATTAGGTCACTCATAAAGGGCACTTCAGTACTTTCGCATTTAGAATAGAACAAAAGAGAGAAAACTCTGGAATTGTTCGGACTGTTCATCTTCCTCTTCTCGCGATAGCTCTCAATTTCTCCAGAGAATTCTTCAATGGCGGTTAGGTGGACTATAAAAGGAGAGAAGACCAACAACTATGAAGTAAGTCAAGAAGTCTCTCATTCAAGTGTTTTTCACTCACTAGCTCAGTATTTGTGACGATTTATCCGCAAATACAAAGGTCAATTCTCTTGTCTCCATTTTTCATTGTAATCTACTCTACTTGTTTGAGTAATAAATATTGTGTTGTAGTGTATCCCCATTTAATTGAAACATTGAAATCCCAAATATCTTTTGATATTGGAAGTTCTCTCATTAGAGAAATTGTGTCTCCGTGCTGCTTCTGCATTGAGTTTTTTGTGTTGTTGTTGTGTCCTGTGTTTTGTGCAAAGTAGTTGTTTAGGGTATTGTTTTCCCAACAGTGGTATCAGAGCGGGGTTTAAATTAGTAATCTTGTACAAATCATGAAATCAACTACAACTCGAATGGTGAGCCTGAATGGGGCAAACTACACAATTTGGAAAGCAAAATGGAGGACTTATTATGCTGCAAGGATCTTGCGGCACCCATTGAAAATGAGGGGCAAAACACAGGCGACAACCGTCGCCGATTGGAAGAAATTAGACCGCAAAGCAATTGGCTTTATTCGCCAATGGATAGATGATAGTGTATTTCATCATGTCTCAATGGAGACGTCGGCGTACTCGCTTTGGAAGAAATTAGAAGGGTTGTATGAGAGAAAGACTGCTGGAAACAAAGCTTTCTTGATTAGGAAGCTTGTGAATTTGAAGTATAAAGATGGCACGTCAATGACCGAGCATCTAAACGAGATGCAAAGTATTGTGAACCAGCTCGCCTCCATGAAGATGGTGTTAGAAGACGAATTGCAAGCATTGTTGTTACTTAAGCTCTGCCCGGAGAGTTGGGGAAACCTTATTTGTGTCTCTAAGTAACTCTAGTCCAGATGGAGTTATTACGATGAGTCAAGCAACAAGCGACTTATTAAATGAAGAAACAAGGAGAAATAGTACTAGTTCATCTCACACCTCGGAGGCACTCATTCTGAAAGCGGGAGAATCCAAAATAGAAAACCTCACTCACCGTGAAAGGTCAAGAGGCAGATCTAAATCAAGACCACGGAATGAAGTCGGTTGCTACCATTGTGGCAAGCCGGGTCATTACAAGAGCGAAAGTGTCGAAAAGTTGAAGAAGGAACAAATAAAAGAAAAAGGAGGTCATAAGCATGAGAAGGATGTTACGGCGATTACATGGGATGGGGAGGACATCATATTGTTCTCTAACTGTGAAGATGCATGTCTTAGTGTCACGTGTCATGATAAAGATTGGGTGATTGATACTAGTGCATCTTACCATGCTACACCTCGTAAGGAGTTCTTCACATCTTATAAGTCCGGTGATTTTGGTGTAGTGCGAATGGGGAACAACGACGTTTCTAAAATTGTCGAATTGGGGATGTGTGTATTGAAACTAGTGTTGGTTGCACATTAGTTCTCAAAGATGTATGCGTCATGTACCAGATCTTCGCTTGAATCTAATTTCGGCAGGAAAGCTCGACGAGGAAGGCTACATTAACCAATTTGGTAGCGGTGAATGGAAGCTCACTAAGGGGTCTTGTGTGGTGTCACGAGGAAAAAGATGCTGCACTTTGTACAAGACACAAACAAAAAGCTATGCAAGGGGCTCGTTGAATGCAGTTGAGGAGTCCTCAACTGAAGCTATGGCATAAAAAGGCTTGGTCATATGAGCCGGAAGGGGCTACTGAGATCCTCGCCAAAAGACAAGCCTTGCCTAACATGAAAGGTGCGCATTTAAGTAGTTGCACACACTGTTTAGTTGGTAAGCAACATAGAGTCTCCTTTCATAAGAAGTCTATTACAAAGAAATCTAATGTGTTGGAGCTAGTTTACTCTGATGTTTGCGGCCCTATGAAAGTCAAAACGCTTGGTGGTGCTTCTTATTTCGTCACTTTCATAGATGATGCTTCTAGGAAAGTGTGGGCATATGCCTTGAAGACTAAAAATCAGGTGCTTGATATATTTAAAACTTTCCATAGCATGGTGGAAAGAGAAACGGGAAATCCATTAAAGAGTATCCGCACCGACAATGGCGGAGAGTATATTGGGCCATTTGATGACTATTGTAAAAGTCATGGTATTCGGCATGAGCAGTCTGTTCCCAAAACTCCACAACATAATGGTGTTGCGGAAAGAATGAACCGGACCATTGTCGAAAGAATTAGGTGTATGCTCTCACACGCAAAGCTGCCAAGAAGTTTTTGGGGGGAGGCAATGCGTACGGCATGTTATTTGATTAACTTATCCCTTTCGGCACCTTTGAATGGAGAAGTACCAGAAAAAGTATGGGGCAGCAAAGATGTTCACTATAAACATCTAAAGGTGTTTGGTTGCGGGGCATTAAATGCATATTCCTAAAGGCGAAAGGTCAAAGCTTCGATAAAAAGCAACACGATGCATTTTTCTTGGGATATGGTGATGAGAAGTTCGGATACAGGCTATGGGATCCAGCTAATAAGAAGGTGATAAGGAGCCGAGATGTGGTATTTCTTGAAGACCAAACTATTGAGAACTTTGAGAAGCTCGAAAAGCTTGAACCCTTTGTCAATGATCTCATTGACTTAGAACCACTTGTTCCTCCTGTGGCAGAAGGAAATGATGGCGCTGGAGCTGTCCAAGGACATGAATTAGAAAATCATGATACAAGTGATAATGAGCAAGAAGTAGAGCAGCAAGTTGAATTGGAAGTTCAGCCCAATGTCGAACAAGAAGTACAACCACCTCAAGAACCGCCAATTGAGGTGAGACAATCAATTAGAGGGCGACAACCATCAAAAAGATATCCTCCAAATGAGTATGTCATGCTCACGGAAGGAGGTGAGCCTGAATCTTATGAAGAAGCTATTAGCGATGTGCACAAGACAGAGTGGCTGAAAGCTATGCAAGAAGAAATGGATTCCTTGCATGGGAACAACACTTATGATTTGGTTGAGATGCCTAAAGGAAAGAAAGTACTCCGAAACAGATGGATTTACAAGATAAAATCAGAAGAGAAAAGCTCGCGACCGAGGTACAAGGCTAGACTAGTCGTGAAAGGTTTTGGCCAAAAGAAGGGTGTAGATTTTGATGAGATATTCTCGCCGGTGGTAAAGATGACTTCAATCCGAGTTGTATTGGGATTGGCAGCAAGCTTGAACCTAGAAATTGAACAACTAGATGTTAAAACGGCGTTCCTACATGGTGATCTTGAAGAAGATGTGTACATGGAGCAACCAAGAGGATTTGAAGTCAAGGGTAAGGAGAATTTGGTTTGTAAGCTAAGGAAAAGCTTATATGGGCTGAAGCAAGCACCACGACAATGGTATAAAAAGTTTGAATCATTCATGGTAGAGCACGGGTACAAAAGAACAACCTCAGATCATTGTGTCTTTGTCCAAAAATTTTCTGATGGTGATTTTATCATCCTATTATTATATGTCGATGACATGTTAATTGTTGGACAAGATACTAACAAAATTACAAGGCTGAAGAAAGAATTAAGTAAGTCATTCGCCATGAAGGATTTGGGTCCAGCTCAACAAATACTTGGTATGCATATCTCCCATGACAGAAAACTTGGGAAGTTGTGGCTATCACAAGAGCGGTACATTGAAAAAGTACTAAAAAGGTTTAATATGGACGACGCTAAACCAGTTAGTTGTCCACTTGCTAGTCACTTCAAGTTGAGTCATGATCAATGCCCTTCAAGCAGCAAAGAGAAGGAAGAAATGGAGAAAATTCCATATGCATCAGCCGTAGGTAGCTTGATGTAATGCCATGGTATGCACCGCGACCGGATATCGCCCACGCCAGATTGGTGTAGTGAGCGATTTCTTTCCAATCCGGGGAAAGAACATTGGGCAGCAGTGAAGTGGATCCTAAGGTACCTCAAAGGATCCTCTAGTGCTTGCTTATGTTTTGGAAGTGAAAAACCTATGTTAGAAGGCTACTGCGATGCATATATGGTGGTGATGTGGACTCTATGAAGTCTACTTCAGGTATTTGTTTACATATGCAGGGGAGCCGTGTCATGGCAATCTAAACTACAAAAGTGTGTGGCTCTATCGACTACGAAGCGGAGTATATTCTTTATACTGAGAGAGTTGCAAGGAAATGTTGTGGATGAAAAAGTTCTTTAAAGAACTTGGCGTGAAACGAGAGAAGTATGTCGATATTGTGACAGTCAAAGTGCCATCCACCTTAGCAAGAATCCAAGCTTCCACTCCAAGTCGAAACACATCAAGGTGAGATATCATTGGATCCGAGATGTACTTGAAGAAAAGAAGTTACTACTTGAAAAGGTACACACCGATAAGAATGGATCCGACATGATGACAAAGACATTACCCAAAGGCAAGCATGAAGTCTGTTGTTCCATTGCAGGTTTGGGTATGGTGGTTACCTCCTCATAAATCGGGAGGGGGAGTTTGTTGGGCGTCCCTCTTTATGAGGACCCAACTGGTATTAGGTCACTCATAAAGGGCACTTCAGTACTTTCGCATTTAGAATAGAACAAAAGAGAGAAAACTCGGAATTGTTCTGGATTGTTCATCTTCCTCTTCTCGCGATAGCTCTCAATTTCTCCAGAGAATTCTTCAATGGCGGTTAGGTGGACTATAAAAGGAGAGAAGACCAACAACTATGAAGTAAGTCAAGAAGTCTCTCATTCAAGTGTTTTTCACTCACTAGCTCTCGATATTTGTGACGATTTATCCGCCAAATACAAAAAGGTCAATCTCTTGTCTCCATTTTTCATTGTAATCTACTCTACTTGTTTGAGTAATAAATATTGTGTTGTAGTGTATCCCCATTTAATTGAAACATTGAAATCCCAAATATCTTTTGATATTGGAAGTTCTCTCATTAGAGAAATTGTGTCTCCGTGCTGCTTCTGCATTGAGTTTTTTGTGTTGTTGTTGTGTCCTGTGTTTTGTGCAAAGTAGTTGTTTAGGGTATTGTTTTCCCAACAGTGGTATCAGAGCGGGGTTTAAATTAGTAATCTTGTACAAATCATGGAATCAACTACAACTCGAATGGTGAGCCTGAATGGGGCAAACTACACAATTTGGAAAGCAAAAATGGAGGACTTATTGTACTGCAAGGATCTTGCAGCACCCATTGAAAATGAGGGGCAAAAACCTGAAGCGACAACTGTCGCCGATTGGAAGAAATTAGACCGCAAAGCAATTGGCTTTATTCGCCAATGGATAGATGATAGTGTATTTCATCATGTCTCAATGGAGACGTCGGCGTACTCGCTTTGGAAGAAATTAGAAGGGTTGTATGAGAGAAAGACTGCTGGAAACAAAGCTTTCTTGATTAGGAAGCTTGTGAATTTGAAGTATAAAGATGGCACGTCAATGACCGAGCATCTAAACGAGATGCAAAGTATTGTGAACCAGCTTCAAAATTCCCATGAAGATGGTGTTAGAAGACGAATTGCAAGCATTGTTGTTACTTAGCGCTCTGCCAGAGAGTTGGGAAACCTTATTTGTGTCTCTAAGTAACTCTAGTCCAGATGGAGTTATTACGATGAGTCAAGCAACAAGCAGCTTATTAAATGAAGAAACAAGGAGAAATAGTACTAGTTCATCTCACTCGAGAGGCACTCATTCTGTAAAGCCGGGGAGAATCCAAAATAGAAAACCTCACTACCGTGAAAGGTCAAGAGGCAGATCTAAATCAAGACCACGGAATGAAGTCAGTTGCTACCATTGTGGCAAGCCGGGTCATTACAAGAGCGAGTGTCGAAAGTTGAAGAAGGAACAAATAAAAGAAAAAGGAGGTCATAAGCATGAGAAGGATGTTACGGCGATTACATCGGATGGGGAGGACATCATATTGTTCTCTAACTGTGAAGATGCATGTCTTAGTGTCACGTGTCATGATAAAGATTGGGTGATTGATACTAGTGCATCTTACCATGCTACACCTCGTAAGGAGTTCTTCACATCTTATAAGTCCGGTGATTTTGGTGTAGTGCGAATGGGGAACAACGACGTTTCTAAAATTGTCGGAATTGGGGATGTGTGTATTGAAACTAGTGTTGGTTGCACATTAGTTCTCAAAGATGTACGTCATGTACCAGATCTTCGCTTGAATCTAATTTCGGCAGGAAAGCTCGACGAGGAAGGCTACATTAACCAATTTGGTAGCGGTGAATGGAAGCTCACTAAGGGGTCTTGTGTGGTGTCACGAGGAAAAAGATGCTGCACTTTGTACAAGACACAAACAAAGCTATGCAAGGGCTCGTTGAATGCAGTTGAGGAGTCCTCAACTGAGCTATGGCATAAAAGGCTTGGTCATATGAGCGAGAAGGGGCTACAGATCCTCGCCAAAAGACAAGCCTTGCCTAACATGAAAGGTGCGCATTTAAGTAGTTGCACACACTGTTTAGTTGGTAAGCAACATAGAGTCTCCTTTCATAAGAAGTCTATTACAAAGAAATCTAATGTGTTGGAGCTAGTTTACTCTGATGTTTGCGGCCCTATGAAAGTCAAAACGCTTGGTGGTGCTTTTATTTAAGATCCACTTTCATAGATGATGCTTCTAGGAAAGTGTGGGCATATGCCTTGAAGACTAAAAAATCAGGTGCTTGATATATTTAAAACTTTCCATAGCATGGTGGAAAGAGAAACGGAAATCCATTAAAGAGTATCCGCCCCATAAATGGCGGAGAGTATATTGGGCCATTTGATGACTATTGTAAAAGTCATGGTATTCGCATGAGCGGTCTGTTTCCCAAAACTCCACAACATAATGGTGTTGCGGAAAGAATGAACCGGACCATTGTCGAAAAGAATTAGGTGTATGCTCACACGCATGAAAGCTGCCAAGAAGTTTTGGGGAGGCAATGCGTCTGGCATGTTATTTGATTAACTTATCCCTTCGGCACCTTTGAATGGAGAAGTACCGAAAAAAGTATGGGGCAAAGAAAGATGTTCACTATAAACATCTAAAGGTGTTTGGTTGCGGGGCATTAAATGCATATTCCTAAAGACGAAAGGTCAAAGCTCGATAAAAAAGCAACACAGTGCATTTTCTTGGGATATGGTGATGAGAAGTTCGGATACAGGCTATGGGATCCAGCTAATAAGAAGGTGATAAGGAGCCGAGATGTGGTATTTCTTGAAGACCAAACTATTGAGAACTTTGAGAAGCTCGAAAAGCTTGAACCCTTTGTCAATGATCTCATTGACTTAAAACCACTTGTTCCTCCTGTGGCAGAAGGAAATGATGGCGCTGGAGCTGTCCAAGGACATGAATTAGAAAATCATGATACAAGTGATAATGAGCAAGAAGTAGAGCAGCAAGTTGAATTGGAAGTTCAGCCCAATGTCGAACAAGAAGTACAACCACCTCAAGAACCGCCAATTGAGGTGAGACAATCAATTAGAGGGCGACAACCATCAAAAAGATATCCTCCAAATGAGTATGTCATGCTCCGCGGAAGGAGGTGAGCCCGAATCTTATGAAGAAGCTATTAGCGATGTGCACAAGACAGAGTGGCTGAAAGCTATGCAAGAAGAAATGGATTCCTTGCATGGGAACAACACTTATGATTTGGTTGAGATGCCTAAAGGAAAGAAAGTACTCTGAAACAGATGGATTTACAAGATAAAATCAGAAGAGAAAAGCTCGCAACCGAGGTACAAGGCTAGACTAGTCGTGAAAGGTTTTGGCCAAAAGAAGGTTGTAGATTTTGATGAGATATTCTCGCCGGTGGTAAAGATGACTTCAATCCGAGTTGTATTGGGATTGGCAGCAAGCTTGAACCTAGAAATTGAACAACTAGATGTTAAAACGGCGTTCCTACATGGTGATCTTGAAGAAGATGTGTACATGGAGCAACCAAGAGGATTTGAAGTCAAGGGTAAGGAGAATTTGGTTTGTAAGCTAAGGAAAAGCTTATATGGGCTGAAGCAAGCACCACGACAATGGTATAAAAAGTTTGAATCATTCATGGTAGAGCACGGGTACAAAAGAACAACCTCAGATCATTGTGTCTTTGTCCAAAAATTTTCTGATGGTGATTTTATCATCCTATTATTATATGTCGATGACATGTTAATTGTTGGACAAGATACTAACAAAATTACAAGGCTGAAGAAAGAATTAAGTAAGTCATTCGCCATGAAGGATTTGGGTCCAGCTCAACAAATACTTGGTATGCATATCTCCCATGACAGAAAACTTGGGAAGTTGTGGCTATCACAAGAGCGGTACATTGAAAAAGTACTAAAAAGGTTTAATATGGACGACGCTAAACCAGTTAGTTGTCCACTTGCTAGTCACTTCAAGTTGAGTCATGATCAATGCCCTTCAAGCAAAGAAAGAGAAGGAAGAAATGGAGAAAATTCCATATGCATCAGCCGTGGGTAGCTTGATGTATACGCCATGGTATGCACCGACCGAGATATAACCTCACGCAGTTGGTGTAGTGAGCCGATTTCTTTCCAATCCCGGGAAAGAACATTGGGCAGCAGTGAAGTGGATCCTAAGGTACCTCAAAGGATCCTCTAGTGCTTGCTTATGTTTTGGAAGTGAAAAACCTATGTTAGAAGGCTACACTGATGCAGATATGGCTGGTGATGTGGACTCTATGAAGTCTACTTCAGGGTATTTGTTTACATATGCAGGGGGAGCTGTGTCATGGCAATCTAAACTACAAAAGTGTGTGGCTCTATCGACTACAGAAGCGGAGTATATTGCTGTTACAGAGAGTTGCAAGGAAATGTTGTGGATGAAAAAGTTCTTTAAAGAACTTGACGTGAAACAGGAGAAGTATGTCGTATATTGTGACAGTCAAAGTGCCATCCACCTTAGCAAGAATCCAAGCTTCCACTCCAAGTCGAAACACATCAAGGTGAGATATCATTGGATCCGAGATGTACTTGAAGAAAAGAAGTTACTACTTGAAAAGGTACACACCGATAAGAATGGATCCGACATGATGACAAAGACATTACCCAAAGGCAAGCATGAAGTCTGTTGTTCCATTGCAGGTTTGGGTATGGTGGTTACCTCCCTCATAAATCCCGGGAGGGGAGTTTGTTGAGGCCCCTCTTTATGAGGACCCAACCGGTATTAGGTCACTCATAAAGGGCACTTCAAGATTTTCGCATTTAGAATAGAACAAAAGAGAGAAAAACTCGAATTGTTCTGGACCGTTCATCTTCCTCTTCTCATGATAGCTCTCAATTTCTCGAGAATTCTTCAATGGCGGTTAGGTGGACTATAAAAGGAGAGAAGACCAACAACTATGAAGTAAGTCAAGAAGTCTCTCATTCAAGTGTTTTTCACTCACTAGCTCGGTATTTGTGGCGATTTATCCGCAAAATACAAAGGTCAATCTCTTGTCTCCATTTTTCATTGTAATCTACTCTACTTGTTTGAGTAATAAATATTGTGTTGTAGTGTATCCCCATTTAATTGAAACATTGAAATCCCAAATATCTTTTGATATTGGAAGTTCTCTCATTAGAGAAATTGTGTCTCCGTCTTTATATACGCATTGAGTTTTTGTGTTGTTGTTGTGTCACGTGTTTTGTGCAAAGTAGTTGTTTAGGGTATTGTTTTCCCAACCCGGTGGTATCGAGCCGGGGTTTAAATTAGTAATCTTGTACAAATCATGGAATCAACTACAACTTCGAATGGTGAGCCCTGAATGGGGCAAACTACACAATTTGGAAAGCAAAATGGAGGACTTATTGCTCTTGCAAGGGATCTTGCGGCACCCATTGAAAATGAGGGGCAAAAACACAGGCGACAAACCGTCGCCGATTGGAAGAAATTAGACCGCCGAAAAGCAATTGGCTTTATTCGCCAATGGATAGATGATAGTGTATTTCATCATGTCTCAATGGAGACGTCGGCGTACTCGCTTTGGAAGAAATTAGAAGGGTTGTATGAGAGAAAGACTGCTGGAAACAAAGCTTTCTTGATTAGGAAGCTTGTGAATTTGAAGTATAAAGATGGCACGTCAATGACCGAGCATCTAAACGAGATGCAAAGTATTGTGAACCAGCTCGCCTCCATGAAGATGGTGTTAGAAGACGAATTGCAAGCATTGTTGTTACTTAGCGCTCTGCCAGAGAGTTGGGAAACCTTATTTGTGTCTCTAAGTAACTCTAGTCCAGATGGAGTTATTACGATGAGTCAAGCAACAAGCAGCTTATTAAATGAAGAAACAAGGAGAAATAGTACTAGTTCATCTCACTCAGAGGCACTCATTACAGAAAGCCGGGGGAGAATCCAAAATAGAAAACCTCACTACCGTGAAAGGTCAAGAGGCAGATCTAAATCAAGACCACGGAATGAAGTCAGTTGCTACCATTGTGGCAAGCCGGGTCATTACAAGAGCGAGTGTCGAAAGTTGAAGAAGGAACAAATAAAAGAAAAAGGAGGTCATAAGCATGAGAAGGATGTTACGGCGATTACATCGGATGGGGAGGACATCATATTGTTCTCTAACTGTGAAGATGCATGTCTTAGTGTCACGTGTCATGATAAAGATTGGGTGATTGATACTAGTGCATCTTACCATGCTACACCTCGTAAGGAGTTCTTCAC
This sequence comes from Coptis chinensis, assembly GCF_015680905.1. Taxonomy (NCBI): domain Eukaryota; kingdom Viridiplantae; phylum Streptophyta; class Magnoliopsida; order Ranunculales; family Ranunculaceae; genus Coptis; species Coptis chinensis. The sequence goes on along the minus strand of NC_141463.1, from coordinate 78,220,042 downwards.
ATCTTATAAGTCCGGTGATTTTGGTGTAGTGCGAATGGGGAACAACGACGTTTCTAAAATTGTCGGAATTGGGGATGTGTGTATTGAAACTAGTGTTGGTTGCACATTAGTTCTCAAAGATGTACGTCATGTACCAGATCTTCGCTTGAATCTAATTTCGGCAGGAAAGCTCGACGAGGAAGGCTACATTAACCAATTTGGTAGCGGTGAATGGAAGCTCACTAAGGGTCTTGTGTGGTGTCACGAGGAAAAAAAAAGATGCTGCACTTTGTACAAGACACAAACAAAGCTATGCAAGGGCTCGTTGAATGCAGTTGAGGAGTCCTCAAACTGAAGCATGGCATAAAAGGCTTGGTCATATGAGCGAGAAGGGGCTACTGATCCTCGCCAAAAGACAAGCCTTGCCTAACATGAAAGGTGCGCATTTAAGTAGTTGCACACACTTTGTTTAGTTGGTAAGCAACATAGAGTCTCCTTTCATAAGAAGTCTATTACAAAGAAATCTAATGTGTTGGAGCTAGTTTACTCGATGTTTTGCGGCCTATGAAAGTCAAAACGCTTGGTGGTGCTTCTTATTTCGTCACTTTCATAGATGATGCTTCTAGGAAAGTGTGGGCATATGCCTTGAAGACTAAAAAATCAGGTGCTTGATATATTTAAAACTTTCCATAGCATGGTGGAAAGAGAAACGGAAATCCATTAAAGAGTATCCGCGACCGACAATGGCGGAGAGTATATTGGGCCATTTGATGACTATTGTAAAAGTCATGGTATTCGCATGAGCAAATTGTTCCCAAACTCCACAACATAATGGTGTTGCGGAAAGAATGAACCGGACCATTGTCGAAAGAATTAGGTGTATGCTCTCACACGCAAAGCTGCCAAGAAGTTTTTGGGGGGAGGCAATGCGTACGGCATGTTATTTGATTAACTTATCCCTTTCGGCACCTTTGAATGGAGAAGTACCAGAAAAAGTATGGGGCAGCAAAGATGTTCACTATAAACATCTAAAGGTGTTTGGTTGCAGGGCATTCGTGCATATTCCTAAAGACGAAAGGTCAAAGCTCGATAAAAAAGCAACACAGTGCATTTTCTTGGGATATGGTGATGAGAAGTTCGGATACAGGCTATGGGATCCAGCTAATAAGAAGGTGATAAGGAGCCGAGATGTGGTATTTCTTGAAGACCAAACTATTGAGAACTTTGAGAAGCTCGAAAAGCTTGAACCCTTTGTCAATGATCTCATTGACTTAAAACCACTTGTTCCTCCTGTGGCAGAAGGAAATGATGGCGCTGGAGCTGTCCAAGGACATGAATTAGAAAATCATGATACAAGTGATAATGAGCAAGAAGTAGAGCAGCAAGTTGAATTGGAAGTTCAGCCCAATGTCGAACAAGAAGTACAACCACCTCAAGAACCGCCAATTGAGGTGAGACAATCAATTAGAGGGCGACAACCATCAAAAAGATATCCTCCAAATGAGTATGTCATGCTCACGGAAGGAGGTGAGCCTGAATCTTATGAAGAAGCTATTAGCGATGTGCACAAGACAGAGTGGCTGAAAGCTATGCAAGAAGAAATGGATTCCTTGCATGGGAACAACACTTATGATTTGGTTGAGATGCCTAAAGGAAAGAAAGTACTCCGAAACAGATGGATTTACAAGATAAAATCAGAAGAGAAAAGCTCGCGAATCGGTACAAGGCTAGACTAGTCGTGAAAGGTTTTGGCCAAAAGAAGGTTGTAGATTTTGATGAGATATTCTCGCCGGTGGTAAAGATGACTTCAATCCGAGTTGTATTGGGATTGGCAGCAAGCTTGAACCTAGAAATTGAACAACTAGATGTTAAAACGGCGTTCCTACATGGTGATCTTGAAGAAGATGTGTACATGGAGCAACCAAGAGGATTTGAAGTCAAGGGTAAGGAGAATTTGGTTTGTAAGCTAAGGAAAAAAGCTTATATGGGCTGAAGCAAGCACCACGACAATGGTATAAAAGTTTGAATCATTCATGGTAGAGCACGGGTACAAAAGAACAACCTCGGATCATTGTGTCTTTGTCCAAAAATTTTCTACGATGGTGATTTTATCATCCTATTATTATATGTCGATGACATGTTAATTGTTGGACAAGATACTAACAAAATTACAAGGCTGAAAGAATTAAGTAAGTCATTCGCCATGAAGGATTTGGGTCCAAATCAACAAATACTTGGTATGCATATCTCCCATGACGAGAAAAACTGGGAAGTTGTGGCTATCACAAGAGCGGTACATTGAAAAAGTACTAAAAAGGTTTAATATGGACGACGCTAAACCAGTTAGTTGTCCACTTGCTAGTCACTTCAAGTTGAGTCATGATCAATGCCCTTCAAGCAGCAAAGAGAAGGAAGAAATGGAGAAAATTCCATATGCATCAGCCGTAGGTAGCTTGATGTACGCCATGGTATGCACACGACCAGATATCGCCTACGCAGTTGGTGTAGTGAGCCGATTTCTTTCCAATCCCGGGAAAGAACATTGGGCAGCAGTGAAGTGGATCCTAAGGTACCTCAAAGGATCCTCTAGTGCTTGCTTATGTTTTGGAAGTGAAAAACCTATGTTAGAAGGCTACACTGATGCAGATATGGCTGGTGATGTGGACTCTATGAAGTCTACTTCAGGGTATTTGTTTACATATGCAGGGGGAGCTGTGTCATGGCAATCTAAACTACAAAAGTGTGTGGCTCTATCGACTCTGAAGCGGAGTATATTGCTCAAGCACGAGAGTTGCAAGGAAATGTTGTGGATGAAAAAGTTCTTTAAAGAACTTGGCGTGAAACAGGGAGAAGTATGTCGTATATTGTGACGATCAAAGTGCCATCCACCTTAGCAAGAATCCAAGCTTCCACTCCAAGTCGAAAACACATCAAGGTGAGATATCATTGGATCCGAGATGTACTTGAAGAAAAGAAGTTACTACTTGAAAAGGTACACACCGATAAGAATGGATCCGACATGATGACAAAAGACATTACCCAAAGGCAAGCATGAAGTCCGTTGTTCCATTGCAGGTTTTGGGTATGGTGGTTACCTCCCTCATAAATCGGGAGGGAGTTTGTTGGGCCCCCTCTTTATGAGGACCCAACTGGTATTAGGTCACTCATAAAGGGCACTTCAAGACTTTCGCATTTAGAATAGAACAAAAGAGAAAAACTCGGAATTGTTGGACTGTTCATCTTCCTCTTCTCGCGATAGCTCTCAATTTCTCGAGAAGAATTCTTCAATGGCGGTTAGGTGGACTATAAAAGGAGAGAAGACCAACAACTATGAAGTAAGTCAAGAAGTCTCTCATTCAAGTGTTTTCACTCACTAGCTCGGTATTTTTGACGATTTATCCGCGAAATACAAAGGTCAATCTCTTGTCTCCATTTTTCATTGTAATCTACTCTACTTGTTTGAGTAATAAATATTGTGTTGTAGTGTATCCCCATTTAATTGAAACATTGAAATCCCAAATATCTTTTGATATTGGAAGTTCTCTCATTAGAGAAATTGTGTCTCCGTCTTTATACGCATTGAGTTTTGTGTTGTTGTTGTGTCCTCGTGTTTTGTGCAAAGTAGTTGTTTAGGGTATTGTTTTCCCAAATGGTATCGAGGCGGGGTTTAAATTAGTAATCTTGTACAAATCATGGAATCAACTACAACTTCGAATGGTGAGCCCTTGAATGGGGCAAACTACACAATTTGGAAAGCAAAAATGGAGGACTTATTGTGCTTTACAAGGATCTTGCAAAGACCCATTGAAAATGAGGGGCAAAAACCGAAGCGACAACCGCCGCCGATTGGAAAAAAATAGGATCAAAAGCAATTGGCTTTATTCGCCAATGGATAGATGATAGTGTATTTCATCATGTCTCAATGGAGACGTCGGGCGTACTAAGCTTTGGAAGAAATTAGAAGGGTTGTATGAGAGAAAGATCTGCTGAAACAAAGCTTTCTTGATTAGGAAGCTTGTGAATTTGAAGTATAAAGATGGCACGTCAATGACCGAGCATCTAAACGAGATGCAAAGTATTGTGAACCAGCTCGCCTCCATGAAGATGGTGTTAGAAGACGAATTGCAAGCATTGTTGTTACTTAGCGCTCTGCCAGAGAGTTGGGAAACCTTATTTGTGTCTCTAAGTAACTCTAGTCCAGATGGAGTTATTACGATGAGTCAAGCAACAAGCAGCTTATTAAATGAAGAAACAAGGAGAAATAGTACTAGTTCATCTCACTCAGAGGCACTCATTACGTCTGAAGCCGGGAGAATCCAAAATAGAAAACCTCACTACCGCGAAAGGTCAAGAGGCGATCTAAATCAAGACCACGGAATGAAGTCAGGTTGCTACCATTGTGGCAAGCGGGTCATTACAAAAGGCGAAAAGTTCGAAAGTTGAAGAAGGAACAAATAAAAGAAAAAGGAGGTCATAAGCATGAGAAGGATGTTACGGCGATTACATCGGATGGGAGGACATCATATTGTTCTCTAACTGTGAAGATGCATGTCTTAGTGTCACGTGTCATGATAAAGATTGGGTGATTGATACTAGTGCATCTTACCATGCTACACCTCGTAAGGAGTTCTTCACATCTTATAAGTCCGGTGATTTTGGTGTAGTGCGAATGGGGAACAACGACGTTTCTAAAATTGTCGAATTGGGGATGTGTGTATTGAAACTAGTGTTGGTTGCACATTAGTTCTCAAAGATGTACGTCATGTACCAGATCTTCGCTTGAATCTAATTTCGGCAGGAAAGCTCGACGAGGAAGGCTACATTAACCAATTTGGTAGCGGTGAATGGAAGCTCACTAAGGGGTCTTGTGTGGTGTCACGAGGAAAAGATGCTTTGACTTTGTACAAGACACAAACAAAGCTATGCAAGGGCTCGTTGAATGCAGTTGAGGAGTCCTCAACCGAAGCTATGGCATAAAAGGCTTGGTCATATGGCGCGAAGGGGCTCTGATCCTCGCCAAAAGACAAGCCTTGCCTAACATGAAAGGTGCGCATTTAAGTAGTTGCACACACTGTTTAGTTGGTAAGCAACATAGAGTCTCCTTTCATAAGAAGTCTATTACAAAGAAATCTAATGTGTTGGAGCTAGTTTACTCTGATGTTTGCGGCCCTATGAAAGTCAAAACGCTTGGTGGTGCTTCTTATTTTCGGTCACTTTCATAGATGATGCTTCTAGGAAAGTGTGGGCATATGCCTTGAAGACTAAAAATCAGGTGCTTGATATATTTAAAACTTTCCATAGCATGGTGGAAAGAGAAACGGGAAATCCATTAAAGAGTATCCGCACCGACAATGGCGGAGAGTATATTGGGCCATTTGATGACTATTGTAAAAGTCATGGTATTCGGCATGAGCAAATCGTTCCCAAAACTCCACAACATAATGGTGTTGCGGAAAGAATGAACCGGACCATTGTCGAAAGAATTAGGTGTATGCTCTCACACGCAAAGCTGCCAAGAAGTTTTTGGGGGGAGGCAATGCGTACGGCATGTTATTTGATTAACTTATCCCTTTCGGCACCTTTGAATGGAGAAGTACCAGAAAAAGTATGGGGCAGCAAAGATGTTCACTATAAACATCTAAAGGTGTTTGGTTGCGGGGCATTCGTGCATATTCCTAAAAGGCGAAAGGTCAAAGCTCGATAAAAAGCAACACGGTGCATTTTCTTGGGATATGGTGATGAGAAGTTCGGATACAGGCTATGGGATCCAGCTAATAAGAAGGTGATAAGGAGCCGAGATGTGGTATTTCTTGAAGACCAAACTATTGAGAACTTTGAGAAGCTCGAAAAGCTTGAACCCTTTGTCAATGATCTCATTGACTTAGAACCACTTGTTCCTCCCGTGCGCGTAGGAAATGATGATGGCTGGAGTTGTCCCGTCAGGACATGAATTAGAAAATCATGATACAAGTGATAATGAGCAAGAAGTAGAAGCAAACAAGTTGAATTGGAAGTTCAGCCCAATGTCGAACAAGAAGTACAACCACCTCAAGAACCGCCAATTGAGGTGAGACAATCAATTAGAGGGCGACAACCATCAAAAAGATATCCTCCAAATGAGTATGTCATGCTCACGGGAAGGAGGTGAGCCCGAATCTTATGAAGAAGCTATTAGCGATGTGCACAAGGCAGTGGTGAAAGCTATGCAAGAAGAAATGGATTCCTTGCATGGGAACAACACTTATGATTTGGTTGAGATGCCTAAAGGAAAGAAAGTACTCGAAACAGATGGATTTACAAGATAAAATCAGAAGAGAAAAGCTCGACCGACAGGTACAAGGCTAGACTAGTCGTGAAAGGTTTTGGCCAAAAGAAGGGTGTAGATTTTGATGAGATATTCTGCGCCCGGTGGTAAAGATGACTTCAATCCGAGTTGTATTGGGATTGGCAGCAAGCTTGAACCTAGAAATTGAACAACTAGATGTTAAAACGGGCGTTCCTACATGGTGATCTTGAAGAAGATGTGTACATGGAGCAACCAAGAGGATTTGAAGTCAAGGGTAAGGAGAATTTGGTTTGTAAGCTAAGGAAAAGCTTATATGGGCTGAAGCAAGCACCACGACAATGGTATAAAAAGTTTGAATCATTCATGGTAGAGCACGGGTACAAAGAACAACCTCGGATCATTGTGTCTTTGTCCAAAAATTTTCTGATGGTGATTTTATCATCCTATTATTATATGTCGATGACATGTTAATTGTTGGACAAGATACTAACAAAATTACAAAGGAAGAAGAAAGAATTAAGTAAGTCATTAAGCCATGAAGGATTTGGGTCCAAATCAACAAATACTTGGTATGCATATCTCCCATGACAGAAAACTTGGGAAGTTGTGGCTATCACAAGAGCGGTACATTGAAAAAGTACTAAAAAGGTTTAATATGGACGACGCTAAACCAGTTAGTTGTCCACTTGCTAGTCACTTCAAGTTGAGTCATGATCAATGCCCTTCAAGCAAAGCAAAGAAGGAAGAAATGGAGAAAATTCCATATGCATCAGCCCGTAGGTAGCTTGATGTACGCCATGGTATGCACCGCGACCGGATATATCGCCCTCTGCTTGGTGTAGTGAGCCGATTTCTTTCCAATCCCGGGAAAGAACATTGGGCAGCAGTGAAGTGGATCCTAAGGTACCTCAAAGGATCCTCTAGTGCTTGCTTATGTTTTGGAAGTGAAAAACCTATGTTAGAAGGCTACACTGATGCAGATATGGCTGGTGATGTGGACTCTATGAAGTCTACTTCAGGGTATTTGTTTACATATGCAGGGGGAGCTGTGTCATGGCAATCTAAACTACAAAAGTGTGTGGCTCTATCGACTACTGTATTTATAGTATATTATTCTGACGAGAGTTGCAAGGAAATGTTGTGGATGAAGAAGTTCTTTAAAGAACTTGGCGTGAAACGAGGAGAAGTATGTCGATATTGTGACAAACCAAAGTGCCATCCACCTTAGCAAGAATCCAAGCTTCCACTCCAAGTCGAAACACATCAAGGTGAGATATCATTGGATCCGAGATGTACTTGAAGAAAAGAAGTTACTACTTGAAAAGGTACACACCGATAAGAATGGATCCGACATGATGACAAAGACATTACCCAAAGGCAAGCATGAAGTCTGTTGTTCCATTGCAGGTTTGGGTATGGTGGTTACCTCCTCATAAATCGGGAGGGGGAGTTTGTTGGGCGTCCCTCTTTATGAGGACCCAACTGGTATTAGGTCACTCATAAAGGGCACTTCAGTACTTTCGCATTTAGAATAGAACAAAAGAGAGAAAACTCTGGAATTGTTCGGACTGTTCATCTTCCTCTTCTCGCGATAGCTCTCAATTTCTCCAGAGAATTCTTCAATGGCGGTTAGGTGGACTATAAAAGGAGAGAAGACCAACAACTATGAAGTAAGTCAAGAAGTCTCTCATTCAAGTGTTTTTCACTCACTAGCTCAGTATTTGTGACGATTTATCCGCAAATACAAAGGTCAATTCTCTTGTCTCCATTTTTCATTGTAATCTACTCTACTTGTTTGAGTAATAAATATTGTGTTGTAGTGTATCCCCATTTAATTGAAACATTGAAATCCCAAATATCTTTTGATATTGGAAGTTCTCTCATTAGAGAAATTGTGTCTCCGTGCTGCTTCTGCATTGAGTTTTTTGTGTTGTTGTTGTGTCCTGTGTTTTGTGCAAAGTAGTTGTTTAGGGTATTGTTTTCCCAACAGGATCTATATAAGAAGAATACAATATTTGAAACGAAAGAACGAACTAAACAGGATACAACTGAATTGAGATACTATAGATTAAAAGAGTAGAAAATTACTAGGTGCAATTGGAAGGAGATAAGTCAGGGTGCATTCAAAACATATCACCCATCACTCGCCACAAGTACTTACTCTGCTCAGAATTAAATTACCGCTTTCACTGTTAGAAACCTCAACTCAGACCCCTTTATTAGATGGTCTGAAACAATGATTGCTCACGACTATCCCATGAAAAATTCTATATAGTCTTAGAGATACCCCACAGACGGTGAGAAGAGTAACTTACCTATGTTGGCACTGGTTTGCTAGTTTGGACTGTTCATAACCAGCTCTTGCCTCTTCTATCCAATTCTGTGCACAAAAAGAACCATTAAGAAGTTGTATATCTGTAGGTTAGTTACAATGCATCACCAGTAAAACTGTAAAAGTAAACTACCTACAAAGGCTACAAGTCTACAACACAACATGTTCAGGTAAAGAAAGGCTCAAGGGTGTAGATAGAACTCAACCTGACGCATGATCTGGGATCCCCACTGCATTGAGTGATTACAACGTAGTAATTCAGTACGAACAGGAGAACTAACATCCGCATTGCCTTTCCAGTATGCATGGGACCACTTCTTCATCCAATTTGTAGCATGAGAACCTTGCTTGATGCTTCCGAATTCCTCATCCCAGTGTTCTAAATTTGTTTCAGGCCTGCATGAAAATTCAAATGTTACAAGTTCGGAACTGGTAACCATATAAGTGCCAAGTAATAGAGCTACATTGGAATCTGGTTACTAGATACTCTTCGTCAAGACACACAACTTAAAAGACTATTCTCATCAACAAAAGTAAAAAAAAAGATAAAGGCCAAGCTTAGGAGAAACTAATCTTGTACTTAACATATATTTGAAGTAAGACTCGAGCTCAATAAGTCAGTTGCAAAGTTTTCAATGTGAAGTGCATGATTTACCGACTCCTTTTTTTCTAACATGACTAGCAATAGTAAACCACCAAGTATTTAAGCCTTCTAAGACTATCTACGGTGAGGATGCGCTGCAACACAGCAACCATGCAAATAACACAACTCTTAAGAGGATGTAAGTCCTTCAAATAATAGGACCAGGAAAATCAGCAATAGCGCATTTCGGGAAGGGGGAACAACCTCCCTTAGAATTTTGAGAACCCCTACAAAAATGTGTAGAAATAAGAGGGATACAGAGCATGCCTATGCAAATATGGAATAGACCATTTCATTTCTATGGTCGCTCTTCTCCATGATTAGTAACCTTAGCTTGCTCCTAGGAAAAAGCTCTCACATCCGCCTATGGGCATACTGCTTCGCAGTATGCAGTTATTGACAACCAAGAACTAACAGCAAGATAGAATGATATACCATAGAAGACACCTTAATACTGAGTTCTCGTGTTACTACTCTATAACATCTAAAGAAGCTCACCAAGCCTAGTCTTAAAGGATGTCAGTGTGCCGACTTCCCACTCATTTGCATTTCGAACTTTAGACAAGCGCAAGTTCTGAGATATAGCAAGAGGCTTTCGGGCTATGTTCCCTTCCGGGTTGGTGAGCCTTCGGGCTAGGTTCCTTTCGGGGTTAATGAGCCTTTGGGCCGGTGTGGGTCTGCCTTAAACCCTCTAAATATTTCAAACCCAAAAAAAAAAAAAAAAAAAAAATAATGAGATATACCAGCATTAGATCTAGTCATATAATAGTGATTAATCACTTTACTGAATAAAATGTTTACGGTATTTGCATTTCTCAGGCGTTTCAACAAATACCTGTTTCACCTTTGTTTTTAAGGAATCTAAATTTACAAAAACAACAATGATAGTAAATATTTTGAAGAAGGTTCTTATAACACCCCGTGTTTTTTTTACGTATTTTTCTATTTAATTAATTAATTTAATTGTTTATTTTAAAAAATTAAAAATTGGATTGGACTTCGGGATACGTGGGCTTGGTTTTGGGCCCGAATTAGGTGTTGGCTTGGATTTCGACCCATATAAACACATTGTTCTAGAGAATAGGGTTTTGGAAGATAATAAAATATAAAAAAATGGAGGCAGAGAAAGAAGCTGGTTTGCTAGAGAGGTGGAGCACGACGATTCGGGCTAGGAAAATTCGTCGAGCTGTTAGTTAAGGTGAGTAGCTATTTTGCTATTTCACCAGATTTATAGTTTTCTGTGTACCGGTGTATTCTGTTAAAAGTTTCTGCTCCTGTTTTCGATTTATTATTCGTCCTATCATCGTTAAAATTGGTTAAACTGTTGAACTATAATACTGTAAGGGTGTCTATTTTTATTTGAACTGTTGGAACTCGGAAGAGTTCGGTAATGGTGGCGCAAGGAACAGAGAAATAGTCTCTTTATCCGGTCGAACTGTGATACTCTAGTGGTGTGTGTTTTTTTGTTGTTATTTGAACTTTGGTGTTGTGTTATGTGTTGATTGGTGTCGGGGCTGCTGGAAGACTCGGAGAAGTCGTTAATGGAGGCGAGCCCCTTTAGAAATCTGTCCTGCTTGTTTATTATGAGCTAGTACGTGTTGTGTTGGATATATGCGATTGAAACTGTTAAACTGTGATTGGGATGGGTTGTTTGAAATCGGTGATTGACTGTTGGGATGGATGGGGCGGTCGAAGCTTGGAATCCGGCATCAATGGCGGTCGGATCCAAGGTTGATACTGCTATACTGGTGGTGTGGATTCGTGTAGTTTGAACTGTGATTTTATATGTGGGTGATGGGTAGCTAGTGAGGGTGCGTGAGGGCTGTCGATTGGAGCTTGGAACAAGCTTTAATGGTGGCCGAAATGATTTCTCGATCTAGTTTTGGTGATGTTTGGAATTAAGAATTTGAGTTTTGGCGTTTATTAAAGTTGGTGGGTTTTTGATTTGTGGCAAAACCGATTTGATGAAGTGAGGGACGGTGGTCGATTGAGGCGGCGCGATTTGGTGGCTGCTGTTGGAGAGAATTGGTGAAGGAGATGACACTGTAGCTGTGGTTGGGCTTGGGCCGAACCAATTAGCTACTTGGGCCAGTTCTTTTTGTTTTAGTTTTTGGGCCTTGATTATTTTGTTTGGGCTCGGTTTTGATATTGGTTTTTGGGCTGAAACCATTTGTATTTTTGGACCAAACCACTTAACTATTTTGGGCCAGTTTCTAATATTGCTTGGGGCCAATCCATTGGACTTAAAATAGATCTACATGGGTCTTTCAACTTTTAGACTTTCGGGTTCTAAGTTTTGGGCTTGGCCAGTTGGGTCCGAACCATTACTTTAGTCATGAGCCTATGAGCCATGCACATTGACCTTAGCCATGAACCATGGCTATGACCTCGAACCTGTTGAACATGGAAACGACAGTTTAACTTCGACCATGATGGTTGACTTTGACTTTGACCAGGGTTGACTTTGACTAGAGTTGACTTTGACCAGGGTTGACTTTGACCAGTTGACCCAATTTGACCTTTTAACTCGGATTATGATTTGGGTTATTAAGATAGGTCTAGGGCTATTAGCATACTTGACTTTAGGCTAAGACCTCTATATATACGTGTGTATGTGTATTAACTACTATGTGATTTTGCGCAATATTTTATGATATGCAACGTTATGACACTAAGACATCCCCGAAAATTAATAACGCGTGAATAAAAATACAGAATCAAGATACTCATTCGTTATCTTAAATGATATATAAAATAAAGTTCAATAATCGTAAATAAATTTCTTTGCACTCTTTTAGAACTCCACCCACTCAAGTTTTGGAATTGAGTTTTATGATTTTTGATGTCATATGTTAGGTGGGCATTTATTGAATGTGCCATAAATGGCCCGTTAAGCGTTATATAGGGGTATTCATTGAATGTGCCATGAATGACCCGGTATTCATTGAATGTGCCATGAATGACCGGTTGTTTGGACCGCCTCTAGAGAGGAACTAAGGTATTAAGCCTTGGCGGGTTAGTGGTATTAATTTGATTATGTGAGTATTTGGGTTTTCTTTTGAATACCTAATATAATATATACATATGATATATAGAAGTTCTAACTTTCTTTGCGGGGAGGGTAGGACTTAATAACATTTTGTCTGGGGGCGGTCCTACCCTTATACAAAGACGGTGGATATCGGTAAGTTTTAATTGATGGTTTGGATATTAAAACGAGTTATTAGAATGAGTTAATATAATGGAAGTTTTGCTTGGGAAGAAACTATGCCGGTTGAAATGACGGAACTACCTGTCTTCCAAGCTGAGAATGGTTAGGTTATGGGAAGATATAACGTGATTGTTTGGATAATTAAAGTATGATAATGTTATATGTGATTAGTCTACTCATACCAGCAAATTCAATTTGCTGACCCATGTTTGCTTTGTTTTGGCAACGTGGGTGTGTTCTTGGGAACATAGGTGGAAGGCAATGGAACCACGGCGTGTGATTTGGATTCTCGCCTGGAGCAGTCTGGGAGTTTAATTTATTAGGTCTGATCTTTTGGAAGGATGTAATAACGTAGGTTACATTTTTTTATGACATGAGAATACAGTGTTGGAAATTGTTATTCTTAAAGTTTGTTTATGTTTGTATTGGGATGGAAGAAAGTTTTTAATAAAGTGATAGTTGAGGAATTTGGAGATTTTTGTGTTAAGTTGATCCTGTTGTGATGTGGGTTTTAGGTTTTGACATGTGTTGTATCCCCCGTCATAGTCTGGGTTTTTAGACAATTGAACCAAGTGATGTTTGAGATATTTATATTTCAAATATTCATTTTTTTTTTAATTGTTTAGAAAATCGGGCTGTGACAGTTCTCTTATTCTTACCAGCCCCAAAAAGACCAATCAGGGAATGGAATATCAAAATGCTGATTAGTGGTGCAATACCGAAACAAAGGAGGTGGAGGCCAATTACTCTACGCCCATACTCAACCGATTAACAACAGGTTTATCCATACAATCAAACATAAGATCCACATCTGGAACCATCCCTGGATACCTCCTCAAAAGCTGCAACAAACTCCAAATAATAAAAATCGACATAAAGCCTTCCCCCAACTATCACAACACGAAATGCTGCAGACTTTTGAGCTTCCATCAAATTATCCATAGATATCGACTTCACCTGGGGCTCAAGATCATAATGTATCCATCGAAAGACAGACAGACACTTTCCATTAGAATTAGGTGACTGCTTAGATACATCACCTAAGGGTGCATCAATATTTTTACGACGCCGACATGTAAGGTAAGAACATTGTATGATTTTAGAAGCTATAGTGTATCTAGATTCATCCCCAAACTCTTTTGGTGGAAACAAATGCCATGGTGTTGGATTTAAGTTATGACCAACCACTGTTTTCGTATTCCAAACGAAGTCATCAACCTGTTCAGAACAAAAAAATAAAAAATAAAAAATAATGATGCCAACTACCTAGCAAAGTTAAGTTGGTAAAATATTTGGATGATGATACGAGAGGTCTGGGCTCGAACCCGCCAGTGTCAAAGAGTTACTGATCTCATTTAAAAAAGGTACTTGTTACTGCCAGAGTACTGATCTCGTTTAAAAAAAGTACTTGTTATTGCCGGACCCCATATTGTGTTGGGCAGACCCCAAAAACTAAAACACTTATTACAAATGTGCCATTAGTCCCAAAAGTTGTTTTGTGTTGGACAGACCCCAAACCAAAGTGAATTTGACTTGTTGCAACTTTTTCAGCCCTTCTCTTCTATTCTCTTCTCTTCCACCATAAAAAACCATAAACCCTTAAACCCTAACACTAAACACTAATGGAAGAGCCCAACCCCATTTTAGAACATGAAGATGACGAAGAAAATGTAATGCATCATGACCCCATTCAAGAAGAAAATATAGAACAAGTTCCAAGTGACCCCATTCAAGAAGAAAATGTAGAACAAGTTCAAAGTGAAGAAAATAGAGGAATGGATAATGATGCATTATATAAGAATAAGGTAAATCTAAATTAAACGTAATTATGAATGTAGTAATTATGCATATAAGAATTATTGATGTGTACAGTGATTATACATGTAATAATTATGCATGTAGTAATTATGCATGTAGAAATTATTGATGTGTACAGTGATTATACATGTAATAATTATGCATGTAGGAATTATTGATGTGTATAGTGATTATACATGTAATAATTATGCATGTAGTAATTAAACGACACGGCTAGGTCGTTTGTATTTCACCCCAAACGGTCTCGTCACACCGTCTGGACTGTGTCCAAAACGATGTGGCCATGTCGTTTGGGATTTGAATTTGGAAAAAACGATTTGTCTTTTTTTTTTGCGACTTGAACGGTCCGTTTGAAGTTAGTCTAAAATGACATGGCCACACCGTTTGGGACCTAGTCCAAACGGTGTGGCCATGTCGTTTGAGATTTGAACTTGGAAAAAAGACTTGTCTGTTTTTTTGCCACTTGAACGGTGTGGCCACACCGTTTGGACTTAGTCTCAAACGACATGGCCACACCGTTCAAGACTAAGTCATAACAGTGTGGCCACACAGTTCAAGTGGCAAAAAAACAGACAAGTGAATGATGGATACTGCAGAGTGAATGACCTCGACCAAGCTTTGAGATTGCGTCAAGAAATGGAAATGAAGGGCTTGCTTCCGAGCATTGTTACTTATAATTCCCTTCTTCGTAAATTATGTGAAGCAGGCCAAATGAAGGATGCAAACAATCTGTTGAATGAAATGAGTGATAAGAAGATTGAGCCGGATAATGTCACCTGCAATACCTTGATAAATGCGTATTGTAAGATAGGAGATATGGAATCTGCTTGGAAATTTAGAAATAAGATGTTGGAAGCATGGCCCAAAATATCGCCGAGATATCCGATATCTCGCCAATATATCTCGGTAAATTGGTACACCGATATCGATATTTCTGACATATATCCACCGAATATTGAACCCCTTTTTTTCCGAGATATATCGGAATTTCCGATATGAAAGTTTATATCGCCGATATAATCGATATTTCGAGATAATCGATATATATCGATTGACTTTTGACCAATTGTTAATAACTTAATATTGAAATTTCTGATATATCTGATATATCCGAGATATATCGGCAAGATATCCGAGATATATCGGTGAGATATCCGATATTTTAGAAACTTTAGAATGGTCACCAAAAAAACCGAGATATCCGATATATCTCGGTTTTTGAGTACACCGATATATTAACCGATATCGAAATTTTGGGCCTTGGTTGGAAGGTGGATTGGTCCAAGACCAGTTTACTTACAAGGCTCTCATTCATGGGTTCTGTAAAACGAGGGAAATGGACAAAGCTAAAAGAGCTCCCTGCTTCGATATGCTTGATGCGGGTAACCATATCTTAACTCTTTTAAATTGAAGCATTAGAAATTTATTTAGTGAATTGATAATCAAGAAGATATATCTTTTGAATGGTAAGGATATAAAGTACCTCTCGAATGTCTTCTTGACCTATCATTTGTAATTGACAAAAAGTGTTTCTACATTATCTCAAGAAATAACTCATTTATTGCTACTTTGATTTTGGAAAGTCGGAAATTTTAATATTACTGAAATGCCAAATATTTTCATTATAGTTTACAGTTAGTCAATACACAATGCTATAGAATGAAATATTTAACCACTTGTTCATCGATATTGCTTCAAAACTAGTCACTTATGTACGTGATTTTCTCCAAATTATAGTGTCTACTAAAATTGGATTACGGATGGTTACCGCAATCAAGGAAATGAAGATGCAATTCTAAGACTCCTGATGAGCTCCTCCTTCTTGTCGATATTTCCATTTACGGTATACTGAAGGTTTTGCAAAGGCGAAAACATTGTTTATGCTCAAAAAGTATTCACTCTTATGCAAGGAAAAGGTATATTGGGTGATTACATTTGTGTACACTAATTTAGCATATGCCTACTTCAAAGCCGGAAGCTAACCTTGGCTTCGAGAGATGCTTGATGACATGACCAAGAGGTACTTGATGATTACAGTTAAGATTTACAGGTCCTTGAATGCTTCTTTTGACAGTGACATACTACGTCTTTTTTGGGGTCATGTTGTTGAGAGAGGTTTGATCACAAAGAAAGTCCTGTTCCTTCCTTTGAGACCACAGAACCATTGTTTTATTTATTTCATAAGCTGCCACTGACTCACTGTATAAATGTATAGTCCAAAGTGATATCTCAAATAGCATGTTTGTGCCACAAATCCCACAATGGGAGCACCAATATCTTCTCCTTGACTACATGATTTAACCTCTATGAGAGGAACTGTAATGAACCAAAGGATGATGATGCTCAACCTTCGCTTTCTAATTTTGGATGTAGATGAAACTTGATTTTCGGGCTTTCGCTAATGAGTGCTCTAAACCTTTTGCAGATGGCTCTAAAAACAATCCAAAAGTCAAAACTTTGAGTGGGAAAGCCTTGCGGTTCTTGGTGCAATGGAACCAAATAAAAGACAACTTCCGACTTATAGCCTTCTCAAAGACATTCAGAATTTCAAAGGAATGAGTTCGGTTTCTCCAGTGAAATGCTTCACCCATTATCTACGAAAACAGGGAAAAAGATAAATGCTTAGCGTCCAAGGACCTCTCAAGATGTGTCTTGTTTGAATTGATTGAGATTTTCTTTTATTTTCTCATAGGGTTAGGCTCAAGGATTAAAATCGGGAGCAAATATTGGAACTTGTTTTTTTAATTGAAAGACAGTGATAATATGATTGGAACTCGTTTTATATAGATTAAAAGACCTGCTAATATGTTGTTTTTTTTGCTAAATCTTAGTGATGTACACGCTAACACACTAGATTGTCCTGACCCTGATGCACGGAGCTGCCTACTCCGCTTCTCAAATTGGAAGAATGATTGACAGACAAGCAGACTGATATGCCTCAAACACTGAAAAGACAAGGCAGGAAACAAAAGGGCAACAGCCAAAGGAATGTACTGAAAGTTTACAAAATCCGATATACAATAATGCGCTTAACGGATAGGGAAAAGAAAAGAAAAACATGCAGAATATTAAGCAGCAAATTATGTGCATCTGCCAAAAGTAGAGAAACAAAGCTTCTTTCTGTCTTTCTACAATTCGTAATACTTAATCTTGGGTGATTAATTGAACTGTTCAAGGTCCAAACTCCAAACAGTGGGCCTTTAACATAAAAACCACATAGCAAACATCCCCCCAACTAAAACCTCCCAATATATGAGTCTAGACTCTAGAGTAGATATATGTTGTCTGTTTCAAGTAACAAGCATATTACAGTTAAATACTAATCATTTCCTCGTCGCTTAATCATCTCCTAGATCGAAATCCTTGACCTTCACATCCGCATCTTCTCCGTCTTGAATGCAATAGTCGATTTGGGACAAAACATATTGTATCTTTGTAAAAGGAAAAACAACAATGTCATCGTTTAGTTTGCTTCCCAAAATAAAGGCATAGGTCAAAGAGATTCAAATGCACTAATGCACAGAGATATTTAGATGCAAGTTATCCAGACAAGAAAGCTGTGTAGAGAGACGGACAGAGACAGATTACTTGCTTTCCTTCCTCAAGTCAAGTGGCACAAAGCTCACCATGTTATAATCATCAACCTACGAAAGATCATTCCAACCAGAAGTTACGCGAGATGGAGGTAGCTAAAACAGTTGGGCATCGCCCTTTTACTAACACATTTTCTGTCCTTGAGTTGAATCGCTCTTTTGCTTGACCCCATTCTGTTGGCTTGTGTGTGTGTGTCCTAAGTAATGCGTGAACTGACGCATATGAAAATCAAAAGGTTAAAATGATGGAAATGTAAAGGCATATTTGGAAATACAGGTAATTAAACTTTTTTCAAGAATGAGATGTACCTGTGAGTCGAGCAAGTAAACAACACAAACATTGAAGTTCTTGCGCTTCAAATGATCCACAAAGTTACGAAGAACAGGAACATGCGAAAAGAGTTATATCTGGCCTACAGATTATGCAAAGAAAATCATCAACTTGTTGCACAGGACTACAAGAAAAACACAATCAGATACCTTAGTTAGTAAATGACTGTTCATGAGCAACCACTTGGGGGGATAAACTCCACTACAATGAGCTACCCTGCCCAGGACATAATTCTTGACAAAATAACATTCAATTTTCTAATTCAAACACCTTCCGTTAGAAATAATAAAAGATGGCAAGAGATAACATACTTGAAGGCATAGACCTGACCAATGATTGACTGAAGATTGAAAGAACTAACAATTTATTTTATCATTATTATTTTGCCAAAAACAATGGTATGGCTTATAACGTTTTATAAGCATACAGATTTTAAAACTATTATACACCCATGAACCCAAGTATCTTACACTCACGCCGCATGAAAAAGCATGCTAGCATACCCACAAAGTCACAAACACATGCACAAAAAGATAGGCACATCTACAACCACATACATGCGTGCTCATATCCAAGAACCTCTGCAGATACAACCCAAGTGCCCCCAAAAACAACACAAACACACACACCTCTATAACGAAGCACTCACATAAATGGCCAACCACTGACTAATTCTAAAGCATCTACACACAACATGCACATATTCACCATACTTGTGCAAGGACATGCACATGTAGGATGCATCCTTCAATTATATCTAGAATATGCATTCTACTAGGAAACAGAGGAAGGTATGAACTCACACTTACCACAATCAATTTGTTTAGTTGTTGCTAATATCTCACCATAATTAGACATGGTTTTACCAAAGATAACGTTTACATAATCTAATACGATACTTTCCTATTGGAATGAAATCGAGGATGGTTAGTGCTAAAATGTTTTAAATGTATTGTGTGACATATAAAATTGTATAATTATGATCAAGACTATGGTCCCGAACCCCATATACCACAAATGTCTGGTAAGAACTCGAAGGAATCAAAAAAATAAATCTAAAATGTTTGAGCTCAAAGGAATCTAGTTGAAACTTACCGATAAAAAAAAAAGGGAATCTAGTTGATCGAGATCGAGATCGTGGGTTTGATTTTGGTGAGAGAAATTGCGAAGAGGGTTTGAAGGATAAAGGTGGTAGCCGGTTTTCCGGTTTCTTGGATATTTGGTTGGAGGGTGTACGAGTCCAAATTGTGCCCAATACAATGGGCAGACCCCGGCCCAACTCGGGGTCTGCCCAACACAAATTGGAATCTGGCAGTAACAGGACCCTTTAAAAAATAAGAGTCCAGTGATTGGGAAAAGTAAGGAACGTGAACCCATGGAACTGGCGTGAGTTCTTGAAGACACGCCCATTGGGTGGTAGGTGGTATAGTGAAAAAGATTAGAGACATGTTTTAGAAAATGATGATTGGCTTTGTTTTGTTACAATGTGATCAGAGAGAACCTGATTTACGAGAGACATGTTTTAGAAAATGATGATTGGCTTTGTTTTGTTTACAATGTGATTGTCATGTTTAGGATAAAATTGGTCATTAGATTTTAGTTACGTACATTTCTTTTTTGCTTTGTCATAAAACCGTGACACATATAGTGGTCCCACCTCGTTTAATTTCCTATGTAGTGTTGGGAACTAAAAACTAGAAATAATAAGTGAAAATAGAAAATAGAAAATAGACCAACCTTTTTACTTGGGGTGAAATCATGTGAGGATGGTAAATGAGTCTGACCTGCTCGGTTGTGGTTCAAGTGGCTCAATTAGTTTGTCATCACCATGCTTGAGTGCTCGACTCCAATATTATTTGGTAAACTATCCTAGTTAGTCGCCCCAAGGCGATTGCTTAACTTATTTCGAGCTCTCGCTCACATTGCAATAGGTTTTCAAATATGTATATTTGAAAATAAATAAAATATTGACCAAAGAATGTTTTCACATTATTTTTTCCAAATTAAATTGTTTTTTTAAATAATATATGATTAGTAAGTTTTTTTTTTAATAAATTTGGGGATGTAGCTCAATTGGTAGAGCATTGAATTACATTAATCAACTGTACGAGGATCGATACCTCGCATCTCCATTTATTTTTATTTTTATCTTTTTAATTTTTACCCAAATTTAGGCTATGTTTGATAGTCCCTATTTACCATGGCAAATGTCATTTATTTGCTAATGTTTGATGTGTGTTTCTTTCTTTTTTATGCTACAACACACACATATGACATACATATATATTATAGACTTAAAGGGATACACTAAAAGTCTTAGCAATATTTTGGTAGAGTACTTATGTCAGACGAGTTATAAGCCCATTTAGCTAGATCATGAGTTGAGCATTACAACATCTTCTTAACCATCTTAAATATGAAAAATTAAATTTACTAGCAGTTCTGATAATTGTTTTAGTAATGTTTTGTAAATACCAAACAATACTAGACTCTAGCTTGAGAGCTCAAATTGTTGATGACATTGATGTTGTCACCCTAAAAAAAAATGTTTCCTCCCTCCTAAGTGTTTTGCCAGCTACACTGCTACCTCAGCTATAAGAAGTTTACTCTCCTCTGCTAACCTTGCTGTGAATCTCCTCACTGCAATAACAATTAAAACTCCTTCATTCCAAGCCATAACAACAGCAGCTCCTGGTAGAGATATCTTATTAAAAGCACCATAAAACCTAACATTTATATAATCAGGCATGTGAGAGATCGAGGTTAAAAGTAGATATATTATTAATATTACTAGTTGATGTAGAAGCATGTGTGTTATGGTTAGTGTTTATGTTCCTAAGTGCAGTGTTCGAGTTAATACAAGAAGTAGGGTTTAAATTCTTCCCCTGTCAAAAGCTTTGAGTCTTCTTTTCCATTGAATCATTGTAGTTGTTAGTATATATATACCACCTATCAGCTGCTCCTTTGTCAAACTTCTCTAGATTCATATTATCCCACATAATTTACATTAGTGTACATGCATACACACCCAAGTTTGTTATGTCAAGGACCTTACTTTCACACCATTCCATGATCTCATCCACCCATTTTCTAATGGGCCATCTTCTATTAACCTCTATTTTAAAACCAAGTGGTGAAGCAAACCACAAATAAAGTTTTTGCCCAATCACATTCAAAAAAGATGTGTTCCACAGTTTCCTTATTCTTTTGAAGCAAAAACACATAGTATCATTGTTCTTTATCCTTTTTTGTATCTTTTCTCCAGTTGGCAGTATGTCCATATATAATTTCCACATGAAAATTTGTTCTTTAGCTGCCACCCTAGCTCGCCAAATTCTTCTGATAGTTTTTGTCTTGAAAAGTAAAGTCATAGTCCTCCCAATCCTTTGTTTTGAGCATATATGAAAATTAGATTTGAAAGATAATTTTCCTTTATTAATTAGTAGCAGGCCACCAGGTTAACTCATCCTCCCTTCCATCCTATGGTCTGATGTGTGTTACCTTGATAAACCCTGCTACTATAGGATAAAAAACTTCATCAATAAGCTGATTATTCCATGTTGATCCTTCCTGATTCATGAGATTTTTCACTTTCCAGTATTTATGGATCCCCACTGGTGGGGTGCAAATCCTTTATTAGTATAGGATGATCATGAAATTCTTATCATTTAAATCTCTCAAGTTCTGTTTGGCCAACAGAGCTTTGTTCATATCAGAAAATTTCTTGAAACCTAGTCCTCAAATGGACTTAAGTTTGCAAATTAAGTTTATCCCACTCAATAGTATAGATACGTACTCTTGGATTTATCATGTCCATGCCACCAAAACTCCCTACACACTTTATACATATTGTCACATACATATACAGGGAGGGAATAAGATGTCTTGGCATAAAGGGGTGTACCTTGAGCGACAACTTGGATCAAAACTGTTATGTCAACTTGAGATAAAAGTCTGGCTCTCCAACCTTTTATTTTATTATGTACAATATCCACGAAGTAATCAAAATTAGCTTTCTTGTTGTCAGTGAGTAAAATAGGAACTCCTATGTACTTATCTTTATTTGAAAATTCTCTCATATTCTAAAGTTTTCTCAAAATTTTCCTATGTTTAGCATGTACATTCATACGTTTTGTTTAGTGAAAAATAAAAATTATTTATATTACTATGCACTTAGTGATAATTGTATTGTTTCATTTTCTGTAATGATATATAATAGTATAAAAGTCTTATTTTAGCGTTAGAATTAAGAGTAATTTTTAGAAACTTAGGTTAATATATAGGTAATAGTCATTGTATATTTTCAAAAATGTCTTATATGAACATCATGATTATACTTGATGTATTTTTTGAGACCTAAGTTAGACTACTTAATTTTACATATCCTATGAGAATCTAGCCAAAAGTCTCATATGAGTGAAATATCTGAGTGATGATACAAAGGAATAGTCAATTTCGAATAAAGAAATCACATGTCAACTTGGTTGATCACCACATTATATCCTAAGCGAGAATTTATGCCATCTTTGAATCGGTATAGCCAAAAATTTACACTTATAATAATATTTTTCCGCTAGTCGCCCCACTGAGCATTTCTTTAGCCTTTTCATAAACCACAAATTCCTTACCCTCTATAAAACAAAAATAAAAAAATAAAATAGCCAACATATTCGATAAGTTTGAAAAATAGGATGAAGTGGAGAAAAGTGAAGAGAATGAAAGACATGTGCAAAACAAAAATTAGTTAGTTACTTCAAAAATAAAATAAATGAAAGTTTTCAAAAGAAAAGAATAATAAAAGTTAGAACTCCAAAAATATAGAATCAAAATGAGTCAAAAGCCAACACAAATTAAAAAGGCTAAGTATGGAACAAAAGTCTAGAAGCAAAGCAAGAACAAAAGTTTTCTTTAGTAATATAATTTGAAGACCCTATTTTCTCAAACTTGTCTATTTTGTTTATCCATTTCATTTATTCTTAAACCATCACCTAAGCCTTACTTAACACCTAATAAAGACCTCTAGCTCAATTAGAAATATGTTGTTGTGATAATAAGTGGTAGTTGTGTTTAATCGACCTCGGCTCCTTTGGACGTCATTGAGCTTGTGAGGAAAAGTGTGCCCACTGCACACTAGAGAGAGCAAAACTTGAGTAGAAAAATTATAGTGAATTGTGTCTTGACACATCCTTGTGAGAACCTATTTAAGGACGTTATTCCAAAAGTTTCATAAACGGACCTATCATGGCATTTTATAGCATAGTTCATTGCATGTATGTTTATTTTTAGATGATTTGATTATTATGCATGTATTAATTTAGGTTTTGAAATAACTGTTCATTATTCATTACTAGTGAAATGTATAAATATCTAAGATTAAATTAAGAAAACATTACTTTTATTTCTTAGTCGTCATAATATAGATGAAATTTATGAGTATCTTCTCTGGAAACTCTCACGAGACCAATAAACTCGTCCACTAGGGGTTTAAAAGGTTTGTTACACATGCTAAGTGTAATCATGATTCATACGAAAGTGAGTTAGGATTTTTTTTTTTTGTCATTAGTTTAGATTTAGTTTTGCTCGAGGACTAGCAAAATGTAAGTTTGGGGGTATTTGATAAGCACATAAATGCTACATTTATGCTCGCATT
This sequence comes from Coptis chinensis, assembly GCF_015680905.1. Classification (NCBI taxonomy): domain Eukaryota; kingdom Viridiplantae; phylum Streptophyta; class Magnoliopsida; order Ranunculales; family Ranunculaceae; genus Coptis; species Coptis chinensis. Next base: position 78,196,199 of record NC_141463.1, on the reverse strand, counting down.
TACATTAAGTTGTCCAGCTAATTTATATATTCTCCTTTAATTAGTTTGTTTCATTGGTTTTACAGATCAAATTGACATGAACGCGACGAAACGGGCTGAGACTGGAGACTTTATGGGATTGTAAAATCCTCATGGTTTGATTACAGAGAGGATACTCGATACAAGGTTGAAAATGACATGTATTAACCATTCTGAAGCTTCTGTGAAAAGTTGGAATGGTTCGGTCAAAGTCAGAGGGCACCCGCCCTCTATTATGCCTAATCCCAAGGGCACACCCCTCCTTCTCAGTACGATAGAAACAGTAATTAGAAACTCGATAGCTCTTTCCTAATCTCTCGCAGACTCAACCAAATAAGAAGTTCCAACTCCAATCAAACTCTATTGGATACCCTAACCCAAACCCTATATAAACATTGGGAGACCGAGACTGAAGGGGGGGTTTCTTTTTGGAGAGTGCAGAGAATAGAGAACACAACTGTTGGAGGCTGGAATAGACAAACTGGAGATGAAGAAGAACCAACACAGCAGCATCGGTTTAATGATGGCTTCTTCACCTTTAAATTTCGTTATCTTATTTGTTATGTGTAACTAAATTCAGTTTAGGATAGACGGAGTCTTAAATTATTGTTAGTATTTTGGGATTGATTCCTATGATATTCAATAGGCTTCATGTTCAATAAACTCTTCAATGTTCGTAAGTTAATAACTAAGATTTAATCTTTCATATTGTATGTGATGTATGCGATATAGTTTGATATCTGTCGTTATTAATTAAGCATGTCTTAAATGTTTGAGTCAAGTTTGTTTATTACTCGTGCGGTAAGAAGACAAATAATTATTTAAACTTGACCATAGTGCTAAACTGTTAAAAGATACATATCTATTAATATATGTCACGTTAATTAAAAACAATTGATCTTAAATGTTTGAGTATAAAACTGTTTATTGAATTTGATTCTATAATTACAAACAATGGTTTAAGAATAATTATTTGAACTTGACCATAGTGCTAAACTGTTAGAAGATACATATCTATTAAGAATTGTCACGTTCACATCATCGAGAAAACAATTGATATTCATCGATAATGCTACTTGTATAAAAACTAAAATATTGAATTTGATTCTATAATTACAAACAATGGTTTAAGATGGAGTCAATAGTCCTAGAATTATCTCAAATTGATAATACTCAATTATTTAGTTTATTTCTTTTGTAGTTAAATTAATTAGGTTTAGTAATAGTTAATTCAAATCTTTATAAAACAAACCTTGTTCGGATTAGGTTAGGAGATATTCTAGTACTCAATTGTTATAATAAGAAGCAATCCCTATGGGATCGACCCATTTTCCATAATTGTTTTCAATTTTCAACCATAGCTGTGTGCTTGCGGTTATTATAATATGGTTAAATTAGCTTATTAATTTAGGTTGTCTAATTACCTATCAATGTATCATGTTTTTAGTGTTTTAATCTCGTGTCGTCTATCTTGCACAATGAAATAAAAACACATATTGTGGTGGCCAAATATTGTACACTAACGATATTTGCCCTTATTTCAATCATTGTATAATTGCATGTACAAAAGAGAGAGAAATGAATGGACACATGGCACAAAACTATTGGATGAAACACATGTGGAAACAACTATAAAAAAAAAGGAAGTGTGTTGGGGAGGGAGAGCTGAATTCATTCTACAACAATCAGGAGACACAACATTTTAGGAGAGAGAAGCTCTACATTTATTACTTGTAACAAAGAGAGAAAGAGAAAAACCTTGTAACATCATTTCACCATTAATGAATAAGAAAAGCTTAATTGATTCTTTTTATCATTTCTTCTCTTGCATCTCACATTAGCGTCGTCCCCTCTTCGAGAAACAAATTCAAGTTTTCTTGTTAGAGTGAAATTGATGAAGAGGAGATTGATTTGTCAATTTAGTTTTTCTTGCTGTCCACATTAAAGCTTCTTGAATCTATTGTTATTTGATGGCTTCTAGAAGAAGATTACTTAAGATGATGAATTCATGGAGCTAGAAACAATGGTGATGAATCTTGGTTGAGTAGATGGGTACTGCGTTAGGTGAATGAAGGGAAAGCCGATATGCATCTCAATATGGAAATACTATGATGATGAATCTTGGGTAAGAAATTTCTCAAATATGGGAAATGAATATTTAAGATGAGAACCAATGTTGAGGTCAAGATTGAGGATGCCGATATCCCGATACTGACATCAACAGAACTATCAAGATAAGTTTCTTGGTTTCATTCTTGATTTCTTGTTATTTCTATTTATGAAAGAGAAATTGCTTCTCTAATTACTTTAATTAAGTTTCAGATAATCAACATTGGCTTCAAGGAACTAACTATATATTGTTTCATTGCCGATATGAAGCTCACCCAAGACCGATAGTAAAGACTTGTGTTCCTTAATCGAACCAATCAACAACCGGAAAACTGATATGAAGAATCGATGTTGAGATAAAAAATACACTTGGGGGCGTCCTCCGTTTAACCAATTTTGATACCGAGACCAGAATCAAAGTCGAGACCAAGACCAATAACCAAATTACGAGACCGAACCACACAACAACAACCCAACTTCGATACCCCACTGCCGATATACAATCGTCCAAACATTAAAATGTTTCCACCATATCAACTCAACTTTACTCGAATTTGAAGACAGAAATCACAACCGATATCAAGAAAAGAGAAAATATTCAAGATCCAATTTTGATACCGATACCAGAGGTGACCAATTACCAATACCAGAGTCATGCCGAATTAAACACTAACAACAATTTTGATACCGAGCTCCCACAGCTTTGGACAATTCAAGAAAGTTTTGGACAACCAAAAGATCGAACTGTTGAGCTAAGTTTTCTATACTCCTCCTTAAATTTTGTTTTCTTTAAAACAACCTCAAATTGATTTCTATAATTTGATTACTCTTACAATTCATTTCAATGGGGCTTTTACGTTTGATAAGAGCCCAAAACTGTAGTTTTAACCCCTTAATAATCATACTTTTAGACCAATTATGTGAGTAATAAATAAAAGTTAACACTGATTACGTGTTTTTATGCATTTCAGGCTTCAAAGTCCATTATGTGCAGAAATGTGCTACTTTGGCGAGATAAAGGAGCAAGGATTGGTTGCTAAGAAGTTCTGTGATAAAGGCCAAGATTCAAGGAGACAAAGCCTTTCTAAAGCCCGATAAAAGCTAAGAAGTCAAAGTCAACGCGGGTAGAAACAGCACACAAAGTCAGCAGAACTTCCGAAGGCCGTATCTTTGGACTCAGACCTCGGAATTGGGTCTACCTTATGTCAAAACAACCGGCTCAGGAAGAGCTTTCTAATGATCCAAGTTTTGACCCAGTCAGAGGAGCAGAAGTGGACAAAAAGTCTGTTGAAGCCAAATCCAGATGAAGAGCCCTTTTTGGACTAAAAGAATTGGGTTTTGGGCCCGATTTTCCGGCCCAAAACATGGCTCCAAGCCCATGCACGATTTTTGGATCTAAAGCATATAAAAACAAAAGCTTAGCTCTTTGTTAATGGTAGTTAATTAGACCTAAACTATAGATAATTCTAGATCTAGTTTTAATTGTTTTTAATTAAGTTAGTTTCAATTCAATTCTTGTTTTAGATTAAACTCTTAAATAATTGTTCTTCATCATTAGATAAATAAAATAGTAAATTCTTATTCATTTCGATTTTTGTCATTTACAATTATTTAGATCTAAATTCCTTTATTACTTGTTATTCATTTTCTAGTTATTACCTAAGATTTCAATTAATGTTTAGACAAATTGCATAAAGATAGAATTTTTATATGATGTCTAGTTTTAATTCAATGGGAAATAATAGTTGTATGAATCAAGGCTAAACCTCCATTAGAGGGGTTGAAGAAGCCTTGATGAAGCTTGATCTTTGTTAAACTTAGAAATCGTCGTGATAATTATTCCACTCTAGAAACGATTAATTTACCATGAGAATAGGTTTAATCGCTCACATGCTAGTTATGAATTGGTAGAAATGTCATGTATAATTAGGGATTAGAATTACTATTTTGATATGTGAAGCATTCAATTTGGATCACGACGAGTCTTTGTTAGTAGGATTAAGTCGAGTTAAGGTGGATTCAATTCCCTTTAATTCTTTATCTAGATTCAAACCCTTAGCATTCTCTCATTTTAAGTTATTCAGAATTTGTTAATTGAATTCACCTCGTGAGTATAGAATTCCCCTCGTAAATCTCTCACTAGACTTATGATTGATTAGTAGGACACGAAACCATCGCATGCTAAAGAACTAGGAGTGGAACAAACTTCCTACTCCACTATATCTTAATTTGATTGAGAGTAGAAAACTTTGATAAATTAGGCTCATAATATCGTTTAGTTTTACTTACGTTTAGAGTTTCATCGCTTTATTCGTAGGTAAACTATCATTTTTACGTTTATCAATGTTCTTGGGTTTAAGAATCATTAGAAGATAAGGGTATAGAGAAATAATGAAATTTCTGTCGCTTTGGGTATTTGGACTTGACAGTCGATGTACAGTAATTGAATTGGTTGTAGTGGGAACTAAGGTTTTTAGTGAAGAATCTGATGAGATTGGTGATTGAGAGAAAAGTTGGAATTTTTTGTTGTTTCTTGGGTGTCTGTTTTGTGGGAAAAGAAATCAAAATGAAGTTTAAGAGATCTTTATTCACATCTCTCTATATTAAAGCCGAGTATATCTTATGTAGACAATCTATTTTCTAGGTGGCACATTCTTGAGACATAGGTATGCCACGTGGACACTCTTAATTAATCATAAAAAGTTTCCTAATACAACATGAACTCTTAATCTCAAGAAGTTTCCTAATACATGAGAACTCTAATAAGTCAATCAACATCTCGCAAGAAAATCTCATACAACTTTGATAAGGAAACCTTGCTAAATCAACTCTAAATATTTACACTAATAATTATCAGTCGTTGAATTTCTTGCAATAAAAAGCTAAAGAACTTGGCAAATAACAACCTTTGCAAGCAATCCCCCAAAAATGTACCCCCTTCTCTGGTTTTACATGATTTACTATAATAGATGACCACTCTCTCACGCTTTTTTTTTTCTTCGTCAAGTTTTGCTTAGATTTATATTGTACGTAATGAATCATGAATCATTTTCCAGAGGTATTGTTATAGATACTCTATCAATTCTATCAAGCATTTTAATCTCTCGGTTATAGGTATTGTTACTTCTAAATTTTCCGTGCAGGTCTTTACCTTAATAAGTTACATACTGAGTTATAATGTTACATTGTCATTTGGTCTTGCAACAATTAGGGCTTAACCGGATTCAATCAGAAGATGCTATCCAAAAATATTATGCATATTGGCAGGTGAGATTGACGTATAATGCTAGAAAATTTTTGAATGGTTATGGAGCATATGGATTTTCGATCAAGAAAAAGCATATATGTGATGCTATATTTGTAATCCTTTAGGTGTAGGAAATAGGTTTGTGATGCTATAATTGTATTTATTGTACATCTGTTTGTGTGATTTCATTATCCTTGCTAATATAAGTGTTGCTATTAATTAGGGGATTCCTAATGTATGGTATAACAAATCTTATTATTGTTAAAATATATTTATAGGAACTGAATGTTCACATATGAGATTGAGAACAAAAATGGTTAGCAATGTAGCCAATTCAACAGCTACAACACTATGCATATGCAATTTGTGGCACCAAAAGTAACTAGATCATTGGGTCGTCATTACTGATACATGCAACTTAGTATAGCATGAAGATCATGAGTTTTATAAACTGATTAAAATTTAAGACTCAGAACTGATTGAATTGGAGTGGTTTTGTTGATTTTTATCTAAACAACTCACAGAGTTTAGGCTATGCTGCCACAATCAAATAAACTAATGAGCTATTACAAACTTTGTAGAGTAGTAGAACCGTGATCGTTCAAAATTACCACTTTACAAAAATAACAATTTTGAGGACATTCGTGCATATTGGGAGTCACAAAAATCTCTGATTTTTTCAAAAAAACGTAAAAAGTCTCCAAATTGATAGGTTACCTGTCACAGCCCGAATTTTTAAACAATTAAAAAAATGAATATTTGAAATATAAATATCTCAAACATCACTATATTCAATTGTCTAAAAACCCAGGCTATGACGGGGTGGATACTACACATGCCAAAACCGAAAACCCACATCATAAAAGAATCTTAACAACAAAAATAATCTCCAAAATTCTCTTTATTACTTTATAAAAAATAAGTCTATCTTCCGTCCCAATAAAACATCAAACCGCTCTAAGAATAACAGGTCTTCAACATCATATTTTCATGTCATATGAAAAGAAACTACGTTATTACATACTTCCAAAAGGTCAGACCTAATAAAAATAAACTCCCAGACTGCTCCAGATCAAATCCAAATCAAACGCTAAAATTTGCCTTCCACCTATGTTCCCAATAACATACCCACGCTGCAAAACAAAGCAAACATGGGTCACAAAATGGAATTTGCTTTGGTATGAGTAGACTAACCACATAAAACCATTATCATACTTTAATTATCCAAACAATCACGTTATATTTTCCCATAACTTAATCATTCTCGGCTTGGAAGGCAGTAGTTCCGTCATTTCAACCGGCATATTTTCTCCCAAAGCAAAACTTCCATTATATTAACTCATTCTAATAACTTCGTTTTAATATCTAAACCATTGAATTAAAACTTACCGATATCCATTTTGATAAGGGTAGGACTGGCCCCTCACAAAATGTTATTAAGTCCTACCCTCCCCGCAAAAGAAAGTTAGAACTTCTATATAATATATGTAGATATTATATTAGGTATTCAAAAGTAAACCCAAACACTCGCATAATCAAAGAATACAACTAACCCACAAGGCGAATACCTTAGCTCCTCTCTAGGGCAGTCCAAAGAATCTGGTCATTCATGGCACATTCAATGAATACCCATAGATAACGCTAACGGGCCATTTATGGCACATTCAATAAATGACCACCTAACATATGACATCAACAGTCATAAAACTCAATTCCAAAACTTTAGACGTGGAGAGTTCTAAAAGGTTGTGGTAAATTGTTTACGCATTATTGAACTTTATTGCATATATTATTTCAGAGAACGAAAGAGTATCTTGATTAATGTATTTTTTGTTACGCGTTATTAATTTCATGGATGTATAAGTGTCATAGCGTTACATATCACAAAAACTGAAATATCACATAGTAGTTAATACACATACACACGTATATATAACGGTCTTAGCCTAAAGCCAAGCATGCTAATAGCCCTAGACCTATCCTAATAGCCCAAATCATTATCCGAGTTAAAAGGTCAAATTGGGTCAACTGGTCAAAGTCAACCATGGTCAAAAGTCAACTCTAGTCAAAGTCAACCCTGGTCAAAGTCAAAGTCGACCTGCCAAGGGTCAACAGCAGTCAACCAGTCTAAACTTATCTAACCCCAAAAGCCCAAAGCCTAAAGCCCATAGTCTAAACTTAAATCAAAAATAAAATCTAAAGTTTAACACACAAGCCCAACCCACGGTTTGGCCCAAACCCAAATTCGAATTTACTGTTCATCTTCCTTCCTCACCAAAACCTCCACCAGCTCTAGCCACCACCGGCCATCACTCAAGATGAGTTGGTTCTATCCAACCCACACTAGAAATGGTTCGGCCCAAGCCCAACATCAAAAATGAATTTCGCTGTCATTTTCTTCCTCACTCCACCAGCGCCACCGCCACCACAACAGCCACCACCGGCCACCTATAACCAAAATGAACCCAGCGGTTTTCATCCCCACGAAAAACCCCACCTACCTATACCAACAAATCATAATTTCCTTACATTGTAAGAATTCGAATCGACGCCATTAAAGCTCTCTCAGAGCTTCCACAGGTATCGCTCGGCACCACTGAGCCATCTCCACTCAACACACAGCCCTCAACACCTTACCCAACATCCTCCATGTTCAATTCAATCAACAGAAAACAAATCCAAGATATAGAATTCATCAGACATCAAATGAAAACAGTTTACATTCTCAACAATTAATGAGTTTTTGATTAAATCTAAGCACGATGAAATACTTAATTCCATGGAAACTCGATTCCATTTATAGTTAAACAGAAAGACAACGTCTTCCATTTTCCCTTGATATCCGAGGACGGGGTTGCAGTATATCTGTTCCTTTGCGTTATACATCTTGTTTTCCTTTATATACCATATAGTTCAAACAATAACATTCTTATACGACCAAATTTCCACAACTTTACAGTCGAAAACAAAAACGACGATCCAAAGAAGAAAACAAAATTAAAGATTTTCAAAGTGTAATTTTTTTATATATTTGAAAGCATCTACTCACTTTTAGCGCGCTCCGACTATCAACCAGCTACCAGAAAAATCTTCCTTTTCTTCTTTCAGAAAAATCCCGATTTTCTGTATTGTTTTTCCCCAAAATCTCTACGTGAGAAAACTCACCGAAAAACAAGGACAACACTTATCTATTTACCTACGGGGCTTTTATCCTTATCTGATAGTTATCTATATTTAGTTTAACCTATTATCATTATTATTATTATTATTATTATTATTATTATTATTATTATTATTCTTAGGAAAATAAAAGAAGAAAAACACGGGGTGTTATATTACCGAATTTCAAAACGAATAAAAAATAAAAATGGTAAAGGTCTCATAATTCTTGATGTTTACTAATTTTTTCCGATCTTTTTGATAATGGATAGCTTTCTATTATTTTATTTTAATATTTTATTTTCTAAATTGCAATTATTTGTAAGATATCGTAAGATATAACAAGACTTTACATATATGTTTGCAAATTTTGAATTTGATATATGCTCAAAGTAACCTTGACATGATGCATAATCACATGCTGCATACTATTTTATGTTTTAATTATTTATGGCTTTTCCAAAAAAAAATCATTTTTTTAACGAATTTGTACGACTTAACGATTTCATCCTTGCCGAATTAAGGATGAATTCTGAATTTGTGACTATGATTGGTAGTACCTAGCTAGCGAATTTGTCACTGCACATAATAATATGTCAGAGGTCAAGATCAAAACAGATGGAGTTGATGAGGGCAATCTAGGACTTGAAGTAATATGAGCATTTTATAGAGAAGGTTTAGATAACATTGGAAAATGATTGGCCAGGGTATCACCACTAATTATTGAGCTAAATGGCATCCTATGGTGGGGAGTGTTGCTTTAACGTATGTGCGAAACAAGAAGAAGATTTGAAGCACACGCTATGGAGATTCTCATTTGGAAAATAATCCAGGAATTGGTTCGTTACTAGGCAAATTCAAATTTAAATGCCACTTTGACATCTTTGAAGATGCACTGGAGATACCAATTCAATGGATTATGGTCATTTACTAAAACACATATGGAAGCAACTACACTAGGTGGGATGATAACTCTATGGGAACACAACATTAAGTTTTAGATTTTTTTATGAAGATATCAATTAACCATGCAAGATTAAAAGTGGAATCTCTAAAAGAGCCCGACCATATAGCTGGGTAAAAAACCTTGTATATATTATAACTCTACCCTCTTCAATTGAGGAAGTGTTTCTAGAGTGTTCACGTGTCATGGCTAATTAAGAAAAAGTAAGAGATAAAATAGGAAACAAATATTTATTTTTATCGTTAGATATATATTATAGATATACCCTCATAGAAACTCCAATTTTTCTTAAACTCTATTACTAAATATAAAAATTATGATATAAATAAGGAAACAATCCCATCTAAAGTTTCACAGACTCTCCAACTTTTCTTAAACACTATAACTAATTACAAAAAAAATAATCCCATCTAGAGTTTCACAGAATCTCCAACTTTTCCTAAACAATATAACTAATTACGAAAAAAAAAATAGGAGACAAAAAACTAAATTGCTAAAAACAATAGTTTCCATCGAAAACAATTTTCCTAAAACCCTTTCGATTTTATGTGTCATCCACTGTGTGATTTAAACATTTATTCATAGTTAAGGATTCAAAAAATCACAATTATGGCCATGATATATATATATATAATTCGGCGGAATAACAAGATTCAGTTAAAGTGGACGTTGGGCTTAAATAAATTATATACCAAACCAAAACAAATTACATATGGAAAATTAAATTATACAAAAAATAACATCACAAAATATATAATAGAAAATGAAAAAAAAAATAACGACAAAACAATAATGACAAATATTTTAAAACATATATAATACTGAATGAAACTAACGTCAAAAAACAATTAATGGGGAACCGAAAACTGAATCCTCAAATAATATTTAATGGGAAATCGAAAACTTGATGCAAATGCAAGTATTAAACTAATCCTAAAAAGTAATTAATAGAAAATCGGAATATGGATATAACTGCATTAAACGTTACCTCAAAGAATAATTAACGGGAAATCAAAACTTGGATACAAATACATCAAACTAACATAAAAAAATAATTGTTGGGAAATCGGAAATTGGATGTAAATGCATTGAACTAACCCTCAAAGATTAAATTAATGGTAAATCGGAAACTGGATGCAACTGCATTGAACTAACCTCAAAGAAAAATTAATTATAAATTGGAAACATGATGCAAATGAGTGGAACTAATCTTAAAGAATAATGAATGGGAAATCGGAAACCGGATGCAACTGCACTTAACTAATCTTAAAAAATAAACTGAATGCAAATGTATTGAACTAACCTCAAAAAATAATTAACAAGAAATTAGAAACTTGATGCAAATTCATTGAACTAACCTCAAACAATAATTAACAGGAAATCGAAAACTAGATACAAATGCAACCTTACCAAATAATAAACGATAAATCAGAAACTGTATGCAAATGCATTAAACTAATCTCATAGAATAATTAAAGGGAAATAAGAAAATGGATGCAAATACATTGAGCTGACCTCAAAGAACAATTAACAGGGAATTGGGAATTGGATGCAAATATATTGAACTAACCGCAAAGAATAATTAAAGAGAAATCGGAAACTGGATGCAACTGCATTGAACTAACCTAAAAAAAATAACAGGAATCGAAAATTGGATTAAACTGCATTGAACTAACCTCAAAATATAAATAATAGAAAATCAGAAACTGGATGCAAATACATTGAATTAACCTCTAAACATAGTTGGATTATATGTTGTGAGAATGTCTCGATAAGTATAGTTTTGTATTTAAAATGATGTTTATCTTATCTTTTTCTGTATGATTGGTAACTCCTTGCTATTCAAGTGGCTTCAATATATATGAATTTCGCCTTATTAGGCAATCTCACAAAACTTCAATCAAACTTTTATTATTAAACAACAAAATGAAGTTGAAGGGTTTTATCAAAGATAGGGGTTTTTTTTTTTAATAGAGAGTGAGGTTTTCACGTTATAAGAAATTTGGATGAGTGATCAATATAATATTAATATATAATAGTTCTGTATATTTGCAAATATTTTTTAGAATAATTAATATAACAACACCCGTTCATAGATAATCTTTGCAAATTCCACATAGTGAGTCATGAATAATTTAAAGAATAATTAACAGAAAATCAAGAACTAGATAATCTTCGATGATCCCACATAGTAAATCAAACATAATTTATTTTTTATGTCATGTTTGCAAGGACACTACAGATGGATTAGTAGAAATTGGTATTACACACCACATTGGATAATTAAAAGGAAATCAAAAATTGGATTCAAATACATAATTGAGCTCAAAGAGTAATTAACGGGAAATCAAAAACTTTATGCAAATGCAATAAACTAAACTCAAAAAGTAATTAACTAGAAATCAGAAACTGGATGCAATTGCATTAAACTAACGTAAGAGAATAACTAATGGAAAATTAGAAATTAGATGTAAATCCTTGAAAAATATTTAATGGGAAATTGTAAATGGTATGCAAATACATCAAACAAACCTCAAATAATAATTAATGGAAAACGGAAACTGGATGCAAATGCATTGAACTAAACTCAAAAAATAATTAACAGAAAATCAAAAATCGAATGCAACTACATTGAACGTGCAATTGAATATTGAAAACCTCATAGAATAATTGGTGGGAAATCAGAAACTAAATGCAAATATGCATTGAAATAACCTCAAAGAATAGTTAACGTGAAATCAGAAACCGGATGTAATTGCATCATATCGAATTAACCTTAAATCATAAATAATTAGAAACTAGACGCAGATGTATTGAACTAACCTTAAAGAGTTATTAACGGAAAATCGAAAATTGGATGCAAATGCAATGAACTAATCTCAAAGACTAATTAACGAAACATTGAAAAATGGATGAAACTGCACTGAACTAACCTAAATGAATAATTAACAGGAAATTATAAATTTGATGTAATTGCATTGAACTAACCTCAAAAAATAATTAATGGAAAATCGGAAACTTAATGCAAATGCATTGAACTAACCTCAAAGAACAATTAACATAAAATCGGAAATTGAATGCAACTGCATTGAACTAACCTCAAAAAATAATTAACGAAAAATCAGAAACTGGATGCAACTGCATTAAACTAAAATTAGAGATTAACTAACGGAAAATCAGAAATTGGATGCAAATGTATTGAAATAACCTCAAAAAATAGTAAACTGAAAATCGGAAGCCGGATGTAACTGCATCGCACTGACCTCAAAGCATAAATAACTAGAAATTGTAAACTATCAAACTAACCTAGAAAAACAATTAACGGGAAATCAGAAACTGGATGCAGATGTATGAAACTAATCTCAAAGAGTAATTAACGAAAGATTGGAACCTGGATGCAAATGCATTGAACTAATCTCAAAGACTAATTAAAGAAACATCGAAAACTAGATGCAACTGTACTGAATTAACTTTAATGAATAACTAATGGGAAATCATAAAGTGGATGCAATTGCACTAAACAAACTAACCTCAAATAATAATTAATGGGAAATCGGAAATTTGATGCAACTGCATTGAACTAATCTCAAAAAATAATTAATGAGAAATTGGAAACTGAATGCAACGTACTACAATGAACTAACCTCAAAGAATAATTAATGGAAAATCAGAAACATATGTAGGGGGAATAAATGTCTCGACAAATATAGTTTTGTATTTTAAGTAGTATTTATCATAATTTTTTTATTATGATTAAGAATGTCTTGCTATTCAAATAGTTTCAATATTATCTTCGTCACATTGGGCATTATTACAAAACTTCAATTATTAAACTCAACAACAAAAAGAAGTCGATCAGTTTATCAAAGTTTGGTGTTTTCTTTTTATAGAGAGTGGTGCAAGAAATTTGAATGACCGATTAATATAATTTTCATATCTCATAGCTATGTATAGTTGGTAATATTTTTTACAATAATTTAATATAACGACACTCGTTTGTAGAACGGGTTCGGAAGCTAGTTAATTACTGATAGAGGGGCAAGAATTTCAAAAGAAGGAAATTCGATGCCCATATCACACAACTGAGTTACATAGCCGATATATTCAATTAATCATTTGGGTCGAGATGCCGTGTTTATTGATTGGGACAGTTTTTGGACCCCCGATACTCAGAAAATTGAAGTTAGACCAATCATGTTATTTGAGGTTTTGAAATTTTGATAGCTCGATATAAAATCAACGCTTTGGGGCGACTTGTCATTTTAATAACCGATATACAGCAACAATGTAGAGAGAGTAAATCAAACATTTCGAGGCCGATATAGCTAGGTCAATAATTTTGAGCTGATATAGGAAAATCACTTGGGGCCAAAACTGGTATACCACTCCAGACTGATATAAATAAATTCATTTGGAGAAAAAAAAATTATTGCCGATGTAAGACTATTCACCTTAGGGGCCAATATTTTATGATATTTCATTGATGATTTAAGGTAAATAAAAATATTTTAAATACCGATATAAAATTATCGCTTGGGGAGTGACTTTTTAATGACAATATGGATGGATCAGTTGAATATGGGTATTGGATGAAGAGCTGAAATATTTTTTTTTTTATCAAATTTTATTTTTAATTCAAAATTTTAATTGCATGTCAAAATCATAATTTTGGATTCAAAAATTCATTTTATCAAAATCAAATCCTATTTCGAATTCCAAATTTTCTTTTATCAAATTTTATTCGAATTCAAAAAATTTAATTGTCAAAAATTCTTTATATCAAAATTCTACTTCAAATTCAAAATTTTCAAGTTGTGGAGAATCCTTATAAGAGATCTACGCATCGTCTCTTATGTTTTATTCAAGAATGATGTATAGCCAAAGGCAAAATCCTAACTAAAGTTCAAAAATTTGTTGAGTTGTAGAGAATCCTTATGAGTGCTCTACGTATCGTCACTTATGTTATTCAAAAACAATGTATGGCCAAAGGCAAAATCCTAACTAAAGTTCAAAAAATTTATTGAGTTGTGGAGAATCCTTGTGAGTGCTCTACACATCATCTATTATGTTATAAAGAACAATGTATGACCAAAGACAAAATCCTAAGCTAAAATAATAAAAAATAAAAATAAATAAATAAATAAAAAATGTCATCTAGAATTTCAAAAAATTAATTGCAAAAATTGCCATCTCGGATTTCGAAAAATTGCCATCTCGAATTTCAAAAAATTAATTGCAACAATTGCCATCTTGGATTTTGAAAAATTGTCATCTCGGATTTCGAAAAATTATTTACAAGAATGCCATCTCAAATTTTGAAAAGTTACTTACAAAAAATCTCATCTCAGATGAACAATGCCGATATGCAATATCGGATGAATAGTATATCAATGTACAGTATCGAATGAACAATGCCGATATACAATATCGGGCGAATAGTATCGGATGTATAGTGTCGATGAACATTATCGGATGTATAGTGTCGATGTACAGTATTGAATGAATAGTGTCAATGACTAATATCGGGGTATACAATGTCGATGCACAATATGTATGGACAATCGAAAAAAAAAAAAAAAAAAAAAATAATAAAAAAAAATAAAATAAAAAAAAAATAAAATAAAATAAAATAAAAAAAATACTTTCTATTGCTTTTCGAAATCTTCAAATTTTCACTTAAAAAATTGAAATTTTTCGAGAAGAGATAATGTAATGGCTTATTTCAATCATTGTATAATTGTAGATACAAAAGAGTGAGAAAATGAATGGACACATGGCACAAAACTGTTGGATGAAACATGTGTAAACAACTATAAAAGAGGAAAGTGTGTTGGAGAAAGGAGAACTAAATTGACGTAACATTTTAGGAGAGAAAAGTTATGCATTTATTACTTATAACAAAGAGAGAAAGATAAAAACTTTTTAACATTATTTCACCATTAATGAATAAGAAAATCTTAATTGATTCTATTTATCAGTCTTCTCTTCCATCTCACACATATATGGAGAAATGTAACAAACAAAAAATTTGATCGGGTTAATGAAATAGGAAGAAATTGAATCTGTTAATATCCAATCCGATCAGTTAAATGGATTACTTAATTGGGTTCTCCTGTCAGGTAAAACATAAGCAAAACCGGATCACCAGCAATATATATATGGAAATCACACAGTAAAACGACAAAGCAAATAAGCAATAACAAATAATGAAACACAAACAATAGCAAGGAGCACAGTATGTAACGTGGTGCATAATCCAAGGGTGAAATTGATAGGTGGGAATCTATTAGATTTTACAAGCTCAGCTACTAAACAATAAAGGACGAAACTGGTTGGTCTCATTCTATTCTCACGTTCTCATAATTCACTCTCATATACAAAACCACCTTGTTTTGTTTAGTCGATTTGTTTCAAAAATCAAATTGAAGTTGGTAATTGGATTATATGTAAGATTATTACACGTGTCATCTTTTTAATTAGGAAAATATTAAGAAATATGTGTTTGACATGTGATGGGTATTTCAAACATTACACCAACTTTTAAGTGATGATTTGAGTCAAGTAACACTTAGCCTATGGTCAAACTGGTCAAGTGACGGAACTAGGGTCAATTCCTAATTACACATTATTTAGTCCTTAATGTCTAATTCCTTATTATTGCTATAGGGGTAGAACTTGGGTCAGATTAGCCCAAACCCGATGGACTAAAACTCGACGTTTGTTGGTCCTGGGCTGACATGTCAGATCCGTGGTCCAAATTTGGTTTTGTAAAATCAAAACCCGACTCGGTTTTGGGTTGGGCTCGGGTTAGAATATCAAAAAACCGAAAAACTAGAGCCCGTGCATATATGTACATATATATTTCATTCATTCTATTTTTGTAAAAAAATAAGGTTGAGAATCTCTATTTTAGAGAAAATAATGTAATCAACAAAGTTAGTTTTTCTTTCAAATAATCAAATCTCTTTGATTTAATTAGAAGATTTCAATTTCAGTGTTTTTTATCATAATTCCAAAAAAAATCTAAAAAGTTTGACGACCTGACATAACCCGACCCAACCCGAATTGGTTGGGTTAGGACTTGAGCTGAAAATTTAAGAACCGACTAGGACTTGGTCCCGGACTTGAGTTAAAACATTTGAAACTTGAGTTGGGCTTATATTTTAAGAAATTTGGGGTTTGTCTCAACCCGACCCAACCCAAGTCTCTCTCCTTATTTGTTCCACCCCTAATCAACTAGGACCAATACCTAAAAATCTTATATATTATTAATAAGCTTTATTAATAAATTGGGGAATGTAGCTCAATTGGTAGAGCATTGAATTACGCTAATCAAATGCAAATAAATGACACTATTTGATGTGTGTTTTTTTCTCCTCCAACACACACATATGACATACATATATTAAAGGAATACACTGAAAAAACAATATTTTGGTAGAGTACTCATGTCAGACGAGCTATAAGCCCATTTAATTAGTACACATCTCTCTTACTCCTATGTAAACAAAACTACAAACATTATGGTCAAGAGTCATTGTTTACCTCATAGTCATCGACACAAAAATGGGGGAAAGTTTTTTTGTTCAACAAAAGAAATAGTGTTTACTTCACAATTGGTGGATAGGGGGGGGTTTACACTCAACTGTTATACTTGACAGTTATTGCGTAGTTATGGTAAATCTCATGGTGCAGATATGTAAAATAATTGAAGTTGAATGAGTTCATTATACAAATTTTCTTCTCACGAAGAGTTAAACTTCGAAATTCCGTCCAATTACCTACGTTTTTCTTATTAAAAATGTTATATGTTATTTTGAATGAATAAATGACACAATTTTAAAAGAAAACTATTTTTCATTGCCTAAAAGAGCACTCTTCGTCTTTTATACTCAAAAAAACAAATGGACATGGAGAATCTCGAATCTTTACTTCACTACTCATCCAGGGAAGGTTGTTTCTAATATATATATATATATATATTCCACCCTCACCACCTAAAAACAAGTCACCCTTTTCTTCAAATATCAGCTCGAGCCTGTTATTCTCATCTCTAAACTCTTTCTCTGTGACTCTGCCCAAAGACACAACATGGATACATCACCCTACGTTGACTTTCTTAAAGGCATGGTGAAACCACTTCTTGCAACTTCAGTTGTGTTCATGGCAGTGGCTTTATCTTTTGTTCAGAAGTTGGGGTTAGGGACAGAGATGGTTTACGCGATCATAAGAGCTTTTCTTCAGTTATCTGTTGTTGGTTTTGTTTTACAGTTTATTTTTAGTCAGAAGAATGCTGGCTGGATCGTTCTTGCTTACTTATTCATGGTGCAGTTTTCTATCTCTCTCTCTTTTATTTGTACCATTTATTATTAATGATTATATTTCTGAGATGTTTTGATAGTGATGTATGGATCAATTGATGTTTTATATACGACTCATATTGATTGAATATGACACTTTGGGCGGATATCCTTGTACAAAATTACTAAACGATGATACTTAATCGGGAGCAATTTATACTAATAGACCAACTTGAGTAGAGATGGGTGAGGCAAAGAAGTCTGGAAACCCTCATTCTGGGATTATACACAAGGAAGTTAGATATATCAGAACAAAAAGAATTTGCTAAAATGTGTTTGGTGTCGGAAAAGTTGAATGATAAGGGACCTTGCTGATACTTTGCCCGCCATCGGATGACACTGGTGATTATAAAATGCCCCTTACTGATGCATTCTTATTTTTTATCCTTCTGCAGGTTTCTGTGGCTGGTTATACAGCAGGTCAGCGCGCAAACCATGTTCCACGTGGGAAGTTTATTGCCGGTGCTTCAATTTTGGCAGGAACCTCCATAACTATGCTTGTGCTCGTCCTGTTGAGAGTTTTCCCTTTTACTCCACGGTATATCATCCCTGTTGCTGGCATGATGGTTGGTAATTCGATGACCGTGACAGGAGTTACTATGAAAAGGCTTCGAGATGATGTTAAAACCCAAATGAGTCTGGTATGTTCCGTTTAAGCATAGCAGATCTACAGCATCTTTTGGGTTTCTGGTAAATATACTTCGGCAATGAATATTTGCTTGTTGTTTGTCTACCAGATGAGTACCTGTATTGATGCCTTGGCATTTTAAAGATCATTCTTCTTTTGGTTTAACCAGTTATCAACCGTTTCTTTGTCTTTGTATTCTGTAGGTGGAGACTGCATTGGCACTCGGCGCTACTCCACGTCAGGCGACGTTTGAACAAGTAAAAAGGTCTCTAATCCTTGCACTCTCTCCAGTCATAGACAATGCAAAAACAGTTGGTCTGATATCACTTCCTGGAGCAATGACTGGGCTTATAATGGGAGGGGCATCACCTATAGAGGCCATTCAGTTGCAGATAGTAGTGATGAACATGTTGATTGGAGCTTCTACTGTGAGCAGCATTGCATCAACATATCTTTGTTGGCCTGCTTTCTTTACTAAAGCTTACCAGTTGGAGGCAAAGGTCTTCAAACAGTAGGCATTTTCCAGAGCACACGAAGCTATGGAATTTAGATCATATGACTTAGGAGGAGAATATTCTATGATATAAACCCCATTTTGGAGGATGTGGAGGGTTGGAAAGCTTCTTTAATGTGTAGTCTTCAGATGAGCAAATGAAGTCTTCTTTATTTCTCTTTTTTAGTGAGGGAACTGAACTGTACTTTCCACTTGTATGAACAATCTTCTGTGATATGAAAACCAACCGTAGTTGATCTTGTCAGTTTAACGTCTTAACCATTGAGATTCGCGGATAATTAAATCTTCTTCTTCTATTGATATGCTTAATTATTTTTTCTGAGAAGTGTTTATAAATCTGGTGCGTGATATTGATTTGATTGATGGTAAACGGGAGCTAATGATCCATCTTTGAGGCAATTGCTCGTGGCTACACGGAACAGCAACAAAAAAATGTGTTACCGAGTTATTAGTCTTCACAACCACATCAAATTGTTCTGGCAAATTGAGTACATGTCCAAAATATCTTATCGAGGTTGCTCGATAGATTGGAGGGGCTCCTTAGATCTCCACCATTACTCCATCACAACGTGTTTGTCCTCACTTCTGCGCGGTCAATGGTATAAAGCGCAACGTGAAGAGCCCAAAAAACTTGAAAACGATCTAATTCGTCTACAACTCTAACTTATTAACATAGTTTCAGCATATTTTGGAAGTACAGAGACATGCAAGGGAGGACTAAGTTAAAACAGTCTACCTCGCATAGTTTGGACGACAGCGGAGGCATAACTGAACAATTTGGAAGAAGTTAGGGACAGATTTTTGTGACAATTACGCGAAGTCAGCAATGTTCTTGAACCTAGTTCCCAACCGTATTTTTGCATTTGCTTATAACTAAATAAAATTAAGGGTTGAGGTTAAAAAATACATGAATTTCTTCACTTCAGATATCAGTAAGTATTCTAACTCAAACAGCTCTAATAACGGAATATAAATCACGAGCATGTTCCTCTAGAAACACGATCCTTGTCAATTTACAAAATGAATCAGCTATGTGAACAATACATCGAAAGTGGTAAGGAAAAATTAAATAGATTCACACAGATTCTGATCCACACACAAACCCATTTTTGCTGTAAGAATCAATTTACATCTCAAAGGGATCAGCTAGCCTCTCCCGACTTGTTACATGGAAACAACATTAGGCTACACACATTCAATTCTGGAAACACTTCAAAACGATGATGAACTTTGAGGTCCTGTCAACCATGACTGACGTTCAGGAAAACACGACTTAACTCGAAAGCTGGAACCTGCCACTTGGTTTTCTCCTTCTCCATCCCTGGACAGAAGTCAAATGTAGAGTTAGAACAAGTACAGTAAATTCCTCTAACTGCAAAGAGTTGTTGGAAGTAGAACTTACGAAAGCAATATAGTAAACAAATGTCAGTCCGGCTAGAACAACAAATGCAATCTGAAACACGTTATACCTGGATAGGGGAGAAAACACATAATGAACAACAAACAAAACATCTGAAACAAGATTCATACAGACGAGTCCAGTTTAACCAACTTGTATAGATATTTAATTCCACGTAGAGATTGCAGAGTGTGGCCAAAAATTTCCTGAGCTGCAGTTGCCTGAGCATAGTATGCAAATGCTGTTGCACAGAACTGGATCACACTACAAGAAGCAAAGGACAAAAACAATTAAGGGAATAGCTCAAAAACACATAAATGTACTAAGGAAGAGAGACCATTCGAATTAAAAAATCTTTAACAACTGAGCCAGAAGAGACAATAATGTAGAGATGCTAAAAAGGATTTATCTTCTCCTTTTATAGTAAATTAGTAATGATCAGCTGGTCCAGGGGACGCTTACGTGATAATAGTAAGCAATACTATTAACTTCAGCTAATTATGTGAGGGAAAACTCTTCTCCTCATATTGACTGTATAAATACATAGATCATACCTTGAAGGACATAAAATAGAGCCTTTTCTTATCTTTTCTTCATTTTTTTCTTTTTTGTTGATAACAAAATTAAAGATTCTAATGCTACTAAAAATAAAGTTCATGAAATATCCTAAGTTACATTGACACAGATACGTGTGTCCATATCCAACACGGATACAAAGTGTCTGACACAGCGAAATATAAAAAATTGTGGTATATCACATAAAAAATGTGTTTGTGTGTCTGACACGGACACATGGATCTGTATCAGACAGGAATTTTTTTTGAAATATGGTGTCCATGTAACATAGGAAATACCTCAAACTTTCATGAAATGCTAGTAAAATTTTTTACAGCAGTTCATCAAATCATGTTATCCAACTATCTAATCTGCATCCTTCAAGGTTTAACCTACATAACCGGAATAATAAACTTGCATTTGGGGAAAAAATGGAATTCCATTTGACCTAACTAGCCTGTCGGTTTTGCACATGTCACGTTCTCGTCAGCATGCAACATCGCAATCCACTGTTGGAAGGAGATGTGTCCAGTGTCCTGTCCCAAAGAGCTAAACTTAAAGGTCCCAGGACCAGCTGACCCCTAATTTCTATGAAGAAAGATGGATACAAAATTCAGGCTACATCTAGAAATGGGTGTTGTGGGTAAATGCTGTCTACCATAATACATGCTAGACTTCGTATGACTTTTTTTTCTAAATATAGCTTAAAATAAATTGGAAACAGAATTCCAGACCATTCACCATATAATCATGGTGTCTTTTTCTATCTGGATCGGTAAACTATAGTTTATATATATATACATCCAAATAAAATAGGATGATATCCTAGTACAAGCTGATGGGAGGATTTTTCTATATAATCATGGTGTCTATTAAATTTATCATTCGAAACAATGTGATGCACCATTCCACCAGTATAAAGTATGATCATTCCAGTTTTGTGGCCCAATCATATTGAGATTTTTCAAGGCACTTCCCAAGAGGTGCTAGCGTCCAGGGTTAATATAGAAATAAGGCTTTACCAGTAATTATTGATATCCAGGCAAAGACTTCAGATAATAAAGAGTGCTAACCTGATCGAGCAGAGTAGAATGAGTCCCACATTGAAAAGAAAAGAATTCATTAGAGTTGCCCCCCACCTGAAATTCAGTTTGTTCAATCAATATCACAGAAAAATCTGCTTCTCCCCAATTGTTTGACAAAGTTAAATCAATTGAAAAGGATGTTCTTACTTCATGGGATGGATGGTTATGAAAACTAATCTCAGCCCAAGCATCATTGCTCCTGCAATCACTGCCACCAGAAGGTAGAAGCAGAAGAAGGCAAATGCTGCTGTGCCCAATAGGCCTGAGTGTGTAGAGCAATATAGAAGTCAGATCTGAAAACCACATGGAAATGTGAAAAAGGCAGAAGAGTTTCATACCCCAAAGATCATCCAGCTTGATAAAAACTTCATTCAGGAAAGGAGAAAGTGGAGGGTTTATCAACAAGTATATGACAATGTGTGCAACCCAAGCCACCGAAACAATCAACCTGGAGAGCAACATTATGTTTAGGCTACGTGCTAAAAATTGTAATGAACTAATCAGGTCGTACATGGAAAAACTATATACAAATCAACATCTGGAAAGAAAAAAAATAAGGCAAAATATAATAAACTCTCATAAAGACAAAGTACAATTTAGTATTAATAAACTCTCATAACAATTTAGGTGAGAAAACAGAATGAATCGGAACATCTCAGTATCATATTAGTAGATAAAATCTGACATGCATTAACTAGGAAAGGACCTTGTATTTCATTGTCTTTTGATACATTTTACCATTGACCCCGTAGCTGAATAAACGGTTGAAGTACTTTGTCTAAAGATAATTATCAACCACAGGCAAATAAAGGCCAACTCATTTGAACCCTTAACCTATCAAATGTCGCATCGAAGATACATGTCTAAAACAATGGCCAATAAATGTCCAATTTTTTTAACTCGGAATACTGTAATAAGCTTGAATCTTTTCAAAGATAATCTTCAAAGCTTTGTGATTTCATTGAAAAGGCTAAACTAAACAGAAGCAGCCAAAATAAACACATACAAAGACACAGATATAGTGGAAAATCAATATGAATATAATTCGACAGATTCTTTTGAACAAAACAGTAGCAATTATCCTACACTTACAGTATACATAGATAACCATTTTTTTTAAGTGTGCTTACCCTAGAACTCCCAATACAAGTTTCGCCAAGTAGCCAATAACAGTTAGAGCCCAAGCAGTCTCCGCCTAGACAAATCAAGCGGAATAATGAGGATACAATAAACTCAATAGTTGCCATAAAAGGACACGAGATCAGCACATCATCAGAGTACAGCCATCACCTTTTCTCCTTGAGGATACATCTCTTCTAAAGCCTTCACATCATCTTCCAAAAGAAGCAACTCCTGCACGTATAAGTTCAATCAATTCATGTGACTCATATAGAAGGAAGTGTGTTGCATGGGTACGGGACGGAGTGTCTGGTTTGGACACGGGTACGACGATTTGGACACGGCGAGATCTGAGAATTAGGGTCTGTTTTGCTTGTGTCCGTGTGTCCGTATGACACGGGTACGCGATACAGAGGAAATTAGGGCGTACCCAAGCAACAGAGGAAGGAACTTAATGAAGTTCATCTACATCAGAACTTGTGTCAACCAAAATCTGAAGTTAAATTGTCAGGCTCTGTTGCATGGACACAAGTATGGTATAAGTCTGATTCGGGTAGAGTATTCAATTCCACAAAATGTAAAAGCAGGATTTTCGGACTCAGAATTAGGTTTCCAATTATAAAGAAAATAAGAGGTATCTCATTATGTTTCATTATATGGGGGTACAATATGATACTAAATCAAATCAGTACTATCAAGAGGCTAGCCAAAGTTTACAATATAAATGCTCTGAAGAATTTCTCATTTCAAAGGCTATGCTGTCAAAGGCATTGAGGAATTAGAAATACAATTGAAAATGTCAACAAGAGTCAGTGTGTCGTGCAGTGTCCAATATGTGTCCAACAAGGGTCTCCCACTTTTTGCAAGATTCCATGCAACATGGTTTTCTAGCAACCACAAATAGTTTCCTTATTCTATACATTTTTGTTTGATCAGAAATGAGAGGATAGTGAGAAGTTTATAAATGAGTACTAATAGGTTAGATCATTAGAAGCAGTGTAAAAAGGAAAGAACAAAAATCATATTAGAAAATGCACAAGATCCAGGAGACTGATCATAAATGCTGCAGCTGTATATAATCCTTACGTACTATAACCTCAGAAGTACCTTCTCAACCGCCTTTACATTTTTACGCCATTTTCTTCCCTTAGAACCACTTTTCTCTTCCTGCCGAAGTGCATCAGCAGCTTTTCTCAGTTCTTTGGCTTTCTTCCCCAGTTCGGTTGCCTCCTACAAGATCAAGGCCAACTCTGTAAGTCAATGTAATGTGTACATGTTGAAAATAACTTAGCATGGGATAATACTTCTTTCCGAGGAGAAAAATAAAAGAAGCACCTTAATATACTGCGAACGAGTGATGACAGCTTTTGGACGCCGAATAAAAGAGAATATAAGTCCCAAAGGTAGGGAAGCAATACCAACACCACCAAATATCTGTTTATTTGAAGAAATAAATATCACAACAAAGAATAACAATAGCAAAGACAGAGACAGAGACAAAAATTTATTCAAAAGAAGTAAGCGACAGAAGTCACTCAAATATATCAAAATTACATTCACTAGTCCTCTGAGGTGAATAAATCATGCAACATTCTAGCATGTTTCCACTATCAAACACTCAAATTTTGTACTTAATAGTTCTTAATTGATTTTTGTCGAAACTTATCCCAGAAACAATCTCTTTTCTTCATCATTTCTAACACCAAAAGTTAATGATGAAAAGGAGCAATATTCCATGATACTGAGCTTTAAAGTTACTGTAAAGGTATGATACAAGAAAAGACGAACTGCAGTAAAAGCACAATGTCTTGCATAAGAGACTTACCGCAAAAAGCACTGATCCGACAATGGTAGCAAGGGCAACTACATATTCTGGAAACGTAGTGCGCATTGTCCAAGTCTTCACTGATGTATCACTTGGTGAGTAGGCAGAACACTGCACAAATAGACCATGACTAAGGATGGAATAGGAGAAAACAGAGAGGGGGTTGTTGGGGTTTACAAAAATGTCAACCGCGTGACATTACGAAACATAGTAAAAAATACTAGGTAATCTTCATTCTCTTATTTTATTTTCTCTTCCAGATTTTCTGCTCGTATATTTGTTTGCCTCAACTTTTCTCTACAGAGAATGAGAAGGCAACACTACCTTTTGCACAAATCAGGGACAAGCCACAAGGTTTGTGAGGTTCCAACATAATTAAGTGTTCCTAAAAAACAAAACTCATCTTAATCTCACCATCTTAACGTGTTTTTTTCCAATTTTAAGGGGACACAACGAAAGAAAGTAACAAACCTGATGAAAGGACGAGCTTGTACATGGTTGATTCCTTGAGAACTCTGAAAAACTACTAGGGAACGGTATTGCAGGTGAAGAAAGGTGCCTAACTGTAAAATCCACCTTTCCAACTAAACCTGAAGTCATCAAAAAGGAGGAAGACAGATGTGATACAATGAGTAAGAAAATATAAATGAAAATATATAAACACCTGTGTAGTACCAAAAACAGAACATAAAAGAGTGATTTTTATAACATGTCCACTTTTGTTACAGTATGTTATTCTAAAGTCCAGCTCGCAACACACCAAAAAGTGTAAACTGGCCAGCTATCATCGAGTGTCTTATGGATTGAAGAGTAATTAAAAATCAACACTTTACGAATTTTCACATTGCAATACTTAATATTAATTAAACGAGCAAAGGTTTAGAATAGCCTAAATTGCAAAATTGTACAGCATGTCAGTACACTAGTACAGGCATACAGGTTTGGCAGACTAACGTTGCAAATCCCGTGCAGGAACAAAAATTTCTCGTTTTCTACAATTCTCAACTTAATCCTATTAAGGACAGAACACACAAGGAGATAATTTTGGCCCCCAAAAAAATCCTTCTACATTTCATGATTTTGGCATCATTTTTCCAGGTTTAAGTTCTGTGATGTGTCATTTCATCCATTAAACGTGCAATTCACAGCATAAACGAACAAAGAACTTATTGCCATCGATTCGTGTCTCTATTTCACCTCTTTACCTTAATAAGGATAACATCTTAGCATCTGCCAAACACGGCCATAAAAGAGGAAAAAATATCACATCTGACGATAGTGCAATATGTCAGATGTGGCCAACAGGGTTCCAATAAACTGATGAAAGAAAAATCACTTTCAAATTTCAACTATTAATTCATGACAACAACAAATGGTTTCCTCCCCATACAAAGAGGTCTTCAGTACTCAGTAGTTCCTAGACAGAATATTAAATCGGAGGGCCGACCACTAGAATAATAAGAATATCTTACTTTACCGGTACAAGCTTCAGAATAAATTTTCCCTTGTATAAAGAATATACTGTGTTGTCTTGTTAATAGTTGATAATTGCTTTCACATCACGGTACATCCAAAGCTGTTCTTTTGCAAGTTACTTATTGTGAATATATATTCACTGGCTAATATGACGAATTAATAAGATACTGCCTAAAATCGTGTTTGTCGTCTTGTTACTAAGATGTTGAAACTCTATTTCAGTTGAATTTAGTTAAAGGGACAAACTCCTACTTTTTCACATTTATTTACACTTTAACACACTTCTTCCTACAAAATATCACATAAAAAGAGATGAAGTCTGAGAGCCATACTTTTTCTTTTCAAGACATCTTACTTATAAGATCCCACCAAAACTTTCTCCAATGACATATTACCAAGGATAGACCAAATGGATGAGAAGAGGAATCACCACTTCCAAATGAAATGATATTTGAACTAGGACTTGGTGTCTTAAAAGTCTCCAATGTCAAAATCCTAAATGAATCTCATACCTGAAGGCTGAAAGATCGAAACCACTTAAATCAGTAAAGTTACCCCTCAAAGATCTCTAGAGACTCTTGGAAATCAGTTTAAGTACAAGAATTGTCTGCAAACTAGAGATAAGTGTTGGAAATAACAATTTTTGGCTAAGCTTAAATGACATAGTACTTCCCTATTAAGCTATACAGCTTTACAGGGTCTCCACCACCAAGTTTAGACATATATAAATTGCAGTTAAATGGTAACTAAAGAAGTTGTTTAAAGTTAATTAATTCAAATCACTCATCGGGACAGCAATTTATGTGTCTAGATTATGTAGTCAAGTTTGTCTAACAAACATAATAGCAAAGTGCAAGCTATTAACATTAAGGAACAAGGAGCATATCATTTCAGTTAGCCAAATCAAGTCTAAACCGCCTATAATAACACTCCAAGCCAATCACAGTCCAAATAAAAATTTGCAGACTGAGCAGTTTTCACATTAAAACCTTCCCCATACCTAAACCAAATCCTACAACACGTGCAATACTATGATGCACGGATACGGATACGGGTACGGATACACCGGTACAGGGTACGATACGGCTTTTTTGAAATATTAGGATACAGGTACAGCCTATGAATACGGCTAATTAATATAAATATTTTAAAATATATGCATATTTTGAAAATTATGTTAGTAATTCTGTGAGAAAAGTTAGTCAGGAACATGTGAAAAACTATTATAGCACATGTCAAAGTCAATATAGCTTGAAACCTCAAGAAAAATTTACATTTCAACGGAGTAGAACTATCGGATCAGGTCTATTTATGGGATTCCAGTACCCTAGAAGTATCCCGTACCCGTATCAATATCGTACCCGACCGATACGGGTGCAATGGCATTTTAGGAGTATCCATGCATCATAATACAATTTTATAGAATTAGTAACAAAGAAAACCATCCATTAAAAAATGACCCTATTTCTCCAATACTCTAGATTCCAAGCGTTTACAAATTGTTCGGTAGACTACCTCAACATAAGCGCACTAACAGAAAAGAGCACATGGTCCTAGAAATCCACCACTATTCTCATCCAGAGCTACAAATGTTATTTCTCCCTGTTTCACTATAAGGTGTAGCCCTTTGCAATTTGCTTATTCATTCCAAAAAATTATCAATACTAACATTTCTTCAGTTCAATACAAATGATAAAAATTCACAACAAGAAGGAAAACAATAACTAACCATATAAAATGCCGAGCACAAGACCACAAACAATAGCAGTAGTAACAACCCACAACAAAGCACTCTTTATCCTCTTCCCCACGCTCCTGCACACAAACAAAAACATTTCATCAAACACTTGGTAAAAACAACTAAATTTAATAAATTAATTTAAAAAAAAAAAAAGGCCAACAACACTTAACTTGTCTTGATCACCTTCATAATAGAAGATAGCAAATGGAATAACAAAAAAGACAAGAACAGCATCAACAATGTAAATAACAAGCCAAAGAGATTTCATCGGCAAAGTCAGATTGCAAGCCCCATTATAAATAGCGTGACGACAAGCTTGTCTATTAGCGACGTCAGCTGGTAACATGAGTATTGAGATTGCAGCAACTGATAAACCGAAAACGACAACAAATTTAGGGAAATAGGATTGGTTTGCATCGTCTGGGTGTTGGTAATTCACTAATAAGTAAATGTTGAAGAGGAATACTAATATGCATACTACTATTGTTATTATTACTAATGCTAAATTGAAATCCCCCATTTCCAACTTTTTTTTATCGATCTGTGATTTGGAGATGAAAGAAAAAGAATGAGAGTTTTTTTTGTTTTTTAAATGGGATGTTACTGTTATGTCCTTGAGATTTAAGTGGGGGGTTGTTTTGAGAGGTGGGGTGTTTTGGAATTCAGACCAGGCTGGACGCGGAATAGAACATTTCATTGGGCCTTTATTGGACCGGACTTTTAAACATAATTACACAAGGTATGACTATTGCAATTGCATTTGCATTTATCAGGAACGGAATGTTAAGAGACAGTACATTGTTACATTGTGAATTCATTGTTTAACAAGATTCCCAATTGAAGAGATAATTTAGGCAGAACTGGCTGTGTGACGTGTTTGGTCTTCAATAGTAGTCTGACTTGGCTCTTCATGAAGGGGATAAACTGATAGTTTCTGCTCACCGTTGCTGCAATTTTGGATGCTCTGCTCTACTGCATGATCAGGTGAATTCTGAATGTTACATTGATGTTCCTGGCTGCTGTGGGTGGACAGAAGTTTAGCTGCTACAGCAAGTGATGCGTATAAATCTTCATGCTCCAGTGACTTCCTGAATTCAGATCCAATAGTTCTTGTCTCACATTGGCCAGCACATTGCAACTTTCTTTTCAGCACCTCATCTTTAACTCTCTGAAACAGAAAGGAATGAACAAAAGTATTATAATTCTAAAAGCATGCAGTGGACATTTTCAGAAAAACTTCATATAACGTGGAAAATGAAGAATCTGAATACTTTCTCTATGATTTATGGATCTCGACATAAATAATATCATAGAATTCAGGAATGATCAACTAGCCCTAGTGGGGTTTGGAATCAGTTTTATTACAAGCTCCATATCAATTCCAGATAACCTGGAAGACCATAACTAAGAACGGGTATTCTTCCCATTAATTTTGTACAGGTCCCAAATAGGTATTCGTTCGAACCAATAGATGCACTTTAATACATCTCCATATAAATCAAGTATGCTGACATACACTAGATCCTTCTGATCAGATGCCATAAAGAATCACAAGTTGAGTAACAACATCTTCCCTGCTAGAGCAGTATGATATCACTTTCCATCTACATTTTCTCTTCTTAAAGCAACTTGCCCATCTACATCAGTCAATCTGGATGTACTTTCATTCATAATATTTCCAAAAATAAGGTAATGGTTTTGCTAATGTGACAGAGAGGATCGATTTAACATTAAAAGAAAACAAAAGTTAAAAATTAAACAAAAAATAAATAAATAAAAATTAAAGTGGGATAGAGGAGAGCAATCACTACAGCAATTACCCTCTCTCCCCACTCATATTCTATTTCAAATTTGCATATTGATTCAATTCATCCGCATATTCATTTACCAAACGTCCACCCCATATTGAAAAAAGAATCCAATTTTTTTTTCTGAATTCAACTATGTAAAGGTAAAAGCGCTACAGTGACTTCAGAAGAAAATTCGCAACAGTTAATACTCAGGCCCTCAGTAGTTAATTTCTTCCTCCAATCACTTCTCTTCCGGAAACCTCATTTAAACAAATATATATATATATATATATATATATATATATATATATATAGAGAGAGAGAGAGAGAGAGAGAGAGAGAGAGAGCTAGTCTGCACAAAATAAAGTCAGGACCTACGAAAAACACGTGACCGACTTTTACTTATCTCTTCTTCTTCTTTTTAACCACTTGCCTCCTCTCTCTCTCGCACTCTACACTTTTACAGAGTCAGGACCTAAGAAAAACACGTGACCGACTTTTACTTATCTCTTCTTCTTCTTTTTAATCACTCGCCTCTCTCTCTCTCTCGCACCCTACACTCCCTACACTTTTACAGAGTTAATTCGGCCAACACATAACACAAAAGGACGTTCAGAGTAATCAGACTTCTCAGAGAAATCAAACGACAAGGCACGAGTAATATTGCTCTTCATATTCAAGACTATGATGCTTCAATTCATCAATCACCAAAAGTGTACTCCTCTAAAATCTAAACCAACTTTCTAAATTATTCCTTGAGATAATTCAAGCAAGCATGAATATAGAATGTCCATGACAATCAATAATAGCTATCACCAAAAACAACGATATAAATGGACAAGTTTCCGCAGATTGAATGTTAAAAATTTAGCACCCAAAGTTCCAATAAAATATTTTTAACTTTTCCATTCATCCATTTCCTCCTCCTAATGAATCTCAGATTCTCCTATCACTTCACTTCAGTTGGTCTTTCAAACTGGGTGTGTTTGCAAGTGTTGAAGCAAGAAGCCCAGATGGGAGAATTCACAATCCCTTTAAGACCAAGAAAAGGTCATTTATTAATTATTAAAAGAAAGTTTTGCTACCTCGCCAGGCCACCTTCTTCTTCGACCTTTTGTAACATGTTCTTAACTTGATCTCTCAATAAAGCTTCACCATAGCCAAGTCCGGACTAGAGCATTAAAGTCCATATAAATACAAAATCCTCCATCCACACTTCACGTACACAAAAAACAGTTAACACCCCTCAAATTAAATTAATCAAACAACTCCCAATCAACCTGGTTAAGATTGAATAATGAGGACTTGAGACAATTAGAAAAATTCTTTTCTCTTGATGGGTTTTCCTGCTTTTCATCTACCCGCAAGGAATTGATTAATTTATCATTTTGGGTTGAAGACGATATAGGGAGAAGAAAACAAGAACTGATTATTGTAACTTGTAATCATATGTGAAAATAAAATATTTTAATCCATTGATTATACTAATTTAATCCACCACTAAAGAGAACAACAAAAATACAAAGAAAATAAAGTTCTCTGTAGAGAGTGAGTGGTTAAAAGGAATAAGAGAGAGAACTAAAATTTGGGCACAAGTTTTTTTAGGTCCTGACTTTATTTGGTGCGGACTAGTCCGAACTAGAACATTTTTGTGTGTACACCCACTCCGTTACTAGCCACTCCCTATCCGGACCACTCATTCTTTTAGAACCAACAGACCAGATCTAACATATCTACCCAACTAAAACAGCCAAAATAAGGGGGGTAAACTGGTAAATTATCCTTCCCATCTTCTAAACCCAACAAATTAGATCGACCATTGTTCTCCAGCAACCCTTGTTCTCCAATCTAGCAACCAAAATAATTATTACCGAAAAAAACAACATTACAACATAAGTATAAGTAAATTTGGTGAAACAGCCAAGCAGCAGTAATAAACATTTCCATCCAAATCTACAATATAGTATTTCCTTTTGAAACAAATGACATCTCCCAAAATAATATCATGATTATCATCTGTGTCTGTAAAAAGAGCCCAAGCTTCAATTCCAGAAAGAGAAAAAAAAAAAACCAAACTACAATTCCCACCTTCCATCAGCGCCATAATTGCAAAATCACTATTCAGAGATGGATTTCCAAATAGAACAGTTTTGACAATGGTACAATCAGCGAGATAATCGATCTCATCCCATGGGAGAACATTGTTATAATCATTCGGAGAAGTCGAACAATAGTAAAACAAGGAGGGAAGTTGAATTTGAGCTCTAGTTAATGGATTCAATAGACTAATCAAAAGGCCAGCTTCTTGCCCATAAACTACCCATCCATATGGTGAACCCCAACACTGTTTTTTATCACCAATAACCTCTGGAAACTCAAAGTTCTACTATCAGCTAAATTATAAAAACAGCAATGGGTATAACATAAAGTGTTGTCATTGTTATAATGAGAAAGCAATAACCATGGACTTTGAGCGAGTCGACTGTGGGGTTTTCGCGGTAAAATTGCTTGCCATGTTGGACAAACTGAGCGAACTCAAAGGTAATTAACATAGCTTGTCAGTTTAGTTGTGATAAAACCTAGTAATTCTTGAGGAATTTCAGAAAGAGAGTCGGGGAGGTTTTTTGAGGAAGAAAGTGGTGAGAAGTTGGAGAAGAAGAATTGCTGGAAATAAAACAGCCAAAATAAAGGGGGTAAACTGGTAAATTATTCTTCCCATCTTCTAAACCCAACAAATTAGATCGACCCTTCTTCTCCAGCAACCCTTCTTCTCCAACTTCTCAGCACTTTCTTCCCCAAAAAACCTCCATGACTCTCTTTCTGAAATTCCTCAAGAATTACTAGGTTTCATCACAACTAAGCTGACAAGCTATGTTGATTACCTTCGAGTTCGCTCAATTTGTCTAACATGGCGAGCAATATTACCACGAAAACCCCACAGTCGACTCGCTCAAAGTCCATGGTTATTGCTTTCTCGTTATAACAATGACAACACTTTATGTGATACCCATTGTTGTTTTTACAATTTAGCTGATAGTAGAACTTTGAGCTTCCAAAGGTTATTGGTGATAAAAGACAATGTTGGGGTTCACCTTATGGATGGATAGTTTATGGGCAAGAAGTTGGCCCTTTGATTAGTCTATTGAATCCATTAACTAGAGCTCAAATTCAACTGCCCTCCTTGTTTTACTACCATTCGACTTCTCCGAATGATTATAACAATGTTCTCCCATGGGATCAGATTGATTACCTCACTGATTGTACCATTGTCAAAGTTGTTCTATTTGGAAATCCATCTCTAAGTAGTGATATCGCAATTATGGCGTTGATGGAAGGTGAGAATTGTAGTTTGGCTTTTTTTTCGTTCTAGAATTGAGGCTTGGGCTCTTTTTATAGACACAGATGATAATCATGATATTACTTTGGGAGATGTCATTTGTTTCAAAGGGAAATACTATGTTGTAGATTTGGATGGAAATGTTTATCAATCGCCGGGTCATTTTCACCAAATTTGGTTATACTTATACTTATGTTGTAGTGTTATTTTTTTCGGTAATAATTATTTTGGTTGCTAGATTGGAGAAGTTGGAGAAGAATGGTCAATCTAATTTGTTGGGTTTAGAAGATGAGAAGGGTAATTTACCAGTTTACCACCTTTTATTTTGGCTGTTTTAGTTGGGTAGATATGTTAGATCTGGTCCGTTGGTTCTAAGAGAATAAGTGGTCCGGATAGGGAGTGGCTAATAAGGGAGTGGGTGTATCCCTCCCCTATATATATATATATAAAGTGAGATAGAGGTAGGATTGTCAATGGATCGGTTTGGGTCATATTATGGAAAATCCGAATCCGAACCGATAAGAAAATTAGGAACCCGAAACCGAATCTAACCGATAATATTATATTTCATCTGAAACCGAACCGAACCGATAAGATATATTACAAACCGAAACCGAATCAAACCAACCCGAACCGAAAACTATAAAATCAATTAAATCCTAAATTAAATTCAATTTCAGCCACACAATTACACAATTGATAAACATATACAAAATTAATCATAAATATTACTAAAATGAAATCTTATCGGTTCGGGGTTCATATTGGTTCGGTGGAGGGCAAATCCGAAACCAAACCAATATCTTATCGGTTCGGTTCGATTTCGGGTCGGTAAAGGGCAAACCAAATTACTAAAACTCAAACAGTTTTTTGTCAGTTTGGTTCGGGTCAGTTATCTAGTTATCGAAACCATTGACAGCCCTTGATAGAGGAGAGCAATTTCTACCATATAGGAGATTACCCTCTCTCCTATCATATTCTATTTCAAAAATCGCATATAAATCCAATTCATCCTCACAGACATTTCACCAAACTATATGGGCACTAAAAAAGCATCCAAAATCGATTAATTTCAGCCACACAATTGATAAACATATACAAAATTAATCATAAATATTACTAAAATATAATCTTATCGGTATGGCAAACCGAAAGCCAAACCAATATCTTAAAGTAAAGGGCAAACCAAATTACTAAAACTCAAACAGTTTTTTATCGGTTTGGTTGAAAATTTTTACCATATAGGCGATTACCCTCTCTCCCATCATATTCTATTTCAAAAATGATATAAATCCAATTCATCCTCCCGGGGCACTAAAAAACATCCAAAATTGCCACACAATTGATAAACATATACAAAATTAATCATAAATATTACTAAAATGTAATCTTATCAGTTCGGGTTCATATTGGTTCAGTGGAGGGCAAACCCGAAACCAAACCAATATCTTATCGGTTCGGTTAGATTTCGGGTCGGTAAAGGGCAAACCAAATTACTAAAACTCAACAGTTTTTGTCGGTTTGGTTCGGGTCGGTTATCGAGTTATCAAAATCCATTGACAGCCCTAGATAGAGGAGAGCAATTTCTACCATATTGGCGATTACCTTCTCTCCCATCATATCTATTTCAAAAATCGCATATAAATCCAATTCTTCCACACAAACATTTTTAGTATAAGCGCTAGAGTGGTTTCAGAAACAAATTTTTAGTTGTTAATACCCGGGTCCCTACGGCATATAAACTAAAGAGAACACCTATCAATACAAAGAAGACTACTATTCTTCCTCCAAGCACTTTTCTTCTGGAGACCCATAAACTCCTTCCAACCAGAGAGTTGCTTCTCTAATCAGCCAAAATAGAGGAGAGTTAATTTCTTACCATATGATTGAGGAACAAACCAGCTCATCACAAGTAACAACCCTTCCTATAGAAGTTGATTCGGAAACCAGTTTTCCATCAAAGATTTTGTATGGTGTGCACTTCTTGATCATATTCTATTTCAAAAAGTTTGACAAAAAAAAAAGTGGGCTTGCGATAAAACATAAATGTGCAATCCAATTCATCCTCTTGGCAAGTTGGAATGGGAACTGACTCCTATGACATGGATGGACATTTTTCACTGGGGAAAAATGAAGTCTATATGGTCCTAACTATAATCAACAAAACTCTCCCTAATCAAACACTTCTTTCATTTAAACAATAAACTCCCAAAAAAAACTTAGATGACAAAAGATATTGACAATTTGGCATTTGTACATGCAACTACCACTCTACTGCAATTCACAAACACTAGGAAAAAGAAGTGAGGTACACCGACAGTATTCTATGTTTTGAATATCCATCTGATGTAAATATATCTACACTGCAAGATGGATATTCTAATGTTAACACTGGGTATTCTAATGTTGACAGTTTCCAAGTCATTGACTCATTGTGTAGAATGCAACTAACATGAGCTCCATGTCCTGGGGTATCTTTTGGCTATTAGGAAGCCCTGCTACAGGGATGACCACATATTCCAACTCTGATGCCAATACTGTCACCATTATTATCTATAATCATATATGGTATGGTATACATGGGGTAATAGAACTTTAAATTCTCCTTCAGATTGCAATCACCAATATATCTTTGTATCCGCCATAAACACCCAGAAAGATATGCGACATTTTTACTCGTTATACAGGAGAAATTAGATATCTCCTTTCTCACAGGAAGGCATAAAGCTTAATAAACAATATCACTAACAAACATTTGATAAATCATCATTTCCAAAGCAATACTAGCGCATATATACAATGCAATTAAGAAGTTATTAAAAAGGGAACTAGCATAAGTGACAGACCTGCAACAAAGACAGTTCGAACTTGGGAAGTCCAATTTGTCCGACAGTCAACGAACCGAAGAAATTCCCAATAAGTGCAGCATCAGCTACATCCAAACCCCAAATTAATCCAGCAACAAGACCACCCAAAAAACTATCCCCAGCACCCGTAGGATCAACTTGAGTATTCACAAACGGTGAAATTCCCATTTCCCCGTCTTTCCAATAAACCCTACACCCATCTTTCCCATCAGTAACAACAACACAACACCATTTCCTCACCTCCTCTAAATCAAAACACCCCGCCTCTTCTGCACTCGCTTTAACAAACCCAATTCGGGGTAATAAATGCCAAAACCCACTCTCTTTCAACCCAACATGTTTCACAGTACCATCCACATTATCAAAAACTCTAATCAAAGCTTGAATATCAACAAAAACAACCCGACACAAATCAAGCATTCGTTCCAACGTCTCGGGTAAAATCTCCCCACCAACACCAATAGCTAATCCAAAATCATATTTCTCAAACTCGGGTAAATCATTTGGCCTAATTGGATCACATGCATGTACTCTTTTCAACACCCGATCTTGATTATTCCCATTTAAATCAGGTACACTAGAAAAATAAGCATGAAATAAAGTAGTCTTTAAATTTTCACTAACAATTGGAATATGAGAAACTGAGTAGGAAAAATCATACCCAACTTTTGTAATGTAATTACAATTAATTGATAAACCGTCTAGAACATTTGACACAAATGAAGCTGCCCCTCCTAGTGTTTCAGCAATTACTTTATTATCCTTGTATAATACATCATGGCAACAGTTTCCTATTACCAGAATCTTTGAATGATCTTGTTCTTGCTCTTGTTTTTGTTTTACCATGATTCCATGCAAACAATAAAGAGAAAAAAACAAGTGTGTTAAGAGATGAAGAGGATGGCGCGTAAAGTAAAATGAAGAAAAGAGGGTGTATCTGATTGAATTGGCTTTGAAGTGTGAACCTTTTTAAAGAAAGAGATGCTTTTGTTTGCTTTCACCGATGTTGTTCTGCACGTGTTGATGGTGACTGGTTATGGGTGGACAAGTGTGGATCTTTAGCACAGGTATCCACGTCGCAGCCTATCTTGGGCCTTGTCTAATATAATATAATATTTCAGTCGTCTACTGTGTTGGAGATGGATATCGCGCTCTTCTCACCCTCATCACTTTTTGCCCACGACGACGATGACAGCTCATCTGGTACTTTCTCTCTCTCCTTCTCTATTTCTTTTTGGTGTTTATTGTTTTTGTGTACAGGAGAGGAAAAGGAAGATAATACCCAACAGAGCTATGTGGAGAGGAAGCATAACTTTCCTGGAATGGTATGCTTGTATTACCAAATTTTTTTTGTAATGAATGATTTTGAGGCACCACTTTTCTAAATTATTGTGTGGGGATATTGGAGTTGAGAGGCATGAATGGAATATGCTCAAATAGTTAAAATATTTGATTCCATGTGCTTGGATAGAGTATGAAACTCTTGGTAGAAATATGGAGAATGTGCAAATTGTACTGTAATGTTATTCTTTTTATGGACTCTTTTTCTTGATTGTTCTAAATGACTAATTTATTTGTTGGTTTTATATGGAATTATGGTCCTTTAGACCTGCTCTAAAGTTTGTGTATTGCTAACAGGATTTGCTAATCCGAGAATTCTCATTTCATCAACTGAACGCCAACTTACTCTGGCCAGGGACCTTTGTGTTTGCAGAATGGTTAGTTGAGCACAAAACCTGGTTACAAGGACGGCGGATACTTGAGTTGGGCAGGCACGTTTCTTGAATCCAATTACACATGTGAATTTACTTGATAACAGAAAATCCGTTGCTTGCATTAGTATGAATATTCAGTATATAAGTTCTTTCTCCCCTTTTGCATGCATTAGCCTTGCCATGATAGTATGATGAGAGAGCACTATAGGTGAGGCTCTCTCTCACTCCTTTTATATTGTCTCTAGTTTTAATATGTTTCAATAAAATTCACATATCTAAAAATTATAATAATAATAATTGATTTTATCCGGAAATGGGTCCTCGTAGCATAATATCTAGGTATGGAACAAGCATCTATAACTACAAAGTGGGCATGGCACACCGAGTCTAAGAGTCTTAAGGTCCACCATGTGGTTGGTAAACACTCCTATTTAGTGAACGATGTAACTTGAAGTGAGTGCACTAGGATGTGATATAATGCTGCTTTCTGTGATTTTTCTGGAGCTATTAGTAGAACTCTTTCTGACCACCCTGAACAATAGGTAAGTGCAACTGGACATATGCTAACCAAGCATAACTTTTACTTATTCAAACTGAATCCCTGTTCATCTCTCCAAATTTTTTTTGGATGGTTTTGTAAAATGGCAACTTTGAGTAGCTTTATCACTCAGTACTGGTCATCTTCAATTTGATGCTCGAGGTCACTATATTCTAGCTTTCTTGACCTTTCACTAACTGGTTTTCTTATTTGCATCACTTTATGCTTTCATTGATATCTAAGCCTTGTTGGAAGCATGAATTTGATAAGCTGTAGCGTATGTTTTAGAGTTGTATAATAGTATAATTTATACAAATTGTCTTGATGAGCTTGTTCATTTGACTATGTCTTGACAGTGGCACTGGAGCTTTGGCCATTTTTCTCCAAAAATTACTTGAGGTTGACATCACAACTTCTGACTTTGATGATGAAGAAGTTGAAGACAACATATCTCATAATTGTAGGGTGAATGGGATATCTCCTGTGTTGCCACACATCCGACGTATGTCTTTCCCTCGTCCTATGGACCTATAGGTTTTTTCTTCTACTGACCATTTATGAGAACTAGAATTCTGAGGTACTGGCGAAACTTCACACTCAATGAGTCCCACAAGTCGAAATCCTATGCTGATATTCGACTTGATTTCGTTGAAAGTTGATACCATTGTTATAAATTTCCTGAAAATAGAACATGATTGTATGGCAAAGTTCAGTTGATCGAGTCATTTTGTATTCCATGCGAGTTGAAAGCATCATTGACTCGCCGCTGTTGCAAGGATGAAATTTTATTTCCCTTCTCTTTTTATTGGTAATCTCATCCATTTAACTTGCATACTTTGATTTGTTCAGATTCTTGGGGAGACAATTTCCAGATCACTGATCCAGATTGGGACTTGGTCATTGCAAGCGATATCCTACTATGTAAGGTTTGTTGCTTGATTTCATACATTTTTATCCTACATTAATAAAAGAAAATAAACGTTAGCATACGTGACTTGACTAAGTAATTGGGTAATAGTGAACCAAGTTTCTTTGACAATGTAACATGGATTTTGGATTTCATTTCTGGATCCTGTACTAGGTACAAAGTTATTTGACATCTTTCCTCTTTCTTCTTTTTGAATTTTTCAGATGTGAAACAGTACCCGAACTTGATCAAGACGCTCTCATTCCTTCTCAAATCATACAAGATTAAGGATAAGAAACCAGGTTCCACTGGTAATAGTTCTGGTATTTATCCTTTTGAGTGAAAAAATGATTGAACTTGAGGTATCTAATGCACTCTTTCTGCTTCAGGATCAGATGTGCAATTGCCATGGCCAGCTTTTTTAATGAGTTGGAGACGCCGGATTGGAAAGGATGATGACGCACTATTCTTCACTGGGTGCAAGGATGCTGGTTTTGTTGTAGAGCATCTTGGATCCCGTGTTTATTGCATCAGCCTTAAAAAGACAAAAAATGCAGAAGAAGATACAAAGGCAACCATTTAGACGAACTGCAGTATGAAGGTAATCAGTTAGGCCGAATGCTCCAGTGGGTTTAGCGCTAGAAGTTACTGTCGAACTAACAAGGGTTGTCAACCACAAAACTTTCAACTTACAGTGAATTTCTGCTAGAACAAGCTCTTTGCACAAGTCCACATTTTATCTTTTTTGGGTTCACGGAGTACTTCTTCTCAATGCCTGCAAGTCAAACCTACTTGTGCTTGGACAAGGCTTTAATGTACTAAATTGGATCGAATGTAGTATGGCTGCTGAGTGCTGACCTCTCATCAAAACGAGCATCTATTGTAAGTCTTAATGAGATGTTGAATTCGCCTACTAAGACTGACTAAGGAAAATTCTCACTTGAGGACTTGATGGGGAGGGCTTTCCCCAGTAAGATATGCATCAGCCATAAAATAAAACAAAGTTTCTTTAGCCTACAAAGACGGATTATTAGGCTACAAAATTAAGGCTTTGCCAATGAATCAGTAGATTTTTCCAACTTATGTTTCTTGCAAGATCTTCGAGGAAATAACGGCATATAGGAAAACATATAAAAGCTAGAGATAACCGCATATAGGAAAACATATAAAAGCAAGATCTTCCAACTTTGTATTTTTAATCTCTCTATTTTACGATTTTAGAACCACCTCCTTTAATTATTCTAATAAGTTCTTTCTTTTTTAAACAATTTACCAAAAACTCCCTCACTTTATTGAAATTAGAATTAGCTTCATATTATTTTAAATAATTTAGAAAATCTCATTCACGTCACTGAAATTATATTCAACCTCTCCTAATATTTTTATATTATTTTTTAGATTATAATTAGAATTCAAAAAATTATACTATCCGACTTGAAATTTGCGGTTAAATATTTAGTTAAAACATATTATAATTAGGAGATAACCGCATTATTTTGTTTGAAGATGTTTAACTATTTAGTTAAAACATATTTAATTAAATTTAGTTAAACATCTTCAAACATAAATATGCGGTTATTTTCTTGTGCTTCAAACAATTCGTCTCCAGAAGTGTTTAACTAAATATTTCCTTGTGCTTCAATCGAAATGTTTAACTAAATATGTTTTTTCAAGTTTGGTGTTTTTTCAAGTTTTTAAACCTGTCGCTCTTACATCTCCTAATTATAATATGTTTTAACTAAATATTTCAAGTCTGATAGATGCAAATTATAATAACCGCATATAATGTTTTAACTAAATATGTTTTAGATATTGCGGTTTTAACTAAAATAATGTGTTAAATTTTGTTTGAAGCAAAAGGAAATAACCGCATATAATCAAAAAATCATCTCCTATTTAAATATGTTTTTTCAAGTCTGGTGTTTTTCATACTATGTCGCTCTAACATACACACACAAAATAAAACTTGATGCAATTATGTTTTAACTAATATTTTTATCTAATTTCTAATCAAATACTTTAATATAGCTGTTTAGATCAAAATAAACCACCAAACCAATATGAGACTTATCATTTGCATATTATTACATAAAATAGTATTCTACCGAAAATTATTATGCGATCATTTGATCATACCCGAATTAAATGTCTAACTAATTAATAAATTAACCTTCAAAAATAAATAACAAGAATAACCGGGCGCACAACTGTGCTAGAATGACAATCTGAATTGGCGAACTTTAATAGTCCAATCCATAGTTAGCAATTCGTAATGCGGCCAAAATTCGATACGGGAAGTATTCGAATAAAATTCGAGTCTCAACAAGAATTCGTTTATTCAATTCGGATTAAAAAAAACGGATAAAATTGGAATACATACTCCTATACTAGATAAGATTGAAGCAATTACAATGATCTTAAATGTGAGCACCTTGCTTTTGTTCGCGTTATCAGTCTCTTCAAGGTCACAAGTACACTCTCTATACCAATAGTGGGAGTAATAGAAGCAACAACACAGTGAAGGTGGTAAAAAGCTTAGAGGAAGGAAGACGAAATAGCTCGATCATGTTTGTAGAAAATTGAAAACTACAACTAAAGTATGAAGAATGGTGAACAATACAACTAAACAAACCCTGTTTTAGTTATTTATAAGGAGTATGATAAATTACGACATGTTATTTAAATAGATGGATTCATCCCCATTTTTTTCTAACTTCTATACAATTATTATGAGGACATTCATCCCCATTTTTTTCTAACTTATCTACGACATGTTATTTAAATAGATGGATTCATCCCCATTTTTTTCTAACTTCTCTACAATTATTATGAAGACATGTTATTTAAATAGATTGATTTATCCCCATTTTTTTCTAACTTATCTACACTATATGACGACATGTTATTTAAATAGATGGATTCATCCCCATTTTTTTCTAACTTCTCTACAATTATTATAACAACATATTACTAAAATAGAATAATAGATGGATTCATCATCCCCATTTTTTTCCCCATTTTTTTCTAACTTATCTACACTATATGATAGCCAGGTTATCAGGAACCACACTTCTAAACTGAATAGACTATTTCTAATCTCTCATGTTTTACAATTTATAAACATCTTTCTCAATTATTCTAATCAGCTCCCTCCGTTTTAAGTAATTTACAAACAACTTCCTCACCTCACTGAAATTAGAATTAGCTTTCATATTATTTAAAATAATTTAGAAAATCTCATTCACGTCACTGAAATTATAATCAACCCCTCTTAATGTTTTTATATTGTTTTTTAAAGATATTAAAGGGTTCACGTACTTATACCATTAAACAAAAAATCAACCCCTCTTAATGTTTTTATATTGTTTTTTAAAAATGTTAAAGGGTTCGCGTACTTGTATGAGTTGTATCATTAAACAAAACTAGCTCTAGTATTGTTTCAATTGTCATAAAGGACGTGTTAAATATAAACATATGGTAACACAATGTTGTCATTTCCTCTTGGTCTTGATTTCCACAATACGTGGTCTCTTGAGATTTTTTTTTCTATTATTTATTATTATTATTATTATTATTATTTTTTTTTTTTTTTTTGGTCTAAGAAAAAGCCCATATAACTATTCAATTACTGTTACTTAAAAACCAGATAACTACCCAAGACCTACACGGCTACACCAGCTTAGTTGCTTATGCACTACTTCTCACGTTCGTTTGTGGCTCATTGATTTACTGCAACTGGCAAGTCGCATTGACCACAGCTAATTGTTATTGTTAATAGTGTATTAATCTTTGAGATTAAGACAAATAACAAGAAAAATGAAAACAATTAGATTTTTGATATCAAATCTTTCCTGCCATCTTAATATAGAATCATGTACTAACTAAGGGGTCTGAAACATTAGTTTTCAGCGTTCAGGGACTTGGAGAAGGTCTTTCGAATACCCTTCCCAATATTGAGTAGGTAATTTAAGATTTCCTTATTTACTTAATTTAGAAACACCTCACTCACTAAATTTAAAATAAACCCCACTTTTATTAATATAATTTGAACAAAGTCCCTTTTTTATTAATAATTTAAAAACACCTCTCTAATATCACTTAAATTAAATAATTACCTCTATTTCCCACATTGAAATTAAAACAAGCCCTATTTTATTATTGATAATTTAAAAGAACCTCCCGAATATCACTTAAATAACATAATTATCTTCCATTTTGTTTAAAATAAATAAATTGATGACTCTCTCCTATATAATTACAATTACCATTTACAATTAGAATCCAAAGAAACCATGCCAACTATCAATCTCGAAGGACGAGTTTCAAGACTTAAAAAAACCGATGCGTAGCAAGGTTTGCATACTCGTCAAAATCAAAACCTGAGAAACCTCTATATCAAACACTGTCCATTGTATCAAAGTAGCACAGCAAACATCACAAACGAAGTATGAAGGATAGGTTTTTCATAGTCTGGTGATGTTATACATTAAGATCTGAACATAAAACAATCAAGGGATCAACAATATATAATTTATTTGGTACTTTCAACTTTTTCCCCATTCATGGGGTTTTACAGTTGCAGACTTTTGCAGGTCATGTTTCTCAACTTTTTTGGAAAAAGAATACAAGAATACGAGTTTAATGAAAACAATTGGAATTTCATCCGAGCTCAAACAGGAGATCAGAGTTGTCTCAGAGAGAAAGAATATTAAGGAATGGCTGCAGAAAAAAGTTATCAAGTATAGAGTTTCTCTTTTTTTTCACTTCGTTCGAGTTTCATCCAGACAGAAGTTTAGTGAAACTTAGAAGCCACAAGGCAATCTGCATGCTGAAGAGTCTCACTTCCAATACTATTCCCTCTAACCATATGCTAAATCCCGACAAGAACGACTTCTTTTGTGACATCTTTGCCTCAATAACTGCTTCCGATGAAATTCTTCCAGTGATCAAGAATGTCTCAACCGAAGAACCCTGCAACTGCCAAATAGAGCATACAGACCACGGGTTAGAAAACCGTGAGCCAGCACAAGTATTATGAAAGATGATGCCAATTTAATATTCACAGTGCTTAATGTTATATAGAGTCTCCAGATGCAAACATGCATGTTTTCAAACCATTGTCCTATTTATAAGTTAGGAAACCTCTTGACCTTAAGTAAATTACACGAACCAACTACTCAACAAACGAACGAAAAAGGTAATCTTTTATAGCAGATGAGAGTTTTCATGGGAATTTCATCTTATT
This sequence comes from Coptis chinensis, assembly GCF_015680905.1. Classification (NCBI taxonomy): domain Eukaryota; kingdom Viridiplantae; phylum Streptophyta; class Magnoliopsida; order Ranunculales; family Ranunculaceae; genus Coptis; species Coptis chinensis. Next base: position 78,151,601 of record NC_141463.1, on the reverse strand, counting down.
GTCGAGAGTATTCATTAGGACATTAGATAATAGAGCTCAGACTACTCTCATCAGAGAGATCTACCAGGGAGGAACCTAATTGTAATGCCTCAAGGCATCTCAAAAAGAAATCAGACACAAGGAATTTCTTATTATCCCATGAAAATTCTCATGTGCAGTCAAACAAAACCCAAGTCCTTTTTCTGAATATGCAATATTCCAGAAGACAGATGGAAACTAAGATCACATATGCGGTTGTGAGCTTGTTCACGGATATCATCCCAATGGAACCCAGCAAAGCACCTTGGAACGACTGTCTATGGTAGTGTCCAATAAAGGCCATAGTTCGGACTCCAGAAATAGTATCACTAGAATAACTACTACTGCAAAGATAATAAATGACCTCTAAAATGGCAACTCGAAATAATAGGCCAACTCTGACGTCTCATTAGAAGGTAGCGATGCCTACTTAGAATCTATGAGCAGCAAAATTGCAAGAGTTAAATGTGTCCAGTACAGAGAGCTCTGATATGCATCAAGTTGCAGTTTAAGCTATACAGGGGAGGACTCATGGTTCACAAATTATGCAAACTCCAGCAGTTGAACATAATGATGCATGCATAGATTATCAGAAGAGTAATTTGAAATGTAAATAGGTATATTTGAAACATCAATTACGAGAACATTCCCACAATGGTTGATGAAGAAAAACTGGATATGGAAGCAGACCTAGCATCCCACATAAACTCAAACTAAAGCATAAATAACAAACAATCTTCTATGAAACTGCTTAAGCAAAGAAGAAATTTACGGTATTACCAGACAGTTAGTGACAGCTCGTAAGCAGTCATTGGTCTTTAGCATTAGTAGAATTACACGTGGGAGTCTCCTTAGAAGCTCCGAGATTTGAGGGAAATACTGAGAAGCATACATCTGTGAAAGGGAGCAACACAATGAAGCAAAGGATAACAAAGTTTGATAAAACATTAAACTAAACTTGCTAATTAGAGCAACAATGTGATCTCTTTTTTAAAAATATTGGAACATTATCCTAAATAACCCCTCAACCCTTGAACCACCCTTCCGAGATAAAGTTGGAAAAAGGTCCTCAGACCTGGGGACTTCTAAGGTTTCAGCAGAGGGGCAGTAATAGTGCAAGATCATAGGGGGTCTGCACAGCATCGCAAACATTCTTTAATTTGGTCCTACCCTCAGTTAAAAGCATTGGTCTAGATTAAAGTTATGACTTTTAGGCTCTACAAACTAAAAGTACAAATACAGCCATTCACTAACTATGCAAACCACATCTCCATTGCAACTTCAACGTTTTTGCAATGCTAAAAATTTCTTATTCTTTTTGAAGATATCAAAGGTTTCTTATGGGTGATGGCGCTGAGGGACAATGTAGGATGGCCTTCCCAAACTTACTGCATGGGTAGGATAACCGTATTCAGTAATAAGGTGTACAGTGTAACTTATTATCGAGGTGACAGTGTGAAAACTCAAAACTCTCATTCCAGTGTACATGCTTGATATAGTAATTTAAATAGTTCAAAGCCAAAAACTTAATTGATAAAGAATGGTAGCAGTAGCAAATAACCTGGAGTTCTGAACGGTCACTGTCATTGCCTTTTATAACTAAATGATCAGCAGCTGGGTCGATGACCCTATTCCATGGCCTCATAGTGAGAATCCCAGCGAACAGCGCATACAGATCTTCTCCAGCACCCAATTTCATGCTATTTTGCTTTATTGCATTAGCATCAGCAAATACCAATGCCTGTAGGATCAAAAAGATGAAAGGGAAATCTCAATAAGTTTCTTTTAGACATACATGGCATGCAGCCAAGCTTGGGGTCAGTTTCTTAAGGGAAGAAGATTGGTACCTTCCAGAGTGCAGCATAGTTTATTCTAGTTGGAAAATCAAGTTCCTTGTACAAACCATGGTCTAGTAATATCAGCTGGGGTTTTCTCTTACCTACAAATAGTAAGTGGAATACCAAGTAAGAGTGACTATAACAGAGAAAGGACAGTACACAAGTTACACACATTCTTCAATGATAATAAACAGTAGCAGGCATCATCGATGAAAATGAGCACAGAATGTGAGGACAACAATGATGGATACTGAAGGGTCAATAATGCAGCAGTAAGCACTGAATAGGAGTCTCTTTCCCTTTAGCGATGGTGAATGAGGAAAAAGGTAACTGGTGCCTTACTTTTTCACTTAACTTGGTTTCTCAGCCATAATAAATTTATATATCGAATCCCGAACATAATAACATAAACAAGAGGACTACCTATAATGCTCCTCTTGCCATCAGGTAAAGGTCGAACCAACATGTTGGCTGCATGTGGATCACAATGTACGAACCCATGTTTAAAAGTCATTTCTGCAAAAGCTTTGGTAACCTGTGAAATTCAGGACAAATATTTGTTGATGGTCATTATATTATTCATATTCAACAATACACAAAGCTAAAAAGGGAAATAAACTCCAGAGCCCTCCCAACCAAGAAATATATAGCCTACCCATTCGGCCGTTCCATAAACTCAATTCCCAAGTATTCTTTGGGATTGTACAAACTACTTCACTGAGTAATTTAGGAAAAATGTGATTAAGTCAGATGGCTAGGATCACCTTATTGAGTTGGTCTCTTGCTTAGGAAATCTTTAAGTGATACTCATCTGATGATGGCCTGTTAGCACAAGTAGTTTGCACAAGTGGTTATTCTAATCTATACATTCCCCTTATAGATACACCTATATCTCATCAGGTGCTAGGAGCCAATAACTTACTAGTTTTGCTACTTCTCTTGGTTGAATTCCAAGCCTTTGAATTTTCTTCACATCAGTAATCTCCGCAGCATCAATAAATTCCATTGTCAACAACTTCGAGGTACTTAAATTCCAATAAACCCTTGGAGCATATACATAATCTGAAAGATGAGGAGATAATCGCCTAAAGTTCTCCAAACACTTCTCGCTGTTCTTGGCCTCAACCAAGAAATCTAACTCCTGAAATCAACAAATTTTAACCGGTTAACATTTGTTCAAACTACTTTGACCGATCTTGAAATCATGCGATTGAATAAAGTGAGTGAAGCGAATGGTAAACACACATAAAATACTAAAAAGGAAGCTATAGCTCAAGCCTGCATCTAAAATGAACCAGGGGATCAAAGATCACAGGTTTGCAACAAATAAAAAAGATTTAAGTAAATGTGAACACACCACACATAAAATACACTCAAATGGTCATTGACGAAGTTTTCAAATTTTCAACAGGAACATGCAACTGAGAGCAGTGGTTAATAAAGAATTTTGGGTTTATACGCGTCTCTGGTTGAGGGAGATCTCAAGAGGCAAATTGCAGTGATGGAAGAACTAGAAAAGCTACATACGAATTTCAAAAGCTTGAATTCGGTTTCAAGATCCCGACACAGGGACTCTATTTCGCTTACTGGCTACTACCCTGTGTATTATTGGATTTCTGTTTTGTGTCTTTTCAGAGCCAAAATCATGTCCTAAATTCAGAGGCAGTAACAAGCCAGGATTGCGATTCAAGAGTTCTGGATCAGGGATCCCAAAGTTTTCTTGATTTTCCTAGTCTACTGGCTGTAGAATTTTGGTTGAAAGCAAAGATGCCCTCTGGGATCTAATGTTGCATCTCTGAAAGGATATGAGGTTATTACAAGGATCCTGAAGTAATACAAACAAGTCGATCTTTGACTTGACTTCCAGTTAAAGGTTTGAAGCTGGCCTTCAACATCTTCTCTAAGCTGAAAACTTTCTAATTGCACGATAAGATATCAGGCTGTTAGGCAAGACACAAAGTTGTTAAACCATCTCTCCATTTTTTTCCTTTTTGGGAAAAGTATATAAGAACATTTTTAACTTTGATCAATTCAAATGAATTTGGCTTGATCCACTAAAAGAAAAAAAAATGATATTGGTCAAATTTAAACCTGTTAGAGTTCTAGGAGAGCCATTAGATAGGTGAGACACTTCGTCCAGTGTCCCTTGGGTCATGGGGGGCCCTTAATCCCCATGATCCCGGATTTTTTTTTGAGGTTTTCCATATTGTAAACACATTATTTTCCTATATAAGAAATGTGAGAGAAGGCCGAAACTAACTAAGTTATACTCTCTGTTCTCTCTAAACTTTCTTCTTCACTAGAAATAATATATTTTACTAAACCCCTAAAGTCTAGGTTGACATTGGCAATATATCAACTGTAAGCAGACCAGTTTTGCCAAGGAAAAATTGATGCTTATGAAATTTCAAAAGATAAAAAGTATCGGCCCACGATATACAAGATGTCGATCTCTGAAAACTTGGCAGATATATGAAATTCGTGAGCTTCGAGGCGTTTTGTACTATGGATCTGACTACTATTGTTGAACCTATAAGAGAATGAAATTTTGCAAGTCTGTTCTATAATAAGGTGCCTACGAAGTACGAACCAAACTCAGTCATCAGGCAATTGAAAATGACTAATCTTGGTGATCCTTACAAGTTACAACGCAAGTAAAAGACTTTTCAAGTTTTTAGTGAGACGCTGGTTCCTTCTCTAATTGGAAATATAACAATTCACTCACCATAAATCAACAATCAGAAACGTGCTTGTAAATTATAGATATAATTATATAAAACACCTAATTTGTGACACTCTAATCATAGATTACAAACAGAGCAGAAAAGCAAGAACCCAAATAACCTGAGATGGTCAAGTAGATGAATAACATAGAAAATTTTATATCGTTAGGCATACTTGCCTTTGGTAAACTCTCACGCATTTCGTCAATCAACCACCTACAATATTAAGTTAAGAGCAGTTAAATCCTAATATTTAGAGGCCAGAAAATTAGAAAATAAACATAAAGATGATGTATAGATGTCTTTATTAGTCATCCGTATGCTCAAAATCCATTTTTAAGACCTGCATATTTGAAGCAAACAGAAGAAGCTAGTACCTATAATCAAACGATGGAAAGAGCCGATGTAAGGTATTCACTATGAATTCCACAGTTGCATAATCTGCAGCTGCAGTATCTGTCATGTGTGTATGCTGAACCTGGACATCAAGGAAGTAATAAAATATGGAAAGCAAAGCTAGTAAGGAATAATGACCAAACTGTGAATTTAGAAAAAAATGACTAGTGAGAAGCTTAAACACCTTAACAGCAACTTTGTCTCCATAACGAGTACGAGCAGCATGAACTTGAGCCAGGGAAGCACTTGCCAATGGGACTGGATCAAACTCAAGAAAAATCTGTAAATCAACAAAGACTCTACTCAGTATGTAAGTATTTATGCAAAAGGCTAAAGAATGCAATCAATTAGCAAGAACATGGACACGTACTTCATCCGGCTTCAGTCCAAGCTCTTTCTTAAAGACCTGACATACTTGCTCATATGAAGAAACAGGACATTTATTCAACATAGTAGCCCTCATTGTGTGTACATACTCTGCAGGAACCAAGTATTCCTGCATGGGAAAAAGATATCAAACTATAACACAAACCAGTTAAGAAAAAGGGGATGTATTGAGTTGAGAAATGACCAGCTGAGCAATATGTTGACCAAGCTTGATATAAATTCCTCCATTTCTAAAACACAAGTCTTGAAGCCTAGTCGCACACCGTGTATGAACTTGACGTTTAACTTTTTCCCTTTCGACACTTCCCTCTACAAGACCCCATAATGAGTACTCATAGTCTGCGCAAAAGACAACATATTTATTTAGTTTTAGAGAAAAATATATTTATTTAAAGGGATAAAGAGAGGGATGGACCCAAGGCAATTGTGGCAGCAGTGAGAGAATCACGAACGAGACGAAGGGGGACATTTGTGAAGATTTTGAGAGTGGTTTGCGGGTCGTCTGACGTGGCAATTGTACCCACGGCAGCTCCTATGCCTAGAGACGTTGCTAATAATCCTAGTTTCCTTCCTGACCGCCAAAGCGATCGGGTAGTAGCCATTCTTATTTTGTTTTTTTATTAACGAGAGAGAGAGAAATGTTTCAATCCGACATATGTGTTTGCAGCCGAAAATATTCTGATATATCATCGGTATATATACTGGAAAATCAGGAGCGAAACATTGACAACCATTAGATGATGCTAATCTGGCGGTCAAAAAATTGAGTAAACTTTGCTATTGATTAAATATAGAATCCCTAGAACCGGACCCTATATTATTTTAACAAGTGAGCCCCGTCACACACAAATGATTTAAAGACCCAAAATGCTCTATTATTTGAGTAAGAGGAAATTGTTATTGAAAAAAAAACAAACAAACAAACAAATAACTGGCTTATTTGAGTATGAGATGTGTAAACGTGGGCTTTGGTAGCCTTCTCTTGGGTGCGCCGATGTTCCCAAGCAAGATTTTGAATTATTTTGAATTATAAGTTTTAACAGTGGCATTGTTGAATTGGGTCAATGTGTAATACAAATTATACAATCATACAACGTGTTGTGGAAGTTGCAAAAATGTATCCCTTACTGTAAAACCTTCTAACATTGTTAGCTACTGACAAATGGTTAAGATCTCCTCCTTAGTAGGCCAGATGCAGATTCACTAGTCTTTTACTCTTCTTACAGAGAAGCTAATGGTACAGCAATTGCTATGTGGATAGAGATCACGTCGCAAATCGAGGCATAACCCATGGAAGCTAGCTACTGACAAATGGTTAAGGTCTTCTCCTTAGTACGCCAGATGCACACTCACTAGTCTTGTACTCTTCTTACAGAGAAGGCAATGGTGCAACAACTGCTATGTGGATAGAGATGACAGTCCTCTTTTGCTACCAATTGGGTCAATTTGTTAAGGTGTATTATATTGTTTCCATCAGTATTCTCAATTTCTTACTGGTACAGGTCAAACTTCTTGGTCAATAACTCCAGGATGATTTATTTCATGAAGATTGGTTGATGAGTCTTCTAGACTTACAGACTATATATTGACCTTGCTGGTTTCCCTCTCTATTTTTGTGGTTAGTGTCAGATTCCTGGTTGAGGTTCAATATCATATAATTAATTAATTGTGCTGAATTTAAACACCTAAATTTGTCCTGTTAGTCTGTTACTGGTTAGCTAGATATACTGTTGCGTAATATATTCACTTAACAAGTATTTCCCACGGAGAAATGACCGTATCCTTGATTTGAAATATCCTAAGCCTAGCTAGCTACCCCGACTAGAACACAGAGTGGGATCAAAGAAACCAGACCAAGCCAGTAGCAGAAATTAGTGGAGTAGATGGCTAAGCCGAAAAGAAAATCAACAAGGGAATTAAGAAAACTGAACTGCTTACTACTCTATGAATCAAATTTTAACTACAGAGATTGACTCTCCATTATGGCAAACCCCTCACCATCTGATTGCTTTAAAAAATCCCTCACCATTTGAACTAGGAAAAGTTGCTAGATACCTCTCAAAGTTCACATTACATATAAGGGTTAAATTCCTTTCCTATAAAGGTAATTCAAAGTCAACCATAAACTTTCTACAATAATTCCAAATATCCAATCTGCTCAGTCTCAATCATTTTTCAAGTAAAACTAAAACATTAATTAACACAAAAAGTAATATATTGAATTAGTGAGAAATCATCAAACAGACGTCTATGTTTACACATACATTTCAACATCTGATCATTCTAAGAGGCATTACAACACACTGTTAATGAACATTCGAAAACACCCCGATTGAAACCAACTATTTCCACAAAATGTATTATACATCTATACGACTAGACTACCACAACAACAAATGACAAACCTATGCTAGAACATTAGAACTTTTCAGAGCTCACCATACTCCGTACCTCTTCTTCCTTCAAGCCAAGCATCTTTGCAATACCATGAACAACAATTCTATCCGTAGTATACATATCTGGATCGACGACATGAATTCCATTATTCAACACCAAAATATCACCAGAGCAGGTAACATTTATCTCAAAACCATCAGAAAAAGTCGGCAACGCAATATCTCCAGCTAGATTCACCAAATCCTTTAAACTCAGCTTGTATCCAACAACATGCCGACGAAATATCGAGTTATGATTACCGAAATTCTTTAAATGAAGCTTCATCTCAACATCCTTTGGCGCAAATACCGTAAACTGGTCTTCAATGGGTAATAATTGCAAATCAAGAAACGAAGCCATTACTGAGTAATCATTAGAAAACTCCTTTACAGATCCGAGAACAAAACTAGGCTTTACTTTTATTCAAGCAGATTTCTTTCTCCGAAGCCGATGAAGTAACAATTAATGAAACATTCTTGACAAATGTTGGAATCTTGGTTCCGAAAGGAAGTGATTCAAGAATCTTGATTGAATATTTCAATGGTGAATAATGATAGTTATTTTGAAAACGAATTTTGTTTGTGAAAGTATACTCAAGATCAGGAAAAGCAAAGATAGTTAATGATGATGAAGATTTGGTAATTAGAGTTTTAGATTCGTGTTCAAGGTATAAAGACATTCGTTTGTAACCAGATTTGTAAAGAGAAGTAACGGCTTCATCAAGAACTGGTTGAGAAAGTGGTGGTGAAATTGGGAAGAAAAATGAGAGTACGAAGAGAGAAATGAGGATGGGTAATAAAATCATAACTAGTTTCACCATTCATTTCATTTTTTTTTTTTTGAGCTGAGAGAGAGAAGAAAGTGGAATTTGTAGAGAGAAGTTTTGGCGGGAAAAGAATACACGTGGCGTTTGTTGGAACCTTGAGAAGTGGTTGAGTCATATTTGTCTAGAGTTAGTTGTAAATATTATGAGATCTGTTTTGTAATAACAACCAATTCATCAAATATATTAAACGGTTACTTCTCAATTTTTATCTCTAGTGCTCGTTGTAGTGTTGTTTTTTACCAGTATGTATGTTGAACTTTTACTAGAAGCATGTTTGTAATTGAGCAGAGCTCCACTACACAAACAATTTGTGGTTATGGTCAAATAAAGAGATAAGTTCATCTGGAAGGAGCAAATAATGACTACTAAATAGACTACTTAAATTGAGATGCAAGAATAGTGGTTTTGTTATGTTTAATTCATCTGAACACTTTTGCCCATTAAGAAAAATAGAACAATATATTTCATTTCTTCTGCTAATTTAGTAGTACATACATGCCATTCAATGCAAATAACATAAACAGGAAGGTTGGGGGATGCCACTTCTAATTGTCATTCAACCTACTAACTCTCAAGTGAGAACAACTTCAGCTTGGTGAAATTGTGTATTTCTTTCTCTGGTATCATCCTCACAGAAGTTCGTCTTAGGCTAAGCAGAGATACATCTTGTAACTCTGGACAATCATCTAGACAAATTGAGCGGAGGCTAGTGAGGCACGATAGTGAAGGTGGTAATTACTAAATAGAAGTATGGCTTATATCTGGGATTACAAGAGATTCCATCCCCGCAAAAAAAGTATCAGCATATTCGGACATTAAGGCTAAAGTGTGCTTCCCGAGAATTGCTTGCACTCCCCCAGCCGCTCTTTCGCTAATTCAATTCCCTACCAGCTAGCTAGTACCATAGTACAAAATATCCCGATATATCTCGATATTTGGGGATATCTATCCATATTTCAGAAAAAAATATATAAATATCACGATATGTTTAGAGATATATACGACTGCAAATATTGATGATATTTCAATGATATTTGTGATATTTGTGATATTTGGAGATATTTTGCAATATTTAAGGATATTTTGTGTATATAATAATTTTATTTAATATTTACCATTATATTTCAAATAAATATAAATAATGTATCATGATATATCAAAAAATATCCACAATATCTACGATATTTTTTGATATTTTGAATATATTCACGATATTTGCATGTGAAATAATGTCAAATATCCCCAAAAAGATAGATATATCCACGATACATATCCAGAAATGAAATATCGATAAATATCCATATCCTGATATTTTGTACTATGGCTAGTACAATAAACTCCTTGTCTCTTTTAGCAATTATTATGGCCACATCACGAACAATGTCATGCAACATATCATTTCCATCCCCATCTCCTTTTAACAACAAACATGAAGATGTAAGTTTGCCAATCACTCTGGCACGCAGTCAGCTCATTCCCTGCTTCCAAGTGGAAACATCTTTTAGTATGCCTTCTCCCATCACATGCCTCACCAATTCATCCATGCTGATTTTGTAGTCTTCGGGAAACAAACAACAAAATAAAAAGCATAATTAAAATTCATATATCACTCCGTAAAAAGTCATAGCTCAATTTTATTGGCTTGAAGACCCTTCCATCTAGGGGTACAAACGGATAGGTTCGGATTCGGATATGTCTGTATCCGAATCCGAATCCAATGGATATTAAAAAAATTATCCGATTTCGGATATCCGAATCGGATATCAAATAATATCCAATCCGAAAATTAATATTAATAAAAATTTTATTTGCTTTGAATAATTCATTTTACAACTATAAAAACTATATATATATATATATATATATATATATATATATATATATATATATATATATATATATATATATATATATATATATATTTGTCATTTATTATTATTATTTTATTATTATAATTTTATATAATATTTTATACAATAATAAATAAATAAATTAATTACATATAATAATTATTAATTTTTTAAATCGGATCGGATATTTTTGAATGTGGATATGGCAGTATCCGAAACCACTTCGGACATAAAAATTTATCCAAATCCGAAACCAATATCGAATACTAATTTGAATTGGATTCCAATATTTGGATATTCACTTGCACAGCTACTTCCATCTATATCCTTAATGGCATCGAAATCAGACTCCCTCAATTGTAGAAGTATAACTAGATTTTGGACCCGGGCATACGCCCGGGATCTATTAAATATTTTGTGTCCAGAAACGGCTTTACAAAATGTCTCACACAAATTTTTGAATCAGAATATATTTTTATTAAAAATAAACCGAAATACGTTAATGAGCAGCGATTATAATGCATAAGTACTTGGAAACTAAGGGATCAAATTAAGATAGCCTCTTCACTTTGTGGTTTAGGATATTAATCCATAAATTTCAAATATAATTATCTTAAACTCGATTTAGCTTGTATAATAGTTTTCTTAGATTTATAGTGATTTAGCAGGAAATTTTTGAACCAAAATATATTTTTATTAAAAATAAATTGAAATACGTTAATGAGCAAATGATTATGGTGGATAAGTACTTGAAAACTAAGGGATCAAATTGAGATAGCCTTTTCACTTTTTGGTTTAGGATATTAATCTGTAATTTTCAAATGGAATTATCTTAAACTCGATCTAGTTTGTATAATAGTTTTATTAGATTTATGGTGATTTAGTCAGAATCATCACCATTTCGACTTATGTACTAATGTGTACAAATCACTAAAACAGATTGATTGTTTCTATATCCTCAAAGAATATACTACTCCCACTTGAAAATATTTATCACATGAACGTGTTCTACGAACGGGAGCCGTTATATTAAATTATTCTAAAAAATATTAGCAACTATGCATAGCTATGAGATATGAAAATTATATTAATTACTCATTTAAATTTATTGCACCACTCTCTATAAAAAGAAAGCATCAAACTTTGATAAAACTCATCAACTTCTTTTTTTTGTTAGGTTTAACAATAGAAGTTTGATTGAAATTTTGTGAAAATGCCCATGTGGCAAAAATAATATTGAAGCTACTTAAATAGCAAAACATTTTCAATCACAAGAAAAGAATTATGATAAACACTACTTAAAATGTAAAACTATATTTGTCGAGACATTTATTCCCCCTACATATAATACAAATATGTTTTAGGGTTATTAGTTCAATGCATTTGCATCAAGTTTATGATTTTCTATTAATTATTTTTTGAGGTTAGTTTAATATAGTATGTTGCATCCAGTTTCCAAATTCTCATAAATTATTGTTTGAGGTTAGTTCAATGCAGTTGCATCAAGTTTCCAATCTTCTGTTAATTATCATTTGAGGTTAGTTCAGTGCAATTGCATTCACTTTATGATTTCCCGTTAATTATTTATTAAAATATTAATTTAGTATAGTTGCATCTAGTTTTCGATGTTTCGTTAATTAGTGTTTGAGATTAGTTCATTGCATTTGCATCTAGGTTCCAATCTCCCATTAATTACTCTTTGAGGTTAGTTCAATACATCTGCATCCAGTTTCTGATTTCCCGTTAATTGTTTTTCTAGGTTAGTTCGATAGTTTACAATTTCTATACAGTTTGCATATATGTAAGAGCATGTTTTTATAAACTCACTCTTGTTTTGGGTTCCTAATTACTCGTAATTACTCATGTGAGGAGGCTAAAAAAGTGAACATTTATGCTTTGAGGTCAGTGCAATACAGTTACATCCGACTTTCAATTTCTAGTTAACTATTTTTTTAGGTTATTTCAATGCATTTGCATCCAATTTTGGATTTCTTGCTAGTTAATCTCTAATTTTAGTTTAATGCAGTTGCATCCAATTTTTAGTTTTCCGTTAATTATTCTTTGAGATTAGTTCAATGCAGTTGCATCTAATTTTCGATTTTATGTTAATTGTTCTTTGAGGTTAGTTCAATGCATTTGCATCAAGTTTTTGATTTCCCATTAATTATTTTTTGAGGTTAGTTCAATGCATTTACATCAAATTTATAATTTCCGTTAATTATTCATTTAGGTTAGTTTGATCAGTTTCATCCATTTTTTAATGTTTCGTTAATTAGTCTATGAGATTAGTTTATTGCATTTGGATCCAGTTTCCGATTTTCTATTAATAACTCTTTAAGGTTAGTTCAATACATCTGCATCTAGTTTTTTATTATTTATGCTTTTAGGTTAGTTCGATACAATTATATCCGGTTTCTGATGTCCCGTTAACTATTCTTTGAGGTTATTTCAATGCATTTGCATTTAGTTTCCAATTTCCTACCAATTATTCTATGAGGTTAGTTCAATGCAGTTGCATTCGATTTTTGATTTTCTGTTAATTATTTTTTGAGTTAAGTTCAATGCATTTGCATCCAGTTTCCGGTTTTCCATTAATTATTATTTGAGGTTTCTTTGCTGTATTTGCATATCGTTTCCGATTTTCCATTAGATATTTTTCAAGGATTTGCATCCAATTTCTAATTTCCCGTAAGTTACTCTCTGTCGTTAGTTTAATGCAATTTGCATAAAGTTTCTAATTTCCCATTGATTACTCTTTGAGCTCAGTTATGTATTTGAATCCAGTTTCTGATTTCCTTATAATTATCTAATGTGGTGTATAATACCAACTTCTATTGATCCATATGTAGTGTCCTTACAAACATGATATAAAAAGTAAATTATGCTTAATTTACTATGTGCATGGGATCATCGAAGATTATTCAGTTCCCGATTTCTCGTTAATCATTTTTTAAATTATGCATGACTCACTACGTGGAATCTTCAAAGATTATCTACGAATGGGTGTTGTTATATTAATTATTCTGAAAAATATTTGCAAATATGCATAACTATTATATATTAATATTATATTAATTACTCAACCAAATTTCTTATAACGTGAAAATCTCACTCTCCATTAAAAAAAAAACTCACCTTTGATAAAATCCTTCAACTTCATTTTGTTGTTTAATAATAGAAATTTGATTGAAGTTTTGTGAGATTGCCTAATAAGGCGAAGTTCATATATATTGAAACTACTTGAATAGCAAGGAGTTCACAATCATCCGAAAGAGATAAGATAAATACCATTTTAAATGCAAAACTATACTTATCGAGACATTCCCACAACATATAACCCAACTATGTTTTGAGGTTAGTTCAATGCATTTGCATTCGGGTTTACGATTTTCACATTATTTATATTTTGAGATTAGTTCAATGCGGTTTCATCCAATTTCAATTCCGTTATTTATTTTTTGAGATCAGTTCAATGCGGTTGCATCTAGTTTATGATTTCTTGTTAATTATTCTTTTTCGGTTAGTTCAATACATTTGCATCCAGTTTCCAATTTTTGTTGTTAATTGTTATATTATTTGAGGTCAATTCAATGCATTTGCATCTAGTTTCGATTTCCCATTAATTATTTTGTAAGATTAGTTTAATGCATTTGCATCCATTTTTCGACATTTCTCATTTATTATTTAATAAAGTTGCATTTTCATCTAGTTTCCGATTTTCCGTTAATTATTGTTTGAGGTTAGTTCAATGAGTTTGCATTCAGTTTAGATTTTCCGTTAATTATTTACGGAGGTTTTATATTCCAATTTATTTTTTAGATTAGTTCGGTCTTGGTTGCATCCGGTTTTGATTCCCGTTAATTATTTTTTAAGATTAGTTCCACGCATTTGCATTATGTTTCTAATTTATAATTAATTTTTTTTTTGAAGTTAGTTCAATGCAGCTGCGTCTAGTTTCTGATTATCTGTTAATTTAATCTTTGAGGGTTAGCTCAATGCATTTGCATCCAATTTCCGATTTTCTGACAATTATTTTTTGATGTTAGTTTGATATATTTGCATCCAAGTTTTAATTTTCCGTTAATTATTCTTTGAGGTTAGTTTAATGCGGTTCTATCCATATTCTGATTTTCTATTATTTACTTTTTAAGATTAGTTTAATGCTTGCATTTGCATCCAGTTTCCGATTTCCTGTTAAATATTAGTTACGTTGAGGTTAGTTCGATGCATTTGCATCCAGTTTTCAGTTCCCCATTAATTTTTTTTTTTACATTAGTTTCAATCAATATTATATATATTTTAAAATATTTGTCATTATTGTTTTGTCGTTATTTTTTTTTTTCATTTTCTATTATATATTTTGTGATGTTATTTTTTGTATAATTGTTTTTAACTATGTTTTGAGCCATGTTAAGGATATATTTGAAATAAGTTAGGTGTTTTATCATAGACACTAAAATTGTATGATTTGTAATAGGAATTAGTTTTTATAAATCACTTATTTTTTGCAATTTTTTATTTGATCAAATATATAATAATTGGAACACTAAAAGTGTTTGATTCGTAATAGGAAATTACTTTCTACACATCACCTATTTTTTTAGCAATTTTTTTTTATTTGATCAAATATATAAGAATTGGAAATACACTCAAACTTTCTAAATACAAGAATTAGAAATACACTCAAACTGTATAAAGAGGTTCAATATACGTGGGATTATAGGCTATTAGAAAATATTATATTTCATACTAAAGTGCCACATAGGATAGAGAAAAAGCTAACTCTCATATTAGAGTGCCACATAGGAGAGAGAAAATTCTCCTTTAAAGGTCTCTGCTTTAGTATATAGACTAGGTATTATACCCGGGCATATGCCCGGGTTCTTTTATGAAATTTTCATTTCCAGCATTGTGTAATAGGAGTAAGGGTTTTATCATGTAATTTAACTAATTGAGAAATTTCATTTCCAGCATTGTGTAATAGGAGTAAGTGTATCATCATGTAATTTAACTAATTGAGAAATTATTGCATAATAAATCACAAACATGTAATAAATTTAAGCATATATTTTATGTGCTTGATAAGTTTAAAACTTGGCACAATCTATAACCTAATTATTATTCCTAAAATAAGTAATAGTTCCATTAAAATTTATTCTCTTGTTCATCATCATCACTAATGTTGATTATCTGAACAACTTCATCACTCGTCATGTCAACATTAGCAAATGATGTTAAGTAATTCTCTATTTTCTTGTCCAACGTGCATGATATCGACATCTTTGTTGTTGATTTATTTCATGAAACTGTTCATTGGCTTCTTGAAGTTGTATGATTTCGTTTGTAGCTTCTTCATGAATCGGCCTGATGATGATTGATTTAAGCTCCTTGCTTCTTTAAGTTGTTGTCGTATATGGGTAAGTTCTTTGAAGTTGAAATCTCGGCGTCCGAATTGGTACAATTCACGAAGTGATGTGAGAGCGGCACTGTGCAAATTGATTTTCAGCTATATTTTGTGTTTCTTCGAGTTCCATAACATGTTTGCAATGTTGACGAATTATCATAGTCGTCACAATCTTCTTTAAATATTCCTTGTAGAATAGGAACGTCTATAGTCACATTTGATCCAAATCACATGCCCTATAATTTCCGTTTTGTAAACTGGCGGTGTATAAATTTAGTTATGCAACGAAGATCGATTCAATATTGCTTTCCTTGAAATGGGAAATATTTTATCATGATCCATTTTGCTGCACAAAAATTAAACATAATTAGTAATGCGTTAAATTGTGAATAAGTTTATATACATGTTGGCATAATATCTACTATCGTGCCGATGCAATATTCGGATATGGCATTTACCCGTCTGATTGTTAATTATATTTGCTAAAGTAATATGCCAAGAAATATTTCCAAATTCAAATTCCAAATATTTGCTAAAGTCGCGTGTAATCCAAATTCCAAATAATTAGAATTCAAAAATTCAAATTCCACATAGCGATATTTCCAAATTCCAAATTCCACACAACGATATTTCTTTACTATTCAAGAATTGAAAAACACGCCATTGGCACTCACGGCAAACATTGAAGAATTGTAAAAAACATACACGTAAGTTGAAAACGGAAAGAAATTAGATTGTTGCAAAGAAGAAATCGTGAATATTTGTGTAGTCGGATCACGGTGTTATATAGAGTTGATTTTAGAATTCTAGTTGATTTTGAATTTGAAATATTGTTACATGATCGAATTCGATTTGGTTTTGAATTGGTAAGCCATTATATTTTGATTTGATTTTTGTTTAGGAATCTTTTGTTATTGCTCTGTAACCCCCTCCAAATAAAGGTTTTTGCTTTGTTTTTAGTGATTGAGATGCCATAAGAACGAGCTTCAAATGAAGGCTTGTCCTCCCCTAAGAAATGGAAAGACACTTGCGATGGAGGAAACAATTTTAAAGGCAACAGGTAACTCTCATCCTTGAATTACGTCATTTGTGGTTAATTGCACCAAGATTTTACGTTTTTTTCAAGTGCCTTTAATACCTAGTCAGACATTTCCAACAAACTTTGGCTTATTTCGCTGTTATGCTAAGAACATAATTTATTATTTGAGTTAGCAAACTGATGAACATACAAAAACTACCTCATTGTGATTTATCTAAATAAGGAAGTGTTAAAGTCCACTTGAAAAAAACCATATATGGATTAGCATTCAACAACGATATCCATTGGATTATAAACAAAATTATATTCCGACTTTTCTTTGGTGTCTTAGCCCAAATTTAGATGTCTTATAATCTAACGGAATCTGTGAATGAGCGTACATATTTTAAGTAGAAAAAATTATCGTTTTGGGTTCGCAACTTGAGCGCTTTTTTACCATACAAATTTTATTACATTTTAGATTGCATTTTAGGGTACTTTCGTTATGTATTAAGCTAGTGTACATGCTTATTTATCCATCTACTTTACTTCTATCAAGTTTTTCCTTTCCCAATAAGTAGATTATAAGTAGATTAGCCGATTTCCTTGTTTAGTGATTGACATGCGGTTTTAACCATAAGCTGAAAATTCTTAGTTCATATCGTCTTTGTGGAGGGATTGGTGACATGTGGATGATGGATTACAAAAATTGAAAAGCATGGGTGCTTTGTGAAATTTTACAATGGAGTCCAAGGATTTGCTTCAAGGTTAGCTATCTGAATCTTTCATATAAGCGTACTTTAGATTTAGCTAGTTTATTTGTTAAACACATATTTGCTTACATAGATAGGTTGCTGAAAATAAATGTCATTTATCTTGAATGTGAAATTGTAGACTCTGAAAACATAGCCAAAAGGTCTTGTTTTCTGTTCGGTATGGCCTGTTATCAATACACTTGTAGGAGATCATAGAAAATGGTTTCTTAGTTTTGTGAATCGCTTTGATCAATTTTGTAATTATTGCCATTTGTTTGTTTTACTTTTTTAAACGGCTTAGTAGAATTTTAAGATGATTTTAACAAAGGATTATATATACATTAGAACGAAAAAGAACATCCAACCCTTGCAACCCCGACATGAGGGGTTCAGTTCACTCCACCAAAAACTCGGGTTCGTAAGGAATCTAGTAGTAAGTACATCTTCTTATTCCATATTTAGTTGCAACAGCTTTTTAGTCTACCGATGTCTGAGCCAATAGGCATTGGATGATCTCAGTTTGGTCGAAATCCAGGAATGAAATGACTGGCGTTATCTATTGAGCAACAACTTGAAGTGTAACGCCTTTATGAAAAATCATGTTTCTTGGTTGAGCACCTAGGTGAAGTGATGATAGAAATCTTTATTTGAGAGTAACATCACCATAGTCCACAATCATTTAAATCTATTTATGAATGTGCTATTGAGAATTTTGGTATTAAATCAATATGGTGGAATTTTGATTGGGCTTGTTGTTTATATATAGAGTAAAATAACTTGAGTATAAAAAATTAAAGTTTAAAACAATCTACTGAAATAACAAACTACTGATTATGATGTTTCCTCAACTAACATCGATTAAGTCGCATAATCAAATATAAATATAAAATCAAATATGCTACTAAATTATTATTCTTGGTTATCTTCATTAGATTACGCAAATTCTTTTTCGTTGGTGGTTGTTCATCTTCTCCGTCATTTGTGTTGTTTGAATCTTCAATGATGGTGGCCACAGTTCCATCTAGATGTGCTTTTGAATGATGTGTAATCTGATGAGTTATTTTTGTATTCTGAGATGCATTGTCACTTGGTGTTGCATCGTAGTTGTCCTGAAAGTAAAATATGTATGGTAAGTAATTTGCAGAGAAGTATTATATTGTTAAATTGTTATTGACTAAGATAAAGTATACCTTCTGATTTTGTTCAGTGTTGTCTATTTTGTTCACTGGAAAGATTTTAGAAATAGTTAGTGAATTGTTGTTCTGTTCTTTGTTGAATCTTGTTACTCTTATCTGGAATATAGTTGTGTGCCCAATTAGCCTTCCAAACTCTTTTTCAGCAATCTCTGTTTCATTCTCCTGTAAAATTAAAGTAAGATAATAATCAGTTGCGTGAAATTAAATATTAATAATTTATGATAATTTTGAAGTTGTGTATAAATCTACCTCCATTGTGAGTAATTCCTTTGCACTTTTCTGAAGTAAAGATGAAGCCTCTTGTTCAAATAAAGTTGCCATTGCTGTGGCTGTGTTTTCCTCTATTTCCATCTTTAGGATATACCTACAAATTAAAATTAAAGTTAGTCGATACAGAATTGAATATTGCATTTTACAATCTAAAGTCATGTATCATACTTTGGAATTGGTTCCACGTTGCCATGTTTTGTGCACTCGTATCCTTCTGCATTGGTGGTGATTTTTTTTGCACAATGTGGGCAAGCTTTGTAATACCAACCGTTATCATGCAGTATCTTGGTTATGGATGCCTTGCATGTGAAATGTGTCTCCTGCAAATAAATATGTTTTGAATGCAAATAAATGTAGTAATAAATATATTTCTATACTAAAAAAATAATAAATAAATAATAACAACTTACATCTGAAAAAAGATTTGTTACTGAATTTTTTATCTCCGTAAGAGATCTTCTGTTGTGATTCATTACTTCTTCAGTAGTTTTTGATTTTTTCATCTGTGCTTCTTGTGCTTCAACTTCTATTATTTGTGAAAAAATAAGTTAGTTAGTTTTTTCTATTTATTTGATTTTGTTATTTTTTCGAGTGAATAAGTATAGCAGAGTGTACCTGTTTTTCAGATTTGCAATCTCTTGAATGTCTGAATTCTGATACACTTTCGTTGCTGATGTTGTAGATAGAGAATATGAACCTGTGACATTGGATTTTTCATTTAGTTTTATTATAATGATGATCGACTCAGTAATAATTTGATTTTTTTTCGACTTACCGTAAAATTCACTAATTGATGCTGAAGTGATTATTAGCACAGTTTTGCCTGAAGAGTTTTTAAGTATCCAATCTTTGATTATTTTTGCATTTTCGCCCCAAATAGTCACTTGTATTGAATTGATCCTGTACAATTATATAAAAAATTGTTGTTAGTAGAAGGCGTTAACTTCATTACTTTTACTGTTTAAATTGAAATTATCACCTTTCATCTTTTAGATATAATTCCATCATTGTTGATCTTGTATTGTTTTTTCTTTTTTCTCATCTCTACTTGGTTGGCTCCATGTGTTTTGACTATTCCAATGATATCTGTACACAATGAAAAAAAAATCGTGTTATAGAAAACACACTTTGTAGACATCACATCTTATATTTATGATTAATTACGTATGTTTATTTTTTTTTACCTGTTAGGTGCTTGTTGTCTTTTCTCGATGACACCTTTGTGAAATCTACGAAGTCAAATTGTTCTTTTGGGAATTGAGTGTCAAATTCTCTGTTTGGCTTCACGATTGTATTCCATTTGAACTTGATGATGTAGGGATGATTCACTGGACGGTATGTGACATTGTCAAATATTTTGAGTGTTGAAAAGTCTTCGATGTGGTAGATTTGCATCTCTTTCAGCTGCGGTTTATATTTGCCTATAATGAAACTTGGAATTTTTGCATGTATCTGATCTCCCTGTTAGACAATAAAATCGTGTTACTTCTATTTGTATGAGTTTGACGTAGTGAAATAAAAAGATTAGCTTATACTTACATGTTAGCCTAACAAAGAACGTGTCTAAGCTTTTGATTTGTATTGGTAGTGTAGTCAATTGCTTCCCGGTTCTCGCTTACTCGACCTTGATTTTGTAATTTCCATTGGACTCTTTGATTTCCTTGATTCCGGTGTATTCTTTTTCAGCCATATTCCTGAAAAATTGGTCGAGTCAATTACATTACATGCACGTCCATATTGATTGATGTTGGTTTAAGTTCGATGGTCTGCGTAATAAGTTTGTGCAAGTAAAGATTGTTCTTGACAATAACGAAATAAGAGAATTGAATTATTGGTATCTAGTTCCTAGGTTTAAGTTAGATGCATACATATATGATTATAGAACAAGAGAGAAAAATATACCTTTAAGTAGTCAATTAATAGACCAATACTATCTAGATGAATTAACTTTCGAGAATAGAATGCCTTTTATATAGACTATTTTGTTTGTTGTATGCAATATGGTTTTCTATTTTGATTTGTAATATGTTTATAAATTGATTTGGATTTGTGTCCGTAGCAATTCTAATACATATCTAAATAGGACTCCTACGGCATACAAAATAGGAATATGGACATTGTCTTTAATTATTTGGGCTGAATTCTAATACCTTGCTTTTTGTTTTTGTTTTTGTTTTTACACAACCATTACAATACCATTATTACTTTTTTTTCCATGTAATTGTCATGGTAGGCGTTTTGTACATCACACTTTTTGTTGTCCAAATAGGTCTTCCATATTTGGAGCTATTAATTCACTTCACTCACGTTAGCGGTAACAAATCTGGACCTACACTACAATCGCTTCTCACCTAGTAACATTGATAAAGAGCTTATGGAAGCAAAATTCACAATTTTCGAGAGGAACGAGGGTTAGTGTTGATCCCGAGGCCAAGGTGGCATGAGTCAAGAAATCCTTAGATGGTAAGTTGTGGTACAGGGGCAAAAATCTTTTACATTTGAAATTATGTTTCGGAAAAAAGGGATGGAGATCCTCACACACCCTAATTTCGGCTGCAATTGAAAAACATTATTTGTCCCCCGACTCTTCGATCTCGAGGTGTGACGACTCTCCACTTCCAAAAGCCCATAAACAGTTTTAAAATATGGATAATTAAAACCAATAAAATTTTTAACTTAAACAAAGTCCTCTTCATTATAAAACAATTTACAAATGAAAATGCAAATAATATTATCTCAACCGAAAATCTATATCACCTCAAGGGAAAACAAAACACAACCTGAGATGCAATGCTAACGCAAACCACAAGCAAAGAACCAATCTTCTTCAACACTAAACCTCATTAAAAACTTATCAACTATGTTCATTGAATGAACACACCCGATAAGCAAACATGCAAATCGGGTAAGCATTATAAAAATGCTGGTGTGAGTAGTCCTAAAATACAACATATAATATACATATATATATACACAATCCATACGGCAGTTAGTTCCTCCACCGAGTAGCCTTTTAACTTTCAACGACTAATACAACATTCTTAAGTACAATAATCTAGGCGGTGGTTCCTCCAATCGGCACCGAAAGGTTTTAACATTCTTAAGTACACTAATCTAGGCAGTGTAGTTCCTCCAATCGGTTTTAACTTCCCACTAACCACACAACAACTATACTCATAATAAATAAGGCATGTAGTTCCTCCATCGAGGGCGCCTTTAGGTTCTAACTAAACTATAACCACCAACCATATACAAATCATCTATCTAGAGATATATCATTTACCAACATATTACCATAATTAGATTATTTCGGGCTTTCTTTGTGTGTCCCTAAAATCACGTCATCTCTATGTCTTACCTAGTTTCCACCTACCACAATCGCGAACCCAACCCGAACATGTACATCCACATGCCTCCCTTACATAATGAGCCACTCCGATGCGAAACCTCGAAACGGGATGCCGCGACACCGTAAATCCTCACACGGAAGCCAAATCTATGTAAACGCCACTATTCGGCATAAAATATTTCGCATCATCGCTCTATTTTGCGAACGGAATAATCAATCGCCAATTATTCGGCTCGCCGGGGGCCCATCAAATTTTATCAAACGCCGGAAGGGCCTCGCCATATTCGATTAACTCAAACGCCGGAAGGGGCCAATCACATGAGTTGTGGTAATCGTTCTAGGATTTTCGTTCGTAATTTATTCAAAAGGTCATACATTAATGACTCATAAACATTTCTACTATATCACGCATGTGTCAATTACCTTATTGCACTAAGCCGAATATCTATAAACATCTCAATTATATCTCATAGTCACTTTCATTCTTTCACGTGCAATATATTATTGCACTACACCACACTCCCGTAGAGCAAATATTCACCAATACTATATTAGCATCTCACATATAAAATAATGGAGTGTATATACATTTCTCCAAGACATTGCATTAATATAAATATCCCAAAGATATTATCTCATGTCACAATGCTTCAACGTATCACATACATTTTTATTATAACGTATTAGGAATATAATATCTCCTAATATCTCAATATCGTCACGTGTCAAAAATACACAACATCAAGGTCAAATCTTTCTTAGATAATGACCACCAAATTATACAAGCTTCCACAAGATTTTATTACTCTATGTGTCCATATAATATACACATAAAAAGCGTGTAGACAAATAAAATGGTCCACGGTCACAATCAAAGCCCAATATATATATGTTTTACCCACTACTCACGTCAAATCTAAATTAGATAATGACAAACCCAAATTATATAATATTCGACAACGTTTTATTATTACATTTATCCATATAGTCAAATATGTGAAAAACTGGAAAAGTCAACGGTCAAAGTCAACGGTCGACGGTCAAAGCCAAAGTCAACACATCATGGTCAAAGCCAAAGTCAACCCATCATGGTCAAAGTCAACACATCATGGTCAAAATCAAAGTCAACCCATCATGGTCAAAGTCAACACATCATGGTCAAAGCCAAAGTCAACACATCATGGTCAAAGCCAAAGTCAACCCATCATGGTCAAAGTCAAAGTCCAATGTCAACGGTCAAAGTCAACCCATCATGGTCAAAATCAAAGTCAACCCATCATGGTCAAAGTCAACACATCATGGTCAAAGCCAAAGTCAACCCAACATGGTCAAAGTCAACCCATCGTGGTCAAAGTCAAAGTCCAATGTCAACGGTCAAAGACAACCCATCATGGTCAAAATCAATGTCAACCCATCATGGTCAAAGTCAACACATCATGGTCAACATCAAAGTCAACCCATCATGGTCAAAGTCAACACATCATGGTCAACGCCAAAATCAACACGCGTCGGTCAAGTCAAATCATTGTCAAAAGTCTAACCGCGTCGTTTTAACCGACAGGTTCGAGGTCATAGCCATGGTTCATGGCTAAGGTCAAAGAGTGCATGGCTCATGGCTCATGGCTCATGACCAAAGGTAATGGTTCGGACCAACAAAGTGAGCCCAAACCTTAGAACCCGGAAGTCTAAACAGTGAAAGACCCATGTAGATCTATTTTAAGTCCAATGGACTGGTCCATGCAATATTAGAAACGGGCCCAAAAACAGTTAAGTGGTTCGGTCCAAAAATACAAATGAAACGGCCCATAGACTAATATTAGAACTGGTCCCAAACCAAAACATATAGAAAAATGGCCCAACCACTTAAATTAGATTTCGGCCCACATAAAACTAAAACTGAAATTTCGGCCAACCACCCTTGAAATTTCGGCCAAACAACTAAAAATCAATCGGGCCCAACCAAAACAAAACATTTCGGCCCAAAGCAAAAACTTAAGGTTTTGGCCCAAGGCCCAAAAATCGAATTACCGTTCATCGACTCCTCCACCAATGACCACCAAAATCCGCCACCACTAACCTCCCACACACCACCCTTTTCAACCCATCGGTTTTACTCATTTCAACAACCCTACAACTTTAGTAAATGCGAAAACCAAAATCATACAATCCAAAAATCATCCTAAATCTAGATCTGAAAATCGCGACCGCCATTGATGGAGCTTCGAGCTTCAATCGGCAGCACCCAACCATCCCCACTACCACCAAACATCATCCCTGACCCACCATACAAAAACACGTTTAAACAAATGTTAAAACGCCTAAACCCCAAGTCCCAAAGAATGGCGATGAACGGCCATTAGCTTCTCCCTCAAGCTTCACCGCCTCACGACCGCTCAACCACCCATAAACACCTTACCACCGCTCAATCTTCCTACCCCACCACCACAACAATTTAGAAGCGATTACCAACTCGAAATGGCGCTCCATTACCGCCGGTCGACGTTTCAAGCTTCCACCGACCTCCAAACATCAATCCCGACGTCCCACCCTTAATCAACCAACAAGATTAAATATCTAATGCTCTCCCAAAAATTCAAAAACGATAAAAATGCATCACAAGATAACAAAGGAGAAGGTTCTCCCCTTACGCCTTCCTCGTTGATGATTCTAATAAATATAGCCACCCCATAGTATTAGTATTATAGTTCGACAGTTCAAAAACGCAACAGTCCAACAGTTATCAGTTTAACAGTTTACTTACAAATCCGAAATTCAATAAAGTTTCATAAAGCAGATGGCACGAAGTCCAATACAACGGATAATGAATAGTATAAAAAACGAAACAATATACGCCGATGTGTGTAAACTACAAATCCGGTGAAATAGCAAAATAGCTACTCACCGCTGTCACGAACAACTCCTACGAATTTCCTCGAAATTAAGTCAAGGCTCCACCCTCCGAAATTCAAATTTTCATCTCTCGCCTCATTTTTAATATTTTATTATTATCTTCAACCCTATTTTCTAGAAAAAGTGTTTATATACTTTGGGTCCTAAACCCAAGCCCACCTGAACTTCGGGCCCAAAAAACAGGCCCACGTATCCCGAGTCCGGTCCGACGAATTTTGAAAATAAATAATTTAATTAATTAATAAAATAGAAAAATACGTATTAAAAAATACGGAAATTCTGAGATCCCTTTTAGTAGATTACTCTCATTCTTGTTTTCTATAATATTCATATGTGATAATCAAAATTACATATGGGACGGAGATCCCTTTTAGTAAATTACTCTCATTATTTTCTTTTAATATTCATATATGATAATCAAAATTACATATGCTTATATGATCTCGGTGATGAATTCAAAATGCAAAGGTAATAATTTTTATTGTATTTCTTTGACTTATGAACACATGAAAATTGAAGATACATTGCAGCTAGTAGGGTTTAGTTTCTTTCTTACATTTACATATAGGTTTGTTTGATCAAGTGTTATATCTTACATGCTCCTCCTGTATTTTATTATAGGTATAGTAGCAAAAGTAGGCGCTAAGAAAGCGATTAGTCCGATTTTTAACCGAATCGTAGCTACTGGATAGATCGTGAGATAAGACTTGACAATAACGAAATAAGAGAATTGAATTATTGGTATCTAGTTCCTAGGTTTAAGTTAGATGCATACATATATGTGTAAGGTAAATAGTTTGATGATTATAGAACAGTAGAGAGAAAACATACCTTTAAGCAGTGAATTAATAGACCAATACTATCTAGATGAATTAACTTGGAGAATAGAAAAGTTATAAGAAACTACTTCTCCATAATGCCTTTTATATAGACTATTTTGTTTGTTGTTCGAATATGGTTTTCTATTTTGATTTGTAATATGTTTATAAATTGATTTGGATTTGTGTCCGCAGCAATTCTAATACGTATCTAAATAGGACTCCTACAGACGCCACAAAATAGGAATATGGACACTGTCTTTAATTATTTGGGCTGAATTCTAATACCTATCTAAATAGGATTCTTACATATGTCACAAAATTGGAAAGTTGCAAAGTATGGACACCGTCTTTTATTATTTGGGCTGGACTATTTTATAATTTAATTAAGTGGAGTGTGTATTTTTCATATTACAAATGCATTGTCGTCTCTCCGCCATTCATCCTAACCCCTCGAAAAATGAAAGATCCCCTTGCCTTCAATCCATGGTGATGGGAGGTGGGTGCTTATTGTAGCATTTTCAAGTGTATTTGTTAAGTTGGACTGCTTCTTGTTCTGGTTCGAAACACTTCGGCAACCCCAGTGTTTGGCCATCATGTAGTTGTTTCAAGTGTTTTACTTCTGAGTCATTATTTTTGTGTCTTATTTGGGCAGTTCGATAGCACAATGGGATAAGTGGCCTGTGCTAATCCTCTGATTCATTTACATGTACCTGTGCGTCACAGCTCTACCTCTACAAAAAAGGGTACATTACTTTGAATGGGTATTGGAGCTTGGTTTGATCAACACTACTGATGCTTGTTCTTGGTTGTATATTGTGACCTTTTACAGTTTTTAGCCATAAGCTGAAAATTCTTAGCTCATATGCTGATGTCAAGGAAGGATTGGTGACACGTGGATGGATTACAAAAATTGAAAAGCATGGGTGCTTTGTGAAATTTTACAATGGAGTCCAAGGATTTGCTTCAAGGTTAGCTATCTGAATCTTTCATATAGCGTACTTTAGATTTAGCTAGTTTATTTGTTAAACACATATATGCTTACATAGATAGGTTGCTGAAAATAAATGTCAGTGCTTGGCCATCATGTAGCTGTTTCAAGTGTCTTATTTCTGAGTCAGTATTTTTGTGCCTTGGTAACGTTGTTTGAATAATGCTGAGCATCACCCCCTGTTCTGGTCTGTGATCCAGCTTATATATATTCTGGTCTTGTGATCCAGCTTATATATAGCTTCAAAATAATGTTGGCCACTGATCAAAATTCATTTTTGGCTATGAGATTTTGGACGTGTACTAAATTCGACGTAACAATGGGATAAGTGGTCATTCCTTTTGGTGGTGGAATGAGATTTTGCGCTGGCTCAGAGTACACATAGCTGCAAATATATGTGGTTCTCCATTTTTAGGTCACGAATTACAGGTCTTGACTTTCAATACGAAGATCTTTTTTATCAACTGATTCCCATTGATTGTTAAGATATATCTCTGCAAGTGCGATTATGAAGTCGCGACCCCAAGTGGAAGGACATCTTCATCTAAAAGAAGTGTGGAGAATGCGGCGAGTGAACTGAACCCAAGTCCTCATTTCTAATTCCAATTCCGAACATTACACCAGGAATAACTCCTTGATAGAAACCAAAATCCTCACCTGCCATCACCTTGTTAGCCGTTGTGACATTCTTCGGACCAAGTAAGAGCTTGCCAACCCTCTCCACATGTTCATGCAAGATCTCATCATTGATAGTAGTAGGGTAGGCCGGATACTCCTCTTCCAGGAAGTCAATGTCAGCCTTACATCCTCGGTAATGCAGCATGTCCCTTTATGACCTGCAATGAGCGCCATAGATATCAAGAAGAACGTAGAAAAGATGAGGTTATCTCATGTAGGCATTTCCTTCATTTAAGAAGGGAGGCAGTCCAAATTCGTTTGGTGAAGCCAAATATCTAAAGTGCTATAGCATATAGCACTTGTTCTAAAATATGATGTTCTCCGACTTATGTATTTAATCTGTAACTTTGGTGCCTTTCACCATCCATAAAGATATACAAACAGAAGAAAGATCCTGTGATTCGGATCTTGCTTACCTCTTTCGATCTCCTCGGAGTAAGTCGCGGACCATCCGTGGTAAGACTTCTCAAAGTGCCCCGAGATTCAAAGAGACCGCGGAATTATGTTCGCTATTCTTGTTCCACCATGAAAATAAGTGACGAGAGAACCTACATCAAGAAATTAAAGCTTCAAGAATAAACGCTTTAAGTAGTTAAAGCCTCGTTTGAGATATCTTACATAATATATACAAAAAGTGACTGGGACTATGTTTCATTACAAAGCTCCTTGACTTTCAATACGAAGATCTTTTTATCAACCGATTCCCATTGATCGTTAAGATATATCTCTCGCAAGTGCAGTATGAAGTCACCCCCAGTGGAAGGACACCTTCATCTAAAAAAGAAGTGTGGAGAATCGCGGCGAGTGAACCGAACCCAAGTCCTCATTTCTAATTCCAATTCGAACATTACACCAGGAATAACTCCTTGATAGAAACCAAAATCCTCGCCGCCATCACCTTGTTAGCCGTTGTGACATTCTTCGGACCAAGTAAGAGCTTGCCAACCCTCTCCACATGTTCATGCAAGATCTAAATCATTGATAGTAGTAGGGTAGGCGGATACTCCTCTTCCAGAAGTCAATGTCGACTTTACATCGTGGTACAACAACAGATGTCCCTTTATGACCTGCAATGAGTGCCATAGATATCAAGAAGAACGTAGAAAAGATGAGGTTATCTCATGTAGGCATTTCCTTCATTTAAGAAGGGAGGCAGTCAAATTCGGTTGGTGAAGCCAAATACGTAAAAGTGCTATAGCATATAGCACTTGTTCTAAAATATGATGTTCTCCGACTTATGTATTTAATCTAACTTTGGTGCCTTTCACCACCCATAAAAGATATACAAAAACAGAAAGATCCCAGGTATTCTCGATCTTGCTTACCTCTTTCGATCTCCTCCGGAGTAAGTGCGCACCATCCGTGGTAAGACTTCTCAAAGTGCCCCAAGGTTCAGATCAAGGAATTATGTTCGCATCTTTGTTCCACTACATCGGGAATAACTTCTTGATAGAAACCAAAATCCTCGCCATCACCTTGTTAGCCGACACATCATTGATAGTAGTAGGGTAGGCGGATACTCCTCTTCCAGAAGTCAATGTCGACTTTACATCCGTATACGTTGCATGTCCCTTTATGACCCGCAATGAGCCATAGATATCAAGAAGAACGTTAGAAAAGATGAGGTTATCTCATGTAGGCATTTCCTTCATTTAAGAAGGGAGGCAAATCCAAATTCGCTTGGTGAAGCCAAATATACGAAAAGAGGCCTTTGAATAGCCGCACACCACGACAATCTAATGTGTCGTTAAGATATATCAATATTATGAATTTCTGATTAATCTTGTAATATTGAAGCTAACGTTGACTCATGAAAGTGAATCTCATCTCCATGATATGCACATTCTGATTGTGATTATCGAACTTGATCCATGAAAATCGGAAGGGATGCCATTGTTCTTAGCCGACCGCCAAATTGAGATCTATAGGTTTCTGTCACAATCATTAAATGAAGGCAAAGATGTAAGTTATCGCCCGATTTCTATGTTTGTTTTCCTTGTTTTGCTTTATTTGATATGATCGGATTCTGAAATTCCAATTGTAAGCTATGCTACGCAGGGCCTTACGATGGAATTTGACTTAAAAGCGCTCATACACCAAAACTAAATATAATCTGAGAATTATAAAGGAATTTTAACTTTTGATGAGTAATTCATTGCGACACTATTACTCTTAGAGGGGTTGGGACACAAATATACATATGGAATTTGGATGAATGGGGGTCGGATTATCGCTTTGACCGGCAAAGATGGAAAGGATACTTTGCCCTCAAGGTGACATTTTTATTCGGTCTAGAAGGATCGGGATGCGTCCGGTCGGATCAGCCGGAAGGTTGGTAATTATCACATTCTATTTGAAGTCTCAAACATTTCAGGAAGAAGGTTTTGTAGTTTTCTTTAAGTTGCAAATCAACTTATTATACATGAGATAGTTTATTATCTTACTCTCTTGGGTTTTAGTTTATATGGGTTGATTTTTTTTTTTAGTTATTACTTTTGCAATTAGTATTTGTTATTTCAGTTTTCCTTTTTTTTTCTTATAGGTCCCTTTGAACTATTCCCTCCGATCCTACTTAGAAGTTATCTTTTGGATCCTCTATTGAAGATCAAGGTTCAAGGGTCTACTAAGGTAATCAACTTAATTTATTATGTATAAGTCAGTAATAGAAATAGAAAATACATAATGTTTAAAATTGATTAAAAAAATAATCATGATAATATATGTCTTCCAATGCCTTCAGCTTTAACATTATTATCTCCTGTGTGCACAATAGAAAGAATGTATTAGAATTTAGTTAGATATAAAAATAAAACAAAAATATGTATGCGAGTGCAATTGGTTGTAATACATTTGTGTTTGATAATCTTACCATCTGATTGAGCTATGTTGCTTGCTGTTCTTCAATTTGCATTTGTAGCCGCTGTGAAATTTATTCTGAAAAGTTTGATAATAACATTTGGTTAATGGTATTAAATATATATTCATAGATTAAGAGATGATGTGTTCGGATCATGTCTAGTTGACATACCTGTTGGTAGATTGTTGAAAACCTCATGGTAAACAATGTTCTCTGTATGACCGTATGGTTTATTTTCTTTGTTGTCTATCAATATCTTTAATCCTTCTCGTGACGTGGTACGGGAAACAGCAACATACAGTTGTCCATGGCTGAAAACGGGTGTAGGAAGGTAGATTCCAATATGTTTTAGAGTTTGACCCTGGCTCTTGTTGATTGTCATCGCAAAGCAAATTTTTATAGGAAATTGTCGTCGTCTTAGAATGAAAGGCCATTTTGATTCGTTTGAAGACATGATGATACGATGGATGAGAACTCTTTTTCCGATATTCCTTCCTGTTATAATTTGTGCCTCGATAACCCTTTCTCCTAGTTTTGTGATGATCAGCCTTGTGCCATTGCACATGCCCATACTCGGGTTTGTGTTTACGAGGAGCATAATGGAGTGCACGCGCTTCAAATTTCGAGTTCATGATTTGGAATCCCGCATAACTCTATCGTTATTTAGGAACTCATCGGATACAAAATATCTTGATTTTGAATATTTCCACACATTGGGCTTATTGAGTCAGCACTCAGGTATTTTTAGAGTCTCCTTCCAATGTCGAAAGGACGAATGAGTTAACTTCGTCGACACAATCATTTCTTGGTGTCAAAATGCATCTGTCTCTTAAGTATTCCAGCTTTGTATAGTTGTTTTCAATGTCAGGGTAGATGCTAGACACAATTTCTTTAATGCCGTTCTCTCCAGGAAATGAGAAGATCGTCTGGGATTTTTATCCAAGTTGGCTCTTTGTTACTATTAAGAGCAATTGTAGGCAACTTTCCTTCACCTAAATCGAGGACCCACTTGCTGAATTTGGATATGGACTCAACCATTTCTGCATCAAGGTTTTCGTCTCTAAGTTGCATATTTTTGTCGAAGAGATAAACCTTGCATTGGTCCCACAAATGAGATCTGGTTAGTGAAGCCGCGGCACCACTTGTTCTCTTTTTCCTTTTTGATAATTGGGTAGAGTTTGTCCAAATCTCCTCCCAAGAGTACTTGTTTTTTCCTCCAAAGACTTTTATATTGGATTGTGGATTTTTAAATCGCATCAAATCTCTCAAGGTTTTGTCCACTTTGCTTCAAAAGCATCTTTATGATTCATTGGTGCCTCATCCCATACAATAAGATCCGCCAAGATATGAGTTCACCAAATGGCTGCCTTGGCCAATGTTGCAACATGAGTATTCATCAATGTCTATAGGAATTTTCAATCTGAATGTGCGGTTCTTCCTCCGTGCATTAATAGAGATGCTATACCCGGAAGAAGCTTACCGCCAACACAATTTTCCCCTGTGATCTCAATCTCGCTAGGATCGTGTTCCAAAGGAATGTTTTACCGCCTCCACTGCCATACACAAAAATAGGCCTCCTGTTTTTCTCCACCGCATTGATAACTGCGTCAAAAACTCTCATTTGATCAACATCACCGTTTAGCTGTTTGTGATGCTCGGAGAACTCTTTTTGTCGAGGGCTACCCTATCGTAGCACAACTCTTCTTGAAGCAATCTTACCTTTACTAACATCGGACTCTTTTCGACATGTCGGGAATTAGTTTTTCTGAAAAGTCTTTGAGTTTTTATTGTACTTGTTTAATAATCTCTCAATCTTGCAAAGTGCACGATTTTGAATTTCCTCATCGATGAGTGTCAGTTCATCGTTTTTGAGTCTGTTTCTTTTCGTCAAGAGAATATCCTCGAAAAATAATTTCCAATTTCTGTTCCATAGTTCCAAAGGATCGGTTATCTCGCGAAGACATCAAAAGAGTGTGACCGAACATTTGCCTCAATGTTTTTGGTAATGCTGAAATTGCTTTGCTTCTTTGATTGCTTCATGCCATTCACCATCGTCTTCCAACAGTCCTAGTGCAAAGGCACGCGACTTGTAGGTCGGATGCACTTTTCCATTTATTTGTTCTTATCTCTTTAAAGTTCCTTGGACCTTTCACCGTGTTAAGAAGTAGACGAAGATAAAACCGTTCACCCGTTGTCGGTGGGGTATAGTATATCCCTGCCTATAGTTCTTCCCCGATTTCCTTCTTGTCCATTTCTTGTCATTGTTTGCATCCTGGACCCATTTTGTAGGAAATTCAGCATATGTCAATTGCCTTGTATCTTCGTTCTCCACATTCGTCTTCATCCACTCGGTGAATTGAGTGTCGCACTCCAGTCCTATTTGCCACATTAGGTATATAATCACCGCCCGGTATATGATAG
This sequence comes from Coptis chinensis, assembly GCF_015680905.1. Classification (NCBI taxonomy): domain Eukaryota; kingdom Viridiplantae; phylum Streptophyta; class Magnoliopsida; order Ranunculales; family Ranunculaceae; genus Coptis; species Coptis chinensis. Next base: position 78,118,460 of record NC_141463.1, on the reverse strand, counting down.
GCTGTTGGTTTTCCAAGTGGAATGAAAGACGTTCGACTGCCGGGTTTCGATATTGAATGTGAAAACCGAGAATTCTCCAAGCTGCCTCATGTGCTGATAGATAACGACAGTCTTGATATTGTTTGATCTCGTCAACTTCACGTATGACCTGTTCTCCATTTGATTCGCCATCTTGGATGTTCTCCTCAATAACAAATGTTGCTCTGTCACCACCTTTGTGCACATATTTGAACAAATACTTAACAGACCTTCCTTGGTTGCAGAATTCGACATTTATGTGTGCTTGGTATTTGACAATCAAATCTCTCATTGTCTGGAACAACCCAAATCAAGTATCTACTTTTTTCCCTTTCTTTGTAATAGCGAATTTGGAATCATTTCTTCTCATGTAAGCAGCAAAATCCTTTTTCATCTATGGTTGTTTAGTTGCAAAATCTCTTTGGGAATTTTCTAGTGCATTTATTTTCATCCATGCAAGGAGATTTTTCATTTTTTGTGCCACATGGACCGTGTATCATGTATTGGACTCTGGCTTGAAATCCCAATGGATCATCGACTTCATCGGGCATTTCGGCGAGATGATTTTTTGGATGTCGATGGAGTTTTTAGTTTGTCATGGAGGAACAACAATATATGAGCATGTGGTAGTCCCCTTTTTGAAATTCAATTGTGTAAACAAATTTGCAAAGAGGAAATCGGTTAGATTAAATACACAAAAGGTAATAAGGACGAGAGAAACAAAAGTCTCTATTGACTTAGAGGCTAAAGTTCGAATTCAAAGTCCAAATGAAAATAAATAATTAGCCACTTTGGCTGATGTTAATATTAATTAATATATAGTTAATTAGGAAGTTCAACTAAAATTCAATAAATTAGATTCACGGTGAGACGAAAGGAGAGACATCTAGAAAATACCGCCATAACCTTTCCGAAGTGTTGACCTCGACATAAATCGCCCATGAGTTGATCTAGCTTGATCTTAAATGCCCGAGCTACAATTAATGGGTCATCTTGTGGTTTTAGCCCCACTAAGGTGGTGAATTCTTCTATCTCGGCCATTTAGAATTACAATTAAATGTGATGAAAAGATCTGGTGATCCCCGCATATCTACAAATAGCAATTCGTCTTGATAGCTTTGAACCATATATCTTGGACCTCCTCAAAATGAAGAAGGTAGAACTAATCTTTTTCCAACCGGAAGGTGTTGTGTCCCCGACAACAACTGCATCTTGGAGACCTTGGTACAATTCTGATCTGATCTTTTTCTGGTTATCACGTATCCAACGTAGACGGAGCTCCACCACGCTTGTTTCTGCATCAACTACTAACTGGCTCAAAAGACGTCCACCTCTCATCAGTGTTTGTCCTTCATTTTTTCTATGTTGAAGCCTGTAAGCATAGAATTCTCTAATGCTTACTGTATTGCGTTTTGTCAGCTTACTTCCACGTACATTATTTTTTAAAATCTGCAAATGGAAACCGTCTTCTCCAAATGGAAAAAGAATAGGATATTGCATAGCCATAAAGCTTGGTTGTAACTCATTCATCCTTTTTAAGCCTTCTGATCTTTTCTCGACAATTACGTCTCTACCATTATTATTTTCATGTCCGTCTCCAACAATTAATCCAAAGAACCTGGCGCCTCGGGTATGTTGTTATCAGCCTTGCATCCTTGTTTCGCGTTCCAATGATTCTCAAGCGAACGTGGATCAAATCAGACTCTTGAAATCTTTCTCTTGCTGTTCTGAAAGATTTTATTAGATTATTCTCAACATTGAACATTTTTATCAATCCGTCGACAATTTCTTTATCTATGTTTTTCGGATCTTCTTTTTTCTTTTTCTTTCAAAAAATCCACTTTCGGTTTTGAACTTCGTTTTCTATGTCATGTATATATAATTGAGCAAATCTTGGCTTCCGGCCGGCATTGGCAATAAAAGAACCTATTTTATGATGATTCCCGGTCAATTTGAAAAACATAAGGTCCACGACCTTTTTGTTTATATCCTTGTCTATTTTTCCCCATAGGACGTCATAGCAAACATCGTTATTGTATGACCCAGATGTTTTCTCTGAATTTTCTTGATCTAGGTCCCCATTGTAGTCCATGAGCTGCTTTAGAAAACTTCGGAGGTTCTCTTTAGTAATGGCAATTTTAACTTCCCTTGTTGGCAAATGATGGTAAACTTTGGATTCTTGGGTCTCTTATATTTTGTGTTCCTCTCCTCATACCAAAGTATAGCACCACGGTGAGAGCAAGACACTTGAAGGTCCTCCGAAATTCCACGGTGTAGAGAATTTTCCTGCAAATGAAAATACATACATGTTAATAATATAAATTAATTTAGCAAAACAATAATACAATTAGAACTTACTATTGGTGACAACTTTGTCTTGATTGTTCTGTTGATTAAGTAAACATCTCGCCTGCTAAAATGTCATCGCCTCAGAGCATTAATAAGGTGTTAACAAATGATTTTGTGATATACACTAAGAAATGCATTAATAAGGTATTACCAATTGTATCATAATCAATTTCCATATGATCATCGCTTGCCAAGGTTGTGGCATTTGTGTATACAGTCGAAACCTCTTGTGACCTTTGTGTATTGCAAGAGCCAATATCTAAACATATAGAAGAGAAAAGTAAGAATCCTAAAAGTTTTATTTCATAAATATATTATCATATTTTCAATATTGTACCTGATTGATATTGAGGAAGATTTGCATATTGAGTCTGCTGGAATAGTGATCGTGAGATTGGATGTGACGGGTGGACATTATATCCAATTGCTGCACACATAATGATGTAAGTAACTTCTCATAAACATATGTAAATATATATAAATATGATTTCTTTTTACCTGGTGAATGTTGAACATAAGGAAAGTACTGGTATTGTGAATGTGAAATCATAGGTGATGATTGCACATTGCTATTGTATTGAAAAGATAATGGATACGAATGAAAGAATCCATGTGCTTGTGTTGTTGAATGTTGAACATAAGGAAAGTAATCGGTATTGTGAATGTGAAATCACGGGGATGATTGCACGTTGCTATTGTATTGAAATGATAATGGATATGAAGCGAAGCATCCATGTGCTTGTCTTTGTTGAGATAAAGATATATTAGTTCATGTGTTTGTGCTTGTCTTTGTTGAGATAAATGAATGTGATAAGAATTACCAAATGCTAGACCGGCAGGTGAGTTTTGTCTTGGTGTGTTATGCATTCTTCTTCTGTGTGTATGGTTTCCCTTTGCTCTCAACTTAAACATTCTTTCTATGCGTGCTTGTTTTGCCTTCAGTTTTTTGGAGACATCCATTTAGTTCTACACCGGAAAATATATTAGTCAATAAAATAAATATATACAAACTAATATAGCATGCTTTCTGCAGGATGGCTGGCTCCTTGTGCTACTATGAATGTGGTAAGGTCTGCAACATAACCTTTACTTGCAGCAAAACAGAAACATAAGTAGAGTAATAAAAAAACATGAGGCTTCTGCATTACACACTGCTCTATTTGATCGAGATAACATACTTGCCAAATTCCGATACTTGTTCTTGTAGGCAAAGGTCACAACGATGGAATTGCTGGGTTCATTTCAACTTGTTCAGTCTCTGGGGGAGTTGGAGTTATAGTTTCAACAATGAATATTATGGTTGTTGCTTAGGAGGAAAAGGAATAAGCACTACGCCTTGTTTATGATGTTTGTCCACATATTCAGTTTGGTCATTGTGTGGCCAACACATCAATATTGGAAGCCTCGTAGACTTGGGAATGACAATGGGTCTACCACATGGCCACTAATGGCACACATTGATCAACAACCTTGCCAATCGCACAAAGTTACGCTTTATTGAATTGAGAACTTGATCAAGGCTGGCCATCAAGGCAACACTCTTAATTTTCGTTGAATGAGGCCTTGTGTCGACATTGCATCCGGGTCATGTATAGCACTTACATGAGTCCAAGTCTAGCTTGTGTTAAGGTGCAGTCTGTGTGTTTGGGAGTGTGCATGCAAGTGTGATTTGTTTGTTGTCTGCCTTCAGAAAACAATCAATGTGCTTCCGAAGTTCGATTATTTTTCCGGCCAAATATATGCGACCTTCCGAGGCTATGGGGAAGCGAGGATGAATTTTTATTACGATTATGAATTTTGGGGTTTCATGAGCATTCTTGTCGGAAAAGCTTTTTGCGAGGGTCTTGGGTAGGGGTGGATCGAACTTCGAAAAAGATTTATTTCACAACGATGGAATTGCTGGGTTCATTTCAACTTGTTCACTCTCTCGGGGCAGTTGGAGTTATAGTTTCAACAATGAATATTATGGTTGTTGCTTAGGAGGAAAAGGAATAAGCACTACGCCTTTTTATGATGTTTGTCCACATATTCGGTTTGGTCATTTGTGTGGCCAACACATCAATATTGGAAGCCTCGTAGACTTGGGAATGACAATGGGTCTACCACATGGCCACTAATGGCACACATTGATCAACAACATTGCCGGGTCACAAAGTTACGCTTTATTGAATTGAGAACTTCATCAATAAGGCGGCCATCAAGGCAACACTCTTAATTTTCGGCCGAATGAGGCCTTGTGTCGACATTGCATCTGGGTCATGTATAGCACTTACATGAGTCCAAGTCTAGCTTGTGTTAAGGTGCAGGTCTCGTGTGTGTTTGGGAGTGTGCATGCGCCAGTGTGCGCATTTTGTTTGTCTGCCTTCGTAAACAATCAATGTGCTTCGAAGTTCGATTATTTTTCTGGCAAATATATGCGACCTTCGAGGCTATGGGAAGTATTGTGGATCAATTTCTCTTCTTTAAAAACGTTTTTCTTACATTAGAGAAATATCAAACCGGAAAGGTCAAGGTCTTAGGGCCGAAACGCGAGGATGAATTTTTTTATTACGATTATGAATTTTGGGGTTTCATGTTATGCATCCGTATGTAGATGGTTCATGGGTGACAAAGAAATCGGAGACGCAGGCGGACCGTTAATGGGTGATTGAACTTCGAAACAGATTTATTTGTAGTTCGATGAAGTATGACGCTTACTTTATCCGCTTTGACCGTGTATTTTGATCTATTTCGCATTCATCTCAGTTCTCGGTATGATTTGTTTGTTCTCGTTTCCTAACTATCTTCTTATAGATTCTCTTTAAAGAACTTAACTATCCTCTTATTAGTGACAAAGAAATCGAAGACGGGTTTCTTTTTGTTGGTGCAAGAGGTTCCATCGCCAAGCTTTGTTTTGTTGTTTTGTTTTGATGGCTTTTACTACGGGTTGCTCTAACCTTCTCGCTTGAATCGTTGCTCGATCGAATCGGTTTATCACTTGCTATTAATGTAGTTGCTTTGAGTGCTTCTCCAATGCTTATTTTCATTGAAGTCGATCTATCTTCTAGTGATCGGGTTGTCATTGCAAAAACGCATTTAATATGCATGAAATTGATTAGGGGATAGATTCGCAAGTCCTCCTTCTCAACGACTAATTGTGTTCCCCATTAAATTGGAACCTTGAAGATGCATGCTATCACGGGCACCATGTGACAAAGAAATCGGAGACGGGTTTCTTTTTGTTGGTGCAAGAGGTTCCATCAGCAAGCTTTGTTTTGTTGTTTTGTTTTGATGGCTTTACTACGGGTTGGTCTAACCTATTCTCGAGTGATCGGTTGTCATTGCAAAGCACGGCATTTAATATGTATGAAATTGATTAGGGGATAGATTCTCGCAAGTCCTCTTTCTTAGCTTACTAATTGTGTTCCCCATTAAATTGGAACCTTGAAGATGCATGCTATACTGGCACCATGTCTCTAAAAAACTCAACACCAATCTTCCCCGTCCTCAATTGTGTTTCTCCTATCGTATCCATAGTTTGGTATTTTTCAACGGATTATATTACTTCAAGGTAGGCGATATAGTATAATAAAAACTAATTACTGTATAGAATAAATAGATAATGAGGAAAAGAGAAAAAGAGAAAAAAAAGTGAACCTTTCAATGAATCAGCAGGAAGAACGTTGAAGATGAAGATGAACAGAAGATGAGTAAGATGATGAGTAGGAAAAATTATTGTTAATATATAGAAGATGACCGGTACAATTCGATTGCTAATAGAATTTGTTATCTATTTGTCATACGGATTCGATTGCTAATAGAATTTATTCTAATATATTTAATAGAATTTGTCTACAGAGTTTTAGTGGAGAGATGAGTGTACGTGGCATACCCCTCTCTTAAGAACGCGCCACCTAGGATTGTGATTGCCACCTCAGCTGGACTCTGCTTTAATATAGAGAGAGGTGATAGTAGATGACATCTACTGTAATTGTAAAACCCAAACCCGACCCATTTCCTTTATTTTGAACAGAGTTTGTGAAATCATGTTGTTCAAGCAATCGCCATTACCAACTCTGTCCGCTTTTGTCGTTCGTTGAGTTCTTCCAAATATCCATTAAGTCGCCTATGGAAGTTTTAAATTTTTGGTTTCTGTCCAGATAGGAAGTTTAACTTGACATTCTTCTTTTTATCTATCATGCATTGCTTTTACTGATTTGATCTGTTTTTAGTGAAGATATGATTGAGATATATGATCTTTCAATGATCACTGAGTTGAAGAAATTAATTACTCTCATTACTTCATCTGGTCGTTAAATTAACAATCTCTTAATTAACATGTTTGTTCTGCCCTCCATTGGGTGCTGATAAGTTACAGGTTCACTTGGAAGAGCTTTTCTTCTGGCATTGGGTCTTGATCCATTTGATACCGACTGATGTCCCATTCTTTACCTTCTGTGCTCCCACCATGGCTGCTGCTTTGGCCTTGTCCATCTTCTTCATGCTGCTACTGTTATTTTTTTCGTCTTTCTTCTCCTTACTGTCTTTGCCTGCTTCGTAAGCACCAATACCTCCTTCACCCCATTGATCTGCCCAGCTTGGTGCATCCATAGTTTGGGTATGAGCAGAAACTTCCCAATAAGAGAGTGCGAATTCAGATATAAAAAGATGAAAAATACTTGTAGCTAGATATATAGCAACATTTTAATAGAAATTTAGGCATCATAAACCGCGAAGGTAAATAATAATAAAAGACGGATCATTACTCATAACATCTCTCTAGTAATAGATCTTTATTCACTATTATATTACATGTGCAAGGGTCTGAAATCTGAATTAATTGGTTATATTTGTATATATCAAGTAACAATATATACTCATGGTTAAGCTATGTTAAAAGTTTCTAGCATAAACTACGAACCAGAGAAAAGAACTTATAAGAGTACCTGTGTGCTCTTGAGTTGGGATTCAGAGTTGCAAGAAAATCAGGACTGCTGTTTCATTTAAATCTTTGAGGGGATTTGTAGCAGTGGATTTGGTACCTTGGTGGAGAGAAATTAAAGAGTACTTAAAAGCAATAAAGTCTCTCTTATTTGGTTTACATGTGGGTTAGCTATCTTTTCCCTATTTTATTTAGGTAGCCTCTCCACTTTCCACCTTGTAAAGCAATTGGATGCTTTCTTTTACACCATTTAATATGTGTTTTCTTGAATTTATCTTCATTCTTTTCCTTAGTTGTTTGCTTTGTATACATCTTGTGCCTGAAATCCTTTTCTCAAGGTTTGCGGGTGTTGGAAAGACATTGGAATGGAATAACAGTACACAGGGCCGGCTCTACCCCATAGCATAATAAGCAGCTTTGGCCCCGCAGTCCAAGGGCCCCCAATATATTTTAGCTCACAGCCCACTATTGCTTTATTAGCCAAAAAAAAAAAACTATTATTATTGTTTTTCATTTATTTTAATCCGTTAGATAAACGTTTTAAATTGGAAACTTGAAAATCACGTTAAACGCCTTCGTTTCCCTCATATTTTCGTCTTCTCCAAACAAATACATACATGTCACTATAATTTATTAAAAAATTTCATCACTCTATAACAAAAAATCAAATATGGGGCATTCAAACCTATTCTTCAATTTTACTTATATTCTTCTTTTGTCTATTTTGGTTTTTCCCTATAATCCATCATTATATATATTGTTTTATTTGGTGTAGAATTCTTCTTCTCTCTTGTGCATTTCTTTGTTAAATAAATCTATTGAAGTTTCAAATTTATGAGATCACTATTTAATAAAGAAAAAAAAAAAAAAAGTTGGGATCAAATTTTATTATAATTGTTATATTCTAAATTCTTTGTTAAATAAATTGAGGTTTGCATTCATATGAAATAACGTAAACAAATCCATCCCAACAATTTTATTGGTATATATTAATACTATAAGGCCCCATATTCAAACTTTGCTTAGGCCCCGATTGCTTGAGCTACCCCAGACAGTACAATCGACTTGTGTTTTTTCAGCATTGCAACTTCTCAGTGAGATCTCCTTCTCAGTACCATTTTAATTTTCTTCTTTGATCGAGAAAGGCTTTAGAGTTTTCATAGATCATTTGTATTTATATCAATTCTTTTAGGTACTAATTGTTAGCCGACTATTCCATCACATACTATTGTATTTCACATATCAAGATTAAATAATACAAACTAAATCCAAGTAAAAAGCACAAGCCACATAGAACTTAAACAACACAAAGTACTAATGTTACTACTGCAGAGAGTGGGAATTTGTTTTGAAGATGCTAGCATGTTCAGGCAAGAGTGACATAACCACATCAACACCACCTCCCACTCTGCAAGATGGCAAGAAAATTAACAACCCTTCAACTGGTATATTTGGAGGATAAAATGCACAAGGCCCTCCTCCCCCAAAATTGAGATCATGGAACTGGAACCTCAACCAACTATCCACCTCCAAGTTTGGACACAAGGTGTTCCCAATCTCTGGTGCCGTCCCCTCAAGTTCTTCACCATTTCTCTTCAGTAATTCTCCAAAGTCGATAAATGATTGGAAGTACTTGTTATCAATCTTAGCCACAGCGTCGTGTATCGCCTTAGCAACGTATGCATGGCTCTCCATTAATACCTCTCTCACTGTCAACCTCGGATAAGCCCAAAGAACTAAATTCCCAAAATACTCAATAGGCACTTGTGGTTTCATTCGTGCTCTCCCATTCACTGCCACCCTAACTTGAGTGAATTGCTCAAGTTCAAGGCCTCTAGCTTGTGTCATTTTTTTCCAAACATGAGCTAGGAGACACTCAAAGGTGCTATACCTTTGGTGTGGATTAGAGTCATTACCTTGAGTAACCTTTGATTTAATCTTGTTTATGAAGTCAGTAGAGAAATGAGTGATCAAATTCTCAATAGAGGATAGCAAAATAGGGGTGTTCGGAACATTAGTCTGTCGGAACTCAATGAAACGATGAGCGAATTGTGCTCTAGGTTGGTTTCTTGGGACTGAAATTGCATCTCTATCATGGTAGGGAAGTGGGTCTACGGCGAGGCCACGTACTAGTTTAGCCCATGCAACAAAAAAAGAGCTCAAGGATTGGCCATCAGCAACGCGATGGTGCGCAGTTTGACCAATCACAAGACCACCACATGCGTAACGATTGAGTTGAATTTGGAGCAACTCATCAATTCCTTCAACTGGTGGAAGGAGATGGTTAACCTCCTTTGATGGATCAAAAGGTAGCTGATCAGCTAAGGTGGTCGGCACATAAGTTTCAATAATTCGAATACCAGCATTGTTTAGTACAATGCAGGGTTGCCCTTTGTCATCAGTTGTAAATCGTCCGGCAAGGTGGGGGAAGTGAATAAGAACTTTGGAGAGTGCATTCTTTAAGACTTCATTGGATGGCATAGGTGGTTTGAAGGCATATAGAACTACAACATGAAGATCAAAAGCAGCTTTGTCAAATATAGTGAGGGGTACTAGAGAATGATGGTTGGTTTGAGCTTTTGAAAGAGAGGACTTCAAGATAGTGTTGTTCATCAAACCAATAGCCATTTCAAGTCGTATATATGTAGGGAAGAACAAGGGCTAGAGAACTCGGTTTTTTCTGGGCAAGTGTGTGTGCTCTTCTAAGCTGCTATTACATGGGGTTTAAATAGAGAAACTCAAGAACTCATAATGCTTTGTTACCTATTCACAGTGAATTGTTTCAAAAGAAAACACTTTTCAAAGTGTGTAACGTAGACTAGTACAGATATTAATATGGAAAAAATGCATATGTTCCTTTATTTTACACGTCTTTTATTAACACTTCATAGCGGATTATGGATAATCGCTAGCAAAAAGTGTAGGCAGCTTGTTGGGGTTGGTGGATAAATATAGTTTGAATATGTGCAAGTCAGAACCGTTTCCACTTTCCACATATGGATTGACGGAATGCAATTCATTCTCTTACTGATAATATCAAACAAACATGGTTTCTCCGATTAATCATATAATCTATATATATAAAACGTCCACTAAATTCCATTTGACCCTGGTTTGTTAGAACAGTGGGCTATGAGGTGTATTATGTTGAAAAGAACTATATGTGTGGATAGCGTACTAGGCCGTACCGTACAAGGAAGTGTCTCGTTCTCTACATCTGATTTGATCTTCCTTCTTCAATTTTGAAGAAATGTTGAGCTGGGCCAAACAAAGTCAAAAGCAAGCCAAGAAAACTAAGAAAAAAGAAAGTGCGCCTGTCTTTTGCAAATGAAACGATAGGATTATACTGATGGGTCCCTAATTCACTATGTACCTGGCCTATATCATCATGTCTATTTGAATGGGAGGTAAGGTGTATAGCCGATCTGGATTGGCTTAGGCCCGATCAAGGTAGAATTTGTAGCGGACTACTGGCAAGATGTGGAATTGGGAGGTTAATTTCAATTCACAGTTCACACCACCACATACCGACTAACTTTTCCATAAGGATAATGTAAAATTTGTTACAAAGTTTCTCTACATTCATCGATGTTCTACAAGAAATTAATCTTTGGATACAAACATTGCCCATTGATTTTGACTAGTACTAAATTAGGTAGTGGGTTGTTATTGGATCAACATCTTATCCTACCGAAACCGATATTAATGCCAATCGATAGTAATTTGAGGAACAATTTCAGAGTCCGAATTTGTTCATGCTGGTAAAATCTACCAGCACTCCTAGCTACTCGCCCACGTGTGTTACTAAAACACTCATTTTTAATTTTCTTTTTATAGAGAAATTAATCAAAATAATATATATATATATATATCAATAAACCAGTAAGGAAATTGTAGCGACACAGTTTATGATGGCCGCGGGTCTGGCGGATGAGGGAGCCGGGAAGAGGACAGGGTGTGGGATGACGGGCTAAGCTACGAGGCGGTGGGGCGAGAAGCCAAGTATGGAGGCCGAAAGTACCGAGGACAGATAGGGGAGAACCGCGGCGCGAAAGGCTAGCTGACATGGAATAGAACCATCTGGGCACGTGCCTAGCAGGGGAAGGGTGAAACCCTAACGTCGCCGACGAGAACTCAACACTTGGCAGTCGAGAGGCCGATGATGGGGGATTTGGAGGGCCCAAGAAGGAGGAGGGTCATTATAAATAGAATAGTAGAGGAGGAGAAGAGGTAGGTCACAACATTTGGCGCGCCCGTGGGGAGAAAAAAGAGAGAGTAAAGAAAAAAAATAGTGAAATGGCAACAAAAAGAAGAGTGGGGCTAATTAAAGAAAGACGCATTACCACCACCGAGGGACGCGGGAGTCAACAAGAAGCTGGGGGAGGGAGGAGCGGACGGGGAAGAGACAATAATGTCCGGAGCAGAGGAGACAAGGTTGTTGCATGAGGAAATATCGAGGTTGAGGGAGGAAAATGAGGGGTCGAGAAGGGAGAGAGAAACTATAGAGGAGTCGGAAAGGGAGGTGTCTAGAAACGAGAAAAGAGGAGGAAGGGGAACGGATGCGGAAGAACAAATGGGGGGGGGCTTACTAAGGAACAAGTCGGGGAAATGATAGCTAACGATCCGGGCTAGCTTGGGGATGCACTCGCGGAGCAGGAGGCGCTGGCGAAGTCGGTGGTGGCGGGTTGAATCGCAACCCACCGCAGATTTGATATGGAAGTCGGAAGTGCCGAAGAGGTTCAATCAGCCAAGGTTTGAGAGGTATGATGGAGGAACAGAGACCCAACCGACCCACATTCACCATTTCCGCAGCCAGATGCCGTTGTGGCAAGAGTCGCGGTATGACGGACTAAGATGTATGATGTTCCCGCAAGCTTGAAAGGGGGAGCATCCGATTGGTATTACAGGTTACCTTCAAGAGTATTAATAACTTTCGTGAGTTGGAGCAGCGCTCATTGATCACTTCATACATCAAAAGAAGCGTGGTGGTGGACATCGCGGCCTTGTTCAACGAAAGGCGAGGTCGGCTGAATCGCGAGAGATTTCTTGTGCGCATTCAAAGCGGAGACTTTGAAAGTGGAAAATCTAGATGAAAGGACGGGCGGTGATAGCTTTCGAGAGAGGGTTGCGCCCGGGAACTAGAGTACATGAATCGGTAGCAAAGAATGAGATAGCAACTCTACAGGACTTGTATCCGAGGGTGGAAAAGTACATTAGGTATGAGGACACCATGCAGAAGGAGGTGAGAAGGCCGGGAAAGGCGGTGTTATCGTTGGATAAAACGGAGGGGCGCCGGCACTATGAACCCTCTGATAAAGGGGGCAGCGGGTATCGAAAGTCTTCATCGCGGCCCTACAGGGACCGCGAAGAGGTTAGAAGGGAAGGTCGAGACAAAAAGCCTTACCGCGAGGAAGAGCAAGTGCCATTGAATAAGCCGCTGAGCGAGATACTACCGTTGATCCAGAACCTGCAGGGGTATGAGGGTCCGCGAACCAAGCCAGTGGAGGTACAAGGCAGACCTTATTGTGCTTATCATCAAATACACAATCACGACGGGACAAATTGTTATGCGTTAAGGTGGCTAATTCAGAGGATGATAACAAGGGGATTATTGAAGGAGTTTGTAGCGGAAGGGGACAAAGGGGAGCAGGCGCCTACCCAGGGGAGGATACTAGGAACGATCAATGTGATCTTCAGTGGAGAGATATTGAGCCATAATGCACACCGCGAGGATAAGGCGAAATGCAAGCATACAAAGAAGTGCATGAGACGCCGGAAAGGCAGTCGCGGACAGATTATGGGATCGCAAAGGAAGGAAGAGCATCACGCTTCTCCGGACGCTGACCTCCGAGCCATCGACTCCCCGCACGAGGACGCGTTGGTGATCACGGTGACTATGGGAAATTACATAGTAAAGAGAGTGTTGGTGGATTGCGGCAGTGCTGTGGATTTACTATTTAGAGGGGCAATGGGAGAAATGAACATAGAAAGGAAGCAGCTGAGACCCTCGCCAACAAATTTGTATGGGTTCAACGGGAGCATGACGGAACCCTTGGGGGAGCTACTGCTCCCAGTGACTGCGGGACCGGTTACGGTGTTTTCCAGGTTTAAGGTGGTGGATGCCGACTCGCAGTACAACGCCATCCTGGGGAGGAGATGGATTCACGAGATGAAAGCAGTTCCCTCCACTTACTACCAAGTGATTCGGTTCCCTACCCCGACCGGGATATACGAGGTCCGCGGGGATCAGGTGTCGGCAAAAAATAGCCACCAGAGTACGGTGAAGAGATTGATCCGTGGGTCAGAGGAAGAGACCTCGCGGTCCAGGAAGAGGCAGGCATAGCAATTACAGTGCCCCGTCGGGGAGGGATCGGCAGAGTTAGTAGCAGGACCGAAGACCTTGGATGAGATAGAGGTAGTAAACTTGGGGGAGAACGGTGAAGAGAAGTTCACATCAGTGGGGTCCAGTCTGTCTGAGGAATGGAAGAGCAAATTAGTAATCGTTTTATCCGCTAACCGAGATGTATTTGCCCGGATGATCGAGGAAGTCACCGGATTGACCCGAGTTCGCATGTCATAAGTTACATATGAGGGGACGCTAAACCAAGAAGACGAAAGATGCGAGGGATCAGACCAAGGTACGCCGAAGGGATTCGCGAAGAGGTCGCGAGGTTGAAGGGGGCAGGGATAATACGAGAGGTGTCCTTTACCGACTGGTTGTCAAATGTGGTAGCGGTACCTAAGAAGAATGGCAAGGTGCGGATGTCGCGTCCGACTTCACGGACGGAATTCAGAGTGCCCCAAAGATAGCTACCCCACGCCGCCGAGTAGACGAAATGGGTGGATAGAACTGCAGGGTTTAAAGTGTTTTCTTTCATGGACGCGTCAATGGGATATAACCAGGTGGCCATGTACGGGCCAGATCAGGAAAAGACAGCTTTCGTGGTGGAAGGCGGGACGTACTGTTACACAAGAATGCCGTTTGGATTGAAGAACGCCGGGGCCACCTTTCAGCGGCTAGGGGAGAAAATGTTCGAAAGCAAGATCCGAAAGGGGATTGAGATTTACATAGACGACATGGTAGAAAAGAGCATGTCGGAGGAAGAACATCTGGAGGGTTTGAAAGAGACATTTAGAATACTGCGGTTGTACAATTTAAAACTTAATCCAGAGAAATGTACGTTCGGCGTCACCACGGGAAAGTTCCTGGGATACATAGTTACTCACCGGGGAATAGAAGCCAACCCCGCACAAAATAAGGGCCCTAGTGGAGATGCCGCCGCCTCGATGTCAAGGAGGTGCAGAGACTTGCAGGAAGGGTCGCGGCTTTGAATAGATTCATCTCGAAGTCGTCAGATAAGTGTAGGCCATTATACCGGCTGCTGAGGAATACGCTGGATTTCGAATGGACCCCGGAGTGCGAAAGGGCGTTCCAAGAGTTGAAGGATTACTTAGGCAAGGCCCCTATGCTATCGCGACCAGAACAGGGAGAGAAGTTGTACCTATATTTGGGGGTCACGGAATATGCCATTAGCTCGGTACTAGTCAGAATTGTGGGTAAATTGGAAAAGCCGGTATACTTCCAAAGTAAAACACTGCTGGAAGCCGAGACCAGATATAGCAGAATAGAGAAATATGCCTTGGCTTTGGTGTTCTCGGCCCTGAAGTTGAAACCGTACTTTGAGGCGCACTCTGTAGTGGTGGTGACCAATTTGCCGCTAAAGCAAGCATTGAAAGCTGAGAAGTCGGGGAGGATGCTGAAATGGGCAGTGATGTTGAGTTCTTACGAGATCTGATGTCGATCGTAACGCCAGAAAAGCGCGCAGCGGGCGAATTTTTAGCGAGTTTCCAAATGAGGAGGACCCACACATGGGGAAACGAGATGGTCATGGGGCCGGAAAGGATCACGGAACAGGATTGGTTGGACCCCTGGGATCGAAGGAATGGATGGAGAGTCTTTGCCGACGGGTCAGCCACAGACAATTGCAGCGGGATAGGGGCAGTGCTGGTCACGCCGGAAAACAACAGAATTGAGTTAACTATGAAGTTGGGGTTCGCGGCATCAAATAACGAAGCAGAATACGAGGCAGTAATAGCGGGCATGAGAATGGCAGAAGAGGTAGGGGTGAAAGAGTTGACAGTTTATTCCGACTCAAATCTGGTGGTGTGTCAGGCTAACGGAGGGTTCGTGGCCGCGCCCCACGCGATGGCAAAATATCCGACGCGTCTTTGCAAAAAGAGGGCTGCCAGTTCGCTGGGTTAGATTCATACATTTGGGTCGCGGTGAAAACAGACATGCCGACGCCCTAGCCTACGTGGCGGCCGCAATCCCTGAATCGGAAGAAAGAATGATAAAGGTAAAGCGATTGGAGAAGCCTAGCACGGAGGAGGGAGAGGAAAGAGGGGTGGAGGTATGTCATGTAGAGGAGGACGAAGGGGGATGGATCGTACCCATCAAGAGTTTTTTGTCGGGGGACGTGGTGGAAGATAAAGGGGAGAAAAGGAGATCGGAACGTACATCCTGAGATAATACGGCTCATAGAGGGGAGCTATATCGGCGAATTTCGCCGGGCCTTTGTTAAAGTGTCTCGGGCCGAGATTAGCCCTTGAAGTGTTAGCGGAGTTGCATGAGGGAGATTGTGGAAGTCACTCACCGGCGGTGACAACAAAGACACGATCGATATCACAGGGCTACTTTGGCCGCGATATGAAAAAAGGGACCGTGGACTATGCTAAACGATGCGAGAAGTGCCAGAAGTTCGCCCAGATGATCTTTGCACCAGCGAACCATTACACACGTTGTGTCAAGTCCGTGGCCTTTCGCAATGTGGGCAATGGATATAGTGGGTCCGCTGCCCATGGCTACAGGTAAAAGGAGATTCATGTTGGCGGCCACAGATTATTTTACCAAATGGATTGAGGCAGTGGCCCTGCAACAAGTTAAGGAGACTCACGTGATCAAGTTTGTGTGGGAGAACATCATCTGTAGATTTGGGTTGCCATATATTATCATAGCAGACAATGGAACCCAGTTCACCGGGTCCAAGGTGAAAGCGTTCTTACAAGCATACAAGGTTAAGCAGGGGTTCTCGGCCCCATACAATCCTGAAGGCAATGGGCAGGCAGAGTCTTCCAACAAGGCCATTATGAACAATCTCAAGAGGAAGCTAGAGGATAAGAAAGGAGTATGGGCAGATGAACTCAGTCATGTTCTGTGGGCTTACAGGACCACGCCTAGGACATCAACAAGGGAAACTCCCTTCGCTTTGGCTTACGGGGTAGAGGCCGTGATTCCCACGGAAATGGTCGCAGCCACGACGAGGACAAGGGCGGTGGAGACGGGGTTGAACGAGGGCATACTGGCAACGGATATGATCTTAGCAGAAGAGAGAAGAGACGAGGCGCGGATCAGACTAGAGGAATACCACCGCAGCCTGCAGAGACGGTATAACAAGAGAGTCAAGCCGAGGCAGTTCAGGATAGGGGATGCCGTGCTGCGACGAGTGACGCAGAGTACCAAGAGAGAGAGTGATGGAAAGCTGGGGCCGAACTGGGAGGGGCCCTATACAGTGGTCGATGTGGGAGGAGCCGGTACGTACAAGCTAAGAACAGCGGGAGGAAAGGTGCTGGAAAAGCCATGGAATGTGAGAATGCTAAAAAAGTTTCATGTTTGAATGTAATGAAAATCCAGAATGATACACTGGAGCTATTTGTAAATATATAATACAATGGCACTTTTGGGGGACCAAATTTCACCGCTCTACGTAAACTGCAACAGTCAGACGAAACATAGGTGAGGGCAAGAGACGCCCGAGGACGAGAGGTCCATCTCGAGAGAGAGCCGCGGGTCGGGGAGAGCCGCCCGCGGAAGAAAGGCGTACGCTATACCGGGGGCAAAGAGAGAGGCCCAACGGAAAGCGAGGCCACTCTAACTAGAGGCTGCGGTGGGGATGAGCCTTCCGCGGTCGAACGGTTCAAATCGGACTCACGGCAGGTCGAGCTGCCCCGATGGAACCTAAAGTCAACGAGTGACTCCAAAGGGAAAAGAGAAGTTCCCAAGCGAGAGGCGGGAATCACACATGGGGGCAAGAAGAGAGAAGGCCCCAGCGTAGATAAGGACGAGATGAGTAGAAATAGAGACAAGAAATGACGAACAGTAGCATGCCAAACAAAGCAACAATTAAAACCGAGAGATTATACATGTAATCAGAAAAAGTGAAACAGTATCTACCACGCCAACATACAAATGAAAGGGAAAGAACTAATAATATTAGGGGCACACTTTGTTGGAAAAGTAAAGTACAAAATGGCTAAACAATAGCAGACAGCCGACGGGGGGCTAGTCTAAATCCTGCACCAGATCTTCGGCAAGGGGAGCTTGGTCACGATCACTCGAGTTGGGGCCCGGGGAGGCGGCCTCGCAAACAGAGCCTTCAAGCAGCGGATTGAGGAGAGCAACATCAACCGACTCCGAAACCGGCGGCTCTGCGGCAATGGGTACCGCGGTAGATGGATCTTCCGGCATGGGAGAGGGGGGCTTTTCGGGAAGGAGTCGGCCTTCTTTGAGTAAACGCACATGCTCCTCGGCAATCTTCTTGGCCACCCGCTTGTCAGCTTGAGCCTTGAAGCTTACCCGCAGCTGCTCCATGTCCTGAGTGTGTTGGAGAAGAAGAGCGGCTGTGGCTTCCTTGTGCTGGAGGGCAAGGGCGTCTCGCTGTTTGCTTAGGCGGTCGTTCACCCCGTCCATGAAGGCCTGGTGAGAAGCTTCAGCGGTCCTCAGTTCATCCTCAGCTCGGAGTTTGGCCATGTCCGCGCCGACAACGGCAGCTTGAGGCGCCACAGTGGCCCGTAATCCATCAGGGCCGCCGACCTCCTTCTCCAAGGATTCCACAGAGTCCAAGGATGAGAAGAGGCCGCGGATCATATAGGCCATGTCCAGGCTCACCTAGCAAGGGAAGAGCAGTCAGGATAAGGGTCAAAACAGAAAGTGAAAAGGGGATGAAAGAGACAGACCTTCTCCCAGCCGGCATACAAGGAAGTGCGATGCTGTTCGAAAGTCCCAGAGTCAGCATAGGCCAGGTCACGAGGAAGATGGGAGCCATAGAACATTGCCGAGGCCACGGCCGGGTTTTCCAGAGCGGAATCCTCTACATTGACCAAGCGGCCACGCACCTTGAAGTGGGGGCGGAAAGTTTGTGGTGCCGCGGACCCAGGGAGAGAGCGAGCGGTTTCTTTTCCGGGCCGCTGCCGATGAGGAGGAGACGGAGGAGCCGCAGAAAGGCTTGCAGAGGAAGAGGACTTGTGGCGCTTGTGGGGGGGCTCTTCAGAGGAGGGATCCGCGGACACGCGGGGAACAGTAGAGGCCGGGACAGTGTGGGAAGGAGGGACTTCCGTCACGTCATCGTCCGAGTCACTGTCGAACAGTTTGATCTTGGAGACGTCCATAGGAGAAGGTGATGAGTCGGCTGGAGGGGAATTGGGGGGAATATATTGATCGTCCCAGTCAGCAAGGGAACGAAAAGAAGGAGATGTATACTGACGGGGCCGGGAAGAAAGGTGTGCGGTGGACTTTTTGACTATCGCCTCTAGAGCCCGAGCCCGGGCCTGGGACTTGGAGGTTTTACGAGTGAAGCCGCGGCGGTGGGTTTTGCGTTGGGACGGCTGGGAGGCGGATAGTGAGGATGGAGAAGGACGAGGCTTTCGTTCTTTAGGGGGAGGAGGACGATAAAAGGGAGCTGAATATTTACCCAAGGTGTGCAAGGAAGGGTCAGTTAGTAAGGGGGTTCCGTGAGAGGGATCTATGCCGAGGACTTCAGCTTGAGAAGAGCCCAAATTGCGGAGTTGCTCGAAGATTGCAGACTTCAGCCGACGTGAAACGGGATTTGGAGTCGGACTTCCAACCCGCATGTGGAAAAAAAAATAGAGACAAGGAGTGAGTCCGCAGATAAGTCAACATAAGAAAGAGAGGCAAGAAAGTGAACTCACCCCGAGGCGGTGAAGGTGAGATGGTTGAGAGTCACTTCAGGGAACCTCCGCGACACACGAAATTACCGTAAACATACAGGGGTAGTGATGCCAAGTTTTGTCCGAGGTGGTGAGTTTGAGAATGAAGGATCGCTTTACGAGGCGACACGAAAGAATGGTATCCCACACTCACATCTTTGGTACTTTTGGCGATATAATAATGAGAAATTATGTCGCCAGGACTATTCGGGCTCGTGGTGGAGGTTATAATAGTTCGCGGCATACATGATACGCCAGAAATTGCCGATACCCTGGCAAGGGGGAATGTTGAAATGGTTGCATACGTCTACGTCTAGTCGGGACAGTGGCAGACGCAGCCCCGATACAATTTGGCCGACTGTGACCACAAGGCATCCCGGTTTGGGGGGAACCAGATGAGGGAAATGAGTCACGTCGGGCACGTGCTCGAGGAGGATGTCATTTGGGATGCCATAGCCAACCCTAATCGCCCAAATTAGGGTCGACGGAGCGCGGGGGGAGGCGTTGGAAGCTTGAAAGGCCGCCTATGGTGGGGGGGGGGCGCGTGGGGATCGGAGGAGAAGACTCCTCCGCGCACGCACCGCGAGGGAAGTCGGACCGCCGGAGTGAGAACTGGCATGGGAGGGAGCTAAGGAATATGAACAGCTTTACAAGTCAAATGTGAAAAGTAAGGAGAGAAGATTACCAACCCGGGTGCGCCAATCCAGCAAAGAAAGCGAACGCTGGAGAGAGGTGTGTGTGTAGAATGGAGGAGCGGAGGAAAACTAGAAGAGGGATGAGGGTGATCAAAACAGGAGCGGCGACGAGTGTGAGAAGAAAAAGAGGAAGGTGTAAAATGGCGAATCGATAACGGGCTAAGGTGAAGGGTGAGAAAAGAATGAGAAGGAAAGAAGGAATAAGTAGAAATGGAAGCGTGGAGGGGTAAAAGGGGAAAGAACTAGGAGCGAAAATCAAGAGGCCGCCAGTTGAACCAGAGGGAAGGTGACACGTGGAGGGGCAAGAACCGAGGCGACGCAGACCAAACACGCGGGGGACACGTGCGTCAACAATAGAAAGGCGTGCAGCCAAATTTACGAAAAAGGGCAGATTATTTGGGTTCTCGAGTCCACGAACATTCGGGTGGTCCGCGAACTCGAGAGGGGGCATTGTAGCGACACAGTTTATGATGGCCGCGGGTCTGGCGGATGAGGGAGCCGGGAAGAGGACAGGGTGTGGGATGACGGGCAAAGCTACCCGAGGCAGCCGGGCGAGAAGCCAAGTATGGAGGCCGAGTACCGAGGACAGATAGGGGAGAACCGCGGCGCGAAAGGCTAGCTGACATGGAATAGAACCATCTGGGCACGTGCCTAGCAGGGGAAGGGTGAAACCCTAACGTCGCACGAGAACTCAACACTTGGCAGTCCAGAGGCCGTAAGATGAGGGGACAGCTGGAGGGCCCAAGAAGGAGGAGGGTCATTATAAATAGAATAGTAGAGGAGGAGAAGAGGTAGGTCACAACAGAAATAATCCACTTCCCTCCCACTCTTTAGTAACTTGAGTACAATTATAATGGCGGATGAGGAAACAAGAAGTAAGATATACTGCCATAGAGAAGCTATAACAGATGTTCAGTTCAGAGTACAAAATATCATGATGATATATTTGTCGATATTTTTTTAGATTTCAAAAAATATATATAAATATCACGATATGTTTAGAGATATATGATTGAAATATCGGTGATATTTCAACAATATTTATGATATTTTTGTGATATTTTGTATTTGTAATAATTTTATTTAATATTTGCCATTATATCTATTATAATAAAACACAATGGATAGACAAAGGGTGGTGGAGATCGCGTGGGGATCTGAGTTAGATGTGCATGAGGATTTGCATAAACCTTTTCAATGGACGGTATTAATTTATAATGGTTAATTAATTTATTATTTAATTTTCATACTAAAAGCACGCTTACTAATAAATAATATGGTTTTAAAGAGTTGTATTAAATTTTCTACATGCATGGTATTGCTTTATAATAATTCTAACGGTTGGGTTTGATGGTCATGGAGAGTCTTAGGGATTAAGCCCACTTTTAAAGCTCAACTATTTAGGGATCATTTTGAATGAATTAAATGTTATGGATTAAATGGTTTCTTTATTTTCATACTTAATGATTTGAGAGGTTTCATTTGAAACAATTACTTTTTTATTATTATTATTATTATTATTATGAGGTGTATGTGTTTTTTTTTTTTTTTTTTGCAAAACAATGTGTAAACATTTATGGCGTTTTGAAACCTCAAAGTTTTCTATCAAGTTTATGTTTATGTGGGCTTGGGATTTGGATAAGTTTAGAAATGAAAGGACCCGCCCATCCTAGAGTCCTGCTAAGTGCTGACCGTTAGTGAAGATCAATAAATAGTATGTCCGGTTTAAAGTATTAAACCTTCTAAAACGTCTTTAAATTCACAATTGAAAGGAAAGAAACGTCTTTCACTTCCTACAACTCCTCTCTCCCAAATTCCAATTTCTAAATCCCAATTTTACCATTAACAACATGGAGTATCCCCTTTGCTTAATGAAATTTGTAACAATTATGAATTACTCAATTTCTGAATACTTCATTTTTTTAGAAACTGCAAGGAAGACTCCATCTTCTTCCAGGTATGTCTTCCGCTTTTCATTTAGGGTTCTAAGAATATTCTATAGGTTACTAATCTCTTAAATACTCCATAAGAATATTCCCTCATGATATATTTTCTCACTCAGGTTGCTTCACAGACAATTGCTGCTGGATTTGCATCATTGCCAATTGGTTCAGAAGATTCCGGTTACCTACACTGTTATAAGCTCTCTTTCATTTTCATTACATTGAAAATCTTATACGATTAATAAGAAATTATGTGTGATCAAACATTGAACTGAATTAGACGGTTGGTATTATAGTTTCTAATACAGTTTTTTTTTTTCTCAAGAGGCTTTTTTTTTTATGTTATGTTATTTAAACGAATAGTATTCCTGTGAAGAGCTCTTTCTTGAATGATAAGAAAAAAGGTTTATTCTTTGCATTTGAGAATCCGACAATTTCAGGAGTGTTATGGTATATACAGTTTTTCAATTTAAAATTGTTTTTTTTTTTTTTGTTATTCATAGTGGAATCTTACTTTTGGATCAAGTAGTTTCATATTCAATCATATTTTTCTAGCATTATTATGTAGATTTAATATTGTTTCCCCCTTTTAATGGATTTTTGGTTGTCTTTGGTGTTGTCCAAGTTCGTTAGTGTTGCCGCCTTCCAGTGGCATGGCACTGCCTTTGCTTGATAGCATTATTTGATTTATATATTTAATAATTTTTGTTTTTGGGTTTTCTATCTTTTCACGGACAAAACCATGTTAGGGATTCCTTTATATTTTTCTAGCATTATTATGTAGATTTAATATTGTTTCCCCCTTTTAATGGATTTTTGGTGGTCTTTGGTGAATTTATTTTTTCTATCCAAGTTAATATGGATGAGAACTTAGGCTATTATTGTGTTTGCCATTTTGCCTTCCAAAGGTGGCACTGCCTTTTGAACTGATGGCTGCCATTTGATTTATATATTTAATAATTTTTGTTTTTAGGTTTTCTATCTTTTCACTGACAAAACCATGTTAGGGATTCTTTTCTATTTTGATTATTGTTAGATAATTTCTTTCGTATGTATTCTATAATAACTATTGTTTCTTGCATCGAGATGATTGGTCGAATATTGGAGTTCTTATAAATTTGAAGGTACAAAGTTATCAATTTAAGCATCAGGTTTCAGGTACGACTTTGAAACCCCTCATTTATCAATCATGAATATATTTTTTTTATTAATTCTTTATTTGAAATATCATATGGATGAGAACTTAGGCTATTATTGGAATGTGGTTGTGTCCCTTTTGGATATTGGATGGTATGTAAATCTCGAAATTTTGTTGGTTATTTCATCTTTAATTGTTGGTTATACACATTCAAATTTTGGTGTTATTAAGTGCCTTAAAGTATGATCAGAATAGGGGATTGTAATAATTTTATTTACTATTTTGGGTTGTAATATAAGCATTGCATATATTATTGGCTTAACATGGCAAGCTACAATATCTTATTGTCGATTATGGTTAGAGAATGTGTGGCTAAACTTTCAACAGAATATTGAAATTTTCAGTGGAACTTTTTAAAATGGTTGTTGTTGGAAATTCATGGAGAATGGCTACTATTGTCAATGTCAGTTTGAGTTCCAGTAAGGTTATAAACTTTTTGAGTTTAATAGACTGACATAAGTATAAAACCTCTTTGAAAACCATTTCCTGATATGACAATGACATCATCTATCTTTTAACTTTAGAATGCCATCTCAGGCCTTGGTTGGGATATCACGAAATTGACAACATCAACTCAGCAATTATTGCGTTGCTAGGCTATGCTAAATCTCCCTCACTTCTCATTTTTTTTCCTTTATATATTCTGTGAAGAGTTTGATAAGGATAGATTTGTTTACTGCAAATGTGTCTCACTATTAGACGCACTAATTTATATGAAATACGACACGAAGATTTCTTTTCTGGGAATAGTTTCTAATCAAATTGAATTTTGAGGCTTTCAACCTCACGAAGCATGTCTTAATGATTACAACCTTTGAATTCTAGCAGTCATAGATAATTAAACTCTATTAATAGTCGAGTGTCTTCTTAGTTTGAACTATTTTTTTCTTTGTGCTTTCGGTGTTTCGAACTTTTGATATGCAACGTGCGATGTATAAAGGAAATTGCCTTTTGCAATTTCATGTTTTCATTTATTCTTTAGAAGCCTATTAAGTCTTACCTAACTATCAAATCCCCCTTTTTTTATCTCTTATCATTCAGATTGAGACGTGATATTTGCTGACCAGTTCAAAGTAGTATTTGATTACATTCAAACACATGAAAGGCATTGATCTTGGCATGAAAAGGTGGTTGATAATAAATATATTCATCTCGAGGTGGCTGCTGGTTGTAGAATTGGGTTGCAAAGATCTTTGGCTTCATGGACCGACTTTATGAATGAACATGAAAGAAGAGGCACTAATACATTGCGAGGGGGATAACACAAACATGAAACATCTTTAGGTAGCTACAATTATTTCTAAAATGGTATCACTTTCAAAATGCAGAAATAAGACGGTGTTAGAAGGCAAGAAACTGGAGGCAAGTTTTATGTAGAAAGGATTATTTATTTATTTTTTTAGAAGGAGCAGAAAGGAATTCAAAAAAAGCAGGTGAATATATAATTATTTTCTGGCTCTCAAGGGTTGTATGTTTAACATTGTAGTTGACACTATGGCATTAAGAACTGGGGGTTGCAGGACATGGTGCTGAAGTCAGGGTCAAGAAGATTAAATGGGAACTACCTGACCAATCAATGTAAACATGGACATCAAATGACAATCCTGGCGTATCAGGTTTTGGAGTGATATATAGAGATTGTGATTGCCATACTTCAGGCGTTATGTATGAATATTAGTATTAACACAAGCTCTGTTGTTGAGTGTTTGGCGATTTTGAAGTGCATCGAGGGGGGCGTCATCAAAGGGTTGAGGAGACTATTGGTGGAATAAGACTTTATGGCTGCTGTGAGGGCATATGGATCTTCAGAGCTACTGTAATTAGTGAAGCCTAAATGGTTAAAGTGTTGAAGATGGTTTAAGTGTTGAAGATGGCTAGAATTCTCTTTTCTGTCAAGTACTTGGCCTAAAACAAACTTTACGACTGCATGCCACACTTGGCTAGCAAAATCATGAGATTACAGTTGGTAAACCCACTTGGCTTACTAGGTAGGAAGTGCCATATACAACATACTTGAAATTTGTAAAGCAATTAGAGAGGGTATATAACTCTCTAATTAAAACTTTGTAATTAATTTTTTGTACTTATTTAAAAAAATGCATAGTGTTCGTATTTTAAGTACTAATGGTGTAATTGTTTGATTAATCCTTTTTTTTTCAACTTATATATATATTTTTTTTAATAAGCTGCATCTCTCCTCTTCACTCTTCATTTATGTATTCTTCACTATTTTTTCAGAAATTTCGATTCCTCAAACCAAACATAGCCTAAAGGAATTTGAATAAATTCATCTAGACTTTTTATTGTTTGATAATGACTTGAGATTTGCTACAGTATTTTCACGTTTCTTCCCATTTTATGAGCAGAGTTAATGGAATGCAAGACTTGCAAATATATTCCGTGTCGAAAATTGTATAATATTTTGCTTCAGATTTTGTGATAGTGGCCTGCAACTGGTGGTTATTGGACAGTGCTTTAATTTGGGAATAAAATTAGTATCTGAAATTAGAATGACAACAGAATCGTGTGTAAAATTGAATAGTAATACGGTTTGGAGTCTGGACTGATATTTGTCTCCTATATATTATTTAAAAATTGTTCTTCTTTCTTGAGAGTAAACTTGCATGCTAAA
The DNA here is from genome assembly GCF_015680905.1 of Coptis chinensis. Taxonomy (NCBI): domain Eukaryota; kingdom Viridiplantae; phylum Streptophyta; class Magnoliopsida; order Ranunculales; family Ranunculaceae; genus Coptis; species Coptis chinensis. The sequence continues at coordinate 78,092,701 of NC_141463.1, read as the reverse complement.
GTATCTGAATAAAAATGTGCCAACCACAAGAGCTTAAAGTAATATAATTAAAAATTATTCAATTACAAAAGAAACTGCATACTAAAATTGACGTGTCTTACGAATATATATTTTTTCCATGAACACTTAACAAATGATATTGAGTAAATTTACTGAATTATATTAACTTTCTTTTTCTGACCACAATGTGCATCAAGAAATGTAAAGACAAATGTGCCTTCGGCACGGGTTATACCTAGTTTCAAATAAATATAAATAATGTATCATGATATATCAAGAAATATCCACAATATCTATGATATTAGTCGATATTTTCATGTGAAACAATATCAAATATCTCCAAAAATAAGATATATCCACGATACGTATTGAGAAATTGAATATCTTTTTTTGCTAAAAGGGTGATTGATTAATTAAAAGAATAAATATTACAAGATGGAAAAATAAGAAAGATAAGAAGAATTCAAGTAGGGTATCCTCATCTGTGTACCCTGCTCAATACATTAAATCTTAGTTGATGAACTTAAAGTAGGTAGTATAATGATTCTCCAGATTTCTTATGAATGGAGGTCGAACATCCCACCATACCTTTTGTCCCATGAGTAGTGTTGCTCCATGTCTGGCACAACTATCAGTTCCAGAAATTAAATATCGATAAATACCTATATCCTGATATTTTGTACTATGGTTCAGTTACCTTGAATTTGCTCTTGCCAAAAGAAGAATGAGAAGATACAACTGCCACTCTGTCTATCCCCAAAACAAAATCTGCCCCCAGAAGAATACTTTTTTTCTGGTGGCGTTGCACCTCCAAAACATGGATTGTCGAATTGCTCCTTCCATGTTGCGAATGTCGTTCCGATATAATTGACTAACAGGATCAAATTTATGTACACTTGATTTGCCATGTAAAACAATGTAAATGAGTACCTGAGTGCTCTAATATGAAACAGTGACGCATATATAACAAACAGTATATATACTCTTGATTTGCCATCCAATTAAGTTACTTATTAAAGTTCTTTTAAAATAATTCACAGGATTTATCAAAATCCAATCATCCTTATTGCAATTGACTAACGTTTTGGTTCTTCGATACATGATAGTGATTAATTTGGTGAATGGTCTTCATAAATGAATAAAAAGTTGGCGAGTGGCTGAGTGCTGATGCATTCACTATTAACCACTAGTTTTGTAAATAGTCACGAAGAACTTCGGTTCCTTGGAGTTATTACCACAGATAAAATAAACTACAATCGACCCCCAAAACTTTGCAATATATAATAAAAATTTCCGGAGTCGGAAGATAGATCAAGATTTTGGAAATCTGCATTTCACCAGTAATCTTTTTTTTTCTTTTTCTTTTTGCAAGCATGAATTCGGCACTCAATGCAAACAGTACCACCATTTGTTAGAATTTCAATTTTTAGGCAAGTGTGACCCCTCACAAAAAAAGGTTAATGGCTACACCAGCACAAAGTCACACTCTAAGCAATCCACCTGCACCACAAGACTCGGTCTAGTGCTATGTACCACAAGAACCACAAGACTGTGTGTAGTGCAATTAATCTGAATTTCTATTAGAATTTGGATCATCTATAAAAACTTACAACATTCTAAAACGTTGAGACTAATCTAGATTTGAAATATTGCACTAGACATACAGAAGGAGAGATGAGTAGGAAGGATGAAGAAATGTTGGTAGAGAACAAAGAATGGATTTTATCTGCCTATGCACCTCAAGGCGTTCCAACGACCGATCATCTCAAACTCCAAACGAAGACGTTCACATTGTCCAATGATTCTATCCCTGATCACCATGTAGCAGTGCAACTCTTATGGCTCTCGGTTGATCCATATCTTCGCACCAGAATGACTGGTTCTCAAGATGGGCTTTATTCTCCTCAGTTCGAGTTAAATCAGGTTCCAACTCCCAACCTTGTTCGCAAAATACAGTTAAGGGCACTTTGTTTTCAAAACCGGATCCCCTCTGCCGCATTCAAAAAGTTATTAATAATTATTATTATTTTTCGGGATGTTCGAACGGAATGCCAATACGCTGTAGGGTTCTGTAATCGAAATCAATACTCGGGCGAGGAGATCCTCATGCAAACTAATGAAACTACACCATTTTTGCCAGTTTGAAACGGAATTCTCTGTTCCTGTTTATAGGAACACAGTTGCTAGTTGCTACAACTATGCACTACATTTAGGAATGGATCCAACATGAACGGTTCAACTTCCTTGAAAACTGGCAAGATGGTGTAGCCTATATTTGCTAATTACAAACTTGTTTGTATTTTCCTTTCAGTTTTGCACAGTTAAATCTAATCTACCAGTTCAGACTTTGTACACTTATACTTTCCTGGAAGCATAGGTTTTGACTGCATATGGAATAGGAAGGGTGATTAGATCCAAAGAGACTACTTATCGGATTGGTGACATTGTTGTGAATCCATTCTCTCCGGTGGCTGAGTACTGTATTGTACCCATTGATCATCTTCGAAAGGTCGATCCACACAGCAATATACCCCTGCCTGACTATCTCAGTGCCCTTGGTAAAATTCTTTAATTAAGCTGGTACAAAATTTTGGTTACATTTAAATACTCTACGATTTTTTTTATTAATAAACTTCTATTCATATGCAAAACTACATGATTCTCAATACCTTTACAATAAGGTGTTGTGATCAAAACATTTAATTTGACTGTTAAGTAATTTTTCACTATAATAATGTACAAGTTCTAGCCCAGGATTTTGCTTTGGGATTAAGGATGGTTCAATGTAATGTCCTCCTTAGATTGCTTTATCGCTTACATCATCATATCACTAGTCACTACCTAAGTCAGAAGTCCTAAGTTCTAACAGTGGTCTTGACGATTGAACAGAACGTCAAGTGATATATGGAACTCAGGATGCATGCATGAAACCTACTTTTGTAACCCATCCTGTTTCAGAGACCAATATATGAGAGTAATACCAATGAAAAAAAACAGAGGGTTAATTAGACTTAACACACACACACCCACACCCCACCCCATTTTTTCAGATGAAGAAACATGGCCCTTGGATCTTACAAATGGGGGTATCACTAATATTTTTGAAAATGGGGTAACACTAATTGCAACTAGTAATGGGGGTAAGTCTAGCTAACCCTTGCCTACATGGGCTCTAACCCAAAGAGGTCTATACTTCAACAGGAGCTAATGGCTATTGATGCAGGGCTAGAGGGGTGTCTGAAACATGGAATTACCAAAGTACAGGTGTACTCTGACTCTATGATTGCTGTGAGTATAGTTAATGGCTTGACTACATCACCATGGTATTGTCAGAATATTGTACTATCTATCAGGAGCAAAAGGAAGAAACTCAGTTATAGTAGTGTCAACCATTGCTATAGGGAGACCAACAAGGCTGCAGATTTATTAGCTAAGTGTGTAAAAGACTCTCTCGAGACTCTTTTGTATTTTATACCCCCTCTAGATGAACAATTGACTAAAATCATTGAGGAGGATGTAAGAGGAACAATCTATGTAAGATTTTGATTAAGGAATGCAGGTAGGGGTCGCCTAACCCCATAGCTATCATTCAAAAAAGTCTAGCTAACCCAAGAACAGACCCCTGAAATGATTATGTTTTGGAGTATCTAAGTAGATGCTCGACGCAGGTGCGTCTAACATTATTCAAAACATTTTGTAGTTCTTAAACTTGATCTGAGCATTCTTCAAGTTGAGGTAAAACCAATTTATTTTATTAAAAGGACTCTATGATAATTAAAAGCGAAAATTAAACTTGTTGCTACATTTTTGGAATTTGTGATGGTTCAGGAGTTCCTGGATTTGCTGCTTGGGTTGCAATTGAAGTTCTTGGACAAGTTAAACCAGGAGAGAATGTATTCATTTCAGCGGCTGCAGGAGGGGTGGGAATGTATGCTGGACAATTGGCGAAAATCAAAGGGTGTCGAGTCATCGGTAGCACTGGGTCAGATGAAAAGGTACGCTAAATGACTCCAATAAAACTGTTTAAGACTTTAACTAACTGTTTATGGAGGAGTAGGTTAGGGCTTAATTAGGCGTAACACGATTTTTCGCTTGCAAGTTGGAATGCTACGTGGGTAAATGAACTTCAGGTGCTGGAACTGGCCTAATGTCTAGAGGCTAGCACCAACACACCTCTCGCGCGCTGCTTAGCGAGCATGAACTTGTTTGGGGATTCCAAGTTTATTAGACAGCAAAAAATCTTTGTCTGCAACAAATTGATCCTAATAGTGCTCTACAATTTCTTCTTTATACCTGATAAATTGGAAACGCACCAGAGTTAACTGATGCTACACTGTCTTTGGTTCATAAGTTCATTCCAACTTACTAATATAACAAATTTACTTTTTCAGGTCAAACTTCTAAAGGATGAGCTTGGATTTGATGATGCATTCAATTACAACAAAGAAAGTGATTTGGATGCTGCCTTAAGCAAGTACGTTAACCTCTGTAGCTTTTTTACTTTCGAAACATTATACAACTCCAGCTTATATTTATATATTATATACTGTTAGACACATCCATTTCTATCACTATTTTTCATTTGCAGAATTCATTCTTTGTAGGTACTTTCCTAATGGTATAGATATTTACCTCGAAAATGTGGGTGGTAAAATGTTGGAAGCTGTCCTTAACCATGTCAATTATCGTGCTCGTATCCCTGTTTGTGGGATGATATCTCAATACAATCAGGTACATTTTTCATAATCATCATCTATATCATGTATTATTAACCGATTCAAACAAGCATATTTTATAAGTTCTACTCTTAGACTGAAATTTAATTTACAAATGTTGCTTAGGTATGGACTGAAAGGGAAGGGGTTCGTAATCTACTCAACATAGTTGGCAAAGAACTGAAAATAGAAGGATATATGGTAGGTTCATATCTGAATCGCTTGGGAGACTTTGCTAAGGAGATGGAGGACCATATGAAGCAAGGGAAGATCAGTTCCAAACATAAGATCTACTACGGAATTGAGAGCTTCGTGGAGAGCTTAGGATCCATCTTTTCTAGCTCTAACATTGGAAAAGTATGTGTTCAAGTTAACAAGGATATCTAAGCATGCATTGTGGATCCCCTGAGCTCATTGTTGAGGTTGGAGTTGGACTGGATAATAAGTTGATGGAAGATCTTGATATATTCATATCGTTACTTATTCCATAATTTTTTAAGAATTCCAAATCATTTCGTGGTTTAATTTGCATAACTTCACCTAAAAAGTTCAACCCTTCATGGAACTGCTAGAAGCAAATATTAATGAGACTTTCTTTGGTTATTTGTTTCTGACCCATGTCCGTCCTTCACCTAAAATTTCTCCAAGTCCTTTCTTCATAATTAGACGGAATCTGTAATTGTTATTCTTTACAGTTTACACCCCTTTATATGATTCAAAGGTTAATTTGTATCAACCCCCATATTTGTCACCAATTTATAATAAACCTTCTACTTTTGTAAGTATTATGTCTCCAAGCCGTCTAACTTCTATCTCAGGTTTGTTGGTATTTTATCTAATACTAAAATTATTTCTGAATTTCAAGTGTAAATAGGAAAAAGACAAAATTTAATAATAACTCTTTTTTAGAAATAATTTTAGTATTAGGTGGAATACCAACATAACTAAAATAAAAATCAGACAGTGTAGGAGGTAAATTATGGATTTAGACAAATTCACACGTGATTCAAATCATTCAAATTCACAATTCACTTAATGTTGTTTGAGTCAATTGGTTTTGGGCCTAAACCTCAAACTCTGAAACCCTCAAATTAACAAATGCTTACACTCATGGCCCGCTCCATTGCAAGTAACTTAGAATAGTCGCGGAAGGCCCAATAAGCCAAGAGTTAATCTATCTATCTATATAATAATAATGCTATCCAATGCCCGTGTAACACCCTAGTAATCCTACGAATTTGCCAGTGTAACATTGTTAGATTGAGATTGAGACCTCGTTAAGCTAATTTGCCCACCTAACAAAAGGAATGTACTCGAAAATACTTCAGCTGTGTTTGGGTCTTGCAATTTGATTTTGTCTTACTTAAATAAATGATGTTACTTTCATTTTCCACCATTAAAAAACAAGAAAATGAATTCCCTTGGAAAGTAGATATTTACTTCTCCACGTTGATGCATATCCAGCACATGTGAAACACATACAACCTTTAGGGTGATCTGAAAGTAGGGGAATATGTAAGCTATAAGCTGAAAGAACCATGCCAAAAATGTGGCGAGCAACTTTCAGCAAGTTGGCAAGGTTCCAAATCTTCATTGTCCCCTATGCTATTGCTCTGATGATTTTCTGCAATGTGAAAACACAAAGTGGAAGTGGCATGCGAGTGAAATTCACTACAATTAGAATGATTGCGAAACTAAATTGGACAAGATTCCCTCCTAGTGAGACTCTTCTAGAAAATAAACTCTTTTAAAGCTGTGATGTAGAGGTACCAACATGATGAATGAAAGGGACACAAGGTTGATGTGAGACACATTTCTATAGTAAGAAGTAAACCTTGTGGGAGGAGCATTTAATGGCTTGAAATGAGGTGGGAGTGTGGGGAATGCCCCCGGACCCAAATTTGGAGCATGTAATGTGCATGGACAATTACCCTATTTCCTCCTTTGGTCATGCAATCTCTATGCCCCTCAGAATCTTTGGAGCCCACTTTCAAATGTCCACTCTTACAATCTTACAATTGATTATTATGGCTTAATTGGAGTGTTGAACTAGAAAATGTTTTGTATCAAATTTTTTGCACATAACAATTGTACGTGCACATTTACATCGGTGTATGCCAATTGATATAATCATATCAAAAGTGTCGCAGTTTCCTCAACTTTTAACCTGCACTGTACTAGCAACCGTCCACAAAAATGCTATGCAGAAATTAAGTCAGAAATTTTGGAACTTAGAACGAGTAGGGAATGCATGTCTATCATATCTCAACCATCATTGAACGCCACTTTTAGATTAAAATTTTACTTAGTATATATTGAATAATAGCTAAGACTTAGTGTTGCTATATACTATTGTCTGTCTTGTGAAATCTAACCTCGAAGTTTTGATGAAATTTTACCTAGCTCCATCTTTCCATTAGAAAAATATTCTGCACCTTTAGGAAATATATTCGACTAGCTGAGATTAGACAACTACATACATGTTCGGTCTGATTCGCACTTTCTGGCAATGCCTCTTTTAATCGTGCTTATGGTCAGTAGCTGGTAATAAGCTGACCCTGCACAACGGCACTGTTTTTTCTACCTTTAGGGTCACTTGACCATTTGTAACTAGAAAAACGAACGAGAACAGTTTTAACAGTTTTAGCTAGCAGGCGACGCCACTTATGAGTTGCATACATGCCCAACTTACTGAAAATATTGAACCCAGGAACTGGAACGCCTATAGTCAAGAATGAGTGCCTATGACTTTTTGTAATCTTATTATTTAATTAATCTTTTTTTTTGTATATTTTTTTTGTTCTTATATCGTCAATCCACATCAGTGAGGAATTAACTGATTCCGCCTACAGAATGTCTAAATGAAAAGAGAGCCGGGTTGAGCCGGCCTATTTCGGATCCTTGACATGGTTTCCAACTTGTTGATTTTGTCCCATATAAATTTTTGTAACAGGACTTCCATGTTATGAAGATTTGACAGTGCGCTGATATTGAAATATAGATGATGAGATCACCAAAGCTTTTAAGGTTCTCTGTGAGTACTTTAAGAGCAAGATGTTCATGATGATATATAACCTTACAGTGAAATCATCAAACACTTTCATCGTCATCAAATGTGTTATATCCATCAATTATTGATTGAAGAACCCAATCCTTTTGCGCTACCAAAAAACAAATTCAAACACTCCAATGTTCTTTGGCACATTAATGCACTTATGGGAAAGAATCGAGTGATGGATCCAAAGACCATTTATGGTCCTTTATAACAACACTAGGGTGTGTTTAAAGGACTATTTATGGTCTTTTTGGAACAACGTGCCATGTCTGTTGTCATGTTTTTTTAAAACAGACGTGGGGGGTTGCAGAGCGTAGATTATATAGTTCAGGATCGCGAGATCAGCCAATCCATTCTCATAAAAATTATTATATATGTAGATAAAGGTGGGCGATGATTGGGGAAAAGCTGGGGTGCGTGAACCCTTTTTCCCACTAAATAAATGAGACATTTAAGGATAAAGTAAAGCCAGCTTGGGAAAATTTCTTGTTCAACAGAAAAAAGTAAAGCTTTTCTAATGAAGAAGGCCCACCAAAGGCATATGGCAACTCTAAATATAGCAAAGTTGGAAGTTCAACCATTATACAAAGCGAGATTCCGGAGAAAAAAAACTGAGGATATGGCAGTTGGGTTTCTCATGTTTGTCCATAAATGACCATAGTTCTAAACTTGGATATTGATATATTTAGACTTAGTCTACCTATCGAAAGTAAAAATTGGTAAACATTTTTTTTTTTTTTTTTTTGCAAGTTCTAAATTTGACCAAATTTAGCGGATTCCTTTGAAATCATCTAGTTGTCTTCAATAATCAATCAATGCCAATGCAGCAGTATGTTCTAAATTCTAGTGTGCTAGTTTAAATGTTGCAAACTAATAAATATATTAACTTTTCAATATGTATATATAGTATCAGTTAAAAACTAAAAAGACAAACAAATCCATTCAATCAAAACCCCTGACCCCCATTAAATGTAATTTAACAAGAAAATCCCACCAATCTCTACTCTTTTTAAATCAACTCAAGATGTTTTCCGATGATCCTCAACACATTTCAGGCAAATTGTTCCAAGCTCCTATAGTCCAGTCCTGGTCCATGGCGGTTGTGGTGCCAGAGGTTGTCGTAGTTGGTACATGTTGCCTATCGAGACCAATGCCGTCATCTGTCACAGAGGATTGCCCGTTTGAAGTCTCAGCACCCTCATTGTATAAGTCGGAGACCATCATGCTAGACGGGAGAATATTAAGCAAGCTGGACAAGTCGTCATCTTCCAGGGAATTGTTGATCTCAACTGTTGATTCTTTCTTGATCTCCACACCTAAATCCAAATGAATTAGCCCATTTGACTGAATGTGATCCAAACAAGTTTCAGAATATGGTGTTTGATGAGAAAAATTGATGTCGAGTTCACAAAAATAGTCCCCAATATGAACATCTTTTCCTTTTGTAATCAACCTGTACTAAGAGAACGTGGATACAAACTGTACTCATGCTTAAAAGCAGGGAAAGAGCATTCCCAACCAATTGTACTATAGCTATTTATTTCTAGCTAAAGCTTCAAACCAGAGAAATCTTGGGTTTTAACCAACTAGCAAATAAAGCAGAAAGAGAATTGATAACAAGTATGGAAAGATGTACATTGATGAGATTTGGAACAGTAATAAACAGAACACAACTAACAATTTCTCTGAGCAGAAACTGGTACATGTACAATATCAGAAGTTCAGAACTGAAGCATGCGCACATACACAAAATGAAAGGAACAAAAAGAATGAATAACATCTAGTATAGGTGCTCACTGGACTAAATCATTTTTGCAATTATTTTCACATGTATATAAAAATTTTAGCCACCATCAAGAAGAATTCAAACATAGAGTCCTGAGTACCTAACATATGCCTGAAAAGTAAATTGTGAAGTACAGAAAGACTCACCTGCCGACGACTGGGCAGAGCTTGCCTCGTCCCACTGACTTCCAGATCCTAATGGTGGTGTGGCGGCATTCTCACTGAAAACTGAACCGGAAGGTGGGCCATTGGCGAGGAAGTCTTCTAATGCACCACTTTTCTCATCTTTAGTTTGTGTTAATCCTTCTTGCTTTGCTTGTTCCCTTCCTCCCATAGCTTCCGCTTCCTGCAACAACGCATCCAGTAACCCGCTGTTGCTTCTTGCAAAAGATGGAGATATCTTTTGGTCATTAGTAATGGCCGAAGCAAGAGTGTTAGCTGCTGGCTGGGATATTTGGCTTGAAGGGAGCTCCGTCTTCACGGAGAATGTTGAACCAGGAGTAATCAAATTACTAGGTTCGAAATAGTTGTGCAGCATTGACGGGGGATTGTAGTTGTAAGTGTTCATCTCGTACTGAAGATTTGGAGTTGACGACAACTGAGAGGAGAAATTATAATTAAACAGTGACGACGATGAAGGCACAGTGGGAGTTCGTGGAGGAGGGGGAAATTGATGAGAAAATCCAACATTGCTGCCCCGAAATCGCTTCAACCCCTGAAGCGGGGAGGGGAGATAAGGGGAATTGTTGCGTTGGCTTAGTAGGGGCTGCGCCGTAGGATAATTCATCGAATCAAATAACGATAGAGGAGTCATGAAATTGGGTTTTTGCTGTTGCGAAGACATTGCCATTGACGAGGGACGAGTTTGATGGTGGTGGTTGTTCGGGTGGAGCTGGAACGACGATGTTTGCTTCTGAATGTCTTGTGGATAGAGTGGTAAACCAGCTCGCTGCCTTCGCTTCACTCTAGTGTTCCAATAGTTTTTTATCTCATTATCAGTTCGCCCTGGTAACTGCAAAGACGAATTACAAAGAAACTAATAATGAACCAAATCCTAGATATGCAGAACAGCTAAAAAAAAAGTGAAATTATGCATATATACTCATAAATTAAAATCAATTGAGTTCTAAGCTAAAAATGAAACACAGGTTGAGGAACAAAGAAGGGGTACTAACAAAAAAACAAGAGATCAAGGACCACAAAATCAGAGGAGAAAAAATACACACACAAAGATGGGCATTTGAAAAGGGTATGCAATCAAAAATGGAAATAAAAAGAAATAAACAAAGAAGATATGAGAAATGGCCAAACCTGAGCAGCCATACGAGCCCATTTATTACCAAGCTTAGCATGAAGTTCAAGAATGAGACGTTCTTCTTCAGGAGAAAATGAACCTTTCTTTAAATTAGGCCTTAAATGATTAGCCCAACGAAGCCGACAACTTTTCCCACAACGAGATAAACCTGAATTCTTTTGCACAGCATTCCAATTACCTTCACCATGTTTTTTCACATATTCAATTAATATTGCATCTTCTGCTGCTGTCCATGGTCCTTTTTTCAATGTTATTGATCCTCCTCCTCCACCATTTCCTCCACCACCTCCATTATTATTACTATTATTTGAACCACTTCCTGATGACCCATCATCACTTACAGTATTGGGCATCATTTAAATTCCCTTCCTCTTTTTGTTTTTCTTTCTTTTCTTCCCACTGTATACACAACAGGTTTTTTGCCTTGTACACAGAAATAAATGAAAAATGTACTTGTACTTGTTCTGCCCCTCTTCTGTTGCTTTTTCAAAGATCTTTGTGTGTGAATTTGTACTATGGACTTCTGTGAAAAAGTGAGAGAGAGAGAGAGATTTTTTTTGTTATATATATATATATATATTCTCTCTTCTCTCTGCACAAGGAAAGGTGACCACTGTGATTTATATATATATATATATATATTTTTTTTTAAATAAATAAATTATTTCATCATTTTGATAATCATGAAAGAAAACCCAAGAGGATTAAATTTGAGAAAAAGATTTTGAGAGAGTTTTAGGAGGATTTTTTTTTTTTTTTGGGGCTCATGTGGGGTGAGAGGAGTGGGACCCAGAGAAGAGTTTCTTGAGGAAAGCTATGATTTAGAGGTGAAAGCTACAAGTTCGGTCCGAGTAATTCTCCAATGCATGCTACGTGGTGTCTCATTTTCTCTACGCGTTTTCTTCCTTTACCTTTGATTTTACCACCTTTTATCCAACTAGTCTTTTTTTACACGACACAGATGATTATCTGTCTATCATTTGGTGTCTCTGGGTTGTCAGTCATTTCTTTTGGCTCACCAACTCACCAACTCACCAATTCAACTATGTAGTAGTCTACAATATGTTTTTTGATAAGATAAATGTAGTCTACCATATTCACGCACACATTTGTGCAAAAAAAAAAAAAAAATAAAATTGTATGGTTTGCAACTATTACACAGTACAAATACAGATATAGTTAATGATTTGTAATCTGTTAATTTTCAAAGCCCAGCTGCTTGAGAGTTGTTAACTTGAGACTAGGGTTATATATTTTGAGAGGTGTGTGCATGTGTATAAATCTGGTTCGTAGCTTTAATTTTATACACTAAAAATAATCAACACTTACAGGTAGGTTTGTACGAGAAGATGCTCAGTGAATATGCTCGATAGTACTGATAATGCCACTTACAAAGGAAGAGCTATGATTGTATGGAAAGATGCCCAGTGAAGGTGCTCGATCAGTACTAATGCTCCATTGCCCCCTACAGTGGTAACAATATTCTTCAAATAATCGAAAACTTGAGAACTCAATCCTTGTAAGTTGTAACCTCTATAGTACTAGTACGGACGCACCTATTGTGTCTGCATCCTACGCGGTCAATATGGTCAAAATGCAGTCAACTAAATCGGATGCAGGTAAAAATACATTCAGGACACAGTTAATATGGTCAGGACGCGGATTTTAATTTAAAAAAATAAAAAATAAATTAAAATAATATTAAAAAACTCAATTTTTTTATTTTTTTTGTTTTGTTAAAATTTATGACATGTTTTTAAAATTTGATTAGGAAATATTAAACTTAATTTTGTGGCTATTTATTTTAATAGTTTTAAATTTATAAATGTTGATATATTTAATTTAGTTTTTAATGTTTAATTTATATAAAATAAAATTATAAATGTTAATTAATTTCCGCATACTTTGCTGTGTCTGCATCCGCGTCCTTACAACATAGCTTGTAAGAGTCTAGTATTCCCTAAGTGCTTTTACTTATTCTTGCATTATTCCTTGAATTGATGAAATTATGCGGGAGCACATTCTAAGTGAACATTTGAACTTTGAGGAGATGATGCGTGCACCAGTTAAAATTTACTGTTGTAATTCAACTGCAACTGATAAAAAAGTGTTGAGCGACATTGGGTACAATAAAACTTAATCTGAAGATCAACCTGGAGTTTAGTTTGTCTTCTATCGGTGTCCGTTTGCTTGACCAAATAGAGGTACTGTATAAATCGTCCACTATCCCGTACCTTGTGTAAAAGAAACGAAATAGCATTACATTAAAACATCAAAACCATTTAGACCATCTTTAAGAGTGATATCAACTTAGCATCAAACACTAAAAAAACACCAAACCAAACACCAAATCAGTTAATATTTGGTTCCAGAAAAAACACCAAATCTGAAACCAAATCGACTAATATTTGGTTCCAGGTTTGGTGTTGTATCAAATCACTCACATGGCAAAACCGCGTGGACTTGGGCTTCTAATTGGGCTTATATGGCACTGCGCCAGAGATTAGGAAAGAAAAAATAAATAAATAAATAAAATAAAATATGTGCCATAGATGGCGCAGTTTTCTCAAAACCGCATGAGCTTGGGCCAGTCAAATGGGCTTCTAAGGCGCGATTTTGGGAAAACCGCATAGACTATATGGCGCGGTTTATCCAAAACTGCGTAGTTTGATGTAGAAAATTTGATGTTGCTCCTAAAATTGCTTGGTGTTTTTTTGGTTTGGTTTTTTTTGTTGTTTTTTTTGTTTTTAGGTAGCTTTAGGACCTAAAAAACACTTAAAATTTTGAAAAAACACCAAACAACTTCAAATTCATCAAATTCATCAAAATGACGCTGTTTTTGGATAAACCGCGCCATATATAAAATAGCCACGCTGTTTTCCCAAAACGCTACCAATGAAGCCCATCTTAAAAGCTTTTAGCCCCACGCGGTTTTGAGAAAACCGCCGCAATGTCTCACACATCAACTTTATTTTTTATTTTTTTTTTTCAATCTCTCACGCGGTTTTGGCAAAACCGCCGCCATAGAAGCCCCATTTAGAAGCCCAAGCCCATGCGGTGTTAAAAAACATTTAGAGATTTGATCTGATAAAAAAGCCAAGACTAAAATATTGGCCGATTTGGTGCTAGCTTTGGTTATTTTTTGGTGTTTTCATCAACATGTCATTCTCCTAAAGTTGAAAAAACACCAAATTCTTAAAAATTGGTGTTTGATGTTAGGTTGATACTTGATGTCACTCCTAAAGATGCTCTTAATATCTCAATTTAAATAACATAATTTCTCCACGAATCAAATCTTCTTGAGAGGGACTTTGTTACCGTATTAAGAGATGAAAATAGAAAATTCCTTGACCACTAGGCCACCATCATATTCTTCTTTTTATTATCAGCAAGGCTCCTAAAATGGTAAAACTTTTACAAGATCAAGCAAGAATCTTTCCGTTGTTGAGTGATAAATGGGAAATTTATGGAAAATTACAATCTCCACCACGCAATAGTGCACCTACACATCTTCATCGACGTTGTTTTTCGACCGGGAGACCGAGAGCTAATGATATTTCAAAGAAGGCAGAGGTATTTTATGAACTTCGCGTTGATCACACGAAATTAATGAAATAAAAAATAAAAAAATGATATGCAATACGAGAGGCAATGTGAGAGGGGTAGAAAAAAATCGAGTAAATAGATGAACTAACAGAATCTATAAAATTATGGGATTGTCCTCAATCGGATGGTTTTTTGTGAGACTTGACTAAAATAAAGGGGTAAAGCTTGCTTATTGTATCTTTAGGGATATTGAATAAACCCGAGATTTTCTTCTTCTTTATTTATTTTCCCTTTCTTTATTTATTTCACGTCGCTATTCCCTCATCTAGGGGGAGTACGTTCGGTGGAATAATTTCTTAAATGTATTACCGCATCCCCAAGGGTTAGGCCCGCTTTTGTGAGGTAAGTGAAATTTTTATGCCCAAAACCCCGATTCCGATAGTCATTTATTTGATATTCTTTGTTTTCCATCACTTCAGTATGTATTAAAAAAAAATTGTGACATTTCATTTCTTACAGCGTTTTCAAATCGATCATTTTTTATATATCTCAATGGGCGATTTCATCGTTTATAGTCGAAAAGAAGAGTAACAAGAGGTTTTTTAAACCAAAATAGGTTTTCTATATCTTTATTTATTTAACTTCGAATTTTCTTGATTTCCATCAAGATAAGAATTTTCATAAACTGGGCTATTTTTATAGTATGCCTCTTTAAAGTGAAAATTGAATAATCTTTCCTAATCATTATCCAAATATGATATTT
Source organism: Coptis chinensis (assembly GCF_015680905.1). NCBI lineage: Eukaryota > Viridiplantae > Streptophyta > Magnoliopsida > Ranunculales > Ranunculaceae > Coptis > Coptis chinensis. The sequence continues at coordinate 78,077,522 of NC_141463.1, read as the reverse complement.
GTTCTAGTTAACTAATTTTAATTAGTCCATGCAACAACACTTCTTAGAATTAAATTTTCCATCAACAAAACATAATGAATGACGACCAATTAGAACACTCCTCTCAACTCTCCCAAGCCGGCCACCAATCACTCAAAACTATTGGACCACGGGGGAGAAAGGTATCACCTGTCTAACATATGAATTCATTGGCCATCAGCTCCTCTTTGAATAGCTCTAACTCTCTAAGGACAAGGAGCAACAAATATCTGAAATATATGGAACTAATCTAAGTGAATTTCAAAGATATAGCAATCTCTTCCATGCAACAATTTTAGCCGAACCCAACACCATGCAAAGACACAGCTTATTATGCAGGCTACCACTAATACATCCAGTGTAGTTAGCAACAATAATTACAGGTGTACATGGAGCAGATATCAAATTACAATGTGGTGCACAGACATAACGATTCAGAACAAACAGTTAATCTTCCTTTTGTAACTTGCGTAGTAAACAACAACCGAATGAGTTTGTCAACTATACCACTTGGCTCTCAAACTTCTACTAGCAGTTCCTATGGTACGCATTTGTATAGTAGATTTAACATTCTGCCGCCTGTAGCTATCCTCGGTCAAAAAGGATGAATGGGAAAAGAATTAGCGTACCATTTGTTTCCCTCATTCCTTTATCCTCAAATTCTATAACAATACATATCACCTCCACACCAACTCGTCAAAGAGCACGCCACTTGTATCATGGGTGTGATCATAGGACTGAACCAGAAAATGTCTTCACTAGTGATCCAATCTCCTGCAAGTGTTCTGATCCAATCTCCCAGTAACAAAAATGTGAAACTGTGCATACCATTAAATAATGATATTGTAGAAGCAACTCCTTGTTGGACACGGAGAAAATCAACTCCATGAGATCGACGATGAACAATCAAGTTCTGTTGACTGCGATAGGAGTTTGCCCCCACCACCATTGTGGAAGGCTCTTCAACTTTGTTCACCTGTCCTGATTTCGTAAAGTAGCAACCAGACTCAAAGCTGTAATGCAAGATCTGGTTGCTGAGAGTCAACCATAGCACCTGAAGATTGCCTCGGAGACCCAGATGACTGAAAACTAATATTCAAGTCTGGAGGAAAAGTGTCCTGCTTCTTGTTTGGTTGGGTATGTGGTACAAGTCCTTGCCAAGGAGACTGCAACTGGAATCTTGACAAATCGGTTGTGACTAACTGTGGAAAAGCCATTTGTCTGTTTAACAATCTGGATTCATCACCAGTCCGTGTGGGTTGTGGAAGGAACACCTGAGGAGGAAACCTGTTATTCCCACACTGCAACTGGCCCCTAGAAACAGGGGCTTCTTCGCGGTTTTCTGAAACAGACTGTGGAATTTCCCTCGCCGGGTTGTACAACAAAGCTGCTGCAATCTGCATCTTGGGTGAACCTACACTATCAGGTGGCGGCTTATAATGTCCAGCTCCAAGGGTCATCCACGCTCGTGCAGCAGCATTGGCAGCGGAACTAGAATCGTCTCTTCTTGAGGATGGATCCAATAATGTAATTTGTGCACCCTCAGTTGCAACCGAGTTTGAAGATTTCTGCTGAATTTTAGGTCTTTCGGCTAATATTCTCATCATCTGAACTGGATCACTAAGACACTGCTCAGGAGTTCCATGTGGGAAGTATGTTGCTGCTCTCGCCTGTTGATTAGAAACAAAACCATAGGACAAACTGCTTGCTTGATGATTATGTGAGCTATTTCCAAGTTTCCCATTAGGCAGTCCTCCGCAACTACTCCATTAGTCTCCAACTGCTTAAAGGGCACAGATTGTGGAAGATTCCTGTTCCTTGAAACTGTCTCCAGCAACCTTGAAGTTGTCTTTTCTGAACTGTGCTCAACCTGCTTCTGTGAAGCACTTCCAATTGGACTCTCACAAGCTGAGGATGACTGTTGTAACTGGACTTGCTTCAGGACCATGTTCTCAGACTTCACGTTATCCATAGACAAACAACTTCTTTTCTGATAAGAGGCACTCCCAAATGATTTACTTCCAGGGACATTACACAGACCGAGCTTCCCGTCTGAAGTAGAGTTAGTATATTGGCGCTCCTTCGCAGGATCTTGCAACTTGCAGGAAGCTGTCAACCCAGATAAATTTGTAGTTCTGAGGCCTAGTTGCATATTGTTATTGAACACCTTTGATGCCTCAGAAACCTTTTCCTTTCTTGATTCAGCTGCACCCCGTGAATTTGTACTTGGTTGCCTCAGCATCTGTTTTTCAATCGTCAGTATAGGCTTTGGAAGGGGTTCACTTGCTCTTACCTTTGCGCTTTCAGCTGTTTTGACATCCTTGGCTAACTTCGCAGGGAAGATTGAAACTGGCCGTTTCTGTGTATTGTTTTCAAGCATAAGTACGGGGGTCGGAAGGGGCTCATATTCCCCTACCCAACCACGACCAAATTTGCTTCCCGCAGGAAGTGCTTGCTCGATTCTCCGGGAAGCAACTTTCCAAGCAACAGGTCCAAGAGTGGCAGCAAAACGTGCCAGGCTTCTAGCATAAGAGTGATTTGCATGAAGTCCAACCTGAATCATAATATTGAGACTTGAAGAGTTCAGAGGTGAAGGAAACTATAAAATTTAAGTATTTAACAAATCATAATATTACAAATACATACAGAAAGAAGCTGCATGTTTTCTCCTTCGAATATTGTACACATGGATTCCGTTCTGACCACCGGTTCATTTGAAATGTGGTAACTTCCACGACGACTCTCATCTATAACAAATGGCTTTCTCCCAAGCTTTGATGGGAATCCTTTGCCTATAAAAGGAAAGAAGTGCAAGGTATCAAATCTAAGCTTACATAAGAAGATAGAAAACCATAGTGGATATACATCTGATGCACTTGAAATCGCATTAAGAATCCACAACTCAGAGGACAAGATATTTATGTCACTAAGCACCAGTACCAACATTATAGAACCCAGTCATTGGTAACAGAATTGCGTAATTATGTCCCTGCTTAGAGGTTTTTGGAGTTTCCGGTAAACAGTGAAAATGAGCAGTTCACTATTCTTCAATTTGTTAACAACTTTTGACAAGGATATAAATTCCCAATTTGACTAATTTTCTTGGAATCATTTTATATGTTTAGAAGATTATCCTTGCAAAAAATTAGCCTTGTCTAAACTTTCTAAGTGCACAACACTAACGAGTTTGTTTTTGTCAAATGCGCTTATGTCCCCCAAACCCTTCCCCATAATATATGCATCAACAAAATTTAATCACAATGGTATTCTGGCATGCTGAGATGGTAATAGAGAGGGGCTTCAGCATGATACCTGAAAGTTGTTCCTCAGTCTTCTCTGGTTTACTTTCAGTCAAAGAAGAATTCCCATCTACATGTGCATCAAAAGTGCTAGGTTTCTCAAAACCACCGGCTTGTGTTACATTTGGCAAGGTACAAGTGTGTCCAGCTGCGGCAAGAGTGGCACCTGAGGAGAAATCAGAACGAACAGGTTCTTGTATGGGTTTGCATGGGGACTTTTTGACTGGCTTCTCGACTATGGAATTAGGTTTATTACATTCTTCTGACTTGAGTTCTGTGACAGTGTTTTCAAATTCAATCCTTAACCTCTGAAACTTCTTTTGTGCTAACTCTTGTATGGAGCGCGCCTTTCCAAGATAACAATATGATAAAATTAGTTATTAAACTTTTCATTAATAGAACTTGAACACTAACAAAATAAACAAGATGTTATACCTGTCTATAGTATACGGTTTCTGGTGCATTGTATTGCATTGCATTCGTACAGATAAGGTACACATCATTCTGCATTTGAAAGAAAAAGCTTAGAAACTAAAAGGGTAAATTACAAAATTAATAATATCAAAACCGAAATCACATTTGTAAAATTTGGGACAAATACACAATCTCAGATAAAACACAAGAAGGTACAAATTCACTGACATGTTGATGTAAATTACAGCCATGTCCTGTCATCAACCATGGATCTTCACAAAATCCTACAGCATAGTGCTCTAAATGGAACATCAAGATGTGTCCCCAGTCCCCACTCAGAAAGAAAATTATTTCCTTAGTTATATATAGTCTTCAACCAATGGGCTTTCTTTGTTAATATTCAACAGATAAAATTCTGGATAGTGAGCTTACATAAGAACTGCAAAACGACAACAGATTAACAAAGAAAGGCAAAAACTGCCTACATTCAATGTACTGTTGGCAGCTTGTAGATATATTATGTAATTATTAAGATGGGATCCCAATTAAGATTGGTGAGAAATAATAAGTAATGCATCATTTACAGAAGTATGTGACTCGGTGTAATATAGAAATTCAAAAAGGAAAGCCACAGAGATGAGAGCACCCCTGGCTGCATACAGCCAACTACCCTTATGTCAAAAAGGGATATCAAGCATTAGTCAAGTACTAACAAAAACAGAGAAAACTGGACCAGTACAAATTACGAGATAACAAAGCCCTACTAGAAGTAAGAAAACTAACTTGTGTTTTAACTTTTAACTAATTGTGTTTAACAATAATTTCAGTTGAATCATATTGTGTACAGACAAAGAATCAAGAATTTCGAACTACATAAGATTACTGACACCAATTACCATTAAGTCGTATCTACTAACGGAATCTAAGCAACAACATAGTGAAGAGGATATACGTGGATGCTGTCGGAAAAACCTATCATAGCCTTAAAACTCTAAACCCACCTCAAATTGTTCCAGATTAGAGTATGCCCCGTTCCCTAGCTTCTTTCTTACAGTACCAAAGTCCATTGGATGCTCAATGACATCGTGATAGTCCGGAAGCTGCAAAGGACCATATCAGTTACAAACTGCATAGAATGTCATATTAACAATAAAACGAAACAGTTATTAATTAACATACCTCATCGGGATCAACCGGCTCAGCATAAACATTATATCTGTCTTTCCTGAAATTTCCATCAAACACATAAATAACACAAAAAACCCTTCACTAGAGGATGAGCACAAAATGAAGTTCCAACAAAAAACAAACAAGCCCTTACTTCTGAAGCTTATCAAGTATAAATTCCAAATGCATCTTATCCGGTAATCGAACAACACCCTTCGAAGAATCAGACAGCTTTCCTGACCAAAAATTGAAATTCAATTCAATGAACTTGGGGCTAAAAAAAAACTAAATCCACCAAACAATTACAATCATAAAAACAAACCTTGAACTTGAACCGACTCCAACTTTTTCACAACCCCATTTATCTTAACACCCTGCATAAAACACCAAAAGTAAGAAAGATCATTACAAATTCGAAAACAAGAACACATAGAAAGACAAAACAGTGTGGCCTAATGTTTCTAGGTGTGAGATAGTGAAATGGGGAGACAGGAGAGAGTGTGTAGTGAGTGTTTATGTTGGTGGTGTGTGGTGAAGAGGAGAGAGAGAAAGACAAGATTCTCTCTCAACATATGTTTGTGTGGGGTTAGTTATGACAGTTGACCTGACCGTTAAATCTTCCACATAAAGAAAGTAAATTTGAACAACAACAACAACAACAACAAATTCTTCTAACAACAAGTTCAAGCTGAGCTGGACCTTAAACCCTTTCATTTTACTCTACATACAAAATAGCCTATACCTTCTTCTCTTCCCGCGATCGATCCTCATTATCATCATCATGATCTGATGAAGATTTATCCTCCTCATCATCATCATCATCCTCATCACCAATTTTCCGCTTCTTGAATGGCTTATTATCCTCAAATTCCTCTTCTTCCGAAGACGACACGTGCCCAACTCTACCTCTACCGAGTCGACTCACTGAGTTATGTTTATTATTTTTTTTTTTATTATTATTATTATTTGATAATTTGGTAACTAACTTGACCTTTTTCTCCCTCCCCATTTCTTCTTCCTCCTCTTCCTCTTCTTCTTCTTCACTGATGACTTCATCTTCTAGAAACAAGTCCTCATCGTCGTAAAAGTCGTCAACGTAAGTCACACTTCTTCTACGCGTACTTCTCCTTAAATCCCGCTCGCGTTGAGCTGGATGTGGATCTAGATCTGCTCCTACTACTACACCTTTTGGTGGTCTACCCATTTTCTTCCTCCTCTTAATCTTACCCATTTTTTTCTCTCTCATCATCTCTCTCTCTCTCTCTGTTTCTTTCTCAGTCTAGTCCTCTTTTTCTTCTCTTTTTCTTACAACCGAAGCTGAGGTTCGGGTGGGGTTTGACCAATGGTTGCCCTTTGTTTCTTTGCTTTGGATTGGACGGCGTTATTGACGGGGAAGGGTATAGGTGTAATTCTCTACATGTTCTCACTGACCGTAATGCCCGGTGATTTTGGCGTGTTGTCTTGATAGCGTACTGCCCTGGCCTTTCTTTTGGACTTTATAATAATAATAATAACTTTTGCAGAACAATAAAAGATGACGATCAAGTGGTCCAATTATTAATTGGGGAAGTTTTTATAGCCACTAATTTGTGATGATGAACATTTCTTCTACACTGTTGATGTTGGCAGACTACTTAATGTGATCACATCAATTTTCTCAATCAAATTCCGATTTAGACGTTGTAACAGCTAACTGAAAAAATAAATGTCACTTATGTCAATGGTAAAATTTTACAATTAGTCTGCCGGAATCTGTGTTCATCTTTATTCTTTAAGACACAACTTAGTTTCCTTGAACAAAATAAAGCCACAGCTGTAAAAAAAAAAGCCACGTAGCATAAAATTGGAAACGACCAAGATTTTCGTGAACTATATAGCTTATATCAAATCAAAGTATTAGACGTTGATGACGTGTGATAATAATTCGGAGTATGGTGTTTTGGACCAAAAGACAAGTGTCTTAATGGGACACTGAACGTGACTTCTGCTACTAAAAGTCATTTTACGTGGTTGAAAATTGACATTTTATTGGAAGTTTTGCCGAGTGTTCATACTTCATAGTTCATGCTTCGTCATCATTCAAGGTTCTTCTTCAATTTGGTATATTTTGCAGTGGCTAGAAATTTTTCAATATAGTGATTGATGATCGACATTCACAAGTTTAATTATAGCGTCGGCAATATATGATTACATATGTGTATATACTGTTATCTATAAAAGCATTTGCAATGCAAGTGAATAAGAAGGTTTGTGACTATAGTCACCAATTTTGTTAGAAAATAGCTAGGTAATGTAGAGGTGAAAAACTGGTGATTTTAGTCTCCAGTTGATTTTAAAGTGAAATTTTCACCGAGATATTCGCTGACTTGTTAGCTACGGACGGATGTTGGATTTTATCTCGTGTGTTTTTTTCGATTTTTTTTCGGACGGAATGTTTCATTCCGTCTTGCGTGTTTTTTCGGTTTTTTTTAACTTCAAACAAAATACTGGATGGGATATTACATTCCATCTGGATCAAAAAGCCTCTAGACAGATTCTAACATTCCGTCCGAGATATTTTATTCATCTTTACATTGCAAAACTTCACTTTAGTTTTCACCATTAGAGGGAGATTATTTTCACTTGTAATGCACCAAGTTTCGGCATCCCCAAGTGTTTGGACTTCGGGCTACACAAATACACATTGCACGAGCCATCGAACTTCTGGAAGTGTCCAGAGCGGAAATCGTGGTCTATTGGCAATTTGGCACCTGACAATTTAGTAGTTAGTACGTGATTTACAGAGAATCACGTCTTAGTTCCAAACTTCCAAAGAACCAATTCAAAATTATGGCCAACCAACCTACAATTTAGTATGGGCAGTATGTGGTCCTAGGTAGACAAATGTCAGGATTCTTTTTCACCTACTATCAACTAATAGTAATTGAAAATTATTGATAACTTGAACCTATTCAAACTTCGTAAGTTTCTATTTAATAATTGCTTCCACAATAATTTAGTTTTATGTTAACTATGATGCAGTTCATAGTTGTTTATCATTTTTTTCCCGTAAGTCAAATCATCTTACTATTTTAAACAAACATTGTTTGAAGACGGGTGAATTATACACTACTATAGTTTTGGCTTTTGACATAAGATCAATTATTAAAATGTGTAATAATACTTCTTAATTGAGATCCTTCAGACAATCAGACTTCATCAAACTCAAAGCAAGAACTATCGCCAGGATTACATCCTCCATTTTATCTGTTTACATATAATTAGAGATATCGTCAGATATACCTATAGTATGATCATGGTTTGTGGTGTGTGGATTGACCAATAGTTAATCGGCTTATGAACTGAGACACATGCCAGCGTGTAAAATGTTCCAGCCTAGGAAAGAAATCAGGCCGGTCTTTATTTAGTGCTCCAAATGTCCATTAACAGTCGATCACTCGGCAATTCAGAAGAAACGTCGATGGTCTGCTTATCTCCTAGCCCACAGATCTGTCCAATTTTATACCCGTGTACTCTTGCAGTTCAGCTCTGACCTCCAAAGGAAGCGTCGTCTCGACTACCTCCTGACAGAACCCAGAAATCAAGGCTTTGACAGCCTTATCGTGGCCAATGCCTCTTTGCAGGAAGTAGAATAGCTGATCTTCATTAACTTTGGAGGTACTTGCTTCGTGCTCAATACTAGATGCCTGCGTTCTTTGCCTGTTAAAGGGCGAAGAAATCATCTTAGAGGAATGCATACATCTAGATACGCAAATTTATTACATTTCCACATTGCAAGAAAAATAGAAAGATTGAAACCAGACAATCATAGATTCATAGCTCTGGTTTATCTAAAAGATGATAATATTTAGTACCTGAACAAGCCCTCTATAGGAATTCCGCGATTTCCCAGCTGAAATATCCTTGGAGAGTATTGTACTTTTAGTGTTCTTCCCCTTATGTATCATCTTTGTTGATAATATTTTGTCAACGCCACAGAATAAAACTCACCTTCCAATATCGTTGAGTCCACAATATCGTTGAGCGATCACCAGCACAAATACCACACTTCGTGACAAAGTTGTCCCACCTCTCCCTTCCTCATCTACTGCATACCAGTTCTGCACTATGGAGTATTTAATTTCAGCACCCTCTTCTGTATACAACTCAACCACAGAGGCATGAAGCTGGTTTATATCGGAAGAAGGCACTGTACACCCATCCAAATAGTGATCTTTACTTCCCTCATCAGCAACTATAAGTGTGCTCTCAAAGTGTCCAGTTTCCATATCATTGATCCAAAAATAAGTCTGAATCAGCATTATTGGGCACACGGTATCTTTCAGGATATAACAAAAAGACACATCTCTAAACACCGTAGAGTTCAGTCCAGCGTAAAAATTATCTTCACATGGAACAACTTTGCCTAAGTACTTCCCAACTAAATCTGGCCGGATACTCCCTAATAGCCTCAGAAATTGAACATAATATAACTCCCTTATCCAATAACGCCTTTCTAAACACTATCGAATACAGCAACAACCGCAACATTAGCTAGTCTATTCTCAAGATACTTCAAAAGCTCAAGATCAGCTTCATCAAGACTATTCAAAGTTGGTTTCTTTTTCATTTCCGAGTAGTAACAAATATCTTGAAAGTTAAATGAAGGGTATCTATTATCAGACCATTGTGGTTCTTTCAATTTCAAAAATTTCTCAAACGATTTCAATCTAAACTCGAGCATCCATTCAGGTTCATTCTTTTTACTAGAAATTAGCCTAATGGTATCAACAGAAATTCCTTTCTGTATCGAAACTGATTCGAAATCAGAAGAAAAACCCCACTTATAATCCTTCTTCAAAAGCTTATGTATAGCATCATTATCAGAAGAAGAAGACTTGCTTTTCTCAACTTCAACATCTGCATGAATCTTACATTGTTAGAATAATTTTTTGTGACAATGTTTAGAGTAGTTGAAAGATCATATATACAAAAAATTAGCCAAATCTAAAACTTAGAAATGCCGTAACAATCATGAATTTGTTTACGTGTTTTTTTAATATATGTCCTTAGAACCCCTCCATGACACATGGATTTTGTGTAAAACCCTTGTAGAGTTTTGTTGGTTGAAGAGAAGCCATGCATGAGTTTTTGTGGTTGAAGAGAGAAAAAATACTATTTGAAGAGTAAGTTTTTTTTTTTTTTTTTTCTGTAACCTGCGTTTGGGTTTGAAACTCTGATACTTGAGAGAGAGAGGGCACATTCAGCCATTCAGAGCTCAGAGGCTAAAAAAACAAACACCGCCTAATAATGCCTATACAACTCAGATTGTAGATACCACTATAACATGTATGCATGATGATGAAACTAAACACTAATTGCACAAATCAAAGCTTACTAAACACTAATTGCACAAATTAAAGCTTACTCTTCACATACATGTATGCATGATGATGAAACTAAACTAATTGCACAGAGCTTACTCTTCAATAATCTAGTCTCTCTAGGTAGCTCCAGCTAATACACAATTTATTTGGCCTCAATTGACTAAGAAAACTCTCATACTGTTTCAAGTTACTACTAGTCTGCACTCTGCAGCTGTTAACAAATCTAAATAAATAAATAAAAATTGGAAAAAAGAAAAGTTTCTTATTAATGATTGCTCTCAAATTGAAAAATGGAAGGGAATTCATAATTCCCAAGTACTAATCCAGGGACTATAACTTAATGAGAATATCATACATATCAATTTTCAGCATACATGATTTTCAAGTTGAAACTAGACAATTAGAGTCCCCAACCTATTACAGTATCGCCAGTATCATAAGCTCCAAAATTTACATCAGAATGAGTAGAGCACATGCTCTTGAACTGAATTAATACAGAACGAAACCGTACCCTTTCCACCACAAAGCATCTCGGACAAAGTTGTATACCACACCAGGCATTCGAAGATTCCTCCAGTCTGATTTATAAACCACCATGACCGAAACTAAGCCAAATGTAGCTCGTTTGATCTTCTATTTGGCCTGGCAAACTGTTAAACTTCAAAGAGCTCGTTGGTGATCATAAAAGCTCTTTAATGAAATCAAGGTTAAGTGTGTCTCGGATAATAAGATAAATCCCTAGAAGAAAAACAAGCATGATCCCAGAAGACATAATCGTTTGTTCTATCTCCTGAGGAAGCTTTCTCCCACCTCTAGCTGCCTCAACGAGTATCAAAGCCAAAGTGCCCCCATCTAAAGCAGGCAATGGAAGGAGATTTATTACAGCAAGGTTTATATTAAGCACAGCCGCAAACTGATAAAGCCCATCAAGGTTTGACCTCGCAACCTCGGCACCAACAGCAATAATAGCAACAGGACCCGAAACTTTATTCGCCGTCTGCGAGAAATTAAAGAAAGTCTGTTTCAATCCATCCACAACATTTGATGAAAGACCCCAGAATTCTTTTCCAGAGAAACTCATAGCCTCCATAAGATTCTTCGCTATAACCTTCGAAATCCTGACATTTGGGGATAATTGGACCCCTATTCTCCCAGTTCCATCGACACTCTCATCTGGCGTAACACCAATTTCCAAATCACTCCCCCCTCTCTCAACCTTAAGTGACACATTCACATTAGGACTTTTCTTAATGATATCAACAAGCTGTGTAACAGAACTCGATCCACCTTTCGGCAATTCAGAACCATTAACAGAAACAATCACATCACCAGGAAGTAATCCATCTCGGGCAGCAGCCGAAGCCTGTATAACCTCAGGTACAAGTATCCCAGGAAAGGCTTCTTGTACTGGCAATCCAACTGACAAGACTTGTACAAAAATTATCACATATGCAAAAATCACATTGGCAATAACTCCAGCTGAGATTACAATAACTCTATCAAGTATAGGTCTATTTTTTAACAAATCTTTATCATCCACTGGTATCTCACTGTGAGGATCATTATCAGGAAAACCAACAAAGCCACCAATAGGAAATGCTCTAATTGAGTATTCTACATTATTTGCATTAAATTTAGCTAAAATAGGACCAAAACCAACTGCAAATTTACTTACATGAATTCCTTGTAGATAAGCTGCAAGAAAATGCCCACTCTCGTGAACAAATATTATAGCTGCAACTACTGCTGATGCTTCTATAACAGATTGTGCACTCTCAAAACTCCCTATGTCAAAACCAGGTATAGCCCAAGTTTTAAAAGAGTCTTTTTTTACACTTTTTTTCTGAAAGAAACATTCTTTTGTGTAATGGGTTTTTTGATAAGAGATTGAAGAACATAAAGATTTGGAGAAATGAGTGTTGGGAGATTTTGAAGTGTTGAGTAATCTTGTTAGAGGGGAAGTTGAGAGGTTTAATGTCATGATGGTTTCTTGGTTGTAAAGATTTGAGAGAGAGAGAAAAGAAAAAATGGGAACAGAGATGTGGGGATTTTTAGGATATTTGGATAATCTATATATTTGGTATGTGGAGAGGAAGTGAGTGTTATGTGCTCCGCTTATTTCTTTGGCATGGTTGTGTTCTACTTGTATTTGTCTTCCGGTTTTTGGGGATTACTTGGAGATTGATTTAGAAGTTGGAATTCCACGAGTCCACTTTTTATTTATTGAAGAAATTGTGTTTTTTTTTTTTTTGGATCGGTTGTCAATATCAATTGGTAGAGGAATTGCAAAAAATTGAAAAAGGAAAAATGGTGTTTCAATTTCTATTTCAAGAATCAAATGAATTTTATTAGAAAAATACTAAGAACATCAACTATTGTTATAACCATTTTGATGGAAAAATACCACCGGTCTAATATTTTTCTTAGACATTTTTTACAATTATTACATCGTTGTAAAAGTTTAACAATTTTTAGATCGTGTAACAACTGAATGTTACACAAATATTGTTTCCAGATTTGATCATGTTACAGAAGTTAAGGAGTATCTACAGTAAAATTCGCCTTGTCCGAATACATTAGAATCATTCCATTTAGACCACATACTCATGTCACATTAGCATTTATAAGTTCTATATTTGAATTGTGATTTAGTTTAGCATTTATAAGTTCTATATTTGAATTGTGATTTAGTTTAATTTGGTTTCTTCCAATATCTGAAATTCAATAGCCCGAAGATTATTATTACAAGTTTCTTAAACTATAATAGCACGTGGGGTATACTTCAACACAAATCTAAATTTTGTTGTAAACAAGAGAAGTGAATACTTATTTGTAGTGTTGTTATCACACAGACTGTATTTCATCACATCCAAATATGCAATAGCTATGACAAATGAGAAAATAAATCAAACCGTAGTAGATTAACCGTAGTAGATTAGTTTGGCTAATGGCAATTACTTTTTTTTTTTTTTGCCCTTTATTACATTACTTTATTTCTGAACTTGCTTTCCTGCACCCGGTGATCTGGACAATTTGGAGTTAGAACCTTCGGTTGCCCCAAATGTGATCTAGGGGAGTCGAGCCTATCGAGGGTAGCAGACATAAGTGAGCATATGGATCCTATGGGTTTATGCTAGTAGAAGCAACTAGCTAGCAGCAGAGAAATGTTGCGCTGATGTTTTAAGATGCTGTTATTATTAGTTCTATGGCTAGCTTGTCGGGGATGCTGATGGAGCTTCTTTCTTCCATCAATTAGTCCCCTATGGGTAGCCATGGGCAACGACACTCATCAATACTATGCAACTTGCTCAATTTACTCTAAGCAAGTTTATTTCTTTCCATCCACGCGTTTCTACCATTTCCTCTTAGAGCATTCCCAATGCAAATAACAACTTGTTATCTCCACATAGGCGCTATATAGGACTATTTTCCCTTATAATTACATTCTTGGTAAGAAACTACTAGGGATTGCCCAATGTAAAAGTGACTTTAAAATTCGGACGAAAAAATGTTCGGTCCGAAAATCACAAGTCGGCAACTATCTTAGTAGCAAGTGCTACTCTCATTGTAACTTCGTGAAAAGTTATCTTCATTATCACTCATGCATTGGGCCATTGTTTTCGGCTCATAAAAGCATATTTAATGGTGAGACTTGAAAAACACCAAATTTTTTTAAGCAAACCAACACCAAACCAAATAAACACCAAACAACTTCAGTAGAAACATCAAAGAGTGAGCACCAAATGTATGTCGCGGTGTTTCCAAAACTGCCCCAAATAAAGCCCAACACAACCACTACTTTCGGAAAACCGCGAGAGAAAAGCCCACAATAGAGGCTTGTTTTTGTCTAGAAATGAAAAAGTGTTTTTGCCCACACAGTGTTGGAAAAGGCGCGCAGTGTTTGAAACACCGCATCATACATTTGGTTTAGCACCAAAGCAAACACCAAAATCCAGCTGATTTGGTGTTTGGTTTGGTGTTTTTTTGGTTTAATATTCAAGAGGTCTCACCATTAAAAATGAAAAACACCAAATTTTCAAGAATTTGGTGTTTGGTGCTCAAGAGGTCTCACCATTAAAGATATTCTAAGAGCAAGTCCAATGAGGTCGTTAAAGAGTCATATAACACCCCAACCACAAAAAATGTCGTTCCAATAGGGCTACTAAAAGGGTCTTAAATTTGGAAATAGTCAAAAATCTAGCCAAAGTTAAGACCTTCGCTAGCATCTACCATAATAAGTTTCGGGAGACGGATGACATAGTTTCTGCCGTCTGTTGGTTATTTATGTACTGACGACATAAACTATGTTGTATGTTTCCCGTTTTAATTAATTTAACAAACAGACGGCCAGAGTTTTTGCCAACTCTGTCGTCCGTTATCCGAACTTAACAACTGCTAAAAAGTGTGATTGGAATAGTTTTTTTATTTTGGGCGGCCAAATATGGCTAGGCATACTAAAAGTCATATGTGACAGCTTTTAGCAGCCCAATTTAACAGCTCTCCATTGAACTTGTTCTAAGAGTGACAAGGTATTTTCCCCTCAAAACTGATTGCATTGGGAATGCTGTTATATTATTCTAAAACCGTGAGATGCAGCATATCTTGTTGAATTTGTTTGCTATAACCACAAGAAGTAACATAACAGCAAAGCGGGGTACACCTTAAGAAGATAAATGAAAATCAAAGCAAAAGATCGCCAGAGAGGAGAGAATGAATGTCTATAGATGATAGGAGGTAGATATTGACGCGGCTCAATCAAATTGCAGGACTGTATAACTCATTTAATCATGTCTTCAAATTGAGGCACGCCAATACTTCCTATCAGTTAAACATTCACATAAGAACTCACCTACAATTTTTCGCCTTGATGTGAAAACTGAGCCACTTGGAGAATCTGCATTCATTGGATTTGTTGAGAATAACTGTTTGATTGCATTGAACCATTTGAAGTTTTGCATGATTTTGCAAAGAAGTAGAGAGATGAACTGTGCGGAACAAATTAACATCTACTTTTTATTAATTATCAAACATAAATGAAGGAACAAACTTAATTACATTTACTCCTATACAAACTTGGTTTCAATTCCTAAATTAAGATCAATTCGAATGTGCTAATTAACTTTAGTCTTACTTATTAGCCTTCATTATAACTAATCAAACATGGTAATTCCAAACTCTTGTTTTAACTTTGTGCTTCATCCAATATCTGAAACTCATCAGCAGTCCAAATTATCATTACAAATATCTTAAACTTTGATAGCATGTGAGAAAACTACTAGAGAGCTGATAAAGTTTTATCACAGATAAGAATTTTCCTCTAAACAAAAGAAGTGAGTGCTTATTTGTAGTAGTGTTATCACATCAACTGTATTTCTACACATGTACAGGCAATAGCTACAAGTATGAAAGATATTTCCCGTTTATTCATGACGCCAGATGTTTCATTACTTTCTTTCTCAAACTTATTTTAGTCCAATGTACTAGCAGACATAAGTCACAGTCAGCATATATGGAATCCTGAAGGACTGAAGTAGTATTAAGCAGCAGAAATATCGGTACTTCCATTCATCTAATTTATGTTTAGGTGACGGCGACATATATATGGAATTTATATGGCGCACTACTGGGCAGGAAATCTCAGCGCGCAACCAAGTTTTGCATGATCAACGGTTTTTAATAGCATCGATCTAAGGAGAATTTATATTTACTTTCTCAAAGTTTTAGTATGTTTAACTTTCCAGAAACTCTTCTTTCCCACTGATGTTTTAGCAGGTTATTCATAGTTCTATCTATGGCTAGCTTATGGCAGTGGTGATTAATGGTTACAGATGGGGCTTTCTTCCAGAATAACTATTATAAATTTGTTCATACATGCAGCTTGCTCACTTTTCTCTGGGAAAATTTATTTCTTTGTTTCTATGGTTTCATCTTATATTTTGCCAAAACCATATTTTACAGTGTTTATCTTGATGAATTTGTTTACTAAAACTACAAGAAGTAACAAACATCAAAGCAATTAATACTCTAATACACCTGAATACAAAAGAAATATATGTACCTTACAGACTCACACACATTGAAGTTGGGAGGCAGAGAAGGAATCCTTACAGATGAAAGGAGATATTGACGCGGCTCAATCTGATTACATGACTACAACTCATCTAATCATGTCTTCAGATTGAGGCACGCCAATACCTTCTTATCAATTAATATTCTTGACATAAGAACTCGCCTATACGATTTTTCACCTTGATTAGGACTTATTCAAGAACATCATGTAACATATGTACCTTACAGATGCTGTTTGAAAATCTTATCGTCTTATCAACATACTTGACATATACCCTTTCTCAGCTGAAAATGTAACTCCCTTCTCCTGGCCGTTCTCTTTCAATGAGGGATCTGCCCCATACTTGTTGGTGTTGAATCTATCCGAAGCCAAAATAACGCCACTTGGAGAATCTGCATTAATTGGATTGGTTGAGAATAACTGTTTGATACAGAAATGAAAAAGATGTGCATTGACTCATTTGAACTTTTGCATGATTTGCAAAGAACTAGAGGGAAACTTTCCGTAGCCTTTTTGCATTTGGTCCACCAAACGGTCAAACGCTACGAAAGGTGTAGGGAGAATGACAATTTTTTTACTACAAGAAACCTCCTACTATACACAACAACCATCTACCTAAACTTGACACCGTTACCAGACTTCTCCTTGAGATCCTTAGAAGTCAAATATCTCATGAGTTGCGTTAGTAAGAAAATTGTATAAAAAAGGCTACAGAGAAAAAGAAAATGAAGACACCTTCATCGAAAAAATAAAAGAAGGGAAGACACACACACACTCACACAGCATTATATTCATCTGAAGCATCGAAGATGGTGTAGATTTTCTATGACGACTTTGTGATTATGCATGACAGCAAAAGGATAAGATTTTCTTTAACTGTTGAAGCAGGCTATAAGCTTCATAACCAAAATTACTAACCAACTTTTCACAATGTGGTGGAACTCATATTCTATAGCAATGAAACAATTTCAATTGAGTGTCACATCACACAACTGGCTGTTGCTACATCAATAATGTTGTTTGGTCTGGCTGGTCTGAGATTGTGAGGCCACTTTTTTGGTAGTTCCCTTGTTTTCAAGAATGTAATCAACCTGCTCCCACCACCACACTCACACTTAAAGCATTGTCCATACACTCAAGATTTAAAAACGCTCAACTTATCCTCAATCGTTCATGCCTCATAGTACATAATATTCAGAATATTTGGGTGCTCTCTGCCACTCTCTCACTCAAGGAAATAGGGTGTTCTGAATTGGTTTCGTAAAGAAGTTGTACGTGTATTGTATATTTGTATATTTGTATTTTCACTGCAAACTAAACTTTCTGAAAACTTGTGATGCCCACTGATTGGGAATATTGATGTGGACATAGTAGTCATGGTCAAGCCATGGGTCGTGCGCCATGTTAGTTGTTTCAATTATTTGGACATGTCTATTTTCTATTGGATTGCTTTGGTATTACGGTTGTTATAAATAAAGATTTGTCCTTAGGTTATGAGTTAGTTGATGTTTAAGAGTTTATGAGAGATTATAAATATAAAAAATAACCTTTAGGCTTTTTGAGTATTTTCTATAAGGGAACACTCATCCCCATAGGGATATTCTCGTGGTAGCCCAGATCTTTCTATAAAATGTGGATTTTAATTAATTGTTGCTTCCGCCAATTATCAATCTACATTAAATATAGAGAACCTTTTTTTTTTTCTGACTAATAACAATGATATATTGAATGAGATAAAAATTTACAACTCAAAACCATGTTTTATTTTACAGAAAAAAATTGATCAAATAATACAAACAAACAACAATACCCCCACCCTTAGTCGTGCAATTGTGCAAAGATACATAACAATCAAACTGCAGAAAGGCTTGCCCACTTTCCAACATCGTAAGCATCAGCATAGTAATATAACTTGATTCTGTTTGAAAGAGACAACCCCGACACCACTGGTGCTTTGTACTCAGTGTTATCCTGCTCTGATGGAACATCTGCAAAGGCAGCAACATCACCGAGAAGTTTAAAAGTTACTCGACGGGCTTGTATCGGTCTTGGAAAGTCAAAATACATAGGCGTCCCAGCTCGAGTCACTGGCAATCGATATTCCCCAATAGTAAACACATTATGAGGTTCCTGCAAAATAAATGTCAGAACTCTATCAAGCTTGCAATCATTCTGGGATAACCTTTAAGCGAAACACATATTTACAATTACTACAGGCCCAGTCTTAGACTCTAGTAAGGATGAAGATCATGCATGTCTAAGTGAACACATTTGATGACTTTTTTCAACATAAATTAGATTATGAAGGTACATACGCATCAAAGTTGTTGAAAAACAATTTTGAAAAAGTGCCAAATCCCACCTAACTTTCACAAATTTTATTAGGGTTAGTTAAGGATCCCTCCCCCCCTCCCGATTTGTAAGATCCAACGGTAATGCTTCTTCCTGTGAAAAGGGGTATCCCTAACTAACCCATTTTATTATATGTTGTAGACTTATGACCTGTACGAGACAAAGTTTACACTTGAAGACTTTTCATCAGCTCATAAGAAAAACTATGAGCATATTTATAGTCGAAGGGAAAAGAGAAAAATCTAATTCACATTTTGTTACAGCTTTTTCTCAATGTTCGAAAACTGTAGGATGCTAGAGATTTTTCCAAGCCAAAAAGACTTTGACGAGTTAACATCAAGATTTAATACCAAATTGGGTTGCATTTGATGTTGTTACTTCATTACGGTAAACATATGTTGTATTCATACATTTTTTCAGCTACCTAAAATATTTTATAAATGTCTATGTATCTAATATGCATTAGCAATGCAAATCTGAAAAGTATATGTTAGCGGAAAAAAAAAATCTGAAAAGTATATAAGAGACAATGTGTTGGTCAGGCAATCAAATGAAATTGAAATCTAGACATCAAGCTTATGTCACATGCTCTAAAAGTATATTTTGGCACCAGCTGTGATGCCCTTCAACCTAATTTTTTTCCTAACAATTTGCGAAATTTCTCTTATGCCCCATGTTACAAACAACATTAAATACATGCAGAAAAATCAGTTCACAACAAATTTGTTATCCGAGAACATTCCAATGGAACCAATATTGTGATTTTACCGATTTGTTCAATATTTTCCTCTGTGAACTTTGACAGAAATCTAATATTCCTTTTTGTACAAGCACCTAATACGCTAAACTTTAAACACCGATGGATTTTATTCTTAGCACACATGTGAGAGCGTGCCCAGACCACGGGTGTATCTTTGCTTTGTGTGTCGGTAACTTGGGTATTTCAAAAGGGCTTAAAGTAATAGTTTGTTTTTAAGTACCTGAAGGGCCGAAACTTGGATAAACAGAACTGCCGGATATATGTGCCTGTCTTCTAGCCAAGTTAATGAATTCTCCCAGATATTTGCATCAGAAGAAGGTGCATGGGTAACTCGAGGCTTTATTGCACTGAAAGCATCCAGGCGAAATCCAGCTAGCTCAGGTGAAGCGGGTAACAAATACTGTTCCAACACACGATCATGGTCCATCGACCTTTCGACCTCAATTGGAACCTGAGAGAATAATCCAAGAGTTATTAAAACATAAACCATTGTAATTATGAGTAACATGCTTTGGACAAACTGCCAAAAACTGAGTATCACTAATACCTTGAATCGATTTAATTGTGGACCTCTCTCCAACCATGATTTTACATTTATCTGATCAGTGCTTTGTTGTGATCCATGCACTAAATCTTCTCCCACCAAGCTTCCAACTACTAGAAGCCTTTTTGCATGAAGATATGGATCACTTTCAACAGTTCCTCCAAAAGAGGAACGGCGATTAAGTTCTGCAAAGGGATTTTCATCTAGAGAGAGAAGACTGTATGATTTATCTAAACTAACAGAACTCGAAAGAGGGCTTCGAAGACGAAGTGACACCCATATGATACGACACCGGACAGGATTATGGAAGGTAAACTTCACATGCCTTGGAACATTAATCACTTGGCCTGCTTTTTCTGGTCCACAAAGTTCAGGAGTTGATGTGATCAGGGATTGAATATCCCATTTTCCCATGCATGACCGTTCTTCTTTATTTATCTTATTGCTGGCCCATATTTGCACCTGTACAAAGTACAAACAATAGTGTCAAAATTGTCCAGAATAGTGTAATAAGTGAAGAGAATAAAAATGCCACATACAAGTGTTCTAGAGAGATTAGTTTTAAAGTCATAACTGCAGTTCAAATTATAATCAATAAAATACTATATAGTACATTAGTGACTATGCAATGGTCATATTACCATTGATGTTAGGCCACTTCCATACGCCCAATTCCAACAGTATGATCATGGCCCTTACATACATGTGAAATGATGTGTATGATTAAAAGGTTGTATGTCACTAACTTGAAAATCAAAAGACTGTCTTGATTCTTCAAGAACATGTGTAGAGGAGACTACAGAGGCGACTCCCCTCGAGTTCTTATACAGTTTCACACAATGAAGAGAGGATTATGTCCACAGATCAAGAATATT
Organism: Coptis chinensis; assembly: GCF_015680905.1. Lineage (NCBI taxonomy): Eukaryota > Viridiplantae > Streptophyta > Magnoliopsida > Ranunculales > Ranunculaceae > Coptis > Coptis chinensis. Next base: position 78,056,657 of record NC_141463.1, on the reverse strand, counting down.
CATTTCCCGGTGGTAGGGGTCCTGTTAGTGAAGCTTCAAGGATATTGGAACCTGGTTCCACACTCTGTCTTAAAAAAGTCATCTTGTATTGAGCTTAAAAGCCACTCCACTTAGTAAAGTATCCTAGAGCTTCAGGTTTTTACTGAGATGAACTGATGAAGGGCTCATCACTATAACTAGCTGATGAAGATGATTTCTGAAAAGCTATCTAGAAAGATAAGTCAACCTCCTGCTCAGTGAAACCTTTAGTTTCTTAGGGAAAACCATTCTAGTTGCATCTACAACTCTTCCGTTTATTTTGCACATCTAGTGGATAACTCTTAGGGAAGTGCTTAGCTTTTTTACTTTTATTAAATACTCCTAGTGGCAATTTTACATGGTTGAGAAGCCTAATCTCATAACATTTATTAGACCTATCTCAACTTTTGCGAGAAAAACGAATCATGGAGGTGTTAATTTCTCCTATAGATATATATATACCCATATAAAAATAATTCTGATATACGTCCAAAATTCAAAACCTAAAATCTTTGCAGATTTAGCTGATAGATTAATGAAATTAGAACCTGAAGAAAAGAAAATGATGCCCAACATCATCCCATGTGTAAAATAGTTTGCCAGTTTTCTACATTTTTATCCTCAATACAAACACAGAAGACAAAATCAGAGGATGGGTAGTCCGTGAGTTTTGACATCAAGAAATAAGGGTTCATAGCTAGAACATGACACAGAAACTTCAAACGTGATTGTACATATGTTCAATAAACAAATCAAGGAGATATAACAATAACAGTTGCAGTAAGATGCTTACAGTAGGAGAGTCAGCTGTTGAATATCCACATGGGCTAACAAGCAGGACAACCCCAGACACATCAGAAAGGCTTCCAAGAACCACAGAAAATTCAACACACGAAATACTAGGTGGAGCTCTCCAATACGAGTCTTGTGGTCCACAATATAATGGAGCAAGCAATGACATGGGAGGTGCCGAGCCTACTGCTGTATCAACCTGCACAAGCAATCTAGTTACATGTCGATTAATAGGAAAAAATCAGTTGATTATCCAAATACTTCTTAGCAATGAGATGCCTTGATGTAAAACATCCCGGAATTCTCTACAGAGTGGAACGCAGATAAAATGCATATAGAATCTAAATGGCAACGATTTATCTGTTGTAAACAATATGTCCTTATTTTCGAGATTATATAGATGATATGCACATAAATTATACAGCCTTTGCAGTTAACATTAGGTGCAAGGGGCTAGGGGTGAGCCTAGGCAACAGGTCTAAGCAGGCCTATGTGTTTTTTACTATAGAAAACAACCAAGCATTACGACAAAAATGTGGATCATCACCACATAGATAAGAAGGTGAAAATCACTGTTACAGGAGTTCCCATTTTGAAAAAACCTCATTTGTTTCACTCGTTAATAGCGTGCATGGACTAGCACAAGGATGCACGATACAGAGAGCTATGAAGTACTGCTATCCCAACGAAATAGTAGGTAATAGACGTTCTATCAATCAAATATTCAAATGCAAAAAGTCATAACATTTTGACAGGGGAAAGCCATTTTTGATTCATAACAGACCTAATAATGTCTTAAATAGAAAAAAAAAAATGTATACATTAACAACTTTGTGTTCACGTGGTATAGCCTTGTGATACTTTTGGTGATCACAACCTATTGATAAGGCTTTAAATTCAATTTTTCCTTCTATCACATTGTCTAATAAGTTGCCTCATTTGCCAAAAAAGGAGGCCATATTCAGTAAATAATTAATCAAACAAGAAATAAGTCAGAAGCCAAATTATACCGAGTGTAACAGGCTAGCAAATGGAAACTCAGCAAGTGACACCTCCCCACCAAGTAGATTTCTTAAAACCTTTCCCACCACTGGCTGACTATCAGGAGTTCTATTTCTTTCAGGAAGACATGAGGGATGCGCTATCACCTGGTCCAAAGCTTCATATGCTGCACTATCTGCACGGGAAGTTCTCCTCATGCTAATCAAGACTCGAACATAATCTAAAGTCAAGGCATCGGAAACAATCTCATTGCAACAGGATTTACAGATAACTCCATCTAGTATAGTTGAATTGTTAGTAGAGACGCCATCGGCTTGTCCGCTCTGGCTCACTAAACCACTATAGCTGGAGTCCTTTGAGTTAAAGCTTGAAAGCAGGAGTGCCCCCTTCCCAGCGCAGCACACTTTGCATGCTTTCATTTCACAACGAGAGCATACAAAGACAGATGAAGAAGTTCCTGCAGAAGAGACGATAGGAGTTACTTGTGCGTAAGGCTGGCTTACGGCACGGACCTCACACACGTCTCCAGAGCAGGTCTCTCCAATTCGAGTTAAATTCCAGAAATCTATACCATCGTCATTAACATTCTCAAGACCTACAGAAGCAGTAATTTTGTCTTCAAGTGCAGCCTGCCCCAGCAATGCAAGATGGTTTGCAATTTTGCATAATCTTCCCATGTAAGAAGCATCAAGTAATCCATTTGGATCTATACTAGCAGGATCAGTACCGATTGATAGCAAGGCTCTATCCCTGTCAGCTGCGGAAAGATTCATTTGGAGGCGCTCGATTTCAAGCTTCATGGCTTCTTCAAAATCTATATTCCTTGGCTGAATTCAAATGTATATAAAGGTCAGGACAGAAAGTTAAGAACAATATTCAATGCAAAATTCCACACTTTCAAGAAAAGCTAAAACTGAAAGATCTAATAGAACATAAATTTAACAACACCAACACATCTGACAAGGTGATCATTGACAAATGATGTAATGACAAGAGTTTAGAAGGTTAGCCAAGGTGATAATAGAAAAATCGATGTGAAGAAGATTTTGGAAAATTTTACCAAAAGAGTTACTACTTGCTGCATGTATATGTCAGAGGTACTTGAAGCTGCAATACTACAAACAAACAAGAAAACTGATTGCAGCAACACCTAAAATAACGATGTGGTGTTAGCTATGCAGATATGCATGCATGTTTTGGCAGCTGGAAAGTCAGGTGCAATGTCAGGCCAAGGGCTTTCTTTCCCTCATAAAGGTTTTAACATCCAAAAAAAATTCATTATTATTCAAAACTAACATTGTCCACATAGCACAAACATTGATATAAGGACTCTAGATCGGGCCACATAACTGCATGGCCGCAATATCCCCATTTATGGGAAACATCAGCAATATGATATCTAAAAATCAGGTAACCGATATCAATATTTCGAGATATACCCACCAATATTAACCACCCTTTTATCCAATTTCTCCTTGACCTAAAAATATAGGTGCAATATATTCCGATATCGACGGCCATATATATCAGAAGATCAGCGATCTGGTATATTGGTAGACACTGACTTCTTTGAGTTTGTTCAACATAACCATAATATCAATCTCTTGGTCAATTTTGAGTAAAATGTGCGGAAAACCAAGTAGATAGAAGTGTCACAATACCCTCTAAAAGTCTGCTGTCACATTGATAATACATAAACTGACTTTTATGATATATATGGATGAAAAGTTCTCCATTGATGTTACGAAGATTTAATAATAAAATATCATCAGCTGTATAAGACAAGAGAAAGCTACCAAAACCATGCTGCTAAGCAATTTTCAGAAAACATAAAATACCTTTTGAGGAACAAATAAGGCTTTGAAGCAATTTATATAGTGCTGGACACCACTGTCATTTGGTAAGTTTCGATCTTGTGGAGAGGCTTCAGAATCTGCATCAAGACCCTTGTGGTCTACAACAGCATCATCTAAAAAGTCAAGTAAGTCCCCTCCCCCAGATCCAGCATTTCCAATTGAAAGTGGCATCTCTGAATGAAAGATAGGTTCACTAGACCCAAAGTCTCCAGTCAAGAGATCAACCGCAAGATTGCCAGGGGCGCTTGGTGGAGCTAGTGACAACGCATTCTCATGGGAAACAGAAGCACTGACAAATGGATTGTTATCTGGACCTAAATGAAAAGGGTTCGTCTCCTTCAGGGTTTTGTTTCTTATCGCGCTGAACTTCAAACCAGGTCCTTCTCTAGTAAATATGCCCCTCCAAGGAAGAGAAATCCCGAGTATCTCTATCTGCAATAATATTAAGTATGAGATCTGCTGCAGGAAAAATTCAGTTCACTGAAAATTAGCAGCATAAAAAAGAGGGTTTTATTTCGCTGATGGTGAATACAATCACAAAACATCTGCAACTTTTGAGCACCACTAACATCAGGTAATAGGTTGTGAATGGGAAACGTTAAGCATTCAATGATACTGTGCCACCAATTACCAGCACATACTTCCATTGAACTATGATTGCAAGTGTGCAACATAATGTTCTTAACATAGTGTTATTTCTATTTGATCCACAAAGTTACATGCTAGTATAATTGAACCTGACATTGTTTATGACCAATTACCCATGCACTTAACTTAGTGTATTAGTATTTAATCCACATAGTCTGCAAACTAAAATAATTGAAGCTGACATTGTTTTTCAAATTAGGGTCACTACTGGCAATAAATAACACCAAAGAAAGGTGATTGCAGATGCCATTTTGTGAATCAATCCAACTTAAGTCCAGGATGTAAATGGATCTGTCCACTTCTTAAAATGAGAAATTGTCAAACGATTTACCATCAACGTTGAGTGCTCACAAGTGCATTACCATCCTGCTGCTTACTAAAATTGTGATTTGTAGACTTGCAATGAGATGCCAGAGGGACAGAGACAGTATATCAAATATTGAGGAGGGTATTAACATACGCTAGGGTCAAACATAAATGATGTCATAAGACTTGGGGCCAGTCATAGAGAATGTCGCGTATCAGAAATTGTTGATCACACCTCTTGAAGTTGGTTGCTATATCCAGAGAGCTCATTACAGCTCGACATAGTGCACAAATGTTAAAACATGTTTTGAGATTAAAAATGATGGTTGTTGAGATGTTGTCGGATATCATTACGATGACATGGAGGAAAAATTATATATGAGTCCATAAGGATTCACGAAAGAAGAAATTCAATCACAAACGTAAATCTTTTTGCAAAGCTCTATTTCAATCTACTTGAAACCATAAAAACCCCAGACATCAAACATTAAAATTGTACCAACTCTTCCAAGTGGCTAGGCTCGCTCTTATTTTGGATACACCAGAGGTTGAACAGGTCACAGCCCTTATTATCCAATACATTACAAAAAAGGTAAAAGTGACCCGACCTGCCAAGAATGACCTTAGCTTTAGGGGTCACAAGGCAAATATAGCACATTTGCATGACTCTTGTAGTCTATCAAGCTTTAGTGTGACAGATGAAACCCATAATATTTACTAAACAAAGTACAGGCATTTCCATCGAATCTACTCTTCAGGTAAATGTAGCACTGATATACTGAAGTCTGTAAATGATTATTCGAACTCTCTGCCACTCGTCAATTAAAACACATCTTCCACATTCTAAAATTTTCAGAGCTACTATTTGATAATTTGCTAGTTTTCTGCACCTTATGACCTTTACTTCTACTTAGGAGACCTATTCTCTTGCATTTTCCTTGTTGCCATGTTCATTTTTTGCTTGGGCACCTAACTTCATTAAAACTAAAATGGTAATAACTAAAAACGACAACAGTAAGGTACGATGTGAAATGTGATAGTATTGTGCTGGTGATTTTCTGGTGAGAATGATGGTGATACTTGGTAACAGGAAGTACTCGTGATCGTAAACTCATGCCAAATATATGAACTGGATAGCAGTCAGAGTAACTGTATTCTCAAAGATCAGCTTTGTACCTCACCAATAGTTAGTGGGGTTTTTCCAGTGGCAGAAGGATAGAATGTAACTGCAACGACACGAGTAAGGAAGTCAAGCTCTCCTTCCAATTCTTCAAAATCATACAATAATGAAAGGTTTGGTGTTTCTTGAGCATGAAGACGGGTCCCAGCACCCGTAACGGCCATATCCTCTGGTTTGACCGCGCCAGCGACAGGTATCAAGAGATTTGTCCCATTCGAACATTGTGGAATGGAAGCTCCCTGCATAGACCGAGCAGCTTAACATCAGCAAGTCCAATGAAGCACAAAAGTACAAATAGTAAGGTAAACAGTTTGTCAATTAGATACTCGATCTTCATTCCTGAAGAATCCACCTTGGATATTGGTAGTTGTGTAAGCTTCTACCCTGATGTAAGGCAAATACTGTAAACCTTAAAAAGGTATGCTTTATTCTATTAAAAATAGAAGACAGCTCGCGCAAACTGTAAAAATAGAAGACACCAAACACCCTAGCTTTCAACGATGCACTTTAATGATGTACATGTAAAGGTTAGGTTCCTTTCGATCAAGAAATTTTACTCACTATTTCTCTCAGTGTTGCTTGATACATGTAGATATATGATGTTAACCAGGTGTCAAAAGAAGAGAGAGGGAGAAGAGAGAAATTCAAAACCAACAACCAAAAACAACACATAATAGTAAAATAAAAGTTACCACATATTCTTAGCACAGGAAAAATACACAAGTTTATGAAGGCAATGTATATGCAATCAAATTTGCCAAAAAAAAAAAAGATATTCTCCTCATCAATATCATAGGAAAAATTAAGATGTCGGACATCCAACTAGATTTAGAACCCAAAGGTCCTCTTTCGAACAAAAGTTGACTGGAAAAGATTTTTTACTCGCTGGATAAAAAAATTGAACAAAAATAGGTTCCAACAGCAAGGATGTAAACACCAAATTTTGATACTAAAAAAGAACTAAGAGAACAGCAGAAATCAAACCTCCAAGACAAGTTTAAGCCCGTCCAAATTGCGTCCCACCCTTACATCAACTGCTGCTGGAGAAGTGGAATCGTCTGCGCCATGTGAAACAGTGAGAAGAAGCTGACAAACATGACAAGGCTCACCAAGATATATAAAAAGTTCTAGCACATCTGCAGCCTGTGGACAAACCTGTAAAAAATCTTGGCAATGAGAACCGTTATAGAGCTTGATATATGGAAACTAAGAACTTCAGCAACAAAAAGAGGTTTTAATCCTGCCGGTCCCTTTTGCTTCTCTAAATTTACCGAACCCCAAAAAGCATAAAGCATTTCACACCAAAATTGTTTCAACTATTACATAAATGAGAGATGGTAAATGAAGATTTGGAGTTTTTAATGTGTACATTTTTTTTTTATTGTGTCTTCTCAATTCCCAAAAAGTTGTATTGAGATTTTTCCAATAATTTGTCCATTTCTCCAACTTAATGTATATTTCTAATTATTCCATAAGTTTCGATTTCCAATAGATAAAGATAACCACATGACGAAAGTTCCACTGCTAATAAAGCAATCATATTCTTTTCAAACCAAACACCGCATGTCATGTCTTTTCTCTTGAAACTCAAAGACACTTCATTAATGTTATGTCATGTCATTAATATAAGGTGGTAAAATTACCCATGTTATGTCTTTTCTCTTGAAACTCAAAAGGTCCGCACCCCCATTGGAACTTGGAAACATGTTTGCAACTGGTTTCAGAAAGCAAGAAGGTGGACGAGATAATACCTGTATCAATCGAAAACAAGTCTATCAAAAAAAAGAACAGCAAATATTTGATAAATAACCCTGTTCTCATAAACACAATATTGTACTCTACTTCTAACGCATACCACAAACTGATACCACATGGAACCTGAGAGCATTCTGCCAACAGTAAAAGCTGGGGAATGAATGTCTATGCTGAAAGCAATTTTATATCGCAATTTTCTTCTATATATGTGTGGCAAAGGGGGTCACACTTTTAATGAGTTGTTTGGGCATCTAATGGAAGTCTGTGCTAGATGCAACCAGTATCATCCATTAGGAAGTTTTTTATACAAAATGTGCAAACACTAAAAATAAGCAACCAAGACCAATGACACGTCTCTAGTTACACAACTTCATGGCCTTGAGAGAGCCGAGAAGGTCGGGCATGGATGTCTAGGCTAAAAGCAACTTCATTAACTAATTGTATTCTAAGTTGCCAATCAAGGGGGTGGGTCACACTATCAATGAGTCGATTAGTAAGTTAACAGAAAAGGTAACCAGTAGTCTGCAATGTGAAGTTATTAATACATAATAAGCAAAGACACTTTAGAGGTTGCATTTACATTACTACTAAACAGCCATTAGTAAGACATACTTTTAAAGGGTGTATTGAAATTGATGGGAGGTGCCTGAAAAGCCTCATTCCAAGAAACATCTCTAGCTGCTTCTGGCGAGAGCTGTCAACAATTGCATTCTTATATCTTCTTTGCAGAGTAATCTTCATATTCTGTGCAACGGAGAACTGCTTAAACTTTCCATTTTCTTCAGTAAATATACTCAGTATTTGACTATGCATAGCTTTGGAACCAGTATAGAGTGTCGCATGTATATCACCAGCAAGCAGGAAAATGTCAGCAAGTTGGGATATTGGTGATAATATTGTTGATCTCTTGAACTCATCGAATGTCATATCAAATCTCTTCCAAGGTTTATCCGGACAGGGATGCACCCATGTGGTGGTTCTAGTGTTGTGATCAATGAAATATGCCTTTCCAGTTACTGCATCAGAACGTTTCTCCCAGCCCGGTGGCAATGGGGCAATATATCCACCATAATTATTTGTTGAAGAATAACCATAAGTCAAATCAGTATCAAGAGAAACCCCTAACCGTCTACACTGCTCTACAAAAACTTGAAGGGATCCGAAATAACTAGCAGCATTAGTTCTATCCAAGGAATCAGCACAGTTGAAACGTATGACCCCATTTTGATGTGATCTTAAACAAAAAGCCCCTTCAATGCCATCCATACAGATTATTTCTCCTTTGCAATCATTTAGCCGCAGTCGTGAGGGTAGATAATCCCCTTCACAAATCCCTATAGTTACTGTGGGTCCCTTGAGGAGTTTCCACATTTCCTCAATAGTTTGTTGCTCACCTTTCAATTTGATACTGGCATGCCAGTCATAATTTATTAGGTGAACCCGAGTACTTGGAAGTTTCCCAGATGATTTGATGTAGTTTACAGATTCCACAAAATGCTGAACCAAAATGGATTCTGATTTTCCTTCTCCATATCTAAGCAAGTTGATACATACAATAGGAACCAAAGGATTTTTCTTCTGATTACCTCCAGTATTAGGAGCATCATATCGCTTACTTAGCCTTTGATAGTATTCAGAACTTCCCTTGTAAGGGTCGTGGGATGAAACATATATTTCTGCTTCTGCAGCAGTCATCTTTAACTCTGCACCCCACCAGATTGGTATGGTGCCTCGACGCCATATGTATGTGTTAAAAGGAACACTTTGACCCGCTTTCTTAGGAACCCATACTAGCTGCTCACATTCCACTTCGTTTCCTGAAAAATGCATATATGTTTTTAGCCCACAATTCACTAGTCGACTATGTGTATATGAACCAATTCAGTTATAATGACTTCTAAAAAAGTACCAATCTAACATATGCAACAGCAGATACTGCCACTTCAGAAGGAGCAACCATGATAACCAATATAAAAGGTGGAATGGGCACACAATTTTCCAACGAAAGAAAGACATTTAAACCTTCAGCAGACAAAGAAATCTTTGAAAACAAATACTGCTTTATCAAACATGCAAGTCGCATAAAATTTACCTGTACTAAAACATGCATTCAACCCTCTAGCCAAATAACGGGTACCAGGGTGTAACCTGCTACGACGAGCTGTAAGAGCTACAACACCTTCTTGCTGACCGGAGCTTCCAAATACTCGACATTCTGCGAACCCCTACAAGTAAATGTCAGTGGAGTGAACAGGAGTAAGCATGACGAACAGACCTATTATAACAGTGAATCAAATAATTGAGAACATTTGAAAATTCTAGCACATGTGAGAATCATTAATGGGTAAAGCAGAAAAGACAAAAGCCAAAACTTAGCAAAACCTGCAGAAGAATGACACAATGCTGAGGCAGCCCAATGTCTTTGAAAGGCATCGAAAACCATCCATTCCACACAAATTCGTCGTCTGGCTTCTGCAACGGCATACGACTAGGGAAAGGCCGGGTAATGTCTCTTGTTTCACAGAAATAATGCTTCCCATCAATGTCTAAATCAGCCAGTTCTTGAATATTTTTCAGCTCCCCTTTACCCTGTGGTTGAGGATTTTGAAGCGGAATCTTAATCCATTGGCTCTCAACCACTGTGTATACAGAGCCTCCACCAGGCAGATTAGGAATCGTGGCAGATAATTTAGTTGCAACCAAAAGTATCCCAAAACTCCCCAAGGCTGAATAACCCAGTATAGCTTTTCCATACGTTACACTCTTACAAAGGCACTTTGATCCATTAGTAACAAAGTTGAAAGCTTCATCTTCAGAAGTGAAAACCCACCCATTGTAACACAATCCTCCTGTGGTTGGATCAACATATATAACCTGTGTATCTTTCCTAATAGACAAGCTTACAACAATATACACTTCACTAGTATCAAGTGCAACAACAACTACAGATGTATCCCTCAAACCGCCAACTGCACAAGCAAGAACATAAATGTAAATAAACGCACTATGAGAATGAGATGATGAATGATGAATGATGAATGATGAATGATGGTATTGAAAAGTTACCTTCTTTCGCGGGAGATCGCATGGCTGATCAGAGTGAAGGGAAAAAATTAAATGAGAAAAGAGATGAATGAAAACAAGAACAAGTTTAATTTTAGGAATTTTCAATTTGCACCCTCTGATTTTTCTATGTTTGGGATGAGTCCTTGTTTAGTGTTTACATTGGGGACTTGTATGAAAAATAATAATAATAATAATAGAGGACACCTCGAATGATTCGATACGGTCTCGGGTGTAATTAAGTAACAAAAATAATTCATCTTATCGTCTGGTTTTTAGCGAGCCTGGTTCAAATGCCATCGAAATCTCAATTAGTAGAGTATACTATAATTAATCTGTAACTTTAAATTGGACCAGCCTTTTTTCTACCACTAAATACCTTTGATTATATATAAAAATAAATTATTCAATACCTTTAAAAAGGACTATTCCATCATTTTAGTTTTTATTTTCATTTATATCCTTAAGTTATAACACACTCACAAAGGAGTTTTGTGTAAATTCAGGTTGAAAACTAAATACACACAATATATGAATTGTACGCCTATATTTATTAGTTATTTAATAGAGACTTTAATTACCATTAATATACCAATTCTTTCCCTTTCCCTTTCTTTTTCCTCTCAATCTCTACGTATCCCACATTCTTTTGCAAACAGTAAAATTGACCCCCAAAAAAAACTTTCCTTAAACGCGCCTTCTTCTTCTCCACCTTTCTTATTTTCAGACTCTTAAATATAAGTTTCTGGGTTGTAAAAGATTGTTCCTCGAATTCCAATCCATCTCACTTCAATTTGATTCCATTTTGATATACAAGTAAGTACCTTTGCATTTTGTTTATTTGTTACTATCAAACCCCAAAATGTTATTTTTATTAGAAATACAATTGATTTGTTTCAGGTTGGATAAAATCCATTCAAGGATGTGAAACTACTATTTTTTGTAATGGAGCGCTATTTTGTCATGGGGTTTTTGAATTTAAGTACGTAGTTCAACATGTGCAGTAACACCGATCACTTTCTTTCTTTTACAACTTGAAAAAAGATTATGTATAGTCTGGAACACTATTTCCATCACTAGAAGAACTACTTCTATGGTGTATTGAAATTATGTGTTATTGTGTCCAACTTTCATATTCGATTTCCAATTCTACCCTATGCAGCAGGGCAGGTTTGATTGTTCCAAAACCAGGAAGATGTAGCCAAGTTTCTATGTCCTCTTTCTCAACTCTCACATCCGAGAAGCTACTTCTTTCAAGAACCCAATGCCATGCGTTAGAAACTAAAAAGGTCTTAAATACTGATGAGGCATTTTCATTTTCGGCAGGAGACAAATTTCAGCTTCAAGATATCTTAGATGCTCAACAATTTGATAGGGATATACTAAATGCTATATTTAAAGCGGCGCGTCAGATGGAAGATATTGAGAAAAACTCACCAGGAAGCCAAATCTTGAAGGGATACCTCATGGCCACTCTATTCTATGAGCCCTCGACGAGGACTAGGCTTTCTTTTGAGTCCGCTATGAAAACACTTGGGTGGGGAAGTTTTGACCACGAGAATGCACGCCGAAGTTTTCATCCGCAAAGAAAGGAGAGACGCTTTGAGGGTACTACTATTTGTTTCCCATTTTGTCGACAATGTTGTAGGTTGTATTGTGATTTATTCTTATTTGAGCACTTGACATGCAGATACTATAAGAACGGTGGAAGGATATTCTGATATTATTGTGATAAGACACTTTGAAAGTGGTGTCTGCCCCTCAAGAGCGTGAACAGTGGCATTCCCTGTTATTAATGCTGGAGACGGTCCAGGACAACATCCTTCGCAAGTATGCATGTCATTTTTTATATCTTTAAAATAATCTAATGTATATGCTTTGTCTACTTTGTGAATTTTTTTACTTGGTTGGTCTATATATATATATATATATTAGAGTCTAAAACATTAACCAAGGATGTACCATTGAAAAAGAGCCGTGAAACTACTATATTTTGTAATGGAGCGCTATTTTGTCATGGGGTTTTTGAATTTAAGTACGTAGTTCAACATGTGCGGTAACACCGAGCACTTTCTTTCTTTTACAACTTGAAAAAAGCTTATGTATAGTCTGGAACACTATTTCCATCGCTAGAAGAACTACTTCTATGGTGTATTGAAATTATGTGTTATTGTGTCCAAAAACTAGATAGTGCCTTGATCGGGTCATTATCACGTTTTAAATTGGGGGCAGAAACAAGCTGCCTTGCAATCACTCCATGTTGTAATTACGTCAAGGAGAAATCGGCCGGGCATGGCACAAGTCGCTTGAACAGATAATGTTCAAGTATGTAGAGCTTTGTGTGGATATGCGTAAGGATAGATTTACAAAAGACGATTTGATTCAGTACTGTATCGTTTGACAGCAAGTCAACGTTAGTTCTTTAGAGGAAGTTATTAAGCAATTTTCTCACATTTCCATGGAGAAAATTGAAGTTAAAATTGGAATCCTACAGAACTGTTCTCGATATTCTTCACAACAACTTTGAAGCATTATATGCAGTAAGTCATCTTTCCTTCTTACCAGTTACTTGATTAGTTTTAATCTACGATCAAAGAGAGTATTAGTTGGTTTCTTTAATTTACAGCTGTCATATGATGTCTTGCATTTAAAATGACTATCTGTCAAGTGTGATTGTTTGCAATAGAGGTTACTTCGTTGTTGAAGAGTGCGTTGTGGATCCACTCCATAACTTACTATAAGAGAGTATACCGATAACCCCAACACCTCCTGCTTCCCATGTTCAGCCACTGATCTCCTAATTTGGTGGCAGAGAGTATGGATGATGGGTTGAAGGGACATGTGACCATGTGAGAATATATGTGAATATGGGTTGTACTCCAAAGTCCAAACTTGACAAATTTTATACCATATTAAGTAGATTGGAATTTTAAGTTATAAAAGAGAAATATAAGAAAATGTTTAGGCAGATGAGTGGTGTGTGACGCGTTCTTTGAACTGTAATTTTCCCATTTTTTCAGTCAAGACAAAGTTAGTTCTCTTACTTGAATTTGACATTGAGACTCTTCTTCAGCCTTCTCAGCTCTCTCTATTTATTTCTTATTTTTGTTGTCTCTTTGTCCATCTAACAATTCACTTTGTATTATCATTCACTGAGACTTCTCATAAGATCGACTTCTCAAAATGGTAGGTCCTTAGCATAGGAGATAGCTCTGGTAAGATGTCGATCTAATAATTGTTACGTATGGTAACATATTTTACAGTTTGTATGAAACTGCTATTACTTATCAACTTTTGTGATAATTCTGGTTGAAGTTCCTAGGGGAAGGGGAATACCTCCACCTTTGTTGATAAGGGTGAAGGCCTAAGAAAGGTAAAAGGAAATGATTACTATCAAATACTTTTTCTATACATTAGTTTCTTCTTATATATGAGCTAACTAGCTAGCTAGCTATGTGTTTCACCATTGATTCTTTTTGGCGCCTTACTTGAAGCAGGGAAGAGTAGAATATTATACATATTGTATACACTGTGTCTTTCATGTGTACTAAAGAATTTCTTGATCACCTTGACACTTTTATTTTTTATCTCATAACCGGCCAGCAATTCTCTCCATCCAAAAGTGCACATATTTTACCCTTACTTATACTTTATATCTTTTGTTTCAAAGAATGAATTCACTAATATTTCCAAAGAAATTTTAACTAAATGCTAGCTTGATGACTCGATGATCAATGGGGTTTTATGCAAGATTTCATTTGTTGGTGTGCTTAAAGGAGGTATCGTTGTATCATTGTATGCCATTGTGGTTTTATAACTTCACTTACTACTTGACCTACTCAAGAGTTTTGTATTATTCTTATCTTGCATATGGTTGTTTTCATTTCAAAGATCGTTTATTTTGTTCCATTGTCTTCCCGTTTAAAGTGAACCACAAACAAGTATATGACTATTATCTTCATCGATCGTTAAGAATTGATCCATTTCAATGTTTATCATTGTATCCTTTTAATTCTTATTTTTGAGTAATTTCTCTGTTGGTTGTGATGGGATTGTGTCAACTTATGGTGCGTAAAGTAACCATGTCGGTCATGGTTAAAATAACTATCGTTGTGCATGTGATAGTGTATGATTTGTAGGAGTATCCATTTGTATATTAGTAAGTGTTTATAGTGCATTGTTTTTTGGCATCCATTAATATTAGCTCCATCTCTAGAAACATTTAAGAAAATATTTATGTAAATTTTAATCTTAAATTGCATTCATTATATTTATTCATATTTTTTTACCAATTTCTCCAAAATCATGGAGATATGAGTCTTAAATTCATGATACCATAAGCTAAAAAAATTGTATGGTGGTGGGGTTTAATTTTATGGCTGTGACAAGCATTCAAGTCGGTTTGTGGTTGGCAAAATTTCTTTGTCAATGTAGTGTAAACATGGTATGGTGGTGGTGAACCATTCGTTAGGATATCAAGATTCAAGACCAATGAGTCTGCATTTTAGCCTAAAAAATAACAACTTCAGGGAGTTTTCTGAAGCTTCTTCATGGTACTACAAAAAAGTGTATAGGTCACCGCTTGATAACCTCAAAAGAGAATCAGTCATCTGTTTTGCATCTATAGCTCCTTCGACTATGGCCAAGTTTAAAGCAATGCTCTGAACTTGGACATATCTCTAAACTTGGAAACAACAAATATCTTTTAGAAGGGAGTATCTGAAAAATCAGGCAAGACAAGCCAAGACACAAGCATATCTTATTCCAAATGCCCATTGTTAGAGTTCAGAGAAACAGAGGTAAAATGAATGAACTTCATATTTCTTACTAAATTAAAGTATCCTTGAAGGTTCAGTATGTGTTCACCCTACTTTGAGTGAGGTAGAGTGCCATATATCTTGGCATCTTGCCGGAAACCATTAATAGCTAGAGCTATATAGAACACTTTTACTCTGCTCAAACTTAATTTTATTCTCTTCAATTTTTATTTTTCTGTTGAACTGATAGAGTTTTTGTAGAGAAAAAAAAACGAGTTTTACTCTGTTTTTTAACATTCAGAGCCAAGGCCAGAGCTTCGAATTGTCCATGGTCCAGTGTTTTGGCACGACCACCAGCTCGATAGCCAAGGCCACACGCAAGGCTCACGCTCTCACCACCAAGCCAGTCATTTTTGTGGGCTTCATTAGAACCAATGATTTTGGTTTTTTGGTATAAAAACAAAATCAGTTTTTTGGAAAACCTAACTTTTCCAAAACCAAGAAAGAGAGAGATTATAAGAGAGCAATTCTTTGTGAGTTGAGTGTTCATTCTTTGTGAGTGAATTGAGAGACTTGTAATCTGTTACTCAAGACATCTAGTAAAGCTTGGAACTCGCAGTGTGGAAGTAGGCAAATTGCCGAACCACGATATATCTCGTCTTGTGGTTTGTTCATCCTTTACATTAATTGTTTTACTTTATATGCTTGTTATTTGATATTGAGAAGTGTTGGGATATTGCTTGGAGGGTGTTGAAGTCTTGTCTAGTGTGAAGGATCGATCTTTGTGTAGGATTGATCCGTTTGTTGTGGGTAACGTTGTTTCCGCACTTATATATTCACAAAAATTGGTATCAGAGCTTAGGTATACGACCTAGGATTTTGAGTTTAATGCTCAAAATTTGTGTAGACAAGGTGTTCGATTAAATTCCGAGGTGAAACTGTTTCTTTTGGGTTATTGTGTGTAACTTGAAAGATGGCTCCCAAGATGTCAAACGCAAGGTTTGAAATAGAGAAGTTTAATGGGAAGAATAACTTTGGGATTTGGCAAGTCCAAGTAAAGGACATCCTCATCCAACAAGGTTTGCACAAGGCTTTAAAGGGGATTAAATCTAAAGCGGCGAGTATGAGTAATGATGATTGGGAAGAGTTCGATCTTCAAGCTTGTTCATCAATCCGGTTATGTCTTGCTAATGAGGTTATGTATAGTGTGATGGGAGAAAATACCATTGCCGGATTTGGCTCAAACTAGAGTCTATGTATATGACCAAGAGCATGATTTAACAAGATGTACCTTAAGAAGCGTCTTTATCGGTACATGATGGTCGATGGTTCAACGATGCAAGAGCACGTTAGTGAGTTCCATCAACGCCTAGCGGATTATTTGAATGTTGGTATGAAGATGGATGATGAGGATCAAGCGGCATGTTTAATATTCTCCTTTGCCGAAAGCTATGAGCATCTAATGACTACATTCATGAACGAGAAAGTCGCCGATCTTGACGAAGTTCAAAGTGCACTTCTTTCTTATGAGTTGATGAAGAAGACACGTGTAGAGAATAGCATTGATGCAGGTCGGGGGCTAGTGGCAAGAGGAAATTGCAGATGAACGAATTATTCAAGTAATGAGAATTCTAGGTCCAAGTCAAAGAAGCCTTTAAAATATGTACAAAGCTTCAATTGCAATGAAAAGGGACATTATGCAAGTAATTGTCCTCACCAAGAAAGAGAACAAGAGAGATGGTCGAAGAAAGGTAAGGCAAAAATTGAGGCAAATTATGCTTGTGCTCACGAAGGGATGAGTTCACTCGTGTGTCCACACAAGACTATATGACCGAAAAAGTGGATTCTTGATTCCTGATGTTCCTATCATATGTGTCCGAATAGAAAGTGGTTTACTTCTTATGAGAGCATTGATGGTGGTTCCGCTTTTAATGGGTAATGACGTTGCTTGTAAGACGGTAGGAATTGGAACTATACGGTCAAGATGTATGATGGTGTAGTGAGGACTTTAACCGATGTGAGACATGTTCCTGAGCTAAAGAAAAGTCTTATTTCTCTTGGTACCTTGGATTCCAAAGGCCACAAGTTTGTAAGCGAATGTGGAGTCCTAAATATTGTTAATGGCTCTTTAGTTGTTATGAAGGGTCAAAATATGGAACCTTGTATACTCGATAGGTAGTAACGGTGATAGGCGATGTAGCAAAACCGGTGCATGTAGTAATGATTTTGAGTGCACTAAGATATGGCATATCGTTTAGGGCATATGAGTGAAAAGGGTTTGTCCGAGTTGTACAAAGCAAGGGTTCTTGAAGAACTTGAAGAAGCCAAGTATGGGGTTCTCGTGAGCATTGCGTCTATGGGAGGCGATCAAAGTCAAGTTCAAGTTCAAGCACGCGACACGGCACAACAGCATCCTTGATTATGTGCATACGGATGTTTGGGGACCCTCCGTGGTGGCTTCCAAGGGAGGTAACCGCTATTATGTCTCATTCATTGATGATCATACTCGCTATGTGTGGGTGTATATGATGAAATCGAAAAGATGAAGTGTTTGAGACATTTAAGAAGTGGAAGGCAAGGGTTGAGAATCGCACGATAGGAAGGTAAAGACATTATGGTCCGACAATGGTAATCGAGTATACCTATGGACCTTTCCAAGAGTTCTCGGCGGCTTGTAATGGGAATTGCCGGACACTAGATATCGGGGGCACGCCACGAATGGAATGGCGAGAGGATGAATAGAACTTTGCTTGAAAGAGCAAGATGTTTATTGTCTAATGCTAGTTTAGGCAAAGAGTATTAGGCGGAATCACGCGTGTCCATGGCGTGTTACCCGCATAATAGGTCACCAAGCATTACAACTATAGATTGCAGGACACCTTATGAGGTGTGGTCAGGTAACCCAGCTAATTATAGTATTTTGCGAGTGTTTGAATCGACAGCTTACTACCATGTGAGGGACATCAAGCTAGATCCTAGAGCTAAGAAGGCCATATTCTTAGGCTTTGCAAATGGGGTAAAGGGATATCGATTGTGGTGTCTAGAAAACCACAAGTGCCTGGTCAGCAGAGATGTTACCCTTTGATGAGACTTCGTGTGTTATCTTCAATGGTTTCCGGTAGTTGGGGCATAATGGTGAGTCTATAGAAGTTCAAGCTAATGAGCTTGAGTTGTCCGATCTGATGAGATGACCGGTTAGATCATGATGAGGTACCAAATCATGGAACCACACGCCAAAGAACAGAAGAAGAGCAAGAGCATCCGCGAACTTGTAGTGGGCGACCACAGCCACGAGACAAGTTAAAGAAGTGCACAAGTATGGGCACGAAAACCGGTGAAACACTATGGTCGTGGATTTAGTGGCATATGCACCGAATATCGAAGATGATGAGCGGATAGCTTCAAGGAAGCCGCTAGAGATGCTCATTACGAGATTGGTTGGTAGCTATGCAAGCGAGATGGAATCTCTTGATAAAAATCACACATGGGACCTAGTTTTATTGCCAAAGGGCAAAAGGACTATCGGCAAGAAATGGGTGTTCGTAAAGAAAGAGGTCCTTCCCGAACCGGCAAAGATCGGGTACAAGGCAAGAGTGGTAGCAAAAGGGTTTTTACATAAAGAAGGAGTTGACTACAATGAGGTATTTTCCCGGTGGTCAAACATACGTCCATTAGTGTGTTATTAAGTTTAGTTGCTCACTTCAACTTGGTGTTAGAGCAACTTGATGTGAAAACCGCTTTTGCATGGGGACTTGGAAGAAGAGATCTATATGAGACAACCCGAAGGGTTTGTCGTTCTTGAAAGAAGATTATGTATACAAATTGAATCGGTCCATCATGCGGGTTAAAGCAATCGCCTGCAATGGTACAAGCGCTTTGACACATTCATGATGCAACATGAGTACACCCGGCAAAGTATGTATTTGTTGTGTCTACTTTAGAAGCGCTTCGTGGTAATGACTTCATCTATCTCCCCGCTTTATGTGGATGACATGCTTATTGCTTCCAAAAGCATGGTGGAGATAGACAAGTTGAAATCTCAACTTAGCTCGAAGTTTGAGATGAAAGACTTAGGTGGAGCCAAGAAGATACTGGGCATGGAGATTGACAGAGATAGGAAGAAGCGACGGATAGTTGTATCTCAGAAGAAATACATTCAGAAAGTAATTTCTCGATTTGGTATGGAGAATGCAAAGTCGGTTTCTACACCTTTAGCTGGGCATTTTAGGCTTTCAGCTAAGTTCTCTCCCTAGTTCGATTGGAGGAACAAAAAAAGCATATGGCAAATGTTCCTTATCATGCAAGTGTCGTGGGCAGTTTGATGTATGCTATGGTGTGCACACGCCCAGACATTTCACAGGCAGTTAGTGTTGTCAGCAGGTATATGGCAAATCCTGGGAAGCAGCATTGGGAGGCAGTGAAATGGGTACTAAGGTACTTGAAGGGTACTTTGGATGTGGGATTAGCTTATGGTGGAGGCACTTGTTATGTCAGTGGGTTTGTGGATTCCGATTATGCGGTGATCTAGATAGACGACGATCGACTCCGGTTATGTGTTTATGATGCATGGTGCACCGGTTAGTTGGAGGTCTATGCTACAGCTACGCTTGCTTGCTCTATCTACTACCGAGGCGAGTATATGGCGATGGCGAGGCGATGAAAGAGGCACTATGGCTTCGAGGTCTTCTAGATGATTTGGGTATTGAAGCGTAATGTTCTTTGTGTATTGTGATAGTCAGAGTGCTATTCATTTGGCGAAGAATCAAGTTCATCATGGTCGAACCAAGCATATTGATGTCCGTTATCACTTTATACGGGATGTCGTTGAGGATGATGATGTAGCACTTGAGAAAGTAGACACCCATGACAACCCCCGCGATATCTTGTCGACGAAAGTTGTCACCGGAGTTAAGTTCCAACACCGTTTGGACTTGCTCCAAATCCTACATGTTTGAAAGAGCCCCGTGGTGGGCATAGCCCTTCCGGGCGGTTATTTCGCGAAGTCTTCCTTCTTTGGAGGTGTTCTTACCGGATGTGATCTTCTTTGGATGTGTTCGGGCTTGGTTTTATGTGTTAAAACCTCACCGAGGTGGAGAAATGTAGAGAAAAAAAAAACGAAGTTTTACTCTTTTTTACATTCAGAGGCCGCCTTCGGGAGTAAGGAATCGACCAGCTCATGGTCCAAGATGTTTTAGCGACCAGCGCTTCGGAAGAAGCGCCACACTTCCACCCCTTCGAGTCATTTTTTTTGGGCTTCACATAAAGAATCGCGATTTTGGTTTTTGGTATAAAAACAAAATCGGTTTTTGGAAAAACTAACTTTTCCAAAACCAAGAAAGAGAGAGATTATAAGAGAGCAATTCTTTGTGAGTTGAGTGTTCATTCTTTGTGAGTGAATTGAGAGACTTGTAATCTGTTACTCAAGACATCTAGTAAAGCTTGGAACTCGCAGTGTGGAAGTAGGCAAATTGCCGAACCACGATATATCTCGTCTTGTGGTTTGTTCTTCCTTTACATTAATTGTTTTACTTTATATGCTTGTTATTTGATATTGAGAAGTGTTGGGATATTGCTTGGAGGGTGTTGAAGTCTTGTCTAGTGTGAAGGATCGATCTTTGTGTAGGATTGATCCGTTTTTTGTGGGTAACGTTGTTTCCGCACTTATATATTCACAACAGTTTTACTTTTCCATTTGGATGCAGATGGATGACTAACTAGGTGTGCTATGACAGTTTGTTCAGCAGTTTCATATGGTATATAGCAAGAATCGTTGAATGAATAGTGGTTGTCTTCAATTTTATGACCGGGTAAGTAGTTTGATCTTTTTATTATGGGCAATGTTTATGTGCAATTTGATTGGAAATATTTGGAAATAATGGTTTACCAATAAAAATACTTTCTATTTCATTTTAATAATTTGTTTGTTAATGTGGCTGAATGTATGTTTTGTTTATTTAATTTGTCTTAATCCGTTTGATACGTTCTTTCGTGCGCAACCTACTTGAGCATAACAAACAAAGTCGTTATAATTTTTGGCGATCTTTGAATTGGTAAATGACCTTACTGGCTTAGTGCCTTATTTATTCTATTTGCAAAACATGATCTTCAATGCACACTGCACCTTCCACACATACATGGTCATACCTTTCTAGCAAGTAAATACATCTAATGAAGTACAATCTCTCTGCTCAAGCTATGATCTCTCCGCCCTATCTCTCTATGTTTCTATAAATTTGGTTTTCTTTGTGTATAACTTCAATCTAGAGAAAGCATGTAGAACCCGATATGAGTTAGGTGTTATTGTGTTGAATGAATTTGACATGTCATTGCAATGACATTAAGCCTAAGTACATCAAACAAAAACTGATGACGGTTTCATCTTTGGGTTGTGTAGTAGGAATATGTAGTTGCAAGCCAAGCAAGTCTGTTGTAAGAGTAAGACCACCCCCCCTAACCATAGCATGCAGAAAGTGGGAAAACAAATGAATTAAGGTGATTTGTTTGTTTTCAAACCCTTTGTGTTGTCTTTTACATTAGAATCTCATATGTTAACTTTATCTCTTAAAGACTGAAGGCCATCAATGGGAATCTTATAAGGAGCTTGCTAACAATTATTAAAAGACATGGTGATACTTATGAGCAGATCTTGGTTTGGGAAGAATATGATTCCTTTGTAAGGGTTCTTATCAATCATAGTCACCTTGCGGTAAAACAAATATATTATATGAGAGAAATAAGTATTAATGTCCATCCCCTTACTTAAATCCTTCAATGGGTAGTCTTTGTTTCATCTGTTTTGGTGGTGGTTTAGGAAGACTTAGTTCAAGAAATCTATATCTTTGGAGACTCGGCTGATTCAAGATACCAGCCATGCATGTAGTCAACTTGACACCCTACTTAAGAGTTTCGTCAAAACGTTATGGACATGGTCTCATTGGTGGTAAGCCAACGGGTTTATTTACGGCGAGGTCTATGGAGCTTTTGTCTTTGAGGCATTTATGCGCATTACAAGTTTACCTTTATACTTGGAACAATATTTTCTTTGTGGTTGTTTCACCTTTATTGGAAATTTGGAAGTAAGTTAAATGAGTACCATTCTCATTGGCTCATCGATTCAAAGACCTTCTTTAAACCGGCATGAGTTGTTGTTTTAGTAGGTTGTTTTGTTTTGCTCATGGTTTACTTCTCGCCATTATTAAAAAGCATTGATGATTATAAAATTCTATTGGTATCCTGAATCCTAGCTAAAGGTTGCATTCACACGTTATATCTTTGAGATACTCACATTGTTTGATAAAAATGCCTCACTTTGTAAGTTAGTTTCCATCGTTTTTAGGTTAATGTAGAATCCATATTTTGTTTCTTCCCTTGCATATGTGTTTGTTTGTCATACCATACATTCATTCTTGGTGTTCAACTTATGATAGCAATTGTTTGAGAAAAATGAGTACCTTATATTTTGAAAACTTTCTCCTTCAAAATATTATGTTATTATTATGTGTTTAATTAGGAGCATTAGTTGGACTGAGGCATGGGAACATGTATAAGGAATGGTGATTACCTTACTACAAGTAGTCTAGGCATCTCAAGGTTATCCTCATCAAATGCAAGGTTCTAGGTTACTACACCGTACACTAACATGATATCGCCATAAGCTTTTCCATTGTTGTTACCTATTTTGCTTGAGCCCCACAAACATTGCTTCTTATTAGTTTGATTAGAAGTCTTTTCATTCGTGGTTGTTAGTCTTTTCCCATTCTAATATACCACCTTCTCCTGCAGGTTAACCAATTTGGGTATTTTTTTCTTCAATTTCATGCTCTCCATATTTACTTCAACAACAACCTTCCTTACTACTTGACTCCGCAAACTGCAGGTTGAGAGCAAGATTTGATTGTGCAGAATCAAGCTCTTAAGTTAACCAATTCGGGTAATTTTTTTTTTCTTTATAACTATACATTATGTTTCTTGCAATTATTATTTTTAGGTGAGATTTGGATTTCCTTTGCAAATAGTATGTGATAGATTCTTTCACATGTGAATGTGACAAATTTCAAATTGGTCTTATAATACAGTAACCAAAGTTATTCCATAAGGAAAAACCTATTCCCACTTGGTTTGTGTTACAATCCCAAGAGGCATCTGTGGTGAGCTAGTACCAATTGTTGTTTATTTGTGGCCATATATGTAAATGGTTATTTTTGGAGAAAGATTTTTCATTATTTGTAATGAAAGTTGTAGCTCTACGTATAATGTTGAAAACATTTGTATGTTTTTGATTGAAAACAATGTCATTTATACTAATCCAAATGAAAAACATAATAGTGGCGAAATTACTTATAGTGTTCCATAAAATGGTTTTATCGTGTAGGTTAGAGCAAATAATACTAATAATAGTACTGATTGAATCAGTTTGGTTCCAGTGGTCCGTTCTAATGGAAAGTTTAGAAGCATACCAAATATGCCTTAGCATATTGCAATGGAAAAACTCATGAGAAGTAGATTCCACTTGGTTATTGCAGCGCGAGCAAGTTGTAGAGTTAGTAATAGTCTTATTCCTCAAGTTCTCTCTTGTGGGAAGGCTGTTTGTGACAGCTTCAAGAGGAACAACTTGACTCTTTCTGTTGTATCCGTATTCCATATTTGTTTCCAGAGGTGCAAATTATGCTCGTTTTCGTCTGTCTTTGAGCTGAGGTATTTGTAGACAGATTTTACGCTTAGTTCCCCATTTTGCTCTTTCATCCATCTGATGATGTCTCCATGTTCATTCTGACTGAGTGATATTTTCAAAATTTTCCTCACAATGTTAGGAAGAAAAAGCCTATCCAGAATATTTGTTTTCCATGTGCGGTTTTCCGAGTCTATTAGATTGGCTACTCTCTTGTAAGGGTTATTTAATGGCGGGGGCCAAAAGGTTTTTTGTTTGGCAAAGTAGGTATCCAGGGATCCATCCATATGTCTATTTCATTTCCTTATCCAATGTGCCAGCATAACTAAGGGAGGATTTCATCTCTTGCATTGATAATACCTCTCTAGATCTTTGAGGCGCCTCTTGGACATTTAACTAAAATGATTAGTTTCCCTCCTGCATATTTCTTTAGAGGCCTATGGTTTGTCCAATTCTTTTACTATTCTCCAGAATAACTTTGTTTGTAAAGCAGTATTGTGGTGAGAAGTAAGTCTGATTCCAAGTCCACAACAAGATTTAGGTTTACAAATCTTGTTCCAACATGTATAATGAATCTTATTTGTATTGTCTTTTGTTTTTCCCCAAAAGAAATTTGCATTAAAAGAGTCTAGTTTATTTTGAGTTGAATTGCAATTTTTTCAAACAAAAAATTGATTAGGGTTTTATAATTTTATATATCACAGCCCTTTAATTTGACCCCCACATTAAACATTAAAAATCCAAAAACTGGGACGAAAACCAATGCCGCACCCCATTGGAAGAGGCATGCATATATATAATGTTCTTACTTGGTTATTTTTCAAATTAAAAAAAAAAATGGAACGCACTAAAAGACTAGTAAACCAAATAGCTTATACTTCACCTCAAAACTTCTCAAACCTTCCACTTCTCCAACGTTCACTAATCCCATTTCTCTACACTGTTTCTTCACTCTACAAACTTGTTCTCTCGCTTCGTCACAATCTCTACCACTTTGGTCTCTTCAAAAAACAAAGGTACCCCGCCCTTTTTTTTTAAACTCTTTTACTTAACTTTGAACTGAAGTTTACTGTGATTATTGACTGTGTTGAAAATGTATTGTCAGGTTACCTGTTCCAGTTATAAGTGTTGGTAATTTGACTTGGGGTGGAAATGGAAAGACACCTATGGTTGAGTTTTTGGCTCTTTTGTTTCATCAAGCTGGAGTTTCTCCTCTCATTCTTACTAGAGTGAGTTTTTTCTTGAATGTAATGCACTGGGGTTGTTCAATTTAATGTTTTTAGATAATTACTATGTGTTTAGATATGTTTGTTTGCCTATTAATGTGTTGGGGAAGTTTGTGACAAGTTAGATTGAAGCTTTTGTTGGTTTGAATTTGAGTATGTGTTTGATTTTTTGGGCTAGAGGGATAAATTTTTGTTCCCTTTCTTGATTTGTGGGATTAGAAGGCTTTAGAATATGAACCTGTGTCTCAGTGTTTGTGCAGCCCTACTACATGTAGGTGTTTGTGAGATCAAAACTTGCTAGTGGCGCCTAGGGGAGTATAATTACTCCATGGTCAATCTGCCTTCAGACCGTGTTCCCTTAGAGCCAAAAATGGCTCCCATGGAATTTGGATACCCTCAAAAGAGTTAGGTACTTCCAAGAGCAGGTCTATGCCTATTTGGAGTTAAGGACTGAAAGTCTGTTTTTCACATTAACTTATATGAAAATTTCCCAAAGTGCTGGCTTTTTAGTTAATATCAATCAGTTTCCATAATTACTATTCTGGTTTTTGGATAAGCTTATTTGCCTGGGAAGAATGTGGATGGGCTGGTGCTGAAGGTTTCTTTCTCTTGCAGGGTTATGCCGGTGGGGATGAAGCTAAAATGCTTCAAAGGCGTCTTTCCGCAACATCTGCAAAGATTGGTGTGGGTGCTAATCGATCTGCTACTGCTGCTTGCTTTTTTGAACAATATGGTTATCTGGATCCACGTAATTGTAAATGGATCGAGAAGCTTTGCACAAACCAGGAACTGGAAAGTAGTTCGTATTCAGAAAATATTGGTGCTATAATTCTTGATGATGGAATGCAGGTTATCTGCTCTTTTCTTTAGCTATTGAATACTTGAATCAGGATACATGGTATTCTTGTTCATCTAGGGGTTATTGACTTCTTGTACTACTTTGTGGTTATGAACAAGACAGCACTGGAGTTTGTATCGTGACGTGGAAATTGTGATGGTAAATGGGATGAAGCCATGGGGGAACAATCAATTGCTTCCACTTGGACCTCTACGAGAACCGTTGGCTGCACTTGATCGAGCAGATGTTGCAGTAATCCATCACGCAGATATGGTATGTATAATTGGATCCTTGAAGCTTGTTTCTTTGTGTGCTCTCATCTTTGTACAGTAACTCCATATTCCTGCTAAGATTAAATAATTCAACTTTTGGTGATTCTGTGCTTGTAAATAAAGTTTGACATTTCAATCACATGGTCAGTTGTATAGGCTTACATTCTTTCTTGGTAAATTGTGGTGGACTTTTGGTTTAGATTTTTGGTAAGAAGAATAATGCAGCATTAATATCTGCTGAATACCACAATGAAATATGTTTATGTAACATGAGCTCCGATCCTAAATTATTTTTATTTTTGTTTTTCTCTTTTGTGCATTTTGCATTTTTTAAAGGTGTTGAAATAGCAAAAATTTGTCTAAATTGAACGCTGCTGTATTCTTTCCTTTGGTTCTATGTTTTCTTTTGTTCTTAGTTTTTTTGCTTTATTTCATGTAGATATCGGATAAGGAGCTGAAGCTTATTGAGTTTATGATACATGAAGTGAATGAAGGACTTCCCATTTTCTTCACTACCTTGTCTCCTTCATGCTTCTTTGTAGTCGACAACTGTTATTCCAAATTGCCTTTAAATGTGGTACATAATAAGATTGCATTATGTGTTTCTGCCATTGGTTCCGCAGATGCATTTATTCGGCGGATTGAAAAGGTGTCTCTTCTTCTTTCACCATTTTTAAAAAAAATATATATATAAATATATCATGGCGCTTATATATAATTAGTCAATATCTTGTCTGATAGTTTTTAATTCGATGAGTTTTGAATCAGTGATGTGGTTGAGATGCAATGGCCAGTACTGTATTTGCTTTTTAGGAGTTACCTTAGATTGATATATGGGAATATCCTAGATATAGCAGTCATTTTGTTAAATTTGGGCTGCAAAATACTCACTGTACAGATCACTTACTTTACTAAGCTTTGGTTCATCAACAAAATAATGGTTTTGGTGCCTATTTTCCTTGATTCATAAACAATAATGGCACAATCATTTGGAATGACCTTAAAAAGTGTAGCTTGGCAGTACTTCTATGATTGTGACTGCCACAATATCACCTGCCACTGTTTCCTTGGAGGAGTGTGAGATTCTTGGGGGACTAGGTTTTCTGTCTTTGTTTATGCACCACACACTCGCACAGTAAGCCCCAGAGTCCAGGGGACTCTGTGCTTGGGGGAGTGTAGGTGGGGAGGGAGAGGTACTTCTTCTCTTCCTCGGAAATTCTCCCCTTTCTTTTTCGTTGAGGATATTCTTTTGTTCTTTCATACTTAGCAATATCAGAGAGATGCTGACCTTAAAGTTACTTGCTGCAGTTAGGACCATTGTATGTTGATCGATTGGACTTCAGTGACCATCATTTTTTTCAAGCCAAGGTGAGTCATTCTGTCTTTTGTATTTGATGTCTGTATCTGTGGCAGGGACACACTTTCATGGTTTTATGACCAATGATTTCCGATTAGTTTTTGTGGAAACTTTCATATTACACACTGATGATGCATCAAAGGAGCTGTAGGCCTTCTCATTACATGAATCTAATATTATCTCAAGCTTCAGTTTCTTTGTGATCTTTGTAGGACGTTGAGATTATCACAGAAAGACTAGGAAAGCTTCATGATGAGTTTGGTCTCAAGCCTGTTGTTGTGGTGACAGAGAAGGTGAGTAGACCCTGGAACACCTAAGTAGCTTTATGAAAATAAGAAGTCTTTGTTGACCTACTTTATTTTTCATTTTGAGAAAGAGTTTCCATACCCTTTCTTTCATTTATGTCTTTCCTCAAGTATCAAATTTGACTCGCAGCTGTATTTTTCCTTTCATACTACTGATATAATTTAAATAAGCAGGATTATGATCGCGACCCCATAATTCTGAAAGATTTGTGTCCTTATGAAGTTCTAGTTCTCTCTTCCTATTTGGAGATCATGCCTTTCATGGCATGTACAGAGGCGAGATTTAGGAAGTTCTTGAAGAAGCTTTTAGAGAGTAAAGTTTCTACAAGGTACGTTTATACAAATGGTGTGTAAGTGCGAGCATCAGACCAACAATTTTGTGTCTGCCTCGTGATATGTGTTTGGTATTAATCACATGTGATGCTCTATTATCCAAGTTTTAACTGTAAACATGTGATAACTAGCTTATAAGAATATACAATCTTGATAATCAGTTATGAAATTGTGGATCTTCAAGCTGTTTCAAGTGTACCATCTGTGCAATTCTTTTGGTCGAAAGTCTTCACTCCTTAATGTTTTGTTTATAGCCTTGCTAATAGACCTTTCAATGCTGTTATTCTGCACATTTCCTTAAAAAAAAATCCCCCCAGTAGGTAAGCTTCATTTTTAATGCACAGAGGTGAAAGATGCATCAGTTCATCAAAAGTGAATGCAAGATGTTGCAGAACACAATAGTGACTAGCATGCATTGGCTCAAAATAGATGAATGATTTCTACAGAGCTTGTAATCAAGAGTTGACGAAACACATTTGTTTTGTGCCAGCCTGCACTCTTCAGTCTTCACAAATCTAACAAAACTTCCCTCCACACTCTTCGCAAGGGTTTGACTGACTGACTGACTGACTGACAATTGAAATGTAAAAGCAAGACAGCAACTTGCTATGACGCAAAATGGATTGTTACATCATGAAGGGATCTGCAATGCTTCTTGGTGGAGAAAAACGCTTAATGTACTGCTGAATTTCGTAATGTAATGTACAGTTGTATTGTAAGCATGGCTTTATAATATTTCATAGGCCTCCAAAGGGAGCAGTTTTAGTACAAATCCATTAGTTTTTCTCTTTATTACAAAGTATGATATTCCTAGTACAGAGCTCACTTCATTAGAAATGAAATCTTCCATGCCATGCCAGGTTCCTATAATTAACATTGTTGCCAAATCAAGTCAAGTCTTTCTCTAGCAAGCTTCAGATATGATGCTCACTTATTTGTGAGATCTCTATTGTAACTTTGTCAGTGATAATTGTTATGGCTTTCTCTGAACGGAACTGGAACTAGTTGCTGCACTGTACGCAGCTCAAAACATGTGAACACTAATTCGTTTCTTCAAAATCAGGTGCGGATAGTTTGTCAGTGATACTTGCTATGGCTTTCTCTGAACGGAACTGGAACTAGTTGCTGCACTGTACGCAGCTCAAAACATGTCGTAAACTGAACACTTGAAGAAGCACTACTCGTTTCTTCAAAATCGGGCGCGGATAGAGTTGTCTTATAGCTCTCCACAGCGTCTTTTGGATGACCCCTTGCAATGGAAACCCAATGACCTTTTCCCATCTCAGAAATCGAAAACTCCCATTCTTTCAATTCCATGCCATCAATATGACAGGATACATTAGTCCAATCATCATGTCCAAACTCCAATCTGTCTAATTTATACCCTAATCCAGCTCCTATAGCCTTAATAAACGCCTCCTTTAAACACCAATACTTACAGAACTGCGACAAAATGTCTTCACAAGTCCCAGCACTAACAGTGTTCTCCCATTCATTACTCGTAAAATGTGCTGAAAAGTTTTTAACAAACTCGAGCGCGCTTTCTTGCCTAGGCACTACAAGAGAAACAATATCCAATCCCACAATGTAAAATGGTTCAGAAACTATTCCGACGTAGTCCCCATCATGTGATACATTAAAGTTAAAATTCGCATATTCTACATTACCTATATTGGTTTGATCTAAATAAGGCTTTCCTTCAAGTGTTCTCTTGATTACTATTTTGTCGAAAGGAATGTTCATAACTTCATGCACTAAACTATACTGAAGCCATCTACTAACAAGTGCTCTTTTCCTATCATTCAAATGAACAAACCTGGTTATAGAAGAGTGCTCATGCTGAGGTAGTATTGATAATATGAAAGAGAACTCTTCACGAGATGGATTCCACACTGATATATCTACTATCCATCTTTGGACACCCTTTTCCATTATGGTATATGTAATATACAAATTAAGTTGCTGCTGCCATACGCTTTTGCGATCAATTGTTGTTGAAACAAATGAAGATGTCAACGCACCAAAGGAATAAATGAAGAGCCGTCCTAAATTGTTTAATTTGTTGGTACATCCTAGTAAAATGGGCCTGGATCCTAGTATATCGAGGTCCATATAATTTGGATTTGCTGGACCTCATCATCAGTCATTTCATTTTCCTCGTCAAATCCAATTAACCAATTCTTCTAAATCCAATCCACGTATTCCAAAATCCAAATAGGCATTTTCTTTAGATCTGGGCTACCACGAGGATATCTCTATATAGATGAGTGTTCTGAGACCGTTGGATCTGAGATCCAATGATCCGAAAATCAAAAACAAAAAAGTAGAGAGAGAATATAGATTTGTTTTTGATTTTCGGACCGCTCGGCTGGCATCCCTATGAGGATATCCTCGGGTAGACGAACTCTTTTCTTTAATGTACCAAAAGTCAACTGCACTTAATGTGCACCAAATCCACACCCCTCAAACCAAGGGTTGATTTTTTTGAATGAAAATTTTCACATAAACCCAAATCTCAATAATCTCAATGAACCCTCAAATAATAATATCGCAAAAGTTTCAAAACAAACACGTGCTAAACCAATGTCACTCTTAAGTGAACTCACCCATAAGCCATAACCCAATTGAAAACCGTACACATCAAAGAAGAAGAAGAATTGTGGTCCTAAAGTTTTAATTTGTTTTTTTTTTTGGTTGGATAATGCCCTGGTCCTAAAGTCACAAAAAAGCCCATCACCAAACATCGAGCAATAACTACTTGTGCACGTGCATAGCACTTGAGACGGGATATTAATTTAACAAAAACTACTAAAAAGTAAAATGGGCAGTATGAAACACGAATAAGCCAAAACAAAATTGCATAAACTCACTCAAAACATGAAAATGAAGATGAATTTCATGAGCTCAAAATTTTACATTGTATATCAGAACCTTTTAACATTGTACAAACAAAAAAGTGTTAAAAAATATTACTTGATTCCTAAGCTTCAATGTAAAATCTGCAAAACGACATACCTTCAACATGAGACTGCTATTTGAGACTATACTCATCTTGTTCCTTTTCTTCTGATCACCGATATTGTTCATCTTCTTTCTGCCAAATAGCTTACAAGTTCTCTCGGAATCAAAGACATACAGGTCTAGCATCCTCTTATAATGACCTTGTTCTATTTCCTCCTTCACATGATGGAGGAGGAGAGTTTCAATAATAAAATCTTCCCAATCAATATTAGCAACATTTTCTCTCTGAATAATACCAGGTGCATTCTTCACTATATTCTCAACCGCAACATTCAAACGACGAAACAATAGAATACTCAGGTAACTCTAGTTCCAAATACCGAGTAACTCTAACAACCATGCTACCTAGCTTGTGTAATGCACACCCAATAACGACCGCGACTTCCACCATTGATAAAGACAACTTATCCTTCCTCATTATAACATAACAAGAAGCCCCCACAAGTATTATAACATAACAACAAGCCCCCACAAGTACATTATTAAACCAATTCCCACTCCCAAACTCCCCTTCTGTAATCTCTTCACTCATACGCTTAACTTTGTTTGTACGTGTAGGTGTAAAATTTAGCCATTTACTAATCTCTTGTATTTTTAACTTGGAATAGTAAAGTTTAGTTACTATGTAATTAAAATCACCGTTGTGTGATGACGAACCGACACGTATGAATGTTCCTTGTGGTCTTTCTGAGATGTTGAAATGAGGTTGGAAGTTATCGAACTCATGTCCAAGTTAAGGACAGTTGCCATTTGAGTGAGGCAGTGAACTTGTCTCTGACAGTCCTTTGGGTCATACTGGAGAAATGGCTGACCAGTGCACGTACATCTCTGTTGAGTTGCAAGCCACCAAGTTTGACTGAACTTCTTCTGAATCATGATAACTTCTAGTCTTTTTATGATGAAGTCGATAACAACGTGAACAAATGAATCGAAGTGGTTGGTTGTCATAATAGGTTGGAGCCATGATGCATTTGCCTCAACTGCATGGAGGAGCTTCTGAACCCATGGATCGTTCACTTCATTCTCTGCATATTCAGCTTCAGACAACTCATAGCTGATAATTCCTACGCTGTCCAACACCGGACGGATGCGGGGTGTCACAGCGGTCACAAGCTCCATCCCAGCATTCAAGAGTTGCTTGAAACTGTTGTTCATGTCACCCCGATAAACAAGATTTAACCATCTCTCCGCCAGCCGGTGCTGGGAATGCCTAAGGATAATAGTGCAGAACTGATTAAGAACGAAAGTAAAGCAGGATATCAATAAAATTTTCTATTATATTTTACCAAAAAAAAAAAAATCTATTATATCAAAACGAAAACAGGATTATACAAAACATAAACCACTGAACCACTAAGGACCTCAATACGATGCAAAATGATGAACACACAAAGATTACAATAAGTACACCTCTGATTACAATTTTTTGGTGTTAGCAGAATATGGGAAGTTAGGCGTGGAACACTAAAAGTGCCTCAGAGGCTCTTTACTTTAAATGATATTACCAAAGTGGTGAGGAAGTTGAGAACCGTTTGAGAGAACTATGGTTCAAGCATTAAAAGTACTATTGAAACATTGAAGAATGTTCAACCTTGGCGGTAGTGACTATCTCAAAGAGCCACAAACAACAAATACAAACTTTGTGGAATATTAACCTAAAAGTATTTTAAGTAGACTACTAACTTAAATCTCCTTCTGAAAACATAAAAATCTTGCAACATATATATATGGGAGGGTTACAGCCACTTCACTCCGAAAGTGGAACTACATCATGAAGCAATGCTATCTATCTGTGGAGATGATCTCCCTACCGTAAAGATCATCCTTGCCAAAAATCAGCTCATTAGAAAATTTCCTTTTTCATTTCCCCGTTAATCATTGGTTATGATCAAGCAAGTATGAACCAATAAGTCAGTTTTCACTGGAAATGTCATTCTGCAAAGCGGAGCAATGACATTCTAGTATACTCACTTAAGCAAGCCGCCCAATTGCCCAGAGGTCTTCTTTTCAATGTATCTGAGTGGCAAACTGGCAGTATTAGATTTTCATAACTTGCAACACATGAAGTGGTCAGGCACTCAGGCAGTCAGGCGTTTAAAATTTATCATCAAATCTCTTGTAACAGTTGAGAAGGAACTGCTAGTTGTATATTTTTGATAGGTGATAAGATGCCACTAGTTGACAATCATTACAAGTATATATGGTGTAAATCAAATATTATAATGAACCACCAAAAAATGTTATACTCAAAGATGTAAATCTGTAAAAGGCAACATAAAGACAGGCATTAAACAATTCTTAATACTTGTCATTTTGCAATCTTACTAGAATAAATACCAAATTTTTCTTCCTTCTCAGCAGAATACAATTAAGGATGAAAGACAAAGTATGTTCAACAAACTAATAAATCAAGCACAAGTGTATCGATAACATCAAAACAAGAACAAGGTCATCGCTGATCACAGACTAAAACGACCAAATGTAATGCAGATGTTCCATTCTAACTCGTGGGCAACAACATTCCCAGACCTTATGACTTAAAAATATATTCTTCAAGTGGAACCAACAAAAGAGAACATGCAGCACCTCTGATTATGAATTAGAACTATCGAGCAAAAAAATAAAAGGATTTAGAATTCTACAAGTGCATAGAGCTATTATGCCATGATCAAGCAGAGAAATGCAGTTCAAGCTTCAAAATTATTTATTGAAGCAGTGAAGGCTGGTCAACATCGGCGATACTAAGCTTCATTTCCCCCTAAATCATTACTTATATAGGAGAGTTTATTATCAAGCAACTATAAGCTAATGTGGTTTACAACCAGGAGTGAATTTTCACTGGCAATGCCATTATGCAGGGTCCGACATTCTAGTCTACTCACTAATCTGGCTTACAATTAGGAGTGGGTTTTCACTGGCAACGTCATTATTTGGCACTATTGCTAGAATACCCGCACAATCAGATAAAAACAAAATGGATGTTGAATCCCATCAAATTTTGCAGTGAGTTGGTGTCTTCAGATTATGAACGTACTTTGACTTTGACATTCCATAGTTACAAGTTGAATCCCTTTAGCAAGACATAACTAGACATTAATATGTAAAACATAGCATGGTCTCCGCGGTCCTTTCGTAAACTATTAAGGACCTATAATGAATGTAAAATCCTTCAATCACGTTGCAAAACGATGAGCACACAAACATGGCAGTAAGTAAACCCTCAATTATAATTTTCATGCAGCTACTTATTTATTATATTAATCTCTCAACCTTTGCAGATTTTAGGAAGTTGTGTAGTAAGTGCCAAAAAGCTCTTTCCTACATGCAATATATAATAAGGTGGTGAGAAAGTTGAGAATTGTTTCAGATAATTCAGATCAAGCATCAAAATTACTATTGACGCTGTTCAACATCAGGGATAAGTAACCTGAATACGCCAATTAGTGAAACCTTGAAGTGAGTATGAAGACAAACAACAAATACAAAGTTTTTATTTTCAGAGTATAATAACTCCAATCTCCTTCCCAAAACATGCTTCAACCAACTCTTGCAACATATATGGGTAGGGTAGAGCCACTCCACCCCAAAAGTGGACTTGATCATGAATCAGGGGATAATTATTTGAGGAGATGGTCTCCCTTCCATGGAGATCATCCTTGCAAAATCAGGTCATTTGAATATTTCCTTTATTTTCATTTTCCCCTTAGCCATTGCTAATATAGTGATATAGCATAGTTTATCATCAAACAACTTTAAACCAATGTGGCTTACGATCAGGAGTGGGCCTTCACTGGCATCTGCCATTAAGCAGAGTCAAGCAATGACATCTAGTCTACTCACTTCAGCAAGCCACCAAAGGTCTCTTATATCTGGGAGACAGTATTATAGGTTTTTACTACTAGCAACACACATAAAGGGCTCGGGCATCTAAATTTTCTCATCAGCCAGCAAAGAGGACATCTTCTAAAGATGCAGGCCTAACCAATATCTAGTAACACATGCGACAACGTTACTGGACCACTTATTACATATTATTTGATTGGTGATAAAATGCCACTAGTTGACGACCATTACATACCTACAAATAAAAACGGCGTGGATTAGATAACATGATGAAACTACAAAGAAGAACATATCACAGATGTAAAAGCCACCATCTGTCTGAGTTCTGTTTCTTTTCATTAAAAGACAGACATTAAGCAAAAAAAATTCACTTGTCATTTTGCAATATACTGGCCTAAATACCACATGCTGCTTCCTCTTAGAAGAACACATTTAAGAATAAATAAGAAAGTATGTTAAAGAAATTCATCAGTAAAGCGCATGCATTCTTCACCAAATTCAGTCAGTAGCATCACACAATTTGTGTATACATAAATGAAAATGAAAGGATGATATAAAACGAATCGGGCACATACCTCTACAC
Organism: Coptis chinensis; assembly: GCF_015680905.1. Lineage (NCBI taxonomy): Eukaryota > Viridiplantae > Streptophyta > Magnoliopsida > Ranunculales > Ranunculaceae > Coptis > Coptis chinensis. The sequence continues at coordinate 78,020,834 of NC_141463.1, read as the reverse complement.
ACTGCTCCTCAATCTCATGTTGTAACTTAAGGACACACTCGCCACTGACATCCATATTGTTTAGAGACGTTGCAAGTTGGGGCCCTCTAGCAAACACATAACTAGACATTAATATGTAACATATAGCACATAACACATTGCAATATTGCATGTTCCCCGCGATCATTTCCCAAACCATTAAGGGCCAATATAGTATAATGAATGTAAAATCATTCAATAACAACGCAAAATGAAGAACACACAAACATTGCAATAAGTACACCCTCAATTATATTTTTTCAGTCAGTTAATTATTTCCCATTATTTATTATATTAATCTTTCAACTTTTATAGGATTTAGGAAGCTATGTAGAAGTGCCAAAAAGCTCTTTACTAAATGTAATATTAGCGAGGAAGTTGAGAATCAATTCAGAGAAATGCAGATCAAGCATCCAAAATTGGTTGAGTTCTAAAAGGACATCACCTGAGGGAATTTAAGGACTGGGTATGTGTTATACTATTATGTAAAACCCAGATCAAATATCTATTATGTATCCTCTCTTTTCTCTCCAGACTTCTTTCTCCATTAAAAATGATAAACTTTTACTAAAACCATCACTGATGCTGTTCAACATAGGGGATAAGTAACAATCTTAAGACGCCAATTAGTGAAACCATGGAATGAGTATAAAGACAAATAACAAATACAAAATTTTCAGTTTCTAAGTACAATATTTCAATCTCCTGCGCAAAACATGCTTCAACCAAATCTCGCAACATATATATGGGAGGGGTAGAACCACTCCACCCCAAAAGGGAAGTAGATCATGAATCAGGGGCTACTTATTTGAGGAGATGATCTCCCTGCCATGGAGATCATCCTTGCAAAAATCAGCTCATTTGAACATTTACTTTATTTTCATTTCCCCCTTACCATTGCTTATATAGTTATATAGCATAGTTTATTATCAAGCAATTTTGAACCAAAGTGGGTTATGATCAGGGTGGGTTTTCACTGTCATCTGCCATTATGCAGAATCAAGCAATGACATTCTATTTTACTCACTTCAGCAAGCCGCCCAAAAGTCTCTTATATCTAGGAGACAGGGAGACAGTATTATAAGTTTTTACTAATAGCAACACACATGACGGGATCAGGCGTCTAAATTCTCTCATCAGCAAAGAGGCCATTCTCTAAAGATGCAGGCCAAACTAATATCTAGTATCACATGCTACAGCATTACTAGACCATTTACGATGCATAATTTGATTGGTGATAGAATGCCACTAGTTGACGACAATTACTTATAAAATTGGCGTAAATCAATATGATAAGATCATTTATTCACAATGGAACAGGATAACATGATGAAACTACAATAAATTACATAAAAACAGACATTAAGCAATTGTGTTTTATTTGTCATTTTGCAATATAATGGCATAAATACCATATGCTGATTCCTTCTTAGCAGAACACACTTAAGGATAAACAAGAAAGGATGTTCAACAAAATCATCAGTTAAGCGCATGCATTCTTCACTAAATTCAGTCAGTAGCATAACACAATTTGTGTATACATAAATGAAAATGAAAGGATAATGTAAATTGAATCAGGCACATACCTCTACGCACTGCTCCTCAATCTCATGTCGTAACTTAAGAACATACTCGCCACTGACATCCATATTGTTTAGAGCCGTTGCAATCTCTATTCCAGTCTTTTGGACACCTGCCCCACCTAAGAACAACTTACTTGGCTCCATCGGTCATTTTCTGTTGCAATGCCTCCTGATACTCATTGCTCAACAAATTCATTGCACCACTAAGCACTGCAAGCACTGAGTTGGAATTTGAAGTTGAGATGGCCCTTCTGCAGCATTTCTGAAGTACATAAAACACATCATCAACCATAGAAGTCGTGAGGCTATCAGGTACATGTTCATCGATCTTTATTGCCTTCCTCACATTCTCCACCATAAAGAATTCCTCCAGAATCACATAAAACCCAGTAATATCCTGAACCACTCTGCTAAAAGTACCACTTTTAAAAGTTTTCGTGGCTCATGGTCCTAGTTCTGGATCAACAGAACTCAATCCCCTACTTTTGGACACCATGAATTCAGTATAATCATCTCCCAATTAAGTGCATAACGACAATATCTCATCAAGATACCGCTCAATTTCTTTTGGATCTGGTCCTTCCACTACTGCAACGGAAAGCAAATTCTTACTATAAGAATTAATATGGGACGCCAATCTAGACAATTTCCTGTACTCCATATACTTCTTCAAAATAAGAGAACCCCTCGAATCACATTCCTCTTGAAGCTCAATAATCGCATAAGCAATAGCATCTTCACCGCAAAGACTTCTCAAAATCTCATCATTCTCTTCCACAGCCAAAACAATATCTCTAAACAAATTCGTCAAACACCCAATGAAATTCACCTCACTCCCACGACCCCCTTGTTCCATAACCTCAACTAAATGTTCATACTCCAATCTAGATCTCATCGCAATAACTTTCTTCAAATAAGCTACATAAACTTGCAAACCTTCTTCCTCCAACCCAAGTGGCAAAAACAACTTAACAAACCTCAATATGCTCGAATGGTCCCGTTGATCCACCGCAGCCCCTAATCTCTTCCTTACAATTCCTTCTAACACTCTCTTCGAATTCAATAGCTCTTCTCGTTCAACCAACCCCTAATCCTTATACTTAGAATCAATCTCCAAAAATGTCTTAACAAACCTCGCGGCATTCTCAAAATCCTCGGCACCCAAGGCCTTTTTCACCCCGACGCAATTTCCCCGTTCGACAATAGCATCAATCCTAGACAATGTAGTAGAAACTCTAGATTGAGCTAAATCCAGTTCTCTAACTTTACTACTAACTTGATCAGCTAAATTGTAAGTAGTTTTCACATTGCTTAACATTGAGTCTGAGTCCATTTTAACTAGTTCTAATACTTGGGCTGATTTGGATAAATTGTTAAGTTTCTTTTCAACATCTGTTTTTGATGAAAGTAAAGTTTGGAGTTGAAGATCTATACCTCTTTGATAAGCTATACATTCATGGAGATGACGTGTCATTGCACCAACGTCTGTTAAGTTACGTATTTGAGATAATGCTTCTGTTGTTCCAAAGTTTAATGATGAAATGTTATTATTTGTTTCTTCCACTTGTTCAGTTTGAGATACGAGGTGAAGCCATTTTTTTTAAGATGAGATTAAACAGTTACATGCCGACTTTGCTCATGGGTTCGGCTGCTGGGCGTATAGTTTTGTGAATCTGGTTTAGTGTGATATGATGGATATAGTGGTGTGATATGAATGTTAGTTAATATTGGCTATATATTATGTCATATTATATATACCCATGATGGTTGCAGTGAGAGTGAAATAGATGTATACTATAAATGATTACGTTTGGGAAATCTAACTTTGTTTTGCAAGAGAGTACGACTTATTAACTTTTTATGCAGGCACATTGTCCTACCCTAAGACAACGTGTTGGCTTAAAGGTAAAAAGTATATCAAACTCATATTTAAATAAGTTATCATATGTGTATGTAATAAGTTGAATATAAGTGAAAATTATATTGTGAGTTATTTTGGAAAGTGAGCATGATGAATACTGTTATCTGAGATTTCTTGGAAATGTACATTGGGGGTTAAAATTTTACTTGCGAAGAAACTACATGACATTTTGAAAATACGGAACTAACTTGTCTTCCAAGTTGAAATGATTGAATTGTATATTTCTTTATTCGAAAAATATGAACGTATTGTTATTTTATATTTAGTCTTACTCATACCAGCAAATTCAATTTGCTGACCCATGTTTGTTTTGTTTTGCAACGTGGGTGTGTTCTTGGAAACATAGATAGTAGAGTGCAGTGGATGAGGACACGTGATTTGGAGTTGCTCTTGGAGTCTTATGGTTTAAGTTTTTCCTCGTGTACGGTTTTGTTTTTTGAGCATGGATGTAATAAAGTTGGTTAGTTTCTTTGTAGTTTAATAATGTGATGAAGAGTTGTTCCTTTTAGTTTTATTTTGATTTCAATTTTTTTTTATATATATCATGTTTGATAACAGGGTATTGGGTTCTGTTTCACCCCGTGTTTCCAGATGATTGAATATCATTGTTTTAAATATTGTCTGGAAATTTGGGGTAAAATTGAACTTACCCTAACCCGGTCTTTGTGGCTGATTATTTAAAAAGCTTGGGTTTGGGAGTGATTTTTGCGTCCGTTTTGTCCTTGAGAGTCACTCTTGTGTTTTGAGGATTGAAAAAGATGAAAATGGTGTTTTGACTTTTGAGAGAAAGTCTCCATTAACATTTTGTTAATAAGGCATTTTGGGTTTTTTTTCACCAATTAGGCCCAAATCACAAGCTAATGGTGTTATAAGAGCATCTCTAGCCTCTAGATTAGGGCTGGAAATGGAGCGGGTTCGGATCGGATTCTCACTCATAACTCTTTACCATATTAGGATCCATCCGGATTTGAGTCGAATTTCAGATATCCATCCATTAAAAAACACCAAAAAATATATTATTTTAATGATTTTCATATATAAATGTAAGATATAAATTAATTTTTAGGCATCAAAATATGAATCTTGTTAAAATGGTTCGGGTTCGAGTTGGATTCTAGTCACAAACATAGAAACCATATACGGTAAAATAGATTCGGATATGGTCGGATTCGGTTGAAACCCGTACCATTTCCAGCCCTACTTTAGATGGTGCAAGGCTGCAAGCAATTTACCGCAAACACTGGTTGCATATGTTTTTGGGGAGAGCCTACACGCGCGTTAGTTGAAAGGCCAAAATAAATAAATAATCAGTCGCCAGTTGAAGCAATGGGAATTACTTGTTTTTGTTTTAGTTATTTGAATAGGCATATAAATGAATTAATGCAAATCATCCACTATTTATCTCTTTCTTGATGTTTTCTTATGACCGCCATTTATACTTTTGCTTCATATATTAGTAGGTAAAATGCGAATAAAATAATAAAATGCAAAAAATAATGTAGTAATGATACACAAACCTACTAATTTGGCCTACTTAATCGACCTACTAATGGTAACTATTGATTTACATAGAGATATGTGTCTGTATATATTGCAATGCAAACCAACGTTATCCAAATAGTGAGTCACAGTAGTAAGTCTATGATAATCAGTAATTTAAGGTTTGTTCTTTTGAGTCCAAAGTCCGTAAATCGTCCGACTAGTCAAGTTACCTTACTCACGTGGGTTGGTAGCATAGATCGAGTAAGGGATTGTCCAAACCTTAGGACTAGGCAAATTTCACAACTGAAATTACAGCTTCAAGGGATTTAGTGAGTAGGATTTACTTTGTTATTTCTTATGTTGCTCAATTAAGACTTGGAATGCAAGTTAACTTAGAATTACAAAGATTGATTACTTAATAAACTAGAAAGAGAGAGAGAGAGAGATACAAGAAGAAGGTTAATCGTAATCATGCAAGGTCAATTACAATTTTTTAGAGTATCTTATCACTACAGCTCTAATCCGTCTCGAGTTTATAGACAAACCCGAAACGGCGTCGAGTATCAATCCCTAGTAAGACGCACTCATCTCTGAGTTAATCTCACTAGCATGAGGAGTTGAATTAACATTCCATCTTTGGAATATCACTTCAACTCCTTGTTTAAGTATACACCAGCTGGACAAACCAGAGGGTTAACGGCCACCATAGGGTCTCGCATGAGACTTGACCTAGTGTTAACTGGGTCTCGTACGAGACTAATATGGAGTATCAACACTCCAAACTTGGTCAGACTCAGTTATTTTGGGACCGAATGTATAATCAAACCCTATTCCCTAAGTAGTGATTTTGGACTACTAAATTGCAGCCTGATCCTCACATGAGCATCATTAACCCATTGGGAGGGTTTTAGCTCATGGTCCTTGGATTGATTTTATGTCTTGCAACCGAAGGAAGAACTGGAATTTGAACTTGAAGAAAATAGATTTTATTATAAGATAAAATCTTCCTGTACCAACCTAATACAAAAGCTTCAAAATGAGAAAATATTAAGCATGAAAATGTAAAAACCAAAATGAAATGCAAGAACAGCCCCCTCCTTTCTCCAACATTCAAAATATATATCCTATGAGAATCTCACGTGAAACCTTCCCACATTTATAAGTTTGTCTTTTTCCTTTTTCAAAACATCCAAACTTTTTTTCACAAAGTTTGTCTTTTTCTTTTCAAAACATCCAAACTTTTTTCACCCTTTTCTAATCAACAATCTAATCATGTATTTAATTTCTTGTCTTGTCTTGTCTTTTCTTGCAAGGTGTCACAAAAGTGTCCATCACTTACCACTTGTCTATGCATGATGACTCATTATTTCTTGTAGGCTCGCAGAGTGGGTCCACGTGCTGTGTCTAGTGTTGGCCCGGATTTTGGCGTTTTTACAACTTTATGTCTTTGCGTATAGCTCGTCGTTCTGGCAGTTCATTTGCCGAAATCGGCGTCCAAGTTTGAAAGATGTGAGCTTCGGAAGTTTGCTGCTTCTTTACACGTGGTCCCGTTCTGCACTGGTTTTGTCCCTTTGGAATCTTCGACTTTAGTCAGGCTTTGTTGGGCTTCACTGGGCTGAGTGGGAATACTTCAAGTATGCACAGTATTCCCGTACTTTGATGCATGTTTTATCATTATATTCATGTTAACTGCGAAAACCTGCAAAAATACGAAAATATAATTATTTCATGATTATTAAACACATAATTAACCAAAATGCTATTTCTCTACGGGGTTTAGTATTACAGTTTTGGGTGATTACACACCCAAACAACACTTTGCTTGTCCTCAAACAAAGAAGAAACATTAAAACGATAAGTGGCCAAAAATGTATTATCATAAACTAAGTCTAATTTTGCATAGTGCGGTTGCATTGACCATATGCAACAAGGCCTTAAACCACTTGGAATTCCCTAGTGGACGAGTTATAGCCTCGTGAGAGTTTTCCAGATAAGATACTCACAACTTCATCTATACTATAACAACTTAGTAACAAAGGCTTGTTCCCTTAATTAATCTCAGATATCTATACATCTCACTAAGAGGGAGGGGAGAATAAGGATTAAGTCTTTTGAAATTCAAGTTAATATACATACAATAATCAAAACATCTACATATGAACATGCATGCAGTGATCTTTACAATGAAATGTACGAGCAAGGTCGTTTCTGGATCCTTTGGATAGCGTCCTTAAGTAGGTTCTCACATGTATATGTCGAAACACAAATTCTCTCATGTTTTTCCACTCAAGTTTTGCTAACTTCAGTATGCAGTGAGCATACGTTTTCTCACATACTCAATGACAGTCAGAGGAGTCGAGGTCGAGAATTCACATCTACTACTTATTATCACACCATCCTACTCTTAATTGAGCTAAAAGTCTTTATTAGGTGTTTTGGGGCTTAGGTGGTAGTGTAGAAGAAAATAAAATGGAAAATTCAAAAATAATATGTATGAGAGAATAAGGTCTTCGAGATATTTACACTAGAAAAATCCTTATTTTCTTTCCTGCTTCTAACATGACTTTCCATACTTAGCTTTTTTAAGCTTTTGTATTCCCTTTTGATTTGATTTTGGAGGAAGTTCTAACTTTGATTTTTCTTTTGATTTTTGAAAACATATTTCTATTTTTCTTTTTCTTTTCTTTCTGAAGCAGGTAACTGATTTTGATTTGTGACAAGTTTTTTTTTTTTATTTTTCCACACTTCATCCTATTTCTCATACTTATCATCTAGGTGGGCTTATTTATTTGTGGTTAATAAATTGGTAAGAATTTTTTTGGTGAAATAGAAAGGGTTAATGAAAGGTTCAGTGGGGCGACTAGCAGTAAAAATTTAACAGGTACGAATTTTTGGCTATATCGATCCAAAGAAAGCCTAAATTCTCGCCTAGGATTCGGGTAGTGATCAAGTAAGTAGGCGCGTGAACTTCTCAATTCGGAAAAACTACTCCTCTGTGTCATTACTCATAAATCACACATTTTTAGGCTTTTTGGTTAGATTCTCACAGGATATGGAAATTAAGTTGTCTGACCATAGGTCCCAGAAACTTACTGCTATGTAAATTCAATGACAGTCAGTGCATAAATGCTCATGAAAAGATATAAAAACTATTACATACGTATTAACTTAAGTTTCTAATAACAAATCCTAATTCTAACGTTAAGGTGAGATTTCTAAATATTTTTCATCATAGAAAAGAAAACGAGACTTTATCACTAAATACACTTATTTAGACATAAAATAAAGTTATATACAACCTATAAATGCTTAATTTTTGCGAAAGGTTTTAACCACCCCCAAACAGTAAAACGCTGTGTCCTCAAAGTGTCAAGAGGAAGAAAGAATATACCAGAGATGCTTGAGCAAAAATAGAGCTGATATTTGCAACAGAAGATTATGCGAACACCACATATAATATACAAAACAAAAGGGAAAGGGCACATCAAAAAGTAAAACAACAAATATGTACATCAACTTACACTGCCCTAATTACGAATTAGGGGTATGTCCATTCTAGCTTTATCTCTATTGAAGTGCCATTCTTTGGCATCACTCCAGTTTATCATGGTTTGCCCAACTTCGCTCCACTTTCTCTTTTTAGAAGTGTCCAAATGAACTATCATGTCTTTGTCTTTGGGGAAGCAACAAACGTACTTCAGGTACCTTGAAGAGCGCCGACGCCAGACCTGAAATCTCAAAGAACGAATTATCATGTTCGCCGGACACATAGAATCTACTCGTACCCAATCATGAAAAGTGGCTGAAAACTGTGGGAAGAATGCCCTTATTATCCGGCATGCGGTAACGGGCAAGGTGATATAATGGTGTCAAAAATGACGAGCCCTTTTCAGGTTCTCAATTACGATCGAGCTTCGTGATGTCGAAGAAGGTATGTTGCTGAGTAAGAGCATGAAAAGTCTTGCAAGCTGATTCGGTGGAAGTGGAAAAATGCCAATCCTGTTCAGAAGGATAAATAACATGGTAGTCCCGACATTCATTGTCATACTTGCTAGGGGAATTGTTTTGTCCAGCCATCGGCCAGCTTCCTCACGTTTAATGACTCGGGTGAGGCCATCGCCATAGAGGCCGGTGAAATCTTCCCAAAAGTAGTGATTAAAAGAGTTATGTACGATGTATTGAATGGTGGGGGTGGGCTCGTGATAGGGAAGATCCAAAGTCATAGCAACTGTAGGCTCGTAAAAGAGATGTATGGTGTTACCCATACGGGGTTTAGTATTACAATTTTGAGTGTTTATCAGTCTAAAAAGTAGGTCCGTGTAAAATGTGCTCAAACAGATTTTTTTTTTCTTAAAAAAAACAAAAAACAAAATAGATCGAAACAATCACAACGAGATAAACCTCCATTTCACTATAGTTGCCTCTGAAATATGGGGTTAATAATAACTACACAACCCGCATTGGCCACCACACACCAAAAAATGCGATTATCATGAAATTGAAATTAAAAATTACGTGAAGAGATGGTCCTAGCTAGTGGAACTATTAACTTTATAACAAAAAAAAATAAAGAAAGATTGGTGTTCCCAAATGATGCATCCAATATTCCAATGTGAAATTGCATATATATTATAAAGAATAATAACATTATTCACCTACAAAAAAGAATTTAACAGATTGAGAGGATTAAAAAAAAAAAAAAAAGGTTTTTGGTGAGAAAGAGTTTATTTAGTGAGGGAAGACTGGACCAGGCCGATCTACAGGCTATGGGCTGCATTACCAGCCCAGGCCCACATTCACTTTAAAGAAGTTCTATTTCTACTACAAAATGAAGTGGCATCTTGTTTTTATGGTTTTTATTTGTTATTAATTGTGACAGGATATAAGGATATATCGGATACTAATACCATAATGGAAGAAGAAAAAAAGTCTGATGTTGGAACAGACTTGCAAACGCAATTAATATACCGTTGTAAGAAGTGCCGGGGAATCGTTGCATCTCAGGAGAATGTGGTTGACCACAAGCGAGGAGAGGGGGAGAGATGTTTTAAATGGAAGAAGAGAAGTGATTCGTGGGACACGGAGAAGGAACCGCCTGAGTGCTCCTCTATATTTGTTGAGCCCATGAAGTGGATGCAAGCAGGTTATATTTTAACCCAGCCTATTTATATTTTTATACTTGTTAACTTAATTTGTAAATTGTTAACCTTTGTTGTTCTGTGCTGCAGTGGAAGAAGGTACAGTGGAAGAGAAGCTTCAGTGCTTGCTAGGTTGCAAGGCAATGCAATTGGCTTCATGGTTCCTTTAATAAGAACTGGGCAGGGCGGCTCACGAGATTGTGGGGGCCCAAGCAAATTCTTAAAAGGGAAAATAACCTGTTGTTTATGTTCAAAAATGGGTTGGTTGCTATTCTAATTTCTCTATATGTGAATCCAGATAAACCCCGGCACTTAAGCACCTGGGGGCCTTATTATTGGGCTTTTCAGCTACATAAGAACCGAATAGACGAATGCCATATATGAGTAGTGCTATTCGTATTGCTTGATAGCTGGACAAGATGAGACCAAATTGGGAAGCATCAACAACTAATCATGGAGTCTTAGGTATTCGTAGCATATAATTTAGTTTGTCTTTAGGTATGTGTATCATATAATTTAGTTTGTCTTTTAGCAACTTGTATAGATAATTTTGGACAAAAAGGACATAAGATGATAAGAGAGCATGTTGATGTATGGTGGAATTGATATAGTTATGGTTATTAACATGCAGTTGTTCACGTAGGATGTGATTGTTCCACTTCATATTGATTGGCATCTTGCGAAGCTGTATGATCTTTTTGTTAATTTTTTTTTCTAGTGTTTCGTGTTATACAATCTCTGAATGATGCCGTGAAAGAGAGAACTGTGTGCTATAATGATCTGTATCTTGTTTATATGACTCTGTTTTTGGTGTTTACTAATTTCAGCATTCAGGATTATGAAGGCTGTGCTTGTTTACATGTAAAATATTGGATGTAATTTTGGGCTAGAACAAGGGATGGTTTTGAACTTGAATAGGGATGAGTTGTTGATTGGTGTTTCTTTTCTTTATTTTTTTTAACAATAATTTAAGTTTAAAACAAGGAATCACAGTCATTCCTGCTTGGAATGACAAAATGTCATTAAAACTAAAGAAGTTCCCATTTCACTTGAAACTTATACCCAAAGGCTTTTATTTACAAGTACATTCATCCTTTCATGACAAGCCATATATACAGCTAAAAGGGAGCTTAGTATATATTCATATAGAAATTAGAGCAGACCAGGAATAGAACTTTCTTTGCCTCCTCAAGCAATAGGGTAAGAAGCATCCATGGCGATACCGCAAATACCTCCCTTGGCACTGACATCCCTTTGCATTCTTATGTATCCATTCTCACCCCATGCACTGCCCCATGAGTTCTTCACAAGCCAATACTTAGTCCCATCGTCGCTCACATCGTAACCAACTGCAGTCACACCGTGGTCTAGATCTGTACCACACTGACCAGTGAATACACCACTTGAATAGAATTGGAAATCAGGGCCTCCAGCATCAATCGCTACAGCTATTGGTTGGTTGGCCACGGCCTTCAGCAAGGCCACCTCGCTGTTTCTTGGGACATCTTCGTGGCCGCTGATTTCAGCTGCATGAGAGGCTTCCTCCTTAGTATTGCAAGTATTGTCTGCAGCAGTGTAAGGATAGGTAGTTTCTGAGGCAATGCCTTTGTTGCGTTGGACAAATAGAAATGCATCATCCATTTCACCGCCCTCACACCCTTGGTCCACGCCCTTAGTATCGCAGTCCACCAATTCCTGTTCAGATAAGGAGATCAACTTCCCTGTTTTTAGCTGAGTAGCCCCTTCCATAGCTGCCACAGCTGAGAATGCCCAACAAGATCCTGAAATTTCACATTATTATATGAAGTTAGTGAAGATCACTTCCCTGCAAGGTAAAGGAAAAGGCTTAGTTGTTTCTTCTTCAGTACGAAAAATTAGTCATGATCTCTTTGTACTATAATTACCACATTGGCCTTGGTCCTTGACTGGGGTTACTGCGCCTTTCTTCCTCCAGTCCATACTAGAGGGAACTGCAGTGACATTTTCATATCTGAAAGGAGTGGCCTGGAAAGGTTTTGCTGGTGAGCAAAGTCCTCTGAATCCATTTCGAGCTGCCTTAAATTCTTCATTGGTTTGGTCTGCAAACCCGTTAACACTTAATATGTAGGTTCTGTTCCCAGCCCTGTTCAAGGACTCAATACGTACAACATTTTCTTTGAATATTTCAAAACGCCTGTCCTTCTCCGTTGCATCATTGTATACACGACCATACTGAACCATCCAGTGTTCATATCTCTCCAACATAGAAGCCTCATTGAGAGTTCGAGAAGCAGCTTGACAAGCCCATAGACTTAAAATGACTAGGACTATATTAAAAACATGGATTGATTTCCCGACTGAAGCCATTCGAGCAACTGAAACCAAGACTCGGAATTAATGTTTGTTATGGATGTCTTTGTAGGTACACTTGAAGTCGAGTTATCCTTGAGTTTATATAGACAACTAACTTCATAAAGATTCTAAACATTCTATATTAAAGATATCAGAGATTCAATTCTGTTGTTATTTAACTTTGATGAAGATAGAATGATTGAGACCAACTCTCCAACGGCTACGGTAGGCTTTATTGATTTAGACTTCAAAGTGCCGGCACCTTAGCGTTAGCAGCAGAGATGTGGTTAAGATAATGACAAACTATGGGTTTTTTTTGGCCATTTAGACAACTCCGTTGGACTGTGTAACAACTTAATTACTGATAATTGAAGTGTACGTACAAAAATTACTGTTTATGTTGCATAATGAATTTGATTTTGTTAACACTGATAATGTCACCACCATATGTGATTACACCCTTACACGTAGTGCAACTTAGTTCGCATCAAGGAGTGCTTATAAAACTGCGCATACGCAAAACTTTTTCTAATGGTTCCCTAAAGTAGTTTTAGATTTTCAAACAGTACGCCAGTTTTAACTTTTAAGCAACTTCTTTAATGGATCAAATGGTTCCTCAAAACTTCTTTTGCCTCTTAGGACATACTTACAGACGCGTCAAAGAAAATATAAAGGGAAATAGAAAGTGTAGAAAATGAAATAGATTTTTACAGAAGATATGTTTTTGTTTTTCAGTGCCATTTTTTTTATTTATTAAAAAATAATAATAATAAGTCGTCTGTGAAAATTTTCAATTCAGCTAGTACTTTTAAAAAAGAAGAATACGAGATCATCTGTTAATTAATGGATTTTCTTTTTCTTAAGCAAATGAAACAGTAAAAACGCTGGACATGAATTTTTATGAGGATGGTTTTCAAACCATGTAGATCATCTTTGGAGAAAATCGGCTTGTTCTAGCATCTTTGACTATATCAATTTGGTTAAGGGAGTTTACAAAAAACACGAATAATCATTAATCCACCATTCAAAAGAAAATTAAATTCACAATAAAAGACAACAATATAGAATATTTGTAAGAAGGTAGAAGATTGAATGCGTTGTCATTCTTCAGCTATAAAGTGAGACAAGAGACAACAGGATAAAACTACCTGCCAAATGTTGGAATCTCTATAAGTATTTCTAAATACTAGTGTGTGTGCAAAGTGGAAGAGATGAACAAAGTGTGTTCTCTCCACTTTCGTGCATTGCAGATAGTCCCACATTGGTTAACCATCACTAGCATGTGAAGTATAAGAGACATTCCTTAACCAGCGAGAGTTATATTGCTGTTCTAAAGGGTAGTCTGTTTTAGTGCAAAGTCAGACTGCTGCTGCCTTTCTGCCTCTAGGTAGTTGTTACCTGTTAATTCTGTCCTTGTCTCTTTATTGTTTTGTGCAAAGTGGAGGAGATGAACAAAACAAAGTGTGTTCTCTCTAGGTAGTTGTTACCTGTTAATTCTGTCCTTATCTCTTTATTGTTTTGTGCAAAGTGGAGGAGATGAACAAAACAAAGTGTGTTCTCTCCACTTTAGTGCATTGTAGATAGTCCCACATTGGTTAACCACCACTAGCATGTGAAGTATAAGAGACATTCCTCTACCATAAGGGCGTGCCCTTAAGGTACAAATATTTTTGTGTTAGGAGAGAGGACTCACCCAAAGCCACACGCACGCGCCCGCACCGAGTCGCGTCATGTTGGGCTTGGGCTTACTGTCTAGTGGGTAGTGGCTAACCAAAAGCCTAAACTTGTTTTTTCTTTTGCTGTAAGTTTCGATTTCAGTGTCCTAGTGTGAGTTGGTCTCTTGACCGACCATGTCCTTGTGCAAGTTGGACTGTTGTGACCGACCTACCTCTATAAATACGGTTTCAATGTCCTAGTGTGAGTTGGTCTCTTGACCGACCATGTTCTTTTGCTGTAAGTTTCAGTTTCAGTGTCCTAGTGTGAGTTGGTCTCTTGATCGATCATGCCCTTGTGCGAGTTGGACTGATGTGACCGACCTACCTCTATAAATACGGTTTTAGTGTCCTAGTGTGAGTTGGTCTCTTGATCGACCATGTCCTTGTGCGAGTTGGACTGCTGTGACCGACCTACCTCTATAAATACAGGGGTTGTGCGTCCATAGAAGGTACAATTCATAAGACACCCATCTCAGAGAAACATAAACCATAACCTGCCCTATTCTTCTTCTCTTCTTCCTGTAGCCGCCAGAGAGAGTTATATTGCTGTTCTAGAGGGTAGTATGTTCTAGTGCAAAGTCAGACTGTTGTTAACCATTGAATCTTGTGAGGAAGACGTTGTTGGGGTTTATATCAATACCAATCGATTCCTCCACTACACAGATAACTTGTATTTGAACACAATTCAACTCAGACAAATTCTAAATATCAACTACAACCTATGCTAATATGCCCAACTCGCTAAACAACTATTAACAACAGATAATAATATAAAGCAGAATTAAACGCATACCACAACACAAAGATATACTGTGGTTTGGCTAATGGTGCCTACTTCCACAAGAGCTAGTTCTTTATAAAGTGGGAAGGAAGATTACAATCTCTCCTTTTAGTCTCTCACCTTACTAGATCACTCTTATCTCTTTACTGGGTTGTCTCTCTGTAAATGTTATCTCTCAATCTTGATAGCTTTCAAGATTGGGTTTTCTCTGACTTTTGTGCTGCCTCTCGTGTGTTTTCTAGGTGTTAGGTTTTGCCAAAAACTCTACTCTTATTGCAAACTCGCGGTCCACAACTTCTTCTGAAAATAGACTTGGGTGCAGGTCGCGCCTCGGGCAAGACCAAGTCGAGCGCAGGTCGCACTGAAGGTACTGGAAGTCTTCCACGGCATAGGCGAACATTTCCACGCATAATGAACTTCGTTTTCTCTCCTCATGTAAGGGATATCGCCAACAATCTTCCCCTCCCGAACAGTGAGGGGGGCTTCCTCCAAGCAATTTCCAAATCAACAGGAGGAGTGTGCTACCATTCCAGCAATAACACAACAAACATCAAACTTATCTTTCAGTAAGACTTTGGTCATCATATCCGACCCATTCTTGTTGGTATGGATCTTCTCGATACACAAATGCTTGTCTTCGAGTACTTGTCTAATCCAATGATAACGCACGTGTATGTGCTTTGATCTAGAATGGAAACTCAGATTCTTGCTCAAATGGATGGCGCTCTGACTGTCCCACATAGAACTACAAATTGTTTCTGCTTTAGCCTTAGTTCGTCGAAGAACTTCTTCATCCATAGCAACTCTTTGCAACACTCAGTGGTTGCAACATACTCAGCTTCTGTAGTGGAGAGGGCAACACACTTTTGCATCTTTAATTGCCAAGAAACTGCTCCCCCTGTAAAAGTAACCAGATAACCGGAGGTGGACTTCATCGAGTCAACATCACCTGCCATGTCAGCATCAGTGTAGCCTTCAAGTAAGGGCTTACTTCCACCAAAGCACAAACACGATTTGGAAGTGCTCTTGAGATATCTCAATATCCACTTAACACCTTCCTAATATTTCTTACTCGGATTTGACAGAAATCGGCTTACAACACCAACGGCGAAAGCAATATCCGGTCTTGTACACATCATTGCATATATCAAGCTGCCCACTGTGGATGCATAAGGAATCTTTTCTATCGGACCCTGCTCATGCTCACCCTTGGACACATCTCTTTGGTCATGCAGAACTAGCCACCAAGCGGACAACTGTGGCTTCACTTGATCCATGTTGAATCTCTTTAGCACCTTCTCAATGTAGCTTTCTTGAAAAACCACAACTTCCCACTCTTTCTGTCACGAGTGATCCGCATCCCAAGTATCTGCTTTGCTTGACCCAAATCCTTCATCTCAAAGGACTTACTCAAGTCTTTCTTCAGCTTGGATATCTTGTTGATGTTTGGGCCAACTATCAACATATCATCCACATACAGCAATAACACTATGAAATCCCCATCTGGAAATCTCTGAACAAACACACAATGATCGGAAGCAAACTTATTATATCCTTGCTTTGCCATAAAAGAATCAAACTTTATGTACCACTGTTTCGGTGCCTGGTTCAACCCATACAAGCTCTTTATCAGCTTGCATACTAGGTGCTCCTTGCCTTTGACCTCAAACCCCTCTGGCTGGTCCATGTAGATATCTTCTTCAAGGTCTCCATGAAGAAAAGTTGTCTTAACATCTAGCTGCTCAACTTCTAGGTTCATACTTGCTGTCATACCCAATGCCACCTAGATAGAAGTCATCTTCACTACAAGAGAGAAAATCTCATCAAAGTCAATCCCTTTTCTTTGACCGAATCCCTTCACAACAAGGCAAACTTTGTGCCTTGGGTGAGGATTGTTCTCCTCATGCTTGACTTTGTATATCCACTTATTTTTGAGAATTTTTTGTCCTTGCTATTTCTCAACTAACTCATAAGTGTGATTCTTATGCAAAGAATCCATCTCGTCATACATGGCCTTCAACCACTTCTCTTTGTCTGTACCTTTAAGTGCCTCTTGATAGTACATATGTCACGCCCCAAAAACTTCAATAAAGATTACGAGGCGTTAATAAGACTACGTTCAATATTAATAATATAAAATTAACGATAAACCATCATATATATATGTTTTTTTTCTACAAAAAATCCGACAGAGTTTCCTTTGTATTCTCAACATTTCATATACCTAAAACCTGTCATAACCTGAAAAGCAGAATAACCTAATATTCATATATCAACCCTGTCAAGTTATATATAACTTTACATAGTTTGAAAACCAAAACCTATCTATATACAACGCGAACCAAATATATACAACTCCATTAAAACATATACACAACACCTTCCAAAATATATTCGGTAACGTCCGCTAACCGATCCCTTACTCTAGATCAGTATTTCACATATATGCACAACCCTCCATGACATCATATATAAATTAAAGTCATGCAATACAAGCTGCAATTATTTATGTACAACCAAAAAGGAATCAATATAATATACAGAAATAGGAAGCCACAACTTGTAACCGATATTAAGGTCACTGAACAACCCATATGATTCCAAGACGCTCATTTTAAGGTTTCGCCTTGATTCCTTAGTATGTATTCGCCTTGTAGATCTCGATATGGAGGGACCTGTTCGTCCCTGTCCATTTACACTCCGACGATCAACATTAGATACGAAGTCAATATATAATAATCAACTTGAAATGAAATTGAATACAAAAGATAAGGTTGACACGTACCTTTATTTAGCTGCTTACAAAAACTTACTGTTTGCTTATTAAATCATCGTAAGTGCATCGAGTAACATAAACTCAAGAAAAGCATTAGCCTTCAAGATAAATCAATCTTTCTATGCATAACACGCACACTTATATACTTTTCATGTCCAAACTAAACAACGGTAAAAGAATATAAAAGCATCCGGTTCTTCAAAGGGGTAGGGGTTTTCCTATGGAAGCGGCTGAGCCGGGTGGCTGCCTACATACCCGTTTAGGGATCAAGCCAATCGTAGTTCTCCGCTATATTGAGATGTAAAGATTTATAGGAATGGATTAAGTCATTCCGATAAGGAAAGCGACATCGGTTCTCTACCCTTTGTTTTATTCATGCTTCTCCGCTGACAACAATCCACGGTTCTACCGTAACCAAATCACAAATTGAAACCGCTATAACTATCTACGGTTTCTGCGTCATAACATAAAATGAACATGTCAATAACGTTTTCTTATAAAAACGTTACAATTGTACCAAATAGCCGGGTTTAATGCTAACTTAGAAACAACACCGTACGTTATACGTTATTAATATAAAATTAATTAACACTATCATAACAACCCACTGTACAGAAATGAAAACATTTAATCAATTTAATTGTACATAACTAATTAATTGTATATAAATAAATCGCATTAAATCAAGAATAAAAACTGTAATTAAAGGTATACATGCAATTTAATGTACATGCAATTTAATGTATACAATATACAATATTAAAGTTTTACTTGACGCCTTTTAAACCACCAAAGATTCAGGAAGAACTTCCAATGTTCAGCTAGCTTCCTAGCTACCATATTTGTTGTATTTAAATGACCCGCACTTTAACTTTTTCTCCGTTCATTAACTGCTTTGGCATCCCATGGAAATTGATCGGCAATAGCTTTGAAGTGGCTTCTTGATCTTGGTTTGGGGTTAGAACGACAAAAGCATCAGTCTCAAGAGAAATAGACTGCTCAATTTTATTGACAACTTGCAACTCTGGGCCGACTGTATCAAGCATAACATCACATAGCTTCTGAGTACCCTTAATAGCCAGCTTCAAAATAGTCAAAGTCTCTTGATGATACTCATTGACATGACAGTGAGATTACTCCTCAATTCTTCACTAGTCACTTGTACAAACACAAGATTCTTTCCTCATCCTCAAAACCTTTTTCCTTGTTCGAAAGCAGCTTTGTTTTGCAGTTTGAACGTCAATAGAAACAGATGAAGAAACAGGAGCCATTTGTTTTAACAACACCACTTTATTACGTAAATGCCCCACCTCACATGAGCAGTGCTTATACTACCATTGCTGCTGATGCTATTGCTCGTTTTTCCAGAGATTAGTGGCAAAGAAAGTGTTTCGACCCCACCTACGTGGCAAACGTCCATTAGTAGGGGTCTCTATTTTATTCATTTAATCAACAGGGCTAAAACCCAATTTGCAATACCATTGATCAATGTACAGGCACATTAACTCATGTGTCTAAGGCTGAACCTTAGCCACATGGCTTGCCACTAATGTACATTGATTTATGTCCAGATTCATTTCTTATCAAAGAGATAATTATCGGTTAGCCGGTTATATTCTATCACAATTACTCAAGCAACAAGATTACTTGAGCTACAAGGACTCTCTACTCTACCTATATAAATACCACATTATTTTTCATAAGGAACTACGTTGAAACTTGATCCCTAGAGAATAGATCTTGGGTACGTAGGCAGCCATTATTTGGTTCAGTTTCATCTCCCCCAACATCAAATTCCTCTGTTTCTTAGTGCGTTCGTCACCATTGCTCTCATTGCATGTGTTGAAGCAAGTTACTGCCGAAACAGAAAGTTCTATTCATTACGGGCACGGATGAACATGGGGAGAAAATTGCAATAGCTGCCACTGCTGCTGGTTCCACTCCTAGTCAACCCGTGCAGAATATGAGGGTCTTTATTGCGTTAACTGCGAGGAGTACAAGCCCACAGGAGGTGTGCCTCAGTCCCTTCTCTCTGCCGACCTCTTTTCTTTTTTTTTTTCTTTCTCCCTCTTTTTTCTCTCCTGCCGACCTCTTTTCTTTAAGTGTCCAGGCCTAAAAACCAAAACAATAGACAAGGCCCAAAACAATATAGCAAGCCTGAAATAAAGAACGAGCCCAATACAATTGAATAGGCCCACTAACGTAACAAACGGTACATAATCCAAATAGTAATATAGCTTAAAGTATTTGTGTAACTAACCAAATAAATTAAACAAGTAAATATTAATAATTATACCATATAAATTAACTGCCATGGCGATATTACCGAAATGTCCTTGAGAAAGTTCCGTATTATTACAATATAGGTTCTCCACCATCCGATAGTAGCACGTACGTATGTGGTGGATACCTGGTTGAAGCTAGTCTCTCTCTGTTTGACCTCCTTGCCCTATCTGCTGGTGCCTCAAGAGGATGCACTTCTGCTTGCTTTGGTGGTGGTTCATGCATCTCATCTGCATCTTCTATATCGATAGGTTCTATCCCATCATAAGCAATAGGATTCTCATCATGAGCTTCAAACTCATGGTTTTCTGCATTCTCAATGGCTTTTACACGTTCCACAATAGGAACTTCTGGTTCTGAATCAACAAGATCATTGGTGAAAGCCTGTAGCTTCTCACCATCCTCAAAGTCTGCTATGGTTTAGTCTTCCAGGAACACAACATCTCGACTTCGGATTACCTTCTTGTTAATCGGATCATAGAGTTTGTAACCAAACTTTTCATCTCCATAACCCAGAAAAATGCACTGCTTGACTTTGTCATTAAGCTTGGATCTCTCATCCTTCGGAATATGCACAAATGCCTTGCACCCAAATACCCTCAAGTATCCATAATCAACATCTCTGCCTGACCATATTCTCTCTGGATAATTACTATTCAGAGGCTTGGACGACGATAGATTGATCACATGCACGGCTGTACGCATTGCTTATACCCCATAGGTTATAGGTAGCTTAGAGTGAGATAGCATGCATTTCATCCTCTCTACAATGGTACGGTTCATTCTCTCTGCTATTCTATTCTGTTGCGGTGTCTTGGGAACAGTCTGCTCATGATGAATCCCATGACTCTGGCAATACCCTTCAAACGGCCCAATGTACTCATCCCCATTATCTGAGCAAATATACTTCAATAACTTCCTAGTCTCTCTTTCCACCATGCTGTGGAATTTCTCAAACACGCCAAATACTTCATCCTTGGTCTTCAGACTATAGGCCCATATCTTTCTTGACGCATCATCAATGAAGGTCACGAAGTATGAAGTTCCCCCGTGGGACTTCACTTTTATAGGACCACATAAGTCTGTGTGTACTAGTTCAAGGACATTGTCCATTCTGTGAGACGAGAATCTTTGGAAAGACACCCTGTGTTGCTTTTCTACCCAACAGTGAGTACATGTATTTAAATGTGTACATTTGATGTCTGGAAAGGCCTTTTGCTTAGCAAGGACTTCCATCCCTTTTATGCCCATATGACACAGTTCGGAGGAAGCTTCTTCTTCTGCCGTATTCACTTCTGCTTTACACAAACTAGCCTGTGTTTTGTAAAGAGAGCAAGTTTTCTTCCCTCTGGCTGCTACAATGGAACCTCTGCTCAGTTTCCATACCCCGTTACCAAACGAGTTTACAAAGTTATCGTCATCTAACTTTCCAGCTGAAATTAGGCTTAGCCGAATGTCAGGGACATGTCTTACATCCTTGAGTGTCAAGGTGTAGCCGACATTGGTTTCTATATGAACATCACCAATGCCTATAATCTTCGAGACGCCACTGTTACCCATCTTTACTTCACCATATTCACCACCACTGTAGGTAGTGAAGAATTCCTTTGTCTTGGATGTGGCGTGATAGGATGCTCCTGTATCTATCACCCACTCTGTATCCTGAGATGAGGTACTAAGACAGCACACACCACAATCTGACACAATTTCCACTAGGTCGTTGACTAGTGCGGTAGTATCTCTGCCTGTGTTTCCGTTCCTCTACACCATGTCTTCATGTACACAATTATTTTTCTCATCCCTCTTCAGTGTTCTGCACTTATATCCGAAGTGGCCCTTGGTGGCACAATAGTAAGATTGTCTCTCTGCCTTAGGAGTTCTACCTTTACCCCTAGATTTACTTTTGCCATCACTTCTAGAACGAGATGGTTTTCTGTATCTACCTTTCCCCGTTTCTCTGTGACAAGGATCTCTGAGCGAGAGAAGCTGCCTTTTGAACTCCTTCTAGTCTCCTCATTCAACAAATACGTGGTAGCCATCTCCATGGTAACAATTCCATCCTTGGCTGCTCCGTGTAAAGAGACTGCTAATGTCTCCCAACTTTCGGGTAGAGAGCCTAATAGAAACAAAGCCTCAACTTCATCTCCCAAATTAATCTTCATCAAATGCATCGATTGATGATATTCGTATTTCGTTAAGATGCTCGGACATTGAAGAACCTTTTGGTACCGTCGTGGTCGGCAAAACTCTTAACGACCAAAGACTTTGTTTACGCCTCACTTCCTCTCATAAAGGTCTTCGAGTTTCTTCCATAAGCCAAAAACTGTAGTCTCTTGGGATACATGGTGAAAGACACTGTCGTCAATCCACTGTCGAATGTATCCAATTGCTTTTCTGTCAAGCTTGCTCCACTCAGCCGCAGCAACCGCTTCCGATTTTTCTCCTTCATTCTCAATGGGTTGTGTCAAGTCCTTGCAATAAAGCAAGTCTTCCATCTTGGCTTTCAAAATGGTGTAGTTCTATTAAGACTCGTCATACGAGTGTTCATGGAATGGTCCATTTCTACAAGTTATTTAAACTTAAATCTTCTCTCAGGAGTTTTGTCAAACACCTTCCAACCAAGATTTGGATAACACTCTAGGCTAATCTAACCTGGCTCTGATACCACTTGTTGGGGTTTATACCATTACCAATTGATTCCCCCACTACACAGATAACTTGTATTTGAACATAATTCAACTCTAGACAAATTCTAAATATCAACTATAACCTATGCTAACATGCCCAACTCGCTAAACAACTATTAACAACAGATAATAATGTAAAACAGAATTAAACGCATACCACAACACAAAGATATACTGTGGTTCGGCCAATGGTGCCTACTTCCACAATAGCTAGTTCTTTATAAAGTGGGAAGAAAGATTACAATCTCTCTTTTCAGTCTCTCACCTTACTAGATCACTCTTATCTCTTTATAGGGTTGTCTCTCTGTAAAGTTATCTCTCAATCTTGATAGCTTTCAAGATTGGGTTTTCTCTGACTTTTGTGCTGCCTCTCGTGTGTTTTCTGGGTGTTTGGTTTTGCCAAAAACTCTACTCTTATTGCAAACTCGCGGTCCACAATTTCTTCTGAAAATAGACTTGGGTGCGGGTCGCGCCTTGGGCAAGACCAAGTCGAGCGCAGGTCGTGCTGAAGGTATTGAAAGTCTTCCACAGCATGGGCGCGGGTCACGCCTTGGTCAAGGCCAATCTGAGCGCGGGTCGCGCTCAAACATTTCCACGCAAAATGAACTTCGTTTTCTCTCCTCATGTGAGGGATAACGCCAACAGACGCCACTACTGCTTTTCTGTACCACTGGAAGGAGCGAAATCTTTCCTTAAAGACAGTCTAATCCGCGTCTTGGTTGTTACCTGTTAATTCTATCTTTGTCTATTTATTGTTTTCTTTATTCACATCCAACACCAAACTATGCTAACTCTAAAACTCAAGTGTTAGAGCACCTTTAAATATAGTACTATCAGAAGTTGATTAATATTCTTTAGGGTTAGTTAGACTTACCCCCCATTAATAGTTGCAATTAGTGTTACCCCCCCCCCCCCACCCCAATTTTCAAAAATATTAGTGATACCCCCCCAATTGCAAGATCCAACGGCTACGAGATGATTTTTTTTTCAGATGAAGAAATCAAGTTGGATCTTACAAATGGGGTATCACTAATATTTTTGAAAATGGGGTAAGTCTATCTAACCCTATTCTTTACTAATTGTTGATTAATATTCTTTACTAATTGTTTAAGTTTTACACTGTAATCTATTCTGTTCTAGGCATGAAAAGGACAGACTCATACAGACCATTCCTTGTAAGATTCTACTTCTAAGCAGTGATCACAAAAGCAAGCTGATGAACTCAAAAATATAACAGTAATAATATGTTCTTCGCGATTTCAATTTGACAAAGTCCTGTTGGCCTTAGAAACTCAAATGGTTGGATAAGGCAATCATTGCGTTTGCCTAAATTACTTAGGATGTGTTTTAGTGTTGCTTGCGACATATATCAGTATACCATACTCCACTTACATATTTTTTTTGTAATTACTTCTGTAGATTTTACAAAGCGGTAAGATTTGTCGTGGAAATGTGACTGTGATAATTGTAACGTTGAAATGCTTTCTATGATCTTTGTTAGAATGCTTATAATTCCTAGAAATATTAGATGCCACGAATTTAGTTTCAAGACAAGAAAGCATAATTTATCCCTGTTATGTTCTCTGCTCCCATGCTCAATTTACTGAGTATATATACAGGAAAGAAGGTAGGGACTTCTATAGAATTAAAATTGTTTTATTTTTTACTACACATAAATTTATATTCAAGAAAAAGGTAACAACGCAAAGTATCATTCTGAATAAATCCTATATGTTATATGTTTTCTTTCGGCATTGCCTCATTGGTTATTCATTACTAGTAAATGCCCGTGCCAGTCGGCACTCTAGACACATTGCTTTTGAACAACACCCCAAGAGACCATCTCTATAGTAGCATTGGATCGATAATATAACCATTTCCAACAGTTTTATACTTCATAATCATTTCATACGCATATTCAAATGAACTTAATGATTGCAATTCTATGCATTTTATTTCTCACAAACCAACTCATTACACATACCATTACACATTCATTAATTCAACACATATCAGAATGAGAATAAGGAAAATAAGGGGAGTGAGTCTTCAATTAAGAACATCATCATTTTTATTTTATTTTAAATAAAAAAAATCCAGCAGAGTCTCCTTTGTATTTTCAACATTTTAAAAACCTAAATCCTGTCATAACCTTAAAATCAAACAATACAATTCTTATAGATCAACCATATCAAAATATATAACTTCATATTTATACATAACACAAATTACTTCTAAAACTAAAAGACAACTCATTAAACATTAAAGAAGACTTTGCATACCATTTATGAATAAAGTTAAATGGTATCATAACTGAAATGATGGTTTAATAAGGAGAGTTCTAAGAACAAAAGTGGGTGAAATATTATACCTGGAATATTGGTTTATGGGAGCTCTAACTAACTTCTGTGAAACTCGAGAAGCTCATAAATATTCTTCTTAACAAAAAATGGGATTTTAATTTCATCAGATGAATGATTGTCAACAAAACCACACCACTATAGTCCTTATTGTAAGCTATTGACTCAAATCCTCTCACTTGGAAGTAAAAAATAAAATTCAAATACTGCCTAAAAAAATGGTGTTGACTAATAACATGAAGTAAAACAGTTTGCCAAATCTATGTTTTTCTTTTTTCTATTTAGGTTTGATAAATTCTAACGAAAACAACACCAATATAAAGCAGTCCAAAGCAAAACACAAAATAGTATCGTAGTACAACACACACATAATATCAATACATTGACGCATAATGACAAATACCTAACAAACTTGCAATATGTCACAAACGATAGGTAAACACAAAACATCAGCACATTGATAACATCTCTAACCACCATCCCCTCAAAAAGCTCTTGAGCAACCACCATATCGCCGACTCCAACATACCACGCAATCATCAAATTTCAGCTCCAAATATCTCTTTTAGGCATCACATCAAAACACTCCTTTGCAATACCAGCTTCCCCATTCTTCACATACCCAGCAATCATATATCGAATTCCATGACACCAAATCCAACTCACACCTCTCATCAAACACCTTCCTCGCATCCCAAATTCTCCTAATCGAATAATACATGTAAATTAGAGAATTCTGCCCAAACAAATCTATTGCAAACCCTCTCTTCACAATCCTAGCATGGGAAAAAGTATAACAGTTATGCCCAACCCCTTTCCTAACCATACGTTCATAATAAAACTTAATAGCATTATCATACTCAGGTTCATCTATACTTAAAAAATAACAACATCATAATTAATCATATAAGGGTAAATGGAAAGCTTATGAATTCTGATCATGTACACTTGAAATAAGAGAAAATGGTTGTGACTTGTAAAAAACAATATGTGCAAGTAAGGTCACCTTCGCTTGAGTTCAGGACTTGGAAGCCATAACTCCATTACTCTTTTTTGGTATTGTTCAAGTAAGAATAGAAATGAGAACAGCCTTGATCTGCTTCTTCAATTATAGCTGTTGTTCCTTCTTTAATGGCTACTCAATCAATCAAGAAGACACGATGATTCACTTTTACAGCAGCAAGATGGAATCCAAAAACTTGATTTGCCGAAAGTAGCGACACAAAGATTTGGAAGAGTGAATTAATTTTAATAAATTCATACAAAAAACCCTTAAGTTTCCATGGTTGGAACCTGCGACCTTATGGAAACAAAGCCCATAAAAACCAAATCGGAGCTGTTCCATCAGTGTCCCGATTCAACAATTAAAATTATCAAAGTATAGTAGCCGTTAGATTTTGCTAGAAATGATCTGGGCCGTCTTTTATTATAGTTTTGTCCTGTAGCGGAAAAAAAAAAAAAAAAAACTATCTTATTAGATAGATATTTTTCTTTTTAAAAGCTAGGCAAAACCATTATAACCAAAGATGTTCATTCTTACTGAAAATTATACACAGAGCTTGAGATATATAATACATACATTCCTCCTTTAATTTCGTGACATGCCTTATATACATGTGAAAGGGGATTCGAACTTAATACAGGCTAGGAAGTAGGAACAGGATTTCCGGACTAGGAAGTAGGAACATCACTTTCTTTGTGTCCTTAAGCAGCAACAGGGTAAGAAGCATCCATGGCGATACCGCAGAGACCTCCCTTGGTACTAACGTCCCTTTGCATTCTTATGTATCCATTCTCACCCCATGCGCTGTCCCATGAGTTCTTCACAAGCCAATACTTAGTCCCATCGTCGCTCACATCGTAACCAACTGCAGTCACACCGTGGTCTAAATCTGTACCACACTGACCAGTGAATACACCACTTGAATAGAATTGGAAATCAGGGCCTCCAGCATCAATCGCTATAGCTATTGGTTGGTTGGCCACGACCTTCAGCAAGGCCACCTCACTGTTTCTTGGGACATCTTCATGACCACTGATTTCAGCTGCATGAGAGGCTTCCTCCTTAGTATTGCAAGTATTGTCTGCAGCAGTGTAAGGATAGGTAGTTTCTGAGGCAATGCCTTTGTTACGTTGGACAAATAGAAATGCATCATCCATTTCACCGCCCTCACACCCTTGGTCAACGCCTTTAGTGTCGCAGTCCACCAATTCCTGTTTGGATAAGGAGATCAACTTCCCTGTTTTTAGATGAGTAGCTCCTTCCATAGCTGCTACTACTGAGAATGCCTAGCAGGATCCTGAAATTTCACAAGTTAGTAATGTACAGTGTACTTTGCTCTTCCTGAGCAAGGGGCAACTAGAAACATGTTTAATAGAAAAACTTGGGTTTATCTATAGGATAAAAGTCAGAGAACTAAAGACATGTATGGTTAGCAGTATAGAGGATAAAGCTAGCTAGTTATGTTTTCTACATTATGAAAGCTAGTCAAGATCTCCAAGTAAAGAAGATTACCACATTGGCCTTGGTCCTTGACAGGGGTTACTGCGCCTTTCTTCCTCCAGTCCATACTTGAGGGAACTGCATTGACATTTTCGTATTTGAAAGGAGTAGTCTGGAAAGATTTTGCAGGTGAGCAAAAACCTTTATCCATTTCGGGCTGCCTTGAACTCTTCATTGGTTTGGTCAGCAAATGCGTTAACACTTAAAGTGTAGGATCTGTTCCCCGCCCTATTCAAGGCTTCAATCCTTTCAACATTTTCTTTGTATATCTGAAAACGCGTCTCCTGCTCTGTTGCATCATTATACACACGACCATAACGAATCATCCATTGTTCATATTTCTCCAACATGGAAACCTCATGCATAGCGCGAGAAGGGGCTTGACAAGCCCAGAGGCCTAAAATGATTAGGCATATGTTAAGAAAGTGGATGGATTTCCATGTTGAAATCATTGCTAGGAGCTAAACTGAGATTCTTAACTAGACGCTTCTTATGATCTTATGGAAGATTGTGTAGGCACACTTGAACTTAAGGTCGTCTTAAGCTTATATAGGCAGTTTCGCACAATACCTCGATATTTCTTTTACCTACAAGAACTTAATTACGTACGTTGCTAGTGCGATGTAGGAAGATTGATATAGACCAACTCTCCAACCTGCACGAAAAAGTATATTGATTTAGTCATTTAGACTTGCTTGGCCGGCACCAAGATTTAGGAACAGAGCTATTGATCTGATCATAAAATTATTGGTTTTGTTTCAGTCCAGATCGACTTCTATGTTGGATTGTATAACAACTTCGTACCAGATTGATTAGTTGATAAATCAAAATGTTTTAAGGACAAACAAATTGGATGTTCTGGGCTTATTTAGTACATTGTGGACAAATTCTTTTTACAAGCATCTACTTAACTCCCATAGAGTTGATTAGTTGTTGAAATCTTTTAATATAAAATATAAGCTTGAAAAGATGAATTGTATTATTGTATGGCATTTTGTCCCTTGTTAGCAATTCGCGAATAATTCGGTAATTGAATTTTTGAAGGGCAAAACGTATAATACTTTCCCGAATGTTTGAAAGATTCGTAACAATTCGCGATTTTTTGCCTTGAAACAAATAATACGGATTTTGCCAAATTTTCAAAAATTCGGCTAAAAAAAAACTAATAATAAATAAATAAAAATTCGGTTGTGTTTTTGTTATTTTTTATGTACTTTATGTCCTCACTCTTATTTTAAGTCCCTCACTCTTACATTATTAGTGATAAATTAATTCAAAAGCTTTGTTTTTATACTTTTAGGGCAATATTTAAATTGTCATCTCATATCTCATGGTGTGTGTGTGTATTTTGAAATTTGAACGTTAATTTCAATCTAAGAACAAATAAACGAAGGTACCTATGTGGACCATTCAATTGGTTTCAATATTTTTATAGTTAAATTGTTCAGATATGTTTGTTATGTTGTAAAGAATGACAACTATTATTAATATTTACTAACATAATATCACAAATTTTTGCAACCAAACGTTTAAAACGCATATTAATTAAACACCGCATAATTACCGTATTGCGAATTTTTTACTGAATATTTGACCGTACTGTTTTTTTGAATTATCAAAATAACTCAAATTATTCCCGTATCGAATTTTTGCCGTATCCCGAATTGCTAATCATGATGGCGAGAGAGGTCTGCTTGTTGCTTGTTGCCTTACTTGTATTTTCAAGTTGCCAGTTACCACAATGGCAAAATATAACGGTGAGTGATGTCATCCAAAACTAGTCTTCAATAAAAAGGTTATTTATTTCTACTGAGGTTACTTTAATAGTTAATTAGTGAGTACAACTTTTTCTCTTATTTGGTCTACTCTTTCCCCAGTTTGGAGATTGATGGAAACAGGATGTCTGATTTATTTGTTCCTTCTTCTCAGCCAAGGATTAGGTGATTATTTGATTTCTTTATTCGTTATATTTTATGGTGATGATCAACATGGTAATTCAGTAAAACTAGTTCATATATTTCTTTATCCGTTATATTTTATGGTAATTCAGTAAAACTAGTTCATATATATCGAAATAGTCACAACATAAGGAGAAGCAATTAGGAAGAAAAGTTGTGAGGAAGGTTTCGAAGGTGTCGTGCACCGATCTAAAGAGGAAGGAGATGCAACAGAGATATAAAAACTAGCAACTTATTCCGAAAATTGGATTATGGAGATGAGAGAGAGATCTGGTCGGAGAAGATGGGTTTCTGATTATTTTTTGTAAGACAGACTTTTGGGCGGACAGACAACTAGACCAAGTACTTTTATGTACTCGCCCCCGCTCATTCGATTTTTATTTCGTCAGTATTCAAATTCAAATTTCTGAAAGTTTGTGAATATTTGTTCTTGGGTTTCCATGCATATTTAAGCTTCTTAACCTATGCTATCAATATCGGCTATTAATCGCTATATCGCTTGTAGACCGATTAATTTTTGGACTATTTTATTTTTTATTTTATTTTTATTTTCCACTGGAGATTTAATCAGCAAATTGATCAATTTATCACTAAATTGAGAAAAAAAAAAATCACGGAAAATATCGGTTCCCCTAAAAAATATATGTATTTTATCAAATTGGATTTTTAAACCAGATTGATAATAAAATATCTAAACAACACACAAAGTTAATTAAGAGTTTACTTATTTCTCCTCCTTAACCAATATTAAATATACAAAATTTTGTATATATATATATATATAATCTCCTTATTCTTTTAAATATTTAACGTGCACAATTTTTTGTGTTTGATATATATCTGTAGTACTCCAAGATTGAGTTGGTTGGATGTGATTATGAGAATTTGATATTTTTTTTGTTGCATATCGTCTCGAATAACGATTTTAAAATATTTTGTATGATTATACTATTATATATTTTGAAATGGGGAGATATATACATCTGATATATTTGATTAAATCACCAATTCAATTACTCGCCGATTTACCGGTTAATCGCATATCGCTTCTCAAACGATTAGTCCTGTAACTGCTTAGTTCTTAACTGAATTCAGTGACCAAAACTAATATTACAAATATACAAAAAAAATTCATTTTCTTATTTCAAATTTTGTATACATAATTACATATAAGAGTCACATAACTTGTCACAATCCAATCCATATATACATTCATTTACAACAATCCATATATACATCCATTTACAACAATCCATATATTCCATTATAATATTATGCAAATAATATAGGGATGGGAGGGATTTTTTTTTAACATAAAGTTCTTCCTCACAGAGTAGGGTAGGAAGCATTCATGGCGATACCACATAGACCTTCCATGGCACTGACATCCCTCTGCATTCTTATGTATCCATTCTCACCCCATCCACTGCCCCATGAGTTCTTCACAAGCCAATACTTCGTTCCATCGACACTCACTCCATAACCAACAGCAGTTACAGCATGGTTTAGGTCTGTTCCACACTCACCAGTAAAAACACCGCTCGAGTAAAACTGGAAATCAAAGCCACCTGCATCAATAGCTACAGATACTGGTTGGCTTGCTACAGCTTTCAAAAGTGCTTTCTCGCTGTTAACTGGAACATTTTCATAACCTTTGATTTGAGCTGCATGAGAGGCTGCTTTCTTGGCTGCATGAGAGGCTGCTTTATTACAAGTGCTATGAACACCCTTATATGGATAGGTAGCTTCTGCTGCAAGACCTTTATTTTGTTGGATGAATTGAAATGCATCACCCATGAAACCACCCTGGCAACCATGATCCTCGCCTTTAACATCACAGTCCACTAGTTCTTGTACTGACAATGAGATCAACTTACCTCTTTTGAGTTGGTTAATTCCTTCTGTGGCTGCAACTGCTGAAAATGCCCAACAACTTCCTGTGTTTTTCGATAACATGTTGCTGAAGTATTAGAAATGAATTTCAACAATTTGATATCATGCGGCCCTACGTACTATCTATAGGTGTAGCTGGTGCAGTACGTGTAAATTATATTGTTGATGCTACCAATTCAACAGATTGATGACTGAAGTATGATTTCTTTTCTTCTTATTTTTTCAAGCGGCATCAAGCTAGAGTGATAAATGAATTAATTATTAATTACCTATGAATTAATTATTAATTACCTATTGGTAAAGGTTATTTACTACGTAAATAAACACTTACCACACTCGCCTTGGTCCTTGACAGGGGTTACAGCACCTTTCTTCCTCCAGTCCATACTAGATGGTACCACACTGACATTTGCGTGTCTGAAGGACAACAACCCGTCCGATGATTTTTCTAGTGAAGAAGTTCTTTTGTACCCGTTTCGAACAGCCTTAAACTCTTCATTTGTTAGGTCTGCGAATTTGTTAACACTCAGCTTGTAGGGTCGATTTCCAGCATTATTAACAGACTCAATATACGCAACGTTCTCTTGGAATTTTTTAAAACGCATATCCTTCTCAGTTGCTTCAGTGTATATACGACCATGTAGAGCCATCCACTGCTCATGTCTCTCTACCATGGAAGTATCAGGTAGAGTCCTACAAATCACTTGACATACCCAAAGGCTCAAAATAATTAGGCCTACACTAACAAAGTTGATTGATTGCCATGTTGCAGCCATACTATTGCTACCAATTCAACTAAAACAAGTTTTCTTAGTGAATGTTTTGTTTTCGATGAAGTATGTTGCCTTGTTGGAGCTTATATAGACGCATTTGCATGCTTAAGATTCTATTGCTCTAGCCGCACAACAGATTCATCTATGTTACTACTTGCTAGTGTACGTCATGGATTGGAGGTAGAGTGATGTAGACCAAATACGTAAAAGGTTTTAGTATTGACTGGTTACGTACTAAATTTTTAAACGAATAGACAGTTAAAATATTTGGGTGATGATATCATATGTCTAGGGTTCGAACCCGCCGCATCAACAAGTTACTGATCTCATTTAAAAACAAGTTTGCCAAAAAAAAAAAGTAAAAGCCTCGCTTAAAAACATGTTTACTAATTTTTATAATAATAGATAGCTTTCTATACATTTATTTTTATTTTTTATTTTTTAAGTTGTAAATATTTGTAGTATTGTAAGAAATAACAAGACTTTACAAATATATTTGTAAATTTTGAAATTGATATATGCTTAAAATAACTTTGTCATGATGTACAATTACACTACATATATTTGTACGAATTAACGTTTTCATTCTTCTGGATTCAGAGTGGGTAACCGCACACTAGATTTAAAGGGGAAAGGGGACGCACAAATCACCATAAGATTGAGGGTTCAAATCTTGAGAAAATTATTCTCTTCTAACTTCAAATGATGAAGATACGTGTGAGGGTATAATTGGGAATACAAATAAAGACAAGTACCTCTTCTTCCCTGTTTACTTGCTTCTTTCACGATAGAGTTGCACCACTTTTAATCTAGCAAGTTATAACAACACTTTACTCCATACATAATAATGGATATACATGCAATTGATTGCCCACTCTCCTATTTTTAGAGATCACATATCTCACTCAGTTGATTTCAAAAGCAAACAAGGGTGTGGGTTTGTTAATAGATGTTAATTGATAATATGAAAATGTGCTCCAAAGTAATCATCAAATCTAAACAACCTTCTCATGTCATTGACATGAACATTTTACTTCCTTTGTCTCTAAATTATCTTTTAATTGGATTTAATCAAAATTAAAAGAAAAAAAGTACATATAGTGCCGACTAGTAAAGTCAATAAAACTTTTGGGCGATAATACCAAAAGTCTAGAGCTTGAATCCTGCCAGCATCAAACATAAATAAGAGGCTAACTCAAAGTGTTGATTAAAGTTATGTTTTCAGCTTCCTACCCAATTTTATTTACTGAATCTGGATGGGTGTTGATTTCCATTTGTTCATACTTGCGATGACGTAATAGAGTTGATATGCAGAGGATGTTTTGTTAGATACCTTAATTTTTGTCTTTATATTTCTGATTAGTCAATTAATGTTGAACCAGAAAAGGTTTTAGAGGGGGGGATAATGATGCAACCAGCAACAAGGAAGAAGACGATTTTCCCTCTTCCTCAAATTTTATGTTTTTCAATTTCATCTTTACCCTTATACGTAAGAATTTGAACTCAGAAGGGAGAGAATTTGTGAATCACTCATTATGGTGGATTGTGCGTCCCTTTAAATCTGGGTTTGCGGATACCCTCAGTGAATCCAGACTCATTACGAATTTGCCAACGTACACGGAAAAGTGTTTCCTGATGTAGATTTTAAGAGGCAGGCCACATAGAAACAAGTATTAAAGTTTTGGTACGATAACAAATTATTGGCTTCGGTTTAGGCCCAAGTCGACTTCTACAGTTCTATATCTTAGTTTGTTATACAAGTAAATAGAATAATGACGAGCACGTAAGTAACCTCAAAGTGCAACACATCTGTTCGTTCACACCATGGCGGCATAGATCGACATCAATTTCGTCGTCATTGAAAATTTCGGTTTTCTGGAAAAAAAAAAAATAGAATCTTTGGAGTTTTTGACTTGTGGGATTCTCGTCTATCGTTCACAACTTCACATCATAAATTTTGTGGGGGCTAAGAGCTAGTCTAATGGAGGGCTATATAGACGGCTAAAGACAAATATAACACTCCAACTACAAAAATGTCATTCTAATGAGACTGTTAAAAATGTTTTAAATTTGAAAGGAGTAAAAAAACCCAGCCAAAATTAAAACCTTCGCTAGCAGCTGCTATAATAAGTTCGAAAGACGGACGACATAATTTACCGTCCGGTGTGTTTTCGACTCGACGACGACGGACCCATATCATTTTATCGTCCATCCAAAAATTTCAAAAATAATAAGCGAATGGCGGCAGCTATACCATCCATATTATTTAGCACTTCAAAACGAAACCTTCGATTGGATTGGTTTTTTATTTTTTGGGAAGCCAAATTTACAACTTGCAAGCTAAAAAGCATGTGGCAACAAGTGACATTTTTAGCAGCTCTCCATTGGACTTGCTCTAATGTATTACCTTTTTAAGTGGAAACCTTCTGTTTATTTGAGCAATTGAATGTATGATGGTCGTGATCTCATGGTGCTACAACAACTAAGTGGCTTGCCATTCCCCCCATACGCAACAACAAGAAGCGTGAGTCTACATATTTCCGTGTTTGCACTCGGGAAAATTAAAGCTCGATTCAATTGTCTAAAGTAATAACTCGATCTATAGGATTTCTAATAATCTAAATAGTGATGATTATGATGTTATTAATATTATCATATCTGCATAATTTGGTTATGCAAACCCTCATTCCTATAAGGATATCCTTGGGATAGCTGGAGCCTAAAAAAATCACTTAGGCCACAAATATCCTTATGATTTGATTCTTTTTTGTCTTTTCCAACTAATTAACCCTTTTCTTTTGTTATTAATACATTTTTTAATTTATCTCTTTGATTTAAAGTTGTTGAACAAATTGCCTAATTTTTCATTACTGTGTGTATGCTGACGTTATCTCGGTATATACTTTTTCATTAATTTTTCATTACTGTCGTTAACTGAACTATGTCTAGTCGCATATGACAGCTATAAATTCCACGAACAACATTGTTTGCATACCGTATATGCTGACAAAGTCACAAAACAACTAGTGATCTTTAAACATCTTTGTCTTTAATCAAAGTTTAACGTACCTTATGTTTGATCTTAGTACGTATATACATAGTAAATGACCAAGTTGATATTAACAAGAGAATGAATCATGCATAGAGACATACCTAGAAAAAAGACCATCGTATATTTGCTTCATAGTTCATTTAAATCATTGTAAGCAACGATTTAAACATCATCAACCATTGAGCAAGTATCGAAACTCTGTTTACTTCTCTAAACAAAAACATTAAGGTTTTTTCAGCATTAAGGGTTTTTCTCTTATGGCTATGAAGAGTGTGATCTTAAGTTCTTAACTACCCAACCCTCCTATGCAAGTTTACTCTACCTCTCTTGCACAGAAATATAATATAGTAATAAACAGTCTAATAGAAGTGTGTGTTTTATTTCAAATTTGTGCAGGTCACATTGGACAATGGCCTAGCAAAGCTTACAATATCGAGACCTGATGGATCTTTGACAGGAATTAGTTATGGAGGAATGGACAACCTTTTGGATGTACAATCAAAATCATCTAGTAGAGGGTATATAAACACACAAGTTTCTCTTAAGTAACAAAAAGTCAGAGCAACTGCAATAAACTATGAAGTAACATCTTAGAAACTGTGCAGGTATTGGGACATCAACTGGAACTTACCAGGAGGCGGGGATAGATACCAATTGTGAGTGCTTAACAGATCGAAAGTGCATTATTTTTCTATTTATTATATAGGGTTATTTAGGGATTGGTCCTACTTATTTAGGGGTATTTAGGAATAGGTCTTAAAATTATCGATTATTAGGCTTTAGTCCTACTTCTATCGATTGACCTTAAGTCAACTTAGTTGACTGTGGTCAACTCATTTTATAATAATATATTTTTCAATTTTTATCAAAATGGCCAAACTACCCTTCAAAGTTTGTGATGTGACTTTAGAGTCGTTGAAAATGGCCAAACAATGGGCACGTGTCAAAATCGACCAAAGATATTTCATCAACTTAAATTCACCAAAGGTATTTCATGAACTTAAATTCAAACTCTTTAATGACATAAAAGTAGGACCAAAACCTAATTAACTCAAATACAGGAGGGGTTAACTCTTAAAAGACTAATTCTATGTTGTATCAAATTCTAATTTTTTTAACTTAATTGGTTGATCGGACCAAAGATATGGTTTGCCAATAGGAATTGGGATTTGAGTCAATCGACTCATTTTTCACATCGAAATAGGATACAATATTATTCAAAACCAAAAGAATCTTATCCCCATTTGCAACAAGAGTTCTAAGAAATTATTCAAAACATTTACAAGTGACCCGATGTGGAGGGTTAGGAAGAGGGCGGATAAGTTTAATTATATATGGGTCGAAAACTTCAAACCGGTGTTGGTTCAAAAATTTGTTTCCAAACACATAGATTTTCTAATTAAACTATTTGGATTAGACCTCTTGGCAAGCAAGTGAGCGGACTCCTTTTTCATTTTAATTTTGCCATTGAAAATTGATTTTTGGTTTTGGTATCAAAGGAGAATATATCCGTAGAACCTTCAAGTTTCTCTTTTTTGAAGGTTCACCGATAATACCACCCATCATAAAGATCTTGGACCCAAGAGCGACATAACCACTACACTTGCTTGCGATTTGGGTAAGGAATTATGCAAATAGGAGCCAAAAGAGTTTGAGCGTTGTTGATACACTTGCTAGGATCGAAAGCCAAAGACCAATAAACACTATCACGAATAATAGAGAAACGGAAAAATAGTTTCTTCGCTGCGCTGTTCAGAGTCATTAGGACTTAGAGCAAATGATGTAGAAGGGAGGACAAAGACTCACTCACCTTCAAATCGGGGCTTCTCTCAAGTCCGAGCAACGACGCTTGAGATGAGATTTGGTGTTTGATTTGCGAACACCACAAAGGGCTCACCTTCAAAATCGGACATTTCCTCCGCCTTTCTCACCATCCATCTTTCTCTTCTTCTCGGCGATTTCATAGAGGCTTGCCGCAATCATCCCTCTAACTTTTTTGAACTTAATTGGTTTATCGAGTTTAATTATGCTTGATTTTTGACACGTGTTGATTGTTGGCCATTTTCAACGACTCTCTAAAGTCACATACGAAGCACGCTGAAGGGTAGTTTGGCCATTTTGATAAAATATGAAAATTATATTATTATAAAATGGGTTGACCACGGTCAACTGAGTTGACTTAAGGTCAATCGATAGAAGTAGGACTAAAGCCTAATAATCGATAATTTTAGGACCTATCTCTAAATACCCCTAAATAAGTAGGACCAATCCCTAAATAACCCTATTATATATATTTCGGCTGGTTGGTATCAAGGTAGAGAACTTACTTCAAAAACTTACCAAGCTCTGGGTTCTGACAATACAACATTATCTTTCCAGACTTAGAGCGACGGAGTATAGTGTCGTTAATTCAAGTAAAGACTGTATAGAACTTTCATTCAGAAGCAACTTACCAATAAGCATAGACAAGAGGTTGTTTCATTTTTCCTTTTATTTTTGGAGACATGTTTCCTAGACTAGAATGATGTAATATAATTATCGGCTTTAATGTCCTTTTTTTTTTTTAATTGTCAGAATCATTATGAGGAGCGGGGTTTCAGGGTTCTATTGTTATGCCACCATATATGAGCGCTCCACTGCCTCGCCTGCTTTTGATCTAGTGCAGACAAGAATGGTGTTTATATTAAGAAGAGACAAGTAATAAACCTAACTTTAGGTCCTCTGAAGATGTTGCTTATGAATAATCTGACATCTAACTACAATGTACATGGTGGTTGATCTTGATAGTTATACTTATACCACAATAGGAGATGTGCTAAATAAACATAACGCAATAACCACCAGCGTAAATGCATGACATAAACTAGTATTAAACCAGACGCACTATAACCGTAGTTTAGCCATGCATGTTTAAGTTGTTTATCATTGAATGGTATAGGTTTCATTACATGGCGATTACAGATGAAAAGCAAAGAATAATGCCAATGCCAGAGGATAGACTTCCTAATAGATGTCAAGAGCTTATTGTACCTGAAGCTGTCTTGCTTACGAATCCAATAAATCCTGATCTTAAAGGGGAGGTTTGTGGAACAATCTTTCTTTGTAGTGTAACTGAAACCAAAGAGCAACGGAGTTGAAGGTGTCTGAGTGTCTGACTATAGTGTCTGTTGATGTATTAAGGTTGATGACAAATACCAGTACTCAATGGACAACAAGGACGGCGGATTACATGGGTGGATAAGCTCTGGCAGTCCGACCATCGGATTTTGGGTTGTAATCCCTACTAATGAGTACAGAAATGGTGGACCTACGAAGCAAAATCTTACATGCCATACTGGTCCAACATGCCTCACTGTAACTCTCCCTCTCTTCATTTTAGTCCTCTATCAGGATTGCATTTGTGAAGGCAAAATATAGTGATTCAGTTACATTTAAGAATATAACATGTTGTGACAAAATCATTTTGCAATACATACAAGAGAGCATCTAAAATAAACAAATATAATTGGGCAGCCATATTTATATTTAAGACCCACATGGCCGCATGACAGATATATTGATCATTTGGTTGTCTGCTGCAGATGTTTCATGGATGTCACTATATTGGCAATGATATAATTGCACATTTTAGTGAAGGAGAGGCATGGAGGAAGGTATTAGGCCCTTTTTTAGTTTTTTTTTTTTTTTTTTTTTTTTTTTTTTCGATGAACAAACTGATTATATTAATCAAAAGATCGATTACATACAACAACACAAGAAAAAATAGATGAAAACAATACAAGAGAACCACAACAAGTACTGAACATCCATAAAATCTTGAACCGAACTCCACCTGAACCGAACACCCAACACCGGCAGCAACTCCACATTGGAAACCCCACCACCACTTTCTCCAAATCAGCTACAACCGTACTCAACCAAAAACCATGTTGGATCTCCCAATGCAAAGACTCAAGAGCCTTCAAATCGCGTAGTATTACACTCCACGACACAAGCGGCAGATTAGCAATCCCATAAAAGAATGCCCCACCAAGAGCCCTCGAAGGGCGGGCGGTGGCCTGACCAAATTACTACCCAAACCAGCAATCCAGAGAGGGAATAGATAATGGGAGAGAGCCTTGGTCTCAGCCAAGTAAAATATTGAGCCAAACCAGAGAAACAGACAGAGAGGGCTGAACCCATGGCTTTGCCACTGATATTGAGCTACTAGATCCAAAGAACCGGCAAAGCAATAAACACCGAAAAATATAACCAGAAACCTAGATCTAACTTATTTAAGGTCTTCAAAGAAGAAACAATTTGCAAAATTGGGAAAGAAGACTTCTCTAAAGGAGAAAACCAAAACCCCCATAGCCAGATCCAATAAAGCGTATGACCTGTGATGTCGATCATCCTATGTGTTGCAAGAACACTTAAAGGAGTGATTTTTTTTTTTTCTTCTTCTTCATTGCAGCTGGGGTGGGAAGAGAGAGAAGCTACCAAGGAAGGTGAGAAGAGAAGGAGATTTGATAAGGAGAGATACTGCTTTTCCCCGTAGGAGAGGGTTTCTCTACTCTCACTATTGAGAGAGATCGAGAGCGGCAGCCATTAGAAAGAGAGAGAACAGGCTCACGAACGCAGGACTTAGGCCCTGCGTTCGTGAGCCAGATACATCTGATGCACACAATTTATGGATAGATGCAAAAAAACAGGTATATACCGACAGCTCTACAAATTGTTCCACTTGAAGTGTTGTTATATGCAATTACCATGAAATTAAACAGTTACATGCCGACTTTGCTCCTGGGTTTGTTTTCATGGTCTATGGCTCATCCTAGAGGCTGCTAGAAGTGTCAACATGACCGTATAGTTTTGTATCCTCACCCTACTTTCTTGCGGCAAAAGAACGTGGATCAGCTTCAGGAAGATTGCTCGTTCAGGATAAGTAATATTTTATGAGTGCATTAAAAACTTCCAAAACACATCTACTTGAGCTGTACACTGATATTTCAAATTACTGTGAATCACAGATTTGTTTCTGGAGCTCTTATTCCTGCTAAATCGGCTTATGTTGGTTTATCAGTAGCAAGGACTGAAGGAGGTTGGGAAGTAGAAAGCAAGGTAAGAATAGAACTGGCTACATATAATTAACACACTGAATGATTTTCATAACTTGTCTTGTATACCAACCATGACATAAAACCCATCAATGACCTCCTAAAAATCTGTAGGCACGGATCAATATATCAGATACTAATTGAGCCTCTTCTTCATCTATTCCTGAGTGTACAGGGTTATCAGTTCTGGGTTCAAACAGACTCAACTGGAGCTTTCAGCATCAACAATGTTATCCCAGGTATTTATGGTCTTCATGGATGGGTTCCTGGTTTTGTGGGAAACTACCTGGATAAGAAGCTTGTTAACATTTCTGCAGGTACATTTCTTGAGTTTCATTTCGTCTATATATACTCTATTGCCCCTGTTGTCTCTAGAAAGATCAGTTTCTTTGATGTTCACGGGCCTGCAGTAATAATGAGTATTCTATTTTACAGGATCAGAAACAGAACTGGGAAATGTGATCTATCTTCCAACTAGAGATGGCCCAACTGTATGGGAGATTGGTTTTCCAGATCGTACAGCTACTGGTTTTTATGTCCCTGATGTGAACCCAATGTATATAAACAAATTGTTCATTAATAGTCCTGAGAAGTAAGCAATGTTTCCTATCATATTGACCTTCAAAACGTTTACCCCACAAGAAAGCAAATTTCATCCCATCAAAAAGTTCAGCAATGCAGGTTCAGACAGTATGGTCTATGGGACAGATACACAGATATACACCCTACCTCTGATCAGGTTTTCACAATAGGAGCTAATGACTCAAAGAAGGATTGGTTTTCCGAACAAGTAGATGTTGTATGCAGATAAAAAGAAAACAATAGAAGACAAGGACGAGAATAGCAGGTTAATAACCAAGGCGGATTATTTTGTCGTCCTTAAGGAAAGATTTAAAGCCCCTTCAATGGTGCGAAAGGCAACAATGACGTCTTCCTCCACGAGGATTCAATGGTTAACAATGATCGACTTTGCACTAGAACGGACTACCCTCTAGAGGCAATATAACTCTCTCTGGTGGTGACAGGAAGAAGAGAAGAGAAGAAGATTGAAGCAATAAAAGACTTATCTATTTCGTGTAGGGTGGAGAGAAGGGAGTATCCACGAGTTACATTTTATTTGGTGTGGAGGCAGCAGCGACGACTTCAACCGTTCTCTCTTACTCTCTCAGAATCGGTTCATCCCTATAGACACACACTAATCGTGTTTTATATAGAGGTTTCTGTAGGAATCCAAACATGAGAATGACTCCTCAATTCGGTCTCCCAAAACAGTTATGAGACAGAGTCCAACTCGCACTGCGACTCCAGCCAAAACTTGTTCAAAAAAGAAAAACAAGTTTAGGCAATTGGTAATCCACTACCCACTAGACAACCGGTTAGCCCACGACACGGTTCATGGCGGCGTGTGGCTTTTGGGTGAGTCTTCCCTCCTAACACAAAAGCCTTTGTACCCTAAGGGCACGCCCTTATGTTAGAGGTTCACCTCATATACCTCACTACCTAGTGGTGGTTCACCAATGTGGGACTAAACAACACACACAAGTATTTGAAATACACATGAAGATTCCAACAATCCCCACTATTTCAAAATACTTATAGTCCCCACTATTTTGGAATAGGATATTACAAAAGAAATGGGTTAACGAAATGCCGAGAGAAATCGAAAAACAATGCATAAGATCTTGGTGCTTTTCGGGCTTGAACCAGTCATAGGGTAACATGTCTTATAATACGTGAAAGTGGTGGATTAAAAAATCTTTGAACCAACATTCCCTTGTAGTAAAATAGAGGACATGCACCCACATTGCTCCTTCATTATATGCCTGTTCTGCGGTGTTGCACGCGCTTTTTGGCCCTTACGTGCGCTTCCTGTGTTATGTGAATGCTCTAGAGTATTTGCCTGAATACTCATAAGAACCGACCCAGTTCTACATTCACGTAGGTGGATATCCATCAAGTGTACATAGCAGTTAAAATACACTATCTCATAAAAATAATGGACTATGGATTCCATTAAGAGTAAAATAACTCATCATTTTTCTCATTGCTATTCAAGTTATACAAAGTATACAATAATGCTATCTAGTCATAGGGTGGGACGTCTCAAATAAAGACAATATCATACCGCGAGCGACGAGGTGACTTGTTTTTCCCTTTGAACCTACTTCATGGGATCTCTAATCACATAGGTGGGGTTGCCGTCGATTAATAAGCCCTCTATCTAAGGCAAAAGTCCCATCCCCCTCGATTATCGACCACCACTTGTCTCTGTTAAGTGGCTTTGTCGGAGGATCGGCCAAATTTAACTCGACCTCACATAATCTAGAGCCACAACTCCGGATTCCAAAGAATTTTATAGACTGTAGGCTCGCATTTAATATGCCCCTTTTCCCATTATACAATTTGCTCTTTGCCTTTGCTATTGCGGCCGATCCAATGCATATGCATGCGGTTGAGGCGGTTTTGTACCAATAGGAAGATCTGCCAAGAGGTTTCTAAGCCACTCGACTTCGGCGACTTGCTTTATCTAAAGCAATAAGCTCGAACTCCATGGTTGAGCGAGCTATCAAGGTCTGCTTAGAAGATTTCCAAGCGGCGCACCTCCACCTAGTGTGAAAATATAACCACTAGTGGACTTGATATCATGAGAATCGGATATCCGGTTGCATCACAATAACCCCTATCACGTGGAGTTTGTCTAAACCTTATCGCCGTAATTCATTGTTCCTCTCAAGTACTTGGCTAATCTCTCTAAGCGCACTCCAATGTTCCCCGACTAGGACAATGAGTGTATCCGCTAGCACCGCTAACCGTATAAGCAATGTCAGTCTAGTGCAATTCATCAAGTACATGAGACTACCAATAATTTGGGCATATCTAGATCGAAGTACACCATGTTGAGCATTTTTCCTAAGTTCACTATTTGCCTCATAAGGTGTCGACACAGGGCTTACTATCATAAAAGTTAAACTTCTTCAAAAAACTTCTCAACATAATGCTCTTGTGAAAGCGTATAGCCATCATCGTTTTACGATGATTTTGATTCCAAGAATCACATCGACTTCTCCCAAATCCTTCATTTCAAATTGGGAGGATAAAACATCTTGGTGTTTCTCATAACATCAAGGCTAGGACTCATGATTAACATGTCATCCACATATAGGCGGATAATCACATATGAATTCACATCAAAAGATTTGAAGTAAATACATTTATCGGCATCATTTATGTGATATCCATTAGACATCATGACACCGTCAAACTTTTCATGCCATTGTTTTGGCTTTGTTTCAACCCATATAAAGACTTAACTAACTTGCATACTTTATGCTCATTCCCCGATTACTATCGTACCACCGAGTCGCATCATATATATTTCTTTCATCAAGATCACCATTCAAAATGCAGTTTTTACATCCATTTGATGAATAAATAAATTATGAATAGCAGCTAGAGCCATTAGAACTCTTATAGAAGAAATCCTAGTTACGGAGCATAAGTATCAAAATAGTCAATGCCTTTTTTCCGGAGAACCCCTTGACTACAAGTCTAGCCTTGTATTTCTCAATGGAACCATCTAGTTTCAATTTCTTTTTGAAGATCCACTTGTAACGATAGGTTTAAGCCCGGGAGGTAGATCCACTATC
This sequence comes from Coptis chinensis, assembly GCF_015680905.1. Lineage (NCBI taxonomy): Eukaryota > Viridiplantae > Streptophyta > Magnoliopsida > Ranunculales > Ranunculaceae > Coptis > Coptis chinensis. Next base: position 77,976,837 of record NC_141463.1, on the reverse strand, counting down.
TCCCATGTGTGATTAGCTATAATCGAATCTAGCTCGAGTGTATAGCATCCTTCCGAAAGGTGCACTTTCGAGAACCGATTGCCTCATTATCGTCCACAGGATCATCATCAAGAAGAAAAGTGTAAAAGTCATCACCAAAATTGGTGGATTTTTACGTCTCTCTTTTACTCTTCCGAATTTCTTGTTCGAGAATTTCAAGATCTCATTGATTGTTGTTCACTAGGAGCTACCAACCTCTCAATGCCAATTTTCGGAGGAAACAAATTCTCAAAGAAATCAAGCATTTTTACTCTCTATAATAGTGTTAGCATCGACAAGGTTATTATCGATTTTACTACTAAAAATCTATATCAAAGACTATTATGAGCATAACCAATGAACATACAATCAACAGTCTAGGTCCCATTTTTCTCTTTTTAGGTTCGTTCACAAGAACCTTAGCAAAGACCCCCCACATTTTTAAGTATGTCGGGTTAGGTACATGACCTTTCCATAACTTCATATGGTGTCTTATTCCCTTGTTTTCTTGTTGGGTATCCTATTCTCAGTATATGGCAAGCGGATAGGATTGCTTCCCCACAAGTTCGGGAAGCTCCGGAACTTACAAGCATAGCATTCATCATCTCTTTTAGTGTTATGTTTTTTCCGTTCGGCTACTCCATTAGACTCGGGAGAGTATGGTGGAGTAGTCTCATGAATAATGCCACTCTTGTCACAAAAGTCCCGGAAGGGTTTAGACTCATATTCTCCACCCCTATCGGGGCCAAAGTCTCTTAATCTTCAGATTAAGCCGGTTTTCAACTTCCACTTTGTACTTGAGAAAACATCTCACCGCCCTCATGCTTGTGTCTAAGTAAATATACCATGGTGTACCTAGAGAAGTCATCTATGAATGTAATATAATAAAACTTCCCCCTCTGACATGGTACTTCCGAATTCACCCAAACCGTTATGAATAAGAGTTAGTAATCCGGTTTATCTCTAGACACACGTTCTGCGGGGGGTTCTTCGTGGCTTTAGTCTCGGCCACATATCTCACATTTATCATTAGAAAATCAGAAATATTAGACAATAAACCACATGCTTTCATCCTTTTCATATCTTGAACATTCACATGTCCTAGTCTACCATGCCATATATCAAAGAGTCAAGCAAATAAGCGAAGCGATTCATTCTTATTAATAATAATGTTGTCAAAGTACATTCAACATGAAAAGACCACTGTTATTACAATAACCTTTACCAACAAAAAACCCTCATTCTTTGTCGGAACAAACTTGTCACTCTCAAAAGTCACCTTGGCCTTGACTTTTCCCGTAGGGACCACGAAATCGGTCCCGGCGAATCTCGGGAACATGAAGAACATTACTAAGTGAAAGGGTTTTCCCCGGTTAACCCGGAAGAACCTTGCATGTTCCTTTCAACAGAACGGACCTAGAGTCACCCATATAGACCTTTTCATCTTTCACTAGTATGTAGTCCGAGAAGGCTTTCAACATCACCACAGGATGTGGCGGGTGGCACCGAATCTAGTACCCAGTTCCTCTTCCCGGTGGCTATGAACACTGTGGACACGCCGGCGAAGAACAATATCATCTCCCTCAACTAGATTAGCATTGGGAGGATCATCGGTGTCTTTCTTATTATGCTTGCGAAAAGCCCTATGTCCGGGTTTACCACAAACATAACAATTTCCATTGCGGTATTACCACTCCTTTTAAAAGAAGTGCCTTTGACCTTGAAATTATTATTTTTGTTGGACTTCGCTTCTTAGAGGTTTTGTTAGATTTCTTTGGGATTACCTTCAACGATATTGGCTTTAGAATGAAATTCCTTAGACAACACCTCATCCCGAAGTCTTGTTCTTTTCCTCTATGTGAATGTGAATGATCACATCCTCAAGAGTCATCACTAACTACGCTTATGCTTCATACTATTTTTATAGTGTTTCCAAGACTTCGGGGAGTTTCTCAATCAAACATCCAAACAAAGGATTCGGGTAAATTAATACCCTCGGTTTTCAAATCATTAATCGACCGCATGAAAATCATGGATTTGAGGCGTTACATCTCTATCCTCTCTCATATGGAACCTTAGAAAATTCCCGATAGCATATTTAAATTACTAGCATCCTCTATTATGTATTTCTTGTTCAAACTCTCCCATATATCATGTGCATTCTTATTTGAACAATAAATATCAAAAATCTCATTGGACAAGGTACTCGAAAATAGCATGACGACATACCTTATTCCCATTGAGCCAAAGCGGCTTGATTTCTTTGAAATCATTAGAACCCTCCATAGGTCTTTGTATCGGTGAGATACTTTGCATAGTTGAGTACATCTAGGGCTGTGAACACCCTTTCTCTCGATCGCGAAGTGTGAACCCGGTGAAGGATTCAATCTTTGACACATTGGGTAAATTTCGAGCATTCAAGAGGTGCAAAGATCTCTCATAGACGAAGTTATTTCCATGACTCGAGAATTAGTTTCTTTGATCGGGCGGGTGTCAACAGTGTAGACATCTTGATCTTTCCTTAAGATTGTTGTATGCGGATAAAAGAAACAATAGAAGACAAGGACGAATAGCAATAATAACCAAGGCGCGGATTAGTCAGTCCTTAAGGAAAGATTTAAGCCCGCTTCCAATGGTGCGAAAAGGCAACAATGACGTCTTCCTCACGAGGATTCAATGGTTAACAGCGATCGACTTTTGCACTAGAACAAACTACCCTCTAGAAACGACAATATAACTCTCTCTACGGGTGGAAGAAGAAAAAAGAAGAAGATTGAAGCAATAAAAGACTTATCCGTTTTCGTGTAGGGGAGTATCCACGAGTTACGTTTTATTTGGTGTGGAGGCAGAAGACCGCGACTTCAACTTCTTACTCTTTACTCTCATGTCGGTTCATCCCTATAGACACACACTGCTAGCGTGTTTATATAGAGGTTTACTCGTAGGAATCCAAACATGAGAATGACTCCTCGATTGCCCAGCCAGCGACCGCGACCGCGACTTCGACTTCGGTTGGGGCGGGCAGGCGATGTGTGGCTTTGGGTGAGTCCTCCCTCCTAACACAAAAGCCTTTGTACCCTAAGGGCACGCCCTTATGTTAGAGGTTCACCTCATATACCTCACTACCTAGTGGTGGTTCACCAATGTGGGACTAAACAACACACAAGTATTTGAAATACACATGAAGATTCCAACAGTAGACAGGTGAAAGTTTTAAGTCCAACCTATTTGTCGTAGTCTTTATGTGATCATTTCCACAGTATTTTAGTCTGCCACAAAATTTATCATTATCAAGGAAGAAATGCTTCTTAACCAATATAATGTGCTAAGCATTTTCTTTTCTTTTCTTTTTTGATTCGCAACCTGTTTTAAATGAGATCAATAACTCAGTGATGTTGGCGGTAGGGGTGTGCACGGGTCGGGTTTGGGACTAAACTGACCCTATCGGTTTATGCTTTTCTAGAACCAAACCGAATCGGCTGGGTTATATTAACCGAACCGAACCGAACCAAACCAAACTAATTTCCAACAGAACCAATATCCGAACCGAACCAACTGGGTTCTGGTTTAACCCGATATTAACCGAATCGGTTTTACATATTTTTAAATTAAATCAATTAAATATATATATTTTAGTATATATTATATATAGCGGTCGGTTCAAGTCGGGTTTAAGACTAAACCGACAACCGAACTGACCCTATCAGTTTTCACATATACTTAACCGAATCAAACCAACTAATAAACATAACCGACCTGAAACCGACCGGCCGGTTTTATACACACCTCAAACTAGCGGGTTTGATCCCCAGACCTCTAGTATCATCACCCAAAAATTTTACCAGCTTTGCTAGTTGACACCTGCCATGCCTAGCATGACCATTCATTAAATGTTTTAAATTGCGCATAAGCAAATAATGGCTACTCTGATGTCTGAAAAATTATAAGTTCACATGTATACTAGACGAGTCTCGACTTTGAGCTTCACATCGGTCACAGAAATACAACAGTAAACGGACTCTAATCCCATATAACATAACCAAGTTCACCTATCTATAGCCTATAGGTGTTTCTAGTTCTATTTCCTTGTTCAAAAGTTTTGTTCATCCTTGACTCCTTGTCAGTGATTTAAAACTCTTATTAGTCAAATAACATTATTTTGTGGAAGGATGACAAGTCTGTTACATAGAAGCAGAAACTTTGGTTAAGTTTGGAAAAATACACACACAAATTTATAATTTATCAAAAGTTTTAAGACATTCTTCTATTTTGTATCCCAACTTTTTTTAACTTCTAAAAGTTCTATTGCAAGCTGACAAAAATGGTTCAAACAATATTTTCAGGAAGGGAGCTGAAAATTATGTTCCATCAGTATGGCAAGTAAAGTTCAATCTAGATTCAGTAACCAATGGAACTTACAAGCTTCGAATTGCCATGGCATCAGCTAACCGCTCCAACCTCCAGGTAATTAATGCATCTTTGTTTTCCAAACTGTTACCAATCTTCTTGACTTCTCTTTAACACTTATTCTAACCACAGGTCCACATAAATAGTCTAGATGGCCACCTTGTATTTCAAGTGCTAAATTTAGGCATGGATAATGCTGTTGTTCGTCATGGGATTCATGGATTATACCGACTCTTCAACATCGATATATCCTCATCATTCCTTAGAGCATCATCAACGCGTTGCTATTTTTTATTTTCAATGTGACAGTTGACAATGTTTATAGCAATTTTAATCACCAACGCGTTGTCAAATTATCGTTTCTATAATAAGAATTGTCAAAACTGGAGTCAAATTGGTTAAGAAAATAGAAATGGTGTGCGGGAAAACTTGACCCGTCCCAAGAGTGGGGCGGGACTACTTTAACCGTCAAATTTTTTTTTGTTTTTTTATTAAAAAATTCAAACAGATTCGATTTTTGTACCTTTGGGCTTTATTAACATTGGGCTTTTTTCAACATTGGGCCCGAACGATTTTAGAAGATTTACAAAAATTATCTTGTTGGGCTTTTGTACGTTGGGTTGGGCTGAAACGATTTGAGAAGATTTGCAAAAATTGTACCGTAATAAAACTTTTGTACCCCGTTGGGCTTTGAACATGTATTTGGGTGGTATTAGATTATGTTTTAGCGTACTAATTTATTTAAATTTTATGTTGTAATCTATTTTTATTGTTTACGTGTATGTTTTTCTTTAAATAAAATTGTATTTTGTTTTAATGAAAGTATATTTTCTTGAAAAAATGTGTTTGTTTATAAGTTGAAATTAAAAACAAATCAACTCAACTAGAAATGAAAAACATTACAACTTAATTTGAAATAAAATACAAAACATCTTATAAAATTCTACGGACTTAAAAACACATGCAAAACAATTAAAGACAATACACTAGGGAATTAAACAAAATACAAATATTACATTGAAGGATTGCATTGATCGCACAAGCCACACCTAGGGCAGAAATCTACTGCTTTCTTGCAAAAATGACATACAGGTATGTCAACCTTTTTTGAATGATAGATGTTGATATTTGAGGGACAATCATCAACATCACACTTTAGAAGTTTGTCTTCCAATGTTCCATCATCATTGATAGTTATGACCACTATCATCATGCCGTTGCATTCAGGGTTTGGGCATTTGATGTTAATGTATGGACATGAAGTAGCGTAATGACCAACTTCCTTACACCACTTGACAAATCTCAAGTGTAGAAATGTGGACAATATTTGATCCGCCCATATTGGTAGTTGAAGTTGAGAAAGATTAGAGAATGAAAATGAGAAGCTGAAGTGAGGAATGAAAATGACTTTGAATATATATGCAAAGGCCCAACGGATAGAAATATATCCGTTGGGAAATAAATCTGGATATAAATTGATCCCCTTTGGGAATAATGCCAACGGATATAAATTGATTGGAAGAATAATAAATTGAGGCCCATGGGCTTATTAGTCACGTTCACATGGGCTTGATTGTTCACATGAGAATTTCTTTGTCTACATAATAAAAAGCATGTATAGATTCTAAGTAATAATTAACGTAATGTCTTGAATTTAAATTAACGTAATGTAATAATTAATTTAATGCATAAAAAAAATTGGACATAGCCTCCTTTGTTTAATCAACATAATTCATATACCTAAACTTTGTTAAGATTCTCAAAACACATTTCAAACCCTAAAAAATAACAACAACCAACAACCAACAACAAAAACAATGACATAACTAAATTATTACAAAATAGTGCAATATAACACTATGGAGCACTTTTTATCACGCTTTCAAACTCCCTCTCCGTTTTAAGCCCTCTCTTATTAGGAGCACTGTTTTGTTGCATGATATCAGTAGCAATTCTCTGAAACATCAACACAATGCAATTAAAATATAAAATTGAATATATATTAAAAAAAAATGAAAATGTAAAACATATAATAAAATTACCAAGGCTTCCAATTCGTTTGTCATCTCAAATGGTATCCTAATTTCGGCGTTTTCTTTTGCTTTTCGTTCTTAGTCTAAATAGCCATAATACTGTTGAGTGTGCTCAATTAAACTAGCTCGAAGCCCCTGGTTGATTTGCCTTTCATCTGTTTCCTGCATTGTGTCAATATTGTATATAAGTTAAATATACATAGTGTGTTTAAATTAACATAATGAAATATAAATATACCTCATTAAACTGTTGTAGATCAGGTACAAGCACCGGACGCTCCAAGTGAAATGTGGTCTCCATTCCCTGAGAACTAACAACGCGGTATGACCATGGGTCATATGGATCACTAGGTGGGGGTGTATAACCATGATATACTCGGATGTTCTTGTGGAACTTGCGGGTTCTGAATTGACGGCGTCTAGCCTAAAACTCGACTAGTTCGACACATCCATGTTTGCACCTCTATCTGATGGACCCTTGAGATAGGCTTCCCTAGAAACTTTCCGCCAATAAGTCTCATAATCAAGACTGGAGTTCACATCAACATAATCACGTAAAAACACGCCCGCGCACTCTCAACGATACCGTTCAATCAAATTCTCTGAAACATCCATGGCACGCATATCTGTGGGTGGGGGAGCAGGAATATATGTATATCCAATGGTTTGCATAGTCACCCTATCTCCAAGGAACCAAGCACGTATATCAGGGGCTTGCAATATGAATCTTTTTAATGACATTAGAGTACTATGCTGACAGATATGCATATTCTCAAATTGAGAACCTTGCCACGGACTCCAAACAATAGATTTCATACTTTTCGTCTCTATTTGGATCCTAGCAGCTTGAAGATCATTATGGACCTCATCTTTTAATCTAGCATGACCAAAAACAGCCCATCCCTGAGGGCGAGGCCATAAGTCCTTAACCCAATCCTCTTTCAGTATAGGGTTTAAGCAAGCCAAATACTCATACCACCAGTACTGAAATAATCAAATGAAAGTGTATCTAATTAATTTAAATTATATAATATTTAACTAACAAAATAAAAACTTATATCTTAAAAGTTAAATCCTATTGAATTACCTGTAGTATCCAAGTAATTCCGTTGCATTGCTTCCCCATTTGATTTGTTTGTACAAACAAATCAAGCCCTGTATATAAATGTGCCATGAAAGCACCTCCCCAATCAAAATCTTCCAAGCTATCAAGGTCTACCAAAGATGCTAACCAACCAGCCCGAACCCCAGATTTTCCTGTTGTAAAACCAACTTGGCCCAAAAATATAACAAAATATCCCGATAAACTCATCCTCCTCCGCAGAGTTTGGGTCCAAATATAGGGCGTCAACTTCATGTTCTAAACAATATTCAATACTCAATCGGTGCATGAATTTTTCTCTGATGTACAGGTTCAAAATGTATCTGCCATCCATATTCTCTGAAACAAGTCTACCTTCAACATCAAACAACGGCGTTAGAGTCTTCAACCTTTCAAAATCATCTTCGATACTTGAATCAAACAAAAGCGGCTTCTTCACCGCCCACACTTAAACCCGTTAGCATTGTAAAGTCAAGTGGTGTGATACCAATCTCACCACATGGAAGGTGAAAAGTGTGCGTGGTGTGCCACCATCGTTCCGCCAATGCAAATATCGATTGGACAATCGGTTCAATGCTCGACATTACCGCGATATCAATGGACCAAAAGGTGTTCCCAAAATTCGAGCTCTTCGTGCTCCATTTCCTCCCCTCTTTCCACTAGATGACTCGAGGAAGTCTTTAATACTTCGGCATTAGCATCTCCATCTCGTCGAACTCATTTTCTATACATTGAGGCATTTAATCAAACAGTTAGTATATCGTTAAATTTTAAACACGATTTTAAATCAAAATCAATTGAACAACGTTCATAAACTCATACTTACTCCGTCGGTGTTATATAAACCTGAAACATGCATGTCCGGATCGAGAGCCAATGTCGGATGATCAAGAATACTCAATCTCGTGGAAAATTGAAATCATTTTCCGATGCGAGTTCACTCTCATTTTCGGAGGATTTGAACTCCCGAGCCACGCATAATAGTCTTCTTACGTCCCAGCTCGGCGACGTTGATCCATTGCAAAAAACAGAAACAAATTTGGTTGAAAATCGAATTTTTATTGGGTGATTGAAGGTTTGGATTTTGAGATGTTGGTGAGTTCTTGCGGGGCAAATGTTCTTTGGAACATTGTTCGTTTTTCAAATAAAATGGCTAATAGAGTGCACGGGACAACTACTCCCGATTCAAAAAAAAATTGGAGTGGGACGGGACAACTTGACCCGTTCAAATTTTTTTAACAAAATTTAACCAATCCGCGTTGTTTCAACCATTCGTTTTAGAAATTTTTGATTGCTAAAAATGATGATGTGTCACAACCAAATTAAAAAACGCGTTGATGATGCTCTTATAAAGGGAGACAACATCCTATACCTCACACAAGCTAGGGAAGGAGATCCTCTTTGTGGAATTCTCTATGATTACATAAGGCTTGAAGCCCCTTCAACTTTAAAGCTCGAAGCCCCAAAAACCTCTAAGAGGTCTGAGTGGTCAACAGAAAGATGAAACATCTAATCGTAATCCAGATATGATTCAATTTTAATTTGGAATACGAAACAAATAATAGGAGTATTCCTAAATTTATTTAATTCAATATAAAACAAAAAAAAAATTCATAAAACCTAAAAACTAATCTGAGTACATTTTAGTGTTTACATTCTATCAGTACTTGTGTGATGGGCTGTAATATCTTACATCATCGTTTTGTTGGGGATTATACCAATACCAATCGATTCCCTCACTACACAGATAACTTATTTATGAAAACAATTCAACTCCGGACAAAAATCTAAATATCAACTACAACCTATACTAACATGCCCAACTTGCTAAACAACTATCAACAACAAATAATAATACAAAGCAGTAAAGGCAAACCACAAAACAAAGATTTACCGTGGTTCGGCCAATGATGCCTACTTCCACAAGAGCCAGTTCTTTATAAAGTGGGAAGAAAGATTACAATCTCTCATTTAAGTCTCTCACCTTACTAGATCACTCTTATCTCTTTACAGGGTTATATCTCTGTAAATGTTATCTCTCAATATTGATAGCTTTCAAGATTGGGTTTCTCTCTCTTTGTTTTAGTCTAGATTCCAATCCTTCTGACTTGGTTTTGGTTAGGTTTTCCAAAACCTTGATTTTGGTTTTTTATCTCCAAAAACCAAATTTCGCGGTTACTATAGCGAAGCCCACGAAGATTAGACCTAGGCGTGGGTGCGCCCCCTTTAAGCTCGGGTCGCGCCCAAACACTGGAGTCACGAGCGCGGGTGCGCTCTCTCTGAGCGCGGGTCGCGCTCTGAACACTGGACTGATTCAAAGGCACGAGCGCAGGCGCGCTCTGACATATCCAACGCCGAATCAGTTCCGTTTCTCTCCAGCTCTGTTTCTCTCCTCATGTGAGGGATAACTCCAACAATCTCCCCTCCTCGAGCGGTGAGGGGATACCTCCATGCAATTTCAAATCAACGGGAAGAGTCTCGCTACCATTCCGGGCGGTAGCATAACAAATATCAAACTTACCTTTCGGTAAGACTTTGGTCATCATATCCGACCCGTTCTTGTCGGTATGGATCTTCTCGATACACAAATACTTGTCTTCGAGTACTTCTTTAATCCAATGATAACGCACGTGTATGTGCTTGGATCTAGAATGAAAACTTCAGATTCTTGCTCAAGTGGATGGCTCACCGATCACACATAGAACTACAAATTGTTTTTGCTTTAGCCCTAGTTCGTCGAAAAACCTCTTCATCCATAGCATCTCTTTGCAACACTCAGTGGCTGCAATATACTCAGCTTCTGTAGTGGAGAGGGCAACACACTTTTGCAACTTTGATTGTCAAGAAATTGCTCCTTCTGCAAAAGTAACCTTTGATAACCGGAGTGGACTTCATCGAGTCAACATCACCCGCCATGTTCCAGATGTAGCCTTCAAGTAAGGGCTTACTTCCACCAAAACACAAACACGATTTGGAAGTGCCCTTGAGATATCTCAATATCCACTTAACACCTTCCCAATGTTCTTTACCCAGATTTGACAGAAATCTGCTTACAACCCCAACGGCGAAAGCAATATCCGGTTTAGTACACACCATGGCATACATCAAACCGCCTTGCTGCGGATGCATAAGGAATCTTTTCCATCCGACTCTGCTCATGCTCACCCTTAGGACACATCTCTTTGGTCATGCGGGCCGGGCCACCAAGCGGACAACCGACCGGCCGCTTGATCCATGTTGAATATCTTCAACACCTTCTCAATGTAGCTTTCTTGAAAGCCACAACTTCCCACTCTTTCGTCACGAGGTGATCCATCCCAAGTATATGCTTTGCGACCCAAATCCTTCATCTCAAAGGACTTACTCAAGTCTTTCTTCAGCTTGGATATTTTGTTGATGTTTGGGCCAACTATCAACATATCATCCACATACAGCAATAGCACTATGAAATCCCCATCTAGAAATCTTTGAACAAGCACACAATGATCGAAAGCAGACTTCTTGTATCCTTGCTTCGCCATAAAGGAGTCAAATTTTATGTACCATTGTCTCAGTGCTTGCTTCAACCCATACAAGCTCTTTATCTGCTTGCATACTAGGTGCTCATTGCCTTTGATCTCAAACCCCTCTGGCTGGTCCATGTAGACATCTTCTTCAAGGTCTCCATGAAGAAAAGCTGTCTTAACATCTAGCTGCTCAATCTCTAGGTTCATACTTGCGGCCATACCCAATACCACCTGGATAGAAGTCATCTTCACTACAGGAGAGAAAATCTCATCAAAGTCAATTCCTTTCCTTTGACCGAATCCCTTCACAACAAGGCGAGCTTTGTGCCTTGGGTGAGGATTGTTTTCCTCATGCTTGACTTTTTATATCCACTTATTCTTGAGAACTTTTCTCCCTGTGGGTTTCTCAACTAACTCATAAGTGTGATTCTTATGCAAAGAATCCATCTCATCATGCATAGCCTTCAACCACTTTTCTTTGTCTGTACCTTCAAGTGCCTCTTGATAGCACATAGGTTCTCCACTGTAACGCCCGTATTTAAAATACGTATTTATTTATTGATTTATTAATTAATTTAATTATTTATTAAAAAATCGGCTGGATTGGATTTGAGATTTGTGGGCCTGGTTTCTGGGCCCGAGTCTGTGTTAGGCTTGGGTTTTAGACCCAAGTATATAAACACATTGTTCTAGAGAATAGGGTTCTTGGAGAATAAAAAATGATAAAAATGGAGGCGGAGATGAAAGCTCGTTGGCTAGAGCGTCGGAGTGCGACGACTCGGACTCAGAGAAATTCGTCGAGCTGTTAATAAAGGTGAGTAGCTATTTTGCTATTTCACCGGATTTATAGTTTTCGTATATCGGTGTATACTGTCTAATGTTTCTTTTTTTACTGCTCATTATCTTGTTTTTATTCAACGTCGTCGTGTTTGTCGGGTCGTTAAAACTCTAGTGAAACTCAGATATTGAAATACTGTGTTACTGAGCTTTTAGACTGTCGAACTGGGAATTGTGGATTTGGGGTATTTTGTTGGTTTTATATGGGTTGTTTGAGGTCGGGGGTTATAGGTTTGATGTTGGTTATTGTGGTTTGGATGAGCTGTTCAAGCTCTGAAGAAACATTAATGGCGGCACCAAGAAATCGCCGATACCATATTATGTAACTGTTGGGTGGTTTTGTTATAAGTTGTTGGCTGATGATGGGCTGTAGACCGGTGGTTGGGGTTGGCCGGAAGTCTTTGTTGGAGCTTCGATGAGAGGCGTCAATGGCTGCCAAAGCTACAACCAAGAAATCGCCAGTAATAGTTTATGTAACTGTTAGTGTTGGTTTTTCGTTTTTGATTGTGGATGATTGGGTTGATGTTTGGTTTTTGGGTGTTTGAGTGCTGTTGAAAGGTGGTGGAAGTCATTAATGGTGGTCGGAAAAAAATTCTAGATCTAGTTTTTGAGGAGATAGGGATTGAAGGATGTGGGGATTTTTGTTTTATAAAGTGGTGGGGGTTTGTACTCTCTCCATTTTCGGTTGGTTGAAATGGGTGGTCGTGTGGAGGATTGTGGTGGTCGGTTTTGGTGGCTGGAGGAAGAGAAGCCTGGAGAAGATGAACAGTAACCGATTTGGGCTTGGGCCTAATCGGTTGGGCCAAAAACATTATTTTTATGTTGGGCCGGTTCTATTTCTTGCTGGGCCGAAATCTAATTTAAGTGGTTGGGCCTTAGCTAGTTTAGAGTGTTTTGTTTGGGCCCTTTTCTATTTGTTTTGTATTTTGGACCAGTTTAATTAAATTTTGTTTGGGCCAGTTCTAGATTAAGTTCTATGGGCCAGTTTCATTTGTTTTGTTTGGGCCTTTTCCAATTAGTTTTCGTTGGGCCGATTTCTAATTTATGTAGGCTGGTCTTTATGTCCCCAATTGGGTCAGGTAGAATAAATGAGTTGGTTTTAGACTTTTGGGTTCTAAGGTTTGGGCTTGGCCAGTTGGGTCCGAACCATTACCTTGGTCATGAGCCCATGAGCCATGCACCTTTGACCTTAGACATGAACCATGGCTATGACCCTGAACCTGTCGAACATGGAAACGACAGTTTGACTTTAACAATGACGTGTTGACTTTGACTTTGACCATGACGTGTTGACTTTGACTATTTACCGTTGACTGTGACCGTTGACCGTTGACTGTAAAATGTTGACTTTTTCCAGTTTTTCTCATATTTAAGAATATGGACAAATATAGTAATAAAATATTGTCGGAAAGTATATAACGTTGTTTGTCATTATCTAATTAAGATTTGACGTGAGTAGTGTGTAAAACATATATATATTGGGCTTTGATTGTGGACTGTTGACTGTTTAATTGTGTTACGTTTTTATATATTAGATTGTATGGACAAATCAAATGCTAAAATGTTGGAGAAGATTGTATAACTTTGGTTGTCATTATCTAATTAAGATTTGACGTTGATATGGTGACATTATATAATATGATTTTATCAAAAAAAAAAAACATTACATTATATAATATGTTGGGATATATATATTAAATGCAATAGTTTTGGAGAAATAAATGTATAAACGCTCAATTATTTTATATGTGAGATGCTACTATGATGTAGTATAGTATGTGTGGATATTTTTCCACGGGATTATGACTTAGTGCAATAATATATTGTACGTGAAAGAATAAAAGTGGTTATGAGATATAATTAAGATATTTCTAAATATTGTGGCTTAGTGCAATAAGGTATTTGACACCTTGCATGATATAGTGGAATGTTTATGAGTCATAAATGTATGACACCTGAATAAATTACGTAACGAAAATCCTAGAACCTGACTACCACAACTCATGTGATTTGCCCTGTGTGGGCGTATGTGATATGATTGGCCTTTCTGGCGTTTCAGTGAATCTGAATGGCCTTCGGGCGTAAGTAATGTGATTGGCCCTTCTGGCGTTTCAGTGAATCTGAACGGCCTTCGGGCGTAAGTAATGTGATTGGCCCTTCTGGCGTTTCAGTGAATCTGAATGGCCCTTCTGGCATAGCCGAATAGTGGCTTGATTATTCCGTTCACAAAATAGAACGAGACGCGCGATATTTTATGCCGAATAGTGGTAGTACTTACATAATGGCTTCCGTGTGAGGGTTACCTGGTGTGCGGCATCCCGCTCAGGTAGTTACGCACGGAGTGGTACATTATGTAAGGGGAGGCATGTGGATGTACATGTTCGGCATTGGATAGCGATTGTGGTAGCCAGGGAAACTAGGTAAGACATAAATACGACGTGATTTTTGGGACACACAAAGAAAGCCTTAAAGAATATAATTATGGTAATATGTTTGGCTGGTTTTTAATTTAGTTAGAACCTAAGGCGCCTCGGTGGAGGAACTAAATGCCTTTGTATTATTGTTGGGAAGCTAAGGCACCTCAGTGGAGAAACTACTTGCCTTAATTATGGTACTTAAGGATATTGTATTACTCGTTGGATGTTAAGGCGCCTCAGTGGAGGAACTACCTGCCTTACCTATTGTAGTTAAGAATGTCGTATTAGTTGTTGGGAGTTAAGGCGCCTCGGTAGAGGAACTAACTGCCTTATGGATTGTGTATATATTTGGTATAAGTATATGTTGTATTTTTAGAGCTACTCACACCAGCATTTTTATAATGCTAACCCGATTTGCATGTTTGCTTATCGGGTGTGTTCATTAAATGAACACAGTTGATAAGTCTTGACAGGTTTAGTGTTGAAGAAGATTGGTTCTTTGCTTGTGGTTTGCGTTAGCGTCGCATTTCAAGATAGGCTTTGTTTTCCTTTGAGGTGATATAGATTTTCAGTTGAGATAAGGTTATTTGCATTTTCATTTTGTAAATTTTTGTAATGAAGATGACTTTGGTTTAAGATTAAAATTTTTATTGGTTTTTAAATTATCCGCATATTTAAACTGTTTATGGGTTTTTGGAAGTGGAGAGTGCATCACACCTCGGAGATCAAAAAGTCGGGAACAAATAATGTTTTTCCGAATTCTGTCGAAATTCGGGGTGTGACATCCACCATTCGATAGTAGCACGTACGTATGTGGTGGATACCTGGTTGAAGCTAGTCTCCCTCTGTCAAACCTCCTTGCCCCATCTGCTGGTGCCTCAGGAGGATGCACTTCTGCTTGCTCTGGTGGTGGTTCATGCATCTCATCTGCATCTTCTATACCAATAGGTTCTATCCCATCATGAACAATAGGATTCTCATCATGAGCTTCAAACTCATGGTTCTCTGCATTCTCAATGCCTTCTGCACGTTCCACAGTAGGAACTTTTGGTTCTGAATCAACAAGATCATTGGTGAAAGCCTGTAGCTTCCCACCCTTCTCAAAGTCTGCTATGGTTTGGTCTTCTAAGAACACAACATCTCGACTTTGGATTACCTTCTTGTTAATCGGATCATAGAGTTTGTAACCAAACTTTTCATCTCCATAACCCAGAAAAATGCACTGCTTGGCTTTGTCATCAAGCTTGGATCTCTCATCCTTCGGAATATGCACAAATGCCCTGCACCCAAATACCCTCAAGTATCCATAATCAACATCTCTGCCTGACCATACTCTCTCTGGATAATCACTATTCAGAGGCTTTGCCGGCGACAAGTTGATCACATGCACGGCTGTACGCATTGCTTCTACCCAGTAGCTTCTAGGTAACTTAGAGTGAGATAGCATGCATCTCATCCCTCTCTACAATGGTGCGGTTCATTCTCTCTCGCTATTCCATTACATTTGCGGTGTCTTGGGAACGGTGCGCTCATGACCTAATCCTATGACTCTAGCAATACTCTTCAAATGACCCAATGTACTCACCCCCATTATCCGGCGAATACACTTCAACAACTTCCCATCTCTCTTTCCACCATCTTTGTGGAATTTCTCAAACACGCCAAGTACTTCATCCTTGGTCTTCGACTATAGGCCCATATCTTTCTTGGACGATCATCAATGAATATCAAGAAGTACGAAGCTCCCCGGTGGGACTTTACTCTCATAGGACCACATAAGTGCAGGTTACTAGTTCAAGGACGAGTGTCCTTTCTGTGAGACGGGAATCTTTGGAAAGACACCCTGTGTTGCTTTCCTACCAAACAGTGAGTACATCTATTTAAATGTGTACCTTTAATGTCTGGCATGGCCTTTTGCTTAGCAAGAACTTCCATCCCTTTTATGCCCATGACCACGGTCTCTTTGTGCCACCGGTTCGGATGAAGCTTCTTCTTACGCGCGATTCGCTTCTGCTTTACACAAACTAGCCTGTGTTTTGTAAAGAGAGCAAGTTTTCTTTCCTCCGGCTACTACAATGGAACCTCTGCTCAGTTTCCATACCCCGTTACCAAACGAGTTTACAAAGCCAACGTCATCTAATTTCCCAGCCGAAATTAGGTTTAGCCGTATGTCAGGGACATGTCTTACATCCTTGAGTGTCAAGGTGTAGCCGACATTGGTTTCTATATGAACATCTCCAATGCCTATAATCTTCGAGATGCCACTGTTACCCATCCTTACTTCACCATATTCACCACGGTAGGTAGTGAAGAATCCCCCTGTGGTGTGGCGGATAGGATGCTCCTCAGTATCTATCACCCACTCGTATCCTCGACATGAGGTACTAAGACGGACACACCACAACCGACACAATTCCCACTAGGTCGCCGACTAGTGCGGTAGCATCTCTGCTTTGTGTTTCCGTTCCTCGCACCATGTCTTCATGTACACGGTTATTCTTCTCATCCCTCTTCGTTCTTGCTTTCATATCCGAAGTGGCCTTTGGTGGCACAATAGTAACATTGCCTCTGCGCCTTAGGAGTTCTAGCTTCACCCCTAGATTTACTACGTCATCACCTCTAGAACGAGATGGTTTTCTTGTTTTCGACCTCTCCCCGTTTCTCGTGAAAAGGATCTCTCGAGTGAGAGGAGCCGCTTTTGCACTCCTTCTAGTCTCCTCATTCAACAAAGACGTGGTAGCCATCTCCATGGTAATAATTCCATCCTTGGCTGCTCCATGTAGAAAAACCGCTAATGTCTCCCAACTTTTCGGTGTAGAGCCTAATAGAAACAAAGCCTCAACTTCGTCTCCCAAATTGATCTTCATCAAATGCATCGATTGATGATATTCTCGTACTTCATTAAGATGCTCGGACATTGAAGAACCTTCTTGGTACTTTCCGTGTCGCAAAACTTTAACGACTAGCACTTTGTTTCCACCCGACTTCCTCTCATAAAGGTCTTCGAGTTTCTTCCACAGACTGAACGTTGTAGTCTCTTGGGACACATGGTGAAAGACACTGCCGTCAATCCACTGTCGAATGTATCCAATCGCTTTTAAAAGCTTTTTCCACTTTCGGCCTCATTGATCTTTTCTTTACGGTTTTACTCCCTCATTCTCAATGGGAAGTGCCAAGTCCTTGCAGTATAAGTTATTTAAATCTTGGCTTTCCAGATGGTGTAGTTCTTCCTATTCAGACTCATCATACGAGTGTTCATGGAATGGTCCATCTCTACAAGTTATTTAACCTCAAATCTTCTCTCAGGAATTTCGTCAAACACCTTCTGACCAAGATTCGGATAACACCCTAGGCTATTCTAACCAAGGCTCTGATACCACTTGTTGGGGATTATACCAATACCAATCGATTCCCCCACTACACAGATAATTTGTTTATGGAAACAATTCAACTCCGGACAAAAATCTAAATATCAACTACAACCTATACTAACATGCCCAACTCGCTAAACAACTATCAACAACAAATAATAATGCAAAGCAGTAAAGGCAAACCACAAAACAAAGATTTACCGTGGTTCGGCCAATGATGCCTACTTCCACAAGAGCCAGTTTTTTATAAAGTGGGAAGGAAGATTACAATCTCTCCTTTCAGTCTCTCACCTTATTAGATCACTCTTATCTCTTTACAGGGTTGTATCTCTGTAAAGGTTATCTCTTAATCTTGATAGCTTTCAAGATTGAGTTTCTCTCTCTTTGTTTTAGTCTGGATTCCAATCCTTCTGACTTGGTTTTGGTTAGGTTTTCCAAAACCTTGATTTTGGTTAGGTTTTCCAAAACCTTGATTTTGGTTTTTTATCTCCAAAAACCAAATTTCGATTCTTGTAGAAAGCCCACGAAGATTAGACACTTTGGCTGCGCTTTGAGCGGGTCGCGTCCAAACACTGGAGTCACGAGCGCAGGTCGCACTCTGAACACTGGACTGATTCAAAGGCGGCGGCGAGGTCGCCTCCTCGAGGCCTTGGTGGCTCTCGACATATCCAACGCCTTGAATCAACTCTGTTTCTCTCCAAATCTGTTTCTCTTCTCATGTGAGGGATAACTCCAACACGCGTTTTCCTCTAGTCGTTACTAGAAGCAAGTATTTCCAGTTTAAGTTAATTCCCTTCTTTCATTATTAGCAAACGTTAACGGGATTTCATTTTCAATCTTTTTCATGTAAATGTTTATATATTTAAAGTTGCAAGTAGTTTTGACATTTCTTAACATTGAGTCTGAGTCCATTTTAACTAGTTCTAATACTTGGGCTGATTTGGATAAATTGTTAAGTTTCTTTTCAAGATCTGTTTTGATGAAAGTAAAGTTTGGAGTTGAAGATCTATACCTCTTTGATAAGCTATACATTCATGTAGATGACGTGTCATTGCACCAACGTCTGTTAAGTTACGTATTTGAGATAATGCTTCTGTTGTTCCAAAGTTTAATGATGAAATGTTATTATTTGTTTCTTCCACTTGTTCAGTTTGAGATACGAGGTGAAGCCATTTCTTTTAAGATGAGATTAAACAGTTACATGCCGACTTTGCTCATGGGTTCGGCTGCTACAAGTGTCGACATGGGCGTATAGTTTTGTGTCCTCACCCTACTTTCTTGTGGCAAAAGAACGTCACCTTATGTGCACTTTGCGGACCTTGGATCAGCCACCTTTTGAATAGTGAGTATCCAAAGTTTTAGCTGGAGAAGAGTATAATATTTGGACATATATATGCTCTAACACATATGCAAACCGTGCTACTCCATTGAGGTTTTTTTTTTCCTCAAGTTTTGAAACCCGTCATTCAAGATCGATAATTAGTATGGTTTTTTTAGATTCTATTTGTAATTACATAGGGGAGGCACATCTAATTTAATATAAAAAATAATTATGTTATTTAAGTGACATTAGAAAGTGTTTTTTCTAAATTATTATTAAAAGAGGACTTGTTCTAAATTCAGAAAGAAAAATAGAAAATAATTATATAATTTAAATTACATTAAAGAGGTTTTTTTTTAATTATTAATAAAAAGGAATTTCTAATTATAATTTTTGTGAGGGAGGTGTTTATAAATTGAATAAATAGAGAGATTTCAATTTGCCTACTCCACAGTGGAGAGTGGATTCCTCAAAACCCGAGTTTTGAGATGGCTGATGGGAGCATAGTACAAAATATCCTGATATATCGCGATATTTGGAGATATATATCCACATTTTAGAGAAAGATAAATAAATATCACGATATGTTCAGAGATATATACAACTGCAAATATCGACAATATTTTGACAATATTTGCGATATTTGTGATATTTGGGGATATTTTGTGATATTTGGAGATATTTGGTGATATTTTGTGTATATAACAATTTTATTTAATATTTACCATTATATTTCAAATAAATATAAATAATGTATTATTATATATCAAAAAATATCTACAATATCCATAATATTTGTCGATATTTTAGATATATCTACGATATTTGCATGTGAAACAATGTCAAATATCTCCAAAGAAAAAGATATATCCACGATACATATCTAGAAATTGAATATCGATAAATACCAATATCCTGATATTTTGTACTATGGATGGGAGTATTTGGGGGAATTAAAGTAACGATAAATGCCCTACGTGCTCAAAAGTAGGAAAAGAACTCGAGTACGGTTTGGGATTAGGATTTGGAGTTGAACCGAATTTCTGTTTTAGTGAACACTAGATTTTGGACCCGGGCATACGCCCGGGATCTATTAAATATTTTGTGTGCTGAAAAGGCTTTATAAAATGTCTCACACAAATTTTCGAATCAGAATATATTTTTATTGAAAATAAATCGAAATATGTTAATGAGCAGTGATTATGGTGCATAAATACTTAGAAACTAAGAGATCAAATTGAGATAGCATCTTCACTTTATGGTTTAGGATATTAATCCATAATTTTCAAATAAAATTATCTTAAACTCGATCTAGCTTGTATAATAGTTTTTTTTAGATTTATAGTATTTGGAAACTAAGGGATCAAATTGAGATAGCCTCTTCACTTTGTGGTTTAGGATATTAATCCGTAATTTTCAAATGAAATTATCTTAAACTCGATCTAGCTTGTATAATAGTTTTATTAGATTTATGGTGATTTAACAAGAAATCATCACCGCCATTTACGTACGTTACTAATGTGTACAAATCACTAAAACAGATTGATTGTTTCCATATCCTCAAAGAATACACTACTCCCACTTGAAAAGATTTATCACATGAATGTGTCCTACGAACGGGTGCCGTTATATTAAATTATTCTAAAAAATATTAGCAACTATGCATAGCTATGAGATATGAAAATTATATTAATTACTCAATTAAATTTCTTGTATCACTCTCTATAAAAAGGAAGCATCAAACCTTGATAAAACTTATCGACTTCTTTTCATTGTTAGTTTTAACAATAGAAGTTTGATTGAAGTTTTTTGAGAATGTCCAATTTGGTGAAGATAATATTGAAGCTACTTGAATAGCAAGGCATTCCCAATCACAATAAAAGAAGTATGATAAACACTACTTAAAATGCAAAACTATATTTGTCGAGACATTTATTCCCCCTACATATAATACAAATATATTTTAGGGTTATTAGTTGAATGCATTTGCATCAAGTTTATGATTTTTCATTAATTATTCTTTGAGGTTAGTTTAATATAGTACGTTGCATCCAGTTTCCAAATTCTCATTAATTATTCTTTGAGGTTAGTTCAATGCAGTTGCATCAAGTTTCCGATTTCCCATCAATTATTATTTAAGGTTAGTTCAGTGCAATTGCATCCATTTTATGATATCCCGTTACTTATTCATTAAGGTTAATTCAGTACAGTTGCATCCAGTTTTTGATATTTCGTTAATTAGTATTTGAGATTAGTTTATTGTATATTCATCCAGGTTCTAATCTCTCGTTAATTACTCTTTGAGGTTAGTTCAATATATCTGCATCCAGTTTCTGATCTACTGTTAATTGTTTTTCTAGGTTAGTTCGATAGTTTACAATTTCTATACAGTTTGCATACATGTAAGAGTCTGTTTTTTTAAACTCACTTTCATTTTGGGTTCCTAATTACTCGTAATTACTCATGTGAGAAGGCTAAAAAAGCGGACATTTATGCTTTGAGGTCAGTGCGATGCAGTTACATTCGACTTCCGATTTCCAGTTAACTATTTTTTGAGAATATTTCAATGCATTTGCATCCAATTTCTGATTTCCCGTTAGTTAATATCTTATTTTAGTTTAATGCAGTTGCATCTAGTTTTTGGTTTTCTATTAATTATTCTTTGAGGTTAGTTTAATGCAGTTGCATCTAGTTTTTGGTTTTCTGTTAATTATTCTTTGAGGTTAGTTCAATGCAGTTGCATCCAATTTCCGAATTTATGTTAATTGTTCTTTGAGGTTAGTTCAATGCAGTTGCATCCAATTTCCGAATTTATGTTAATTGTTCTTTGAGGTTAGTTCAATGCATTTGCATCAAGTTTTTGATTTCCCGTTAATTATTTTTTGAGGTTAGTTCAATACAGTTACATCAAATTTATAATTTTCCGATAATTATTCATTTAGGTTAGTTCAGTGTAGTTTCATCCATTTTTCAATGTTTCGTTAATTAGTCTTTGAGATTAGTTCATTGCATTTGGATCCAGTTTTCGATTTCCCGTTAATAACTATTTAAGGTTAGTTCAATACATCTGCATCTAGTCTCTGATTATTTATGTTTTGAGGTTAGTTCGATGCAATTATATCTGGTTTCTGATTTTCCGTTAATTATTTTTTGAGATTATTTCAATGCATTTGCGTTTAGTTTCCGATTTCCTGCCAATTATTCTATGAGGTTAGTTTAATGCAGTTGCATTCGGTTTTTTATTTTAGGTTAATTATTTTTTGAGTTTAGTTCAATGCATTTGCATCCAGTTTCCGATTTCTCAGCCCATTAATTATTATCTGATGTTTGTTTGATATATTTGCATACCGTTTCCGATTTCCCGTTAAATATTTTTCAGGGATTTGCATACAATTTCTAATTTCCCTTTAGTTATTATCTGACATTAGTTTAATGCAATTGCACCCAGTTTTCAATTTCTAGTTAATTACTTTTTTAGTTTAGTTTATTGCATTTGCATAAAGTTTCCAATTTTCCGTTAATTACTCTTTGAGCTCAGTTATGCATTTGAATCCAATTTCTGATTTTTTTTAATTATCCAATGTGGTGTATAATACCAACTTCTACTGATCCATCTGTAGTGTCCTTGCAAACATGACATAAAAAGTCAATTATGTTTGATTTACTATGTGGGATCATTGAAGATTATCCAGTTTCCGATTTCCCATTAATTATTCTTTAAATTATGCATGACTTACTATGTAGAATCTTCAAAGATTATCTACGAACGGGTGTTGTTATATTAATTATTTTGAAAAATATTTGCAAATATGCAAAACTATTATATATTAATATTATATTGATCACTCAACCAAATTTCTTATAACGTGAAAACCTCATTCTTCTTTAAAAAAAATAACTCATGTACCTTTAATAAAACCCTTCAACTTCATTTTGTTGTTTAATAATAGAAGTTTGATTGAAGTTTTGTGAGATTGCCTAATAAGGTGAAGTTCATATATATTGTAGCTACTTAAATAGCAAAGAGTTCCCAATCATACGGAAAGAGATAAGGTAAACATCATTTTAAATGCAAAACTATACTTATCGAGACATTCCCACAACATATAACCCAACTATGTTTTGAGGTTAGTTCAATGCATTTGCATCCAGTTTCTGATTTCCTGTTATTTATATTTTGAGGTTAGTTCAATACAGTTGCATCAAATTTCCAATTCCCGTTATTTATTTTTTGAGATCAGTTCAATACAGTTGCATCCAGTTTCTGATTTCTTGTTAATTATTCTTTTTGATTAGTTCAATACATTTGCATCCAATTTCCAATTCCCTATTAATTGTTCTTTGAGGTCAGTTCAATGCATTTGCATCAAGTTTCTGATTTCTCATTAATTATTCTGTGAGATTAGTTTAATGCATTTGCATCAAGTTTCTGATTTATTGTTTATTATTTGATAAAGTTACATTTGCATCTAGTTTCCGATTTCTCATTAATTATTGTTTGAGATTAGTTCAATGAATTTGCATCCAATTTTCTATTTTCCATTAATTATTTCTTGAGGTTAGTTCAATACATTTGCATCCAGTTTATTTTTTGAGATTAGTTCAGTGCAGTTCCATCCGGTTTCCGATTTCCCATTAATTATTTTTTAATATTAGTTCCACGCATTTGCATCATGTTTCCAATTAATAATTAATTTTTCTTTGATGTTAATTCAATGCAGTTGCATCCAGTTTCTGATTTCATATTAATTTAATCTTTGAGGGTTAGCTCAATGCATTTGCATCCAATTTTCGATTTGCCGACAATTATTTTTTTATATTAGTTTGATGTATTTGCATCTAAGTTTTGATTTTCCGTTAATTATTCTTTGAGGTTAGTTTAATACAGTTGTATCCATATATATTACAATTTTCTATTAATTACTCTTTAAGATTAGTTTAATGTTTGCATTTGTATCCAATTTCTGATTTTCCATTAAATATTATTTGAGGTTAGTTCGATACATTTGCATCCAGTTTTCGGTTCCCCATTAATTATTTTTTTACGTTAGTTTCATTCAGTATTATATATATTTTAAAATATTTGTCATTATTGCTTTTTTTTTTTTTTTTTTTTTTTTTTTTTTTTTTTTTTTCCATTTTCTATTATATATTTTGTGATGTTATTTTTTATATAATTGTTTTTAACTATGTTTTGAGGCCGTGTTAAGGATATATTCGAAATAAGTCAGTGTTTTATCATAGACACTAAAATTGTATGATTTGTAGTAGGGAATTAGTTTATACAAATTACATATTTTTTTAGCAATTTTTTATTTGATCAAATATATAAGAATTGGAACACTAAAAGTGTTTGATTAAGAATAGAAAATTACCTTTACAAATCACCTATTTTTTAACAAATTTTAAAAATATTTGTCATTATTGCTTTGCCGTTATTTTTTTTTTCATTTTCTATTATATATTTTGTGATGTTATTTTTTGTATAATTGTTTTTAACTATGTTTTGAGGCCGTGTTAAGAATATATTTCAAATAAATTAGGTGTTTTATCATAGACACTAAAATTGTATGATTTGTAATAAGAAATTCTACAAATTATATATATATATATATATATATATATATATATATATATATATATATATATATATATATATATATATATATATATATATTTTTTTTGATCAAATATATAAGAATTGGAACACTAAAAGTGTTTGATTCATAATAGGAAATTACCTTTTACAAATCACCTATTTTTTAGCAATTTTTTTTTATTTGATCAAATATGTAAGAATTGGAAATACACTCAAACTCTCCAAATATAATAATTAGAAATACACTCAAACTCTCCTAAGAGGTTCTATGTATGTGAGATTGTAGGCTATTAGAAAAGACTATCTTTCATATTAGAGTGCCACATAGGAGAGAGAAAAAACTAACTCTCTCATATTAGAGTGCCACATAGGAAAGAGAAAATCCTCAATTAGAGGTCTCTGCTTTAGTATATAGATAGTAGAAGTACGGTTTGGGACTTTCGCCAGGGCCACCTTTGAATCAGCACTGGACTATGGAACCAAGATATAGTCTAGTGACTTTAGTAGTCTAACAAATTGGAGATGTTAGACACTACATTTTATCTGAAGGGATGAAGCACTCGACTATGGTCTATGGAACCAATGAACCATGTATGCATGTCCAATCTGACTATGGTCTATGGAACCAATGAACCATGTATGCATGTCCAATCTTTCGAGAATTGTCCAATTTTTAGCTCTGAGATTCTTGTGTGTATGTGTTTGCCTTGTGATCAGCGGTAAAATGATCTAATTAGACAATTATCATGAAAAATCAATTTAATTATGTTTCAATCCGGAATCTTGAAATCTACAATCTAATCAGGTTTATAGCAATTATTCAACCAATTGGATTTTGTTCAACTACCTTGAAAGTTGAAACAAAAGGTAAAATAAAACAAAACTATTAAAAGAAATACGTTTAATCCTTTGCGGACAAAGAAAAACACAATGATTCATGTCAACTTAAAAGTAAAAGGTGTATCAATTAAATCATTAATAACTAGGGTATGCCCGTGTCTACGGCTCATGAGGCATTGGCGTGCTTGAGGCTACCCTCGATGTGCCTTTTACGGTCGGTCTACGATCCGGGTTCTTTCCTAGCATGCTCTTGATCTTACGTTTAGGTGCAAAGTGAATCGCGATTCCATCTTAATCGTAATTTTTCTAAAAACTACATTTAAGATATAAAGTCTGAAGATATGTTTATGACGGTGATATCAAAGTACCCTCATTTTATTCCAACTTTCATTTTCCTCCAACATCCACAACAAACATCACCCGACACCAAAGATCAATATTGAATAACATAGAATCCAATCCACGGGGCTGACACTATCAACATCCAGATTAAGACAAACTCATAGTAAGAAATCAATATACTACAATAACATACCATAAGTTTTAGAATTCTGATCAAAACTTGTATAATCATAGAGACGCCAATAAATGCCATCCCCTGCACTTTAACTTCTAGAGAAGCACCTACTCGACATTTGTTTCAGCAACAATCACAAGAAAAACTTCCACTTACGAAGTAACGTAACCATTTAGAATTGCCTTTTATTGGGTAAAACTACTCCTAAACAAATCAAGTCCAGCCTTCATCAAGAAAATATTCATAATAATATCATGGATGATTAGATATTGTGACATAACCATAAGTTCATATTGGTTTTTTTGCTCTGTAAGTGGAAATTGTATTAACTGTATGAAAAGAAAAAGAGAAAAAGAAAAAGCATTACAATTTTGTTGCAGTCTCTCCATTCTACCTGGTCTTAGAGACCAAACAAAAAAGGAGACTATCCATTTCTAAATCTAAAATAACTCAAATGGTGGTCCTCCACTTTATAGAGAAATGGAGATCTCCCAACAAAAGTTTCCATGACTTTGGGACCTAAAGTAACACCATGATTGGCATACAGTCAGCTGCGAAATTGACTTCTCGCCACGTTGATGTGATGACAACATGACTGAGGTCTTCCATTGCTTGTAACCATCTACTCGTCATGCACCATGGTACATCCCGATTCCCAAAAGCTTGAACTGCCGAAGTTGAATCAGATTCGATCCAGATTTTAACCCATCCTTGTCTTGACGCCCATTCCATGGCCTCCAGTCCTCCACGATAGCCCAACATTCAGCGTAAAAGCTTGTTGTAGGCGTGACCGCGTGAGCCCTTTACTGAGAGCTCCCACCACTTCACCTTGGTTGTTCCTGCAAGTCACCCCTAAACCAGCTAGTTATGGGTTACCCTTTGCAGCTCCATCCGTGTTAAGTTTAAGAAAGCTCAAAACAGGAGGAAACCACTTACATTGTTTAATCGTCGGGCACTTAGGCGGCCTAGAGTTCATCTTTTGTAGGACATTGAGATCATAGTTCGTTGTGGTACCCTTGGATAAGAGCTCTGCACAATACAACCATCTTACATCTGACTGCAGAGAAATTGACGTTGTCGAAGATAAGTCGGTTTCTGTTCTTCCATATTTCCACCATTATTGCACCCAGAGTGGCAACTCCCCAAAGGTCCTTTATAAAGGAACTTGTTGAATTTGCCATAGCCAGAGCTTGTTGAAAAGAATTGGCACCCTATTGGATGCAAAACAGTTCATAAAGCCAAACCCAAATGCTTTGGCTCACCTTGCAATCCCATAAAAGGTGCTGCAAGTCTTCTTCATGCTCACCACACTGAGACAATAGGGTATGCCCGTGCCTACAGCCCGCGAGGCGTCGACGTGCCTACGGCGCTACCTCGACGCTCGACGTGCCTTACGGTTGCACTACAAGAAAATGGACTTTTGCCCACGGATACCCGGTATTTTTTGCCACGGTCATGAACCCTTGCTACTTTTCCCACGATTATTGACCGTAGGAAATAGTTTTAAACTCGTTAGCATGCTTAAATACCATTACCCACGGTTTATCTGTTACTTGGGCCGTGGGTGGTAGCCACGAGAGAAACCGTCGGGTAAGACTTTTTTCTGCTGTAGATTCACATCCACGCGTTTTGGCCGTGGGCTTAGGGCCTAAAAAATTGGTCAGGTATAACATACACTCGATCGATTTAGTTATTATATTTTCTTTTTCCCCACCACCACTTCCTGCACAAAACAGAGAGTGAAGGGAGAAAAACTATATCAAAGTTAAATCGTTATTTTGTGAAATTCAGTTCAAAGATTAAATCTTTGAGTTGTTTTGAGTAATAATGGGTGCTGAAATCACATAGCGGGCACTTAAAATTCACACACATACGACTCATTTGAGACCGCAGCTCTTTAACTTGGATGAGAAAAGAAAAAGAAAACCCTAGAAACAAAATTTGAGAAAGGAATCCGATGTTTGATGGGATTTGAAGTAGAAACACCTGCAAATCGAGGTTGCTGCTACGAGAAAGGTAAACATCTCTCTCCAACTCTTCTCGATCTCAGATTGATTTACTTGCATGTGATAATTAAGTTCTCTTCCTCTTCATTTGTTCATGTATTTTGAGGTTCTGATTTGCCATAAAATTGAAGTACGCCCCAATCTTAAAAGTTTATATTTTCCTTGTAAATATACCTTCTAGATTCAGTTCTTCCTTCTCAAATTCTGTTGAAGAGAAATCCATTCACAAACTATGGAATTTTCAAAGTTTATTTGTCAAATTTTAAGTGCTTCTATTTCTGTAGAAAGGATCTTTGAGGGAGTGCGGATTCATGGTAGTTCTCTGTTCAAGTCTTTAATGGCCATGACAATTTTCATTGTTTGAACCTTGAGTAGAATTCTTCAATTTGGATTTGGTGGCTTTCCCTTGTAAAGACCAACAGTTTCACCTTGAATATTATACTTTTTTTGCTTTAAAATTTGCTAAAGTTTCAATGCATTTACAGTCCACTTTATGAAATTAAGTTCTTAGGATGTGATAGTTAATTTCTTAAATTTATTTATTGGGGACAGATTTATCTAGAGTACCACTACTGCTATTTAAAATTTAAACTGAGAATAGCCCAAAAGTTACTGAATTTTATAACACTACATTACAAATAAAAGGGTTACACACATGGTCTATACTACGAATTTCACATGGTAAATTAGACCTACTAAGCACATGCACATTCTAACTTACAGATGGTTATTCTCTACCTTGCTACTCTTTTTTCTTTTTCTTTTTTCTATTTTTTTTGTTTCTATATGCTGGATTTTTTCTTTGGAACAACATGTATGTTATGAACTTGGTTTCCTAGCTTAAGATGCTTTTGTGGGCAAGTGTTGACTTGGTTTTTTCGTAATAGAATATAGAAAGGTGCAATGGGTTTGCTAGTTATAAGTCAAGGAACTTTTCTTTAGCTATTTTTTTTTTTGGTTATGTATTGCCTTAGTTACCTCATTATGATTTTGATACCCAAGGAGGACGAGGTTTGAGAAACAAATGACATATAGTAGCATATCTAATTTCTATGGATTTATATATTAAATTGCAAGTTTGATGTAACCTGGGAACAATGAAAAACTGTCTTCTAGTAGAATATTTGTGATTTGTAGGTGATAGTTTCTAGTGTAAACTCTTGTTTATTGTTGATGAGATTCATACGATAGGAGCAAGAAACGAGTTATTTGCTCTTCTTGTTATTTATGATATTGCGAAAGTGGAAAGTCGGCATCAGGGTATTTTGGGTCCTTGGGAGTTTTTTAATGGTTTAAATGGTAGGAGTTGCTTAGAAGTCCGAATTCCCACACTTGCTTGAGAGCCTGCATGAGTTGGAAAGAATTGAAATTTCCCAGTGGCATGAAACAAAATCTTTCCAACCCCAGATGAATTGTTGGGAATGTAGCGAGGGGGTCAATATTGATATTTTTTGCCTCTTTAATTCAAACAAGCCGGGGAATATTTCACCTCTCTTTTATCTCTAGTCTGCTTAGGTTCAGAGTTCAAAGATCGGGTTCATGTTTGCTTTTCCTGTTCCTCGTTTTTTAGAAGAAGCTTTAGAATAGATGTTAAGAAACATAGTTGCTGAGAGCTTTGTTTGACATATGAAGGGACGAAAGAGAAGAATATGAAGGGAATAGTACGGTTTTGATCAAGTGGTCCCCCAACTAGATTTAAAACAGTGTAGCCTTAGTGTATATTGACTGATGACACATGTACATATGTAACTTTGAACCGAATAATTCTAAACTGAAAGCAAAGTCCGTGTTAAAGTCTACTCCCGGTGAGAACCCTTTATGTTAGAGTTTAATAATTTATATTCAGTTCCTGTTGTTAAGCACAACCTCATCATATTTCTCAGTGGGTCTTCATATTGTAACATCAATGTAGCATATACGGAAAGTTTGATTATCTTTTCAGGGTGGAGTCGGAGTCCTTGCGGCCTCTATCGGTGAAATATTGCCCTCCTCGGTGCCTCCTCCAAGATCAACTATAGCAGCAGCCTTTAGTCCTAACGGAAGAACACTTGCATCTACTACACGGTAGGTTGATGTTGTTGTCTCACGCATGTTTCTGTTCTTCATTGATAAAAATTTATGACCTTTCTTTGCATCTGATGCGGCGACCATCTTTGTCAAAAATTATCGACCGCTCTCACCGGAAGTTGCTTAAAAGTGTTGATTGGTCATCGCCGGACACCTTGGGTGGTAGCGAGTTAGTTGTCAAGTTTTACATGCTTTGATATATATCATAACCAAGTCGAAGCTAGGACTATGTTTAGATAATTCCTACCAACAGGGCAACAGGTTCTAAATTATATGTGGATGGCGCATCAAACCTCTGTATAGGAATCTGGTTTGTTTTTGCCTCAGTCTTGTTTGTTTTTTCTTAATCTGAAAATGCGAGTTGTATACATGTGGTTTCTTTGTGTTATATATATTTTTTAAACAGTTCTGCTCCAGAACTTGTTGGCCTGCTATCGGAACTGAAAAATGCTCTCGATCAACTTGAAAACAAAGTTAATCCACTTATAAACAAGGTATTTCCCTTTGCATCAAGCATCATTTTCTGCAAAGAAGAAATTTTCGATGATGGAGATCCATCCCTAAAGGCTGGAAAGAAATGTTTGATCCATTGCTTTTAGGAGCTTGTTAAAGCTCTGTGCCATTTTGGTGTCTAGTATAGTGGTTCATAAGTTGAAACCATTAAATGGTCGAACCTTTAGTTGCATTCAACACAGTTGTCTCAACAGGATTGTGTTCATATTTCTTTTGTGTAGCTTCCATAGTACCCTTCTTTCTATATTGAAGTAAGGTGTAATTGCAAGTGAAAAATGGTAATGACAGTTACCAAGGGAGGGATCGCGGTATTTGGAGACAAAACAACTTTTGTTGGCCTATTGCCAAGCTATTAGCTTTTATCTTCTTCTCAAGTCCGAGGGTCATTCAAATCCGTGATCATCCAAATCATAGCTCGTCGGTGGAGATCAAGAACTTGTTGGACAAGGTCTCGCCTTCTTCTAAATTAAGTTTGCTGTTTTCCTTTTGGGAAAAATGATTCTATAGCTAGAAAGTTTGGCTCGATAGCTTTCTAAACTTGAAATTTTTTCTGCCACATGTTTCAATCGGCGGATGAAACAAATCTTGATGATAATTTCCTTCTAACTTGAAGAGATTATAAATGAGGACCATGGGTCTGAATCGAGAGCCAAAGCCGATCAAAGAAATTGTTGCATTGGCATCCGAACACAGAAGCTTAAGTGACTCACACTCGTCACTCCCGGTCAAAAGAAGTAAAGAATCTATGGTATTTATCTATCTTGAATTTCTTCGAGAAATATTGTTGGTGATTTTTATTAAGTGGCAATAATTAGTTAGTTAAAGTCCTTTAAAAGCTTGATCAAAACAGTTTTGAAAAACTGCAGACCTAAATGAAAAAAAAGTTTGAGGTGGTTAATGGTAGCATTTCGGAGGAAGGAGAACAAACATGAGAAATGCAAGAGACAGTTTATAATGACTTTGACTATCATTTACATCTCCAGTTCTTACTCCCATCTTATTTGTCCCCTTTGTCTCACAATCCCACACGCCCCGCTTTGCTATTACTACTTCTAGTTTAGTCCCATGCTTGATTTGTTGGATTATTAATATACATTGTACTATTAGGTTGGTTCACAAAGCATGGAGATGCTGAAAGTAAGGGCAAGTCTCGAGGAAAAACTGAAACGAAGGGAATTTTTAGCTCAGAACAAACAAGTTGGATATAAATCGAAAGTTGCATTCAAGGTATACTTTTTCAGCAGATGAGCCAACATTTGCTTTGTGTATTTGAGAGTAATTTAATACTAAAACTTTTTCTTTTCTTGGACAGGCGGCTTGAAACACTAGATGATTTTGGTGATGAGGTCATGGACAAGGATAGCGGAAATGCTAACTTTGAGTAATGGGCGCTCAAGTTCAATGCATTCGACTAAACTTTTTGAAAGTGGTAGCTCCAAAGTTGACTAAATTAAAGGTAAATAATCTGGTGGTTTTAGTTTTAGACTGAGAAAGAGTTTAATGATGATTTAATTTAACCCGGTCAAATAATTTTCTTCCATTTAAAATCGTTATGAAATCCTAGAAAATGTGGTATGTTTTGTTGGTGTCTCTCCTTCATTTGATCACTATTGTTTTGTTGCTTGAAAAACTAGCACCTGATTAAAGACTTGCGGCGATGGTTCTCCTGGCCATTTAGTGTCTTGTACAATTGTACTTGTATTATAAGGCTATTCATATGATATATGACTAGGCTGACATTGCCGAGTTTATCAAAGTGGTTTCTAATAAAACAGTGTTTTTCAGCTCCCATAGTTTTGAGTCATTGTCATTTTGTAGTTTTAACTAAGCCTACTTGTTTTACCGCATTACAGGGGCCATATTATTGTGGTGTTGGTGCTGACAAAGCCTTTGGGTGTGACATCGTTGATTCGCATTACAAAGCCTGCCTTCTATGCAGGTATCAACATTAGCGGAATCAACGGAGAAGTGATGCTAGGACAAGTATTATTATTGATATTTTGTCCTCTTTTTCCTTTGTTGCTTTCTCCGTACCTTGTAATTATATATATATTTTATAGCTCAACCGAGATTTTTTCAAGATGATGAAGATGAATGGAAATGGTGATTTTGAGGTGTAGGATGGTTAGGGGAGTTTTGCTAGGCCTGTTGATTGTAGGTGAAAATTAAAATATCAATATTTTTTTTAAAAAATAAATACCTTTCCCACGGTCCATAGCCGTCGCAAAAGCACTTTTTCCCACGGTCGTTCACTTTACCCACGGTTAAATAACAACAAACCAAAAACCAAAATTCACGACGCAACAGCAAATCCCACGAACTAAGACCGTAGGAAATATCTTTTCCCACGGATTCTAACTGTCGGTAAAACTAATCTTTCCCCACGGACTACAACTGTGGGAAATATTGACTTTTTCCGACGGCTTTTCCTATGGGTTTAAGCCGTGGCAATACCGACGGCAATGACCGTCGCAAAGACCGTCGCTATTGGTGAGCTTTACCGACGGTCATGACTGTCGGCAGACCATTTCCGACGCACAAAAAGCCCACGGTCCTCCAATGGTCCAAAACCGTGGGAAAAGCCCTTTTCCCACAGTTTTGGACCGTGGCGTAAAACCTGTTTTCCCACAGTTTTAGAGCTACTCACACCAGCATTTTTATAATGCTAACCCGATTTGCATGTTTGCTTATCGGGTGTGTTCATTAAATGAACACAGTTGATAAGTCTTGACAGGTTTAGTGTTGAAGAAGATTGGTTGCTGCTTGTGGTTTGCGTTAGCGTCGCATTTCAAGATAGGCTTTGTTTTCCTTTGAGGTGATATAGATTTTCAGTTGAGATAAGGTTATTTGCATTTTCATTTTGTAAATTTTTGTAATGAAGATGACTTTGGTTTAAGATTAAAATTTTTATTGGTTTTTAAATTATCCGCATATTTAAACTGTTTATGGGTTTTTGGAAGTGGAGAGTGCGTCACACCTCGGAGATCAAAAAGTCGGGAACAAATAATGTTTTTCCGAATTCTGTCGAAATTCGGGGTGTGACATCCACCATTCGATAGTAGCACGTACGTATGTGGTGGATACATGGTTGAAGCTAGTCTCCCTCACAAACCTCCTTGCCCCATCCGGCCGGTGCCTCGGGAGGATGCACTTCCGCTTTGCTCGGGTGGTGGTTCATGCATCTCATCTGCATCTTCTATACCAATAGGTTCTATCCCATCATGAACAATAGGATTCTCATCATGAGCTTCAAACTCATGGTTCTCTCGCATTCTCAATGCCTTCTCGCGCTCCACAAGAGGAACTTTTGGTTCGAATCAACAAGATCATTGGTGAAAGCCCGTAGCTTCCTTACCCTTCTCAAAGTCTCGCTATGGTTTGGTCTTCTAAGAACACAACATCTCGACTTTGGATTACCTTCTTGTTAATCGGATCATAGAGTTTGTAACCAAACTTTTCATCTCCATAACCCAGAAAAATGCACTGCTTGGCTTTGTCATCAAGCTTGGATCTCTCATCCTTCTGAATATGCACAAATGCCCCGCACCCAAATACCCCAGTATCCATAATCAACATCTCTGCCGACCATACTCTCTCTGGATAATCACTATTCAGAGGCTTTGCCGGCGACAAGTTGATCACATGCACGGCTGTACGCATTGCTTCTACCCAGTAGCTTCTAGGTAACTTAGAGTGAGATAGCATGCATCTCATCCTCTCTACAATGGTACGGTTCATTCTCTCTGCTATTCCATTCTGTTGCGGTGTCTTGGGAACGGTCTGCTCATGACGAATCCTATGACTCTAGCAATACTCTTCAAATGACCCAATGTACTCACCCCCATTATCTGAGCGAATACACTTCAACAACTTCCCAAATCTCTCTTTCCACCATGCCGGAATTTCTCAAACACGCCAAGTACTTCATCCTTGGTCTTCGACTATAGGCCCATATCTTTCTTGACGATCATCAATGAATATCAAGAAGTCTGAAGCTCCCCGGTGGGACTTTACTCTCATAGGACCACATAAGTCCAGTGTTATTATACTAGTTCAAGGGACGTTGTCCTTTCGTGAGACGGAATCTTTGGAAAGACACCTGTGTTTGCTTTCCTACCAAACAATGAGTACATCTATTTAAATGTGTACCTTTTAATGTCCGGCATGGCCTTTTGCTTAGCAAGAACTTCCATCCCTTTTATGCCCGTATGACCGCGGTCTCTTGTTGCACCGATTCGGATGAAGCTTCTTCTTCTTCACAAGATTCGCTTCGCTTTACACAAACTAGCCTCGTGTTTTGTAAAGAGAGCAAGTTTTCTTTCCTCCGGCTACTACAATGGAACCTCTCTTTCGGTTTCCATACCCCGCTACCAAACGAGTTTACAAAGTTAACGCCATCTAATTTCCCGCCGAAATTAGGTTTAGCCGATGTCGGGGACATGTCTTACATCCTTGAGTGTCAAAGGTGTAGCCGACATTGGTTTCTATATGAACATCTCCAATGCCTATAATCTTCGAGATGCCATCATTACCCATCCTTACTTCACCATATTCACCATACCGTAGGTAGTGAAGAATCCCCCGTGGTGTGGCGTGATAGGATGCTCCTCAGATCTATCACCCACTCGTATCCTCGACATGAGGTACTAAGACAAAGACACACCACACCGACACAATTCCCACTAGGTCGCCGACTAGTGCGGTAGTATCTCTCGCCTGTGTTTCCGTTCCTCGCACCATGTCTTCATGTACCGCGCTTATTCTTCTCATCCCTCTTCGATTGTTCTCGCACTCATATCCGAAGTGGCCTTTGGTGGCACAATAGTAACATTGCCTCTCTGCCTTAGGAGTTCTAGCTTCACCCCTAGATTTATACGTCATCACCTCTAGAACGAGATGGTTTTCGTTTCGACCTCTCCCCGTTTCTCGTGAAAGGATCTCCGGTGAGAGGAGCCGCTTCTTGCACTCCTTCTAGTCTCCTCATTCAACAAAGACGTGGTAGCCATCTCCATGGTAATAATTCCATCCTTGGGTCGCTCCATGTAGAAAACCGCTAATGTCTCCCAACTTTCGTGTAGAGAGCCTAATAGAAACAAAGCCTCAACTTCGCCTCCCAAATTGATCTTCATCAAATGCATCCGATTGATGATATTCTCGTACTTCATTAAGATGCTCGGACATTGAAGAACCTTCTTGGTACTTCGTGGTTCAGAACTTCTTAACGACTAGCACTTTGTTTCCACCCGACTTCCCTCTCATAAAGGTCTTCGAAGTTTCTTCCACGCATGAACGTTGTAGTCTCTTTGGGACACATGGTGAAAGACACCGCCCGTCAATCCATCAATCGAATGTATCCAATCGCTTTTACGTCAAGCTTTTTCCACTCGGCCTTTCATCAGTCTTTTTCGGTTTTACTCCTCATTCTCAATGGGAAGTGCCAAGTCCTTGCGGTTATAAGTTATTTAAATCTTGGCTTTCCAGATGGTGTAGTTCTTCCTATTCAGACTCATCATACGAGTGTTCATGGAATGGTCCATCTCTACAAGTTATTTAACCTCAAATCTTCTCTCGGGAATTTAAACCAAACACCTTCCCGACCAAGATTCGATAACACCCTAGGCTATTCTAACCAAGGCTCTGATACCACTTGTTGGGGATTATACCAATACCAATCGATTCCCCCACTACACAGATAATTTGTTTATGGAAACAATTCAACTCCGGACAAAAATCTAAATATCAACTACAACCTATACTAACATGCCCAACTCGCTAAACAACTATCAACAACAAATAATAATGCAAAGCAGTAAAGGCAAACCACAAAACAAAGATTTACCGTGGTTCGGCCAATGATGCCTACTTCCACAAGAGCCGTTTTTTTATAAAGTGGGAAGGAAGATTACAATCTCTCCTTCAGTCTCACACTTATTAGATCACTCTTATCTCTTTACTGGGGTTGTATCTCCAGAAAGGTTATCTCTTAATCTTGATAGCTTTCAAGATTGAGTTTCTCTCTTTGTTTTAGTCCGGATTCCAATCCTTGACTTGGTTTTGGTTAGGTTTTCCAAAACCTTGATTTTGGTTTTTTTATCTCCAAAACCAAATTTCAAGGTTCTTGTGATGAAGCCCACGAAGATTAGACTCATGCTGGTGCGCTTTTTGAGCGCTGGTCGTCCAAACACTGGAGTCACGGCGCTGGTCGCACTCGAACACCGGGATCGATTCAAAGGCACAGCGCTAGGTAAAGCCTCGAGCCTTGGTGGGCTCGACATATCAACGCCGAATCAACTCTCTGTTTCTCTCCAGCTCTGTTTCTCTTCTCATGTGAGGGATAACTCCAACACGTTTTCCTCTAGTCGTTACTAGAAGCAAGTATTTCCAGTTTAAGTTAATTCCCTTCTTTCATTATTAGCAAACGTTAACGGGATTTCATTTTCAATCTTTTTCATGTAAATGTTTATATATTTAAAGTTGCAAGTAGTTTTGACATTTCTTAACATTGAGTCTGAGTCCATTTTAACTAGTTCTAATACTTGGGCTGATTTGGATAAATTGTTAAGTTTCTTTTCAAGATCTGTTTTTGATGAAAGTAAAGTTTGGAGTTGAAGATCTATACCTCTTTGATAAGCTATACATTCATGTAGATGACGTGTCATTGCACCAACGTCTGTTAAGTTACGTATTTGAGATAATGCTTCTGTTGTTCCAAAGTTTAATGATGAAATGTTATTATTTGTTTCTTCCACTTGTTCAGTTTGAGATACGAGGTGAAGCCATTTCTTTTAAGATGAGATTAAACAGTTACATGCCGACTTTGCTCATGGGTTCGGCTGCTACAAGTGTCGACATGGGCGTATAGTTTTGTGTCCTCACCCTACTTTCTTGTGGCAAAAGAACGTCACCTTATGTGCACTTTGCGGACCTTGGATCAGCCACCTTTTGAATAGTGAGTATCCAAAGTTTTAGCTGGAGAAGAGTATAATATTTGGACATATATATGCTCTAACACATATGCAAACCGTGCTACTCCATTGAGGTTTTTTTTTTCCTCAAGTTTTGAAACCCGTCATTCAAGATCGATAATTAGTATGGGTTTTTTAGATTCTATTTGTAATTACATAGGGGAGGCACATCTAATTTAATATAAAAAATAATTATGTTATTTAAGTGACATTAGAAAGTTTTTTTTCTAAATTATTATTAAAAGAGGACTTGTTCTAAATTCAGAAAGAAAAATAGAAAATAATTATATAATTTAAATTACATTAAAGAGGTTTTTTTTTTAATTATTAATAAAAAGGAATTTCTAATTATAATTTTTGTGAGGGAGGTGTTTATAAATTGAATAAATAGAGAGATTTCAATTTGCCTACTCCACAGTGGAGAGTGGATTCCTCAAAACCCGAGTTTTGAGATGGCTGATGGGAGCATAGTACAAAATATCCTGATATATCGCGATATTTGGAGATATATATCCACATTTTAGAGAAAGATAAATAAATATCAATGATATGTTCGAGATATATATAAAATCTGCATAATCGACAATATTTTGACAATATTTGCGATATTTGTGATATTTGGAGATATTTTGTGATATTTGGAGATATTTGGTGATATTTTGTGTATATAACAATTTTATTTAATATTTACCATTATATTTCAAATAAATATAAATAATGTATTATTATATATCAAAAAATATCTACAATATCCATAATATTTGTCGATATTTTAGATATATCTACGATATTTGCATGTGAAACAATGTCAAATATCTCCAAAGAAAAAGATATATCCACGATACATATCTAGAAATTGAATATCGATAAATACCAATATCCTGATATTTTGTACTATGGATA
Source organism: Coptis chinensis (assembly GCF_015680905.1). Taxonomy (NCBI): domain Eukaryota; kingdom Viridiplantae; phylum Streptophyta; class Magnoliopsida; order Ranunculales; family Ranunculaceae; genus Coptis; species Coptis chinensis. Next base: position 77,938,415 of record NC_141463.1, on the reverse strand, counting down.
GGAGTATTTGGGGAATTAAAGTAACGATAAATGCCCTACGTGCTCAAAAGTAGGAAAAGAACTCGAGTACGGTTTGGGATTAGGATTTGGAGTTGAACCGAATTTCTGTTTTAGTGAACAAGTACGGTTTGGGACTTTCGCCAGGGCCACCTTTGAATCAGCACTGGACTATGGAACCAAGATATAGTCTAGTGACTTTAGTAGTCTAACAAATTGGAGATGTTAGACACTACATTTTATCTGAAGGGATGAAGCACTCGACTATGGTCTATGGAACCAATGAACCATGTATGCATGTCCAATCTGACTATGGTCTATGGAACCAATGAACCATGTATGCATGTCCAATCTGACTATGGTCTATGGAACCAATGAACCATGTATGCATGTCCAATCTTTCGGAGAATTGTCCAATTTTTAGCTCTGAGATTCTTGTGTGTATGTGTTTGCCTTGTGATCACTGGTAAACAGTCTAATTAGACAATTACCATGAAAAATCAATTTAATTATGTTTCAATCCAGAATCTTGAAATCTACAATCTAATCAGTTTATAGCAATTATTCAACCAATTGGATTTTGTTCAACTACCTTGAAAGTTGAAACAAAAGGTAAAATAAAACAAAAACTATTAAAAGAAATACGTTTAATCCTTTGCAGACAAAGAAAAACACAATGATTCATGTCAACTTAAAAGTAAAAGGTGTATCAATTAAATCATTAATAACTAGGGTATGCCCGTGTCTACGGCCTGCGAGGCATTGACGTGCTTGAGGCTACCTCGATGTGCCTTACGGTCGGTCTACGATCTGGGTTCTTTCCTAGCATGCTCTTGATCTTACGTTTCGTGCAAAGTGAATGCGATTCCATCTTAACTGTAATTTTTCTAAAAACTACATTTAAGATATAAAGTCTGAAGATATGTTTATGATGTGGATCAAGTACCCTCATTTTATTCCAACTTTCATTTTCCGAAACATCCACAACAAACATCACCGACACCAAAGATCAATATTGCGAATAACATAGAATCCAATCCCTGGGGCCTGACACTATCAACATCCAGATTAAGACAAACTCATAGTAAGAAATCAATATACTACAATAACATACCATAAGTTTTAGAATTCTGATCAAAACTTGTATAATCATAGAGACGCCAATAAATGACATCCCCTGCACTTTAACTTCTAGAGAAGCACCTACTCGACATTTGTTTCAGCAACAATCACAAGAAAAACTTCCACTTACGAAGTAACGTAACCATTTAGAATTGCCTTTTATTGGGTAAAACTACTCCTAAACAAATCAAGTCCAGACTTCATCAAGAAAATATTCATAATAATATCATGGATGATTAGATATTGTGACATAACCATAAGTTCAGTATTGGTTTTTGCTCTGTAAGTGGAAATTGTATTAACTGTATGAAAAGAAAAAGAGAAAAAGAAAAAGCATTACAATTTTGTTGCAGTCTCTCCATTCTACCTGGTCTTAGAGACCAAACAAAAAAGGAGACTATCCATTTCTAAATCTAAAATAACTCAAATGGTGGTCCTCCACTTTATAGAGAAATGGAGATCTCCCAACAAAAGTTTCCATGACTTTGGGACCTAAAAAGTAACACCATGATTGGCATACGGTCGGTACCAAGAAATTGACTTCTCGCCACGTTGATGTGATGACAACATGACTGAGGTCTTCCATTTCTTGTAACCATCTACTCGTCATGCACCATGGTACATCCCGATTCCCAAAAGCTTGAACTGCCGAAGTTGAATCGATTCGATCCAGATTTTAACCCATCCTTGTCTTGGCGCCCATTCCATGGCCTCCAAATTCCACGATAGCCCAACATTCAAAAGCGTAAAAGCTTGTTGTAGGCGTGACCGCGTGAGCCCTTATCGAGAGCTCCCACCACTTCACCTTGGTTGTTCACGCAAGTCACCCCTAAACCAAACTAGTTATGGGTTACCCTTTGCGACTCCATCCGTGTTAAGTTTAAGAAAGCTCAAAAACAGAGGAAACCACTTACATTGTTTAATCGTCGGGCACTTAGGCTGCCTAGAGTTCATCTTTTGTAGGACATTGAGATCATAGTTCGTTGTGGTACCCTTGGATAAGAGCTCTGCACAATACAACCATCTTACATCTGACTGCAGAGAAATTGACGTTGTCGAAGATAAGTCGGTTTCTGTTCTTCCATATTTCCACCATTATTGCACCCAGAGTGGCAACTCCCCAAAGGTCCTTTATAAAGGAACTTGTTGAATTTGCCATAGCCAGAGCTTGTTGAAAAGAATTGGCACCCTATTGGATGCAAAATGGTTCATAAAGCCAAACCCAAATGCTTTGGCTCACCTTGCAATCCCATAAAAGGTGCTGCAAGTCTTCTTCATGCTCACCACACTGAGACAATAGGGTATGCCCGTGCCTTTTCCACGCCAGGCGGCCGTCGGCGTGCCCTCGGGCGCTTACCTCGACGCTCGACGTGCCTTACGGTTGGTCTACGATCTGGGTTCTTTCGTAGCATGCTATTGATCATACGTTTCCTGCAAAGTAATCATATTCACTCTCCGGCGTTTAAGTGAATCTCGGAGCACTTGATTAGGGGTGTGGGAACATATTTCAGCGTAGCGATTGTGGTCGCAGCATTAGCAATTTTGCATACTTCTAAATTTATATGCCACAAGTTAACCAAATAACAAAATGGAAAACACCTACAGCTGTAGCTAAGAATACAAATCGAAAAAAACTCAACCAGAAAGAATATGTAATTCTCATTTTGAAATGTGTAATTCTATCTTTCTAAAAGAGTATGGAAGTAAAAAAAAATAATATATCATTACCTTCAAACGAAATGAATATTTGTTGCTGTCACGCTTTAAAATATTAAATAATTCAGCAGTAGTTGCTCTTGGTGTAAGTCCTGGATTACTCTCAGATCCATATATTGTAAATGTCTTTCCTGATCCAGTTTGGCCACAAATATGCAAACATTATATCCATCCACCGTTAATTGAACCAGAGACTGGGAAGAAATATAGAAATTAGATAAATAGTATCTGAGGCACTTACAACTGTACAGGTAAACAAAGAAAAAACAACTCAGAAAAAGCATATTCATAATTTAACAGTAGAACTTGAAGTAACACTTTTGACCACCCTTTGTATCATCAAAAACATCTTCTTGAGAAGCATCATTATCAAAGACATGATCATAAAGGTGTTGTCTGATCTTATCATCTTTCCACGGATGTTAAACTGTGAACTCATCGATACTCCTAAGAACGTTATTTTGTCTATCAGCAATTTCCTTCTCATTAAGTGGCCGCAAGCGGCAAAAAACTCTAATCTTGCCCTTCATATCTGCAAGCATATGTCCTCATAAATACATGGTTTCCCTATAATGATAATTGTTCTGAATTTTTTTGATTAATATAGGTAAAAAGAAAATATTTAACTATGTATTTTTCTCAAATTCATAAAAAAAAAAAAAAAAAAAAAAAAAAAAAAAAAAAATTGCATTCGAAACAAACACCTTCTATGGTGTTGAAGTATTGTTTTCTTAAAATTTGTTCTTCCTTGTAAAGTGCTTCTAATTCTAGCAGTTGAGCCTCTTGTTTCTTCAAAAGAGAAGCACTTTGTTCGTTTTTTCTATCAATATCCTGACAACATACATTTTACTCATTAGGAAGATGACTTTTTAGTTATAAGAGCACTACAAATGCATGGAAGAAAAACGTGAAAAAATATAACTTCAACATTTAAACCTCAAACTAAGGTTATGATAGAAATATAACTTGTTTTTACAATAATTGTGTTTCAAACCATCGCCATGTACCAATTATATCAAGAACAACTGGTCTAGTAATGTTAAGATATTTTTATACGTAGAAAGGTGTCCAGTGGCTTTCTGGTAAAGGCTTGGGAGGTTGTCTTTCACCTCAACGGGAAAAAAAGAGGAGAGTGAAGGGTTCACGTACGGGACGGGCTCAGTGGCTAAACTAACAAAAGTAGTCCAAGAAAAAAACAGAAAAGTAAACTTTAGATTTTGCTGCATAAGCTGTTTTCCCGCATCATATTATTGTGATTCAGCGAAGTTTTAGGAGATGATAGAGAAGTCTTGCATGGCAAAAGTCCTTGTTGGTCCATTTTCCCTAAAAGGAATGAAATTATTCAATTATTTCTCATTAAAATAAAATGATCACAATAGCCCAGAAATGGAAGCTAAAGTCGAGGGTTTTTTTATTATTTGGTATACTTTTTGACTTGCTTAGGGTGCATCATATAAGTCTGATTGGTATCTTTTTAATCTTATCAGATGCACCCCTACGTGCATTTCCACCATCCGCTGTAAGCCTGTAACAAGATCTAGCTATTATCGTCTGACTGAAGATTTTGATAATAAAGATTGGGTTAATAGTATGGGAGAACAAGTTTCTCAGAAGTTTGATTCATATCTAAGTTGTCCTTATCCTACTAAATTCAGCCAGATGCCCAGATGTTTGACTGTAGACATTGGTTTATTATCATGAAGAGACCTGATGCTGGATACCTTTCTGTGCAAATGACGATTGGTTTCTATTTTCATACACTCTACAATTGTTGGAAGGTAAAACGTAGTTCTCTAATTTAGGAATGGAATGGAATTTTCAATCTCATTTTTTATTATTAATGTGATTTCTGCTTTGTTCGTGCTAGCTTTATTAGATTGAGTAAATACTGGATAAACGTTTCCAGGATATTGTCTTCAGATGGGAGTCTTTGATTTGACTTGTTAGCAAGTTTTACTGTACTTGTTAATGTTTCTGACTTTGTATTGGTAATGTTCTGATAGGATATCTCATCGTATACTTTGTACTCCTTTGATTATATATGCAAGATTATAGAGAATCTCTTTCTTCTGTTTCTATGCATGGACCAAAGAAGAGGAAAGATATAATTAAGGAAATCAATTAGTTAGATGGCATGCGACCATACGCACAGCAATAGATGCATTCTACATCCATTTGCATTTTATAAATGGGAGGTCTATCTCTCTTAGCTTGAACACTGTATGTGAGCTTTCAAAGTGCTACATCAGTATACATATGTACTTACCCCGAGGATATCCTCATAGGGACGCCAGCCGAGACCGTCCGAAAATAAAAAACAAACCCATATTCTCTCTTTCTTTTTGTTTTTGATTTTCGGGCCCAGACTTTTTCCATAATATAACTCTATCCGACTCACAATAGAGAATAATATAATAATAATAGTAATAATAATAATAATAATAATCTTTCGTTCTTCTTATATGCTGTTCACCATCTTTCTGAGGTTTGCATCAATATGACACCTAGAACTAAAGCCAACTCCAATGGTGCTCTTCATGTGTAACCATATACCCAGTGCTTCAGTTCACACTCCTGGTAATAGCAGCCTAAGCTGTTCCAACTTTGTGTCGTGCGTCTTCCAAATTAAGCCAACCAGAAAGCAAAGGTATATCCCCACAATTCTACTAAGGACCCCCATTTCGTCCACCCATTTGTCGATGATAAGAGCTGTTGCTGTTTGAAACAATAGTTGAAGGCAATCCATGCGCAAGATAGACTTAGCATAAGAACCTTAGAAATCCTGGCTTTTGATTCTCCACTCACTGACCTAGGTAACTGAAGGTTTTATATATGCATTTCTAGGTTAGGGGGCTAGTAAACAGTTACCATATTGTTAAATAAATACATTTTTAGAAGTTCGATATGCTATGGTTTTTGATATTTTTCATTTTTCTGTGATTTGCTCAAGGTGTGTGATATTTTTCATTTTTCATTTTTTGTTTGCAGCCCTAGTTACCCCTTTATGCTGTTGGGAAGCTGAAACTGATTCAGTACACGTACATCATTCTATCTGTGAATACTAATGAAGAGACTAAAAATTCTTAAGCTTCGTAAGTATGGATTGAGGGATTTGCTGGTGTATCTGGCGGTGTATCTATATGAGGTTTGGCCTGGGCCAACGTATTATTGACCAAAACACAAGGTGGTGTGAGCGTTCAGAAAATGGTGGAATTGTTACGTAAATGAATGCGGAAGCGTGACAATTGGACAAAGAAGATTGAATGTGGTGATAGAAATCGACAAAAAACAAATCAATTAAAACACTTACCAATGCAAAGCGAATAACCAATAGAAGTGGAGACGAGATTTACGTGGTTTGGCGTTAGCTTAATCCACCAAGCAAAAGAGGAGAATTTTACTAATCAAGAGATAAACAAATAGAGTACAATCACTCACAAACGAATCCCGAAGAATTCACAAACTCTCTCTCACAAATTGAACCTTACAAATCCCACCAACTGGTCTCGTATTTATAGAGGTGGGTATCAAATTAGAATCCTATTTATAATAGGAAACCAAAACCTTAACTGTGTGGTTTATCCAAATCTGAGTCGTATACCAACAATTCTCCACCTCGGTGAAGATTTATCCAAATCTGAGCCGATCAACCGAATAGCAAATCCCATCTTCAAAGCACAAATGTCCGAAGGACCAAACAAATAACAAAATGTCTTGAAGGACCAAATACGATCAGACCACATAGTGGCTGCCTACGTACCCTTATTAAAATATCAAGCCGACCGTAGTTCACCAATGCCCTTAAGAGCCAAATCATCTCAAATGAAGGATATGAATCAAATTCAAACAATGTTGAAACTTGATTCCAGAAACCACTTTGGTTAACATATCAGCTGGGTTCTCCTTGGTGTCTATCTTAGTGAGTAAGATATCACCCTCCTCTAAAATTTCTTTGACAAAGTGAAAACGCACATCAATGTGCTTCGTACGGGCATGATGAACTTGGTTCTTGGTCAAATATATAGCACTCATGCTATCACAAAGGAATCTCGAAAAATTCCACGCACAATACCCAAGTCATCTAACAAACCCTCGCAACCAAATAGCCTTTTCATAGCCTCGGTCCACCGCCATATATTCTCCTGCATGCGTGAGACAATGCAACTGTAGACTGCAAAATAGACCTCCAACTTACCGGAGCACCAGCTAAAGTAAATACATACCCAGTAGTGGACTGGCGCTTATCCAAATCACCTGCATAGTCAGAGTCCACATAACCCACACAAAGCTTACTAGTATCCCTCTCAAACATCAAACCAACATCTACAGCACCAAGAATGTATCGTAGAATCCATTTCACAGCTTGCCAGTGTTTCTTCCCAGGGTTATACATATATCTACTAACAACACTAACAGCTTGTGAAATGTCTGGCCTAGTACACATCATCACATACATCAAACTACCAACAACACTTGCATATGAAACATGAGTCATGTACTCACGCTCCTCATTTGAACTCGGAGACATAGTAGCACTAAGTTTAAAATGAGGGGCAAGAGGTGTACTCACAGACTTAGTGTTCCCATCAATACCAAACTTCTGTAGTACCTTCTTCAAATATGTCTTTTGAGACAAACAAACTATGCCTTTTGCTCTATCTCTCTGAATCTCCATGCCAAGAATCTTCTTAGCTTCACCCAAGTCCTTCATCTCAAATTCTGAGGACAAAAGCTGTTTAAGCTTATCAATCTCAGTCTTGCTTCTTGAGGCTATAAGCATATCATCAACATACAAGAGCAAGTAGATGAAAGAACCATCATGTAGTTTATGCGAAAATAGACACAATGATCGTAGTGACTTCTTGTGTACTTGAGCCCTAGCATAAATCGATCAAACCGCTTGTACCGCCTGCAGACTGCTTTCAAACCATATAGCGATTTTTTCAGTTTACACACCAAATCCTCTTTGCTTGCAACTTTAAACCCACTTGGCTGAGTCATATAGATCTCATCTTCTAAATCACCATGTAAAAAAACAGTTTTTACATCGAGCTGGGCTAGCTCCAAATCATACTGAGTTACCAAGGCCAAAAGGATGCGTATGGAGGAGTGCTTCACAACCGGAGAAAACACCTCATTATAGTCAATCCCCTCCCTCTGAGCGTAGCCTTTAGCTACCCATCTTGCCTTGTAACGTAACTCATTACTTAGAGATCCTTTTTTCAATGCAAACACCCATTTCCCGCCAATCGCCTTCTTACCCGTAGGTAACTTTACAAGCACCCAGGTATCATTCTTATGAAGAGATTGCATCTCCTCATCCATAGCTGTCTTCCACCTTTTTGACTTGGAGCACTGGATTGCTCCATAATATGAGGAAGGAACATCTTCATCAAGACTTTCAATAACAAGAAGTGCATAGGTAACGTAATCGTTTAGCCAATACAATGGGGGAACATTTCTTTTAGATTTACCAGTTGCAATAGGCTCATGAACCGGAGCTAAAGGACCAACATTCATCTGCTCCTCTAATGGAGTCATATCCTCTGCATCATCATTTGTTCCATCACCTGTAATCACTATTTTTCGTGTCTTCAACCGAACATTAATCGACTGACTATCCATGGTTGCCAATCTACTAGATACAGAACCATCTGGACTAGGTGAAGACGCATCAATCTCCACCTGCTGCAATACCTCTTTGGCCATACTCTCCACCTGCTGAGAGTCAACAGACTTCAATATAGAAGCCTCATCAAATGTCACATCTCTGCTCAAAATGAATTTCTTATCTTTCGGATCCCATAGCTTATAACCTTTAACTCCACTTTTCAGACCCACAAATATAGCTTTCTTTGCTCTAGGATCCAACTTACCATCTTTGACATGAAAGTAAGCAGGACACCCAAACACACGAAGGGAATCATAATCCTGAGCAGGTTTACCAGACCAAACCTCCATAGGAGTTTTACCTCTAATTGCAGCCGAAGGCAACCTGTTAACAAGGTAGCATGCATAACTCCGCGACACCGACCCAAAAACGGCTTTGCCCGAATCCAAAGATTAGATAACATACACCGCACTTTCTCCATTAGAGTACGGTTCATACGCTCAACTACCCCATTCTGTTACAGCGTACCTTTCACTGTGAAGTGCCTCTCTATTCCCTCATTCTGACATACTTGCAAGAACGGATCACTCGTATATTCACCACCATTATCGGGTTGAGTCTTTTGATCTTTCGCGGTCGAGTTTCAATCAACTTCTTCCACTTCACAATGATATCTAGAACTTCATCCACTTCACAAAGATATCTAGAACTTCATCCTTGTTTCTCATGGTATATACCCACAAACGCCTAGAGTAATCATCAACAAATGTCACATAATAATGTTTGTTCCCTCCAAGAGATGCATTCCTAGAAGGACCCCAAACATCCGAATAAACATAATCAAGGGTTCCACGCATACGGTGGATAACGGTGCCAAACTTTATCCTTGTCTGCTTGCCCATAACACAATGCTCACAAAAATCCAACTTACAGGTCTTAGCACCTTTCAACAATCCTTGTTTTATTAACGTTTGCATGGACTTCTCACCTGCATGTGCAAGACACATATGCCATAATCTGGTGGCCTCCTTAGCAACTGCCTCTGAATACTCAGTAACAGCTACTTCTCCACTAACTGTACCACCCTTCAAATAGTACAAGTTATTCTGACGTATGTCTTTCATGATAACCATTACTCCAGAAACTATCTTTAGAACACCACTGTCAATGACTACCTTGTAGCCTTTAGCTTCTAAAGTACTAACAGAGATAAGATTCTTCTTTAAAGCGGGAACATATCGAACATCTTTTATTTCTTTAACTGTTTCATCATACATCTTGAGACGAATATTACCCATCCCCATAATGCGACAGGGTTGATCATTCCCCATCAACACATCACCACTTTCAAGCTCCTTGAAACTTGTAAACCACTCCCTTATGGGACAAACATGATAGGTAGCACCCGTATCTAAAATCCAATGACTGGAATCAATGAAACAAATACTCGATGTAACAGGAAAAGAGAAATTTGAACTATCAGAATCATTACCTCCTTGAGCAATGTTGACATTAGACTGTTTCTGCTTAGTATCTTTCTGCTTGTATTTCAACTTCTTGTAGTCCTTCTTCCAATGTCCAACCTCATGACAAAAAGCACACTCATCACGGGCTAGATTTCGCCCTCTCGACTTGGAACGAGATTTACTTCTTCCACCACTGTGAGTTTGGGCGGTCATTAGACCTCCCTCTTACCACAAAAAGCAAAGTTAGGCCGACTCTTTTGACTCCTTTTCATTGGTGTTCATCATATCCCAACTTGTCAACGCAGACTGCACCTCAGAATAGTTCAAAGCTTTCTTCTCGAACATAATGGTGGTTTTTATATGCCCATACTCCTCCTTGGGAAGAGATCTCAACAAATGGAAAGCTTTGTCTTCATCCTTTGTTTCTTCTTCAATGTTCAACAAGTCGGTAAGTAACTTGTTAAACTCGATCATATGCTGGGACAATGAAATACCTTCTTTCTTTCTCATATCATACAACTTTGATTTCATAAAGACATGACCTTCTATTGTCTTATCTAAGTACTTCTCTTCAAGGATTCTCCAGATTTCCTTGGCCGAAGTCTCATTGAGAACAAGGTACTTCACGTCCCTAGCCAAACACGATCTTATGATACCACAAGCTCGCCTATTTTTTTTAACCCAAACACTCTCCTCTATATCCGATGGTTTTTCGTCTAACACATCATCCAAGTCTTGTTGGCATAGTGCATCTATAACTTCACAACACCACATACTAAAATTGTTAGATCCATCGAATTTCTCCACATCAATCCTTGCATGGTTAATATTCAAAGTCGTAGGAGGTGATTTCTCCTTAGACGTCATAGAAGTAGTACCCGATGGAGGATCCGTCGCCATACTTTCTCAAACTTTCATATACCACAAAACAATCAATAAACCAACAAAAGAAGCCCTAGGTAGAACCTTGGCTCCGATACCAATTTGTTACGTAAACGAATGCGGAAGCGTGACAATTGGACAAAGAAGATTGAATGTGGTGATAGAAATCGACAAAAAACAAATCAATTAAAACACTTACCAATGCAAAGCGAATAACCAATAGAAGTGGAGACGAGATTTACGTGGTTTGGCGTTAGCCTAATCTACCAAGCAAAAGAGGAGAATTTTACTAATCAAGAGATAAACAAATAGGTACAATCACTCACAAACGAATCCCGAAGAATTCACAAACTCTCTCTCACAAATTGAACCTTACAAATCCCACCAACTGGTCTCGTATTTATAGAGGTGGGTATCAAATTAGAATCCTATTTAGAATAGGAAACCAAAACCTTAACTGTGTGGTTTATCCAAATCTGAGTCGTATACCAACATGAATCATTACCAATTCATGTCTTTAAAATGTTGTATGGTTTCCTACTCTGACCTAAAGCATCCCCACAAAAATCAGGTCATTTAGATATGTATATATAACATTATCAAAATTGTAGTGCAAAAGTGGAAATTTTAGACCAACAGATAACTGCTGAACTTGGAACACAACTTGAATAGGTTACACAATGAAATGGGTGTGTCAGAGTTATGTATAAAGGCTTGTGTGTCCATCTTCGAATATATTCATTTTGTTTGTTTGATAATAATAGTGGAAAATCAAAGAGGCAGACATTGAGATTAATTTAATTGAAATGATCTACTAAAATCTTGCTTATTTCATTCATAAGCTGCACTAATTGTGTTTTTTGGGAGCGTCATATTCCACAAAATAATATACTGAGAAGTATAGCATTGGTGGTACTTGGCAACTCTATATATCCATGGCGTTGTTAGGAGTTATAGGATGTTGCCTACATTTTTTTTTGGACACAATGACCCATGGCGTTGTTAGGACGACTTATAGTCTCTAAAATGTCATAACAACTTGCTACTGGTTTTGCTGAGATGGACACATACGAACCAACAAGAAATAGCCCAAGTATGAACATTTGGACATACAGGTCAAGAGTACCCCTGGAAAATCTAACCTTGATCCTTCTTCTCATCTCAATCACAAGACATTGATGCAGAAGTCAACACTAAGGGACTATGTTCATGAGAAGAATGCGAAGAGTAATACTATACTGAGTCACTGACACAGGAAAAATGACACAGTCAAAACACAGTGACATGACATGTTGCAATATTAATGTTGTACTGGTGAAAGTAAGAGCCAAAAATTTATTTTCTTTTATTCAAAACACTTCTTCTCTTTCTATTACCATCTTTCCATTCTTATTTTGTCATTCTCATCTTTTTTTCATAGCAAACCATCCAATCCATTGATTTTTCATAATGCAACATTGATGTTGCAGTAGTTTTCATGGTGCAACATTAATGTTGAAGTGATATTTCTCGGTGTAACATTAACGTTGCAATGGTTTTCATGGTACAACATCATTGATGTTGCAGTGGTACTTCTCAATGCAACATTGATATTGCAATGGTGGTTTTTCATATTGCAACATTGATGTTGCAGTGCCACATCACTGTGTCGGTCAACTGTATCAAATTCTCTGTGTCAGTGTAGAATTATTAGAAGAATGCACCCCATATCAAAGATTATGAAAATGATTTGGAACCTTTTATTTATTGAAGACCTTGAAAAGTTAATTTATTCTTATGTCGAATTCATTGGAAAAGTACTTAATTCAAGAGACGATTGGGGAGAAGAGGTGTAATTAATCTTTATTTTCTATACATATTACATTCTATTGTTTTTGTTTTATTGTATGTGCAAACCTGTTTCTATATGTCTTGCAGTTCTTGCTTTCTTGGTTCTTGGTTCGATATATATGGTAGTTTAAAGGTGTGTACGTCATATCCTTTTAGAACTCTAACTCTCTAAATTTTATTAGGGTGATGCATCCAAGGGCTTCATTGGGGTATACGACGCTTCTACAAGAATTCTAGAGTTAGGGGAGAAATTTTCATCGTTCGGATTGTACATAGCATGTGCGGTTTGTGGGTCGCCGTTTGGCTATGTACATGGCCTGTCGGAAACAAAAGACTCCAATGTGGCTGAAGCCGATGCCATTAAGCAATCACACATGTTTATGATGTATGCGTTATGGGGAAGAAAATACATCATTTTAAATGTTAACGATGGGTCATTAAAAAAATTTGCAAATCGATACATAATTAATGAATAAGATGTGGTAGACTTAAGTAGTGTGGTACAGGATGTTCACAATTTAATTAAAAAATCACCGTTCATTCTTAAACAGGAGTTTGCAGTCCCACAGCTAGTGCACCACCTAGCTAGGCATATTTCGAATCTGACTTTTTCCTTAACCTTCAGGCTAGCAAATAAATTCGAGGAGCTAAACAGAGATTATCCATATTGGGGATATCGTTTTTTGGAAGCTGTTGAAGTGAGCAAGAAGTTTTTTCAGAAGTATACAATGTGCAGTGAAGGAGTTGTAGGCATGGACGGAGACAGAATTCTAAATCAGGGGGTGCGAGATTATGTGCACACCCACTCCACCCCACCTCCCAAAAAAACAATTACGTAATTTGTTTTTGTTTTTTTGTCAGAAAGTCTAAACAATAAAAATCAACAAAATTATGCGTTTATTTTAATTCACAAAACTATAGTGCGTTGACTGCTAATATGGATTAACGAAGTTAACTACTTAAACACTTAAGCCATTAATTGATACTAATATGTCATATATATATATATATATATCGGGCCGGCTACGTCGACATACTATTCTAACATACTATCTTGACATACCCAGCAGACCGTCAGATCAAACAGAATCTAACATCCAGATCTACTTCTAAAATACCAAACAAATAATTTTAAAAAAATAAAGGCAAAAATGATATTTACGTTTTTCTCACAAAAGAAAAAGTATTTTCTACGTCTTTATTCACGTTGCTTTTATTGCCGAGTATAATAGCAATTTATAGTGAATATGAAGGTTTAGTTCCTCTCTCAAAAAATTACATGGAGGAGATGAATATCGATCTCATGCTCCCTTCGTTGAAATCGATAATCGTCAATTCCAACCCATTTGCTTCTATTTTCTAGATACTCCCATGTTCATTGAAGATTGACTGAATTCTCGAATTTTCAATTTTGAACTGTTTTTTGTAAAAGATCTTTTTGGTTAACATTTTGTATTTTTCTAGACGCAAAATTTGTGGGAACTGTTCAAGAAAAATACAATTACGTTATAACGCGAATATTTCTCCTATTATAATAGGAATTTTTCCCCTATTGAAAAAGAAAAATCTAACAATTCTAATTAAAATTGGAATCACACTTTTAAATTAAAATAGAATCCTTCTCCCAATTAAAAAATGGGTTTTTAAAACTTAATTACAACAATTTGTTCATAAATTAAAAACGCCACAAGGGTATTTTTTTCTAGCTCTCTTTAAATTTCTCCATCAACTCCTATTAAAACGTGAATTCATCTCCTATTGAAAATAAAATTTTCAGCGCTTCTAATTAAAACATGAATCATTCTCCTATTATAATGGGAATTCCTCTCCTATTGAAAAAAAATAAATCTAACACTTTTAATTAAAACGGAAATCCTTCTCCTATTAAAACGGGAATCGCACTTCTAAATTAAAACAGTATCCCTCATCTAATTGAAAAATGGGTTTTTAAAACTTAATTAAAATAATTTGTTAAGAAATTAAAATGGGTTTTAAAGACTTGATTAAAATTATTTGTTAGGACATTAAAATGGGTTAGCGACGAAAACAATAATCATGATTTATTAGAAAATATCTATATATATATAGTTATGATTGTTAAGTAAGTTTTTAAAAGAGTCGGTGCGTATGCACGAGTCTACTTTTTTTCAAGTAGGAGAGAAGTAACTATTCCTATTGTTTGAAGTTGTTGTTTTATTTTTTCAATTAATTTGATACTGCACCTACTTAATTACTTTACATTTTCTCAAACAGTTCGCGCATATAATAAATTGTTTAATCATTTGTTGTTCTGAATTTGAAAAACGTTGTGTTTGAGTTAAGCATAATGATTGAGCTTCATTTCTATAGTTTGAATTGATATGTTGGTTTAGTTTATTTATCATTCGTATTTCAATTAATTAAAGTTGGATTCGATTTGTGTTCAATTAGGTTGTGTTACTAGAGATGGCTTGGATTTTACGTGGCTCAGCCCGCAAAATGGTAAGTTCATCTTGACTCATGTCGTTGTGGTTTTGGCTTTTGGATACTTGAACAATATGTATTTAATGAATTTCATTTACAATGCAGTTTGTGGCATTAGTTCTTCGTGCAGATGGTAGTAAATTGTGTCAACCTGCGTTTGTTAGACACTTCAAGGTTGCTGGATTCAACATAAATTTTGCCAATTTTTGCAAGGGATATGTGACGACTTCTCATCACAATGATCAATCTTTGTTGATTGGAAATGTAAAACTTAATTCTTAATATTTATTTGTTATTTTGTTGACTAGATATTTGTTAATATCTATTTTTGTGATATTTTTCATTTGTTGTTGACTGATTTAGGTTAAAGTCTATGTTGACGGATCTTATAGAGGGAATAAAGGTGGTTTTGGGGTGATTATTGTGTGGGCAGATAGTACTAAAGTGTGTTTTTACATTGTTAGTAGGCTTAATACCTCTCGAGATGGAAGCAATCTATGAAGATTTGTTATATCTGGTTCGTGAAAGAGGGGCAAAGAAATATAAGGTTGACTTATTTTCAGACAATGAACCGAATGTTGATATCCTTAGTGGAAAAAGTAGCCTTATTAGTGGGAAGTAGAGACAATTGTTAGTGAAACAGATTAAGACTATTGGGCTTGGATTAGATTTGAATTATGTATTAAAAAATCGGGAGATGAATACTACTGCTGACCACCTTGCTGAATTCGCACTCAAGTCAAACTCATTAGTGATAGTAGAGAACCCTAGTGACCTAGGCCTTAACTTTACATGGAAACTCCATGTGCAGAGTTAAGTGGTAAGTGAGATTTAATTGTTGTCATACTTTCCCCTTTTTTTCTCCATGCCACGAGGGTATTTTTCAAACTCTATTAAAATTCTACATCATTTCTTATTAAAATCGGAATTTCTCTCATATTTGGAAAATAGAAATATTTTTTTATAGTTAAAAATGGGAATATTTTTTTATAGTTGGAATTCATCTCCTATTATAATGGGAATTATTCTCTTATTAAAACAAATTATAGCACTTCTAATTAAAGCGGGAATTATTCTCTTATTAAAATAGGAATTCATCTCTATTGAAAATTAAGGTAAAATCTAGCATATCTAATTAAAACGGGAATTATTTTCCTATTAAAATAGAATCTCTCTCCTAATTGAAAAAATGGGGTTTTAAAACTTAATTTAAAATAATTTGTTATAAAATTAAAATGGGTTAGCGACTAAAACGGTAGCCTCAATTTTCTAAAAAAAAAAAACTAAATGTTTTCAAAATAATCGGTGCGTATGCACGGGCCTACAAGCTAGTATATATATATAATGTTATAAGTCTATAACAATTCAACAAATTGTTAACTTCCTATAATGCTATAAGTCTATATAACAATACTATCATGTTGAGAAAACTATAAAAGATTAACATTGAAAGTAAAAATTTATTTATTTATTGTTATTATTTTTTTCAAGTGGAAATTTTATTGATAATGATAATGAGTTTTACAAATAATTAGGACAAGAGTGCAACAAGTTGCACCGAAAGTCCTTTCTGAATTTGTTTTTTGTTATTTATTTATTTTGTTGTTTTTTTGTGGGTTGAGGGTTGCACCGAAAATCCTTTCTAAATTTGTTTTTTGTTTTTTATTTATTTATTTTGTTATTTTGTGGGTTGAGGTCCGAAAAAAAAAAAAAAAAAAAAAAAAAAAAAAAAAAAAAAGCTTACAAGTTTGTTTATGGGTAATTAGAAT
Organism: Coptis chinensis; assembly: GCF_015680905.1. Classification (NCBI taxonomy): domain Eukaryota; kingdom Viridiplantae; phylum Streptophyta; class Magnoliopsida; order Ranunculales; family Ranunculaceae; genus Coptis; species Coptis chinensis. Next base: position 77,921,559 of record NC_141463.1, on the reverse strand, counting down.
TATACAAACTGGCCGGTTGGGTTTTGGCTATTTGTTTTAGTCTCATTAACCCATCAAACATTCAAAAACACATTTGTCAATCTTTAATGATTTTGAACTCAAAATAAATGATAAATGATAATTTTGTAAGGGCAAAAAAAGAAATAAATAAAATGTTGGTTTATTGGAATGTTTTTTATTGGGCGAGTACGTCACTACACCAGAAAAGGCGACGATTAATTCCTTGACAACCCCCACCCCACCCAAATTTATAGCGAGTTTGAACTCTAAATAATTTGTTTGTCATATCAATAAATATTTTTTTGAAAAAAAAAAAAAAAAAAAAAAAAAAAAAAGCAAACTGTCTGAAAAATCCTAAACTTGAACAAAAGCTAGTCATTTTCAATAGGACAAAAATCAACCCAAAACTCTATCCATGTGCGCTAACTCCACCTAATGAAATTTCCAAATTTATTTCCCAAGCAAAATTTTATAAAAATGAAAAACGACTAAAAAGGGTATCAAACTTTACACCTTTTGAAAGTTTGGGGACCAAACTTTTTTTCTTGACAGTTTGGGGACCAAACTATTTGCTTTTTGCAATTTAGGAACTTCTGTCAAATTTCCGAACTTTTTTTATTGACAGTTTGGGGAGCAAACTGTTTGCTTTTTGCAATTTAGGAACTTCTGTCAAATTTCTCTAACACTATTTCTAATTTGTATTATTTTTTTTCGAAAAATAAAAAATATGCTGACGTGTACAACTATAATTCACACGCACACACTTCTCACGTGGTAGCAATAGGTCTTCCCCAAAGAAGGAGCGGTTTACTCTCCAGAAATTAATTACATCCTCATGGTTCTCTGTGTCACCGTTGTTTTTGTGTTTGGAGATGGGAAAGATCTCAAAGAATGCATTTGGAGTTGTGGTCGGTCTAGTTATGCTAATCACCACCATATTATCGACCTTCGTCATGCTCATGATTTGGAGGACCTCAATTGTGCTGGTCGCTCTTTACTTTGTCACATTTTTTCTTATTGAAGGGGTTTATGTTAGTGCGGTCAAATCAGAGGGTGGATGGTTATCTTTTGCCATTTCCATCTTCCTTACATTTATCATGTTTGGCTGGATTTATGGGAGGTAGAGAAAGTTAGAGTACGAAATGACCCATGAAATTACTTTAGACAATCTTGGTATGCTTTTGGCCAACCCAGAAATCCAAAGGGTTCCAGGACTATGCTTCTTCTACAGTAATATCCAAGATGGACTCACTCCTGTCCTTGGGCATTACATCAAGAATATGATGTCCTTGTATAAAATCACTGTTTTCGCAACCCTTCGTTACTTGTTGGTTGCTAAAGTGCCTCAATAGAAGTGAAGTCTTGTCAAGAATTTGGGCCTTAAAGGGGTGTATGGCTGTGTCATTCAGTATTATTTAGCTGTCAGAGTAAACCCCTCCCCCCCTTCTTTGGGAAGACCTATTGCTATCACGTGAGAAGTGTGTGTATATTTTTTATTTTTCGAAAAAAAAAAAAACAAATTAGAAACCGTGTTAGAGAAATTTGACCAAAGTTCCTAAATTGCAAAAAACAAACAGTTTGGCCTCCAAACTTTTAAGAAAAAAAGTTTGGCCTCCAAACTGTCAAAAGGTGTAAATTTTATACCCTTTTTAGTCGTTTTTAGTTACAAAAAAGTCAAAAACTTAACACTCCGCCTAACTAGACCCCTCACTCCAGCTCAGAAATGTCGCCACGTGTCACCTAAACACCTTCCAATTGGCGAACCATCTCAACATTCCAGTTTCCAGGCTTTGAGAAAAAACGAAACGTGAATCCGGTCACCAACCATAACCCAAAAATCTTCCTTCCCACCAACTGTTTGAATAAATTCCCCAACCACAAAAACAATCACAACACATTTCTAACCTTGTTGTAAACAGCATTGTACCTAAAATGAACTCTTTAATGGCTTTTAAAGTTAATATAACTATATCTAGTCTTGATTCTAGTTATAAACGAACTGGGCTTGTTTTGAATTCGAAAAGAGATGTAGTAAGTTGTGTTTTGGGAGGGAAACAGGCTGCTATAACACCTGTTGAAGACGATGGCCATTTGTTGTCGTCCGCGCAATCAGTTGAATTGAGTGGGATACAGAGGAATATGAATGTTTTACCAAGTGGGTATTGTTTTTAATTTAGTCTTATATTATCTGATATGTATAGATATAGTTGCAGTGTAGTATTGTTGACGAGATTTATATAGATGAGACATTCATTGCATGAATATTAGTTTGCTATGTGATGCAGGTGGTAACTCGTTAGTTGGTAAAGTCTGTTGGAATATATCTCTGCCGTTATTTAAGATAGTTGTGATGTAGTATTGTGTAAGGGATTTATATCGGTAAGACGTGCATTGCATGAAAATAGATTTTTGTGATACTGCAAACATTTGGTCCGACAGTTTTTACGTAAATGAAAAGTAAAAGTTAGTTCATTGCTATATAATACAGGTGCTAACTAGTTAGTTAGCAAAGTCTGTGGCAATTGCCAAATCAGCTTGTCATTCCATTGTTATATTTACCAAATTGGGCAATAGCATATATAATACAGATATAAAGATTTTCCATAAAAAAAATTAACCAATCATTCATAACAGCATTTGCTCTGATTGGTAAAAGTATATGTAATATGGAATGATGCGCTGATTTAGCTGCCACAGCTAGAGTGATTGATGCTACATATTTCTCCTAACATTACAATTAAAAAATCATAGTGTGACACTTACAACTAGACAAGAGCTTTGCATCTTCGCACCGATTGAGATCATCTTTGGCCCTACTCGTCCTCACTGAGAAGGTTAGAATTAAGATTTACACAACAAACATAGAAGGGTTGCAATAGTTTGGTGGTGGTGATGAAACTGGAAAGATAGCCACGTATTTTATGTACCATACTACATTACTACACTTTATACAAATAATGAGTATGCTTATTTCTGTTTACAATTTTTTTCTATCCATTTGTGCCCCTTTTGAACAAACGATTGTCCATAAAAGTACTCTTCTAGTAATAAGTGATTGAGAATACTTAATTAACTATGTGTTCTTTTGTTTTTATACAAAAAACAACTATTCACATTATGTGTAGATGAACCTGTTATTTACACACTTAGGCAACACTACTGGCTTAGGTATGGAAACAACCTATATTATCCAAAAACAGTAACTAGTTCCTTAACTTTTCGTGCCATTATTAACTTATTCAAAAGACTAAATTTGTCGAACGTTGGTTAAAATAAAGATTGTTTTGAGCTGGACTGTCATTTTTCAGTTAGTTGGCAAGACATGTTACTCTTGATCTCCCTTTTTTGTGTGTGACATGAACTTCTTGCTGTAACTTTGTCCGAGTAAACAATTTAAGTTTTTATATATCAAAAGTATCTCTATATTCGTTGCTTAATTAAGTTATCCTCCCCTAACACCCTCATGTGCGTTCCAGTTTTGAAGTGTTTACATGAAATGCAGGACCATTAACATCAAAAGATCTTTCCCCTTCTTCCGATGGTTGTTCAAATGTGCGAGTAGCGTATAAGGTATTTTGAGGAAACCTCATTGACCTGGTTATTTCTTTCTTGATTTATCAAAATACTATGCTAGCTTCTAAATCAAGTAAGTGCACTATGCTAATATTTACCTTTAATTACCTTACATTGATTTCATAAACTAATGCAGGGGGCGCCAGGTGCATTCAGTGAGGCTGCCGCCCTCAAGGCATATCCACTGTGTGAAACTGTTCCCTGTGAGGAATTTGAAGCTGCATTTAAGGTATATGCTATTATATGCAATTTGCAGTAAAGTATCCATTGTTGTTGCTACCTGTGTACTTTTGATTTCTGTGTTTAGGCTGTTGAACTGTGGGTGGTCAATAAAGCAGTTCTTCCCATTGAGAGTTCTGTTGGTGGAAGTGTGCATCGAAATTATGATTTACTGCTTCGCCATAGGCTGCACATTGTGGGTGAAGTGCAGATGGTTGTCCAACACTGCCTTCTCGGACTGCCTGGTGTGAGAATGGAGGAGTTGAAACGTGTCATTAGCCATCCCCAGGTTGCTATTTATCATCATTTTCTTATCCTTATGTTAGATAGATTTTGGGGTGTTTAGGACTCTCAGTGAAGGTGAACTATCTCCTGCGCATAGTTCTGTGCTGGGTATCAGCGGTTTAGACGTTAAACTATTCCTTGAATGGAGCTAATATTATTGCATAAGAATGTGTTTACAAACCGCAATTTGTGATTTTTGTTTTATTCTTGAGAAAAAAAAATTATAAGGTCAATAGGTTGGAGAAAGGCATTACATTCTGGATATCTTATTTTAGTTTAATTCTGTTTTTAGGTGTGGAACAGAATGCTTATTTTCTTAGCTAAGATGGTTTTCATGCAACAAATCTGTCATTCAGATTCTTCTGAAAATGAGTTATCATCTATTTTACTGCTGTCTTACAAGTTCATCGATACAAAATAAAAATGCTATCTTTCAAGTTAGACAGTTCTTTCTTACCAAGCAAACAAAAACAGTTCTTTCTTGCAAGCACTGTGCTTACTGTATAGATTCCCTTTGTTCTAAAGGAAAATACGTTGACCAGGGGAAGGAATGTTGGGCCTACTTTTGGGCCCGTGGATCTCACTAGCACCGATATTGTCCCCAACTTAACCACCTTGGGCTTAGGTGTGGGGTTTCATCCTTAAGAGGCCCCGGTAGTAATTCGGGGGACCTACACACACTCTTATATTGCTCTTCATCTTCTTTCTTTATCAATGTGGGGCTATCTTTTCTCTTTTTGTATATTGGTCCACACATCCACCAAGGACATCGTATTATTGAAAATTTATTTTATACTATTTTATTTGTTTGTTGGAAAGGTTTGGCACTCAAATTTGTTTGCTTGTTTTGAGAACTAAGATGATTTCTGTTCGTGTGGAACGAATCTGGAATCAGTTTCTTCTGAAACTGAGTTAAAGATCTCTAGCTTCTGAAGTATGAAAGTTCTTCTTTGCAGGCACTTGCTCAGTGTAAGATCAGCTTGAACAAGTTGGCTGTTGTCAAGGAAAGCGTTGATGATACTGCAGGTGCTGCTCAGGTGATCTATGAATGTGTCTCCTATAACTCTTTGGTTAACTTATATTACTGTGAGATGATATCCTGCTTAACCAGAGAATGTGTACCAGTTGGTAGCGTCAATCAATTTAAGAGATACTGGAGCTATAGCCAGTGCACGAGCTGCAGAGATATATGGGCTCAACATCCTTGCAGAAAGAATTGAGGTAGTATGTCTGTTAGTGTCACGTTAGGCTTCTTTCAGCTCCATTTTTTTTTTCTGTATCTTGGTTTGTCGCTCGGACATTATGTTAAACTACTTGAGGATTTTTTATAGTAAGTTGCTGTATCCACGTGAGTTGGACAATCAAATTGTTTTCCCTTATCTTCTTATTTAGTTATTTTCTGTAACATCTCTTACATTCTGGAGGGATCAAACAGGTACCCACCTTCCCCAATCCCCCCTCCTCTTTCTTCTCTGTCTTGTTTTCCTCTTATAGTTTGCATTCTCAGCTTCTCAGCCATATAATACAACTTGTGAAGCACCATCTCCAAGAAGTAGCTTCAAGTGAACTGACACATCTTTTTATGGGTCAATAGATACTTGTACTACATCCCACATGCTTATTCTTTCATGTCTTGTAGTTAACACTCCATCCTGGCCCATTAGGTCTACGTATTTCTTTAGGGATTTCCTATTAAAAGAATTCTTTTCCGGCCATGGTTGAAAACTTTCACCTTTCTTCTTTGTAGTTTTGGCAGAAATACACCCCCAAGCTTCTGTCACCCAAGAAATGCATGTCCTTGAGCATGTATGTAAGGTGCTCCCTCTTATTGTCGCTTCTGCACCTTTGTTGGAGCAGCCTTTTAACAATGTTCACTCGAATGAAGATTCTTATTTCAGTTTGTCAAGATCTATACAAAATGCTACTTGGTTTGCTAATTATAGAAGCATTGGGCAGGATGACTCTGACAACAACATAACCCGTTTTTTGATACTTTCAAGAGAACCTGTTATCCCCAGAGCTGACAGACCATTTAAGGTAGAATTCTTTTTGTTGTTAATTCGTTTATTTATTCACTACGTGCATGATATTAAAGAAGCAGAGTTTTTGTTATTCTTATTTTGGTCACAAGACGAGCATCGTCTTCACTCTAGAAGAGGGCCCTGGAATACTATTTAAGGCTTTGGCAGTCTTTGCTCTGAGGGGGATTAATATGACAAAGGTATCTCCTTGTGGATCTTGTTTTTGTTATCCACTCTTTTCGTAAAGCTTTACAACATTATTCCTGTGTGCAAATTCAGATTGAAAGCCGGCCACAAAGAAAACGTCCTATGAGGGTTGTTGATGAGTGTGACAGTGGGAGCGCCAAGTAAGTGCCTCTTCCCAGTATGTTTAGCATTTATGAAACATAGTTGGGCATCTTATTGGGTCAATACAGAATGAAATATATATTAACAGATAGAACTAAAAGTTATGATGTGAAGTTTAATATGTAAAAGGCAATATAAAATGAAGAGAAGTAAATGTATGTATTAACTTACAGCAAAATGGTAACCGGAAAACTAATGGTTCTCTCAATATAGCGATCTAGATACATAAACATTTCATCTCTTACCCAAAAGTGTAGACAAGAAGGTCTACTCTGAGGCTCTCAAAGTTTTGTAAAAAAGTTTTAGGAAAGAAGAGACAGTAATATGCGCTATGATTCATAACGCAAAAGTTACATAACATCCTTATATATGGGAAATGCTGTCTTTGATATGACTTTCAGGGATAATAAAATCTAACGTCCTGAATTTCTGATGGAACTACTGGAGATATCACTAGTAAAAGATTATACACTATAGATGTTAAAAGATTTTATCTGTGTCTTTTAACATTTAATAGAATTATTCTTCAATTGTTTCAGTGAGGTGAAACTTCCTTTTATGTTCAGTTTAAAGCCTATAAGTTGGTTAAGTGAATCCTTTATGATGACAGGTACTTTGATTACCTTTTCTACATTGATTTTGAAGCATCTATGGCAGAGCCACGTGCACAAAATGCTCTGGGACATCTGCAGGTATGTGCTTCACCATTTTACTAGCTGTTATTAGCATGTGTTCGCCACAGCTGTTATTAGCATGACTAGTGACTCCTTAAACTTAAATATATAAATAATGGTCATTATAATTCAATCACCTATCTGATGAACATATTAACTGTAAGATCATAAAGTTGGTTTGGGATTTGTCACTAACTATGAGCAACCATTCACTTAACATGATGCTATTTGCTTTATCTGGGCTTGGCATCACCTGCTCAAGCGTATTACTCATTCATTCATGTAAAATAGAGAGCTGAAAATATTTATGAATATGCTCAGATAGTCAGGTAATAGCGTAATATGTAACTAGTACAATAAGAATGTGTAACAAACTGACAAAACTCGGCCGTATGTTTTGTGGAATTGCTCCCTCATACAGTGTCCTGGCCCAATCTGGTTGGAAAGAAACAACAACTAGAAAGTAAAAGCACTCCTCATATCTTGACCAAATTATCGCAAGCATGAAAAACCTTTGGGGTGCTTTTGCTAGATTCTAGAAGTGTGTAGCGCTTCAGGTTTGATAACTTCGCATATAGTTGGTTGAGCATGGTATTAGAGTTTTTCTTGTATTATTACGTAAGGTTTCTAAGTCTTGTACACTCTTCAACTCTTAATAAACTTTTTGGTACCTGGAAATATGGGGAAAATACATATTCGCACTACTACAGACTACAATCATATAATGTATAAATCTTATTTATTAGGTCATTAACTTATTACTGAATAAAGAAACCAAACTACGTTTACATGATAATATCACAATCGTCAATGATATTTAGTAAGTAGCAAATGTTATATTTGGCTATATATCTACCTTAATTATATGTTAGTGTCTAAGCTGAGACATTAAATAGGCGTACTTACTGTAACCGACTATTTTTCCTATATAAACAGTGTGAGAGAAGGCCAAAACTAATCAAGCCATATGCTCTTTTCTCCTCAAACTTTTCTCTTCATTAGCTGTAATCACAATTTACAATTATCTATCTTATGACCGTATCGAAAGCATGTTGTGAATTTGTGATCATGAAAGTTAATCCCCCCAACGTTTGAAATCAGAACTCTTTCCTGAAAGTTCTGGAATTCTTTTGCAAGTAAAGCACGTACAGCTGGGTTCATCTATTGTTAACTTCGCCCCTTCGTGGTGTCATTTGTGTATCCGTGGCTTCTGATTCTGATTACTCATTATCCACTAACTTCCCTTGTTCCTATTGAATGCTTCAATCAAAGCGAGAGTTAAATGAGGTATGAGTAGCATTTACCGAACCCCTAATAAGAGTTACCTCTTTAGCAGAATGATCACTTTACCATTTATGCGTTGTCCTCACACCTTTGGCTTTGCTTTTTATGTATACCTATCATTCCTGCTCATTTACGCTTGAATATAGCTAGGTTGCATTGACACGGATACGTGTGTCCATATTCGACACAGATACAAAGTGTCTGGCACGGAGAAATATAAAAAATTGGGATATATGACATACAATATGTGTCCGATATGTGTCCGACATGGACACGTCGATACGTATCTGACACAAATTCTTTTTAAAATATGGCATGCTCATGAACGTAGGAATATAGGAATAGCAATGAGACATGCAATATAGAGAATTGTGAATTGTAACAGTCAATAAGCAGCATTCAGGTCCTTGCTACCCACCTACGTAATTTCAAGTTAGTGACTTTACAGACATTTTTGCTTCTGCACCACAAGGTTCTGATATGAAGTTTCATCAGGTCTTATTTAATGTACAACTGTATGTTAAACTGATCGGACTGTGGCACTTAAGGCACTGGGAAAAACCTTAAACATGATTGTTGACCAATGGGTCGCTCAATAATCACAGGCTTGTTTTATTGTCTTTCTTTTCATATGTATGAGAATCTGTAGAGGTTGAATCTGGTAAAAATAATGATTCTTAAAATACTAATTCAAATATGTATTAATTCGTAATCTGATAGTAGTAATATTGACAATCGTCATCATAATCAGCCTAATGGTAGGTATTAAGGTGAAAGTTGATATTACTAGGTCATTACTTTCTTAATGCTGTCTGTCAATCTATATAATTATATCTGCATAGAATACATGTGTATGTATTAATTAAATTGTTATTATGTCTCATGCTTATGACCTAAAGAAATTCAGATTCCTGTTTATTATGTGCAGGAATTAGCACCATTTCTTCGGGTCCTAGGTTGCTATCCCATAGATACAGCTCAATAGAAGTCTTTTTGCTATTTCAGTGGTTTCTCCAAGCTTGCAAGATGACAATCATTCTGCTTTTACATTGCCGGTTCATATTAATGTGATTGCCCTCTCCTTCTGATGAGATCTTATCCGAAAGATTTACATTCTTAAATGTCAGATTGGACCATGCATGTATCAGTTTGCTGTGTTAGCTGCATGAACATATGCAATACAAGCCGGTTGCTCATGAAAGGGTTCAGTCGTGAAACAGAATAGAATGCACAATTCATGCAAACCATTTGTTATGTGTTCCATGTGTTGTAGCAGTTCTCTAGTTTAAGGATGCGGAGATGCTTTGTAATTGGTGATCATGTTCCCCACCTCAAGTGTCTCTTTTAAGAATTTGGGAGGATAACTCTATGGAGCTTAGGAGTATATGGCTAATTGATTTTCGCTTCGTTTTGCATGGATATCGTCGGTCATACTTTTAGCTTTGCAGCTGAAAACAGATAGTTGTGAGGTTCTGTGCAATTTGCTATGTTTCCATTATTGTCCTCTTGCTTACTGCAACATTTTCCACCGAGGGGGCTTGAGCTCTCATTGCTGAAGTTGCTATTTTACTTTTTTTTACCAATGTAACTGAGCAACAACTTGCTTGTAATTTGAGTTGAGGATGTTCAATTTAATTTACAGCACAAGACCTTTACCATTTTCTTTGGCCAGATAATAGTATTTGGTTGTTTACGTGTATGCGGCACTAAATCTATGTAGTATATTATGAGACTAGCAGATCCATTTGAATGAAATGCTGGCTTTGGATAATAAGGACGAACTTCAGGCTTTATATTAGCGTCAATGAATTTCCGTCAGAACATTCCAATGTACAACAACAAATAGCAAGGAATAGGCCCCTTACACCACACAGCTCATAATGAAATTCCGTCATAATGAAACATTTAGACTAGCAGCTTGCAGGCTTTTCCACAGGGGATTTTCCACAGTTTGATTAAATTACTATAAAGAAGCTTTCAAACTAAACTTAAGTGGCTACTTAAGAAACAGATCATTAGATTTACATATACTTCATCCAGACACCATATGTTTTCATAGATGCTTTTTAACATAGTTAATATTCATTGCAAATTAATATGAACTAGAGTGGTGATTGTCTAGACATTTATTCGCTTTAGTTGGTTCATAACATGATAATCTGCCGAGCCACCCACTCTCTGGACCCACTCCTGATTCATATGATGATCACTCTTCCTTGTGCAGCTCTTTCAGAAAATCTTGATTGTCAACCAAGACCTAGGAATAAGCCATGAGATACAGAATTTGTAAGTATTCAGCACAAATTCAAAGTACGGTGATCCTATTACTATCATTTAGTCACAGAAATCTCCTATCACTATAATATTGGCATTTATACGACTATCCTTTTACAAGACTGGGCACGAAATTTGCTAAGAAATTGTTGGAATAAGCCTGGGTTTTCAAGATTAGTCTGAGTCGGGTGATAAAATAACGACAAAAAAATAACTGCAACCAAAAATATTTTGAAAGCACCACCATTCGACAACTAAATATAACCTGCATGCCTGCATCTTTTGATTTATTAGGCTGACTGCATCCTAATCGATAGATAATATGTCTAGTTTCTTTTGATTCAGGTAATTTAGCTGTTCCCTAAATAGGCATGAGTGACTGCTGCTAAGTAGTCTAACAAATAGCAACTTCTATAGGCAACAAGTCAACAACCACCTCTCAAACCTCCACTAAATGTTTTGACGCTAATATATTAAGGAGGAAGTCAATCAATTTAACCCTACTATAAGCAGCCTTTGATGCAATAAGAATATTACAATGTTGTGCCTGTGAAAGATGGAACACAATACATGAGAAGCTATTTTGAAATGGTACGATTTACCAAAACAAGAAAAAAGAAAAAGAAACAGGACTTACAATTTTCCAGCCATCTGGATCCAGAAAAGAGGTAATTTTGGTGTTGATTCCTGGAATTGGCCCAGGTTGGCGAGTAATCTTCCCTCCCAGTTCTTGAATGGCCAGATTGACAACCTCAGCACTCTTATAAACATCGTCCGTGCTTATAGCAATCTAGTAAGGAAGTATTACAAGCATTAGTAAATCATAACCACAATGAGATGATTGTAAAGTAAATAATGGAAGAGAATAAGGGTATAACTTACTTGTGCATAAGCATCTCCTTTAGTATATTCTGTCACACCATAATTATAGGTCAGCTCCAAAACAGTTGACTCCATTTCATCGGCGTACCCCATCATCGCTATAGTGTACTTTAAAATGCAAGATAACTAAATTAGTAATCGTGGTAAGAGAAAAGTACCACAGAGAACAGCTGCTATGATAAAGAGTAAAACATTTACCTTGTATTTCTTATTGTCCTTTTTCCTTAGTAACTTCATACCCAAGGCCTGCATGGAGAAAATTCAATTGTAAACAAAATCTTATCATCACTTTCAGAAAACCGAATGGCCTGAGATCAGGGACGGACCCAGTATATCAATTATTACATAACGTCAAAATAAGTCTATGCTAATCTCTTGCTACTTTAGAAACCTACTCTAGACTATAAACTTTTGTACCTTCTAATTAGTTTTTCATGTTTTCAATCAAATAAAAATTCAGTAATTTAACAAGTTTCTATAAAATAAAAATCAGTATTTTAACAAGTTTCTAATCCATTTAGTTCTTCAAAACACTAACGACTACCATTTTATCCTATTCAAGCCAGCTTTCAAATAAATGTGGATTACAGGTTTTCTGGGTCCGTCACGGCGTGAGGTCATTATCCTTGGCATTCTTGTAAATGATAAAAATAAGCAGATACAAAGTATCTTTCACCATCCATAGTGTTGAACACAACATCTAAACAGTTTTTATAGCTACCTTAACAACGTGTCTGTACTCTATCCCCTGGTTATCAGCCTCAAGTAGCATCGTTTTCATCATAACCATAAAATCAATATCGTTATCTCATTTCCTACTACTATGTACTTCACGGAATCATTACATGGTTCAGAATCATAACACATAAAATCAATATCGAGATGTAAGAGAGGGGTGTGAACTCAGCTGGGATGATTTATAATAAGTACCTACTAGAAATTATGCTATACCTTAAATACATGTGACCAAAAAAGTTAACATCAGATCAGAGTCAGACACTACCTTCTCATAAAAATTAATTGCACGGTCCAGATCAGTCACACGAAGCATAACTTGACACAGTGGCTCTGGAGTTGGTCCCCTCTGGATTAGCTCAAAAGTATAGTCATCCGGATCCTTCACAAAAGCAATGACTGTCTCCCCACCTAAAACTGCACCAGGTTCGCGTATGACCTTTCCTTCTTTGGCTCGTACATTTTCAACCAACTTATGAATCTGTAAATGAATGAAGTTAAGAAATTCAAGTTTCCATATATATCAACGACTATATAATCATTCTAATCTCCAGCTCAAACAAAACTCACATCTTCAGTTGCTATAGCAAAATGTCCAAAGCCTGATCCAATATCATAGCTATCCTTTCCATAGTCTACAAATTAGGATAGGCAAAAGTGCATTAGAAACTAAACATTAACAGGACATGGGAGACTAAAGAGAAACAAGTTACAGTGGGGAGGGGGAGGGGGGAAATGGAAAACCAAAGTCTCTCAAATCTCAGTTCTCATATAGTCATAATACATAATCCAGCTAAGTGTTACCCATCTTGCGCAAAAGCATCAATAATATATATAACTTCTTGAAGGATACCATGTAATAAAGTATATGGCTTTCTCTTTCACCAATCTTATAGCCAATCAAAACCGACCAAAATGTTGCCGAAACATATCAGTGCCTTGGACAAGAATAATTTTGGGACTCCAGAGTTAAGCATGGTTTGTAAAAAACACCAACAACAGTAAAAGAAAGTACAAATCCATACTGTATGTTAGCTCAAGAACGAAGTGGGTCTCTTCTGGTCCAAATCCAAGGAAAGCATTAGAGTAATTTTCTTCTGGAATATCTCGTTTCCTCAATAGTTGCATTCCAAGACACTCAGTATAGAACCTAGTATCACAAACATAAGTCACTCAATCTATACACAAATACAAATCACTAATTCCAGATATAGTAAAGTAAAAAACACCAACTTAATAGTCTTATCCAGATTGCCAACTCGATACACAGCATGTAGGAATCGACGATTATCTGTCTTTGCCCATTCCACCAAATGCTCACTTGGAACAGTTTCTCCAGTTTCCGCCATAGTTAAAATCTGATTCCTGTTTTCATCCACGTTTCATAAACATAACAAATATTGATCTGATCATAATCTAAGATAAAAACTAAGCATAAACTAAACATGAAACAGTCTACACAACCAATGATAAAAAAGCACAACACTTAAAGTAACTAATCACTAATAAGATCATATAAACAAAGCCCAAGGGAGAAAAAGTACCTTTTTTTTTTAGAGAAGATCTAAAAACCCCGAACCTTAAAAACACCAAGTGAGCCGAGAGAAGTGAGAGTAGAAGTAAAGTTGTATTGAGTGATAGTGTGTACCTCGGGTGTATAGAAGGAGTGTGGTACGGGTTGTAAGGTTCGTTGAATTATGTCTAAGTTCAATGAACCCGGTTCGCAGTTATGAGATATACGTGTCAGTTTTTTAGAGTGAGGAGTATAGAATATTTGATGTGTCAGGATTTTCAGTTGAAAGAAAGGTAGCACGTGTTGTTAACATCGAATAAAGAGAGAAATAATTAAATATTCGAGGAAGCACGTGTATGTCTGAGTTAGAAAAGTTGTGGGCTATTGTTGGGCCATATGATATATTGGTCTTTTGCATATGGATTGTTCATGGATTCCTTGGTTTAAAAGCTCATCCATGATTCCCAAATTGATTTGACCACTTCACGAGCCAATCTGTCTTGCGAATTGCTTTTTGTACATGGACTCTTTGTTGTTGAAATCTGTATGTAGAGGGCGACGGTGTACTAGACGTCACACACGAAGGATTATATAATTATTATTTGTGTTATCTTACTGCACAGTACAAAAAAAATTACAAAAGTTGGTCTCACTAAAATATGATTATCCTTAGCTATATATACTAGCTACTGTGCACGTGGTACCCACGTGGGATCCACAAATTTATTTTAAATTTTTTTTTTAAACTTCTAAACGTTAAATTACTATTTTGCCCCTAAAAAGTTAAAAAATAATAATAAAATATGAAATTACCAAAATGCCCCTACGTCCACGCACATTTACTGTTCATTCGACCCCTCGTTTTTCTATATATTAAAGATGTCGGAATCAGATAGGTCATAGGTCTTACGTCATTTTCATCATTGTTTTTCGTTGCTGTTTTGTCTTTCTGAAAAACTAAAATTACAGTCGAAAATTTTGCATACCATATGAAATCACGAACTCTCAAAGTATACACACTGTTATTGGTAGGGTTCGGAGTTCATATTCCCATAATACCATGTTGATTTATGATGGTGATATATAAAAAAAAAATTGTTTTGGAGATATTTCGCCTCGGTAATTGTTTTATTTGGTTTTGGTGCAACTGTGCAAGGTGATGTTTAGATGTTCTTATGGAAAGGGGATTTTTTCCTTTTTTTTCTTTAATAAAAAAGATTGCTTCATAACGACGAGAAAGTAATTATACTTCTCCATGGTAGGAAGGACCAAAATATCGAATTCGGTGAATATCTTAATATATCTAAAAACCGATATATATTAGATATATTGGAAATATTATAGATATATATTTTTTATTAACCAGTCAAATTTTTGTTTTGTATGTCGATATATTAGAAATATCGTCAATATATCGGTCAAAGCCAACAATTTATATCATATATATCGGTCAATATATATTGTTATATCGGAAATTATGATATATATCAGGAAAAAATTCAATATTCAGTTAAAATATATTGAATATATCTATGTCGGTGTAAAAAAAAAATCCGTGAGCGGAGCGAACATTTTGGGAGAAGGGGGGTTATGTGGACAAAAACCAACTTGGTTGGTTTCTGTCTGTGTGTCCTCATCTCTTCCCTTCTGTTTTTTCTCTTCGTCTCTCTCACTCTCCCTTTTCCTCTCCCTCTCCAGACACTCTAAATCTCCACTCCTCCTCCATCTCCACTCCTCCATCTTCCTCTCCCACTCCGCTCACCCCCACTGCTTAGCAGTATACTAGTATATATCGGACATATAGTCGATATTTTGGGCCTCGCTCCATAGTGCCATATTATGTCACTATGTCATATTATGTCATATTATATATATATATCGGCAATATATCGGACATATAGTCGATATTTTGGGCCTCGCTCCATAATGCCATATTGTTTAGCACATGTCGGATTTACTTTTCCAATTTCGATGTAAGTCTAAAGCTGCATGCAACAAAATAACAAAAGCTATCAGAAATTATAGATAAGTGAATTATTTTGTACTAGCAAAAATGCACGTGCTCTGCACATGCTTGACAAACAAATTTTATTGAAGAGAGTGAACATTTTATGCCTTTATGAATTTTTTTTAGAAGGCGGAACTGTGAAACCCAATTCTGTATATTCCTGCTATCCAAGTTCATAAAAATAAAAATGATTACTCGAGCTTTTTTCCATATTGTTTTTCTGAACATTTACAATCACTTCAATAACTTCTAGTGACCAACTCAAGTTTGAGTGGAGTTCATGCAATAATACGTTTAAAAGGGAAAAAATATGATCACCATGTACATGAAACTACAAAAGCAATAGATCATAGTTGGTTACACAGCTACAGAGATTCAAAGAAGTGCTGGGTTCAAAGCAAGGGGAAACACTGTATACTAAGCAAGGAGCCTTTGACCCTCACAATGTAAAAACTGTAAAAGAAGCAATGCCCATTTATATATTTTAATACAAACTAAAACTGTAATCCATTTACTGCTACAAAAACACTTGTAAAAAAATTGAAGAAAATCAGTCAGCTTGCTAACAAATTCTCCTGTCTTCACTTTTGCTATTCCATACTATTTAAAATTCATACCTAAGTTAAAATTGTTCGACAAAGCGAACCTGTAGAATATCTTTTCCCATTGAAAAGTACATCCGTTGTGAAACATATAGTGATCACCATATATAAGATAAAACCAGGACACTCAACCTACTCAAAAGTTACAATAAGACAAAAAAAAAAAACAACTAAAAAAAACACAGAGAGGACATGCTCCCGAACACAGACATAGGATTTCCATATGTGGCAACTCCCATGCATTCATCCTCTTCTTATAATTCTTATATGCATCCTGAAAAATGAAAAAGAACCAGATAAGTATGAAAAGTCAAGTAAATTGAGAATTCAAATACATGGGGTTAACACATTGATATAAAAGTATAAGAAAAAAAAAACAACACATATTGCTTGTATAGTTAGCAATGTCACTAAACCAAAGGATATAGTTTAGCCAATTGGAAATTGAAATGATTTGCATAAGTGATTTTTACAAACATATGCAATAAACTTGATAGTAAGGATGACAATAGAGACCAATGAATGTCTAAATTAAAACCATACATCCATAAATCACTTTGGTACAAAGCAAGTTGTGGAGGGAATATTTACCCAAGGTTTAAGGAAATTAAAAACACTAAATTAAAATAGTTGTAAACATTAATCTTAATTTCAAGCCTCGCTCACCACCTTGATGTCCATTGAGGGTTAAAAGTTAACAACAAAATCATTCAACAACCTTTCAAACATAATGATTTATTTGTTCAATATACCTACACCACCGTAAATAGTAACTAAAACCTTGGTCGACATCTGCATATCGATAGATTTAAGGAATGAGTTCTAATCAATCTATCCTATGGTATAAGAGTTTCACGAATAAATCAATAATATTAAAATTTTAAAAAAATAAAAAAATAAAAAGTTATAAAGTTATAAAGTTGAGTAGGCACTTACAAAGTATTGACCAACTGTGGGAAAGTGCATATGCCTTGGATTGTTAAATTTCTCCAATTACTTGAAAGCAGTTTGAATTCCTAGTCTAAGAGCAATTGTTTAATATTTTCCCTCGTCTTGTACACTGGTTGAATTTTGATTTGTAAGTTGTGAGATGATTGAAAGTAAGGTCTAAAAAACTCATTTCTCCTTAAACAATCAAATTACTAAAATGTGGAAAATCCAACATACCAATGCCCTACAAAGCTAAACAGATTCGTCATGATAAAAAAAAATGTGTTAGACTCCATTGGTAAAAATTCATAATCCAACCAATGTCACCTACAACACATAAATTATAAGCTATTGAAGTCTTTCAGGGTTGTCAAGAGAGGGAAAAGAATTCTACCTTTAGTTCGTAGGCACATACCAAGATACATTGTTCTATTTGCAAAAGTCCCCACTCATTGCTATCGGAAATAATATGAGACCTAAAAACCAGGAATCATACAAAAAAAGAGTTAATGCATAATATCTAAGTCGAAATGTCATCATGAAGTTAGAGGAAAACTATTAACATCAATAATCTAAAACATGTTTCACTAAAGCTACGTCACATTGCCCAATCCCTACCGCTTGGATTTTAACATTAGGAAACTCTCCAAAACGAATCATCCTCCCCCACATTCATCTTATTTTATGAAAAATCCAACCTATTATAAACCCTATAGTCCAATAAGTTCAAGCTCAAGAGGTAGACCCTAAAACTTAGACAAACTTTATATTTCATAATGCAACCAAAACAGCCTACCTTATCTAAGAAGAAAAAAATTGCCTCCCTTGACGTGGAAAAAGGGAAGAGGTTTAATATGAATATAAGAGTCTTAAGTATATACAGCCCGGCCATCATTATTCACGCATAACATGACATTTAAGAAATTGATCTAAACCTCGAACAATGGCAATCTAAGGTACTTTCTTTGGGGATTCTTGGGCATTTAAACCATAAAAACAATGTTTGAATTTTGAGATTAACATTGACAACATCAACTACATATGATAATACGCCTCTCACATCTAAAAACACAGAGTGTTACATAAGTCAAGGCCACTCAAACCAAAACTAAAATATAAAATCTCAAAGAAAGTTTAAGAGATTTTGTATGAATTCATATTTAAATGTTGGTTCTGGCCATTCATTTATAACAACAACAGATTTAAGAATCGGACAATCATAATAACAGGCATAGCCATCAATGCATAGAGCCTATAAATCTTTTTTCTTGCTTTTTCTTACATTTGTTTTTGTGTATCTAAAAGTTCTTGTTTTACATTGTTAAGGCAACTTACATTTATATCAAGCAATAGTAATCTTAAAAAGGAGACTATGTTGTTGTGTATCTAAAATATTTGTGTTCAAGTAGTTACAAAGATTAAGAGGTGTAGGAAAAGACAAACCAATGAGACCGCTACTATGCTCAATTGCATTGGCAACACCAACAGCCCTTAAGTTGTCACCGTTTGTAACACTTCCCAGCACATCATTCATGTTGCTCACATGGGATTCAACCAATCCTAGAACATGATAGACTCCATTTGCCACTTGCCTAATTTCAAACCTAAACACATAGAAATATCACTTAGGCGATAACCTATTTATCGCTTTTCAAAAAATATTAAAAAAAAACTACAAAGTATTACCATTAGCAGAAAAAAAAAATGTAAAATAACATTCTAATTACCTATTTGAAGTTATCAGACCGAGATCCGTGCACAAGTAGGTCTCGAATTTGTTCATTATAGACTTTACATAAACTTCATAGTGTTATAGTCCCCGACGATCTCTCATGGTGTGAAACAACGCCTCAAGCCGAGTTACACAATTTACACCACGCTTTCTTTTGGGCCCTCCATCGTAAATGTCTTTCCAAATCCCTATTTGTCCATAAGCAATTATACGGACATTGTAGACATCTAACACGAGATGTGGCAAACGGGCTGTAAAAAGAAAATTGTAGAGACTATCAAGTCAAAACCTTCGTGCATTGTGTCTAACTCTATATAAGCATCATGCACATTAGAAGAACATTTCAACAACTTACCAATAACGTAATCACAAAGATCGCTTGGAATTTAGATCCAATATAAATCTAGTGTGTGCTCTTGAAATGACATTAAATCAAGAAATAGCTTATCAATGCCACATAAAATTGACCAAGTGAAAAAAAACAAACTGTTGTGACCTAGAACATTAGATAGTTTGCTTAAAATGTGTTGCATGCAAAAATACTCTCTAAGAGTTGGTTTGTTGAAGCAGTCTTTATTAAGATTTTCCTGTCTTATTTGGACATCAACCAATATAAGTAGTTTTTGGTGGGGGGTCCTCTAATGCATCAAGTAATAAAGTAACTAATCGACTCAAGCAAGAAGTTTGTGTTTTTCTTTTTTCCTAAAAGTGTAATTAAATATAGTCCAATGTTTCTACTTGTTTACAAAATACTTCCAAATTTTAAACTTTGCCATTCTAATACGCCCTGCCCTAGTGCACTAATTTTGATTCCCGGACATCTAGTAAGAATGTGATATACCATAAGATCTATAGAACCTTTATTTTTTTTTTTTTCAATTCCACAAACGATAGGCAAAGATGTTATTGAATCTGAAAGTACATAGTATGACCCATGGTTCTAAACCATGAAATAAACTTATGTCATTATCATGGAGAGCATCTAGAGGAACCTTGTCAATATACTCCATGATAGATGAAACAATCAATTCTCAATTTCAATAAGAAGGCTAATCTAGCACCCTAACAAAAAAAGAGAGAAACAACTCTTACCCTTTCTAGTTGCAATTTGCTAGGATGCTCCTAAACTCCTTTCAAACCAAAGCAGACAAATTTTTGGATGATTTGGAGTGACAGCTTGCAAAAATTGTTCGAAGAATACATGTGATATAGGGGTCAGTTGGTACTATTAGCCAACAAACCTTCTGCGACTTCGGTGAGTTGGTACTATTGAATGCATATTCAAAGCTTTATGGAATCTACCAAACTCTTGTAGTTATCCTTCGGAACTTAATTACAGGCTTCCAAGACGACGACATATCAAGCAAATTCATTTCAGAAATCAAGTATTCACACCTTCTAGTTGGTCCATCTCATTCCTCGATCTTGCGTAAGTCGAGATGCATCCTCGCATTACACTATTGTCTTGATTTTGCCATGATCTAACTCCTCAAACCTTTAGGGAAAAAAATGCTTCAATTGAATCAATAATTGTTACTCATACGTAATCAATAATTGTTAAGAAAGAGGCTTACATTCTTGCTCTTCTTGATAGTAACACTACCTAACCTTTGAAATGGGTTGCATACCAAGCTTTAGCATTGCCTTGTGACTCTTCTTCTTCGCTCGCTCGCTTTTATTAGACCGCTTCCATCTGCTAGCTTACCCGCACATGTGAATGGAAACCCAACATTGTAAAACTGAAGAAATAGAAGTTGATTGAAAAATACTCAAAAGTACAACCCAACCACAAAAGAAGAAAATTAAGCTTAGTCTCTATTGTCTTGCTTAGTAATCTTCTTACCTTCAAAGATCATAATTGTTCCTCTAGCAAGCATGGAAGTATCTTGAGATTAGTACGACTTTACCGATTATTATGCACCGATGGAAACCAAGGAACTCAATTTTTGGTGCCACAGAGCTTAGGCAACAGATTCCAAATGAAAAATATCCCAAGTTTACTTTTGCAAGGGATCTTATAATTGACTATACTTTTTCCATGTTCACCGGGCAGCCTAATCAACTCAACAATATCGAAGACACTTTACTTTTCTAAGAGGACATATGAGAGATTCTTCCACGAAATCCTACGAATCTAAGTTTCAGATTGAACATTTCAATACCAACATTACCATAAGAAACCCCTTTATATGTATTTCATAGAGGAAATTTACATGGTCAATCATGCATACCTAGATATATACAAACGAAACTGCTCGTATCAGCTTTGTGCACATTTTATAACCAAAATATACCATTCGTAAGTCAAGGTAACAAAGCCAAAGAGTAGCGATCATATACATACTTATTGGGAAAAATGTGTTCCTCTTTTTATTGTAGCATAATCGAAGCCTCTTTTTATTGAAGCATATTTATTGGGAAAAATGTGTTCCTCTTATAAAACAGGTAGAAGAGAAGCGAGAAGTATATGAAGCCATTATCGAAGCCAAAAAACTGATGCGAACAGATTATTACGAAAAGCAATAAACATATTACGTAAACTATTTGCAATCGATATCAAACCTCAGAAACTTTGTTTGCTTGAACCAAGGTGACTCCTTGTAATGTATAAGATGAATTCATTGAAGCGAGCACGAAACATTAAACAAGAATTCCAGTGTATATAAACAAAGTTTAGAGAGAAAATTGCCTTCGTAAGGATGCTCAAATCCGTAATCAACGTAGCTCGGGCTTTAAAAAAGAAAGTTTCAAATCCCGAACTATGAATTCCAACGTAGCCCCTGCACCACCAATAATACAATATCCAAAAATCAATAAAACCACCACTTTGTTATATAACAAAACAAATCCATATAAATATACTTACTTCTTAGCGATTCGTTTGTGGGTTTAGTTCCAATGGAATCGGGTGCTTTATCTTCATCTTCTTCAGAATCGATTAGTTCTTCTTCATGGATGGATAGTATATCATCTAGAGAGGGCATGTCGGGCACGCCAGAAGGTCACCTGAAAAGTGTTGGCAGAAATTTCCGAGCTAATCAACATCAAAGTTAGCTCGTCCATCCAAATACCATACATGGTCGCTTTTACCCGCACCACGTGTATGTGACGAGGTATATGGTGTTGTGGTTGTCGCGTAAGCCTAGCCGGATAGTATTCAGACCTCCGCACCACTCATATCTTGTTGTATGTTTTGTCAAGCTAGGATGCCAATTGGGCTTAGTATTATGCAAAGTACAAATACACAATGTTAGGTATCTACCTAGTCCATAGGCGATCTTACAACTCGATTAGTTTGCCTACTTCAGCCTTTGGTCCTTATCATCCGCTACAATGTGCATTAAACTCTGCTACTCAGTAAGTGTGCATGCAAGCATTTCGTGTGATTTTTTTGTTTAATATTCATCGGGCGCGAATTGAAAATATTTTTCATGATTCCTAGACCATCAAATTATTAGATTCCAAAATCTAGGGTGACATCATCTTTACCAACAATCTTGACCTCTAGTATATTAGCAACATATGAGTAGACAGATTAATTCTAATTCTGCAACGCACCCTTTACAAGATAATAAACCTGCCTTAAATTGCTTGATTCATGAAGAGAATATAGAAACCGGGAAGTGAAGATGGAGGGAAATTTTCCGTTATGGAACTTCTTTGATTATGGTGTAACAGTTTTTCTTTTGGAATGGGAGGGTATGCAAGAGTGTTCGACAAAGAGCTTAAAACTTAAAGAGGTGGGGAAGCGTTTTCTGTTTTGCCGGTTTGCACGAAGGAAATGCGTCTATAAGTCTTGAAGGAACCATCGGACGCGTCGGCTCAAGTTATTCTTTTGGTAGGATCGTAAAACTTCGGTTCATTCGAAAAAAAATTGATTTGGAATTTTAATTTAGTCTGGAATTTATTAGTTTTGTTTAACGTTTCCAGACACAATCATTGGCTTCTTGAAATTTGCAGAGATGAAGCCAAGTGAGGAGCCAATCTATCGGAAATTTGGAACCCCTACCGTATCCACCACTCACCTGACACCTCATATACTTTTAGCTCAAGAGCACTTCTACATTGGTTCTACGACGATGGTGATCAGCCTCAAATTACTGTTTAGCTCAAAATATATACGAATGACTTTCCAAACTTGCGCCTAGAGATGTATGCCTGCATTTGGCTTAAACCCAAATTATCAGTTATTAAAAACAATGCAAATTTCTAGAATAATCTGCAGTTCAATAATCATTTAGCAACAAAAAATAAAGGGTGGATCAATCGAGAAATATGCAAAGGGGCTAAAGGCCATCGCTGGAGAATACAAAACTGATTCATCATCCGTTAGTTGTTACATAGGCCTAAAATGATTGACGAACCTCCCCACCCAAAAACATGATTCCTCAAAAGCCTCAACTCGCAAGATGATCGGCTGCAATATTACTTGGTGGCTAGGCATATTAAATAAGGCACTCAAACTTGGATCGACAACATTACCGTCATCGAGAACAATAGTCCCATCTGAAAAACAGGATCCAAAGAGCCATAAAGTTATACAAACCGGCCCTTCGACATTTAAGTTCTTAATCCCCCACCCGACAGCCTACATTCGACCGTGGTGGAGGAGGCCGGACTCCTTGAAAATACCGCAAATGATGAAGGCTTTAGCTTTCCAAATGTACCAAATCCGCACCCAATGCCACCGAGTGAGAATAGAGCCGCTTTTCTTTATAAAGAAAAATGAAGCCATCCTCCTGTCAAAGGAGAGTGAAGAAAAAACTTTGACAACCCGACAAGTATTTGAGTTTGTGACCTTTGCCAACCGCCATGATAGAATGAAGAATCATCACCACCAAAAGTCCAAAAGCTCAAAAGTCCCCTGTCCGGACCATTGGAAATAATTCGCAAATAAGTTCAAAACCATTCAGAGATATCTTGAGCAACACATATCATGCCAAAACCCCGGTATAAGATAGTGTAGCAGGGAGCGATTATAATGTCTGCGCATCGGTGGGAAAGACGGAAAACCAAGGAACATACTTTAAAACAACTTCAAACAACTTTACCCTCTGTCCCACATGAAGTCTTTATATACTTAAGGGCGGACAAAAAAAAATTAAACATTACCAAGTTTGAGTTAATCAAAATGAAATTAAAAAAAAAACGCATTCAAAGCCATCAAATTAAAACGCGATTATGAAAGCAAATCATCAAATTTAGGAAGCGACAAAATGAAACTTCAGCAGATATGGAGAAGCATTTAAAATGGAAGCAACATAGAGGAGATCGAAATCTGAAACTTACTTCATCATGAAATCAAGCCATGCTTGGGGTTCTTCCTAAGAGCATTCATGGTGGTGCATACTCGTGGGGCTCAAGTCCATACTCGACAAGAGCTCTCCAACCTCGCCGACCTCTGCGGTTTACCGAGAAAGAATTTTACATGCTTAGCATAAATTGAAAGAGGATGCATATTTTTCCCCTTAAACTATGTGATTATAAGCCAAACTTCGTTGCATTAAAAATAATGAATGTATTAAAAAATATACAAAGGAGAAGAAAGAAAAAGACCACATATCGGGGACACCGATAACTCTTTCCCATCTCTATTCAAATCCCCAACACCCTCAAAACCCTTCCCTTCATCTTCTACATCATCTTTTTAGCGTTGAATTAATCCAAACAAAAATCTCAAAAAAAAATCAAAATCGATGAATAAAAGGAAATTCTAGTGATTTAAAAATTGAAAGTAACAATCATACCTAATTTAGAGAAATAGTCGATGGTTTTTTTGTCCATGGCCTTATAATTTTTCAATAATGAGAGGAGATTGGAGAGAAAAAGAGAAGCTAGAACGATGTAACTGGTTTTCTAGTCGTGTCATAAAGACATGTATACATAAATATCTATTTTTCAACATTTGTGCAACTCGCAAAATCAGATCATGGTGTTGTAATGAATTAGAACATGATACAAACTTTTGTACCTTGGAGTATCCAAAGTCACATATCTTCAATCGTGGAGCAGGGCTTCCGTCCAGTAGCGTGTTCTCCAACTTCAGATCACGATGGCACACTTGCTTCAATTAAAAAATTGAAACAACTACGTTAAAATTCCATATAAATCTCTCTATCAGTAATCACGCGCTCCATAATACTGATTGCAAATGCAGTTTATAATTAAAAAACACTTTTACCATCGAATGACAATAACTAACTCCCCGATATAAGTCGTTGAAAGAAGAAACGGCCCTGCAAACTGCAGAATAAGGGGAAAAAGAAATCAACTCAATGCACCGGAACATCGGGTGGTAAAGTGAAAATGTAGACCACCAACCTCATCTTCACTGAAGCGACCGGCATTACATATACGCTCGAGAAGCTCTCCACCAGACGCATATTCCATTACAATAGCTAGATGGGTCGGTGTTAATACAACCTTGAGTGCATTCAAAGCATCAACAATAAAAAAAAAAAAAAAACTCAGTTTTCATTCCTTCCAATATATACTCTGAAATAAATAATTTCATACCAACCTCTTTGAATCTAATGATATTAGGATGCCTCAATGACCTATGATTAATAATCTCCCTTTGGACATTTTCATCTATCTGTAATAGGTTAAGAAACAAAAAGGCCTACCTGAATTGTCTTGACTGAAGGCTTGGTTGAAGGCTTGGTTGAGACGTCCGATTATTTGTGGGAGAACTGAATTGGAAGAGAGAGAATGATGTTTTCTGTTTGCAAAAGAGAGGGGGAACCGTAAAGTCAATGTATTTAAAGAGGTTGGTATGAAATTAGACCATAATTAATGGTAATTGAAGTGGGTATTAATGGTGTAATTGAAGTGGGTATTAATGGTAGTTAAGTGGCAAAAACCGCGTACATGTCAATATAGAGGCGTGGATTTGGTTTTTGCCCTTAATTTACATAAAACTCCTTTGTCTGTGTGTTGTAATGGAAGGGTATAAATGGAAATACAAAAATAAATGACGAAATAGTCCTTTTTAAAGACATTGAATAATATTTTTTTGTATTAAATTAGGGGTATTAGGCGGTAGAAAAAAGGCTGGTCTAATTTAAAAGGCCAGGTTAATTATGGTGTATTTTACTAATAGATATATATCTGGCCATGCCCTAACATATCCTAATACCCCCTCTTCAAACTCATGATAGGAGTAAGTATAATCATGAGTTTGCATACATACTGGAAAAGGTGTAACTAGAATTCCCACGAGAACAGGAACATGAATCACACTAGAACACGAATCGCCACCAATGAGAACACGAACAAATACCCATGACCACGAATTAACATGAGAACACAAATATAAACCCACAACCACGAATCACCATGACCATGAAAACACCATAAAAAGGCACCAAAAACAATAAACCAAGCTATTCAAGAGTACTCTCAGTCCGCTTCCATAAAAGAGGAACTAGGGGCAGAAGAAGCAGTGGGCACAAAAACAAATGCTGATCCTATAACATGCTTGTCCAAAATTTGTTGCATTGCCCGCAAATCAGAAAGTCGAGCTGCGACTTCATTATCTCGATCTTTGAAGTAATAGGTTGAGAGTGAGACAAGTGAAGTGATGGAATCGGAGTGGGTGGAATGGGTGGATTACGTTGTTGTTGAGAGATCTGGACACCCCTTCCAAGTTTAGGACAATTAATGGCCCAATGCCCCGGTTCATGACAATATCTACACTCATCACTAGGTTGAGGTCCACGAGGCTTCCACTACGAGAATTATTAAATTGGCGATAAGGAGTTGCAAACACTATTGGAGTTAGTTGAGTAGACGTACAACCGACTAGCTTGAGTTTTAAGTCTTTCCTCCTCAGCTAGTAATTCACTTATAACAGTGTCAAGATGAGGCAAAGGACTCCCAGGACTCCTATGCAAAATAGAGCCCCTAATCGATTCGAATTTATCTCAAAGAGCAAGGAAAAACTGGAAGAGCTTTTGCCGCTTCCTTTTATTGGCATAAGGCTTGAAAGCTAACAATTCAGGCGAGTCTATCATGTCGAGTTGATCCAAAATTACTGTCATCTCGTGATGAAACTACTGAATACTTCGGTCTTCTTGACGTGTCGCCCTAATGTCAATCTCTAGTTGAAACTCCTTAGCATAGCTTGACGTATTGAAAATCGTTTGCAAATGATCCCAACATTCCTTAGCAGTGTCAAACTTAGACAATTCTATTTGAATGGTCTTGTGAACAGAGTTGTTAATCCACATAATGATCCGAGCATTGTTCCTCTCCCACTTAGCCTTATTTTTGACATAATCAGGTTGCTTGTCATCAAGGGGTTCAAGAAATGTGCCGGTGATAATGTCCCACACTTCTCTACCTATCAAGAAAAACTTCATCATCTTGGCCCAAACTGGATAGTTTGTGCCATCCAGAATTTGACCAATACCACGTAAAGAATCACCATTGTCCGCCATAACATAAACACGTAAAGAAATACTCAAGGAAGCACCAACAACACTAATCAAATTCCCATTCAAATCCAACCAACAGTTGCTAAAATCATCAATCCACTACAAACAAAAAAGTAACTTAACATAATCAAACCTGAGAATAAAGACGTCACAATCAAACCAGATCCATTTCCAATGAAGATAAAGTGAAAGCTTTCTTTTAACTATCACTCCATTTGAGCAAATTGTGCATTGCTTCCAAAGATTTTGAGTGAATCAGACATTCCCACAAAAAAAAAAAATAAATAAAACAAGACACAAGACACTCAAAAGGACAGAGATTTATTCAATTCAAAAGCAAAGCCAAGGAAAATATATCATAATACTGCACCAAATAAACATCCTTTATGCTGCCAAAGTCTCACAGATCACTACTCATAAGATCAACTCGACCCATTAAGAATCAACAAAAGCATGGATGAGAAACATTTAGACCCCATGGATCATGCTCTGATACCATGTTATCTTATTGAATAACAAAATGGGTTACAAAAGTGAGTATCTTTAGCTATATATACATCTGGGCCAGGCCCTAACATATCCTAATAATTTGAACACAGGTGGGAACTATGCAAATATTCAAAAAGATGATTGGAGCAACCATATCTCAATAAACTTTACCAGACATTCTGCAACCCTTACCCTTTACATGTAATCAATACTCACCTCTCTTAAAGTATATGTGTAATCTATGTATTATTCTCTAAATTTTTGTAAATATGAATCATATTTCATCTTCTTTGCTTTCTCTTTAAAGCTCTTTGTGTTTCCAGGTTTTTTGTTATTATAGTTCTTTTTTACGGAATTACTTTTCTTTTTATTCACGCAAACCTATAATCGAATGGTGATGGAGATGACATTGCGTGTATTTTGTGAATCATGATTTATCTCTATGTTCCATAATTCGAATCTAAACGAGCAATTTAGAAAAAATATGTATAATTTGATCGAATAGGTCTCATGACAATCTTCGGTTTAAACAAAATGATATATGTGTAAGACCAAACCTTGAGTGTTATCACTTAAAAATGTGAGTTTCAAAATCTTATATATAACGTTCAAAGTGGAAGCAAATATGATATCAAGCAAAATGACAGTGGTTGACCAACAAAAATTAATTGAAATCCGCATGAGATATCAATGAGTAAAAATCAAACCGACACATTTTTTTCTCCAAAAGAAACAAAAAATATATATAAATAAAAATACTATAGATAGATGAATTCCAAAACAATTGAAGTCAAAGAAAAGTGCAACCACAAAGAAAAAAAATGGTGAAATCTATAAATCATATGTATGAATCAAGTAACTCGGTAAAATGTTTTTCTCAACAAAAAAAAAAGGAAAAATATTTACTATAGATAGATGAATTCCAAAACAATTAAAGTCAAAGAAAAATGCGATCACAAAAAAAAAATGGTGAAATCTATAAATAATATATATGAACCAAGTAATTCGATAAAATGTTTCTCCTTCAATTATATCTTTTTCCATTTTGTTGTATGGCTACAAAATTTGGACGATATTATCTTGATTGATGACTTCTAATGTGCAATTGAAAAAAGATATGACTTCCAATTGATATAAAAAAAAAAAATGTGAAAATCATCGACTTCCAATGTGCAATTGAAAAAAGATGTGATGACTTCCAATGGATATAAAGAAATGTTTTCTCATAATCATCACGATGGAATGTATGATAATCTCATTTTCAGTCTAACAAAATATGAAAAAATGAGGACCTTGGTAAACTATCTATTTATATTTTTAGTATTGGTACTGAACAATAACGCCCTCGAAATGAGTGTAATAGATTTGGTTGGGAAGCATCACGAAAAGATTAGGAAATCTTTTTCAGCACCGAAAGGAGAAAAGCTTTCATTTCACATCATCTCAGACAGTCAAGTTTCCCTCGACTATATCCGCAATACTCATCCTTATATTGCCGTTGACAAAATGACTCTACATCAGAAAGCAATGAAAAAATATAAAGGTCTTTTGAATTCTTATCCGATCAGTTTCAGTTATGGAAAAGGTTTATGGTTTATGGTTTACGGGTTGCTCAAGCAAAGATCGAACGTCGTCATTTCGGGAGACGGTTGAAGAAGGTATATATATATATATATATATATATATATATATATATATATATATATATATATATATTATTTGATCGAATGGGTCTCATGACAATCTTTGGTTTAAACAAAATGATATATGTGTAAGACCAAACCTTGAGTGTTATCACTTAAAAATGTGAGTTTCAAAATCTTATATATAACGTTCAAAGTGGAAGCAAATATGATATCAAGCAAAATGACAGTGGTTGACCAACAAAAATTAATTGAAATCTGCATGAGATATCAATGAGTAAAAATCAAACCGACACATTTTTTTCTCCAAAAGAAACAAAAAATATATATAAATAAAAATACTATAGATAGATGAATTCCAAAACAATTGAAGTCAAAGAAAAGTGCAACCACAAAGAAAAAAAATGGTGAAATCTATAAATCATATGTATGAATCAAGTAACTCGGTAAAATGTTTTTCTCAACAAAAAAAAGAGGAAAAATATTTACTATAGATAGATGAATTCCAAAACAATTAAAGTCAAAGAAAAATGCGATCACAAAAAAAAATGGTGAAATCTATAAATAATATATATATGAATCAAGTAATTCGATAAAAATGTTTCTCCTTCAATTATATATTTTTCCATTTTGTTATATGGCTACAAAATTTGGACGACATTATCTTGGTTGACGACTTCCAATGTGCAATTGAAAAAAAAAATGTGATGACTTCCTATTGATAAAAAAAAAAAAATTATGAAAATTATAGACTTCCAATGTGCAATTGAAAAAAGATGTGATGACTTCCAATGGATAAAAAGAAATGTTTTCTCAAAATCATCAGGATGGAATGTATGATAATCTCATTTTCAGTCTAACAAAATATGAAAAAAATGATGACCTTGGTAAACTATCTATTTATATTTTTAGTATTGTTTGTTAATTTGAACTTGCGCTTAACGACTTTTGTTATTGGGTTTGAGAGAGAGAGAGAGACAGAGAATTTGATTGCTCAGGCCAGGTTAAATGTGTTTACTTTTCTTATTTGATAAGAGACTTACCTAAAGTATCGTAATATAATATTAATATAATATACATAATAGAAAGTATGCTTAACAAAAAGTAAAAAGTATAACTTAAAGAACAAAAATGAGACTAAAAGATTTTTATATATGTTGATTTATTTTTATTTTTAGTTCTAGTAAGTTATTGTTTTTTTTCTTGGGACCAAGATCACCAACTTAAAATTCGATAAGTGTTATAATTAATACATTTCATGAGAAAATAGGTATTTTTTTAAAAAACAACTAAGCAAATCAAACAGGTCTGAAAGAAATTAAACAACAATTAGTACAATCTATTTACAAAGTGTTCATATTATATCCCATCCCATTGAGAAATTGTAGCCTCTGGAAATTTGTGGAAGCTAAGTCACTATTCTCCTTTTAAATTTTAGATATTGGTGGAACTATGGAAGTACCCACAAAGATGATTGGAACAACCATTATTTAACTATAGCCACAAAATAGATTGTGGAGAAAAGAAATAGTTATGGGGCCGTGTGGTAACCATAAGTCCATAAGTGGGGGATCTCATTGAGGCTTTCCCCTTCATTTATTAAGGGACGATTCTTATTGCCATAGTTATGTGGTCCTGTGGATGTGTACACAATGGAACTAGAGTTTCATCTAACAAGTATTAACTCTTCCAAAGATTCTTTGCTCATGCTGATGTGACTCTTACAATTTAATTTGTACCTAGCAGTCTCTTGGAAAGCAAATTTTTTTTTGGCTATATTCCAACATACCATTTCCCTGATTTGTTATTTTAGTTTTCAAAATATGTAGATTGCAAGTGAATAAATCGAGAGTACTATATGTATGTATTATATTTAACCACAAGCCTGGCTAGTTAGTAAACCAGACATAGAGTGATAATTATTGGTGAAACTTAGGAGCCGAGCCACCAAGAGGTCATACTAGAATTCAATAGACACTTCGATCAACAGCAACTTTTGATCCTTATGCCAAGTTTTAATAAATCAATATTCTCATATTATTATCATCTACGCACGTAAGTAGTGACAGTTCCTAGATTAGAACAGGTAAAATAGTGGAACCAAAATTGACTAGTCCAATTTGCTTTCAAAAGGAAAAATTATAAAAACAATAAAACAAGAAACAACTAGGAAGTAGGAAGTAGCAATTAGGAATAATACTTTCTAAAATTTTAGATTCCCTCTCAATCATACAAACACAGGTCCACAGCACCTCATATTTTAATGTTAATAACAAAAAAAAAAAAAAAAAAAAATCTATTTATTCATAAATCATACTTGTGGAAGACATACACCTGTGACATCACTATTGACGTACTTCAGAATCCGTCTATTTAGACCAAAACCATCAGCTTCCACTACTTACATGCCACGTGTCAGTTTCAACAATGTCCAGGTTCAATGAACCTTAAAAAACTAAACTCTAATTTAAACCCCACCTCATTTCTCCAAAAAAATTCAAAGAAACACAAAAAACAAAAAAAAAACAAAAAACAGAGCAGTCATGGCTTTTTCCGCTACTTCTTCTTCATCTTCTTCAATCTCAGCTTCATTTCATTCACATTCAATCTCTACCCAAGACCACAGAGGTATGTTTCTACAATGCGTAGTTTTTACTTTTTCATAATTCTCAGAAACGTGCTAGTTATTCATGGCTTTTTTTTTTTTTTGAATGGGCAATGTTTGTTTTTGAGCTGCAGGTATACAAGTAGGTTCTTATAGACCATTGGAAAGAATTCTAGCCCCTTCAAAAGGTTTGAATTCTTCTAGAAGACGTTCTTTAGTGAAACCTGTGTTTGCAGAGTTGAAACGTAGTGATTCTATTGTTCCTTCAGTTGCTACTTCTATTATTGTTCCTGGTATGTATGGTTTAATTGTTTAGTTTGTTTTATGTAATGAGTGTATGTAAAATTGTGTGTTAATTGTTAAACATGTGTGTTTGTTGTGTATATAGAAGTGGAAGAAAAAGTTGACAAGGTTGAGAGTATTGAGGAGTTGGCTAAACAACTTGAAAATGCTTCACCTCTTGAAATCATGGATAAAGCTCTTGAGAAATTTGGAAATGATATTGCCATTGCTTTCAGGTATTATGTCCAATTTGATTTATTTGAGTTATATGTGTATTTGCATTTTAATCTTGAGTTGGTATTGATGATATGGTGTTGGTTTTTAATTAATGTAGTGGAGCTGAGGATGTTGCGTTGATTGAATATGCGAAATTAACTGGTAGACCATTTAGGGTGTTTAGTTTGGACACTGGAAGATTAAACCCGGAGACGTATGAGTTTTTCGATACAGTTGAGAAGAGATATGGGATTCATATTGAGTACATGTTTCCTGATGCAGTTGAGGTGCAAGGGTTAGTAAGAACAAAGGGGTTGTTTTCATTTTATGAAGACGGGCATCAAGAATGCTGTAGAGTGAGGAAAGTTAGACCATTGAGGAGAGCATTGAAGGGTCTTAAAGCTTGGATCACTGGTCAAAGGAAAGACCAATCTCCAGGAACTAGATCTGAAGTTCCCGTTGTTCAAGTCGACCCAGTGTTTGAAGGTGTCGATGGGGGTGTTGGTAGCTTGATTAAATGGAATCCAGTTGCGAATGTAGATGGTCGTGACATATGGAACTTTTTAAGAGCTATGGATGTACCTGTGAACACGCTGCATTCGCAAGGTTATGTTTCGATTGGATGTGAACCATGCACAAGGCCTGTATTGCCTGGGCAACATGAGAGGGAAGGAAGGTGGTGGTGGGAGGATGCAAAGGCTAAAGAGTGTGGACTTCATAAGGGGAATATTAAACAGGAGCATGCTGACCAAGCAAATGGGGCTGCTTTAACTAATGGGAATGCTGTTGAGGTAGATATCTTTGATACTCAAAGCATTGTGACTTTGAACCGGATGGGGATTGAGAATTTGGCCAAGATGGGAAGTAGGAAAGAACCATGGGTTGTTGTACTTTATGCTCCTTGGTGCCAATTTTGCCAGGTAAACATCTTTTCTGTTGATTTCATCATAAAATGTTCATTGTAGGTTTGATGTTTTTCTGACTTTATGTTTGGTTTGTGCAGGCAATGGAAGGTTCATTTGTTGAATTGGCAGATAAGCTCAAGGGGTCAGGTGTAAAAGTTGGCAAGTTCAGGGCTGACGGCGAGCAGAAAGCTTATGCTCAACAGGAGCTGCAGCTAGGGAGCTTCCCAACAATACTCTTCTTCCCTAAACATTCCTCCCAAGCCATCAAGTACCCATCAGAGAAGAGAGATGTAGATTCCCTTTTGGCTTTTGTGAATGCCCTTAGATGAGGGCATTTACTGGCATTGTCATATAATACTGATTAGCTACGCAGCTTGGACAGAAAAATTGCTAAGGAAAATGAAGGGGTGCTGTTATGAATAGGCCAGGCAAGAGGAGAATGTATCTTTAGTTCTTTTATACATTTTTTGTTTTGGTAGATGAGTCAGAGTGTTTATAGTGAAGTAGAGAGAGTTCCTCTGAAAATCTTCAATTGTTCTTGGTTTTTTTCTTGTAGAGTGCAGAAGTAGAGAGAGTTCCTCTGAAAATCTTCAATTGTTCTTTTTTTATCTTGTAGAGTGCAGATTGTTAGACCATCGAAGTGGTCTCACAATCTTCCTTTGTTTTGCCCGTTAAAATTTTTAATGAGATAATGTAACAAATACTTTGATTCTGTTAAATACTCATGTTGTATCCCAATCATTCTAGACACTATTCCAATCATCTATAAATTTCTTCCTTTCTTTAACTTTTCCTAGATATTCAATCTTCATTTTCCGCTCCTTATGTCACCAGTGTCCACTCCTACAAAAAATATTGTAAGATCACCTGCACATTCAATAATTTAGGAGACCACGTATAAGTTATAACTAAGATTTATAATTTTATATATAGCCATTGTACGTTTCCTCTGTATTTTGGGTGATCATCAGATCATGCATTCTTACAGTTGCTTCTACCATGTCTCATAGTATCATACGTTCTTACAATTATAGCATAGATTCAATTAATCCCGGGATATATATATTTTTTTTGCTAAAGTACGAAAACAACTTTAGTATGATGTGCCTCATGGCCCGACGTCAACGATATGTGCAGTTTGTGCACTCTTCTTTTCCTGTTTACATGTGCCCTCCTAAGTAAAAGATTAGCGCTTGCTTGATTTGAGAGAATAAGAATGTTCAGGAGAGGCTTTGAATGTGTTTTCCTGTATCATTAGAATATCTATACGAAATGTTTCTCAGAGTTTTCTTGGCCTCATTTTTCACATGGATATAGTAGGATTTGAGTTGCAAAATACTAACTAAACAATGATTACATCATTAAATTCGTATCTTAAAAGCACACATATTATTGATCTTTGGGATCAATTAGGTTCAATCCTTCACTGATCCTAAAGACTCAGATCAACTAACTGTGAAGGAAACTTAACTATCTTAGTTCGACCAAGCATTTTATCTCCACTGATCAAAATGGCTTAAAGAAAGGTTCAACAACTAAAGAGACTGGAGAAGAATAAATCTGCACACCCAGTGACCCAGGCTGTCAATAACCTTTGTGACTTGCACTATAATATCAGTTCAGGGAGAGGTGAGCTTCCCACAATCAAAGTCAGATTTCTTGAGTAACAAACCAGCTAGGTACGACGACAAAAACTTGTCTCTAAAGAAGTTCATGATCTTCCCATTGCTCTGTTGTAACATACCGACAATATAAGATGTAGCAATGAGCTCAAAACTTCTCCACTTTCTTTCCTCAGCAAACTTCTTAATACCTTTCCTGATCCTCTTATATTCTTCTTCATCATTGGCCTTTTCTTCAGTTTGCTTTCTCGGAAAGACTTCAGAAAGACATCTTGCTAAAACAACGCCATCTTCTAAGGCCGCACAACCGCCTTGGCCAATATCAGGAGTCATAGGATGCAGAGCATCCCCTGCTACACATACATTTTCTTTGTAGATAGCACCTGGCCATAGTACATTCAATGGTTGCGCGGATCTTAATGGAGCTGAGATAATGCTTTCCAAACCGGTTTTTTCTACGACGCCCAGTACTTCTTTAGGAACTTTACCAAGATTTTGTAGCACGATTTGTTTTATTTTGCTAAGGTCTTCTTCCTCTCCTGCTTCTTTGTCTACAACCACACGTCATACCATTAGTTTCAGAAAAAAAAATTGTTGAGCAGAGTCCTGCAACAATGTAGTTTCTGTTTCAAATATCAAGAAGAAAAACATACGTTGTGTTTAAGCACAATACTTGTTGATGTTGAAATGTCGAAGTAGAAAAGCCTAGTCGAAATTAGATATTTACCAAAAGAAAACCACGCAATAGAAATTCTTACTTACGTTGAGCAGATGGAGTGTAAGTGAAGAACCAGTACATGTGCTTCTGCTCGCAGGGAAGGAATCCTGAGCGAAAGCCATTTCCGGAAAACAGCAGGAACTTTGGTTCAAAATTATGACCATCTGGAAATTCTACAAAACCTCTGATTGCCGCCCTTCCTGTATAACTCGGTTTCTTAAGACCTAGCCATTTTGCTACCACGGAATTTACTCCATCACACCCAATTAATAACTGATATTTTGTTCCATATTAGTAAGTTCCATTGTTCAGCACATCGAATGCATGTAGGTAATTATGTTACATATAATAGTAGTTATGTTGTTGTTTCTTACCTTGGTCTTCAACATGGAGCCATCTGCCAAGTGCACCAATTTGAAGTACTTCGCTTCTTCAATGGAAACAACCTTGGAGCAGAATCTTATAGTACCAGGAGGCAGTTCTTTTGCAAGGGTTTCAAGAAGTTCCTTCCTTCTCACACAACGAATTTCATGGTCTCCACTACACATGATCCCAGTTTCAAATTTCATGCACATGTGTATTTAATAATTTATCAAATTACCAGTTCATGTCCACTACACCATAACAACGTAATATTGTGAGTATGGCTCGTTTTTTTTTATAGGCAACACGACTTTTAGCTCTCAACACCAGGCTGGGACCTCAATTGTGGTGCGGGAAACCTCGCATATGTAGGCTAGGCACCCAAGCCTGTCTGGCCGCACCAGCATTTCCCTATGCAGAAACTTAGGCTGAAGACCAAATTTTTACTAGAAAACTGCCTACTGCCCACAGTTGTGTCCTCCCTATAACCTGGGGTTACCAAGGAGACTGCATATTCAGACCTTCCTTGAGGTGGCTGCAAACTCAAACCAGCACATTGCGGTGGGTGTTGGCTAAACTATATGGGCTTTGTTGGTGATGTGATGAGTGTCTGACAGACTTTGAGATCAATTGATTTGTGTTCTTATCTATTTATGTGTTGATGTGTGTGTGTATGTACTCACTGTTTTCCTTTGACCTCAAACGACATTTTTGAGGTAGGCCATCCCGAAACCGTAGATGAAACAACAATTCTGCAGTAGATCAATTGAAATGAAATAACTTTTATGATAAATTTTCTACATTTGATCACCCTTGTATTGTTGTACATAACAATTCAAAAGAATACGAGTATGACTAATCAATGTAATGAGAGTTGAAGAACTAACGAATTCACTTACCCCTCAAGTTGGTTATGATTTTGTCTAAGAGTATCTCCAATGCCAATAGCATCAAGAGCCTTCCAAGCATTTGTCCATGTTGTAAATGCAAATCCAGTCGCCCTCAAACCTTCCCATGATTCCAAAACCAAGCTTCGATTCCCATCCTATATAATTTGACAATAATTTATCAACCACAATACCCAAATCAATTAACTTAAATCTGAAAACTAGTCTCCTGATTTTTTTATTTTTATTTTTATTTTTTCATTTTTTGTTTAAAGTTCGTCGAAGTGAAGGAGGAAACTCTACGCGTTAAGTAGGAAAAGTATCTTTGCTACAGAGATCTGTGGGTACTCTGAAAGGCAAAGTGGTTTGCTTGTTGTTCTGTAACTAAGTGCTGCTGATGTGAATTTCTTCTCATTTTACATGTAACCAAATTGGTTTAGTACTGCTATTTAGCTAGTGCAAATAGAATATGTAGTTGTGAATAGCACCTGTGAAGCCCCAAGGCAGTGGTGAGTCCAGCTATCCCAGCACCAACAATTACAATATCTTCAACAGTTCCCATTGACAACAAAAGCAATGATCACCTTCACTTTTCCTTGTGCTGCTACTATTAACTACTAAGTAGATTGGAGCCGGCCTTGACAAGAGAAGGATAGATTTGGCAGTAGCTAAATAGCAGGGACCAGGTAAGCCATGACATCGCTGCAGTAACTTGATTATTGCTCAATTGATCTTTTTTGAATTGATTATTTATTTGTCCCTAGTATACATATCGTCCTTTGTGCACAAAATATACATTTTTTAGAAAAGTTTTCACCAACTTGAATAATTAATTCGACTAAATATATCAACAAAAAAGAAAAGCCAAGGTGAGATCACTGTCACTAATGCAATTCAATACATCTAGACATGTGCATTTAACGCGCATCTTGACACCCGCACTGGGCTTAAAATAAAACTTTGATCTAACAAGATTGGTTTTAGTCTCATTCTGTGAGAACTGCCAACCGAGCTTAAAATAAAACTTTGATCTAACAAGATTGTTTATATGTGCTAAGCCTATAATAATTGGCATGTTTTTAATGGAAAAGAAACGAAGAAATCTAGCATGTAATAGCACAATGGAAAATTCAGCAGTAAGAAACATACTTTATTGCATTTATTGATAGAATTCGTAAAAAATGAAGAACAAAAACTGAAGTAACGTAAAAACAACAGTACATATTATAAAAGCCACAAATATACAACACAGGTTTAGGCTTGCCGCTTGCATGCTCTACACAGCAAGTAATCTTCTCCTACTCTGAACAGTGTTTGTAGCCCAAAGAGCTGCACCATAGATCACAACATTCCCATCACCTTGCATAATCAAGCGGTAGTCATTGGGACCCCGTGCACTCTCACTACTCCACACAACATCAGTTCCAGATAAGATCACAAGGTTGCCGTTGTTCTGTAAGGTAGCCCTACATGACGTGCCCCTTCCATTAGTTGCAGAATTCCAGAGCACCCTGTTTCGGTTCACATACAAGACAAGGTTACAATCTGATTGCATTATGAATCTGTAAGGACCATTCTCAATGAATTCATTAGAGTTCAATATGTCACCACTGAAGAGAATATCTTCAGAAACAGCGCTATTGATAGACAAGATAACAAGAAGCAAAAGAGACGATAATATGTTGAATGTACGTGCCATCTTTATATGTTGATCGTAGATTATGAATGCAGCAGATACAATATTGGGAGAGAAGAAGGATGTTGTGAACAGGGGCGGCTCAAGGCCATTGGGGGCCCTAAGCAAAACTCAAATAAGGGGCCTTCTACAATTAATACCAATAAAAATTGTTTACAACTTATTGCTTTATATGTTTACATTATTTCATCATATGAATGCAAACCCTCATCCTTTATCCAGGCTTGGGACCGGCAATGTATTATCAAAATACTTTGGCAGACTTTAAAGTTTTTTGTTTCATTTTGTTTTTTTTTAACACGAAGAAATTATTACATTTCACAAACTTCAATTAAATTTCATTTTTCTTACTTTTTGAGTTGCAAAATCACTAATTAAATCTTTGTATTCAAGTTCTTCTAGAAAATCTCTTTCTATAGATAATGTAGCTAATCCACTTAATCTTAGTTATGTATCAATTTTATCTCATCGTCTGTGGTCATAAATATCTTGAACTAAAGAGTTGAATTGTTCATTGAGGTTCTCATCAATACTAGCAAGCTGCAAGTCTACTGTTGAGTTATCATTTCTTTCATTTGTTTGATTTTCTTCAATGTTATCTTGAACATAAACACTAGGAACAAAATTTACATTAGGATCGATATCGATTGTGTTCTATATTTTCATTATTATCCACTTCTATTGGTTGGTCGTTGTTCATTTGCTAAATTATCACTTAAACTAACCGATTCACTTTGTTTATAGTTTTTATAAATTTAAATATAGCTCCTCTTTGAGATTCAATTGCCTCATCTGCTTTTTTTCTTTTCTTGACGTTTTTATTATCGGATTTATACTTTCGGTTCATATCGAAAACGTAAAATAATATGCAAGCAGCAAGCAATAAGTCCTCACATAGTCACATAACATGCCAAAATAAAAAAATAAAATGGAAACAATCACCGTGGAGATGAAGCTTTATTGATAGCCAAGTCGCATTGGAACTTCAAAAAAGAGTAGACAATCCACGAGACCACGACAACCACTTTGACTAAGCAACTAGTCCAATTATACCTTAAAACCACTATCCATTATCCACAAAATGAAAATAATGAGTTTGAGTGTAAATATAAAATGATCAAATTAGAATTTAGATGATAACAAATTAACAATTAAAGTAAAAAAAGACCCCAACCTTTTTTTTTCTTTTCTTGAATAATCTTCTCACAAGTCACAAACTTT
Source organism: Coptis chinensis (assembly GCF_015680905.1). NCBI lineage: Eukaryota > Viridiplantae > Streptophyta > Magnoliopsida > Ranunculales > Ranunculaceae > Coptis > Coptis chinensis. The sequence goes on along the minus strand of NC_141463.1, from coordinate 77,881,394 downwards.
AAACTTTAATAAATTGCTTAACGATTGAATTAATCAAATAATTCAATTAATTAGGCACATACGAATGAGCTATCGCCTTATCGCGACACTTGGTCCCCACGCCGGGTGGGGAGGTAATGTCGAGCTCTGCTCCTAAGCGGAAGGAGTAGCTAGCCCATTTGCTGCTATGCGGTTTTACGATTGTAGCTGGGTTGGGTTTAGAATGAATAGCAAAGGGAATGAATCAAACAAATTTCCGGCGAAGAAGGCCTCGATCCGAGGTTGAGTTTGAAGTTCTCGATTGATAAAAACATACGGGGCATAGGATGGATAGGCCCCAACCGAAGACAAAATGCAAAAGCCAATTCTCGTGCGTCAAGGTAGGGGTTCAGATCTCATCATGCCTTGTTGCTTACTTTAACCGACCCACTCAATCCCCTCATTCTCATTTGCTTGCCACTCCACTACTTCTGGCGTGATTAGAAGCTATTGAAAACTATTGAACTAGCTCCTCGGCTTAAGATCTCAAAGTAGCCTCACACATAGTAAGTCCTTTTGCCTATCGGCTAAGCTAAAGGTCAGCCAACGCTTTCTTGAGCTAGCGACCTATCCTATAGCAACTTAGGTCCTTCCTTTTAGTACTCGGTTTTGCAATTGAATTAGACACTTTGACTTGCAGATGAGGGAGTCGACTTGGCACTTTCTTCGGATTCGGGTTGGGAACTAGACGCCGCCAAGGAAATGAAGTCGATCCGATGACGAAATTACTACATGGCGGGAAGACTCTGAGTGAGCTGGTGGGATCGCGGGAAGCCAGACCGTGAGCACAAGTCCTATCTATGCTTGGTGCCAAGGTATCTCAAACTAGAAGTAAAACTACTCCTCAAAACTAACGGATTGTGAGCAAGCCTAAGCTACGATAGCTCGTGGCTCATGCTTCTTTCTCGGACCATCGTTATCATTCCGATTCCGCAAAGATCAGAAGTTTCCTCCTCGTACTAGGCGTGAGGCCACTTCAAGCCTTCGAGCTGAGAAAGTGCACTCTTAAGAAGCAATGGAAGGGACCCCGCCTACTTCAAGCTCCATGACCAAGCTCACACCACTAGGCCCCTTCTCTAAAAGGCTGGCTCAACGGAATCGATAGTCTAGTCCTCTACGGAATGAAATGCATATTCAACTAGAAAACATCCCGTGATCAAAACACGATATCCTTCCTACCCCCCGACCCCCTAAAGGTTCATTCCCTCAGACGGTGGTGGACTGGTCAAGACTCAAAGCAATTTGCTTCCTTTAGCTCCCTCTAGCCGGCTTTGTCGGGGCTCTTGGCCAACTATGGCTTTGAAGCCTACTTATTTATCTCCGAACCTAGTAAACTCGATGACGCGCCATTAGCTTCTTAATAGGTTCCATCACGACCGAATTCCGTTTGCTTGTAATGGCCCCCCTTACTCGCCCCCTATTGTTTTCTAAGCCTCGTTTGCTTGGGCTAGTGTAGTTTTTTTCGGAATCTATATTAGGTTGGTTTGCAATCTGGTCAAAGATCCCATCCGTAGTTTTCTAGGTGTAGGACGGCTTCAAAGCCTCTGTTTGCTCCCTCTTATGCCTTCTTTGCCTATTGCCTGGTATCGAGTCCCTTCCCTCTCTTCCCAAGCTTCTTTTTTTATGCCACAAAGACTCCTAAAGTAGAAACAGATTCTTGTATAGCGATTGCTATTTTTACTTGAGTCAATTCGCGTGTTTTTTTAAACCCGCCGGTGAGATACGTGCAAGATCATTATATCATAAGAGAAGAAAGAAAGGAGTAGGTTCTACCACCCTTAGTCTTCCTGTTGCTATATTTACATACTATTTCCTCATCCCGCTATTCCTGACTTTAGGAAGGAATGGGCTGTCAAGGGAAGGGTAAAGATCCTCCCTCCATTTGCATATATAGGATAAATGACCCCAGCTACCACTGATCGAACCCGGCGATGGCATTGATCTGAACACCTTTACCTTGGTGGGATAAGATCTAGGGAACCTTAGAAAGGTCTCCGTTTACATGATCAGTAATATAATGAATGAATCATAGAAAAGATTAAAGAATGAATTATACTCTTTCGTCTAACAAATAACCCATGGACGCTTAAAGGAAAGGCATTGGAACTCCGGATTGAATTTAGAACTCGACAATTTAAAACTCGACAGAGTTCAAAACTCGACAGAGTTCATCAACTCCTCGACAGAGTTCACCGAACTCCCAATTTAAAACCTCAACAAAGTCCTAAGAATTGTATTATTATTAATTGTATGGGCTTAAACATGCAGTTAAACTTATCCATCTACTTCTTTACCAAAAAAATATCAATCATCTTAATACCTTGATTTTAACTAATCATTGTTTCCTGCCGACTCCTTCCCCAGTAGGATTGTGTAGTTTGTTGAGTAGTACCAACTACTAACTGTAGGTCCTATGTATGGAATTGATTGGAGGATGTATTCTTAATATTGAAACGTAAATGTCCGTTGGATGGCAGAGTTAAAGGCTTAGCCATAATTATCAATTTATAATAGATAATGTGAAGATGAGTATAGCATTAGTGACGAAAGTGATGAACGTGACAAACCTTAACATTTTTTCTTTCTCTTTCACCTAACAAAACAAAAAAAAATCCAAAAGCAAAGGAAGAAAATAAAATGCAGCAAATTGGTTAGCATTCATAATATACTTTCATTTTAAAATTTGTCTTAGTAGCGAGGAGTTTACAATGCAAAATCCTCTCAAGATAACTTCTTCCGTTATACGCTAAATTATTAATTCAAAATCAATAATGAAAATAAGCATGATTTATTCTCTCTAATAGTAACTTAACTCAACATCTATTTTTAGCTAAACTGTGTTTACTCTTTTTGTATCTTGTCATGTAATTCATCAACATGGGGAAAGTACAAAATGGGTGTCTAGAATTCAAAAGAATTGAATCAAACATAACATTATATATATATAAAAAAAAGATAGAAAGATAGAACAGGTTACGAAGCGAGAGCTATATATTTATTTTGAATCAAGCAAGATCTACTCGGTCGATATGGCCTCAAATAAAAATCTAGTGATATCAACAGGAGAGACAATAAGTTCATAACTTCATTGTTTGATTTAATGATTTATTTATTTTGAACTTGGATAAACATAACATTGATGTCTATGTCTCCATTTCTATAAATCAAAAAATTAAAAATATAAATAACTTAAAACAAAAAAAAAATCCCAATGTACATAAACGGTGTAAATAACTTAAACATCGAAACTCTGACAGAGTTAACCAAATATGCTACTTCACCGAACTCTGGCAGAGTTCAAAACTCTGACAGAATTCAAAACTCTGACAGAATTCAGAACTCTGATAGAGTTCAAAACTCTGACATAATTCAAAAACTCGATTGAATTCACCAAACTCGATGAGAATTTAGAACTCGACATTCACCGAACTCCGACAGAGTTCAAAACTCGGCTGTAATTCATTTGAACTCGACGAATTTAGAACTCGCCGAGTTGAACTCGACGAGTTGAAGTTCGAACTCGACAGAGTTGAGAACGACAGAGTTCGACAGAGTTCAAAACTCGACAGAGTTCATCGAACTCGGCAGAATTTAGAACTCGACAGAGTTCAAAACTCGACGAGTTCACCGAACTCGACAGAATTTAGAACTCGACAAAGTTCAAAACTCGACAATTCAAAACTCGACAGAATTCAACTAAACTCGATTTAATTTAGAACTCGGAATTCACCGAACTCGACGAGTTCATCAAATATGCTAACACCTAATTAAAACACATTTAGCTCCTTGAACTCGCTAAGCATGAGAGTAGTAGCCGCACGATTCAGCAGATTTAAAGCGACTCTAAAGCTAATACAAATAGGGTGGTGTCGGTATTCAAGGATATTGGATAGGTTAGTTGTTGCTTCTAGTCATATTGCATTTGGATCTTCCAAATAATCTGAGAAGCAAAATGCTTTCGAATCCAATATTTCTATCGGTTATTAGTTGTTGCTTCTAGTCATGTGACATAGATGCAAGTTAAATCACATCCACTTCATAAGTAAATTTACATTCTTAAAACAAAAAGAATATTCTTGGTTTAATTTTATTACTTAATAAGGTTCAGGTTTAATATAAGTTAAAGATATATGAAATGCTATCGAAAAGGAAGTATCATGCCGCTTCTAACCTTTTGATTTCAACGAGCGCATCTTGAGCCACCAAATATACGGCCGCAACAAAAATAACCTTTTAGAACCTAACAACATAAACGGAAAACAGATCTAAATTAGATGTGGTGAATTAGACCGATAAGTTCACATACCGAGAAAAAGAAGAGATGGACTTCAAAATCGACAAAGCAATATATGGTTGTTTTTGTAGATCGCCGGATTAGTCGATCCCTCTCTTTTTTGGTTAGATCGGTCTCTTTTTTTTTGGTTAGATCGGTCTCTTGGTCTTAATTTTTGGTTAGATCGGTTTTGAATTTCGGTTTTTTTTTTGTTAGATCGGTTTGAACTCTTTGGTGAAGATCGGTTTTTTTTTTTTTAAGAGAAGATCGGTTTCTTTTTTTTTAAGAGAAGATGATGAAATATCGAAATATCGGTAAATATCAGTAAATTGGGTGAATTAGATCTGAAGATCTAGAGGGCTCGATCGGACGGCTCAAATGAAGAGTGAGATAAGGGTGGCACTCTAAGAGTGGCACCCTAGACAAACCGCATATATATATATATATATATATATTTTTCCGAATGCAAGTATACCGCCCCGGTATAGATTAGATTATGCACACCCTATTCCACCTCCTAAAAAAAGGTGTATCTTATTCTTTGGGACCACGGTTTGTGTTGGGTACTCGAAAAAACGATTATTACAAGTGTGACATTGGTTTCAAAAATTAAAAAAAAACAATTATTACAAGTATGCTATTGATTCCCAAAAAATTGAATTCAAAACCCCAAACTTAAACGACCCGGCTAGGTCGTTTGGACTAAGTCCCAAACGACTTGGCCACACCGTTTAGGACTTAGTCCAAACGACCCGGCCACACCGGTTAAGAGCCCAAAAAACAGAACTTCGAATTTTTTTTCAAAGTTCAAATCCCAAACGACATGGCCACACCGTCTGGACTGAGTCCAAAACGATGTGGCCATGTCGTTTGGGATTTGGACTTATAAAAAAATAGACACACCATTTGGACTTAGAAAAATCCCCAACGATATGGCCACACCGTTTGGACTAAGTCTCCAACGATATGGTCACACCGTTTGGACTTAGTTCAAAACGATGTGGCCATGTCGTTTGGGATTTGAACTTTGAAAAAAAATTCAAAGTTCTGTTTTTGGGCTCTTGACGGTGTGGGTCGGTCGTTTTGGATTAAGTCCCAAACGACTTGGCCGGGTCGTTTGGACTAAGTCCCAAACGGTGTGGCCAAGTCGTTTGGGACTTAGTCCAAACGACCTAGCCGGGTCGTTTAAGTTTGGGGTTTCGAATTCAATTTTTTGGGAATCAATGACATATTTGTAATAATTGTTTTTTTATTATTTTTTGAAACCAATGGCATACTTGTAATAATTGTTTTTTTTGTGGGAGTCTGCCCAACACAAATTGGGGTCCGGTAGTAATAGGACCCTATTTTTTTTGTCAGAAGGTCTAAACAATAAATAATGTCAACAAAATTTTGCATTTATTTCAATTCACAAAACTAGAGTGCGTTAACTACTAAGAATTTAATATGGACTGATGAAGTTAACTACTTAAGCACTAAAGACATTAATTGATACTACTATGTCTATATATATCTACATAATTTAGTCTACAAGTCTACAACAATTCAACAAATTGTTAACTTCTTATAATGTTATAAGTCTATATAACTCTACTATTATGTGGAGAAAATTATAAAAGATTAACATTGAAAGTGAAAAATTACATTGTTTTGTTTTGTTTTTTTTAAGTGAAAATTTTATTGATAATGATAACGAGTTTTACAAATAATTATGACAAACGTGTAACAAGCTGCGCCGCAAGTCCTTTCTGATTTTTTTTTTTGGGGTTGAGGTTTAACGGTTGTTTAAGAATTGAGAGTGAAAGAAAAGAGGGACAACTTACGGATTTGTTATGGGTGATTAAAATTATACAAACTGACCGGTTGGGCTTTGGGTCTTTGGCTATTTGTTTTAGTTTCATTAACTAATCAAACATTTAATGACACATTTGTCCATCTTTAATGGTTTTGGACTCAAAATAAATGATAAATGATAATTTTGTAAGGGCAAAAAGAGAAGTAAAAAAAATGTTGGTTTATCGGAAATAACATAATCCTCGTCATCACTATGGGGTGCGGTAGTAGAAGTTTGCTAAAAAAAAATGGAGAGCGGGGAAGAGGGTGGGGAGATTTTCTAATCTCAGAATGTGCAACCCCCTCTCCACACGCACCTTTATATCCATCTATGGTAGCAGACAGAGATATTCTAGGAAAATAAATGACAAAAATAAATTATGTCGTCCAGATTTTTGTATGAAATATTAATGATGACATTTTCTTAATTAAGAGGAAGGCTGGTATTCAATGACAAGTGGCCAAAGTCAAGCTAGCTCTATCTATACATGTTGGCACGATGTTAAATGATAAAATAACAAAATTCTTGTTATCACTATAGGGTGCAGTAGTAGAAGTTTGCTAAAAAAATGAGGAGGGGTAGTGGAGATTTTCTAATCTCAGAAGGTGCGATCACTCCTACACGCACCCCTATATCCATTTATAGCTGCAGACAGGGATGTTTTAGGAAAATAAATGACAAAAATAAATTATGTGGTTAAGATTTTTATATGAAATATGAATGATGGCATTTTCTTAATTAAGAGGAAGGCTAGTATTCAATGACAAGTGGCCAAAGTCAAGCTAGCTTTATCTATACATGTTGCCACGATGTTGTCATTCACGATAGTTGTCATTTAATTGTTTACAGATTACTACCATGTAAGCAATTGATCGAATTGAAAAGCTTGGTCTTGGGTTTCAATAAGGTAGTCCCTAGATGACATACTCTCTAGAAACTAAAAATTATTAATAAGATCTCACAACTATGAAAATTTTTCTTATATATAACTGAAATATTAGAAGAAAATGTGATATTTTATTTCAATTTCTCGAGTGAAAATTGTCACATAAGAATTATGTTAAGCACATCTTGTCACATGGACAAATGTCGATTATTTTGGTGAAGTTGTCATACGTAATCTTAGTTACACTATGTTGACATTTTTTTTTTTGGTAAACCATGTCGACATTTGGAAATATTAAATTACACTCAACAAGTCCTACAGCTGAGAAGGAGAGGTGGAGAAATGGAGAATCATAGAAGTATAAGAAATGAAAAAGTTATTCAAGTAGGCACTTTATTATTAAATTGAATTTATTATTACCTGTGCTGAGAGACCCTCACCCTAAGCAAGACCATTTCTCCAATAACAAAGCATTTCATACATCCCTGCTCCCATTGCATGCAAATTAGACTTAGAATAATTTTGGTTCTTAATTAATTGAAGGATTTTACAAAACCTTTTCTTCTTATGTCTATTTATCATTTTATCTCTACAACTATTACAAAAAAATAAATAAAAAAAAAATGATATTTCTCCCCACATACTCCATTAGCTATATAACAAGTTAATAATTTTACCGTGATAGCATTTCGAACAAGTAGTAGCTTCGGACATCCTACCTATATTAATATTCATTCTTCCCAAAATGCTCATAGTGAGCCATGTCAACAAAAAGTTTTAAAAAAAAAATCTATTTAAAAATAAATATTTTTTTTTCTTACCAAAATAACTCTGAATTTGGTCTATTTTGTAATTTAATGTAAGTTTTTTTCGTCTTTTAATGTATTTTGAGAAAAAAAAAAACAAATATACGCCTTTTTTTGAATTGTACGTCGGGGTAATTAAGTAATTAACAACCCCAAAATAAACAAAGCCCCAAACCATTTGTGAAACACCCAAAGTACCAAACTCTTTTACATAAAAAACCATAGCCGGACAACATCTCTAAAATATGTATCTCCAATCTCTCTGAAAAAGAAGAAAAAGAAGAAGAGATGGCTTCAAAACCCATTGTTCTCCGGCAAGCAACAAAAGGTAATAGACTATACCCATTATTTTGTTTTTGATCTTTGATTCATTCTCCCCCATTTGATCTAAAGGGGCACTACAATAGAAAATGGTTTATATCACTGTTAAAACACAACAGAGTTTGGGCCTAAATCACATAGTTCCAATTTAATTATGGATAAAAGACATTTGTTTTTTCATTTATGAATAAAGCCCACCCGATTGACTTTTTAGTTAGATTACCACTTTGCCCTTTAAGCTGGGCTATTAAATCGTTGAGTACTCGCTACTCGTTGTTTAGCCGACCCGACTAACAATTTAATCCTCGATCACAATCGGGCTCAAAAACTCCCCGAGTACTCGGCGGATTAGGCCCGATTAGCCGAGTAATTGTGTTCACTATTTCAACTATTTCAATGTTAAACACTGAACTCAACATTTCGCCAATTCGACCAACTCTCGATTCTGTAAAGTTCTACACTTTAATCATATTTATTTTAGTTGATTGAGTGTTTTAATTGTTTATTGATTCATTTGATTGATTGGTTTCTTAATTGGCTTCATTATGTTGGTATTTCAAAGTTAAATATATTTATTAAGTATTTGTAAAAAAATATAGTGTTATGAAAAATCGCCCAATTAATCCCCGACCGATTACATCTACTTGCTACTCACTCTTCAAACAAGTAGCGATTTAACTACACAGCCCTTAAGACAAAACAAATAACGTCAAATAAGAAACCTGGTTTAAATTTCTCTTATGAACTTTGTCTAGAATTTTTGTGAAATTTTGATCAGTAATTTTTTCCTTAAAATTCTATATCGATTTCTCTCCAGAAAATTTTCCCAAACTAGATATCCCAATGCAACATGAATATTGCAATCATCAATTTTTATATCTTGCAACATGGATGTTGCATTGTCTATTAATATTGTAACAACCATTGTCAACTCAACTACTGCAAGTCTGCAACAAATACTACAATATGGATGTTGCACTGTTTGTTACTATTGCAACATAAATATTGCATTGTTTATTACTACTACAACAACCACTGCAAACATGAATGCTGCACTGTCAAACTCTACTGCAACATGTATGTTGTACTGTCTATTACTACTGCAACAACTATTATAAACTCCGACTGCGATATGGATGTTGCACTGGCTATTACTACTGCAAGAACCACTATCAACTCCCACTATGACATAGATGTTGCACTGGCAATTCTACTGTATGTAACATGAATGTTGCAATTCATGTTGCATTGTCTATTACTACTGCAACAACCACTGTAAACTCCCACTGCAACATAGGTGTTGCACTGGTAACTCTACTGCAACATGAATGTTTCATTGTCTATACTATTACTACTGCAACAACCATTGTCAACTTCCACTGCAACAAGGACGTTGCACTGGCAACGTTCTCCCACTGCAACACTAGACTCAAGTCATAAAGTCGCATTCTCACATTACACTTGATGTTAAGTTCTTTTGTCACATAACTAAGATAAACAATGCAATGTTCTTCAAGTTTAGAAATTAACCAAAATATTATATCAATGACTAAAAAATACACAAAAACAACATAGATTCTATTGACTATATGCAATATCATTTATTCGTGGCTACAAATTTCGATCATATAACACATACAAATGATATCAACTGTACATATATATACTACCATCAAAACGAATATTGATCCATATGGATTCTAACCATCACCTTCATACTTAATGATCACTCTTCCATTTTGAGCATATGGGTCATTTTATTATACTCACACATGCACGTACTAATAGACATACTTAGTAGAAAGTTTGTCATAGAAATATAGGTTAAAACGGTGACAAAATCAATTGTAGTATTAAGGGCTCCAAATATGAGACATTCTACATACAAATGACAATTTGTACATGAGGACGGTACTTGTAACAAAGCATGGTATAAACTCATAAAAGCAAAAGACTAATTTTTTTTAGTATAAAACTAAAAGGAGATGTTAACTTATTCAAGAATACATTTTTATATAAATATGTTGTTTAATTAATCAACTTGGACAAGCTATAAAAATGAGTTATCTATCTAGTTACTATTCTACTCACAATTTTGGGTTTAATGCTACTATAAAAATGAGCTATATGTTGCTGATTCATACTTACAAAGACACACACACTTGAGGAATTTAGGTTATCCTGACCCGAACGCCGATATATATTGAGCAAGAAATGAAATTAAGAACTATCAATCCCTTGATAGTAAATGAAAAATGACCTTTCGAACATAACATAAAGCAAATTATAGGATTTTATTTTTTTTAGCTAGAACTCGTAGTAATTGGATCCAAATAGATTCGAACCATGCATCACCCTCGATTTAATAAGCAATCTTCCATTTTGAGCTCACGGATCATTTAATTAAAACCAAATAATCTTGTTATCCTATCATCTAATAATGCGTCTTCAAAAACTCACTGTCATTGTTGTTGCTTGTCTCCCCAAAACCTTAAGTTGAAAAAATCTTAGTAACTCAAGAGTGTTTGTTTGGACAAAAAGAAAGTGTTTACTTTTAGCTGCAATGATACCAAAATGTATTTCAATTTCAACATGTAACTTTATAGAGTAGGTAATAACAATATCAATAATTAAAAACAAAGAAAATCGGATATTAAATTAAACAATCAATATATAGCAACCGCTTGAAATCACAAGAGTATGCAATAAAACTAATCTACATAAAAAAGAAATACTTCATTTATAATAAAATCCAAATTGTCAATCAATGCAGAATTTCAAAGGTTATTTTGAAACCCAAAATCATAAATAATAAAAATAATAATAAAAACACCCATTTTTTTAGCCGTAATTAATAAAGATATATTTTGAGAAACATATATTTTGAGAGGGGAGGTGTTTGTGAGGAAAAACTCAAAAAGGGTAAAACAGGTATTATGAAAAAATGAAACACAAAGAAAAGACTTAAACTCTAAATTTATCGAAATCGGAACCTTTATTTTACATTTCAAAAAACCGGTGGGCTTTAGCCGTAATTAATAAAGTCAATGGGTTTTAGGCTAATAGATACCGAAATCTGGGTTTTGAACCTAGTTTTATGTAAAAACAATGTGTTGTTTTTTTCCCCCAAAACTGGGACCAAGTGGGAGTCATTTTTTTTTTCCAAAACTGTCACAAATAGAACCAACTTTATGTGACGGTCTTTCTCTGATGGGTGATAAATTGTATCCAAAACCATCATAACGTTTTCACAAAACCGTGACAAATGGTTGAAATTTTTTACAAAAAAAATAAAATCACTGAAATCGGGGATGTCTCTATAGTATACACCTTAATAAAAAAAAAATCTTAACAAGCATAATCCATTAAATTTCCAAATAGCATTCGCAAACACTAATTCCATTGAACCAATCCGAGCTAGACTTAGATAATTGCCGTTACATGTATTTCAATAAAAATCAAAATTATATATACCAAAATCAAAATGAAACATTCCAGCTTGCCGGAGTGGTCACATGAATTCAAACACACTTATCATTCCTTTTGAGCTTACTCCACAACAAGTTCTTGGATGAAGCCAACAAACTCGTATCCTTGCTTCTCGACTTATGCTTACCCATTTGATGATCCCATATCTGTAAAGTTTAGGCAATGGCAATCCATACGTTGTTCCACTGCAAGTCTGCAATAGATGCATGTGAAATCCAAAGGCTTACTTCTGACTAGCACGAAACAAGTTATGAGTGAAAGTTGGATAAATCATTTTGCTTGATATAGTCGTTGTAGTTTTTCAAGGCAATCAAACGTTAGGCTCTGTTGTATGTATTTTTGCTTCGCAGGTTTATAAAGGTTTAGGGGGTAGATATAGTAATCAATTAAAACCTTTGTCATTTCAAATTTTGCATATGATTCACCAAGACTATTGTACTGAACTCAGGAGGTGCAATTCTGAATTTGGATTTATTTTCTTTTTACTAATGTCTAAATTTAAATTCATAGTCCAGTAAAAAAATATAATTTGTAGAATTAGGACATCACAATGTTCATTTCTAGACTACTGTCGAGAAGCTATTAGATCGATCTGCAGCTCTATTAGAATCTTTACTAGCTTTTAAACTACGTTTGGTTGACAGAAAATAAGTACCCTTAACTATGGAAAAGGAAAGTCTTAGATGAGAGTACAAAGCAAATTGACAAAAACAAGGAGAAACATGCTTTCTAGGCTCTATTTTATAGTGGGAACTATTGATTTTGGAAATGATCGAGTTATTTGTCCCAACTTCTGAGCTTCAACACCAGTTAATAATTCAAACACTTTTGAGTTTTCCAAAGATAACATGGTTCTGAATTTCAAAACATTTCGAAAACCTTTTCAAATTTTACTTCTGCGTAGGCCAAGTGAATTTATGTTTCCAAAACTTAATATAGTATGGTATGCAAGTGAGGTTCACTTGAAGGCATATAAGTGAGCCTCATTGATATTGTCATGTTCTGTTCATACTAAAATGAGACTAGTATACTCCATAGCAGTCGGTGCGTGAGCGGAGAGAGAGAGGGAGACGAAGAGAAGAAATGAAGCACGCGGAGAGGGAGAGGGAGACGAAGAGAAGAAATGAAGCACGCGGAGAGGGAGAGGGAGACGAAGAGAAGAGATGAGGACAGACAGATAGAAACCAACCAAATCACATTTTGGCCACATACCCCACCCTTCTACCCAGAACGTTCTGCATAGTAGTGGGTGCGTGAGCGGAGAGAGAGAGGAAGGGGGAGACGAAGATAAGAGATGAAGCACGCGGAGAGGGAGAGGGAGGAGTGGAGAGGGAGACGAAGAGAAAAAATGAGGACAGATAGATAGAAACCAACAAAATCACATTTTGGCCACATACCCCACCCCACCTAGAAAGTTCGCTCCGCTCACTTGATTAGTATGATTTCTCTATTTTGCATTTTCAGTTGCAGTAATTAAGCATTCCTTTTTTTTTTTTTTCTTCTGTATATAACAATAAAGTCGCTTCAACAGGTCTCCTAACTCGCGGCATGTTTTTATTTCGTTTTTGTATTAAAAGCAACTCATAACTTGAGCTCACTCAATTAAAGTGATGGTGTAAACCTTCTTTTTTCTTGTACTTTTGAAATTGTTTGTCGAGTTGTATTAATTGAAGACATAAGTCTTCTTTCTGTGAGGAACGAAATCACAGCCCTATCACTTATACAGAAAATCATGTTCATGCTTGAACAACACAAGAGAAACTCTGTTCGTGTTCCCTTACATTCTTTGGTGTGGAAAATATTCTAACTATTATATTACATACGCTTACTTTGCATATATGAAGACTTGAATAAGTATGTCAAGAAGACACAATTGGGGAATTAGCTCATACATGGCATGATCCCTTTATACTTTGCAAGTAGCACTTGGGGAGGAGAAAATTAATGCCAAAATAGAGCTAATCCGCTTTAACTGTAGCCTTGGCTCACTCTTTTATGCTTTATAGTTTATACCACTTCAAGCCAGATTTAATATGCATGTATGCTTTCACAATGAGTACTTAATTCTAAATGAAGAATAAAACATCATTTTGGTTAATTGCAGGTGCAAGTTCAAAAAATAGTGGGGCTAAATTTGTGACTTCGACACAAGGATTAACATGCATACCAAGTTCAACTGATCAACTATGTGATTTCATCACATATGTGTTCTTCTGCTTGCAACCTTAGCAAAGGTGAGCTATAACCAAACGTGTACCTGTGCTTAGTATAAGATGCACTTGGAATCGAGTCAACTGACTGAATGATCTTCCCCATATAATAATTTTCAGTTTTGGAAAATTTATAAGACTTATTGCTTTGATTATTTTGCAATGGCAGGTTGCTTGATAAATATTCTGACTTTGATATATACCTGTGTGAGTAGAACCTTTTATAGTACTTAATCCATGTAAACATAACCATTTACACAAGTTATTTCTTTGGCAATGTACAAAGGTGTTCAATCTATTATGTTGCTTTGAATAATCAAGTACCCTAATGCCAACTGGATTATCATCCAACAAGATATTGCAGTGAATTTATTTGGCGACCGTGTATTGTCCAGTTATGTAACATATTTTGAGAATCAGTGGTTTCATCATTGTAGAGTTTTATTATTATTATTATTATTATTATTTTGTATATATAAGATAACTCGAGTTAGTAATGTACTATGCAAGTTTCTTATGTCATTTGTGTCTTTCTGAATTTTCTTTATTGCACTCTTCCAGGAGGCATTCTGCATTAGCATTGCCAGTAGATGTTTATAATTTCAAACTTATCCAAGGCAGAGGGGAAGCGGTAAGTTGAACTTTAATTGCTTTAATTGCTTAAGTTGACGTATATATATGTCATCTTTAAAGAAACCTATGATGTGCAAAATGCCGAGGTCTCAATAACTTAGATAACAAGCACCTCATCCAATATAACATTTGAATGGTATACTATCTGTGTTTCTAGCAAAGACATTGTATTGTCAGGTGTTGGCTTTATTTCCGAGGGTTTTAGCAGAAGGCGGTATATGTCCTAACAATGCTACTTTTGCTATTGTTCTTCGGGTGTGTAGTGATGAGAATTTGAGTTTCCATTATGTTGATCAAATTCACGCTTATGATTATACATTATGGTTTTGAAACCGATCCAATAGTATGTAACCCTTTGATTGATTTGTATTCAGAGAGTGGAGGCATAAGTTTGGGGCGGATCAATTTTCGAGAAGTTGTCGCCAAGAACAACATTTCTTGGGTAGCTATTGTTGGGGATTACACCAATACCAATCGGTTCCCCACTACTGATAACTTGTATGAACTCAATTCAACTCGGATAAATCTCAAATATCACAAACTACCTATACTAACATGCCCAACTCGCTAAAAACAACTATTAACGGATAATAATGTAAAGCAGGTTAAAGCAAACCACAACACAAAGATTTACCGTGGTTCGCCAATGATGCCTACTTCCACAAGAGCGGTTCTTAATAAAATGGGAAGGAAGATTACAATCTCTCCTTTTTCTCTCACCTTACTAGATCACTCTTATCTCTTTACTGAGGGTTGTCTCTCAGAAAGGTTCTCTCTCTTTGTTTTAGTCCGGATTCCAATCCTTCCGACTTGTTTGGTTCTTAGGTTAGGTTTTCCAAAACCTTGATTTTGGTTTTATCTCCAAAACCAAATTCGCGAATCTTGTAGCAAAGCCCACGAAAAATAGACTCGAGCTGGCGCTGGCCACTCTGAGCGAAGTCGCCAAGACTGAAGCCTGGCTGGCTGGCCAAAGTGAGCTGGTAAGCCCCTATGTTGGAACTCGAGCCGAAGTCGCCCTATCTGGCCCGAAGTGGCTCGACTTTCTAGCGATGTCGAGTTTGCCCGTTTCTGTCCAGCTCCAGTTTCTCTCCTCATGTGAGGGATAACTCCAACAGCTATGATCTCTGGTCTGTCTCAAAACGGACATGAAAAAGAAGCTCTTAATCTCTTTTGTGAAATGCAAAAATCAGGTACTATCCCTACCCCTTGTGTCTTTTCCAGTGCACTAAGTGCTTCTATGAAGTACAAGTATGGGGAGCAGCTGCATGAACAAGTCCTTAAGTGGGGGTTAAGTCTTTTCGCAATCGGAGAGCTTATTTTATTTTCAGTTCTTAGGATGAAGCTTAAATTTAGACTGTTGTGGTTTGAGCAGTTATGTGTGGAAAATGAAAATTAGACTTTATTTGGGGGAGTTTTGATATTAAAGTGCCTGCTAACTATGTGAATGTTTTAGATTAGGAACTATAGTTTAGTTGCTTATCAATGGGATGAAAACTTTTGGTATTACAGCACTTCAGGTGTTTAAATTTAAATTCCTACGTACTCTGGTTTAGGTTCAGGTAGGAGTATAAGTTTAAAATCTTAGACTTTGCTAAACTTTCTTTGATGGTTGATCACCATTGTTGAATTTCTTCAGTTTTGATTTTCGTTTTCATAAGGTTATATTCTAATGGTGCTGGCCTGGTGACTGGAGTGATTGTAAGTGCCAGTTCACCATAACTACCAAATTCAATGTGAAACTTTAGAATATTTTGTTCACGTTTTTAGCCCACTATGTGCCTAAGGCGGAAGTTCTTTAGATGAGTTTTGCGGTTTGAGATGGTAATATAGTGTGCAAAAAATAAAATAAAATCAAGTGTAGTATATTCTTGCTATGTGAATTTGGTTTATTCGCTATAGATTTGTACAATTTTTTTGTATAATGGAAAGGGTATAGCGAGTGGATGATATGATCAGTTCTTTGGGGAATGCATGGACATATATATTGGCTATCGATTTACTTTCTTTTTGATGTTATGCATTTTACAGAGGCTACATTACATCAACACTTCTCCTATGTAGAGCTGATATTATGCGCCAGGTGATTATCAAATGTGACCATTACTTGATTAAGTCAACCAGTGTACGTCATGTTTATACGTGCTTTATATATTGCAATGTTGAAAAAAAAAAGTAATTCATTTTAGTACAAGTATTATTCGGTGCCAATGCATCGTAATATCATGTGGTGTCCATTATAGCAGTGCTTTTGGGGAACTAATTAGTCACGCGGACAGAGTTGAAGCTATAAGTGAACTACAATGGTAACACTAAAACACTTTTTCTCCTATGCTACCAATTTTCAATAATTTTATGCTGTCTAGGTACAATTGATGTTTAAGCTGTTGTTCAAGCCCTGCATAACTAAGTGTATTTAGTAGAGCTAATTATATTTTTGTGTAGATTAAAGGATTCTTGATTCCTCTCAAACTCTAAAATCAGGTTCTTGACTCACTTTCACTAGTTTCATATACTGATCATTTTTCTGAAGGGATAACTTACAAATATACTACATGTTTACGTTGGTTAAAAGAAAAACAATACTTAAAAAAAAAGCCCATTGACGTGAGCAGCACCACCAGAGTATATAGAAAGCAACCGGAAGGTAACTGTTACTGTGGCCATTTGAAAAGCTTAAAAGTCGAATTGAAAGAAAATCATAACTTGATTATGTAAGAGTAATAAAATGTCTTAATGTGAAGTAAAAGTTGCCCTTTACATTGGAGTTCATGTAATCTTAAGCCATTTATATGGAAGGGAATGAAATGTAAAGTTCACTTACAGTTTTGTAAGCTATGTAGATTTGGGGCATTTGATGTTGTTCTTGTCTACTATTGTCTCATAGCTGCATATCATCATTTATTTTCAGTTTTATACTTTGCATGATCCTATTATGTCAAGCTCAAACTTAGCCAACTTAATTTATAAGTATTAATTATTAGTGTCGGTGACAAAGTGGTGTTGATGGCGAAGCAGCCAGATGAAATTGTCTACCATTTCTATCAACTAGAAGGTGGATTGATTGAGATACTTGGGAGGTCAAGTCCCTATCAATATCAATAGGAAAGGCTTCATTGGAAAAGCTCTTGGTCAGCCAGGTTGAAGCAGTCTGTAAGGGTTGGTGAGACAGGGATCAGAGAAGTCGCAATATACCTCTTGGATTATGATCACTCTACTAATGTTCCACATACTGCCTTGGCCAAGATCACACACTATTTCCAACCTTAATGAAGGGATTAATGGTAACAAGACTCACGAGAGGAAACAAGTGAGCAAGGTGAGCACGATTGCAACGTTCGAGCAGTTTATTCTGCATGACTTTGATGCAAGTGATGGGGCCTCAAGTTTTCCTGTTGCTGCTGTGCATAGATCTGGGATTTTAGATATAAATCAAAATCTGTTGGTTAGGAAGCTTCATGGGGTTGGGGTGTTTGGTCAGTAAGAGCTAATTCCTATCGATGGTTGATGGCGGTGATAAAAGTAGCTATATGAAGACAAAATGGCTTAATGTTTTTAGACACCATATCTCCGGGTTATTCATGCTGATTTATATTTGTATTCTTTCATTTCATTGTAAGAACATCAGCTAGCTTCAATCACCACTTTGTTGTTGTTTGGTGTGTTCAAATTGAAATCGGAACAATGTTTCTTATGATTCTTTATCTGGAATTACAGATTTACAGGTCTATGATTGTTAGGAAATGTTGTTTTCCACATCAAGTCTGAAGTTCCATGAGCATTATGTTTAATTGTCATAAACAAGTCTGGAACACTTACGGCCGGAGAATAATTCATAGATTTTCTCCGGAGAGATTTCAGAAGAAATTAGCTGGATGGAAATCGAAAGTTCTATCTAAAAGCTGGCAGGCTCACCTTGATAAATTCGGTCCTTTCAGCATTGCCTACTCAAACGATGTCCTGCATCTTGCTTCCACCCAAGATTATTGATCAGATGGAAACCATTCAAAGAGCTTTCGTGGGGTCACACACCATCTGACAACAAACTTCATTACTTCTCTTGGAATTTAGCATGTACTGCTAAATGTGATGGTGGCCTAGGCATCAAGAATCTTCAGCTGCAGAATTTTGCTCTTTTGGCTAAGAAGGCTTGGGAATTGGTACAACCTAGCTCCTTATGGGCACTTCAGATGAGAGGCTAGTATTTCCATTCAACTAGTTTTCTCAATGCTAGAGTTAAAGCTGGTGATTCAGTCATGTGGAGACAGATTTGTGCAATAAGAACAGTAATAACATCAGGAGCTGTATGGAATGTATGGAATGGTTTGTCAATTAATGCATGGAAAGACAACTGGATTTTCAACAATGCATTACAGGTCTTACCATCAAAGCCTCGGGAGTGTACGCTTGAACTAGTAGCTGATTTTATAAGTGCAGACGATGACTTGGAATTGGAATCTTTTAAACACCTTTTGGCCTACTGAATTTGTGCAAAAAATTGTCTCAATTCCTCTTGTCAACAACAATGAAGCTGACCACTTAGTTTGGAAATGGAACAACTCAGGAAAGTACACAGTGAAGTCTGCTTACAATGGAGTTTCTCAATTGATACGCAATGCAGATAATCTAGAGCGAGTTCAGAGTTCTTTTTCAAGTACGTATGAAAATTAAACCTACCTTTTAAAATTCAATTCTTTCTATGGCAGTGCTTGCAGGGTGTCATCCCAACTGCGGATTTATTGGCATCCCATCATTTTCTATGCACCTTATGTGCATCTGTTCGTGAGACTCCCTCGCATCTTTTCTTTGAATGTACTTTTGCTCGAGCTATTTGGTACTTTTCAGAGGAGAATGGCTAATTCAGGAATCCAAGAGAATACAAGATGGCGATATTCAAATGTGTGTTTGATTGGTGTTGGTCTTTGGAATATTTGGCTTGCTCGGAATGACACAAAAGGAAACGCCACTAACAAGTCCCAGAAAATTTGTTATCAGAGACTTTTTTAATGTTTTTTATGAAACTATCACAAGAGGAAAATTTGTTATTCAATAACTTCATGCGTGGGATTTTTTTTGAAATTTTGATTTTTAAGTTTGCAAACAAAAACAACAATTCGTAAGGCGCAATATTAAGTAGCTAATGATGACAAGTTGCCAACTGCATGTTTTCTTTTTCCTCTAAACTAGCAACCCGCGTTAAGTTTTTCCTCGGAATCCATGTGCTAGTCTCGAGTCTTTCTCTGTTTTTTTTTTTTTTCCTGTTTTTAGTTTAACTAGCTAGTTTCAGCTCTCGATCTTGACCAACTTCCCTGGAACAACTAAAATTTCCATCACACTATATCCATTTATCCTGTATTCAATTCATTCAGGAAATGTGAGAAACTTCGACAAATAAACCACTGCCATTGATTCAAGTGTCGGCTAGCTAGCACATGGAATCATTTATTATTTCCTTAATTTTCATGACTTTATTATCCTCATTTTCCCCTGGGGTAGTACTTCATTGTACCGTCATGAACAATGTAGTGCAAGTACTGCAAGGAAAAGTTGAAATACAGTGTCCATAGACTTTGTCATCTCAAATTGCGTTTTGAGAAACACGATCTGTGGAACACTTCGTATTACCCTATACTTTTTCAACATTAATCATCAAACCAATGCCCAACTACTTACCATATAATCATCCAAAAACATAGCAATACTAACTTCCGAGATTCTCACACAAAAACATAGCAATACTAACTTCCGAGATTCTCACATGATTGAAATAAAATCCATTGAGGTTGGTCATAATTCATTTGTTCAGTGAATATATATGAGACTACATGTGTTAACCAAAAGTAAGTACCGAAAGTCATCTACCTATAGCCTTAATCAGGCCCATTTCGCTAATAGAGACATCAACCCGGCTCCTAGTAATAGACAAACGTACACATGTAACTGAAGCTTTCCATTGTTTTGGATCTTTGCACTCATGAAATCAGCTGCCAATAAATCTACTAACGCCATATATATTAGTATACCAGCTGAAGCTGCGTTTAGAACACCTTCAACAACTAGAGCAGTTTGGGAGTTTTCTTTGTAGACATTTGTGATTCCTATACCAATTGCTATCCCAATTGGAGTTGTAAGAGCAAAAAATGCTGCCATGACAGCAATAGGTCGAACTTTAAATTTTGCCTATAAAACCCATAAAATAATGTCAATAAATAAATGTATTCATTTGTACAAATTCATAAGAGCATGTGTGAACTAATTAAAAATGGGACAAATAACAGATTACTGGTGAATCAAATGACTTCTCAGCGATCTGATTTCTCATTGACTTTGATAATCCTTTTATATTGTTTCTACACTACGTAGTTGAGGAACCAACTTCACTACCAAATATTCATGGTAAAAGTTAAACAGTAATGACAACCGATTATAAGGTGGGTAATTAATCAGTTTATGGCAATCATAACTCATTCTGCTGAAGTCGAATAAGAAACTAATAAAAGCTATTAATCTTTTATGTAAAAGGGAAAAATTACTACCTCAGATATGCATCCACCAAGTCCCATTCCCTCAAAAAACTGATGAAAACACAATGCTATAAGCAGAGGCTTTATGATAGAAGGGCTTCCAGAAGCACCCAGTGAAATTCCAATAATCACTGAATGTACTACAATTCCCAACTCCAAAACCTAAAACAACAACAACGCATTAGATAGAAGATAAAAATTTAAAGAGACTACAATGAAACAAAATTAATTATCAAAGAATTTGGAAAACAATTAAACACGACACTGGAAAGCCTAATATAATCATTACCTGTGCTATCACACGATGTCTAATTAGATTAGCTCCACCAGATTCATTTGATTCACCAACACGCCCATGGGCATGACCATGTGTGACATGGGTATGAACATGAACTTGGCTACAAAGTTCTCCATTCTTTTCTTCATCTACATTCACTAATTTAGAGTTATTTGAACTTAACCTTTGAAAGTAACTTGTAGCTACGTTCTCCACCATCAGTATTGCTATCGCAGCCATCATGGCAATAAATCCAGTAAAAGGGAAGTTACCCCATGGATTCTCTTTAAGACACGGGGATGTTAAATTATCGAATGCGTCAGGCAAAACGTGAATGAACCCTGTTGCTAAAATCACACCAGCAGCAAAGGACTTCATCATGAAAAAGAAATTGCTTCCCGGTTTAAATGCAGAAATTTTTTCCGATAGTATTGGAATGCATACTCCTATAACACCACCAGATAAGATTGAAGCAATTGCAATGATCTTAAACGTGAGCAACTTGCTTTTATTCGCGTTATCAGTTTCTTCAAGATCACAACTACACTCTCCATGTGCTAGTAGTGGGAGTAATAGAAGCAACAACAAAGTGAAGGGGGTAAAAAGCTTAGAGGAAGGAGGACAAAATAGCTCGATCATGTTTGTAGAAAATTGAAAACTACAACTAAAGTATGAAGAATGGTGAACTAAAGTATGAAGAATGGTGAACAATACAACTAAGCAAACCCTGTTTTAGTTATTTATAGGAGTACGAGAACTGTACTGTATCTTGAATTATTATGACGATATATATCGGTTTTTAAGAGGAATCCTTATCAATCCGTATTTCTAATCTCTCTATTTTGACGACATATATCGGTTTTTAGGAGGAATCCTTATCAATCCGTATTTCTAATCTCTCTATTTTGAAATTTTAGAACCATCTCCCTTAATTATTCTAATCAACTTCTTTATTTTTAAACAATTTATAAAAAAAACTCTCATTTTTCTGAAATTATAATTAACATCATATTATTTAAAATAATTTAGAAAATAATATGAACCCGTCCTAATATTTTTATATTATTTTTTAAATTATAACTAAAATTCAAAAAATCATACTATCCTAGAGATGTTAGAGTGACAAATTTAAAGACTTGAAAAAATACCGATGCGTAGCACAGTTTGCATACTTATATTATTTAAATAGATGGACTCATGGTCATTTTTTTCTAACTTAACATTAAACAAAACTAGCTAATTATTGTTTTCTTGGAAGAAGATAGTTATTTAGGCTTTAGTCCTAAAATTATCGATTAGTAGGTTTTAGTCCTACTTCCATCTTCAATTTTC
Source organism: Coptis chinensis (assembly GCF_015680905.1). Taxonomy (NCBI): domain Eukaryota; kingdom Viridiplantae; phylum Streptophyta; class Magnoliopsida; order Ranunculales; family Ranunculaceae; genus Coptis; species Coptis chinensis. The sequence continues at coordinate 77,858,794 of NC_141463.1, read as the reverse complement.
TTAAATGACCAAAATACCCTTAGAGCATGTTTATCACACGTGATTTGAAATTGCATAAAAGTAGGACCAAAACCTAATTTACCCAATTACAAGAGGGGTAAATCCTAAAAATGATATTCGACTACGTAACACAATGTTGCGTTCATTGAGTCCTTTGAATTGGAGTGCTACATTCATGGGATTGAAATCCGTTCTGTCTTAGGAGACAATTGTTCATCAACCTTGGTATTTGAGAGAGGGAGCAAATTTGTCTTAATGTAAGAACATAGTGATTATCACTTAGGATCGAATTTAATCATTGGTAAATTAAGTTAGTTTGTTGAACTAAAAGTTTGTTCATGACATATTTGTTGTATCAATTTGATTTTCTTATTTACTTAACAATAAATATAATATTATAATAAGTTTCCTACATAAATTACATCTGACATTCGATCATTGAGTTTTCATCTTGATGAATTAGGTGAGATAACGAGGAAAAAATTTCTCACTCCCCATTTCGATTCGGACACGAGTCGTGAGAGAAGACGAATGGGTGGAGATTTTAATTTTTTATTTTATTTTGTTTAGCCCTACCGGAACACTAGTTTAATATAATAATGTCCATTTAGTTTTAATCATAAACATTTTAAAAGCGGGGCTATACTTGTAAAACCAACTCTGTGTAGTAGATTCTGGGCTCACTAAAACCATTTATGGGCTTGGGCTTTTCTGAGCTGGAAGGTCTCTTTGTCTACATGGCACTCTCTTTAGAGAAGAACTTCAATTCAAGCGGTAAATTCTTCACTATATATTTGTATTAAATACGTGACTCGTCAATATTTGTATTTGTATTTGTATTTTTATCCTATGAATGTAACACTCCAATTCAAAGGACTCAATGAACACAATATTGTGTTACGTAGTTGAATCTCATTTTTAGGATTTACCCCTTCTGTAATTGGGTAAATTAGGTTTTGGTCTAAGGGTATTTTGGTCATTTAAGAAAATTGAAGATGGAAGTAGGACTAAATCCTAATAATGGATAATGTTAGGACTAAAACCTAAATACCCCATAAAAAATAGGACTAGAGCCTAAATAACCCTAAATATAAACATATGGTAACACAGTGTTGTCATTTCCTCTTGAGAGCGAATTTGTAGACACCAATAGTTGTATGCCTTGTGGACGGCAAATAGTTGTAAAATTATTCTCTTTCCTCTTACGTCTGTTGCAATTGAAACTCTTGGTCTTGATTTCCACAATACGTGGTATCTTAAGAATTTTCTTTTCTATTTTTTTTGGTCTAAGAAAAGCCCAGATAACTATTCAATTAGTGTTACTTAAAAACCAGATAACTACCCAAGAGCTACACCAGCTTAGTTGCTTAGGCACTACTTCTCACGTTCGTTTGTGGCTCATTGATTTACTGCAACTGGCAAGTCGCATTGACCACAGCTAATTGTTATTGTTAATAGTGTATTAATCTTTGAGATTAAGACAGACAAGAAAATGAATACAATTTGATCTTTAATATCATATCTTTCATGCGATCTTAATATAAAATCACGTACTAACTAAAAGAAGGGGGGAAAAAATACCATTATCATGGACTTGGAGGATCGCTTTCTTCATTTGAGAGAATATATTATTATAACAGTGCAGATTTATTAAACAATTAAAAAAATCAAATAAAATAGAAAAGTCAACTAGTTAAGATTGCATTGGGGAGCTCAGGCAAACTGTACTCTATGTTTCCTTTATTATTAGGGAGTAGGCAATAGGCACATACCACACCAGCAATGCTCTTTCTCTCTACTGAGTAGGTAAGGGGTAAGGTATCATTTACTTGTGCCTTGTGGGAGGAGACTAGGAGAGTAGGCGGGCACACAACACCACTAACGCTCATACCAAGTGTTAGTTGATTTTGCTTTAATTAAGTGATCCCCTTATAATATAATAGAATCTTAATCCTATGGAACTAGAGCGTTAAGATTTTATGAGTTTATCGATATGATGACTGATCAATTGATTATGATCCATACACTTTTGGAGGCAAGCCAATATATGTTTCACACGACCTCCATTTACCTACTAGTCTGATTTGAAATAACCAATCGAATTGAAGAACAACCAAGACAATTAAGATTGAAACTAATTACAATGATAGATGTGTGAGATGTACAATCCGTCTAGACTTTCTCACATTAACAGAGTGGTTTTCAAAGTGCAATTCGCACCCGTACGTATTCACTGATATAGTAATTAAGCTATAATGAAGGCACTAAAGGATCGAAGACAATTAGCAGGGGATTGGAGAACGAACAGAAGAGCCACCTCTCTTAAACAATGTTTTGTTTCAAGTTTGAGGTTTCCAGCTTCCCGTATTCATTTTTCTACTTGTTACCACTTTTTCGATTTAAATAGCCTAAGACAGTAAGACGTTATAACCTGAATCCTACCAAAACATTGCCAGTTTGCCACCTTTCCAGAATTCCACCAACGAGCTCGGGCTTTTACAGTAAAGTAGTGACTACTGACGAGTGAGCTAGCATTATCATATCATTACGTAAATAACAAAACATTAAGAGAACAGAATGACCATATAATGGCCAAAAAAAATGTTTGTAGTTGGAGCCTGGAACAATGCTGAGTTAAATATACACTTTAAGGTGCTTCTTTGTTCTGAATGATAAAATAAAGCAAGCTAAAATGCATAGGGCCGTGACTATGGTTTTTTTTTTCAAATGCTGCATAATTTTTTTTATTTTTTATTTTTTGTGAAAATACGGTTTGCGATTATTACTTGCACAGTTGCACTTGGCGTAAAGAGGAATCTGGATTTATGTATCTAACGAACAAGTAGCCATAGGCTACACCAGATTTCTATGAATCAAGTTATTTGAAACCACAATAAAGATCTTCTCTACTATGCAACCACAACCACAAACATTGTTAAAAACCTTATATTGAATTATTGATTATATTCCACATTTCCACCTAATAGCACAATCACCTGAAAGGCTTGAAAGCAGATAAGGCAAAGATAAGGTCAAGATACTCACAACCAGCCGATGGATACCCTCTTGCAATCCAATGAACACAAAGAAGCACCATAGATAATACGTAAAATCTTATATCATCACCAAATATTAAGTGCCAACACACATCCACACTCTTCATCACCATAACACTTCCTATTCACCACCATTACCACCACACTTGGTACACATTAGCCTCAAGCCATGGCCACCACCACAGCGACTGCAGCCTCACTTTTCTTGGGCACCCGTTTACAAGAAACCACTATCTCAAACTCGGGTAGATTCCAAGCCCGGTTTGGATTCGGTAAAAAGAAAGCAGCACCAAAAAGAAAGTATCGAAGCCCACTACCGATCGACCACTTTGGTTTCCGGGTGCAACAGCGCCTGAATATTTGGACGGGACTTTGGTAGGTGATTATGGATTTGACCCGTTCGGTTTAGGGAAACCAGCTGAATATTTGCAATTTGATTTGGATTCTTTGGATCAAAACTTGGCAAAGAATTTAGCTGGAGATGTTATAGGGACCAGGTTTGAGGATGCTGAGGTAAAATCAACTCCCTTTCAACCATACAGTGAAGTGTTTGGGTTGCAAAGGTTTAGGGAGTGTGAGTTGATACATGGAAGGTGGGCTATGTTGGCTACACTTGGTGCTCTTACTGTTGAGTCGATCACTGGTGTTACTTGGCAAGATGCTGGAAAGGTATGTAAAGTTTTCACTTGATCCATTACTTCATTCAAGTATGAAGTATGATAGTGTGGGTGAAGTACCTACAGACTGAATGCAAAGTGAACTCGGATCTGAATGAGTAAGATTATGTTCACAGCTTTCACACTGCATTGTAAGCAAATTGGTTGTTGTTTAAAATATATAGAGCGGCCATGAATATAATTGCACAATATGCATCATTACTGACACTTTTCTTTACGAAATGAGTGTTCCAGTTTAGATTTGTGGGTTTAGTCTACCAATCCGAAAATTGTAACTTTTATATTCTGTAACTTGAAATCCCTAGGTTTTTGAGTAAAAATACCACTAGAGTTTTCAAGTTGATTACAGAGCTCCATGTATTAAAATAGCATGCTCCAGTCATACAATGACCAACTGTTTCTTTTCTTTTCTTTCTCGGGTAAATTTCAGGTAGAGCTTATTGATGGATCGTCCTACTTGGGCCTACCCCTTCCCTTCACCATTACGACATTGATATGGATCGAGGTTCTACTCATTGGATACATCGAATTCCAAAGGAACGCGGAACTCGACCCTGAAATGAGGTTGTACCCAGGTGGAAAGTTCTTCGACCCACTCGGCTTGGCAGCAGATCCAGAGAAGAAGGCTATCCTTCAACTAGCAGAAATCAAGCATGCCAGGTTGGCCATGGTTGGATTCCTAGGATTTGCTGTGCAAGCTGCTGCAACTGGCAAAGGCCCCCTCAACAACTGGGCTACTCATTTGAGTGACCCACTTCACACAACCATCTTTGACACATTTTCATCTTCTTAAACTGCTTTTTAATTCCTTCGCAAGCCAAGTGAGACTTTAGCAAGGCTTATCTGCTATCTATGATTCTATGTATCTCGGCATCTTGTAAAAATACTGTAACATTTGACACTGCTAAGCTTAATGCTGTTGTCTATATGTTTTCCCGAGTATTTCAGATGGTGTATATTACTTATATTTGTCCAATAATAATAAATCGTATAAAATGGCAAATATGCCTGGCAACACTTAAAGGTGACGAGCGTTACAAGCACACTTTCTTGCATCTGAATTCGGAAGACAAATCTACTGTTCTGACTCTTGAAAACGAGATATTACTTGGCATAAAATAAAGAACGAAGATCATTTCCATTCCATCTTATATATTAGTGAGAAATTACTTAGAAATCGAAAGAGAGAGCAAATATTACCATCTTGAACCATCAGATACTAAACTTGGTTGACATTCCATCATTAATTCAGCTTCTCAAATCTCTGGTATCAGGACTGACACGTCAACTCAATCTCAGACCCAAATATCAAGGAAAGGAAATACACTTCACAGAAAAAACGAAGATGTAGAGGGAGCTTTTATTTAAGGAGTCCTAAACCATCAATGAAGTGTTTCAACATTTCCTAATCGTGCAACTGATAAGTTGAAAATAGGTAGCCATTAATTACCGTTCTTTAAAAGATAAAAGGTAAGGAAGGCATATTTGTATTAATAACTACCACTCTACAAGCAACCAAGGATGCACAAGAAAACACATGAAATTCTATTAGTCACCATAAATGAAGTTTCACCTTCATCAGCACAAACGATAACATACAAAAAGTTTCAATGAAGAAGCAATACAAGGTTGAAAATGATTATTTTCCCATTTTCCCATTCAATCAACTCAGGGATCATATTCATGCGCAGATACTCATCTTGACCAACTCTTATAAATGACGTAGCAAATGACAAAGCAAACAATGACCACCTGAATTCTTTGACAGCAGGGGAAATCTGTATGACCTACTTTCACCCATTACGCGATTCTACCTCCGTGCTCTCCTGACATGCAGGTCGCCTTCCTCTTGTTGATGACGAGAAGAAGAGTCTTCATCATATCTTGATCGTTTCTCTCCAACACTCCGATTATAATCATCTTTCCCATTTCGTTCTGACTCATGCCGCCCTGACCTTTCCCCCCTTCCGTTTCTATGGTGATCTTCTCTCAATTTTGGTTCTGAGTCGTACCTCCCTGACCTCTCTCTTTTAACATGACCCTCTCTTGGGTTTTGCTCTGACTCATGCCTCAATGACCTGGACTCCCTTCTCCTCCCATCCCAATCTTCTTTTAAGCTTCGTTGTGACTCAAATTCTCCTAATCTTTTCTCTTTCCCATCCAAATCTCTATAATTTGGTTCTTTCACAGACTTATCGGATCGTTTCTCTACGCTTCGCCTATCCTGATTCGTTTCACTTTGTTTAGGGTAACTTTTCCTGCCTTCCTCATCATCCCGTGCTCTTGACAATCTCCTACCTTTACCATCTGATCTAACATTTGGCAAAACTTCATGATCTTTAGACTCTGGGATACGATCTGAGAAGTTGCCAGCACCTTTGCCACTCCTTATTGGGGGTGCCTCATGCTTGTCATGTTCCCACCTCGAACTGTTATCTTTGGGACCCCAACCAGTGTTTGCACATCTCTGATGTGGAAAACAATGTACACATTAGCAACTCATAATAAAATTCTCTAATGTTCCAAAGTCAAATAGCCTCATACGAGGAATTAGTAAAATCATTAGAAGTGTTTACGCATGAGTGCATGACAGGATACATGTGAACAAATCTAAAATACAAGCAAGATAGAGGGAGTGCTTAGAACTATCAGGTTCCAAAATAATTATGACCAGTCAATGAACCTCAACTCAAGAGAACCACAACAACTGATGCCCGTGATGGACATTCATACATTCCATGGTAAACACCTCACACTACCAAAGGGTACGCCCTGGTACCTAGTACCTACTACTTAAGCCTTAACTGCTTAAGCATCAGTAAATTAACTGCATTCTTTTTATCTACTTTCACTCTTAAAAGCTTATCATATCAAATTTTATTGTAACATAAAAGACCCCATGGTATAAATACGCTATGATGCCCTAACCCTTTAATAAGTCATACAATTGGATTTAAGACCTCAAGCCTTAAGCAGATTTTATTGTTCCTTTAAAATTATGGCTCTTACTTGCTTACATGCAACTCAACAGTGTCACAATGTCACTCGAGTAACTTACAGCGTCGAAGAGTTTTATGTTTGTTTAAATAGTTTTGTTCATACAACAGATGTTTCCTATTTTTGTTGCTTTTCCTTTTTGAATTTCTCAAGCATTTTATTTTTTTATGTACTAATTAAATAATTAATTGAGTATCATGCCATGTATGCCTCTGATGCTGGCCTCAAACCTTCCAACATGAAGAGTGCACTCTGCAAATAGGAGAATTGGTGAGCACATATAACTACATAAGTTTAATGAAGCTCACTTAATCCATCCCTCACTTTCACAGCCTCATGCCACATATTTTATAATCAGAGGCCAACTAATGCCTCTTATCACACAAGTCATGCTTTTACATTAATATTAATTACATGGAGTACAACGTTAAAAGTAGGATATTTGAGATGAATACACTTACGAAGAAGGAAAACCTCATTTTTCGCAGCAATAGATGTTTTGCCATTGGCCTAAGTAACATTGACACTTCATATTCTTATAAAAATCCATCGGACACACAAACACATGGACACTCATGTCGGAGACACGGACATGTTGTGCATACGATTTCACGCTAGGGTTTCTTCTATAACCTAAAAGACTAAGAAAATAATCTATTCACACTGTAAAATTCATTAAGAGAAATTTAATTAGATTAGTCTATCCCTTACGTTTTAGCGTGCACGCAGAAATAAAGAAAAGCATTTTAAAAGATTCTTAGGTAATCCCAGTTATAATTTTATCCCCATACTAGTATTTTCATGCAGTAACCAAGGAAAGTAGAAATCTTATATTAATAACATAAACAAAACAAAAAAAAGGTCGTCTTACTTGCTCATCGTGTGAAAATTTGCACGAAGCTCCACGGTTACAGTCACCTCTTTGGAAAGCACGGCATACACCTCTTTCCTCCCTTTTCTGCTGCTCCAACTCTTCATCTTCCTCCTCTTTCTTTTTGTAATTAGTTACATGATCAACCCTTATAATCCGACTTAATATACTAGCTCCATTTAGATTATCTGCAATAATAATAATAATAATAATAATAATAAGTATGTCACAATCTGAGTGAATAAGCAATGAGGCTAAATAAGCAAACATACCTACAGCGAGATTTGTACTTCTCTGATCCTGATATGCGACAAACGCAAATCCTTTAGATTTACCAGTAGCCTTGTCTCTAACTAGATTAACATCAACAATCTCCCCATACCTGAAAAGTACAATTTTATTTATTTATAAAAACACGTGGAGAATTGAAATAGAAAAAAAATATATATACTTACTGAGAGAAAATAGCGAGGAGGTCACCTTCAGTGAGATCAAAAGGGATTCCACCAGCGAAGACATAAGCTGATTCTTTATATTTGGCATGCCATGAAGCTTTCTCTGAAATACCTAATGCTGCTTCTTTTGAATTTATTTCTTTTATTCGTTTCACCAGTGTCAGCGGATTCATCTTTTTCTCTCTTCAATTCCAAACCCTACAAACTCAAATATATCCAAATTTTAATATCTCATTATTTACTTAATTTAGAAACATCTCCCTCACTAAATTTATAATAAACCCCACTTTTATTAATATAATTTGAACAAGGTCCATTTTTTATTAATAATTTAGAAACACCTCTTTAATATCACTTAAATTAAATAATTACCCTCATTTTTCACATTGAAATTAAAACAATTACTGTAAAAAAAAATAATCACAACCATCTACACACATTTCCCCCATTTTTTATGACACCGTGTAATCTACACACATTAGCATTTTGGACTTCCTTAACTACTGTAAAAAAATTATGGCGTACGCTTGGCTGGGACATGCAGCGATAGAGAAACTGTTAGCAGATTGCAAGTATCAACTATTTCTAAAGGATGGACAAAATAATCACAGGGAAAATTTGTGGGCTGGTCTAGTGGTACTGTTGCAGGTTTGCTTATTTAAACATCTTACAAAATTTATAAATGTTCATACAAATATGCTTGACGTCTGTATTCTACTAGATTTTGACAAACACCAAAAGCCAAGTCCTAAGGAGTTCTTCTTCAGCTTAATTCAAAAGTTGTAATTTCACACTTATAGCACCTCTAGGGGTGGACATGCATTCACGACTGCCTATCTTAGCGCCATTACTAGTCTGGAGAATTGAATGCATCACCTTGCAGGGCCTACATGCTACTGCTCTTATACGGTGTCACTTTACTTCAATGGTTGGGTTGGTAATCTCCCTTCCCTGCCATCAATTGCAATAGAGAAGAAACACACTTCTCCGAACACATTATTCAAGTAGGTGGCATCACATCTCAGAATATTTGTTGGGAAGGAATTTTAAAGGTTGGGAGATTGAGGAGCTGTATAAAGTATAAACAAGTTGAACTCATTAACATAAAATTTCTCATGGGAGAGGTGGTAGGAGTGTTTGGAAGTGGAATCATATCTCTTACGTCTATATATGCATAGTTAGGTTGCCACTCTTTTTTATCGTTGTTTGCTGAATCCTGGTGAAGCTCATTAATATAGACTAGAAATTGATATTCACTGCTTCTGTTGTTTGTAGAATTCTAGAGGGCAGCTTCCGTGTATAAAACATTAAATTTGACAAGTTCTTAAGAAGGCGTTTTGTCATTGTAACCATTGTTTGATGTATTAGGCTGCTAGGCAGAGGATAAAGATGTCAACCATTCAATATTTATTTCTTTCTTTCTTTGTTGATTATTATTGTTATTATTATTAGTTTTTATATATTGTTGTATCTTGCAGATTGAAGGACCAAAGTCTCCTAAACAAATGCTTGCAATCCTTCAGAAGGTAGTAGAAGAGAGTGCTCCAGTTCTGGTCACAGCTAGGCTTGATGCAGAAGAAAGGAGGAACAACTCAAGATTGAGGGAGGAACAGGATGTTGCCTACAAGGCAGTCCTTGAAGCTGATCAAGAATGCTACTCAAGGATTTTGAACAATTATTTGAAGTCATCTGCCTATATGTCATGAAGTTAAGACCAAACAAAGTATGTATGAATTATGATGCATCTGTTGACTCGAAAATGTGGCTTTTATTTATTTTTTTGATCAACATCTGTTAACATTAACATGCGGAAACACTAATATAAATTTATAGGAATTGAACAGGTTAGAACGTATGCAAAGGCCATGAAAGCAACACTCTTCTTTTCGAGTGCAACCCACAATATAAACGTCAATAAGATTTTCAAGTTCATTACAACAAAGCTCTTTAACTTGTCATGGACTATAGAACGAAATTTGACGATTGGAGAACCTATCATTGATTTCTAAGCGTCTTAAAGGCTTAGAAGTCATGTACATACCAAAGTTACAAAAAATCTTACTTGAAATTAGTGGCTTCTTTTTATTAATTATTCCAGTTTAAATTTTGATAGAGAAGAGAGATTGTAAAAAACCTCTAAAGCATCATGGATATACTTTTCTAACATGGCGTTCATGAAGGCATACAGTTTGGAGAAAAGTGTTGTAAGTGGTTCCGACTTTTCAGCATGAAAAAATGCAAGTTTTATTTATTTTTTTTTTTTTGTTGTTATTTTTTTTGTAGTGACACTTCAGGTCAATAGTCCCACGGAAAAGAAGCTTTAGTCTGAATCAAATCTCAATCCTCCAGCCTAAGCATATACCATGGGACAAGGTAGCGTATATAATAATTGCTCACTTGAAAATAGGTGACCTAGTCTTACAGAGCATATACATACATCATATATATACATGAAGCTATTAAGCATCAACTTAGAATGATCCGTGAGCAGAATTTTCTTAAAATACCATGTTTGCACCGGTTACTTTCGATAAACCAGTGCAAATCACGGTTCGCATACTAGTATTTCTTAAATGGAATGAACAGATGCAAGTTTTATGGCGTTGTACTCGACTTTTAGTCAAAAAAAAATATGAACAAGCACCAAAATTGGGGTGGGGAAATGAAAAATAGAAAGGTTACAATACATGACTTAAAAAAAGGCTGAAACCAAACTCTGATCTAATATCCAGTTACAATAGTTGAAAGTTCGTATAGGTAGGAGATCACAATATCTTGTAGTATATAGCTGATATATCATACCATATGATTCATATCATCAAGTAGGTTAGCCATGCTCCTAAGGGATTCACTAAGGATACAAAAGCCCATGAAAATGATAACTTAGCGGCTAACTGTTAGAAAATTAATACATTAAGCTCAGAGCCATGCCTAACAATGCTCACAAAACAGCTTAAATCTTCAAGACTACAGACTCGGACGATCAACTTCCTTGCTGAGTTGCAGGAGACGACCATGCCTCTCACTGCAATGATCACCATCTTCTATTTCACTGCTGTCAAAACAGAGTGCATTGGTATTGACACTCCGCTCAGAACTGGCATTACTGCTTGTAGCAAGAGGAGAGTCTGAAACACTAACTGTCCTGCTTCTTACTGGCCCAGATCTCACACTGTACAACGAGGATGCTGGGATGTTTCGTAAACTACCTGGAATACTTCTCCTTATATCCTGCTCAAAAAGTCAGTTAATCAGAATATGGCAAAACTTCAAAACATAATACGTCTGAACACTTCTCACTTATATCGTGAAGGAATATAGCAGTCACTCCTTTTGAAACTTTTAAGGGGGGTATCAGTTAATGAAAATCAGTGAGAGGGAGTAATCAGGGGCCAACCATGATACAACCATTCTGCTGAAGACCAAGATTAAGGTTTGTTTTTAATTATTTAATCAGCTGCCTCAGATTACGCATTTATCCAAGTACAGAAAACAAAATGTGAGAGAGGACACGACTCATAGAACAAAGCTATATTTCTATCTGATGATCAACAGTTCACTACCACTGTATATATAGCTTCTTATCTCATTGTATCAAGGAAAATGAGAGTACGAAAGGTTTCATCATTATGGTGCTCTTGCATCTCTAGACCATAGGATGCTATGAAGATTTGTTTGTTCTGAAATGAGTACAGTGAAAGCACAAAAGCTTAACAACACCTGATGATGTCAACATACAAGCTCATCATAGTATTACAAGACCTAACTAGTGGCACTCGGCCTTCAAAATTCACTTTGGGGATATTATCCTTCATAACGACCCCATGTTCATCATTTGCATATTATCGTGGATATTATCCTTCATAACGACCACATGTTCGTCATTTGGATATTATCGTGGATATTATCCTTCATAACGACCCCATGTTTGTCATTTGGTTTACCTCTAGTGTCAATCTTGCCTAACCCATATATGTTGGACCACAAGCAAAACCATGTTATAGTTTTCAAATAATGAATTACTATATTTGGAAGGCCTAATATATTCTTATTATTTTTAGCTATTGTTGATATCGTTTCCTTACCCTCATGACAATTTATGCAACATTTTTTTTACGAAACACATGCAAGAAAGTGGGAGAGCTTTTTTTTTTTTTTTTTTTTTTTTTTTTTTGATAGTTAGAACCTTATTCTCTAATCCCTTCAATTTCCTTTTCCCCAGTGAAGGTGGGAATCGAACCCAAGACCTAGGGCCCAACCTCCAAAGTTAGCTTAAAAAGGAGGGGTGAGTTTTTCGTTGACATTGTAGGAATAATCTTTCCCAATAAAGGACGTGCTACAAATTAAAATAAGGAACACATACCATATGCCTCAGCGCCATATCTAAGGATTTCTTTGAAAGATTTCTTCCAAAGCCTGAGCTATCAGGAGACGACGCTTTTCCGGTGAGATTATTATGGATAGAGCGCTGGTCATCTTGCTTTGGAGGTGCCAATTTTCGCATGTTGACAACCCTTTCAACCATCTTGGTCCCAATTTGAACAGGACTCACATTGTCACTACTATTAATACGTGCTCGACTAACCGCAGGTACAGAGCTCCCACTGCTATGGATGCTGCCATTTGGAGCCCGCCCTCTTGAAGGAGAGCATGATTGCCTTCTTGGTCGTCCTGTAGGACCAGGCTCAACAGAAGAAGATCGAGCACTAGGTGCTCCAGGCCTACCCCTAGAGGCAGAAACCGGCCTGTCAGGCATAGATGTCCTCAAGTTTGGGGGAGCATCGAGAGAAAATCCAGGCATCTCTGATGGCTTCCATGGTCTTGACTTGACCGTAGGAGAACTTCCACGGGAAGGCACCGGATTTTTCATTGTTGTGGAGGGGCCTGATCTGGTTACTGAAGAAGATCGACCAGGAGGAGCAGACAAACTGGATACACTTGATGGGGTTGATGGTCTTCGAGTTGGTGTTGCGGACCTCGATGTGGACTTAGATGCTGGTATGATAGACTTCGATGCTGGTATAGTGGACTTGGCCGTTGTAATGGTGGGCTTGGATGCTTGTAAGCTGGGCCTTGACGTAGGAGTGGAAGATCTTACGGGAGTTTTGGATCTTGCTGGAGGAGCCACTGGCTTAGACGACGATAACGTCGCCCTGGAAGTTGGAGTCGAAGATCGAGAAGTTTTAGCTGTGGAAGGTAATGCAGGACGCCCAGTTGGTGTTGCTGGTCTAGATGAAGCTGAGCCCAGGCCCCCTGATGACGAGGGTCTGCGAACTCCTCCGTTGGAATACAATCCAGGGGACAAAGTAGGTTGCCTTGATACAAAATTGCTTCTTGAAGTAGGCTCCGTATGGGAATTTGCTAACTGCATTAACAACAGAAATAAATTTGAAAGCAAGTAAAGGAAATTAAACAACAAGAAATCATCGACAGCAAACTGTATACAATATAATTAGGGGCGGAATTTGAGCCAAGTAGCTCAGGTCGGCTTGGGCTTGGCTTGTTTAAGCTCGGCTCAAGCTCGTTCATTTAACTAAATGAGCCAAGCTTGAGCCTATATTTTAGCTCGCTTAATAAACGAGCAGGATGAATCTCAGCTCGATAAGCTCAAATACCATCATCACAGTGTAAAATAGCCGAGCTACTCGGGCTTGGCTCGGGATCGGCTCGGGCTTGTTCATATAATATATGAACCAAGCTTGAGCCTATATTAAAGCTTGTTTAAATAAACAAGCTGAGCCAAGCATAGTGAACAATTAGCTCAAATTCCACCCCTAAAATATAGTACTAGAAATTCAAAGCTTAAAATAAAGTTTTAACTGACATCATATACAAAGTGTTAAATTACAAGCAAGAAGAATGAAGGAAAAACAGGACTACTGTTAGATCAATATGGACATAAAAGGTAATTGAAAGCTTGTCGTGAATTAATGAACAGACATTACAAAATTTATCACGGCTCAAATGGTACTTTTCCTTGTTATCAGGCATCTGATAAAGGAGGATATAGACTAAGTTATAAAATCTTTCCACTCTTGTCAAGGGCGGTTGTGCATCTATAACCTGTAATTAAGCTCCCACAGTATCGGGTTCACACAAATCTTTAAGTTGGACTGCTACAGTGAAGTAAAATAATCTTAATTTGGTCATAAAAGTTGTCCATGGGTGTCTTACCCTAGACTTCAGTGCAGTAGGACGAGTATTCGGAGTACCAATCTGACTCATAACTGTTTTCTGTGAATCCATCTCCAGTGAAGGGAAAAGAGGAGTGCCAGGTGGTGTGAGAAGCCTGTAAACATAAGAAACTGTATAAATATTCTGAGAGAATATCCTTTTCCATATCAATCAGCTTAAACATCACACATAATTGAAAACCAATTTCGGAAGCATAAAATTTTAACTTTTTTGGAATTTGCTTTCTCTTTTCCCAATTCTCTGTTTTTTTCCCAAATATACTGGGTTGGTATTTGGTAAGTTAAAAATTCTATAAAATGTATTGGGCTTCTACGAGAAACCTTATATATAAAATAAATAAACATAAATAAATAAAATTAAAAAGCTGCCCTTCATAGAACTAATATCTTCAGTGTTTGCTATTTAGTTTCCATTAGTTACAGAAACATACCTCATTAGGCATTCTTATGTGAATGCAAATGAGAGGAAAAAAATCATCCATTTACTCTAGCAAATAGAATATGGGGTTCGTTGCTCTGTTGCATGGGTACGCCCTAATTTCCTCTGTATCGCGTACCCGTGTCATGCGGACACGGATACGGACACGAACACCCGGACACAAGCAAAACAGTACCTAATTCTCAGATCTCGCCGTGTCCAAATCGTCGTACCCATGTCCAAACCAGACACTCCGTCCCGTACCCATGCAACACAGGTTCGTTGTCTACAGACTTATGCAAAGAATAACAGAGTAGGAATCTTTCTCGGTGCATACACTTGCAATTTAGCAAGGAAGACATCTCAAGTCTCCCTTAAAGCATATAATTACAAAGATGATCAACTGACTCCTAGATACTTCACATGGCACCTCGATTTATTAAGAGTTTTTATTTTCCCTCAAACTACTCAGAGGTCTATCCAATGGTGGCACCGGTATAAAGGAATTTTGGTGGATATCCTTTTCATTTTTCCCATTAGCTTACCATTAGAAACTTTTACATGATCAGTCTTGTTATTTCTAGCCTCCATCTAACAAGCAACTTATGGACGCCTCAGATCTTCTTCTCTCTCCCACACCAATTCATCCTTTACTTCTACCCATTGATCCAAGAAATAGTTCCCTACAAGTAGTCAAGGTGCATAACCACAATGATTCTTTATCAATTGATTATTTTGATCAGTATCAATTGATTATTTTGATCAGTTCCACCCCTACGCACCATGCGTTCTATAGTTGTCTTACACTTTCTTGCTAACACAAGTATACCTTAAAATCGGTATGCTGAAGCCCTCAACACATCACCAATCATGATAAAGAAGGATACTCATCCAATTCCCCATATGACTGTGTGGTGTGACTTGTGAGAATGTGTTTGTCTCTTTAACTGTCAGTATTAGCCTATTAGGTTCTTAGCAATGGACAGTTTATGCCTAAGAGAAATTAAGGCCATGCTATGATGAGAACTGTAGGGTAAGTTTCCCTACAAGACAAGGAATGAGAAGATAATAGATAATAATAATAATGTATCCAATTAAGAAAGATCTAAATATGTGCAATGCATCAAGCATTCGTACAGATTTCGTTAATATATGGATCCCATCGTTTCATTCAATGTTACCTGAAACGTGGGTCGTTTTGATACAGGGTACGGATATGGGTAACGGGTACACTATTTGGGGTGGGATGCGGTATGTTGGAGTAGGCTTAAACGGTATGCTATTTCGAGTAGTAATTCACTTTGGTGTGTTAATGCGAGACGTTGATATATATTAAACAAATTATCTATATCAATCTTTAATTTTAAACTGAAACATCAATTTGTTCATGCATTGCTAGTCTAACTAAAATAAAACCCAATATGAGAGAGACATGAGAACGCGTGTAGCAGATAAAGTTAGTACTACATGACTATTTTCTTCTATTCTTTGATGCTGTAATTTTCTTTATCTTTGCTCTTCTTCTATGACAATGGGGACGTTAGAAGTAGTGTTTTGATTCGTGAACGTTCCCTAAAAGGGTACACACGATCTGATACAGGAAACGTAGGGAGGGTGAGCAAATCTGGCAACATTGGTTTCATTCACAGGAAGTAAAAACATGTGTAGCTAACTTGAGAACATGATCTATGAAGATCGGAAAATCTTTGGCTAATACTAGATCAAAGAGACTGAATCTATAAATATAATATAAAGTTCCACATTACCAGTCATAATCGTTTTTATCATTCTCAGAATTTAAGAAATCATCAGTAGGCGTCTTGCGGATGGGAGCAGATTGCACAATCTTGAATATGGGGGAACTTCCAGGTTTAGATCCTGCAGAAATAAAATGACCTTTAATTAAACTAAATTGGAGACGAGACAAACCAAGCAATTACATTTCACACTGACTTCATTTGAATGCAGTAGTTTCCATATATAGAGATGATAGGAAAATGCAATAAATGAGCGTCAATCAATCATCTTATAGCGCCTTTTGGTCTCATACTTGAAAAAAAGTAAACAGGCAATTCGACGGAGGCTTTGATCCACATATAGAAGCTAAGGTAAAATGCGAATACTAAAGAAAGCATTAAGAGACAACTCTGTTAAATCGAGAAAGAAAATAAACAATGAGCTTAAACGAATCTATATTTATTAAGATAAATAAAAAAGAGCTATTCAGTCACAACAAAGATTCCAAATAGCTCTTATTTAAGATCCATACGCATTCTATTCCATTCGGCACAAACAAAGGCCGTTACTTGTACATTAATTGAATAACTAACATAACAACCTCAGATCATGCCAACAAATCATCTAAAAACTTAACATTAGGAGCCTTTGAACAACAAATGGCGGCTGATTATGAGTACAGGGTATTGGGCTTTTCTGCTCATTAACTACAGCTAGAATCATATATACAAAAAAACAAAGCAAGTAACTTATAATAGTACCTAATGGAGCTTCAAACTCTTCAGAGTTATGAAGCAACAGATTATTCCTCTCTTTTTCTCGTTTCCGCATCTCGAGAAACAAAGCCAGCTCATCATCTTTTTCTTTCATCATTGTCCCAAGATTATTTCTTCCTACTCCTTGTTGCTGCATTTGTGGTTCTTGTGCCCTAAAACTCCGATTCATTTTTTTGTTTTTTTTAAGAGTAATAAATAAATAAATAAAAAGAGTAATTAGTGTATTGAAGTGATAGATCTGAAATCAAGCTGGGAAGTTGAAACGGAATTTGCAGTGGCATTTTGAAATTTGAGGTCCATTGGTTAAAACGTTAGATATATGAAACGGAAAGCGTTTGCATTTGGTGGGAAGTGAGAGAGTGAACAAGGAAACAAATATCAGAAACTGACGACTGAGTTGGGTTTGGTTTCATTTTGTTTTTCTCTTGACGCGACAACTGCTCTCTCTCTCTTCAACGCTACGTTTTCAAAAAACATTTTTTTTTTTTTATTTATTTATTTATATATGTGCGTTCACTTGTTCTTTCAGAACACTGTTGTAATCCGTGAACAAAATATACACCGACCTTCGAAATCTCAATATGTATCGTGAATCCTTGGGTGGGGACATTTTCATTATTTTCAATTTTTCATTTGGTGGTACTTATTTAAAAATCGATATATATCATCAATATTTCAATAAAATAAATTTTTTTTTTTTTTGGTAAAGCTAAAATAAATTGTTTTCGTTAACTAGGAATGGTTCATATTATTGATATTTGTAGATACATTGATAATATTTACATCATTTTCCTACTCTTTTACCACCCAGTTGTATCAAATACGATATCGTGATTCGGCAAAAATTCAAATCGCTAATTTGGGAGAAATTCGGGAAAAAATCGTGAACCATAATTAATTAACATTAACATTAATTCTCTCCAAATGAGATTTTATTCTTGTAATTGTGTAGTTGTATAGCTCTTTGATCCATCCTTCCTAACATGACTCCACATAGGATCTTTGCTCTTTGTTATATATATAAGACCACAATAATTTAGTTAACAAACTCTAAAGTTGTGTATAGTAAGAGGTTAACATACTCTAAATTTTGTTATATACACCGACTTGTTTATTGAAAAAGAGATTTTCCCTCACTTTTTTCACACTTCATTTAGTGTTATACAACACTTTACATACTAAATCAAACAATACCTAAAACAATAAACACCACAACAATTGAACAAATCATACTTAAGCTAAAATAATTTAACCCCACTTCATATATATTCTCATCAGAACATAGTTAAAATTCGAAATAATCAACACCCATTGTTCACTATTAGTTCAATGCGAGGAGGTGAAGCTAAAAACGTATGCCCTCAAATCCATTTGGTAAAAAAAAAAAAAAAAAACTTGAAATATGAAGAAAAGAGCATTATCTTTCAAGTTTTTTTTTTCTCTAAGTGATGAAGCTTCAACTTTCAACTATTTCAACTTCTTCAAGCAAAAAAAAATGTTTCAATTTCAAGTAATAGTTGCAATTGAAAGTAATGGAGAATTGGAGACAGTTGTAGTTTCTCTTTGTTGTGATCACTATAAATCCAAAAGAATGGAAAGAGATTAATATAAATCCCTAAAAATCCGGAAATTCGCTGAAAATGGGGGAAAAATTGTGAAAACCCATACGACTCAACATTTTTTTTACGATTATTCATTTCAAAATTCAGTGAATGCCTAGTTTGGAGACTTATTACGATTTATTCAAAAAATCTACGATTTTTGTGACATGATCGTAATATATCAATATCGTTTTCTAATTCCTATATATATAGCCCGGCTCCTAAAAGGACCTTAAATAAGTACCAAATCTAAAATACCCACAACTTCACCTACAAAATGATTTAAATCCTAATCTTTTGTGCATATGATCTACTAACTATAAAGAAAATCTCTACAAAAATTCAACTCGTTTGACAATTTTAATCTTGGAAAAAAAGACTAATGCAAAAACTAGACATTTCGGACCTTTATATATATATTTCAAAAAGTGGAAAACAATTTTATCTAAGTTAGAGGATATCAAACGAGTTGAATTTTTGTAGAGATGTTCTTTTATGGTTAATAGATCATATGCACAAAAAAGATTAGGGTTTAAATCATTTTGTAAAGTAAGAAGTTTGAGTTTTTTTAGATTTGGTTTATTTATTTAAGGTCCTATATATATATATATATATATATATATAGAGCAGTTCCGTTTACCACACTTTTTATACCATAGTTTATACCATGCCCCACAACTTTATGTAAAATGTTAATTATTACATAATTTTTTGTGGATGTGTTCAACTAACCATGAAGATCATCTCTACAAAATTTCAACTAATTTGATAATGTTTAACTATGTCAAAAGATAATTGCAAAATCGTAAAATCTGAGCTGTTTAAAAAAAATCAAAATTGATAACGATTTTTAACTAGGTTAGAGATTTCGAAATGGGATGAATTTTTGTGGAAATGTTATCAATGGTTAGTAGATCATATCCACAAATTATTAGCACTTAATTCATCTTATAAGGGGGTGTGGTATAAACTATGGTATAAAAAGTATGGTAAACGGAACCTGCTCGTATATATATATATATATATATATATATATATATATATATATATATATATATATATATATTTATTTATTTATTTTTATTTTTATTTTTATTTTTTATTTTTGATAAGTTATATTTATTGATTAGGAAAAAAAAAAAAAAAATATATATATATATATATATATATATATATATTTAATATTTTTGATAAGTTATATTTATTGATTAGGATGAAAAAAAAAACATAATAGATGTGGGAGAGAATCTCACTAACGGGGCACAAGGTACAACTGAGAGACCACCACCTAAAGCCTGTTTTAAATACATCCTTTAAAACAAACTCATTATAAAAATGTCTACTATGCCAGCCTTAGACATTATAATACAAACAAACTCATCATATATGAGATACCGCATTTGCTAAATTGGAAAATTTAAAACGTTTTCTGATTAATGCAGCAAGAATACATACAGTGAGTACTCATTAGTAGAGGTGGATTTTTGTGTCATGATATACAAAATTAATAATCACTTCTAATTGTCTGATTGCTTATGTGGTGAACTAAAAAATTTCAATATTAATTGGCAATTCCATTTAAGTTGTGCATTTTATGCCATATTAGACAGAAAATGTATTAATGTCTTGTTTGTATATAGTGTAAGAATTGCAAAAACAACTTTTAGTACAATGTTTTCAAGAGGTTTGGTTGTGCAATATAATTTATATCATATTTGTTGTGGTTTTAAAGATTGGTAGTTTGGTACTGCGTAAAAGTTACACAAACACTTGAAAGCATACTAGTATTTCTATTTACCAAAAAATAAATAAAGGTACACAAGTGTACAACGTTACTATGTGATTGGTTCCTAATCGGCAATTCAATCTTTAACAGACCTAATTCGAGTAAGTCAACCGGATGTGATTTGCTTAGCGGAAAATATGGTACAAGAAAAAAAAATGGAGATTGTAGAATTAAGTTCGGTGGTAAATGTATTGTTCCAACTAACGGTTGGAAAGAAGGGCAGATTGGCTATCTTTTGGAATGAAGGTGTGCAGTTAGACATTTCTGGGTGCTACTTGTAATCATATAATAGGCAAAATCACTGCTTATCCATCTCATTGTGATTGGGTTTTTTTTTTATTCGTTTATGGTGAACTTGTTTCCTCTCAAAGGAAGAGAGTATGTGATGAACTGTGAGATATGGCCACCCTCATTTTAGACCCTAGCTCTTGTTTGGTGATTTTAATGCCATGCATATCGTCTCCGACTGAGAAGATTAGTGGAAATGGTAATCTAAGTCGTAGCATGATAGAATTCAATGATATGATTAGCAGCTTGGGGCTCATTGATTTGGGATATAGAGGCTCTAATTACACCTGGTCATTTACCCATCGTTTGTTTGGTGACCATATCCTTGAACATCTCGACCGAGCACTAGTAAACGTGGATTGGTTTGAATTATTTCCCCATGCCTCAGTACAAAACATTCCCATTACCTCTTCTGATCATTTATACCTCTCTATATATTAATCTAACTAGAACCACAACCAACTCAAAGAACGAAGCCAAGCCTTTCTGTTTTTTTTATGTGGACCCTACTTGTAAGGACACAATATATTCAGCTTGGAAAGAGAAATCAATTGGTTCTCTTGCTTTAAATGTCCATTATAAGATGAAGAACACAAGAACCAAGTTGCAGAAATGGAATGAGGAAGTGTTTGGGATTTTAACACAGCAGATCAAAAAGGTTTGAAAGGAGTTGGAGCTTGTCTGCTTTGGTAATATGAATGATGTAGCGAACTATTACAAAGTTGAAGAACTGACGCAACAACTCCAAGAGTTAATTACTAGAAAAAGGAAGAAAGTTTTTGGCAACAAAAGGCGAGATTCAATTGGATTAAAGAAAGGGGCAAAAACACAAGATTATTTCATCTCTCCACTTTTTATAGGCGAAGGAAGAATAAGATAGAAAAACTGAAAGATGACGCAGGGAATTGCGATACTAACAACAAAGCGGTGGGTGCAAATGTTAATAACTATTTTCGAACTATTTTTACATCTAAAAAACCTCTTCCAAATGAAGACATTATAAGCCTTTTCAAACCTTGTATCACTCCCATTGAAAATGTTAAACTCACTGAAGTCCCTACTGATGTAGAGATTTGGAGCACTGTGAAAAGCATGGGAACTCTTAAATCCCCTAGTCCAGATGGATTTCAGGGTTTTGTTTTCCAAAATTATTGGGATATTATTAGTGAAGATATTAGCAATGCAGTCAAATATTTCTTCACCTTTGCAACCTTATCCCCTTGTATAAATGTGTCTTTCATCACCTTGCATTGATACCTAAAATTTCCAACCCCGACCATATAACAAAATCCAGACCTATCAGTCTTATTTGTAACTTCACCTATAAGATTTGTTCAAAAATCCTTGCTACTCGACTCAAATCTCACCTACATAAAATTATCTTCCCATTTCAAGGTGCCTTTGTAAAGACAAATCTATAGTATAAGTGATAATATAGGGTTAGCTAGTGAAGTCTTGCATAACATGAAGAAGATGAAGAAACATAAACAAGGTTGGATGGCTGTAAAACTTGACATGGCAAAAACATTTGACAAGGTAGAGTGGTGCTTTGTGGATCATATTATGGGAAAGTTAGGCTTCTCATCAAAATGGAGGAGATTAATACAACAATGTCTTAACACAATATCATATAATGTGTTACTAAATGGGACCTTGCTCATAGCACGGAATAATATTTAAGAAGAAGAAGTCTCTATTGCCTCTTATTGTTGTACCAGATTTGGGAGAGTCACAACAAGGCAAAGATGGAACACCATGAACCAAGGGTGAATAGAATGTTACACAATACAATACTCAGAAGTACAAAACGTGAAGCAACTTATGCAAGGCTTAATTCCGATATAAATAATAGCGAGCTACTTTGCTCTCTGAATGAGGAAGCTAGTATTTGGTTTCCACCTTTGCCCCAATTTGGTATAAGTTGAATTTTGATGGTGCTTTCGACAAGACTACGGGTCATGGAGTTGCTGGGCGGGGCCATTAGTCGTGCTGAAGATGGTAGCGTCCAAGGGATTGCATACAATTGTTTTCTCGCCGAGGATGCTAAGTAAGCTGAGTACATAGGCGGTGTAAAGATAGCTACGATGCTGGCAATACAAATGGGTCTACAACATGTCATTTTTGAAGGTGACTACAGAAGTGTTTTGCTAGTACTGGCAGATAGTAATGTATCTCATATTAAAACTCTAGTTACAGGAATTAATGACTGCAAATTTTGTTGGATCAGGCGAACTGGGAATGTGTTGGCACATGAGGTTGCTTCCTAGGCTATAAAAGGAGTCTAATGGACCCAACTTCCCCGTAGTATTTCCAACTCTGTAACTGATATTACTATGTTCTAATATATAGTTAGAGTGGTGGTTATCGGAAAAAATAAAAATAAAAATATTATGTTAGTAAAAGAACTCACTCATAAGTCACGACACCATATAAGGGTGCAAACGGATAGGTTTTGAATCCGAAAATTTATACTGACATCCGAATCCGACGGATATTAAAAATTCTATCTGAATTTGATTTCGGATAATATTCGATCTGAAAATTAATATTAATTAAAATTTTATTTTCCTTGAATAATTTATTTTACCATTATATATATTGTCATTTATTTTTTTTTTTTGTTATTATAGTTTTATATTATTAGTTTATAATTTTATATAATATTTTTATACACTAAATAATTCATAAATAAATTATATATAATAACTATTAGTTTTTTAAATCAGATGGGATATTATCAGATGCAAATATGGCAGTATCCGAATCCGTATCTGAAACCAGTTCGGGCATAAAAATTATTCTAAAAATCAATATTCGAAATTTTCGGATAATATCCAATTTTTCGAATACTAATTCGAATTGGATTTGAATATTTGCATATCCACTTGCACCCTATTACCATATACAGAGTACCAAAGATGCCAATGTAAATGAAGAATTTGTCATTGCTCGTTCGCATTACCAAACACAACTCAACATGCAAAGACTACTTGGAGTAAAAAACTTGAACGCTAAACAAATATCTTCGAGCTTGGCTAGAAACTCGTCTAGGTTGTATCTTCTTGCGTGAGCCGACCTGAACAAATTTTGAAGTTCATTTAAAAAAGAACGAGCCAAGCTTTAACAAACTGAAGCTAGCTAGATTCGCCTCACCCAAATACTAGACTCCATACTTCCATGGTATGTATATTGTAGAATGCTTGCCATATAGTTTAAATCAGACAAAGAAAACAACCTTTGAATAACTCATGAAAATGCATATAAATCTCTACATCTTAAAAATATAAAATGTAAGATAAATATAAAAGTGCATAAATCACCCTCATATAGTTTGGATCAGACAAAGAAAACAACCTTTGAATAACTCATGAAAATGCATATAAATCTCTACATCTTAAAAATATAAAATGTAAGATAAATATAAAAGTGCATAAATCACCCAAATCTCCTACAGGATTGGTCATTTGTATATCCATAAATACAGTAGCAGAGCTACGTGCAGGCCAGATAGGGCCTAGCCCCCCTGAACTGGTGACAAAGAAAGAAGTAGTAGTACTAACTACTAACAGAGTAACAACATGACAATTTCAACACTGCTAATCATTAGTAACATTGATCACAAATTGCCCTGCCCAACTGTTTCGGATCAAAGTCCTGCCTCCGCCACTGCATAAATATCAACATCTGGGGACCAAACTGAGATAGACTGCTCAGAGTTTAAGAAAACTCCATTAATATTTTTCGTTACTTTGAAGCGTGATTGAAATAACACTTTCCGGATTACATCTTCATTCTGCCTCTTCCTTACATTTAATGTAATATGCATTTCTAAAAAAAGTTTTAATTTCTGAAAATTGAAATAGATACATGCATGAAAAAGACATTCCACGAACCCACATGGTGGAGCTTGACTACCTGCTAAACAACTAAGAAAGCGGAAAATTCCCTGCACATTTCAGATTTCTGCTTTTCAGGTTGTTCCGTGTTTCACGTGCCCCTGCTTAATCTCTTGGCATTGGATTCTCCCTCTTCATTCTTAACAAACAAGACTAAATGATAACAATAAACAATGCCCAACACATTGACGTCCTACTAATCAGAACCCAGAATAGAGATCGAGATGTTCCATCTTCTACGTGTCGATTTGAAAAATAGTAACAGTAACAGTAACAGTAACAGTAATAATTTGCAATACAGATGATCCAATCAAAATCATCAGCAAATGAACCCCTCACACAACTTGGGCTATAATCATGAATTACTTTCTTTTTATCCGGATTGGGCCCATTGTTCACAAGCACATCAATCATTCTTCGACTCAATGCTATCCCTTTGGAAAATTGGAAGTGCAACAATGTAGACTTTGATAGTTTGATGAATTTGATCGATCATCTTTGGTCAGAGATTGACTGGTGCATATCATTGAGATTTGATGAGTTTGTTTAAGAAAACTGCTCATTACGTTATAAGTTTGGCATTCAAATGAAGGCTTATTTCGGGCAATTCATACTAGAGCAGTGCTCAAGCATTCATGATTATTTTAGGTTCTTTAGCAGATTACCAACTTGTTACTTCTACACTGGGTCACAAAATAATTCGGATATCTAACGACTTATTTACAATGAAGAAACGGTATAGAAATTTATACTGGTCTGGAGTAGAACAGGTGATACACATGCTGATTGTGGTCAGAAATCAGCTGAGTCTGTTTTAGTGACCTGAGCTCCATGACTAACCTAGTGGCTGCTGCCACCAGGTATGAACACCTGTGACCTGCTCAAGGCAGAAAAATCCCAACTCATAATCTTCTAATAAATTTCAAAACCAATTATGCAATCTAACAATAATATACCTACATTTCCAGAATATACTTCCCCTCTTTGTATTTCTGGGCCTCCTCATGAGCAGCCTCCTGGGAAAAAACATATAAATAAAAAGTTTCAAGATGAATAATAGTTAACACGCATTTAGCATCATAGTTCGGAAGCTCTGTTGTCTGATCTTACATATTTCCACCCCAAAACTGATTTACAGTTGATACAGGATACACCAGCTATAGTGTACACCCCTGTTATCAGCATTCGCTCTTCTTTCTCACCAACTGTCACATTCACTCTGTAAAGAATTGATCAAGGAGAACACATCATTGATCAATCCGAGTTCTCTATGTGTTGGGAATGGGATTGCTTCTAATACAAACACTTAGGCGAGGAGAATACATTGTGTTATCCACATATACAAATCATACTAATACTCTGACTCCGTATATCAATTTATATCTTGGAGAGCAGGGAATAAGTAAATGGTGCATCTACAGCTCTAGGCAAATCAACTGCTATTGTCTGACATATGCAAATGACTTTTCCATTAGTAGGGCTATTATTGTACTTTCCTATATTACCTCTGTAATTACCTTTTTACCTTTTCTAGGGTTTCTATTATGATTCCATAAATATAAGTGATGAGCTCACTCATTCACTTAACTTTTCTCTAAATTACTTTTTACATGGTATCGGAGCCATTAAGACAAATTTATGAGGTTGCGATTTCGTTTTTTGGACTGATACACGCCGCCGCTCTTTCTGTTTTCTCTCTTATTTGACGAACGACTTACATCTCTGTTTCTATGATAACATTGTTTAAATCGCAACCTAAGCTTCTACGTTTTCTTTTTTCTTTTTCCTTATTATAACTAGTCGCAAGATGCGATAGATGTGATCTGAATCCCAAATATGTTATTATTATTTAGGTAATTATTTAATTGAGATGGCTACTGGTGATGCGTCTACTATCTCGACTGTTACTTCGGTTGGAACGGGTGAAAATGTCCAGTCTTTCTACCCTGTTTATGATAATCCGAATCTGAAAATTACCTCACAGCTATTAGATGGTTTGAACTATGTTCGATGGGCACATTTTGTCAAACTGTTTGTTGGAGGCCGTGGAAAGATAGGATTTCTTCTGGGCATAGAAAAGGCACTTGTAAAAACTGATTCGAAGTATGCTAAGTGGTTCATAGATGATTCTATGGTGAGGGCTTGGTTGATTAATCTATGCAACCAACGATTTTTGTTGGTTATTTGTTTACAGACACTACATATCTTATTTGGGAATCTCTTCGTACAGTATACTCTGAGAGACAGAATATTGCAAGGAGTTCCCAACTTTCCAATGAGATAACAAAATTTCAAACAAGGTACTCAATCTTTGGGGTGTACTATGCGAGACTTTGATCTGGTTGAGAATAATTATCTAGTTATGATAGTTTTATTGAATAGCCAGCTAACGCAACAGAGATTTATGCAAAGATTGTGGAGAAGAATCAAGTATTTAAGTTTCTTGTTGGGCGGAGTTTTAAATATGTTGTTGTTCATCTGCTTGACAAGCATCCGTTCCCAACTCTTGAGAAAACACATGCCTATTGTCTCTCTAATTAGAGTCGTCGAGTGCATGTGCCTTACACTCCTAGTGTTCTGTCTGAGACTTCTGCTATGGCAGTCCATTATGCTTATCCGCTACCACCGTCAGTTCCTCCACAAACTTTACAGGCACCACTACCCGGTATTTTGCTATTGCCAGCGGCCTCTGGTAGTTCTCGTCCTCCGAAGAAGAAGTATGATCATTGTGGCAGATTTGGGCATGTAATGGAAACATGTTATCAGCTACACGATTGTCCTCCTGGTTTTCAACCACCATGCTCATCATCTCAGTCCTCAGCACACTTATCTGCTGACTTTAGTACATCAAAGTCTTCTGCTTCAAGTACTCTTTCTCCAGACGAGATCAGCAGGTTTCGACAGTTTCTCTATGTCTTCTCAACCGGGACCTTCTCCTGTAGATAATTTTGCATCTGTCAATAGTGCTATTGCATCCTGGACTTCACCTAGGATTGTTTATTCGGGTGTCACTGATAATATGACTGGTATGTCTTCTCTTTTTCGGAATTATGCATCTAGTTCTTGGAAACGGAATGTTCGTCTTGCCAATGGGGTCGAAATGTCTCTAGTAGGGCAAGGTTGCATCCCAGTTACTGATTCCCTTTCGTTACCTGATGTTCTTCATGTCCCTAAGTTGACCACCAATTTTATTTATGTTAGTAAACTTACCAGAGATGTAAACTGCAGTATAACCTTTTATCCAACTTACTGTGTTTTTCAAGATCTGGTGTCGCAGAAGGTGATTGGCAGTGGACGTAAAGAAAAGAGGGTGGCTTATATGTACTGGGTGGACTTGTTTCTTCAGTCTCTCCCCATGCCCTCCAGTTAGAGTCTTCGTCTAGTAGTAAAAATGTAAAGCGGGTGTTAAATTAGCATCATTGCTTATGTCATATTTCTTTTGAGTATCTACGTTATTTGTTTCCATCTTTCTTTTCCAAAGTGTCCATGTCAGGTCTATCTTGTGAGACATGTGAATTGGCTAAACATCATTGTAGCCCTTATCCATTAAGCAGTACTAAAACATCGTCTTTGTTTGATATTGTGCACTCCGATGTTTGGGGTCCTGCCCCGGTCACTTCTGTTTTAGGATTTCGCTATTTTGTGTTATTCATTAACAATTTCTCTAGGTGTACTTGGGTTTATTTTATGAAATCCAAGGATGAGGTCTCCCCCATTTTCCAGACTTTTACCGCAATGGTTCGTGCACAGTTTGGTACAACAGTTAAAGTCTTCCGTTCCGATTAGGGTGGGGAATTTTCGTCTCATGGTCTTCGAAAGTTCTGCGAGGCCAATAATATTTTGCATCAAACCTTTAACACTCAGACTCCACAGCAAAATGGCAAGTTAAAAAGACAAAACCGTCATATTCTTGATCTTGCTCGTGCTATGTCTATTAGCATGAATGTTTCTTCGCATTTCTAGTCCGATATTGTCTTTACGGTGGTATATCTCATTAACAGTTCTCCATCTCGAGCTTTGATCCCTCTTGTACCATGAATGTTCCTTACCAGGTATTGAGCCATCTCATATCCCTCCTATACCAGTTACTATTGATGTTGATTTACCGGTTGTTGATAGAACTGATACTCCACCTATTATTGTTCGGAAAGAGAAGTGTATTGCAGGGATGTCAGCTAGATATGCTAATACTGTGGTTACATATTACTGATTATATGTATCACTGATTATACTTTCGATCATTGTTTGTCTCCTAGTTACATATTTTTTCAAGCTTCTCTCTTATTGGTTGATATACTACGTACAGTGGTAGAGGCGTTGGCCCAATCTCATTAGAAGGTTGTGATGTTGGAGGAATTACATGCATTGGAGGTCGATAAAACTTGGGCCTTGGTTTTTCTTCCGCCTGGGCGTAGAGCAGTTGGGTGTAAATGGGTTTTCACGGTGAAACAAAATCTAGATGGAAACATGGAATAGTTAGTCAGTACAAGGCTCGATTGGTTGCTAAGGGGTATGCACAAATTCATGGGGTTGATTATCAGGAGACCTCTGCTCCTGTGGCCAAGATGAATACGATTCGAGTTATCTTTTCTCTTGTTGCGTCCAAGTCATGGCCCATTTTTCAGATGGATGTGAAAAATGTCTTTCTCAATGGGGCTTTACAGGAAGAGGTTTATATGTCTCCACCACCTGGTTTCTGTTCTTCTACTTCAGGCTTTGTGTGCCAGTTGGGATTAAGCAGTCTCCTTGCACTTAGGCTGATACATTTGTTGCAGCCATGACCGCATATGGATATGTTTAGAGTCAGGCTGACCACACCTTGTTTCTTCGACACTCTGGTACGAAGATTATTGTATTGCTTGTTTATATGGACGATATTGTTATTACTAGCGATGATGTTTAGGGTATTAGTGACCTGAAATCCTATCTCAGTACCCGCTTTCAGGTGAAAGATCTTGGCCCCCTGCGTTACTTCCGTAGGATTGAGGTTATTCGTTCTAGTTCTGATATTTTTATCTCTTAGAGAAAGTATATTCTTGATCTTCTTTCTGCTTCAGGGCAACTTGCATGTCGTCCTGCCGAGACACCTATTGAACAGAACCATCACCTAGCTGACTATGATGGGGAGTTGTTGGAAGACATTGGTCAGTATCAGCGGCTTCTTGGGAAGCTCCTCTATCTTTCTTTTACCCGTCCTGCTATTACATATGCAGTTGGAGTTCTCAGTCAGTTTATGCACAAGTCGCGTCTTCCTCATCTTCAGGCAACTATTCATGTGCTCCGTTATCTCAAGGGATGTCCTGGATGTGGCCTCTTGTTTCGAGATAATGGTCATTCTCGGGTAGAAGCGTGGACTGATGTTGACTATGTAGGTTGTAGATCTGATCATCGATCTACTTCTGGGTATTGTACCACTATTGGTGGTAATTTGATTACATGGCGGAGTAAGAAACAAGATGTTGTTTCTAGGTCCAGTGCCAAAGTAGAGTATAAGGCGATGGCCCAAGATATGTGTGAGGTGATATGGCTCAAGCGTCTTCTACGAGACCTTCATCTCCATGTCTCTCTTCCGATAACGCTTTACTGTGACAACAAGTCTTCTCTTAGCATTTTGGCTAATCCTGTGCAACATGACTGTACCAGACATATTGAGGTTGATCGATACTTTCTACGTGATAAAGTGACTTCTGGGAAGATTTGTGTTTTATATGTTCCGACGTCTCAGTAGCTTGCAAACTTTCTCACGAAGGCACTTAGTAGTAGACTATTTTTAGAGATTTTGCCCACGCTGGGCATGTGTGATATCCATAGTCCAGTTTGAGGGGGAGTATTAGCAGGGCTATTATTGTATTTTCCTATATTACCTCTGTAATTACCTTATTATCCTTTCTAAGGTTTCTATTATGATTCTATAAATATAAGTGATAAGCTCTTTCATTCACTTAACTTTTTCCTAAATTCATTTCTAAATTCATCGAATAGTAATTGTGTGTCTGAAACACGAGTTTAGGTGCAAGGAGCCAAGGACAAACTACAAGTTATCAATGGAGATTGTTTTCACATGTACCTATCAACCGACACCCCAAAGTGTTTGACATGGAATATCCAAAGTCCTTTGAAATTGGATATCCCTCCAGACTGTTGTTTATATACAAATGGATATTTGTTCAGAGTATAGTGATATGGAATCCATATATCTTGCAAAATATCAAAAGTGTTTGACAGGGAATATCCAGAATCCGTTGAAAATAGACATCCCTCAAGAGCGGTGTTTATATAATTATATACAACTAAATATTTGTTCAAAGAGAAACAAGAGCTTAGTATCTCTCCTTGCAATAGATATAGATCAGAAGCCATATATCTTGCAAAATATCAAAAGGAAACCGTGCATACATAATTCAACATTTGAAGCATGTATTCTATCTTGTAGGGTACAACATGAAATACTTACACCTTGTTCAAGAGATAAGCTTTCCCAGTCTTGCCATAGTAATCCTTAAGAGAGAACCAGGCAGAAAAAAATAGAGTCAGTATGCTTACCCGGCCTTTGAATTATTCTTAACTAGCATGTAGCATATGAGAGCACCAATTATATCATTCTCCAATATGATGAAAATTCATGTACAGGTATAGATGTCAATCGTATGTAAAGCTTCTCGGTAGAACTAGTGATCATTTAGATAGGAGAATTACACAAAGAGTTGGGAGTAATATGGATACT
This sequence comes from Coptis chinensis, assembly GCF_015680905.1. Classification (NCBI taxonomy): domain Eukaryota; kingdom Viridiplantae; phylum Streptophyta; class Magnoliopsida; order Ranunculales; family Ranunculaceae; genus Coptis; species Coptis chinensis. Next base: position 77,827,318 of record NC_141463.1, on the reverse strand, counting down.
TGGAATGTTGGATTACTCATTGTGGAGACACAAGTAAAGGAAACCCACTCTACATTAGCCCTGGGTACTTCTGATATACGATATCGCCATATACTTCAGTCATCTAATTTATGAGTTCTCTAAACAAAAATGTGCAAAGAAATATACAACAGCTAAGACTGAGTTGATATAATATAAGTAAAAATGTGAACAACTACTAGGTAACAGAAAAGGTTGCCGAGTGTTCATAATAAATTTGAGATCCTCAGGAAACCATTTCTCCAAATTTAATCCACCTAGAATTTAGCCGACAAACACCTAGTCATTAACTAACACGATACAACTCAGGCACTCGCACGAAAGCTGAGAAAGGCCAAATAACTCAAGTGGACTAGTTGTGCAATTTGCCCTTCTCTTCATCGTACAACAAGGAGGAAAAAAAAATATCCTCAAAAAGAAACCAGGGAAAAATTGAATTGCAGTCAACACGGAAATACTTTAGAGTAAACTTGGCGAAAATAGATTCTGAACAATTTAATGGATGTACAATTTGAAGAAACTAAAATCCAATACAAGTCATCAGCTACAATACCAAAAGTTGTTTACAGGCCGGGAAGAAAAACAAAAAACTGTTCTATTATCATTCACAATCAAAGAAAGCACACGATCCTTTAATCAGTATATGTAAACTCAGTAAGTCAACCTTAAACAACATATAGCATCGAAAAAATATGAGCATAGTGATTGAGAAATGAAACCTTGGAAACGATGTCTTCCTCGGCAGCCACTTGGGTTTGGCACTGCTTGCAGCAATACATTCTTCTTCCTTGTTAAAATAAAACAAAGGACTTGTCACTTTCTTCTATTTCTCTCTAAAATGTTTAGCCAATAAATACCACTTTGCTTCCTTGGATGCAACTCGCGTCGTACAGTTAGAGCCTCAATTTGTACATCTATCACTGGTAATTATTTTTATTGGTTTTGTTTTATTATTTTGGTTTATTATGAAAATATCATAAATTATTAATGAATAACCAGTATACTGCATGGCAGTGGGGAGTAAGCGGAGCTGCGGCGGAGGGAAAGAGTTGGGTGATGCGGGGAGAGAGAGAGGTGTGGGCGAAGGAGAAAGGTATTTGGGCGAAAACAAAATAAGAGAGAAGATGAGGACAGACCGACAGAAACCAACCAAGTTGGTTTTTGTCTTGCATAGCCCCCCTTCTCCCAAAATCGTTCGCTTCGCTCACTCGATTATTTCAGGATGACCTACGCATGAGATATGAGATAAGCATTCGTGTAAATGATGACTTGTGCTCCTCGGTATTCGCCTACAGTGTTGAGAGAGAGACTTTTTTCTCAGGCTCATGTGGATTATGACGATTTGCAACGCCAGATTGATGAGATTCTGAGTGCTCGGATTGATCGCACAAAGGTGAGTTCATCATAGCATGGACTGACGGAGAGTTCAGACAAGGACAGTCGAGGAGGAGTTCAGCAGAGGAGGCATATGTAGGATAGTCTAGGAGGTTGTTGTATGACGATTATTATTATGTTGTGTGATTTAGAATTGTTCATTTGATCATTTTGATATGTTGTGTGATTATTATTATGTTGTGTGATATGTTGTGTGGTTATTATTATGTTGTGTGATTTAGAATTTACTTCATTTGATTTAGCAAATGAATTACAATTTTTATTAATAGAACGACAACTAATACATGATTGCAAAAACATAAAATAAAAATAAATAAATAAAAGATAACTATTACATATCACCCTTTTATTACATACTACTAGAGTTACTCTAATTATCTAATAAATAAATAAAAGATAACTAATACATGATTACAACAATCAATATCGGTCACCCCTAATGCTCCATAGATGCTTTCGACAAGGTCGTTTTAAGTCTATCATGCATAGTCTTTGATTGAACTTCGTAGAGTCCCTTCAATGTAGTGTTCAAAGTAGGTGGGATCTGTGGTTGCCCTTTTGGATCAAGAATGTACCTCCTCATTTCATAATTTTTATTCTTAGCTCCGATTACCATATTGTGCAATATGATACATGCTCTCATAACAGTACCCATTGTCTCCACATGCTATAATTTGCAAGCTTTTGCCAAAATACCAAATTTAGCTTGCAAAACCCCAAAAGCTCTTTCAATATCTTTTCTTGCAGCTTCTTGCATCGTTGCGAACCATTTTGTCTTTAGAGCATTAGGGTTTGAAATTGTTTGTATAAATGACGCATAGTCAAGATATATACCATCAGCTAAATAATAACCCATATTATAGCTATGCTGATTTACATCAAAAGAAACAGGTGGAGAAGTACCATTGATCACGTGCTCAAATACCGGCAAGTTGTCCAACACGCACGTTGATGTCATTGTGTGACTCTGGCATCCCAAAGAAAGAATGCCATATCCACAGGTCTTCGGTTGCAACAACTTCGAGAATAACAGATGGTTTTCCAGAACGACCACTATAAGCACCTTGCCATCTAGTTGGACAATTATGTCATTCCCAATGCATACAATCAATGCTTCCCAACATACCCGGCCATCCACGTGTGGCAGAATGTGCAAGCAAGCGTTCTGTATCTGCAATATTTGACCTTTGCAAGTAGACTGAATCGTATAATTTGATAATTGCATCACAGAAATGCCTCAACGCCTGGTTTCCACTTTGCTCGGAAATGTATAATTGATCGTCAAGTTGATCAGACACCGTGCCATAACCAAGAATACGCAAAGCTGCAGCCACCTTGACCAGAGGATCTATACCAGGTTTACCATCATTGTTAATTTTAGGCTGAAAAAACTTAAAATGAGTCTGAATATCGTTGAAGATGTGAAGAAATAAAGATTTTTTCATACGAAAGCGCCGTTTGAAATCCTCTTTCGGAAAGATAGGACGATCGACGAAGTAGTTGTTCTTCAAGATTTTCAAAGTTAGAGCATATTTTCTATGTTTAATTTTTCGACCCTTCTTTGAACCACCATGTGGTGCCTTCGGAGCATGTACTTGTGCTTGTGCAAGTACATCCAAAGTGTGTTTCATAAGGGGCATGATGTTAACAAATTCTTCATCAAGACTATCTACCGAGTCTTCCGCTGGAGGAGATGAAGAAGAAGACGACGATGAAGATGAAGACTGAAGCGGAAATATCTCATATACTTCATGATCCATTTTTTCGCAATATGTGTGTTGTTTGTTAAGGATTGATGTGAAATGGTTGAGTTGTTTGATGCAAATGTTTGAGTTGAGTGTGTGTAAAATGAAGAAGGAGATGAGTGTAGATATAGAAGGTAGAAATCCGGCCGTTTTTTGCCCGTTGGAGCACGCGACAGTAGGAGTGGCGCGCGACAGTGGTAATGGCGCGGCTTTGTTGTGGTCAAAGTAAAAAAAGTGGCACTACATTAGTACTGGCGCGCGACATTACTATTGTCGCCCCCCATCCGCATCCAAATTGCCAAATTTGCAAACAAGAATGCGAACAAACATGTGATGCGACCACGAATGCGACCACCTAAAGTTGGAATTCCGGAAAATTCCGATGCATTTTTTCAAATTTGAAGAATGCGACCACGAATGCGTCCACCTAGAGATGCTCTTACCCTCTAAGAAATAGAAACCAATGACTTCACTCTAAAGTCTAAACATAAAAAGGGTACCCGAAATACACTGAAAACAAAACACGGTCATCCAATTGGACTTTATTTTTTAGTAGGGGTGGAACTTGGGTCGGGTTATCCCAAGCCCGATGTTGGTCCTGGACTAACATTTTAGATGCGTGGTTCGGGCTTGGTCTTGTAAAATCAAAACCCGACTCAGTTTCAAGTTGAGCTCGGGTTAGAATATCAAATAACCAAAAAACCCGTGCCCGTTTGCATATATATACGTATATATTCCATTTCTTCTATTATCTTATATTGTTTCCTTATAATTAAGAATTTATTATTGTCAAAAATAAGGTTGAGAATATCAATTTTAGAGAGAATAATTGAATCAATCAGGTTAGTTTTCCTTTAAAATAATCAAATCCCTTTGATTTAGTTAGAATATTGAATTTCGGTGTTATTTATTTCTTAATTTATTTATTTAACAGTGAAAAAGCGTTGAGTTCTTCACTGTTTAATATTGAAACCGAGAAACTTGACCAATTAATCCGACCCAACTTGACCAACCTGAGTTGGGCTTGGGCTGGAAATTTAAGGACCGACTAGGGCTTGGGTTGAAGCATTTAAAACTCGAGTTAGGCCTCAACCTGACCCAATCCGCCCGAGTTCCACCCTTATTTTTTAGAGAGATGTATAGGGGTAATACCGTAGTACTAGTTAACCCACATAAAAAACGTAGAAAAAAAGGGAATGACGAATTTTATATTTGATTCTGACTCAGAGGACAAGATTGACTTGCTTTAGGCTAAGTCCAATGGTTCGGTGCGCTTTTTTAGACAGCCGCTACTACCAATAGCGTATATGGGAAGGAATTTTGTTTTTTTAGACTCTCCACTCTCCAGCCGCCATTCCCAAAGGCGTGTGGGAAAAAAGATTTAAAAAAAAAAATCTACCTGCCACATAGTGTGACGTGTGGCTTAAATTTCTTCTACCTGCCACTCATACTGGCGTGTAGACTTGACGCTATCTCGTTAAAACTGGCGCTATAGATAGATAAACTTATACCAATAGCGTTGGCGGGTTAGCTGATAAACGTAAAAAATGGATAGTCTACCTACGAAATGAACTACGAATCCAAAACGTAAGTAAACTAAACTTTTTACTGATGCTATCTTGTTTATCAAAGAATTATTCTACTCTCAACCAATTGAGATATAGGGGAGTAGATAGAGTTCGTTCCACTCCTAGTGCTCTAGCATGGATGTTTTCTAATCTAACTAGTCGTTTTTAAGTCTATGAGAGTTTTACGAAGGGAATTATACTACGATGCAACTACCCACAAGATGCAACTAGTCGGTTATCAGAATACTACGGGAATGCTACGTTGATTCTATGATAAGGAGTTAGAGGGGGATTGATTCCACCTTAACTCAACTTAATCCACTAACGACGAATTTAATCGTAATCGAATTGAGCTGCTTTGAGAACAATTGGTTATTCCTAATCTCTAATTATACATGGCATTTCTACCAATCATAACTAGCATGTGAACAATTAAACCCATTCTCATGGTGAACTAATCATTTCTAGAGTGGAATAGAAAAAATCTGGCGACTCTACGATAATCGGACTCAAGCTTTCATCAAGGCTTCACAACCCCCTCTAATGGAGGTTTAGCCTTGAATCATTCGCATAATCATTTCCATTTATATTAAAACTAAACATAATATAAAGCATTGAAATTTATTTAATTAAACAATAATGAAATCTAATTTAATGACTAAATTGAACTAAGGACATGAATTGAAATTAGATCTAGAATTGGAATTGACAAAAACGAAATGGATAAAGAATACTACTTTATTGATCTAATCAAATGAAGAACAAGATTCAAAGGTTTAATCTAATAAGGGATTTGAAACTAATTAAAGAAAAACAATTAAATCTAGATCTAGAAGCTATTTTAATGGCTACTTTCTATTCTAAGCTATGAACCCTAATTCTCTACTAATTAATCTACCATTATCTATCTACCTACCATTAACAAAGACTTAAGCTTTTGTTCTTATACATTCAGATCAAAATTCGTGCATGGGCTTGGGCCGGGGTTTGGGCGAGAGAATCGGGCCCAAAACCCGGTCTTTCGATCCAAAAGGCCTCTTCAGCTGCAGTTGACTTCCACAGACTTTTCGTCCACTTCTGCTCCTCTGATTGGGTCAAGGCTTGGACCATTACAAAGCTCTTTTCGAGCGGTCGTTTTGACATAAGGTATGCCCAATTCGAGGTCCGAGTCCAAAGATACGGCTTTTCGGAAGTTCTGGCGACTTTTGCTCACGTATCTCGCTAAAGTGGTACATTTCGCACATAATGGACTTTGAAGCACGAAATGCATAAAAGCAGCGTAATCGGTGTTAACTCTTACTTATTATTCACATAATTGGTCTAACGGTATGATTATTAAGGGGTTAAAACTACTGGTTTTGGGCTCTTATCAAACCACCCCAAAGCAAAGCATTTTTGCTTGTCCTCAAGCAAAATATGAGAAATTAGAATAAGTGACCAAAATGGAGTTCTAACTACTCTCGTTTGAGTGCGATTGCATTGACCATATGCAACAAGGCCTTAAACCACTAGGAATTCCTAGTGGACGAGTTATAGCCTCGTGAGAGTTTTTCGATGAAGGTACTCACAAACTTCATCTATACTACAACGACTAAGAAAATAAAACTATTGTTTCCTTATTCATGCTCAACTATCTATACATCTCTCTAGCAATTATATAAGAATAACCGGTCAAAACCCTAAGTTAATATATGCATAATAATCAATCATCTACAATAAACATATATACAATGAGTGGTAGTACTTATCAAATGTTTAGCGGGTTTGTTTCGAAACTTCGGAATAAGCGTCCTTAAGTAGGTTCTCACAATAATAGTCAAGAAACAACACTCGATTTTTGCACTCAAGTTTAAGCTACTCCGATTAATGCGATTGGGCACACTTTACCTTACAATCTCAATGACAACAAGGAAGCCGGGGTCAATCAAACACATCTGCCACTTACTATCACACTAACCTATTCCTAATTGAGCTAGAGGTCTTTATTAGGTGTTACAGGGATTAGGAGATGGTTTAAGAAGGAAGGAAATGGATATTCAAAAGGACAAGTCGAGATAATAGAGTCTTCATTATTATGTAACTTAGAAAACCTTGTTATTTTCTTTTGCTTCTATACTTTGTTTCCATCCTTAGCCATTTTTTTTCTTTTCTTTTCTTTGGCTTTTTGACCTTTTTTTATTCTTTTTTTTTTGGAGTTTTTTATTTTATTTCTATTTTTCTTTTCTTTGGATGGAAACTTCTTTTCTTTATTTTCTGAAGCAAGTAACAATTTTTGTTTACACAGGTTTTTCTCTTCTTCTTTCTTCACTCATTCTATTCCGGACTTATTCTAAATTGGGTAGGTTGATTTATTCTTTTTTTTTTTTTTTTTGTTTTGTTTTTGTAGCAGGGGTAAAGGAATTGTGGTGTATGGAAGGCTAAAGAACGGGCTCGAGTGGTGACTAGCGGAAAATAATTCATAGGTTTGAATTTACGGCTATATATATCAAAAAAGAGCGCCTAAATTCTCACTTAGGATATGGTTTAGTGATCAAGCAAGTGGGCGTGTGATTTTCTATCCAGATTTTACTTCTCCCTTGTGTCATTTCTCAAATGTTTAGCTCATCATATAAGGCTTTAGGCTATATTCTCACGAGATTTGTAGAATAAGTACTCTAGCCTAGATTTGAGAAACTTCTTTCGCTAACAATCATAGATACTCACGTAATATATTTATAGATAGATGCAAAGATTATTACCTACATTATTAACCTAAGTTTCTAACAATTATTACGATGCAACAGCTATGTGAGACTTCTAGATTGTTAAGAGCATGGAGAAAGAAAACAATACCAATATTCCTAAGTGTATAGCATAAACTTATTTATTTATATTTTTAAATTTTTGAAATTTTAACTAGAAAACAAATGCATATTATATATATCTATATCCTAACGGATGTCTTAATTACACGTGATTCTATGCCCCCAAACAAGAAACATGCTTTGTCCTCAAAGCATTGTAAATAAAGAGGGTAGGAAAAATACCATTGAAGCGTGAAATTCGAAACATCGCAAAACAATGTTAGAGCGTACTAATATAGGAAATAAAACCGACGACAACTCTATAAGAGTTCCACCCATTATGGGGTTAACCTAATTAAATTGCTTGGGACATAGCGGACACTAACAGAAAATAAAACTTACCTCCACTCCCGTTGTTATTCGTCATCTTCGTCATCCTCTCTACATAAAGAAGTGAGGTTCCTTCAGCGATCTGCCATGCTATGATAATTTGCGGGCTTCACGCCATTTATCATCTATGGTTGCTAACCTATTAAGTGCCACTTGGTGCGATGGGGTGTAGGGTGCAACCTGGTGAGGTTGTATCCGCCACCCATGCCAAGTCATTGCGGAAAGATCGAATAATAATACTATTGGTGGGTCGACCGTGTCTACCTTAATCCAATCCGTGAAGCGTGTACAAAAAAGCAGGAAAGAAACATAGCATAATCATTGAAATTAGAGCGGGCATAAGAAGGTACTTATGCCTCATAGTATAGGCTCGTGCTAAACTAGACATCAAAGTTAAGGAAGGTCATAGAACCGTCCATTGGCTAAAGCAATGAAAACGGCGCAAGTGGCGTCATTCACGGAAGAAAAACGCCATTCCCTAAAATGTTTAGCATTATCCAAAACATACAGTTCCTATGTTCATGGGCCGGGCTACCAAGGGTAACGCGTTATAGTCCCCTTGGTCCTCAATCTGGAAAATGCCGCCCCATAAGCCTCGTGCAAAGACTTCGTAAGTGTAGACATGCATATTATCGACCCAATAATAGCACCATGGGTCTTGTATCTCGGGCATAGCAAGTCCAAGAACAAATGCTAGCAAGAACACGGTAATCTCCATTGGTTCATCGTCAATGTTGATGGAGAACACTTGTTCTCCGTCCGGTCTCTCAAAGAAAATGCAGTTATTATAAAAATAAGATGCAAGTCTTTGGAGAATAAAGTTCACCCGGTCTTACCATAAGAGGTTCGACCAACGTATGTGATCACCTCTGTGAAACCAAGCACCGTAAAAGTAGTGCTTTGGAACAAATCTTGAAAAGACTGTTCGGTATCAATATTGGAGATGTCATCTCAAAATTACGCTTTGGAATAGCTGCGAATGATTCGGATACTACACGCGAAAAACTGGAAAATTTCGGTCCGAGAAAGTCGTCGGCTGGGCGCCTTTTGTATTTTGATTTCCCGATAACTTAAGCGGTCGCGCTCGACTAGAAGCGGGCGGTCTTTTGTATTTTGATTTCGATAACTTAAGCTGGTCGCGCTCGACTAGCGCTGGCCTTCTCGACCAAATTTTTTCGACAGAATTGTAGAGCGAAGGCCTTCTAACTAAGCGCTTGGCGCTCGAAGATTCTGAAATGCGAAAATGAAGTCTAAAGCGGGGGAATCGCGGGTTTGAAGGGTGAGTGATGGAGTTTAGGTGTAGTGTGAGTTGTGAGGATAGATTGTATCAAGTTTATATAGGCTTAAAGTTGTTAGAATGGATCGGAAAGTTGCCAAAACTAATTTCGCGGTTCCGGAAATCCTAAAATTTCCAAACTCGAAAGCGGAAACAACTCATATCCCGGATTCTAATTCAAACCCAATTATCTCTTATTTGGATATTATGGTGAATGTACCTATTTAATCTAGATTTCATCCTACAATGATTCTCAATCATAGATATGCCTATCTGACCATATTTTCACACTTACTCATGATGAAATTCTAACACTAGGGTTTTATAAAAATAAAGCGTGAAATGATCAAACCACCCCAAACAAGTTTGGAAGGTGGGATTAATATGAAACAAGCACACAAACTGAAAATAACCCCTTATATTAAAATTTTCATTGGATTATCACTACAAAATTCACATTCTTGAAATAAAAATTACATTATAATAAAGACAACAAAAGTAAATAAAACAACAACTACTAAAACATAAATAACGGGACTATCACTCCTCATCCTCTCTAAACACCTCGCCACCGGTGGAGGGGAGGGTCTGATCTCTAGTGGTGGCTCGGGCTCCGGAAGGTCCAAAGAAGCGGTCGTCCTCCGTCGACGACTTTTCATGCCTAGCATTTGTGTCCTCGAGGCGTAGAAATCAGATGAGGTGGGAAGCGTGCTAGCATATCTACTCTAAACCGGTATTTGGGCTTCCATCTCGATACCGCCTGCTCCCATCTCTCATCCTCCCTCTCGGGTGCGGGAGCTCGAAGTTGCGATGAATAGTCGCTCGTCGAAGTCGGGAGGTCGGCCGACAGAGTTGTTGAGTGAGGAACGATGCCCTATGTAGCATAGTCATGCGCTTCGGCATCGGACAACACCTCTGGAAGGCATCCAGTATCAAAGCAAGTGCCATCCTCCTCATCCCGTTCCCCTATCCTCGGCAATTTCGGACTTGTTGGACACACTCCCTATAAATCTGGCGGGTTCCCGTGCGGGGGTAATGTAAATCCCTCGAGCCGGAGTTGCCTTCATCTTCAACATGATCTTAGTGATAAGCCGCGGAAGAGGTGCCAACGACCGTCCAGAACCTCGATCATGTTCAAGCAAAAACTCGGGATCTGAAATCGAAATACTTCCGCTCTGGAGTATCCATAGGGACGTGGAGGCAGGTCGGACCGATGTCATCTGACCTTGTCCTTGCCTAGGACATTCGACCCAATCCACCGGGTAGCGGTTGGTTGGTCCTCGAGAAGCTTGGCGCATTACAATGGGAGTTTGGATTGTAGCTCCCATTGATGGCGAGAACGCCCATCAACGGCTCAACCGATCAAACCGGGTATCCGTAAAAGCGGCATCAGATTGATTCTAAAGCGGAATGCCTAGAATCTCACCAAAAAACCCGTAGTCAACTCCCTCCTCTTCTTCACCAAAACAAAATCCGACTCCTCCAACTCCGGTGTTGTAGAACCGTCGACCAAGTCTTCATGGTAGAAGTCTTCGGTCGAAAGTACCGAAGACTATTCAGTCTCTACTAGCCATTTCACCGTAAAAAGCCGCGAAATGGTCGGCGGTGAAAATCTGCTCCGGTATAATACGGCGTTGAGCCATTTAGAGTTTGATTACGGTTTTGGGGTTTAAATAAGATGTGGTGGTGGTGGTTTTACTTGACCGACTTGAAGAACAGTGGAGGTGGTGGAGTGGTGGCGGCAGCACCAATTGGTTTGATTTTTCGGTGGTTTTTCGAGTTTTAAATTGGTGGAGTTTGTTTTGATTGGTGTTTGCAAACAAAAATGGGTTGGGATATGATTTTTGGCGTGGGTTTATGGTATTATTTTTTAATTTTGATTTTTTTTTTTTTTTTTTAGGAAGATGTTAATGGCGGTGGAAGATGAAAGAGATGAACTGTTGCGTGAGAATGTAAAAAGGCGGCGGCGCTCTCCATGGGCTGGTGAAGTTGAAGTTGGGCCCAAGCCCAAAATCAAAATTTTCGATTTTTCGATTTTTTCGCAAATTTCAAATCAAAATTCCGCCGTTACATGTCCGATTTTTGCGAATGAGATATGGAAATGATCAGGAGAGAATTTCCTATCCAATGATCCATAAAACACTCTATTCCGACTTCGGATGACCTACGAGATAGTGGAAAACGCCTCGAAGTGCGTGCGTGGCGTAAGTTATCGCGAACGAATGAAATCTAAATGAATAGATCATGTCAATCCGAATCGTAATACAATAAAACGGCCTAAGCAACTCTAATGGGACATAAAACATTTTAGTACAGAAACACAAACACCCACCCCAAACAAATTTTTACAACGAAGCTTAGAAAATTTGTTTTAGCGATGGGTCTTTTAAAGTCGATTCGAGACTTCCTAGATTACTATGTTTATTTTATTTTTTTTATTTTTTATTTTAGTTTTAGAAGGAAAAACAATAAGCAATAAAGACATAATTCACACCATAGAGAAACATGACTCAAAAATCAGAGAACACATGCAAGAGTGGAAAGCGTGAACTATGTGAACCGTGGACTTAGGATCCCGTACTTACATACCACACACTCCATAGGGAGGGCCCGGTTACCTTAATGGTGCACTCACCAATATATTGGAATGAAAGGAAATGCACCAACACAGAAATTGAGTCGTTTATAGTGGGATACTCAAGACTTTATCTAAGACATATGTATGAACATGCGGTTGATCATATATCAACAACCGAAATAGTTGTGGATCATTCCATAAATAAATATCAAAACAAACATATCCAAATACAATGAAACACCAAGATTTCCCTACGACTCGACCCTAGTGGAATCAAACGAAGTTGGGTAACCTTATTGTGTAACCTATCATGCACCTTCTTTTCATTTTTGAATGAGTGGGTGTTCTAGTAAATAAGTGTGGAAAAGTGAATGGTTGTGGAGAATATGGTAGATATGGATAAGTTTTAGAAAGGCGACTTTGTATAACAATGAGGATGTGGTTTTAGCATCGAACTTCGTTCATTCATTGTGTGTGTAGGGACTGTCTCAATTCTGAAAATGAAGGTGTCACAAAGTTTGTCCTTCCAAGTATCTGTTTGCTAGGAGGATTTAAAAATTATAGAGCCTGAAGAAACAACGCGGGATCGAAAGTGCAAACTCGGGTTCCTTTGAAAAGGGTGGAAGGAGGGGCATCGAGGTGGTTGTTGTGCAAGTTAGTTCTTGATAGGGTGAATTGTCACCTACTCGGAAGAAACTCATCGAATTCCCATCTAGATTGGTCATATCCACATTACTATGGTAGTCCTCTACGTCTTTGAAAGTCATCTATCCCATCCCTCGTCAATAACATGTGTATCGACTAGTGTAGGAATGAAAATATTGAGTCCGACTTTCCAAAGGAAAGAATTTTGGGGCATATGACTATCGGGGAACGTGTTGTTGAAATAATCTCGAGCAAAAAGCTCGATCATGCTAACCTCTCCATCCATAGGCGAATCGGGTGCTTGTGTCCTTGTTTTAAAACATTGACTTCAATGACAAGATGGCCAAAAGACATGGACATTGAACCATCACGGCAATTAATGAGCGCGTTGGCGGGTTGCCAAGAAAGGACGCCCTAAAATGATGGGGAATGAGTCGTTAGCGACTTACGTATCGAGGACTACAAAATCAATAGGATAGTAGAAATCACGAACTTTTACCAACACATTTTCGACTACACCCTTAGGATACTTAATAGGCCGATCGGACTAATTGCAACGTCATTTTAGTGGGTTGCATCTTGTCTAGACCTATTTGTGCGTACAAATAAAATGGGAGTAAGTTAACACTAGCCCCGTGTCTAATAAAGCGGTCGTCGTATAGGAATCTCTAAGGTGCATTATCTGATAGGGGCGACCGAGGGTCCTTGTACTTAACAATTCCATTATGTTGGATAAGGTTGGGAATTGTTACGTTAAAAAGCGTCTTTTGGTATATTGGTCTTACGCGCCTAGTAGTACACAATTCCTTAAGAAACTTAGCATGATGTGGTAGCTTTTAATAGCTTCGAGGAAGGGAAGGTTTATAGTTAGATTCTTAAAAACATCCCTAATCTCCTCATAATTTGTATCCTTAGTTAACATGGCTAATTTTTTGTGGAAGCGGTGGTTTCGTCTATATTTAGCAATGGTATCACTGGATGTTTTACCGTAGCTTTCTGTTTCTTTGGTTGTGTTGTAACCGGTACCTCTACGGTGGTAGGCTCTTGGTTTCTATTTCAATTATCTAGTAATATGGCGGTGTAGGGGCTCTTGGTGGGGTAACTATAGGCATAGTTACTTTGTTATCAACCACTCTGCGGAGCGGAGAGTGGTGATGGCATTTAGCTCACCTACATTTTCATATTCATTACTAGTATTATCCGTTACCTCAAAGGTCGTGTTTGTTGTTTTAGGATTAGGTATTGCGTTACACGGAAACACACCTTTGGTTTGGGCTTTATCTTGAGCCAATTTGTTGGGTTAGATTAGTTACTGGATTATAGAAGTTTTTTGTTGGTTGGATTGAGCCATGGTTTGGAAAAGTTTTGGCTCACTTGTATAAAGGTGTCAAAGACGATCCGGTTGGGTGGGTGTAGTGTTCACGGGTGGTTATTCTTTGGAACTATTTCCGTGAATTATTTATTGGTGGATTTTGATAGTTATTATTTACGGAACGATACCTCTATTAGCATTATAATTATTATAATTACCTTGACCTTGTGCTTGACCTTGTCGAGGTTGCACTTGGTTGTTATAATTATTAAAATTACCCGGACTCTGTCCTTGTCGTAGTGGAGCTTGGTTAAAGGCTGCGTTGGCTTTAACATATTGATTATTGTACCGCGAGGTGTGACTTGTTGGTTATTCCTCCAACGAAGTTGGGATTTTTTGTCTCCAAAGGGTTAGGTTCACTATTAATGGAACAAGCCCTGTTCATAGGCTATAGGACGATGGGATTAGGGATGCTCGAGGGCTCCAACAGAAACTACATGGATTTGAATTTACATTCATACGGGATTGGCTTTTGTTGTACTGAAATGGCATCTACCTTTTTTGTGAGGGATTGATTAGAGTTTTAAGCTCGGGGATCGATTTAACCTCAAACATCTTGGTAGCCTTTTAATCAGGTGGAAGAAGAACTAGCGGAGCGGGAGTAATCGTCACTACCCCCAATTATTATTACGCTTTAGTTTGGTCCTCTAAAATTTATAAGCCTCAGAGGCTCCTTTGTTTAAGAAACTACCCCGTTCATTATGTCAAGGACTTCTTTATGGTGATGTTGAAGTCCTTTGAAAAAGGCACTAACTAACGTGTCTTTATTAAGTTATGATGTGGACACTCTATAAGCAGATCGGTGAAAGCGATTCCAAGCCTCGAAAATGTTTCATGAGGATTTTGTCGAAAAGAAATGAATCTTAGAAAGCATCTCATCCGTCTTTAGGGGTGGGTAAAATGTTCCATAAACGGTGAACAAGTTTAGCCCACGAGTCCATGAAAATTAGGCTTTGGGCGTTAACAAAGCCGCCTTATCGGCTAAGGTGAAAGGGAATACCCTTAATTTAATTTGTTCGAACCAACCGTAGGATGGTGGAATGTTGTTAGGACTTGTTCAATCCTACAGCGATGTTTGGTAAGGTTTTTCATGGTCTAAACCATGAAAAGCGGGTAACAAATTAAAAATATTTGGAGGGATTCTCAAATCCCATTCACCGGGTTTGCTAGAACGATGCAAGATTTGGGGCTATCGCTCGAGGCTTTGTAGAAGTCCAGAGAGGAGTCTCTCTTTCTTCCCCATTATATCGTGGTGGTGTGTGTGGAATAGTAGCTAGAGGTGTAGTGTGTGGTATACTAGATAGACTTGATTGTTGATGTTGTTGTGTATTTACGTTGGTGTTTTGTGCGACCACTGGACCTTAATCTCATGCAAGACTAAGTCGAGCTTAACTACACATGCAACACTCCAAACAATTCGATATACTAGTATAAACCTCTAACGAGGAGATCGCGAGGTGTGGAAGAAAGGAATACCGACAAGTCCCCTTGCTTCGCTTATGAATAGCGTCTTGTTCTGGCGTGTTAGAGTGTATATAAGAGAATAGAACACGAAAAACTTGACAACTCGAAATTCAAATCAAACCGTGGAAATCACGGAATTTCAGAGAAGTGGCGCTGGCGCTTCTTATCTTAGGTGGCTCTGCCAAGGCAAAGTCGAGCTCCGATGAAGATAGCTGGTTGGCGCTCTCTTTTTAGCTGGGCCTTCAAGGCAAAGTCGAGCTCCAAAGTAAGATAGGCTGGTCGCGCTCTTTGAAGCGCTCAGCGCTTCAAGGCAAAGTCGAGCTCGATAAGATAGCGCTGGTCGGCGCTCTCTTTGAAGCGTGAGCGGCCTTCGTGTATAAAGCGAAGTCGAAGAAGATAGCGGCGTCGCTCTCTTTGAAGCGGCTGGCTTCAGTCGTTTTCTCGGAATTTTTCCAAAGCTGAAAAGCAACCAC
This sequence comes from Coptis chinensis, assembly GCF_015680905.1. NCBI lineage: Eukaryota > Viridiplantae > Streptophyta > Magnoliopsida > Ranunculales > Ranunculaceae > Coptis > Coptis chinensis. Next base: position 77,811,611 of record NC_141463.1, on the reverse strand, counting down.
GGTATGAATCAAACAAGGGTGGGTGGGTGAAATGGGACTTAAAAATTACTAATTCTATTATGAAAACAATGATAAAGTGCAACTAAGATGGCAGCGGCGCCATTTGATAAACGTAAAATGGATCGTCTACCTACGAAATGAACTACGAATCCAAAACGTAAGTAAACTAAACTTTTTACTGATGCTATCTTGTTTATCAAAGAATTATTCTACTCTCAACCAATTGAGATATGGGGAGTAGATAGAGTTCGTTCCACTCCTAGTGCTCTAGCATGGATGTTTTCTAATCTAACTAGTCGTTTTTAAGTCTATGAGAGTTTTCTGAAGGAATTATACTACGATGCAACTAACCACAAGATGCAACTAGTGGGTTATCGAATACTACGGGAATGCTACGTTGATTCTATGATAAGGAGTTAGAGGGGATTGATTCCACCTTAACTTCAACTTAATCCACTAACGACGAAGATAATCGTCAGTAATCCGAATGAATCGCCCTTGAACAATTGGTTATTCCTAATCTCTAATTATACATGGCATTTCTACCAATCATAACTAGCATGTGAACAATTAAACCCATTCTCATGGTGAACTAATCATTTCTAGAGTGGAATAGAAGCTACAACGACTTCTACGATAATCGGACTCGAAGCTTTCATCAAGGCTTCACAACCCCCTAATGGAGGTTTAGCCTTGAATCATTCATAATCATTTCCATTTATATTAAAACTAAACATAATATAAAGCATTGAAATTTATTTAATTAAACAATAATGAAATCTAATTTAATGACTAAATTGAACTAAGGACATGAATTGAAATTAGATCTAGAATTGGAATTGACAAAAACGAAATGGATAAAGAATACTACTTTATTGATCTAATCAAATGAAGAACAAGATTCAAAGGTTTAATCTAATAAGGGATTTGAAACTAATTAAAGAAAAACAATTAAATCTAGATCTAGAAGCTATTTTAATGGCTACTTTCTATTCTAAGCTATGAACCCTAATTCTCTACTAATTAATCTACCATTATCTATCTACCTACCATTAACAAAGACTTAAGCTTTTGTTCTTATACATTCAGATCCAAAATTCGTGCATGGGCTTGGAGCGAGGGGTTTGGGCAGAGAATCGGGCCCAAACCCAATTCTTTCGATCAAAAGGCCTCTTCAGCTGCAGTTGACTTCCACAGACTTTTCGTCCACTTCTGCTCCTCTGATTGGGTCAAGGCTTGGACCATTACAAAGCTCTTTCCGAGCCGGTCGTTTTGACATAAGGTATGCCCAATTCGAGGTCGAGTCCAAAGATACGGCTTCGGAAGTTCTGGCTGACTTTTGCTCATGTATCTCGCTAAAATTGGTACATTTCTCGCACATAATGGACTTTGAAGCTTCGAAATGCATAAAAACAGCGTAATCGGTGTTAACTCTTACTTATTATTCACATAATTGGTCTAACAGTATGATTATTAAGGGGTTAAAACTACAGTTTTGGGCTCTTATCATTAGCGTTTTGATGCACCATTGAATTAGAATTTCCGTGATATTTGGTGTTTTGCCGCACCATTGGACTTAGCATTATTAAACTACTCACCGTGTGATCTTTGTTTTGCTGAATGCTAAAATAGTGTCCCTGTGTATGAGGAGTTAGGGGCTTGTTTTAGCAGCTGTTTTTTGTCCCAGAAGAGGTTTAAAATCAATATACGCCAACTCAAATTACGAGTGCTTAAGTTCAGCTAAGGCTAAGTCCAATGGTGCGGCAAAACACTAAATTTCACGTAAAATGTGATCCAATGGTACGTTAAAACGTTATACCGCCAACGCTATCTTTATAAACTTCTCTATTTATTGATCACTTTTAACGCGATAGCGTATGCTCTACACGAGCCGATGCCAAGAAAAAAAAGGGAAATAACTCTACACGCCATAGCGAGTGGCGGTTAGAAATTTATTTTCATTTTCAAATAACTCTGCACGCCACTCCCACTGGCGGTTACCATTCAATCAATATTTCCACCCGCCACTCCCACTGGCGGTTAGCATTGAATTCTATATTTTTTTGTTTTTTTAATAACTTAATTTATGCAATTACCATTCTATCATACTTTTTTTTTTTAGTTTTGGGTGTTTTTTTTACTGAAAGGGTAAAATGGGGAGATAATTAGCTACACGCCTGTGGGAGTGGCGTACAAAAAAATTTGTTTTTTTTTTTAATCTCTTGGCCGCCACTGCTGATGGCGGGTAACAAAAGTCGATATTACAGTCATCACGTAGTTCAATCTTATTTTGTATGTACGAACTATGAAGGCATCAATTTTACATACAAGGGTATCAAATTGGACTTATACGCACATGTGTCAAGAGGCCATGAAGTGAACCTAGAAATCATGCTTTATCTAACTTTTATGACCGAGCCAACTGCCAACCACAACTGTATCCCCGTTCAAAGCTTTCCTTCGGGTCAAACTATCTCTTGGCCGCCACTGCTGATGGCGGGTAACAAAAGTCGATATTATATTAAATATTTTGGGCTGCCCGCCAGTGACACTGGCGGGTGAAAAAATAAACCATTAGGTTTGATTTCGCTATCCCACTAACGGTATCCACTGTGCTATTGTGGTTTGGTGTTTTGCTACACCAAACCATTGGACTTAGCCTAATAGGTATCAGTCCGAGTGTTTTTCCGAAAAAAAAAAAATCTTTGGTACTATTACAGTATTACTAAATACTAAGTAGTAACTGCCCCTCTCAGTGGCTACGCTCCTTGTTGCCTAGGTGTATATATTTACCGAAATAAGTTGCTTTTAAATGTTTTGTTTGGCTACTAATTGCAGTGATTCCATTAGCCAATGTCGATAAATGAACTACGTATATCAGTATATGTGATAGCAGGGTGAACTTTAGTGAGTGGCTTCTCCTGCTTCATGCCTCGAGTTAAATTTCCTCAACTCAGCAGAACCAAAAGCTCCCTTTAGTAAAAAATTGAGTATTCGCGAGATCCTAATATAAACTGAGGTGATCGACCAAAGATTGCCTTGTTTTTGTCTTGTTCTAAGCATTTTGAGCATACATCACTACGGCACTATAGTCTCTCACCCCAAGTCTCCAACCATGTTTTACGATAGTCCAGGCAGTATCAACACGAGAAAGCATACCTTGTCGTAGTGTTATAAAATCCATTGCGGCAACAGTAAGCTTCAAAATGTATAGATGGCCCAACAAATAGAAAGAGGTTCTCAGAAAACTAAATATGCCATTAAATGATACTTCATTTCATCCATCAACGGTGGGGTTCCAAATGTTACCCACGATTTCAGAAAGTGAGCATTATAGTGTTCCAGAATTCCAGATGGCAGGTTCTTCACCAGCTTACCAACTTATACACTGGGTGCACAATGGTCCAAACAGAACTTGGATATCTACTGATTTACAATGAGAAAGGAATGTAAATCTACGTTGTTGAGGTAGTTTGTCTGACTGCTACAATGAGAAATTACAAATGTTCAAGAATTCAGTGCAGAATATGTACAGTTAGAATGGGTGAAGAACATCAGTGCAAGGTGGAATCAAGCGTCATCTGCGTCACTACCAACAACTGGAGCTTCATGATGTGCCCAGTAGCTGTTTCCATCAGGCCCCGTCACCTTAAACCTGCTCAAAGTAGAAAATTCAATTAAAGAACTCCTTTTTGGTAACATAAATCATATTAATCCCCATAGACCTACCTCTCTAGAATAAATTTCCCTTCTTTGTATTTCTGAGCCTTCTCATGAGCAGATTCCTGAAAAAAAAAAAAAAATAGCCATCAGACACATATCTATACACGCATACAGAATTACAGAATATGTCCAGAAGCTCTTGTTGTCTGATCTTACATATTTCCACCCCACAATTGATCCACAGCTGACACAGAATATGTCAGCAACAGTGTGCATCCCTGTCATCATCATTCGTTCTTCTAATTCTCCAAGTGTGACATTCACACTGTCAAAAATCAGTAAAAGAAAATATATCAGTGATCAATCTGAGGTTCCAAAAGAATAAACTTTTTAAGTAATAGCAGGAAGGCATGACTTATCCACGTTGGACTTGGATTGCACAGAGTGAGAAGGTTATGCCATACTAACTAATGTGAAAGGAGGAGTGTATGTGGACCTGAGCCTCCAAAGAGACAATCACACTAATACTTAAGTTCTATGTATGTTGGATAGTGCAGAGTGTGTAAGTCATTTGGGAAATCAACGGGACACCGGCTATTATGAGGACATGCAGATGACCTATCTTCTAATAAAAATAACACATGCAAATGGATTGTGAAACTCTGAAGTCTGAGCCTTGGCCTGCCTCCAGAATTTAATATATGGATAACATTTTGAGCATCCTGGTCTGTTAAATGACAGATAATTTTCAAGTTACGGACTGGAGGCCTACGGAACAAGGAAACGTGCATCCTGGGTTGGGATATGGACTGAAGTGTTATATATGCTAACCCCGTAAACTAATAAAAAAGATTATTATTACATTTGTTCGCGCATGTATCTAACATGTGAAGCCCAACAAGGTGTCTGACATGGAATACTTTGGATATGGATATAATTCGAGATTAATTCTTATGTACAGTAGAAGTTTAGTCCAAAGAGAAAAATACCTACCTTGTAATAGACATAACAACCATATATCTTTCAAGATATCAAACGGAAACCGCGCATGCATAATTCAACATAGCAGCATGAAATGTATCTTGTGCAGGGAAGTACGAAATACTTACACCTTACTAAAGAGATAAGCCTTCCCATGCCTGCAATGGAAAGACTGAAAAATGGCACAAAACATTGAGTTAGATGTTTGCCCCTCAAATTATTTTTGGACAGAAAGTATCACACACTAAAAGCACAAGTGCTACAGTTCAACATGATGAAAATCTCGGGATAAGGTGTAGGAGATGATGAAAAAAGCCAATTACATGTAAAGTTTCTCTGTCGTATTGATCAGGTTGATTCAGATTTCAGTTAAAACATCAAAAGTAAGAGAACTACTTTACATCAAGATAAGTTGGGAGGAATATTGCTGGTTGAATTACTGAGTCTTGAAAAGTTCAACACAAGTAAGGAAACCACATGACACGAGCCATAGTGCCATATAAACTGCCAAGTATACAATATCTCTGTTTACAGCCATCCTTGTTTATGCTAATTCTATCAGAACAAAATATTATGTAGTCTTAAATTACAAGGTTTTTGGGCTGTCTATAAGAAACCTTGACTTTTATAAGCTCATTGAGTATAGGAATGCTCAAACAAGCTTTGCCATCTCATCTACGGAATGTATACAGTAAAAAGCCTTTAACTTCATGAGTTTTCAGAAGAGAATGTGCAAACCACAAATGTTAGTTTTAATTTCCAATATCAAAAGAGTGAGTTGACAAAAAAAATCCAAAATATTCAAGTTGCCAGGCAAGAGAAAAGACTGCCTAAATGTGGTCACAATTGCTGGATGCACCTTAGCACCAATATGGGGTCCACAGAGGGGATCCATTTAAGGCCACTAAGTTGGACCGTAGCACCTACATGGGGGTCAACAGATGGTCCATTTAAGACCACTAAATTAGATTGTTCTACATGATTCTAGTGGATTAAGCCATATGTTGACGGTGAGATCATGAGCTTTGCACAGGCCATTAAACAAGAAGAGTTGATTATTTTACAAAAGTGTCCACTCACCAGCTGGTCAGGCCTTGGGAGGTGGACCGAAGGTCTTGGGTTTCCTTCCCTCCTTCACAGGGGAAAAAATCGATCCAAGGGCTTAGGTAGTAAAATTTTAACTACCAAAGCAAAACAAAACAGCTAACACATATCATCATTATCTGGAAGGCTATCTAGTCCTGGTCTAGTTCCCTTGAATATATATTGTCATTATTGCCTAATTTGGACATTGGAGGTCTACCAAATACCAAATTTATAAGACTATCTCCAACCGTAGCAATGAAATATACTGCCATTCTATCAAATTTATAACTTTGACTATAGGGCAGGATGCCACTTTCATCTCCAACAGTTCAAGAGTCACACACCACATGATATGGTGTATGATAAATTTCCTACCTAAACTACCCCCCCAATTATCCCACTTTTCTCTCCTGCTTCTTCTCTCCTCAGCTGATATGTCATATCATGTGGTGTTAAGGCTCATTGCTATTCTGCTAAAATCAATCCTATATATGAGAGTGAATATGACAATTTCACTGAAATGAGGTTGGCAGTATAACAGTTTGGTGATTGGTTGAAGGTTGGTTTCTGTATATATAGCAGTTTGGTCATGGGTTGGAGTTAGTCTAATTTACACGAAGTCCACAAGTAACCTACTAAAAACAATCTCTAACAGAAGCGAAACAGAAATAAGACAGTCTGAGTGTTACTTGACAATCACAGCTCTATGAAGTATCAATAATATACCTGATGTCTACAAATAAGGTTACTAAGACACTATATATCAATCTCTAACAACATGAAACTCAAATTAGGACAAACATGGGAGTATTACTCGATTAACGGAGGCTACACTGCTGGTATGATCCTTGTGGTTTGTGAGTGTCCTTCCCCGCCCCAGCCTACTTTCAAAAAAGGGTTCAGTTAGTCTGATGATTTGAACTCATAAAGCTATCAGATTCATCACAAAATTTGTAGAAACTGCAGGATTTGCTGCTATCATTTTTCTTCCACGTAGTCAACACAGACCACTTTTTGTCATTCTTGACCACGACAAATGCTATCCAACCACTTGCGGCACCACCTCAACTACAACCATGATTTACCTTTGGCCTCCCCTGGGGGCTAGGAATGGATCAAATTTTATTTGGTGTCACTACCATAATCACCTCACAACCCGGTCACGCCTCTACTACTATACAATCATCAAAACCTCTATGAAACATGTAATTACCAACTTACCATCACAATCACTGCCATAACAAATCAACACAACCAACATCACCTAAACATCATTCACAAACCTTCAACACTTATTCCACTAACACCATTAATCAAACAATCAACAAGGGTAGACATCTCATCATATCACTCTTATGACTAGGACAAAGTTCCACTCACATCGCCACTTTACCATTCAAACTACAGCCAATTCTTTTGTTGTTGCCACAACTGTGCTACTCTTACCGCATCACCACAGGCATATACTACCCTATGACACATTTTATCACTGGATTAATTGGCACCATTTTATAACTCAACCAAGATTACAATCATCGGGTTGAAGTTTTACGGGACTATCTTTTATCAAAGAATCAAGTTGCACAAATAGGGAGAATAGATTTAGTTCCACCCACAAGAAAAAAGCTATAGAATAAGGGCAAACAATGGAAATGATTGTATGATCTTAACAACGTCTTCCACATTTATTCCAACCATGTTACTATTGAGGTTTTGTTAATTTAAAAGTCAGGCCTCGAATCAAGTTAAATGCAATGATCAATCACATCGAAATCATCTAAACTGAAACAAATGAGGTTTCTTGAAATCACCCATTCATCAATAAACACAACATAAATGAGTAAAAAAAAAAGAAAATGTTAAAGAAATGAGACCTTGGAAACAATGTGATCGGTGAGACCAAGATGAGTTTGACAATGTTTGCAGCTATAAATCCTTCCTTCAAGATCAATCAAAAACAATCTACCCATTCTTCTTCTTCTTCTGTAAAATAAAACAAACTAACTAATAAAGATAAAATAATGTCACATTCTCACCTACGCTAATGCCGACCTATCAGTGAAATGAAACGTGTCCAAGTTTTAACTTTTAATCTTTTACAATATCACATTCCTAATTTGTCATTATTTTTTAGGAATTTATTTCCTGTTTTATCGACCGTTAGATAGATCGACTGCCCTTTATTAATTATTAATGTTTAGTTTTTTTTTAGCATCCAATGACATAAAAGGTACATGTATTGGCTCTAGAAGGTAAAAGAAGAGTTCTACTAACAAAACATGTATATTTTAATTTGAGTTGTGTAACTCATTTTTCAAGTTTTGATATAATTCTTATAGGAATATATTTATTCGAATTCTTAGTTTCATCCATTACTTTCGTTTATTATAATCTAATATTAGATCTAGCTCAGCATGGACCACTCGATTTAATACATCCAAAATCTTCCTATCTTTTAATCATGGCTTCACTTAATCACTAATTGAATTTTGAGTTTTTCGTTTTCTAAGGTTCTTTCTTGGTCGACTCAAAATATAGAATTCAATAAGTATTTGATTCCTTTCTTAAATCCATGTATTATTTAGATTTGGTACACAAATAAATATATATTTTTTAGATTTGGTGTCCTAAATTTGGTAATAATTTGTTTCCTGATTTTAGGTTAGAGTTTCTCATCGTCTAAAAGTACATATATCTCGAGACACACAATTTAATCTCAACCGTTAAGTAACTTTTTCCGTTTTAAATTTTGACCACTACTTGGAGCATCTCTAGGTGGAGGCATCAACTGTATATTTGCCTGAACCATTCGAAATTTTGCCAAAAACCATTTTTAGGTGGAGGTAAATGTAGAGGTATCAATTGTCTAGCCGCATCCGTAGAGGTAAATTTGCAGTTTCGGATGAGGATGTGGTGCGCCAGTGATAGTGTCGCACACCACTTCTAATGTTGCCCAATTTTTTTTTTTTACCAAAACCACACACTACTAATGTCGTGCAACATTCCCATTGTCGCGTGCTCCAATAAGGAAAAAGGACAATGACCAGAATTCTACCTCAATATATCTACACTAATTTTCTTCTTCATTTTACATATACTCAATACTAACATTCTACTCAAACAACTCAACTATTTTCACATCAATCCTCAACAAACATCATACACACATTGCCAAAAAATGGATCATGAAGCGTATGAGTTTTTTCCCCTTCAATTTTCATCTTTATCTTCATCTTCTCCGGGGCGGAAGACTCAGTAGATAGTCTTGTGTTAGATATCTTCTCCGGCGGAAGACTCAGAAGATAGTCTTGATGAGAAATTTGTTAACACCAATTTTCTTATCATCCACAAATACATGCTCCGAAAACACCACATGGTGGTTCAAAGAAGAGTTGCAAAGTGGAGCATAGAAACTATGTTTTGACTTTGGAAATATTGAAGGCCAACTACTTCATCGATCGTTCTATTTTTCCGAAAGAGAATTTCAAACGACGTTTTTGTACGATGAAACATTTATTCATTTACATCTTCAACAATCTTCAGGCTCATTTTAAGTACTTTTCACCTAAAATTAACAATGTTGGTAAATCTGGAATAGATCATTTAATCAATGCAAAGTGGTTGCGACTTTACGTATTCTTGTTATGGTACAGTAGATGATCAAACTGACGATCATTTATACATTTCCGAGCAATCTAGAAACCAAACATTGAGGCATTTATGTGATGTAATTATCAAATTGTTCGGTCCAGTCTACTTGCGAAGGCCAAACATTGCAAACACAAAATACTTGCTTGCACAATCTGCCGAACGTGGATGGTATGGTATGTTGGGAAGCATTGATTGCATACATTAAGGATGACATAATTGTCCAACTGGATGGCAAGGTGCTCACAGTAGTCGTTCTGGAAACCATATGTTATTCTTGAAGTTGTTGCAACCGAAGACCTGTGGATATGACATTCTTTCTTTGGGATGCCAGAGTCACACAATGACATCAACGTGTTGGACAACTCGACGATGTTTGAGCATATGATCAATGGTACTTCCCCACCTATTTATTTTTATGTAAATCATCATAGCTACAATATGAGTTATTATTTAGCTGATGGTATATATCATGACTATGTGACACTTATACAAACAATTTCAAAACCTAATGCTTTAAAGACAAAATGGTTCGGAACGATGCAGGAAGCTGCAAGTAAAGATATTGAAAGAGCTTTGGGGTTTTGCAATCTAAATTTGGATTTTGGTAAAATCTTGCAAATTATGGCGTATATATAGAGACAATGAGTACTGTTATCAGAGCATGCATATGTATCATATTGCACAATATGATAATCGGAGATAAGAATAAGAATTATGAAATGAGTAAGTATATTTCTAATCAATAAGGGCAACCACAGATCCCACTTTACCCAGGAATGCTACATTGAGAGGACTCTATAAATTCAATCAAAGACTATACACGGTAGACTTAAAAATGACCTTGTCGAGCATCTATAGAGCATTAAGGGTGACTGACGACATTGCGTGAATTATTGTAATTTAATTTAATTTAATGTCGTTGATGTATGTTTCCTTTTAATCATCAATAAACGGTGTTAATCAATTTCTCATATATTAAACTAACAAATATTCATAGAAAATAAAAGTTCATTCATATTAAAAATAACACATTACATATTCATAGAAAATTAATTAATTACAATAGTCTTAACCACTCTTAATCTTTTCTATTATAGCATCCAACCACTCACATTTTCCACACACTATATACTTCAATATATCAAGATTTTTTCCTTCAAGGTTCGCAAACTTCTTCAACTCTCTAATACCATCACAACCATTTGGACATGGTATATGTGTATAGGGGAAATACTTATACCAATGATCTTCCTCGCCCCAACATGGGTATATCAACAAACTATCTCTATATAGATATATTTCATACCAAGGCATGGATCATACATGCATTTCAAAAAACTTACTTCTTTACCATCTTCGTCACGCCTTATATATGAGTATATAACTTTGGCAAAGAACACCTTGCATTCAGATACTTGCATGATAATGCAAGGTGTTTCCTTGAGGTGCAAATTTGATACCTCTCTTGATCGAGTGTATCAAAATAACATGATTGTTTAGTTGATTCACCAACGTTGGTATGTTGGGTAGTGTTTTGCAATGCTGAAGAAGAAATCATAGTAAAATGAAATAGTTTTGGAGATAGTTTTGGAATTTGAGTGTGAGGGTGAAAATGAGGCAGTGAACTGAAATTTGCGTTTTTTTACTTGATAGCACGCGACCAACATTACCACTGTCATGTGTGGTAGGTCCTACGACAAATTTGCGACTGTGTTTTGCTTCCACTTAGAGTTGGTCATTCTTTGCAAATGCTTGTCTCAAATTTAGCCTCAAACATGACAGTTGATGCCTCTACACCTAGAGACTCTTGGCAGCCACTAAAGAAAAATCAAGACTATGAAATTTGACATTGAACATAACTTTTTGAATCCTAACATCAGAACTTGGAAGTGGTGGTAACTTAAATTATTCGAGACTATACAAAATGATAGGGCCTTGGTTGGTACGTATAATTATGCGTTTTCTTTTATAATCCCCACTTGGATCAGGAGCGATGAGAACAACAAGAGAGTGAAATAAGTGTAGTAAAGGCGTTAAAAGCACCTAAAAAATAACACCTTCCTCGTGCCTTTAGGCTAAGGCTTGGAGAGGCGTATGCGTGCCTAATCAAGTGAGGCGCGTAGTAATAAAAAAATAGATATATCAAATAAAAAATAAAATAAATATTAAATATGACATGAATTATTACTGATTTGCTTAACCAAACTTTAAAATTAATTTTATGTGATTGTAAACATAAAACCATTGTAGTCATTTAAAAGAAAAATCTTAAGCAATAAGTAAAGAGCAAAATAAAACTCGTATCTCTCAATACAATTTAGCTCAACTTCAATAAACTAAAATAATGAACCGATAGAATTGAGTCAAATGAGTTTTTCATAAAATAGAATACGTGATTCAATTTTAGAATCCTGTAAAACTTCATTTAAAATTTAATCCATCTTTGTGTTTTCTCTCAATCCATACAACTTAACATAAACTAGTCAAAATTAAGTTTAAAGTGTACTCCACAATGAAACTTACTAAATTTGTACAATTTCTTATATCATACAACAATTGGATCGAGTGTAAATGTGTCACGTATAGCAAAAACTGTAAAAAAAAACGAAAAAAACTGTAAAAGTTGATAAGGCGTGCACCTTGTGCGCCTCGACAAAAAGCGCAAAAAGCGCACGCCTTATATTACCTCTCGCGCCTTGGTCAAGGCGAAGCACTAAAAGTGCGCCTTGCGCTTTAAGCGCGCCTAGCCTTGACTACACTGAGTGAAATATCCGTGTTTGTTTTAGCTGATACAAAAAATTCAAGACAAATCCAACTACAAATGGGCGACATTGTGGATTACAGTGAACTCGATCTCTTACAGATTCTCCATTTCGAACATCCTCAGTAAGTACATGCAGATGGAATAATGTAACTTTTGCCTAGGCTTTCTTTTAAACGGACATGTAATATAGTGTCTTGAGCAGTTTATATAGTGTCGTCCGCCAAACAAGTTAATAAGCGCAAATTAAAAAAACTGTTCAAGACATTATATACGCTGCCCACGAACATGTCCGTTTAAGAGAAAGCCAGAAAGCCTGAACTTTTACCCATCCCCCGACACAACCGTAATCTCTCTGCTGTGAACCGTTCAACTAAGGTAGGAGACGGCCCATGGGCAAAGGAATGGCGAGTCAGACTAAAGAATGAACAAAAGAATAACTACACATTCCTCATGTATCATCTGGGCTGCAGCTGTGTCATGCTAGCAAATGACTTCATCATACGAGTTGGTAAAATACGAAGCTTGGTTTTCTTGCCTTCACGACCCTGAGAGGGGCTCTCCTGTGAACGACTTGTGGATGTATTTTCAGTAGACCTCCTTTTGTAAACATCAGGCTTCGTAAGCATCTTTACGTCAAGGTCAACAACCTCTTTGGAGAGCATCTCTACAACCTGCTTCATGGAGGGCCTATGCTGTGAAGCTGCTTGGGTGCAAAATAGTGCTACTTTAATAAATCGCAACATCTCATCTACAGGGTACTCAATCAGCTCTGGATCCACAACGTCCAGAAGATTATCTTCATCCCGCAGCTTCCATGTCTGTAAAAGGATACAAACCTCAGTTTTGCGTTAGTTCAAACTTTAAAAACAGTTCAACACAAACCAATGAACTAATGAAGTATTAGGTAGGCCACTACTCTACACAAGAAGAGAAAATCTCGAAAAAGTTAGGTTATCGGGTTATCGGGGAAGGAAATTTACTCTATGCCTGCATTCATTTAGTATTCCGTACTGGGCACTTAGGCAGGGGAGCGTAAACCCACTGCTCATCCCCTTTCCTCTTTAGTAGAGCAAGCTAATGGAATCTGTCCTACCATGAAAAGGTGGGCTCGCAATATGCACTCAGATCTTAATTACTTCAATAATTTAGTGTTTTGATTTCATTTTATTATTGAAAGAATAATTCAATAAGTATATAATGTCACGAAGGTTGATTAGACTTTAAGAGAAGATAGAGAAAACAAAGATACAATTCAGAGCAGCAGCAACAACGACCCGGACAATCAAGCTGGGGGGTCAACATACAAAAATAGCGAGGGAGTATTTCTTTTGACTTGTGCAAAAGGTCTGGGAATTGCAACTAACTATAGTGCAGAATGTGGTGCTATATAGCAATTAGTAAGGGCTGGATGGATATATGGGTAGACCCAAGCTCCTGAATGGCTTTTTTCATAGGGAAGGTGCCTTAAGCTATGAAGAACAGGTGGAAATGCCGCACTAGGGAGTTGGAAGCTCTCTCGTTGTCCCACACAGTTACAAAGTATGGGTCAAGTCTAGTAAAAGATATTTTGGATGTGTACAAAGGAAAATCCCCATGGTAACATAAATAGAAGGCTCCTGAGTCTGTCTTTTTCAGATTTGATACCTAATTAACTACTTTTTTTTTTATGGTTAACACCTGTTTAACTACAGAGTAACAGGCACACTGTAATTATTATTATCTTATCATTAGCAATATATGCAGCTTACTTAGCATAAATGCTCAAACAAAGACCAAAGCTAATAGTACATCTTCAGTGGCCTTTATTACCTCTGTTACTAAAACAAGACCACAATTATGCTTACAAAATACTCAAAGAAAGACACAGTTACTTCCAGATTAGAAATATATATAAGCTTACCCATTCCAAAAGAAACATCATATCGTCTCCCCATGCTGAATTACTACTACCTCTGCCACTGATTATTTCAAGAATCAGCACTCCGTAACTGTAGATATCAGCTTTTCTAGTTAACTGTCCCAGTAGAGCATATTCGGGTGCCAAATAACCCCTGTCGAAAAACACATCATTGAATTACAAGTCAATGAAAATACAGGAAAAACCAAAAAAACGACTTAATGTGGGTTTTTTTTTTTTTTTTTTAATTTAATTTTATTAATTATGACTAGAGGCTCTTCCAACGTCCGACATTTTAAAGATTTTCTTTTATTAAGTTTGGGTTGACGGGAGTGCCTACTGAAACCAGAACCGTACAACCGCATCTAAGTAAAAATACTCCACCGGAGATCCAGAAAATATGCTTTCAAAAAATATGCTTACACTGTTCCTGCCACTCGGGTACTAACATGAGTGACATTGTCTGGAAAAAGTTTCGCCAGTCCGAAATCTCCAATTTTAGGATTCCAATCTCTGTCAATAAGTATATTGCTCGCTTTAATATCTCGATGTACAATATGTGGTTTTGCTTCCTCATGAAGGAATGCAAGCCCTTGAGCAGTACCTAAGCAGATGGAAACTCTTTTAGACCAATCCAGAGCAATTCGTTTGTTTGTTGGACCTGAAATGCAGAAGCAGGTTATAAACATCAGTATGGTAAACTATGTCTTGGAATCTGTTCAAGTATAAAACCATGCTTCCAGTAAACAAGAAGGACGGATACACATATCTCACTACAACCATTTGAGTTATAACTAACGACAAAAGATATGTATTGTTGTGAACTACACTGTCTCTAGTCAAAATGTCATGAATTGGTAGAGATTCTGTTGAATTGACATCAAGGGTAAGCAGATACACAAAATAAAGGGATAATTTTGGCCAGAAAATTTGAAGCGGGGGTCAGGAACAACTCTTTTGGTTTTAGTTTATCATTGCTTGTCATAACTTTTATGGTGTAAGTCCGAAATTTTGTTATAATGGTACTTAGGTCTCAACAATATCTTTAAGATAATAGATATGCTAAAAATTGTTGAAATTTATTATCCCACATCAGGTCTCTTAAGCCTTGCATTCAAGTAAATAAATCTTGGGGACTCTCCACTTTTCACCAATTGGTTTTGAGTTGGATGCCCAAATTTAATAAAAATCTTTTTTTTTAAGAAAAAAAAAATGCATAAATTTAATAATTGAAAGCATTAGAAGATGGAGCCCCTTAGAAGGTACCAGCGAAGTATTAGTGTTAAATACTTAAATGCATGTGGATTACACTGTGATGACACACAAAAAGACAGTCATACCAGAATTTGTCAAAGGGAGCATCACAGGAAAAGCATGTAGCTTGTTTAAGGTATGCAGAATGGACTATTAAAGTCACACAAACTGATTCTACGAGTTTGTTAGGAAAATAATGCTTTTACAAATACCAAAGAAACATGAAAAGAAGATTTCAATAGCATGTGAAATAGATGCCTGGACACGTGAGCTAAATTGAACTATTGTCACTCTAGATTCTAGAATCTTGATGGTGTTAAATTGAAGCGAGTATTGATAAAATAAGTAGGGGGAGCCGTTCTGGACAATACTACTTGCAGGGGCAGTAGAAATTGATGCTGGATAGGTGAACTCACAATACAACCACAACTGCTACGAAGTCAAGTGGAAATGCTTAACAGATTTTGCCAAACAACAAAAAAAAATGGATTTGGTTTGGACGGAAATACTTTTGTCGACGATCTAGCAATCACTAGTAAATCCAACAAATCATGGAGATAAGTGAAACAGTTTTCGTCCTCGAAAGATTGTGATTCAGATATGGTTCAAATATAAACTTATACAAGTATGCCAACCAGATAGGTTTTTCATGAAACAACAATTTGTACGAAAACTTGAGGTAAACTTGAGGTGTGCTTAAAGCACACCAACAAGCATTTCCTCGTAATGCAAACATGTGGGAAATTCAAGGGGATCCGGGCAGGGAATGTCGTAATCACATTACAACTGCTACTATATAATACTAAATAGAATTTCACACTATTACAAGTTTACAACACTTACCAAGTAAAACACTGGCTAGACTATTATTCTCCATATACTCGTATACCAGCATACGATCCCTGCCTTCAATGCAGCATCCAATAAGTCGAACTAGGTTTGGGTGTCTAACACTTGATATCATGTTGATTTCAGTTAAAAATTCACGTGTTCCCTGATCAGATTCCACGGAGAGAGTCTTAACGGCAACTTGGGTTCCGTCTTTTAAAACTCCCTGAAACAGAAGATAACAAAGTGGCTAACTAAGAAATGAAAAATTCCTCGTATCTTTAAAAAAAGTCAAAACTCTTATAATCTCACTTTAAAGACCACTCCAAAACCACCACGACCAAGTCGATTAGATGGATGGAAGTTCCCAGTTGCCGATTTCAGCACCTTATAAGGAAATACTCTAACATTGTCCGGAGTAATATCTGATCACATTCACAAGCAAAATAAAACTAAAGTTATTAACAAGTCGTCACAAAGACATATGATTTTTGTAGGAAAAGAGAGAACACGACGTATCAAACTCAGATTCAGCATTTTAGATGCTATGTTTACAGCTAACATTATTAAAAATGGAAGTGTCATGAAGTTCTATATGGTTGAATGTGGGACGTGTTTGACAAGAAAACTTCATGTCCAAATCAATAAAGGTTGTAGCACTTCGAAGATTTTTGGCAGTAGGGTATGTTTGATAAACCACAGGAAAGTTTATTTTCTTAATTCAAGTAAAATCATACTCCACAACGAAGTTTCAAGTTAATCATATTACAAGGGTGAGTGTGATCGATGGGAAAAAGTTATTCTATTGGCTGTAATCAAAATTACCCTAACGGAAGAGTGATTGTAGTCTGTTACATTTGCATTATTTTTTTTAACCATAGTTCCTGCTACATGCTTGCTTCAAATATTGTGTAAGCTTGGTCCAAATATCACAGAAAGATATACATTATCACTAGAATACACGACGACAAGACCAACATAAAATTTACTCATATGATCCATATATCGAGTTATGCAGCACCTTTTTGGGAACCCGATTTCACCATTTTGATAGATCCAAGAATATAACCGATATATCCATTTTCACTACCTCTATGATTCATTCATCTATTGATGCAAATACCTTCTAAACGTATTGCATCAATATATTGATATCTCTTCACCACAACCACATACGTTATAACCTCATTAAAAATGAGTCAAATTTAAAATCAAACTGCACCAATATGATCTAAATTACATGAAAACCAAAAACTCATTCTTACCTTCAATATTTTCTGCATTAGGAATACTTCTCTCTTGATTCTTTTTAAAAATACCAAAGCACCAAAACCCCATTTCTATCTATGTTCTCTTCTCTGTAAATAACACCACACAAACATGATGAAAAAACAGTTGAATATCAAAGACAAAAGACAGGCAAAGATGAAAAGTGATACCAGTGATCTTGATGATTACAAGTTTTCAAGAGTTGAGAAACTTTTTTGGAGTCATTATTCTTGTTTATAAGTTAAAACAGTTAAACACGACTTAGAAATCTGTGGCTTCCTCATTGCTTCATTTTTTTCTACTGACTGAAAAAACAAAAAAAAAAAAGGTCAAGCCGACATTTGACAGAATTTACAGTCATAAAATATAATAATAAATAAACTGGAAGTTTACCATGCTCTAACTAGAATCACAAAACCGTCCAACCGAGACTTACACGTCAAGCAAACGACAAGAAATCAGTTGGTGAAATCTCCTATTATTATTTCCACGTGTATCGGTGCAATAATACACTACAGCAAATAATATTCGTCTGCATTTATGTTTGATTTGGTCGTGTTTCAATTTTTGTTCATTTATTAAATTCTTGTGAGTTTGGACTGGTCTGACTGATATGGATGTTTTAAAATGTCAAAGTTTCTTCAACTTTGTTATTTTCGACAAAACAAATTAGATTTACATTTATAAATATTTATAATAACAATTGGGGACTGTTATTAATATTACCCCATTCTAAACTTTTGTTAAATAACGTAAAAGTTACGATGGTTCGGAAATTAGTTTGCGACTTTGTGTTGGCGTCAATTCAATCATTTCAATGCAATTCTAGCTTTCACAACTTATCAACTTATCAACCAATTTGTCACCCTGTCACAGACCAACAAGTGTATGCAAAAGCCAATTTGCCATTTCTAGCACCACTTTGATTCTAATACATTGCATTGGATCTTCATCCACAATTTAAAAGTAATATTTAGCATGTCCTTTACCCAAAATTTTAAAAGTCAATTTCTTAAACATAATAAAAAAAATGGAACATTGGGTTTTTGGCCATTCTCCCTCCCCAGGTAGGTTTTTAGGTAGTTGAGAAATTTATGGAAGTCAATTTGTCTGAATTTTTTATTTTGATTCCAAGATTTCTAATATCATCTCCCAAAATTTTTACCTATTTTGCTAGTTGGCACCTGCAATTTGTCCGAATTTATTCAAGTATTTTTATCGTTCATCAAAAGAAATCCATTTGGTTTAGAAGTTTAAAACAAATTAAAAAATTCCATTGGAAAGTTCAGAATTACTAAAATAGTTTCGGAAATAAAACCTTTTATAATTTGGTCTTTAAGTATGCCTTACTGAAACAATTTATTGAAATAAGATGGCCAGTCAGCATTTTTTTTTGTTTACTATGGCTTTGGCTGTTTGGTTCAAAGAATTTAAATTCATGGGTAGTTATGTAAATGAGGAGAGAACAGAGAGGTGCGAAAATGGTAATCCGAGAAAAATGGTGTTTACTTTCCTCAAGTGGATGGAGCAGATGGGTAACTTCTCTTCTCCAGAACTTTGGTCTTTTTCATTGTCTCTCCATTTTCAAGGAATTTGGATTCCACGAACCAAACACAGCCTATATGTTTCTGTACCTTGTGTTGTACATCGAAAAAAAAATGTTTACCCAGCTTGTTGCGGAGAACAAAAACCAGATGTCCATGTGTAAGCACGTTGCGTAGAAAATTAAAAGGACTACAAATTCCCGTTGGAAGATGAGTGAAATTAATAAAAAGCTCCAAACTATAAACTTCAAGATGAATCGACTTGATTTATACCAGAAGCACAGTTCTTTATTGATTTTCCAGCTCTGATCAGTCGTAGCTTATTATATGACTTCTAGGCTTGCACTTGCAGAGTTGCAGCACCTCACATGCTCAAATTGAACATCAGTTCAACCACCTCGCTCCCAACCATATTGCATCTGGAAATTATTAACTACCTATTATGGTTTGAGCATGGTCAGACACTAGCGGGTCACCTTGTTAACTCAATTGAATTAAGACTTCTGGACAATGTTTAATATAGTTGTGCTCCGACTTCTATTGACAAACATTCAGTACTTACGCCCAAAAACAAATTGAGTGGAATGATTCCATCTTCTATAGTCTAGCAAACATTACTTAAATGATCGAAATGGTATTCAGAAATAACAGATTGGAAGGAAGCATTCCTTCTGGTTTTGGAATTCTTGTTTTGGAAGTGTCCATAGGAAGGAGACCAACCAATGAAGCGTTTAAAGACGGTCTAAGCCTTCATAGCTATGCTAGCAAGGCGTTGCCAAATCAAATTGTTCAGATTTTGGATCCAGTACTTCTTCACGAAAAGGATGAAACAGTAGGATATATCAATAGCATAAAAAGCGGGAGTCAGAAAAGAACCGAACTGCTAGAGTGCATAAGTGAGGTGTAATTAGGATCGGAACTGCCTGTTCAGTGGAATCTCCAGCAGAAAGAATGAATGGACATGCTGGGAGATGTCATTAAGCAGTTGCACTATGCCAGGGACTCTTTTCTTGGCACAAGGAGTCATGGAGATATAAATGATAAGATCCAACCATTAGATAATAGAATGGCTCAACCATGTCTTGTACGCACATCAATTACTACTGAATTGCTATTGTATGGAATTATTTACTTCTAGTTTCCTAGTACATCTTACATTCAGATGTAAGTATCGAGGATATTGACCACTGACTTAAACAAGAACTTGAACATTCAGATGTAAGTATCGGATTATAACTTTTTTCACAACTTCTTTTGGGTGAACTACCTCTTTCATAGGTTCATCACTTCACTGTTCATTTCGTCTCAGCCAGGGGGACATAGGATTAGAATGATAGAATTATATATGTAATGGCGCCGACTATCTATTATATGGGGGTCATGATCGTGTCCTATGTTGTCTGTCTTGATTGTTTTACTTCTGCAAGTCAACTCCATTCATGTTCGCATTGTATTTTCATTTCATCAAGTTGACATTTATCACTTGAAATCCGGATCTTTTCATATAAGTTTTATGAATAAATCTGCATGGCTGCATATATATACCCTGTTTTCCCTCTCACTTATCATTCTATTTTGGTCAGAAATGTTAGTTGTTGTAGTTTGCAGATATGATTTCAAAGGCTATTCCAGTCCTTAATCTTTATTTGATCGTTCTAGCATTATCTTTGAAGTTTGAACCAATTGGTCACCATGGCCACCTCAGGAAATGTGACTGATCTTCAGTCTTGTAGACATTAAACGTCAGATTAAAGGCTTAAGCACCTGGAACCAATCTATCCATTTCTGCCTGTGGCAAGGCATTACATACGGCAAACGTCACCAAAGGGTCATAGCCTTGAACCTTTCAAGCCAGGGTTTGGTTGGATCCATATCACCTCACATAGGAAATCTCAGTTTTCTTCGGTCCATTGATCTTGAAAACAACAAATTCTCCGATGACATCCCTAAAGAAATTTGAAAACTACCCCTTCTTCATCTTCTCGAAGTATGTGATAATGATCTTGAAAGGGAAATCCCCCTCAATCTCACTCAATGTACTTGTGAGGGAGTAATATACACTTCCAGTAATACTAAGTACGTGTCCAGCACACCGGGACGGTAACACTCATCTATGCGTCCAGGTCGCTCAAGATCAGTTCGTGCAGGTCATGCGACCTCATCAGCACCCAGAATGCTATCCCCTCAGAACGTCCGCATCCAGAACAGCAAGCGTCCAGAACGCTCATATTGTCCATCACTTCAACGGCTAGTAATGTATGGCCTGGCTATCACCTTAAAGACCGGAGCTGCAGATGCGCTTGCCATTACTCCACTGCAGGACGCCTTTATGGCTTTTTAAGTGCCATCAAGTCCAGAACCTAACTGGACGCGGGAAAGGGGAGGCGTGAGTACCCTCACCTATATAAAGAAAAGGAACTACGTCTGACCTGATTCAAGTTCTCCCCCAGAGAGAGAACTTGATACGTAGGCAGTTCGTCCATACGAACTCGGTCAATTCAATCCAATCATCCCAATCCCTTAATCAAGCATATATTTGTAAGGATCACCAAAAACATCATTTACATTGGCGCCGTTTGTAGATCGAATTACTTGAAAATTCATCTACTCAAAATTTCCATTTCTTCCAACCATCTTCATAGAATCATCAATTTTCAAGCCCACGAAGCATGGAAAGCCTCCAGGATCAAATGAAGAACATGGCTGCCCATATGGGAACCATGAACGATAGCATCACCTTCTTACAACAGGAAAACGATGCACTCAAAAGTCAGGTGGCAGCCCAAAACCCCAACGGAGTCACTGATGTGGACAGTATTAACGAAGTGAACCAGCAGATCAACGAGCTGTCCTAGCGAATTGACCAGAGTACTGTGAAAAAGGACGCCACTCAGATTATCTAGAAGATGCTGAAAACTTATCGAGCATCTCCATTCACACCAAAGGTAATCAGTAAACCCTCCCCGCACAATTTCATTCAACCATGCTTTGCAATGTATGATGGCAGTACATGTCCCGGTCAAGACGTAGCTCGCTACATCCAAAGCCTCGCACTCTACAGTGCGCAAGAGTTCGACTACTTGCAATGCCGCTTGTTTCCTACAACTCTGAAAGAAAGAGCCCTCGACTGGTTCTAGGCACTAGAGCCAAACTCCATCGATAGCTTTGAGAAGCTAACCGACTAGTTTGCTAATCATTACGTCCGCAACAGACGTAAGAAAACCGACGTCGATTCACTCTTCATGCAGTCTCAGAAGAAAGACGAGTCAATCCGCTCCTTCTTAGGGTGATTCAAGACAGACTTGTTGTCTATAGAAAGCGACCTCCAAGAGTCCTTTACAACCTTGGCATTCACCAAGACAATCCGGAAAAACACCTGGTTATACAGGTCGCTTATGAAAGAGCGTCCTGAAAAACTGGAAGACTTGTATGCTCGCGTGTACAAATATATACAGCTACAGGAAGCTTTAGATCATGACGGTGAACAGGAGGAAGTTGTAGCAATCTCAGACGCTGCCCCATCCTCAAACAAGTGACCCAGAACACAAGGACAGAAGTCTGGTACCAAGACGCACATGAAACGCGAGTTCGCTGTGCTAACAAGATCTCCAAGATACATACTAGAGAAAATAAGAACAACGACATATTACCGACCTAAGGTAAAATGGCCAGAAGACACACCAGGAAAGCCGTATTGCGCTTTCCATAAAGCAAAGTGCCATGCATGAGACCAACGAGTGTTGGGGGCTCAAGCACTACCGGCCTACAAGACCTCGTCGAAGCAGGGCATATCAAACATTACAATGATATTGCCGATGGCGACCTGTGCCACAAACTCATGGCCCACCGAGAACGAAGCCAATCTCCTCCTCGCCACCCCCAATGACCTCGTTCACACGCCAGAGGACGCTCCAACGAGCGTTCTCGCCATGAACGCCACCAATACTCTTATGATAGGGAGAATCACAGAACAATCAACATGACCACATTCCAAGACGATTCTGTCGCGTCCTCCAAGGAGAAAATGAGACGAGTAGGCGCCAATTCTCCTCCCAAGCGGCTCCTGTTCCACGAACAGCCAGCCACAGCTCAAGCGACATAACCTTCATCGAGGCGGACCTCAACAAGGTGTGTCTCCCTCACAACGACGCTCTGGTCGTCCATGTCAAAATTTGTGACTGGACGGTCAAACTTGTCCTCTCGACCTGGGCAGTTCATGCGACATTCTCTTCTATCGAACCATCAAGGAGATGAACTTGCCCAAATTGGTCATAATCGATCCAATAGCCCCTCTCTACGATCGTAATGGATCTCGTGCTGACCTCATTAGAGATATCATTCTACCCGTCTTAGTGGGATCAAACGAAGACAAGGTCAGCATCAACACGCGCTTCAGGGTTTTGGATGTTAGCTCTTCTTATACTGCTATTTTAGGACGATGTTGGATCCACAAGATACAAGCAGTTCTATTAACACTCCATCAGGTTTTACGGTTCCCTGGCCCCATAGGCATGATGGAGCTCAGAAGCAAACAACTCGATGCCCACAATTACAACCAGATCCTCTCAGTCAACAAGCTTACTGGGGCTTCATTCAAAAACAAAGGGAGAGATCGCTAAAGCTAAGCTGGCAGAAGACTTCATTGATCGATCTCGAGGCTAAGACCCTGACCAAGGCCCCCGGCGGTGACAAAGGAGAACACCGGGGCTCAAATCCAAAATGCCCCTCCGTATAATGACCCGTGAGGTCGCCCCACCCTTTCCGGTCAAGGAGACACCGCCAGAAACTAAGACCCCAGAGGTCACTCAGCCCACTGAGGCGGCTGCTTAGATCGAGTTGAAGGAAAATGTCAACCTAGGAACTGAGGATAACCCCAAGTTCGTTTATGTAGGAGCAAACCTTGGTCCTACTCTCAAGGCATAACTTGTAAGTTTTTTTATCATTAAATAAATATGTTTTTGCTTGGTCGTACATGATGTGCCTGGAATTGACTTTGCTATAAGTTAAATGTTAACCCAAATGCTAAACCAATTTGCCAACGACCTAGGAAACTATTTCTTAGGTTCAAAAAACCAATAAACGACGAGATCGACAATCTAAAAAAAGTAGGCTTCATTAGAAAAGTGGAATACCCCGAGTGGATTACTAACATTGTAGCAGTCCCAAAAAAGGACGACACAGTTTGCCTATGTGTCGACTTCACCAATGTCAACGAAAAAACCCCTAAAAATGGCTTCTCCTTACCAAGAATCGACCAACTCGTGGACCAAAATGCTAGCCACAAGCTCCGTCATTCATGGATGCCTATAGTGGCTACAACCAGATCCTACTGGCAGAAGAAGACCAAGAAAAAGCCTCATTCGTAACAGAGCAATGCATCTACTGTTACAACGTCCTCCCGTTCGGCCTAAAGAACGCTGGAGTGACCTACCAACGATTGGTCACCGATATATTCCAAGACATGTTAGGAGCTACCATGGAGGTCTACATAGACAACATGGTGGTAAAAAGCAAGAAAGCTGGAGATCACTTGGGTCATCTCGAATAAGCATTCTCCAAACTGAGGCGAACTCAGATGAAGCTTAACCTTGAGAAATGCCTCTTCGAAGCATCCTCCGGGAAATTTCTTAGATATCAGGTATCTCAATGAGGGATAGAAGCAAACCCATATCAGATTCGAGCATTCTTGGATATGCCATATCCAAAAACAAAGAAGCAGATACATAAATTGTCTGGGATGGTGGCAGCTCTAAACCAATTCATATTAAGAGCATCTGACAAATGCCGACCCTTCCTACAGAACAGTTCTCATGGAAAGAGCAATGCCACCAGGCGTTCTCCACTCTCAAAGACTACCTCACAACACCACCCGTACTAGCAAAACCAATTGATGGAGCGACGCTGGGACTATACTTGGCCATCTCTGACTTCGCCATCAGTTCGGTTCTCTTCAAAGAAGAACGCTGAAAAACCGATCTACTTCACTAGCAAGACGCTATTAGCAGTTGAAAAGAACTATTCCACAGTTGAAAAGGCAGTACTGGCACTACTTTATTCCGTAAGAAAGTTCAGGCCATACTTCTAGGCGCATCCAATCAAAGTTCTGATTGATCTACCTCTAAAGAAGATCCTTCTCAAAGCCAACAAGACAACTCACATGGAAATATGGACAAAAAAACTCGGGGAACACCACATAGAGTTCACCCCGAGAACCTCACAGAAGGGACAGGTCGTTGCAGATTTCTTAGCCGATTTCCCAGTCGACGATCTCAACTGGGAACCACCGGCTGACATCCCGACCTCTAAACAATAGGACACATCTGTATGGTCACTTTTCGTAGATGGAGCAAGCAACTCAGGTGGCAGCGGAGTGGGTGTAGTATGGCTACATTTGTATGGCCATACTTTCTTATTAAAGAAATTTTGGTGCGCTCATTGGAAAAGAAAGTATTCCAAGGATGTGGTAATGACTGGCCTTCCTAGGTCTTGATCCAATATGCTCCGTTGCTAAGGACTCGTTCGACTATGTAGGATCCTTCCCATGTTGGTGCGAGTTTGGAATCATCTTTAGTCTTTTTCAAGACTAGGTCACAAGGTTGGAAACTTCAAGGGTTAACTCGCTTATTGTACGTCTTCCTCAGAGTTTACTGGTAGGATGCCACTCGAATGGCTGCTAGGTTGTGGTGTTCTTCCAGTAAGTCAACTTCTCTTGTGAGAATGACATCGTTCTGACCGGTTTCAACGATACCTGAGCTGGTCATTGTAACTATTAGCTCAGAAGGAATGACGGCCTCAGTGCCGTAGCATAATGAGAATGGTGACTCGCCTGTACTAGAACGAGCTATCATTCTGTAGGCCCATAGAATGTTTTTGAGTTGCATTGGGTATTGCCTTTTGTTCTTTTCGATCTTTTTCTTTAGGTTCTCTAAAATTGCCTTGTTACTGACTTCTGCTTGACCATTGCTCTGTGTGTACTGCGGGGTGGAAAATACATGAACGATCTTCCACTTAGCCAAGAACTCCTTGACTGTTTTGCCCTTGAACTGGAGCCATTGTCCATCACCAAAATGTGGGGTAGTCCAAATCTGGTGATGATGTTTGTCCAGATGAAGTTTCTGACATTAGCTTTTTGACGTGAGCCAATGGGATCGCTTCCACCCATTTGGTGAAGTAGTCGGTTGCCGTTAGGACAAACCGAAAGCTAGTGCTTTTATGTGGAATGAATGGACCCATGATATCCAAGCCCCACATGTGGAATGGCCAAGGGCTGGTTGGGTGATATTGTGGCCAAATATTTGGCACTTGATGCATTTGAGTACATACTTTTTTGCATCGATCTGCATTCTTGGCTAGAAATAGCCTTGTGAACCAAAGAGCGACCTCATACGTGATTGCTACATTCTCCCTCATGGATCTCTGCGAAAATTATCTGACCTTGTTCTGGGCTTATGCACCTTAGATGAGGTCCTTCAGCAGACTTTCTGAACAGTTTGTCATTTACTAGGCAGTATCGATCTGACTGGTAGCGAACTTGCCTGGTCTTGAGTCGATCTTCTAGTGCTTTGCTTAGTTTGATATAGTCTATGATAGATTGCATCCATGTTTGGCTCATCTGAGTTTCAAAGAGTGGGCATAGGTCACTGACTTCCAAGCCGTGCTCATTTTGGTAAGTGGGTCTATCGATTACTTTGATGAGTAGCTTCCTAGGGTCACAGTTAGATGTTTAAGTTGCTAGGTATGCCAGGCTGTCCACGTGGCAATTCTCTTCCCGTAGAAAATGGTGTATGGTGACTTTCTTAAAAGAAGGCAGTATTTGATTCACAATTTGAAGATATTTAGAAAGATTATCTTCATTGGTGGTGTACTCGTTGGGGACCTGGCGAACGACCAGTTGTGAATCGCTAAAGACCTTCAACTCCTAGACATCGAGTTCCAACGCCGTGCGAAGCCCCATAATCAGGGCTTCGTATTTAGCTTCATTGTTCGAGGTCGCGAAATTAATATGAACTGATTTTTCCACCATGTTGCCATCTGGTGACACTAGGACTACACCCACTCTACTGCCACCTGGGTTGCTTTCTCCATCTACGAAAAGTGACCATACAGATGCGTCTTGTTGTTTAGAGGTCGGGATGTTGGCTGATGGTTCCTAGTTGAGATCATCAACTGGGAAATCGGCTAAGAAATCTGCAACAACCTGTCCCTTCTGTGAGGTTCTCGGGGTGAATTCTATGTGGTGTTCCCCGAGTTCTTTTGCCCATATTGCCATGCGAGTTGTCTTGTTGGCTTTGAGAAGGATCTTCTTCAGAGGTAGATTAGTCAGAACTTTGATTGGATGCATCTGGAAGTATGGCCTGAACTTTCTTGCGGAATAAAATAGTGCTAGTACTGCCTTTTCAACTGTGGAATAGTTCTTTTCAACTGCTAATAACGTCTTGCTAGTGAAGTAGATCGGCTTTTCAGCATTCTGTTCCTCTTTGAAGAGAATCGAACTGATGGCGAAGTCAGAGATGGCCAAGTATAGTCCCAGCATCGCTCCATCAATTGGTTTTGTTAGTACGGGTGGTGTTATGAGGTAGTCTTTGAAAGTGGAGAACGCCTGGTGGCATTACTCGTTCCATGAGAACTGTTCACCCTTTTTGAGAATCTGTAGGAAGGGTTGGCATTTGTCAGATACCCTCGGTATGAATCGGTTTAGAGCTGCCACCATCCCAGACAATTTCTGTATTTGCTTCTTTGTTTTTGGATCTGGCATATCCAAGAACGCTCGAATCTGATATGGGTTTACTTCTATCCCTCGTTGAGATACCTGATATCCAAGAAATTTCTTGGAGGACGCTCTGAAGAGGCATTTCTTGGGGTTGAGCTTCATCTGAGTTCGCCTCAGTTTGGAGAACACTTGTTCGAGATGACCCAAGTGATCTCCAGCTTTCTTACTTTTTAATTACAGTTTTTTAGATTTCCACCCCTAGCAACTTTGCCAATTAGACTTCCACCACCAGTTCGTCCATTATTAGATTTCCACCCCCAATTCGACAGCATGACCAAGTCAGCCCTCTTTGACTGGATGTCATCCGGCTGGGGCATATGCAATGTCTATTCTACCCTTAACCATATAAAATTATGGAAATACCCTTTGAATTTTGTAAGACCAAAACTAATCCAAATGATATGTGTCATCATCACATCCATTTAATCCAACAAACATAAATTTTTCTCTTAAATGACGTCAACTACCCCTGCCCACTTAAAATTATTAAACTACCCATATTCATTTTTACCTCTTCTGCTACGTGTCATCATCCTAATACACAAAATCAACGGTCGATAACACTCAATTAATTAGATAAATATCAATTATGTGGGGGAAAAAAAAAATAAAAGAGTTTAAGCCCAACTAATTAATGATGATGTCATCTTGCATCTTCCTCATATGAGAACTATGAGCGAAACAGATCCATAAAGGGTTTTGAACCTCATGTTCGCCATTCCCTCAAAACATGAATCCCCTCAAAACACCCTCACCAAAAAATGATTCCCAACTTCCCTAAACAAGTAACCACCCACTTCCATCGTAACACACCAACATACAAAACACTACCCCCCTCAATCCCCAACTTGATTCCACCACTACAATCACATATGCTAAAACCAAATTCACCTGTAAACAAAACAACCCAAATCCCAAAACTCCAACACCAATATAATCACATACCCATCCTTAAAATCAACAACTTCATAACCCAAATATTCAATTCCTCTAAGATACACTCATTCTTATCCGAGGAGTACTTGAGGGTGCCGAGGAAAAGCAAGTCAAGAACGAAGCAGTGAAGGTTTGATTAAAACAATTCACAACTTCACAAGCATCTCATATGATGCTGACGATGTATTGGACAAGTGGAAAACCCGAAATCTCAGTTCACAAATCCAACAACTTGATGCTCCAAACCAACTGACTGACATTTCTTTACCACGCAAAACAAATGTCACTGAACAGCTATTCTATACAAAAAGTCTTTTTCGAGAAACGTCTCTTGACCCACCTATGTGAATTATTGGTGTTTGAGACAAAGGTTGGGTAGGGCGTGGGATATAGTTTACTCAGAAAGTGTGTGGACTCCATTTGCAAATTGAGCGTCTTCTCTTTCTGTTGTTTTTCTTCTCATTATGATAGTCATTACTTGATCACTTATCAGTTATTACTATGGTGGATGCAGTGATCTTTGTTGTTTTGGAGCAATTGCGTTCGATCCTCCAAGCAGAGGTGAATCTATTGGTGAACAACTCAAAAGCAGAGTGAGTGTACATGGTTATTTGGTTTTGCCACTACTCAAATTCTCAGTCGCGCAGCACAGATGGACAAATGGATAATTTTTCCGCGTTGAATTGTTTTTGAAATTTCAGTCAAAATTTCAGTTTTTAGATGTTGTCAACGGTTGATTTCATAGTTAGGATGATGACACGTGTCACCACATGTATACAATACTAAGGGTAGTTTGGTAATTTTACATGCACAGGGGTAGTAAAAGTCATTTAAGGAAAATATTTGTGGGCATTGGATTAAATGCATAGGATGGTGACACATGTAAATTTAATCCATTTTGGTTTTGGGAGAGTCAATGGGTATTTTGGTCATTTTACATGGTGAGGGGTAAATTTGACATTGCACATGCACTAACCGGATGACATCCAGTCAAAGAGGGTTGACTTGGTCCTGCTGTGAAATTGGGGGTGGAAGTCTAATAATCAAAGAACTGGGGGTGGAAATCTAATTGGCAAAGTTGGTGGGGGTGGAAATCTAAAAAACTATTTTAATTACCACCATGTCGTCTAGGTAGACCTTCATGATATCTCCTAACATGTCTTAGAACATATCAGTGACCAATCGTTGGTAGGTCACTCCAGTGTTCTTTAGTCCGAACGGGAGGACGTTGTAACAGTAGATGCATTGCTCTATTACGAATGAGGTTTTTTCTTGGTCTTCTTCTACTAGTGGGATATGGTTGTGCCACTGTAGGTGTCCATGAATGATAGGAGTTCATGGCTAGTGGTTCGGTCCACGAGTTGGTCGATTCTTGGTAAGGGGAAGCCATCTTTAGGGGTTTCTTGGTTGACATTGGTGAAGTCGACACATAGGCGAACTATGCCGTCCTTTTTTGGGATTGCTACAATGTTATCAATCCACTCGGGGTATTCCACTTTTCTAATGAAGCCTACTTTTTTGAGATTGTCGATCTCATCGTTTATTACTTTTTTGAAACTAAGAGATAGTTTTCTAGTTCGTTGGCAAATTGGTTTAGCATTTGGGTTAACATTTAACTTATAAATTGGTCAATTCCAGGCACATCGATGTATGACCAAGCAAAAACATATTTATTTAATGATAAAAAAACCTACAAGTTGTGCCTTGAGAGTAGGATCAAGGTTTGCTCCTACATAAACGAACTTGGGGTCATCCTCAGTTCCTAGGTTGACCTTTTCCTTCAGCTCGGTCTAAGCAGCCGCCTCCGGTGGGTTAAGTTTTACCTCTCCGGGTCCGAAGCTTCGGAGGGTATTTTGACCGAGCCCCGGTGTTCTCCTTTGTCAACTTGCTTCGGGGGGCCTTGGTCAGGGTCTTGACCTCAGAGATCGATGAAGTCTTCTGCCAGCTTAGCTTTAGCGATCTCTCCCTTGTTTTTGAGTGAAGCCCCAGTAGGCTTGTTGACTGAGAGGATCTGGTTGCAATTGTGGGCATCGAGCTGTTTGCTTCTGAGCTCCATCATGCCTATGGGGCCAGGGAACCGTAAAACTTGATGGAGTGTTAATGGAACTGCTTGCATCTTGTGGATCCAACGTCGTCCTAAAATAGCAGTATAAGAAGAGTTGACATCTAGAACCTTGAAGCGCGTGTGTTGATGCTGATCTTGTCTTCGTTTGATCCCACTAAGACGAGTAGAATGATGTCTCTGATGGGGTCAGCACGAGATCCATTGAAGCCGTAGAGAGGGGCTATTGGATTGATCATGACCGATTTAGGCAAGTTCATCTCCTTGATGGTTCGATAGAAGAGAATGTCGCATGAACTGCCCGAGTCAAGAGGACAAGTTTGACCGTCTAGTCGAAAATTTTGACATGGACAACCAGAGCGTCGTTGTGAGGGAGACACACCTTGTTAAGGTCCGCCTCGGTGAAGGTTATGTCGCCTGAGCTGCGGCTGGCTGTTCGTGGAACAGGAGCCGCTTGGGAGGAGAATTGGTAGACCTCATGCAGAGCGCCTACTCGTCTCATTTTCTCCCTAAAGGACGCAACAAAGTCGTCTTGGAATGTGATCATGTTTATTGTTATGTGATTCTCCTTGTCAAAAGAGTGTTGGCGGCGTTCATGGCAAGAATGCTCGTTAGAGCGTCCTCTAGCGTGTGAGTTTATGGCGCAGGTCGCCATCAACAATATCATTGTAATATTTGATATGCCCTTGCTTTGACGAGGTCATGTAGGCCAGTAGTGCTTGAGCCCCCGACACTTGTTAGTCTCATGGCACTTTGCTTTATGGAAAGTCCAGTACGGCTTTCATGGTGTGTCTTCTGGCCGTTTGACCTCAGGTTGGTAATATGCCGCTGTTCTTATTTTCTCCAGTATGTAGCTTGGAGATCTTGTCAGGACAGCGAACTCGCGTTCCGTGTGCGTCCTGGTACTAGACTTCGGTCCTTGTGGTCTGGGTCGCTTGTTTGAGGACGGGGCAGCGACTAAGATTGCTGCAACTTCCTCCTGTTCACCGTCGTGATCTAAAGCTTCCTGTAGCTTTATATATTTGTACACGCGAGCGTACATGTCTTCCAGTTTTTCAGGACGCTCTTTCATGAGCGACTTGTATGGCCAGGTGTTTTTCTGGATTGCCTTGTTGAATGCCAAGGTTGCAAAGGACTCTTGGAGGTCACTTTCTATAGACTGCAAGTCTGTCTTGAATCACCCTAAGAAGGAGCGGATTGACTCTTATGTTTGTTGTGGACATACTGATTAGCGAATTGGTCGGTTAGCTTCTCGAAGCTATCGATGGAGTTTGGCTCTAGTGCGTAGAACCAGTCGAGGGCTCCTTCTTTCAGACTTGCAGGAAAAAAGCGGCATCGCTTTAGAGTGCGAGGCTTTGGATGTAGCGAGCTACGTGTTGACCGAGACACATACTACAACATACATCGCAAAGCGTGGCTGAATGAAATCATGCGGGGATGGTTTACTGATTACCTCCGGTGTGAATTGGGATGCTTGGTAAGTTTTCAGCATCTTCTAGACAATCTAAGTGGCGTCTTTCTTCATAGTACTCTGGTCAATTCGCTGGGACACAGCTCGTTGATTTGCTGGTTCACTTCATTAATACCGTCCTCAGCGGTGACTCCGTTGGGGTTATGGGCTACCACCTGACTTTTGAGTGTGGCGTTTTCCTGTCGTAAGAAGTTGATGCTGTCGTTCATGGTTCCCATATGGGTGGCCATGTTATTCATTTGAACCTAGAGGCTTTCATGCTTCGTGGGCTTGAAAATTGATGATTCTATGAAGATGGTTGGAAGAAATGGAAATTTTGAGTAGATGAATTTTCAAGTAATTCGATCCATAGACGGCGCCAATGTAAATGATATTTTTGGTGATCCTTACAAATGTAGGCTTGATCAAAGGATTGGGATGATTAGATTGAATTGACCGAGTTCGTATGGACGAAATGCCTACGTATCAAGTTCTCTATTGGGGAACTTGAATCAGGTCAGACGTAGCTCCTCCTTTTCTTTATATAGGTGAGGGTGCTTGCGCCTCCCCCTTTCCCGTGTCCAGTGAAGTTCTAAACTTGATGGTACTTAAAGAGCCATAAAGGCGTCCTGCGATGGAGTAATGGCGAGCGCATCTGCAACTCCGGTCTTTAAGGTGACAACTATGCATACGTTACTAGCCGTTGAAGTGATGGACAATATGAGCGTTCTGGACGCTTGCCGTTTTGGATGCGGACGTTCTGAGGGGTAGCGTTCTGGGTGCTGATGAGGTCGCATGACCTGCAGGAACTGATCTTGAGCGACCTGGATGCATAGATGAGTGTTACCGTCTTGGTGTGCTGGACACGTGCTTAATATTACTAGAAGTGTATATTACTCCCTCACAAAAATATATCTAGTGAATTTCATATACATCTAATTGTTTTAATATATATTTTAAAAAAAGTATGGTATGGGTTGGGTGGTCGTCAGACACTGACTCAGACATCCATGCCTCAAGGCAATATGTAGAGTTATGGGATTCTATTAGGAACTTGTACGCATACAAATACACAATAGACATGGTGTAAAGGTGTGTTTTAGTCTTCCTCTACATACAAGATTAGGAGGAGAATGAGGATTAATTATTGGACAGACGGCGCCAATGTAAAGGTGTCGTTTGGTCAGGGCTTTACAACTTGTGATTAAATGGAGGAGATGTGGATATTAGATTGATAAGACCGAGTTCGTTCTGAGCGAACTGCCTACGTATATATCTCTCACCCCTGGGGGAGAGTAGAATCAGGTCTGACATAGTTCATACAGGTGGTATTTATAGTTGTTGAGCATGTGGATTTGCGCGACACGTGTACTGACGAGTACAGATGTGTGGTGGAGATCAAGGATGCGTGTCGGGCTGGTGTTGGTAGGAATTTTGTAATGATGGGGAGTGGTTACAGTGGTTCGTGATTTGCGGTAATGGCTTGTGTACGTAAGTCTTCAGTAATGATTGCATCTAAAAGATGGATGATGTCATGAGATAAAGCGTTCTGCATGAGATCGTCTGTGCAACCTGCGCTCTTCTGGAGTGAGCTGGTAGGGCGAAGATCTTAGATCGGGTGATGATGTCGTTGCTTGTAGTACGAGCTGAAATGGACAATCTACATGAGGCAAGTTGCTAATGAAGCGAGCTCGGAGGACGAGGACATGAGGTCGGTAGAATATTGACACATGTATAATATACATTGGTTGTATATATTAGTCCCTCACACAATGAGGCGAGTTGCTAATGAAGCGAGCTCGGAGGACGAGGACATGAGGTCGGTAGGATATTTCTGTTTATGCTGGACACGTGTATAATATACATTGGTTGTGTATATTAGTCCCTCACACATGGTACTCCTTGTGTTTATCATATTAATAATCTAAGATTTAATATTTCATTTATCTATATATATATATATTATAGCTCTCCCCTCTCAATTGAGAAAGCGTTGCTAGAGTGTCCACGTGTCCAGACTAATTACGATAAAGTAGGAGAAAAAAACTGCGAAAACTAAAAAGAGTCGCATCTAAATTAACCCTGCACCCTCTTTTTCTCTCTCGCCACTCATTCAAAACCCCAAAACCCTTGATAACTTCCCCACCTTGACGATGATTTGCTATTTTCTCGTATAAAATTGGCACCAACTTCACTTCACTTCTCACTTCCCCATTCTCTCTCTCTTCTTATTCTCTCTCTACCAAGTTTTAATATTTTGAATCGTTTGCGATCATGGTGTTCCAAAGGAGTCTATTGAAGAAAACATTGGAATCAAATAATAAGTTTAGCAACTGTCTCTTTGTAGATTCTCATCGGTTTCTACTCCAAAAATTCCACGTTTTGCTTACGAGCCGAAGAAGTACAATGGCCCATCAGTTGATCAAGTTTTTGAGAAGGGGAAAAAGTTTCTTGGGCCTTCTTTGTTTCATTACTATCAGAAACCTATAAGCATTTTTTTTTTTTTTATTTTTGTTGTTTCTATTTACTTATTTTTTGTTAGATCGATTTAGGATTTTGATCATTTGTGGAGTTTGTTTTGTTCTTCATCTACAATGTAATACGCTAAAAATAGATACTTTTTTGTTAGTTTCGAACAAGGTCTTTCAATTGAGTGTTCATCTTTATGTTGTCTCCCTTGATTTGTTTGATATTGAAAATGTAGGTGTTTGAAGATTTGTGGAATTGAGATTGAGATTTTTATTGCTCTTGATTCACAATGATGTGAGAATAGAAATGGTTATGGTCTTCTAATTGAGTATTCTATAGTTCACAATGAAATAGTGGGTGCCCATAATTGTTTCAATTTGGTCTGGATTGTTATTTTGTGTTGCATTAAGGATTAATTAACAACTGACCATTTTGGTACCTCGAAAGGGAGGTGCTCCTTATGATGATATGGACGATTGTCCGAAGTGCAATGACGGGGTAAAAATAGGGAAAATAATTATTCTCCTTATAAGCTTATATGTAGGGCATACTTCAGCTCTACATACTACTTATTTAAAGTTTCTGCAATGTGATTGGATATATGATGGTATGACCTTTGCAAAGTGTAATTTTAACTAAATAAATTGTTTATAAATGCTTTCGAAGTTTATGCAATTCTATAAGGCATACCTTACTTGAAGGTTCTCTTTTTGTTGTTGTGTTCGATCTCGCTGCCTATTGTCCTCTTTCACATAACGAATACTTGAGTCTTATTGTTGTGTGTTCGATCTCCCTGTCTATTGCATTGTCCTCTTTCACATAACGAATATTTTGAGTCTTATTGTACTCTCTCGGACCACTATGTAATTTCTTCTTGCATTGTATTTATTATAGTAGTTCCCTGTTGTTGAGACGATTTGAAATGATAATTTGGGTTAAAGTTGCAAGTGTTAATAGACCAATCAGAATTCAAAGGGTATTTTTACTACAAGTCGGTGCGTATCCAGGACTATGAACTCCATTGATTGATAGTTAGATAGTTAGATGCATGTTATACTTTTTATTTTTTGATTTTTGATATATATTTGTTTATTTCATTTGAGTAGACCTAATTTAAGAAACATGCAGTTTAGAGTGGTTGATAGAGACAGGGAGTAAGGACCCATATTAAAGAGCTACAAATGAAGTTTATGTGTTGGATGTGGTTGTTCATCTCTGCTTGCACCTTAACTGCTGATGTGCTTTATCTTGCTACTCTGCCAAGCTTTTGTAGCTATTGTGTTAAAAGTCTGCAAGTTTGTAAAGATTAATTAGTAAATCGAAAGTTGGTTTGCTGCAAGCCAATGTTTTAGTGGGCATTTAGTGACAACAATATAGACACGAGTGGTTTGGCAGATTTTTTTTTTGTTTGATAGATTAAAAATCTTTAATTACATAAGTTGTGTTGGATTCCATTTCTATATGAGCAGATGCATTAGTTCCTTGGGATGTGAGCAGGGGCTAGAGCTGAACTATGGACTAATAGTACTTAGACTTGAGAATTAACTTTAGAGAGGGGTGGGGGTGTCTTAGGCATTTTGAATGGAGTTTCTACTTTTGTCATAATTAGAACTTAGAAATGTGCAGTCCAAAAGTTCTCTTATGAAACTTGAAGTCAATCATAACTCATTTGTAAAAGCCCCACATTTTCATGGGTTTTTCAAAAAAGTTGTTATTTCTCAAACTAAAAGTTTAAGTATGCCGCAATAACTATCTTATTGCTTACTATATTAGGGTTTTTCTATCATTGCTATCTGCCTATCTAATAATACGCTTGGTGCTTTTAGAGTATCGGTGTTGTTTTTGCACGTACTAGACATTCATTTTGCCTGATCAAGATATCTTAGGTGTTCATTCGTTTCATTTCCTTGCATTCTACTATTATGGTTATGAAGCACCTTTTTTTAAAGTAATTTTCCTGCTTACGCAAAATTACCCCTCAAGCCACCATATTGGTTGAGCTGATATATGGCACTTCCTGTTTATATCATTTGAACTAAGGTGCTATTTTCGTTATTTTTGTGTAATTGCATATTTGCATATCTCCAGTTATAGCTATTTAGTTTGAATGTAAAATGGTTTATTTTTACAAGAATGGTAAGAAAGCTATACATATACATCCCCCTTTATTTCTTTCAACTAAAGCATATCATATATGCATATGTACAGTTCATCGATAAAAAGCACTGATTCATTTGTCCATTTTACCTACCATTATGTTCTCATGCAGCTGCAATGAAGATTGGAAAACAAACATCAGAGTCAATACAATCACACATGACTTGCACTTACAAGACAAATATGTATTGTTGGTGGGGAAGGATTGACGGAGAAGGCAGAGAAGTTGGTCAAAAAAGTAATGCCACTTCTCAGATAGCTTGGCTTGATGTGAAGAATGACATGGCATCTACAGTTGTTATATGGTTAGTGATGATTAGTTTGTAAGCACATTCATATTTGAAATAATGGTCGAATATTATACTGAAATTTTGCAAGAACAAATGGTTATGTAATAGACACAGTTATGTGTGCCTATCAGCCAATATGTACCATCATGTATCATCAGTTATTAACTTTACAATCCACAAAAAGTAGGGACAAAAGTTGTCAATTATAAATTGTTTGTGCCTGTTTATTGTTTAGTAACTAATGACTAAGATAGGGGATAAGCACCTAAACGACTTGCGGTGAAAAATTTTACTTTCTGCAAGCAATTGCAATTGTTTGGTGCTCTGGAGTATTGGTTTTCACATGAGTCCTGGACAAAAAACTGGATAAAATGGACGTAGTAGGTACATGTGATAGAGAGGACCAAAGAGGTACAAAGAAAAGAAAAGAAAAGAAAAGATAACATTTCCTTAAGTCAGCTGAACTTTATCTACTTCATAACATGTGTCATTGTGTCAACACTCAACAGACAAGAGTACATGTTGGTCTTTTTTTTAAAAATAAACAGTGAGGCCCAAATGACTTTATGGATAACTCGATGTCTAGACGATTACGCCATCATAAAAGTCCAACGAATTCATGGACTATATGGGCCAAAGTGTGGCCTTTCGTACAATACATACATTATTAGAACAGTTTGGGCTTCACGTTGTTCATACATTTTTTTTGCTGGATATGTTGTTCGTACATCCAAACAACTCTTACACTTTGTTCAAACAATGTTACGACATATTTAAACGAACCCATTCTGCAAGACCATGACCTAGCCCATTCTGAGCTAGAATGACCCACAAAAACTTAACATACGCTACCCTAAACCCTGAACTAATCTCAGAATAACTAACAGGAAATCATATACTAGATGCAACTGTGTTGAACCAACCTCGAAGAATAATGATATATCAAAAATATTTAACTGGAAATCAGAAACTGTATACAAATACATTGAATTAACCTCAATGAATAGTTAACGGGAATTCTAAAATTGGATGCAACTGCACTGAACTAACCTCGAAAAATAATTAACGAAAAATTGGAAACTGGATCAAATGTATTGAACTAACCTAAAAAAATAATTAAACTGGATGCAACTAAATATACTTAACTTAACTCAAAGAATAATTAATGAGAAATCGGAAACTTGATATAAATGCATTGAACTAATCTCAAAAATAACATAGTTGTATTATACGTAGTGGGGATGTCTCGACAAGTATAGTTTTGCATTGAAAATGATGTTTATCATATTTCTTTTCTTATATTTGGGAATTTATTGATTTTCAAGTAGCTTCAATATCATCTTCGCTTCATTGAACATTTTCACATAACTTCAACTAAAATTCTATTATTAAACAACAAAAATAAGTCCAAGAGATTTATCAAATTAAGGGTTTTTGTTTTGTTTTTTTTGTTTTGTTTTGTTTTTTTGTTTTGTTTTGTTTTTTTTTTTTTTTTTTTATGGAGAGTGGGGATTTCACGTTGGATAAAATTTAGATGAGTGATCAATATAATATTCGTATCTCATAGCTCTATATAGTTACAAATATTTTTCATAATAATTTAATATAACGGCACCATTCATAGGCAAGTTGATTATGAAAAATAAACTAAAATAACGACAAAGCAATAATGACAAATATTTTAAAATATATATAATACTGAATGAAACTAACGTCAAAAAACAATTAATGGGGAACCGAAAATTGGATGCACATGCATTGAACTAACCTCAAATAAAATTTAACAGAAAATCAGAAACTGGATGCAAATGCAAACATTAAACTAATCATAAAACGTAATTAATAGAAAATCGAAATATGGATACAACTACATTAAACTAATCTCAAAAAATAATTAATTAGAAATCAAAACTTGGATGCAAATACATCAAACTAACATAAAAAAATAATTGTCGGGAAATCAGAAATTGGATGCAAATGCATTGAACTAACCCTCAAAGATTAAATTAACGGAAAATCAGAAACTGGATGCAACTGCATTGAACAAACCTCAAAGAAAAATTAATTATAAATTGGAAACATGATACAAATGCGTGGTACTAATCTAAAGAATAATTAATAGAAAATCGAAAATCGGATGCAACTGCACTGTACTAATCTCAAAAAATAAACTGGATGCAAATACATTGAACTAACCTCAAGAAATATTTAACGAGAAATCGAAAGCTGGATGCAAATTCATTGAACTAACATCAAACAATAATTAACAGGAAATTGGAAACTAGATGCAAATGCAATCTTATCAAATAATAAACGAGAAATCAGAAATTGGATGCAAATGCTTTAAACTAATACCACAGAATAATTAACGGGAAATCAGAAATTGGATACAAATGCATTGAACTAACCTCATTGTGAGAATGTCTCGATAAGTATAATTTTGCATTTAAAATTGTGTTTATCTTATCTCTTTCCGTATGTTTGGTAACTCCTTGCTATTCAAGTAGCTTCAATATATATGAACTTCGCCTTATTAGGCAATCTCACAAAACTTTAATCAAGCTTCTATTATTAAATAACAAAATGAAGTTGAAGAGTTTTATCAAATGTGAATTTTTTTTAATGGAGAGTGAAGTTTTCACTTTATAAGAAATTTGGATGAATGATCAATATAATATTAATATATAATAGTTCTGCATATTTGTTAATATTTTTTTAAATAATTAATATAACAACACCCGTTCGTAGATAAACTTTACAGATTCCACATAGTGAGTCATGCATAATTTAAAGAATAATTAATGGGAAATCGGAAACTGGATAATCTTTGATGATCGAACATGGTAAATCAAACATAATTTATTTTTTATGTCATGTTTGCAAGGACACTCTGAGATGGAGAAAATTAGAAGTTGGTATTATACACCACATTAGATAATTAAAAGGAAATCAAAAACTGGATTCAAATACATAATTAAGCTCAAAGAGTAATTAACGGGAAATCAAAAACTTTATGCAAATACAATAAACTAAACTCAAAAAGTAATTAACTAGAAATCGGAAACTGGATGCAATTGCATTAAACTAACGTCAGAGAATAACTAACGGAAAATTAGAAATTGGATGCAAATCCTTGAAAAATATTTAATGGGAAATTGTAAACGGTATGCAAATACATAAAACCTCAAATAATAATTAATGGGAAACCAGAAACTGGATACAAATACATTGAACTAAACTCACAAAATAATTAACAGAAAATCAAAAATCGATCGAATGCAACTGCATTGAACTAACCTCATAGAATAATTGGTGGGAAATCATAAACTAAATACAAATATACATTGAAATAACCTCAAAGAATAGTTAACGGGAAATCAGAAATCGAATGTAATTGCATCGAACCAACCTCAAAGCATAAATAATA
Source organism: Coptis chinensis (assembly GCF_015680905.1). Lineage (NCBI taxonomy): Eukaryota > Viridiplantae > Streptophyta > Magnoliopsida > Ranunculales > Ranunculaceae > Coptis > Coptis chinensis. Next base: position 77,771,113 of record NC_141463.1, on the reverse strand, counting down.
AATTGGATGCAAATGCATTGAACTAACCTCAAGAAATAATTAACGGGAAATCGAAAACTAGATGTAAATTCATTGAACTAACCTCAAACAATAATTAACTGAAAATCAGGTACTAGATGCAAATGTAATCTTATCAAATAATAAACGAGAAATCAAAAACTGGATGCAAATGCATTGAACTGACCTCAAAGAACAATTAACATGAAATTGAAAATTGGATGCAAATGTAATATGAAATTGAAAATTGGATGCAAATGTATTGAACTAACCGTTAATAATAATTAATTGAAGAAATCGAAAACCTGGATGCAAAATTGGATGCAAATTGCATTGAACTAACCTCAAAAATAAATAACTTAAAATAAAAATTGGATGCAACTGCATTCAACAAACCTTAAAATATAAATAACGGAAAATCAAAATCTGGATACAGATGTATTGAACTAATCTCAAAGAGTAATTAACGGGAGATTGGAACCTGGATGCAAATACATTAAACTAATCTCATAGACTAATTAACGAACATCGAAAATTGGATGCAACTGTAATGAATTAACTATAATGAATAACTAACGGGAAATTATAAAGTGGATGCAATTGCACTGAACTAACCTCAAATAATAATTAACGGGAAATCGAAAACTTGATGCAACTGGATTGAACTAACATCAAAGAATAATTAATGAGAAATTGAAAACTGAATGCAATGTACTACATTGAACTAACATCAAAGAATAATTAATGGAAAATCAGAAACTTGATGCAAATGCATTGAACTAATAACCCTAACACATGTTTGTATTATATGTAGGGGCCCGTAGGAATAAATGTCTCGACAAATATAGTTTTGCATTTGAAGTAGTGTTTATCATAAATTTTTTATTATGATTAAGAATGTCATGCTATTCAAGTAGCTTCAATATTATTTTCGTCACATTGGACATTCTCATAAAACTTCAATCAAACTTCCATTATTAAACCTAACAACAAAAAGAAGTCGATGAGTTTTATCAAGGTTTGATGCTTATTTTTATAGAGAGTGGTACAAGAAATTTAAATGACTAACTAATATAATTTTCATATATCATAGCTATGTATAGTTGCTAATATTTTTTACAATAATTTAATATAAGGGCACCCATTCGTAGGACGGGTTGGAAAGCTAGTATCTTACTATATAGCCATATATTTGTGAAATGCAAATGTATTACATGTGCATTCTGCAACACCTTAGAAGGGACAATTAACTGTGTTCAAATAAATGTTGTTGGTGTCCGCCAAAAACTACCAACTTTGATCAATCTAATTTTTTTTTCCGTCCCTGATTTTGTTTTTCTTCTAAACCCTAAGGACTGTTTTAATACTTGGCTACTGCTTGTGTGAGTGGTCATAAATAACAGATGGAAAGTGTTGTGTTATTATTTTATTATTCTTTTTGGGTACGCTAAATAGTTTTTGATTCAATGTACTTAGCTAGTAAATGCTTTAATGGAAACTAGTGGTGGATGTACATTGTAGGATATGGCATGGGTGGTGAGGCATCTATTCAAGGTGATGTCTACAGTTACATCATCCTGGTGTTAGAAATGTTCATAGGAAGGAGACGTACTGATGAAATGTTTAAAGACGGTCTGAGCCTTCAAAATTATGCAAACAACTCTTTGTAAGATCAACTTATAAAGATTGTAGATCCAATACTTTTATCTTAAGAAGATAAAACACTAGGAAATACTAATATCATCAGAAATGGAAATGATAGAACATAACTGCTACAGTGCATATATAGCGCTTATCAGAATTGGGGTTGCATGTTCTGTGAATTCACTGGCAGAGAGAACGGATATGAGAGACGTCAGTAGGAAATTGCACGCAATCGAAGAGTCTTTTCTTGGTACTAGCCGGACTCAGATAAATTAGTTAACTCCAACTATGATCTGATTAGAAGTTCAATCTTTTTCAAATAAACAAATAAGAAAGTGATAGGGAGGAGAAATCACTCTTTCACTCCAAAATATTTTTATTTGTACTTATAAGGTATAAAACAATGTTCAAAAAACTTTATGACAGATGTAGCGGCCAATTCATATTTACAGGCAGATTTTCCGTCAACGAGACATTACTATTTTGAGTGGCTAGTTCAAGTATTATTTAGTGACTCAAAAAAATAGTATGGTCAAATATTTGGTCAAAAATTCGTAATATGGCAATTATGTGGTGTTTAATTAATATGTGTTTTAAACGTTTTGTTGTGAAAATTCAAAAGTAAAAAATTGGTGATATTATGTTAATAAATATTAATAATAGTTGTCATTCTTTACAACATAACAAACATATCCAAACAATTTAGCTACAAAAACATTAAAACCAATTGAACGGTCTGTATAAGTACCTTCATTTATTTGTTCTTGGATTGAAATTACAGTTTACACCTCAAAATACACACACCATGACATGACAATTTAAATATTGTCCAAAAAGTATAAAAACAAAACTTTTGGATTAATTTATTACTAAGAATATAAGAGTGGGGCACTTAAAATAAGAGTGAGGATATAAAATACATAAAAAATAACAAAAGCTGAATTTTTTTTTTTTTTTTTTTTTTAAGCCGAATTTTTGAAAAATTCGCCAAAAACCAAATTATTCGTTTCAAAGCAAAAAATCGCAAATTATTCCGAATCTTTGAAACATTTGGAAGTATTATACGTATTGCCTTTCAAAAATTCGATTCGCGAATTGCTAACAAGAATACAGACAACCAAAATACAATAGGTACTTAAAATTATGATTTTATACATCATAGACAAACATACAACATGTAACATTAAGTCGAATTAGAAGCATATATAAGAATTTATTAAGAACTTTGATGAAGTGGAGTGTGAGCATTGGAAATACCAAAAACCAAAAGCAGCAAATATAAATTCTTTTTAACTGCAGAACCAATGATAGGTAACCAAAGATGTTCAGAGAAAAGTACCTTGGAACAGTTTATCAAATAAAACAGTACGGCTCTGCTTTCTGATTCAAAAGTTGAAGAAACCTTCTAGCGCCCTAAGAACTTTGGGGATGGTTATGTAGTTTCTCCCAACATTGACTAAACAGCTCTTGAGAAGCGATGGAAAAATAAGCAATCACGCGAAAGCATACGTCGAGACATGCCTTACCCGTAAAGCGCATACGGGGTTAACCAAGCGACGTGCCAATGTCTTTCATCCGGATCTGCAAATGCAAAGAAGATCGCTTAGTGCAAAGTTGCATTCTTAAAAGTAGTCTGTGCATTGCAACTTTAGGCGAACATGGAGACTTCAAAGTTGAATTGTATTCAAGATGTGCATGTTTCATAAAAGAAACTCTCATGGGGTAAAGTTTCCTCAGACAAATGCTAATTTTACATCTGTTGATTAAATCGAGTGGTAACAAAGCCCCATCTTCCTACTCAAGCAATTGCCTTATTTGACTACATCATTTCATTTCATTTCTTTATATCTGCCTGCTAAATTCTAACATGTAAAAGAAATAATAATATGTAGGTAGGTTCATCACAGATTCACAGTGTGGAAGAATTTAAGGTGAGCTATAGCTGATGATTACTAGTGGATTACTGATCACTCAACTTTTCATAATCTGACCCCAAGTGTCAGAAATAGTCCATCTCATTGATTATTTGTTTTAACAGAGGCATTTACCAACATTAATAATAATCAGTCAATGATCAGTGACTAAGACTCTAAGAATCACAAAGCACTGATATTTTAGTTTATTATTGTCATTTATTAATTTTTATTTTCTTGTGTGTGCGTCAAGCCACCAAATAGAGAATCTGTAAAATAGTAGCGTGCGTTATGATGCGATGAGATTGGTTTTGGACTTAGGACTGTTGAGAGGAGCACAAGCACACAACTGGTGAAGGTGAAGTATTTTCCATGACCACCAATTTGTTTTTCTGCCCTCTTTTACTTGTTTGTTAGTGATGTGAAAGTCCATTTTCTGTTATGGACCGATGGACATTGTCGGACGAGACGAACAAAGATTACGAACAAATAACATTATATGGCTGTCATTTGGTCTTCCGCAATCCGCCACATAACTAAAAAAATTGAAAGAGTATTTTATTATAAATTGGAAAAACCTGTCATTTTGAGGTCAAAAATGAAAAAAGCATAAAAATGAAATGTTGCAGCCCCTGGAATTAATGGACTAAATCAAATTCTTTTCCAGTTTATGTATAAATCCCGCCACATAGGATTGCATATGACTATGAAAAACTCATTCTCCTAAGTATAGGTATATTGCATATATATTACTGCCTACTCATTCTCCTTTCTTATAATTGGACAATTGTTTCAAACTGGGAGTTCTACGGACACCACCCCCACCTCAGGAAATGAGACTGATCTTCTCTCTCTTATTGATCAAGGTTGGCTTAATTGGAAAAATGAACTGTAGAGGTAGCATAAAAATGAATTGTTGCAGCCCCTGGAATGCAATGGCCACCAACCATGGAGCCAAATTCTTTTCCAGTTTATGTAAATAAGATCATTTAGCTTTGGAAAATTAGGTATACTGGGCTAATGCTACAAATATATGCTTCTTACATATCTCCTCCACAAATGAAAAAAAAATAATAGGTTTATTGTAAGGAAAATATATATTAGGAAAAACTGCCTAAAGAATATTCATGTTTCATTTTTTCTTATAATATGGTATCGAAGTCACTTCTTGTAATTATCCTTCACTGGATTCTTCTCTTGAGTACACTGAAGCAATTGTTTCAAACTGGGAGTTCTACGGACACCCCCAAAAAAATTTATGCAACAAATTAAAATTGTAATGGACTTGAAATGAGAGATAGATCGAATTCATTACATACAAAATTGAATTATAATTAATAAAATTCATTAACAAAAACTAAAAAATAAGAGGTTTAGAAAACATACCAATAAATATACATCAAAGTTATTGAGGAACTGGTGAGAGGTTTAACCTCCAAAAGTGTTGGAATGAATCACGTTAATTTTTTTTATTTTTGCCAGTGGGAAGGCGTAACATGCAGCTTTTTTTTGAATATTATTAAAAAAAAAAAAAAAAGCGTTTTTAAAGGGTCATCGCCTTGAACCTTCCTGGACAGAGTTTGCTTGGATCAATATCGCCTCATATTGGTAACCTTACCTTTCTTACGTTCATCAACCTTATCAACAACAGATTATACGGTGAAATCCCACAGGAAATCGGTCAGTTGTTTCGTCTCCAACATCTAAATATGAGTAACAACAGTTTTGGAGGTGAGATTCCAGTCAACCTGACCCGTTGCTCTGATCTAAGGATCATACGTTTTGCTAGAAATAAGCTCACAGGGAGAATTCCGTCAGCTCTTGGTTCCTAATCAAAGCTGGTGACATTAGTTCTCGACTTGAATAATCTAACAGGAGAAATCCCACCTTCTCTGGGGAACCTTTCTTCTCTTCAAATGATCTCCATAGGAGACAACAAATTAGAGGGAAGTATTCCAGAGACTCTTGCTCAACCTCCCGACATAGCATTCTTTTTGTTTGCTGTTAATTTACTGTCTAAGGTCCCTTTAGCACTATACAACAGCTCATCTATCAACCTTTTCTCAATTGGCTATAACCAACTGTATGGTAATCTTCCACCAGACATATTCATCACTCTTCCTAATGTCGAAAAATTCGGAGTCCCTGGAAATCAATTTTCAGGACTCATTCCAGTTTCATTAGCCAATGCTTCTAAACTTCAACTCTTTGATATATCTTTTAACAGTTTTGAGGGACAAGTCCCAAATACTTTTGGAGGTCTACAAAGTCTGAATTGGGTAAACATGGGTGTCAACAATCTTGGAAATGAAAGGGATGGTGATTTAGATTTTCTTACTTCTTTGACCAACTGTAGTAATCTGCAGATACTATGTGTAGATAAAAATAATTTTGGAGGTGCTTTTCCCAACTCTATTGCCAACCTCTCAACCCAGCTCATCAGATTGTGTCTTGGAAGAAATCGAATATCTAGAGCTATTCCGGAAGGGTTTGGGAACCTTGTCAATTTGAGAGCATTGGGACTGGAATATAATCTTCTAACAGGTAGCATTCCCTTGTCAATCGGCAAACTTCAACAGTTGCAGGTGCTGTATCTTAATGAAAATAAATTGACTGGACTGATCCCATCTTCCCTAGCAAACATCACTGAGTTGACAGATTTTTATCTTGGAGCTAACAGATTGAATGGAAGCATTCCTCCAAGTATTGGTAGTTACAGAAATTTGCAACTTCTGAACCTTTCTCAAAATAATTTAAATGGTGCCATACCCAAGGAAGTTATTGGCATGTCCTCTTTATCAATGGTCCTCGACCTCTCTCAGAACTCCTTTGCTGGTTCCCTGCCTTCAGATGTAGGGAACCTGCATAATCTTGAGTACATGGATATTTCGAGCAATAAGTTAACTGGTAAGTTACCAAGTACTCTTAGTAACTGTTTGAGTTTGGAACACCTTGATCTGCACAATAACTTCTTCGAAGAATCAATTCCACTGTCTTTGAGCTCTTTAAAAGGTATTCAATACTTGGATCTATCGAGCAACAAATTATCAGGCCCAATTCCTAAATTTTTACAAACGTTTTCATCAATGGAAAAATTAAATTTATCATTCAATGAACTAGAAGGTGAGGTGCCAACCGAAGGGATCTTCGGAAATGCAAGTGCTTTTTCTGTAGCAGGAAATACCAAGCTCTGTGGGGGTATCCAGGAACTGAGATTGCCTGCATGCCAAGTCAATGATTCCACAAAACGCGGAATGTCTCTTGCTCTCAAACTAGCAATATCAATCAGTTTGGCTTTCTGTTTCCTTCTGGCATTTTCTTTTCTCATTGCTTACTGGAAAAGAAAGCCAAAACTTGAAAGCTCTTCAACATCAAAGAGGGATCGACGTATTATGGTTTCTTACCGAGATCTTTTTCAAGCGACTGATGGATTTTCTCCAACCAACTTTATTGGTTCGGGTAGTTTTGGCCGTGTTTATAAAGGAAAACTGAAGCAGGATGAAACAACTGTTGCAGTTAAGGTATTCAACTCGGATGTTCGAAAGAAGGGATAGCTACCAAGAGTTTTGGCCGTGTTTAGCTGAAAACTGAAGCAGGATGAAACAACTGTTGCAGTTAAGGTATTCAACCTTCGAAAGAAAGGAGCTACCAAGAGTTTCATAGGTGAATGTGATTCATTGCGTAACATTCGTCACCGAAACCTCATCAAGATTCTGACTTCCTGCTCCAGCACAGATTCTGAAGGTAACGATTTCAAAGCTCTAGTTTTCGAGTTCATGCCAAACGGAAGTTTAGAGAAGTGGTTGCATCAAGATTTAGAAGGACAAAATCAACCATGGAATTTAAACTTACTTCAAAGACTCAATATAGTAATTGATGTTGCTTCCGCACTGAGTTATCTTCACCACGAATGCCATGATGCAATCATTCATCGTGATCTGAACAAGTAATATTCTTCTTGACAATGATATGGTAGCTCATGTTAGTGATTTTGGTTTAGCAAAACTTCTTCTTGGATTGGAGGAATATATTTATCAGAACCAGAGTGCCTCAACAGGGGTTAAGGGATCTATTGGTTATGCTGCTCCAGGTAAGGATTCAGATGTACTTCAACAACTATTCTAGTTCTCTTATTTACTTTAGTTGTGATGGGTACTATACAACTATTAAATGTCTATGATCTATTCATTCTAAAGTAATTGTTACGCCAATATTTTGGAAACTACATATATACTCACGATTAGATGAATAGTAACTAGTTTGGTAGTGAACGCATTCTTAAACATGTAGTCACGTTCAGGTATATAAAAATTAAATTAACCAATTGTATAAAGTAATGTTTGGGGATTAAACCGTGTTGACTTTTAGAGTAATCAGAATGTTAACAAGGTATCAGAGATTGGGCTAATAAGAGGCTCAGGTTCGAGTCTCTCCAATGGATTTTCATTGAGAAAAGGGTACTGGAATTTATTGTGACCAATCCAGCTTTACTTGCACGTTGTGTACCCACCCATGTTTGTTCCAGCTTATTTCTAAGGGGATGTTGAGGTTGTATCATCCCCAAAAGAAACTTTTACAATTTCTTTTTCTTTTTAAAGATTAGCAGGAAGAAATAGGACAAGACGTAATGACCAAATACTCACCAGATAATACACATATTCATTTATCTAACCAATTATAGCACGTAAACACAAAAGTGTAACATTGGCAGATGGATACCTTGCAGAATATGGTATGGGTGGCGAGGCATGAAGAGATGGTGATGTGTATAGCTATGGGATTCTCTTGTTGGAGATGTTCACAGGAAGGAGACCAACTGATGAATTGTTTAAAGATGACATGAATCTTCATAACTATGCTAGCAAAGCTTATTCAGAACAAGTTATACAGATTGCAGATCCAACACTATTATTTGAAGAAGATGAAACAAATACAGGAAACTCTGACAGAATCAGGAATCTGAACTACAAAAGAAATAAACTGCTACAGTGTGTGGCTGCAGTAATGAGAATTGGGGTTGCATGTTCAGTAGAATCACCAGTAGAAAGAATGGATATGAGGGATGTCACAAGAGAATTGCACTTGATCAAAGACAGCTATTTATCTTGGTATACAGGGATTCGTGGAGAAATAGCAACCACAAGCTAACTGAAAGGTGCATTAACAATCTGAACCAAGTGTCAAATGCGTCTAGCCGTCTACCAATTTTTCAAGGCGTTCTTATCTTCAAGGACATTAGCTCTACCATTTGTAAGAATTTCTAAAAAGTAATTAACTGTTTAGGAGTATGTCGTATTTGTAGTTATAGATGTTGCATTCTATGATACAAGCAGAGACAGGAACAAGACATACCTGTTTCCACAGACGAACTCCTACGGATTAGATTTGCTTAGAGGAGTGTATATTTTGCATCTGTCAAGTTAAAAGTAGTGCAGACATATTAGTATATGGGCCACATAAAATGCTTCCCATTTCTCTACTCAAGCATATACCTGATAATGAATGACTACGCTATTTCAGTTCAGTATATCTGCCTGCTAAAATCTAACATGCCGGTAACAAAATGCTGCTAAAAATTATTGCGTTCGAAATCAATGGTTCATTTCTAATATTTTTCCGTATCCCGTCACCATGGTATCATTTATTGGATTTGAAGCGAGGAAAAATTGGTGATTACTGATCCCTTAACTTTTCTCAGCTTCACCCAGTAGTTGGAAACAATCCATCTTCATTGGTGTTTGTTGTGAAGGTTTTAACAGAGGTATTTACCATCTTTTGAAATCAATGATATATGATTATCTATCGTAAGATATGATTTTGAGTTGGCAAACACAGAGGGTGAAGTATTTCCCATTGACCACCACGACCAGATTGTTACTTAGCCACATCTGGAAGGCCGTTTTTGGTGGTGGACATTTTCGAAACAAGATTACTAACGATGACACTTTATTGCATATAACAAGGAAAGTTAGAGTGATGCTGGCATTAATGGTCTACCGTGTTCACTGACTGTAATGCTATCACTAACTTGAGTTGAATTGTGAGTTAAACCCCTCACAAGCTGAATTTGCTTCTCTTTCGCAATTGGCTATAACCTACTAAGAGCATTTGCAATGCAGGGAAATAAGAGGGGTTTGTGACTTTTTTCACCTAGTTGGGTCCAAAAGCGCTGTGCAATGCAGGGTGAAAAACTTAGTGACTATTTTCCCCAGTTCAAAACAAGGTGAAACCTTCCACCGAGATAGTCACTGACTTGTTAACTTCGGACGGGATGTTGGATTCCGTCTGGATTACAAAACTCACTAGACGGAATCCAACATCTCGTCCGGAGTCCTAACGACTAGTTTACCAACGGCCAAAAAGTCAGAACGGTAAAAAACGGTCAAAATAAAAAACTTTGGTATATATATAACATTTGTTTCATTTCAACTCACACTTCCAACAATCAGATATCATATTTCTTCTTCTTTAAAATCAGTTCTTAAAAAAAACCAAATATCAAATGGCATCAACTCAAGCATCTCAAGCAAGTGGTAGCACTCAAGCAAAAGCGAAAACTCACTTTAGCATGTCCGATGATCAAGCTCTATGTCTTGCTTGGATAAAAATTAGTGAAGACTCCATTGTTGGTGCTTTCCAAAATGCAAAAGGATTTTGGAATCGTGTAACAAACGAGTTCAATCAAGCACGTGGGTCGGATAGGTCTTCTGATTCAATTAGCGGTAGGTGAAAATATATTTCAAAAATGATGAACAAGTTTGTTGCAATTGTGAATGTGGTGGAGGCTCGACATGCAAGTGGTACAACAATACAAAGCCGGGTAATTACAACGTTGTCAATTTGGAATTTATTGATTATCTTAGTCTTATCTTATTTCCGTCTTAGTCTAATTATCTTAGTGTATTTATTATTTCCATTTTAGTCTTAGTCTAATTATTATCTTAGTCTAATTATTATTTTAGTTTAATTATCTTAGTCCTAGTGATTATTTTAGTCTAATTACCACCATTTTATTTTTTAGTTGTCCGAGGCAAGGATGACGTACCAACTACAAGAAAAATCGGTTTTTTCACTTGATCATTGTTACGTTATACTCAAGGATAATCCAAAGTGAAGTAACGTTTTTGAGGCAAGGTCAAGCCGCCCCACAAAGGGAAAAGGTCGCAAAAATGATGGTGAAGATTCAACTTCTAATTCACCAAGTGTTGGTGGAGTTGAATTGGAGGGTTTTCAAGAAATAGAGCGACCAAAAGAAATGGAGCGTCCTCTTGGATCGAAGAAAGCCAAGTCCAAAAGGAACCAAGAAAAATCAGTTGGTATGTTGGAGGGTTACTTTACACGTTTAGAGGATACATTTTCACAGGATGCAAATGAAACACAAAAATGCTTAGAACTTAGGGAAAGGGAACTTGCATATGGTCAAAGAACTATGATGGCAAGAGAAGAAAAAATCGGATTCAAGCAGAAAAAATCAGGTTCAATTGGAAAAAATCGGCTTCAAAAGATGCAATATGAAGCTAAGATTTTAGCGACCAATACAAGTGTCCTCCATCCCGATATCGCTTTTATAATCGAAAGCAACAATAAGCTAAAAATACGTCTTTGAATGGGCAAGGGTTAGAGGTGGTTCTAGCTCTAACTAAGCTTATGTAATATCTAGTATTTTATTTTAATTAAAGCACTATGTATTTTAATTAATGCATTATGTATTTTAATTTCACTGTCTTTTTAATTAATGCACTATGTATTTTAATTTTATTGTATTTTTAATTAATGAACTATGTATTTTTATCTAACTGTTTTTTTTTAATTAATGCACTATGTATGTTCTGTCCAATATAATTATTTTCATAGAAATACAATTACCAATAAAATTAAAATACATTGTAATATAGTTCATTAAAACACAACTCATTAAACACATAAGAACTTATAGGAATTACATAGGAAATACATAGGAAATACGTTGGAACTTAATAGTTCCCGTTAGGAAATACATAGGAAATACACTTTTATTTCCATTTTAATTTTTGTCTCCTTCTCCCTCATCTGGATCCGACCAATTTGGATCATAAATTGGTACCGGATCTGCTGTTTCTTCAATGCCAGTCCAATTAAAAACATGTTCAACTAAGTCCTTTTGAAGATTAGTATGTGTAACTTCATTTTTTATCTTATTCCTTGCTTCAATCATCTGATTGACAAAATGAAAACCATCATCTTCCTGAAAGAGCGCATGTATTGTTTCTTTCCTCTGACCTTTCCAATTCCAAACTCCACTTTCACATTCATTCTCAACAATCATATTATGCATTATAATGTATGCCTTCATTATGTCTCCAAGAACTGCCATCGTGCCTGCAAAACTCCAAACGTCCTTTCAACATCCTTTCTTGCAGCTTCTTGACGTTGAATAAAGATCTTTTCATGCTTATTTCTTGGATAATTAGTGGCTTGAACAAATGTGTCCATTTTGGGTAAATACCATTAGCAAGATAATATCCCATATCATAGTCATTACCATTCACATTAAATGCAACAGCAGGAGCCTCACCTTGCTCTAATGATTCAAAAACATGAGAATGATGAAGCACGTTAATGTCATTATGCGAACCTGGTAAGCCGAAGAAGCAATGCCAGATCCAACAATGTTTGTCTGCAACGGCTTCAAGTATCAAAGTTGGTTCTTTCTTGTACCCTACATGTGTTCTAGCCCATCCACTTGGACAATTCTTCCACACCCAGTGCATACAGTCGATTGATCCAAGCATTCCTGGAAAACCCCTTGCCGCATTTTCAGCTAATATCCTAGCAGTGTCTGCCTCAGTTGGTCGTCTCAAGTACTCTTCCTCAAACGCCGTGATAATTGCCTTGCACCAATGCTTCATAGATACATTTGTTGTGGAATCTCCAATTTGTAAATACTCATCCGTTGAATCAGAAGAACAACCAGTTGCTAATTGTGCAACTGCAGCTAGTCCCTTCTGTAACCCAGAAATTGCTTGCCGACCCAATCCATCCACCTTGTCTTTAAAGTAATCGTCGAATGATGCAACAGTATGCAGCATATACATAAAAAGCTCTCTTGTCATCATGTACCTTCGTCTAAACTTATGAGGAGGCTACCTACAAGGTGTTGTGAAGTAATCCCTCATTATCTTTTGTTTACTGAAATCACCACCATCTCTAAACGTGTACTCTCTACCCTTCACAGATCCACCGCGTTTGTTTGTATCCACATCTTCAATTTTAATGGCTGCTTGAGTCATTAATGCCCCAGCAGTGGATAATAACTGCAACCTCCTCCTCCTCCTCCTCCTTCGCCTCATCATATCATTATGCTCATCTCTTACTCTTTCCATGTAGTCATTTTCAGCAGAAGTACCAGAAAACGACCCTGTGAAACCAGAAGACGAACTATTACTACTAGATCCTCCCCATAACCTTTGGTTATATACAATTCTTTCTTCTCTAGACATTTTTTCTATTTTTAGCTTGGTTGTGGGGAAGAAGATGGCTGTTTGTTTGTGATCTAAAAGAAAGAAGAGTAAAACGAAATATGAAAGGTAAGGTCACATGTGATACTTCGATTTTGGTCCACTTACCAATTGAAAACACATTTTATCAGATTTTTGTTCACTCTCCAAGTGACAACACATTGTATCCAAATGTATCCTCAATAATTCCAATGGGCCACCATCCTCATCCATAATTCCAATGTTTGGAATAGTAAAAGGTGCAGGGAGAAGGACTAAAAAACTAGACGGGATGTTACATTCCATCTAGGTATCCCTATACACTATTCCTGTCAAAACCAAACCACCTGCAAAAATGAGTGATATTCCATCAAAATTTTATGTTTCAACAAAGACAGGAAATGAGTGAAACGAATGTGAAATTTTTGGAAATGTGAAATTTTGGAACGTCACGAACTTATAAATTTTTAATTTTTTTTTTTGCCATAACCTCATTTGTTTTATTGACATATTCATATCCAAAACCTGCTAATATACTTTGAAAATAATAAATAAGACAAACAACAATCATGAACAACACCCAAGTCTAACACAGAAACTCGATAAAAAAACTAACTTATAATTTCTAAAAAAAATTGGACATAACCTCCTTTGTTTAATGACATATTCATATCCAAAACTCATCAAAGAAAAACCTGCTAATCAAAAATTTATTACAAACAACAATCCCAAACGCCATAAGACAAGTAATGGCGCACAATTATTACAAACTATAAAAAAATATCTACTGAGATCTCCTCCCCCTACGAGAAGGCTCGGTCGAAGAGCTCTCCCCCCCACGTCGTTGTCGCCTCTCTAGTTGAGGTTGAGCTTGAGGTACTCCACTTCCACCATTCTCCAACTCTTGCACATGTCTCTGAAGCTGCAAAGTTCAATTTCGCTCTTCTTGTAAGTACTCAAAACTGCGACGAGAGGACTCTATGAAGGACTCACGCATGGCATAACTGAGAGAGTTGTAGTTAAGGAGCTCCGACCTTACTTCATCCTGTTTAACAAAACAAATGCATGTTAGGGGTTATAGTGAATACTAATAATAACAAATCATGAATAAATTCAAATCATACTAACCTCGGATAAATGCTCAAACTGTACTGACAAATTGCTACCACTGCGGCATCTACTGGTGGAATAGGTATTCTCATATCTTGCCCCTGAGAAGTAATCATGCTCCAGTGCCAAAGGTCATCATCATCAAATATTTGTGGAGTTCTTTGCGACATCTGAATATCATGAAACACCCTGAGCTGTGACTGTGGCAACTCCACTCCTCCTGGGAAATGAATGTCGGGCCTCAATGCTCCAGAAGTAACCCCTTCAAAATTGGTGCCCCGGTATAATGCACCTAGCAAGAGACCTCGACCAACCCTCTTCCAATATAAGTTATAGTCGCCCGTTAAAATGAAAGCTGATGCGTCTGGCCACTCATTTGGGTTTGCTCTATAGTGTGAAAGAACAGCGGGGAAGAATATCGAGGGTCACGTCATATCTATGGGTGGTGGGTAAGGTATAACAATCTCTCCAGATACTTGCCGCCAACATCTGTCCCCAAGGTACCATGCAGTGACTGACCCTATAAGTATCATTCGCCGCTGAGAAAGAAACCTTGCTCTATGACACATATATGATAGTCTACATTACTCAGTGTTCTCTGGAACATCTGGAATATCCGCATAAGGGGTTTGAAAGATGAAGGACTCGGCCCAGGGTTGCCACTCAATTTGGGTAGCTCTTAAAAGCTCAATCTGCTGACGAGTGTTATGAATATTATGTGATAGGTTCCCATACCCCCTCTGCCTATGATGAAGCCCCCATGCTTGAATATGTGGAATCAAGTCATGAGTCTCATCCTCTTCCAACCTCTTCAACACAGGATGCATCACACAAAAATGTTCGTACCACCAATACTGTCATCAATAGATAAAATACAATATCAATATATATATATATAAACATGTCAACATTAATAATTAGATAAATAAATGAAATAAAACAATAACTTAATAAATAATACTTACCGGTATAATCCAAACAAAGTCGCACAAATTGCCTTTTAGCGGCTTTCGCCTTAATCAAAGGTCTAGCCGGTGTAAAGGTATGCCAAGATGGATTGACCCCTATCATAATCCCACATCCTCTCTACATCCGAGACAGCGGCCATCCATCCGATACGTAAATAACTATCAGTATATTCAAATAATACCACACCAACAAAGTAGAAGAGGAAGGCACGTACATACTCGTGGATCGACTCCTCACCAATATGATAGTCTTTCGGCTTCTCATTGAGTCTATTCAAATATCTCGAAGTAAACCAACTCATATTTATAGCTCCTCCCTTAAACTGCTCAGCTGATAATCTCAAAAACCCATCTTGCTCATCATCTTTAACCAAATCAAAACCTTCAAAGAAACTCATCGCCGTAGTAAAAACCTCTAAAGTTTCATAAAAAAGAACGGCATCTCCATAACCAATTGGGATACCCTTGAGCATTGTGAAATCAAGAGGGGTAATCTTAAGCTCACCCCATGGGAAATGGAATGTGTGGGTAGTTTGCCACCACCGCTCAACTATCCCAAACAACAACGCCTAATCATTTTGTCCCAAATTAGAATTCAAAAAGTTCCCAAATGGTGTGGCGGATATAATATCGGTAACCGTGACAAAATTAGGATCCATTTTTTATTTCATACAACGCCACCACGACACAACATTTGAAAGTGCACAACGCACTTTCCATAGGTGTACTTCCTACATTCAACCAACACGCAATATGATATAATTACAACTATTTTTTTTCTAAAACAATGCGACAAATTCAAACTAATTACACAACAACAAACTTGATATAAACTAACATAAATAATAATAATTAACATAAAAAAAAAATCAAAAACTTACTTGAGACTCCGCCACTTGATTTGCTACGTGTCGGACCGATGTTGACGCTAATGGTGAGTGTTCCTCGATTTCATAACGCGGTAGAAAATTGAACTTGAACCCAAGTTCAATTTCGTCCTCCTCGCCCACATTACGCGTTCTCTACGACGATCCTTTTTGCCCATTTTTTTTGGAAATTTTAACATTTCCAAACCATCGGGAATGCTCTTCATGTGGTGAGGTTGGTGGGGATGCATTGGGGGGTGGAGAAGTCATTATGAATAGAAGTTTGTGTCAAAAGGTTGTTAATGGAGGCTGAAAATCGCAATTTTGGCTGGAAAGGAAGTGAAAATGGAGCCTGTTCGCGTCTGTTCATATTGAGTCATCAGACGGGATGTTACATTCCGTCTCATATCAAAAACCTCAAGACGGAATCTAACATCCCGTCCGAGATATATTATTCACCTTTGCATTGCACAGCTTCACCTTGTTTTTCACCGTTTTGGTGAAAAGGGGGTGAATAAGTGATGAGGTCGCGGTGAATAAGGGACTTTCACCTGCATTTCAAATGCTCTAAATAGTAATTCTCATCACTCTTCTTAGCGAAGCATATACATGGGTTTGCATTAAAAAAATAAAAAATAACAATTGCTTCAAACAGTCTTCACTGTCGGGCTTGAAAATAAAAAAAGTTCGATTTACTATATATATATATATATATATATATATAATAATATATATATTATATATATATATATATATATATATATATATATAAAAGCTCGCGCACATTCTCTCTCCTCACCATATAGCTCCATTTTGCACTCTAAGCAATATGATTGGCTCCTACAAAATTGGATGTAATAATAATTAGTGACATCTCCCTAAATTTGTTTAAATCTCCCTAATCTATTTTTATATTATTATGACCTCCTCAAATTAAAAAAAATAACAAATTAAATAAACCTTATACACATTCTACCGAAACCCTATTAACCTACATAGTAGTTTTGATTTGATTTGATCGACGTGTTTACTCCTTCTCCGCTCTCCAACTTTTTGTTTACTAAAAGGTAAATATCTATTCGTATCCATCACTCCGACGAATGTTTGAATCTGGTTTTTGCTAGAAATTGTAACTGCAAGTTCTTTTTGTGCTGACTCGGTTTGGTTCTAAATAATATCGTATGATTAGTTTTTCTCGAATGTCATTTGTTTTATGTTGTACCTTTTTTTGTTGTGTAGTTGCAGTTGGTATTTGATGCTCCTGTTTTCTGAGAAGTCAATTGTTTGCTGGTCATTTTCTTTTTGTGTTGGTATTTGTGTTACAAATATCTTTGAGAATCCATTTGTTTTGAGTGGAGAGTGTTTACTTTTTAGTTTGCCTTGTACTGCACAATGATGTTTCTTTCTTCTGTTTTACTTAAACCTGCTCAGGGGAACCATTCATTAATGGGTAGGCTGTACCCTATGATCCTATATATCATGAGGAATGGGTTAAGAACTATCACCAATCGCAGAATAGATGAGACAGAAAGCCGCGCCATGGGACAGACCAATTAGGTGGAGGGATAACATGCCTCCTCCCTCACAACCACCCACACCTTATCGGCCATTAGAAAACTCTAATAATCAGAGCAAGAATGCTATGAACTAGAATGCAAATGGTCGTGTCCAAAACTAATCAGAACCATCGCCAACTCCAAATAGAGACATGCTAGCACCCCGATTCCAGAATCAGAACTTTCAGAACACTGGTATGCCACAATCATCATTACAGAATCAAAGTTATCAGAGCAGAGATATCCCACCTCCAATTCAGAATCAGACTTTCCAAAATAGTTATCCGCAATCACATTCTCAGACTCGAGAATTTCAAAATCGGGACATGCAGCAACCAATTGAGAGGCAAGGATATCATAATGGAAATGTTCCACCTCCAAATCAGACTTGGAATCACCAGAGTGCACCAATGCAGCATCCCAGTCAGAACCATAATTTCTCGGGTAGAGACGCGCCACTTCCAACACCTAACTCGAACAACCAGAGGGATAATGTACAACCTCCTCCACAAGACCAAGAATTTCAACCAGTAGGTGAGATATTGTTATATCATTATAATTAATGGGTATTCTATAAATAATTATATTTTCGTAACTTCATTCGTAACCATATTCTTAATTGTAACTCCTTCTTCTTTTGTATGAAATAAATACTAATTTATAATCATAATGAAACTTGAACTTTAATTTATCTTATCTCTACTATTTGTATACAACCATTGAGACGGGTTGTTTTGAAGTTGGAAAATGGGTATTATCAAAATAAAGAAAAAAAAAAGAGAAATTGGCAATATTTGATTTGATTAAAGGGGCTCTGATTTTCCAGCCACTACTTTGAAATGAGTTGGAAAAAGTTTTGAGAAGTTTGATTGTAAAATTGTAATAATTGGAATGGGAAGAGGATTTTCATATTGTCAGAGGTCTTGAGAGGCTTGGAATTGGCTGCATCTCTTTTGCTTATAGATTGTTTTGTGTACTCAATGCATTTGACATTAGAAGTACGTCTAACCGTCATGAATGTCATTAAGCTGATTCTTTGATATAGTAAAAGCCATTATTTTTTTCATTTGTTTTACCACATAGGCCCCATTTTAGGATCTCGCCTAGGATATATACTCATAATGATGTATATCCTTCTCATTATGAGTTCCCTTTGAGTTTTCTGTTGAGCTATGTTATTGAACTGAAGTTGTACATGAGCTGAGAAAGTGAGGTCTCTGAATCCCTTAGTTATTTCAATTTTTGTTACTGTAATTGGACTTTGCCATTTTGGTTAAGGTGTTTTTGTCATTCTTCAAGAACTAATATGTTATAGGATATGTCGAGGTTCTTGATTATATCAAATTTTAGTTGGCATATAGGTGTTTTTGCTAGGTATTCCATGTATAACCCCATTTGAAATCATTTTTGTGAGAATTCTTGCTCTTTGACTTTCGAATGCGAGATACTTGACCCGACTTTGATTACTTTACCAGTAGGCCATTGGACATTATGTTAAAGGATACAATTATACGCTTTATGTATTTCACTTTCCTATGGATATACTTAAGTTCATGACCACCATTTTGATGAATTTTTCTTGTGTTATTGCAGGTGGCTCTATTTCTCATCCTTCTTCTCTATACCGAGTTAGTTTGTCAGTATACATGGCTCTATTTCTCATCCTTCTTCTCTATACCGGGTTAATTTGTCAGTATACTTGGCAGAGTACCAATTGTCATTGGTGGATTATAGCACCATTTGAATCGGTTATGTAAGTCTCTTATTTTTGAGTTGATTCGGTTACTTTTACAATTTCAATGTTGAACTAGCATGTATTGTTCAAATTGGTATTGACTTTTGTTTTGCTGGTTGTTTTAGACTTTTATTGACTTGAAAATAGCACTAATAATCAATAAAAATGTTCGGATAATGAAGTTGAGGAGGGTCTTAAGCTTAAAAGACCATGGAATCAAATAAATATATGATACTCCACTTATAAGCTTCATCAGTTCACCATGGCTTATCAACTTCTATTGTCCCTTTCAACCAATTAGAAATACTGTTATGAGATTATGCCATCCACACTTCCGTCACGTTAATTGGTTGTTTCTTAAAGTTGTAAATAGATAAGCTAAATGAGGTTAGGTTCTACCTTTTGTGTTTCCACGTGTGTTCTATGTTGTTATTGACATGCATATTTATTTTGACTATGTAAGGGATAAGATCAAAAGGTATTTATTTAAACGGAGTTTGCCCTATATAATCTCCATATGAATCTATTCAAATAATTTTAGGTAACTAGCTAATTTTGTACTCATCATAGCTTTGAAGATAGAATGTTTCATTGTTGAGCTTCGACATCATATAGATTGTGTGGATCTCATTTTGAGAGTCGAAACTCTCATGCCATGCCTTATTTGTTTTGTAATAATATTCTTCTTCTTATTATATTTTTCCTTTTTTGTGTCGACGTGGGAATGATATATCCTACTTAAATTTTGCGTTTGTGTGTAGGAGACTTTTCTTTTCTCTTTATTAAGACCACATGAATTTAATTCTTAATTTTCACATAAAGCCCAATATATGATTGATCTCAATAATGAATGGTCAAGTCTAGATAGAAGAGGAGCAATTTCAATAATGATGGAGTGGAACATGGTAGTGAAAGCTCAAAGTTAAATTGTTTGTGCCACAAACCGGGTGCTAAAGCTCGAGTATTGAGAGGTTATTTTGCCAAGAGAGGATTTTCACTAAATTGAACACTATAAGATCTTTATCCAAGGCAAGATTACTCAACCAAACATACATATATGAACCTATACTATTCTTGCAATGCAAGTTGTAACAGATTTCATGGCAAAATACTCAGATAAAAAGTGCACCCTCACTTAAATTCATTAATCATGCCATCTATGAGTTTTACTTTTGTGTAGCTTAAAAGTCGATTTGTAGACTCGGTTTTGATTTGATTACGTCTACGTTGATATGTAGTACACGTTTAATATATACTTTCTTTAGTTTTCATATAGATTTTATTTGGTTTTTTATCACGTGATGCTTTTTATAATACAAGATCTGTAAATGAGTCTGCTGATTTGCTTTTATATTATATTTCACATAAACATATTTTTTAACCACATCCCAAAACTAAAGCAAACGGAGTTTCATACTTAAAGAATGGGAATAAGTTAGGAGTAATGCATATGCAATCCATATAGCCCTTGGTTCTTTGTTTTAAATATTTCCCCGACAAAAATCTATATCACAGCTCATCTTTTCATTGTAAGTGCATTAAAACCTGTACATCCATCTTCCTTTGAATTTGTTTGATGAGTGGAAAATTGTATTTATTATTTTTGTTTGACGAGTTCTTCAAGATCATTGAACTTTAAATGGATCTAGATCTAGTTGGAATAATCAACGGGATAGATATGAATGGCTATGCAAGATGTTAGAGCACATCTATATTGTAGGTTATAAAATCATATAGTTATGTTTTGTTGTTATTGGTGTCTTTCATATAATTGTTATGTGGCTGACGTATATATGAATAGGTCTCTTAGATATATAATCTAAGACATACTAAGGTGTAAACATGTCAGATTTAGGGTGTACATTGAATGACACAGTGGAGATTTGACAAACTTATTAATTATTATCATGCGCAATTCATTGGTCTACTATTTATGTTGATAGTGCGTGTTGTGCAAGATATTGTTTGTGCTTAACAATGCTACACAATAATAGTTTCGTGGTCATTTGTAAATTTCTAACATAGTTATATGCATGCAGAATGCATAGTCTTTTACTTTTATATTTTTTTTCCTTAAGTCAACACATTTGGAAACATGCAAAAAAGAGATCCTGTTGTCGGTAACATAATGATGTCCAGGCTATGAAGATAAAGTTTCCAAATAAATTTAACAAGCCCGGCCATATTATATTGGGTATTTAGATTTTTGAATTTTAAGTAGACACTTGGATATTAAAACTTAATACTTGCTTGCAGTTGTGCATCGTACTGTACCAAAGCATTTTTGTCCTCGCTTTTATATGTATTTGACGTTGCTTAGTCTTAGTCATTCTATGCATGCTAGGCATTAGTGGTTTCTTATGTCAATTATTTTTTTATTTTTTTATTACATATATTTCTTAAAACTCATTAGAGATAACCTAAGGAAATACAACAATGCACCTGGCAATGGGAAAGTTGAACTGAGTAACCCCATATGAAAGTTATGAAGGCTGTGGTGGCAAAAGCCAAGAAGGCGAACCATAACACCCCAGGGATTCAAAATTGAAGAATAGTTGGAGTGACCAATCATCCCGCTGGTATGGTAATTATGCTCATAGATTGTATTTCATTAGTGATTATCTATATAGTTTTTCTACGTTATATTTTTTATTTCAAGTTGCTAATGCTATAGCCTAGAAGATTACAAGGTTTTTATTTCATTTCTATTATTGTAAATGTATATAATTAGTTGATTCTCAAAAAATTGGGTCCATATTCCATAGAATCATGTTTGTGCAACTCCTCATGATGCAATGAAATGGGTTTAGAGTTTTCATGTGAAATGGGTTTGACAGTTTTGTAAATTCGATATTGAATACTTTATGGTCATGATGATTGTTCAATAGACACGTCTTAATCTATTAGATGAGTTTGAACGTCTCCATACAGTTGTATTTTGAGGTAAAAAATATTGTAGTTTCATGGCATTAATTATTTATATTTGGGTGTTTCATTGCATGATGAGTGGGTTTACACGCACCAAGCATAGTAGCACTTATACAAGTATGCATTGGTAAGTATACATCATGTATTTTCACCCTTCAGAAACTAGCTCATGTTCAACATTATAGGTGCACAAGAATGCATTTGTAACTTTATTGTAGTCAGTATTGATTTTCATGTATGACTTTTAGGCTGTTGGTTCATTGATTCAGTTTTCTGAGCATAAATAAAAAATGTACATGAGTCATGAAATAGAAATGTCTAGAGTGTTTCATTCTTTCAAGGTCTTCCACAATGTGATAAGTATGCCAATAAACTATATGCTTACTGTAATGACCCATCTTGAGACTTTGTATGACCTTGGTGCTCATCTTGAAATAGACTTCCACGATGCATTATTATTATTATGATACGGGAGCAAAGGAACTGCTATTGCAGATACAATTGACAACTAGCTGTGAATCTATTCTTAATAGTATTGCGCTACACTTCAATCTGTTTAGTGTTGGTAATAGTGGCTGGTACTTATATTGTATTGTAAATTATCAGTCCGAAGTAGATCAAATGGCAAAAAAACCGAATGCACCACAATTTGAAGAGGATGATAAGGACCCACTTTTAGATATATCTTCAATGACTAATAGTAAGGAGCTTTGGCTTATTCAATGGCCAGTTAATCAAGTAATTATGTCTTCCCATTTATTAATTCTTTTTTTTTTTTTTTTTTTTTTTTTTTTTTTTTTAAAACTAATGCGAATAAGGAGCTTTGGTACGGTTTTTTCAGACTACTGATCTTGATGGGCAAGAGATAACATTTAAGTTGCAAAGGAATGAAAATTTTGCTAGCTTTGAGACTTTATCAGGTAAGATTATATCGTTGTTGTTTTGTTTTTTTTTTTTTTGTTTTTTTTTTTTTTTTTTTTTTTGCTTGAATTTGTGGGTTTTAACTTGAGAATAATGGCAGGGAAGTCTTATGAGTTGGTCAGCTTTGCTTCTCAAGTACATGATGCTACGGTGTTTCAATCTTTAGCGTTAGACACAAAAGTTGGTAAGTTGGGCATGTTATATCTCTACATATGGATATGAATGTGTTTATTTGTATGTATACTCCATTGACTGAGGGTTTGAATTCCTTTAGACTCCTTTGAGTCCTCTGTTTTTTTAGCTTGCAACATTCTTTTAGGATATTATTCTAAGGAATTTTGCATAAAAGGAGATTGAAAGACTCAACATAGACTTCCACGATGCATTGTAATAGTTGAGGTGTAGCTTGAAGCTAACTCTATTATTATCAATTACTTGATGTAGGAGCAAAGGAACTACTGTTGCAGATACGATTGGCAACTAGCTGATTTTATGCCCATGAAGATGCAAAGTTAGTGATAGTTGTTGTGCTGTCAACCCACGCATGTGAGAGGATACTATAAATTGCTTATAAATGCGACCAATAGCAAGACTTTTGAAGGCAGTTGGAGTTGTGAATCTATTCTTAATAGTATTCCGATACACTTCAATCTGTTTAGTGTTGGTAATAGTGGGCTGGTACTTATACTGTATTGTAAATTATCAACAAGGCTTCTATCGTATTAGAGACCTCTTAAGTGATAACTATCTGGAACTTATTTTTGTGAATTCTATATACTTGCCAATGGTATCTTGACAGATCTTAGTGCGTTTTCTAGATGCGGAGTGCACTATTTTTTTTTCCTGATAATTATGGAATGCTCTAAATGCTACATGTATATATATGATCTCAAAAACAAAATTGGAATTGTTTACATGGCATGCAATTATTGATATGTTTGTGTCAAAGGCGTGAAGAAGTCACAAGCAAATTTTGATGCATTTTAAGGGAAAGAAGAACAAGAAGGAAATGGTTGCACAAAACATAGCAGTTTTAAGAATTTTTGTTGCATTAAGAAAATTAAGAATACCCATAGAATTTGGAAAGCAAAAGAAAGCATGAGAAAAAGAGAAGAGTATAAACAATTGAAGTGAACTTAGCGACAATAATCATTAAAAAGGGTAGTAACAAAACTTGAGATGAAAGGACATTCGAATTACATAATGAGCACAAGAGAAACTTCTAGACATAGGTGACATTGATGGGCAATAATATAAAGGTAATGAATTAGATATCAAATTCTCTAGAGATAAAGGCTTCTGTTAATGTGAAAGCGTTTGTTATTATTTGTTTTAAGCGTAAGACAACATTTATATATATCGTAAGCAATAAGTGAGAATGCACCTAAAACAATCGAGTAAACGTCTAATTGGCCTCTAGAAGTTCAAATTACAAGGCCATTAGTATAAGGCACACCACTCTAAGGTAACCATGTGTCCCCAACTATAAGTTATGAGACAGTGAACTTGACCGCATCAGTGGCATCTATGATATGGTAACCAGGCCATGTAACTCTATTTGAAGGATTTGATCCTGGGCCGGAATTGTTGTATTCGGCATAATATAAAGTAGCCAGAGCGAAATCAACTGTAAAATCCTAGCTTCAAGTTTCTGTAACTGTAAAATTAAATATTATAGTAGCATAGTATATATTGTAGTCCATTATATTATATCAAAGGCAACTGTAATGATATTGATTTTGTTAAAAGAGGTTAACTGTGGATACTTGAAGTCGTGAACTATAAGTTTGTATAATTTTATCTTGATCTAATTTTTTTTCCTTCTTTATGCTAAGTGGGCCAACCAAGATATCAAGTAGTCCTTTATCACATGCGTATTTCATTGAAACTTATATATATAGTGATAACTATCTGGATATATATATATATATATATATATATATATATATATATATATTGGATGAGAAATAAAAAGCTTAAGACGTGCACTTATTTTGAATTGTGAATCGACAGTTTTTTGGATAGGAGCTGAGGCTTCTTTTGTATCGTGAAATTTGTTACATAATGCAACATCGGTTATCTTGCTTTCAGGGATATGGTAGAAATACTTGGAATCTAGAAGGGGTGAAGATTTGTCTTAGCAATGAATATATATTCAGACTCTTAGAGAGCTATCCAAGCCATAAATAGAAGAAAAAGATCGTTCTTAGAGCTGCTACAATTTGACCAGATAACACATCACTTGGAACACACATAAAGAATTGACACAACAATTTTCGGACATCTACAAAGAACTAATGTTATTCATTTAATTACAAATAGTTGCAAGTCTTTTAACAAAAATATATATTCATTTAACGGCACCGGCCCAAATATGAGAACACATCATTAATGAATAGTAAAAAAAAATAAACAACCACTCAAGGACATCGCCAGATAAACCAGCCATAAACCACTTTCGAATACGTCAATACTTTGACAGATTTAACTCTTCAACAGTAACCATTCCCAACAAGAAATGCTTTAGAAATCAATCAAGAGATGAAAAACCTATAAATTTACCCACCAACAACCTATAAATTTCAGCATTGGATTTCTTTTTCCATGATGATGAAAAACCTTACTTTACACATTACATGTACATCAGTACGCTTATCATGAACTTGGAAATGAACAAACGATAGAAAATTAGGAAACTATAAAAAACAAGAGCAAGTTCAAGGGATATTGAGAAAATAAAAGCATCTTTAAGAGTGACTGAATTTACTTATTCGCTAAAGTCAACTGAAGATAGATATTCGATAAATAGGTTAACCCATTTACTTTCTTAAAAAAGTGAGAGTGAGAATACACGTGTGGAAATTAGAGATACAAGTGGTGAAAATGAGACCATGTGTTAAGTATACTAATTAATGGGCTAAGAATTAAGCCAACATTTATCATAAAACCCATTAAAAAAATGATAATTAAAAGACAGCCCAAAATTTGGATATGTAATACACTATAAGGCCCATTGATAAAAAAAAAAAAAAAAAAAAAAAATCATTTAGTCTAACAAATTATTGGGCGATGGAAATTTTGATCAATTAATTTACTTTCTGAATTTCAATATGGTTTGGAAGTAAGATTTTTGATACATAATAAAAAAAAAAAAAAAAAAAAAAAAAAAAAAATATATATAAAAACGGTCCATTTTCGTTGACCGGTCCAAAAATCTAGTTTTTATATATATTCTGAGCGCAAGCGTTTTATTTGTCTCCCTTTGGAATAAAATTAAGGACAATTCTATCTTTCCTCGTAGCCGAACAAACGTGCGTTTTTTATTTCCAAATTAGAAAACCAACTGAAA
Organism: Coptis chinensis; assembly: GCF_015680905.1. Taxonomy (NCBI): domain Eukaryota; kingdom Viridiplantae; phylum Streptophyta; class Magnoliopsida; order Ranunculales; family Ranunculaceae; genus Coptis; species Coptis chinensis. Next base: position 77,744,650 of record NC_141463.1, on the reverse strand, counting down.
TAGGAAAGGTGAACGTGAACCTATAAAAAGGTTTCCCACACAAAATATTTTTGCAGGAAAACCAAAGGGAAATAGAGGTTCTCAAAAACCATGACTAAATTCCAGCACATGCAGAAAAATTACAACTTTGGTGTTTTCGCAGACGGTACTGATGAAAGCAGCAGCAGGAAAAGAAGAAAAAAGGATGTGTCTACAAATAAGTATGATTTTACTAAACCTGTTAATTTTGTTTCTTCTACTACTGTTATGCCTAATCATGAAACTGATTGTAATAATGCAGATGATAGTAGAAAAGAGGTTAAGATTGGTGAATGTAATGGGCTTGGTTTAAATTGTGGATTAGGGTTAGGCTCAAATTCGTCCAAGGACGAAGATGCCAGTTTTCTTCCTATAGACTTTGGGAGGAAGATTAAGGAAGGGGCAGTGAGGCCAGAGAAATCGAAGGTGGGGAAGAGGGAGAATGTTGATGCAGGTGATGTGGGGGTGTTTGAGAAGCATACAAAGGGGATTGGGAGTAAAATATTATATAAGATGGGGTATAAAGGAGGTGGATTGGGGAAGAATCAGCAAGGTATTGTAGCTCCGATTGAAGTGAAGTTGCGACCGAAGAATATGGGAATGGGTTTTAAGGATTATAAAGAGATGAAATCAATGCCTGCATCGAAAGAGTATGTCGAGGAGATGCCCAAGGTTTTGCTTGATGTGAGTCAGTCAAAAGAAAAACTCTGGTCGAAGCAAAACCGCCGGAAGAAGAAGGAGATGTACGTCATGTCTGAAGTGCTACTGGCTAGTAAGGAAGAGAAAAGTGTTGACATTGTTCAGACAGTTATTGATATGAGAGGACCACAGGTTCGGGTTCTGACAAATTTGGAGAACTTGCACACTGGGGAGAAGTTGAAGGATAGTGATACCTACCTGCCTGAGCTTCAGCACAATATCAAGTTGATTGTCGATCTAGCTGAATTTGATATCCAGAAGTTGGATAGAGATTCAAGGAATGAGAGAGCCCATGTGGTGTATTTACAAAAAGAAAAGGAGAAGCTTCAAAGGAATTCGGATATGCAGAGGAAGCAGCTGGATCGTTTGCTAGACATAGCTCAGGTGGTTGAACGGATAGAGCAGGAGAACTCGTTAGGTATGCTAACAATAGACTCACTACTTGAGTCATTTGGTGACTTGCGGAGGAGACACGTGGATGAGTACAAGCTCTGCAATTTGGCTTGTGTTGCAAGTGCTTTGGGATTGCCTTTGCTTATTGGAGTGTTTCAAGGATGGGATCCTCTACAGCATCCTTTACATGGGGTGAAAGTCATGTCATCCTGGAAGAACTTGTTAGAGGAAGATAGTCATTTTGACGCACCATCACCTTTTACTCAATTGGTAATGAAGGTCTTTCTCCCTGCAATTAGAATATCTGGGACTAATACATGGAATCCTAGGGACCCTGAACCAATGCTCAAACTTTTGGAATCATGGGAGATGCTACTGCCTGTTACAGTGCTTGAGACCATTGTAGATAATGTGGTCATGCCGAAGTTATTGTGTGCTGTGGAGACGTGTGATCCACTCAAAGAGGATGTCTCAATTCATCTGTGGGTTCATCCATGGATACCGTTATTAGGTAAAAAGCTGGAGAGTTTGTACAGAACCGTTCTGTTTAAACTGGGAACGGCTATTCGTGGGCTGAAGAATCCCAGCGAAAGTGTTGTGTCTGCTTACTTGAAGCCAACTGACGTGTTTGCTTACGCTAGATTGTCGTATGCTAAAATTTCTCCATGGAAAACTGTGTTTGGTCCAGCCAGTTGGGAACATCTCATTGAGCGATATGTAGTTCAGAAATTGGCAAGCACACTGCAAGAGTTTCAGGTTATGCCCTCAATTCAAGAGGTAGCTCCGTTTTCTTGGGTAATGTCCTGGGCGTCTGTGGTTCCAGTTAACCACATGGTTGCAATGCTGGAGGTCAATTTTTTCCCCAAGTGGCAACAAGTTTTGTTCCAGTGGTTAAGTTCGAAGCCTAAATTTGGAGAGGTCAGCCAGTGGTTTTTGGGCTGGAAAGGACTTCTGGCGGAGGAACTACTGGCTAATGCTCGTGTTGGGTATCATATAAATGTAGGGCTTGATATGATAGAACAGGCTGTTGAGGATAAGGAGGTGGTACATCCTGGTGCCGTGGAAAATATTGGCTACCCTAAGGTGACTGAGAAAAGGAAGTTTGACACTCACAATAAGGCAGCAGACTATGCTCAACAAGAAGATAACATGGGCGGAGAAGTTAACATGGATGGTACGGGTGATATGCCTGTTATGAGTTTGAAAGAAGCCATTGAGGATTTTGCACAGAAGAATGAGTTGCTCTTTATGCCGAAGCCCGGCAGAACACATAATGGTTTTCAGATATATGGCTTTGGTAACATAAGCGTATACATAGACACTTTAAATTATAAAATTTTTGCACAAGCTAAGGAATGTTGGTCAGCAGTAACTCTTGAACTATTGAAGGAGATGCATTATTGTTCCGGTCCATTGCAACACTAAACTATCTTGGTTTGATAGCTCCCAAATAGGTATGCTCCATTGCTGCTGAGAAACCAAGTTACATGGAATGGGGAAGGCCTGTGGCATATGGATTACTACTTTATCGAATTTGATGGGTTGTTTTGTGCATAGACAGTTGGACTTGTTAAATTTCTCAAGTCGTGTTCCCTGAAGCTCTATTTATAAACGGATTCTTGGTTTCCCAGCTTTTGTCTTTTTGTTTGATGAATGATCTAACTGATGAAGAAAAAATAAAAAGAATGAATGATCTTCTCTTGAGCTTTTTTCTAGACTTGTTAACTATTTCATTTTTCAATCGTACTTGGTTCAGGGTAGGATTAGCTTTGATATCTGTCTTACTGTCCATCCTCTAAGAGCAACTCCAATGGACAGCTGCTAAATTGGGCTGCTAAAATGTGTCACATAGGCCTTTTAGCTTGCCTAGTCAAATTTGGCACCCCAAAATCAAAAAACCAATCCAATCGCGTTTTCTGTTTTGAAGTGCTAAATGATACGGACGGCATAGTTTTTGCTGTCCGTCCATTATTTTGTAACTCAAGTTGAAATGATACGGACGACATAGTTTTTGGACGGACGACAAAGTTTAACCGTGTTCGTGATTCCGAACGAAACCTCAAAATTCCGCCCAATATTTCGGTTTTTCAAAAAACTGGAATTCCGAATATAGAGTCGAAATATTGATTATTCCGAAATCAATCGAAATTCCGAATATGATAGGGGTCGAAATTTAATAAATTTCGGTTTTTGGATTTGTCGGAATTTCAAGAATTTTGAAATCCCGAACTATGAGTTTAACACACAAACGTTCATTGAAATTTAACACATGAACGGCAGAAACTATGATGTCCGTCTCCTGAACTTATTATAGCAGCTACTAGCGAAGGTCTTAACTTTGGTTGAGTTTTTGACTTCTTCAAAATTTAAGACCACTTTTAGTAGTCCCATTGGAATGACATTTTTGTAATTGGGGTGTTATATTTGCCTTTAGCAGCCCATATAGCCCCCCATTGGACTTGCTCTAAGTGAGTTACTTTTAAGCTAGACAAAAATAGCAATAAATATGCACCTTCATATAGTCATATCAAATAAAGACCCAAGATTGAATGGGAGGACTAGGAATTAGAGATTTCGGTACGGCCACTTGCTCTGGTAAGATTGCTTGGCAGCTTCTAAATAATCCGGCCCTCACACAAAGGGTTATCTTCCTCCTCCCATAAAAAATGATTCATTGTGGTTTTGGAAAACTTGCCATGCTAGTATCTCCTCTATCATGAATAATGCTATTTGGGAAATTGGTGATGGTGCTAACATCAACATCTGGACCGAATCTTGGGTTCCTAAAGATGGTGGGGCAGTATGCATTTACGGGCCTAGGCCTAGATTGGCACCTGAAAGAGTTTCTGAACTCTTCTACCCAAACACAAAATCTTCTTCTACTCAAACACAAAATCTTGGAACATCAACCTGCTTGAATCTCTCTTCTCAAGTTTTATCTTGGGGAATATTTTGAACATTTATGTGACAGCTTATTTCGCGAGAAGAATATTTGTTTTGGGGTGGTACAAAAAATGGGTCCTTCAGCATCAAATCCTTCTATGAGTACCTGAGTGTCGCTAATATTAAAAAACCCATTGTGGATGTTCCATGCTTTTTTCTTAATATTTGGAAATCTTTTGGGAACCCAAGGACCGAGATTTTTGCTTGGAAATGCATTCATGACATTGTCCCAACTAGAGAGAGAATCAATCGTATATTTGCTATCAAAGATTAAAGGTGTGTTTTTTGTAAAGCACCGATTGAAACTTTACACCATCTGCTCCTTGCTTGCCCCTTCACTAGGGCGGTTTGGTTTGCTACTCCGTGGCATATACGCATCGACTTCTTCAAATCTTTAACAGTTAAAATTTTTGTTGGCCTTTGGTTTAAACCACCACCTGATTGGCCTGTAGAGTTAGAGGAATGGAAGTTGACATGCCTATACATATATTGGTCCATTTGGAAAGAAAGATGTGTCCTTATTTTCTCGAAAAAAATAGGTGCCTTACCAACTAATATTGCCAACACAACTGCCCAACTCAAATCTCTACACCTCATGAAACAATTTAAAAATCCACTACAACCATCCACCCTTCTACCTCGAAACAATAGTTGGTTTGCTCCACCTTCATCCTATGTCAAACTTAATGTGGATATTGCTTTCTTTTCGGAATGTAAACCTATTGGTATTGGTTATGTTATGCGTGATGACAGTGGCTATTTCTTAGCAGTAGACACAACCAAAACAAGTGGATGAGACACCGAGGAGAGAGAGGGCAGGGGGCTCAAATGCACCATCCAATGGGCATACGTCCTAGGCTACCAAAGAATAATACTATAAATTGATTACAAGAAAGTAGATGATTTTTGAAATAGACTAGCTGCTAACAACGAGAGGACAGTCAGTACTGTTATCATAGATGCACAAGAATTTACATCCTCTTTTGACTCCGATCTTTACTTGTAACCCATATAGATAGATCTTGTAATAAAGTTGCACACCTGTTAGCAACCAAGCCTATTCATCTCCAGGACTGTTTCTGGGAGTTGGAAGTTTTAGGGTTAACCGATACCAATCGATCCCCACTACAGAGATAACTTGTAATATGAAACACTACAACTCCAGACAAATTCTAAATATTCACTACAACCAACCTAACATGCCCAACTCTCTAAACAACTATCAACAACAAATAATAATATAAAGAGAAGAACAAGCATACCACAACACAAAGATGTACCGTGGTTGGGCCAATGGTACCTACTTCCACAAAAGCTAATCCTTTTATAAAGTGGAAAAGAAGATTACAATCACTCCTCTCAAGTCTTTCCACCTTACTAGATCACTCCTCTCTCTTTACAAGCTTTTCTGGATACAAGGGTTTTCTCTCAATCTTGATTGCTCTCAAAATTGGGTTTCTTTCAGACTTAGGTTTTCCAAAACCTTACTTATGGTTTTTATAGTAACCCACAATTTTGTGGTTACTGTAGCAAAATAGAAAACTACGAAAATAGACATGGGCGCGAGAGCGCTCTCAGTAAGGCCAAATCCGAGCGCGCGCGCCCTCAACAACCTGTTCGATGCACCAATAACTTGGGCGCGGGAGCGCCTCGGGCTAGACCAATTTGAGCGCGCGCGTGCTCAAACCTCTTCACGCGAACATGGCTGATTTCTCTCCTCTTCCTCATGTGGGGATAACTCCAACAATCTCCCCCTCCCGAATAGTAAGGGGGGATACCTCCATGCATTCCCAAATCAACAGGAGGAGTTTGTTACCATTCCGATGATAGCACAATAAACATCAAACTTATCTTTCGATAAGACTTTGGTCATCATATCCACCTATTCTTGTCGGTATGGATCTTCTCAATACACAAATGCTTGTCTTCGAGTACTTCTCTAATCCAATGATGACGCACATGTATGTGCTTGGATCTAGAATGAAAACTCGAATTCTTGCTCAAATGAATGGCGCTCTGACTGTCACATAGAACTACAAACTATTTTTGCTTTAGCCCTAGTTCATCGAAGAACCTCTTCATCCATAATATCTTTTTGCAACACTCAATGGTTGCAATATACTCAGCTTCTGTAGTGGAGAGGGCAACACACTTTTGTAACTTAGATTGTCAAGAAACTGCTCCCCCTGCAAAAGTAACTAGATAACCGGAGGTGGACTTCATCGAGTTAACATCACCTGCCATGTCTGCATTAGTGTAGCCTTCAAGTAAGGGTTTACTTCCACCAAAACACAAACACAATTTGGAAGTGCCTTTGAGATATCTCAATATCCACTTAACACCTTGCTAATACTTTTTACCCGGATTTGACAGAAATTGGCTTACAACACCAACGGCGAAAGCAATATCCGGTCTTGTACACACCATTACATACATCAAGCTGCCCACTGCGGATGCATAAGAAATCTTTTCCATCTGACTCTGCTCATGCTCACCCCTTTGGACATATCTCTTTGGTCATGCGGAACTGGCTACCAAGTGAACAACTGGCTGGCTTCGCTTGATCCATGTTAAATATCTTCAATACCTTCTCAATGTAGCTTTCTTGAGAAAGCCATAACTTTCCACTCTTTCTATCATGAGTGATCCACATCCCAAGTATATGCTTTGCTTGACCCAAATCATTCATCTCAAAAGACTTACTCAAGTCTTTCTTCAGCTTGGATATCTTGTTGATGTTTGGGCCAACTATGAACATATCATCCACATACAACAAGAGCACTATGAAATCCCCATCTGAAAATTTCTGAACAAACACACAATGATCGGAAGCAGACTTCTTGTATCCTTGCTTCACCATAAAGGAATCAAACTTTATGTACCACTGTCTCGATGCTTGCTTTAATCCAAACAAGCTTTTTATCAGCTTGCATACTAGGTGCTCTTTGCCTTTGACTTCAAACCCCTCTGGCTGGTCCATGTAGACATCTTCTTCAAGGCCTCCATGAAGAAAAGTTGTCTTAACATCTAGTACTTGTGGTTAGACCCAATACCACCCGGATAGAAGTCATCTTCACTACAGGAGAGAAAATTTCATCAAAGTAAATCTCTTTCCTTTGACTGAATCCCTTCATAACAAGGCGAGCTTTGTGCCTTGGGTGTGGATTATTTTCCTCATGTTTGACTTTGTAGATCCACTCATTCTTGAGAATTTTTCTTCCTTTCGATTTCTCAACTAACTCATAAGTGTGATTCTTATGCAAAGAATCCATCTCATCATGCATGGTCTTCAACCACTTCTCTTTGTTTGTACCTTCAAGAGCCTCTTGATAGTACATAGGTTCTCCACCATCAGATAGTAAAGCATACGTATGTGGTGGATACCTCATGAAGCTTGTCTCTCTCTGTCTGACCTCCTTATCCCATCTACTTATGGCTCAGGTAGATGCACTTCTGCTTGCTCAGGTGGTGGTTCATGCACTTCATCTCCATCTTCTATATCAATAGGTTTTATCCCATCATGAGCAATAGGATCATCATCATGAGCTTCAAACCCATGGTTCTCTGCATTCTCAATGCCTTCTGCACGTTCTACAGTATGAACTTCTGGTCCTGAATCAACAAGATCATTAGTGAAAGCTTGTAGCTTCTCACCCTCCTCAAAGTCTGCTATGGTTTGGTCTTCCAAGAACACAATATCTCGACTTCGGATTACTTTCTTGTTAATAGGATCATAGAGTTTGTAGCCAAACTTCTCATCCCCATAACCCAGAAAAATGCACTGCTTGGCTTTGTCATCAAGCTTGGATCTCTCATCCTTGGGAATATGAACAAATGCCCTGCACCCAAATACTCTTAAGTATCCATAATCTACATCTCTGCCTGACCATAATCTCTCTGGATAATCACTATTCAGAGGCTTTGACAGCGATATGTTGATCACATGCATGGCTATACACATTGCTTCTACCCAGTAACTTCTAGGTAACTTAGAGTGAGACAACATGCATCTCATCCTCTTTACAATGGTCCGATTCATTCTGTCAGCTATTCCATTATGTTGTGGTGTCTTGGGAGCGGTCTCCTCATGACGAATCCCATGACTCTTGCAATACTCTTCAAATGGCCCTATGTACTCACCCTCATTATCTGAGTGAATACACTTCAAAGGCTTCTCTGTCTCTCTTTCCACCATGCTATGGAAAGTTTTGAACACACCAAGTACTTCATCCTTGGTCTTCAGACTATATGCCCATATCTTTCTTGACGCATCATCAATGAGAGTCAAGAAGTACAAAGCTCCCCCGTGGGACTTTACTTTCATATGATCACATAGGTCAGTGTGAACTAGCTCAAGGACATTGTCCTTTCTGTGAGACGGGAATCTTTGGAAAGACACCTTGTGTTGCTTTCCTACCAAACAATGAGTACATTTATTTAAATGCTTACCTTTAATGTCTGGCAAGGCCTTTTGCTTGGCAAGAACTTCCATGCCTTTTTCGCCCATATGACACAGTCTCTTGTGCCATAGTTTGGAGAAAGCTTCTTCTTCTGCCGCATTTACTTCTTCTTTACACAAACTAGCCTGTGTCTTGTAAAAAGAGCAAGTTTTCTTCCCTTTGGATGCTACAATGGAACCTCTGCTCAGTTTCCATACCCCGTTGCCAAACGAGTTTACAAAGCCATCATCATCTAACTTTCCAGCGGAAATCATGCTTAGCCGAATGTCAGGCACATGTCTTACATCCTTGAGTGTCAAGGTGTATCCGACATTGGTTTCTATATGAACATCCCCAATGCCTGCAATCTTCGAAACTCCACTGTTGCCTATCTTCACTTCACCATATTCACTATAGTTGTAGGTAGTGAAGAATCCCATGTGCGGTGTGATGTGATAAGATGCTCATGTATCTATCACCCTCTCTGTATCCTGGCATGAGGTACTATGACAGCACACATCACATTTTGACACAATTTCCACTAGATCGTCGACTAGTGCGGTAGTATATCTGCCTTTGTTTCCGTTCCTCTGTACCATGTCTTCATGTACACAATTATTCTTCTCATCCTTCTCAGTGTTCTACACTCATACCTAAAGTGACCCTTGGTGGCACAATAGTAACATTGTCTCTCTGTCTTAGGAGTTCTAGTTTCACCCCTAGATTTGCTTCTATCATCACCTCTAGAATGAGATGGTTTTCTGCTTTTACCTCTCCCCCGCTTCTCTGTGACAAGTATCTCTTAGTGAGAGGAGCTGCTTCTTGAACCCCTTCTTGTCTCCTCATTCAATAATGCCCCGGTAGCCATCTCTATGGAAATAACTCCATCCTTAGCGGCTCCGTTGAGAGAAACTGCTAACGGCTCCCAATTGTCGGGTAGAGAGTTTAATAGGAACAAAGCCTCAACTTCGTCTCCCATATCAATCTTCATAAAATGCAGCTGATTGATGGTATTCTATACTTCATTAAGATGCTCAGACATTGAAGAACTTTCTTTGTACTTCGTGTTGGCAAAATTCTTAATGAGTAGCACTTTGTTTCCGGCCGACTTCCTCTCATAGAGGTCTTTGAGTTTCTTCCACAAGCCAAAAACTGTAGTCTCTTGGGATACATGGTGGAAGACACTGTCGTCAATCCATTGTCGAATGTACCCAATGACTTTTCTGTCAAGCTTGCTCCACTCTGCCAAAGGAATCACTTCCAGTTTTCTCCTCCATTTTCAATGGGTTGTGCCAAGTCCTTGCAATATAGCAAGTCTTCCATCTTGACTTTCCAAATGGTGTAGTTAGCTCTATTCAAACTAATCATGCAAGTGTTCACGGAATGGTCCATCTCTACAAGTTATTTTAACTCAAATTTTCTCTCAGGAATTTCGTCAAACACCTTCCGAGCAAGATTTAGATAACAACCTAAGTTAATCTAACCTGGCTCTGATACCACTTGTTGGGGTTAACCAATACCAATCGATCCCCACTATACATATAACTTGTAATATGAAACACTACAACTCTAGACAAATTCTAAACATTCACTACAACCAACCTAATATGCCCAACTATCTAAACAACTATCAACAACAAATAATAATGTAAAGAGAAGAACAAGCATACCACAACACAAAGATGTATCGTGGTTCGGCCAATGGTGCCTACTTCCACAAGAGCTAACTTTTTATAACGTGGGAAGGAAGATTACAATCACTTCTCTCAAGTCTCTCCACCTTACTAGATCACTCCTCTCTCCTTACAAGCTTTTTTGGATGCAAGGGTTTTTTTCAATCTTGATTGCTCTCAAAATTGGGTTTCTTTCAGACTTAGGTTTTCCAAAACCTTACTTCTGGTTTTTATAGTAACCCACAATTTTGCAGTTACTGTAGCAAAATAGAAAACTACGAAAATAGACATGGGCGTGGGCACGCTCTTGGTAAGGCCAAATTTGAGCGCGTGCGCCCTCAACAACCTGTTCGATGCACTAGCAACTTGGGAGAGGGCGCGCTCAGACCTCTTTAGGCGAACATTGTTGATTTCTCTCCTCTTTCTCATGTGAGGGATAACTCCAACAGGAAGCACCCATTTGGTTACAAAGGCTTGTGGAGGATAATCTAAGTCAATGTAATTATGAGGTGGTTGCAGCACCATAGAAGGCAATAGATGCATGTCTATATAGAGAACGAATTTGTGGACATGACATCAAATTTCTGTCCACAGGACCCCATCACCTAATTGGACCACGTCTCCTATTTCACCAACTGGACTAAACAAACTTGGCACGTCAATTTTCTTTTTTCATTTTTTTTTCTCTTTTTTATAGCAAAACAAAATAAAAAGAAAACTAAATAGATAATTAAAAATAAAGCACGAGTTCTTTGGTCTTTATTCTCTCCTCTTAGCCCCTCTCTATGTTACGTGTCCTCCATCTTATCCTTTAGTTTTTTCGAGGTTTTAGCAAGACTATTCTCTAGCTTCAATTTCAGATGGGTTTAAATAGTGAACAATGATATAATGATATACAGGAAGATAGACTATTCTCTGGCTTCAATTTCAGATGGGTTTAAATAGTGAACAATGATATAATGATATACAAGAAGATGGTGTGGATGGCGGAAGAGAATAGACAAGTTCAAATCAATGGTGCAAATTGCTTTAATTTCATACGGTTGGATGGGCTACAATTCAGATTCGTTTTGAAAGCAATTAGGGGAAAGAAATCTATGAATTTGTGTATTCGACACAATTCCTCACAATTGTTTGACAAAATGTTTTAGTAGCCTTTTCTTGCATGTCTTTTAAACCTCTACTATCTCAAAGTTCTCTGGTCAGCATGAACAACAATTTGATTGCTTTCAAGAAGAATGTAGTAGTAATGATATGGAAATGCTTGGCGTGTATGTAGCGAAAGTGTCATTTTATTTTTATGAGATGAATCTTTATGTTGGTGTCCTGTATTGTGTTTCAGTTACAAGGCTTTCATTTGTGTTCAGTGTCCCTGTATTGTGTTTCAGTTACAAGGCTTCCATTTGTGTTTAGTGTCCCTGTATTGTGTTTCAGTTACAAGGCTTTCATTTGTATTGTAACTCTTGTAACATAACAACAATGTTTTGGATTCAATCGCGTTGCGTTGTAAATCTACCGATTCGTGAATTTTGAATTTCCAAACTATCTTTCCAAATTTACTTATGATGAGCCATGTCAGCTGGTCTCCCAGTGCAAGAAAGGCTTTCTTAAGAATAGCTTGCAGTTAGTTTCTCCAACAATAAACGTACTAGCAAGACATACTATCTGAGTAGCAGAAACACAAACGTGAGCACGCACATACATATATATGTATAAATCGACCTACAATAAGAATTCTAAACTTGCTGAGCAAATATATTGGCTCAATATATTGATATGAAAATAGTTTTTTACAACAAGAATTCTAAGAGGTCTTCCCACTTAAAACACTTAAATATTTGCTCATAGTTTTCCAAGTTTGTAGCATGCCGCAACTTGATCTGCACCTCCAAGCATTCAACAATTGCGTCATGTGTAGTCAAATGTGCACTTGAGCTTCTCTAAACATGGATGCAGGTGCAATAGGCAATTTACAAAAAGAAATGGATCCACTTCAATTCACAAAAGGGCATCCAGTTAAATCTACCAAAAACATACCACTAAATAAAAATACTAACAAAAATTTACAAAATATTTGTCCATCATCCCAAACCGTATTATTTTGATCAATACGGAAAATCTAATCTTCGCACAGGTGCTCGATACTCTTGGATATTTGTAATAGATGCCTACAAAAAGTTCAAGCTTAGTAAGTGCCAATACATGCAATAAGATTATACTTCTAATTAATTAGAAAATCAAAAATATTTAGAGATTGCATATGGGAAGTACTTAAAAAATAACCTGACTAGGTTGGTTTGAGGCTAAGGTTTCTCCCTGTATATGTGATGTGGTTCTATTATATTCTCTAGTACCACCAACAAAATTAGACATGTTCCCCTGTATGATAAAATAACATGCAACTTAGATTGTTAGATGTCGAAGCACATGTAAGTGTAAAAAAATAGAATTTCTATGAAATGAAGTATGACCTCCATGGGCTGATTAAAGGTTAACGACCCTCCTTGTGCAATCTGCATGGCCTCATTTTTTTCTCCTTTGCCATCTGTGAAAACAAACCGCATTGTAAATTTTTTTGTGAACAAACTCAACTAAGATGCACATAAATTCGTGAAAACTAAGAACATGTATTTACCCATTTCTTTTGAACTGCCTTTCTTCTTTCGTGGTCTTTTCTCCAAACAACCCTTTATTCGACCTCCTCCTTTAGGTCGGCCTGGACCTCTTCTTGTTAGTGGGTTTTTAACTTGTCCATCTTCCATAACATTTGGCATTGAACTGTTATGATGTCCTTCCTGACTAGATTTGTTCGAGGCTAATGTATTTCCCTGTATGTGTGATGTGGTCATATTTTCTTTTCTAGTACCATCAACAAAATTAGACATGTCCCCCTATATAATAAAATAACATACACTTAGATATTAGAGTACATGGAAACATAAGAACATTGAACTTGGGTGAAGTGAACTATGACCTCGGTGGGATGATTCAAGGTTGATGACCCTCCTTGAAGATTCTGCATAGCCACATTTTCTTCTCCTTTGTCATCTGCAACAACAAACCACGTTATAAATTTATTTCCGAACAAAATAAACTAAGATGCAAATAAGTTAAACAAAACTCAGAGTATACATTTACCCATTTCTTTCGAATTGTTTTTTTTTCCGACCTCCTTGAGAGACACCTTTTCTTTTATTTGAGCTTGTTCTAGTTTCTTCCTCGCAGTTCTCAATTGCATCCACCTCGGCCTCTATTTGTAACATCTTTGATTTCATAATCATATGCAAAGTTTCAGATTTCGCACCTTTAGCAACAACTCTTTGTGAAATATGTGAAAGCTCACTGTAACGAGCAGTGAATTCTGGATCAATGTCACATGGAATTGCATATCCATAGGAGTCATAGACAACCTCATTTGTTACATTCTTAGTTCATCTCTTCAAATAGTATTGAGATGGTAAACTTGAAAAATCTAAGTCACGAAAAAGTTTTAAAGCATGACAGCAAAGAACCCCATGAAACTCAAACTTTCTACAAGTACATTGCACTGACTTATTGGTTACATTAAAAGTAACTGTTGTCACGCCCCGAGACCCAACACACATCCCGAGGACAAGGAGTGAATCTTCGAGGCCGACACCATCCCAATTCTAACAAAATTTCGGCAGAGTTTCCTTTGTTTAATCGACGTTTCGTATACCAAAAACCTGTCATAATACCTGGACATCGCATAATTCATCCTTCCAACAACCATATATATAGAACTAACCTTATACACAACAGTATATACATCCACCAAATGTTTAAGTGTAACAGCTAATCAATTACATCAAGTATTACATCAAAATGAGCGAAGCTCTCTCTATACAACCAAAAGGAGTTAATTTCACCCTATACCACAAAATAACTTGACCCTGTCCCTCGTCAAGCATAAGGAAATCTGCCCAAATCCCCATAACCTTCCTCACTAGTGGTAGGAAAAGCCTCTTCCATAATTGGCTTGGCTGAAATGTTAATGTAGGATAAGCAAACAACTATGCCCAGTAGAAACGCACATAACCAATAAATAGTCTACTTATAGAAAACATTTAAAACATGCAGGGTTTCCATAATAATATCCAAATATCGTGACTATGTAATACATCACTAACTAGTAGAATCATTTCGACATGCTTCGTTAATATTCAAAATATAGTTTTCACAATCATCATACAACTATTGTGGCCGCTGCATCCTATTAGAATGGTGAGGGTACGACTGGTACTCGGCTCGATCCGCAGCATATCTCGGTTTAGTACTTTTTTCTGTGTGAACCATGCACCATTGTTTTCCGATTTTACCGGCAGGGAGTTGAAATGTTGTTGTGTTCTTACACACAAAATCCCCAAAGCTTTTAGGGCTCAGGTGGGCCCTGTGATCACGACCCCCATACGGGTTGTCACCTAACTTACGGTGGTCAACCGTTCGACGACCGACCGCTTTCGGGATCGGGATCGACACATCTAGGAGTGGACTAAACTCTCACTCCTCGCGTCTAAACCTCATCGAGGTAACATATAACCTCACACAAACTAAGCACCATATAGCATGACACGTACAAACATGGTTATCTAGAAAAGTAAAAAGGGAATTCCCGGACTACATCTTGTGATGCATCCCTTTAAAGGTGGCCCACCACCTCGAAAGGTGTACACCACAGTTGTAATCCTAGAGCGAACTGTCGTCTCTGGAAATGCGACAACAGTTCCTTCTTTATAGGAATTCACCAATTTTTTTCCAAACCCCTCGTGATAAGCATAGTAATATATATACTTGTATTACCGATTATTTCCAAATACTATAGTTACATATTTAGTTTTTCTTTTAAAACCGTTGGTTCTGTATATGTGAGTTCCTGGATTTCCAACCATCGAGTAATGCAATCTTATGACTCCCAAACGGGCTAGTCATAGTAAATGACAACCGATGATTCCCAAACGGCGAATCATCGTAAATAACAACGAACCATCCGTGGAACAATCCAAAACCTCACACATAATTACAAACAACCGGGTAATCCTTACCCGCATTAAAAAAATCCATCTCTCTGTCTCTTTACTGAGACAAGAGACGAGAACCCTTCCCAAAACCAATTTTGCTCTTTTAACAAAGAAAATAAAACCCCGTTACCCAATTTCGCAAAACCATTTCACACGAAACCTATTCATATATTTAGTTTATATCGAGGAAATCTAATGTAAAACATGAATATCACATATACATGCATGGTTGATACGCAAACTATCTCTTATCATTTTAAACAACTCAAATCATGTATGAAAATAAGCGGAGTATATATTGGTATGTAGGTTCCTACCTTAGCAAACTCCGTTCTCCTCAAGTCCACTTAACCGAATCCACTCTTATTTAACTCCTATAACAGCATATACACGTAGGTTATTAGAATTTATCGAACGATCGCAAAATTCTTATCTAACGTAAGTCGAGAAGAATCTCGACGCTACGAATTTGGTTTTAGGAAATTCTTCCTCTAACTACAGTTAACAGAGCTACAGGCCATTTCTAGCACTGTTACTCTGATAGGTCTCTGCAGGCCTTTATGCCCACACTAATCATATCACTTCCACTAACTATTAAGGTTTTTTTTTCCCCACAACTCCAACTACAACCAAATTCCACACCCTTCCATTCACATTAAATCTAGTAATAAAATAGGTGTGTGTTCATTCTCATTCAACCCATAATCAACATAATCTTAAACAAGGTATAGAACCATCCTGACTTCTCAAAAATGGAGTTAATGTATATATGATTCTTACCAAGTCAGTAAGATTAGCCCATTAGCTATCAGCTCCACCAATTTCGCTAAGCTGTCTCTCCTCTAACAGCTACTGTCGAATTTAAAACCCCCAATTCAATTAGTTTTCATCAATATATCCAATTCCATCTAAATCGAGTTTAAACTATCTAATTGAGAATAAAACTAACTCACCTTTCACTTTGGTATGACGGAAATTCGGGGAAATTCGAATCTCGCGTTGTCGCGAGAAGAAAACTCGATAGCCACTCCGGCACGTCCACAATTTCTAAACTTCACACTTGACTTTAGTGTTACAAGAGACGGGTGCGAAAACTGAAGGTTTTAATCGCTTGAAATTGGGCGAATTGGTTTTCTCTCTCCTAGGTTTTCAGTAGTGGGCAAAATGAAGAAGAAGAAGAACTTGGGTGCAATAGTTTTTTTTTTTTTTTTTTTTTTTTTTTTCACATGTTTAGCTAATTAGGCCCAAGCCCAATATGCCCAAATTAGGCTTAAAGTCCTAATTAACTTCTAACCACCCACTAATTCGACTTAGCGTCTTAATTATTTTTCCGGCCCAACCAACTTAATTAATTTCCTACATTCTATCCCACCGCAGGCTATAACAATAACCCACTCATGCGTATAAGTTGTTAACTCGTGCCAGCTTCGACGCAGAAAAGCCGCTAACCGACATTTTGTCAAATTTTTCTCATATGATTTGCTTATCTAACGTGGCTTAGGAGTCTGAGTTAAGTTTCATTAAGTTACATAAGTTTGAAATGTAACCCCGACCGACCAATTATATAAATGTCCCTAGGTTTGCTATGTAATTTACTAAAATACCCTTAACAAGAATTTGAGTCTTTACAACTGTACAACTCCTTTTCCTTCCCATTTCTGTAACTACATAAGTATGAATGGTATCCTCTTCCTTCTCCAATGTCAAATGAAGATCAAGAGTTTTTTTGTACTCATCTTGAAAAAAATGAAACATAGTTCTTGTATAAACCTTTGATGCTTCAGATTCTACCAACCACTTGGACCACAAGTTCGGTATGGTTTGTTGTGTCTTATTATTAGCCTCCTTTCCTCTTTGACGTCGACTGGCCATTGCTTTGTTGTATTGGTCCACAAACTCTCGAAGAATGGTACTACTTGTAAAATAATTCTTCAAAAACCTATTAATGCTTTCACTCCTTTGCGTTGTAGTTATACCCGCACAAAAAAAATCACGGGCATGCACTTGTGCCCACTTGTGGCGCAATTTATACAATGCAATCAACCAGTCATTCCTTTCCAAACCATAATCCTTAAGCAACATTTTCCAACTCTCTTCAAATTCTTCCTTTGTCTCTGGATTGTATATGCAGTCCTTAAATCGCTGTGGAAAACATGGAAATTCACCAATTAGTTTCCCCAAATGCTTTGCTCCATTATTTAAGATATGCCACAAGCATAACGTGCTTCTGGAAATACTACATTGATGGCTTTTGCAATAGCCTGGGACTGATTAGTAAATATAGTCTTTGGTTGCTTTCCTCCCATAACTTCTAAAAACGTTCTAAACATCCAAATAACAGCATCACTTGTTTCACCTTCTAAGAAGCCACACCCAAATATTACAGTTTGCCCATGGTTGTTAATGCCAACTATCGGTGCACAAACCAAATTATAGTTATTTGTTCGAAAAGTTGTATCAAAGCAAATCATGTCACCAAACAACCCATAATCTCGCCTAGATAATGCATCACAAAAGAAGACACAACGAAGCTCACATTCTTTGTTAGTCAAAAAAGAGTAAAAGAAATGTTTGTTTTCTTGTTTCTTTTGCTTGAAAAAATCAAGAAGACAAACTGCATCACCCTTTTTTCGTATCTCTTCACGCACCCTTTGCAGTAAATTGTTACAATCAGATTTGATGAAGTTCAAGTTCTCAGCTCCTCCAGCTTCTGAACAAAAGTAATAATGGATATCTGCTGGTTTGAGTCCAGAATCTAGCATTTTTTTCATAATTCCAGCTTGAGAATCTTTGACACCTCTATGAGACCTAAGCAAATAGGAATTTGATGGCGGGACAAGGCCATGAGTGTGTTCCACTATGAGCTTGGACAACACATATTTTCCTTCTTTGTTAAGCGTAGTCTGAAATTTGGCCATACAACCGAATCGTCTCTCTTCTCTCTTTTTTGTAGGAGTCTTGACCTTTGTGTACGCGCTTTCACAAGAACAACAAAGAGTTTGAAGCACTATTTTAGTATGATCTCCACGATGTTTGTTTGTCCTTTTTATCTTAATGCTAAACCCAACCAATCTTGCATATTCATTATAGCAGTCATACGCCTCTTTCACACTGTCAAAGAACATTCCCAGTTTTGGAATCAACTCCTCGTGGACAACTTCTTCTGAACCAACTGAATTATGTTCAATAGCAAATTCTCTTTCATCCATCTAATACGAACATTAAATATAAATTGAAAAAACAAGAAATAATTTTCTTAAAATGAACCAGTGAGACATAAGTACGAAAAAAAACAAGGCTAGTGAGACATTTTGTCAAACAAATTTGGGGCTGTGGAAGAACTCTACAAATCTAAATATTTCAACCCCGTAAATCAATGCTTCAAAACAAATTTGAAACTGGAAAATATTACAAAGATAAGGGATACGAGGATTTGCTGAAAAATATTCTTGTTACCAAAGAGAGAGGCGGTCATTTGTTCTTCATCTGCTCATCTTTTGGAGGAGCAGCTAGTAAGCTATAGAGAAAATGAAAGACGAAGACTATTTACTTCTTTTGAGTCGTGCTTTATTTTTACTTATCTAGTTTTATTTTATTTTATTTAGTTTTTGTTTTGTTATAAGAACAAAAGAAAAAAGAGAAGAAAAAATGAAAAACGATAAAACTAACTTGATAAGTTTGTTTAGTCCAGTTGGTGAAATAGGAGACTTGGTCCAATTAGATGATGGTGTCCTGTGGACAGAAATTTGATGTCTGTCCACAAATTCATTCTCGTCTATATATATCTCGTGTGTTTACCAAAAAAAAAAAAAAAAATCAAATGTCGGACAACTTTGAGGCCCAGAATATTTAAAGTCCATGAGGCCCAAGTGATCCGAAGAAGTTGAGCCGAAAACGAACGAGAGAGAAAGAGAGCAAGTAAAAAAATGGAGAATTTCGGAATGGAGAATGATTACGAAGAAGGGCAATGGATAGGTGGTGAATACTATTACAAAAAACAACGCAAGGACAAAAAACGCCACCAAACTAAAGACGACGTTCTCTTTGGTGTCTTCGCTGACGTCACTGATTCTTCAGATGACGACGACGACAACAGCAGTAGAAAAAGAAGGAAAAAGGATATGTCTTCGAAAAAGTATGATCTTACTAAACCTGTTAATTTTGTTTCTACTGGTACTGTTATGCCTAATCAAGAAATTGATAGAAATATTCAAACTAGTCAAAACGAGGATGGGGATGCTGAGGTTCATGCCTTTAATGGGCTGGGCTTAAATTCTGGATTGGGTTTAGGGTTTGGATCTAAATCGTTTCGGAATGATGTTTTGGTGGAAGGGGATGGTGAGGAGGAGGAGGAGAGTTTTCTGCCTACTGCTTTTGGGAGGAAGATAAAGGAAGGGGCGATGCGCCGAGAGAGAGATAGGGAAAGGGAGAAATCGAAGGTGGGGAAGAAAGTGGCGGTGGGGAAGAGAGAAAATAATGTTGATGCTAATGTTGGGGAGTTTGAGAAACATACAAAGGGGATTGCTAGTAGAATGATGGAGAAGATGGGGTATAAAGGAGGTGGATTGGGGAAGAATCAGCAAGGTATTGTAGCTCCGATTGAAGTTAAGTTACGACCGAAGAATATGGGAATGGGTTTTAAGGATTATAAAGAGGCGAAGACTATGCCTGTGTTGCAAGAGCCTGTGGAAGAGGAGAAGCCCAAAGTTTTGCTTAATGTGAGTCAGCCGAAAGAGAAACTGTGGTCGAAGCAGAACCGAAGGAAGAAGAAAGAAAAATATGTTACGGCTGAAGAGCTACTGGCTAGTAAGGAAGAGAATAGTGTTGAATTTGTTCAGACTGTTCTTGATATGAGAGGACCACAGGTTCGGGTTTTGACTAATTTAGAGAACCTAAATGCGGAAGAGAATTTGAGGGAGAATGATGCTTACTTGCCTGAGCTTCAACACAATATCAAGTTGATTGTAGAATTAGCAGAACTTGATATCCAGAAGTTGGATAGAGATTTAAGGTATGAGAGAGAGAATGCGGTGAGTTTGCAGAAAGAAAGGGAGAAGCTTCAAAAGGATGCTGATAGGCAGAAGAAGCAGTTGCATAATATGCAAGACATAGCTCAAGTGCTCGAACGGATAGAGCAGGAGAACACGTTAGGTACGCTGACAATAGACTCACTACTTCAGTCATTTGGTGACTTGCAGAGGAGGTACATGGATGAGTTCAAGCTCTGCAACTTGCCTTGTGTTGCATGTTCTCTTGGTTTGCCTCTGTTTATTAAAGTATTTCAGAGTTGGGACCCTCTACAGCATCCTTCACATGGGTTAAAACTCATGGCATTGTGGAAGAACTTGTTAGAGGATGATAGTCCCTTTGAAGATGTCTCATCACCTTTTTCCCAATTGGCAATGGAGGTTGTTTTGCCTGCTGTGTGGATATCTGGAACCAATTCATGGAATCCCAGGGACCCTGAACCAATGCTCAAATTTTTGGAATTATGGGAGGAGCTTCTACCTGCTTCAGTGCTTCAGAACATTTTGGACAATGTGGTCTTGCTAAAGCTGTCACAAGCTGTGGATACCTGGGATCCACTCAGGGAGAATATTGCAATTCATGTATGGGTCCATCCATGGTTACCATTGTTAGGTCAAAAGTTGGAAACATTCTACAGAACGATTCAGATTAAACTGGGAAAGGCTCTTCTTAATTGGCACCCTAGCGATGGCTCTGCTTATACTATATTATCTCCATGGAAGACTGTGTTTGATACAGCCAGTTGGGAACGTCTCATTGTTCAATATATAGTTCCAAAGTTGGCAAGTGAACTGCAAAATTTCGAGGTTAACCCTTCAAATCAAAAGCTAGATCAGTTTTCTTGGGTAATGTCCTGGGTGTCAGCTATTCCAATTCACCACATGGTCACGATGTTGGAGGTGAGTTTTTTCCCCAAGTGGCAACAAGTTTTGTATCATTGGCTGTGTGCAAACCCTAATTTTGGGGAGGTAACGCAGTGGTACTTGGGTTGGAAAGGACTATTACCGCAGGAACTGCTTGCTAATGAACGCGTCCGATATCATCTAGATGTGGGGCTTGAGATGATGAACCAGGCTGTTGACGGTATGGAAGTAGTACAACCTGGGGCGAGGGAAAATATTAGCTACCTGAGGGTGACAGAGAAAAGGCAGTTTGAAGCACAGCAAAAGGCAGCTGCCTATGCTCAACAACAAGCTAGCGCTAGCGGTGCTGTTAACATTGATGAATTGTTTGCTATGCCAGTTATGAGTCTGAAAGAAGTCATCGAAGCATTTGCACAGGAGAATGAGTTGTTTTTCAAGCCTAAGCCTGGGAGAACACATAATGGTCAACAGATATATGGCTTTGGTAACATAAGCATATACATCGACACTTTGAATAATAAAATCTTTGCTCAAAGTCTGGATGGTTGGTCAGTAGTGACCCTTGAACGATTGAAGGAGATGCATTATAAATCTAAACCAAAGAAACACTGAGTTTCCAAGATGTTCTGAGGATGTTGGAAAAAATGAAGAACATTGTTTTGGCTGGTAGTTGACTTTGAAGAATTGTTATGTTTCTGGTGCAACTTTGCAAGTTCTGGTGTAAGTTCAAGGTGCTCTTCTTCGATTCTGCTGTTTTGAACTAGTGTTTTACTTTGCGCTAGATTTGTGTGATGCAACTTATTCATTGCATCTTAACCTGCCTTGTATGCTTTTGATCAGTTTTCATTAAGTTATTTTACTGATTTTGGCCCAGATCAAAACTTTGGCTCGTTAAATTTCTGTTAATGCTCATTGAAGCTCTATTTATCAATGCCTTCTTGGATTCCTGTTTGTGACCCTTTGGCTTTCATGCGTTTGTGACTCTTTGACTTACGTCATAGAAATAATTGAGAATAAATTGTTTCGATGTTAAACAGCTAAAATCCTCCCTTTATGGTGTTGAAATGTTTACCCTTTGTGAATATTATATTCTCTACGAAATATATGTAGCAAATCTCCAATTTCGAAGTTGCAAGATTCAATAAAATAATCCTCTGAAGGTGCAGTCTTCGAAATTACACAGGGATGTAGATCTTGGATTATTTGGTGCAGGTAATTTTTCCGATGTGTGATTTCACTCTCCACAATTATGGAGTTATATTATCTGAGGATTTTTATTAGGATTTAGGAGTATCTGTAGTGGACAAGGTACAAGGAGTTAATTGGAGGGAATTCAGGGCTAAGGTCTCCGACATAATTGTTAACAATAATTGGAACATTCCAGCAAGTGTTTCTGAAGTTCTTACAAGATCGGGCATAGATGTACATGCTCTGCACCTTCCTTCAGGTGAGGAGAAAGACATAAGAATATGGAAACCATCCCAGGATAGATCTCTTACAGTTATAAGCGCTTTTGAGGTGATCAGGAAGAAGGAGAATAAGGTTAACTGGCATCGATGGGTGTGGGTAAAACATATTCACCCTAGAATTGCAGGTCTGACATGGAAGCTACTTCAAAGAGCAGTCCCAACTGATGATAGAATCAGAAAGAAGGGTATCCACTTAGTATCAAGATGTAGAATGTGTGAGAATGCAGAAGAGAGTGCTCACCACCTGCTATGAGAATGTGACACTACAGTGCAACTATGGTATTGGCTTTTTGACATGTTCAAAGCTCACCTAACAATCATTGATCTCAATACAGTCATGAGGGCATGCAAGTCTCTCAGTCCAATTAGGAAACAACTATGGAATGCAGCATCATTATATCTCATGGTGCAAGTGTGGAAGACCAGAAATAAAATATTCTTCAAAGACTACAAGTTGGACCTATCTTTTATAAGAAAGAAAGTCTTGAAAGGAATAAGTGCAACTGGAATGTTGGCTTCTGGAACAGTGCTTAACAATGTGGATGACCTGAACCTTCTTTCACAGTTGAAGCTCAAGGGAAGACCAAGACCTGCACAGAGAATTAGAACAGTTTCATGGATCCCTCCTGACATAAGGATTGTTAAAGCAAACACAGACGGTGCTGCGCTAGGGAATCCAGGAAATGGAGGGGCTGGTGTTGTGTCAGAGATTCAAATTCACATCTGTTGGGAGTTCATGCACAAAGACTTAGTGTTGGAAATGCCAAGTCGTGGATGAATGAAACACACAATGAGTGACTCTCCTACCCCTTCTTCCGACACAGATTTTACTTCAGTTCCCACCACAGAACAGGTATTCTCATGCCCAATTCTCAATTTCATGTTAAAGTTTCTAAATTTTGTAAAATATGAGACGGGCTTTTGGTTGTTTTTTATCTAATTTTATTTAAAACTGTAAATTTTTGAAAAATATGAAAAGGGGTGTTTGGAATGTTCAATTTATACATAAATGTGAAGTGGGCTTGTGTAAATTTTTACAGGATGGTGGGAGAATTCGAAGAAGCGGCGACATCGGTAGTAGAACACCATCTCCTGGAATGGCATCTGAACATTCCAGACACTGGAGAGATGTTTTCTGGTTGGGTGTTTTTGTAGTGCATTTGATTTTGTTAGGTGTATTTCCTGGTGTGTTTGGGATTAAATGATTAATAGATTTCAGAGAGCAGGTAGGCTAATTATTGATAAATTCACAGACAAATGGATTAAGACTAAAGCAAATTTATCGGAAACATATTGGAGGTATTACGCTGTTCTTGGTGGTGTTGGATCATTACTTGGGTGGCTATGGTTGTCTTTGCCTGGTTCTAAAGCAAAACAGATGATAAAACTTTCAGTATTTTGTTTTGACTACTTATCTTGCTGTTATCAGCATTTTGTGTTTTTGGGGTCATGAGATTTTCTGGGATGTTGTATTTGCCATTGGAGCATCTGTGTACTTTTGTATGTTATATCCATCGTAGAAAGGTAAGATTGCAAGTTCACATTGACTTGTACTGTTCAATTTATGTTGGAGATTGGCTTTGTTTTACCAATGCTTTTTTTGGTCACATGTTAAGCATAGTCTATAAATCAATGTACTTTGAGTGTTTTGTTATCCAAGGAAGCATTATGAGCTCTGCTATAAAATGCTTGTTAGTAACCACTGATGCATCCTCTCACAGACTTCCATTTACCATGCTCGTGTTACAAGAAGCTGTCAAGCTGGTCTGGAGCCTTCCTGAAGTCATGAGAGTATCCTATGTATTCATGTTGGTCATGCTTTTATGGATGGTGATATGGTCATTTGGAGCAGCTGGTGTTGTTGCTATGAGCCTGGGTGATGGTGGAAGTTGGTGACTACTTGTGGTGAGCTGGCAAGTTTTGCTCTTATTCTGTTTATTGTCATGAGAATACAGGCAGGGGGCATCAGATTTTTGCTCAGGCAATAAAATAAAAATATATGCTTTCATTTATTTATGCAGGTGCTGTCAGTGAGTTTATTTTGGACAGGTGCTGTCTTATGTAATACAGTACATGTAATTGTATCCGGTATGGTGTTTCTTGTTCTTATCCACAGTGGTCGACAAGCAGCATCCATGCCACCTAAACCCTTGGCGAAGTCTCTAAGGCATGCTGTGACTACATCTTTTGGAAGCATCTGCTATGGAGCACTCTTTACAGCTGCTATCCGGACAATGCGGTGGAAAGTACAAACATAGGTCCTGATCTTTGGTTGACTAGTCCTGGAATTCACAATCAAATGAATTCCCCGTGAAGACTTTGATTATTCTATTGTATTATAATATTGTTTGATCTATATGCTTTGTATGTTCCGGATCAGGGGTTTGCAGTCCAAGATCGGCAACAATGAGGGATTGCTCTGCCGTGTTGATTTTTTCTTTCATCTTGTTGAGACACTTGTTCGGTTTTTTAAAAAGTATGCATATGCTCAGGTGACTCCTTTTCTTTAAGCTTCTATTTCTTTTACCACTCGAAAATTTTAAAACGATAAAATGTACGGATCAAGTGATTGACTAGATCTTCCCCTTCAAACGAGCAACCATTTGATTTGTTTGCCTTTTGTCCCTCAATTCCTCTTTCAATTGGAATATCATCCCTTTTTGGCTTATTTATGAGTTATTAGCACATGGCTTGCAGTGATTATTTAGTATATAGGTTACATACAGTATTTCTAGGCGACATTGCTTGACGTGTTATTGGGATTCTTGATTGCGCTTATCTATTATGTTGGTGTTGTGATGCGAGGACGCAATAGATTATCATGTGCACAACACATGCATAATGCTACAGCTAGAGTTTATCTTTTATTCTATTTCTATTTTGAATCCTTAGTTAATTAGAATTAGACTAGTTTCTATTTTAGTTTCCCAGGTTCTATTATGATTAGGATTTGTTCTTTTTAGCAACTAGTTCTCTTTATAAGTAGATGTAAACCTTAAGATTTTGGGACTTTGATTATTATTATTGAATTAAGAGAATTCAATTTTCTATTCAAACCTTAATTTTTGGGTATTTCCATAAACTTTCATTGGTGTTTATCATTGAAGATTGCTTCCGCTGGCCACAAATCAGGCTTTAAACTTAGCCTTTTGTGGGTAACAGTTGGAAATAGCTTGACGAAATGTGTACAAATGCTTGATGAAAATTTTGTTGCTGAATGTACAGCAGTGGTATTAGCAGCGGAAATAGCAGTGGATAACAAACAGTTGGACAAATTATGGATTGAATGCGACTCCATGGCAGTGGTTCTAGCAGTCAGAGGGGAAGCTTCCTTGGCAGCTGAAATCAAGATGGCAAAGATCACTAAAGAGGGTAGAACAATGGAGGATTTCCCATACATTGAGGGAAGGAAACTTCAGTGCAGATGCTGCAGCAAAGAAGGGTTCACGCATGAGTCCTGGTTCTATAATATGGAGCAACACAAGGCCTTCCTTTGTCCCTTGTTTAGAAAGAATGCCAATACAAGGCATACTATAGACTTGATTAGGATTTCTTGGTACTCCTTTTGTTTTAAGTTCCAATGAATGTAGAACTCATATCTTGCTGTAACATTCTTTATTTTTAATACAAAATCCTTGTGTGCTAAAACAAATGCAACCATCGTCCCAAACTAGATAATGATAGATCATTTTTCTTGTTTTTTGAACTTCTCTGGCATCTACCAATCAGCTAAGCATAATCATGCTTAGGTGCCCCGCAATACTCAAAATGAAGATATATGTTAATCTCATTTTTCTTAATGCTCGAATTTGCACACATTCTATAGAATTTCTCAAAATGTGGATTGTTAACTCGTTGGTCTCTTGGTTGAACAGCGAAATTCAAATAAAAGGTACCCTTGAATATATCTTAGCTCAGAGGCTGTTCAAATTTTCACAAATATACTCTACAAACTGGAGATGAGAGGTTACAAAATAAATGATGGAATATACTGGAGATGAGAGGTTACCAATATGATTGAATATGAATTGTGTGATGTTTTATGTTAATACTAGTATTTGCCCGTGCCGTACGACACAGATACGCGGGCTTTCGGCGCCCCCGACACGCATCCGCCTCCCGTACGGCACATATACGCCCGCCTTCAGCGCCCTCGATGCACATCTGCCCCCGGTACAACACATATATGTGTGCCTTCGGCTTCGGCACTCCCGACGCACATCCGCCCCCTACTCATGTTTCCAGAGTAGACATAGGTACCTTCGAATCACCCCCTCAATGCGGCAAGACATATACAGCGCGCACATCCATCCACCCTCTACTCATGTTTCCAGAGCCCAACAGTCCATAAAAGTTCAGCCCAAAAAACAATCCACACTTTTTTTGGGTGGGGTGGGTGAGGTGAGAATTTTTTTTAAACTCACCCCAAAAAACTTGTTAACTCACCCCAAGAAAACAATCTGGTGGCTATAGGGAAATTTGTCGTTGGGCTTTTCCCACGGTTTTGGACCGTGGGCAAAAACCTGTTTTCTTGTAGTATACGGTTTTGGAATAGGTTACGGTTTTGGAAACAACTTGCCCACGCCCCATGTCTTGAATCTATAAATACTTATGCATATAGTGAGAAAGGCAATTGTAGTAACGAGAATTTTGTTAGCAAGAGAGAATTTTGTCATTGTTATCGTGTACTCTCTTTCGTGTGCAATCAAAGGATTGAGAATGGCAAGGTTGGATTGGAGTGCTCCGACTGTGATAAAATCAAAGGACAAAGGCAAAAGCAATGAAAAGGGAAAAGTTAGCAGTCGGTCCCACCTTTGAAGTCGACCTCTCTGATGCCAAGGTTGGAGAGGTATGTTTGCGGTTCGCCCCAGAGCCCAGTGGATATCTTCACATTGGTCACTCAAAAGCTGCTCTCCTGAACAAATATTTTGCTGATAGATACAAAGGCCAACTGATTATTCGTTTCGACGATACTAATCCAAGTAAAGAAAAGACAGAGTTTGTGGACAATATACTAAAGGATATTAAGACGTTAGGTATCCAGTATGATGCAATTATGTATACCTCATATTACTTCTAGAAATTGTTGGAAATGGCTGAAAATTTGATCTGAAAAGGGAAAGCTTATGTTGATGATACACCACAAGAGCAAATGCAGAAAGAAAGAATAGATGGCATCGAGTCAAAATGTACGAATAATAGCCCTGAGAACAATATGAAATTATGGAAAGAGATGATTGCAGGCTCTGAAAGAGGTATTCAATGCTGTGTTCGTGGAGCTGGACATGCAGGCTCAAAATAAGACCCTTCGAGATCCAGTGTACTATCGTTGCACCTCAGTTCTTCACCATCGTACAGGGTCAAAATATAAAGTTTACCCAACGTATGACTTTGCCTGTCCCTTCGTGGACGCTACTGAAGGTATAACTCATGCCCTTTGCTCGAGCGAGTACGCAGACCGTAATGCACAGTACTGTAGAATTCTTGAGGATATGGGACTGCAGAAAGTGCAAATTTATGAGTTTAGCCGATTGAATATGGTGTATACGCTTCTTAGCAAACGCAAGCTTGGTTGGTTTGTAGAGAACGGAAAAGTTGATGGATGGGATGATCCTCGTTTTCCAACTGTGCGAGGTATAGTACGTAGACGTCTGAAGATTGAGGCTTTAGTCCAATTCATCTTGGAGCAGGGAGCTTCAAAGAATCTCAACCTGATGGAGTGGGATATGTTAGAACTTTTCTCTTTAAGGTGTACCTACATAGATCATACACATTACACAATTGTTAATTGTCGAACTACGTTGAATATGACATTGAGAAGACTCACTAAACCGCGTGATCTTAAAAGTAATATGATTTGGCCATTTACACGTTCTCAAACCACACGCGATGTCAAGTCATGACACGTGTATATGAATGTATGGGCTTAACGATATGCTGGCAGATACTTTTTGGGCTTAAAAGATTTTTTATTGATGGGTATAATAAATACACCCATAATATATGTTAAGTTGAGGTCCCCACCCCCCTCGGGTCCCCACCCCCAAACCCTATTCTCGATTCTCAAGTTTTCCATCCACCGGTGGAACAGCGAAAGGTTTTGGAGTGGAAACAACAACGTTGCGCTTATAGGACTTGCTTGATAACGCTTGGGCCGGGTATGTCCATTATTATTTCGTTTTCTTTATTGATTGATATGTATTCGGGTATTGGAGAAATCCTCACAAATCGCCGACATGTTAGTCATTAAGAAAACATACGGTTTATTTTCTTATACAATTAAAATTAAAATTGAGAAAAATCAGTTTTTTTTTTCGGTTTCAATGTTATTGAACCGTCGGATTCCGGCGACCGGATTTTTCTGGGGTCGGGATTTGTGGAGTCAATACTTCATCATCTAAGGATCATATCCAACGGTGGATGATGGGTTTTGATCGCCAGTTATGGTGGGTATCGCCGTCGAAGGTTGAAATCGAAAATTCCCGAAACTGTTTTTTCTGTCAAGTTTGGACTTTTGGATCTCCTTTGGGTTTGGATGTATGGTGCTGAGATTTTCCAGTATTGATCTCTTTATACCATATTTTAAATCCGTACGGTGGCTTATAGTTTTTGATCTCAGATTCATGTCGTTAACTGATGTTAAAAGTGATTAAAAACTCGTTTTATATTGAATCTGGCGTTTTTAAAATCTATGTATCTCGGAGATGCAGTGTCCAATGGGGCTGAAATTTGGTGTGGTGGGTTGTGTGATGGTCGAGATGATATCTGACGGTCGAAACTTGTTTTGTATCGTTCAGTTGATGGGATTAATGGAGGCAGTTTGGGGTTGGAAAACTATGAAGTTTTTTTTGCACTCTGTTCTTTGAAAGTGACGATGAGTTTCTTTTCTCAAAGTCAACTCTCCTGGTGCAAGTGAGTTTTAAAACCGATCCCAACATAAATTTTTTTTTTTTGGGTTTTTTCTTTTAAAGCCCACTAAAAGAGAGATTGTGTTTTATTAAAGTATGCCCCATAGCCCAAAGTCCAACTCGACCCATAAATTAGATTGGGCTTGGGTCTGGCCCATGTATGCAAGGTCTGACTTTGCAAACAAAGTTTGACTTGTGCTGATCGGGTCCGACTCATGCTGACTGGATCTAGTTTGACCCGGTTTTGGGCCTATTTGGTATTTTTTGGGCCCAATTACCTTATTTCAGTTGTATATACCTTGTTTTAAGTCCGTTTTGGGCATATGAATAGTCAAATTGAAGAGTTTTTCGAGCCCAATAAAGTAGACGGACTTAAATTTCAGTTTGATCATGTTTGGATTTCTTAAGTTTGCTATTGGAATTTTCTTTTCTACTATTTTCATGTTAATTAATAGAATTGAATAATAGCATGTTCCAAACATTTTAAAATTAGCAATCTAAACCATGAAATTTGGGTAAGTTCAACGTGATACGCTGCCTAACTGGCCTCTTTCATGGAAAATTTATTTGGGTTTAATGGTAAAGTTTATTAGATTGTATATAGTTACGTCTTAATCCATGCAAGTAATAATCAGCCCAAAGGAAGTTTACTATTTTGGCCGGATTAGTGACGGTATAAGGTAATTAATATATGTAAAATAATTTTAGGAGTTACTTATGCATTCAATAGTCGGCCCTAAGGAAGGCTTATTGTTTTGCCAAACCTAATTTTGTTTTACATATGTCGATTAGCCTTATGTGTTTAGAGGAAACCACTTACACGTTAAATGCTTGTCCAAAGACTTGAATTATAACGGTGTGTTAGGTTTCTCATTAAGGTCCCCTACTAAAGTTTTATAAATGTTTTCTATCTTGTCATTTGTCTATTTGATTATTAATTTTCATTTAGATGATGAATGCATGATAATAATATTCAAGTTTATTATTGTCAATGCATTATAGTAGATGACATATATAGTAATGTGAGATATCTTTTGTGTTATGCTTCAGTGAATACATCTTCTATATCTGCCAATTTAACTAGTATTCCAGTTCTTACTGGTTCCAACTTTACAAAATGGAAAAAGCATGTTCTAATCGTTCTTGGATGTATGGATTTGGATTATGCATTACGTGTTGATGAGCCTGCTAACCTTAAGGTTGATAGTGGAGCTGAGGAAAAGGCTACCTACGAAAAGTGGGAGCGCTCCAATCGCCTTAGTCTTAGTATAATGAAGCACTCTATTTCTGAAACTTTTCGTGGTGCAATGCCTAAGGAAGAAAATGCCAAGAAATTCCTAAACCAAGTTGCAGACCGATTTGTTGCATCGGAAAAGGTGGAGGCAAGTACGCTCCTTAGCAAACTTGTCACCATGCGGTATACTGCCAAAGGAAATGTTAGAGAGTACATTATGGAAATATCTAATCTTGTTGCCAAAATGAGGGCACTAAAGTTGGAGTTCTCTGATGATCTCCTTGTGCACCTCATTCTTATTTCTCTTGTGCACAATTTGGTCCCTTTAAGATCAATTATAATACTCAAAGGGAGAAATGGACTCTTTAATGAGCTCATTTGGTGTGTGCTGAAACAAGAGAAGATGAAAGTGCTCACTTGACCACTTCCTCTATTGGCAATTCAGGCACTAAGAAAAGAAAATGGAATAATAAGGGTAAAGGAACTGCAGATAATGCGACACCACGTGAATGCTAAAAGATAAACAAAAGCAGGCTACTTTTTCATTACTTTTGTAAGAAACCCGCAGTCACATTAAGAAAGAATGTCCAAAGTATATAAAGTGGAAAGCAAAGCAAGCAGGTAATGAATTTAGTTTTGTTTGTTCTGAATTAAATCTTGCCGAAGTACCTTCTAATTCTTGGTGGATAGATACAGGAGCAACTATTCACATTAGTGTTTCCATGCAGGGTTGTCTAAGGAGCCGCAAGCCAAGTGATACCGAAAGGTTCATTTACATGGGTGATGGCAATAAGGCATGTGTTGAGGCCATTGGAGTCTTTAGATTAAAATTAGAGTCTGGTTTTTATTTGGATTTAGATGAGACTATTTATGTACCGTCTTTTAGACGGAATTTAATTTCTATTTCCTGTTTGGACAAATCCGTTATACAAAGTTGAAAAGGAATATTTAGTCTCTTTCAAAATTCAAATCTTATCGGTACAGGCTCTTTGATTGATAATCTATACAAGTTAGACTTGGATGCCTCTCACTTAAGGTTAAATGAAACTTTGCATGTTAATAACTATGGTACTAAGCGTAGATTAATTAATGAGAACTCCTCTACATTGTGGCACAAGCGTTTGGGTCATATCTCTAAACAGAGAATTGAAAGGCTTGTGTCAAATGGAGTTCTTGGTGCCCCTTGATTTTTCAGACTTTAAAGTTTGTATTGAATGTATAAAGGGTAAAACAAACAAATATAAGGAAGTTTGGTGCAAAGCCAGGAGTTCAAGTGTCTTAGACTTGATATATACCGATATTTGTGGTCCATTTCCCACGGCTTCTTGGAATGGTCAACGGTATTTTATCACGTTTACGATGACTATTCTCGTTATGGGTATCTATACTTAATTCATGAAAATCATTCTTTATCGGATGTATTTAAGGCCTATAAAGCTGAAGTTGAAAATCAACATTCTAAGAAAATTAAAGCTATCGATCCGACCGTGGTGGTGAATACTATGGTAGGTATGATGGAAAAGGCCAACATCGGGGACCATTTGCAAGATACTTTGAGGAATGTGGTATCGTTCCTCAATACACCATGCCGGGGACTCCACCTCAAAATGGTGTATCCGAGAGACTAAATCGGACTCTAAAGGACATGGTTAGGAGTATGATTTGTCATTCTACCTTATGAGTCTCTTTGGGGTGAAGCCTTAAAGATGCAGTATATATCCTTAACCAAAGTACCTAGTAAATGAAAGAACTAAAACCCCATATGAATTATGGTGGAAAGAAACCCAAAGATAAGGCATTTACATATTTGGGGTTGTCCAACCGAGGCTAGGCCATATAGGCCTAATGAAAGAAAAATTGACTCAAGAACAGTTAGTTGCTACTTTATTGGTTATTCGGAAAGGTCAAAGGGTTTCAAGTTTTATTGCCCCTCTTCCAATAACCCCTAATTGAGACGGATAATGCCAAATTTATTGAAGATGTTGAGGATAGTGGGAGCACACACAACAAAGGAATATTGCTTTTAAAGAAGAGCATGTTGATATTCCTTTAATGGATATCCACAGGGAGATGAGTTGATCACATCTGTCATTAGGCGTGATGCGGTTGTAGATCAACCAAATATTCTGAGTTGGCCCCTCGCTATTATAGATGAACCTCAACAAATTCAATTAGAAGTGCCAATAAGGAGATCAACTAGGGGCGGAGAGCAGCCTATTAATTCAGATGAATATATAGTTTATCTCCAAGAGCATGAGTTTGATATAGGAATGGAAAATGATCCTATTACTCCTTAGATTGGATGAATGCCATGATAAAGGAGTTAAGGTCTATGAAAGACAATGATGTTTGGGATCTTGTCGAAGTTGTTTAATGGAGTCAAACCCATTGCTAACAAATGGATTTTCAAAACCAAAAGAGACTCAAAAGGCAAGATTGGATATAAAGCACGCCTTGTTGCAAAAGGCTTTTACTCAAAAAATGGGCATTGACTATAAAGAGACTTTCTCTCCGGTTTCATCGAAAAGACTCTTTTAGACTTATTATGGCACTTGTAGCTCATTATGATTTAGAGTTACACCGGATGGATGTTAAGACCTGAATGGTGACATTGGGGGAGACTATCTATATGAGGCAACCTCATGGTTTTGAGTCCACAGGCTCTGAACATTTGGTTTGTAAATTAAAGAAATCCATCTATGGCTTAATTTGCATCTTTCAGGTGGTATTTAAAAGTTTGATCACATCATTTCCTCTTTTTGGTTTTAAGGAAAATGATGTGGATCAATGCGTTTATCACAAGATCAGTGGGAGTAAATTTATTTTTCTAGTGCTATATGTTGATGACATCCTACTAGCGAGCAGTGACATAGGCCTTTTGCATGAAACCAAGCGATTTCTTTCAAGGAATTTTGAGATGAAAGATCTTGGTGAAGCATCTTTTGTGCTAGGCATTGAAATTCATCGTGATAGATCACGTGACATTCTAGGCTTATCACAAAAGGCTTATGTTGAAAGGGTGCTAAGTAGGTTTGGCATGCAAAATTGTGCACTAGGTGATGCGCCCATTGCTAAGGGTGATAAATTGAGTTTGCTTCAATGTCCAAAGAACGATTTAGAGAAAGAACAAATGCAAGATATTCCTTATGCATCAATAGTAGGGAGTCTTATGTATGCTCAAGTTTGTAGCGTCAGATATTGCAGACGAGTTTGAATGCTAGGCAGATACTTAAGTAATCCAGGAATGGATCATTGGAAAGCGGCTAAAAAGGTGATGCGGTATTTGCAAAGGACAAAAGATTTTATGCTCACATACCGAAAAACCGATCATTTTGAGTTGATTGGGTATTCGGATTCAGATTTTGCTGGTTGCTTGGATAGTAGAAAATCCACGTCTGGTTATGTTTTCATGTTAGCTGGAGGTGCTGTATCATGGAAAAGTGTCAAACAAACACTAATAGCCTCCTCCACTATGGAAGCAGAATTTATTGCTTGTTTTGAAGCATCAAATCAAGTAAAGTGGTATAGAAATTTCACTTCTGGGCTTCATGCAATGGGTTTCATTGAGAAACCATTAACGGTTTATTGTGATAATAAAGCCGCAGAACTTTATTCCAAGAACAACAAGAGTTCGTCAAAGTCTAGGCACATTGACATCAAGTTTCTTGTCGTGAAAGAGAGGGTTAAAGATCATCATATGACAATTGAGTATGTTAATACAAATCTCCGGATAGCTTTAGCTAACTAATTAGGGCTTACCACCTAAGGCATTTAAGGAGCATGTAGCTCGTATGGGGGTGGTTAGTCCTTCTGATGTTTCATTTTAGTGGGAGTTTGTATTAATATTTTGTTTACTATTGATGATTATTTTTTTTTTGAAATAAAGTTATCTACTTATTCATTTATGGTTGCGCATATAAAGTTTGATTAAGTAGAATAAAGATATCATTATAAATCATAAGGTTGGACCAATTGAAAATGAACATGTTCAGGGATCACATTACATGTTATTTTCATGCTACACATCCATACTTAATCTATGTCGTTGGAGATATTAGTATTGTGACTACAGATGGGTCTAGTCATGCTAAATGTGGCAAAGGCCGCTGTGATCCTATATTTTTATTTTCAATGGACCAGATTGTGTTTTTTGAGACGTCACTCATTATTTCGACAATAAAATTTAGAGCTCTTAAGGTCACCATTGTTTAATATCAGGTTATGACCTATGTGGTACAAGTGGGAGATTGTTAGAACTTTTCTCTTTAAGGTGTACCTACATAGATCATACACATTACACAATTGTTAATTGTCGAACCAGAAGTGACATTGAGAAGACTCACTAAACTGTGGATCTTAAAGTAACATGACTGGTCATTTACATGTCTCAAAACCACACGTGTCAAGTCATGACACGTGTATAAAGTGAGTATGGGCTTAACGATATGTGCGGATACTTTTTGGGAATGCTTATTTCTATTATCATGATGGGCTATAATAGAAATACACCCATAATATATAAGTTGAGGTCCCCACCCCAAACCCTATTCTGATTCTCATAAGTTTTCCATCCACTGTGAGAGAACACAAGAAGGGTTTTGGAGTGGAAGACAACAACGTTCCGCTGCTGCTTATAGGACTTGCTTGATAACGCTATGGCTTCAGGTATGTCCTATTATTATTCGGTTTTCTTTATTGATTGACATGTATTCTGGGTATTGGAGAAATCCTCACAGGATAAACTGTGGACCATCAATAAGAAGATAATTGATCCAGTTTGCGCCAGGCATACTGCGGTCCTCGAGGAAAAGCGTGTGATATTGACGCTGATTGACGGTCCTGTAAAACCATTTGCACGCATCATTCCAAGGCACAAGAAATTCCAAGGGGTTGGTTCAAAGGAGACAACCTACACAGAGAATATGGTTAGACTATGCTGATGCGTCTGCTATCTCCGTTGGTGAGGAAATCACTTTGATGGATTGGGGAAATGCTCTAATTACTGAAATAGGGAAGGACAACCATGGAAATGTCACACAGTTGACAGGTGTTTTGCACCTCGAGGGCTCTGTTAAAACCACAAAAGTGAAGCTTACATGGCTTCCTGAAACAGAAGACCTGATTAATCTCTCATTGCTTGATTTTGGTTACTTGATTGCCAAAAAAAAGCTGGATGAAGGCGAGGATTTCATCGATGTGCTTAATCCTAGAACCAAGAAGGAGACCCTTGCCCTCGGAGATTCCAACATGCGCAATTTGCAGCGCGGGGAGATACTTCAATTGGAGAGGAAGGGCTACTTCATATGTGATGTGCCTTACTCTAGGTCCTCTAAGCCTATTGTTCTACTTTCGATCCCAGATGGTAGACAACAGACATCACTGCTAAAGTGTGTCTAGAATCTGGATTCCCCAATTACAGACCTTTATTAAGTTTGTTTTACACCAACTGTAAAGGTGTGTTCTTGTAACGACCTTACGAGTCTGGGTGATTGGGGAAGATGACGTTATAACTGAGTTCGAATGATTGAACTGCCTACGTATCTAGTTCTCCGGTGAACTGGGATCAAGTCATACATAGTTCATATTGGAATTGAGTGATTGAGTTGGAAATGGAGAGAAGGTGAGCCTCGATCCTCTCCCCCCTAGTAGTTCCCTCATGATTTCTAGCATATGACCTTTGGTTCCTATACATACATATGGCCAACAGATACATGCAGCTGTAGGTAAACATGGATTTGGGTCCGACCACCCTGTTGGAAATTCACTAGTTGACATGCACTGCAGGTGTGGTAAAGTGTCCGATGCATATAGATATTTTCATGAAATGCCAGAAAGAGACCTGATCACGTGGAACACAATGATTTCATTTCATTCTTTTGTGTTTTTATTATCTAGTTTGTTGGTAATCCAATTTTCTATTTTCTTGAATATTGATGAGTGAGCAGTTTTTGCAGTAGAGATCAAAGTATTACACAGTGTTGGGTTAAAACAATGCACTTAATTAACACTTAAAGTTTTTGTTTTGCTGGATAAATTGGATAACATGGTAGGTTCATTGGATGACTAGGGTATGCCCGTGCCGTACGGCACTGATGAACCCGACGCGCCTTCGGCGCAACCTAGTACGTACTATCTCCTCGTGTGAAACAATCCTTGGGCACTACCTAGTACATAATATGCATGACTCAAAATGATCAGTCCCAAAATGCACGTATGATTGTATGAAACACCCCACTACATAGTATGGGGTGTTTCAACAACTTCTGGATAGTCATAGAATCAAAATGCACGTATGATTGTATGAAACCCCATCAACAACTTCTGGATAGTCATAGAATCCAATCCAGATGATCGTGGGTCCTTTTCAAAGAAGAAGCCAATAATCAACACATGCAAGCCAGAATATGAAGATGTGTAACAAAGTAATGCCCCCTCAAGTACTTCTAACAAGATAGAAAGAATGAGAAGATCAATCGAACAAATGACACGGGAATATAAAGGAAAAAAACACCCAGGTATATAACATGATACAAAACAACTACATCTAGACGTATACATGAAGTTACATCCTAATCCATTTGCAAGGAGTTACTTTTATGTATCTCTCATACAAAGTTTACTTATTGATTGAACAATTTAGCAATGTTTCTGCTGTGTTCTAGTAACTAATAGCATTGTCAAGTAATCAGGAAACATGTAGCTGTTCCTTTGCATTGTCATACTCTACTGCAATCTGTATAGTACTTTAAGGTTGTAATTATTATCTTGTCACCTTGATGTAAGATTTTTCGCAACTATGAAGATGATAACAACAGAGTGGTGTACAGAGGAACGTAGTTTCATGATCTAGTATGGTAAAAGCACCTCGCAAACACTAACTTATTTTGAATGTAAAACTTAACATCAAGCATGTATTTATTTTCCAATTAATATCAGAGAGTCAAACAATGAAAAGGAGATGTAGCTAGGTTCTTTAATCATTAAACATTAAAAGGATCTCAACGAAATTCCAGAACAAATACTCACCATTTGCTTGGAACAGATCAAAATATTTCCCAGGGGAAAAGAAACAAACCCTAACACATTAATCTCATCATTTCTAAACCATGATATCAAAGCAAAAATAGAAATGCGTGCAGACTAAGCCTATATTCATGCAGCACCGCAACATCCAACAAATTAAGCTCAGACTACGCCTCTAAGAGTAATACATAAATTAAGGAGGCCCTATATTCCCAGAATTACATTCGATGTGACTTTGAATATATCTGACTATCAAAAGCTCCTAGACGTGATGAAAAAAATCAAATCAGCCAACAATGCCAGTATTTTGGTGCTGGATTCACACAAAAAGGAGTAGAATGACAGCAACAGACATTTATCAAATCAAATATCTCCCACTACCATAAATTCCTCAATTAACCAGGAAGACCAATTTGTAATCAAATAATACTTCCTAAAATCTCCTTTCTTGCAGTTGTTGTGAAGATAGAAATCAAATGAGTTCTGAATATAAGCTCATTTCATTATGGTTCTACTAAACATCTTTGAAGGAAGAAGTGTGTTTTTCACACTATCAACAATCTCCAGCAAAACACAAATAAAGCATTGCCTATCAACTTTGGTTTTCATGAAACAGGAATTATACTATTTCTTCATTACAGTTAAGTACGTTGGTACTTTACAATATTATATTGTCTAAATCAAAAGAAAATAAAAGTTTAGCAAGTAAAACTCACACTGAAGATATTTTGCCTAAACTTTCATCTTTGCACCACCTCTGATCAACAACCATGGACTCAAACACTTCCAAGAGATTCTCCAACTCCTGGCAATCATTCCCAAGTGCTTTCATGGCGCACACAATACTCTCAATGGTGGATAAACATATGAAGTCATAAGGTCTAATAGAGATTAGATGGCCACCTTGCTATGACAATGAATAACTGGAGTGATCACGAAAGCAAAACGTTAAGAAAAAAAAAAAGGAAAGTGCTTGGAAAATATGTACAAATATATGAAGTCAAAAATAATCAGACTACAAGGATACAATTGAGAAGAAGATAAATCCAACATGTGACCAGCTATGTTTTTCCATGGCTATATCAAAACCCATATATATGAATATGCAGAAAAATATGATTAGGTCACAATAGGTACTGAGATGTAATAAAGCTTAAAAATATTAATATCAGGTAATGCGACAATAATAAGAAACCAAGCACGGTTACTAATCACTAACACAAAAGTTTCTGCTAACGATGATATCAAATGGAAGAAAGCAGCAAAAATTTGTTGTGAGTTTTCTGACAGATTTGAGAAGGTGTAGTGCTTCATAACCTGAAAAAAATATTAAGAAACACAAATATAAAAAACAAAATAACCAGTAGTTATAGACTTTCTGCCAAGGATATTATTTTCAAATCACAAAACAACTTACCATTCCTATGAACAATATTGACACAATAGCATAAAGATCAAGACCTTCTGCAAGCATGTACCTAAGGATAAGATGATCATGAATTCAACCTTCTAGGAGATAGTTAAAGAAAATCCAGATATGAACAAAGTAAAAGCCCAGGAGATTGCTTACGAGAAATAAGGGAAAAGAACGAACAGGCAACACTCCAAGTTCTATAAAATGGACAAATTGATTGAGTTAGTTTTGGTTAATCAAAGGGCAAGAGTTAGAAGAAGAAAGAAAGAGAGGCAGAGAAGGAGAAGAGTGGCATACTTGCATGGCCACACAATCTCAAAGTTTATATAGTTTATATTTAACCTAATAGGGTGTGGGCTATGATCCAGTGGTCCTACACCTATTACACCCTTCCAAAACTCCCCCTCAAGCTGGAGCATATAAATCAAATATGCCTAGCTTGGAACATAACATATTAAGGATTACTCGACTCAGTGGCTTTGTGAAGATATCACCTAACTGATCTTCAGATTTGACATAGGGAGTAGCAATCAATTTATGCATCAAAAGGTCTCGGATAAAATGACAATCAACTTCAATGTGTTTGGTGCACTCATGAAACACAAGGTTATTGACAATGAAGATTGCAGCTTGATTATCACAGTACATCTCCATAGGCTGACGAGAACGTATCCCAAAGTCATAAAGCAAAGACCAAACCCATAACATTTCACTAGCAGTATGTGCCATAGCACGATACTCAGCCTCTGCACTAGATCGAGCAACCACACTTTGTTTCTTGCTACGCCATGTGACAAGATTACCACCAACAAAGGTGCAATAACCAGATCTAGAGCGTCTATCCATGATGCTACCTGCCCAATCGGCATCGGAATATCCAGAAATCAACAAATTTGAAGAACGCCGGTAAATCAAACCTCTGCCAAGAACACCCTTGAGATATCTCAAAATGCGGATTACAGCGTCCAAATGAGGCTGCCTAGGAGCATGCATGAACTGACTCACAACTCCAACAGCAGAGGTGATGTCTGGACGAGTGGTAGTTAAATAAATAAGACAACCAACCATGCGGCAATAGCGACCAGGATCTGGGAAAACCACCCCTTGCGTAGCATCTAGTTTTATAGCTGGATCCATGGGAGTGTCAACAAGTCGAGAGCCAAGAAGCCCAACATCAGAAAGAATATCTAACACATATTTTCTCTGTGATAATGTAACACTGTCCTTGGACCGTGCTACCTCAATGCCGAGGAAATAACGAAGAAGACCCAAGTCTTTGGTATGAAACTAAGTAGCAAGGTGAGCTTTCAAGTTTGCGATACCAGTAGAATCACTCCCTGTAATGATGATGTCGTCTACATACACAATCAATAGGATAGTACCCCCAATAGAGTGATGAACAAACATTGAGTGGTCAGAGGATGAACGCTTAAAGCCATATTGAAGTAGCACTGAGCTGAGTTTATCAAACTAGGCCCTAGGCGATTGCTTCATCCCATAGATAGCTTTCTTGAGACGACAAACCATATGCTCATTTCCAGACACAAAGTAACCTGGAGGTTGATCCATGTGCACTTCATTTTGAAGGTCTCCATGTAAAAAGGCATTTTTAATATCAAGCTGGTACAAAGGCTAGTTATAGTGGACAACAACAGATATTAAAATTCGCATAGAGTCTAAACGAGCAACTGGAGAAAACGTCTCCATATAATCCACCCCATAAGTTTGTGTATACCCCTTTGCTACCATCCTTGCTTTAAGACGTTCAATTGAACCATCTGGTAGATATCCAACAATTTTCTTCCCAGTGGGAAGATGAACAAGTTCCCTAAGTAATATTGGTATGAAGGGCATCTATCTCCTCATTCATGGCAAGCTTCCACCCTGTTGAAGAAAGAGCCTGTGTATAGGAAGTAGGAACAGACACAGTAGACAAAGCAGCAACAAAGGAATGGAAAGATGGAGATAGGCGGTGTCAAGATACAAAGTTGGAGAGCGGGTGTTGGGTGCAATGGCGAGTACCTTTCCTTTGAGCAAGATCAGAAGGAGGAATTTCTGGTGGGGGTTGTGATTGTTCAACTATTGGAGCCTTTAAGACAACCGAAGAAGGATTGGTGCAATGGCGAGTACCTTTCCTTTGAGCAATGGGTACATCAAGGTTAGGAGGGATCTCTAGCGTAGACTGTGATTGTTCAACAGTAGGTGCTTTTGAGATTACCGAATTTTCAACTCTAGGTGTTTTTGACACTGCAGAAGGAACCTCATGTGAAGACTGTGATTGTTCAACGGCAGGTACCTTTGAGAGCTCACGACAATTCTTTTTACGTTGATAAACCTGAAATGGGCTCGGAGTTACTGTGGGTGGAGGTGGAGACACTACATGTGGAGACAGAGACACTGTAGATGGAATCATTGGTAGCAAGAACTCCCCCTGGCCAGAGGAGACCAGGTCAGTATCATAAATCTGACCAGTGGACGAAAAATACGGAATTGACTCAAAAAAGGTAACGTCAGCACTAACAAAATAGTGACGAGTCGCAAGAGAATAACATCGATACCCTTTTTGGGTATGAGGGTAGCCAAGAAAGACACACTTGGTGGAACAAGGAGCTAGTTTATCTTGACCAGGACCTAAGTTATGAACAAAGGCTACACAACCAAACACCCGTG
Organism: Coptis chinensis; assembly: GCF_015680905.1. Lineage (NCBI taxonomy): Eukaryota > Viridiplantae > Streptophyta > Magnoliopsida > Ranunculales > Ranunculaceae > Coptis > Coptis chinensis. The sequence goes on along the minus strand of NC_141463.1, from coordinate 77,702,837 downwards.
GTGATAAGGCAAATGGATTTTGGGAAGGATAAAGTAAAGAGAAAGGACTCTTTCGACCCAAGACAGGAGATGGCATTCGATTAATGAGGTAGCATGCAGTAAGGGCAGAATCAGCCTAAAAGGTTTTGGGAACATGTGTAGTGAACATTAAAGTGCAGGGCTACATCCAACAAGTGTCTATGTTTATCTCAGCGACACCATTCTGCTGAGACGTATGTGGACAAGTGGTCTGATGAATAATGCTCCTTTTAGTACAAAAGGCTTGGAGAGTAGTACTCCTAGCATATTCAAGAGCGTTATCTGAACGCAAAATCTTAATCTTTTTGTCAAATTGCGTCAAAATCTCATTGTAAAATGACATAAAAACACGAGGTAATTCAGATCTATCTTTTAATAAAAACAACCAAGTCATGCGAGAAAAATCATCCACAAAGATAACAAAATAAGAATAATCAAGAGTGCTTTTTATTCGAGCAGGACCCCAAATATCGGTGTGTATAAGATCAAAAGGGCTCGATTGACGTTGAACACCACGACTAGGAAAAGAACTATGGTGGTGCTTGCCTAATTGACAAGCATCACATTCCAATACATACACTGGACTCAACTGTGGAATTAACGCCCTTAACCTATCAACTGACGGATGACCTAACCGACAATGCCACTGGTAGGTAGAAACTGAAGCACTCAAAGCTGAAGGTGAACTTGACTTTGCAGCATCTAGATAATATAACCCATTTTTTTCATGCCCCGAACCAATCACAGTCCTCATCGTGAGATCCTGAAATACACAAAATGTTGGGGTAAATGTTATGGAACAATTCATGGACTTGGTCAATTGGCTCACGGATAACAAATTAAATGGAAATGTTGGAACATATAAACCAGATTTTAAAGTTAATTCTTGGTGGGTTGTAAGACTCCAGTTCCAAGAACCAGTCGAGAGGATCCATCAGCAAGAATAATATTGGATTGAGAAGGCACAAAACGATCAAAATGAGATATATTACCAACCATGTGAGAGCTTGCACCAGAATCAATCACCCATGATGAGGGTGAAGTACCCATAAATGTTGTATTACCTGAATCAGCAAGTGTTGCCGTTGCAGGAACATGATTAGAAGGCAACAGATTTGAAAGTTGGTGAAGAATTTGATGCAGTATCTCATCACGCGTACCGGCAGATGAAGAAGTTGGGGAGACACCTCCCGCTAAGGGAACAAAAGCATTAGAAGTATAAGATTCCTCAAAAACTTGATTAGCCCACTCAGGTTTGCCATATTTCTTCCAACACCTGTCCTCCAAGTGGTTAGTTCGACCACAAAAGGTACATTTTAGATTACCCAGGTTACCTCGGCCTCCACGACCACCACCACGGTTGCCACAAACATTACCACGACCACTACCACTACCACGGCCTCCACAAAATCCTGAAGAAATCAATGTTGAACTCCCCATAGGGTGTGGTAAAGTTACTATGTTTTCCTGTTTCTTCCTCATGAGTCGAGAAAGAGCTTGAGAGGCCATGGGTATGGTCTCACCAGCAAGAATTCGGTCTTTAAATGCAGTATACTCAGAATTGAGACTATGTAAGAACATCATAGTCTACATTTGATCTCGTTGTTCCTTTTGAATCTTAAGATCCGTGGTGTAAGGGTGATAAACAAGCCATTCATCCCAAAGTCCCTTAAACTTGCTAAAATGCTCATTAATATAGATGTACTTTCTGCTTGTTTCAAGTCAAACATAGTCGGGAACATATCATGAATTTTTGTGACATTATTTTCTTGAGAGTACATCTCGTGTAGAGAAACTCAGAATTTCTTTGCTGTGTCAAGCAATTGCACATTCACAGCCACATACGGCTCCATACTATTCCAAAGCCAAGTCATTACCATTGAGTTTTCAGCAAACCAATCATCATATCCTGAGTCCTGTTTATCCAGTGGTTCATCATTAACATACTTCAGTTTCCTCTTTCCAATCAAAAAGTGTGAGATAGCGTGCTTCCAGGTAAGATAATTGTGTCCATTAAACTTGACAGACGTAAGAGACTTACCAACATACGAGAAGTCATCAACAGGAGGGTAGTTTTGGGTTCAACCATAGGGCAAAACAGTAGCTCTCAAAAGAGAGAAACAAAGTGTAGCGAACGCGATAAGGAAGCACTAGACGACAATAATCAGATCACTAATCCAACAATCCATAGATACCCTATCATACCATCAAGTTGGAAAAAAAACAACGAGAGAGGCAGATTGAACAATATCAGTAGAGTATCATCATAGGATAAAGATCCAAGTTTGGAGCAGATTGAACAAGGGAGATCGGAATTCCTCCCCCTGTTAGTTGGAAGGGAGAGAAGAGATTTGATAGAGGAGATTGCTCCGATACCAAGTTAGTTTTGGTTAATCAAAGGGCAAGAGTTAGAAGAAGAAAGAAAGAGAGGCAAAGAAGGAGAAGAGTGGCGTACTTGCATGGCCACACAATCTCAGAGTTTATATAGTTTATATTTAACTTAATAGTGTGGGCCATGATCCAGTGGTCCCACACCTATTACACCCGTCCAAAAGATTGAACATTAGTACCCCAAAAGAACAAACTTGAACGCTAAATGTTAAAAAAAAAAAACCAATCATATAAAAGTACTCATCAACATTGAGGCCTGCACACTTAAAAAGGTGCTATGTGTTTAAGGGATCTCAAAATATCATTTAGCATAGATCTTTAAGTTTGAAATAGCATAAAAAGACATCACCATTAAGTAGGAACTTAAAATAGATATGTATAGAACAAAAAATTCAGTTGATGTAAGGTTAAAAAATACGAATTAGTGAAAAAGTCACTAAATATTGTCAGCTTCGTCTTCATCATCACTGATGTCAGCATTATTAGCAGAAATCGGATGGTCAAAGCCATTATTGTGAATATCCTCACAGTATTGTGCAGGATCACCAAATGGTTGTGGTCTACAGGAGAGAAGAATTACATTATTTAGACAAAGGAGCCAATATTTTTGCATTCCTGTTTTAATAAATGTGAAATATACCGCGGATTTCGGTTAGTTGATGATGATGTAGAAGTTGAAGCTGCATTTGTTGAAGGTGGTATTGGATGAACTAATGATGAGATAGTAGACACGCAGTTACCCGCACTGCAAAGAATATAGAAGAAAATATTATAGATTTTTTTAAAATGTCAACCAGGAAGAACCAAGAGAAAGGTTCATTGAACCCCGTACTAATCTTGCATTTTGGTGAGACCGCGTTGGCACGAAGATCTCATTGTCATGGGTACTTGATGCGACATGTTCTTCAGGGAGTGTAAACAGCCTGACAGGATTAAGGAATGATAGAGATTTCTGAAGAAACTCAGAAGAAGGAAGACGCCTATATGGTGTCGTACAAGGTGTAATCGTAGTACCCTGTGCTCGCCACCTATCAGTTGTAGATGGAGTGCGGGGAAGTGAAGGAGAGGTATTTAATGCTGAACCTATCAGCTGGTGGCCAATTACACGACGCGCTTGGTTGGCGAAGTCTGAGCTGCCTTTCTCTTGCCCTTCGAGCATGCTGACCTAGCATTCCTTTTGTTAGTTATGTCTCTTTGTTGGAGGAAGGGGGTGTTCTCTACACATAGACGGATGGGGAGAAAGAGGAATAAATTAGATATGAATAAATCAATAAACGGTAGTTATAATTAAATTTTAAAAATGTGGGGACCAGAAGGAAATGAATAAAACAGTAAATGGTAATAAACCAAACACAAAAATGGGCCAACAGTAACGACAACGTAAGTGGGGAAATATATATAGGCGAGATAGAGATAGAAAAATAGGAGCAGTAAATACCCAGAAGCCAGGAGGCGGTTGAAGACTGAGCATATCTTGGAGGGCAACAAAAGCATATTTGTTCTGCTTGGAAGGTTCATTAGAAGGGTCAAAAGGGCGTTTCCCTTTGTTGAGGATTGGTGGCGTCAGAAGCTATATAAACCAAATAAGCAGTTCAAAAATGTAATGTGAAACCAACAAATTGGCAACATAATGAGCAAATAAGCAGAGTTCAAAAACGTAATGAGAATTGGCAACATAAGCAGTTTTTGGTCAAGCGCAACTGAGCAGAATGGAGCCAGGCGAGAGTAATACCCGGGAGCGAGCAGGTCGTTGAGGAGTAGGTGGTTGGAGGAAGAGTCTATCTGCAACCGGAACAAAAATCTGGGTTTTCTTGTTCGATGGATTCTTAGAAGGGTCCATTGGACGTTTACCCTTATCCATGCGATCCTGTAAAACAGAAAAAGATTAACAACGAAAACGAAAGTTTGGAGTTTGCAATGGCAATAATACTGAAGTACGTACCATGGAATCGTAGAAAGTCGAAGATGTACTGTTGTTTTGGCCAAAAAGTGAAGTACGACACTGATGAACTCAACGCGCCTTTGGCGCTACCTAGTACGTACTATCTCCTCATGTTTTGAATCCCATATTCCCAACAGTGACGATCCAATGACATTAAGTACTATAAAAAATGAAGTACATACCATGGAAAGCCAAAGCGGTAGTGTCAGAGTGTCTTAAAAAACACAAATTAGCATATATAGAATTAATTAGTGATCATTGAGAACACAAACATATATCAGAGAAGAAAACAAAATTATGTGAATATTGTTTGGCAACAAACTTTATGTGAATATTGTCTGGCAACAAACTTTAAGTCTTAGTATTATAACTAACTAACCTTGAAGATGAATAGGTGAAAGTGTTGGATTAGTAACTTTATGATAAATAGATTCGGTCTCTATAACATTACTCTCATAACCCATTTCACAACACCTGATCATTATAAAGAAAAAAAAACAAACAAAGGGATCAGTTACTTATTCAAACCAACTTGAAATGAAGAAAACGGGAGTTCATGAACTGATTGTAGAGCAAGGGCAAAAGTTGTAGCCCCTCTAAGTCCTGTTACAAACAAAACTGCTGATATTTCGCAAAACCAAAAAGTATTGTCCTTTCGTAGGATAGTTTGACCTTGATGAGGACGAAAAAAAGGATGGAAAAGGTTGTTCTTTTGGGGGTTTTTAAAACCAATAAAAAAGAAAAGAACTAAGAGAATCAAAAGGAATAAATAAAATGGTAGCAAACTTACCTTAAAACAGCTAGACTGAAGAAGGTAAGAACGACCAGTAAGAAGTCGAGCACTAAAAAAGAGTGATATGGGAGAGAAGCAGATGGACCCAGATATTGCGAATAGAAACAGCATACCAGGTGGAATTCGTTTTTTCTGCCAGGTCATAATTTGGTAAAAAAAGATTTTGGGCCATTGGATTGGGCCCTTCGGCCCCACACCATTGTGCTTTGTTAGAATACTAGGGTATGCCCGTGCCTACGGCCCGCGAGGCGTCGTTGTGCCTGCGGCGCTACCTCGACGCTCGACGTGCGTTGCGTTACGGTCGGTCTATATGGGTTCTTTCGTAGCATGCTCTTGATCATACGTTTCCTGCAAAGTGAACGCGATTCCATCTTAACTGTAATTTTTCTAAAAACTACATTTAAGATACAAAGTCTGAAGACATGTTTCTGACAGCGACAGTCAAGTACCCTCATTTTATTCTGACCTTCATTTTCCGAAGCATCCACAGAAAACATCCCCTACACTAAAGATCAATATTGCGAATAACATAGAATCAATGATACAATAACCACCACCATTATACTAAACATTCTGCCAAACCATTTCTAATCCAACCCCTGGGGCTTGACACTTTCAACATCCAGATTAAGACAAACTCATAGTAAGAAATCAATATACTACAATAACATACCATAAGTTTTGGAATTCTTATCAAAACTTGTATAATCACAGAGACACCAATAAATGCCATCCCCTGCACTTTAACTTCTAGAGAAGCACCTACTCGACCTTTGTTTCAGCAACAATCACAAGAAAAACTTCCACTTACGAAGAAAACATGACGAAATGTAACCATTCAGAATTGCCTTTTATTGGGTAAAACTACTCCTAAACAAATCAAGTCCAGCCTTCATTCTTTGTGCAGAACATCAAGAAAATATTCATAATAAGATCATGGATGATTAGATATTGTGACATAAAGCACTAAATATCGCATACTGCCCTAGTACACTTCAAGGTATTCACTTAAAAAGCACCTCCTAGTCCCCTTTCATTCAGAGAAATGACCAGAACCAGAACCCCTATATAAATCCAATAGTAACAATATGAAAAAGCTGATGCCTGATGCAACTACCATTTGAAGAAAATATTTCAAACACGAAAAATAGTGGCATTTTTCACAATATATTGACCATCAAAACAGGAATAGCTCATCAAGTTGTCATGCCTACCATGCCGACAACTTTATTCGCCTTAGCAAACTCATCTTCATACATTCCCTCCCCTTCCCTCACATGCCACCATGTTCGTATTGCTTCAATCTCGAACGCTGCAAGTGTTGATCCAATATCAGTAGCCCTAGCTCGTGAACAAAGGTCCTCATCATTTGTGAGCACCATAAAATTTTTCATCAGCTCCAAAACCCTTTCAGCATATGGAACAAAGGCTTGTTCTGCTGCAGTGGCTACAGAACCAATTGTAGACTGTGCAAGCATCATCGTCGTTTTAGAAGAAAAAAATTACTTAAAATCAAAAACACTAAACCAGTATTTAAAAATTAAAAGTTTAAAACTTATCACAAAAAAAGCAAAAATCAGATGGCAAGTATACCATGCATGTCTCCTGTAAATTTCGGGAGCTATTCTGGAGTGCTGTGAGTAATCTCCCCATCAAGGGATCAAGAAAAGGAAGTATTTCCTCACCCATGTTATCACAAAATGCAGCCAGTGCATAATATGATTTTTCCTGTAGAAGCAGGTAATACCATTATGCATGTGGTGTACATAAATAAACCATGAAGCATTTAACCTCCATCCAATACTTACCTTCACTTCATCAGACACATCCTCAAGGGCATTTAAAATGCATGGAAGAACGATTTCATAGTGAGATGTAATTTAGGGTTTAGGGTTCAGGCTGCAAATGCTCAGCAAATTAGCCTAATGCAAATGATGCTGCTCCTCTTACCATTTGTTCTTGATACCTTAGAGTTCCCAAAATGATATGAAGGATGGGTTCCATTTTTTCTTTCATCGGTTAAAACAACCTTACAAACAACACCTAAAGCCGCCGCAGGCGGGGTTCACATTTTGATCGCTTTCAATGAAGCAAACTCCAAAATTGGTGGAAAGACAAGCTTGGGAAGGTTTATAGCCATTGTATCGATGACTTCAAGGCTCGCTCTGCTTTGCAAGATCATCCAATTCAACTCCTTCAGTTGCTTCTACAAGTGAAGGGCACATAACTTTGCAAGCCATGAGATTATATGAATAGCGATGTGGAAGCAGAGAACGAGATTGTGGGACATGAGCATAGCTATAAAATTAATCTTGTTGAAATAATCAATTCATAGATAAAAGAGAATTGATGCATTTGACATTTCCAACCCTGATGGCGTGTATTAGATTCCAAATTTTGACTTGAACAAACTCCAAGAGATTCAATTAGCTCATCAAAAATTTCAAAAGCAATTGCAGCAACATCCTCCTCACCGTTCGCAAGGCATTGCCTTGATACGTTCAGGATGCTCGGAATGAATTCTAGAAATCTCACCTACAAAGCAAATTCCAAAAAGAAACTTGTCTTGTGGAACATTGAAGACATAATGAAGAGCCACAGTGAGTTCAACCACGCCGAGCCTTGAACCGAGGTAGCTACCAGTCTTGGAGACGTTAAAGATACATCGAGCTGCCAGATTCATTAGTGAGTTACTTCAGTTCCTGGATCAACATATAATATTAAGGAGCTTATAAGTTGATTCCCCTTATTTTGGACTTGGGTTTACAGGAAAGGAAAATGGCAAGAACTCGTATTGGAGGTAGACTATAGAGGGAGACTTTAGGGGTGGGAGTGGGAGTGGGAGGGACTGATGCGGCGGTCAGGGCAGATGTTGGAAGAGAGATTAGAAAAGAAAATCTAATCTCATGGATCCAGACGCTATGGATGAAAGTAGTATACCAGGTGGGATTCGTTGTTTCTGCCAAATCATAAATTGCTGAAAAAGAATTTGAGCCTTCGGACCCCACACAGTTGTGTTTTATTAGATAGATTAGATAGATATATAATATATATATTAACTTACTCAGTGACGAGCATATTATTTTAGCTGCTTGGTAACAGTAGGAATAGATAGTGCAAACAAAAATTGATACATTGATACTATAAATCTTTGTAACTATGAAGAAGAAAAGACCCCACCCCAACAAAATGAATAATAATAATAAAATAAAAAAACCTAATTGAGCAAAGTAAGATGTATCTATACGGTGAGAGGCAAAAGTGAAATGCATGTCCTCATTAGAGTCTCGACTGTATAGTGTATTCTCTACCATTTTTTTCAAAACGAGCAAAATACAAATTTCACACAAAATTCAACTTTTCCCTGGCAGCAAAAGAAACTGTAGAGCAACATCCTTATGTATATAATGGTGCAACGCAAGATATACAGCTGCAAGCCACCCTACAACCGTTCTACTGCATCGTAACATGGCTGATATTGCACTCCCTTCTGATGTATACTTGTATAGTAGTCCACCATATTTTACAACACTATATCAGTGCAGGCATCCGGCTCAATCTCCCTCCCTATTGTTATGGACCAGATGTGCAGCTCATGAATGTCCACCACCTCAAGCATCTCACAAAAGCTTGCCTTGATCCTCGATACGTCAATTTCCCTTGGCGTGCTCTCCATAAGGACCTCAAATATGTTGCTAAGCATCTCGATGGTTGTCCCTAGCACTATCACAGAAAAGGTGAAGGTGCATAGCAGATCAATAATCTTCAATTCAGGTTTGTGCCATAAAATTGCTTAAGCAATCATTGCCCCTATACTCTGGATGGAGTCCCCAATTACATGAAGATAAACACCCTGCACACTTATATTCCAATGCCGCTTTTCACTGTTTACGACCTCTGTATTGTTCGCTTCTCTAGTGGAATCACGATTATCATTGCTGTGACCACGGCTATGATTGTGGCACAATACCACAGCCATTACGATATTAACCCCCAAGCCAATAGCTGCAACAATAAACATCAGATATCCCTTAACTTCATGCGCAGTGTGGTTGATCAGTCTGCAAATGGCTTCATAGACTAGTATACCAATTAGAAGCCATATCAGCAGGATGGAAGCCCAATGTGCCCAGAACTTCATTTCTAAAGAACCCGTAGGAGTTACAAGGAGTTGCCTCCCACCCTGACGCCCACAAAGGAGAACAAAGACACAAAAAGAAGCTACATCTGAACTGAGATGTGCTGCATCAGCTAAAAGTGAGATTGTTAGCTTTAATGTCTCCAATAACTTCCACTGTCATAAAGATGACACAAAGAACAATAGCAATCAAAAGCTTTGCATAGATGCCTGTCATGCTTTGGCATCTCTTGAGTTCATGAGTTGGTTAGGCGATTTGCAAATTCACAGCCAGCAACTCCACAAAACACATTTAGCTCCCACACTTGGTCTCCCACTTGGTACAACATTGATTTCTATGATTCTTTCGAATTGGTGATGTGCCTCCATTTCTGAAAAGTATTGATGGAAGGTTCAGAAATAAAAGGAAACAAGAGGTGAGTCATTGTGGATCATTATATATATAGAATGTTTGGCTTCTATTTTTGTTAAACATGAAATGTCAACAACCTTGGAAACTGGTACATACAAGGGCAGAGCAAAGAGAGGGCAACCCCAGGGTAACTGGTAGCTGTGCTTGTAACTTTACCCAGTCACTACTCTCTCTTCTTATTTTTGTAGAATACTTTTTCTGAATCTCTCTCAATGACATCAGACATGATTAAAATTACCCTCTAATATTGCAACACCAGATATACTTACAGAGTAGATTTAAATCGATAGAATTCAGATCAAAGCTAACTTAGCTCAATATATAAAGTATTAATACTGCATTTAGCTCAAGATACAAACACATAATACTTATTCCTTTTCTAACCAAATATCATTTTACACGCTCATTTTAATTTCCTTTTACTATAAATAATAATAATAATAATAATAAGGGGATAAAGATTAGTTGGAGATAGGAAACGTGGGTAAAGAGGATAAACCATCTTCCCTGTTTTCGGGGGTTTTAAAAACATAGAGGAAAAGGGAGAAGTTTTGTTGGAGATCTACTGAGAAAATGAGGAAGATTGCGCAACACTTTCGGTCTCGGGTTTTACAACAAATAAGTTTCCGTTTAATGAGTGAGTAGATTTTATCTTTCACTCAACTTTTTATTGAAAGTTTTTTCTCGAAACAAAAGGTTTACTGTTTATATAAAACTGATTATATATAACTGGGTTAGGATTAGAATGCTTAAATTGTGGAGAAGTTATATTCATTCTGTGCCGTTCTATAGTTATTTTGCATGCTCTGTCAAATTGTCTGAGAATTGTTTGCATACTGTTGAATAAGGTGCATTGATAACAATTCGAATTACTTGACTCTAATCTAATGGTTACATATACTGCCGAAAATTGTTATGTTAAATTAATTGAGTTTTCGCATGTTATTATACTGCCATTTGTTTTGGTTGGTTGAATGGGTTGTTGGTTGATGTCAGGTGATAGGTAGATGTTTGGTTGGGTACTGTTGAAGCCGCTCAAATGGTGGTTAATGGCGTCGAGATCGATTTTTGGAAAGTGTTGGAATTGGGTTTTGGTTATGTCAGGGTTTTTTATGATGTTGATGGTCATGCTGTCTCGGCAGTGGAGAAGGAGTTGTTGGAGGAGATGACCGAGAGCATATGATCCAGTGCTCTCGGTCTTGTTTAGTTGAATCAAATTGGTCTAATTGAGTTGGGCTTAGGCCGAGATATAAACATGTGGGCTTAAGTTTTGTTTAAGTTTATTTGGGGAAGGCTAAAGACTTTTGGGCTTTAGTCTTTGGTTTTGATTAGATGGGTTTACAACTTGTTGACCCTTGGCATGTTGACTATTGTTGACCAAGTTTGACTTTTAGCTAGGATTAGGTCTATTAGGATAGGTCTAGGACTATTAGTGTGTTGGCTTTAAGCTAAGACTATATTTTTGACATAATTGTATACGTGTATTAATTACTACGTAAATTTTCATTCTTACTATAATTCTTTTTTGATAAACGACACTATGACACTTAGACATAGTGATAATTAATAACGCGTGAACAATGATATACGAAACAAGATACTTCTCTTTACGCTGAAAGAATATACGCAATACGATTCAATAATGTTCTCAACAGGTCAACCACACCCTTTAGAACTCTCCATACCTCCAGATTTGGAAATGAGATATTATGACTTGTGATGTCATGTGATAGGTGGGCATTTATTGAATGTGCTATGAATGACCCATGTTTGCTTTGTTTTGGCAACGTTGGTGTGTTCTGGGAACATAGGTGGAAGGCAGTTGAACTACGGTGTTTGATTTGGATTCGTTTCTGGAACAGTCCGTTAGTTTATTTTATTAGGCCTGATCCTTTTTGGAAGTATGTAATAATGTAATTTTCATATTCATTATGATTTGAGAATATGATGTTGAGGACTTAATTATTCTTAGAGTTTTGTTTGATGATTTTTGGACGGAAGATAACCATTTAATAAAGTGATGGCGAATCCATATTTGGGATTATTTTTTTCTTAAGTTGATTCTATTATAATATGGGTTTTCGGTGTTTGTATGTGTTGTATCCACCCCGTCATAGCCTGGGTTTTAGATTGAACATAGTGATGTTTGAGATATTTATATTTCAAATATTTAATTTGTAATTGTTTAGAAATTCGGGTCGTGACATTTTACATTTTACATATTTGAAATATAAATATCTAAATAATTACAAAGTGAATATTTGAAATATAAATATCTCAAACATCACTATGTTCAATTGTCTACAAACCCAGGCTATGATGAGATAGATACAACACATACAAACACCGAAAACCCATATCATAATAGAATCAACTTAAGAAAAAAACTAATCCCAAATATATATCCGCCATACTTTATTAAAAGGCTATCTTCTTTCCAAAAATCATCAAACAAAACTCTAAGAATAATTAAGTCCTCAACATAATATTCTCAAGTCATAATGAATATGAAAACTACATTATTACATACTTCTCAAAAAGAATCGGGCCTAATAAAATAAACTAACGGACTGCTCTAAAAACGAATCCAAGTCAAACGCCGTAATTCCACTGCCTTCCACCTATGTTCCCAAGAACACACCCATGTTGTCAAAGCAAAGCAAACATGGGTCATTCATAGCACATTCAATAAATGCCCACCTATCGCATAACATCACAAGTCATAATATCTCATTTCCAAATCTGGAGGCGTGGAAAGTTCTAAAGGGTGTGGTCGACCTGTTGAGAACATTATTGAATCGCATTGCGTATATTCTTTCAGCATAAAGAGAAGTATCTTGTTTCGTATATCATTGTTTACGCGTTATTAATTATCACGATGTCTAACTATCATAGCGTCGTATACCATAAAAGAATTATGGTAAAAATGAAATTTTACATAGTAATTAATACACGTACACACTTATGTAAAAAAATATAGTCTTAGCTTAAAGCCAAGCACACTAATAGTCCCAGACCTATCCTAATAGACCTAATCATAGCCAATAGTTAAAAATCAAACTTGGTCAACAAGTCAAAGGGTTGACTGGTCAACAACAGTCAACATGTCAAGAGTCAACAAGTTGTAAACCCATCTAAACAAAACCAAAGACTAAAGCCCAAAAGTTTTTAGCCTTCTCCAAATGAACCTTAAACAAAATTTAAGCCCACATGTTTATATCTCGGCCCAAGCCCAACTCAATTAGACCAATTTGATTCAACTAAACAAGACCGAGAGCACTGGATCATGCTCTCAGTCATCTCCTCCAACAACTCCTTCTCCACTGCCGAGACAGCATGACCATCAATGACCACCAAAATAGTTCGGTTTTACTCCCCATCAAAAACCCAATATTTTGACATAACCAAAACCCAATTCCATCAGTTCCCAAAAATCGATCTCGATGCCATTAACCAATAACCACCATCTGGGCAACTTCAACAGTACCCAAACAAACAACCAAACAAACATCTACCCATCACCTGACATCAACCGACAACCCATTCAACCAACCAAAACAGACGGCAGTATAATAACATGCGAAAACTCGATTAATTTAACATAACAATTTTCGACAGTATATAACCATTAGATTAGAGTTAAGCAATTCGAATTGTTATCAATACACTTTGTTCAACAGTACGCAAACAATTCGCATACAATTTGACAGAGCATGCAAAATAACTATAGAACGACACAGAATGAATATAACTTCTCCACAGTTTAAGCATTCTAATCCTAACACAATTATATATAATCAGTTTTATATAAACAATAATCCTTTTGATTCGAGAGAAAACTTTCAATAAAAAGTTCAATGAAAGATAAAATCTACTCACTCATTAAACGGAACCTTGTTTGCTGTAAAATCTGAGACCGAAAGCGTAGCGCAATCTTCCTCCTCTTCTTAGTAGATCTCCAGCAAAACTTCTCATTTTTCCTCTCTGTTTTTAAAACCCCTGAAAACAGGGAAGAGGGTTTATCCTCTTTACCCACGTTTCCTATCTCCAACTAATCCTTATCCCCTTATTATTATTATTATTATTATTATTATAGTAAAAGGAAATATAAAAAAAAATACGGGGTGTTATACTCCTAAAGATTCTCGAAGCACTCAATTCACAATGTCATAGTTTCGGTGTAAATTCATCATGTTCATGCTGTCAGATTTCTTTGTTTTTGCATTGCAGATTTTTTCCCAAAACTCGGGTTATCACAAGATTAAATGTCTGTTTTTCCTTCCTCACAAACTGGTTCAGCTTGTTTTGGCAATTGGTGACGGCTCCACTAATGCTTTGCATGACTTACTACAATAGTAACACATAGTATCTCTTGCACTGGCAATACTTTAGTGTTCAATGAAAACTCAGGAGGCGTTAAAATTTGCAGCACTCATATTTCAGAAACTATCGTCTGAACACATTTGATGCAATTCTTTTCATTCTTTTTCGCGAGATCGTTTCTTTTTGTATAATAAAGTCAACTGTTTTACTGACAATAAACATTACGATAAGACAAATCTAAAACAATGATTTTGTGTTCCATTAATTACATCATACAAACATTACAACTGTGATATATGTGTGAGGAGGAGCGGGGGGATTCATTGTGCATTAATTTTTTGATGATTTAGATTCTGAGCTGAACACTGAATCCTAAAACGTGTGTTAATCTTTAATTGCTAAAATGTCTTAATAATTGCAACTTCTCTTCAAGATAAGATAAATAAATAAAAGAGAAGAAAATGGCATAAAAGATGAAGGGTTAATCTAACTTGATATTCAACAGTAGTCGGCCTTCTGTTTTTTCTCTAACATTTGTTTTCATTTACAGCTATTTTATGACTAGTTCATGACAGACTCAATTCAAGTGAAGAACTGGTTAAGAATTGTTTCTTATACTAACAAGATCCGTCCTCCAAATGGAAGGATTGTCTTAAAATCTCTTCTTGAATAATATTGTTGATGATAATTAACAATTTGATGTTTACTCTTTTCAAAAAAATTATAGAGGAAGAAGAAAACAACCTGATGTTTGCTCTTTTCTGAATTTTCTTGACCCCTCGAGTGAAAATTACCAATAATCCATGCAAGAGCAATTGCCTTCTTTAAAATGGTGGAACCGATACCGATCCCTCAACAGTATCTCCCTATCATAAAGCTTGGAAATTAGCTTAGCAACTGAATGGCAGTCCCCACATACTCGCAGATTTTTCACAATGCGAATTGGAACTGGCGATCTTATACTAATTAGGCCATAAGCTATTGCTAACTTCTCACTATGCAGATATAATGCCTGATCTTTCATATCCTCTTCTTCAACATCTTGCAATAAATGGGATTTGTCTGCTATATAACCAACTGATTTTAAATTTAGTAAGATCTCATCCAACTTCAGATAAACTTTTTTGCATAAAGGGTGCGAGTTGTCCCCCACTAGAAATTCATGAACTGAACCATCAACCTCTATTGAGCTACAACCAGGCTCTTTCTTGATCCCAAAGTCTCTCATACGCTTCCTTAATCTTGTAACACCATTCCATAAACCAAACTTGGCATAAATATTTGATAACATTACATAAGCCCCATGATTTCTAGGCTCCAAGTCAATGAGACGGTTAAAAGCATTTTCAGCTAGCCCAACGTTTCCATGGGTTTTACATGCTGCAAGTAGTGCACCCCAGACAGAAGCGCCAGGAATTATTGGCATTTTCTCAATAAATCCGTTAGCTTCTTCTAAGAGGCCAGCACGGCCTAGGACATCAACCATACAAGCATAGTGCTTGACCTGTGGTGTGACTCCATACACTGGTTGCATTTGGTTAAAATAAAGTCTGCCTTCTTCCACTAATCCAGCATGGCTACAAGCAGACAAAACGTTAGTGAAAGTGACAGCATTGGGCTTCACCCCAGACTCTTGCATCCGCACAAATATATCAATTGCATCCCTACCACGCCCATGCATAGCCAACCCAGCAATCATGGCACTCCATACATAAACATCTTTCTGTTTTGAAGATCGAAATACCTCAAGTGCTTTTTCGAGATCCCCACACTTTGCATACATGTCAATGAGTGAGGTTGTGAGATGACAATTCCACTTTAAACCCTGCTTCTTTACATAAACATGGATCCAACCACCTAGATCCATAGCACCCAATTGAGCACAAGCTGAAAGTGTGCTAACAAGAGTGACCTGATCAGGTTTCGCGTTCTTACTGAGCTGCAATTCATTGAAAAGAGCCAGAGCTTCCTTTGGATGACCGCTCTGTTCATAAGCTGAAATTAGAGAATTCCAAGCAGTAATATCTTGACTCGTCATTGCATTGAAAAATTTCCGAGCAGTAGCAAATTCCCCCGATTGTGCATACCCAACAAGCATCGTCGTCAATGAAACAACATCCTTCTCAGGCATCTTATCATACAAAATCTTAGCTTGTTCTAGACTACCGCATTTTGTATACATATCAAGCATAGCATTACTCAAAATCAAGCTCATTTCAATCTTATTCTTCTCAATAAAAGAATGAATCCATCTTCCAAGTTTCAAATTCAATTTCTTCGCACAAACCGAAATAACACTAACCGTAGTCACATCATTCGGCCTCATACCTTCCCCTTGCATTCGCTGAAACAACTCCAATGCCTCCTCAAGGCACCCTGCCTGCACAAAAGCAGTAATCATAGAATTCCAAGAAACCACATCTTTCTTAGGAATCATCAAAAACACTTTATAAGCTTGATCCAAATCTCCACAAGTAGAATAAAAATGTACAAGAGAATTAAGAATAAAAACGTCGGAATCTAGCGACATTTTCACCGCCATACCATGAATAACTTGCCCCTCAAGTAACCCCAAAATCTCCGACCCAGCTTTAATCAAGAAAGGAAAAGTATACTTATTAGGAGGATCAGAACACTGACAAAGCATTTGGTTAAAAATGAAGAAACACTGAATGGGATCAGAACTAGAAGCATAAGCGCGAATGAGAGTATTCCAAGTGTAGATATTTGGCTGAGGAATTTGATCGAATAGCTTGCGAGCGCATTCAAGACTTGTCGAAAAAGGAGATACAGTACAGAGAGTGAAGAGTCTACTAGCTGAGTATGGATCAAAAAACAGGCCAGTTCGAAGCATGTGAGCGTGGATTTCTTTTACTTGCTTTCTGTTTGAGCATTTGTTGATTAGTGTGATAACCGGGTGGTTCGACAAGTATCGGTCGTTATTATAGTTATTGGTGGTGGTTAAAACGGTTGGTTTTGTTATGTGGTTGTTCTGATTTGGGAGGGAAATGATTGGGGGACTAGTATTTAAAGTTGCCATTAGCTTTTCTGGTTTCTAGTCCTTGCCCTATTTCAAAGATCTCAATACCGATATTTCATCCAAAATTTCAGTCGAAATCTTATCATTGTTATCTCGGAAGTTCTGCAAATAAGCACAAGAACAACTACATAGCATTGGGCGTGAGCAAAACCAAAACTAGTAGCAGCTATGGGCACATCTAGAAAAGTGTCTGTATGTAGGAGTATGCCCTGAGATGGGTAAGAAGGGCTTGAGAGAGTGGTAACAAATATGTGAAATAGCAAATTCCAACTTGAGTTCATGCTATTAGCAGTAGTGACACCCTCATAACCGATTAACTCAACCAGTCAAAGCCAACAAATACCCAAAATTCAGATGTCTAAATATGGTTTCACACTTTCACCAAACAAGCAGTGCAGATGAGGGCTATTCACTATAACATATTAACATCAGAAGTTCAGAACATACAACTCCAGTGACTATTCACTATCAGTGAGATTGATTACGATAAATAATCATGCGTATATAAGCTATCCAAACTTAAAAAGCAATGGCAGGAGAAAAGGCCCTGCAGTGACAAACAAAAGGATGAGATGATGCAAACAACTACCACGGAACATATGGGATGAGACCAAAAGCCATGCAACTAAACATGTCAATGGGTGCAATAGTCCCTACAGAAACCGTATACAAAATATAAAGAAAACAAAACCCATTACAGATTTTGCAGTAAAGTGCGAAAATCAGCCAAACACACCCAATTCTGACATGAATCACTTACAAAGATCACTAATCATCACAGCAGAATCAAAGAAGAAAACTTGACAGTAGAGTCCATAATTTGACCCAGTGCACCTCAAGGTAAAAACTCTTCTGCAATCCAACCTGATGAAATGATGAAAATGCTATGGAAACTCTTCATGGCGCCTGTCACATGTTTCCAGTCATTAAACATGACTAAGAGCTGACTTACTGACTAATTCATTCACCGCATTGATTCTGACTGAACCTGTCATATGGTACTAAGAATTTCATTTCCACCTTATAGTGTCCAGTATAAAGAAGTAAACCAAATGTACTTCTTCAGCAATATCTCTCCTCAAGCTCTCTAAATATCACTAATCTACTGCCTTCAACATTATCCCTACATAGCAGTTTTCTGTAAATTCACCACAAGTTTTTGGTGTGTCAGTGCATTGCACTTCTCAAGTCACAGTTACCATCTTACAGATAGTGCAAAACTCAGAGTAGCATTTTGGCGCATATTCAGTATAGCTATTTTTCTAAATCAGCCTACTTGCTATATTTGAACCTTAAAATTATATGTAGAGAAAACCTATATCTTCTGAAATCAGCCTTGTATGTTTTACAGTGGTCTAGCAATCTGAACTGAGACCTTAATTTCTCACAATAAAGTTTTCTGAAACAATAAACCCAATCACACAATTATTCAAAATATAGCTAAAATAAGGCCAGAATGCATAAATAAACAGAGTTCTATACATACATCTCAAGCTTAAAACCCCAAAACAGAACAACATAAAATTACAGTAAACAGCCCCACCATCCAAAAACTCAAAACTAGATCCATATTCCATATTCAAGAAGAATCCTTGTTTTTTTTCTACCGTTTAAAATTATCATAATCAACAACCTCAGAATCCGTAACAGATCTAGAATGCTGAACAATTGATCTACCAATAGAATTAATCCACTCTTCTTTCTCCTTCTCAGAATCAGCAATAAAATACATAGTCTCAGCATTAGTAGACAACTCAAAAGCGAACTGTTTATTCAAAACATCTTCAGCACCTTTTACGGTTAAACAAGAACTAACTGGAATAACGCCACGTGGATTTGAGGTACGATTTATGATCGACTCTTTGAACCAGAATAGTTTTCCTTGTTTAAGAACAAACCAACGACGTCTCCATGTTTTTATGTATTCTCCTTGTTTTGTTAGCCAACCTGTTCGTTCTGGGTTGACCCAGAATTGGGTTCCGTCGTATTGGGTTTCTTCGGTTTGTTGTGTTGATGTTGATGACCCGGTTGCGTATCGCCAGAAACTTGCTATCATCTTTTTCTAGTTTTTGGGGTCAGATGAGAAGTCGATGGAGAGAGAGAGAGATAGACAGATGGATTGTTGGAGTGATAGATATGTTAAGTTGGAAAGAAGCAGCGTACTTTTTAAGAATTGTATTGGTGCAGACCATCTCCAATAATCATTGAACAACAAGATGCCTTACCAATCAAAATAGATGTCCCTCCTAAGTCCTAAGGCTAATTCTAATGGTTTAGTGTTTAGATTGTAGGGTTTATTAAATATTTTGTGTGCTGAAAAAGCTTTACCAAATGTTTCACACAAATTTTCGAATCAAAATATTTTTTATTGAAAATAAACTAAAATACATTAATGAACATCGATTATGGTGTATAAGTATTTGGAAACTAAGGGATCAAATTGAGATAGCATCTTCATTTTGTGGTTTAGGATATTAATCCGTAATTTTCAAATAAAATTATCTTAAATTCGATCTAGCTTGTATAATAGTTTTATTATATTTATGGTGATTTAATTAGCGATAAATCATCACCGCTTAGCTTATGTACTAATGTGTACAAATCACTAAAACAGATTGATTGTTTCCATATCCTCAAAGAATAAGCTACTCCCACTTGAAAAGATTTATCACATGAACGTGTCTTACGAACGGGTGTCATTATATTAAATCATTCTAAAAATATTAGCAACTATGTATAGCTATGAGATATAAAAATTATATTAATTACTCATTTAAATTTCTTGCACCCCTTTCTATAAAAAGAAATCATCAAACATTGATAAAACTCATCGGCTTCTTTTTATTGTTAGGTTTAACAATAGAATTTTGATTGAAGTTTTGTGAGAATGTCCAATGTGGCGAAGATAATATTGAAACTACTTGAATAGCAAGACATTCTCAATCACAATAAAATAATTATGATAAATACTACTTAAAACGCAAAACTATATTTGTCGAGACATTTATTCCCCTTACATATAATACAAATATGTTTTAGGGTTATTAGTTCAATGCAGTTCCATCAAATTTCTGATTTTCCATTAATTATTCTTTGAGGTTAGTTTAATATAGTTCGTTGCATCCAGTTTCCAATATCTCATTAATTATTCTTTGAGGTTAGTTCAATGCAGTTGCATCAAGTTTCCGATTTTCCGTTAATTATTATTTGAGGTTAGTTCAGTGCAATTGCATCCACTTTATGATTTTCCGTTAGTTATTCATTAAGGTTAATTTAGTACAGTTGCATCCAGTTTTCGATGTTTCGTTAATTAGTATTTGAGATTAGTTCATTGCATCTGCATCCAGGTTCCAATCTCCCGTTAATTACTCTTTGAGGTTAGTTCAATACATCTGCATCCAGTTTCTGATTTCCCGTTAATTGTTTTTCTAGGTTAGTTTGATAGTTTACAATTTCTATACATTTTGCATACATGTAAGAGTCTGTTTTTATAAACTCACTTTCGTTTTGGGTTCCTAATTACTCGTAATTACTCATGTGAGAATGCTAAAAAAGCGAACATTTACGCTTTGAGGTCAGTGCGATGCAGTTACATCCGACTTCCGATTTCCAGTTAACTATTTTTTGAGGTTATTTCAATGCATTTGCATCCAATTTCTAATTTCCCGTTAGTTAATCTCTGATTTTAGTTTAATGCAGTTATATCCAGTTTTTGGTTTTCCGTTAATTATTTTTTGAGGTTACTTCAATGCATTTGCATCAAGTTTCCGATTTCCCGTTAATTATTTTTTGAGGTTAGTTCAATGTAGTTACATCGAATTTATAATTTCCCGTTAATTATTCATTTAGGTTAATTCAGTACAATTTCATCCATTTTTTTTAATATTTCGTTAATTAGTCTTTGAGATTAGTTCATTGCATTTGGATCCAGTTTTCGATTTTCTGTTAATAACTCTTTAAGGTTAGTCCAATACATCTGCATCTAGTTTCTGATTATTTATGTTTTGAGGTTAGTTCGATGCAATTATATCTGGTTTCTAATTTCTCGTTAATTATTCTTTGCGATTATTTCAATGTATTTGCATTTAGTTTCCGATTTCCCACCAATTATTATATGAGGTTAGTTCAATGCAGTTGCATTCAGTTTTTTATTTTCTCTTTGAGTTTAGTTCAATGCATTTGCATCCAGTGTCCAGGTTCCCATTAATTATTATCTGAGGTTTGTTTGATGTATTTGCATACCGTTTCCAATTTCCCGTTAAATATTTTTCAAGGATTTGCATCTAATTTCTAATTTCCCGTTAGTTATTATCTTACGTTAGTTTAATGCAATTGCATCCAGTTTTCGATTTATAGTTAATTACTTTTTTAGTTTAGTTTATTGCATTTGCATAAAGTTTTCGATTTTCCGTTAATTACTCTTTGAGCTCAGTTATGTATTTGAATCTAGTTTCCGATTTCCTTTTAATTATCCAATGTGAAGTATAATACCAACTTCTACTGATCTATATGTAGTGTCCTTGCAAACATGACATAAAAAGTAAATTATGTTTGATTTACTATGTGGGGTCATCGAAGATTATCCAATTCCTGATTTTCCATTAATTATTCTTTAAATTATACATGACTCACTATGTGAAATCTTCAAAGATTATCTACGAACGGGTGTTGTTATATTAATTATTCTGAAAAATATTTGCAAATATGTAGAACTATTATATATTAATATTATATTGATCACTCAACCAAATTTTTTATAACGTGAAAACCTCACTCTCTATTAAAAAAAAAACTCATCTTTGATAAAACCCTTCAACTTCATTTTGTTGTTCAATAAAATAAGTTTGATTGAAGTTTTGTGAGATTGCCTAATAAGGTGAAGTTCATATATATTAAAGGTACTTGAATAACAAGGAGTTCCCAATCATACGGAAAAAGATAAGATAAACACAATTTAAAATACAAAACTATACTTATCGAGACATTCCCACAACATATAACCCAACTATGTTTTGAGGTTAGTTCAATGGATTTGCATCCAGTTTCTGATTTTCCGTTATTTATATTTTGAGGTTAGTTCAATGCACTTGTATCCAATTTTCAATTCCTGTTATTTATTTTTTAGATCAGTTCAATGCAGTTACATCCAGTTTCTGATTTCTCGTTAATTATTCTTTTCGGTTAGTTCAATACATTTGCATCCAATTTCTAATTTTATGTTAATTGTTCTTTGAGGTCAGTTCAATACATTTGCATATAGTTTCTGATTTTCCGTTAATTATTCTGTGAGATTAGTTTAATACATTTGCATCCAGTTTCCAATTTGTCGTTTATTATTTGGTAAAGTTGCATTTGTATCTAGTTTTCAATTTCCCGTTAATTACTGTTTAAGGTTAGTTCAATTAATTTGCATCAAGTTTTCGATTTCCCGTTAATTATTTCTTGAGGTTAGTAGAGGTCTCTGCTTTAGTACATAGATAATAGATGTTGGTGCAATAAGGCGTACAAGACAAAACTAAATTTCATAAATTGCTAGCCGCCACTCTTAAAGGCGTATGTCAATTTTTTTTTTCCTTCACATTTTGCCCTTTCTCATATCTGTCTTGCTTTCCTAGCCGCCATTTGCAGTGACGTGGCAGCCCACGCTTAGCATGTAGACCTTACGCCATTTTGCTAAAAATTGTGTTGTATATAAGTAAATTAATAGCGATAGCGTTGACGGATTGGTGTTTGGTGTTTTGACGCATCATTAGATCACAATTTTCGTTATATTTGGTGGGATGGCGCACCATTGGACCTAAGTCCAATCCAATAACGGGCTTTGGGCCAAAATTGTTGAATCCTTTCTTTCACTCAATTACTTGTGCTCCTATGTCGATAGAGAAATGCTCCAACAGTCCACTACTCAGAAATTAGAACAAGAAGAGAATACAGCATACTAGATGAAGGCATATAACGTAGATGATATTTTTTTTTAAATAGTTAAGTGAGGACGTTGGAGAGACATATTCAAACTTTGTCTCTAAGCCTGATCGGGGTGGGGGGAACTAGTTTCTTAGGAGCAAATGGAAGGATGCAATATTCCAAATTGCCGGCCTACGACTCATTTATTATACTAAGAATTTGTTCTTTCAAGGTTCTTTCTTGTCGTTTTTTGAAGGTCTGAAATGGATCAGATCATGTTCCTTTATCAACCAACGCATATTTCTTTAACATAAAGATACTAAAAACTATGGGTCGGGTGCTGATCCTAATTAGTCCATTTTTAAGACTCTAATTCTGCTGTTCTTTTGAGTTGTGAACAGGGAACTACATTGATTTCTTATTCAAATTGTGAAGCACTTGATATTATTTTTAGCCATCAAAACACGTTCTTGGGCATGTTGGAGATAACAGAAGAACATGATGAAGAAACTTATTGGACTAAGAATACAGAAGCGCAGAAGGAAAGGATCAGACAGATTATCAAGTACCAAAAATCCACGTATTTATCTTCATCTTCCTTCTCCTCAGCTGCTTCTTGTTCTTCATTCTCTTCTTCAAGCAAAAGCAGTAGTTTGTTAGAACTAATGAAAGGAGGAAGTACATCTTTAAGAAGATTATTTGATATGGAACATATAAGTCTAGCAGCTCATTTCAAAGATTATAGTGGATCACCTATAATAAAACCTATACTATTATGGGGAAGTGATAGTGAAATTGATGGTGGCATTGGAAGGTCTATATCATGGAACGCTATTAAGCAATTTAGACATAACAATGTATGTGGTTCAGATGATCTTAGTCAGTTTGCTTCTAATGGTAGTTTTGTTGACGGAGAGCCTGGTTTTTCAAGTATGAAAATAATGAAGAGTAAAGGAAGGTTGATAAGAACAAGGTCATACAGGAAATTACCTGGTACTAATTTATGGATATGCAGAGGTTTCAAGTTCAGGTTGAAATTGAGAAGGTTGAGGATCATGGTTTGTGGCAAAAAGTTGTGACCAAAGTCTCATTTAGCTCAAGTTGCAATCAAAATTCAAAACTAGGTAGTTGAGTAATTCATACTCCAAATTCTTTCACGAAGGTATGAAACTAATATATGTAGTCATGTAGATATGCTTTGTGCTCAGAGAAATATCAACTTAACGTTCATGTGCAGTTTCAAATTCACTTCTGTTACTTTAACAACTTCCAATGCACATAGGCCATTTTCTTATTGTGCTAAAGAAGTTTGATGTACCATATGATCAAGAAAGACTAACTTTAATTAAGTTGTATGGCTTTAAGTTTTGAATTACTATAAAGTTCTTGTAAAGTTAATGCAAATTATTTTGCATACAGCAGGGCGTGCTTAGGAATACTCATTTCAGGAATCTTTATGAGTTTCACAAGACATTAGGCTTTAAGTTGGGTTCTTGGGCATGGCATCACTATGGAGTTGGGTCATGGTCATGGGCTCGTTGCACTACTAGGGAAGCTGGAAATGACGATTACTACGTGCAATGGGCATGTTCAGCCTAGACCCAACAATTTAAAGCACCCAAAAAATTGGCCTGGGGAGTGTTATTGGTGTTTGCCTCTGCAAGGAGTGAGTATAGTTAGCACTTTGCACCGGATGGAGCGTCTAAAGAGCCCACTACGCTGAAGTATGCCATGGTTCTCAACCAAGGCGTCGGTCAAGCCTAAAGGATCACCTGCCATGGCAAGCTTGTCGCTCGTGAGTGGACGACTCATCTACTTAACACCTTATTGGGGTTTTATATATATATACATTTTCTGTTTATGAAATGCAAATAGTTCACAACTTCACATTCGTCATGTGTAACTTGCCATCATCAAATACATTTTCATGTGAGACTTGCCATCAAATATGTGCAGTACAAGTATACAACTCACCGCCTCACCGGTCAATTTTGTAAAAGCGCATGATTGGTTTCGGTATCAATAACTAGAAAAAATAGTTAGTAGGACAAACATGATGGGTCAATGTACAATTGCTGTTGTAATTTGTGATTCGGGAGTCTCATGTGTGCTGTGTGGCTTGTAGCAAGTCACCATTCATCCTCTCTACTTCGGCTTTATTTTTTAAGTACTAGATATTTAGATATTGATTGAGGAGGACATTCATTAATTATTATATCGTATAGCAATATCCCTTGACACGCAAAGGTAAGCATCGCAAGAACAGCAAATTACGTAAAATCAGAGTTAATTTAAGGGATTTAAATGACAAGCAAGTAAGCAAACATCCAGATCAAATAATGACAACCAACAGGGCAATGTGATCAAACTTGAAACAAATACAGAAAAAAGCCATATGCGGCATAGAAAGTTCCCAGCTTGCAACACAATTAAGGGACATATTTAGGCACTGATAGTTCCTTTCCTCTACCGAACCCAGCTTTATCATGAATACCTAAATAATTGGCCAACTTCATCACTGGAGTAAGGTCTGGCGTGCATATTCTACTTTTAGTACATTAATGTGGACATTGGTGCCTTTGCTTGCATGTCTCTTCTTCCATACCAAATTTTTTGCCTGCAAGACATGTTAGTAGCAAAAGCATTTCATATGAATAAATAGCACATTTACACTTACCTAGCTAGTAGATGGATCGAATTAAAAAGAGGAGAGAGGGATGGAGAAGGAGAAAGACATTTGGTGATGATGACAGGAGAGCAAAGAGCACACTCCCAACAAAAGAAAAGACTCTTTAACTGATGCTGGCTTGTGCTCTCTCTCTTCTGTCAACATATCTCTCTAGCCCTCATCTCATAACCCGGCCTCTCATGAATCCATGTGCATCCATGCATTTCCACCAGTAGCACACATGTTCCTGAAACAGAAGTAAAAATCCATCAAACTTATCATGTTATATATATTTGCATGTGTAACATAACAACTAACTACACTGTGAACACATAATGCGTGTGTATATCCAAATGGCTCGAGCCGGGGAGCTGCCAGGGAGTGCAAATTTGAGGAAAATTTTTGCAGTAACTCGATCTATAATCATACTTAAGCTGGTATGAATATTTGAAACTACTGTATACGGACAATCCCAAGATTTCAAGAAAATTTGACTTGCTGCATCCACAGTCTAACTTATATTCCTAGATCCATCACTCTATGCCTGTATGAGTGTAAATTAATGCACGATCCAAATGGTTTGAAACCTTTTAGCAGCATATGCCTGTAGGCATGCCCATATCATCATCCAAATGATTGAGCTATTTTGGTCCACAATATATATTGGGTATATTTAATAAACAAAAATTTAAAAAGCTGAAAAGGAAAAAAGTTTGATCAATGATGGAAGTGGTAAGTTGTACAGGTGTAGAGTGCTTAGATTCTATATACACTATAGACATATGCATACATTCCACGTGCAGCACATGAACCCATTTAGCATTACTAATCATCTGTTATGCATGCATGTAAGACACATGTATTTTAAAGATAAACAAAACATGTACACATATAAATATATGTATGTACATACATATAGTTCGCCTTGATAAATAAAGAACAATAACAGATTAAATGAGGATTGAGGGGATAGTTTTGAGATCATGATCGAGAGCATATTTTGAGGCTCCAACCCAAATCCAAGTGATCACAAACAGTTAAGCTAGCTAACCCAAAAACAGAGAAGACCCACAAGGACAACAAAAAACTAAAGTTATTAGAATCAGTGAATAAACGCACCTAAGTAATGTTATTAGCAAAGAAAAGAAAGAGAACTTAGAAGAGAAAGATAGCCAATAGAATGAGGAAAGAAAGAAACTAAGAAACACACTTGTATAGAGAAGCACAAAACCTCAAAACTCCACTTCATAGAATGGAACAATGATAGTCTTGCCTTCTTATAGAGAATAGAGAGCAAGGGGCAAGGGCCATGACCGGTTGCAGGAGGTTAAGTGGTCCACATAAGCAGCTACATTTGTCACTATTTGCAGTTTCTCTGCATAAGAGATTCTTCTCAACATGGCAATAACTTTGCTTTCACATTTATTTGATTTTCCTAACCACATTAATCATATCTCACCAGGTTAAATGAGATTGAGTAGCAATTACTAGTAAAGATGGTGATGGATACCGGTTTTACAAGTTTGCAACAGTGGATCTGTTTTAACCCTACATTACTACTTCTTGCGTCACTTGAGCTTGACCACTTCAGTTCCCCTTTTTCTCTACTTTCTATAGATACCATTTCACTATCTACCAAAGTACCATATACGCAGTACCAACCAAATAGCTCTTTGATGATTTAAAGGGTTCCAAATAACAATATATATGACTTAATGAGTGATGGCTTTTGAGACATGTAGCGTAGAATGATAAGAGGTGCGGCTCATGATTTATATATTGATTGGCTAGGTTTTAGACACCCGATATAGAATTATAATCTCAACACGCCCTATGTCGCTTAATCTTGAGCCTAACATATAGAAAATTTTTAAACGGGTGACGTGGAATATTGAAGATGGACATCCAACTTAAAATCAATTGGTGATAAGTGGAGCGGTCTAGAATTTATATATTGATTAGATAGGCTTTAGACTCTCCATATGGAATTATAATCTCAACATTCATGACCCTCGATTCACACATTCAAACCTATTGGTACTTCGTCATGTGTGCGTATACTTTTTTGAATAGTAATAACTAATAAGTGTGAATGTGTGCAGTGGCCTTCCCTAGCTAAGGGTTTTCCACAAACAAAAACGTGTGAATAGTATTATGTGGTCACTATGTCACCCATGAAACTTTTCTATAATGTTGAGATGTTGATAGATATACCCTTGGGATTTTGTGAATTATTAGGGCGCTCAAGCCGCAATTTTTAGGCTTAGGCTATTCGACCTGGTTTTATATCAACTGCTTAGAGCAAGTCCAATGGGGGGTTATATGGGTTGCTAAAGGCAAATATAGCACCCTAACCACAAAAATGTCATTCTAATGGGGCTGCTAAAAGGGTCTTAAATTTGGAAGGAGTCAAAAATCCAACCAAGTTAAGACCTTCGCTAGCAGCTACCATAATAAGTTCCGGGAGACGGACATCATAGTTTCTGCCGTCTGTTGGTTATTTATGTACAAACGGCATAAACTATGCCGTCTGTCTCCTGTTTTAATTAAATGGACGGACGACAAACACTGTATCGTCCGTACCTTCTAGACACTCAACACGATTTAGACTTAGCCAAATTCAACCAATTTTTCACTCACATACAATTACTTGTCATCAAAAGCCTCAACCCTCAACTCCTCAACCATCAACTCTTCAACCACCAACCTCGTTTCTTGTGTCAACTTTATAGACCACAAATTTCTCAACTTTACCTTCACTCACACTTTTTGCATTCATATTCTCAACTTTGCAACTTTTTTTCTCACATTCAAAATGGCTTCTTCTTCTCTCTATGTTGAATCAAGCTCCTCATCCGAAGATGAGAATATGATGAATGACGATGAGAACATGTTTGTACCTATTTTCTCGTTGTTGCAAGACATGCATAAAGCTACTCGTGATCATCGAGGCTCGGTCCTCGATAGATCGTGATCAAATCGAGGCTCACAATAAGATTATGAGGGATTATTTCGTATAATACCCGAAGTATCCCCCGATATCTTCCGTAGGAGGTTTAGGATGCACCGTCATCTCTTCTTCCGAATCTTGAAAGTCGTCTTCGACCATGACAAATACTTCACATACAAGGTTGATGACATTGGAAAGCCATATTTGACGAGTATGTAAAAAGTGGTTGTTTGCATTCGTTTGCTTGCATATGGTTGCAGTGCGGATGCGTGAGATGAATATGTTCAAATCGCAAAGAGCACCCTTTTCGAAAGCTTGAGGCATTTTTGTGATGTCATATTGGCGGTCTTCGAGAAAGAATATTTGAGGGCTCCAAATGAAGAAGACATTCAACGACTACTTGCACAAAGTGAAAATCGTGGCTTTCCGGGTATGCTTGGAAGTTTGGATTGTATGCATTAGCAATAAGAAATGTGTCCTACGGTATGACAAGTTACACATGTAGGACATAAAAAGAAACTTACAATCATTTTGGAAGTTATTGCCGATAAAGACTTGTGGATTTGACACGCTTTTTTTGGTATGGCGGGTTCAAACAGCGACGTCAACGTTCTCACCTCTTTGACAAATTTATGCGTGGTGATGCTTCTCATTGCAATTACACCGTGAATGGTCGGCAATACAAAATGAGTTACTATCTAGCCGATAGAATTTATTCTAAATGGTCTACACTTGTACAAACAATCCTTCACCCAACAACTCAACGATAGCATTCAGCTAAGTCGACTTCTCCACCAAAGGTCTAGGGTTCAAACCCGCTTGTACACTATGGAGAGTTACTGGTCTCTTTAAAAAGTGAAAACAGAGGTTTGCCCACATTTTACAAGCGCGAAACTGTAAACTATCAAAGTTGGTAAAATATATGGGTGATGATACCAGAAATATGAGATTAATCCCCGAATTAATGCTGTCATTTAAAACTTACAAAAACAGGTTTGCCAAAAAAAAAATACAACGACTTCCCCACAATCAAAATTTGGGAAATACGGCCTCCATTCATAAAGTGGACCGTGGGAAGTACACTAGTCAGATTCATCATTTACATTCTTTTCGCGAATCGCACGATTACAGAAATCACCTATATCCCCACTTTGTCGAAGCTATAAAAGATCGCATCAATTCATCATCAGTCCATCACCCGAGAGCTGATGTTCAATACTTCAACCTTTGCTTCCAACCTTTTCCACAGCAAAACTTATGCAAAATTTTGAAATATTGCAGTATCTATTGAGTCTCACGAATTGGCATAGTTATCTAATTTTTTTTGGTAAAGCATATCTATATAGCAAACCCAATGTTACATTGTAGAAATTTCGTAATTTATTCCGCTGAGAATGTCCACAGTCCACACATGAGACATGACATATCGATAAGTATTAAAGAAAGCTTCAACATTTCAGGAGTCACTGAGTAAGAACTTCCACGCATATATGTCATTTTTAACTATTCCCATTATTCATAGTTAGCTAGCTTTCCATGTCGATAATTCATAGGCTAAACTTACGGTTTGGATACAACCAGTAAAAGCACACCACACATGGTGAGTAAAGTCTTAATTATCGAAAAAATACATAGTGAGTAAAGTCTTTCAAATAGTACAACAAAAACACATCTCTCCAAAGTCCAGAGTCATTTAAGAGCAGTGCACCTTGAAAGGAAGGAAAAGGAAAAAAGAAAGTGAGGAAATTCCATTTTTGCGGATCCACATCGTGTTGGGGGATTTAAACCCAAAGCAGAGATCCAAAAAAGAGAAGAAGAGAACCGAATTTGGGATGTAACCACACAAAAAACACACAACACAGAAAACCAATTCCACACTATGTCTACATCCACGGGCAGCTATGAAATACTTCCCTCATTGATAGAGCATTATAGGAGAATCACAAGAATGATTTCTCAATGACGCTCGAAAGATCTCACACCTACCCTGACATCTCCTCACAACAGCCTCAAGGATCTCTCTATTAGCTCTCGTCAAAAAATATATTATAACT
Organism: Coptis chinensis; assembly: GCF_015680905.1. Classification (NCBI taxonomy): domain Eukaryota; kingdom Viridiplantae; phylum Streptophyta; class Magnoliopsida; order Ranunculales; family Ranunculaceae; genus Coptis; species Coptis chinensis. The sequence continues at coordinate 77,672,204 of NC_141463.1, read as the reverse complement.
TCCTTTTACAATGATAACTTTTATAACACCTCGTTTTTTTTATTATATTCTCCTAATACAATAAATAATAATAATATTAATAATAATAGATAAAATAAAAAAATGATAAAGATAGGAAAGATAAAGAGATAAATTTTGGTTCCTGTGTTTTTGGAGGATTTTCAAAAAAAAAATGACACATAGAGGAGTTTATACAGGAGTTCACACGGAGATTTTTTTTTTAACACAGAGGGAGTTTTATACAGAGAAAAAAAAAAAAAAAAAAAAAAAAAAAAATAGTTTTACACATAGAGAATAAAGGAGGCTTCTTACTAGAAATTTGTAGATTATATTTACTTGATTGAATTCCAAAGAGATTACAATTGTTTATATAGAGTTTACAAAATAGGAAACAACAAAATTCGGTGGCTTGAGAAACACGGGGCGCGAGTCGCGCCCTGTTTACACTTGAGACGAGCGCGGGTCGCGCTCAAATCACTAGAGTCTCGAAAGCCTGAGGCGCAGGTCGCGCCTTATACACACTATATCTAAGCGCAGGTCGCACCCTATACACAGAAAACAGAATACTGCTTTCTACACTCCCCCTCAAATTGGTGCATAGATGTCAATCATGCCCAACTTGTCAACTGAGCTGTCAAACACCTTGTGGGATACACCTTCGGTAAGAACATCAACTAATTGCTCCTCAGAGGTTACAAACGGAAAACGAATAACCTTCCTGTCAAGATTTTCTTTAATAAAATGATGATCAACCTCCACATGCTTTGTCCTATCATGCTGAACTGGATTATGTGCAATTTGAATGGCGGCTTTATTATTACAATGTAAATCCATAAACTTTTGACGTTCGAAGCCCAATTCCATCAAGACAATACGAATCCATAACAATTCACATACTCCCTGTGTCATACCTCGAAATTCAGCTTCTGCACTCGATTTGGCAACAACTTTCTGTTTCTTACTACGCCAAGTAACAAGATTTCCACCGACAAAAGTGAAATATTTTGATGTAGACCGTCTATCAGTTTTATCATTAGCCCAATTTGCATATGTGTATCCAACAATATCCAATGCATCATACTTTCCAAATAGTAAATCTTTGCCAGGTGTTTTTTTCAAATACTTCAGTATACGAAAGACTGCATTCATATATTCTTCACTAGGACAATGCATAAATTGACTAACCACACTCACAGCATAAACAATATCAGGTCTAGTATGAGATAGATAGATTAACCTTCCTACAAGACGCTGATACCTGCTTTTATCAGTAGGAACTTGGTCAGAATGAATGGCGAGTTCGTGATTCTTCTCAATGGGTGTCTCCATCGGTTTGCAATCCAACATCCCGATTTCAGCAAGCAAATCAAGGACATACTTCCTTTGTGAGAGTGAAATCCCCTTTTTAGACCTTGCAATTTCAATACCCAGAAAATACTTTAGTTGTCCTAGATCCTTCATTTCAAATTCCTCCAACAAATACTTCTGCAATTCATTTATTTCCTTCAGATCATCTCCTGTAACGATCATATCATCAACGTACATAATTAGAGCTGTAATCTTACCATCCTTGTGTTTGATAAACAAGGTATGGTCAGAATTGCTCTGTTTGTACCCAAAAACTTTCATTGACTGTGTAAGTCTTCCAAACTAAGCTCTTGGAGACTGTTTCAGGCCATACAAAGCTTTCTTCAGTTTACACACCTTTCCAACATCTTTGGGATGGTTTTTCACACCTTGAGGCATATCCATGTATACTTCCTCCTCCAAGTTCCCATTCAGGAATGCATTCTTCACATCAAGTTGGTGCAAGGGCCAATCTCTATTTGCTGCAAGTGAAATTAAAATCCTGACTGTATTGATTTTCGCTACAGGTGCGAAAGTCTCCTCGTAATCAATTCCATAACGTTGTGTGTATCCCTTGGCAACCAATCTCGCCTTATATCTATTAATAGTTCCATCTGCATTAAGCTTCTCAGTAAACACCCAACGACATCCAACAGTCTTCATTCCAATAGGTATATCAACTACCTCCCATGTTACATTCTTTTGAAGGGCTTCCAATTCTTCATTCATTGTTTTTTTCCATTTTGAATATTTCAAAGCATCCTGCACGTTACTAGGAATAGATACAGTAGACAATTAATTTATGACAAGTGCATGAGTTTTAGAAAGGCTATGGTTAGACATAGAGTTAGCTATAAGATATTTAACATTGGCTTTGATGTCTGGTTCATATTGTTTCTTAGGAACTCCCTTACTAGCTCTTTGTGATTGTCTAGGTTCAAGACTTTCTACCCCAACAGACTCATTAAATGTTATAGAAGGTACCTGAGGCAGAGCATTCTGATCGAGATATGTAGTTATTAATGTAGAAGAGGAAATGTCATGTACTACAGTTTCAGATACATCCAGATCATGTGCTTCTATGTCTACTATTATAGGATCAATTTCTGCTTCAGGAACTTCAAATCGTTCCTCCAAGTGTTCCAATTCTTCAAAGACATCAGGATTCCCTTCACCGCCACTCTCCCCTTGAAGGGAAGACTGGGAAACTCCCCCTGAGTAATACGGGTCTGATTCATGGAATGAGACATCAAGAGATATATACATCTTGGCATTAATCGGATCATAACACCTATACCCCTTCTGAAACTCAGCATAACCCACAAAAATACACTTCTTCACACGAGGATCGAGTTTACTTCGTTTTGGTTGTGGAATATGAACATAAGTTGTACATCCAAATACCCGAGGCTCCAAGTTAGGCATAGATGGGATGGACAAAAGTGTATGGAGTTTCTAATAAGGATTCTGGAACTCAATTACCCGTGAGGGAGTACGGTTGATAACATAGGTTGCTGATTTCACTACTTCATCCCAATAGGATCAAGGTACATTCATGCCAAACAAGGAAGCATGAACAACCTCCAACAATTGCCTGTTCTTCCGTTCGACTAAACCATTTTGTTGGGGGGCACCAGAATTGGAGGTTTGATGACGAATTCCAATTCTTTTGCAAAATTCAAACATGAGGCCATTCACAAATTCTCCACCATTATCAGACTGATAGACCCTGATAGATTGTTGATACTGCGTCGCAACCATTTTGTAAAAATCAGTAAACATCCCATATACATCACTTTTGTTTTTCAGTAACGACACCCACGTAATGCGAGTGCAATCATCAATAAAAGTCACATAATATCTAGCTCCAGAAAAAGAAGAAACTTTGGCAGGACCCCAAACATCAGAATGAATTTTCATAAAAGGAACATGACATCTATTAATACTTGGTGAATATGAAATACGGTGGCTCTTGGCCAGTTCACAAATGTCACAATGAAACTCAGACTCACTAACAACTGAAAATAACTGAGGTTGTAACCTCTTCAAATAACTAAAAGATAGATGACCTAATCTACGATGCCATAACCAGACAACTTCTTTTGCATTCTCGACCCTATTAACCTAATTAGCTTGCCCCAGAAAATTCTTTTGTTTCTCACCAGTTTCTGTCAAGTCCAGGTAGTACAATTTCCCCTTTCTAACACCATAACCAAGAATCTGTTAAGTTAGAATGTCTTGAAAAACACAGAAAGATGGATAGAATGTCACAGTACATGTAAGTGCGAGGATAATTTGACAAACAAACAATAGGTTATAAGCAAGGGATGGAACAACTAAGACAGATTCAAGAGTGAAGGTTTTAGATAACTCAATAGACCCTTCTCTGCTAACCGGAGTTGGAGTACCATCAACAGTAGAAACAGCGGTCTGAGGTGAAAGTCTAAGACTTTTCACAAAGTTAGGGTCATTTGTCATATGGTCAGATGCACCTAAATCAATTATCCATGTATTATTCGAAATAACCTTACCATTTATACCTGATTGCACGACACTAGCCGAAACATTGTCTCCATTCACAACATTAGCAATGGCGGCCTTGCTTAAATTCTTTTGTGGCCTCTTCGAGAAGTCCCACCAATCAGGATAATCAATCACTTCATAACATCTCTCCTTGCTATGACCCAAATCTCCACAAACATCACACTTTTTATCTGCCCAAGGATTTGATTTACCTTTAGGATGGCGTGGAGGACCAGAAAAAACTGGAGGAGTTGTCTTGCTATGAACAGCCAAGACAGAGGATTCAATTGATACCGAGCGCCCCATAGCCTGTTTATCAGATTGAACCTTACGAACGTAAGCATAGCTTTGTTCCAAGGAAAATTTAGGTTCTTTCCGAAGGATCTCTCCACGCACCTGATCATACTCCTGATCTAGGCCACGTAAAAACATATGAACACGCATTCTGGACATCGTGGACGTTTCATGGACTACAACTTCAACACTGTTATTATGGGAGGTCACCCTCTGATCAATCTCCTAGAACATAGCCACTAATTCGTTGTAATAGGAAGGAATAAGTCTCTCATTCTGCTTTTCTTCAAAACACTTTGTATTCAATTCAAAAATTCGAGTTTCATCAGAGTCATCATAGAAGGTCTTCTCCACAGCCTCCCAAATATCTTTTGCAGTAGGAAGACGAATATAACGGTTCATAAGAGAAATTTCCATAGAATCAATAAGCCAACTTTTTACCTTTTCATTATCTGTTGCCCAAACTTCATATTCGGACGAATTCCTAAGCGGTTCAACCTTTGCATTAGTCAAATAACCAAGCTTTCCCCTTGCTCCAATCTGCATCCGCATGAAAGGAGCCCAGATGGTATAGTTGGACTCATCTAATGGAACAGTTTTTGGGAATGCTGAGTTGTCTTGTGGGGTGTAGTGGTGATGAATGATCCTTGAAGAATTGTTGTCAGATTCAGCCATTGCAGAAAAAAAACAAACAATTTAGGTTTTTGAAGAAAATAAAAAATAAAACTTTGTGAGAGGGGTTTAAGATTCAAGAATTCAAGAATGGGTTTAAGATTCAAAGATTCAATGCAACGAATTTCAATGGTTTGGCTCTGATACCATGTAGAATCAGAGAATTCAATTCAATTCAGTGTATATTTACTTGATTGAATTCTAAAGAGATTACAATTGTTTACAAAATAGGAAACAACAAAATTTGGTGGCCTGAGAAACACGGGGCGTGGGTCACACTCAAATCACTGGAGTCTCGAAAGCCTGAGGCGCAAGTCGCGCCCTATACACACTATATCTGAGCGCAGGTTGTGCCCTATACACAGAAAGCAGATAGCAGGAGCGTATCACGAGTGAGTAGATTTTTAAATCTTTCATTGAACTTCATTGAGTGTTTTCTCTCGAAATAAATTGATTTCATATAACTGTGCTTATACAAAAATGATTTCATATAACTATAACTGTGTTAGTTAAGTGTTATTCATTCTGCTGTCGTTATAGATTATTTTGTGTGCTCTGTCAAGATTGTTCTCTTTAAAGTTAAAACAATGTGTGTTTGAATACTTTTATACTGCCGGTGTAGATTGGCTGTAAGGGTTGTGGTATACTATCGAATGAATATATGGGTTGTTGTGTTTTAATCAAGTGTTTGGCTGTTTAAATTTCTTGGTTGTTGTTGTAAAGTGTTGGGTATGTTAAATTGATGTTTTATTGGGTACTGTTGAAGCTTTGAAGGGTAGTAATGGAGCCAAGATCGAATTCGGTGGAGGTGAAGAAATCGAGTTTTTAGTATAGCATAGTGTTGGGTTTTGTTGGTGATCAAAACCCAACTATTTCGGTGGATTTTATGGGTGCTGTTGAAGCTCTCAAGGTTGTTAATGGCGTCGAACACGATTTGTGAGAAGTGGGGGAATCGAGTTTTGATTGTATCGAAAGATTGGGTTTTTGGTGAGGGTTAAAAACGATGGGTTTAGAGGGGACAAAGGTTGGTGGTTGATCGGTGGAGGGGTGAGCTGTTGATAGGGCTGGAAATGGAGCGGGTTCGGGTCGGATTTTCACTCAAAACTCTTTACCATATTTGGATCCATCCGAATTCAGGTTGAATTTCGGATATCCATATCTATTAAAAAACACCAAAAAATACACTATTTTAATGATTTTTATATATAAATGTAAGATATAAATTAATTTTTAGGCATCAAAATATAAATCTTATTAAAATGATTCGGGTTTTCAGACATTCGAGTCGGATTCTTGTCACAAACATAGAAACCATATCTATTAAAATGGATTCGGATATGTTCGGATTCGGGTTGCATCTTGTACCATTTCCAGCCCTAGCTGTTGAGGAAGAAGGAGGTGATGGCATTTTTTTTTTTTTTGTTGGGCTTGGGCCGAAATAGAACTTGTGGGCTTGAGTGTTTTTTTTTAGATATTAACTTTTGGGCTTAAGTTTTGTTTGAGTTGGACTTGGGCCGAAATAGAAACATGTGGGCTTAAGTTTTGTTTAAGATGGGCTTTGGGTGAGAGTTTGTTTTTGGGCCGAATTTGTGTCTGGTTTGGAATCGAGTTTTCACATAGCTAGAGTTAGATTCAAACTCTTGCCAAAACATGAAAAAGTGAGTTTTCTGAGGCTTCTTTCCAACTCAATTGGCCTCGTCACATTCCGAGGTCTGTGGAATTAATTATGGTGTCTGGAAGTTTGACTAACATAAAATAGTACGTCATAAATCAATTTGTGCACTGTGTTCGAGCCTAGTTTTCGAACTTTTAGAATGAGATTGAGTATTTTTGTAAAACATAAGAGTAATTTCTGTGTGTTAGATTTTCAACGCAAAAAGCCTTGATGCATTTGGACACCTGTGGAAAGCGTTGTGTCATTCATAAGATAGTCTGTCATAAATCTAATTTGCTGAAAATTTGGATTTTTACCAAGTTTGAACTATTTTTACTCTGAGATAGAATGACATTGGGACTTTGAGTTCTACATGAAAAAGTAAGTATACCTATCTTAGTTTTCAAATAATCAAGTGGTGTATCATTTGGATGGCTATAGGAAACGTTATTGTTTTGGCAAGTTACCTCGATAACCTACCATGGTTTCTTTTTAAAGGAGCTCTAGTTAACTTTTCTTATTGTAATGAGATAAATGATTTTACTTAGACATATGAGTGTCTGGAATCTTGATTGCTTAATTTCACATTTGTATTATATTCCAAGTACAATTGTTGCATATACACTAAATGTTAGTATAGATTTATGTTATATCACGTGACAAGTTACATTAAAATTTGTGCTTAATATATATATATATATAATTGAGGAATGAAAGGGAAATGAAGTGTGCAACCTTAAAGCATGAATTTTTATTGTTCTTTGACTTTGACTATGTGGCTGATAAGAACTACGAAGGCTTGATTCTATTCTTGAAAGATTTGGATACGTAAGCAGCTTTGAGCAAAAGTGCAGCCACTATATTATATATTAGTTATTAGTTATTAATTATTATGATAGCTATATGTGTACAATGTTAGTACTTAATTGTATACGTGATTGTGGTTGTTTAAAATGTATTCACGAGACATTTAACTAATACGTTATTCCTGATTGAACATTTTGATATCTATGATTTATATAATTGATAATGAGGTGAGTTAATTAGTTATTGTGTTTGGAATCTTTAGTAATGATTCTATTATTGTTTGAGACAATGTTTGTTTTGTAATGAAAATATTATAATAAATGAGAACTCTTGTATAACGCCCGTATTTGTAATTTGTATTTATTAATTTATTAATTTATTATTTTAAATTCGGTTGGATTGAATTTGGGATAGGTGGGCCTGATTTATGGGCCCGAGTCTGTGTCGGGTTTAGGTTTCAAACCTAGGTATATATTTATATTTTTCCAGAGAATAAGGTTTTTGGATAAAAATAAAATAAAAATGGAGACGGCTCGCTTGCTAGAGGGTTGGAGCGCGACGATTCGGACTAGGAGATATTCGTGGAGCTTTTACTTAATGTGAGTAGTTATATTTTAAATTTATTTTACCGAATCTACGGAAAAAGCTTTACTGTTAGAGTTTTGTTTCCGCTCAGTATACATTTTTATTGTTATGCTTACTGTCACTATTTTTCATCCTGCTGAATTGTAGTAAATGTTGTTAGCATATTGTTTTGCAACTGTGAACTGGGGAACTCTGAAAAATATAGTACTGAAGCTTAATGGGCTCGTTAATGGCAGCGCGAGCCCAAGAATCGTCCTGCCTTTATTTGTTTGAACTCTTTGCTGTGGTTTGAACTTGTAGTGTTGTGGTATGATTGAAGAGTGTTGTGTTGTTATTGTAAAGGGTTGGGTATGTAAATGGAGGTTTGGTTGGGTTCTGTCGAAGCTTCGAGAAGTTGTTGATGGGGGCGCGAATGTGATATTGCGATACTGTTGTGGTGGTGGTGGTATATTAATTGAACTGTTATATTTGTGTTATATGTTGGTTAATTTACGGTTGGTGGTCGTGGGTGTGTGTGAGTACTGATGGAGAGTGCTGTTGAAGCTTGAGGTGAGTGTTAATGGCGGTCGAGATCTAGATTTGGGAGTGATCTCGACAGTGGATGAAAGGGAGTGGTGTGTGTATTAAAGTTGGTTGGTTTTTGACGAGGGTCAAAACCGCTGGGTTGAAAAAGGGGGAGGAGGAGAGTTGGTGGCCGGAATTTGAGCTGGTGGTGGAGGAGAAAAGCTGGTGAGGGAGACAACTTGGTTGGGCTTGGGCCTGGGCCTGGGTCAGAACTAAGTGGGTTGGTTTTGTTTGGGCCAAAAACTAATTAGTTTTCTTGGGCCGGTTTCTAAGTTTTGTTATGGGCTTAAGTAATTTTTGTGGACCTGTGGGCCGGAACTAAGGTTTGTTTCTTTGGGCCAGTTCTATTGTTATTTTGGGCCGGTCCATATAAATTAGAATGGGTCAAGTTGAGCCTTTAAGTGTTTAGACTTTTGGGTTTTGGTTTTGGGCTTTGATTGGGGACTTTTGACTGTTTAATTGTGCTACGTTTTATGTTGTAAATTGTATGGACAAATCAAATGCTAAAATGCTATGGAAGCTTGTATAAATTTATTTGTCATTATCTAATTAAGATTGACGTGAGTAGTGTGTAAAGCATATAAATATTGGCACGTAACAAGAGGGTAATTCTTATAAGACTTAGGGGCTATTTGTTTTTTTGGGTTAAGTTATAAGAGGGTCTTATAAGACCATGTGTTATAAGAGGGTCTTATAAGATGGTCTTATAAAGTGGTTTGTTTTTCATTTTAAGTTCTTCTTATAAGCACTTGTAAAAATAGAAAAAACAAATACATAACATCTTATAGATGGTTATTTGACAAATATAACCCTACTTTACATCACATTTAACATGAATAGATTAATTTGAAACAAAAATATAGTTTGATTTTGATTTCAAATCAATTTTTAGTTTTGGGAATTTTTAGTTGGCAGATTGGTAGTAGTGGTTTAATAGCACGGTGATTTGCATGTCGATTTTATCTTTGTGTGCCTCCTTTTAATGATCTAATAAGGATAATTGCCTTTAACCCCATAACTATTTCAAAAAAAAAATATGATAGTGGTTTGGACTTGAGTTGTTTTTCTTTTAAAGTCGTATGTGGTAGTGGTGGTTTCATTTTGACATTGGTAGAATAGACATATAATTTGATTATGGTGGTGGTTTATTTGGTGGTGGAGGTGATGATGGTGGTGGTAGTGGTGGTGGTTTTATAGCACGGTGGTGGTGGTGGTGGTGGTAGTGGTGGTGGTGATAATGGTGGTGGTAGTGGTGGCGACAAGTGGTTGAAAAGAAAAGAAGAGATAAATGAGGTTAGGGGTATATGGACGGGGTGTTTGAGTCATTTTTCAAGTTATAAGACTTATAGAATTGAAGTAGATCTAATTTTGGTACTTATAGAATTGGAGCCACTTATAAGACATTTATAGTAGAATGCCTCTAAGAGGCAAAAACAAACCAAAAATAATCATTGTAATGAAAAAAAAAAAAAAAAAAATTGGGCCACATCTTATAAGAGGTTATAAGACCTCAAGGTCTTATAAGAGGCAAAAACAAATGGCCCATCTTAGATATATACGTTTTATGATAATTAAACTACATATGGACTTAGATTCATGGACTACATTTAATTGAGTTCATTTGACTTGTGATTTAAATAATTATTGAATTTGAATTGTTTTTCTTTTAAAGTCGTTTCATTTGACATTGGTGAATAGACATATAATTTGATTATTTATTTACTATTTATATGCACAATGGTTTGAGCATAAATATATTGAAAATGATTGATTGAGTTGTATTAAATGAATTGTAGTATTTATGAAGGCTTGAGATATTCCATATGGTGTAGTGCAATATATGATTGGCACGTGAAATAATAAGTTTTTAGATTTGATATAGAGATGCTTGGATATCGTGCAATGAATAGTATTGGCACGTGATAATGTAGATTTTTATTATAACGAGAAACATTGAGCTTCAGTACAATTAAGTATACTGACATGAGATAGAACAAGAATTATTATTGAGATTTTCCAAATATGGTGGCTTAGTGCAATAAGTTATTTAGCACATGATAGAGTGAAATGGTTATGAGATACTAAGGTATGACACCTGAATAAATTACGTAACGAAAATCCTAGAATCTAGCTACCACAACTCATGTGATTTGGCCCTAGTGATGGGCATATGTGATATGATTGGCCCTTCTGGCGTTTCAGTGAATCTGAATGGCCCTTCTGGTGTAAGTAATTTGATTGGCCCTTCTGGCGCTTCAGTGAATCTGAATGGCCCTACTGGCGTAGCCGAATAGTGGTTTGATTATTCCGTTCGCAAAATTAGAACGAGACGCGCGATATTTTTATGCCGAATAGTAGCAGTACTCACATAATGGCTTTTGTGTAAAGGTTACCTGGTATGCGATATCCCGCTTAGGGTAGCTACGCACGGAGTGGTTCATTATGTGAGGGGAGGCATGTGGATGTACATGTTCGGCGTTGGGTAGCGATTGTGGTAGCCAGGGAAACTAGATAAGACATAGATACGACGTGATTTTAGGGACATACAAAGAAAGCCTTAAATAATATAATTATGGTAATATGTTGGTTAATGATATATCTTTAAATATATGATTGTATATAGTTTTGCAGAAGGGTGGGTCAAACTAATTACTTGTGTAGAGACGAACCACTCTATAATTGAGCATGAAATGCGGTAAGTATAGAATATGTTTGACTAGTTTTTAGTTTAGTTAGAACCTAAGGTGCCTCGGTGGAGAAACTAAATGCCTTTGTATTATGGTTGGGAAGTTAAGGCGCCTCAATGGAGGAACTACATGCCTTATTTATTATGCATATTGTTTGTTGTGTGGTTAGTGGAAAGTTAAGGCGCCTCAGTTGAGGAACTACCTGCCTTAATTTTTGTAATTAAGAATGTTGTATTAGTCGTTGGAAGTTAAGGCGCCTCGGTGGAGGAACCAAATGCCTTATGGATTGTGTATATATATATGTATAAGTATAATTTGTATTTTAGGGCTACTCACACCAGCATTATTTATAATGCTGACCCGATTTGCATGTTTGTTTATCGGGTGTGTTCATTAAATGAACATAGTTGATAAGTCTTGGCAGGATTAATGTTGAAGAAGGTTGGTTACTGCTTGTGGTTTGCATTAGCGTCGCATTCAGGATATGTTTTGTTTTCCCTTAAGGTGTAATAGATTTTAGCTTAGACAAATGTTGTTTTGTATTTTCAGTTATAATTATAATTAAAGAGTTGTTGAAAGGAGATTTGTAATTTAATCATATTTGTGAGTTCTTGGGAAATGAAGAGGACTTTTGTTTATCTTAAATTTTTATTGGTTTTTAATTATCTGCGTATTTAAACTGATTACGGATTTTTGGGAGTTGAGAGTGCATCACACCTCGAAAATCGAAGAGTCGGGAACAAATATTATTTTTTCAATTCTGTCGAAATTTAGGGTGTGACATCTTGAGTGTTAAAATCTGGTGTAAAAGTATCCAGTGAAAATTTAATGTGTCGCCCACATCTTTAGATCTCTCCACGCCTCTTTGATGAAAAGAAATGAAAAGAAATACTTATGACTAATGATGTCATGTGAAAAGCCGCCTTAGAGAGGAACCAAGACATTCGTCTTGCGGGTGAGCTATATTTCTTAAGTGTACGAGAATGTAGGTCTGAATTCCTTGAATGTGGCGGGAATGACCTAAGGTATTCATTGAATGTGCAATGAATAATATGTTAGTGTTATGATGGGTATTCTTTGAATGTGGTGGGAATGACCCAAGATATTCATTGAATGTGCCATGAATGACCTGATATTTTGTTATGCCCAAAAGAGGCTTTGTGTATGTGTATGGAAAGCCCAGAGATGGCTGTGACTACAAGTTATGAGTTTATAAGATGAAAATATGTTTTCTGGAGGCAATATTCCCACTTGGGACATATGTCTTGTAGTGGTACTCGGTGTGAGTGAGGCACACGGATATGTGTGATTTGGCAAATGTGTGAAGTGCAAATCGTGGAGTATGAACTAAAGGTTGAGCAGTGTCTTTTAATAAATGAGTCAACGAGATAATTAATAAGCAAAGTAAAATATTGATTTTACTTGTGACCGAGTTATTGCATATGAATATTTATGTATTATGATGTACATGATTTCTTATGAGAAATATATACGTGGTTTGTGTGATGTTGATACTCACAAGGGATGAATGTACTCCTTGGTTGTGATATTTTTCTCGTTCTCATAAGCAGACGAGTGGTTTTTAAGAAAAATATTGGCTTTAAGTATGAGCGAGTTGTTGGATATGATTGATGATATATTATGATATAATGGATATGGTGATGTGACATGAATGTTAATATTGGCAATATATTATGCCGTATTATATACTCATGATGGTTGCAGTGAGAGTGAAATAGATGTATACTATAAATGATTACATTTGGGAAATCTAACTTTGTTTTGCAGGAGGGTAGGACTTAATAACTTTTTATGCACAGATGTTGTCCTACCCTAAGACGACGTGCTAACTTAAAGGTAAAGTGTATCAAACTCATATTTAAATAAGTTGTCATATGTGTATGTAATATGTGGAATATAAGTGGTAATTATATTGTGAGTTATTTTGGAAAGTAAGAATGATAAATACTGTTATATGAGATTTCTTGGAAATATATATTGGTGGTTGAAATCTTACTTGGGAAGAAACTGCATGCCATTTTGAGAATACGAAACTAAATTGTCTTCCAAGTTGAAATGATTGTAATAGTATATTTCTTGATTTGAAAGATTGAACATACTACTATACTATTTTATATTTTTAGTCTTACTCATACCAGCAAATTCAATTTGCTAACCCATGTTTGCTTTGTTTTGCAACGTGGGGTTGTTCTTGGAAACATAGATGGTGGAGTGCAATGGATGAGGACACGTGATTTGGATTTGCTCTTGGAGTATTCTAGTTTAATTTTTTTTGAAGTGTACAGTTTTGTTTTGAGACAGATGTAATAGAGTTAGTTAGTTTCTTTGTAGTTTAATAATGTGATTGAAGGATTGTCCCTTTTGGTTTTAAATTTGATCTCAGATTTTAATATTGTGGTTGATAATATGTTATTAGGGTTTCGTTTCATCCTGACTTTTCAGATAATTGAATAGGGTGACAATTGAGATAATTATATCTTGGATAATTCTCTATTTTAAATTTTCTGTAAATTTGGGGTGTGACAACTTTGGATTACATAAACTCTCCACCGTTTTCCTAAGCCCCGAGACCATATTTAAACTTAATAATTGGAGCCATAATGGAGGCGGTGCTGAAGCCATGTGTGAGGTTGGTTCCAAAAGCCCAAACTGGGATGAAGCCAGGTATCTAAATTCTCATTGTGTGCAAACACAACACATGATCCTGTCCACTACACAATGCCGAGAAGGGCAATCACTATGCTCTCTCAAATTCTTTGGAGCATATACAGAGGAATACCTTTACACCATATCACCTTATGACCCCGAAACACCATCAAATCGTTATTGTTTCCATTCAAGCCAGTTAACTTGCAAGATTGCATGAAGAAGCGCAACTGTAGCCGATTACCTTATGAATAGAAAATGTTGGGGCCATTACATAAGCACGTCCATCACCTAAAAGCCTTACAAACCTTGATGTATCGCTTGGTGGAAGAAACGTTGTTTTTCTATCGAATCAGTTTAACGTCACAATAACGTTACCTGAAACTTGACGAACTTCCTTTGAATCAATTGAAATTCACAAAGAACTTACTTAAAAATCGAAAGACATCCAAGACTTGTTGATCCTACTAATAGAATACCAAGATATGGGGAGATGAACAAGAGAAAACACTTCTCTAAACAATTTTCACTAATCAATAAGCTAATTTTGTGTTACATCGTAAAGCCATATTTATAGGCTTCCAAACACTTTAGAAATAGAAACATCCATAAAAATCCTAAATTGATACTACTACCTATCTAAAATGACTTAAAACTAAATACTTAAAAAACAACTTTGGAAACTTCTAAAAACACCCTAAAATCCTATATAACGAAAATACATAAAATAAGTAATTTCTAAGATCATATATATTGATAACCATAAAAATAATAGAATCCTAAATATTTGCTACAAGAAATTCCATCAAATCAATTTGATCAAAACATATTTGACTCTTAAACCCTCAAGACTTAAATGAATTCAATTATTCAAACCTAGTGATGTTTGGTGTTTAAACTAAAATTAATTATAAATTTAAGACAACTAAATCTAAAGATTCTAAATGAAATTTAACAAACAATAATTAAAATCTAACATCAATAACGAAATGACTAACAACCAAGAAATAAAATTAGATAATAGATAAATGACAAAATCGAATTTGATCAATAATAAAAAATCTAAAAGCAATAACCCTTTAAATTAAAACAAGGGAAATGAAAACTAATAAAAAATGGAGATTCAAAACTAGATCTAGATCTAAAACTAATCTAGATCTATCTTTTCTAACCCTAAACTCCATTAACATTAGCTTCCTAACCTAACTGCCATTAACAAAGATTAAGCTTTTGATAGATCCAAAAATCGTGCATGGGCTTGGAGCCATGAGACATTGGGCAATGTTCGACAGATGTTTCTGTCCACTTCTACTCCTCTGATTGGGTCAAGGCTTGGACCATTAGCTCTTTCCGAGCCGGTCGCCTAGGCCCATTCGAGGTCCGGAGGTCTTTCCAAAGAAGTTATTGGTACGCTAAGCCGGTCGTTTTGACGGGTAGGGCCCAATTCGAGGTCCGAGTCCAAAGATATGGCATGAATCTTTGCCTGAAATGCATAAAAAACACGGGCTTATTATTCACATAATTGGTCTAACAGTATGATTATTAAGGGGTTAAAACTACAGTTTTGGGCTCTTATCATATATATAGACATAAACTTTGGAATTCCATCAATCTCATTGATCTTGACTTGCATCAAACCTAGATTAAATACTTCTACAAAAGGACAACCTAAATACCTAATAAAAATGATAAAACAAAGCCCCATCCCTCCTCTGTAAGTACTTAAGTGATAGAAATTGAGACATTGCAATGTTCTAAAAGTCTGCCTATAAGGCCGCCTAGGCCGTGCTTGGATGATTTGCCTTAGGGCTGACTAGACAGGTTACTAGGTAATCTAGGCAGCCGACTCAGTGGTAGGTGGCCTGCGTTGATCAGGGTAGAAACTCCCAACCAAAAAGGCCATAAAGGGATAAAAACCAAAAGCCTACAAAGGATGATCCAAAAATACTGAATCTATGTTTTCTAAACTTATTAAAGACACATAATCCACTTTTTAGGAAAACAATGAACCGGATTTTATAACTAATTACCAGTTCTACCACTATAAACCAAATTGTGAATTACAATTTCATTAGTTGGACATAAATAGTATTTTCTAAACTAAGAATCTCTAAATTAGAGTGGTAACTAGTAAGAATCTCTAAATTACAGTATATATAAGATTATACAATGCAAACTTTAACATAAAAAGTGGAGGGTAATCCCCTAAATACACACGAAAAAAACACGGTCAACCAGTGGGGGGTAATATTCGTTAACCCTTTATGATTAGAAGAGGAAACCTTCATTTACAAACAATGTGAGAGTCTATCTTTCAACAAAACATCTATTATATATACACATATATGGAAGTGTTATAGAGACTTGAAAAGGTTTGATCGTTTGTAAGTTATAGATGCTTACATATATATCCTCGTTTCAAAATGCTCTTCCATATTCTGCAAAAAGATACGCTCAATAAAAACTTGAACGTAATCGAAATATCAATACAATTAACTCTGGCCAAAAGCTTACAAGTCTCTAATATAAGCAAGTTATAAGACCGAGAAATAGTATTGCAAAAAGTATCTCAACTTTAAGTGGATCCTACCACACTCTTCCCCACTGATTTTTTTTTCCCTATACAATAGACAAAGTAGACATTAAAAGATGGTTCAATGATACTATTTTTGCAGAGTATGTAATAGATTACTGAAAAAAAAGATATATTATACTTCAGTAATCTCACCACCCTCGAAAATCGCATCGTTTCATGGATATGGAAATATTGGTCCCTAATGAAATTGACCAAACCACACATAGAAGGATAATAATATTTTTTTTAACCGTCAACACATGCTCCAAACAAAGTTTCAAAAATTCATGACTTTCAACTTTTGTATCTCATCCTCATGCAATATTGCTTCCTAGATATATTATTATAAGTGGCAGGACGGATACAATATATTACTTTTTTCAGCTTTAGACAAGTAATTAACAAATGTTCTCACCCCACGCCCACATAGCTGGATGTTTTGAAATTTTGCGAATAACATCCATGTCCCTATAAGACAATATACGGGTTAAGCAAGTCAATAGATCAGGTTTTCAATCATTAGAATAGTTGCAAATATCAAGAAAATGTTTTCAAACAAAAGATGAAAAATGGGTATTTTTATTGCAGGATATTTTTTTTGCAGGATGTTCAAGAAATATACGAAAGATGTTTTTATTGAGTGTATGTTTTTTGCAGGGTATTAAAAAGTATTTTGAACCGAGGATATATATGTAAGTATCCCATTCCAACATATTGTGTATGCCAAAAATGCTCGAGTGACAAATGATCAAACTTTTTTGAGTCTCTAAAACACTTCCATATATGTGTGTTTATAATAGGTATTTTGTTGAAAGATGCACTCTCACACTGTTTGTAAATAAAGGTTTCCTCTTCTAAATCGTTTTTCTTTATAATTTAATAACATAACATATTTTTAACATACTTTGTTTTCTCAAAAGAACTTTGTTTTCTCAAAAGATTGTTTAACCATTACATCCTCTAGTAGCGGCTATCACTCTAATTTAGAGATTCTTAGGTTGGAAAATACTCGGAATAATCATTAAAATTAAAACAAAAATGATTTCTTAAAAATTTGAGAACGTTGAAAACCGCCCTCCTGTTCAATTCAGAGTCTGCATTATAGAAGTCAAGGATTAAATCTTTAAGTGCCTTGTACGACTTTACTTCCTCTAGTTTCGATTTCTTCCCCTTCCCCTTCTCCTACTCCATGTTGGATTTTCATTTCCCCATTTTGAGCGAATTTGTTTTTTAGCTAGGGTTTAAAGTATGAACGTGAGAGAAAACTACAAAAGAGTGAATAAGACAAGTCGAATGATTTATTTATATATAAAAGTAAAAAAGGTGTAGTCATCTAATGGTGTAGATCATGACACATGTACGTAAATGTAAGGAATTGAAAGTCTGAAAATATTTCATGAAATGTTCATTTTCGATGGGCACCTATGACGTAGAATATTCTCAAAAACTATTCTGATATTTAAACTCTTCAGCATAGATGGCATAAACACAAGGATGGTGAAATTCTGGCTCTTTACACTAAAAAGTAAATTTGGAATAAGGATTATTGCACTTTCAAATTTACTAGCCACTATGCACGTGGTACCCACGTGGGCCCTATTAGATTTTTTTATTTTTGGGTTTTTTAGACATACCCCCCACCCCACTTTAACGTTTGATACCGGTCAACTAGATTTGACTCTCATTAACCGTTAGTCCAGGTTTTCTATTTTCTTCCAATAAAAAAAAAAATAATAATCTAAAACTCTCATATGAAATACCGAATGTCTTCAATAATTTTTATTCCGTATGCAATTTGCTATTAAAAATCAAGTCTTTCTATTATACTATTTAACAAGCATGAATTGATGAACGCGCTTAATGGGTGTTTAAAGTTTTAATTCATGTATTTTATAGCCATTGAGGGCATATTCGATATTTTATCATGAGAATTTTAGATTATTATTATTATTATTATTTTATTGTAAGAAAATAGAAAATCTGGACTAACTGTCAATGAGAGTCAAACCTAATTGACCAGTATCAAGTGTTAAAGTAGGGGGGGGGGGGGGTATGTCTAAAAAACCCTTTATTTTTTTTCACTAATTTATACATATGAAATTATTATTATACCCCTAGGTGTAAAACTTTCTCTAGACACGAGACCCACCGACGCCAACACATTTTACAAAAAAAAATTATATTAAAAAGAGCAAAATTACCATTTTACCCCTCAAAAATTTAAAAAAAAACGTGAAATAAGGATTTTGCCTCTGTGACCTACGCAAAAGGTATTATTACTAAAAGCATCTCTAGGTGGTGGAGGCATCCAGTGTCATGTTTGAGGCTAAATTTGAAAGAAGCATCCACAAATAATGACCAACTCTAAGTGGTAGGAACAAATCAATAGTTGGACCCATTTTTATTTTAAATATCTATTTTGTTAAAAATGGGTCTCAAGTTAGTTTTTTAAATTAATAGAACTTTGTTTTTGCCTAAAAAATTGGTGAGAGTTGCCCAAATAAAACCCCACAACACTCTCAATGTCGCACAAGACTTGGAATGTCACCCAAAATGTTAAAAAAAACACACACACACACGACAATTGGAGTGTCGCGCCGCATCCGCATCCGCATCCGAAACAACAAATTTGCCTCCACGGATGCAGCCAAACACTTGATGCCTCTATGTTTGCCTCCACCTAGAGATGGTTTTTGCCGATATTCCTAATAGTTAAGGCACACTTAACGTATCCACCACCTAGAAATGCTATAAGACCCAAGTAGTTAGATTTGGTCAAATTTTATTCAGGGTAAAAAACCACTAAAAACTAATTATAGGAGTCTTCATCTGAATGAATACTATTATAAGGAGAAAACTTTTGGATTCTACTGGGTATCAAACATAGATCAATGTAAGACAAGATAGGCAGGAAAACATTTACAAAAAGAATTTAACTAACGGACTGAATAGAACAATTTCCTAACTCAAATCTGCTCAGATGCTAACCACGTAAAGGAAACAAACAAATGTATACGCTGTAGATGCAAAAATTGTCTCACTATAACCCCCTACAGCAACGAGTTATTTTATTGACTTTTTTATTTTTTGTTCCCCCCTTTTACTTCAATAAAACATGTATGACAAATCCTATTAGTTCATCAAGGATTCGGTTTCCATTGAGAAAGGTAAGGGATATGGTAAACACACAAGTAGACCTAAGAGCAAAACCGCGATGCCAAGAACCACAGACTTGTTGTCAGGATCAGTAATTTCCTCAGAGAGTGGAGCAATCGGCCCTCTCTGCAAGAAGAATATCAGAACCACCCAGTAGAACGCAACATCATTAAACAGTGACGATAATCCCAGCAAAGCAATGGCTGCACCTGTGACACGAGTTGCAGCCTGCAAAACAAACATATTAGTTTTTACTTTTTAAGATGTTTCTTTTTATGATTTTACATTTGTATGTCAAGATCAGATCAACTGTGAACTTTGAACTTAAACCACCAAATCGGGTCTGGCACCTTCATGTGGAAAACGTTAAGCCACTTTAAAATGCTAGAAATTACATTGCGCATGTTTGGCACTCCGCAAATAAAATACTCAACTTGAATTTCCAAACAATAAAAAAAACAATGATATTCAATAGTCACTCAGGATGAAACGAAAACCTAATATCTTGTAGGCTATCAAACATGATATAAAAAAAACCGAAATCAAATGAAACCAAAAAAAATAACTCTTCATTCACAAAATATTACAATAATTTCAACTTGGAAAACAAGTAAGTTCCGTTTTCTCAAAACGGCGTGTATTTTCTTCCCAAGTAAGATTTCAATCTCAATATACATTTCCAATAAACTCATATAACAGTACTCATCATTTCCATTTTCCAAATTAACTCACAATATAAATACCACTTTCCTTCTACTTATTAAATGCACATATGATAACTTATTTAAATATGAATTTAATACACTTTACATTTACATGCAAGCACGTCGTCTTAGGATAGGATATGTACGTCCCTGCATACAAGATTAACGGATCCTACCCTCCTGCAAAAACAGAATTAGACATCACAATAAAAAGATTTATCTTAACCAGTCAAATTTCCATTCATAATCAAAACCTCATTTAATACATTTAATCCTAATTGATACCACATGGTTCGTCATACATATTAGGGAATACCACTTATCTTTACACTAATAGGTCATTCAAGGCACATTTCATAAATACTTTGGGTCATTTCCGTCACATTCAAGGAATACCCATCATAACACCAACAAGTCATTCATGACACATTCAATGGACATTCAAAAAATACCTATCATAACACCAACAGATCACTCATGACATATTCAATGAATACATTTTTAAACAACCACTATCACGTACACAATTTAATACTAACATTGTACACATATAGTTATCACTAAAATTAATATATAATATGGTGGCTGCACCTTTACATAATGCTACCTACGTATCCAATCTTTCAAGATTAGAATTAAGCCTTACGTAGCTCTTAACCAATAAATATCAATATCCTTGTATATACTTTTAAAGAAAACAACAATTTATACTATATAGAATCACAAACAATCAGTTTCAAATACTCCCACAATCATATACGTATAGTTTCATACCCAGAGATACAATGTGAACCTTTAAATCCAAAAACTCAAAAAATAGATATTTCTCTACTTTTGATTCTCCAAAAACGATCTTATGAACCATGTTGGTTCCAAATAAAACCACAGTCTGAAAGTAGACTACAAATACTATATAAAACCCTTAAATTAAACACCTAACAGTTTCCATTACAACTTAACAAATATCAATAGGCTTGTCTTTCTATACTGCATCGACAGATAACAAACCGTTGGATCTGTCTACCATTTAAATATGTCACACCACTATGTATGATAACTTTACTGATTAAATTTCAAGTCAATCCGGTAATGGATAAAACTCCATTTAAGCAAAATAGTACAACTACACACTGCAGTGTTCTACTGTAGTTTCAACTACAACCAGTCTGGCTAATGAAAGCCTCGACAGATATCCGACCAGTGGATCTGTCTTAAATTATAATATGTTATTATACTATGAGTTATATATCTACAAATTTAATTCGAGGAAAATCCATGACTGGGTCATCGTTCATCTACGCCTAAACATATGACTGCGCAGTGCAGTTTTTTGACATAGTTTATACTTCGACCGGTCACGCTTATGCAGGCCTCGACAGAAATCCAACTATTGGATTTGTCTATAATTCGAATATGTAAAACCACATAGTCTTAGAAAACTTCAGATTAAATTTTAAATTCATCCAATAATGGATCGACCTCCATCTAATACAAAAATTTTGACGGCACAGTGCAGTTTTCTATTTACCTTTTTACTGTTCTAATAATGGCTTCCTAGTCATAGTTTTTCATATCAAAACAGTTACACATGATTTAAAACATCTACCATCACCAAATCATCAAAAGAAAGTATGTTAACTTAATCTAATAAAGTAGTACATAAACCTATGCATGAATCATCGTAATTCAAATCTCTTTAACATCTAGTCTCTAATTATCATCATATGAACAACACAAAAACACAACATATCATGTTTCTACTAATAACATAAATTCTAACTCACCTTTTTAAAGCAAGAATGAAGACAACCGAAAATAAAAATAGTTACGGCGAGCCAACATGTTCTTCTTTCCTCCTCTTCCTATTCTTCTTCTCTTTTTAATCCTTTCTTCTTCTTTGGGCAGTACTCTCTCTCTCTCTCTCTAGAAACGTGGGAAAGAAAGGAGAGAGAGATACGTGAGTTTGTTATTCTCCACGATTTTCTTCTATTTTAACTAAACCGGTTTTCTATATTTACTAAATTACTAAAAATTATATCAGAATGAAAAATGCGGGTGTTACACTTCTGCTCTTAATCACTTTTGCAGCCACAATATAAAATGTGGGGTCAAGATTTATACAGAGTAGAAAGAGTACCTGTGATTAGAAGAAGCGCATCTTGGAGTTGTGTGTTTGTGAGCAATGGTTTGCAGGTAGATACAATTATACAAATATGTGTTCTTTGTACTTTGCATAAATCTTGACCAGACATTTCATATATATATATATATATACTAAATTACTAAAAATTATATCATAATGAAAAATTGGTGTTACATACAGCTCTCAATCACTTTTTGGGAAAAGCCACAAATATAAAATGTGGGGTCAAGATTTATCTGAGTAGAAAGAGCACTGTGATTAGAAAGAGTTGTGCGTTTGTGAGCAATGGTTTGCGAGGGTAGATACAATTATACAAATATGTGTTCTTTGTACTTTGCATAAATCTTGGACATTTCATATATACTAGCATGATGCAATGCGGTTCCGCACATGATCTTTGAGTTCATCCCAAATAGTTGACTAATCCAAAAAGTAAACATAACTAAATTTGTAAAGGTATAAAGGTAAAATTATGTTCGGACAAAAATTGAAGAGACCAAGAGGTACATAAAATAATAATATTTCTTGCCCAGGAGAATCCCCGTAGATGAGAGTTCATTGATTATTATAGTATTTTAGATATATATATATATATATATATATATATATATATATATATATATATATATATATATATATATATATATATATATATAGTGTCAGATTTACCACACTTTTTATACCATAGTTTATACCATACCCCCCTACAAAATGAGTTAAGGGCTAATAATTTGTGGATATAATCTACTGATCATAGATAGCATCTACACAAAAATTCATCTCATTTGGAAATCTCTAATCTAGTTAAAAATCATTGTCAACTTTGAATTTTTTTTAACGGCTCAAATTATTCGATTTTGCAATCATCTTTTGACATAGTTAAACATTATCAAATGATGTATTTAAAATACATGGATCCCATGGCATCAAATGGTCGATACAGTCAACTATAGCAAGAGAACCCACGGAGATCCTGAAGGCAAAGAGTTCCACCTTATGGGCCAGAAAGTAACAACGCTTCGTTTTTGTGCAAAAAATTCTCACATTTAGAAGAAAAGAAAAAAACACTGGAGAATCATGGGCACTGCCGACATAATGATGCACAAGTCCCTTGCTTGTGCAACACATGTCCAATTATACTTTGGATAGATAGTTGTCAGAATAGTTGTTATCCAATTTGAACACACCTGAATTAGCAAATTCAACCTTGAAAGTAAAGAATATACCTTTCTTCCCCATAGGGCAAAAGAAATCCGGCCTCCATCAACTTCCCCAGCAGGTATGCTGTTAATGGCATTGATAAGAAGTCCTGCCCAGGCCCATATTACAAGTGGATTAACTGATAAAGGAGTTCCTTCTTTGAGAAGATCTCCAAATAGAAGCTTAGCTGCAGAAAAAAAAATATACCCCATCTCAGTCTCCTTCAACATGTTATCACATAACGTCAGGCGCTTATCAAAAGTCATTGGAAGGGTAGATGAGCTCGGCATGAATAACTGAACGACGAATCATAAGTGTAAAACCATAAGTACACAAATTATAAATGTTTGAGCGTGAACCACTTACCAATCCCACCAACAAGGAATGATTCGTGGAACACAGATGCATCAACCACTACCCCAATACCATCACTAGGGGGTAAGATGAACCCCACGAGGAGAAGAATAAGACCCAGGGAGAATCCAGCCAAAGGTCCAGCAGCTGCAAGCTTCAAAAGGTCCTCACGGTTTGGGACGATGTTGATAATCCTTGTAATGGCACCAAAAGAGCCTATCTGCCACAAGTCAGTTCATCAGATATTCCATACAGCTATACAAAACATTATTCTTCTTCTTTTCGATTTTGTGAAAGACCACCTAAAGCCCCATGTATTCTATTTTTTTTGCACTCAGTGAAGCATCTAACTAAGAGAAGACATGTGACATTATCACATTCCCTTTAAGCATCAAACTACAAGAAGACATGTGACATTCCCTTTGAGTGTTTTGTGTGTAGATGGGAACAATATACAACAGCAAAGCACCCAGTATATTCCCACACCCACCCTCATGCGAGTCTCTCAACTGAAACAGAGTAACACAACAGCTCCTACCTGCCAACTAGGAATAAAGTATGGCACCCCAAGTTTGATACCAGTGCTCCTTGCAACAATAATATGAGCAAGTTCATGCACCCCAAGAATAAGTGTGGTGACAAGAGCTCCGGGAAGGCCATCCTTCAACGAGTCAAGATTGTCAAAAGTAGATCTGAAAAATCAAAGAAACTTTGTATTAGGACTAAACAAACTGTTTACTACATAGCAAAGTCAGTAGACATGAGTAATGAATGTATTATGTATAGCACATATCCACTAGAAGAAGGTCTAAATGTAATAGTGTAAAATGATGCAAATGGTACTCTGTACTCAAGATTTTCATGAATACAGGTTGGGGTCAGCCTAACCCCTAACAGTTTCAAAAAAAAAAGGGGGAGGGGGGGACTGAACAAGCATTAAATATTGTTGTTGAGATGTTTAGTTTAGCCCCCACATGTTTAAAACCTTGCAGTATTGGTTGTGAGTTGGATGTTCCTAAAGTTTAAGATGGTATCAAAGCAGACTATTGTGTTCGGCCCAAAGGGCCCGTTTACTCCACGTAACCCAAGTATGTTCACGTGCAAGGTTCAAGTAATGCCACGCATCACGCGTGAGAGGGCGTGTTAAGATGTTTAGTTAAGTCCCACATGAGATGTTTAAAGTGTTGCAGTATATCTAAATGTTCAAGGGCCTCTCTCGACCTCCACTCATCACCAGTTGTTTTTGAGTTAGATGCTCCTAAAGTTTAAGAATTGCTATAGACATCTACCAATCAACAAACCTCAGAGCTCAAAACTTAAGCATATAATAGAGAATCACAAGGAGTCACGGAGATAATGTACGTGGATTAGATGAGCAAAAGGGCTAGAAAATTGATTCTCTCGTTAATATTAAAATAGCATGGGAGATAGTATTTACTAGTCTTAGTAGCACATGTTGTAGGGATTGGTGTTGACTCGCCATAAACCTGTTGGGTATTTCTTTGCTGTTGTTTCTTCGTTAAATTTCTCTTGGTTCTCGATTCCTCGTTGATGTCTATGGATACCCCTGCTAATGTTAATGCCCAATCCATCACCTCAGAGAAGTTAAATGGAAGTTGACACTATTTAAATTGTGTAATAGAGATTTAAACACAAGCACAAACTTAAGAGAAAACAAAAAACTCGCCACCCTATGGAAATCCACCAAAGGGATAAGAGTTGTGTCACTAGAACTCGCCACTCTATGGAATCCACCACAGAGATAAGAGTTGCCTCAGTAAGAAGAACTCCTCCTTCTCAATAAAATTACAATAACTTCATTCAAAAATACATCTCTCCTTTTCCACTACAAGTCCTACATATATTTATAACTAAATACAAAATGTGAAACTCAAAGCCTATGGGAAATACGAAGAGACAAGCATTAAAAACTGGTGCAGATTTTTCCCTAGGTTCACAGTCAAAACTGAATCTTCACAGTAAGTTTTTCAAGGCATACCATATACCACTTTCAGCTCTAGAAGTTTCCAACCCAATTTATGGTTCGCAAAATGGAGGTTCCTAGAAAAAGATATGATCATTTTTCCACAAGGTGTTAATCTGGAATCCAAAAACGAATTAGGCCTATTTGAGCTGTTTCTTGGACCTTTGATCAGATGTTTCGTCATCAGAAGTAACTTTAAGACATGGTCTGTGGTGATTTTCTATTATTTGACCAGTAAAGCAGTTGAAGGATTGGTGGATGGCACTTTTATATTCGTCCGAGTGAGACAGGAGAAAAACTTCAGTCAATGGAAGAAACACAATAGTATGGTTATTTAACTCTATGGACTCCAAGGTTATTCAAATGTTTCTATATCATAATAAAGTGGATGATTTATGGGCTTCCCTTACGGAGACATATGCACACAAGAGGAATGATTCCCGTGTGCTTCAGCTTTATCGCGAGATCCATAGATACTCGCAAGATAACAAATCCGTCGCAGAGTATTTTGGGTATTTATAGACTCGTTGGGAAGAAATTAGTCGCCATGATGCCATTGTAGAGCTCATTGGTGAAACCGCAAAACTTATTGCTCATTCCATGTGTGCTTTTATGATGGATTTGCGACCTGAGTTTGAGCTGTTGTGCTTACAAGTCCTTGGTACTCGTCATTTCCCGTCCTTGATGACTGCCTTTTCTATCATTGATGATGAGGACAGGCGACAAATGCTTCATCATAGTATTAGTGAAAACAAACTTGGGCCAGACTTTTGACATCAAGGACTTGGGACCCTATGAGATATTTTCTTGGGATTGAGGTAGCTCGTTCAAGACATGGCATTTCTCTCTCCCAAAGGAAATATAATTTGGAATTATTACATGACATTATGACGCTGGCATGATGGGTTGTCGTCCCTCTTAGACTCCTATTTCCTCTTATATACTTGACTAACACGAGGCCAAATATTGCTTTGTTGTTAGTATGGTTAGCCGATTCATACATTCTCCTCGTACTACTCATATGGATGCAGTTGACCGTGTTCTAAGATATCTCAAGTCCAGGGCTAGGCTTGTTTTATCCAGTAGGAAGTTCTCCTAATCTAGTTAATTCTGATGATGATTATGCCGGTTCTCTTTCTGACCGTCGCTCTACCTCTGGTTTGTGTACTTTCTACGGTGGCTGTCACATCTCATGGAAAAGTACGAAACAACGTGTTGTCTTACGCTCCTCTGCAGAAGCCGAGTACTGGCTATGGCCCATGGAGCTTGTGAAATCTTATGGTTGCGATCTCTCCTAACCGACTTACGTCTTCCCCCCCCCCTGAAGGGGGGGTGCCCTCTTCATTGTGATAACCTAACTATTCATGTTCAGTCTTCAGATCAGTTGGCAGACATGTTCATAAAGTTTTTAGGACCTACAGTTCTCTGCTCCAATGTAGTCAAGTTGAGGGGGAGTATGGAAGTTAGTATTTACTAGTCTTAGTAGCACATGTTGTGCACAGTATTTACTATTCTTAAGTGCACACGTATATATCCCAAGGGGATCTTTGTAAAGTCTAGTGTTTTAGACATAATATATGAACGGGTATCTCTCTCACTTGAGGGAGTTGAGGGTTACCCTAATAGTTCCATCTATTACTTTTAATAGAATAAGGATACCGAATGTTAATACGTTTACCAAGCATTTTTATTCTAAAATATAGTAATTAAAAAGATCCACAGAAAAAGGAACATACAGCAAATTTGACTGCAAAGCAGGTACACTCCGGAGAAATAGCGTGAAAATGGTGACCAATCCAAAAGCACCTGCTGCAAACCATTCTGGAACCACTGCAACAAGAATGCCAACCAAGTTACAGTTTAAATTATAAAAAAAGTAAAAAACTATGGTTAAAATTGTTACACTCATATTTCGGAATTCAAAATAACAAGAATGCTTGACAATTTAAAATACACACGTACTTCTCTGAAATGACGGGGGAGGGGGGAGTTAGCACGTTCCATTAACCTGAATGAATTTAGGGACTAGATAATAAGAATTACCAGTTGCCTCTGGCTGCAAGGTCCTCTTTGGAACCACTACTGCAACCGGCTTATCATCTTCTGGATTGATGAGAAGGAACAGCGTATATTGATCCTTAAACTTATCCTGCAAACAAGATAGGCTGAAGCTGAATATGCAGATGGAGCCTGGATATTTAATTTGTCAAGTTTCAAACTGTGGAAACAAGAGGTAACACCTACCTTTAGCCTTTTTGTTATCTTCTCATAACTCTTAGCTGCCTTCCCTCGCAAATTTCCTTTGAACAATACTCCACTCTGGTGAAGTAAAAGTGTAAAACACAATAAACAAACAAAATGAAAGACAGACTTAAAAAATAAGGAAATTATAAAGAAAAGGTTACAGACTGGGTGTTTGTTTTTAGTACTTATAAGTAGTTTGCCACTTATTCTAACTTGTATGTGGTGGACCACTTTTTTTTGGGCGTTTGTTTTTCAACTACTTATAAGTGGTATGCTTTACTTTGGTATATTGTGCTACTTATAAGTGCTAAAAGTGCAAGTAGCAAAACTTGACTTACCCAAACTTATAAGTAGTAAGCACTTATAAGTCATAAGCACTAATAAGTAATAAAAAACAAATAGGTAATTATAGGCCGAGTAAAATTGTATTGTTGTTAGTGGAGAGGAAGTTTGGAGAGGAAAGAGAGAAAGAGGATACGGCTTTATTAGTTTCAGCCTTGTATCACTTTACAATAATAGAAACTTCCTAAAATATTCGGGTCGGGGGCGAAGAAGGGCATTAAGAAGCAACATAGCTACCAACTTGATGGGATTTCATCCAACTTTTACTGGGTCATTCCACAGTGCAAGAGACTAAGAGACAATGGTCTCAGCTCTCGACCAACAATAATACTGCTCTTCTTTTTGGTTAGACATGAAAAGAGAATTATACATACTTTAGATTGTACTCTGTTTAGAAAGTTTCCATAAAGGTTAAAATAAAACAAAAAAGGAAACTGATCCACATTATAAGCTAACCTCATATGGCTCTTGACTTGTTACGAAAAATGTATCAAACCCAAATACTTGGTCCTTGAGAATGTCAATGGTTTCCTTTGGAACCCTGATCGGCTCACCCTGTTGCTGAGGATTACAAAGATTTTAACCACACCTTAAGTCACTACACAGAGACAAATGAACCAGAAAACAAGAAGATGTAAAACAATTAAGTTCTTCTTGGTTCTCATTGAAGATGAGCTTCCAACTTAAAACGAATTGGTTTTAAGTGAAGATGCCCCAAGATTAATATACGTTAATGCGTGGCTTAACATATCCTGTGTGGGACTAAACATCTCAGCAGTTCTTAACAAGAATTATCGAAAGAATAAAAGAAATCCATCTTAGTCACCTTCAGACCTGGCAGAGGAGATCCACTCGCAACTTCTAAATTATCATCCTGCAGTTGTAAAAATAAATAAATCAAATACGCCTAGCACAACAGATTTAATCAAACAGAAGTAAATAGGATACAATTATGCTTTATGACTACTAAATATGCATTTGATAACAAGTCCAGTGAAAAGTGTTAGCTGATAAATCACTCTAAATGCTCAAACTTCTGGAGGACAGAACTTAATGAATATCAAAGGCAGTCAGTCATAGAACTGACAAAACAATCAGACTTGATTTGCTACTAGAATTTAGACACAACATTTCTCACATTAAGGTTCAAAGTGATGCTATTGATTTGATTAAGGAAAATCCAATAAGGATGAAGAAGGTAACTGGGCTCAATAGATGTTCGCTGATATCAGAAAATTGGCATAACTCTTCAACTCATGTTGCTCTTCACACAAATACGATAAAGTAAACTAAGTGGCAGATTAGTTAGCGGGTTTTGGAGTCCGAGCTAATGAGATTTTATTAACTCTCACCTATGTTTAGATAACTTCAGCTTTACTTTACCTAGGAGAGCCATTTGTGCTTTCAGATCTAAATCCATACCCCCCACCCCCCAGCACCCTTAACCTCTCCCTACCTGTTTCAACGACACGCGCCTCCAACATTCCAACTAATACGACATGTCCCAAATAATTAATTTAAAACAACTACCTGGCTGCTACCTTGAGAATTAAGCTCCTGATTACTTCCCACCGAGTCCGTCACTTCAAGCTTCCCAACCTCCGTGGGCATCTCATTCGTCTAACAAACATTGACACAAACAACGAAAACTCAATATTTTTGTCAGTATAATAGGACACAGGAAAAATGTAAACATAAAAAATATAAGGATCAGCTCTTACTTGATCAGGTTGGGTATTAAGGTGATGCCCATTATCTTCTCCAACTGAATCAATGGATGGTGAAACTATTTCATCTTCATTTATCTCTTTATCCTGAAAAATAAGCATACCTAGCATTACTAAAAACAGCTTAAACAACAAAATTTAAAGAAATGACTTGGTAATACCTTATCCTCATTGCTTTCAGGTTCAAGCTCTTTTTCTGTTACTTGACAAACAAGTACTCTTTGCTTTCTCTGATACAATAATCTAATGCCAAATAAAATATATTAAATTTTCATCCTAAAGCTTATAATAATAGTAACCAAGAATATATATATATAATATACCTTGAGACTGAGTTTACTTGCAAACTACTCTTTCCATTACAATTCTTTTTAAGTTGAAACGAAGAAGAAACAGTAGTAGTGAATGGATGAAACTTAATATTATTACAACACGTGTGACAATGTAAAATGGGAGGGAAAGACAATGTTGCAGGGAAACTCATTTTTCTGGTGAGTTTAAATACAATTCACGGAAAAATGAATTTGACTGGGAAATAAATGATGAAGAGTTTGACAACCTCTTCTTATCTTGTTTCGTGTTTTTTTGTGTTTTTTGGGTTCGTGGTACTCGAAACTCGAAAACCCGCTCAAAATAACTGTTTTCTAACTCGAGCATATTCTGCCACGTATTCTCCAATTATTATTATGCTACCGTAAGTCGGTACTGTTAATTGTGAGCTTTGGGCTTTGGGCTTTTGCCTTCTTTAGTCGGGTTTGTGAGTGGGCAGGCCCTCCACTGGACCTTTCGAGAAAAAAAAGACATGCCATCATTGTGTTAGGAGCATCTCTAGGTGGTGGTAGTAGTATCACCTCCCAAATTCTTCAAATTTGCTTTTAAAATTCGGAATTTTACGGAAATCCAACTTTAGGTGGAAGCAAATTCGGTCACATCACCTATCTAGCCGCATTCTTGTTCGCAAATTTGGGATTTCGGATGCAGATGCAGAGCGATAGTGGTAATGTCGCGCGTCATTGCAAATGTTGTCCCAATGGTACTGTTGCGCACCACTCCTAATGTCGCGTGGATTTTTTTTTTTTTTTTACTTTTTCAATTTGGCGCTACATTGAGAATGTCGCATGTATTTTTTTTTTTCACTTTTTTCAACCTGGGCGACAATAGTACTGGCGCGCGACATTACCAATAGCACGCGTGGTAGGGTCTACAATCACATTTGCGGTCGATATTTGTGACTACTTAGAGTTGGTCAAAATTTGCGTCCAATTTCTTCAAATTTTGCTTTCAAATTTGAAGGAAATACTACCACCTTTTTTTTTTTTTTTTTTTTTTCTAAGTTAGCAAAATTGTATTAGAATGGGAAAAAAGGGGTACAAGTTACATGTAGTAGTTGGTTTGGGTTTGTACAGTCCCGAACCACCTTTAAACAAACCTATAGTAGGTCGCCGAGGGAGATTCCCATCTAGTAAGCCATTCGGGTCTTCCCTCATACAAAAGCGTGATCCCGTAACCGAAGTGAAAGCGCATGATTTGCGGCTAAATCGGTACAAAGTTTGCTTCCGCCAAATGCTTGTAATCCGCAATAAGACAACCTTCTTTGAACTCTCTTCCACCTTTGTTTTAAGAACCATGGGAGTTGGTCCTCTCAGAAGGCCATGATCTGGTTTGTAGAATCCGATTCCACCCAAACTTTATTCCACCCTTGCTTACTGCCTCCTCAATACCCTCAAGAATACCCCGGATTTCAGCTATGTAGCAAGTGTTAAAACCAATATTTCTACACAGAACTTGTAAGATTTCACAATTCGAATTCCTAAAGATTGCACCATAACTTGCTTCACCGGGATTACCTTTGGACGCACCATCTGTGTTGATCTTAATGATGTCGAGATCGGTGGGTACCACTTTACGTTCGATTTTTGGGCTCTCGGATGTCTTGCACAGAAACCCCATTTTTCCGGAATCCTCATATCGCCGCACCATGCATACTTCCTTTTTAGAGGGAGTAGGCATTGTGTATAAGGTTTGGAGCTTTATCTTGCACTGCAGTAAGTGAGGTCGTTTGTTGTCAAAGACTATCAGGTTCCTGTGCTTCCAAAGGAGAACCATACCTTCCATTACGGTTGCAGTCCACAAATGTACAAATTGATTGTATTACATCTTGATATTGCCTCTTTTAGATTTGTAAAGCCTCGGAAACCAAAACCGCCATGCCACCCACTCCCATAGGTCCTTTGCGAATCTGCGGTCCCCCCATATGTCTTTGCCGGAGATTTTCTTCCACTGACAACCCAAGTAGCATTTGGGCCATCATCGAAGGCCTCTGCGTTGCATGGCGGCGTCTGTTGCCGCGACACTTTTGGCAAAGTTTCCAAAGCCGTCCCCTGCAGGTTCGAGGATGCACATACTCATTCCACACTTGTTGCCGCCAATCCATCGTCGTGTTTTTTCTTGGATGGCTTGAAATCTTTGAAGAGACTGAAAAGTTTCCCTTAAGGTCCTCCTTCCGCACACTACAATCCCTTTCATCTTGCCTTATGACCGGAAGGTTTCTCAGGTCCACTCCCATATGTTGCAACAACACCAAAAGTGGAGGAGGTATATTCCATACACCATTATGAATTATCGAATCGAAGTTTTGACGCAATTCTTCAATTTGGGTTGTAGAAAGTTGTAAAGCTGTTGGATCGATTGCTTTCACCAACCCGGACATCTCTCCAGAGGTCCACTTTGTTCCCATCACCTATAAGCCTTTGGGATCTTGAAGTAACCGTCGTGTAGAGCCCATCCGATGCCCTGGCCATAGCGATGACTTTGTATACTATTCGATGGGTTCATTGTCTCTAGTAAAGTATTTACCATAAACACAAAGAAAGTCATCTTCTTTATATTTGACATGCCAAGCCAATTTCATTAACAATGCCATATTGAGCTCCCGTAACCTTCTAATGCCCAGCCCCCCTTCCTCCTTCGGTTTGCAAACTTTATCCCAAGAGACTGTTACACATTTCTTGATCGCAGGATTACCCGACCATAGAAAGTTTCTGAATATAGACTCTGCTTCTTTAATGACGCTAGATGGCCACTTGTAAACCCCCATATTGTATACTGGGATGCTAGAAAGAACCGACTGTATAAGCACACGTCTCCCTTGAAAGGAGAGAAGCTTGCCTTTCCATGCAGTAATCCTTTTCCTGATTTTGTCCAGTAACGGAGTCACTGCTGCCCTAGTGATTCTACCTGCTATCAAAGGCACCCCAAGTACTTTTCGAGGTAAAGCACCTATTTGAATGTTTAAAATGTGATGGAGATGATCCTGCCTTTCTTGAGCCATACCACCTAGAAACATCTTACTTTTTGTCTTGTTGATTATCTCGTCACGAAGATACTTGGTATCTTTCGAAGAATTCCGCTATGTTAAGCCACACTTCTATAATCCCTCTTGAAAAATAATGATATCATCTCATACGGTAAGTGTGTTGGTGCACTCACTCCTTTTGCACTAGTTAAAGGCATAGTTTCCCTTATTTTCTCGAGTTTGTTCAAACCCCGACTTAGTGTATCCTCCGCTTAACGAAAAGAGAGTGGGGATAGGGGATCCCCTTGTCTCAAGCCCCTACCAACCGGTATATACCCAACTGGTCCACCATTTAGAAGGACGGATAGTCTAGCAGTTTTTAACAAAGCCATCACCATCTTTATCCATTTTCTCTGCAAATCCAAATCTCTCAAGCCGCGACAACTAAGAACTCCCAACTTAGGGTATCATAGGCTTGGGATATGTCGACTTTCAAAGCAAAACTCCCCCGTAGACTTTCTTGTCTAACGATTCATCATCTCGAAAGCAAAACCAATCTTTGGTTTGTGGCTCTCTCCCTTGATGAAACCACTTTGCTCCTTTGAAACCAATACCTCAATGAAGTTGTTCAAATTTAATCTGCAGAATCTTTGAAAAGATTTTTATGAGGAAGTTACTCATGCATATAGGCCGATATTGGGACGACTTACTTGCATTTTTATCTTTTGGAATGAGGGCAATGAAACTTTTGCGTTAAGCCCTTTGGTATGATGGCCTCTGAAAGAAGGACTTGACTGCCATACAAACATCCTTTCTTATGATATCCGAGCATTGCACATAAAAACAGCCTTGGTAACCATCTAGGGCACGGGGAGTCATGCGCATTACTACTCTTAATGGCTTCGAAGATCTCTATATCGCAGGGGATCGAACATAGCATCTCGTTCATATCAGAAGTGACTCTCTTAGGAATGAGATTCGTTAAGGCATCATCGATCTTTACTTCTTTGTATTGGAACTTCTCTGTGTAATATTGAACAATGTGCTGGGCTATCTCCTGCTGGGTGAACAAGACATTTCCATCTTCTGTTTTCATCTTTGTTATCATAGATTTAGCTTGCTTGATGTTGCATACCCCGTGAAAATAAGCCGAGTTCTTTTCACTCATCGAGAGCCATGAAACTTTACTTTTCAAACTTCAATGAATGCTCTTTGCCTTATAGGCCCGATCCAAAGCTTGTTCCTTACTTCCCATATCATTCAGAATATTCAAATCCGTAGGGTTAGTATCAGCTGTTTCTTGGGCTAGCGCAAGGTTGTCTTTAGCTTTCTTGATGTTATCCTCTATATTCCCAAAAACGTTAGTATTCCAGCCTTTAAGAACCTCTTTAAGCATCTTAAGCTTCTTACCTACCCTGAAGATAGGTGTACCTGCTATATAGTGCAGCCAACTCGTCTTCATCAGATCTAGAAAACTTTCATGACTGATCCACGCCTTGTTAAATCTGAAGGGCACATTACTCGGTCTTGGAATATTTGCCATACCTCCAATTAATGGTGCGTGATCTGACCCTGCCTTACTATCCACCCTGTATCTCCACTCTGGGAACTTTTGTAGCCATGCTTGGTTAAAGAAGATTCTGTCCAACTTAAACACGATTCTTCCCTGTCCATGCTGATTGTTGCACCATGTATACCTCGAACCCACAAAAGAACTTTCCTGAAGATTACAAACATTGTACCAATCATAAAATTCCGACATTGCAGCTCTTCTTGGAATCAATCCCCCTTTCTTTTCCGTGAATTGTAGGACCACATTAAAGTCGCCTACCACAACCCAAGGAGCAGAGGGGTTTAGAGATGAGAGGTCCTGCCATAAAGCTCTTATGTTAACCATCAGACAATTGGCATGGACAGCTGAAATAACACAATTGTTTACCATAACTGTAATGTGCTGGGAGGATGCCTGAATCAGAGCTGCATTGATGCCCCGTCTCCATAAGAACCAAATATTTCCTATTCTACTATCAGAGTCATTGTGGAAAAACTGATAGTCAAAATATGCTAGCCCAAGACTTAGCAGAGTACTACTAGTAGGCTTAGTCTTGGGTTCTGCTACACAAAAGATATCTGGACTCACCTTCTGAATCATGTCCTTTATTCTTATTAAAACTCGCTCCTTCCTAATTCCCCTCACGTTCCAATATATTATCTTCATAAGGAATTAATGAAGTATTTGGTACCTGTACTTTAGCTCTAGTGCAATGCTCACCAGTGCTGACGTACTTTCTGTTCTTACTGCCAGGGGGTCTGCCAATTCTTCTTGTACCCTCCTCTTGTTCCTGTTCAGTCATGTTAGCCCAACTCTTCGACACTTGTTCGATTTCTTTAAGGAGTTGCCCTTGTCCACTGGACGTAAGTGTTTTTGCAGCAATCTCCATTTCCTCATATCCCTGTTCAGATTCTAGAAGCACAAAAGAATTTTGAAGCTCAACTGCATGCTGTTTACTGAGAGATTGTTGGCCATGTCCAGTAATGGCCATTACCTGAGCATCCTCCTGTACCACTGCTAGATCATAACCCTCTACCCATGTTGTCTCTTCATCCTGCAAATCAAAACCTTCATCATGCATTTCATTATCCCCACCCTTGTCCACATCATAAAAGACCTCATTTTCCGCATTAGAAAGGGGCATGTCGGGGTCTGGAATGACATTTATTACTGCTTCTTCCATTAACTCCACACTCACTCCATTAGCTTCATTCTGTACTTGGATTTCCCGATCACACTAGTAACACCTGCATTATCGTGTTTGAAATCTCGGCTTGTTTGTTCTTTTGTCTCCACCTTTTCTTCTGCCGTTTTGATGCTTCTGCTGTGTCTTTTGTGATCAGTTCTCCCTCCTGGTCTTTGTTTGATTCTTTTGCGCTAGGAGCTCCAGTTAGATCCTTCTTCAACTGGCGACATTCAGTGACCAGATGACCCACAATCTTGCAGTGATTGCAAAACTTGGGTATCTTGCCAAGTTTTACCTCTTGCCAGAATTCATACGACTCATCAACCTCCACTAGTATCTTATCAGAAATGTTTTTTGAGAGATCAATATCAACTAGGACGCTCGCATAATAGCCATTGTCCCTTTCCAGGGAGTTCTTGTCGACTCTCAGTGGACACCCAAGAGTACGACCCATCGCCATTAAGGTTTCCACCTCCCAATATTCCAAGCTGAGTCCCGGGAATTTGACCCAGACATGAGCAACTGAGTTTCTATGGCTTTCTGGTGAGAAATTTGGAGTCTAGTTAGACAGCCTAAGTAACTGGTTGCCAAGGTACCAAGGACCCCCAAAATTAACTTTTTTGAAATCTTCCTCATTGGAAAACCGTAATATGATGTACCCCTTACCTAATGGTGAGATTTTTACTGCATCTTTCAAGCCCCACTTAGTGTTAGCTTCTTGCCTTATGCTTTCCAGCACTATGCTCTCCATATCCAAACCGAGCAACCAACGATTGCATATTTGCACGCTTCAAGTCCCTTCTCATGACCTTGCGGAAGTCTTATGGAAGGTGTGTCTCCTTGCTTGTTTGGTATAGGTAAGGGACTTGAGATCAACCTGATTGAGTCATACGATTCTTTGCTTTCTCAAAGATATGTAGGTTTGGTCTTTGCTACACCACCGGTGAACCTGCTTGGTTTGTGGGCATTAAACATGCCGTAGCTACCGCTTGTTGTACTTCAGATGTTTGTTGTTGGAGCACAACTACCCCTCTTTCAGTAGGACATTCAAACTCTGAGAGGTCCATATTCTAGCAAATAGGAGGAACTCACACTGTAATTCAGTGGAGGATTTTACCCTAAGAAAAGAGGTAGATCACCCACCTTTTCCGAACT
The DNA here is from genome assembly GCF_015680905.1 of Coptis chinensis. NCBI lineage: Eukaryota > Viridiplantae > Streptophyta > Magnoliopsida > Ranunculales > Ranunculaceae > Coptis > Coptis chinensis. The sequence goes on along the minus strand of NC_141463.1, from coordinate 77,634,787 downwards.
CACAAGAGATGCTCTGACACCTGCATATTTGCATCTGAAATTTGACAAAACTTTCCTCAAAATCTGACCAACTTTGGGTGGCCGCAAATTTTACCCACAAATTTCACCTCGCGCTTTATTGGTACTGTGGCGCGACACCAATGTCACCCCAAGTTGAAAAAAGTCCCCCCAATAGATGAGCCAATTAGGATTCCCCCTCCCCCTACTAAATGGGGAAATTAGGGTCTCCTCCCAAGTACAAAAAAAAAAAAATCAACTTGAGTTGACTGTGTTTTTTCTGTGTATTTGGGGGGAGACCATAATTGGCCATCTAGTGGAAAAAATCCTAATCGCGCCGCATCCACATCTGCATCCGAAATCGAAAATTTGCATCTAAACATGGGGCTAAATAGGCAGCTGTGAATGTTCCACTTAGAGTTGGAATCCACCGAAATTCCGAGAATTAGAAGCAAATCTGGAGGTGATGCGGCCACCTAGAGATGCTCTAACATACTTTTAGAGTGGTCATTATTGAAAACGCACACGCTAAAAGTATGCCCGCTTCCCCTGCTCTCATGGTGTTTTGCTTACGACATTGGATGGACGAAAGAAACATTACGTACCGCATCCTTATTTTATTGTTGCTTTATTCTTTTACTATTTCACTGACTTTTTTTATTTAGCATCCTCATTTAGCAATAGACGAAATGAACAGTGCTTCCTTGTTTTTAATTATCTATTGCTTTGACTGAAAAAGGAAAACAAACAATAATGGTGGTGTGAAGGCCCGTCACTTTACACGGCCAAAGCATAAAGAAGCCCAGTTTTTATGGGAGAAGTGGGAATAAAGGCATTGCTATCCTAATTCCTAAGAGACTACGACCATTTTTCAGTCCATACCATGGATAAGTGCGAACTTTATAGTAAGATCTTCAATTCCTATTTCCTAGCTATCAACATCTGATAAGAAGCCAAAACACAAGCTCTTCATCTTTCTATTGAGCAATCCTAAAGAACAGATTCATTTTCAAAAAACCAATTCTCTTTGCTAATCAACCCAAGTAAAGCAGACATTTGACTAATTGAGACCAAACTTTTGTTTCAAAGTTGAAATGCTTAAACAGCTGGATGACACCCTAATATGCTTTCATGTGATAAACCAGATTGAAAAGTATAAAAAGTAAAGGAGTCAATGGCTATATACATGAAACTTAATGGATACTATCAACTCAATTAAATAACAATATGAAGTAAACATAGATCATGTGGTGATCACATGGGATAAATAAGAGTGGCAAGTGACAAAGAGGTGCATCAACACGCAACCATGTGGACAGACCAAAACTTACTCCCCTCCTTAGAAATGAAATCAGAAGGTTCTTAGAAATCAAGTCCGTGTGGACTTAAATAAGGTTCTGCTGCTACATTACAGGTAACAAATGATCAATTATTTCCTTCGTCGTCTTCAGAAGTAGGAAATAAGCCAAGTTTTAATGACCAAGTGCAACTCTATACGGTCGTATCATTTAAATATACAAGAAAAGAGGGTGAAACAGAATCTATATTGATTCAAGTACCCTACGTTTTGATAGTGAAGTAACCAGCACCACACAACTTAAAAAGAAAGACAAAAAATAAATAAAACTAGAACCTAGCACATCATATGAGAGCAGAAACACTGCCTATGTCCACCATGTATATCACAACTACATTAAGAGAATAGTGTTGGTTTGTTCATGTATTCGACTCAATATGAATCTTGGGTTCAGTGGTGCTGTGGTTGAAGTGGTGGAGCGGCAACTGGGGCCTTCGGACACTGGTAACATTTAGCAAAGAGTCCAAATGTATCGACTTGCTTTACAAAGTTAGTCATGCTGGCCCAACCACCAAATCCAAAACCAACGATGAATACCCATACAACAATGAAAGTATTGAGTATGTACATGGCTGTCCAGCTTGGGAGGAAGAAAGGTGGCTTCTCTGCAGCATTCTGCATAAGAGAGAATACAAAAGCAAATTAGTTTGATACTCTGATAGAGTTTATTAGTTAAAACTCAGCAGCAAGCTGTTGACTGTTAGTTGAAATTCAAACCTCACAATTAACAAAACATTAAGGCATTAAACAATTGACAGGATTCCAAATTTATTTCATCACAACATATTCAAACAGTTTGCATTGCATCGAGAGCTCACAGTTCATTGTAACTTTTAAAAATCAATTTGTACATCAAAATCAATAATTAGACATTTAGACCCTTTGGTGCTATACTAATTATTGATACTTAACTCCCAAAGAAAGTTATACAATAGAAAGATCATTTAAGTTCAATCTTCCCAATTTGTCCCCCCCCCGTTTGGCATTTGCTTTTAACAGCTGTAATGATTGACAATTTGCATCTAATGAAACTTTTAGGAAGGGTGTATCTTCAAGTCTTCAACTAACAAGTGACAACTACACTAAACAGGGCATACATTTAACAAAAGGAAGCACTGTAATAGCTATATACATCTGAAAAAGACCTAGAAGAAGGCTTGAACAAATAAAATGCACTTGAAGGCAAACTGTGACCTAAAAGATTATGTTTGATCTAAATCTTGACTGATGTATAGGCCCTGTTCTAATATGTGATTTTAAGACTTTATTGATGTATGGTCCCTATGTATCGACTTTATCTAAAATGTGACATAATGTTTGTTCTAAACCATCACTAATTACTGTCCCCCAGCAATCTAGCCAGGGACAACCTAAATTTTTGTAGTGCGAATCCTCATAGTTTCAGATATTCATATATGGAGTTCATAATGGAGTTCTTTTAAAACCCCACCTTTATTCTAGCCCTACCACAATTGACACTGGTAAATACTAAATAGTGATAAACGGGGGACAGCTCAACTCTATAGCATAATTGAAATATTTCAATGGTTGTGATTTTCAATCAATCAAAGTGATGTTTGACTAGAAGATCAGAATCAACCTTAAATTTTGAATGAAAGGAATTGGGCATATTCTTGAAATCCAAAGCTTAAGAAACTTGATCAAATGGGAAATTAAAACTTCCAAACTGTTGGCTACCATAGAAAGTTGGATATGTTTCTGTCATTTTCTGGAATCATGACGACATTTTAATGATCAAGTCACCTGAGTACCGATCTGATCTTTTACGCTTAAATCATTTCCACCAGTTTTTATTTTGGTAATTGCAATGAAGTGAATGAACGAATTAACATCGACCAGTATTGGTGCCTTATATCACAATGATATTACAGAACTTAATGACCAATAGATCCACAAAGTCCAAACACATCAAGCAGACAGTAAATGACAGGTCAGGACCTTTTAGTCATTAGAACTAAAATGGAGCATTATCTATTATTGTGGACTTTACTTTTCAAGTGAAAGCAATGAGAAAAGGGTATCAGTTCATTACCTTACGAGCAGAAGCTGTTCTGTAAGTGAGCATATGAGCAAGAGAAGGAATAATGTATACGGTAAAGCTGACCAATAATGCTCCCACGGCAGAGTTGATTGGCCCAAAGAAAGGGAATATAATAGCCAAGAACCATATAGGAATGACCACGGGAAGTCGAGCAAGTGCTCTTAGACATATACTTTTTGTGTCATGCATCCCTATCACCTTCTCCCACACGAAATATAATGGTGTACATGCAAATCCAAATGTGATAAACTGCACAATTTTCATTTCCATCAACACATAAGTGACTAAAATCAATTAAGAATAAGACTTCTGGACCATAAGTGTCATTATCAGTAATTTTGAATTATGAGAAAAAAATGAAAATTTGAAAGATATACTTGCCTAACAAAAAAGTTTTTGAGTGTAAGAAAAAACCAAATACTTAAATGCCTAAAAAAGATAAAAGTCGTATTGTGGTGTCACAAGAAACCAATACACGTGAATGATTATTTTTCCACTGAATTAAAGAAAAATGAAAATACCTGGTGGATGAGCATTAAGACAACAGCCGCATCACGAAATCTGTTTTTGGGAAGGAGAGCAAAGGCATTAGAGTGGTTGAGTAGTTCATCTCCAAACGCCCAGTAAACAGTGGCAGCTGAAGGAAGCGTCAATGTGAAAACATAGAGAGTAGCCAGTAAATATATGGTCTTGAACTTTTGTGGCTTCCACATGGCGTGCATGATCTCTCTGTTTTGACCATCACAACCACATATCAGTAAAGGAAAAATATGTAAAAGTGAATCTCAATTTGTTTACTATTTCAAGATTTCGGAGGGAATGCACATTTCTTCTAATTCAGATGACTAATACTGAATGGTTTACTGACTACTTCTTCAAACACAGTAATAAAAGACAATGCAATTTACAAAGATATTTGTATATTAGTTGAGACTGTGTTGAGATGTTCTTTCACTCATGCTATATAAATTTGGAGAGTCATATCTCACTCAAAATCAATAATAAATGGAATGGCCGGGCTCTCATAGGCAGGACTCAAGGCTTCAGATGTCCAATGTGAGATGTATATATCTCAACAGATTGTATACTTAATTAACTAGACAAACAAAAAAAATTAACTTTATTTCCGGGAGCAGCTGATCCCAACCCAAAACTAAACGCTCAACTGAAACATTATACCCTTATCAAAATTTTAATGTTATAATACTCAAAACTTGCTTATTTTCAGGAAAAGGGGTCAACACATGATTAAAATAATTTGCACTATTTTTTTTTTCAGAAAGTACTTTCCATTCACTTACACAGTAACAGCATGTCCGCCAAATGTGTAGAGAATATTAGTAGCTCCAGTGAAATACAAAACCAGCTTTGATGGAGCTGAGTGTGTCACACCTTCAACCTACCAGATTACAAACCCAACAATACAAAAATTAATCACAAGTCACTACCCAGTTTGTAGACAAACCAAGAGGACTTTACCAAACAGAATAATTACCTGACCATGAACCAGAGCTGCAATGGTCATGTACCATGCTGTATATGTAGTCATCCCAAGTCCCAGAAATGACCAAATTCTATAGTTGTGGAAAGATGGAATGAACACAGTTGTAGCACAGCAAGCTCCAAATATGTAAGTCCAAGTCCTCTTGTCCAAATGATCATTTACATAGTATATGTTACTGATCCAATAAAAACAAATAAATAAGTTATCAGAGCAAGCAAAGACTAGTATACTAAACCCATATTATTAACATCCCTAAAAGTAGTTGTCTATATTACAATGTTTTGATGTAATTATTGGTATCAAATAATATCAATTTCTATGCCTAGAAGTGGTCATGATTTGTTTGGTGCAGACGCTTATGGGAACTTAAACAACGGTAAAGGCGGATGGTCCTATATCCAAACGGCTATACTATTAAAAACTATGTCAAGTGGCATGATTAATTTAAGCATAGCACAAACTAGGGCGACTGAGGGACCAAATCATAAAGGTGGTGAACTTAGGGATCCTAAACATACATGCTCCTTGACACATTCATTTTTTAAGACGGACGGATTTCATCATTCCGATTTAGGGAGATCGAAGCCCATAGGCAGCCTAAAAAGTCGATGAAGGGACTAGCCTAGTATCAGATGCACAAGCAATCACCTGAGAAGGAAGGATTCTGTAGTATGAGATAAAATTCCAAAAGACACAATTTATACTGGGTCCACCAGAAAGTTGGTGTGATCATATGATTCCAAACATATGTGCTCACCAACATCAGAGTACTCTAATAAACAGGTAGTATACGAATGAAGAGTATATTTTAACACTTTGCCAAACAGGGACTAACCTTGCACATCCAATAAGCTGTATAACTGACCCAAAGAGGAGAAAAGTACAGTTGAAAGCCAGTCCAAGAGCTTTCCAATAAGGACCCAGTAATCCTTCCAACACTTCAAACCACTGCAATTGAAAAAGAAAAAAGAAAAACACAGAAAATTGGGTCTGTATGTTTTCAAAGATATTGTCACAAATTTATCTATACTGAGTGTTCTATGTTACCTGAATGACATGATTTTTGAAGCTAACATTCTCTTTCTCCTTTCTACTTCTGTACTCAAGATATAGAACACTGATGAGATAAGCTGTCCAGCTTCCAATCAAGCCATAAAAGACTTGAAAGATTATTCCTGACAACATACCCAGTTGTGAAAAAGAGTATGGAAGTGTTAGTAGCACTTGGGCAACCTGCAGAACGGAAATATTTTTTCAAGAAATGAGAAGAAAAGATTTGTAACGACAAAAAATGATTCTTTTCAGTTTTTCAAAGTGGGGGGTTTGTAAATTTTACTTGATTTGAAGCACAACTAAACCAAGCATCATAAACAGAACCACCATGCCAAAGAAAATTCTTGACATCAAACTTTGAAGAGTGGTCTTCTTTTTCCTCCATTGTTGATTCATGTTCTGTTCCATTATTATAACTTGAAACTATAGCTTCTTCACCCTGCTCTTGTGCCATTCTTTAAAAAAATGATGTAAAGATCTGAAAACAAGATAATTACAGTAAATGAGACAAACTCAAACAAAGCCAAGTACACAAAAAGAAGAAAAACACATCCCCAAATCTCAAAAATCTCCCAAAAAAAAAACAACAACAACAGCAACGCTTTACATAACAAAAAGTGTATCAGCTTTAACACAAACCTCAAAACAGGACACTACAACTCACTCACACTTTAACTCACCGTAAGAAATATATAACACACTTGCCTTCTTCAAGAACTTTCCAGCCAGTTAGATTATTTTGAAGAAAAAGGACGGAGTAAACAGAGGCAGAAGTTTGGGTTTCAATGACAAATGTATGCCTGTATCCTTCCTTCTTTGGATTAAATATTGTTTACGTTATAACTCTCTTTCTCTCTTTAGAGAACACGCGGAATTGCAAATTTAATGCAGGTTATTTTTGCCAAGTGTTGAAGAAGAAAATATATGCGTTTTACCTAGCTGTGTACTAAAAGTCTACACTGTAGTGAGGAGCTTGTTTGGGAGAGAATGAAATGGACGTTGTTTTGATACTTAAAAAAAAATTGTGTAAACTAGTCTTGCTTTTATAGTGCGAAAATTCCATCCAAACGGCTAGCTACAATCACAAATTATTTACTTCACCTAATTTTGGTGAAATTAATTAGGTAAAACAAATTATGGTTTACTACTTTACTCAAGTTTTAACTTTTAAGTCAAGAGAAGAGGCGGCCTCCAAGTTCTCAAAATGCGGTAGAATATCACATGTACAATTTCATCTCGACGCTATGGTTTGCATCTAAGCAGAACATGAGGTTGACTGGTTGATGACTTGATGCCCATATTTTCATTATTGTTCATTTAATTTTCATGTAAGATCTAAAAGGGTAAAATACAACTGAAAGTTTGTTAGTGTCTAATTATGTGTACTGTCAGTCTGTAGCTACTGTGATTAGTATCTAATTACGCAATGTAGGTAATACTCATAATCAATTACGGTCAAATTTGATGTAAGAAATACTCATAATCAAATATATATGGTTAAGATTTGATGTAAGAAATACTCAAAATCGGAAGGAACTCCTACCAAATCATTGGCGCTGTGATTTGGAATGTAAATACAAAATGTGATATCAGCAGCCATTAATCTCAAACATTAGGTGCTAACAATTTATATCTTGGTATCCCAGATAAAAGTCTATCTGGAAACTGATTTTTGACCCCTAAGATTTATTTTTTTCAATTGAATGGATCTAATTTACAAATCAAGTTAGTAGCTTCACTTTTAACTACGATGTGAAGAAGATGTCAGGGCGTGGAAAGGGACTAGGCAAAGGAGGAGCAAAGAGGCACAGGAAGGAATCACAAAGCCAGCAATCAGAAGGCGTGGTGGTGTGAAGCATATCAGCGGTCTGATCTACAAAGAGACACGTGGCGTTCTCAAGATCTTTTTTGGAGAATGGTCATCCGTGATGCTGTTACTTATACTGAACTACGATGTGATCTATGAGACGCTCAGTCACGGTACTGTAAAAAAGTGGTCCATAACAATGATTAGATTCTTCCACCTTAAAATTTGTTGTGTGATTAGCTTCTTTAGCTGTCAACTTGAGCCAAGCCAAACAGGTCCCGCCACCAACACTTTTGAAGCAACACGCGCATTTGTGCCTTTTCCACCATTTGGTTCACTTTATTAGACGGCTTTGATGGACCGGTACGCCGATAGATAGGTCCCATCACATTCCCTTTGTTGAAAGTGAAGTGCAGCAGCTCTTCAACCGAACTGATTGTTTTTTCTGTTCACACAAATAAAGATTGTTTGATACACACTCTCGAATTTGAACGGAGTTTGGCATGTTTTCATGATGTATTTAAATTATCGCTAGGCAACTGAACCAAAAATGTTTAGATCAAAAAAATCAAAATAAAAAGTGAACAAGAAACGATAACCACTGCATGTCTAAATTTAAACACCACCACATATAGTCCAAGTGCACCTAAACAAAATGAAAACAGTAGCGTGATTCTTTAGTATGCTACTTAGTTATTCACAAAAAATATTAATCCATACACTATTAACTTATTAAGTATCAACGACTTAATCTTAATGGAATATAATCTATTTGTTTATGTATCTCAATCCTCAACGTTATCCAATTAGAGAGTCAGTGTAGATTGTAGTAGTGCTCTAACAATTGCGCTTAAACAAACTGGAACTAGTACTCATTCTTTTCTTAGCCAATTGATATTAAATTCTTTTTTATTCCTAAGTTCAAAACTGATCTCATCCTAAGGGCGAGAACATATATTGAAAAATAGTGAAAATCGATCCATTCGAATGAATAAGTAGATTTTTCCTCTTTGAATTACCACTTGACTTGTTAGTAACTTAAAGTTTTGATAAATTAAATTAAACTGTGAGATGCAGTTGACTTCTAAGAATCTTCTGCGAGTTCAATCTACAATGAACCGTTGTCTGACTGCACTAGTGCACTACATACGAAAGAGAAAATATAAAGCCTTTGTTCTAAAAATTAATATTCAAATGATCAATTAGATTAATCTGAGTGAGATTCATACTTTTTGGACACTAAATCAAATTTTGGTCAATATCTGAATCATCTATGCAATGAAAATGTGCTGATTGGTAATTTATAAGCATTAGAACATATCCAGGAAAATACAGTGTCCAAAGCCAATGAATAGAATAAAGATTATGTGTAAGGGTTTGGTCTGCCAATAAATGTACCGTATTATGTGATCCAATGAACGAAAGATGGCGCAGTGCCATGGTGGGTAATGAACAGAAACCAGAATCTAAAATATCTACTGTTCCTTTAAAAGCCACACCTTCTCCTTTCAACTGGGGATTTGTCTACTCAGTGAGGGTTCTTAGTTTTAGTCCAACCCCAAAGGCCAAAACGCACTATAGAAGCTCACTTGCATGTGTCTCATCTCATATGTTCTACTAATTCATTTCTTGCTTTTTCTTTCGGTAAATAAGCTTATTGTAGTGAAATTAAAGGGACCCTCTCTTACAGGTTGTGATGCTTTATCTTATCTTACCTAATCACCTTCCATCTTGTCTAATCCCGGTCATTTTCTCTTGATTTAGAGACAGTCATTTAGACTAACTAAAGTGACTCATTTTGTGGTGCCCCACAAAAAATGGTCTTTTGATTTTAGTAAAATTAGCTTTGGTTTAGTGGGAGATGTAATGATTAGTTTTGCATTTATCATCCGCCATGTTGAAACTTTGAAAGTATCAGCAATTCAGCATATGTTCTTCTGTCACCAAATACATTGTCCCTATAGCAGTAACCAATAGACTATAGATGTATACTGCACTAGACGCGTATTTTCTATGGCTATGGATCGAGTAGCCCCAATGATATTGATTTGCTTCAGAACCCTTGCAATTTATGCCAGATTAACTACCTGCATTTGGCATTTGGCATTTGGGTTTGGTGTAAATCTCTATCACTTTGTAGAAATTAAGTAGGCCTTACTAAATGTTCTATTGAAAGCAACTGGAAGTGCTCTGGTGTGTTTTCCAATTTTAGCTCACCTAAAGCTCTATTTATATGTTAATCAATGAAAGTCTTTATTGAATTTGTTGTTTTGTACTACATGCTCGTTTGGCTAATTTTAGTTTCAATGTGCAGTATTAAGACACTAGTGAATGCCAGTGCCAGTCGGCCGGCACTCTATACGCAATGTTTGTGTTTGTGATTCTTTTCCGTAAAACAACTCCCCAAAAGACCATCTCCATTGCTAGCAGGGGATATGTTGAGAACAAGAAAACAAAAAACTCAAACACAAAACTGGACTGAATGACTTACTCATTTGCTCTAACACATCTCCAGCAGTTAAACAACATGGATCCAACACATTATCAATTGATCAATGTTTTGTTTATGTTAGAGAAAACAACAAACATACAAAAAAAAAAAAAATCTAAAGCTAAAAGGCATTTTAAAACAGGACTCCACATATTATTGTACCAATTCAATATATTTATACATTGGAGTATTTCTTGTAACCAAAGGGGAAAACAAATACTTAGGTCCATTGAACTCTTCATTTCTCTCATTCTTTCCTCTATGCATCTTATTTGATTCCAACTTGAAATTGATTTGGAGGTCTTGGAACAACTTCAAATGGTTGCATACTATTATAAATGCGGGGTAATGATTTTACCAACTTCCAACTATGTTCATGAAAGTTTTTAGCAATTTTAATTCAGTACCGACAAACAAACCACATAAAAATAAAAATAAAAAAATCCCTAACCTGTGTATATTATCCTTCGAAGTAGAGCACATAATTACTAAATAAATTGAAAATCATTAGCTCATTCAATTAATAGTATGCCTTCAATTTGTGTGCTTCATCCAACCCAAGCGTAAAAAGGTCCTTGGACTACTATACAATAGCGAACTTGCACATCATATGTGGATTAGAAACACGTTCACGTCAAAATAACCTAGTCCACAAAGCTAACTAATAAAACGAACAAGGGCAAATATGTAACTTCATCCCAAAATTTCTTCTATTCTTTTCCAATTTTTTTCTCTTTTTGCGCCCTTAATTAGTTTTCAAATTTCACAAAAATTCTTTTTGGGTATCAAATCACGTTGTTTTGAAGATGTTACGGCACCCAAAGGGGGACAATTGTTTTAGTGCTATGTTTAATTGGTTTGATATTGGGCTTATAATGAGAACTAAAGAGAAAATCGGTGTACTCAAAACCGATATAAGATATATCCAGGTAACCAGGTTCAAACTATTTAAAAATGAGAACGGAATGGATACGGAGTTAATTGGATGACCCACAAGAGTTGATTTGTAGAATTGTAATAAAATTTCCCAAAAAAAAATAAAAGTTTGAAAAAGTATGGTTTCGGTGGAACCTGCGAAATTTCGATATGTGTACCAAAATGGTCCCGATTTTCTATGATAATTAAAATTAGCAAAATGAAAACGGAATGGATAGCCGTTTGATTTCTCTCAAATCGATATGGACCGTCTTTTGTTGTTATTTTGTCCATTCAACAATTAAAAAAAAAGCCCCATCTTATCATATACCGTCTTTTTGTTGTGAATGTCTGATCACGGAAAAAAACCCCATCTTATCATATAGACTAGTGAATGCTCTGTGCCAGTCAGCACTGTAGACACATTGTTTTTGAACAACACCCTAAAAGACTGGTAGCATTGGATCGATGATATAACTATTTCCAATAGTTTTATACTTCATAATCATTTCATACTACTCATACTTAAGTGAGCTTAATTATTGCAATTCTATGCATTTCATTTCTCACAAACCAACTCATTACACATACCCTTATACATTCATTAATTAAACACATATCAAAATGAGAATGAGAAAAATAAGGGGAGAGAGTCTTCAATTAAGAGCATCATCATTTTTATTTTTATTTTTTAAAATAAAAAAATCCAACAGGTCTCCTTTTGTATTTTCAACATTTCAAAAACCTAAATATTATCATAACCTGAAAATCAAACAATACAATCCTCCTATATCAACCAAACCAAAATACTCTAAGAAACTTGTAATATGTCACAAACGATAGGTAAACACAAAGCATCGGCACATTGACAACATCTCTAACCACTATCCCCTCAAAAAGCTCTCGAGCAGCCTCCATATCGTCGACTCCAACATACCACGCAATCATCGAATTCCAGCTCTAAAAATCTCTTTCAGACATCACATCAAAACACTCTCTTGCAATACCAACTTCCCCATTCTTCACACCTCTCATCAAACACCTTCCTCGCATCCCAAATTCTCCTAATCGAAGAATACATATAAATTAGAGAATTCTGCCCAAACAAATCTACTGCAAACTCTCTTTTCACAATCCTAGCATAGCGTTTCTCCTTAAGTAAAACCAACCTAAGTTCCGCACAAACCTTAACTAAAAAAGGAAAAAGTATACACTGAACATAGATTTAAATTTTATGTGGTATACTATAGGCTAGACTACTTACACACAGTCGACTCTCTCAAACATATTTATAGTTAATAGAATCAGGGGCCTATATACTTGGGGTAACAGTCATAAACTCAGCATAATTAATCAATTGCACTTGATAACACAATGTATAGAATCAGGGGCCTATATACTTGGGCTAACAGTTATAAACTCAGCATAATTAATCAATTGCACTTGATAACACAATGTTTACATTTGAGAAATTCGTCTACTATTTGCTAAACTTCAAATCCAACAATAAACTTACAATTTCCGCGTTTATAGTTATCAAACTTACAACAAAAATCAAAATAACTAAATGAGTAAGCTAAACAACTAATTATTATATGAAAGTTCAAGAAAAAAAAAATGAGATTACACAAACTATCATTAGTTCTGGAAACTTTTTTTCTATGCTTAACATGTATGACTCACCGGACATGGAGGCAGATCGGGATTTCCTTAGGAATAGTGGATCGGGAGCTTCCTTCCTTCTCTTGAAGAAAGACGACCTTCTATGGGCTCGAGCTTCTTTGGAGAGAGACTCGATATTGGAGAGAAAGAGTCGAGAAGAAAAGTGAGGATGAAGAACAGTCGTTTGATCTTGCTCAAACAGATCTAAGCCGTCCTTTGTCTGTTATTTTGTCTTTTAGTGGGAAAAAAACCCTATCTTATTAAATAGATACATGCACAATTGCACACTGATAGATAAATCCAAGGATGGCCGAGACTCCGGGGGGGCGGCAATCAATTGAAGAATTAAAGATCTAATTATTACCACATTAGTAATCCATGCATACCCCAAACTTATTAGGTGTTCTTCTTAGACATTTCAAAAATTTTAACGCCCCATATATATGTTACTTGTACAGTTAGACAATTACCCCCTCACACTTATATGCCAACGAACTTGACAAGCATTTATATGTATATAACAAATTATTAAAATTTGAACATACATATATACGTATGACTGAAAATAAATAAACATCATTTAGTATAGTTAGATGTAGGGTTGTCAATGGATCGGTTTGGGTCGGATTCTGGAAAATTCGAACCCAAACTAATAAGAAAATTGGAACCCGAAACCAAATTAAATCGAACTGATAATATTATATTTCATCAAAACTGAAAAGATATATTACAAACCGAAACCAACCCGATCCCAACCAAAAAGTATAAAATCAATTAAATTCTAAATTAAATTGATTAATTAAAATTGATAAACATATACAAATTAATCATAAATATTACTAAAATGTCATCTTATCAGTTCGGTTCGATTTTGGATTGGTAGAGGGCAAACCAAATTATCAAAACCTAAACCATTTTTTATTGGTTTGGTTCGGATTGGTTATCGAGTTATCGAAATCCATTGAAAATCCTAGTTAGACCAATCAATTGACCCCATGGAATTTTTTTTTTCAAGCAACGGGTGCCATCCCCAAATGGGGATCCCTCGAGAGGGACATCTATTTATCTTTAGATATATATTATAGCTATACTCTCTTGGCTCTATTTTTCAAGGCTTCACAGAGTCTCCAATTTTTTGTAAACTCTAATACTAATTATGAAAAAAAAAATCAAAATACTTAGATATATATTATAGTTATACATTCACCAATTGATTTTTTGGAGTTTTTTCTAAACTCTATTACTAATTACGAAAAAGTAGGATATAAATAGAGAAACAATCTCATCTAAAGTTTCACAGAGTCTCCAATTTTTCCTAAACAATATAGCTAATTACGGGAAAAAAAACAGAGACAAAAAACTAAATTGCTAAAAACAATACTTTCAACCAAAAACGATTTTCCTACAACCCTTACGCCACAAAGAATAGTTTTCACACTAATCTCAGGTGAAGTTTAAACATAACAAAGTTTCTTTCTAGAAATTGACAATGAAACTTTGAAAGAACAAAGGAAAAAATGAATTGAGTTGCTTTAACATTTGTTAACCACAAATGTGACTCAGAAAAAAGGAAAAAAGGTAAACTAATCATAAAATAAGTAACAGTGTACACCAAAAACAAATAAAATCGTATTGTATGCACTATATATATGGGCCTAACAAATAAAATTGGATCAATTTGATGTGTCATCCATTATGGGATTTAGACATTTAGTCATAGTTAAGGATTTCAAAAATCATAATTCCGGCCACAATAATTACAACATATTCCAATCAAATTTATGAATTTTATAATTTCCAATTTTAATGGAATAACGAGATTCAGTTAAAGCGGACGTTGGCTTAAATAAATTATATAACTATTGATTTAGTTAAAGTGGACGTTGGGCTTAAATAAATTATATACCAAACAAAAACAAAACAAATTATATGTGGAAAATTAAATTATATAAAAAATAACATCACAAAATATATAATAGAAAATAAAAATAAATAAATAAATAAAATAATAAAAGTTTTCATCTAACGGTCATATATATTATATATATATATATATATATATATATATATATATATATATATATATATATATATATATATATATATATATATATATATATAGATCATTTTATTTATTTATTTTTTTTATTTTCTATTTTTTGAACATTTTTTCATTTTTGAACTTTTCATCTAACGGTCTAAAAGTTTTGTGAGCATGTTCTAATGTTAGACTTCTTTGAATGAGCTTAATTTTTGTGAGCATGTTCTCCATGGTGGGGAGATTATATCTACAAAAAATCAGCCATTAATTCAACTTTTAAGTCCATGATTTTTCTTGGATTAATTTACAATGTGGCTATAATGTGCGCATAATGAATGTGCCTTTATATATATATATATATATATATATATAATACTGCATGAAACTAACGTCAAAGAACAATTAACGGGAAATAGAAAACTAGATGCAAATGCATCGAACTAACCTCAAATAATATTTAACGGGAAATCGGAAATTGGATGCACATGCAAGCATTAAACTAATTTTAAAAAGTAATTAATGGACAATCGGAATATGGATACAACTGCATTAAACTAACCTCAAAGAATAATTAACGGGAAATCAAAACTTGGATGCAAATACACCGAACTAACATAAAAAAATAATTGTCGGGGAATTGAAAACTGGATGCAAATGCATTGAACTAACCTCAGAGATTAAATTAACGGAAAATCGGAAACTAGATGCAAATGTATTGAAAAACTAACCTAAAAAAAAATTAATTATAAATTGGAAACAGGATGCAAATGCATGAAACTAATGTTAAAAAATAATTAACGGGAAATCGAAAAGTGGATGCAACTACACTTAACTAATTTCAAAAAATAAATTGGATGCAAATGCATTGAACTAACCTCAAGAAATAATTAATAAAAAATCGGAAACTGGATGCAAATTCATTGAACTAACCTCAAACAATAATTAACGGGAAATTAAAAACTGGATGCAAATGCAACCTCATCGAATAATAAACGAAAAATCGGAAACTGGATGCAAATGTATTAAACTAATATTAAAGAATGATTAATGGGAAATCGGAAATTGGATGCAAATGCATTGAACTAACCTCGAAAAACAATTAATAGGAAATTGAATGCAAATACATTGAACTAATTGCAAAGAATAATTAACAAGAAATCTAAAACTGGATACAACTGTATTGAACTAACCTCAAAATATAAATAACAGAAAATAAAAAAATTGGATGCAAATACATTGAACTAACCCCAAAATATAGTTGTGTTATATGTTGTGAGAATGTCTCGATAAGTATAGTTTTGCATTTAAAACGGTGTTTATCTTATCTTTTTTCATATGATTGGGAACACTTTGCTATTCAAGTAGCTTCAATATGAACTTAGTCTTATTATACAATCTCACAAAACTTCAATCAAACTTCTATTATTAAACAACAAAATGAAGTTGAAGGGTTTTATCAATATCAAGTTTTTTTTAATAGAGAGTACGTGGGGTTTTATCAATGGATAAGTGATCAATATAATATTTGTATATAATAATTATGCATATATAGTTGCATATATTTTTCAGAATAATTAATATGACAAGATCCGTTCGTAGATAATCTTTGAAGATCCCACATAGTGAGTCAGGTATAATTTAAAGAATAATTAATGGAAAATCGGGAACTGGATAATCTTTGATGATCCCATATAGTAAATAAAGCATAATTTATTTTTATGTCATGTTTGCAAGGACACTACAGATGGATTAGTAGAAAATTGGTATTACACACCACATTGGATAATTAAAAAGAAATAAAAAACTGGATTCAAATACATTGAACTGAGCCCAAAGAGTAATTAACGGAAAATCGAAAACTTTATGCAAATGCAATAAACTAAACTCAAAAAGTAATTAACTAGAAATCGGAAATTGGATGTAATTGCATTAAACTAATGTCAGAGAATAACTAACAGAAAAATTAGAAATTGGATGCAAATCCTTGAAAAATATTTAAAGGAAAATCGGAAACGGTATGCAAAAATGCATCAAACAAACCTCAAATAATAATTGTCGGTGAATTGGAAACTGGATGCAAATAATGCATTGAACTAACATAAAAAAAAAATTGACATGAAATAAAAAACCGAATGCAATTGCATTGAACTAACCTCATAGAATAATTGGCGGGAAATCAGAAACTAGATGCAAATGCATTGAAATAACTTCAAAGAATAGTTAACGGGAAATCATAAACCGAATGAAATTGCATCGAACTAACCTCAAAACATAAATAATCATAAATCATAAACTAGATGCAGATGTATTGAACTAACCTCAAAGATTTATTAATAAAAAATCAAAAACTGGATGCAAATGCAATGAACTTTTCTAAAGACTAATTAACGAAACATCGAAAAATAGAAGCAACTGCACTTAACTAATCTCAATGAATAATTAATGGGAAATCATAAATTTGATGCAACTGCATTATTGAACAAACCTCAAAAAATAATTAACGAAAAATCGAAAACTTGCTGCAAATGCATTGAACTAACTCAAAACAATTAACAGGAAATCGAAAATTGGATGTAACTGCATTGAACTAACCTCAAAGAATAATTAACGGAAAATCAGAAACTGGATGTAACTGCATTAAACTAAAATCATAGATTAACTATAGTCTGGGAAATCAGAAATTGGATACAATATCTTTGATGAATATTTAACGGAAAATTGGAAACTGGATGCAAATGTATTGAAATAACCTCAAAGAATAATTAACTGTAAATCGGAAATCAAATGTAATTGCATCGAACTACCCTCAAAGCATAAATAACCGAAAATTGGAAGCTAGATGCGAACTAACCTTGAAAAATAATTAACGAAAAATCAGAAACTGGATGCAAATGTATTGAACTAACCTCAAAGAGTAATTAATGGAAAATTTGAATATGGATGCAAATGCAATGAACTAATCTCAAAGAGTAATTAACGAAACATTGAAAACTATATGCAACTGCACTGAATTAACCTTAATGAATAACTATCGGAAAATCGTAAATTTGGTGCAACTGCACTGAACTAACATCAAAGAATAATTAACGGGAAATCAGAAACTTGATATTACTACATTGAATTAACCTCAAAGAATAATTAATAGGAAATAAGAAACTAGATGCAACTACATTGAATCGAACTAGCATCAAAGAATAATTAATGTAAAATCAGAAACTTGATGCAAATGCATTGAACTAACCTCGAAACATAGTTGTATTATATGTAGGGAGAATATAATGTCTCGACAAGTATAGTTTTACATTTTAAGTAGTGTTTATTATAATTCTTTTATTATGATTGAGAATGCCATGCTATTCAAATAACTTCAATATCATCTTCGCCACATTGGACATTCTCACAAAATTTCAATCAAACTTATATTAATTATTAAACCTAACAATAAAAATAAGTCGATGGCTTTTATCAAGGTTTGGTGCTTTCTTTTTATAGAGAGTGGTGCAAAAAAAAATTTGAATGAGTGATTAATATAATTTCCATATCTCATAGCTTTACATAGTTGATAATATTTTTTAGAATAATTTAATATGATAATATTTTTAGAATAATTTAATATAACGACTCATCCCATTCGATCCAAAGGTCTATATCCTCTGGTTCAAAACTAGTGCTCATATATATATATATATATATATATATATATATATATAAGTCTCTCCTCACTATATCGCTCTATTTTCCAACCCAAGCAATATTAGTGGTTCCTAAAAAAAAATGAGGTCCTAATAATTAGAAACACCTCCCCAGATTTGTTTAAATCTCTCTAATCTATTCTTAATTTTCTATGGCCTCCTCAAAATAAATAGTTTATGGTATAGACCGTCTGAACTTTGATGCACTATTTTAAGATTCGGTGCATGATGCCACACAATCTTAAAATTTGCACTGGTTAAAAGACAGAAGTCCAAATGTTTACAGTGTCGAATGATGAGAATGAGACGGCCATTGAACAAGCAAAACCGTATCAGACAGAAAAAGTTAATAATGCTGCCATCTATCGATTATTATCGAGAGTTATAGATAATAGTCTAACTCACTCACTTCAACAGAGCCTTGAGAATGTTAGATGAGAGAATCGATACATTAACCACTATAACCAGTATAATCAATAGAGATCCAGTTCAATTAAACTTAATTAGTTCGTCCTCCATTGGAATTGAATTTATATCATCAGAAGAACTTAAAGTTTGTTAAATTCTGTGTTAGTGGTGATGCTAGGAGAGTTGTGATATTGATATATTAAAGACACCAAGAAGAAGACCAAAGAAGACTAGAGATTTATTAGGGTTAAAGAGGTTGAGAGAGTCTGAGAGAGATTGTTCTCTACCCGAGTTACATACTTATACTAACCCTAAAACATAATAATAGAAACTACTAGATATGGATGTCCACACTTATAGAAACATGGGACTTTCCATATTGGACATATTATAATACTGACATATTCTAATACTGATATATTCTAACACTCCCCCTCAAGCTGTAATTACGCAAACTATGCAAATTACAACTTGGATTACAAAAAACAAAAGATAAGAATACTGCTCCCCTTTCGCATAGAACTGTCTTCAGTTGAAGAACTCGAACAACTGTTGAGACGTTCTGGAGCTGAAACTGTCGGTGTAGGCAATGACCTAACCTGAATACTGAAGGTGTACCTCAGTCACAAACTGAAATCATAACACCAGTGTAGTGGCGTGCTGCTTGGCTACTACTCACTTCATTCGTTGTTATGGCTGTCATAATATAAATTGAAAACAATAACAGTGACTTGATGTGCGCTTCTTGGCTGCTACTATCAATATCACTGTTAATGTCAACAAAATACTATTATGGGTACTCCTGAAACATCGTCTGATTGAGGCTTGACTGCTACTGAAACATACGTGCAGTTGAGGCTTGACTGCTACCTGAAACATACTTGCAGTTGAGGCTTGACTGCTACCTGAAACTTGTTTGCAGTTTAGGCTTGACTGCTACCTGAATACTGAAGACTGCAGAGTGGGGATGTCATACTGAAGACTGAATAGTGGATTGCCTTGTCATGAAGAGTTCGTCAAGGCTTGTTGGAATATGGAGACATGAGTACTCTTCCTCATACGTCTCCATATTCTCCTTCCTTCATATACTACTGAATGTCTTCATATCTCCCTATTCCCCCTCTCAAGTTGGAATATACAAGTCTGTTGAAACATACAAAGGCTTGTCTATTCCGACTTGAACTTGAAACTGAGAAAACTAAATACCAACTTATACAACCAACCAATGCCCACTTCAAAAAACAATACTTCATACTCTAATTCACAAAAAAAATTCTAATAGAACATGCATCAAACACAACTCACGATAGAGAGGGTGGAGGGTGGGTCGCCTTTTATGATCGCGAACTTCGAACGGGTGGAAAATGGAAAGAATAATTCCTCGTGAGATAGAGGTCATGTGCCCCTATAATACTTCAAACAAACAACTTGATCATGTTCTAGAAACCGGAGATGTAAGACGGCATCAATACCAATTCTTGTGAGCGAAAACAATACTAAAAAACCAATACTGAGAAACTTCGGATCTCTCTCCTAGCATTCTTCAAACAAACTTTAAACACTAGCGAAATCTCAAAAACTTACTTTAACATGACGATGAACAGTACCGTGAATAGTAACTATGAACAGCGTTAGTGAACAGTAACCGTGAACAGTGCCGGTGAACAGTAAACCGCCAGAGAAAAAAAATTGAAACTTGAATTGAGATATAAGAACTTCTTCTTGTGAGAAATCCTTCTTCTTCTTGAAACTTGACTTGAATACTATACTGAAAATTAAAACAAACTGATTTTGATTTTTTTTCTTGGTGAGGGTTTCCTCTCCTAGCATACCACTGAACCTCGCTCCGATACCATGTTAAATTCTGTGTTAGTGGTGATGCTAGGAGAGTTGTGATATTGATATATTAAAGACACCAAGAAGAAGACCAAAGAAGACTAGAGATTAATTAGGGTTAAAGAGGTTGAGAGAGTCTGAGAGAGATTGTTCTCTACCCAGAGTTACATACTTATACTAACCTAAAACATAATAATAGAAACTACTAGATATGGATGTCCACACTTATAGAAACATGGGACTTTCCATATTGGACATATTATAATACTGACATATTCTAATACTGATATATTCTAACAAAGTTAATACACTACCAGATACTAAGATTAGAAACATGGACACTATCGACAATGCTAGATTGTCAGTAAACACTAATCTGCAATGAGTCAAGATGCATGTGAAAACAAAAGAATGCTTCAAAGGAGAAGTACAAGGAATGCTACTAAGATCATGAAGTTTCAACAAGCTTTGCTAGGTCGGCCTCATGCTGCATCTAGGAAATCATATACAGGATTGCACCACGCTATAATCACATTGTGACTGAAATTGTAAAATCAAGAAAAACATAAGAGGACAATCAATCTTTATATATTATCGATCACCTTAAGTAACTGTAATGAGAACCATGAGAGATTTACATTATTCAATCACGGAGATTATAAGAGATTCAGTTCAATCAGTGTAGAAAGCATTAATAATGCATGATTTTCAACAAGGAGCTGGAGGCCGGGCTTCTCAAATTCCAGCTGATTACTTAAAATGGTGTAACAAAAAAAAACCACGAGTAAAAAACCAAAAAGTTTCATCTGTCAGCCGGCTACTAACAAACCTCTTCTCTTTCACCACCACTAAATCTCATCCTCCAATCATGGCAACCTAGATGAGCAAAAAAGAAAGAAATATATATTCCCTCTCTTCCCATTCTCTTACTAGATCTAATATTATTTTTTATTTTTATTTTCTAATGTGTTCATTTTGGGTTAATAGTTTGTGGCTGACGGAGTATTTTTCGACGAATTGAACTAAGTATTGATAAGAGAACTTGCTGAAGATGGTCACTCCCATGTGTGCTGAAATCATCATCCGTGACACCCGTACCCAAAACGTTCTCGGTGAATTAAATTAAAATAAAAATCTCAATTTTTCCCCGATATTTATATTTTGCTAATTGGGTTATTTAGTTTGTTAAAGGTGAGAAGGGGAGGAGGATTAGGGAACTGACATATGTCATTCAGAAAAGGTTCAAGTTTCCTAAAAACAGTGTTGAGCTTTATGCTGAGAAGATTAACAATAGGGGTCTTTGCGCTATTGCTCAAGCTGAGTCTCTTCGATATAAGCTTCTCGGTGGTCTCACTGTTTGCAGGTATAATCTCATTTCTTTCATTAGAAATTAATTATATTGATTTTATGTTTGTGATTTGAGTAGTATTTTGATTAGGTCATTATTACAGCGTCTTGGTTATGTCTTTCAAAAACTCAATGGAGCAAGTACAAGTGGAAGCACGTACCAAAAAATTTACAACTTCTACTAAAAATTTGTTGTTTAATTTTGCATGGTCTGCCTTTTCAATATCATTTTGTTGATCGTGTTTTTCATTGCATTTATTTTTATTTTCTTGCTTATTCAATATTTTATATTGGTTGTTTCTTTATTTTTTTTTAGTAACGAAACAATTTCAGTCAACTTGACATAATCCTTATCAAAGATATTATCATTAAGATCGTTGAAAATTTATTTTTGGTATAATATATTTTACAAACTTGTGTTTTTCAGAATTTTTGATATAATATGATTTATTGTGGTATAATACAAGTAGAATTTCCACAATTTTTGTTGACTTAAACAATTTGGGTCTCTGTTGTACTAAACTTTACAGGGTTTAGTTATTATCTCTATAATATCTTTTTAAATTTCCTAAATATTTCTCTGAAAAAAGTTTACGTAATCTAGGAATCTGTTGCGTAACAAAAATTAGGATATGAGCCGTGTCCAATTTGGATTTATATACAAACCTATTGATCATGATGCAATGAAATGGGTTTATAGTTTCCATCTGAAATGGGTTTGACAGTTTTGTAAATTCAAGATTGAATACTTTATAGTCATGATGATTGTTGAATAGACACGTCTTAATGTGTTAAATGACAAAATGTGTTCAAATGATATTAGTAGTACAAACTATTTGGCTACTGCCTAAAGTTTGAATGTCTCCTTACAGTTGTATTTTGAGGTAAAAAATATTATAGTTTCATGGCATTAATTATTTATATTTGGGTGTTTCATTGCATTATGAGTAGGTTTACACACACCAAGCATAGTAGCACTTATACAAGTATGCATTGGTAAGTATACATTATGCATTTTCACCCTTCAGAAACTAGTTCACGTTCAACATTATAGATGCATAAGAATGCATTGGTAACTTTATTATAGTCATAGTAACTGTAATAATGACCGATAAAATATTTCAAAATACCGTTGATTAAACAAATCTCCAATTCCATTCCATCTTGCTCTAATGCCTCTGTAAGGTTTCCACATAACTATATATAGTGCAAGTTTAAGGAAACCTTCCCATAGGAATAATTGATTCGAGCGTTTCACACTTGATTGAGCAATTGGACTTAATGCTTTGAGTTTCACAATAAAATTAGTATATATTTGTTATAAACTTTCTGCCCCTTTGATCTCTCCAACTTCACTTTAGTGAAACAATTATGGACTTTTACACAAGAAAAAGATTTGGTGTGGGTGTGATGTTGAAGAGGTCTTCTAAAGAGTTTGGATTGAGTTATTCACGTTTTCATCTGACGGAAATGTCATACAAGGAGGCTCAATAATGTTGAGGCTTCGACATATATGACCAAGAGTACTCTAGCACATGATTGCTAAGGAAAAAGAATTGCATTATTTTACTAGCACAACTAGCGTGGTAAATAATGTTTCTCATCTATGTTTACGGCAATGCAGTTAGAGAAAAACAAATAGGTTGGGATTTTTTTTAGCAAGTAGGTAGGCTCAATAACTTTTGAACTTCTTTCAATGGAAGATGTAGTTTTTTTAGACAAAATGTGATAAAAATAAAATCATTTTGTGGTATGTTTGAACTTTTATACCATAAATTGTATCAGAATTCAGATTATTCTTGAACTTAATTGTTGTTGTATACTCGAAGTAAATTAAACGTCTGGAGCATTTTTTACAGTACATTTCCATTACAATTCAAATTATTGAATATCCATTTGGATTAGAGTATTTTACAAAATGATCGACATGATATTTCTGTATAATGGCTCTATTTGTGTGTGTGCGTGTTAAATTTGTTAGGATACTTTGCATCTCCGATCTGAATGTGGCTGTTATAATATGTGATCTAATTGGAGAACCCCAACCGTATGTGTCGGAAAGTGGTGCTGGTTTTTTCAGTGTTTTTCCTCTGCAGGTATATGTTGTAGAACGATTAGTAAAACGATTCTAAATTTTAGTAGAACTCTACATTAGTAGAACTATTCTAAATTTTACGCCAGGTATATGTTGTATAACCTTATTGATTTTTCTTTGTTGATTTTACCTATGGCCGGTGTTAGACTTTGAATTCCCTCTTCGTGACTCATTCTATAATGTAGAAATTTAATGTGTCCTAAAACATGAAGCGAATTGGGAAAAAAAAAACGATATGATATATTGAAAAAAATACAAAGTTTTTGGTATGTGACCAATTGTGTTAAAGGAGTTTGTTGTTCAAGGAACGCAACAGGGAGCTCTGTCTTCTGGTGGCTGCATCAGCGCTACCCTCCTTCCTGGTCCTCTTCTTGCACCAAAATCAATTGGAGAAGCTGCTATACAGGTTAGTAATTTTCCAAATAATAAGCTACTCTTTAGTATTCTTAGATTTTTTTTTCTTCTTCTTTTGGTACCACCTTGCTCATATGAATTATTCAATGCAATAATTGTCTTTTTACCGCTAAAATAGCCACTCAAATTAAATATTTGATTGTTTCTCCCCTTAAAGAAAATAGTTAATTTTAAAGATATCATATGTTTTAAAGAACGTAACATCAGTATTTTGGTTCCACACACATTTTATAGCAGAAAGACCAAGGCATTAAGGCAGTAGCGTCTTTGGGCATAAATACTAACAAGCATTTCCTTTCAACATTCAGGTGGAGGTGGACAATGGGTACATAGGTAAAGAATGTGATTTACGTGGTGGTTGGCCTCTTAATATTGTTGTGAAGGGTATTATGCAAGATGTCGACCCTGTCACAATATTTGGCAATAGGAGACTTGGGAAGGGGAACTTCAAAGTTTATGTGAAATATATTATTTACAGAAGTACTGAATTACCATTTCCTCATGACTAGCAATCAAGTAGAATGCTTGGGCAGATTGGGCTATAAAGTGTCATTTGGCCTAAGAGTTTGTTAATGCCACTTACACAATAGCCTGCACTTTTGGAATACCAACTTTGATCTCTTACTACTCATTTTTTTGTTCATATTATATCTCCACATACACTTGAGACATTCTAATAACTGATAATGAGTAGTCCATGTAATTAATTTGGCTTTTCTTTTATGATTAGTTGATAGCGAGCAATCCATGTAATTAACCTTTTTTTTTTTATGATTGGCTGATATTGAACCATTAATCAGGAAAATGAAT
Source organism: Coptis chinensis (assembly GCF_015680905.1). Classification (NCBI taxonomy): domain Eukaryota; kingdom Viridiplantae; phylum Streptophyta; class Magnoliopsida; order Ranunculales; family Ranunculaceae; genus Coptis; species Coptis chinensis. The sequence continues at coordinate 77,609,296 of NC_141463.1, read as the reverse complement.
ATGAAATGAGTCCACTTAAATGGGTGATAAGACCATATAGAAGAAACGAAGGCATGGAAGGAACATATGCATAAGCAAAGGGAGCAAGTAGGTGATTGTGGGTTCGAGTCCTACTGGGTGTGGTTTTTTTAAAAAAAATATGAAACGTCATTGCTTATCATTGAAAGCAACAGAGAAGGGCAGTGAAAGTTTAGTGTTAGAGTATACTCTATCAAGTTGGGTGTTCACACCATTAATTTGTAGGTATGGTGTGTGATGTATCCAGCTAGATGTTTTTTGGCTTTGTTCCAAGTGTTTATTTAATCCATAATGAGGAATAAATTATCAGATGTGGTAACCAATTAACTATTCCAACCAAAAGGTGGCTTCATGCCTTAACCAAACCCTATATAATAGTGATCATTTTCATAGTAAATAACTTTTCACTGACTCGAGAAACGTTCACGCGAGTGAAAATTCACTAAGGTGCAGTGGCCGTTAGTGTGTTTTGAGCTCGTAAAATCTCCCAGTAGGCGGGAGACGTGTACAACCTATATGAGCCAATCACTAATGAACTCATATGTAAATAACGATTAAAAGTTAGTGATTTTATATGTGTTATACAAGTAAAATCATCTAAGGATTAAATCAAATTAGTACGTTATGCATTCGTACAAGAGTTGCTAGAATTGTTGAGAAATAATCAGTGACTAACAATGGTATGACCTCCTTCTCTCTTTGCCCCACTTTTCAAATAAAAATAAATAGTTCTAAATTCTAAAATACATACCAACTCAATATTATGGTTGGCGATTATTTGCTTAGATTATTAACAATATTTAAACAATTCCTGGAAAGTGAATCAATTGAGGGATTAGCTCTGATATATGGTTCATGGGATTACAAATCTTTTTCGTGTAATAAAATTCATATATGAAAGAGAATGTGGGGATTTTAGAGTGTTTGTGAAGTTGTTTTGACTTTTTTTTTACATAATATAGAAATTGATGTGCACCTGTTGTGCTGATGACCTATATGTTTAAACTTTAAATATAAGAAGCTTTCACCACCACTAAAGCAACACTGAAAAACTGCTTATGTGCTGAGTGGTAGTTGTATTTGCTTTAGTATGTGTACTTAAATGGGTTTCATTCTATTTTTAGGCTGTTTTGTATGGCGTGGTAAATATAATTGCTGAACCAATTGGTAAAGAGATGAGATAGAGCTAACAAAGATTTGCCTGTGCTTCGATTTAATCAAGAAGGTAACATGAATAACTATAGGCATTGATCATTCCCTTAGGTTTCATATACCTTTAATGTCAGGTCAATAGTACGTCGACTCCTCAAATTCAAGCACCGCCAATATATTCTCTAAGAGGTGTTGTCTTCTACACGACCACATTTTATTCGATCTACGTCTTCTTTTAGTTGTGCATCTTCTTCACGAGTCCATAGAGCATTTTCTTTCTTGCACGATACTGTTCTAGCATATTGTTCTTGATTACTTAATGGCTTCTTAGATTTTTGGGGTTCTCAATTGTTGTGTTTGATTATGTTCTTTATGGTTAATCTTTGGTATTTGGATTAAAATTTTAGTAGATTGTTTAATTTCTTTTACACTCATACTCATAGACAATGTTAGTATCTTTTAAATTGGTTTATGAAAAGTAGAAAAATATATAATATAAAACGAGGAGTTGTGGTGTCTAATGATGCATTTAGATTGATTTTTTTTTATGGTTTGAACTTCATTGAGACCAAAATTGGTTTTTTATAAAAGATTTGATGATTTTATCGTAAGTGTAAGTGTGACTAATTAGGCACTTTTGATGTAAGAGAAACTGATCAAATCTCAAATATCTTTTTTGGGAGTGTACTCGACATGCATGTAGAATAAACAACTTATATATTGATATGTAAGCAGCTCTTTTTTCACTTTGTTTATTGTCTTTGGGTTGTTTGATGAAGTAGTGATTTTATTATGTTTGTATGAAATGGTAACTTAGTGTGTCTTGGGCTTAAGGCTCCCAAGTCTGAAGTTCTGAATGTTTGCGTCTTAGTGTATCCAAGCAAAGGCCTTAACTTAGTTAAACCCTGAATATATTGAATATATGCCAACGACATAGCAATAATATAGGTTTATTTACTCATGCATGTAATCCACTATTTTCTTTGTTGTTGTTTCTTTTATGCCAAGTGAGGATAAGATGTTTTATTCTTTAATCGGGATTTTTTTCATCTATACAAGTATTTATGTTATTAAGGGATTTTGATTTTTCATGTGTGTATGTGTGACATTATTTTTGATGCAAAGACCTTATATGCCTATATCTTTTAGCCTTAACCATCAAGAAAAAGTGTCAATAATAACGTATGTAATGTACCATCACTACGTGGCAGATCATCCAAAAAATCTGGCTAAGCATAATTGTCTTGGTCAACTTCACCTGAACTACCCCAGTAACTGCTTACAAATCGGGCTACATTCTTGCTACAAATTTGTAAAAACATGTGTTGCGCCTTGAGCATTTATCTTTTTTTTTTCTATTAAAATATTAATTATGTTATCTTCCTGACAATTCTTATGAAAGAAAGCAAGACTAACCGAAAATCATTACAATATCTTGGAGAATTGTATTGCCAAAACTCTAGCAATCCTTTATAAACTAGCTCCTTCTCATGTTGTTGTTGGGCGCTTCGATATCCTTTTGAAACATGTTTTCTTTTTGTGGAATTGTTATTGGGCATAAGTTTTAACTATTTATTGGATCCATTAAACTTATCTTTATAAAGGTGTATTATGCTAATAGTACACTCTGTTTTGCTGGAATTTTGTTCAAGTCCATTAACATATGAAGTAGATATTGAATTATGTGTATAATTTCTTTTTATCATGTAGTTTACTTACCTTTGACATTTTCTACAGGTTGATTACATCATAAGCGCATTGAAGACCAAGTTTGTTTTCTAATTCAGCTGTGGAGTGAGTTGAGTGACCTTCTCATCCAGTCATCCTTGAACACTACTTTATTATGTTATGATGCAAGTGATTTCTTATTCCTAGGAAATGTGTGCATGGGCTGGCATAACTGTGTTTGGCTACTACCCTAATCTCAATTCTCAACTAATACGTACAAGGACTGGGTTATCCATGTATTTGGCTGAATGTTATCTACCTAACATTTAAAGGATTTTTATTTTACAATCGTGTGTCAAGTAACTAGACATTTTTAGTATTAGTATTAGTATTTTAACCCATGAATAGTTTATTTTAGTCATTTCTTAATAAACACAACCAACAATTTTTACGTGTAGGTATATATCTATCATTGCGACAATTTGTGAAATATTGTTTTGGATGGGTAACATCAAAGAAATCTATTTGCAATGTTTGATGCTATTGATATTGGGTTATTATGTTTGTTCAATTATTAGTTAACTGAGAAAGTGTGGACTTGGGGTTTAATACTTTGTCGCATAATTTTACTTGAAATATAGATTTTAATACACCTTTAATTTATTTTATTTTATTTTATTTTTTAAATACATATTGAGTGAGGAATGTGAAACCCTGTTTGATGTTAAAGACGACGTGAAACTCCATCTTTACAAGGTTGACTTGCTAAAGAGACTAAATAATTGGGTTTTCATGCCAAAAACAGGATGTACCAAAACACAGGCGGTTTCAAGGGAGTAGTAACTAAATGCATCCAAAACCAAAAAAACTTACTCATACACCCACAAGCAAATTATAAATGTGTTGTATGTGTTAATCTGTTTATACGAATCTTTGCATAGGAAATTTCATAGATCTATGTCTATACCTTTCTGAAGAAATTATAAAGGCTTTCTCTCACACACACATTCAAATTGGAAAAGTCATTGAATTCAAAATTGAACTATTGAAATGATTTTATAGTGGAACCTGTTCACTTCACATTTTTTACAAAAAAACAGTATTTATTAATTTTTTCTTCCTTTACATAAATTAAGTAAAACGGCACCCGTTCAATGCTTAGTAAAATGTATATTAAGTTACATAACTGATCTACACTGTCCATTGATACAAAAAACAGCCTTTTAGTCTAACAAATTATTGGCGATGGAAACTTTGATCAATTAATTTATTGTCTGAGTTTTAATATAGTTTAGAAGTAAGATTTTTAATACATAATAATAAAATGGAAAAAAAAAAATTATATAAAAACGGTCCCGTTGGGTCCAAAAATCTAGTACTATATATAACCTCTTACATACACAGGTCACCAGGGATCTTTCAGAAGCATGATCCAAAAGAAAGTTAACCCAATCATCATCCGACCGATTATTTGACCATTTACCATAGATACCGTATTATGAAACTGAAAACAAAGTATACTATACAAACTACAAAGGCATACACTACACTTGAAAGCTATGGACTCCCACTTACAAAGCATGCGTTGATACATTTACTTTCTTTATGGCTATCCATCATTTTAACACTAATTGCATTTTCTTTTTGACATTCACTGGGAATCTTACTGAAAATGTTAGGATTACAAAAGTAGGTCCAACAGAGGACAACTATGGTTTGGATTCTAATGTTGCATCCGCACTCATTAGTGATACCTGCAGGTTAATACCATGAATACCATGAATACAAAAGAAGGAACAACAGAACTTTGCAATAACAACATCTGCATGCTACTAAGGCACGCCAAATCATAAGGTCACTGTGAACTTGAGAAGTCATTATGACATTATTTGTTTTAGGTCACTCATCAAAGCTCAAAAGTAGCATTTTGCTTGGGTTGGGCTGTGATTGAAGTTAAACTCCAATGGGCCAGATCCCATTGTCTCGCTATGCTTAATCCAAGCCCAACTTTAAGTGAGTAATGTTCATTTCAACTTTAACGTAAGCTCGCAAGGGCATCTATCCTCAATGGTTGTGTCAAGTGTCATAGCATAGGGGTGCCCAAATGGTTGTGTGAACCATAGCACAAAATGTCAAGATATGTTAAAATATCGATCTTTAATTTATGGATATGTATCGTGGATATATTCTTCTCTTTGGAGATATTTAACATTGTTTTATATGTAAATATCGTGGATATATTCAAAATATCGACAAATATCGTGGATATTTCTTAATATATCATGATATATAATTTATATTTATTTGAAATATAATAGTAAATATTAAATAAAATTAGTACATACACAAAATATCGCCAAATATCACAATATATTCTAAAATATTGATAATATCGTCAAAATATCACCGATATTTACAGTTATAAATATCTCTAAGCATATCGCGATATTTACTTATCCTTTGCTAAAATCGCGATATTTTACGATATATCGTGATATTTTGTACTATGGTGTGAACTGCCTAAAAAAACATTTGTCATATTTTTAGGCTAAATTTGGCCAGAAATAAGACATGATTTTGTATTAGTTTCAGCCACCATGCGGCCAGGTCTTTGGCTGTACAGCAGGTCTTCTGCCACATGGTGAAGAACCATGACAAAAAACAATAATAATTCATTGATAAAAAAGGATTTGTGACTAAAATAAGTACATCGTGCGCCATAAGACTTGTCGTATGGTAAATAACTATGACTAAAATCAACTTTTACAGTTGTGGTTGTGATTTTTGTTGATGGTCGGGTTTTTGTGTTATATTCAAATATGACTTGCCTATGTGGCAAGTCATATATGACACAACCAATAGGGGTGCTCTAAGGCTAAGTCCAATGGTGCGGCAAAACACCAAATTTCACATAAAATGTGATCCAATGGTACGTTAAAAAGTTAACCCGCCAACGTTATCGATATAAGTTTCGTTATATATACCGCTAATTTTAACGATATAGCGTATGCTATACATGCTAGAACTAGTGGCGGCTAGAGAAAAAATTCAAAATAAATCTACACGCCTATGTGGGTAGCAGCTAGAATTTCGATTTAATTTCGAAATAAATCTACATGCCTATCATTGTTGTCACAGCCCAAATTTCTAAACAATTATAAAGTGAATATTTGAAATATAAATATCTCAAACATCATGTTTCGACCAAATATGATCAAAACACCAAGTGTTGATAAAAAGACGAAGAACGTATAAAAGTAATTAGAAAAATGATGGTGATCGGGGGAATGATGAGACTGTACCTTGCGGTTGCCTACGTACCCAAATTATCAGTGGGATCAAGTCTCAAGAACGTAGTTCTGAATGAAAAATAGTTTGGTATTTATATAGGTAGAGTAGAGAGTCCTTGTAGATCAAGTATTCTTGTAGTTTGAGTCATTGTGATAGAATATAACTCTCAACTGATAATTATCTCTTTGATAAGAAATGAATCTGGACATAAATCAATGTACATTAGTGGCAAGCCATGTGGCTAAGGTTGATTTTTAGACACATGAGTTAATGGGCCTGTACATTGATCCATGGTATTGCAAATTGGGCTTTAGCCCTGTCGATTAAACGAATAAAGTGGAGACTCCTACCAATGGACGTTTGCCACGTAGGTGGGGGTCGAAACACCGCCCCCTCTTTGGCATGCGAACAAAGTTCATATGGCAAAGAAGAAAGAAAAATGAGCAGAATTATAACGAAGTGTCGTGCGAAAGGAAATGATAGGAAAATTGACTGTCGAAAAAAAAAATCGTGAATTATCGGGAACGAAAAAATGTCAAACTAGCGTATATGAAACGCAATATAATTAAATAAAAGATGGCCGAAAATGCATAAAAAAAAATATGCACAGAAATAAAATTGCAAAAGAAATCGATTGCCGAAAATTGTACCGAACGCGTTACGTAATAATACGAAATTTGAATTCGACGATGCGTGCCAACAGAATAGCGATACTTGGATTATACCGTTACAAATTAAACGTAGGGGCAGTTTAGTAATAAAATAAAATAAAAGGTAGTTAAATATGAATTGGACTCAAAGTGTTCGGATGAGATAAGAATTGAGAGTCTAGATAAAGTTGGAGTTGGAGAAGAATCCCACCAGCATTGGAAAACCCGCGCGTAATCCTATATAAGTGCTGGGCTGCATATCCCAATCCATAAAAAAATTGTATTCTCATCCAACAGAATAGACGCCGCAAGAGAAGTTTTGAAGCTTGTTCCGTCTGCGCTTTGACTAGCCAGGTATGTTTTCTCACCATCATAGTCAAGCTCGTTCTGCAAATAAGAAAAAATATCAGATGTTGTCACTCTTGAACTTTCCTCCTGCTGCCTCAAGATCCATTCATATAGTTTTTCCAGTGCATGTCTTTCCCCGGCTTGAAAAACCAACTGCTCTAGAAATAGCTCTTAGTTGCACTTCTATTATGCCAGAGAAACGGCCAATGATGTTGGAGGTCGTCAGATCAATTCAATATATCCACTCTAGGAATCACATCACAGGTGTATTTTCCAGTGAAGGAGAATTTTCCTCCTCTCACGTGCAAATTTTACAAAACACGACTTAAGGAAGTTCATCCTTTATCGCACTATTTAAAATCCCAATCTCGGGATTCTCGGTTTGAAGTTCATATGGTTATTGCCCATTGTAATTTCTGCGCGTTTTGAATTATGTGGAACCTCCGGATTTGAAAAGAATGAGGAAGAAGACGCAAGTGTTTTTTTTTTTTTTTTTTTTTCTTAAACCTGTTGAAGCTCGGAGGAGCCATTAATGGCGTCGACCTCGATTTTGTCGATTATAACAAAATCGCGTTTTGGGTATCGGTGGATAGGGGTTTTTACAGAGAACCAAACCGCTGGGTTCTTTTTGTGTAAATGTGGCGGTGGGTGGCTGTAGTAGTGGTGGCGGATTGTTAGTGGTCGATGGAGCTAGAGAAGATGAACGAGCTCAAATCGAACTTGGGCTTGGGCTTGGGTCAAGACTAAGTGGGTCGGTTGGGTTTGGCCCCGATTCTATTTTAAGTTGTGTGGGTCGTAATTTAAATGTTTTGTTTGGGCCCAATTTAATTAAGTTTTGGGACCAGTTCTATTTTGTTTTGTTGGGCCGGTTTCTGAGCTTTCTGACCCGATTTTCGACCTATCTGACCCGATGTTATGTGCTTTTTTTCAGGTAGAAACTACCGTAATATACGGATGAAATATAATCGAGAAGAAAAAAACTCGATGACGAACGCAGACTTGGTGAGGTGGAAAGAAGGTGACAGATACAGCGACCATCTGGAACCGCGTCGATGGTCGCTTAAGGAAATACAGAAAATACTAGGACTCGAGAAATTTGAGATGGATGAAGTGTACGAGTTTGAAACGAAAGTCGAAGAAGATGAAGTAGTAATGGCTTACACACAATTAAATTGCAGGAACGCAATTCCGTTGAGCAAAGAAATAGCGCATAATTCTTGGAGTGGTGGCAAATTGCGGGACAACCGCCAATATCGTTCGGCTAATCTTTACGAGAAAAGACCGTTTACAAAATGAATTTAACAGAAGGTTCGGGGCTCAAGAAATCTTCGCGTTGATACGACCGAAAGCCATACTGACGAAAGGGTACATAAAATTTGAAATTGAATTCAAGGATTCAAATAGAAGTTTTAAAGGGTTTCCAAAAGTATACACCGGATGGGATAGATTGCATACGCCTTGCGAGGAAGTGGAATCCGGCTGTGAGTTTAAAGTGCGAACAAATTTCGAGGTAAGCCAAAACATAAGTATTGAAAACTATACTACGAGTAAACTGTTGACTAACACGAGTTATTTTTGTGTCTAACAGAAAACGCGAGTATGCTACCAGACATTGAATTGGACAAGGAAGTGGAGAGCAATCTTCGGTTCTTCTTTCATGAATGCTCTGATGAAAGATTGGTAGATCTGAGCTACTTTGATGATATCGTCGATTTCCGAAATTATGGGGGTATCGAACAACGGCCCGATAGGTCCAAGGAGACACAAAGCGAAATGGCAAAGAAGAATAAGAGTCTCAGAAATGCAATATTCGGCAGCGACAGTGATAGTGAAAAAGAAGATGGAACGGAGTTAACACGGCGAGAATTAGTGCTGAGTTTGCCAAGCAAAAAAAGTGAATTGTACAAAAGAAGATGTGTCACAAGAAAACGGGCGAACGGAGACCAAGAGAGACAACCAACGGTACAATGTATGATGCCTCGAGGGACGAGACTACAATGCACCAAACATCCCAGACGAAATATAATACATCACGGAACACCAAGAGGAAAAGGTATGCACCGTAGAAAACATAGATATGTAAAAAGTGTGGTGAAATGTAATATCTCGTTACGGGTTTGGTATATCTGAGGAAAAGAATGGAACAGTTGATACGGACAAAAGATAGTGCAATGAACACAAAGTCGGTGAAAGAAAATAAACGGCAAAGCAAAATGCAGGAGCAACGAATCCAACAACCACTGGCAAGTGGCGTCAGGGGTAATACTACGCATGGAGGAAAACCACAGAATCTGTTAATGGTAAGTTGATCGTTGATTTTTATAATTGCGTTAGGACGGTAAAGAAATGAGTGTCCAACACTAATCCGATGAAATTGGTAGTTGAAGCAGAGATGTTCAAGTCCGGAAGACGAAGTGAAGGAGTCGCCCGGGATTACGCCAATGGAAGGGCTCAAAAAATATCAAAAATGTGACCAGAATACGGAGAACATCGGAGAATATGACAGAGCAATGTCAATGATCTTCGATAGTATAAACCAGGTATGATAATATTATTTTTATCAGTTATTGCAAACTTGTGTTTAAGTCAGAAAAATGATGAACTCAGATATATATTTTTTTTTCCAGGTTAAAAGCGGCGGTAGTAACGGGCCAAAGAAATTCATGAAAAAGTCGTGAAGAAAAATATCCTTCCGAATGAAGTCAATGTCGTAGAAGAAATAGAGAAAGTGAAAATACTCAACCGAAAACTGGAAGAGACAAACAAAGCGTTAAGCGGAACCAACAGAGAGTTAGAAGACGAAAACAAAAACTTAACCGAGCGGACGGAAGAAGCCGAGCAGAGATCGTACGAAGACTTTGGGAAAGCCTGTGAAATAACGGAAGAACACAAACACTTAAAAGCAGATGTGATAGAATTAAAGGCACTCGTGGCGACCAAAGATCAGGAACTTAAACGCGTCGAAAAAAAAAGAGAGAAAAATAAAAGCGAATGACCGATTTAAACGGCGGCTTAGCCAAGATCACGCGTGCAAATGGCACATTGTGAATCGTCCGTAAAAGACAATTGTGAGACTTTAATAGAAACGGGAGATGAACTAGAACGTGAGAAGATGAATTACAAAGATTTGTACGAGTTGTATATGCGAAAAGTTTGTAAGGAACCATTGGATTTGCCCAAACCAATGAACATGTGATTTTGCGTTGGTAATACCATAGAGCTAAAAATTCTTTTTGAATAAAATAAAGTATGTGTTGGCAATTGAATATCATTGTGTTGTCAGATAACATACCTGTGGAAAACTGACAATGTTGTTGAATTATATAGATGACACGAAATAGAATGAAACGCCCCCAATGCTAACTTTAAGCTTGCAAAATTATATTGAGCGGAAAAATGCTCCGACGCAGAACTGACGAAAAAGAAACGGGGTAACGTCATCAGATGTTGACATAGCGTGAGTAACCAACTAAGCGAGCGTAAAATCGTTCAATTTAGATTGACGAAATTAAACGTGGTAATTTCGTCATATTTTGTTGTAGCGATTATACGACTAAGCGAGCGTAAAAGCGTTCAACTTAGACTGACGAAATTAAACGTGGTAATTTCGCCCGATTTTATTGTAGCGATAATACGACTAAGCGAGCGTAAAAGCGTTCAACTTAGACTGACGATTTAAATTAAACGTGGTAATTTCGCCCGATTTTATTGTAGCGATAATACGACTAAGCGAGCGTAAAAGCGTTCAACTTAGACTGACGAAATTAAACGTGGTAATTTCGCCAGATTTTGTTGTAGCGATAGTAACGACTAAGCGAGCGTAAAAGCGTTCAACTTAGACTGACGAAATTAAACGTGGTAATTTCGCCAGATTTTGTTGTAGCGATAGTAACGACTAAGCGAGCGTAAAAGCGTTCAACTTAGACTGACGAAATTAAACGTGGTAATTTCGCCAGATTTTGTTGTAGCGATAGTAACGACTAAGCGTAAAAGCGTTTCATCTTAGACCCAATTAAAATTAAACGTGGTAATTTCGCCGATTTTGTTATAGCGATAGTAACGACTAAGCGAGCGTAAAAGCGTTCAACTTAGACTGACGAAATTAAACGCGTGGTAATTTCGCCAGATTTTGTTGTAGCGATAGTAACGACTAAGCGAGCGTAAAAGCGTTCAACTTAGACTGACGAAATTAAACGTGGTAATTTCGCCAGATTTTGTTGTAGCGATAGTAACGACTAAGCGAGCGTAAAAGCGTTCGACTTAGACTGACGAAATTAAACGTGGTAATTTCGCCAGATTTTGTTGTAGTGATCATACCATTGGAACTGAAGTGAAAGAACTGCTTCTTTATTGATTACCAAGTCTTAAAAAATGCAAAGATAACAACGGAAAATACATGCTTGAACTGGAAACAAACTAAATATTGTATTATTTTATTTCTCCAGGATAACGGAAAAACACAACTAAAATCTACTTATAGAACTTGCGCAGATGAAACGCATTCCACGGCTTATCGAGAACATTCCCATCTAAATCTCGGAGAAAATAAGATCCTTCTTTGGTGGCAGGGCGATCTATGATGTATGGACCTGTCCAATTTTCTCCAAATTTACCGGAATCTATCAACCTCGTCTTTCGACAGAGTACCCAGTCATCTTTCTCAAACACTTTAAGTCGAACTTTCTTGTCATATTTTCGTTTCATATCAGCTTGATAACGAATTAACTGTTGAAGACCAACATCTCTTGTCTCATCTATCAAGGCTTTGGCTTGAGCAAGTGCTTGATCATTTGACTCTAATTCCACGTTAGAAGTTCGTGTGGTTGGTGTCATCAACTCTGTAGGCAAGACCGCTTCCGTACCGTAAGCAAGATTAAACGGAGAAAATCCAGTTGAATGCTTAGGTGTGGTTCGATAAGCCCACATAACCTTGAGGAAGTTCCTTAACCCAATTTCCTTTGGCTGTTGAAGTCGCCGCTTGAGCATTGCAAGAATGGATTTTTGTTAGTAGCGGCTTGTCCATTAGCTCGAGGATGGTATGGTGCCGAGAAATTGTGACTAATCTTCAAGTCAGAACAAAACTGTCGAATTTCTTGACATCAAATTGTTTGCCATTGTCGGAAGTCAATGATGTTGGAATACCGAAACGACAAACAATGTCTCGCCATAAGAATTTTTTAACATCCGAAGCATGGATCCGGGCTAAGGGCATAGCTTGACCCACTTTGGTAAAATAAGCGATTCGCGACCAGTAAGAAACGAACACTTTGCCGGGGAGCTTTCGGAAGAGGACCGACGATGTCAAGACCCCACTTTGCAAACGGCCAAGGGCTCAAAATTGGATGAAGTTCCGTTGCTGGAAGATTTCCCATGTTAGCATATTTCTGACAAGGAACACACTTCTCGGACAAACGCTTTTAGCATCCTTTTGCATGTACGGCCACCAAGTATCCTTGTGTCATTGCTCTATGAAGCGAGACTTCGCCGGAGTGGTTCCCACATAGGGCTGAATGAATTTCCGCCCGGGGCGAGCAAACCACTCTCTGGCGAGACAACGAAAGCATAGGGTTAAGACTTGTGCCTTTGCGATAAAGTTGCAATGTAATCGTTCAAGTCGATATGAGACAATATTTCCAAACATCATCGCGTTTACTTAACGATCACCCACTTTATGATCCGGGAGGCAAGATGTGATCATGTAAATATGTGATATAAGGAAGACGCCAATCATCTTCGTCCACAAGGTGTAAGTGGAAAACTTAGCTCTATATCGGGAACCTACGGAGCATTGTCGACTTCATGATGCGTCGTCGGTATGAACCGAGACAATATCATTGAACCGGGATCATTGTGGTCATCGATAGCATAAGTTGTGGATCAAAGCGTTTTTCTGCAATGACAAATTTTGATTATCAAGATCGCGCTTGCGAAACCGACGGAGATATCAAATTGGCATAACATGATTCCTCGAGAAAATGTCTTGATGAAAAACAACTCGAGTGATGTACATATCGCGCATCCTCGATGGACCGGTCGATACTTCGGTTCCTTTTGAAATTCAATGGTTATCTGGCGAGGCTTATCCGACTTAACCGCGCGGATAAATAAGCAAGAGAATCCGCGATGTCGCGACGTCATGACGCGGACGCCGCACGCAACCGATAGAATCAAAATTTCGAGCAATCCGATGAATTAAGTCCACATAAGCCGCCATTCTATCGTCCACGAGCTGCATAACGATCCACCAAACCGGCTAGCGACTAACTTAGAATCTGTGAATAATTGTAGCTTAAGCCCCCAAGTGAAAAGCGGTCGCGCTGAAGCCGCAAATGACAACCAGACTTCGGCCTCATTATTTGAAGCGTCAAAACCCAAACGCACTGACTTCTCAATTTTTTCTCCATTCGGTTGCAAGATTACACACCCAATACCGGAGCCATATTTATTATGCGAACCATCAGTGTAAACAATCCAACAATCAGCAGATACATCTGATAAGTTTGGCAAATCATCATCCCTGAGAGGTAATGGCGTGTTGTCGACGACATTCTCTTCGTCTAGTAACGCGTCAGACATAAGAATATCCTCAATTGGAAAATCAGCCATTAGCGAAGCCAAAGCTTGTCCTTTCTCACCGTATGCGAAGTTTCAAAACACAATGCTATAAAGCTAAGGTAACTTTCCCATTCTCATGAGGCGACTTGATTCGAAAGCATTACGAAAAGCTTTTCGCAGTGGATATTCCATTATAAACTTTGACGACTTCGTCCACGGAAATAAGGTTTAAGGCGTCGGGCACCATGAACCAAAGCCAATGCAATTTTCTCCACTCGAGAATATCTTGTTTCAGCGGGTTGTAAGAGTCTTGCTAACAAAGAATATAGGGCGCCCATCGCCACCGTTGACAAATAAGGCGGCACTACGGCATGATCGGTGGCGGCTAAATACGACCTATAGCTGCCCGTTCTTTGGGACCGGTAAGAACTGGAGGTTGGACTAAGTATGCTTTCAAATGGCGAAATGCAACTTCACGGTCCTCATCCAAATTGATGCGTCTTTCAATGTTTGGAAAAAAGGACGGCATCGATCAGAATACCGAGAGATAAAGCGATTTAGGGCAGCCAAGCGTCCTGTAAGTCGTTGAATTTCTTTCTTTGACGTCGGAGAAGGCATTTCAAGGACAGCTCGAATCTGATCCGGATTTGCTTCAATTCCGCGTCTAGTCATCATGTATCCTAAGAATTTACCAGATGATAAACCGAAAGAACACTTAGCCGGATTCAAACGCATGTTGACATTGGAGAGTCTGTCGAAAACAGCTTGCAAATCAGTAAGATGATCAGGTGCTTTTGTAGATTTGACAACCATGTCATCGATGTATGCTCGAATTTGTCTTTCAAGTAGGTCGAGAAAAATAGTGTTGACTAGCTTTTGATATGTGGCTCCGCGTTTTTTCGGACCGAAAGGCATTACGGTAACGATGAAATGCCTTGGTGCGTAATGAATGCGATGAACTCTTGGTCCTCAATGAATAACGGAATCGATGATAACCGGAATAAGCATCCAAAAAGACAAACGCGAAAACCGGATGTTGCATCGACCATTTCAGATATCTGAGGCAATGGATATGGATGAACCGGACAAGCCTTATTGAGATTTGTGAAATCGATACAAACACGTAATTCTTGTCGTTCTTTTTAGGCACTGCGACAACATTTGACATCCATGTTGGATAAGTCACGAGGCCTTATAAAGTTAACGGACAAAGAGGCGGTCGATTTCGTCTTTCACTTTCATCTTTCTATCGGGGGCCATCCCGGGGCTTTTTGTCGAACTGGTTTTGCATTAGGATCAATGTCGAGTTTATGACAAGCCACCGAAGGATCTATACCGAGGCATTTGCTCTATTAAGCCAAGCAAACACATGATTATTCTTCATGATAACAAAATAAGCTCTTGTCTCTCCTCTTACGGAAGTTCGATTTGAAATAAAAGTAGTCTCTTGAGGGAGTTGGCCAATTTGAACTTCTAAAAGTGGATCGACCGTCGGGGTCCTTCAACATTTCGATTGGCGAGTAAACTGAAGGTCCGGATCGTAATTGCTATTTTGGCGTTGGAACTCGAATAGTTCGATCCAACAACTTCGGACTTCTTATAATCCTCGAGAACATTATCGTGGCAAATTAGAGATGCGGTTGATCATTGCGACCTTACATACTTTTTATTGAAGGGAACTTGATGGCTTGATGATATGTTGAGGGCGGCGGCTTCCATATAATGAATCAATCTCGACCAAGGATAACATTGTAAGGGGATTTACAATCCATCAATAAGAAATCAATATTGACTTCCTTCTGCATTAGAGTGACCGGGAGAGATACCTTTCCAACGCAATGAGTAGCGGTACCATCAAAACCAACGATAGGCGCATTTTCAGGGGTGACCAAGTTATCAATAAAAGGAATCTTCGCGATAACACCCGGAAAACATGACGCCTTAGCTGAACTACGATTGTCGATCATTTATCGTTGTACCGCGATACAAGCGATATAATGATTATCACGACAAACATCATAATGAGGAACATGCACGCCCATTAGATCTTGGTCAGTGAAACATAATGGTTCATCTTCAATAGTCTCCGTCGCGAAAACCTTCCACAAAATTGATCCGTTAACCGCATACAAATTAGACGGATACTTGACTTTAGAACGGCGGCGGTTTTCGAGTATTGGACAATGAATCAATAATGGCATGTCCAACCTTAATGACATTGTGATCGATTGATAGTTAAAGCTTGAGTTGTTACTTTCTTACGCACATATTGATCAAGTTTCCCATTACGCACAAGCTTTTCAATTCTTCCCATAAAGACCGACAATTCTCCGTTTCATGACCATAATCATTATGAAATTTGCACCATAACGATTTATCGCGAGTTGGTTTAGTGTCGTCATGAGAGCGGAAACGGCGTGAAAGTGGACTCTCTTATCCTTGATTTTTGTAAACTAAACTACGATATTTGGTATTAAAAGCGGAGTTAATTCAAAATCGGTAAAAGGCTTTCCATCACCTTTCGTGGAGTCGTCTTTCTTATCACGGAGGCTTTCATTTGGGTTCTTTGTTGATCAAAAGTCGGATTCTTACGCTTTTATTTATTGATCATTGAAATCCTTTCCTTTATTATCTTTGTCACGAGAAGTTCGGCGGCCGTGTGTCGTCTTCAACATTGATAAATTGTTGAACTTTTTGGTATAACGCGACGTCCGGAAGATGGAATATCGAACAAGAGAGTTGTATAACCCATCTTTATCAAACAAGATAGCTTCTTTAAAAGCGTAAACCACCATTAGATCGGATTGCTCGAAATCTCTTTTGCGGCTTGGCGGAAACTTAGCGATAAAACTACGGAGAGTTTCCTCGCGTTGTTGCTTGATGTTGAAAAGAACTTCGGACTCCATTTGGACGTTTGAGATTATGATGAAAACGATCTTGAAAACTTTTCGGTTAAGTCCTTGAATCGACAAATGAAGCGGAGGAGGTAATTCGCTAAAACCATACCAACGCTTCCCTTTTTTTAATGTAGAAGGGAAAAGTTTGCATTTTAAAGCGTCATCACCTCCCGATAAAACCCGGTTTGTTTGTGAAATTAATCACATGAAGCATAGGGCAACCCTCGACATCATCATATTGATCAAACTCGGTTGTTTGAAGTCTTTGTTATGAGTAGCCCTTTGACGGGCGAGAGAAAATTTGTCCAAAATACCATCTTCAACCGCCAGATTTTCTAGTGTCGATTCAAAAGGATCGTCGAGGAAGAGCTTTTTAATCATTTCTCGACCGTTGAGGAGTCATCGGATCCGTATCTGTTTGATCGTGATCATAGTCGCGATGGCGCCTATGGGAGAAACGAGAGAGAAGAAAACGGCGAAGATTCATCGTTTCCGTGTCGAGATGATTGTGGATGGTATGTTGGGCTTTCGATGCGATAATGTTGAATGATAAGAACAGCGTTCTTTGAAGTGTTTCACCATCGATGGTTACGATCATGAGTGCGATCATTATTACATTTCACCATTTGAATTCCTCGGGACTTGCGAAAATTTGTAGGACCGTGGGGTGCGATCGGACGATTATGAAGCGGTACCTTGCCTACCGAGAACGTGACCAAGTGGGTGGAGATTTCTCGGAGGTCGGGAATTCGTAAGCCCATTACTCTTAACTTGTTGGTGGCTGTTGCGAATATTGCGAATCTCATCCTCACCACTTAAAGCGATCCACACACTATTATGTCGTTGGCGTGTGTGGCGTTGTGGTGTGACGGATACAACATCATCTACGAGTGGAGCGCGTCGTTTAAGATGGCCTTTGTAGTAATTATTTCGTTTTGGGACGATCTTTAACTTTTGAAGAAGTGCTTCTCGAGACATATGACTTACATTATCCGCGATCGATCTTGGAGAATCGTCGGAAGCAATAACCTCCGGCTGAATAATTTGGCGCATTGGTGGAAGCAGCGGTATTTGAAGGTATTATCTTTGTCGGTAGCCAAGTTGTCCTTGACCATCATGTTCGTGATGATCGTCGTCGATAATCACATCGGGACCTTGAGCTCTTGGTATCGTCATAACTTTCGCAGAGCGTGATCGAGGGTGTAGTATAAGAACCGCAGACGAGCGCCAATTATGTTTCGACCAAATATGATCAAAACACCAAGTGTTGATAAAAAGGCGAAGAGCGATAAAAGTAATTAGAAAAATGATGGTGATCGGGGGAATGATGAGATCTGTACCTTGCGGTTGCCCTCATTACCCCAAATTATCGGTGGGATCAAGTCTCAAGAAACGGTTTGAATGAAAAATAGTTTGGTATTTATATAGGTAGAGTAGAGAGTCCTTGTAGATCAAGTATTCTTGTAGTTTGAGTCATTGTGATAGAATATAACTCTCAACTGATAATTATCTCTTTGATAAGAAATGAATCTGGACATAAATCAATGTACATTAGTGGCAAGCCATGTGGCTAAGGTTCAGCCTTAGACACATGAGTTAATGGGCCTGTACATTGATCCATGGTATTGCAAATTGGGCTTTAGCCCTGTCGATTAAACGAATAAAGTGGAGACTCCTACCAATGGACGTTTGCCACGTAGGTGGGGGTCGAAACACATCACTCGGTTCAATTGTCTAAAAACCCAGGCTATGACGGGGTGAATACAACACATGTCAAAACCTAAAACCCACATCATAAAGAATCAATTTAACAACAAAATATCTCCAAAATTTCTCAACCATCACTTTATTAAAAGACTATCTTCCGTTCAAAAATCATCATATAAAACTCTAAGAATAATAGATCTTCAACATCGTATTCTCATGTCATATGAATATGCAACTACGTTATTACATATTTCCAAAAAGATTAGACCTATTAAAAATAAACTCCCGGACTGCTCCAGAAACAAATCCAAATCAAACGCCGTGGTTCCACTGCCTTCCACCTATATTCCCAAGAACACACCCACGTTGCCAAAACAAAACAAACATGGGTCAGCAAAAATAGAATTTGCTGGTATGAGTAGATTAACCACATATAAACATTCTCATACTTTAATTATTCAAACAATCACTTTATATTTTCCCATAACTTAATCCTTTTCAGCTTGGAAGACAGGTAGTTTCGTCATTTCAACCGGCATAGTTTCTTCCCAAGCAAGACTTCCATTCTATTAACTCATTATCATAACTCATTTTAATAACTAGGTAACTGAATTAAAACTTACCGATATCCACTTCTGGATAAGGGTAGGACCGCGTCCCTGCACAAAATATTATTAAGTCCTACCCTCCTGCAAAAGAAAGTTAGTAATTTTATATAACATATGTACATATCTTATAGGTATGCAAATGCAAGTCCAAGCACACCCGTACAATCAATGAATACAACTAACCCGCAAGGCGAATACCTTAGTTCCTCTCTAGGGTAGTCCAAACAATCTAATCATTCATGACACGTTCACTGAATACCCGGGTCATTCATGGCACAGTCAATGAATACCCAATTATAACACTAACGAGCCATTTATGACACATTCAATAAATGCCCACCTATCACATGACATCTTCAGTCATAAAACTCCTTTTCAAAACTTGATGCGTGGAGAGATCTACAAGGGTGCGGTAAATTGTTTACGCATTATAGAACTTTATTGCATATATTATTTCAGAGAACGAAGAATATCTTGTTTCTGTTATTATTGTTTACGCGTTATTAATATATCGATGTCTAAGTGTCATAGCGTCGTATATAAAAACTGAAATATCACATAGTAGTTAATACACGTACACACGTATATATAAAGGTCTTAGCCTAACGTCAAGCATGTTAATAGCCCTAGACCTATCCTAATAGCCCAAATCATAATCCGAGTTAAAAGGTCAAATTGGGTCAACTGGTCAAAGTCAATCCTGGTCAACAGTCAAAGTCAACCTACAAAAAGTCAACAGCAGTCAACTAGCCAGGTCAACAGCAGTTAACCAGCCCCAAACTCCTATAACCCAAAAGCCCAAAGTCAAAGGCCCAAAGTCTAAAACTAAAATTCAAATACGAAATTCTAAAGTTTAAAACATCTCAACCCACATGCCGGCCCAAGCCCAAGCCCAACTAAAAAGAAACAATAGTGCGTTTTCTTCTCCTTCTTCCTCCTCCATTCACCAACGACTCCACCACCTATGCAGCCACCACCGGCCATCTATAACCAAAATGAACCCAGCGGTTTTCATCCCCACGAAAAACTCCACCTACCTATACCATCAACTCTCGATTCCTTTATACTGTGAAACTCACGACGACGCCATTAATGGATGCTCAGAGCTTCACCTGCACCACTGTAACCTCCAACCACCACCAATCAGTTTCCACTTTTGATCTCCACCAAAAACCTAACTTTAATCAAACCCCAAACATCCTCACTCCTCACCAATTGGTCTCGACACCATTACAACCCTTTTTAAAGCTTCAACATCGCCTTTCCCTCACTCTACAACACTCACACACCCAATCAATCCATAATAATCAACATCAAATCCACAGTATAACATCACAGCAAATTCAACCAAAACAATCGCATTCACACAAAACAAAATAGTGCGAATTGGTTCTTTTGGCGAAAGCGCGTAGCCAATACATAAGTCGACCACTATTTTTATAGCAGCCAACATCAATTTAATACCCTCGTTTTAAGTTTTCCGGAGACAGATGGTTATTCAAAGTTGTATACGAAGTTAACGCTAAATAGTATACAGTCTAAATTAGACTCCTACAACAGTATATGAACAGTAAAAATCATATTGGTTCATCCTCATGCAATCTACAGTAAACAACAAGAACTTTATAAAAACATAATATATCTACTCACCTTTAGCGCGCTCCGACTATCAACCAGCTATCAGAAAAATCTTCCTTTTCTTCTTTCAATAAAACCCTTTCTTTTTTTTCTGTATAAAAGTTTTTCTGTGTTTTTCCCCAAAAAAACTCTACATGAGAATCCCCCTATCAGTTTTAAAAACCTCACCGAAAAACAAGGCTAAAACTTATCTATTTACTTACGGGACTTTTATCCTTAACTGATAGTTATCCTATATTTAGTTTAACCTATTCTTATTATTCTTATTATTATTATTATAGGAAAAGTAAAAGTAAAACACGGTGTTATAACTATGGCGGTTAGAATTTCCATTCATATTTCCACCCGCCACTCACAGTAGCAGTTAGAATTGAATTCTACTATTTTAAGTCTTTTTTTAATAAATTAATTTGTGCAATTACCATTCTATCCTACCATTTTATATTTTTGTGCTTTAGTTGTATTTCTATAATATTTGTTCTAATTTTAATTTTAAGATTAAATTCATTCCAATTTACAACAACTTAATTAATTATTGAAATAAAACATTTATTGAAAAAAAAAATTAAAAGGAAATACATTAAAAATGCATCAAATACTTATGAAGCATTTAAAATACTTAATCAATCTTTTTCTTTCCCGTACTTTTCAAAGTGCAAATTCTTGAAGCAGTTCGTGCATTGCGAAGAGTTCGATCTTTCAAGATTTGTTTCTTTGTGTTTTTGTACCATTATTTTCCTTGAGGTGTCATAGTCGATGTATTTGTGCTCATGATCTCCTTTTCCCATGCCAACGTCTCACGCAATTCTTTTGTTTTTCGGCAAGTTTAACCCTTGAAGGATTAGACACTTCACTTTCATATAATTTTTTCCTATGGTCAGTCACTGCCTTAATGGCCTCCATCACATGTTGAGATTGTCGCGTTAATTCTTTGAGAGAATATTCGTTTTGACTGTCAACTATTTTTTTTTGTTTTGATTTGTCTTTTCCACAATCTGGTCTTTTTGATGAACCATGTCCTTGCATTTCAGAATCAGGTGTTCCCCAATGCTATCTTGTTCGTTTAATAGAGTTGGAGACCTGTTGTGAAAATTAGTTTGAGAGAAACCAGGTGTAGTTGGAACTGAATGGCGCGCCCATTTTTCCTAGTCTTTCAAAATAAACCATGCATCATCAAATTTGAAGGGTTTATTATCTGAAGACCTGGTGACATACAACTTCCTTGCTTGCACCATCTGTAAAAGAAAAAAAAATATTAGTTTGAGTTTAATCAATTATATTATAGCTAAATAATTTATATATATAAAAAATAACTTACAATGTCCATTTCGTTAGTTCCTGATATGTTCATATCATTGTCTTGATTCAAACATTCGGCCTCGAAATAAAGTAACTGCTTTATTTAGAAGTTGCCAACGACTTTTAACACTTCTCATAGTTCATGCCTCTGTAAAACCCCGCATCATCCTCTGATTCTCAAATTGTTCTTTAATTTTATCCCACAACATGTTGCCTGATTGATTTGTTCCGATAATTGGATCAATTGAATTATCCAACCATGTTTGGCATAATATTGTGTCTTCATCAACGCTAAAGGATGCTCCCCCGCTTGACATTGCTACTGAAAGACAATGGTAATGTGTTATTGATATACATAAATAAAGTATTATTAATGTTTGCGGGAATAAGAGAGAGAGATGAAGACAGTCTTTTTATATCTGGAAAGTTGATAAGATTGAATTATTGGATTTCATATTCTTGTGGTATGTATTGATTAGGGTCATTGGGTTGTGGGCAAGATTGGAATGAATAATGTCAAACACTATTTATTGGGTTGTGGGTAAGATTGAAATGAATCATGCATGCAATTTATTTAATGGGGTGTGTGCAAGTTACAGAATTGGCTAAGAGATTATGTCGTATACCAAGGGTATAATCTTTTTTAAGAAGTGTAAAATTATAATACATAAAAGCCGTGGATTTCAACTATCTTTATATATAACATAAACCAATTTGCTCTCTCACACAACTCAACTTCTCTGAATATTTTTAATTTTTCTTTCATAATTTATTTACTAGCAAAATGAATTATGATAGTGATAATGATTATGATTTTGATTCCCAGAGAAGACGACATATTGAAAGACACTGTAGAAACCGTTATGGTTTCACCGAATAATTTACTAACCGCGAAACACCATGCGTCAGAGGAATAAAGGTGTTAACGGTTTGGTTTAGAATCATACCTTTAGATCGGCTGTGATATCTCTGAGAATTCAAGATCTACGAAATTAGCAACCTTTTGATCTTCTGTTGTATTCTTATCCTTAGAATGGACGTTGTGTGGGCAACGATCTTCCAGCCTCTTCTTTCTCTTTTGGCATCTCTCACTCACAAAGTTAGAACCGATTTTGGATCTATCTTTCCTTGAGCAAAACCTGAGTTTTTCTTGTGTAAAAAACGGCCAGAGGAAGAGGTTTCTATTTATAGGCTACAACAGGGACCATGAGGAGAAATTAGGGTTGGGCCTCCTGATGGGCTTGGGCTTCCCATGTTCGCTCAGAACACACGGCCCAAGTCCGTCAACAAATGACTTATTTCACTAAAGGCCATTGTTGCACTACCGCTCTAATCCCAAATTACGTGTTACGTTTATGGGATCCATATTATATGCTTATTGATCTCCCCGTGTTTAAGATATCGAATGCCCGTTGATTAAGTCAAGTTACTGACAACTACATTAATCAACTTCTTAGTCCTTGAGTAGTACCACTCAACCTCATTGTCATGCCGGATTAAATCCACCTACAGGGTTTACATGACAATTCTTATGAGCTCCTCAAGGGGACATCATCAGCCCGACTTCCTGCGGGTCACGAATTCCTTCTATAATCAACAACACACCTTACATATAATGTCATTACCCAATCCATCGAGTTTGTTGATTCACAAATGAATCTCACTCATTGATGATTTAAAACAATGTACAATGCACGCAAGTGCCCGTTATTATATCTAGATTAAGAGGACAAACATCCATAATAACAAAGGTGTTTGTTCTCTTATATAGTCAGTATAAAGAGAAACAACCTCACTTGGTCATGTTCAATATACACAAAGTGTACTAGTGTAATCTTGTAGTCAAGATAGACTAATACCAGATTATACTACAACCGTACCAATGGTTTGACCAAATCCATCTAGGTTGTGAACGTTTACTTATACTTTATAAGGTACTGATGATATGATCTTCTGTGTGTCACCACACACCATATCATCTACAACATAAAGTATTAGACGCATGTATATAACTAATAACATATATAATATGCATGATATTTGCCCATATGATTCTCATTCAAAATATAAAGAATTGGAGTTAATACAAAAGTAATGCTTTTAGTATATAACCCTATCAGACACTTCATGCATGAACAAGAAGTGTTGACAACAGCTGCACTTGCAATTCAAATTAATCTTGTTACAACAGCTCATATCATTGAAAACTCCAATCAACCAACTCTCCGTATTGGGTTGGTCCCAGGACGCGCTTATAGGAACCATAATAGGGCAACGGGAAAGCTCTTTAAATGCCGATTATTTTGGCGTCAATCCTACATAGATGAAGTTTTATTTCGAAAGTGCAACATAATGAGCAATCACCTATTCTTGAGGATTAGGAGTGGTCTTAAAGAAGAAAAAACAGCCAAAGTGGGTAACACTTTTTTTCTCATCAATTTTTAAATTTGTCAATCCAAGTAATCTGTTAAATTATCGTTCAAATCAGCCGTTATCTAATATAAACAAATTCCGTAATTCAAAAATGTTTTTTTCCAAATAAGGAAAATGTTGGACACGTATACTAGAGGAGCCACCTCACCAGATCAGTGGAAGAAGGCACGTGAAAGTCACGTGTGAAGAAAGAATGTGAGTAGAAAAGTACCGTTGTTATTACCGTGTGGTCTACCATTGTCTTCCCCAACAAATAAAAGCAGCCACCTGTTTGTTTCTTGATTGTTTCTTTCTACTAATTTGTTCTGTTTGTTTTTCTCGAAATTACTTCGATTTAATTAGAAATTGAGGCTAAGATAATGTGAAGTTAATCTATCCTTATTATACATCATCTCTTTGTTTCAATTTCAAATTTTTATTTATTCAATTTCATTTGTTTTAATACAGATATTGAGTTCGAGCTCAGTCAATTCTGGCTATTCTTGTTAATGTGGAGATCCTGCACCCATCCAAGTTTCTTTCACTGACAAGAATCTAGGAAGGAGTGAGGTTTGCTGGATGCAAGAAATTTCCAAATGGGCATTGCTTATTTTTCGTATGGGTTAATGATATGAATCTAGGGCAAAAATATAAGGAGTTGTATATGAGGCATGAAGCACTGAAGCATAAGTATGAATCTTTGCTTCATGCAAAAGTGAATTAAGGGAGACCAAATCCAGATTTGTATACGAGGCATGAAGTGATGGAACATAAGTATGAAACTTTGAGTGGTGTGAACGTGGAACTTAAGAATTTGAACAAATTATTAAGAGAATTTTTTGGATGATGAGAAGAGGCTCAAGGTGGAGTTGCTTGAACAATCGAATGAAATGGAGAAGAAGTATTTAGCTAGTAGGAAAGCATGTAGAAAAGCATACATTTTTATCCTTATTGTCGTTGTGTTATATGGTTGTTGCCTAATGCTTAAATGGAGTCAGTTGATGATGTTGCTATGGGTTCCCATTTTGGTGTAATTATAAGGAATTTATGTTATGGTTGTTGCCTAATGCTTAAATGGAGTTAGTTGTTGTTGTTGCTATGGGTTACCCTTTTGGTGTAATTATAAATAACTTAATTAGAAATGTATTTTGATTTTGCTTGTCATTTTGGTTTATATGCTCATGTATATTACTACTCTAACCAAAAATGAACTGAAGTACTCTGAAACAGAAACAAAACTGAAGTCATTTTGGTTGAAACATCATTTTGGTTGTCAGAAACAAAACTAAAAACTGAACATACTAAAACAAGAATATTAAACATGGTTTCATTTCATTAAACATGAAAGAAAACAGAAAACATACTGAAAATAGAAGCAAAGGAAAACATAGAAAACATACACACATAACTAATACAACATGGTTTACATCCTACCAACATCGCTTCTTTTTCTTTTTGATCATGCAAACACCAGTAGCATGCAATGCTAGAACAATTTCCTTAACTTGTTGCCTCTGTTCTAGGTTTGGTGGTGGAACTACTACATTTGCCTGGAGCCTTGTTGATCTTCTCAAACAAGTAGATGATCCTGCTTCATTTGGTGGAGGATCTGATTTTTTGACATTTTCAAAACCTGGTGGTGGACCTTCAGTTTCTTCTCCATTGACATGTTCTTCTAAAACCTCTATAAAACACCTCTGCCCACACCTACGACATGCAACCAATTTCAACTCATCATCACACAACAAAACCTCTATAAATACCCCCCTACCAATATTTCTATTTCTCCTCATGATATCAAGAATTGCAACATCCTCATCAGCAGCCATAGTTATCTTTCCCTTCACTATTTCTACTGACCTGTAAAAAATGAAATGACATACAACTATTTTTATAGCAGTAAGAATGGTACTTGTATTCAACATTCCAACCAATTCTACCTAATGCAACAATTTACAAAGCAACACGAATTACAAGTCATTTAATGAAAATTGATTTATTGATTCAAAGTCAGAGTCTAGTCTAGTCTTACATTTCAATCCTTCATTAAATTTGTTGCAAACTTACCACACCAAATTTTTTTACAAAGTTAATACATTCCTTGCATAATTCCACCATCCAAAAAATAATCCAATCCAAATAAAACATAGCCCATAGCCCATATAGTGTCTTGGTCCATATATTCCAATCCAAAAAACTTAAACATCCAAAATCCAAACATACCAAACACAAACCATTCACTTCCATGGTTTCCTTTGAGCTGATTTTGCAAAATTTGAAGCCCTTGGCCTTGGAGGTGGCTTTTCTCTTTTTCTTTTTGGCACTGATGGAGGTGGTGGACTTGGAGTGACACCAGCTAATTTTGCAGAACTTGATGCCCTCGGCCTTGGAGGTGGTTTTTCCCTTCGCATTGATGGAGGTGATTTTGCAAAACTTGATTCCCTTGTAGGTGGTTTTCCCCTTGGCACTGATGGAGGTGATTTTGTAGAACTTGATGCCCTTGTAGGTGGTTTTTCCCTTGGCACTAATGGAGGTGATTTTGCAGAACTTGATGCCCTTGTAGGTGGTTTTTCCCTTGGCACTGATGGAGATGATTTTGCAGAACTTGATGCCCTTGTAGGTGCTTTTTCCCTTGGTACTAATGGAGGTGATTTTGCATAACTTGATGCCCTTGTAGGTGGCTTTTCCCTTGGCACTAAGGCTGAGTCAAATGGCTCCCTATCCCCTTAAAAGTAGAGCTAAAGTCAACAGATTTTACGCTTTATCATTAATTTCCTCTGTATATATACAAAATATTTTACTCTCTATCCTTATTTTACTCTCTATATATACAGAGTAAAATACAAATAGAGAGTAAAATCCTTTGTATATATACAGAGGGAATTAATGATAAAGAGTAAAATCTGTTGACTTTAGCTCTATTTTTAAGGGGATAGGGAGCCATTGGACTAAGCCTAATGGAGGTGATTTTGTAGAACTTGATGCCCTTGTAGGTGGTTTTTCCCTTAGTGTTGCCTCCCTACTTGGTACTGCCTCCCTTGGCGTTGAGTGTCTTCTTCTTGATTGCCTTGGTTGTGACTCCATTGGTGCTACTGACTCCATTGATGTTGCTACTGACTCCATTGGTGTTGTTGGTGGTGTTACTTACTCCATTGGTGTTGCTACTGACTCCATTGGTGTTGAGTGTTTTCTTCTTGATTGCCTTGGTTGTGACTCTATTGGTGGTGCTACTGACTCCATTGGTGGAATTGACTCCATTGCTTCAGCTGACTCCATTGCTTCAGTTGACTCCACAGGCACATTAACCTATAACAATACAATATATAACAAAACAAAAATAAAATACATGCATACATGGAAAACAAAACAAAAAGAAAATACAACATATATGGAAAAATAAATACTTACAAGTGTTGGACAAGTTTTCCTGTTGTGACTAACATTATGGCAGTTGGAGCACTTCATTTGCCTCCCAATTCTACAGACTCCAGTCCTCTAAGTTTCTTCATTTGGTTCATTTCTTCTACATTTCTTAGGTCTACTAGGCATCCTTCTTTGTGTAGGTGGTAGTAAGACATGCAAATCTGGTCTTGGCCACAGTTTCTCCCCATTGATAGGCACAAGGAAATGTTCATAAGCCTTTCTCATTTTCTCAACTTTATACCACTCAATGACATACTTATCTGGATTATCTTTCAACTGGTAAATAGCAGAAACTACTGCATGTGAACAAGGTATTCCCTTGAGATCCCACATTCTGGATGCACAAGTTTGATTCTTAAAATCAACTATATATGCACTAGGGCTAGCAATGGGTTGGATTTGTCCGGATATTTGAAAATCCAGAACTGTTCCACTTTTCAACAGTGTAGATCCAGAACCGTACCAGACCCAAATGAAAATTTGAAATTGAGAACCAGAACCGGACTAAATTTTTTTTCTTGATTCCGGACCCGATCCGTTCGGAACAAATAACCTTAATTTGGACCGGGTGGACCAGGTCTTTTGTAATTGGAACCAATAACCTTAAAGTACGTCCATCTTCTAGTTGCTTTCCAGCAAAGATTAATCTCTATTGATCAGGTGGAATACCTTCTTTGTCTAAATATAAGCAATGCACAGAAATAAAAAAAGCAACACATAAATAAAAGAAGAAAATTTCCATTACTCAATGAAAAAACCAATATAAGAGCTTACAATCTTGCACTCTACGCCCACTCTTGTTTATTAAAAAAACACTCTTGTTTATTGAAAAAAATAATAATAAATAACGTGCTAGGAACTGCATACATCCCTTATTAACTTGTTCCTGCTCACAAAAAAAAACTTGATGTTCCTATAATCAACAACTTCCAAACCATCCTCTAGTCCAAGCCCCACCAACCTAGTTCATCAAAGCCACCGTTTCGTTGTCGACATCCATGTGTGTTATTTGAACAGTGAAAGAAGCTACTTTATCAAGTAAAAAACCAACTTGAGAAAACTGATATCATATATAATTTGACATAGTAAACTTTTAAAATTGATACATACCTCCAGTATCCGAATTCAACCAATTTTGTGCACAAATAAGAGCTTGCAATGTATCTGGAGTCAAGCAAGAACGGTACTCGTTGAACACCCTGCCACTAGTGCTGAAAGTTGATTCAGATGGGACTAATGAAACAGGAATTCTAAGAACATCACGTGCTAGCTTAGACAAAATAGGATACTTTGGACTATTAACCTTCCACCAATTCAGTATCTTGAACTCACTATTAGCAGGAAATATGGGTTCGTCCAAATATTGCTCCAACTCAGATTTTTGTGGTGCACCATCATAACCCTCCTTATTATGGCACCATGTTTCAAACCTTTTTAGCCTGTCCTTACTAATCCCTATCATTGCTTCACTTAAAGGAAAACTTGAGTAATAGTGCTTGAGTTTGAACTGGACTCTGAAGCATACTCATTATATAAGTCAAACAAAGTACCTCGTATTTGACTAACATAAACCTCACCGTCAGCTCCATATATGAGATTATAATAAAACTGAACAAACGTTATTTTGAAGCGAGGATCCAAAACCACTAGCTGCAACAGCTAAAAGCAAACTACAAACAGACCAATACTTCTTAAATTTTTCATACATTTTCTCCGCCATCAGAATCACCAATACATCTTCATAATTTAGTCATTGAAGCAAGTTCACATGAATTTTACACACTTCAACAAAATACATATTTGCGGTGGGATAATCAGTGCATGTATATCAAATAATTCATTACTAACTTGAAAGTTGAAACAACAAAGAGATAAAACTAAAACAAAAAAAAAACATGTAAAAAAAAAAAAAATAGTTTAGTTAATAAGAATTAGTAGTTAGTGAACCATATACCTGAAAGAGTCTTTGTTGAATCATAGAACACCTTCAAACATCAAGAAATCACCCTAGCCATTTCCCAATCTTCTTTGCTTAGGTTCGTTAAAAAGTCGAACTCCCGCTGTTCCAATCAACATAATGCATCTTGATACAACAATGCACGTTTAAGAATTTTATAGGTCGAATTCCACCTGGTTGGAACATCTAGACAAATTTGTTTTGTTGTTGCTACCTTCACTTGGTCGACTGCAAATTTCCAATTGAGTTTTCTTTGTGGTGTTCCCATCACAAACTTGAAACTCTCTCTAATCTTAGAGAGTGCAGACCCAATAACAGATAAACCATCTTTGATAATAAGATTAAGAATGTGAGTGGTACAATGTACATGTAAACACTTTCCCCCGAGGACTAACAACTTATCACGATTAAGCATGGCTCTAATCTTGGTTAACATTGCATCATTATTAGATGCATTATCAACAATAATAGTGTTAACCTTTTTATCCACATTCCAATCTAGCAAGCATGCCATGACAACCCTTGATATCTAATCAGATGTGTGAGACGCTTCCATAAACACAAAACTCAAAATCTTTTTTTGCAAGTTCCAATTGTTATCTATGAAATGGTCAATCAAACAAAGATATGCATCTTGTGTTTCAGAAGTCCATAAATCAGTAGTAAAACTGACTCTACCAGAAAAATAATCAAGAAAATTGTAAAACCTTTTCTTCTCTACTCTATATATTGTCAAAATATCACTCTTGGATTGTGTTTCTTGTTACAAGTTTGAATAGTGGCTGAAGATTGTTTATGAAAATACGGAAAAATTCATGATCAACCATTGAAAATGGATACTCATGCTTTGTTATCATTCATGCTAGATCAAGTCGGCTTCAACTTTGATCAAACTTGAATGCTTCAATAGCATGAGTTCCATCATGGATATCCTTATTAGCAAAAAGCAGAGGCTGAAGCACATCTTTGTTTTTCATTCTAGGACATGACTTCAAGTGTTTTGCTAGATGACTAGTACCATTTTAATTACATGCAGTAAACTCCTTCCTACAATGCTTACAAGTAGCAATGCCCTTACCTTCCGATGATTTTTTCTTGTCAAATTCATGCCACACTTTTGACCTTAGCTTCCTTTTCACTCCAGATGGTGGAGATGAAGCTTCAACAGGGGTGGCATTCTCAACAATGGGAATAGGATTACTCATAACTTTACTCACTGCACCAAACAAGTCAAACGTAATATAAATTAGTATCTATCAATATGATCTAAAATAATAATTAAAATAATGTATCTAAAATATATGAAATCTAGCTAATAGGCTTACATTAAGAAAACGTTGGATTGTTTGCTACTTTCTTGTGATGGTAGCAGTAAAGAATGAAGTATATATAGATGATTATAGAGAATTCACCTTGGAAAGATATCATTCCCTTTTGATTTTTTTTGGAATATGCACTAAACAGTTAGGAATTCAAATCTTAATTGCATGATTTGTGGTGGATGATTTGAAATCTAAATTTGTAAGGGAAGATTTTTCAATAGATAGAAACAATCTTTTTTATTATGTTAAAAAATAATACAAAATGGACATTAAAGAAGGAAATGGGAATATACGGCAAGAATAATTTGAACCTCATTTCAATAGGATCGGGTCCAAAATGGTTCAATCAAAACTTAATCTAGAACCAATCCAATAAAAGTCCGTTTTTATTTTCAAGCCCGGAACCGATCCAAAATGCTAATTACCTATCCCAAACCCACTTTTATTGGTTTGGACCGGATCGGGTATCAGTTTTTATCCTACCCATTGCCAGCCCTAATATGCACTATGTTCATTGTGTCTCACTTCATATTTATGATTCCCATGGTGGTGTGAATGCCAGAACCTGTGATCATCTTTGCTTTTCTCCAACTTTGTCCTAACATTAGGAGATATGTGGTCATTCTACATACCTATATTGTCTCTCTGCTTCTGCAACATATTCACTATATATAGCCTGATATGCTCTAATATGGATATGATTGGTTTTGGTCTTGCTTCCAGTATACAACCATTAAAGCATTCACACATGTTATTCTCAACTGATTCACAACATAAATATATAAAGAAAAAAGCCCTTGACCACTGAACTACATTTTGATCCATCAAATAATCATAAGCACTTACATTAACTGCCTTTATATCATCCATAACAAGCTTGAACTCCTGTGGTGTTCCTGACTTTGAAGCTTGCCAAAATGATTGCTTCAGTTGACTACTCTTGTGACTCTTCTTGAAATTTTGATAAATATGTCTAGCACACCACCTATGCTTAACCAAAGGCATCAGCTCTACAACTGCAGGAATGAGACCTTTTTGTTGGTCTGTGATGATAGTCACCCCATTGCCTTGAGTTATATCCAAGTCATATGTTAGAAGTTTCAAGAACCAAGACCATGAATCTTTATTCTCACTTTCCACAATTGCCCATGCTACAGGGAACATCCTATTATTTGATCCCATCCATTCCAATTGCAGTAAACAATATACCCTTGCAGAAACCCTTCAAAAAACATCCATCAATACCCAAAACCCTTCTACACCCTTCAAGCTAACCCTATTTTATACCTTCAAAACATATATACATCCTCCGAAACCTTCCATTATCTGATTCTATTTTGATTGTGCTTCTTAGATTAGACCTCAATATATAGTTCATGAGCATAATTTTGTAACTTACTATAATGTTCTCTTAGAGATGCATCAACATCACCTAAAACCTTCTTCCTTGCTTTATAGACTTGAGTAAGAGTTACCTCCACATTGTGGGTTTCTTTGGTATGTTGAATAAACTCACTCAATTTCCAAGAAGGAGAGCTAATAATCTTCTCTTTGTATATCTTGCACCAAAATGATGAGGTTGCAACCTTAGTATCATAAGCTCTAACACAACTGTGCTCACTTCTTAAAGATTTGATCTGCATACTTTTTTCACTTTGCATAAAAGTTGCCCATAGTCTCCAAGCTAGAGCACCCTTCTGCACAATTAGCAAGAAACTTCATTCTAGAACTCTTCTCCAAATGAATAGGATATCCCCCCCCCCCTTTACAGCATAACACCTAAGCAAATGCTTTAGTTCTTCATGGTTTGTAAATCTCATCCCTAACACAGGAAGAACTAAGAAATGGTCACAGTTAGGGTTAAAAATTGGATACTATGGTTTCTTCCTAACAATTAAACCATCCTCATCACTTGACTCAAATGGACTATCATAATTAGATGAATCTTCATACTCACTATGTCATAATTTATATTCACATCAGGTTCACATACTTGAGGTTCACTCACTTCAGGTTGACTCACTTGAGGTTCAATCATTTTAGGTTCTTCAGATAACTCCCTAGTTCTAAGTTTTTTACCCATTAACTTCTTCACTCTCACCTCTATGAGTTCTTCATCATCATCATCACTCAAGTGATCTAGTGATGCAACATCAATATCACTACCACTCCCATCCTCCTCCATCTGAAACTGCCTAATAGCTGTAGCCGGCCTTATCATCAGAATCACTAACATCACTAGACCTCACAGTGTCATTATTAACAACATTAGCTTCCAATATAATATTTCCACTGTGTTCTATATACAGTTCAACCACCCCATGCCCTTCAATATCTTTTAGCATTTGATTAGTGTTTTCATCACTGTAAATTAACCTCAACCCAGATTTAAATGTTTTACCATGAACCAAATAATACATCTTAGTCACATCTGTCAATCCCAAGTCTTCCTTCACCATACTGATAAGAGCCTAAAACTGTAGTTTTAACCCCTTTAACAATATCGCTTTTGACCAATTATGTGATTAATAAGTAAGAGTTAGTACTGTTATCGTGTTCTTATGTATTTCAAGCATTGGAGTCGAATATGTGCAGAAATGCGCCCCTTTTGTGAGATAAAAGAGCAAGGGTTGGTTGCTAAGAAGTTCTATGATAAAAGGCCAAGATTTAAGGAGAAAAAGCCATTTTAAAGCCCGGTCAAAGCTGAAAAGTCAAAGTCAAAGCGGGCAGAAACAACGCATAAAAGTCAATAGAACTTCCGAAGGCCGTATCTTTGGACTCAGACCTCAGAATTGGGCCTACCTTATGTCAAAACGACCGTCTCGGAAAGAGCTTTCCAATGGTCCAAGCCTTGACCCAATCAAAGGAGCAAAAGTGGGCAAAAAGTCCATGGAAGTCAAATCCATTTGAAAAGGCCTTTGTGGACTGAAGAAATTGGGTTTTGGGCTCGATTTTCCGGCCCAAAACATGGCTCCTCAGCTAGGGGTGGGAATTTGGCCCTAACGACCCTAACCCGGCCCTGACCGACCCGACCCTAAGCCCTATAAAGCCCTCACAACTAAAGCCCTCACAGAGTTTGGCGGACCCTCTAATGCCTTCAGGGGGGCTTGGCTAAGATTCTAAAACATAGGCCGACCCCTAACCAAGCCCTAACCGGCCCTGTTTCACACTTTCACTATAAATACACATACCATAATTGTCCAACTCTTTGTTAAATATTTTCAATTAAAATAACATTGTCCTTTGTAATTTATCACTTACACCCAAGGGTACTTCCAATAACTTGTCTTATATAACAAAACTTGTCAACTTAACATCCATGAAGAACAATGAGCACTAGCCTAATAAAAAATAAGACTTTATTCCTTTGATCATCAAGTCAAAGTCCATAACTTATTATTCTCAATTTCTTTTCTCACTTATTTCTTATAAATTATATTTTTATTCACATCCAAGCCAAGTTTAAAACTAAAGATTTCCTTCCACACCATTAAAGCAAAATACAGAGTAGACATTTGTAACATAGAAACCAAAAAACAACCTTTGTCAGAAAAATGACATTTGTAATCTCAAACCTTTCTCCATCACTTGTTCAAAAGCCAATATTTTCATTTCCATATACAAAGCTTGAATCACTTTTAAATTAGAAGAAAGGTAATATTATATTTGTTTGAATCTATTATAGAAATAATTTATGATATTACAAATAGTTTAACAACTTCCATGACCCTTAACCAAAACTATTATGTTTCTTCTTTATATATATTACTTCTTCCGTTAAAATGATAATATAATTATTTGTCTATGTATTTCAATTTAAAATGTAATTTTAGTGAGGTTTTGAGTACAAGGAAGAACAAATTCGAACTCTCGATGTACTTGAGTTCATTAGATTGTGGATGTGCATTTTAAATTTTGGACTTATACAAGATTATTACTAGATTGGTTGGACTTTGAGTTTGTAGATTATTGTACATTTTGTAATATAAATGAGTTTTAAAACGATTAGTAAAAAAAAAAAAATATATAGGTCTCGCCCTAAAAGCCTTTAAAGAGGGCTTAAAGGGCTTGAGGTTTAAACTTGGACCCGGCCCGACCTGACTTTAGGGTAGACGAACCCGCCCTAATATTTGAAGGGCTTTAAATGTTTAGGGCCGGGCTAGCCCGACCCGGCCCATTGCCCACCCCTATCCTCAGCCCATGCACGAAAAAGTGGATCTAGTCTCCTCCATTTGTATGGAGAAGAGTTAACTCTTAAGATTACCTAGATCTAGATTAGAAAATTATGTTAGACTCCATTAATTAGTTCCAATAACTTGTTTTAGATCTAGTTTTTTACATTCAATTAATTAGTTTGTTTTAATTTGATAAGTAGTTATTCATAATCTTAGTTCTAAATTAGTTTTAATTCATTTTGAATTATTATTGTTATTGTTCAAATAGATTAATAGAGTTTAATACTTATTCAATAATGACTTGTTCTTTTTGTTTAATCAAGTTTAGTTTAATTTACATTATGTTTTCCTTTTATTATTTTAGTTTAATTAATCCAATGATATTAGGTTAATCCCCCCATTAGAGGGAGTGATTATGAAACCTAATGAGGAATAGATTGCTTAGTAGAATTATTTAATTGTGTATGTATTTTAACGAGTTTAGTTTATTGTATGACTTCCAAAATAAGCATATGATAAATTAAACTAGGGATTGTTGTAATTAAGTCAAGAGACTTGGTTTTAATAATCCTACATGTTAGTAATAATGACTATAGAGATGTAGGTTGTTACTAGGGATGATAAAGGTTGAGGCTATAGGTTGAATCGTTGCGTGAAAACCTAAATACGATATCTTTTCAATGAATAATTCGATTATTGCATGAAACTAGTTATTAGGTGGATTGATCACTCTTCTCTATAACTTTCTCTTCCATCGAAACCCTATTTTTATTAGTTTAATGAATTTAGATTTATTTGAATCCATCGTATAATCGTAGAATAGAAATTTCACATCACACATTATTCTCACCATTGTTCCTTGTGTTTGATTAGTTGAATTCGTTTAAGTCTAAAGAGTTAAGAGTGGAACGATTTCGTACTCTATATATTGCATGAATATATATGTGAGAGTAGGAAATAAATAATTGATACCATAAGAATTAAGTTAGAGTAATCTAGTTGAGTTTTTACGGGTTATCACTTACCAATTAGCTCGAAATATGATATTTTATCTATATCATAGCCATCATTATACCAAACTTGTTCCTTACTATAAAACAAACCCCCTTCATCAACAAACTTTCCCTGGCCCATAATGCAATTCAATAACAAATAAACATAAAATATGACAGTGCATTGTCATCACTCAGGAAAATAATGTGTGGATTGTAAATGCTAGCAAATGGAAGCCCAACTGATTCAATGGATTACTATTTTCGTATTGCGCAGTCAACAACACTCTCCTTTATTAAAATGTTTTGCAAACATGTGGTGGAGAGATTTGGTGCACAATATATGAGATCTCCAAATGAAGAAGACGTTGCCAGATTGCTCCGTGTTGTTAAGTTAAGAGGTTTTCCTGGCATGCTTGGCAGTCTAGATTGTATGCATTGGACGTGGCGAGCATGTCCAATAGAGTGGGTAGGATAGTATACTAGACGACATATATGGATCAACAACTCTTGTACTCGAGGCAATTGTTTCTTTCGACATGGGGATATGACATGCTTACTTCAGTTTACCAGGTACTAATAATGATGTTAATGTTTTGTGGCACTCTAATCTTTTTCATAAACTAACATTAGGTTTGACCCCTCCGACAAACTATTCTCTCATGGATAAGGACTATACTGTCGGTTACTACTTGGCTGACGCTATATATCCTCAGTTGTCTACACTAGTGAAGGTGAAAATAAATCCCAAATCAAGAAGAGACAAATTTTTTACGCTGATGTAAGAATCTTACAGAAAAGACGTTGAACGAGCATTTGGGGTTCTTCAATCTCGTTTTGCAATTGTAAGAGGCAAAGCTCGCTGTATGTTATGCTGTAATTTCAATCTTGTATTTTTCTTATTGTAAGTTCTACTTTAAATTAATATAATGTGTGTTTTAAGAAGTTGTTTTTATTTATTTATTATTTATGGGTAATGAATGCACTAGAGCTTGTTGGATCCAGTAACTCAAAATATCAAAATGGAATTTTAAACAACACCAACACTTATGTCGAAAACGGCAAAAATCCTAATTTTCAGCAAACTAAATTTTTTATAGGCTTTTTTCAGGATAGCACTACTTTTTCCACATATATGTAAAAGCAATGAGGCTTTTGGTGTTGTAAAGATAACATGCATACCTTACTTCTTTATGTTTTACACAAAAACTCAATCTCATTCTAAACACACTAAAACTAGGCTTGAACATAGTGCGCAGAAACTGATTTCTGACGCACAATTTTCTGCCAACCAAACTTTGTGATACCGTATCTATCTCCACATGATTCTGGATGTGTCGAGGCCAATTGGGTTGGAAATCTACCACATTGGTCTTACTTCTTTATGTTTTACACAAAAATTTAATCTCATTCTAAATATACTAAAACTAGGGTAGAACACAGTGTGCAAAAACTGATTTCTGACGCACGGTTTTCTGCCAACCAAACTTTGTGATACCTATCTATCTCCATAGGACTCTAAATGTGTCGAGGCCAATTAGGTTGGAAAGCTAGAACATGGGTCTTATTTTTTCATGGTTTAGCATGGGTTCTCAGCCAAACTATGTGAAAACGTGGCTCCAAAACTAACGCAGATCCTGATTTCTGCAGTTAGAAAATTCTGACGTCCAAAGTTGTGGAAACCACAACTCCCTCCTCACAAATCCAAATTAAGCGAGGCTTGCTACGTTAGATAAAGGATTCACTAAAATTTCATTCAGATTTAGATTCAATGAAAAATTACTAACGTTTAATTTTATACGTAATATCAAAGACAGAGGCAGAAGCATAGAATTTAAGTTTTTAGAACCAATTTAATTTCGATTCATCAATAACACCAAACAAGTAAACTTACACTCAATTTCATAATGCAACAATCACACAACATAATAAATATGATCTTAAACATGTTCAACCAATACAAAAACATATGTAAATTAAGTTACTCATAAATTCCAAGCAAATTCAAAAATACATGCGACCAATTACAATAAAATCGGACAGAGCCTCCTTTGTAATGTGGACGACAAATCATATCTCAAAACCTGTCATAACCTGTAAATCTCACATATATAACAACCCAACAACTATTACTAATACCAATAGATAATTATAAGTCTATCATCATTACAAATATGTATTGAACAATGAAATACTAATAGAAACCATAACTGGTACTTCCTCCTCCCTGGGAGCTCGAGTAACGCATGGATGGATCAGTTGATTCACCCGCAAAATGAGAGACATATACATCCTCCCTTGAGATAGATTGTCAAGTCTGAACTTGTGGGGGGATTAACTGACACTTGCATTACGCATAAGAACAACAATATCCGCCTAGCTGTTTAGAAGCTAGCAAACGTATATCACTACACAAATGAGACCAAAGCGGGGATTTGCTTATAACTTAAGATGATTGTTATGCATGTCACATCTCTGGATAAACACCATCAATGATAGTTATCACAACCAAAAAAGTTGATGGCTTGCACCGGATAAGAAAGTCACATGCAAAGCTAGAAGTATGTATTCGAGGTTGCAACACATTCCGCGACATACTTATCATTGTGCCACTTCTTAGTAATTTGGACTAGGCTTAAATACAGAAATATGCAACGTACTTAGGTCCATTTAACACTTGTATCAACATACAATTTTTTTTAACAAACGTATCAATGTACTATGCACAATTTAACAAAAATAGCAATCCGTTACGATCCGTCAGTTAAGTGATTATGTGTCCATTTTTTTTTTCAATTTTATTTTTGCATTTTCCACTCGACATACCACCTCAGCAAGGCCCGAAATTGACCCATATAACCCATTTTCATCATTTTTTTCACCCATTTACATATAGACCATATCATACTCTAAAACAATCATAATCAAACCAAACAAATTGATACTAACCAAATCAAACCAACATAATTCCCATCCATATTCTAAACCCCATGTCAACAAGATCTGAAATGGGTCAAAACCGATCCATTTCACCATCTTCTTCACCCAAGAAACTAAAACAGTACTAAAAAAAACCCCACCATACCACCACTACCAAATTGACGCTCCAACAACAACTTATTCCTTAGAGACGACCAACATATCCAAAATGGTATTGTTGCCTTGTTTATGTATTACTCTCTGGGAACCATTGCTGGTTCACACAATTTTGTTTAACAATAACTCCAGACGTGTTATCTTGGAACTAGTGTGTAGCTTGTTGTAAAATTTCTGCCATGATTTTCCTTCCCCACAATCCCTATGAAACAGAAGGGGTATTGTTCAGTATGATATGAAGTACATTTATCATGATATGGATGTGGTAGAATCCAAGATAAGTAAATCGATTTATTTTTCTTTAGAAACACCTAAGAAAAACACCATAAAAAAAAGTGAACTGAAATTCAATTCCAACTATCAAAGATAACCAAAGCTTATTTTTTGTTTTATTTCATTTTATTTGTACAAATTTGATTTTGAACCCTAATTTGAGATAAATAGAGGGAAATGGGTGAAAAAGATGATGAAAACGGGTTATATGGGTCAGTTTTGGGCCCCGCTGAGGTGGTATGCAGAGTGGAAAATGCAAAAAAAAAAAAAAAAAAAAAAAAAAAAAATGGACACATCATCACTTAACTGATGGATGCTAATAGATTGCTATTTTTGTGAAATCGGGCATAGTACATTGATATATTTGTGAAAAAGAAATCTATGTTAATACAAATGTTAATAGGACCTAAGTATGTTGCATATTTATGTTTTTAAGCCTTTGGACTATAATGAATTGGGAAATATGCAAAAGCACCATTCCTTCTTGATTCCATACTTCTAGTATAGTAGTTAAAGATAGTATGAATACATTAACAACTCAAAGCTGTAAAATAGTATAAGAAATAACGTATGGAAATGACAAATTCAATGAAGTAAATATTATGGGAGACAACAACTTGATATACCCTTCAACATTCTTAGTTGCTAACAGTGAGTCAGTGACTAACAAACAATGAGGTAAGGAAACTAGGGCAGTCTGTATGCCAACTATTGGAGATACAGAGCTTAGATCCCTGGAACAATAGGACTCTTGGATGCTGAAGCTACATACTAACCGTAGACAACTAAAAAAGTGCAAGCCATCAATGATAGTTATCACCCCATAGCTCAAGGTGTAGTTGAATCCATGCATCTTTACCAAGTACCTGAGCTGAAACTAATAATTTATATAAATCTGTCACATCTAATACCTCCCTACTTGGTTTTGTTAATACTGTCATTTCGTGAGACTCGGTTAGATGTTGATGCTAAATTATCAATACCATAATAACATGAGTGGAAACTTATTGGTTTTTAACTCCTATTCTCTCTCTCCTAGTGTTTTCAATCAATGAATTAAATATATGAAATTATCAACTCCAGAGTTTCAATGAAATTAAAACTTAAAAACAAAAATATAGAAATAGAAGAAAAAGCATACCTGCTTGCGGAAGTGGGTGTCGTATCGGCAAGAGATTGAAGAATTGGGAGAAAAAAGAAATAAAAAATACGGGAGATTTGAACAATGAGAGTTTTGGTTAATTTTCTTTTTACTATTTTTCTTATTTATTTGTTGAATTTCGCTGATTATTTGTTGAATTTCGATGATAAAAAGATAGACAGATGGGAGAAAGGGAAAAAAAGTAAAGATAAACTTCCATACGCCATAGGCAATGGCGGCTAGAGAAAATAAAAATTGTTTTGCACCCGCCCTCTCCAATGGTAGCTAGAATTGGAAAAAAAATAAACAAAAAAAATAAAATAAATAAATAATAATAAATAAATAAAAAACATCACCACCTCCAAAAACTTGTAGCACCACTTGTGCTGCCTACACCCTCGCCACCACCCCCTACCGCCGCCCCCTTAAACCCCCCGACCTCGTGACTGCACTGTTGCCACCACCACCGCCACCCTTAAAACCTAGATCTAAAAACAACCGGACCACCGTCAACATTCACCACCAACAACCACCACCTTCTTCTCGACCCACCATCTCTCCCCTTAAACCCAACCATCATCTTCCCCTAAAAAAAATCTGTCCATTATCTCATTCAACCACTGACCACCATCCTTCAACCATCGACCCTCATAAACCCGACCACCAACTTCCAAAAAGCAGAACACCCCCCCCCCCTCCGCCCACCAAAAAAAACCCACCAACCGAGGTAATCACCACACTTGTGTGATTAACAAAAAAAAAAAAAACTTGAAGGTTTGTTGTCAGTCCTAGCTGTTTTTGTAGGTTTTGATTAGTTATGTTTTTTGTTTAGTTGCTTGTGGTTGTTTATTGGATTTGATGGAGTTGAAGTTGATTCAATGTTGGGTTTGGTGATTGGGTTTGATTTGACGTAGCATTCTTGTTTGTTGTGGTTTGGTTTTGGTTTCGTATGATTTTGGATTTGTTAAAGCATAAGGTGTCATTTTTATGCTCTCTCAGAAGGAGCATGTGCATTGTCCCTTCCGTGAGTTTGACAAGTGCAAAAATGGGGCTAATGGTGGTGGCGGCGGCTTCGCAATTTCGTATATCGAAACTCATATTAAGAAACAGCACTTGAGTAGCCAGGGAGATGTAGACAAACTACGAGATAAAATCAAGGAGAACGTAGGTTTATATCTATCCGTTCTTAACTTCTTGAAAATAGTGAACAAATGGATATGTGGTCAATGTCTCAGCTTGCATGCACTAATCATACCATGTCGTCATTCAGGAGACATCACAAAACCACTGGAAAGGACTGATAATGGGGAACTGGGATGTCTTATTGTTGGTATACCTGAACCACCACCCATCCCTAAGACCATACAACTTGCACTCTCATCGCAAGGAGACACTGGTGTTACCCGAAAGCCTTTTGTTATGGTTCCCTCTCTTAATGAGACACCACGTGCTTGTCGTCTGGCCTTTTCTGGTGCATTGAAATCTACACTCTGGGATATTATGGTTGATCCTAGTTCAGTTATGCTATGGGTTCGTCTCCTCCTTCTCCCGTGTTGCACTCTACAGGTTTTTCAACCACAGAATCGTCAGGAATGTCGGTTTGGTACTATGAAAAACCTTCAGTAGAAATAGATTCTCCATGCATTGATGACATGGAATGAGCCAGGTGGACTATTTCACCTTTTGGAGTCTATAATAGAGCCGCCTTCAATCCAACCACCCAAGAAATCGGTTTCTACTCAGAATGTGTGTTAATGCTTACAAAAAATTAATGATGGACATTTTGCTGCAGCGATAAAACTATTGTCATCATCAGGGGTTGCCCCTAACTCAACGGAGACTGTACATGCATTAGAGGAGAAGCACCTGATGCGTCAACCACCTGTAAGACCTACTATTCCTTTTGTTGAGCATCTTTTATTGGTAGAGAGAGACACTTTACTGTCATGTATTAGGTCGTTTCTGAAAGGCACATCCTGTGGCCATGATGGTCTCCGTGTTCAACACTTGTTAGATGTTATGAGTGGTGTTGCAGCAAGAAATCGGTTTCTAATAGAGCCGCCTTCAATCCAACCACCCAAGAAATTGGTTTCTACTTAGAATGTGTGTTAATGCTTACAAAAAATTAATGGTGGACATTTTGCTGCAGCGATAAAACTGTTGTCATCATCAGGGGTTGCCCCTAAGTCAACGGAGACTGTACATGCATTAGAGGAGAAGCACCTGATGTGTCAACCACCTGTAAGACCTACTATTCCTTTTGTTGAGCCTCTTTTATTGGTAGAGAGACACACTTTACTGTCATGTATTAGGTCGTTTCTGAAAGGCACATCCTGTGGCCATGATGGTCTCCGTGTTCAACACTTGTTAGATGTTATGAGTGGTGTTGCAGTAGCTATATCGTCTGACCTGTTAGATGTCTTGACCCCTGTGGTGAATATTTGGTTACAAGGACGATGTCCATAACCTTTAGCGGAATTCATAGCGAGTGCTCTAGTTACTCCACTTCTTAAGTTGGATAATGGCATTCGTCCTATAGCTGTGGGCATGGTTTGGCATCAACTTGTCTCCAAGATTGCAATGAAAGGAGTGTCTAAAGATGTGGTAGGGTACTTATAGGATTTTCAGTATAGGGGTGTTTCTGGTGGAGCAGAGGCGATTTTACACACTGTTAATCGCATGGTATATGCTAACAGTGACAGTACCTCTCTTTCTATGCTGCTTGTAGATTTTCAGAATACTTTTAATATGGTTGACCTGACTACCATGTTGAGAGAGGTTTGTATTCGTTACCCGGCTATTGTCCCTTTGGTCGAGTATTTGTATTGTCAACCTGCGAGGTTATACTTGGGGGATGATTACATATGGTCTGCTACTGGGGTCCAACAAGGAGATGACCCTTTGGGTTCCCTTCTCTTTGCACTGGTGTTGCATCCTCTGATTCTATAGATCCAGTCCAGATGTCAGTTATTGCTACATGCTTGGTACTTAGATGACGGGACTCTGATTGGGGATACAGAACAAGTGGCGACAGCTTTGCTTATGATTAAGGAAGAATGGCCTTCTTACGGGTTGGTTCTTAATGTGGCTAAAATTGAGATATTTTGGCCATCACTGGATCCACGTCACTCCACTCCCGATCTCTTTCCTTTAGATTTATCCCGTCCTTAGCAGGAGGTCAGGTTGCTTGGAGGGGCAGTCAGCACTGATTCATCCTTTGTCATGGGCCTTACTTGCAAGCGTGTTGAAAAGGTTATGACTTTGATGGACCGTTTAGTTGTTTTGGAGGATCCACAGTGTAAGTTAGCACTCTTACCAGCTTGTGTTAGGCTCTCTAAGCTGGTCTTTGCGAGTCACACTTGTCCACCATCCTTGTTTAGAGAGGCAGCTAATACTTTTGATCGGTATCTCCGCAGTGTTCTTCAGGGTATTATAGTTTCTGATGGTCTTGGTTTCGATGATTTACAGTGGCGTTTAGCTACGCTTCCTTTACGTCATGGTGGGTTAGATATCTATTATGCCACTGATGTCTCTGCATTTGCTTTTGTGGCCTCCCGTTTCTAGACTGTTGAGCTTCATAACTACATTCTTAAGAGTTGTGGTACAGTGCCTATGTGTGAGATTCTTGATGACACTGCTTTGCGTCATTGTCTACCCGATCTTGACCTTAATGCTATGGCTGTGAATGCTACCGTCCCCTCAAAACCACAAAAAGTTTGGCAAAAGCTTTCTACAGTAAGATCGTTGTAGGTCTTGAGAGGGAGTTCTAGTTATCTACTCGTCAAAAGGCAGTTATTGGATGCTTGCAGTCGGAACACGCAAAGGATTTTCTATTTGCCATTATGATGGAGGGACTTGAACAACGTATGTCACTGGTGGAGTATCGTTCTATTCTCCAGTACCATCTCATGATCCCTTTGTACTCTGATGATGGGCCTATGCCTTGTAAACAAAAAAAGTAAACTAGATGCTTACGGGGACCATGCAGCACATTGTAGACATTTTCCAGGTTTCAAATACCGACATGATCATGTTAGAGATATTTTATGTGATGCATTTTGGAGGGCTGGGGTATAAGTGAAGAAGGAGACTCCATTCAAATTTCTCACGGATCCGAATGAGGGAAGGTCGACACTTCATCTTGCGGATGTATTAATCTACAGTTGGTCTGAGGGGAGGTATGTGTGTGTTGATGTAACTAGAGCCTCTTCA
This sequence comes from Coptis chinensis, assembly GCF_015680905.1. Classification (NCBI taxonomy): domain Eukaryota; kingdom Viridiplantae; phylum Streptophyta; class Magnoliopsida; order Ranunculales; family Ranunculaceae; genus Coptis; species Coptis chinensis. The sequence goes on along the minus strand of NC_141463.1, from coordinate 77,564,462 downwards.
TTGGTAGGGCTTAGGAATGGAGTCTTTGAGGTGGGAGAAACAGCTAATAGAGCAGCGGCAGGGAATATTGAGAAACACGAGGAAGCTTGTAGGGTTAATCGGCCAGCATTGTTTCATTCCGTTCAGTTTCGACACTTTTAGTTTATTGGCACAACAGTCTGTTGAGCTCCTTGAGAGATTGCAGAAAGTGATGGACTGCAACGTAATGACAACTGGTTCTAACGAGTTTATTTTTAGGAGTATAGGATTTGCCATTCAGAAAGGACTTGTGGCGCATCTTGTTGTACGCTTGTCCTAATCATTTATAAAACTCGTTATAATTATCAATAAAATTTCCACCTGAAAAAAAAAATGTTTTGCACCCGCCCTCGCCAATGGCGGCTAGAATTGAAAAAAATAATTTGTTTACTATTAAATGTTAAAACCCATTGGACACATAAACGCCATCCCACTAACCCTATCTACTGTACTATTGTGATTTGGTGTTTTCACGCACCAAACCAAACCAATGGACTTATATATACAAGTTTAAATATATAAACAAGAGTTTAATTCTATAAATACAGTAAAAGCTTAATCACAATTTACAGTGTCGAGGTCAATCCTAGATCAAATTAAAAAGTGTGAATACACACTCATTTGTACAATTATAAACAAATGGCCATCATTTTGATGACTTAGTAATTAGTATTTCGTTTTATGTTTATCATAATTTAAGACTTTCAAATTTCAATTGAAACAAATCTTAGTGCAAAAATTTTAACTGATTAATTAGTAGTATTATAAAGGTCTTTTCAATCTCCATTCGCAAATTACTAATTTTGGTTTGCAAGATTTTGATAAGGATACATGGCAGTTCTCAACATCTAAATTAAAACTATATTTTTTTTGTTTTGTTTTGTTTGATAACGTCTTCTAACAACAATATCTAAGTTATTAATCTTGTAAAAAATTCTTAAACAGTGCCCAACACTTAATATTGGATCCAAACGAAAAGATATAAATGAACAACAACTAAGACCCTTAACATGACAACATATATATTGCATACATCGACACTGAACAAAGAGAGAAATCTTTATTACAATGACTTAATGATTCTCATTACAATCATAGTATTTATACTCATCATTACATGTGATCTGTTAGTTACAAGTTTGTTAGAGTTGAAGCTTCTATTGTAACTGCTTTTGCTAAGTTGGCATTGACTGAAGTCAATAACTAATTCTAGTTTATCTTCATTGTAGTATTTACTCTAATACACCCCCTCAAGCTATTGTGATTGAGCAATGAGCTTGATTAAGAAGCACCCCCTGAATCTGAAAGTTTCTTGACTGAGAGTTGCTTCTAAAGCATTTCAAATCTTGTAAAACTTAAACATTTAGTAAATATGTCAGCGATTTGATCTTGAGTACAAATATATTGAAGCTTGAGAACTTTGTTAGTGACTTGATCTCTGATGAAGTGAAAGTCGACTTCGATATGTTTAGATCTACCATGAAATATTGGATTCATAGAAAGTGCAATGACACTTAAGTTATCACACCATAGTATTGGTGGTTGATGTAAAAAAATTTGTGGATCCTTTAGAAAAGTGCACAACCAGGCAATTTCAGCAGCTGTATATGCTAAAGATCTGTATTCTGCTTCAGTCGAACTTCTTGAAACTGTATTATATTTCCTTGAACTCCAAGCAATAGGACTAGAGCCAAAAAACAGACATAATCCACTTGTTGATCTCCTGCTGAATGGGCAACCAGCATCAGAATATGTAGTAATAGTTTGTGATCCTTTTTGTAAATGAATCCCATGAGTAAGTGTACTTTTAAGGTACCTGAGTATCCTTTTAACTGCAACTAAATGACTTGTTCTGGGTTGATGCATAAACTGACATACCTGATTCACTGCAAAACTCAAATCCGGTCTTGTCTAGGACAAATACTTAAGACCTCCCACTAAAGACCTATACTCTATTGGATCATATAGTAAGTCTCCTGATAACCCGTAAAAACAAAACTAGATTACTCTAACCTCATTCTTACGGTATCAATTATTTTATTTCCTCCTCTCATATATATATATATATATATATATATATATATATATATATATATATATATATATATATTATATATATATATATATATATATATATATATATATATATGCAATATATAGAGTACGGAATTGTTCCACTCTTAACTCTCAAGACTTAAACAAATTCAATTACACAAACACAAGGAACAATGGTGAGAGTAATAAGATGTGAAATTTCTATACTATCATTCCCAACACAATAACAATAATAACAAGTCATAATTTAATAACTAATTTAAACTCTATTAATCTATTTGAACAATAACAATAATGATTCAAAATGAATTAAAACTAATTTAGAACTAAGATTATGAATAACTACTTATCAAATTAAAACAAACTAATTAATTGAATATAAAAACTAAATCTAAACTAAGTTATTTGAACTCATTAATGGAGTCTAACCTAATTTTCTAATCTAGATCTAGGTATGCTTAAGAGTTAGGTCTTCTTCATACAAATGGAGGAGACCAAATCCACTTTTTCGTGCATGGGCTGAGGAGCCATGTTTTGGGCCGGAAAATCGAGCCCAAAACCCAATCTCTTCAGTCCACAGGACCCTTTTCAGCTGGATCTGACTTTAGCAGGCTTTTTGTCCACTTTTGCTCCTCTGATTAGGTCAAAGCTTGGACCATTGGAAAGCTCTTTCCGAGCCGGTCGTTTTGTTATAAAGGTAGCCCAATTCCGAGGCCTGGACTTAATGGGGATGAGAAACTAGATGCAACTTCATTAAACTAACATCAAAGAATAATTTTATGAGAAATCGGAAACTTGATGCAATTACATTGAACTAAACTCGAATAATTATTAACGGGAAATTGGAAATTAGATGTAACTGCATTTAACTAACCTTAAAGAATAATTAACGGAAAATAACAAAAATGGATGCAAATACATTGAACTAACCTCAAAGAATAATTAATATGAAATATGAAACTGGATGGAACTGCATTGAACTAATCTCAAATAATAATTAATGGGAAATCAGAAACTAGAGGCAAATGCATTGAATTAACCTCAAAAAATAATTAACGAAAATCAAAAACTAAATACAACTCTATTATACTAATCTCAAAGAATAATTAACAAAAAATCGAAAACTTATGCAAATGCATTGAACTAACCTCAAAGAATAATTAAAGGGAAATCAAAAACTAGATACAACTACATTGGACTAACCTCAAAGAATAATTAACGGGAAATCGAAAATTGGATGCAATTGCATTGGACTAATCTCAAAGACTAATAATTAATGGGAATTGAAAACTATATGCAACTCTTTTGAATTAACCTCAAAGAATATTTAATGAGAAATTAGAAACTTCATGCAACTGAATTAAACTAACATGAAAGAATAATTAACGGGAAATCGGAAACTGGGTGCAATTGTATTGAACTAAACTCAAAAAATAATTAACGGAAAATCAGAAACTGGATGCAAATGCATTGAACTAATCTCAAAGAATAATTAACAGCAAATCATAAACTTGATACAAATGCATTGAAACAACCTCAAAGAATAATTAACGGAAAATCGAAAACTGAATGCAAATGCATTGAACAAACATCAAAGAATAATTAACGAAAAATCAGAAACTAGATTCAAATGTATTGAACAAACCTCAAAGAATAATTAACGGAAAATCGAAAACTAGATGCAAATGCATTGAACAAACCTCAAAGAATAATTAACGGAAAATCAAAAATTGGTTGCAAATATGTTGAAACTAACCTCAAAACATAGGTTAGTTTGGGATTTCAAAATTCTCGAAATTCCGACAAATCCAAAAATCGAAATTTACAATATTTTGACCCTTGTTATATTCGGAATTTCGACAAATTTCAAAATTATCAATATTTCTCTATTCTATATTTTTTTTTTTTTTGAAAAACAAAAATATTGGGCGGAATTTCGATATTCCGTTCGGAATAATAAACACTTGTTGTACTATATGTAGTGGGAATGCCTCGACAAGTATAGTTTTGCATTTATAAAGGCTAGGTTCTTTCCTTTTATAGAGAGTGGGTTTTCACGTTGCAAAAAGTTTGGATGGGTTATCAAAATAAATATTCAAATGTCATAGCTCTGCATATAGTTGTAAATGTTGTTCAGAATAATTTAAAGGTTGATTAATAACATATGGGATGATAAGTGGTGATTGAGGTTGATTTTGTATTTGTGGAGGTGTATTTTGGACTGGTGGAGTATTTGAAGAAGCATGACTTGTATGTGAATCAGAAGAAGTTGGAGATTGAGATGAGAAATGATGGTTTGAATTTGAAGTTTCTAACAAAGGTGGAATTTCTGAAGCAGTGTGTGGGAATAATAGAGAAACAAGATTATAAGATTTTGATGGGAAAGATGGAATAGATGTATTTGTGTGAGACTTGAATGGAAAATGATTTTCATTAAAAATGACACTCCTTGATGTGTAAACTCTGCCAGTGGAAATGTCAAGGCACTTGTAACCTTTATGGTCAGCACTATATCCAGTGAACACACACTCTTTACTTCTAGGTTCAAGTTTGGTTTTGGTGTATGGTTTTAACCAAGGGAAACATGTTGATCCATATACTTTCAATAGTGAATAATCAGGAGAGACATTAAAGAGTTTTTGATAAGGTGAAATAGAGGAAACTGAAGGTGGTAATCTATTTATCAGAAAAATTGCAGTCATGAAGATTTCCACCCAGTATTTAGGAGGTACATTGCTATGAGCAATCATAGTTCTTGCTAGTTCTAGTAAATGCATGTGTTTCCTCTCAGCAATGTCGTTTTGTTGAGGAATGTGAGGGCATGAATATTGAAGTGAAATGCCATTTTCTTGAAGAAATGATTTGAAAACAACACTTTTGTATTCTCCTCCTTCATCACATCTAAACACTTTAATCTTTATGTTCAACTGATTTTCTATATTTGACTTGAAAGTTTTAAAAACTGAAAAGACTTCAGATTTCCTATGTAATGGAAAAATCCATGTGAACTTGGACCAATCATCAATAAAGGAAACATAGTAAAGAAAGCCATATAAAGATGGAATAGAATAAGGTCCCCAAACATTACTATGTATTAACTATAAAGGTCTTGTAGTACAAGTACTTGATGATGTAAAAGGTAACATAGTACTTTTTCCTTGCTTACAAGTATTACAGAAAGACACTGAACCACAATGACCACTTAACAACATTTTATTTGCAGACATGATTTTATACAATGCGGAAAGAGAAGGGTGTCCAAGCCTTTGATGCCATATGTTGGTATTTGTCTTTATTCCAAAGAAAGCAAGAGAAGGAAATAAAACTTGACCAGAAGAAACATTGAAGCAGGTAGAATCTTTTGGAACAGATTAAATGGTTGAAGAGTTGAACTTTATTGGATATAGTCCATTCTTAGTTCTCCCTTGTAAAAGAGTCTTGCCCATGACATTGTCCTTTACCACAAAATGATTTGGACAGAAAATCATAGAACAGTTATTATCTTTAATAAACTTTTGAACAGATAGCAAATTTTGAGAGATTTCTGGAACATGAAGTATATCATTCAAATGAAATTTAGATGTAGGAGTATGTAAAGTAGTGGAACCTGTATTTGTAATGTGAAGTCCTTGGCCATCACCAACTAGAACTTTATCATTTCCAGAGTAAGGATAATGAAGAGTGAGATTGTTTAAGTCTGCAGTGATATGATTTGTGGCTCCGGTATCATCAATCCACTGAGATTCAGATGAAGGAGTATAATCTGATGTGTAGTAGGAAGAAGGTGAGTTATAACATGTGTTAGGAAAGTAGTCTTGTGTATTTGAGTTTCCAGATGAACTTGAAGCTTTCTGTGCTACCATTGCTTGAAGTTTTGCTGGTGGTTGACGTCCAATATAGGAATGATTCATACGATTATAGTAGTCGATTGCTGAGTGACCAAGCTTGCCACAGATTTGACATTCAGTTATGCCATTTGGATTAACAACAGGATTACAAGTCTTCTGTGTGTTATGATTGCTTTGAAAATTTCCTACTCCTCTGTTAAAACCACCACGGCCTCTAAATCTTCCTCTTCCTCTATAATTACTTGAGCCACCTCGATGAAAGTTTGAAGAGGATTCAAAACTGCCAGCATTCCTTGTAGTAGCAAAGGCTTGAGTAGAAACTTCATGAGCAATTTTCTGTCTTTCCAGAATGTTAATTTCTTCGCGTAAGAGTAAACCATACAACTCATCAAAGCTTGCTTCTTCAGTTCTAACTCGAAGAGATGTTGCAACTGGATCATATACCTCTTAGAACATGCTGAACCGTATCACCATCAGTTACTATGATATTTGCAGCAGCTAAACCATCACTTATTGATTTGATCTTCTGTAAATAGTCATGCATAGAATTATTTCCCTTTTTGATCCCTTGTAGTTGTTCTTTAAGTTGATGAACATGAGCACGAGTTGCTAAAGCAAAACGCTTTTCAAGTACACTCCATAACTCAGCAGCAGAATCAATACCTATCACATAAGGGAGAAAAGATTCCGAGATAGTAGCATTCATCCATATCAACAAGGTTTGATCTTGTTTAACCCATTGTAAATACTCTGGATTTTCTGTTTGTTGACCTTCATCATTGATGAGAAATTGGGGTGGACATTTACATGAACCATTAACAAAGCCAACCAGATTGTTACTTTTGAGGATTGGTTTGAACAATTGTTTCCAAAGTAGAAAGTTATCTTTAGAAAGTTTAACAGGAACGAATTGAGAGATGTTGATTGAGTTCATGTTAGTTGATGATGAAGTTATTGTAACAAGTATGTAATGAGAGAATCAATTTTGAGTAATAAAGACTTGATATAAAAGAACAAGAATCAAGAACAAGATCACTGAACTGTTGTGAAAAAGAAAATTGGATTTAACCTAATTCAATTGAAAAGAACTGAGAAGAAGATGATAACTAACTCAATTGATTGTAATGATGACAACATTGATTATCTTTAAGAACTTGAAACTTCTTTAATGGCATAAGAATTGAAATTTGAGATTGGATCTCAAAATCGCCTTTCGACTTGTTTGCTCTGATACCATGAACAAAGAGAGAAATCTTTATTACAATGACTTAATGATTCTCATTACAATCATAGTATTTATACTCATCATTACATGTGATTTGTTAGTTACAAGTTTGTTAGAGTAGAAGCTTCTATTGTAACTGCTTTTGCTAAGCTGGCATTGACTGAAGTCAATAACTAATTCTAGTTTATCTTCATTGTAGTATTTACTCTAATAGACACTAAAAATTATTGTGTAAATTTATAAATTTTTTGTAGTGTGATAGTTTGCAACACATTTGATCATAGCAGGAGTTGTTTAAACAAGAGTAACTAGCTACACATTAAAGCATTAATTATGGTATTAGTAGTATTGTTACTTCAAAAAAAAAATCATGAATTTGTGCAAACACTTATAAATATGTTTGATATGATGATCAAAACTTCAATGGCGTAATCTCATATCTAAACTTCAACGACAAAATCATTGTTATAAAATTTTAAAAATGTCATCGATGATTTTAGCGAAATTGAATTAATGATTTAACAAAAAAATGAATAAGGATAAACAAAAGCACAAAACCATATATATTCCCAATAGTAACTTGACACTGTTACGTTCTCTACTGGCACGAAAAACATGAGGACCATAGGCTTTTGCCATTGGTTTAACTTTTACCTTTAAGAAATCCAAAGAAATGTGACATACCAAAATTGCAGGTTTCGACCACTCATGGGGCAACCACTGCACCCTCAAACACAAGAATAGCCAAGCAAGTGTGATACAAATGACAGAAAGTCACCAAACATATTCATTGGAACCAGTGTTGAATTAGAACTTGCAATCTACACATTGGTTTATTATAAGAGCCGCTAGGTGACTACAATCACAATCGGTTCACATGCTTTTGTAATTCTTTGTCATCGAAATGTTGATGGGAAAATGATTACGACATTTTCGTCATGGCCAACAACTAAGTAAATAGGGAGTGTTCATAATATATTTGTTGAAATTAAATATTTAGAAACTTGTAGTGTTTTTTTTTATGATGGGATCCATTAAATTGTAGTTTTATGCTTTGTGATTCTTAATTTCAATCATATATTTAGATAAATTATGTGTTTTTGCATTGATGTTATATCATTTTGTAGGACTCCAATCCCTCAACCAACAATAATTATCCTTTTGTAGGACTTCAATCCCTCTAAACGTAATCTAGATGGGCTACTTAGTTTGTACAAAAGGAACTATGTAGCTAAACTATTATTAACAACAATAGCTATTGTTTATCTAGAAGTTTTTGCCTAGCACGCCTCTTAAAAATCCTTACTACATCATTAAAATTTGTGACATCTTGCTCGACGTGCATGGAAATAGGGGTTGTTAAAGATATTTTTTTATTTTATTTTTTTCTCCTTTGGTTGATGACGAAATATTAAGTTACAAGTTCTCTTCAATCAAGGTCAATAGTTTTTAGAGTGCTTCAGTGAGAACGTTATATATATATATATATACCCGTGCCCCTACGGCACGGTTTGTTATGAGATGCTTATTATTAAGTTGTTTGTGCAGTGACATTAATTTTGGTACACAATTATTTTCTTATGTGTGTCCTATGTGGTAATTTGTAGACATTTTATTTTAAATTGGAACTACACGTTTAATGACATACTTCCCTGCTTTGTGGATGCTAGTATGTGGTAACTAATGCAAAAACCCAATTTGAAGTCATGAATTGAACGCCAATTTTATCTACTGTACTATTGTTAAATGTATAGTTGTTCACATTTAATCTTTTTTTTTTACGAACAATATAAAGACAATAAGATTAATGTCAATAATTATAGTGTAACATTAAGCCATAAATTGTCGACAACACATTTTATTAATGTTTTACTAATCTTCTGAATTTCAAAGAGCACTTAATCGATGCTCTCTATGCATTGTGAATTGTTAGAAGACTCAAATTGGTTTGGTTTGCCAAAACCACACTGGCATTTTGGTTATGTTGAGAAATGTTCTTCGTTGTTTTTTCCAATCGCGACAGTCGACTTTAGGTGAGTTTTGTAAATGTGGTTGTATATTGTTAAGACTGCTATGTTGAGAAATGTTCTTCGTTGGTGACGATCGATTTTAGGTGAGTTTTGTAAATGTGGTTGTATATTGTTAAGAAGGCTTTTGTTGGCCCGAGGTGTGAAGGTGCGTATGGGTTTATAAATCGAGAGTTTGTCTTCATTGAAAGTAAGAACTTTATTGCTTGCCACATTGAGTGTTTTGGAAAGGTTATCCATTTTGTGAGAACTTTATTACCTACCCTATTGGGTGCTTTGGAAAGATTATTCATTATGCAAATAAACATTTATATGCCGATTAGAGAAAATAACACATTTAAATGATATAAACAAACTATCACTAAGGATGCAACAAAAAAAAAAAATGTGAATGTGAATGAATTTATGGATATAGCGTTTTCGACAGAATAATTTCCCTTCTTTTAAACTACAACAAGCTTGATCCTAACCAAAGTTTTTTTCATAAAAAAAAAAAATCGAATGTGAATGTGAATGAATTTATGGATATAACGTTTTTGATAACCAATCACTGTATATAATAATTGAATTGAGGATGGATGGATGGTTGTATGATTTATTTTATTATTATTATTATTATATTTTTTTATATTTTTTTTTATTTTTATTTTTTTTTGACATTGTAATTCATTAGAAGTATTATGTCTCATGCATTACAGTGTAAGAAATGAAAGATATTAAAATATGAGTACTATGTACCTTTCTAATAGACTAACCAAGGAAATTCGGAGGAATGTTCTTAAGTTATGAATTCATTAAAACTGAAATTGAAATGATGAAAAAAACATATTGCTACAATATCTTAGAAAATAAATATTGCAACTCATATATTAGTTGAGTAATTTTGATGCAAAAGAAAAGTTGTGAGTCCGCCAACTTGTATTTACGCATTCCATATGAGATAGTTGACTAAGTCTTTATGAGTGCATATACATGACTCTTTACGGTCTGTCCTGAAGAAAAGCCAAACGTTTTTACATATAATGAATTACACTGACAGATGAAGAAAGCTAAAATTGATGTTATAAATTTAATTCCGTCCCACCACTGAGGAAGTACCATTTATAACTTCATTAATTCGAGATCTATTATAGTATGAAATTTAGACATTGAAAACAGGCTTATGGGGGAATGCGATGCCTAAGCTTTTGGCATGTGCCACTTTCACCCAACCGGATCAACTTGTACCGGAAAGTTTTCTTGCGGCGTGTGGTGTGCTAGGTGAATAAAGGTGTTTAGTATGAAAAAATGTTCCACAACTCGATTTGAAATTGATCCCCGGTTTTCATTGCAAGTGCAAATTGGCGTCATCAATTGAATCAAAGTACCTCCCTAAATTCCTTATTCCACTACTACCAACCTGCAATCTTCAACATTAACCTAAAAAAGAAGAGAAAAGTTAAAAATACTATAACAAAACAATCTACCAATCAAATTAAGATAATTCCATAATGAGGAGAAAGTTCATTGACGATATAACACAACCATACACCATGAACACACATACACAATATGTTTAGTCAATGCAATATATTTGGGATAATTAAGAGTGACGCAGGTATCCTACCGAAGATCGTCCATTCAACAAAGCATATCAATCCAAAGATTGCAATATGCTTAGACACATTTATAAGGAAGTTATATGTCATTAGATATATAGTTATTTACAATAGTATTGTTCCCAATAATGCGGTAAAAATGGAAACTTAATAACAACACAAAAAGTAGATATATAAAAGGTATACAATTCCAAATTCTTGTAAAACTTGAGTACAAAATATAATCAAATGCTTAGTATAAAAGTGGCTTTTACAGACAATGGGTAGACTTCGGCTCCACGTAAAAATCAATTTAAACCATCAACGCGTCGTTGGCTTCCTAAAATTTCCTTGACTATAAAGTCATTCGCCCATGTCGCTTTGAACCGAAAATATCAGGTAAACCACAACTTTAGTTTCCACCTTTTTTTAAGTGTATCATCAACATAAAGAAAAACAAAAAATATAGAAATTTGGGAAGTTACATACAAAGGAACATTACATAGAGAGAGATTTTTTTTTTGGGAATAAGATAAATATGATACTAAAGGAAACACATGGAAAGAAAAGAAAACAATATAGACAAAGAAAATGAGAGGGAAGAGGATGCGTGGGAGGAACTCTCATGTTAAGTAATGGAAACCCTTATTCGAGGTAAAGTCACGATTGGCGGAGCCGTGTTTTGACATGTAAGGAACCGGGAGGAAAAATCCAATTGAAAGCACAAAGAAAATTATAGTAATCAGGAAAACCTTGCAATATATGGTTCATTCAATGCAAAGAGAATTATGATAGTTCAATCTCAAAAGCAACGATCTTGTAGCGGTATCAATCTCAAAAGGAAACGTTAGAACTTGACTAAAAGCTCCATGCCGAAGTAATGCATTACAACATTTGCATTTTTTTTTCTTATGTATCTCTAAAGTCCGATATAAAAGTGAGATGTTTGTAAGGACCGTAGTAGGGTTCCAGCCACGACCCGATCCCCGACTTCAAGGGAATTTGCCAAGAAGAGGCGGAGTCAAGTAGTCGTAACCCTTGAATGTTTCTCCAAGCCGAGGCCGGTTTTAGGCAATTCAAAACTGCTTGCAATTTCCTTATAAATCCACTCAATGAAAGCCCTACTCCACCCCTCAGTATATAGTATCCACCTTCATCCGGGGAATGTATTTTTATTGACACAATGTTTCTTGAGACACTTATTTTATAATATGTATGTTGCTTACGAATAATCATTTGAAAGACCAATAATTGTGACATTCATAAATCAATTAGGTTAGCAAGTTACCACCAAGCAGGGGAAAGGTATTCCATGCTAGCTATAGTTTGAGGCTAATGATGAAGCAAAATGTGACCAAGCAATTTATAACCAAGATGAAACCAAGACCATAGCAACTACACATCAAGTACACGACAATAGATCAAATCTTCAATTATGATTTCAAAAAACCCATTTGTGAAAATTCAAAGAATTGGCATTCAGTTATGAGTTAAGATTACTTAAGACTTTGTCCAAAGTTAGAATTTTCCTCTTAAGTTTCAACCAATAGGCAGTTGTTTGTAAGCCCAAACTACATCTTTCTCTCACAACCGAAGAACAATGAATCTTGTTAGCTCTGAGGATAAAAGTCTATTTCCTATACCACCCCCCTATATTACATTACATGAGGTTGTTGGGCTTATAGCATGACCATCACATAATCATGTCTATCATTTATCTATACCATCACTTAACATTATCATACATACATTTAAATGAAGTAAGAAACAATCATCATAAACGAAAAGTAACTACACAAAATACGAAACCAATGCAAAGCAATGCAAATTTAAGCAAGAATGAGAAGGCATCTCTTTTAGGTCCCCAAGATCTTATAGCGAGTGTGAGAGCTTTTCAAAGCTCTAGTGTTAACAAAACTCTAGGGTACAAGATTTACAATCACACACATCCTTGGTTTTCATAAGCCTACACCACCACTTTAGACCTAGGCTCTAAAAAATTAATTAACTAAACCCCATATGTTTTCGGAATGTTCACATTATGGGGAAGCCCTATTAGTGCACATTCATGAACTATAACTTTTTTTTAATGTCGATGTACACAGATTTGAGTTTTACAAATATTGAAGAAGATTGAAATAGTTTACCAGCTTGGAGTTAAATGGGCACTAATGGAAAATGGTAAACCTGAAAAAAAAAAAAAAAGAGAAAGGGCAAAGGCGAATTATTAAGTTGAACAAATATATAATTGAAATTGATCGATGCATGCTTTGTAGACCTTTCACACATTACCCAATGGATACCATTGTTATAGAAACAAACTTGTACAAATTTTGTCTATAAAGATCTTTGACAAAGATGTAAGAAAGCATAGCATTGAACCAAACAACCCCATGTACTTTGACTTTCTTCTTCAATGGTCTTTTCATTTACAAAGTCAATCGTTTGGGAGAGGAAAAATGGTTGATTTAGATGGAAGCTTAAGGTTTTATGATAAATGTTTAAGAGATAAAAGGAGATCGAGGACAAAATCCGATGGATAAATATAAATCAAATACTAAAGAGAAATAGAAAGTAAAGGGGTTTTCCCCTTTGAAGTGCCAAACTTTCAAGCATATAGTTAGAGAGTGGCTTTGTACTAATGGGAAGTGTCAACGTATCGAAATCAAAATTACATGCACCACGAGAAAGAATATAATGCTGAAAATCTTCAAAAGTACCTCCGCTCCAAGGTGACCCGTGCAAAGTTCTGGAATTTACAAACACTGAAATCAAAGCGAAAAATTAAGAAAAAGAAACGAAAAGTTTAGGAAACCAATTGTTGATAAATTGGCTAGCAAAGGGCCGATGATAATGTAATAATTCTTTAGCTATGCCATATTAGTAGACACTGTGGTCTTGGAGCCATTATTATTTTTCTCTTAACATTTAGTAAAAAGATTAATAAGGATGATTGGGATTTATACAAATTTAACCCAGAAACAATTGAAATTGTAAAGGCACAATTTGGTCATGCGCCATAGTAAGCTCAAATTATAGAATTCAATTACACTTTATGGCAGCAAAAAGTTCATGCGCCAACATCATGATGAAGAGGTGATAAAAAGTTAGGAATGAGCACCAATAGAGAAGGAAGTAAACAACAACTTACGAGAACCCGCTAATCGGAACAACAACTTTTTTAGCATTAGAGAGAAATTGGTTGCATTTTTCTTCTCTTTAGGTGTTTTAACGTCCCAATAAATAGTCCATTATTCTTGAGACTTTGAGAGAGGAAGGTTGCGAGAATTATGGAGTGAGAAACTGAAGTGTTGTCTTTGCCCAAGCCTAAGCCCAAAACACTTTTTTTGTTATCAGAAATTATAATAGTTATAAATGACAATTAAGATTAGCGGAAAAAATATATATATATGACAATTATAAGTGAAACCCCTCAAGTCATTCAAGAAATTTAATTCATTCAAAATGATCACACCGCAAGACATCGCCCCGATCTAACTTAGATCCCCAAAAATCCCCACCAATGCATGCATGCATTGAATTTACAACATTTAATTCATTAAATAAATCTTTTTAAATGCCTTTGAGAATTAGAAACGGTTTCAAACGTTCTAAGTCATACACGCGTGCCTCTCTTCAGGATCCCCATGCACATCAAACTCAGATCCCAAGGCGATCCGGCCTCTCTTTGTCCGCCATTGTGTTTTATTATAATAGATATATATATATATATATATATATATATATATATATATATATATATATATATATATATATATATATATATATATATATATATATATATTTTTTTTTTTTTTTTCCTTCTTTTGCATATACAGTTCCCTTATATCAAGGCAGGCCCTTGTGTTTCAAAGGGCCCAATGCAAAGTCTGAAAAATTGGGATTTTGTATGGGTTTCTAACATTATAGTTGGCTTTTAAGAGCTTCACGGGGCCTTTATTTTTTTTTATTGGGGGCCTATGCAAAGCCTTATACAACATAGGCCTAGGGCCCGCCCTACCTTATATGAACATTGTATGTAGATTACATCAATCTAGTGTCCTGCATTCAATCATTTACGTGTTTGTAAAGGTAAGATTTGGTCAGGCCTTATAATTATCAGATAATTGGGGAAGAAGGAGGTTTGATATGGATTTGATTGAGTTCTTTCCGGACGAACTGCTTACGTATCTAGCTCTCTCGGGGGAGCCAGAATCAAGTCAGACGTAGTTCACGATTTGGGATGAATGATTTGGTGTTATCTCTTCTGGAGAGCCTAGGGGGAAGATGGAGAGTAGAGAAGAAGCATAGAATTATCCTTTTTAGATAATGTCTCCTCTTGATTTTATAGCCCATCCACTTAATGTGGTCTTGAATGAGCTTTAATGCAGATGTACTAAAGTGCATGGTTGTTCTTACATAATTGTTGTAATTTATGCCTTTCCATCTTTGAGCGTTACAAGACCTGGTTGTGTCTTGGTATAAGCGATTTGGTTGCGATCATGGTATGAGCGACCTGGCAGGTCTTGATATAGTGACGAGTTGTGTTGGACACGTGTGTAATATACGTTGGTTGTGTATATTAGTCCCTCACACAACCCCCTCTCATTAGGTCGTTCGTAGGACGATCTGATGAGAGATTAACTCCACACGTGGGAAGCACACCGGTTATGTAATGATTGAAGATGAGAATGATGCTGCTTTGACAAGTACTAGATTAATCCTAGAAGTGTAGGCCCTCAATTAGTGAGAAGATTGTAACTCAAAAAAGCATTTGGAGCTTAAGTGAGCATTCTGCTCTAGTACGTTTTGAAGTTCGTGTGAGCATGCTTATAACACCCCGTGTTTTTATTCTTTTATTTTTCCTAATAATAATAATAGTGAATAATAGATAAAATAATATAGGATAACTATCAGCTTAGGGATAAAAGTCTCGTAAGTAATAGATAAGTGTTGTCCTTGTTTTTCGGTGAGTTTTCTCACAGTAGAGTTTTTGAGGAAAAAACACAGCGAGAGTTTTAGAAAAAAAAAAAAAAAAAAAAAAAAAAAAAAGGTTTTGAGTTTTGAAGAGAAAGATCGTCTTTTTATCGCATTTACCAACGCGTCGGTCTTTCTTCGGTATTGCTTTCGGGAAGTTGTTCGGTTTTAAAAACTGTGAGTAGTCTGAAGATGTTTATTTTGTTTAATTATGTGTTTCTGCTAAACATATTCAATAATACTGTTTTACATATTCGAGATATTGTAAACTCTGTAATGGTGCCGACGGATACAAAATTTTGAAATACTTCTGTAAATAAAACTATGAAGAATTTTAGCTTTTAGCTGTCGAAGCCTTGACACCTTGACACCGGTTGTTAATGTCGTCGCCAGCAGATCCAAATCGTCCCATATATTTTGGTTGTGTTTGAATGATGGGTTTTTGTTTAATTGTGTGGTGATGTTAACTGTTTAGTTTGAATTTTGATTGATGATGGGGGTTGTGTTGGTTTTACTTGGTTGTTGGTCGAGGGATGGTGAGGAATATATAGGCTGTTATGGTGTGGTTAAAGCTTGAATGTCCATTAATGGCGTAAAAACGCGATTTTTGGAGGAGTGATAGAATTTACATGGGATGGTATCGGCATACTGGGTTTTTAGGGAGGAGTCAAACTGCTGGGATGAGGGGGCGGTATAGAGGACTTGGTGGTGGCCGGAATTCGCGGAGGAAAGCTGCTGATCGTGAGGAAGAAGAAGAGATCATGTTCCTCTTAGGTGGGCTTGGGCTGTTTTGTTTGGGTTGTTTTTGTTTGGGCCGGAATTAACTTAAAAGGTTTGAGTTGGGCCTGATATGTGTTGGGCATGGGCTTGAGGTTATGCTTAAAGGGTTGGTACGGTTATAAGTGATGAGTCTAATCAAATTTAATTTGTTTGGGCCGGTCTGTTCCTTTTATTTGAGCCGGTTTCTCATTTAAGTTGATTTGAGCCGGTTTCTATTTTTGTTAGTGGCTGGGTCATTATTGTTTTAAGTGGATCTGTTTCTTTTAGATATTTCTAATTGGGTCCGACCCATGACCTTAACCATGCCATGAGCCCATGAGCCATGCACTTTGACTTTAGCCATGAACCATGGCTATGACCATGAACCAATTGAACATGGAAATGACAGGTTGACTTTGACTGTTGACCAGAGTTGACTTTGACCAGTTGAGCCAATTTGATTTTTTCCTAAAATTATGATTCGGTCTATTAGGATAAGTCTAGGACTATTAGCATGTTTGACTTAGGCTAAGACCTTTCTAAAATACTTTGTACGCGTGTATTTCTTGCTTTGTGATTTTTGGTCTTTTACGATACACAACGTTATGACACTTATACATCCATGAAATTAATAACGCGTAAACCAAAAATACTTGAATCAAGATATTCCTTCGTTCTCTGAAATAATGTATGCAATAAAGTTCAATAATGCGTAAACAAAATTTACCGCACTCTTTTAGAACTTTCCACGCCTCAAGTTTTGGAATTGAGTTTTATGACCGTTGATGTCATATGTTAGGTGGGCATTTATTAAATGTGCCATAAATGGCCCGTTAAGCGTTATCGTGGGTATTCATTGAATGTGCCATGAATGACCAGATTCTTTGGACTGCCCTAGAGAGGAACTAAGGTATTCGCCTTGCGGATTAGTTGTATTCTTTGATTATGCGAGTGTTTGGGTTTACTTTTGAATACCTAATATAATATCTACATATGTTATATAGAAGTTCTAACTTCTTTTACAGGAGGGTAGGACTTAATAATATTTTGTGCAGGAACGCGGTCCTACCCTTATACAGCAGTGGATATCGGTAAGTTTTAATTCAATGATTTAGATATTAAAACGAGTTATTAGAATGAGTTAATATAATAGAAGTTTTGCTTGGGAAGAAACTATGCCGGTTGAAATGACGGAACTACTTGTCTTCCAAGCTGAGAATGATTAAGTTATGGAAAAATATAACGTGATTGTTTGGATAATTAAAGTATGATAATGGTTTTATGTGGTTAGTCTACTCATACGGCAAATTCCATTTTCTTTGACCCATGTTTTGCTTTGTTGCAGCGTGGGTGTGTTCTTGGGAACATAGGTGGAAAGCGATTATGGAACCATGGCGTTTGATTTGGATTTGATCCGGGCGAATCCGTTAGTTCTTTTATTAGGTCCATTATTTTTGGAAGTATGTAATAACGTAGTTTCATATTCATCATGGAATGAGAATACGATGTTGATGACCTATTATTCTTAGAATGTTATATTGATGATTTTTGGATGGAAGATAGACTTTCATAAAATAATAAAGAGAATTTTTGAAGATTATTTTTGTTGTTAAGATTTTTATGATGTGGGTTTTAGGTTTTGACATGTGTTATATCCACCCCGTCATAGCCTGGGTTTTTAGACAATTGAACCGAGTGATGTTTCATATATTTATATTTCAAATATTCATTTTTTTTAATTGTTTAGAAATTCGGGTTGTGACAATGCTACTCTAGTGAGCGTAGGTCTAGGGATCCATAGTGCTCGAGTCAGTGTTCTGCTTGGGTGAGCATAGGTCAAGGGACCATTTAGTGCTTATGTAAGTGTTCTGCTCGAGTGAGCGTAAGTCGAGAGACCTTTTAGTGCTTAAGTAAGCGGTTTGCTCGAGTGAGCATAGGTTGAGGGACCTTTTATCGCTTATGTAAGCGTTCTGCTCCAGTAGGTCAAGGGACCTTTTAGTGCTTATGTAAGCGTTCTGCTCGAGTGAGCGTAGGTTGAGGGACCTTTTATCGCTTATATAAGCGTTCTGCTTTAGTAGGTTAAGGGACCTTTTAGCGCTTATGTAAGCGTTTTGCTCCAGTAGGTCAAGGGACCTTTTAGCCCTTATGTAAGTGTTCTGCTCCAATAGGTCAAGGGACCTTTTAGTGCTTATGTAAGTGTTCTGCTCTAGTAGGTCAAGGGATCTTGTAGCACTTATGTAAGCGGTCTGCTCTAGTAGGTCAAGGGACCTTTTAGCACTTATGTAAGCATTTTTGCTCCAGTAGGTCAAGGGACATTTTAGCGCTTATGTAAGCGTTCTACTCCAGTAGGTCAAGAGACCTTTTAGCACTTATGTAAGCATCTGCTCCAGTAGGTCAAGGGACCTTTTAGTGCTTATGGAAGCGTTCTGCACTGAATTGATCCTAGAAGTGTAGATCATCAATTAGCGAGAGTTGATGGGCTATGTAGCCTCTGAGCTCGAGTGAGTGTATAGTCATTCAGAACGTTTGAGCTTTGGATAGCGTTTGAGTTCGTTTGAATGTTTTGCTCTTAGAAGCGTTCTACTCTTAGTTGACCCTAGAAATATAGGTCTCTAACTAGCGAGAAGTATTAAAGCTAAGTAACCTGTGGGCTATGTAGCCCTGAGCTCGAGTGAGCATTTAAATATGGAGAACGTTTAAGCTATGGATAACGTTTTAGTTCGAGTGAGTGTTATACCCAGGTGGGCGTCGTGACCCAAGTGAGTCTGCCTGCTCTAGTGGGCGGGTGGCTCTAGTGAGCGTCTTGATTTGGAGATCACAGTTAATAGCTAGCCTTGAATTGGCATGACTATAGCTAGCCCCAGTTTTAGAGTTTGATTGACCTGTAAAAAATATGAGCTAATACCATAGATGCGGTAGTAATTCTGGAGATGCATAGAGTATAATAACTTAATTGAACCTATTTAGATGGTACTGACTAGCCCCAGTTTGGAGATGGTTGTGACTAGCCCCCAGTTTGGAGCTTGATTGACCTGCACTAGATCGAATTGATATCCAAAAGGAATTGGAACAAAAGAAATGGTAATTTGGAGATAAATTGAGCATTGAGCTCAAATCGTAGCTGGATTGTACTTGCGCATATGGCTGTTGGGAGCCGCAATTCAGAGTGTAGCTAGCCCCTAGTTTGTGATGTAAAATGACTTGACAAGGAGTGAGCTGTAGAAAATGAGATTAGTTGTATTGAAACTTAATACGGTAAATGTGTTGCACGTAAATTGTTCTGAAAACTTCAAGCTCAAAAAAGACTCAAATTCGGATGAGTGGTAAGCCTTGTCAGAAATCATAATATGATCAACGCTAACTGACGAAGATGTCAGCTTTGGACGACCTGCAAGGTGGTATTTAGGAGGTACGCTGCTGATTTTGGCATGCATGTCAATGATATGGTCACTCTCTTTTTATGATACCTGTTCGCCAACTTGTACTGGATATCAAGAATTGGAAATACAGAGTATAGTGTAACGCTCATGGGTTGTTAGTAATTAATGGAAATGATTTTATATTTATTTGAGCTAAATAAATACAAAGTATAGTGTAACGTTAATATTCATGTCAAAAGAAGACTAATGAACAATGAAACGGTTGAAAAATGACTTTTCTGTCGATTTCAAGATTTGTCATATTAGATGGATCGCCAGCTATGAGTGGCTTAGTAGAATGTCATGCACAATGACTGTTTTGTAGCAAGGCAACCTTTTGGGTTCTTGAACCACCAATCGGCTTAAATGTGAACCAGCAGCAGTCTTTACTGGCATACGGTCCAAGTTTTGAGGTCGCATGGTGTGGAATGTGAGCAGAACTAATCAATTTTCAAACACATAGACCAGCTCGCATGTTTTTAATTATGTTCCAGTTAACAAATTATCTAATGACCGTTCTTAATTATGTTCTAGTGAACAAATTATCTAATGACGATCTCAAAAAGTGAAAACATCTTGATTAACCGACTCCTCGATTTCAACCAGATCGAATTACTTGTCGTTTACAAAATTAACTATTCTCAAAAATTAATTGTAGAGAAGTTTTGAAAGGGGTACTTATCTTATTGGTTAGCAGTGACCTGGTCGCCATTCATTGATTTGACAGATTATTTTCCTCCAATTGCCGCTTTTGACTGATTGACGTTGCAATCTTATAAGCTCCGATAGATTTCCACTTCGATTACACGCTTCGTGAGCTTGGAAATTGAAATCTTTAGAAAGATTGAGAGTAGAGTAGATGATTTTCCAAGAAATTTGATCCACAGACGGCGCCAATGTAATTAAATGTAAGATTTGGTCAGACCTTACAATTATTGGATAATTGGAGAAGAAGGAGGTTTGATATGGATTGACTGAGTTCGTTCCGGACGAACTGCCTACGTATTTAGCTCTCTCAGAGGGAGCTAGAGTCAAGTCAGACGTAGTTCACAATTTGGGATGAATGATTTGGTGTTATCTCTTCTGGAGAACCTAAGGGGAAGATGGAGAGTGGAGAAGAAGCATAGAATTCTCCTTTTTAGATCATGTCTCCTCTTGATTTTATAGCCCGTCCACTTAATGTGGTATTGAATGAGCTTTAATGCAGATATAATAAAATGCATGGTTGTTACATAATTATTGTAACGTCTAGCTTTCCATCTCTGAGCGTTACGATATCTGGTTGTGGTCTTGGTATAAGCGACCTGGTTGCGGTCATGGTATGAACAACCTGACATATCTTGGTATGAGCCACCTGACAGGTCTTGATATAGTGATGAATTGTACTAGATACGTGTATAATATACGTTGGTTGTGTATATTAGTCCCTCACAGTGTTCATTTGTAAATGATTAATTATTAGATTCACTTGTTATTGCATTAGATCAATCAAATTCCGTTGCTCGAAATGTTGACCCAACACTTGTTCTACCACATTTTTGGGATCATAGGTATAGTTATCTTAATCGCCGTCTTAAAGCACTGAAAGTGATTTCGATCATTATATATTATTTTTATTAATTTATTTTGACTGGAAATATGTCAAATTTGTTGTATCGTATCAAAATTGTAAAACTTATTACCAATTACATACCCTAGAACTTATCATGTATATAAACATTTCTACACACTCTCAATTGTACACATAGCAATTCGAACCCATAGCCTACTTTCATACGTGTACAATTTCAAAATTAAAACAACCGGACAAGACTCAAGAGTATACCGGGTCAAATTTGTTGGGTATAACTCGTCAGTTATTGAGACGGATTCATAATCAGGCCCAGCCCAGACCATTGACAGCCCTAATTGGTATTCCTCGAGATCAACATTTACCCGCGACTATGTCTAACAAAAGCCAATCTTGAACCGTACGATCTAGGTTTAACCCTAACACATACATTCTCACGACATATAAATACTCAACTCCACTTCCATTCTCTTCCTCACGCTTTAGTTTTATTTCAGCCTCCCTCTCAAGTAAAAAAAAAAACCTTGTAAACTTACACAGAGGCTAAGGAGACAGCAAACTGTCCGCCTTGACAAGCAACACTGCTTATCTTGGCCCTCATTTTTGTTATCACATCTTAAAATACTAATTTTTTTTTTTTCAAATGGCACCAAAACAAACAAAAGCGGAGAAAAAGATTGCTTATGATCACAAACTATGTGAACTTCTAGATGAGTTCAATCAGATCTTGGTTGTTGCTGCAGATAATGTTGGGTCGAATCAATTGCAGAATATTCGTAGAGGTTTGAGAGGTGATTCTGTTGTTCTTATGGGGAAGAATACTATGATGAAAAGAACTGTTCGACTTCATTCTGAGAAAACTGGGAATAAGGCTTTTCTTAATCTTATTCCTCTTCTTGTGGTACGTTGTTTTGTTTTGTTTTGATTATTTATTTTGAGTGGTCAGTGATTAATTTTGTTTTTGTGAAGGGTAATGTTGGGTTAATCTTTACTAAGGGTGATTTGAAGGAAGTTAGTGAAGAGGTTGCTAAGTATAAGGTATGCTTTTGTTTTTTTAATATTTGTTATATGTTTATGTCTTGTTGTTGCATAATGTGTGTAGTAGAATGAGTAGTTTTTAGTTATATGAAGAAATAAGGAAATTTTATACAATTGTTGTAATAATTTGATGTTGGATTATATTGTTTGTGGTTTGTGGGCATGTGTGTTTTATATGTTGATTGAAATTTACTATTCGTGGTAGATTTGCAACATGCCAGTTTAATTGAAGATTTAATAGTAAAGCATGTGTTGTGATGGTTCTGTTGTTTTAAACGTAGGGTAGAATTGTTTTTTGCTTCCACTTTTGTTCTCTTTTTATTTTTGATAATGGCCTTCACTTTCAAAATGGTATGTATATTTTCAATTTTTGTTGTTTGTTTGACCATTTACTTGTACAATACTCATTGCTCACTGAGCCAAGTAAGCAATGGACATGGCATGAGACTCAATTGATGTTTTGCAGTCTTTGTAGGTTGTTATGTCGGGAATGTTGATAAAAAATGCATTTACAATTTTGAGTTTTGAAACACGGTGATATTTTGATAAGTATTTACAAATTTTGATCACTTTAAATAATAATTGTGTTAGAAACACCTATGAAGTATTTAGCCTATATGATATGTTTAGTTTTGATTCTATTGGAAAGTGATTGCTAATTTGCTGGGAAATAAATAAAGACAACTCTTTTATTTCAAAGAATGATGTTATACAGTCATTTTATTACCCATTTTAATTGTGAGCTTGTATGATTATGTAACACGATCTTTGAAATCTGATTTGAAGTTCTGCACGAGAACTTCCCCACTTGTTTGTCCTGGCACTTTTAAGTATGTGGGCATTTGACCTGAAGAAAAAAAGCAGTGTTCCATTTTCTCTTAGAATGGGTCTCTCGTAAACTTCAGGGAGATTTACTTCATTATTTTTGGGTGAACCTCTGTAAATATTAATACTAGCAGAAGGTTCAGTAAATGATGAAACATTTTTCAATCATTTATTTTGTGTATTTCATTATCTAAAATTAATATTTTTTTAGACACTAGACAGCATAAAATTCATTTTTCATTTCAGATTTTAGTTATTAACAAAGATAATACGGATATAGTTGCTCGTCTAACTTTGTTTTGATCAGAAGAAATTGTAGCCGTTTTGTGCAAGTATTTTTGTGCTTATACGTGCTTGTGTATAAAATTCTTTTTAGTTTTTCTTGTGCACCAAACGGTTGTAAGGAAAATTGGTAATTGAAGCTCTTTTTTCCTCATTCGGTCCTTGGGAATTTCCTAGTTTTTTTTTATGGTTTGGCTGAAAGTTTTGTATAATATAAATTGATCGTTCTTAATTTCTTCACAGGTTGGAGCTCCTGCTCGTGTTGGTCTTGTTGCTCCAATTGATGTTGTTGTGCCTCCTGGGAACACAGGGCTGGACCCATCCCAAACTTCCTTCTTCCAGGTTTAATATCCTTTGTCATTTTGACCATCATTTGTCAAAACATTTGCCTTTTTTGACCCTTTGTGTGTGTAGGTGCTCAACATCCCTACAAAAATTAACAAGGGTACAGTTGAAATCATAACCCCTGTAGAGCTCATCAAGAAGCACGACAAGGTTGGTTCTTCTGAAGCTGCCTTGCTCGCTAAGTTGGGAATCAGGCCCTTCTCATATGGTCTTGTTGTCCTCACTGTGTACGACAACGGCTCAGTGTTTAACCCTGAAGTACTTGATCTCACCGAGGATGACTTGATGGGGAGGTTTGCTGCTGGTGTTTCCATGGTCACTTCACTCGCATTGGCCATCTCATTCCCAACACTTGCTGCTGCACCTCACATGTTCATCAATGCATACAAGAATGTTCTTGCCATTGCAGTTGCTACAGATTACTCTTACCCACATGCTGACAAAGTGAAAGAGATCCTCAAGGTACTATTGTTGTACATTATTGCCGACTTTTAATTCAGTATACCCTTTTACTTTTAGTTTATTGTGCATTTTTTTGGATTCTGATGGTTTTGTTGTACACCATTGTTCATATGTGATTTCCAAAAATTTCAGGACCCAAGCAAGTATGTAGTTGCTGCTGCTACAGTTGCCGCTGCAGATTCTGGTTCTGCACCTGCTGCAGCAAAGGAGGAAGAGAAGGAAGAACCAAAAGAAGAGTCTGATGAGGACATGGGATTTAGTTTGTTTGATTAATCTATTTTAGTGGTGCCGGTTTGTAGTAATAGGTTGCAGAGGGATAGTAACATTATCTTAGTGGCGTAGCAATCTTTAATAATGTGGATTCTGTGTTAATTTTTATTTTATGTTTGACTGCAGTAAGCTTGGATATATTTTAATTTCGATTTTATTAAGTTTTCTACTCCGTTTACTTTGTCGTTTCCAAGTAGTTTTGGCCAACTGGTTGATTGGGGAACTTTGCTAGAAGTCACTCAATAGTAATGGGTTGCCTCTTTATTGGGTAAATTTTTTTCAGCTTTACTACCTCTGCATTGGTGATACTTTCCAGTCAAAGGTTTTGATCAGCTATGTTCTGTGGCAAATTTGCTAATATAGTCAAGCTGGTATACATATTTGTACATTCAATTACCAAAATCTCATTTTGATTTATGTTGATTAAATTATACTGTGCATTTTGGTACTCCAACTCACTATGAGGGGGTGATAGTTGGTGACATGTAGCTAAGTCACAATGAGGGTAGCACTTGCTACTGAGATTTTCACTGAGTTGTTAGTTTTGAACGGAATACTGATATATTCATAGAGTTGTGAGTTTCGGACTTGAATGCTTTATTTTGTCTCGTGTGTGTTTTTAAAATTTTATCGGTTTTTTTTTCGGAAGGAATGTTTCATTCTGTCTCACATTTTTTTTTTTTTTTCTTAATTTTAGACCGATGTTTCATTCCGTTCGGTGTGTTTTTTTATTTTTATATTCAAGTGAAATCATGCATCCCATTCGGTATTTAAAGTCACTTTTGCATTAGGCATCTTCATTTTGTTTTTCACCAAAACGGTAGCAAAGAAGAGAAATTGAGCTTATGTGGAGGTGAAAAACACTTACTTGTATTGGGAATGCTCTTAGTAAAGAGGTGATAAATTCCTTCGAATTAGCACAATTTTATTTATGGACTAGTTGTTCGGCCTGGGTTTGAGTCTCTCCGTTTTTGCAGAGAGAAACTCTCTAGGACAAATCAGAGAAGAAAGTAATTCGTAAGGACATTTTTTTTTTAATCACTCACAAGGACGGGGTAGATGAAAATTCAAGTATACTTTGACGTGAAATTAAAAACGGTTTGGGTATATGAAATGTCAAGTATACTCCTGGCACGAAATAATAAATGGCCCGGAAATCGAAATGACCTGGTGTATATAATATGAACAATCAGTGTTCATACCTCAACATAATATATGATCGGTAAAAACACTTATTGGAGTATGAACAATCATTGTTTATACATCAACATGAGCTATGAACAATTGTTCATACCTATTTGGGGTATATCTCAACATAATGTATGATCAATAAGAACATAAGAACACTTATTGTAGTATGAACAATCATTTTTCATACATATTTGGGGTATGAACAGTCAATGTTCATACCTCAACATAATATATGATCAATAAGAACATAAGAACACTTATTGGAGTGAAGTTCATATGAACTGTCACACCCCGAATTTCGACAGAATTCGGAAAAACAATATTTGTTCCCGACTCTTCGATTTTCGAGGTGTGATGCACTCTTAACTCCCAAAAACCCATAATCAGTTTAAATATGTAGATAATTAAAAACCCATAAAAACTTAAGATAAACAAAAGTCCTCTTCATTACAAAAATTCACAAAACTTTACTACCTAACTTCGAAAATTCATCCCCCAACATAGGTCCGACCGCCATTAACGTCGCCTTGGAGCTTTCAAACCACGCTCAAACTCCCTCCTACCACCACCATTCATCAATCCACCAACCCACAATACAAAATAGCATTCAAAAATACAAAAAAATATAATAGCAACACCACTACAGTATCACAGTATTACCATTCAAACATTTACAGGACAAAGGAGGTTTGGGGATCGCACCTCCATTAATAACCACCTAAGAGTTTTGACTGTCCTATAATCTAACAAGTTTTAAACACTAACAAGAAGAATAATTGCTGAAGAGAAAAGAGCACAAAATGAACGAAACATGGTACTACAGTAAAGTTATCTCTTTGTATATACGAGAAAATGAAACTAAACTACTCACCTTAATCAAAAGCTCCACGAATCCCTTCTAGTCCGAATCGTCGCGCTCCAACGCTCTAGTAATCAAGTTTTTATCTCCGCTTCTATTTTATTTTTATTTAAAAACCCTATTATTTGGAAAAATATGAATATATACCTGTGTTTGAAACCTAAGCCCAACACAGACTTGGGCTCAGAAATCAGGCCCATGTATCCCAAATCCAATCCAACAAATTTTAAATTAATAAATAAATAAATTAATAAATAAATAAATACGTATTTTAAATACGGGCGTTACAGCTATACACATCTCAAAAGAATCTCGTCCCCGAGATTCGGAAGTAAAGTTATACGAACAAATAACGTTGGTTATTAACTTATAACCTACACAAGAATGTACTGAGATTAAACTTAAGCATGATAACGTTGATATTAATTATTTTTAAATAATTCCATAATATATGTCCTCATGCCACTACAAAATCTATTATAGTTTAACTGTTTAACTGTCTATATTAAAACAAATTATTACTGTCAATTAAACACAAGACAAATATATTGTTTCTCATTAGCATGCATTTTCTTGACACGTAGTCACGTAGCAACCTCTACGAAAAATAATATTCTACTTAAACTAATCAATTATAGAGTAAGTTTATCCCTGCATAAAATATTATGGAGTCTTTTCTATCATGCACCAAAGAAAAATCAGTGCTCTAATACACTTAAAATAAAAATCACTCATGTTATTGATACTACAATAAAACTTTATATTTACTTTAGTCATGCTATCAGAAACCCTTTTATTTTATTATTTTATTGTATCTACAAATATTATTTATTTACATTGTTAAACAAACTATTAAGGAACTTTAACTCAACTTCATACAACTATGATTCATCAACACGAGAGGAAGATAAACACTCAAATCTATAATACTCTCATTTTAGCAAAACAAAAATGAATCATATAAAACTATAGAAATCGGAAATATTAAATTTAAAACAACTATCGAATCCTAATTCAGGAATGCAAATATATCAAATATAACACGTATTCAAAAATAATATTTTTCATATCCATCCATCAAAATCATATAGACTTAAACAAAACAATTAAGAATAAATACTCGACGCTCATTGCTATTATTATTATTACTAATTATTTTAAAAGGTGAAAATATTAAAAAATTAATTTCCATATACAATGACAATTAAAATAAGACTTGCTACCGTATAACACGGATTTTTAAAATTCTTTAGGATAATATAAACTCACTTCTAATATATCAGCAACAACAATTTATATTGGCATGAACAAAGTTCAATATATTAATTAAGAACAATTAATCCAATTATAGTTTATGACTACCAATTATCACGACTAGTTTAATTAATCATTAATAACGTAGCATTAAGAAAACAACCTACACATATATGTCTTATTGGTGAAACAATATTATCATCACATACGCACGATAATAGTTCATCTGTATATAATAATATAAAAAACGTGTATACGCAAGTATACACATCTCAAAAGGAATACACGTATATTTTATTTTATTTTTTCTTTCTATTTATAACTAATCACATCTAACAAATTAATCGCTTATACTTTAAAACATTATTCATCCATTAAAGTGTACGAGTGAGGTGAGATAGTTCATCCAACACAGAGGCAATTAGTTTCTTACTTAGTACGTCACCAAGTCATCAGTTAATGTAGCACATTCAATATAGATTAAAATATCTCATTGTTTCTTGAATAGTAACATAACCCTCAAATACAAAGTTCACAGTCATGTTATCGTACTTATCTATACTCCATGTGAAAATGATCACCAACAACAAAACAACATTATAGCAGCACACATCATTTTGATCAAATCCGTTAATAATTAACATACGACAATTGTAACTACTCTTCATATGATAAGAAAAATAAAAATCATTTCATATCCACTCCACAAGTAACTAATATAAATATAGACATTACACATATAAACAAATCAAGAAAAATATTGACTCGCTTTATTTATGTATATATATTTTTTTCTTTGTAAAAATAAAACAACTAGCGGAAATAGTTTTGAAAATAATATTTTTTAAACACTACCCATAAACCACGATCCGAGAATCACTTAGACTCAACTAAGTCTAAGCTAACCTGGATCTGATACCAAACTGTCACACCCCAAATTTCGACAGAATTCGGAAAAATAATATTTGTTCCCGACTATTCGATTTTCGAGGTGTGATGCATAATACGAAATATCGCGATATATATCAAGATTTCATAGATAGATAAATAAATGTTGCGATATTAATTTGGGTAAATACCAGTGCAAATATCGACGAAATTTGTTGATATATCGGGATATTTCGATGATATGTTTTGTTATCGATATTGTCGGAGATAATTGGTGGCTTTCGGTGCTGGTGATTGCAAACCGACGAAGAAAATTAAAAAAGGCTACTCCTACCTCTCCCACACGAGCTAATCTACCCTCTCCCACGCGAGCTTGCCAACCCACGAATTTTGATGGATATAAAAGCTCCTTCTTCTCCATTCTCCCCTCCTTCAAACTCAAACTAAAACTCTGTTGGCTTTGCTTGGATTTCTAGTGTGCTACTTCTTTCTCTTAAGAGTTTAATCCATGTAACTAAATACTTTGGTAATTCTCCACATCAATTTTGTTATAGTTTTAATCTCATACCTACCTTTGAGTTATTAATTCTAACTAACTCATTTCATTTTTGGAATTTGTATTGCAGGTGAAACTGTAAAGCTGCATTGATCTCAGTTGGACTAAATTGTCATTTCGGGCACTTTCCATAATTATGTGAGCAATTTATGGTGTTTGTGTTTAGGATTATTGCCTTGATCAGCTTGTTAACCATGTTTGTGAAAATGAAAGGTTTTGGTTTAGGAAGAAAAGTAGTTCTAAGTATCAGTCTGTTTGTCTGTCAATCATTCTTCCAATTTGAGAAGTGGAGTAGGCAGCTCCATGCATCAGGGTCAGGACAATCTAGTGTGTTAGTGTGTACAACACTAAAATTTATGTTCTAACAAACACTAGTTAATAAGTTTGAAGTGTCTGTTGTTGCTGAGGCATTGATGTTCAGAGTTCAGACTTGTTCTGGGCTGCGTATTGGTTTTCATGCCAAAGCTAGTAACAGAGCGCACTGTGGAGGGAATGAAAGTTTTAGGGCAAAACTTGCATTGCAGTACAAGTCTTATTTATGCGTCCATTGAAAAATTCTTGATGTCTGGGAATTTCCAATAGATATGAAGATCTAGTTATGGAGAATCAATTAATCAAAGATAAACTTGTTACTTAGTTATAGAAAGGTAGATTACAGCAAAATTCATCACAGTAATCATTCCCAAACAGAAGTTCGGTCTATTTCAGATGTCCATTGTTACGACTATCGTTGCTCTATGACAGAAAAGTCTTCAGGCAAAATGAATCGCTGCGGTTAAACCTAATAATCTATGCAAAGGAAACTAACGGATTACATTATATAAGACTCAGACATGATGTGCATCAAGAAAAGGAATTTCTATATGTATTGGCACTCATTCCATTGAACTTTGAACCGGGTAGCAGACAATCAAGACGCATCTGTATTTTACTTCCTCTCTTCTTTGGTTTTTGAGGTGGTTTGGTTCCAGTCAAGCGTAAGAAATCCTTTTCTATCTCTTCCTTAGTGAGTGAGATCAAAACCTTTCCTTTTTCCTTCATCTCTATATCAGTCTTCCTGGAATGCGGGTTTGGCCTATCATACTTGGAGTTACTATTCGTATCATTAGCAACATGAGCAGCAGTACTACTCCTTCTTGGCCTTAAATTCCATGGCTTCAACTTCAAATCATGTTTCACTAAAGATTGTTGTTCCACGTGGTTATCAGTAGTAGTAGAGCTGTGGTTCTTGATCACCAGTTTTTCATGACCCTTATTCTTTTCAACGGGAATATGAATCCTCATTTTTGCCCCAGTTTCTTCTTGGATACTTAATCCTGCGATATTTTTATCCGTAGTACTACTAGTAGATTGATTCTTCAACAAAGAACCACTATTGTTGAGTTCATCAAATTCAGATCGGGGGTCGATGAGTTTGTGACATGAAATCTCGTCGATAAGGTACTTACTTGGTTTTAGTTGTTGCAACCTAAAGTCGTCTCGTTGATGATTGGGTATTGTTGCAATAGCTGCCGTTGAAGATTGTTTTTTTAAATGTACCATTTTTTAAGGCGGACAAAAGTCAGAAAACCACTGAAAGTTTGAGTCTTGGTTACAGTTTTATAACAAACGAACCCTTTTTGGAAACTTGTTAATAAGCCCTACTCGAATTCGAAGACAATTACTTGCGTAAGTGTAGTTGTACGAATTTTAATTGGTTTAAAACTCTATATCTAAGTGACTGCCCCTGGTGTCGTTTGACTTTTGTACTTGGAAAGTTGAGGCGTATTTCTTCATGACATATATTGACTGTTATATTTTTCTTTTCGAGGGAAGATATATTTTATGTATTTCCTTTTTCAAATTAGTTCCATGATTTCCAGTAAAACCCTTAATGCAGTAGGATCTTGCATCTCTTAAGGGTACTTGGTTTTCTGTGATTGATTGAGTGTGTTGGATGAATCTTGACTCTTGAGTCCAAAAGTCTTGAGTCTTAAAATTAATATCCGATTTTTCGAATACGAATGCGAATCGGAGTTGAATTTTTGGATACCCGTCTACACCCTTATGTATAACAATGATATAAGTGGAAATGATGTATATGTTGTTTTCATTTTAATTTTTGTATATAATTTATAGTATTCTTTTGATTCGAGGATTGGTTACTTGACTTAACTGGCGTTGGTCGAGATGGTTAAGTAGTTGGTTCTACGAATCAATATATATTTGAGTAGTTGGGTACTTGCGTTTACGAGGTATGAGGTTTTAATATATGTTATGAAAGTATATTATATGATTTTCAGGTTATGACAGGTTTTAAATTTATGAAATGTTGAAAATACAAAGGAAACTCTGCCGATTTTTTTTTAGAATGTGATATTAAGTGGTGGTTTTATATTTGAGTTATGTATATCATAAAATATTTTGTCTTCTTGAAGTCATCTAGAAGAGGATTGTACCCATCTTTGGTCCTTGTAGGGTAGAGCAAACTCTTCCATGAACTCTTCCTTGTCTTTTGTACAAGTATGTTCTCAGTGGTTGCTTGTTTTCTATTTTGTAAAAGATAAGCAATGACTAAAAACTTAGTTGTTGTGCTCTAGGTATGTCGTGTTGTCTCGATTGGTTTGTTCTTCTCCCACTTTTGGTTGTTTAAGCACTAGGTATGCGTTTTTTTTTTTTTCCAAAGAAATATAAATTTTTCTAGTATTTTGAGTAAGAAAGTCGAGCATTTATTAGTAAGAATAATTCAAATAACCTGTTCATTGTTGGTGCATTAGTGAAGTTTGATTTGCAGTAGTGGAGTTTGATTTGTAGTAGTGGAGTTGGCTTCTGATTTTCTTGAGGTAAAACTTCTACCCATTTTGTATACTAGTTTTATTTGTTGCTTGTTATTTTTTGCAACAACTGAAATTGTGGGTGTTTGTATGCATATAAGGGATATGTTTTGGTTGTGTGCCATGGTAAAGTCATTTGGTTTGTATATTAGGTAGTGTTAGGATTTATTCTTGGTTTAATTATCAAGTGTGCAGGTTATATGTTTTTTATATTTTATTTGCGCATGACTTTAAATTAATCTGAATGGCTAATGTAATTTAACTTGGTATTCAGATTCTATGGATGAACTGATAGTTATAGAATTTATGTTTGTCTTTTTGTTGTCTTTTTTTTATTTTATTTTATTTTTTTCTTCGTATTCTACTATATGAGTATTTTAGGCATAATATAGGTGGTCAAAAAGTTGAATAAACAAAGGAAACTTTGTCAAAATATTTTTAGCTCTTTTGTTTTATAAACAAGCAAGTTAGTGTTAAAAATATAATGCAATGGTAAAATTGTCTAAATGATTTATACCGTTATTTCTAAGTACAGGGAAGATATGATTAGCATTGGTAGAGGCATGGATATTAGAATTAGATGTAGGAAAAGCGCCCGACACAGTTAAGGCAACATTGGAATATCAATAAAAGTACACAGTTAGCATTGGAATATTCTTGATATCACTCAAATTACAGTTTGGTTCCAGAACACGGTGCACCTACGGGTGATCTGAGAGTTCCTACTTGTTTAAAGATTGGTTAATTCTAATCACAAGCCCGGATGCCGGTTTCGAACTTGACTGTAATTGTTTGATATTATTAATATTTGGATGCTTGACTATTAGAATTAAATGTAGAAAAACGCCGCACACCAGTTAAGGCAACATTGGAATTTGAGTTATAGGACCACATACTTGATCCATGTATTTTTAAATAGGAATCATCAAATTTAATTATGTTTTGGTTTGATGTATATATTAAATTATTCTCGTTTGTGATAAATGAGGATAGAAATGCCAAAGGGATTTGATATCGGGTGGGACCACGCTATCCGTATCTCTGGAAATAAAAACGGGACACAGTGCAAATAATGTGATAAGATTTTAGCTGGAGGTGGCATTACAAGGCTGAAAGTACATCTTGGCGGAGGGAACAAAAATGTTGAGAAATGTTTGAAGTGTGGAAAGGAAATTCGAGACATGTTTCGACAAATAATTGAGTCCGGAATTGAGAAGAGAAATGGAAAAAAGATAGCTGAAGAACATTATAAAGCTGCCATGCATGCACACCCTCTTGGAGAAGACTCAGACGAGGATGACAACGAGTTCGAGATGGCACGACAACAATCTAGGGATGAGTACCAGAGGTTCTGCAAGAGGGGCTCGTGGGATAAGAGGGCTCCAACCAGAGAGAACACTAATGTTGCAAGCACAAGCTCTCGCAAAGGCAAAGGTCTTATGTCTCTCTTCTCCCGTTCGAAGAGTAGTAGGCATCCCGAGCTTATTGATGTCGATTCGCCGAGAAGGCCTGATGTTAATCAACCATATGTCCACCAGATGACGCCAGCTGGTAAGTCAAAAGTGGGGTGTTTAGAATTGTGGCTAGATTTGTACTTTGGGGAAACTTGTCTCCAAATGCAGTGGCCAACAACCCGTATTACAAGCCGATGTTCGATGAGGCATGTTGCGCCTGTCTTGGAGTGACCCCTCCTTTAGCCTATCAACTACTAAATTCAGAGTTGCAGAGGCTTAAGGCAGAGTGCAAATTGTATATTGACCATATGAAAATAAAATGGTCTATATATGGTGTCACTGTTATGTGTGATTCCTGGACTGGTCCAACGCGACAGTGCTTGATGAACTTCATGGTGTATTATGATGGGCTCATGACTTTTGATTCGTCCGTTGATCTATCGAAACACAAGAAAAATCACTGCCACTTACTGAAACACATGAGACGTGTTGTTGACAAGGTTAGCAAGGAGAATGTTGTTTAGATTGTAACGGACAACGGGGCGAATTTTAAGAAAGCTGGAGAGATGCTTGCAAGAGAAAATGGTATACTTACAAATAAGTTTTATTCTCCCATTTTAGATTCCTTTTGCAAATAAGTTTTTTGTATGAACTGCCTACTAAACTACTTCATGTACAATAGGGTATAACCTTTTCTGGACCCCATGCGCGGCTCATTCTATAGACCTTATCTTGAAAGAATTTTCTCGAGCCCCGTCGACGAAAGCAATCCTTGATCGGTGAAGGATATCCGTCTTTCATTTATAACCACTCTCGAAGTTGTTTCCCTTATAAAGGAAGTGTGTGGTGGAGACTTAGTCCGAAATTTGGTCCAACTAGATTTGCCAGTAATTACATGGCATTGAAAAGTTTGCTAAAGAAAAAGAACAAGCTCCGGTCAATGTTTATTTCCGAAGGATATCTTGAAATCAAGAATGATAATCCTACGGTCCAGATGATGATGGTCGAGGATATTATAAATGACCGAGAATTTTGGCAGAATGTGAAGGGGATTGTAGCTGTATTAGAACCCATTGTGGTTTTATTGCGGAAGGTGGATAGGGATGATAAACCGACCATGCCATTTTTACACAGATGGGTAGAAATAACAATTGAGCAAGTTTGGAGGAAGATTCGCTCGCCTGAATGGATTGTTGGAATCATTAAGAGGAGGTGGAACAACCAATTGGGGCACCCATTACACAAAGCTGGTAATATTTTTGTTAACTCGAGGTTTATTTAATTGTACCATAACTGTTGTAAGCTAATATGCTACAAATTTGCTTGTAGCACACTACCTTAATACTGCCGTAATTTACGGCCCTGATAGTGAAAATATTGCATACAATGGGGAGTTCCTCTCAGCAATGCAGACAGTCATTAACCAATTGATCCCAAACCTATCAGATCAATTGGCTTGCTTAAATGAATGCAAAGCTTATCGAGAGGCTTCTGGGGTATTCTTTGCGGCAATTCTTGTATATGGAAGAACCAAAGTCATGCCGGGTTAGTTTCATTGTTAACCCACTACGAACTTGTAACTGACCTATTTTAGTTTTAGTCCATACAAAATTATATAATTTGGTCTACATTGTTTGTCATTGACGTAGCTGATTGGTGGATGAATGTTGAAGACGGTTATGTCGACCACTTGAAAACGTTAGCTATACGGATCCTCTCACGAGCTACCTTATCATCTGGATGTGAGAGGAATTGGAGCACATTTGGATTCATACACTCGGCAAAACGTTGTAACTCGAAAACCGAGTCACTGGAGGATCGAGTCTTTGTCCACTACAACCTTCGACTGAAAAGCAAGCATGTCCAACTAAAGAACCAATTCGAAGAAGAGAAGAAGATCTTGGACCTCACATCATTGTACCCAGTCGATAATGACTCAGACTGTCCTATTTTTTATTGGATCGATGACAGAGAGAGAACCCCTGAGGCATTATTAGATGAAAGCGGTCATCCTA
Source organism: Coptis chinensis (assembly GCF_015680905.1). NCBI lineage: Eukaryota > Viridiplantae > Streptophyta > Magnoliopsida > Ranunculales > Ranunculaceae > Coptis > Coptis chinensis. The sequence goes on along the minus strand of NC_141463.1, from coordinate 77,528,735 downwards.
ATTCATACATTGCAGAGCAATCTGGTGTGCCAATAGATGGAAATTGGGAACCTGTTCCGAATCCCAATCATGAGGATAACTTTGAAGCATCTCAATCTCCTAATGACACTCAACTTGATGGTGAAACATATTATGATCATGATGCATGGAGAATGCCTAGTGATGGGGAGCACGATAATGCTTACAATGTTGTTGATGACGATAACGATAGCGATGATGATGATCATCATCATGCTCAAGTTCGTGCCAGTGGTCCTAGTCGAGGAGGTGGTGGTGGTCGTGGAGATGGTAGTGGTCCGAGTCGAGTCGGTGGTGGTGGTCCTCCTGGTTTTGATGATGATCATGCTCAGGTTCGTGCCAGTGGTCCAAGTCGAGGAGGTGGTGGTGGTCGTGGAGATGGTAGTGGTCCGAGTCGAGTAGGTGGTGGTGGTCCCCCTAGTTTTAATGATGATCATGCTCAAGCTCGTGCTAGTGGTCAAAGTCGAAGAGGTGGTGGTGGTCGTGGAGATGGCAGTGGTCCGAGTCGAGTAGGTGGTGGTGGTCCTCCAGGTTTTGATGGTAATGATGGGGTTCGATCCACAACAACCTAGAGTTTCCATTGGTGGTGGTGTTGGGTCACAACGGGTGACAACACAAAGGTCACGCAGCAGTCAGGGTGGGTCCTCAATGCAGCGATCAAGGGGGTGGATCCTCAGGGGGGGGTCCTCACGCCCACCAAGTGGTGGTAGGTGGATGCGACCGTTGTTGGGTCTCAACAAGCAATTGGTGGTTCCTCACAGGTCGCGTGATAATGAGGAGTATACTTTATTGAAGAGGATGGGTTTGACCATGCAACTCAAGACTCGACCATGGTGTTTCCACCAACGAGGATCTCGTCAAAGAAAAGGTCGACAAAGGAGAGCAGATCCTACACGAGCACGGACTCCAAAGAATTGTTTTATGGGCAAGGGTCGCTTCATCGGGGTCGAGATGTCGTGGACTCGTTGGCGGGCCAATTTGGAGGATTGTTTTTTACGATCGGCCTTATGGATATTCTTCTACTTGGTTCAAATATGGTTGAATATTCTACAGACTCTTCATATGCGAATCCTCCAGAAGAATATTCACGTTCTCAATATTATGGGAATTGGAATGATCCTCAAGCATACTCTATTGCTTCCACCTATGCTACTTCTTTGGAACAATATGCGTCCGCTCAGTCTTATGGAGATTGGAATGCTCCATCTCGCGAGTAGTATTACTTGAATCTACATTTGTGCTACCCTTGAACAATATGCACCTCCTCATCATTCTTATGGAGGACGGAATGAAAGGGACCAAAGTATGGAAGATGTTCAGCCATTCTCGGACCATAGTGTGGACATGCCTCCACCTGCATGGGGAACTGTATGGGAACCTCCGAGTCTACCCGTTGTTGAGGAAACTGGGTATCCGATTATTGGTTACCTCCAATTGTGTGGCAAGAACTTGGATCAGTCAGCGTATGACTTGTACGTGGAAAACTTTAAGAATTGGTTCTGCCAAACCCTCACTTGGAACCAGTATTGTAATGATTTTCTTTTTGAATCGGCATTACATAGTGTCAAAGGCATACAAGAAGGTCGCAAATCATTCTGGCAGTAGTCTTCTTTGTAATGGTTTGGAGTGTCAGCCTCTGTTGGTTTGGAATAAAGTTAAAGTGTTTTTGTATTGGCTGTCAGTTTTTTATCATGTTTAATGGTTTGGAGTGTCAGCCTCTCTGTTGGTTTTGAATAAAGTTTGAGTCATAGTACAAAATATCACTCTGTTTTGTGAGTTCTTTATGTCTATGGATTAGTTGTAATTGTTATGTTTTTGGTGAGCCACTTAGATCTTGAAGAAAAATGTAGAGCTCCATGTAGTTTCGGAATGTCGTAGTAATTGTTCTGGTAAGGAGAAAACAATAATCTTCCTATGGGGTTTTATTTGTTTTAATTAAGCCGAGTGTCTAGTAACAAAAAGAAGCTATATTGATAAGCTTTGTCTTTGATGGACACTAGTACTTAGGATTGGCAGCAGAGAAGCTAGAATGGGGAGATAACAATCATATAAAACAAATTTCAGATCAGTATCCAGGGGGATTTGATCTGGTTCTTGGAGCTGATATTTATATCCTTCAATTTCATATGTTTTATTCTTAATGTAGTGTTGGGCTTGCTTATTTCTTACTTACAATTGCATCTTTTTGAATTTCTTGACGCACTGTACGCTTTCAACAACATAGCATCTCTCCACTTTTTGATACTATGAACCAACTTTTCTGCCTCAGAGAAGTAACCTGCTGCAAGTTCATACTAGCTTATGTTTCTCGAGCTAAGAGGTGAGTGAAGATGCTTACTCGTTGTGTAATTATGACTCTGTTCACAACCTGTAACCAAAGGTCTTATAATTTGTAGTTATCCTCGATTTTAGTATCTTTGCAGTGCATTGTTGCTCTTGATTGATGCCCCTGTTACTTGCTTATCCCTTAAGGATTCTATTAGCTTATCAACCTTATTTTAACTTCTAAGAGTAGCTATCTTGAAATCTATATGTTTGTTTATTAAAATCTATAGCTTGTCTTGAAAGAATTACCTTTCTAGCTCACATATGTTATTCACTTATTTGACTTGCTTTCTTCAATTCTTAATCTAGCTAGTTTATCATTTCATATGCGTTTGGAATTGTGGAAATCAGCATAAGTAGAAAGTCGTAACAATTTTGAAATTTTATTCCTCTACTTTGAGCCCTGAGGTGAAATTTGAACCAAGCTGTTCCTTCCTCTAGTTAGCTTGAATTTGTCGATATTTGATTCGAGGGTTGGTTACTTGACTTAACTGGCACTAGTCGAGATGGTTAAGTAGCCGGTTCTACGAATCAGTATATCTTTTAGTAGTTGGGTGTAGTTTTATTGGATTTCCAAGTTATGACAGGATTTAAGTTTATGAAATGTTGAAAATATAGAGGAAATTCTGCCGAAATTTTTGTAGGATTTTTTTGATTCGAGGATTGGTTACTTGACTTAACTGGCACTAGTCGAGATGGTTAAGTAGCGGTTCCGCTTGAATCGATATTTCTTTTAGTAGTTGGGTGTAGTTTTATTGGATTTGAAGGTTATGACGAGATTTTAAATTTATGAAATGTCGAAAATACAGAGGAAACTCTGCTCAAAATTTTTGTAGGATTTTTTTCCGTCCGTGTAGTTTAGGTTTTGCTTAGTTGGTCTATATCACGCCCCGAAGTTTTGTAATAATTAAAGATGCCACGTGTCTTTGGTATTTGATGGATTGTTTTATTGTTATCTTCGTTCTCTTATCTCTTATCTCTCTGGAAATGCTAGGGCTAGTTGTTTTTGTGTGCGCGCATCTGTGCTGAAGATTCATATGTGAAGGAATCATCATAAGAAAAGATGATGAAATTAGTCTCAACAGAAAAGATGATGAAATCGGTCTCAAAGAAAACGTCTCTGAAAGCAATGAGAGTTATATTGATAAAAGCATGGGAATAATGATGGTCAATGGTCCGAACGAGACGATGGGTAAGGTTCTAGAGTTCTTGCAAGAGGCAAAGGATCATGATCATAGAAAAGGAGATGATCTTCTTGATTCAGTGTTGTTTGTTGGGAAGTACTTGGCGGAATCACCATTTGCACGCATGCTAAAGGCTCGATCTTCTCGAGTACCTTCTTTCCATCAAGGGTGAGGACGAACCAAGACCATTCTATTCTGTTTTATTTATGCTTCCCCTATTGTCCCAAATAACAACAACCTCCATTGAAGGATGTAAAATTCTGGCTTCAACCAAAGGGCTGCAATATGTTGTAGATTGCCTGATCAAGATGATGGATGCGGTTTATGGCAGTGATGGGGAGGATACTAGTGGGAGCATAGTTTTGGCAAGTGATGTAATTGAACATGTCATATTGACAACTGATGAAGTGGATTGGAGTTGTGTTGGTCGTCTCTTGAAGACGTTAGAGTGTTGGATAGACTCTATAGGCGAAGCATCTATGGACATCAGGGTTGTAGACCTTCACGCTCTCATCATGGATTGAAATCACAACAGAAGATCTAATAGATGCTTATATGATTGAGCATTTCGCTGCAAGTGCAACAAGTATTGTAATATGTAGAAAAAAAAATCAAGATTCATTGTTAAAGAATGAAAAGTCAATGTAATATGTAGGAATTATGAGGTGTATTTTTGAGTATTAGAGAATAATTTATATTAAAAGTATGACTGTGAGGGAATAATATATTTATATATATTATGCACGTGTCCAACACGAATCAGGAAAACTCATGGAAGATCGTTATAACATAACACCTTGTCTAGAACGAGGTGATAACCTCCAGGACTCATGATAGATCGTTACAACATAACACCTCGGCCTTAAGCCAGGTGACAACCCGCACATGCACGAAATGGCAAGATGCGCTCAACGTAGTTGTGTTAGTTAAAGTCGTAGCATCAGTCGCGCTTATAAATACTATCAGTCGCGCTTATAAATACACTGTCTAAAAGCTCATTTATTCTCATCAAGACAGGGACTTGAGCTGATAGAGGAAAGGGGGGAACAATGTTTGACTTGATTCAAGTTCATCACAAAATCTTGATATGTAGGCAGCTCGTCCCAAAGCGAGTTCAGTCAAAACTCGACCCATCACAATCTTCTCCATTATTCACACTTGTAAGGACTGATCAAATTCAACCTTTATAATGACCACATTCAAAGAAAATATATATATTTATCGATATTTGTCGATATATCGCGATATATCAACAATATTTGCAATCAGAAATACCCACACATAGTCTGTGGATATTTGTCGATATTTATCGATATATCTCGATATATCCACGATATTTACAGATGCCCAAATGTAATATATCCCCACACAGGGGAATATATCCACGATACATATCTATAAATCAGAGGTCGATATTTTGTCATATCCCGATATTTTGTACTATGGTGTGATGCACTTTCAACTCCCAAAAACCCATAATCAGTTTAAATACGCTGATAATTAAAAACCCATAATAATTTAAGATAAACAAAAGTCCTCTTCATTACAAAAATTTACAAAACTTTACTACCTAACTTTGAAAATTCATCCCCTAACATAGGTCCGACCGCCATTAACGTCGCCTTGAAGCTTTCAAACCACGCTCAAACTCCCCCCTACCACCATTCATCAATCCACCAACCCACAATACAAAATAGCAGTTCAAAAATACAAAAAAATTATAATAACAACACCACCACAAGATCATCCAAGATACCATTCAAACATTTACAGAGGAGGAGGAGGTTTGGAGATCACACCTCCATTAATAACCACCTAAGAGTTTTGACAGTCCTATAATCTAACAAGTTTTAAACACTAACAAGAAGAATAATTGCTGAAGAGAAAAGAGCAGAAAATGAATGAAACATGGTACTATAGTAAAGTTATCTCTTTGTATATACGAGAAAATGAAACTAAACTACTTACCTTAATCAAAAGCTCCACGAATCCCTCCTAGTCCGAATCATCGCGTTCCAACGCTCTAACAATCAATCTTTTATCTCCGCCTATATTTTTATTTTATTTTTATCTAAAAACCCTATTCTCTGGAAAAATATGAATATATACCTGAGTTTGAAACCTAAGCCCAACATAGACTCGGGCCCATAAATCAGACCCACGTATCCCAAATCCAATTCAACAAAATTTAAATAAATAAATTAATTAATTAATAAATACGTATTTTAAATACAGGCGTTACATGAACTATGAACAAATATGAATTCATATGAACAATTATTATTCATACCTATTTTGGCTATGAACAATCTATGTTCATATCTAAACATAATGTATGATTAATAAGAACACTTATTGGAATATGAACAATGTTCATACCATAAAAAATAATTGTTCATACCTATTTTGGGTATGAACAATTATTGTTCATACATCAACATGAGCTATGAACAGTCATTGTTCATATATATTAGGGTATGAACAATAACCTATTTGGGGTATAAACAATTAATGTTCATACCTAAATATAATATATGATCAATAATAACACTTATTGGAGTATGAACAATTATGGTTCATAGGGTATGAACAATGTTCATACCTAAATATAATGTATGGTCAATAAAAACACTTATTGGAATATGAACAATGATTGTTTTTATTGTTGATATTTATTTTGGGTATGAACAAATATTGTTTATACTTTAACATATGTATGATCAGTAAGAACACCTATTGGAATATGAACAATCACTATTTATACCTCAACATGATCTATGAATAATCATTGTTCATACATCAATATATTGTATAAGGTACGTTTACCTATTCAGCAAAAGATATGAACACTCATTGTTTATAGTAAAATGACAGAAAGGATAAAATCGGAAAATATTTATTTCAAATCCGGATAATTTGTTCTTGAAGGTTATTTTCACGTGAAAATTGGTTTTCAGAGTTATTTTCACCCGAAATTCGTCATTGTGAGTGATTATAAAAAAACTCTGTCCTCTAGAGTTGCTTTGAATCGAAATTGGGTTTTGGGACCAATTTCTTGGTAGTTTTTGGGTTTGAAAAGTTACCATTGAATAGCACGTAATGTATGTCTCGGCCGTTACTCTGTAGACTTTTAGGGAAGTGATAAACTAAACACTAAAAGTGATAAACTAAACCCAAGTCACATCCTTTTCCAAAGTGGTTGGATGTACTATGCCGTGTTTGCTTCTGAAATTTCCCAAGAAACTTGAGCCCGAATATCATAACTTTGATCTTAAATGAAATGACAGGGTGGTTTCAACCCCAAAAAAACAAGAAAGTGATAAACTAACCCGAAGCAAATGACCATTTGTACCAAATTTCCCCAACCCAAGAAATAAAAAGTTCAAGCCCAAACCAAACCGTATCCGGGTATGGATTTAGCCCGCTAAAGTTGCACCCGTTACTAGTGTTGGATTTCATTCGATTAAAACAAGACCAGCTCTTTTTCTACCTACTGATGATTCTTTTTCTCATTTGCTAAATTTGCAACAACAGTTTCTCTGAAAGGTAATCCATCTCTCTCTCTCTCTCTCTCTCTGTTGATTCTATTCTCATGAATTATTTAATCCAATGGTTGATTCATTCTCGAAATTTATAATCTCATCGTCAATGTGATCATTATTTAGACTAATTCGTTTTCGCTATTTTCAACCATTGGATTTCATTTTGGATCCAATCTAAAACTCATCAAACTATTATTAACAAAAATCGGCAGCTGTTCCTAAGAAATGATTATTCAAATTGTTAGAAATAGTGTTGTTTGTATGTAACGTCAAAATTTGTTATTGTAGAATCTTACACACTCACAGTCTTTCTACTTTCTTTTGTTGATAGATATTGTAACCAAGGACGACATGAAATAAGAGAAAACCTTATTTCTCTGAGAAAAATATCCTTTTGTCTTTTCAGTTAGTGTTGGTCAAGGTTAGGTCATAACCTCTTTTCTATTGTGTCCATCGTCTTTGATATGGGTTTCAGAATTGTTATTTTAGTGGATTCGAGGACCTCAAAGTGTCTTCTGTTCCACACCTTATTGCCCTTGGAGGTATGGATGCTAAGAAACTAGGTGGACTTGGCAAGAGAACTTATAATGAACGATAGTATAACTTAGTGATGCTTCATCTGACCATAGTTAGCAATTTCTACACATTTGAAATGAGGAGCGAGGACATACTTTGTATTTTGTTCACTACTTGTTCCCAGTGTCTACTATAGTTCTTATTAAAGTGACCAGGTATAAACAGAAAGGCTGGTACGAGTCTGTTCCTCTCTACATGCCACTCCATCGTGATATATATAATATTGAACTGTCACATGCGGATAATGTTTCTCCTTACCCACTGACACGCCCATGAAAGTATTAGGATAAAGATAATGTCTTCAGCGTACACTCTGTTCCATTCGCCTCGGCAGGCATTTAAGTCCAGTACTATGCTTTCCACAGTCCCTTTTTTTTTCCCTTCAATAATGGTATATTATCTTAATAGTCACCATTCGTCTCACTATAGCTTTCCAATGGTATCATTTGAATTGAATTGTAAGGCTTGATATTCTACAATATTTTAAGACAAGAATGAAAGAAAAAACAAGAAAGAAGAAGTCCTCTCTCAATACGCTTGGAACACTTCTTTTACATTTCTAGATTTCTCACCAATATGCAATTGATAAGCCTAGATGGGAGGATGATTTCCATCCACATCTAATTCCAAACTAGAGATTTTGAGGTGTGACTTTGGCTCCTCTATGGCTCAATGTATCTAACCTGACTCCCATAATATATAAGTATGTTGTTATTACCATTTTATTCAAAGAGATGACACGTATACAAGCGAACGTTTTTGTTTAAATCTACTGATACGGCCAGGCTTTCTGTTCCAACTTTCTTGTCTTCTAATACATTGCGTTTTGACTTACAGATGAACGGGAGTAGAGATAGAACAAAAGGGGACAAATCTTCTGTTAGCTCTCTTCCACTTATTCTTGACATGGAAGATTTTAAGGTAGTTGAGCTACAAAGTTGTATCTCTGTTTTTTTTGGTTGGTTACTAGCTTTAACTGTCTCTTCTAATGGAGATTGAATTTTATATCATTATTGTAGGGTGAGTTTTCTTTCGATGCATTGTTCGGGAACTTGGTGAATGAGCTCTTGCCATCATTTCAAGAAGAAGAAACCGATTCCTCAGAGGCTACTGGTGGGAATGATGGTTTACCAAATGGACATAGGCGAGTTCCATCTGATGCTGCAAAAGCAAGCCAGGGACTCTCCAGTCCATTATTTCCAGAAGTAGATTCTCTCTTGTCTTTGTTCAAGGATTCATGCCGGGAGCTAATTGATCTTCGACAGCAGGTTTTCTCCAACTGAAGCTCAGGAGCTGCATTACAGACTAATGTTTATTTCTAACATCTTTTCTTTGCCTGTTTCGGACTCAAGGTTGATGGGAGACTGCATAATCTTAAGAAGGAGGTCTCCGTCCAGGATTCGAAGCACCGCAAAACGCTTTCCGAGGTTCATGATTTTCACATGCTAGTTTATTTTAATATGATATCCAAAAAAATCAAATGAATTGGAAGACTACTTTCTAAAGACCTGAAAGAACAAGTCTATGCGTCATTGAAATCACATGCAACATGTTGCCCTTAGAAAACCTAGAACATAATTTGATGTTCCTCACGAGTACCATGGAACAAATGTTAATAAGGGAGCACAGATCATTTTGTCTTCCTGTGGAATTACACGTAAATTTATGGAGTTCTTTCATAGTTTCATAACCTTTTAAGGTGTTAAGAGTGGAATACTAAAACCACCTTAATGTCTCAGATACAGATCATTAGTTGATCGTTAACTGATGTAAATTTATTGTGATCAATAAAACATACTAAATTGCTATAATAGGAAATACTACTTCAGCACCAAGAGGAATATCAAGAACTATACCCAAAACCCAGGGACACCCAAGTAGGCCCACCCAAAAAGAAAGTGAAGAATATAACTAACAAATACTGATGTTGCTCAAAACTCTTACTTGTTTTTTCCTGCTGTTTGCAGCTAGAGAAAGGTGTAGATGGCCTATTTGATAGCTTTGCCAGACTGGATTCCCGTATTTCTAGTGTTGGACAGACTGCTGCAAAAATCGGTGATCATCTGCAGGTAAAATGGGATATTCTTTTTTTGTTATCCATATAAGTCTGTCTGTGATAGAACTTTCTCTGCCTGACATGTGCAGAGTGCAGATTCTCAGAGGGAAACTGCTAGTCAAACAATAGAGCTCATTAAGGTATAGAGTTATTGTAAAGAGTTCTGTTTCCTTTCGCTGTGCTTTCTGAAATTTTGTATACATTTTTGTTCCTGTGAACAGATTAACAACGTATTGTTTACATAATTCCTGCAGTACTTGATGGAGTTTAATAGCAGCCCTGGCGACCTAATAGAGCTATCACCTCTCTTTTCAGATGACAGTCGTGTTGCTGAAGCTGCTTCAGTTGCTCAAAAATTGCGTAAGTTGGACATAACGGCAAGATCCCTTATTTGTAAAGATTCTAGTTGTTTTTGTGGAAGCGCAATATGGTTGAACCATAATTAAATGTTGTGTTTGGTATGTGAGCCTACTGGGCAGTGGGATATTACTTAGGGAATGGGGATCCAAAAAGGTTAACTTGATGAAAAATCTATCAGATCTCCTGTGTGGACCATCTGATCCCTGACGGATCCTCAAGATGAGTGCAGAAATCTGTATATTATATGTTACTGTAGAATCAGACAGAGATCTGACGATCCAGATACGAGACCTTACTGTATTTGTTAAGGTTAGGTACTTATTTTTTTAAGAACATTAACAGTTAGGTCATTCGTCGAGTAGGGTTATGAGCATTTATCAGTTAGAAAAATAAGAATAATGATTTTTAGGTGGGACAAGACTACAATCTTGTACGAGTTATTTTGTTTAAAAGCACTGGACAAATATCGCAATGTCCAAAAAGTCATCTTAGATCATCTTCTACCTGGTCCATTTTCTGAGGCGGTGCATGTTTTTGTCAAGTACTCAAGTGACACAGCCAGCTTAGCCGAATTAATCAATCCCAGCTCCAGCATATTATATAAAATTTACTAATTCCTTGTTATTTATATTCAGTTGCGTAATTTAATTAGGAAAGTTGAGTTTTCTTGGATCTCCTAATTAGTAGTTCCAATTAATCACTTCTATTATTATTGATTGGTGTGATTCTTCAGTTCTCGCTTTAGAGTTGAAATTCACGTTGTTTTGCTTCTCCATCTAGCAAAATTATTTGTTTTTGTTTTTTTTAAGCTGCAAAAACTGCTCTGCTCCACTGAGAGCAAATCTCCAAAAAGGGATATAATAGGATTTTTTTTGGCAAATTGTTAGGAAGGAGAAATGGTGCTATGGAGCAAAACAAAGAAAGTGTTTTGAAACCTTACTATGTGTCAGTGGCTTGCACTAGAGAAGAGTTTAATTGCCAGTTCCCTCTTTCCTCCATCCCGAGTGTCAAGATTGATTATGTGACACTAATTTTAGAGACCATTTGGAGTGTTTATTATTATTTTTTTATTATTTTATTATTTTTTGGGGGGCGGGGGTGTGTGCTTTAGACCCTTGTTATACAAATACAGAGACTGGTTGGAGTTGCTCTTACACTTGTATAGACCTATAGGATATGAGTTTTGCTTTAATGATAGTTCTGGAATCACACAGTAAAATGTGACAACTATTGATCTATATATTTATTTGTTATTGTTGCAAATAGGAAAAATATCATGCTGGACTTATTCTCTGATATTCACATTGATTTTTCTTTTAATTGTCTGATAAGCAATTATGTACTAATGTACCACAACATATTCTTTTAGGGGCATTTGCTGAGGAAGATATTGGAAGACATGGCATCTCTGTACCGTCGGTTGTGGGAAATGCAACTGCAAGCAGAGGTTTAGAAGTTGCAGTAGCAAATCTACAAGAATATTGCAATGGTGTGTTGATGGAAATCCTTTGCTTTAATTTTCTTCTTATGCCTTTGCTAAATGTCACCGTTGTTTCCTTTGGTTTGTTGTACCTAGAACTGGAGAATAGATTGTTAGCTCGATTTGATGCAGCGTCACAGAGGCGAGAGTTATCGACAATGGCAGAATGTGCTAAAATTTTGTCTCAGGTAATAAACAGTCATTATTAAGACTGTTTGTGGCTCTGTAATTATGTTCAGTTGGAAATCACACTTTACCAGATGGATTTCAGGATTTGCAGTAAATATCACTTGAGAAAGGAAATATGATATCTGTAGTGGGAGTATTTATTTATTTTTCCAAATCTCTGATTTCCCTAATAGTTTGTTAATGTCAATATCATGTTAAAGCTATGAAAGTTGTCGAGGGCCTTACATCCTGCCCGAACATGCTCTTGCCTATTTTCTAAGTTCCATTTATATTATATTTGTTTTAGACTTTAGACTTTAGGATTGTTGTTATTTTGAGGACAAACCTGGCAATGCCGTAAGTGGAATCATTTATGTTGCACTGTTCATTTCATTTTTAATCTGTTTTTGCACATGCAGTTCAACCGTGGTACCAGTGCGATGCAACATTATGTAAGAACTCGACCTATGTTTATGGATGTGGAGGTAATGAACACAGACACAAGGTTGGTTCTGGGTGATCAAGGTGCACAATCTACTCCTAGCAATGTTGCGCGTGGACTTTCATCATTGTACAAAGAAATAACAGGTCGGATGGAGTGTTAATGATCACAAGGCATAGGTTGGAATCTAGAATGGATAATAATCCAAATGGGTTGTTTGATTTGCAGATACTGTACGAAAAGAAGCCGCTACAATTATGGCTGTGTTCCCTTCTCCTCACGAGGTTATGTCAATATTGGTGCAGGTATCAATTTGGCTCCTCTAGGCCCTTTATGGGTTTTGTATGGATGCATCCAAAGAAACCTTGCTTCTTTAGGATGATGAAAGTTTTTGTGCGTCTTTGTAGCGAGTTTTGGAGCAGCGAGTGACAGCTCTTCTTGACAAGCTTTTGGTGAAGCCATCTCTGGTGAACTTACCACCTGTCGAACAAGGCGGCCTCCTATTAGTGAGTTAGATTCTTCTGCTCTCTGCATCTGTTTTTCTTGATTTCCTTTGGACTTCCTAATAGCTCTTAACTGCTGTTGTTGCTGGAGGTGCTTTACAGCATCTGAGAATCCTAGCAGTGGCATATGAGAAGACACAGGAACTTGCTAGAGATTTACGAGCTGTTGGATGTGGTGACTTGGATGTTGAGGGTAATGCATTAAGCTTATGTGTTAATATCCCCTCTCTTGTTAGCTCCAACAGTGCAATGCATCTGACAGTCAAATCATAAAAGCAGCTAATCTTCTAATCTATTGTGGCCATAACCAGTAAAATAATTTTTTTTTTCTATAAAAAAAGAAAAAGAAAAAAAGGAATGTAAATTGTTGTTGAAAATATTTCCACTCACAAGTATACGAGTCTGAGTATAGCATAGACTTGGAAAGTAAGGTCGAAACGAGAGACCGAAATTCAGTCTACATGGTTCTAGACTAATTTACCAATTAGACAATAAAAAGGTTGTGACTAAGTGACTCCAAATAAACTAGATATGCAAGAGATGAGATTCCACTTTAATTAATCAAGCATATTTTATGTTAGTTTAAACATATTCTTCTGAGGTTGTATTATTTAAAATAAGTTGAAATCATTCTAACTTGCTTCATTTATAGCTTTGAAAGTATAGGAGGAGGCAATTGAATTCACTTGTAGTTGGCTCGAGTAGTGAGTACTACCCTAATAAGCTAATAAGAGTGACACTAGAATCGAACTCCATGTGGATTTGTGGACTGGAGGTGTTGATGAATGATAAACATTTGTGGGTAGCATTTTGATTTTGGCAATGAAGAGGAAAGTTGATGCAGGGCAAGGTTGAGGGTTGTGGTTTAGGATGGGCAGAGTAAGACTCATAAAAAAGGCGGGGGGGAAGAGTAGTTATCACTATTAAGGGGAGAGATTTAGAATGGGTGGAGGTATCCTTTAACTGAAGTGTTGCAAGATCTATTTATGGATCGAAAGTCATTGATACTGGAATAGAACAGCATTCCTTAACATTGACTTGTATTGCATAAACAAGCTATATACGTACAATAAACAGTTTTCTGATCAAGTAAATGTTATAAATTGTTTCATTTTACTTCTTTTGGTATTAAATAAAGTATAATATTATTCATCCAAGCGGTCTCCCTAGGGCTGTCAATGGATCGGTTTGGGTCGGGTTTTGGAAAATCTGAACCCGAACCGATAAGAAAATTGGGAACCCGAAACCAAACCGAACCGATAAGATATATTGCAAACCGAACCCGAACCAAAAACTATAAAATCAATTAAATTTTAAATTAAATTAATTAATTTTAACCACACAATTAATAAACATATACAAAATTAATCATAAATATTATTAAAATGCTATTTTATCGGTTTGGGTTCATATCGGTTCGGTGGAGGGCAAACCCAAACCAAACCAATATCTTATCAGTTTGGTTTGGTTTCGGGTCGGTAGAGGGCAAACTAAATTATCAAAATCCAAACCGTTTTTTATCGGTTTGGTTCGGATCGGTTATGGGGTTATCGAAACCCATTGACAGCCCTAGTTCTCCCAAGACTTGGATGAATTAAATGGATTTGGTAATAGCTACAAGATATAGCATCAGACTGTCTTGTACAAGACATCTTTTTTGATTCTATTACCTAAACAATTCAAATATATGCGTCAATAGATACTGGGGAGAGAATTTTCACTTGTAGTAAGAGAAGTATCATACAAGCTCTTGACTTCTCTTACTATATCAGGTTACTGATAAACTATGTGATTCAGATGTTTGAAACTTTGATAAAAGGAAAAAATTCGTAGCTTTAAATGACTCATGCTGCTAATGTTTGAAATTGTGATTAAACCAAATAATGAGCATCTTTAAAAGACTGCAGTTACTGGAATTTCTGTAGTCTTGTTTATTGAATTTGCAAAAATTCTGTAGTCTTGTATATATATATATATATCTATGTCCTAATAAGAGCTATCCCTGTTAATTCAGGGTTGACGGAGTCTCTATTTCTTTCTCACAAAGACGAATATCCTGAACATGAACAGGCCTCGCTTAAGCAGCTCTATCAGGCCAAGGTTTTCAATGCGCACCTTTTTTGTTAATGTTTTCATTTCTATATATCAACTTGGACTTTGTCTGTTGAATCAATTTTTTTATATTATTGGCATCATGAAAACTTCCATTCTTTGTAGATGGAAGAACTACGTGCTGAAAACCAACAATCTGAATCAACTGGAACAATTGGGCGCTCTAAAGGAGCTTCACTGCCTTCGTCACACCAGCAGATATCTGTTACTGTAGTGACTGAATTTGTACGCTGGAATGAAGAGGCAATATCTAGATGCACTTTGTTTTCTTCTCAGGTAATATGTTTTTGAAATTGTTTATCGTGGTGTCTTTTCTATAATCCAATATCGTACACTGCCTATTATCCTATATATTGTCCATTTGACTGCACTTCAAGTCCTCAATCATGCATTTCTGACACCTTTTATAGTTAATTTCAGGTAATCCTTTTTTCTTTTAAATTGTGAATGATGTATGTAATTGTCTTATACTTTTAAGAAAAAAAGATGTTTCTTGGAAAATTTCATGATGATGCAAGAGGTTCTAGGAAAGCCAGATGACTGAGTGTCTGCCTAAATGCTCCTCTGTTATAACCATATCAAACCATGCACCCGTATTCTATTATCAAAAGATACAGAGTGTGCTATAGTGCCCTGCCAACATTCACCTGGTGATGTGACAAACTGACACACTACCTATAATGTGAGAGAGGTGATTTTTTACCTTGAAGCATTCAATGTTCCAATAGTCTTGCACGTGGTCTCATCAATCTTGGTAATTTTTACCTTCGGAATACTGAAATACAATCGAAAACGTGTTGCCTTTTGTTTTCTGAATTCAACTTTAAATCTACTTTTTACATTGCAAAAAATTGATACCATAGGAGAGGTCATGAATGTGCTTTTATAATCTGTAGAGTTTTATAATATGCTATATGTTCAACACCCAACACCATGCAACTTTGCGATTGTGCAAAACCGTGGTCATTTTTCTACCGGATCCTTTTCACTTCAGGAATTCACCAAATAAGCATATACCCAGTTTTATCAAATGGTACTGGTTCAAGAATAGTCATGGTTTGTGGATCCTTCGAGCCCAAAATCAATTTGATAAATCAAGAAGAAATTTTAATATGAGAGATCCATCGATAAGTAGTTCATAGCTCAACGGATGAATTAGTAAGATTTGTGTTTCTACAAAGCTGGATACAATCCCTCACCAAACACCAGCCAATTAGAAGGTTGTAGTTCTTATGTATTTGGTAGAGGTCCATCAAGGCTTGGGCCATACTGAATGTGGCAGAGCATGATCCTGTTATTCTAATTATTCTGGTAAGTGGATCTAGGCGTTGAATCATACCATTCGGTTCAATGCTAGTAACACGTGCAGGTTATAAGTTATAACGGAAAAAAAGAAATGGATTTTGTTTGTTTCTTTATTCTACATTTATAAGACTCTGTAGGCACCATGAATATCCTTACAGAGCTTGATGGTTGATCACCATATTGGTTTAGGACTTTATATTGTTTACGTATATAATGTTCCCTAGCTAGCCCTTCCTATTTGGCCGAAACAGGGAGCTATAGATTAATCCCAGTATATCAAATGATTTTGATCTCTAGCTCCTGTCAGCGCAGCTTCCTAATTTAGTCAGATCCTTTGTAATGTGCATCAATTTCAAAGTTTTCAAAAACTCTTCAACAATTTTATGGACTGGAAAAGGTGCTTGTCCAAGAATTATTTTGGTGTAAAGTAGGGTGTGGTTGAAATGGTGTTTAATATTTTCACCAAATTGATATTCTGGAGTATTTAGCTCCTTTGCCCTGTGTTATGGTGTAAAGTAGGGTGTGGTTGAAATGGTGTTTAATATTACTAGCTATTCTTGTTATTCTTGTTCTGAATCTCGTATCTTTCTTCTGTACTTCCCTGTAACTAATTCTTGAAATTGTATTATACAGCCTGCTACTCTTGCAAACACTGTGAAAGCAATCTTCACTTGCTTACTTGACGAAGTAAGTTATGATTAATTTTTATGTGAATGTTTTAACAGTGCTGAGGAAGTCTTTCTTGTGTACTAAATCCCTTTTCCCTAATGTTAAACAGGTTAGTCAATATATTACTGAAGGGCTCGAACGTGCCAGAGATAGTCTGAATGAAGCTGCAGCTCTGAGGGAAAGGTTTGTGCTGGGCACAATCGTTAGCAGAAGGGTCGCTGCAGCAGCCGCTTCTGCTGTAATTTCTCAACCATGTCCCTCAAGTGTTTTCTATTTGTGATTAAAGCTTCCAATCTGTCGACATTCCTTATCTTATGCATACTTGTAGAGTTAAAAATGTTTGTTTCATATCTGAGGTTGGAAACAATTGGATTGCTGATAATATTAGGCAGAAGCTGCAGCTGCTGCTGGTGAGAGTAGTTTCAGATCATTCATGGTGGCCGTACAACGTTGTGCTAGCAGCGTAGCTATAGTCCAACAAGTATGCTTCTGCATTTTGACAAATCTAATATTGTTAGACCTGAAGACCGTCACAATGATTATGATGTTCTATTGCTTATGCGGAGTCTCTTTCCCTGCAGTATTTTACAAACTCTATCTCTAGGCTGTTATTACCTGTAGATGGTGCTCATGCTGCTTCCTGTGAAGAAATGGCGACAGCTATGTCCAGTGCAGAGGGTGCTGCTTATAAGGGGCTTCAACAGTGCATTGAAACTGTGATGGCTGAGGTCTGTCCTTGTCAAATTTTCTTCTAGTAGTAGATTGAATTGCACAAAATCAGTGCTTATTTTTGTAGGGGAGGTTTTGAAATAAACATATCACTGCAGGGTAACTGTGAAAGTCTGTCGCATTCACAACTGATATAGCAATGTCCAGTTCTAGTAATTATTTGTGTCCCCCCTCAACTGATTTTATTTTCTCATCCATACACATTAGGTTCCACCCCTTATGATAGCAGGATCAGAAATGTTGGTTTCTGAAACCATTCAGTTGAATCCTATGATTTCCAGTAGTACTATCTTATCTTCCAGTTAGTATGTGTACGATTTGACGGTGTTTGGATAAGGTTTCAAATTGTGACAATGAATGGCTTACAACTGTAATGGTCTTGGTTTACTTTTTTGTGTGTGTGTGTTCGCCACTGGAAGATGAAGATGCATTCTTGTAACATGTTCTGTTTCTTTTCTTTTTGCTCGTCTTATGAAAACGCTATGCAGGTGGAGCGACTACTTTCTGCTGAACAGAAAGCAACAGATTATCGGTCACCTGATGATGGAAATGCCCCTGATCATCGGCCAACAAGCGCGTGCACAAGGTGAATCTTACATAATCACACTGAAAGTTAGGGTTTTTGTTTGATTGTGTGGGAGTTTTCACAGTTATTCTCACGTTGTAGTCAGTGTTCTAAAAAACGGTCTAGGCGGCCGTCTAGGCGGTGCCTAGCCATACTGTATTTCACTCTAATCGGTTGATAAAACGGTGGACCGTTTAATCGGGCCTAGGCGGTGGATTAATCGGCCTAGGCGGGGGTGGACGGTTTAGAAGGACTAGTTTGTTTGTTTTTGTGTTGCATGGGTACGCCTATTATTCCGGCGTGTTCCATGTCGTGCCGACGCCGACACCGACACCGACACCAATGCGACACAGATTCGCATTCGAATCTATTTTCAGTTTCAAAGAAAAAAAAAAAAGAAGATTAAGAAAGAAGGAAGAAAGCGAGAAATGGAGTAGACTGACCTGAATTCCTCGAGTGGTGGTGGATTGATGTGGTCGGCTGTGACCATCTTCTTCTATGGCCGGCGGCTGCAACCCAGATCTAAGATCTAGGGTTTGTTTCTTTTAATAAGGGATGTGGGCTTTTACTAAAGGATGTGGGCTTGGGCTATTTTGTTTCTTTTTTCCATAGATATTAGATAGGATTAAATTGGGCTTTTAATAAGCAATGTGGACTTGGGCTTTTTTGGAATGGTTATATTCAAGATCTAAATTTAGCAAAAACTGTTTTAAATGGCTAATGGGCTTTATCAAAATCTATATATAACCTGTTCTATCCAGAGAAAAAAAAAAAAAATTATATATATATTTAAATAATTAATTAATTAAATAAAACCGCCTAGCGCCTATTCCGTATAGGCGCCGCCTAGAGGCCTAGGCGCTCCCCTACTGTCCGACTACCGCCTAGCGTTTTTTAGAACATTGGTTGTAGTGGTGAATGCTCATGTAACAGGAAGCATTTGTAATATTTTTTTCTACCCTTATGAACTCCCATGAAAGAATTCACATGGGGAGGGAGAGAGAATTTGATAGGATTATTCTCTTAAATGTCATAATCAATAACGGATACCCGTCTCGTGAAAAGTATTTACTATTAAGTAAGATTTACCCAGGAACTGTCTCCCTTGCAATAAAAACACCCTTATATTGGCTAACTCCTTGGTTTTTCTTTTGATGTGACTAGAGTTGTCGCGTATCTCTCCCGTGTCCTTGAGGTTGCATTCACTGCACTGGAGGGTCTAAACAAGCAAGCTTTCCTGACTGAATTGGTATGGTAGTTCATTTCCCTGAAACTTTACTTATTTTTCTATGTAAACAATTTTCTATTGCAAACATTCAGAAGCATATGCTTGTATGTGAAAAATGCACCTACACCCTAAAGCATGTCGTTATGCGAAAAGGGATTTATTGACAATTTCTTGGTTGATTGGTCAAAAGGGGGAAACAGGAAAGGATAATTACATGCGTAAATTGGTTATATAGTGTTTTTATGTGGGTTAAATCTATGTCCATTCTGGAAGTTAAAAGGCTCTCCGTGTGGACATGGTGTATTATTGCTTTTCCAATTACAGTGTAGTACTGTAATTCTTTATATTTTCTGTTTGTTTTCCCTAAATAATATGGAAGTGAACTCATTACTTATAGGGAAACCGCATGCATAAGGGGTTGCTTACTCATTGGCAGAAGTTCACTTTTAATCCCAGGTAATGTTGGCTTTTAATATATGAGAGCTTCGTGCTCATACTATTCTTAATTATTGTTCTACCTATACAAGGTTATCCCAGTTGCTTAAAAATACGGCAATGCATTTTTAACAAATTCAATAATCGATGACCAAAACTATGTTCTGCATACCGCTCAACATATCTTAATTACAACTTAAGTTTGGGGTTGCCCCATTGTTTTTTAACAAAGTGTTCTCTTTTCTGCAGTGGTGGGCTGCGTTTGAAGCGTGACATAACAGAGTATGGGGAATTTGTCCGTAGCTTCAATGCTCCTTCAGTTGATGAAAAGTTTGAGTTGTTAGGGATGTAAGTCAAGTGTTAATTCCTCCACTCCTTATACAAATCATAGGTTCATTCAGTCTCAACGAATATTTTTCTTTGCTTTTCAGCATGGCCAACGTCTTTATAGTTGCCCCTGAGAGCCTTAACACCTTGTTCGAGGGAACTCCAAGTATCCGGAAAGATGCACAAAGGTATATTTGGCTTTATTTTTGAATGTTCAGATCCTCTTATACAAGTTCTTATGTGATAGTAACTACTCTTTGATGCGATACATATCCAGGTTCATTCAGCTTAGAGAGGACTTCAAGTCGGCAAAACTTGCTTCCAAACTCAGCTCCTTGTTGGTCTAGTTCTAGTTAATAAAGAAGTCACAATATGTTGAACTGGTAATGACAGCTGCAAGCAGAAACACTAGAGAGCTCAAATGTTTTGGGACCACCAGTCACTTGGAGGATCAACCACTAAAATTGTCATCAAGCTAATATTCATGTCAGAAGATTTAGCCAGCAACAAGACAACTAGGGAACTGCTATATGTTAAAAAAATTTCGAAGCTTTGGGACAGAAACAAGAATCGAATCAGACATTCTTTGTTGCATTCACAGTATAGATGAGCGGAATTCCACCCAGAGCGTATTGGAGCAACTTGCCTCACAAGGGAATGGTGGATAACAATGCGAATCTAGACGGTGTTTGTAATGTACTTAAACATGTTAAGAGATAACAGCCTTGTGTGGTAGGGAAACCAGTGTAGATTTAGTGAGAAGACCAGAATATTTGCATCATCAGCCATTGTAACTTTTACTCAGACCACTATTGCTTGTAGCTCTTGTTTATTATTGAATGTACGATTGCGTGTAAGTAGTAGTAATTTCAAGCATTAATCCTGGGTTCAAACTTTTGTAGGCTTTAACTAAGAATGAAACAAATGAATACGGTTGCTGTGTTCCCTTCAGTCACTGTCAGTGTCAGCAACCTCTGTGGCCCCCCTCGTTACTTGCATCAACACGAACACGTTTTTTTGCAGCACAAGTCTTTTGCTATATTCTGTCTTAGTTCAGAAATAAAGTCAAACTACCTGATTGTTCTCTGAAGTTCTAGGCTAGACTTTCCATACTCTTCAGTCTTCACTGATATCTCGAGGATTAAGCAGTAAATGAAGTGGGAGCCAGATGAGCTGTTAGTCTGTTACGCTAGTAATGGGTAGCTTAGCTTCTGTATGTAACCTTCTTGGCTATAGGATTGGCGTAGATACTCTATATCAACAGTGTGGGCACTGTTTGGTTTCTGTAATCCTTCTTGGCTGTACTATATCCATTTGTTGGCATTGCGGCAGTGCCCTCATCTTTTTCGGCGGATGTGCTACTCAAATATTTAAAAACATGTCTGTGAATCTGTGATGTAGGTGACTGTGTGTAAAGACTGGGGGCGGGCCTTGGCCCAACGGTACGGTTGGCAACCTTGCATCCATCAAAGACTCAAAGTTGCCTGCAGGCTTCAGCATTTTAGTGCACACATTTCATCATTTTCCCGGATATGTGTTGGTGTGTCTCACACTCTCACAAATGCAACATGGAGACATTGGAGAGAGTGGATGAGCGCCTCTATGACATGGTGGATGTGGTCTAGGTGTCAAATACTCAAATCACGACATTTCAGTCAGATTTTTTCTTTTGCATCGAGAAAACTATACATGCATTAGTTTGCAATGGGACTAAAAGTGTATCATATCTTTCAACTTATGAGATCTATATTACAAAGGCTTTTGTAAAAAAACATATTTAGCCGTTGGTGAACCGACGACTACAAGATAAAGTAAAGTACAACTACAAGATCAAGTAAGTACATTTTCTTTGGATTGAGACCAATCTTCGCAAAAATTCAATTCACTTGGATATTTCTAACATTGTCATGGATGCTAGTAATTAAGTTGAGCAATTTAGATTTTCATAAATTTCAAAGTTGAGAACAACTTTTAACACGGTTAGAAATGTCCAAAAGAATCGACTAGCTGTGACGATAATCTACATGCCGGGAAATCACGTAGACAAAATAGTATCCAATAATTCATCTTGTGAGGCCGAATTCTTTGTATAATCATTTTCTACAATACCTATGTCACCATATTTGCAAAATGTCACTTGCATGCCAAATAATAGTTAGCCAAATTGATGTACAATACACAATACAGGCATTTTCCTTGTTTATTGGTCTTTTAATAGAAATATTCAAAATAAATCATTTTTAGGACCTAAAATAAAATTTGTAAAAATACCAGTTAAACCGTAGGCATCCTGATTATTTTGGACATGAAAAACAACTAGAGAAGGAACAATACTTTCTAAGAGGATTGATCTTTGGAGGTAGATGAGTCAGCTTCCATCCACTATTATTAATACCACGTACACTAATAAATTTCATTGCAAAGGCTCAAATTCTCCCAAGATTTACTCTCCTTCATAATTAAAATATTTAATGGCACATACCACACTTTCCATTTATCCCATTTTTTTGTATTTTGAAAAAAAAAAATCAATAAATGTGGCTTAATAACGAATCCACTAATCTCTCCACCTCTAGCTCTTTCACATTTTGTCTGAATGAGGCAGCTCAGACGTTACTCCAGCTGTTAATCATAGCCGTCAGATTAACTTCTTAATCCAACGGTCACTAAACCATTTAACCCATAAAAACGCTGACTATATTAAGCTTTTTCTATCTCTCTTTATCTTAAACAGTGTTTATTTTCTCTTTAGTAAAGAAGAAAAAAACAAGCAAAACCACCTCAAATCAAGCTCAAAGCGACGAAACTTGCTTAAACAAAGTTGTTGCATTTTTTTTAACTTTCTTGTTTTACTCTTTCTTCAAGCAGCTTCTTTCATGGAAGGAGTAGGAGGTGGTTTTGGGTGTGAAGTTTTAGAAAGAAACCATCATTTACTCATACCAACTCCACCATTAACGGCTATAGAAAGGTTCCTAAGAAGTCCAAAAGATACTTCTCAAAAAAAGTACCAAACAAGTTGTCAAAAGAGAGAAAAACTTGTTTCTGGAAATGAGTTTTGTGAACATCCAAGTTTAAATGGTTCTATAGGTAGTACTGAAAGTGGGCTATCTTTACCAAGTCTTCAAGATTTTAGTTTTGTTGATGGTTTGTTTGTTGATGGAAATTCTTTTCATTGTACTAACAAAGTGTGGTTTGGAGAAAAAAACACTGGAAAAGTGGGGAAAAGAGTAAAAGGTGGTGGGAATAGTAGTGCGTCTGTTTTGATAAAAGGACAATGGACTGATGCAGAAGATAGGTAATAATAATATGAAAACCAAATGCTTACATATATAAGTTTCTATATCACTTCTCTCTTTGATCTCGTTAAGTAATGTGTTATATATGTGTTTTTTGGTCTTGTGATGAAAGGTTACTGGTTAAGTTGGTGAAGCAGCATGGAGAGAGAAAATGGGCTCAGATTGCTCAAAAGTTAGAAGGAAGGGCTGGGAAGCAGTGTAGAGAAAGATGGCATAATCATCTACGGCCTGATATCAAGGTTTGTTCAAATATCTTCTCCTATTTTCTCCACTTTATATATATGTGTTTCTTCTAGTAGGATTTTAGGTTGTTCTCAGTTCTATCTGTTTCTATTGCTTTATGTGTCTCTGTCAAGTACTTTAGTACTATCTACTAGATAGTTAAGTGATAAGTTTTGACTTTTGGTTTTCACATTTGAGTTTGGGATTTTGACATTCTTTTATGAACTTTCAGACCTCCCCACAGTACACCTAGGGTTTTGAATTTTTTTGACCAATAATTAAAAGCTCAGGTTTGATAAAGAGAACTTAATCACTGAAGGTATTTTTTTGTTTTTGAGTCCTTAATTTATTATGAATCTCTAAAAGAAGAAACAATCAAATTAAGAAGTAAGAAATGGAAAAGGAAACTGCCTTACTAAATTCCTAAAGTTTCCCTGGTTAGAGTCTTCAAACATCACAATCCATGCTGATTCCATTTTGGATCACATTATTTTCTAATTTTATTGTTTTTTGTAGTAATAAACCTCTTTCCAACCTCCTCACATTTCTTGTTCCTTTTCAGTTGACTATCCATTTTCATGTGATAACAGACACCCTCATCCAATTGAGCATCAAATTAGTTAGACAGAAGGGAATCTTTCAGTTTCTTATATGGAAAAACTGTCTTGGTATATTCTATGCATGTTATGTCGTTGCATTTTGCAACTCATCTTCAGTTTTCATGTTTCATGTTTTCTTGATGAATCCAGCTGATCATTATTTTCATGCTTTGTGCGCTTCATATGTTTCATATTGTCTTGTGAATTTTTGTAGAAGGATACATGGAATGAGTATGAAGAGAGGCAGTTGGTTGATGCGCATGAGAAGCTTGGCAACAGATGGGCTGAAATTGCAAAGAGAATCCCTGGAAGAACCGAAAACGCGATAAAAAACCATTGGAATGCTACTAAAAGAAGGCAAAATTCAAGGAGAAAGAACAAAAAGGGAGTGTCTCAAGATGGAAAAAATCAGCCTACCATACTTCAAGACTACATTAGAAGCAAGACCATCCAAGACATTTCCACACCATCCACCACTTCTAATCTGGCCACAGGTTCCACTAATACCACTCTCTTCAAAGATTCATCAATCCTAACCAATTTTATGGAATCAGAATCATCCGAATCATCATTTACCAATGATTCAACATCGCTCATGGCCCATTCGAACAACGAAGAGTTACTCTTGATACAAAACTTCATCGAAAATGTTTATGATCCTCAGCCATGTGATGACACTATTATGGGGTCTAACTATGAAATTTCATACAATGGTGGGAACTTTAACAATCCTCTTCCCTTCAATTTCCTTGATTCATTCCATTACCATAATGACGACTATCTCATTGATATCGACGAAAATGACTTTTCTTCTTCCACTCAAGGCTCTGAAGTGTACTCAAATGGCTTTTCTTTTTCCACTCAAGGCTCAGAAGTGTACTCAAATGACACTCAAATACAAGAATCTGCTAGCACCACCCATCTTTACTCAGACCTTTACATCTCCAACCTATTAAATGGATTCACTTCTTCACCTTCCATGGACAACAGCCACAGCCAGTACCAAAACCAAAACTTTGACTTCTCAGCTGACGAAGATTCTTACAATAATGGCAGGAAAGAAATGGATTTGATAGAGATGGTTACTTCTTCTCAGTTCTGTCAGAGAAGTAATTAACTGATGCAGTAGCTAAGTTCTGATGCTAATGCCTTTGTGAATT
This sequence comes from Coptis chinensis, assembly GCF_015680905.1. Taxonomy (NCBI): domain Eukaryota; kingdom Viridiplantae; phylum Streptophyta; class Magnoliopsida; order Ranunculales; family Ranunculaceae; genus Coptis; species Coptis chinensis. The sequence goes on along the minus strand of NC_141463.1, from coordinate 77,503,434 downwards.
GAATGACAGTAAGAATCTTCCACAAGAATAAGGTTTGGTGGCTTTGTTGTTTAGCATTTCTTTTGGTGTAGAACTGACTTGAAACTGTGAAAACTGCTGAAGTTAGTTAGGTTTAAAACTTAAAAGTAGGCGTTTCATTCTTATTTTCTTCCTAAAAATTTGTGCGTTTGGACACTTGGTTTCTATTTGCTGTTTTCTGTTGAATTGTAATCATTCTATTTCTTGTTCTTTTCATCACTTCTATCTCTTGATTTTGTCATTTTCAGCTAACGACCTCTGATCTTGCCAGAAAACTAGTAACATAACCATGCCATATTGCCATGCAAGTGCATGTTGACTAAGACCACAAGTAATAAATGTTAGTACTAGGTGTGAGGAATTAAGTGCGTTCGACTTTTTGCTAATTTGGAGTTGCATTATTCTGATATATACATCATACATCCATTAGCAAATAGTTGGTTGGGATCAGTTCAATAGACTTGGATGTTTGAAAGCGCATCCGTTGATTGATAATGTGATAACACACAAAATTTGGCTAATTGCTGATTCAGGGTACGTGGCTATCTACCAAATTTAATGTTTTTAACCCCAAAGATTTGGAAAAACTCCATTTCTACGTTAGTAGTTTTCAACACTACAGGCGAGGTTTTTGGAATTCGATCACAAAATTCCGACAAGCTTAAAACCGAACATTTGACAATTTGGTGGCCGCCCTTGAGATATATACTAACTAATTTCTCGACTTATGTTTGACAAGAAATGATTTGTATGAGGGAGAACATATTAAGCATTTTAAGAAAAAAAAAATCATCTATATAACTCTTGCTAATAACCTTATATATTTATATTTACTATATAAATATATTCATCTATATAACCTTATATATTTATATTTACTAATGAACATAAATTTCGTTTGAACATTTCCAAATTGGTTAATGAATTCAGCTGTATATATATGCCACATGCGTGATGTCAATTTTCAAGAGAAGATTCTTATGAGCAAATTAAGTTAATATGACAACATCAATATCCACGTACACAAAAAATTTACTCCTTATGAAAGGTTGTCTTTGAATACTATAAAGGGCGTCTTTGAATATTATAAATCATCTACAGCTGGGGGTCTCACTAGCCCATCCAAAATCATTTTGAGTTTGCAAGGGTAAGAGATAATTGTTTGTTAAAGAAGTAAGGAGAGATGGAAGGGAAGAGTTTAAGAGCACTCCTTGTGATGTTTATAGTAATGATAGGTATGGGTGCAGGGCAAACTTATGCGGCTTCCACGAACTCCTTCGCGGCTTGCTATGGCGAGTGTTTCTTACGCAGGAGATCTGTTCTGAAGTGTTTGGTAAGGTGCATTTCTTCTCATCATCCTACGTCAGACATTCATTACTACTGCAACTTGGGTTGTGCATCTTCCAAGTGCACAAGTATCAGCACTCTACAAAACCCTCGTAAGAGATTATAAGCCATCGTCAATTTTTATTTCATATGAATTACTTGCATACAACTCACAATATGGTAATGAAATGTGGTTATATATTGTTGGATGCAGGTGAGGACGCGGTTAAAGATTGTGTCAACTCCTGCTCTGATATCTGCAAAAAGCATCAGTAATCAGTGTCTACTATATATATAGAAATAATGTGTCTTCAAATGAAGCTTAGGCCGGTAGAGTACTTTTTTTTTCACCGCTTTGTTTTCAATACCCTCCCCTGAGACATGGGTTTATTATTAGCACTTTATTAGCTTATTCTCTCCACAAATTTATGTGCGGTTACCCTCTCTGAATCCGGACTCTTTTCCTAATGTTATCATGCAAACCTACTTTATGGAATATCTAGAACGTGTACGTTCTTGAGATATCGTCTGATGGTATTCGATGAAATTTCATAATAATTCCCTACATTCTATTGTTTTAGCTTTGAACAATAGATCGATCAAATACGGGTACTGGTTTTCTTTTGGTTGATCTGGTCGGGAAATAGTTTTAGTACTTGCACACCGGTAGGCCAATTCACATTTTACTGTTTGAGGCACTTTAATTTTTGGGTTTTTTTTTTAACATGTACCTCCATTTGAAAAAAGAATTAGACTTGCCACTCATACTAACTTGCCGTCTCAGTCAATACATCTTGACCGTCATGAAATGTCTTGATAGTCAAGGCAATGAAATGTCTTGAATGCTCTTGTCGTTGTAAACTACCAAAATAACTCTTGACTTCCCAATTCAAAACTGATTTTCATATTTTAGAAAGAAAGAGACACGTGTCGATATCTCATCGTCGACATCTGGTCCTATCTAATCTAATGGTCACAAACACTTAATACATTGGACACTTGTCGACAAGAGGGGTATTGATAGCAAAAAAAGACAATTAGAAAATAAATCTTAAATTAGAAATTAGACATGCCCTCCCACTGTTATACGTGTTATTACCCCCGCAAAAAAAATTGCTATTACAATTGAATCATCTCCATTAATGTCTCCCAAGCTTAAGAAACACTAATACACATTCTTATTAGTCATTATGCATGTTTATTACTTGCAACCTTTCAAAATCTTAAACACCCACCATCATTTTACCCATATTAAAGTGTTACTTTTAATGATTTAAAACGAAATTGGTGTTTAATTAGTTGGGGAAGATGAACTCAAGGTTTAGGGCTTAATTATCAATGAGTTGGAGTGATGTGGGCCATTGGATGCTAGTAATTAGATATTGACACATGTCATGTACATTTTCTAGTTTAAATTGGGTATTGCAAAACTAATATGTCATTTTGGTAATTTTTCAACAAAAAGGGTATTCAAGACATTTCAATTGCCTTGACCAAGAGATAACGGTCAAAATGTGTTGACTGAGACAACAGGTGAGTCTTTCGGGAGGCAAGTCTAATTCTTTTTTCAAATGGGTGTGCGGATAAAAAACACTTAATTTTTTAGCTAGGTTCATGTGTTATGGATAACAGAAGCCTGTTGAAGCATATCCAAGTACCTAGTATTTGATTATTGGAATTATTTAGTTTTAGGTCCTCCCAATTGCGTTGAGTCCAAACATTTACGTTTATTAGTTTTAGGTCCTCCTTTACCGTTAAGCTTGACAACATTGACCGTGTGTGGAGGTGTGGATGGTGTCCTGAACTTGTAGATTACCGTAAGTACCCTTGCATAAATAACTCAATTATTAGGACCTAAAACTAAATAACCCAAAATTGTAAGTAACTGAGTTGACTTATTGAGTCAACTCATTATCTTTCCCATTCGAAGAAATTGAAAAACCCATAAACAACACCATTAGTGAGGTCCCCCACCATGGCAAATTCTTATTTGTTGAGCAACTAGCTAATGCCCGTGTCTTCGACACGGATTTCATAAAGTTATTGTGTCATTTTATTATAATTTGCATTAACACTTAAAATAACATGCCTAAATCAATTAAAGTTATATAGCAAGAACAACATAAATGGTGTTGCAGCAAAGCTACATCCCCATACCCCATAACTACTACTTGAGCACTACACAGAAGAGAGGCAATGAAAATCATAGAAAGATCACTAATAGCAATGCCTATCAGGCTTGTTACCCACAAAAAAGACAGATCTTGAAATTCACTTCGGCACGGATTGTACTTGAAATATCTTTATATAATTTACATCTATGTTTTAAAAAAGAGAGGAAAGGATAGCACTTAAATGGTTTTGAAGCATTAGATAAGTTCATCCAACAAATTAAAATATACAATAGATAAGGAAGTCAATCCTCGATTGTTTTTGCTTTACGTGGTCTTTATGTGGTCTTTATGTAGAAATTCAAAAGGTATGTTTCCCAAAGTTTTTTCTGTAACCGCAATAGTAAGATAAATATTCTAAGCCAAAACCTAAGTATCGCAATTACACTTCAATATATATATATATACATCCCTTTTCCTTTTGTTGCTGGGTATACTATAATTATATTAATATCAAAAGGACGTACAAAATTGTTAGGGAGGGTGGTAACAACAATCTACTCTACTCCCTGAATTATCTACAGTCCAAGGAGTCATTCTGGAGAACTATGTCGTTGTTGCATTTGCCGATACCCTGGCTTCTGCATACTGAAGTCAACATAACTTTTGCATAGTTCTTGCTGCCTTAAGCCATATGAATTCCTGCAAGGGCGCAAGGCAGTTTTCCCTTGCATTGTTTGTCTCTTAAAACTGGCCTCACACCAACCTAGCGCACTCTTCCATCTCAACTAAATTTAGTTGTTCTTCCTTGAAGGTGTATCCATCTGCATTCTCTAGCTAGAGTAAATTGCCAAGGATAACAACAAAATGTGGGAAAATCACTTCAATCAGTTCTCACTTTTGAACTCAAGATTTTATTCCAAAAGAACATGGAGCAGGTGTGAAAATAAACTGCAAAGCAAAATCTCTAAAAAAGAAGAAGTTGCAATTGCAAGTAAGAATAAGGATTGTGTGGGCAACTACCATCCTCTTTCTAGCACTTGATTCCACAGTTTATTCCCCTTTCAAGAAACAAACAGATTTTTCAGGAATTTTATTTAAAAGTTCTCTTCCATGTCTTGCTTTTAACCATTAAATAACCATTTTTGTTTTGCCACTAAACCTACTTGCCTTTTGTTTAAGTTAAAAGTGCATACACAGTTATAAAGTTAAATCAAGTATCCTCCAACATAACCAATATAGTAAAGAGGAAGTGAATGTAAGGATACCACACACTTTCAATTGTTATGATCCTAGAAGAGGGTGGAAATATAAAAGAAAACCAATTCATAAAGCATTGCTCAGTACTAATTCCCTATCCTATATTCATAAAATAAAGCATTTCCACCAAACCCAAACTCACCTAAAGTAGACTTGTCAGAACCAATTATTTCACATTCCAACAATGTTTCCTCTTCTCATCTCCCTCTAAGCATTTTGTTTGACAAAATCTACAAATCTAACTACAAAATAACCAACGTCAAACTGTTGTTTACAATGTCCTAGCAGAAGGAACTTAAAAGCTATAAAACGTGCACTAACAGAAATATTACAATTGTTAGTTAGGCATAGTTTAATACGATTTTTAATTTTTGAAAAACAAATACTATAAATCATTTCCATTACCTTAGTATCTAGCAATCAAAAGTCCTTGCTAATGATCTCATTCTTTTTCTTCAAGTTAATTGCTTCCACATTATCCTTGTAATACGAACCCTTACTTTCTAGTGGTCTTTTCCTGAGCAAAGTTTAGAAGGGTCTTGGTAATCATACATTGCCATTTCAAATTGTACCTATAAGATATTAAAAAATATTGATAAAAAGACTTAATAAAAGAAGGTGTTGCTGTTGATTAAATTATGCAAATGCTAAGCATAAATGGCTGACACAGGAGCAGCTAAGTTTTTCTATATTTAGTATGCTTCATGTGAGTTACATGACATATGAAAACCTAAGACCTGCGGAACGATTCCATGTTCTCCAAGAACGGCATGGAGGTCTACTCATACATTTGGTTGCACTGAGTTAGATCTTCTAATTTCAGTTGAGGCACTCAATCTCCAAACACTTGAATGATAGTCCATCTATCCCACAAAATGTACGTGTTGGGCAATCTGAATAAGCATTGTGCATTTATTTAGAGTGCCAATACAAAATTTCCATAATCCATGGTAGAACTCAAAGTGTAGCAGTAGCCAGTAGGCACACTCAGTTTCATGAAAGAAACACAATTAAGCATATATGAAACATACATTTTTAAGCTAAAAGTACTATGTCCATAAGTAAGCAACCAAGATTTAATAGAAAAAATGACCCTATAAAAGAAAACAAAGAAGAAATTGTAAAAATTGCATCAAACTAACAGATAAGAAAATGCCATAATATACCTGAATTATTTACTTGAAAAGAGCACTAATCGAAAAGGAAGGGTATCATGAAGGTTGTGTCAATTAGGCAAGTTATTGCCATATATATAAAAGTATGCATAAGTCGGTCACTGTGGAAACCATTAGGTGTGGCGAAGATGAATTCCATGCTATTTATAATCTATGAGTAGCGATGAAACATAATGGACGGAGCAACTAAACATCTATTATTACCTTACTGCAGACACCAAAACCCTTTGGTTTAAAGAGGTGGATATGCTCTTTTCTTAGATAAATTATGTTCTTAACTAAAAGATAGCATTGCATATAAAGCACTCAGATATCTAACCGTAGAATTGGTTTGCTGAAAATCAAAAAATAAAGTTCAGACACGCTCTTATTATCAACATTTGTTCAGATTTCTGATACCTATCTAGGGGTAGTAGGCTATGGACATAAAAAACTTAGATATTTAGCAATGATATTAATAGCATGATACTTGATTTTGAAGACTAAAGTTCAGCCATTCTACCCATCTGTTGATCTTAGTAAAAGGACATGCGTTAATGATTTCAAGAGCATTAAGCGCCTTACATGATACCAAAACAAATGGAAAAGTTTACACATCAGATGAAGTTGCACATCCAATTGAATCTCAGTTGGTCAAGAAAAACAAAAAGAAAGAGAAAAGTTTACACATCACCTGAAATGAAAATTTTCATTTGATAAGTGTTCTCTAAACAAAGACAAAGAAATTGTTAAAATAGAAACTGAATGAGAGGAGGGAAAAAGTACGTAAATATTGCTTTTCTATTTGTAGTTTGATATCTTCCAAACTATATAATTAAGAATGACAAATATTGTAACGCATGACATGGTCAGGAGGCAATATGATTAAAATGAAAGATAAGATGATACACTGACCTGCTTTTATAGTCGATAATATCCTGGGTATCTAAATCTATGTAGACCTACAACATAGTATTTAGACATGATATATGCATTATTTTGCTTAGTGGAGTAAAAAATAACATACCAATAATATAAAGGTGAAGTAAATATATACCTTGGCTAATCCGCATAACTTGTATGGCGTACAACACATCTCATTTTCATCTTATTGACTTTTGATTTTTGGGTAGGGTGTCCACTTGTGCTGTGGTAAGCCTACCTTGAATTTAAAGAGTAGTTTCAGGACCAAAACTTAGTAAATTTGAATAATAGCGAACTGTGGCTGGACATTATATAATAGCCAAGTTCATCAAGTGACTTGATTCCCTCAATCATGGCTGAAAAATGAGTTGAATGGTGAAAATAATTAATGAAGGATGTCTACGAAGGTTGATGCCATTAACTATTAACCATGATCAAGACTTCATAACTTCCCAATGTAAACAATAACAAAGACCGTATCATGAGTTCCTGACTCGACCTTTTCCTATCTATTATTGCTATCTTCAAAAGAACAAAAAAGAAAAAGCAAATAAAACACACTATGTTGGATTTAAGGGCAAACATGAGCTGCCATTATCCATATGGAACAGTTATTTAGAATTTAATAGTGTAACCAATGGCTTTGCCGATCAAATTTATCTCAAGGACCACAAAAGAAAAAATAGCATGAATGTAACAAATTGAGACAATTTAGAGATTAAATGCTAACTTCAATGGTTTGACCTAAATTCAAACCCCACATTCTATCCTAAAACAGATATAAAAAACAACTAAAAATTATAGAAAGAAGATGAGAAGGAAAAAAAAATTGTATTACCTGATGCGGAATTACAGAGGCAATACTTAATTAGTCATTATATCAATAACTTTTTTACGCATACTAATTTGGATCCTTAGAATATATATATATATATATATATATATATATATATATATATATATATATATATATATATATATATATATATACACACACACGTCACCTTTAATGGATTTCAATATATCAAATGCTAATTGATACCCAATATTTCAGATATATTCAATATAAATAGGTGAATTAATTATTATATATGTTATCATTTTTGTATATAAATCTGTTTTTTCATGCTTTTGATTGCACTTACTATAAATCTAAAGATGAAAAGAATACAACATCAATTAATTGATCACCATATTCAGATTTGATTTTCGAATTTTACTATTGTTATTTCCATGTATGAGGTCTAGCTAGAGTAATGGTCTCTAATCAAATATTCTGTTCTGAATGCATTTAGTTCATCATGAATAAAACCAATTGTTCTTTGTAAGTACCAAAAGGACAAAAGGTTCAAGTATAATCAATAACCAAACCGGGTCACCTGAAGTTGACCAGCGTGTCCCATGCAACCCTACGTTGGGAGGGCATGAACCTAATGAAAAGTCCAGCAGCTCACTTTCCTACAGAAAAAGTACTTCGCTCAATACACTTGTACTGTAGTATTAGTCTGGATCACAAATTGGTAATAGTAACAACACAACATAAATATGATGGACTTACAATTAATCTTGGCTTTCGATGTTTTATGCGTTTCTGCACCAGCAAGGTCAGTCAATCAGACTAAATAAGCATTATTTAAGAAACAACCATAGTGATTCCAATTTCTCTTTTTAGTTTCTTCCCTACAACAGGAAAAAGTCTTGCATATCCAAATTCTAAAGCACAAAAACAGATAGCTTCTGAGCAAATGTTCGACACAATTGAATGCTTCATTAATCTGTTATTTGAAGTAATAAGTATTAAGAACCAGCTTGGTCCATTGATATAAAATATCAATATTACAATGCCAATGCTCCATCCACGTGCTACTCAAGGTCTTGCACCTTGAGAAATTCACACTCCTTTCAAAATGAGATCCTAAGTGGTTCTGTTAGCCCTCTAGAGTACACTAATTGCTAGAAGAATATGAGTAAAATATCGCTATATACTAGTATATAGCGTGCCTAGATTGTCTGCTATAATCATGTTATAATCATGTTGATATTAATATAATTTCTCAAAATTACATATAAACTCATAACCCTTTAAATATTAGTAAAATAGTATATAACGTGCAACAGGGAAATCAAGATACGTGATGTGTTCGACATATTTCTCTCTCTCACGCTTTGGATAATCTACATGATGAGAAAACAGCAATACGCGGATTATCTGTACCATGCATCCTAGAAGAATGGCCATTCTTTGTACATTGCTTGCAAATCTTCGGTATATCCCTGCTCGCATGCACCCTTTAGGCCAGCACCAACACCAAGCCAAGCAGGGAGAACAAATCTTGTCTGTGTCCATGCAAATACCCATGGTATTGCACGAAGATGTCCGATTCCTGTTGAATTCTTGCTTCGTGCTGGTCTGCTTCCTATGTTGAGGAAACCAAGCTCAGCTTGTGGCGTAACCTAGTTAAAGTAGGCAAGAAAGTCTGGGTTGTCATATACAATACTCCGATAATTGTTGCAACTGAATTTGGAAATTTCTTCCATAAGGTTACACCAATTTTCTTCTCTAGGGAGGATTGGAGGCTATAACCGAGTCAGACAAAAAGATATGTTTAAACAAAGGTTACAGAATTTCTAATTGAACGTGTTCTAATGAAGAGTGTAATGTTCAGTGGAAAAACCATTTGACGATTACTATAGACTTTTATATATAGATTCAAGAGGATGAAATGACCATGAACAGAAGCGATTTTGAAAAAGGTAAGACCTGTGCTATTACTGAACGTTAGCTAGCAAAAGAATTATCTAGTAGTATCCAAGTTTTGCAACTGCATGATGGACCTACCATTCTGAACCGGTGGTTGGGACTGAATGGCAAGATACGATGGGTCCACCACCACGCCCAATACTTCCTCCCGTCCATGGAATAGTGTTACTTTGATGCCATACTCATTGCAGGTAGCCACCCTGGCGTCCTCTTGGCTTTTATACGGTTCCCATTTTGCGGTGAAGCGGTCAACATCTTTTCCGAATCTGAGTACCCAACCATTACCTGTCCACAATAACCCAAATTGGAGTTACGAAGTTTCATATGGCCTAGACAAAATTATCCCATTTATTTATGATGCATTACCTCTTGTTGTCCATTGTGGTTTTTTATGATGTGCTCCCGATAACAATCAATTGCTAACAAACTTCGATCACTGAACCAGCTCCTCTCAAGTCCTCGACGGTTTCAAATAGAGGGACCACTCTCAACCTATAAGCAACCAAAGGGGTCGTGGTACCGGATAGAGCTGGTTGGTCTCCTTTCTGAATAGAGCTACTTGCCCTGCCGAGCCAAAAGCGACTCCATGGCTCTGGGCTGAATAGAAGATTTGAGACCTTGGCTGGAACTCGATGTTCTTGTAGCTAGAAAAGGCAACGAAGTTGATCCAGAGATGTGATCTTCTCTCGCGGAGGAAGCACTCAATTCCAGAGGCCTTGCCTAAGAAGCTAACTTTGCATGCGATACCTGAGCATCGGGCTTGTTGGCATCCGTCGTCAGATTCCAACTGCCCATCATCACCCAGAAAGTTCAAATCTGTTGTAGGTTGAGGGCGTATGACCTTGTGATGTGTTGCTTGAAAGTCAGTGTTAGGGGGTGGAATTATACATTCCTGAATTTTCTGCTGAGCAACCTTGTTAGCTGTCGGACCCAGACCTTCCACAAACCTGCAGCAGGCTCTCCTTGTATCCATAGCCGCCCATCCTTCCTTTGTCAATCTGTAGAGTCTCAAGAATGTAATCACCATAAACTTTTAGGAACTAAATTTTTTTCACAGTGATAAAGAAGACTTACGCGCACAATAGATTTGGAGCAAGTGGCTTCCTTTGAAATTAATGACTCGGTTTCATTTAGGAAAGATTTAAAAGGCACAGAACTTGAACGCTGTTGTCCTTCTCTAGTTCTTGGAAAAAGTAAAGGAAAAGAATAGAGAATAGAAAATCCCATGGTCAAATTTATATAACAAATCTAACGGCATTTTAGTATATTACATTGATTACATAAAAACAAAAAAGGTATTTTTACATTTGATATAATATCAGTTGGATGGTTCAACTTGCATCCTACATACTAATTATTATGCATACTTTTTCTCTAGGAGTCTACTAAGGGCAGATGCTGATAGTCATAGAGTGACACAAAAAAAAGTACGTTGTGCCAAAATTTTAGCAGCAAGTCTTCTATATGGAATTCGTAGTCGCACAATCTCAAGTAATATAATCAAGTAGTCGAATAAAAATCAGAAAATCTAGCCAATTCGTTTTCAAAGTACTTTATTTGTTTTTTTCTTCTGCTAACCTTATTAACATTGTGCCAAACACCAAATAGTTGAACTGAATCAATGAATGCAATGGACACAGAAGCAATGGAGTTCTTATCGAATACTGGAGAATCATACCTTCGCTTTTGTTGATTGGTAATTTGAAAGAATATATATTATCTGTTTTGCACCACTTGAATTGTGAAAAGATTAGAAAAATTGAGAAATCCCTAGTTTAAATATGATAAAAGACAATTTGAGGAAGAAGAAGAAGAAACTTAAGAAGCGTTAATACCTGTGAAATTAGACCAACCCTTGAAGCTAGAGAGAAACATGAGAAGTTTGAGAGTCGCGTCGGAGGAGAGTTTAGAGAGCATGAGAGATGAGAGGGAGACTGCACTTGGGTTGAGAGCGGTGGGAACATAATGGGTTTAGAGAGGGTTGAGTTTAGATTATCTCAGGAGGAGATGAAGAGCTTTCTCTTTGTTCGGTTTCTCTTTGCCCGAAAGTGAAAACCAAAGGGTTTGCATTCCGAAGGGTTTTAACAATTAATACTTTTAACTAGTATACTGCTAAGCAGTGGGGGTGAGCGGAGTGGGAGAGGAAGATGGAAGAGTGAGAGAGACAATGAGAAAAAACAGAAGGGAAGAGATGAGGACAGACAGAAACCAACCAAGTTGGTTTTTGTCCCCATAACCCCCCCTTTCTCCCAAAATGTTCGCTCCGCTCACGGATTATTCCTAATCCACGTGGCAGAATGGCAACCCTCGATTTATACTTGCTGAAATCAAATCCCAGCCGCGAGTCAGAAAAGCGAGCTGTTTTGTTAAGTTGATGTAAACCGGCCACCTTTTTATAACTCCACTAGTCCATGTAGCTAGCTAGCTAGTATTGTTCATGGCGGCTCATTCTAGCCCTATGTCTCTTGATGATAATGCTTTGAGCAATGTTGTCCAACACGGCTGCCAAAACACCATAATCAGTGATTAAAAGTATGAAATCAACCTTAGATCGAAACCTGGCCACAATTGTAATTAATCATATCTAAATAAAAATTATAGGTGATTTAAGCATTTTTTATTAAGTTCTTAAAGTAATTGTAGCTAACTGTAGGGGATGGGATGCTCAGTGACTATTTCACAGCAGCCATTAGATTAGAAAGCTAGGACTGTGGCATATGTCAAGTTAAATTGAATTCAAGTTTTTCAGTGTATGTGTTAACGTGCAAAAAGTGTGAGGGGTATTTACGGCAATCCACAAGTTCAGGACACTGTCACACCTCTACACACGGTCAATAACGGTCAACGTAGTCAAATAACGGTAGGGGGACATAAAACCAGGGCCCAAAATATCGCCGAGATATCCGATATCTCGCCGAGATATCTCGGTAAATTGGTACACCGATATCGATTTTTCCGAGATATATCCACCGAATATTGAACTCCTTTTTTCGAGAGATATATCGAATTTCCGATATGAAAGTTTATATCGCCCGAGATAATCGATATTTAGAGATAACCAATATATATCGGTTGACTTTTTGACCAATTGTTAATAATTTAATATTGAAATTTCGAAATATCCTATATATCCAGAGATATATCGTGAGAGATCCGAGATATATCGGTGAGATATCCGATATTTTAGAAACTTTGGAATTTCACCAAAAGAACCGAGATATCCGATATATCCGATATATCTCGGTTTTTGGGTACACCGATATATTAACCGATATCGAAATTTTGGGCCTTGCATAAAACTAATAAACAAAAAAGTCTAGACTCAACACAAATACCCCATCATTAGTAGGACCTAGAGCTATATACCCAATTTTTTTTGGTTTTCATAATTGTGACGAGCAACTTTCAAAAGAAGAAGTAAATAAATGGTTCGGAACTTCGGATTCATTAGCTTTAAAACTTTTGTTGATCAAATGGATTTAGTGCAGAACTCTCATGCACAATATTTCTTTGTCCAGTGGACTTAGTGGCATTGGGCGGTACTCTCCTGGCCCCTGGCATAGACAAAGTCATGGATTTCAATGTTATCTTTTATATATATATATATATATATATATATATATATATATATATATATATATTATAGCTCTATCCTCTTCAATTGAGGAAACATTTATAGAGTGTCTACGTAATAGGAGATAAAATAGAAAACAAATATTTATATTTATCCTTAGATATATATTATAACTATACCCTCACAAAGACTCCAGTTTTTATTTTAAACTTTATTACTAAATATAAAAGCAGGTGTTTCTAAACTCAATTACTAAATATAAAAACAAGAAATTAGGCCTAACACCCAATTTTAGAGAAAATAAAGTCTAGAGGACACGATTTTTTGTGAGTAACTCACAAGGACAAATTCTACCAATTAGTAACTCACGAACCCACGATTTCAAATTTTGTAACCCTCAAAGACAAAATAAGTTGGCCCGACCATTTTACTTTTTTTAAATGTCAATTATATCCTTTCGTGAAAATAACCCTCAAGGACAAATGACCCTGATTTAAAATAAATATTTTCCAATTTTACCCTTTCTGTCATTTTACTATGAACAATGAGTGTTCATACCTTCTGCTGGTGTATGAACAATGATTGTTCATATCCAAATAGGTGAATGTACCTTATACAATATATTGATGTATGAAGATTGAATGTTCATACCAAAAAGACTATGAACATTCAATGTTCATACCCAATCAATGTTCATACCCAAAGACTATGAACATTGAATGTTCATACCCAAAAGGACCAAGGACTATGAACATCGAATGTTCATACCCAAATGATTATGAACATTGAATGTTCATATCCAAGGACTATGAACATCGAATGTTCATACCCAATCAATATTCATACCCAAGGACTGTGAACATTGAATGTTCATACTCAAAGGACTATAAACATTGAATGTTCATACCCAATCAATATTCATACCCAAAGACTGTGAACATTGAATGTTCATACCCAAAGACTGTGAACATTGAATGTTCATACCCAAAGGACTATGAATATTGAATGTTTACTATGAACATTGAATGTTCATACCCAAGGACTATGAACATCGAATGTTCATACCCGAAGGACTATAAACATTGAATATTCATACCCAATCAATGTTCATACTAAATACACCAGGTCGTTAATTATTTCGCGTCAAGGGTATACTTGACATTTCATCTACCCGATCCGTTTTTTATTTCGCGTCAAGGATATACTTGAACTTTCATCTACCCGATCTTTGAGAGTTACAAAAATAAAAATGTGTCCTTGAGAGTTACTTTTTCGGCATTTTTGTCATTGAGAGTCACTCCCTGATATAAAAAAATAGGATATAAATAAAGAAACAATCCCATCTAAAGTTTCACATACCCTCTAACTTTTTCTAAACACTACAACTGTTACAACCCTTTTTCTACTACAAGCACTAACCCCTAGTTCACAGACACTTGAACAGTTCCAATCTCTCTCTTAGCACTATTTTCTCTCTTCAGACACTATTCTCTCTCTTTTCTGATGGCTGCCTCTCTCCTTCTCTTCCCTTCACTTTCTCTTTATATCATTTCCTTTCTTCATCCGGGCCCTCCACTTGTCCATCCATCTCGCGGTCTCCTTCTCTACGCGTGTAGGGTTTCCATACTGCGACCACGTGACTTAGCCCCGATCCAGTGCGCCGCGGCATGCTACCTTTCGTTAACTCGGACGCATCCTTTCTTGGATCCTTTGGGCCCCCAATACTACCACTACAAATGCCCCCTCTCGAGTCCGCGACCATTTGGTGATCGGGGAGTCGAGAGTCCCCGATGTCACGCGTTTCCTCCGCGGTTCCCCAGATTCTTTTTCCTCGCTGGACTCACGAGTCCCATCGCCATTATAACTTGCATCCCCTCGTTTCTTGCGCGATCCCCGTTAATCCCCTGGCCGATCCCTTTTAGTGTCGCCTCGATTTCAGCCCCTCCAATTACTCTTTTGCCCCTTCTTCTTATAAAAGCCCGCTCGATTCTTTCCTTCTTCCATTCGGTCTTTCATTTTCCTCCTAACTGCTCTCCATTTTCTACTCTTCCCTTCGTTAAGCGCTCTCGGTCCCGGCCTGCTCTTTCTGTTTTCTTTTGTGGAGGGTTTTGTTCCTGTTGCTCCTCCCTTCCCTCAGGTTGGTCCCCTTTCTTCCTTAATCCATTATTTGCTATATTGCGTGTTTCTCTCTTGAGTTTGGGACTATTCGGCTTCTTCTCTCCAACCGGTCTTGTCTCGTTTAACTTCTTTCCTGACCTTGATGTCGGCTTCCAGATCCGACACCTCATCCTCCTCCTCGTCCCGTGGTGTCGCCTCCCCCCCCCACCCGACCAGATCGGGGCTCCTTCCACCGGCCGCCCTTTGCCCTTCCTCACCCCACCCGCCGCCACTAATCTAATCTCGGTTTGTCAAAGGCGGCTTACGGCATACCCGCGGACGTCATATTGGAGCATGTCCCTGCCCTAACCTACTACCCTCATCTGGTTCCATATAAGCCGGGCTGTCTAGTTGCCACGGTGGGGCAGATTGTAGCCGGCCTCCGTCTGCCCCTCACCCGTCTTGACGCCGGTATGCAACCACTTCAACATCCCTCCTTGCCAAGGCATCGGCACTTCGAGGGTTATGTATCCGCGAACCACTATAATCGGGTCGAAGTTCCCAAAATAATACCATGCGACATGATCGCTCATTTTACATAAAAAAGAGCACCAAGGATGTCGGCGTGGGATACCATTTTTACGTGTTCGACCTAGGAAGCAACATTTTATACTTCGTGTCACCTCCTCGGACAAGTTGTGGCACCATTACCCCCTTTACATCTCTGGGAACTTCCTCTCCGCGGATCTTCCTCCCGACTTGAGCCTTAATCATCTGGCCTTTCTCCCCGGTGAGTCCGCCTCTACTAATCCCTTTGGCGTAGGTCTTCTTTGCTTCCCTTTTAACTTGACCGTTTTTCTTTTTCAAGGTTGGCGTCCGGTTCGAAGTCACAAAGACTCACGACAATTTCTTTTCCACCACATTCGGGAAGATTCGCGGGACAGCCCCATGATCTGCGGTACTAGGAATTGATCCGTGCCTGCCACTCCCCTCCTCTCCGATCCCCATTTGAAGTTCATAGGAAAATCTGTTCCCCTTTTACCGCCCCCACCGCCAAAAGAGAAAGCCTCGGGATTCCCCCTCCCAAGAAGAAGAACCACACCAAAAAGCTTCCCCGCCACCGACCAAATCGCCCGTCCCCTCCGGTCATCCTCCGGCTTCCCGGCTCATTCATTCCACCCACACCCTTACCAGTCCCTGACCACTTGGGAGGACCAATACTCTTCCCCTCATTCGCTCTCCACTTCTTCTCCTCATCCCGACATGGGCACCCACAAGCGCAAGCTTTTTGACAGCGACTCGAATGAGGATGTCGCCGTTGTCGTCCCTCCCGCTGCCGCCCCGTCCTCCCCTCCTCTGGCTTCCAAGCGTCCGCGGACTTCTACATCTGAAGAAGAAGACCCATCCCGTGGACCTGCGGACCCCCTTTTGCCGAAAGTCTTTGGGCGGCGGAAGAAGGAAGTGGCCCCCCGCTTTGAGCCCATTCCTACTTTCTGCCCCACCTTCAAGGTACGGAACCAAGACTTCAACATTCGCGATTCGGCCTTGGACAACGCCGCCGTGGCCTCCTCTCTGTTCTATGGGTCTCATCTCCCCAGGGACATGGCCTATGCTGATGGGGGAACGTTTGACTCTCACCGGACCTCTTTTTTGGCGGCCGGAGAAGGTACTTTCTCTCTTTATCTTGGGTGCTTTTCCCCTTCCCCTTTGAATGCTCTAACCTCTGTTATTTCTTTTCAGATGAGCTTGGACATCTCTTACATGATCCGAGGCCTTTTTGGTGCAAGGGCCCGGATCGACCAGTTGGACGGCGACGTTGCCCGCCTGGAGCAAAAGAATGAGGCTGCGGAGATGGAGAAGCTCAGGGCCCAGGACAAAGTCGAAGGCGGGCGAGGCCGCCCACGCCTATATGGATAAGGTTAATGACCGCCTGAGTAATCAGCGGGAAACCCTCTTGGCTCAGCATACCGCCGCCCTGGCTTCCCTCTCTGAGAAGCACCAGGCTGAAATGGCGGCGCTCCATAAGCAGCACGACACCGACATGGATGAGCTCCAGGATCACTTCCGTGCCCAGGCCGACAAGAGGGTGGCCAAAAAGATTAAGGAGGAGCATGAGCGGCTTATCAAGGAAGGGCGACTTCTCCCTGAAGCCCCGACCGCGGTCCCCCCTTCAGAGGTGGCGGCGCCCCTTCCGAATCTGTTTCAGTGGTCGATGATGCCGCTGTCATAGTGGCCGGGTGATAGACGGCTGCTGCGGATGCCACCCTCGAGGAAGCCGAGTCAATGATCCGGGGAAAATGTTTAAGTGTGTCTCGCTTGAAATGTTTTTTGTGCCCTGGCCAGGCTTCTTTGATACTATTTGCAGTGTTTCTGATACTTTTCGTTTTATTTTTACTCTCTCTGGTTGAGGATAACTGATTATGGATATACCAAATATTTTGTCTCTGTAATTCCCAAGTGTCCTTGTCGGTATCTGATGTTTGCATGACTTTAGTGGTAATGATCCTCTATCATTGTCTCCACCCGTTTGCTCGGGAGCCTCGCTCCCTTTGCCCCCTGTTCAGGTCGGGACCACGCCTTTGACCTATACTCATGTCGGACCCCTTGTCCGCGGGCAGAGGAAGCCTCTTCGCTTCCCCTTGCCGGCATCTCATATTGTGTCCGGGGCGACTCCTCTCGCCCCGGCTCGCCTGAGATCTCGCACCCGTCGTGGACACTCTTTTTGCCCCGACTTAGTTTTAGACTTCTCGTCCTCGGAAGGCTCTCCCCTTCCGTTCCCTTTACTCTGAAGGCAGTAAAAAATTCACGCGACATTAACCATCTCAAAAGTGCTAAAGTTTTATATATGTACAACTAGCTCATGTGGTTTATAGCCACTCCCCATTACATTTACTCATGAAATTTCTTTAACAGCCTTACATTCCATGGTTTTTAACAGCTCTCCCTTCCAAGGTTCGCAACCTGTAGGTGCCTGACCCTCCCACCTCAATCACCACGTAAGGCCCCTCCCATGTTGGACCCAGCTTTCCCTCGCTCACCTTCTTGGTGTTGGGGGTTACCCGCCGCAGTACCAGGTCTCCCACCTTAAAGCTCCTAGGCTTCACCCTCTTGTTGTACTGCCGTTGGAGGCGGCGATGGTACTCTTCTAGTCGGATGCGCGCGGTGTCTCTTCTTTCTTCAGCTAGATTCATATCTCTGGCTAGGATGCCCCAGTTTGATCCATCCTCGATGGCTGAGGTTCTAGTAGTAGCTGCCACCAGTTCTGTTGGTATCACGGCCTCAACACCATATGCTAAAGAGAAGGGAGTCTCCTTGGTAGTGGTCCGCGGCGTCGTTCGATATGCCCATAGTACATGGTTGAGCTCGTCGGCCCAGGCCCCTTTCTTGCTTTCCAACTTTCTCTTGAGATTGTTTAGTATGGTCTTGTTGGAGGACTCCGCCTGCCCATTGCCCTCGGGGTTGTACGGGGCCGAGAACCCCTGCTTCACATGATAGGCCTGCAGAAAGCTCTTAACTCTCGATCCCGTAAACTGCGATCCATTATCTGC
Organism: Coptis chinensis; assembly: GCF_015680905.1. Taxonomy (NCBI): domain Eukaryota; kingdom Viridiplantae; phylum Streptophyta; class Magnoliopsida; order Ranunculales; family Ranunculaceae; genus Coptis; species Coptis chinensis. The sequence continues at coordinate 77,484,661 of NC_141463.1, read as the reverse complement.
AACGATAGCATACGGCAACCCGAAGCGGCAAATGATATTCTCCCACAAGAATTTAATTACTTGGGCTTCCTTTACCACTTGCAGGGGCACGGCTTCAATCCACTTTGTAAAGTAGTCTGTCGCGACCAACATGAACCTCCTCTTACCTCGGGCCATTGGCAGCGGCCCCATTACGTCGAGGGCCCACATTGCAAATGGCCACGGACTCGATACACAGTGCAGCGGCTCGGCTGGGGCCCATATTAGTTGAGAGAATCTTTGACATTTCTCGCACTTCCTGGAGAACTCTACAACATCTCTTTTCATGTGCGGCCAAAAGTAACCTTGTGTTAACAACCGTGTACCATTGTCCGGCCATTGAATGACTCCGCGATCTCCTTCGCGGAAGCTCATCGAGCACCTCTTGAGGCCACTTCGCCCCAAACATTTCAATAAAGGCCCGTTAAAGTTCCTTCTATATAATTCTCCTCGAATCGGTGTGTACCTCCAGGGGCGCTGTTTCAATCTCCGCCTTTCTTTAGGGTCTTTCACCTCGACCCCCTCAAGAACTGTTTTGAACGGACCCATCCATCCATCATCACCCTCCATCGCGGATTGATCATTACCTTTAACTTTTCCTCGGTTTTCGGCCCGCTTTCAATTTCCTTATCGATTGTCCTTTCCTCCGGATCCGGAATGGCGGCGCCACGTAAAGCTAGAGCATCGGCATGGCGGTTCTCCCCACGGTTCGGATGGATGAATCGGATTTGGTTGAACTTTGAGGCCCAAGCCCGTAGGACCCCAAATACCTTGCCATTCTAGGACACCGAGCCGCGAATCCCCATTCGCTGGCATATACCACCAGATTGAGTCGAGTATACGGTGAGTTCTCTCATGCCCAACTCTACCGCCATTCTCATGCCCGCGATCACAGACTTCATACTCCGCTTCGTTATTTGATCTTTGCAAAGCCCAATTTCATCGTCCGCTCTAACCTATTGTTCTCCGGAGTGACCGATTACCACGCCTATTCATTTGCTAGCATGTTGCGATCCATCAACAAACACCCTCCAACCATTCCTCGCGATCGGGGTTCGGACAATCCAGGTTCCTCCTCTCGGGATCCAAAACCATCTCCTCCCCATGTAGGATCCTCTGCGGGGAACTCCGCCAAGAATTCGCCCTGCGCTGAGCCTTCTCCGGTAATCCGACTTGATAATGAATCTCATATGAACTAAGCATCACGCGGCCCATTTCAGCATCCTCCCCGATTTTTCAGCCCCTCGAGAGCCGCTTGAGGGGGCAGGTTAGTCACCACGACACGCATGGGCTTGAAATAGGGCTTCAGCCTTCGGGGGGAGAACACCAAGGCTGTATGCATTTCTACTTCGACCGTACCTAGTCTGCGTCTAATAAGGTCTTGCTCGGAAGTACACTGGTCTTTCTATTTTATCTACTACCCGAACGAGGATCGAAGCTGATATGCGTAACTGCGGGCCCCAAGTACAAAAATAGTTTTTCTCCCACTTCGGGCCGCGGCAACGGAGGTGTCTCCTCTAAATAACTCTTAAGCCCCCGGAATGCCTCTTCGCGACTCCGTTTTGTCCATTTGAAATCTGTGGTGTTCCTCAACATCGATCAATGGCCTACATTTGTCGGATGACTTTGAGATAAACCTGTTGAGAGCCGCGACTCTACCTGCCAACCGCCGCGACCTCCTTCATCGTCATGGGCGGCGGACATCTCCATCAGCGATCTTATCTGTTTGGGGTTTGCCTCTATTCCCCGCTGCGTCACGATGTACCCCAGAAATTTCCCTGTGGTGACTCCAAATTTGCATTTCTCTGGGTTAAGTTTCATGTTGTGGACCCGCAGTATCTGGAACGTCTCCCTCAACCCCTCCAGGTGCTCTAATTCCAACATGCTTTTTTCCACCATATCATCGATGTATATCTCAATGCCCCGTCGGATCTTGCCCTCAAACATTTTCTCTCCCAACCGCTGGAATGTAGCCCCCGCATTTTTCAACCCGAATGGCATCCTCGTATAGCAGTATGTGCCTCCTTCTACCACGAATGATGTCTTCTCCTGGTCAGGACCATACATCGCGACCTGGTTGTACCCCATGGACGCATCCATAAATGAGAATATTCTGAAGCCCGCCGTTCTGTCTACCAATTCGTCCACTCGCGGCATAGGATAACTATCTTTCGGACACTCCAGGTTCACGTTCGTGAAGTCGACACACATTTGCACCTTCCCATTTTTCTTTGGGACCGCGACTATATTGGACAGCCACTCCGTGAACTCCACCTCTCTTATGATCCCGGCATTCTTTAGCCTGACAACCTCTTCCCGGATTCCTTCCGCATATTTAGACCTCATTCCCCTCATCTTCTGTCTCACCGGCTTCGCGTCCTCCCTCATATGTAGGCGATGACATGCGAATCCCGGATCCAAGCCCGTAACATCCTCTATTCCCCATGCGAACACGTCCCTGTTCTCCACCAAACATTGCACCAACTTAGCCTTCCACTCGCTCGTCAGCCTCGATCCAATCGACGTCAACTTCCCATCTCCGCCCTCTCCCAGATCCACTACTTCTGTTTCATCTAAAGTCTTCGGAACCATCGCGGCCTTTTCCTCCCCCTCCACGGCCCCGCACTGTAATTGCTATGCCGACCTCTTCCTCGGATTCGCCGATCCACACCCCGGTTCACGGGACATCCTCTTAATTGTGTTCTGGTGGCTGTTCTTGGAGGCCACCTGATCTCCGCGGACCTCGTATGTTCCCGTAGGGGTAAGGGAAGCGTATGACCGATAATAAGTCGAGGGCACCGCTCTCATCTCATGTATCCATCTCCTCCCTAGGATCGCGTTATCTTGGGATTGGGGAGTCCACCACCATAAATCTCGAGAACACCGTCACCGGACCCGTTGTCACTGGCAGCAAAAGTTCACCCATAGGCTCCGTGACGCTCCCATTGAACCCATACAAACTGGTCCGCGGGGGCCTTAGTTGCCCCGGGTCCATCCCCATCTCCTCAAGAGCTCCCTTAAACAACAAATCCACGGCGCTGCCACAGTCAATCAGGACTCTTTTGACCACATAATTACCCATCGCTACAGTGATGACTAGCGCATCTTCATGCGGGGTATCCACGGTTCGGAGATCTGCATTGGAGAATGTAATCCCTTCTTCCCCTTTCCTTAGCTCCGTGCCGTAACTCTGCCCTCGGCGGGCCTCATTAACTTGTTAAATGCTTTCATTTGTCCCTCGACCTTATCCCGGTGGTCATTGTGACTCAGTGCTTCCCCACTGAAGATAACGTTTATGGTTCCCAATATTCTTCCCGCATTGGGCACCGGCTCCCTATTCTGTGGTTCCGCTACGAACTCCCTCATCACTCCCTTCTCAACTAATCTCTGAACCAACCATTTTAAAAGCATAGCAGTCGTTTGTTCCATGATTGTGCACCTGGTGATATTCGCAGTATGGCTTGTTAGGCATTTCGGCAGGAAATGTTCGCGGACCTTCATATCCCGGCACATTCTTTATCAACGGCAGTATCTCGCTCAACGGTCTCGTCAGGGGCACTTGTTCCACCTCGCGGTATGGCTTTCTCTCCCTCTGCTCCCTGCGTGCCATTTCTCTCCCCCTCTCCCCAGCGGTGCCGCGTCACGATACCTTTCCCCCCACCTCTGTCTTCTCCCCTCTGTCTTCTTGGCTCCCTTCCTTTTTCTACACCAGTGGCGCCTTTAGCTCCCTCTTTGAGTCTTTCTGCATAGTGTCATCGTGATTCGATATACTTTCTACACGCAGCGGATAGAGCTCGTCGCAAATGTCGCAATCATTCATTCTTTGCCGCGGACTGATGTACTGCCGTACTGGTCGCGACCCCTCTCGAACGCTTTATTACGCCGTCCTCTCATCCAGATTTTCTACTTTAAGTGTTTCCGCTTTGCGACGACATAGGTACTCTCGATTCGGGCGGACCTTTGTCCGACATTAAACAAGGCCGATGATGTCTACCACCCTCCGCCGATGTATAAAGTGATCAACAAAGGCTTGCTCCAACTCTTGGAAATTGGTTATGCTCCTTGGCGGCAACCGATAGTACCCGGTCGGAAGCCCTCCTTTAAAGATCGGGCGGGAACATCATACACCGGACCATCGTGCCGCCTCTTGCGGAGGGGCATCTCTTTACCGAAAGTGATGGATGTGATCTGCGGGTCTCCCGTTCCGTCATATCTCTCAAACCTTGGCTGATTGAAACGTTTTGGCACCTCGAAGTCCATATCGCATCTGCCGGGGGTTGCGGTTCGAGCCCCGCCACCACCGGTGGCGGGCCCCCGCCGAACTTTTCGTTTGCGGTGGTTTCGCCTCCGGTCGTTGTTAATCATTTGTTGGACTTGCTCCATCGTTAATCCCTGCCTTTGGGTTGTCCACCGTGAGAGTCGCCCCTGTTCCTCCTCCTCTTCCACCCTTTCGTTCTCCGATTCCTCCCTTGTCTCTTCCCGGACTCCTCTCCATCCTTTCTCTTTCTCTCCTCAAACCCCCTCATTTTCTTCCCTCAGCCTTTCAATCTCCTCCCCCCGATAAGTCGAACTTCTTCTTCTCCCTTCCTTCCCCTCGCTCTTCCCCTTCCTCCCGCCCGCTTCGGCATTTTGTTCTAGGACTCTTACCTTCCGAGGTCTACCGCGCCTTCTTTGGTGCCATTTCTTGGTCCCCACAGACGACGGCCAAATGTTACAACCCTTTTTCTACTACAAGCACTAACCCCTAGTTCACACACTTGAGCAGTTCAAATCTCTCTCTTAGCACTATTTTCTCTCTTCAGACACTATTCTCTCTCTTTTCTAATGGCTGCCTCTCTCCTTCTCTTCCCTTCACTTTCTCTTTATATCCTTTCCTTTCTTCATCCGGGACCTCCTCCACTGCCCCTCCATCTCATGGTCTCCTTCTCTCTGCAGCGTGTAGGGTTTCGATCTTTGCGACCGCGTGACTTAGCCCGATCGATCCGGGCATGCATGCTACCTTTCGTTAACTCGGACGCATCCTTTCTTGGATCCTTTGGGCCCCCAATACTACCACTACAACAGCTAATTATGAAAAAACAATCACATCTAGAGTTTCACAAAATCTCCAATTTTTCCTAAACAATATAGTTAATTACAAACAAAAAAATAGTAACAAAAAAACTAAATTGCTAAAAACAATAATTTCCACTGAAAACGATTTTTCTAAAACCCTTTCGATTTGATGCGCCATCCACTGTGTGATTTAGACATTTATTCATAATTAAAGATTCAAAAAATCACAATTACGACCACAATAATTATGACATATTCCAATTCCAATAATTACACCCTCACCAATCTATTTTTTGGAATACCGTAGGGACTCCAGTTTTTTCTAAATTCTATTACTACTTATAAAAAAGTATGATATAAAAAAAAAAAAACAATCCCATATAAAGTTTCATAGAGTCTCTAACTTTTCCTAAACAATATAACTAATTACGAAAAAATAATTCCATCTAGAGTTTCACAAAAACAATCCCATCTAGAGTTTCATAGAGTCTCCAACTTTTCCCAAAAAATATAGCTAATTACGAAAAAAAAATATGAGACAAAAAAACTAAATTGCTAAAACCAATAGTTTCCACCGAAAACAATTTTCTTAAAACCCTTTCGATTTTATGCGTCATCCACAATGGAATTTAAACATTTATTCATAGTTAAGGATTCCAAAAATCACAATTCTAGTCATAATAATTACGGCAGATTCCAATTTAATTTATAAATTTATAAATTTTCAACACTATATATATATATCACAATTCTAGCCACAATATATATATATATATATATATATATATATATATATATATATATATATATATATATATATATATATATATAATTCAGTGGAATAATGAGATTCAGTTAAAGTGGACGTTAGGCTTAAATAAATTATATACCAAACCAAAATAAATTACATGTGAAAAATTAAATTATACAAAAAATAACATAACAAAATATATAATAGAAAATGGAAAAAAAAAAATAACGTCAAAGCAATAATGACAAATATTTCAAAACATATATAATACTGAATGAAACTAACGTCAAAGAACAATTAATGGGGAACCGAAAACTAGATGCAAATGCATCGAACTAACCTCAAATAATATTTAACGGGAAATCGAAAACTAGATGCAAATGCAAGCATTAAACTAATCTTAAAAAGTAATTAATAAAAAATCAGAATATGGATACAACTGCATTAAACTAACCTCAAAGAATAATTAACGGGAAATCAAAACTTGGATGCAAATACATCAAACTAATATAAAAAAAAATAATTGTTGGGAAATCGGGAACTAGATGCAAATGTATTGAACTAACCTCAAAGAAAAATTAATTATAAATTGGAAACATGATGCAAATGCGTGGAACTAATCTCAAAGAATAATTAACGGAAAATCGGAAACCGGATGCAACTTCACTGAACTAATCTTAAAAAATAAACTGGATGCAAATACATTGAACTAACCTCAAGAAATAATTAACTGAAAATTGGAAATTGGATGCAAATTCATTGAACTAACCTCAAACAATAATTAATGGGAAATCGAAAACTAGATGCAAATGCAACCTTATCAAATAATAAACAAGAAATCGGAAACTGTATACAGATGCATTAAACTAATCTCACAGAATAATTAACGGAAATCAAACTGGATGCAAATGCATTGAGTTGACCTCAAAGAACAATTAATAGGGAATTGGAAATTGGATGCAAATGTATTGAACTAACTGCAAAGAATAATTAACGAGAAATCGAAAACTAGATGCAACTGCATTGAACTAACCTTAAAAAAAAACGGGAATCAAAAATTGGATTCAATTGCATTTAACTAACCTCAAAATATAAATAACGAAAAATCAGGAACTGGATGCAAATGCATTGAACTAGCCTCAAAACATAGTTGGATTATATGTTGTGAGAATGTCTTGATAAGTATAGTTTTACATTTAAAATGGCGTTTATCTTATCTCTTTCCGTATGACTGGTAACTCCTTACTATTCAAATAGCTTCAATATATATGAACTTTGCCTTATTAGGCAGCCTCACAAAACTTCAATCAAATTTATATTATTAAACAACAAAGTGAAGTTGAAGGGTTTTATCAAAGGTGAGTTTTTTTTTTTAATGGAGGGTGAGGTTTTCACGTTATAAGAAATTTGGATGAGTGATCAATATAATATTAATATATAATAGTTATGCATATTTGCAAATATTTTTTAGAATAATTAATATAATAACACCCGTTCGTAGATAATCTTTGTAGATTCCACATAGTGAGTCATGCATAATTTAAAGAATAATTAATGAGAAATCGGGAACTAGATAATCTTTGATGATCCCACATAGTAAATCAAACATAATTTATTTTTTATGTCATGTTTGCAAGGACACTACAGATGGATTAGTAGAAGTTGGTATTACACACCACATTGGATAATTAAAAGGAAATCGAAAATTGGATTCAAATACATAACTGAACTCAAAGAGTAATTAACGGAAAATCGAAAACGTTATGCAAATACAATAAACTAAACTCAAAAAGTAATTAACTAGAAATCGAAAACTGGATGCAATTGCATTAAACTAATATCAGAGAATAACTAACGGAAAATTAGAAATTGGATGCAAATCCTTAAAAAATACTTAACGGAAAATCATAAACGGTATGCAAATACATCAAACAAACCTCAAATAATAATTAATATGGGAAACCAGAAACTGTATGCAAATGCATTGAACTAAACTCAAAAAATAATTAACAGAAAATCAAAAATCAAATGCAACTGCATTGAACTAAACTCATAGAATAATTGGTGGGAAATCATAAACTAAATGCAAATATGAATTAAAATAACCTGAAAGAATAGTTAACGAGAAATCAGAAACAGGATGTAATTGCATCGAACTAACCTCAAAGCATAAATAATCAGAATCTAGATGTGGATGTATTGAACTAACCTTAAAGAATTGTTAACGGAAAATTGGAAACTAGATACAATTGCAATAAACTAATCTCAAAGACTAATTAACAAAACATTAAAAAATGGATGAAACTACACTGAACTAACCTAAATGAATAATTAACAGAAAATTATAAATTTGATGTAAATGCATTGAACTAACCTCAAAAAATAATTAACAGGAAATCAAAAACTTGATGCAAATGCATTGAATTAACCTAAAAAAATAATTAACATAAAATCGGAAATTGGATACAACTGTATTGAACTAACCTCAAAGAATAATTAATGGAAAATCACAAACTGGATGCAATTACATTAAACTAAAATTAGAGATTAACTAATGGGAAATCAGAAATTGGATGCAAATGCATTGAAATAACCTCAAAGAATAGTGAACTGGAAATCGGAAGCTGGATGTAACTGTATCGCACTGACCTCAAAACATAAATAACTAGAAATTGTAAACTATCGAACTAACCTAGAAAAACAATTAACGAGAAATCATAAACTGGATGCAGATGTATTGAACAAATCACAAAGAGTAATTAACGAAACATCAAAAAGTGGATGCAAATGTACTGAATTAACCTTAATGAATAACTAACGGGAAATTATAAAGTGGATGCAATTGCACTGAACTAACCTCAAATAATAATTAACGGGAAATCGAAAACTTGATACAACTGCATTGAACTAACCCCAAAGAATAATTAATGAGAAATTGGAAACTGAATGCAACGTACTACATTGAACTAACCTCAAAGAATAATTAATGGAAAATCAGAAACTTAATGCAAATGCATTGAACTAATAACCCTAAAACATGTTTGTATTATATGTGGGGGAATAAATGTCTCGACAAATATAGTTTTGCATTTTAAGTAGTGTTTATCATAATTTTTTTTTATTATGGTTAAGAATGTCATGCTATTCAAGTAGCTTCAATATTATCTTCGTCACATTGGGCATTCTCACAAAACTTCAATCAAACTTCTATTATTAAACCTAACAACAAAAAGAAGTCGATGAGTTTTATCAAGGTTTGGTGCTTCCTTTTTATAGAGAGTGGTGCAAGAAATTTGAATGACTGATTAATATAATTTTCATATCTCATAACTATACATAGTTGCTAATATTTTTTATAATAATTTAATATAACGACACCCGTTCGTAAGACGGGTTCGAAAGCTAGTTGTTACTTTGTAGCTACTTATTGGTTTCTTCCTGTGGTGCGCATATATTTCCCTCCACCTAAATTTGGGGAAGGACAATATGTTGCAGAGGCCGTACTGCAGTCATCAACATCCCACCAACTCCCTAGAGCTTACAAATTTTGTGCGAAATATAGTAGGAACTTCTATGAAAAGTCTCGTGAACTTGCAAAATAGGCCCTAATCATAGGATTAGGTGAAACGCCATAAATTCTCTACCAATATAAGCTATATTTTTCCGGGTGCGACTGTCACACATGACCCATCACAAATTTTATTTACGAAGTCAAATCTTATTGGTTGGGGTTAGTTGGGATTACTGACGTGGCGATAAAAAGAGAATGAGTTATTGAATGAAAAACCAAGTTCTGGTGCCCTCTCTCATGCTTCACCAATCTTCCATTTTTTTCTCTCTCCTCTCATGCTTTGATTACACCGATCTTAATTGTTGTGAATATAATACTGCAGAAATAACGTTACCCACTACAATAGATCAATCCTACACAAGGATCAATCATTCTTACTAGACAAGACATCAACACCCTCCAAGCAATATCCCAACACTCCTCAATATCAAATAACAAACATATAAAGTAAAACAATTAATGTAAAAGAAGAACAAACCACAAGACGAGATATATCGTGGTTCGGCAATTTGCCTACTTCCACACTGCGAGTTCCAAGCTTTACTAGATGTCCGGAGTAACAGATTACAAGTCTCTCAATCTACTCACAAAGAATGAACACTCAACTCACAAAGAATTGCTCTCTTATAATCTCTCTCTTTCTTGGTTTTGGAAAAGTTAGGTTTCTACAGAAAAAACCTATATTTATACTATTTTAGAAAACTTTTGAAAAAGGGCAAATTCGTGCTGAAATAGGGTGGAGCGCGGGTCGCGCCCTCGACTAGGCAAAGTTGGGCGCGGGTCACGCTGAAGAGCTTGTAAGTCACGAAAGGTATGAGCGCGGGTCGCGCCTTGCCCAAGTGTAAATGGAGCGCGGGTCGCACCCTTCACACCAGAATGAGAAAACATTTTTTTTTCTCTACAATTCTCCACCTCGGTGAGCTTTTAACACATAAAACCAAGCCGAACACATCCAGCAAGAACACATCCATCCAGAAACTCGCAGTCCATCCGCCCCTAAGGGTCATGCCCACAAAGGCCTCTATCAAGCATGTAGGATTTGGAGCAAGTCCAAACAGTGTTGGAACTTAACTCCGGTGACAACCTTAGTCAGCATATCAACAGGATTGTCATGGGTGTCTACTTTCTCAAGTGCAACATCACCATCCTCAACGACATCCCATATAAAGTGATAACGGACATCAATATGCTTGGTCCGAGCATGATGAACCTGGTTTTTCGCCAAATGAATAGCACTCTCACTATCACAATGCAAAGCAACACTGTTCTGCTCAATACCTATATCATCTAGAAGACCTCGAAGCCATAATGCCTCTTTCACTGCCTCTGCCACTGCCATATACTCTGCCTCAATAGTAGATAGACCAATCAGCACAGCAGCATAGACCTCCAACTAACCGGTGCACCATACATCATAAACACATAACCAGTAGTCCATCGTCGTCTATCTAGATCACCTGCATAATCTGAATCCACATATCCACTGACATAACAAGTGCCTCCACCATAAACTAATCCCACATCCAAGGTACCCGTCAAGTACCTTAATACCCATTTCATCGCCTCCCAATGTTGCTTCCGGGATTAGCCATATACTACGCTTACAACACTAACGATGAAAAAATGTTCCAAAAGTAAAAACACCATAGCATACATCAAACCGCCTTTTGCGTCCATTAGCATAAGGAACATGTGCCATATGTTTTTGTTCCTCCACCGAACTAGGAGAGAACTTAGCTGAAAGCCTAAAATGCTTAGCCAAAGGCGTAGAAACCGACTTTGCATTCTCCATACCAAAACGCGATAGTACTTTCTGAAGGTATTTCTTCTGAGATACAACTATCCATCGATTTTGCCTATCTCTGTCAATCTCCATGCCCAGTATCTTCTTGGCTTCACCTTAGTCTTTCATCTCAAACTCAGAGCTAAGTTGAGGTTTCAACTTGTCTATCTCCACCAAGCTTTTGGAAGCAATAAGCATATCATCCACATAAAGCAGGAGATTACCACGAAGCCTACGAAAGTAAACACAATAATCATACTTACTTCGGGTGTACTTATGTTGCATCATGAACATGTCAAAGCGCTTGTACCATTGCCTGGGCGATTGCTTTAACCCATACAGTGACCGATTCAATTTGCATACATGATCTTCTTTTCAAGAATGACAAACCGAAGGTTGTTGTCTCATATAGATCTCTTCCTCCAAGTCCCCATGCAAGCGGTTTTCACATCAAGTTGCTCTAACTCCAAGTCAAAGTAAAAAGCAACTAAACTCAATAACACAAAATGGGCGTTATGTTTGAACGGGGAAAAATACCTCATTGTAGTTGACTCCTTCAAACTTTTCGTGAAAAATCATTTGCTACAACTCTTGTCTTGTGCGTTCAAATAGATATCGGACTAAAAGACCTCTTTCTTTCTGAACACCCATTTACTGTCGATAGTCCTTTTGCCCTTTGGCAATAAAATTAGGTCCCATATGTAATTTTTATCAAGAGATTCCATCTCTGCTTGCATAGCTACCAACCAATCTCTGTAATATACATCTCTGACAGCTTCCTTGAAGCTATCGGGCTTATCATCTTCGATATTCAGTGCGTATGTCACTAAATCCACTCGACCATAATGTTTCACCGGCTTCTCGTGCCCATACTTGTGTACTTCTTTAACTTGTCTCTTTGGCCTAGGGTCAGCCACTACAAGTTGCGAATGCTCTTGCTCTTCTTCCTGTTGTTGTGTGGTAGCATGATTTGGTACCTCATCATGATCTAACCACCTCATCTCTGAATCAGACGGACAACTCAAGCTCGGTAAGATTTGAACTTCTATAGACTCACCATTTTGCCCAGCAACTTCTGGCTTACTGAACGATAACACGGAAGTCTCATCAAAGGTAACATCTCTGCTGACTAGGAACTTGTGGTCTTCTAGACACCACAATCTGTATCCATTTACCACATTTGTGAAGCCTAAGAATATAACCTTCTTAGCTCTAGGATCTAGCTTGCTTTCTCTCACATGGTAGTAAGTTGTCGATCCAAACACTCGCAAAATACTATAATCAGCTGGGTTACCTGACCACACCTGATAAGGTGTCCTGCAATCTATAGTTGGTACTAGTGACCTATTGTACATGTAACATGCCATGGACACCAGATTCCGATAATCTTTGCCTAGGCGGCATTAGACAACAAACATCTCACTCTTTCAAGCAAGGTTCTATTTCATCCTCTCGCCATTCCATTCTCATTTGTGGCGTGCCCGACTATCCAAATTAATCCGGCAATTCCTCTTCACAAGACTTACAAAACTCTTGGAAAGGTCCATAGGTATACTCGAGACTATTGTCGAATCGTAATGTCTTTACCTCCCTATATAAATGCGATTCTCAACCCTTGCCTTCCACTTCTTAAATGTCTCAAACACTTCATCTTTCGATTTCATCATATACACCCACACATAGCGAGTATGATCATCAATGAATGAGACATAATAAGCGGTTACCTCCCTTTGAAGCCACCAAAAGAGGGTCCCCAAACATCTGTATGCACATAGTCAAGGATGCTGTTGTCATATGCTTGCTTGACTTGAACTTGACTCTACACACTGCTTCCTATAGAGCGCAATGCTCACGGAACCCCATACTTGGCTTCTTCAAATTCTTCAAGAACCCCGAATATTGCCTAAACTTCGGACAAACCTTTTTTTCACTCATATGCCCTAAACGCGATATGCCATATCTTAAATGCACTCATAATCATTACTACATGCACCTGAAAACTGCTACATCGCTTTATCACCGTACTACCTATCGTCAGAGTATACAAGGTTCCATGTTTTTGACCCTTCATAACAACTAAAGAGCCATTAACAATATTTAGGACTCCACCTTCGCCCACAAACTTGTGGCCTTTGGAATCCAAGGTACCAAGAGAAATAAGACTTTTCTTTAGCTCAGGAACATGTCTCACATCGGTTAAAGTCCTCACTACACCATCATACATAGTTCCAATTCCTACCGTCTTACAAGCAATGTCATTACCCATCAAAACGGAACCACCATCAATGCTCTCATAAGAAGTAAACCACTTTCTATTCGGGTACATATGATAGGAACATCCGGAATTAAGAATCCACCTTTTGGTCATATAGTACACACAGAGACTGAACTCATCCTCTTCAGAGCCTGAAGCATAACTTGCCTCAATTTTTGCCTTACCTTTCTTCTGACCATCTCTCTTGTTCTCTTTCTTCGGGTGAGGACAATTACTTGCGTAATGTCCCTTTTCATTGCAATTGTAGCACTGTACATATTTTAAAGGCTTCTTTGACTTGGACCTAGAATTCTCATTACTTGTAGAATTTTGTTCATACGAATTTCCTCTTGCCACTAGCCCCTGACCTGCATCAATGTTATTCTCTACACGTGTTTTCTTCATCAACTCATAAGAAAGAAGTGCATTCTGAACTTCGTCAAGATCGACGACTTCTCTGTTCATAAATGTAGTCATTAGAAGCTTATAACTTTCTGGCAAGGAGAATATTAAACATGTCGCTTGATCCTCATCATCCATCTTCATACCAACATTCAAATAATCCGCTAGACGTCGACGGAACTCATTAGCGTGCTCTTTGCAGATCGTCATCGACCATCATGTACCCGATAAAGGCGCTTCTTTAAGGTACATCTTGTTCATCATGCTCTTGGTCATATACATAGAGACTCTAGTTTTGAGCCAAATACCGGCAAATGCCGGTATTTTCTCCCATCACACTATACATGACCTCATTAACAAGACATAATCGGATTGATGAACAAGCCCGAAGATCGAACTCTTCCCAATCATCATTACTCATATTCGCATTTTAGATTTAATTCCCCTTTAAAGCCTTGTGCAAACCTTGTTAGATGAGGATGTCCTTTACTTGGACTTGCCAAATCCCAAAGTTATTCTTCCCATTAAACTTTTCTACTTCAAACTTTTCGTTTGACATCTTGGGAGCCATCTTTCAAGTTACACACACAATAATTCCAAAAATAAATTCACTTCGAATTTAATTGAACACATTGTCTACACAAATTCGAAAGCACTAAACTCAAAATCCCAGTCGTAAAAACATATTTCGATACCAACAATTGTTGTGAATATAATATAATGGTCGGAAACAACGTTACCCACTACAATAGATCAATCCTACACAAGGATCAATCCTTCTTACTAGACAAGACTTCACACCCTCCAAGCAATATCCCAACACTTCTCAATATCAAATAACAAGCATATAAAGTAAAACAATTAATATAAAGAAGAACAAACTACAAGGCGAGATATATCGTAGTTCGCAATTTACCTACTTCCACTGCTGCGAGTTCCAAGCTTTACTAGATGTCCCGAGTAGCAGACATTACAAGTCTCTCAATCCACTCACAAAGAATGAACACTCAACTCACAAAAGAATTGCTCTCTTATAATCTCTCTCTTTCTTGGTTTTGGAAAAGTTAGGTTTTCTGAGAAAAAACCTATAGTTATCTTATTTCGTAAAACTTTCAAAAAAGGGCAAATTCGTCTTTGAAATAGGATTGGGTGGAGCTGGTGTCCCTCGAACTAGGCAAAGTTAGTGGGTGGGTATTTTGAAGAGCCCTGTAAGTCATGAAAGGTATGGCCTATGGTCCCATTTAAAAGAATGTAAATGGGAGCTGGGTCGTCGCTTCACACCAAAATGAGAAAACATTTTTTTTTTCTCTACATTAATTTTATTTCTCTCTCCTCTCATGTTGGAGCATTATCAACGCGTTGCTAAAAAAAATTGCTGACACATCAGTATTTTTAGCTTGGTCAAAATGACTAAAACCAGTTTATGTACCAACGCATTTTTTTCGATATTTTCAGTTTTTATTTCGGACGGCATAACTTGTCCGGTGCATTTCAATTTTTTTTATTAAAAAAAACATTCAAACCGGAATAGTTGTCTCGTTTGTCCCTAATTTTTTTACTAAAAAACAAAACAAAACATTGAAACGACAAAACTTAACCCGTTCAAAAAATGATGATAATTTTTTGGGGTATTTAGCTTTTGGGCCACATTATAAATGCATAATTTGCAGTTGGTCACCAATTGTTCGTTTATTAGCGATTGGGCCAAAATTAACGGTTGACTGCGTTGACTTTGAGTTGACCGTGACTGAACCGTTAGTCTGAAAAACTGATTTTGTGTAATGCCTAAAACACCCCTTGCACGTGTCAATGATGTGAAATTTGAAATCAAACAAAAAAATGGTAAAATTAAGATTTGATCCAAAGGCCCCAATCAATATAGCCGTTAGACGCTGTCTTCTTCCACCAGAAAACCTTTTCTCTCTTCTTCACCCCAGCCTCAAAAAGAGCTAAAACCACCTAACCCCAAAACCCCCCAACACTCATTTTTTCACTTTTACCGCTCTGGCACTCCCAACTATGGAGGTTTTCAGCTGAAACAAACTTACAACACCAACCCAACCACCACTATCTACCACGTGGCAAACGAAACAGACGACGACGATGATGATGGGCGCTATGGTGGTCAGAGGTGCCTGGTTTGGTAAGGTAGATGTGAGTGAGCAAATATCTTATAAGGAAGGAAAGCGTAGACGAGCGCTCAATGCTAGCTATAGCCTTAGTCGAGCGTGGGTGGAAAGAGTGTCGCACCTTTCCACAATAGACGTTCTTAGTTTAGCTCGAATTGCATTCAAGTGCGCTCTTACGCCACTCATTGTTCCCCTGTTACCCTTTTTTTTGCCTAGAAAGCGAGTCAGTTCAGGATGATTTGATGTAGAAGACCGTTCTCAGTTCTGACTCTCCTGGCGAAAACAGTGATAAGAGTCGAGACGACGTATAGGAGCTCACTTGCGTGCGAGGCCTATGGGGATGGGGTTTTGAAAGGCGGGTGATCGAACTCTTTTCATAGTAAGGGAGGGTAGGGTTATAAGTATGCAGCTAGGGAAGGCAACTCGTCCCTCTGATCAATGAAATGAATGGCGTTATTAATACGGGGTCCCATTGGTAAAGTGCTCTAACCACCTGGGATAAACAAAGCATAGAATCCCTCTTTATGGGCGACCCGAATCTTACACTGTCACCTTCTGATGAACTCAGTGGTTTGATGAACTCATCAACTGATTCAGCACATTCTAATAATAATAAGCTTCAATTTCCCGGTTCGTTTCTAAAACCTGCTACTAAACTTCGTGTATTAATGTTAGGGTTTAAGAACAAATCAAAATCTGAGAAAATAGAGGCAACCAAAAAATCATCTCCTTCGTTCACAGTGAAATTTAAAGTTGAAAAAGTCCCAATTGTTTCACTATTCACTAGAGACAACAGTTCAAGAAACTCCCATAACAAAATCAAGTCAGAAGAGGTTGTTTCCTCAGAACAGAAAAAAGTTGTTTCCAGTGATTCATTACAAAAGTATTTAAAGATGGTGAAGCAACTCAACTTTAGAGTTTCGAAAGAGAAGCATGGGTTATGGTGGCTGTTGATTTGAAAATAACTTTGATCTTAGCCGTTTATTTCAATCACGTGCAATACACGTGCAAGGGTAAATGTGTCAATTTAGAAAATATGGACGGATCACCGTCAATTTTGGCCCAATCGCTAATAAACGAACAATTGGTGACCAACTGCAAATTATGCATTTATAATGTGGCCCAAAAGCTAAATACCCCTATTTTTTTTTTATTACAGCCATTTTAATTTTTTTATTAAAAAAAAATACCAAAACTTCTGGGCGGCAAAACTTGACCCGTCCAATATCTTGACAACTAAAGTTGTTTTCTTGTGTGAATTTGCTAAATAAAAAAAGTATTTTGTCGAGAATTTAACAATTGTTGAGATAAAAAACAGGTGTTTAAAAAAAAACTTAAAATTGTCAAAAAAATAATCACATTAGAAATGGAATATATCAGTGCGTTGATGACATGTAGCAATTTTTTTGACAATTTCGTTCATCAACGCGCTGCTATATTCCAATTCTAATGTGACAAGTAGCAATTTTTTTGACAATTTTGTTCACCAACGCGCTGCCAAATACTTATTTTTATCTTAACAATTGTTAAATTATCGACCAAAATACTCAAAAATTTAGTAGTCACTCACACGGGACAACTTTAGCCGTCAAGATGTTGGACAAGTCAAGTTTTGTTGTCTAGAAGTTTTTGTATTTTTTTTAATAAAAAATTAAAACAACTATAATAAAAAAAAAAATCATCATCTTTTCTTGAATTTTTTAAACGGGTCAAATTTAGCCATTTCAATGTTTCAATGTTTGAATGCTATAATAAAAAACTGAAATGCACGGGACAAGTTCTACCGTCCGAAATAAAAACTGAAAATATCAAAAAAATGCGTTGGTACATAAACTGGTTTTAACAATTTTAATTCGAATATAAAATTGAAATATTAAATATTCCAAAATCATTCAAAGCTAAAATATTGATGTATTTATTTTTTTTAGTGCAAGATTGATAATGTGGAACTAGTGTTCATAAAACTGAAATTTGGATTCAATGAAACTTCAAAATTCTAAAAAAGCAAACTACCCAATATTTCAGATTTTAAAAAAACCAGAATTCCGAATATAAAATTGAAATATTGAATATTCCAAAATCATTCAAAATTTCAAATATAATAGGGTCGAAATTTAATGAATTTCGGTTTTTAAATTTATCGGGATTCCAAAATCCCCACCCCAACCAATAAAATTTGACTTAGTAAAAAAATTGTGCTGGGTCATGTGTGACAGTCGCGCCCTATTTTTCCATGCGTCAGTTGAGTTTCTTAAGAGAGACGGTAGAAAGTGGACAACAATGATGTGACTGTTAGCTCTGATGAGAGGACTGGTTTTGCCCTTCAGAAACGATGAGATGACTCACGCACAATTTTTTGGGCGCTTGTCTTCTTCCTTTGTATAATTTAGTATGGAAAACGTTTCTACTTTCTGAATGCACAAACCTCTTAAGCTAGTCGTAGGTCGTAACCATGTAAGCCAACCACTAGTCTACTACTAACATAAAAATTAAAAGCAGCAAATACAAAGAATACTTTCACTTTTCACTCGTGAATTTATCTTGGACTGATTGGCAACCCTCTGCTCCTCATCGACCTTGCATCGGTGTGGTATGATTCAGAAGAACAAAATATCTGATCTCAGCGAATAACACCTCAAGGACTTCAAAATATATAAAGAATTAAAAACACATTTTTTTTTAAATGATACAAGAAGAGAGTGACAGATCACTCGGAAAAAAAAAATATTACGTGGAATATTCATCAATCACCAAAACCACACGTTTCGGCTATCTACAGCCTTGACAGTGGTTGATACCAATGGCATGTACCCAAACTCTGCAACAAATTTGTTGACACATTCAGATCTCTTCTCAGTGTGACCACCTAAGCTACTGATTCCGGTTGAGCCGATCTCAAAAATTTTACCTGCAATGGTAAAGGGAAGACATCGCCAGCACATCAACTTCCTCTGTATATTTCAATGCTTTTGCAATCTAATAGATTTTATATAGAATGATAGTTATAAGACACGCAATTTATGGTCCTGCTCAACAAGTTCGAGGGATTAAAAAGTTACAAGTATATACATAGAATCAGTTGAAAATGGTTTCAGGAATCTAGGCTATAACCAAGGCCATTTACACTACGATAAGCTCTACAGAGTAGGTAACATCCCAAAAGCTGTGCTGAGTTATGTGAGCTACTTACATGTTTCAACTTTTATACACGAAAAATAAACCTCTATGAGTAACTGAGTAAGGGAAATTTGGATCTTTCAAGAGTATTCAGAGTACATCTGAAATCCAAAGAAACAAGATTAGTTTGGTTTTTTTATTTATCCATGCTACACTCCGGTGATCAACGTAAAGCTCAGAACCAATAAGTTTTTAGTTAATAATAAAGACTTAAATATATATGTGCAAACAAAAACAGAAACAGAGACTAAGAAGATGAGGAAGACACACAGCTGAAAAACACTCCAGGTTCTTCCCATCCAATCACGACAATCAATCAGTCAAGCAACTACGAGTTCCTATATTCTTTTACAAAACCAAATCTTAAATCTGTGTGCCATTGAGTGAAGTAGTAGGAGATATATTGAAGTAGAAGGGGTGGCACAAACTAAACAAGGACTCTCGCTCAAAGAGACCTACTTTTAAGATCTCCAGACCAAAATAACTAATCAGAATATCAGCAATTAATCCCCTAGATCGTAGCTCTAGCCTCAAGGCCAGCTCTAGCTTGGGCAACATGAGAGTTGTTGAATTATCTCAGAGGATCACGAGAAAAAACAAATCAGGGGTCAAGAAGAAGAAGAAACATGACATGGGTTAATTGGGACAGTATTGGACGATAGGCAGGATAACTTTATGTTTTTTAGTTTGGGGACAACCAACAAAACATGCAAACGCTGACACAACAAGCAAAATCAATGTAATTTCTGAAAAGGATGCATTACCTTATAAAACAAAAGCAACCAATTTCAAACAGGATTATAATTGCACCTAACTTGAGGCCACATGTAAATCTTAAGGTTCAGTGAGACGAGAAAAAGAGACCTCTAGCACTTACCTTTCACCCATATTGGGGGAGCACCTGTTGCATTTGCAACAAGGAAAGACATTGCAATATCCTCGCAGTTCCTGGCATTGGGAGAAATAAAGCTACACGTAAAAAGCGGGCACACAAACCTTTGGAAAACATACACAGATCCTTTGATGCAAACAAAAGTCAAAACCTGTTTTCTGTTATGTAATCCCGGATTGACGCTGGCATTTGGTTAGTGTACAAATCAAGATATTTCTTGTTGAAGAAGGCTGCCTTTGAAAGCACCATACTGTATGTACCCATCCACCAAACAGACCACCAGCCTCCATAAATATATTGCTGTTTCTGCTAGAAGTCATTGAAGATCAATAGTTTTAGCAAATTAATTTTTTATTTAGTTAGATAAATTCATAATATGCCGAGGAACATTTAACCATACTGCAAGTCTTTAAACATCCCATGTCAGACTAAACTAAGCATCTCAACAACAACCACACAAATGAAAAGAACTTATACACGGACAAGCAAAATGTGCTAAGAACTTGTGCAAAACCAGCAAAAGTAATAAACAGGCAGGAGAAAAATATTAAGACAGTAGACCAAAGTCATACCGGTTGATCCACCCAATGAACGCGTGGTACAAATCCGACCATAGTATCTTGGGCACTCTGCCAAACATGGAAAGCAAATTCCACTGAGGTACAAGGAAATATGACATCGTCATCAATTGAAAAGATGGCATCCGTCTTCAAATCCTTAATTTCCTTGAATCTATTATTTAAACTGTCCTCCTTATTGAAATTGAACTTCAGTTCGAGTTCTCGACCGTTTCTAGAGGTTGTCTGTACAACTTCGCGTAAAAAATTACGAAGAGATTTTGATGGAGGATTAGGCTCACTCCAGACAATACGTATAGCCTCAAGCTCAGCGCAGGACGAATAGTGCGTTATAGACTTCTTTAAAAGATCTTCTCTTTTCCATGTATTCATCAAGATAGTGTATCCTTTCCTGTATAGACAGATACATTGGAAACGCCATAAACTAGCCAATCAAGAAATCACGTTCAGTATACTATAATATAGTTAGTCTTTAGAATGTAAGAGAACTATTGGCCAGACTAAGGTTTGGGACTGTGTAGCAGCGCTTATAAATTGCTATTAAGGAGAAATTGTTAGGGAAACACATGACATGTGTGTATCCTTAACAGAAATGAGGAGCAAGCATTCTTTGAATCGACAATTTAGTGACTGCAAAAGCTAGGAACATTTTATTCTCAACGGCTGCACTTGTTATACAAACAAACAGAAAATACTTGTTGACGAATGAAGCTTCTGATTGAAAGGGATTTAATTGTCTCACTACCAAAAGCGACTGCAAATCTGGTTGGTGTTTTACTGCCACTAATTACAAAAAAGCACAATCAAATCCGTGTTGGCTTTGGACTAAATTATGGATACTGACCATAATTAGTCAATCTTTTACTTTGCACCAAGTGCAACCGATCATGTTATCAAAACAGAAATAGTAAACGTCTATTAATCAACCAATAATCCTCAAAAATCCGATTGCAATCTAGGATCCTTTACTCGAATTCAAACGCAATACCCTTAATATCACCTAAAAACAATTTGTAAATACAAAATTGATTTCATATTATGTGTGGGCAACTTCAATGAGCGAATTCAATACCATTTCCTATGCACATTAAATTAAACAAAAACATATATATTACTCACAATTAAATCAAACTAGTTATTAAAAAGCAAAGATCTAACCTTGAAACAGAAAGAGAAGTATTATAGCTTTGATATTTCCATCCCATTAAAGAAGCAGCCCGAGCAGCAAACAGAAAGAGTGTAAACAAAATACATAAAAAAAGAATCAGCTTAAGCTTAACAGATCCAGTAGTGAATATAACAAGTTGACGAAACTTTTGAAGAATCCTACGGCTATTAATCAACCCACCCCCACCACCCCCACCCCCACTTCCTCCTCTCATCCCCATAACTTGTTATTTTCAGACACTACCTCAACGATGTCGGGTCATGGTTCAAGTTTGAATGAGTTTAGTTTTGTTTAAGAGTTGAGCTCGTTTTCTTGTTTCTTGGTAGCCCAACGAGGAGAAGAGAGACTTGGTATGAGTGACAAGTTTTTACAAGGAATTGGTGAATGTTTAATGGGGTTTTAAACTGCTGGTTGTTAGTGAAGGAACATTCGTTGTCATCACTATTTGACTTTTGTTGAGATTTTTTTTTTTTTTTTTTTTGATGAAAGAGGAATGCCGGTGTGCACCCGCTTTTTCAGTTACTAGATAAGATTTGGTTTAGATACTATTCCAATTGAATCTTATTTTTCGTGTGCGACTGTCGACCTGCACAAGGTTTCTCTTTGATTATCGACACAACTTTATAATAAGACCTCCACCTAATTCTCACATCTGATTCTTCGTCGTTGAATTTAGCAAAAAATTCCCTTTTCCTACTTGCAATAAATGTACTAATCTTGGCACCTCATTATAATTAGTTATTTAATTTGCATTCATTATGATAATATATATTCTCATGCTGCTGACATATATAATTTTACTTTTGTTAGTAATTCGCCGAATTATTCATGAATCGAATTTTTAAACAGTCAAGCGTTTAATACTTCCAAATGTTTGAAAGATTCGAAATAATTTGTGTTTTTTTACCTTGAAACGTATAATACGATTTTTAGTGAATTTTTCAAAAAAAAAAAAAAAAAAAACAAACAGTTGCACTTTTGTTATTTTTTATGTACTTTATGTCCTCACTATTACTTTAAGTCCCCAAATTTGAAATGTAATTTTAATCCGAAAACAAATAAATAAATATACCTATGTGGACCATTCAATTAGCTAGTTTCAATGTTTTTGTACCTAAATTGCTTGAATATATTTGTTATGTTGTAAAGAATGACAACTATTATTAATATTTACTAACATAATTATCACAAATATTTGACTTTTGAATTTTTGCAACTAAATGTTTAAAACACGTATTAATTAAACACTGCATAATTGCCGTATTGCGAATTTTTGACTATATCGTATTTTTGAGTCACCGAATAATTCTTGAATTATTTTCCGTATCAAATTTTTGCCGTATCCCGAATTACTAACAATAAATTTCACCACCCTAAAAATTGTACATTATCTATCCTGCCCTTATTTTAATAAAGGCACACCTCATCCGTATCTTCCTCTTCCCTCTTTCTTACCCATACCGTACAAGACACTTAAATTGGAGTGGCAATGAAGAAAAATCACTCTAAATTAGCTAGCAAGAGGTCATATTGGAAAATCACAAGATCAAAAAATTCATGGAAACTTCAACTACTTCATTACCAATTCACATCGTTGTAAATCTAAATCGAAAAATTAAAACTCCCACATTAAAAAAAGGAGCAATGAATATATAACCAACTGAAGCATTCGAAATGGGATGAAATAAATACCACCATACCATCTCGTGGATTTCAGTATGAAGTTGTGGAATAAAAAACTAAGAAGAACTTATATATATTATGAAGATGTTAAAAGTTTTATCGGAGCGCATGCATGTGCAATTGATTTAAGTCTTGCTGACCAAAAAGAGAAATAATAAAGAAATTTGAATTAAGTATATATTAGTTGGGCATGGCAATGCGCTTTAAGTGTTAAGACTTTACAGACGTTGATTTGATGTAACGCAAATTACATAAATTGTATTGATTTACCTATCTTAAGCCTAATAGAATTATATCATTTACCTCACTGTTAGTACAAGGTGTTGTTTCAGTCCTAAATATCAGTATCCTCCAAGATGTCGTGCAAAACTTGTGATACTTGAAATTTCCATTGCAAAATTTTGGATATACACTTTGCAAATTTTCACCTCATTTTGGTTTATTGGGAAAGGGCACGTAGATGCCCTTATCGTGAGATGTACGTAAATGTTGCGTAAGCTTGTGGAGTAGAACATCCGATATCGTTTTCAGAACCAAAATCCTAAGTAGGTATGCCTAACATTAGTAATGGTCCCCAAGCTAAACTCCAATCGCTACAGGCTCTCTTTGATACTCAATTTTCAAAATGGAATGTCTACTTATATTTGTCCTTTCCTTCAAATACAAACATTTTGATTATAAAAAATGGTGCCCTATAAATAAACACGGCCAGTAACGAACATCAGCTGATAGAATTACTTTACCAGCATTATTTCATTTTATATGATCAATGAGTAGGTACTATTAAACAAAGTATATAAAAAGAAGATAAAACTGTAAACGTGGGCGGTATATACAAAAATATTTGAAAGAACCCTCCCTCATCCCAAAATTATTCTTCATTTCACCACTTTCTTGTAGATTGAGAATCTCCACCCACATTTAGTAATTTTCTTACGCGTGAGATCTGTATCCGCCATTCAGACAATTACACATTCACACCACTACATTTTGTCATATATTGAACAACCTGCATGGATATTATGTATGTCACACGTCATTGGACATTTGAACAAGTTATATAATGTCCTTTTTAACGATGATGATACAAGCATACAACTATACAAGTAATGTAATGTGGGAAGTGTACGATTATCGGAAAAAAAAAATGTGTACTAAGGTAATCAATTCAGAGTGGTCCAACCATTTGTTTTGGGGGCGGCGCTGAGATTGAATGAGCCCTGTGGATAAGAGGAAAAATGGGCCTTTTACAAATACGCGTTATCCAATTTGTGTTTTTGATATTTTGGAAAAGTAAAAAATCAGAATAAATCTAGTGCAGGAGAGAGAAAAAAAGTAGAGAATAAAAAATTGAGTCTGGGCCATTCATATAGGCAAAGAGTACTGGTGTATTGTTACAAAGAGTACTGTCCAAAGGCCCTAGTGTGCGCGCCCTAGACATCCTCAAAAGATAATATAAATTTGTGTTATGAAAAGTGTGGGCCTCAATTCCATATGAGGTACCTCCTCATTTGTTTCTATTCTTGTAACATATCTTGACGATGAGGTTAACTAGTTATATATAAAAAGAATCGAGATTACCTAATTATCTTTATCTTGTAAACAAAACTCTCCCTGGACAGTAGCTTTTCCATCGGATTTTTTTTCCCCAGATTTGTCCCTTGCCAAATATTGATATTACGGTTCATGCCATTTTGTTTTATCCTTGCCACATACCGATATTACGGTTCATGTCATCTTTGTTTTATTGTTATTTTGTCTTTTTTGTAGGGGTGTAAATGTAAATGAATTGATTGAGTTGTCACCATCACATCAGAATTTTTTGGACAAGTCTGACCCGGTTAAGACAGTTGACCTGGTTTGGACAATTGACCAAGTTTGACAAAAAAAATAACATTCCAAAATTTTCCAAAAACACCAATATTACAGTTCCTACCATTTTTTTGTTGTTTTTTTTTTAATAGTCCCGGTAAATTTAATACAATTAGTCAAAATTAGTGTGTTAGTTGGACCTCTTTACATCTATAACAACAAATCGGGTCGGAAATTTAGATTTTTATGTTTGATTCGAATTTGAATTTTGGATTCGGAGTTTTTTATTATCCCGATTGATTTCGGTTTCGAAAATGTAGTATAAAATAATAGCGAAAAAAAACATGCGCATCATATCGCACGTTTTATTTTATTATTATTTTTTTTATCCCGACAAATTAACATATTCAGTCTAAATTAGTGTGTTAGTGAGATCTCTTTACATCTAGAGCAACAAATCGGGTTAGGAATTTAATTTTTTATGATCGATTCAAATTTGAATTTTGGAATCAGGGTTTTTTATTAATCTGATTGATTTCGGTTTGGATAGTTAGCATAAACTAAGTACGTAAAAAAAAAAAAAACAGGCGCATCGAGCGTGCCAGAATAAATTTCACACTCATCGTTTTAGATAAGTATTATAAAATAAGAACGAAAAACAAACATGTGCATCGCGCGTGGATGCCAGAATAAATTTCACGCTCATCAAGCGTGCCCAAAATGCTAGTATATATAAAAAAAAACATTCTGTCATTTACTACGGAGTACGGACAAACATCATTAAGATCTCTTTCTCTCTCTCCATTGTTCTTCTAATTAGTTAGTGTAGTATTCTCTCTAAAACTAGTTAATTGTAACAATTTGATCATTTTCCTATTTTATTTTATTAATTTATTAGCTTATTTGATTAAATAGTGTAAATGTGTAAAACAAAATCGAATTCCTAATTTTGTGGAGATCAAACACGAATATTAAAAGAAAGAAACTATTTCGAGAGTTTAGATGCTATATTATATGAAACTTTTTACCTTCTCATTAATTTTATTCTATGTGGTAATATATGTAGGCTAGCAAAATATGCCCCCTAAATACATGGGACCCTGTGCAATCGCACCTATTGCACGCTCTCAGCGTTGCCCATGGCAACATTAGGTGGCAACATGAATTGATGAACCTTGGGTATGAAATCGGCCCATAGCTCATGGTGTGATTTAAACCAAGTGGGCATGTATTGGTTAACATAGCCATTGAATCCGAACTAAGATCGTTGAATGTATTGTTTGTAACACACAAATTATGATTTAATATATTTTTTTCTCAAAAAAGTTGCAATTGTTGGAAAAAGATGGCTATTCCTAAAATAAATACAATTACAACTAGGTGATAAAAGGATGATAAGCCACGATTCCTCTTGATAATGTAAACATTTTGTACCAAGTCTCTT
Organism: Coptis chinensis; assembly: GCF_015680905.1. Taxonomy (NCBI): domain Eukaryota; kingdom Viridiplantae; phylum Streptophyta; class Magnoliopsida; order Ranunculales; family Ranunculaceae; genus Coptis; species Coptis chinensis. Next base: position 77,457,944 of record NC_141463.1, on the reverse strand, counting down.
TCAAACATAAGCCCCATATCTTTACCAAAAAAAATACATAAGCCCAATATCAAGTCCTTTTCCATAACACTGGCAATTTTGGAATATATTATACTATCCATAAAACAACTTGACCAAGACAAATGCAGTTTTTTTGGTGATGAGCTCTTTATATAACAATAGAGTTAATTAAGTTCGTCTTTATTAGTCGATGATAGGAGATGGAAAGTGATATTTTGTCACTTATAAAATGCAAAGACTGCTGTCAAAATATGAATCATTGGATGAACATTCACACAAATCATTAGGAAATAACTTTGATCTAATTAACTGGTTGTTGATTAGCTCCCGTTACGTAAGAATTGGTGAAAGAACATAAATTTGTTCAAAGTTTATAAATGTCTTTACTACACTAAAAATGTTAATTGGTAATCACATGAGAGTATGAAATGATATTTTTTTTTAGGTGCATTTCTTAGTTTCAAATAAAGACTTACTTCTCCGCATTTTTATGTTAGTCTTTAAATAAACTACCTAATTTTCACATTTATATGTTGAATTGTGATCCTATATAGTACCGCTCTTCAAGTGGCACCGAGAGGAGAAGTGGAGAACCAAGACGAGTGCTACTGTGATAGTGAAATTAAATAATTCTGGTAAACAATAAATATAAAATTAATTAAAATTTACTTTCAAACTTTTCTAATAAGTTCTTACGATAACTATTTCCATAATCTAACTCATATTGTTGTTGTAAAAGTTTTTATTGGGTGAACCTTACGTGTGTAGGGAATTTTGGGAGAATGATGTTGTGACTGAGTTCGAAGGATCGAACTGCCTACATATCCAGTTCTATGACAAACTAGAATCAAGTCGAACGTAGTTAATTGTTTGGATTTTATGATCGATGATGAATGAAGAAGATGGATAGTGTAGAAGAAGCATCGGATTCTCCTCCTCTGTTTTGGTCACCTTCTTGTGCTTTATAGCTCTCTTTAGTACTCCATTAATATCAATTAAATGAGATCCACTTTTGGTGCTCTATTCATTGATGATATTTAGTGCTCATGTGTAACCGAAGGTGACTTGTCTCTTGGGTTGCCTGGTTGATCATGAACTAAGTGTAACATATCGATCTTATCTGTTATGGCTCTGGGCGCTCGTTCTAGCGTGTTGGAGATAATGACTCTAGTTCGTTTAGTATGAGCTAACTGTTTTTGGTGATGGACACGTGTCTGATATTCATTGGACATGAATATTAGGTACTCACAGTTGTTATACTTGAAAACTCTACTTTAAATAGCGGAAGTCTCAACTTGAAAATATTATAGTAAAAATTACAAAAAATCTATTTAAACTCCCTTAATAACTCCATAGGGATTCCATTCCATCCAAATTATATTTTTCTTTCTAATAATAAAAAAAAAAAAAAAATAGAAATAGAAAAAAAAAAAATAACTAATAACTTACCAAATTAAATAACTAACACCCGAAATAGTAACAAATAAATAACAAAAATCTTGTCTATATTTTCACAAAAAAATTAAACAAAAAAAAAAGATGAATAAAAGTAAAAAAAGAAAACCCAACGCCTGCCCTAAAAAAAGTTGGGCACTCAAAAAATTTACCTTCGTCAGTTCCCCTCATTCTCTTTCTTGTCACAAAATTTCATTTTTTATCACTTTAGTTTATATTAATTTTGAATGGAGAAAAAAAATCCATATGATTATCTATCTATTGGCTTAAACAAATATTATATTTGGATGATTATGTCAAAAAATATGATGATTTGTTTCACAAGTGCACCCGATTCATTAATTTTTTGGACTTTGGACAAGAAGTTTCATAACACATAGCACAAGATCTTAACTTGTCCACCAACAATATGTACTTGGGCTAAAGGCCCAGCTTAAAGTCCAATGAATTGAAGCCTTTTCCAAATTTTATTTGACTTTAAAGTGATTATGGGTGTGTTTGTTAAATTTTAACTCATGGAAAGGAAAAGAAATAAAATGGGTGGTCCACTATGGAATAAAATGGAAAGGAAATAATTTTAAATGGTATATGTTTGGTAAACTATGGAAAGGAAAGTAAAAACTGGGGAAATGAATAATCATGTTTGTTTGCAAAAGCTATGGAAATGAATAATTGTATTGTTGGGTCATGGGTGTATTAGTAGTAAGTCCCTATCTATCTATTTACTTTCCTTTCCTTTCTACAAAATTTTCAGGGGTTAACTAAGGATACAAAACTTTTTCCATTTGTTTCCATATGGAAAAGCCCATTTCCTTTCCATGGGTAAACAAACGCCTTAAAAACTATGGAAAAGGTGGATCACTCTTATTTTCTTTTCCTTTCCATAGTGTTTCCATCATAACAAACACACCCTATGTTTGAATCCTAGGATCATGTTTGGGAAAGAGATGGGCTAGGCCTCACATGAGCCCAATTATTGGACTGATTTGAGTTTTCGTTTATATTGAAAGATGGAATCTGCTCTTTATGAGTGTTTACAGTTTGTTTCATTTCAATTCAAACCAACTTCAAAAGAGGGGAGTCTTGACTCTTGAATGTTGATAAAATATGGTCGTTTCTAGGGCTAGGCTTTAATTTCAAGGCAACTTGCACAATTTTGGGTTGAATCATGGGGGTCACAGCAGACCCATTATGCAGGGTCACTCACTATCTGGCTAACCTGCCAGACGAACTGGACTCTTAATTATCAATGTTACGGTAGAATTTTCTATTTTCTTCTTCTTTATACCTTTTACGATCATTATATATTTATTTGTTTTCTTATTGGAAACGTATGGTGTAGAAGAGTAGTAACCAGTAACCACTGTAATTTTAGGGTTAATTTGTCTAAACCCTTATATTTGTCATAAATTTATAATAAACCCCCTACATTTGTAAACATCACGATTTTCCCCCACGCCCCACGCTGTCTGATTTTTATCCTAGTTTTATTAGTATTCCAAAATTACCCCTCAAAAAGAGTAGTTATTATATTTTGTTTTTTTCCTATTTACACTTGAAAAAGAACTATTGTTAAATACCCGTTATACTCTTGGTTAAGGGATAATTTTGGTATTAGGTGAAATACCAACGGAACTGGAATGGAAGTCAGCTCTAAAGCATAGACGCACTTATTGTCGGACACAGCGTCGGACGTGGGGACGCGACATGGAGGCGTGTCAAGACGCGGATTTTGAAAAAAAATAAAAAAATAAATCAAAATAATAATATTATTATTATTATTTATTTTTTGTTAAGACTTATGACATGTTTTTAAAGTTTGATTAAGAAATATTAAACTTAATTTTGTGACTATTTATCTTTAATAGTTTTGAATTTATGAATATTGATACATTTAATTTAGTTTTTAATATTCAATTTATATAAAATTTTTAAATATTATTTAATTTTCGCGTCCTTTGTCACGTCCGCGTCCTATTTTTTTGAGATATAACTGAATTGCCGCCTCATTATCCGCGTCCGTACAACATAGGAAGTCAGACGGTGGGAGAGAGGGAATCGTGATGTTTACAAATGTGGGGGGTTTAAACAAATTAACCCGAAATTCTAAGACCTTTTCTTGATACAAAGTTACAAACTTATCTGTGTGTGCATCACAACTTCACAATTGAGCATTATTACTCAACTTCATTTTTGTTAGAGCAATGCACTATGATAGAGAGCCAATACCACATATACAGGTAGCCCAAGGCCAAATATTTAAACGTCAGGTTGATATATTGGACCCCCAAAATCGATATATATCAGATATATGATATATTGGTAGATAACTGGATATATATTCTTTTGTTGACCAGTCAAAATTTTGCTTTGTATGTCGATATATTAGAAAATATCATAAATATCGTTGATATATTAATAAAAATCGGTCAAAGTCAACGATTTGTATCGTATATATTGGATATAAAATGTGTCAATATATCCATCCGATATATCGTAATATATCCATATTGGATATCTCAAAAACCGAGATATATCAACAATATTTTGGAAATATCTATGATATTTTGGTCCTTGGTTTAGCCAACTGCAAACTATATATATTGTATGACAACTCAGACCAAATGCTAGATATTGCAAGTTGATCGACATGTATATGATAGTTGACTCACAATTGTGTGCAGTTGAACCCCCACCTAGTTAGACAAATTCTTTTGCTAAAGAAAAAACCAAAACACTATACTAAAATTACATTTTATCTCGACTTTTTTTTTCCTCGTCCAACTGCATACAAAACAAGTTTTTATAGACAATGTGGAGGCGGTTGAGTTTACACAAAATGGAACATTGGCGAAAATCTTCAGGCTAGAATCCTTTAGTGTAACCAGTGTGAATATGCCTTAACCTTCTAAATATTTCAAAAAAATAAGTCAAAAGTTGTCCTGTATTTGCATACTAGACATCTTGAATGCTCACCATGTGAAACATATTACCCTCATTCAAGCTTTAAATGTTGGCACCTACAAAGTAGGCTAATTAAAGAAAGACATTTTACCAAATTGTATTTTTGTGAAATGGTTTTTTCTTATGCAAAAGCCACTTCAGAATCCAGATCTCCCTAGTGAATTTACAGTGGTCTTTAGTAAGGTATCTAGCCACATTATTAAACCCCTACTGCTGTAAAGAATGCGATGTGTTCGACCTATAGTTTGAGATTTTGAAATCCTCGGAATTTCAAATTATTGAAAAACTAGAATTCCAAACATATTTTGAAATTAGTAATTTTCGATCCTATACTAAAATTCCGATTCCGTTTAAAAAAAAAAACCAAAATATCTGATAGAATTTTGAGATTGTGACTGAAATCATGAACACTGGTTCGACCATGGTGATGCGCTGGTACGGAGTATATTTTCTATCTGTATATAATGGTCTGTCACTTTTTAGTTTTGGCAAGCATAATATACATCAATTTAGGTTAAAATGTCTGAAAGTTAGTCTAAAAGTTTGGGTTTTTTAAAAATTTCAGTAAGAAAATATACCATATTCCGATACTCTGACTGGAAAGTTCCCTAAAGTCGTGTGCTCCGAAGATGTTTTAAATTTAGTTTTTTTTTTTTATCATGTCTATGCTCTTCATTCCACCATATATACTATAGGGATTATAGGGATTATATAGCTTTCTAGGGTACGTTTATCTACAATAGATGGTCAATATAATTGATTAATCTTACAATTAGATTGATCTTAACAGAGCTATTATAACCATTGTATCAAAGTAATTAAATTTCAAATCCAAAGACCAAAGGATATCAAATTATGGTTCATGCATGGTAATTAAATTTCATATCCAAAGAACAAAGGATATCAAATTATGGTTCATGCATGGGGTTAAAAGTTAACAAATACACGATTAAATGTAAACCAACAAGGTTGGTAGCAACCACCCAACAACTGCTACTATCTTCCAGTTGTCATTATCCAAGATTAAATCTCTGATGGGGATGATTTCTTGATGGTGGCCAACCATAGTCTGCCATCTATAAATAATAGACAATCAATGAGTTATCACTGGACCATTTCCATGCAAGTACCCCCATTGGGCTTTTTATTCACACAAAAGTTGGCTTTCACAGTTCCACTCACAAGTCACAAGTCACAAGTCACAAGTCACAAGTCACAAGTCACAACTCCCATTCCCCTAAAGTCTGCATACAATTCTCATGCTCAAAGCAAAGACAACAAAACAGTCTTTCTCTACTCCTATTTCCCTATATAACTATAACAAACCATACTCACACCTTCCATTCTGCTCCACACCTACCTCCCTCTCTCTCCATGGAGCCTCCACTTCCTTTTGAGCATATTTCGCAATGTAGTAGTGAAGGTCGATCGAACCAGACTGTGGCAGCCGACCTCGATGGTACGCTTCTCGTATCCAGAAGTGCTTTCCCATATTTCATGCTTGTCGCTATCGAAGCAGGCAGCATTTTAAGAGGACTACTCCTCTTGGCATCAGTACCAATTGTATATTTCTCTTACATATTCATATCGGAGTCATTGGCTATCAATATCTTTATCTTCATTACATTTGCTGGTTTGAAAATAAAAGATATCGAGATCGTTTCAAGGTCTGTTTTACCTAAGTTTTACTCCGAGGATGTGCACCCTGAGGGTTGGAGAGTGTTTAGCTCATTTGGCAAAAGATATATAGTCACTGCAAATCCTAGAATTATGGTGGAACCCTTTGTCAAGAACTTTTTGGGGGCTGATAAAGTTCTTGGGACTGAACTCCAAGTTTCGAAATCTGGAAGGGCTACTGGGTTCATTAAAAAGCCTGGTGTTCTTGTAAGTGAACACAAGAAAGTTGCTGTTGAGAGAGAATTTGGGGAGACTTTACCTGATGTCGGGTTGGGAGATAGGGAGACAGATCACGATTTCATGTCAATTTGCAAGGTTTGTTCCCAACATCTCATCTTATTAATATTTTTCCGCTTAGATAAATAGCTAACATAGATTGCAACTTAACAGGGTTAATTCATTAGGTCTTTAACGTACTACAGAAAAATTCCATGTCCCTATCATCTCATATCTTTCGTTCCATCTATTTACTTTTATTTTGTATTGAAAGTAAATCCTATATGTCTCTGTAGCTGTATCTTATACTATTTCTTTAGTACTCTGAATCAGAATTTTTTGAACGGAGTTTTTATGTAAAATTTGATATAACTCCAAAATATATATATAGGAGTTACAAGATCAAAATACACTTCATATAAACGAAAAATGCATCAACAAGAGTGTGTTTGTGCGCATAATTATATAACTGCTAATATACCCGGAACTCCACACAGGGGGGGGGAATGAATGTTTACCAAGGGGTCCAGGGGCGGCATTTGGTGGTAATATTGACTGTTCTGACTCTGTACTAATTTATATTGAATTTTGTCAGTTGAGTCTGCCAATTGTTTTAGTGCTGCACGTTGTTGTGTGTTCCATTATAAATGACATGTAGAAGTTAAAAATGATCGATACCAGTAGAAGTTAAGAACACGAATTAGGCAAAACATTCAGTTCATAACGGATGCCCTGTACTGTATGTCTGTATCTCTCTAAAGGGCAGATTCTGAAGTCTGAAATCAGAAGTCTGAACACAAAGTTTTACACAGTATTTTTTCTGTTTGAAAAGTTTCTTAATCTAGCATTTACAAGCAAAGATTAATACAATGGCATTACCATGTCAAGTATCAATCAGACTATAGAACATACTGATATTGTAACTCCAAAAACACAATGATTGTATTTGTACCTAGTCTAGTACATAAAACGAGGCTTACTTAGTGTAGATAATCGGAGTTCTTATTTCTAGGGACTTATATCTAACTTCTTTAAAGAAAACGAGGGCTTCAACAGTGAATTCATCACGCCATTAATTTTTTTTTTCCAATTTTACCCTTTTCCAAACACAAATATTACAGCTCATGCCATTTTGTTTGTTTTATTTTTTTATTTTGTCTTTTGCAGGGATAAAATGGTAGTTTCACGTTCAGAAATTAATGAAAAATAAAATAAAATCAGAAATTGTTAACGTGGCGAAGACACGTACAAAAGAGACTAGTATATATATATAGTTCCTTATCTACTGTTAGAGAGCATGTATTTTCGATTTGTCATCTCACTAAAGTGTGCCTACTGCAGGAAGCTTACATTGTACCGGGAACCAAATGCGAGCCAATTCCTAGAACCAAGCTTCTAAGGCCTGTGATTTTTCACGAAGGACGATTAGTTCAAAGACCAACCCCCTTAATTGCAATCTTGACATTCCTTTGGATGCCAATAGGTTTCATCCTTTCCTTACTCAGAGTATACCTCAATATCCCGCTTCCAGAACGTATCGTCAGATATATGTACAAGATCCTTGGTATTAAACTGATAGTCAGAGGCAATCCTCCACCTCCTCCCGAGAAAGGACAGAGTGGTGTCCTTTTCATTTGCAACCACAGAACCATCTTGGACCCTGTAGTCACTGCCGTCGCTTTAGGGAGAAAAATAAGCTGTGTCACATACAGTATTAGCAAATTCTCTGAACTGATCTCTCCAATCAAAGCTGTGGCTTTAACTAGAGAAAGGGAGAAAGATGCTATTAATATCAGAAAGTTGCTCGAGGAAGGAGATGTGGCAATCTGTCCAGAAGGAACAACATGCAGGGAACCATTTTTATTAAGGTTCAGTGCACTATTTGCCGAGCTAAGTGATAGGATCGTTCCAGTGGCAATTAATACTAAGCAGAGTGTGTTTTATGGAACATCATCTCGGGGATTTAAGTTGATGGATCCTTATTTTGTCTTCATGAATCCAAGGCCAACTTACGAGATCACATTCTTGAATCAGTTGCCAAGTGAGCTTACATGCAAAGGAGGGAAGTCACCGATTGAGGTTGCAAACTACATCCAAAGAGTACTTTCTGGGAGTCTAGGATTCGAGTGCACTAACTTCACTAGAAGGGACAAGTATGAGATGCTAGCAGGTACTGACGGACGAGTGCCATCCAATAAAGAGAAAGCCTAGATAGGGATGCTTATTCTGTATTGATTTTGTGAGGATTAAGAATGATAACAAGTAGTTATAATAGATGTACATGTACAATATTATTTGAAATTTAGCTGGTAATATACATTTTGAATGACTTTGAGATATAAGAACAGTCTGCAGCTAAAAACTTGCAAGGAGAAACAACTTCTCTAATTCGGGCAGTGCAGTAGGGTATCCTATAACCAGGCCATAATTGAGACTAAAGATGTGTTGTTTGTTTCTAAAAGAAACCTAGTAAAGAACCATACATGCCTGCTTGTATAGAAAAAGAAAAATAATAATCATAAAAATCTTTATACCCAGACTAGGAACTCACTAATAAACAGTAAAAACTAATGCACATTAATCTGAAACTTTAAGTAGATATATGCTACAGAAGACTTCTAACAGTAAAAGTTTTTCCTATAATGATTCAGCAATGAAAAGTAAATATAAATAAATCTCATTCATCTGTGCAAACACAAGTCTTAACAAATGCTTTATATATCATTCATAATGTAATTTTGTGAGAGAAGTGTACAGAAACAGGTCGTATGAAAGAAACACATGTACTAACTACGAAAGAGTAAGTAAAACGTTAATTGCATGACCGTAAAATTCTACAATAATGTTTCGCCTTGAACTAAAGTAACAACGACATTAAATAACACTACAGCAATGTTGAAGGTCCTACACCATGTCTTTCCTATACCTCAATATGCATTCAACACTTCAGAAATTTCTCCCCTGCAAATCTCTTGGATTATTGAACACCTTGGAATATCCTTTCTGCATGCTAAACTTTAAGATAACTTGATGCAACAACTAATAATCAATAAAGAAAAAAACACCTAATAATGGATCAATACAGAATTTGTTTACAAAATAGTGCATCTTCAGCATTATGTTTGTCTCTGGTAACTTGAATACTTGATAACCATAGACATTTTTCTGAATGCACTGCAAATCTCTTTCTCAGACCTACCCCACCTCCTTAAAAAGCCAAACTTAGCTTCTCTAGTTGTATTATCTATACATGCCAATGCATGAATTGCTCCACAGAACAAAAAAGTTAAAGGGTCAAACTCCTTGTTCTTAAGCTCCTTGAACCGATCAATAGTTATATAGAACCGTCATTGGTCACTTTACTAGTAACTTTAGATTGTTGGAGTTGGGCACACCATAACCCCGCTATAATGAAATGTTGGGCAATAGTTTTCATATATTAGATGCTAGGTACTAATATTTCTTGTCATATAATAGAAACACAAGTACTAACCAAGAAAGAGAAGTACCTTTATGATTTGTGAATGTAAAACTCTACCTTATGTTTCTTGCCTGAACTTCAAAAACAATGTTAAGGTCCTAAATCCTTTCTTTTCCCATCCCTTCATATGCCTTCAAAACTTCTGGAAATTCTCCTTCATACTTGGTTACAAATTTCTCCAAGAAGTCCTTCTTAAGCATTATCAATAGATTATCTAGGCGGTGGTCTTTGTCAATTAGACCATTTGACTTTAAAATCCTCTTCTGCATGCTAAACTATAAAAGATCTGGTTGTTGTCGGGCAATCAGTAACGGATCATAACCCCAATTGTTCACAAAAAAGTCCATCTTCACCATTATGTTCGCCTAAGATAAGTTTATAATTACAGGCTGTAATCTAAATGCATGATATATATCTTCCTCCGACCAACCCCACCTCTTATAAACACCACTCATAGATGACAATGAACAAATCGCTTCACAAAACATAAAAGTTAAAGGGTCAAACTCCATTTTCATAACCTCTTAAACAATCTAATTGGACACTACTAGCAGTTGTGGTGCCTTTTCGACTATTCTGGAAATGTGGGTGTTGTCGAATCCGTAATTTCGGAAAAGGCTGATAATTTACATGAATTGATGAGATAAGAGACTGTGAAGGAGTTCTGATGATAAATGTAGCTACTGGAGATAAATCTGATGTGAAGTGAGCATTGAACAAAACACAATCCCTTCTATGGATTAGGTTTTTGTTGAGAAAATTAAACATAGTTGAACAACTAAATAAAATGGCTCATTGGTGTTTAACACGTACTAAATAATCAACCCCCTAGAAAAAAAAAACACAAATATCAAAACGATCAGCTAGACGAGTTCTGCACAACGGTATATCGCTTCAAAAAACAATAAAGGGTATCTTGTATGTGTTCCTAAGAAAAGGAATTTCTCCAATTATAGCCCCTCTGGGATGACATTTTTTCATAACTTATCAACTACATTTCCTTGACCATCAAATTTTAAATTATGACATCCCTTGACTCTATCGTTAAGTTCTTTTGCAATCAACTATTTCAATTGTTGTTCCGTCAGAGTTAAAGTATTTGCTTAAACAGATAGACGCCCCCATCGTGCTCATGTGGAGAAAGATACCTTATATTGTTTCTTATTGGAGTTAGAGATCTTGATTGGGTTATTGACGCGATTAAAATCTCCGTTAATCGGTAATTGTTTTTCTCTATCCTCCTATCCTAAACCAACCTCGCTTCAAAGGTTGGTAGTCAGTCCTTGGGTCGGCGGGCAAAGTCAAAGGCCCAAAGTCTAATACAAAAATATAATTATACCGCTCTTCCATGTTTGGTTGCTTTTATTCGTGGTGCCATTGCCTTCCTTGGTTCTGGTCATGTCAAACATATCTTGGATGGCGATCGTCCCCTCGAAATTGATTATCCGAGGTAAATCTTCCATTTGAGAAAACCGGACATGTCTAGGGTAGTAGTTATCCCCGTCAATCCGATTCTTCCCATAAGTTCGGGTAATAGGGTCATTACTCTTGCGCCATTAGAGCGTGCAACTTGAGTTTTGATTCATCGGGCTTGAGAAATAACACCTTGTGAAAAAGCATCCCCTTTTTTTTTTTGTTTTGTTTTGATTGGATGTTGAGAATTGATCCTACCACTAGGAGCAACTCGATTGTTCAACGGTTCTTGCATTATCGTCTTCTTGAATTTCGAGGGTTGCGATTCCTTAGCGGCGAGAGGAATATGTTTACTATTTCTATTATTATTATTATTATTATTATTATCTTTATTATTATTATTATTCTTAGGAAAATAAAAGAAATAAAACAGGGGTGTTAGGCTTACCATCTCTTGATTGTTTCTCCAATTATGATAATGGATTCAAAATCCCCCACGACTCTATCGTTAAGTTCTTTTGCAATCAAATTATGTTTTCGAGTTAACTCCGCTCAACACGTCGTGCTCATGTGGAAAAAAGATACCTTATAATGGTAAAAACACATTAAGAAACGTAGAGGAATTTGATATTGGGGAGATAAACATGTCGAACCAAATAATAGGTAAATCTTCCATTTGAGACCGGCGGACACTAGGGCGTAGTTATCCAAAGATCTATTCTCATTACTCTTGGATCAAGTTTTAACGTAGTTCCTTATTGATGTTGAGAGAATGTTTCTTTATGAATTGGTAGAGGGGTTCGCGAGTCCTAAGAGAATATGTTTGTTTGTTTGTCAAAGGAATGTTTATCTTTTGAACATCTATCTTTATATTTTAGAATAATGAATCGAGAGCAATGGGACATATTCATAAATAGAATTAGAAAATTATTAAAGGTACCCTCCAAGATAAGCCCTCAGGGGCTTAATTGAAGCTTGAAATTTCCTTGGATCTGTGGGTTAATGAGCCACAAAGTGGGGGTCTATACAATATCATTAACAGATCCTGCAATAGCTCATATGCACTCGGAATTTTGAATATATTTAAAATTCCTTTGTTTCCTTCACAAAGCAAGACATTTTCATCCTTTTCTTCCGCTATGGTTTACATAATCATATTCCATATCTGTTTGCCTCCAGTATCAGATTAAATTACAACATATATTTTCTCATTATCATTTTTTCCTTATATTTGCTGATTAATCGCTTATCATTCAAACAAAAAAAAATAGTACAACCAACAAAGCAAGACCTAAAATCAAAAAATGGTGGACAAGGCCTTCATTCAAATCCAAATTAGATTATAAACCAAGAGTCGAAAGTCATCACTTGTGTACCAACAGTGTCAAGCTCTTATCTAGGCTTATCTATCTGCTCAAGTGCTCCTTGCAGTCCTAAACCATCTCTCTTCAACAGTTCAACAGTTCCAGAACTTCGTCCTTAAATTTGGATACAAACAACCTCAAGAAGCTCTTCTCAGATTTTTCTATCACTGTATCTAGGCTGAGGTCTTTCTTAACCAGTCTTTTTGAGATTAAAATTTGGATTATCGAACACCTTGGAATAACCTTCCCCTTCAAGCTATACATTAAAACCCTCGGTTGTTTGGCAATTACTAATGGATCATATCCCATTCGGGTGCACAACGAAGTCCATAATAGACACTATTTTCTTCTCAGAAAGCGATAGAAACTGAGGACTCTTCCTAAATGCGCTGTAAATCTGATCCTCAGATCCCCCACCTCTTATATACACCTAACTTAGTTTCTCTTAGTTGTTTCACTTACAGATGTCATTCGATTACAGAATTGCGTAACAAAACATAGGTGATAATAGAGTCAGACACGCCATGATTGCATACAAGAGTACGATGTTGGGTGCTAAAGTTTTCTGTGGAGATGGATTAAGAAGCCTTGGCGAGCGTTTCATTAGAGAAACGACGTTCTTATCTGAATGAACAATACTCTTCAAAAACTCACGTAAGGAATGATTCGTTTCTCTAAGCTACAATTCAAGGCGCAAAGGACATTGGCAAGGTCGGGGTCAGATAGACTGCTATAGACTCGAGATATTCAAGTTTGGGTTTAATTTGTCTCAGATTTCGATAATAGTAGCCTCCTTTGGGGAGAGGGAGGGGAGTACTTTTGAATAGCTTTGGAGATTTGGGTTTTGGTGAATCCATAGTGTTTCTGAAAAGGGTAAGGACAGAGTCTGGCTGGTGGAGGTTTCAAATTGAACTATCTTGGATGCAGCCATAGCTTTATCTTGTGATATTCCACATGAATAGGTTAGGAGGACTGTGAATGAGTTCTGAACAGTGGGTGTAGGGGAGTGATATTCTCTATCCAGCACGCGCCTAACATGGTGGAAATAACACATCGACCTATGGATACAGGTTGCATCCATGAGCCAGTAGAACGCTACATACAGATCGCAATATCGTGCGAACTACGTTAGGAAGTGACACAGACCCCCTATCCATAAACAATCATGACTAAAGAGTACTTGTACATATCTTGACCGTCAGCCACTGATCACGGCCGTAAGCTACTTGTACAGACTGCCACTCTACATCATTACAGCAGACCTATGAGAACAGTTCTCACGTGCTATCCTAATCTCCACCCCACGTTTAGGACACCTTTTACACGCGGAGAGCAAGGATACCTTTCAATCTCTATAAATACCTCTCCTATGAACCACGCCCGGACTGATTCTACTCTCCCCATAAACCCCCAGTAAGATCGTGGCGGTTAAGCTTCTCAAGTCGAACTTCGGTCTCATCCAATAACCCATTCTAGTCCTCTAAAGATCGCTTTTTGTAAAGGAAAACCAAATCACACCTTTACATTGGCCGTCGTGGTGGTCTCGACATTGAGTAACCAAACCATTTCCAAAGAAACCGGTAACCAAAATTTTCAAGCCCACGAAGCATGGCAAGCCTCGAAGCTCAACTCCACCTTCTAGCAGGCCAACTAGGGACAGTGAACGAGCAAATAGCCGAGCTCGGCGAAGAAAACATCACACTCCGCCGCCGTGGTGGACACACGTAACCCACTAGGAGTCACCGGCAGGAGGACGGCGTCATCAACGCGTCGACCAACGGATCACCGAAGCTAAACCAAAGGCTCGACAAAAAACGCGGTCAAGAAGGATTCCACTCGATAGTGCAAAAGATGTTGAAAACCTACCGCATCCCCATTTGTCTTGAAGATCGCGACAAAGTCTCTCCTCCGGACTTTGTCCAACCACGGTTCGATAACGACGGCGGCCGCATGCCCGAGCCAAAGATATAGCACGATATGTTCAAAGTCTTGCCCCTCTACATCGCGACCGAGTTCGACCATCTCCACCGCGGACTATTTCCGGCGAAGTCTAAAGGATGGCCCACTCGATTGGTTCTTCTCCGCGAGGCGGACTCCATAAAAAAAGCTTCACCGACTTGCAGGCACGTTACGTGCCAAGACGCCCACAACGGATGTAAGAAGGGTGATCTCAATTCACTCTTCCATTTCGCTAGGCAAGCAAGGAGGAAACCTACAACTCCTTCCTAAGCCGGTTCAAAACAGAGCTCTTGGACATGGAAAGCGGCCTCAAAGAGTCATTTTGCGCGATGGCTTTCACAACCGCCGCCACCCGCAATACCGACCTAACGGATCGCTCCCGAAAGACCAACCGAAACGGCGGCGAAATGCGCTTTCGAGTAGATAAATACATCAAGTCGCAAAGAGGTCCGCAGGCGAGAACAAGAAGAAGAAGAAACGAAGAAGGAGAGGTTTACGAGGTAGCATCATCCCTACAGGAAACGACCCGAACAACAACAAGGGCAACCCTCCAAACCCAAACCAAGAAATGATCGAGAATTCATTTGCATTGCTCACCGGATCTCCTAGTTACATACTAGAGAAGATCAAGCGAAGCGCCTTTACCGACCGAGGAGACAAAGGCGCGCCGGCAGATCGCCTCGACCATTTACTGCGTGTTCCATCGCGCCAATTGCCATGAGACCGGCGTATCTTTGGGGGCTCAAGCATTACTTGCAAGACTGGTCGGGCCGGGCACATCAAGCAAGATACACCAATATACGACGACGGCGACTGCGCCACAAACTCATGGCCCGATAATAATGACTGGCGGGACCCCACCCGACGGAGCGTCTGCGGTCCCAAAGTCGCCTCACGGCGGAAGGGCGTTCCAGAACGCGTCCGTCAAGATCGCCGTCGACATCAAGAGGGCGTGAGCACGGCACGGAACCATCCACATGATCACACTCCGGGATGATTCCGCCTCGAAGTTAGCGGGAAAAAAGGCGCGCGTCGGTGCCATCCATGAAGTGTACAACTTTTCTTCACAAGCCGCACCAGCGCCACGCAGTTCAGGGCGTAGAACAGGAGACATCACCTTCTCAGAGGCCGACCTCAACAAGGTCTGCCTCCCGCATAACGACGCACTCGTGGTCCACGTCAAAATCAGTGACTGGACCGTCAAGCGAGTTTTGATCGATCCGGCAGCTCTTGCGATATTTTGTTCTACCACACGATCAGAGATGAACTTGCCAAAGTCGGTCTTCATAGACCCCATCACACCCTCTTGGATTCAATGGCTCCGGGCCGATCCAATAGGAGACATCATACTCCCGGTCTCGGTGGGTTCGGGAAGACAAAAATTAAACTTCAACACGCAGCGTTTGGCGTCCTAGATACCAAGTCATCCTACAACGCCATTCTAGGACGACGGTGGATACATCAGATGCAGGCCGTACCGTCCACGTTGCACCAAGTGATCCGTTTCCCTGGCCCAAGGGGAATGATGGAGCTTCGAAGCAACCAGCTCGAGGCCCATCATTGTAACCAGATCATCGCAGCAAACAAGATCGCTGAACCTCCCATCACCGTCAACTACGAGCCCACTAGCTACACAATGGCCAAAGACTTAGTGGCTGAGGTGCGAGCTAGCGCACCAAAATAGAACGCTGGGGGCTCCAATAAAAACTTCCCCTCACCAGCCCGGTTCCCGACCGCTACCAAGTCAGCTGTCATACCAGCATCGCAAATCCTTGAGGTCGCCCCAGTGGAAAACATCGCATGCAAGCAAAGTCTCGAGGCCGCACCACCAGCTCTCATCCAACCCGGGAGTCGCGAAAGACACCACCGGTTTACGTTGTCACGCAACGCGAAATCACTTATGACCCTGTTGTTGTAACCACAGAAGACGCCCCAACTCCTACGGCTATTCCAGCCAGTCATCAGACTAGCCCAACATCGGCAAAGCACAATCTTCCAGCGAGCACTCAGAACGCGCATAACCAAACACCGACTCCAGATAAGCAGCAAGTGAATCTGGGAACTGAAGACGACCCTAAACTCGTCTATGTCGGGGCTAACCTCGACCCCACACTTAAAGCTCATCTTGTAAATTTTCTGTCCATGAATAAAGACGTGTTCGATTGGTAGTATATCGACGTGCCTGGCATAGACCCTAACGTGGCATGCCATCGGTTAAACATCAAACCTGGTGCCAAACTAGTTTGACAACGACCTAGGAGACTGTCATTACGCTTTCAAAAAGCAATCAACGATGAGGTAGATAAGCTCAAACAAGTAGGTTTCATCCGGAAGGTCGATTACCCAGAGTGGGTCGCAAACATAGTGGCAGTCCCGAAAAAGAATGGTACAGTCTGCTTGTGCGTTGACTTCACCAACGTCAACCAAGAAACTCCAAAAGACAGCTTCCCACTACCAAGAATCGACCAACTAGTCGACCAGACTTGTGGGCACGAGTTGCTATCATTCATGGATGCATATAATGGGTACAACCAAATACCACTTGCCGAAGAAGATCAGGAGAAGACCTCATTCATCACTGAGCAAGGAATTTATTATTACAATGTTCTTCCATTCGGACTGAAAAATGTAGGGGCGACATATCAACGACTTGTAACCGACATGTTCCAGGACATGTTAGGCGATACCATGGAGGTATACATCGACGATATGGTTGTCAAAAGCAAGAAAGCAGGCGACCACCTCACTCACCTCGAGCAAGCGTTCTCCAGACTACGACGAACCGGAATGAAGCTGAACCCAGAGAAGTGCCTTTTTGGAGCGTCCTCCGGAAAATTTCTATGTTATCAGGTCTCGCAACGAGGTATCGAAGCAAATCCAGACCAAATTCGGGCGTTCATCGACATGCGGACCACAAACAAAGAAGTACAAAAAGTTGCAAATCCGCGACTCAACCGATTCAAATGCATCCGTTCAAATGCCGGCCGGATACTAAAGAAAGGCGAGCAATTTTCATGGAATGATCAATGCCACCAAGCATTCTCCACTCTTAAGGAATACCTGACAACACCCCCGTCTTAGCTAAACCGACAAACGGAGAAACTTTGGGGCTTTATCTGGCAGTATCGGATTTCGCCATCAGTTCGGTCCTATTCAAAGAGGAACACAATTCAGAAAAGCCGATCTACTTCACAAGTAAGACACTAACTCTAGCAGAGAGGAATTACTCCCACGTAGAGAGAGCAGTCCTTGCTTTGCTATACTCGGCAAGAAAATTCAGACCTTACTTCCAAGCCCATCCAATCAAAGTACTTAGCGATCTCCCGTTGAAGAGGATCCTTCACAAGGAAAATAAGACCACCAGGATGGCAATATGGGCCGAAGAGTTGGGCGAGCACCACATGGAATTCGTCCCCCGCACGTCGCAGAAAGGTCAGGTCGTCGCAGATTTCCTAGCAGATTTTCCAGTCGACGACCCCAATTGGGAGTCAGAAACAGAGGTCGCACCCACAAAAGCAAACATAAAAACAGTTTGGTCCCTCTACGTCGATGGTTCCAGCAACCCAGGAGGTAGCGGTATCGGAGTCGTTTTAGTATCCCCGGAGGGAACTATGATAGAGAAAGCAGTCCGCATAGACTTCGCAACTTCCAACAACGAAGCAGAGTATGAAGCACTAATAATGGGAATGCGTGCGGCAATCCAGCTTGGTGTAAAGGAGATCTAAATCTTTAGTGACTCGCAACTGGTCGTTCGCCAGGTCGCAAAAGAGTACACTACCAGCGAAGGTAACCTTTCCAAGTACCTTCAAGTTGTTAATGATTTGCTTCCTTCCTTTAGCAGAGCTACGATACACCATTTTTTGCGTGACGAGAACCGTCACGTAGATAGCTTAGCATACTTAGCCACTCAGACACCGAATTGTGCCCCTAGACAACTGACCATTGAAGTGGTCGATCGACCAGCCTACCAAGCAAACCATGTCTTGGCAATCAGCGACCTGTGCCCACTCTCTGAAGATCAGATGTGTCAAACATGGATGCAGCCTATTATACAATACATCCAGCACGGCACACTTCCAGATGAGCGTACCAAAGCCAGAAAGGTCCCACACCAGGCACGTAGCTATTGTTTGTTGAATAACAGGTTATTCCGAAAGTCCGCAGGAGGACCTCATCTGAGGTGCATCAGTCCAGAGCAAGGTTAGTTAATCTTCGCCGAGATCCATGAAGGAGAATGTGGCAATCATGTCGGAGGTCGCTCACTGGCCCACAAAGCGATCTCCCAAGGATACTTCTGGCCCCGTATGCAGATCGATGCCAAATCGTATGTCCTCAAGTGTGTCAAATGTCAAACATTTGGTCACAACATTATCTGCCCGACCAGCGAATTGATCAACATCGCGAGCCCTTGGCCGTTCCACATGTGGGGCATGGACATTATGGGACCATTCATCCCTTAGAAGAGCACCGGCTTTCGCTTCGTTCTTGCTGCCACAGATTATTTCACTAAGTGGGTCGAAGCAATTCCGTTGGCACACGTCAAAGAATCACATGTCAGGAATTTCATTTGGACTCATATCATCACCAGATTCGACTTACCACACACACTAGTGATGGACAAAGGCTCCCAGTTCAAAGGCAAAACGGTCAGAGAGTTCCTGGCCAAATGGAAGATAGTTCACGCATTTTCCACTCCCCAGTACGCTCAAAGCAATGGTCATGCAGAGGCCAGCAACAAAGCTATTCTAGAGAATTTGAAGAAAAAGATTGAAAAGAACAAGAGCCAATGGCCAAATCAGCTCGAAAACATACTATGGGCTCACCGCACCACAGCTCGCTCCAGCACCGGCGAATCGCCATTTTTCTTATGTTATGGCACAGAAGCCGTCATCCCCACCGAGCTGACAATCACAACAACCCGATCTGAGCTTGTCGAGTCAGGCCTTAACGACTCAGTGTTAGCTCGAGAGATCGACCTCCTCGAGGAACGGCGCGATCTAGCAGCTATTAGAGTAGCATCCTACCAACAAGTCCTAAAGCAATCCTACAACAAACGAGTACACCCCCGATCTTTTCAACCTGGGGATCTAGTTTTGAAGAAAACTCAAGATGACTCAAAGCTAGCGCCTACGTGGGAAGGCCCTTACATTGTAGAACGCGTCGTTGGCAATGGAGCGTATTGGATTAAAACCCAGGAAGGGAAGTTGCTGCCACGACCTTGGAACACATACTTACTAAAATAGTTTTACTAGTAGCGGCATTATGTATTGTAATTCATGTCCACATGTACTACAAGTTCAAGTGTAAGCTACTGAAGATTGTCATCATAAACGACAATTTTTGTTTATTCAAGTCTCCAAGCTAAGCCAATCGCACCACAAGCATCATATACACGCTCTCATGCGAGCAGAACGCTCTCAGGAGCCTACAGGCTCATCGCCTCTCCGAATCTCGCTAAGTTGAGGACCTATACTTCTAGGGTTAACTCATGTGAAGAGAACGCTCTCGGAGCAAAGACGCTCCTCGGGGGGCTATAGTTGAGGACTCATGTGAGCGCGAACGCTCGGGGAGAGCCCTCGGGGGCTCATCGCCTCTCGAATCTCGCTAAGTTGATGACCTATACTTCTAGGGTCAACTCAGCGAGAACGCTCTCGAGCAGCACGCCCTCAGGGGCTATACACGCTCTCATGCGCGAACGCCTCGGGAGAGCCTACTGGGCTCATCGTCTCTCGAATCTCGCTAAGTTGAGGACCTATACTTCTAGGGTCAACTCGGCAAACGAGAGCGTTCTCAGGCAAGCGGAAAGCGCCTCGGGGGCTATACACTCTCATGCGGCGAGCAACGCCTCGTGGGCGCTCGAGGAGAGCCTGGGGCTCATCGCCTCTCCGAATCTCGCTAAGTTGAGGACCTATACTTCTAGGGTCAACTCAGCGAGAACGCTCTCAGGAGCAGCACACCCTCAGGGGCTATACACGCTCTCATGCGAGCAGAACGCTCTCGGGAGCTTACAGGCTCATCGCCTCTCCGAATCTCGCTAAGTTGAGAACCTATACTCCTACGATCAACTCAGCGAGAACGCTTTTCGGGGCAAGACCCGCCCGGGGCTACTACGACGATCGGGCAAGCAACGCGAGCGGCTTTCGGGGGCGTCTGGGGCTCCTCGCCCCTCCGAGTGTTACTCGTTGAGAACCTATACTCCTAGAACCTACGAAAGAACGATCTCAGTAAGCAACACGCCCTCAGGGAATCACAAGGCCACGAGCCCCTAAGTCTACACTAGCCGGACACCTACATCTCCTAGATCGCTTTTCCGAACAAGAGTAAACAAGTATAACGCTTAATGAGAACATATCCTAGAGACAAGCCCAATAAACTAAATAAGCTAGCACTAGTCACAGTCAATCAAGCAAAAGGAAAACATTAAGCTTACAATTACCATGGAGATATACAACAGGGTTCAGATAACCAGTTCAAACCCACCGATCTGCTGGGTGCACCCAGGAAATCCAGATCGGACCAGGGAACAAAGTAAGAAAAATTAACGAACTGCCATTTTCGTGGAAACCCGGTTCAAAAAAAAAAAAAAAAAGTTAACGCTTTCGGGGCAAGCCCAAGACACACGACTCTAATGTTTAACCCTCGTAGGGGCAAAGAACAAGCAGGATCATTACAAACACGAACAAAATTTCTTACCAAGAAGCAGAATCAACATCACGGAGCATCAACCACGGTCGAGCGACCCGACCCCTTGGATCATTTGCTCCTCTTGCCACCAGATACAACAGCTTTCCTCTTACCACGGTCCCCATGCACATGAGGACGGAACTCCATCTCCTCCATGAGCGAGGGGAACTCGCTCTTACACTCCCTTCTCCTCTGACGTACGGCACACACCGAGCCATAATGAAAGCTACACACAGAAAACAACACAAAGACGCTTAGAGCAGCCAGTAGTTTCTATGTCACAATCTAAACGAAAGCCAGAAAAACGTACCTGAGTAAAGGGAAAGCAGAGAGAAGCCGAAGCAGGTAGGAAGAAGAGCAGCAGCAGTAGGAAGAACAAGAAGAAGCAAATGCCGTTGCTCTCCCTAGACCGGTCGTATTTAAACTCACGAAACGTCTCTTCCCAATGCACACCATTATGGCATTGAGACACCAAACGCCAGCCAACCTGGCAGCCATCATTTCACACCCCCTGACCGCCCATATTCCGACACGTGCCACGCACGCAATGCAGTTCAGGCCGCTCCAGAGTACAGAACGTCCGGCGTCCTCATCGATATGAACGACCTGCACCATTTAGTTCATAATAGCAGGCACACGCTTACAAATATAAACATTCCTCTCATACACAAGACAAGGCATAAAACGAAAGAGCAACAAGGTTCACATTCAAAAAGGTAGCGACCTAACGACAACAAGGACACCCCAGTTCACAGATTAACCGTGCTGCTGAGAATACTCAGGAAATCCAGCACAAATAAAACATTTAGTATCATAGTCAATAACAACGAAGACAAGCGAGCTGCCCAGGTCAACCCAGGAAACCAGCTCTATTGTTTACGGCCAGAGGCCCATTACAACAGCATGTAATAAACATATATCCTAAACATTTTCGCCTAAACCTTCTCCAAGAATAACATTCACAACAGACACGGAGCTTGGACCACCGGAGGACGCCACAATTGCATCAGCACCAACCACAGGGAGATCGCTGGACTCCTGAAGCTGCTCACCCATCAGACCAGCGAGGGAGGGTGACACGACCGCAGAGGAGCGAGCGGCCGCTTTCAGGCGGTCGCGCGCCGAGCTTGCCGAAACCCGGCGTTCGGCTCCTCCCCGCAGTCGTCCATCTTCCTTTCCAGCTCCTCCACCTCAGCACGGATGGTGAGATAGGCCTCTTTGGCTTGCAGAGTGGAAGTCTTACGATCGGCATAAGTTTAAAAGCGTTAGTGGCTAGTTGGCCCCTCAACGCCTCCACCTCATGCTTCAACTCGGTCGACTCGTTCACCGCAGAGGTCTTCTCGAGTCGAGCGGTGGCCGAGGCCTCAACAAGATCCGATCGGGCCTTTTTCGCCTTGCACCGACCCGGTCAGATTCGGCATATTTCGTCCCTTTAGCGACTCAACGTCTGCCTTCTCCAATTCAGCTATCTGCGCAGCCGTTTTCAGCTTCTGGTACCCAGCGATCAGCTGTGACAGATCGCACCATATATCAGGTTATTATCAAACAACAGCATGTAGCGCAATCACACAGTCAGGTAGAGCGCAAAAGTTACTTACCAGGCACATCGCCTTGTCCATCCCCCTCAGGTTCGACTCCAGCTCCTTGGCATCCAAGTCTTTCCTATCACCGTCCAGGGTCATCCCCTCTAACAGGCAAGCAGCTATAGGGGCGGACTTGTAGCTGCAGTCGGACCTCCTCACATAACGTTTCTTCCCAGTTACCTCATCAATGTACATTAGGTTGCGCTCCAGCTCGTCCTTCCCAGTACTGGACGGCCCCTTACCAGCCTCTCTTGTGCCAACCTTTCCCTTCATCTTGCCAGAGGGATCTCCAACAACCCGGGGTCGAGCGACCTCCGGGGCAACCTCAGGGGCGTCCTCACCTAGGACGCTGAAGTCGGGCATCGGTCTCGCCCTCGGGTTGCGAGCCGCCCTTCCCCCAGTTCGCACTTCACCACCCAGTGCGGTCTCAGACACCCGAGCAGCCTTCGCAGCTCGATACTCTGGGATGTCAAAGAGGGCGTCATCTAGATCGAAAGGAGCGTCCCTCGCCCTTTAATGATCCGCACCCGAAGCCCAAAGACTTCCCATGGTCGCTTCAACCCAAGACGCCCGTTTTTTTCTTCCCGCGTCACCAGATTGCTCTTACGCTTCTCCATCACATCTTTCTTCGACGTATTCCCACTCAAGTTACCCCTTTCCGGCATTACGTTTCTACTCTTTTTCCGAATGAATGGTGTCCTCAAGCTCTTCAAAGAAATGCGCAACTTCGGTAGCTTTTGTTTTTAGTCTCGTGACAAGCGTTTAACTTCTCGATCACTTGTCGATTTGACTCCTTTTCAGCGGATATCTGCATAGGCAACAAAACAACATTTTCATAGAAAAGTTCAACAAAACCAAATTAATGGGGAAAACTAATCGATGACGCTACCGCTACCCACCAGTAAAGTTGCATATTTTATGGTTCACACTGAACCCGCTAGCACAGTAGCGTCCTACAAGGAGCAGCGGTCGTTTGTCCCACGACTCATTACTCTTACCATCCATCGAGCGGACAAATACGCCTCGCGTTGCGAGGCTAAAGTTCAGCGACCTAGATCGCTTCACGAGGTAGTGCTCGATCACATCAGCGACCTCGATTCGGTACTCACCACTGGCGTTCAAGAGGTCAAACACCTTAAATAATCGCCACGTGTTCCCCTACAAACCGAGCAGAGAAGCCTTGCCATAGCGGTTCGGGGAACTTCGCAAAACCAGCTTGGAGAACGGTATCGCCATGTGCCCTCGGTGTCCCTCACGATGATTACCCCATGATTTGGTGGGGTGTACTGTCACTAAAACCGGGCGTTCGGCCAGGGCTCATGGATCTCCAGATCGCTAATGGTTATCCCATATTTCTTTCTCAGATATGGGAACGCCCTCAAAGCATGTTTATCCACAGCCCGAGGCGGCAGGCCGCTCGAAGATGACGACCCCTCACCGCGACCTGAAGTGCTAGCTTCAGCAGCTACAGACGCAGATCGAGCCACATCTTCCTCACTGCTAGCCCCCTCAGCCGCCTCGCCTTCATTATCACTCTCAACCATCTCACACACAGACTCATCTTTCTCATCACCTTCGTCATCCCAGCCAAGAGAAACTTCGCGAACCTCATTAGATCGAGTATCATCGGAGTCCGACATTTTCTCTTCTAAACCTAACAAATCTAGCTACTAGTATCTAACAGGGTATCCTAACAACTCTAGCACAGAGGTTTAGCACCAAACAAGAAGAAGAGGTTCAAAAATGGTAGAGAACTAACCTGAAGGATGATGGGGTAATGAAGTTCTGTATACCAGACGAAGCAGCCAAATGAAGTATCAGCAGAGCAAGTGAAATTTTTGAGCAACCGCCCCTCCAGTTTCCAAGGCATCATGATTACACCTTAGCCCTAGCTGCCCACGACTTTCAACCAACTGTCCTGTCTTTTCACATCCCGAAAAAACGGGGCGCCACATTTTTTCTCTGCGAATCGCCGGATCGCGTGTCACGCGTGCTACACACCGCAGCAAACGCGTTCGCACCCACTAGCTCACATGGTTAACATGAGCCAATCCTCACAAGTCGCTGGAGATTTCCACCTCTCATATACTCCACGCGCGCTACCGATCTCTCTCAGCAGGTCGTTCTCACAACCTACTGAGAGGGGGCTGTGTAGGGGAGTGATATTCTCTATCCAGCACGCGCCTAACATGGTGGAAATAACACATCGACCTATGGATACAGGTCGCATCCATGAGCCAGTAGAACGCTACATACAGATCGCAATATCGTGCGAACTACGTTAGGAAGTGACACAGAAACAATCATGACTAAAGAGTACTTGTACATATCTTGACCGTCAGCCACTGATCACGGCCGCAAGCTACTTGTACAGATTGCCACTCCACATCATTACAGCAGACCTATGAGAACAGTTCTCACGTGCCATCCTAATCTCCACCCCACGTTTAGGACACCCTTTACACGTGGAGAGCAAGGATACACGCTCAATCTCTATAAATACCTCTCCTATGAACTACGCCAGACCTGATTCTACTCTCCCCCATAAAACCCAGAGTAAGATACGTAGGCAGTTCGCTCTCAAGTCGAACTCGGTCTCATCCAATAACCCATTCCAATCCTCTAAAGACTGTTTGTAAGGGAAAACCAAATCACACCTTTACAGTGGGGTTACTAAAAATAAATTTAAAGGCAAATGGGGGTTTAAGAAAATTAGAAAACACAATGTGGTTGTGATTTGTGAAAATTATATTCAACAGTTCTCTTCTATGAACAACTACACCGTCTACACGTTTACAAAGATAACTAAACATGGATTCAAACTAAAGAAATTGTGTTTGATAAGATACCTCACTGAGCTTACTTGTGTGCTAATGCCCTAAAACCCTTAATTGAGGATATGCGAAAAGTTTTCTTTCTCCAGCCTTCAGCAGGTGCTCCTACCAAGCAATAAGCAATTTTGTGTCTTTCAAAGGGCTGCAGAGTTATCCAGCCATTTTGATTTTTGACACAAAATTTCGACATAGGCAGATATCATGATCCTTGGGAATTCCTGATATGTTAGTTCCATGAATCAAAACGACTGGGAATCAAACTGATAAAAAAAATGTAAATGAACATGAGATTTCAAAATCTGCTTAAGAATCACAAAATTTCATAATACCTATCCATTTCAAAAATACGAAAATGAAAATATCTTTTGTTGATATCGTACAGTGGACAAAACTGTTATATGCTCGCAATTGTAATCAAACTGCCACTCCATTGATTTTCAGAATATTAACACTGCGACAACATAACAATAACTTTGGACAAAACTGTTATATGCTCACAATTGAAATAAGAAGAGAGCAATGCTAGCATGAAGAAACATTTAGTGGGAAGGCATCAACAACAGAGACACAATGCACTAATCATTTCATAAGTACATTGGGAAGGTATACACAGAGACATTCTGGCAATGTCATTTTGTGATTGTAATTCAGACTTGCAAGTATTTTGAAGGACCATGAAGTAGAGATAGTACAAAAATCTTCAAGTCCCTTCATTCAGATCTAGAAGGTTCCAACTTTTTTTCAAAGTCATTGAGCAAGCATCAAAATCATACGGCTTAACTAGTTAAAAAATTTCATTGCTCTGATCTGAATTGTTTGCCAAACAATGTTGTCCCCGCGTATAATGGTAGAAGACCATTTAACTGTGGCAACCAAAACAGAGTGCAACTCTGTAGGTTACCGATTAAGAAAACAGTATTAAGAGAAGAATGCACCTTAATCTGATTCTAAATAAAGATGGATAGCAACGTATCAGTTTCTGACAGTACTAAGAGAAGAATGCACCTTAATCTGATTCTAGATAACCTCTGCCAAAGACAAGCCATATCAATTCAAGTTTCCTACATTCAAGTTAGATGAAAATAAATGGACTTTTCATTGGAAGAATTTATTCTAATTAAATCTCAAACTCCTCCGAAGGCAAAGATAGAAACTTAACCGGAGACTATGGGGCATAAAATTGGGTAGAATTGTGGAGAACGCTATTAGCAAAGAACAAGGAATTATGTGGACTATATATAGTTCAGAAACTAGACAGTTTACTCATGACATACTAACGTCTATCTTGGCCTAAAAACTGCTTTCACAATAGCCTCATTCTTCTCATCATCCAAGTTCTTATTCTCCTTACCCTTTCATTTCAACGCCTCCAACATATCATCATCCCCACTCACATTAGCTCGTCTATCCTTGAAAGACTTCAACTCTATCCATCTCTCTTTTAGAATCCCTAGTTCGACTCTCCAAACCCTTCAAACTCTTCCTACTAACTCTCTTCTTCCTCACCCTCAAAACTAAAATAGAACCCAGTTATTCTAATATCTCTTAAAATATTTCTGGGTAAGTTCCTCTTTACGTGCATTGAACTTTGTTCCTTCACCAATATAATGTCCACAAGTGTTACAGCAGATATATCGAATTTGGATGGGAGAAACTTTTCGACATGCCATTTTATTGTAATACGAGGAAAAACTTAAACAAAGGATGAAAGATGGGAGAAAAAATCAAACGGCAAAATTGAAATAGAAATAACACACGGTGCTCTATTGAACCGTCGGTTTCTCCAAAGTGTTCAACATGACAATAGAAATACAAAAACAAAGCCCTTCGACAAAAAAAATTAAGTGAATATATATACAGAGAAATTGGTGAGGAAATAGAAGTTGGACATTGAAGAAACGTCAACTTCTAATTTGATTTCGATTGCAATTTCTAATTTGAAGAAACGTAATATCTAATTTCGATTGACTGTGTGGGGGTATTAGGTAAATATTTGTTAACTTGTTTGATAATTTCAAACTCATAAAGGAGGAATGGCTAAATAATAAAAAAAAAGAGATTTTAATTTGCAGTATTAGGTAAATATTTGTTAAGTTGTTTGATAATTTCAAACTCATAAAGGAGGAATGACTAAATAAAAAAAAAAAAAAAAAAGATTTTAATTTGCCTACTCGAGTGTTGCGGGGTTTTCCTAAAGACAATTAATATCCATTCTTCGTAGTGAGCTATGTAACCAAAGTTTTTAAAATAGTCTTTATTTAAAAAATAATTACTCGCTTTCTTACCAAACTAACTTTGAATTTGGGTATTTTTTAAAGTCGAGTTTTATCACAAAATTAAGAGCTTTATTATATGCAATCCCAATATTTACATGACCTTAGGATCAACCACAACAGAACACTCTTATATAGTTGTATAGGTTTCTAAGATTGTACAATTTAGTAGAGAATAACCTACCCCACCCAGTCAACCAACCTAATCCCCTATTTAGCCTCTTCTAAAAGAAGCAATCATCTCCGGTTAAGGTTTATTAAATAAACCCTAGGTCTATCAATAAGACACTAAATGGGAAAAAAAAAAAAAAAATCCCCTTATGCCCAAGTACAACCCACAAAAAGAAGACAACCAAAGCAAAACCCCTTACTCCCAAGGAGAGAGCAAGAGACCCTTCGGTCTCACAAGATAAGCAGTTATATAGTCGTCCCTGACCTCCTCATTCCCACCCTCATCTGTGTAACTATAGTCAATTATCTCTTCATCTTTTCATTCCCACCCTCATACTAAAGCCTAGAGAGAGATGTCAGTTCCTTCTAATTTCCTAAGACATCTTTAAGTTAACAAAGTTTCAATTAATCAAGGTGAAGGGAGAGAAAGAGTAATCATCTTCAGTTCATATTTTCAATCATCTGTGCCAAGTGCCCCTCTCTTGATTGCTTCAAATTTGCTGCTAATAGAGTGATAGAGCTTGATCAGAGAGGTTCCTTAAATCAACTCAACCGCCTAACTGCTATTTGTCCAGGTTTTTCGCACCTTAGCTTTTTATGGAATTACATTTTTTTAAGTCTAATTTGTTATACATAAACGAGTTTTATCACAAAATTAAGAGCTTTATTATATGCAATCCCAGTATTTACATGACCTTAGGATCAACAACAACAAAACACTCTTACATAGTTGTATAGGTTTCTAAGATTGTACAATTTAGTAGAGAATAACCTGCCCCACCCAGTCAACCAACCTAATCCCCTATTTAGCCTCTTCTAAAAGAAGCAATCATCTCCAGTTAAGGTTCATTAAATTAAACCCTAGGTCTATCAGTAAGACACTAAATGGAAAAAAAAAAAAAAAATCCCCTTATGCCCAAGTACAACCCACAAAAAGAAGACAACCAAAGCAAAAAGCCCCTTATTCCCAAGGAGAGAGCCAGAGACCTTTCGATCTCACAAGATAAGCAGTTATACAGTCGTCCTTGACCTCCTCATTCCCACTCTCATCTGTGTAACTATAGTCAATTAGCTCTTCGTCTTTTCATTCCCACCCTCATACTAAAGCCTAGAGAGAGACGTCAGTTCCTTCTAATTCCCTAAGACATCTTTAAGTTAACAAAGTTTCAATTAATCAAGGTGAAGGGAGAGAAAGAGTACCCAATGCGGAGACTTCGATTTGGTGTTATGGATCCCATTTAAGAAGTTAATCAATTACAAACACCTGTATCCAAATATGAAGAAGATTACCACCCAGTTTGCAGTGCACTCAAAAGAATGGACGGTGATGAAATTTTGACCAAATAAGAACACCATCAATAAATTTGACATAGTGTAATATATAATCTTAGTAGATGATAAGTTACCTAACCCCCTATTTTGCCTCTTCCAAAAGAAGCAATCATCTGGAGTTCATATTTTTTGTAGAAAAACCACATATCCAGTATTTACTTATGTGTTTGAACTAAGATGAGTCCTTTTTACCATGTGTTTGCTTTTTATTCAAGCATTTGCTTCATCTAAATGGAGTCAAACAAGTCATCTGATGCTAAATTGGCACGATTAAGAAAATATAGTATATTGGCCCACAAGAAATATAACAAAAAACATAGAGGTTAGACTTATAACAACGTTTTTATATATTTGCTTTTAGAATTATAAAATTTACAAATGTAAATGATATTTTACTTTGGATCCCCAAATAAAGAATGTTCATATTGTGGAGCAATAGTTTGGGAAGAAGAAAGAAACAACAAAGGACATAAAGGTGTACCTACCTTTTCAATTTGTTGTCAAAATGGAAAAGTCCAACTATCTTTATTAGAGTCTGCACCTCCTTTGTTAACAAAACTTATGGACTTGCAAGGAGGATCTAGACCTATCGCTTTCAGAGAGAATATGAGAGTGTACAATTGTATGTTTCAGTTTACTTCTACAGGCGGTAAAATAGACAAGAATTTAAATAATGGGGTGGTCCGTACACATACATAATTAGTGGTCAGAATCATCATAAAATTGGTTTGCTTCTTCCTCTGGAAAATCAGCCCCCTCAATTTGCTCAATTGTATATCTATGATATTGAACATGAGCGTCAAAATGGAATGAATGCTGTTCTTAAAGAAGAAGGAACTGCTGATCCATTAATTGTTGACCAATTGATGAAGATGTTTGATGAAAACAATGTGATTGTTGAGTGGTTTAGATCAGCAAGAGACATGTTTCAAGAAGATGATGTCCTTCCTGTTCGTTTAAGACTCATTAATAATCGCATCGCTGATGGAAGGTTATACAATTTGCCAACTTCATCTGAAGTTGCAGCTTTGATAGTAGGAGATGATTTAGAAATTATTGATCACAGGGACATAATTGTTGAGACTCAAGGAGATGCTCTACATAGAATAAACGAGTTATAGAAGATGGTTACAGAGATGGGATTTTGCTAAGAGGAGTTGCTATAAACAATGTGCAAAATAGTTAAAAGAGGTGTACTGTTACCATGAGACAATTTTATGCTTTCCGTTTGCAAAGAAGAATTAGAGAAAGTCCAACATTGTGGATAGGTGGTCGTCTTTGTCTAACTTACGTTGTTGATGGTTATACGTGTATTCAACATTCTAGGTTACAATGGTATCTTTCAAATCAAGCTACCATTGGATCTGATATGTATAACCATTTAATGGATGCAGTTGTTGCAGGTATTATAAATATCATATTTTAGATAACATTTATCTTTTGTATCTGTATAATAGAAAATTTCAATATGATAAACTCGAGAAATATTTACCTTTACAGGAGATTCCTCGGCATCATTGATTGGAAAGCGTTTGATCCTTCCATCATCATTTATAGGAGGACCTAGATATATGGTGCAGACTTATCAAGATGCTATTGCCATATGTAGATGGGCAGGATCCCTTGATCTTTTCATAACTGTAACTTGCAATCCACATTGGGAAGAAATAAAGAGTTCTTTAAAGTATGACCCTGGATTAAAATTAAAGGACGTACCAGATGTTGGATGTCGGGCTTTCAAAATAAAGTTGGACTACATAATGAAAAGACTCACTACAACAAAAAAGACATTTAAAATCACTCCATAAGTGATGTCAAAAATATACGAAGTCACTTTTGCAAGTGATGTAACTGGTGGCGACGTGAAAAGTCAAGGTTTTCCACATCACTTTTTAAACGATGTCCACAAGTGATGTTACTTCACATCACTTTTTAATTGATGTCTATAAGTGATGTTATAACTTTGCATCACTTTTTAATCGATGTCCACAAGTGATGTTATAATGTTGCATCACTTTTTAATCGATGTCCACAAATGATGTTATAACGTTTAACATCACTTTTTAAGTGAAATCAATAAAGTCGATTAACATCACTTAAGAAGTGACGTTTCATTTAAATTCCAAATTATTTGTAAAGTGATGTGAAATAACTCTATAAATCACTTTAAAAGTGATGTCTCATTTATCAAAAAAAAAATAAAATAATAATAATAATAATAAAATAAAATTACCAATATCATCCCAATATAATACCATTTTCCTGGTCATTTATCATCAAATAAATATTTTATCATCAAATAAAGATGAAACGTATCTTAAAATCACATTCATCACACAAATATCATCTCCAATTACAAATATTACACTATATACAAATAATTGTAATGAGCCTACATATACCAACAAAATCTAATCTGCAGTACCGAAATGAGCCAAAGAGAACCACAATCACCCAACCAAGAACCTATCACAGCCTGGCTTGATGCAATCAATTTAATCCAAGAACCTATCACAGCCTAACAAATCACTCTATTTTCTTTTTTCTGCAGTATGAAACATTGTACTATAAAATCAATGCAGACTTGTACTTATGGAAGAATAGTTTGTCAATGTCTGGATCTTCAAGAGAAGCAAGATAGGCTATACAAGGAACAAAACCTGGCAGTCAAATAATGTACTTCATAGCATAACAAGTTTTCCTACATCCATCTTACACAAACAAACCCTTGGAGACTCGCTAAGAGAAATATTCTTCAAAGCATGTCTGGAGATATTAGCATGGTCAAATATGTAAGGCTCAGTACTCCTATTATTTTCAACCTAGAACATGTGATGCGTTAAATGAAGTGAGGAAGACATTATAAATGAGGCGGCAGAAGACAGATGCCGTAACATCTTATAAATAACAGATGTAGTGCATCCTGATATGATGCAACATATGACTAGCTGCAAGAGAGGGCGAACCAGTGATGTCGCATCGAACAGTCCTGCACGTTCAACTTGGCTATATGTCAAAGGTAGTAATACAGAAACTATATTTTGGGCAAAAGAGGAGAGCACAAGGAAAAATATCAGATCCATAGTCTGCCTGTATATGACAAGAATTTATAACTTGGAAGAAGGTTTTAACCAATGGAATGAGGAAAATATAGACCTAAACAAACAATGTCGACACTCCGTTGTTATGGTCCAAGGTTAAGACAGGATATTAATAATACAACTTTTTGCTAAATTATAATTCAAGAGCAAAAAACACGATGAGCATCAAAAAGATACTCTAGTAAGGGAGCATGGTTAAAAGAATCTAAGGGGTACAGTAAGAATGTTGCAAATATGGAACCGAAAGGGCGGTTTGCCTCAAGTGATGGAACCGATTTCGATTACATACATGATACACCGTAGAAAATATGTTATAAGAAACAAAACCTTTTTCGACCTTGTGACTATGTTTTTTTCAACTAACTGTCTTAGATCTTTGCAAACAGTTTCAGCGTGGTTTGGAAGATCAAATGAACGGTATCCATTTCAAACAAGATTTAGGCCATTGTGGAGCTATGCGAGGATTGAGCATAATTGAGAGATTGTCAATGTGAGAAGTAAACTATATTGTGTACATTAATAATTGATGAGCCTTTCTCTTCTTTTGATGAATGCTAATTGTATGCTTATAAGTTGTTTTCCTATCATATTCTTAATATTTCTCACTTTCAATCAAAGGGGAAAACACACACACACTTGAGAGGCAACTAGGTGAAATTCAAGTAAGGGATCCTGAATCCCAAGAAACGAATGTAAGAGACACAATCCATCTAAAGTCAATAATAAATTTGAAAAAAATGAGTACTGTCTTTCAAGAGCTTTTCTCTAGTTGCGAGAGCTCCAAATAACAACCATTTAGATTAAATATAAAGCGGTTGTCGTAAGGGAAGCGACGGGGTTCCAACCGGCATCTAACGCTGAGTATCTTTCAAGCGGGGCGAACGATTTGAACCAGCCATAATTCGAAAGAACAACGGAAAAAAGACCCACCAATGCACTTTGGAATGGTGAACAATTTTATTAGAAAACTTAGAAGTCATCTAGAATAGGAGGTTAGTTTGCTTCTGAGAGAATCCAACAAGATTCACCAATTGCACAAAAACATATATGAAATGAACATTTATAAAAACTCAGTGGCCACTTGAAACAAGATTATAAAGCAACAGAAAGGTAGTTTTTCCCTGGATTGAACTTGGGTAGAAGATCTATTTCTCTTCAAGATAAACAAGTGAAAAAAATGAAAAGAAGAAAGAAAAAAAAATGTTTGACACCCAGGTCCATGAGTTGATTCCCTTGGTTGTACATATAATGAATTTATGAATCTAAAGAAACAAGTGAAATCAGCCATGACAAAATCAACTTCACCACTAAAGACCCACTTCAATACTAGATACTACATGGTAAAGGCAATGTGTGTAGACATAAAAAGCATATCCAAAAGTGTGAAGAACGAAGCTCTGAATCTATCCAACAATAGTGACACTAATTAAAGGGAGCCCATAAGATCCCAAATAAGTCACATATTCACCATAACAAAAGCGAGAATAGGTATACACCGCACGAAAACCATTAAGCATTTTTGTGTTGCTTACTTAAAATTCTGTCAATTGATCCATCAGGATCGGTACCCCTACATTGTTGGTGCGTTGAAATTCTGAACTCAAATTGTCTTTAAATGTCGTTGAGCTCAACCCCCGTGATTCCAAATTTGTGCAAAGATTGGAACCATTTATCGAGTTAATTTTAGTGCATAAACTAAAAGAAAAGATAACTTATAAAAGAAAAGAAAATGCAGATAATCTTCAATTGGTTAGAGGTATTTTCATAACAAAATCACAACTACAACTTGGAAATACCAATGGAAAATGCTCAGAGTGTCCATTTGTATACTTATCTTCCTATTCTTGGTCTGCATTCTGCAATCCTCCTAGCAACTTCATTTATTAAATAACCTTGAATTTTCATTTCAAATTAACTAAGGTCCGAGGTTTGTCTTTGATTAAAGATTTTGGCCTCTCATTAGTCAGTTTTTTTTTTACTTTAACTTTGGAAACTTGCCCAAAGACTAGAAGATCCATCGGCCTTCCATGTAACTTCTTTCTTTTTTTAATTTTATAATAATAATAATGTTATACAAAAAAAAAATGAGAATACAAGTGGGACCTTCAAATGCAAGTACATATGTCCACTAATGGCTCTTCCATCCAAACAACTATAGGATATGAGGAAACTGGGATTCTTTTCCCACTGACCATAAACAGCTAGACCAATCAGATAATATGGTCCACCACCCTAGAAGATACAAAAGGAAAAATCTGGTAAGAAAGGAATCAACATCTATTGCAAGACCTAAAAGAATGACCCGATTACACTTTCGATTGAGGTGCAAGGAGGAAATTCTATTCATTGTTGTTTCTCCAAGATTCTATTCCTTATACATTACATAAAAAGGAGGAAGATAACATCCACCATCCACCTGTCTCTCCAATGTTTTACTCCATATACATACAACTATTTGATCCACGAAAAATTTCTATCAGAGAAGAAAAAAAATTAGACATTCTCCTTCAAAACTTTTCTTATTGTGTGTCCAAGTCTTTCATCCTCAACATACAGACATAAGTCATAGATAACCTCCTTATATTGTTTCTACAGGTGTCTAATTTGTACACAATCACAGAAAGTCTGAATCCGTTACAAGTTACAACACGGATGTATACTTTGGTGATTTCTAATTGTGCCTCATTACAACAGAATTTTACATAATTTAGTTACAATACTCTTTTCATACTAACACGAACTTGAGCAATAATAAATTATTCAAAAAAAAAAGGTGGACAAGCAATAATCAATAAAATGATAAAAGGCATAATTCGTGTATCACATACCTTCATTGCACCATTAGTAGCAATAGCACTTAACGATAATGTAGTCAAGAAAGTGCACAAGCCACAAAAGGAGACTAACAATAACGAGTCTAGTATGCCAGCCATACCAACTATCCTGAAAAGGGAAGAGGGTAGTATTTTTCCATTAACACTACTAGAGAGTACGTTTAAAAAATGAAAAAACAACAACAACAAAAGCAAAAAAATCGTATCTAAGACAGAACCTCAGTTGTTTGTTCTCCTAACCATTCTTGCCTTAATCCCTTGTGAATGACGTCAGCCACAAGAGTTCTCACTTTACAACCCTTTATATTGTATGTCATACCACCTATTTTGTTCTATTTCTTCAAATCATTTTTAATACCTTATCCAAGGTTAAATTCCTTTCCCATCATTGTCTCTTTCGTAGGATACATACTAATCTCTCTTCAAACAGGTGAATCATTCGATAGGATTAGTTGTATCATATCCACAAGAAGGTTCCTATACAATGATCAGAATCCTAACTGACCATATATTACACCCTTAACATTCTTTCTTGATTTCTGAAAATAGAATTGGACACACCAACTGATCTACTAACTTATACATGCAAAGTCTACCGTTACGGACTAATACGGATAATAATTAATAGCATAGGGTAGATGTATTTACCAAGAAAATCGGATAAAATAGATGATTCCCATTATATTTTGCAAGCATGGTACAAATACACCCATCAAAGTCCCCAATTTAATTCGGGGCCGTAAGATAAATCATATTTCATCCATCAAAACACATGGAAAAGATTTTAAAGTCAGCAAAAGTGCAAAAACTACAATATATTTTATATATTTTGATTGGTAATCCCTAATTACATTAGGGTACCTAGCCCTTCATAGAAGAACTAAACACCAAAGGCACCGGCGACACCACCACCGGTGATAGCAAGCACCGGCCGAGGTTCAACCAAAGCAACACCCAACAAGCGAGGTCCATGGCGGTAGTAGGCAGTAGTGGTAGTGACACCAAGATAGACACCGTATGAAGAACACCCCGCCCCAAGCAAGCACCAAGAGGTCCATGGGCGGCCGGCACCAGGCGGTAACAACAACACCATTAGCAACAAAGCGCGGTACCCATTCCGGCACCGAACACACAAAACCAGGAAAAGAAACAATTATCAAGCCCGAAGACTTCCTAAAGCTATGTAGCAAAGATACTCCATATATAAACAAGTCTTTGTAAAGCGACTCAACAAAAACAGGTCACAAATAGGATGCACAAAGAAAATCCTCCCAATGTAACTTGAAAAGTTAGAAAAAGCGTACATGTTTTCGAACATTAGGCCTTCCCCTCCCATAACCATCCTAAAAAGACGAAACAACAAGTAATTTTCGACAAAATAAGGATCTTTGCACCAAGTATGAATTTGGTCTTTGTATACTCTCTTCATACTATCGGGACGAGGAAGAAGTGCTAGTTACGTCGGCATCACCCCTTGCAGCTTGTAGGTCCAAGCAATCATTGACATGTGTTGATATGAAGACATCCGGCGTGCATCTTCTAGGTTGCCAAAGAATGGCGGTTGCTCTTTCTAGCTGCAAAATTGTTTAAAAGAGTATGAAAATCTTCGGTGAATAGTGATCAAGTTTCCAAGAGAGAACTTTTTTATTATTTGGGAATTGTAAGGAACCACACAATTACATATGCTCAAGAAACATAAAAAGATGAAATCATCACCACCGAGGCCGTTAGGTTGGGACTTGGGACATAACACCCTATCGATACTATCTCAAAATTCATAAAACTACACGGGTATTCGTCGAAACTCATAGTGCAATATGATTAAGCTAAGATGGTCTTAGCATTGGTGATAGCAATAAAATATAAAATATCATATATGAAGAAACTACCTCATTTCGTAACACAATATTCTCCTTAAACAATCTTACGATTTCTCATCTTGACCTTGACTACAATTTCATTAATGCACTTTATCCCAATCTTCCTTGAGGCGGCTATTCTCAACCACGAAAGTGCTTCATTCTATGTACCAAGTAAATTCAACAAGCCTTCTAATAAAATGAAGCAAAACCACCAAGTAAATTCAAAATAAAAATTGCACCTTTGAAGCAAGAAAATTAAAATCGAATTGGTATCAACCCTAGTTTAGCAATGGAACCCTATAAAATGGAAAATAGAATTCAAAGTGATAGTTGAAGATTCGAATGGGTACTTACTAAATCGGCAGAGAGAGAGAAGATTGAATAAGCGTCCAAGAGAGAACATTGAGAAGCGGATCCAGAAGTGTTTTTGTTTTGAGAAGATTGAAAGGTGGCGTAAGAGAAGGAAACCTAAGTTTAGAAGAAGAAGTGTGAGAAAGAGATGGTTGTGTTTCTCTGGTTTGTGGAAAATAATAGAGCGATTTTGTGTTGGTTTTGGCTCTCCGAAATTTCAGAAGTTGTTTATGGGTTTTGGATTTGCAACCCTTTTCACACAGTTTGGTGCAATTAATAAGTGTTACAAATTAATTTTAGAAACCAACCGAATTAAAATAACACTTAACGACATTCGAAACGTTTATTAAGCATAGGCGACTTACCAACGGCAAAAAAGTGTGACAAAGCAAAAAAAGTGTGTGTTACAAATATCATGTTATGGTGTAGTGGGGGTTGAAGCCTTTTGAGTATTGGTGGCGGTTTTTTATTTTCTATTCTTCGTTTAAGGGCGGCTAGTCTAGCAAACCAGCGTCCACCCTGTTTCATTTCTATTTAACCTAATTTTTTAGATGGTTTTTTTTTTTCTAACTAATTAACTTAATTAAGAGGTATATTAATAATAATACTTCTAGAAGTCACATTATAAGTGATTTTGAAAACTTGGCAAATTCACTTTTAAAGTGATGTTGAATATATCGATATTACATCACTTTATAAGTGATACGAGTGACAACACCTTTAAAGTGATGTTGAATACATAGATATTACATCACTTTATAAGTGAATGAAAGTGACGTAAAAAGTGTTACTACATCATTATCTCAACATCACTAATTAAAATGATGTTGTACAACTCTACTATATCAGTTTCTGAAATAAGTGATGTTAAAAAAAAATTATGATAATTATTACATCACATGTTAAGAAAAGTGATGTCATAGTTTTCTTATGACATCACTTCGCTGAAAGTGATGTAAAATTAGCGATGTCATATGTCATATTTGTTGTAGTGACTCCGTTATGGGAATCATTTTGGTAGAGTCATTGTAGGTACATACTATTTAAAATTACCTTTTTTATTTTACATATATAAAACTAAGTAAGGAAGAATTGGTAACAATACGCAATGATATTATTAATTCTACAAATATTTTACTAATATCTAACTATTATTATTTTCACAGTGCTGTAAGTTATTGAATTTCAGAAAAGAGGTTGCCACATGCTCACATTTTGCTATTTTTGCATCCGGAAGACAAACCTAAAACTGGATCCAATATAGACAAGCTGATTTCAGCAGAATTATCTGACAAAGATACATATCCGATACTTTACGAAACTATATATAGTCAGTACAATGATTCATGGTCCGTGTGGTGAAAAGAAAAAGGGTTCTCCTTGCATGAAAGAGAACAAATGTTCTAGACATTTCCCTAAAGATTTTTGCAGTGAGACTAAATTTGATGAAAATGGTTTTGTTGTATACAAAAGAAGCAGAAACAACAAGCGCACTGTAATGGTTGGTCACTATAACCCAGTTGAGATTGATAATAGATGGGTTGTTCCTTACAATCCTAAACTCAGCAAGGAATTTCAGTCTCACATTAATGTTGAGCATTGCAATCGTACACGGATGATTAAATACTTATTCAAGTATATTACCAAAGGTCCAGATCGAGCTACAGGCATTATTGAGGAGACTTATAAGTACGACAAAAATACAAGAAAATGTACCATTCACGAAGTTGATGAAATCAAACATTATCTGGACTTTCGATATATCTCTGCATCCGAAGGAAGCTGGAGAATCTTTGATTTTGACATTTAGTTTCGAGATCCATCTGTTGAGAGAATGAATTATCATCTTGAGAATCAACAAAATGTTGTATTTTGTGATAGTTCTAATACATTTCAGGTTATACAAAGTGATAAGGCTAAGAGAACAATGGTCACAGAATGGATGCTTACTAATCAGAAAAGTGAAAAAGCTCGACAATTAACTTATGTTGACTTCCTATTAGAATTTGTGTGGCACAAAGACACAAAGGTATGAATTATAATTTTGTTAGATCGGAAACAAAAATTAAAGTAATCTTTAACATTGTCATATTTTTTTGCAGATCTGGACAGAAAGAGCTCATAATGGCATCAAAATTGGTAGGATATATTATGCACAACCAACGCAAGGTAAAAGGTTTTACTTGCGTATGCTTCTCAATATAGTAAAAGGTCCACAGAGTTTTGAAGATATAAGGACTGTGCATGGTAAAACTTATGCAGACTTCAAATCAGTATGTCGTGCGCGTGGATTGCTACAACGTGACAGTGAATGGCACTCGACGATTAAAGAAGCAGGAAAATTAAATGGTCTAACAGTAGATCATTGCGCAAGTTATTGGTTACAATTTTACTATTTTGTCAAGTATCTGACACAGTTGGATTGTGGGATCAGCATTAGGAGATGCTTTCGGATGGCATATTGGCTATGAAACGATTAATCAACTACAATTAACCAATGAGGAACTAAAAAAATGTACGCTTCTTGAACTTGAAAATGATATGAAAGAAAATGGCCGAACACTTGCTGATTTCCAGTTTGATATTCCAAAACCAGATCCACTAGATAACAGGTTACTATGGGAGGAATTGAACTATGATTTTGAAGCACTCCTTGCAGAATTTGAAGAATTGCACATTGGATTGAATGTTGAACAAAGACAGGTGTTTGACGCTGTCATTGCTACTGTTGAGAGTGGTAAAGGGAAGTTATACTTTGTATATGGAAGTGGAGGTACGGGGAAAACATATCTATGGAATATGATCATTGCAAGGTTACGATCACAGAGAAAAATAGTGCTTGTAGTTGCATCATCAGGCATATCATCGCTTCTTTTGCCAGGTGTTTAAAAAAATATATTATTGTCTTTATTATAAATGTTATTAGTGTTATTATTATCATTACTACATTTTTTAATATTTGCTATATGGTGCTCATGCAGGTAGTATAGCTCACTCAAGATTCAAAATTCCAATGGAGAAAGATAAGTCTAAAACTTGCTACATTAGAAAAAGAACTCACTTGCCAGACCTGATTGTAGCAACTGATTTAATTATTTGGGACGAAGCACCTATGAGTAAAAAGACTGACTTCGAGGCCATTGACAATAGTTTTAGAGATATAATGTCAAAAATGATATAAAGCTCAAGAATAAACCATTTGGAGGAAAAACTATTCTTTTTGGTGGTGATTTTAGACAAATATTACCATTTATCGAAAAGGGTTCAAGAGAAACAATTGTTTCTGCATCCATAAACAGATCCTACTTATGGTGTTACCTAGAGGTGTTTCGTTTGACAATTAACATGCGGTTGCATAACAGAGAATCTGGACAATCAGATGTAGATTTCAACAAATGGATATTATCTATTAGTGAAGGCACAATTCCAAGAAGATCACTGTGTGAGGGAGAAGAGCCTACTTGGATTAAAATCCCATAAGACATTCTTATTCAATTAGAAGGTGATGGGATAGAAAACATTGTGAAGATGGTGTACACAGATCTTTTACAAAAATATGATGATGCTGAGTATCTTAGAGATAGGTGCATTCTAACACCTACAAATGAATCAGTAGATGAAATAAATTCTCATGTCCTATCTTTAGTTCCTAGAGAATTGGTTAGTTACTCAAGTGTAGACACATTAAGTCCGCTTTCAGATAATAAGGTTGCAAATCAAGATCTTTTGTATCCTACTAAATTCCTCAACACTCTCCAGCTCCCAGGAATGGCTAATCATTTGGTTCAGCTAAAACGATGAGCACCTATAATGCTTCTTAGAAACATAAACCAGAGCAAAGGTCTTTGCAATGGTACGAGACTTATAGTGATTGATTTGTCAAAATTTGCTTTGGAAGCTGAAATTATTACTGGAAGCAATAGAGGAGACAGACTCACTATCCATCGGATAGACTTTTTGTCTGAAAACACAAAGTGGCCTTTCATCTTGAAGCGAAGAGAATACCCAATAAAACTTTGCTATTCAATCACAATAAACAAAAGCCAAGGACAAATG
Organism: Coptis chinensis; assembly: GCF_015680905.1. Lineage (NCBI taxonomy): Eukaryota > Viridiplantae > Streptophyta > Magnoliopsida > Ranunculales > Ranunculaceae > Coptis > Coptis chinensis. The sequence continues at coordinate 77,416,334 of NC_141463.1, read as the reverse complement.
CGTTGAAGAATGTTGGAGTTTATCTTAGAAACACTATTTTCTCCCATGGCCAACTATATGTTGCGGTATCATGTGTAACTTCCAGTGATGGTCTGAAAATTCTAATCGAGGACAGAGAAGATAATTTGAAGTAGCATACAAAAAATATTGTCTATTATGAAGTATTCAACAATTTGCCACAATGAAGCTTTGTCAAAAGGTAAGAATCTAAAAAATCAAAAACTTATATTATTATTTTTTTACTGTTTGTAGACAATTGCAACAATCAAATAAATGCAATCTTTGATTGTCAAAGCTAAACGATCCAATAGCCCAAATAATTTTGGTACTACATACACCGTAATCAACTATTTTTGCATCTGTTTATGTAATTAAATGCTCTAATATTTTTATGTAGGATTTTGGTGCAGTATGTGAAACTCTTTAGCCGTTAAACGAACCCAGATGCTGTTAGGTAGGTTCGAGAGTATCCTTCAAATTAGTTTAATTACAGAAAACTATTTTTGCTTGAAACTTATATTAAACACTTATTTGGTATATAATAAAAAGTATCAACTGTAGTATGATTACATGATTAGTTATTAATCATGATCACATAATCACATTTTGTAATAAGAAGAGAAAGTGTGTTGGTATAATACGTTTGTCTTGAGGGTCATACACTCATACCTGCCATGCCTATACCGGCATCACTCCTTGCTACAAGGGATAACCGTTATTCAGAGTCATTCTTTTTTGCCATTCTTTAGGCTGTATTGTTGGAGTGAAGCTCGCTATATCTTAAATTTATTTAACTTGAAATTAAAGGATATTATGATAAATACTTCCAAGTGTTTATGGTGTGTGCGGTCTGTGTCGTAGTTTCTTTCAGTAACTCTATATTGGCAATATGATCCTTAACTGCCCTGTAGAATCCTGAGTAGGTACCAATTGGCCGAATTTGAGGTAATGTTTAGTATGTATTGTTTGATGAAAACAAAAGTTTATTTGAGTATATTGATTTTAGTATTAGAACCTACCTAATTAAGAACAAATTTCAGCGCTTAACCAATGATTTTGACGGTGCCAAGTTGAGAAACATATCATTCTATATATAAGACTAATACCAACAAAATAATAATGGGTTAGTACCTTATCATTGAACATAAGCTACCCACTTAGTTTCAGTTTAGGATCCTAAGTGTTTTGAGCATTAATCTAATAACGAATATTGTTGTTGTTGTTGTTGTTGTTTTTTTTCCCCCCCAGGTGTGTCAGGAAGCATGTCAATCTAATTACCAACCACTTTCGAGATGTGAGCATGGATAGGAGTTGGGTTTGGACAATACAATTTCAATCTCTGATGACGATTATGAAAGTTTATGATAGGAGCGTCCCGACGGTTGTTGTGAGTAATGATTTTGAAGAGGATATGACTGAAATCTTATTTGGTAAGGCAAAAAGTTTAGATGAATTGTACTACTGGAGCTTGACTAAGTGGTGGGAATGATTGATTTGTGACAAATCATACATGTACGAGGACTTCTCAATCCTGGAGCTAGATGGACATAAACATGCTCTATTAGTTGAGTAAAATAGAAAACAATATTTACTACGACTTCATTGAGGGAATCGGATTTGTGCTCACTTATGGTTAGATCATTTGAACTTTGGAGGTCGAAGATGTGGCGATATATATTGAATTGTACATATCAGCTAGCTAGTATTTAGAATGATTGTTGTGGGTATATTTGTTCAAGTTCAAGAGCTGCACGTTAGCCTTGCGTAACGAATTGTTGTCTAACAGGAAAATACTTGCTCCTTATTTCATTCGATATTAAACCTCACAAGTCAAATTAACATGCCTAAAATTAACATGTCTCATTCGATATGAAACATGAGACAGAGAAACAAAGAAATCACATTTCCATCAAGTAAAATTCTTTATGTATAATTTTATGAAAAATAATGTCCTAACAAGACTAAAGTGATCCAAAGTACAATGTCCAAACATAGAGAAAAACATTTAAAAAAAATATGTTGTATTAGTTACTTAATAACTTAATATTTTTGTTCACTAATCAAATTCAATTATGAGTCAAGAACATCCATATTTAAAGTTCGGCATGTCTTGGGCTTTTTCCACATGAATAGTAATTTTAAAGCAAAGACTACAGTAGATCCATAATGTTATATGAGTCCAGTTTCACTCCAACATATGTTAGTAAGTGTTAATAAGTATACTAATAGATCCAAAAAAAAAAAAAAAATACTAATACATGCGGAATTTCATCAAACAAGGACTCCAAAAAAAAGAAGTTACCTAAACTTCAATTCTAAACAAAACTTTAGTTCGGCAAAAGAAAATATACTAATATAGGCAGAATTTCATCAAACAAAGACTCCAGAAAAAGAAGTTACATAAACTACAAACTGTAAACAAAACTTAAGTTCCGGATATATTAAGTATACTTAAAGGTCGATAAAAAACTTTTAATTTCTATCTTAACAAGAATTTTGACAAACAAGGACTCCCATAAAAAGAATTCACCTAAAAGTCAAATTCTACTCATATGTTAAAGTTATAAATATCCATATGATTGTAAAGTTGACCTAAGAAAACAAAACAAAAACCTAGGCTCCATCGACCTTTACTGCTATCAAGGTAAAATTTTGCAACTTTTACTTATTTTTTAATTCACCTTTTCATAAAAAACAAATTTAAGAATTAGATTTCTTTTGTTCACATATTTTTTTGCAGGTTAACAACATGCCTATCAAATATCATGCAATAAACAACATCGATCAACAACACAGATTCATATACTCCATGGAAGCTACAAGTCAGAGTCGTACGTAAGTGGGACGATCTTTATGCATCGAATCTTGCTATCAAAAGTAAAGATGTTCTACTGATAGATGAACAAGTAAGCCATTTATTTTCTTCATGTGATTCAAACACAGTCTTTATTAAAACAAAATTAACAATGCTAATTACCGTTTAATATCACAGGGACATGAAATCCAAGCCATGTATCCGATAAACTTAACAAAAACATTCAATAACCATCTTCAAGAAGACACGGTAATAGTTTTGGAAAATTTCATAGTTATTAAAAGTGACAGAAGTTTTCGTACTGCAAATCATGACTTCAAACTTGAGTTCAATGATAAAACAATAATCAATAAAACCAACAAGCAAGGTGTTCAAATACCAAGGAACATGTTCTTATTCACACCTTTCGAAGACATTCATTTAAGAGAAGACAACATGGTACTCACAGGTAGGGGTGGGCAATGGGCCGGGTCGGGCTAGCCCGGCCCTAAACATTTAAAGCCCTTAAGATATTAGGGCCGGGTCGGCCCGGCCCTAAAGTCAGCATAGGGCCGGGTCGGGCCGGGTCACAAGTCTAAACCTCAAGCCCTGACCCTAACCCTCTTTAAGGGCTTTAGGGTCGGGCTTTAGGGCCGGGCTTTAGGGCCGGGCCTATATATATATATATATATTTTTACTACATCAGTTTTAAAACTCATTTATATTACAAAAATGTACAATAATCTACAAACTCAAAGTCCAACCAATCTAGTAATAATCCTGTATAAGTTCACAAATTTAAAATGCACATCCACAATCTAATGAACTGAAGTACATCGAGAGTTCGGAATTTGTTCTTCCTTGTACTCAAACCTCACTAAAATTACATTTAACATTGAAATACATAGATAAATAATTATATTATCATTTTAAAGGAAGAAGTAATAGATATAAAGAAGAAACATAATAGTTTTGGTTAAGGGTCATGGAAGTTGTTAAACTATTTGTAATATCATAAATTATTTCTATAATAGATTCAAACAAATATAATATTACCTTTCTTCTAATTTAAAAGTGATTCAAGCTTTGTATATGGAAATGAAAATATTGGCTTTTGAACAAGTGATGGAGAAATTTTGAGATTACAAATGTCATTTTTCTGACAAAGGGTGTTTTTTGGTTTCTATGTTACAAATGTCTACTCGTATTTTTGCTTTAATGGTGTGGAAGGAAACCTTTAGTTTTTAGACTTGGCTTGGATGTGAATAAAAATATAATTTATAAGAAATAAGTGAGAAAAGAAATTGAGAATAATAAGTTATGGACTTTGACTTGATAATCAAAGGAATAAAGTCTTATTTTTTATTAGGCTAGTGCTCATTGTTCTTCATGGCTGCTAAGTTGATAAGTTTTTGTTATATAAAACAAGTTATTGGAAGTACCCTTGGGTGTAAGTGATAAATTACAAAGGACAATGTTATTTTAATTGAAAATATTTAACAAAGAGTTGGACAATTATGGTATGTGTATTTATAGTGAAAGTATGAAACATGGCCGGTTAGGGCTTGGTTAGGGTCGGGCCTATGTTTTAGAATCTTAGCCCTAGCCCTGCCCTAGAAGGCATTAGGGTCGGGCCGGCCCGGCCCTAAACTCTGTGAGGGCTTTAGTTGTGAGGGCTTTATAGGGCTTAGGGTCGGGTCGGTCAGGGCCGGGTTAGGGTCGTTAGGGCCAAATTCCCACCCCTACTCACAGGTATACTTCCAAACTGTGAAAATAAATGTGATTTTTTTTAAAAAAAAAAATAACAAAACAAACAATAACTTATTTTGTTATACTGTAGCTGTTGTCGGAATGCTACTCAAGGTCAAACCAAAAGAAACGTCAATTATCAGAGGCGGTATTACAAGACAAAGGCGTGACATTATACTTGCAGATGAGAGGTATTAATATTTTTTTAATTAAATCTGTTATATGAAAACTTTAATACCTGTTGACCCATTTTTTTGTGTTAAATGCAGATATAGAACAATGAAAATTACTTTGTGGGGCCGTACTATGGATCAAATTCCACATGATTTTGTTCACCAGACAAAGTATATGTCTTGATAGTGACGTCAACTTCTGTTAAAAACTTTAAGAGTAATTACTTCTTTACACATAAATAATTTTGGTTTTGTTTATCAAAATAAGTTACAATACTAGCTAATATTTAAACCTGGCTAGGTTATTATCTCCAGTCAACATTCGCTACCAAGATATATACAAATCTTGAAATTCCAGAAGTGGAATCCATTATAGAGAGGTAAGATTTATTTAAGTTTTTTTTTAATGTATAGAAAGACAACAACGTTTACACCTTATTTTAATCATTTAACATGCAGAGCGCTGCAAATCAAGACGGAAGCAGCAGAAGTGCAGGGAGGAAATATAAATTCACTCCAAATAAAAAAAGAAGAAAAGTTTCAAACCTTGGCAGAAATAATGGATTTGGATAACACTGTAAAGGTAAGAACGTCTAATTACCTATTTTACTTAAAAAATGATATTAGAAAACAATCTAAATGAATTAATTTTATTTGTCAATAGGAGAAATCATACATGTGCAAAGCTAAGGTTTCAAGAGTCTATAATGACAACGTCAAATCACTGTGGTACTATAAGACGGACCAATTTTTTGTTCTTTTATTTATTTAACAGAAATCAGAATCAAGCCAAACATCTTTGGAGCTATCAACCCCTGAGAAAACTACTATGACACCATCACAAATTATTGATCTCACGGAAAAGGTACTATTCAACTTTACTATCATATCTTACACAAAACAATTATTGTACCACTTTTTAAATTTTTTGGGTTTTACATCTATTAATGCAGGAATCAAATTCAGATCAATTCACACCAACTGATTCAATAAAAAAGGTAAATCTATTCATTAGAAAAGTAAATTTCTAACTTTCATTAAAATTACCCAAAAAAATTAACAATATTGTGTGCAACATTCAGGAATGGAAGACTAAAAAGACCATTAAAGCAGAACCTCCAGAAGAAACACCAAAATAATAATAAAAAAAGCTTGCAAAAGCTTGAAATTCAAGGTAAACAAAGTACATGATTGATTTTTTTTTTCATTATAGTGCTATGATCCATTTACAATTAAATAACCGATTTAATTGTTTCAGAAAGATGAGCTTGAGGAGTGATACTCTTTGCTTAGAACAATATTGCAGCAGATGCATTAATTAGGAAGTCCAAAAAAAAAATGGGACAATGATTAGTATATTTGATTGTTAGACTTTTATTTTTATTATTATTATTATTATTATTATGGATTGTGTTTGAATATTAAATTAAATTTTAATGTTTTGCACCAATTTCTTTTTCATTATATTGTTTTTGATTCATATCATTTCAAGCATTTTATCATTTTATGTACTTTGGTTAGGTTACTCAATTCTCTTAGCCATTTAAGTTTGATTGAAGGCAGATACAATTCATCAATTTTAATATTGAAGATAGTTTGCACTACACTTTGGTTAAAATTCAGATGTGAATTCCTCTGAAACTAAACAAATGTATTCTCAATATTTATATTTTCAACCAATATCAGCATGTGTATCTTCAAATATAGGAACTTAAATTGGTGGTTCAGTTAGTTGCTAATTACATTATTTTCCTTAGTAGACGAATGATTCTAACTTAACATCCACTAAAAAGACAAAAAAATAACCCCGGTCATAGGACGAGCACAAAAGAAAAAATGAGTAAAAAATTGACTGAAGAATAAAAAAAAAAAAAGCATAGAAGAATCAGAAGAAAAGAGTAACAATTAGAGAAATAAGAAAAATTAGTAGTGTGGCAGACTAACCTAAGAATTTAATCACAAACTGACCCATTGTAGAGGTGTAGACTTCCAATTGTCTTCATAAATCAATTGATTTTGAATTGGTGTTCCAGAATTCTAAAGTTAGCCTCACTTGGTGCACTCAATACAAACATCTTAAAGTGTCACAAATATCTTTGACCAAGTAACAAATCCTTGGGATTTGAAAGAAATTTTCAAGAAACGTATAAGCTACAAGATAAGCTTAAAAGAAATGTTCAATTGTTGAGATACTGATTACTTACCGACGATAGAGGGGAATAACACATAAGAAAATAGAAAATCTTCATGGACTGGCTTCAACCAATCAAAGTTTCCCGCATTTCTGATCGTGATAAAGTGAGAGCACATAAAGAGCTCTTTCTCATCGAGTCAAATTCATCACTAAAACCTGGTTTGCTCAACTGCATATTTTAGATTTCATAACAGCAGTAAGATTTAAAAATAAATGAACATAGTCCACAAGTAGTATGTACATACTACTATCTATATATGGAAACAACATTCTTTCTTTGTTTGGTATCAGAGCCATGACAACTTAATTTGAGGTTAATCAGGTGCTCTTATACCAGACTGATCTAAAACAAAACCTAAAAGGAATCCTATAAATACAGAATTATACATACGCCAATAATCATTCATAAAATTTTGCTCATTAATCTCTGTTTTCAAGCCAAAGAAAAAAGGTCGTATCTTTTACTTCACACATATATCTTCTATTCATTTTTTTCGTGCTTTAGCCAGAGAAAAAAATATCATCTCTTCTACTTAGCACCTATAACTTCTCTTATTTTTTTCTTATGTTTTTCAAAAAATAGTTATGTGTTAGAGTTTATATAAACAATACATATATTGTTACATTTATTTTAATTACAAATTGATTTGTTTTGCAGACAATGACAATTGTTCCAGTTTCATTCAAAAGTGTACTGAAAAGAACACTCAAGAAAATTAACACACCTGAAGCAGTCTATGGAGTAAAGTTTAATGAAAACAATCAATTTGAAGCATGGGTCGAAATTGAGATCACTACATACAAAAGTTATACTCAAAAGATTCTTGGAGAAAGAAAATGTACGAGGATTGATTCAAAACAGTCAGCAGCAAAAAATGCAATAAAGTACTTACAAGATGTCTACAACAAATTACAGATATATGACAGCAATTATGATCTTCTCAAACACTACATTGGGATTAATAAAGATCAAGAAAAAATAATATGTAGTTTGATTGAGACAAAAAAGAGTTTGGAAAGAAAATTAGTAATGTCATATGGTAGTATTGACAATTCGATATGCATAATCGACAACGAAGATGAATAAATTAAACAAATCATCGATGTTTACTATGATTTTAGAATAAGTTGTTAGTTCATTTGTTTACTCAAATTATTTTAAGAGTAATTTTCATTTATTTGTTCGTTTAATAGTTATTTCAAGAGAGAATTCATTCAATTCAACTACCAATCAAGTTTGATTAAATTTTCAAATGTGTTTGCTTATTTTCCTATAACATCAATTTATTTGTAACACTCCAACTTATCCAATAACAAACTTTTCAACAACAAATACGTCCACTACCATAAAAAGCTTCTCTTTCCCAAAGGGCCAATCATAATTAGGAAACCGTCTAAATTACTAGCAGTTTAGAATTCACAAAATTATGTTCATTCTTAATTCAGAAATCTCAATCCATTTTGCAAAACTCTAAACATAGAAGTCTGTTTTGCATAAATTTTCTTTTAGATAACTCTTAACAATTTGTGTTTCACTCAACTTCTAAAACAATACCTAAAAGAAAACCTATGAAATTTTCATTTTGCATAACTCTAAAGATAGAAGTCTGTTTTGCATGAATTTCCTTTTAGATAACTCTTAACAATTTGTGTTTCACTTAACTTCTAAAACAATACCTAAAAGAAAATCTATAAATACAACACTATACCTGTTGTTCAAAGTACATCAAAGACTTTTTCACATTAAATTTTCATCATATTCAAACAATGGATTACCTTGACTACTCAATTCATTATATTTGGAACAAGAAGAAGAAGATATGCCACATGTTATTTTCACAAATAATTTTTAATTATAGTTTCTAACCAATTAACATTTACATATGTATTAGAAATAGATTCACAAATAGACAGAGAAGATCAGTATCAGTATTTATTCAACGAAGTATTTATACAACTATCTTAACAAGGGAGAGAAAACAGCAACGCTGACAATCGGAGAGTAGAAAAAGAAGGCATTGAAACAAAGAATGCTTGAATGAAGATACATATTGAAATTGTAATCAATATCATTTCATCTAAATAAATTTTTATTTTTTATAATGGAATCCATCAAGATGAATATCTACTTTTGTTAAACTTAGTAAAGCAAATGATACAATTGATTTTGCTAAGTTCAGTAGCTCATACTAATTTTTATTAAATATATTTAATAAAGGCCTAATGGATGTCCGCAGATGTAAGTAACCATGATAGGTTAAATAGTTTAGATTTTACCATCTAATTACATATTGTATACACTCGAGAACAAGTCAACTAACTTTTAGATATAGCTGAAAATCCAATATCTTTAAGTTCTTGAACGTGTATGACGAAGTTCTACGTCTAAATATACTATGTCTACACTAAACCTTGAAGTTCTTCAAACTCACGAACATGGAATCAACCACAACTACAAATACAACAAGTAGATAAAGTATGTTCCACATAATTAGTACATACTCAAGAGACAGCTTTTGCCAATGGTGGTTCTCCCATTCCAGTTGGAGTAAAATCATCTAACTCAGGTAAAATAATAGGCAGTTCAGTTTTGGGAAGCGAGAAAATTTCAGTTGTACTATCCAGGAAAGCTACTAGAAAAGGCTCTCCCCAATAGCGTTGGCGAGCAAAAAGCCAATCTCGCAGATTGCAGTTAACCTAAAGGAAAAAAAACATATGTTAGAGAAGATTCCATGGCTATGCAACGCGAGATAGTTGAGAAACTGAAATACCTTCTTCCTTCCATGTCCTGTATTCCCAGCCTACTCTATCACTTTGGAAGTGGCATCTTTGGAGAGCAAGCCATTACTGTTAAGCCCAACTGCAGTATTTGAAGAATTGATAATAATTCCTTCTCCAACATATGGTTCTTCAAAGTTACTGCAACTTTCATCATCGATTCTCAAATTCCAATAGTTCAACCACCCTCATTTCCAATAAATTTACCATCATTAATTTCAATTTTATTTTTCCACCATTAATTTCAATTTTCGTTTCAGAAGTGATTATATTGAAAAAGAATTTATGGAGAGTTCACTTTTTAATGAAAATTCAGTGCTAAATTAAAGAGATAAAAAATGGGGGATAAGATAACTGAAGGTTTTTTACTCAAAACATCCTCAAAAACATTTATCCAAAATGTGTACACGTGCTATCTTTTCTTACATATGTAACACTTGGTAATAACCGTAGTAACATACAAATAAAATTGGACTAAGGCCTAAAGCCCAAAATAAAAAATGGCCAACCCCCGTTAAAGTTAAATAGAAATTGAATAACATAAAAGCCCAATTAAAAGTAACAGATCCACATGATAGGTTTAAAAAATAGCAGGCTCGACCGCAGGTCGGGTTGCATGGCTAGTATATGATATATAGTGTAGAGAAGTGTACAAGAACTAGAACTAGAAGTAGAAATTGGTGGATAACCCATGGCTCGGCTTATTAAGGCCCTTTTAGCAAGTTCATGGGCCTATTTGGCGTCACGAGTAAACTTGGTGACAGATATGTAATTCGGAGCATAGTACAAATTATCACGATATATCATGAAATATCGTGATAAATATTGAGATTTCAGCAAAAGATATATAAATATCGCGATAAGTTTAGAGATATATACAATTGCAAATATCGATAATATTTCGTTGATATTTATGATATTTTAGGATATATTGTGATATTTTGAGATATTTTGAGATATTTTGTTTAGATAACAATTTTATTTAATATTTACAATTATATTTCAAATAAATATAAATGATATATCGTGATATATCCAGAAATATCTACAATACCCATGATATTTGTCGATATTTTAGATATATCAACGATATTTGCATATCAAACAATGTAAAATATCTCCAAAGAGGGGGATATATCCACGCTACATATTAAGAAATTGAGTATCGATAAACACCCATATCCTGATATTTTGTACTATGATACGGAGAATCGATCTTAGGATACTAGAGGAGGTTAGTTTACTTGAATAGTTAAATGAATTAAATTTTTTTCTTAAATCACGATGTGAAAGCAAGTGAGTAACCAACTAACTAAACAGTACATGTTTCCGGAAAAAAAAATGAGAACGCCGTATTATTGTCAACCAACTAGCTAAACATATATGCATCAATGAATGTTTTAACTTTTAAGTATCTATAATGTAATATGACAAACTTCTTTTCATCGAAGTTTCATCTTTTGTTGTGTACTTTGCAAATTCAACTAGAAAAGAGGGAAAGAGTTAAAACAGAAGGAAGTTGATCTCCAACTCTTTTGGATCTCTAGGTTCTTTAAATGTGAAGCACTTTCATCTCCAACTTTCCAACGGGCAGATTAACATCTTCACTCTAGGTACGGAATTAGTCCGTTGTGTACCTTACACACCTAAAGCTACTGTTGTTGTTATTTCTTTATTTTATTTTGGTTCTTCAGTACTTTCACTTTGCTTAAACATATAAATGAAGTACGCAAGCTCTTGCTTTCATCTTTCCAGATAAAGTGGAATGGAGCAAGGCTATGAAATGTTGGAATTCTCCTTTTGATATTTCAAATTACTTAATTATGTGAGCTTGGTTGAGAAGATGAACAAGTGTGTTTTTTATCTCTTTGGATTTTGTGTGATAGTCCCACATTGGTTGGTAAACTCTTGGAAACCAGTTTTATAGTCTATATTATTATTTTAGTCCCACATTGGTTAGTTAACTTTTTGTGAGTGACTTGAACCTCTATATAGAGGCTTGTAGTCATCAACCAAAGATATTCAATTACAGAGGCCTAAATCTATCTCTTTCATTCAAGTTTTGGCCGCCAGAGATAGTTGTGTTGCTGTTCTAGTAGAGTAGGCTATTAAAGTGTATATCAGTTCGTTCTTCTTCTGTCCTTTTGTTTTATTCAATTATCTAACTCTTCTTCTGTCCTTTTGTTTTATTCAATTATCTAACTGCTTTTACAACAATCTTATGAAGAGATTCTAGATAGTATAACAGAGGATAATGTTTTCATACGACAATTAAAAAGATAAGTCTTTTATTTTGAGTTATTGTTTGTGACTTTAGAAATTTTCTAATCATTTCATTTTTGTTAGGGAAACCATTTAAAGATTGAATCTTTATTGATCTTTTGTGGTTTTGTCAAGGTCGGCTCAAGCCAAGATGTGGCATTTATTTCCTAGGCCATCTATTATCACCAAAAAAATTCACTATATGTTCACAATTTTATCATAAATTAATTAAGAGCCAAAATCTAGTATGAAGATGCAAATCAAACGAAAACGACGATAACGTAACCAAATAAACGTCAAAACTATAAATAAATAAACGAGCCCGTTATATGAACTCCACCACCAAAAGTGGATTTATAAGATGAATTGAGGGCTGATTTTTTATGAAGATAGTCTTCTTATAATAGAGAATTTTCCTACAAAAAATCAGCCCAAATGAAAATGTTTAACCTTGTCAAAAGTTGTTTTCAAATTTAAAAAATTTGGACCGTTGGATAATTTTATAACACTGTAAGCAAATTTTGATACGTTTAGACATCTTCAAATGTGTTGATTTTTTTCTAAGGATGATCTATAATGTAGGAAGAACATCTCCACCAAAAAATTAGCTTCTAATTCATTGTTTTTCATGGTGGAGTTTCTTTGGAGTTCGTATAAGTGGAGTCCATATAACGGGCAAGATAAAATAATAGATTCATATTAAAATTAAAAAAAAAAATCAAGTTTCGCAAGAACTGTGAGTTTTAGATGATGAATTGATGATTAACCGTTTAAAACTCAAAGAGCGAAATTGACAAATGGTTAAACTTGAAATTGGTGAAATAGAACAAGTGAGAGAGAAATATTTAATGAAAGAAGTGTAATGGTAGTTTCTTTAATTAAGACAGATTAATTAAGAGAGAAGAAGAAAAGGCATAGAATGTGGAGATTCTTTCACTAAATGTGGGATTTCCCCATTTGTTTTTATTCTTCCAATGATACAATTTGATTAAATTAGCACACTCTTACAAAAACTGAAATTACTACGCGCTTGTAGCCATTGAATTCATATTAATACTTCGAGATGTCATTTGTGCGGTGGACTATTGGATTGTATACACTCCAAATTAATTCACTTTGAAATTTAGTGCGAGGATAGAAAACCCATTTGTAAACAAATTGATTATCATATCCTTTTTTGGTGTTTTTTTCTTTATAAAATTAGGTAATGATAAACAAATATGTGGATAAATTAGGGAATATGAGGCCTTCCAAATTTGAGGCCTTAAGGCAGCTGCCTAAAGGTTGAGCTGGCACTGAATATCATATACCTTTTGTTGTGAAGGGTACAATTAAAGTTTACTTTTCCTAAACCAATGGTATGATATTAAGTATGTTTGGCATGAATGCATTCTTTACCTTTTTTTTTTTTTTTACCTTTGGCATGAAGCTTAACCATGTCATATAATTTTTAAGTAATGACCATCATTGTCTACAAGAGGAAACAATATGTGAAACAATCAATATCCTCTTAAACCTAATTTAGTCAAAGAGATGAAAGGTTATGTATTGTCTTATTAGACAATATCCTCCTGTGATTATTTTAGACAATGAGATGAAACACTTGTGGATTATTTTATTAGGCATTATCCTCCTTTGACTATGGATTAATAGTCAAGGTGATGTATAAGTGCGTGGATTATCTCACTATAAAATTTGGAATGTTGAACGATGAAAAGAAGATTGATAATAGTATTATCTTGGAGAAAACATTTTCATCTAATTCTTCTATTCTTTAAGATTCATTAGAATCATTTGTAATACGTGGATTTCCTTTCATATAGATAGCATGAACATAATATGACTATATATGTGAGATATGACATATATAATGCCTACATTAATGGCATACTGAGCTGATAACCCATTGTCCTTATAAGGAACAATGATGTATATTGTTAGATTATCCAAGTTTTATAGTGGAGCCATTGATTATGAACTTATATTTAGTAGATTTCCATCATTGCTGGAAGGGTAATGTGTTATAAACTAGATCCAGTAATGTTTATGTGCTTACCCTTGGTAGAAATTGAGTGTCTTGGATATTATCCAAGCTAATTGCCTTCGAAAAGGCATGTGATGATGTTGAGTGGGTTAGCAACCTCTTGACAAATCTTCCCATTAGCTCGAAACAGCCTCCAGATGTGTATATGTTTTTCAACTATCTCATTGCAATAGCTAAGACATAAACAAATATGTGCAATGAGAAAAATATTCATATAAGTTTGAGATATAACTTAATCAAGCAGCTGTTAGAGATTATATTAGGTCAGACTTAGTTTGGCCACATGTCTGACCGCACCTACTTATTTGGAGGCAAGTGATTATACGTCAAGGTGGATGGGATTTATGCCTATATATAGGGCGACAGTGACGACAACCCTATCTATGTGATTGGGGATCTCATGAAGTAGGTTCAAAGGGAAAAACAAGTCACATCATCATCTTGCAATATTAGCGTTTTATTTATTCTGAGAAGTCCCATGCTATGGCAAGATGGTACTATATTATACATTGTATAATTAGAATTGCAGTGAATAAGGATGAATTCTTTAACTCTTAATGGATTCCATAGCCCATATTTTAATGAGGTGGTGTATTTAAACTGTAATGTACACGTGATGGATATCCACCCATGTGAATGTAGAATTGGGTCGGTTCTTATGGATATTTGGGCAAATATTCTAGAGCATTCACGTAGCACAGGTAGCGTAGGGATAAAAAGCGCAACACCGCAGAACAAACAATACAATGAAAGAGCAGTGTGGCCGGATGCATGTCCTCTATCTCACTACAAGGGAATGTTGGTTCAAATATTTTATTCTACCACTTTCACGTGAGATATGATTTGTTGCCTTGCAACTGGTTCAAGCCCGTAAGGCACCAATATTTTATGCACTATAATTTTGATTCTCTCTGGCAGTTCGTTAATCATTTTGTCATATTCTATTTTAAAATAGTGGGGGACTATAAATATTTTGAAATAGTCAAAGATTGTTGGAATTCTCCTTTTGATATTTCAAATTACTTAATTATTTAAGTTTGGTTGAGAAGATGAACAAGTGTGTTCTTTTTCTCCTTGTATTTTGTATGATAGTCCCACATTGGTTAGTAAACTCTTAGAAACCAGTTTTGCATTCTATATTATTATTTTAGTCCTATATCAGTTAGTTAACTCATTGTGAGTGACTTGAACCTCTATATAAAGGCTTGTAGTCATCAAGTAAAGATATTCAATTACAGAGACCTAAATCCAGCTCTTTCATTCAAGCCTTAGTCGCCAGAGAGAGTTGTGCCTGTGAAGCCTTTACACCATATGAAGGGGTGAAATCTCTTCTTAAGGATAATGTATTCACACGCCTTAACAGTCCGTTCTTCCTTTGTCATTTTGTTCTAGTCGATTATCTAACTACTTTTACAACAAAAACATTTGTCAAGAAAACTTGTCAAAATCATAGGTAATTGAACACTCAACAAATTTTAGGATGAAAGTTTATCTAGTCTTGAAAATTAATTGAGTGAACTCTAGGTTTAGGCAATAGGATTAATCACATTTTATATCTCTTGTTCTCATAAGCAACATTTATGTCTTTTAAAGCAGGGATATCCAACAATTTCTTCTAACATTCCTAAGAGCATCTTTAACGGTGAGACCTGAAAAACACAAAATATTTTGAGCAAATAAACACCAAACCAAATAAATGCCAAACATCTTTAGTCCAGACATTAAAGATTCAACATCAAATCCCGCTGATTTAGGTACACCACGTGAAAAAGCCGCGCAGCTTTCAGAACACCGCACCATATAAGCCCAAAATACAAGCCCAAACCCACATGGTGTTCGATAAACCGCACGATTTTCGATACACTGCGTGCTATCTCCTTATAATATAATCTACCAAAACCACGCGACTTTCCTCATTTCTCACATTCTTCTCTAGAATTAAACTCCTCTCCTTAGTAAAAAAATAAAAATAAAAATACTACTGAAACTCTTGAAATTTTTCTATGGATCATAATGATTTTGAACCTTTTAACAGTGATGATGAATATTGACATTACACAAATGATATTAGTGATGAAATACAACAAGATAATATAGAGGAAGAAGAAAATGAGGAAGCAGAGCCAACTGATTTACATCCATATGTCGTTGACTACCAAATGCATGACTTCGGTTGACAATTTCATACGAATAAAATGGTGGATATGCAAATAGTGTCTTCTACACATGATCCAAAACACGTGTCGAGTGTAGTGACTAATTCTTAGGTAAGTAATTAGTTTGGATTAAATATTTTGAATATTACGTATTAATTTAAATATTTAGGTTTAAATTAATTGTTTATCTTATATGCATTATTTTTTTTATAACACAAGAGAGTAGTAGACTACCGAGTTAGATAAGTTTTATATGGTGTAAGAGAGTGGTGGAACCTTCTTAAGAACTTGGATGAGTTTGTACATATTAGAGATAATATTTTGTAAACACCTTTGGGTCCCTTGGTAGATGTAGATTATGAAAGAGTTGATTGGGCAGTAGTGATTACTTTAGTAGAAAGATGGTGGAATACAACTCATACATTTTATTTTCCGTTTACACCACTAGACTTTACCATGATTTTTGGGTTGAGTATTGGTATAGGCCAATTGATATCTTTTAGTACAAACTACGAGAACATTTTGCAGATGATGAAATGTTTTGCTCTTTTGCCTCCGGATGCGTATGATTCTTCTAGGATTAAGCTTTCTCACATTAAGACTGCATACATGGATCCTCTCTTGGATGCTCATACACGAGCAGATTTAGCTTTAATCGTTATACCTAGTAGTGAGAGTGTTGATATGTATGTCAGGGATTTTTTTATGTTTTTCATTGGTCATGTTCTGTTTCCAAATGGTCATTCTACTGTACGACTTGGGCATTATGCTTATATGTCTGATTTGCATAGTATGAGAGATTATGACCTTGGTAGTTCAGTATATGTGACATTGATAGCGACATTAGACAAATCTTCGCATACATTTAAAAAAAAAATTCCCCAGATTGTAAGATTCATATGACTTTTGGAGGTTTGGTTTTACGAGTACTTCCGTTGTCTTTGTCTTAACATAGACATGATTGTTGACACTCGCATTAGATTTGCAGGTTGGTCAGGGCCTCACTTGACTCGTAATAGAGGACAGATTAAAAATAATGTGTGTATGGCTCGTGGTCAGATTGATATTAGATCGTTGTCATCTATTGAGTGGAGACCTTGGCGATTGCCTACTACCTTTAGCGATCCAACTGTGCGGCATGCTTGTATTTTGTCATGTCATAGAGTTGTTTTTGCTGCACATGCCTGTAGGGTTTGGTACTGTGGCGAGAGATGTTAGAGACAGTTGACTAGGACGTTAAAGAGTTCCATGTGCTCCCATACCAGATATTAGTGATGCTAAGTCATGGAGTAGAACTCAAGTTCATGAAGTTCATTGTAACGCCCATATTTTTAAAATACGTTTTTATCTATTTATTAATTAATTAAATTTATTTATTTAAAAATCGGGTTGGATTTGGATATGTGGGCCTGGTTTTTGGGCCCGAGTCTGTGTTGGGCTTGGGTTTCGAACCCAAGTATATAAACACATTTTTTCTAGAGAATAGGGTTTTAAAAATAATAAAAATATTAAAAATGGAGGCAGAGCTTGAAGCTCATTTGCTGGAGGGTGGAGCGCGACGACTCGGACTCGGAGGAATTTCGTCGAGCTGTTCATTATTGTGAGTAGTTACATTTTTGTTTCCATTGAAAAATAAATAGAAGTTATATATGTTTGTGTTATCGATTTTATTTCTCATCCAGTTAAATGATTAACTCTTAAACATTAGGTGTTGAATTACTAAAACTTTAGGAGTAGGATTCGTTGGAATTGTTGGAGTTTCGAACTCGAGGTCGTTAATGGCGCTAAAAACTAAAATAATGGAAATCGCCCCGCTTTTGGGTTGTTCGAACTCGTTTTGTTATTGTGGGTTTGTGTTTTTGGTTGTTTGAATCGCTTTTTTGTTGTCGTGGGTCCGTATTGGTGGAGAGGAAGTGTGGTTGTACAAGTTATCTTTGGTGCTCTGTAAAAGTGTTAATGGCGGCAAGAGAAAAATTGTCGCTTTATGCTTTGTACCGTTTTGGTTGAAACTAGACATGGGGTTTTAGGTTGTGATGTTGGTGGGTTGATGGTTGGTGGTTAGCATAGGGCTGTTGGGAGCTTGAAGGCTTGACAATGGCGGTCGGACTGATGTTGGGAGCTGAATTTTCGGAGTTAGGTAGTAAAGTTTTGGTTGTATTAAAGTGGTGGGGATTTCCTCGGGACCAAAACCGCTGGGTTGAAATGGCGATTGGAACTTAGCGGTGGCCGGACGCGATTTGAATGCTATTTGGTTGAAAGTGAGGGAACTTCGAGTTTGAGTGGTAGCAAAAGATGGGTTTTTCGGGGTACAAAACCGAAGTTGGTTCGGGTTTGGGGTGGAGGTTGGTGAGTGGTGGTGGTGGTGGGGAGGGTGGAGAAGAGTCACGCTGGTGAGGGATTTGGAGAAGAAGAAGACTTGTTGGTCGGGTTGGGCTTGGGCCTTGGTTGTTTTGGTCCCGATTTTAGGTTGTTTTTTGGTTTGGGCCGGATTCTAGTTTAAGTGGTTGGGCCTTAGCTAGTTTAGAGTGTTTTGTTTGGGCCCTTTTCTATTTGTTTTGTATTTTGGATCAGTTTAATTAAGTTTAGTTTGGGCCCAGTTTAAGTTAAGTTTTGGGACAGTTTTCTTTGTTTGTTTTCGGGCCGAACTCAGTTGTGCTTTGGGCGATTCGATTCTAAAAGTTTTGGGCCCGTTTCTAATATTGCTTGGGGCCAGTCCATAGGACTTAAAATAGATCTATATGGGTCTTTCAACTTTTAGACTTTCGGGTTCTAAGGTTTGGGTTCGGCCAGTTGGGTCCGAACCATTACCTTAGTCATGAGCCCACGAGCCATACATTGACCTTAGCCATGAACCATGGCTACGACCTTGAACCTGTCGAACATGGAAACGACAGTTTGACTTTGACCATGACATGTTGACTTTGACCATGACATGTTGACTTTGACTTTGACCTTTGACCGTTGACTTTGACTGTGGAATGTTGACTTTTCCAGTTTTTCACATATTTGATTATATGGATAAATATAGTAATAATATATTGTCGAACATTATATAACATTGTTTGTCATTATCTAATTAAGATTTGACGTGAGTAGCGTGTAAAGCATATATATATTGGGCTTTGATTGTGGACTGTGGACTGTCTAATTGTGTTACGTTTTATGTTGTATATTATATGGACACACATAGTAATAAAATGCTGTGGAAGCTTGTATAAATTTGGTTGTCATTATCTAAGAAAGATTTGACATTGATGTTGTGTATTTTTGACACGTGACGATATTGAGATGTTAGGAGACATTATATTCCTAATACGTTATAATAAAAATGTATGCGATACGTTGAAGCATTATGACATGATATCATATGTTGGGATATATATATTAATGTAATATCTTGGAGAAATTTATATAAACGCTCCATTATTATATATGTGAGATGCTACTATGAGGTAGCATAGTATTGGTGAATATTTGCCCACGGGAGTGTGGTGTAGTGCAATAATATATTGGCACGTGAAAGTATGAAAATGGTTATGAGATATATTGAGATATTTCTATATATTGTGGATTAGTGCAATAAGGCAATTGACACCGCGACGTGATATAGTGGATTTATTATGAGTCATTAATGTATGACACTTGAATAAATTACGTAACGAAAATCCTAGAACCTAGCTACCACAACTCATGTGATTGGCCCTTCTGGCGTTTCAGTTAATCTGAATGGCCTTCGGGCGTAAGTAATGTGATTGGCCCTCTGGCGTTTCAGTAAAGCTGAATGGCCCTCCTGGCGTAGCCGAATAGTGGCTTGATTATTCCGTTCGTAAAATAGAACGATGACGCGCGATATTTTATGCCGAATAGTGGCATTACTTACATAATTGCTTCCGTGTGAGGATTTACCTGGTGTGCGGCATCCCGCTCAGGGTGGTTACGCACGGAGTGGTTCATTATGTAAGGGGAGGCATGTGGATGTACATGTTCGGCGTTGGGTAGCGATTGTGGTAGCCAGGGAAACTAGGTAAGACATAGATACGACGTGAATTTTAGGGACACGCAAGAAAAGCCTTAAATAATCTAATTATGGTAATATGTTTGGTTGGTTATTTGTTTAGTTAGAACCTAAGGCGCCTCGATGGAGGAACTACATGCCTTATTTATGATGCGTATAGTATGTTGTATTAGTTGTTGGAAGTTAAGGCGCCTCAGTGGAGGAACTACCTGCCGAGATTATTGTACTTAAGGATGTTGTATTAGTTGTTGAAAGTTAAGGCGCCTCGGTGGAGGAACTAACTGCCGTATGGTTTGTGTATATATTGGTATAAGTATATGTTGTATTTTTGGGCTACTCACACCAACATTTTTATAATGCTGACCCGATTTGCATGTTTGCTTATCGGGTGTGTTCATTAAATGAACACAGTTGATAAGTCTTGACAGGTTTAGTGATGAAGAAGATTGGTTGTTGCTTGTGGTTTGCGTTAGCATTGCATCTCAGGATGTGTTTTGTTTTCCCTTAAGGTGATATAGGTTTTTCAGTTGAGGCAATATTATTTGTATTTTCATTTGTAATTTTAATTAAATAGTTGTTGAAAGGAGATTTGTAAGTAATCAGTATTTGAGAATTTTTGAAATGAATAGGACTTTTGTATAATAGAAATTTTTATTTATTTTTAATTATCCACATATTTAAACTGTTTATGGGTTTTTGGAAGTGGAGAGTGTCGTCACACCTCGGAGATCGAAGAGTCGGGGACAAATAATGTTTTTCCGAATTTTGTCGAAATTCGGGGTGTGACATTCATGCCAGTAGTAGTCCTTGGCCAGATGTATCTTCTTTTGTTGTTGAGTAGACTGCTGATCAGTACTATAGATGGTGGAACCGTGTCTCTATGGGTCCGTTGTTGCCCCCTGTTGGTCGGGCTAGCAACTTCGAGTTTGTGGGCCTAGAAGGGATGAGACGTGAGCTACGTATTCCTTATCCGCCATAACCTGTTTACAACCCACAACCTATGAATGCATATCATCCAACTCCTGTGTCTGCCACTAATCCTCAGATGTTTGCCGTGTGTGGACCTGATGGGGAGGCTACTTACATTTCCATTCCTGAGGTGCTTGATGCTCGTTTCTATGAGTTAGAGCTGCAGATTGATCAGTATACCATCGTGAGTTTAGTTGTTTTATTTATCTTCTTCATTATATATATAATATGTACTCACACTGTATTTTCTTGGATTTTCAGGCTGAGGTACGAGAAAGATATGAGAACAAGGTTAGTATGTTTGATGGGATGAGGATTGCCGTGTATCATTATAGCCAATAAAGAGAGGAGGCATATTCTCAAACATATCAGCAATCCCAACGTGCGTATGACGAGACTTGAAAATTGTATGAGGATATTCAGCAGGTGTACACGCAACAACATCAAGGATATGATGAACTTCATGCTGAGGTAGTTAACCTTCGTGTAGACAGAGAAGATCTTGGTTCTCAGGTTAGGAACTTAGAGGAGCAGCTTCAGAACATCCAAATAGAAAGATGAGATTCATCGAGTGGTAAGGGGAGTAAGAAGAGAGCTAAATAAATTTTATATAATATGAGATGTATAAGAATATATAACATGAGCGGAGTATAATTCATTCCTAGTATCATTTTCATTCTCAAATAATTGCACAATTCATTTCTATTAGATACATAATCATAGGTTTTGGATCATTTTTTTATCATTTATATCATTTTATCATTTTGGACCATTCTTATTAGATACAATTGCATAGTTCCTAATTTCTATCATTTTTATTCATATCACGCACGCGGTTTTGGGTAAACTGTGCCATAGAAGCCCAAGCCCATGCGGCTTTCGTAAAACTGCGCCATAGAAGCCCACTGTCTAATCCAAGCACATGCGGTGTTCGAAAAACTACATGATTTTTCTAAAACTGCGAGAGAGATTTGATACAGCACCAAAACAAACACCAAATTTTGGCCGATTTGGTGTTTGGTTTGGTGTTTTTTTGGTGTTTTCATCAACATGTGTCTCTCCTAAATATGAAAAAATACCAAATTATTGAAAATTTGGTGTTTGATGCTAGGATAGTATCTCACCTAAAGATGCTCTAATGTATGGTAGCTTGGGTTTTGCATCCAACTTAAGCAAGCAAGGTCCTCGGCTCTGATCATACTTAATAAACCTCCTACCTAGCCACATGGGTTGGCATTACCGGAAATGCATTCCACTTCAAATTTTCATATTTTGATGTAAAATGACTAAAAAATGTGAATGTGCAATCCATGGACTATGCTTCGAAGTATTTTTTTTGTCATTAAGTTGTTGATTTTTTTTTTTTTTTTTTTTTTTTCAAAGAAATCTTTTATTTGATATCCAAATAGATATAAAAGGTCAACGAGCTACAAATTATGCTAAGAGCTCTTATCAAATAGCGGAATAAATAATCTTTCATTTCTCCTACACATATATTTATTGGCGCCAACTGTCATCACATTGTTGTCCAATACTTTGTGCAACCTTCCAAGCAACTCAACTACTTTTGACACCAGAGAACCAGATGTATCAAACACAAATGTGATAAAGTAGCATTAGTTAGCTAGATACACATGCTCCTTCATCTTTCTACACTTTCGTAGGGGGTGCATTTTTAGTTGTTTTGGCCAACCACAAATAATACATTATCGAATCCTACCATTAGAGATACTCTTGTAATGTTGATGTATGCATGCTTTCCTTCAAAACAATTATAAATCAGGACATCTGCCACCCTAAGCGCCGATCTGCCTTCACTCCACAACTTCACTTACAACCACATTTTCATTTATATCCACAACTTCAACCAACCACATTTACTCCACCATTCTATATATCTCAGTGAACACTCTCTTTTACATATGCACATTCTCTTCTACAATCTCTTCTAAAACCATGGAGAACATGTATGAATACTGGCCTTCTAAGTCTTTATCTTATTATTCTTCTTCTTCTGATTCATCAAGCTCTTCAAATGATAACACTACAATTAGGCGTTATTCAAAACTGGTGGTTACTGCTCTACCTTTGGTCCAACATCACATGGTTTTATTGGGTCAGCAAGAAGTAGAGTCTTCTTATAAAACCACATGGTGGTTCGAAGAAAGGAAGAAAATACAAGCATCGTCAGTATGAGGCAACATTGGAGCATTTAAATACTAACTACTTCTGCACAAATCCTATATTCCCCGACCACAACTTTTGACATCGATTTCGCATGGGTTAGTCATTGTTCCTTCGTATGTTTTATAATCTTCAACACAATGTACCATATTTTCAACAAAAAGTTGATGCTGCGGGTAAGTTTGGTATTCACCCAAAAATCAAAGCAATTGCTGGTTTACAAATGCTTGCTTAAGGTTCTCCAGCTGATCTAATAGATGACATGTTACATATTGTTGAGCCAACTGTTCATGAAAACATGCGCCATTTCTGTGATGGTATTAGATTTTTTGGGGATGAATACTTGCGCAAACCAAATGCTGGAGATATTCAGCGCTTGCTCGAAGAGTCGGAGGAATACGAATGGCCTAGAATGCTAGGAAGCATTGATTGCATGCATTGGCGTTGGAAGAATTGCCCATCTTTGTGGCAAGGGTCTCACACTGGCCATATATGTAAACCAACAGTGATCCTGGAGGCGGTAGCTTCTCGTGGCACGTAGATTTGACATGTTTTTTTTGGAATGGAAGGTTCTCACAATGATCTGAATGTGCTTGACCGGTCACCAATATTTGATAATGTAGTCAATGATGAAGTTGTTCCTTGTAACTATACTGGCCATATGTGTAAACCAACAGTGATCCTGGAGGCGGTAGCTTCTCATGGCACGTGGTTTGGCATATTTTTTTTGGAATGGCAGGTTCTCACAATGATCTGAATGTGCTTGACCGGTCACCAATATTTGATGATGTAGTCAATGACGAAGTTGTTCCTTGTAATTACACTGTAAATGTCTATCATTATGATATGGGATACTACTTGGGTGATGGTATTTATCCCCATTATGCCACCTTGATTCAGACAATTTCTAATCCAACTGTTGGACAAGACAAATATTTTGCAAAGAAATAAGAAGCTGCTAGAAAAGACATTGAGCGGACATTTGGTATATTACAGTCACGTTTGGCTATTTTAGCGAATCCGTGTAGGTTATGGTATTTGGAGATCATGGCTACAGTGATGGGGGCTTGCATCATTTTATACAATATGATTGTGGAAGATGAACGTGTTGTCGATATACCGTAGTATCTTCCTGATTATGAACCTCCAAGTAGAGAAATGGCAATTGAAGATCGATGAACGCCACTTTGGTTTGTCTCGTTAGGCAACTGGCGTTGATCGGGTTCATTCATCAGTTGTTCATGATAGGTTGAAGAATGACTTGGTCCAGCATTTGTGGAGTAGCCATGGTCGACGTTGATTCTATTTCATTTGGACTTTGTTTTATTTATCGTTTTCTATGTGTTTGTGTTCTATGTATTTATGTTCCATGTTTTATTATGTTTATTTATTTTGTGTGTCTTTTTAAATTCCCATGTTGTATCCCGTTATTGTTATTATTATTATCAATAAAGACTGATGTTTGAGTATCAATTTTATATTAAGGTACATGCAAAAATAATTAATTAACTAACTCAAATTAAAGGAAAACTTCAATTAAAGTACATTCTAAATAAAATCAAAATACAAACTCAAATTAAAGTATGTGCTAAATTGAAATACATAAATAGAAAGTAAATCATTTAGAACTCATCATCATAACCAAAATATCCCCTTGCGCTACTTCCACTGCTAGCATGCACCCATGCCATGAATTCGATTATTCATTTTTTGTATAATTTTTGCCTTTTTGAGTTGTAGGAATTCACGCTCATCTTCGGGTAATCCATCTAATTTCATTCCTAGTAGTTTATTATCATTTTCATCCTCTTGAACTCGAAGTACATCTTTCTTCAATTGAAGTTTACTCGCATTCGAGTTCATGTTTCTTCTGTTGTTTTTGAGCTTCCAATTTATTGGCTTCTTTTATGGTTTCAGAAAGATCTACAAGAAAAGCATCAAGTTTCTTAGCGGATTGATATGATCTACTTTAGAATCACCTTCTTCTTTCTCTTTTTGCTTTTTTTTTTTCTCTTTCCAATTGGCCTATCCACAAGCCCATCAACTTAATGTGGATCATAATCCAATGGTTGAGTGGACGCACTTGATATTGGAGTTGATGAACCTTCTTCCCCATTGTTTGATTTCGACTTTTTCTTATTAGGTCGTATTTCATTTCTCAATTGCAGTCTCCTCCATTTGGGTGAGTCTTTCACTATATTATAGCATTGCATTCACTTCCAAACCCTATTTTGCATTAGGCTTTTATTGCTTACTCAACCTACCAATTAACAAAAAACTAAATTAGAATTGAAAAATATAATTGTGAATAAAAAAACAAATATAAAGTAAATGATATTTACAATGTCATTTTCACTATAGCCACTTGGAGGAGATGCTTGAATCTTAGAAAAAATAGCGTGAAACTTGTTGATATTGGATTGAATAGTAGATCATCGGTGTTTCATGCCCATGAAGTTGCGTTCGTTCATTCTTCCGAGATTTGCATGAAATGAATATAGAATCCTACTCCAAAATTCATTTGACTTTTATTCATTTCTTACTATACCATCTTAACCAACTTGTAGCTAACTATTGGTGGGAGCAACATCTTCTTCAAGTATCCATAAAGCCCCTCTAAACTTGGATCTTTGGTCTTCATTAGCCATTGTGGATTTGTGGTTTAGTTGAGAGTTTGTGATAATAGTAGAGAGTTTGTGAGAGTAGAGAGTTTGGAGTGCATGAAGTTATAGTGCAAGAATTAGAAATATAGCCGTATTTTGGCCACTTTTTACCATTTTTTCAATTAGAGCACGCTGCTTTCAATACACCGCACGGTTTTATCAAAACCGCGTGGGCCTGAACATAAAGTCCATGCTGCTTTTAGAAAACCGCGCCGTAGGAGCCCATAATTCAGTAAAAGTCCACGCAATATTCGAAAAACCGCGCGGTGTTGGGTAAACCGCGACGTACATTTGATACAACACCAAAACAAACACCAAATTGAAGATACATTTGAAGATATGATACATTTGGTGTTTGGTATTCATTTGGTCTCACCATTAAAGATGCTCTAATGCAACAAACACCGACTATTGTATCATTTAATATATTTGTACAACGATAATCCTATTATATGTATTCTTGGATAAATTAAAGATCCAAGTCACCATTTGTAATATTTTAATCTTTACAGATTTGATTAATTTTGGTAGCATGACTTAGAAGTTTTGAAATGTACATTCTTATCATCTAATGAGTTCTGAACAAAATTAGGGAATTTAGAAACAAAATAAAAAATAAAAATAAATGCAAGACTAACTTATATTTTGCATTCCAAATTACAATTCTTAAAAGTGCTCCTACCTGCTGATGATATACATACTTTTTGGCTCTTGTTTTCCTATGTAGTTTTTACATGGGCCGATATCCTAGCTGCATATGTTATATTTGTCTTGATGACATAGTTTCGGCAGTAAACTGCTTCAACACAACGAGAGCAATAATGGTAAAGAACGCACTAAGAAACAGAGGAATTTGATGTTGGGGGAGATGAAACTGAACCAAATAATGGCTGCCTATGTATCCAAGATCTATTATCTAGGGATCAAGTTTCAACGTAGTTCCTTATGAAAAATAATGTGGTATTTATATAGGTAGAGTAGAGAATCCTTGTAACTCAAGTAATCTTGTTGCTTGAGTAATTGTGATAGAATATAACTGTCAACTGATAATTATCTTTTTGATAAGAAATGAATCTGGACATAAATCAATGTACATTAGTGGCAAGCCATGTGGCTAAGGTTCAGCCTTAGACACATGAGTTAATGGGCCTGTACATTGATCCATGATATTGCTAATTGGGCTTTAGCCCTGTTGATTAAATGAATAAAATAGAGACCCCTACTAATGGACGTTTTCCACGTAGGTGGGGGTTGAAACACCGCCCCCTCTTTGTCATGCGAACAAAGTTCACATGGCAAAGAAGAGAAGAAAAATCAAGGAAAACTTGGAATAAGAAAAGAGTAAGCGGAATGTATAACAAAGTGTCGTGTGAATATAAACGATAGGAAAATGGACAATCGGAAAAAATTCGTGAATTATCGGAAATGAAATAATGTCAAACTAACGTATACGGGACGCATTGTAGTTAAAAAATGGCTGAAAAATGCACAGAAAAAATTTCGAAAGAAATTGATTGCCGAAAACTGTACCGAACGCATTACGTGACAATACGAAAGTTGATTTCGACGACGCGTGCCAGTGGAATAGCGATACTAGGATTAGACCGTTGAAAACTGTCGAGAAAAATTCACCAATTATTGTGAACGAAATAATTGGAATTCGAAAAATGTTCAAGAGTCAAAAATTTGTTCCGAAATAACTAGAAGATATGCACGTGAAAATACCACATAAAAACTAGGACTCCAAAATTAAATCCGGATTGGATAATGTTTATTATCAAGTCTCGCACCTTAAGTCGGTTTGGCTAATAGAATTATACATGGACTGAAATACTGGATCAACGCAAGATCAGGAAAAGAGAAAGAATATAAACAGAAGGAACGTGAGAAAAACCTTAACCAAAACCAGTAAACACCACCGTTTTACTACTACACCATTGTGACAGGGATCATCGAGTTTCCGTACGGTGTCGTCGCTGGTTTCGAAGACGAAAAAAGGTTAGTACTATGTTTGATTATTATACGGTCCTCTGGTTTCAGGCAACTCTTCTTCTCATCTTCTTCATCCCATCTTAACTATCGCACTAGTAAAACTGATCGAAAAGATCACGAAATAAATTGCTCATTCACAAAGCTCACCCTGTTACTTGGACGCCTTCAAAATATTTTGTTGCATCTTGCCTGATACAGCAAGATTTGAGAGCTGCTATACATATACCTGGCGTGTATACACAAGTTCCTTAAGGGAACCGGCAGTGAGCATGAAAACAACCAACTATCGCTATATGTCTAACGCCATGCATGAAAACACATACTTGTTATTAGTCTACTCGTTAACAAGCAGGAACTATCTCACGCCATTAATCTCGGTATAAAAACAGATTTGGTTTGGTTTGTATATAGTTTGGAGGAAGCTCTGAAATTGACCTTTGTTTTTATTTGTGGAAGAAGAAATATTTGTCTTTGGGCGCCAAAATTTAAAAGTGAAAATAACAAACACGATCTGGTTCAAAGTAAAGGAGGGGCACCGTGCCGTGGTCGCGACCGATTTGGTCCGTGAACTTCGGTTTTTTTGCTTTGCTTTTTTTTTTTTATTTTTATTTTTATTTTTATTATATTTATTTTACAGGTAGAAACGACCATATTAAACAGGCAAAAGATAATCAAGAAGAAGAAAACTTGATGACGATCGTAGATTTGGTGAGGTGGAAAGAAGGGGACAAATACAACGAACACACGATGCCACGACGATGGTCACTTAAAGAACTACGGAAAATACTAGTACTCGAGAGATTTGAGATGGACGAAGTTTATACATTTGAAACGAAAGTTGAAGAAGATGAAGTAGTAATGGCTTACTCACAATTAAGTTGCAGGAGTGCAATTCCGTTAAGCAAAGAAATTGCGCAATTATTGAGTTATTTTGGGCTGCCGAAGAAGACGGAGAAAAGTTCGGAGAATATGACAAAGTGGTGGTAAAAAATTCAACAAAGATGATGAAAGGTATGTCAATTTTTTTTTTTCAGTTAGCTTCAAATTTTGGTTAAGTCTGAAAGACTAACGAAAAGATTTGTATTTTCGTCGCAGGTTGAAACGGCGGAATTACGAGCAAAAGATATTGACGAAAAGTTTCGAACGGAAAGATCACAATGCCGTAGAAAAATAAATAAAAAAGCTAAATAAATTTTTCGCTTAGAAAGTTAACGTAATGCGAATTTTTGCCACACGGAGAAACGACGGTTATACGAGCCTCAAAAAGTTTCGCTCAGAAAGATCGGCAGAATGCCTTAGAAAAAATAATGACGCTGATGAAAATTTTCGCTCGAAGAATTTTTTGTAGAAAGATCGGCACAATGCCTTAGGAAAAATAATGAAGCTAACGAAAATTTTCGCTCAGAAATTTTTTCGTAGAAAGATCGGCGCAATGCCTTAGAAAAAATAATGAAGCTGATGAAAATTTTTGCTCGGAAAATTTTTTGTAGAAAGATCGGCACAATGCCTTAGAAAAATAATAAAGCTGAAGGAAAGTTTAACTCGGAAAGTTTTTCGTTCAGAAAGTTCGACTTAATGCCTTATAAAAAATAATGAAGCTGGAGAAAGTTTTCGAGAAGAAAGGTGATGTAATGCGAATTCTCGCTGCACGGAGAAACGGCGGTATTACGAGCAAATTATATTCATAAAGAGTTGACGGAGAAAAGTTTAGCACAGAAAGGCGTCAATAAATGTCGTAGATGAATTAAAGAAGCTGATAGAAGTGTCGTTGAGAAAGAGCGGCACAATGCCTTAGAAAAAGGAATGACTGCGGAAAATAGTTAACCGAAAGCGCTAAGTGAAGCAAATGCAGATTTTGAAGATGAAAATTAAGATTTAATCGAACAACCATAAGACAATTGTGAGACAATTGATTAGGTAATCATGTGAATGTAATACCATAGAGCTAAAACTTCTTTTGATGAAAAAAAAAAAATAAAGATGGGTTTGTTATTGAATATTGTTGTTGTGTCGGATAACATACCGCTGAAAAACCGACAATGTTGTAGATTTATACAATTGAAATGAAATAGAACGAGGCGCCCCATGTAGAGAAAAAATGCCCCCAATGCTAACTTAACTCGGCAAAATTAGACTAAGCGAGTGTAAAACGTTTGAACCGATCGACAAAATGAAACGCGATGACTTAGTCGGATATTGTCGTAGTGATAGTAACGGACTAAGCGAGCGTAAAAACGTTCAAACTTAGACTGGCGAAGTTAAATGTAGTAACTTCGTCAAATTTTGTTGTAGCGATAGTAATTACTAAGCGAGCGTAAAAAGCGTTCAAACTTAGACTGACAAAGCTAAATGTGGTAACTTCGTCAGATTTTTTCGTAATGATAGTAATGAACTAAGCGAGCGTAAAAGCGTTCAAACTTAAGCTGACGAAGCTAAATGTGGTAACTTCGTCAGATTTTTTTCTTAATGATAGTAATGAACTAAGCGAGCGTAAAAGCGTTCAAACTTAAGCTGACGAAGCTAAATGTGGTAACCGCCGATTTTTTTAAATAATGATAGTAATGAACTAAGCGAGTGTAAAAACGTTCAAACTTAGACTGACGAAAAGATGACTGCAAAAGTGATGTGTCAAGCCCTTCGCTTCTAACGGCGGCGGAGAGATAAGCCAATGAATCTGCATGACGTAAGTCATTTCGGGGTCTTTGAGTGATAGAGATGCTATCAAATTGTCGAGCAAGACTATGTATCAAACTAAGATAAGTCGCCATACGCTCATCTCTTGCTTCAAAAGACCCACCAAATTGATTTGCAACAAGGCGAGAATCCGTGTATAAGTGGAGCTTTCGCACCCCAAGTGTCAAAGCTGTTCTCAAGGCACAAATGACATCCTCATACTCGACTTCGTTATTTGAAGCGGTGAAGGCAAGTCGCACAGATTTCCCAATCTTTTCTCCGTCGGGTTTAACAAAAACACATCCAATTCCAGACCCAGATTTACTATGGGAGCCATCTGAGTAAACAATACATAGGTCAATGGGATTAGGAATTGCGTTTTCATGTTGGTCTTCGTCTTCCCCAGTTAGCGGCGGCAGAATGTCTTCCATAGATTCTTCCTGGCGCAAGAAATCGTCAATAGGAGAATCATCAATCGAAAAATCAGCTATCAAAGAAGCCAGAGCATATCCTTTTTCAGTAGTACGACTTTCAAAGATATTGCTATATGCATTAAGATAACTTTCCCATTCAGCTAATCTACTTGATTCTGATAAAAAAGACGGGTCTACCATCATCAATGAAAAGAAACGGACTAACTTGAAAGGTTGAGTTGTTGTAATGCCGGTATATGCCACTAGGTTGACCCGTTGAAGGACTTGTCAATATAGGAGGACGGACCAAGTATTTCTTCAGTTGTTGCAATGCCATCTCACAATCAATGTTCCAAGTTGCCGCCCTCTTTAAAGTCTGGAAGAAGGGATGACAACGATCGGAATATTTAGAAATAAATCTATGAAAAGCGGCAAGCCGACCAGTAAGTCGTTTAATTTCCTTCTTATTTTTGGGTGATGGCATATGAATAACGGCGCGTATCTGATCAGGATTAGCCTTAATACCTCTACGAGTCATGAGGTATCCAAGAAATTTTCCAGAAGAGATGCCCAAAAGAACATTTGGCGGGATTGAGTCTCATGTTATACTTGTTAAGCCTATCAAAAACAAATTAAAGATCGGAAAGATGATCACCCGTATCCTTCGATTTAACGGCTATATCATCGATATAAGCTTCCATTATTTTCACCAGCAGATCGGAAAAAATTGTATTGAAGAGTGAAATCCATTTCACCCAGAAGATTTAAATAGACAGACGCCCCCGGTCGAGCCTATGTGGAAAATGACACCTACCATTACCTCTTACAAGAGTTAGAGATTTTAGGCGGTACACACGTTCAGGTCCAACTGGAGATTGTCTTTTTCTTTGCGTGTAACCAGCCTATCTAGGTCGGTAGTTTGTCTGGGATTGTGGTCTTCCCTCTAGTTGCTTCTGTGACACTTTCTTTCCCTGCACGGTCGGACTATGCGGGATGGCGATTTTTCTCAAATCTGAGGTCGGCCTTCCCTGTCGTCGGTCGGTCCCGATCTAGGATAAAGGTTTCCCTTATACTTTCTTCCGTGACACCTTCTTTCCCCAATGCGGGTCGGTTTATGCGGGATGGCGATTTTTCTCAAATCTGCGAGGGTCGGCCTTCCTTGTCGGTCGGTCCGATCTAGGATGAAGGTTTTCCTTATACTTTTCTTTCGTGACACCTTCTTCCCCGCAATGCGGTCGAACCTCGTCTAGGATGGTGATTTTCCTCAAATCTGCGAGGTCGGCCTTCCCTGTCAGGTCGGTCCAGTTTAGGATGAAGGTTTTCCTTATACTTTCTTCCGTGATGCCTTCTTTCCCTGTCTGGTCGAACCTGTCTAGGATGGTGATTTTCCTCAAATCTGCGAGGTTGGCCTTCCATGTCAGGTCGGTCTAGTCTAGGATGAAGGTTTTCCTTATACTTTCTTCCGTGACGCCTTCTTTCGGAGGCGTTTCTACCACCGTTTGCGGTAGCGGTGGCGGCGGTGCTGCTGCCTTCCGGAACCTAGTAACAAAAGTACGTAACTTGTCGTCACGTTGTTGCTTGATGTTCAAAAGTGAGTCGACATCCTTTGGCGTCTTGCAATTGTGGCAGAAACGATTAATAAACTGATTTTCTAGTTTATTGTATTGGTGAATTGATCTTGAAGGCAACTCACTAAACCAGCGTAATGCTTCTCCCTTTAGAGTTGATGGAAAGAGCTTACACATGAGCGGATAATCTCCACCCCATAACACCAACTTATTTTTGAACGATAGAACATGCAAGACAGGATCTCCTTCCGAGTCTCTATCGTTAAGTTATTTTGCAATCAACTCTTTCAACTGTTGTTCTGTTAGAGTTACAGTATTGGCTCGAACAACTGGACACCCCCGGTCGTTCCCATGTGGAGAAGGATACCTTCCATTATCTCTTATTGGAGTTAGAGATATTTGGAGGTACGCACGATCAGCTCCGACCGGTGATTGTCTTTGTCTATCCCTGTAACCAGCCTATCTAGGCCGGTAGTCACCTTTGGCCGGGTGGTCAAAATAATTATACCACTTCTCCATGTTTTGTTGCTCTTGTCTGGGATGCCCGCCTTCCCAGTCATGTCGGACATATCTCGGTTGGTCTTCCTTCCCGAAATTGCTTCTCAGAGGTAAATCTTCCCTTTTAGATTGGACATGTCTAGGGTAGTAGTTATCCATTCCAATCCGATTCTCCCCATAAGTACGGGTAATAGGGTCATTACTCTTAGAGCGTGCACTGGTTGATTGTGTTTGAGAAATAACACGTTGCTGAGGACGATGAAGTGGATCTTCAAGACGGTCCCATACACTAGAATGGCCTGCGTCCCTTTGTGGTCGCCTTGATGTTGTTGAATTTGTAGCATCATCCACCGGCCTTTGCCTCTTTGCCAGCTTCCTTCTCAAGTTCCTATTTAAATTTTTGACTCGTCGTAACTCACGCTCAACCGTATTAGGGGTGAATTGGTTTACATTACTATCACCTTTTCCGTTAGTTGGTGTGAGAGTAATGTCCACGCCCATATCCATGTCAACTGAAGGATCGACATGGACAGGGCGGACCGTATAGAGGATTTCCGACTTGTCGGTTTTCTTGTTGCAAAGATCGTTAGGGTTGGTGCGGTGGTTATCGCGCCTTTGGCGGTGGCGGTGGCGGTGGCGGTTGTGCTGCTACAGTCGGATGTTGAGAATTGATCCTACCACTAGGAGCAACTTGATTGTTCAACGATTCTTGCATTGGCCGATTTGAATTTCGAGGGTTGCGAGTATTATTAGTAGGAGGAATATGTCGACTATTTGGTCTGCTTCTTGTGCTTACCATCTTGATTGTTTCACGTGGTCGTGGGTTCGGTCCCCACAAACGGCGCCACTTATGTTTCGGCAGTAAACTGCTTCAACACAACGAGAGCAATAATGGTAAAGAACGCACTAAGAAACAGAGGAATTTGATGTTGGGGGAGATGAAACTGAACCAAATAATGGCTGCCTACGTACCCAAGATCTATTATCTAGGGATCAAGTTTCAACGTAGTTCCTTATGAAAAATAATGTGGTATTTATATAGGTAGAGTAGAGAATCCTTGTAACTCAAGTAATCTTGTTGCTTGAGTAATTGTGATAGAATATAACTGTCAACCGATAATTATCTTTTGATAAGAAATGATCACGGACATAAATCAATGTACATTAGTGGCAAGCCATGTGGCTAAGGTTTTTAGACACACATGAGTTAATGGGCCTGTACATTGATCCATGATATTGCGAATTGGGCTTTAGCCCTGTTGATTAAATGAATAAAATAGAGACCCCTACTAATGGACATTTTCCACGTAGGTGGGGGTCGAAACAACATACCCGACCGATGTATGGAAGTTGAACTTCACCCATGCCGCAGCTATAGTCAATCTGTTTCAGGGTGTCACAACAATAATGCCAATTGGAATTTCCTTCCTAGTTGAAAGCTTTACCGGTAACTATTGGATGCTTTTAGTCTCTAGTGTGGCCTATAACATTGTAAGTTCTTCCAACATGTTTCTTAAAGCCCATGGTTATCTATGAATGATGATTTTCGTGTGAATTTTCAAACTCATTATACCATCAAAGGAAGATTGTTATTATATATAGGGTTAACGAGTGTTAGTGGTGATGCTAAGAGAGTTGTGACATTGTTGTAATAGGAAAACTAAGAAGGAAAAGAATGGAGAAGAGTGGAGGCTGGGAGAATAGGGTTCGAGAGTGTTATTTTTCTATCCCTTAGTTCATATATTTATACTTAACTTACTTGGGTGTCAAGTTACTCAAAACAGCAACTACTAAATACGTATTCACACTTATAGAAACGTGTGATACTTTACATACTTTAACACTCCCTCTCAAGTTGTAATTATGCAAATTATGTATATTACAACTTGGATGACAGAAATAAAGATAAGAATATTGTTCCTCCTTTCGTCATAGAATTGTTTTTAGTTTAAGAACTCGAACAACTGTTGAGACGTTCTAGAAAATGAAACTGTCAGTTGGGCCTAACCTGAATACTGAAGTAGTCCCATAGTCACAAACTGTAACCATAACACATGTTTAGTGGTGCACTGCTTGGTTGCTGCTCACTCCATTTGCTATTATGACTGTCACAATACAAATTGCAAATAATAACACTGATTTGATTTGCGCTTCTTGGTTGCTACTATTAATCACTGTTGAAGTCAACAAAATACTGTTTTGGGTACTCCTAAATATTGAATACTGAAGAGTGCAATTAATGCTTGACTGCTACATGAATAATGAAGACTGCAGTTTAGGCATGACTGCTATTTGAATATATAAGTGCAGTTTAGGCTTGACTACTACCTGTTGAATAGATAAGTGCAGTTTAAGCATGACTACTACTGGAAACATGAGTGCAGTTTAGGCTTGACTGCTACATGAATAGATGAGTGCAGTTTAGGCATGATTGCTATCGGAAACATGAGTGCAGTTTAGTCTTGACTGCTACCTGAATAGATGAGTGCAGTTTAGGCATGATTGCTACCTGAGAGCTAAATAGTGCAGTTAAGGCGTGACTGCAACCTGAGTGATGAATACTTAATAGTGGGGATGTCATTGCTCATACTGTTGAGATGCCAAGAGGGGGAGGGGCACGCCCGGATAAAGTGAGTACTCCAAGACATGATGGAATATGAAGACATGAGTACTCTTCCACATATGTCTCCATATTCTCTTTGCCTCAAATACTACTCAATGTCCTCATATCTCCATATTCTCCCCCCTCAAGTTGGAATATATAAGTCTGAGTTGGAACATACAAAGACTTGTTTATTCCGACTTGAACTTGAAACGGAAGAAACCAAATACCAACGCAAACAAAAAACTAACCATCCCCAAAGTTATACAGCCAACAAATACCCACTTCAAAGAACAAAGCAAAACAAGAGATACTTAGAGTAGGTGGATAACTACCACAAAACATAGCTGAGCATTTTAACAAACATGTAACTTGGATGCGGAAACGGAAGACAAATACTTTGTTCACCAATACGACTAAATACCAACCAATGCCCACTTTAAATAACAATACTCCATACTCCAATAGACAAAGCATAGGCTAGAAAATATTTGAACAGGTGAATAGTGGCTTGAACAGTACCTCGGACAGTAGCGAGGAATAGTGCCGTGAACAGTACCTCGAACACAAGAGCATAAAAAAAAATCAACGAGAACAGCACCAGATCTGCTCGTCGGAAAATAAAATCTCCAACTCAAAGAAACATTTATCACCAAAAATAATAAAAGGCAGATAAGCTTGAGCCTTGTCAACTAAAGAGCTTTCAAAAAGAGTTCATCTAGAGAAAGAGAAGACTAGATTAGCAAACACCGGCAGAAATGTGTTATTTCATACAGATGGGCGCACGCCTATGATTGAGGGCAAAAGTATAGGCGCTCCCCTATGAATCGAGACAGAAGAACTTCAAACTTTGTTGGTCTTTTCTTATGAGAAAGATTAAAACTTGAATACTCTGAAAACTAAAAAAGAATTGATTTTTTTTTTCTTGTATATTGATTTTGAGGATACCTCTCATAACATACCACTAAACTTAGATTACCTGATGCTTCGATACTATGTTAGTGGTGATATTAGGAGAGTTGTGACATTGTTATAAT
Source organism: Coptis chinensis (assembly GCF_015680905.1). Lineage (NCBI taxonomy): Eukaryota > Viridiplantae > Streptophyta > Magnoliopsida > Ranunculales > Ranunculaceae > Coptis > Coptis chinensis. The sequence continues at coordinate 77,379,570 of NC_141463.1, read as the reverse complement.
AGGAAAACCAAGAATGAGAAGAATGGAGAAGAGTGGAAGCTGGGAGAATAGGGTTCAAGAGTGTTATTTCTCTATCCCTTAGTTCATATATTTATACTTGACTTACTTAGGTGTCAAGCTACTCAAAACAATAACTACTAAATACGTATCCACACTTATAGAAACGTGGGATACTTTACATACTTCAACAACAAGTATTACCACCCCCCCCTACAAAAAAAAAAAAAAAAATCAAATTGGGGGTTGACAGTGTTCTTTTTGTGTGTATTTGGGGGGAGACCCTAATTTCCCATCTAGTGGGGGGGAAATCCTAATTGGCTCATCTAGGAAGGGGTAATACTCGTTAACCCTTATATATATATAAAGTGGAAATGTATACGCAGTAGTTAAGTCAAAGTGGTACATACCATACCTTTCATATTCACTCCTAGAATGCATTGTCAGAAATGCTATAAAAAAGTTTGAAAAAAAAATTGTTTGTTTCCATCCAAAGCTAACAGTAAATATCTTCAAGATCCTAGAATATATTCTCACCAATGATTCCTAAATTTTTGCAGGGTCTAGGATTTTTATCAATGTCAACCCCTCCGGTTCTTTCAAAGGCCACAGGGACATGTAGCACATATGAAACTGCATGTGTTAGTGATGTACAAAAAATACTTCTTTACACGGCATTACCTTAAATAGCAGTTGGCGTAGCTGGTCACTTGGTATCTTTAGAAGCATTCATAGCATAACAAAATCAAGATGATTGTAGAGGTGCAGATTTGTATCTACGACCTGATGTTAAGGTTGATAGGGAATGGATGCACTCTTTCTTGGGATAAGAATTGCCTACATGTCAAGTTTTTTGGGTGAACTTGAATCAAGTCTTACGTAGTTCATCTCTATCTACTTATAGATGTTTGAGCTGACCTTCTTTATTTGCTCCAGGCTGTTATCAAGTGTAGATCCATATTTTGTACTATCTTGATGATCCATCATTACTTCTGCTGTTACAAAGTAAATGTCTCCTTCATTGGTGCGCCGACTAAGCCTCAGGATCGCGGTAGATCATTTGTTTCCATGTATGGCTGTATCTGATATTTGGGACGAGCTGAGTTTGGGTCGTTGTTACGTCCTGGTGGCGTAGTATGACCTAGAGATATACGAGCTGTGAAGATACGACCTGGACACGTGTGCTATAGTGATGGTTTTAGAGCGGAGCCTTACAATGATCAAACTGATACAGCAGAGGCAGAAAGCAACACTGCTTTTGCACTTCTGAGCATTGTTGCAGTGATTTTAGTCCCAGTAGTAAGTGGGTTTGCACTTCCTTATATAAAGCCTTGGTCCATTCGTTTTGGTATTCCAGCAATATGTACTTTGGTCGCGATGCTTGTGTTTATCAGTGGGACAGGCTCATATGTACATGTGAAACCGAAGGGGAGTACTCTCACACGCGTTTGTCGAGTCTTTGTGGCCTCTACGCTCAAGATTCATATTCGTCACCCAAATGATGTTTCTGAACTCTATGAGAAGCGTGACCTTAATGAAGAGTTGGTGCCTAACGTTGCTCTAAGAGATAAGGATAATTTGAAGCGTAGCACCCGTGGGCAAGGTGCGAAAAGTGCTTTCTCTTCTTTCTCTAACATTTGATAGTAAGGATATAGAATTAAAAGTCTAAACAATAATGCGAGTAACTCAGATCTTTTATGCTGCAATAAAGTGATATTCGTTCTCCTTCAGCAAGGTGCCCTCTAAATATTCTACTGCAGGGTACTCTGCCTATGAATATGCCTGGAGTCTCCAATTGCTTGAACATGTTGTGATGTGCATATTTCGCTGAAATGTAGCGAAATAAAAACTGAAAACGCTGTGGCTAGAAAGAAAATCTTAGTTTATCTATGTGAGGACTGAGGTGCGGTTTTAAACTATTTGAGATGTTGACTTGCAAATAAAATTTTGATGTAAACCAGGTGCCTAGACAAGGCTGCCATCATCAAACCCTCACAATCACTAGAAGTCTAGAAGCCCAAGAGAAGAATAGATGGACGCTTTGTACAGTTACAGAAGTGGAGGAAACTAAGACTACCGTTCACATGATTCCTATGTGGATAACGTTTATTGCAATTGGTCTAATAATGTCTATAGGGAACACTTTCTTTCTTGAGCAAGCGAACAAAATGAACCGTAAAGTTGGAAAGCTCAAAGTACCATTACCAACATTCTTAATGTTCTATGATATGACAAAGTCTCAGGTTACAAAGTTCTACAAGGCTATGGAAAATGGTTTGAGTGAATCTAGAAGAAAATTTGCACCAGCAATTGGGATTGCACTTGGAATGATACTAGCCGTACTATGTTGTATTACTGCTGCAAAGGTTGAGGAAAGAAGGATAAGTGTGATTAAAAAGCATGGTTTGCTAGAGAAGCCTGACAACACAATCCCCATGACCATATTTTGGCTACTTCCACAGTTTTTACTTCTTGGCGGAGTTGATGCACTTGCTTGTGAGAGCGTTGCAAGTTTTTTCCATGGTCAAGTTCCCGCTTCAATGAAGAACTACATGATTTTATTCACTGAGGCTGTTTTTGGAGCAGGAATAGTAGGGGAGGTTCTTTCTGTTTTTGTAGTTGGTAGGATAAGTGAACAAGGAGGACAACCGAGCTGGTTTGGGGATACTCTAAACAAAAGCCGCTTGGATAATTACTATTGGACATTGGCAGCATTAAGCTTGATCAACCTTTTTCTTTATGCCATGATTGCAATTTTGTATGCCTATAGGGATTCAGAAACAGACGAGGACCAAACAGCAGCCCAAGAAGGATTTTGGACAGTTGTTTTGCTGTTGTTAGAAAATCCTTATTTGGTACCCATTTTGGAGTAATGAAGATTCAACATGAAATGACATAATTAAGAATCTTGTATACCTCAGAGATGATTAGAGTTTAATCCAAATCAATCGTTTGATAATGTGTAGAAGCACTTGACTATTGCGTCGGTCGCAGAGTGCCAGAGTATTGTCTTTAGTGTTGAAGTCGAAATCAGTGAAATATATATATTGTCAAGTAGAAAAGCTGCTACTACTAAGCTTCAATTTCTTCTTTAAAAAGCATGCACTTTTTCTAGTATCTGTTTTATCATCATCATATTCATCATAACCTTGTCTCTAATATGCTGAATTTCTGCACAAACACAATGCAAAATAAATGTTTTAAATCTCATAGATCATAGTAGTTTTACAAGAGAAGATTATAAAAATAAACAGGTTGTATAGAAGAAGCGAAAGTACTGACCAAAGCGAAGTAACTTTTCGTTACATTAATTGTAAAATCCTACGAATTAAATATTTCTCCCGAACACAATAACGGTTATGTTATACAAGACTACAACAGATTTTAGGCCCTAAACCTTCTCTTTTCCCATCCCTTTATATGCATTTACACAGCTTATTTAGTTTTCATATCAGTTAATTGGATTGGCAGGTCTCTTTGTATCAAAAATCATGAAAGAGAATTTCTAGGTGCAGCAGCGGGAGGTTTAGGAATCACAACCAATTAAATTGCTGAAACCTATGCTATTGTGGAAGGAGTCAAGAAAGCTTTGGAATTAAGATGGAGACACATTTGGGTCGAATCTGATTCTTCCTTGGTTGTGAAAGCATTCCAGACAGGTCAAGTGCACTGGCGAGTAAGGTCAGCATGGCAGATACGACAAGAGCAAGCACTATGGATCAATGTCACTCCAATATGGAGAGAAACTAACTCTGGAGCGGATAGCTGTGCAAGACATGGAGTGTCATTGCTTAAGGGTCGAAAAGTATGGTGGGAAGTCCGACCTCCATTCATGAGAAATCTGGAGAATCACTATACCACCTACTTTAGGTCCATAAATTAACCTTTGATGTATTGAGAAGGGTACACACAGACACATGATATCCTTCTTCAGATCATATTTCTCTTATTTTTTCTCCTTGTAATCTTTATTCTATTTACATTAATCAATTACCCTTTTAGCCAAAAAAAAAAATGCTGGACAAATTTTGCCAGAAGGCCATCTCTGGAATTGGTGGATGATTAGAAAATAGAAAGCAGGGTTTATTTTTCATTTCAAATCACAGTAGTGGTTGTGCTCCTTGTCCTAATTACAGGTATCAAAGTCCTTTCATTTGTAAACCCCTGTTCAATACGTTTTTGGGTTCCGGCAACATAGACTGTAACTGCAACAATATAATTGTCAGCGGATCTGGTTCCTATGTCCTTGTGAAACCAGTAGGAAGTCCGATCCCTTCACGCGTGTGACCCGTGTGTTTGTGGCTTCTGCACTGAAGATACATATTCCTTGCATAAAGGTTGAACAACAACTCTATGAAGACTATTAACGACGTTCAAAATAACTGGTGTGTTACACAAGTACGTGGACTCAGGTGCATATACCTCTCATTCTCTAACTCATTACGGAATTGTAAAACAGACTTGCCTGCCTTACTTAAAGATGTGCCACTGTGCCTAACAAGCATTTTCTTATAGAGACGTTTCACGACTAGTGCGAGCCAACGCAGGACATTTTGTCATTGTGCATCTGAACGGTAACACGTTCGTAGGTTTGTTTGCTATAGCCTATAGGCAAAGCCATTTTGATTCTAGTTAAATATGTGTCATGGGCATATTTGGTGTTAAACCAACAAAAAAAAATTGATCAATTTTTTTGTAATTGATCAAGTTTACATTATAAACAAGTATGCTTTGGGGAGTAAACTCCCGACAGGCCTCACGAGGACAAGAAAGAAAGACAGAAATTTGGATGACCTTGAATTCAGGCGTGCAAATTTTTTAACAGTAAATGAAGACTAGGTCTTATACATTTGATTTAGGTCTTGCACTGTTATTTTAGTCGTTGCGCGAGTATCACTGAAAAACATTTCTGTCTGTAAGGTGTACGAGTGTATCTGAGTTGGGATCCCCACCTCTTTTTTAAATCTAGCTAGTCTCTTCTTTCTGAAATACTTGGAAATGCAATAGACACATTCCAAGGATTTGATTAACGTAGACGATATGTAAAGGACACTGGTACCCAAGCACAGAAGCATTGCTTGTTCTCTTTCTCCATGCCCTTGGCCATTAGCCAACGAGCATAGTTGGATGAAATGTAAACTAGAGAATTTCACTTAGATGTAAGTTCTAGAGTTCATTGTGTCCAGCTGCTCTCATGCACCCCCAATCTGCGAGTTTTGATTAATACGAGAGGATATATGAAATGTTTAGTGATCCTCAAATGTTCTATCCTATAAGCCAGTAATTTGATTACTCTGAGAAGTATATGCTTCTCAGCTCTGATATGGTTCTGTTTATGTTATTTGAAACTTGATTCAAGGTTACTGTTGAGCAACCTGTTCTATATTCTAATATGCACTCGATAACTCATTATTCTTAAGCTCAATGAATACCATTATACACTTTTCTTCAAAATCACTACCTTACATAAATGTGCTTGATAACCCTGTTTGCTATTGACCATTTCTTCTATTATTAGACTAGCGTTTGAACAAATCTTAAGTGTTCCAATTTCCCTAATGGTTAAATCACCTTCTTCTTTTTTTGGGCAATTTAGGGTTTTCAGTTGATGTTGTATAATCATTTTGCATATGGTCAGTTGATATGGTTTCAAAATTCATTTTGAGAAGCTAAATTTCCTAATATTGTATAAGTAGGAAGTAACATTAAAAGATTCTTAGTTTGAAGTTATCATACTTGGAGAATCTGTACAGGAATTATTTTTATTTCGCCCTTCTAACTCTTGGAACTATATTCGTTTGTCGTTTGATGCTCTTACGTTTGACTAAACTGATACTAAAATGTTTTCAAAACAGTAAAGATAACATAAACATACAAGGTCTTCATGTGAGTTGTGGAGTTTAATTTTTCTTAACGAAAGCATTTGAATTCGTATATGTAATTGTTGTTATTGTAATTTTTAAGACTTTAAGAAGATGATCCATGCAACCGCAAAGAAGAATATGCCTAGGGAATGGTTGAAGCACGCAAAACGGATTTCGAGTATAGGTTTTTCATGTAGAGCAAGTAAAACAAGTGAAGACAACAAATTCCCTCGGACCCAACTCATATTAAAATGTTAAAAACTGATTCTTATGACTTTGCTTAGACCAAGTTAGGAATGTGTCTTATGCTCTAACTCTTATAATTATTCAAACAACTTAAAGAGAGTGGGAGATGAACTAATAAAGTATAGTTTGCCAAAGACAGGACAGGAGGAAAACAAGTTGTTTCACTTTTTGTTAGACATTTGGTGACCTGAACTTGGTGGTTGTGTCTTAATATCTGTCCCTATAACCTTAAAAGGTGTTTGAATCTAAACATTATATGACTGGATCTGTTGAGAGTCAACAAAGTGAAAATCATGGAGATAAAACAATTTGATTTGTCGTAAGAGTCTACTTTGACGTCTAGAAACTGCAGTGCAGAAACTGTTGTTGGTGTTAACCAAGTGCTTCTTAATCAGTTCATTACAGTATTCGACACACCAACTTAAGTTAGATCGACACTTGGTTCTCAGCTGACAATTCATATATGACACAAAAATGTTGTTCCACTTTAGAGCACATACTCTTTTTCAAGCATCGATCTCAAGTGGGGATATTTGAGAAAGTAGACACAACTGACTTTATGCAATTATGCATTTGACCAAAATCAGATGATAAGTGAAGTTCTCTATAGTCTATATATCCATCTAATATGTATCACCTCTTACATCAGGGGAAGACCCCCTTTTTGCTTCATAAAATGTTCAGTGAACTGCATATATGTCTAGTATGAGTCACGAGTTAATACACAATGCATGGTTTGTATCAAGTTTATGTGGTTGAAACGTACGGCTCATACGTTTATCCATTGAAACTGTCTTCGTATCTAAATTTAGTTCTGTAATCACAGTTAACGTCCCACAGAAAAGAATAAACATTTAACATTGATAAGCATTATGCAACATTATACAATTTACAAGTGTTTTTCAGAAAGCACATTATGCATACGGCGCACGATAGTCTATAGCATCACGTTTTACGTGAGTCAAAAGCTTATTATGCATACAGTGCAATATAGTCTACAGCATCAAATTCTAAGTGATATGCACGGCGCAATGGATCTAAACACTACAATTACTTAGCTAATCAGAAATGTTCACAATTTTCACTCCAAAATCTCAACATTGTCGGAATCAGAAATGCTCTGTTGGATTTATTCTCTAGTCTAGATTTTATATAACAAAAACAATATAAAACTGATCTAAAGTTTTTGAAAACTTACTGTCTGTCTCTCCTCGGTGATCTGAACGTTGAACAGTGGCAGCTTTTATGGATGTCTCTCTACACAAAAAAAACAAAACAAAACACTACCACTATCAAATCCCTCCTAGAATCAAACCAAACTCAAATAAACAATTCTAACCAACCCCTCAACTTCATTAAACTAAGAAACAAAAGCATAAAAGATATAATCATATTCCATGTATAAATGTGCGCAGAAATGTCGATTATTTTGAGTTCAGAACAAGAAGATCAGAAGTGAGACAGAGTTTTGCAGGAAAGAAGAAGAAGAAAAGTAGATATGGAAGAAGGGATGTCAGGTTTTTATATTAGAGCAACTGGAGGTAGAAACAGTAGTGGTAATGTTGGAGGAACTAAGTGTGGAAGATGGAATCCGACAGCAGAACAAGTTAAAGTTCTGACTGATTTGTTTCGGTCTGGACTACGAACTCCAAGTACTGATCAGATACAAAAGATTTCTTCTCAACTCAGCTTTTATGGTAAGATAGAAAGTAAGAATGTTTTCTATTGGTTTCAAAACCATAAAGCCAGAGAAAGACAGAAACGTCGTAGAGTATCTGTTGATGATGATGGAGCCTTAAAGGAAGCTGATGAGAAACCTTTACCTGCAACATGTAAGTTTCGAAGAATGTAAATAGCAATGAATCAACATTTTAAGATTCTACTTTCTTAATTAGCTTTCTGCTCGTTGGCAAATACTTAGTTACTTTAGCGTATGGTCTCAGAGCGGAGAGCTAGTTACTTAGTGTTGGATCTTCCTAATACAGTAGTATAGACTTTTGGATTTTAAATAAGCTATTTGTATTGTTTTGCAGATTTTACAGAGATTGATCAAGTTACTGAGCCCAAAAGAGTGACCGAAACACTTCAGTTATTTCCATTGAATTCTTATGATGAACTGGAACCAGAGAAGCTAAGAATATGCCGAAATGAATGGACGGAAAATACAGCATATGCGTGGTGTGGCATGGAGAGTGAGATTGGTTATCCACCATTAGATCTTCGTTTGAGTTTTTTGTAATGAGAATGACCATGAAATAAAAATATTGAGAGTACGTTCCAAAAATGAATTCTGAATTCTAAACAATTTTTTTTTCTTCTTTGTGCATGTTTTTTCACTTTTTTGTATTTCCAGGGATTCACTTTTTTCCTTTTTATTCAACTACAAACACGAGTGGAGGTTATAAATGGCTCTAACATTCTCTTCTTTGTTCCTATATATGTTTATTTTGTTGGTTTAAGATGCTCGGAATTCGATCAAACACTTCAAACTTAAATGAGTCATACAATGTCTTGCTATGTGTTCTTTGTTTCCAAGTTAGGACTCGGATTTGGGCATGCAATATGCAACTGTCCCGATGAACTGAACTCCCAAGCCTCATCTGTTTATGATCTTGGTCTTTATTATGCAAGTGCTCGCTTCTTGTTTGTGTAAGTTTTATGACGTTTTGTCAAGCAATTCACCAAACAAACACCACGAGAAAGCAACTAAGTATCACTAAAATCCATATGTTCATCTCAACTGACTAGCTATCCCATATATCTTTATTCTATAAATTTCAAAACATATGGTCTATGATCCTTGCACTTGCTATCAGGGCCGGAAACAGGATGTTATTGTAGAAAGTAATTTAGGGAAAAGTTAAGTGAATGAGAAAGCTCATCACTTATATTTATAGAATCATAATAGAAACCCTAGAAAGGATAATAAAGTAATTACAAAGGTAATATAGGAAAAATACTATAATAGCCCTGCTAACACTCCCCCTCAAGCTGGACTATGGATATCACACATACCCAGCTTGGACAAAACATCCGAAAATAGTCTACTACTAAGCGCGCCAGAAGAAAGTCCAGAAGTGGCTTTGAGATGTCGGAACATATAAAGCACAAATTTGTCCAGAAGTCACTTTCTCACGTAGAAAGTACCGATCAACCTCTATATGTCTAGTACGATCATGTTGCACAGGATTAGCCAAAATGCTAAGAGCAGACTTGTTGTCACAGTAAAGCGTCATCGGAAGAGAGACATGTAGATGAAGGTCTCGTAGAAGACGTTTTAGCCATATCAGCTCACATACACCTTGGGCCATGCATGCGTACTCTGCCGACCTTTGGACCTAGAAACAACATCTTGTTTCTTACTTCCGCCATGTAACCAAATTACCACCAATAGTGGTATTAATACCAGTAGATCGACGATCGGATCTACAACCTTCATAGTCGAAGATCGGTCCACGCCTCGGCCGAGAATGACCATTATCTCGAAACAAAAGGCCACGTCCAGGACATCCTTTGAGATAACGAAGCACACGAATAGTTGCCTGAAGATGAGGAATGCGCGGCTTGTGCATAAACTGACTGAGAACGCCAACCACATATGTAATATCAGGACGGGTAAGAGAAAGATAGAGGAGCTTCCCAAGAAGCCGCTGATACTGACCAATGTCGTCCAACAACTCCCCATCATAGTCGGCTAGGTGATGGTTCTGTTCAATAGGTGTCTCAGCAGGACGACATGCAAGTTGCCCTGAAGCAGAGAGAAGATCAAAAATATACTTTCTCTGAGAGATAAAAATACCAGAACTAGAACGAGCAACCTCAATCCCAAGGAAGTAACGCAAGGGGCGAGATCGTCACTGAAAAGTGTATCGAGATAGGATTTCAGGTCACTAATACCCGAACATCATCGCCAAATTAATAACAATATCGCCCACATAAACAAGCAATACAACAATCTTCGTGTGCGAGTGTCTAAGAAACAAGGTGTGGTCACTTGACTCACGAACATATCCATATGCAGTCATGGCTGTAGCAAATGTTTCAGCCCAAGTGCGAGGAGACTGCTTAAGCCCATAAATAGACTTTTTCAACCGGCACACCAAGCCCGAAGTAGAAGAACGGAAACCAGGTGGTGAAGACATATACACCTCTTCTTGTAAAGCCCCATTGAGAAAGGCATTTTTTACATCCATCTGAAAAAGGGGCCATGACTTGGACGCAAAGAAGAGAAAAATAACTCAAATCAGATTCATCTTGCCCACGAGGAGCAAAGGTCTCCTGATAATCAACCCCATGAATCTGTGCATACCCCTTAGCAACCAACCGAGCCTTGTACCTACTAACTGTTCCATCTGGGTTTTGTTTCACCGTGAAAACCCATTTACACCCGACTGCTCTACGGCCAGGCGGAAGAGAAACCAAGACCCAAGTATTATTGACCTCTAATGCATGTAATTCCTCCAACATCGCAGCCTTCCAATGAGGGCCAACCTCTGCCACATGCGTGGTATATCAACCAATGAGAGAGAAGCCTGAAAAGATCTGTAACTAGGAGACAAACGATGATCTGAAGTATAATTAGTGATAGAATAAGCTACAGTATTAGCATATCTAGGCGGCATTCTTGCGATGCGCTTCTCTTTCGAGCAACGACAATAGGTGGAGTATCGAGTTATATCAACAACCGGTAAATCAACATCAATAGTAACTAGTCTGGGAGGGATATGAGATGGCTCAATACCGTAAAAGTGAATCGATTGGCGAGTGGTGAACACGGAGAAGTAGAAGATGTCGGGCGATCGGTGGAGAAGGTTGGCCCTAGATATCGGCAGTATAGACACGTAAAGGAGGTGAAACCAAATGTGGAACGGAGGGGAGACTATAGGCTCGGTGAACACTCATCGGAAGTGGAAAAGAAATAGGAACCGAATGTGAATTTCATGAGGAAAGGGAGTACCGGAAACCACTCCCCAGATAGAACATCACCGAAAAGAATGGAGCATGTTGAAGAAGAAGGTAACGCCCATGGAGATGAAACAACGACGCGATGAGGGGTGATAACACCGATAACCCTTTCCGAGTATGAGAGTAACCCAGGAACACACATTTCAAAGCACGTGGATCTAGTTTAGAGATAGACACGGTGACTTGGATCTAAAACAAACACACCCATAAACACGAGGTGGGATTTGAAAAACGAAACGATCGGGATGAATAATGGAATACGGGGGAGAAAGCCAAAAGCTCGAGATGGAGAACGGTTAATGAGATACACCGCCGTAGTAAGACTGACATCGACCAGAAACGTGAAGGAACATTCATGCCAATAGACATAGCACGAGCAAGATCAAGAATATGACGTTTTTCTTTTCGACTTGCCATTTTTAACGTGGAGTTTGAGTGTTAGAGGTTTGATGCAAAATACCATTGGCCTCACGTAATCGCCGAAGACCATGAGACGAAATTCCCCACCTCGATCAATGAGTACACCTCGATCAATAGAGACAGTGCGGTAATGCGAACCATTTGCGATAAAACTCGGAAAATGGAGGAGACTTCATCTTTGGATTTCATTAAATAAACCCAAGTACACCTAGAGAAATCATCAATGAATAACACAAAATAACTAAATCCTAAAACGAAGTGGCCCGGGAGGCGGGGACCCCAAACATCGAGTGCACAATATCAAACAAAGGCGAAGTTTTATTACTACTTAATGGATAAGGGCTACAATGATGTTTAGCCAGTTCACATGTCTCACAAGATAGACTTGACATGGATACTTTGGAAAAGAAAGATGGAAACAAATAACGTAGATACTCAAAAGAAATATGACCTAAGCGGTGATGCCAACGTAACACCCGCTTTACATTTTCACTACCAGACGAAGACTCTAACTGGAGGGCATGGGGAGAGACTGAAGAAACAGGTCTATCCAGTACATATAAGCCACCCTCTTCACGTCCACTGCCAATCACCTTCTGCGACACCAGATCCTGGAAAACACAGTAAGATGGATAAAAGGTTACACTGCAGTTTACATCTTTGGTAAGTTTACTAACAGAAATAAGATTGGTGGTCAACTTGGGGACATGAAGAACATCAGGTAACAAAAATGAATCGATGGCTGGGGATAACCCCGCCCCTACAATGGCGTTTCAGCCCCATTGGCAAGACAACCGGTCCGTTTCCAAGAACTAGATGCATAATTCAAAAAGAGAAGACATACCGATCATATTATCGGTGGCACCGAATCAACAATCCGGGGGTGAAGTCCGGGATGCGAAGCACTATTGGCGGATGCAAAATTACGCATGAGAAGGTCCCGGTTGAGAAGACATAGAGAAATTGCGAAACCTGCTGATCTCTTCCGGAGAAAGAGCACTGGCGTAAGACTCTAATGTACTAGAGTCGCCAGATAGGTGTGTCTTGAGGACTAAGATGTTGATCGTGGTGGTTGAAAACCGGGAGATTTAACCGTGTAATTGATAACATGTTGCCTTTACATGCCCAAATTTACCACAATGATCACACTTCTTGTTTGGAGGCCGAGAACTACGAGCCGTTGGCAATGGCAAAAGCCAGGTAATGGTGCCCGGAAAGTTTGTGGAGGAACCGGCGGTGGCGGATAAGCATAACGAACCGCCATAGCGAAGTCCAAAACGAAGACCGGGAGTATGAGGCACGGGCACTCGGCGACTCGATCGAGAGACAATAGGCATGTGCTTCCTCGAGAGTTGGGAGCGGATGCTTGTCAAGCGGATGAACAACAGCATACTCAAACTTCGATTGAGCCCAAAGAAGAAACTGAAAATACTCGATTCTTCTTTGAACAGTCAAGATAGTAGACTCATCACTATTAGTCATATCGATTAAATAATTATCTCAAAATAATAAACAGATCTGAGATTCAGATCAACACCTATCGTGATCTCGTGATTGGTTATATAAAAAAAAAAATGAAAGGCGAAAAAAAAGAAAAAAAAAAATCACGGAAGCTTAGGTTGCAATCGAAACAATTTGCTTTTAATGGCTCGATACCATGTAGAAAGTAATTTAGGGAAAAGTTAAGTGAATGAGAAAGCTCATCACTTATATTTATAGAATCATAATAGAAACCCTAGAAAGGATAATAAAGTAATTACAAAGGTAATATAGGAAAAATACTATAATAGCCCTGCTAACAGTTATATAGGGGGGGGGGGGGCACTAGTTTGAAGTTCAATTTTAGGGATTTTTTTTTTTTAAGAGAACCAATTCATGTGTGAGACAAAACTACAAAACTACCCAAATATCTATTTGAGTTCATAATTAACTAACATTGTAAACAAAAGAGTCATCAATTTCATTATACTCTATGGGAGGGGTTCTAAAGACATATCTTATCTTAACATGTAAACAAACTCAAAATCGTTAGGGCATTTATAAGTTTTGGATTCGGCTAATTTTTTGTAGATATGATTTCCTAACTATTTTAAATATTGTCACAAATAATCAAAAAAATCAAAAATTTCTAAACTTGCCAAATATAGTATAAAAAATGGTGAAAATAAACGGTCTACAATTAGCCAAATTTTGTAAATTGCTAACTACATTTGGCAAGTTTGGAATTTTTTTTATTTTTTTGATTATTGGTGACAATGTTTAGAATAGTTAGGATATTATATCTACAAAAAATTAGCCTAATCCAAAACTTATAAATACACTAAGGATTTTGAGTTTGTTTATGTGTTAAGATAAAATATGTCCCTAGAACCCCTCCCATATTCTATTACTCAAAAATGATAAAATAGTGAGTGTAGTTACTACAAACCTAGATAACTATAATCACATTATATTCAATATTCCAATAGAATATAGTTATAGCTCACACAATACAAGTATACACCAATTTCAATTTTAGAACAAATCAATATTCAAAATTAATAAATTATACAAAAAAAAAAAGGATTTCATTTTAGGTTTAATTTTTTTTTCAATGCTTAAACAAAAAACAATGAGATTAATAATTTAATAATAATAATCTATATAACAAATAAGAAAAGTGTGGGGCCCACAAGGCCTCCATCCCTCTGGCTCTAAGCCTCTAATCCTATTTTTTGGGCTTATAACGTGGACGAATGGGGAGTTATCTAGTGGTATGTTGTTTTAGTTATCTCAAATAGGTCCATAGGATTCTCTCTTTTGTTTTATTCTCTAAACAAACTAACGAAATGCTCCATCACTCTCTTGCTTTATCCCGGCCCTACCGTCATCCTCTCTCCTACCGCCTTGGAGAAGATATATGTGTTTGTGCGACCACGGACAAATACTAGTCTATATAACAAAGAAGGGTGGTGTTGGACCAACCACCCCAATCCCTAACCTTTGGATATTTTGGCTTTTGTTTATGACATGGAGCATCCAAAAGTGTTAATGGTCCTAATGGGGTGTGCTGATGGTGGTCAACAAGTGCAGCTGAGTTTTTTTGGGACTGGGCTTCGGTTACAATTTGGATGGGCTTCTGCGGGACTGGGTTTCAGTTGTAATTTTTTTTAAATCATAGCCGTATGGATTGGACTTTTGTAAGGGGGGGGGGGACATGGGTAAAATCTAGTAACTTAAGAGCATTCTCAATGCAGGTGGTGGGTTTGTGACTTTATTCACCTCTTTTTTGTTCAAAACATTTGCCTAATGCACAACACTCAGGTGGTGTTGAAATAGTGATGTTGCTGAAAATACAGAGTTAGTTAACGAGGTGTCGGAGGCGAGTAATCAGTACAGGTTACAACTGATCAACATGTAGGTGGTGTTGAGACTGTGGTGGAGGATGAAGGACATGAGCTAGTCAACGTTGTGCCGAAGGCTAGTATCCCAGTTCTTGCGTCTATTGTGGAAGTTGTAGGGGGAGAGGAAGCTCATGATGTGTTGAAAAATACTGTCACAGAAGTCATAAATAGTGTGCTGGAGCCAGAGAAACAAGGTGAGTATGCACAGTTAATTGTAGATTTCTCTCAATACTCTGAAAGGCAAGTTGCGATTGATTAGGTGGTGGCACAGATTAGTCCCAATTCACAGAGTTCACCAGCGAATCCTAAATTGCCAATAAGAAATAACTTTTATGTATTGGATAATTAAGAGGATGCAGGGATTGAGTTTCAAAAGGAGGGTGATGCTGGATGTGTTAATGAAAACTGGGCAGAGTTAGCTGATAACAAAGTCGACAGTTTTCTAATACAAAGAGGTGTGACTACGAGAACTAAGCAGAAGAATAAGAACAAAGAGAAGAAAGGGGGAACTAACTCTGCAGTTGTAACCCTACAAGCACAGAAAGCCACCCGGTCTATTTCTAAATGAGGACATTATTTTGGAATGTGAGGGGGGTTAAGAAAGACATATCAGTAGAGAGAATAAAGGATTTGGTTTTAGGTCATAATCCAGAGATTCTTTGTTTGGCTGAGCCTAAGATCAAACCCACAGTTAGTAATATTAAAAGACTTAGCTTGAATATGTATAATGATTCTGTCATACATAATGGTTCTCAAGAGATTTTGGGAAATCTATGGGTGATGAATAGAAGGGATGTGGTGATTAGACACCTTTTCAATTCCAATCAGCATATTACTATTGAGTGGAATGGAGCTATCATTACTTTTGTACATGCAAAATGTCCTCTTGTTCAGAGGAGAAAGCTTTGGATGGATCTGGAAAGAATTAAAAACACGACACCATGGCTAGTGGTGGGGGATTTTAATGTGGTCATGGCAAATGAGGAGAAAAAGGGTGGTAGGCTGCCTTTAAGAGTAGCAATTAATGAGTTCCATGGGATGTTCAATAATTGTGAACTGATGGAGAGTCCTTTTATGGGGCTTGAAACAACATGGTGCAATAATCAGAAAGGGCTAAAGAGAACTTACTGCAAGCTGGACAGATGTTTCTTTAATAACGCTTGGTGTTTGAAGTTCGCAGGATGGAGTTATAAAGTGGGTTCTAGGATAGGATCAGACCATGCTCCCCTCATTGGGCACTGCGTTCATGTTCCTAAGCCTAAGAATACACCCTTTCGTTTCAACAACTGTTGGACACAACACAAGGGTTTTATGGAAGTGGTGAAAAATAATTGGAATCAAGAGTTCCGGGGTAAGCCATTGTTTGTAGTGGCTGCTAAACTGAAGAGATTGAAACAAAAGTTGAAAAAATGGAATTGTGAAGTGTTCGGTCATACGGATACTAACATTAAGAAAGCACAGCAGGAATTGTTTCAGTTGCAACTACAAGCAGAGGCAGATCCTGAGGATGAGAATATGGAGTTTTTAGCTATTCAAGCCGAACACGCATTAGAAGAAACTCTGAACAACAAAGAATCTCTTGCCAAGCAGAAATCGAGAAATAAATGGTATGATGAGGGAGCAAGGAATTCTGCTTACTTTCATGCTCTATACAAAGTGAGGTTAGGGACATCTATGATTGAGGAGATTCTTAATGATGATGACCAAATACTGAAGGAACAAGATGAGATCTCGGCATTTATAATCAAATACTTTGAGACTAAATTCCAAGAGAAGGAAATTCAAATGGATGAGCAGCTATTGGAATTAGTCCCAAAACTAGTTACTGATGGTGACAATAGAGAACTGACAAATATACTAGAATTTCAGGAGATAGAGAATGCTATTTTTTCTATCAACAAGAATAGCTCTCCAGGTCCTGATGGTTTTAATGGGGTGTTCTTTCAACATTGTTGGACCATTATCAAATGGGATGTATTTGCATTTGTTAGATCCTTCTTTGTTGAATGCCAAATACCAGGTGGACTAAACTTGTACTTCTTAACACTGATTCCGAAGGAGAAAGAAACTAAGAAGTTGTCCAAGTTTAGACCCATATGTATGAGAAACTTGCTGATGAAAGTGATTTCAAAGGTGCTCCAGGTGCGACTTTACAAGGTTGTTACTAAGCTAGTGTCACCTGAACAAGCTGGCTTTATACATGGAAGATGCATTCAGTCCAATATTGGGCTTGCTTCAAAGATGGCAAATGAAATGAGGAAGAAAAGATATGGTGGCAATGTGGCCATCAAAGTTGACATCTCAGAGGCTTACGATACTCTGAGCTAGGAGTTCTTACAAGCGGTGTTGGTAAAATTTGGGTTTGCACACAGATGGATAGATTAGATTTTTTGCATCATCAGAACTGCAAAAATTTCAGTTTTGGTTAATGGGGGGCCATGTGGATATTTTGGTGTTGGAAGGGGTCTCAGGTAGGGGGATCCATTACCACCATTACTATTTGTGTTGGTAGAAGATGTACTGAGTAGGGGAATAAATTTTCTGAGAGAACAGGGTTACACTAAGCCAATGGTGATGATAAAAACACTCGGGCCGAGTCATCTCTTTATTTGCCGATGATATTTTTGTTTTGCAAGAGGGATAGAAGAGGCATCGAAGTACATCGCATGGCTGTTACAAAAATATGAGAAAACCCTGGGACAATGTATCAAGATGGGAGAAAAGCAAATTATTCATCGGTGGTATTCATCACACAAGAATAGAGGCTATTGAGAAAGTGTTAGAAATTATACGAGTTTTTTCGAAAAGTATTTAGAGGTGCCTGATAAGCACCCAAAAATGTAATATGAAACCCCATTGAGACATATAAATTTGGTTAATTATGTGTTTAATAATAATGAAATAAATATATTTTCGTACTTTTGCAGGTATTCGCAATAAACATGAAAATATTGGTTAAACCTGCGTTAAAGCATGGGGAACGACGTATATATGAATTCTTCCAAATCAGCCATGTAAAGCCCAACAAATCTGCATAGAAGCATCAAACTTCCGAAGCTCCTACCTCTTGAACCAGGACTCCGAATGCGACAAGTGAGCTGCTCAGACAATCAAGGTGATGAACTCTACGCATAGGCGGGAAGTTATAAAATTGCCAAAAGACTGGACCGCCACTGGACTACACGTGGACCCACTATGCAGGCCCGCAAGGTTTGATGAGTCATCAATCATGGAGCATGTCAAGACAAAAATGCCAAATTATTGGTGCAAAGTTGACACCTTGCATGTAATTAATTAGATTAGGTGTTAATAGTGAAAAAAAAGGCAAGGTGTCACTTTGTTTTAATGTGGTGGATAAAAATGAAGTAAATGTGGTTTGGTGTTTCACGTGGGAGGAAATGAGATTTCTCTCAAATGGAGAAGAAAACAAAACAAGGGGGGACAATCCATTTACTGCCTTGACTTCTTTTCCTTATTTTAGTTTCTTAGCCTTAGTTTTTATTTAGTTTTTAGTTTTGGTAGAAAGCTTGTAATAGTTTTAATGGAGGTAACCTTGTGTTCTTCTAGTTAAAAACAAAATCTAAATGCAAGTGAGTTCATCTATAGATTTTTTTTTTTCTTTTAGTTCTCTCTTTTTTTACAATTATAATTTGTACTTCTCTCATTTTTTTTTCGCCCAAGGATCATGAGCTAAACCTTCCCTTTGTGGGGAGTTAATAATACTCATGTGAGGGAAAATCTTTGTTATTTGGTTTAGTAAGTTGTTTAGGAAGAACAACTAGACCTACATCATATCCCAAAATGATAGTTGGTGTAGAGTCTAGTTAGGGATCAAAGTGATGAGCTTAGAGATAATTCATTGCTTTGGTTCTACATGCTAGCATGTATGAGCTTAGAGATGAGCCATATATGTTAGGGATCAAGTTTTCTTTTAATAGGACTTGTCTATGAGTTCTAGGAAGAGTAAAATGCACTTACTAAAATCAATAACAAAAGTTATCTTCACATGAGGCAAATTAACTCTCCACTTTCATTTTAGTAAAATTTTATCGTGTCTTAGTTGCATGTTACGTAACTTAATGTTTTCAATTTTTGTGTAGTAAAGAAACCAAATATTTAGTATTTACACAATCATAGCTAAACTTACTCACTAGTTTCCTAAAAGAGTAAAACTAAGTTGTAAGTGGTCCTAGAATTTAGGTTGGTTCGAATCCTTACTCCAAACTATATGAACACGAAGATCGTGAGTAAGGAAAATATCTTTGTTTTCACATTTTGGCCAAGGAAGAGATTCAAATCTCTAACATACGAAAGGTGAATATCAAAATGGCGCCGCTGCCATTCTAAAGACCAAGGACTTGTGCTACAGATTGGAATTTGCTCCAAGGGGAACCCCCACTCTCATCCTTCCTTCATTTTTGCTTATATTCTTACGTTTTTGTCTTATTTTGTCGATTTTGTCTCGCAAAAGACCTGATCACTAACGGATTTTTTGTGGTACTTCCAAGAACAAAAAGTTAGGACCGGGAAAGTAACCTACACAACATTCTAAGGTTGCTGTGAAAATTTGAATTGATTTTGGAAATATCCTAAAGTGATGTGATGAGACTTCGTGTCCACAGGTGTATCTTGCGTCCGCGGGTGTATACTATCTGTTGATGCTCCTGTTCTCCCTCCAGCATCCACTGATAAATCTTGATCCATTCCCCGGACTAACTCTCTGAACCTGTAACAGAAAATTCAAATATCTTCTGGGATTAATTACGTCGACGGATTGAAACGTCTGTTTCATTTTTTTGGCGGACTAGCGGGAAGCTACATGTTCCAAATTTTTACTGTTTTTGCATGAATGCCATGTACGTAGTTATTATGTACTAGTTTATGGATTATTATTTACGTATTAGCCTAGAAATATGCATGAATCATGTTCATACACCTGTAAATATTTATATACGATTAACTGGGCATGAATTGCATATCAATGTATATATACATATAAATGGTACTGTTTTGCATGGTTATATGTCTTTTTACGTATAAGTGTCTATTATTGCATGTTTAGTATTTCTCTACGTATAAGTACACGTCTTGTATAATACTTCGATTTTGTCAAGAAAGAGGAGAACATTCCAACGAGGGTTAAAATCTGAGTTGGGTAAGTGATAAGAGCCCAAAACTGTAGTTTTAACCCCTTAACAATCGTACTTTTAGACCAATTATGTGAATAATAAGTAAGAGTTAATACTAATTACGTGTTTTTATGCATTCCAGGCTTCAAAGTCCATTATGTGCAGAAATGTGCCACTTTAGCGAGATAAAGGAGCAAAGGTCAGTTGCTAAGGAGTTCTGTGAATAAATGCCAAGATTCAAGGAGATAAAGCCTTTGTAAATCCCGGTCAAAAGCTGAAAAGTCAACAACGGCGGCTTAAAAACAAGACAAGTCAAGAGAATTTCGAAGACCATATCTTTGGACTCAGACCTTGGAATTGGACCTACCTTATGTCAAAACGACCGGCTCGGAAAGAGCTTTCCAATGGTCCAAGCCTTGACCCAATCAGAGGAGCAAAAGTGGACGAAAAATCTATTGAAGCCAAATCCAGCTGAAGAGCCCTTTTCGGACTGAAAGAATTGGGTTTTGGGCCCGATTTTCCGGCCCAAAACATGGCTCCAAGCCCATGCACGATTTTTGGATCTGAAAGTATAAAAACAAAAGCTTGACTCTTTGTTAATGGTAGATAGTTAGGTTAGAAAATAAATTAGGTTAGGATAAGAAAAGTAGCCATTAAACCTTAGTTCTAGATCTAGTTTTACATTATTTAGTTTTACATTAATTAATTAGTTTATTTCTTGAGTATTGAATCATTGTTTTTATTGTTCATTAGATTAATAAGTAGTTGTTATTCATTCAATCATATCTTGTTCTTATTGTTCTATTAGATTTATAAAGTTAATTACTTATTCCATAATGACATGTTCTTATTATTGTTCTTGTGTTGGGAATAGTAGTATAGAAATTTCACATCAAATCATTACTCTCACCATTGTTCCTTTTGGGTTTGATTAGTTGAATTCAATTTAAGTCTAGACAGTTAAGAGTGGAACGAATCCTTACTCATTATATTGCATGATTATGTTTTGAGAGTAAGAAGAATTGATTTAAACGTAAGAACGGTAGGATTACGTATTAGTGTTGTTAACATTAATATTTAGGATTCTACGTATTTTACGGTTATCAAGAAACACAACTCCTTTGATGAATGACACCATTATTAGAGAAAAAAGTTTGCATTTCTTTGGAAAGAAATTCAGTTCCATTATCCGAACGAAAGATTTGGATTTGTGGAAGAAAAATGTCCCCATCCCCTGAGTATAACTGATGAACAAACTGATTAAACTGAGTTTTCACCATAGCAAAGAAAGATTGCAAAAGAACTCTGGTGTCAGATTTCAATTGCATCAAATAAACCCATGTACAACGAGAATAATCATCAACAATTGTCAGGAAATAACGTGCGCCAGTTAAAGATGCTTGAGAAAAAGGACCCCATATATCACAATGAATTAACTGAAAAGGTCTCGACGTATTTATTGAACTAGAAGGAAAAGACAATCTTGATTGTTTTGCCTGAGGACAAACCTCACAAACATATTTATTTGAACAATGGATAATAGGAAAATTACTAGCTAATTCTTGGAGACAACGAGATGAGAGATGTTCTAAACGCCAATGCCAAATATCAATGGTGGGGGTGCCAGTCACAAAAAAAAGCTGAGGACGAGTGGAAATAATAGAGACCATCGTGCACATTACCCTGTCCAATCCTCTTCCTCACTTGCAGGTCCTGAAAGTCACAATGGTCATGGAAAAATGTCACTGAATAGCGGCGAGATTTTGTTAACTGGCTAACTGATAACAAGTTATATTTGCATGAAGGTATGTGTTAACTGGCTAACTGATAACAAGTCAACACATTTATAGATCTAGTTTAAATTCTTGTTGATATCATTTCTTAATTATTAATTAGATTTTAATTATTGTTTAATTTAGATTAGTAAATTTCAATTCTTTATAGTATGTTTAGTTTTAATATAATCGGAAATGATTGCGTAATGATTCTCGGCTAAACCTCCATTAGAGGGGGTTGAGAAGCCTTGATGAAAGCTTGATTTGTGTTAGCGTAGGATAGTCGTAATTTCTATTCCACTCTAGAAACGATTAGTTCACCATGAGAATGGGTTTAATCGTTCACATGCTAGTTATGAATTGGTAGAAATGTCATGTGTAATTAGGGATTAGGAAGAACCAATTGTTCTGCGTAGCAGTTCAATTCGGATTACGACGATTCGTCGTTAGTAAGTTAAGTTGAGTTAAGGTGGAATCAATCCCCCCCTAATTCCTTATCATAGAATCGACGTAGTATTTCCATAGCTGTTTATTTAGTTGATTAGTTGCATCTTGTGGGTAGTTGCATCGTTGTCTAGTTTATAATTCGTAAATCTCTTACTAGACTTTAGTTAAGATTATTTATACGTAGAGAACATTACCATGCGGAAGAACTAGGAGTGGAATGAATCATCTACTCCACTATATCTCAATAGGATTGAAAGTAGAAATCTTTGATAAATTAGGCACGTAAATTATCATTTAGTTTTACTTACGTTTAGAGTTTCATCGCTTTATTCATTAGTAAAACTATTCTCTTTTTTACGTTTATCAAATGGCGCCGCTGCCATCTTAGTTTCACTTTCGCATTGTTTTCGTAGTATAAGTACTCTTCTTAAAGTCCCATTTCACCCACCCACCCTTGCTCGATTCTAACGTGGTTGTGTCTTTTCAGCATTAAACTTCCTCGCATAAAAATTGCGGCGGGCTTTTCGCGCCCCAAAGGAGCGACCTGCGCTTAAAGTATTGGAAGTTGGCGTTTACCCGTTTCAAACCGAAGCGACCTCGCCAAACACCTGTGAACTTGAACTTACACACGGAGCGCTGCTTCAAAGTGAGCGCACCCACGCCCACCGGTTTTTGCGGATTTCCACAGGTTTGTTTCAAACTTCGATTTTTCAAGTTTTTTAGTGTTCTAACTTGTTATATACACTGAACACGCGTAAACAAGACTATATTCATAAGCGAAGCAATGACGCAATCAGGTATTCCTTTCTTCCACACCTCGCATCTTCTGTTAGAGGTTTATACTAGAATATCAGGATTGTTTGGAGGTTGTCGTGTTTAGTTAAGTTTGTTCTTAACCTTGTATGAGATTAAGGTCTGGTCGAACAAAAACACCTAACGTAATTACACGGCAACATCAACAAGCACGCCTATCTAGTATACCACTCATTGCACCTCTAGCTACTATTCCACATACTCTACCTGACACAATGCCCGATGAAGGAGAGACTCCTCTCTCGGACTTTTATAAAGCCTTGGCGATAGCCCCAAATCTTGCATCGTTTTTGCAGACCGATGGGGATTTCGAATCCCCCAAATATTTTAATTTGTTACCCGTTTTCCATGGTTTAGACCATGAAAACCTTTATCGACACGCGTAGGATTGAACAAGTTCTTACAACATTCCACCATCCTACGGTGAGTCTTTGAACAAATTAAACTTCGTGGTATTTCCCTTCACTTTAGCCGATAAAGGCGTCTTGGTTAAGCGCCAAACGCCTAATTCTATGGACTCGTGGACTAAACTTGTTCATTTGTTTATGGAACATTTTACCCACCCCTAAAGACGGATGAGATGCTTTCCAAGATTCATTTCTTTTCGACAAAATCCTCATGAATCATTTTCAGAGGCTTGGAATCGTTTCACCGATCTCCTTATAGAGTGTCCACATCATAACGTAGCAAAAGACACGTTAGTTCGTGCCTTTTTCAAAGGACTTCAACACCACCATAAAGAAGTCCTTGACATAATGAATGGGGGTAGTTTCCTAAGTAAAGGAGCCTCGAGGCTTATAAATTTTAGAGGATCAAACTAAAGCTTAAATAACAACCGGGGGGGTAGTGACGATATCCACCGCTCCGCTAGTTCTTCTAATACAGTTAAGGCCGCCAGTATGTTTGAGATGAAACTCGATCCCGAGCTTAAAACTCTAATCGAATCACTCACTAAAAAAGTAGAGGCCATTTCTGTACAACAAAAGCTTATCCCCGTCATGAATGTAAATTCCAATCCATGTAGTTTCTGTTGGAGTCCTGAGCATCCCGACTCCCACTGTCCTATAGCCTATGAACATGCTTGTTCCATTAATAGTGAACCTAACGCCCCTTGGAGACAAAATCCCAACTTCGGTTGGAGAAATAACTAACAAGTCACACCTCCAGGGTACAATAATCAATATGTTAGGCCAACGCCCAATTATAACCAAGCTCCACCACGACAATGACTGGGTCAGGGTAATTATAATAATTATAACAACCAAGCGCAACCTCGACAAGGTCAAGGTAGTTATAATAATTATAATCCTAATAGAGGTATCGTTCCGGTAAATAATAACTATCACAATCCGCCCATAAATAATCAACGCGACATAGTTCTAGTCACACCACCCGTGACCACTACACCCACCCAACCGGATCGTCTTGACACCTTCATACAGGTGAGCCAATAACTCTTCCAAACCATGGCTCAATCTAACCAACAACTTCTACAATCCGTTAATAATTTAAGCCAACAATTTGCCCAAGATAAAGCCCAACCCAAAGGTGTGTTTCCAGGTCACGCGATACATAATCCTAAAACAACAAACACGGCCTTTGAGGTAACCGGTAATACTATTAATGAAAATGAAAACGTAGGTGAGCTAAATACCATCACCACTCTCCGTTCTGGCAGAGTGGTTGATAACAAAGTAACTATGCCTATAGTTACCCCATCAATAGCCCCTACACATGCTACTTTACTAGATACCGAAATAGAAACCAAGAACCTACCACTGTAGAGGTACCGGATTACAACACAACCTAAGAAACAAAAGCCAAGGTTAAACATCCGGTGATACATATGCTAAATATAGAGAGAAACCACCGTTTCCACAAAAATTAGCCATGTTAACTAGGGATACAAATTATGAGGAGATTAGGGACATTTTCAAGAATCTAACTATAAACCTTCCCTTCCTTGAAGCTATTAAAAAGCTACTACACCATGCTAAGTTTCTTAAGGAGTTGTGTACTACTAGACGTAAGACCAATATACCAAAAAGACTTTTTAACAGAACAATTCCCAACTCTATCCGAACATAACGGAATTGTTAAGTACAAGACCCCCGGTTAGATCCCTACTGCATAATGCACCTTAGGAGATTCCTATACGACGACTGCGTTATTAGACCTGGGGGCTAGTGTTAACTTACTCCCGTTTTATTTGTATAGACAAATAGGTCTAGAGGAGATGCAACCCACTAAAATGACGTTGCAATTAGCTGATCGGTCTATTAAGTATCCTAAGGGTGTGGTTGAAAACGTGCTGGTAAAGGTTCAGGATTTCTACTATCCGGCTGATTTCGTCATCCTCGATACAAAAGTCGTTAACGACTCTGTCCCGATCATCTTAGGGCGTCCTTTCCTGGCAACTGCCAATGCGCTCATAAATTGCCGCGATGGTTCGATGTCCATGTCTTTTGGCCATCTTTCTATTGAAGTAAATGTTTTTAAAACAAAGACACAGTTACCCGATTCGTCTATGGATTGAGAGGTTAGCATGATCGAGAACTTCGCTCGAGATTATTTCAACAACACGTTCCCTGATAATCAGATGCCCAAATTTCTTTCCTTTGAAGGTTTAGACTCCAACGTTTTCATCCCTACACTAGTCGATACACATATTATGGATGAGGATGAGATATATGACTTTCTCAAAGATATAGAGGAATACCATAGTACTGTGGATATGACCAAGCTAGATGAGGAATTCGATGAGTTTCTTAGAGCAGGTGATGAGTCACCCTTTCAAAGGAATCTCGAGTTTGCACTCGATCCTTTTGTTTCTCCTATGCTTCATAATTTTTTAAATCCTCCTAGCAAACAAATACTTCAGAAGGACAAACCATTTGACACCTTCATTTTCAGAATTGAGACAGTCCCTACCTACACCATGAATGAGTTTGTGCTAAACCCACATCCTCAGTTTTTCCATGCTTTCCTTCTACAACTTATCCATATCCACCATATCTTCTACAACCATTCACTTTTCCACACTTATTCGCTAGGACACCCTCTCGTTCAAAGATGAAAAAGAAGGTGCATGCTAGGTTACGATATATCCGACTTCGTTTTCATTTCACTAGGTTGCGTCATAGGAAATCTTGGTGCTTGATTGTGTTTGGGTATGTTGTTTGTGATATTTATTTATGGAATGATCCACAACTATTTCGGTTGTTAATATATGATAAACTGCATGTTCATACATATGTATAGATAAAGTCTCGAGTATCTGACTATAAACGACTCAGTTTTTGTGTTTGGTGCATTTCCTTTCATTTCCAGATATTGGTGAGTGCACCATTAAGGTAACCAGGCCGTCCCTATAGAGTGTGTGGCTGTAAGTACCGGGTCCTAAGTCCATATTTAACATAATTCACGTTTTCCACTCTTACATATTTTCTCGGATTTTTGAGTCATATTTCTCTATGGGGTGAATTATGTCCTTATTGCTTATTGTTTTTCCTTATAAAAGTAAAAAAATATTAAATAATAAACATAGTTATCTAGGAAGTCTCAGGAATCTGACTTTAAAAGACCCACTTTTAAAAAAACAAATTTTCTAAACTCTGTTGTAAAAAATTTGTTTGGGGGTAGGGTGTTCGTGTTTCTGTCCTAGAATGTTTTATGTCCCATTAGAGTTGCTTAGGCCGTTTAATTGTATTCTGATTCGGGTTGACATAATCTATGAATTTAGAGTTCATTCGTTCGCATAACTTACGTCATGCACGCACTTCGAGGTGTATTCCACTATCTTATATGTAATCCATGGTCGGAATAGAGTGTTTTATAGATCATTGGATTGGAAATTCTCTCCTGATCATTTCCATATCTCATTCGCAAAAATTGGCTCGGTAACGAAGCGGCAATGTTAGTTTGAAGTCGCGCTAAAAATCGACAAAAATTCGAATTGGGCTTGGGCCCAACTTCAAGACACCGCACAAGACTTGTGTGCCCTATGTTTCCACCAACAAATGCGTATGCGTTTCATCTTCCAAACCGCCATTGACAAACTTCCAAGCTTCAAACCCTAACAAACAATAAAATTAAAAAGAAACCTAACTACACCCACGCCAAACATCCAAATCAATTTCAAATCTTCTCAAAAACCTTTCCACCACCACCTCCATCAATTTACAAAACCAAAAACCACTGAAAAATCCAAATCTTGGAGCTGCCGCACCACCACACCACCACCACCATCGTTTTTTTAGTGAGGTTGTCCCTCATTGCTTCCCCCTACCTTATTCAAACCCCCTAACCAGTGGCGGAGCCAGGAAATTGGGTGAGGGTGAGCCACAACTAGTCACTATATAAAAACTAAAATAATATGACACCCAATTTGTCGAATTT
Source organism: Coptis chinensis (assembly GCF_015680905.1). Classification (NCBI taxonomy): domain Eukaryota; kingdom Viridiplantae; phylum Streptophyta; class Magnoliopsida; order Ranunculales; family Ranunculaceae; genus Coptis; species Coptis chinensis. Next base: position 77,352,133 of record NC_141463.1, on the reverse strand, counting down.
TTGTTTTCCCTTGCATATTTTTTAAAAGTAAAAAAGAAAAAAACACAATTCGAATCTCATCACAAAAGATATGTAAATTTTGGAATTACAAAAGACTAGATTGCTTAATAGATCGATTTAGGAGAAAAAAAAATTACACGGATATTTAGCTTTAAAAAATTAGGAACTTAAGAAGAAAGTGCCTACAAATATATGCTTCTTACAAATATATATATATGCTTATGGAAACCACTTTAAAATTCCACAAATGAAAAAAAACAATGAATTCTTTAGAACTGTAAGGAAAATAGTCCAAAAGGCATTGGGAAAAAAAATAAACACATAGGCGCCAGTAAAAAATATTATACAATGTTTAGACATTTTTTTTTTTTTTTTTTTTGGCTAAAGGGTAATTAATATTAATAACAAAAAATGGTGTTACAGACTTACAAAGCGTTTACAAATTCTGGATTGGGAATATAATTCTCATGTTTACGCTTTCTCAAAAATCTATAATGGGTAAGCAAAATTTGGATTTTCAAACTAGCTTGTTGCGCCAACATGGTTTATGATCCCACCATTGTTTTAAACTGCGTACATGTTTAGACACCGGTACATTTTTTTGTGGTAACTTTAGCATTTATTTTAATTGTTTTCGTTTTCGTTTTCATTTAATCCCGAAATTCCAATCAATGCTTTAAGTAGATTCAAAAGTAAATTTACTACAATTTTATGCAACAAATTAAAATTGTAATGGACTCAAGTAATCGATGGATTGAATTCATTACGTACAAAATTGAATTATAACTAATAAAATTTATTATAAAAAAACTAAAAAAATAAGAGATTGGGGAATTAAGGTTTAGAAAACATACCAATAAACATACATATTAATTATTGGGACTGAGATTTGAGAATGTTATTACTCTTTTTTTCTATTTCATTTTTTTTGTTTTTCCAAACAAGGAAAAACACTTGCCAAAAGTGTTGTTTCTCAAAATACATAAAATTAGAAGTGGAGAGCTTTCTTATGTTAGTTAGGGGAAGGGGGTTTTTATTTTTGGTTAGTTACAGTGAGGGTTAAGTAATAAAATCATTTTCATATATATAGTAGTCATTTTTTTTGGAAGAAATTGAGGGTGAGCCAGGGCGTACCCTGGGCCCCCCCTGGCTCCGCCACTGCCCCTAACCTTATCAAAACTTCCAATAGCTCAACAACGCCGGATTTTGCTAGAGCAAGCATTTACTGGCGACCGCTTCGCACCGTTTTACGGTGACGAAATGATTAGTAGAGATTGGAATAGCTTATGGTACTCGACCGATGCCTTTTACCACGAAGAGTTAGTCCGATGGTTTTACAACACGAGGGAGTTAGAGGGGAATCGAATTTTTGTTACGGTGGCAAAGAGGAGGAAGGAAGTAACTACTGGGTTGTTGGCTGAGATTCTAGGCATTCCGCCTAGAATCCATCTTGATGCCACGTTACAGGAGTCCCAATATACTGGGGTCGAGCCGTTAATGAACGCAACTATTACCGAAGGAAACTACAATGTGAGCTCGCATTGTGTTCGCCAGGCATCCCTCAGAACCAACCAGTTGGCTGCAGCTCAGTGGTTTGGTAGGAATGTCATAGGGAAGGAGAAGGTCAGCGATATCGGTCTGAACTGCCTTCACATTCTATGGATACTCGGTGAGCGTAGTATGAGTTACGTATCTTGGAGTTTTTGCTTAACATGATTAGGAGAGTAGGGAAGTCTATTGCACCTCTCCCTATTTTGATAACTAAGATCATGCTGAAGTTGAGAGCGACTCCGACGTCTGATAGGATTTGCCTCACCCTACACCGAAATCCTCGGATTTATAAGGAGTGTATCCAACAAGTTTGGAAGTTGCCTGAGGATAGGGTAGTCGATGAGGAGGACGTCGGAAATGAGAATGACTCGGAGGACGAGGAGGACTTGACATGTTTTGATGCTGATGCCTTGGAGAGGTGTTGGTCAGATGCAGAACGCATGGTTGTGATTCATCGTGGCATGTGTTCACTCAATACTATCTGCGAAGACCTCCGAACTCGACAGGCTACTATCCACCATAACTTTGAGATTCGTACCCAACGAGAGGATGAGCGGTGGGAACAAATGAGGGTTGAGCTAGAAGCTCAGCGCCAGTTCCGGGCCGATATGCTTGCACGCTTTCCACCTCACGAGAATTCTCCTTCTGAGGATACATCCTCGAGGCACGAGTGTAGTCGCCGAAAGACGAATGGTGCTGGCCCATCGAGAGCTCAAGAGCCATCTCCTGAGCGTGTGCCCTCCACTACCAGTACCGACGTGTTTAGGGATAGTATAGCTTGATGATTTTTATTTGTAGTTTTATTATTGTTAGTTATTTTAATGTCAGTTTTAATTCGGTATTTGAATTTTGTAGTGAAATGCACTTTGAATGAAAAATTTAATATAATGTGGTTATTTTCATTGTGCGTGGTTGTTTAATATTGATCCCACCTTCCCAAATTGTTTGGGGGTGGTATTATCTATTCCAAAGATGATTTTTATATGACCCTCGTTTTTAGAAGTTATTTCGAGTTAGGGTGAGAATATTGCCGATCTGGGCATATCTATGAATAAATATTGGTTAGGATGAAATCTCGATAAGTTAAGTAGTTTTATCCTAAATTCAACCTAAAAAATACTAGGGTTGTTTTAGAATCAAGAATATGAGTTGTTTCCGTTTCGGGTTTGAAAATTTTAGTATTTCCGGAAATTGCCGTAAAAACTTTTTGGAAACTTCCCGATTCGTTTTAGCAACTTAAAACCTATAAAAACTTCATTCATTATACACTCACAACCTACACTACACCTAACTTCCATCTCTCACCTTTCACTCCCACGTTTCCTGTTGTTCTTCACCATTTTCACAAATTAGCACCTCGGAGCGCACCTGCGCCCTAAGCCATTTTCAGAAATTTTACACGAAGCGACTCCGCTTCAAAACATCAGAACCAAAAGCACCCAAAAGCACTTGCAGCCAAAGCCGAAGCGCTTGCACCTCGATCTCCGTAGACCATAAATTTCCGGTCTTAGCGGGTTGTTCGGATCGATTTGCGAAATTTGTTTCAGAGGGTCGCTTTTGAGATGACATCTCTACAATAATACCGAACAGTCTTTTCGAAGATTTGTTCCAAAGCACTACTTATGGTGCTTTGTTTTGTGAGGTGATCACATAACGTAAAGCCGGGAACCGCTTTTATGGTAAGACCTGATGAACTTTATTCTCTAGCACTTGCATCTTATTTTTATGATACCTGTATTTTCTTTGAGAGACCGGATGGAGAACAAGTCAACATTAATGATGAACCAATGGAAATTACCAGGTTCTTGCTAGCATTTGTTCTTGGACTTGCTATGCCCGCTGAAATACAATACCCATAGTGCTATTGGGTAGATAATATGCATGTCTACACTTTATGAGTTTTGCATGAGTCGATAGGTATGGGGGGGCATTTTCCGTATCGAGGACCAAGGGGAATATAACGTCGCCTTTGGTAGCCTGTCCATGAACATAGGAACTGTTATGTTTTGGATCATGCTAAACATTTTAGGGGAATGTCGTTTTTCTTCTGTGAATGATGTCGTTTTTCTTCTGTGAATGATGCCACTTGCAGCGTCTTCCTTGCTTTAGCCCAGGGATGTATGTGCCATGACCTTCCCAGAACCTTGATGTCTAGTTTAGCACGAGCCCATAGCATGAGGCATAAGTACCTTCTTATGCCTGTTCTAATTTCCCGTATTATGCTATGTTTCTTTCCTGTTTTTGTACACGTTTCCGCGGATTGGATTACGGTCCTATTAATGTCGACCCACCAATAGTATTATTCGATCTTTCCATGCAATGACTTGGCAATGGTGGAGGATACAACCTCATCAGGTTACACCCTACACCCCATCAGACCAAGTGGCGCTTAATAGGTTAGCAACAATAGATGATAAATGGCGGCAAGCTTGGCAAATTATAATGGCATGGCAAGATGCGAAGGAACCTCACTTCTTTATAGAGGAAGAGGATGAGGAGGATGAAGAATAAAAGCGGGAGATAATGTCAGTTTTTAATTCCAGTTAGTGTCTGCTTATGTCCCAAGCAATTTTATTATGTTAACCCCATAATAGGTGGAACTCTTATAGAGTTGTGTCATTTTTATTTTTTTTTTATTTCCTATATTAGTATGTTCTAACCTTGTTTTGCAAATGTTCCAGAATTTCACGTGTTTCCATGGTATTTTTCCTACCCTATTTATTTAAATGATTTGAGGACAAAGCATACTTCTTGTTTGGGGGCATAGAAACACGTGTAATTAAGGCATATGTTAGGATATAGATATGTATAATATGCATTTGTTTTCAAGTTAAAAATTTTAAAAATATAAATAAATAAGTTTATGCTATACACTTAGGAATATTGGTATTGTTTTCTTTCTCTATGCTCTTAACAATCTAGAAGTCTCAATGAGCTTTTGCATCGAGAATAATTGTTAGAAACTTAGGTTAATATGTAGGTAATAATCTTTGCATCTATCTATAAATATATTACATGAGTATCTATGATTGTTATGATAAGTTTCTGAAATCTAGGCTAGAGTACTTATTCTACAAATCGTGGAGAATATAGCCTAAAGCCTTATATGAGCCGAAACATTTGAGAAATGACACAAGGGAGAAGTAAAATATGGATAGAGAAATCACACGTCCACTTGCTTGATCACTATGCCATATCCTAAGCGAGAATTTAGGCCCTCTTTGGATCGATATAGCGTAAATTCAAACCTATGAATTATTTTCTGCTAAGTAAGCCCCTCGAGCCTTTCTTTAGCCTTCCATAAAACCACAATTCCTTTACCCTGTTATAAAACAAAAAAAAAATAAAAAATTCAACTTACCCAATCTAGAATAAGTCCGAGAATAGAATGAGTGAAGAAAGAAGAAGAAAAACCCGTGTAAACAAAAATTAGTTAGTTCTTGAGGAAAAGAAAAGAAGTTTCCATCCAAAGAAAAGAAAAATAAAAATAAAAAATAAAAACTCCAAAAAATAGAATAAAAGGGAGTCAAAAGCCAAAGAAAAAAGAAAAATAAAAATATAGCTAAGGATGGAAACAAAGTATAGAAGCAAAAGAAAATAACAAGGTTTTTCTAAGTTACATAATATGAAGACTCTATTATCTCGGACTTGTCCTTTTGAATATCCATTTCCTTCCTTCTTAAACCATCTCCTAATCCCCGCAACACCTAATAAAGACCTCTAGCTCAATTAGGAATAGGTTAGTGTGATAGTAAGTGGCAGATGTGTTTGATCGACTCCAGCTTCCTTGTGTGCCATTGAGATTGTAAGGTAAAGTGTGCCCACTGTGCACTGGAGTAGCGAAACTTGAGTGAAAAAATCAGAGTGTTGTATCTTGACTATTATTGTGAGAACCTACTTAAGGACCCTATTCCGAGTTTCAGAAACGAACCTGCTAGGCATTTCATAATATTACTCATAGTATATATATTTGTATCATAGATGATTGATTATTATGCATATATTAGCTTAGGTTTTTCGACTTGGTTATTCTTATTCATTTGCTAGTGAGATGTATAGATAGTTGAGACATGAATAAGGAAACAATAGTTTTATTTTGTAGTCGTTGTAGTATAGATGAAGTTTGTGAGTACCTTCACTGGAAAACTCTCACGAGGCTAGAACTCGTCCACTAGGGAATTCCTAGTGGTTTAAGGCCTTATTGCATATGGTAAATGCAATCGCACTCAGTGAAACGAGAGTAGTTAGAACTCCATTTTTGGTCACTTATTCTAATTTCTCATATTTGCTTGAGGACAAGCAAAATGCTGTTTGGGGGTGGTTTGATAAGAGCCCAAAACTGTAGTTTTAACCCCTTAACAATCGTACTTTTAGACCAATTATGTGAATAAGCCCAAAACTGTAGTTTTAACCCCTTAACAATCGTACTTTTAGACCAATTATGTGAATAATAAGTAAGAGTTAATACTAATTACGTGTTTTTATACATTTCAGGCTTCAAAGTCCATTATGTGAAGAAATGTGCCACTTTAGCGAGATAAAGGAGCAAAGGTCGGTTGCTAAGGAGTTTTGTGAATAAAGGCCAAGATTCAACGAGACAAAGCCTTTGTAAAGCCCGGTCAAAAGCTGAAAAGTCAAACACAGTAAACTTGAAAAGCACAAGTCGCCAGAATTTCTGAAGACCATATCTTTGGACTCAGACCTCGGAATTGGGCCTACCTTATGTCAAAACGACCGGATCAGAAAGAGCTTTCCAATAGTCCAAGCCTTGACCCAATCAGAGGACTAGAAGTGGACGAAAAATCTATTGAAGCCAAATCCAATTTGAAGAGCGTTTGCTTTGATCGAAGAATTGGGTTTTGGGGTCCGATTTTTCCGCCCAAAACATGGCTCCAAGCCCATGCACGATTTTTGGATCCGAAAGTATAAAAAAAAAAGCTTGACTCTTTGTAAAATATAGATAGTTAGGTTAGAAAAAAAAAGTAGCTTAGAATATAAAGTAGCCATTAGAATAACTTCTAGATCTAGTTTTAATTGTTTTAATTAAGTTTAGTTTCATTTTTCATTCCTTATTTTTAGATTAAACCTTTAAAATATTGTTATTCATTTGATTAGATCAATAAAATAGTTTATTATTATTCAATTCGTTTTCTGTCATTACATTTATAGATCTAGTTTAAATTCTTGTTGATATCATTTCTTAATTATTAATTAGATTTTAATTATTGTTTAATTTAGATTAGTAAATTTCAATTCTTTATAGTATGCTTAGTTTTAATTTAATCGGAAATAATTGCGTAATGATTCTCGGCTAAACCTCCATTAGAGGGGGTTGAGAAGCCTTGATGAAAGCTTGATTTGTGTTAGCGTAGGATAGTCGTATTTCTATTCTACTCTAGAAACAATTAGTTCACAATGAGAATGGGTTTAATCGTTCACATGCTAGTTATGAATTGGTAGAAATGTCATGTGTAATTAGGGATTAGGAAGAACCAATTGTTCTGCGTAGCAGTTCAATTCGGATTACGACGATTCGTCATTAGTAAATTAAGTTGAGTTAAGGTGGAATCAATCCCCCTCTAATTCCTTATCATAGAATCGACGTAGTATTTCTATAGCTGTTTATTTAGTTGATTAGTTGCATCTTGTGGGTAGTTGTATCGTAGTCTAGTTTATAATTCGTAAATCTCTCACTAGACTTTAGTTAAGATTATTTATACGTAGAGAACATTACCATGCGGAAGAACTAGGAGTGAAATGAATAATCTACTCCACTATATCTCAATAGGATTGAAAGTAGAAATCTTTGATAAATTAGGCACGTAAATTATCGTTTAGTTTTACTTACGTTTATAGTTTCATCGCTTTATTCATTAGTAAAACTATTCTCTTTTTTACGTTTATCAAATGGCGCCACTGCCATCTTAGTTTCACTTTCGCATTGTTTTCGTAGTATAAGTACTCTTCTTAAAGTCCCATTTCACCCACCCACCCTTGTTCGATTCTAACTGTGGTTGTCTTTTTCAGCATTAAACTTCATCGCTTTATTCATTAGTAAAACTATTCTCTTTTTTACGTTTATCAGTAAGTTGTTTCTAAACCCTACGGGGTGAAGCTGCTCTCTATGTGACACTCGCAATCTCAATGAGTATTGCTGAAATCGAATTATTATACAATACAAGAGTGGTATTTTAGTTTATGTATAATATGTTGCATGTTTAGTTTTAGCATTGTCGTATTTATATGCGTACGTATATTATATTCGCATGCTAATGTATTTAGATACGTATGAGTGATTCAAATTTGCCTGTTACTATTTATATACGTCTATGTAATATCGATTTACAAATTAGCGTACATATACGTATTACTGATGTATATTTGCCTATACGTATGGAAGTATTTATCGATGATACAACCTTGCCTATTCGTATAGCTATACGTATAAGTAGAGTATCTTCACATGCTACTGCATCTAGTATTGTATGAGTAGATCGTATTTGCATGCTTGTACTTTCACCCTTGCATAAATCTTAAAAAAAAAAAAAAAAAAAAAAAAAAAAAAAAAAAAACGACCTTGCAGAAATTTTAATTTTATAAATCTTAATCACATTCCAAGGGTGTCTAGGAAACTTGAAAGATTAAGGTTACTTAATTAGAACCGTGCTTGCATGGAAAGCCTCCCTCATATCTCTCTTGTTACCTGGCCGTTGGTTTATGCACACGTATTCCTCGCTTCACTGCTACATTAGCAGCAGCTTAGGCCTACGTTGTTCAACTCTAATACTTCAAGAGAATCATAAAACTCAAGTAATTATAAGTTCCTTCTGTAAATTAGATCTAATTTTATGCTTGCATGAGATTACGGTCTGGTTCCACTAAAGAATTTGAACATACCTATCGTCGAAAAAAATACGATAAGCAATTGCGTAAGTTTTTACCTAAAAATTGTTCTTCTTCTGTTAATTACCTTCATCAAGATCCTTCGCCGCTATTAACTTCTGCAGTTATGGTCGACGATCCTCCACCAGCTGAGAAGCCTCTGTCGGACTTCTATACTGCATTACAGGAAGGACCTTCTTCCTGCATCAAACTTGAGGACATTGTCGGTGATTTTTCAGATCCCGCCAAATGTTTTAGTTTGTTACGTGTATCATGGTTTGGATCACGAAAAACCATACAATCATCTTCGTAGTTTCAACAAGTGGCCACAACATTTCACCATCCAAATTGTCTCTAAGGAACAACTCTTGCTTTGGCTATTTCCATTCACTTTAGCAGAAAAAGCGTCCAATTTGGCTTCAGGGACATGACCACAATCCATAGACACATGGAATAAACTTGTTCAAGCTTTTATGCTTCAATTTTACACTCAGAAGAAAACAACTTAAATGCTTCAGAAAATTCAATTCTTTCGTCAAAATCCTCATGAATCCTTTACGGAAGCATGGAGTCGCTTTACTGATCTTCTTTTAGAATGTCCTCATCACCAACTAGACAAAGCCATCCTTGTTCGTTCCTTCTTTAATGGACTTTCTGATCATCAAAAAGAAACTCTTGATATAATGAACGGCAGTTGCTTCATGGACAAAAGAGTTACTGAAGCATATACTTTTCTTGAAAAACAAGCGAAAAAAGGTACACACTGGGGTAACACTGAATCGTCTAGGTCATCAAAGGATACTGTTACAAAAGAAACATCTATTTTTTAGGTAAAACCCGATCATGAATTAAAAAATTTGATAGAATCCCTAACTAAAAAAGTAGATGCCCTTGCAGTTCAAGTAAACGATCAACTACCAAAACAGGTTATGAACTTTGACACCTCCCCATGTGTTCTTTGTCTTAGTCCTGACCACCCTGATACATATTGTCCCCTGTTATATGCTTCCTCTACTCAACCATTGGAGGAGGCATGTGCATTCAGCATTCCTAATGCACCTTGGAGACAACATCTGAATTTTGCTTGGCGCCAAAATAACCAACAGCTGGGGGCTCCTCCAGGTTTCGCTAATCCACCAGTTCAACCAACCAACAACTTTATTCCTTACCGCCAAGGAAATAATTAGCAATACCAACAAAGTCAGAATCAATTTCAAAATACTTCTGATGCTAACTATCAAACCAACCGTAGCCTTGTTCCAGCCAATCCAAATCCCAACTATAATCAACAACTTCTCAGCAATAATCGTGATCTAGTACCTATTGCACAACCTGCGCCACTTGTTATGGATAGAACAAGTGAGATTTTCTTAGCTTACATGAACCAACAATTTCAAATTTTAATGTCTATCCAACAATCACTTTAACAATTGGCTCAAGAAAAGAGTTAGAAAGGCGTGTTTCCTGGACAAGCAGTTCCAAACCCTAAGCCAGCGAACACTACCTTTGAACTCATTAATGCACCTGGAACAAGTACTCCCAACCAAGGTGAGGTGCACGCAATCACTACTCTTCGATCTGGAAAAATTATAGACAATCAAATACGTATGCCAGATGATCAACCAAAGGAATCCGATGGTTCTAATGAATCTATTTCCAATAATGAACCTACGGAGGATTCACCAAATATAACAAAGTCAACATCTCAGAATTTAGGAAACAAGTAAGAGGACCCCTTTGCCAAATTTCACCCTAAGGCACCGTTTCCTGCACGCTTGGCAAAGAATAAACCTGATGAGAATTTTGATGAAATTCGAGAGACTTTTCAGAATTTGACAATCAACTTACTTTTTCTCGATGCCTTAAAGCTATTGCCAAAACATGCAAAATTTCTAAAAGATATGTGCACCACAAAAAGGAGAACTAATGTTCCTCAACAAGCGTTCCTCACCAAACAGTTTCCATCCATCACCGAACACAATGGTATAGTCAAATACAAGGACACTGGCAGACCAACAGTTCCATGCACCTTAGGTGACAAATATACAGCTACTGCGCTACTAGACCTAGGAGCTAGTGTGAACTTACTTCCATATTACTTATTTAAATGACTAGGTCTTCATGAGCTGAAACCTACCACCATGACTCTACAGTTAGCCGATTGTTCCATTAAGTATCCAAAAGGAATTGTGAAAAACATCCTTGTAAAAGTCCAAGACTTTTTCTATCCTGTCGACTTTGTTATTTTGGATACTGAAGTTGCATGTGATTCCATTCCTATCATCTTAAGACGTCCGTTCCTAGCAACTACTAATGCTCTTATTAACTGTAGGGATGGTTCCATGACCATGTCCTTCGAAAATCTTTCGGTCGAGGTATATGTGTTCAAGATGATGAAACAAATTCCAGAGCTTAACATTGATGGTGAGGTTAACAGGGTTGACAGCATTGTGCAAGAGTATTTAACAAACACTTTTCCTGAAGATGAAGTATACCAATTTCTTTCCTTTAGCAATTTTGAATTTGAGGACGATGATTATACACAAGAAGTAAACGAATTATTAGAGTCAATACCATTATTTGACCCTACTTAACCGCGGATGTCCAAATGATTTGGATGAACATCATCATTTTACTCTATGGAAGACGACTTTCCTTAAGAATCTTTAATACCCACTCCACCCGCCCCTGACTTAAAACCTCTTCCTTCGGAATTAAAATACGTACATCTTAATCCAGATGGTAGTCATCCAATTATTATATCATCTCAATTGACTGATAATCAAGAATCCCGTTTAATAGATGTCATTCAACAACACCGTTCTGCTATTGGATGGTCCCCCGATGACATTAATAAGGGCATTGACCCTAATGTATGCACCCATCGCATACATCTTGAAGAAAATGCTAAGACATCGCGTGAACCGCAGTGTCGTCTAAACCCAACCATGAAAGATGTGGTGTAGGAAGAAGTTTTAAGATTACTCGATGCAGGTATTATTTACCCTATATCCGATAGTATTTGGGTGAGTCCAGTACACGTTGTTCCAAAAAAATCTAGCATTACAGTTGTGCATAATGATAAAGATGAATGCATCTCCGCTCGTATTCCAATGAAATGGTGAATATGCATTGACTATCGCAAACTTAATGCAATCACTCGTAAGGATCACTTTCCACTGCCCTTCATCGATCAGATGCTTAAGCGGTTAGCCGGTCATGCGTATTACTGTTTTCTTGATGGTTATTCAGGATATTTTCAGATAGTCATAGATCCTGCCGATCAAGAAAAAGACTACGTTCACCCCTTTGGTGGTACATTTGCATATAAACGAATGTCTTTTCGGCCTTTGCAATGCACTCGGTACTTTCCAACGTATTTGCATGCTTCACATTTTTTTCGATATGGTTGAACGTTTTATGGAAGTATTCATGGGACGACTTCTCAATATATAGAGATTCTTTCGATAGCTGTCTATCAAATCTTGAAAAGGTCTTTACACGTTATGAAGAGAAAAACCTTGTTCTTAATTGGGAAAAATGTCATTTCATGGTTAAAAAAGGAATAGTTTTAGGACATATCATTTCAAAAGATGGAATCGAAGTTGACAAAGCTAAGATAGAAAAAATTGCTTCAGTTCCTATACCAAAAACAGTTCGCGACATTCACGCATTTTTAGGACATGCAGGTTTCTATAGGAGATTTATTCAAGATTTCTCAAAGGTTGCTCGACCTTTAACCAATCTCTTGCTTAAAGATGTCGTTTTTGACTTCAGTTTCAATTGCAAACAAGCTTTTGAGACTTTAAAATTCGCCTTAACTACCGCTCCCATAATTCAACCACCTGATTGGTCTAAACCTTTTGAATTAATGTGTGACGCGAGTGACTATGCTATTAGACCTGTACTAAGATAACGCCGAGAAGATAAGCCAATTGTCATTTACTACGCGAGTAAAACCCTTAATGAAGCTCAACGTAACTATACAACCACTGAGAAAGAGTTTCTCGCCGTTGTATATGCCTTGGATAAGTTTCGTCCTTACCTAGTGGGTTCTTCCACAATTGTCTACACTGACTATGCGGCGCTTCGTTATCTATTAGCGAAAAAAGATGCAAAACAGAGGTTGATCTGTTGGATTCTCCTCTTGCAAGAATTTACTCTAGAAATTAGAGGTAAAAAAGGTTGCGAAAATGTGGTTGTAGACCATTTATCAAGACTTGTCAGTAATATTGATACTGATACCGACCCTATCTGTGATTCCTTTCCGGATGAACACTTATATTCCATTTTTTCGTCCCCCTGGTAAGCTGACATAGTAAATTACTTAGTTACCGAGGAAGTCCTTTCATCTTGGTCTCGTAATGACCGAAAAAAGTTCTTATCCTCTATGAAATTTTATTTCTGGGATGATCCCTACCTCTTCAAGTATTGTTCCGACCAACTAATCCGTCGTTGCATTCCCGACTGGGAACACAATGACGTGTTATCCTTCTGCCATGAACAATCTTGTGGTGGTCATTTTAGTGGTAAGAAAACATCGGTCAAGGTTCTACAATGTGGATTTTATTGGCCAACACTGTTTAGAGATGCACATGAGCATTGCAAAGCATGCAACCGCTGCCAGCAGCTAGGACGCATTACTCAACACAATATGATGCCCTTAAATCCCATTTTGATTGTGGAATATTTGATGTATGGGGTATCGACTTCATGGGTCCCTTTCCAAATTCTCATGGTTTCCTTTACATACTGGTAGCAGTTGACTACGTGTCAAAATGGATTGAGGCATTGGCATGTCGTGCTAATGATCATAAAACTGTCGTTTTTTTCATAAAAGAAAATATTTTCTCTCGATTTGGCATTCTAAAAGCTATTATTAGTGATGGGGGAAAACATTTCTGTAATAAAATATTTGAATCATTAGTAAAGAAATATAGAGTCACGCACAAAGTGGCAACTCCATATCATCCTCAAACCAGTGGCCAAGTAGAAGTCTCTAATAGAGATATCAAATCCATTTTGGAAAAAACTGTTAATCCATCTAGAAAAGACTGGTCTCTACGATTATCTGATACCTTGTGGGCATACAGAACAGCTTTTAAGACACCTATAGGGATGTCTCCTTATCGCCTCGTTTTTGGAAAACCTTGTCACCTGCCGGTTGAACTTGAGCATCGTGCTCTATGGGCCATCAAAAGCCTCAATTATAATACTAATGCGGCAGGCGCAAAGAGAAAATTGTAGTTAAATGAGCTTGAGGAAATTCGGAGTGATGCCTATGATCTCTCGAAATCTTATAAATCTAACATGAAAAGAGTGCATGACAAGCACATATTGAGAAAAAATTTCAAAGTTGGTCAAAAAGTTTTGTTGTACAACTCAAGATTACACATTTTTCCAAGAAAATTAAAAACTCGATGGTCTAGTCCTTTCATTGTCTCTGCTGTCACCCCTTATGGGGCTATATCTTTGAAAAACGTAAATGATGAAAGCGAATTTCAAATAAATGGCCAATGCGTTAAACATTATCATGAGTTGCGCTCTCCAGATGTTGAAAAGACTCTTCTCAAAGATCCAATCTACACAGACTAATAGATTCACTGGTGTACTTCTTTCCATGTGATATAAATAGGGAAAGTACGCCATTAGGGTAGCCGGGCCCTTTTCTATTTTCTTTTCTAAAATCCCTAAAGTGTGTGGTTGCAAGTGCTGGAACCTTAGTCCACAAAAACTCTACTTCGGAACTGAGTATAAATGTCTTCTGTTAATCGAGCAAACGTGCCTTCTGGTAAACAATGGGTACCAAAAATTTCAACTCCTTCCTTCTCTTCCCTTTTCTATTCTCTTCCTCGCGAACTTCAGCTCATCATTTGGTGTAAATCTCACCCATCTCGAATAGGTAATGGTTGTAGTACTTTTGCTCGAAAGCGACGGGCGAAAAGGATGGGGTGGTGTATGAATTGTCAAACACCTTTCTGTCCAGGTCTTGATCGATCTACTATCCGATATGAGCCGGTATAAGGTATATTATTGTCTGACACCAGCTCAGCAGGATAAACTTCGTCGTTGTCCTGTTGCTCCCACAGGTTGGGATAGGATCTGACGTTAAAAGACTCACATTCGTCTTGAGGATCTAACGTTAAAAGACACACATTCGTCTTGAGGATCTGACGTTAAAAGACTCAACTTGTTTATACTCGTGTCTTTTATTTTCACCTTTGCACTAAATATTATGCACAAAGAGAGTCGTCATATGCAACATCGGATGGTCCCTCGTTCGCAAGGGCAATGGATTTCACCAGACCAACCCCGAATAGTTTTCTATTTGATGACAGTTCGGGGCGGTTTGAGGCTATACCATATGTACTAAGGGTAATATTATTATTAAACCATTACACATTGATCAGGGATGGTACCATCCTGAACTCTAGGCCCCCAAAACATAAAGGTTAAGCCACAGTCTGGCTGGATTGGGTTCGCCCCAAGGCAGACATGATTTTTTGCCCGATTTTCTGATAATGATTTTCTTCTTGAAATCCGATGTTGTTAACACGTTCATCTCCCCTTGTACATTTGTATATAAAATTTGTAAATAAATAAAAACCAAATAAATAAATAAAAATAAAAATAAATAAATAAAATAAAAATAAAAATAAAAATAAAAAAGTTTGAATGTGATTTTGTCATATTCCAGTAAATAGCATTTTTAATGCCGATTGTTTTGATATCTCATTCGTTTAATCTGGAGTTAAAAGTAATCGAAATTCCACGTTTGAAATTTCGGGACATAAGGGGAATTTCTGGATATCATTTGGGCTTGGGCCAAAAATTGGACCTGACAAAAAATCACGGATCCGGTCACAAAACCCAACCTGCGGGCCAAACCATGCATCATCCCTCACTTTTCTTCCCCTAGATTACGGATCTTGGTCCCCCACACAAACAACTCGCGAACGCGGCTACACAGGCTTGATTTGGACCCGCGCACGCGGGATAAACACCACCAATTTGAACCCCCTTGCTCCAGCACCATCTCCTCCATCAATCCAAGCAATTTCCACCCTCATAAAAACAACTAGACCTCTCTATGGTAGCATGTCGACGAATCACAGTTGAGAGGAATTTTAAAAATCTATTCGATTTGGGCATGTTTCATCTCTTTTTCGACGAAGAAATTACAAATAGGGAGTGGGAGTATCTGTTGCACAAAGTGCCGGCTAATTACTCGGAAGATTTAGTTTTAAAGTTTTACAACAATGGTGGTTTCCGGGGTGATGAATTTTGGATTACGGCGGATGGGATAGAACGTGAACTCACGCTGGAGTTAATATCGAATACAGCAAAGATTCCGATAATCTCAAATAGTCCGACCTTGTTGTTGTCAAAGTATCCGACTACGATGGACTTAATGTTTGACACGCTTCTCGAGGGAGCGTACAATACTAGCTTGAACTGCGTGTACCAACACTCGCTCAGACGAAACCAACTAGCCGTCACTCAGTGGCTGGCTTACAACGTCATTAGAACTTCAAAGACGTCTAACGTGAACAAGACATTCTTGCACCTGCTGTGGATCCTCCAGGAGAAGAAAAATACTTTCTGTATGGTCAATTTCCTGGGACATGTTCTTACGACTGCGTCAAACAGATCAGCTCCTCTTGCTGTACTTGTTACTCAGCTTATGCTTAACTTAGGATTCCAGTCTGCTACTCCTTTCATTCCAACAAGGTCTTTCGAGAATTTTGGAATTTTCGAGACTTGTGTTCTGGACCACTGGGACCCAGTAGCTATAGATGATATTGAGCGTGATAACGTACCTCCTCCTCCTCTTTCACCACCCAACTATTTTAATGAGGATACCATGCGCCGAATCAGCACTCCCATGGAAGCTTTGAGACACATGAACACTAGTATGCGCAGGATGTTTCTTCGTCAGGAAGAGATGCTTACTTCCCAAAATGACTTCCAGCAAGAAATATGTAATCGCCAAGGCCGTTTCCAGAGAATGATGATGGCAAATCAACAGCAATTCCAAGATCAACTGCTAGAGTTTTTGGGCCACATTCCAGACCAGTCAGCTCAACTAGGAGTTCGTCGTAGCCGACAAAGTAGAAACCCTGGTTCATCTTCTGCTAACCCTGGGGATTCCTAGTAGTTGTTTATTTTCCTTGGTTTAGAAATGACTATGTCATTTATTTCCCTTATGCATTGCCTTTTTATATTTCTAGTGATAAAAAATTATATATCGTTTGATTTCTCATAATTTTGTATCTCTAGACGGTTTAAATGAGAAATAGTTTATGATATGAAATTATTGTACTTCGTAATATATTAGTTGTTCCTTGATGCATTGGGACTACTCTCAAAGCCCAACGGTCAAAACCCAACGGACTGATCCAAACGGTCAGATGCCCAACGGTCAGATTTCTAATTATAAATCCAACTCTCATCTTCCACTTTCACTCATCCCTTTCTCTCACTCTTCAAATACTCCTCTTCACAAATTCTCATTTTCTTCAACATAATGAATCAACTCGAGCGATGGAAAAAGGAGCAACACAAATGGGCCATCACAGTATTCGTGATAACAATGTTTATCATTGTACTACTGTCACTCATGCATAACATGATCCAGAATATCTAAATCTATGTAACCGACAACTCTCTTTCCTTCTGTCATTTTGTATATTAGTATGGTGTGTTAAATAATTCTCACACATTTGTACGATTTACGTATTAAATGGAGAAGTTCCGTATTAACTATTTGTGTGTATTAGTTGTATTTTTACCTATTAAAAAAATAAAAATAAAACATAAAATAAAATAAAAATCAATCAACAACTAAGAAAACCATAACAAAGAAATTACCATCCAAATCTCACCAAAATAATTCTATCTCTACTCATGGTGTTCAGAGAAGATCGCGCACGCTACACGATACGCATAACACTTGTCACACACGCAGCTTGATTATTCTATCCATGTTCTATTATTGAGGTATGCTCATAAATTCTGAAATTATGGGTAGGTCTAACTGCCATGTGAAACCTTCCCCCATACTTTCTATCATTTTAACATCTCATTAATTGTTTGTGGAAATCTGACATGAAAAGACTTACTATGGATACCCATTGTTGTTGTTCATAAAGGTCGGTGTAACAACAACACATGAGTCACTTGTGTTTTCATATATTAAATTTGGATTTAACTAAACTTGGAATCCTGATTGGTACAGACTCATAGATTGCCTATAAATCTCTTCTTTTCAGCCATTCTCTTTCAAGCATTCTTCACTATACTTCCCTCCGTAATACTTCCAAATGGATCAACCAAGAAAAATAATGCCTGAGAAAGACTACCTGAATTTTTTTGAAGATGGCCAGTTTTCTCCTTATTTTGACACTGAAATTGTACGTCGAGGATGGACGCCTCTTCTATATCATTCAGCAGCTGGTTATTCCCAAGAATTGGTTATGATATTCTACCAATTTAGCGGAACTGAAAATGGAAAATGCTATTTCAATGCCTATGGACGATGATTGGAATTGACTAAGGAAATTATCTCCGGCATACTTCAAATCCCAATGAATACCCAGGAGTTCCTTTTTCCAGAGTCATCATTTGATTCCATCAAAACTTTACTACGAGCTACACTGTATCTCATGGCGAAGTCGGAAATAGACATCACGTTGTTCTTCAAGACTCTTTGAAACATAATCAACGAGTTGTGCTCCACTGGTTGGGACACAATGTGGTAGGTACATCACACCAATTAGAAGTCACAAAGTCTCAACTTCGCCTACTTTGGGTTTTACAAACTCAAAGGGATGATTTTGTCTAATCCAACACCTCTGGAACGCGATCACCAGGAAAACAAAAAGGTCAGCACCTCTATCTACTTTAGTCACGTAGATTATGATGCATTGGGGTTATCCAATAATTTCTCCAGAGACACCCCTTCAAAGAGCAAATATTAGTGTGCTCCAAACAGACTACTCAGTTGGTTTTTGGAATCCTGACACTCTGACAGATGAATAGAACGACCCAAGATCAAACTTTGAACTTTACTTTGATGAAAATGCCATGCTAAACATTTTTAATCCCATGGAAGGTATTCAATTTCTTCATCACGGCATGCGGGAACTATACGTTCGTCAGAATATCATCATTACAACTCTTAAGGATTTCCAAGAACATCAAGCAATGCATGATGTTGAACAGGAGGAAATCTTGGAAAATCATTCTTAGTCCTTGCAAAATCACGCTCTCCTAATGGAGAATCAAACTACACTCTCTACCAGCCAAGGGGACATTCAGATGCAGCTCCGCCAACAAATAGAAGAACTAAACAGTGTGGTGCACGATTTGTGTCTCCAGAATCATCATAATAATCCATGATTTTCTTTTTAAATAAAAATAGAATAACAATACTAAGTCAATAAATAAATAATTGTATATATTATTACGTTTTTCGTCGTATTATGAATTTTGTTGCTATCTTTGTGTATTCTTTTGAAATGTTTACTAGAATTGTCTTCATTTACGTTGTGACTAAAATAATTTTAACATGTGATTTTCAATGTCATTACAGGAGGGTCTATTTTCTTTCATACTCATTTATCCATCCACTTTGCCTTTATCATTGCCCATTTCTTTACTTCATCCACCATGACATCTTCATCAAATATTGCATCTTCATCAAACATGACACCTCCAAAACTCATTCCTGAGCAATCATTTCAGTCTATGATGGATTCCAATACTTATGGCCATCTCTTCCGTGACTACATCACTAACATTGGGTGGTCTTCCCTAGTTCTTCAACCTGACCAAACTTATTCTCCGAGTTTGGCCACATACTTTTATGCTAATATGGAGGACACACCAGCATTCAATCATGCACATGGCTTCTACTTAGACAGGTTCACAATCTTAGTTGGTGACACACATCATATTTTTTCTGAACAACAACTTACCCTAACTTTGGATCTTCCATATCACGAACCGGCCGCATCATGGCATTACATCTATCATAATTCTTACCGTTCCTTTCAATGACAAATTTTTTGTGAAACTTACGGTGATGGTCTTGAGATTAAACGAGAAGGAGATGTCCATGTACCATGGCACGACATCACCATTCCCTTAGCAAGCATGACCATGAACATGGGGACTGTGATGTTGTTTATACTCCTGAACATCATGGGAGATTGGCATTTTTCTACTGCTAATGAGGCTGCCTGCGTAGTATTCAGTGCACTAGCTCAAGGTCATACACTATTTAACATCTTAGGTTGTGTTATCTCCAACCTGAAACGAGCTCGCACTTTTCAGGATCAGTATATTCTTTTACTCAGAACCGCTTGCGAATCATGAAGACACATTTCCCACGGTTTGCGCTTACGTTTTCATGACTGGGTCAAGGTAGATTCTATGTGCCTAGCAAATAAAATCATTTGCTCATTAAGGTTTAGGCAATGGAAACGTCCCGCTTGGTACCTAAGCCATGTTCGTTGTTACCCGAAGGATGAAAATATGAAGAAACATTTGAACAAATCCGGAGACAAGGAATGGGCAGAAATTTGGCAGACTATTATCTTTTGGCGCGATGCTAAGGAAATGCATTTCCTTATTGAGGACGCCAGACCTACACATCCTGCTAGATGGTAAATTTGAGCTTGCCATTGTACATATATCTAGCTAAAAATTATGTTTCATGTGTTATTGTCTTTCATTATTTCGTGTGCTATTATACATTTCATTGTTCCTTTCTGTATAATATATTATGTTCTCCAACCTTTCTATTCTATCAATCTAGCCCTAATTTTGCTCACGGTTTTCAGGTAATTTCTCTCTTTATTTATTGATACTTCGAGGACTAAGCATCATTTTGTTTGGGGGTGTTTTTAACCTGTAACAAAAATTAGGCAAATTGTAGCATGTATATAGTTTTTATTTTCTGGTTAATAATTGTACTTAGTGACAAAGTCTTGTTTCCTTTTCAATGAGAAAAATTGTCTAGAAATCTCACATTAATATCTGAATTAGGATTCGTTTTTAAGAAACTTAAGATAATACGTATGCAATAGTTTATACATCTTTTCATGAACATTCATGTAATGAGTATCATCGAGTATACATAGCAGTAAGTTTCTGAAACCAACGGTTAGTTACTTAAACGATCAATCTTGTGAGAATCTAACCAAAAAGCCTCGATATGTGTGATATGTGAGTAATAACATAGAGGAGTAGTTTTTCCAATTAGAGAAAATCACGTGTCTACTTACTTGATCACCACCCGAACCCTAGGCGAGAATTTAGGCCTTCTTTGGATCGACATAGCTAAAAAAAAATTCTTACCTGTTACAAATTTTACCGCTAGTCACTCCACTGAACCTTTCATCAATCCTTTCACTTTCACCAAAAATTCCTTACCCATCTATTAAACCAAATAAAATAACCTACCTAAGTGATGAGTATAAGAAATAGGATGAAATGTGGAAAAATAAAGAGAAAGACTTGTCCCAAATAAAAGTCAGTTACTTGCTTCAGGAAAGAAAAATAGAATCATGTTCTTAAGTTATAAAAAAAAAATCATCAGTATCCAGAGGCTTAAGAACAAGGTTGGAAAACTCAGTTAGAAGAAGAAAAGAAAACAAGGATTTCTCTAGTATAAATATCTTGAAGACGCTATTCTCTCATACTCGTAAATTTTGATTATCCATTTCCATTTTCTTCTACACCATCACCTATGCCCCCACAATACCTAATAAAGACATCTAGCTCATTTAGGAGTAAGAAGGTGTGATAATAAGTAGTAGACATGATTGATCGACCTCGACTCCTCTGACTGTCATTGAGATGTGAGGAAACGTGTGCCCACTGTACACTGGAGTTAACAAAACCTGAGTGGAAAAATTTTGAGTGAATTTATGTTTCGACCTCAGACTTGAGAGAACCCATTTAGGTACGCTCTCCAAAGGATCCAGAAACGACCCTGCTAGTACATTTCAATGAAAAGTTCACTGCATGCATGATCATATATAGATGTTTTAATTATTGAATGCATATTAACATGAGTTTCAAAGAAATCAATCCCCGTTCCCTGCTAAGGAGATGTATGGATATCTGAGATTAATTTAGGAAACGAGTTTTTGTCCCTAAGTCGTTGTAGTATAAATGAAGTTTGTGAGTATCTTCTCTAGAAAACTCTCACGAGGCTATAACTAGTCCACTAGGGAATTCCTAGTGGTTTAAGACCTTATTGCATATGGTCAATGCAACTGCACTCTGCGAAACGAGAATTAGTTAGGACTACACATTTTTTGCCACTTATCTGTTGTAATGTCTCTTCTTTGCTTGAGGACAAGCAAAGTGCTATTTGGGGGTAGTGTGATAAGCACAAAAAACGGTAATATAAAACCCCATTGAGACATATAAATTTAGTTAATTATATGTTTAATAATTATGAAATAAATATATTTTCGTACTTTTGCAGGTATTCACAGTAAACATGAAAATATTGGTTAAACCTGCGTTAAAGCACGGGGAACGATGTATATATGAATTCTTCCAAATCAACCATGTAAAGCCCAACAAACCAAGACGAAGCATCAAACTTCAAGCTCCTACCTTTGAACTAGGACTCGAATCGACAAGTGAGCTGCTTTCGGACAATCGTATGATTAACTCTACGATAGGTTGGGGAAGTTGTAAAATTACCAAAAGACCGGACCGCCAAAAGATGTGGACTAACTATGCGGGTCCACAAGATTTGATGAGTCATCAATCATGGAGCATGTCAAGACAAAAATGCCAAATTATTGGTGCAAAGTTGACATTTTGTATGTAATTAATTAGATTAGATGTTAATAATGAAAAAAAAAAAGGCAAGGTGTCACTTTGTTTTAATGTGGTGGATAAAAATGAAGTAAATGTGGTTTGGTGTTTAACGTGGGAGGAAATAAGATTTCTCTCAAATGGAGAAGAAAACAAAACAAGGGGGGACAATCCATTTACTCCCTTGACTTCTTTTCCTTTACCATGTATTACTTTAGTTCCTTAGCCTTAGTTTTTATTTAGTTTTTAGTTTTGGTAGAAAACTTGTAATAGTTTTAATGGAGGTAACCTTGTGTTCTTCTAGTTAAAAACAAAATCTAAATGCAAGTGAGTTCATTTATAGATTTTCTTTTTCTTTTAGTTCTCTCTTCTTTTACAATTATAATTTGTACTTCTCTTTTTTTTAGCCCAAGGATCACGAGCTAAACCTTCCCTTTGTGGGGAGTTAATAATACTCATGTGAGGGAAAATCTTTGTTACTTGGTTTAGTAAGTTGTTTAGGAAGAACAACTAGACCTACATCCTATCCCAAAATGATAGTTGGTGTAGAGTCTAGTTAGGGATCAAAGTGATAAGTTTAGAGATAAGTCATTACTTTGGTTCTACATGCTAGCATGTATGAGCTTAGAGATGAGTCATATATGTTAGAGGTCAAGTTTTCTTTTATTAGGACTTGTCTATGAGTTCTAGGAAGAGTAAAATGCACTTACTAAAATCAATAACAAAAGTTATCTTCACATGAGGCAAATTAACTCTCCACTTTTGTTTTAGTAAAATTTTATCGTGTCTTAGTTGCATGTTACGTAACTTAATGTTTTCAATTTTTGTGTAGTAAAGAAACCAAATATTTAGTATTTACACAATCATAGCTAAACTTACTCACTAGTTTCCTAAAAGAGTAAAACCAAGTTGTAAGTGGTCCTAGAATTTAGGTTGGTTCGAATCCTTACTCTAAACTATATGAACACGAAGATCGTGAGTAAGGAAAATATCTTTGTTTTCACATTTTGGCTAAGGAAGAGATTCAAATCTCTAACATACCAAAGGTGAATATCAGTGCCAATCATACAAGGAAGAGTTACTCATGTCACTCTGAGGTGTATCCTAGATAAGATTAAGAAGAGAATAAGTAGTTGGGCTGGCAAGCTACTTACTTTTCAAGGAAGAGTGGTGCTAATCAAATCGGTTTTGAGTAGCATCCCAATATATAACATGTCTATTTATAAATGGCCAGCGAGTTTGATTAAGGAAGTAGAAACAGTGATGAGAAATTTTCTTTGGTCTAGGGACCCCATGGTGAAGAAGTCAATTACTGTTAGCTGGGACAAATGTTGTAAACCCATCAATGGGGGGTTAGGTCTGAGAAGACTTAAAGAGGTGAACTTGTGTATGCTGATGAAACTGGGCTGGCAGATTCTAAACGGAGATGAAGAATTTGCAAAGTTCATTAGAATCAAGTACTACAAGAAAAATGGAGATATTATTAAGTATTACAGACCCTCATCTATATGGGGAAGCATTAAAATGGCATTAGGAGAGGTGATCCCTCGATCACAATGGATGGTTGGAAATGGTTAACACATTGATTTGTGGAGATCAAATTGGCTGGGAAGGAAGTCCATTCAGGAGCACCTACAGCTATCAGATGAGGCTCTAGTGAATTGTAATGCTACAGTAAGTGATTTGATCCAAGATGGAAGTTGGGCACCACCAGAGAACTTCAAGGAGTTTCTTATCCAAAATGGCATTGATACTAGTATCATGGATAAACCCTTGACACAAGATGAGGATCACAGGATTTGGTGTCCAAACTTGAAAGGTGAATTTACAACTACATCAGCATACGAAGATATTAGAAGCAAGGAGAGTAAGGTCAGCTGTCATAAGGTGTTATGGAGTGCTCACGTACACCCAAGTACATCTGCGAATGCATAGAAACTGATGAGAAATTGTGTAGCAACTCAAGAAAAACTTCAGAGAAGAGGGGTGCAGCTGGTACCAAGATGTGGAATTTGTAAGAAGGATGTTGAAAATCTGAATCACTTGTTGTGGTATTGCCCATTTGCGAGGCAACTGTGGGAATGGATATCAAGTAAGTTCCGATTCAGAAACGGCTTCTCCAATCTGACACAAGCTCGAAGGATGGCTCAGGGTAGTAGTGTGCTAGTGAGGCATATGTGGGAAGCAGCAGTAGTGGGTGGCATGGTGGCTCTTTGGTTTCACAGAAATAAGGTACACTTTGAAGATGAAAGTAACAACTTTACCTTTTGTACAAAGTATGTGAAACAACAAGTTAACTGTGTTATACACACGTCAAAGGGTACTATGTATGGTAATGCACATGATCACTTTGTGAGATTGGCTTGGGGGGCTGAACTAAAACTAAGGAAAGCTCCACAAATCAAGGAGTGCAAGTGGTTACTGCCTGAAATAGATCAAGTTAAAGTTAATGTTGACGGGTCTTCCATGGGAAATCCTAGACCAGCAGGGTGGGGTGCAATGTATCGAGATCATAATGGTGAGTTTCTACTCGTGAGTTGTAAGGGCTTAGGGGTGAAGACGAACTATGTTCCTGAGTGTTATGCAATTCTGGAAAATGCGAAAGTAGCAATTGAGAAAGGTTGGCTGAACTTATGGTTAGAATCTAACTCAACAGTTGCAATAGAAGATTTTAGTACGGGCAAGATACCATGGAAACTCAGTAAAAGATGGGGGTGGTGTAAAAGCAAATTGCAAAGATGCTCTCTCATACATGGAGAGAAGCTAATTTTGCAGCAGACATTGCTGCAAAAAAAGGATCTAGCTTAGATAAAGATGAAGTAAGTGTGTATGTAGGTATTCCCCCATGGTTGTATAAATGGGAGAATCCTAATGGGCTGTATTTTAGATTTGTAACATGAACTTGATATGAGGTGTTATTGACTAGCATGTGGCTGGTTAGTAACTCTCATGGAGTTCATACACTTTTGTAACTCTCCTTTTCTTAATATACAATAGATACACTTACTAAGCAAAAAAAAAAAAAAATTGCCCAATGCAAAGGTGAATATGGTGGTGACTATTTTCCCAAGTCAAAATGAAGGTGAAACCTTCAACCGAGATAGTGGCTGAGTTGTGAACTTCGGACAAGATGTTGAATTCCGTCTTTTGTGTTTTTTTTAAAAAAAAATTGGTTTTTTTTTCGGACGGAATGTTTCATTCCGTCTCGCATGATTTTTTTACTTTTTTTTCAGTTTTTTTTTTAAATTTCAGACGGGATGTTTCATTCCGTCTGGAGTGTTTTTTCGATTTTTACGTCCAGACATAATCTAACATCCCGTCCAAGATTAATATTCACATTTGCATTGGGCAGCCTCACCTTGTTTTTCACCAAAATGGTGGAAAAGAGGTGAAATACTGCCTACGTGGAGGTGAATAATAGTCGACTGCATTGGGAATGCTCTAATAAGAGAGGATACTGTCAATTATGGTATGTGGAAGCTTGTGAATGTGAGTCGAGGAATAAAAAAACAAATGAAATCTTGAAGACTTTTTTTTGTACCAACTACTAAGCCTTGAAGTCAATAAGATAGAGAAGAGAGTGTCCAGACTAAACTAATTTCTCTCAACCTTTAAGAGCATTCCCAATGCAAGTAATTATTTTCCCCCTCTTTTCACTTCTACGTAAGCAGTATTTTTCCTCTTTTTCACCGTTTTGGTGAAAAAGATGGTGAAGCTGCCCAATGCAAAGATGAATATTAATCTCGGATGGGATGTTAGATTCCGTCTGGACGTAAAAAAAAAAAAACGCTCCGGACGGAATGAAACATCCTTTCTGAAATTTAAAAAAAAAAACCGAAAAAAATTCAAAAAATCATGTGACGAAATGAAACATTCCGTCCGGAAAAAAAAAAAAACCCCCATTTTTTTTAAAAAAAACACACAAGATGGAATCCAACATCCCGTCCAAAGTTCACAACTCAGTCACTATCTCGGTTGAAAGTTTCACCTTCGTTTTGACTTGGGAAAATAGTCACCTTAGTATTCACATTTGCATTGGGTAAAAGTTTTGAACCATTTGGAGGTGAATAAAGTCACAAACCCACTTTATACTTGGAGGGGCTCCACCCTTAGTCACACAAACCGTGGGGAGAGTACAAAGCTCCCGTTCTCAAACTGTGGTTTGACGCTTTTTATCGAAAAGCTCCTCGAAACCGCGCTCTAGATTTGAAAGCCACGCTTTTACAGTGAGAGTAGTTAATAAGTTTTAAATCAAACAATTACATATTTAAATAAACTATATTCTAAACCTCAATTGAAAAAATTGAAGATCAACAAAGATCCATATGAAAGTTAAGTGTTTTGAAACCCAAAAAAAGAAATGAAAAAAATAAGGATTTGATCAAAATAGCTAGACTGCTATAATTGCTTCTTGAGGATCCATGCTAAACCAGTCTTTGGAGAGAGAGAGAGAGAGTCGTTTGTTGCTTTGAATTCAGATGATGAAGTTCGTGGGTCTCTGTGTA
Source organism: Coptis chinensis (assembly GCF_015680905.1). Classification (NCBI taxonomy): domain Eukaryota; kingdom Viridiplantae; phylum Streptophyta; class Magnoliopsida; order Ranunculales; family Ranunculaceae; genus Coptis; species Coptis chinensis. Next base: position 77,325,353 of record NC_141463.1, on the reverse strand, counting down.
AGTTGATATAGTACAAAAAAGGAAAGGTCTAAAGAAGGAGATCATAACTATGATACTGTACTCCCCATATCAAAATATAACTATGTTTAGTACTTACTAGTAGAAGAGTAGTCTAGTTGACATGTGACCCAAACTGTTCTGACAACCGTAAATCAACCTTCAAAGTGTTCAAAGTATAATGGAAGGGCCTATGGACTTATTATCGAAAAAAAAAATATGAAAGGCATGTGGGCTATAGTTTTGTTCTTTTTCCTAAATCTATTCTTTATTTTTATTTTAAATTATTATCAAACACAATTACTTTATTAAACATAGGTTTATCAAATGAAAAATTAGTGATAATTACAAATTTTATGGTTTATATTTCAATATTTAATAATTATATTAGTATAAATAAAACGCTCCATAGGCGCTCTCAAAATGGGAGCTTCTCAAGTTAGGCGCTTTTGCGCTTTTGCGCTCTCGCTCTCGCTCCCGCTCAACGAACTGGTGACTAAGGCTCCACCTTTGCATTGGGAATGCTCTAATATGGTACTAGACTACCAACTTTATATTTTTTTTTTCTTTTGTTTATTCCTTTTTTTACTTTTTTTTAAGTATAGTGAGTACTAGATTTTGGACCCGGGCATACGCCCGAGATCTATTAAATATTTTGCGTGCTTACAAATTCTCTCACACAAATTTCCAAATCATCAATCATAACATATATTTATTAGAAATAAATCGAAATACATTAATGAGCAGTAATTCATGTGGTGCTTAAGTAATTGGCATTGAATAGCCTCTTCACTTTGTGGTTTAGGATATTAATCCGTTATTTTCTAATTTTCAAATAGAATTATCTTAAACTCTAACGTGTATAATAGTTTTTTTTTTTTTTTTTTTTTTTTTTTTTAAAATCCAGTGATTTAGCAATCACCACCTCACAACTTACTAATAACAAATCACTAAAACATCTATCAAATCACTAAAACAAATTTATTAGTTCCATATCCTCAAATAATACACTACTCCTCCTTGAAAATATTTAATTATCACATGATCATGATCTTCAATGAATTGGTGAATACAAAGAAAATTCTCTTTCAAGAGCCTTCGCTTGCTCCCCTAAGTATCTTTTCTTTTCCTAGATTGATTATTATTTGTATACATATACACAATACACTTAAATGAACGTAAACAAAACCTATTCAATTACAACATGAATAGCAAAGAAGATCATGTCGTTCTATGTCTTTTGCCAATGTGAACATGTCAAAGTATTAACGTTAGATTGAGTGGGTAAAATGAGTAATGGTTCATATTTGAACAATCTAATAATCAAATGGATGGAAGAAGAGTGTGCCTTTCTAATAATCAAATGGATGGAAACCCCCTATAGTCGATGGAGCAAAACTTCCAAGATGATGATCATTTAACACTCAAATCACTGAAGAAACTACTCCGGCATATATTACATTGGAAGAAAACAGTCCATTAAAATCATTGTGCAGTCCAAATGGCTACCAGTTTAAAAAACAATATTCATGTATAGGGAAAAATAGAGCATGTATTAAGTACGTCAGAGATAGGGATCAACATTTGAGTTTTATTGCTTTCTATCAAATCAATCCAAAAACCATGTCAAACACCACCTAATCAAAATATATATGGATCAAACAAAATAACTAATCACGACCTACCTCACCAAAGCCGTTGAGAACTCACGCTTCTATGAGAACTCTTAAAAGAATAATAATCAATACCGAGTTAATCACCAATTGGATTTACTGTGTTAGTGGATTATCTACAATACCATTGAAGATTTTAGCCTAACTGTATCGGTAGTTTGGCTCACTTCGGTTACAGAAGCATAAATTTTATTTTTGGAATAGTTATAACCTCTTGCTTATCTGTCTAGATCTAGGTGAACTGTGAGTATACACTAACAGGCTTGGTACAATTTTGCCAAACTCTGTAAGTCTTGATATCCATGTCTTTTACCTACACTGCCAAACTTCGTGAGTTTGTTATATTTTTGTCCGTTTTTACATTTTGTATCTCCCCCATAGAGTTTGGTTAATTTCAACTGCTCTGTGTTGTGTGGTACGTAGTGTTATAGGCCTATTGCAAGGTTTCAAACTTTCAAATGCTTCCTTTACTTGATGCTACAAAGTTATATATATATAGAAGCAGTGGATCAGTTATTCACAGTAGTTTGTTAGATAATTCCCTAAAGAATATGTTTTGAACTCACCCTAAATACTATTGCAGAAATAACTCCAAATTTAAGTTAAATGCAATGTTTTCTGATATTTAGCATAGAATGTTTACCTACATGTTGCATGTAGCCATGCATGTACATTGATTTGCTTCTTAATTTTTTTGTTTAATAATGTGCTCGATTCAATTGGACAGGGAAACCTTGGATGGGCTTACATGTAACAAACAAACAAACTACGTTGCTGTAGAAGTTATGTACCGAAAAGCTCAAATAATTTATCCTAATGCCAATAAAGCCTACAACTTAGGCCTTTGTTTAATGAAGTAGGGGAGGCACAATGAGGCCCCGTCTGTCCTTGATGACGTCTTGCAAAGAAAATTAGCAGAATTTGATGACTACAAGTCTAGAACCGTGAGAGTAGAGGAATTGCTCCATGAACTCGAATCTCGTAGACCTTTTTAGTATGTTTTTTCCCTATACTATCTTGCGGAAATAGAAATACAATCAAATTATCGGGTTATCTCTTTAGAAATACACCTAAAAAAATATCTAAAAGTTATCTCTTTAGATCGTAGAGAATTGAAATTGGTTTGCTCAAGGAAAGATCCACGTGCCAATGTGCCATAGCCAGACTAAAACTCTGAACTTTCGTTAAGAGATCAACCTGTAGTCAAACTCTCTAAAGAAAATATATTAGAAAGCCACCTAGGCGAGAGCAAAGGCTATCTCTCATATTAGAGTGCCATATAGGAAAGAGAAAATTCTCTTTTAGAGGTCTCTACTTTAGTATATAGATTATATATACAGTTTTGCTCTCATGCGGACTGTTAAGTTACATACTTGGAGCGGACTCAAACTCAAAAGGAAACTCACACTTTTACTTTAGTATTTATTATTCTTTCATTAAATATAACTAAATTGGGTCCCACAAATATATTCACGTGACTCTCTTTCTTAATTCTTTCTCTATTTTATCTCCCCCACACAACACACACTTCTCTCTCCTCACTCTCTCTCCAAAAGTAAACACACGCCCTCTCTCCTCACTCTTTTTCCAAAAGTAATTTCTCTCTCATTTGACTTCAATTAATATATTTTTTCTCACCTCTCTCCTACCTATCTCTCTCTCCACTTTTTGCTGATGTCACGTACTCTTCTCTTTTCCAACCCTCTTCTCTATTTCCGACCCCACACACATAGTCTCTCAGCTCAATCTCACTATCACACACTTTTTTTTCTTTTATTTTTGGATTGTTCCAACATGGAGCAAAATAATATAGCTGAAGTCGTTTTTCAGCATCCCCGTGCCGGTATGTTCAATTTTTGTTTAGTTTATTTTGCTCATTTTTTTTTTATTAAATGGTTATTACGTATACTCCCTATCCAGGGTCTCGTAGTGTTATATTCAATTTATTTACAATTTAATTTTTCAATAATTCTTATTAAATGTTAATTAATTACAATTTTATTTATGTGTAGTATCTATTGAATGAATATGGAGTTTGAACAATTAAACTCAGATGAAGAAGAACAATCTGATATGGTTTATATGCCTGAAGTAAAAGAAGATTGCAAACCGAAAATAGGACAAGAATTTCAGTCTTTGGATGAAGCTTATGAATTTTACAACAATTATGCAAAAGTGGCTGGGTTTAGTATACGAAGTAGTTCTACTAAGAAGGATAAAGAAGATAATGAAATAACTAGGAAGGAGTACTGTTGTTTCAAAGAGGGGAAACCTAAACAGAAAAATGAGAAAGAAAAAAAAAGGTGTCGGGGGATTGTTCGTGAGGGTTGCAAGGCAAAATTATCAGTTTTGAAGAGATCGGGTTACATTGTTAGCCAGTTTATCGAGGGTCACAACCATTCTCTTTCAACCCCTCATAAAATACATCTGTTGAGATCCCACCAAGGCGTATCTGAAACAAAAAAGTCATTGTCTCAACTTTTTTCTTCGGCCAATATACCTATAAACCAGCAGATAAGTATTCTTTCAATGGAAGCGGGTGGAATAGAAAATATTGGTTGTACAGAAAAAGACCTTAAGAATTTTGTTAGAGATGCAAAGAACTTGGTAGATGGGCATGATGCAGAGATATTGATGGAATACTTTTTGTCAGAGCAAGAAAAAAAATTCTTCATTTTTCTTTCGAATTGAGACAGGGACCTAAAAATAGGTTGACTCATTGTTTACGGGCTAATCGCGAAGGCAATAAGAGCATACAAACTTTATGGTGATGTAGTAGTGTTTGATACAACCTCCAACACCAATAAATATGGTATGATATTTGCACCACCATTTGGGGTAAATAAACATCGCCGATGTAATATTTGGTACGTGCATTCTGTGTGTGACGAGGCGATTTAATCATTCATTTGGCTACTCCAACAATGGATGGAAGTAATGTCAGTTGGCCCTCCCAAAATGATTATCACCGATCAAGACCCCGCTATGTCAAAAGCTATTGCTCAAGCTCTTCCAAATACATATCACCGATACTGCATTTGGCATATTCTGAACAAGTTTTCTGAAAAATTGGATGCTATCATTTATAGAGATCATTATAATGTTTTTCAAAAATGCATTTGGAATACCGAATCTGGTGAAGAGTTTGAGGCAATGTGGCAAGATACAATAGGGAAAAGCAAACTAAAAGATAACACTTGGTTAGCTGCATTGTATGGTATGTGTTCTAGGTGGGTTCCGTCATTTGTGAAACACATTTTCACTACCGGCATGTCAAGTAGTCAAAGAGCGGAAAGTTCACATGCATTTTTCAAGAGGTATGTCTCTAGAGAAAATTCTTTAAATGAATTTGTTACGCGATTTAATCATGCACTTGAATACCAACGTCATAAAGAATTGCAAGCTGATCATGTTGATAGCAATGAGCGTCCCGTGATGAAAACCCCAATTTCTATGGAGAAGTAGATGGCAGATATATATACCTTGTCTATTTTTTTTAAATTTCAGAATGAGTTGTGGGAGAGTTTGGAGTACTTGATTGAAAGTTCAATAGATGATGAAAAACAGGTTGTCTACATGGTGAAAAGGCCAAGTGAAAGAGATTCTAGACCGTGGAAAGTTGTATATGATAAAGCTCTAAATTTTGCTACTTGTAGCTGCAAAAAATTTGAATTTGAAGGAATTCCTTGTAGACACATTTTGGTCTTACTTGAAAGTTAGTCAAATTGTTTACTTGTCGGATGCTTATATATTGAGTAGATGGAGGAAAGATACAAAATTGGAAGAAATAATAGCAGATGGTGGGAAAGAGGTGAAAGAAAGTAGTAACGACTTTATGTTGTTGAGGCACACAAAATTATCTCATCTTACTTCAAGGGTACTTGATGACGTTGTAGTTTGTGAAGAGGCAAGTGAAATCTATGAGCAACATTTGAAAGTGGTACATGAAATGATTAAGGAAGTGTTGGCTATTAAAGGAGTTGGAATTTCTCAGAAGGAAAAAATGCCTCGACATGTGACTTTGAATGAGCCGAATCTAGCTAAAGCAAAGGGGAGTGGGAAACATAGATTGCAAGGGGGAAAAGAGAAGGCACAGGTTCAAGCACAAGTTCAAGCAAGGCGCTGTAATGGATGTGGACTTACCGGGCAATCACACGACAAAAGAAACTGTCCGAAGTTGATTGGTAATGTTCGATTGTTTATTATTTTTATTTAATACGTACTCTTTTATTTTTATTTTGTATTGAGGTTAATATTGGCTTTTGCATGTTCAACTGGCACTCAAAGTTCAGCAGATGGTGGTGGTAACTCGTCAGTCTCTACACAGGTTGAACGTTTGCCTTGAGTGGATCATGATTGTGAGAGAATCAAGTGTGAAAATAATGAACTGGTGGCATTTTTATCCGGTAAATTTAATAGTTTGTAGTTAGAATTAGCGTTGTTTTTTTTATGTGAATTGAGGTGTTCAATTGAGGTGTTCCTATGTTATTTTTAAACATATCATTTTAAGTACCTTTAGCTAGTTCACGGTACATGTTTGCTAAATGATTTGATTCCAAGTTTCCAACTCAGCGAAGTTCACGTACTGTTTGTCTTGTTCCACTATACAGTTTTGACATCAGTTTTTGACAGTACAAATTGGTGTGACAAAAAACCAAAAGTATAGTTGTAGTCCCACATGCTTATATTATATATATACATATTCATTTTCATCTAACCAACATGAGAAATCATCCGCACTATAGGGCAAGTATGTGAATGTCCGAGGACCATTTCTTTTTTTTTTTTTATTCTTTCAATAGCACTTCCCGCCTTTGTTCTCTCGGTCATTCTCATTGTCCTTCTTTGGGACTGACCATTAAAGGGTTGTAAGGGGAGCAAAGCCCGTTTTTCATTGAACGTCTCACCAACGGAAAATACCACACCTGATTCCTAGACATGCTTATATTTTCGGTGCTTTTTGCTTAAATCACGCCTCGATAACGGAAAATACCACCATAACCACGATTCCTAGACATAGTACAACATCGGCCATTCTACAGTGCTTCTCTGCTTGATTAATCTCCTTTGGAGGTAAGGCATCCTCCCAATCAAGAACCGTGCATTTCAATTTGGCACCACACTTTTCATTAGAACAACGCCTTGATGTTTCCTTCAATCCGTACATGAATGCTTTGTAGTTTTGACTGATTAGAGCACTAACTTTATCCCCTATCGTTTTCTAATCATGGCTGATGGTCCACGCCCATGGGTTCTTGTTTGCCAAGATGAGAAGCTTGATCATTGTATTTACGGAAGCTTAACTGTACCCTCCTCTTTGGTGAGTGGGTTCCAAATTTAAACTATAAAGCTTAACTAGACCCTCCTCTTTCTGAAGTTGTTTGGCATAGAGAGATCACTTGACTCCTCTTTCGAGATTGGATGATGATGATGATGATCAAAACAATTTGAGAAGTCTAAAAAAGCAGCAGGAGAGAGTAACTCAGTAACATTGAAATATATTATCTTACACATTCACTCAAATGATTTGCAGCTATCAGCAATCCAATACATACCACTCAGTTTAGGTAATAGGTACTACATAGTGATGCATAAGTAAGTGCACTCTTTGCAACTATGTTAGAGAGTTGAATCAAAGATTGGGTACTTCACAAGTTCACAAAGAACCGTTGGAACATCCTAGCTAGCTTCAAACAAGCATTTTTCGTATCAGCCCCTATTAAATCTATGCAAAAAAAAGTGGAAAGATTTGAATGTAAAATTGTTGCCGTAAAGATTTTTTATGAAGTAGAATACTAATTAGCTGGCCTAATGACTTGAATTCTAAAGATTTGATAACAACCAGTAGTGACAGCAGCAACAAGTGGAGAGAGAGAGATAGGTAAAAGAGAGGTGAGAAAAAAATATATTAATTGAAATCAAATAAGAGAGAAATTACTTTTGGAGAAAAAGTGAGGAGAGAGGTGTGTTTACTTTTGGAGAGAGAGAGAGAGAGTGAGGAGAGAGAGGTGTGTGTTGTGTGGGAGAGATAAAATAGAGAGAGAATTAAGAAAGAGAATCACGTGAATATATTTGTGGGATCCAATTTAGTTATATTTAATGAAAGAATAAAAAATACTAAATTAAAAGTGTGAGTTTCCTTTTGAGTTTGAATCCGCTCCAAGTATGTAACTTAACAGTCCGCATGAAAGTAAAACTATATATATATATATATTGGGAATTTAGAAAGAGCCCTGTTAGCCCTCTCGTTGGTCCGCCCCTGCTTGCTATTTTGCTAAATTCACGAAATGGAGATGCTAAAAAGGTTGAACAGTTTTCTTACTTGTAAAACTCATGCGACTCCCATACGCAGTGCAGGCTGTGCAGCAACCAACCGTGCAGAAATGTGGGCTTTTTTCAGGGTTTAGGGATCCCGAAGATTAGTGGATCGTTCTGTCGAGATGTAGTTACGTTTCATGACTTCATCTTCATTCCATGGATACTTTGCGAAGTCTGTGACTTAGTGATTGGGCTTGGGGTACTGGTAGGCCTATCTGCAAATCCCTTAACTTTCAGTAACCCAAGCCCAAATTTCCAATACGAAAAAATGTCTACTCAAAGCCTCAAACAGTAAAACGGTAAAACCGAACCATTGTCGCTTGTTGATTGAAAAATAGGGAAACTTGCTACTACTGCAGTCCAAAACGGGTGGAGGCTGCTTTGTTGTTTTAAATTTGCATGTGTGCTTCTGTATTATGGCTCTCTTTGTTGTTAAAAAGACACGACAAGCACACACGAGAAAAAATTGTAAGCTGAAGTTTTTGTAATCCAGAAGAATGGGTCAGGTCCAAACTTCCAAGCTCACAATGTAGAATGTTGTCCTGATCTGAGGAGTGCTATACTGCTATACTGCTATGCATGCAAAACTAACCTTGATTCCAGAGTTAACAAGTGATATTGTAGCAACCAGTGGGTATAATGCGGCCACGTGTTCTTCCGACATCCAACTATGACAATAAGGATGACACTTTTTCGAATAATTATGTGGAAATCAAATAAAATAAGATAGGAATATGTAAGAATGTGGATAATTTACTTGTGGAGAGCTCGTGCTATAAACACTTCACATAATCTCCCACCACAATATCTTCTTCCATCCAAAGGTTCATATTCATTTTCAAAGGTAAGTTGGATATATCATCTCAAGCAGATACCACACTTCAATTCTATTTCATTCAGAAAAAAAAAAAAAAAAAAAAAAAAACCAGGCGCGCTACATTCACAGAGAGTCATACAAAGGAAGAAATGGCTTCATTTACTATAGCTTTTACTCCGGCAACTGGAAGAGTATTTGCGGCGACAGCAGCAAAGAACACCGGTGGAAGCAAACAAGAGAAAGGACTTATTGATTGGATATTGGGAGGAATGCAAAAAGAAGATCAGTTTTTCGAAACTGATCCAATTCTCCAGAAAGCTGAGGACAAGAATGAAGGTACTACTGGTAGGAAGAGTTCAGTTGTTGTTCCTGCTCCTAAGAAGAAAACAAGTGGATTTGGTGGTCTTTTCGCGAAGAAATGAAGCCATTTAATTTGGACCAGGTTTCCAGCAAGTCTGTTGTTGGTTGTTCCATTTTTCTTCTCTTTAGTTACTGTTCTGTTGAACTTAATTATATCATCAATCTTTGTTCTTCTTGGTCTGTATATTTGTATTCATCAACTGAAAATTTACTACGAGTATTATGGACAAATGCAGTACTATTAATTAACATGCACGGCCTTGTAAAAACCATGATGATTAAAATTTAAATATAATAATGGTATTATGTAGCTGTCCAATGGTAATTCATATTTGATTCACTAGGGAAAAATTCTCATAGGAAATCCACCTTGTAGTTTAGAAATTTCACAAAATTTGAGCATATATTACATATACGAGTTGTTATGCTAAGCAAAAGTTCTTAAATAAGAAGAAAATTTTAAACTCTTACGAAAAAGCAAACTACCTATAACTAGAGCTCGGGCATATGCTCGGGTCCAACAACTTGTTTATATTTTAGAACCCATGGGGAGGTTCAAATTTCAATCCGTCCATTTGGTTATGTTTATTTTTATTATCAATAGTTTTGGTTCAAAAACATGGTTTTATGAATCTCAATTTTTCTTGAGTTTTGGTTAAATAGGTAGGTGATAATTTTTAAACCCGTTCGACCGGGCTTCAAAATTGCATGTTCAAGTCCTTAAAAGTTGGCCCTCAAACCATATCTATAAATTCCTCTATGAACTTCTTAAAAAATCCATCCACCATCTCTCTATCTCTTTTTTTAAAGGCATAAGAATTAGTTTTGTATCTTAGTTAAAATTGATATACATAATAAAAGTATAATAAAAATAAATAAAAAACTAGTAAAAGTTCGAGATGTACAAAAATGAGTTAAAGTTTTCATATGTGAGTGACCCGACCCTTAATACAAAATGAATTTTTGGAATAGAAAAGACCCTTTTTTGAGGGATGGGCTTTGCAGGTCCTTTTATATCCCCTAAGAGTGATTGACCCGCTCATGGGCCTCATCACTAGTTCCAAAGCCTTGTTGTCTAGTTGTCCTTAATCCCTTCTCTTCTCTGTTGCTTAAAAATATAAAAAATAAAGTAATCTTGGAGACACCCATAAAAAAAATAGTCGCACCTTACCTCAAAATAACCAAATTTCCCTTTGCATTCGGCCTAAAGTGACGAATATGCCATATGGAAACGGACACTTTTATACAAATGAATATTCCTGAAGCTGATTTTTTTCTACTGGACTACTTACAGACCAACCAAGTGGCCTTTTATTTGTTTCCTTGATGAGATTGTCTTTTTTCTGATGTCATGATTCTAAGACCAAATTGGTATCCATTTATTATATAAACTAGAATGGTGCACGTGCTATGCACGTTTCTCTCTTTCCTCTCACCCAACCATATCTCTCTTTTTTATGCCCAACAACTTTTCTCTTTCTCTCTTTTAAATAGGGTAAATTAGGTAAATAATCAAAAAATAGAAGGACAAATAATAAATGACCAAGTAACTAAGAGATACATTAAAAAAATAATAAAATACTGTTGCCCCACTGTAGATGAGAGGCGTAATCTTTAAAGTATTTTAGATATGCTAAGAAATTAAAAGTAATTTGATACGAAAAATTATGTAGGACAGCGCAATTGGGAAAGTATTTTAACGTGGGGAGACATTAATTCATCTGTGAGATCAACCACACTATGATAATCTAGCTATGAATTTTACTTAATCTTTTCAAAACCTATTCCTCTACAACTTCTTCCATCCATTTTAGAAGTGGTTCGAGATGTACAAAAAGAAACATACGTGTAGTGAATAATATCTCAAAGCATTTTTTTGATACTGTTGAAGTATGTAAAGTATCCCAGATTTCTATAAGTGTGGACGTATTTAGTAGTTGCTGTTTTGAGTACAGTGACACCTAAGTAAGTCAAATATAAATATATGAACTAAAGTGTAGAGAAAAACACTCTCTAACCCTATTATTCTAGCCTCTATTATTCTCTATTTTTCTTCTTACTGGTTTCCCTATTACAATAATGTCACAACTCTCCTAGCATCACCACTAACATGTTAGTGGTAGGAGCATCAGGTTCAAATCTAAGTTTAGTGGTATGCTAAGAGAGGTATCTCCAAAATCAATATACCAAAAAAAAAAAAAAAAAGCTTTCAGTATTCAAGTTTCAATCTTTCTCATAAGAAGAGACCAACAAAGTTTGTAGTTCTTCTGTCTCGATTCATAAGCGCACACCTATATTTTTGCCATCAACCATAGGCGCGCGCCCATCTGTATGAAATAACATATTTTCGCTGGTGTTTGCAGATCTGGTCTTCTCTTTCTCTGGATGAACTCTTTTTAGAAGCTCTTTGGTTAGCAAGGCTCAAACTTATCGTCTTTTATTCTTTTTGGTGGTATTGTTTCTTTGAGTTGGAGATTTTCTTTTCCGGCGAGCAGATCTGATTCTATTCTTTTTATGCTCTTGGGTTCATTGTTCACGGAACTATTCACCGTATTCTTCATGACTTCATGGTACTGTTCACAGGTACTATTCACCACCACTGTTTGCAGCACTATTCATAGTACTGTTCACGGGCACTATTCACCGCTACTGTTTGCAGCACTATTCACAGTTATTGTTTATCGCTGATTTGCTGATATGATCGATCTTCCTTTTCTCTTGATGCACTCTATTTGGAAGCTCGTTGGCTAAACAAAAAAAAAACTCAAGTTTTCCCCGACTTGTTCATGTATGTTTCCGCATCCGAGTGTTTGTTAAAATACTCAACTAGTTTTCCACTTACTCTGAGTATCTCTTGCTTTCCTCTTCGGTGTTTGTTAATTCTTGTGAGTTATGAGAATATGGATATTAGTGAATACAATATTATTCTTTGACATGGGCATTGGTTGATTTATTGGTTGGTTGTTCCACTTTGGGGATGGTCAGTTTATTTCTTGTGTTGGTATTTGGTTTCCTCTATTTCAAGCTCAAGTCGGAATAGACAAGTCTATGTATGTTCCAACTTAGACTTGTATATTCCAACTTGAGGGGGAGAATATGGAGATATGAGGACATTGAGTAGTATATGAGGCAAGGAGAATATGGAGACATATGTGAAAGAGTACTCATGTCTTCATATTCTATCATGTCTTGGAGTACTCACTTTATCAGGGTGTGTGACCCCCTTTGCATCTCAACAATATGAGCAATGACGTCCCCACTATTCAACACTCATGTCTTAGCAAGCAGCAGTCACGCCTAAACTGCACTCATCTATTCAGGTAGCAGTCACTCCTAAACTACACTCATGTTTTAGTATTCAGGAGTACCCAGAACAATATTTTGTTGACTTCAACAATGATATTGATAGTAGTGTGTGGACCCTCATAAATGGTCCACATGGCATTATCTGATCCTCCTCATTTGTGGCCTCGGTGGATCGATTTGCGTAGTGAGACATCCAACTCGATGGAATGCTCAGCAGCATAATGCCTCTATGGACCAGCTGGGCATGATCTCTGGACATGACACCTAGACTGGACCCTTCATATCTGCAGGCTTACCCCTGGTTCGTAGCCAGGGCACAGGATGGCATGTGGGCCAAGCCTCACTATAAGCCCGTAATCAACTGAAAACAAGGCCCAGCCGGATCCCACATAATCCGGAGGTTTTGACGTACTCTATTCAATGCACCTGAAAACTAGGGATAAGGATCCAGATCCAGAGATTCTCTTGGTTTTCGGGTGGTTACATATTGAAGAGTTTTCAGCAGCAGAACTACATTGAAAGCTCTATACTCCATAGACTTTTAGAGACTTGATCCCTCTGGGGTATGTAGGTAGCTACCGAACTAAAAAGTGGTTCAGTCTCAACATCTCAAACAAACCAATTCATCGTTACTTTGATATTCTGTGCATAATTCTGTAGGTAGTGATATTCAGAAGGTCAGTTTCTCAAGAGTGTTTTGGTAGATATGTAGCTTACAGTTTTTGCCCCGACATCTTTTGGCGTCATTTGTGGGGAAAAACCCACGACCACATTCTTTTCTTTTATTGAATATCACGATCGATGGCTGTTGGTAGATCCAAAAGAAGTCAAAAGGTGGCTCCATAAATTGCACAAAACCTTCCTCCTAATGCTGAGACAGCACATCACGCAGTTGCTGACGAGGTTCATGCTTAACATTAGCATACACATCAGATTTCCCCACAGAATCTGGACGCCCAGCATGAAGAGGAAGATTTGGTGGAGAACCTGTGAATTACTATTCCAGCAGGAGAACAAGATGCAACCAGGGATACTCGAGTCATCACACACATAGACAGAGTTGCATCTGCTGAGGCAAGACCTTCAATGTTGCCTCAGCATCTGCAGCAACGCCTTAGGCCTAGGTAGGGGGATATTTCCACCCAATCTGGACCATCTATATTGCCTAGGCGTTTGTCAAGGCTGCCTTGGGCCTGAATCGGTAGCCCTCAGGATCTGAGACACAATGCTCACCCATCTTATGAAGAAACTCTAATGTCTATGTTGCTCAAGCTAACCAGAGAAAATGATCAACTTAGGAGAAATGACGACAAAAGGCCTAGGGAAGAAAACTCTCAGCAGGAATCTTCCGTACCAAGGGAGAGCATGTCTCAAAAAAGGAGGCATCATCCAAGGAGCCACGCCTCCAGCCGCACCCAAAACCACAGAACTCCAATTGTGGAGCGTTTAGGTGGTGCTGACGTTGTACTAGGACGGGTTCATAGCCCACAGTGTCACTGAAGCAGATCAGTATAAAGATGTTCCCATAACTCCAAGGAACGATCAATGTCAGTTTTTGAATATTCCTCTTCGGATCAAATCGATCTAGAGCGTGACATGCAATGCTCTCGCAGTCCGATACTATAGAGAGGACAATACAAACCAGCTCGAGGTAACAGAAGATTTGATCATAGTCTTGGAGGTTTAGATTCCTTATAATCCGGATACAATGGTTCGAGGAACACTCGCTGGAGGACTAATGGAGGTTATCAAAGAACTAGAGATAGAAGAGGTAGACAACAGTGGGCCAGAAGCCACAGAATCGGAACCCTCCATAATTCTGTGGGTAGTTACGCTTGAACCAAATAACTAAACCTACGCAGGGCTGAAGCAAATTTCAGGTGATATAGGAACGACTTTGTTGAGCCAGGCTAGAGCCCTAAAAGGAGAAATTATACCCACAGAGTCGTTACGTATGTTGCTCTGCAGGAAAATAGTGACAACTTGAATGAGCAGCGAGTCCAAGAACTCATTAGAAGTGCCATGGATTCCAAAGCTACTCAAGAAGATAAGCGACATAAACTAGCAATCAAAAGACCTGAAGAATCTCCTTTTATAGATGAAATCAGAGATTACATTTCCCCTGGTTATTTCAAACAACCTTCAGTTCCAACCTACGATGATGTAGATGGTTGTCCAGATGAGCACTTGATGAAATACAGATCATCTATAGCCCTTTTTAACAACAATGATGCGTTGATGTGCATAGTGTTCCAAGCTACCCTTAGCGGAGAAGCTTTGACATGGTTTATCGAGCTCCGTCCTCGTTCAATCCATACATTTTCGCAACTCGCTGACAAATTTTCAAAACATTATCGTTACAACAGGAAGACCGTAAAAGGTTTTGAAACTCTTTTCAACCTCTACATGGAGAAAGGAGAAAGCATTCGAGACCTCGTCAGAAAACTCAGGGTGCTGCTCAAGGAGGTCAACAATGTCCCAGATGACGTTGTTGCGCAAGCTTTCAAAAATGCTCTTCCTTTTGATAAGTCTGGTATGTACAACTCACTAACTCTGAAGCCTTCAGAAACGGTTCAGGATTTGTTGGTGCAAGCAGAAAGGTATGCTACTGTTCAGGAAGATTCAAAGTACAAGCAGCAAAAGGATTTTGCAAATGATAGAGAAAAGCGGGAACAGCCACAAGAGTGTGACAAAGACAGAAAGAAGCATAACAAAGATGCCAAAACTGGCGTCACACAGAGTCAGAAACAAGTTGGCCGCCCGAACAAAGATTTTACTCTTCCAGAGCTTACCGTCAGTCTCTTAGAATTGTATGACAAGCTCAAAGAAAACTCTCCAAGCCATTCCCTATGAAACCTGATACTGAGGGAAGGAGAGATAAGTCAAAGAAATGCAAGTATCATAATGATTTCAGCCATACTTTGAATGATTGTTATGCATTCAAGAAGGAGATCTCCAGAATGGCAGATGTGGGACAGCTGAAGGAGTATCTAAAGGGTAGTCAAAAGCTAGCTCATGTAAATCTGGTCGAGCACGATGTGATAGTTGTATGTCATGCTCAAGTGGCTGCTTGCTCATCAAATCGTGAAAGAAAATGGAGCATGAAGCGCAAGATTCAAAAAATTGGTAGTTGGAATTACGTAAACAGTATCAACTTTAAATCTGGGTTCTATGCTAAAACTATTGTTGAAAGAGGCCTAACTTTTACTAAAGAAGATGAGCGAGGAGTATACTATCCTCACAATGATGCTGTGGTGATTACCACATGGGTTGGCATCTGCAGAGTCCAAAGAATTTTGATTGACACCGGCAGCTCTGCATGTATCCTATTCTCTGGATGCTATTCTATCATGAATCTCGAGGATGACCTTATTCAAGAAGATGATACTCCAATTATTGGCTTTAATGGTGCTCCAGCTAAAAAGGTTGGTAAAATTAATTTGCCAGTCACAGTAGGTCCTAAGGTTATAGGAGTTGACTTTGTTCAGGTAGACTGCCCATCCACATACAATGTCATTCTAGGCAGAGATTGGCTTCATGCAATGCATGCAGTGGTGTCCACTTATCACCAAGCTATTAAGTTTCCAACAGCAGAGGGAACTTGTAAGATCCGAAGTTACCAGATTGCATCTCTGAAATGCCATGAGCATGCGATGGATGATTATAAAAAGTCTGAAGTCAGAGGGCACACCATTCTCAACACTGAGCATAAATAGCAATTACAGCAGGCCTGGACCAGAGCACCGCCAAGGGCAGCCAGAGCACCTCAGGAGATGCCAACCAAGGGACCTCCAACAGTCGATAAACTGAAGGAAATGCAGATAGGAGAAGAAGAAATTCAGACCACCTTCATTTCTAAAGAACTTTCTGAAACAGAGAAAGAGGCTTTGGTGGCCTTATTGAAAAGCAACATAGTTATCTTTGCTTGGAATCCAACAAATATGCCCGGAATTAACCCAGCATCGCTTGTCACAGATTATACATCGACTCGAAAGTCAAACCGGTAAGGCAGAAACCATGGAAAATGGCCCCAGACAGAAAACTCTTAGTGAACAAGGAGATTGACAAGTTATTGGAGGCTGGATTTATATCGACCAGTTGAATACCCAACTTGGGTTTCCAACATTGTAGTAGTACCAAAAAAGAATGGGAAGCTCAGAATTTGTGTCAACTTCACAGACATGAATGAATCTTGCCCACTGCATCCTTATCATATACCCATAACTTTAGATATGGTGGATGCGACATATGGTTTCAATAAACTATCTTTTATGGAAGCAAGCTCAGGATATTATTAGATTGTACTGCACTATGATGACCAGGAGTATACAATATTCATCACAGACAGAGGCTTATATTGTTATATTGTTATGCCGTTTGGCCTAAAGAATGCTGGGGCCACATACCAAAAGCTTGTTAATACTATCTTTGCTGATCTTGGGGTGATTATGGAGGTTTATATTGACGGCATGGTTGTGAAGTCAAAAAAAGAAGGCGATCATCTTGCTGAATTGCAGAAAGTATTTGATCGATTAAAGAAATACAAAATGAGGCTTAACCCTGCCAAATGTTCGTTTGGCCTATCTTCAGGCAAATTCTTAGGGTTCATGATGACCCATAGGGGAATTGAAGCTAACCCTGAGCAAATTCGAGCTATTCTCGACATGCCACCCCCTACCTGCAGGAAGGAAGTACAGAGGCTCTTAGGTAGTTTACGGTTCTCAGTCGTTTTATATCTAGATACCCTGACAAATGTAAGCCATTTTTTTTTTCAGATTTTGAAAGGTGCATCAACCTGGAATGAAGATTGTGAAAAGGCTTTCGCTGAAGTCAAAGCCTACCTTACTTCACCCCCAATTTTGGTTAGCCCAAAGGCTGGAGAACCTATAAGAATCTATCTTGCTGCAACTGACTCTGCAGCCAGTGCAGTCATTATTGTTAATGATTTTGAAGAAAGGCGGTTCATTTTGTTAGCAAGACACTAACTATAGCAGAAAGTCGTTACTCCAAAATTGAGAAAGTCGCGTTGGCCTTAGTACATGCAGCTCGGCGATTGAAACCGTATTTTCAGGGGAGAACAATGAAGGTCTATACAGAGTATCCTCTACGAAAGACCCTCGGCAAATAGGAGGAATCAAATAGGTTGATTGAATGGTCAAGTTACCTCAGCGCATATGATATTGTTTATGAGCCAAGGACTGCAGAAAAGGGGCATGCTCTAGCCTCTCTTATGGCAGATTTTCCTGTGGATGACATCCAATTGAGTCTAAAATTAGCAGAAGTAGAACAACTTCTTGATCATTCTGTTCAGTTCCCTGCACAAACTGAGAAAATCTCACCCAATACATCCCATTATGGGGGCAAGCGCTTATTTGACAACAATCAAACTCTCTGGACCATCTTCACCGATAGTTCAAAAAATGCATCTGGATCTGGTTTAGGTTGTGTACCTATCATCCCTGAAGGACAGAAAGTTGAAAGATCAGTCAGACTAGGCTTTTCTGCCTTTAATAATTAAGTCGTTATATATGGTATGAACGTCGTACTTAAGCTGGGAGCGAAGAACATTCAAATGCTAACAGATTCTCGCTTGGTGGCTAATCAATTTGGTTGTACTTTTCAAGCAAAAAATGAAAGGATGGCAACATAGTTGACAATTATACACAAATTGGCTGTGCAATTTGACAAAATCTCTATCAGTCAAAGGCCAAGGAATGAAATCAGGCACGGTGATGCACTAGCTTACCTCTTTGTAGCTAGATGAGCCAAGAGAAATTCAAATTGATTTTCAATAGGAGCCGAGCATCAATCTACAACCAATGAAACTTCATGAGGCATATGTTATAGAGTGTAACGGATTACACGTCTGTGTTGCTAACACTCGACGAAGAAAAAGAGAACAGATGGAATCTTCAGAATCTAAAGATCCAGTTAATGCTGAGGATCTCCAAACTTTGGCATCCTTGCACAAACAACTCAAAAGAAAGCATCCCACAGTCAATGATTCAGATCAAGGAATGGACCCTAGTAACCTTGACAGTACTGGGGGCAACCATGAAGATACTGGGGGCGACGTCATCCCCACTGAAACCGAAAAGTCTGAATCTGAAGCAGAATTTGAAGAGGAAACACTTAATGATTTAGAAATAATGGACTTAGAAATCTTGGCACTAGAAAAATCTGACTAGAGGCTGCCCTTCATCGAGTATCTAAACTCAGGGAATCTCCCCACAGAGAAAGCTTTATCTCAGAAGGTTAAGCGAGAGGCATGGAAATTCACAGTATTATTCACTAAAGAAAGAGTCGCTCGACTTTACAAAAGGATAATGGGGTTCGGCCAACAGTTAAGATGTCTTACCCCAAAGCAAGGCGAAATGATACTTAAAGAAATTCATGCAGGTGTTTGTGGGAATCACTCGGGAGGTCGTAGTCTTGCTTACAAGGCTCTATCGCAGGGTTATTGGTGACCATACATGCAAAGAGACGCAAAATGAATCACTCAAATTTGTGTGCCGTGCCAGAAACATGCTAAAGTTGGAAAACACCCAGCCATAGAATTGCACCTAATTCTCAGCCCTTGGCCTTTCTCAAAATGGGGGCTCGACATCGTGGGACCTTTGCCTAGGGCACCTGGAAGAGTTCGTTTTTTGTTGGTGGCTACCGACTACTTTACAAAGTGGGTCGAAGCCACAACTTTGGCTTCAATAACTACTACATATGTAAAGCAATTTCTGTGGCGTGTTATTATCTGCAGGTTCAGAGTACCTTCAGAATTAGTATCAGAAAACGGTTCACAATTTGGCTCCACAGAGATGCACCAATTCTGTGGGTCTATGAACATAAAGCACAACTTTTCTGCTCCTTACCATCCTGAAGCAAACGGCCAAGCGGAGGCTACTAATAGGGTAATCTTAGATACCCTTAAAAAAAGACTTACTGAAGCTAAAGGCAACTGGGTTCGTCAGCTGCCTGTTGTCCTATGGGCATATAGGACTACTCCTAGAAGGTCCACAAGTTTTTCACCATATTCTTTAGCATATGGTGCAGAAGCAGTACTCCTAACAGAAATCATGGCTCCAACATCCAAAACAAAAGCAGTAAAATTCGGAGTAAAAAATGAAGTCTTAGCTTACAACAAATCTCTTATTGATAAACACCGGGATACAACTATTCAGTAATTAGTCAAATATCAAGAAAACATGAAGCATAATCATGATAGAAAACTCAGAGAACGTGTCTTCAAACCTAATGACTGGGTCCTCAGAAAAGCTAAGAATTTTGATAACCCAAGCGCGGGTAAGTTTTCTGCAAAATTGGGAGGAGCCATTCATTGTGGATAGGTTGGCATCTAAAGGTTCTTATTACTTAAAATCTTTAGTCGGCGATGTCATGAGTAAAGCATGGAATGCTTCTCATCTTAGAAAGTTTTTTAAATAAATGATGCACCGAAATCATTTAATAATGTCGTTAAAATCTTTAGTGGGCAATGTCAAGAGTAAAGCATGGCTTCTCATCTTAGCAAGTTTTTCTTTATATCATGTACTGAGTCATTGAATAACCACTGAGTCCAATGATCATTTGATGTCGTTCATTATTTGCCTCATTAAAAGTTGATGTAATACTTTTATTAACATTGCTATAAATTCTGAGCACAGCTACACTACAGAAATCCAGGTTCAAGCGCATAGTGCCTGATCAAGTTTGGACTGGTAATTAACCCCTCCAAATAGACACTCTGTAGGTTCAAACCTAAGAGAACTTAGCTGATATAGAAGACTTTGTGATCAAATCTCTATCAACTTTATAAAACTAGGTTCAAATGGTCAGCATGCCCGGTCAAGTGAAAAAGCCTCATTTTTACTTACAAAAATTCCAAGCTCCAACTTTTTTGCACTTGGAAATGCATGGAATACTTCATGCACACTCTGAAGCCCAGCTGAATGGCATCAATTGTCTAGCTTGGTACAGACTAGAGCGTCCCTCTAGCATGTTCAAATCCTTATAATTGACTAAGGCCGGTGATAAGGCAAGTGCTACGAGCTCGTCAGGCTTGAAAAATGTCTCATATGACTAAAGTATCAGGTCCAAGTATATGGGAAACACAAATCCCTGAAGTTCAAAAAGCCAACATACATAAGCGCACTTTGCGTTAGTCCGAGTAAATGACATCGACCCTCTGGCTCGGTCCTATTTGTGAACTGGGTAACTCTGAACTTTTAGGACTTTAAAAACCCAAGTGTTGGATGCAATCTATCCCTTGGAGGCGCCACCAAGTTTGGATAGAGAACATCGCTTGGCACGGTTGTATGACATTGATCCTCTAAACCGAAGACAATATGCATAGAATTAGACTCTGTGCATTAACATCATCTCTGAGCTTCATAACAAAAAAGCTCATCCCAGCTACGCTACAGGCTAACTGGGATAATCTTTTATGAAACTGTCTATGATAACACCTTCAAGGGTTCAACTATATAGACTTATTTATATATGAGCATTACTATAAAATTGCTCAATCCGATTACGCTTTAATCGGGTTATTCTATAGATGCAACTCACTGTCATTCGATATATATTCTGAGTATGACAACATGCTCAACCCGGCTGTATCTATTCAACCGAGTTATTCTACAACGGAATATTGGTGAATCGCCAAACGTCAATTCCTTATCAATTCTATTACTTTTTACATTATGCTGGTGAAAATCACCCAATTTTACTAGTATACCTAAGTTATTCTTTCTTATTCAACACTACATATGAATCGTATCCACATGTAGTGTTGGGGGTAGTATATAGCTTCGCTAATATTCATGCCAATACTTTTCAAGTTCTATTTATATTGTCAAGCTGCTGTTGAAGATTTTTCATTTCAGAAAAGTCCATGGCTTTGCTTTACAGGCAACATCATGGTAATTCAAGATAACTAAAGTGCAGGAGCCTTCAAAATATCCAGACTACAAATGGAAGATACATGATAAGAAAAGCAAGGTGTCAAGCTGGCTAGTCTGTAACACGATTCTTGAGCAAGCGCAACTCCTCAACTAAATGCCAGTTTTCCTACATCACACGACCTGTATTCTCCTTACTTAGACGACGGTCACTTTCCATAGCTCGTACAACATTCTGGGACTCCCTGAGTTTATCAATTAAAGTAATCAGTTCTAAGTCTTTAGACACAATCATCTCATCACAAGCAGTCAGTGTGTCTCTAAGTCGATGGCATCCCTCCAACAAAATGGTAACATGGTCCCGTGAACGTTGAAGTTCTAGCTCAGCCTCGGCACAAGTCTCACGAAAAAGGGTGGAGAACTTAATCAAGACCTCCTCGACATGTTGAAAATATAGTGAAAATGGTACCGAACCGGAACAAGGGTCCTTTCTAACTCTTTTAGCAGAGCAATTATCTACAGAATTGTCTCTCACTCTGTGGTTCCTGAAGTGACTAGAGACATGGACAGAGTGAGCCAACTGTACATCATCCGCAGCATCATGAATAGCACAATAAGTACCCCCTCCATTCACATCGGCACTAACATGGTTCTGCTCAGCGACGACACCAGAAACGGTGACCTTAACAACACCCTCAGCATGTGGATGTTCTCTAGAGCCTCGCATAACAACTGGAGAAGGCAGGATAGAAATAAACTTGGAGATGGCAGTTCGTGGAGAATGCAAACCCGAGCTACATGATCTCAAACTAGGATCAGGATTCCTCGTGGGAATTGGTGTAGCATCGTCTTTGTCAGAAGAATAATATATGTAACACCGACGCCGTGCAAGATTCTCTACCCTATCACCTATGTCAGAATTCTGAGCACCATCACCCAATGAGCCAGGGAGGATGATATCTGAAGGAGCAATACGAGGAAGCCTCCTCGATGCCATAGGTTCAACACATACTTTATTTTCCCTTTTTTGAAGCCCCAGCAGTGACATACATCATAGACTGAAGAGGATGAACAAGGTATGCGGCAGCCCATGCAACGATTGTATCAGGATAACTCAAGTCCCTAATAATCTCTAGGGAGACCAAACAAGGCTTGAAGGTTATGTTGAACCGCATTCTCATCACCTTCACTCACCACATCATCAAAAATCCAGGTATCTATTAAAGAAAGAACTAAATTGAGCTGCAGAACAAAGAAAACTATGGAAAAAGAAAATAATTCCTTAAGGAGCTCACTTGAGAAATTATTTGGAACATCCATTCCGCTGCCTGCCTAGCCTCGAACTCTGTAGGCTGGTGTATGCCATGCTAAGTAATGAGTAAGGGGATGTATGAACTTCCTATCTGAAGAGACAAAGTCAACTATAAAGAAAGGAATGTCCTTCAAAATCCTTTTCTTAGGCCTGAGCATAAGATATATTTCTGTTGTTCCAAGTCTGATGCCATAAGATTGACGGATGTAGCGAACTCGGCTCATTACCAAATAGAACAGGATCATCATCTGCCCAGGTGCAAGCCCCTACCAATTCAGCAATCTAGACATCACCTTCTCCAAGAGAAGTCTCAGACTGTACTGTAGCTAAGCATAAGAAACGGCTATTTCATTTTAGCCACCGGGAGTGCCAAATCATCATGCTTATGTATAACAATACTTTCGGGTATACCAAAACTACCATAAAGGCATTCAGGATGGAACAGTGAAGTACCCCAATTGAGCGGTAAATTGATTCCAATAGTCCACCTAAGCATAGGCATAACATTGCCAGCAATGGCTTGCTTAGTGTTAGCTTCAGCATCATCCTCACCGTTATCATCATAATCAATATCGATGGACAGAGCCCTACAAGCCAACATATCATCCCTTAGAGTGAACATATTCTCAGAATCAAGCAACTCTATGGGAATCTCCACGTTAAAAAAAAAAAGTTGACTGGTCAAAGTCAACGCTAACTGGTGACAGTCAGAGCCGACTAGTTAAAGTCATACATGGGAAGATCTTAATGGATTAAACTGTACGGTCCAGCCTCAACATGGAGTAGCACCAAATCATTTGTCTTAAAGGAGGATTAGGTGGTCTATCCATAACTAGAGTGGGTACACTATCATTCCCTATCCTACTTCATCTAGATTTTATGCTAATCTAGAAGCAAATCTAATGGTAGATGGTTGAAGCCAGACCGTGCGGCACTAGTGAGGAAAAGTATGGTATCATTACTTCCTATTTCTACTTATGAAAAGAGAGAAACAAAGAGACGAAGGAGGTAAGTATGTACTAGAAATGGGTTTTGGACCGTATACCTTGGATTTTCAGCCATACGTTGCCTCCATTAGTCCTCCTTAGACACCGAGACCTCCGACGAGGTAGATCTACTACATCATCTCGGTCATGCCGCTCACCACCACCATCAATCATTCTATCTTTATCTTGATTAACACCACCACCATCAATCCTTATATCTTTATCTTGATTAACACCACCACCATCAATCCTTATATCTTTATCTTGATTAACACCACCACTTCCTTCATTAACAGCCCCATTTCTAATCTTTTTTATTTTCACCCTCATCACTACTCATGTCCCTTAAGATTTCCACTGTGTTTATCATGGAAGTCTAAGCCTTTGTGAATAGATGAGCATACCTAAAAATCCTTTTTGACTTTGGTTTTTATTAAGTGAAAGTTTTCACTCCAATTAACCATTGGACAATTCCATTAGTTGGATATCATTTCCATCTTCTAAAAATAGAAATATTCCTTATGACTATTTTTAGTTATGATAGGGATATGTTTTGAGCATTGAACTTTACCCATGGACACTTCCAGTTATGAAAAGGGTTTTTCGGCACCAATTTCTGAAGAAATATGGAACTACGGATATATCAGCGGTGGCATGCTTGTCCAAAAGAAACATTGTCGGATTCCCTTTCTCTTCTCTGCCATGTGGCTGCTCCGCGTGATAGAGATGGGGTGATGTGTGGACCCTCATAAATGGTCCACATGGCATTATTTGATCCTCCTCATTTATGGCCTCGTTGGATCGATTTGTGTAGTGAGACATCCAACTCGATGGAATGATTCAACTAACCAATGCCTCTATGGACAATAAAGGGAAATTTGGACATGATCTCTAGACATGGACCTTCTTCATATCGCGCGTTTAGAGAAATTGGAGGTTAAGTAGCTAGGTCATAGGATGGCATGTGGGTCAAGCCTCACTATAATCCCGTAATCAGCTGAAAACAAGGCCCAGCCAGATCCTCACAAAATTCGGAGGTTTTAACTCTATTCAATGCACCTAAAAACTAGGGATAAGGATCCAGATCCAGAGATTCTCTAAGTTTTCGGGTGGTTACATATTGAAGAGAGAGAGAGAAGAAATAAAAACAACTACATTGAAATCTCTATACTCCATAGACTTTTCGAGACTTGATCCCTGGGGTATAAGGAACTAAAATAAGGTAGCCAGTGTCCGAACTAAAAGTGGTTCGATTTCCTCAACATCTCAAAACAAACCAATTCATCGTTTTACTTTGATATTACGTGCATAATTTTATTACAGGTGGTGATATTGAAACCAATCGGTTTCTCAAGAGTGTTTTGGTAGATATGTAACTTACAGTTTTTGCCCTGACAAGTAGCAGCTAAGAAGTGCACATCAAATCAGTGTTATTGTTTTTGCAATTTGTATTGTGAGCCATAACAACAAATGGAGTATGAAAACATATTTATTTCATGAAGAAGCCACTAAACATATGTTATGGTTACATATTTATGGTATTTGTGGGATTACTTCAGTATTCTGTTTAGGTCATTGCCTAAACCGACGGTTTCACTTTCTAGAATGTCTCAACAATTGTTCGAGTTCTTCAACTAAAGACAGTTCTATGCAAAAGGGGGAGCGAGCAATATTCTTATCTTTATTTCTGTCATCCAAGCTGTAATATGCATAGTTTGCATAATTACAGCTTGAAAGGGAGTGTTGAAGTATGTACATTATCCCACGTTTCTTTAAGTGTGGATACGTATTTAGTAGTTGTTGTTTTGAGTACCTTGACACCCAAGTAAGTCAAGTATAAATATATGCACTAAGGTGTAGAGAAAAACACTCTCTAACCCTATTATTCTAGCCTCGACACTTCTCCATTCTTGGTTTTCCTATTACAACAATGTCACAACTCTCATAGCATCACCACTGATAGATACATTAGGGCCGGCTCTAAATTTCATTAGGCCCTATGCAAGTTCTCTAAAAGTTGCCCTATTTGTTAGTAGAACGGGCTTTTGCAATGGATATTTGTTGGGTATTAAGCATTATAGTGGACTTTTTTAGGTAGAATGGGGTCTCTATTTTCATTTATATTTGGGGGTCCTATGCAGATGCTTAGGCAACATTGGCCCAAGGCTAGCCTTGGGATACAAAAAGTTGCATAGGAACCAATTTCTTTAAACATGACCTCTATCTGAATTCTAAAATGCTCCTAGCTTTTCTAGTTTTCTAAATGAGCTAGCTTTGGATCCACCGATAAATTTCTTACACCGATCAATCAACATCCACAAACCTCTAATACCAATCAATTTCCAAATCCATTTTTTTTATTTACCTGACCGACCTGTTTGGGAGATCTCTTGAGCTAGCTAGGGGGATAAATTATATATGTATCTGCCTGAATCCAAAATAAGATTCTCCAAAAATTGCCAAAACCTATCGAAAATCTTTTTTCAAAAAAAAAAAAAAAAAAACAACAACAACTCCACTCAATTTCTCAAATCTCTTTAGTAACCCGACCCCTAGAAGGTTCTAGAAAAAACAAAAAAAAAACAAAACAAAACAAACAAGTATACAAACAAACAAACAAACAAACAAACAAGCAACAACTTATGCAAGAAGGAGTTCAAGTTAGGGGCGAAGACCATGCAATGCATTGTAGACATTTCTTAGGCCTCAAGTATCAGCATGACGACCGTGTTGAAGACATTTTATGTGATGTGTTTTAGTAGGCTAGGGCACAAGTGAAGAAAGAGACTACTGTTAATTTCTTCACGGACCTGAGTGAAGGTAGATCAACTCTTCGACCATAAGATGTCCTGATGTACAATTGGTCTGATAACAAACATGCATATGTTGATATTACTGGAGTTAGTTTTTTTTTTTTTTTTTTTTTCCAAATAGTAGGGATGGAAAATGGTGCCTTTGAAGCAGAGCAACAATGGACTAGTGGAATTAAAAAAAAAAAAAAAACAATACACCAGTGGCAAAAGTAAATGTGGAGAAGTATGATGAGACTTGTGGGGACATCTAACACTGCTTTGTTCCACTCGCGTTTGCCACTTTTGGTTTTGAAAAAATGGCTGTTTTGTACCATGAACTTTGCTGGTTTTATCACTTTGGGCCAAGAACTTTTTTTTTTAGCAAATTGGGCCATGACCTTTGCAAAATCTATCACGTTAGGCCACCGGTGTGTTTCCGTTACTTCAAATGCTGATGTGTACTAACGGATGCAAATGTGGCTTAACAGAAGCTTATATGGCGCTGCTGTAATCAACACCTAGAAACAGCTGATGTGGCATGATGATGTCATAATGTCGTCATCGTAAAATCAAATTTTGAATTTTGAAATTGACCAAAATAGAAAGTTGGAAACAGTCAAAGTACAAAGATTTCATAGATTTTGAGTGTTTTGAAAAAGGCTAGAACTATTAGGGTTCGAATTGAGGACATGGATCAAGCCAATGAAGTGAATTGTAGGTTGTTAGGTTATAAAGCGGATGGATGATATTGAACACCATGTGTTCCACACCGCACATTATGTTAAGGATGGGACCAAGAATCTGAAGACAGCAAAGCATCACCAGAGGAGTAGCAGGAAGTGGATGTGCATTGGTTTGATTTTGCTCCTCATCCTTATCCTTGTCGTCATCATCCTGATTGCTCTACTAGTTTCAGTAAATCCTAAGTTGGTTGAGAGTAGTCACCCATGAAAGAAAGTGGTAGATCGCCACCTTACAGATTCAAGCTTCCTTCATCAAAGCACCAAAGATTGCCAACTTCACTTTGTTTAGGAGTCCAATTAACAATCGAGGACATTATTCCATAGTCCTTTGCCAGGACCGAGCGCCTAATTAACCTAACTAAGACCATGCCAACAATCTTTCATGAGTCCTTAGCACAAGATAAATCGGTTAAAAAAGGATTTGGGGTTTCTTGTATGTGTCTGCTTTGGATTAGGATAGGCGGATGGGACCATGGTTTGCAACTTTGCACAAGATAAATCGGTGACTGACTTCAATCAATGTGAAGGTTGGTATAGAATAGGATAGAATACTAATCAAAGTTGGTGAGGAAGATGAATAGTGAATTTTTTGGGCTTGGGCCGAAATCAATATGTGGGCTTGAGTGTTTTATGTTAGAGATTTCTATGAAATTTCGGTGAAACTTATGTGAAATTTTGGTTTGGTGAAATTTCTGTGAAACTTATGTGAAATTTCGGGTTAGAAACATTTTGAAATTTTGATGCCACGTCATCGGTGATTAGGTGTGCACTTCAACGGTGACACATAAGCATTTGGTCGGACACATATACATCCGGCATGCCACATAAGCATGTGAAGTAACGGAATGGTAACGGTGGTGACGATCGATAAAAAAGAAAAGTCATGGCCCAATTTGCTCAAAAAAAAAGTTCTTGGCCCAAATTGATAAAACCAGCAAAGTTCATGGTACAAAACGGCCATTTTTTCTTTGGTTTTTGGGTATCTAAATACTTCTTCATCGTCCATATGCAACCAAGTGGTCAATAGTAAAAGTGGGTCTTGACCAAACAATAGTAGTCCAGGGGTGAGTGCACAAATATGGTGTCAATGAAGGGGCAACGTCCAAACCCCCCCCCCAAAGAGGGGGTGAAATTAACCGGGATCCTTTTCTTTTGTTTCAAGAAACCTAGAAAAATCATTTTTATTCAAATTTCGAACCACAAAGAGAGAAAAACAATTCACGAACCTTAACCCCCATAAAAATAGTGATGGACGTAATTAAGACACAACAAATCTCATCGAAGCCAATAGAGAAAGTAATAATCCACCCACTTGTTCTCCTTAGCGTTGTGGATCATTACAACCGTGTTGCAAGAGATACTCGGAAACGAGTAATTGGTGTTCTTCTCGGCAGCTCTTTTAAAGGAACTGTTGACGTCAGCAACTGTTATGCCGGTATCTCTCTCTCTCACTTTAACAATTTAAATTAATTATTAATAATAATTAGGGTTTTGCAATTATATTTAATTATATTAAACAATGTTGCCGTCTGTCCAGTTCCCTTTGAAGAGGAGGATAAAGATCCAAGCATCTGGTTTCTTGATCATAACTTTCATGAATCGATGTTTTCAATGGCCAAGAGAATAAATGGTATAATGTACACTTTTATTTGGGTTATATGCTATCTTTGTTTTATTATCTTAATAATAATAATAATGTGTTTTATGTCTTTCAGCCAAGGAGCATATACTAGGTTGGTACAGCACGGGTCCGAAATTGAAGGAGAATGACTTGAGTATTCACAGATTATTCCATGAGTAAGATATTGAAACTGAAAGTTTGATTACAACCATCTTAACATAAAAGCTTTTGCTGAAAAATGTGACGAAAGTTTCCGTTAATGAAGAGTGATGAACAGCTTTACCAGCCTTTGAACTCTGTTCTCTTTGAGACCTTCCATTTACATTCAGGGTTAAGTCCTATTTAATCCATTATTCGTTGTCCTTATACCAGACTGTACCAACTGGTCATAAGTGTCTGTGTCCTAGCTCTCTTGATAATCATCAATTTAAGCCCATTTGAAGTGCTAGTGTTATTACTTATCTCGTGCAACAAGTTCCAATTGTTTCTTTCTTTCCCTGCAACCCAAACAATAACGGCTAGAAATTGTCATCTTCATTGTTTTGGTCTATAACTGATACTTTCGTTTATAAATTCAATCTTTACAAAGTTGGATTTCCATCAGTCTATTGATCTATTTTTCATATGATTTCTAATGATGCAGCTATGTTCCGAATCCTGTTTTGGTCATTATTGATGTGCAGCCAAAAGAGCTAGGGATACCCACCAAAGCTTACTACTCTGTTGAAGAAGTCAAAGAGGTTAGACTTTTGAGTTTTTTATTTTTTTTTATATGGAAGTAACTCCAACATTTCCTATATCATATTGTTATTATCTTCTCTGAAATAAGGAGACTTAGGAACACCAAGAGACTGGGAAAATTTAAAAATAGAAGAAAACTCAACTTTGCTATTTAAGAAGGAAGTTAGTTTTTATTGCCGAATGTGTTGGGAGCTGAACTAATATATTGCTGATGGTTACAGAATGCTACTCAGAAGAGTCAGAAGGTCTTTGTGCATGTACCTTCAGAAATTGCTGCACATGAAGTTGAGGAAATTGGTATGTTGTGAGATGAAAGTTCATTCTTTCATCAATTTCCTTACTTTTTATTTTCTGCATGAGTTATAAATTAGTAGATGCAAGGGAAATTGGACCCTTTTTCTTTCTCTTGATTTCACTTGGTTCCCTATTCTTGACACTGGTTTTATTTTCTAAACCCTCTTTAATAGGAGTGGAGCACTTGCTGAGGGATGTGAAGGACACAACCATTAGCACTCTTGCCACAGAGGTTGGCCAATTCTTATCCCGTGGCTCCTTGTTTAACAGATAGAAGGCGGAGATTTGGCTTTATGTATTTTCAACATTTCCATTTTCACAATAGGTTACAGGGAAACTTGCAGCTTTAAAGGGTCTAGATGCACGACTTCGAGAAATACGTGGTTATATTGATCTTGTTGTTGATGGAAAGCTCCCAGTAAATCACGAGATTCTTTGCCATTTACAGGCATGTTTTACAACCCTTTTCCTCTGAAATTTGTTTCTTAGAGTGATTTCTGTAGAATCTGAATCTTGTGTGACATAAAGCTGATCTACCCTTAGTTTGAGAAGATATAAGCAGAATATGTTCTGGGAAAATTTCTCTATTGGTTTGAAAAACAAAGAGAAGAATTGATGTTAATACTTGTTTATTCCAACATCCCTTGTGTGCTTACACTTATGGTGAAACAACAGGCTACCGCATGCTGCAAAAGAAATAGTACTATGATACTGTTAAAAATATAGGACTTTTTCTGATTTTTGTAGTGGGAACATCCAACAAACTGTTGCTCCTTTGGTGATGTGTGAGATGCAATGCTTATCTCCTCATCTTTGAGGTGAGAAGATTTACCTCTTCTTTCTTAGAGAAACACACGATCTCTGTCTGTCATCATGCAATGTAACACCTTGAAGAAAAATTTGTATAGGTCTAGACTGTTGTTTTCAGTAAATGAAGACATGAAAATAGGATTGGATAATGTGTGCACTGTACAGTGGCCAACTGAGACGCCAACTTGAGTGACTCAGACAACTCTTGTCTTGTGCCTTATCTCGAGGCACAGTTAGGGGATAGACCATTAATCACTTGGGATTTGAAGTAATGTGATATTTTGTTCTTTTTATTATTTCAAATATTCTCTACCAAGACTACCAATGAAGATTTTTGTGGCAAAAGGTCCACTTACTTTTTATACTTGTGCTCGAAAACCCTTATTGAGAATTTTTAGTTTTAAGATTCTTGTTTTGTGCTATTAAAAGTAGCCTAGATTTAGAGTTTGTTCAAAATTTAATTCCATCTCGTTGGTACTTTGTTGCTAATGCTTAAACTGAATGGGTATGATGCTAGACTCTAGACTCTAGGTATTGTTATTCCTCTCTATTAACCGCCTGTTAATGTTTCTTATGGCTTACTGCTTCAGTTTCTTTCTGCATTTTATAGCTGGTAATCTAATAAAATATATGTTTTGCAGGACGTGTTTAATCTACTTCCGAATCTGAATGTTGCTGAATTAATCAAGTCCTTTTCTGGTAAAAGAAACCCATGGCATAAAGATCTTTTGTTGTTGCAAAGTTGCAATATCTGCAGTTGACTGTCTGGTCTCTTATTATTCTTAACCACTTTTTTGTGCAGTAAAAACGAATGATATGATGTTGGTTATTTATCTCTCATCCCTCATCCGGAGTGTCATAGCTCTTCACAATCTGATCAACAACAAGGTGATGTACCCCTTGATAGTAATTGATGCCTTTTGCGTTGTCCTATACTTATTTCCTTCAGTATATAGCTACATATAGTACTGGACTACTGGAGAACTGATTAATCAGTCCTTTCTCTTAACTATCTATTGCTAACTTGTAACGTTTGTTGACATGAGTTTTTCGCATAAAGAGAAAACATTGCATAAAAAGAAAACTGGTCTTAATCTTTAATGAAAAATCGCATCTGACTCTGCATTCTAGGAGTTGCAGTTTCTTAGATCAATAGTCGTCCTAGAATACCTTCCCTTCATCTATATCGCTTATTAAACTGAAGCTATGTCTGATAAATCATTAGTGACATGGTGGAAGTACTTTCCCGTCCTCTATATTATGTTTCCTTGTTCCTGAATGTGGCATGCCCCAGCTTGTGTAATGATGTTTCACTTTTATGGGCACACTGCTAGATCTAGAACATGACATGACTATCAATCCCCTTATTAGCAGTCCCCCTATTATCGGATGTTCTTACAAGTTGGTGTTTGATTTCAGATGCTCAACAAAGAACATGAGAGAGCTGAAGACTCGAAGCCTGCTGCTATACCAATTGCAGCACAGAGCTAGAACTGATGCGGACTTTGATGGTTTCAACCTTGCAGAGATTATTTTTTCTTATCTTTTTTCCGTTTGGCTATTAAGAATTTTGTATGCTGAGATTGCTACAAGTGAAAGGAGATACTGTAACGTGATATTTCCATTGATATCTGCATTTCATCAACTTAATTTGTTTCACGAAATTGTCCTTATTTAGTTATTACGTATAGACTAGCACTATCTTTGTCTTTATCTTTCAAGGAAACGACCTGAATGAAGTTTTAAGGCATTTGTTTCTTTCATAGTTAGTAACAGTGAAAGAAAAGAACACTGATTTGAAAGGAGAGAGAAATTATAATATTGTATTTTTAGGCTGCCCAAAATTGTAGTAGGCATTGGGATCGGAAGGCTCTCAATCACTAAGGCGGGGTGCAATGGCTCCCCATTCTCTCAAAAACAGAGGGAGTGGCGGTGGTATTTTTCCTATCTCTATATAACTCTCCATAAATAGATAGTATTATTGAGGAATAATAGAGAGTGCATTCCACTCGAGTTGAAATGGCGTGGTTTGTAAAACCCCAAATGGTGCCACATGAAGAATTTCATACTGCGCCGTTTGAAGTGGCGTAGGATGAGTTTTTTTTTTTTTGTTTGGTTTTCATTCTGCGCTGACCGAAGTGGCGTGAAAAAAATGGGTTTTCACGCCAGTTCAAGTGGTGTAGGATTGTTCAAACCATTGGTTCACCAAAACCTAACCTACTCTCTATCCGTATAACACTGTTATTTGAGGGATAGAGAAAGAGAGTGGGAGACCATTGGACTCAGCCTATGACTAATGCACTGATTTCGTTCTATTTTGTAAGGAAGTTCCGGCAAACTATTTTCTGGCTGCGGTTCTAAAATACCCTTGTCTCGTTTGAGTTGCTCGGTGCAACTCTTGACATTTAAGAACAAAAGGCCCCAACCAAATTCGATAGTAACTTGAATCTGGTTAAAGTGTTAACCACTAATTTGATCTGATTTAATTTCGTCAAATTGTTCTCTACTCTCAAATGCCAGTCGTGAATAAAACGCCGGATATATCGTTACTCAGTAGGTAAGATTTTGAGTTGAACTGTGCTCTTCAGTTTTATTAGAGTAGAATTCTTGTTGATTGATTATATGTATTGCAAAATATTATCTCATGAATTTAGTCAGAGTTCAACTTGTTTTTTCGAGTTTCTTTGCTGAGACAAGCCCAATGTGCCTTCTTTGATTAGATGAGCCTTATACCGGGAAAAGTATAGTAACATGAGTTCTAGCCTGATACTAATATCCCATCAGACGGATTTGAGTTTCTGCTATACAACTTTCTGATCTGTACATGTTTGACGAAATGTTAAAGTGAATTTTAAGAATGCAAATGCTTCACATATATCAGCAGTTTGTCTTGTTTAAAAAAATTAGTCAAAGAAGAAGAATCCATTGATTTTTCTATAAACAGGTGAACAAAGCTATTATAGACGTTTCTATGATTACAATGCTTGTGGAAAACCGCTATTCCACCCCCCTATTACTTGCCAATAATTCCACCCCTCTAGAAAATGTTGTGGAAAACCGCTCCAAGCAATAAAAGACGCCCTTAATTGATTACAATGCTTTTATTCTCTTCAATAAATTGCAAGCAACTTCCTTTGCATCAATCTATACAGACCACTTTACTTATGTATGATGTGAGTTGTACCTTAATCAACGTTTCTATAATGATGCTCTGTTGTATTTTATATTCAGTTTTTTATTTTGTTTCCAGGGTACAACCTAGCAGATGACAAACTCAGTAAACGCAATATGAGCCACGATTATCATCAATAGTCTACCTGCATGTATTACTTTTTTCCCCCCTGATGTTTTCCTGACTGTGTTGCCCTGGGTTAGCAAACATTACAACTTTCGTATCTAAATGCTTTATGTAATAGTCGCAACAAAATGCTTCTCTTGCTAATTATGTGGTGCTTGGAATTCTCTAATTTTGCTCCGTGCACATCCAGGTCTGTTTTCAAGTTTTGCGACACTGCAGTTTCGAACTCTTTCAGATAGGGTTTGTTGATTATTGAAGAGTTTAGAAAATTTAGAAGGACGGAGAAAATGACCGAGTAAACTTGTAAGTTGTGGTGGATTAGGTCACAATCTCGAGCTTCTTTATTTGCATTAGTTACTTGGTGTCAATGGCAGACACGGCCGTAGAGACTTTCTCACAGCCTAAATGGAGAAAAGTAGCTTATGGAGGGATGCAACCTGGGTATGATGACAGCTATACTGATGAGTCATTCCTTGAAGGTATGGTAATGAATGCTAATGTTGTCAAGCGTGACATGTTGAAGGTGATGCAAGACTCTGTGTCCATTTCTCAGTATATATGCATTGTTGTGCTAGTAGTCTGTGTTTGGACGTACACACTAGGGTCTACTATCGGAGAATCTCATCTCCTGCTGCTTGATGTAGTGCTTCTAGGATCTGGCTTTTTAGTACTTCTCCTGACTGCAAAAACACTCTCCCTCTATCTTCTTTACCATTATATCCTCAACATTTCCTACTTTATTGGTGGGTTGTATATTTTGGCCCCCATATATAACACTCTCACAAGGTCGATCAGCTCAGACTCGATATGGGCGTTAACAATTTCTCTTCTCATATTACATCTCTTCTTGCATGACTACTCAGGGTCTACCATTAGACCCCCTGGGGCTCTCAACAATCCAACTTTGACCAGCAACATCTCTTTAAA
Organism: Coptis chinensis; assembly: GCF_015680905.1. Lineage (NCBI taxonomy): Eukaryota > Viridiplantae > Streptophyta > Magnoliopsida > Ranunculales > Ranunculaceae > Coptis > Coptis chinensis. The sequence continues at coordinate 77,290,467 of NC_141463.1, read as the reverse complement.
TGCATCTATTGTGGCTTCAGTCTTAATTGCTTCTCGTCTTCCATCAAATCTGCAAGTGTTTGCCATTGTACTCTTTTCCTTGCAGGTCTTCCTCTTTGCCCCACTGGTCACATATTGCATAAAGAAATACTCGTTTAGGCTGCATTTTTGCTTCTCTTTTGGGCTAATGATGGTGACCTTAGCCTTGGTGTTTATGTTGAATCGGATGTTATTTGCACTTTTGCTAGGTCTACTGACTTTTGTCATGGTAGTATGTCCATACTGGCTTATAAAGATTCAAGAATACAAGTTTGAGATTAATGGCCCTTGGGATGAAGCTAAGCTTTGTTTTGATATAAAAGAGTGACGCAGTCGGTAGCAATTATACCCACCACATTGAAAAAGTTTTGGCAGTTGTACATGAAATTCCACACTTGTACATATCTTCTCGTTAAGGAACAGATATTCTCTGATTGTTTGCTGTGTTTTATGAAATCTTCAGTTTCGCCTGAAAAGATATATAATTGAATTTTAGCCTTGTATGAGAATTGCTGGAAGATATTCGAGCTCGTGAGTTTGTTGCAATTGTTGTAAGGTATACATAAAAGCCCCTTGATATTTGCCGAAGTGAATCAATGGTAGTTTGAGAGTCGGTCCTTCCTAATTTTATTTTTCTATTTTTTTCAGAAAACTATGCTTTAAGCAAGAAGATGTGAGCCTACATCTGAGTGTTTTCCTGTTCCGTTTAAAAGCACACTGCAAGTTTAATCTGAGTTATGAATGTGCTTCTCCATTTGAGTAGAAGCTTTGTTCCAAATTCCTGAATAAGAGAGTATGTTGGAGTGGAACTGGTAGGCTTAATAGATCCACCTTGTCTCATGGGCCCGAACCGAACCCGGCCCATTAAACCGTTTTACAATTGACCAACGTCGACTCATCTTCATTCTTCACTGGCAAAACAACTGCACAGTGGCAGTAGTTTAAGCCGTTAACCAACAAGAATCAATTTTTTGAGCAAATATAGTACTCTTGTCCCATACGGAATAAGAAAACGTGACGAAGAGCAATCATTCATTCATTCTAAAACAGTGAAGCATATACTCATATCCTATTATCTTATTCCTTATTACATCCAAGAATATCCACTTCAACTCGTTACAATTCTCTTAAAAGATTCCCCTACAACTCACGCTATCTTATACTTCACCTATAAACTAGCCCAAACACTCTTTCCTTTCTTTTCAACATGCTTTCTATATATCCTTGTACTACTTCTTCCTTGACTCCTAAACTCACTTTAACTACTAGGCTTCATTCAAGAAAACAACTAAAACTAAAACAAACTGGGTTTGTGAAGTGTGTTGGAGTAAAGAGGAGGAGAGGGAGTGGGGTTGTTTTTTTAAGGAAGGATAACAAAATGTCTATAACTGAAGTGAGGGAAGAAGAAGAAGAAGGACCACCTCTTCTGGAAGAAATTGAAGGGAATTCTAAACCTCGGCGTATTGCGCTCTTTGTCGAGCCTTCTCCATTTGCGTCAGTGTTTAACTTTGTTTTATGCTGATGATATGTTTAGTTTTAGCTGTGACTTTGATTGTTTTTGAGCTGTGGTTGACTTTGTTATGAAACTCATTAGTTATGTTCTGTAGATTTATATATATATATGTGTTCAATGGTTTTAGCTAAAACTGAATTCAATTTCTGAGCGGAACTAAAGTTATGAATTCTGCATGAAAATGTTTGTTAGCATTGGCATGATTGGCTTAAGAGAAAAAGTCTCTCTGTATATTAGTTTGGTTAAGCAAAACTTAGCTATTTACTACCCATGCATCTCAAGGCCTTTCTCTTAGCTACTTAAGCTTACTGGAGGTTTCTTGATAAACTGTACTTAGCTTTATAAAGCATAACTGACCTTACCATCTCCATGCGTTTCTCCATTTGCACATATCAGTGACAGAGTTATTCAGAAGCATCTGTCAATTTAGCCATTTCATGGTATTGGTTCTATGGAACTGATACTTCAAAGTATTTTTATCCAGTTGTGGCCTGTCTTGTATGCCTCCTTCCATTGTTTCAGAGCCAGTTACCACTGAATATGACAATGTCAGATTACACACTTTGCTTACATATTTTCCTAAATTCATCTGTGATGTTATTACTTTTCATACGAAAAATGTCACAAGATTTTACAATTTACATATAAGATATGGCCTATGGGCAATCCCGGTGCACAAGGCTCCCCCAGTGCAGGATCTGTGGAGGCATTAATGTACACAGAGATTTCAGATTACACACCTTAAATTTAAATTAATTTCCTGAGAGACATTACCTAAGCATATACAGCAATATGATGATATACATTGTTATTCTCTGTTTTGGCATTAACGTATCACACTTGTTGAAGTCAATGGGTGAGTCAGTTTGTTGCCTGCACTTGCAGTTATCATTTACACAAAACAACGATCAGACATTAGGCCAATCAGTTTTCTACTGTCCAAGTTCGGTCGCATTTAGTGATTCAACTTATGTTACAATCTTGACCATACCAAGCTGTTTAGGAAGATGATGGATTCATGCACAATCGTTTATCTCATATGTTAGTTTGTGAGATCATATTTATATTGATTCATCAGAAATAGGTTTGATGATACTGAGATATGACTGTTATCATTTGATTTTCATTTTGCAGATATGTTTCTGGATATAAAAACCGTTTCCAGAATTTCATCAGATATCTTCGTGAAATGGGAGATGAGGTATGTATAGCTTGGCACCTACTAGAAAACATTCATCATGATTATATGTTGTGGACAGAGAAGAGAAATATAACAATTATGGTATAGTTTCCTTGTCGTATCTCCTTTACTCTATAATAGCCATGAATGGTATCTTACATGGTGGGGAGGCGCGTGTCATTTACATCAACAACATTGTTTGGCACATATAGTCAGCTAACTGCATTCATACAAGTTAATGAATGGACACGACCCATAAAAAAGATTAGCCTGTGAGTCTATATTCTGTAAACCTATTTCCGATGGCCAAGTGCATATAAGCGTATTCAGGCACTTATAGTCAGCAAAGTGCATTCTGTGTTAAATACTTGAATCTTTCAGTGATTCTTTTTGGACGTTTATAAACATACTTCCAGTTGAAATCTGCAAATGAAAAGTTAATCTTATTAGGATTTTAAAAAATAACGAACTGACGACCAACTTTCTGGTGCATGCTGTAGGTCATGGTTGTAACGACCCATGAAGGGGTACCTGAAGAATTTTATGGAGCGAAACTTATTGGTTCACGAAGGTACTTTGATTAGTCACTCAAATCTTATTTATTATCTCCTCTGTTCTGCCTGTATTGTCACATTTTGTTAGTTTTCTAATCACACGAAAAATCATTCGCACAATCACAATGATTTTCTTTTGTTTGGAAGTATCCCAATCATCTTTGTCCAAAATCCCTATCCTTTTCCTTTAGATTTTGTACCGGTACTTCAGCAATGCTGGTTCAGTGGTTCCCCACCTCTCTAGAAATGATGTTCCATAAAAGTACTTAAAGCTGAAACTATATCAATATTTCACAAAAAAATTTATTCCTGATCCAATCAAGAATCCTGTTGAATTTTTCATTCTTTATACATTCGTTATTTTGGATAACCTATTTCACTGGTGCATATGATGTGTACGCAAAGTCAAATAACCAGAAGATGATAAATTAATTTTTCAACCCAACCCGTAGCAAGAAGTCTCTGTTATCCCTGTAACAGGAACAAATAGAAATTTAGTTGAAATTGAGGCAAAGCAGTGCATCCATCAGACCACAAAAGCATGAAATCTAAACCAGAACATCAAATGGGGAAAATGAATAGTTAATTTATATATAATAGCAGGGCATTTAATGGAAGCTTAGCAGAAGTTCAAAAAATGTTTATGCTGTCTGTGTATTGTTAAAATTGATTTTAATATGTTCTGCCTGTGCTTAGGCAAGTTGAGGCTTTCTCGATTGTGCCTAACACCGGAAACTGTGAACCTTTTCATTTGGGTAATCCTCTTATAAACTAGTCGGTTCGGGCCTTAGGAGAGCTCACATCTTGAACCAAAGCATGCCCGTCATGTGCCTCAATGGAGGAACTTCTGTAAACTACCGACATCTCTAAATGCCGTTAATCATGGTCTGAACAGTTTTATATTTCTTTTGTTCTTCTTCTTTGCAGTTTCCCCTGCCCTTGGTATAAAAAGGTTCCTCTATCACTTGCTCTCAGCCCTAGAATAATCTCAGAGGTTGCAAACTTCAAGCCTGATATTATACATGCATCATCACCTGGAATTATGGTAATCGCCTAAATTGTTCGCCCTGTATATTATTTTCTGTCATCCAAAGGAGGTCTTCCTCCCTACTCAGCATGGGTTGCACAATATGTGAATCCCAGTCTAAGCTCTGAGGCGATTCTCCTTTTGGTGAAACCAGTCCTCCTTTTTATGGCTGACAAAATTTTGAACCGTGACGCAGGTATTTGGAGCTCTCTTTATTGCAAAACTATTGTGTGTTCCTATTGTGATGTCATATCATACTCATGTTCCAATGTGAGTTTTTTAAAATTATATTTCCTGTAAAATTCTGGGATATTCACTTCTTTAGCTCAACCTATATTACTATAAAAGAGCCTATCAAAAAAAATATTACTATAAAGGAGTCGAATTGTAACGTCCTCTGCTCATAGGAACATTCTAGCATATTCAAGAAGTCAAATGAAAAACATTTGGACACATGTACTGTAAATTTATACTAAAAGGTTTCCTTAAGAATTAAGTCAAGTGACTTAACAAACATTCATATGAGGCAGACATTAAAATGCTTGACCTGATAGAAGGCTTTATTGGTAATTATTTAAGTTTACTACTTAATAATGTAGGCAACAAAAATGTAGCATACGGGGCACTTTATAGCCATCCTTTTCAAGAAGCATGAAATAGATGTTTCCAGATATGCAACAAAACAGTCATAGCTGCTGGCATCTGACACTATGTAAACCTGGTAAACCTGCTATGCAAATGCTATATAAGTGCATGTGGACTGTGAAGTTTATGTCATAATGATGTGGAGATCGAGCTAGACGAACCCAAGGGTGAACGCAATAGGTGTCCCCATTATTTTGTTTTTGTGGTTTTATGTTATATTGTTTATTTAGTTAGTGTTCCCATGTGGCATGTTTTTTTGTTGTTGTTTTATGTTATTCTATTTATTTAGTTAGTATTGCCACGTGGTTTGTTTTAATTGGTTTTTTGCCCTGCGACCTAGTCCTTAAAGCCCCTCGAGAGATGTCCTCTTAGATCTCTAACAATCCCCATTACATACCGTTCAACATTGTTAGTTTGATTTTTTTCTTGCTAACTTAACTGAACCAAACCATGCAGACCCCATACACTGGTTTTCTTGTTCTAGTGTACTATATGACTCAAAAATGAGAGTTTGTTCGTATTATTTTTCTGTTAATTTGAGATAGTAATAGTGGTATAGTGAAAAAGTCTACAAAGTCTATTACGCAAAACATTTATAAGCTCTCAGCGTTCATTTAATAAACAAATATTGTTTTTTTACACATTTGATTTGATTTATCTTAGAGTGACGAGTCTGATTCTTCAATGGTGACTGCAGATATATTCCAAGGTACACCTTTAGTTGGCTGGTGACACCAATGTGGCTGGTCATAAGTAAGCTTATCCTCACTACATCCTCTTCATGATTAGTGGTAGATAATCCGATGGGTAGACTTCTAACTTTCCTTGATCTCTGAATCAGAGTTTCTTCACAGGGCAGCTGATCTTACACTAGTCCCATCTGCTGCCATTGGGAGGGATTTGGAAGCTGCTCGGGTTACAGCAGGTAGAAACAAGACTTCTATTCCTTACAGAATGTTGTTTATTTATGTTCCCTAGAAGCATGGAAATTTAAATAGGTGTTCCTCTAATTTTCTGTTGTGTTTTGGAAACTAAAAAACATCTTTTCCCGTCACTTAAACTCCAAATTCTGCGCGCGCGCGTGTGTGTGTTGGGGGGGGGGGGGGGGTGCTTCTTAGGAGCTTGATGCGAGATGTATAAACTGTGAGGCATTCCATTCGTGGGAGCACAGAGGCATTACTGGTGATTGCGTAGCCTCTGAGGTTGCGCAGGAGGCGCCGAGGTCATTCATGCCATAAAACCCCCCGCGCACACTAGTGTTGTACACTGTGTGCCAGAAGTCAACAATAAGACAAATGGTCCATATTTAGCTGAGGGTAGACATTGGTGTAGACAATTGAAATTTTTTTCGTTTGGATAAATTATTTAAATAGTTATGCCATCACCAATTTCTTTTGGTTCTTCATCAGAACCTATTTTATTTGTTAGGGGTGGGGGCTTTCGTCACTCCTGTTTCTCTTATCCTTTCATTCCTTTGAGACTTAATTTTACTTCCTTAAGCAGAATTTTCAGGCTGGTCAACAAGTTGAGCTACTCAAGCTCTGCTTGTTTTCAGCTTGCTCAAGCTCGGCTTTTGTTATAAATTTATAGTATAATCCAGGCTGAACCTATTTTAAGGCTCGTTTAAAAAATGACCCAGGCCTGAACATAATGAACTAGACTAAGCTCGGCTAGTCGGCTACAATACCATGCTACAGGGGTAAACTAACTGAATCGGGATCGACTCTTTTTTTGGTTCCTCGAGCTCACTATATGAGCCGAGCTTGAACATACTGAAGCTCGACTCAAGTACCAGTCCTAAGAATACGGATTTGCATTTCATGCCTTAGTAGTATCAGTACATCCTAGTTACTAACATTTTCCTCAAGATCTTCTCGTTCAAAATTGAAGACTCGAAGTACATCTTTATTAAACTTATCAAAACTGCCTAAGGTGTTTGATGTATTGGTAATTGTTTAAGGGGAAATGCTATTTTCTCCTCTCATAATTACAATTATCCTTATCATAAGTTTTACCAAACACCTTAAGTTTAGACGTTGTTGAGCTTTGAAAATCTCTCTGAATATTATTCCAATCTTACACAATCCTTTTTTCTTTTAGGCAATAAGATACGTCTTTGGAATAAAGGTGTGGACTCCGAAAGCTTCCATCCCCGCTTTCGGAGCCAAGAAATGCGACTAAGACTGAGGTATACTTTCTTTGTATTCTAGCTGATTTTCACAAGATAGGACTTTCTCTAAGCCTTTCTTTTTTCCTTTTTTTTTAATGTGTTATTTGTCAAATCAGTGGTGGAGAACCTGAAAAACCGTTGATAATTCATGTTGGACGACTAGGGGTTGAGAAGAGCTTGGATTTCCTTAAAGTGTAAGTTCCTTAATCCTTAGTTTTGAAGTACCAATTTCTTCAACTTAAAGTAGCCTGCATTATTTTGTTATTCTAACATTCAATGGAAATAATAACGTCAGCTGAGCCTTAATTATGAGCTTTAACTTAAACTGTGCCTTACTTGTTAGCTTCCTCATCTTTCTTAGGCAAAAGAGTGGTGATATGGTGGTAAGGTCATTGAATTGAACATCGATTAAGTTTAAGTGTTAGTATCTGTTTATTGAGTGAAAAGGTATTGACCAATCATCTCGGATTCTTACAGCTGGAAGTAGCTGCGCCATATCTTATCAACTAATGAAGTGGTTCAAAGACTCGCATGTTTTAACATCAAACCCATCAGTCTAAATGCATAAAAGGGGACATTTCTCCTGGAGTTTGAACTTCTCCAACACTTTATTTTGAGTATTTGGTTATTGTTATCCTGTTGACCCATTGTAGTTTGCCATCTTCTTGTTCTAAAATGGATTGAACTGAGTGCTAACCTATTTATACATGGTGTTTTATAACAATGCCATCTTCTTGGATATTTGAGGCCTTATGACCTTGTCAGTTGTCACACATTTAGGTATATCATATATGTTAAAGGATTTTTGTATTAGGCTTTTGAAAATTGTATGTTAGGACTTAGGAGTATTGTCTGACACTGACACTACCAAAAAAAAGTAATCTGACACCGAGTTACTGACGTCTGTGTCCCATACTTTTATATCAATCGTTATATTTGTTTGTTAAGCTTTTGCTTGTAGGCTTTAGCTGAATTTTTTTAACAATCTTTGACCCCTGGAACACATAATTATGCAGGGTCATGGACAAGCTTCCTGATGCACGGATTGCTTTTATTGGTGATGGACCGTATAGGTAAGCTACTCTGTCATCTGAGGTCTGTTGTTTGTAACTCTGGACAGAATGGTGCTTCCATGTATTAAAGACTTAAAGTAGATCTCTTAAGTTTCAGTCACCCAACCATACCTTTGTTAAGATGAGGTGCGTTTTATTACTGAAAACTGTCCTGTTACACACCATAAACCTGTTTTTTTTATGAAGGTAAAACCGATTGGCTGAAAAGATACAGTATGTTCAATAGGCTCTTTTGGTGATAAGTAAGTGCAGCTTTAATGCCACTTGTGTTCATTAAGCACTTTTATTTGCAGGGAGGAGCTAGAAAATATATTTTCCGGCATGCCTGCGATATTTACAGGGATGTTACAAGGGGAGGAGCTCTCTCAGGCATATGCTAGTGGAGATGTCTTTGTGATGCCATCAGAATCAGAGACTCTTGGGCTTGTTGTCCTGGAAGCCATGTCTTCAGGGGTTCCTGTTGTAGCGGTTCGTGCTGGAGGGATCCCAGATATAATTTCTGATGATCAAGAGGGCAAGACAGGATTCCTTTATAATCCCGGGGATATTGATGACTGTTTAAGCAAATTGGTACCTCTTTTGGCTAATCAAGAACTGAGAGAAATCATGGGAAAAGCTGCACGAGAGGACATGGAGCAGTACGATTGGCGGGCGGCCACCCGCAAGATAAGGAACGAGCAATACAATGCTGCCATTTGGTTCTGGAGGAAAAAGAGAGCAGAGCTACTAGGACCTATACAAAGGTTCTTTAGATTTATTTTCAATTCACCAGAAGTTAAGTACGGGTGATCAATCATATAACGTATTGGGTTATCTTGTATAGGATATGATGTGTCATCAGCTTCAAATGTTCTTGCAATTATCTGGAATTGGTGTGGTGGCTCCACTAGGGTTGTGTAGATGATTGATTGTTTATAAACGTTTCATTCATTGTAAATTATGGATCCATAAATTCCAGTTGTTGTATCATGTATGTATGAAGATGTATCGTTGATACGTTTAGATGGGAAAATTTGACTGGTTAACACACTTTTAGTACTTTTGAAGACTGTTTGTATGCGAGATCACAAGCTAGGAGTAGTGTACGTAGTTTAAAACATCTCAAACTCCGTTGTCAGTTGGCAATGCAGAGCGCTCACTTGGGTTCGATCCCCTTGTTGACTTTCCCGTTAAATATTTGTCCCTCTGCACCATAATCATGGTTGAAATGACATTTTCAGGAACTTCCAAGTGTACAGTGTAAAGGATGTTTTTCTTGGGTCTCCATGAACACTGACGATATGACGGAAAGTTGTACTAATGCTCGCGTTTGCATATCTGTTCAAGTGTAAGGTACTTGGGCTAGAGATCCTCCATTGTCAGTTCTACTTAGTGTCCTGCATGCTTCATGAGAACATATCGACTCAACTTGAATCATGAGACATAATTTCTCAATTCAGATCAACACAAGCATACTGGAACTTGTAAACTCGAAAATGAAAAATAATTAGAATTTCTCCTGTTGGTACAGGAGTTTAAAAGTAGATTAATTCTCTTTCGAGATAGGTACAACAGAAAAGAACAGTTGTGATTATAGACGAAAATACAGATCTTCACCTTAGTCCATAGAAATTGATTATTAGCGTAATGAAGAATTCTGTAATATAGAAAATCGACGTTCTACGGAGTACGGAGCAGTCTCAGTTGTGTGATTTAGTTAAGAATTACAATTAGCATACAATATTCAATTAATACAAATTTAAGTCGCAACTCTGAAATTTGGATCCTGTAACAGCTGATCCTAATTCATCTGTGATCTCACTTCTTAATTTCTAATCATAAGATGTCTCAAAGATTATTACGGCTTATCCCACGTGTCAAAGATTCTTAATTTCTAATCATAAGAAAAAAAACAGAAATGAAAACTAAAAGTGCATTTCATAGACAGACGAAAAAACATCACTGCTTTTTAACTTCCACCCCCCCAAAATGACCAACAAAAGTTCAACCTTCAAAGCTGTACAACTGCACCAGCAGTAGTAGCTACCGTTTTTTGCCTCACTCATGTAACAAATTAAAAATCTTCCAACCAACAAACTTCAGTTTCAGTTACAAACACACTTCACACCGATACATACTGCATGAATTCCGTATCGGATTCAAGTGCATACAACGTATCGGGTGCTAAACAAACTTCTAAATCAACACTCCCACCTCCTTCTCTTCCTGGAAATGCCGATATTTTACCATCAAACTTATTTGCCTTCCCACTTCGTATCGCCAAAGGTCGACCCCACCCAAAATCATTATCGTACATTGGAAATCTCGGTGAACTTCCCATTGTAATCATTGCGCCATCAAAGTTTCCTAAGGGAAAACACCGTGGATTTTTCTCGAAATCCTCAACACCACAACGTACTTTCGCATCATCATGAGCAATCACATTACGATGTAATAAATCTGCTGACCAGTGCAAATCACGTGACAATAATTCACCTGATGAAGCAACAGTTGGAATGCTTTGTATCGCATTACCGAAATATAACGGATCAATACGAGGTTCGATCCTGTGACGACAGTTTACTGCCATTCTGAATGTTGTAGGCTTTGATGGTACAAGTTTCCTGGCACGCGTAACGGACCGCCATAATTGAGCTGAGAGTGCTTGAAATGACGAAATCTGGACTACTGGATCGGTCTTTTCAACTTCAGATTCATGTGTCATTGACACAGCATTTTTCAACCAGTTGTCAAAAACAGATGTTATCTTACCGTTTTTGTTCTGTTTAATAAGCCATTCATCGTTACTTTGTTTGCCGAAGAGTTCAATAGCAATATCAGAATGTTTCTTTGGAATAGAATTTGCTCTGGATTTCAATTTGAGAATTGATTCTCTACTGAAATGAAATATTCTCTCTTTCAACGGCGCATTCATGTCGAAAGTCACCTTTGGAGGTCCAGCTGGAAATTTAAGTACAGCAAGAGAATCTTTCACGAAATTTCTCGTGAAATCGGGCTGTTTGGAAATTTTCTCCGCGCCTCGGCAAATTTCTGCAAATGAATTAAAGAAATTCCAAAACGAGGTTCCGTCTGTAACCGAATGGTTAATGGTACATCCGATGAAAATTCCATCGGCTAATTCCGTTACCTGCACAGCTAATAACGGCTTAAAATGGCCGTTATAGCTGACCATTCCGTCAAAAGTGAAAAACTCTTTGACGGAATCAGGCACATGAGTTGGAGAAAGAATGTCGCGGATAGCGACATGGCTGGCATTGGCGTGGACAAATTCTACTCCAGCGTCATTACAAGTGATGTAGACATAGCCTTCCGAGTCAGTAATGAGACGACCAGCGAGGGGAGGGAAGTGTGCGAGAGTTTGAGATAAAGCATGCTTGAGAAGAGAGATAAGAGAATCAATGGGGTAAGGTGGTTTAGTGAGTAAAACACCCTTTTGAATGTAGTGACAAGAGAGCATTGGGAGATCAGAGACAGAAAATTTGAGAGTTTGAAGTGAAGATCTGCTGTCTGGAGTGACAGTGCATCTTGAAATGATAGTTAGAGAAGATAAACAAGGCATTTTTGCTTTCTTCAGCTTTTTCTCTTGCTGGCTCGGTTTGTTTTCGAGTGAGAAGAGAAAGAGTACTAGGGGGTGTTATATAGATGGTTGGGTTCATGCATTTGAAATTGGTTGTTAATTGTTTTGGCCTTCCGGGTATTGTTGCCTTGCTGGTAAGTTTTTTGACCATTTTATCAAGAAAATATCATGTAGTCCCGACTGCGGTCAAGGCAAGCTGTATACAAAATTACAAGTGTCAAAGTAAGTTTAGTGAATAAATACAAAGAAAACTTTTCTTTTGGTAAACTTATAGTCACAAATTCATAATTCGGCATCAATTGGGTAAAGAAGAAATCGTTAATTCGTATAAATACGTTAAAAAAATCTGAAAAACCATAAATAATTAAAACATAAAATAGTATGCAATGTGTGATTGTGTATCATGTTAGGGTTAGTTTGAGCATATAACAAATTCCAAATTTACAAATATATATGTAAAGTCTTGTTATATCTTAAAATATCCTCTATATAATTGCAATTTAGAAAATAAAATATTAAAAAAATTAATGGAAAGCACATTATAAAAACAAAATAGAAAAAAAATCGTTAAAAATCGGTAAACATCGAGAATTAGGAGATTTTTACCGTTTTTATTGTTTATTCGTTTTAAAATTCGGTAACCTATCAATTCGGAGATTTTTTACGTTTTTTTGAAAAAATTGGAGATTTTTGTGACTATGGATTGGATAAGGGCTTTCGGAAAAATGTCAATTTTTTTTTGGATGGCAATTTTTTTTTTTAGATAGATAGCCAATATCTTATCCGAATTCGGAAATTCCAAAAAAACAAAAAAAAAATTTTAAAATTTCAAAATCAGCAAAATTCGAAAAGAAATTGGAAATTTTAATCATATAATCGGATTCTCTTTTAGGGCAACCATTTTTATCCAGTTAATACATTCATTTAGGTGATTTAGCAATTATTTTGAGCTTGTTAATGTATTATTTGCGTAAACAACTTAGACTATTTAACATGTTCATTCAACAAGCCCTTTTAACATGTTAATGCATTAACGAGAGAGAGAGAGAGAGAGAGAGAGAGAGAGAGAGTTGTCTAGCGATTTTATTTGATTTGTAACCTATTTGTGGTTTTGATTTAGTAATTATATATGAGATTGACGACAATGTATGTTAAAAATTCAGAAAATAATCAGAAATCAGATCGAATAGAATAGAATCGGATTTTGAAAACATATCCCATTCCGATCCAATTATTTTCAGAAAAATTAGATTTTCAAGTGGCACCCATAAACAAAATAGAAGAAGAGTAATTGTCCCATAAAATTCAATACATACATAAATTGGTATATGATGTGCACAATATCATATATTATATTTGGTTAATCAATTTGTGATTCGATCATATATTTTGTTTTCCATATTAGTTTTGTTTTATTTTCATTGATATGTTTCCTTCTTAGGATTCTTCTCTTCAATATTGTAATCATCTATGAAATTGCACAGCTATTATCCTTCTCAATATATATTATCCTTAATTACTGTAATAATTTATCCATATATATTATCTTACTATCCTTCTCGATGTACACAACTATTTCACGGCAGTCAGAAACGGCTAGTTTTTATGAAATTGCATATTTATACACAACTATTTCATACAACTCTCTCATCATTTGCTCACAATTCTCACAAAATTTCTATCTACTCCAACTACAATAATCACTACTCCAACTACAACAATGGATCCAAATGAACAAACAACCACATCAAAAAGAAAGAAATCTACTACAAGGTCCGTAACTTTGTCAATTAAAGAAGACGAGGCTCTTTGCAAGGCGTGAATATATGTTAATGAAGATCTACTTATTGGTGTGGGGCAACGGGTCACACATTATTGGAAGAGAATATATGAGAATTTTCGAGAGAGAGTTGACGAAAACAATAAGAGAACCAAAGATTCAGTGTCCGCTCGATTTGGACACATCTATCGAGCTTACAACCAGTGAGCAGAAATTATCTCCACTTCGGAGAAGACCGCAAGAAGTGGTACAACGATCCAAGATTGGCTGGGCGATGCAAAATCAACATATGTGTTGGCTCATAACTTATACTTTCAATTTGAGCATTATTGGGGTCCTCCACTCCTCCTTAAAGAAAGTCCAAAATGGAATGAAGAATTGGAGCGCCGGTCCACCACTACAACGAGGAGATGAGCCAACATCATTCTCAGTGTGGATGATGAAATTGTGCCTTTTACACCTACAACGCCATCGACAACTCTTGGTGCAATATTCCAATCATTGTCACCAAATTCAGCGTTTTTTTTAAAACAACGTGTTTAATACCCATTTAATTGACAAGGCGTCTTGTTCCAGTTTAAAACCCGGATGTTTCAAAATATCGCGTTTTAAACTTAGAAACGTTTAAAACCCGAGATTTTGAAAATCTCCGGTTTAAAACTTTATTATTATTATTATTATTATTATTATTTATCTAAAAGAAAACGTGAGAAGAAAAATGGGTTTTGGAGTTTACCTTTTTGAAGAGTACGTAGGCGTTAGATTGTCATTGACTTATTGAGACAATTCTATTTTGCTTTGGACTATTAATACTAGGAAATTTTAAAGTTATTCACTTATTTGTAGTACTTGATTATGCAATTATAGTTGGTAATTAGTAGTATCTTATTTAAGAGTCGTATTTTTGGTAGTGATCTAAAACTTCTAGTATTTGGATGAGTAATTGATAATTTGATACTTTCATGTATTTGAATTTTCTTTCATTTGTATTATTTTATTTTTTATTTTTTGTGCCTATTCTTTTTTCCACTCTTATAAAAAATCAAACTCCTTATCTATTGTATTATTTATCATCAGTTTTTACCGTTTCTTTTACGTATTATACGTTTTAAACCTATTTTTTATTCCCCACGTTTTTTTACGTGTTTTTTTCAAAAAAATTTCCGAGACGTTCTGTTTAAAACACGAACTAAGTTTTTTTTTTCAAGTACACCATTTTAAACCCGTACCGTACTTGGTGACAATGATTCCAATTGATTCATTTTCTACACAAGTTGGGGATGGAAGTGAAACCAAGAAAAAACGACCACCGGGAACAAGGGGTGAGAAAGAAAGGTTGAAGAAAGGGGGAGAGAATTACAAAATGATGGAGAAGTATTTTGCACAAATGACGAATGCCACCGCCAATAGGGTGAAGTTGATGGAGCTCAAGAAGTGGAAAGAAGACAACAAAATATTAGCACAAGATACTTCGACTCGTGAGCCGGAAGTTGCCGAATACTTCAAGATGATAAAATTGAACATAATTTGCAAAAGAAAAAAGAGTGGAACGTTTGGAACTCCAAGTGGTGCTTCTAGTGGGGGTGGTGTTTCTACTACTTAGATTAATTTTAATTTTGTTAGATATTTCATTTCCATTGTTGTTGTTAGTTCGTTTCCAATATTATAATTTAAATTGTAAGTTTTTCATAATTTTAATTTGAATTGTCTTGAAACAACATGAGGTTAAACATATATAATACTCAAACTATAGAATAAACATAGATAATATCCAATAATAACATAGATAACTCTCATACTATATTCCTTGATCCACACAATATTGCCAAAGATGATTGATGAAGTCAACTCGTAGTTGAACATTAGTTTCTCTACTATGAATACAATGAAGTGTATTGAGTCTTCTTGCAATTTCCTCATGTCGATTTCCTACAGCATACAATGCGATTGGGGGCTCCCAAGAAATGTCAATTTGCCAATCTTCGATATCAATCACTCATTCATCCTTAACAATCATATTATGTAAAATGATACACGTTTTCATTATCGGATTAATGTCATCCCTACTCCAAATTCGCGCCGGCTTCATGATTATTCCTCACCTACTTTGTAAGACACCAAATACACACTCGATATCTTTTCGACACGTTTCTTGCATCTTAGCAAAAGAATCCCTCTCTTCGAGTTGTTGGATGAGGGATTGTTTGTATAAGTGTAGCCCATTTAGGATAAATCTCATCAGCTTGATAGTAACCCATTACTTCCAAAATTATCGTAGGTTTCTTATTATGTCTTACATGTGTACCTTGTCATACCGTAGGACACATTTCCCATTGCCAATGCATACAATCCAAGCTTCCAAACATACTCGGGAAACCACGATTTTCATCTTGTTGAATTAGACGTTGAATATTCTTTTTCGAAATCCGCCATCAAGACATCACAAAAATGCCTTAACCTTTCAGAAAAAGTTATCTTTGCTATTTGAACGTATTCATTACACGCATCCACACCACAAACCATATGCAAGCAAACAAATGCAGACAACCACCTTTTGCATACTCGTCAAGCATGGCTTTCCAATGCTATCAATTTTGTATGTGAAGTACTTGTCATGGTCAGAGACGGCTTTCAAGATTCGGAAGAAAAGATGGCGTTGCATCCTAAATCTCCTATGGAAGACATCAAAGGGATACTTCAGGTTTTGTACGAAGTAATCCCTCATAATCCTATTGTGAGCCTCTGTGATTCAATCACGATAAATGTACTTTCTATCGGTGACCGAGTTTTGATGATCACAACTAGCTTCGTGCATGTCTTGTAACAACGAGAAGATAGGTAAAAACATGTTCTCATCGCCATTCACCATGTTCTCTTATTCGGATGAGGAGCTTGATTCAACATAGCGAGAAGAGGACGCCAATTTGGATGTGAAAAGAAAGATTGCAAAATTAAGAATGGTGAGGCTTTGATTGTACAATGAAAAAAAAGGTTTGAGTGAAAGAGAATATTATAAATGTATAGTCTATAAAGTTGACATAAGAAATGAAGTTAGTGGAATAGATGGATGTGATTGAAACAAGAAATGGAATTAGAACAATGGATGAATGTTATTGAAATGGTATAAAAGAAGTTGATTGAGGCTATGAGGGTTGAGGATTTGAGGGTTGATGTTTTGATGACAAGTAAATACATGTGAGTGAATAATTGGTTGAATTTAGCTAAGTAAAAATTGTGTTGAATGTCTGGAAGGGACAGACGCATTTAATAAAACGGAAGACAAACGATACAGTTTCTGCCGTCTGTACACAAATTACCAACAAACGGCAGAAATTGTATCGTTCATCCCCCGACAACTTATTTTGACAGTTGCTAGACAATGCCACAAATTTGGCTGGGTTTATTACACCAGCCAAATTTAGGACCCTTCTAGCAGCCCTATTAGAATGACATTTTGGTGTTTGGGGTGTTATATTACCCTTTAGCTCATATAGCACCCTATTGGACTTGCTCTAAGATAGCAACTTCTCGAGCGGCCAGTAACTTCGCCATGTTAATTTACTTTTCTGCCCTAGCTTCAAGACAAAATCAATAATAGTAATGAGGGACATAAAAGTAATTTGCTAATATAAAAAGTTGGTACCCACGTAATTCCGAAGTTTCACAGAAAGATTTGTCAGATTGGGCAGACTGGCGGACCCAATAAGTATCTTTTTGTACAGCGTGCAACCCACGTGCACAGAGACTAGTTCGATATAGTTGCTCAATGTGTCAATACTGAATAGTAACCAAATAAGTTAGACTGTTAGAGCATCTTTAGGAGTGATATCAGCCTATCACCAAACACCAAATTTCTAATAATTTGGTGTTTTTTCAACTTCAGGAGAGCTACATGTTGATGAAAACACAAAAAAAAACACCAAACCAAACACCAAATCGGCCAATATTTGGTTCTAGGTTTGATGCTGTATCAAATCACTCACGCGGTTTTCCCAACACCGCGTGGGCTTGGGCTTCTAATTGGGCTTATATGGCGCGGTTTTCACAAAACCGCGCCAGAGATTGGGAAAGAAAAAAAAAAGAAAAAAGTTTATGTACGATACATGACGCGGTTTTCTGAAAACCGCGTAGGCTTGGGCCTGTCAGTTGGGCTTTAGTGGCACGGTTTTGGCAAAACCGCGTAGTTGTTTGATGAAATTTTGATATTACTCCTAAAGTTGCTTGGTGTTTTTTTGGTTTGGTGTTTAGTTTGGTTCAAAATTTTGGTATTTGGTTTGGTTCAAAATTTTAGTGGTTTTTTTAGTAGCTCTCCTAAAGATGCTCTTATATTACAATGGTCTATTACATACCAAACTTCTTTTTAAGCTTTGGTCATTTGGTGTACCAGATGAGGGGTGACGTGAAAGCATAACAAAGGATCTCAAATGAAAACAATGAGTAGGAATATGCATAGGACACATGGGTGTATGATAAGATTACAGGTAATATCTCCATTTATTGCAAGTCTCATTATTTTATTTTGGTCACCCCAAGTGCCACAGTAATTAATTCAGTGTATGGGTGTATCATGTTTTCTGTTTTTATACGACCAATTTGATGGCCTAGGAATCACTTGAAGGCTCCGAGAACTTTTTCTTTAGTAAGAGAGAATCTGAGTGAAAAAATCAGAATCCCTTGTGGTGCACTCAAAATTTTAGTCCAAATCTCACTACAATTCCCAACTCTTGTTTCAACTTTCAAGTGAATATCTGGAGTTAGGATTGTGAGTCTAAGAACAAGTGGCGTACATGCAGGGATACTGAACCCCTTATGGCTCATGCAAATCTCTACCAATATTTTTAATCACATGGTAGGGCATGGCATATTGTGCCTGATGACGGTTGCATTTGTTGTGCATGTAAATTGTGTTAGAAACTCAGAATCAAGAACTGTACTAGAAAAGCGATTCTGTGTAACTGTGTTCTTGCCTATAATTATGAGACTGTTTTAGGATCAAGCACTCCACCTGAAGTCCTTAAGGCTGAAAGTGATTCCATAAAGTAAAATCTGTTGGGCCATATTGCCCAAGGGGAATTTATATTGCTCAATTGACTAAAGTTTCACAGGTAAATCTGATAATTTGTGGGTCAGCTGTTGGAATTCTCTTTTTAATATTTTAAATTATTTATGTGATCAGCTTGGTTGAAAATATGAACAAATTTGTTATTTTTCTCAGTGTATTTTGTGTGATAGTCCCACATTGGTTAGTTAACTCTTTATGAGTGACTTAAACCTCTATATAAAGGTTTGTAGTTATCAACCAAACATATTCAATAATTAAAACCTAAATCCATCTATTTTATTCAAGTCTTAACCGCCAGAGAGAGTTGTGTTGTTGTTCTAGTAGAGTAGATTATTAAAGTGTATTTAGTCTATTTCTGTCATTGAATCCTATGAGGCCTTTTACACTATTTGAGGGGGCGAAATCTCTTCTTAAGGACAGTGTTTTCATACACATTGACAGTCCGTTCTTCATCTGTCTTTTTGTTATATTCAATTATCTAACCTCTATTAACAATCTTAAAAAGAGATATTCGTAGAACAAAGGATAGTGCTTTCAGACGACAATAAAAAAGATAAGTGTTTTACTTTTAATTATTGTTTGGTTTAATAAGTTATGGCTTTAGAAAATTTCTAATAATTTCGTTTTTGTTAGGGAAACTATTTAAAGATTGATTTCTTATCGATCTTTCATGGTTTATCAAACCCTATATGATTGTATATATTTCTCCTACGTTTCTTGGGAGTCAAATATGGGTTTTTTAATCAAGAAAACGTCAATGTTCATCTTTTTTATTGTTCTGTCACTTGTTACGGAAACGACGATAACTTTCAGCTCAGAGCTCGGTTTTGCAATTTGCTTTTTGGGTTGGATAGTTGATTCAAAGAGTTTTACAATGGTATATGGCTTGATATCTAATTCGTCCTGAACTAGTTCAATTTGCAGTTCTTTAGGACTATTTTTCTGGATGGAGAAAAATATGGTAATCCGATTTTTCGATTGGATAGGTATTGTGTTCTTTCACTCTCTTGCAATTCTTTTGGTTTGATTATACGATGATATTCTTACATAGATTTGCATGATAGTTTTTATTCTTAGGAAGGAAATCCCTAAGCTTAAACCTTCTTACTATTAATAACCTACTCAACAAGTTATATGTGAGTTTTGTTTATCATTAATGATATTAATTGGTTTGACTAGATATAATGTGATATTAATTTTCTTTGTACATATGAAGATATATGTAGATGGTCTACGAGAGACCTTAAGATAGTTAATATAATATCAACCACACTCAAATCTTGGTTAGTAACTATAATATATTTAATGCATAATTTACTTACCTTGTCTATTATTGAGTGTATGTGTTGTTAGACGATAATTATAAGTATAATGTTGTGAGAATACTTGTTAAAT
Organism: Coptis chinensis; assembly: GCF_015680905.1. Taxonomy (NCBI): domain Eukaryota; kingdom Viridiplantae; phylum Streptophyta; class Magnoliopsida; order Ranunculales; family Ranunculaceae; genus Coptis; species Coptis chinensis. Next base: position 77,270,473 of record NC_141463.1, on the reverse strand, counting down.
GAAGTAAAGTAGCTTATATCTAATATAGCACATGTTAATGTTGTGTATCATGCTAGCTTTGGGTATTAATCATCTTAGATTTACATTGAACTTGATGATAGTTTATATGTAAGTTTTTACTCGTTGAGGAATTAGATATTGTGGTTGCACTTGAGGTTTTTTTTATAGGACATTCTATCTTTCTTGAACTCATGTAAGAAAAGGATGTGGAGTCTTAAGTTGTTTTGCATATTAAGTGGCCGAATTCGTTTAATATCGTATACCTTTTAGTGTAAAAGGTACAGTTAAAGTTTACTTTTCCTTAACCTATGGTATGATATTCACAATGTTTGGCCATATAAATGAATTCTTACAATTGGCATGAAATTTAACTATATCATATATTTTTTAAGTAATGAGCATCGTTCTCTACGAGAGGAAACAATATGTGAAACAATCAATATCCTCATAAACCTAATTTAGTCAAAGAAATGTAAAGTTATGGATTGTCTTATTAGACAATCTTATCCTGTGACTATTTTAGACAAGGAGATGTAACGCTTGTGGATCGTCTTATTAGGCATTATCCTCCTATGACTATGTATAAATAGCCAAGGTGATGTACAAGTGTGTAGATTGTCTCACTATAAAAGTTGGACTGTTGAACAATGAAAAGAAGATTGATAATGGTATTATCTTGGAGAAAACATTTTCATCTAATTCTTCTAGTCCTTAAGATTCATTAGAATCATTCTATGAAAGTTGTCTCACTTGTGTTTCAGTTGTCATGAATGATAACAATATTGTAGATATTACACTATTATTGAGTGTCTTATATGCTAATTCATTTGAGGTTGTGTTTTATGTGAAATTAGCATAGAGTGGTTGAATGTTCATAATGAACTACATAAAAGAATCTCATAATTTCTAAACAAGAAATGTGGAAGACTATCAGTGAGTATATCCACCATTTACGGTGATGACGTTTACATGTTTCTTGAGGAAGATTCATTAACATATAAGGAAGTTGTATGTCTATGAGAAGTGTTTTTTTTAAGGATACAACTCTTTTAAACTGGACTCTTGATTTACACAATCATTAAGGAGAGTAGTTAATCTCCATTTTGGGAGATCTATTGGTTGAATTTGGATCTTCAAGAGGAAACTAAAACGTGATAGTTGTATTGCAAAATGTATGGCTAATATAAATAGTCAAGGGGTTTCACTCAGATGAAATATTTATACTATTTTGGAACCTTAATCATGTACCTAAAATTTCGATTTTCTTCAGAATTTTAAAGACTCTACTTGAGTAGCTGTGATCCACAATTTTTATTCATCAAATGGTTTTTCTAAAAACTTTTCCTAAACAACAACAATTTCGATGAAGAAAATTATATGGGTAAACTTGAGGAACTACAATACCAAGTAGTACCAGGTGATGAGCTTAAGATATACAATTTAGTTAAATCTTTATATGAGTTGATACAAGCGCCGCTTATAAAAGGCATGAGAAAATCGACAGTATATTGGTATCTTTTGGATATCAAAATAACTATATTGATAAAGATGCGTATTTTCTTCTGAGTAAAGCAAGACACATATGTGTTAATCTCTCTTTGTTTAGATGATTTAATATCATGAGTGCTAGCATTGAGAATGTTTATGAGACAAAAAATTCCTATTTGAAACACATAATAGACTGTTATTGGATAAATGATAATTCATTATATTGTTTATCTCATTTCTGTAACTGCTATATTCAGTTGTCTAGATATTGACGCTTGAATATGGTTATAGCCCACAACATACCTTAGACCAGACAGGCCGGATGGTATAGAGAAATTTCGGGCATTATAAAATTGAATGACTAGTAAATATAGGAATTTTAACTCATGGTTGTCTCATCATGTTGTTAGAGCACTTTGTAAAGATATTTTTATTGAAAAGTATGAGTATTATGATAGTAAGACTGTGTCGACACCTTTTATGGTAAATACCTATCTCATGAAAAAAATTATACTTGTGTTTTTCATACTAAATATGTCAAAATCATTGGTGGCCTATTGTACTTGATGGATTATGTGAGACATGACAATCCCTATGTTAATGGCACACTGAGCTAATAACTCATTGTCCTTATAAAGAACATTAGATGTATATTATCAAATTATCCAAGTACTATAGTAGAGGCATTGATTATGGACTGATATTTAGTAGATTTGCATCATTGTCGGAAGGGTAATATGTTATAAAATTGATCCAGTAGTGTTTATGTAGTACCATTGGTGGAGATTGAGTGTATTGGATATTATCCAAGTTGATTGCCTTAGAGAAGGCATGTGTTGAGGCTAAGTGGGTTAATAACTAACCTCTTGGCAAATCTTCCCATCAGCTTTTTAAAGCCTCTTGATGTGTCTAAGTTTTGCAACTGTCTCATTGCAATAACTAAAACATAAAGAAATGTGTGCAATGGGAAAAGTAGACATATAATTCTAAGATATAATTATATAATCAAACAGCTGCTAGATATAATGTTAGGTCGGACTTAGCTTGGCCACATATCTGACCGCACCACTTATTTGGAGGCAAGTGGTTAAACGTCGAGGGGGTTAGGAATTATGCCCATATATAGTGCGACACTGATGGCAACTGTCACAACCCAAATTTCCAAACAATAAAAAAAAACAATGATATTCAATAACCTGGAAAACCATGATGAAACGAAAACCTAATACCCTGTTATCAAGCACGATAAAAAAAAAAAAAAAAACTGAAATCAAATGAAAACAAAAGTAACAACTCTTCATTCATAAATAAAAATATTACAATCATTTTACCTTGGAAGACAAGTTAGTTTCGTTTTCTCAAAATGACATGTAGTTTCGTCCCAAGTAAGATTTCAATCCCAATATATATTTCCAAGAAACTCATATAACAGTACTCATCATTCCCATTTTTCCAAATTAACTCACAATATAAATACCACTTACCTTTCACTTATTAAATGCATATGTGATAACTTATTTAAATATAAGTTTGATACACTTTATCTTTACATGCCAACAGCCTAGCACATCGTCTTAGGGTAGGATATTTATGCCCCTGCATACAAGATTAACAAATCCTACCTTTCTGCAAAAACAGAGTTAGACATCACAATAAAAAAATTTATCTCAACCAGTCAAATTTCCATTCATAATCAAAACCTCATTTAAGACATTGAAGTCTAATTGATACCATATGGTTCGTCCCACATATTAGGGACTACCAATTATCCTTACACTAACAGGTCATTCATAGCACATTTCATGAATACCTTGGGTCATTCCTGCCACATTCAAGGAATACCCATCATAATACCAACAGGTCATTCATGGCACATTCAATGAATACCTTAGGTCATTCCCACCACATTCAAGGAATACCCATCATGACACCAACAAGTCATTTATGACACATTCAATGAATACCTTGGGTCATTTCCGCCACATTCAAAGAATGCCCATCATAACACCAACAGGTCATTCATGAAATATTTAATGAATACTTTCCGCCACATTGAAGGAATTCCCATCATAACACCAACAGGTCATTCATGATACATTCAATGAATACATTTTTAAACAACCAGTATCACGTACACAATTTAATACTAACATTGTACACGTATAGTTATCACTAAAGCTAATATATAAATATATAATATGGTGGATGCACCTTTACATAAGGCTGCCTATGTATCCAATCTTTCAAGATTAGAATCAAGCCTTACGTAGCTCTTAACCAATAAATATAAATATTCTTGGATATACTCTAAAAAAAAAACAATTTATACTATATAGAATTACATACAATAAGTTTCAAATACTCCCACAATCATATACGTAAAGTTTCATACCCAGAGATATACTATGAACCTTTAAATCAAAAAACTCAAAAATGGATATTTCTCTACTTTTGATTCTCCAAAAACGATCTTATGAACCATGTCGGTTCCAAATAAAACCACAGTCTAAAATTAGGCTACAAATACTATATAAAACACCCAAGAAAAGTTTAAGAGACTCTTAGTTCATTACTAGACATATTTTCCAAAATAGGTTCATGCACATAAAGGATAACACAGTAGGTTTTCTAGCCAACTTGTTAATGCTATAGTTTTTCCTACATTCATCCAAATGACATGTAACTTAATTATTTAGAAACTAGGATATGTAGACTTACTTTTTTATGTAGAACTCGAAATCCCAACCTCAGCCCATCTAAAAGAAAACTTAAGTCGAACACGGTAAAAATCCTAATTTTCAGCAAACTAGATTTTTGACAGACTATCTTTCGAAGGGGTCAAGTCTTTCCACAGACGTCCAAACATGACAAGGCTTTTTGAGTTGAAAATAAGACTCTCAGAACTTACTTGTTTATGTTTTACAAAAATTCTAACTCTCACTCTAACTATATTAAAACTAGACTTGAACACAGTGCGCAGAAACTGATTTTTGACACACTATTTTCTGTCAACCAAACTTCTAGACATCATAGCTGTCTCCACAGAACTCGAAATGGGACAAGGACAATTGATATAGAAAGAAGACTCATAAAACTCACCTTTTCATATTTTACAAAAACTCTAACTATCCTCCTAGTTTTATGCAATTTGTGATCAAACCCAATACAAAAAACTGTTTTCTGACGAATATAATTTCTGACGCATAGAATTGTTGAGGTCATATCTTTTTTGTCACTCATCCAAATTAAGTGAGGCTCATTACATCGGATAAAAAACTTTCTAAGGTTTCATTAGGTTTTGGTTTCGTACAAATCTACAAAGTATAGAGTCCTACACACTTCCTACAATGCAACATGTCCAGAATATGTGCACAAACAAGCATCATATATTGAAGTCAGTTTTCATAATCTTAAACACGAGTATGAACTCGGGTCAAAATATGAGGTTGTAACTCTATAAGTCTAGATTCTAATGGTTTTTGAATCAACACAAAAGAGTAAAGTTTTGATTTTATAAGATTTTATTTCTGTAGACTGCTCAGTTTCAGTCCTAGTTTCTGTGTCAGAATTCAACTTCAATTTCAGTAAGCAAATGACTAGATATGAAATTTTACAAAACACAAAAGTTGTAGATATGTGTGTCTATAGTAAACAGACGTTGGATTCATATCAAAAAGATCAAAAACGAATTTTGTATGCTTAAATTACCAAGAACAGTTTTTAAATTCTGAAAATCAAAACCCTATATCATGAATTCAATGACTTCACATCATTCAAAACAGTTGCAGGCCTATATAATACTACCAATCAATCAATAAACACATGGTTTACTCACTACCGTATACAAATACTCCTCAACATGATAACAACTATATATCAAAACTAAACTTTTGGTGCTAGCAACTCAGTATACCAAAAGTCTCTAATTAAACAAAAAATTTCGATCTCAAAGTTCCATTATAGATAATTAAATACACAACTAATATAAACCATAGTAATAAATCAATTATATAAAAATAAAGTTTAGACTACTCACTTGGTGATATCAAACTCGATAGTTTACGTAGCAAAAAAACCCGAAATCAAAAACACTGAACTCAAAAATTGATTACGCGTTAATAAGGTTATCTTCTTCCTTCCTTTCTCAAGCAGTAGGCTCTCTTTTGTTTCTCACTCTTTTTCTTTTATTTTAGCACGTCTCATTTTTTTTTCTTTTGTTTTTGAAAACCCACAAGAAAATAGGAAAGAGAGAGCAAAAGAGGGTTCGGTTGTAACTAGGGTTGTCAATGGATTGGTTTGGGTCGGGTTTTGCAAAATCCAAACCCGAACCGATAAGAAAATTGGGAACCCGAAACCGAACTGAACCAATAATATTATATTTCATCCGAAACCAAACCAAACCGATAAGATATATTGTACCCAAAACCGACCTGATTTGAACCGAAAGCTATAAAATCAATTAAATTCTAAATTAAATCAATTAATTTCAGCCACACAATTGATAAAAATATACAAAAGTAATCATAAATATTACTAAAATGTCATCTTATCGGTTCGGTTCGGTTCGGTTTGGTGGATGGTAAACAAAATTATCAAAACCTAAACCATTTTTTATAGGTTTGGTTCGGATTGGTTATCGGGTTATCAAAACCCATTGATAGCCCTAGTTGTAACCCTCTCTCTCTCTCTCTCTCCACATTTTGCCTATCTTTTATCTTTATCCTCTTTTGTTTTTATTTTTATTGTTATTATTGTTATTATTATTATTATTATTATTATTATTAATTAACTTTATATATATTTAATTAAAAAAGGGGAATAAAAATAGGGGTGTTATAGCAACCCTACCTATGTGATTGGAGATCCCATGAAGTAGGTTTAAAGGGAAAAACAAGTTACTTCGTCATCCTGCAGTACTATCGTCTTATTTATTTATGAGATATCTCACCCTATGGCGAGATAGTACTATAGTATATATTATATAATTAGAATTGCAATGAGTAAAAATGAGTTTTTTTAACTCTTAATAGATTTCATAGCCCATATTTTAATGAGGTGGTGTATTTAAACTGTAATGTACAATACACCTGATGAAAATCCATCCATGTGAATATAGAATTGGCTTGGTTCTTATGGATATTTGGGCAAGTATTCTAGAGCATTCATGTAGCACGGGTAGCGTAGGGCCAAAAAGCACAACACCGTTGAACAAACAATACAATGAAAGAGCAGTGTGAGTGCATGTTCTCTATCTTGCTACTAGGGAATATTGGTTAAAAAAAAAAAAAAAAATCTACCACTTTCACGTGAGATATGATTTGTTGCCCTATGACTGGTTCAAGCCCGTAAGGCACCAGTATTTTATGCATTATAATTTTAATTCTCTCTAGTACTTCATTAACCCTTTTGTCATATTTTATTCCAAAATAATGGGGGACTATAAGTATTTTGAAATAGTGAGGGATTGTTGGAATTCTCCTTTTGATATTTCAAATTACTTATGTGAGCTTGGTTGAGAAGATGAACAAGTGTGTTCTTTCCCTCCTTATATTTTGTGTGATAGTCCCACATTGGTTGGTAAACTCTTGAAAACTAGTTTTGTAGTCTATATTATTGTTTTAGTCCCACATTGATTAGTTAACTCTTTGTGAGTGTCTTGAACCTCTATATAAAAGTTTGTAGTCATCAACCATACATATTCAATAATTAAGACCTAAACCCATATCTTTCATTAAAGTTTTAGCCGAGTAGAGAGAGTTGTGTTGTTGTTTTAGTAGATTATTGAAATGTATTTTAGGTTGTGTTGTTGTTTTAGTAGATTATTGAAATGTATTTTAGTCTATTTCTGTCATTGAATCATGTGAGTAGAGACGCTTGAAGCCTTTTACATCATTTGAAGGGGCGAAATCTCTTCTTAAAGACCGTGTTTTCACATGCCTTGATATATTTTGTTCTATTCGATTATTTAACCATTTTTTCAACATCAGCCACAATTTTAAAGCCAACAAGTATAACATGGAATGCATACTGTTGGAATCTCTAAAGAGTATTTCAAAATACTTGTGTGTTGTTTAGTCCCACATTGGTGAACCACCACTAGCAAGTGAGGTATATGAGGTGATCCTCTAGCATAAGGGCGTGCCCTTAGGGTACAAAGGCTTTTGTGTTAGGAGGGAGGACTCACCCAAAGCCACACACGCGCGCGCCCGCACCGCGTCGCGGTCGTGTTGGGTTGGGCTTGGGCTGTTTGTCTAGTGGGTAGTGGATTACCAATTGCCTCTTCATAGAGAGATCATCATCAGAGAGAGAGAGAGAGAGACGCAGAGAGAGAACTTCGTGTATACCCGGTCGTCTTTCTTTGCCTCTATACACCAAATAATCCAATTCAAGCTTAATCAATTCAAGAGAAAACCGAAATCGCGGAATACTCTATCGGTCTTCATCCCTTTTTCGTAAAACGAGATTCACACCTATTCTTCTTTCTTCTTCTTTCCGCCACCCGGGGAGAGTTATATTCTTTGTTCTAGAGGGTAGTATGTTCTAAAGTGCAAAGTCGGGCTCTTTGTTAACCATTGAATCTCGTAAGGAAGACGCCATTGTGCCTTTTTTCGCACCATTGGAAGAGGCGAAATCTTTCCTTAAGGACAGCCTAATCCGCGCCTTGGTTATTACCTGTTATTCTGTCCTTGTCTTCTATTGTTTTCTTTTATCTGCATACAACACATACAACTAGTATAGTTTTGTTGAGATGTAATTAAGTAATACATTTTTTTACTGGGCAACGCGGTTTTTTTTAGCTCACAATACTCCGGGGACGTGAAAGTCGGGTTCTTGAACAGCCCACGGGTCAGACTCTAGCACTCGGCTAAGGGATCACCCCTCAATATCTTGGATAGGTCTCCAATTGAAAAAGTAGAGTTGGAGACCTCCCGCGGCGCCCAATTAGTTTTGACCAACCCACACGAGCAAGGGCCAATAAAAACATGTGGACGTTCATACTAGGCCCCTTTTTTTCCCCCAAAATCATAATTTGTCTGGGAATTGAGGCTGAAAACTTTTCTTTAATTAAAAATTATCTGACAGCCCTCTTCAGAAATTATTTTCTATTTCTTGGGATGTTTTTCATGAGAAAATGAGTTTTAATTAGTTTCTCTTGCTAATCAAAAGACGGAAAGAACGAAGTTGACATTCTCTCACGTGTAATCACATATTAAAAATGCGTTTCTCATGGAATTTTTATGAACGTAGAATTTTTTCCGAGTAATCAATCAGAACTTTACTGAGTCACAAAAAATCCCTGACTAGATCATTACTAAAATGGAGTAAATACTCTCACTCTCTAATCTGGGTGTAGAAAGTGAGAATAGCATAAATGAAAGAAAATACAACTCGCAGTAGCCAAGTTGATGTCCATATTCAGACAATGGTTGAAAGTATTTTAGGGAGAAAGGGTAGATGTAAATAATTTACATACTGTCCGCAGACTTTGTACTACTGGTACTGGAAAAGGACTGTATGCCAGTTGCCAAACAAGAATTTCCTCATGTTTAAAAACTGACACAAAATTACATATTGCGCCGACTTTAACAGATTGAGGATGTAATTTGCTGTCTAATTCAGATCCCTAGTCAAAAAGTCGGCCCAGTTAAGATGCTTCAGAGTCTCACTTATAAAACTCAGGTTATACTGAGTTGGCGATTTGGAATTTACAAGTGTCCAAGTGAAGAGATTAATTAACAAATTTGTTTTGCTTGTGTTGGAGACTTGGAGAGAAGAGTCGGTTATTAACGCATTCAAAATCAACCTAAAACCGCCCATCTCTGATTTGTCGGCTTCCTTTACTATTTAAATGATGAAGTATGCACTGTGCAGTTTACAATAAAAACAGTGTAATTAACTGTTGACTTTCTATGCTTAAATTTAGTTTTATTAAATGCCACTTCAATCGTATTATAGTATGTGAGAGCAAGGCCCAAAATTTCGATATCGGTTAATATATCGGTGTACTCAAAAACCGAGATATATCGGATATCTTGGTTTTTTTGGTGACCAGTCTAAATTTTCTAAAATATCAGATATCTCACCGATATATCTCGGATATATCAGATATTTCAGAAATTTCAATATTAAGTTATTAACAATTGGTCAAAAAGTCAACTGATATATATCGATTATATCGGAAATATCGATTATATCGGCGATATAAACTTTCATATCGGAAATTCCGATATATCTCGGAAAAAAAGGGGTTCAATATTCGGTGGATATATATCAGAAATATCGATATCGGTGTACCAATTTACCGAGATATATCGGCGAGATATCGGATATCTCGGCGATATTTTGGGCCATGTGTGAGAGCACGTACAAATGTACGTCAGTACGTGCAAGCTTGCATAGTTGCATTTTCAATTGGCACCTAGGCATTTGCAGTGATATGCATGTTTTCACACAGAGAAACTCACACGATACACAATTAATTGGCAAGCTGCATTCGGTCATTGGGCCACTTTTTAGCAAAATTCCTAATTGCTTATTTATAGGCAAGTCATTTGTCAAGTTTCAATGTAATGCTCCTATTTGAATATTGGTGTTGTCAAGATATATGGTAAAACCTTTGGGTGATGATACTAAAGGTGAGGTTTGGTGTTCAAACCTCGTCGGCACTATCGAATTACTGATCTCAATAAAAACAGACTTGCCCTCAAAGTTAGATGTCAACTAGCTTAGCTGGTCAAATCTTTAGGTGATAATACCATATGTCTGGGTTTCGAACCCCGCCAATACAAATTAGTTACTAATCTCATTAAAACTGGATTGCCAATGATAAATGTGTGGATCGTTTGTTAGAAAAATGGATTTGCTTTGCACAAATACATTGAGATATGAATGAGTAATTTGTCCCCCAAGTTATCCTATTTGAGATGAAATGGGTTTATCTTGAAACAGTATGTAAAGTGAGAAAAACTTTTTCAAAAGGATGCACTAGTTTGAAACAGTGCATTATGACGAAAATATGCGACCTTTCGAAATGTGCATTGGTTCGAAATAGTGCATCATGCCGAAAAGGTGTGACCTTTCGAAATAGGCATCGAAATAGTGCTTTATGCCAAAATGGTGTGTCTTTTCGAAACATGTGACTTTTCAAAGAGTTGCTTATTTTTTCCCAAGAGTCACTGCGTTGTTTCGAAGAGGTACCATTCACCTATAAATAATGGATGAATTTGGAGAGAAAGACACACCATATCACACAGAGTTCTGATCTTTCTCTTCTCCCTCTGTTCTTAGTCAAATACTATGTTATGTTCGCTGATTCTATAGAACTGAAGTGCTAACTTTCTATAGAAGGAAATTCATTCTATCTTGGGAGACAGTTTTCCATCAACCTTCAAGCACCGTCAGGGGAAAAATCTGTCTCAAGGACATAGTGTATCTACACTAGTCTCGGATTTAATTAAGAAGTACAAGACACTTACAAGACAAAAGGTCTGTACAGTTTGGTAATTGGTAAAGAGTAAGTACAATTAAGTTGTATATTCCTAACAATCGGTAAAGAAGAAGAAGAATAAAAAAGAAATTTCGAAGCCACTCTGCTACTTCTCTAGCCTTGTCCAATGCAATGAATTCTGATTCCATAGTGGACCACGCTATGCACGCTTGTTTTAAGGATTTCTAAGCAACAGCTGCACCTCCAAGTGTAAAGACATATCCACTTGTGGACATTGAGTCTTTAGTGTCAGATATCCAATTAGCATCGTAGTACCTTTTTGGAACGGCTGGATATCTTGTATAGTGCAGACCAAAATTCTGAGTATACTTTTAAGTATCCCAAAACTCTCAGTATGGCAGTCCAATGATCTCTGCTAGGATTACTCGTATATCGACTTAGCTTGCTCACAGAGTATGCTATGTCAGGCCTTGTACAATTCATGACATACATTAAACTACCAAGTATACGAGAGTATTCTAGTTGAGATATGCTATCTCCAGTATTTTTGGCTAAATGAAGATGTACGTCAACTGGTGACCTTTTTGGTGTGTTGTTATATTTCTTAAACTTTTCAAGAATCGTCTCAATGTAATGAGATTGTGATAGAACAAGTCCATCCTCCGTCTTAGAGATCTTAATTCCTAGGATAACATCAGCGACACCTATATCGTCAAACTTACTAGACAATATTTGTTTGGTAGATTTTATGACATCCATATTACTACCCAAAATTAGCATATCGTCTACATAGAGACAAACAATGACACATCCCTTTTGAGTGCTTTTGACATAGACACACTTGTTTATTTTGAAACCGTTTGACAATATTGCATTGTCAAATTTCTCATGTCATTGCTTAGGTGCTTGCTTTAATCCATATAAAGATTTAACAAGCTTGCAAACTTTCCTTTCTTGTCCAAGAGCAATAAACCCTTCGGGTTGTTCCATGTATATTTCTTCATCTAACTCACCATTCAAGAATGCCGTCTTTACATCCATTTGATGTATCTCAAATCCATGTATTGATGCTATTGCTATTAGCATTCTTATGGAAGTTATTCTTGTAACTGGAGAGTAAGTGTCAAAATAATCCAATCCTTCCTTTTGTTTAAAGCCTTTGACTACAAGTCTAGCTTTATACTTGTCGATTGATCCATCAGTCTTAAATTTCTTTTTTGAATATCTACTTATATCCGAAAGTCTTGGAACCTGGTGGTAAATCCACCAATTATATTCCCATGTATGATTTTGCATTATGGATTTAATCTCGCTATTTATTGCTTCTTTCCAATAAGTAGCTTCTGGAGATGACATTGCCTCCTTGAACGTTTGAGGATTATTTTCCAACAAGTATGTTAGAAAATCAGGTCCAAAAGACGTTGACATCCTTGACCTTTTGCTACGTCTAGGTTCCTCCTCAATTTCGCTTTGTGTAGGATGGTTACTAGTTGTAGCATCTAAAGTTCTCTTTGTTGAACTTGGCTCTATACACATATTATACGGAAACGTATTTTCAAAGAATGAAGCATTCCTTGACTCAATAATTGTATTAACATGTATATCTTGAATCTTTGATTTATGAACCAGAAAATTATATGTACTAGTATTGTTTGCATATCCAATGAATACACAATCAATAGTCTTGGGTCCTATCTTCACCTTCTTAGGTTTAGGGACTTCTACTTTAGCAAGACACCCCCATACTTTTAAGAATTCGTAGGAAGTCTGATGACCTTTCCACAATTCGTATGGTGTTTTAAGCGTTTTCTTGTTAGGAATCTTGTTGAGAATGTAATTGGCAGAAAGCAAAGCTTCCCCCCCACAAATTCTGGGGTAAACCAAAACTTAACAACATATCATTCATCATCTCTTTTAGAGTTCGGTTTTTGCGTTCCGCAATACCATTTGATTGAGGTGAATAAGGAGCCATAGTTTGATGAATGATTTCATGTTCAGAACAGAAACTTTCAAAAGGTGATTCATATTCACCTCCTCTATCACTCCTTATAGCTTTAATCTTTTTGCCTAGTTGATTTTCAACTTCATTTTTATAGTGTTTGAACACTTCAATTGCCTCATCTTTACTTCTCAATAAGTAAACACAACTATATCTAGTGCTATCGTCAATAAAAGTAATGAAATATTTTTTACCACCTCTAGTTTGCATGTACTTAAGATCACATATATCTGTGTGTATTAAGTCTAGAGGTTCAGTACTTCTTTCAATGGAATGAAAGGATGATCTGGTGAACTTGGATTCTACACTAGTTTCACATTTATGGTGTGGGTCTATTTTTATCTTTGGTATATAGTCCAAATTAATTAATCTATGCAAAGTATCATAATTAACATGTCCTAATCTACCATGCCATACATGTGAAGACTCAATCAAGTAAACAGAAGATTCAACTTTATTGACGCTCTTTGGCGCAATAGTAAAACAAGACATCCTAAAGAGCCCATCCTGAAGATAGCCCTTTCCCACGAATACATCATTCTTAGTTAGTAAAAATTTATCAGAAACAAAGACTAACTTAAAGCCATTCTTGCTCAGTAGCGACCCAGAAACCAAGTTCTTGAGAATGTCAGGCACATAGAGCACCTCATTCAGAGTTAGTTCCTTCCCAAAAGTCAACCTCATCACCACCTTTCCTTTGCCTTCAACCTTGGACGTAGAATAGTTTCCCATAAAGAGTTGGTCTTCCTTTTCCATAGCATGATAAGTGGTGAACATCGACTTGTTGGAGCATATGTGGCGAGTAGCACCAGTATCCACCCACCATTACCTTTCATTTCCAATCATGAGACATTCAGAAACCACAACAGATAGGTTCATGTCATTAACATTATCAGAAAGCGTGTCCATTGTCACATTTGGTTCAGTCTTTTGCTTCTTGTACTTCTTTGACTTGCGACATTCACTTGCCTTATGTCCAGCCTTCCCACAGTTGTAGCACTTGCCCTTGAACTTAGTAGGCGTACTACTGTCTTCACCTTGAGCTTTGTCTTTGCGCTTCCTCTTTCCCTTAGCACTTGATCCTTCCATAACATTGGCCTTTGCCACCATGGGATCCTTGCCCTTCTTCTCAGATAGGCGGTTATCTTCCTCTATCCTTAGATGGACAATCAGTTCTTCAAGATTCATATCTTTGCGTTTATGCTTAAGATAGTTCTTAAAATCCTTCCAAGATGGTGGTAATTTCTCAATCATAGCAGCCACTTGGAAAAGATTCTCCTAGGGTCGTTCCTTCATCATGGAGGATTACTTGAAGTTCTTGGACTTGGCTTATGACGGTCTTACTATCCGTCATTTTGAAATCAAGAAATCTGCTAACTATGAATTTCTTCATGCCAGCATCTTCACTCTTGTATTTCTTGTCCAACGAATCCCAAAGTTCCTTAGCAGTCTTGAACACACTATACACATTGTATAATGAGTCAGCCAACCCACTAAGGACATAATTTTTACACAAGAAATCAGCATGAAACCAAGCATCCTTGGCCAAAACCTTCTCATTGTCGGTTTCATCAAGGCTTACATCAGGAGCCTTATCCCATAGAAACCTTGCCAAGTTAATGGTGGTCAGATAGAAGAGCATCTTCTGTTGCCAGCGCTTGAAATCAGTTCCATTGAACTTTTCAGGCTTCTCCCCATGAGGATGGAGAACAAAATGGGAAACAACAGTAGGAATAGTAACAGCAGGAGTAACTGGTGGTGTTGCCATATTCTGAAATACAACTACACTTTGTTATTCCTTTGAACCAAAAAAGAAAAGAAAACAGAAACAAATTCTGTTTGGTAAAGAAAAAAAAGAAAAAGAAATCTATCTTAAGTTGTTAGAAATATACAACTTAATTGTACTTACTCTTTACCAATTACCAAACTATACAAACTTTTTGTCTTGTAAGTGTCTTGTACTTCTTAATTAAATCCGAGCCTAGTGTAGATACACTATGTCTTTAAGACAGATTTTCCCCCTCACTGTGCTTGAAGGTTGATGGAAACTGTCTCCCAAGATAGAACGGATTTCCTTCTATAGAAGGCTAACACTTCAATTCTATAGAATCAGCGAACACAACATAGTATTTGACTAAGAACAAAGGGAGAAGAGAAAGATCAGAACTTTGTGTGATCTGGTGTGTCTTTCTCTCCAAATTCATCCACTATTTATAGGTGAGTGGTGCATTTTTGAAACAACACAGTGACTCTTGGGAAAAAGTAAGCAACTCTTTGAAAAGTCATATGATTCGAAAAGACACACCATTTCGGCATAAAGCACTGTTTCGAACCAGTACCTATTTCGAAAAGTCACACCTTTTCGACATGATGCAATCTTTGTTTGAACCGATTGCACATTCGAAAAGGTCGCACCTTTTCGGCATAATGCACTGTTTCGAACTAGTGCATCCTTTTGAAAATGTTTTTCTCACTTTACATACTATTTCAAAAGAAACCCATTTCATCTTAAGTGGGGTAACTTGGGAGACAAATTACTCATTCATATCTCAATGCATTTGTGCAAAGCAAATCCATTTTTCTAACATCGTTTGCCTGGTAAACAAAGCAACTTTGAGTCAAACTATATTTTGGAATAAGAATTCAGCCTTTGCTTCTTATTATCCTCTATTCCACTGACAAAGGCTTTCTAGAAGCCTAGAAACAACAAATTTCACCCAATTTGTTAGATATACACTAGGCTTCATGCCTTGTGGAACAATTCCACCATGGGTGAGCCTCACCACTCTTTTTTTTTTAAAAAAAAAATTAACAATCGAAATAAAATTACTATTTTATCCTCACATGCAAACCTGTTTCCAACACATTACCCCTACCACGCCAACGTGTTTGACATAAACCAAATTTTAAAATAACGAAATTATGATTTTGCCCTTCAAAAAGACAAAAAAATAATAAAAAAATAAATGAAATTGTAAAATTACAATTTTTCCCTTGTGACGAACACGAATTCACTATTTATCAACCCCACATTTTTCTATATTATATAATAAGATTGTCTTAGTCAGGAATTTTGCATTAAATCAAATTTGATTGCATGAACATCTTTGGCACCCAACGTCCAATTTTGCCAACATTTCCAAGTAGCCTGAGGTCCCCAAGGGGAGCTCGAACTTGGAATTTCCCTCAAGTGCGCTACAATGCAAACGAGCTATAATAGCCTAATTCCAGCAGTGTGAAGTACACTAGTAGCAATCAACTCATATTAAAAACATGCAACATGTGAATCTTGTTATGCACCATAAATAACTATTTATAGTTTCACATGTGCTATGGACATCATGATTGAACTGTGAAAAGTCGTTTAGAAACTTCCTTGGAAAGAAAAGGAGTAGTAGTAAACTTTGAGAGCACTTTGAGAGCAAAGTTTTGAGAGCAAAGGGTAACAAAGTCTTTTCATACTTTCTTAACTATTTTTAGTTCGAAAGTACACTTTGGAGGGAATTTGCCATTTCTGGCAATATTTGACTGATGCTCTCTGGTGGGGGAACATCGTTGACTGGATAACGTCTGAAAGATGGAAGATGGGATAAACTCAGATCCACCAGATCCCGTCAATACTTCCATGGAGCTAGCAGATTGATCAGGTTTGCAAAAACATATATCTATGGCTACTGTAACTCATTCTTGGAGTTCTCTTTTTCATAACAGTAAAAATTCTAGACTTCATCCTAATCTTCAAAAGTTATATCCGACCTTCTTAAATGGAATTGCTAAGGTTCCTTTAGAGATTGTTAATGAAGGTATAGGGAAAGACTATGTCGTAGGCTTCTTTATTGAAAAAAGGTTATCATATCCTTTTGTTAAAGAAGCTGTTAAATGACAATGGAAGCTTAAAGGAGATTTTGATCTGATTGCCGACAAAAATCTGTTCTATTTTAAGTTCATGAATGATGAGGATAAACAACTAGTGATAGACCATGGTCCTTTATTTCTGGCTGGTAGAATATTTGTTGTTAGGTCGTGGTCCCCTGCTGTTGAACAATACAGGAATGGAATAAAAGTTGTTCCTATTTGGGTCAGGATCGACCTTCCAAAGCACCTGTGGACAAAGAACAAGATTGAATTTATTTCAAGTCTTATAGGAGAGAGCCTATTTGCATGGATGCTGCAACAACAAATAGAACAAGAATTGCCTATGCACGAGTATGTGTAGTGGTAGATTTTGAATTTAAATTCCCCTCCTTTCTTACAGTTGATCTTGGAGAGGAGAATATAACTGATATTAGCTTGGAGTATGAATGGATTCCTGAACAGTGTGAAACTTGTAAGATCTTTGGTCATACAAAGGATAATTGCTCGAAGAACAAGGAGAACACTAATCTGAAACAGAAAGCTACTGCTCAGCCAACTTTAGTTACCAAATCTCATAGGTTTCAAAAGCAAACTACCCAGCAAAAGAGATGGACTCCTAAGAAAAACCCTCAACAGGGTCAATCCAGTGGTGAGAGAAATGATCATGGTGTTCCTACGGGTCAACAAGATTCACCCATCATTATAGATAATGTAAACCCTTGCCCTATTGTGTTACTTGAGAAGGAAGGTCCAAGTATTCTATATTCTAAGACACAAGCTCTGGAAGTTGTAGTTACTTTTGCAAAAGCATTAGGTGGAGACTCCCTCTTAGACTCAAATCCTTTTAGAGTGCTTGCTGATGATGCGGACAGTGAAAGTTTAACTAAGTATCAGAATGCATTAGAAGAGCCTCAGACTGGTGATGATAATGGCCCTCTCAATGGTAGTCACGATGGAATAAAATCCAAAAATGACACTAAAGTTCTTCCTAGTGCTACTGGTAACAATGTTATTGTAATCCACTCAAACTCCTATGAGGTTAGATTACTCTACCTCTTATGATTTTGCCAACTAGTAGCAGCCTTCCTACACCTACAACACCAACAATCAATACTGACAATGTTGTTGAGGAGGTACAAAATGCAAATGCTGAACTAAGGGATGTCGTTTACATAACTAAGTGTGTGATTGATAATAATATACAAATTACATCAGAGGATGATCTTAATGATCCCCATCTTTTCCTCAATGCTAAAGAGGCTCATGCTAAATTTTCTGGAAGTGAATCTACAGCTAGTGAGAAGGACTATTTTTCTGATCATACTTATGAAGATAGAATAGAGAAAGCCAAAACACCAGAAGCGGAATCTTAGGTAGCTTTCAGTCCAGTATCCACAAGGAATCAAAGACAACAGAGGAACCTAGTGGAAGGTAGTGTGAATCAAACCATCCAACAGGAGGGAAGTCCTAAGCAGAGTAAGACCAGACATGAAGGGTCACGAAGAAGCAAAAACAAAAAGCACTGATAATGATAAAACCAATTGAAATATGGAATGTTCGAGGTATGAATGACTCTTTTAAAGCTAAAGAAGTAAGTAAATTAAAAACTTCTAATGATTTTTGTCTTATAAGACTTTTGGAAACCAAAGTTAGATTGGATAAGTATGATGCTATAAGAAAACTAGCTTGTCCTAGCTGGTCTTTTTGTGATAATTATAATAGTGACCCACTGGAAGGGTATGGATATACTGGGACTCAAAATTCATTAGAGTTGATAAACTTTCTGAAACCCGCCAATGTATACACACAAGGGTGGCAAGTCTTGCTAATGGTACAAAGTTCTTTCTGACCGTAGTATATGCCAGCAATGATAGAAATGAAAGAACTTCATTATGGAACTTTCTCAAGGATCAAAGTACTTGCTTTTCAGAACCATGGTGTGTTACAGGCGATTTCAATAATGTTCTTTTTTCTCATGAACGTGTGGGATGTGCTGCAGTTCACCCAAGGGAAACAAAGGGTTTTATGGATTGCTTGAGTTCCACTGGTCTTACAGATTTAAAATTCTCAAGTAGTTTTTTCACTTGGTCGAATAATGCTGATGGCAATCTCCAGAAAATGTCAAAGATTGATAGATGTCTGGTTAACTCTGCTTGGACCATCCTATTCCTATCTGAAGCTGTTTTCAATCCTCCATGTTTATATGACCACTCTTATATTTCTATTAAATGGTATAACTCAAGAAAATCTCATATGCCTTTTAGATTTTGCAATATATGGCTTATGCATCCAGGATTTCAAGAGGTTCTTCTTCAAGCTTGGTCTGTTCATTTAGTTGGCAATCCAATTTATATCCTTAATGCCAAGCTCAGAATCCTTAAGAAAGCTATAAGAGGGTGCTCTAGAGGCAAGGTTTCTAACTTTGCAGCTAGGACTCTAGCTGCAAAAGAGCATTTATACAGAGTTCAAAATCTTTTACAACTCTCCCCTACAGATGCTACTCTATCTCAGCAAGACTATCTAGCTAGAACCACTTATATTCAACTTGCAAAAATGGAACAAGCTGATCTTAGGCAAAAGGCTGATTGCGACTAGCTACAATTTAATGATAAGTGTAATGCTTATTTTTTCAATGCTATCAAGGAGAAAAGAGAAAGAAATCTCATCTGGTCAATTGAAAATGATGGTGGTAGCTTATTAAATGATCCTGATCTAGTATCTTCTGAATTTGTGAGGTTCTACCACTCTATGCTGGGTTTGGATTCTGCTCTCTCTTGTGATCCTGAATTCTTCAGCAACTTACATATCTCAGGTACTATATCCTCCTTTGATGCTGATGAACTTGAGAAAGTAGTTACCTCTAATAAGATACAAGAAACTCTTTTTAGTATGGAGGATAACAAAGCCCCAGGTTCTGATGGGTATAATGCTTTTTTCTTCAAGAAATGTTGGAATATAGTAGGTGATGACTTTGTGAATTCTGTCATGTACATGCTACAACATAATTATATTCCACAAAGCATAAATTCTACTTTCATTACATTAGTACCTAAGATTCAAAATCTCATTAAAGTGGGTGATTTTAGGCCCATTGCATGTACTAATGTTCTGTACAAGTGTGTAGCCAAGCTTCTTCTCAAAGACTACAACCTTTTATGGATAAGCTCATTGCTCCTAGCCAGTTAGCTTTCATACCAGGGAGATCCATTCAAGAGAATATTCTACTATCTCATGAACTTCGACTAAGAAGTTACACTAGGAAACATGGCTCCCCCAGATGTGCAGTCAAGGTTGACCTCCAGAAAGCATATGACACTGTCTCTTGGAGATCTATTTCTTACATGCTGGATGCTTATTGCTTTCCTCCAACGTTCAAGAGTTGGTTAACCAGTTGCTACTCAACTCCTTTCTTCTCAGTCATTGTCAATGGTGCCCTGCATGGTTATTTCCAAGGCAAGAGGGGCCTAAGACAAGGTGACCCCTTGTCTCCATATATTTTTGTGATCATTATGGAAATCTTGAATTCTCTCCTAGTGCAAAGCTTTCTTAACAAGACTATTATGGGCCACCCTAAATGTTTGAGCTAAAAGATTACTCACTTATGCTTTGCAGATGATGTTCTCTTATTCACTAAAGGGAATATGGATTCTATTATAGCCATAAAAGATTTGCTATCATTATTTACTGCAGCTACTGGGCTTCATATTAATTTTAATAAATCTTCTATGCTCATTGGAAGTATTTCTTCTGATGATGGTATAACTCTTTCCGATATACTTGGAGTTCAAGTTACTAATCCTCCTCTTAAATACTTGGGCCTTCCACTGGTTTCATCCAGGCTAAGTATCAAGGATTGTCTCCCTCTTATTGAGAAAGTCATTGGCAAAATCACAAACTGGAAATCTATTCACTTGAGCCATGCAGGAAGGCTTCAACTCATACAGTCAGTTCTCTCCTCTTTTCACTCATACTGGACTAGAACTTTCCTTCTACCAAAGAGTGTATTGCTTAAGATTTCTCAGATATGCATTAAATTTCTTTGGAGTGGTCCTCTAATGGAAAAAAAGATGCATCAGACTTGTATAGAGAATTATACTGTATAGTAAGTAAGAAGGTGGACTAGGCATAGTGGATCCAATTATTTGGAATAGAAGTGCTTTTTGTGGACTCATTTACAAGATAGCAAGAAGAGAGAATAATCTATGGAATTGTTGGATTTGGAAGGAACAAATTAAATCCAAATACTTTTGGACGATGGCAATCCCTAGAGACTGTTCTTGGTCGTGGAGGTCCATTTTAAAGAATAGGGAGCATGCTCAGAGATTCATTAGATATATCATTGCAAAAGGTTCTCAGACATTCCTATGGCATGACATATGGTGTATGGGCTCACCATTGTACTATAATATTGAAGCTAGAGTTCTTATCTCCTTACCAGAAGATGCAAAAGTTAGTGAATTTATGTAACAAGGCCAATGAAATTCTCTAGTCCTTAATCTTCCAGATGGTACACTCAAATCCAATATCTTGAGCATTGAAATCTTTCATGAGCTTCATGAGGAGCAGATAGTTTGGACTGAGTCTACAACAGATGACTTCACTGTTAAATCTGCATACCAGAGCTTAAGAAAGACTAGACAAAAAGTGAAGTGGTTTGGACTGGGCTGGGGAAAATTGGTGATTCCCAAATATTCTTTTAATGCTTGGCAACTCTTCTCGGGTAGTTTACCTACTCAAGATAGACTTATCCATAAGAAAGTCCTAAACTCCTCCTCTTGCTGCTTATGTAACAATAGTAAGGAAAATACCAATAAGCACATGTTCTTTGGTTGTCCCTATTCTAAAATAGTTTGGGCTGCAGTTAAACAGGAACTAGGAATAGGCAGTCAGGTGCATCATTCAAACAAGGAATGGTGTTATATTCTCAATCTTGTGCGAGGTAAGTCTACAACTGTAGAGCTCTATAAAGTGTTTGTCTGTGCCGTGATTGGATATATATATATGGAAGGGCGCTTAACAATGAAGGTTTGAAGGGGCTTCTATGGATGCTAGGGATGTCAGCAAGATGATAATGACTGATATGAAGTACTATTTGGAAGTAAAGGTCGATGAAATAACTGATTCTATCAAGCTTCGAGTGGTTGCAGAGAGACTTGGATTAACTTTCAAGTACAAGCAAAGGCAGATTCAACAGTGTAGATGGCTCAAACCTCCACCAGGGTATATAAAATTGAATGGAGATGGTTCCCTAAATTCTCTTGGAGCAAGCTATGGAGGTATAGCCAGAGATGAAAATGGAGAGGTGGTTTTTGCCTACTCAGGTGGTGGTTGTACCAGGTCAGTCTTATTTCAAGAGCTGAAGGCGATTGAGGTGGGATTCAGTGAGTGTGTTAGCAGGAGCTTTAGCAAAGTAATGGTGTCATCTGAATCTATGAGAGCTATTCAAATTCTGAAAAGTGTGGAGACTGCACCATGGCATTGCTTAAATATGGTTGCTGCCATCAGGAGATATTCTACAAGTCTTTCTAACATTTCCTTCACCCATGTGTACAGAGAGGTTAATAGAGCTGCTGATCATTTAGCTAAGCTCTCCCTCTTGTCTCAAGATTACATTTGTTTCATTCCTCCCCTTTGTAATGCTCTAAGTACTATTGTAGAGGAAGATGTAACTTCAACTTATTTGAGGCTTTAATATAGGTGGGAGTCTGCCCAACTCCAGCATCATTAAAAAAAAAAAAAGGAGCTGAAAATGGGGCGGAATGATCTTATCTTACCTTTTTACATCTTCACTATACAAATGATCAAATAAAGTCAGGGAAGGTGAATCAAGAGAATATGTCATTCTCAAATAAAATATTGTAGAATCTAAACTTTGATTCAAACACACAAAATTGAATAATACGCATATTAGACAAATTTGAACTTAATAAACTTTATTATATCAATTCAACCACTTATATTAAACTTCATAAACAAAAGAATTTATCACTTCATATTGACACATCTCTCTAATTATTCTCTCACTTCATCTTAAGCTAATGTCTAGACACTCACACATATATACAGCTTCTCCAATTACTAATTCTTACTAAACTACTAATTAGAAATTTCTAATACCAATCTAATAATAATCTTACTTGTATTGTCAATATCAACTTGGTTCCTAATAGCAACTCATACTTGCTAATCACACCATTTTCTAATTAATTAACCTGCAACTCTAATTTAACCATAATAGTTAGATCTAAAATTACTAATCCCAATAGATACCAAAATCACCAATATATTATCATCAAACCAGTCTCCTACTTCTTTCCCACTTATCTAGTGCTCATTGTATTGAGATTCAAAACAAATTAATAATAATAATGTATTATATGTGGGACCTACACGAAGCTATCTATTCGAACCTGAACTCAATCACGTTAGTAAAATCAACCAAATCAAAAATTCCAATTCGAAATTTAAATACTTGACCCAATCCACTCTCTACGTATAGTGTGGTCCAATTGGAAATTTATTCGTATTAGATATAAAAATAAATATGTACAATTTGCAGGGTAAATAATATTAATAATAATAATAATAATAATAATAAATTTCAAATTTTGGTTTGAAACTTTTAAAAATTCGAATTGATATGAAATAGTACATATGTTAATTGGTGGCTAATTACTTATTTGTTCTTATCTTAATTTCAATTTAATTATCATTGGTTTGACTTTGAGTGTTGTAATATAAAGAAAATAACCGGAGTATAATTGGAAAACATCTTACTATATAGAAAAATATAGGGTATGATGAATAGTGTTTTCACGTACGTCACAGGAGTAGTTTGGTAATTTCACATTCTCTTTTATTTTATTTATTTTTTATCATTTTATAGGGGCAAAATTGTAGTTTTATAGTTTTTTAAATTAATTTCTAATCATAATTTTGGAAAAGTCAAACAAATAGGGGTAAAATAGTCTTTTTCACATATGTTATAAGGGTATAATTATAATTTTCCTTTTTTTTTTAATATCTAAACTTTGCCATTTGTCTTCATTGGTGGGTCTTCTCATCACCTGAGAAAGTTAAACAACGGTTGCATAGTTGAATACGTGCGCAGTACGCAGCACGTGCCTTTTGCTAGTAATATTGAAAAAGAGAATCTTCTACCTTACTTTTCCAAACACATGGGTCACCAACATGTGTCGTTGGAAAATTTTGTTGGAATCGAATGACACATATGCCCTTATCTTATATTTAATTTACTTAAATATTGTATATTGGGTAATGTAATTAGACGTATAAGGGTCCTTGTTAGCAATTTGGAATACGACAAAAATTCGGTATGGGAATAATTCAAGAATTATTCGGCGACTCAAAAAAATGGTACGGTCAAATATTCGCAATACGAAAATTATACGGTGTTTAATTAATACGTGTTTTAAACGTTTTGTTACAAATATTCGGAAGTCAAAAATTCGTGATATTATGTTAGTAAATATTAATAATAGTTGTCATTCTTTACAACATAACAAACATATCCAAGCAATTTAGTTACGAAAACATTGAAACCAATTGAACGGTCTACATACGTACCTTCATTTATTTGTTTTTGGATTGAAATTACAGTTCAAACTTCAAAATACACACATCATGACATGACAATTTAAATATTGCCCAAAAAATATAACAACTAAAGCTTTTGGATTAATTTATCACTAAGAATGTAAGAGTGGGGCACTTAAAGTAAAAGTGAGGATATAAAATACATAAAAAATAACAAAAGCGCAACTAAATTTTCATTTTTTTATTTTTTTAGCCGAATTTTTGAAAAATTCGCCAAAAACTGAATTATTCGTTTCAAAGCAAAAAATTGCGAATTATTCCGAATCTTTGAAACATTTAAAAGTATTATACGTATTTCCCTTCAAAAATTCGATTCGCAAATAATTTGGTGAATTGCTAACAAGGATAAGGGTGTAATAGGAAAAAAAAAGTGGAGGCTTATGAATTTGTAATTAGTGGAGGGAGCATTTAAATGACGTTTTTAGCCTTCAAATGCATATTTTATTACATTGTTTTTGTTTAATAACAATCATAATAACCGAAAAGTAATAGGGGTGGAAAGTGACACTGTAGATCTATGCATTCTCTTTCGGGAGGGGTTCTAGGGACATATATTTAAAAAATAGAGATTCTAGACACTACAAGAAAAAAGGCTTTATATCACTGTTAAAAACAGTCACAAAAAGTCTTTTGTCACTGTTTTTTTTTTCCCCAAAACCGTGACGGAGTGAGAGTCATTTATTTTTTTTCCAAAACCGTCACAAATATTTGTTCTAGACTAGCCTCTCTCTACCATAAAAAACGGTAACAACTGCTCAAAAACCGTCACAACAAATCATATAATTTGTGACGGTTTTAAATAAACGGTTACGCATTTATCTTTTCTAACGGTCATAAAAAGCACAATTAGTCATGACGGTTTGAATAAAACAGTGATATGTATATATTGTTTTCTTTTATTAAAAAAAGAAAAAAAAATACGTGAATATATATAAAAACCTCCAAAATTGGGGCCCTGCAAACACTCATAAACTACATATCTGAATATAATCCATTAAATTTCAAGTAACACTCATATATATTGCTAATTTCAAACAACAAGTATATTATTCCCAAAAGGTGCCACGTTGCTTCCCCTCCAATTTCTTTTTGTGTGGAGGCTTTAATGGTAAAGCCTCATCCCGTTGTATTTGTGCAAATTCTGAACTCAAAAAGTATACATCATTATAGGAAGAAATTTATACTTCTAGAGAAACTATAACTAAATCTCATTTTCAAGGCTGCAAAAAGTAGATCAGAGGAGATGCAAGTCTTAACCATGCATGTCAACATGTTTTCTTTACAAACGTAGAAACACATGAGAAGCCAAACATGATAAAAGCTCACCAGCTCCATCAAGAAAGAGGCCAAGGGACAAGAGAAAGGTACAACCGGCCAAAGATGAGCAAATCAAAGTCTAGCCTTTTCATAAGATCCGGAGTATGGTGTTCTACAAAAACAAGAAAAGGAAAAACAGCTATGAGCAATTCTTCTATTGGATAAACAAATGTACACAAAAACAAAGTACAGTATCATGGTACTATGATGCCTAAACACAGCTTAACGCAACACTACACTTGGGTATGTCATTTAAAATTGCAAAAAGTGGGGAAAGTTGTTATCCAATTTCCTATTAAGATAATCAGGTACAACTGCGACAACATACAATACCTTCTTTAGCCTTTATAGCTTGCCCCATGGACTGAACGACATCTTGAAGCAATGGTAATCCCATGTGGTAGTTTATTGATTTCCCATAACCCTTCAATATAAATACTTCCAAGTCATCCGTCCACTCCAATAGAGAAATATGTATATTCATCGAATTCTCATCAGACAATATACTAAAAGCAAGAAAAAATATTCAAAACAATTAAACTAAGCATAAGCCCATACAAAACTAAACAAAAAAGGAGCAATAAATGAGACATGAGAAGCAAAAGAAAGAATAGTGATATTCAATAGTTGAACCAAAATGCATGAACAACAAAGCACATAAATGCTCATGTCGGGTCTTGCCTCTATCAAATGAATACTAAATAACCAGCGTTACGATGGCGACCCGGAACCCCATTCCGCGAAATCATTATTGAATGAATAAATATATTTTTGACGATATTTTGAATGAGCTTTTACTATCATGCCATTTTTATGCACAAACATTTTCATGAAAAGAAAAACAATATTAAGACAAAAAATTATTTGATAATAGAAAGAGAGGGAGGGCCTACGCATCTGCCCTTTCAAAGAGGGTGAGAGCCTCTCAACATGGCAACAAAAGGAACATAACAAAATGGTCAAAGAATCAAAGAAGAATCCACCGGAATGAAGCCTCTATTTTCAATGACACAATCTAGCACAATTGCAAAACTATAGTATATACTGAAGTAGACAACTGAAAATGTAGCGCGGGTTTATAGGTCTGATGAAATCTCGAAAACAGCCAAAAAAAATAGGACTAAGGTAATACACCAAGTTGCATGAGCTAGGTAAGTTCTAGAAAAATTGAAAAGACCACGAATTCACCATGTAGCGAACCTAGAGACTTAAAAGGGCTCGCCAAATGACGATCTCAATGCAATATTAGGTGATACGCACCAAGCTTTGAAAACAATAGACTTCGATTCAGGATGCTCATTCGAGCAAAGTGTATGACAACAAAGAAAAAGAAACATAAAGTAACAAACAAATAAACAAACAAACAAAAAAGATAAAAACAAGTGGTACACAAAATGGAAATAAATATCCTTGTCAAATCTGAGATACCTCATAAGGGGAAAAGCAGTCCACAAGCTCGATCGGTTGTGTTCAACAAAGATGCTTCTGTCAAAGGAGAAACGAAGGGTTAGTATGGCACATTACAACGAAGCCTAGAAATATGATAGTTCATTTACCTAGATTGAGAGAAGAAGAAAAATAAGACATCCGTTTTGCACAATTTTTGCTAATGAAAGTCGTAAATATCTAGACCTATATCGTATATGTTAACTCACTTGCTTGCACATTTTAAAACCACAGTGAAGAAGTCTCATGTCTTGTAATATTAAGTGGGTACCCGCCGCTAAAAGCTGAGGTAACTTCATCTAGAATAGGTTCCTTCAGTTTTTCAACCTGCTGCGGGTTCACGGTTTTTCCCTGTAATCCCGCAATTATGTGATTAGGTTAAACAAATGAATTTAGAGCCAATTTGCTTATATTAAATTAGAATGTAATCACTCTCACCAAAAAAAAGAAATTACTCTAAACTGTGTACCTTGTAGCTTGCACAAGTATCAAAAACCTAAGCAATGTATCACTTGCTCGACTCTCACTAATTACGAGGAAAAGCTCAATCTTTGACCGGTCCTAAACTTCCTTTCCCTTGAAACAGTCCCATCCCAAATGACACAAAGACTAGGCGATGCTTGTTCAGTTGAACAAAAAGGTAGTACTAACTTTTTAAAACTAACATAATACAAAGAGAAGCTACTCAAAAACAATTTATGCGTGCTTAATAGTGGGGGTCAAATAATGTGAGCACAATGAAAAGATACTCAAAAAGGCATGCAAAAGAGAAGAGACTTTACAAAGAAATAGATCAATATTTTCATTCCCAAAAGAATTGAATTTAAAATGTAAATACAGGCCCTTAATGTCTTCATAAATTAACAGTTCCTCTATTAGACTTTCTTATGAATGTAATGTGTATCAAATTATCGAAGTCCATTCAATCTGTTTGCATCCTTAACACCAATTAATCTATGCGAAGATATGAATAACAACAAATAATTAAAAGAAATAAAAATAAAATGTACACGGTAGAGGGTAAACATAACACTCGCAGTGGGTTTCGAACTACTGATTTGGCTACATTGCTACTTATATGTTGCACCCAACATAAGTCCTTGTTAATATATTTACTAAATTAGGTAAATGAAATATGAACAAATGGCGACCTAGAAAGTGAGATCAGTAATCCAAAGTCATGAGCCAATAAACGGGGAAGGAAGCCGAAACATCTCTTCTTTAAACCGACAATGGATCGAACAACAAAATATCTGAGCGGGGTAACAAATTATACATCTCGCTTATCGTGG
The DNA here is from genome assembly GCF_015680905.1 of Coptis chinensis. NCBI lineage: Eukaryota > Viridiplantae > Streptophyta > Magnoliopsida > Ranunculales > Ranunculaceae > Coptis > Coptis chinensis. The sequence goes on along the minus strand of NC_141463.1, from coordinate 77,242,011 downwards.
TATGCGGATTCAAACCTCCCATCCTTTCCAAGGTTTTCCTGCTAACACTTCATTTTACTTCAACAAATTCAACTTCTTGTGTTTGTCTTAGGAACACCAATAGAGGCGAACTAGGGTGCCAAATGGCATGATCCTAAGAAAAGCCGCGATGCATGATAAAAGGTTGTGGTAGCAATTAATTAGTCATTGCACCAAACTCTCTCCATCACTTTCCTCCTTGAACTTATATGTTTTACAGAATTTTGATTGCCCAATTCGGGCACATTCATGAACCAGTCAAACTTAATTAATGGGTCACCAATGAGAGATCTCTTAAATAATCGGGAAATGAAACTTGAATCAAAGTGGTGCTTATTTCTCATTGCAACTTTAGGCATGATAAAGATATAGACGAGGGAGACAAAGGTAGCAATAATCGGGTTCATTTGGAAAAATAGTGTCAAGAATGCAAGTGCCAAAGAACATGATAAAGGCATGAAGGATATGAACAAGACAAAGAGCCCAAAAGGCTGCTCTGAAAGCTAGTTCAGATTCCCTATATCGGACCATATGCCTCAATGTAACTATTACTGATCCGATTTGTATTCTCCTTGGTAGAATTTGAATTTATTATAGTACCCTCTAATTTGGTCTCAAAAAACATAAAAACAAAGATATACACCCTTTGAACCAATAAAAGAGTTTAGCTCGATTTTGAGTAAAAAGCTAGACCCTTAGAAAGTCAGAATAAATTATAAACCATGTTGCAAGAAAATCTAACAAGCTAGTAACTTGGAATAGTGATGATAAAGACTTATTTTTCATATTTTACCTCTTTCATTTTTGTATTATTTTTGTTTCCCTATTCTCAAATGGTAGGTTAATCTATTTCAGTAATACACCCATAGCAAGTGACTAGCTAAATTGTTTCCTAATGCCTTAGTTTAATTTTACGGCAGCTTAGGATTCCGTGATTTATGGTCAGGCAAATTCAACAACCTCATAGTCGAGGTATAGTGAAATGGAAGCTCCTTCGAAGTCCTGGGTATTATTAGCTTAGGCATCATGGTGGGCCATGATCAAAAAAGGTGCCCGAAGTTTCAACTTTCTCCGCCTTCCGGGTCGATATCGTATGGGATTTGGGGAGTTTCCGATAGGGCTTCAGAGGAGGAGTATGGGAGGCAGATCATTTAGTCATCAACCACACCACAATTTGATAATCGGTCACCTTTTGTCGATAATGTGGTGCGGGTTCCATTTGGAACAATACCTAGTGAGAGTGGTGGTTTTCAGGTTAATCTTGGTCACCCTCGAGAATGGTTTCAAAGGGAATGGTAGTAGGTGTGAGCAGTGTAGGATGGCTTTGCAAAGGAATCAAACTCCAATTGATAATCTTGGTCGTTACCTCGATCCTAGATGGATGCTGTTCTAACCTCATTTGGAACCACAAAACTGTATGAACGAATTCCATCGGTTTGGTAGTCCTCCTCAGGCCGAGTGTGCAACCATAGAAGGAAGGCTTACCATTTTAATCCGAAGCAAATTTGAGTCCGGAATATACCCCAAGGAACTAAATGATCCTCGTGAACTTCTATAGTGAAGCTCATAATCACGAGTGAGGATGGATCCAAAGATCACCACTTGAACCCCAAGAATTAGTTATGGTTACATTCAATATATTTTGGGTATAGTTAAATATTTCCTTTTGTTCTAGCTTGAATCGGACAAAAAGGACTCTTAATTACTAATAGAATGAAGCAAGTACCAAGTAAATTCAAAATAAAAAATTGCACCTTTGAAGCAAGAAAATTAAAATCGAATTGGCATCAACCCTAGTTTAGCAATGGAATCCCTAGGATACGGAAAACATAATTCGAAAGTGAAAGTTGAAGATTCGAATAGGTACTTACTAAATCGGCAAATTGAGAGAGAAGATTGAACAGCGTCCAAAGAGACCATTGAGAAGGAAACCTAAGTTTAGAAGAAGAAGTGTGAGAAAGAGATCCGGTCAGAAGAAAATAATTAATAGAATTGATTTTGTGTTCTCCGAAATTTCGAAGTTGTTATGGGTTTTGGATTTGCAACCCTTTTCCACACGGTTTGGTGCAATTAGTAAGTGTTACAAATTAATTTTAGAAAATCAACCGAATTAAAGTAACACTCAACTAGCGTAGACGCTTACCAACCACAAAAAGAGTGTTACAAAACAAAAAGATGTGTGTTACAAATATCATGTTATGGTGTAGTGTCACCAAGAAGATGATGATAGTTCTTCTTTGGTTGGGGAGTAAAAAATGAGGGATCAATTAAAGATGTGATGATACTGATTTTTTTGGATTGAGAATTCGGTTTTGAGAGTGGTGAGTGAACATTTTTGAGAATGTAGATCGTGGACTAGAGAATGCTTCACTGATGGAGGGTGAGTGAAAAGAGAGTCGTGAGAGATTGAGGTTATTTTTTTTTTTTGGGTGTTCATAAGAGGCACGAAGAGTGAGTGAGAGTGAACGTGGGCGTGTTTTCGAAGTAGTTTTTTTTAATGGGCTGGAGTTGTGGGGCGGGGACCAAAAATGGATGGGGTCACATAAATAAAGGGGAATATGTAACTGTTTTTAGTAGAATGGTCACAAATATTACTCCACACATATGCCCTTACTTAGAAAAAAAAAACATTTGTGACAGTTTCTGATTCGACCGTCACCAAAAACTTTTTAAAACAGTCACAAAAACACTTTTCTGCCATTTGTGACCGTTTCGAACAGAACAGTCACAAATAACATTTTAAAACAGTCACAAAAACCCTTTTTTCTACTAGTGAGAGTACGCTGGATGCATCGGTGCGCTGGATTCTCATCTATTGATTCAAGACTTTGTGAGGTAGTACACACACACCTTTTGCTGATAGGAGGGCCCAGATTCTAGAGCACACGTACAGCCTGCACACTCTAGATTTTGCATTTAAAAAACACGTAAACAAACTCATGATTGTTAGTGCATTTCTAAATTTTAGATTTGGCTAATGTTTTGTACATATGATCTTCCAACTATTTTAAACATTGTTACAAAAAATTATTTAAATTCGAAACTTATAACCCCATCGAATGTAGTCAACAAATTAAGAATTGTAGCCCGTTTATTTTCACAATTTTCGATACTATATTTGGTAACTTTAGAAAATTTAGATTTTTTATTTGATTTTTTATAACAATGTTTAGAATAGTTAGGCCGGACTTAGGAGATCATATCTACAAAAAAATTAGTGTATCTAAAACTTACAAATGCCCTAATAATTTTGAGTTTGTTTACGTGTTTTTAAAAACATATGTCCCTAAAACTCCTCCCTTCTCTTTATCAGTGCCGGCTCATCCTTTATGGAAAAAAGGTGACCGCCTAAGGCCTCTCTATGAGAAAGGCCTCGTAAGTTGGAAAATCTCCAAAATTCACCTTAAAAATAGGCCTTAATTTTGTTTATATCATAAATCCCAATTTTTTTCCCTAAAACTATGACTCTAAACATATAAATCCCTTCCTTAAAAAAAAAAATGGCCTTCACACACAATACGTGGGAAAAAAAACACTTCCAAAAATTTTGATTCTTAGTTTCTTACGCCTTACATACTATTTTTCTTTATTAAAATTTTGAGAAAAAATGCCTCAATATGAAATCCACCTTATGTCACACTTTGGGTTGAGCCGGCCCTGTTCTTTATAGCAGTAAGATCGAGATAGTCGATTAAACAATTACAATTTACACCCATCTAGGGGTATAAAAGAGGCCTTCAGGCCCTCAGCCCGCTCGGCTCGACCCATGGGCCGAAAAAGCTCTCATGTAATTTGAGGGTCGGGCCGGGCCGGCCCTCAAGTTTTGAGGAGAGGGTAAGAGCCTAGATGTGAAAGCATGAGGGCGGCCCTCAGCCCAACCCTCAAAAGCCCTCACAAGGCCGGCCGCATTAAGGCCCTCACAACTTTTATATGTAATTTTATTTATATTTTGTTAAAAAGTACGTAATTGTATAAATTAAATAACAAAATGAAAAATATGTTTTACATAAGTTAGTGCTTTGTGTAGGTTCCTTCAACGTTACATGAAAATTTTAGTTCAAAATAACAAATTGTTCTCTTGTCGGGATATGAACCCGGGTCACTTCACCATATATAAACAAGAATAAAATATAAATTAGAGTGATCTGATATGATCATTGGTATATGGTAATAAAGTTTATTAATCAACTTCAACTAATCAAACACAAATTATTCTACAACCTACAACACCACATAATATTTTTGGTCTTATATACATTTCTTATTGATTCATGTAATACATCGGCACATCAAACCTAAGAACGCAACTTTTGAATTTTATTATCTTACAAATTTTAACTAAATTATTAATTAATTATTAATTAAATACATTAACTAAAGTTAAAATTGAGAAAACCTATTATTTAAAAGTGATAATTAATTTACCGCGTATCAATTTAGCAAGATTATATTGTAAATAAAGAGTTTAAGAGAGTAATTAAATCCGGGTCTCTAGCCCGACCCTCTGGTCCAACCCTCAATTCTCTAAAGAGAGAGCTAAGGTGAGGGTTAGGGCTTGATCACAATTTTAGCATTGGCTCATAGGCCCGCCCCTCACTACATCTCACTACATGAGAGGGTCGGGCCGGTTCGGCCCTCAAATCATACGGGCTTCATAGTTTAAGAGTCGGGCCGGTCTGAGCCGGCCTGTTTTACACCCCTACAACCACCTACTAGACTTTTTTTTTTTTATTACAAATTTGCCTTTCATACGAGTACACATTTCACTACGAAACTCCCAACAGTAAGCGCATATAGGAGGACGCAAATGGTCCTACCCAAAATAAATTATAGAAAAGTATAGAACATTGTGGGCTACTTATTATAAGTCCAATGGAGAAGGAGAGAACATTGTGAGTCACCACAACATAAGTCAATTGTCCCATTGCGTTTCTATTGTTTTTGGCGTTCGGTTCATGCATCTATGTGAGTGATTCACCTTTTTTATGTGCTCTTCTGAGTTCTAAACATGATATCGACCAACTCGGTCCACTCATCACTAGAAAAGCAAAAAGATTTAATAACATTAAAATTGGATTACTATTGCTAGCTTAAACTTGGGGGGTGAGTTTGGAATTCTCTATCAACTTTTCAAACTTATCGATGAATAATGACGGGTTGACAGGACATGCATGTTGCCATGTTGGGTCGCTCAAGAGTCAAGGAGTAGAAGTCGAAAAGAAAATCCCAAAAACTCCCAAAATATCTTTATGGCCGGTACTTGAAATATGTTTTATACAATGCAATATTGTATGTTAAATAGTATCTCGACACCAAGGTTTAGGATTCAAAGCGACTAAGAGAGTATTGTCACGAAAAAAACATGTGAGGCCGGGTGCATGAGTCATGAGTGCATCACCTACTAGAAGTTTTGCATCGAAAATTTCACATACCTGTTGGGCATATATGCACTGTCTCAGAGTTTAGATTAAGTCTCAGCGTATGTTGACTTTTTGTGAGGGTCCCGGGCCTCACTAAATTCTTATTTTTCGTCCAACCTGCCCTTGTGTAGTTGTGCTTATATATACCTTCTAAAACCACTTTAGTCGTCTGCTCGATCTTATTTTGTTGAGGTATAACTGTATACTGTATAAGGCCGGGTAGTTAGAAAGGTTAGTTAGGTACTTTGTAAGAGAATCGTCTATAGAAAATTGGGGGACGGTTATAGGTGATGATAGAATGATTCTCAAGGGAAATAGTAATTTATCAAACCGTTTACACCCATTATTATGTCAAAAGTTCCATGAAAGAAATAAAAAAAAAAATGAGGATAACATGAACATAGTCTATACCAATCAACATCCAATTCATCAAATGAATTAGTACAGACGAAAGAATGTTAATGTCTTCCATTAATTATAACATCTTCGTTTGGAAGGAAGGAGACAATAATGCCAAACGAAATGCGCGTCGGGTATGGAGAGGGGGATTTATTTCCTCTACTTTTGTCCTTTCCTTCGTTTTTGATTCTAAAGATAGTGACAGCCTAATTGTCATATTGTTTAGTACTTCAAGTACAAATTAGAAAACTCAGTATTCAGTCTATTTTTGGATGTAAGTAGGTAAATATCCATGTATTCTGCTATGGTCTATATGGTGCATGAATGTGATCGATAATGTTTTGATGAATGAGGACTTCACATCAGATTAATGGACTGCATGCATCATTATTTGACCATCACATGTTGCTGTTAGTGTTGATACAATGAAAAATACTAGATCATTACTTGAGTATTATAAGAAATAATAATTAAATAAATGTTGGAAACTTGGAATATATCTCTACATATTAGCTATAGGATATTAGAATTATTATCAATCAATATCAATATATCAATCAATCAATATATCTATCTATATCACCTCTTTCTGTATTAAAGTAGAGTACATCTGACATATGACATATAATTTCTTTTAAAATTGTGTTTATTTTAAGTTTTTATTGAAAGAGAGCTTCGTTCCTATTAATGTAATTTGAAAATTCTATGGGATTCTATGTAATTACTAGAACAATTTATACGTACGAGTTATTCCTTTGGCATTGTTTCTCAATCGTCTGACATATTCATTACATCCATGAATTACTCATGGATTAATATTTTTATAATAGCAATTACTATTTATTGGTTTAAGATTACGTTGTGATCATCCAAGACGACATTGGCTAATAATTTATCTAACTAAAATATAATAGAATGTGTAATTAATGTCTTATTTAGCGCTTTGACTACTGAATTTAAGAAAAACAAAATTTATGCATGTATTATCCCTATATTTTGAAAATATATATAATCACTACTACATAAATGCTCATTAGCCACGGTAGCGGTCAAAGCGTATATAAGCGTATATACCACTATTTCCCTAATAACAGTGGCTAATAGTCATATGCCACGGTAAGAATACCGGCCTTTTCTAATTACGATAAAAGCAAATGCCACTAATCTCGTAAAACAGTGGTATATAGTATCTCATATACCACGGAACAAACCAATATCGCCTAATTTGTATTTTGATGTTCATATACCCCACCATTTAAACAAAAAAGTGGCTAATGTTGTGCAAAAATATAAGCATACTGTGGACAAAGTCGGTCTATGAAAACCACACGCCCAAAGAAAAATTAATATTTAGAAAGTGGCCAAAAACCGTCTGGCGCTAAAACTTACTCTTTTCAACTTCCAAGACTCTCAAAACTTCTAACTTCCAAGACTTTCTCTAAAATTCTATCGGTCTCTCTTTTTTCCTTACTTTCTATCGTCCACTAGGGTTCTTCTTCAACTTCTATCGCCAGTAAAGCATCCGAATAGTAGTGATTTTATTCTACAGCTCTCTCCAATTTCGGCTATCAAGTAATTGCTTTCTGCTCTATTTAAATTCAACTTTGGCTGTAAAGTAATTGTTTTTGCTTTATATCATTGGTAGTTGTTGATAGGGTTCACAAAAATATTTCTTTCCAATTTTTCTTTGCAAAATTTGGACTCTAAAATTTGGGGATTTTAGTGTAAACATTGCAGACTTGTTATGGGACTTGAAAAAAATCGGAGAGTAGATAGATTATGTTCTGTTGTGGTTTAGGTTTAACTTTGCTTAATCTTTTCTTTTGATGTTTAAAAAAAAAAGATTTCCCTCGCTATTGTTCTTCACCTGTTTAGTTGATGTTTATTTTATATTTTTAATTTTCTTTATGTTGCAAAGAAGGAGCATGATCGTAGGGGGAGAGGGGTATGTTCGATCGTGTCTCAGAATTCTAGTACTGTAAAAAAACACAACAAACAAAAACAAAATCATGTCCATAAGAACCTATACATACTTTTTGACATTCATTTCTTATATGGTTACGTGTATATCGAATCATTTAACCTTTAACGTTTCTGTGTGATGTGTGTTTAAAGTTCCTAGTTATATTTTTTGCACGGGTATTTCTAGCGTCCAACAAATGCATGTTGATATCAAACAAGGGTTGTAGGGGGTGATTTAGTCTAGATGGAGTCGTGGAGATCATAATACCAGATTGTTTTGCGATCTGCATATATGGACTTGTCTTGGACACTGTCAAGAGATAGCCATTGTCGGGAGTGTTGTACAGGATTTCCCCAAGATGGAATGTCTATGTGGCAATGCCTTTTCCCAGTTGTTTAGTGTTTTCTAGGCTTCACAAAATCAAAACAAAAATTTAAAGGACAATGCTTTTATTATAGGAAATTTTTAATTCTTCTTGCGGATACTTGATACAAAACCTGAGAAAAAATTAAGTGACCAGCCCCGCGCTTCTCCAGTGAATGGTCTTAATGGTTCCAATATATGTGCTTTTCTAACAAAATTCGACCCTTCTATTGGAGGCCAAGAATCCTACATACAAAGAAAAGGATTTTTGTGGTAGTCCTAGCTTTTTTGATGCTTTGAATAGCTGATCCCCAGAGGGCTTGTGCGGATCACTCTGCCATGGCACGATCCCCTTCACATGGGTTATGAGGGATTGGCTTTCTAGAGGTGCTGAATTCAACTTAGTACTTACCCAGTACTCACAGTCTCACAGACTCGACTAGGTCCATAGTTTAGTGCTCAGCCCATATCCATACAAGTAACCTAAATATTTACAGCATTCGGATTTCACTGAAAACCAATGTGTATCCCAAACCGAAATAACAAGCCTTAACAATAACTGTTGGACTAAAGCCCATGTCTTGCCTTCCTGAGCTTCATTCTAAATTTTCATGGCAAGTACTGTGAGAATAAGTACAATGGTGGTTACCTACTTACCGGATCTAACTAAGTAGATGTGTAATGTGTCGTCTCTATCGACCTTTGAAAAGTGAAACATAAAGTGAGTGGTTTTGAGGTTATATGCGGGGATGCAGTATGCTACACCAATTTTCTAGTTGAAAAGATGAAGGCTTCAAAGCATTTGTAGAATGTAGGTAACTTGGTATGCAAAGAAGATGATAAACCTGGCGATTCTTTTGATAGTCAATGACAATGTACGAGAACGACCACCTATACTCACCAAATTACTACGGGCAGTTCACAGGTGTGCCTACCAACATCGATGGGTCAAGTACTTAAAATACAATCAAAGACCTAAGAAATGCGGAAGAAGGTAACTTGGCTTGAAATGGACGTATAGTCTTGTGAATATAATGTAGATGAACCGATGGCCTAGTCCATTTTTTTTTACATCTATTTTCCACCTTTGTGCTCATTTGGTTCTACCAAAATCATTATCGGTCTACAATGCATCAGCCCATGTACTGTCTTGAGCAGATAGATGAAAGCGGACATTGTTTTCCTCCTTACCAGAGCCTGATAAAACTTGTACAATTAGGGGATCTTGCTAACCAAAAAATCCTTTGGTTGATACTAAACTTGTAAAAGAGGTGGGGTGGGGGGAATGTAAATATACTCAGCTATTAGAATCACTAAGTTATTCCTAGTAGGCTAGTACTTTCAATTGAATCACCTTAAGAAAATCGTTACTGTTTGTCAGAACTCCAGAAGGATTTGAGCGAATCATTCGAATAGATTTTGTATCACACTGCCTGCCGTGTGTTTAGTGCTTTTTTCCCCCAATATAGTAGGTGCATTGATCAGGTGTTTGCATTCCTCAAATTATAATTCACTGAACTGCTTGGGGATATTTTTCATTGAATTCCATGTGAGGTCCCAAAATTATATGAAATCCCATAGCACTGTCTCGATGCGTCAAAATGTGGTCCAATGAAAGGTTTAGCAAGGTTTTAGCTCTCACCAAATATTTGCCTTTTAGTAGCCTGGTAAAACTTGTAATGGCCTGGTGATGGCATGTAGTTGCCTATATAGTGGCCTGGCATTTACAAATTTTCTTAGTGGCTTAAGGTGTTTGACTAAAAGAATAAGATATGGAGACTGTTCTCGTACATAAACTGGTTTTAGAAACTTATGCCTGTTGTTTTATTTTTAGTTTGCAAGTTTGCTTATTGTTAATTGATATATTGGCCTAGTGATGGCATGTAGTTGTTTGTATAGTGGCTTGGCAGTTCATGTTTATGGTTTTTGTTAGTGGCTTAAGGTGTTTGACTGAATGAGTAAGAGATGGAGACTGTTCTCGTACATAAACTGATTTTAGAAGCTCTTATGCATGTTGTTTTACTATTAGTTTGCAAGTTTGCTTATTGTTGATTGATATATTGGGTAGGAACGCCTAGCTGATCGTGATTTGAGCTGACAAATAGATAAACATGTACTCAACGGTAAAAAAATTACTAGCTTTCAATTTGTTGATTGTGTGTGTGTGTTTCTTTTGCAAAGTTAGGGTACTGAATATTATGATTGCTAGGAATTTCTAGTATCAAGACCCTAATCTTAATGCGACACTTAACTATTTCATTTTAGTCTACCAAGTATCTAGGTGGATGGCCGGGCACATGTAAGGAAAGTAGGAATTTCCCCATTCATATGCCTAAATCCATTCCCACGCTACACTTTTGGCACCTTAGGTTAATTAGTACAGGGTTATATTGTATGTTTGTATTTGCTTCAACCACCAGATTGAGCCAAAATCTATGAATTACATGATTTTATCTTGCTTAATCACCTTTTTTTTTTCATGTGTATGTAGTACTTGTGTATTGAATTTCTGACATTGAGTATGGATAAGCCTTGGATGACTATGGATAGACTTTTCGATGAATCTGAGGAAGGGGTCAAGTATTTTATAAAATGTCTTTGGAGAGCATGCAGGCCCGACAATCTTAATTTCATAAGATGCCCATGCCTTAATTGTGGGAACCACTTGCATCGAGTTTGGACGATATCGGGGATCATCCGTTTCATGTTGGTTTTGAAAAAAGTTACGAAGCGTGGATATGGCATGGGGGAAAAGCCTCACGATTGGAAAGTCCCGGTGTCAACACGCGATGGACCTCCACGTCAAGACTTTGATATGGAAACCCCATGTGATTTTGGGGACACGGTTAGAATGGTTAATGATGCATATGAGAGTTTCACGGGGAATCACGAAAAGCTTTGTAAATCGCTTGAAGATCTTTGAGAAACCTTTGTACAAAGGTTGCAAAAGCTATACAAAGTTATCATCCCTTGTGGAATTGTTCAACTTGAAAGCCAGTAGTGGGTGGTCAGACACGAGTTTTACCAAGCTATTGAAGGTGTTGGGAAAAATGTTGCTGGATAATAACGAAGTGCCACAATCCATAACCAAAGCTAGAAATATTTTGTCTACGTTTGGAATGGAAGTTCAAAAAATACATGCATGTCCCAATGATTGCATACTTTACATAGGAGATGAGTACAAGGATTTAACTAGTTGTCCAACTTGTGGAACGTCGAGATATCAGGAAAATAAGGGTAAAGCACCTGCGAAAGTTTTGTGGTACTTTCCACCTCTCCCAAGGTTTGCAAAGATGTTTCAATCCGCTCAGACATCAAAGGATTTGGTATGGCATGCAGATAGAAGAGTAGAAGTTGATGGTCAAATGCGTCATCCAGCAGATTCTCCAGCATGGAAAGAGGTTGATAAAAGGTGGCCGAGTTATTTGAAGATCCAAGAAATCTGCGACTTGCTCTTTTCGACAGATGGGATCAATCCACATAGTAATCTCAGCTCTAGGCATAGTTCTTCGGGGCGGTTATGTTGATCACTTACAATCTTCCGCCATGGTTATGTATGAAGAGAAAATTTCTGATGCTGACAATGTTGATATCAGGTCCTCGGCAACCTGGTAATGATATTGATGTTTACCTTAGACCTTTAATTGAAGATTCTGTGCTCTTTGGAATCTGGTGTGGAGGTTTATGATGCCTACAAGCAAGAATCTTTTACATTAAGGGTTGTTCTACTGTGGACGGTCAATGATTTTCCTGCTCTTGGAAATTTAGCTGGGTGTAGTGTCAAGGGATATCTTGCTTGTCCAATATGTGGTGAGAAAACTGATTCTACAAGATTGAAACACTAGAATAAAAACATATATCAGTCCCATAGAAAGTTCCTTCCAAAAAATTATCGTTATTGAAGGCAAAGGAAGGCGTTTAATGGTCAGCAAGAGTTAAGATCACATCCAGACCCGTTAACTGGAGAGGTGATTTCAGAGAAGCTCAAAGGGATGAAAGTTAGATGGGGGAAACCAAAGCTGGTGATTCTAAAGCTAAAAACATCAAGAAAGAAGTCAAAGGCATCCAATGAAGAGTCACAAACACGAGAGAAGCAGCCTAGCACTTCTGATGAGAATTAAAGTGGTAAATATTGGAAGAAGATATCCATATTTTTTGAGCTTGAATATTGGGAATTCTTGCTTGTGCGACACAACTTTGATGTCATGCATATTGAGAAAAATATTTGTGATAGCATCATCGGCACACTACTTAACATTAAGTACAAGACAAAAGATGACCTCAAAAGTCGCCTAGACCTCTTAGAAATGGAGATGAGGAAGGAACTTGCACCAGATAAAAGGGGAAATAGGACTTATCTTCCACCAGCATGTCATACGTTATCTAGAGCTGAGAAAGTAACAGTTTGCAACACTTTGCGTGAACTCAAAGTGCCAGATGGATATTCTTCACATTTTAGACACCGCGTGTCGATGCAAGATCTAAAAGTGTATGGTCTCAAGTCTCATGACTGTCACATATTAATGCAGCAACTTCTTCCTGTGGCAATACGATCAGTGTTGCCAAAGCACGTGAGGTATACCATCACTCGGTTGTGTTTCTTTTTCAACTCTCTTTGCACCAAAGTAGTGGATGTGTCCAAATTAAAGGAAATTCAAGACAATTTGGTCCTCACTTTATGTCTATTGGAAATGTACTTTCCACCATCGTTCTTTGACGTCATGGTGCATCTATCTGTTCATCTTATAAGGGAGGTTGAGCTTTGTGGGCGGTAAGATTTTTCGTTGGATGTATCCATTTGAGAGGCAAGTACACAGAAAATTGAATTAACTACTTTCAATAATTCAGTAAAGCTTCATCAATTTGATTGTTTGTTTGTTTGTTTGTTTGTTTGTATTTTCTCTTTTTTTGTTACTTTTTGAATATTAGGTTCATGAAAATACTAAAGGGCTACGTGCGGAATCGAAATCGTCCAGAAGGATGCATTGCTGAAAATTATATCCTTGAAGAAGCTGTTGAGTTTCTTAGCGAGTACTTATCTGGAGTGAATGCAGTGGGAGTCCCATCAGTTAGAAACATGGATACTAATGATACGGAGAAAGAAAATACAATTTCTAATGGAAAGCCTCTTGGTGGTATGAATGTTGTTGAAGTCGACGAGAAGACTTGGGAGCAAGCTCATCAATGTGTTTTGGCAAACACTAATGACGTTCAACCTTATATCGAGTACATTAGTATAGGATTTTGTTTTTCCTTATTTCACCTAGACAGATAATGGTGACCAAGTTTTTTTCTTAACTTGATAGGAAGCATATGGAACACCTAAAGCTTACTTATCCTCTTAAGTCAGCCAAATGGTATCAAGATGAGCACACTCGCACATTCATTTATTGGATTCGTCAAAGGGTAAGATTATCTGAAATTATTTTACATCTAATACAACTTTGCTAAATTCGACTAAGATTCTTAGATAACTTGGATAATCAGGTTAAGGAGGAGGCAAAGCATTACGGTAACAAACTTTTCAAACACCACGAAAGTTATAGCTCAAGGACCTCGTCGAGACGTTCTAAAGTGTTCAGGCTATGTTATTGATGGATACCATTTTCATACGAAAGATTATGAAGCTTCACTAGTAAACCAAAACAGTGATGTGGGTTTAATAAACAACAAAGTGCAAATTTCTAGTGCCAAGGATAAGAACCCGTTGTTTTAGAAATGGGTTACTACGGTGTTATAACGAGAGATATGGTTGCTTTCGACTATCCGGTACTCAAAGTCCGGTATTTAAGTGTATTTGGGTTGACAACAAAAATGGCATCAAAGTAGACGATTTGGGTTTCACTTCATTGACCTTGGTAGAATTGGACATAAGGAAGACCCTTTTGTGATGGCCTCTCAGGCCAAGCAAGTCTTTTATGTACCGACCAACTCGATCCAAAATGGTCAATAGCTTTGAGGACTCGAAAAGAGACTACCTTGAGGAAGGGAATGAGGATGAGCTAGATCATACAAGTAGTAAAGTCTTTCCGGATGTCGACTTCCTTAGTTCAGTGCATCAATTATCATCTTATCTTGGCGTGTAGATTGTGAGGGGACTTATGTCGACCCTACCTCTAACGATTAAGTTAGAGCATGTTATGATTTTTTTCTTCCTATAGGGATGTTTGAACAAGTTTGTTCCTTTATTATTTGACTATTGAATATTGTTATTAAATGTGAATTCATACCTACTTTGATATTTATATTTGACTTAATACTTTAATTCATGTTATGGATGATCATTTCTCTTATTATTGTTTAATTAATATTGTCCAAGTTATTGATACCTAGCTTATTTCATATGTTGTTATTGGTTAAAGTCTTCATGTCTATACTCAGTATATAGGAAATCAGTATGGATCCAAGAGAGAATTCTGATTCTGATTTAGATATGGGAGTTGACGAGACTTCCGATACACCAATGGAAGTTAACAATACACAAGATTCAAGTGTAGAAAGGACAGGAAGAGGAGCAGTTCAATGCAAAAGGATAAAAAAATGAGAGAGGGTGAACTATTGAATGTTCAATACAATGAAGATAGTCAACGTATAGGGGAAGGCGGAAAGGATTTGGCAAGCTACTCAGGTTTGTTAGCAGAGTCCCGAATCTCTATTGTTGATTATGAAAATTGGCATGATGTCGGAGATGAAGTGAGAGACTTGTTATGGGATACTATAAAGGTAAATAGCTCCAGTTGTACTATTAATTGTCTAATTAGTTTTAGGTTATTGTAACTTTATAGCTTATTCTTTTTTTATAGGCCAAATTCAACTTGACAGAAGACGAAAAGAAGGGTGTTGTCTCAGATATTGGTGAGAAATGGAAAGAATTCAAGAGTCGGTTGACTAGGTACTATATCACTCCCTACAAAGACCAACCTGAAAAGCTTTTGAAGCCGCCTAAAAAACACAAGAAAAATATTAGACAGGAAGATTGGGAAAGATTTGTGAAGTCAAGACTGACACCAAAATTTCAGGTTAGGATAACTTATTTTTGTTAGTTTGATTAGTTTAGGATAATTGTATTCATTTATGGTTAACAAGCATTCATTTTTGTTAACAAGCATTTATGGATAATTGTGAAGTCAGCCCATGTGCTCTTACTTTCTGCTGGATTTTCTACCGGGTGCGGGTGTGGGTAGTAATTTGGTAGTCTCTTTAGTCATAGTCTGGGGGCGAGTCTCACGAGTCTAGACGCTTGCTAGATATTCATAGTAATTTGGTAGTCTCTTTAGTCATAGTAATTTGGTAGTCTCTTTAGTAATTTGGTATTCATTTTTGCTTTTTTCATTCTCATTTTCATACTAATGATTAGTTGTTTTTATATTCTGTCTCTTCGTTCCAAATATAATAGATTCTGTATCCGACCTACTATTTCGGAGTCGCTCAAGAAAGAATACGGGGCTAAATATTCCGGAAATCAAAAGCTGGTGGTAGGAAGAAGAAATAGTTCAGTTGGATTCTAATTGCTACCATACTCTAGTATAAGTCAAGCGGTCTTTCTTGTGACTTTCATTAAATGTTTTTTTCTTTTAAGTCCACCAATAGGAGTTTCCGAAGTTGGACTGATTGATTTGTAGAAGCCGTTGATGTTTGATATTTTCATCGTATACGGCAATGACATTGATGTTTGTACTCCTGAACAGGTTAACATGAGAAGCTCTTTGTGAAGAACTTTCCATTCAAGTCGAGTCTACCAAAGCGTAGTGGTACTTTTAGTATCAGTTCACATACACCATTTAGCGGAGGCTCAGATGCTTGTCTATGCTAATTAACCTAATAGCACTGGGTTTACTTGAAAAACTCATCCAGATAGTGTCAATGCGCTTGGCGCTGCTGGTATGTGTAACTTATGACGGCTGTGAACATTACCCAGTAATTTTCTATCTAAAAAGGAAAATAAAAATGTAGTGGAACCTCTACTACTGTTTTTTTCTTAGTCTTCCTTTTCACGAGGTTGAGTTCTTAACCTACAATTGGAAAAAGTGAGAAGAATAGACTCCGTTAGGGCTATGTTTTACCTTTTGGTATACTACATATTTGGAATATTTTTCGGTACTAGAACGAGGGGGTAGTTGAGGGACTTGGTAAGTGGTTCTACAACAGAAATTCCTATTGAAGGTGCAAATAAACTTAGCTTTTCAAGTTTTAGAATGGTCATTTGTAAAATGTGTGGACGCCATGAATGAAGGATAAACTCCAATTCTTCTACTATGACATCAGCTAAAAGTTGGATTGATTACAACTTCTTGGGTCAGGGTCTAGAGCTACTTATCGTTCGAAGAACAATTAAGCCTCGTGAGTCGGGGCTAATGATGTTAGCCTTCAGGACAAGCGGGCGCTGATCCCTTCGGAGCTGTTTGTAATGGCCTTCACTCTTTCAGGCCAGATGGACCAAAGAGAAAGAGAGTCTTTGTAAAGGTAGTAGAGGCTCTTGTTGATGTGGAAGGGATGGTACTACTTAAGTGACAATAATTTGCCCATAATTTTATGGACAATCAAAATGGAGAATAAAACAGGGGCAAAGTTATAGAAAAGCCGAGTAAATAACTTCCAGTCCTGTATGTTCCTAGTTGCTTGCATCTATCTAGCTCTTAGTGTCCATGGAATGGCATTCCCATTAAAAGCTTTGACTGCTGCATGTGAATCCGCCTCTATCCAAATTCTATTCCAGTGCATCTCTGAAGATTTCTCAATTTTTGCCAAAACAATAGCAATACACTCGGCTTGAAAGGAAGTAACCTGTCCAAGTCTAGTCACTAAGACTCCCACCACTGCCAAATTTCTTTCCTTTCACATGATACCAGCACCCCTTCTGCTGAGGACTCCAGGGGCCAACCGATCAGTTTTGCATTTAATGTCATTACCCAGTGAAGTCTTCTTAGTATCAAGTCTGTTCTGAACATCAAGTCTTCTTAGTATCCTTAAGTCTGTTCTGAACATCAAGTCTTCTTAGTCTGCCCTTATGTTCTAAACATCAAGTCTTCTTAGTATCCTTAAGTTTGTCGTGGTGGTGTGCATCCTACCCTTGGATAGCCAACTGGAAACTTTATTGCCCTTTAAGACCTCTCTTTTCATGATGCCTAGTGGAATTCAGTAATTCATGGTCCTGTCTGGGCCAAATCATCTCAGCTCTAGGAGCATATATGCCTAGCTATTAAGGGCTCTATCAGTTAACTGTTAAATTACATGGGTAAGTATTTCCCTTTCATAGAGAACATTTTAGGTTTAATTTGGTCTACGACCACTTTTCAATAAATTATTTTCCCTGAAAACCGCTCTTCCATCCTGAAATCAGTCATGAATTCCTCGTGTTGCTAACTGTTGTTAAATATAAGTTGTACAAAATATTTCCTTAAAATTAGAACTTTAGTAGGTCTCATATGTTTTACAATTTTGCTTCCAAGTAATGTTTTTCCCTCAAGTCTTTTCCATTATATTCTAAGCTTTAATTAGCTCTGAGGGCCCCAAGCGTAAGCTCACTAAAATTTTGTTTACAACAGAGAATGAAACGAAACTGTTATGACGAGTGAGAGTTGGAGCTAGGTAGAGGAGAGTTAGGAGCTATAGTTGCGTTAGTGAAGAGTGAGGAGCTATGGCTTATAGAGAACGGGTAGTGACATTATGCGGAAAGCTTTGGCTTACCTTTGATTCTCCTTCTAGTTCCGATGAAATCCGAGGGGCATTGCCGCCAGAGGAAAGGACTTCACCTGCCTTCCCCCTCGATTTATAACTTGTAGTCGACTTTCAGGAAATGTTCGAAACAAGGATAACAGAGCTAAAGCTGAGGTCTTGTTAGAGCTTGAATGATGAGCTAGAGTTGGAGATATGAATAGTGAATGCTATCTTTATATATGCATTTCTTGTAGGGTAGCTACTACTGCTGTGTAAATAGAACCTTCTGTTGCTAGTGCTAAGTAGTGACTTCCTGCATCGGTTAGTTCCTACTGCTAAGGTTAGTGCTAAGTAGTGACTTCCTGCATCGGTTAGTTCCATTAATCAAGCTGGTCATACTATATAGGCTAATTTGCTGCCTTTTAGTCTGATTATGTGTTCTTTCTTTCTTGTCTTTTCCGAGTCTTACGCGAGAGAAAATCTTAATAGTGACATCAAATAAGAAACTACACTAAAGTTGACCAAATGGGAAGTTCCCCTCTTATAAGGAAGCCGCTAAGGAGAGTTCCTGTATGTGTCCAGCCTCTGACAACACTTACAGGGGAAGGGAACAGAGTTACACGCAAAATATAGACTCGGAACAAAAGGTAGAAACGAAAAAGTGGTGTCCTCTATATTTCACTACTGCTTACACCAAAGAAAATGCATATGCCGCCAACATTAAGTCATGAAAATCATGTGATTAAGCCTCGAAATGTCTCATTCACTCTTTTGTTCTCCAGTCAACACAATGAATGTTGTCAATATAGGCCCTAACAACATGGCAATCACTGTACGCACAAACCCATGAACCACAGTAAGTACCTTTAAATAGTTGGTCCTCTAAAAATTCTTTACTTGTATGTTAATAGGAATGTGACCTCCCCAAATTGCTGTTGTCATAGGATGTCATCTACAAGTGGTATTTTCGCACATCTGAACTCAGGCAGCCCCTTTGATAGTCTAGGATTGTGTGCCAACCTAGTTTGTTAATAGGAATGTGACCTCCCCAAATTGCCTTTGACGTGCGGCCGTGCGCTGTGATAATTAATTCCTTGACTATTAAAGACATCCAATCACATTAAACCCATATATTGTTTTTTATTCCTAAAGACGACTAATTCCATGTTTTCCAGGAAATTAGCAAACTTAATTCACAAGCGGCGAAAGCAAAAGAAAATATATAACCGGGGACGGGCAAGATGGGATTTGCTGATATTGGAGAACAATTGGTGAGTACATTGTCTGTCTCAACATTTATACATGTAGGCATTTTGTTAATTTGTTTGGGTATGATAAACCTTCAACCAAGAGTTTCGAAGACATGCATCGTATTAACCCTGTTGTTTGCGTGATTATTTTGTAACCATAGAAAAAAGAGTTGGGACCATCCTTTAATGGAAAAAATCGAAGGCCTTCAATATGGAAAAGAGCTTACTAAAAAAAAAGGAAAATATATTGAAGTAGCTACGGAAAGAGTGGCTGAAAAGATTGTAAGTTTTCTAATCGTTTATTATTATGTTTTAATGTTAGACATGAATGCTTGTTGTGATTTGGATTTGCTAAATCCTTGTTTACTTCAGAACTTAATTGAAGGATGTGCTGACTAAGGAAGTAGAGGAGGGAAAGGTAGTTATTGAAGGAAGTAAAGACATCTTGACTCTAGCATTGGGCACACCCGAGCATCCTGGTCGCACTCGAGCAGTTGGAAAGGGGATCACCCCCACCGCATATTTCCATGTTAACAAACGTGGCTCAAAGGAACATGTTACAAAGTTGGAATCAACAATTCAAGAGCAACGGGACCAAAACTACCGTCTTCAGGAAGACGTTAGGTTGCTGTTGGATAGAGTGAGAAGGTTGGAGGACAGAGATAACTCCTTACCATCTGAAAAAATCTTTTCAAACAGCAATACGAGTGTCAATATTGATCAGACGATACACTCATCTGGCAAACATCAATCTGGTAGACTAGTAAAAAATGCTCAGCAAGTAAGTTACTACTGTGAATGTTTCTTTTATTTTTTTTTATTGGTAACCTACCATCTATTTGTGCATCATTCATCGTTGCATCTAGTGTTTGTGCAACAACAATTTGACCCAACCATTTTATGCATTCCGACCTTCTAATTACAAATTTTATTTTTCTGACTAATAGCTGAAAAAAAATGGGAAGGCAGCCCAACCTCCATCAAAGCCCAAAGCAGATCATGGTAACAAAGCAAATAATAAAACACAAAAAGGTCAAACACCATTTTCGAGGCCAACATCTGGTCTAGGACAGGCAAGTAGCATTTTACACGTGATATATATAATTTTAATAATGTTGCCTGGTTCTAAGATTTATACTTCAATCGTAGGGCCTACAGTGTAATTTGGCTCAATCTGATCGTGTGAACAAGGTAAATAAGAATAAAACACGGGGTCAAACATCATTTCAAGGTCCAACATCTGGTCTAGGAGAGGTAAGTAGTGTTTTACACATTATATATATAATTTTAAAATGGTTCTAAGATTTATACTTCAATTGTAGGGCCTAGAGTGTAATTTGGCTCAATTTGATCATGTGAACAAGGCAAATAAGAAAACACGGGGTCAAACATTTGGTCTAGGGGAGGTAAATTGTAGTTTACACGTAATATGTTATTAAAATATAATGTTGTGTGCTTATTATGATACTTAGACATTTATATAGGAAAAAAAATGTTATTTGGATGCGGTTGGCGGAACAAACAATTATTCTTTGCCGGGAAGGCTTGGTATCTGAGGGAAATAAACGAAAAGAAATTCACGGTTACCTTTTGGGACTCAATAATGTTCGTGTTGCGGTTGTATTGCTTTGTTTCGAAGAAGTCGGGCCGCCTTGCTCTTCCTATACAAGTGAATGAGGAGCTTAGATATGTCGCAGATGCTCTTGGCACACAAGTTCCTTGGCCAAAGAACCATGTCTATTATAAAGACGACATTGAGGTAAATAACAAGATTCTTTAATATGAAGGTATATGATCGATTTCTGAATTTGGCTTCTCTTTTAATAATTGGTTGTTCTGAATTTTTAATTTAGGGAAGTAAAAATCAAACTAGTGATAGTCATAATCAAGGTGCAATAGATTCGTTTGTGGGATTCCTCAATATGGCGCTTCCAGGGGACCAAGGTTCGATACATTTTCCAGTAGGAGGAGAATTGTTTGGAGATAATATAGGTAGTTTCATTATGGAGAAAAGCGATATAATGGATGTATGTAACATGGGTTGGTTAGATGTTTGCTATTTTCTTTGGTATACATGAGGTTAGAATATCTGCAAAATTTCATTGTTGATGTTATCGTGAAATCTTAGATATTCATCTTTAGTTTTAGTAATTATGATTGCTTTATTTTTCTTTCTCTAGGATTCTTTATGGCCTAATTTGTGAGTTGTCATTGATGTCGTTGGATTTGTAAACCCTTTATCTTTCACAAGAGCTAATGGGAATGAGAAAACTCAAATTATTGTGGAGAGCTTGCAGAATACAAGTGGAAAAGAGTTGTTCTTATCCCTTATAATCCAGGGTAAGGATATTGTCTTATATTTTTAATACTATCCATGTTTTATCATTTTCATTGGAATGTATATTATAGTTTTAATGTCTAATTTTTCTTTTTTAACCACACATGCCTCTGATCTTTTTGTAGTGGACATTGGGTTTTGATTGCTATTAATTTATCGCGAATGACTTTTAATTGGTTGGATTCGATACATAATCTACCATCTAATGATATGGATATCTATTTTAACAGGTTTGTCATAATTGTGTATGTATATGAAATAATTAGATCATTACGTGCTTATCTTTTACTTGCTAATTAGGTTTTACATTGATCTAGCTTATTTTGAAGTGCGGTCATGAAAATAGAAAGACTTGAAGGGAAAGGAAGTAAAGGTCCAGTGAAGTGGGAGAAGATAATGGTAATAAACAAATTCTTATGCATACATACTGTGTGTTTGGAAAAATATATGCTTAATTATGAATATTTTCCATGTTTGTACTTAGGGCCCGTACCAACCTGGTAGTAAAGAGTGTGGGTATTACGTAATGAAGTTTATGAGAGAAATAATGGAAGCTTGTTCAGATAATTATTTTGAAAATAAGGTATAATTCGTCATACACTAGCATTCTCTATTTTGTGTTACTCTTCATTATTTAGTTATTATATATTTTTTTATCTTTGATCGTGCAGATGACAAATCTATCCCTCAAAGATACATACACACAAGAGGATGTTGATGTTGTTCAACTTGAAATTCTTAGATTCATCCAGCATAATGGAGCGTTCGAGCCAAGCGTCGAGTCTTAGTTAGGTCATGACCCTTTCCAGTTAAGGTGTGGTGCTTAGTCTCACCATTTTTTTTTTTGATATTTTAGATAGAACAAATAGATTGTTTTTTTTATTGATCCAACAAGTTAGGTCATTATTATTTTGATATAACAAGTAAATTTGGATGTTTCTTTCATTATTGATGACTCAAAAAAGTTCAAAATTCTTTTAGCAATCCAATGTCTTTGTGTTGGATGTGTAAATTTATTTATTTTGTTTGTGTTGCACTATGAATTGTTTATTTGAGCAATGTGTTTTTAAATCCAGTGTGGATATATATGGTGAAAATGGGCAGGTTGCAGGTTGAATGAATATGATTAGAATCAAATAATTAGGGGTTTTTATAAGAACCGAGGTATAAGCAGTTTATATAACCCACGGTTTGTAATGACTATACACCACGGTTTGATAAGAACCGAGGTATAATCAGTTTATATAACCCACGGTTTGTATCCAACCGTCGCATATATCATCACTATTTCCCACGGTTTGTAAATATAAGAGCAAACTTTTCGGACTATTAACCACAGTTTGTAAATCCTAATACCACTGTTTTACTCAAAACCGTGGTATATAAGAGGTACTTTTCCCCACGGTTTTGTTAGAAGTATTTGTCACGGTGGTTGTTACCACGGTATGAAAACAGTGGCTAAAGGCTTTTTACCACTGTAAATAACAGTGGTATATGAGCTTTTCTGTAATAGTGAATGGATATAGGCAATAGTAATTATGGATCAAGAAGTATTATTGAATGTTTGATTCTCGATAGAGTAAATAGAGAAGACCCTTTTACTCAAATATGCATTACTCGAGAAAATAGGTTAGTTTGGCTTACTCAAAAAAGATATTCTTATTATGTATTATTATGCATAAAATCTATAAATATTCAAAAATATATGTTTGCAAGATTTGCATAACAGGAATGAAGATATGAATTATCTAAAATTTGAGTAACACACAAATTATCAAAAAGAGTCCGGCCATATGGCCGGGCCAAAAACCTTGTCTATATATTAATATTAAAGCTCTAAAAAGAGGTATTTTTCTAGCTCTCTTGAAATTCCACGTCATCAACTTATATTAAAATGGAAAATTTCCTCTCCTATTGAAAATAGAAATTATAGCGCTTCTAATTAAAATGGGAATAATTTTTCTATTACAATGAGAATTCCTCCCTTATTGAAAAATAAAAATCTAACAATTCTAATTAAAACGAGAATCCTTCTACCATTAAAAACGGGAATCATCACACTTCTAAATTAAAACGAAATCCATCCCTCAATTAAAAACTGGGTTTTTAAAACTTAATTAAAACAATTAGTTGAGAAATTAAAACAAGTTTATTAGAAAATTTCTATATGTATAGTTATGATTGTTGAACAAGTTTTTAAAAAAACTAGTGCGTATGCACATATCTACTTTCTAGTATTAATATTAAAGCTCCCACAAAGGGTATTTTTCTAGCTCTCTTAAAATTTCACGTCATCTACTCCTATTAAAATGGGAATTCCCCTCCTATTGAAAAGAGAAATTATAGCACTTCTAATTAAAACGAGGATATTTCTCCTATTATAATGGGAATTCCTCCCCTATTGCAAAAAGAAAAATCTAGCATCTCTAATTAAAACGGGAATTTTTCTCCCATTAAAAACGAGAATCACACTTCTAAATTAAAACGGGATCCCTCCTCCAATTAAAAAATGGGTTTTTAAAATTTAATTAAAACAATTTATTGAGAAATTAAAACGGGTTTTAAAACTTGATTAAAACAATTTGTTAGGAAATTAAAACGGGTTAGTGACGAAAATCGGAATCACGATTTGTTAGAAAATTTCTATATGTATAGTTATGATTGCTGAACAAGTTTTTAAAAAGACCGGTACGTATGCATGGGTCTATTTTCTAGTCTATATCTTAATATATATTAAAGCTCCCACAAAGGATATTTTTTGAGCTCTATTAAAATTCCATGTCATCTCCTATTAAAACGGGAATTTCTCTCCTATTTGAAAAAGGAGAATCTTTTTTTTTACAACGGAAATTCATCTCCTATTATAACGGGAATTCCCCTCTTATTAAAACAAATTTTAACACTTCTAATTAAAGCGGGAATCATTCTCCTATTAAAATGGGAATTCATCCCCTATTGAAAAGAGAAAATCTAGCATATCTAATTAAAACGGGAATTATTCTCCTATTAAAACATGATCTCTCTCCCAATTGAAAAAATGGGTTTTTAATATTTAATTAAAACTTCATTTAAAACAATTTGTTAGAAAATTAAAACGGGTTATCGACTAAAACGGTAGTCCCAATTTCTTAAAAAAAAATTTAAATGTTTTCAAAAGAGCCGGTGCATATGCACGGATCTACAAGCAATATTAAATCTCCTACAAAGGGTATTTTTCTAGGTCTCTTAAATTTCACATCATCAACTCCTATTAAAACGGGAATTCCTCTCCTATTGAAAAGAGAAATTCTTTCATTTCTAATTTAAACGAGAATCTTTCTCCTATTATAATGGAAATTCCTCCTTTATTAGAAAAGAAAAAAATTAGCACTTCTAATTAAAATAATCATTCTCCTATTAAAAACGGGAATCACACTTCTAAATTAAAATGGGATCCCTCCCCCAATTAAAAATCGAGTTTTTAAAACTTAATTAAAACAATTTGTTAAGAAATTAAAACGGGTCGGTGAATAATAAAAACAGGAATAATCACGATTTGTTAGAAAATTTCTATATGTATAGTTATGATTGTTGAGCAAGTTTTTAAAAGAGCCGATGCATATGCATGAGTCTACTTTCTAGTCTTTTATATATCTTCCGTATGATTAATTTCATGTTAAGATATTGTAATTGTCTATTTAAACTCATAATGAATTCGTGAATCTAACAAAATGCAAAATCTTCTCATTTTACACAAGAGTTTCTAGCTTAATTTGTTGTGTACCCCTATTTTTATGGGAGATGTTGCAAGTTGGAATCCCACCAAGTGTTGGTTGAGATTTCTTTCTTGTTTAATTATGTGATGGGCCTTTGGGCCAAGTGAGCCTTCGGACTATAGGTATATGGTGTTGCTATGATAGGTGGACTAATGAGCAAAAACAAGTCTTCATGGACAAAATGGAGGCGGTTGGGTCTACTCAAAATAGTGCATTGGCGAGAGCTTTCGGTCTAACTAGGTTCCCTTCGGGATTGGTGAGCTTTCGGGCAATGTAAGCTTTCGGACTAGGGTCCTTCAATGTAACCGGTATGAGTATGCGCCTCTAAAAATTTCAAAAAAACAAAACGTCTCCTCATTTTAGATCTTGTATTTCATATTATTCATCTAGCTATAACAATGATTTATTTCAAACCAAAGTCACTACAATATTTCAAATAGATTCTTAGCCGACGACCACGATTGATATGATTATTCTTTTATAGTTTACACGTCCATATAGAGTTAGTATAAATTGTTTCTAGAGGTTGAGGGGTTCGATTTTTTTTTTCTTATTTCTTGCAAGTTTAATAAAATGCGCGTTAAAAGTCTATTTGCTAGCCTATCTATAGAAGAATAAACCACTAGTTGTACTATACAAGTGTTTTATTGCATCATGAGCTTTGATCTTCATTATTCTCTTTCAAGTTTATACATGATTCACAATCTAGTCAGCCATATATACACCCGTACTATATGTAAATATAATCGAGTACTTCAAGAGATAATCATGAAGATTGTGGTGGTAGAGTCTGTGATATAAAGGATTAGGTGTAATATTGTCCCGATGCAAGCTGTGGTAGTGGAAGTCGGGGTGTAGATGATCAACCGTAGGATGGGCCCAAGGCAAGATATGCGGAGAACTCGTGAGTATAGTATCAGTCCATGGTCTCGCAAGTGCGAGATAGAAACTCTACTCGTGGAAGAAAAGTGAGTGAGGGATGAGAGGACAGGTGGACGACTACGATGAAAGACAAGTGTGTATAAAGAGAACAGTGACAGAGAAAAAGAGGACTTTTGGCAAAACTAGAGAGGCGAGACCTAGGGGAGAGAGGAGAGTAGAGAATTGAACATTAAAGCCCCAATATTTGGCGTCGTCTGTGGGGAACAGAGAGAGCAAAACAAGATACAGATGACAACAGTAGTGAAGAGAGGGGTTGGAAGGCCGAAAAAGGTGGTAATGTAAGAGCCAGAAGTGGAGGTGGTGAGTAATGGAGGAGGAAACCGAGCAGAGGAGATGGACGCAGGTTTGGATGAGACACGGCTCATGCAGGAAGAGATCGTGAGGTTGAGGGAAGAGAATGACGCGTTCAGAAGAGAAAGAGAGAGGGCGGAGGAGGGACTAGGAGAGGAAGCAAGTGAGGGGTCTGATAATGAAGAAGTTATGTCAGACCTCGTTGAAAACCCGATAACAGGCCTTACGATGGAGCAAGTTTAAGAAATTGAAAAACAAGGACCGGGAGGCGAACCTTCAGCAGGCGAAAGTGCAAGGGGGAGCAGCCAGCCAGGTGGTGGTGGTGGATCTGAACCGAAACCCGTTAGTAGACAATATATGGGCATCGGAGGTTCTGAAGCGCTTCAATCAACCCCAGTTCGAAAGATATGACAGCAAGGGGGACCCAGCAGATCACATTCATCATTTTCGACAGCAGATGCCTCTTTAGCAAGAGGCTCGATATGATGGGCTGTTGTATATGATGTTCCTGGCTAGTCTCAAGGGAGGGGCTTCGGATTGGTACTACAGGTTGCCGTCAAGGAGCATACATAGTTTTCAAGAATTGGAACAAGCGTTCATAGATCATTTTATACATCAGAAAAGAAGGGTGGTTGACATCGCGACGTTGTTCAACATTAGGCAAAGATCCGCGGAATCAGTAAGGGATTATCTATACCGATTCAAGGCGGAGACATTGAAGGTTGAAAACATCACATTCATCATTTTCGACAGCAGATGCCTCTTTAACAAGAGGCTCGATATGATGGGCTGTTGTGTATGATGTTCCTGGCTAGTCTCAAGGGAGGGGCTTCGGATTGGTACTACAGGTTGCCGTCAAGGAGCATACATAGTTTTCAAGAATTGGAACAAGCGTTCATAGATCATTTTATACATTAGAAAAGAAGGGTGGTTGACATCGCGGCGTTGTTCAACATTAGGCAAAGATCCGCGGAATCAGTAAGGGATTATCTATGCCGATTCAAGGCGGAGACATTGAAGGTTGAAAACATGGATGAAAGGACCACGGTAATTGCATTTGAAAGAGGTCTGCGACCCAGAATGGGGGTGCATCAATCCGTAGTTAAGAATGAGATCGCGACTCTGCGCGAGCTATATCCTCGGGTGGAAAAATACATAAGGTACGAGGACATAATGTAGAAAGAGTCCCGAAGGTCAGGGAAGACGATACTATCTTTAGAAAAAGAGGGGGATCATCGGAAAATAGAGGCGTCCGATAGAGGAAATGGTGGGTATCGCAGATACTCATCACGATCAGAAAGGAATAGGGAGAGAAAGCCATATCACGAATTGGGGAAGACTCCATTGAATAGGCCATTGAGTGAGATCTAGCCTTTGATAAAAAAAAAATCTTCAGGGATATGAAGGACCTCGAAGCAAACCGATAGAGATGCCAAACAAGCCATACTATGGGTATCACCAGGTACGGAATCATGAGACTAATAAATGTTATGCGTTGAAATGGTTGATTCAAAGGCTGGTAGAAAGGGAAGGATGAGAGAGTTTGTGGTGGATGCCCGAACTAAGGAGCGGGAACCGCCTCAGGGTAGGATACCGGGAACAATTAACGTGATTTTCAGCGGGGAGGTTCTGAGTCACAATGCCCATCCATTGTCACCAAGTACGGTACGGGTTTAAAACGGTGTACTTGAAAAAAAAAACTTCGTTCGTGTTTTAAACGGAACGTCTCAGGAAAAAAACGTAAAAAAACATGGGGCATAAAAAACGGGTTTAAAACGTATAATACGTAAAAGAAACAATAAAAACCGATGATAAAGAATATAATAGATAAGGAGTTTGATTTTTTATAAGAGTGGAAAAAAGAATAAGCACATAAAATAAAAATAAAAATAAAAATAATACAAATAAAATAAAATTCAAATACATGAAAGTATCAAATTATCATTACTCATCCAAATATTATAAATTTTAGATTCAATACCAAAACACGACTCTAAATAAGATACTACTAATTACCAACCATAATGGCATAATCAAGTACTACAAATAAATTAATAACTTTAAAATTTCCAATTATTAATATTCCAAAGCAAAATAGAACTGTCTCAATAAGTCAATCTAACGCCCACTCTTCAAAAAGGTAAACTACAAAACCCCTTTTTCTTCTCGCGTTTTCTTTCAGATTATTATTTAAAAAAAAAGTTTTAATAAAGTTTTAAATGGGAGATTTTCAAAATCTCGGGTTTTAAACGTTTTTTAAGTTTAAAACGCATTTAAAACGCATTTTTTTGAAAAACTTGAGTTTTAAACTGGAACAAGACGCCTTGCCAATATCTCGGGTTTTAAACGCGTTTATTTAAAAAAAAAATGCCAAATTTGGTGACAATGCACCCATCAAGAGAAGATAAAGAGAACTGCAAGTATACAACAGATCAATGAAGTAACGGGAGCGCTGCGACCGAAATCGTGGTCGGCGGAGGGAGGGGATCGAATTGTATTCTCAAGCGCTGATCTCAAGGCTGTCGATTTTCCTCCCACGAAGACGCGTTGGTCATTACGGTCACTATGGGCGATTACATGGTTTAAAGGGTGTTGATTGATTGCGGTAGTGTCGTGAACTTGTTATTTAGAGGGGCCTTAGAGGAAATAAGGATTGATCCAAGGCAGCTTAGATCTCCGCGGACCAATTTGTATGGATATAATGGAAGTATGACAGAGCCTATGGGATAACTCTTGCTGCTCGTGACAACAGGACCGGTAACCGTATTCACTCGGTTTATGGTAGTGGATTCCAACTCTCAATATAATGCCATTATGGGGAGACGTTGGATCCACGATATGAAGGTGGTACCATCAACATACTATCAGGTAATTCGGTTCCCCACTAGGATGTATGAAGTTCGCGGTGATCAAGTGACAGCTAAGAATAGCCATCAGGGGACGGTGAAGGGTATGGTCCGCGGAACAAAAGGAGAGTCATCACACTCCAAGAAGAGGAAGGCATAGCAATTACAGTGTGTTGTCGTGGTGGAGGAGGTGGAGACATCGATGGGACCGAAGACCCTCGATGAGATTGAGATAGTGAATTTGGGAATAATAGAGGAGCAGAAATTTACATCAGTTGGATCCAATTTACTGGAGGAGTGGATGAGAAAGCTAGTATATTTCTTGTCAGAAAATAAGGATGTCTTTGTTTGGGTAATTGAGGATATCACAGGATTAGATCCAGGATTCGCATGTCACCGCTTATATATGAAGGAAGATGCAAAGCCTGTAAGACAGAAGATGAGGAGTATTAGGCCGAAGTATGCTGAGGGGATTCGGGAGAAGGTGACAAGGTTAAAAGAGGCAGGAATAATACGAGAGGTGGAGTTCATAGACTGGCTATCTAACGTCGTCGCGGTACCAAAGAAAAATGACAAAGTTTGTATGTGTGTGGACTTCACAGACGTTAACCTAGAGTTTCTTAAAGATAGTTACCCAATGCCACGAGTGGATGAGTTGGTAGACCGAACGGCAATGTTCAAAATATTTTCGTTCATGGACACGTCGATGGGGTATAATCAGGTAGCGACGTACAGACCGGATCAGGAGAAGACGTCCTTTGTGGTGGAAGGCGGTACATATTGTTATACAAGGATGTCATTCGGTTTGAAGAACGTCGGGGCCACTTTCCAGCGGTTGGGAGAGAAAATGTTCGAGAACAAGATCCGAAAGAGAATTGACATATATATAGATGACATGGTGGAAAAGAGCATGTCGGAGGAAGAACACTTGGAGGGCCTAAGGGAGACATTTAGCATACTGCGGACAAATAATTTAAAGCTCAATCTAGAGAAGTGCACATTTGGGGTGACCATAGGGAAGTTTTTGGGTTACATTGTTACTAATCGGGGGATAGAAGCTAATCCCGAACAAATACAATCTTTGATAGAGATACCCTCTCCTCAGAATATTAAAGAGGTACAACGACTAGCGGGAAGAGTCGCGGCATTGAATAGGTTCATTTCGAAGTCGTCAGACAAATGTAGGCCACTGTATCGATTATTAAGGAGTACCCTAGACTTCGTTTGGATGACTGAATGTGAGGAAGCCTTTCAGGAACTAAAGAGTTATTTGGGCAAGGCACCTTTGCTGTCACAACCGGAACAAGGAGAGAGGTTGTACCTATATCTGGGGGTTACAGAGTATGCAGTAAGCTCAGTCCTTGTCCGAGTGGTTGATAGGATCGAAAAACTGATGTATTTCTAGAGCAAAACCTTGTTGGATGTAGAGACTCAGTACAATAGAGTTGAGAAGTACGCTTTGGCATTGATATTCTCGGTATTGAAGTTGAAACTCTACTTTGAAGCACATTCGGTAGTGGTGGTAACAAATTAGCCCCTCAAGCAAGCACTGAAAGCAAAGAAGTCCGGAAGAATGCTAAAATGGGCGGTGATGCTAAATTCTTATGAAATCCAATATCAAATAAGGACCGCGGAGAAAGCATAGGCAGTGGCAGAGTTTTTGGCGGAGTTCCCGACGAAGGATCCTACTTAGGGGGAAGAGATGATCATGGAGCCCGAACATGAGGGGGGACCAGACCTACTAGATCCATGAGATAAGAGGAATGAATAGAGAGTGTTCACGGATGGATCCGCCACAGATACATGCAGCAGAATAGGGGTCGTATTAGTTACTCCAGATAATGATAGAATAGAACTAACTATAAAGCTGGGGTTTGCGGCAACCAATAATGAATTAGAATATGAGACTGTGATAGTGGGGTTGGGAATGGTAGAAGATTTGGGGGTGGACGAGTTAACGGTGTATTCAGACTCGAACTTTGTAGTATGTCAGGCAAACGGAGGATTCGTCACTAGATGTGCGCAAATGTCGAGATATTTGGAGGTTGTACACAGAAAAGCTACGAAGTTCAAAAAGATCAAATTCATACATTTGGGTCGTGGTGAGAGCAGACATGCGGACGCCCTAGCTTATGGAGCAGACACAATACCGGGGTCTGAAGAAAGAACCATAAAAGTAAGGAGGTTGGAGAAACCGAGCATCGAGAAGGCGGAAGAGGTATGCTAACCGCGGAAGGGGTAGGAGGATGGATGGACCCTATTAAGCACTTTATGTCTGGAGGAGAGATGGTTGATAAGAAAGAGAGGAGAAGGTTGGAACAGACGTCGCAGAGATACACATTGCTAGAAGGAGAGCTATACCGAAAGAATTTTGATGGACCACTGTTGAAATGTCTAGGGCCGAATCTAGCACGAGAGGTACTGGCAGAACTGCATGGGGGAGATTGTGGGAGCCATTCAACGGGAAGAATCACAGCATACCGGCTTTTGACTCAGTGTTACTTTTGGCCCCATATGAAAAGGGATGCGGCAGAGTTTGCTAAAAAATGTGGAAAATGTCAGAGGTTTTCTCAATTAATATTCGCACCCGCCGAGCCGCTGCACAATGTATCAAGTTCATGACCGTTTGCCATGTGGGCCATGGATATTGTGGGTTTGCAACCTATGGCTAGCAGCAAGAGGAGATTCATGCTAGCTGCTAGGTGATTAAATTTTTAACGGGTGAAAGAGGAGATTCATGCTAGCAGCAAGAGGAGATTCATGGATAGAGGCTGTGGCATTGTAACGGGTGAAAGAGGAGCAAGCTAGGTGATTAAATTTTTATGGGAAAATATCATATGTAGGTTTGGACTATCACATTCTATCATAGCGGACAATGGAACATAGTTCACAGGATCAAAGGTGAAAGGTTTATTGCAGGCATACAATGTGAAACAGGGATTCTCGTCTCCCTACAATCCAGAGGGTAATAGACAGGCTGAATCATCTAACAAGACCATAATGAACAATCTTAAGAGAAAGCTGGAGGATCAGAAAGGGGCGTGGGCCGATGAATTGAGTCATGTGCTCTGGGCTTACCGAACTACACCGCGAACTTCCACTAGAGAGACTCCTTTCTCACTAGTTTATGGCATAGAGTCAGTAATCCCGTCGGAAATGGTGGCATCCACGACCCACATTAAGGCTGTTGAGGAGGGTTTGAACTAGGGCGTACTGTCCAGAGACTTGAATTTGGCAGAGGAGAGGACGGACTCCGCACGTGTCAGGCTAGAGGAGTACCACATACACTTGCAAAGGTAGTATAACAAGAAGTTGAAGCCGCGACAATTCCAAGTGGGAGATTCCGTGCTCCGCAGAGTGACTCCAAGTACCAAGAGAGTGAAGGACGGGAAGTTGGGCCTAAATTGGGAGGGACCCTATACAGTGGTGGATGTCAGAGGGGCTGGCACCTACAAGCTGCAAACAATGGAAGGAAAATTGATAGAGAAAGCCAGGAATGTGAGAATGTTGAAAAAGTTTTACACTTAAATGTAATACAGGTTCAGTGCAAGGGACTTGGGTTGTTTGCAAATATATAATACAACGACACTTTTGAGAAATTGATATGGTAACTTATTAAAGGCTTATCAGCCACCGAGAGACAGCAGGGGGGAGGGAGGAGCCCTTCGTGGACATCAAGCTCATCAGCCACCGAGAGACAGCAGGGGGCGGGAAGATGAGTTGCCCCTAACAGGCTTATCAGCCACCGAGAGACATCGGGGGGAAGAGCCTTTCGCGGACATGATGTCCGAATCAAACTGGGGGAAAAATGAGTTGCCCCCAGCAGGCTCATCAGCCACCGAGAGACAGCGGGGGGGAGGGGAAGAACCCTTCGTGGACATGATGTCCGAATCAAACTGGGGGCAAGATTAGTTGCCCCCAGCAGGCTCATCAGCCACCAAGAGATAACGGGGATGGGAGAGAGCTCTTCTTGGACATGACGTCTGAATCACACTTAGGGGCAAGGTGAGTTGCCCCCGGCAAGCTCCTTAACCATCGAGACACAGTGGGAGGGAGGGGGGGGGGAGAAGAACCCTCTGTGGCTATAATGTCTGAATCACACTTGGGGGCAAGGTGAGTTGCCCCCAGCAGGTTCTTCAGCCATTGGGAGACCGCGAGGGGGAATACACCATCGCAGACATGATGTCCAAGTTAAATTGTGGGGCAAAGAGAGTTGCCCCAACGGGCTTTTGGGGAGAAAGGCCCTAGAGCATAGAGTTATGCAAAATATCGATAAAAGAGACAACCGGGAAGCAAGGGTAGAGTACAAGAGGGAGTATCTCATATTATTTTGTAGGGTGCATGTGCCACCATGGAAAGTAAAATATGAATGCAAGAGCAAACAGATTCCAAGTGGGATTAATACTTGATTACTGAAAAACAAAAGCAGTAAAGGATGTAACCATAGTATATGAAAGAAAACATCCATAATGTCAAATACATAACAAAAGGAATACATAATCCACACAAATGGGCACACAAGGTAATATAACCAAATGGAGTATACAAAAAGCCAAGATAGGGAATTCTCAATCGGAGTCTCAAAGTGTTTCGGGGGGGTGGCTCGGTGGAGGTGGTGTCCGCAGCAGAGACTTCCGTAGTAGTAGTTACTGCTTCATTGGTGGTATCTTCCGCGGTGGATCCCAGCACCTCGACTCCCACTGCAGTTTCTGGATTCCCTTATGTAGACTCCTCAACAGGGGTGGACGGCTTCTCGGGAAGAAGGCGTCCCTCCTTAAGAAGTCGAGCATGTTCTTCTTGTATTTTCTTGGCCACCCTCTTGTCTGCTAGGGCCTTGAAACAGCTTTGGAGAGTGACCATGTCCGCCTTGTGCTGTTCTAAAAAGGCGTCGGTACTTTCCTGATGTTGTAGAGCAAGAGTGTCAAGACTGGTTTGGTGCTGCAGGAGGAGGGTTGCACGCTGATGACTTAAGCGATCGTTGACCCCATCCATATATTGCTGGTGGTTAGCTTCCACAGTCGTTAACTCATCTTGAGCCTTGGTTTTGGCTAGGTCCGCGGCTTTTAGCTCTCGCTGGAGTCGAGCACAAGTGGCCCTTAGTCCATTAGGACCACTGGATTCCTTATCCAAGGAATCCACCTTGGCACCAGCGCCAAAGAGACAGCGGATCATGTAGGAGATGTCAAGGCTCACCTAAAAGCAAGAAGGACAATAAGTCAGAGATGAGAGGTGAAAGAACAAGGGCAGAAATAAGAGTTGGTACCTTCTCCCAGTTGGTGTATAGGGAAGTCTGGTGTTGTTCAAAGGTTCCTCCTTCTGCGTGGACCTTATCTTTCAAAAGGTAAGAACCATAGAAGAGAGAGGAGGCCACGACAGGATTCTCAAGAGCGGAGTCCGCGACATTAACCCTATGGTTGCGAACCTTGAAAGTAGGGGCGAACTCTTCAGGAGTGGCATCTTTGCCAGAAGGGAGGCCTTGCTCTTTACCTGGTCGACGGGCAGGCACTGAAAGGGCCGCAAAATCAGTGGCCAGAGTTGTAAGGGTAGGTTCTTCGGACACAGAGGTCCTCGTTCTTTTGCTTGGCGGCCCCTCAGCGGAAGCAACCACTTCAGTGGGCGAGACTTCCATCACTTCATCATCATCATCATCAGCAGCATCGCTGTCAAACAACTTTATTTTGGTGACATCCATGTTAGCGGAGGGAGAGAGTGGAGGGGTATTGGTGTTCCCAAGTGGAAATGGACCTATAAGAGGGAAAGGTTTTTGGAGCGGATGGGGAAAGAGGTTCGCTAAGCACAAGAGCAGTGGGAGAGTGGGAAGAGTCTCGGATGTGGCTGCGGTGGGGACTATAGAGGTGGGAATGTTTCTTGGGAGGAGGCAATGCTCAGGGTATCCTTTCTTTAGGAGGGGGAGGACGGTAAAAGGGAGCGGAGAAGCCTGCGATGGTGTGGAGTGCTGGCACTTCTAATAGCGGAGTACCCGTGGTTGGATGGAGGTTCAGAAAGGCACCTTGGGCATATCCTAGAATACGGAGTCTTTCAAAAATGGGAGAGATTATTGTTCCTGAGTATAATCGAGACTTGGAATCAGACCGCCAACCTGTAAGGAAAGACATCTGTAAGACCGTTAATAACATGGGTTAATTGCAAGAGGGGAAGGAGGTTATAGTAAGACTCACCACTGGATTGAAAAGCAAGATGGTTAAGTGTCAACTCGGAGGGGAGGTCCGCGGGCAAGAAATTCCCAGACATATACAGCGGGTAGTGATGCCACATTTTATCAGAGGTGGTGATGTGGAGGACAAATGATTTATTTTTTAGAGCGGACACAAAAGGATTGGTACCCCACACTGACGTATTTGGTACTTGTCTTTATGAAATATTGAGAGATAATATCGCGGTATGATAGTTTGGGATCACCCGACCTATTGTAGTAGTTCACAACATACATCAACCTCCAGAAGTTCCCAATGCCTTGGCAAGGAGGGATGTTGAAATGATTTGCACACCTCAATGTCTAATAAGGTGAGGGAAAGCCGCAGCCCGGCGACAATCTGACCCACGGAGACTACAAGAGACCCCGGCCACCGGGGAACTAGATAAGGGTAATAGGTGATAGATGGCACATGTTCTAGATGGATGTTAGCGGGGATTCCATAGGCAGCCCTAATCACATCCAAATTAGGTCTACGACATCGGTGTGATAGAGGGATGAGTTGCCCAGATGTGGACGGGACCGCAACAACGACCACTGGAGGGGGAGAAGCCACCTCTGTAGACCAAGAAGAGAAAGAGTCCTCGGAGTCCGATGCCGACATTGAGAGGGGAAGATGAACAGACTCAAAGAAAGGGAAAGACTCAAACAGTTACTATGTAAAGGGAAGGAATGAATTAAAGAAAATCACTAAGACAAAAGGGATAGGGAAATGACAAACCTGAATTGGAATCCTAAGAAAGAAGAGTTGAATCAGAGCAATTACCGAGGGTCTAAGTGGATCGGAGTGTGTGGGAAGAGGAGGAGCTGTTGGAGAAAGAGAGGAGTATAGCGAGAGAATAACAAAATGAAGAAAGTAAGGGAGAAGAAATAAGCAAGACTTTAAATAGAGGAAGGGCAAAAGAGTAAAATCCCTAGGCAAAGAAACTGAAGAGTCAGCAGGTGGTTTAATAGAGGGGTGATAAGCACCCAAAACTGTAATATTAAACCTCGAGAGACATAGCATTTTGGTCAATTATGTGTTTAATAATCATGTAATAATTATATTTTCGTACTTTTGCAGGTTTCCGCAATTAAAATGAAGATAGTGATAAAACATGCATCAAAGTACGTGAATCGCGGGGAATATTTGAGTTTCCCACTCGACCTCGTGAAAGCCGAAGTTTCCAAAAGAACGAGCCAAGTCCGCGTAAACGGCCCACATATGAAGAAGCAGAAACTTCCGATGCTCGATCGGATAAATCTAGGTGCCGACGTTGGCTAGTGAAGCCGCCAAGTACAAGAATCTGGGAATATTGGAATTCCCGCCAATCCCCGTGGTAAAAGCCCAAACAAAGCCCGACTAGAGCCGGGTTTCCAAAAGAACGTAACCAAAGGCGTAACGGGCCACATATAAAGAGGCGAGGAAACTTCCGGCTCAAATCGATAAATCTAGGTGCCGACGCTGGGCTAGTGAAGTCGCCATAGCGACGAGCTTAATTTAACTCGCGCAAAGGACAAAAGTCGTGAAAACGCCAATTTTGGCGCATAATCGACACACTAAGTGGACACATTATGCGAGCCCGTAAGACATGATGAGTCAAAGATAGGCAGGTGGCAAATGATGGTTTCAAATTGATGCCACCTTGCAATGAGAGAAGACACGCACTGCTCAATATGGAAATGAAATAAAGCAAAAGGACAATTATAAGGCTAAAGCGCATTTAAACAAGAAATAAGTTTTGTTTCGTAAACAAAACTTTGTCACGTGAAAACAAAACCCTCGACATTCAAAGTTTTGAATGTCTCAATGGAGTAAAATGTACCAAAACCAAATTTAATGATCCTCCGGACATCCGCCTATATATATGAGGGCTTCGCCTTCAAGAAGGTCTTCAAAGATATTAATGCTTTAGCTACGCTTTTAGTTTTTCTTCAAGACTTACCTTCGCCATTTTTATTTCAAAGCAGCCTTAATACAAGAAGTTATTTTACCCTTAATAAATTTCATTTCTTTTCTTGTTAATTTTCGTCCCGCATTTATTTACTTAATGTATACAGCAAATTTTATTATTCCTCGCTATGATGATGAGCTAATTCTCGTGGGGAGTGGTTATCTTCGCC
Organism: Coptis chinensis; assembly: GCF_015680905.1. Lineage (NCBI taxonomy): Eukaryota > Viridiplantae > Streptophyta > Magnoliopsida > Ranunculales > Ranunculaceae > Coptis > Coptis chinensis. Next base: position 77,204,452 of record NC_141463.1, on the reverse strand, counting down.
GCCGGTGAAAACCGGATTGACTTCGTTAATATTCTAGAATCACTACTTAGGAATTAGGCATAGAATTAACATCCGTCCCAAAATGATCGAGATCGCACAAAGTCGAGGCCGATGCTCAGAATATTTCGCTCCAAAAAATAAAATGTGTCACTCTCTCAGTGTCGACGACTCCAATTCGGCCCAAATTTGATGTGAACTTCAGTGCCGTGAGCGGAGATAATATACCGTAGAGATGTGGTATTATTAAAACTCCTTATGCTAGTGAAATGCACCTAGAGATGTGGGCATGCACTAGGGATCAATACTCGACGCCGCCTCCAAACGACTAACTAGAGATGTAGTGATTTGGTAATAAAACTGTTGAAAAATGATTCTTGCATGAGCATGATTAACTCTCCCTGTTTCTCTACATTTCGTTTACCTATATTTAATCACCGTGAGTAATTTACATTACCGCTAATTTAATTAAAACCAACTAAAAAGAAACCTAAAATCCTACTCACTTAAAGTTGTAATTCCGGGTTGTGAACCTATCCGAGCCCTAAGGTTTGGACGATCCCTTACTCAACCTATCCTACCAATCCCACGTGAGTAAGGTAACTTGACTAAAACGTACGACTATACGGACGTTGGACTTTGGACTTTGGACTTGGACTTGGACCTCGGACTTTGGACTGTGGACCTCGGACTTAAGAAATAAGTAACTAAAAATAAATAAACGTGAGTAAAATAGCGTTTTATCAAATGGCGCCGCTGCACGCCGAAGGACTCTGGGCTTAACGTAATAACTGGAATACATCCATAAAAACCCCTCCCTTACCTCATCATCTTTTTAATTTTCATTTTCGCTATAATACTAACTCTTTACCGTAATTTTTTCTACTAACAAATAACCGCGGAGCCAAGTTGTTTATTTTCATTAGCATGATCTAAGTAATTCGTAGGAATTTGAAGTACTAAACAGACAAAAGAGTCTCGGACGAGACTGAATTAGTAAGCAAGTTTAAACTAACCCTCGAGTATCAACACCGGGTTTTCGTCTGTGCCACTTTCCTTTTCGCACTTTTGGGCTCTTTGGTCCGCTTTTTCTAGTAGCATAAGCTCTGAGTAGTCGATCGCTATACGAGGAATCGCGGGACCTTCGTGTTTCAAACTCTTAAACTCCTCAAACTTTGTCGAGGATATTATTCGCTATAACCCGCTTTTACCTCGATATTTGTATGTTAACATGAGAACTCGTGCATGTAAAGGTGGTTCACATCACATATTCATGAACACAATTAATATGATTCAGATATATTTTGATATACGCAGAAGCACCAAACCACTTGCTTAGAATATTTTTGTATGTGTATGTTACATCAATTCACATACGCGGTATTCAATTGCATGAGTTCGTTCTTGACATTCCCCTAACTCAATGATAACTTACACATAGTTGCATGTATAGGTAATATAGATTTGCATGGGTAGACTTTCTGCGTAAACTAGTATATGTTAGTTAGTTTCTATTTTGGCATCTATCGCTTTTAATTGCATATTTCGTGAATCAAGTCTCCATAATACACTAAAAAAAAAAAAAAAAAAAAAAAAAATTAAAAAAAAATTAAAAAATTAAAAATATTAAAAAAATTAAAAATTAAAAAATCATAGTAATTAAAAATTTTCATCTAAATCATCTTAATAACACCCCGCATAATACACCATCACAAATCATCCTATTCCATCAGTGCCTAGGAAACTTGAAAAAAAAAAATTGAGGTTGCCTAATTAAGGAACGTGCTAGCACTAACAACCTCCCTCAATTCTCGGAGACTCGTCTCTTTGGAATATTCACACGCTATCCTAGCTTCCCTCGCCGAAGTTAGCAAATACCGTAGAAGGCGCGGTTTCAACTCCCTCCTAAAACTCCAGCCATTATTCGTTCCTTTATGAGCACTAAATTAAAATTTATATTTGTATGAGACTACGGTCCGGTAAACATAAGGAATTAGAACTTACATATCATCGCCGAAAATACAAGAAACAACCGCTTATGTTATCTCCTAGGCATAGTTCCTCCTCCGTAAATCAACCTCACAAACATCTCCGTTTCCATTATCTCCTTTAATTATGGTTGAAGAAAACCTCACGGTCGAGAAACCCCTTTCGATTTCTATATCGCCTCTACGTGGGAAGGACTCGCTTTCGCATTAAACTCGCGCGATTGTAGGTGATTTTCGTGATTCCGCCAAACATTTTCGGTTTGTTACCGCTTACCATGGTTTAGACCATGAAAACCGTGATAATCATCTTCGCCGGATGCAACAAGTAGTCACCACTTTCCGCCATCCGATGTTACTAACTAACAAGTCTTACTTAGGTTGTTTCCCTTCACCCTAGCCGACAAAGCTTCGGTTTTTGCCTCACGGACAAGCGCCGCCAATCCATTGACACATGGGCCAAACTAGTTCAAGCATTCATGATAAAGTTCTATACTCAAAAGAAAACTACGAAATGCTTCAAAAGATTCAATTCTTTCGCCAAAGACCCCTGTGAATCCTTTTCGGAAGCGGAGCAGATTTATCGATCTACTAATGTCCCCATCATCAACTCGACATCATTTGTATTAGTCCGTTTCATTTTTAATGGTCTCTCCGACCATCAAAAGGAAACATTAGACATCATGAACGGCGGTTGTTTCATGGACAAGGGCGCCTTGAAGCATACACTTTTTCTTGAGAAACGTGCCTCACGGCACCCATCGGGGAAACACCGATTCTTCTAGATCTTCTAAAGACACTCCTACCAAAGTTACATCTATGTTCGAGGTCAAAACCCGATCCGAATTAAAACTCTAATCGAGACCTTAAACAAAAAGGTCGATGCTCTTTCGGTATAAGTAAATGAACAAAACCCAAACAGTCATGGCTGCCAACGCTTCCCCATGCCCTCTTTGCTTAAGTCCCGAAAGCACGATTCTTATTGTCCTTTGGTATATGAGTGTCCTCCCTAACCTTTTCAAGAGGCTTTGTGCTTTCAACATCCCTAACGCACCTTTGGCGACAACATCCGAATTTAGCTTGGGCACCCCCGCCCAACAACAAGCTCCTCCAGTGGCAACAACGCTTCTGTCGACCACCCGCATAATTACAATTCCTATCGTCAAGGAAATCCTCCACAATTTCAGCAAGGGCAAAGTAATTTTCCCAACAACGCAAATATGGGATACCAAAACAACCGCGAACCTTTGTTCCCGCTTAACCAAGGATATGGCTACCAAAATCAACCCAGAATAATAACCGTGGAACTAGTTCCCCGCCTCCTTTGGTATTAATCCACGGTACCGATAAAACGGCTGAAACTTTCCCCGACATACATGAATCAACGTAATCAAATCCTAGCTTCTATCCAACAAATTTCTTCACCGTTAGCTCAGATAAAAGTCAAAAGGCGCGGTTCCCCGCCAAGGTTTCCAAACCCTAAGCCTACAAACACTGCCTTTGAACTCAACAATGCACCAGACCTAGTAATCCAAGCCAGGGTGAGGTGAATGCCATTACCACTCTTCGTTCCGGCCGAACCATCGACAATAATATACGATGATGCGGACGAGGAATCGACGGAAGCTACGACCGTTGCCCCGCCGACTCTACCTCGAACCTATAACGGACGGTTGTACCTTTAAAATCTACACCCACGCCCCTAGGAAAAGATACCAACGATCCTTATATACGCCGATTCCGTCAAAAGCTCCGTCCCCGCCCGCTTTTGGTAAAGAACAAACGCGGATTTTAACATTTTGATGAGATCCGTGAAACCTTCAAAAATTTGACCATAAACTTACCTTTCCTAGATGCGCTTAAAGCATTTGCCCAAGCATGCCAAGTTTTCAAGGACATGTGCACCACCAAACGACGCATCTAATGTACCTCAACAAGCCGTTCCTCATCGAAAGCAGTTTCCCTCGACACTACCAATGGTGTGGTAAAGTACAGGACCTGTGTCGATTAACCGTACCTTGCACGCCATGCACAAGTATACCGCTACTGCACTTTTAGACCTAGGTGCCAGTGTCAACCTACTTCCCTACTACTTATTTAAGCAGTTAGGTCTTCATGAACTAAAACCTACCAACATGACTTTGCAACTCGCGGATCGTTCCATCAAATACCCAAAAGGCATAGTAGAGAACGTTATAGTAAAGGTCCAAGATTTTTACTACCCAGTGGATTTTGTCATTCTAGATACTGAAGTAGCCTGCGTGACTCCATCCCTATCATCTTGGGACGCCCTTTCCTTGCAACCGCCAACGCCTCATAAATTGTCGGGACGGTTCAATGACATTGTCTTTTCGAACCTTTTCATCGAACTCAATGTGTTCAAATTAATGAAACAGTTTCCATCCTATAATGGAGGGCTTAGATTAGCTTGGTTGATAGTCCGGAACATGATTATTTCACAAACTCTTTTCCCCTTGACGCAGATACACCAATTTCTTTCTTTTGATAATCCGGAGTTTGACGATGACTCAGTACATAAGGGATGTCCATGCATTATTAGAGTCTGTACCACTATTTGACCCTAATGCTTCGGTGCAAACTAATTCAGAAGAACCAGATTCGGCTTCTTTTCCATCAAGAGATGATCCCTCACTTAATCCTTGATCCCCAATCCTCCAACTCCGGATTTGAAACCTCTACCCCCTGATTTGAAGTACGTACATCTCGATCCCGATGGTAGTCATCCTATAATAATTTCTGCTCACTTAACTACAGACGAAGAGACAGGGTTGATCCATGTCATTCAGGAAACCGCCCGCTTATCGGATGGTCCTTGGATGATATCAAGGAATAGACCTAGCATATGCACGATCGTGATACATCTTGATGACGCACAAAGACATCACGAGAACCACAACGCCTTTAATCCCGCCATGAAGGAAGAAGTGAGAGAGGAAGTTCTCGTTTTTGATGCTGGTATCATATACCCTATCTCGATAGGATCGGTTAGTCGCCCACGTTGTTCCTAAAAAGTCCGCATTCAAGTTGTGCAAAATGAAAATGGTAAATGCATCTCCACTCGCATTCCTTTGAAATGGAGAATTTGCATTGACTATCGCAAACTTAATGCCGAACCCGTGAAAGATCATTTTCCTCTCCCATTCATTGACGGATGCTAGAACGCGAAATGGGTCATGCTTACTACTGTTTTTCTTGATGGCTATTCGGATACTTCCAAATTGTCATCGATCCCACCATCAAGAAAAGACAACTTTCACGGTCCCTTGGAACCTTTGCTTACGCATCTAATGCCTTTTGGTCTTTGTAATGCCGTGCACTTTCCAATGTGCATGCTTCACATTTTAGTGATATGGTGGAACGTTATATGGAAGTCTTCATGGACGACTTTTCCATTTACGGAAATTCCTTTAACGATTGTTTATCCAACCTTTCCAAAGTCTTAACGCAGCTGGCATAAGAGAAAAATCTGGTACTCAATCGGGGAGAAGTGTCATTTCATGGTTACCAAAGGACTTGTTCTAGGTCATATTGTTTCAAAAGACGGATAGAGGTTGATAAAGCTAAAATTGTTAAGATTTCTTCACTACCCTTCCTAACGCACAGATTCGGGATATCCGTGCCTTTTAGGCCACCGGTTTTACAGAGATTCATTCAGATTTCTCTAAAGTTGCTCGACCTTTAACCAATCTCCGCTTAAGGATGCAGATTCGACTTCAATTTCAATTGCAAACAAGCTTTTGATACACTAAAACTGCTCTAACTACCGCCCTATTATTCAACCCCTCGATCGGGTCTCAACCATTCGAATCGATGGGTGACGCTTAGCGACTTTGCTATTGGTGCCGTATAGGGCCAACGACGCGATTTTAAAACCCGCTTGTCATTTATTACGCTTAGTAAAACTCTTTAACGACGCCAACGTAATTATACCACAACCGAGAAAGAGTTCCTAGCATTGTCTATGCTTGATAAGTTTCACTTCCTACCTAGTTCGAACATCAATTCATAGTATATACCGACTCATGCCCTTACCGCCAAAAAGGACGAAAACAACGATTGTTACCGGATCCTTCTCTTACAAGAATTCACCTCGAAATCAAAAACAAGAAAGGTTATCACTTTCCATGTAAAGCCTCCTAAGAATTTGGTGTCTCTCTAAATCCCTATTCCTAGATGGTTCTCGATTTATGTATATAATAGACAATCCAATCTGATAATAAATTCATGCAACAATACAATAAATCCATGTAATAGCTCGGTAATCGTTTGTCATTTTCCTACATTTCCAGAGTATATATACAAAAGTAAGTAACAAGTTATGAGTGAAAAAAAATGTAAACAGTAGAGCATATCATCACTAATTATTTTACCAATATCAACAATAGAGCATATCATCACCATGGTCGAGGGATGACCAGAAATATATGGGCTTACCAAGTTCAAGTATAAAAACACCCAGTTGCTAGAAACTAATTATCTGATAATTGTTCATTATTGCTAGAAACTACTATGTTTCTCTGTTTCTCTTTTATCCATTTGAAATTTGATGGAGACAAATGTAATGTTATGGCGCTAACTTAAGAGCCTACATAGGATTAAACTGTTCCAAGTTTAGCTCACTGAGATTTCTCGAACTAGATTATAACAAAATAATGAATTTCTTAAGATTGTGGATAAACTTAAAACATGAGTGCCTTCATGACCTCTACCATTACTACTGGTAAGTATCAACCTTCATGACCTATACCATCACTACAAGAATACTGAGTATTTGCCACGGCCATTAACCGTGGCTAAAGACTTTTTGCCACGGTCAAAAGCCGTTGCATGACAGTAGCCAATGCGCCTGTGGCTAACTTTTTGCCACGGCTAATGGCTGTGGCCAAAGCTTGCCTTTTTCCCACGGTTTTGAACTGTCCCAAGAGCCGTGGTAAATAATCCTTTTGCCGCAGTTGATGTCCGTGGCTAATCCTTACATGAACAGTGGGTATTTATTTTGTGCTAACTGAGTGTATTGTTTGGCCACAGTTTAAAGCCGTGGCAAATGTTTTAAGATATTTAAAAAAAATTTGGTCTCACTTTTTTATCACGCTTGCTGTTCATACAACAATCTAAGAAAACCCAATTGAACAATAATTCTCAACAATTAAACATGGGTTTCATACACAATATGTATTGTACATATCATAGAACCCATTAGCAATCAAAACTTGCATAAATAACAAATATAAGAAATTGGAAATATACTACTAAGAATGACTCCCAAAAAATATGAAAACATCACTATAAACGGCACCTAAACTCGTTGGACTATGTTCCCGACCATATATACACAATGCATCAACTATTTTCGATCAAAATCTACATATTTTGGTTAAGCTTCTCTGTACCTCATCATGTATCTTGTCGTAGAGAGTAGGCTTTGAAAATATATCTACAGCCATATAAAAACAAACATTAGAACTTGAACTACATATATTCTCATAGAAAATTGTGTGATATAGCAATTCAAATATAAGGAAAAATCACTAACCATTACGTGTTGTAACCGTTGCCAAAGTCATAATTGTAATTAGTCGTTGACACCAACTTCTTTGCTCAACTTATATTTCAAACGGCCTAGGTGAGTCAATCCAAATGAGATATAATAAAAGCCAAAATCATGGAATATGAAAACTGTAAAAGCCACCCTTATTTATAGTTTCGGTTGAGAGAGAGGAAATGAATGTGTAGAATTCAATCCAAGTTCTATTACAATACCATACTAGCAGGTATTGTTCAAAGGTACATACTCTTCATCTTATAGTTCACCTAGGCAGTTACAACATCAACCAAGGTCTGGTATTGCCTTTGGTAAGTTCTCATTTGAATTGGGTAGGTCAAAATATCTAATAGACCTGCTATCATGCATTCACTTGCAATTTACTAGAAAGGTTAGTTCTAGTAGTAAGTTAACTATACTAACATCATTATAACCTAAGAATGAATGAAAAATCCCAAATACATGCACCATACTATAATGCAAACCAATATACCTATTTGCTTTTCCGGATTCCTAAGTGTAAATGTGAGCTTCAGGCACACTACAAGAATACAAACAGAAAACAAGCTATAGTTAAGCTCAAAACAAAAAAATGAACTCACTTAAAATGAAATATAGTGAAAAGAAAATTTGGGCCAAGTACACTAACGTCATTCTAAAGCTTCAAACTAATGCTAATAGCAAGCATCAATAAGCTCACATTTCACACAAGATATTTATGGGAGAAAGACACAAAATAAGGCATAGGATTTCGTAACAAACTTCATAATAATGATATTACCTTTGCATTTATTGAACCACTAATAGACCACAAAAGTTCTTCAACTACCTAAGCCAAAAACTTTTGAGTAACCAAACATTAGCTTAATAATAAACCTTTCACATCCTGCACAGATTATTTTAACTTGTGTGTGTGTGTTTTTTTTGGTGTGTGTGGGTGGGGGTGTTAAATAAGCCTAAAAACATATTCAATGGAGATCACATTCACGTGAGCCAGATGGATCAACACAAACTAGATAATTGATTTATAATCAGAAGATAAGCACGTGGTTTGGTGAGACCACCTTTAGGAATCTTGTAATACATGTATGAAGCAAGTTAATGATGAAAACTTCAAAGAAAAGCTCAAACCTTTGTTGTAAGAACTGGGAAAGACTTCCGCAGATTGAATCGCATCTTGTGAAGACAGAAGCAAAGAAATAAAATATATCAGTCAATTTATTACGTACCAAACAATTAATTAAATAGCAACCATATATTTTATGCTGACGATCAAACCTCGAAACCAAATTTTGATAGGGTTCCAATTCTCGTCCTGTCATCTTCTGAATTCCATTTGAGATGATATCTTGAACCAATTTGAGATACATGTATTTTCGTGTTTTTCAAAGATCATCTTTTGGGGGAAGAGGATTTATCAATCTCAAGTTTAGGAATTTGAACCATTACTAATATCTCCATTGTTAAAAGTAACAGATTTCCCTGCATCGTCTCACATGAATATAGGAAAAATATGAAAGTAGAATGTTGTTTTCTACTAATAGGAAAGAAGAGTACCATGGCTGATAGATCGAATGATCAATTGGAGGCATGAATGTGTCACATTCAATGCTAGTCGACATCATCACATTCAGGAGCATTGAGCGCCTCCCTACAGTCAAGTTCATCAATATCTCTCCCAACAGAAAATATATTGTCACCACTAATGGAATAAGTAACAACATACTTACTTCAATATCTGGCCACCACCAATTACGAACACCTTTTTTCTATTGACGGACAATAGGAGAGTCGCTAATAACTCCAGAGCGTAAGTCATGCTTCCACATATGACAACATTTTCAGCAGTAGCAATATCAAAACTCGAATCCAGTAAGCACAACATTTAGGCGATTGGGCAAAGGTCTTTTTCAGGAGGTATACTTTCCCATGTTTTCCTCCCTATTATGATTGCATTCCTTTTCCCGTGATCCGACGCGAACCATTGTAACCTCTTTAAAAATTTAAGGTCGACGGTAAGTTCCGGTAACTTCCCATCCTTACCAATGCCCATAGTCCGAGTTGTAGCCACAACAACTTGATAGGACCTCAAAGGATTTGAACTCCCATTCGAAAGGTTCACAACTATATCAGCACCAACCATTCTATCAATCGACAAAGAGCAAACTCCTGTACGTGATAGTGTGAAAAACATGCAATGGGTGAATGGTTTTTCCTGGTGACGGAATTTAATGACAAGAAAAAATAGCTCCGAACAGCAAGCCAACAAGTAATATAGTGCCTAGAGTGTACTATGAGCATGGAAGAAGCTAGAAACAATTATAAAAACATAATGCAACACTTTCACATGTCACTTATTTGTTCAAAGATCTAGGAATGTCTAACTAATCCACTTAGTTAACTAGAATGTCAATGACCAATGTGTCTCCCTAGAGAGATGAAACATACTGCATAAGCAGATATTGTCACATACATCCATTATTCCACGCATCCATTACTAAGATTAAAGGATAGTTTGGTGTCATGTCAGGCTATTAGCCATCAACTCAAAAGACGAAACCTACAATGTCCCTGATAAGTAAAAATAGACTGATTGACAACGTGAAATTAATCATTGACTCACTAAAACCTTGCTTAAATAGTCAAATAAACTACAATAAAGATCACAAATAATGTGAGTGAAAGAAAGAGTGGGTAAAAAATCAAACCTGAAGAAAGATTTGTTTGGGGACTGAAACCAATTTGATTTCTTTCTACCAATAAAAGTTACGATTGTAAATTATGAAAAATTACAACAGTGAACTGCCGAACTCATATCTGTGATGGCGTGATGGCATGAGAGAGAGAGATGGGAAGAAAACCAAGCAAGAGGGTTTACCCTAATGCTATTTTGTCGAATATTTCGCAGTGATACATTTCATTTCGTGCACCTTTATTTTTCAAGAGATCAACGGATACAAAAACACAGATTTACATCAACGGTTCAAAGAAAAAGAAACATGACCGTGGCCAAAAACTCACCTAAACTCAAAACCACACACGTAATTAGCCACAGCTGCTAAAAGCTTTAGCCACGGCTAAAGACCGTAGATACTCTGCCACAGCCGTAGACCGTGGCTAAAGCTAACTTGTACCTGTGGCCAAAAGTCATTTTTCTTGTAGTGCATATGAGCATGTTCTACTGGATTCACGAGTTCAGGCTCTTTTATTTCCAGGAACGTATAATCTCTCACAATCATTGCTTGTACACACATGCAATTTTTTCTCTGATCCCAAAGTTGAAATTCTCGCATTACCATGAAAGGAACCAAAGACATATAAGAAACCTAAACAAGGAAACTGGAAGGCAGTCCATTAAACTAGCCCGGAATATTTTCTTTAAATCCGTGAATCGTAAGTGAGTAGGTCCAAAAGATGGTGCTACTAAAGCAACGAGAGAAGGTAAGCCACGTTCAACGGCTTTTGTTGATAAAACAGTTCAAGTCGCGAAGAAAAGTTTGAAGAGAGCTTGGTTCACTAAGGGTGTTTCGTGAATAAACAACCAAAAGCCTTATCCAAATTGAAAGGGGGAAAAGATACTTTCAAGTGTGGAATTTTCAGTTCACACTTCAAATGGTTTGTACCATCTTTCAAAGCCGCACATCACTCAATAGCTCAATGGAACACTGTTCACATACTCCGTAACCCAAATCCTATTAGAACTAAAGCACACCCTCTCTTTACTAGAGAGATGCTCAAACATGAAAGAACTTAAGCAAATTCACACCCATATGCTCAAAATAGGACTAGTTCTAGATACCATCCAGCCATTTGTTAAATTTATGTGCATTATCAAGTAACTTGTAATTTTAATTATGTGATTTAAAGAGACTAGCTTGTAACTTGTAAGCAGTTAGGACTGACATTGTTTGTTCAAACAAATACCGCATTTCATATGGTCTGAATCCTTTGGGATTGTTCACATTCATCTCTACGCTTTAAAGATTTGAATAATATTTGATTCTCTTTGTTTCTCATTAACTTTTTTATTTAAAAGATTCCTCTTGTTTGGGTTTTGGCGGTGGAGATGGTTGCATGAAAGAAGAGAGTAGCTTTATCAGCTGTAGCTTATCTTTTTGTTCTCGGTAATCTAGTGTTATGGCTCTAACTTAAGAGCCTACTATGCTTCATCAACTATGCTAGTTTTATATGGTAAACCACATGATAGATAATTTAACTATGTTCTTGGTTCGATCTTCTTACCCAGATTGTCCTTTTCTCTACTACTCTACTAACAAATTTTAAACATTTTCATCATATTTCTCTTCTCAATTGGTACAAATTGTACCATATATCGCCATCTACCCTATACCCAAGAAGTAGTATTTGAAAGAATACTTAGGTGACTATGCATCTGCACAAGTTTCCTTTTAGTATCTTAAATTTTTTGTTATTGTTTAACTATACTAATCTTTCGCTGGTGTACATTTCAGGAGGAATCAAGAACTCATTGAAGAACTAAGTAGTACTCCAAAGATCGGGGTCCAAAGAAGTCTATTTTCCTACTGAGTTCTTGCAAAGCTTTACTACTCAATCGTTGGTTTGTTTCTAGAAATTTGTGTTCCTTGTTAACTTTGTAGCATATATACCAAGGGGCTATAAAAGAATACTATCTATCTGACTCTCTCGAAGTCTATATAACTATGTTTTCAACCTTATCTTTGAAAGTCGATGCTTTCGGCACAATTGCTAACGACTCCTACATATTGTTGTTAAACTTATAACTAAAATAACCTTAATACTGGGGTAATAAATTTGAAGGGAGAAATCTAAACGCCTTCAACATGAACGGAGAGAGAAAAAAAAGGCCAAAGGATAAGTAGCAATACCAAAGAACTGCGAGGAGTATCACCGCTAGTACAAAATGTTTTTGAACCCACGCACCTAGTATTTTCAAGAAAATGACTTTGGCGTATCAATGAAGAGAAAACAATGAAAATTAAAGAAGAAGACTTTGTGTATCAACAAAGAAGAAGACATACAATGAAAAAAAAAAGACTTTCTGTACCTTGTTGAACTTGTTGGAAAAGAGAATATGTTTGAGGTAGAGCGATGAAGCTTGGAGAGTGGAGTTGTTAAATAGATTTGAGCGTAACAAACCCAACTATTCTCGGCAACTAACTTTGCGAGAATTCCCCCAAAATCTTATTCCCGTTTCTCACGCAATTGGGTGCGACTTCAAATACAGTCGAACGTGGTAGTCCTATTCTCATGGGAATTCTAATTCATGCAGTTGTTTTTACCAAACAGCCCATAAGAATAAGAATGGTAATACCCACGAAAACTAGTTAGGGGCCATTTGTTTTTGCCTCTTATAAGACCTTGAGGTCTTATAACCTCTTATAAGATGTGACCCAGTGATTTTGGACATTTTTTTGGTTTGTTTTTTGCCTCTTATAAGAGGCATTCTACTAGAAATGTCTTATAAGAGGCTCCAATTCTATAAGTACCAAAATTAGATCTACTTCAATTCTATAAGTCTTATAACTTGAAAAATGACTCAAACACCCCCGTCCATATACCCCTAGCCTCATTTCTCTCTTCTTCCCTTTTCATTATCTTATTTTCCAAATAACTCTATTACCCTAGCCACCACCGACTACCACCACCACCACCACCACTGCTGCCACTACCACCACCACCACTACCACCACCATCACCACCACCATCATTACCTCCACCACCACTACCATCGTACTATTAAGACTATCACCACCACCACCACCACCACTACCACCGTACTATTAAGACCAATATCATTACCTCTACTACCACCACCACCGTACTATTAAGACTATCACCACCACCACCGTGCTATTAAGACATCCACCACTTCTACTACCACCACCATCACCGTGCTATTAAAACCAATATCATCACCTCCACTACCACCACCACCGTGCTATTAAGACCACTACCACTACCACCGCCAATTAAGGTAGTTTCCTAAAATCGATATTCTAATTATCAAAATTGATTTGAAACCGAAAATCAAACTATACGTTTATTTCAAATTAATATATTCAAGTTAAATGTGATGTAAAGTAGGGTTATATTTGTCAAATAACCATCTATATATAAGATGTCATGTATTTGTTTTTTCTATTTTTAAAAGTGCTTATAAGAGGAACTTAAAATTAAAAACAAACCACTTTATAAGACCATCTTATAACACATGGTCTTATAAGACCCTCTTATAACTTAACCCAAAAAAACAAATAGCCCCTAATGTGAGAATTCCCAGGGTTGCCAAACGTACCTTGAAGTTCTAAATCCACATAGAACCAGGTTTTTCAGGCTAGGTAATGAAAAATTGACGAGTAATTCTATCATTATATATATATATATATATATATATATATATCAAAACCCTTCGATATGAGTTTAAGAGTGGCCATGTTTTTCGATTGAAATAGGGAGTGGGTTGCATGTAGCCATTCAAAGTGTGGAAGGAGATGTTGATTATTTTCACCTTCCTCTTCAAAACCCCATGTAACGGTTTATGAACAAACTTGTTGCAATTATGAATTGTGAACTAACAATATATAGTATATATGTTTCTTTGGATTATAATTTTAAATTCTAACTCAAAAGTACAAAACGTTAGGCCTTGATTATATAATTTCAATGGCGTGAGGAATGTGCTTCTAATTTAAAAAAATAAAATAAAGGAGACTAGATATAATTTTAGTGACATGAGGGGGAGTGTTGCTTTATTAGAACAAACTCCATTTTTATTATTGATTTAGAATAGCCTCCATTAATCAGGACATTAAATTATATAATTATCCCCAATTTATTAAAATTTATAAGAGCTTTTATTATGTCATTGAAGCTTTGCCCCTAACATTTTTATATCACTTCTTGAATCACAATAAGAATCCAAGTAAACCAGGCTACCTATGGATCTCGAGAGATGGGTTTGGAGACTTAAAAAACCCAAATTTACTTTCATATATATTTATATATATATATATATATATATATATATATATATATATATATATATATATATATATATATATATATATATATATATATATATATATATATATATATATATATATATATATATTTTTTTTTTTTTTGAAAGATGTTGGGATTTTGCAAATCCTTATCGTATTATAACCTTTCATAAGTTAACATTACATCATCCTCTACCATAGAATTCAACTTAATATATAAATAAAGGAGGGATAAAAACAACATGCTCCATATTTTTTGCCCTTAAGAGAGAGTTTTGCAAGGTGATCTACAACTCTATTTTTCTTCTCGAATACATGGATAAAAAAGACATCAACTAAGGAAAGCATAAGTCTTCTAATGGTAGCCACCAGATTCCAGCACTGCCATGATAAAGTCTCGATATCTTTAAGAATTTGGATAGCTCTTAGTGAGTTAGATGCCACTATGATCTTCCTACAGCCAAGCTCAATACATAGACTAATCCCAATCTGAATAACCTTTAATTCTTGAAACAGGATTGAGTGCACATCTCCTCCTCCAGAAAATGCAAAAATGACATGACCTTGTTCATTTCGAGCCATACCACCATGTCCTACATCCTCCATAATTGAACCATCACAATTCAACTTAATATAATCTGTAGGTGGGAGTAGCCATCTAACCTGTTTGGTAGTTGCCTTCTTATATTTGAAAGAGAGTCCAATTTGAGCAGCAAAAACTCGTAAGCTTATAGAATCCTTAAGCTCCTCCACTTGTACCTCCAAGTAATGCTTCGTATCCCTCAATAACATGTTACTGATGACTGTCGGATTCGAAAACATTCCATTAAACCTTATGTTATTACGTTCAGTCCAGATGTAACCTATGGTAGCACATATATACACTTTGATCAATTCGCCTTTTGTGATTTTCCTCGTATCATATTGATGAGATTGCACCACTCCTTATTTGAATTATCAACTTGTCTCCCCAAGCCTATTGCATGCTTTACATTAGACCAAATCTCTTTAGTAAAGGAGCAATCGAAGTACAAATGCTTAGAATTTTCTCTACTATTGTTGCAAAAACAGCATGAAGAAGTTTGTAGAACCTTCTTATACACTAGTCTATCCTGTGTAGGCATACTTCCAGAGAATAATTGCCAAGCATTGAAAGAATATTTAGGAATCACCAACCTCCCCCGAACAAGATTTGACCATTTAACTTTGTTTCGTTTCCTTCTCAAAGATGAATAAGCGATTTGATCTGAATATACTGTTGGTGTTTCATCCCATATCACTTGGTCTTCTGAGAGCTCTGAGCAAATGTCCACTTTAAGAATATTTTGCTTGATATTTCCTTCAGGTAGTACTTGCACTACTCCTTATTTGAATTATCAACTTGTCTCCCCAAGCCTATTGCATGCTTTACATTAGACCAAATCTCTTTAGTAAAGGAGCAATCGAAGTACAAATGCTTAGAATTTTCTCTGCTATTGTTGCAAAAACAGCATGAGGAAGTTTGTAGAACCTTCTTATACACTAGTCTATCCTGTGTAGGCATACTTCCAGAAAATAATTGCCAAGCATTGAAAGAATATTTAGGAATCACCAACCTCCCCCGAACAAGATTTGACCATTTAACTTTGTTTCGTTTCCTTCTCAAAGATGAATAAGCAGATTTGATACATAATATACCTGTTGGTGTTTCTGTCCATATCACTTGGTCTTCTGAGAGCTCTGAGCAAATGTCCACTTTAAGAATATTTTGCTTGATATTTCCTTCAGGTAGTACTTGCACTACTCCTTATTTGAATTATCAACTTGTCTCCCCAAGCCTATTGCATGCTTTACATTAGACCAAATCTCTTTAGTAAAGGAGCAATCGAAGTACAAATGCTTAGAATTTTCTCTGCTATTGTTGCAAAAACAGCATGAAGAAGTTTGTAGAACCTTCTTATACACTAGTCTATCCTGTGTAGGCATACTTCCAGAAAATAATTGCCAAGCATTGAAAGAATATTTAGGAATCACCAACCTCCCCCGAACAAGATTTGACCATTTAACTTTGTTTCGTTTCCTTCTCAAAGATGAATAAGCAGATTTGATACATAATATACCTGTTGGTGTTTCTGTCCATATCACTTGGTCTTCTGAGAGCTCTGAGCAAATGTCCACTTTAAGAATATTTTGCTTGATATTTCCTTCAGGTAGTACTTGCACTACTCAAACTTCCAATTTCATAATATATTAAAATTCATAAAATTCGCGTGATATAGCCCATTTGTTATGTCGTGTGTTATCATAATGGTATTTTGGTTAGAATAAAATCATTACAAGGGGATTTTACAGTTTTACTTTTGAAAATTTGAACAGGTGTAAAGAGTTGCACGCCCAATCTTCTTCACTCTTCACCGACCCTATTGTAGTAGTAAAAATAAAGTAAAACAATCAAACATAGCAGAGAGACACATAGAATAAAATAGTAGCAGGAGCGTATGTAACAGTGGGATCTTGACTTGAGAGCATCTTTAGGTGAGATACTATCGTAGCATCAAACACCAAATTTCATGAGATACTATCGTAGCATCAAACATGAAATTTTGTGTTTTTTCATCTTCAAGAAAGATACATGTTGATGAAAACACCAAAAAAATACCAAACCAAACACCAAATCGGCCAAAATTTGGTATTTGGTTTAGTGCTGTATCAAATCTCTCTCACGGTGTTGGAAAAACCGTGCGGTTTTTCGAACACCGCATGGGCTTGGGCTAGACAGTGGGCTTCTATGGCACAATTTTGTGAAAACCGCGCGAGAGATTTGGAAAGAGAAGAAAGAAGAAAATTGATATGCAACACATCACGCGGTTTTTCTAAAATCGCGTGGGATGGGCTTCTAAGGTGGAAATACGTAGGCGGTTTTTTGAAAGCTGCGTGAGCTATCACGACGCCGGTTTATCCATAACCAGCGTCATTTGATGTCAACTATTTTGATATCGCTCCCCGAAGTTGGTTGGTGTTTTTGGTTTGATTCAAATATTTGGTATTTTCTTAGTTTCTCCCCTAAAGATGCTCCGAGGTTGGGGTTTTGATAGTTAGTTGGGACATGCGCAAGAACTTTTACAGCCCAAGCCTTTAAGGTATAAATCCCCCTACTTACGGTAAGAGAAATGGAGGGTGTGGGTTCTCGGATGGGCATTGTAAAACTAAAAGGAACGATGGGGATACACCGAAAAAAAGAAATGCATTTGTAGGGCTTCAAGCAAGTAACCAACGAAATCCCAAATAAAATAGATGAATATGGGACACAAAATATGAAGGGCGGACACCAACTCACCAAGTCTCTCAAGATATCCACGAGATATAAGATCTGCTCCGATAAATCATAGCTTGAATCGTTCTTTGTGTGAACTAATTTGTTACCATTGAAAATCGCCAATAGCACCCAAAGCTGTAATATTAAACCCGAGGGACATAGCATTTTGGTTGATTATGTGTTTAATAATCATGTAATAATTATATTTTCGTACTTTTGCGGGTTTCCATAATTAAAATGAAGATAGTGATAAAACATGCATCAAAGTCACGAGGAATCACTGGGAATATTTGGAGTTTCCCGCTCGACCCGTAAAGCCGAAGTTTCAAAAGAAACGAGAACCGGTCGCGGAGCGGGCCCACATATGAAGAAGCGAGGGAAACTTCCGATGCTCAAATCGGATAAATCTAGGTGCGGCGTTGGCTAGTGAAGCTGCCAAGTACAAGAATCTGGGAATATTGGAATTCCGCTCAATCCCGTAAAGCCCAAAAAAGCGACTAGAGGCGAAGTTTCCAAAAAAACGAGAACCGGTCGCGGGAGCGGGCCCACATATAAAAAGGCGAGGAAACTTCCGAGGCTCAAATCGGATAAATCTAGGTGCCGGCGTTGGCTAGTGAAGCTACCATAGCGAGCGAGGCGGCGAACTCTCTGTAAAAGGACAAAAAGTAGTAAAAAGCCAAATTTTAGGGCGCCCGCTTGGACACACTAAGTGGACACATTATGGGCCCGAGGAAGGCATGATGAGTCGGCATAGGTAGGTGGCAAATGATGGTTTCAAATTGATACCACCTTGCAAGAGAGAAGACCGTGTATCAATTCAATATGGTGGTTTGAATTGAAACAAATTATAAAACAAAATCTTAAATAAAAAGTTTTGTTTAAAAAACTTAAAACAAAACTTTAAATCGCAGTTGAAAACAAAGTTTTGATTTCAAAGTTTTGAATGTCTCAATTAGATAAAAACAAACAAAAAATTTAATTGTTGATCACGTGAAGGGACATCCGCTTTATATATATGAGGGGTTAGCGCTTCATTATAAGGTCTTGACATATTAATGCTTTAGCTTCGCGTTTAGTTTTTCTTTCGATACTTACTTACCTTACGCCATTTTATTTTTGACTTAATCTGATAAGTTATTTTACCCTTAATACTTGAGTCATTTCTTTTCTTGTTTAATTTCTGTCTGCATTTATTTACTTAATGTATCTGACAAGTTTTATTATTCTGCTATGATGATGAGCTAATTCCCTCGGGGAGGGTTATCTTTGCTTCGTGTGAAAATCGGATTGACTTCGTTAATATTCTAGAATCACTACTTAGGAATTAGGCATAGAATTAACATCCGGTCCCAAAATGGTGAGGGCTGTACAAAGTTAGATCGCGATGCTCGGAAGCGGTCTCGTAGCGACAAAATGTCGTAGCGACTCTGCAGTGTCGAATGACTCTCAATTCGTCGGTGATGTGAACTTGTGCGGGGGGGCGGAGATAATATACGAGAGATGAGGTATTATTAAAACTCCTTATGCTAGTGAAATCGACCTAGAGATGTGGGCATGCACTAGGGATCAATACTTTCGGCGTCGTCTCGAAGCGAGGCGAACTAGAGATGTAGTGATTTAGTAATAAAAGCTGTTGAAAAATGATTCTTGCATGAGCATGATTAACTCTCTCCCTGTTTCTCTACATTTTTGTTTACCTATATTTAATCGTAGTAAGTAATTTACATTACCGTTAATTTAATTAAAACCAACTAAAAGAAACCTAAAATCCTACTCACTTAAAGTTGTAATTCCGGTTGTGAACCTATCCGAGCCCAAGGTTTGGGCGATCCCTTACTTTCGACCTATCCTACCAATCCCGTGAGTAAAGGTAACTTGACTAAAGCGTCACGACTATCACGGACGTTGGACTTTGGACTTTGGACTTGGACTGTGGACCTCGGACTTTGAATTTGTGGACCTCGGACTTAAGAAATAAATGGCTGAAAATCAATAAGCGTGTGTAAAAAGCGTTTTATCAAATGCGCCCATTTGCCGCCCGAAGGACTCTGGACTTAACGTAATAAGCTGGAATACATCCATAAAACCCCTCCCTTACCTCATCATCTTTTTAATTTTCATTTTACATTTACAATACTAACTCTTTACCGTAATTTTTTTTTCTACTAACAAATAGCGTGAGCCAAGTTTTGTTTATTTTCATTAGCCGCGATCTAAGTACTCCGTAGGAATTTGAAGTACTAAGCGGACAAAAGAGTCGGACGAGATGATTAGTAAAAAAGCGAAACTAACACGGAGTATCAACACTCCGGTTTTCAGTCTGAGCCACTTTCCTTTTCGATTACTCTTTTGGGCTCTTTGGGTCTGTTTTTCTAGTAAGCATAAGCTTCGGGGAGTAGTCGATCGCTATCACGAGGAATCGCGGGGCCTTGGGTTTCAAACTCTTAAACTCCTCAAACTTTGTCGAGGATATTATTGCTATAACCTGTTTTACCTCATTATATTTGTATGTTAACATGAGAACTCTGTGCATGTAAAGGTGGTTCGTCATCACATATTCCGTAACACAATTAATATGATTGAGTATATATTTTGATATATCGTAGCATCAAACCACTTGCTTAGAATATTTTTGTATGTGTATGTTACATCAATTCACATCCGCGGTATTCAATTGCATGAGTTAGTTCTTGACATTCCCAACTTCATTATAACTTACACATAGTTGCATGTATAGGTAATATAGATTTGCATGGGTAGACTTTCTGCGTAAACTAGTATATGTTAGTTAGTTTCTATTTTGGCATCTATCGTTTTTAATTGCATATTTAAGTAATCAAGTCTCCATAATACACTACGTAAAATTAAAATAAAAAAAAAAAAAAAAAAAAAAAAAAAAAAATTAAAAAAATTAAAAAAAAAAAAATTAAAAAATCATAGTAATTAAAAATTTTCATCTAAATCATCTTAATAACACCCGCATAATACACCATCATAAAATCATCCTATTCCATGATTGCCTAGGAAACTTGAAAAAAATTGAGGTTGCCTAATTAAGGAGCGTGCTATACGAACAACCTCCCTCGATTCTCTCGGGGAGACACGGCTCTTTGGAATATTCCGCGTTATCCTAGCTTCCTGCTTTCGAGGTTAGCAGCATTTCGGGGAAGGCGTGTTTCAACTTCCTCCTTCTAACTTCTAAAAACTCGGTCATTATTAGTTTCCTTATGAGCACTAAATTAAAATTTATATTTGTATGAGACTACGATGCGGTAAACATAAGGAATTAGAACTTACATATCATCGTCGAAAATACAAGAAACAAGCTGTTTATGTTATCTCCTAGGCATAGTTCCTCCTCAGTAAATCAACCTCGTCAAACATCTCCGTTTCCATTATCTCCTTTAATTATGGGTGAAGAAAAACCTCACGGTCGAGAAACCCCTTTCCGGTTCTATATCGCCCTACGGGGAAGGACACGCTTCGCATTAAACTTCGATCGCGATTGTAGGTGATTTTTAAGTATTCCGCCAAACATTTTCGGTTTGTTTACTGTTTACCATGGTTTAGACCATGAAAAACCCGTACAATCATCTTCGTCGGATGCAACAAGTAGTCACCACTTTCCGCCATCCGACCCGTTACCAACGAACAAGTCTTGCTTAGGTTGTTTCCCCTTCACCTTAGGCGATAAAGCTTCGGTTTATTTCGCCGGACAAAGCGCCCGCCAATCCATTGACACATGGGCCAAACTTGTTCAAGCATTCATGATAAAGTTCTATACTCAAAAGAAAACTACTGAAATGCTTCAAAGATTCAATTCTTTCGCCCGGCACCCCGGGAATCGCACCGGGCGTGGGCAGATTTCTTGATCTACTTCTCGAATGTCCCCATCATCAACTTCGACACATTTGTATTAGTCCGTTCATTTTTAATGGTCTCTCGACCATCAAAGGAAACATTAGATATCATGAGCGGCGGTTGTTTCATGGACAAAGTATTTCTTGAAGCATACACTTTTCTTGAGAAGCAGGCCTCCGCGAAGCACCCATTGGGGAAACGATTCTTCTAGATCTTCTAAAGACACTCCTACCAAAGTTCGTCTATGTTGAGGTCAAAACCGATCGAATTAAAAACTCTAATCGAGACCTTAAACAAAAGGTCGATGCTCTTTCGGTACAAGTAAATGAACAAAAACCCAAGCGAGGTCATGGCGCGGCGCTTCCCCATGCCCTCTTTGCTTAAGTCCGAACACGCCGATTCTTATTGTCCTTTGGTATATGAGTGTCCTCCCGACCTTACTGAAGAGGTTTGTGCTTTCAACATCCCTAATGCCTTGGCGACAACATCGAATTTAGCTTGGGCACTTTGTCAACAACAAGCTCCTCGGTGGCAACAGCGTTCTGTCACGACCACCCGCGAATTACAATTCCTATCGTCAAGGAAATCCTCCACAATTTCAGCAAAGGGCAAAGTAATTTTCCCAAAAGCGCCAAATATGGGATACCAAAACAACCGCAACCTTGTTCCGTAACCAAGGATATGGCTACCAAAATCAACCCGTAAATAATAACCGTGAACTAGTTCCTGCTTGCTCCTTTGGTACAATCCACGGCCCGATAAAGCGGTGAAACTTTTCGACATACATGAATCAATGAGAATCAAATCCTAGCTTCTATCAGCGGTCTCTTGTATTTGTTAGCTTCGGGATAAAAGTCAAAGGCGTGTTCCTGGCAAAGCGGTTCAAACCCTAAGCCTACAAAACGCGCCTTTGAACTCAACAATGCACGGGACCTAGTAATCCAAGCGGGGTGAGGTAAATGCCATTACCACTCTTCGTTACGGCGAACCATCGACAATAATATATATCATTATGCGGGCGAGGAATCGGCGGAAGCCCGACTGGCGTCCCTCCGACTCTACCTCGCAACCTATAGCGGACGAAGTTGTACCTTCAAAATCTACACCTCGTCCCTAGGAAAAGATACCATTGATCCTTATCGCGATTCCGTCAAAGCTCCGTTCCCTGCCCGTTTGGTAAAGAACAAACATGGCGAACATTTTGATGAGATCCGTGAAACCTTCAAAAATTTGACCATAAACTTACCTTTCCTAGATCGCTAAAGCATTTGCCCGAAGCATGCCAAGTTTTTGAAGGACATGTGCACCACCAAGCGGCGTCACGAATGTACCTCGACAAAGCGTTCCTCAGCGGCGGTTTCCCTCGATTACCACTACCAATGGTGTGGTAAAAGTACAAGGACCAGTCGACCCAGCGGTACCATGCGTTAGGCGACAAATTATACATCTCTTGCACTTTTAGACCTAGGTGCGGTGTTAACCCTACTTCCCTACTACTTATTTAAGCGGTTAGGTCTTCATGAATTAAAACCTACCAATATGACTTTGCACTTCGCGGATCGCTCCATCAAATACCCAAAGGCATAGTAGAGAGCGTTATAGTAAAGGTCAAGATTTTTTACTATCCGGTTGATTTTGTCATTCTAGATCTTGAAGTAGCTTGTGACTCCATCCCTATCATCTTGGGGCGTCCTTTCCTTGCAGCTGCTATAGCGCTCTCATAAATTGTCGGGACGGTTCAATGACATTGTCTTTCGGGAACCTTTACGTCGAACTCAGCGTGTTCAAATTAATGAAACGGTTTCGATCCTATAATGGAGGCGAGATTAGCTTGGTTGATAGTGCGGAACATGATTATTTCACAAACTCTTTTCCCCGGACGAGATACACCAATTTCTTTCTTTTGATAATCCGGGTTTGGCGATGACTTCGTACATAAAGGGATGTCCATGCATTATTAGAGTCGGTACCACTATTGACCCTAATCTTCGGTGCAAACTAATTCGGAAGAACCGGATTAAGCTCTTTTCCATTGAAGAGATGATCCCTCCACGAATCCTTGATCCCCAATCCTCCAACTCGGTTTAAAACCTCTACCCCTGATTTGAAATGCGTACATCTCGATCCGATGGTAGTCATCCTATAATAATTTCTGCTCCTTGACTTCTGAGGCGAAGAGACCGCGTTTGATTCATGTCATTCGTGAACACCGCTCCATTATCGGATGGTCCTTAGATGATATCAAGGGAATAGACCCTAGCATATGCGCGCATCGTATACATCTTGATGGCGGCACAAAGACATCCACGAGAACCACAAGCCGCCTTAATCCGCCATGAAGGAAGTAGTGAGAGAGGAAGTTCTCGTTTACTTGATCGCGGGTATCATATACCCCTATCTCGGATAGTGGTGGGTTAGTCTGTCCCGTTGTTCCCAAAAGTCCGGCATTCAAGTTGTGCAAAATGAAAATGGTGAATGCATCTCCACTTTCGCATTCCTTTGAAATGGAGAATTTGCATTGACTATCGCCAAACTTAATGCGGAACCCGTAAAGATCATTTTCCTCTCCCATTCATTGACCCGGATGCTAGAGCGTTTAGCGGTCATGCTTACTCTTGTTTTCTTGATGGCTATTCGGATACTTCCAAATTGTCATCGATCCCGCCCGATCAAGAAAAAGACAACTTTCCGTGTCCCTTTGGAACCTTTGCTTCTGAGGCGAATGCCTTTTGGTCTTTGTAATGCCCGGGCACTTTCAGCAGCTGCATGCTTCACATTTTTAGTGATATGGTGGAGCGTTATATGGAAGTCTTCATGGGCGACTTTTCCATTCACGGAAATTCCTTTAACGATTGTTTATCAACCTTTCCAAAGTCTTAGCTTGGCGTTGCGAGGAGAAAAATCTGGTTTTCAATTGGGAGAAGTGTCATTTCATGGTTACCAAAGGACTTGTTCTAGGTCATATTGTTTCAAAAGGCGGGATAGAGGTTGATAAAGCTAAAATTGTTAAAATTTCTTACGCTACCCTTCCCCATACGGATTCGGGATATCCGTGCCTTTTAGGCCCTTATTTGGGTTTTCTGAGGAGATTCATTGAGGATTTTCTAAAGTTGCTTTCGACCCTTAACCAATCTCCTGCTTAAGGATCGATTATTCGACTTCAATTTCAATTGCAAACAAGCTTTTGATACACTAAAACGCTCGACTACGGCTCCTATTATTCAACCCCACGATTGGTCTCAACCATTGAACTGATGTGTGGCGCTAGCGACTTTGCTATTGGTGCCGTGCTAGGCCAGCGGCAGCGACGACAAACCCGTTGTCATTTATTAAGCTAGTAAAACTCTTACGGCGCTCAAGCGTAATTATACCACCTGGCCGAGAAAGAGTTCCTAGCTGTTGTCTATGCTTTGGATAAGTTTAAGCCCTACCTAGTTGGAACATCGACCATAGTATATCTTGACCATGCTTGATTCGGTACTTACTCGCGAAAAAGGGCCTTAAAACAACGATTATTCATTTGGATCCTTCTCTTACAAGAATTCACCACGGAAATCAAAGACAAAGAAAGGAACCGAAAATGTAAGTAGCCGACCATTTATCAAAGGCTGGTTGGTGACATCGATAGTGATTCGAAGCTATCGGTGACTTCTTCCCGGACGAATACTTGTACTCTATTTTCTCATCTCCATGGTATGCGGATATCGTTAACTACCTGATTCTTGAGGAAGTCCCCTCCTTTTGGTCGCGTCGATCATAAAAGTTCTTATCCTTTGTAAAATATTATTTACGGGATGAACCCTACCTCTTTAAGTATTGTTCGACCAACTCATTAAATTATTTGCATTCGGTGGGAACACACCGGCGTATTATCCTTTGCCATGAACAATCTTGCGGAGGTCATTTGAGTGGAAAGAAAACTGCGGCCAAAGGTGTTACAATGTGGTTTTCTTGGCCTACCCTTTTTCGCGATGCACCACGAACATTGTGTAGCTTGCATTCGTTGTCAACACCTAGGTCGAATTACCAAGCGAAATATGATGCCCCTAAATCCTATATTGATTGTGGAAATTTTTGATGTTTGGGGCATTGATTTTATGGGACCCTTCCCTATTTCTCAAGGTTTTCTATACATTTTAGTATTTGTAGACTATGTGTCCAAATGGATTGAGGCACTTTCGCGTGTCGCTCGAATGACCATAAAGGCTGTCGTGAGATTTGTAAAGAAAACATTTTTCTCGTTTTGGTGTTCCCAAAGCTATCATCGATGATGGGGGTACACATTTTTGTAACAAAATTTTTGGGTTTTAATGAAGAAATATGGAGTTACTCACAAGGTTGCTACTCCATACCACCCACAAAAGCAGTGGCCAAGTGGAAGTCTCAATGAGAGAGATAAAGTCTATTACGGAGAAAAGCTGTCAACCCATCAAGAAATTTGGTCTCTCCGGCTTATCGGATGCCTTGTGGGCATACCGAGCGACATTTAAGACACCTATAGGGATGTCTCCTTACGCATTGTTTTGGAAAACCTTGTCATCGCCGGTTGAACTTGAGCATCGTGCCTTTTGGGCCATCAAAAGCCTCAATTACAATATCATCAGGCGGTGAAGCGAAAAGCTGCAATTAAATGAGTGGAGGAGATTGAATTGATGCTTATGATCTCGAAATCCTACAAAGCTAATATGAAAAGAGTGCCACGACAAGCACATTTTCGCGTAAGGATTTCAAAATTGGCCAAAAAGTTTTCTTGTACAACTCAGTTACACATCTTTCTGGTAAATTGAAAAACGATGAGTGCGGTCCTTTCCTTTGTGTCGGTGTTGTGAAACATTATGGGGCAATCTCTTTCTTTGAATCAAAGATAACGTGAATTTCAAGTCGATGGACAAGCGCCTAAAACATTACCACAATGCGGCTCACGGATGTTGAGCGGACTCTTCTTGAGAATCCGGTATACGGACTAGATGTTTAGTTTGGCGTACTCAATCTTGTTTCTATAGAGAGTGCGCCATTTTTGGTAACCGGGCCATCTTCTATCTTATGATCTCCAAAGTTCTTTGAAGTGTGTGTGGTTGCAAAGCGCCCGGAACCTTAGTCCACGAAAACTCTTTTCTGAGCGGATTATAAATGTGATACGCAACCACGAGCAAAGCGTGCTTTTCGATTAAGCGATGGGTACCTAAAATTTCACCTCCTTCCTTTTCTTCCCTTTTCTACTCTCTACCTCATGAACTTCAGCTAATCATTTTGGTGTAAGTCTCACTCATCCACGAATAGGGAATGGTCGTAGTTCTTTTGCTCGTAAGCGGCGTCTTTGCGAAGGATGGGCTGGTGTATGCATTGCCAAACACCCATACATCTAGGCTCGACTTCCTATCCGATACTAGCCGGTTTAAGGTATACTTTTGTCTAACACCGGCGCGGGATAATCTCCGTCGCCAGCGCCGTTTCTCCCAGGTTGGGATTTCTTGAGAATCGGCGACTTCGATTCGGTCGAGAATCGGCGTTAAAAAGACTCGTTAAAAGATTCGTCTTGAGGATCGGCGTTAAAAGACTCACCTTGTAAATATGTTTATTTTGTTACCTTTTCCCTTTGCATTAAGTTTTGCACAAAGGGATCATTAATCAAACCTCGGATGTTGCATACTTGGAACACAAGCGGGCAATGGATTCCACCGGACCAACCCTAGAATTGGTTACTTTGAGTCCCTTGGGGCGGTTTGAGGATAGCCCGTATGTAAAAGGGCAATTTTATTAGGCCGTAAGCGCCGCGGTCGGGGATACCGTCAATCCCCCTAACCCCATAATACATAGAGGTGAAGCCCGCGGTCACGGCTGGATTGGGTTAAGCTCGAGCCCGACATGACAGTTGTCTATGATTTAAGATGGTGACTCCACGGACATTCGGTGTTTTTTCACGTATATCTCCCTTGTATGTAAATAAAACCCTTACACTTTTTCTAAAAAAAAAAAAAAAAAATTGTGACTTTCAAGAATGACTCATACAATTGGATAGATTTTTTCGTGCCGATCGTTTCGATATCTCATTCGTCAATTCGAGACCAAAAGCGAGTCATGGAGTGCGCATTTAGATTTTTAGGTTTAAATCGGGCTTTAGGCTTGATTTGGGCTTCGAAAATTTTGGCCCAACCCAAATATCGATTTTCGGCCCATTTAAACCCAACCAACCCGATAACAGCGTCACTATTCCACGATTCGTCTCCCTAAAACCGGATCTTGCCCCCCTCTCGAATCGGTCTCGCCGCGAGGCAGGCCCACACTAAAACCAGGGTCTCGCGAGACCCTCCGCGGCTCGATCAAAATTTCCTTCCGTCGGATCATCCCAATTCTCCCCTCATCAATAATCCATAGCCATCCTCCCTCTTAGATCAGCAATGGCTGGAAGCAGCGGATTTGTGTGGAAAAATTTTTGGAAATTTGTTTGAAAGCGGGATGTTTGCTCCATTCTTTGATCCACGAAATTCACTCTAGAGGATGGGAGAGTTTGTTATATGCCAATGGAGGGCTTTATTCTAAGGATTTGGTGATGAAATTCTCACGACAATGGAAGCTTTAATGGCGACCATTTTTGGATCACCGTCGAGGGGGTGTGCGACCACGAAGTCACACCGGTGTTGCTCTCGGGATCCGCGGGCATTCCACTGGTCGACCCGCGGGTGACTTCGGCGGCGGTCCGTGTACCCACGGACTTCACGACCTAATGCTTTCGACGCGCTTATCGAGGGAGAGTACAACATCGGCGGAAATCGCGGCGTATCGGTATTTCGGTCGCGGCGTAACCAGCTAGCGATGACTCAATGGTGGGACTGAGCGTCATTGGCACCTCGAAGCCTTCCGACATCAACAAGACCTTCCTCCACCTTCTCACGGATCCTCGGGGCGAAAGGGTAACTTCTGCATCGTTACCTTTCTTTTTGATATTATCACACATGCCACTCTTAGGTCAGCCCCCTTGCCGTTCTAGTAGCGCAAGTCATGATTAATCTGGGATTTAAATGCGCCACCCCACTACTCCTATACCACAATATGAGAATATCTTTGGTCTTTAAGAAATGCATACAAGACCCTTGGGAACCCCGGCACCTAGGGCTGCCGAACGCGCTAAGCGTAGGATCCTCTCACCCACCATACTTTGATGAGGCTGCCATGAGTAAGATCACCCAACCCATAGAGGCCCTACGTGCGGTGAGCGATGGTCGAGAGACATGTACACTTTCGCCCGGTATCGATGAGGCGTACCTTGGGCGAGTTAAGGACCGATATGACCACTTTCGCCCCGCGAGTCGATGACGGACATGGGTGAATTCCAGCGAGGAAATGAGAGCCTCCATGACTACATTTCAGGACCGGTATGCTTACTTCGCGGAACCGGTTTATTGAATGTTCATGGCGAGCCGGCATCGATTCGAGCTCGGTGATGGATACTCTTGGTGATATCGGGGGCGTTAGCCTCCGCGGGAGCTCGTCTTTGCCGCGGCGTCGCGGGACTCTGGTTCTTCTTACGCAGCCCCAGGGACTTACGCTCTACACACGGAGGATCATCGGTAGCTAGTTTTTTATTCGGTCTTGTATAATATTTTTATTAGATACTTTATTTCACGTGTTTGAATTTTCTAGCTTAATAGTACATGGTTCCTAAATATTTCTATCTTAACATATTAGCTATATCTAATATTTTAGTATATAGGTAGGAACATATATTGGTAATAATAATAAATTATATATATAAATATATTTTAAATGTCATACTTAAACAACAAATTTTAGCGTAAACTAACGTTTTATAAAAGCGTTCATAAACCGATAATGAAAGCGCATCTAAAAAGCGGTCGAGAAAAGCGGTCATGAACCACATCTAAAAAAAAAAAAAGCGGTCGAGAAAAGCGGTCATGAACCACATCTAAAAAGCGATCGGGAAAAGCGATTGGAAAGCGGAAATTTTCTTCCTATAAATAAGTTCAACTCTTCCTCCCTATTCACTCATTTCTTATTCTTCCCTCTACACTTCTTATTCTAAAAAGCGTTTTTAGATCACTCCAAGTTCAAGATTCATGGATGCACTAGAAAAGTTTTGAGCGGCGGCGGCTTGAATATGCTACTCAAGTTTTCATGCTTTCGGTTGTTTTGTTATAGTCATGTTGTTAATGTGGCATATAATTCTATCTAATATTTAGGTTTGTAGTTAAGTCATCGTAACATTATGTTGTGTTTCCATACCATTTATGCGTTCTTACATCCTATTGTGATATATATATCTACATTTTCCTTGTCCTTCTATTTTAAAAAAAAAAAAAAAAAAAACTAACTAAGGGGCACTCCTTGTCACATGCCCCATTCTTCTCATCTACACTTCATCCACTTTTTGCACATCTTAGAAGATACACGTGGTCTAACTACCTGTGACACCTCGAAGCGTTATCTTTTACATTTTCGGATGGGTGGCTATTTATACCAAGGATAGACACCTCAAAATATTTAACTTTCCTTTTTCCAAAATAATTTTTCACCACTCCATCTTTAATGGCCCTCACTTTCGAAGTTTTAGTGCACGAGCAAAATTTTATGGAAA
This sequence comes from Coptis chinensis, assembly GCF_015680905.1. Lineage (NCBI taxonomy): Eukaryota > Viridiplantae > Streptophyta > Magnoliopsida > Ranunculales > Ranunculaceae > Coptis > Coptis chinensis. Next base: position 77,174,154 of record NC_141463.1, on the reverse strand, counting down.
ATTTTCAAAATGGTCTTTTTCATCTTTTTTGACCTTTGAAATATTCGTCGAGGATGGTACCCTCTTTTACACCATAAGCAAACATTTTATTCAGAGAATTGGTCTTGTTATTTTATAAAAGCGGTTATTTCCAAAGCGGACAATTCTTTGTCCGTGCTAACGGATCTTGAGCATGAATTAACTATGGAAATCATCTCTGAGGTACTTCAAATTCCTATTACAAACCAAAGGAGTACACCGCCCGGATTCACCTTTTCGATAATATCCGGCATCGATGTTTGCAACTATCCTTCACGGCGAATACAACCCGGAAAAACCGTATTGTTTATCGGCGATCTTTACAAAAGAACCAATTATCGTGATCAATGGGTAGCTCATAATGTCCTAGGCACATCTAAGACTTCGAAATAACCAAACCACTCCTCCATTTACTCGGGTGTTGCGGACTAAGCTGCAATGATTTTTGCATTATTAAATTTCTGCGGAATGCGATCGCGCGTGCGGGGAAAAAGGCAGCTCCTTTACCAACCATTGTAACACTTATCATGATACATTGGGGTTTTCTAGCAGTTCTCCTCATACACCTCTTGAGCGGCTAACATTCTTACCATTCACTTTCGGTATGTAGGAGCGGATTACGGAACCCGGCGTTTGCAAAGAACCATGTCGATCTGGGACCAAGCGGCGATTGTTCCACCGACAACATTTTTCTGAAAATGCATTATGCTGGCGTATTTAATCCAATGGAAGGGCTTGGCAATTCAACAAGGGACTGATGACATTATTCAAGCGTCGAACATTATTATCACCAGCCTTCTTGAATTTGGGACCTGCGGACAATAAGCGAAGAGGAACAAGCACAATTTTGCACGACCACAACCGGTTCTTGGCAAATCACACTCTCATAATGGAAAACCACGCCAAGATTTACCGACGAGAAAGCAAAATGTTGCAAACATTTGCATTTGCAAGGATTAATGGCATAGAAAATCTTATAAGCGGATCCCTTCCACAAGCGGGATCCTCGCCGTTACTTGGGCCAATGAAACCATTTAAAATTTTGCAATTTTATATTTTATATTATTTTTTAATTTTCGTATGGTAAATTGTTTTACGTAATTATTCTCATCATGCTCTAATATTTGTTTATCCTTGTCTAAATAGGTCACATTTTTTTTTCACACGATGGAAGCTCAAAGATGATTCGAACAATCCTTCCATTCATTGTTGAATTCTCCGGCATATGGACATCTTTTGGAGACTACATCACTCAAGTTGGGTGGAACTCTCTCATTCTACACCCCGGGCGGACATACTCCCCGGGTTTGGCGGTTTATTTTTATGATAACATGGAAGATCTACCACTGTCGGGGGTTTTCCCTTTGAATGGGTTTACACTACATTATTGGTAACACACGACACGCTTTTTATGAGCCGGCGGTGGCTATGGCTCTAGACCTTCCTCCTCTTCAGCCGGACCTCCCCATCCAATACATGATAGAGAATGACCTTAATGACTACTCTAGGGAGGATTTTCTTTGCCCGCTATGGCGATGGCCTTGCCCACGTCAAAGAAGCGTGCGAAGGCGGCCGATGGCGAGAATTCACTATTCCACTAGCGGTATGACCATGAATGTGGGAGCTGCCATGTTATTTATTCTTGAACATCATGGGAGATTGGCATTTTTCCGCGGCATCAAAGGAAGCGTGTAAGACATTCCATGCATTGGCCCGATAGCGTACCACGCCCGACATTCTGAGAACTAGTAATTGAGAATCTTAAGAAGGCTCGGTCTTTTTCGGCAAGACTATATCACCCTGCCCGATTCTGGCATGCGGGATAGTGAGGGCGATACTTCCCGAGTTTGCAGCCACCTTTCAAGGCTGGGTAAAGGTCGACTCTATGTGTCCGACAAACAAGATAATTAGTTCCTTGCGATTTGGGACATGGACCGCCCGGCAAGGTATCTTAAGAAAGTTAGTTCTTTCCCTAATGATGAAAAATGATAGCTCATCTAGACAATGCAAAGAAAAGGAAGTGGAGTGAAGTCACGGAAAGCTATGATAGATTGGCGGGATCTTGAAGGAATGGCATTTCTCTGAGGGGCGAGGCAAGGAAGGACTATCCCCAGTTCAAGGTTGGGGCAATGTGAGTTGATGCATGTACATATTTGTTTTATGTTTTGATGTGAAATAAATAAGTGACCTAACGATTGTGCTACTCTAACGAGTGTGCTTCTACTTTTATGATGTATAATATATAGTGTGTTACAATAAATTTACGTGGAAGATGTCGACTTTATTTTTGCTCAAAGCCTACCGGGTATAATCTTTCTTCCTCTTAACACTTTGAGGACCACGGTGTCCGATTTGTTTGGGGTGGTGAGAACCTTTTGCAAAATTAGGCATGCATAGTTTACTTAATGTCTAAATAAAAGCGTATTTAGTGACAAATTCTCGTTTCTCTTTCTATGATGAAAAATATTTAGAAATCTCACCCTAGCATAAAAATTAAGACTTGTTCTTAGAAACTTAATTTATCGTATGCAATAGTTTTTACATCTTTTCATGAGCATTCATGCACGACTATCATTAAATGTACCACGGTGATAAGTTTACGGGACCCCGGTTAGACAACTTAGTTTCCATATCTGTAAGAATCTAACCAAAAGCCTCAAAATGTATGATATATGAGTAATGACCACGGAGGAGTAGTTCTTCGAATAGAGAAGTTCACCGCGTCTACTTACTTGATCACTACCCAAATCCTAGAGAATTTAGGCCTTCTTTGGATCGATATAGCCAAAAATTAGCACTGTAAATTTTTTTACCGCTAATTAAGCCCATTTGAACCTTTCATTAATCCTTTCTACTTCACCAATAAAATCATTACCCATCTAGTAACCACAAATAAATAAGCCTACCTAGATGATGAGTATGAGAAATAGGATGAAGTGCAGAAAAATGAAGAGAAAAACCTTGTCACAAATCAAAATCGGTTACTGTTTTGGAAGAAAAAAAAAAAAAAATAGAAATATGTTTCCAAAAATCAAAAGAAATATCAAGGTTAGAATTTCCCCAAAGATCAAATCAAAAAGGGAATACAAAAGCTTGAAAAATCCAAATATGGAAACCATGTTGGAAGCGGGAAAGAAAAAAAAGGGGGTTTCTCTAGTATGAATATATCGAAGACCTTATTCTCTCATACTTATCATTTTTGAATTTTTCCATTCGGTTTCTTTTTTACACTACCACCTAAGCCCCATAACACCTAATAAAGACCTCTAGCTCGATTAGGAATAGGATAGTATGATAATAAGTAGTAGTTGTGACTTCTCGACCTCGGCTCCTCATTTGTCATTGAGTATGTGAGGAAAGCGTGTGCCCATTTGCTACCTTGGAGATAGCAAAGCTTGAGTGGAAAAATAAGAGAGAAATTGTGTTTTGACACATACCGTAAGAACCTACTTAAGGGCGCTATCAAAGGATCGAGAAGCGGCCACTGCTTTCGTACATTTCATTATTTAGATCACTGCATGCATGCTCATACGTAGATGTTTCGATTATTGTATGTATATTAACTTGAATTTCGAAAGAATAAAATCCTTGTTTCCCTTGCTAGTGAGATGTCTAGATACCTGAGATTAATTAAAGAAACAAGCCTTTATTCTTGAGTCGTTGTAGTATAAATGAAGTTTGTGAGTATCTTCCTGCGGAAAACTCTCACGAGGCTATAACTCGTCCACTAGGGAATTCCTAGTGGTTCAAGGCCTTGTTGCATATGGTCAATGCAACCGCACTCTGCGAAATGAGATTTAGCTTAGGACAACACATTTTTGATCACTTATCGTTTTAATGTCTCTTTCTTTGCTTGAGGACAAGCAAAGTCTTTGTTTAAGGGGTGGTGTGATAAGCACCCAAACTGTAATATTAAACCTCGAGAGACATAGCATTTTGGGTGATTATGTGTTTAATAATCATGTAATAATTATATTTTCGTACTTTTTGCGCAGGTTTCCAATTAAAATGAAGATAGCGATAAAACATGCATCAAAGTACGGAGAATACGGGAATATTTGGAGTTTCCCACTCGACGACCCGTAAAAGCCGAAGTTTCAAAAGAACGAGAACCGGTCTCGCGAGCGGGCCCATATATGAAGAAGCGAGGAAACTTCCGATGCTCGGATCGGATAAATCTAGGTGCCGGCGTTGGCTAGTGAAGCTGCCTAAGTACAAGAATCTGGGAATATTGGAATTCCCGCTCAATCCCCGTAAAGCCCAAACAAAGCGACTAGAGGCGAAGTTTCCAAAAAACGAGAACCGGTCGCGAGCGGGCCCACATATAAAGAGGCGAGGAAACTTCCGAAGCTCAAATCGGATAAATCTAGGTGCCGGCGTGGGCTAGTGAAAGCTGCCATAGCGACGAGGCGGCGAACTTCGCAAAAGGACAAAAAGTCGTAAAAAGCGCCAATTTTGCGCCATACTTGGACACACTAAGTGGACACATTATGCGAGCCCAGAAGACATGATGAGTCAGCATAGGCAGGTGGCAAATGATGGTTTCAAATTGATGCCACCTTGCAATGAGAGAAGACACGTACCTATTCAATATGGAAATGAAATAAAGCAAAAGGACAATTATAAAGTATGGCGACGAAACGATAAATAAGTTTTGTTTAAGTAAACAAAACTTTGTCGCGTGAAAACAAAACCTCGACATTCAAAGTTTTGAATGTCTCAATTGGAGTAAACAGCCAAAACCAAATTTAATGATCCTCCAGACATCCGCCTATATATATGAGGGCTTCGCCTTCATTAGAAGGTCTTCAGCATATTAATGCTTTAGCTACGTTTAGTTTTCTTTTTCTTGACTTACCTTACGCCATTTTTATTTATTGACTTAATCTGATAAGTTATTTTACCCTTAATACTTGATCATTTCTTTTCTTGTTAATTTCTGTCTCCGCATTTATTTACTTAATGTATCTGACAAATTTTATTATTCTGCTATGATGATGAGCTAATTCCCCCCGGGGGGTTATCTTTGCTTCGTGTGAAAATCGGATTGACTTCGTTAATATTCTAGAATCACTACTTAGGAATTAGGCATAGAATTAACATCCGGTCCCAAAATGATGAGGCGTACAAAGTTGGAGTCTCGATGCTCGGAGAAGCAGTCTGTAGCGACAAAATGTCTCGTAGCCGCGACTCTGCAGTGTCGACATGACTCTCTCAATTAAATCGGTGATGTGAACTTGTGCGAGGAAGCGGAGATAATATACGAGAGATGTGGTATTATTAAAACTCCTTATGCTAGTGAAATCGACCTAGAGATGTGGGCATGCACTAGGGATCAATACTTTCGGCGTCGTCTCGAAGCGAGGCGAACTAGAGATGTAGTGATTTGGTAATAAAACTGTTGAAAAATGATTCTTGCATGAGCATGATTAACTCTCTCCCTGTTTCTCTACATTTCGTTTACCTATATTTAATCACCGTAGTAATTTACATTACCGTTAATTTAATTAAAACCAACTAAAAAAGAAACCTAAAATCCTACTCACTTAAAGTTGTAATTCCAGTTGTGAACCTATCCGAGCCCTAAGGTTTGGACGATCCCTTACTCAACCTATCCTACCAATCCCACGTGAGTAAGGTAACTTGACTAAAACGTACGACTATACGGACGTTGGACTTTGGACTTTGGACTTGGACTTGGACCTCGGACTTTGGACTGTGGACCTCGGACTTAAGAAATAAGTAACTAAAAATAAATAAACGTGAGTAAAATAGCATTTTATCAAGGGGTGACACATGGAGGCTCAGAATATGAAGAAGTACCGAAAAGATGCGCGTGATGAGTACTCTACAGCACACACATACTGATGAAGAGTCAGAAGAGAGAGGCTGGGTGATGAAGTAGAGAGGTGAGGAGAATTCTCGACCCCGGGCCTATATATGGCTGCGGAATCGAGAAGGGGCATCTGTGGTGGTAGGGTCTACGATATAAAGAATCAGGTGTAATATTGGCCCGATGCAAGCTGTGGTAGTGGAAGTCGGGGTGTAGAGGATCAACCGTAGGATGGGCCCGAGGCAAGATATGCGGAGAACTCGTGAGTATAGTATCAGTCTACGGTCTCGCAGGTCCGAGGTAGAAAACCCTACACGTGGAAGAAAAGTGAGCGAGGGATGAGAGGACAGGTGGATGACTACAATGAAAGACAAGGGTATATAAAGAGAACAGTGAAAGAGAGAAAAAGAAAATTTTTGGCAAAACTAGAGAGGCGAGACCTAGGAGAGAGAGGAGAGTAGATAATTGAACATTAGAGCCCCAACAAAGATCATGTCATATATCTCATAATTTGGGATTATATAATTTGCAAAATTAGGGTTTTTCAAGTCTCTCATGGCTTTTTCAAACAATTTCGCAGGATTTACATCATTATTAATTTTGCAAAACATTACAAGAACCGATGCACGGATCGCGTAATAGTACCAGTCTAATATGAGCTATGGGTTACAAATTGGTTTGTGTTTCCTTTCAAAAAGGACAAAGCTGAAAATAAAGCTTATGTAACTTAACTCTAGCAAGTAGGAAGATTAATCAACTATGATAAGATCTTATAAATTTTATGGAATGAACCCTTAGTTGAACTAGTTGAGCCGGCCACTAAATAGAAAGCATCAAAGCTTTTTTGTATTAGTAGTGAACTAGATTTTGGACCCGGGCATACGCCCGGGATCTATTAAATATTTTGTGTGCTGAAAAGGCTTTACAAAATGTCTCACACAAATTTTCGAATAAGAATATATTTTTATTGAAAATAAACCGAAATACGTTAATGACCAACGATTATGGTGCATAAGTACTTGGAAACTAAGGAATCAAATTGAGATAACCTATTCACTTTTCAAGTATTTATGCACCATAATCGCTTCTCATTAACGTATTTCGGCTTATTTTCAATAAAAATATATTATGATTCGAAAATTTGCCACCGTAATTTTTAAATAGAATTATCTTAAACTTGATCTAGCTTGTATAATAGTTTTATTAGATTTATGGTGATTTAGCGGCAAATTTTCTAATCAGAATATATTTTTATTGAAAATAAACCGAAGTACGTTAATGAGCAGCGATTATGGTGCATAAGTACTTGGAAACTAAGGGATCAAATTGAGATAGCCTCTTCACTTTGTGGTTTAGAATATTAATCCGTAATTTTCAAATGAAATTATCTTAAACTCGATCTAGCTTGTATAATAGTTTTATTAGACTTATGGTGATTTAGCGGTAAATCATCACCATTCAGCTTACGTACTAATGTGTACAAATCACTAAAACAGATTGATTGTTTCTATATCCTCAAAGAATACACTACTCCCACTTAAAAAGATTTATCACATGAACGTGTCCTACGAATGGGTGCCGTTATATTAAATTAGTCTAAAAAATATTAGCAACTATGCATAGCTACGAAATATGAAAATTATATTAATTACTCATTTAAATTTCTTGCACCACTCTCTATAAAAATGAAGCATCAAACCTTGATAAAACTCATTGACTTCTTTTTATTGTTAGGTTTAATAATAGAAGTTTAATTGAAGTTTTGTGAGAATACCCAATGTGGCGAAGATAATATTGAAGCTACTTGAATAGCAAGACATTCCCAATCACAATAAAAGAATTATAATAAATACTACTTGAAATTCAAAACTATATTTGTCGAAACATTTATTCCCCCTACATATAATACAAATATGTTTTAGGGTTATTAGTTCAATGCATTTGCATCAAGTTTCTGATTTTTCATTAATTATTCTTTGATGTTAGTTTAATGTATTACGTTGTATCCAGTTTCCAATTTCTCATTAATTATTCTTTGAGGTTAGTTCAATATAGTGTCATCAAGTTTTCGATTTTCTGTTAATTATTATTTTAGGTTAGTTCAGTGCAATTGCATCCACTTTATGATTTCCCGTTAGTTATTCATTAAATGGTTAATTCAGTATAGTTGCATCTAGTTTTCGATGTTTCGTTAATTAGTGTTTGAGATTAGTTCATTGCATTTGCATCCAGGTTCCAATCTCTCGTTAATTACTCTTTGAGGTTAGTTCAATACATCTACATCCAGTTTCTGATTTTTCGTTAATTATTTTTCTAGGTTAGTTTGATAGTTTACAATTTCTATACAGTTTGCATACATGTAAGAGTCTGTTTTTATAAACTCACTTTTGTTTTGGGTTCCTAATTACTCGTAATTACTCATGTGATGAGGCTAAAAAGTGAACATTTATGCTTTGAGGTCAGTGCGATGCAGTTACATCCGACTTTCGATTTCCAGTTAACTATTTTTTGAGGTTATTTCAATGCATTTGCATCCAATTTTGGATTTCCCGTTAGTTAATCTCTTATTTTAGTTTAATGCAGTTGCATCAAATTTTTAGTTTTCCGTTAATTATTCTTTGAGGTTAGTTCAATGCAGTTGCATCCAATTTTCGATTTTATGTTAATTGTTCTTTGAGGTTAGTTCAATGCATTTGCATCAAGTTTTCAATTTTCCGTAATTATTTTTTGAGGTTAGTTCAATGCAGTTACATCAAATTTATAATTTCCCGTTAATTATTCATTTAGGTTAGTTCAGTACAGTTTCATCTATTTTTTAATGTTTCGTTAATTAGTCTATGAGATTAGTTTATTACATTTGGATCCAGTTTCCGATTTCCCATTAATAACTCTTTAAGGTTAGTTCAATACATTTGCATCTAGTTTTTTATTATTTATGTTTTTAGGTTAGTTCGATACAATTATATCCGGTTTCTGATTTCACGTTAACTATTCTTTGAGGTTATTTCAATGCATTTGCATTTAGTTTCCAATTTCCCACCAATTATTCTCTGAGGTTAGTTCAATGTAGTTGCATTCGATTTTTGATTTTCTGTTAATTATTTTTTGAGTTAAGTTCAATGCATTTGCATCCAGTTTTCGGTTTCCCATTAATTATTATTTGAGGTTTCTTTGATGTATTTGCATATCGTTTCCAATTTTCCATTAAATTTTTTTAAAGGATTTGCATCCAATTTCTAATTTTCCGTTAGTTACTCTCTGTCGTTAGTTTAATGCAATTTGCATAAAGTTTCTAATTTCCCGTTAATTACTCTTTGAGCTCAGTTATGTATTTGAATTCAGTTTATGATTTCCTTATAATTATCCAATGTGGTGTATAATACCAACTTCTACTGATCCATCTATAATGTCCTTGCAAACATGACATAAAAAGTAAATTATGCTTAGTTTACTATGTGCATGGGATCATCGAAGACTATCCAGTTCCCGATTTCCCGTTAATTATTATTTAAATTATGCATGACTCACTATGTGGAATCTTCAAAGATTATCTATGAACGGGTGTTGTTATATTAATTATTCTGAAAACTATTTGCAAATATGCATAACTATTATATATTAATATTATATTGATCACTCAACCAAATTTCTTATAACGTGAAAACCTCACTCTCCATTAAAAAAAAACTCACCTTTGATAAAACCATTCAACTTCATTTTGTTGTTTAATAATAGAAGTTTGATTGAAGTTTTGTGAGATTGCCTAATAAGGCGAAGTTCATATATATTGAAGCTACTTTAATAGCAAAGAGTTCCCAATCATACGGAAAGAGATAAGATAAATACCATTTTAAATACAAAATTATACTTATCGAGACATTCCCTATAAAGACTCAAATTCTCGTTAAGGGTATTTTTGTAAATTATATAGCAAACCTAGGGACATTTATGTAATTGGTCGGTCGGGTTTACATTTCAAACGTACATAAATTAATAAAACTTAACTCCGACTCATAAGCCACGTTAGGTAAGCAACTCACATACAAAATTTGACAAAAATGTCGGTTAGCGGCTTTTCTACGTTCGAAGCTGGCACGAGTTAACAGCTTACACGCATGAGTGGGTTATCGTTATAGCCTACGGTGGGATAGAATGTAGGAGATTAAATTAAGCTGGATGGGCCGAAAAATATTCACGACGCTAAGTCAAATTAGTTAGTGGTTAGAAGTCTAATTATGCCTTAGGCCTAGTTTAGATATTGGGTTTGGGCCTTAATTAGCTAAACATGTGAAGACAAAACAATAGAACAAATTGCACCAAACCAAAAACCAAACTATCGCAGCCAAGTTCTTCTTCTTCTTCATTTCGCCCACTACTGAAAACCTATGAGAGAGAAAACCAATTCGCCCAATTTCAAGCGATTAAAACCTTCAGTTTTCACACCCATCTCTTGTAAACACTAAAGTCCAGTGTGAAGTTTAGAAATTGTGGACGTGCCGGAGTGGCTATCGGGTGTTCTTCTCACGACAACGCAAGATTCGAATTTCCGTCGTACCAAAGTGAAAGGTGAGTTAGTTTTATTCTCAATTAGATAGTTTAAACCCAATTTCAATGGAATTGGATATACTGAGGAAAATAATTGAATTGGGGGTTTTAAATTTCGACAATAGCGGTTGGTGGAGATAGAGTGGAGCGATATTGGGGGAGCAAATAGCTAAGAAGCTAATCTTACTGACTTGGTAAGAATCATATATACATTCACTCCATTTTTGAGAAGTCATGATGGTTCTATACCTTGTTTAAGATTATGTTGATTATGGGTTGAATGAGAATGAACACACACCTATTTTATTACTAGATTTAATGTGAATGGAAGGGTGTGGAATTTGGTTGTAGTTGGAGTTGTGGAAAAACCTTAATAGTTAGTGGAAGGGATATGATTAGTGTGGGCATAAAGGCCTGCAGAGACCTGTCAAAGTAACAGTGCTAGAAATGGCCTGTAGCTTTGTTAACTGTAGTTAGAGGAAGAATTTCCTGAAACCAAATTCTTAGTGTCGAGATTCTTCTCGACTTACGTTAGATAAGAATTTCGCGTTCGTTCGATAAATTCTAATAACCTACATGTATATGATGTTATAGGAGTTAAATAAGAGTGGATTCGGTTAAGCGGGCTTGATTCAGTTAGGTGGGCTTGAGGAGAACGGAGCTTGCTAAGGTAGGAACTTACATACCAATATATAGCATGCTTATTTTCATGCATGATTTGATTGTTTTAAATTGGGAAAGATAGTTTGTGTATCAACCATGCATGTATATGTAATATTCATGTTTTGCATTATATTTTATCAATATAAACTAAATATATGAATAGCTTTCGTGTGAAATGGTTTTGCGAAATCTGGGTAGCGGGGATTTATTTTCTTTGTTAAAAGAGCAAAACTGGTTTTGGAAAGGGTTCTTGTCTTTTGTCTCAGTAAGGAGACAGAGAGATGGATTTTGTAATGCGGGTAAGAATTACCCGGTTGTTTGTAACTATGTGTGAGATTCTGGATTGTTCCACGGATGGTTCGTTGTTATTTACGATGATTCGCCATTTGGGAATCATCGGTTGTCATTTACTATGACTGGCCCGTTTGGGAGTCATAGGTTGCATTACTCGATTGTTGGAAATCTAGGAACTCACACATACAGAACCAGCAGTTTTAAAGAAAAAACTAAATATGTAACTATAGTATTTGGAAATAATCGGTAATATGAGTATATATATTACTATGCTTATCACGAGGAAATTTGGAAAAGAATTAGTGAATTCCTATAAAGAAGGAACTGTTGTCGCATTTCCGGAGACGGCAGTTCGCTTTAGGATTCCAACTGTGGTGTACACCTTTCGAGGTGGTGGGCCACCTTTAAAGGGATGCATCACTGGATGTAGTCCGGGAATTCCTTTTCTATTTTTCTAGATAACCATGTTTGTATGTGTCACAATGTATGGTGCTTAGCTTGTGTGAGGTTACATGTTACCTCGATGAGGTTTAGACGCAAGGAGTGAGAGTTTAGTCCACTCCTGGATGTGTGTCAGGATCCTGAGCAGTCTGCAGTCATCGAACGGTTGACCACCGTAAGTTAGGTGACAACCCGTATGGGGGTCGTGGTCACAGGGCCCACCTGAGCCCTAAAAGCTTTGGGGATTTTGTGTGTACGAACACAACAACGACATTTTAGCTCCCTGCCAGTAAAATCAGGAAATCAACGGTGCATGGTTCACACTGGAAAGTACTGAACCGAGATATGCCTGTGACTAGGGCTAAGTACCAGTCGTACCCTCACCATTCTAATAGGATGCAGCGGCCACAATAGTTGTATGATGATTGTGAACACTATATTTTGAATATTAACGAAGCCTGTCGAAATTATTTCTACTAGTTAGTGATGTATTATATAGTCACGATATTTTGATATTATTATGGAAACCTTGCATGTTTTAAATGTTTTCTATAAGTAGACTATTTATTGGTTATGTGCGTTTCTACTGGGCATAGTTGTTTGCTCATCCTACATTAATATTTCAGACGAGCCAGTTGCGAAAGAGGCTTTTCCTACCACTAGTGAGGAAGGTTATGGGGATTTGGGCGGATTTCCTTATGCTTAACGAGGGACAGGGTCAAGTTATTTTGTGGTATAGGGTGAAATTAGCTCCTTTTGGTTGTATAAAGAGAGCTTCGCTCATTTTGATGTAATACTTGATGTATTTGAGTAGCAGTTACACTTAAACATTTGGTAGATGTATATACTATTGTGTATAAGGTTGGTTTTATATAGATATGGTTGTTGGAAGGTTGTAGTATATGATTTCCAGGTTATGACAGGGTTTTTTTGTATACGAACGTTGATAAAACAAAGGAAACTCTGCCAAAATTTCGATAGAATTGGGATGGTGTCGGCCTCGAGATTCACTCCTCGTCCTCGAGATGTGTGTTGGGTCTCGGGGCGTGACATTCCCACAACATATAACCCAACTATGTTTTGAGATTAGTTCAATGCATTTGTATTCAGTTTCTGATTTTATGTTATTTATATTTTGAGGTTAGTTCAATGCAGTTGCATCCAATTTCCAATTCCCGTTATTTATTTTTTGAGATCAGTTCAATGAAGTTGCATCTAGTTTCTGATTTATCATTAATTATTCTTTTCTGTTAGTTCAATATAATTACATCCAATTTCCAATTTCCTGTTATTAATTGTTATATTATTTGAGGTCAGTTCAATGCATTTGCATCCAGTTTCTGATTTCCCGTTAATTATTTTGTGAGATTAGTTTAATACATTTGTATCCAGTTTTCGATTTCTCGTTTATTATTTGATAAAGTTGCATTTTCATCAAGTTTCCGATTTCCCGTTAATTATTGTTTGAGGTTAGTTCAATGAGTTTGCATTCAGTTTTCGATTTCATGTTAATTATTTCTTGAGGTTTTGCATCCAGTTTATTTTTTTTAGATTAGTTCAGTGCAGTTGCATCCAGTTTTTGATTTCTCGTTAATTATTTTTTAAGATTAGTTCCACGCATTTGCATTATGTTTCCAATTTATAATTAATTTTTCTTTGAAGTTAGTTCAATGTAGCTGCATCCAGTTTCTGATTTTCTGTTAATTTAATCTTTGAGGGTTAGCTCAATACATTTACATCCAGTTTCCGATTTTGCGACAATTAATTTTTTTATGTTAGTTTGATATATTTGCGTCCAAGTTTTAATTTTCAGTTAATTATTCTTTGAGGTTAGTTTAATGCAGTTCTATCTATATTCTGATTTTCTATTAATTAATTTTTAAGATTAGTTTAATGCTTGCATTTGCATCCAGTTTTCGATTTCCCGTTAAATATTATTTGAGGTTAGTTCGATGCATTTGCATCCAGTTTTTAGTTCCCCATTAATTTTTTTTTTACGTCAGTTTCAATCAATATTATATATATTTTAAAATATTTGTCATTATTGCTTTGCCGTTATATTATTCTTTTTCATTTTCTATTATATATTTTGTGATGTTATTTTTTGTATAATTGTTTTTAACTATCTTTTGAAGCCGTGTTAAGGATATATTCGAAATAAGTCGGTATTTTATCATAGACACTAAAATTGTATGATTTGTAATAGGGAATTAGTTTCTACAAATCACATATTTTTTTGCAATTGTTTTTATTTGATCAAATATATAAAAATTGGAACACTAAAAGTGTTTGATTCGTAATAGAAAATTACTTTCTACAAATCACCTATTTTTTTAGCAATTTTGTTTTTATTTGATCAAATATATAAGAATTGAAAATACACTCAAACTCTCTAAATACAAGAATTAGGAATATACTCAAACTGTCCAAAGAGGTTAATGTACGTGGGATTATATGCTATTATAAAATACTATATTTCATATTAAAGTGTCATTTAATATGCCACATAGGATAGAGAAAAAACTAACTCTCATATTAGAGTGCCACATAGGAGAGAGAAAATTCTCCTTTAAAGGTCTCTGCTTTAGTATATAAACTAGATTTTGGACCCGGGCATACGCCCGGGATCTATTAAATATTTTGTGTGCAGAAGAGGCTTTACAAAATGTCTTACACAAATTTTCGAATCAGAACATATTTTTATTGAAAATAAACCAAAATACGTTAATAAGCAGCGATTATGGTGTATAAGTACTTTAAAACTAAGGGATCAAATTGAGATAGCCTCTTGTGGTTTAGGATATAAATCCATAATTTTCAAATAGAATTATCTTAAACTCAATCTAGCTCGTATAATAGTTTTCTTAGATTTATGGTGATTTAGCGGCAAATTTTCGAATCCGAATATATTTTTATTGAAAATAAACCGAAATACATTAATGAGCAGCGATTATGGTGCTTAAGTACTTGGAAACTATGGGATCAAATTGAGATAGCATATTCACTTTGTGGTTTAGGATATTAATTCGTAATTTTCAAATAGAATTATTTTAAACTCGATCTAGCTTGTATAATAGTTTTCTTATATTTATAGTGATTTAACAACAAATTTTCGAATCAGAATATATTTTTATTAAAAATAAACCGAAATACGTTAATGAGCAGCGATTATGGTGCATAAGTACTTGGAAAGTAAGGGATCAAATTGAGATAGCATTTTCACTTTATGGTTTAGGATATTAATCTGTAATTTTCAAATTGAATTATCTTAAACTCGGTCTAGCTTGTATAATAGTTTTATTAGATTTATGGTGATTTAGCGGTAAATCATCACCGCTCAGCTTACGTACTAATGTGTACAAATCACTAAAATAGATTGATTGTTTCCATATCCTCAAAGAATACACTACTCCCACTTGAAAAGATTTATTACATGAACGTGTCCTACAAACGGGTGTCATTATATTAAATTATTCAAAAAAATATTAGCAACTATACATAGCTATGAGATATGAAAATTATATTAATTACTCATTTAAATTTCTTGCACCACTCTCTATAAAAAGGAAGTATTAAACCTTGATAAAACTCATCGACTTCTTTTTATTGTTAGGTTTAACAATAGAAGTTTGATTGAAGTTTTGTGAGAATGCCCAATGTGCCTAAGATAATATTGAAGCTACTTGAATAGCAAGGCATTCCCAATCACAATAAATGAATTATGATAAACACTACCTAAAATGCAAAACTATATTTGTCGAGATATTTATTCCCCCTACATATAATACAAATATGTTTTAGGGTTATTAGTTCAATGCATTTGCATCAAGTTTCTGATTTTTCATTAATTATTCTTTGAGGTTAGTTCAATACAGTTGCATCAAGTTTTCGATTTCCCGTTAATTATTATTTGATGTTAGTTCAGTGCAATTGCATCCACTTTATAATTTTCCGTTAGTTATTTATTAAGGTTAATTCAGTACAGTTGTATCCAGTTTTCGATATTTCGTTAATTAGTATTTGAGATTAGTTCATTGCATTTGCATCCAGGTTCCAATCTCCCATTAATTACTCTTTGAGGTTAGTTCAATACATCTGCATCCAGTTTCTGATTTCCCGTTAATTATTTTTCTAGATTAGTTCGATAGTTTATAATTTCTATATAGTTTGCATACATGTAAGAGTCTATTTTCATAAACTCACTTTCGTTTTGGGTTCTTTATTACTCGTAATTACTCATGTGAGAAGGCTAAAAAAACGGACATTTATGCTTTGAAGTCAGTGCGATGTAGTTACATCCGACTTTCGATTTCCAGTTAACTATTTTTTTAGGTTATTTCAATGCATTTGCATCCAATTTCTGATTTTCCATTAGTTAATCTCTGATTTTAGTTTAATTCAGTTGCATCCAGTTTTTAGTTTTCCATTAATTATTCTTTGAGGTTAGTTCAATGCAGTTGCATCAAGTTTCCGATTTTTCGTTAATTATTTTTTGAGGTTAGTTCAATGCAGTTACATCAAATTTATAATTTCCCGTTAATTATTCATTTAGGTTAGTTCAGTGTAGTTTCATCCATTTTTCAATGTTTCATTAATTAGTCTTTGATATTAGTCCATTGCATTTGGATCCAATTTGCGATTTCCCGTTAATAACTCTTTAAGGTTAGTTCAATACATCTGCATCTAGTTTCTGATTATTTATGCTTTGAGGTTAGTTCGATGCAATTATATCCGGTTTCTGATTTACCGTTAATTATCCTTTGAGATTATTTCAATGCATTTGCATTTAGTTTCCGATTTCCCACCAATTATTCTATGAAGTTAGTTCTATGCAGTTGCATTCGGTTTTTGATTTTATGTTAATTATTTTTTGAGTTTAGTTCAATGCATTTGCATCTAGTTTCCAGTTTCCCATTTATTATTATCTGAGGTTTTTTTAATGTATTTGAATACCGTTTCTGATTTCCCGTTAAACATTTTTCAAGGATTTGCATCCAATTTCTAATTTCCTGTTAGTTATTATCTGATGTTAGTTTAATGCAATTGCACCCAGTTTCCAATTTCTAGTTAATTACTTTTTAAGTTTAGTTTATTGCATTTGCATAAAATTTCCAATTTCCCGTTAATTACTCTTTGAGCTCACTTATGTATTTGAATCTAGTTTCCGATTTCCTTTTAATTATCCAATGTGGTGTGTAATACCAACTTCTACTGATCTATCTGTAGTGTCCTTGCAAACATGACATAAAAAGTAAATTATGCTTGATTTACTATGTGGGATCATCGAAGATTATCCAGTTCCTGATTTCCCATTAATTATTCTTTAAATTATGCATGACTCACTATGTGGAATCTTCAAAGATTATCTACAAACGGGTGTTGTTATATTAATTATTCTAAAAAATATTTGCAAATATGCATAACTATTATATATTAATATTATATTGATAACTCAACCAAATTTCTTATAACGTGAAAACCTCACTCTCCATAAAAAAAACTCACCTTTGATAAAACCCTTCAACTTTATTTTGTTGTTTAATAATAGAAGTTTGATTGAAGTTTTATGAGATTGCCTAATAAGGTGAAGTTCATATATATTGAAGCTACTTGAATTGCAAAGAGTTCCTAATCATACGGAAAGAGATAAGATAAACTCTATTTTAAATGCAAAACTATACTTATCGAGACATTCCTACAACATATAACCTAACTATGTTTTGAGGTTAGTTTAATGCATTTGCATTCAGTTTATGATTTTTCGTTATTTATATTTTGAGGTTAGTTCAATGCAGTTGCATCCAATTTCCAATTCCCATTATTTATTTTTTGAGATCAGTTCAATGCAGTTGTATCCAGTTTCTAATTTTCCGTTAATTATTCTTTTCAATTAGTTCAATACATTTACATCTAATTTCCAATTTCCTGTTAATTGTTCTTTGAGGTCAGTTCAATGCATTTGCATCCAGTTTCTGATTTCCCGTTAATTATTCTGTGAGATTAGTTTAATGCATTTGCATCCGGCCGATTTCGTTTATTATTTGATAAAGTTGCATTTGCATATAGTTTTTGATTTCCCGTTAATTATTGTTTGAGGTTAGTTTAATGAATTTGCATCCAGTTTCCGATTTTCCGTTAATTATTTATTGAGGTTAGTTCAATGTATTTGCATCCAGTTTATTTTTTGAGATTAGTTCAGTGCAGTTGCATCCAGTTTCTGATTTCCAATTAATTATTTTTTAAGATTAGTTCAACGCATTTGCATTATGTTTCCAATTTATAATTAATTTTTCTTTAAAGTTAGTTCAATGCAGTTGCATCCAGTTTCCGATTTCCCGTTAATTTAATCTTTGAGGGTTAGCTCAATGCATTTGCATCCAGTTTCCGATTTTCCGACAATTAATTTTTTATGTTAGTTTGATGTATTTGCATCCAAGTTTTGATTTTCCGTTAATTATTATTTGAGGTTAGTTTAATGCAGTTGTATCCATATTCTAATTTTCTATTAATTATTTTTTAAGATTAGTTTAATGCTTGCATTTGCATCCAGTTTCCGATTTTCCGTTAAATATTATTTGAGATTAGTTCGATGCATTTGCATCCAGTTTTCGGTTCCCCATTAATTGTTTTTTGACGTTAGTTTCATTCAGTATTATATTTTTTTTAATATTTGTCATTATTGCTTTGCCATTATTTTATTTTTTTTCATTTTCTATTTTATATATATTTTGTGATGTTATTTTTTGTATAATTGTTTTTAACTATGTTTTGAAGCCATATTAAGGATATATTCGAAATAAGTCGGTGTTTTATCATAGACACTAAAATTGTATGATTTGTAATAGGGAATTAGTTTATACAAATCACCTATTTTTTAGCAATTTTTTTTATTTGATCAAACATATAAGAATTAAAACACTAAAAGTGTTTGATTCGTAATAGAAATTACCTTTTACAAATCACCTATTTTTTAATAATTTTTTTTATTTGATAAAATATATAAGAATTTGAAATATACTCAAACTCTCAAAATATAAGAATTAGAAATACACTCTAACTCTCCAAAGAAGTTCCATGTACGTGGAATTGTAGGTTATTATAAAAGACTATCTTTCATATTAGAGTGACACATATGAGAGAAAAAAAACTAACTCTCATATTAGAGTACCACATAAGAGAGAAAAAATCTTTCATTAGAGATCTCTACTTTAGTATATAGATAATAAATAGTAGATTATGTATATTGATTACTTTCCTATTAATAATTAGGGTCCATTTGTTTTGCCCTCTTATAAACTTCTACTAACCTTTCTCTTATGAAAGGTTAATTTATTCGAAGTATATACACACAAACTGAGATAGTTTGCATGTGATTAGCGAAAAAAAAAGAGACAAAGTATGCATCAGTAAATCTAGCTGAGAGTGAGATAGTGAAATAAATCATTGCCTTATCAACAGTCTCAACACCCATATATCTGTACTTTATTGGCCGCCAATAGAAGGAGATATACTAAACTTTCTGTAGATACCAAATAGTACACTATCTTTATCCTTTTTTAGCGTTCTACGAAAAAAAACAATATCTTAGTGGACCCGTCATTTCTTCAAAACTGATTACAAGGATCGGACAAACTCAATTACAACGCCTGCTCTTTTATGTGGCACAAAAGGTCCTCTATCCACTGGCGGCCACTAAACTGAAGCACTTCAAAGTCAAGTCAGTCGTTATGAATAAGAGGATATATGTTGTGAGTCAAGTGTGCATTTTGCATCTGAGTAATATATGTATCAATTTCTACGGTTCTTTAATGTAGTAAGTATCCAAATATTACTTGCTTCAAACCATAATTGATTGGTTAGAGTCTCCCAGTCACTTTCAATTGGAAATTGATTCTTGTGCAATTAAAACACATTTTTCATAGTTCGCGGTTAAAATACACAAATTTACGGAGGAAAGGTTCTTATATGCACCACATGTACCACCACTAAGTCAGGGCCGGCTCCGTGGCAAGGCCATTAGGGTCCCGGAGTAAAAGCCCAATAACAAGGCCCCCAATCAAGTGAGCAACAGTATGGTTAATGGTTTACCTGTTTGCCAGAAAAATAGGAAATTTTAGGCCTTTCGCCTTGCCCCCCACAATCTCAGGGCCTACCATGTGGCTAGAAACCAAAATTTCCACAATAGAGCAATAGGCTAGTGGCAAAATGTGATTGGGTACTTCTAGATTGAAGCTGACCTGGTGGAAAGATGTGGAGATTTATTAGTATACTTTTTATCAAGACCAAATATTTTGATATCGGGCTATATATCAGACCACTAAAAAATCGATATATATCAGATATATCGGTGGATATCTTTTTGTTGGCCAATCAAAAATTTATTTGTATGTTGATATATCAAAAATATTGTTAATTATATCATAAATATCATTGATATTAATAAAAAACGATAAAAAATTAGTCAAAGTCAACGATCTATATCAAATATATCGTATATAATAGTCGATATATAGAAAAATCCTATATATATCAAATACAAAATATGTCAATATATCCATCCGAATTTTGATTGGCAAGTCTGTTTTAAATGAGATCAATAACTCTTTAATGCTGACGGAATTCGAGCCCCAGACCTCTGGTATCATCACCCAAAAGTTTTACCGACTTTGCTAGTCGACACCTGCAAACATGTGCGCGCAAAATATATCGCAATATATTAGAAATGACTTCATATTGGATCGGATAAAAGGCTTTCGGAAACCCGATTTTTGCATGGCATAATGGTCTGACTCATAATGGTCCATCTCTTAATGAGTTCATAACATGTAATATGTAATATTCCAATTGTCCAGATATTGTTTGGCCACGGGAACCAACGACTTATATTTTTGTTCCTGACTTTGCACTTAGGGCATTTCCAATGGGAGTGTAAAATGTACAAAGTGTAAAGTTTACACCCAGTATCAAAAACCTTCTTCCAATAGAGAGAGAGTGTGGGGAATTCTAGTTGATAAACGAATCGGACGTCACTTAAACTAAGAGAGCGAATTTGTTGACAAACTTGTCCACAAACACTAGCTTCTCATTGGTCCAAACATTTTGTGGGCCAGATAAACAGTTTTTTCGGGCAGGTAAATAGTTTTTCTGGGCAGCCTCTCCACCAATCAGCACATGAGGTCTTGTGGACAACAATTGTTGTATGTCCACAAAATTATTCTCTTAAACTAAGGTCTGGATATCTAATACGTATGGACGTGGCTTCAACTAACGTACTAAATTTCTGTCTTCAAATGATTTGTAAAGAAAATATCACTTCAAATATTCTCTCATTTGCATATGGCAGTTTTTAATTACTTATCAAACACAACCATCCCATATCTACTAATAAAAAGTTGAGCTCACAATTTTTGGTGCCCCAGCTGTCCATCCCAGGGGAGAACAGCAGTTAGGCTCTGTTTGGCATCGTGAAATTCTGTAGTACCTTACCATGTTTAGGCTATGTATAATTTGTGGTGGATACCTCGAAAGTAATCAGTTTGGAGACTGTTTGGTCCCTCAGATTTGTCTGGTACTTTTTTTTTTTTTTTTTTTTTTTTTTATCAATTTTCCAAATTGAATGAAAATAACATCAAATTTTCCATAAAAAATAACCACAAATCAACCGAAAGATAACCTGGATTAATAATTTCAAAATGACAACCAAACTTCAATTCAACATAATTTCAACACAATCTCCCTATTACTTGAAGTCCAACAAAAAAAATTGATAATTCAAAAGCACTCCACTAGATTGTGAAGATAGAGAGAAGATTGAAAGTATAAAAATGAGGAAATTGTAAAGATGGTTCTTCTTTGAATACCCAAATTCTATTTGTAGGTAATGCTTTGGTTTTTTGTTTTTTCAAATACACAAAAAGAGAAAATTGTAGGAGTTAGAACTTAAAATGGAGGAAGTGACAAATATTTGCGGTGGTCGGTCGAGATCGGAATGAAGACAGTAGAGAAGAAGAAGTCATAGAGTGGGTGAAGAAGAAAGCTTTCTTTCGCAAATTCTTTTTTTTTTTTTTCACGTGATTAAGTTGAATGAATATTGTTATCTTACCTTTCCCAAAAGATAACGTAATCCTTGTCATCGGGCCATTTATGTTCTCCTTATTCATAAATTGTGGCCCATATTCTGAAAATGGACTGGACCAAACAACTAAACACCTTATAAGGGGTCTTATACATTATACAGGCTACCCAAACCGCCAAACAGGCCCTTAGGTAGGGTAGAGATCGGGTCGGATATAGCTATATCCAAATCTGAACCTGAATAGTTTCACAATATTCGAACCCAAACCCGAATAAAACCGAAATTTAATATCCGAACCCGACCGACCCGATCGGATAACACTAAAAATTAAAAAAAAACCCAAAATTTTTATTTGAACCCAAACCCGAACCCAAACCTAAACCCAACCCGAATAAATAAACAGATACGAAAATGCACCCTCGAACCCAATGTATTCGGTAATCGGGTTGGATAGATTCCCTGCCCTACCCTTAGGGACTCAATTGCAATTAAAATTTTCTTAATAATTCCTTAAAATAACAAATAACTTAGCATATATGGAAGGAAAAGAAAAAAGAACACCACGAAACTCCTTCGTTGGTTAAAGTGTTAAACTAATTGCTTCAATATGAATATGCCATCGACCGAGCTTACTTCAATAGTTTTTCATTTGAGTAGTTGGGGAATTTCGACTTATATTGGCGACACCATGCATGGTTTTAGTTTTTTTAGAAGATAAAAATAAAACTGAACTTGTAAGAAGACAAAATTTCTCTGCGCAATACTTGTCTCTGTCCTTTTGTTTAGGCTTTAACATGCTTGTGACTGACGGATGTTGCGCAAGAATTTGAGTTTGAAACAACATCACCGATCAACAAAGTCAATTTCTTCTCTCATAACTGATTAAATTTCTATGACAAAGTCAATTTCTTTAATCACTCCAATAACCCATTAATTTCTAATATCCCCATACGATTTGTTGAAACGAATCGATTGCGTAATTTCTTCTTTTTTAGTTGTGATAAATTGATGGAGTAATTTTTCCCTTTTTAGTGAAGAAGACGAAATTTAATTGGAAAATTTTCCTTATATTGTGGCCTTTGTGGGACTCTCAAATAGAAATACAGGTAAATTTTATTTGAAGATGCTCCTTAAAAAATTTAATTACAAATGAGTCCCTAATTGCTCTTCTCCTATTGGCTGTGGACAACTGAGACAAAAAAAAAATTGTAACAGCAAAACTGGACTCTAAATAAAATGTTTGTCATTTGCAATATGAGTTCTGCAGCACCGGGAGTTCTATGATCCAAATGAAGTTCAGAGCCCATATAATGAGATCTCCCATATAATCGTTTAGTACGTAAACAAAAAAGTGGCAAGTCCTTTTCCCTTTTTCATCTGTTTTCTCGATCTTCCAATTCTCCTCCAGCAGTTCCATTCTTTGACAGGGGTGTCTCTACATGGTCACTGATACTCCAAAATGCGTCTTATGAAATATACAAGGATACTCGAGTGTTACATTTGAATGAAACTCTTGAAACAAAACTGAGAAAAAATCGTATGGACTAATGGACACAACCTTATAGCTCATTGACTATGTTCTATACTTTTGTAGTTGCCCATTCCAATCTAACTCGTAGTGCACTCAGAAAATGGCAACTGATGGTAGGCCCCTGCAGTACTTAATTTATAAAGGCACAGAAACCTTACAATCAAACAAAATTTTGAATCACTCTTGATATGGCCTATTCACCTAGCTATAGTTTGAATATGAACAAGTTGAGTATGTGAAATGAACTTGGCTTGCTGATCCATTCACTGGTAGATAGTGGATGGATTTTGTGCTAGATGGTCAGGATCAATATGGTCATTCCAAGTGGCCAACACATTCATGCTCCTTAGCAAATAAACTAATCCAACTTGGATTATTAAAAAAACATTTCCTACTAAATTACGCCATCCAATGGGCCGGTCGAAGACACGATAGGTTCTCAGTCTCATACATGGATAAAGTCTTGTCACACTAAAGTAAACTTCCAGGCTTTCGAAGATAAGAGTTCATCCTTATGTCTTGGACTTCTTCCATCAAACTTAGGTTCCAGGACAAATGTTTACAAAATTACAAGTAACTACTAGAGGAATTAATGGCCTATATAAGACACACATCAAAATCCACAAAGGGTTTCAAGAAGAAAGCAAGTCCATTCAGGAAAAGTACAATAGCACCATTATTTTTGCTACCGCCATAAACATTAAGGGGGACCAAATTATGTTGGATTTCCAGCACAAACTTATAATATACAGCCCATCAAAAGGAAAAGGAAAACAACAATTTTTCAGATATACATATCTTTGGTCCTCCAACTTTTTTAGCTAGCTCAACCACTAGATTATGTCCCCAGCAGTCAAATTTTGTAATTATTAGAAGACCATATACCTTATATCCACATATCAATGTCCCATCGATTCAATTTTTCTCCACAAATTAAATGAAGGTGACACTTCATCGACATCTCATTTGCTAAACGATTAACATAAGTAGATACTGCTCTTGTTATTTTGTTCTTGTTATTTTGTTCGGCACTATATCTAAGTCATGATTGGCACTATATCTAAATAAAATGAGAGCGATATTGCTCTTGTTATTTTGTTCGACACTATATCTAAGTCATGATTGGGACCTTAGAATAACAATCACCGCATGAATAATGATAGATAAATCTAGGCCCTTATATTAGTTACACAAGTATGCAAACCGTGCTACGCATCGGTGTGTTTTCAAGTCTTTAAATCTGTCGCTCTAACATCTCTTGGATGGTATGAATTTTTAAATTCTAGTTCTAATCTAAAAAATAATATAAAACATTAAGAGGGGTTGAATATATAATTTTAGTGACGTGAATAAATGAGGTTTTCTAAATTATTTTAAATAATATGAAACTATTTATAATTTTAATAAAGTGAGGGAGTTTTTTGTAAAATATTTTAAAAAGAGGGAGCTGATTGGAGTAATTAAAGGAAGTGGTTCCAAAATCTTAAAATAGCACATTTATAATATGTTAGAAATAACATCAACCATTGCTGAAATACTTGAATTATTCTCTAACATTTCTTTAGATATTTAGTGACATTTCTCTATACAAGTATGCAAACCCGCATCGGTGTTTTTTCAAGTCTTTAAACCTGTCGCTCTACCATCTCTTGGATAGTATGAATTTTTGAATTCTAGTTCTAATCTAAAAAAGAATATAAAAACATTAGGAGGGGTTGAATATAATTTTAGTGACATGAATGAATGAGGTTTTCTAAATTATTTTAAATAATGTGAAGCTATTTCTAATTTCAATAAAATGAGAAAGTTTTTTGTAAAATGTTTAAAAAAGAGGGAGTTGATTAGAGTAATTAAAGGAGGTGGTTCTAAAATCTTAAAATAAAGAGATTAGAAATACATTGTTCGGTTGAGAAGTGTGCCTCTTAAAGACCCGGCTATCATATATTTTAAATAATATGAAGCTATTTCTAATTTCAATAAAGTGAGAGAGTTTTTTGTAAAATGTTTAAAAAAGAGGGAGCTAACTAGAGTAATTAAAGGATGTGGTTCTAAAATCTTAAAATAGAGATATTAGAAATACACTGTTCGGTTGAAAAGTGTGCCTCCTAAATAAAGACCCGACTATCATATAGTGTTGAGAAGCCGAGGACCAATTCTGGGCCAAAATACTCTCAAGTACACATTGTTTTTAAGTTACTTACAAACCCAATTTTCGAGTGAAAATAACTCGAAAATCCAATTTTTAGGTGAAAATAATCCAGAAACTCAATTTTTGAGTGAAGATAACTCTCAAGGACAAATAGTCCGGATTTGAAATTAATATATTCCGATTTTACCATTTTCTGTCGTTTTGGTATGAATAATCATACCTAATGTATGAACAGTGTTTGTTCATACCCCAAATAAGTGAACATATCTCATACATTATGTTGAAGTATGAACATAGATTATTCATAGCTTATGTTGATGTATAAACAGTAATTGTTCATATCCCAAATATGTATGAACATACTTCAATATGGGTTCTTACGAATATAACGTTGATGTATAAACAGTGATTGTTCATATCCTAAATAGATATGAACAATAATTGTTCGTACTTCAATAAATGTTCTGACTGATCATACATTATGCTGAGCTGTGAACAATAATTGTTCATACCCCACATAAGTATGAACAACTCCAATAGGTGTTTTCTTATTGATCATATATTATGTTGAGGTATGAACAATGATCATTCATATCCCAAATAGAGATGAACAATGGTTGTTCATACTCCAATAAGTGTTCACTAATCATATATTATGTTAAGGTATAAACAATGATTGTTCATACTACATACGCCAGGTCGGGACGTTTTTTTATTTCGCGTCAGGTGTAAACTTGACTTTTTACCACCTGTGCCGTTTTTAATTTTGCGTCGAGAGTATATTTGTCCTAAAATCTACCCGGTATTTGTGAGTGATTATAAAAAAAAATATATATGAGTTTGAGAGTGATTTTTTCTTCCGTTTTTGTCCTTGAGAGTTACTCTCAATATTAGTTAATCCCATGGTCTCATACTAGCCTAACAACTGACAAATCTATATATATATTTTTGTTCCTTTTTCTATTTTCCATAATCAAATGACGAATCTACTCACATTTTGCTTTTGAAGTATCTAATCAGGTTTTGCTGGAAAGAGTCATACTCCTACATTATCGATCTTTACGTAAATGCGAATTTTTTCACTCAAGGGACATGGAGCCATAATTCCATCCAATCCAGTTGTTTGGTTCATATAAAATTCGTTGGATATTGCCTTTTTGTTCTAGATTATGTGGCAGTTAATAACCTGTATACAGATGTTTGTAGTTATGTTTGATGTTTCTATAGTCTATACTCTATAGATGCCCTCAACTGGATAAATCATAACACGGGTCCCCATCAACGACAACACAAGTACACAACAGAGGTTAAATTGACAACTTCAACCATATGTCGATAGTTTCGATCAAAAAATAAAGTCATATCTTTACTACGTAATAAAGAGGCTTTGCTTAGCCAGCCGGATAAATTGTCATGGTGTCCGCACATTTTGTTTCTTTCTGTTTTGTTTTTTGGTTATTTTTTTTGTCTTTTTCAGTTTTAATAGTAGTTTTGTCTCTCTGGCCCACGTGTATAACACGTGCTCAATACTAATTGTACTAATTGATCACTTTCTCGTGCTAATCATTTGAGTTTGTATCTAATGGACGCTCACATGTTGGGGTTCTTGGTTTCTTTTCCTGAAGTCAATCAGATCAAATAATTAACAATATGTATTTTTGGACGCTCAAGACGTATTAATCTTTACTACATAATAAATAGGCTTTGCTAACTCAAGACGTATTAATCTTTACTACGTAAATGAGAGAGGCTTTGCCGAGTTAGCCGAATAAACTGTCATGGTGTTCCCACTTTTTGTCCCTTTCTGCTTTGTTTTTTTGTTATTTTTTTGTCTTTTTCAGTTTTAATAATGGTTTTGTCTCTCTGACCCGTGTGTAACACGTGCTCAATGCTAGTGCAACAGAAAGTACCCGTCTATCACTCAAAATACTGAAAATAATGTCCAAGTTCATCATTATGCCAGCAAATTTCAATGCTATTTTCTTTTGATAATTTGATTTCTCTCCAAACGATCCTTCTGATCATATTTTATTGGACGTTATATCGATCCATTCAATTGCATATATTATCTGATTATCTAAATTATAAGATTATAACTCAGATTTTGATAAGGAAGTACATAATCTAGGATACGATTTACCGATTTATTACAAATGTATGACACAGTGAATCTAAAAGCTATTGTGCTTTTAGCAAAAATAAATGCTATGTTTTTTTTTTTTTGGTAATTAAAAAGCTGTGTTATCTTTAGCCAAAAAAAAAAAAGGCTATTGGGCTAGATAGGTAGGCCTCAATATGCCCATTATTATTGAATTATGCAATTTACATATATTATAGGATCCCATCTAATCCATCTATATAACAAAGAAGGGTGGTGTGGGGCCGTAGGGCCTCCATCTTATGGTCCAAACACTTTCTTAACATTTTATGATGCTTGTGACATGGCTAATCCAACTATTTTAAGGGTTTGTGCAATTTGTTAAACTAAATTAAGTATCATGGGATCTATCAAAAATCACCTTTTTTTTGGTAATTAAAAAGTTATCAACAATTGGCCTCAATATGCCCATTATTAGTTTTTAATATTATTGGATCCCATCCAAATTTGTTATGGGCCTCCATCCATCTTATGGTCCAAACACTTTCTTAACATTTTATGATTGGCTAATCCAACTTTTTAAGGGGTGGCAATTTGTTAAAACTAAATTTTTGTTGTGTCAACAATTCTATTTGGATTTAAAATGTGGCGCCCAAAGGTGCTTGCATCTATGCCAGACTTGGACGGATATCGTTGAAGGCTGGACGGATATGCGATGCATGAAGCATACAGATCACGGACGACAAATACTAATATTATATATTGGAGGGTTATGCAATCATCAGTTCATACATTAGAGTATTAGACGCATCTTGAAGGATGACCCAAAGGCTCAAACCTTTTAGCTAAATCGCTGTTGTCCACAAAATATCCTGATAATGTTCCTTTCGTGTAGGTTGCAATAATTGGCTATGTAGAAATTACAGGCAGGTTTTACTTCATTGTTTACATATGCATATCATCAATTGCCTGATTCA
The DNA here is from genome assembly GCF_015680905.1 of Coptis chinensis. NCBI lineage: Eukaryota > Viridiplantae > Streptophyta > Magnoliopsida > Ranunculales > Ranunculaceae > Coptis > Coptis chinensis. Next base: position 77,145,530 of record NC_141463.1, on the reverse strand, counting down.
ACGATGTTTACACTAAGTTTTCCATCTCAATTCAACCTTATAAACTTCTCTTTACTTTGAAGAGATGTTCAATATAAAACGATTCATTTTTCAAATCAAAGATGCCCTGATACTAAAGGTGTCCATCGGTACCCGTTTAACCGGAATCAGAACCATAAAAAAAATCATGGTTTCAGTTTATATTTTTAGGAACAGTTTAAAAATAGATACTAAAAAAACCGGACCATATAGAACCGGAATTGAATGGTTTTTTAAATAAAAAAACCGAATCAGAATCGAAACCGAACTGGAACCGAACGTTATCGTATTTTTAATATAAAAACACTAGCCTCATGCCACGTGCATAGGCACGTGGAACAATCTCAAGCCCCACCATTATTTTTCTTTCTAATTTTAAATTAGCAGTTCTAGAGTACGTCTGTTGCACCGATACGCATAAATCTGAGCCCTTGCACAGTACTTCGTAATGCAATACACCCGTACTTTTTGGTGTGATGAGTGGCTTACATTAACTACGCTACTCTCTCTCCTATGCACACTAGATTTTCTCATTTTAAATTTACAATAGAAGTGAATTACTACTTTACCTCTATGAGCAATCATTTTTCCAGCCCTAGAGCCCACCAAGCCTATACGTTTGCTAGAAAACAAATTTGACAATTGTGAAAATACAATTTCGCCCCTAAAAAAGATAGGAAAAACCAAAAGAAATTGTGAAATTACCAAAATGCCCCTATGTCCATACCAATCACTATTCACTCGACCCCTCATTTTTCTATATATTAAAGATATCAAAATAAAGAATATAAAAACTCAAAACGTTCATTTATATACTACTAAATTTTATTTATTAGTGTAATAATATGTAGTTTTCATAGTATTTAATATTATAAACAATATAAAAATAAATCTTACAACCTTAAATATATGGTTTTATTTAACGTTTTATTGAATGACAGAATTATTTATATCAATATTTAAAAAACGACTCGTTCGTGCAATATTTTTGTGTTTTTAGTACACATTTTTTAATAAAATCAATAAAAAATGTGTGTAAATAGTGAATATCTTAAGAGCCGAAATGAAGAACTAGAACCAAAAATGTCACACCCCAAATTTTCAGAAAATTTAAAATAGAGAATTATTCAAGATATAATTATCTCAATCGTCGCCCTATTCAATCATCTGAAAACTCAGGATGAAACGAAACCCTAATAACATATTATCAACCACGATATTAAAATATGAGATCAAATTTAAAACCAAAAGGACCAATCCTTCAATTATATTATTAAACTTCAAAGAAACTAACCAACTCTATTACATCTGTCTTAAAAACAAAACCGTACACTTCAGAAAAACTTAAATCAAAAGACTCCAAGAGCAAATCCAAATCATGTGTCCTCATCCACTGCACTACCATCTATGTTTCCAAGAATACACCCACGTTGCAAAACAAAACAAACATGAGTCAACAAATTGAATTTGTTGGTATGAGTAAGACTAAAATAAAAACAATATGTTCAATATTTCAAATAAAAGAATATACTATTACAATCATTTAAACTTGGAAGACAAGTTAGTTCCGTTTTCTCAAAATGGCATGTAGTTTCTTCCCAAGTAGGGGTGTGCACGGGTTGGGTCGGTTTTGGGCTAAAACCGACTACCGAACCGACCCAATCGGTTTATGCAATATTGTAACCAAACCGACCCGACCCTATAGACTCAACCGACCCACAACTGACCCGACCAGATTCTGTTCTAACCGATGCCCGACCAAAACCGACTATTGGTCGGTTTACCCGATTATAACCGACCCGACTCAATAACTTTGAGGGTTCTTATTTGAATTTTTTTTTATGGGAAATGGTTCCTGGGCAGTGATGGTGATTACAAGCCATGAACTGTTCTCAGTTCTCACTACTGCAGAAGGAATCACGAACAAACTGGAAAGAACCGATTCTGCAGATTTAGCCGTTCTACAGAAAGTTTTAATTTTATGGGCCTGATTTTTATTGATCATGCAGAGGCGTTCGGACCTTCGGGCCGATAGTTTGAGAACTGATACTTAAATAAAGTGCCAGTGATTTCCTTTGATGTGAGACTTTGAGTTTGGAGATGCACTTGTCATTCATATTTGCCTCTCCAAATTGCATTCGTTTCCCCTCCAAATTGCATTCGTTTTCTCGCACACAAGAAAAACTGTACATAGCCTAACCCATTCAATACAGCATTATATAAATAAGAACTGTTCTTAAGGTACAGAAGATACCCTCTTAACTATGGCGTAGGGAAGCAAGGGATTTCCACACTCGTGAACAGCTGAAGGAAAAAGAAAAAGAAAATTCCTGCAAGACTATTATGGATTATGGATTTGCTGAATTGTAAACTTGAATCGAACACAATTTCGAAAAGCAAAGGGACCGCGACGAAAAGCAAATAGCGAAATTCTTCCATCATATAACCAAAAACCAATAGCATCGACAAAGGCCAAAACTATCCACACAAGCCACAGCTATCAAAACAAAAGCTATCCACATGATCTACATCTATCTGCCTATCCACATCATCAAGTTCTAAGCACAACTGCATTTCATAACAAACAAAAATAATCCAACTTATTCAAGTTCACAAATAGACATAGTGAATGAACTTCACAAAAATAAACTTAAAACCGATTACCAATCAATTTCTCCGTAACATTCGCAGCATTAGGCTCAGAAGAAGTCGATCCAAATAATTCTGCAAAAAAAAAAAGAACACAAGCATATACATACGTAAGTCGAACTACATAAGTACATATTTTAACATAAGAAAATAACGATAGACTAAACATTGCAATGCAAATTATTACCTCCATCTAGTTTATCATATTGCTCGATATCATCCATTGACTGTCGAAGATTAATTGGAATTGATGGAGAACGAAGCCAATCTTGTGCACAAATAAGGGCTTCCACCGTGTTAGGAGCTAACGAACTACGGAAAGGGTCAAGTATCGCCCCGTGCTAAATGCAGACTCAGAAGCTACGGAAGATATCGGAACTGCCAAAACATCACGTGCAACAAGAGAAAGGATCCGAAACCTAGAAGCATTGATCTTCCACCAACCCAAAATGTCAAACTTATCCCCACCAACTTCATTAGTTTCAGCCAAAAACCTCTCAACCTCAGACTTATTCTGTAAGTTATCTTCCTCTAGCAAGTGTTGCTGAAATTCGGCGGCTAGTATAGTAGGATCTTGCTCATCATCATCAACATCCATTCGGCTTGCTGTTTGGCTCACGTTCATATCAATAGGTGGCTGATTTGAAGAAGAATAGTGCCCAACATACCACTCATACAACGCAACCAAAGCATCTTTCACTTTCTTTGCTTCATCATTAGCTTTAGTTTCTTCATACAACTGTTTGAAGGAATACGACACATACTTCATCTTGAAGCGGGGATCAAGCACAACACCAACATATAACAAAATGTTAATCTTATCCATATCCCAATACTTATCAAATTTAGTTTGCATACGCAGCGCCATTGATCTCAAACGTGCATCCTCACTTCCATTAAACTGAATCAATTTCTTCTGAACAATTAGAATTTCACTAAAGAAATTATTCGAGGTAACATAACGAGAACCTGAAAATCGCAATGTTGCCTTATAGAAAACTCTTAGAAATTTCACAAATAATCTCGCACTATTCCAATCAGTTAAGGTTGGAGGCCCCTTGATCTTGTCATCATCAAAGTAAAGGGTGTACTGTGGGTCTTCAAGCTCCAATATCTCAAAGGCACTTTGGAACTTCTCAGCAACTTCTAACATCATGAATGTCGCATTCCATCTAGTTGCCACATCTAAGCATAAAAGTTTGGTGCACTCTATTTGTTCTTCCTTCACACACTCCTTGAATCTGGCCAACCTAGATGGAGATGACCTCACATACCTCACTGCAGTACGTACTCGGAAAATAGCATCATTAACATCTTTCAGGCCATCACAAACAATAAGATTCAGGATGTGAGCACAACATCTCATATGTAAATACTTATGTTCCATAACGGTGTCTTTCCCAATTTTTTTGCTTTTCTTCAAGTAATCAATGGCAACAGAATTAGAACTTGCATTATCAGCGATTCTGATAAAAGACTATGGACACCCCAATTAAGAAGACACTTTTCTACCATCTTTCCAATGGTCTCACCTTTGTGATTTGGAACTAGACAAAAATTCAGAATCCTTTTTTGTAAGTTCCAATCACTATCGATGAAATGAGCAGTCAAAACCATGTAATTTAAGTTTTGAATAGATGTCCAAGTGTCAGTTGTTATACATATTCTATTACCATGCAGAAAACTCTTTAACTTTTCTTCTCTCCCCATGTAAGTTCAATGCAATCCCTACCAACTTGAGTCCGATAGGGCAAATTTGTGAACTTGGGTTGTATAACCTTCACAAAATGTCGAAACCCTTCACCCTCCACAAAACTAAACGGCAACTCATCAATAATAATCATTCTAGACAGAGCATCTCTACAAGCTTTTAAGCTAAAACTAACAGCAACAAGCTCTTTATCTTTGAAAGACAATATTTGTTGTGATTTATCAGCCACCACCTTATTGTTAGGATTTTTCTTACATACTTTCATATGACTCAACATATTAGAAGTTCCACTACTTTTCGAAGCACAAGCATAACTAACAGGGCAATAATTACATTTGGCTCTTGGATTTTTGGGATCACAACTCTCTATCTTATGAAAATGATCCCAAGCAGGGGAAGATAAGGATTTTCTTTTATTACCTGCCATAGTAGGATCGACCGTATCCGTAGGATTTTCGACAGTTGACTGTAGAGATGGACCATCACTAGGAACCTCAGTAGAAGCCATCTAATAAAAATGACACATATTAGCAATCGAGATAAAACAAAAAGCCTGTGATAGATCGATAAATTTAGCAAGTGTGAAAGACTGAAAGTGCATTCATTTATATTTAATTGTGGAAAGTGGGGAACCATGCGACAAATAAATTGAATCGAGATATGTAGTCAATGAGAAAGTGGTCACCATTTCATGAGCTTGAGAAGCTTTCGTCAATGTTCTATACGTACTATGTGTTGTATAGATTATAGAACACCATTTTGTAATTCATGGAGTGGAAATAGTTTTGTTTCAGCACCTTGAGTATAATTTGCACATCATTACACAGGAGTTAAATATCATGTATATGATTATACATTTATACTGGATTCTCTCTTTCTTGATAGATCACTGACTCGCAAAAGGTATTTTGGTCTTTTTAGTGTTAGTAAGTAATCAAGCAAAAGAAGTTAGCATGGTAACACATTCATCTTGCATTTTCGAAAGTACATATATATATATATATATATATATATATATATATATATATATATATATATATATATATATATATATATTGTCCGATTCACATAATTTGCCTATTGAGGTATTGTATACAGTAGCTAGAGTGTAGGGATAATCACCAAATTCCTATGCTTGTGGGGCAACAATCTATCGCTATAGCCTATTTATCAGCACTCTTCTTTTCCATTTTTTTGTGTCTAATGCCTAGAGCTCTTAGGAACTCTACACTAGCAGATCCTACCAAGTGGCAAGTACCATGTAAGTCTTGCCAATATACTTTGCAACCACAAGCTGTCGACAATATCGATTGCTAGAGAATCAGCTACATGTTGTTGAACACCAGCGTCGTATCCCCCAACAGTCAACCTTTCTCCCCCATGTAACCGTACTATAGCTGCGGCTAATATTGCTGTTGCCATTGGAAAACTGTATCTCAAACTGAACGGATTCCTTGGAACACTATCCTTCTCTATTGGCCACCATTTCATGATCAAAACCCATGTACATTTGAACTATTTTGTAATAAGTTTTAATTGATGGCTCGTATTAAGATAGCAGACGAAGAGATGAATACTACAGGGCAAAGAAGAAGATCATATTTTGGATCTCCAGTTTTTGAGAGAAACACATAAACAAAAAACAAAAAAAAAAAAAAAAGAAAGAAAGAAACCAAATAATTAGTTATTACCTTTGTTGATGGTGCTGACTGCTGACTGATGGAAGAGTGGTGGAGGAATGGTGGCGGCTAGACTGGTGGGGATGTAGCGGCTCAGCCCTAGTTAATGGGTTTTTACTTTTTACTAATTGGTAATTTGGTACGATACATTTCTAATTTTCTACTAATCTAGTGAATTAAGATATTGCGGATCGGGTCGGTTATTTTCGGGTATACCAAATCCAAACCGAGCACCGAACCGACCCTGTCGGTTTTGCCATTTAACAAACCGACCCGAACCGTCTTAAATGGATAACTGACCCGTGTAGCTCGGGTCGGGTCGGATCGGTCGGTTTAGTCGGGTACACCGGTTTTATGCACACCCCTATTCCCAAGTAATATTTCACCCCCAATATACAATTCCAAAAATCTCATATAACAGTACTCATCATTCCCACTTTCCAAAATAACTCACAGCATAAATACCACTTACATTCCACTTATTAAATATACATATGATAACCTAATTAAATATGAATTTGATACACCATACCTTTAAGCCAACACGTCGTCTTAGGGTAGGATATTTACGTCCCTGCATAAAAGATTAATAGATCCTACCTTCCTGCAAAACAGAGTTAGACATCACAATAAAATAATTTATCTCAGCCAGTCAAATTTCCATTCATAATCAAACCTTATTTAAGACATTTAAGTCTAATTGATACAACCTGGTTCGTCCCGCATATTCGGGGAATACCACTTATCATAATACCTATACGAAGGGTAGTCATTCACATGACATCATTACATCATAAAGTTTCTACATGCATAACTATAGATCTCAGACTATCACAAGTTATTAATATTTTCGTAATAACATATCAAGTTATAGTTATTTTGCAATCATATAAAAGATCACAAACATTCACACTTCACATCCATAACATCACACAAATTTACATATTTTTTGTTCATTTAATTCCACAATGTATCTTATTTATTAATCACTTATTGACTGACCTTACCTTTAGTTCCTACTCCACGATTTGCACTTCACACATTTGCCAAATCACACATACCCGTGTGCCTCTCTCACGCCGAGTACCACTACAAGACATATGTCCCAAGCAGGGATATCGCCTCCAGGAACATATTTACATTTTGCAAACTCATAACTTGTGAATCACAGCCATCTCTGGGCTTTCCATTTGCATAATCACCGCCTTTTATGGGCATTAAATATCTCAGGTCATTCATGGCACATTCAATGAATACCTTGGGTCATTTCCACCACATTAAAGGAATATCCATCATACACTAACAGGTCATTAATGGTACATTCAATAAATACTTTGGGTTATTCCCACCACATTCAAGGAATACCCATCATAATACTAACATGTTGTACGCACAAAAATGTGTACCTAGATCTATGCAATTGATTTTAGAGTCGTCACTAACTTAGGAAAAGTTGAGTAAAACCTATGTGAAGGACTAACCCTCAAAACTAGATGATTATTGGGTTCGGGAGTCAAGGTGCGATGCAGGAAGGTATTAGGCACCCACATTCACCTGGTAAAAACCAACCTTACTTCTATTGAGGTGTAAAGTTTTGAGATGGGAGAACGGAGAAAGCTTGAAAATTAACCTACCAAGTTGGATGATCTTCACTAAATTATTTAAAGACTAATAACTATATGCTATATAAAACTAAAAAAAAAATAACCTAATATGCAATGCTACATGAAACAAAAGAGAAAAGAAAGATGTCACCTTGTTTGAAATGTTTCTCATACTTGATTGTAGATTGATTGACTGATTGTTGATCTTGATTGATTGTTGATGAATGATGATGATGAATTTGATTTTGAATTGACAACTTTGATTTTTGGATTGAAACAGGTGATTTGGGAGAAAAAGAAGAACACTCAAGAAAAGAAAACTACTAGGCTATTAGCTCTGAATAACTAGTTCTAGATTATTAACTTCGAAATACTAGCTCCAGATGTCTTTTTTGTGGGTGAATGAGACCCATATTTATAGCTTTTTGGGATGGATTTCAAAATGGTAATGAGTTTGATCCAATGCTGAGTATTGATTAAGAAAAATCCAATAGCTTGATATCTTTTTGGTTGCACCTCTTAAATCTGGCCCTTGATTCAAAAGGTGGGATAAGGGGTGCGATCTTGACCCTTGGTTTTTGGATATTTTAGATGGATTAGGGCAAAAAATCAAACCCTACACGTCCTCAATGAGCCCATAATCCAGGGTTTCCAAACATGGCTTAAAAATGGCATATTCTCTAGAATATTCTTGATTTTTGGGATCAAATCAAATCAAACAAATAAGGAAGGTTCTCTAGGTTTTTGGAAGCTTGAGAATGATCTAGAACCCTAATGAATTCAAATTTCTCCTTCAAATTTGGAGGTGATACTACCACCACCTAGAGATGCTCTTACAACACTAAGAACCGGACCTGAATCAGAGTGTTGACACCCCTACCTGAAACTCCTTATAATCGTTAAACCGTGTAGGGTTGATATCAAAACATCACACAAATTCTTCGTAAAATTGAGGCAAGACCTTCACTTATGAAAAAATTGTCTACGAAAGAAGTTACAAGTAGGGATGTTCATGGGCCGGTTCCGGTTCGGTTCTTATCGGTTTTGGTTTTGGTTTTGGTTTTGGTTTTGGTTTTGGTTATATTTTTAACGATTCCTACTAGGTTCGGGTCTTTCGGTTTTTTCTTATATTTAGAAAATCCAAATCCATACCCATTAATTAAGTCGGTTCTAGTTTGGGTTTCGGTTCCTTCTCGGATTATACATTATTATTGCTAAAATTATTTTTTTTACTTATGTAATCAATATTAAAGTTGGTTTTTAGTGCAATAATAACACTTGCAGCCGATATTTTTGTCCACTCAAATGAAGTAATGGTCCTAAATTCAATAATTTTTCAAATTTTTCTAAAAGATTTAAGTACAACTCATAAATTGTACGTACGCGTGTATTTTACAAACACGTGTACATTATAATATACGTACATATGTCATATATATAATAAATACATGTATCACAATTATATTGTTAGTTAGCATTGTACGTATTCATTATCCTATACTAGCAAGATGCACGTGCTATGCACGCGATGTTAAAAAAAAATTGCCGAAAAGTGTAAACATAATTTTACTTCGCCATTTTTTATTAATCTTCAAATTGGGTTTTTTGGAAGCTAGCAAATTTGTAGAGAAAGCACACAATTTTTTTTTGTAGGAGAGTGTGTACGTACGTGTGTTGTGTCTTGAACTGTCAATAATTAGGCCACCTAATTAAACGGGAAACCTGATTCTACTCACATGTTGTGACAATATATGAAACTTCAGGATCTCTCGATTAACAGCAGGCTAATGGATTTAGATGAAGTATAGTAAATAAAAAACAGTTATAGAAAGGCATAAAGCAAGGTACGTACAGATTCAAGTATGAATGAGATTTACTGATGAGTAGCCGAAAGTAAAATGTGTATACGTGGTTGGTCTGTGTAAGCAGAGGCCTCTTGCGGTGTGCTAACTCTTTCCCACCGATGGGGGACTTCAGACTGAGAGTTCACAAATGCGTAATTGTTTTCAATAAGTAATCCCCCGTTATGTTGGCTCTCCATGTGAGTTTTAATAGCAGAAGGGAAACCTTTTACAAAAGATGCATCTTTTGTTGGTGTTAGAGAAACCAGTTGAGGTCCAGTACACTGAACTGGTATACTTTCATCATATTTTTGACTTGTCCTTAACCAATGCTCATGAAACCCCACTGCTACTTCCTCCGTCGGATCAAGGCAGTTACAGTGCCGTAGATCTGAAGGCAGTTGCGACTTCTCTAATGAGATTAAGCAAGGGAGATCAGCTTGGGGCATGGTAATAGTGACTGCAGGCCTCAGGCGAAATCAAGACGTTTCAGAACTATGGATTGCCAGTCCGACTTTAAAAACTAATGGCTGGGGCAGTATCAAGTTGGCAAAATGGTGGTTTCGTGTACAAAGTGAGTGACAATTGTAATATTTGTGACTTCTGTCTCTGGCTTGATGTTCTTGCGAATCTCAGATGCGGAAATGGAGATACCCAAGGAGATCGGACTGGTATAGTATAAGTGGATCAGTTCATTCAAATACCCATTAATCCAACTTCCCAGACGTATAGTTCGGAATTGTAGAGTTCAGATTCTTTAAATTCGAAAATCAAGTTATTGTTAAGGTGGTGAACGACTTAGTTTCCCTCAGCTAGTTCAACTACAGCAGCCCTTATTCCTTCAACATCTGTCTCAAAGATCAAAGCCCGAGGCTCGCCGAGCTGGTTCAATTTGAGGAAGAACTGCTTCAGATCAAAACTTAAAATAAGGGACAAAAGAATCAAAAGAAGTTCACAGTAACGGATACCCAGATACGACCTGTTTTCCCATTAAGACATGCTAACAGAACTAAAAAATCCCTAAAAGACAACTCACTATTTTATGAACCAGGTACGAAAACTCAAGTTTCAGTAACTTTTTCTTATTCATCCAAAATGACATTGTTCAGTGCTTTTGGTGAATGCTTATGCCACAACCAAGGAACTTAACAAAGGTATAGCAAGAGTCAACCAAATTCCTAAGCTAATCAAATCAATCACAAATGGCGAACCTTTAAGTAATGTTTGTGTAATACGGAACCACTTCAAATTCAGTGCTTCTCACTAACAATTCTCTCTTGTAAAAGAACCTCTCCCAGGTTCAAGTACTGCACAAAACAAAATTTGATACGGACAGCAGACCTACAGAAGGAAAGAGGTGTGTATAATTAACAATAGCAATAAGGTTTACATGCCAGTATCCGAAAAAAAAATGGGCTGAAAAAAATGCATGAACATGAATTGTACCTTCAAATTCAAAAGGTTATATAAGCAGATCAACTCTGTAGCACTGTAGATGATATGCGAGCGGCAAACCTCTGGACCATGCGGATGTTTTAGTTTGTCAAGGGAAAACCAAGTTCACACCTTACGAAAAATGATTTTTTTAACTACATATATACGAAAAGTAAATATATAGAAGGATATCTTCTCCTCATAGATGGGATGATTCAGCATCAGCAGATTATTGTTGCTAACAATAGCACGAACCAGTAGCTCCTTGGCCTCCTCGTGTTTCTTTTTCAACATGTTACATATCTGCAACTCTGCAAGAATAAAATCAGATCTGATATTGCAACAGTGTAAAACTATAAAATCCAGCTATTTCTTGTGTGAATAAGTTACCAATAATAAATATAAAATATAAAATACTTCATGAACAGATAGCTTGAGTTTATATAATATGTTGAAGCAGTCTACATAAACACAACAAAAACAAAAAACAGGTTGGAATGACTTAGAAGATGAGCATTTCGACAACAACTAAATCGCGATGCCCCCTCCTTTTGCCTTTAGAATAAATATAAATCAAAGTTTGAGGTTGTTCCCTAAAGAAAAGAATGTCTTCCCCTGGGGCCAGGTAAGTTAAGTAAGGACGTTGCTCGGGGATTTCACTCAGAATTGAACCATGGGTAGGGTCGATCCCTTCTGTCCTTACTCCAGAAAATAGCTGTGGTTAGGCCTGGAAGCCTTCATCAGAGAGTCGTGAACAGGCAAATGAAGTTAAGATCACAGCTTCTCCTTCAATTCCCATCTCTCAAGCTAAAGATAAGGAACTAAGGTAAGGCCTTGGACTGCTTGTTGGTAAGTCAGAGACAGCAGCAAATTCAATGGCAGCGGATGCATCAATTGCAGCAGACGCTGAGGCTTCTCTTCCGGTGGTGCAAATTTCAGAAGTTCGTTGTCAATAAGATCTTGCACCAGGTTTATCAGATTGTAACATCTATCAGTCTAGTGCCCTGCTCCTCCCATGTGATATGCACGCCTGGTATTAGGATTATGATTCTGGGAGGTGGATCGATAATCGCCAGGAGGTATGGGTGTAAGCTAATCGGCTTCCGGCATCTGCGGAAGCAATTTGATAATGATGATAGAGGAAGAAGGTGGAATGCTTTCGATGCAGTTAGCTACTTGCCTCAGGTTTCACTATCGAGCTATCAAAAGAGAAAGGAGATCATACTCTTAGACGTTACGCTCCGTCCTCCTTCTAGATAGAGGAGGAACCTCGATTCACTCCCCTTAGAGAACTGCAAGCTAGTTACGGAAGTGAGGCTACATCCTACTTCCCAAAAGGGAAAGCCCAATCTAATACATTATTTTCTTTCCTTATCTGTTATAAACTTCAAAAGAGAAACTACAGCAAACTCAAGGAAGTTAATCAAACTACGACAACTCTCTAGGAACATCCATTTAAGAAGGAATAACCAGCTTAGAGAGTTTACAGGCAATAACTAACAAAGGAAAGAAGAAGCGAAAATCCATAGGAAGTTATGGCATTAGATCTTTTGATAATCACTCTGTTGTATAACTCAAATCTGAAAGACTATTTCTCCAGACCCCACAGATGAGGCCGGTTATTGAAACTGGTTGAAAACTTTTTACAGAGAACAACTTTTCGGAATGGTCCCTACTTCCAAGCATGATCTAGCAAGATTGTAACACATCTGCAAACAGGCCATTCCACAAAAATCGCGAAATTTTGGGTACTTGCATAATCTCTAAGCGGAGTAAACCACAGCAGACCTACCCAAGGACTAAACCAAAACTGCCCAACCTACTTACACATTAATTTTTTTGCTAAATTAACAACTATAGCTACAACCCTCATGCGTGGTGGCAAAAGTATTAATTCCAATGAAGTAAAGAAGTAAATAACAAATTGAGTATTCTAAAACAGGGAATACAAACAGAGGGATACATTAAGAAATTTCGAAATCGGAGGAACGACATTAATGTCACATGTGATTGAAAGACAATAAATGGCTGTTTAGGGAGCATTCGCATGGGACTGAAAGGCTTAGGGAGAAAATAGTCTCCACATAAATGGCTGTTTAGGATTTAAAATTCAGAGGTTGTTGTATGACACATCACTGCATATAGTACAACATAATCAGTTCCGTTGTTCCACAGCCAAGGAAAGGATCACTGGATTGAATAGATGGAGATTAAAACTTCCCTTAAGTCATAGATATACATGTTCTCCACAATATAAAATATGTTAAATGGAGACAGACAAAGCATAACAAAAAGAATTGAATAACAATACATACATGGTAGCGATTTCATCAGAAAGCTAATTTGATGGTATTGATCCATGTAGCTGGTTCCAGCTGAGATCTCTGGAAATTGAATGTCATAACCAAAGTAAATATACCCATCAGCAATTACTAAAATGCAGCTTATCTCAACCCGTGGAAGGGGTGAGATTAACCATTGATTCATTCTACGATAAGAAACTGAAGAAGTTACCAGCGAAACGCACAAACTTACAAGTAGCCAAGACTTGGTATTCTGCTTAGGTCTTGAACAGGCCCTTGCAAGCTGCAGTTACTAAGACGACTGGTAAACCAAAGGAAGGTCGAGTGAAATAGTTTTAAAAAGTAGATTTTAAACAAATGCATCGGATATTGCTTTGCTACAACGGATATGGCTTTGATGCGATCCAAGCATGTACACAGTTTATTTACGTAGATTTTAAAAGCACAGGAACGACATTGATCTAATGTGTGATTCGAAGAAAATAAACATAGCTACAGAGCTCCAAATGAGCATCTGCATGGGCCTGAAAGGCTTAGGGATAAAATAGTCTCCACAGAGATGGCCTTATAGGATTTAAAAATGAATAAGAATTGCATGACAGAAATAAAATGTAGCTACATTCTCGCTAACTAAAACAGTAGTCCAAATAGGATGGACGTGGTTTTAACTGATTATATCATACAACAATCATAGTCAACAATTAAGCATAGTTTTAACGGAAGCAAGAACTGATCCTACATGCAGAATACTATCGTAAGAAAAGAAGGAAAAATACGAAGGTACAAACCTATGCAATCGTGATAGAAATCCTTAAGTTCCAGTACAACTTCGATCCTATAAAGCGAGAACACTCATTTTAGGAAAAAAAAAAAAAATGCCTAACTGATCGGAGAAGAAAAAAAAAATGATAAACCTTTAACTATTATCAAAAGAAGATTTAACAAAAGATGTGACCAATCTGAGTGTCCTTTAGAACTCCGACTGTTTGACTGGAGAGACACAGACATGATCTGGACAGTTTGTACCCAATTGAGGGGTGATCATATGGGTAAGTAAAAACACACGAAGGAAATAATGCAAAAAAAATAACCCATCTCATGAGATAGTGATTCAGTAATTTACTCAACACTAATCTCGTTTGTAACTCGATATACGGAAGTGGGATGGGCAGGGCTTATGATTTCTGACTTTGTATAATATGTGTTGTACATTAACGTTTTATCTCAGAAACAGTTCTAAAATTGCAGAAAATTGCTAGTAAATCATCATAGCCAAAACTGCCAAATGAACTTCATTATAAGGCTTGACAATGTTCTCTGATCAAGGAAGTTACCGATTTTTTTTAAGGTTTCCTTTGCAACATAATTTCCAATCTTTCAATCGATGAAGAATAACAATTTTACTCCACTACAGCACAAAAGCTTTCTTCTAAATGCAAGGAACCTTCCACCAAATGATCTCAGAACAGGAAGTCAAGTGCTTCCCTTCAAGAGTGATTTATCTCAGCTCTCTTTCCAAACCTTGAAATTTGAAATAAAAGATTCATTGTCTGATTTCTTTCATCTTCTTTGTTCTTTTGATTTTTTTCTTGTTTTTCTTTATGGTTATTTTATCCGTACATGAGCATTATTTGAAAAGAAAAAAACAACAAAAACAAAAACAAAAACTGTATATAACTATATACTTATATAACTATATACTACATGTGAGGCTTTAAATGTTCGAAGTGGGACAATACTGTATATCTCAACATCCCATTCCGAGTTAAGTGCACTAGTTTCATGATCCACTAAGAGGATAGCCAATCGTAGCCACAACTTACAATTTTTAAATGTCAGAAGAAAATAGCAGCTAACCTTTCATCTTCTTCTTACAGCAGAACCCTGTGATGTGGATTGCTGAGTTTGGGAGTTTGGCTGCCCAGCCTGTTCCTCGGGCAAGGTCATAGCTTGGGTGAAGCCGTTCATCACTATCAAACCAAGAGGAATCAAGTACATCCACTACAACAAAAGAGGGAACAAAAGGAGGGGAAAGGAAAATGAGGTGTATTTGCTATATATGTAACCAGATCTGTAAACATCAAATTGAAAAGTCATTGATATGGAGAAATTCCCAGATCTGGTCATTGAATCGGCAGTAGAGATACAATTAGGGATATATGTTTTTGTTTTTGTTTTTTGGTTTTTAGCTTTTTTAAGAGAGGTAATGAGGGGAGATTTGAGAGAAGAAGAGACGTCTGGTTTCCACGATTTAAATTCGATATAAATGATAATAAATTCGACATTAATTTGAAGGGTAAGTCGCGAACAATTAAATAGTGGCGTATAGTTGATTTCCGACCTAAATTTACACATACATCCTTAAATTATTATGTAATCTTAAGGGTATAGATGGTACTAAATTATGAAATGACTAAGTAGTCCTTCTTAAAGGCATTGAATAATTGATTTTAATTCTTTATCAAGGGCATTTCATGGTAGGAAAAAGGTTGGTCTAATTTAAAGGTCCATGTTAATTATGGTATACTATACTAATAGAGATATACACGTGTAATATATCAAGCACGTACATGCATATTAGTTAATATATACATTGTATTAGCTAATTCATAGTATACGTGAGGATGTTGACATTATTATTAACATTTATAATACACATATTTAATGTAATATTATAAAACATGTATTTAATAACACACAGTCACTATTATGTTATATATATATTTAGTAGACTTTTGCACCTAACAAACAAAAACTATATATATATATTACAATGTTTTGATTTGTCTTTAATACTAAACTTTATATATCAAAATCATAATAATTAGTTCCGGTTTCGGTTCGGATACCTATCGATCGGTTTTTTACTATTCGATTCTAACGGTTCTCATTCTTTATCGGTTCAGTTCTTGAAGACCCACTTTTAATGGGTCTAACATTTTATGATCCATAACCTTTATAAATGGTTTCGGTTTCGGTTTGGTTTCGAATAATTTTGGGGATAAAACTAAAAATGACAAAATTCCGAAATAATAAACCCAAAAGGCCACCGTTATTTCAAAAACACCATTTAGGACAATAGTTGACTTTGGAATTGAATGACTCAAATAGCCCCACAATTCCCCAAAAATACGATTCTATCCCTATTCATATACTACAAAATATCCCAAAACAAAACCCCAAACCCAAATTCGAGAGTGCGACTGAAAATACCGAAAAAACTTTCCCCAAATTTAAAAACCCACAATTGAACTCAAAGATGTCAATTTCTTCATCTAAAAGTGATCAAATTGAATGTGCTAATGATGACGGAATTGAAGAACTTTCTCACAATGTGGAATCAAAAGTAATTTTTGGTCATTTTTTGGTGAAGAAGAAGAACAAGAAGAGATCAATGAAGAAGAAACTGAAGATAATGAGAAAGTTTGTAGAATAGATTCATGCAAGTTTATTGTGCTGGAAGGTAAAGCTTATTGTGCTGAACATTTCACACAATTTGTAGAAAATTTAGAAGGCGAAGAAGATGACAAAGATGCTGGAAGTGAAGATGACACAGAAAATGACGATGAAGAGAGTGAATTTGATGAAGTGGAAAAAGGTTTTGAGGATGATGATGATGGAGAAACTGAGAGTGAAGAAACACTCGCGATAACAAATCTGCATCTCAATTTTTCATTTCATTTTGATATGCATCAAAATTAAATTGTTTCATGTGTTCTTGTGACAATTTTGGGTATGCACGCACTGCTGTGCATACCTAAATTCGTGAACACCCGAATTTAGGTATGCATTGACAACCATGCACACCAAATCTGCATGTGTTCTATGCTTATTCTTAACATTTCTTTTGCCTATTCATAACAAAGTTTATTTGCCTATTCATATGGGTATTTTGGTATAGTTGAAAAAAAATCATGGTATGCACAGTTATGAGTGCATACTATAGATTTGTATTGCTATTTTGCTTAGTTGAAAAATTCACGGTATACACAGTTATCAGTGCATACTATTGGTATTTTGCTCAGTTGAAAAAATCATGGTATGCACAGTTATTAGTGCATACATCAGATTTATAATGTTGTTTCGCTAAGTTAAAAAATTCACGGTATGCACAGTTATCAGTGCATACTATAGATTTGTATTCCTATTTTGCTCAGTTGAAAAATTCATAGTATGCACAGTTATCAGTGCATACTATAGATTTGTATTGTTATTTTGCTCAGTTGAAAAAATCATGGTATGCACAGTTATGAGTGCATACATCAGATTTATAATATTGTTTTTCTTATAATTTTTTAAATAAATGCTTCTTCAATACTTATGCAGGAACTTAAAAGGAAAAACATGATGGAGAAGTCAAAGAACAAAAGGAAGAAGATGGAATCTAGTGGCAACAATAGGAATAAGACAAAACCGGTTGGCAACAAAAAGAATAAGAGAACATAAAAAGAGGAAGAAGTTTAAGTGCTAGAGAAGAAAAAGCCTAAGGCAAAGATGCCACAATGCAGAAGCAATTTCAAATGGATGTATAAACTAATTGAAGAAAATAGGCCACGGATTACAGAGGAATACGTGATGGCAATGGAGAAAACGCCATTTTGGAGTATCTTTACCGCATTCTACAGTGGAAAAATTGTCAAAGGAAGTACTAAAAAGTCCTCCTAACAGATATTTAGTATCCTTAGAACCTACTCCCCAGATGATGATGCATTTGATATTGGAGGAAAACAGATTAGTTTGACTTTAAAGGATACAATTTTGATTCTTGGGCTGCCTCAAGGACGGAGATTCCTAGAGCCGAGTTGTAATCATCGACACTTGAAGACAAACATGCAGTCGAGGTTCGTGTTAAAGTATTTTCGTGGAGTAAAAGAAGTAAAATCCAAACACATTCTAGCAGGCATTAAACAAACATTGGTAAGCACAGATGCACATATGCATGATGACTTTGCTTGGCTTGTTTCCTTATATGTTATTACTACCATCCTCTTCACCAATTCAAGCTATAGGGTCTCCAAATACTTAGTTGAGTGTGTGGAAGATTTCAGAATTATGAAAAAGTTTTGTTGGGCACGAGCAGTTTTGGAGGAATTGAAGCATCAAGTGGTAAATGAGTATAGCGTGCAGAGAGCATTTAGTGGATGTATTTTACTACAAAGAAATTTAGTTTCTTTTGTTTATATACTCCTTGCAACATATTTTGTGTTTACTTCATTTGCTAATTTAGTTTTTGTTGTGGACATTACAGTTTTGGCTATGCGAGCACACCAAGCTAGTAGGGAAAGTTAAAGGCCAAAAAGAGGTAACGCTGAGGTGTGCAAGGTGGGATCTACACATACTAGATAAAGCTTTGAAAAAGTTCCCTCTAATCTCATTGGAGGGAGACAAGGTACGTACTGCAAATATTTTATCACAACTAACCATTTTGCTTATAAGACACTTAAATACTTGCTTGTTTAGTTTTCAAAGACTTTCGGGCATGCACAGACATCTGTGCACACACACCACAAGTTACTATTTATTTTAGGGTAATCTAGTGGTATGCACCGACTTTTGTGCATACCGCTAGAGTACGCACTGACATTTGTGCACACTACTAAGTTACTCCTTGTCATCTATGCATACCATAAGGATTATTAGTTTTTGCTAATTAATGTAAATCGTGTTATAGGTTATTGTTTAATTGGTGGGAAAATCTAAAACTGAGCAGTTATTGTTGAAAGTAAAACAGTATGAAAGGGATGGAGGAGAACAAAGTGAAGTGTTTGAAGATGTTGATAACACTCGAGCAGTTATGAGAGAGGTTGAGCTCTTAGAGAGAGAAAACAATAAGCTAAAAAGAAAACTCATTGAGGGGGTTGAATAGAATCCATGCATTGGAGGTGGTTGATAACACTCAGGCAGTTATGAGAGAGGTTAAGCTCTTAGAAAGAGAAAACAATTAATTGAAAAGAAAACTCAGTGAGGGGGATCGGAGTCCAATAGAATCCATGCATTGGAGGTGGTTGATAACACTCAGACAGTTATGAGAGAGGTTGAGCTCTTAGAGAGAGAAAACAACGAGCTGAAAAGAAAAATCAGTGAGGGGGAGTTGAATAGAATCCATACATTGGAGGTGGTTGATAACACTCAGGCAGTTATGAGAGAGGTTAAGCTCTTAGAGGGAGAAAACAACGAGCTGAAAAGAAAAATCAGTGAGGGGGAGTCAAATAGAATCCATACATTGGAGGTTGAAAATGAGGTTTTGAAGGAAGAAATCCAGAGGTACAAGTCATTGGTAAAGACTTTAGAGATTGAAAGGGATGAAATGAAAGAAAAAATAAAATCCTATGAGCAAGAATTTGAGGAAGAGGGTAGAGGATTGGGATTTGCAATAGACGACAGTCCTATGGTGCTTCTAGAGTCAGAACAAGCTAAAAAAAAAAAAAAAAAAAAAAAAAAAAGGAAATTATG
The DNA here is from genome assembly GCF_015680905.1 of Coptis chinensis. NCBI lineage: Eukaryota > Viridiplantae > Streptophyta > Magnoliopsida > Ranunculales > Ranunculaceae > Coptis > Coptis chinensis. Next base: position 77,125,838 of record NC_141463.1, on the reverse strand, counting down.
GCAAAAATGTGAAAATAGTTTCACAAATGGTGAAGCAGTTGATTCAACAAACTGATGAAAGAAATGAAGAGGAAGCCGATGAAGCTGCGAAGGAAGAACAAGCTCAAAAAAGATGAAATGAGAGTAAAAAAAATTGAGCCCAACTCACTTGTAATGAGAATAAAAAGTAAAAAACGAAATGTAGTAGTGAAGAACCCAGGCTACATCATGTATTATCGCAAAAAGAGAACAAAAAATTCAAAATGGAAAATAGCAGATGACGATAATCGGGACAGAGGGCCACTACCAAAGCTGGAGGGAAACCAAATTTTACCTAAATTCGAAGAGCGACAACAAAAGGCGGTGAAGGATTTCTTCCAACATGGAGAAAAAGGGTAAGTTTTAAAATACTTTAACTTCTACAACTTTCTTATTCTTAAAATGAACAAAAACTTATTATTGTTTTAGCTTGTATTTATTTCCATAATTTTAATTCTTTTGTAGAACTACAGCATGGCAAAATGATGATTTGATCATATCAAGGTCCTTATTGTAGATCTCCTATTTGAGAAAGATATCGATTATCAAGTAATATTTCGAAAGATTGTGTTGTTTTAAGTCAATTATATAATATATGTACATACTAGTTGTTTATGATTGAAGATCGAGTATTGTTATTTCTTTTAATTTAAATAAGGGATATTATATATAAGATCAGAGTATTACATTTGGTAAAGTTGAAAGAAAATCATGGTATGCACAGTTATCAGTGCATACTACAGATTGCTAGCTATTTTCTTCTGAGTTGAAAAAATCATGGTATGTACAGTTATCAGTGCATACTACAAGATGCACAATCCTCTAATAAATTATAATATCAATTGTTACTTATATTTTATAACTTGAAACTACTTCTATCAGATAATTATATTGATTGGTGGAAAGTGCAACTTGAAAAAGAGGTGGGTGAAAAATCAGAGGCATGCATCTTATCTGCTCTCACCTTGGTAATGACTCCAAACTTTGTTTTAAAATTTGACAACATACTTGGTTTAACACAATCTGATTATGATTATAATGCATATATACATGTCTTTAGCAGCAAAGTCTAGAAAATGGTGGAGAGAGCAATCTAAAGCAAATAATTAACACCATCAAGCTTGATGTTGATTACATTGACATCCCATTAAATGTTGACAACCATTGGACAATGGTACTCCTAGAATTCTCAAAAGGAGCATCAGGTGAATGGAGTATTTTTTACTCTGCTAGGACAGGTGCCAAAGACGACAAAACAAGAAAAGTTGCAAGAGTGCTAATAAGTTACAAAACTCATGCGGAAAGATACAATTAATTTGGCTTGTCATCTATATACAATGCTAGCATATTGTTTGAAAACTAACAAAATTGCTTGTTGCAAAACATAAAGGGAACTAATAGAGGCCATTAATGAGTGCATTCAAAGGGAGGGGAATGTGATGGCTCAGCTCATTAAAGAAAATAAAATAGCCACTGGTGATTGTCCTCAACAAGAAGCAGCGTAAGTACTTTCATAATCCATGAAATTAGCATCTTTTGAAAATCATTCTTTGACTATTATTCTATTATTTTGTTATAAATTATAACATTTTTTTCTCTATATGCAATACAGGACTGATTACGGATTGTACATATGCAAGTTGATGGAATATGTAATGAAAGGTAAGCCTAATCATTTCAAAGAATTCACTCGACAAGACGCACTTTGGATGCGAGGTGACTTTGCAATCCGCTTACTCAATGACCCTCTAAGAAGCTAGAATTTGCTATCACAACAGACAATGGAATCCTATTGTAATAAAGAGTTTGAGGAACAACTCTTGTTGGAGGTCAAAAGAGTAGAAGAAGAAGAAAGGAAGAAACAGGAAAAACAAAAATTGTAAGCAAAATTTGATACGAACACAGGAATTGATTGTGGAAATGTATGTTGGCCAAATGGATGAAATTGTTAGTCGCAACTTTCAAGTGCTACTGATGTATGTTTTTGTTGGATAATGAACTTAAGTTGAAAACAAGTACTTTTTTAATGAATGCTACAATCTTCAGTTTACATTATATATTTTTCTTTTAATGAATTTAATTCATGCCTATAAGTATTAATTGTGTGTTAACCAAGTCTACATGTTGTGGTTTTGTACAAAATAAACAAAAAAAAATCTCTAGTGCATACCATGTCAGTACAGGATACATTGTTTCTGAATTAACTGGTAATGTTTCAACCACACTACTTGTCTTTCCTCATGGATTTGCTTCAATGCAGCTTGAGATGGTTGTGTGTATGTATTGTGGTAGCTGACAATTAGTTTTTGTTGATGAACTACCACCACCAAAAGGCAAAAATTGTCAGTGCACACCCAAAAGAGGGTATGCACCAAAATACATGTATACCCCTTCAAGTGTGCACTTATAACTGTGCAAACCCTCTCACATACAAAAATAATGTGGACTGACAGGAGATGAAATTCCAGGATAGATACATAAACAAAAAAATGGAACCAACAAACTAAAATAAACTTTTATTGAATTATGACAGAATATCCAATAGAGAATCATATATGTTTACTTGAATGTATGTGCAACTTCCTCTATGTTTACTGACATTGGAAAAAAATAATTGCAACATCAGAATGCCTCACTCCTTTCCCCCTTATTCCACTGCCCCTCATTCCTTTGGTCTACATTAATATTCTTTTCCCGAGTGCAAGTCTTGCGATTGTGGTGGTCCGTCGAATGACATTTTCAGCACTTATGACGTTTGTTAAGTTGTGCATTGCACCCGTATTCTCAATTCTCTTAGAACATGGTCTGCCATGACCCCTCTTGACATCTGGTGGCAGCACTTGAAGGAAGTCGAGGATCTCCTTTGGCATTTCATGGTTATCTATAGCACTAATACTGTGAGAGTAGCAATTATAAAATGACGAGTTGTGGAAAGCAATATCAATATAGCCATAAACAGATTCCCCACTGCACAAGATGGATGCAATTGCATGAATACAAGGGTAACCATCTATCTTCCAATTATTACAAGTGCAATCTCTAGATATCAAGTCAACACGAGACTCACTATTCTTTGAAATCAATTGGAACACATAATCATTAGACCTTATCACATCCAAAGACCGTGCTTTCTAAATCCTCTTGGCTAACTTCAGTTCCATTTGAGGACAAAGAATGGTAGCCCAACCCTTAGAATCCTTCCTCCATTCAGTCATCATACTCATCATTTTCTTTCTAATTTGATCTAACATGGAGGTGATGGAGAGAAAACACTCGTCTTTTACCCAACTATTGAAACACTCTACTAGTGAAGAGGGCAACACACTTTTGCAACTTAGATTGCCAGGAAACTGATCCCCCTGCAAAAGTAACTTGATAACCGGAGGTGGACTTCATCGAGTCAACATCACTAGCCATGTCTACATCAATGTAGCCTTCAAGTAAGGGCTTACTTCCACCAAAACACAAACACGATTTGGAAGTGCCCTTGAGATATCTCAATATCCACTTAACACCTTCCCAATGTTCCTTCCCCGGATTTGATAGAAAATGGCTTACAACACCAACAGCGAAAGTAATATCCGGTCTTGTACACACCATTGCATACATCAAGCTGCCTACTGCGGACGCATAAGGAATTTTTTCCATCTAACTCTGCTCATGCTTACCTTTTGGACACATCTCTTTGGTCATGCGGAATTGGCCACCAAGCGGACAACTGACTGGCTTCGCCTAATCCATGTTGAATCTCTTCAACACCTTCTCAATGTAGCTTTCTTGAGAAAGCCACAACTTCGCCATACTCATCATTTTCTTTCTAATTTGATCTAACATGGAGGTGATGGGGAGAAAACACTCTTCTTTTACCCAACTATTGAAACACTCTACTAGTGAAGAGCACATCTCCCCATATCTTGAACCGGGAAAACATGAATTTGCCTAGTTCTCCAAAGGAACTCTACCTAAAAATCTATCCACTTGATCACCACCAATTGTCCGGAGCTCAACAATTTCCTCTTGAAACTTGTCGTGTGTAGGAGCATATGCACAATCGGAGAATAACTTGACTAAGTGTCTACTAATTGAATCAGTCTTTGACAAAGCAGCTCTCAAGTTGTTCTTCAAGTGCCAAAGACAGAAGCTATGATACGAACCTGGGAAAACTAGCGGAATGTTAACAAGCAACCCATGGTGTCGATCGCTTAAAAATGTATAATTCCTCTCGTATCCGAAAGCCCCTTTAAACTTATCAAGAAACCAATACCAGTTACCCTCATCTTCACCATCAGCTACATTGTACCCCTGGCCAGAGGATATAAACCTAAATAAATAAAAGAACACAATATCAACTTTTACAGTAAAATGCTAAGGTGTGCACAGACATCTGTGCATACCTTTCCCCAGACAGTAAACAAGAAGGAAAACAATTGAACTAAAATAGCAAATGCTTACCTTGATCACCATTCTTTGCAGTTGCCACCATCAAGCAACCTTTGTACTTTGTACTCATGAATATTCTGTCTAAATACACCATAGGACGACAATACTTGAATCCATGAATGCAAGCCCCAAAGGCTATGAATACCCTTTCAAACTTACATGTCTCCTTATTTATTTATAGGTCAACACAATTCCTATGGTGTCTTCTCGTCAACTCCTCTGTACACCAGACTAACTGGTGGTAAGAAATACCTTCCTCCAACTCCTTTAAAGCCAATTGTTTCCCCATATAAACAACATGTTTCTTCACAATCAACACATACTCCTTTTTAAAGTAACGAATTATCGTCCTCACTGGTATTGAAGGTGTATCACTTACAGAATCCATAATCAAACTCTTCACAAGATTACTAGTCATTGGACAATTATTATAGTCTTTACACGCAAACCCGCAAGTATGAATAGGGTTTATTTTCCTAATTGCAAATGCACCAAAATTATCCGAGGCATGGATTAACCATAAACAATTTGTCTCCAATCGCTTCCCACAAATAGATGTAACTCTACACTCGTCATTCTTAGTGAACTTATACTTATATCCAGTGGCAATAGAAAACTCGAGAACTTTCAAATGAAATTCAGCCGCACCTAATTCAAACCTCTACCCAACAACCCCACTGAAATTATACACCCAAGCAATTGTCGTATACTCGTCATTCCCACAAGCACCAACCACTAACAAGTTTGAGCTATTATATTCACCCGAAGCATAACTACTACAAGCAAGAGCAGGAACACTACAACCAAGAGCAGGCACCCTACAAGCAACTTTAACCTCCACAGTTAACTCTTTCTTTGCAAAGCAATAACATGCCAAAGAATGTATCTCTGCATCGGTCTCAATCATGTTGTCCTTGCCATCGCAGAAAAAAGACAAATTAAAGGAATTCAAACCCAAATCATACCACTTGTCACTCAATTCACGTTTAAGATCATCCAAACAAGTTTCCAACCCGATACGAATGTGCAACTAACCGCCTTTATAACAAAAAACACCCACCACACTAAAATCCATAGCACTGCAAAATCAACCAACCACATCATTAAAAAAAATGTGGTATGCACAATTGTTAGTGCATACTCAAAAAGTTAGATCCATGATGATTTAAATACAGGAAGCAACTTGGCGCAAATGAGCCACATATATTAATAAGATTGTTTTTTTTTAAAAACAGTAAAAAAAACATTTTAATTCAACAAACAAATAAAATGAATCAAAACAAACATCGAATCGAATTAATTTTGATTTGAATAATAAAGTTGAGACAAACTTTCAAATCGAATAGAATGAAATGTAGAATCTCTAGATTCTGCTTTAATCTTTAATCGAAAACGATCGATCTTGTGTTTTCTTTTTGCTTCGCTCAATGGTTTTTCTAATTTTTCTGTTTCTAGTTCAAATGAATGACTTAAATACTACGAAGCATAGAAGGGTATAATTGGATAAAAAAGAAAATAAAAGTTCAAGTCAACATGGACTTGTCCTTTTGAACGATTAAAAACAAAAAACCAGTTTTATTAGTGATTATGACATCTAACTTGTCCTAACCAATGATTTGTAAATCCAGCTAGTTTTATCAGTGATAAAAACTAGAATTAGGGCCTTTTAGCTTATTCTTGAATTGGGTACCCATGCACACCCCACTTACAAGTGATAATTCCCACTCCATAAACTCTTGTTTTAGGCAATGTTATAAAAAACAGCCTAGGCGGCCATCTAGGTGGTGCCTAGGCGCTAGACGGTGCATAGCCGAACTGATTTGCTATGTAATCGGCTGATAAATCGAAGGTCCAGTTAGAAGGTCTCAGGCGGCTGATTAATCGGCCTAGGCGGTTGCTAGGTGGCGAGTCGGCGAAATATACGACAGGATTTGAAAAAACAATATCAAAATCTAGAATTTCACCAAGAAGAAAAAAATGGGAAAAAAAAATAAACACCATATTTGAGAAGAATTGAAGACTCCAATCTTTACTCCAAGGCCTGATCTCTTCCTAGTTGCGCATCTTGCATTCCTCCCTACGTCTCTCTTCTTTTCTCCTCTTGTTTCCTTTGTTTTTGGGGTTTTTACGTGTTGAAAAGGAGAAGTGAGATAGTTTGATAAAGAGTTCGTCTACCCCGAGGATATCCTCATAGGGACAAGATCTGAGACCGTTGGATGTCCAACGGTCCGAAAATCAAAAACAAACTCACATTCTCTCTTTTCCTTTTTGTTTTTGATTTTCGGACCATTTGATCACACATCCAATGGTCTCGGAACTCTCATCCCTATGAGGATATTCTCGTGGTAGCCCACTCTGTTCGACAAAAATGTATCAATGTGAAATGTTATGATTGGTTTGACAGTATGCACACCCTCACGTGGCTAATGTTTGAAAGCATTTACAAGTTTTTCCTTTTCTGTGACCATTATCCTGATGTTGACCCATAAAAAGGAGCTGGTGTGGGTACATTTTTTTTAACACTTGTTTGAGTTGTTTCTATTCATTAATATTTTTCTATTATTACATTTTTCGATATTAACTTTTTCTCTTATGTTTTTTCTATGTCAGGAGACAACTACACGTGGAAGGAGTTTTGTCATTACAAAACAGAAGAAGGCCACATATTTAATTTATTTTGTTAATTGTTGATTGTACAAGAAAATAAAAGAAATAAAGAAAGGGCAATGTCATATTCATTTTTTTGGTCAAATTGTGTTGATATATCTCTAAGGCGCCAATATTTTATGTACAGATAAATAAAAATAAATTGTACATAAAAATTTAAATCGATCCATTTCTTCATTTTCGTTTCACCTTTTCAATTCAGTAACTTTGATATCAAGTCTTGCATTTTTCTTCTTCAGTTCTTCAACAATTTCATTTTTCAACAATGGATCCACCCAATTGAAATATCTACACTTTCATATCAAATCTTTTGCCACGTATCAAATAACCTAGAAAAAAAAAATATATGAATGCATCATAAAAAAATATATGTTTTAAAAAATGTTCAATGGTGTATGTAACTAACCAAATAGGACAAGTTCATGTGTCAAAAATGCACAAAATCCTTTAAAAAAGTCTATGAACTTTCATTTCTTATTTCTTCATTTTTCATATTCACATACACGTTTATCTATATATATATATATATATATATATATATATAGTATACAGTTTTGCTCTTATCCGGACTGATAAATTCCGGACTTGAACTGACTCACAATAAAAAGGAATCTCACGTGTGTATTTTTTTTGGTAATTAAAGTTTCTCTCACCAAATAAATCTAAAAACTAGGCCCCACAAGTCCAAAGTCAAAAGGAATCACGTGAGTATACCCAAAAAAAAAAAAACTACTCGATCTGATCTCTCGTCTTTTTACCATTTCCTTGTCTCTTCATCCACTCATGTTTCTCCTTCAATTCTGTTTATCTCTCCTACCCAACACTTAGAGTTCCATGAAATTTCTTGATTGCTAAGTGCTAACATATAAGCAATTTCCTGATTTCTTTTGTGCCAAAGTCGAAGAACTTCTGTTAAATACCGCTTCTGTTAATTTCTTCGCAACTTTCATCTCAAACTAGCAATAAAGAACAAGCCAGATCTTATATACAATGGAACGTCAGAAGTCCATGACCAACCCACAAACTCCATCAAGAGCGCCATCAGCAAGCAGTGTCTACGTTCTCAAGGATTTGCACTTTGATTTCATGGCATCATCCCAGTCCATGACCAACCCACAAACTCCATCAAGAGCGCCATCAGCAAGCAGTGTCTACGTTCTCAAGGATTTGCACTTTGATTTCATGGCATCATCCCAGTCCATGACCAACCCACAAACTCCATCAAGAGCGCCATCAGCAAGCAGTGTCTACGTTCTCAAGGATTTGCACTTTGATTTCATGGCATCATCCCAGTCCATGACTAACCCACAAACTCCATCAAGAGCGCCATCAGCAAGCAGTGTCTACGTTCTCAAGGATTTGCACTTTGATTTCATGGCATCATCCCATGCATCTCCAATATCTAAATTTTTTGATACAGTGTAATTTTTGTGTACCACTAATGTTAGGCTTTGGAATGAAATGGGTAATCGAAATTCGAAAGTTCGAGCAATCAACAAGTTTCTATTGATTCCACTATGTGTCTTCTATATTAATTCTTCTATGAACAACTACTACTCCATTATATTTAAAAGCACAATTTCACCCATTTTAATTTCAAAACTGGTGTCCCAATATTCAAAAATTTTGAAACTTGTATAAATCAGTGGGGATCAGAAGTGTTGTTACTAGCTAAGAATATGAGAGCAAAGACTTTACCTTTTGCAACCTAGCTAAGATTTAAAATAATTATTTCAAGAGAAGACAAAACACAGGAAGAGAGAGAGTAGGGAGGTAGAACCGTTTTATACTTGTTTCCTTTTTTATTCGTTACACGGTGAAAGAGTTTCCCAGAGTTTCGTACGACCAAGAGGAGAGAGAGAGGAACACGTGAGATTCTTTTTTATTGTGAGGTCCGTTCAAGTCCGGAAATTAATAGTCCGTATAAGAGCAAAACTATATATATATGCATGGCAGAAGATGTAGAAGGGGGGAGTTGTTTGACTTGGATAACTGGTCCACTACAGAAGACTATGACTATGCTAAGAAGAAGACTATGACTATGTTAAGAATTTGAGGTCCCCACCATTGCTTTTGCCTTATTATTCTGAAAACAAGAAAGATAGTGGAAGTTCACATGGGGTAAGCCCTAGTTATAAAGTAAAGGGAAAGAGAGTTGATTGAAAACAAGAGCAACAACCTACATCTATTGAAGTTGAGGAGCTGTCTACATCTACTGGAGTTGCAAGTATGTGTAATTACATCCAAATTATTTTAATAGCTGTCTACATCCAATTTTTTTTAATAATTACACATCCTATTTTTTTTAATAGTTGTCGTACATCCAAATTTTTCCAAAGACTTCTTTTGTAATTCTTGTATGCTGTTTGAATGATTTAGGTCCTGATGCAACTGAATGGTTTAAATGTGAACTCAACATTGACTAGATAGATGCATCAAAGCATTACTACAATCAAGATTCATTTGATGAGGAGTATATACCTTCTGAAAATAATTCAAGTGGTGAAAAGTCTTTGTTTGATGAGGGGTATGTTTTTGCTGAAGAAGAGGATGGAAATGATTCAATTCCTAAAGAAGATGAACCAATACAGCCAACTGTTAGGACATAAACAGTTGATGATGATGATGATATAATAAATCTATTGGTTGAGAACACTTTTAATATTACAACTAATGAGGGGAGACTAGATATAATGAAACATCAATTAGGTTGTTTGTAGGTCAGAAATGGGCTGATAGATACTTGTGTAGAGATTATCTGAGGTTGTGTGCTATTAAAAGAAAATTTAGTATGAGGTTCAAGAAAAATGATGATTCTCTACAGATTAAAGTTGTGTGTGAGGAGAGTTGTAAATGGAGGGCTTATTGCAGGTGCATGACTAAGAGGAGTACATTCAGATTAAGAAGGTTGAATGATGTTCACACTTGTACAGCTGATAGAAAAGATAGAAACTCTATAGCAAATGCAGCTTGGATAGCAAAAGATATTGAGAAAGACATGAGACTTCATTTCAAGAGATACAAATCACTGACATCAAGGCAATCATGTGGAACAGATATCAAGTTAAGATTAAGTATTAGCAAGCTTGGAATGCTAGGAACTTAGCAATGGAAATGATTCATGGAAGTTATGATGAGTCTTATGCAAAGGTTCATCAGCTTTGTTTGCATATTCTCAGCTCCAACCCAGGTTCTATTGCTAAATTCCCTAAAAATGCTAACTACATGAGTTTTGAATGGGTTTGTATTGCTTTCAAAGCATGTTTAGATGGGTTTGTCAGTGGGTGTAGGCCCTTAATAGGTCTTGATGGATGTTTTTTAAAGGGGAAATATGGGGGTGTATGTCTGTCTGTTCTAGCATTAGATCGAAATAATGGATTGGTTCCACTAGGTTTTTTATTTGTATTTCAGAAAACACTGAGAATTGAACTTAATTTCTGGATATTATGGCACCATCCTTGAACTTACATCCATCTAGACTGACCATAATTTCTGATAGACAAAAAGGTTTAGGTAATGCAGTTGCCACAGTGTTTCCTGATTGCAATCAAAGATTTTGTTTTAGACACATGTTGAAGAACATGAAGACAAGGTTTAAGGGCTTGAAGTTGAAGCATGTAATGCAGCAAAAGCATTTGGGGAAGCTGACTTTAATAAAAGTATGGAGTTGCTTAAGAAATATGTAGCGATGTCAAAGACTACTTAATGACTGAGGAGCCTAGGTTGGGGGCAAGGTCACACTTTGACACTGAATGTAAGTCTGACCACCTCTAATAACTTATCTGAATCATGGAATAATTTTATAATGGATGCTTGATATTAGCTTTTTACTACGTTAGAGATTTGACTCTCTAATTTGGCGAAAGAGCGAATTCAAAGTTCCTTACTCACGATCTTTGCGTTCGTAAAGTTGAAGTAAGGATCGAACCAACCTAAAGGTTAGGACAACTACAACTTGGTTGTTACTCTTAGGGAACTAGTGAGTAAGTTTATATTAATACTAGGTTTCTTTCCTACACAAACATTAAAGAAAAACATTAAGATTCGAAATATGCAACTAAGACAAAATACAATTTACTAAAGAAAATGTGGAGAGCTAATCCTCCTCATGTGAAAATAACATTTAGTTGTTGATTTGAAAAGGTTCATTTGATTCTTCCTAGACTCATAAACAAGCCCTAATGGAAGAAAACTTGATCCCTAACATGTATGGCTCATTTCTAAACTCATACATGTTAGCAATTGGAATCAAGCAATGACTTATCTCTAAGCTCATTACTTGATTCCTAACTAGACACTACACCAACTATCATTTTGGGATAGGATGTAGGTCTAGTTGTTCTTCCTAACAACCTACCAAGCCAACAACAATTATTTTCCCTCACATGAGTTGGATTAACTCCCCAAAAGGGAAGTTAGCTCATGATCCTTGGGATAAAGGATTACAAACTAGAAGAACAAAAAAAGAGAGAGGAAGAGGAAGAAGAAAAACTAACTAAACTCACTTGCTTTTTATTTATTTTCTAGAAGAAAACCAAAGTTTCCTCCATTAAAACTATTACAAGCTTTTCTTCCAAAAACTAAAACTAAATAATAAAAATGACTAAGGAACTAAAATAATACAAAGTAAGGAAAAGAAGTCAAGGGAGTAAATGGAGTGTCCCCCCTTGTTTTGTTTTCTTCTTCATTTGAGAGACATCTTATTTCCTCCCATGTGAAACATCAAACCACATTTACTTCATTTTTATCCACCACATTAAAACAAAGTGACACCTTGCCTTTTTTTTCACTATTAACACCTAATCTAATTAATTACATGCAAGGTGTCAACTTTGCACTAATAATTTGTCATTTTTGTCTTGACATGCTCTATGATTGATGACTCATCTAATCTTGCGGGCCCGTATAGTGGGTCCTATGTGCAGTCCAGTGGCGGTCCAGTCTTTGGGCCATTTTACAACTTCCCGCCTATGCGTAGAGTTCATCGCCCTGATTATCTGAGCAGCTCACTTGTCACATTTGAAGTCCTGGTTCAAGAGGTAGGAGCTTCGAAAGTTTGATACTTCTGTGCGGATTTGGAAAATTTCATATATATATATGTCGTTCCTCGTGCTTTATTGCAGGTTTAAACCATATTTCCATGTCTACTGCGAATACCTGCAAAAGTATGAAAACATATTTATTTCATGATTATTAAACACATAGTTAACCAAATTTATATGTCTCAACGGGGTTTCATAATACACTTTTGGGTGCTTATCACACAACCCCAAAAACGACACTTTGCTTGTCCTCAAGCAAAGAAGAGACATAAAAACAGGATAAGTGGCCAAAATGTGTAGTCCTAACTAAGTCTCGTTTAGCGAGAATGCGGTTGCATTGACCATATGCAACAAGGCCTTAAACCCCTAGGAATTCCCCTAGTGGACGAGTTATAGCCTCGTGAGAGTTTTCGAGAGAAGATACTCACAAACTTCATTTATACTACAACGACTCAAATTCGATTTAAACTTCGTTTCCTAAATTAATCTCAGATATCCATACATCTCCTTACCAGGGAACGAAGATTGATTTCTTTGAAATTCAAGTTAATATGTATTCAATAATTAAAACATCTACATATGATTATGCATGCAGTGAACTTTTCATTGAAATGTACTAGCAGGGTTGTTTCTGAATCATTTGGAGAGTGTACCTAAATGGGTTCTCACAGGTATGTGTCAAAACACAATTTCACTCAAAAAATTTCCACTCAGGTTTTGTTAACTCCAGTGTGCAGTTAGGCACACATTTCCTCACATCTCAATGACAGTTAGAGGAGCTGATGTCGATCAATCACTTCTACTACTTATTATCACACCACCCTACTCCTAATTGAGCTAGAGGTCTTTATTAGGTATTGTGGGGCTTAGGTGATAGTGTACAAGAAAATGGAAATGGATAATTAAAATTTACGAGTATGAGAGAATAAGGTCTTCATATATTTACACTAAAGAAATCTTTGTTTTCTTTCCTTCTTCTAACTAAGTTTTCCAACCTTGTTCTTAAGCCTCTAATAGATTTTTTTTTTTTTTTTTTTTAGATGGCTTAAGAACATGATTCTATTTTTCTTTCCTGAAGCAAGTAACTGACTTTTATTTGGGACAAGTCTTTCTCTTTATTCTTTCCACATTTCATCCTATTTCTCATACTCATCACTTAGATAGGTTCTTTTATTTGGTTTAATAGATGGGTAAGGAATTTTTTGGTGAAAGTGAAAGGTTTGATGAAAGGTTGATGGAGTGACTAGTGGTAAAATTTGTAGCAATGTAAGAATTTTTAGCTATGTCGATCCAAAGATGGCCTAAATTCGCCTAGGGTTGGTGGTGATCAAGTAAGTAGATGCGTGATTTTCTCTAATCGGGAAAACTACTCCTCTGTGTCATCACACACAAATCACTCATGTCAAGGTTTTTGGTTAGATTCTCACATGATTTATAATTTAAGTAACTAACCGTTGGTTCCAGAAACTTACTGCTATGTACAATCGATGATACTCAATACATGAATGTTCATGAAAAGATGTATAAACAATTGCATATATATTATCTTAAGTTTCTTAAAAACAAATCCTAATTCGAATACTAATATGAGATTTCTAGACAATTTTCATCATTGAAAAGGAAACAAGACTTTGTCACTAAGTACAATTATTAACATGAAAATAAAAACTATATACAGGTTACAATTTGCCTAATATTTGCTACAGGGTTAAAGCACCCCCAAACGAGAATGATGCTTAGTCCTCAAGTATCAATAATTAAAAGAGAAAGTACACGAGAACCGTGAGCAAAATTAGGGCTAGATTGCTGGAATAGAAAGGTTGGAGAACATAATATATTATTCAGAAAGAACAAGAAAATGTTCAATTGCACACTAAACATAGCACACGAAATAAAAACAATAGCATACGAAACATGAAAAATAATAGCACACCAAACATAAGGTTTAGCTAGATATATGTACAATGGCAAGCTCAAGTTTACCATCCAGTAGGATGTGAAGTTCTGGCGTCCTCTTGAAGGAAATGCATTTCCTTAGCATCGCGCCAAAAGATAATAGTCTGCCAAATTTTTGCCCATTCTTCGTTTCCAGATTTCCTCAAATGTGTTTCATATTTTCATCCTTCGGGTAACAACAAACATGCCTTAGGTACCAAGCGGGATGCTTCCATTGCAGAAACCTCAATGAACGAATGATTCTGTTTGCTGGGCACATAGAATCTACCTTGACCCAATCATGAAAAGTAGCTGCAAACCGTGGGAAATGTGTCTTCATGATTAAATTGGCGGTGGTGGTAAAAGTATATATTGATCACGAAAAAGTCGCGAGCTCGTTTGGGGTTGGAGATAACACAACCTAGGATGTTAAATAATGTATGACCTTGAGCTAGTGCAATGAATCTGAAAGCAAAGCGCCCTCATTGGCGATATAGAAAAATGCCAATCTCCCATAATGTTCAGGAGTACAAATAACCTCGCAGTCCCCATGTTCATGGTCATGCTTGCTAAGGGAATGGTGACGTCACGCCATGCCACATGGCCATTTCCTTCTCGTTTAATCTCAAGACCATCACCATAAGTTTCACGAAATGCTTTCCACTGAAAGGAACGGTAAGAATTATGATAGATGTAATGCCATGATGCAATAGGTTCATGATATGGAAGATCCAAAGTTAGTGCAAGTTGTTGTTCAGAAAAGATATGAGGTGTGTCACCAACTTAGATTGTGAACCCTTCTAAGTAGAAACCATGCGCATGGTTGAATGCTGGTGTGTCTTCCATATTAGCATAAAAGCATGCAGCCAAACTCGGAGAATAAGTTTGGTCAGGTTGAAGAATTAGGGAAGACCATCCGATGTTTGTAATGTAGTCATGGAAGAGATGGCCATATGTATTGGAATCCATCATAGACTGAAAGGATTGCTCAGGAATGAGTTTGGGAGGTATCATGTTTGATAAATGAGTATGTAAGAGAATAGACCCTCCTGTAAGCACATGTTAAATTATATTAGTCACAACGCAAATGATGACAATCTTATTAAGCATTTCATACAAAAGAAGACACAAAAGTAAGACAAAATTCATAATACGACGAAAAATGTAATAACATATACGAGTATTTATTTATTGACTTAGTAATATTAGAAAATTATGGATTGTTATGTTGATCTTGGAGACGATATATCGTGCGCATTTGTTTTTAGTCCTTCCATTTGTTGGCCGAGTTACATCTGAATGTCCCCCTTGGCTGGCAGAGAGTACAGTTTGATTTTCCATTAAGAGAGCGTGATTTTCTAAGGACTGAGAATGATTTTCCAAGATCTCCTCCTGTTCAACATCATGCATTGCTTGACGATCTTGGAAATCCTGAAGAGTTGTGATGATGGTATTCTGACGAGCGTGTAGTTCCCTCAAACCATGATGAAGAAGTTTAATGCCTTCCATGGGATTAATAATGTTCATTGATAAAACTAAAATGAATAGCTTACCTACGAAATGAACGATGAAATCAAAACGTAAGTAAACCAAACTATTTATGTTGCTATGTTATCAAAGTTTCCTACTCTCAATTCTATCGAAATAGAGTGGAGTAACAAATTCGTTCCACTCCTAGTGCTCTAGCATGGAATGTTTTCTAATCTAATTAGTCAGTCTTAAGTCAATGAGAGTTTTACGAGGGGGAATTACTACGATACTTACTGAATTTGATTACTTGAATTTAACTACGAATGCTATGGAAACATGATTGTGCGTGAATCTAGATAAAGATTAGAGGGGAATTGAATCCACCTCGAATCCAACTTAATAGCCTAACATAGATTCTTGTATCTCGATTCTTACGTTCTTACGGGCAAAAATTGAGAGTTCTAATCCCTAGTGTTCATGGCATTTCTACCAGAGTACTAACTAGCATGTGAGGTCGTCCCACCCATTCTCATGGCTAAACACGACCTTCTAGAGTGGAATAGAATCTACAAAGCGATTCTACATTAACAACTAAGTTTTCATCAAGGCTTCATCAACCCCTCTAATGGAGGTTTTAGCCTTGATTCATCAAACTAACATTTCCATTGAATCTAAACTAAACATAATGTAAAGAATTGAAATTTACTTAATCAAACAATAATGACATCTAATTTAATGACTAAAATGAAATAAGAACAAGAATTGAAATTAGATCTAGAAATAGAAATGACAAAATCGAAATTGATAAAAATACTACTTTATTGATCTAATCAAATGAAGAACAAGATTCAAAGGTTTAATCTAATACAATGAATTGAAACTAATTAAACTAAGTTCTAAAACTAATTAATGGAGGCTAACTAATCTAGGTCTAACTATCTACCATTAACAAAGAGTGAAGCTTTGGTTTTATACATTCAGATCCAAAAATCGTGCATGGGCTTGGAGCCATGTTTTGGGGAGAGAATCGGGCCCAAAAACCAGTCTTCGATCAAAAAAGGCCTCTTCAGCTGCAGTTGGCTTCAACAGACTTTTCGTCTACTTTTGCTCCTCTGATTGGGTCAAGGCTAAGACCATTGGAAAGCTCTTTCGAGCCGGTCGTTTTGACATAAGGTAGGCCTGGTTCTCGAGGTCCGAGTCCAAAGATATGGCGCCGGAAGTTCTGGCGACTTTGTGTGTTGTTTACCCGGCGTCGACTTTTCAGCTTTTGACCAGGCTTTAGAAAGGCTTTGTCTTCTTGAATCTTGGCTTTTAATCACAGAACTCCTTAGCAACTAACCTTTGCTTCTTTATCTCGCTAAAGTGGCACATTTCTGCACATAATGGACTTTGAAGCCTGAAATGCATAAAAACACGTAATTAGTATTAACTCTTAATTATTACTCACATAATTGGTCTAAAAGTATGATGGTTAAGGGGTTAAAACTACAGTTTTGGGCTCTTATCAAACCACCCCCAAACAGCATTTTGCTTGTCCTCAAGCAAAGATGAGAAATTAGAATAAGTGACTAAAAATGGAGTTCTATCTACTCTCGCTTCGCTGAGTGCGATTGCATTGACCATATGTAACAAGGCCTTAAACCACTAGGAATTCCCTAGTGGACGAGTTATAGTCTCGTGAGAGTTTTCCAGTGAAGGTACTTGATAAGAGCCCAAAACTGTAGTTTTAACCCTTTAACAGTCATACTTTTAGACCAATTATGTGAGTAATAATTAAGAGTTAACACCGACATCGTGTGTTTTATGCATTTCGGGCTTCAAAGTCCATTATGTACGTAAATATGCCACTTTTAGCGAGATAAAGGAGCAAAGGTCGGTTACTAAGGAGTTCCGTGATTAAAGGCCAAGTTTCTAGAAGACAAAGCCTTTCCAAAAGCCCGGTCCAAAAGCTGAAAAGTCGACGTGTGCTAAACAAAGACACAAAGTCGTGAGAACTTCCGAAGGCCATATTTTTGGACTCAGACCTCGGAATGGGGCCTACCTTATGTCAAAACGACCGGCTCGGAAAGAGATTTCCAATGGTTTAAGCCTTGATCCAATCAGAGGAGCAGAAGTGGACAAAAAGTCTGTTGATGCCAACTGCAGCTGAAGAGGCCTTTTTGGACTGAAAGAATTGGGTTTTGGGCCTGATTCCCTGGCCCAAAATATGGCTCCAAGCCCATGCACGATTTTTGGATCTGAATGTATAAAAACAAAAGTTTAGCTCTTTGTGATGAGGAGATTTGGTAGTAAAGAATAGTGGATTTTTAGGTTAGAAAATAAAGGTAGCTTAGAATAGAAAGTAGCCATTAAAATAGCTTCTAGATCTAGTTTTTCATATAGATTAATTAAGTTTAGTTCCATTTCAATTATTGTATTAGATTAAACCTTTAAATCTTGTTCTTCATTTTGATTAGATCAATAAAGTAGTATTTTTATAAATTTCGATTTTGTCATTTCCATTTCTAGATCTAATTTCAATTCCTGTCCTTATTTCATTTGAGTCATTAAATTAGATTTCATTATTGTTTAATTAAGTAAATTTCAATTCTTTATATCATGTTTAGTTTAAATGTAATCGGAAATGATTGCGTAATGATTCTCGGCTAAACTTCCATTAGAGGGGGTTGAGAAGCCTTGATGAAAGCTTGATTCCGAATATCTTAGATTCGTCGTAATTTCCTTTCCACTCTAGAAACGATTAGTTCACCATGAGAATGGGTTTAATCGTTCACATGCTAGTTATGAATTGGTAGGAATGCCATGTGTAATTAGAGATTAGGAATAACCAATTGTTTGCAAGCGATTCAATTCGGATTACGACAATTAATTGCCGTTAATAGGATTAAGTCGAGTTAAGGTGGAATCAATCCCCCTTTAACTCCTTATCATCGAATCAACGTAGCATTCCCTTAGTTATTCCCATAGTCGACTAGTTGCATTTTGTGGGTAGTTGCATCGTAGTTTAGTTGCCTTGTTCGTAAATCTCTCATTAGACTTTAAGTAGATAGTACGAACACGTGAGAACATAGCATGCGGAAGGACTAAGAGTGGAACGAATCACTCTAATCTACTATATCTCAATAGAGTTGAGAGTAAAATCTTTGATAAATATAGAAAAGATTAAAAGTTTAGTTTTACTTGCGACTTGAGTTCATCGTTCATTTCGTAGGTAAGACTATTCAATTTACTCTTTATCAAATAGCGCCGCTGCCATCTTAGTTTCACTTTCGTATTGTTTTCGTAGTGATTAGTACTGTTCTTAAAAGTCCCATTTCACCCACCCACCCTTGTTTGATTCATACTGTGGTTGTCCATTTCAGAGTTGAAAAATTCGGGGTAAAAATTACACTTAAGCGCTTCCTTTGATTGACCAGCCCCACCAGCGACCGCCCTTAAACTCTGGAATTCTAAAATACACCGAAGCCGATCACCGGCTATCGCTTCGACCGACCAGCCTTAACAAAAATTTTCGGATTCGGCGGTTTTGATTCGAACTTTGATCTTTCATATTTTTGGTGTTCTAACTCGCTATATACACCGAACAAAGCGTAAACAAGACGCTATTCATAAAGCGAAGCAAGGGCCTTGCAATCAGGTATTCCTTTCTTCCACACCTCGCGATCTCTCTCGTTAGAGGTTTATACTAGTATATCAGAATTGTTTGGAGTGTTGATGTGTTTAGCTAAGTTTGGTTTTAGCCTTGTATGAGGTTAAGGTGCGGCAAACAAAACACCGAACGTAAATACACAACAACATCAACAATCAAGTCTATCTAGTATACCACACACTACACCTCTAGCTACTATTTCACATACACCACCTGATATAATGGCGGAAGAAAGAGAGACTCCTCTCTCTGACTTCTACAAAGCATTGAGCGATAACCCCAAATCTTTCATCGTTCTAGCGGACCCGGGAAATTTCGAATTCCCCAAATATTTTTAATTTGTTACCCGTTTTTCATGGGTTAGACCATGAAAAACCTTATCAAAGACATCGCGTAGGATTGAACAAGTCCTAACAACGTTCCACCATCCTACGGTTGGTGCGGAACAAATTAAATTAAGGGTATTCCCTTTCACCTTAGCCGATAAAGGCGGCGTCTTGGTTAAGCGCCTAAACGCCTAATTCGTGGACTCGTGGGCTAAACTTGTTCATTTGTTTATGGAACATTTTACCCACCCCTAAAGACGGATGAGATGCTTTCCAAGATTCATTTCTTTTCGACAAAATCCTCATGAAACATTTTCAGAGGCTTGGAATCGTTTCACCGATCTCCTTATAGAGTGTCCACATCATAACTTAAATAAAAAGACACGTTAGTTCGTGCCTTTTCAAAGGACTTCTACACCACCATAAAGAAGTCCTTGACATAATGAATGGGGTAGTTTGAAGCAAATGAATGGGGCTTATAAGTTTTTTAAGCAAAGGAGTTTAAATAACAACCGGGGGGGTAGTGACGATTACTCCGCTCGGCTAGTTCTTCTTTTGATTAAAGCTACCGGTATGTTTGAGGTTAAATCAGATCCCGAGCTTAAAACTCTAATTGAATCCCTCACAAAAAGGTAGAGGCCATTTTGTACAACAAAAGCCAATCCCCATCATGAATGTAAATTCAAATCCATGTAGTTTTCTGTTGGAGCCACGAGCATCCCGACTTAATCGTCCCTATAGCCTATGAACAGGCTTGTTCCATTAATAGTGAACCTAACGCCCCTTGGAGACAAAATCCCAACTTCGGTTGGAGAAATAACCAAAACGTCACACCCCAAGGGTACAATAATCAATATGTTAGGTCTACGCACAGCTTTAACCAAGCCCCACTACGACAAGGACAGGGTCAGGGGAATTTTAATAATTATAACAACCAAGCGCAAACTCGACAAGGTCAAGCACAAAGTCAAGGTAATTATAATAATTATAATGCTAATAGAGGTATCATTCCGGTAAATAATAACTATCAAAATCCACCCATAAATAATTCACATGAAATAGTTCCAGTCACACAACCCGTGACTACTACACCCACACAACCGGATCGTCTTGACACCTTCATACAAGTGAGCCAAAATTTTTTCCAAACCATGGCTCAATCTAACCAACAGCTTCTACAATCCGTTAATAATTTAACCAAACAGTTGGCTCAAGATAAAGCCCAACCCAAAGGTGTGTTTCCAGGTCACGAAATACCTAATCCTAAAACAACAAATACAGCCTTTGAGATAACCGATAATACTAGTAATGAGTATGAAAATGTAGGTGAGCTAAAGGCCATCACCACCCTCCGTTCTGGTAGAGTGGTTGATAACAAAGTAACTATGCCTATAGTTACCCCACCAAGAACCCTACACCCCGCTATATTACTAGATACCGAAATAGAAACTGAAGAGCCTACCACTGTAGAGGTACCAGTTACAACAAAACCTAAGAAACAGGAAACCACGGTTAAACACCCAGGTAATACCATTGCTAAATATAGACAGAAACCACCGTTTTCACAAAAATTAGCCATGTTAACTAGGGATACAAATTACGAGGAGATTAGGGATGTTTTTAAGAATCTAACTATAAACCTTCCCTTCCTCGAAGCTATAAAAAAGCTCCCACACCATGCTAAGTTTCTTAAGGAATTGTGTACTACTAGGCGTAAGACCAATATACCAAAAGACGCCTTTTTAACGTAACAATTCCCAACTCTATCTGAACATAATGGAATTGTTAAGTACAAGGACCACCGGTAGATCCCTTGCATAATACACCTTAGGAGATTCTTATACGATCTAATCGTTATTAGACTTGGGGGCTAGTGTCAACTTACACCCGTTTTATTTGTATTGACAAATAGGTCTAGACGAGATGCAACCCACTAGAATGACGTTGCAATTAGCTGATCGGTCTATTAAGTATCCTAAGGGTGTCGTCGAAAATGTTCTGGTAAAAATTCAGGATTTTTACTATCCGGCTGATTTTGTCATCCTCGATACAGAAGTCGTTAACGACTCTGTCCCGATCATTTTAGGGCGACCTTTTCTGGCAACTGCCAATGCGCTCATTAATTGCCGCGATGGTTCAATGTCCATGTCTTTTGGCCAACTTGCTGTTGAAGTCAATGTTTTAAAACAAAGACCACACGATTACCGATTCGCCTATGGATGGAGAGGTTAGCATGATCGAGAGGGTTGCTTTCGAGATTATTTCAACAACACGTTCCACGATAATCATATGCCCAAATTTCTTTCCTTTGGAAGTTCAGACTCCAACATTTCCATCCCTACACTAGTCGATACACATATTACGGATGATGATGAGATAGATGACTTTCTCAAAGATGTAGAGGACTATCATAGTAACGAGGATATGACCAATCTAGATGAGCAATTCGATGAGTTTCTTGAGAAGGTGATAAATCACCCTATCAAGAACTACTTTGCACAACATCCACCTCGATTCCCCTCCTTCCACCCTTTCAAAGGAATCTCGAAGTTTGCACTCGATCCTTTTGTTTCTCCGTGCTCCATAATTTTTAAATCCACCTAGTAAACAAATACTACAGAAGGACAAACCACTTGACACCTTCATTTTCAGAATTGAGACAGTCCCTATACACACAATGAATGAGTTTTGTGCTAAAACCACATCCTCATTGTTTACAGGCTGTCTTTCTACAACTTATCCATATCCACCATATTCTTCACAACCATTCACTTTTCCACACTTATTTACTATAACACCCACTCATTTAAAAATGAAAAATAAGGTGCATGATAGGTTACATAATAGGGTTATCCGACTTCGCTTTCATTTCACTAGGTTGAGTCATGGGAAATCTTGGTGCTTGATTGTGTTTGGATATGTTTTTTGGGATATTTATTTATGGAATGATCCACAATTATTTCGGTTGTTGATATATGATAAACTGCATGTTCATACATACGTCTAGATAAAGTCTCGAGTATCTGACTATAAACGACTCAACTTTTGTGGTTGGTGCATTTCCTTTCATTTCCATATATTGGTGAGTGCACCATTAAGGTAACGGGCCCTCCCTATGGAGTGTGTGGCTGTAAGTACGGATCCTAAGTCCACGTTTAAACATAATTCACGTTTTCCACTCTTGCATGTTTTCTCGATTTTTTTTTGAGTCATGTTTATCTATGGGGTGAATTATGTCTTTATTGTTTATTGTTTTTATTTTTTAAAATTAAAAAAATATATATATATATATATATATATATATATATATATATATATATATATATATATATTAAAGAATAAGCATAGTAACCTAGGAAGTCTCGGGAATCTGACTTTAAAAGACCCACTGCTAAAAACAAATTTTCTAAGCTTCGTTGTAAAAATTTGTTTGGGGGTGGGGTGTTCGTGTTTCTGTACTAAATATTTATGTCCCATTAGAGTTGCTTAGGCCGTTTTATAGTATTACGATTCGGGTTGACAAAATCCATGAATTTAGAGTTCAATTGTTCGCATAACGTACGTCATGCACGCACTTCGAGGCGTTTTCCACTATCTTATATGTCATCCACGGTCGGAATGGAGTGTTTTACAAATCATTGGATTGGAAATTCTCTCCTGATCATTTCCATATCTCATTCGCAAAAATCGGACCGGTAACGAAACGGCAATTTTGATTTGAAGTTTCGCGAAAAATCGAAAAAAATCACAAATTTCGATTTTGGGCTTGGGCCCAACCAGCCACCGGTAGCGACCGGCGCCCTTTACCTTTAGCAAAGCACTTTCGCGATCTTCTTCTCCATCCGCCATTAACGCCAAGCTCCAAAACCTAAAAAAACAAAACCAAAATAAAAAGAAAACTAAAATTAACCCACGCCCCAAATCAAATCCCAACCCAAATCGATTGCAAACACCACCGACCACTACCACTACCGATTTCCATCACTAAAAACCACCGAAAATTCAAAATTTTGGTGCTGCCGACCACCACTCCACCACCACCACTGGTTGCTTCAACCGGTCTATTAAAATCACACCACTACATCACATTTAAACCCCCACTACATTCCAAACTTCCAATGGCTCAACAACGCCGAATTTTGCTGGAGCAAGCTTTTACCGCCGACCACTTCGCACCGTTTTACGGTGACGAGATGATCAGTCGAGACTGGAATAGCTTGTGGTACTCGACTGAAGCTTATTACCATGAGGACTTAGTCCGACGGTTCTATGATCTGAGGGAGTTGGAAGGGACTAGGATTTTTTGTTGTTGTAGAATAAGAGGCGGAAGGAAGTGACGACTGGGTTGTTGGTTGAGATTCTAGGCATTCCGCCTAGAATCCATCCGATGTCACCCTGCAGGAGTCCCAAAGATAATGGGGTAGAGCCATTGATGCACGAGACAATTATTGGAGGGGACTATAATGCAAGATCGATTGTGTCCGACAAGCTTCCCTTAGGACCAACCAACCGCTTCTACATTTCGATGGATTGGTCGGAACATCGGGGAAGGGAAGGTCGATTGATATCGGCCCTGAACTGCCTCCATATCTTATGGATACTCCAGGAGCGGAAGTATGACTTCTGCATCTTAGAGTTTTTACTGAGCATGATTAGGGGAGTAGGGAGGACTGTTGCCCCTCTCCCTGTGTTGATAACAAAGATCATGCTCAAGTTGAGAGCAGCTCAGGCGACTGATCGGACATACATCACTCTCCACCGTAACCCCGTGATCTATAAGGAGTGTGTCCAACGGGTTTGGAGATTGGCTGAGGATAGAGAAGAAGAAGAAGAGGATGGAGGAGCTGAGAATGCCGAGGAGGTTGGGGACATCAGGATGCCTCCGAGGATGAGGAGGACTTGACCTGTTTTGACGCGGATGCCTTGGAGAGGTGCTGGACAGATGCAGAACGCATGGCTGTGATCCATCGAGGCATGCGTTCGCTTAACACTATCTTTGAAGACCTCCGGACTCGACAGGCAACGATGCATCACAACTTTGAGCTCGTACCCAGAGAGAGGACGAGAGGTGGGAACAGATGAACGCCGAGCTAAAAGCTCAGCGCCAGTTCCGGGACGAGATGCTGACGCGATACCCACCTCACGGGGACTCTCCTTCTGATGACACACCATCCAGGCACGAGCGTCGTCGCCGAAGGGATCTAATGGTGCCGGCTCTTCAGAGCTTCGGGAGATCCGAGCATGTTCCCTCCGCCACCCGATTCGAGTAGCTAGGGGAAGTAATAGTTTGAGGTTTTATGTTTTATTTGTAATTTCATTATTGTTATTTATTTTATTGCAAGTTTATTTCCGTAATTTGAATTTTGTAGTGTAATGTACTCCGAATGAAAATTTTAATATAAAGGGTTATTTTCAGTATGCGTGGTTGTTTCATATTGATCCCACCTTCCCAACTTGTTTGGGGGTGGTTTTATCAATTCAAGCATTATTTTTATATAACCCTCGTATTAGAATTTATTGCGGAGTCAAGGTGAAAATATGGCCGTTTAGGCATATCTATGATTAAGTATCATTGTAGGATGAAATCTAGATTAAATAGGTACATTCTATCATAAAATCAACCTAAAAGATAATTGGGTTTGAATTAGAATCAAGGATATGAGTTGTTTTCGTTTTGGTTTGGAAATTTTAGGATTTCGAAACCGCCAGAATTAGTTTTGGCAACTTCGATCCATTTTAGCAACTTTAAACCTATATAAACTTGATACAATCTATCCTCACAACTCACACTACACCTAAACTCCATCACTCACCTTTCACTCCCGCGATTCCCTCGTTTTCGCTCATTTTCCGAAGTTTCGCAACTCCGAAAGACTTTTCGTGCCCTCTACAGAGGGCGACTCGCTCTGATATTTTTCTGAGTTTTGTCGAAGGCTTTCGCGCAAGCTGGCGGCGACTGCGCTTAAACACTGGAAATTTCAATTTCTTGAGGCCTTCGCTATCGAGAGTGCACTCGTGCCCTGACTTCCGTGGACCAGAAAATTTCCAGTTTTCGCGCGTAGTATCCGGATCATTCGCAGCTATTCCAAAGCGTAATTTTGAGATGACATCTCCAACATTGATATCGGAACAGTCTTTCTAAGATTTGTTCCAAAGCACTACTTATGGTGCTTGGTTTTGTGGCGATATCACATTCGTTGGTGGGAGCCGCTTATGGTAAGACCAGATGCACTTTATTCTCCAACACTAGCATCTTATTTTTACGATAACTGCATTTTCTTTGAAAGACCAGATGGAGAACAAGTGTTCTCCATCAACATTGATAATGAACCAATGGAAATTACCGGGTTTTTTGCTAGCATTTGTTCTTGGACTTGCTATGCCCGCATTTGAAATACAAGACCCATGGTGCTATTGGGTCGATAATATGTATGTCTACACTTACGAAGTTTTGCATGAGTCGTATGGTGGCGGGCATTTTCCGTGATTGAGGACCAAGGGGAATATAACGTCGCCTTTGGTAGCCTGTCCATGAACATAGGAACTGTTATGTTTTGGATCATGCTAAACATTTTAGGGGAATGGCGTTTTTCTTCTGTGAATGATGCCACTTGCAGCGTCTTCCTTGCTTTAGCCACGGGACGTATGTGTCACGACCTTCCCCGAACCTTGATGTCTAGTTTAGCTCGATCCCATAGCATGAGGCATAAGTACCTTCTTATGCCTGTCTTAATTTCACGTATTATGCTATGTTTCTTTCCTATTTTTGTACACGTTTCACGGATTGGATTACCGGTCGACACTATACGACCCACCAATAGTATTATTCGATCTTTCCGTGCAATGACTTGGCAAGGGTGGAGGATACAACCTCATCTGGTTGCACCTTACACCCCATCAGACCAAGTGGCTCTTAATAGGTTAGCAATAATAGATGATAAATGGCGGGAAGCCTGGCAAATTGTCATGGCATGGCAGGACGCAAAGGAACCTCACTTCTTTATGGAAGAAGAGGATGAGTAAGATGATGAGTAATCACGGGGAGATAAGGTAAGTTTTCATTCTAGTTAGTGTCCGCTTATGTCCCAAGCAATTTCATTCTTGTTAACCCCATAATGGATAGAACTTCGATAGAGTTGTGTGGTTTTATTTCCTATATTAGTACGTTCTAACCTTGTTTTACAGATGTTCCTGAATTTCACGCGTTTCAATGGTATTTTTCCTACCCTCTTTATTTAAATGCTTTGAGGACAAAGCATGCTTTTTGGGGGGGGGGGGCATAGAAACACGTGTAATTAAGGCATCTGTTAGGATATAGATATGTATAATATGCATTTGTTTCTAGTTAAAATTTCAAAAATTCAAAAATATAAATAAATAAGTTCATGCTATACATTTAGGAATATTGGTATTGTTTCTTTCTCCATGCTCTTAACAATCTAGAAGTCTCACGTAGCTGTTGCATCAGAATAATTGTTAGAAACTTAGGTTAATATATAGGTAATAATCTTTGCATCTATCTATAAATATATTACATGAGTATCTATGATTGTTAGCAGTAAGTTTCTGAAATCTATGCTAGAGTACTTATTCTACAAATCCTGTGAGAATATAGCCTAAAGCCTTATATGAGCGAAACATTTGAGAAATGACACAAGGGAGAAATAAAATCCGGATAGAGAAATCACACGTCCACTTGCTTGATCACTATGTCATATCCTAAGCGAGAATTTAGGCCCTTTTTGGATCGATATAGCCAGAAATTCAAACCTATGAATTATTTTCCGCTAGTCGCCCCTCTGAGCCTTTCTTTAGCCTTCCATAAACCACAAAGCCCTTTACCCTGTTACAAAAACAAAAACAAAATAAAAAAAGAAATAAATCAACCTACCCAATTTAGAATAAGTCTGAGAATAGAATGAGGAAGAAAGAAGAAGAGAAAAACCTGTGTAAACAAAAGTTGGTTAATTGCTTCAGAAAATAAAGAAAAGAAGTTTCCATCCAAGGAAAAGAAAAATAAAAATAGAAATAAAATAAAAACTCCAAAAATAGAATAAAAGGGAGTCAAAAGCTAAAAAAAAAAAAAAAAAAAAAAAAAAAAAAAAATATGGCTAAGGATGGAAACAAAGTGTAGAAGCAAAAGTAAATAACAAGGTTTTCTCTAGTTACATAATATGAAGACTCTATTATCTCAGACTTGTCCTTTTTGAATATCCATTTCCTTCCTTCTTAAACCATCTCCTAATCCCCGCGAACACCTAATAAAAGACCTCTAGCTCAATTAGGAATAGGTTAGTGTGATAGTAAGTGGCGATGTGTTTGATCGACTCCGGCTGCCTTGTTGTCATTGAGATTGTAAAGGTAAAGTGTGCCCATCACAAGCACTAGAGTAAATGAAACTTGAGTGGAAAAATCGAGTGTTGTATCTTGACTATTATTATGAGAACCTACTTAAGGACGCTTATTCGAAGTTTCATAAACGGACACGCTAGACATTTCCTAGTATTACTCTTTGTATATATGTTTATTATAGATGATTGATTATTATGCATATATTAGCTTAGGTTTGTGACTTGGTTATTCTTGTTCATAGCTAGTGAGATGTATAGATAGTTTGGAGCATGAATAAGGAAACAATAGTTTTATTTCTTAGTCGTTGTAGTATAGATGAAGTTTGTGAGTACCTTCATTTCGAAAACTCTCAATGAGGCTATAACTTCGCCCACTAGGGAATTCCTAGTGGTTTAAAGGCCTTGTTGATATGGTCAATGCAATCGCACTCGGCGAAACGAGAAGTAGATAGAACTCCATTTTTGGTCACTTATATTAATTTCTCATCTTTGCTTGAGGACAAGCAAAATGCTGTTTGGGGGTGCTTTGATAAGAGCCCAAAACTGTAGTTTTAACCCTTTAACAGTCATACTTTTAGACCAATTATGTGAGTAATAATTAAGAGTTAACACTGATTACGTGTTTTTATGCATTTCAGGCTTCAAAGTCCATTATGTGCAGAAATATGCCACTTTAGCGAGATAAAGGAGCAAAGGTCGGTTACTAAGGAGTTCCGTGATTAAAGGCCAAGTTTCTAGAAGACAAAGCCTTTCCAAAAGCCCGGCCAAAAGTGAAAAGTCGACCTTGGCGTAAACAAAGACACAAAGTCGTGAGAACTTCCGAAGGCCATATCTTTGGACTCAGACCTCAGAATGGGGCCTACCTTATGTCAAAACGACCGGCTCGGAAAGAGATTTCCAATGGTCTAAGCCTTGATCCAATCAGAGGAGTAGAAGTGGACACAAAGTCTATTGAAGCCAACTGCAGCTGAAGAGGCCTTTTTGGACTGAAAGAATTGGGTTTTGGGCCTGATTCCCTGGCCCAAAACATGGCTCCAAGCCCATGCACGATTTTTGGATCTGAATGTATAAAAACAAAAGTTTAGCTCTTTGTGATGAGGAGATTTGGTAGTAAAGAATAGTGGATTTTTAGGTTAGAAAATAAATGTAGCTTAGAATAGAAAGTAGCCATTAAAATAGCTTCTAGATCTAGTTTTTCATATAGATTAATTAAATTTAGTTCCATTTCAATTATTGTATTAGATTAAACCTTTGAATCTTGTTCTTCATTTTGATTAGATCAATAAAGTAGTATTTTTATAAATTTCGATTTTGTCATTTCCATTTCTAGATCTAATTTCAATTCCTGTCCTTATTTCATTTGAGTCATTAAATTAGATTTCATTATTGTTTAATTAAGTAAATTTCAATTCTTTATATCATGTTTAGTTTAAATGTAATCGAAATGATTACGTAATGATTCTCGGCTAAACCTCCATTAGAGGGGGTTGGGAAGCCTTGATGAAAGCTTGATTCGAATATAAGTAGAGATTTCGTAATTTCCTTTCCACTCTAAAAACGATTAGTTCACCATGAGAATGGGTTTAATCGTTCACATGCTAGTTATGAATTGGTAGGAATGCCATATGTAATTAGGGATTAGGAAGAACCAATTGTTCTCATGGGCGATTCAATTCGGATTACTTAATGATTCGTCGTTAATAGGATTAAGTCAAGTTAAGGTGGAATCAATCCCCCTCTAACTCCTTATCATCGAATCAACGTAGCATTCCCTTAGTTATTCCCATAGTCGACTAGTTGCATTTTGTGGGTAGTTGCATCGTAGTTTAGTTGCCTTGTTCGTAAATCTCTCATTAGACTTTAAGTAGATAGTACGAACACGTGAAAACATATCATGCGGAAGGACTAAGAGTGGAACGAATCACTCTACTCCACTATATCTCAATAGAGTTGATAGTAGAATCTTTGATAAATATAGAAAAGATTAAAAGTTTAGTTTTACTTGCGACTTGAGTTCATCGTTCATTTCGTAGGTAAGACTATTCAATTTACTCTTTATCAGTACTCACAAACTTCATCTATACTACAACGACTAAGAAATAAAACTATTGTTTCCTTATTTATGTCTCAATTATCTATACATCTCACTAGCAATGAATACAGAATAATCATGTCGAAACTTAAGCTAATATATGCATAATAATCAATCATCTACAAATAAACATATATACAATGAGTAATGCTATGAAATGCAGTAACAGGTCCGTTTCTGAAACTTTGGAATAGCGTCCTTAAGTAGGTTCTCACATAAAAGTCAAGACAAAAATCACTCTGATTTTTCCACTCAAGTTTTGCTACTCCAGTGTGCAGTGGGCATACTTTACCTTACAATCTCAATGACACACAAGGAAGCCGAAGTTGATCAAACACATCTGCCACTTACTATCCCACTAACCTATTCCTAATTAAGCTAGAGGTCTTTATTAGGTGTTGCAGGGGATTAGGAGATGGTTTAAGAAGGAAGGAAATGGATATTCAAAAGAGACAAGTCTGAGATAATAGAGTCTTCATATTATGTAACTAGAGAAAACCTTGTTATTTACTTTTGCTTCTACACTTTGTTTCCATCCTTAGCCATATTTTTTTTTCCCTTTTTCTTTGGCTTTTGACTCCTTTTTTTCTTTTTTTTTTTTTGGAGTTTTTATTTATTTCTATTTTTATTTTTCTTTTCTTTGGATGAAAACTTTTTTTCTTTATTTTTTTTGAAGCAATTAACTAACTTTTGTTTACACATGTTTTTCTCTTCTTCTTTCTTTCTTATTCTATTCTCAGACTTATCTAAATTGGGTAGGTTGAATTTTTTTATTTTGTTCGTTTTGTAACAGGGGTAAAGGATTTGTGGTTTATGAAAGGGCTAATGAAAGGCTTAGTGGGGCTGACTAGCGGAAAAAAATATACTTAGGTTGGAATTTCTAGCTATATCGATCCAAAAAGGGCCTAAAAATTCTCTCTTAGGACATGGTATAGTGGTCAAGCAAGTGGGCGTGTGATTTCTCTATTCGAATATATTTCTCCCTTGTGTCATTTCTCAAATGTTTCACTCATATAAGGCTTTTTTAGGCTATATTCTCACAGGATTTGTAGAATAAGTACTCTAGCCTAGATTTCATAAACTTACTACCAAACAATCATAGATACTCATGTAATATATTTATAGATAGATGCAAAGATTATTACCTACATATTAACCTAAGTTTCTAAAAACTATTCTAATGCAAAAGCTACATTGAGACTTCTAGATTATTAAGAGCATAGAGAAAGAAACAATACCAATATTCCTAAGTGTATAGCATAAACTTTTTTTTTTATTTTTATTTTTATTTTTATTATTTTTTAAGACAAAAATACGTAATATACAACCTAATATGTGCTTAACATTTACATCGTGTTTCTATACCACCCCCAAACAATTTGGGAGAAGGGGTTCATGAAACAATTCAATAGCACAATTAAATTATATAACTAACTAATTTTTATAATTTTTAATATTTTATAAATAAAAGTGCATAATTTACATCCTAAAAGTGTCTAATTTTTGCAAATGTTTCTATCCCACCCCAAACAATCGAACGCTTTGTCCTCAAAGTGTAAAGAGATAAGGAAAGAATTTACCATAGAAACGTGACAAAAATTGGCAAGCACTGTAATGTAAATATTGTAAAGATGATATGATAATATGAAGCACAATTAAACATTTACGCACTAACTAACACAAACTCTCTTTGGAGTAAACATGACAGGCTTAGGGTGGCAACAAGATTTGAAATGAATACCAAAATCGCCACCCCCAAACAAAATTGGAAAACTCTTTTTAAGTTTGAAATTTTGTTTGGCCTATACTTCGAAAGTTGGTATTGTGTCTAAAACTTGGGTCTTTTTAAAGTCGATTCCTAGACTTATCTAAACATATGTATGAATATGCAGGTTTATCATATATCAACAACCGAAATAATTGTGGATCGTTCCATAAATAAATATCACAGAAAACATATCCAAACACAATCAAGCACCAAGATTTCCTACGACGCAGCCTAGTGGAATGAAAGCGAAGTTGGATAGACTTATAACATAACCGAGCATGCACCTTATGTTTCATCTTTGAACGACAGAGTGTCCTAGTGAATAAGTGTGGAAAAGTGAATGGTTGTGGAAAATATGGTGGATTGGGATAAGTTTTAGAGGGAAAGCATGGAAAAAATGAGGATGTGGGTTTAGCACAAAACTCATTCATGGTGTAGTTAGGGACTGTCTCAAGTCTGAAAATGAAGGTGTCAAGTGGTTTATCCTTGGGAAGTATTTGTTTACTAGGTGGATTTAAAAATCATGAAGCACAGGGGAGAAACTAAAGGATCGAAAGTGCAAACTCGAGGTTCCTTTGAAAAGGTGGAGGGTGGGGGGAATATTGGTGATGGAAGGTGAATGATTCTCGCTAGAGCTCTCAAGTCCATATCATCGAAATTTTGATATATGCAAGACATTCCTCAATAGGTGGGTCAAAAGGATCACTTTGGGATAGAGATTGAAAAATTCATCTTCCGGCCATAGCATCAAGGGATGAATGGTTGTTGGCAAGGGGCTGTGTTGGTAAAAAAGCGGTGCAAAAGAGTTGCAGGAATTCTTCTTCGATTTCGTCTACTACCAGGGAGTCATTGTTAAAGTCGGAATTTCCGAAGGAAAGGAATTTGTTAATCTATTTCTCCGGAAACATGTTTTTGAAGTAATCTTAAGCTAAGCTCTTGATCATGCTAACCTCTCCATTTGTAGATGAATCGGGATACTGTGTCCTCGTTTTGAAAACATTTACCTCAACAGAAAGATGGCCAAAGGACAAGGACATCGAACCATCGCGGCAGTTTATGAGCGCGTTGGCAGTAGCCAAGAAAGGACGCCCTAAAATGATAGATACAGAGTCGTTAGTGACTTCTGTGTCGAGGATAACGAAGTCGGCTGGGTAGTAAAAATTTTGGACTTTAACCAGCACGTTTTCAACCACACCCTTAGGATACTTAATAGACCGATCAGCTAATTGCAATGTCATTTTAGTAGGTTGCATCTTCTCTAGACCTATTTGTTTATACAAATAAAATGGGAGTAAGTTAACACTAGCCCCCAGGTCTAGTAGCACGGTCGTCGTGTGAGAATCTCCTAAGGTGCATTGACGATAGGGATCGACAGGGGTCCTTGTACTTAACAATTCCATTATCTTGGATAAAGTTGGGAACTGCTCGGTTAGAAAGGCGTTTTTAGGTATGTTGGTAAATGACGCCTAGTAGTGCACAACTCTTTAAGAAACTTAGCGTGGTTAGGTAGCTTTTTATAGCCGAGAAAAGGAAGGTTTATCGTTAGATTTTTGAAAACGTTCCTAATCTCCTCAAAGTTAGTATCCCTGGTTAGCATGGCTAATTTCTGAGGGAACGGTGGTTTCGCTCTATATTTAGCGTATGGCTCGACTTGATGTGTAACCTTGGCTTTATGTTTCTTAAGTTGTGGTTTAACTGGTACCTCTACAGTGGTAGGTTCTTCAGTTTCTATTTCGGTATCTAGTTCGATATCCGGTGTAGGGAGTATTGATGGGGTAACTATAGGCATAGTTACTTTGTTATCAATCACTCTTCCAGAACGGAGAGTGGTGATGGCATTTAGCTCACCCCACGGTTGTAGTTTTCGTACTAGTATTACCGTTTACTTCAAAATTTTGTGTGGTTTACCGTTCTAGGGTTGGGTATCGCTTGGCCCGAAACACGCCTTTGGTTGGGCTTTCTCTTGGGCTAACCGTTGGTTTAAATTATTAACAGATTGTAGAATGTGTTGGTTAGATTGAGCCATGGTTTGGAAAAGTTGTTGGCTCACTTGTATGAAGGTGTCAAGACGATCCGGTTGTGTGGGTGTAGTAGTAGTCGGGTGGTGTATTTGGAACTATCTCGTGTTGATTATTTATGGATTGTGATAGTTATTATTTACCGGAACGATACCTCTATTAGCATTATAATTATTATAACTACATTGACCTTGTGCTTGACTTTGTCGAGGTTGCGCTTGGTTGTTATAATTATTATAATTACCTTGATCCTGTCCTTGTTGTGGTGGAGCTTGGTTATAACTGTGTGTTGGCCTAACATATTGATTATTGTACCCTGTAGGTGTGACTTGTTGGTTATTTCTCCAACCGAAGTTGGGATTTTGTCTCCAAGGGGCGTTAGGTTCACTATTAATGGAACAAGAATGTTCATAGGCTATAGGACAGTGGGAGTCGGGATGCTCAGGACTCCAACAGAAACTACATGGATTTGAATTTACATTCATGACGGGGATAGGCTTTTGTTGAATAGAAATAGCCTCTACCTTTTTAGTTAGAGATTCGATTAAATTTTTAAGTTCTGGATCGGGTTTCATCTCAAACATACCGGCGGCCTTAACCGTTGAAGAAGAACTAGCAGAGCGGGGGATATCATCACTCCCCAATTGTTATTGCATTTAGTTTGTTCTTCTAAAAATTTGTAAGCCTCCGAGGCTCCTTTACTTAGGAAACTATCCCCATTCATTATGTCAAGGACTTCTTTATGGTGATGTTGAAGTCATTTGAAAAAGGCACGCACTAACGTGTCTTTTGCTAGATTATGGTGTGGACACTCTATAAGCAGATCGGTGAAACGATTCCAAGCCTCTGAAAATGATTCATGAGGATTCTGTCGAAAGAAGTGAATCTTGGAAAGCATTTCATCCGTCTTTAGGGGTGGGTAAAAATGTTCCATAAACAGCTGAACAAGTTTGGCCTATGAGTCCACAGAATTAGGCTTGGGGCGTTAACCAAGACGCCTTTTATCGCCTAAGGTGAAAGGGAATACCCCTCAATTTAATTTGTTCTGCACCAATCGTAGGATGGTGGAATGTTGTAAGGACTTGTTCAATCCTACGCATGTGCTGATAAGGTTTTTCATGGTCTAAACCATGAAAAACGGGTAACAAATTAAATATATTTGGGGCGATGCGGAAATCCCCCACTGGGTCTGCTAGAACGATGCAAGATTTAGGGCTATCGCTCAAGGCTTTATAAAAGTCAGAGAGAGGAGTCTCTCTTTCTTCAGCCATAATATCAGGTGGTGTGTGTGAAATAGTAGCTAGAGGTGTAGTGGGTGGGAAACTAGATAGACTTGTTTGTTGACGCGTTGCCGTGTAATTACGTTAGTTGTTTTTCTTCGACCGGACCTTAATCTCATGCAAGACTAAGTCGAACTTAACTAAACATGCAACACTCCAAACAATTACGATATACTAGTAGAAACCTCTAACGGAGATGCGAGGTGTGGAAGAAAGGAATACCGACAAGGCCCTTGCTTCGCTTTATGAATAGCGTCTTGTTTCTGGCGTGTTCAGTGTAAATAACAAGTTAAAACACTGAAAAACTTGAAAAATCGAAATTGAAACAAACCCGCGAAATCCGAAAATTTGCTTAGGGCGCTTGCATAGCATAGCGCTTGAGTCGGCTCCTTGTCCGATAGAAGTTAGCTGGTCGCTTCGGTCCGGTGGCTGGTCGCTTCGTGGTCCAGTAACTATAGGGCGGGTCGCGCTCAAGGAAGGCGCTGGCTTCGTGTTCCAGCTATAGAGCAGCGGTGCCTCCTTATATAAGCGTGATGACTTCGGTGTATATTTTTGCGGAACTTTTTCAACGCTGAAATGGACAACCACAGTATGAATCAAACAAGGGTGGGTGGGTTTAATGGGACTTAAAAATGACTAATTCTACTATGAAAACAATGCTAAAGTGCAACTAAGATGGCAGCGGCGCCATTTGATAAAACTAAAATGAATAGCTTACTTACGAAATGAACGATGAAATCAAAACGTAAGTAAACTAAACTATTTATGTTGCTATGTTATCAAAGTTTCCTACTCTCAATTCTATCGAAATAGAGTGGAGTAACAAATTCGTTCCACTCCTAGTGCTCTAGCATGGAATGTTTTCTAATCTAATTAGTCGGTCTTAAGTCAATGAGAGTTTTACGAGGGGGAATTACTACGATACTTACTGAATTTGATTACTTGAATTTAACTACGAATGCTATGGAAATATGATTGTGCTTGAATCTAGATAAAGGATTAGAGGGGAATTGAATCCACCTCGAATCCAACTTAATAGCCTAACATAGATTCTTGTATCTCGATTCTTACGTTCTTACGGCAAGAAATTCGAGTTCTAATCCCTAGTGTTCATGACATTTCTACCGAGTACTAACTAGCATGTGAGGTCGTCCACCCATTCTCATGGCGAAACACGACCTTCTAGAGTGGAATAGAATCTACAAACGATTCTACATTAACAACTAAGTTTTCATCAAGGCTTCATCAACCCCTCTAATGGAGGTTTTAGCCTTGATTCATCAAACTAACATTTCCCATTGAATCTAAACTA
This sequence comes from Coptis chinensis, assembly GCF_015680905.1. Lineage (NCBI taxonomy): Eukaryota > Viridiplantae > Streptophyta > Magnoliopsida > Ranunculales > Ranunculaceae > Coptis > Coptis chinensis. The sequence continues at coordinate 77,089,470 of NC_141463.1, read as the reverse complement.
AACATAATGTAAAGAATTGAAATTTACTTAATCAAACAATAATGACATCTAATTTAATGACTAAAATGAAATAAGAACAAGAATTGAAATTAGATCTAGAAATGGAAATGACAAAATTCGAAATTGATAAAAATACTACTTTATTGATCTAATCAAATGAAGAACAAGATTCAAAGGTTTAATCTAATACAATGAATTGAAACTAATTAACTAAGTTCTAAAACTAATTAATGGAGGCTAACTAATCTAGGTCTAACTATCTACCATTAACAAAGAGTGAAGCTTTGGTTTTTATACATTCAGATCCAAAAATCGTGCATGGGTTTGGAGCCATGTTTTGGGCCAGAGAATCAGGCCCAAAACCCAATTCTTTCAGTCCAAAAAGGCCTCTTCAGCTGCAGTTGGCTTCAACAGACTTTTCGTCCACTTCTGCTCCTCTTATTGGGTCAAGGCTTAGACCATTGGAAAGCTCTTTCCGAGCCGGTCGTTTTGACATAAGGTAGGCCCAATTCTGAGGTCTGAGTCCAAAGATGACGCCTTCGAAGTTCTCACCGACTTTGTGTATTGTTTCTGCCCGCGTCGACTTTTCAGCTTTTGACCAGGCTTTAGAAAGGCTTTGTCTTCTTGAATCTTGGCCTTTAATCACAGAACTCCTTAGCAACCGACCTTTGCTTTTTTATCTCGCTAAAGTGGCACATTTCTGCACATAATGGACTTTGAAGCCTGAAATGCATAAAAATACGTAATCAGTATTAACTCTTAATTATTACTCACATAATTGGTCTAAAAGTATGATGGTTAAGGGGTTAAAACTACAGTTTTGGGCTCTTATCATTCATCATGGCATTTTCATCAAATAAATGGTCAGAATTTGAGCTTGGGTCGTTCTGTTCATCTATCACAGTATCAGGAGTCCAAAAACCAACGGAGTAGTCTGTTTGGAGTACTTTTATATGTGCGCTTTGAAGGGGTGTCTCTGGAGAAATTACTGGATAACCCCAACGCATCATAATCTGCGTTACTAAAGTGGGTAGGGGTGCTGACCTTCTTGTTTTCTTGGTGATTACGTTCCAGAGGTGTTGGATTAGACAAAAGTCATCTCTTTGAGTCTGCAAAATCCAAAGTAGGTGAAGTTGAGGCTTTGTGACTTCTGATTGGTGTGATGTACCTACCACATTGTGTCCCAACCAGTGGAGCACAACACGTTGATTCTGTTTCAAAGAGCGTTGAAGAACAATGTGATGTGTATTTCCGACTTCGTCATGAGATACGGTAGCTCGTAGTAAAGTTTTGGCGGAATCAAATGATGACTCTTGAAAAAGGGACCCCTGGGTATTCATTGGGATTTGACGTATGTCGGAGATCATTTTCTTAGTCAATTCCGATCGTTGTCCATAGGCATTGAAGTTGAATTTTCCATTTTAGATCCGCTTAAATTGGTAGAACATCAAAACCAATTCTCGGGAATAACCAATTTCTTGAATGATATAGAAGAGCGCCCATCCGCGACGTATGATTTCAGTGTCAAAATAAGGAGAAAACCGCCATCTTTGAAAGTTTTCAGTAGTCTTTTCTCCGTTATTTTTCTTGGTTGATCCATTGGTAGTATTATCGAGGGAAGGATAGTGAAAATTGTTTGAATAAGAATGGCTGAAAAAGAAGAGATTTATAGCCAATCTATGAGTCTGTACCAATCTGTATTCCAAGTGTAGTTAATGAACAACATCAATGGGGATCCATAGTAAGTCTTGTCATGTCAGATAACCAAATACAATTAATGAGATGGTTCAATGTTAGAAAATACGGAGGAAAGTTTCATAGGGTAGTTAGACTTACACGTAATTTCAGAAATGATGATCATAACTCAGTAATAGAATATAGATAGAATAATCGAGCTGCATGTGTGACAAGTGTTATGCGTACCTTGTAGCGTGCGCGATCTTCTCTGAACACCATGTGTATCAATTAATTATTTTGGTGAGATTGGGATGGTGTTTCTTTATTATGGTTTTTATTTTTATTTTTATTTTATTTATTTATTTATTATTATTATTATTTTTTAGAGAGTAAAAGACAACTAATATACACAAATATTTAATACGGAACTTCTCCATTTAATACGTAACCCGTACAAATGTGTGAGAATTATTTAACACACCATACTAATATACAAAATGAAAATCAGAAAAAGAGATGGTTACATAGATCTAGATGGTCTAGATCATGTTATGCATGAGTGACAGGAGAATAATGATAAACACTGTTATCACGAATACTGTGATAGCCCATTCGCGTTGCTCCTTTTCCCATCGCTCTATTTGATTCATTATGTTCAAGAAATTGAGAATTTGTGAAGAAGAATTTGTGAAGAGGGAGAGAAGGGAATGAGTGAAAGTGGAAAAGGAGAGTTGTATTTATAACTTGATTTCTGACCGTTGGCATCATCGGCGGTTGGAATCAGTCCATTTGGTTCTGACCGTTGGGCTTTTAGAGTAGGCCCAATGCATCAAGGGATAACTAATATAGTAGGAATTACAATAATTGCATAACATAAATAATTTCTCACTCAAACCATCTGGAGATACAAAATTATGAGAAATCAACCGATATATAATATTTTTATCACAAGAAAACTAAAAATGCAATGCATAAGGGAAATAAACAGCTACTGGGAATCCTCCGGCTTAGCAGAAGATGAACCCGAAGTTTTCGCCGCCGGCCACGAATTTAACTTTCGGGCCGAAATGACCGGTCGGAATGTGGCCTATAGACTATAGCAATTGATCTTGGAATTGCAGCTGATTTACCATCATCATTCTCTAGAAACGGCCTTGGCGATTTCACATTTCTTGCTGGAAGTCATTTTGGGAAGTAATCATCTCTTCCTGAAAAAGAAATATCCTGCGCATACTAGTGTTCATGTGTCTTAAGGCTTCCATGGGAGTGTTGATTCGGTGCATGGTAGCCTCATTAAAATAGTCGGGTGGTGAAGGGGGAGGAGGAGTTACGTTATCACGCTCAATGTCATCTCTAGCTACTGGGTCCCAGTGGTCCAGAACACAAGTCTCAAAAATTCCGAAATTCTCGAAAGACCTTGTTGGAATGAAAGGAGTAGCGGACTGGAACCCTAAGTTAAGCATAAGTTGAGTAACAAGTACAACAAGAGGAGCTGACCTGTTTGACGCGGTCGTAAGAATATGGCCCAGGAAATGGACCATACGAAAGTGTTCTTCCTCTCCCGGAGGATCCACGGCAGTGCAAGAAAAGTCTTATTCACGCCGGGACGTCTTTGAAGTTCCAATGGCGTTACGCTAGCCATCGAAAGTGACGGCGAAGTTGATTACGCTGGCGAATCGACGCGGTACACGCATTCGAGCCGGTGTTGTACTCTCCCTCGAGAAGCGTGTCAAACATCAAATCCCTCGTGAGTCGGATACTCGACAATAAGCGTGGTTGGACTATCGAGTTTATCGAAATGCGGTTGTATTCGATATTAACTCCGTGAGTTCACGCTCCAACCCATCATTTGTAATCCAAAATTCATCACCGGAAACCTCCATTGTTGTAAAATTTCAACACTAAATCTTCGGAGTACTGAGCTGGAATTCGATGCAATAGATATTCCCACTCTCTACTATCAATTTCCTCATCGAAAAATGGGTGAAACATCCCAGAATTGTAGAGATTTTCAAAATTTCTCTCAACTGTGATTCTCCTTCGTGCTGCCATAGCGCGGTGTAGATGATATTTTGAGGGTGGAAATAGCTAGAATTGGTGGAGGAGATGGTGCTGGAGGAAGGATTTTTAGTTTGGTGGAGTTTGGCCCGCGTGCGCGGGTTGAATTCACTTATGTAGAGTCGCGTGCGCGAGGGGAGTGTGAGGGAGACCAAGATCCGGATTTTTAGGGGGAAGAAATGAGATGGGTGGATGCGTGGGTGCCCCGCGTGTGGGTTTTTGTAGCCGGGTCAGTGATTTTGGGTTAGGTCCAATTTTTTTGCTCAAGCCCAAATGATTTCCAGAAATTCCCCTTATGTCCCGAATTGTTCCGAAATTTCAAACTTGGAATTTCGATTCGTTTTAACTCCAAATTGAACTAATGAGATATCAAAACGATCGGCATTAAAAATTCCATCCACTGGAATATGACATAATCACATTCAAACTCAAATTTTTTTTTTTTTTTGGATTTTATTTATTTACACATTTATATACAAATGTACAAGACGAAAGGAACGATGTCAACAACACCGAAGTCCAAATAAAACAACACATCACAACCTTAACTTTAAGGCAACTTTCATGTCGGCTCGAGGCTTAACCCAATCCAGCCAGACTGTGGCTTAACCTTTATGTTATGGGGGCCTAGGGTTCAGGACGGTACCATCCCTGACCAATGTGCAATGGTCTAGTAATAATATTACCCTTAGTACATATGGTATAGCCTCAAACCGCCCCTTGATACAGTCACATAGAAAACCAATCGGGGTTGGCCTGGTGGAATCTATTGCCCGCACGAACTAGGAAATGTCCGATATTGCATATCACGACTCTCTTTGGGCACCATGCTTGGTGCTAAGGGAAAAACGATTATATACATGTTGAGTCTTTTAACGTCAGATCCTCAAGACGAATCCCAACCTGTGGGAACAACGGGACGACGACGAAGTTTATCCTACTGAGCTGGTGTCAGACCATAATATACCTTATACCGGCTCATCTCGGATAGAAGATCAAGACCTGGACAGAAAGGAGTTTGACAGTTTATACACCACCCCATCCTTTTCGCCCGTCGCTTTCGAGCAAAAGTACTACGACCATTACCTATTCGAGATGGGTGAGATTTGGACCAAATGATGAGTTGGAGTTCGCGAGGAAGAGAATAAAAAAGGGAGGAGAAAGAAGGAGTTGAAATTTTTGGTACCCATTGTTTTCCAGGAGGCACGTTTGCTCGATTATCAAAAGACATTTATACTCAGTTCTGAAGTAGAGTTTTTGTGGACTATGGTTCCGGCGCTTGCAACCACACACTCTAGGAATTTTAAGAAAAGAAAATAGAAGAGAGCCCGGCTACCCAAATGGCGTACTTTCTCTGTTTAAACACATGGAAAGAAGTACACCATCAAATCTATTAGTCTATGTAGACTGGATCATTGAGAAGAGTCTCTTCGATATCTGGAGAGTGCAACTCATGATAATGTTTAAGGCGTTGGCCATTTACTTGAAATCGCTGTCAATCATTTCGGTTTTCAAAGAAATAGCCCCATAAGGGGTGACAGCAGAGACGGTGAAAGGACCAGACCATCGAGTCTTTAATTTTCCTGGAAAAATGTGTAATCTTGATTTGTACAACAAAACTTTTTGACCCACTTTGAATTCTTTTTCAATATGTGCTTGTCATGCACTCTTTTCATGTTGGCTTTATAGGATTTCGAGAGATCATAGGCATCACTCCGAATTTCCTCAAGCTCATTTAACTGCAATTTTCTCTTCGCGCCTGCCGCGTTAGTATTATAATTGAGGCTTTTGATGGCCCATAGAGCACGGTGCTCAAGTTCAACCGGCAGATGACAAGGTTTTCCAAAAACGAGGCGATAAGGAGACATCCCTATAGGTGTCTTAAAAGCTGTTATGTATGCCCACAAGGCATCAGATAATCGTAGAGACCAGTCTTTTCTAGATGGATTGACAGTTTTTTCCAAAATGGATTTGATCTCTCTATTAGAGACTTCTACTTGACCACTGGTTTGAGGATGATACGGAGTTGCCACTTTGTGCGTGACTCCATATTTCTTTACTAATGATTCAAAAATTTTATTACAAATCGAAATGTTTTCCCCCATCACTAATTATAGCTTTTGGAACACCAAATCGAGAGAAAATATTTTCTTTTACGAACAAAACGACCGTTTTATGATCGTTAGCACGACATGCCAATGCCTCAATCCATTTTGACACATAGTCAACTGCTACTAGAATGTATAGGAAGCCATGTGAATTTGGAAATGGACCCATGAAGTCGATGCCCCATACATCAAAGATTTCCACAATTAAAATGGGATTTAAGGGCATCAAATTCGTTGAGTAATGCGTCCTAGCTGCTGGCAGCGATAGCATGCTTTGTAATGCTCATGTGCATCTCTAAACAGAGTTGGCCAATAGAATCCACAATGTAGGACCTTGGCCACAGTTTTCTTACCACTAAAATGACCACCACAAGATTGTTCATGACAGAAGGATAACACATCATTGTGTTGCCAATCAGGGATGCAACGACGGATTAGTTGGTCGGAACAATACTTGAAGAGGTAGGGATCATCCCAGAAATAAAATTTCACAGTGGATAAGAACTTTTTCCGGTCATTATGAGACCAAGATGAAGGGACTTCTTCAGTAACTAAGTAGTTTACTATGTCAGCGTACCAAGGGAACGAAAAAATAGAGTACAAGTGTTCATCTGGAAAGGAATCACAGATAGGTTCGGTATTAGTATCAACATCACTGACAAGTCGTGATAAATGGTCTGCAACCACATTTTCGCAACCTTTTTTATCTCAAATTTCTAGAGTAAACTCTTGCAAAAGGAGAATCCATCGGATCAACCTTTGTTTTGCATTTTTTTCGCTAATAGATAACGGCACCGCGATGGTCGGGTAGACAATAGTTGGAGAACCCACTAGGTAAGGCCTAAACTTATCCAAAGCATATACAATGGCGAAACTCTTTCTCGGTGGTGGTATAGTTACGTTGAGCTTCATTAAGGGTTTTACTCGCGATAGTAAATGACAACCGGCTTATCTTCTCGGCGTTGCCCCCAAGAGACAGCTCAATAGCATAGTCGTCGCGCGGCACACATTAATTCAAAAGGTTTAGACCAATCAGGTGGTTGAATTATGGGAGCAGTAGTTAATGCGGTTTTAAAAATCTCAAAGGCTTGTTTGCAATTGAAACTAAAATAAAAAACGGCATCTTTAAGCAGGAGATTGGTTAAAGGTCGAGCAACCTTTGAGAAATCTTGAATAAATCTCCTATATAAACCTGTGTGTCCTAAAAATGCGCGAATGTCTCGAACTGATTTTGGTATAGCAAGTGAAGCAATTTTTTCTATCATAGCTTTGTCGACTTCCGTCCTTTGAAACGATATGTCCTAAAACTATTCCTTTTGTAACCATGAAATGACATTTTTCCCAATTAAGAACAAGGTTTTTCTCTTCACAACGTGTAAAGACTTTTTCAAGATTTGATAGACAACTATCGAAAGAATCTCCATATATGGAGAAGTCGTCCATGAACACTTCCATAAAACGTTCAACCATATCACTGAAAATGTGAAGCATGCAGCGTTGGAAAGTACCAGGTGCATTGCAAAGGCCGAAAGGCATTCGTTTACATGCAAATGTACCAAATGGACAGGTGAACGTGGTCTTGTCTTGATCAGCAGGGTCTATGACTATCTGAAAATAACCTGAATAACCATCAAGGAAACAGTAATATGCATGACCGGTTAAACGTCCGAGCATCTGATCGATGAATAGAAGTGGAAAGTGATCCTTACGAATAACGGCATTAAGTTTGCGATAATCAATGCATATTCGCCATTTCACTAGGATACGAGCGGAAATGCATTCATCTTTATCATTTCTCATAACTGTAATTCCAGATTTCTTGGAAACAACGTGTATTGGACTCACCCAAACACTATCAGAGATAGGGTAAATAATACCCGCATCGAGTAATTTTGGTTTAGTCGACGCTGCGATTCACGCGACGTCTTAGCATTTTCTTCAAGGTGTATGCGATGGGTGCACACAGTAGGTGCAATGCCTTTAATGTCATCGAGGGACCATCCAATAGCAGAACAATGTTGTTGAATGACATTAATTAAACGAGCTTCCTGATCGTCAGTTAATTGTGAAGAAATGATAACTGGGTGACGACCATTTGGATCAAGTTGTACGTATTTTAATTCCGAATGAAGAGGTTTTAAATCAAGGGTGGGCGGAGTGGGTATTAAAGATTCTTGAGGAAAGTCATCAATCATGCAGTAAACAGATTGATGTTCATCCAAGTTACTGGACATCACAGTCGTAGGGTCAAAAATTGGTAGTGACTCTAATAACTCATTTACTTCTTGTGTATAATCATCGTCCTCAAACTCGGATTCACTAAAGGAAAGAAATTAGTACACTTCATCTTCTGGAAACGAGTTTGTTAAATACTCTTGCGGAATGCTGTCAACCCTGTTCACCTCACCATCAATGTCAGGCTCTGGAATTTGTTTCATCAACTTGAACACATTTACCTCTACCGATAGATTTCCGAAGGACATGGTCATTGAACCATCCCTATAGTTACTAAGAGCATTAGCAGTTGCTAGGAACGGACATCCTAAGATGATAGGAATGGAATCACATGCAACTTCTGTATCCAAAATGACAAAGTATACAAGATAGAAGAAGTCTTGGACTTTTACAAAGACGTTTTCCACAATTCCTTTTGGATACTTTATGGAACGATTGGCTAACTGTAGAGTCATGGTAATAGGTTTGAGCTCATGAAGACCTAGTTGTTTAAATAAGTAATATGGAAGTAAGTTCACACTAGCTCCTAGGTCTAGAAGCGCAGTAGCCATAAATTTGTCACCTAAGGTGCATGGAACCGTTGGTCTACCAGGGTCTTTGTATTTGACTATACCATTGTCTTCGGTGATGGATGGAAACTGTTCGGTGAGGAATGCTTGTTGAGGAACATTAGTTCTCTTTTTTGTGGTGCATATCCTTCAGAAATTTTGCATGTTTTGGTAATAGTTTTAAGGCATCGAGAAAAGGTAAGTTGATCGTCAAATTTTTAAAAGTCTCTCTAATTTCAGCAAAATTCTCATCAGGTTTATTCTTTGCCAAGCGTGCAGGAAACGGTGCCTTAGGGTGGAATCTTCTTGCTTATTTCCTAAATTCTGAGATGTTGACTTTGTTTGATCTGGTGAATCGTCCGTAGGTTCATTATTATAAATAGGTTCATTGGAACCGCCAGATTCCTTTTGGTTGATCATCCGCATATCGTGATTTGATTGTCTACCGTTTTTCCACATCGTAGAGTAGTGATTGCATGCACCTCACCTTGATTGGAGGTGCTTGTACTAGGTGCATTAGTAAGTTCAAAGGTTGTGTTTGCTGGTTTAGGGTTTGGAACCGCTTGTCCAGAAAACGCCTTTTCGACTCTTTTCTTGCGCCAATTGTTGAAGTGATTGTTGGATAGACGCGTTAAAATTTGAGACTGTTGGTTCATGTAATCTAAGAAAGTCTCGTTTGTCCTATCCCAAACGGGTCTTGCGAGGTTGTCTGGCGGGTAGTAGTAGTTCACGATTATTCTTTGAGAAGTTGTTGATTATAGTTGGGATCTAGATTAATTTGGAACAAGGTGTGGTTGGTTTGATAGTTAGCATTGGAATTATTTTGAAATTGACCTTGTTGGTATTGTTGATTATTTCCCTGGCGGTATGGAATAAAATTGTTGGTTAGTCGAACAGGTGGATTAGCGAAACCTGGAGGAGCCCCCATTTGTTGGTTATTTTGGCGTCAAGCGAAGTTCGGATGTTGTCTCCACGGTGCATTGGGAATGTTGAATGCACATGCCTCCTCCGATTGTTGAGTAGGGGAAGCATATAACAAGGGACAATATGCATCAGGATGGTCAGGACTAAGACAAAGGACACATGGGGCGATGTCAACGTTCATGACTGGTTTTGGTAGTTGATCGTTTACTTGAACTACAAGGGCATCTACTTTTTTAGTTAAGGATTCTATCAAATTTTTTATTTCGGGATCGGGTTTTACCTCAAAAATAGATGTGGCCTTTGTAACATTGTCCTTTGATGACCTAGACGACTCAGTGTTACCCCAGTGTGTACTTTTTTCGCTTGTTTTTCAAGAGAAGTATAAGCTTCAGTAGCTCCTTTGTCCATGAAGCAACCTCCGTTCATTATATCAAGAGTTTTTTTTTATGATCGCATTGGACCATTAAAGAATGAATGAACAAGGATAGCTTTGTCTAGTTGGTGGTGAGGACATTCTAACAGAAGATCAAGAAAAGCGACTCCATGCTTCCGTAAAAGGATTCCCCGAGGATTTTTGACGAAAAGAATTGAATTTTTGAAGCATTTCAGTCGTTTTCTTCTAAGTGTAAAATTGAAGCATGAAAGCTTGAACTAATTTATTCCATGTGTCTATGGATTGTGGCTGTTGTCCTGCTAGCCAAATTGACGCTTTTTCCGCTAAAGTGAATGGAAACAGTCGAAACAAGAGTTGTTCCTTAGAGACTGCTGGATGGTGAAATATTGTTGCCACTTGTTGAAGCCTACAAAGATGATTGTAAGGTTTTTCGTGCTCCAAACCATGATATATAAGTAACAAACTAAAAATGTTTGGTGGGATACGAAAATCACCGACAATGTCCTCAAGTTTGATGTAGGAAGAAGGTCCTTCCTGTAATGTAGTATAGAAGTCCGAGAGGGGCTTCTCAGCTGGTGGAGGATCGTCGGCCATAATGACAGAAGTTGATGGCAACGAAGGATCGTAATGAAGGTAATTAACAGAAGAAGAACAATTTTTAGGTGAGAACTTACGCAATTGTTTATCGTATTTTTTTCGACGATAGGTATGTTCAATTTCTTTAGTGGAACCAGACCTTAATCTCATGCAAGCATAAAATTAGATCTAACTTACAGAAGGAATTTAGTAGGACTCGAATTTTATTATTATCTTAAACATTAGAGTTGAACAACATAGGCCTAAAACTGGCCGCTAACGTGAAGCGGTGAAGCTAGGAATACGTGTGCATAAACCAACAGCCAGGTCACAAGAGAGATATGAGGGAGGCTTTCAGTGCAAGCACGGTTCTAATTAAGTAACCTCAATATTTCAAGTTTCCTAGACACCATTGGAATATGATTAAGATTTATGGAATTAAAATTTATGCAAAGGCGGTATTAATTTTAATTTAATTTGTTTTTTAATTATTATTATTTTTATTTTATTTTTTTTTAACTTTTATGCAAGGGTTAAAATACAAACATGCAAATACGATCTACTCATACAATACTAGGTGCAGTAGCATGTGAAGATACTCTACTCATACGTATAGCTATACGAATAGGCAAGCTTATGTCATCGATAAATACTTCCATACGTACAGGCAAATATACATCAAGAATAATGATATATATGCGCTTAATTTGTAAATCGATATTACGTAAAACGATATATCAACAAGAAGAAGCAAATTTGAATCATTCATACGTATCTAAATATATTAGCATGCGAATATAGTATACATACGCAGATAAATACGACAAAACTAAACATGCAAAGTTTTATACATAAACTAAAATACGACTCTTGTATTGCATAATAATTCGATTTCGACAATACTCATTGAGATTGCAAGTGTCATATAGAGAGCAGCTTTACCCCGTAGGGTTTAGAAACAACTTACCCAACTCAGATTTTAACCCTCGTTGGAATGCTCTTCTCTTTCTTGACAAAATCGACTTATTAGACAATACCGTATACGTATACGTAGAGAAATACTAAACATGCAATAATAGACACTTATACATATAAATATAGATAACCATGCAAAACAGTACCATTGGTATGTACATATACATTAATATGCAATTCATATCCACTTAATCGCATATAAATATTTACAGGCATATTAATATGATTCATGCATATTTCTAGCCTAAGACGTAAATAATAATCCATAAACTAATTTATAATAACTACGTACATGGCATTCATGCAATAAAAAAAAACAGTAAAACGTTGGAACCTGTAGCTTCCCGCTAGTCCGCCAAAGAGTGAAACAGACGTTTCAATCGTTGACGTGATTAATCCCAATAGATATTCGAAATTTCATGTACAGGTCCAGATATTTAGGCCTGGATATGGATCAAGGTAGATCAGGGGATGCTTGAGGTAAATTATTAGCACCAACAGGACAAATGCACCCGTGGACGCGGGTAAGACCAGTGGACGAGTGTCCAATACTGCGCACGCGTGTCTTTGATGTCACAATGAGTTCAACTTTTCACAGAACTCTTATAATCGCCTGAAGTGTACTTTCCCAGTCCTAACTTTTGGTATCTGGAAGTATAGCAAAAAATCCGTGAGCGAACAGGTTGTTTACGAGTGAAAATTCGAAAAAAAAAGTAAAAAAAACGAAAGGGAAGAAAGGAAGAGAGTGGGGGTTCCCCCTTGATGCAACTTCCAATCTGTAGAACAAGTCTTATGCCTTTAGAACATCAGCGGCGCCATTTTGATATTAGCTTTTTACTACGTTAGAGATTTGACTCTCTAATTTGGCGAAAGAGCGAATTCAAAGTTCCTTACTCACGATCTTCGCGTTCGTAAAGTTGAAGTAAGGATCGAACCAACCTAAATGTTAGGACAATTACAACTTGGTTGTTACTCTTAGGGAACTAGTGAGTAAATTTATATTAATACTAGGTTTCTTTTCTACACAAACATTAAAGAAAAACATTAAGATTCGAAATATGCAACTAAGACAAAATACAATTTACAAAAGAAAATGTGCAGAGCTAATCCTCCTCATGTGAAAATAACATTTAGTTGTTGATTTGAAAAGGTTCATTTGATTCTTCCTAGACTCATAAACAATCCCTAATGGAAGAAAATTTGATCCCTAACATGTATGACTGATTTCTAAACTCATACATGTTAGCAATTAGAATCAAGCAATAACTTATCTCTAAGCTCATTACTTGATTCCTAACTAGACACTACACCAACTATCATTTTGGGATAGGATGTAGGTCTAGTTGTTCTTCCTAACAACCTACCAAGCCAACAACAATTATTTTCCCTCACATGAAGTTGGATTAACTCCCCAAAAGGGAAGTTAGCTCATGATCCTTGGGATAAAGGATTACAAACTAGAAGAACAAAAAGAGAGAGAGGAAGAGGAAGAAGAAAAACTAACTAAACTCACTTGCTTTTTATTTATTTTCTAGAAGAAAACCAAAATTTCCTCCATTAAAACTATTACAAGCTTTTCTTACAAAAACTAAAACTAAATAATAAAAATTACTAAGGAACTAAAATAATATAAGGTAAGGAAAAGAAGTCAAGGGAGTAAATAGAGTGTCCCCCCCCCCCCTTGTTTTGTTTTCTTCTTCATTTGAGAGACATCTCATTTCCTTCCATGTGAAACATCAAACCACATTTACTTCATTTTTATCCACCACATTAAAACAAAGTGACACCTTTTTTTTTTTCACTATTAACACCTAATCTAATTAATTACATGCAAGGTGTCAACTTTGCACCAATAATTTGTCATTTTGTCTTGACATTCTCCATGATTGATGACTCATCCAATCTTGCAGGCCCGTGATAGTGGGTCCTATGTGCAGTCGATGGCGGTCCGGTCTTTAGGCAATTTTACAACTTCCGCCTATCGCGTAGAGTTCATCGCATACGATTGTCCGAAAGAAACTCACTTGTCACATTCGAGTCCCGGTTCAAGAGGTAGGAGCCGGAAGTTTGATGCTTCGCTTGATTTGGAAGATTTCATATATATGTCGTTCCTCGTGCTTTATTGCAGGTTTAAACCATATTTCCATGTCTACTGCGAATACCTGCAAAAGTATGAAAACATATTTATTTCATGATTATTAAACACATAGTTAACCAAATTTATATGTCTCAACGGGGTTTCATAATACACTTTTGGGTGCTTATCAATGCTAGAGATAAGCCTATTGTGAAGATGGTTTCCAAGATAGTGATGTTACAAATGAAGTTGATCTATGATAGAAAGGGGAAGTTTGTAGACTGGAATGAGAATAATTTAAGCTAGTACCAAGGGTGAAAGATATCTTAGCAGAAAGAGATAATGCAATTGGTGACTATGAAGTTGCTGGTTCAAATGAGGATAAGTTCTATGTGACACTTAAGTCTGGACATTGGTGGACTATTGATTTGGTACAATTAAGTTGTACATGCAGAGAATGGCAAGTGTGTGGAATTCCTTGTATTCATGTTGTGGCTGTTATTAAGCCAAAGAGAGACACTTGGACATAATAAGTTTAAATTTGATATGTTATATTGCAATTTGTTGTTGTACTTGTTTTTAGATTATGCAATCCTTTTTTCATTATTAGAGCATATAGAAATGCACATAGTGAGCACATAACTCCGATGATTCATAAGGATGATTGGCCAAAGGTAATTCTTATTCCAATTTTCAATTATTTTAATTTCTAGTTTCACATGTACCCTTTATTGATTGAGTATGGGCACCCATTGAGTATTGACATATGTTTTGTTTAATTGATGCATCCTGTAGCTACAGATTATGTTTATCCTCCAGTTAAGCATAGACAACCTGGAAAGCCTAGAGTTAACAGGAGAAGGGGTGCAGATGAAAATGAGAACTAAGTTAGGTGTTCTAGATGTGGTGTACTTGGCCATAATATAAGAGGGTGTCAAGGAGATGAAGTGGGTGGTAATGTTGTTAGAGGAAGAGGGACTAAAGGAAGACCAGGTAGGCCAAGAACAAGACCACTTCCAAATCCATTCTTGCAGGCACTAATCAACCCTGAAGATGGAGCTCAAGATGCTCCACCAATAAGAGGAAGAGGTAGAGGTAGTAGAGGAGGAAGAGGCAGGGGCAACAGAGGTAGAGGAACTGAATATGTCAATGGAGGAGGCAGAGGAGAGACTGAAACTGTTAATGGAGGCCGGAGGTAGAGGAGAGACTGAAACTATTAATAGAGGAGGCAGAGGAGAGACTGAAAGTGTTAATGGAGGAGGCAGAGGAGAGACTGAAACTGTTAGTAGAGGAAGGGGTATTAGAGGAGGTAGGGGAAGCAAAGGAGGAAGCGGAGGAACTAAAACTGTTAGTAGAGAAAGGGGTAGTAGAGGAGGTAGGGGCAGCAAAGGAGGAAGAGGAGGAACTAAAAGTATTAGTAAAGGGGGAAGGGGCAGCAAAGGGGGAAGAGGCAGTAGGGGAGGAATGGGTACTTCTAATAATGCAACTGAGACCTCATTTGCCTATTTCCAGCCCAGTCAGTCACAACCATCTCAGTCAGAACCTCCAACACAACATACTTCAAATGTTAGACCTCCATTGGTGATACCTGCTATGCCTCCCATCCAGCCACAACAACAAAGAAGGTACTTCAGACATGAAGAATCAACTGTGAGGAGATACCAAAGCTAGGTAATATCAAGCCAAGCCTCATGCTCAGTTAATGAGAGACCAGCAAAGAGAGCAAAGAAAAAGTCATGTTTCTGGTGATGGTGCTTATTTTGTGTTAGTTGCTGTGTTGTGTGTTTTGTAGCTTTTGTATTTTTGCCCAAAATAATGGTTTCAATGTGTTTTTTGTTGGAATTTTGGCTATGCTTGGGTTTGCTTTCAGTTGTCAGGACATGATTGTTAGTTACTTATTAATCAAGATTGTGTGTTTGTTGGTTTGTTTAGTTTTAAGATAGTATTAATTGCAATGAGCTATGCAGTTCTATGTATAATTACTATGTTGCTATGATATGTTAGTGAAAATAAGGACTAACAACACATAACATTTATTTCATTTCCATTCCTCTCTTTCATACACAATTCATCCAAGTGACAACTTTTTCACAAGTTCAGTTCCATCACTAGCATTTCTTTCACCTTCATTTTAATAGGACCCTCAATTGTGACCAGCAGCTTTCCTTGGCACTTCATATCCTCTTTTGAAGCCCTTGAAGTACTAGCAACTACTTCTTTGTTCTTGTCTTTAGGGTCTTTGTGTAGGTGCCCCTTGTCTATCCAAATAAAACCCTTACATCCATCTCTCTTGCATGTTAGAAATCTATGTCCAAAACTGATCCATTCCCTAGTACTCTTGTATATTTTCATAGTTTTTCCACAACCCCAAAGACAACTGTGAGGACATATATCCTTCTAATGGTTCAAATCACCACATTGAAAGCAACCAGTAGCTTGAAAAGAGAAAAACATAACCCTCAAATCATGTGCTAAAATTATGTTATTAACTCTTACTCTTTGTAACTAATTTGTAATTAACCCCCACAGAACCAGATGACAAAAAACGAGGAAGGATGCTCTAATCAAGAACCCAATCAAGAACAATAATAATAAGGACCCTAATAGTAACAACTGAAGGGTCAAAAGTGATACTGAAGTGACATTTTAGCTGGTTCGCCACCCATTAGTTGTTGTTGGAGAGAGAAGCGAGCTGAAATTTATATTGTTGGGGAAGAAAGGAGTCAGCCAAATATGGGATAAGTCAAAGAGGACATCAGAACTTTCTAACGGCTCTTTCAAAGGAGTAGTTTGAGCATTATGGAAAATATGAACAGTTCTGTTAGAGGTCTGAGACGTAGTGGGGGTCTAAGTGTGATGATTCAAAATTTGGGGGTTAAACACAAAACGCTAGATAAGTTTGAGGGGATAACTCAAATTAGCTCTAAAAAAAATAACTAGATATACATTATAATTGTTATGCAGCGCACTGGTTGGACCAGTGACCCAATACCTTCACTGGGTCAGTGCCCAAGCCGGGTCTGATAACACTGCTTCAAGGGATAAGAAACACGTGCAGTCAGCACATAGGATCACGTGCCTATCTAAACTTTGGGCAGGACAGTAAGAAGATTCTTTTCAAAAGACAAAGTTACACTCGTGTTTACACTTTACACCAAAGCAACGCTGGAAAGTAAAGTAGATCAAGGAAAGTAAAAATCCTCCAATATTCCTTTGCCACGTTCTCCTCACTCTATAAAAGCCAAGAAACAAAACCGCACTGATCTCAAATTATCTCTGTTGCTGGCGTGGTACGTGTGAAAAGAAGATGGTGGATCAAGGGACAGCTAACTGCGTAGACATCCTCTTGGCCATTATCCTCCCTCCTCTTGGTGTCTTCCTCAAATTTGGTTGCCAGGTTTCTCCCTCTACGTTTCTCTTTATTCCAGATCTGAGATTATAATATTATGTCATCTTTTTAATGTACTGTTCTTGTCGTAGGTGGAGTTCTGGATCTGTCTCATACTGACGTTGTTTGGGTACATACCTGGAATTATTTACGCGATCTACGCTATTACCAAGTGAGATGGCAGATGGCAGATTGATTAGAATGTTATGGACTCGTCAGTGGAATTGGATCCTTCTTATTTGTTGGTGATTGTTTGATGTTTAGGGTTTGTATTTTCCTTTTTTAAGATAATATATGGGTGTTTGTGTAGAAGTGTCATTGGTCCACTTGCCCATCCAGTACTAGTGTGTTTGATCAGAGAGTGTAGGTTTGTGTGATGAATTTATTTTAGAGTTGATGTAAAAGATTTATGCTTTTCAAATTAAAGAATGAGAAGGATCCAACTTAATTTGTGTTTTTTATTGTTATTGCTTGTTATATAACTTTTGGAAATTTTGAATGAGCTAATATATATTAGTATTTGCTTAATTACATAAATGTGCATTTAGGTTCTCTTAACACTTGTATCAACATACTATTTTTTTGTGTAACAAATGTATCAATGTACTAATATTGATTTAACAAAAATAACAATATTTTCCACCTGACATAATACAAGGACGTGATGTGGCAAAATGTTGGTTACAAAATATGGTTCTTTCTAAAACCCATAGTTTGAGTAAGAATGGGTCTCAAAATTTTTTTTTTTTTTTTTTATTTTTTGGCAAGCTTGTTTTAAATGAGATGATGCTGGCAAGGTTCGAGCCCCAGACCTCTAGTATCATCACCCAAATGTTTTACCGACTTTGCTAGTCGGCACCTACCATTTTGTCTTTCTTCACCCATTAAATTCGTTTTCACCAACTCAGATATGAAAACACCAACACAAACTCAAACACCAAAGTAATCACTCCAAAGTAAATTCAAGATTTCAGCCACAAAATCCAGATGCAATCCGACCAAAACAGCTATAAAATTAGTAATTCTAAATTACGTTAATCATCCTTTGTATCCTTTCAAATTCATTACAAACTGGTATGCCAGACACATTCTTCATGGTGTTATGGATTGTGTTAGTATTGAAAATGGGTTTTTTTTCACCCATCAGATTATTCAATTTCTGGTACTGGAACAACAGAATTAAAAAGCAATGAGAATTTTGAGGAACCCAGTTTGTTGTGTGACTATAATCATGTTGATTCTATGGATGTGACTATTGATTTGGTGGAAAATATTCAAGAGATAAATGATGGGCAATTCGTTGGAGAATGTAGAAGTTCTTGAAGTTCTAGTAGTATGGGGGGCTATTTAAGTCAATTTTGGTGTAAAGACTTTAGAGGAGATGATATATATCTTGAGTTTTATAGCATATGCCAAAATTTTGATTTTGATTTGCAATTTTGATATTTTGATATATGCAAAAAATTTAGTATTTCAGTAGATGTCAGCATTTTGTTTCATATGTAAACAATTTGCCACATAAGCTGCTTGTATTTTGTCATGTGGAAAATACAAATAAAACGAAATTGAAAAAAAATTGACACATCATCACTTAACTGACGGATCCTAATAGGTTGCTAGTTTTGTAAAATCGTGCATAGTGTACTGATACGTTTGTTACAAAAACTAGTATGTTGATACAAGTATTAAGAGGACCTAAGTATATTGCATATTTATGTAATTAAGCCTATTAGTATTATACCTCGAGGAGGTGAGAGCGAAGGTTTACTAGAGCGAGCGAAAAAATGGCGAGAAGGCAAATACGGACACTATCACTATGCGTTAAGATATCTACACGTGTTTACTCCCAGAATCAAGGAACTACTTGATAAGATTTGGAGTCTATCTTTCATGTTAGTTACACCAATGTAATA
Source organism: Coptis chinensis (assembly GCF_015680905.1). Classification (NCBI taxonomy): domain Eukaryota; kingdom Viridiplantae; phylum Streptophyta; class Magnoliopsida; order Ranunculales; family Ranunculaceae; genus Coptis; species Coptis chinensis. The sequence continues at coordinate 77,070,597 of NC_141463.1, read as the reverse complement.
TTTGTCTTAGTTAGATAGGTAGAGTGAATCTCTCCATACGATTGTAATCTCTTCTTTAAATACATGTTTTTAATATATATATATATTTAGAGGGTTAAGGCAAACCCACACCGGGCTTATGTGCCATTTTGAGTAGACCTAACCGCCTCCACCTTGTCCATGAAGACTTGCTTTCGCTCCTCGGTCCACCCATCATAGCAGCGGCTTGTCTCTAACCCAATGGCTCTCTTGGCCCAAAGGCCCATCGCATAATTACACAAGAAATAAATCCCAACCAGCACTTGGTGGGATTCGAACTCGTAACCTCTCCCATGAAGAGAGGGGTACACAACCAATTGAGCTAGAAGCTCTTGTTTCTTTAAGTACATGTTAATCAATAGAACAAAAACACTTGTGGAAATCAATACAAAGTGCTTACTCTCTCACTATGACAAAATGTGCCCAAACACGATTCACTCCAACTTTCACTAAAAAATGTGTCTAAGTGTTGGGGAATAATGATTCCAATCGATCCCCACTACATAGATGACTTGTAATATGAACACACTACCACTCTAGACAAATTCTAAATATCCACTACAACCAACCTAGCATGCCCAACTCTCTAAACAACAATTAACAACAGATAATAATGCAAAGAAAATATAAAGCATACCACAACACAAAGATGTACCATGGTTCAGTCAATGATGCCTACTTCCACAAGAGTTAATCTTTTTATAACGTGGGAAGAAAGATTACAATCACTCCTCTCAAGTCTCTCCACCTTACTAGATCACTCCTCTCTCTTTACAAACTTTTCTCTCTACAAAAGTTTTCTTTCAATCTTGATTGCTCTCAAAATTAGGTTTCCATTTCGTGACTTGTGTTGGCTCTCTTTATGTTAGGTTTTCCAAAACCTTGCTTTTGGTTTTATACTGCCCTTTCAATTTTTGTGGTTACTGTAGCGAATTAGAAACTGCAAATATAGGCATGGGCATAGGCGCGCTCTCGGCAAGGCTAATTTCGAGCACGCGCGCCCTTAAGAGCCTGTTCGTGAGAGGCTAAAAAAACAATCTTCTTTTCGAATAAGCGGCACGCGGTGGCTTGGCAGGTTTAGACCAATTTGGCGTCGTGGCCTTTCGGACCTCATCACTTCTTTCTCATCCTCATGTGAGGGATAACTCCAACAATCTCCCCCTCCCGAATAGTGAGGGGGGATACCTCCATGCAATTTCCAAATCAACAGGAGGAGTCTACTACCATTCCGGCGGTAGAACAACAAACATCAAACTTACCTTTCGGTAAGACTTTGGTCATCATATTCGACCCGTTCTTGTCGGTATGGATCTTCTCAATGCACAAATGCTTGTCTTCGAGTACTTCTCTAATCCAATGATAACGCACATGTATGTGCTTGGATCTAGAATAAAAACTCGGATTCTTGCTCAAATGGATGGCGCTTTGACAGTCACATAGAACTACGAACTGTTTATGCTTTAGCCCTAGTTCATCGAAGAACCTCTTCATCCATAACATCTCTTTGCAACACTGAGTGACTGCAATATACTCGGCTTCTGTAGTGGAGAGGACAACACACTTTTGCAACTTAGATTGCCAAGAAACTGCTCCCCCTGCAAAAGTAAACATATAACCGGAGGTGGACTTCATCGAGTCAACATCACCTGCCATGTCTGCATTAGTGGAGCCTTCAAGCAAGGGCTTACTTCCACCAAAACACAAACATGCTTTGGAAGTGCCCTTGAGATATCTCAATATCCACTTAACACCTTCCCAATGCTCCTTACCCAGATTTGACAGAAATCAGTTTACAACACCAACGGCGAAAGCAATATCCAGTCTTGTACACACTATTGCATATATCAAGCTGCTTACTGCGTATGCATAAGGAATCTTTTCCATTTCATTTTGCTCTGCTCACCTTTTGGACACATACCTTTGGTCATGCAGAACTGGCTACCAAGCGGACACCTGACTAGCTTTGCTTGATCCATGTTGAATCTCTTCAACACTTTCTCAATGTAGCTTTCTTAAGAAAGCCACAACTTCCCACTCTTTCTATCACGAGTGATCCGCATCCCAAGTATCTGCTTTGCTTGACCCAAATCCTTCATCTCAAAAGACTTACTCAAGTCTTTCTTCAACTTGGCTATCTTGTTGATGTTCGGGCCAACTATCAACATATCATCGACATATAACAATAGCACTATGAATTCCCCATCTGGAAATTTCTTAACAAACACACAATGATCGGAAGTAAACTTCTTGTATCCTTGCTTCACCATAAATGAATCAAACTTTATGTACCAATATCTCGGTGCCTGCTTCAACCCATACAAACTCTTTATCAGTTTGCATACTAGGTGCTCCTTGCCTTTGACCTCAAGCCCCTCTGGCTGGTCTATGTAGACATCTTCTTCAAGGTCTCCATGAAGAAAAGTTGTCTTGACATCTAGTTGCTTAACCTCTAGGTTCATACTTGCGGGCATACCCAATACCATTGATAAGAGCCCAAAACTATAGTTTTAACCCCTTAACAATCGTACTTTTAGACCAATTATGTGAATAATAAGTAAGAGTTAATACTGATTACGTGTTTTTATGCATTTCAGGCTTCAAAGTCCATTATGTGCAGAAATGTGCCACTTTAGCGAGATAAAAGAGCAAAGGTCGGTTGCTAAGGAGTTCTGTGATTAAAGGCCAATTTCCAAGAAGACAAAGCCTCTGTAAAGCCCGGTCAAAAGATGAAAATTCAAAGTCCACGCGGGCAGAAACATTGCACAAAGTCAACAGAACTTCCGAAGACCATATCTTTGGACTCAGACCTCGGAATTGGGCCTACCTTACATCAAAACGACCGGCTCGGAAAGAGCTTTCCAATGGTCCAAGCCTTGTCCCAATCAGAGGAGCAGAAGTGGACAAAAATTCTGTCGAAGTTAACTGCAGCTGAAGAGGCCTTTTTGGACTGAAAGTATTGGGTTTTGGGCCTAATTCTCTGGCCCAAAACGTGGCTCCAAGCCCATGCATGATTTTTTGGATCTGAACATATAAAAACAAAAGCTTAGCTCTTTGTTAATGGTAGATAGTTAGGTTAGAAAATAAGTTAGGTTAGGAAGCTAATGTTAATGGAGTTTAGGGTTAGAAAAAGATAGATCTAGATCTAGTTTTGAGTTTTATCCCATTAATTAATTAGTTTTCATACCTTGTTTTAATATAGATTATTGAATCATTGTTACTTTTCATTAGATTAATAAAGTTAGTTGTTTTTTATAATCTAGCTTCATTTTCCATTAAACATCTATTGCAATTCATTGATTTAGTATTTGTCACTATTAGTTTAAATCAATTCTTACATGAGTAGTTTCCTTTTAAATTCGAACAAGCAAAGTTCAACCCTTTATACCATGTCTTGTTTGATTTACTTGGGAAATGATAGTATAATGATATTAGAAAATTCACATCACACATTACTCTCACATTGTTCTTTGTGTCGAGTAGTTGAATTCTAATTAAGTCTTGAGGGTTTAAGAGTGGAACGAATCCTGACTCTCTTATATTACTTCGTTATTGAGAGTAGGAATATTGATATAAACACGTATTTACGGAAATTGATTATTTGTGTTTACGCATAGATAGTTAGAATACGTAAAATCACTTTTATCAAACCCTGATAGAAGTCATCTTAACTACAGGAGAGAAAATTTCATCGTAGTCAATACCTTTCCTTTGACCGAAACCCTTCACAACAAGGCAAGTTTTGTGCTTTGTTGTGGATTATTCTCCTCATGCTTGACTTTGTAGATCCAATTATTCTTGAAAAAATTTCTTCCTTTCGGTTTCTCAACTAACTCATAAGTGTGATTTTTATACAAAGAATCTGTCACAGCCCGAATTTCTAAACAATTACAAAGTCAATATTTGAAATATAAATATCTCAAATATTACTATGTTCAATTGTCTAAAACCCAGGCTATGACGGGGTGGATACAACACATGCCAAAATCGAAAACCCACATCATAAAAGAATCAACTTAATAACAATAATCTCCAAAATTTCTCAACCATCAATTTATTAAAAGACTATCTTCCATCCCAATAAAAACATCAAACAAACTCTAAGAATAAAAGTCTTCAACATCGTATTCTCATATCATATGAATATGAAACTACATTATTACATACTTCCAAAAAAGAATCGGACCTAATGAAAGAACTAACGGACTGCTCCAGGCAAGAATCCAAATCACACGTCGTGGTTCCACTGCCTTCCACCTATGTTCCCAAGAACACACCCACGTTGCCAAAACAAAGCAAACATGGGTTAACAAAACAGAATTTGCTAGTATGAGTAAACTAACAACATAAAATCATTTCCAGACTTTAATTATCCAACAAACACTTTATAAGCACCCATATCTTAATCATTCTAAGCTTGGAAGACAGGTAGTTCTGTCATTTCAACCGACATAGTTTCTTCCCAAGCAAGACTTCCATTATATTAACTCATTTTAATAACTCATTTTAATAACTCATTTTAATAACTAAGTAATTGAATTAAATCTTACCGATATCCACTTCTGTATAAGGGTAGGATTGTGTCCCTACATAAAATATTATTAAGTCCTACCCTCCTGCAAACGGAAGTTAGAAATTCTAAATAAACATATGTAGATATCCTATTAGTATTCAAATGTAAGTCCAAGCACACCCGTACAATCAAATCAATTTTTCTTATTAATTAATCGTTTACCTTTCTTATACACCCACCCTTTAGTACCTACTCCACAATTTGCACTCCACACATTTGCCAAATCACACATTCCTGTGTGCCTCTCTCCCACCGAATACCACAATATCATAGCCATCTCTGGGCTTTCATACACATTTTTCACAACCTCTTTGGGCATAAAACTTAGGCCATTCATGACACATTCAATGAATACCTTAGGTCATTCCCGCCACATTCAAGGAATACCTATCATATCACTAACGGGCCATTCATGGCACATTCAATGAATGCCCTGGGTCAATCCCGCCACATTCAAGGAATACCTATCATATCACTAACGGGCCATTCATGGCACATTCAATGAATACCCTAGGTCATTCCCGCCACATTCAAGAAATACTCAACCCTACATTCTCGTACACTCAAGGAATACAACTAACCCGGAAGGCGAATACCTTTGTTCTTCTCTAGGGCAGTCCAAACAATCTGGTCATTCATGCACATTCAATGAATACCCGGGTCATTCATGGCACAGTCAATGAATACCCCTTTATAAGGCTAACGGGCTATTTATGGCACATTCAATAAATGTCCACCTAGCATATGACATCATCAGTCATAAAAACTCATTTCCAAAACTTGAGGCGTGGAGAGTTCTAAAAGGGTGCGGTAAATTTGTTTACGCATTATTAAACTTTATTGCATATATTATTTTTAAGAACAGAGGAATATCTTGTTTTATGTATTATTGTTTACGCGTTATTAATTAGATTGATGTCTAAGTATCATAGCGTCGTATATCATAAAAGACTGAAACATCACATAGAAATTAATACACGTACACACGTATATATAGAAAGGTCTTAGCCTAAATCCAAGCATGCTAATAGCCCTAGACCTATCCTAATAGACCAAATTATCATCCGAGTTAAAAGTCAAATTTGGTCAACTAGTCAAAGTCAACTCTGGTCAACAGTCAAAGTCAACTCTGATCAACAATCAAAGTCAGCCAGTCCTAAAGTCAATCTAACCAAAAACCCAAATACTAAGGCCCAAAACCTTTGGCCTTTCCCAAGCCCAATCTAAACTTAAGCCCATGAGTGAATATCTAAAAATCACTCAAGCCCACTTGCCTGATTGGGCCCAATCCTAAACAAAACAAAACTCACTGTTCACCTCCTTCTTCCTCACAGTGCCTTTCCTCCACCACCAGCCACCACCGGCCATCTAACACGACTAGTTGGTTCGGCCCAACCAACAATATGAATGGTTCGGCCCAATCTCAAACCTAACCAAGGGTCGTCTCCCTCACCATCACCAGCAACTCTCTCCACCGATCAGCCACCACCAATTTCCATCCACCAACACTTCCAACCTAACCGAAATTAACCCAAATCAAAACCCCTACAACTTTAATTAACACAAAAACTCAAATCATTGATTCACCAATTCCTCCATCAAAATTGGATCGATATCTCGACCTCCATTAACGCCTGTTCCAAAGCTTCGACCTCACACTCTCCAGCACCCAATCAATAATCAACAACCAACATCAAACCAACAATATAACATCACAGCAAAATTCAAACAAAACAAATCAGGACAGTTTGGTTCTTTTGGCATGGCGACGCCATTAACAACCTGTTTCAAGGCTTCGATAGCTTCATAAACCAACAACTCTCTATCCAACCAAAACGCGAAAGCGCATAGCCAATACATCGATCGAAAAATTTGTTTACAACAACCATAATCGATTGATTACTCACATTTTATCACTGGATATGGACAAGTTTTCTGGAAACAGACGATTCTTCAAACGATAATCAAGATGTATATGCAGTTAACACTAAATAGTATACATTATAAAACCGAATCTTAAAACAGTATGTGAACAATAAAAATCATATTTTTTCAGCCTCATGCAATCTACAGTAAACGAGAATTTTATAAAAAAACATAAAATATCTACTCACCCGTGATTAGCTCCGACTATCAGCTATAAAAAAATAATCTTCCTTTTCTCTTAGTAAAACTCTTTTTTTTTCTTTGTATAAAACTCTCTGTGTTTTTTTAAAAAACTCCGTGCGAACTCCTTTTTGTTTTCAAACCCCCCCCCCCCCCCTAAAAACAAGGAAGGAAGGTTTATCTTTTAACCCTACTGGGTTTCCTATCCTTACTAATATATATCCTATCTTTTGTTTTATCTATTATTATTATACTAGGAAAAATAAAAGAAATAGATGGGGTGTTATAGAATCCATCTCATCATGCATGGCTTTCAACCACTTCTCTTTGTCTGTACCTTCAAAAGCCTCTTGATAGTACATAGGTTCTCCACCATCAGATAGTAAAACATACGTATGTAGTGGATATCTGGTTGAAGCTTGTCTCTCTTTGTCGGACCTCCTTACCACATCTTCTTGTGGCTCAGGAGGATGCACTTCTGCTTGCTCATGTGGTGGTTCATGCACTTCATCTGCATCTTCTATATCAATAGGTTCTATTCCATCATGAGTAATAGGATTATCATCATGAGCTTCAAACCCATGGTTCTCTGCATTCTCAATGCCTTATGCACGTTTCACAGTAGGAACTTCTGGTTCTGAATTAACAAGATCATTAGTGAAAGCTTCTAGCTTCTCACCATCCTCAAAGTTTGCTATGGTTTGGTCTTCCAAGAACACAACATCCCGACTTCGGATTACCTTCTTGTTAATCGGATCATAGAGTTTGTAGCAAAAATTCTCATCCCCATAACCCAGAAAAATACACTGCATGATTTTGTCATCAAGCTTGGATCTCTCATCCTTGGGAATATGAACAAATATCCTGCACCTAAATACCATAAGGTATCCATAATCAACATCTCTGCCTGACCATACTCTCTCTGGATAATCACTATTTAGAGGCTTTGACGGCGATAGGTTGATCATATGTACGGCTGTGCGCATTGCTTTTACCCAGTAATTTCTCGGTAACCTAAAGTGAGACAACATGCATCTCATTCTCTCTACAATGGCAAGATTCATCCTCTCGGCTATACCATTTTGTTGCGGTGTCTTGGGAATGGTATGTTCATGACGAATCCCATGACTCTTGCAATACTCTTCAAACGGCCCTATGTACTCACCCCCATTATTTGAGCAAATACACTTCAAAGGCTTCTCTGTCTTTCTTTCCACCATGCTATAAAAAATCTTGAACACGCCAAGTACTTCATCCTTGGTCTTCAGACTAATGCCCATATCTTTCTTGACGCATCATCAATGAAATTCAAGAAGTACAAAGCTCCCCCATGGGACTTTACTTTCATAGGACCACATAAGTCAGTATGAACTAGCTCAAGGACATTGTCCTTTTCTGTGAGACGGGAATCTTTGGAAATACATCATGTGTTATTTTCCTACCAAACAATAAGTACATCTATTTAAATGCGTACCTTTGATGTCTGGCAATGCCTTTTGTTTGGCAAAAACTTCCATGCCTTTTTCTCCCATATGACACAATCTCTTATGTTATAGCTCGGAGGAAGCTTCTTCTTCTGCCGCATTTACTTTTGTTTTACACAAACTATCCTGTGTCTTGTAATGAGAGCATGTTTTCTTCCTTTTGGCTGCTACAATGGAATCTTTGCTCAGTTTTCATACCCCGTTACTAAACGAGTTTAGAAAGTCATCATCATCTAACTTCCCAGAGGAAATTAGGCTTAGCCGAATGTTAGGGACATGTCTTACATCCTTGAGTGTCAAGGTGCATCCGACATTGGTTTCTACATGAACATCACCAATGCCTACAATCTTCGAGACTCCACTATTACCCATCTTTACCTCACTAAATTCACCACAGCTATAGGTAGTGAAGAATCCCCTATGCGGTGTGACGTGATAAGATGCTCTTGTATCTATCACCCACTCTGTATCCTGGCATAAGATACTAAGACAGCACACACCACATTCTGACACAATTCCCACTAGACCATCGTTGACTAGTGCGGTAGTATCTCTGCCTATGTTTTCGTTCCTTTTTACCATGTCTTCATGTACACAGTTATTCTTCTCATCCCTCTTCAGTGTTCTGCACTCATACCTGAAGTGACCCTTGGTGGCACAATAGTAACATTGTCTCTCTGCCTCTGGAGTTCTAGTTTCACCCCTAGATTTGCTTCTGTCATCACCTCTAGAATGAGATGGTTTTCTGCTCTTACCTCTCCCCCGCTTCTCTGTGACAAGGATCTCTAAGTGAAAGGAGCTGCTTCTTGAACACATTCTTGTCTCCTCATTCAACAATGCCTCGGTAGCCATCTCCATGGAAATAACTCCATCTTTAGCGGCTCTGTTAAGAGAAACTGCTAACGTCTCCCAATTGTCGGGTAGAGAGTTTAATAGGAACAAAGCCTCAACTTCGTCTCCTAATCAATCTTCATCAATGCAACTGATTGATGGTATTCTATACTTCATTAAGATGCTCAGACATTGAAGAACCTTCTTTGTATTTCGTGTTAACAAGCTTCTTAATGAGCAGTACTTTGTTTCTGGCCGACTTCCTCTCATAGAGGTCTTCGAGTTTCTTCTATAAGCCAAAATCAGTAGTCTCTTAGGATACATGGTGGAAGACACTGTCGTCAATCCACTGTCGAATATACCCTATTGCTTTTCTGTCAAGCTTGCTCCACTCAGCCGCAGCAATCGTTTCTGGTTTTTCTCATCGATTTTCAATGGGTTGTGCCAAGTCCTTGCAATAGAGTAAGCCTTCCATCTTAGTCTTCCAAATAGTGTAGTTCGCTCTATTCAGACTAGTCATGCGAGTGTTCACTGAATGGTCTATCTTTACAAGTTATTTAAACTTAAATATTCTCTTAGGAATTTTGTTAAACACCTTCCGAGCAAAATTTGGATAACAACATAGGTTAATCTAACCTGGCTCCGATACCACTTGTTGGGGCATAATGATTCCAATCGATCTCCACTACACAGATAACTTGTAATATGAACACACTACCACTCCAGACAAATTCTAAATATCCACTACAACAAACCTAGCATGCCCAACTCTCTAAACAACTATTAACAATAGATAATAATGCAAAGAAAATATAAGGCAATACCATAACACAAAGATGTACCGTGGTTCGGCCAATGATGCTTACTTCCACAAGAGTTAATCCTTTTATAACGTGGGAAGGAAGATTACAATCACTCCTCTCAAGTCTCTCTACCTTACTAGATCACTCCTCTTTCTTTACAGGCTTTTCTCTCTGTAAAGGTTTTCTCTCAATCTTGATTGCTCTCAAAATTGGGTTTCAATTTCGTGACTTCTGTTGTCTCTCTTTGTGTTAGGTTTTCCAAAACCTTGCTTTTGGTTTTATACTGCCCTTTCAATTTTGCGGTTACTGTAACGAATTAGAAACTGCAAATATAGGCCTGGCAGCGGGCACGCTCTCGGCAAGGCCAATTCCGAGCGCGTGCGCCCTCAAGAGCCTATTCATGAGAGACTAAAAAAACTATCTTCTTTTACAGTAACATGGGCACAGGCGCACCTTGGATTTAGAACAATCTAAGCGCGCGCGCTCAGACCTCGATCACTTCTTTCTCATCTTCATGTGAGGGATAACTCCAACACTAAGCACTATTCACAAGTGCTCCACTTTAGTAAATCCTTTGATTAGCCTCATAGTAACACCTGTCCCTAAGCGCAACAGAACCATTAGCCATTGGTGGAGAACGTTCATTCTATTTACATTTCGAAGTTGGGACCCTATTATTGATGGTTTAGGCTAGAAGCTTTCGTCAAATAAAGTCCATGAAAACTATTTTGGTACTTTTATATTTTTCTCAAGTTTTCGTCTTCGTGAGCACTATATGTTTTGGAGTCTTTATGTCTTTTAGAAAACTAGGGTATGTCGTGCCTACAGCCTACACGACCTACCTACCCCCACCCTTACTGACAACTATTTATGTTTAAAATGAGCCCATGTGTCTACGGCCCATGAGGCCTCGGTGTGCCTACGACCCGCTAGCCCCCTTGAGCCCGTGTTTATGTTTCTAGGCCCGTAAAAGGTTTAGCCCAACAACCCATAAAAGTTCATCCCATTGTTGATTTTTTTGTGTGAAGTGGGTCTGGTGAGAAAGACTTTTTAACTCGGGGGTGTGCCAACCATGTCTCACCTTATGACGTGGAATTTGTCCCCCTTCTCCTTTATATTGTATTAGACTAGTATTTGCCGGTGCCGTACAACACAGATATGCGTGCCGAAAGGCGCCCCGACGTGCATCCGCCCCCCCTACGACCACAGATACACGTTCCTTCGGCGCCTCTGACGCGAATCTCCCCATACGGTACAGATACGCACACCTACGGCGCCCCGACACGCATTTGCCCCCTCCTCCCACTATGTCCCAGATACGCGCGCCGAACCGCGCGTGTATCTGTGCGTGCACCTTCGGCGCCCCCGACATGCATCTGCACCCTTCCCCCCTACGACACAGATATGCACCCCTCCCCCATTTTTTTTAAATGAGCCCTTACTCATGTTTCCAGAGCCCAACAACCCATAAAAGTTCAGCCCAAAAACAATCCAAGCGTTTTTTGTGTGGGGTGGGTGAGGTGAGAAAAACTTTTAAACTCACCCCAAAAAAACTTGTTAACTCACTCCAGAAAAACATTTTAGTGTCTATAGTTAGGGGTGGCACGACCATGTATCACCTTGTGAGATAGAATTTGTCAACCCACTCCACCCTTCTTTGTAGATAAGAAGAAGATATAAAATATCATTTGTTTATCTGGATTACATGCCTTGTTGACAAATTAGGTGGTAGATAGCGAATTTGGTTAAGAAAATAAATGTTGTAAGTATGTAACTCGACTCAATCCAGTTGTTGGCAAGATTGATATTAGTCAATATGTTCATGGAGAAATGGAGCATCTTTAAGAGCATATATTCTTAGTTAAATTGAATAGGTGTTCGAGTCTAGGAAATATCCATACCAAAATTTCAGTGCGAATAAATCGAGACCTTTTCCAACTATGCTATATCTCTGGAAAAACATCCAAAACACCGTCCAACAATCCCATATACGTTTATAGTCGCATCATCTACATGCGAATTTTTCGTCACGGAAAGGGAGAGTTTGACACTTGGATGTTGGATCAGGAGGATGTGTTTTTATCAATCTAGAAATTGGGCTCTAGACACTTTCTTTAGTGTGCTTTTTGTTTAGAGAAAGACCAATATTATCTTTTGATTATACTCCAATTTTAACAACACGTCACTTTTTGGGTGTATTAACTGTTTTTAAAACTTCTTATTTCTCATTTTACCCTTTCATTTGTAACTGCCAATTTCTTCCACAAATAAATAATATGAAAATCTAATGTGCGCAGGCTGTAGGTGTGTGTGTGTGTCAATCGAGTCTCACTCATCAGGCAAGGGTGCGTGTGTATTGCTCCAAGATGTACTGCAAACAAATAATACAATTGTGTTATAAAAAAAAAAACCATTTGTCCTTTCACAATTTCACAATTTGAATTACATCAAACAAAGATTAAACATGTTATTCAAAATTATCAGAGATGCATTTTAAATTGTTAAAGTTGTATTGAAATTAGTTGTAATCAACATACATTTTTTCCGTTTTTGAAGTTGATGTTTTCCACATTGTTTTGGTCTCTCCAGAAATTCATCTCACTTTTAATTGGAATTTTGTAGATTTCAGATGAATTTTAGTTATTTTGATTAACCCACTACTCTTTTGGTAACTGATTTAGTTCGTAGCTTTTTTTTGTTGGTAGTTGGCTTCTTTAGTTGGGACTAATAAAAGAGGTCAAAATTGTAAAAGTCAGTCTGAAATTTGAGACAGATGTCAAATTTCAGTTTTTATGGAGGAAAAACCAAAAAAAAGTTTGTTATTTCCTCTAAACTTAAGAAATTTGCATCTGTGTACCTATACCCAATTTTCTGTTTTATATATCAATTCACTCTCTCGTTTAAGATTTGTTATACCAATTGGTGGTTAAAAATTCATAGGGAACTAAGGCATGGACATTCCGTGTTTTACGTTCGTGTTCATGGTCATCATGGAATCATTGGCAAAGTTGAAGGGACCTCCAGGACAACAACTAGATTGATTTACGGTCGCAGTGGGATTGGAACCCTTTTGACTAATTCCAAAGTATTGGCACCACTCTATTAATTATATAAAAAAATCACTCACGGCAATAAGTTGCCACGAAAAGGTAATACCTACAATTAGGAATTGCCACGAGATGGAAAATCCATGAAAAGTTATTGTCGTGAGTCCTTTTTTGTTTTAAAATTATGCCCACTGAAAGATAAAAACCCGGTCCATAAGGTAGCCATTGTTGACCAAATCAACAATGATCCAGTACTTTTGTGTTGCTCAAATAATAAAGTGCACATATCCCGTAAGTCTTTGAATTTGCCATGTCATAACTTGTGAGGAGGATTTGTAGCCTTCTGATGGGCCCTGCAATCCCCACACCAACCCTTTTTATTATATAGATTTTTTTTATAGCCACCGCAAAAAAAGTCAGTTGGCGCGAGATAGTTGTATTTACCAAAATGGAATAGTCTTTCTTGTATTAATTACCAAAACTTTTCTTCATCAACTTGATCACAATTTTTTCTTAAATCGTACGAAATTTTTTGCCACAAGATAACAATATTATGCCTCAATTGTACATTTTTTTTATGGGTTTGGTGTTGTTTTTTGAACGTATGAATAAGCTCTAAAGAAAAAGATGATGCCATGGAATGTGAGATCTCGCGGCAACTCACGGCCGTTGAACTATCAAACATGTTGGCTGTAAAAGAACATATAAGAAATAACCATTATTCATGTACCATTTTGCCAAAGGGGTGTCAATCCTATAAAATGGGTGTAAATACCGCAACCCAACCAAGAGTTAAGTTGGGCGGTTAGGTAGAATGTTAACTTCATTAAAGCCCAGCCTATTAGGCCAAGCCCATCACCCTACCACGTCATTGCAATGATTTGGAATACAAATCCATATTATGAACCCTTACACCTTGCAGTTGGTCAGGTCCGTATAGACTATAGACTGCCTTTTGGGCTTTGGTATAGGCAAAATTACGCATTGCTCCTAAAACCAATGTTCTAAAAAACATTAGGCGGTAGTCGGCGGTGGGGAGAGCCTAGCGCCTAGGCCTTCTAGACAGTGCCTAGACGGACTAGGCGCTAGGCGGTTTTATATATATATATATATATACAATTTTGCTCCTATACGGACTATTAAATTCCGGACTTGAATGGACCTCACAATAAAAAAGAATCTCATGTGTTCCTCTCTCTCTCCTCTCAGTCGTACGAAACTCTGGGAAACTCTTTCACCGTGTAACGAATAAAAAAGGAAACAAGTGTAAAACGGTTCTACCTCCCTACTCTCTCTCTTCCTGTGTTTTGTCTTCTCTTGAAATAATTATTTTAAATCTTAGCTAGCTAGGTTGCAAAAGGTAAAGTCTTTGCTCTCATATTCTTAGCTAGTAACAACACTTCCGATCCCCACTGATTTATACAAGTTTCGAAATTTTTGAATATTGGGACACCAGTTTTGAAATTAAAATGGGTGAAATTGTGTTTGTAAATATAATGGAGTAGTAGTTGTTCATAGAAGAATTAATATAGAAGACGCACAGTGGAATCAATAGAAACTTGTTGATTGCTCGAACTTTCGAATTTCGATTACCCATTTCATTCCAAAGCCTAACTAGTGGTACACAAAAATTACACTGTATCAAAAAATTTAGACATTGGAGATGCATGGGATGATGCCATGAAATCAAAATGCAAATCCTTGAGAACGTAGACACTGCTGGCTGATGGCGCTCTTGATGGAGTTTGTGGGTTGGTCATGGACTTCTGACGTTCCATTGTATATAAGATCTGGCTGATTCTTTATTGCTAGTTTGTGATGAAAGTTGCGAAGAAATTAACAGAAGCGGTATTTAACAGAAGTTCTTCGACTTTGGCACAAAAGGAATCAGGAAATTGCTTATATGTTAGCACTTAGCAATCAAGAAATTTCATGGAACTCTAAGTGTTAGGTAGGAGAGATAAACAGAATCGAAGGAGAAACATGAGTGGATGAAGAGACAAGGAAACGGTAAAAAGACGAGAGATCAGATCGAGTAGTTTTTTTTTTTTTTTTGGGTATACTCACGTGATTCCTTTTGACTTTGGAGTTGTGGGGCCTAGTTTTTAGATTTATTTGGTGAGAGAAACTTTAATTACCAAAAAAAAAATACACGTGAGATTCCTTTTTATTGTGAGTCCGTTCAAGTCCGGAATTTAGCAGTCCGGATAATATATATATATATTCATCTTCACTATCTGTGGAAGAGTCCACAACATGTGGTATTTCACCTTGCCCCTCATTTTCATCATCACTTGTAATGACATCCAACTCATGCCAATTTACAAAGATATGTGTGAACCCATTTACATTAACTCTTGCATTTTCCCACATGAATAACACAGCTCTATCTGTTTCTGGCCTTGTTTTGTTTCCACCATGCAACCACCATATTTCTAATACATTTCCAGATGGGACACCAAATGTTAAAGTGATCCAAACAACAAGGTCTATCAAACTTGTGTAATCATAATCTCATTCCTCATAATCTATATACTGTCCACCAACATATTTTATATATTGTCCATCCTCTACATTACCCATTCACCCCCATGGTGACGCCTAAGGATCCTAATTGTGGTCATTATCTGCAGCAATGTAACCAAGCCAAAACCAAAACAACAATCAGACGCAACAACCAAACTTTAAAATCGTGTTATCAATTATAAAGCTATCAACTTTAAAACATTATGTGTTTCAGTTGAGTGAAATAAACTGACTTTGACAAAATATCCATTCATATCATGAATATATCAATATAACATGAAACAAAGTAACTAAACATGATGCTACAATGTAACTAAACAAAGTAAACTTTATTAGACATTGATTATATAATTTAAAAAAACCTTAGAATGAAAAACCCTAAATTATCAGTATGTGAAAATAAGGCACATGAAATTACCTTGACTGTGAGATTGTTGATTCGAGTACGAGATCGTGGATTCCAATGTAAGAAGTAGTTATTTCGAGGTTGAGAAATGAATGTTGAGAAATTGAATGTTGAGAAATTTAGCAGCCGAAGCGAGGAGATGAGAAATAAAGTGAGAAGCAAAATAAAACCCTAAGTTGGGGGTTTTAATCAAAGTTAATAGAGTGGGTCATGTTTAATTGGGGGAGAAACTACTTGCTTCCACAATTTTCTTGAAATGGTTGTTTGGGCATTATGGAAAATATGAACAGTTCTGTTAGAGGTCTGAGAAGGAGTGGGGGTCTAAGTGTGATGATTCAAAATTTGGGAGTTAAACACAAAACGCTACATAAATTTAAGGGGGTAACTCAAATTCACTCTTTTTTTTATTATTGAAAACGCATAGTAGTGTGGTGGGAACTAGGCCTCCTTGTTATTTTTGAGAACCCATGTTTGAACCAACCCCCACATAACCCATTTGAGCTTTGAAAAGAAATCCAATTGAGTGTGTTAATTATCAAATACTAATATATTAAGATAAATACATAATAAATCATATTCTTAACACAAATAGTGAAGTTTGGCATGCTGGTAAGACATTATGTGTGTGTTATAAGTTGTTCTAGGTTTGAATCCCCAGCCTAGCAAAATTAATTTTTTCAACCATTAAAATTTGAGAATCTGACCGGGTTGCTCAAAACCGTGCGAATCTATTCGGTTTGGATAAAAATCGGCCGGTTCAACTAGGTTCGTACTAGGTTGATTGCATAAACGATCTAACCTATAACCCAACCCTGTTAGGGGATCGGGTCACCGGTTTACCAGGTCAACCCACTAGGTCGGGCCGGGTCTGATAACAAGTATCGAGAAGTACCACTAGTATGTTGCACCGAGAAATATCACTTCAACATCAATGTTGCACTATGAAAACCACTGCAACATCAATATTGTACTATGAAATATCACTTCAACATCAATGTTGCACCATAAAAACCCATAAAAACCCATGCAACTGCAACGTGAATATTGCACCGAGAAATATCACTTCAACATCAACATCAAATCGCAACATCAATGATGCACCATGAAAACCACTGCAACATCAATGTTGTACTATGAAAAATTAATAGAATGAATGGTTTGCTATGAAGAAAAGATGAGAATGGAAAAATAATAATGGAAAGAGAAAAAGTGTTTTGAGTGAGAGAAAAAATATTTTTGACTCTTATTTTCACCACTGCAACATTGATGTTGCAACATGTCATGTCACTATGTTTTGACTGTGTCATTTTTTTTTTGTCAGTGTAATATTACTCGCCTTGAAGTGGGGATGTTCTATATCTAGTTCAAAATTTCGATATTTGTCCAAATTGCCAACTCTTGAAATCTCATAAATATGCCAAAATCTGTGTCGGGACTCGGGACAGATTACAAGCTTCACAAAAAATTTGTCGGAGTTGCCAAGCATTTTCTATATTGCGAAATTTAACGAAATTTGCCAGCAGTATGTTATGTTCAACGTCTCAATTCTCGATTTGACAATTTTTTTTTTTTTTTTTTTTTTGGTAAAGAGAAATTTAACGAAATTTGCCAGCAGTATGTGTTATGTTTAACGTCTCAATTCTCGATTTGACAATTTTATTATTATTATTTTTTTTTGGTAAAGAGCGATTTACTATTTCTCACTCAAATGATGTGCTGATGTGCACCAACAAAACTTAACACTTTAAATAGAGATGCTAGTGAACAACGCGCCGAATGAGTTGGACGAATGCAATGTCACAACTCACAAGTCATGAAAGGTGTAGTTGTTGAAGTTTTATAAAGGCCACTTTTTCAGAAAACAGTTAGTTAAAGCGACTGGAAACGTTTGAATACAGAGACTCGAGAATGTGTAACTGCTCTATCACCTACAAGTCTAAAACCCAATTCATTGGTTACGATCTCATATCTGCCCTTTTATTTAGTGTAAGGTCACATACTCACATGTGTCAATCGTGTTATCATTCTTTTATGGCGACTAAATGAAAATGAATTTTTTTTTTTTCGATGAAAAAATGAAAATGAAAATGAATTTAGACAGTGGGATTGTTGTTGATTTAGGAGCGCATTTCCTGTAGAAGAAATGATCGGAAGAAGAAAACAAATAAAATTTGTCTCATTTTCTGTGTGTGAGTCAATCTATTATTCTATTCTTAAAAATTAGAACCATCGCATCTAGCTAAAGCATAGCAGATCGAACTTGCAACTTAGCAGACCTTAACGGATGTGGATGGAAATCTTACACACAGATCACAATAATCTTTAAAATTGTCTGATTTTCATCACCACTATACCAAGCTACGTATTGCTAAATTCCACGTTCTAAACCACATTAATATACTCTATCTAACAAAATAGGAAAATGTGGGGCCAAAAGTCTCTATCCAATAGTAGATAATCATTCTCACCAAAATATGACTGGGCCGATCCAAGTATTTGGAGGGTTTGTACAATTTTATTCAAAATTCAATCAAAAGTCAACAATTGCGGATGGGCTTATAAACTGTTGGGCCTCTAAATTTGATATGGTACTGCACAATTGGCTGGCCCAATTAATACTATTGGGCTTATGGATAATGGACAATTAGGCTGATAGGGTTTCGCGGCAAAGGTGTGGTTGGCCTTGCGCCAAAGACGTAATGTGTTGTTTCATGCCGAAGGCGTAGGTACGCCTCGACGAGTTGTCGGGATAGCACCACAGGCGCGTCGAGGTCTCACGGGTCGTAGGCACGGGCATATCCTAGTATGATATAAGCTGAAATGATATGTGTTGGCAAAGAAATATGAGATCTCATTTTGCGTTGTTAACATTTCGGGATACGGTAAAAATTTGATATGGGAATGATTTGAGTATTATTTGGTTTTCATATAGAAATATACGGTCAAATATTCGGTCAATAATTCGCAAAACAACAATTATGTGCTACACTATTTATTTGTGTTGTAAACGTTTTGCTGTAAAAATTCGAAATCCAAAAATTCAGTATGTTTTAAAAGGAATTGAATAAGTATCCTAATATATACGCATAGATCTATTTATTTTTAGGCAAACTTGAAGGTGTACAAACTATTATTGATGTTTGGTAGGAATGAGAGCACTGAAACAAATTCAAGCTAAGTCCAAGTCCAAGTGTCCAACAGGCAACAACCAATTAATTTAGAGTGATTTTGGACAAACCCATAAAAACACTCTCCTAATCTACTTTTAAAATAAATAAATAAAATAATTTTAGACACATTTAGTTTTCTATATTACACTTCTTTTTATTAGGTGTACCCAAAATATTTATTGACTAAAACAAGTCATTTATTGAATATAACTCGTCGGACCCATACTAAACCCTACATATTACTCTACTCTACATGATTCACTTATAGAAGAAAAAAAACCGCGGTTTTCTTTTCCTTCTCCAATAACATCTTATTTTATTTCACCAATAAACATGTAAACACCTACTTTTAATTTAAATAAACCATACCAAAGTAATAAGGATTGGATGAATGCCAACCGAATGAGGATTTGAAAAAAATTCAAAATCAAATTTTGACGAATGAGAGAATTCAAAAGACTATTATACTTTGGATTGCTACAATGAACATATACAAACACCAAACAAAAATGTGAATTTGCTTGCAATATTAAGCAAAGTGCTATTTCTTTTGGGTGTATACTGAGTATAAGAAACCTAAATCATTTTTTTTTTTTTTTTTTTGATAAAATTTTACTTTGAACAATCTCATCCTATTAGTAGTGCATCTCCAAATGCATTGTTTTTGCTTCAACTGAATTATGAATCAGAAAATTAAGAGCAGAAAAACCAAATAGAAAACTCTAATTTTGTTTGTCCGAATACGACCGTCGCATTTACAATACAACTGCAACAGTAAAAACTTGAAGACACTTTTATAAATTTAGTATAAACTTGAAAAACTTGGAAGACACATTAGTTGTAAGTTACTGAGTAATAAATATGCAAACACACAACGCACTAATCGAGTTGTGTATATATATAGTAAAAGACACTAGTTTTTCTCTGTACATCATTGTCGAATTATAAGACGGAATTGTTGTTTTCCATCAGATGTGGCATTTATGCAACTAAGAAGCCCCCAGCACATTCGTTTGTCAATCATTTCAAACTTTATCCATCAGTCAAAAATGGTTTACCTGTCCATATGGTTTAGTTGAGCTAATTTTCTCCAACAATTGTAAGCCCACACCCGCTCACCATACAAAACAATATGGACAAAAAGCAGAAAACCTGAAACTACAAGTTAGACTTCTCTAATCACGCGATCAATCCGCTCACCATACAAAACAATATGGACAAAAAGCAGAAAACCTGAAACTACAAGTTAGACTTCTCTAATCACGCGATCAATCCGCTCACCATACAAAACAATATGGACAAAAAGCAGAAAACCTGAAACTACAAGTTAGACTTCTCTAATCACGCGATCAATTGTGCTTTAATTTAAAACGATCAACTAAAAACACTTCAAACATAAGGAAGACGAGTGCAACACATTGCACGCACACTGGTACTAAGTAATACCAAAAAAACAAAATAATTAAGTGAATTGAACTAGGCATGGAACATGCACTGCTGCAACACAATAAGGTGCCAGGCGAAAACATAGTGGAGGCGCTAACCATGAGCGTGAAGAACCCTGGCCCATGTATGTAGACGGTGCTTTGAGCCTTTGACTCCATAGAGAGATTAAATGAGACAACAATCATCAAATCAACAACCTAAAAGCCCTATCTGACAGCTATCTATCCTCTGGAAAACATAAACCAGACCCATTGCTAGGTATAAGCAATGAAGCATTCAAAACACATAATAACACAAACGAAGGAGGAAGGGGGCTAAGTGGCTAACAATTCACTCTTGCATAAAGGAAATGTATACTTTTATTATCAATGAAAGACCAGTAGAACCAGCAAAGTAAAAGTTGGAGAAACTTTCATTTCTTATCTACTTGAAATGCAAAAGATAGGAAAAAAATCATAGTATAGCCGAGCTTAATAGGTAGATGCGCCACTCACTAAAAACAGAAACTGCAAGACAAAACAATAAGCACTGAACCTAACACAGGAGATGTTGTTCATTTATTGGTCTTTTTCTAATCATACCCAGGAAACACATTGTGCGAGAAAAAATAACAATCCAACTTAACATAGCCAATTTGCAATAAAACAAAAGAAAAACTTAGTGAATGATAAGACAAAAGGTGTTGTTTCAAGTGAGGCACGGTATGTATTCTGCTCTACACTCTTAGCTCTCAACAAATTCACCCCCTTTGCATAACTACAAATCTTGGACGCATACAACGCTTGTCTAACATCATCAATCAATCTCTTCTTATCAACACTTGGCCTCGCAGCCTCAGTCATGCCAGCCTCCTTCAAAACTGCTGCCGCGGCCTCCCTCTCCTCTTTCAAACCACTCAAATACCTACAATCCAAAGAAGCAGCAATGGTTGGAGCAGTAACCGACAACTCAGCCGCCTGTTGGACAGTCCATTTCCCAGTCCCCTTCATCCCTGTCTTATCCAAAATTTTATGAACTAATTCCCCATCACCGTGTTCATCTTTAACCTTAAATATATCAGCCGTTATCTCAACCAAGAAGCTTTCAAGCTCTCCTCTGTTCCATTCATCGAAAATGCCTGCCAATTCTGAATTAGACAATCCTCCAACATTCTTCAACACATCTTACGCCTCAGAAATCAATTGCATGTCTCCGTATTCAATACCATTGTGTACCATCTTCACGAAATCACCTGACCCACCTTCTCCAATGTAAGTGATGCAAGGGCCATCCTCCACTTGTGCAGCGACCTTCTTCACAATCTCCTTGATGTTCAAATAAGCTTGGTAAGAGCCACCAGGCATAAGACAAGGTCCATTACGAGCACCCTCTTCGCCACCTGAAACTCCCATGCCCAAATAAGCTTATCATATTTTCCACAGAAGAATCTACTTAGCAGTGCACTGTTGTAGGATGTCAACATGGCAGTTAAACTACAGATCACAGGCAATCAACATTTGCATTGCTCATAAAGACATACGTATGCAACCAATTACTAAGAACTTCCCAATGATATATGCTGGTGCATCTCAGCATCTGGCGCACGAGTCTGCATTATGCTTCACTTGAATTGATCTAGATTTCCTGAAAGGTGGAGTCAAGTGTGGAAGCTTTTTTTCCAGCTGATTTTAAGATGAATTCGACGTGCAATCAGTTCTACTCTGTACTCTGTCAGGAGAGAGCCCTTTTGTTTGTGATGGCGTAACCCCTTCTATGCCCCTTTTTCCTTTGAGGTTTTCTGGGTTCTCTGTTCATTTCGTCTAGTATAAGACGATTTATCATATGTTTTTTTAGTGAATTCGACATAGAAGAAGTTCATATGGCCTCTGGATCCCCTTTCTTTGTTCAATGGGAGAGGGGTCATACCTTCCCCGCCCACTTAGTTTCATAAGTATAAGTGATTTGGGACACATAATCTGCCGTAGATGTTCAATTTGCTCATTTTCATTCTCATCACATGAATGAGACATAACTGCTTATCATAAGAATAGTGAACTAGAAATCATATTTTGATTGGTTTGAGGATTCCAACCTTGAACTAGAAGAGGTTCTGTTTTCTTTTGACAGGCCCGAAAAGATAGATCGGGATGATGGAGACTTGAAGAAGTAGAAATCAAAAAGAAGGGTCATTCGTAGATCAGCACAAAACTATTGATCCAATCCGATACAAGATGAGGAACCGAGTTCTTCTTTCCATGGTTGGCACAAGAATCCCTCTCAAAGGGGAAGAATCAGATTCGATCTCCGGGCTTATAACCAACCTACGAACAATGTCCGAAAGAGAGGGGACTACAAGCTAGGACTAAATCTGTGTTTGCAAGGCTCGAAAGGGGTGTTTTTTTTCTTTTCTTTTTTGCTTTTCTTTTCTTTTTCTTTTTTGTAGAAGATAAGCGAGGGATGAAGAAGAAAAAAGGGAAAAAAAATCACCCGTCGTTATTTTCTTTTTCTTTTTTTTTAATCATTTTGCCCCTGCTCTTATTTGGAAATACCCTAGGTTACATTTACACGCCGTATCGGACACGGATACGAATTTTCGGACACTGCAAAATGTCAAAATTCGAGGTAAATTACATGCAATATGTGTCCAACACGGACACGTGGATACGTATCCGACATGGATTTTTTTTCAAAATATGGCGTGTCCATGTAACCTAGGAAATACCCCAAATTAATTTGGGAGATATCATTAGATTAGGCCGTTATTGGGGTATGACAAAAACTTATGTTAGTTATGGGGTATGGGAGTGTTTTTATAGGTGTCCAAGATCACCCTTAATTTACCAAGCTTTCTAGTTTCTAATCTCATCCTACGGATAAGAAATGAGACGATTTTCTTTATGCTCTTATCCAAAATGTATACCAACTACCAACTTTACCAAGAATTTGCTGATCTGTTGCCTGTAGGTGGTTTTTTCTCAAAACATTGAAGGGCCTCGTAATGAAAGCATGTTCATTTGTTTCCAATCCATCGTCTATGCCGTTTCTTGATTCACAATTTCTAATGAAGAGAAAAACACAAACTCAAGAATTTGGAGAAACGCAAAACCTGATGAACAAATTTGTTATGCAAACTGGTTTTTAGGTTTTCCACCTTAGTTCATACTAACTTTCTGGTTTCCACTTCTTCCTCTCTTTTTTAGTAAAAGGTAATTTTGGTGTATTTTGGCACCGAATTTTTAAAAAATTCGTGTTTTAAACGTCTTGCTTCAAAAATACACTAACTATTCCGAACCAACATTTAGGCTGTTAAAATCCGAATTCGCAAATAATTCTGCGAATTGCTAACAACGCTCATTTGTTATAGCAGCCTCGACATTCAAAATTGAACATTCAATGACCAAATTCACTTGTCAAACAAAACATGTCATTTACTTGGAAGCAACCCAGATTCACACACTTCTAATCCAGCAAGCGCAATAACTTGAGCTAACAAGTATACATTTTAATAGCAAACAGTCCTGATCGCCAGGGACTTCCAGTCTGAGATAATGTCACTTCAGACTTTAGAGCTGAACCCTAATGAGTCTATTGCACCTGCTAACACCAAAAGCTACCACAACCCTTGAAGAAGGCTGCAAATCCTTGTCAGATTTATCCAGTCATTCATCATTCTTCAATCTCATGTAGCGCTGGTCATCAAGCTGAGTAGCTCGTGAGCAACTCGCACTAGGCTCATTCTGGGCTCAACTCAAACTCGAAGGCGAAGGGAGGTAGTATACATTAACAGAAGAAAGAGTGCTGAACTTCAACTTTTGTTCGGAGAAGGGCACTTCTTAGAAATCAGTTACCGACCTCTTTGAGCACATTTTTGAACTCAAGCTCGAACTCGAGACACTCGCATTGTATATAGTTCTTTTAACACTTAATTAGGATTTAGAATAATTGTTTATGTTAGTGTGTTAGATTATAGGAACTCAAACACATATTGTTGTAATCATATTGTTTACACCTTGTAATAGTTATTAGATAGTGGTTTATTGTGGATTATAGTTGCATTTTAGTATTTCGCTAAATGGGTTTAGCAAGTTATTTAGATCTTGAGGTAAAATTATGTGTCTATCTAAGCTCACTTATCTCTAGCTTGTGGTTGAAATCGAGCCTATACACAAAACAAGTTGAATCAAACTATGGAATCTATTATTGAATTCGAATTAGTAGTCTAGAAAAATCGAAATCTAGACTCGTTGAGCTACTTGAATACTCAACGAGTCGAGCTTGAGCATGAAATAAAGCTTGAAGAAAATTTGAGCTCGACTCGAACTCGAATCGAGAGAAACACGGGCGGAGCTTGAGCACCCTAAAACTCAACTTGAGTAGCTTGATGACCAGCCCTAATCTCCTGCTCAAAAGTAGGAGACAAAGATACATTTATATTCGCAAGTGTACAATCATCTTTTTTACCTGTGGATTGACTGAGAAATAGTGTCAGAGCTCAGAAGGGTTTTCATTCCTTAAGAGTAACTTCCTCATTTCTTTCCACCAAGGAAGCAATATTACTAGAAAGCACCTGCCTTGCCACAATATTGAGGCAAGCACAACTCTCGACCAGCACAAACCACCCAAGAAGACTAAAGAGTAGTGTTGGGACTTGGGAGACAGAGTTCAATTCACAGAATGTGTGTGTGTGTGGTGTGTGTGTGTGTGGAGAGAGAGAGAGGGGAATATATGACTTTTTTAAAATAATTCTGCCATGAACAACCCAGCTTGCTAGCTTATATAACTACTTGTCAGTGAAGAGATTTTAAGTATTATAGATTCCAAAAAATATAAAAGTTCAACACATATATGAAGAAAAGTATACAACAAACATGCACATAATAACGTTCCAGCCTCCAAAGTCATAAGCAAAAGGTAGAAATGAAATTGCAATGACGAGTCAGGAACTAACCTTAGAGAAAGAAAGGAAAGCAAAAATAAAAAGATTTAAGAATACAAAGAGCTTAACAACATAAAAACATCGTTAAACTGCATGATAATGTTCTAATCCATATTTTATCTTTAAAAAATGATTATTTCCACAATCTCCATTTCACTAGATCATAGCAAAGGCACCAACGACCAATCGAACAAGCAAGCTAGTCACAGAAGCTAGGCATGTCGCCCTGCTTAAAAAAGCATCACATGTCAAAGCTCCAATATCGTAAAAAGCTTTCAGATATCCTTCTCTAAATCTATCTAGAAGAGGAAACACGACATCCTAATCCAGACTTCTAGAAGAGGAAACACGACATGTGAATGACCCTTTCTTGTTCAGTACCCTTTTTCTTTTCTTTTCTTTTTATTTCTTCTTTTGGAAAAACATATTTCATATAAGCAATCAAAACTACAGGAACAATACAAGATCACGAAATGGAGAGAATATACTCTCCGCCTCATGCTTCCTTAACAAGGTGCTAAGAAAAACACAGCACCCAAGACCACCAAGGCAATTTACATCAAGTTCCAAAATGGTAAATACACACAAAATCTTAAATTCAACCGTCTGAAGGCTCAATTCCATCCGGCCAATCAAACATAACTTCTTTGACACCAGGTATATAGAATCCTTTAAAACTCCCTTTACTTGAGCCCATATATTCTCCTTTTCTTTTCCTTCCAGAGAACCCAAAAAATAGCTCAACTAGTTCTGCAAGCCACTTCACTTCAGAAAATAGTGCAAGGATAGCATCATTGATGTTGTCTAGTTGGCAGCAAAGCCTATTTAATGAGATAAAGAAGACCTCCCAAACACTTATAGAAAGTGGACGAGAGATGGTATATGATGACCATATACATCATATACCACATCCTCATTCTTGAAAAGGACAAAACAATAAGAATGTCCATGCCACTTTGTTCAATACGAGCAACAATGTGAATCCTTTTTAGATAGGCCACCCAACAAAACAATGTAAAACTCTAAAAACTGTGTTTGCCATATCCCCTTATGGGAAAATTAACCAGATATCATTAATTGAAGCACATCCAAGGTATGTCGTTTGACTTAGAACGTCATAACAAGACTTTGCTGTCAAATCCTCCTCAGTCTATAGTCAACATTTATGAAGCACGGACTCCTCGAAGGGCAACGTATTCGTGTTGGACACATATCCGACACCGACACTCCCCGATACGCCTCCGACACGTGTCGGATACTCGATTTGGAGTGTCGGATTTATTAATTAAGTTATAGAATTTCCGCCACTCCATGGACACGCTGGGGACACTTCTCCAATTTACTCTAAATTTTTAAAAAGTGATTAAAATACTTAAAAGAAGACATGACTTGGTAGGGGTTTTATTTCACTCTTGAAATAAGGAGGCGCAATGCACAACTGCACACTTTTGATGATTGCCAAGTCCTTTTTAAGTTTTTATATATATTTGTTATGAATCTTCTGTAATTGTTATTTCTTTCGTTGGCAGCAGCTTGCATTTTTGGACGTATATGTTGTTGTTTACTCTTTTAAAGTTAGGCATTCAAAACTAGTTTTCATATTTTGATTTAAACTTAGTGGAGAAGGTTAAATTTCATGACGTATCCATATATATATAATTTTTCTTTAACGTGTCCATGTCCATGTCCTTTTTTTGAATGATGTCGTGTCCGCGTATCCGTGTCGTGTCATATCTGTGTCGCGTGTCAGTGTCCGTAATTCATAGGTCAACATCTTCTGCAAGATCCCCAAATCTCTCCCCTAAAAATAATAATTGGTTTCCAAAAATGACAAAAAAATCAACTTCCAAATCATTTGACCACCTCATAGCCACACTACACTAAACCATTTGCCCTATTGATTTGTAATATGCTTTATGCCTCCAACATAAGTTTGTTAGTCTGAGGATTGCAAGAAGAGTACTCAAAATAAAAAAGACAGTCTCATTAGGGCCAAGCCTCACAGATATACTGTGGAATTCCTAACATTCCCCAATATTGACGCATACCGTAGCAAAAGTGAGTATCAACTTGCTCTCTGTAATTTAATCCATAAACAAGGTCTAACAATGAGAATCAATTTTGTATTATTTGGTTAGTGATTGTTTGTTTTTTATCTGTTGTTACATCCCGGTATGCTGGCAACTTGGCCAACTTTCTATCTTCTATCTTAAGCTATGTTGTTGTAAGTTTATCAATAAATGAGAAAATCAATCCAACCTTAAATTTAAATCTGAATGCTCCGAACAATTACAACTGTTTTATACCCACTATCAATATACCTAAGAAAACATTTCGAATGGGCAAATGGCTCCCAAGCAAGGAGTCTTAAACATTTTTTTCCCTAAATCACAAAATTACACCAAACACAACATAATAGTATTAGATCATTCTGATTCATTCAAAAGCCCTTAAAATTACTCAAAAGAAACTTATCCAATTAAACATGGTCTCACATAAGCATAAGTGGCATAAACATAGACACGGAATAAGCAACAGTGATTATATATACATCCGCCCATATCACATATCAAACTATCAGTAATTAATTAACCATACCTTCACGTCACACTCCAAACACATTCTCAATAATGACCAGCAGGGCGATAATCACTATACTCATCCCTCCCATCCAACTCATTTTCAACCTTATCCGCAATCTTCCCTTCTTCAAACTTCAATCCTTCCTCCAATGCAAGTCCACCTAAAGCTCCAGCAACAGCTCCAACTGCTAAACCTGAACCAAATTTACCTCCCATTCCCATTTTACTCCCTTTCGCCTTCTGCTCATAAGTAGACGAATAATCAACCGGTGCAGACGGTCCACTATGCCCATCATAACTCCTCATCCCCTGATCAAATAACGGTCGTGGTGGCATTGGTGGTAATTGCTGCTGCGACGAATAATACCCAGACGAATAATACCCATAATTAGGATCAGAATAATTTGTATACGAATACGGCGAAGATGGGGCCGCCGCGGGTGCAAATGGTGGGCTGTAAGGAGAGTATGAAGACGGAGAAGGGTAATTTCGGTAATCTCGAGGAAGGGTAGAAGGGTTATAATAATTAGGAGGGGTAGGGTGGTAATCTGGCTGAGGAGGTGGAGGTGTGGGACGTTCACGTTCACGTAAACCTAGCTTGACCCTAATTTTTCCTTGTGGACGACCAGATGGACGCCGGAGTTCAAGTACACGAATCGTGTTCGACTCGTCCGAGTTGGAAATGAGTTCCTTGAGTGGGAATTGAACTGAGCCGACCGGTTTAAGCGAAGGGGTTTGTGAAATTTCGGAGTGTGAAATTTCGAGAGAGAGAAGTGCATCGTGTAATGGAATATTAATTGGAATGATAAAGCGTTCGTTCCAAATTGGACGGTTTGTGTTTATATCGTCCGAGGGTTTGGTTGTGAAGCGGCGAGTTGGGTCGATTGAAATAGTGACGTATGGTTTGAGTTCACCGTGACGCCAATTGACGTTTTTGAGATGCTTTGCGGTTATGATTGTTATGTCTAGATCGAGTGGGTGGGTTGAGAAGCGAGATGAGGAGGACATGGTTTGGGTCGACGTGTGGAGGAGGGGATGGAATTTTTCTATTTGTTTTTTAAGAGAAGAAGAATGAGACGATGGTTAATTACTAGCTGCCACGTTCTCTTTTTATTTTGGAAAACAAACAAAAGTAAAAATCCGAAAGTACCCTTCTTCCTTAGGAAAGAAAACCTCAACTCCATCTCTACTCTCCGGGGCGGTCATTGAATAGCAAAGCTCCTTCATTGAAAATTCATTTGTTATGTTTTTCGCTCGCTAACGGCTCCAATTCGTTGGTATTTGTATAGCTGTTTTGGTTTCATTACTTGATTGAACCACTTGAAGAATTCATCGATCCATTTGAACAAATCTAAAAGCTCCATTAAAATATGCCTAATCTTAAATCCGCTTAAAATTGAACTTTTAAACCCACCTTTAAATTTAATTATGTAGATCATCTATGAATCTCTGATCAATCATCCCGTAAACATGACATATGTCTCCGTAAACATGATATATGTCTTCACGTGGCTGAAGTAGTAAGCCTTGGTAGCAATTCAGGACACGGCAAAAATTCGGTATGGGAATAATTCGAGAATTATTCGGTGATTCAAAAAAAATAGTTCGGTCAAATATTCAGTCAAAAAATATTTGGTCAAAAATTCGTAATACTGCAATTATGGGGTGTTTAATTAATATGCGTTTTAAACATTTGGTTGCAAAAATTCGGAAGTCAAAAATTTGTAAAATTATATTAGTAAATATTAATAATAGTTGATATTCTTTACAACATAACAAACATATCTAAACAATTTAGCTACAAAAACATTGAAACCAATTGAATGGTCCACATTGGTACATTCATTTATTTGTTCTTAGATTGAAATTACCGTTCAAATTTCAAAATACACACATCATGACATGACAATTTAAATATTACCAAAAAAGTATAAAAATAAATCTTTGGATTAATTTATCACTAAAAATGTAAGAGTCGGGGACTTAAAGTAAGAGTGAGGACATAAAGTACATAAAAAATAACAAAAGTGTAACCGATTTTTCATTATTCTTTTTTTTTTTAGCCGAATTTTTGAAAAAATCGCCAAAATCCGCATTATACGTTTCAAGGTAAAAAATCACGAATTTTTCCGAATTTTTCAAACATTCGGAAGTATTATACGTTTTTCCCTTCAAAAGTTCGATTCGCGAATAATTCGGTGAATTGCTAACAAGGGTAGCAAGTGGAGATTGGGGTAGGTTCTGTTTGAGGTTGAACTGCCATATTTGGCTCGATTTGTTGGGGAGGAAACTCTTTTGAGTTTGGGTAGTTTCATACTTTCGTTACAAGGTAATTCTATGATTCTCTGGCAAGTTCAGTTTTACATGTGGACCACTGGTAGCATGTTGTCCCGTGGACAAGATTTCCAAACCTGTCCACAAATTTGCTCTCCATTACTTATACTTCTAAACTATTATAAAGATCGTGACCCTTAGCTACAGTCCTGCAATAGTAAAATAGTATTTTTTTAATGTAATTCTAAATCTCTTCGTTCATGTTTGACTATTGTATACCTATTTTTTAATTGATTTACAATATTGCCCTTATATGCTTTAAGCAAAGTCATTGTATTGACTATTGTACCTCCTGTGTTTTAGTCAATTGACGATATTGTCTTTCTATGCTTTAAGCAAAACTCACAACGTGCGTGCATCAATCTAGTTTTAGTAAGAGGGCACGCTACAAAGGACTCGTGGTTCGCGTGGAAGTTAGGATCTTGCAAATAACCAAGTATTGTGATATACCGATATATTGACCCCTTGAAAAGTTGGCACATAAGATCACCAATATTTCGCTTGAGAAATATTGAAAGTAACAACAGATTGTGTGAATGTCGTCGACGCCATCATTCTTAAACGCAAAATTTTGGAGATAGGACTATACACTAACTAAGATGGTAAGAGCTAGGGGTGTAAAAAAAGCCCTCGACCCCGCCTCGCTATGGGCCAAAAAAGCCCTCAAATTTAAGCCCCATTGCTATTTGAGCCCAACCCTTATGTTTTGAGGGAAGGGTAATGGTCTAGATGTGAAAGTAGGGGTGTGCATAAAACCGGCCAAATCGAGAAACCCGACCGAACTGAACTGATTGGTTTTGGGTCGGTTATGTTTATTAGCCAGTTCGGTTCGGTTTGATTCAGTGTATGTGAAAGCTGATAAGGTCAGTTTGGTCGTCGGTTTAGTCTCAAACCAAATCCGAACCGACCCGCCATATATAATATATATTAAAAAATATATATTTAATTAATTTAATTTAAAAATATGTGAAAATTGGTCGGTTCGGGTCGGTTAATATTGGTTAAAGTGTTAAACCATAACACAGTCAGTTCGGTTCGGGTATTAGTTTAGTTGGAAATTAGTTTGGTTTGGTTTGGTCGCCAATTTAGCCCCAAACCCGACCCAAGCACACCCCTATGTGAAAGCATGAGGGCGGCTCTCAGTCCGACCCTCAAAGGCTCGCATTAAGGCCCTCACAACTTTTCTATGTAATTTTATTTATATTTTGTTAAAAAGTGCGTAATTGTATAAATAGCAAAATGAAAAGTATGTTTTACATAAGTTAGTGCTTTGTGTAGATTCCTCAAACGTTACATGAAAAATCTAGTTCAAAATAACAAATTGTTCCATTGTTGGGATATGAATCTGGGTCACTTCTCCATATATAAACAAGAATAAAATATAAATCAGAGTGATGTAATATGATCCTTGGTATATGGTAATGAAGTTTTTAATCAAACACAAGTTCTTGTACAACCTACAATACCATATCATATATTTGGTCTCATATATATTTATTATTGATTCATGGGAATACATCGGCACATAAAACCTAAGAACGAAACTTCTGAATTTTATTATCTTACAAATTTTAGCCAAATTATTAATTAAGTACATTAACCAAATACAAGATTTTAAAAATATATTATTTAAACGCGAGAATTAATTTATCGCGTATCAATTTAGCAAGAATATACTGTAAATAAAGAGAGTTTAAGAGAGTACGTAATCAAACCCGGTCCTCTAGCCCGGTCCTCAATTCTTTACAGAGAGGGATGAAGTGAGGGTTAGGGCTTCACAATTTTAGCATTGACCCTCATAGGCCGGTCCTCACTACATGAGAGGCCCGGCCCGACTCTTAAGTCATACCGGATTCATGGTTTGAGGGCCAGCCCGTTTTACACCCCCAGTAAGAGCAAGCCAATCGAAAATGGATCCTGTCTAGACTAACAGAGATTCGAACATTCTGATGAAGATCTTACAGTACAGGGCATCTTTATATATAGCTTTTACAGCCCTTGAGCCAAAACTATTACGGTAAAGTAACCACTAAATTCTCCACGTTAACTCAAGGATCTAACTCCGACAAAACAAAATGAAGTTTGCTCTCAAGTCTTATAAGGTTACTCTTCCTATATATATGCTCCTTAAAATTAGTTAGATAAAAATGAACTGTAAATAAGATAACACTATGGTCTGCACTCTGCAGTTCCTATTTCATAAGAAAAGATGACATAACACAACCAAAAAGGCAACTTGGCTGGACATTTTACTTTTCCTTCTTTGTTGGAGTAATAACTAGGCTGAAGTGCTGAACCACTGAACGTAATAGCAGACTAAAGTAAAAATCTTTGTTCAAGAAGCAGTACTACTGTGCAGTGAAATTATTTGCACACAGTCATGTCCACTCTACAAACTATTTGAAAACTCTTCTTTCTCAAAATTATGTGCAAATTTGCTGCTGCTGAAATTGTATCAAACACTGCAAACAAAAGAGCACTGGAATTCTTCATATAATAACCAAGGGACAAATACTGCAGACCTGAAGTGTAAGACCACTCGCAGCACTCGCTGATATCATTATACCAATACCAAAGCTTGACTTGCTACTTAAAAGCGTGTACTTGACAGCAGAAAATACTTGACAGCTCACAATTCACCAGTTGGGAAACCTAGGGAGGCCAGGGTATCTTGTCTGCCCAAGTAGTTGTTTATGTATAGCAGCAAAGTCAGGAGTATTATTCTGCTTACACCTACAAAAATTCCACAAGAATTTAAATAAATAAATGAATGTATTTTAAACTGGTTTATCCAATTTTAGTGAATAAACACTTCGTACAACAATATCTCAACTACTTTCCAAACAGGGAAACACAGAAGGATTTTTGCACAGTTCCTGTCTGTTCCCAAGGATGATTTTGCCACCCCTTCTACAAACAGCTGTTAACAAATCTGCACCACCCTTTTTTATGACAGTTTTGCCCACCCTTTGCTTTCAAAGTATATGCTTTGAAATTTGAATGATTGAAATATGGTTTAACTCGTCTAAGCTATTTGAAATTTTGAACTCACTAAAATCTTGGCTGAGATAGAACCCAATTTCTGTAAAATGTGAACCAACTATCAATTCCAGATCACCACCAGCAATCAGCAGTCAACACTCAACACCACTCATCCCTTTAGAAGCACGTTTAATATAATTAACTCAAGTAGTTGATAGTATTAGTAAAAGGCTCTGGTTAATACCACTGTCAATTTTATTTAATTTGGTCACAATACATCTGTTCTGTGTTAATAGTAATACTCATAGCAATTTACATAAGCATATCACATCTTTTTCCAGTCTTCACGGTCAATTTGATAACCAAATATATGCAATGCAAGTTCATTTAAAACATATTTACTATACCCTAAAAAAGTAGAAGCAATCTATATATACTTTCGATTGTTTTTGAGTGGCTTATGCTCATTCATGATATACATACGTGTTAATCACAAAACTCTTAACAAAACATCATCGATCAAACTTTTCTTAATACATGCACACAATTAACACACGTACTATAGATAACTATTTCAATCTTTTGATGAAAAAAACTTCCGTTACTATCTTTATCCTCAAAGAAAAAAGCACTTCATCAGCTACTCGTCCTAATAAATATTTATTTTCTTTATTTCCCAAAACAATACCAATATATATATCAAAGACTACTTTTTTCTTGCTAAACTATAACGACTATATATACTGCATATATCTGCTTAATGAGAAAACACATGAACTGACTGCATGGAAGTAAATAATGGATGAATATAGTACCTCCTTGTCTTTCGAAACTTAACCTCAACTCTCTCTTCCACCTTGAAATCACCCTCAACCATCCTAACAAACCTAGGGTTAATATGGAATATGCGGTCGTACTCCACTGGCAATTCTATTTCTGTCCTACCAACAACTACCTTACCCTCGGAAGGCCCAATAAACTCTCCCGCCACAGGATAATGATGCTGCACAATTTCCAAGTACAAGAACCTATAGTTATTAAGCCGTGGATCCAAGGAAATAGTGATTGACTCGCAAGAATCTTGATGTTTCATCTCAGTCATGTCCTCTTTATTGAGGCCCGCATATACGTAGTATGGTCGCTTTTTGCTAAAGCGTTGCTGGGTGTATATCCCCTTTTCAATGATTTCTTCAACATCAAAGACATGAACTTCCAAACGAACTTCAAGATCTTCATCCACTTCTTCTATGTAATCTTCAATAACTCCTTTTTGCCTTTTTCTTCTTTTCTCTTCCTCGGGATCAAACGAGTTAACATAAGGGCCATGCTGGTAGCCGAGTCCCCATAAGCAGCTGTTTCTGATGTGACGACTTCTCATGTTTGCCGAAGTGTTATCGTTTAAGGGAAAGAGATTATTTATAAACAAGATTCAAGAATGTCGATGCTTTAGGACTTGTTTCTAAAGAGATGTATATATACTTACAACAACTCTTTTTATGATTATGGAATACTTTCCTTTTTTCAAATACGCGAACTTCAGCAATAGGATTTGGAAATTAGGTTTCTTGAGAAAGAGGAAAAGGCGGTTCTAAGTAAATAGAGACTAGGGAGGTTAGCCAGTTAAACGATTTTGACGAGGTATGTCTTGATTCAGAATTGCCAGAATCCCGATAGATCTAAAAACCAGGATTTTGTTCGGAATTTCAAAATATTTCGAATAAAATTCGGAATTTATATTTTCGACCCTTACATATGATTTCGGTTTCTAAATATTTGATGAAATTCTGAGATTTCAATCGAAATCACGAACTCGCTCCGACATCGCCGCCGCAGTGGGGGAGTGTCGCGTTCTGGGGAAGGCTCTAAGAAAGTTGTGGGATTTTGCATTTTTTGTTGTACCATATTGAGGATATACCATCAACAAACTATTTGAAATTGCCATTAAAATTGCGTTATGATGGAAACTAGATGGGCATTCAAATCGTAAAGTTCACCAAAACAAAATATACACGATAGTTCATAGGATTAGTATTCAAGGGACGAATAATGCAATATAAGACTATACAGCTTGGTACCCATTGCTTCATAGAAAGAAACAACTGACAAACGGGAGAAAGTTGTCATTTTATCACCAAATGTAATATTTTTGGGCGCCGATGATATAGTTGGTTTTGACTTGATGCTCCATACTCCAAAGAAGGATACCGATTATGCCACCTAATCTCCCAAAATAACAAAAGATCCAGAAGAGTTAATTAATTAAACCAGTGTGAAAGAAAAAATTGGTGATTTTAATAGCTCGTTTTGTGGCACTAGATTTGAATTGTAAAACATTTATCTATTCAATTGTTATTAGTCAACAATTTAGTTCACAACTAAATACCTGTTTTAGATTGGGAAAACATATATGTTTTGTGCATCTACTGTACACATATCATATCATTTTTTTTTCAGTTTCCATGGTCAATGTATGTGATAATCATGTAATGTCCAACTTCAACGTAAACTAAACATACTACATATGCACCCTTAATAAAAACCAATATATTGCATAAACCAATATATTGCATACATGTTCATAGTTTTTGATAGGAGCTATGGCAAATGCAAATTTTGTCACCATTTGCCATTGGCAAATTTGCTATGTGACAATTGTAAATAACTTGTGGCAAATTTGTTTAATGATACTGTGGTAAATATCATTTGTCCTGATTTGCAACCATTTGCTGCTGTTTGATTGTCCAAATTTGCCACGACAAATATTTCATTTTTTTATTTTTTGTACTTTTAAAATATTTAAGATTAAAAAATTATAGCTACTCTTATTTGTAAATTTATTTTATTTGTATATGGCTTCACTTATATAACACTAAAAAAAAAAGTATAAAGACTTGCCACAAAAACATAAAATGTACCAAAATCTCAATTTGGTTGAAGCCTACATTTGATGATTCGGTCCCTCTAGTAGTCTAGTGTATGTCTTGTGTGGCATGTTCAAGACACGAATCTGGTTATGCATGTTGGAAGGCATAGAGCTAAAGCACTTGAGAATGTGACATATTTTTCTTTGAGTTGTTACTGAATTATCCAATTTAAGTGCAACTGTGCAAGAGGGATGTAGTTCCAGAAAGCAATTGTAACGAAAATAATGTAAAATGACATGTTCTCTGAGTGGAGTCAATAGATGCTTGCAAAAGCTTGGGATGTTACAATAGAAATGAATTTTAAAGAACTTCAATCAGTGTTCTCTACTTGAAGAATCTCAAGAAAATGACAAATGGGTTTAGCACCTTCTGTACTATATATATTGAATTACAAATGGAAATTAATAAGACTTCCAAGAATTCTATGATCTCATAATTATTAGACCAAAAAATTAAAGGTAGCTATCTTGCACTCAGTTTATGCTGGAGCCAGAGGAAGAAGCTGATATACCCCTCCCGGGTACTTGCAAGAAATTTGGATCAGCTGTAGCAGTAGCAACACTTGGAACCACCATCACCCGGCCAGCGATGAGGCAAAGCACTGAACCACCATCACCAAGCACCAAAGATAGCAAGCACTGGAACCACCATCACCAGCAGTAGCAGCAACAACAACAATCCACTGCACTACTAGTCACACCATACACACCACCAGTCCACTGTCTACCAGTGACACCACTGCACACCAGTCCACACACACTAGTCATTACACCACTAAACCACCTGCCACCACCAGCACGCACTCATCGCATTACCACCACACTCACACACACAACACTACAAATTCACACTCACCACACTACCACCACCAGCACACACTCACCACACTCACCACACCACCAGCACACTCACACACACGCAACATCACAAAACGCACTCACCACACTACCACCACCAGCACACACTCACCACACTCACACTCACACACACAAAACCACAAATACACTCACCACACTCTGCACACTCAGCACACAACACACTCTGCACACTCAACACACTCTCAAGACTCAAGACACTCTCGGCAAACACACTTCAAAGACACAAAGACACTCTGCACCACTTACCACACTCAAAGACACTCTCTGACTCTCACCACACTCAGCACACTCTCTGCACTCATATTTCAAGATGATAAGATAATATAGCTATGAAAGGGAAGTCGACAAAGGCTGTTTTGAAATAAAGCCCACTATCTAAATGGTGTCAAATATGCAGTTTGCAACCTAGATAACAAAGTTCGAAAGCAAAATGGTGTTGTTAGATATATTTTACGATATATTTTTCATTTCTACATGGGGGACTATGGACTTATTATTGGTTTATTTAGTTTCAATTTTCAACTCAGATATTGAAAGGTATAAATGGAACTTCTTTTGTGGTGGATTAATCAAGCTAAGGCTGCCAAGCCAATCAAAATCAATGAGGAATATGCTTTAAGCTAATTAAAACTTATAAGCAAGCCAGAAGCCCAGAACCAATGAAGTTGATCAATGCCAAATGTGAGACAATTTTGAGCATTTGATAAGCTATGTCCGTATTCCCACAATTTCTCTCTTTGTTATTTACCTTCCACCCCTCAAAGGTTCAAACTGCTCTTCAAGATCTTCGGAATAATAAAAACAGAGCCAAATACTCAACAATCATGCACTGAATTAACAATCTAAATAAACAAAAAATGATAAAATTGAAATCATTATATATACTTGAACCCTAACCCTAACATAAAAGTATGAGAGGATAAAAATTAACATGCACACACATGAGAGAGATTGAGAGAGAGAAAGAGATGAACAAACCTCCTCAGTCGAGTTATGCAAGTCGATGATTATGTTGCTTGTCTCCAAATCGATACACAACTGTGCGAGGAGAGAAATTAATGAGAGTATGAGAGAAGAAGAGGTTAATGACAAATAGGAGAGAAACTAATGAGAGTAGAAGGAGGGATTGAGAGAAAATGGGAAGAAGGCTAACCTGGTTGAGCGCTCCAGTGATTGAGAGTTTTTTTTTTGGTGGCAAATCTATTTATTTTGGTTGCAAATTTGTGTACAAATTTCTCGTTGCAAAATTTACTCAGCTCCCCCCCAAAGTAAATTTTGCCACCAAAATCATGGCAAATGACAACTTGTTGCAAATCCAAAAAAAATTTGCCATGACTCAAAAAACACATCAAACAGTGGCAAACAAGTGAATAGTGCTATTTATTTGCATTTGTCATGGCAAATGGGGATATCAAACACAACCTTAGGCTGACTCATAAGACAAAATATTTACCAACTAAAACAAATATTGTAGATCACCAAAGTTGGATGCAGGTAGGCCGGTTTTTGTCAATCAACAAATTACAAATACACTTATCTAATTATCTTAAGTATAATAAACACTGAAGTGTGAGTTACACACAGTGACCTCATGTGAATATATCTCACAATGAAACCAAATTATATGATCCAATCCATTTGTCACTCTTTGCTATCTTAACTCAACATCAAGGTAAAAGAATGCAAAAAAAAATATAAAACGAAAGTCGACCGTCGGTGCACTATGTGATTGCCTTCTTCCTTTGTCCTTTTCTTTTTTCTCTCAAGCAACAGATCCCTATATCTCTCCCTATTTTTCTTTTGTAATTTTTCAATTCAATCCCCTAATTAAGTGACATATTTAGATTGTTCGGTAACAAGAAAACATTTAGTTGCGGATAAATTGAAGAAAATTAATGGAGGGGTGGTGTGGAGGATCCCGCTTAGAAAGGGCCTTAATGACTAATTCGGATTTGCACATGGCAAATGCATTTGATGAGGTATGGAGGTGAATTTGAGATGTCAGATTTGGGATGAGGACGAGGATGGGAGTTTCATGGTAAAGTCCTTTTACGCGATCATAGCCAGAAATTTCAATTTGGGAAAGTTTGAGAGATTCATTGTAATATCCCATTTAGAAGGATTTGGAGGAATTCTATTCCCTTCAAAGTTGGTTGTTTAGTTGGGTTGCTTATTTGGTTTTTAATCATTGGATAGCTCTACATGCTTTATCTTTTTGGCAATGTTCAATTCTTGTTCACATGTCATCCGAACTGAAATTCAATTAACATTACGAATTACTATTATGACAAGCTTATGAAACTTTCAAATCAGTTGTCTTTCCAGGGACTTTTGCTACTGTACTGTGATATCTATTGAACTTCACTAATTGCTTTCCAGCTCAGAAAAAAGTTAATGCTTAGATCTTGTTGAGTGCAGTTATGTTGGAAGAAAATGGAAGGCGATGGTGAAAACTATCTTGCACTTACGGGACCCTTCCTTTACTTAGATGCGTGGTCAGCTCTTGTTCCTGAATAGTTAAGCCTGAATGTCAAAAAATGGAGACCGTGTCATTTTTCATAATGAGAAATTATCACTATGATCCTAGTTTTTTTTATGTAGAGCATGGATTGAAATTAGTATATTGCTTGTTTGATTAAATTAGTAATATGTTAATATTATTGGTTTCCTATTTTATGGGGGGTTATCTCAAAAGGGGTATACTTTTGGGGGGTTAAGTTAAAGAACCCTATTCTTTTTTCATGAAGTTGAATAGGTTTTCTTACTATAGATCCTTGTTAGCTGATAAGAGCTCAAAACTGTAGTTTTAACCCCTTAATAATATTATATTTAGACCAATTATGTGTATAATAAATAAGAGTTAGTATTGTTTACGTGCTTTTGTGTATTTCAGGTCTTAGAGTCAAATATGTGAAGAAATATGTCACTTTTGCAAGAGAAAGGAGCAAACGTTGGTTGCTAAGAAGTTCTATGGTTAAAGCCCAAGTTTCAAGGAGAAAAAACATTTTTAAAACCTAGTAAAAGCTGAAAAGTCAAAGTCAACGCAGGTAGAAAAAGAGTAGAAAAGTCAACAAAACTTCCGCAAGCCGTATCTTTATACTCAGACCTCGAAATTGGGCTTATTATATGTCAAAACGACCAGCTCGGAAAGAGCTTTATAATGGTCCAAGACTTGACCAAATCAGAGTAGTAAAAGTAGATGAAAAGGGTATTGAAGTAATTTCGCAAAGAGAAACCCTTTTTGGACATATGTAATTAGGTTTTGGGCTTGATTTCATGGCCCAAAACATGGCTCCAAAGCCCATGCACGAAATTGTAAATCTAACTCTCTCCTATATAAAGAGGTTTAAGGCTAAATAAAATTTGGCTACTCTCATCTTTAGTTTAGTTTAAATTAGGGGTTCTCTCTCTCTCTCTCTCTCTCTCTCTCTCTAGTTTAAGTTAGGTTTAGTTAATTAGTTTAGTTTGTAGCCTCCATTAGAATATATTAATAAAAGCTTTAGTTTATTCAATTCTAGTATCTTTAATTCAATTACTTTTTCTTTACATTATATCTTTCTTTAATTATTTTGTTCATGATAGTCCCATGAATCAAAGCTAAACTCCCATTAGAGGGAGTTTTAATGAAGCTTTGAGAGGACTTGATTTGTTAGTATAGATTTGTTGTTTAGGATTTTAAGTTTATGTTTTTCTTGACTTAGAGATAAAAAAAGTTTAACCTAAACTAGAGAATAGTGAGTTTGCCATGAGAATGGGAACAAACTTTCTCTCATGCTAACTAGTTTATGACTAGAGATAGTATAAAGTAAT
The DNA here is from genome assembly GCF_015680905.1 of Coptis chinensis. Taxonomy (NCBI): domain Eukaryota; kingdom Viridiplantae; phylum Streptophyta; class Magnoliopsida; order Ranunculales; family Ranunculaceae; genus Coptis; species Coptis chinensis. The sequence goes on along the minus strand of NC_141463.1, from coordinate 77,029,765 downwards.
TAGGGATCATTAAAGGTCTAGTATTTATATTTTAATCTTGTGTGAGAATATCTAGACTAGGGTTTTCTATACAAATCTATGCTAGCATGTTAAGAAATTAAAAAATGGATTTCAAAATCTCTTTAGCTTTCTCCATATTTGATTCATCTATATTTAATTACTTTAGTTAATATTAGTATAAGATCAATTGATAGTATTATCTCGTAGTATAAATTCACATCCATAATTATTGCTTTCACCATTGCTTCTTTGTGTTTGATTAATTGGATTCTATTTAGTCTTGATAGATTAAGAGTGGAACGATTCCGTACTCTATATATTGCATAAATATATATATGTGAGAGTAGGAAATAAAATAATTGATACTGTAAGAATAAAGTTAGAGAAATCTAATTGAGTTTTTACGCTTTATCATTAGCAATTTGGGATATGGCAAAAATTCGATACGGGAATAATTCGAGAATTATTCGGTGATTCAAAAAAACGGTACGGTCAAATATTCGGTCAAAAATTCACAATATGACAATTATGGCAGTGTTTAATTAATACGTGTTTTAAATGTTTGGTTGCAAAAATTCGTGATATTATGTTAATAAATATTAATAATAGTTGTCATTCTTTACAACATAAATAAACATATCTAAATAATTTAGCTACAAAAACATTGAAATCAATTGAATGGTCTACATAGGTACCTTCATTTATTTGTTTTGGATTGAAATTAACGTTCAAATTTCAAAATACATACATACCATGACATGACAATTTAAATATTGCCCAAAAAGTATAAAAACAAAGTTTTTGGATTAATTTATCACTAAAAATGTAAGAGTGATGGACTTAAAGTAAGCGTGAGGACATAAAGTACATAAAAAATAACAAAAACGCAACCAAATTTTTATTTATTTATTTAATTTTTTAGCTGAATTTTTGAAAAATTCGGCAAAATCCGTATTATTCGTTTCAAGACAAAAAATCATGAATTATTGTGAATCTTTTTTCGGAAGTATTATACGTTTTGCCATTCAAAAATTCGATTCTGGCGAATTGCTAACAAGGCCATGGATTACATCTGATAAATCTCTTGCAAGTTAGTTATCAAGTAGATTTTTGCAACCACGAGTTTTTGCATTCAGAATGTCCCCTGATTTTACGTTGCTAGAATGTTTGCAGTATGTCAAAGCTGATGACGAAGAAAAATGTCCTAGGGGAGCAACAATAGAACCCGAATCAAGGAAAGGAATTGTAGCCCTCGTTCTCTTCTAGAAATGACTCAAATGAGATAGGAGGATCAACCTTGAGTAATGAGGTGTTACCAGCGCATACTTCATTGGAATTTGTATCTACATTGTCACACCCCGAATTTCGACAGAATTCGGAAAAACAATATTTGTTCCCGACTCTTCGATCTTCGAGGTGTGACGCTCTCTCAACTCCCAAAAACCCATAAACAGTTTAAATATGCGGATAATTAAAAACCAATAAAATTTTTAACTTAAACAAAAGTCCTCTTCATTACAAAAATTTACAAATAATATTAGGTTACAAATCTCTTTTCAATAACTCTTTATTTGAATACAACTGAAAATATAAAACAACATTTGTCTCAACTAAAAAATCTATTACACCTTAAGGGAAAACAACACATATCCTGAATGCGACGCTAATGCAACCACAAGCAGTAACCAACCTTCTTCAACATGAAACCTGTCAAGACTTATCAACTATGTTCATTTAATGAACACACCCGATAAGCAAACATGCAAATTGGGTCAGCATTATAAAAATGCTGGTGTGAGTAGCTATAAAATACAATATATACTTGTACATATACATACACAATCCATAAGGCAGTTAGTTCCTCCATCGAGGCGCCTTAACTTCCAACAACTAATACAACATTCTTAACTACAATAAGTAAGGCAGGTAGTTCCTCCACTGAGGCGCCTTAACTTCCCACTAACCACACAAGAAACCATACGCATAATAAAAGACATTTAGTTCCTCCACGAGGCGCCTTAAGTTTTAACTAAACTAATAACCAGCCAAGCATATTCTATACTTACCGCATTTCCTGCTCAATTACAGAGTGGGTTGTCTCTGCCCAAGTAATTAGTTTGACCCACACTTCTGCAAAACCATATACAATCATCTATCTAAAGATACATCATTAACCAACACATTACCATAATTATATTAATTAAGGCTTTCTTTGCGTGTCCCTAAAATCACGTCGTATCTATGTCTTACCTAGTTTCCCTGGCTACCACAATCGCTTCCCAACGCTGAACATGTACATCCACATGCCTCCCCTCACATAATGAACCACTCCGTGCGTAACTACCCTGGGCGGGATGCCGCACACTAGGTAACCCTCACACGAAAGCCATTATGCAAGTACTGCCACTATTCAGCATAAAATATCGCGCATCTCGTTCTAATTTTGCGAATGGAATAATCAAGCCACCATTCGGCTATGATTGCCAAAAACATGGGTTAATCAACATCTTATATATACACCCTATACAGGGGCCAATCATATCACATACGCCCACACAGGGTAATTCACATGAGTTGTGGTAGTCAGTTCTAGGATTTTTGTTACGTAATTTATTCAGGTATCATACATTTATGACTCATAATAATTCCACTATATCACGTGCAGGTCAAATAACTTATTGCACTAAGCCACAATATTTAGAAATATCTCAATTATATCTCATAGCCACTTTCATTCTTTCATGTACCAATATATTATTGCACTACGCCACAATCCCGTGGGAAATATCAACAAATACTCTACTAGCATCTCACAGATAAAATAATGGAGTGTTTATACATTTATTTCTCCAAAACTATTGCATTTAATATATATATCCCAACATATTATATAATTTCACAATTGCTTCAAACGTATCGCATAATATTTTTATAGCATTTTAGGAATATTATATCTCCTAAAGTTTCTATCTCGTCACGTGTCAAAAATATACATGCAATATCAAAGTCAAATCTTATTTAGATAATGACAACCAAATTTATACAAGCTTCCACACCATTTTAGCATTTGATTTGTCCATACAATTTACAACATAAAACGTAGCACAATTAAACAGTCCACAGTCCACAATCAAATCCCAAAAATCTAAAGTCCATGAATCTAAGTCCGTATGTAGTTTAATACTCATAAAAACATATATATCAAATTCTTATTATCAGAATTCCCCTCTAGTTACGTGCCAATATTATATGTTTTAAGCACTACTCACGTCAAATCTTAATTAGATAATGACAAACAAGGTTATACAATATCGACAATATTTTATTACTACATTTGTCCATATTCATAAATATATGAAAAACTGGAAAAATCAACATTCCACAGTCAACGGTCAACGGTCAAAGGTCAAAGTCAACACATCATGGTCAAAGTCAAACTGTCATTTCCATGTTTAACAGGTTCAGGGTCATAGCCATGGTTCATGGCTAGGGGCAAAGGTGCATAGTTCATGGGCTCATGACTAAGGTAATGGTTAAGGTCATGGTTCGGACCCAACTAGCCAAGCCTATGACTCAACCAAAGATTCGAATAATGTTAGCTGGATCCAACATAAAAGCCAAACCAGAAACCGACCCAACAATAGATTTAGCCCAACTAGAAATATCTAAAAGGGACAGATCCACTTAAAACCAAAATGACCCGACCCACACAAAATAAAAAAAAAACCGCCCATGATTACAAAAATTAGAACTGGCCCCATAACAACTAATCTGGAACTGGCCCAACACAAAACAAATAGAAAAATGGCCCAACCCACTAACTAATATCAAAACCGGGCCCAAACAAAACAACCAAGGCCCAAAAACTGAAACCGGCCCAAGTAGCTAATTGGTTCGGCCCAAGGCCCAACCACAGCTACAGTCGTCTTCTCCATCAGGTCTCTTCCTCCACCGCCACCAAATTTCGGCCACCACAATCTCACCTCCTCCTCACATCGGTTTGACTCCCCATCATAAACCAACCAACTTTAACAAAGGTAATAACCTCAAATGCTTAAATTCACAAACTTCTCCAAAACTAGATCTGGAAATCCATCGACCTCCATTAATGGCTTCCACTAGCTCCACTCGACAGCCCTCGCGCACCCTCACTAGCTACCCATCACCTACAATCCATTCAAACATAACCAAACCCAACAACAAAGTTTGAATACAAGTGGGCGATTTACTGTCGGCCGCCTTTAACGCCCTTACAAGCTCCAACAACCCACCCAATCATCAAATCAACAATCCACAATCAATACAATATACCCAATACTTCATAACAATAGGAGTTTAAAAACCAAAACAAAGAGTTAAATTATACAGGACGATTTCTGTGGGGCTGACGCCATTGACGCCTCCAAGCTTTGACAGAGCTTCGACAGTTCAAAGGCACAGTATCACAGTTCAACAGTTTAGGACAGAGAAGGATGTTTAGACAATAACGAGAATACCGAGAATCTAACCAGTTTTAAACAATAACGATAATAACGAGACAAATAATTACTGAAGAGAAATGAGCATAAACTGAATGGAAACATTGTACTAAAGTAAAGTTAAAGCTATCTCTTTGTATCGACGTGAAAATGAAAACTAAACTACTCACAATAATTAACAGCTCGACAAATTCCTCCTAATCCGAGTCGTCGCGCTCCAACCCCGCTCGAGCAAACAAGCCGCCTCCATTTTTATTATTTTATTCTCTAAAAAACCCTATTCTCTAGAACAATGTGATTATATACTTGGGTTTGAAACCCAAGCCCAATACAGACTCGGGCCCAGAAATCAGGCCCGCGTATCCCAAATCCAATCCAATCAAATATTAAATAAATAATTTAATAAATAAATAAATAAATAAATAAATAAATATGTATTTTAAATACGGGCGTTACATACATTATCTAACTAGAGACTTAGACCAGACTAAATTAATGGATCAGGAGAATTCATCCAGGGTTCTAGCAGAATGGGGGATCCTATCGAAGATACGTTGAATCTACTTCTGGGACCCTTGCTAAAAAAGCCTCAGATTGAACTGACAAAACATGAAGCTGTTTTAGACGTGATTCCCTTGGACAATGGGTTACAAGAACGAAGTCAAAAGGAGGAGTTAGGGAGTGATCCATTAATAAAGAAGAAGAGCAGTCTTAGAGCAAGTCCAATGGAGTGCTATATGGGCTGTTAAAGGGCCATATAGCACCCCAAACACAAAAATGTCATTCCAATGGGGCTGCTAGAAGGGTCCTAAATATGGCTGCTGTGATAAACCCAGCCAAATTTGTGAACTTGTCTAGCAGCTGCCATAATTATGTTTCTATTGTCCATATGTTAAATTTCGACGGACGACACACTTTATGTCGTTTGTGCTTTAACTTTTAACTTAAGTTATGAAAATATTAGACATATGGTTCTGCCATCCGTATCAATTTGGCACTCCAACTTTAAAACCCCATTGGAACTGTTTTTTCAGTTTTCACATGCCAAATTTGACTTGCCTAGCTAAACCTACCAAAAAAACTTAGATGACACCTTTTAGCAGCTCTCCATTGGACTTGCTCTTAGATATCATAAAACAATGCTGTCACTTTTAGTTTGTAATTCACACTGCAGCTTACTTATTCGTGGATGATAAGATCGTTCCTCCTTTCATTATACAAAAAAACTACATTGTTTTTATTTTTTCAATCAAAGTGGAAACTTTATTCATGACGATAAAATTTACAAATGGATGTAAGACAAGTGCACTACAAATTACACCACAAATCCTTTTTGAAGAGCAAACCCTAATCTCCTAAAAATGAACTCATGAAAGTAAACAGTCAGTCACTTTTAGTTTGCCTTATAAAAGCCAACAGTCAGCCACTTTTAGGTTGCATTTCACACTGCGGCTTACTTTTTTTTTGCTCCTTACATTTTCACATAACTATTTTACCTTTTTTTTTTTTTTTTTTTTTTTTGCCAAACATCATTTTGCAAACTAACACTTGCGTATGTATCTTCGTACAAATTCTATTTTCGCTGTCTTTTACATGCAACAAATGGATACCAATCAGAGAAGTGGAAAATTTACTATACTACCTATGTTTATGTAACAAAGACCACAAATTCTGAAAAAGTTGATAAAACCCAAGCTAAAGTCAACTCGATTTTGAAAATGACATCACCATAAGGAATAGAAATTGTCTTTTTATATAGCATTAGTGCCTAATTGTTTCCCCATGCAAAGTTTTCAAATTTCCAATTTGCCTGTGCTTAGAAAACAATAGTTTAATCTTTTAATAATGGACTGAAAGATGTGATTGCCATGACTGATTTACATTACACTTGCTTAACTGCATAACATGGTTTTTGATCCGTTTATTTTTTATTTTTTTTTTTTTTTATTTTATTTTTTTTTAAGTGGAAATTTTATTGATACTGATAAAGAATTTTACAAATAATTAGGACAAGCGTGCAACAAGCTGCGCCGCAAGTCCTTTCTGAATAGCAAATCCTATTATTCTAAAAACAAACTCGTTAGAACCAAATTTGTCATAACATTATCGTCCATAACTTTCGGGAAGTCTCTTGAGAAGCTCAACCGCATCGTTGTTCCAAGAAACCAAAAGTGTCGAAACTAAACGGAATGAAACAATCTTTGGTTAGCCTTGCAAGCTTCCTCATGCTTCTCCATCTTCCCCATTTTGCTCTCTTAGCGCCCCCCACCTCAAAGACTCCATTCCCAAGCCCTACCAACGGAGAGGCTCCATTACATCAACACATGCATGTCTCCCCTCGGACCATTTGTATATCAATATATATCCGCGGTCGAAGTGTGGATCTTCCCTCATTCGGATCGGTGAAATTCACGGGGAGCCTCCTTCTTCACTTGTACCCCAGCCCTCCAAAATGCATCACATAAAATATCTCGACATGATCATGTCGGTATTTGAAACACGGAAAATATCTACAATTGTCTTTGCATGGTCTCCAAAGGCATCTAGTGTACTCTTTTTTTGCAAAGCGGGGCATATGCCACCATCGAGTACAAAGGAATCATGAGGCGGTACCGAAGAATAGAACGATACTCATCGACGACATATTTGTCCAAGTCCCTCCATCGGAATAGCAAGTAGGAAGTCCTTTGCGTGTTCTCGATCGCAAGCATCCAATGATCGCTTTCGACGAAAGCAGATAACACAAACTCCCTCAAGAGACCCAACATCATCAATCTTACTATAGAACGCTTCCGCCAAAACTTTTTGTGGTTTTGAGGGGGCGGTAGCATTCAACCATAGAACCGAGGTCAAAATCGGGTAGACAAAGACTCATTGCACCGCTAGCAACATCAAGAATCTCATCCAAAGGCACCGCCCACAACTCCTAAGAATGTGGTTTCAAGCTCGACGCGTCGACAACGGGAGGCCACAAAAGCAAAAGTAGAGACATCGGTGGCACAATAAATACCTAACCCACCCAGGGCGTAATGGGAGTGTCGATAAACGCCACTACAAATCACCGGGTTAGGACCATCGAAAAACCACAATACCACGGAGAACACTGCGGGAGATGCCGATCAAACGTCTTAAATTTGCCTCTAAAAAGGGATGGCGAATCACAAATACCAACTTAGAGAGCCCAGCACAAGCACGTAAAAGAGCTAACTCACACTGTGGATTGTCTAATGTAGCTAAACGGTCCATCAAAGTCACAACCTTTTCAACACGCTTGCAAGCAAGGCCCCTGACAAAGGATGGATCGATCTTGTTGCACCTCCAAGCAACCCGACTCCTGCCGAGGGCCGGGACAAATCTGAAGGAAAGAGACCAAGGGTGGAGCGACGTGGATCCAATGATGGCCAAAATAGCTCAGTTTTAGCCACATTAAGAACCAGCCCATAAGAAGGTCCTTCTTCCTGAATCATACTCAAAGCTGTCGCCACCGCCGCTCGTATCTCCAATCGAGTCCCATCATCTAGATACCAAGCATGTAGCAACAATCGACAAACCGACTGGATCCATGAGAATCGGGGGATGCAACACCGGTGCAAATAGAAGGGGACCCAAAAGGGTCGCCTTTGCTGACCCCAAGAGCGGACCAAATGTAGCTATCCCCCATATATAACCTCGCGGGTTGACAATACAAGTACTCAACCCAAGAGGGAAATAGCCGGGGCAACGGATACTGAACCCTCTCAACATAGTAGTCCGATCAACCATGTTAAAAGCATTCTGAAAATCTATAAGCAAAGATCAAAAGAGAGAGGCATCCATGTTAGCATACACTATCGCGGTTGACGATTGTGCAAAATCGATTTCGCACCACCGTAAACACCAACCCCATCGCGAAAATCCCGCAAGTATCCTACCATATCTTGGGAAACTCCTTTCATTGCAATCTTGGAGACCAAACGGCGCCAAACCATCCCCTACTATGGGGCCGAATACTATTATCCGGCGAGAAGTGGAGTAAAGCGGAGCACTCATGATGAATTCGCTTAACGGCTGTGGACATCGTCCCCCAGAACCAAAGATTCACTACAGGGTCAATGCCGAGCTCGAAGACCATCGACCACAAGAAGTACCCTTCGAAATGACCTAATACATGACAATAGGGCATCTCTCTCTACCACTAAAGGAGGCTCGAAGAAAAGGAAAATCGGTCTCACGGTGGTTGTCGATCGGTGTTTCTCCTCTAATGCACATATAGTCTCCCAAGATTGGAGGCAACTCCTGGCGATGATAACACTTTGACCGCTGCGACAAAATGTCCATCGGCAACTTTCTGTAAACAGCGACGCACATTCTGAGTGGAGGCAGATTTCCTGGTTGGCTGGACTGAAGGAGACTCTGTTACAGACTCTAAGAGACAAAACATCCCGCCAGGCTCATTCCATGTCGCCAAAGCATGGAGAATCTGTTTTTGCTGAAAGTTTTTCCTAGTGCGAACGACGCGTTCACGGCGATTACGTGGTGGTCGGAAAACTTGCAGAGTGCAACGCGGCAAGAGGAGGAGACGAACCGAAGACATGACGGAAGTAGGATCAGTTGTAATATCCTAGAGAGCCGATTTCAGTGCACCCAAAAATGCCAATCGACAAGCACGTGGTATACTTTTCACGGTTCGGAACGGTATACGAAATGCATTATCCAGTAATTTCTCATTAAGAGAAGAAGGGACAACAAGCGGATCAAGGGTATCATCACCACCCCTCTGTGTCGTGGATGCAAGATCTATAGTGTCGGGCTTAGGAGGCGGCTGTGGTATGCCCACAATGAAACAAGGGGATTCCCCATTCTCTAACAAAATAGGTGGTGGTATGATAGCATCTAGATGACGACACGGTATACCAAATGCGTGGATACCCAGACAACGACCACACATCCATTTGTCTATAGACTTTAAGGAATTCTCTAATAACAAATACAAATCACAATCATCCTTAAGTTCATCCCGTACCCTATCAATACTCAACTGACAACCTACGTGTTGTTTATCAAAATGCGTGAGAAAGTAGGGAATAGTAAAACCAAGAATACATACAACATTGATAAGGTGGAAGGACAGCAAAAAAAATAACAATAGGGATAGATAGAGTCAATCGGTTCACATTACACAAGTAACTTAAAATACTCTCTAACCTTGCCTCTTTTGTATGTGTAGATGAGATATGGATGATGTAGATAGATGATGGTAGTTGAACAAATAGAAGCGTATCAAAACCTAATTATCCCTCAATAAGTAAAGGATGAGTAGGGTATCGTTCCACTTTTAAGTGTATGTTATGTGAATGACAGGACTAGAAAGGGGTTTGAGGGATAAAAAACTATGATTGTAGAGATTTTAGATTCTAATGCTAAACTAAACTAAATTAACTAAACTATTGAGAATTTATAAGAATGGGAATTCAAGAGATTAGAATCCACCGATACTTTTAATCTATGACCTTCTGCTTCATGGTTGTTCTTACAAGTAGACTACAATTAGGTAATCGAGCGAGTGCCGATGCCCTCTTGGACGAAACATTGTTAACAATTAACTCTACTTAAGGTTGTTCCTATGTTTATGCTATTAATATCTTCTTTCTTTCTATGTACGCTCGGGCATCCATTCAATGTATTACCGAGAGCAACATCAAGGAGTACTTCCTAGTAGGGCGGCCATTCAATGAATCACCACTTAAGGCAAACACAAAGAATACTTCCCCTAGGCAACCACTCCCTGAGCTACCCCTTCTAGGGCAACACAAAGAATACTTCCCTAACTCTAAAGAACTATACTACTAGAAGAAAAGTAAAGAACACTAGCATGATATTAATATTGCAAAACATAAACCCTATTCTATACTTCCATCCCCTGGTGTGGGCAATGAAACTAATAACTAAAAACATAAAGAACTAACCTGATTGAAGAACACCATGAACCAGAAGAATCATTAAACCTTAAGCATCGGCTTCATCTCCTCCCTTGAAGGAGAAAATTAGCCTTCCATAAAGAAGGAAGAACACAAAGAAAGAGAAGAAGAAGAGTCGAAGAACATAAGACTAGAAAGAATAACGTATTAAGACTCGGCTAGTTAAAACCGAATCTTTTATTATTAATCTCTCTTTGCCTCAAGTTCTGGAGACAAGAGTATAAGTGAATTGGCAAATTACATGAGGCACTTAGGTCCTCTATTTATAGGGGTTACAATGAGTTCTAGAAGCATTTCAAACCGCCATTTGTTTCCTAATACAAATCAACTTCTTTCAGAGTCCAACTTCGTCTCCAAAACTGAGAAGGAATTGACTACAATGTTGTTTTATGCGTCTGGACGCACGATCCTTGCATCTCAGACGCAAGAGTCGCGATCTCACACGCGAGACTCTATTTTTCCTCTTTTGCGGGTTTTGGTCCAAGTAACGAATCCTTTGGTCTTGGACTTCCAAATAGGCTTTAAAATAGGTCCAAGTCGCATCTTTAATAGCTTCAATTCCTTGGCCTTCTCCATGATTGTCCACGGGCTTCCCTATATGATCCTTAATGCTCCGCATTGCTCCGTTTTAGCCCTTTTTCTCTAATATTCTACAAAACTCTCTTTTTCACCTGTAGAATCATAAAACATAACTTACAAACAATATTAGTCCACTAAGATGGCTAAACAAGAGGCATAATCGAGGGTTAAATTGTACTGTTTGAGCACTTATCACAACTCCCAACTAGCCTTTTGCTAGTCTCTTAGCAAATAAGATAAAAAAATAGATAAGTGATCAAAATCGCATCCTAATAACAAAAATAAAATCCTAACTCACTTTCACAGGCATCGCGATTGCATTTACCATATGCAACAAGGCTTTCAGATGAGTTATAGTCTCGTGATGGTTTTCAGGTGATATACCCACAAAATCAATCAATAACATGTTCAAGAATGATAGTATTTTTCAGAGAGAGAAATTCCTTACCCACTTAGTGCTTACTCCAACAGACGGTCTCCATTGCTAACTACATTGCTGCAAAGACTCATAGATTATAATGGGAGATAGTAAAATTGACAAAATTCTCAATCAAGGCTTATGTGTGTACTTAGTCAATCTCCTATACTCTCCATCCAAGAAACGGAATCCCTAGTTTACCTTTAGACAGATAATCTCGACTTTCAATCCTCACCGGTCATACCTCTCATAAAAGAATCTCTCAGAAGATGGTCTACTATTTTACCTCATGTATGTGGGGAAAAGAATAATGAATACGAGCATCCCACATACTACCTTGAAAAATAGACTTCTAGATGACAGTAGTCTCATGGAAAGAATGTCAATCACATATGAAGTGTCGGGTCCTTCACTTTAGCATCCTCTCACCTATTCTAGACTTTGTACCATACTGTAGTGATAAGTCATGGGTTGTAACTTGGCTTGGGTATTGGTTTATGAAGGAAAGGTAAAAAGGATTCAAATGTTGTTTTTGAAAAACACTAAGGGTTTTGCTTCATTCTTTGGAAGATTTCTTCAAATTCTGTATTGCAAAGAAAATTCTTCCTTTGTCTTAGCTTTTCCATCCATTCTGTTCAATTTTTTTTTTTTTTTTTTTTTAAAGCTTAGTGGTATATCCTTGATTAGTACTGGATATGCTTGTTTTCCACTAGCTTCTTTCACTTTGAACAGAATGATGGTCTTCATTATATCTCTCTGATATTTCCTTATAATCTTCCTTTTGTGCTCTTTCTTCCTCCTTGTTCCCCTCGTATTCTCATAAACATATAAGTATGGCTGATAAAGGTTTTGGCTATACTCATTATCTGGAGTTGGGTAAAGGGTTTTATGAAAGAAAATAACTTATTGTAAGGCTCAAAAGGGTTTAACATGATGGTCCTACTAGGTAGGATAAAGGCTGAATGGGTTCATTACTTGACTTATCAGTATGATACTCTGTTTCGAATAGACTACAAGACCTAATGGTTATCTCCCCAGTTGATGTCACTTCATGATTAACCAAATCAACAAATAATGAGACTATATTATAACGACATAAAGGACTGAAAGATGTTGAGTCACTAAGACTCGGATTTTTCGTAAGAACTCTCCAAAGAATGGGTATAAAGCTCAAGTCTCACGGGATAAGTCTAAAAATTCTACTTCCAGTTTACTAGGGGTTTAAATCTCTCTTCTAGCAAAAGTACACAAAATTGACCAAGTACTATGGTTGTAACACCCGTATTTAAAATATGTATTTTATTTATTAATTTAATTAGTTATTTAAAAATCGGCTGGATTGGATTTGGGATACACGGGCCTGATTTCTGGGCCCGAGTATGTGTTGGGCTTGGGTTTCAGACCCAAGTATATAATCACATTGTTCTAGAGAATAGGGTTTTTAGAGAATAAAAAAATAATAAAAATGGAGGCAGAGATAAAAGCTGGATTGCTGGAGGGTGGAGCGCGACGATTTGGACTACGAGGGAATCGTGAAACTGTTAATACAGGTGAGTAGATAGTTTTTCTATTTCACGGAATCCAGAGTTTTACTGGTATATAGACAAAGTTCTACTGTCAAATGTTTCCATTCATTTTCTGTTTGTTCGGCTGTAGTTATTCGGCGATATTGTCGAATTGTTAAACTAGGTAATGCTAGTATATCGTTTTGCTTAGTATTGAATGGTTGAATCTTTGAAATCGGTATTGGAACTGTTGAAGCTCAAAAAAGCGTCAATGGTGGCGCGAGCCAAACCCACGTTGGTCCGGTATATGGTAGGAAACGACCTTACTTGAATAGGATCTGTTCTATAGGGAAGTACCTCTGTTTCTTGGAGTAATTAAGAGACGGTAACCAAAAGCTTGGTCGATGAAACAGGACCGAGGATCGGGCAGGCCTTCGGGCTACTGATGGTGGTTTTGGTCGAACTCGGTTTTGGTGTGATGTTAGATTATTATTTCGTATGGTGGGTTGGTTGTGTTGTGGTTGGGTTGTGTAGTGAGATGTGGGCAGTGAAGCTTTGAGGGAGGCGTTAATGGCGTCCCCTATCATACTGTGGTTTGAACTTTTGGTGGTTTTGATTGTTTGGAATTTGTTGGTTTGATGTGGGTTATTAATGCTTGAATGGGTTGTTGGTGATGGGGCAATGTAGTGTGTGTGTGGGGGATGTTAATGGTGCTGTTGGAAGCTTGAAACAAGCGTTAATGGCGGCGGGAATTATTTCCAAATCTAGTTTGGTGAAGTTTGGATTTAAGGAGTTGGGGTTTTCGATTTTGTTAATGTTGTGGGGGTTTTTCCCCTGAGCATTTTCGAGTAGATTGGGAGGAGTGGCGATCGGTATTTGTGGTGGTCGATTTTGGTGGTGGTGGAGGAGAGAACTGATGGAGAAGATGATCAGTCTGGGCCTTGGGCCGGTTTTCAATTTTTGGGCTATTTTGGTTTTGTTTTGGGCCGGTTTAGATTAAGTTGGTTGGGCCATAACTTTATTTTTATGTTGGGCCGGTTCTATTTCTGTGTTGGGCCGAAAACTAAGTTAGTTAGTTGGGTCGGAACCAAATGGGTCGGTTTTGTTTGGGGCCCAATAATCTATTTTAGTTTTGGGCCGGACCAGTTTAATTAAGTTTTGGACCAGTTTTAGTTTTAAGTTCTATGGGCCAGTTTCATTTGTTTTGTTTGGGCCCGGTTTTGTTTTAGTTTTCGGGCCAATTTCTAATATTGTTTGGGGCCAGTCCACAGGACTTAGTAGAGATCCAAATGGGTCTTTCAACATTTAGACTTTTGGGTTATAAGGTTTGGGCTTGGCCAGTTGGGTCCGAACCATTACCTTGGTCATGAGCCCATGAGCCATGCACCTTGACCTTAGCCATGAACCATGGCTATGACCACGCACATGTTGAACATAGAAACGACAATTTGACTTCGACTATGATGCGTTGACTTTGACCATTGACTTTGACTGTTGACCATTGACCGTTGACCGTTGACTGTGGAATGTTGACTTTTTTCAGTTTTTCTCATATTTAAGAATATGGACAAATATAGTAATAAAATATTGTCGAAAATTATATAACGTTGTTTGTCATTATCTAATTAAGATTTGACGTGAGTAGTGTGTAAAACATATATATATATATATATATATATATATATATATATATATATATATATATATATATATATATATATATATATATATATATATATATATATAAATTGTATGGACAAATCAAATGTTTAAAATGTTACGTTTTTATATATTAAATTGTATGGACAAATCAAATCAAACGCTGATCTTTGGTATATTTTGATAAATTTGGTTGTCCATTATTAGGAAAAATTTGACGCGTTGATCTTTCTATTTTGCAAATGGAATAATCAAGCCACTATTCGCATAAAATAAGGGCCATCTCATTCTATTTTGCAAATGGAATAATCAATCACTATTACTTATGCCCGCCGAAGGCCATTCAGATTCATCAAATCGCCGGAAGGGCCAATCACATTACTTATACCCGAAGGCCATTCAGATTCACTGAAACGCCAGAAGGGCCAATCACATTACTTACACCCGAAGGCCATTCAGATTCACTGAAACGCCAGAAGGGCCAAATCACAGGAGTTGTGGTAGCTAGGTTCTAGGATTTTTGTTACGTAATTTATTCAGGTGTCATACATTTATGACTCATAATCATTCCACTATATCACGTGCATGTCAAATACATTATTGCACTAAGCCAAAATATTTAGAAATATCTCAATTATATCTCATAACCACTTTCCTTCTTTCACGTGCCAATATATTATTGCACTACGCCACACTCCCGTGGGAAAATATTCACCAATACTATACTACCTCATAGTAGCATCTCAAATATATAATAATAGAGTGTTTATATAAATCTATGTCTCCAAAACTATTGCATTCAATATATATATCCCACATATTACATAGTGTCAAAATTGTTTCAAACGTATCGCATACATTTTTATAACGTTTTAGGAATATTATATCTCCTAAAGTTTCTATCTTAATGGCTTCCATGTGAGGGTTACCTGGTGTGTGGCATCCCGCTTAGGGTAGTTACGCACGGAGTGGTTCATTATGTAAGGGGAGGCATGTGGATGTACATGTTCGGCGTTGGGAAGTGATTGTGGTAGCCAGGGAAACTAGGTAAGACATAGATACGATGTGATTTTAGGGACACGCAAAGAAAGCCTTAAATAATATAATTATGGTAATATGTTGGTTATTTGTTTAGTTAGAACCTAAGGCGCCTCGATGGAGGAACTACATGCCTTATTTATTATGCGTATAGTTTGTTGTGTGGTTAGTGGGAAGTTAAGGCGCCTCAGTAGAGGAACTACCTGCCTAAATTATTGTACTTAAGGATGTTGTATTAGTCGTTGAAAGTTAAGGCGCCTCGGTGGAGGAACTAACTGCCTTATGGATTGCGTATATATTTGTATAAGAATATGTTGTATTTTAGAGCTACTCACACCAGCATTTTTATAATGCTGACCTGATTTGCATGTTTACTTATCGGGTGTGTTCATTAAATGAACATAGTTGGTAAGTCTTGACAGGTTTCATGTTGAAGAAGGTTGGTTGCTGCTCGTGGTTTGCGTTAGCGTCGCATTTCAAGATAGGATTTGTTTTCCTTTGAGGCGATATAGATTTTCAGTTGAGATAAAGTTATTTGCATTTTCATTTGTTAATTTTTGTAATGAAGAGGACTTTTGTTTAAGTTAAAATTTTTATTGGTGTTTAATTATCCGCATGTTTAAACTATTTATGGATTTTTGGGAGTTGAGAGTGCGTCACACCTCGAAGATCGAAGAGTCGGGAACAAATATTGTTTTTTCGAATTCTATCGAAATTCGGGGTGTGACAATGGTGGTGCCTTGATAAAGAATTCTATCAACAAGAACTATGTCCGAGCATAATAAATAGTCTAAGTCGTAATGAAATCAATAATATCAACTATCTATCAAACTCAACACTAAGCAGTATAGAATATATATCCCAGACTCATCATTAAAATTTATTTTTCTCATGTTGCTGATATAGAAACAAAAATATTTTTGTTTTTTTGAAAACTAATTTTCGAAATTCATTTCTCAAGTACACCCTCCCCCTACTTATGCATGCATTGACCTCAATGTATAAAGAAGTAAATGAAATGGATGAGAAAAAGGTAGGATATTACCATTGATGCCGAATATCAGTAGAATTAGTTCAAGAAACAAATCAAATATTTTTAGGTCTTTTTACGTCAGATCCCCAAGACGTAATGTGAGTCTTTTAAAGTCAGATTCTCAAGACTTTTGAGTCCTATCTCTTAACAACATGCTTACTTCCTGTAGACATTTTATACTCGGTCTACTAGAGTTATGAGACTTTGACTCCGGCGCTTGCAACTCCTCTTAGTAAAGGATAAAGTTATGAAAATCTGAGAGCCCGGCTATCAGTGGCACTTATACTAATGAGATCCTAAGGAGTCAAGCTTACGGTGCTTGTCTTCCTCATGCAAAAAACTTAAACTAGACAGAGTAATAGGTTCAGCAAGACATAGAATGGAATCTTTAAGGTGTGTAGATAACTTATCCCAATTTTCCACTTCAACAGTGGTCTGATAAACCGGATCCTTGAGAAAAACGGCCTCCACGTCTCCAGTAGGTAACTCCAGAAAAGGCTTCAGTCGATGAGCGTTGACTTTGAAACGAGTCTTTCTCTTTATGTCTTCTACTTCAATAGCTCCAAAAGGTGTGACATGTCTTACTACAAACGGTCCCGTCCATCTAGATCTCAACTTTCCAGGAAAAATGTCTAGACGAGAGTTGTAGACCAGAACCTTTTGTCCAGGTTCAAATTCTCTCTTCAGAATTCTTCTGTCATGTAATGCTTTAGTCTTATCCTTGTAAATCCTTGACTTATCATAAGCATCATTTCTCAATTCTTCTAATTCATTGATCTGAAGCTTCCTCCTTTCTCCTGCTTGATCTAGGCTGAAATTCATCTCTTTTACTGCCCAATAGGCTTTATATTCTAACTCAACAGGTAGATGACACGCCTTTCCATATACCAAGCGATAGGGCGACATTCCTATGGGTGTTTTGAATGCTGTTCTGTATGCCCATAGTGCATCTTAGAGTCTAAGAGACCAGTCTTTCCTAGAAGGATTAATTGTCTTCTCCAAAATACTCTTGATTTCCCTATTCGAAAGTTCTGCTTAACCATTAGTCTGAGGATGATATGGTAAAGCTAGCTTGTGAATTACTCCATACTTTGCCATAAGATTTCCAAATATACGGTTACATAAATGAGAACCATTATCACTGATGATGGCTCTCGGTGCTCCAAATCTTAGTACAATGTTCTTCTTCAGAAAGTCCACGACGACTTTATGATCGGCGGTCTTTGTAGGAACTGCTTCAATCCACTTTGAAACATAGTCCACAACCAGTAGAATGTAGGTGTAACCAAAAGAAGGCGGAAATGGTCCCATGAAATCTATACCCCATACATCAAAGATTTCTGAGATAAGGATTGGTTGTTGAGGCCACTCGAACCTTTTCGAGGTCTTACCCAAAAATTGGCATCTCGGACATGCATTGCAATAAACATTTACATCTTTAAAAAGAGTAGGCCAATAAAATCCAGCTTGTAATACCTTTGTTCAAAGACGCGTTGGGCCAAAGTGTCCTCCCATGAAATTTGATCGTGACAAAATGATAGAATGGATTCCTGTCCCGATTCTGGGATGCATCTTCGAATAATCTGATCCGAACACTTCTTGAATAAGTATGGATCATCCTAAAAATAATATCTGGCCTTTGAGTAGAATAAATCTTTTTCTTGCTTGATCCAATGCGATGGTACCTTGTCGGTCATAAGATAGTTTGTGATGTGGCCGTACCATGGTACTTCTGATATACTGAACAATTTTTCATTAGGAAAAGTCTCACAGATTTGTAAGCTGTCTTCCGCATTCTCCACTAGCAATCTAGCTAGAAAGGTGATCAGCAATGACATTCTTTGTTCCTTTCTTATCACGTATCTCCAAATCAAATTCTTATAAAAGTAGTATCCATCGGATCAACCTAGGCTTGGCATCCTGCCTAGCGAGTAAATGACGCAAGGCAGCATGGTCAGTATAGACTATTACCTTTGAACCTATCAGATATTGACGAAATTTGTCGAGAGAATAGACAACGGCTAAGAGTTCCTTCTCAGTGGTAGAATAATTAATCTGAGCTCCATTTAAAGTCTTGCTTGTATAATAGATCGTGTACGTCACTTTCTTATCTCTTTGTCCTAGAACGACTCCTATAGCATAATCAGATGCATCACACATGATCTCAAATGGCTGGTTCCAATCGGGCACATGAATGATTGGTGCTAAAGTGAGTGCTTCCTTTAACTTCATAAAAGTTTCGACTCCTATAGACAATATCTTTCCCTAACAGATGTGACAGCGGTCTTGCAATTTTGCTGAAATCCTTGATAAATCGACGGTAGAATCCCGCGTGACCTAGGAAGGCACGGATATCTTTTACAGTTCTCGGTTCGGGTAGATCCTTTATAATATCAACCTTTGCTCAATCTACTATAATTCCTTCCTTTGAAACTTGGTGACCCAACACTATCTCTTCCTTTACCATGAAGTGACACTTTTCCCAATTCAGAACTAAGTTGGTATCGCAACAACGTTTAAGGACTAAGGAGAGATGGTGTAGGTGATAGGGTTATATACTAAAAGCATTACTTTTGTAATAACTCTAATTCTTTATATTTTGAATGAGAATCATATGGGCAAATGTTATGCATATTATATATGTTATTAGTTATATACATGTGTCTAATACTTTATGTTGTAGATGATATGGTGTGGACACACAGAAGATCATATTATCAGTACCTTATAAAGTATAAGTAAACTTTCACAACCTAAATGGATTTGGACAAACCATTGGTATGGTTGTAGTATAATCTGGTATTAGTCTATCTTGACTATAGGATTACACTAGTACACTTTGTGTGTATTGAACATGACCAAGTGAGGTTGTTTCTCTTTATACTGACTATATAAGAGAACAAAAACCTCTGTTATTATGGATACTTGTCCTCTTAATCCGGATATAATAACGGGCACTTACGTGCATTGTACATTGCTTTAAATCATCAATGAGTGAGATTCATTTGTGAATCAACAAACTCGATGGATTGGGTAATGACATTGTATGTAAGGTGTGTTGTTGATTATAGAAGGAATCCGTGTCCCGCAAGAAGTCGAGCTGATAATGTCCCCTTGAGGAGCTCATAAGGATTGTCATGTAAACCCTGCAGGTGGATTTGATCCAACATGACAATGAGGGTGAGTGGTACTACTCAAGGACATAAGAAGTTGATTAATGTAGTTGTCAGTAACTTGACTTAATCAACGGACATTCGATATCTTAAACATGGGGAGATCAACGAGCATATAATATGGAGCCCATAAACGCTGACACGTAATTTGGGATTAGGGCAGTAGTGCAACAATGGCCTTTAGTGGAATAAGCCATTTGTTGACGGACTTGGGCCGTGTGTTCTGGGCAAACATGGGAAGCCCAAGCCCGTCAGGAGGCCCAACCCTAATTTCTCCTCATGGTCCCTATTGTAGCCTATATAAAGAAAACCTCTTTCTCTGGCCGGTTTCTACACAAGAAAAATCAAGGTTTTGCTCAAGAAAAATAGATCCAGAAATTGGATCCAATTTTGTGAGTGAGAGAGGCCAAGTGAGAAAGAAGAGGTTGGAAGATCGTTGCCCACACAACGTCCACTTTGTGCATAGAAATACAATAGAAGATCAAGAGGTTGTTGATTTCATAAAGCTTGGATTCTTAGAGATATCAAGAAGCCGATCTAAAGGTATGTTTTCCAATCCAAAATCGTGAGAACCATTAATTCCGCTGCACAAGATTTTCACGGTTTGTAGAAATTTACATTATGAAATAACGGTTCCTATAGTAGGCAATCTTCAAAAGATGATCCAAAAACTGAAAAATCGTCCATAAAAACTTCCATGTATTTCTCCACCATGTCGTCAAAAATACTCATCATGCATCGCTGAAAAGTGGCCGGTGCATTGCATAGACCAAAAGGCATCTGACGGTGACGGTGGCTTAATGTTCGAAACGGACATGTGAATGTGGTCTTCTCTTGGTCTTCAGGGTGAATATGTATTTGAAAATATCTTGAGTAATCATCAAGAAAGCAGTAGTAAGCTTGTCCAACTAATCTTTCTAACATCTAATCGATGAATGGCAATGGAAAATGATCTTTCCTCTATGCGCTATTTAGCTTCTTGTAATCGGTGCAAACTCTTCATTCAGTCTGAATCCTGGTTGGAATCAACTCATTGTTCTCGTTCTCGATCACTGTGGTTCCGTACTTCTTCGGCACAACTTGAACTGGACTAACCCATTGACTATCAGAAATAGGGTAGATAATGCCGGCATCAAGGAGTTCGACGACCTCTTCTCTAACTACTTCCTTCATCTTCGGATTAAGCCTCCTCTGTGGTTGCTTAGAAATCTTGGAATCCTCTTCCAAATGAATCCTATGTTGAACTATCATAAGGTTTTTCCCCTTGATATCATCAATTGTCCAACCTATAGCTGACTTGTGTTCCTTTAAAAGTGCTACTAACCTGGATTCCTGCTCCTCAGTCAAATCTGATGCAATGATTACTAGGTAGGTTCCCAAATCTCCCAAGAAAACATACTTGAGTGTAGATGGCAAAGGCTTCAATTCTAGCTTAGGTGGCTCCTTCTTAAGCTCTTTAGATGGTTTATCAGGCATAGGCGATTCAAACTTTTCTTTGAACTTGTTGTCATCCATGACAGGTGATGAATCCAAAATTGCATTGATTACCTGGACACTAAGTTCCTCATAATCTGAGTCTGTCAGAGCTTTCAACAACTCGTCAGCAGGATATGAATGAGTCAAATAATCCTGTGCTAATGCTTCAATCATGCATACCTCGTTCACAGCACACACTTCCTGTGGTTACTGTAACGTATGGAAAACATTGATCTCGACTCTCATATTACCAAAGGATAGCGTCATATTACCGTTTCGACACTTGATAAGTGCATTTGCAGTGGCCAAGAATGGTCTGCCTAGAATGATTGGTATCTGCCTACCAGATGTAGGTTCTATGTCGATTACTATGAAATCAACCGGATAATAGAAATCTTCGATCTTGACTACAACGTCTTCAATGAGTCCTCTAAGTATCTTCACTGATCTATCTACCAACTGTAAAGTAACATAAGTCGGTTTAAGATCCTTTAAGCCTAACTTCTCGTATACAAAATATGGTAGAAGATTCACACTGGCACCCAAATCTAATAAAGCTTGCTCCTCCAAAGAATCTCCAATTCTGCATGTAACAGTTGGACTTCCAAGATCTTTCAGTTTCACAACTGCTAGATTCTGTAGGTATGATGAACATCTTTGAGTGATAAAAGCTTCTTTCGGAATGTTGGTCTTCTTCTTCACTAGATCTTTCAAGAACTTGGCATACGAGGGAACTTGCTTGATGGCGGTCAGAAATGGGATATTAATATGCAAATTTTGAAATATATCGCAAATCTCCTTGTACTGGTCATCCTTTTTGGTATTCACTATTTTCGAAGGAAACGGTGCTGGCGGATTCTTCAATATCGGTTCTCTTCTTTTGGCTTCGGTTGGCTTGGTAACAGATAGTAGAGTGACAGGTGTAGTCACTCGTGATGGCTTCTTCTTACTTACTTCCACAATAGTTCTTTCAACTTCTTTTGTAAGAATTTCTTCAGCAGCTGGCACAACACTATATATATCTGGAATGTTAGAACTTGGTGGGATGGTGATAAGAGCCCAAAACTGTAGTTTTAACCCCTTAATAATCATACTGTTAGACCAATTATGTGAATAATAAGTAAGAGTTAATACTGATTACGTGTTTCTATGCATTTCAGGCTTCAAAGTCCATTATATGTGAGAAATGTGCCACTTTAGCGAGATAAAGGAGCATCGGTCGGTGAGAACTTCGAATGCCATATCTTTGGACTCAGACATCGGATTGAGGCCTACCTTATGTCAAAACGACCGGCTCGGAAAGAGATTTCCAATGGTCCAAGCCTTGACCCAATCAGAGGAGCAGAAGTGGACGAAAAGTCTGTGGAAGCCAACTGCAGCTGAAGAGGCCTTTTTGATTTCGAAGATTGGGTTTTGGGCCCGATTCTCGCCCAAACCATGGCTCCAAGCCCATGCACGAATTTTGGATCTGGATGTATAAAACAAAAGCTTAGCTCTTTGTTAATGGTAGCTAGTTAGACCTAAATTAAGATATAGAATTATAGATCTAGTTTTATTAATTAAATTAAGTTTTAGTTCCATTTAAATTCTTGTTTTAGATTAAATCTCCGAATCATTGTTCTTGATTGATTAGATAAATAAAATAGATAGTTTGTCAATTTGAATTTGTCATTTCCATTCTAGATCTAATTTCAATTCTTGTTCTTGTTTCATTCCAGCCATTAAATTAGATTCATTATTGTTCAAATTAAGTAAATCTAAATTTTTACATTACGTTTAGTTTAGATTCAATGGGAAATGTTAGATTGATGATTCAAGGCTAAACCTCCATTAGAGGGGTTGATGAAGCCTTGATGAAAACTTAGTTGTTTAGTATAGAAACGCGTTGTAGCATCTATTCCACTCTAGAAGGTCGTGGTTTAGCCATGAGAATGGGTGGGCTGACCTCACATGCTAGTTAGTACTTGGTAGAAATGCCATGAACACTAGGGATTAGACTCGGAATTCTTGCGGTGAAAACGTAAGAATCGAGATACCACAATCTGTACTAGGTCATTAAGTTGGATTCGAGGTGGATTCGATTCCCCTCTAATTCCTTTATCTAGAGTCAAACAATAGTATTTCCATAGCATTTGTAGTTAATTTCTAGTAATCATCTTAATTAAGTATCGTAGTATAATATTTCGTAAAGCTCTCATTGACTTAAGAGCGACTAGTTAGACTTAGAAAACAATCCATGCTAGGGAACTAGGAGTGGAACGAACTTCGTACTCCATTTAGTGCAATTCGCATTGAGAGTAGAAGATTTGATAATTGAGTATAAAAGAATAGTTTTAGTTTACTTACGTTTTGAATTCATAGTTCATTTCGTAGGTAAACTATTCATTTTATAGTTATCAAATGGCGCCGCTGCCATCTTAGTTGCACTTTAGCATCGTTTTCTTTGTAGAAGTAGTTATTTTTAAGTCCCATTAAACCCACCCACCCTTGTTTGATTCATACTGTGGTTGCCGTTTCAGTTTTGGAAAAATTCCGCGAGAAAATTCACCGAAGGCCACGCTTAAAAGAGAGAGCGCGAACCCGCCTATCTTCTTGGAATTTCGTTTATCCGCAGCAGGCTTCAAAGAGAGCGCCGACCCACGCTAAGTTCTTGGAATCTCGACATTGCAGACCGGCCCCAGCAAGATAGATAGAAGCGCCAGCGCCTTTAGCAGAAATTTCCGGATTTCCACGGTTTGATTCGAACTTCGAGTTGTCAAGTTTTTTCAGTTGTTCTAATCTCTTATATACACCGAACACGCTGCATACACAAGACGCTTATTCATAAGCGAAGCAAGGACGCTTATCGGTATTCCTTTCTTCCATACCTCGCATTTCTAGTTAGAGGTTTTCTACTAGTATATCGTAATTGTTTGGAGTGTTGCATGTTTAGTTAAGCTCAACTTAGTCTTGCATGAGATTAAGGTCCGGGTCTAACAAAACAACAAACGTAATTACACCGCAACAAACAAGTCTATCTAGTACACCACCCACGACACCTCTAGCTACTATCACACACACCATACCGACGAATGGTGAAGAAAGAGACTCCTCTCTCCGACTTTTACAAAGCCTTGGCGATAGCCCTAAATCTTGCATCGTTCTAGCAGACCCGATGGGGATTTTGAATCCCCCAAACATATTTAATTTGTTACCCGCTTTTCATGGGTTAGACCATGAAAAACCTTATCGGCATTACGCGTAGGATTGAACAAGTCCCATAACATTCCACCATCCTACGGTTGGTGCGGACAGATTAAATTAAGGGTATTCCCTTTCACATTAGCCCGATAAGGCGTCTTGTTAAGCGCCCAAAGCCTAATTAATTCTCGTGGACTCGTGGGCTAAACTTGTTCACTATTTATGGAACATTTTTACCCACCCCTAAAGACGGATGAAATGCTTTCCAAGATTCATTTTTTCCGACGTAACCCTCATGAATCATTTTTCGAGGCATGGAATCGTTCACCGATCTCCTTTATAGAGTGTCCACACCATAACCTAGCAAAAGACACGCGTTAGTTTTGCCTTTTTCAAAGGACTTCAACATCACCATAAAGAAGTCCTTGACATAATGAATGGGGTAGTTTCCTAAGTAAAGGAGCCCGGAGGCTTACAAATTTTTAGAAGACCAAACTAAACGGAATAATAATTGGGGGGGTAGTGATGATCCCCCGCTCAGCTAGTTCTTCTTCAACATTAAAGGTCGACGGTATGTTTGAGAATAAAACCGATCCAGAACTTAAAAATTTACTCGAATCCCTAACAAAAAAAGTAGAGGCTATTTCTGTTCAACAAAAGCCTATCCCCGTCATGAATGTAAACTCCAACCCATGTAATTTCTGTTTGAGCCCAGAGCACCCTGACAATTATTGTCCTCTAGCTTATGAACAACAACCACCAGAGCAAGATAATGTTTACTCTATTAATAACTATCCTATTCCTAACGCCCTTGAGACAACATCCCAACTTCGGTTGGAGAAATAATCAACAAGTAACACCTCGTGGTAATAATAATCAAAACGTTAGGCAAGCAAACAATTATAACCAAGCTCCACTTAGGCAAGGACAAGGACAAAGTCAAGGGAATTATAATAATTATAACAACCAAGCGCAACCTAAGCAAGGTCAAGCACAAGGTCAGAATAATTATAATAATTATAATACCAATAGAGGTATCGTTAGGTTAATAATACTAACTATCACAACCCACCCATAAATAATCAACGAGATAGTTCCGGTCGCACCACCCGTGACTACTACACCTACACAACCGATCGTGATCGACGCCTTTATACAAGTTACCCAACAACTTTTCCGGACAATGACTCAATCAAACCAACAGATTTTACAATCCATAAATCGGGGCATACAACAGTTAGCCCAAGAGAAAGTTTCCAACCAAAAGGGTGTTTCCAAGTCAAGCGATACCAAACCCTAAAACAAACACAGCCTTTGAGGTAAACGGTAATTCTAGTAACGGAAACTACAATCGTGGGTGACCTAAATGCCATCACCACTCTCCGCTCGGAAGAGTGGTTGATAACAAAGTAACTACGCCTATAGTTACCCCATCAAGATTCTCTACACGGATATCGAACTAGATACCGCGAATAGAAACCGAGGAGCCTACCACGGTAGAGGTACCCAATTAAATCACAACCAAAGAAACAGAAGCCAAGGTTACACGCCAAGTAGAGCCATATATAAATATAGATTTAAACCACCGTTCCTAAAAAATTAGCCATGCTAACTAGGGATACAAACTTTGAGGAAATTAGGAACGCGTTTTCAAGAATCTAACGATAAACCTCCTTTTCGAAGCTATTAAAAAGCTTCCTAACCACGCTTAAGTTTCTTAAAGAGTTGTGCACTACTAGGCGTAAGACGAACATACCCAAAGACGCCTTTTTAACTGAACAGTTCCCAACTTTATCCGAAAATAATGGAATTGTTAAGTACAAGGACCCTGGTCGTCCTACTGTAAAATGCACCTTAGGAGATTCCCACACGACGACCGCTTTATTAGACCTGGGGGCGAGTGTTAACTTACTCCCGTATTACTTGTATAAACAAATAGGTCTACAGGAAATGCAACCTACAAAAATAACGTTGCAATTAGCGGACAGGTCAATTAAGTATCCTAAAGGTGTAGTGGAAAACGTGCTTGTTAAGGTTCAGGATTTCTACTATCCTGCTGATTTTGTTATCCTCGATACAGAAGTCGCTAATGACTCCGTACCGATCATCTTAGGACGCCCCTTCTTGGCAACCGCCAATGCGCTTTATAAATTGTCGCGATGGAAAGATGTCCTTATCTTTTGGCCATCTTCTTTCGCCGAGGTAAATGTTTTTAAAATGATGAAACGATTACGATTCGGCTCTATAGATGGGGAGGTTAGCATGATCGAGAGTTTAGCTCAAGATTATTTTAACAACACGTTTCCTCGAAAACAATATGTACAAATTCCTTTCTTTTGGAACTTCGATTTTTGTGAATGACTCCTACTTAGAGGAGGTCAACACCATCCCGAATCCACACCAATTGTAGACCCGCCGGTTGCTCCATATATCGAGTATGAAGACTTGCTACCTAAGCAAGTATTCATTACGCAAGATAAGGACACTTATGAAACATCAACGCCGGATGACAAATCTGTCCACACCCGTCTTAAACTCTCTCCCCGGAGTTAAAATATATTCAACTTGATCCGATGGTAGTCACCCGATAATTATATCTTCTCTGTTAACTAAAGATGAAGAGACATCGTTAATAGGGGGTGATTAGGGAACATCGGTCTGCGATTGGTTGGTCCTTAGCCGACATTAAGGGCATTGACCCTAATGTCCGCACTCATCGTGATACATTTGGAGGATAACGCCAAGACTTCTCGCGAACCTCGGCCCGCTTGAACCCCGCCATGAAAGAGGTGGTTAGGGAAGAAGTTTTATTGACATCGGATGCGGGTATTATATACCCAATCTCCGATAGCGAATGGGTAAGTCCCATTCATGTAGTTCCTAAGAAATCGGGAATTACCATGGTATGCGTGAACGGAAGGGTGACTATGTTGTCACTCAAGGTCCTATGAAATGGAGAATCTGTATTGATTACTGACGTTTAAATGCTATGACACGAAAGGACCACTTTCCCTTACCATTTATAGATCGATGCTAGAACGCCTAGCCGGTCATGCCTTTTATTGTTTCTGGATGGCTACTCCGCTATTTTCAGATTATTATTGATATTGATGACCAAGAAAAGACAACATTCACATGTCCCCCGGAACATATGCCTATAAACGAAATGCCTTTTGGCCTTTGTAATGCCCCCGGTACCTTCCAATTGTATGCTTCATATATTTAGTGACATGGTAGAGCTTTATGGAAGTTTTCATGGATGATTTTTCTATCTATGGAGACTCCTTCACGCAATCGTTTGTCTAACTATCTAAGGTTTTGACACGGTGTGAAGAAAAGAGCCTCGCTTTTAAATTGGGAAAAGTGTCATTTCATGGTCAAAAGGGCATAGTATTAGGTCATATTGTATCTAGTGATGGCATCAAGTAGATAAAGCCAAACTAGATAAGATAGCGAACCTACCTAAAACCACGGACTGTGTCCGTGAGATTAGAGCCTTTCTAGGCCATGCGGGGTTTTATAGGCGGTTCATTAAAGATTTTTCGAAAATAGCTAGGCCTTTAACTAACTTGCTTTTGAAGGATGCAATCTTTGATTTTAATTTTAATCAGAAACAGGCTTTTGACACCTTAAAAGCCGCCCTAACCATCGCACCTATTTATCTGACCTCGATTGGTCAAAACCTTTCGAACTCATGTGTGATGCTAGTGACTATGCAGGTTGGTCTTTGTCTTTGGGACAGAAAATAGATAATAAGTCCACTGTTATTTATTATGTTAGTAAAACATTAAACGACGCCAACGGAATTACACAACTACTGAAAAGAATTTTAGCTGTCATTTATGCTTTAGATAAGTTTCGGTCCTTATTTGGTTGGTTCTAAAACTTTAGTTTACACGGACCATGCGCAGTTTTTTAGGTACCTTCTTGCAAAGAAGGATGCTAAGCAGAGATTAATCCGATGGATTCTTCTCCCGCAAGAGTTCACATTAGAAATAAAAGGACAAAAAGAGGGGGTCGAAAACGTAGTTGCCGACCACTTATCTAGACTTACAAATGACGATAGTAGTGATTCTGAGTCCATACCTGACTCTTTTCCTGATAAGCATCTGTATGCTATTTTTTCATCACCATGGTATGCGGACATCGTAAAATTATTTAGCGGCGGATGTTATGCCTTATAATTGGTCAAGAAATGAACGTAAGAAGTTTTTGGCCAGAGTCAAGTTATACTATTGGGATGAGCCCTACCTTTTTAAGTATTGTGCAGATCAGATTATTCGTCGTTGCATTCCCCAGTGGGAATATAATGAAGTTCTATCGTTCTGCCATGACAAAGAGTGTGGTGGCCACTTTAGTGGAATGAAAACAGCCGCTAAGGTTCTTCAATGTGGATTTTATTGGCCTACCCTTTTTAAGGATGCCCAAGTGCATTGCAAGACGTGTATTAAGTTGCCAACAACTTGGGCTTAATCACTGGCGTAATATGATGCCATTAAATCCAATCTTAATAGTAGAAATTTTTGATGTTTGGGGTATTGATTTCATGGGCCCTTTCCTGTTTCCCACGGTTATATTTATATTCTAGTTGCCGTGGACTATGTGTCTAAATGGATAGAGGCCCTAGCTTGCCGTAGAAAGCAATGACCATAAGACCGTTGTATTTTTATTAAAGAATACATTTTCTGGCCGGGTTTGGCATTCCTAAAGCCATCATTAGTGATGGTGGAACACATTTTTGCAATAGAGTTGTTGCATCCCTAGTTAAAAAGTACGGAGTTACACACAAAATAGCAACTCCTTATCATCCACAAACTAGCGGACAAGTAGAAGTTTCTAATAGGGAAATCAAAAAGATTTTAGAAACAATAGTAAACCCCGATAGGAAAGATCGGGTCAAGCTGCCTATCGGATGCCTTATGGGCATATAGAACTGCTTTCAAAACTCCTATAGGTATGTCTCCCCTTTAGACTTGTATTCGAAACCATGTCATTTGCCCGTTGAATTAGAGCACCGCGGCTCGTGGGCTATAAAAAGCCTTAACTTCAATATTGATGAAAGGCCAAACGCAAGTTACAATTAAATGAGCTTGAAGAAATCCGTGAGCGATTCTTACGATCTCGCGAAGGATTATAAAGCCAACATGAAACGCGGTTCATGATAAGCATATCTTGCGTAAAGAGTTTGTGGTCGGACAAAAGGTTTTGCTTTACAACTCCCCGCCTACATATTTTCCTGTGGAAACTAAAACCCGTTGGTCCGGTCCTTTTCTCGTTCTTGAAGTCACCCCTTACGGGCAATTACCTTGGTAAATCCCAAGGACAACAAGCCTTTCAAGTTAATGGTCAACGGTTAAAACATTTTCACTTAACTTTTGTCCCCCCCGATGTGGAGGAAGTCCTTTTACAGACCTCATCTATGAGGATCGACCTTGTCATTGGTGTACTTACTTTCATTTCCATATCCGATAAGTACACCATTCAGGTAACCGGCCCTCCCTATGGAGTGTGTGGGCTGTAAGTACCGGATCCTAAGTCCACAGTTCACACAATTCACGCTTCCACTTTCGCGATGTTTTTCGATCTTTGAGTCATGTTCCTCTATGGAGTGAATTGTGTATTTATTGTTTTTGTGTTTCTTAACAAATAAAATTAAAATTAAAATTCTTAAAAATCATAGACATAGCAATCCAACAAGTCGGGAATCGACTTTAAACGACGACGTTGTAAACAAATTTTGTGTTTAAAAATTTGTTTTGGGGGTGGGCAATCGATCCTTGCATCCGGATTGCTCGAACCTTCCTTTGGCGTTGCTTAGGTCCATTAGTATAGTTCATTGGGTTTGACGTCATCTAATTTAGTGTTCATTCGTTTCGCAAGATAACTTACGCCACACACGCACTTCGAGGCGTCCTTCCACCCTCTCATACGTCACCCATGGTCGGAATCGAGTGTTGTATGGATCATTGGATTGAAAATTCTCCTGATCATTTCCATATCTCATTCGAAAAGAATCGGACCGATAACGGCGGAAATCTAGTTTGAAATTGCGCTAAAAATCGACAAAAGTCGAAAAATACGAATTGGGCTTGGGCCGACTCGCGCTCACCTACAGCGCGCCCGCGCCCCCCTTTCCAAAAACAAATCGCGACCTTCATCTTCTCCAGCCGCTTGACACAAATTAAAATCCAAACCCTATCAACCAAAAAAAAAAAAAAATATATATAATAAAAATAGAATACATCACAATAATAAGACCACCCACGCCCATTGTGAAACACCAATCTTCCACACAATCCAACCGTTTCCACCAAGAAACCACCCACCATTCGAAGTTTTGAACCTGCGCTTGAACCTACCATAAACCACCATGTTGGTTTGGTTAGTTTTCATCAAACTCGAATCCACCACCATCTACAAACCCCAAATCAGTTCAAACTTCAATGGCGCTTACGACGAGAATTCTGCCGGAAAACGCGCGTTTGCACCCCGTTAGCGCCATTTTATGACGCCGGAGATGTTTAAGAGAAATTGGAACGGACTTTGTGGTATTCGATTGAGGATTTCTATCACTATGATTTGGTAGAACAGTTTTATAAGAAACGAAGAAGTGGGGAAATAGGATTTTCATTAGGATAGAGGAACGCGGAGGGAAGTTATGAGACAGCTTGTTGATCGAGCTATTAGGAATCACCCCTCAGAACCAACCTAGATATGACCAAAGGAATCCCAAGATACTGCAGTTCCTGTTTTGATGAAAGATACGGTCATAGAGGGTGAATACAATACGATATCTCATTGCGTTAAGCGGACGACCTCGAGAACCAATCAACCGGGTCAGAGCTCGGTGGATTGGTAAGAACGCCCGGGAAAGACAAAGTCAGCGACATCGGACTTGATGTAATCCGACGTTCTCTCGAATTTGCAAACGAAGGAGTATAATTTCTGCATCCTTGATTTAATTTTGAATGTGATTAGAGGAGTGGGAAAGAGCCCGCGCCTCTTCCCGTGATTGATCACTAAGATTATGCTCTCATTTAGAGCCGCCGCTAGATCTGCTCCTATTAAGATCAAATTGCCTTCTAATGCAAGTATTTATAAGGAATGCATTCAAAAGACTTGGCCATTGTCCGCAGAGAAGGAAGTTGAGTCGGATAATGTAGGGAAGATATGACATGGTTGGTTGAGGATAATTTTGATAGTCATACTTCTAATTTAGAACGTATGATAATGCTGCAAACTGGTTTGCGATGCAGTTATCGTATCTGTGAAGATATACGACATAGACAAATTGTAATTTGAAATAAGCAAACGAACTTTCGACGAGAGTTGAAATGCTCGAAAAGGGGTCGGGGAAGATATCTTGTCCGACTTGGAGGTTATCCACAAGAATCACCAAGCCCAAAGATGCGATTACTCAAGATCGAGATGGAAGCCGCGCTTGTTCAGATAGAGATGCTACGACGCATGCCACTCGTGGATGAGTCCGTCTCGGTGATTCGAGAGGCATGAGCGCCGTCCGCCATGAGCCGGATGGCTCAAGCCATTCGTCACCACAGAGCCGGCTCCATCTCGGGGACCATCTTCTTCTTCACACCTAGGTGTTCACCATCGGGAGTTGTGTCCTTTTATTTCATTGTTTTATTGTTTTGTTAGTGGAATTTTATTCAAAGTAGTTAGATTTGAGTATTAAGTTGTTTGTTTTAGATTGCTTGGATTTCATATTATTTTAATATAATTTATTTTTATCATCTTTCAGATAGTTGTCTTGGAAGTAAAAGTTGAAAATTAGGCCGATACCGCATACCTATGATTTTTGTAGTGGTAGCATGATATGTAGGAGAGTTTAGAAGTTCCGTTCTAAACCAAGTAAAAGATACCGGGGTTGTTAGGAAATCAAAACAATGGTTAGTTTTCGGTTTCGGGTTTGGCAGGTTTTCTATTTCGAAATTGCCTTAAAACAATTTGGCAATTTGCCGATTCGTTTTGGAAACCCGTAACCTATTTAAACTTCCATCATACTACACTCACAACCCACACTACACACCACAATCATCTTTCACTTTTCACTCCAACCTTTTTCTTGTTTTTCTTAGAAACTCACTTTCGCATTCTACTGGCCAGCGCTTCAAGCAGAGCGCTTCGCCTCTATTATATCAGAATCGAAAAATCCCTAGAATAGCGCCCAGCGCCAAGTAGAGCGACCAGGCCAAACACCGGAATCGAAAAAAATCACCGAAGGCCACGCTTCAAGTAGTAAGCGACCAGCGCTAAAACATCGTAATTTCAAAAACCAAAGAGCGACTCGCGCTCTATCTGAAGCGCAGCCTCTCAAATAATCACAGAAATTTTCGATTTTCTCGAGGTTCTTCCGTGTTTTCGCAGCTATTCTACAAGTAGTGTTGAGATGACACCACCTATAGTGATTCCCGAACAGTCTTTTGAAGACTTGATGGGAACCTATACCTATGGAGCATCGTTCGCGGCGGATCGCGGCAATTAGGATGGATGCATCTTCCGGTGAGTGATGACGATTCTTTTTCACCTAAGCTAACTGAATTCTTCTATAATAATATTACTTTTTTGTACCCAAGAAGGAGAACAAAAATTTTCCCTTACTATTGATGGTACGACTATGGAATTCAATAAACACTTGATAGCTTTGGTTTCGGATTGCCATTACGCTCGAATTCTATGCACACGTGGGGATATATGATAGATAACTCATACCTATATGAATATGCCTATTTCCATGAGTATTATGGGGAGGGTATTTCATTATCATGGACCAAGACCAATATAACATCGCCATGCGAAAGTAGCCTATCATCAATGTAGGCACAACCATGTTGTTCATCATGATGAACATTCTAGGAACGGCGGTTTACTTACGCCAATAATACCGGGTGACGCGTTTTTTCCTTGCTTTAGCCGAGGGACGTCGTAGGTATGACATTCCCCGAAGTTTTAGTTGCTACTACGAAAGGCGAGCCCATACCTTGAGGCATAAGTACCTTCTTATGCCTGTCTTGGTTTGCCGCCTTATACGCTTTGCCTACCCGTGATTCTCAGTACGCGATTACCGAGATTTGGGAAAGGGTCGAAATCATGAGACCCACCAATCGGTGGTGGTAAGATCATTCCGAGCCATGACTTGGCGGGATGGCAGGTGCAACCACATTTGGTTGCTCCTTACACCCCATCGGACCAAATAACACTAGAGAGGTTAGCACTAGTTGATGATACACGTACGAAGGCGTGGCAAGTTGTTATGGCATGGCGGGGATGCGAAAAGAACCTCATATAGAAGAGGAGGATGACGAGTAGATGTTGGGGTGCAGGTAAGTTTTAGTTAAGTTAGTGTCTGCTTATGTCCCAAGCAATTTAATTCTGTTAACCCCATAATGGGTGGAACTCTTATAGTGTTGCGTCAGTTTTTATTTCCTATATTAGTACGTTCTAACATTGTTTTGCAGATGTTTCTGAATTTCCCGCGTTTCAATGGTATTTTTCCTACCCTCTTTATTTAAACGCTTTGAGGACAAAGCATGCTTTTTGTTGGGGGGCATAGAAACACGTGTAATTAAGACATCTGTTAGGATAGAGATATGTATAATGTGCACTTGTTTTCTAGTTAAAATTTGAAAATTCAAAAATATAAAAAAAAAAAAATATGCTATACACTTAGGAATATTGGTATTGTTTTCTTCCTCCATGCTCTTAACAATCTAGAAGTCTCACGTAGCTGTTGCATCAGAATAATTGTTAGAAACTTAGGTTAATATGTATGTAATAATCTTTGCATCTATCTATAAATTTATTACATGAGTATCTATGATTGCTAGCAAGAAGTTTTGAAATCTAGGCTAGAGTACTTATTCTACAAATCCCGTGGAGAATATAGCCTAAAGCCTTATATGAGCGAAACATTTGAGAAATGACACAAGGGAGAAGTAAAATCCGGATAGAGAAATCACACGTCCACTTGCTTGATAACTAAACCATATCCTAAGCGAGAATTTAGGCCGCTCTTTGGATCGATATAGCGAGAAATTCAAACCTATGAATTATGTTCCACTAGTCGCCCCTCCTCGAGCCTTTCTTTAGCCTTCCATAAACCACAATTCCTTTACCCCTCGTTACAAAAACAAAACAAAATAAAAAAATCAACCTACCCAATTTAGAATAAGTCCGAGAATAGAATGAGGAAGAAAGAAGAAGAGAAAAACCCTGTGTAAACAAAAATTAGTTAGTTGCTTTAAAATAAAGAAAAGAAGTTTCCATCCAAAGAGAAAAAAAAAAAAAAAAAAAAAAATAGAAATAAATAAAAAACCAAAAAAAATAGAATAAAAGGGAGTCAAAGGCCAAAGAAAAGAAAAAAAAAAGAAAAAATATGGCTAAGGATGGAAACAAAGTGTGGAAGCAAAAGTAATTAACAAGGTTTTTCTAAGTTACATAATATGAAGACTCTATTATCTCGGACTTGTCCTTTTGAATATCCATTTCCTTCCTTCTTAAACCATCTCCTAATCCCCAAGAACACCTAATAAAGACCTCTAGCTCAATTAGGAATAGGTTAGTGTGATAGTAAGTGGCGGATGTGTTTGATCGACCGGCTTCCTTGATGTCATTGAGATTGTAAGGTAAAGTGTGCCCACTGCATTAATCTGGAGTAGATGTAAACTTGAGTGGAAAAATCAGAGAGGTTTTGTCTTGACATTTATGTGAGGACTTACTTAAGGACGCTTATTCCGAAGTTCTCGAAAACAAACCTCTTTGAACATTTCATAGTATTACTCATTGTTATATGTTTATTGTAGATGATTGATTATTATGCATATATTAACTTAGGTTTTTGACTGTTATTCTTATGTAATTGCTAAAGAGATGTATAGATAGTTGAGCATGAATAAGGAAACAATAGTTTTATTTTCTTAGTCATTGTAGTATAGATGAAGTTTGTGAGTACCTTCACTGGAAAACTCTCACGAGGCTATAACTCGTCCACTAGGGAATTCCTAGTGGTTTAAGGCCTTGTTGCATATGGTCAATGCAATCGCACTCAGCGAAACGAGAGTAGTTAGAACTCCATTTTTGGTCACTTATTCTAATTTCTCATCTTTGCTTGAGGACAAGCAAAATGCTGTTTGGGGGTGGTTTGATAAGAGCCCAAAACTGTAGTTTTAACCCCTTAATAATCATACTGTTAGACCAATTATGTGAATAATAAGTAAGAGTTAATATCGATTACGTGTTTCTATGCATTTCAGGCTTCAAAGTCCATTATGTGCGTAAATGTGCCACTTTAGCGAGATAAAGGAGCAACGGTCAACAACAGAACTTCCAAATGCCATATCTTTGGACTCGGACATCGGATTGAGGACCTACCTTATGTCAAAACGACCGGCTCGGAAAGAGCTTTCCAATGGTCCAAGCCTTGACCCAATCAGAGGAGCAGAAGTGGATGAAAAGTCTGTGGAAGCCAACTGCAGCTGAAGAGGCCTTTTTGGACTGAAAGAATTGGGTTTTGGGCCTGATTCTCTGGCCCAAACCATGGCTCCAAGCCCATGCACGAATTTTGGATCTGGATGTATAAAACAAAAGCTTAGCTCTTTGTTAATGGTAGCTAGTTAGACCTAAATTAAGATATAGAATTATAGATCTAGTTTTATTAATTAAATTAAGTTTTAGTTCCATTTAAATTCTTGTTTTAGATTAAATCTCTGAATCATTGTTCTTGATTGATTAGATAAATAAAATAGATAGTTTGTCAATTTCGAATTTGTCATTTCCATTCTAGATCTAATTTCAATTCTTGTTCTTGTTTCATTCCAGCCATTAAATTAGATTCATTATTGTTCAAATTAAGTAAATCTAAATTTCTTACATTACGTTTAGTTTAGATTCAATGGGAAATGTTAGATTGATGATTCAAGGCTAAACCTCCATTAGAGGGGTTGATGAAGCCTTGATGAAAACTTAGTTGTTTAGTATAGAAACGCGTTGTAGCATCTATTCCACTCTAGAAGGTCGCGTGTTTAGCCATGAGAATGGGTGGGCGACCTCACATGCTAGTTAGTACTTGGTTGAAATGCCATGAACACTAGGGATTAGACTCGAATTCTTGCCGCGGAAAACGTAAGAATCGAGATACCACAATCTGTACTAGGTCATTAAGTTGGATTCGAGGTGGATTCGATTCCCCCTAATTCCTTTATCTAGAGTCAAACAATAGTATTTCCATAGCATTTGTAGTTAATTTCTAGTAATCATCTTAATTAAGTATCGTAGTATAATATTTTAAGTAAAAGCTCTCATTGACTTAAGAGCGACTAGTTAGACTTAGAAAACAATCCATGCTAGGGAACTAGGAGTGGAACGAACTTCGTACTCCATTTAGTGCAATTCGCATTGAGAGTAGAAGATTTGATAATTGAGTATAAAAGAATAGTTTTAGTTTACTTACATTTTGAATTCATAGTTCATTTCGTAGGTAAACTATTCATTTCGTAGTTATCAGATGGTGGGGACATAAGTTACCTTA
This sequence comes from Coptis chinensis, assembly GCF_015680905.1. Lineage (NCBI taxonomy): Eukaryota > Viridiplantae > Streptophyta > Magnoliopsida > Ranunculales > Ranunculaceae > Coptis > Coptis chinensis. The sequence continues at coordinate 76,992,725 of NC_141463.1, read as the reverse complement.
GGCTCTGCAAAATCTTATCCTGGTTCATAGACAATCTTGTTATCAACTTTCTTGCCTGACCTCAGAGTGGTGACAACATTAACTTGTTCATTTGACTGAGTAATCTCCAGGTTATCCACCTGCAGGACACCTCTTCCTTTCGAATTTGGCTCCGGCTGGCTTGGTAATGCTCCTTTTGATCTCTCTGTCAAGGCGGCAACGATTTGCCTTATTTGACCTTGAATGACACTAAAGTTATTCTCCAACTTCTGGGTTCTTTGATTTGTCTGTTTCAGCTCATTGACAATGGTGGTGATAACTTCTTCCAGATGTGGGATAAGCGCTTTTTGCTCGACCGAGGCGTAGGGCAATATATCCACTCATAAGATCCGGTACTAACTCTCCGCTTGTTTGTGTTAGCTTGATATTACCGGGTTTCGTATGATTGATTGATTTTGTATGGTTCTTTGGCGGTTTTAGAACCGACATCTTGGTTATTCGAACCGATTTGGTCGATTTTGGAATCCTGGAGGAAAATTCCTCTGATTTGTATTTTGTGGCTTCCAATAATTCTGTCCCTGATTGAACTAGTTATTTCTTCCTAAAGACTTGATACTACATGCCTCTGCATTAGTATCTAGATAGTACGAACACTCTTCAGTGGTGTGGCCTTTATCAGAGCATAGCTCACAAATGGCATAATAAGGCTTGGAATGCTGAGGTTTAGCTTGGAAATTGTTTGCTTTTGGAGGATTCATGGAGAACTGATCAAACTTCTTGTTTAGAGTTTCAAGTCTTGTTGATAGGCTTGCCATAATTGATAGCATCGTTTGATTTGGGTTTTCTTGAATTTGGTTGCCAAATTGCTTCGGCAACCCCTCCACTCTAGCTACGTCCTCGTTGCTAGTACTTCATTGTTGAGTGTTTTCAGCTAAATTCTTGAGAAAGTTGTAGGCTTCCTCTCCATCCAATAATGTAAACTTACCTTGATGCATTGACTGTATCATCTGCTTGTTCATAGTAGAAAATCCTCAAAAGAAAAAATGAGCCAGTGTGCTCTTATCATAACCATGATGTGGACATGAGATTAGCAGATTATTGAATTTCTCCCAGCTTTGATGATATTCTTCAGTCATCTTCCCTTTGAAATTGTTGATGGCTTGCTGCATGACATTTGTCTTCTGGGGTAGGTAGAACTTGTTCATAAACTTTGTTCTCAACTTCTCCCAGTTGTTGATTGAATTGATTGGCTGTGCAGTTAACCATTCGGATGCTTTACCTTCGAGTGAGAGTGGAAAAATAATTAACTTGATACTCTCATCCCTAATATTCTGGTTCTTGAAAGTTCTGAGGACTGATAGAAATTTGTTCATGTGAACATAAGGCTGAACATTGTCTGAACCATTGAACTTTGGAAGCATATAGATTACTGATGCTCTAAGTTCAAATGGGTTAGCTTCTGTCTCTGGAAAAACAATACTGCTGGGTGGGTCTCCAATGATTAGCGAATAGAAATCACACAACTTCTTCCTCTGTTGTGCTTGCATGGGTGGGATAGCTTCGGGATTACTGGTGTCCAAAACACCTCTATCATTGTGTGCGGCCATTGTAACAATCTCGTCTAGTATTCTTGTGAGTCGGTTGTTGAACCTTGTCCACTGTTGTGTTCTTACCGAATGATGATATGGATGACAGGGCATACACTAGAAAATGCTATGCGAAAATGACGAAAAACTATCCTACAATGCTTGAATAATATGCAACTATTCTAAATTATACTAAAATGTAAAACTACTTTCCTTCAACTGGGTTGAGCTTTGCAGCTAGTATCTCGCCCATTGTCTAAAGTTGTCTCTTCTAGGGTTATGGTGAATCACTTGGATTGCTTAAGTACCACGGTCCACAGACGATAGTCCGTTTGTCAAGATTCAGACAAGAAACACTAGAGTTTGATGTTTCGCTGTGTTGGCTTACAACTTCAATTGTTGAAAAGGTCCTAAATGCAATTATACTAGAAAGCAATAAAACTAAACTATGATGCAACTATACTAAAAATGAAATAAAAAGAATGAAGATTCGACTAACCTGGATAGTAGATCTTGTCTTCGAGATGTCTTTCAAGCTTCTCTCTTTCTCAAAAGGATGGATGATGCAGCTAAAATTACCTCAAGATCCAAACTTATAATCTTTAAAGAAAATGTTAAACATAAACAACTTAACCCGGCAACGGCGCCAAAAACTATGATTGTAGAGATTTTAGATTCTAATGCTAAACTAAACTAAATTAACTAAACTATTGAGAATTTATAAGAGAGGGAATTCAAGATATTAGAATCCACCAATACTTTTGATCTATGACCTTCTGCTTCATGGTTGTTCTTACAAGTAGACTACAATTAGGCAATCGAGCGAGTGTCGATGCCCTCTTGGACGAAACATCATTAACAATTAACTCTACTTAAGGTTGTTCCTATGTTTATGCTATTAATATCTTCTTTCTTTCTATGTAAGCTCGGGCAGCCCTTCAATGTATTACCGAGAGCAACATCAAGGAGTACTTCCTAATAGGGCGGCCATTCAATGAATCACCACTTAAGGCAAACACAAACAATACTTCCCCTAGGCAGCCACTCCCTAAGCTACCCCTTCTAGGGCAACACAAAAAATACTTCCCTAACTCTAAAGAACTATACTACTAGAAGAAAAGTAAAGAACACTAGCATGATATTAATATTGCAAAACATAAACCCTATTCTATACTTCCATCCCTTGGTGTGGGCAATGGAACTAATAACTAAAAACATAAAGAAGTAACCTGATTGAAGAATACCATGAACCAGAAGAATCATTAAACCTTAAGCATCGGCTCTATCTCCTCCCTTGAAGGAGAAGATTAGCCTTCCATAAAAAAGGAAGAACACGAAGAACGAGAAAAAGAAGAGTCGAAGAACATAAGACTAGAAAGACTAACTTATTAAGACTCGGTTAGTTAAAACCGAATCTTTTATTATTAATTTATCTCTGCCTCAAGTTCTAGAGACAAGAGTACAAGTGAATTGGCAAATTACATGAGGCATTTAGGTCATCTATTTATGGGGGTTACAATGAGTTCTAGAAGCATTCCAAACTGCCATTTGTTTTCTAATACAAATCAACTTCTTTCAGAGTCCAATTTCGTCTCCAAAACTGAGAAGGAATTGGCTACAGTGTTGTTTCATGCGTCTGGATGCACGATAGTCGTGTTTCAGACACGAGACTCTATTTTTCCTCTTTTGCTCTATCCTTCTTTCCTCTTTTGCGGGTTTTGGTCCAAGCAACAAATCCTTTGGCCTTGGGCTTCCAAATAGGCTTTAAAATAGGTCCAAGTCACATCTTTAATAGCTTCAATTCCTTGACCTTCTCCATGATTGTCCACGGGCTTCCCATGTTATCCTTAATGCTCCGAATTGCTGCTGTTTTACCCATTTTTCTCTAATATTCCACAAAACTCTCTTTTTCACCTGTATAATCATAAAACTTAACTTACAAACACTATTAGTCCACTAAGATGGCTAAACAAGAGGCATAATCGAGAGTTAAATTGCACTTTTTGAGCACTTATCACTCTCCTATTGTGCCTGTTGTGTCTGGATTTTGTTTCAATTATCAATTAATAATAGACACCTCTAGATATAACCTCTTTGCAGGTTGGTCGTAATATAATGGTATGCTCAAACTGTGATACGTAGCTACCCTTCACATCACATAGAGAAGGGTAAGGCTATAACGAAAGACAAACAAAAAGAAAATTTCATTAGTTGTAATTCTAATTGAAAAGTGATTATAACACCCTAAAATGTCCCATCAACTTATAATGTGCTAAAAAAATATTTCCAAATATAGAAAGTTTCAAACAATTATATCTTAAAAGATGGAGATTTCGGCAAGAAATACAATAAACATTGACCGAAGGAGCCAACAACTTCTCTCTTAATCAGAAATTAAAACTTGATTAATAGAGTACGCCTGGAGCAAAGTGACCTTTTTGTATATTTGTGCAAACATAATTTATCCCTTAGGATTTTGGATTGATACTTGTAGGAAACAACACAATTTAATATGGAGGAACCACTACCGTTAACAATTTAGCTGTCATGTGGAATACTTGAACAATGCCAGAGTCATAGAGATTCTTGAGTGCCATAAGGTATTTCGACTCCCCAAGGCGGTCTAAATAACGTCTGCAAAAGGCCAATGTCGAGAAGTGCTTATTTATTGTTGCGAGCAACTGCTTAGCTCTAGGCAACCTTAATGGTACATGTCCAACATCTAAAAATTTCATATAGTGGCTGCACTCTAAATCTTCTCTAACATACCCTTTACCTGTACATGAAGACAATCAAGAACCATTATATAAAAATAACTGGTGCAAGAGCCACATTTTCATTTATGTATATATGCAATGCTATCCCCAATCTAGATCTTAGCTATCTAAAACAGCAGCATCACCTGTCGATGCAAAAGTTTCAATAGCAAAAAACTCCCCTCCTCCATCTTTTGCTCCCCCTCCTTTTACTATAGGCACAAATTTTCCAAAGATGGATTTGATAACGCCTATCTTTGTGGCCATTCAAGTTCCGAATGCTTTTAACTACCAAGAAGCATAACCACTTTCTATTAAGTATTAACATGATTTTTAGATTCATTATATTATATGCCAAGTAAGGTATGAAGAACATAAAATACACATAATCAGGTACGATACTCTAATTATGAACCCTAAATACACATAATTACCAGAAACAGAACCACCAAATTATTTAATAATTGGATTATTTTCTAATCAATAACCTAGCCTTACTAGGAACTTAAAAAACTTACTGATGTAATAGGCACATAGAGTGTGAGGATATTTTAGTATTTTTTATTATTATTATGTTTCAGGCCATGTTGGTCCAAGTCTAAGTCCAGTATTTCAGGTCCAAACTCATTCGGCTTAGGTTAGGTTTGAGGAGGTTAGATTTTAGTATAAATAGAATAGGTGCCTCCATTAGTTCTTAGGTTGTTTTTCGTTCAATTATTTGATTTATAAAAGATTATTATTTCACGAGTGATTTTATTAAAGATTATTCTTATTGAGTGAATTGTTCATTGATTGAAGCTTCCACCAATCATAGTTCACATCACTTACTAATTAAACAACTCGAATGACAATAAAAAATATAAGTACCCTCGTATCTATCCTTAATGGCATTATAGCAAACACAACCCTGTAGAATGGTACATAACTCCATAAACATGGGCCAGCCGCTGACACTTTTGTTCATATTTGCAAAACCACCGCCACCGATAATACATAATTTCTATGTATGCATCATTATTGGTTTTTAAATAGTTCCCTTAACAAAAGCTAAAATCAGCTCAATGATCTAAGAAAAAAAAGCACTACACCAAGTATTATCATAATAGCATCCAAATACATAGTGCAAGTAATAAAGGCATTACTTCACCAAAAAAAAGTAATAAAGGCATTAAGATTTTAAATCTACTATAAACGACTAGAAATATGCAGTAACAATCTCCAAACATAACAACTGTACCTTGAAAGACCTTTCCATTTATTTCAACCTCATATGATTCCATGACCTCCTGGATTGCAGCGCCGACATCACACAAACGTACATCTATTCCAGCTTCCTTCATGATATAAGAGAAACACCACATAACAGATAAGATGTATGGACATTAATGTAGAGCAGAATAAATTACGATGTATGAGCATATTGCTGTCATTAACCTTAATAATTACCATCCATAAGACTAGAATATGCAATGCAGTTTACTTTCAGAGCTATAAACTGGAAGAAGAAAAGGTACTACATACTAATTTCAAGTTCATATATGCATTCATTGTGCAGTGATACACCTAAAACGTATAAAACAGAAATAAGTTGAGTGGCTAAGGTTTTACGCACTGAAATGTTAGTTATTTTTTTTATGTAACATTCATTATGTAAGTAAATATGCAAGGATGAGATGATTATTTAAGTGTTCAAGAAGAATTCATTGCAAGATCAAACATTATCAACCAATGTAGTATTCAAAGACTGTAGAGAAATGGGATACCTTAATTCCAGTATTGGTTGCCTCTCATGATGCCTCAAGTAACGGATCAAACATGGGATTAAAGGCTACTGTAAATGCAGAATCAACTATATGTCCTGGAAACATTAGGAATAGAAACAATGATAATTAATCTGAAAATCAAATATCTAATTGCCAAAAAAAAAAGGAAAACCCGTAAATATGAGTAACTTCCTTTGATCAGGTCCAACTAGCAACAGAAGAAAACTTCTGCCACATAATCATGATAGACTACTACAAGAATATAGCCTCGCCTCAATTAGATGAACTATGAGAATTAATAATGGATGACGACACATAATAGGTCAGATTTAACATCTCATATTGCTTGCTAAAAAAAGTATAATCCTGAGCTAACACCATCAACTTGAGTTCCAAAGTCCAACTTCATAACATCATCATACCGAGCACGTTTTATCTCCGAATTTGGGGTCCAATGAGCCGCAACCCCGAAAAAGTGTTTTTCATAAAGATATATGTATAAAGGACATATTTTCAAATAAATGGAACTTCTAAAAGAAATAAATTACCAATTTAACGAACATCCTGTGGGAAATGCAATCCCTGCTTGTAGACCATTCTCTGATATTAATTTACGCATTGAATTTTCCAAAGTTTCACACAAGTCAATCATCAGCATTCCAGGTCTTATAATAATCCTCATATATTTCCGGACTTGATAGGAGGATATCAAAATACAATTCAAATGCATGTTACAACCAAAGTCATAAGCATCAAAACTAATAAAATAAGTAAATCACTACAAACACTTATATGTCGTGGATCACTACACAATCTTTATTTATTTATTTATTTATTTTTTTGCTTGGCAAAGTAAAATATCATTAATAAGGGGAAAGTGGTCTGAGAAGGCCTACATTACAAGTGAAACGAAACAACAAAAAACATTTACAAAAACTAGAAGTATTCAAAATTTTGAACTCAACCTGTTGATGAACTTCGGCAGCCTGATGAACTGCATTATGTATTGGTTTTTCCAGGCGATCCAGTTCCCTTTTTTCTTCAGATGTAGTCCTCCACACATTACTAATGAGAAGCCATAGGACCAAGGAAAAAAGAAAAAGAAAACAATCAGTGCTCCCACATTGAACCAAAAAGTTTATCACAATTCTTGAAAATATACCTTCAAGTGTATCACAATTCTTGAAAATAGAACCAAGAAGACAACTACTTACTCGTCTTTATATTGCTGAATTTCACCCTCTAGGACAATCCCCAGATGAGAAAAGTTCAATAACAGGAATAGGAGGATCGGTCTGCTTGAGAGTCTTTTTTTTTTTTTCCTGTAAAGGATTGACAAAATTATATCACTACAAGCATAACAATTTACACCCAAAAGAACAACCCATAAAAGAAATTGGTACTGACTTGCTTTTGCTTTTCTTCTTTTTCCTTTTTGTAGATTTTGCAAAAAAAAAAGTGGAGAAGAAAACAAATAAAAATCATATACCTAAAAAGTTTAAATGATATTAGGTCTAACAAAACTACGAGTCAATAAAGAGGGATGGAGGGAGGAAAAAGGGAATTAGTTAGTTACACTAATATAAAAGAAATGGCGTGCAGATTCAATGTCAAGAAACACGTACATTTCTTTTGCCCATTAATCCCTGACCGAATAGGGTTAGTCGCTCGTCATTTTGGACCAACTAAGGATTGATTCCAGATTTATTGTCAATAGTATATATATAAATATTCGGTAATCCCCTATTAGTAGATATAAATATTGCTTTGTTTTGTATATCATTGTGGTGCAGTAGTGCTTTGGTGACAATATCTCAAGCATGAGGGAATAAGTTCTCGTGGCAAAGTATAACAAGAATGATGGGAAGGTTTTGCCTTTTGGAAAGAAACTATGAAGTATAAAGAAGTTTTTGCTATAAATCAAATACAAGGTTGGTTATGGCGTAAAGGTCTTGTTTTGGAGGACAATTGTTTGAAGAAGAACTTTGAGATAATCTACAAAACTACATCATGACATATACAAAGTACTTCTGTAGTTCTAGGTGAAAGGGAAGTAGTTGTATGGAGTGATGGGCATTAATCATTGGATATTGAGTCGGAGAGAACTGAGGTAGTTATCTCATGTTGTAGCCAAAAAAAGAGAGGTAGTTATCTTACTTGTTGAGCTACAGGATAATGAAGACAAATGGGGGTTTGCAACATCAAGGTTTTTACATCCAAATATTGCTTCAAACCAGAAGATGATATGAACCGCTATGGAGAACATTTTTTATTTTTATTTTATATATAGGGTTTAGGGTCCATATACAATACTTTTTATACAATAGTATACAATGGCCTATATCTCACTCTACAAATTTATTTACGACTTGATTTTTTGTGGATGTCATCTTTCCACCACGGATAACAACCCTACAAAAAATGGGCTCATTTGAAAATTTCTAAAGATGCCAAAATAAGGTTGCAAAATTTTAAATCCTGACAGTTGAAAAAAATCACATTTTAAAATCAAATTTTGAAAGGGGTGGAGATTTCGAAATGAGCTCAAATTTTGTGGATATGACTTTTAGAGTGATAAGATCATACCCACAAAGTATTAGCTTTTAGTTCAACTTAAAAAAGGGTGTTGCGTCAAATGTTATACAAAAAGTGCTGTGTATTGATCTCTCCTTATATATATACAACGCTGCTCTTAGAAGTACATATTTATTTTAAGTTAAAATAAGTACGTACGCAAAACTTCACCTAGAAAATAAATTCAAATATGATTTTTTGAAGATATGATGTACACACCATAAAAATCATCTCCACAAAATTTCAGCTTATTTGGATACATCTAACTTAGGCAAAAGATGATTGCAAAAACTCGACATTTCTAGACCGTTGGATTTTTTTTTAAAGATGACAACAATTTTAATTTAGGTTAGATATTTCCAAATGATCTGAAATTTTAGAGAGATGATTTTTATGGTGAGTATATCATATCCACAAAAAAATTAGGCTTCAATTTATTTTCTAGGTGAAGTTTAATTTGCGTATTTATTTTAAGTTAAAAATCTAAGGGCAGGGCTGTGTCTATATTTGGGGTGGTTCATATTAAAGGGGTCCTTTTTAAGGCAACACAATTAATATATCACATTAAGTCTTGGGAAGAACCATTACATCTTGCCAAAGTACAGTAAAGTCGGTAAAACTTTTGGGTGATGATACCAGAGATCTGGGGCTCGAACCCCGCCAGCTAGGGGTGTGCATAAAACCGCTGGACCCGACAGAACCGACCAACTCGATCTGACCTGTACTACACAGTTCGGTTATCCATTTTAAACAGTTCGGATCGGTTTGAAATATTGCAAAACTGACAAAGTCGGTTCAGTGCTCGGTTTAAATCTGTAATAACCAAAATTAACCGACCCGACCCGCTGTATATTAAATTATTAATAGATTAGATTGGTAAATGTAAAAGCACATCAAATATGATATGAAGTTATTTTGTCGGGGTCTCTCCATATCTATCTATGTTTCTCTCCTTCTCTGTTTCAATTTCTTTCTTCAAATTCGAGTAGATCCCTTAATCGTCTCTGTATGGATATCAATTTCTTCTCCAATTGATAATAACTTGGTCTTCTCCAACTAAATCTCTATTCCATTCTTTAGATCTATTTCAATCTCGACTTCTTATTCAAAATATCGTCTCAGATTCATATGCCTACATTGATAAGCTTTGTTTTGATATTTGTTTCTTTTTAGTTACCAGATTTCAAATGGAGTTTGTAGATTTAATTGGTTGTTTTTTCAATTGTCAAGAAGAAGGCTTGATCATTTTACTGAATCACTTTCAATTCATTGATTTTACTTCAACTAGATTTTCAGATTCAGTTTCTTAATTGGTTAGATTTGCCAATTATTTTTTTCTTGTTGAGCTCAATCTCTGATTTTGGTAATTGAAGGAGTGATGATTTTATGAAGGAGACATTATTGGTTTGATTATTCTGGTTATATCTTCAAGTTCAAACAGATATCAAAATCACTTTCAGTTTGGAAATTTATCGGAAGTGTTTTGATTATTGAAATCAAGTGGGTCCCTTTCTCACTGACAAATTAACTCAATTAGTATTTTATTTCTTTATGAAATCATGTGGTGGCCCCTTATTCTGGAAAAAAAAAAGCACACTTTGTCGGGTCGGTTAAACCGTGTTATAGGTAGTTTTGATCGAGTAACGGTTGGGTTGTAAATTGCTCGGGTCAGTTTCCGATCGGTTTAATCAGGAGTACCGGTTCGGTTACTGCAGAATATAAACTGACAAAATCGGTTTGGTGGTCGGTTTTTATCCAAACCCGACCCAAACTGACCCGTGCACACCTCTACCGCCAGCATCAAAGAGTTACTGATAGCATGGATAGCAATCAGCCAATCACAGAGATAACCCCCCTACTATATATAGTATTCCCACAAAAAATCAGCTCAATTGGATGTCTAGCTTGGTCAAAAGAGTATTAGAATTCTGGTCGTTAGATAAATTTCGAACTCGAATAGGGTTAGACATGTTCAAAGGAGTTGAATTTTTTGGTGATGATCTCCATGTTGTGGAGATCACATCCCCATAAAATCAGCCTTAGTTCATGTGTAGGTAGGTATGTCATTTCCATGCGCACACAATGTGGCTATAAGAGAATGTGGGTCATCTCTCCCCTATAGCTGGCAAAATATTATAGAAAAATCGCCTTCATGCATTATTGGAGAAATTTGAGGGAATTTTGAATATTAGAAGACGACATACTATGAAGCTATGATAAAATAAAATAAAATTGGAAACCATCTCTTGCGGGTTGGGCAAAAATGGCCATTCTTATAGAAGCTCCACTAACGCACTCCTAGTTCAATTACTAGGTTGCATATACTCTTGCATCCCCAGACATTGAATTCTGGTTCCGTCCTTGGATAAGAGGACATTTTAATTAGGTGGGACAGTATAATTTTCGCATAGTATCGATACTCGGATAAAATAAAATATTTCTCAGAGATCATTTATCCGGAACGGAGCAAGTGACCTAGTGTTAGGGGAGCAAAAAAAGCAACAACAAAATTCGAGTTCTCTTAAACTCTCCAACGTTCATGCAATCTCTCTCTATCAAATATTTCTACAGTCTCCTAATAAAGTTCATCTCTATTCTCCTTTGTAAATCTCCAGTAAAATTCTTTAAGAAATCATCAGAATCTCTATTACTTCCAAATTCCCTCATTGATTTGCGTTGTTGTTAACAAAACCAACTTCTACAAGTTTGATTATATTATTGATCTAATCTTTGCTTGTTCCTCACCGCTTGGCGGTTTACTAGTATGCTAATAGTTCAAAGAGCAGAAATGGGGCATTTGAGAACATAAATTAGGAGTAGCATTACACACAAGTACAATAACCAAATGCATTAACATTCGGCGATGTCATGGGTACTAGTACTCAAGACAGTTTTTCTCAACGAGTATAATACCAGTATGCGATCCATAATTCCAAGGAGGTGAATGCCTTAAACATATAAGTTGTTCACATTATTGTGCTACTGCTACCCCATAATCCCATGAGGGGGGAAATGCTTTTTAAAGTTAAGGGAATCTCAGCCACCCAAAAACGAAAAACATTTGTTAGCCATGTTATAAAGACTGAAATGCAATAAGTTCAATTGAACCGATAAAGATACTCTAATCCAACAGCTTGCAAGTCGAGCATAAAAATTATTAAGAGAGTAAACTACTCATGAGAAAACAAATGAGCTGAAGGGATATAATAGGGATAGGAAAGAAGCACCTTGTGATTCCTCTAATGTTGAGGCATCTTCTCCTCCTTGTCTGTCGTTTCTGTCAACCTTGGCAATCCCATTTGTAGGTGCTGATGTTCCTCCAGGTCCTTGTGTCTTGGAGTTTTCATTTGTATCATCTGAGTTCTATTGATATAATGCCAAAAAAGAAAAAAATAGTTATTTTTTGGGTTAGAAAAACAACATGAATAATGGTAAACGAATGACAGAGTGAAAAGCTTAATTTGGGTACTTGCGTTTTGTGTTCATATGGCAGATGCATACTGGTAAATTATTATCGTTATTATCACGATCAAGCTGCTTATGATGGTTGTTGTTGTCAAGTTGCAAGGCTTTATCAAAGTCCAAAGGAAGTTCTCCTCCTATCGAATCTTGTTCAGTTTCCATTCTGTTGGGTATCTGTAAAATTTCAGCTATTATTTGATTAATTAAATTAAATATCCTTCTACAGAATATTGCTGATAGTGAAATTTGGCTATATTTTGTTTTGTGAAACCTTAAACGAAAAGAATTTGATGAAGTCCGCAACAAGTATCATGAACGTTAGCAAACCCAAAGAAACAATTAATATATAATATGATGATCCATAGTAATTAAACGATAAAGAATCGAATTACTATTATAATAAGTTAAAATATTTTATTATTATCACTTATTATTGTATCAGTCATTATATTATATATAGTTGAGAGTTCAGAAGAGATGTTCCAAAATCGCGAAAGAGAAAAGAAAAGTAGAATACAACTACAGTGAGTAGTGGAGCAACTCAATAATATTAAACCCTCATCGATTGTCGGACATTGCAAGTATAAACCACTACAGATTGAGATAATGACAATGTACGCTGAAACCCTAAATTTGCCTTGCTCTTCTTCTTCTTCTAGCATGCGAGCGAGAGAGAGAGAGAGAGAGAGAGAGAGAGAGAGAGACCCTTTACCTCGATCGATACTATACGTTGCGCCCTATTATTAGGGTTTAAGTGCAATTCACCTTTGATATGGGCTGCCCCTCAAGAAAGAATAAAAGGTTATTTAGGGTTTGGTTCTTGCAATAATATATCATAATAGATTAGAAGTTAAAACTACAATACGATACCTTCAAGAAGGAGAAGTAGCATTATCATGCTGGCATTAAGGAGTGGAGGAATAATAGGTCCCAATACAAAGCCGGGATGGATGACTACCACATCCAAACTAGTATCTTTGGTGAACTCCCATGCAGCCTTCTCCGTAAACCCACTAAAATTAAAAACTAACAATAAAATCCTTGTTCAGTTCAATAGAATCACTTTTGAATAATTTTGGTAAAGTAGAACACATTAATTAGTGGGTAGTGATTTACCAAAATTTTCACATCGAATCACATAAGTTTCTTTCCTAACAACCTCTCAACCATTCTAAGTTTCTAATAACAATCCTGTAACAACGATCCATGAACACATATAAAAAGGATAATTGTATGTATAATCAGCACGTTTGTTGAAAAAAAAAAAAAAAAAAAATGAGAAAGAAAAAGAATAGAAATTGGATAGAGAACTTGCAAAAAAAAAAAAAAAATCAATAAAATTGGAAAAGAAAACTCATACCTTAAGACTGAAGTAGAAGAAAATTGGGGATTTGCTAGAGCATATTAGAAGAAAATAAGAAGTGTTACAGTCGGGGTGGGGAATTGATTGGCAAAGGTATTTTGAGTTCGATGATTTTTTTTTTTTTTTTTTTTTTTTTTTTGTTGGGGTTTACCTTTTCTCGTGAGTGGAGAAAGCCGACACAAAAAAAAGTAGATGAATGGTTGAGTTTAGGGAGGAGTCCGATTGTTTTTTTATTTCTTACCTAAACTTCCGATTTTATGAAACTTTCACAAACTTCCATTTTTTCCTTCTGATTTATTGTAATTAGTCTTGACACGTAGACACTCTAGCAACGCTTCCTCAATAGAGCTATAATATATATACTAGCCATGCAGCCCGACCTGTGGTCGGGCCTGCTATTTCAAAACCTATTATGTCTAGCATGTTAATTTTCAGGGTTTTAATTTTGGTTGATGTGCTTAATGCATAAGCCCATTTGTATAATGAACACGTGGTAACATTTTCACCAGTTGTTTGAGTTATTCGACATAATAGCAAATCTACCCGCCGATGGCTGGGTTTGCTATACATTTCTTGTTAAATTAGTAATAATTAGTAACAAATAATAACAAACCATCATTAACGCCAAGTGTAAAAATTTATCTATTTAATTATTTTTATAACGTTGTTATCATCCGTATCTGGTTATGTACCCATCCATATGCAAGCATAATTTTCAATGAAAATAACAATAATAACACTAGATAACTGCTAAGTAGTGGGGGGGGGGGCATGAGCGGAGGGTGGAGAAGAGAGATGGAGAGATGGGTTTGTGGGTGGGAGAGAGAGAGAGAGTTAGGGTTTGGTTGAGAGGGAGAGGGAAGGAAAGAGGGAGAGGGAGAGAGAGAGAGGGATAGGTGAGGACAGACAGACAGAAACCAACCAACTTAGTTTTTGTCCGCATAACACCCCCCCTTTGCCCAAATCGTTCACTTCACTCACTTGATAATTCTACAATGTATGGTAACAATAATAACACTTCACCACTAATGATATGGTAAGTATAAAACTCTTGGACTTTAGATCATTACATATTAATTAGTAGGCCAAACATGTCATTCAGACACTATATAAATTACAAACAATGAGTCAAAATTATTCCATCCTTCAACTGAGATGATTTCAGTTGTGGATGTGTATGAAAAGTAACTCTAGGAAATGACCAAGCTATACCCTTCCAGTCTCCTCCCACATTGCAATTGACAAATGAATAGCTTGAGTTCTCATTGATGGATGCTCTATATTCATTCTGGTACTGGACTTGCCATAGAACTGCACATTGAACTCAACTCCACAATGACAATAATTCTGTGTAGACAAATTTGACAGATAAAAAAGAGATAAATATAGTGAACAAAGCTAGAACTCTTGTATACATGATCATAAGAACCAACAATATATAAAAACAAACAGATGAGACTGCCAAACCAAATCAGTAACTTTGAGGAAGTGCATAAATAAACCAAATACTTGCAATGGCAAGTGATGGTCGATATCTATTTGTTTGCAATGAAGGCGGTGCTAGAAAGCAACAATCTATTGTTATGATCATAATCAACTTAAAAAGAGCCATTTAATGTAACACAATACATTTTTGATTTTAACTATTTTTTACTACTTTCATTAAAGACTCTCGTTTGGTTCTCATTACATATGCATTCAAGCATCATAAGACAACTATTGACTAATTGAAATAAAATAGAAAAGACTAATTTTGAAGTAAGATATGTACCATTGGAGAAATGGACTGAGTATAAGGTCTTCCTAAATGGTCACATGGTAAGTCATATAAATTTCTTAGATAGTTTTCCTAAGTCAACATAAATGCCACTATATTGTCCAATAGGAAACCTTATATGCATATGGACATCATTTACGCAAAAATACATAAAACAATGAAATAAGGTGTATGTTTATATATATATGATTGCAGTGTGAGTTGTTTCTACCTACATACTATTTTTTTAAAGTAAAAACTGAAGCACATTAGTATATAAATGAGTCCGAATTTGTGGACAAGTCTGTCCACAAACAGCAATTTCTTATTGGTTAACAGTGTTTTTGGGCACTTTTAACAGTTTTTTTGGGCAGTTTAATAGTTTTTTCGGGCAGCACTCCACCAATCACCAGCTGCTGTTTTGTGGACAGCAAATAGTTGCTTGTCCACAAACATATTTCGTATATAAATTAGTACCTAGGTGGAAAGAGAAACATACCTTTTGATGGATCAGCAGGCCCAAGCAAATCAAGATAGTCGTATGCTTTTACTAGTAATGAACCAAAGACGAGCTTGCTCAATAGAATTCCTAGATGATTGTGAAGTGGAATGATCGATGAAGGTGACGCACAAAATATTCCTATCTGCAAAATAGTTTTCATGTATTTCACCGAGCCTACCATATGTCCTTTTTTTTTCATAGCTGGGTTCCAGAAAGGAAGAGAACTACTCAACTACACTTGCCTTTTGAACTAATAATATTGGATGATAGAATTAAAAGTTTTAGTCTCAACAAAAACGAACGTACAATGAGTCATCACTTGAGAAATACCCTGAACCCATATAAAATGCTTTAAAATCCATCGAAAATGTCAACTCTATTAGTAACAGGTACATACTATTGTTAACTGATGATTTAAAAAAGAAAAGCACAAAACTACTTGTCATTTGTATCAACATGTTACATTAGCCTTGATTTACTGAAAGGGAGTTATACAAAGAGGAAGAGCTTCCCTTGAACCCATGATGGAGCAGAATTTTGTTCTTGAGATATAAATACACGTAAGGCTGTTGTTTGAACCAATGAATACGTCACATCAGTTCGTAATGAAGGTGTCATGAAGAAACTGTAAAAGTACCTCAATTACTGTTATTCTCTTCAAAAGCAATGAGCATGCTTGAAATCTGACATGTATTAATCTGGGTAAATAAGAATGTACCTTGAAATTTGTCACATCAATTTCGATTAATTAGAGAAAAATAAAAGAGCATAATATGACGTACATTAGAAAATGTGAAGAATGGGAAGGCTTTTTGATTGACCTTGCTCCATTACCCACCTAAACAAAAGATCCTAAAAATCATTTATTTAGTAATAAACTTTATATCATCTAGATCAATTATTTGTATGATTGGGAGTCAAACTACTTGTGGCTCACAATCCGAAGGGTTAGGATGCATTGTATTCACGAAACATTCACCAATTTATTGTCATAACCTACAAAATCGACACAAAAAATGAAAGTACTAATAAATTACAATGCAATTCATGGATTATAAGAGATTGGTAGCTTTCAAGACATACTATTTAAAAAATGATATTAAAAGGCAATAATGAGATGCATGATGACTTGAGTACATAATTACCAACACGAACTAATGAATTGCAAAAATAACAAATCAATGAAACGAAATCTCTTCAAATAATCAACACGTGCATATTCAATTAATTACTTCATACATTTCCATTAATAAAAAACAGTCGTCTCCTTACTTGAAACAGTTGGACACATCCTCCTCCATAAAAGTGCTTTCAGCTAGAAATGTCAAATAAATATGTCTGGACCCTGCAACACCACTAGGATCACTCCTATCATTTATGTACTCCATGTATCTTGGAGCATCTTCATGCAAGACTACTGCATGTTGCCCATGGGGTCTAAAACTCAATGACAAACAACAATATTATGAGATTAATATAATAAAAAAGTTACAAAAGAGGACGTCCAGAAAAAGTCAGTGATTGCACCTATCAATGAGGCGGATATTGTTTTTCAGTCGCGCAAGCAGCTTTGTCAAACTATAACCAGCTTTCCCATGCCTTTGGCTTTCAGTAAGGTACCCTTCAGCTTGAAGAGTTCTCCTATACTTTTCTTGATATAACAATGGTAGGGAGGCAATTGACACAGGGCAACCTCTTCTAGATTTCAAAAGCTCGGTGAGTTCCAACTCCAGCTTTTCAAGAGACCTAGGTAGGAAATGGTCATCAGTCATAAGATCATTAGACTTTTGACTAAATATCTGGGAGAAGCTATTTGGTACAGGTTGGCCATGGAAGTAACTATAGTTACTTCCATGCTTACAGAACCCCTTGTTGAAGTAATGACAAGCTTTCACATGGAACTCAGGCAAGCTGGGAGACCGCTGGCTAGTTCTAGCACTCATATTGCCCAATGTTCCATCTGGGTAGAAGAAATTGCTTGAGAAATCATGTC
Source organism: Coptis chinensis (assembly GCF_015680905.1). Classification (NCBI taxonomy): domain Eukaryota; kingdom Viridiplantae; phylum Streptophyta; class Magnoliopsida; order Ranunculales; family Ranunculaceae; genus Coptis; species Coptis chinensis. Next base: position 76,974,991 of record NC_141463.1, on the reverse strand, counting down.
CACTATGGTTAACAACATCCAATTGATCCTCCAAGCTCAAAAATTGTGCTTGGTTATGGAACCGATAGTCATTAGAAATCGTATCCGAGTAAGCAGGAGAAATAAAGTCCATATTATGAAGTGGTTGTTGATCGACCATCACTAACGGATCCCAGTAAGGAGGAGCAACACGTAGAGTAGTAGGAGAAGAGAACGGATGGGATGAAGCTTGGGAAAACGGAGTGAATTGCAAAGGGAGATCAGAAGTGGGTACCGGATTAATAGAAGCAGGGGAGGGATTGGTGCTGAGATTCCAGGCTTTGGAGATAGTCCAAGCTCAAGTTTGGCTTGGGTAATTAATGATGGAATTGAAATGTCAGGGCCAAAGGCCACCCGAATCATATCTCTTTCGCCATTGTCTTGTAATAAAAGATACCCAATGATCTTAGAAACATGGTCAGGCTCTAAAGTTTGAATTCTATCGTAAATAATTTTTGTAGCCTCTGTGAAATCCATTTTACATTGATTCCCTGTGTATACAGAGCAAGGAAATTTAGAAGATGAATAATGGAGGACGCACTAACAATAATATTGCGACATAACATTCAGCAAGGAAAGAAACAAATTCATAGTAATAGCCATTAACAAATATACCAAGACTATATATTGCAGATCAAATTTCTTTCCATGGGGAAAGTGGGTACCTGTTTGATCCCTCCAGAATGTAAGAGATATAACAAAAAATAACTAAATTGGAAGCTAAGGGAGAACAATTTGATTGTCCAACTCACGTGGATACAACAACTTACTATAAAAAATCAAGTAGTTTAACATTATGTTCGATCATCAACCAAGATACGGAAAACAAAATGGAGCTTGAAAGAAGCCTAACATGACACTGACAGACATACTACCTTAATTCTTTCTGCAAGGATGTTTAGCCCATATATCTTTGCAGCTCGTGCGCTGGCTATAGCTCCAGTATCTCTTAAATTGCTTGACGCTACCAACTGGTACACATATTCTCTCGTTAAGCAGGATATCATCTCACAGTAATATAAGTTAACTAAAGAGTTATAGGTTTAACACCTTCATCTCTCTCTTTTAATTGTTTAAAGAAGAAGGTCAGGGACGCTATCTACGTTAAATACTTTCAAATGGGCAAGAGTCATCCTCTCTTCCCAATTTTAGTCTCACTTTAACCCCTACTTTAATATAACTAAATGAATTTATTTTATATGTGTTGATTAGTATTGTGTTCGTCTCTTGTGATTCACTTACCTATTATCTCTCTCTCTAAAGAAGAATGGAATATGGGAAGAATTACTCTCTATGTTGTTGGTCAAGACCATAGTCATCGTTAAAGGTACTCCTCATTTCTATTTTACTTAATTTCAATTGTTTATGGGGTTCAATTTGTGTGAGAATCAGTGAGAATTTGCAAGTCTAGTGTACTGCTTAATCAACTACTGCGTTTTCACACACACTGCAGCAGTTAAAGACCAAAAGTACTAAAATAACACATAATAAAGAAGTTTGCTCCACAGAATTGTCTGTCTCTTCTTATTTCATGCCAAAATAGTAACTGGAAGAAGAGCTCAAAACATAATCATCAACTAATATCATTGATGCAATTCTTGTATGGAAGCAAACCACATGCAATTCTAGTATGGAAACTGATCAAAAGTATAACAGACTTGTATTTTATGTACTGTTCTTAGAAAATTGTATGCTAGATACTTTTCTTAGACCACATTAACACTGCTAGATACCATTTTATGGCTTAAGTTAACCTTCAGGTATGTGATAGTAGTTGTAAAACTGTATTTAACAACTTCACAGGACTTACATGGAACAGAACTTAGAGTTTATGTAAGATGAGTTGAGCACCATGTTGGGGTTGAAGAGTTAGGACAGTGTACGGTGCATGGACATAGGTGGATGAAAGCTCGAAAGAAAAACGTTGTAGGATCATGGCTATAGCCATCTTTGATTCTATCAAGGAAAAACTCTGGCCAAGGCATATCCTTGGACCCTAATCAAAGGGAAAGAATGAAACTGGATTCTTTGCAGCCTTAGAAACTCCTCCAGAGAATCTCTCTGGATTGAACTCTTCAGCATCTTCACCCCAAAGACCAAGATCACAGTGAACTAAAACTGTTTGGAGTGTGATTTCAGTGCTTGGTGGTAGAATGACTTCTCCAAGTTTCATTTTCTTATTAGTACCTCTTATAAGTAAAACAATGAGAGGGTATAACCGAAGAACCTCATACAAAATCATAGCAACCTGAGAAGAAGGTACGATGACCACATCAGTACATCAATATATTTGTATTTATGTTAATGGATATAATAAATTAATAAGCTCAAGAAAATAGGATTCATGAAGTGCACCACTTACTATTTTTAGGTGGTTCAACCCATCAAAATCTAGAGCTTTTCTCCCAAAGCAATACGTCTTCCCTAGCTTTCTCTTGCCAATCTGGATGCATACTCAATACTATCATCGTATAGATCACCTGAGCGGCACCTGCAGTATCATCAACGCTTTCCTTGACAATAGCCAACTTGTTCAAGCTGATCTTACACTGAGCAAGTGCCTACAAAGAAGAATTTTCATATTTCAGAAGCTAGAGATCTTTAACTCAGTTTCAGAAGAAACTGATTCCAGATTCGTTCCACACGAACGGAAATCATCTTAGTTCTTATCGGAAAAAAAAAAACGAAGGGTCGGGTCTTTTTTGTTTGATATTTACTAAAATAGTCTGTGGTAGAATTGAAATAATGGGCGTAGAATTGAAATAAGAGACGTACTTTTATTTTATTTTTTTCCAACACACATGAAAAGACAATTTTGACTTATATTAAATTAGAGAGGACACCAAATTCAGGGTTAGTTTGGTAAGAAGGCAAGTAATTGCTTTTCAAGTAGGAACTATTTTAAAAACTTTGCTGACGTGGCTCACTGTGAGCATCCTGGAAGAACCGATATTAATGTAGGCAGGATATAGATATTAGAATTTAACTCGTGGCAAAATAATTTTAGAAAAATCTGAAGGGTTGAGTTTTAATGCCTGTTTGTTAAATTTTAGCTAATGGAAAGGAAATGAAATAAATATATAGAGTGGTCCACTTTGGAAAGGAAAGGAATGGAAACAGTTTCAAAATTGTGGGTGCGTTTGTTTACTTACTTAGCTAACGAAATGAAAGGAAAGCTATAAAATTGTCACTTTGGAGACAATATTGCTTATTAGCTTACCTGGGCTTCAGCACGATGACGTTGTCTATCACGTTCATTTTTCCTATCCTCCTTTTCTTTACGCAAGCGATCATACTTCCTACGGTGCTTTTCAATCTTGTGTGCATTGGGTTCAACCACTTACCAGGGGGTGCCCAACCCGCATTCATAGGAAATTGTAGGTTTCATAAACCTAACCTCACTGTGAGTGTACAATGTACAGTATAGAGGGATGTTGTCATTAAGTTCTTGTAACAACTCATTTCTCATCCACGACCACTCTTCCTGACTTCTTCCCAGTGCAATGCATATTGCTCTATACCCGCAATTGCCATCACCTATAGGGTCATCCACTTTAACAATATATTTGTGCAGTTCTTCTGAAATATCTAAACCGTAATGTTTCGGCTCCCTTAGGGTGCCAATGTCTAACTTTTGAGGTCATTTTTAGAAGAGTTATTCCATGGTGTTGTTATTTTAGGTGGTAAAAGTGATTTTTTAAAAGAGTTCTTCCGTGGTGTGGTTTTTTTGTGGCAAAGGTGGTTTCAGAGAAGACTTCTCAGCAAGTGGGTTTGGAGTAGCGTATTTCGATAGTGTTGGTGTTTTATGAGAAGGCTTGGAATTTGGCATACATTCCAATTGTTGCAACAAGACCCACTCTTCATGCTCACGTTGGGAATGTTCAAAACCAGATGGATCTCACTTTGAAGAGTTCTCATCCTCAGTTTGAAGCTTTCTCTTATAGCTACTCGTAGGCCGACCTTTGGTTTTTGCATCCTCCTGAGGCGGTTCTAGCCATGTACTTTCAGGCACGACAATCTCCATAAGTTTCCTAACCATAACCCTCTGCTCTTCTTCAGAAGTCATTTCATACCTTTTACAGAACATATCCACTGAAGGTCTACAATTGGGACCAACACCTACAGACACATTTGGAGAAGCAGATAAAGTTTTCCAAAAGGGATCGATAGCACTCAAAGATATGGACCGCTCTTGTTTTTGAAGTTCTATAATTTCGTGAGCACATGACAATCTATGGCTGGTGCGCAAATAACACCCACAAATGAACTCGGAGTCTTTAGCAGCATCCATTACACCGGTATTTAGTTCTTCAAAAAGCAAGTCCAAACATTTTATAGAGACCAGGTTTCTGAGTTCACGAAATAACAGAATTTTGTGGCGGTGCTGAGTTAGAATCAGACTCCTCTCAAAAGTACCTCTAATCTCGAACATCTGAATCTCTAAAATCGGGTGAATCAAGTAATACATACCTAGAAAATCATGTCTATTTGTGTTTCCTAGAACACTTTTCACCTAAGCATGAGACCCTTCGACTCTATTAGTCGTTGTACTCCCAAAGTGAATGTGTTGGTCTGTCCAACAACATACGAATCGATCCTTGTAAGGCCACCAAGTCTCTCGCAGGTAACTGACAAAATTGGAGTACTCAACCCTATAATGTTTTTCCAAAGGAGCAAATTTACGGTTGAAGATATCCTCAGTCCTCGATTTCACTACAGTATTCCACAAGAACTGACCTTTCTCTACAAGTTTTGTGGTTGGAAAATGATAAGAGCTTATATTAGCTTTTTACTACGTTAGAGATTTGACTCTCTAATTTGGCGAAAGAGTGAATTCAAAGTTCCTTACTCACGATCTTCGCGTTCGTAAAGTTGAAGTAAGGATCGAACCAACCTAAAGGTTAGGACAACTACAACTTGGTTGTTACTCTTAGAGAACTAGTGAGTAAGTTTATATTAATACTAGGTTTCTTTCCTACACAAATATTAAAGAAAAACATTAAGATTCGAAATATGCAACTAAGACAAACTACAATTTACTAAAGAAAAGGTGGAGAGCTAATCCTCCTCATGTGAAAATAACATTTAGTTGTTGATTTGAAAAGGTTCATTTGATTCTTCCTAGACTCATAGACAAGCCCTAATGGAAGAAAACTTGATCCTTAACATGTATGGCTCATTTCTAAACTCATACATGTTAGCAATTGGAATCAAGCAATGACTTATCTCTAAGCTCATTACTTGATTCCTAACTAGACACTACACCAACTATCATTTTGGGATAGGATGTAGGTCTAGTTGTTCTTCCTAACAACCTACCAAGCCAACAACAATTATTTTCCCTCACATGAGTTGGATTAACTCCCCAAAAGGGAAGTTAGCTCATGATCCTTGGGATAAAGGATTACAAACTAGAAGAACAAAAAGAGAGAGAGGAAGAGGAAGAAGAAAAACTAACTAAACTCACTTGCTTTTTATTTATTTTCTAGAAGAAAACCAAAGTTTCCTCCATTAAAACTATTACAAGCTTTTCTTACAAAAACTAAAACTCCAATAATAAAAATGACTAAGGAACTAAAATAATACAAGGTAAGGAAAAGAAGTCAAGGGAGTAAATGGAGTGTCCCCCCCCCCCCCCTTTGTTTTGTTTTCTTCTTCATTTGAGAGACATCTCATTTCCTCTCATGTGAAACATCAAACCACATTTACTTCATTTTTATCCACCACATTAAAATAAAGTGACACCTTGCCTTTTTTTTCACTATTAACACCTAATCTAATTAATTACATGCAAAGTGTCAACTTTGCACCAATAATTTGTCATTTTGTCTTGACATGCTCCATGATTGATGACTCATCCAATCTTGCCCCGATATAGTGGGTCCTATGTGCAGTCCAGTTGGCGGTCCGGGTCTTTGGGCAATTTTACAACTTCCCGCCTATCGCGTAGAGTTCATCATACGATTGTCCGAAAGCAGCTCACTTGTCACATTCAGAGTCCTGGTTCAAGAGGTAGGAGCTTCGGAAGTTTGATGCTTCTGTGCGGATTTGGAAGATTTCATATATATGTCGTTCCTCGTGCTTTATCGCAGGTTTAAACCATATTTCCATGTGTACTGCGAATACCTGCAAAAGTATGAAAATATATTTATTTCATGATTATTAAATACATAGTTAACCAAATTTATATGTCTCAACGGGGTTTCATAATACACTTTTGGGTGCTTATCACACAACCCCCAAACAGCACTTTGCTTGTCCTCAAGCAAAGAAGAGACATTAAAACATATAAGTGGTCAAAAATGTGTAGTCCTAACTAAGTCTCGTTTCGCAGAGTGCGGTTGCATTGACCATATGCAACAAGGCCTTAAACCCCTAGGAATTCCCTAGTGGATGAGTTATAGCCTCGTGAGAGTTTTCCAGAGAAGATACTCACAAACTTCATTTATACTACAACGACTCAGTGACAGAAACTCGTTTTCTAAATTAATCTCAGATATCCATACATCTCCTTAGTAGGGAACGAGGATTGATTTCTTTGAAATTCAAGTTAATATGTATTCAATAATTAAAACATCTACATATGATTATGCATGCAGTGAACTTTTCATTGAAATGTACTAGCAGGGTTGTTTCTGAATCCTTTGGAGAGTGTACCTAAATGGGTTCTCACAGGTATCTGTCAAAACACAATTTCACTCAAAATTTTTCCACTCAGGTTTTGTTAACTCCAGTGTACAGTGGGCACACGTTTCCTCATATCTCAATGACAGTCAGAGGAGCCGATGTCGATCAATCACGTCTACTACTTATTATCACACCACCCTACTCCTAATTGAGCTAGAGGTCTTTATTAGGTATTCTGGGGCTTAGGTGATAGTGTACAAGAAAATGAAAATGGATAATTAAAATTTACGAGTATGAGAGAATAGGGTCTTCATATATTTACACTAGAGAAATCTTTGTTTTCTTTCCTTCTTCTAACTGAGTTTTCCAACCTTGTTCTTAAGCCTCTAATGGATTTTTTTTTTTTTTAATTATCGAGATGGCTTAAGAACATGATTCTATTTTTCTTTCCTGAAGCAAGTAATTGACTTTTATTTGGGACAAGTCTTTCTCTTTATTTTTCCACATTTCATCCTATTTCTTATACTCATCACTTAGGTAGGTTCTTTTATTTGGTTTAATAGATGGGTAAGGAATTTTTTGGTGAAAGTGAAAGGTTTGATGAAAGGTTCAGTGGAGTAACTAGCGGTAAAATTTGTAACAGGTAAGAATTTTTAGCTATGTCGATCCAAAGATGGCCTAAATTCTCGCCTAGGGTTCGGATGGTGATCAAGTAAGTAGATGCATGATTTTCTCTAATCGGGAAAACTACTCCTCAATCTGTGTCATCACACACAAATCACTCATGTCAAGGTTTTTGGTTAGATTCTCACAGGATTTATAGTTTAAGTAACTAACCGTTGGTTCCAAAAACTTACTGCTATGTAGAATCGATGATACTCAGTACATGAATGTTCATGAAAAGATGTATAAACTATTGCATACATATTATCTTAAGTTTCTTAAAAACAAATCCTAATTCGGATACTAATGTGAGATTTCTAGACAATTTTCATCATTGAAAAGGAAACAAGACTTTGTCACTAAGTACAATTATTAACATGAAAATAAAACTATATACAAGGTTACAATTTGCCTAATATTTGCTACTGTGGTTAAAGCACCCCAATGTAATGATGCTTAGTCCTCAAGTATCAATAATTAAAGAGAGAAAATACGAGAACCGTGGAGCAAAATTAGGGCTAGATTGTGAAACAGTAAAAGGTTGGAGAACATAATATATTATTCAGAAAGAACAAGAAAATGTTCAATAGCACACTAAACATAGCACACCTAAATAAAAACAATAGCATACCTAAACATGAAAACAATAGCACACCAAACATAATGTTTAGCTAGATATATGTACAATGGCAAGCTCAAGTTTACCATCCAAGCCAGATGTGAAGTTCAAGCGCCCTCTTGAAGGAAATGCATTTCCTTAGCATCGCTACCAAAAGATAATAGTCCGCCAAATTTCTGCCCATTCTTCGCTTCCAGATTTCCTCAAATGTGTCTTCATATTTTCATCCTTCGGGTAACAACTAACATGCCTCGGTACCAAGCGGACGCTTCCATTGCCAAAACCTCAATGAACTAATGATTCTCGCTTTGTCGGGCACATAGAATCTACCTTGACCTACCATGAAAAGTAGCCGCAAACCGTGGGAAATGTGTCTTCATGATTCGGCAAGCGGTGACCGGTAAAAGTATATACTGATCCTGAAAAGTGCGAGCTCGTTTCAAGTTGGAGATAACACAACCTAGGATGTTAAATAATGTATGATCTTGAGCTAGTGCACTGAATACGACGCAAGCAGCCTCATTGGTAGTAGAAAAATGCCAATCTCCCATAATGTTTAGGAGTACAAATAACCTCGCAGTCCCCATGTTCATGGTCATGCTTGCTAAGGGAATGGTGACATCACGCCATGCCACATGGCTATTTCCTTCTCGTTTAATCTCAATACCATCACCGTAAGTTTCACGAAACGCTTTCCATTGAAAGGAACGGTAAGAATTATGATAGATGTAATGTCATGATGTAATAGGTTCGTGATATGGAAGATCCAAAGTTAGTGCAAGTTGTTGTTCAGAAAAGATATGAGGTATGTCACCAACTTGGATTGTGAACCCGTCTAAGTAGAAACCATGCACATGGTTGAATGCTGGTGTGTCTTCCATATTAGCATAAAAGTATGCAGCCAAACTCGGAGAATAAGTTTGGTCAGGTTGAAGAATTAGGGAAGACCATCCGATGTTTGTAATGTAGTCACGGAAGAGAATAGACCCTCCTGTAAGCACATGTTAAATTATATTAGTCACAATGCAAATGATGATAATCCTATTAAGCATTTCATACAAAAGAAGACACAAAAGTAAGACAAAATTCATAATACGACGAAAAATGTAATAACATATACGAGTATTTATTTATTGACTTAGTAATATTAGAAAATTATGGATTGTTATGTTGATCTTGGAGACGATATCGCGTAACCGCATCGTTTAGTTCTTCCATTTGTTGGCCGAAGTTACATCTGAATGTCCCCTTGGCCGGGCAGAGAGTATAGTTTGATTTTCCATTAGGAGAGCGTGATTTTCCAAGGACAGAGAATGATTTTCCAAGATCTCCTCCTGTTCAACATCATGCATTGCTTGACGATCTTGGAAATCCTAAAGAGTTGTGATGATGGTATTCTGACGAGCGTGTAGTTCCCTCAAACCATGGTGAAGAAGTTTAATGCCTTCCATGGGATTAATAATGTTCATCATGGCATTTTCATCAAATAAATGGTCAGAATTTGAGCTTGGGTCGTTCTGTTTATCTATCAGAGTATCAGGAGTCCAAAAACCAACGGAGTAGTCTGTTTAGAGTACTTTTATATGTGCTCTTTGAAGGGATGCCTCTGGAGAAATTACTGGATAACCCCAACGCATCATAATCTGCGTTACTAAAGTGGGTAGGGTGCTGACCTTCTTGTTTTTTGGTGATTACGTCCGAGGTGTTGGATTAGACAAAAGTCATCTCTTTGAGTCTGCAAAATCCAAAGCAGGTAAAGTTGAGGCTTTGTGACTTCTGATTGGTGTAATGTACCTACCACATTGTGTCCCAACCAGTGGAGCACAACACGTTGATTCTATTTCAAAGAGTGTTGAAGAATAATGTGATATGTATTTCCGACTTCATTATGAGATACGGTAGCTCAGAGTAAAGTTTTGCATGAATCAAATGATGACTCTTTGAAAAAGGGACTCCCGGTATTCATTGGGATTTGAAGTATGTCGGAGATCATTTCCTTAGTCAATTCGATCGTTGTCCATAGGCATTGAAGTAGAATTTTCCATTTTCAGATCCGCTTAAATTGGTAGAACATCAAAACCAATTCTCGGGAATAACCAGCTACTTGAATGATATAGAAGAGGCGCCCATCCACGACGATGATTTCGGTGTCAAAATAAGGAGAAAACCGCCATCTTCGAAAGTTTTTAAGGTAGTCTTTCTCGCCGTTATTTTTCTTGGTTGATCCATTGGTAGTATTACTGAGGGAAGGATAGTGAAAATTGTTTGAATAAGAATGGCTGAAAAAGAAGAGATTTATAGCCAATCTATGAGTCTGTACCAATCTGTATTCTAAGTGTAGTTAATGACCCATGTGATTGTGAACAACATCAATGGGGATCCATAGTAAGTCTTGTCATGTCAGATATCCAAATACAATTAATGAGATGGTTTAATGTTAGAAAATACGGAGGAAAGTTTCACAGGGTAGTTAGACTTACACGTAATTTCAGAAATGATGATCATAACTCAGTAATAGAATATGGATAGAATAATTGAGCTGCATGTGTGACAAGTGTTATGCGTACCTTGTAGCGTGCGCGATCTTCTCTGAACACCATGTGTATCAATTAATTATTTTAGTGAGATTGGGATGGTGTTTCTTTATTATGGTTTTTATTTTTATTTTATTTATTATTATTATTATTATTATTATTTTTTTTTAGAGAGTAAAAGACAACTAATATACACAAATATTTAATACGGAACTTCTCCATTTAATACGTAACCCGTACAAATGTGTGAGAATTATTTAACACACCATACTAATATACAAAATGAAAATTAGAAAAAGAGATGGTTACATAGATCTAGATGGTCTGGATCATGTTATGCATGAGTGACAGGAGAATAATGATAAACATTGTTATCACGAATACTGTGATAGCCCATTCGCGTTGCTCCTTTTCCCATCGCTCTATTTGATTCATTATGTTCAAGAAATTGAAAATTTGTGAAGAAGAATTTGTGAAGAGGGAGAGAAGGGAATGAGTGAAAGTGGAAAAGGAGAGTTGTATTTATAACTTGATTTCTGACCGTTGGAATCAGTCCATTTGGTTCTGACTATTGGGCTTTTAGAGTAGGCCCAATGCATCAAGGGACAACTAATATAGTAGGAATTACAATAATTGCATATCATAAATAATTTCTCATTCAAACCGTCTGGAGATACAAAATTATGAGAAATCAACCGATATATAATATTTTTATCACAAGAAAACTAAAAATACAATGCATAAGGGAAATAAACAGCTACTGGGAATCCTCCGGGTTAGCAGAAGATGAACCCGGGTTTCTACGTCGTCGGCCATAACAAACTTTTGGCTGAGCTGACTGGTCTGGAATGTGGCCTATAGACTGTAGCAATTGATCTTGGAATTGCAGCTGATTTGCCATCATCATTCTCTGGAAACGGCCTTGGCGATTTTGCATTTCTTGCTGGAAGTCATTTTGGGAAGTAATCATCTCTTCCCCGACGAAGAAACATCCCCGCGATACTAGTGTTCATGTGTCTCAAGGCTTCCATGGGAGTGTTGATTCGGTGCATGGTAGCCTCATTAAAATAGTCGGGTGGTGAAGGGGGAGGAAGAGTTACGTTATCATGCTCAATGTCATCTCTAGCTACTGGGTCCCAGTGGTCCAGAACACAAGTCTCGAAAATTCTAAAATTCTCGAAAGACCTTGTTGGAATGAAAGGAGTAGCGGATCGAACCCTAAGTTAAGCATAAGCCGAAAGTAACAAGTACATCAAGAGGAGCTGACTGTTTGACGCTGTCGAAGAATATGGCCCGTGAAATGGACCATACAAAAGTGTTCTTCCTCTCCCCGAGGATCCCACGCAGGTGCAAGAAAGTCTTGTTCACGCCGACGCCTTTGAAGTTCCAATGACGCCAGACGCCGCCCATCGAGTGACGGGCGAAGTTGGTTACGCCTCGAATAATGCCGGTACACGCAGATTCGAGCGGTGTTGTACTCTCCCTCGAGAAGCGTGTCAAACATCAAATCCTCGAGAAGTCGGATACTCGACAATAATGTGGTTGGACTATCGAGTTTATCGGAACTGCGGTCAGATTCGATATTAACTCCGCGTGAGTTCACGCTCCAACCCATCCGCCGTAATCCAAAATTCATCACCCCGAAAACCTCCATTGTTGTAAAATTTCAACACTAAATCTTTGGAGTACTGAGCTGGAATTCGATGCAATAGATATTCCCACTCTCTACTAGCAATTTCCTCATCGAAAAATGGGTGAAACATCCCGGAATTGTAGAGATTTTCAAAATTTCTCTCAACTGTGATTCTCCTTCGTGCTGCCATAGCGCGGTGTAGATGATATTTTGAGGGTGGAAATAGCTAGGATTGGTGGAGGAGATGGTCTTTGGAGGAAGGATTTTTAATTTGGTGGAGTTTGTTCGGCGCTGGGTTGAATTCACTTCAGAGTCGCGTCTTGCGGAGGGGAGTGTGAGGGAGACCAAGATCCGGATTTTAGGGGAAGAAAAGATGGATGGGGTGGACGGGGGTGCCCCGCGTGTGGGTTTTTGTAGTCGGGTCAGTGATTTTGGGTTAGGTCCAATTTTTTTGCTCAAGCCCAAATGATTTCCAGAAATTCCCCTTATGTCTCGAATTGTTCTGAAATTTCAAACTTGGAATTTCGATTCGTTTTAACTCCAAATTAAACAAATGAGATATCAAAACGATCGGCATTAAAAATTTCATTCACTGGAATATGACATAATCACATTCAAACTCAATTTTTTATTTTTTTTATTTATTTATTTATTTTTTTTTGGATTTTATTTATTTACACATTTATATACAAATGTACAAGATTTAAAGGAACGCGGTCAACAACACCGAAGTCCAAATAAAACAACACATCACAACAGCCTTAACTCAGGCAACTTTCATGTCGGCTCGAGGCTTAACCCAATCCAGCCGGTGCGGGCTTAACCTTTATGTTATGGGGCCTGGGGTTCGTGACGGTACCATCCCTGACCAATGTGTAATGGTCTAGTAATAATATTACTCTTAGTACATATGATATAGCCTCAAACCGCCCCGATACAGTCCACATAGAAAACCGATTGGGGTTGGCCTGGTGGAATCCATTGCTCGCACGAACTAGGAAATGTCCGATGTTGCATATCACGACTCTCTTTGGGCACCATGCTTGGTGCTAAGGGAAAAACGATTATATACATGTTGAGTCTTTTAACGCCGATCCTCAAGACTAATGTGAGTCTTTTTAACGCCGATCCTCAAGACTAATCCCAACCCGTGGGGAACAACGGGACGCAGCATTTAAGTTTATCCCATCGAACCGGTGTCGACAATAATATACCTTATACCGCTCATCTCGGATAGAAGATCAAGACCGGACAGAAATGAGTTTGATAGGTTCATACACCACCCCATCCTTTTCGCCTGCCGCCTTTCGAAAGCAAAAAGTACTACCACCATTACCTATTCGAGATGGGTGAGATTTGGACCAAATGATGACTTGGAGTTCGCGAGGAAGAGAATAGAAAAGGGAGGAGAAAGGAGTTGAAATTTTTGGTACCCATTGTTTTCCAGGAGGCACGTTTGCTCGATTATCAGAAGACATTTATACTCAGTTCTGAAGTAGAGTTTTTGTGGACTATGGTTCCGGCGCTTGCAATCACACACTCTAGGGATTTTAAGAAAAGAAAATAGAAGAGGGCCCGGCTACCCAAATGGCGTACTTTCTCTGTTTAAACACATGGAAAGAAGTACACCATCAAATCTATTAGTCTATGTAGACTGGATCATTGAGAAGAGTCTCTTCGACATCTGGAGAGCACAACTCATGATAATGTTTAAGGCGTTGGCCATTTACTTGAAATTCGTTGTCATCATTTACGTTTTTCAAAGAAATAGCCCCATAAGGGGTGACAGCAGAGACGGTGAAAGGACCAGACCATCGAGTCTTTAATTTTCCTGGAAAAATGTGTAATCTTGATTTGTACAACAAAACTTTTTGACCCACTTTGAATTCATTTCTCAATATGTGCTTGCCATGCACTCTTTTCATGTTGGCTTTATAGGATTTCGAGAGATCATAGGCATCACTCCGAATTTCCTCAAGCTCATTTAACTGCAATTTTCTCTTCGCGCCTGCGGCGTTAGTATTATAATTGAGGCTTTTGATGGCCCATAGAGCACGGTGCTCAAGTTCAATCGGCAGATGACAAGGTTTTCCAAAAGCGAGGCGATAAGGAGACATCCCTATAGGTGTCTTAAAAGCTGTTCTGTATGCCCACAAGGCATCAGATAATCGTAGAGACCAGTTTTTTCTAGATGGATTGACAGTTTTTTCCAAAATGGATTTGATCTTTCTATTAGAGACTTCTACTTGACCACTGGTTTGAGGATGATACGGAGTTGCCACTTTGTGCGTGACTCCATATTTTTTTACTAAAGATTCAAAAATTTTATTGCAGAAATGTTTTCCCCTATCACTAATTATAGCTTTTAGAACACCAAATCGAGAGAAAATATTTTCTTTTACGAACAAAACGACCGTTTTATGATCATTAGCACGACATGCCAATGCCTCAATCCATTTTGACACATAGTCAACTGCTACTAGAATGTATAGGAAGCCATGTGAATTTGGAAATGGTCCCATGAAGTCGATGCCCCATACATCAAAGATTTCCACAATTAAAATAGGATTTAAGGGCATCATATTGCGTTGAGTAATGCGTCCTAGCTGCTGGCAGCGATTGCATGCTTTGCAATGCTCATGTACATCTCTAAACGGTGTTGGCCAATAAAATCCACATTGTAGAACCTTGGCCGCAGTTTTCTTACCACTAAAATGACCACCACAAGATTGTTCATGGCAGAAGAATAACACGTCATTGTGTTCCCAGTCGGGAATGCAACGGCGGATTAGTTGGTCGGAACAATACTTGAAGAGGTAGGGATCATCCCAGAAATAAAATTTCACAGTGGATAAGAACTTTTTCCGGTCATTACGAGACCAAGATGAAGGGACTTCTTCGATAACTAAGTAATTTACTATGTCGTCAGAACAAGGGGACTAAAAAAATAGAGTACAAGTGTTCATCCGAAAGGAATCACAAATAGGTTCGGTATTAGTATCAACATCAATCGACAAGTCGCGGATAAATGGTCCGCGCAACCACATTTTGCAACCTTTTTATTTCTAATTTCTAGAGTAAACTCTTGCAAAAGGAGAATCCATCGGATCAACCTTTGTTTTGCATCTTTTTTTCGCTAATAGATAGATAACGGCGCCTCATGGTCAATAGTGTAGACAATAGTTGGAGAACCCATTTAGGTAAGGGACGAAAAGTTATCCAAAGCATATACAATGGCGAAACTTTTTTTCTTAGTGGTGGTATAGTTATGTTGAGCTTCATTAAGGGTTTTACTCGCGATAGTAAATGACAACCGGCTTATCTTCTCGGCGTTGCCTTTAGTACAGCTCTAATAGCATAGTCGTTTTTAAATCTAATAAAATGTCAATTACACATTAATTCAAAAGGTTTAGACCAATCAGGTGGTTGAATTATGGGAGCAGTAGTTAATGCGGTTTTTAAAATTTCAAAGGCTTGTTTGCAATTGAAACTGAAGTAAAAAAAACGGCATCTTTAAGCAGGAGATTAGTTAAAGGTCGAGCAACCTTTGAGAAATCTTGAATAAATCTCCTATAGAAACCTGCGTGTCCTAAGAATGCACGAATGTCTCAAACTGATTTTGGTATAGGAAGTGAAGCAATTTTTTCTATCTTAGCTTTGTCGACTTCAATTCCGTCTTCTGAAACGATATGTCCTAAAACTATTCCTTTTGTAACCATGAAATGACATTTTTCCCAATTAAGAACAAGGTTTTTCTCTTCACAACGTGTAAATATCTTTTCAAGATTTGATGATACCTATCGAAGAATCTCCATATATTGAGAAATCGCCCATGAATACTTCCATAAAATGTTCAACCATATCACTGAAAATGTGAAGCATGCAGCGTTGGAAAGTACCAGGTGCATTGCAAAGGCCGAAAGGCATTCGTTTATATGCAAATGTACCAAGTGGACAGGTGAACGTGGTCTTTTCTTGATCAGCAGGGTCTATGACTATCTGAAAATAACCTGAATAACCATCAAGAAAACAATAATATGCATGACCGGCTAAACGTTTGAGCATCTGATCGATGAATGGGAGTGGAAAGTGATCCTTACGAGTGACGACATTAAGTTTGCGATAGTCAATGCATATTCGCCATTTCACTGGGACTCGAGTGGAAATGCATTCATCTTTATCATTTCTCACAACTGTAATGCCAGATTTCTTGGGAACAACGTGTATTGGACTCACCCAAACACTATCAAAGATAGGGTAAATAATACCCTCATCAAGTAATTTTAAAACTTCCTCTCGTACCACATCTTTCATGGTAGGGTTTAGTCGACGCTGCGGTTCACGCGACGTCTTAGCATTTTCTTCAAGGTGTATGCGATGGGTGCACACAGTAGGTGCAATGCCTTTAATGTCATCGAGGGACCATCCAATAGCAAAACGATGTTGTTGAATGACATTAATTAAACGAGCTTCCTGATTGTCAGTTAATTGTGAAGAAATGATAACTAGGTGACAACCATTTGGATCAAGCTATACGTATTTTAATTTCAAAGGAAAAGGTTTTAAATCAGGGGTGGGCGGAGTGGGTATTAAAGATTCTTGAGGAAAGTCATCATCCAAGCAATAAACATATTGATGTTCATCCAAGTTACTGGACATCACAGTCGTAGGGTCAAACAATGGTATTGACTCTAATAACTCATTTACTTCTTGTGTATAATCATCGTCCTCAAACTCGGATTCGCTAAAGGAAAGAAATTGGTACACTTCATCTTCTGGAAACGAGTTTGTTAAATACTCTTGCGGAATGCTGTCAACCCTGTTCACCTCACCGTTAATGTCAGGCTATGGAATTTGTTCATCAACTTGAAGACATTTATCTCTACTGATAGATTTCCGAAGGACATGGTCATTGAACCATCCATACAGTTAATAAGAGCATTAGCAGTTGCTAGGAACGGACGTCCTAAGATGATAGGAATGGAATCACATGCAACTTCTGTATCCAAAATAACAAAGTCTACAGGATAGAAAAAGTCTTGGACTTTTACAAGGACGTTTTCCACAATTCCTTTTGGATACTTAATGGAACGATCGGCTAACTGTAGAGTCATGGTGGTAGGTTTGAGCTCATGAAGACCTAGTTGTTTAAATAAGTAATATGGAAGTAAGTTCACACTAGCTCCTAGGTCTAGTAAATGTAGTAGTAGTGATATTTGTCACCTAAGGTGCATGAAACCGTTGGTCTACCAGGGTCTTTGTATTTGACTATACCATTGTGTTCGGTGATGGATGAAAACTGTTCGGTGAGGAATGCTTGTTGAGGAACATTAGTTCTCCTTTTTGTGGTGCACATATCCTTCAGAAATTTTGCATGTTTTGGTAATATTTTTAAGGCATCGAGAAAAAAAGGTAAGTTGATTGTCAAATTTTAAAAGTCTCGAATTTCAAACAAAATTCTCATCAGTTTATTCTTTGCCTGCCGCAGGAAACGGTGCCTTAGGGCGGAATTTGGAAAAGGGTCTTCTTGCTTATTTCCTAAATTCTGAGATGTTGACTTTGTTTGATCTGGTGAATCGTCCGTAGGTTCATTATTAGAAATAGGTTCATTGGAACCTTCGGATTCCTTTGGTTGATCATCTGGCATACGTATTTGATTATCTACCATTTTTCCAGATCGTAGAGTAGTGATTGCATGCACCTCACCTTGATTGGAGGTGCTTGTACCAGGTGCATTAGTAAGTTCAAAGGCTGTGTTTGCTGGTTTAGGATTTGGAATTGCTTGTCCAGGAAACACGCCTTCGACTCTTTCTTGCGCCAATTGTTGAAGTGATTGTTGGATAGACGTTAAAATTTGAGACTGTTGGTTCATGTAAGCTAAGAAAGTCTCGTTTGTCCTATCCGAAACGAGTTGTGCAGGTTGTGCAATAGGTAGTAGTTCACGATTATTGCTGAGAAGTTGTTGATTATAGTTAGGATCTGGATTAGCTGGAACAAGGCTGCGGTTGGTTTGATAGTTAACATTGGAATTATTTTGAAATTGACCTTGTTGGTATTGTTGATTATTTCCTTGGCGGTATGGAATAAAGTTGTTGGTTGGTCGAGCAGTGGATTAGCTTTAAACCCGGAGGAGCCCCCATTTGTTGGTTATTTTGGCGCCAAGCGAAGTTCGGATGTTGTCTCCACGGTGCATTGGGAATGTTGAATGCACATGCCTCCTCCGATTGTTGAGTAGGAGAAGCATATAACAAGGGACAATATGCATCAGGATGGTCAGGACTAAGACAAAGGACACATGGGGTGGTGTCAACGTTCATGACTGGTTTTAGTAGTTGATCGTTTACTTGAACTGCAAGGGCATCTACTTTTTTAGTTAGGGATTCTATCAATTTTTTTATTTTGGGATCGGGTTTTACCTCAAAAATAGATGTGGCCTTTGTAACATTGTCCTTTGATGACCTAGACGACTCAGTGTTACCCCAGTGTGTACCTTTTTTCACTTGTTTTTCAAGAAAAGTAAAAGCTTCAGTAGCTCCTTTGTCCATGAAGCAACCGCCGTTCATTATATCAAGAGTTTCTTTTTGATGATCAGAAAGACCATTAAAGAATGAACGAATAAGGATAGCTTTGTCCAGTTGGTGATAAGGACATTCTAACAGAAGATCAGTAAAACGACTCCATGCTTCCGTAAAGGATTCATGAGGATTTTGACGAAAGAATTGAATTTTCTGAAGCATTTCAGTTGTTTTCTTCTGAGTGTAAAACTGAAGCATGAAAGCTTGAACTAGTTTATTCCATGAGTCTATGGATTGTGGCTATTGTCCTGCTAGCAAAATTGATGCTTTCTCCGCTAAAGTGAATGAAAACAACCGAAGCAAGAGTTGTTCCTTAGAGACTACTGGATGGTGAAATGTTGTGGCCACTTGTTGCAGCCTACGAAGATGATTGTAAGGTTTTTCGTGATCCAAACCATGATATATAGGTAATTAACAAAGTAAAAACGTTTGGCGGGATACGAAAATCACCGACAATGTCCTCAAGTTTGATGCAGGAAGAAGGTCCTTCCTGTAATGCAGTACAGAAGTCTGACAGGGGCTTCTCAGCTGGTGGAGGATCGTCGGCCATAACGACAGAAGTTAATGGCGACGAAGGATCGTGATTAAGGTAATTAACAGAAGAAGAACAATTTTTAGGTGAGAACTTACGCAATTGCTTATCGTATTTTTTTTGACGATACGTATGTTCAATTTCTTTAGTGGAACCAGACCTTAATCTCATGCAAGCATAAAATTAGATCTAATTTACAGAAAGAATTTAGTAGTACTTGAATTTTATTATTATCTTTAAGCATTAGAGTTGAACAACGTTGGCCTAAGCTGCTGCTAACATAGCAGTGAAGCTAGGAATACGTGAGCATAAACCAACGGCCAGGTCACAAGAGAGATATGAGGGAGGCTTTCCGTGCGAGCACGGTTCTAATTAAGTAACCTCAATCTTTCAAGTTTCCTAGACACCGTTGGAATATGATTACAATTTATGGAATTAAAATTTATGCAAAGGCGGTATTAATTTTAATTTTTTTAATTTTTTTAATTTTTTTAATTTTTTAATTTTTTTTTTTTTTTTTTTTTTTTTTTTTTAAGATTTATGCAAGGGTGAAAATACAAACATGCAAATACAATCTACTCATACAATACTAGGTGCAGTAGCATGTGAAGGTACTCTACTCATACGTATAGCTATACGAATAGGCAAGCTTGTGTCATTGATAAATACTTCCATACGTACAGGCAAATATATATCAGTAATACGTATATGTACACTAATTTGTAAATCGATATTACGTAAACATATATCAACAATAACAGGCAAATTTGAATCACTCATACGTATCTAAATATATTAGCATGCGAAAATCGTATACGTACGCAGATAAATACGACAAAACTAAACATGCAAGGTATTATACATAAACTAAAATACAACTCTTGTATTGCATAATAATTCGATTTCCACAATACTCATTGAGATTGCGAGTGTCATATAGAGAGCAACTTTACCCCGTAGGGTTTAGAAACAACTTACCCAACTCAGATTTTAACCCTCGTTGGAATGTTCTCCTCTTTCTTGACAAAATCGACTTATTAGACAATACCGTGTACGTATATGTAGAGAAATACTAAACATGCAATAATAGACACTTATACATATAAATATAGATTACCATGCAAAACAGTACCATTGGTATGTACATATACATTAATATGCAATTCATACCCACTTAATCGCATATAAATATTTACGGGCGTATTAATATGATTCATGCATATTTCTATCCTAAGACGTAAATAATAATCCATAAACTAATTTATAATAACTACGTACATGGCATTCATGCAATAAAAAAAAACAGTAAAACGTTGGAACCTGTAGCTTCCCGCTAGTCCGCCAAAGAGTGAAACAGACGTTTCAATCGTCGACGTGATTAATCTCAATAGATATTCAAAATTTCAAGTACAGGTCCAGAGATTTAGGCCTGGATATGGATCAAGGTAGATCAGGGGATGTTGGAGGTAAATTATTAGCACCAACAAAACAAATGCACCCGCGGACGTGGGTAAGACCAGCGGACGCGTGGCTTTGATGTCACAATGAGTTCAAATTTTTACAGAACTCTTATAATCGCCTGAAGTGTACTTTCCCAGTCCTAAATTTTGGTACCTGGAAGTACAACAAAAAATCCGTGAGCGAACAGGTTGTTTACGAGTGAAAATTCGAAAAAAAACGTAAAAAACACAAAAGGGAAGAAAGGAAGAGAGTGGGGGTTCCCCCTTGATGCAACTTCCAATCTGTAGAACAAGTTCTATGCCTTAAGAACAGCAGCGGCGCCATTTTGATATTAGCTTTTTACTACGTTAGAGATTTGACTCTCTAATTTGGCAAAAGAGCGAATTCAAAGTTCCTTACTCACGATCTTCGCGTTCGTAAAGTTAAAGTAAGGATCGAACCAACCTAAAGGTTAGGACAACTACAACTTGGTTGTTACTCTTAGGGAATTAGTGAGTAAGTTTATATTAATACTAGGTTTCTTTCCTACACAAATATTAAAGAAAAACATTAAGATTCGAAATATGCAACTAAGACATACTACAATTTACTAAAAAAAAAGGTGGAGAGCTAATCCTCCTCATGTGAAAATAACATTTAGTTGTTGATTTGAAAATGTTCATTTGATTCTTCCTAGACTCATAGACAAGCCCTAATGGAAGAAAACTTGATCCTTAACATGTATGGCTCATTTCTAAACTCATACATGTTAGCAATTGGAATCAAGCAATGACTTATCTCTAAGCTCATTACTTGATTCATAACTAGACACTACACCAACTATCATTTTGGGATAGGATGTAGGTCTAGTTGTTCTTCCTAACAACCTACCAAGCCAACAACAGTTATTTTCTCTCACATGAGTTGGATTAACTCCCCAAAAGGGAAGTTAGCTCATGATCCTTGGGATAAAGGATTACAAACTAGAAGAACAAAAAGAGAGAGAGGAAGAGGAAGAAGAAAAACTAACTAAACTCACTTGCTTTTTATTTATTTTCTAGAAGAAAACCAAAGTTTCCTCCATTAAAACTATTACAAGCTTTTCTTACAAAAACTAAAACTCCAATAATAAAAATGATTAAGGAACTAAAATAATACAAGGTAAGGAAAAGAAGTCAGGGGAGTAAATGGAGTGTCCCCCCCCCTTGTTTTGTTTTCTTCTTCATTTGAGAGACATCTCATTTCCTCCCATGTGAAACATCAAACCACATTTACTTCATTTTTATCCACCACATTAAAACAAAGTTACACCTTGCCTTTTTTTCACTATTAACACATAATCTAATTAATTACATGCAAGGTGTCAACTTTGCACCAATAATTTGTCATTTTTGTCTTGACATGCTCCATGATTGATGACTCATCCAATCTTATGGGCCCGTATAGTGGGTCCTATGTGCAGTCCGGTTTTTGGGCAATTTTACAACTTCCTGCCTATGCATAGAGTTCATCAATGATTGATTGAATGCGAAGCGACTCACTTGTCACATTCGGAGTCCTAGTTCAAGAGGTAGGAGCTTCGGAAGTTTGATGCTTCTATGCGGATTTGGAAGATTTCATATATATGTCGTTCCTTGTGCTTTATTGCAGGTTTAAACCATATTTCCATGTCTACTGCGAATACCTGCAAAAGTATGAAAACATATTTATTTCATGATTATTAAACACATAGTTAACCAAATTTATATATCTCAACGGAGTTTCATAATACACTTTTGGGTGCTTATCAAGAGCCCAAAAATGTAGTTTTAACCCCTTAACAATAATACTTTTAGACCAATTGTGCGAGTAATAAATAAGAGTTAATGCTGATTACGTGCTTTTATGTATTTCAGGCATTGAAGTCAATTATGTGCATAAATGTGCCACTTTGGCGAGATAAAAGAGCAAGGGTTGGTTGCTAAGGAGTTCTGTGATTAAAGGCCAAGATTCAAGGAGAAAAAGCCTTTGTAAAGCCCGGTCAGAAGCTGAAAAGTCAAAGCCAATGCGGGCTGAAACAGCACACAAAAGTCAGCAGAACTTCAGAAGACCGTATCTTTGGACTCAGGCCTCGGAATTGGACCTACCTTATGTCAAAACTACCGGCTCGGAAAGAGCTTTCCAATTGTCCAAATCTTAACCCAATAAAAGGAGCAAAAGTGGATGAAAAGCCTGCTGAAGTTAGATCTAGCTGAAAAGGGCCTTGTGGACTGAAGAGATTGGGTTTTGGGCTCGATTTTCCGGCCCAAAACATGGCTCCTCAGCCCATGCACGAAAATGTGGATCTGGTCTCCTCCATTTCAACACACAAGACTTAGCTCTTAAGAGATAATTAGGTTAGATAGAAGGGAGCCATTAGAGCATGATTCTAGATCTAGTTTTTACATTAAATTAATTAGTTTTCTATTCCTTGTTTTAACTTAGTTATTTGAATCATTGTTATTCCTTTATTAGATTAATAAAAATAGTTAGTTCTTCATAATTTTGGTTTTGATTATTTAAATTACTTAGATTTAAATTCATATCTTAGTGGTTAATCATTTCATGGTTATTAGTTTCGTTTTGAATTCTTGATTAGATAAAGATAGTAAATTTATCATATTTATATTATGTCTTGTTTAATTTCATTGGAAAATGATAGCATAATGATTCTAGGCTAAACCTCCATTAGAGGGGGTTGAAGAAGCCTTAATGAAGCTTGATCTTTGTTAACTTAGAAATCGTCGTGATAATCTATTCAATTCTAGAAAGTAATTAGTTTACCATGAGAATGGATTTGGTTGCTTCACATGCTAGTTATTAATTGGTAGAGATTGCCATGTTTAATTAGGGATTAGAATTACCATTTTGATATGCGAAAGCATTGAAATTTGGATCATGACGAATCTTTGTTAGTTGATTAAGTCGAGTTAAGGTGGAATCAATCCCCCCTAATTCTTTATCTAGATTCAAACCTTAGTATTCCGTAGCATTTTTGTAGTTGAATCATTATAGTTAGTATCTTGTTATTTGAATTCACATCGTAGTATAAATTACACACCATTACTCTCATTAACTTTGGATAGACTGATAATCTATAGAAAACTTTGAATGCTAAAGAACTAGGAGTGGAACGGATCTTTTACTCCACTCTATTTCGATAGATTCGAGAGTAATAGAAATCTTTGATAAACACTGTCTTCGTATAGTAGTTTTAGTTTTACTTGCGTTTGAATTTCATCATTTATTCGTGAGTAAACTATTTTTTTTACGTTTATCAAATGGCGTCGATGCCATCTTAGTTCCCTTTAGTATTGTTTTCTTTAGAATTGTTAGTCTTCCAAAGTCCCATAACCCACCCACCCTTGTTTGATTCTAACTGTGGTTGTTTGGTTTCAGAACTCAATTTTTCCTCGCAGAATTACACGGAGCGCGACCCGCGCCCTAGGCAGGCTAAAGTGGAGCGCAACCCGCGCCCAAACGCCTGGAACTCCAGTTTTTTTACCTGAGCGCGACACAGCCGCGCCTTGCCAAGGCAAAGTTTGAGCGCCTCCTGCGCTGAAGTGCCTGGAGCTCGAGTTGGACCTGAGCGCGACCCGCGCCCTACCTAGGCCAATTCTGAGGGCGACCTGCGCCCTCTACTGAAGTTGCCCAATTTCCACAGGTTTGTTTCAAACTTCCATTTCTTCAAGGTTTTCAGTGTTCTAACTTGTTATATACATTGAGCACGCGTATACAAGACGTTATTCATAAGCGAAGCAAGGAGGCATTCAGGTACTTCTTTCTTCCACACCTCGCATCTCCAATTAGAGGTTTATACTAGTATATCAGGATTGTTTGTAGTGTTGTCGTGTTTAGTTATGATTGGTCTTAGCCTTGCATGAGATTAAGGTCAGGTCGAAGAAAAACACCTAACGTAATCAACCGGTAATGTCAACAAATACGCATTTCTAGTATACCACTCACTACACCTATAGCTAGCATACCACACACCACACCTGATATAATGGCTGAAGAAAGATAGTCTTCTCTCTCTGACTTTTACAAAGCCTTGAACGATAGCCCAAAATCTTGCATCGTTCTATCAGACCTAGTGGGGGATTTTCGAATCCCCCCAAATATATTTAATTTGTTACCCGTTTTTCATGGGTTAGACTATGAAAAACCTTATCAGCACATGCGTAGGATTGACCAAGTCCTTACTACATTCCACCATCCTACGGTTGGTGTTGAACAAATTAAACTAAGGGTATTTCCTTTCACTTTAGCCTATAAGGCGACGTCTTGGTTAACTGCCCAAGCGCCTAATTCTATAGACTCATGGGCTAAACTTGTTCAACTATTTATGGAACATTTTTACCCACCACTAAAGACCGATGATATGCTTTCCAAGATTCATTTCTTTCGACAGAATCCTCATGAATCTTTTTCAGAGGCTTGGAATCGTTTCACCGATCTTCTTATAGAGTGTCCACACCATAACCTCGCGAAAGACACGTTAGTTCGTGCCTTTTTCAAGGTACTGTTACACCACCACAAAGCGGTGCTTGACATAATGAACGAGGGTAGTTTCCTCAGTAAAGGAGCCTCAGAGGCTTATAAATTTCTAGAAGATCAAACAAAGCATAATAATAACTGGGGGGGGGTAGTGACGATATCCCCCGTTCCGCTAGTTCTTCTTCAACAATTAAGGCCGCCGGGATGTTTGAGATGAAACCCGATCCTGAGCTTAAAAACTTAATCCAATCTCTAACTAAAAAGGTAGAGGCTATTGGTGTTCAACAAAAGCCTACCCCTGTCATGAATGTCAACTATATTCCCTGTAATTTATGTTTGAGTCCTGGGCATCCCGACTCCTATTGCCCTCTAGTCTATGAACATCCTTCCGCACAGCCGAACAATGTTTATTCCATTAATAGCGAACCTAACGCACCTTGGAGACAAAACCCCAATTTCAGTTAGCGAAATAATCAACAAGTTACACATCTAGAGTATAATAATCAAAATGTTAGGCCAGCACCCAATTACAACCAAGCTCCCCAGAGACAAGGACAAGGTAATTATAATAATTATAACAATAATAATTATAATGCTAATAGAGGTATCGTTCCAGTTAATAATAACTATCATAACCCACATGTTAATAATCAACGTGAGATAGTTCCAGTCACACCACCTGTGACCACTACACCTACACAACCGGATCGTCTTGACGTGTTCATACAGGTTAGCCAACAACTTTTCTAAACCATGGCTCAATCTAACCAACAACTTTTCCAATCCATGGCTCAATCTGACCAATAGGTTTTACAATCCATCAATCATTTAACCCAACAGTACTTAGCCCAAGAGAAATCCCAACCAAAAGGTGTGTTTCTAGGTCAAGCGTTACCTAATCCTAAAACACCAAACACAGCTTTTGAGGTAATCGGTAATACTAGTAATGAAAATAGAAATGTTGGTGAGTTAAATGCTATCACCACTCTCTGTTCTGGCAGAGTGGTTGATAACATCGTAAGTATGCCTGTGGTTACCCCACAAGTGGTCCCTACACCTGATATTCTATTAGATACCGAACTAGAAACTGAAGATCCTACCCCTATAGAGGTACCAGTTAAACCACAACCTAAGAAACAAAAAGCCAAGGTTAAACATCCTGTTGATCCTTACGTTAAATATAGAGAGAAACCACCATTTCCCCAGAGATTAGCAATGTTAACTAAGGATATGAATTTCGATGAGATTAGGGAAGTTTTCAAAAATCTAACGATAAACCTTCCTTTTCTTGAAGAGATAAAAAAGTTACCTCACCATGCTAAGTTTCTTAAAGAGTTGTGCACTACTAGGCGTAAGACAAATATTCCTAAAGACACCTTTTTAACTGAACAGTTCCCAACTCTATCTGAAAATAATGGAATCGTTAAGTATAAGGACCCTGATCGTCCTACTGTACAATGCACCATGAGGGATAATCACACGACAATTGCTCTATTAGACCTGGGGGCGAGTGTTAACTTACTCCCTTATTATTTATATAAACAAATTGGTCTACAAGAGATGCAACCAACGAAAATGACGTTACAATTAGCGGATTGTTCTATTAAGTATCCTAAGGGTGTAGTTGAAAACGTGCTAGTTAAAGTTCAAAATTTTTACTACCCAGCCGACTTCGTTATCATTGACACAAAAGTCGCTAACGACTCTGTTCCTATCATTTTAGGGCATCCCTTCTTACACGCCAACGCGGCCATAAAGCGCGCGATGGTTCGATGTCCTTATCCTTTGGCCATCTTTCTGTTGAGGTAAATGTTTTTAAGACGATTCAACAGTACCCAGATATGACTGTTGATGGAAAGGTTAGCATGATCGAGAGCTTCGCTCGAGATTATTTCGACAACATATTTCCTAATAATCCGATGCCCAAATTTCTTTCCTTTGGAAGTTCAGACTCCGACGATTTTGTCCCTACACTAGTCGATACCCATCTTATCGATGAGGACGAGATTGATGACTTTCTCAAGGATACAGAGGAATACCATAGTAATGTGGATGTGACTAAGTTTGATGAGGAATTTGACGAGTTTCTTAGAGCAGGTGATGAATCACCCGATCAAGAACTACCTTGCACACTATCCGCCACGATTCCCCTCCTTCCACCCTTTCAAAGGAACCTAGAGTTTGTACTTGATTCTCTTGTTTCTCCTGTGCTTCATGATTTTCTAAACTCTCCTGTTAAGAAAATACTACCTAAAGAGCCACTTGACACTTTCATTTTCAGTTGTGTGATAATACCAACCCATGCCATAAATGAGTTTTATGCTAAAACCACATCCTTACTTCTAAAATTCATCCATATCCACCATATCTTCCACAACCATCCACTTTTTCACACTCATTCATTTGGCCACCTTTTCGTTGGAGGAAAAAGAAGGTGCATGCTCAGTTACGTTCTAGATCTATCAGACTTCGCTTTCATTTCACTAAGTTGCATCGTCAAAAATCTTGGTGCTTGATTCTGTTTGGGGGTGCATTCCATGTTATTTGTTTATGGAAAGACCCACAACTCTTTAGGTTATTGATATATGGTAAACTACATGTTCATTTTATACATATGTGTTAGATATAGTCTTGAGTATCTGACTATAAAAGACTCATTTTGTTCTTCGGTGTACTTCCTTTCACTTCCATATATTGGTAAGTGCATCATTCAGGTAACTGGGCCCTCCCTATGGAGTGTGTGGTTGTAAGTACCGGATCCTAAGACCACGTTTAACATAATTCATGTTTTCCACTCTTGCATGTTTTCTCGGTTTTTGAGTCATGTTCCTCTATGGTGTGAATTATGTCCTTATTACTTTTTTTTTTTCTTATATTAATCCGTATTCATAACAATTTAAAAAAATATATATTAAACCCATAAAAATAGTGTACGCACAAAAATTTGTACCTAGGCCTATGCAATTGATTTTAGAGTCGCCACTAACTTTATTAAGAAAAAGTTGAGTAAAACCTATGTGAAGGACTAGCCCTCGAAACTAGATGATTATTGGGTTCGGGAGTCAAGGTACGATGTGGGAAGGTGTTAGGCACCCACACTCGTCTGGTAAAAACCAGCCTTACTTCTATTGAGGTGTAATGTATTAAGATAGGCGAACAAAGAAAGCTTAAAAAATTAATCTACCAAGTTGGATGATTTTCACTAAATTATTATTAAAAAACTAATAACTATATGCTATAATAAAACTAAAAAACAAATAATCCTAATATGCAATACTAATTAAAATAAAAGAGAAAAGAAAGATATCACCTTGTTTGAAATGTTGCCTCATACTTGATTGTAGATTGATTGATTGATTGATGATCTTGCTTGATTGTTGATAAATGATGGTGATAAACTTGATTTGGAATTGACAAATATGATTTTTGGATTGAAACAGGTGATTTGAGAAAAAAAACAACTTTTGGTGAAATGAAGCTTCTACTCAAGATCGAAAGAGGGGAAAAGAAGACTAAAGACGAAGAGCACGAAGAACTTCACTAGAAAAACCTCAAAGTCGAAATTTTACCTTTAACTCCAGATTAAACTAAAGAAATTCTACTCTAGAATATGATGAACTAGAAAAGAAAAAAAAGAAGAACACCCAAGAAAAGAAAACTACTAGGCTATTAGCTCTGAATAGCTAGGTCCAGATTATTAACTCCGAATTCCTAGCTCCAGATAGGGGTGGGAATTTGGCCCTAACGACCCTAACCCGACCCTAAGCCCTATAAAGCCCTCACAGAGTTTAGGGCCGGCCCGGCCCGGCACTAATGCCTTCTAGGGCAGGGCTTAGGGCTAAGATTCTAAAACATAGGCCCGACCCTAATTCAGCCCTCATTAGCTCGACCCTAACCAAGCCCTAACCGGCCCTGTTTCACACTTTCACTATAAATACACATACCATAATTGTCCAACTTTTTGTTAAATATTTTCAATTAAAATAACATTGTCCTTTGTAATTTATCACTTACACCCAAGGGTACTTCCAATAACTTGTCTTATATAACAAAAACTTGTCAACTTAACAGCCATGAAGAACAATGAGCACTAGCCTAATAAAAAATAAGACTTTATTCCTTTGATCATCAAGTCAAAGTCCATAACTTATTATTCTCAATTTCTTTTCTCACTTATTTCTTATAAATTATATTTTTATTCACATCCAAGCCAAGTCTAAAACTAAAGATTTCCTTCCACACCATTAAAGCAAAAATACTGAGCGGACATTTGTAACATAGAAACCAAAAACAACCTTTGTCGGGAAAAATGACATTTGTAATCTCAAACCTTTCTCCATCACTTGTTCAAAAGCCAATATTTTCATTTCCATATACAAAGCTTGAATCACTTTTAAATTAGAAGAAAGATAATATTATATTTGTTTGAATCTATTATAGAAATAATTTATAATATTACAAATAGTTTAACAACTTCCATGACCTTTAACCAAAACTATTATGTTTCTTCTTTATATCTATTACTTCTTCCTTTAAAATGATAATATAATTATTTGTCTATGTATTTCAATTTAAAATGTAATTTTAGTGAGGTTTGAGTACAAGGAAGAACAAATTCCGAACTCTCGATGTACTTCAGTTCATTAGATTGTGGATGTGCATTTTAAATTTTTGGACTTATCTGAGATTATTGCTAGATTGGTTAAGTTGGACTTTGAGTTTGTAGATTATTGTACATTTTGTAATATAAATGAGTTTTAAAACCTGATGTAGTAAAAAAAAAAATATATAGCCCGGCCCTAAAGCCTTTAAAGAGGGCTTAGGGTAGGGTAAGGGCTTGAGGTTTAGACTTGTGACCCGGCCCGACCCAACCCTATGCTGACTTTAGGGCCGGGCCGACCCGGCCCTAATATTTGAAGAGCTTTAAATGTTTAGGGCCGGGCTAGCCCGACCCGGCCCATTGCCCACCCCTAGCTCCAGATGTCTTTTGTGGGTGAATGAGACCCATATTTATAGC
This sequence comes from Coptis chinensis, assembly GCF_015680905.1. Classification (NCBI taxonomy): domain Eukaryota; kingdom Viridiplantae; phylum Streptophyta; class Magnoliopsida; order Ranunculales; family Ranunculaceae; genus Coptis; species Coptis chinensis. Next base: position 76,944,818 of record NC_141463.1, on the reverse strand, counting down.
TTTTGGGCGTGGATTCAATTATGGTAATGAGTTTGATCCAATGGCTGAGTGTTGATGAAGAAAAATCCAATGGCTTGATCTCTTTCTGGTTGCACCTCCTAAATCTGGCCCTTGATTCAAGAGGTGGGATAAGGGGTGCGATCTTGGCCCTTGGTTTTTGGATCTTTTAGATGTATTAGGGCAAATAATCAAACCCTACACGTCCTTAATGAGCCCATTGTTTCGACCCCCACCTACGTGGCAAACGTCCATTAGTAGGAGTCTCCACTTTATTCGTTTAATTGACAGGGCTAAAGCCCAATTCGCAATATCATGGATCAAAGTACAGGCCCATTAACTCATGTGTCTAAGGCTGAACCTTAGCCACATGGCTTGCCACTAATGTACATTGATTTATGTCCAGATTCATTTCTTATCAAAGAGATAATTATCGGTTGAAAGTTATAGTCTATCACAATTGCTCAAGCTACAAGATTACTTGAGCGCAAAGGACTCTCTACTCTACCTATATAAATACAAAACTATTTTTCATTGAACTACGTTCTTGAGACTTGATCCCACCGATAATTTGGGGTGCGTAGGCAACCGCAAGGTCTGAGTCTCATCATTCCCCGATCACCATCATTTTTCTAATTACTTTTCTACGTTCTTCGTCTTTTTTCATCAACGTGGTGTTTTGATCATATTTGGTCGAAACATAATTGGCGCCGTCTGCGGTTCTTATACTACACCCTCGATCACGTTCGCGAAAAGTTATGACGATACCGAAGAGCTCAAGGTCCCGATGTGATTCATGGCGATCATCCGCGAACATGATGGTCAAGGACAACTTGGCGCCGACAAAGATAATACCTTCAAAATCGGTCGTTCCACCAATCGCCAAATTATTGCGTGAGGTTATTGCTTCTGACGATTCTCCAGTATCTGATGCGGATAATGTAAGTCATATGTCTCGAGAAGCACTTCTTCAAAAGTTAAAGACTGTCCGCAAACAGAATAATTACTACAGGCGTCATCTTAAACGACGCGCTCCACTCGTAGATGATGTTGTATCTGTCACACCACAACGTCACACACGCCAACGACATAATAGTGTGTGGGATCGTTTAAGTGGTGAGGATGAGATTCGCAATATTCGCAACAGCCATCAACAAGTTAAGAGTAATGGGCGACGAATTCCCCGACCTCCGCCGAGAAATCTCCACCCACTTGGTCACGTTCTCGGTAGGCAAGGTACTGCTCATAATCGTCCGATTGCACCCCACGGTCCTACAAATTTTTGGCAAGTCCCGAGGAATTCAAATGGCGAACAGAATAATGATCGCACTCATGATCGTAACCATCAGTATGGTGAAACACTTCAGCAACGCGGTTCTTATCATTCCGAACATTATCGTACTGAAAGCCCAACGTACCATCCACAATTATCTCGACACGGAAACGATGAATCTTCGTCGTTTTCTTCTCGTTCTGTTCGCTCTCATAGGCGTCATCGTGACTATGATCACGATCCAACAGATACGGATCTGATGACTCCTCAACGTGTCAGAGAAATGATTAAAAAAGCTCTTCTGGACAGCGATCCTTTTGAATCGACACTAGAAAATCTGGCAGTTGAAGATGGTATTTTGGACAAATTTTCTCTCGCCGTCCAAAGGGCTACTCATAACAAAGACTTCAAACAACCAGAGTTTGATCAATATGATGATGTCGAGGGTTGCCCTATGCTTCATGTGATTAATTTCACAAACAAACTGGTTTTATCGGGAGGTGATGATGCTTTAAAATGCAAACTTTTCCCTTCTACATTAAAAGGGGAAGCGTTGGTATGGTTTAGCGAATTACCTCCGCACTCTATTCGTAGATTCAAGGACTTAACTGAAAAGTTTTCAAGACGTTTTCATCATAATCTCAAACGTCAAATGGAGTCCGAGTTCTTTTCAACATCAAGCAACAACGTGAGGAAACTCTCCGTAGTTTTATCGCGACGTTTTAAGCCAAAGGCTGCGGTGAGATTTCTGAGCAATCCGATCTAATGGTGGTTTACGCTTTTAAAGAAGCTATCTTGTTTGATAAAGATGGGTTATACAACTCTCTTGTTAGGGATATTCCATCTCCCGCGCGTCGTTATACCCATGAGTTCAACAATTTATCAATGTTGAAGCGCGACGGTACTGCTTTCGAACTTCTCGTGACAAAGATAATAAAGGAAAGGATTTCAATGATCAGTGAAATAAGCGAAGAATCCGACTTTTGATCAGCAAACAACCCGGTCGAAGCCTCCGTATAAGAAAGAAGACTCCTGGCGGATTTGGAAAGCCTTTTACTGAATTTGAATTAACTCGCTTAATACCAAATATCGCGGTAGTTTATGACAAAATCAAGGATAAGAGTGCGCTCACTCCGCCGCCGTTTCCGCTAGCGCGGCGACACTAAATAAATCACTTCGCGATAAATCGTTATGGTGCAAATTTCATAATGATTATGGTCATGAGACGGAGAATTGTCGGTCTTTTGCGGGGAAGAATTGAAAAGCTTGTGCAGAATGGGAAACTTGATCAATATGTGCGAAGAAAGTAACAACTCAAGCTTTAACTATCAGCGATCACAATGTCATTAAGGTTGGACATGCCATCATTGATTCATTGTCAATACTCCGAAAAACGCTTTCATCGTTCTAAAGTCAAATATCTGTCTAATTTGTATGCGAAGTTAAGCGGGATCAATTTAGGTGGAAGGTTTTCGCCGACGGAGACTATTGAAGATGAACCATTATGTTTCAGCGACCAAGATCTAATGGGCGTGCATGTTCCTCATTATGATCTTTGTCGTGATAAGCTGCGATATATCGGTTGTATCGTGTACAGCGATATAATGATCGACAATCGGTAGTTCAGCTAAGCGTCATGTTTTACGGGTGTTATCGCGGTATTCCTTTTATTGATAACTTGGTCACCCCTGAAAATCGCCTATCGTTGGTTTTGATGGTACCGCTACTCATTCGTTGGAAAGGTGTCTCTCGGTCACTCTTATGCGAGAAGGAAGTCAATATTGATTTCTTATTGATGGATTGTAAATCCCCTTACAATGTCATCCTTGGTCGAGATTGGATTCATTATATGGAATTTGTCGTCTCAACATATCATCAAGCCATCAAGTTCCCATTCAATAAAAGAGTATGTAAAGGTCTTTGGCGATCAAGTGGCATCTCTAATTTGCCACGACAATGTTCTCGATGATTATAAGAAGTCCGAAGTTGTTGGATGAACTATTCGAGTTCCAACGCCGTCAAATAACAATTCTGACATCCGGGACCTTCGGTTTACTCTGCCAATAGAAATGTTGAAGGACCCCGACGGTCGATCCACTTTTAGAAGTTCAAATTGGCCAACTCCACGAAGAGACTACTTTTTATTTCGCCCGAACTTCGGAAGAGGAGAGACAAGAGCTTATTTTGTTATTGCGGAAGAATAATCATGTGTTTGCTTGGCGAATAGAGCAAATGCTGGTATAGATCCCGGTGGCTTGTCATAAACTTCGACATTGATCCTAATGCAAAACCGGTTCGACAAAAGCCCGAAGGATGGCCCCGATAGAAAGATGAAAGTGAAAAGGCGAAATCGACCGTCTCTTTATGCATTAACTTTATAAGGCACGTGACTTATCCAACATGGATGTCAAATGTTGTCGCGATGCCTAAAAAGAATGGCAAATTACGTGTTTGTATCGATTTCACAAATCTCAATAAGGCTTGTCCGATTCATCCGTATCCATTGCCTCATATATATCCGAAATGGTCGATCAACATCCGGTTTTCAGCGTTTGTCTTTTTGGATGCTTATTAAGGTTATCATCGATTCCGTTATTCATTGAGGACCAAGAGTTCATTGCATTCATTCTGGACCAAGGCATTTCTTATTACCGAGGTAATGCCTTTCGGTCTGAAAAAATGCTTTGGAGCCACATATCAAAAGCTAGTCAACACTATTTTTTCGACCTACTTGGAAAGGCGATCGAAGCATACATCGATGACATGGTTGTCAAATCTACAAAAGCACCGATCATCTTCTTGATTTGCAATTTGTTTTTCGACGGACTCCAATGTCAACATGCGTTTGAATCCGGCTAAGTGTTCTTTCGGTTTATCATCCGGTAAATTCTTAGGATACATGATGACTAGACGCGGAATTGAAGCAAATCGGATCAGATTATTTGTCCTTGAAATGCCTTCTCCGGCGTCAAAGAAAGAAATTCAACGACTTACGGGGCGGCAGGCTGCCCTAAATCGCTTTTTCTCTCGGTATTACGATCGATGCGTCCTTTTTCCAAACATTGAAAGACGCGGCAATTTGGCCGGAGTGTGAAGTTGCATTTCGTCATTTGAAAGCATACTTAGTCCAACCTCGGTTCTTGCCGATCCAATAGCGGGGCTGACCTATAGGTTCGTATTTTAGCATAGCCGATCATGCCGTAAGTGCCGTCTTATTTGTCAAGCCGGTGGCGATGAAGCGTCCTATATTCTTTGTTAGCAAGACTCTTACAACTGCTGAAACAAGATATTTCGAGTGGAGAAAATTGCATTGGCTTTGGTTCATCTTTGCCCGGCGTCTTAAACCTTATTTCGAGGGGCGAGTCGTCAAAGTTTATCACGGAATATCCACTGCGAAAGCTTTTTAAATGCTTTCGGGGAATCAAGTCGTCTTGCGAGAATGGGAAAGTTACCTTAGCGCTTATAGCATTGTGTTTGAAACTTCGCCGCGGTGAGAAAGGACAAGCTTTGGCCCAGCTAATGGCTGATTTTCCAATTGAGGATATTCTTATGTCTTACGCATTACTAGGCGAAGAGAATGTAAAATCGACAACAACGCCATTACCTCTGGGGGGGCGATGATTTGCCAAACTTATCGGATGTATCTGGCGATTGTTGGATTGTTTACACCGATGGTTCGCATAATAATAAGTATGGCTCGGTATTGGGTGTGTAATCTTGCAACCGAATGGAGAAAAATTGAGAAGTCGGTCGCGTTTGGGTTTTGGCGCTTCAAATAATGAGGCCGAAAGTCTGAAAGGCTGTCATTTCGCGGTTTTGCGTCTTGCTCTTCACTTAGGGGCGACTAAACTACAATTATTCACAGATTCTAAGTTAATTCGCTAGCCAATTTGGTGGATCATTATGCAGCTCGTGGCGATAGAATGGCGGCTTATGTGGACTTAATTCATCGGATTGCTTTCGAAATTTTGATTCTATCAAGTATTATTGTGCGGCGTCCAGCGTCATGGCGTCGCGACATCGCGGATTCTCTCGCTTATTTATCGGCGGTTAAGTCGGATAAGCCCTCGGTAGATTACCATTGAATTTCAAAAGGAACCGAGTATCGATCTGTCCATCGAGGATGTGCGCGCGATATGTACATCACTCGAGTTGTTTTTCATCAAGACATTTTTTGAGGAATCACGTTATGCCAATTTGATATCTCTGTGCCGATTTTCGGGCGCAAAGCGTGATCTTGATAATCAAGCTATCATTGCAGAGAAAACGCTTGATCCACAACTTATGCTATCAGATGACCACAATGATCCTATCAATGATATTGTCTCGGTCCATACCGACGACGATCATGAAGTCGACAATGCTCGAGGGTTCGATATAGAGCTAAGTTTTCCACTTACACCTTGTGGCGAAGATGATTGGCGTCTTCCTTATATCACATATTTACATGATCACATCTTGCCTCCGGTCATAAAGTGGGTGATCGTGTAAAGCGATGCTTGGAAATATTGTCTCATATCGACTTGAGCGGTGCATTTGCAACTTTATCGCAAAGGCACAAGTCTTAACCCTATATAAGCCGTTGTTTGCAGAGTTTGAAGGTTTGCTCGATCTGGCGCGGAAATTCATTCGGGCTTATGTGGGAACCACTCGGGCGAAGTCTCGCTTATAGAGCAATGACACAAGGATCTTGGTGGCCGTACATGCAAAAGGATGCTAAAGCGTTTGTGCGAGAAGTGTGTTCCTTGTCGAAATATGCTAACATGGGAAATCTTCGACAGCGGAACTTCATCCAATCTTGAGCCCTTGGCGTTTGCAAAGTGGGGTCTTGACATCGTCGGTCCTCTTCCGAAAGCTCTGGCGGTGTTAGTTTCTTACTCGTATGGAATCGATTATTTTACCAAGTGGGCTGAAGCTATGCCCTTAGCCCGGATCCATGCTTCGGATGTTAAAAATTCTTATGGCGAGACATTGTTTGTCGTTTGGTATTCCAACATCATTGACTTCCGACAATGGCAAACAATTTGATCTTTGAAGAAATTCGACAATTTTGTTCGACTTGAAGATTAATCACAATTTCACCGGCACCATACCATCCTCAAGCTAATGGACAAATTTGAAGCTACTAACAAATCCATTCTTGCAATGCTCAAGCGGCGACTTCAACAGGCCAAAGGAAATTGGGTTAAGGAACTTCCTGCGGTTATGTGGGCTTATCGAACCACACCTAAGCATTCATTTGGATTTTCTCCGTTTAATCTTGCTTACGATGCGGAGGCGGTTTTGCCCTCTGAGTTGATGACACCAACCACCACGAACTTCTAAGCGTGGAATTGGAGTCGAATGATCAAACACTTGCTCAAGCCAAAGCCTTGATAGATGAGACAAAGAGATGTTGGTCTTCAGCGGTTAATTAGTTATCAAGCTGATATGAAGCGAAAATATGATAAGAAAGTTAGACTTAAAGTATTTGAGAAAGATGGTTGGGTACTCTGTCGAAAGGCGAGGTTGATAGATTCGGTAAATTTGGAGAAAACTGGATAGGTCCATACATCATAGATCGCCTCGCCACCAAAGGATCTTATTTTCTCGAGATTTAGATGGGAATGTTCTCGAAAAGCCGTGGAATCGTTTCATCTGCGCCAAGTTCTATAAGTAGATTTTTAGTTGTGTTTTTCCGTTATCACGGAGAAATAAAATAATACAATATTTAGTTTGTTTCGGTTCGGGCATGTATTTTCCGTTGTTATCTTTGCATTTTTAAGACTTCGGTAATCAATAAAAAGCGGTTATTTCGCCGGTTTCAATGGTATGATTTTGGTTTTAGCGAACCTTATAATCACTACAACATAATCTGGCGAAATTACCCGCGTTTAATTTCGTCGATCCTAAGTTGAAGCGCTTTTACGCTTTCGCTTAGTCGTTAATATATCTAATCTAAGTTTGAATTTTTTTTTTTTTGACAAAAATGGCGAAATTACCACGTTTAATTTCGTCGGTCTAAGTTGAGCACGCTTTTACGCTCTCTTAGTCGTTACTATCGCTACAACAAAATCGGCGAAATTACCCGCGTTTAATTTCGTCGGTCTAAATCGAGCAGCTTTTACGCTTTTCGCTTAGTCGTTACTATATTTACGACAAAATCGGACGAAATTACGGCGTTTAGCCGTTAGTCTAAGTTTGAACGCTTTTACGGGCTTTTAGTTCATTACTATCACTACGACAAAATATATGACGAAGTTACCGCGTTTAGCTTTGTCGGTCTAAGTTTGAGCGGCTTTTTATCTTTTCGCTTAGTCGTTACTATCGCTACGATAAAATCGGCGAAATTGCCACATTTAATTTTCGTCGGTCTAAGTTGAACGCTTTTATATTTCGCTTAGTCGTTATTATCGCGTTTAATTTCACGACAAAAATCGACGAAGTTACGCGTTTAGCTTAAATTACCGCGCTTTTAATTTCGTTAGTCGTTATTATCGCTTCGCAACAAAAACTCGGCGAAATTACGTTTAATTTTCGGTCTATGTCGAAACGCTTTTATGCTCGCTTAGTTATTATTATCGCTCACAACAAACTCGTTTAATTTATACAAGGGCGAAATTACCGCGTTTACGCGTTTCTAAATCGAAGTCGAACGCTTTTAATTGGTCGGCAGTGCGTTAATATCGCTCGACAAAATATGGCGAAGTTACCACGTTTAATTTCGTCAATCTAACTTGAACAATTTTACGCTCGCTTAAGTCAGTTACTCACGCTATGTCATCATCTGATGACGTTACCCCGTTTCGTTCCGTCAGTTCTGCGTCGGAGCATTTTTTAGCTCAATCTAATTTTGCAAGCTTAAAGTTAGCATTGGGGGCGTTTCATTCTATTTCGTGTCATTTATATAATTCAACAACATTGTCAGTTTTCCACAGGTATGTTATCTGACAACACAATGATATTCAATTGCCAACACATACTTTATTTTATTCAAAAAGAATTTTTAGCTCTATGGTATTACCAACGCAAAATCACATGTTCATTGGTTTGGGCAAATCCAATGGTTCCTTACAAACTTTTCGCATATACAACTCGTACAAATCTTTGTAATTCATCTTCTCACGTTCTAGTTCATCTCCCGTTTCTATTAAAGTCTCTGTCAATTGTCTTACGGACGATTCACAATGTGCCATTTGCCGCGTGATCTTGGCCAAGCCGTATTTTTCGTTTAAATCGGTCATTAAGCTTGTTATTTTTCTGCCTCTTTTTAAGACGCGTTTAAGTTTCGATCTTTGGTCACCACGAGTGCCTTTAATTCTATCACATCTGCTTTTAAGTGTTTGTGTTCTTCCATTATCTCACAGGCTTTTCCAAAGTCTTCATATGATCTCTGCTCGGCTTCTTCCGTCCATTTCGGTTAAGTTTTTGTTTTCGTCTTCTAACTCTCTGTTGGTTCCGCTTAACGCTTTGTTTGCCTCTTCCAGTTTTCGGTTGAGTATTTTCACTTTCTCTATTTCTTCTACGACATTGACTTCATTCGGAAGGATACTTTTCTTCGCAACTTTTTAATGAATTTCTTTGGCTCGTACTACCGCCGTTTTAACCTGCGGCGAAAATATTTGTTTTCATCAATTTTTCAGACTTAAACATAAGTTTGCAATAACTGATAAAAAAATACTATCATACCTGGTTCATAGTATCGAAAATCATTGACACTGCTCTCTCATATTCTCCGATGTTCTCCGTATTACGGTCCGCGGTTTTGATATTTTTCGAGCCCCTCCATGGCGCGTGGTCTCGGTGATACGCCCCGCCGTCGTCGGACTTGAACATCTTTGCTTCATCTACCAATTTCATCGGTTTAGTGTTGGACATAAATTTCTTTACCATCTTAACGCAATAGTAAAAGTCAACGGTCCACTTACTGTTAACAGATTCTGTGGTTTTCCTCCATGAGTAGTATTACCCCGGATAGTACTTGCCAGTGGTGGTTGGATTCTTTGCTCCTACATTTTGTTTTGCCGTTTGTTTTCTTTCACCGATTTTGTGTTCTTCGCTATACTATCTTTTGTAGGTATCACGGTTTCGTTCTTTTCCCCGCCATTCTTTTCCTGTATATACCAAACCAGAGCGAGATATTACCTCTCCCCACACTTTTACATATATATGTTTTATACGGTACATACCTTTTCCTCTTGGTGTTGAGAATGTACTTTATTTAAATGCAGGCTGTTTTGTGCATTGTAGTCTCGTCCCTCGAGGCATCATACATTATAACGTTGGTTGTCTCTCTTGATCTCCGTTAAGCCCGTTTTCTTGTGGAACATTTTCTTTTGTACAATTAAGCTATTTGTGTTTGGCAAGCTCAAAGACTAATTTCTCATTTGTGTTAATTCCGTTCCATCTTCTTTTTTCACTATCGCTATCGCTGCCAAATATTGCATTTCTGAGAATCTTATTCTTCTTCGCCATTTCACTATGTGTCTCCTTGGACCTATCGGGCTGTTGTTTCGTTACCCCCGTAGTGTCGGAAATCAACAATATCATCAAAGTAGCTCAGATCTACCAATCTTTCGTCAGAACATTCATGAAAGAAGAAACGAAGGTTGTTCTCCACTTCCTTGTCAATTCAAAGGTCTGGTAGTGTACTCGCGTTTTCTGTTAAGACACAAAATACCTCGTGTTAGTCAACCGGTTACTCGTAGTATAGTTTTCAATACTTATGTTTTGGCTTACCTCGAAATTTGTTCGGCACTTTAAACTCTGTCGGATTCCACTTCCCGCAAAGCGGTGATCTAAATCTATCCCATCCGGTGTATACTTTTGGGAACCCTTTAAAAGTTCTCGTTTGAATCCTTGAATTCAACTTCAAATTTTATGTACCCTTTTCGTAAGATTATGGTTTTCGGTCATTATCAACGCCGAAGATTTCTTGAGCCCCAAACCTTCTTTTTTAAATTCATTTTGTAAGCGGTGTGCTCGTAAAGATTAACCGAGCGATATTGGCGGTTGTCGGTGCAATTTGCCACCACTCCAATAATTGCGCAATTTCTTTGTTCAACGGAATTGTATTCCCGCAATTTAATTGTGTGTAAGCCATTACTACTTCATCTTCTTCAATTTTCGTTTCAAATTCGTACACTTCTTCCATCTCAATTTTCGAGTCCTAGTATTTTTTTACGTATTTCCTTAAGCGACCATCGGCCGCGGTTTCAGTTGTCGCGGTATCATGTCACCTTCTTTCCACCTCACCAAGTCTCCGTCGTCATCGAGTTTTTTTTTTTTTTTTCTTCTCGATTATATTTCATCCGTATAGATACGGTAGTTTCTAAAAAAAAAAAAAGCGGGTTAGGTAGCTCAACAACCGGGTTCACTAAGTACAAAATGGTGAACCAAGCCAAATATATGGGGCACAGGTACGGTGCCCCTCCTTAGAGGGCGCTGCACCATCTCGTGTTTTGTTAGTATCGGTTTGAATTTTTTCCAGGCGCCTTCATCACCATCTCTACAGCAGCGCCTTCATCACCATCTTCTCCAGCCGATCTTCAGTTTTTTTTATGTTTTATTTTTTTGTTTTTGTCGCCTCAAAGAGATGTGTTCTAGTTTTCATTGAGGACGAGACTAAGGTCACACCACCAATGCGTGAGGACGTTCAACCACCAATTCAAAATCCGGATTTCCATAACTCAAACATGCTACCACCAGTTCAAAATTCGGATATCCATTATAGGGACATGGTAAACTACCAACTCAGGAACTTGCAACCGAGATTAACGAAGTTGTTGAGGAATCCCATCTTTTGAGTTCCGATAGGACTGCCACTACAACTCCTGTGACTAACTACCCCGAAATTCCAAAGGCACCACAACGGAAAAGACCGGAGTCTGAGGTTCATCGGCGCCAAACTCCAAAGGATAAGGCATACATGCGTGACTTGGATCTATCTGCTCAGAGTGCCTCTTTTTGACCTTTATTAGAAAAGGTAACGATTTCATGCCTGGAAGTCACGACCGACTTTGCATGGTCATGCCAAGACCAAACTTCATAACTCTATGGCGAAGGCTCTGGTGAAAGGGTCATTTGAACGAATTTGGACTACTCTATGGCTATAGGACGGTTGTCTGCCTTCTCAGATGAGGTCCTCTTCTTCTCTGTCAGTGTTTCTATCACGGCCTTGTTGCTTTGTCGGCCAGCCCTGCGCCTTCCCGGAAACTGATACAACTTTATTTATGAGAAGAGCTTGATGGTAAGGAAACGCGTACCTACTAGTCTAAGCAAAGACGGCACACCTGGCGTTACGGAAGGCAATGATCGCGCGGAAGAGGGCGAGTATTTTGTGACTTCAAACCTTTTTCTTAACCACGACTGTTTTGATAAGCGCCAACACTTATATAAGGTCGAGTTGTTTTTCAGTTCCGATAGGATTCTTTACTAATCCAACTCCATCTCTAATCTCAATTCTTATCTCCTCCACATTCTTATCTCATCCGCACACTTTGAGTCCAATTAGTATTTAACTTCCTTTTATTACTATTATTACTAAACTGCCCCTACATTTAATTTTTAACGATATAAGTCGAGTATCGCTATTCCGCTGGCACGCATCGTCGAATTCAAATTTCGTATTTTTACGTAATGCGTTCGGTACAGTTTTCGGCAATCAATTTCTTTTGACATTTATTTCTGTGCATATTTTATTTTTTATTTTTATGTTTTTTTCTATGCATTTTCGGCCATCTTTTATTTAATTACATTCGCGTTATAAGGTATCGTTAGTTTGACATTTTTTCATTCCCCGATAATTTTTTTTTTTTTTCTCGGCGATCAATTTTCCTATCATTTCCTTTCGCACGACACCGTTATATTTCCGTTCATTTTTCTTTCTTCTTTACCATATGAACTTTGTTCGCATGCCAAAGAGGGGGCGGTGTTTCGACCCCCACCTACGTGGCAAACGTCCATTAGTAGGAGTCTCCACTTTATTCGTTTAATTGACAGGGCTAAAGCCCAATTCGCAATATCATGGATCAAAGTATAGGCCCATTAACTCATGTGTCTAAGGCTGAACCTTAGCCACATGGCTTGCCACTAATGTACATTGATTTATGTCCAGATTCATTTCTTATCAAAGAGATAATTATCAGTTGAAAGTTATAGTCTATCACAATTGCTCAAGCTACAAGATTACTTGAGCTGCAAGGACTCTCTACTCTACCTATATAAATACAAAACTATTTTTCATTCAGAACTACGTTCTTGAGACTTGATCCCACTGATAATTTGGGTACGTAGGCAACCGCAAGGTACAGTCTCATCATTCCCCCGTTCACCATCATTTTTCTAATTACTTTTCTACGTTCTTCGTCTTTTTCATCAACACTTGGTGTTTTGATCATATTTGGTCGAAACACCCATAATCCAGGGTTTCCAAACATGGCTTCAAAATGGCATATTCTCTAGAATATTCTTGATTTTAGGGATCAAATCAAATCAAACAATTAAGGAAGGTTCTCTAGGTTTTTGGAGGCTTGAAAATGGGCTAGAAACCCTAATGAAAAGGTCCAACTCGAGCTGGATTGACAGCCCACGAGCACAAGTCCAAAATCCACAAAAAAACCCATTTTGACCATATTTTCAATGCTGCAAATTCCTTTTGACCGGGTCAAAATTAGGCAAACTCTTCTTCACAAAAATTGTTAATTAATCCATTAGGAAGGTCCATGAAGTCTTAAAAATACTCTTGGGTCGAAATCTTACTCCAAAAAAAATGTTGCACTGAACAACGCGCATAATGGGCTAAAACGGGATATGGCAAGATTAGGATTTCTGAAATCCAAAAGGAACCTAGGCAAGTTTGTACTCATTTTGAAGAATTTTTCAAGGGGAATTCAAATATGAAATAATCTCATCCAAAGAAAGAGTGGAAAAAACGAGATTTGGGCTCCAAAGGGTTATAAGGGCATTTTGGTCATTTTTAGCTCAGAAAGCAATGAAACTTCAGCCATAGCTAGAAAATGATAAGGAGAGTCTAAAGACGCTAAAAGAAGATGAAAAGAAAGAAGTTTGATGTAGAAAAGAAGATTCTAGAAAGCAAATCACCTTATATGATCAAATTTAATTCAAGACAAAATCATGAATGAATTATGCCTGGGGTGCAAAAATGGGGTGTCTACAAATAGTAATCTAGGAAGTCTCGGGAATCTAACTTTAAAAGACTCACGTTTAAAATAAATTTTCTAAACCCTGTTCTATAAAATTTGTTTGGGGGTGGAGTGTTGGTAATTCCATTCTTGATTGCCCAACCATCTTCATCTCATGTTCTATCTTCAAACAATAGCGGGTGGTTTAGAGAATTTATGGATTTTAGTTGTTTTTATTAGTTCGGATGTTAATTTTGAATTCAGTAGTTAAATTTGTATTCGGTAGTTAATTGTATTTGAATTTCGATTTTAATATAATGTGGTTCTTTTCAAATTATGCGTTGATTCTTATGTTAATCCTACCTTCCCAAATTGTTTGGGGGTGGTATTATTTATTTTAGCATGGTTTTTATATGATCCACAATTTATTATGTAATTTTGCGATGATTGTTGGGAATATTGCCGATATTGGCATGCCTATGAGTAAATATTGTGGTAGGATGAAATCTCAATGAGTTAGGCAGTTACTATCCTAAATTCAACCTAAAAGATATTGGGTTTGTTTTGGAATAGAGAATATGGGTTTTTTCCGTTTCCGGTTTCAGAATTTTTTTTTGTTTTCGGCAATTGCCTTAAATATTTATGGCAACTTCCCGATTCGTTTTGGAAACTTAAAACCTATATAAACTTCTTTCATTCTACACTCACAACCCACACTACATCTCACTTTCATCTCTCACCTTTCACTCCCACATTTCCCCTTTTTCTTCTTCATTTTAGCAACTTCAGCAGCTTGGAGCGCGCCTGCGCCCCAATGGGCGCCACCTGCACCCTAGGCACTGTCAGTCAAATTTTACCCTGAGCGCGACCTGTGCCCATCCCAGGCAAAAAGTGAGCGCGCCCTGCGCCTAAGTGCCTGGAACTTCGAATTCATCGGAAGCGACCAGCCTATCCCAAACTAAAAGTGGCACCGCCCTGCGCTAAATTGTCACGAGCTCGATCATAGCCTGAGCGCACCATGCTCCCTACCCAGGCATAGGTTGAGCGCGCCCCGCGCCCAAAACACTGTACGTCCAAAATTCTTCGGAGTGCGACCCGCGCCCATTCAAGGCTTAAGTTGAGCTCACCCCGCGCCTTGACCTCCGTGGGCACTAAAAATTTTGATTTTTCGTGGGTTATTCCAGACTCGTTTGCAGCTGTTCTACAGGGTAGTTTGTGATGACATCTCCTACAGTCATACCCGAGCAATCTTTCGAAGACTTGATGGGAAGCAAGTCTTATGGATATTGGTTCTGCGATAGGATATTGCAGTTAGGATGGAGCCATCTACTGGCTTGGCAAGTTATCATGGCATGGCAGGATGCGAAGGAACCTCATCTCTTTAAAGATGACGAGGACGAGGAGGACGATTAAGCGGGAGATAAGGTAAGTTTTTAGTTTCAGTTAGTGTCTGCTTATGTCCCAAGCAATTTATTTCTTATTAACCCCATAACAGGTGGAACTCCTATAGAGTTGCGTCAGTTATACTTTATATATTAGTATGTTTTAACCTTGTTTTGTAGATGTTCTAGAATTTTACGCGTTTTCATGGTATTTCTCTACCCTATTTATTTAAATACTTTGAGGACAAAACATGCTTCTTGTTTGGGGGGGGGGGCATAGAAACACTTGTAATTAAGGCATCTATTAGGATATAGATATGTATAATATGCACTTGTTTTCTAGTTAAAAATTCAAAATTTTTAAAAATATTAATAAAAAGTTTATGCTGTACACTTAGGAATATTGGTATTGTTTTCCTTCTCTATGCCCTTGATAATCTAAAAATCTCACGTAGCTTTTGCATTAGAATAGTTTTTAGAAACTTAGGTTAATATGTAGGTAATAAACCTTGCATCTATCTATAAATATGTTACATGAGTATCTATGATTGTTGGCAGTAAGTTTCTGAAATCTGGGCTAGAGTATTTATTCTACAAATCCTGTGAGAATATAGCCTAAAGCCTTATATGAGTGAATATTTGAGAAATGACACAAGGGAGAAGTAAAATCCGGATAGAGAAATCACACGTCCACTTGCTTGATCACTATACCATATCCTAAGCGAGAATTTAGGCCCTCTTTGGATTGATATAGCCAGAAATTCAAACCTATGAATTATTTTCCGCTAGTCGCCCCTCTGAGCCTTTCTCTAGCCTTTCATAAACTGCAAATCCTTTACCCTGTTACAAAACAAAACAAAACAAAACAAAATAAAAAAATCAACCTACCCAATTCTTTGAATAAGTTTGAGAATAGAGATGAAGAATAAAAAAGGGAAAGACCTTTGAAATCAAGAATTTGTTAGTCGTTTCAAATAAGAAAAGAAAGTTTCCATCCAAATAAAAAAATATATATATATATAAAAATAAAAATAAAAAAAAAAATAAAATAAAGAGTTAGAACTCCAAAAATAGAATCAAAGGAGTCAAAAGCCAAAGAAAAAGAAAAATATGGCTAAGGATGGAAACAAAGTGTAGAAGCAAAAGTAAAGAACAAGGTTTTCTCTAGTTACATAATATGAAGCTTCTATTATCTCAGACTTGTCCTTTTTGAATATCCATTTCCTTCCTTCTTAAACCATCTCCTAATCCCCGCAACACCTAATAAAGACCTCTAGCTCAATTAGGAATAGGTTAGTGTGATAGTAAGTGGCAGATGTGTTTGATCGACTCTGACTTCTTTGTGTGTCATTGAGATTGTAAGGTAAAGTGTGCCTACTGCACACTAGAGTAGCGAAACTTGAGCGGAAAAATCAGAGTGGTTTTTATCTTGACATTTATGTGAGGACCTACTTAAGGACGCTATTCCGAATTTTCAGAAACGGACCTACTAGTGCATCTCATAGTATTACTCATTGTATATATGTTTATTCGTAGATGATTGATTATTATACATATATTAGCTTAGGTTTCGACTTAATTATTCTGTATTCATTGCTAGCGAGATGTATAGATAATTGAGACATAGATAAGGAAACAATAGTTTTATTTCTTAGTCGTTGTAGTTTGTAAGTACCGTCACTGGAAAACTCTCATGAGGATATAACTCGTCCACTAGGGAATTCCTAGTGGTTTAAGGCCTTGTTGCATATAGTCAATGCAATCGCACTCGGCGAAACGAGATTAGTTAGAACTGCATTTTTGGTCACTTATACTAATTTCTCATATTTGCTTGAGGACAAGCAAAATGCTGTTTGGGGGTGGTTTGATAAGAGCCCAAAATTGTAGTTTTAACCCCTTAATAATAATACTTTTAGACCAATTATGCGAGTAATAAATAAGAGTTAATGCTGATTACGTGCTTTTATGTATTTCAGGCATTGAAGTCAATTATGTGCAGAAATGTTACACTTTGGCGAGATAAAGGAGCAAGGGTTGGTTGCTAAGGAGTTCTATGATTAAAGGCCAAGATTCAAGGAGAAAAAGTCTTTGTAAAGCCCGGTCAAAAGCTGAAAAGTCAAAGTCAACGCGGGCAGAAACAGCACACAAAAGTCAGTAGAACATCTGAAGACCGTATCTTTAGACTCAGGCCTCGGAATTAGGCCTACCTTATGTCAAAACGACCGGCTCGGAAAGAGATTTCCAATGGTCTAAACCTTAACCTAATCAGAGGAGCATAAGTAGAGGAAAAGCCTAATGAAGTCAGATCCAACTGAAAAAGGCCCTGTGGATTGAAGATATTGGGTTTTGGGCTCGATTTTCTGGCTCAAAACATGGCTCCTCAGCCCATGCACGAAAATGTGGATCTGGTCTCTTCCATTTCAATACACAAGGCTTAGCTCTTAAGAGATAATTAGGTTAGATAGAAGGGAGCCATTAGAGCATGATTCTAGATCTAGTTTTTACATTAAATTAATTAGTTTTCTATTTCCTTGTTTTAACTTAGTTATTTGAATCATTGTTATTCCTTTATTAGAGTAATAAAAATAGTTAGTTCTTCATAATTTCGGTTTTGATTATTTAAATTACTTAGATTTAAATTCATATCTTAGTGGTTAATCATTTCATGGTTATTAGTTTAGTTTTGAATTCTTGATTAGATAAAAATAGTAAATTTATCATCTTTATATTATGTCTTGTTTAATTTCATTGGGAAATGATAGTATAATGATTCTAGGCTAAACCTTCATTAGAGGAGGTTGAAGAAGCCTTGATGAAGCTTGATCTTTGTTAACTTAGAAATCATCGTGATAATCTATTCAATTCTAGAAAGTAATTAGTTCACCATGAGAATGGATTTGGTTGCTTCACATGCTAGTTATTAATTGGTAGAGATTGTCATGTTTAATTAGGGATTAGAATTACCATTTTGATATGCGAAAGCATTGAAATTTGGATCATGACGAATCTTTGTTATTTGATTAAGTCGAGTTAAGGTGGAATCAATTCCCCCTAATTCTTTATATAGATTCAAACCTTAGTATTCTGTAACATTTCGTAGTTGAATAATTATAGTTAGTATCTTGTTATTTGAATTTACATCGTAGTATAAATTACACACCATTACTCTCATTAACTTTGGATAGACTGATAATCTATAGAAAACTTTGAATGCTAAAGAACTAGGAGTGGAACGAATCTTTTACTCCACTCTATTTCGATAGATTTGAGAGTAGTAGAAATCTTTGATAAACACTGTCTTCGTATAGTAGTTTTAGTTTTACTTGCGTTTGAATTTCATCATTTATTCGTGAGTAAACTATTCTTTTTACGTTTATCAGAAAAAAAAAAAAAAAAAATCAAGGCATTTTTTAAGGACACACGTAGCGATATGCCATCTATAGAGATGCTTGTGTGCGTTAGGGAACACAATATCAATGGCACACATCAAGGCCAACTCCCTATCAGACACAATCACGGATGGCCTTTCATCACCTAGCAAGTCGTTAAACTGACGCAAAGCCCACTCATAGTCTATCGCTGTTTCAGACCGAAGCAACACTTGACAGACTGTGAAAGACTTCCAGGTTGAAGTCACCCCTTCAAACTGTACAAAAGGCCACCGATACCTATTGGTTTTGTAGGTGGGGTCTATGATGATAACTTTTGGAAAAGTTCGAGCCAACTTAACACCCTCTGGATGGGCCCATAGCAACCCCGTTATCTCATCCGTATTCATATCCTCTCTCACCTCCTCGAAATAATGGTTTTTTGCTAACATCTCACGGAATCTCTGCATTTGCGTGTGACCGTTCATATCCAACGTCCTCACCTTGTGCCTCGCATTACAAACTTGATATATGCTGGATAGGTTTTCAAGATACCTATTTCTGATGGACTTCAAAACTTCTTTAAGTTTAACTGAATTTTGAGTCATCTCTGACAAGTACTCGAATTGTGGAACGGTCAGCCGAGTAGCAAATGCATGTCCTTTAAGGCTCTTCGCCAGTGGATGGTTGTAAATACCATTAACAATAACAATTTTTCAACTATCCACAGTGCCGCGTTGGAAACAACATCTTAACTTAAATGGACATTCACATTTTACTGTTCCCGTATTTATCTTATTAGCCTTATCTTGACCTACCTTTTTGTGTGAACGATATATATCCGAACTCTCACAAGTTAAATCCATCCTCGGTACTCGTTTCCCATTAGCATACTGCGACTTCCCAATTACCACAACCACATTACATTGTTTTCCCCGAGCAGTTGCCCAACCAATTACCTCATTACATGTATGAAATACCTAAAGATATGAAAGAAAACAACAATCAATACACTAATATAATTTCATTTAGAAAATAAAAAAAATAAAATCAATGCCTAATCTGTACCTCATCTGTAGTAAATATTTCTGTTGTATCCATTGAAAGTGGTTGAACATCATCCACGTCATTCAAGTTTCCAGGGTTCTCGAATCCGCAAAGGATCCTGCATGAAGAACAATTGTTAAGTGATGTATTATACAAATGGTTTTTTATACAACTTTATTTGAATTGTAATTACGTACGTCATCGATTTGGTGAAATTTCATTTTATTTTAATAATTTTTTTTCTCGTTCGATGTGACTAGGTCGTTTGGGACTCACCCAATTCGATGTGGTCATATCGTTTAGACTGAAGTTAATTGATGTAACTGGGTCGTTTGGGACTCATAGTTATCTATGTGACCGAGTCGTTCGAGATGCCCAATTTCGATGTGGTGGGGTAGTTGGGGACTCGGGTTACATGAAAAATCTAAAAATCTAGCTAGGTTAACCTTATGTCCTCGAGGATTTATTCTTATCTCCGTATCATCTTCGGCTTCACTTCCCATTGCAACTTCTTCACTTTGAATATTTTCCCTTATTTGGTCATCTTCCATTCCTCTCTTTTCTTTATTTTCTCTCATGTGTTCATTAAATGGTTCATCTTCGTGTTCTAAAAAGCTCGGGTATTCCATTTTACTGTTTCGAAGTTCCTCCACTTAGAGTATAGTTTAGGGATTAGGGATTAGGAATGAGGGAGAATAAGAAGAAAAAGGCTAAACAAGTTGGCTCCAGGTTACTTGTATTTAGTTGGGGGGTGCCCACACAAATTAAGATTTTTTTTGTCAATGATAAATTTGTAAAATAAATTTTTTTTGGGGTCCGCCCAACACAAAATGGGTTGTGCCCATAGTGAGTATCGTGGAAGAAAGAGGTTTTGGAGGGTTTGACGGTTTTTCTTTTTGTGTTTCTTGCTGAAATGGACCAAGGTCACTGTTTTCTAGTAGGTTCGTTTATCTGTTTTGTTATTTAACCCCTAAAAGCCCGACTTCAGATTTGGGCCCATGTAGCTACAAACTTTATGCTCTGTTTGGTTCAATGTAATGGGATGCATTTGCACCCATTTCCCAGTAACTACCAATTTCCAAGTGTTTGGCCCACTATTGCATATAACCCGTTGCAACAAATTGGTTCCTCCACTTCCCGCGTATAAATAGCTCCCACAACACTCATTTGCAACCCAAAAACCATCGCATCCATTTGCACGATCTCTCAGCCTCTCTCCTCTCCCAACTCATAAAACTGCTTCTATATACTGGCAACTCTATCTAAGCAAAAACACCTCCATCTCCTAGTTTATTAATTTCTTCTCTCTTAGCTATTGTTTTGGTTCCATTAGTATCGTTGGCTGTTGAAAAGATAAGCCCTTTCCTTTCACCTTCTTCTTCTTCTTTCTATATTTCTCTCTGATTGAACAATTTGTTTTAATAGCTAAGCTTTTATGTACGTGTTGTTTCCCCCTAATTTCTTTGATCTCTATGGGTTTTGTTTTACTCTCATAAAATGAAAATCACATAATCTTAACTGGTTAGAATTAATGAAAACTTTTTGGAAATGGGGGTTGACTATATATTATTAGTTAGAAACTGAAGGTCTTGGGATAAGATTAGTAAGTATTCTTTATTTCTTACTATAATTTGCCGATGGTCTCGATGTAAGACTAGTAACCATGGCTCTTTCTTTGTGCCATTTCTTGAGGGTCGAGTTTACGACTAGTCAACGTTCTTTACTTCTTAATTTCTTAATGTCACTTGCTGAATGTCTTCAGAGCAAGGCTAGTAGGCAATCAATGCACAGAAAGTGCCATTATTGTTAGTATGTAATTTCTGAATGTCTAAGCCATGTATTACTTTAATGCAATAAGAAAGGATTAGTTGCTCGATTGTTTTTTCTAGCTTATACTATACTGTTGATATCATAATTATTGTTACAGTGTTTAAATGTTGCGAGTATTAACTCAAAATGATATGATATAGTTTGTGAATTTTAAGTTAGCTCCTTGACCAATTTTTTTGTAATGGCAGACAATAGTATAGAAGTTATGGATAAATCTGAAGATGAGGAGTGAATTAGAGAGGTTGTTGTTGTCACTTGTGCAAGCGTTGCACATGTAGCAACAATATTTACTGCATACTTTTCTTTTAACTTACCAAGAGAACCTTATGTTCGTTATGCTGCCGAACGAAATGCATATATTAACTCGATCATATATAATGATGAAAAGTGTCGTAAAAATTTACGAATGGGAATGGAGTCTCATTCCATCGACTATGTTTGTTGGTTAGGGAAAAAGGTCTTTTGGAAGACACGCGAAATTGTCAAGTTGAGGAAATACTAATGAGATTCATACATTTACTTGGACGGACACGATGTGAGGCATAGTGTGATGTTAGGTCGATTTTTCCGATCACAAGAGACTATTTGTCGACAATTTAATGAAGTACTTATTGCTTTTTTGAAATTGTACCCATGCTTGGTAGCTAACCATGGAAAAACCATACATGGTGGAGGAACCCAATCTGTAATCGTAAGTGATATTAGATATGCACAATATTTCAAGGATTGTTTGGGAGCACTAGATGGTACTCATATTAGAGCTACTGTTCCATAAGAGGATGTAGAAAGATTTAGGAGTGGTAGGAAGGACTTTACTTCTCAAAATGCGTTAGCAGCTTGCTCATTCGACTTGAAGTTCACATATGTACTAGTTGGATGGGAAGGGACAGCACATGACCAAAGAGTTTTGGATAACGCTAGTACTAGACCTAATCCATTTGTTATTCCTTCAAGTATGTATCTATAACATTATATTTTTGGTTGATTGTTACTACCTAAAGTACATGTAATAACTATGTAATAACTTTGATTTTTATTTTATAGGTAAATACTACTTAGGTGCGCGGGATATGGTAATGAGCCTGTGGTCTTAACTCCATATCGGAATACAAGATACCACATCAGTGAATACATTACTAATCGTGGGCCTCGAAACTTTAAAGAGTTGTACAATAAACGGCATTCGCAACTTAGAAACACAATTGAGAGGGATTTTGAAGTATTGAAGAAGCGGTGGCCCATGTTATCAACTCGTTCCCATTATTCATACAAGTCACAGTTAAGATAGCTATGGCGCGCTTCATACTCCACAATCACATAATGGGTTGACCCAAAGGATCCGATTATTGAGGAAACAGACAACGAAATCCTAGCATCTCGACAACAAGTTGGTTCTTTATCAAGTCGTAATAGCCAAAAGCAAGTTGATCCGTCAAGTAGTAATAGCCAACGACCTACATTTAGGGCTGAACAAGCTCGATGGCTACAATTTAGGGACAACACTGCTAACAAAATGTATATTGACTATCAAAACTACAAACAACGGATAAATGCGGAAAGAAATGCATAAGTATATATAGTTTTTATTGTTTTATTTTTGTGTCTTATAAGAGATTGGTAGCAGACTTCTATGTATACTTATTGTTTTGTTTATGTTTGTAATTTTGCTTTATTGAACCGCATGATTATATTGGGATTGACCCAAGTTGGGGGGGGTGGGGACTTGTTTATCCCGGTGTTCTCAGAGGTCGAGAGGCTCAGCCATGTTGGTTAGTGGTGTAACAGCTTTGAGATCGTATCTGCATGGTGATAGTGGCACTGCGGGCGGGTTGGAAATTGTATTCCAAGTTTTGCAGCTAAGTGCACTGATCCCTCAAATAAACATCCATTCTTTTGAAAGGAGGGTGTTCGCTCAAGTTTCTCAGTAAGAAGCTTGATATTAGAACTTATTCAATATATTTATGTAGAGTTGTTCTGATACTTCTCTCAATATTCTTGAAGCATGGGGCAGAGTATCTTGGTCCTTTAAGACACTAGAGCACCAATTGTCTTATTGCAGATCGGAACAACTGAAATTGAATTCTCAATGAGTTGAGTTTGAGAACCGAGCTAGCTAAAGTGATTCAACCAATTCTTCCCAAAAATCTAGCTTAAGACACTTGAATTCAGAGAAACAATTATAGTCTCCCCAAAAATTTTGCATTTTTTGTTGCACCATCTCGAGGATATACCATTTACAAACTATTTGAAATTGCCATTAAAATTGCAATATGATGGAAACTAGATGGGCATTCAAATCATAAAGTTTACCAAAACAAAATATACACAATAGTTCATAGGATTAGTATTCAAGGGACGAATAATGCGATGTAAGATTACTCAGCTTGGTACCCACTGCTTCATAGAAAAAAACAGCTGACAAACAGGAGAAAGTTGTCATTTTATCACCAAATGTAATTTTTTGGGCGCCGCTAATATAGTTGGTTTTGACTTGATGTTCCATACTCCAAAGAAGGATACCGATTAAGCCACCTAATCTCCCATAAGAACAAAAGATCCAGAAGAGTTAATTAATTAAATCAATGTCGAAGACAAAATTGGTGATTTTAACAGCTCGTTATATGGCACTAGATTTGAATTGTAAAACACTTATCTATTCTATTGTTATTAGTCAACAATTCAGTTCACAACTAAATACCTGTTTTAGATTGGGAAAACATATATGTTTTGTTCGCCTGCTGTACACATATCATATCATTTTTTTTTCTAGTTTCCATGGTCAATGTATATGATAATCATGAAATGTTCAACTTCAACGTAAACTTAACATACTGCATATGCACCCTTAATAAAAACCAATATATTGCATACATGTTTATAGTTTTTGAGTGGCTTAGGCTCACTCATAAGACAAAATATTTACCAGCTGAAACAAACATCATAGATCACCAAAGCTGGATGAAGGTAGGCCGGTTTTTGTCAATCAACAAATTACAAATACACTTATCTAATTATCTTAAATATAATAAACACTAAGGTGTGAGTTACACACAGTGACCTCATGTGAATATATCTCATTGTGAAACCAAATTATATGATCCAATCTGCTTGTCACTCTTTGCTATCTTAACTCAACATCAAGGCAAAAGAGGTTCGATTCATGGTCCCTAAAATCCATGTATGTATTATATGCAATTATCTATGGTTACTGCATAGAATAAAATAAAATAAATAGATTTTCTATTCCTACATCCTATCTTAAAAAGAAAATGGTCAAACTTCCTAAATCATAAATAGCACAAACATACGAAAGACTGCATTTTAACAGGTACATGATGATGAAAATAAGCATTAGCGTGTAAATAAACTAGATGTTCAAATGATGGATATGATCGAAAACAATACCTCCTTGCCTTCTTCTTCATAAACACAATGTGAACTCTTTCGCTAACCTTGAAATCACCCTTAACCATCCTCAAAAGCTTAGGACAACATTCAAATTTAGCGTATTCCCTTGGTAATTCAATTTGAGTCCTACCAAGGACTACCACACCATTGGAAGCCCCAACAAACTCCTCAGGGATAGGATAATGATTTTGTACAATTTCCGAGTACAAGAATTGGAAATTATCAAGCTTTGCATCTAATAGGATAGCGATTGACTCCCAATAAGGACAATGTCTCATGGGTTTCAGGTTATCACGATCGACTCAGCATATACATAGTATGGTTGCTTTTCAAAGGTTATACCTTTATCAGTAATTTTTTCAACATCATAGAGTCTAACATTCAATGTAACGTCATAATCTTCATATATTTCTTCTATGTGATCCACAACAATTTGTTTGTTTTTCATTTGTCTTTTCCAATCAATACCACCAGTTATAATTATATATATGATTTGAATAAGCCCCCATGGTTCTTAAGTTTCCTAAATGTTTTAGGGGAACGAGATTATTTATAATCAAGTTAGGCTGTCCACTTTCATTGAAACTCTATAAAGAAATTATAGATTTGATGCTTCAGGATTTGTTTCCAAAGATACACTTAGACTTCATTATGAGAGGATATTTTTTTTTCCGATAATCCTTTGTGAAGGATACTTACGAATTACGAGAAGTTTTTTCAGTATTATGAAATACTTTCCTATTTAAAGATTGTGAACTTCGTCAGGATTTGGAGTTGGGCTTGGACGCCAGATTTGGAGTTGGGCTTGGACGCCAGACCCAACAACCTGATCCGATTACTGGACAGTGGTAACATTGTACCCTTATTTGGAGGCTGACAAGGTATGACTGTATGAGGAAATCTACTATCTATATACTAAAGCAGAGACTTTTAATGGAGGATTTTATCTCTCCTATGTGGCACTCTAATATAAGAGTTAATTATTTCTCTCTCCTATGTGGCATTCTAATATGAGAGTTAATTTTTTCTCTCTTCAATGTGACACTCTAATATAAAAGATAGTCTTTTCTAATAGCATACAATCCCATGTACATTGAACATCTTTGGAGAGTTTGAGTGTATTTCTAATTCTTATATTTGGAGAGTTTGAGTATATTTTCAATTCTTGTATATTAGATCAAATAAAAAAAATTGCTAAAAAATAGGTGATTTGTAAAAGGTAATTTCCTATTACAAATCAAACATTTTTAGTGTTCCAATTCTTATATATTTGATCAAATTAAAAAAATGCTAAAAAATAGGTGATTTGTAGAAACTAATTCCCTATTACAAATCATACAACTTTAGTGTCTATGATAAAGCATCGACTTATTTCGAATATATCCTTAACACGGCTTCAAAACATAGTTAAAAACAATTATACAAAAAATAAAATTACAAAAATATATAATAGAAAAAAAAAAAAAAATAACGGCAAAGCAATAATGACAAATATTTAAATATATATATATATATATATATATATATATATATATATAATATAAATATAATATTAAAAACAATTAATGGGGAACCGAAAACTGGATGCAAATGCATCGAACAAACCTGAAATAATATTTAACAGGAAATTAGAAACTGGATGCAAATGCAAACATTAAACTAATCTTAAAAATTAATTAATATAAAATTGGAATATGGATACAACTTCATTAAACTAACCTCAAAATATAATTAACGGAAAATCAAAACTTGGATGCAAATACATCAACCTAACATAAAAAAAAAAAAAAAAAATTGTCGGAAAATCGGAAACTGAATGCAAATGCATTGAGCTAACCATCAAATATTAAATTAACGGGAAATCGGAAACTGGATGCAATTGAATTGAACTAACATCAAAGAAAAATTAATTATAAATTGGAAACATGATGCAAATGCGTGGAACTAATCTTAAAAAATAATTAACGGAAAATCGGAAACCGGATGCAACTGCACTGAACTAATCTCAAAAAATAAACTAGATGCAAATGCATTGAGCTAACCTCAAGAAATAATTAACGGGAAATCGAAAACTAGATGCAAATTCATTGAACTAACCTCAAACAATAATTAACGGAAAATCGGAAACTAGATGCAAATGCAACTTTATCAAATAATAAACGAGAAATCGGAAAGTGGATGCAAATGCATTAAACTAATCTCACAGAATAATTAACGGGAAATCAGAAACTGGATACAAATACATTGAATTGACCTCAAAGAACAATTAACAGGAAATTAGAAATTGGATGCAAATGTATTGAACTAACCGGAAAGAATAATTAATGAGAAATCAGAAACTGGATGCAACTGCATTAAACTGATCTCAAAAAATAAATAACGGGAATTGAAAATTGGATGCAAATGCATTGAACTAACCTCAAAATATAAATAACGAAAAATCAGAAACTGGATGCAAATGCATTGAACTAACTTCAAAACATAGTTGGGTTATATGTTGTGGGAATGTCTCGTTAAGTATAGTTTTGCATTTAAAATGGTGTTTATCTTATCTCTTTTTGTATGATTGGGAACCCCTTGCTATTCAAGTAGCTTCAGTATATATGAACTTCACCTTATTAGGAAATCTCACAAAATTTCAATCAAACTTCTTTTATTAAACAACAAAATGAAGTTGAAGGGTTTTATCAAAGGTGATCGAGTTCTTTTTTTTTAATAGAGAGTGAGGTTTTCACGTTATAAGAAATTTGGTTGAGTGATAAATATAATATTAATATATAATAGTTCTGCATATTTGCAAATATTTTTCAGAATAATTAATATAACAGCACCCGTTCGTAGATAATCTTTGAAGATTCCACATAGTGAGTCATGCATAATTTAAAGAATAATTAATGGAAAATCGGGAACTGGATAATCTTCGATGATCCCACATATTAAAATCAAACATAATTTACATTTTATGTCATGTTTGTAAGGACACTACAGATGGATCAGTAGAAGTTTGTATTACACACCACATTGGATAATTAAAAGGAAATCGGAAACTGGATTCAAATACATAATTGAGCTCAAAGTTAAGAGTAATTAATGGAAAATCAGAAACTTTATGCAAATGCAATAAATTAAACTAAAAAAGTAATTAACTAGAAATCGGGAACTGGATGCAATTACATTAAACTAACGTAAGATAATAACTAACGGGAAATTAGAAATTGGATGCAAATCCTTGAAAAATATTTAACGGGAAATCAGAAACGGTATGCAAATACATCAAACAAACCTCAGATAATAATTAATGGGAAACCGGAAACTGAATACAAATGCATTGAGCTAAACTCAAAAAATAATTAACAGAAAATTGAAAATCGAATAGAACTGCATTGAACTAACCTCATAGAATAATTGGTGGGAAATCGGAAAATAAATAGAAATGCATTGAAATAATCTAAAAGAATAATTAATGGGAAATCAGAAACCGGATATAATTGCATCGAACTAACCTCAAAGCATAAATAATCATAAACTGGATGTAGATGTATTAAACTAACCTTAAAGAGTTATTAATGGGAAATCAGAAACTGGATCCAAATGCAATGAACTAATCTTAAAGACTAATTAACGAAACATTGAAAAATGGATGAAACTGCACTGAACTAACCTAAATGAATAATTAACAGAAAATTATAAATTTGATGTAACTGCATTGAACTAACCTAAAAAAATAATTAATGGGAAATCATAAACTTGATGCAAATGCATTGAACATAACCTCAAAGAACAATTAACATAAAATCATAAATTGGATGCAACTGCATTGAACTAACATCAAAGAATAATTAATGAAAAACCAAAAACTGGATGCAACTGTATTAAACTAAAATCGGAGATTAACTAACGGAAAATCAAAAATTGGATGTAAATGTAATGAAATAACTTCAAAAAATAGTTAACTGGAAATCGAAAGTCGGATGTAACTGCATCACACTAACCTCAAAACATAAATGTCTGTTTTTTTAGTCTTCTCATATGAGTAATTACGAGTAATTAGGAACCCAAAACGAAAGTGAGTTTATAAAAACAGACTTTTACATGTATGCAAAATGTATAGAAATTGTAAACTATTGAACTAACTTAGAAAAACAATTAATGGGAAATCAGAAACTGGATGCAGATGTATTGAACTAACCTCAAAGAGTAATTAACATGAGATTGGAACCTGGATGCAAATGCAATGAACTAATCTCTAATACTAATTAACGAAATATCAAAAATTGGATGCAACTGTACTGAATTAATCTTAATGAATAACTAATGGGAAATCATAAAGTGGATGCAATTGCGCTGAACTAACCTCAAATAATAATTAATGGGAAATCGGAAACTTGATGCAACTGCATTGAACTAACCTCAAAGAATAATTAATGAGAAATTGGAAATTTGATGCAACGTACTACATTAAACTAACCTCAAAGAATAATTAATGAAAAATCAGAAACTTGATACAAATGTATTGAACTAATAACCCTAAAACATATTTGTATTATATGTAGGGAGAATAAATGTCTCGACAAATATAGTTTTTCATTTTAAGTAGTGTTTATCATAATTCTTTTATTGTGATTGGGAATGTCTTGCTATTCAAGTAGCTTCAATATTATCTTCGCCACATTGGGCATTCTCACAAAACTTCAATCAAACTTCTATTGTTAAACCTAACAATAAAAAGAAGTCGATGAGTTTTATCAAGGTTTGATGCTTTCTTTTTTTAGAGAGTGGTGCAATAAATTTAAATGAGTAATTAATATAATTTTCATATCTCGTAGCTATGCATAGTTGCTAATATTTTTTAGAATAATTTAATATAACGACACCCGTTTGTAGGACACGTTCATGTGATAAATCTTTTCAAGTGGGAGCATTGTATTCTTTGAGAATATGGAAACAATCAATCTGTTTTAGTGATTTGTACATATTAGTACGTAAGCCGAGCGGTGATGATTTACCACTAAATAACCATAAATCTAATAAAACTATTATACAAGCTAGATCGAGTTTAAGATAATTCCATTTGAAATTACGGATTAATATCGTAAACCACAAAGTGAAGAGGCTATCTCAATTTGATCCTTTAGTTTTTAAGTACTTATGCATTATAATCGCTGTTCATTAACGTATTTTGGTTTATTTTCAATAAAAATATATTCTGATTTGAAAATTTTCCTCTAAATCACCATAAATATAAGAAATCTATTATACAAGCTAGATTGAGTTTAAGATAATTCTATTTAAAAATTACGGATTAATATCCTAAACCACAAAGTGAAGAGGTTATCTCAATTTGATCCCTTAGTTTCCAAGTACTTATGCACCATAATCACTGCTCATTAACGTATTTCGGTTTATTTTCAATAAAAATATATTCTGATTCGAAAATTTGTCGCTAAATCACCATAAATCTAAGAAAACTATTCAAGCTAGATCGAGTTTAAGATAATTCTATTTAAAAATTACGGATTAATATCTTAAACCACAAAGTGAAAAGACTATCTCAATTTGATCCCTTAGTTTTCAAGTACTTATGCACCATAATCGCTGCTCATTAACGTATTTCGGTTGATTTTCAATAAAATATATTCTGATTCAAAAATTTGCCACTAAATCACCATAAATCTAAGAAAACTATTATACAAGCTAGATCGAGTTTAAGATAATTTTATTTGAAAATTACGGATTAATATCATAAACCACAAAGTGAAGAGGCTAATCTCAATTTGATCCCTTAGTTCCCAAGTACTTATGTACCATAATCGCTGCTCATTAACGTATTTCGGTTTATTTTCAATAAAAATATATTCTGATTCGAATTTGTTTCGCTAAATCACCATAAATCTAAGAAAACTATTATACAAGCTAGATCGAGTTTAAGATAATTCTACTTGAAAATTATAGATTAATATCCTAAACCACAAAATGAAGAGACTAATCTCAATTTGATCCCTTAGTTCCCAAATACTTATGCAACATAATTGCTCCTCACATTTTGTAAAGCCTTTTTAGCACAAAAAATATTTAATAGATCACGGGCGTATGCCCAGGTCCAAAATCTAGTAATTATCTGATTTGGTGGTGAACGTGTAATGTAGCAACTACCGATTCAAAACAAACTCTAGTCCAGGCAAGAAAAAAAAACGCGCAGACACTCACGGCGCCGCAAACTCCATATGTGCTACAAAAGATCCTAAGTCGAATTTTAAGTTATCTTCACACTTCCATAGTTATCTTTATTCAATATGTATGAGCACACTGAGCATTCTCTGAGCACTTCAACTGAACTAAGGTATAGTTGTTGAACTTAATTCCCAACCAACAGCACGAACAGGACCTGCGCAGAAACTTTTGAACTGATCTCCAAATTTCAAAAACTATCAAACATCTAGTGTCAAAGAAAAGTGGCTGCATTGGCAATAACCAAACCTATACCACGCATACACAAATGCTCAAAGTCGGATAACAAGAAAGAGCTGCTTCTCTAATAAGTAAATCTCCATATAAAGAAATTGACCCAATTACAGAGAAGTTTACCTACGAAAGGTTGAAACTCCTTCCTACATTAGAGACAAAGACAGTGTGTTGCCTTCATCGAAGGCATAGGCCCTAAACAGAACCAAATCGGTAAACTCTAGTCAAAACAGAATCAAGGCAATCTAATGATAGAAATAAGGGACAGGCAATAAGTGAGATGAGCCCGCCATCTCAGCCTTTTGGCCCTATGCATTTTGGCCAGCTCATCTTTCCTTGGCTTTGACCGGTCGATCCCTCTTAAGTACCCTTCCCTTGCAACGATTCGATGTCTCCACTTGATGTTCAGAAACTTTGTCACCTGATCTCAAAAGTTCTTAAATTACCAAACTTCTGGTGTCAAAGAAAAGTGGCTGCATTGGCAATAGCCAAAGCTATGCCCTGCATACACAAAGGTACATTGTGGCAATGCCAAGTCTACAAACCAGAGCTGGAAAGCTCAAAGGAGTTAACTGGCTCCACATCAGAGCTGAAAAGCTCAAAGGTTAATAGACAAGAGCAGATGACAAAAACCACACAGTACAACCGGTGCACTGCCCGGAAGAGTCCTATCAAACCAAATAACTCAAAAATGTGCATGACGCACAACTGATTCCAAAGCCAGGGCACCATGAAGCTCTCAACACCCCCAAAAGTAGACCATAAAACACATACCTGAAAAAATAAATAAACCTGCAAAACGAAACAAGAAACATAACACAAAAGTAAACAACTAGAAACATAACACAAAAGTAAACAACTAGAAATCATCTACTCTCCAACCCATAACTGCCACCACCTTAGGTCTGCAATCAACAATCCTCTATCTCTCAGTAGTGAAGCATAAAAACGGAGAAACCCATACCAAGGGCACACCCCACAGCACTGCTGAAGGTGCTAGTGTGGCACAGCACAAAGGTCCTTTCAAGGGATATGATACGAAAGTGTGGGTTAGTAACAAAAAGTTCCCTTGAGCAAGAAACTAAATGGGTGGGATAGTAGGCTAAAACAGCTGCAAGAGTAAAGAGTCTCCTCCTAGTCCAAAAAGGCAAAAGAACCATACAACCACAACCAAAAACATACCATCTGACCTAATTCTAATCACAAACGAAAACATCGCCCCAGAATCAAGCACGGATATACATACCACTGTCATAAACAGCCATTATGAATTATCAAAATTTATCAAAAGAGAAGAAAAAAAAATGATAAACACTTTGAATCCTGAAATGACACAAGCACATAACCATTGTAAGCACTCGGTGGTTGTAGCCAATGAACCAAAAACAGGCTCGTT
This sequence comes from Coptis chinensis, assembly GCF_015680905.1. Taxonomy (NCBI): domain Eukaryota; kingdom Viridiplantae; phylum Streptophyta; class Magnoliopsida; order Ranunculales; family Ranunculaceae; genus Coptis; species Coptis chinensis. The sequence goes on along the minus strand of NC_141463.1, from coordinate 76,912,533 downwards.
TGGACACACAACTAAAATGGTCAAATTATAACTGCTTATCAACAATCAACATCTCATCAGAGGGATTTGAGGGATTGCCAACTGGAAACCCAAGGACAAACCACCTTGCTACAGTACTTCTTACAGATAATTCTCGTGACTTTCACCCAATTCAAGCAGTTATAGACTAAGGAATCTCAAATACAAAAGAAAAGTTTCCAACAACACAAAGATGCCACGGGAGTACTAAGACCACTTTACATGTTGCATTAACCAATTGTTCACCTCAAGGCGTGTTATTTGGATTCCACAGGGTTTTAGAACTGATCAGAAATGAAATTAGTGGTCCAGTGAAATTAGGATTATGACGCATTGAGCGTCTCTTACCAATATCCAAGATGAAGCTACAAGAGGTCAGAGACATTCACATCTTTAAGCAAGAAAGCATATATACTCGTAAAGAGTATTTTAGATGAAACATCATCTTTAATTACCAAAACAAACCCCTAAAACTCTGAAGAGGAATACCAAATGAAGAACCTGGAAACCAGGTCCATAATCCCACAGAAACAGAGAGTCTAGCTAGGCATCTAAGCTCAAAACTTGTAATTTCGTTAAATCGGTGAGCAGGTACAGTGTTACAGAATACAATTTGACAATTAATCAAAGCAGCGTCATACACTCATACACCACGGTGTTGTAGTTTGTTATGTGCTGAAGTTTATATTCCTGAACCTCTGTTTTAATTGTTTTACTCGGCTGCGCTCTTACTTTGCCTGATTGTAAGGTGCAAGATCCTTAAGTTTGTATAATTAAATTAACAGAAAACACAGTCATATTCATTAGCATAACTATACGAATGCTAACGAACTAATCTTTACAAAACTACTGTACAGTTCTGTCTAATAGCAAGGGTTTCACTATATAGGATTCTAAAATTAGATCAACACAGGGCATGCACTGACGTTATGGAACCACCTCAGATACCATCATACCAATTTAACGGGCTGCCCTTCCCCTACAATATGTGTCTCTGCCTTCGCCTACAATTTGCATCTATGCCTTTCCCTCTCAATGTGACAGACAGCATCACCATGAGGTAAACTCCCCAAATGAACTTGAACTGAATATCAAGTTGAATGTATATCAGATCTTAGCTCCTTCTGGACATAAAAATGTTCCCAATTAAGCTAGGTTAGCCTAGAGGGTGACGCACATACTCAGATTACATAAATAAAACAGTATTAATTTGTCAGAATTATTCAAATAACACCCTTTCCAATTGTAGTAGCAATCAGAGCATCTAACAATGCCAGTCTTGTACGCTCTGCTTATTACCCCCTATAGACATTTTACCAAACCCGAACTGTATTTTATTTTCTTCTAACATTTAACAACTATATAACTACATGCAGTACTATAACTCTAAAGTAAACAACTGCGGAACTGACCCATGCAAGTAAATGATTCACACACAATCGCACATACGAAATCATACAAAAACTATTCCATATCTGAAAACTAAGCTCAAAACTTGTTATTTTGTTAAATTGGTGAGCAGTTACAGTGTTACAGAATACAACTTGCAACAGTGTTCCCAAGTTCAACAAAGAATTCATTAAGGGTAGATCTAAAATTTCCATAAAGAACATACTTTCAAGGTAATGACTAGTACGAAATCAATAATTAAACCAATATACTTTTGTTTTTGTTTTCCACATTTTGCAATATAGAAGGCACGCCTCAAAAATAACAAAAACAGAAGACACTAATCATACTGCAAACTGTTAAAAAGCAGAATACAGGATTATTACTTAACTGGAATAATAAATAACTCAGCATTATACAGTGAATCAGTGATCAACCTCCGCTTTGCTACAGCTCTTCCTCATTACAAGGGGCTCAAAACTTATTGCAATGAGTTGAATGGAAGTATACAAAGTGCACAGACGAATGTAACAGCTCTCGCCGAGACGGGGACGTACCTCAATTGTGAAAGTTTCATTAGTCATCGACCTCTGCTTTAATCTCTCTCTGCAACTCTTCCTTATACTCCTCGAATGTACCAGGGTAAGTTCTCACAGTTCCTTCCTCTACAACCCATATTTGACTTTTCTCTTCATCCTCGCAGACCCGTGATATGAGCCTAGAATCGTGACTGACCAAGATAACACCACCTGTGAACTCATCCAGTGCATCAGCAAGTGCGTCAATGCTCTGCATGTCTAAGTGGTTCGTCGGCTCATCTAATAACAAAATATGGGGCTTTGCCATGGAAATAGAAGTGAAAACAACACGAGATTTCTGCCCTCCAGATAGCTTTGCAATAGGGGTGAGGTGGTTATGGCTGGGGAGACCAAATTTCCCAAGCTTTGCACGGACTGCCTCCTGCTTGCTCAATCCTTCTTGCTCAGGATGAAGACGCAGCAGATACTGTACAGGTGTCTCGTCCATTGTCAATAAATCCACAAAGTGCTGTGAGTACCTTCCAATCCTCAACTTTTGACTTTGCCTAGACTCCCCCTCTGTAGGAACCAAATCACCGGCAAGTAGATTAAGTAAAGTAGATTTACCAGCTCCATTTGGACCCACGATCGCAATACGGTCTCCCATATCAATACCAACATCAACATCTGAGAGCCTGAAGTCCTCCCTATTTGGGTAACTGAAACTGACATCAATTAGCTGCATAAGAGGCGGATTCAACTCAGTAGGCTCAGGGAAATGGAACTCTACACTGTAGTCCCTCCACTTCCTTGGAGCTTCTTGCATGGGCTCATCCTCATCAACCTTCCCTTTTGCCTTTCTTTTCGAGGAATCCTTAGCTGCTGCGAGCTTAACCCTGTCCTTGACCTTCTCCTGCTGCACCCGATTCCCAGTTCTTTTTGCTGCCTTCACCTGTTTATCATATGTCTCAAATTTCTTGTTCATCTCCTTGCGACGCTGCTCATACCCGACTTCAAAGTCATCAAAATTACCACGGTACACTTGAAGCTTTTCATCGTGAAGATGAATAATCTCATTGCAAACAGTATTGAGAAAATCACGATCGTGTGAAACCACAACAAGAGTTTTCTTCCATCTACACAAGTATTCCTCTAACCAAAGAACAGCCCTAAGGTCGAGATGGTTGGTAGGCTCGTCGAGAAGTAAAAGGGTTGGTTGCACAAATAAGGCCCTGGCCAATGAGATTCTCATTCTCCACCCACCGCTAAATGATCGAGTAGCCCGACCCTGCATATCCTTGGTGAACCCCAAACCTGCTAGAATCTTTGATGCCTGAGCCTCAGCTGCATCTGACCCCATTAACTGCAGCTTCTCATACATTTCGGCAAGCTTCTCACCAGCATCATCATCATTTTCAACCCCCTCTTCAGCAGAAGACAAGGAATCTTGCAAGGAGGTGACCTCTTCGCGGAGCTTGACGAGTTCTTCATTGGCTGAAACAACAGCTTGAAGTGCTGTCCTCTCATCCCCTACTACCTCTTGTTCAACCAAAAGCACATCGATATTCTTTGGTACAGGGATTTTTCTCCAAGCAAGAAGCTTCAGGAGCGTTGACTTCCCCTTTCCATTAGGTCCAATAAGACCGTATCTCTTTCCATGAGAAATCTTCACAGAAGCATTTTTAAAAAGCTCTTTCCCACGTGCAGACACGGAAAAATTGTCAACAGTTATATCTTTAACATTAGCATCAACTTCGTTTTCACCATCGAGGACGGAGGCCCTGCTACCAATGACAACAGTGAAGGCGTCGTGGTCGTCCTTGAGAGCCTCCTGTCTGACTTTCTCAGCAGCATATGCGGCAAGTTGGTCCTTTTCTTTTCTTTTTTTCAACTCCTTCTCAGATACAGATACGTCAAGAATTTTGGTATCTGAACGGCGATTAGATTTCTTCGCAGCATCACCAGCACCACTCTCTTGGCTATCTTCAATTCCATAATCTTCATCATCAGAGGGGGGCAGATCAATGTCATCAGTGTAAGATGATTTTCTGGGTGCTGACTTACTCTTCGGCTTACTAACACTGGTTGAGGAAGATCCCTTCTTTGGCTTATCCGGTTTTTGATCCATACTAGCAAGCATCGCGGAGACTGATATTTTCTCTTTCTTATTATCTTTGGCAGCATCTTTACTGGGCTTTGCTTTTGTGGCTGCTGTTGCTGGTCCACTCTCCTCCACCTTCTTCCTCCCCATTGCAAACCTGAAAAAACCAACAACATCCTTTTTTTAATGATAAAGAAGAATCAGCAGTATAGTATACATGTAGAAAAACTTGGAAAGCATAATAAATAAAGAGAGAAATATAACTAAACGGAATATTCTCGTTTACTTTTTGTTTATGGAACAAGGCAAAGAAGGGTAAAAAAATGCATATAAAAACTCAATTTTTCAGAGCTAAAAGATATTTTGAATTCAACATTTATGACATAAGAACGGAGGGTGGTGATTGCAGATGAATATAGGATATAGGATGACCAATTGACCATTTAGTCACAAAAAAAAAAAAAAAAAATCTCTTAAAACTTCAAATGGCATCACAATGAGACGCCCCAAACCCCTACATTCAGGCTAACCAGCAAGCAAACCTAGAATATAAAGACTTGGCATGTCCAAGGTACTTACGCATCTCGACATATGCCAGATCACTTAATTACATAGTTGATATCACTGCCCAATTCTAAACAAATATATCAATATAAACTAATAGGGTACAAGTCCTATATACACAACAGAAACGTTAGAAGAAAAAACTAATTTTCATGTATTACAAGTTCCAAAATCTCTCAATATTTACAGCTCAGAACATATGTTATATTTTCAACATAACTAAATCATTCCTAACATATCCTCAACCAACACTGGACTTAAAAGGATGCATAGACCCACTACACAGGTTCGCTACTTGTCCCTCCGTTCTTATACGCACCGGACTCTTGCAAAATCTGTAAGGGCTTAAAAACACGGGCCCAACACGTAATATCCACCAACTAATCCAATAATTAGGATATGCATTAAAAAGGGGAAATTAGCATGCTATGGATGTAAATTTATTATTTGCTTCAAAACTAGTTACCTATTACGCAAAAGCTATTACACAGTACTTTTCGAACTCAAGAAGCATGGAACAACAGACCAAATCACTGCAGTACCATTATAGTAACAGAATTCCTTGTAAGGAACTACACGGAGTATCACAATACGGATTTACTTGGGGTAGTTTACTAGTTTATATAAGTACTTTGCCATGCACGACAACCATGCTGAAAATGAGTTCGACATGGTCTCTTACCACCATACTAACCGCATGGTTCTACTTGGTCACAAAGTGGATTCAACATATTGCCATTAAGCGACACGGTTCACCACAATGACCATATCCGTAACCAACAACTTCAAACAAGAGTACAACATTTTCCCAAGTATAGATATTAGCCAATAATATTGCAAAAGAGCAAGAAAGACAAGACCGTGTTTCAGAACCGAATTCCCGCCGTCAAAACCATCTCTTAAAGAAAAACACACATGAGGCTAGCCTAGGGGTACCATGAATCTAGTAAACTTTTGAATATGTAGGAAATCCAGTACACACACCATTGAAGAGAAAAATGTAAATGTAGTATAAGAATATACACTTATATAAGAGGACTTCATACTAATCACCATGTCAGACAAGAATAATACACCATGTAATTACAAGATGTTCAGTTAAACAAAAAGATACCAATAACTCTCATCTAATCAATTGTGTACCAAGGAATTATAGCACAAAATATGGAGATGAAGTACTATAATTGACGGGCAGCACAAAATTTACTTGTAATTGAGAAGTAGCATAGAATGCTTCACTAAATCCATAGCTATATGCTAGACTACATATAGCAGAGCATGTATATGAATTGTAATGATACTGTAGACAATTAGACATGCATATCAAATGAATCCCATAGCCATAAGGCTTTCCAAAACTAATAACTACAATAAAACAATTTTATTCATCTCTACAATCACATGTTGAAACACATTAAACCCCACTCAAATCAGGTCTTGGCTTGGTAAATAAATAAATCTCCACATGATGCACCATATCAATAAGAAATCAAAATACATATACCTATAAGGCCCTCTATTTATTCTTGTAATTATATGGCGAGGTAGAAAGTTCAAACCACACAAACAAGGATTTAGATATATTCGTTATTATTGAATCGACAGCTGATAATAATAATTGATTAAATTGAATATTCAGACAATATAAAAAAGGATATAAATAAAACACCTTTTTGCACAAATAGGATAAAATTTTAAGTAAATTAAGAGATGAGGAGTATGTATACCTTTCAATTATTTTGACTGCCTGTTTTGTGAGAGAGAGAGACAAGGTTGTGAGTTTTTAATTTGAAAGATTTCCCAAATCTATAATCGCACGTGATCACTTTTAGATTTCACACATGCCCTACATGGATCTAAGGCCCAAGCCCATGATCCAGTAACGCCTCACCGACTATAAATAATACCTCTCATTCAGTATTTCAGACACACTCGTAAAAAAGGAGGAGAAATGGAGACGACCACTAGCAAAAATTCAAAAAGAGCAAATTTAAATGATCAGAATTCTATCAAACACCTTCTTGACGAATCCGTTTCCGAGGTATAATAAAAACAACGTCATTTTCATAATCTAATTCTTCATAACCTTAATTTAATCATCATTTTTATTCGTGTTTCAGATTCTTATGAGTCGTGGGTTTAAAGAAGATGTGAAGATGAGTAATGTGAGGTTGTTATTAGGAACGATTATTATTATTGTCGCACTTGTGGCACAATTTTACCCGAAGAAGTTTCCTGAGAGTAAAAATTTTCTCATCAGTTGCATTGGATTATATCCTTTTTTTTTTATTGATATAATTTTGTTTATTGTTGTTGTGATTTTGATTGGTGAAGAAGTTTGTTTGATTCTTTGACTCTACACAAGTATGTGTTGTTGAATGTAGTTTTGCAGCTGATTACGTACACTAAGGAGAAGAATGCTATCTTGTTTACTCACCCTCTTTCTGTAAGTCTTCTCTCTCATTTTTAATGATATAGTGTATGTAAGATTATCTTCTTTCCTTTTGTACTCAGAATGTCCTTAGATTCCATGTACATATTTGTTCCATATTATGACATTCTTTTTTATACACTTTCTTGAACTCTTTTATCAAACATTCAATACCACTAAAGAGCTCATTGGTAATTGAATGGTACATGCGAGGTGTTGGAATAAACTTCTCTTGCTTCTACTTGTATGTGATTAGGAGCTTCCAACATTGCTAGTTTGAGTTGTAGAGATACAGTATTTAATGTACTGACTACTGAGTGAGGGATGCCCATAGTGAATTTTACATATATATGACATTTCGGCGAATTATGCGTCTAACATTTACTGCTGTTAAAGTGGCTTATAGAGATTTGGTTTTTCAAGTTTTTTTGGGGCTGGTGTGATTGTGTCACACTAAAACCAGGTTGTATCCAGAGGAGTTTATGGGACTCCAATCTTAGTTGTCGTAATCAAGTTGACTAATAAGAGGTTTTGGATCTGAATCAACAAGTTTATCCCTAAAATTGACTTTTGTTTAAGTTGCATTTTAGTTGCTATAATAAGTTAGGTTAGGCCATATAAATTGCTAAAATAACTTTTATTTCCCATAAATAAATAATAGGGTTAACCAATATTACCCCCCTCCCCACTAGATGGGGATTAGGGTCTCCCCTAAATACACAAAAAAAAAGTCAAAGTGGGTTGACCGAAATTTTTTTGTGTGTATTTAGGGGGGAGACCCTAATTTCCCATCTAGTGGGGGGGAAATCCTAATTGGCTCATCTAGTAGGGGGGTAACACTAGTTCACCCTAAATAATAATGTGGATATTGAGATGGGTGAGATTTTGGGTCATCCATTTCATCTATGTCCTAGTTTGAAGACCCAACCGTGTGGAACATTACTCCTTTAATTTGACTATGCCAGACCAGGCTGGTACACTACTGCAGAAAAGTCCCAAGATAGCATGCGAAAAACACTATGGATGTTGTTCCATAGCGTTTCCAAAATGCAACGCTATTAATGACGGTGCTATGCTTTTATCAATAGCGTTTTCTATACAAACGCAATTGATTCTATAGCATTTCTTGCAAAACACTATTAATATAATTGCGGTTTTTGTATAGCGCTGTTAATAATAAACAACGTTTATTATGTAAGTGCTATGCTATTTTATTGCGTTTGTCTCTATTGCTATCTATTGTGTAATAGCGTATTCCCCTTAGTGCTATCAATTCTATAGCATTTTAGGTTGAGCGCTATCCATTTTAAAGCCTGTTTTTAGAAACCTGTACGCAATTGCATTTTCTGTGCAATTACTAAACTGTTGTAACCACTAAACCGGTGCCTGCACATACATATACTTTAAAATCTATAATATAATAATATCTATAAAATACACATGAGAATCAACAATAACCTTAGTCATTAATACCCAAAATATATTATTCAATTGTGTATGTACAAGGACAAAAATAACAAAAAACTTGACGCGATTCAAATTTTCACAAAATTAAGTTTTCTTTCAATTTCAATAAGACAAAATAAACATTCTAATCCCAACCTACTTCCTATGGTGATCAGTAAGTATGACGTGCTCTGTGGGCCATGCAATTGCGGTTCCTTTAGTATCTCCCATTGTTTGCAATTCATAATTTTCTCTCCAAAGACGTGGTTCTGACTTCACAACTTCTTCTACCCAAACTTTAGCATCTCCCATCGTACTCTAGGCATGCATAGCCTTGTCGACTACATGTGTGAGGGAGATCTTGCGTTTCCCTCATTTCTCGAAACTTATTACTCTTCAACTGCAGTACAAAAGAGTTAAATAACATATTTCACAATATGAGTATATTCAAAGTATCACCAAAATTACTCACAATGAACTTTCTCCTTAACATTTGTTTAACAAACATTTCCCATTCCGCATCATCACAGTCTTCAGGCTTGAGACATGCAATGTCCTTTTTCTTTTTCCTATTAACTCTTATCTTTCCCCTTAATCTTGATTTATGCGCCCACCACAACCTTCCAATTTGTTGGAGGGCACAAGTTTTACGCCCTTCATCCAAGATAAATTTTTGCTACAAAATAAGAAATAATTTGTGAAATGTTTTGACTACCCCACCATCAACAAGTTAAACATATATTGTTACAAAAAAAAAAACAAATTAAACATATAGAATAAATAAGAACATCATAACTATATATATTTACTAAAAAGCAAAGTAAAAAAAAAAAAAAAAACTCGTTCTTACCAAGACTGATTGCTAATACAGATCTTTGTACCCATTTTTTATTGCCCTCCAATCACTAAAAGTGAGTGGCACCATCTCAGATGCAATATTTCCCAAATAAGAAGAAAATTGTACTGAATTTTCTCCTACAGGCTGCCCATTTGCGTTAAAAGTCACAGTTAACTTAGATCGACTATCAGTCGCCATTACTTTGGCTCTACGAGGACCTCTTGGCGTCTTGCATCCGAGTCGATGAGATTCTTTGGAAGAAGGATTACTAGTTTCAAGTTCTGCATCCGAGTCGATAGCATCATCAGAGTCAATAGCATCACTCTCATCCCTAGAATCTCCTTCACTCTCTTCTTCAATTAGTGGCCCCTTAAACTTGGCTCAGTTGGCAGTACTCTTACTTCCATCCTCGTCGTTACAATAATCTTCATTTTCAAGATCTTCATCACTAAAGTCGTGAGAAGAATTCTTTTTAGTCCTAGATCTTTTATCAACTTTTTTGAAACTCTGTGATAAAACCCCATTTAAGGAAAACAAAAGATTAATGAAAATTATAAATAACACTTAACAAATGAAACACGAAAAACTAACATATATAAACAAAAATGTTAAGCAAAACATATTTAAACAACACCTTAGATTTTGTAGAACCCCCCATCTTTTTTGATTTGTGAGATTCATTTGAAGAAGGGTTCTCTCTACTGCCACGAGAATAAGAATTTGGGACTATTTCGTCGTTCTCACTGAAATCATGGGCATCTTCTTCCGCGCTAAAGTCCCCATCAGTTTAATCATCATCGTTAGTATCTTGGCTGGCCATTTTACTCATCTTAGATCGTTTAGTTGCTCCCTTTACACTCTGGAATGTAAAGAATATAACATGAAGGCTAACATAAAACACACTTAAACTTGGGAGTGAATTAGGTGAAATGCATTTACTAGTGCTAGTTAAGTGATATGCTTGTACCGAATAAAGATTGCATCTAGTGATGCAACATCAAGTTAGCTTGTATAGTTGCATAAGGAAAAAAAAGAGAGGAATTGAAGACAGGTGTGCTTACCTTATTCTTCTTAGAGTTAGACTTCTCTGATGTAGACAATTTTCTCTTTGACAAGTGGAACTCATTGGCTACCATCATTTCTGTTTGAAATGCGTATCCCAGCATTTGAGGTATTCCTAAGAGTAGCTACAATTGCTTTTCTTTTCTCAGCTTGCTTTGAACTCTGTCAAGATGCCAACAAAAATTCTGTTAAATGAGAAACATGTGTATATACAAACATGATGAACAAAAAATCTTACCTCTGCTTTCGACATTTTATTTGAAGTGTCCTTGTCAAAATTCTGAAATGTCAACGATGCATAATGTGGCAGAAAACATCAAGACACAAAACTTATATGAACAAGACAGGTGAGAGTACCAAAAACAAATCACAACACATATGAATAGAAATAAACAACCAATACTCATACTAAGATGAACAAACAATCCAAGTCCCAAGCAAATCTGATACTAATACTAATAGAAAGAACAATCAGAACTTAAACAAGCAAAACTCATAGCCGAAAATATTAGTACAAAAAACATTTTACAAAATTGTCGAAAGTACATGCACGCGCTACACAGTCTCCCTCACAATCCTTTCTAACATAGCTACCATCTCCATCAACAATGTTCTTGTCAATTCTCGAAACATTTAACTGTCCTGAGAATATATCGACATTCTTCTCATACATATCCAAGTCATGACGCCCTCTTGGCGGAGCTTGTAATACAACATACCAATTGGAATCACTGTTATCCCTTGAATAAAAGACATGTTTCGCTTGTGATGCTAAAATGAATGGTTCTTTTTCGAGTTGGCGTTGTCTTTGATGGAGGTTAACCAAAGTAAATCCATCTTTCACTTTGACACCATTTCCTACATTTGCCCAATCACAATAAAAAGCAGGCACTTGGAAGGCAATGTCGTCAAGCAAAATTATATCTTTGATGATCCCATAATAAGAAACATTGTTCACGACTTGGTTTCCGTCCTTTGAACTAGATCTACACAATTGTTGACTCAAGTGAACCAACAACAATTAAACCATAGATTAAGTAAACATTAACCACCAATAGCGCTAGCTATTAGTACAACCAAAATAAAAGAAAGCTACAATCAAAAACTGGAAAAAAATAAATGAAATTCAGTAATCATTCATATAGACTATAAATTATTGGCAGTAGAGATGAGCAATAAACATGCATACATGACCAAAGGATGAAATTTTCTATTCCTTTTTTCAGGAAAAAAAAAATAAAAAAACCTCTCTTTCATAATTCATTGAGTAGATCTATGGACCAACATCAGGACCAATATGATGCATGTTTCAACGTGTTCTCTAATTACTAACAATTTTAGCATAAAATTACATAACCCCAATTCATAATTCACTAATTACAAACAATTCAGCATTACATACAAACACCTCAATTCATGATTACTTAAAAATCAGATAATATGTCTTGAAAAGTTTAAACCTTCCGTCGGCTATCGATGAAACTTGTCCAAGTGGATTGATTGCTAAAACAAGATAACAAATCAAACTATTCTCTCTCTCTCTCTCTCTCTCTCTCTCTCTCTCTCTCTCTCTCTCTCTCTCTCTCTCTCTCTCTCTCTCTCTCTCTCTCATGTATTTATTTTTTCCAATCGTTTAAAACCATCATTGCAAATCTGAAGTAAAACACTGAAAAGCGAAATTTACAAATAATCATCGGGCGATTAAGTTGGGGTTTGACTTCGTACAAGAAAATACAATTTTAAAATCAAATATGAAAAGATGAATGAATTTGATGAGCTTGAGATGTTCATGTTGTTTGGCTAAATCTATTCACTCTGAACACCCAGTACACAAAAAAAAAAAAAAAAAACAATTGAAGTAAAATTGAAATAACTAAGACTGAAATGAAAGTGAAAAAAATACTTACATAGCATGCCTTCACTTCAAAAACTTTTTGTTAAAAAAAAATTAACAAAATAATTCAAGACAAAAATTTTTTGTTAAAAATAAAGATGAAATGAGAAGATGGGGTGGTTTTTTAAGAAGGAAAAGATGAGTACCTACGATAAAACCTTTTGGCTTGTTTTCAGATGAAAGGAAGGAAAACTTTTTGATGGGGTCGGTGGTGTAAATGTGTTGGCGGGGTGATTGGAGGTGGTGGCGGTTTGGAGGTGGTAGTGGGTGATTGGAGGTGGTGGAAAGAGGGTTTGGATTAGAGAGAATGGTGGCCAATGGCTGTGTTTTCTCTTTGGTTCTTAATTTAGAAAGAGGGAAAATGAGGAAAAATAGAAGGCGCGTGTGAAAATTGAGATTTTCGTTTTGAGTGGGCTTAGAATTGGGCCTGCCCGGGAATAAAAGATAGCAGTTGGTCCAAAACGCAGTCTATTATATAGCTCTATTTGTCCAAACGCAATTGATGTTGGTCCAGTTGAAAAAATACATAGCACAAAATCAACAAACGCAATGCCCAAAAACCCATAGTGTTTTTTTATAAGTGCTATTGAATGGATGCTATCTTTTTGCATTTTTGTAGTAGTGGTCAGTCTTGCCAAACCATTTACAGAGGCCATATGTTCAGTCGTGATTTCTTGGCCGACCTTTTTTGGGGGGGATTTTGGTCCTTGATTTCGCTAGAGTCCTGATCTACTCAATGGTTCAATGTTGAGGCCTTGCTCCTTTTGGTTATTGGTCATTTCTGCCCCTTGCAAAAGGACTTTTTACCATCATAATCTATTAGCTGAAAATTCTCTCCTAAGAAGCTTTAGGTATTGGGTTGATACAATATTGAGATAAGAACTCAGCTCTTATATATTAGTAGTTTTGGAGATATGGGTTGGGCTTTGTTTCTTTTTGAGACTATATAGTGGATATTTGCAAAGTATAAACCAGGGTCGTGGTTGTTTCCTAGGCATGCTTCTTTTATAAGGGGACTGGTATTTAGGGAGGCATGTTTGATTTTGGTCCAACTTTAGATTGCCCATCTCTTTTGGAGTTGGTTTGAGACCTAACATTACTGGGAATGAACCCTTTTCTTGTGGTCTATCTATATTTGGTTTAAATGTATGATTTTATTTATAAACTATTATATATGATTGTATTAGGGACAGGACATGATATTGGTTGGGGCAAGTCAGATTTGGATGGACAATCTTATCCCAATATAAACAAAGTTGATACTGTTGCCTTTGAGAGAACATTGTGTGCTCACTCTTCTACTGCCACTATGTTCCGTTGCAGGCATATAAACAAGTCATAAGACCCATTCTATTCAGCTAGATAGATCTCGTTTTCTCTTGCAGTGAAAGGTTTTAGAAATCAACATCTTGTTTGTGTATTTTGCTGGTTATGGCTTATGTGGTTTGATAATGGATGGTCCAATAGTAGATTATATCTGAGTACTCAATTTCGACTACACTGTAGTTTTCTTGGGTCAGCCTTAAGGGTTAAGATGCCCTTTGTCGTGTTTCAGTTCTGGAAACTGCCCTAAAGTTTTTCTTCCTTTTCAATATCTTTTTTTAGCGGTCAAGAATATAGATAAATTAGATTGATGTGTTGGTTGTTATAGAAATGAATTTTGAACCATTTATATCATTACCATAAGAAAACATTGGATATTAGCACAGAACATATCTGACCAAAAAATCGTTGTAGTATAATAGTTCTGCTAAATAACCATATTTTGTTTCAGAAAATGCTATGTTACATGGACACGCTATATTTAAAAAAAAATCTATGTCAGATATGTATCCACGTGTCTGTGCCAGACACATATTGTATGTGATATATCTCAATTTTTTATATTCCACCATGTCAGACACTTCGTATCCGTGTCAATGTAACATAGAGAAAATGCAATGAGTTATTGGGAGCTCTATATTTGGTTTATTTGGTGAGGATATGAATATTTTAAACAGATCCCTATCGTGTTATAGACAAGTTGGACCTTCACTGTGATTTCTTGCTAGATACCAATAATTGAAAAAAATGTTTAAAGAATTCATAGGAAATTCCCATATACTGTCCAAAATCTATTGGCGGTTAGTATGCAATGTGCAGCACGTGGTCTGTTTATAGTTACAAAATTGGATGCAGTGAACATTATTATGGAATTGCCTGTAAACTACTTGAAGTCATGTTTGATTTATGGCATCTTCGTCTTTTTTCATTCTTTTCATTGTTATCTTCCTGTAGGGATCCTTCAACAGTACGGGGTTGGTGGTCTCTTCGAATCTACCAAGGTATTCTGACCTATATACTCTCAGAATTGCCAGTGCTGACCCTAAATCTGTTTCTGCTAAGGAACCAGTAGAGTTTACCAAGAGTGTTACTGGATGGTATGTTATATATATTGCGCATCTTTTCTTTGTCTATATTTCAGGGCAGTCCAAGACTTTCTTTGGTAACATTTTGTAGGTTTACGAAGGATGGAATATTGGTGGAAGGTTTGTTCTGGAAAGATGTGGAGGGACTAATCAGTAAGTATACGGGAGAATCAAGAAAAAACAAGTAATCGGAAGGCTTCTTTAATAGGGCACAGGAGAGGCAGGTACAAATTTGATTTCTTGTGACGCTATGCACGGAGCAGAGAATTCTCAGTATTATGGAGATTGATTTCTAGTTGAACCTTAGAATTTTGACTGATATGATACAAGATTTTGCAACGTGCTCTATAAACTAACTGCACTAGAATTTTTTTTTTGGTAAAAAACTGTACTAGATTCAAGTAAAAAGTACAGCGAAGTAACATTTTTAACCATTTATTGTATTTTCACTCTGAATGTAATCAGTGATGAGCTACTCGAGCTGCCCTACTTTGCTTTTGAAGTACTGCTCACCATGTAGAACGGTTCTTTTGATATGTTAGTTTACTGGAAAATAACAAATGCCAAACGCATATATTGACCATTGAGGTTGTCAGGTTGGTGATATCTAAGGTCTACCACGATTTCAGCGTCCCTGGGATCAGTAGAGAAAAAGCTTATAAATGCGAAATATGGAACCCCATCAGTAACAATGAGTTGTAAACCGCTATTTATCAAAAGTTAGTGATGGGTTTCAAAATCTCATGTCGCACATGTTTATGTTGGCCACTAACCTAACATGGTTAGGCTTGAGAACATCACTTTGTGAACTTACCTTAGGAGGCTGGAGGTCTAATGTCTAACCCAACATATTCATGCTCTTAATTTATTAGATTATTTTTTTTGGCCAAGATATATTTTTTTCCAAATCCTTGAGGCATAAACCTTTATTTTTCTTGTTGTTGGTAATCCATGAGCGAGGATGCCACAAATTAGGCATCTGAATTTTATTTTTATTAATACGTAATCAAAATTACTACCATCAACTGATCAACCAGTCAATATTGTTCTTTTCCATAGAATTACATGCAGTCATGGCCCAAAATATCGCCGAGATATCCGATATCTTGCCAATATATCTCGGTAAATTGGTACACCGATATCGATATTTCTGACATATATCCACCGAATATTGAATCCTTTTTTTTCCGAGATATATCAAAATTTCCGATATGAAAGTTTATATCGCCGATATAATCGATATTTCGTGATAATCGATATATATCAGTTGACTTTTTGACCAATTGTTAATAACTTAATATTGAAATTTCCAAAATATCTGAGATATATCGGTGAGATATCTGATATTTTAGAAATTTTAGACTGGTCACCAAAAAAACCGAGATATCCGATATATCTCGATTTTTAGGTACACCGATATATTAACCGATATCGAAATTTTGGGCCTTGCATGCAGTTGACTGTGTGGTGAAACCAAAACTCTACCTGCGTGAAGGAGCAAAGTCCTTGGAATTTCTATTCTTATCGACTTATCCTAAACATTAGTCGATATATTATTATATCGAAACTTATCAATGAGCGGTATTTTGAGTCTTATCCTCTCTCGCCCATTCCCCAATAAAAATATCAACTGAACTGAGGTGGGTCCACGGTGGACATCCCATTCGTGGCCAAATGAATTAATCCAAACAGTAGGGACCACACTCTAAACCCAATCTCCGCCGTACGTTAAACTTTTTAAAATTAATAATAATCAATCCTCAAATCCGAATATCCCAATTATTCCATTCGACCCTTCTCTCTCTCTCAAGATCAATTTAGAAACTATGGTTGAATCAAGAGAAGAAGATAGTCAAACAACAATTGATGACGTGGCGGTTTATTTAAATGACGAGGAAGAAGAAGAAAGGGATCTGTTGTTTGAGATGAGTGATAGAGAAGATAATGTTTTACAGTTTCTACTAGCTTTGGATTTACAAGTACTTGGTGCTTGTAGAGCTGATGAGAGGTTAACACCTTTGCTTAAAACAAATGTATCTAATTGTGCTGCAGAAGATCGACTTCTTGCTAATTTGATTCAGGTTTGTATGGTTTTTATTATATTTCTTTTACAATTTGTTTATTTATTTATTTATTATTGATGGAGTTAAATGTTTCTTTTTTCAAAATAGCATTTTGAGGCGCACGAAATTGGGATGTTAGCAAGGTGTTTGTGTATGCCTCTGGTGTCGATTCGCGTTGGAAAGATTATCAAGCAAAGGAATCTTTTCTGTCCGACTTCTGTCAGGTATTGTGTTATGTTTGTGATTTTGTGTTTGACTTTTTTTTTTTTTTTTTTTTTTTTTTTTTTTTATGTTTAGCTTAATCTTTGGATAATCAGTTGTTTTATTGTTATTTTGCTTTTATGTGTTGCATTTCTTACTTCGTTTCGACACACTATAGTCCGTATTCTTAATATTATTATTGCTATACCTTTGAGTAGTGCTACACGGACCTACTATTGCGACTCACTATTTGGATAACGTTGGTTTGCATTGCAATACACACGGACACATATCTCTATGTAAATCAATGATTAGGACTTTTGACACATCAATAGGTTCAAATAGTAGGTCAAATAAGTGGGTTGGTGTAGCATTACTGATACCTCTTAGAAGTAGGAGATATGAATGGATTGAAGAGTATGGACTTTATGCTAGTTACAAATGCATATAGTTGTTTAATAACAATTGGTTCCGAAGAACTTTATTGTTTTTTGTCTGTTTTTTTTCTTCCTTTTTATTGTTTTTGATTTACTATTCTAGGCTTTTACTTGATACAGTTACAATTATTTATTTCACATATCGAACCAGCACTGGTCATAATCATAACATATAATAATATTATAAGGAAAGAGTTTGAAATTGTGTATATAATGTATATGTAGTATTCAAATTATTGCTGTTGTTCAAATCTAATTTAAAATGATCCCTAAAATATATTTAGAAGTTCAGATTGGCTCATATTGCAATATGAGCAAGCCAGAAACAGGCCGAGCCCAAGTAGCTGCGTTAGTTTAACAATGTAGTATGATAACCAAGTCGAGCCTAGTCGTGTTTCACTATGTTCTTGTGCAGATCGTTTTTTTCACCTGTGTGCATACATGTTGCTCATTCGTTTTTGCTCCACACATTAGAGCAGTAATAAGTCCTTTGGTCTGCTCACATTTGAAAGGTTCTAAAGAAAAGTTCCTGGTGGTTGAATAGGCTCACTTATTTAGGCATCATGACATGGTCTTTTCTTCTTGACTGTGTTTCTGGTTGCTAGTATTTTGCGATGTTTGATATTCTTATATCCATCATTTATGATGTTAACTTTTTTACCCTTGCTTGTCATTTGTTAATCCTTTTCTACTGTTGTTCTTAAATGTGTGTATGACTAAATTGATAACTGGGATCTATTCGACTGCCATTTCGTTATTTAATTATGAAAAACGTGCGTTTTATGAATAATTGCATTATCTGGTGGAAGTTTGTCCATTCACATTTGGTTGGTTTGAATGTGATATGGTCAGGGGACATGTCCCCTATATGTTGATGATTACCAGGAACTGCAGGATACTAGGTTTCAGCTTATTAATGATGACACTGTTCATCCTCCCGAATAAAAATATCTTTTGATTTGTAGGTAATGGGCGTATGATCTATTGTGATCTCTGAAATAAGACGAACTGAAGGTAGTTTCATGCCCCAGGTACCCTATTTATCATGGTGTACATGGATTTTATAAGTCATAAGTCTTGGGTGATATTCCTGTTATCTTAAGTGAGTTTTGGAACCTTATCATTGGTGTTAGTTGTGAATTCCATATTATGTTAGTTTGATGCTCGAGTTAAATAGAACAAAATGTTGTTTATCTGCATTACTTTCTGCACATGTTTGTTTTCATTTCTTCGTAGAACTGGATATTGTTTGTTCTGACTCAAACACGTCTCAATGAAGATGTCCCGGTTTTGTGAAAATTGGTATTTAGTTCACAGCTGACTTTATTCTACTTGACTTTTAATCAATATAGACATGATTATATGGTGACTTGTTGACTGAGATCGTTCTATTTTTATAATTATAGTTGCAAATTTTTTTGTCCTGGTTTTCCTATAGTAAGAGGTTACTTTTATCTGTTAGGATTTAATTTTGATGGCACCGCCAATGATAGACTACTGATGTGCTCTGAGAAAACTCATTGATATCCTGTTACTGCTTTCATTTTTTCTGCATTTGTAGTTTACTGCTTCACTATGAGTAAAAATTTAGTACTAGAGAGGTTGAAATTTATGCTGGTGGAAAAGCAGAAATGGCATTAGTCAGATATACTTGGTCTTCTTTATGGTGTTGTAGACAATTTTTTATTTCTTAAGCTTTCAGAGATATGTATTATTGATATGTCAAAAGTTTGCATGACATTTATTTAATATCATTCATAAGTGCAAACAAAGCTTGAATGAAAATCACGCTAGCAATAGGTTTATTGTAAATGCTTCGAATAGTTGATGAACTAAAGAAAAGCAGATTTGTCTGGCCATGTGCTTTACAAGGATAACGGCATCTATAAGAATTAATTTGGGTTTTACTGATAGAAAATAATAAAAAAGAGGTAATGTGATTTTTCTGGGAAGAGCATTGGGACAACCAATGAGGACTTGGGTTTGAGGCGATCACAACAGATCTTAGGAAATTCGTGTTATACGAAGCAGTGACTTTAGATTGATTACAAACCTAAAATACTTGGTATAAGGCAATCATGCTGTTTAGAGATTTAGAGAGGGCTTATGCGCTGTGCTTGAATAGGGAAGTGGGGAGGACGTTAGCCCATTCAGCGATGGGGTGAGTACACGAGAGAGTTTGAGGGATATGCAGACGGAGAAGAAAGGGAACCGTACACTATGAAAACTGGGGGCTATCTACTTCTGTGAAACTTTGCATTTACACATTTGAAATTATCAGAGCAAGGGAAAGGTGGAATAGAGAATTTAAGATTGACCATGATAAAATTGTTTGAGATGTGTTGCAACTTGAAGTTTGAGCAGTATTCTGATGTTAGTGTAATATTGTTTCATGTACTTTGTTTGGTCTCCAATATGATGAAACCTTATTCAATATCTTTTGTGCCTTTCTGCAGGGGAAATTTGAACCTCGCATTGTTACCTTCTTCGAACTTGCGCATCTCATTCGTGGGGGATGATGGTTGCTCAGAAAGATTGGCTACAATAAGTAGCAATTGCAAGAACTCTGCAGTAAGCATCGAAGATATCCCAGCTGATACTTCTGGTCGTTCTTTTGTACTGAATCTCCTGAGCAATCAAGCTTACTTTTGGTGCTCAGAGAAATCAAAGCTCCTTGGAAATGACTTACTTGTTAAGGTATCTTGGCATGTTGATCTTTTGTTTTTGTTTTTGGGTCTTGTTTTTGTTATTTGAGTTGCAAGGGCCTATTTATAATCCTTGTTCTTTTTGTTCTGTTGGGCAGATGAATGATTTAGTGGAAAGGAGGCCATCTTTGGCGGAACTGACTGGAATTGCTGAGTCGCGACTTGATTGCTTTGCCGTTCATTTCCATGAATATCTTGTTGGTTCAACTGTGAGCAAGTTGCAAACAATTCATATTTCTGCGCCAATTACTTCAACGGATACTGCACCTGAGCCTTCCGAGTTGGATTCAAGTGATCAATCCTCATTGTCAAAGTTATCATTTCCCCAACTCAGTAGCAGTGATAGTTTGAAGGACTCTGTCATTGACAGCTGTTGTTTACCTTCAGTGTCCATGTTGGTAGATGCTAATATCAGCTCAACTAACAACCAGATGCCAGCTGAAGGTAGCATACCATCTTCCTCAAGTTTGGCCTTTTTGGAATCACGTGGAATAGGTGCTACTCCGTCTGCTATAACTCAGTTGTTGGAAGGACTTCCCTCATCGAAAGATCTTACTGGAGGCTCCTATCTCTTTCCTCCCTATTACTGTTCATGCCCCCCTTGCACATCAACTCCGATATTTGCAGAACTTCCAGCCAATGTGACAAATTCATTCGCTGATTGTTTTCCTCTTCCGCCATTGTCAACTTTATTATCAGCCAATGGGTCTAGGAACTCATTTGCTCCACTAAAACCCCCTAATCTGCTTGATGTAACACCCCTTGATTTCTCAACTTTCTTGTCTGATCCTGTGGTTCAACTACCTCTTTCCATCTCACTAGCCACAGTGACAAGTTCACAGCAAATTCCCACCTTCACGCCTTTAATGTTTGACCCTATCGTGCACATCCCAGCTATTGGTGTTTGCTCCTCTGGCCAAGGTTACCTGGTTGGTGCTGGCCGTGCTGTTCCAGCCACCATTCCTCTGCGTTCTCACTTGGTGAACCCTTCAATCCCAGATTCCGAGTCGATGGCCGAAAAGGGCGCGAGGGATACTCTGCAGCTGCTGCTCAGTTCGGCGCAAACTCACCCATGGTCTAGGGATCTTCCTGCTGTTTTAACCAGTGCTGTCAACTCACTGGACCATGATATGCTTGATGCAGGAAGCCAAAATAAGTGCAGTGGAAAAACAGATGTTGATGCTTTAGCCAACAGTATCAGTGCAATGGAGTTTGTTTCACTGGCTCATTGGGCTAGTACGAGGAGGCAAGATGGTGATCTCGATTCGTCTAGTAAGTCCGAAGTATCTGAAGGTTTAAAAGACTATCATTCGGCTGATGTGAACAAAGATGCTGTTGGATGAAAGAAAATCTGTCTAAGAAGTTTGCTGTACAGTAGAAGTATCATTTTTGTGTGTAGTCTCTTGCGCCAAAATGGCATATAGTAAGGAGAAACTGTAGATGTTTTGTCAGTTTTGACATATTAAGTCAATATGGAAATCATATTCAAAACTCGTATATTTTGTATATTTAGATGTTACATGTGTTAGTTTAGACTGTAACTCTATTTGTATGGGATCTTGTTCTTCTAATTTTGAGTTTGATTTGATTGAACTTTTTTTCTTTTTTAATCCTTCGTATGGTTTCAGAATGAGCCATATCGCAATTGTATTAAATTGCTGTTTCGATTAGTTTCATGGGTCAGAACTCCGAAGTAGTGTTAATGCTCATCACTATTTAGCAGGCAAGCAAGCAAGGAACTGCTATCTCGTATTGTTTACACACAAATTTCCTGTCTCTATTTGTTACTGCACTTTTTCTTTCTCTTCGTAAACAAGAGAATTTATTTTTTAAGATTCTAATGGGCTCGTGGAGGCCCATAAACTAACCCAATCGGATTTGGGCCGCTCTCTTTCTATATAAGTTTCCCCAAACGTCAGAAAGAGTGCAAATAAATCCCTCATTGTGTCTCTTCATTCTCATCAACCAATGGCGTCTCGAAACAACAAGGAAGGAGTACTAGCGAAAATTAGCAACACAGTATCAGAGTCACCAATCGTGCAACGTGGCAAACAAACAGCATCAGATGCAGGAACCGTAGGATGGAAACTATTGAGGAGCACTGGAAAAGCAGCTTGGTTAACAGGAACGACTTTGGTGGTATTAGTGGTCCCACTTGTTATTGCAATGGATCGCGAACAACAATTTGCTGAAGTTGAGCAACAGAGTGCTCACTTACTTGGTGGCGCCAAGTAAATTTGTTTTGTCTTTTTACTTTGTTGGTGAGTTTTTTTAAAACTATTTTATGCGAATGCAATAATTTTCATGTCTTTAGTACGATAATATTTTTGGTTTCAGTAGCTACTTTTAGTGTGGATGATATTCTAGCTTGCATTTGTTTTTTCACTGGCCTTTTGCATCTTTAGTTAATTAAGGCTGTGGACTTGAGATTTGTAGAGAGTACTACTTAAATTTGTTATAAAAGAACATCAGAAAAATGTCAGATGTAGAGAATGCTAATTGGCTGTTACGTTGTGGTTTGTTGTAATGATAGTAGGATTGACATATGCTTAGAATGTGCCTAGGATCAATGTTATAAATAAGTTTTCTTGTTTGTTGTTTGCTGTGAATTTTTAATTTTATTGCAACCTTTAACCACCATAAGATCTGAACTGTGAAATCCCCGTGCATAGAGAAACTGTGTTTGCTATCACGTTCTTTTTAGATGTGTAGAGGTGGATAGCATACATATATGGGGCCATGAGGCTTTTGTTTCTTGGTTTTTGGGTGTGCTTTTTTGGTACGTGTTTGTGACACCTAAACTTGGTAAGTGTTTTCAGTCCTTTTTTTTGGGCGGGGGGGGGGGGGTATGATTTTTAAGGTGTAATTTTTTTCCCTTTCCCTATTAAATTAGTTCTTCTGATTGAATACACAACAGACTCTGGGATTTATGCACCATTCCTTTTCACCTGAAATTTTACTATTTCGTCTTTTCCTTTTTAAAACCTCAGTTTTCTTTTCGAGGTGGTTTGGAAGTTGATACCAAAATTTATTAAACGTTTTTTCATATCATGTGCTTCCCCATTTTTCAGTCTTAGCTTCCTCCTTGCCCCAAATAGTTCAGTGCCATCATTTGCTGTTGTAGAATGTAGGTGCGTTGGTTTTTCCATATTTGCTGTTGTAGAATGTAGGTGCGTTAGTTTTTCCATATTTGCTCTGTGCAGTTATGATTTTGTTGCAACTTAGAAATGGAGTGCAATATATTCCACTTGCGTTCTGTTTGATATTTTTGGTTTCTACTCTGACGTTTTGTTTGGGTTTCTGATATGGAATAGTTTTTCGTATGATTCTGTATGTGTGACTGTGAGAATCATTTACTTGCATGGGTTGGTTCTGCAGTTGTTTACTTTAGATTTATAGTAGTGCTGGTAGCTATAAACTTGGTAAATGTTAGAAGAAAACAAAATACGGTTTGGGTCTATGATGCACGAATATGGGTACGGATACTGATATGGCGACACTGGTACGGGGTACGATACGGCTTTTTTGAAATATTAGGATACGGGTACGGCCTATGGGTACGGCTAATTAACATGAATATTTTAAAATATATGCGTATTCTAAAAATTATGTTAGTAGTTCTTTGAGTAAAGTTAGTTAGGAACATGTGAAAAACTATTATAGCACATGTCAAAGTCAATGCAACTTGAAGCCTCAAAAACAATTTACATTTCAACGGAGTAGAACTATCGGATCAGGTCTATTTCTGGGATTCCAGTACCCTAGAAGTATCCATACCCGTATCGGTATTGTACCCGACCGATACAGCTACAATGACATTTTAGGAGTATCCGTGTATCATAGGTTTGGGTTTGGTAAAATGTCTATAGGGGGTAATACGCAGAGCGTACAAGGTTGGTATAGTTAGATGCTTTCACTGCCACTACCATTGGAAAGGGTGTTATTTGAATAAAACCTGACAAACTAAATGTTGTTTTATGATTAGTATATGTATGTAATCTGAGTATGTGCTTCACCCTGTAGGCTAACCTAGCTAAGATCTGTTATATGTTCAACACTTCAACTTGATATTCAGTTCACTTGGTGAGTTTTGTCCAGTCCAATTGATATAGGGAGTCGGACAATTTGCCTAGTGGTGATGCAGTCTGTCATATTGTGTGGGAAAGGCATAGACGCACAGTAGTGTAGGAGAAGGGCATAAAGTGGTATGATGGTATCTGAGGTGGTTCCATAACGTCTGTGCATTCCCTCTGTTAATCTAATATAGAGAATCCCTTGCTCCTCTCCACGGTATGATTTGTAAAGATTAGTTCAATTAGCATTCATCGTGTTGTGCCAATGAATTTGACTGTTTTTTGTAAATGTGATTATACGCACTTGCACCTGTTATCCTCTGTTTTTTATTTTTATCAAAATGAAGTAACAATCAGGCAAAGTAAGAGCGCAGGGGAGAAAAACAATTAAAACAGAGGTTCATTAAAATAATAGCACATAAGAAACTACAACACCCCAGTGTATGAGTGTATGATGCTGCTTCAGTTAATTATCAAGCTTGTGCTTTAGGGATGGTTTTTAACTGTACATAGTGGGTGTGCCTTCTCCTTCAAATCTGTACTGTGTGAATTGTGAAGTGTGTGCTTTCCATTTTTCTGGATACGCCTGGGGTATATGTTTGGGTATGATTTTTGAACTGTAGATTTCTTTTCCATCTCCCAATTTAATCATTTTGTCTTATGGAACAATCTTCCACTCTTCATGACTGAATTGCCTCTACCAACTCTGAATATGAAAAAAAAAAGTCGTATTTGCTTTATTGCCTATGTGGCTATGTGACTGCGACAGCAGAACATTAGATGTGCCGTGTGCATGTCAGTATATCTATTCTACAATCTGAAGGCCTCAATGTAAAATTAGTATATTGCATCTGTTCTGAGAATCTACTAACGCTACCATTTTTTCGCTTTTCTACCAAGATCATAGCTTACCATTCATTTGTGTATAGTTCTTTACTGCCTTAATGGCTTCTCCATTTTTGTACTCAGATCCAAGAATCTACTCCAATATAGACGATGATGGTTAATATATTGAAGCCATTCTTGTACTCAGATCCAAGAATCTACTCCAATATAGACGATGATGGTTAATATATTCGAAGTGATAATGACTATGTCTGATTTATGACATTATTCAAAAAGTAATACATGTTAAAATATACAAGAAAAAGAAGAATGAAAAAAAAAACTGAAACCAAGTAGTGCTTAGAGCCCAATTTCTTGCAAAACTATAACCAAACAAAAAAAAGAGGCCTAACAAGTTAAAGGTTTAGTCGATTTGGAGGTCGAATACTCCTTTTTGATCGTCTCTGAGACATCTTTACATCAGAAAGAGCCTTTGCGCAAGACTTCTTTTGCTCCTGTAACAAGATCGTAGTACTTTCATTGGTTCGAACAGCTTTCTCTTCAGAACCCACAGTATGTGTGCTGTTGAGATTGTTCGTAAACAATTCTGCTTCAGCAAAACCTCTATTAGTTGTCTTCGAAACAGACGCAGACTCATTAGTAGATTGAAGCATGATATGCTTTTCTGAATGTTCACTTGAGATTGTAGAACTTTGGGACGCTGCGAGACCAACAATAGGTAAAAGCTCTTCCTTAACTGATTCAGTCATGTCTCTTTCTTGGGCAATAACCAATCCCTCTGCATCCTCCTTTTCGTGAACTTGAACATTTGTTTCAACTGCACTTCCATTAACTGCATTCGTTTCCGCCACTCTGTCTACATCACACCACTCTGAATCTATTGGTTCACTATCTCTTTCTTCCAATTCTAAAGCACATTGTCCTTTAGTAGTCTCCAACGCCGTGCTCATCTCTTTTTTGCAAGCATCAAGAACCACCCCATCTTTACGTACAGCACTAAACTCATCCATATACATCTCACTCAAGCTAACGAGGCTCTCCACATGCTTTTCCATGGAGAAAGCTTCTAATGATAAGCCAAGACATCGTATTGTTTTTGTTCTACGGCTTTTTCGATTATAAGAATACATGCTGCAATACAGATCTTGAATCAATATATCACCGCTCCGACTGACAATGGGAAATACCGTCATATATCTGGTGTCTTTTGCCAGAACAACTCTCTCCTTTTCCCAAACACGATTGTTATGGTCTTTTAAGATCCAAACATCAAAGCACCTGTTATCTACAGCATCACTGGCAACGATGCCCAGACAACCTTCGATTTCCCCTACAGCAAAATCTGAGTAAATGGACTTGAAAGTACTTTTTGGATACGGAATTACTCCAAAGTCTTCTGTACTTAGATCAAATGTGACAAGCATATCATCGTCATCCCAATGTAATGTTCCATTAATGCAAATGGATGGTCCATATATTTGTTTGGCAGGTCTGCTGGTTACCGTTCTCCATGACCTGTTGCCCAAAGTAAGAACTTCGTTTCTAAATAGACTTATACAAATCACTTTATATTTGTTTGCAGAAGGATCAAAACCGAATCCAAGCGCTTCCCAGTATCCACTATTCTTCGGTAGGAGTACACTTTCTCTTGTGCTTGGATTACACACATGTAGATCTGCATACCAGTTGCAATAACAGATCAAACCATTGCAGCATTCTGTACGGAAAACATCTAATGGTATGTTCGTCGTATGTATGTAGTTCCATGAACCTTTGTTGATTGAATATAAACATAAGTGATATTTACTGCATTCATGCCCACCCAAGATGACTAGGTGAGCATTGTTCTTTGATCGATGCAACTGTTCCTTGACGAAGATGGGATCTTTAACTAATAAACGCCATTGCTTGCAAACAGATTTCAATCTCAAGAGAAACTTCACATCTACTCTACTAAGTATGTTGAGCTGTAGATCATACGGAAGTTGATCTACATGATATCTTCTCTTCTTACTGTCTTTCATTTTACTCTAAAAAATTTACTAGGTCTTGTCGAACAAAAGCCACTGTGATCTCTTTAATATTTGGCGAATTCCAATGGGTAAACAAACAGGTTCCGTACTCCCATGTTTTTGCATGGAACGGGCCCAACTTTCCGGCTTTTATAACGTTTTAGGAATTGACTTTTTCTAATTGGCAAAGAGCAAAAGCAGGATCCAAGATTCCAAACTGTATGCAACTTGTAGAATGTAACTGCATTCACTAAGCAGAACCACTGTGCTCTACTAGTATGTACCGGTTTTAAAAGCTGATTTAATGGGGCACTCATTAAATTGCATGGGGCAACCCCCCAAAAAATATAATATTACAAGTTTGCCATGAAAGCCCAAGTCCAACAACAAATCCAACCGTCACGCTAGGGGTGTAATATGGGGCAGAGCTGGGTCAACTGCAGGTTAAATAGTGATGGGTCGGAGTGGGGCGGGTCTATGGGATACAAATCCAGTGGTCCCCGACGGGGCGGGGCGGGTTGAAGTATCATATCTTAAGATTCATCACCCTACTTGTTAGTGGTCATTTTCGGGCGGATTTTGGGAAGTCATCGGGGCCGGTGAAAATTATCATTTTAACCCAATTTCACCCAAAAAAACTTTTTAATTCTGCAAGTAATATATTTTCAATTCACAACATAGAGAAAAAAATGGAATCAATATATCAATAAAAAAAAAACTTGAACTTGAACCCAAAACCATATCTGTAAATTTGAAACTTCTTTATCGTGATTTACCATTTGTAAATTGATTATTTTTCATAGCATGATAAAATGAAGATGGGAGCGAGGATCTATGGTACAAAACAATAAAATATAAACTAAAAGAATTCGAAATTAATACAAGAATGAATGATTCGTCTTCTCTAAAATTCAAAAGTTGAATTTAAACTTTTGATATTTACCTAATATTCAAACTTAAATATTTGAAATTGATGTTGAACTCATAATTAAGTTTGTGTTCATATCTCCCAAATTCTACAAAAGTTAAAAGAAAATATAAACAAAATACAAAAATATTAGAGTTAGAGTCTTGAAATTGTGCGGGTCAACGGGGTTGGGTTAATGGCTTTTGACACGGTGTGGGTCGGGCGGCTTGACGGGTCGGTTTTGAGCATAGAATCTACACCTATAGCCCGACCGCGTAAAAATGGTGGCGGGGCGGGGCAAGTTTGTTTTCGGGTCAGTGCGGGTTTGGATTGCGGGTGAAGACCGGGTATCCTACGGGATGATGGGTCAACGGTTTTTTTTTACACTCCTACGTCATGCCCATATTGAAACTCCCGGGTCATTTGAATATATACTCAAACGGTTTCACCATATCGTTTGAGTGTACACTAAAACGGTCTTGCCATGTCGTTTGAGTGTACTCTCAAACGGTCTTGTCATGTCGTTTCAGTGTACACTCAAGCGATCTTCGCGTGTAATTTGAGACAAAATTCTTGGGTTTTTAGCTAGACGATATGATGAGGTCGTTTGGGCAGTCTCCAGGACGACATGACTGGCCGTTTGGGGACTCTCTTAGGCGACATAGCCAGGTCGTTTGGACTAAATTTTTTTAGTTTTTTGATGGCTGATGTAAGTCTCATGTTCATATCATAAGCTTGTTGCACCAACGATTCTTTCTCCCTAAGGTGGTCAATGTCAACCTCTCTATATTCAGAAAGAGTAAACTTAATAGGATTTGATTGGTCGTTGAGTGCATTCATGAAGTTACACTGCTGGGACGACATGAGTGCATTCCATGTACTCGTGTACTCTGGATTGAATGTATAATCCATATTCTTCTCCATCTCAATCATCTCCTTACTCTATCAACAGAGCTTTGTTTCATCTCATTTATCTTCTTGATAATATCAGGTAAGCATCTGCCAATGCTCGTAGCTTGAATCTCAACCAATTTATGAGCTAAAATAGGAATACCCACTATAGATTTATCAATTTTAGACAAGAGCTGGTGAGATTCAAACAACCTCGCCTCCTCCATTCTTGCTTCATCATAGCTCTCAATACCAACACGATTCCTCACACAGACATACCCAAGACGATTCGCCATAGCTCTCAACACCAACACGATTCGAGAGAGAAAACCCGAGACAAAAATGGCAATGGCTGTTTTTTCCAATTTGTTTGTTAGGTTGAGCCGGAGAGAGATGATAAGGGCTGAGTAGGTTTTCCGGTTTTTTTTAGGGGGAAGGGGGTTGGTGTATTGGACCTAAAGTGATTGGACTTCATTGTTGGGCTTGGGCCAGAGGCTTCCCAATCGAATTCCAGTGGTGCCCAGGACCCTTTTAAAATTGCAGAATTGAACACAAACCCCGACCACCCTTTCTCTCAAATTCCAGGCCATTAAAATGGCCCAAGTGAAAAGGGCGACACACGGAAGCTGAACTGGGCTGGGCTAGCCTGGGTATCTCCACGCATGTTGTCTTCTAAGGTAATGGTCCACGTATAGCTGACGGAATGAGGGATGACCATTGTCTTTATGTGTTAGGCCAACTGTTAATTTTCTTTGCCAACTTTGCTAGGTAGTGGTTGTGAGTTGCTATCTTAAATCAATACAAATTTGGGCGATTGACACATGATAGAAAGTCAAGTTAGAAGTATATAGCTTCTCACTCTTTGTTGCAATTGAAGCCAAAAAGATAGTTAGGGACGCCACCAATCAAGCTACTTACATTCCCACCCAACTCCACAAATTAAATTCAAGACCACACTCACTAAACCTTCAAAAACCATGTCTATAGGTGAATTTAGCTTTCCAACCATCATTGATAATCCTTCACCTCGGTTTGAGCTTTCACCGTCATCTTTATGGCGTATTCCTTCAGAAGTTTCCTTGGCTAGCTGTCTTGTAGATGATGCAAATGGAGGACAGGATTATATCGATCATAATACATGTTTATCCTCCATAGGATGTGGTGCCAAGAAAACAAACACAGAGGAGGAGAAAATGGACATGTTGTGGGAAAACTTCAACGATGAATTACATCGCAATTCTTCGTTCAGGAGCAAGAAACAAGTGGAGAGTTCATTGGAGCACGACGAGGTGTCCAAAAGCATTACCACGTTGCATTCTACTAAGAAACCGAACTTGTTGCTTATATTGAAGGTCTTGAGGAAGTTTTTCTTAGTGCAAAACTCTTAATGTGCACAATGAATTACCTGTAATTAATATACAAGATTCTCTTAATATACAATTATGATTTGGGAGTTTTTTTGTGCGTATTGTATAATGTGGCACTGTATATATGCTCTTAATTATTCTGAAAAGTCTTCATGTGCATATATGAATCCTTGCACTCGACAATTCACAATTGGAATATGGACTGATCCCTCTTCCACAATAACTTGAAGATCAATCTATTGGCCGGGATGAACTATGAGGAAAGGTTTGTGTATATATACTTGAATACTTGATAGAAAGTTGTCGTATCACTTTACAATTAAATCCATTAATGTATATTTGTGAGTTGTGACTGAACCAAAGTTCAACTATATTCCATCCCCGCTTGGCTGAAAATTTGTTTGAGACTAAATCATTAAACAATTGCACCCTATTTATGCAAGTACAACTGGCCCTATTTGCCTTATTTAAGGGCTACTTTGAACTTGTTAAATTTTCAATTAAAATGATCTATCTGAATACATAATTGACAAATTTTCCAACAAATGAGCTAGTTCTGCCAAGTACCAAAACTCTGTTCCGAAACAATGCCTAATAATGGTGCTCTTAGTCCATGAATTCTTGCGTTAAAAATTGAAGCTCTCCCAAGATATCGTAATAAGATTCAGAAAATTGTAGATTACTAACAAGAAAATTAGCATAAAAGGCATTTGTCATGAACAATTTGTCTCACACTAAAAACTTTAATTTAGGTTCGATAACTATATATCTCTGGCATTAAGATAATCATCCAACACTCTGATGATTCAAACATAGCCCTTGATTTAGATCAATTTTCACTGTTTGCAGGCAAGTGGTCACTGAGTGCGCAACACACACGAATACACTGTCATAATGGACAGTTGTTATAAGCATATGGCAAAATTCTGTTATTTATGGACAGAGGGGTGAACAGTAAGTTTCGTACCATTGCCTTTAGCTATTTCAATATGCGCATTGCGCAACCATGTTTTTAGTTCAGGGCAAGTAGAAAATTTTAATTGGTAATATCTTGTTATGGGCAGTACCTTTGTTCATCTCTGAGATAGCTCCACCTCGCCGACAATAAAGATTCAACATTTTGTTTCAACTCATGGTAGCCATCAGAATCATAGTGGCTGGTGTAGTGATTATGTGGGATGTGAACCCATGGGCCATGGCCCCATGGGGGTGGAGAGTGGGTTTAGGGGAGCAGGTGTTCCAGGCATAATGGTCATCTAGGCTCTCTGTTCATTGTAGAGACACCGTGGAAAGTTAGAGAAAGGGAACTAGGGAAGGACTAGCCAAATTTAACATATTAAAGCCAAATTTGAAGAGGTCTTGCATGGTCATGAAATGACTAGCCAAGTAAAACACCCTTATAAGTTCTTCGGGCATAGGCATAGCCGCATAGCCTGCCCTTTCTAATAAAGAATTCCCTTTGTAATGAAGAGATGTAATCTGCCGTTTGGAGGTGTACAGATACTTCTAGCCTTAATAGACCAACAACCTCGCTTCCTCTGACAAGAGCATATATTCATTATGGGTTTTCCAGTGATTGTTTTTGTTTCTGCATTTTGATGGGCATGGTGATGTAGGAGTAGCGAAGCGTCCTCAAACAATATGAATAATCAATCTCTAACTAAGAATCGATAAAAGTCAATCTTTAACCAACAGTCGATCAAATAACAAAGAGAAACTCTCAGGACAAATCGGGAAAGAAAATAACTCGTAAGGACACATTTTTTTTAAATCACTCGCAAGGACCGGGTAGATGAAAGTTCAAATATATCCTTGACGCGAAATTAAAAACGGCTCGGGTAGATAAAATATCAAGTATACCTTTAATACGAAATAATAAACGGCCCGGCCTAACCGAAATGACCTGGTGTATATAGTATGAACAATGATTGTTTATATCTATTTGGGGTATGAACAATCACTGTTAATACATTAACATGAGCTATGAACACTCATTGTTCATATAAACAATCATTGTTGATTGTTCATACCTCAACATAATGTATGATCAGTAAAAACACATATTGGAGTATGAACAATTATTGTTTATACCTCAACATGAGCTATAAACAATCATTGTTCATACATATTTGGGTATGGACAATCAATGCTCATACCTCAATATAATGTATGATCAATAAAAATATTTATTGGAGTATGAACAATAATTGTTCATACATCAACATGAGTTATGAACAATCATTGTTTCATATTTATTTGGGGTATGACCAATCAATGTTCATACCTCAACATAATATATGATCAATAAGACCACTTATTGGAGTATGAACAATCAATGTTCATACCTCGACATAATGTACATGAGTTATGAACAATCATTGTTCATACCTATTTAGGGTATGGGGTATGAACAATCAATGTTCATACCTAAACATAATGTATAATCAATAAAAACACTTATTGGAGTATGAACAATCATTGTTCATACCAATTTGGGGTATGAACAATAAATGTTCATACCTAAATATAATGTATGATCAATAAAAACACTTATTGGAGTATGAACAATAATTGTTCATATATGAATAATAATTACTGTTCATACTTATTTGGGGCATGAACAATCAATGTTCATACCTCAATATAATGTATGATCAATATGAACACTTATTAGAGTATAAACAATCATTGTTCATATCTATTGTAAATGTTCTAATTGGACGAACCTTATGTGTGTAGGAAATTTGGGGAAAATGATGTTGTGACTGAGTTCGAAGGATCGAATCGTTTACGTATCCGGTACAAAATTCTAATCAAATTAGGAAATGGAATCAAGTCGAACGTAGTTCGTTGTTTGGATTTTGTGATCAAATGATCGATGGTGAATAGAGAAGATGGAGAGTGGAGAAGAAGCATCGAATTCTCCCATCCTTGGTAGAGAGTGGAGAGGAAATATATAGAATTTTCTCCCCCCTTTGGTGCTCCATTGGTTAATTGCATTCATAGCTATTATTGCTCTATGCACATATTGATGTTCATTTTGTAACAATTTGGTAACTCATGACTCTTGAGATGACCAATTGTAATGATCCAATAAGTTAGTCTCAAGATATGATCAATGGCAATGACACGTGTTGCCAATATATTGATGACAATATATGTCCCTCACATAGCCCCCTCTCGTTAGGTCGTGTTTTCTTAAGAACGATCTGACGAGATAAATAATTTGACACGTGTCCAAGTGGAATAGTGAGCGTGTTGGAGCTCGTGTGAGCATAAGTCAAGAGACATTTTAGTGCTTATGGAAGCATTCTGCTCGAGTGAGCATAGGTCAAGGGACCTCTTAGCGCTTAAGTAAGTGTTCTGCTCCAGTAGGTCAAGGGACCTTTTAGCGCTTATGGAAGCGTTTTGCTCTAGTAGGTCAAGGGACCTTTTAGCTCTTATGTAAGTGTTCTGCTCGAGTGAGCGTAGGTTAAGGGACCTCTTAGCACTTAAGTAAGCATTCTGCTCCAGTAGGTCAAGGGACCTTTTAGAGCTTATGGAAGCGTTCTGCTCTAGTAGGTCAAGGGATCTTTTAGCGCTTATGTAAGTGATAAGAGACTAAAATTGTAGTTTTAACCTCTTAATAATATTACATTTAGACCAATTATGTTTATAATAAATAAGAGTTAGTATTGTTTATGTATTTTTGTGTATTTCAGGTATTGGAGTCAAAGATGTGAAGAAATATGTCACTTTTGCAAGAGAAAGGAGCAAAGGTTGGTTGCTAAGAAGTTCTATGATTAAAACCCAAGTTTCAAGGAGAAAAAACCTTTTTAAAGCCTAGTCAAAGCTGAAAAGTCAAATTCAACGCAGGCAGAAATAGAGCAGAAAAGTTAACATAACTTCCGCAGGCCGTATCTTTGGACTCAGACCTCGGAATTGAGCCTATTATATGTCAAAACAACCGGCTCGGGAGCTTTCTAATGGTCCAGGCCTTGATCTAAGTAGAAGATAAAAAATAGATAAAAAGGCTGTTGCAGTAATTTCCAGCAGAGAAACCCTTTTTAGACTTAAGTAATTAGGTTTTGGGCTTGATTTAATGGCCCAAAACATAACTCCAAAGCCCATGCACGAAATTGTAAACCTAGCCCTCTCATATATAAAGAGGACTAAGGTAAAACTCTAACTCTAACCCCTTAGTTAATTAAGCTCTCTCCCATTAGTTATTTATTTTAGTCTAAACCTAGTTTTATGTATTATTTAGGATAGACACCATTAATTCAAGTCAAGTTATCTTTAATAAAGTAGTTCTTCATTATGTCTTATTATTATTCTTTTAATTATGATAGTCTAATGAATCTTAGCTAAACCTCTATTAGAGGGGTTTGATTAAAGCTTTGATGAAGACTTGATGTGTTAGTATAGAATAGTTGTAGTAAGATATTCCACTCTAGAAGGTAGTTAATTCACCATGAGAATGGGTTTCAATTGCCCCATATGCTAATTATTAGTTGGTAGAGATGCCATGAATAATTAAGGATAAAAAGGCCTAACCTTTATGTAAAAACATAAAGATTAGGGTTGTAATAAAATCTACACTAGCATATTAAGAATTAATCAAGGTGGAATCAAATCCCCCTAATCTTTCCTTCTCATTCACGTCTTCTAATTAAATTTCTATATTATAATTTAGCATATACTAATTAGTTATTTTCATCATATTAGTATAATTAAATCATTGCTCTCATTGATATTGTAGAATTGTCTAAGTTAAAGAAATTGTTACGTCTAAGCAACTAGGAGTGGAATGAATTCTGACTCTTGTTATTGCATGATAATTGAGAGTAGAAAGTTAATCTAGACCTAGAATAATATAGTTTACTTATTCCTAGCATAATTAGTTAAGATTAGGTAAAAGTGTTATTTTACAATTATCAGTAAGCATTCTGCTCGAGTGAGCGTAGGTCAAGGGACTTCTTAACGCTTAAGTAAGTGTTCTGCTCCAGTAGGTCAAGGGACATTTTAACGCTTATGGAAGCGTTCTGCTCTGGTAGGTCAAGAGACCTTTTAGCGCTTATGTAAGCATTCTACTCGAGTAAGCATAGGTGAAGGGACCTCTTAGCGCTTATGAAAGTGTTCTGCTCGAGTGAGCATTGGTTGAGGGACCCTTAGTGCTTAAGTAAGCGTTTTGCTCCAGTAGGTCAAGGGAGTAGGGAGCATTCTGCACTGAGTCAGTCCTATAAGTATAGGTCCCCAACTAGTGAGAAGTGGTGACGCTATGTAGCGTTTGAGCTCGAGTGAGCATTATACCCAGGTGGGCGTCGTGACCTTAGTGAGTCTGTCTACTCTAATGAGCCTCCTGATTTGGAGATCGCAATTGATAGGTAGCCTTGAATTGGCATGACTGTAGTTAGCCCCAGTTTTGGAGCTTGATTGACTTGTTTAGATGGCAATGACTAGCCCCAGTTCGGAGATGGTTATGGCTAGCCCCCAGCTTGATTGATCTGCACTAGATCAAACTAATGCCAAAAAGGATTTAGAACAAACTAAATACTCTGCACGATCGCATTATGTAAGAATTGAATTGGTAATACTCTCGAATTTGCGAGATCTGCAAGATCGCATTATGTAAGAATTGAACTGGTACAGCGGTAGCACTGTCTTAGTCATAAACTAGCATGTTCATTCCTATTCCTGCACAAAAAATGGTAGACTCCCAACTGATGTGAGTCATTTGTTGATGCCATACAATTGAGAATGCTAAATTGGTAATGGTAAACATGTTTGTCTCCATTTTAAGATTTAGCTAAGAGGGTGACCAAATGTAAAAAGAAGAAATTAAGCTTGGTCCTTATATTCATAACTGGAGTTTCAAGATGTAAAACGCCATAGCAATAAATTGAGATGACTTCAGTGACGTTATGGTTGATCAAAATAGTGTTTGTGAGTACCATCAAGTACAAGGTCGCTGATTGATACTTGATGCTATGTGCATGAATTCAAGTTGCTGAGTGATGATGAATATTCATGAAAAATATATATAACACTCATCATGCGGATAACGAAACTTGTAAGTAGCTGGTAAATTACAAGCTTATAACTATGATGAAATGGACTGTCTAATGATACGCATCGGTACGCCCTAGGTCTTTGATTGGCAAAAGTAGCACACAATTTCATAATAGCACAAGGAATCCATTGGATTAAACTACTAAGGCACTGTCGTTTTAGTGGCTATTCAATACAGAGAGCTTTCCTACAATATTAGTTAGAATAATGTAACGGTGCTCCTTGTGTCCTGATGTATGTTATTAGCATGAATGACCATCCAATTAAATCTAATAATTGGTGTAACTACCATGTATTAACTAGAAGTCAAAGCATTTGTCCATGCATACCACTACTATGATCTGTAATCTATAATTATTCCACTTACATACACATTATCAAATTAATAACACCTTCATGTTTTGCAGAAATAGTAGATTAATTCCAACTAGCATGTTTCAAAGGTATTGAATAGTATCAAGACCTGTAGAGGTCGCATGCATGATAGATACTGGTATCGAGCAGCAACAACATTTGTCTTTTATACAAGACAATATAATGGGAAATGATCCCAGGTAGGGAAATACAGATTTTGAGGTCTGTCGACCTGACATGTTCTAGTATCCGATCTTGTAGGATATTGGTCTAGCCTAGCTCTTAATAGAGTTTGAGCAATATATGTAATTGAAGTAAAAAGAGTTAAAGTAACTTATCGGACAAGCATCCCAGCTTGGAACTTCAAAATGTCTTTTGACAGCGAACTTGTTATTTTCCGCAACACATAAAAAATTGAGTAATTCATTTGTGACTTTTCGACGTGGGCTTGGAAAACGTAGACGAATTTCCAAGAAATTCAATCCACAGACGGCACCAATATAAAAGTTCTAATTGGGTGAACTTTACGTGTGTAGGAAATTTGAGGAAAATGATGTTGTGACTGAGTTCGAAGGATCGAACTACCTACGTATCCAGTTCTCTGACGAACTGGAATCAAGTCGAACGTTGTTCGTTGTTTGGATTTTGTGATCGAATGATCGATGGTGAATAGAGAAGATGGAGAGTGGAGAAGAAGCATCGAATTCTCCCCTCCTTGGTAGAGAGTGGAGATGAAATATATAGAATTCTCTCCCCCCTTTGGTGCTCCATTGGTTAATTACATTCATAGCTATTATTGCTCCATGCACATATTGATGTTCATTTTGTAACCATTTGGTAACTCATGACTCTTGAGATGACCAATTGTAATGATCCAATAAGTTAGTCTCAAGATATGATTAATGGCAATGACACGTGTCGCCAATATATTGATGACAATATATGTCCCTCACACCTATTTCGGGTATGAACAATAATTGTTCTTATTGTTGATACCTATTTGGCGTATGAACAATCAATGTTCATACCTTAACATAATGTAATAAATGTATGATTAATAAGAACACCTATTGGAGTATGAACAATCATTGTTTATACCTCAACATGAGCTATGAACAATCATTGTTCATACATCAATATATTGTATAAGGTACGTTTATCTATTTGGGTATGAACAATCATTGTTCATACATCAGCATAAGGTATGAACACTTATTGTTCACAGCAAAACGACAGAAAGGGTAAAATTGGAAAATATTTATTTCAAATCCGGGCCATTTGTCCTTGAGGGTTATTTTCACTCGAAAATTGGTTTTCCGAGTTATTTTCACCCGAAATTTGTCCTTGTGAGTGATTATAAAAAACTATGTCCTTTAGAGTTGTTTTGAATCGAAATTGGGCCTTGGGACCAATTTAATTTCTTGATCAAATAAATTGAATAAACAAGAAGTGTCTTTTACAAACCCTAAAGAGACCTTAAATAGGCGTCCAAAACATAAGCAAATAAAGACTAATGTAACTCTAAAGTTCACTAATTAAAACCCCATAAATAATAAACTCGATATAAAATAGCCCATAGGCTTGTGTGCCCATCTATTTCCTATCATTTTCTCCGTTTTGGAGAACATTCGTCCCCGAATATTGTTACTGACATGAATATAGAAGAAGAACAACAAAATAGACTGAAGTCGTCCTCAAACTTTGCCACAATATTGACTAACTAGCATAGCTTGACAAAAGTGACTCGTGGTCACAACATGCACAGGCAAATATCGAAAGCAAGAATTCTTTTCCATTAATAAATCTTCAAAGTCTTCGAGGAACGGATTTGTGAAACTTTCAAACAAACGCACCAAACCAACACAACCAAATATTTCCTCCAAGTTAGACAAACTCGGATCCACAAAACACAAAATAGATAATTCTTCATCGTCAGGATAAACATCATAAACTTGTGGTAAATCCTAGTCGATAAACTCCTTTTTATCACAAACTTGATAATACATCCCCTTATCAACAAACTCCTCATCAAACACAAAGGTCATGCGTTCTTTATCATACATATCCAGTCTGTAGGTGATTCTATTAGAATATGTCCTATACGTAGTTGACATATGTAAAGTCCCACGTTTCTATAAGTGTGGACTATAAGTCAAACTCATCTATATCTAGTAGTTTCTATTATCATGTTTTGGGTTACTACACACCCTAGGTAGGTTAGTATAAATATGTAACTCTGGGTAGAGAACAATTACTCTAAAAACTCTCAAACCCTTATCAATCTCAAACACAATCTCTATCAATTAATCAATCTCTGTTCTTCTCCATTGTTCTTCTTTTTTGTTTCTCTCAATAAATCAATGTCACAACTCTCCTAGCATCACCACTAACATGGAATTTAAAAAGATATCAGAGCGTCAGATTCAAATCAAAGTTTAGTGGTATACTAGGAGAGGAATCCCTCACCAATAATCAAAATCAAAATCAATTTTTTTTTTTTTTTCAATATTCAATATTCAATTCAAGTTTCAATATTTCTCACAAGAAGAAGTTTTTCTATTTCGAATCATAGGTTGTGCTCATCTGTATGACAAAACTCATTTCTACTGATGTTTGTTGATCTAATCTTCTCTTTCGCTGTTTGAGATTTTCTTTTCTGACAAGCAGATCTAGTGGTGTTCTCGTTGATTCAACTTTTTTTATGCTATTGGGTGTACTGTTCACCGGTACTGTTCATCGTTACTGTTCACGATACTGTTCAAGGTTCTAGTTTCGTATTATCAGTTTTCCGTATTGTTACTTATTGTTGTTTCGCTTCCGCAATCTCTCTGTCTCATTAGTCTCCATGGTTCGAAGTAAGTGATATAGGGCACACATGCCCTCTTAAGTGCCTTCGTCAAGGCATGCACGCCCTCCTCTCTGTATCTCACAATTTTTAGTGGAAGGCGCGCACGTGCTCTAGAGTATATCGCGAAGCTTTATCTTTCCTCTGTTTCCAGTACTATTTCAGAAATTCTCCACCTTGGTATCTTGATTGAGGCTTCTGTTTCATCTTGATTTTCTATACAACTTGCACGTTTCAGAAACTTTCCTTTATAAGGGTTTGACTCCCTTTCATGTCATGGTTCTGAGTTCTATGGTGTTTCACCGGCTTTATGTTTTAGCCTTCTTATTGAGGAGCTTATTATATGCTGCTATCGTTGATGGTTTAGCTTTTCAGGTTTTGATTCCTTTTATGCCGCAGTGGTGCCCAGTACTCAGGTGTTTCATTGACTCTTACTATCTCTTGTTGAGTTATTTGGCTGAAAAACACGAGTTTTCTAATCATCTCTTAGGTTGCAGTCATATCAACACTGCCCTATTCAATTTTCATTGATCTCTCAGGTTGCAGTACGTCACATCATCATTACACTCCGTATTCATCTCTCCATATTCATTAAACATGTATTATGTTTTTAGTTTGTGCTTGTGGTACAACTTCAGTATTCATGTTAGGTCATTGTCTACACCGACAGTTTCACTTTCTAGAACGACTCGTCTCAATAGTTGTTTGAGTTCTTCAACTAAAGGCAGTTCTATGCGAAAGAGGGAGTTGTATTCTTATCTTTTCTTTCAGCCAATCAAGCTGTAATTTGCATAGTTTGCGGCATTACAGCTTGAGGGGGAGTATTAGAATATGTCTTATATGTAGTTGACATATGTAAAGTCTCACGTTTCTATAAGTGTAGACTATAAGTCAAACTCATCTATATCTAGTAGTTTCTATTCTCATGTTTTGGGTTACTTCACACCCAAGGTAGGTTAGTATAAATATGTAACTCTGGGCAGAGAACAATTACTCTAAAAACTCTCAAACCCTAATCAATCTCAAACTCAATCTCTATCAATTAATCAATCTCTGTTATTCTCTATTGTTCTTCTTCTTGGCTTCTCTCAATATATCAATGTCACAACTCTCCTAGTATCACCACTAACATAGAATAATTTAACATATTATGATACTAATTGATGTATGAGTAATACAACATTAGCTCTCAAACAATCTTAATAATCGATCTCTAACTGAGAATCGATAAAAGTTGATCTTTAACCAAGAGTTGATCAAATAAATTGAATATACAAGAAGTGCCTTTTAATTTACAAACCCTAAAGAGACCTTAGGCGTCCAAAACATAAGCAAATAAAAACTAACGTAACCCTAAAGTTCACTAATTAAAACCCCAAAAATAATAAACTCGATATAAAATAGCCCATGCCCATTCTTGGAGACCTAACCATAGGCATGCGCTCATCTATTCCCTATCACATGGGGACCCTAGCCAGCGTGATTTAAAGCAAAATATACCCACTAGAGACCTGAAATGTTGAATTTGTCGTAGTGCTAATTAAACATGAACATGCTATGCACCTTCATTATAGGTCAGTACCCTGTCGATGCTATGTGCAATGCGTGCATGTATCTTCTTCTCCTTGGCCATGTTAGAAGGCATGCTTCTAGTTTTGCCTTTTTTTTTTTTTTTTTCGTTAAGTGAGCAAGTTGTATTGATAATGTATATAAATATACAAAATACAGTTACATTTCAGGTTAGTAAGGGGATGGACTGTATCATTCTAACTACATAGTATATCTTCCCTGCTCGTTAGGCCCTATATACTTCTACCAGTCATGTGCACGACATGCCCAAGTCAGTTTGCAAATCCAAAGAAAGGCATAAGGGGCAGGATTCATTTTTGCTGCAATTTTTGTAACGCCTAGTTTGCTTCTGGCCTAATCAGTACACGAGACGTGTAAAGCCAACAAAACAAAAACTAAAGTAAAAACGGGTATTTTTCTGACTTAGCCTTCTTCCTACTTTGCCCTCTCCTCCCTCCCTACTGCCACAACCAACCAGTTCACCACCACCTCTTTTCTTAGTTCTTACCACTTTTTCTATGTTGCTCAATAAATTAAATTATCAAGCATAATGAAGCGAGATCATTTGCATCACTAAATTAGTTAATGAAGAACTCATTTGCAACAATAATTGTAAGTGAATATGGAGGCTTAGTACAAGAGAGAGAGAGAGAGAGAGAGAGGTATGGAAAAGAAGGTAGTGGTGGTGGTGAATCGGTAGGTTGCGGTGGAAATGGAGAGGTCGAAGGAGATGGCAAAATCAGTTGAGGTGGGAGGAGAGGGCAAAATAGGAAGAACATTAACAGAGAACATTACTCGTTTTCACTTTAGTTTTTGTTTTGTTAGTTGTACATGTGTCTTGTTTTGATTAGGCCAAAAGCAAACTAAGCGTTACCCAAATTGCAGCAAAAATGGGTTCATAAAGGGCATTTCCCAATTGGGTTTCCCTTCGAAAGAAAGAGCAAGTTGCAAGCATTGTCACCAAGTACGGTACGGGTTTAAAACGGTGTATTTGAAAAAAAAACTTAGTTCGTGTTTTAAACAAAACGTCTCGGAAAAAAAAAAAAAAAAAAAAACGGGTTTAAAACGTATAATACGTAAAAGAAACGGTAAAAACCGATGATAAAAAATATAATAGATAAGGAGTTTGAGTTTTTATAAGAATGGAAAAAAGAATAGGCACATAAAATAAAAATAATAATAAAACAAATGAAAGAAAATTCAAATACATGAAAGTATCAAATTATCATTACTCATCCAAATACTAGAAGTTTTAGATTTTGTACCAAAACACGACTCTAAATAAAATACTACTAATTACCAACTATAATGGCATAATCAAATACTACAAATAAGTTATTAATTTTCAATTTTCAATTATTAATAGTCCAAAACAAAATAGAACTGTCTCAATAAGTCAATCTAACGCCCACTCTTCAAAAAGGTAAACCTTTTTTCTTCTCGCGTTTTCTTTTAGATTAAAAAAAAAAAAAAAAAAAAAAAAAAAGTTTTAAACAGGAGATTTTCAAAATCTCGGGTTTTAAACGTTTTTTAAGTTTAAAACGCGTTTAAAACGCATTTTTTTTGAAAAACCCGGGTTTTAAACTGGAACAAGACGCCTTGCCAATATCTCGGATTTTAAACGCGTTTTTTTCAAAAAAACGCCGAATTTGGTGACAATGGTTGCAAGGCATAATTTGGTTACTGTGTCTGCCCATCACATAGGAATCCCAATACTCGGGTTGAACTAAAGAGTATGGAGAAATAACTGAGCGGAGTTTGCTTCTCACCTTCATTTAGTCATGTTAGTATAACGCCGACTAATTAATACTTCTCCGATTGTTGATCTATTAGTTTAATATGATGAGACAGAGTTTCCTTTCGTTGTTCTTCTACTTGTTTACTTATTTTTATCTAGTTATTCTATTCATTAACAACGAATGCAGTTCCGAGAGATATTTGATTGATTCAAAGAGACACGATTTCATTGGATTGTTTGATCATGAAGCACAACCTACTCCTAAACGGCTTGGGTGTGTATAAAATGCCACCAAAAAGTAGGGGGCCAGAAGAGAGCTTATACTACAAACAAGGACTTCAGGGAATGTCTCTGCACTGGACTGATTTGGACTTGAGGTCTACTCAAGGATAATATCATGGAAGCAAGCAGAATTAAACTTCAAATCGAATCTGATTCTGTTGATAATAATTGAAACACATAGGAGCAACATATCACCAAATAATCCCGTCGTACATCACTTTTTACCATCACAATGAACCTGACAGATGTGGCCATTGTTGAAGTCATGCAATAAAATGATCTGTATTAGGGAACACTATTCTATTTTGAGTTGGACAGTATATTTTCAACCTTATCTGGATTCATTGTCGATGTTAAGGAGCTTCGCCATTATTGTAGCATCCAATTCCAACACTAAAAAGCAGTAAATGTAAATTAACTATCATAGGTGATCAGCATTCTGCTGAAAATATTTGTGAAGTATGACTAAGTTCATATTGCAATCATGCAAGACCGACATGGTAAAGATCG
The DNA here is from genome assembly GCF_015680905.1 of Coptis chinensis. Lineage (NCBI taxonomy): Eukaryota > Viridiplantae > Streptophyta > Magnoliopsida > Ranunculales > Ranunculaceae > Coptis > Coptis chinensis. The sequence goes on along the minus strand of NC_141463.1, from coordinate 76,869,013 downwards.
AAAAGGATGTACAAGAGAAACCTTGACCATGGATTCAGGATTTTGTTGCATTCTTCAAATTTTATTTACAGGAGGAGAACAAGTAATGCATGGTGTCTAAGTGTCTTTGAACAAGAGAATCTAGTAAAAGATTCAGCATCGGCATAACCGCATAAGGTGGTAATCAAGGAATATACTCGTTGTAAGTGTTGATGGTTAGTTATTTTATAGAATTATTATTAACTTATTAAGTAAGATAATAAGGATAATGGATTGTAGATATGTATCTTGTCGACGTAGTCACGTAGGTAATTAGGTATTACAAATTAAGGTAAAGGCTAGAGTGGTATACTCCAAGTTGCTAAACTGATAGTTCGAGCGTGTTCGCATTTTACAGCAGCCTTGATTTCTTATTTGATGTAGCTTCCTGCTTCTGTGAAATTTGGAATTAAAAATGAAAGATGGCAAGAAAAGTTTTTGAAGAGTCGTATTGATCGAGTCCATATCTATACTCTCTTCTCCAAACTCCTAAGTGTACTTCAGTCGCAAACTCACATTGTGCATAAATAGAAAAATACTGAATCATATTTGAGCCAAGAACACGAACTGGATGTTGGAATCTCTTAAGTATTTCTAAATATTAGTGTGTGTGCAAAGTGGAAGAGATGAACAAAGTATGTTCTCTCCACTTTATCCACCACTAGCAAGTGAAATATAAGAGACATTCCTCTACCATAAGGGCGTACCCTTAGGGTACAAATGCTTTTGTGTTAGGAGGGAGGACTCACCCAAAGCCACCGTCGTGTCGGTTTGGGCTTGGGCTTGGGCTTACTGTTGTCTAGTGGGTAGTGGATTAACCAAAAAGCCTAAACTTTTTTGCTTTTGCTGCAAGTTTCGGTTTCAGTGTCCTAGTATGAGTTGGTCTCTTGACCGACCATGTCCTTGTTCTAGTTGGACTGCTGTGACCGACCTACCTCTATAAATACAGGGACTATGCATCCATAGAAGGTACACTTCATCAGAAACCCATCTCAGAGAAACAGAAACCATAAACTGCCCTATTCTTCTTCTCTTCTTCCTGTAGCCGCCAGAGAGAGTTATATTGTTTTTCTAGAGGGTAGTCTGTTCTAGTGCAAAGTCATACTGCTGTTAACCATTGAACCTTGTGAGGAAGACGCCATCACGCCTTTCTCGCACTAATTGGAAGGGGCTTAAATCTTTCCTTAAGGATGACCCTAATATATGCTTTGGTTGTTGTTACCTGTTACTTCTGTCCTTGTCTCTTTATTGTTTTCTTTATTCATAGCTAACAATCTTAAGGAAAGAATTCAAGATGTCTACACTTGTTGACACGTCGAACAAATTAAGAAACCAATTCTGGAGTCTTGGAAGTCACTTCGACTATGAGAGACGCTGCACCTCTACTGAATGCTCGCAACTTACCTAATGTGTCAAAGATTGAATCCTTCAATGGTTCACACTTCAAGCGATGGAGAGAAAGGGTGTTCATAGCCCTAGATGTACTCAACTATGCAAATTATCTCACAGATACAGCACCCGTGGAGGGTTCTAATGATTTCGAAAGAAATCAAGCTGCTTGGCTCAATGGGAATAAGGTATGTCGTCATGCTATTTTGAGTACCTTGTCCAATGAATTTTTTTATAGTTATTGTTCAAATAAGAATGCACATGATATATGGGAGAGTTTGAACAAAAAATACATAATAGAGGATGCTGGTACTCAGAAATATGCTATTAGGACTTTTCTAAAGTTCCAGATAAGAGAGGATAGAGATGTAACGTCTCAGATCCATGATTTTCATGTGCTGATTAATGATATGAAAACTTAGGGTGTTAATTTACCCTAAACCTTTGTTGCTGGATGTTTGATTGAGAAACTCCTCGAGTCTTGGAAACACTATAAAAATAGTATGAAGCATAAGCACAAGTAAATGACTCTTGAGGATGTGATCATTCACATTCACATAGAGGAAAAGAACAAGACTCGGGATGATGTGTTGTCTAAGGAATTCCATTCTAAAACCAATATCATTGAAGGTAATCCCAGCAAATCTAACAAAACCTCTAAAAAGCAGAAGTACAATAAAAATAAGAATTTTAATGTCAAAGGCACTTCTTTTAAAAAGAGTAGTACTGGCAATGGAAATTATTATGTTTGTGGTAAACATAGACATAGGGCTTTTCAGTGCAGGCACAAGAAAGACACTGATGATCCTCCCAATGCTAATATAGTTGAGGGAGATGATATTATTGCTGTTGTGGTGTCACAAGTGTTCATGGCCATTGGGAAGAAGAACTGGGTACTAGATTCTAGTGCCACCCGCCACGTGTGTGGTGATGTTGAAGCCTTCTCAGACTACATACTAGTGATAGATGAAAAGGTCTATATGGGTGACTCAAGGTTTGTTCCTGTTGAGGGAACATGCAAGATTCTTCTGAAGTTAATATAACTTCAGGGAAAACCCTTTCACTTAGTAATGTTCTTCAAGTTCCTGAGATTCGTCAGAATCTGATTTCTGTGTCCTTACTGGGAAAAGCCGGCGTCAAGGTGACTTTTGAGAGTGACCAGTTCGTTCTGACAAAGAATGAGGGTTTTGTTGGGAAAGGTTATTGTAATAACAGTGGTCTTTTCATGTTGGATGTACTTGACAACATTATTATTAGTAAGAATGAATCTGCTTCTGCTTACTTGCTTGACTCTTTTAATATATGGCATGGTAGACTAGGACATGTGAATGTTCAGTATATGAAAAGGATGAAAGCACGTGGTTTATTATCTAATATTTCTGATTTTTCTAATGATAAATGTAAGATATGTGCTGAGACTAAAGCCACAAAGAAACCCTGCAGAACTATTTCTAGAGATAAAACTAGATTACTAACTCTTATTCATACGGATTTGGGTGAATTCAGAAGTACCATGCCTAGAGGGGGGAAGTTTTATTATATTATATTCATAGATGACTTCTCTAGGTACACCATGGTATATTTACTTAGAAACAAGCATGAGGCAGGTGAGATGTTTCTCAAGTACAAAGCTAAAGTTGAAAACCAGCTTAACTATAAAATTAAAAGACTTCGGTTTGACAGAGGTGGAGAATATGAGTCTAACCCCTTCCAGGACTTTTGTGACAAGAATGGCATTATTCATGAGACTACTCCACCATACTCTCCTGAGTCTAATGGAGTAGCCGAACGGAAAAATAGAACACTAAAAGAAATGATGAATGCTATGCTTGTAAGTTCTGGAGCTTCCCTGAACTTGTGGGGGGAAGCAATCCTATCTGCTTGCCATATACAGAATAGGATACCCAACAAGAAAACAGAGAATAAGACACCATATGAATTATGGAAAGGTCATGTACCTAACCTGAAATACTTCAAAATGTGGGGGTGTCTTGCAAAGGTTCTAGTGAGCGAACCTAAAAAGAGAAAATTGGGACTTAGAACTGTTGATTGTATGTTCATTGGTTATGCTCATAATATTGCTGTATATAGATTTTTAGTAGTAAAATCTGATAATAACCTTGTCGATGTTAACACTATTATAGAGAGTAAAAATGCTGATTTCTTTGAGAATTTGTTTCATTTGAAAATTGGCATTGAGAGGTTGGTTGCTCCTAGTGTACAACAATCAATAGATCCTGAAATTTATGAACAAGAAATTTGGAAGAGTAAAAGAGATAGAAAATCCACCAATTTTGGTGATGACTTTTACACGTTTCTTCTTGATGATGATCCTGTGACGTATAATGAGGTAATCAATTCTCGAGATGCACCTTTCTGGAAAGATGCCATAAACTCAGAACTAGATTTGATTATATCTGATCACACATGGGAGATAGTTGATCTACCTCCTAGGGCAAAACCTATACGTTACAAGTGGATCTTCAAAAAGAAACTGAAGCTAGATGGTTCCATTGAGAAATACAAGATTAGACTAGTAGTCAAGGGATTCTCCCAGAAAAAAGGCATTAACTATTTTGATACTTATGCTCTTGTAACTAGGATTTCTTCTATAAGAGTTCTAATGGGTCTAGTTGCTATTGATAATTTATTTATTCATCAAATGGATGTAAAAACTGCATTTTTGAATGGTGATCTTGATGAAGAAATATATATGATGCAGCCTGAGGGTACTATAGTACCAGGGAATGAGTAAAAAGTAAGCAAAATAGTTAAGTCTTTATATGGGTTGAAACAAGCGTCAAAACAATGGCATGAAAAGTTTGACAGTGTCATGATGTCCAATAGATATCACATAAATGATGTGGATAAATGTATTTACTTTAAATCTTTTGATGTGAATACATATGTGATTATCTGTCTATATGTGGATGACATGTTAATCATGAGTCCTAGCCTTGATGTTGTGAGAAACACCAAGATGTTTTTATTCTCCCAATTTGAAATGAAGGATTTGGGAGAAGCTTATGTGATTCTTGGAATCAAAATTATCAGAAACAGTGATTGCTATACGCTTTCACAAGAGCATTATGTTGAGAAGTTTTTGAAAAAGTTTAACTTTTATAATAGTAAGCCTGTGTCGACACCTTAAGAGGCAACTAGTGAACTCTACAAAAATGATCAACATAGTGTCCTTCAGTCTAGATATGCCCAAATTATTGGTAGTCTCATGTACTTGATGAATTGCACTAGACCTGACATTGCTAATGCAGTTAGCACGTTAAGCAGATACACTCATTGTCCTAGCAAGGAACATTGGAGTGCGTTAGAGAGACTAGCCAAGTACTTGAGAAGAACAATGAATTACGGTATACGTTTTAGACAAACTCCACCTGTGATAGAAGGTTATTGTGATGCAAACTGGATATCTGATTCTCATGATATCAAGTCCACTAGTGGTTATATTTTCACCCTTGGTGGAGGTGCAGTCTCTTAGAAATCTTCTAAGCAGACCTTGATAGCTCGTTTAACCATGGAGTCCGAGCTTATTACTTTAGATAAAGCAAGTGCAGAGGCTGAGTGGCTTAGAAACCTCTTGGCAGATCTTCCTATTGGTACAAAACTGCCTCCAGCTGTACCTATGCATTGTGACTGTCAAACCGCAATAGCAAAGGCAAAAAGCAAATTGTATAATGGGAGGCATATCCATCTAAGACTACAATCTATCAAGCATCTGCTGGAATCTGGAGTTGTGGCTCTAGATTATGTGAGGTCAGAGTTAAATTTGGTCGATCCTCTGACAAAACCGCTTCACAGGAGACAAGTGGTTGAAACGTCGAGGGGGATGGGACTTTTGCCTTAGATAGAGGGCGACACTGATGGCAACCCCACCTATGTGATTGGAGATCCCATGAAATAGGTTCAAAGGGAAAAACAAGTCACCTCGTCGCTCTAGTATGCTATCGTCTTTCTTTGAGATGTCCCACCCTATGACTAGATAGCATTTTTTGTATACTTTGTATAACTTGAATTGCAATGAGAAAGGATGAGTTATTTTACTCTTATTGGAATCCATAGTCCATTATTTTTGATGAGATAATGTATTTTAACTGCAATGTACACTTGATGGATATCCACCTACGTGAATATAGAACTGGGTCGGTTCTTATGAGTATTTGGGCAAGTACTCTAGAGCATTCATGGGACACAGGCAGTGCAGGGGCCAAAAAGTGCAACACCGCAGAACAGGCATATAATGAAAGAGCAGTGTGGGTGCATGTGATCTATTTTACTACAAGGGAATGTTGGTTCAAAGATTTTTTAATCCACCACTTTCACGTATTATAAGACATGTTACCCTATGATTGGTTCAAGCCCGTAAAGCACCAGTATCTTATGAATTGTTTTTTCGATTCTCTCTTACATTTTGTTAACCCATTTCTTTTGTAATATCCTATTCTAAAATAGTGGGGGACTATTAGTATTTTGAAATAGTGGGGGATTGTTAGAATCTCTTAAGTATTTCTAAATACTAGTGTGTGTGTGTGTGCAAAGTGGAAGAGATGAACAAAGTGTGTTCTCTCCACTTTAGTGCATAGAAGATAGTCCCACATTGGTTATCCACCACTAGCAAGTGAAGTATAAGAGACATTCCTCTACCATAAGGGCGTGCCCTTAGGGTACAAATGCTTTTGTGTTAGGAGGGAGGACTCACCCAAAGCCACACGCACGCGCGCGCCCGCCTGTGTCGGGTCGGGTTCGAGCTTGAGCTTACTGTTGTCTAGTGGGTAGTGGATTAACCAAAAAGCCTAAACTTTTTTGCTTTTGCTACAAGTTTCAGTTTCAGTGTCCTAGTATGAGTTGGTCTCTTGACCGACCATGTCCTTGTTCTAGTTGGACTGTTGTGACCGACCTACCTCTATAATACAGGGGCTATGCGTCCATAGAAGGTACACTTCATCAGAAACCCATCTCAGAGAAACAAAAACCATAAACTGCCCTATTCTTCTTCTCTTCTTCCTGTAGACGCTAGAGAGAGTTATATTGCTGTTCTAGAGGGTAGTTTATTCTAGTGCAAAGTCAGATTGCTGTTAACCATTGAATCCTGTGAGGAAGACGCCACTACTGCCTTTCTGCACCACTGGAAAGGGTGAAATCTTTCCTTAAGGACAGCCTAATCCGCGCCTTGGATGTTAGCTGTTACTTCTGTCATTGTCTCTTTATTGTTTTCTTTATTCACAGCCAACCCTGGACAATCCAACAGATTGGATATTATCCCATATCTATTGGCAGCTGCAGAGGTATTATAGAGGATTAGCAAGTCCAAATAGAAATTTCCAACACTGGCCTTTATGATTAACAAATATGTTAGCATCAATTCACGAGTTGTCTTAGAGATTTTATGTATGTTGTGAATATAACAATGCGGAAACAACATTATCCACAACAAATAGATCAATCCTACACAAAGATCAATCCTTCTCACTAGACAAGACTTCAACACCCTCTAAGTAATATCCCAACACTTCTCAATGTCAAATAAACAAGCATATAAAGTAAAACAATTAATGTAAAGGAAGAACAAACTACAAGACGAGATATATCGTGGTTCGGCAATTTGTCTATATCCACACTGCGAGTTCCAAGCTTTACTAGATGTCCAAAGTAACAGATTACAAGATCTCTCAATTCACTCACAAAGAATGAACACTCAACTCACTAAGAATTGCTCTCTTACAATCTCTCTTTCTTGGTTTTGGTTAGGTTAAGTTTTTACAAAAAAAACTTATATTTATACTGTTTCCAAAAAACTTCCGAAAATAGTCAAACCTTGCTGAAATACAGTGGGGCGCAGGCGAGCCCTTGTCGAGCGTAATGACCTGATGGTTTGCCATGTAAGGAGCGCGGGCGCTCCCTTGTCTAGGCATACTTAGAGTGCGGGCGTGCCTAACACCAAAGAGAGAAAAAACGTCTTTTTTCTCTACATTCTCCACCTCGGTGAGGTTTTAACACATAAAATCGAGCCGAACACATCCATTCGGAACTCGCAGTCAATCGACCCGAAGGGCCATGCCCACAAAGGGCTCTTTCAAGCATGTAGGATTTAGAGCAAGTCCAAACAGTGTTGGAACTTAACTCCGCTGACCACTTTCTCATGGTCTACATCGCCATCCTTAACGACAGTCCGTATAAAGTGATAATGGACATCAATATGTTTGATCCGAGCATGATGAACCTGTAGCATAGACCTCCAACTACCCAGTGCACCATACATCATAAACACATAACCAGTAGTCGATCGTCGTCTATCTAGATCACCTGCATAATCTGAATCCACATACCCACTAACATAACAAGTGCCTCTACCATAAACTAATCTCACATCCAAGGTACCCTTCAAGTATCTCAATACCCATTTCACTGCTTCCCAATGCTGCTTTTCCAGGATTTGCCATATACCTGCTTACAACACTAACTGCCTGTGAAATGTCTGGGAGTGTGTACACCATAGCATACATCAAACTGCCCACGACACTTGCATAAGAAACATAAGCCATATGCTTTTGTTCCTCCACCGACTAGGAGAGAACTTAGCTGAAAGCCTAAAATTCCCAGCTAAAGGTGTAGAAACTGACTTTGCATTCTCCATACCAAAACTAGAAATTACTTTCTGAAGGTATTTCTTCTGAGATACAATTATCTGTTGCTTCTTCCTATCTCTGTCAATCTCCATGCCAAGATATTCTTGGCTCCACCTAAGTCTTTCATCTCAAACTCAGAGCTAAGTTGAGATTTCAACTTGTCTATCTCCACCATGCTTTTGGAAGTAATAAGCATGTCATCCACATAAAGCAGGAGATAGATGAAGCCATTACCACAAAGCCTACGAAAGTAAATACAATAGTCATACTTACTTTGGGTCAACTCATGTTGCATCATAAATATGTCAAAACGTTTGTACCATTGCCTTGGCGATTGATTTAAACCATATAGTGACCGATTCAACTTGCACACATGATCTTCTTTCTTAGCAACAACAAAACCCTCAAGTTGTCTCATATAGATCTCTTCCTCCAATTCCCCATGCAAGAAAGCAGTTTTCACATCAAGTTGCTCTAACTCCAAGTTAAAGTGAGCAACTAAACTCAATAACACATGAATGGAAATATGTTTGACCACAGGGGAAAATACCTCATTGTAGTCGACTCTTTACTTCTGTGAGAAACCCTTTGCTACCACTCTTGCCTTGTACCCAGTACTGTAGGACTCAGGAAGGACCTCTTTCTTTCTGAACACCCATTTACTGCCGATAGTCATTTTGCTCTTTGGGAATAAAACTAGGTCCCATGTGTGATTTTTATCAAGAAACTCCATCTCTTCTTGCATAGCAACCAACCAATCTCTGTAATGAACATCTCTAACAGCTTCCTTGAAGCTATCTGGCTCATCATCTTCAATATTCAGTGCATATGCCACTAAATTCACTTGACCATAGTGTTTCACCGGCTTCTCGTGCCCATACTTGTGAACTTCTTTAACTTGTCTTTTTAGCCTAGGTTCAGCCACTACAAGTTACGGATGCTCATGCTCTTCTTCCTGTTGTTGTGTGGTTCCATGATCTGGTACCTCATCATGAACCAATCAATCATCTGCTGCATCAGACAACTTAAGCTCAGTAGCTTGAACTTCTATAGACTCACCATTCTGCCCAGCTCTTTCCGGCTTACTGAAAGATAACATGGAAGTCTCATCAAAAGTAACATCTCTGCTGACCAGGAACTTGTGGTCTTCTAGACACCACAATCTGTATCCCTTTACCCCATTTCATAAGCTATTAATAATGGCTTTCTTAGCTCTAGGATCTAGCTTGCTCTCCCTCACATGGTAGTAAGCAGTCGATCCAAACACTCGCAAAATACTATAATCAGCTGGGTTATCTGACCACACCTCACTACACCAAAACAGAAAATCAGTAACACACACTTTTTTTGTTTACTAACGCTTTTTAGGCGTAACTAAGTTCCTAACGTTTATTTAGCGTTAAAATTGCAAATAATGTGTTAGTTAATTTTCCCGGATTTGAGAATTAATTTGTAACGTATTTATAAAGTTTTGTTTTGACATAAAACCGTAAAGGTTATTAAGATAATAAAAACTAGATTAGCAAAAAAAAAAAAAAGATAATAGAAACTAAATAAAATCGAAAATTAGAATTTTGGGCGAGAAAAAAATCGCGTTCTTCTCTCTTCTCTCTTCTCGCTCATATTTTGCATCCCCTGTTTTTACAACCAAACAAACAAAAACACATCCCTCGCCTCTCAACCAACATCCCTCATCTCTCTCTCAACCAAACAACACTACGCCCACCACATCCAAGTAGTTTTCTCTTCCTTTTCCTTCTTCTTATGCTTTTTATGCTTTTTATTCATTAACTAATTTCCACTTTTATGCTTTTTTTTCACACTCCTCTAGGTGTTTAATCCACAACTGCAAGTAATTTCGGTGCTAGTTTGCTTCAAAGGTATGTTATTTATTTTGAAATACAACAAAAAATTTCGATTTTTATTTGATATCTTGTGTTCTTCAAATAAGTTTTCTTGGTTATCCATCCATGTACACCTGACACACACTACTGAGAAGTATGTGCTGTTGAAGCATGCCAAACAAGCACCTTAGGCATTACTGAACTTGTTATGCTAAAATATACTGAAGCCTAGTGTACGAGACCTTTAGTTTTCCTTGTAGATACACCATCAAAACTAGTTAAGGAGAGCCAAAAAATAAAAGAAAATTTGGAGAAAAGCAGGTTCAAAAATTTGAGTTGAGAGATAAAATTCATAGCAGGAAACCCACGCTAAATATTATATAAAATTCATATCACACATAAATATAAAATTCATAGCAGAAACCCACGCAAGTATTGAATCTCCCTCATTCGGACAAAGATTGGGAATTCTTTCCTGTTTATTTGACTAGGAATTGGGAGTATGCGAATCTCATCCCATTCTTGGCACAAGGAGATATCCTAAATTCTGCTTCGATGGTGAGTATATGTCCTATTCACGGTCCCCTCGTGCTTCCGAAGTCCTTACATGTCGGGTCAGCCAGTATACAATAGCATGTGTTAGTATACTATTTGCTCAATCTACCTATTATATTCTAACCTATACCCACTATCATATGGTTTGTTGTTTTGAGTACAACCATATTATGTATCATATCTTGCCGCTTTTATATATGCAAATACATTTTAAGGGGTTAAGTAGTAGAGATACCTTCAAATTGAAGAGAGGGTTTTCTTAACTTTAAGCTCACACCCATCACATCCATACCTGACCATAAGTTCCCAGTTTGCAATAGTTTAGTTTTTTTTTCTTGCTCTTTTCATGGTTCTTTGCTTAGCTTAACTAGAAAGATATTCCAAAGTCCCCAAGAACACCCATATATACGTTTCCTTTCTTCTAAAGAAACTTTGATCAGAGAGCCTAGGATTTGATGTTTTTGTATCTGAAATTCAATGACCTAGTGCAAGACCATATAATAGATTTCTACATTGGGTGTTCTTTAGTGTATTTAGACTTAAGACCATCTTTTTCACTTTACTATTTTACTTTGTTTGTCCCTTTTTTTTTTTCTTCCCTTACTTGTGATAGATAATTGATCTCTTGCAATGAGGACTTGGATTTAAACTATGAGTACACGGGGACTTGGGCCTGCAAGTAGACATTGCTCACACATACCCCCCCATAGTGTAGGAAATTCATAGTTGGGCAATATAAAATTCATAGGAAACCCACGCCAAATATTATATAAAATTCATAGCACATTTAAATATAAAATTCATAGCAGAAACCCACGCAAATATTTATATTTGAGTTCATACAATATAAAATTCAAAGCCCATTAGAAACTCACGCAAATAATTTTGTAACCAAGAAAAACGCAAATTACATAACAATCTAGCATAAAAAAACAATTGTTTTTGGGAGTTGTTAGTTCTCTGTTTCAGTTTGTTGGTTTAATCAGGCATGTAATGGGTATGCTCTATTAGTACTATTCAATATATATATGAATACTATGTTGTTTGAACTCTTCTTTTGAGTCTCTGGATTGTTTGTGGAAATGCATCTTTGTGGTTATTATCTGTTTACATGTTATTATCGTTGTTTTATCCTATGGTTTTTTTTCAAGTAAAATGATTGTGGTAAGTAAACTAATCGATGGTGTTAAAATTGACTTTGAGAGATCTTTTCTTATATGTCATTATTTGGACAAATATTTTGTCGTCATTGTCATGAGTGAACTCGAGTGTTTGTATTTTTCTTTAGTGTTTCCTTGTCAAATTTGTTATGGTGACTGGATTAAAATATTGAGTATACTTACCTTAGTGGTTTGATACTTTGCCGATATTTCTACCGAAAAAAAATGATACTATGCTATTACCTATACTAGACTTGCATATTGAAGGAACTCCCTGATTTGGTATAATGAAGTTAAGTAAATAGTTGTGTCTGTATATGTCATATTGCAAGCTCAAAGTCACTTTCATCCTTTTGCCTCTAAACTATTTTGCGTAGATTTTATTTTATTCTAAACGGTGTAGTGTAAGGAGTTATTTTGCAGTATGTCTCAACCAATTCCAAAGGATTGGATGAATGAAATTGACAGATTTGGGATTGTATACAAGCAAGGGGTGTCGGATTTTATTCAATTTGCTAGTGACAAGGACCCTACATCGACCACGTGTCCTTGCCCTTGTAATAAGTGCCGAAATAGGAAAAGGTTTCCGTTTGATATAGTGAGAAAACATTTGATTTTGCATGGTATAGAATCAACATATCGCGTGTATGGGTTCTACATGGTGAGAACCCATATAAGGATCGAATGGTAGACCGAGATGCGCAGAAGAAAACGATGAGGTCAAGGACTCGAATGGGGAATCTTGTTGGCGTTGCTTATGGCATACATGAAGGGCTAGCAGGTGATTTGAATGGAGGCGATGAAAGTGAGGGTGGAGATTTGGAACCACCATATGTTCTTGAACCAGATTTGGGTAAAAGGTATAATGAATATAAACAAAAGCGGAAGAAAAATTATACCCTTCATGCGAGGCTCCTATAACAACTCTCGGTAGTGGTGGACCTACAAAACTTGAAGAAGCAATATAATTGGTCGTGAAACAAGTGTGACCAAGGCTCTTGTCCATGTTAAGAAAATGGTTGCGGAAGGAAACACGTTGCCTTTAAAGTATCCCGTGAATGAAGGCAATGTTAAAAGATTTGGGAATGAAAGCCAAGTGTATAGATGCATGCTAAAAACAATCAGTATGTTATATTGGAAGATCAAGTCGACTTAACGGTATGTCCTCAATGTGAAACACCTAGATACAAAGTGAAGGAGGGGAAAACGGGGAAGAAAGAAACAAAAGAAAAGAGAAAAGTATTGAGACATTTTCCTTTGATTCCAAGACTCAAGAGGTTGTACACAATAGCATGGATAGCGCGTGAAATGACATGGCACGATAGAGCGACACCTTCTTGGAATTATATGCGACACCCAATCGATTCACTTCAATGGAAGACATGTAAAGATGATTGGCCAGACTTTGCTAAGGAAGGGCGTAATGTTTGTCTTGGGATTGCAAACCGATGGATTCAATCCACGTGGAGTTCAATCCACCGGGTTACTGCTTGTTGGCTTTATTTACATAGTTCCTTATAATCTCCCTCCGTCTTTTTGGGCATGAAATTTGAGTTCCATATGATGTCATTATTAATACCGGGGCGAAGGCACCGAAGTCAAAACATTGATGTATTTCTTCAACCACTAGTTGATGAGTTACAACAGATTATGGAAAGAAGGGGTGGCAGACTTATGACATGTACAAAAGAGAGCACTTTACTTTGAGGGGCTATGTTGATGTGGGGATTCATGATTTACCCGCATATGGTAACTTATCGGCCGCGGTAACACATGGTTACAAAGCTTGTCCTATTTGTGGTGATGAAACTCCGCCTATGCATCTTGGGAATGCAAGGAAGATCGTTTATACAAATTACCGGATGTTTCTTAAATCGATCACCCATTTAGGCAGGGGCAAGTACTTAGGACTTAAGACAAAAGAGTTAAACCCCCTCCACCAAGGTTAAAGGGAGAAGTAATTGAGAAAATGCTAAGTCGCGGTCCATTATGTACCGGTAAAGTATTAAAAGGTGCCAAACGGAGTGTAGATGATGTAGATGTGGTTGCTATTGGAGATGATAAAGATTATGAAGTTCTTGAAGCATGGTATAAGAGGTCTATTCTCTTTGAAATGGAATATTGGCGAAAACATAAGATTCGACATGTTATTGATGTGATGCACGATGAGAAGAATGTGGCGTAACACATAATAAATGCGATTCTTGACAAGAAAGAGAAAACAAAGGATACAGTACAGGCGCGAGAGGATTTGAAGAAAATGGGGATTCATAGTGGTCAGTGGATGCAAACAAACCCAATCTTGGGGAGATCCGTTAAACCAATGGCCCCATTTGTCTTGAATAAAGATGAGAAACTTGAGTTTTGCACAATTTTGAAGAACTTGAAGCTTCCTTCAGGTTTTTCGTCGAATTTAAAAAAAATGTTGTCACTTTGAGTCCTCCCGGTTTGCTTACAATGAAATCACACGACTATCACGTGATTATGTGTTACTTGCTTTCAGTTTTGCTTCAACACGCTTTTCCAAAACATCGCGGATTTCGCGTAGAGCTATTCACCGATTAGCTTATTCTTTAATCTCCTATGTTCGAAAGTCTTAATCGAAAGGAAATCCAAGTTGCCAAATACATGGTAGCAGAGGCATTGTGTGTCTTTGGAAAAGTATTTTCCAACCGCTTTTTTTGATATCAAAGATCCACCTTTTGGTGCATTTGGGTGATGAAGGGCTGATTTGTGGACCCGTGTATCCTAGGTGGATGTATCCATTTGAACGGTATGTACAATTTTACCTTTATTTCATATTTAATGGCAATTATCATCGAAACTACTAAGTACAATTTTGGATTTGTTTATTTTAATAGGGCAATGAAGGAGTGTAAAAATATTCTGAGCAATAAACGCTATGTTGAAGGCTCTATTACGAAGTCCTATATTGTTTCTGAATATGTTAGGTATGCTATGGAGTACATGCCAAATTCACAGGATGGAAATCACAAAGCTACTCGTGAGGTGTTTCTAGATGAAGATGGAGAGTATTGTGATGAGGGGCCTATACTTGAGGGTAAAACTGTGACCCTAGGCAAGGAACAATGGATACAAATCCGTAGATGGGTTCTTTTTCGACTAGACGTCGAAAAGCTTGATGAACATTATAGGTTTGATTTCTTTTTTTGACACATTTGACTTGAAATTACTAGTTTAGAAAGTCGTAATAAATAGTCATGTCAAACTGCATAAACAAATTGCAGTGAGTATCGTGCCTTGCAAGCAAGTGCACGTGGTAGAAGAAAAGGGATAGCAAAGACGAAGTGGAGATACAAACCGGAGTTCATTGTGTGGTTATATGACAAGGTATTGTTTTCTTCTATTCATGTATTTAGTTTACTAGGATATTACAATTTGTACTTTTAACTTTCTAATTGTCGTTTTTTTTTTTTCACTTCACAGTTGTTGGCTGAAAAAGACACAAATTGTGACATGGCGATTTGTCCAAGGACCATTGTTCAAAGCTAAAACGTATAAAAAGTATCGTGTTAATGGTTTTGTGTTCTCTACTAGGTCGCATGATGAAACAGTTACTACACAAGACAGTGGTGTTTGCATGAATGCAATCACTACATTTACGTCAAGTAGGAAGGACAAAAATCCCATTGATGCATCGACTAAGTGGTATGGGGTTATCGAACAGATAATAGAATTTGGACTATCGACCTTCAAAGATGTTGTCTTTTACTGCAATTGGGTGAAGGTGGAGGACAAGACCAATGGTTGTAAACTTTGTCCAGATTCTAATTTGGTGATGGTTAATCTCAATAGGCTAAAGAGTGTTGATCAGTATATTGATGAGCCGGCGATTCTTGCTTCCGAGGCTAGTCAAGTATTTTACTCAAAGGATTTGAGAAATCCTAATTGGTGGGTAGTGATAAATTTCGAGGCGATTGACAAGTCGAGTTGATGAACTAGATGCACCAACCGACTTCCAATCTATTCTTGAGGACCAACCTAATTTGCAGCCTTTGATGCAAAGTCTAACCTGATTGTAATAGTTGCATTATCACATTTTTAAGATTCTTAGATATTTTTAAGATTCTTAGTTGCATGCAAACTTCTCATTTTCTACTTTTTTCTATTTTGAAGTTTGTTTGTGCAATTAGGTGAGAGTTATGTTTTTTTATTATCAAGAGTGGTCTTTATAAATGTATACTTTTGAACTTTTTCTTTTTTTTTGTGGTATCCTAGTTTTACCTCTCTGTTCTAACAATTTTTTTTGTCATATTAGGCTATTTAATAATGTCATCAGGTCAATCACAACATACTGCTTCCCAGCCTTCGAGTTCAGTCCCACTTCCATCTCATAATTTAACTTCCGACTCACATACATCTCAGCCTTCGGAAGCTTTTACCAACGATTACCAAGTTACCTATAGAGTTCAATGATGATGGCGTCATTTGTGGGTCCTAACCATGCCAAATGGAATACCCAGGTTGGAGTTTATGTTCAAGCTTTCGTATTCCAATTCATTACAAAGATTGGAGAAAAATAGATGGAAGCTTCAAGGATAATGTCCGGAACAAATTAATGGTATGGTTTACATGTACTTTAATTTCAATGATAGCATCCATTATTCTTGATAATTAGTATGTTTTTCCAATCCTATATCTACATGTTGTCCAGCCCTATGTGTGGAAATTTACTTAATATGAAATGAACAAACATCACTTTGTTCATGTAGGAAGAATTTGAGCCTAATGTTCCCCAAGAACGACGAGAAGTTGAAAAGGACTTTTCCCAAAAGTTCAGATCATCAAAGTATGCCTTTCGGAAAGAGATTTTGCATAAGTGCAGGAGCGTGGAAGAAGCTATTGCAGCATGCCCAGATGGCAAGGATCCAAATCATTGGGCTGCGTTTGTCAGAAATGAGAGTACCACTGAAGTGAGAGCTAGAAACGCAAAGAATGCTGAGAATGCCAAAAAGAACATATATCGACATACTAATGGGCGGGGCACATATGCCCATAAATTGGATAAAATGGTAGGTGTCTATTCTTGTACTAACGTTTTCTTATCACCTTATGCTAACAACTATTAAGGATTATTTTTGTAGGATAAAGAAGATCCTAGTAGAAAACATGGACGGGTAGATAGTTGGAAAAAAGGACATGAGCGTCGTGATGGAACTATATTAGCGAGCGCTCAAACCCATTATGTAAGTTCTAATAACATTGAAGCTTGAACTTACCTGTGTGTTGGTATTGTATATAGGCTATGTTGCATACTTGCATACCATTCTCATAATTTATGCATGTATTACTCATATAGGAACAAGTGGAGGCTTCTAATAAAAGAAGAAAAGAAGCAAGTGCGGGTGGTGAGGGCAGTGTAATGGAAGTAGACTTCGATAATGATGAGTTGTCGAAGTCTTTGGGCCCCGACAAAGGGAGTAGAACACGTGGAATCAGCTCCAACAAGTCTAAGAAGCAATTGCAACGTCTGAGGTATTGCCAAGGCATTATTGCAGCAAGCCGACTCTTCATCCAATTCGAGTTGAAGGGGAAATGAATGAGATGAAGTCTTCCTTATCTAATGTCATAGGCGTGTTAAAGGTGAGTTTGCAGTTTGCACTTATGCTTTCTTGCATACAATTTCATTATGTATGACCAATTGTTACTATAAAATTCGTCGATGTACTTAAGGCTGTTAAAAACAATGGAACATCAACTACTCAACAACCGTCGCGGCCTAACACCGTAAACCGGAAGTCGGTTCCAGTTACATTTCGTCACTTTCGACTCAACAAAACTTGATGAATATGTTTGCAAATTTGAATCCTCCTTCTGGGACGCTTGGTTCTTCACCAAATGTATCCTTATTAGATAGGGATGGTGTAGTGGTTGCTAAGGGGTATGTCATGACAGAGATAGCTGGAGATTGCAATGGCAGAAAAGTTCTCGCAGGTGAGAAAAAGGTCTACATAGAGGAAGTCTTGGTTGGTGATGCTCTTGTTTACGATGGGCCCCAAGATGGAGTTAGATTTTTGGATGGCTTTAGTCGTTGGAGGTCCTTTAATTTGGCTCGAGTCAAGGATGCAGTTTTTCTTAATAAGTTGTTTGGGATATGCAAACTTTCTGAACTTGGGATTTTTAGTATGGTTTGGCTTCTTTTTATGTTTTGAATGCCGTTTTGTTTTTGTTTAATATGGATGTCATAGTGACTTGACAAACTTATGGTCTTTTTTTGGTATGGATGAGTATTAACTTTAATATGTTAGTACTATATCTATTTATTAAATTTGATTGCAGTGTATGTATGCTTGTTTGCTTAGTAGGTTGAAGAAAGCCCTAACCCATTTTTAACTCCTCACTGTGCAAATTAATATAATTGGTTTGCATTGCCGGTCCCAAGCCCGGATAAAGGAGGAGGGAGGATGGTGAAGCCTTGGACTGTTTTTCCATTGAACGTTGGGATTCTCGAACTAAAGGTGTGTACTAGTCTTTGCTTAACATGTTGTAACTTAGTTTAGTTTCTCTTGTTGGTGTTTTCAGAGCTTTGTCGAATAATGTAAAAAGCTGCTTTGCCTAGCTTAGTTAAGGCGGTTGTCACTTACACTCTTCTTGTTTCAACTGGTATATAGATTGCGTTAGCATTACTTGATTTTGTCAGATTATCTCTATAGTTGGCTAGTATTATTTCTCAGATCTCTATAGTTTCGCTTATGAATTATTGAGTCATATATTGTCGTTTTTCTGAATATCATTTCTTAGATGATTGCCGCATGCAGCTTCAAACTCACTTGGTTCTTGGATAAATGCTCGGTTTCCAACCATGTAAGTGTAGCACCTTCATCTTTTTGTATATTATTTTTCTTTTTTTCATTTTCACTATTAACTGTTATTATAGAAAAGAATGATATTTGTGTGTGGGAGACTCAATGTTACTTGTGTTTCTATGATGTGCACATAAGCTCTTGTGGAAAAATAATACTTGCAACACCATTACTTGTATAATGTGTCATAAACGTTACCTCTTTCTTATATGCATTGTTGGTTTTAATTAGCTACTTGAGTATAAGCTTTTTTTTTAGTAATCTATTTATTAGCTATCATTGCTTTCTTGGTTTCAAATATATTGTCATTGTTAGTGAAAGAAATCTGCATAAGTTTTGAATCTGCTGGCTAGTTATCTAGTGGTAGCCTGGTTGGTACCAATTTTGAATCCAATCCTTAGTGGTATGGTCTCTGACTGCTTTTAACCTTAAATAAGGTATGTCTTTGTTAGTGTGAGTTGCCCCTAAATATTATGCTAAATGTATGCCCTATGGTGTCAAGGTACTTGGTTTAGAGTGTGGGAAGTAATTACTCATGAGCAATCAAGAATACCCTAGACAGTTTTTCCAGAAATTATTCAAGTGACCCCCTTGTCTCGATTTTCTTCCTTTTATGGGTTTTTATATCAACAAAAAAAAGATAGTTTTATTGATTGTGTTTGTGCGATTGAAGGTCTGATCTATTCTAATCAAATCACAATCTATGGTCGAATATCAATATATTCCCTTTAGTTTCTTCAACCGGACGTTCTCTTTTCGTTTGCTAGAAGTAGTGAGCTTTTTTTTTTCATCACCTCATTTCAGCGATTAACTCCTCATTTCAGTGATTAACTCCTCATAAACCCTACAATCTCTAAGGTTAGAATCCAAAAGCTTTAATTATGATTTTTTCAGTTTTCTTTGTAGATTATTACTTTTGATTACTCTTCTATCAATTTACAGAGGAGTTAAAGAAGATGGTGATATGATTGCTCCAAAATTTACAGAGAAGGTATACTTGAGCACAGTATTTGAGGAAGACGAGGAAGGACAAGACAAAGACGATGCAGAAGACATAGAAGTGAAGAAAGAAGTAGTGGAAGAATCTTACATTACACGCCAAGAGGGAAAATAGCCGATGATGGTGCCCATTTGAATATCAATAAAGATTCTCGTTGTCGAGTCCTCGGAATATACAGATAAGGAAGCCTTATAATTGGAAGCATTGAAAGGCCTCACTATTGTAGTGTTGGAAAGTTGGAGCAGAGTGGGGTGGGTCTTGGATTAATGGATAACCTAGAAAGCACAAAAGATCCAAAACCTCGATCACGAAAAACAAGAATTCAAAACATTTTCCAACTTTGTGGGGGCCACGGGGAGCTTGCTCAACATATCAGAATCCCTACACCTTGTAAGACAAAAGCTGAATTCATCGATGTTCGATCATCACCCACAACAAATTGCCTAATGAGGAATCGGTTGTAAAAATACTTTCGAAGGAAAACTTCGCCTCTTCGGACTCACATGCGAGTTTGGGCATAACTATCGAAGTTTTGTCCGATGTAACGATAAACAATATTTGGGAAACTCCAAGCTCAGGAATGGAGCCATTTGCGCCACTCAAGTTTTCGAATGAGCAGAACTTAGTAGAATCCCAGCTCAAGAAAGGTCTGATGTAGTACATTCGTTGCTGACACAACCAAACATATTTGAAATGTTGATCCAGTGGTTGAATATTTGTATTGGGATTTATCTGTTAGTTTTGAAACTTATGAAATAATGGTGGGTGATTCGAGGGATGGGATCTTTGAATTTGCTACTAAGGCATATAAGGATGAAGTTGGCGTTGCGCCAAGTGTCGTCGGGTTTGTGATATGATGTTATTTATGGGTTTTACCGATATTTAGGACTACTTTATATGTTTATTGTATATGATGTTTCACATTTGTTTAGAGGATCTAGAATATGAAGCGAGAGAGGTCAAGAGGCGTGAGGAAGGAAACTCTGAGTCTGCAAGGTAAGAAAATAAAGTCCCTAATACGAAATTTCATTGTTATGAAGTTTTGGTTGGAAATCGAAAGGATTTTCGCATTTGTTTGGTATATTTGGAGACCTTGATACATAATAAAAAAAAATTAAGAGGTTTTGTATTTATATTATCTGATGATTCATGATTCAGCTCAGATTCCTTATTTTCTTACTCAATCAAATAAAGAAGTTACCATCTGCTAAAGTCTTTTCTACTTGAATGATGCTTATCATCTGCTAAAGTCTTTTCTACTAAAATCTTTTCTATTGCATTAGCTATTAATTGTTAAATCTTATGGAGAGATTGGTCAGGGACATGAATGACAAAAAAATTGTCTGGTAAAAACTAGGATGGGATCCATTTCTAAAGTATCATGGGTTTCTATTATTATTATCGATTTGACTATAGCAATCAAACTAGACGAGAGATTTTGCTATACAGCATGAATTCAGACTATGTTTTCGTAGTTAAATATTGGGTAGTCAAACCATTTTATGTTAATGAGGATGGTATTGTGTATGGATAAGCAGGGACGGACCCAGGATCAGCTCTGAAATCTTTGTTTGTCCTTGATAAACTATATGTTGTAGGTTCTTTGATTTTTCACAAATCACCTCAAGTCCATGATACTGTCATTTCCCGCCCTTTGTCACAAATCGAATTATATTATGTTTATATATGCATTTTCATGTGTTGTAAAGAATGCCTTAATTTGGTTAAGTAATAGACTTAAGTTGTGTTTTCGGTGTTATGTTAGCCTCACAAGTCACTGTGATGTAAATTACTAACTTGAGAACCATATGTTGTTTGGTGTTCCTAGCTTGTTGTGTGATACGTTGCTGTGGTGTATTTGTGTGCGTGCAGAGGTATTTTTCTCTCAAGCAGTCAAGCTTTTAATGTTACATTCTGTAATCAGGAATGACTATGCAATTGAAATCCAGGGAGGAAATCTTGTTTGTGTTCCCCTACTATTTTTCCCTAATACATATTGTTTTACTAATTGTTTGAGAGCTCTAGGCATCAATGCTAGCGGGTTTGTGCATCGTTTTTTAATATTCGTACCTAATCATCTGTTTATTCAATTTAGCAAGACTTGTTATTTTGTTTGTTCTTTGTGTATATATTTTGACTCGGTTTAACATAACATTTCATTTTACTTAATTATTACCTAAGTAGGGAATCAAACTTTATATTGGTCGTACTTAACTTAACGAGTCATATGCTGTACTTTATAATAAAGTTGTTACAACTTTATTCAAGGATAATTGGGAGGGCAAACATCTTGAAGAGCAATCATATTTAGTTACATCCACTTCCTTCTATATAATAAATATTAGTTTCGATACAGAGTCTTTGCATATATTTTCAGTTTTTTGTTATTTGGCGTTCTAGATATTGATGTACTATCTGGTTTGTGGACCCCCTGTACTTGATAACGGAGATGACATAGAAGTGATATACCACTTGGCTGAGACTATTGTTTGACATTGTTTAATTATTGTAATACATCAATTTTATGATACTTTGTTAGAAATTGTATGTTCTGATCGCGCCTTTTTAAGTTTGTCTCTTATTCGCTAGGGACTAGGAGTCTTCATCATCCGGCTTTGGTAGAACACTAAAACCTATGAAGCACGGACGCAAGTGTTGTAGTCTTTGTGTCCACGATCGGACGCAGCATCCATGATTCGATCAACATGGTTAGGATATTTGACTCGAGAAGTAAAAAGAGAAAAGGAAAGATAAAAAATAAAATAAAAAAATAATATCAGTTCTCTTGATCTAACATAAATATCATTCCTCCTTGTCTATTCTCTCTTACAGCACCACTAACTCTTTGCCACCAGTCCACCAATCTCAATACCCAAATTGAATAATTATGAACTTATGATAGATACAAACAACTCTTCCAAAGTTCCAAGAACGGTGATGAAGACCTTAAAGAAATTTCAACCGAGGGTATCCGCGAATGGAAGAGCGGGTTTCTAATGGGCTGCTCCTTATATTTATATGTAAATTACTTTTCATTCTAGGTTTGATCTATCTATACATATCCCGTATTGATTAGTTGCCTATCATACTAACATTATGGTTTCGCAATCGACATTAATAAAGCATTTGTTGAGCGAGCTTTGTCGTTTGTCACGTTGGATGGTCAAATGTTAACTTGTTAACATCGTTTGTATATGTGTATGTTGTTAGTATTGAAGCGAGAAAAGCAACTAAGTTAGTGGCGGACTGTAGTCTAGGACGTAAGTCAATAATCCTAGCCGAAAAAAAACCATGTCTGTTTACGTGGTTCATGTGAATACATATTATAGCTACGAAGTTTTGCTAGATTTTCTATTTTATATATAGAGTGTGTTTGATGTTGAGGAGGAATCTCACTTTGCAGTGAATGGTTTTTCATGAGATAGGAGGCCTTTAAAACATATACTTTTCAACCCTCAAGAAGGAGAAGTTTCACGGGGCAAGTGAACAAACAAAAAGAGGGAGTTGTCTCTTTCATGGGAATTCTCTTCTGCAAAGTAAGACTATAAGACTATCAGTGAAAATTCTCCCATCTCAGACACCTAAGTTTTTTCTTCTTTAATTGCTCTCATATCTACATGATTTCCTGCTTCTTTGTGATGCTTTATCTTTTAGTTATTAAGGCTGTGTTATGTATATATATGTCCTTATTTTATATAAGATGTTCCCAACACTCTTTGACTAATTGTCTTGAATAGTTTCTTCCTTAATATTGTGGATCTTTTTATATCCTTAGTTTTCATGTATTCGGCATTTTCTTCCAATGTTTTTTTTTATATCACATTCTTGACCTTTTTATCCATTTTCTATAAGTTTCACTGCTTTTTTTAGTTTTAAGTCATTTTGAATACCGGTTTACCATTAATAGGGTCCCCTCCCCCCTGCTTTGAATTCGTGAAAGTTGATGTTTAGTCCGGTTGATTTGGAGATTTGTTTTGGGGTTTATTTTATTTTAATTTTATTTTTAATTTTATTTTTTTTTCTTGTAGGAGTGAACGTAAAAGAAAAAATTGGAGAATGTCCAATTGTGTTTGAATCGAGGAGGTATTTTGCTACTATCTATCTTATTTTCTTACTAATATCGTTCTTGTGGCGTCTTTTGTTCTTCTTTTAGTAGTCTTATCTCACTGCAAATTATAGTTCCACAACCCATACACTTCTCCTGCTCTTGGTTTTGGAGTCTTATTGAATGTAGTCGTGTTAGCTAA
The DNA here is from genome assembly GCF_015680905.1 of Coptis chinensis. Taxonomy (NCBI): domain Eukaryota; kingdom Viridiplantae; phylum Streptophyta; class Magnoliopsida; order Ranunculales; family Ranunculaceae; genus Coptis; species Coptis chinensis. The sequence continues at coordinate 76,845,335 of NC_141463.1, read as the reverse complement.
GAATGTTGTTGGGTTTAACTCCTCCGGTTGTATCTTGATTTACATTTTGAGTAAACATTAATGCAGGTGTTGTCCTTGGATTTTCCCATTGTTTAGAATAGCTGATTCTTCTTGATGTTTTTGAAAATTTAGACATGTGCTTTTCTATTGTTGAATCCTTGTTTCGCTTTTGCTTGAAGTGTGATATTTGAGTTGACTGGCCTTACTCACCTAAGTTCTTCACCGAGGCTTTGGATGACATAGTGAATGTGGCAAGGACGGGTTGGCCCCAAGTTAAAGGGTGAAAGGGAACATGGCCTTGTGTGATTTGGAGAGGTGGCAGCTTACTTGTCTTCTCTGGTTTCTTGAATGTTCCAAATTTCCAATGCTACTAGCGGGACACTAAACAAACTCTAGCACCAAGTTTAAGCAGCCTATCAATATAGAGCAAGGAAGGCTTTCGGAGAAGATGTCAATTGAACATTTAAGATAAAGAGGAGTTTATAGTTTCTTGGTACCATCTCTCAACTTATATCTTTGGAAGTTGGTTGGTACATTTTAATGAAGTTAGAAACAATAAAACGCGAGAAATGCTAAAAAGAAACGAACTTTATGGCTCGGGACTTTATTCCGATTTTGTCAACATCTTTTGTTCTGTGAAGTTTTACTTTTAGAAAAATGATATTGATGCTTATGATTTAGTTATTAATTATGATTATATTTCTTCTAAGAGTCACAATTATCGATTAAGATCTCTTTCAACAATTGTCTTTCATTGACTTCTAGGCAAAAGGCAAAGCAGGAGGCAGAGGGCAAAGGTTTGATTCAGAAAGGAAAGGACCCAGAGAATCTAGGGCGATTCCAAAGACTGATGCCAATGCAGAGTTAGCCATTTCAATGCAGGTAAGTTTAAGTCTCTATTTGTTTTATGAGGGATAATTCTTATATTCGGTTTTACATTTATGTGACGACATTTTCAAGACTTAATTAGTGAATTTAACAACTATTTTAGTCAATAGTCATAAGTTTTAGCTTCATGGGTATTACACTTCATCTTTTGTACTTTCTTATTGCTTGAGCTATTATTTGATGGATGTAAGAGTCTTGATTTCCCACATTGAGTGGTTAATGTCCTTTAGATTGAATATAAATATCTCAATTGTCATATTGCATTTCGCGTGTGCATAAAAGGATGCATGTAGTATGTTTGCAAAAGTATCTTTGTCCGACGCGTTTGTTATCTGTCAAGATATCTTAGCGGTTGTTTAGCTATTTAACCTTAAAGAATTGTTGCAAATAGTATGATCATACCCGTAGATACACACTAGTAGTGGTCAAGTAATCTTCAAAGATATAGCTTTTTGGACTCCATGAGCTTCTTTAGTAATAATCAATAGAACTGTTCTCTTACTCTTCCCATGGATTTAATAGAGTCGTAGGGTTGTATATGAGACGAGAGAACACCTCCTTGCGTCAAATATTTTTTCACGGAAGGCACAAAACAAGTGTCAAAAGTAGGATCTTTGAAGACCGCTCAAAGTGGAACAGTTTATTGGAGTTTAAATTGCTCATATTGTTAGGAGTATGAGACCCTGTTGCCACATTTTTTTGTGAGTTTGGTTGTTAGACCGGTGAAAATAAATCTTGAACTTTCCGATCTCTTGGAAGGGACAAAACATCCGCTACTTAAGAATTATGCTACCATACTGTTTTTCGAATTCCGTAGTTTGAGTATAAGGAGCTACTACTTAAGAATAGGATATAAGTATATATCTATATATATACATATTGTTTTCTCTTGCTTTCGACTCCTTTTATTTATTTCTATTGGTGTATAGGATGAAAGGGACTTTTTCGATGATACCATCCCAAAGTCATCCCCCGATGCTTACAACTCTTGAAGGTGCTAGTTTTGTACAAAATGATATGAGAGCTTGAGTTTAAGGACAAGTCCCATTGATTTGGAAAACAGTGTGTATTTCATTCGTGGCAAGTCTTATTTATGAAAGACGTTTTGGTGATGTTATTTTAATAAAAGATTATGTGATTGGATGTACTTGTAAGATTTCTTGTTTATATTATGGACGATTGTAAAATACCCAATAAGTGGGGGCATCTTTATGCAGGTTAAGTAGTCTCCCAAAAAGGGGGGGGCGGTGGTTGTCACACCCCGAATTTCGACAGAATTCGGAAAAAACATTATTTGTCCCCGACTCTTCGATCTCCGAAGTGTGACGCACTCTCCACTCCCAAAAACCCATCAACAGTTTAAATATGCGGATAATTAAAAAACCAAATAAAAGTTCCATTATACAAATATCCTCTTCATTACAAAAATTTACAAATGAAAATACGTAAAACATCGTCTAGACTGAAAATCTATATCACCTCAAGGGAAAACAAAACAAATCCTGAGATGCAACGCTAACGCAAACCACGAGCAGCAATCACTCTTCTTCAACACTAAACCTGTCAAAACTTATCAACTATGTTCATTGGATGAACACACCCGATAAGCAAACATGCAAATCGGGTCAAGATTATAAAAATCTTTGGTGTGAGTAGCTCTAAAAGCGACATATACTTATACAAATATATACATAATCCATAATGGCAGTTAGTTCCTCCACCGGTGGCTTTAACTTTCAACGACTAATATAACATACTTAAGTACAATAATCTAGGCAGGTAGTTCCTCCAATCGAGGCTTTTAACTTCCAACAACTAATACAACATACCATACGATAATAAAAGGCATTTAGTTCCTCCGCGAGCGTCTTAGGTTCTAACTAAAATACTAACCAACCAAATCATATATAATCATCTATCTAAAGATATATCATTTCTCGACATATTACCATAATTATATTAATTTAGACTTTCTTTTGTGTGTCCCTAAAATCACGTCGTATCTATGTCTTACCTAGTTTCCTGGCTACCACAATCGCTACCCAACTTAACATGTACATCCACATGCCTCCCCTTACATAATGAACCACTCGCGTGAACGTAACCACCTTAAGCGGGATGCCGCACACCAGGTAAATCCTCACACGGAAGCAATTATGTAAGTAATGCCACTATTCGGCATAAAATATTGCGCATCATCGTTCTATTTTGCGAACGGAATAATCAAGCCACTATTCGCTCGCCGGGAGGCCATTCAACTTTTTTCAAAGCGCCGGAAGGGTCGCCAAGGCCATTCAGATTTAATCGAAACGCCCGGAAGGGCCAATCACATGAGTTGTGGTAGTCAGGTTCTAGGATTTTCGTTACATAATTTATTCAAGTGTCATACATTAATGACTCATAATAAATCCACTATATCACGTGCAGGTCAATTACCTTATTGCACTAAGCCATAATATTTAGAAATATCTCAATTATATCTCATAACCACTTTCATACTTTCCGCCAATATATTATTGCACTACACCACACTCCCGTGGGCAAATATTCACCAATACTATGCTACCTCATAGTAGCATCTCACATATATAATAATGGAGTATTTATACATTTATGTCTCTAAAACTATTCCATTTAATATATATATCCCAACATATATATGCTTTACACACTACTCACGTCAAATCTTAATTAGATAATGACAACTAAATTTATATCAGCTTCCACAGCATTTCCACATTTAATTTGTCCATACCATTTACAACATAAAATGTAGCACAATTATATAGTCTACAATCCACAATCAAAGCCCAATATATATATGCTTTACACACTACTCACGTCAAATCATAATTAGATAATGAATATAAACAAACGTGTGAAAAACTAGAAAAGTCAACGTTTCCTAGTCAACGGTCAAAGGTCAAAGTCAAAGTCACCCGTCAATGGTCAAAGGTTAACAGGTCCTGGTCAAAGTCAACAGGTCTTGGTCAAAGTCAAACTGTCCTGGTCAAAGTCAACATGTCCTAGTCAAAGTCAACGTGTCCTAGTCAAAGGTCAACACATCATGGTCAAGGTCAAACTCAACATGTCATGGTCAAAGTCAAACTGTCGTTTCCATGTTCGACAAGTCCAGGGTCATAGCCATGGTTCATGGCTAAGGTCAAAGTCAAAGTCAACATGTCATGGTCAAAGTCAAACTGTCGTTTCCTTGTTCGACAAGTCCAGGGTCATAGCCATGGTTCATGGCTAAGGTCAAAGGTGCATGGCTCATGGGCTCATGACCAAAGGTAATGGTTCGGACCCAGCTGGCCAAGCCCAAACCTTAGAACCCGGAAGTCTAAAAGTTGGAAGACCCATATAGATCTATTTTAAGTCCAATGAACTAGCCCAAGCAATATTAGAAACGGCCCAAGAACTGAATCTAAACCGGCCCAAAGGAACTAATTAGCTTTTGGCCCAAACCAAACCTTGAAATTTCGGCCCAACTAACAAAATAGAACTAAAGCCCAAACAAAAATTAAAACATTTCGGCCCAAGGCCCAAACCGACATCTACTATTCATCTTCTTCACCACCAGAAATCCGGCCACCACTCCTCCACACAACCACCCAATCAAACCAACCGAAAGTGAAGAGGGTGTAAACCCCCCACCACTTTTAAAAAACACAAAAACTCTAATTCATTCCATCCAAACATCCCCAAAACTAGATCTAGAAATCATTTCAAACCACCATTAATGGTTCTTCCACCTCCACTCGACGACCCCATGACTCAAACACACCCCCTTAAATCCATTATCACTCAACCAACTAAAATCAACCCAAAAACAACCAAAACAGTTTATATTGGTTTACTGGAGGATGGGCGTGCCGCCATTAACACATTTACCGAGCTTCGACAGCATCGACCACCACTCCTAACAGTTGGGTTTTCATCCCCAACCAAACCCAACACTATACCACACTAACCCACTCGATTCCGACATCATTCACCACAAATAAAATTCATAAAGTCAAAGGTGCAAATCAAAAAGGTCCGGACAGTATTTGAGCAGTCTTTCGGCCAACAAGTTCAAATAACAAAAACGCACCACCAGAGTATCACAGCTCGACCGGATAAAGAGACTATTTCTCTGTTCCTTGCGCCACCATCACCGAACTCTTTCGAGTTCCAACAGTCTAAGACTATAACCGGTTTTTTTTCCAAAATCTAAACATACCGACAGATCTAAAAATTATAAAAACTGGTCGGAAACACTCGACAGTAAAATACGTAAATACTAAGCAGATGCAAAACATAGTTTTAGTAGTGGTGAGAGATAAACTCTACTCACAGGTCTTAACAGCTCCACGATTTTCTCCGAGTCCGAGCCGTCACGCTCCACCACCTCCAAACAAACCGGCTTCTCTCTGCCTCCATTTTCATTATTTTTATTATTTTTAAAACCCTATTCTCTAGAAAAATGTGTTTATATACTTGGGTCCGAAACCCAAGCCCAAAATAGACTCGGGCCCAAAAACCAGGCCCACATGTCCCGAGTCCAATCCAACCAATTTTTTTTAAAATAAATTATTTAATTAATTAATAAATAAATAAAAACGTATTTTTAAAAATCACGGAATTCTGATGGTTTTGGGGATTTTTTTTTTTTTTTACATATGAAATAGTTTTGTAGCGGTTCTTCACCGTTACTAAGCTTTGCAATAATTAACACAAAAAGCGTTACTAATTTTATAAAAGCGTTACTAATGTTAGAAAAAGTAACACAAAAAGCGTTACTAACTTTATAAAAGCGTTACTAATGTTAGAAAAGAATAACATAAAAAGCGTTACTAACTTTATAAAACCGTTACTAATGTTAGAAAAAGAGTAACACAAAAAGCGTTACTATTTTTATAAAACCGTTATTGATGTTAAAAAAGAGTAACACAAAAAAGCGTTACTAATGTTATAAAACCGTTACTGATGTTAAAAAAGAGTAACACCAAAAAGCGTTACTAATTTTATAAAATCGTTGCTAAAGAGTAATACAATTGAGCAAAGAAAACCGTTAGTAAATATTTTAGTAACGGTTAGAAACCGTTACAATAAATAATTATGTAACGGTTATAAACCGTTACGAATATTAATAACGAATTAGCAACGCCTAAATCGGTGGACGAGATAAAACCGTTACAAATATTTTTAGTAACGGTTTCTGACTGTTAGGGATGTCCTGTTTTGGTATAGTGCCTCATAAGGTGTCTTGCAATCTATAGCTGGAACTGGTGACCTATTATACAGGTAACACGTCATGGACACTGCATCTGCCCAATACTCTTTGCCTAGACTAGCATTAGACAACAAACATCTAGCTCTTTCAAGCAAGGTTCTATTCATCCTCTCTGCCATTCCATTCTCAATGGTACTTTTTTTTGTCCGATTAATGCGTCCAAATTTGCGCACAAAACTCTTGAAAAGGCCCATAGGTATACTATGTACCATTGTCAGACCTTAGTGTCTTGACCTTCCTATCTATGCGATTCTCAACCCCTGTCTTCCACTTCTTAAATGTCTCAAACACTTCATCTTTCATTTTCATCATATACACCCACGCATAGCGAGTATGATCATCAATGAATGAGACATAATAACGGTTACCTCATTTTGAAGCCACTTTGGAGGGTCCCCAAACATCCGTATGCACATAATCAAGGATGCCTGTTGTCGTGTGCTTGCTTGAATTGAACTTGACTCTGCACTGCTTCCCATAGACACAATGCTAACAGAACCTCATACTTGGCTTCTTTAAGTCCTTCAAGACCCTTGCTTGCACAACTCAGACAAACCCTTTTCACTCATATGCCCTAGACGTAGGGGTGATAAAAGGGCCAGGCCGGGTTAGCCCGCCCCTCAAACCATAAAATCCCTCATGATTGAGGGCCGGGTCAGCCCACCCCTATTTTGTATTGAGGGCCGGGTCAAGTAAGGGCAAGCATGAAAACTCAAGCCCTTAACCAGCCCCTCGACCCTCATTTTTTAGGGCCAAATGAGGGCAAGGTCGGGTCCGGTCTAATTATACTTCACTAGTTTACTTTTTTTTTTTTTGTGATTTTTAATTTATTTTTATCATACTTTGATTATGAATATCAATTTTAACTAAGTATACAAAACTAATTCTTATGTCTTTAGAAAAAAAATAGATATAAATGGTGGAAGAGATGATATTTTTAAAATATATACATTTTCATACTTAGCTATGTTGTTAGGTTGGATTTGCTTTTATGTATGACTTATATACATATCATTAAATCAATTATAAAAGCGCATATGTTATATTATGTTCTAATTTATCCCCTATTAAAAACTAATTTAATGATTTTTTTATACAATTTAGATAATTATAGTATAATACATAAATATAATGTAAAATAACAAGAAAACATGGTTTTCTTTTATGGTTTACACAAATATATAGTATAATACATAAATTATCATCCCTATTTTGGGTTTACACAAAATAATCATAGTTCACTTTTCTTTTTATATTTGACCTCTTTTACTCAAATTACAAAATACCACATATGATATGTGGTAAACTACCATTATTAAACATCATTTGTAGTGAAAATATTTAGTTCAAATAGAGATAATTATGGTACCCTACATATATAAATGTAAAAAAATAAAATATATCTTATGAGTACTAAGAGCCAAGTGAGGGCTTGGAAGGGCCAAATGAGGGCTGGGCCCATGCTCTATAACCTAGACCCTAGCCCGCCCCTAATAAGCATGAGGGTCGGGCCAGCCTGCCCTTCAAATCTGTGAGGGCCAACTTTTGAGGGCTTTGACACGCATTTTTGAGGGCCGGGTCGGACCGGGTTGAGGGCGTGAGGGCCAAATTATTACCCCTACCTAGACGCATATGCCACATCTTAATGCACTCAGAATCATCACTATATGCACTCACTACTACATCGCCTATCACCGTACTACCCATCAAAGTATACAAGGTTCCATGTCTTTGACCCTTCATAACAACTAAAGAGCCACTAACAATCTTTAGGACTCCACCTTCTCCCACAAACTTGTGGCATTTGGAATCCAAAGTACCAAGAGAAATAAGGTTTTTCTTTAGCTAAGGAACATGTCTCACATCGGTTAAAGTCCTCACTACACCATCATGCATCTTGACCCGTATAGTTCCAATCCAATTCCTACCGTCTTACAAGCAACGTCATTACCCATCAAAACGGAACCACCATTAATACTCTCATAAGAAGTAAACCATTTTCTATTCGGGCACATATGGTAGGAACATCCGAAATCAAGAATCCACCTTTCAGCCATATAGTCTTGTGTGGACACACAGAGACTCATATCGTCCCCTTCAGAGCCTGAAGCAAAACTTGCCTCAACTTTAGCCTTACCTTTCTTCTTATCATTATACTTGTTATCTTTCTTCGGGTGAGGACAATTACTTGCGTAATGTCCATTTTCATCGCAATTGTAGCACTTCACATGTGTCAAAGGCTTCTTTGACTTGGACCTAGACTTCCCATTGCTTGTAGAAGCATTTCCATGCGACCTTCCTCTTGCCACTAGCCCCTGTCCTGTATCATTGCTATTCTCTATATGTGTCTTCTTCATCAACTCATAAGAAAGAAGTGCACTCTGAACTTTGTCAAGATCAACATCTTCTCTGTTCATAAATGTAGTCATTAGATGCTCATAGCTTTCTGGCAAAGAGAATATTAAACATGCCGCTTGATCCTCATCATCCATCTTCATGCCAACATTCAAATAATCTGCTAGGCATCGACAGAACTCACTAACGTGCTCTTGCATCGTTGAACTATCCACCATCATGTACCGATAAAGTCACTTCTTAAGGTACATCTTGTTCGTCATACTCTTGGTCATATACATAGATTCTTGCTTGAGCCAAATATCGACAGTGGTATTTTCTCCCATCACACTATACATGACCTCATTAGCAAGACACAACTGGATTGATGAACAAGCATGTAGATCGAACTCTTCCCAATCATTATTTCTCATACTCGCAGTTTTTGAGTTAATCTCCTTTAAAGCCTTGTGCAAACCTTGTTGGATGAGGATGTCCCTTACTTGGACTCTCCAAATCCCAAAGTTGTTCTTCCTATTAAACTTATCTACTTCAAACTTAGCATTTGACATCTTGGGAGCCATTTTTCAAGTCACACACAATAACCCAAAAAATAATTTCACTTCGGAATTTAATCGAATACCTTGTCTACACAAATTTCAAGCACTATGGTTATTTACCAAAACTCAAAATCCTAGGTCATATACCTCGCTCTGATATCAATTGTTGTGAATATAACAATACGGAAACAACGTTATCCACAACAAATAGATCAATCCTACTCAAAGATCGATCCTTCTCACTAGACAAGACTTCAACACCTTCCAAGTAATATCCCAACACTTTTCAATGTCAAATAAACAAGCATATAAAGTAAAACAATTAATGTAAAGGAAAAACAACCCACAAGACGAGATATATCATGGTTCGGCAATTTGTCTACGTCCACACTGTGAGTTCTAAGCTTTACTAGATGTCTAGAGTAACAGATTACAAGATCTCTCAATTCACTCACAAAGAATGAACACTCTGTAGGAACCGTTATGGTTACAACGAATGATTTACGAACCGCGAAAACCCACGCGTAGCGGAATAAGGGGTTCTCACGGTTTTGGATAGAAATCATACCTTTTAGATCGGCTTCTTATCTCTGAGAATCCAAGCTCTACGAATCCGAATCAACCTCTTGATCTTTTGTTGTATTCCTATCAATGGAATGGACGTTGTGTGGGCAACGATCTACCACCCTTTTCTTTCTCTCTTGGCCTCTATCACCCTCAAGGTCAGAACCGAATTTGAACTAATCTTTCTTGAGTAAAACCATGAGTAAGTCGGCCAGAGAAAAAAGGTTTTCTTTATATAGGCTACAACAGGGACCATGAGGAGAAATTAGGGTTGGGCCTCCTGACGGGCTTGGGCTTCCCATGTTTGCCCAGAACACACAGCCCAAGTTCGTCAACAAATGGCTTATTCCACTAAAGGCCATTGTTGCACTACCGCCCTAATCCCAAATTACGTGTTACATTTATGGGCTCCATTTTATGCTTGTTGATCTCCCCGTGTTTAAGATATCGAATGCCCGTTGATTAAGTCAAGTTACTGATAACTACATTAATCAACTTCTTATGTCCTTGAGTAGTACCACTCAACCTCATTGTCATGTCGGATTAAATCCACCTGCAGGGTTTACATGACAATCCTTATGAGCTCCTCAAGGGGACATCATCAGCCCGACTTCCTGCGGGTCACGGATTCTTTCTATAATCAACAGCACACCTTACATACAATGTCATTACCCAATCCATCGAGTTTGTTGATTCACAAATGAATCTCACTCATTGATGATTTAAAGCAATGTACAATGTATGTAAGTGCATGTTATTATATCCAGATTAAGAGGACAAGCATCCATAATAACAGAGGTGTTTGTTCTCTTATATAGTCAGTATAAAGAGAAACAACCTCACTTAGTCATGTTCAATACACACAAAGTGTACTAGTGTAATCCTGTAGTCAAGATAGACTAATACCAGATTATACTACAACCATACCAATGGTTTGTCCAAATCCATTTAGGTTGTAAACGTTTACTTTATACTTTATAAAGGTGCTTGATGATATGATCTTCTGTGTGTCACCACACACCATATCATCTACAACATAAAGTATTAGACACATGCATATAACTAATAACATATATAATATACATAACATTTGCCCATATGATTCTCATTCAAAATATAAATAATTAGAGTTAATACAAAAGTAATGCTTTTAGTATATAACCCTATCACACTCAACTCACTAAGAATTGCTCTCTTACAATCTCTCTTTTTCTTAGTTTTGGTTAGGTTAAGTTTTTACAGAAAAAACTTATATTTATCTTGTTTTCAAAAACTTCCAAAACAAATCGAACCTTTTTGAAATACGATTGGAAATTTGTCTTTGTCGAGCAGCGTCTTGGCGTGTAATGACTTGATGGTTTTCCATGTAAGGAGCGCGGGCACGCCTAAGACCAAAGAGAAAAAAAACGTCTATTTTCTCTACAATGTACTAAATGGCATGTCCCATTATCCACCTTGGCCTAGCCAGTGGTTGGTATCTACAAGTTTTCCCACGCTTTTCTTAGCTCTAATTATTTACAATATATATCGTTTTACACGTGTAGAAAGAATAGGCATTTTTTCATCAACTCATAAGAAAGAAGGCATTTTTCACATCCATCTGAAAAATGGGCCATGACTTGGATGCATCAAGAGAAAAAATAACTCGAATCGTATTCATCTTGGCCACAGGAGCAAAGGTCTCCTGATAATTAACCCCATGAATCTTTGCATACCCCTTAGCAACCAACTGAGCCTTGTACCTACTAACTATTCCATCTGGGTTTTGTTTCACCATTTACACCCGACTGCTCTATGGCCAGGCGGAAGAGAAACCAAGACCCAAGTATTATTGACCTCCAATGCATATAATTCCTCTAACATCGCAGCCTTCCAATGAGGCTGGGCCAACGCCTCTGCCACTGTACATGGTATATCAACCAATGAGAGAGAAGCCAGAAAAGATCTGTAACTAGGAGACAAACGATGATCTAAAGTATAATCAATGATAGAATAAACCACAATATTAGCATATCTAGCTGGCATTCCTACAATATGTTTATCTTTCCGAACAACAATAGGTGGAGTATCAGTTCTATCAACAACCGGTAAATCAACATCAATGAGATGGCTCAATACCTGATAAAAGTGAATCAGTGGCAAGTGGTGAACCTGGAGAAGCAGAAGATGTCGGGCAATCTGGTGGAGAAGGTTGGCACCCTGGATATCGACGAGTATAGACCTGTAAAGGAGGTAAAACCAAATGTGGAACTGGAGGGGAGACTATAGGCTCTGGCTGAACACTCATTGGAAGTAGAAAAGAAATAGGAACCGAATGTGAATCCTCATGAGGAAAAGGGAGTAATGGAAATCACTCCCCATGAGATAGAACATCGCTGAAAAGAATGGAGCATGTTCGAAGAAGGTAACGTCCATGGAGATGAAACAACGATGCGATGAGGGGTGATAACACCAATAACCCTTCTAAGTATGAGAGTAACCCAGAAACACACATTTCAAGGCACGTGGATCTAGTTTAGAGATAGACCTGGTGACTTGGACGAAACAAACACACCCATAAACACGAGGTAGGATTTGAAAATCAGAACGATCATGATGAATAATAGAATACGGGGTGCGAAAGCCAAGAGCTCGAGATGGAGAACGGTTAATGAGATACACCGCCGTAAGGACAACATTAGACCAGAAACGTGAAGGAACATTCATGCCAATAGACATAGCACGAGCAAGATCAAGAATATGAGGGTTTTTTCTTTCTGACTTGCCATTTTGCTTTGGAGTTTGAGTGTTAGAGGTTTGATGCAAAATACCATTGGCCTCACACTAGGTGAAAACATAGTTTTTTTTACTCCTGGCCCGGGTAGGAACTGACTGGTACTAATTGTCAAGAATATATTTGACGGGCTTTTTATGAAATTGATGGTCCATAACCGTCAAACAAAAACTCAACCGCCCACGCTTGTCAAGAAAAATTTCCCTGAAATCCAGCCCAAAGCGCGAATACCTTCCCCCCAAAATTTTCGCTCTTTTCCAATTTTTCTCTCTTTCGATTTTAATTTGGTCAAAACCGCAACTCACCGTCATATACAACAAATTCCGCCAAAGCTAACAATTTCATCTTTACAGCAACTTTAAAGAAATAGAGTAGTTATCAGCAAGCTTCAATTTCACCGGTTTGTTTCTTATATTCAAAAAAGATGTTATTTTTTCTTTAATTAGTATATTGGGATGATGCATCTTTCTCATGAAATTTATTGGAGTTCTTTGAGGGGTTTGTTTATGATATGGGGGTGTATTAAAAAATTGTTTTGTGAATATTTCATTGTTGTTGTGATGTGAATTATTAAGTGATTGAGGAGTTTTAGTTAGTTCAATTTATTGAATTTGTAAGAAATAAATGATTAAAAATCAAAACAAATTTCAAAGAACTATCATTCCGTTGATAAACAATTTGTCTGGAGTTTCGCCTACTCTTCTTTTGAATAAGTCTGAACTTAGGTATAATTTCTTTGTAGTTATTTCAATTATTTATGGCACCTGTAACTCCATGAGCTAATTCATCTGTTACATATGTTGTAGAGGTATAAATTGGTATCATAACCCTTGTTTTTTTCCCATTCTTGTAATGCGTTGCGTCAAAACTCTAACTTTTTAAATTGGTCGTTTTGCATATACACTACTACAGCTAGCTTTGATGGAATTTTAGTTAGTTTGCATCTCATAAACTCATAAAGGTTTGTTTTTTTTTCTTTGTTTAAAAAGACTTCTTTATTTTAAGAAATGTAACACATATCATTATCGTTGTTATTGATATGCTATTGTTACTGCGAATTAATATTGTATAACGTTGTGACTTTTTACTGCTTTATCAAAAAATTTGAGTAAATTATTGTTGTTAAAATTGTGAGTTTTCACTATTCATTTCACTGAGTAATGGAAGTTTTCATCTTTTAATTGGATGCACTTCTTGGTGAAGATGTTGGTTTGTCGTGTTGAGGGTGTTGTCCATCAATTCTAACGATTGTTTTTATAAACTATGTTTTGTTCAACATGGTGAGAGTGTTGGTCTGTCAAAAATGTTATTCGCGTGGTGGTTGTGTCTAATGTAGGGGCAGAACTAGGAATTTAGAGTGGGGGGACATAAACATAGTAAAAAAAATTAGTTGCATATCGACTCATGAAATTTCTGATTATATGGCTTTCACTACCACTATTACCCGTTTGTATGTGCGTGCTGCAAGTCGTATTAGTTAGTTGGTGATGTAATATTACCCGTTTGTATGTGCGTGCTGCAAGTCGTATTAGTTAGTTGGTATGACACCTTATTTGATATGCAAGTGGCATTTGTACTGATAATTAGAATTCATGTTGTTTTTTGTTGGTGGCACTTGTGATATGTGATGTTAATGAAGGCCATGCAGCCATGTCTTTTGGGTATTTCGCCCTCCGACGTGGGTATGCCTTCATAACAATGTCTAGGTGCACAGGGACCAGAGTGGTCCATCTGCGTAAGTAGAAACTAGAAGCAGAAAACCCTATAGGAATGAGATCTTGGTATTAAGCTATATTCACCAATGGTTCATTGGTACTTTTGATGTAGCGGTTGTTTTTATTTTGTTATTAGACTTATTTGGACTTGATGCCCTGCTGATTTTTGTAAAAATGTGAATTAACTTCACACAAGTCTATTGATCATACGTCATGTATGTAAGCATGAATGTTTAGTTCCATTATATCGGCATGAGATTTGTCTACAAGGTTTTCAGTTTTCATCAAGTGAATGTATAGTTCGTATGTCCTTTCCACTTTGTTGTAGATCGACAATTAACTGTCCTTAAGAATTTATGCCTATAATGACTTCTAGGCCGGTCAGGGATCACAGTGAAGATGTACGTGAAGTGATTTCTAATAAAATTCCTCTTACTACAAGACGAATGTTATTTGCGGGTTCGTTTGTTTGCTTGTGGTCAACTTCCCAAGGTACTTATCAGGTTCGCAACTTTTCCAAACTACTAGTTTCCTTTTGGGCCATCTATTAAAATTTTCATCCTTAATAGAAGTAAGAACTTTGAGTGCAATCAATAGCTAATTGTGAAAACTGAGAAATTCTACTATATACACAACATGCACATGTTTTGCCTGAGGAATGTGGACATGTGCTGAAAACATATAGGCATGTCTGTGAGCACTCTGCCATAATATCAGTTCGATACTATGGGTGAAATTCATAGGAGTATTTTTGTAGGAGGATGATTTACGGACTAACTTTTGAGACAAGTCATAGAAGTCGGGTGGACTGGTCTCAAGGAGATCCTTACGTGGGTGGGTATGTTCGTCTCAGGCCATGCCTTTCCCTCAAGATGTTGTTTTATCTTGCAAATGTTTACTCATCTTAACATTTTAATTCCTTTTCTTTTTCGATTTGAAATACAGACTATTTGAGATTTCATAATCTCAATTTTTCAAAATGCATTTTACGTATGTGAAATGACGTTATCTGTATCGATGTCCAGTCGTTCATGGAATGATGGAACCTTCTGCAGACTAGCTTGACAACACTGCATTCTCTATACTGCGAACGTAATTCAATGTTGATTTAGCCCTGCTAAACTTCTACTATTGGCTGTAGATATCCTGTTTTGAGTATTAAGGCTTTGACTTTGGTCGTAGTGAAATTGTATTTATGTTAATAGAGAAATAGTTTGGAGAAAAGGAGGATACAGCCTAATTAGGTTTGGTCTTGTATCACTTCAATATATATATATATATATATATATATGAAAATCAGGGTTTACAACAATAGAAACTGCCAAAAATATTGCCCTAGTCGCCCCTCGGGAGATGTCCTCCTAGAACTCTATCAGACACCATTTTCTTAAGTTTGTGTCAAAAGATATGGCGTGAAACATACATTATCGCTTCTAATTATGTTTGTAAATTTTGAATTACAGCACTGGCTTTAGGGGATCCATCTGTGGCAATTGAAGAAGTGACTCCGCCTGTCTATCCATCCAATAGACTCTTCCCTTATGAGGTTTTTTTTTTTCTCAATAATTACTCAATTCTATCTTCTTCATTTCTGGAATGTTTCTTTTTCGTGATTCACTCTGCTATATTGGGCTGTGTGTTTATGGTAGGTGAATTTTTATTTCTATATGATAGGATAGAATTGTCAAACTCTTTGAGACGAATACTTATTTTGTCGTCAACATCTTCGATGTAACATTACGCCCTCAATTCAACGTAACAGGTGTTGTCAAGGTACTTTCCACAACTTTCATGTGTATAAAGAAATATTTTACAAGGAATTTAAACTGGTTGGACCACAATTTTGCATTAGTAAACCACAACACGCTTCAACTTTTTCCTTAGTCATTTTCCTCCCATGTCTTTGCATGATGATAATGTGAATTATTGTCTCACTTGGCCCAGATTCCGGAAGGTAATGGTTCTGGAGTCGTTTGGGATGAACAGGGGCATATTGTGACTAGTTATCATGGTAATGTTATTCAGAAAGTACTTAGCTTGGTTTAGTAAAGCCAATATACATTTTCCTAATGAGCTATTTTCAAATGGACTATGGTCAACTCAGATGGAAGCTCTTTGTATCATAGAATGTCGGTACTGGAACTCTCTAAGTTTGTTTTACTTATTCTAATTGTTCTTTCTTGTAGTTGTTGGTAATGCACTTTCTAGAAATCCAAAGACCGGTGAAGTGGTTGCACGCGTAAATATTCTTGCATCTGAAGGGTGAGTCTTTCGGTAGAATTAGTGGCATGATCTGATTGCTGATGCATGCAACTATGATATTCTTTGGGATAATCTTTATTTAATGGGTGTAAGAGTAGTATCCAGTTTGTCTGATTGTCATCTTTTGTTGGTAGGGTGCAAAAGAACTTTGATGGTGCGTTAATTAGTGCAGATTGTGACAAAGATCTTGTTGTCCTGAAGGTATTTGCAAGTTTATCTAAATTGTTTTTTTTCCTTTAAATGGGTATACAATTATACATTTCCCAACACTTCGCTTTTTTTTTTCTTGTCATTAGACTGGACTGCTGGAGTAGCTGTCATATGAGTGTTCATCAACTCTGTCATCTTGTTTACTGCTTTATGAAAGGTCTATCACATTGGATATTGTTTGAAGTAGTAATTTAGTTATTATGCTAAGAAACATGCCCCTTGAGAAAGGTTTCTCAGTTTTATCTCTCTCTGTCTTGCTTGTCCCTGCAGCTGGAGAAGGCTCTGCGTGAGATGCGATCAAACCGCCAAAACCAAATATAATCTCTGATTCAAAGATGGCTAAAGCTAATGCTCTAATTGCTAACATTGAGGAGAAATCTTTGGAGGTGGAATCAAAGTTGCATGATGTTGATGCTAAGCTTTTGAAGCTAGTAGAAAGAGTTCGAGATGGAGAGAACCCGAAAGAGGTTGAAAGCGTGAAAGTTCAACTGCTTGAAGTGAGCAGCCTTTACTGACAGAGTAAGAGAAAGATCTTGAAGAGATGCAGAGGAAGATTGAAACCAGTAATGAAATCTAGTTGGTTTTGCATACACATGAAGATGTATGGTTGTATATGGAGTATACTAAAACTCATGTAATGTACTTTGCTACAATATTTTGGTGTTTTGATGAAAGAATATATTGTATTTTGGTAGAATGCAGTTGATTTGAGTTGGACAGTTTAATTTTTGCAGGAAAAATGGATATGAAATTTAGATTATAAAAATTTAAAAAAAAAAAAAAAAAAAAAAAAAAAAAAAAAAAAAAAAAAACATTAATGCTTAGAAAAATGACGGATATAGACCGTCAAGAAAATTTATGTATACAGAAAATTGACGTAGCAGACTGTCAATAATTTTCAATTGCATCCCAAATTTCATTAAAATCATACAAATTTGACTAGTGAAATAGTAAAGTTTGACAGTTATAGACCGTCAACAATTCTATTTATTATTGACGTTGATCACCCGTCAAATAAATTTAAAATTATTGACGGTAACTAATCGTCAACAAAAAAAATGACTGCGAATTGTTTGACGGGCCTTGAGACGGGCAATGTCAGTCAAAAACAGTGTTTTTTGACGGATTCTACCTGTCAAAAAAGTCTTATTTTCACCTAGTGTCATAGAACTGTTGAAGACCATGAGACAAAAATTCCCCACCCTGATCGGAACGAAAGACTTTAACTGTTGTACCAAACTGTGTACGAACCATTGCAGTAAAACTCTGGAAAATGGAGGAGACTTCATCCTTGGATTTCATTAAATAAACCCAAGTACACCTAGTGAAATCGTCAATGAATAACACAAAAGAATGAAATCCTAAAACAGAAGTGACCGGGGCAGGATCCCAAACATCGGAGTGCACAATATCAAACAAAGACGAAGTTTTATTACTACTTAGTGGATAAAGGCTACAATGATGTTTAGCCAGTTCACATGTCTCACAAGATAGACTTGACATGGACACTTTGGAAAAGAAAGATGGAAACAAATAAGGTAGATACTCAAAAGAAATATGACCTAAGCGTTGATGCCAACGTAACACCCGCTTTACATTTTCACTACCAGACGAAGACTCTAACTGGAGAGCATGGGGAGAGACTGAAGAAACAGGTCTATCCAGTACATATAAGCTACCCTCTTCACGACCACTACCAATCACCTTTTGCGACACCAGATCTTGAAAAACACAATAAGATGGATAAAATGTTACACTGCAGTTTACATCTTTGGTAAGTTTACTAACAGAAATAAGATTAGTGGTCAACTTGGGGACATGAAGAACATCCGGTAACAAAAAGGAATCAGTAATTGGGATACAACCTTGCCCTACAATAGGCATTTCAGCCCCATTAGCAAGACGAACTATCCGTTTCCAAGAACTAGATGCATAATTCCGAAAAAGAGAAGACATACCAGTCATATTATCAGTGGCACCCGAATCAACAATCCAGGGTGAAGTCCGGGATGCAGAAGAACTATTGGCAGATGCAAAATTACCTGCATGAGAAGGTCCTGGTTGAGAAGACATAGAGAGAAATTGTCGGAACCTAATGATCTCGTCCGGAGAAAGAGCACTAGAAGCAGAAGACTCTAAAGTACTACAATCAGTAGATAGGTGTACGGAGGACTGAGATGTTGATCGTGGTGGTTGAAAAACAGGAGGACGACCATGTAATTGATAACATGTTGCCTTTACATGCCCAAATTTACCACAATGATCACACTTCTTGTTTGGAGGACGAGAACTATCAGAGGTCGTTGGCAATGGCAAAAGCCCAGGTAATGGTGCCCAGAAAGTTTGTGGAGGAATTGACGGTGGTGGTGGATAAGCATAACGGACTGCCATAGCAGAAATCTCAGACAGAAGACCAAGAGTATGAGGCACAGGCACTCGATGACTCTGATCAGAGAGACAATAGGCATGTGCTTCCTCGAGAGTTGGGAACGGATGTTTGTCAAGCAGATGAACAACAGCATACTCAAACTCAAGATTGAGCCCAACAAGAAACTGAAATACTTGATTCTTCTCCACAATTTTTGCATAAATCTCTGCTGCATTAGCTGGTCATTCAATAAAACTATCAAAATGAGATAGTTCTTCCCAACCAGATCGAAGTCTCGCATAGTACACCCCAAGAGATCGAGTTCCCTGTTTGAAATTTCCAATCTCATTGGAAAGTTGGAAACTCCTTGCATTATTCTGTCTTTGAGAATATCTTTGCATCTAAAAAGATTCCCAAATAAGATATGCGATTAATCCGTAAACAAATAGCCAGCAAAAATCGTTGGTTGCATAGAATTAATCAACCAAGTCCTCACCATAGAATCATCTGAGAACCACTTAACATACTTTGGATCAGTTTCTGCAGGTGCCTTTTCTGTGCCCAGAAGAAATCCTATCTTTCCACGGCCTCCAACAAACAGTTTTACAGACTGTGCCTATCGAACATAGTTCAAACCATCTATTAGCTGTGAGGTAATTTTTAAATTCGGATTATCATGAATAGGGTAGAAGGACTGGACATCTTCACCCGTTCTAACCGAAGAAACAGTCGAGATAGTAGACTCATCACTATTAGTCATATCGATTAAATAATTACCTCAAAAATAATAAATAGATCTGAGATTCAGATCAACACCTATCGCATCTCGCGATTGGTTATAAAAAAGGAAAGACAGAAAAGAAGAAAAAAAAAAACGTGGAAGCTTAGATTGTGATAAGAACAATTTGCTTTAATGGTTCTGATACCATGTAGAAAGTAATTTAGGGAAAAGTTAAGTGAATGAGAGAGCTCATCACTTATATTTATAGAATCATAATAGAAACCCTAGAAAGGATAATAAAATACTAACATAGGTAATATAGGAAAATACAATAATATCCCTACTAACAGTTATCACTTCGTACTTGACATGCTCATTGCAAGGGCTAGAACTGTTAGACTGGTTGGTTGTCAGGGACGGAAAAAGGCTGAGAGTAAGATGTCAAGTTCAAATATCCTCATGACACACTCTCTAGTCTTTCTCTGATTTTAATTTTTGGTGAACATGGTAGAGTATGCATTTACACACATTCTTCCCTACCAGGGAAAAGAATCTGAATAGTGAATAATCAAAAGAAATGGGACAAAAAACAGGATGATCGAAAGTGTAAAGTTGTGAGTTGCGAGTTGTGAGACCATGTGTGTGGTCTTAATCACTTGAGGCCTTGAGGGTATATTGATCAAAATTCGAATAACGTGACTAGAGTGCTTTTATATGCAACTTGTAGAAAGTTGTTTCCTGAAAGTCTTGCTGTTAAGCTTTAGAAAACTTTATAGAGATTGACTATTCTATTCATTTTGGAAGGAAGCCATTGCAAATGTGTGGTTAGTGGGATCTATATATATTAGTAAATGCAAGTGACATGGATGGGCATTGGCCTTTTCCGGATTTCTATGGATGAGGCAGCACCAGCAACAGAAAAAGCAGGAAAAGAAATCAGAAGCAAAAGGAAGAAGAACAAACAAGCAGGACAATAGTAGTAAAACCACGAAGTACAGAGTAATAGCGTTTAACTGCAATAGTCGTGGACACAAACACTTCCAGTATATATCACTTGTGGCCAAAACAAAAAACCAATCACATTCAGTAAGTGTGGAAGGTGAGTAGATTAGTTCCGCAATCAGAAGCCCCGAGTTCCTGACCCTGAAGAGACTAGAACATTTTCCTAAATTTCAACCAGTATCACCTGCTTTACAAATAGCAAATTTTGTCTCTTCAAATGAACTATTGTAATGCTTTTCAGCTTGCCTGTGTGAGTATAAAGATATTAACCTTTTTTGGGCATCTGCTGAGATTTTCACTTGGGAGCAAGACTGCAAGAATACAGAAGCCAGAAGGTTACATCGACTGCAACTGAAACTCGAATGAATTCCAAAAGGACTCAATATTATACACTTCAAGATTCATTAGTGTCGCACGATGACTCCGTGCTATAGAGATCATACTGATATATTATCAAATATATGATTTGTCTTATTGGATAATTAAGCTGGGCGTAATTCAAGAGTTTCATAATTAGGAAGAACATTCTAAAATAATTCAGCCACCCAAGAGAGAATCTTGAAAGCCACTCAAAGACATAATCATATTCTTCTGGATTAAGTCAGGGTCAAAATCTAGTAAAGTTTCACAATAAAGATAGATACTTTGTTCCTAAATATCCACAACATGAGCAAGAGATTTGAACATTGGTAATCTTCCCTCCAGCAAATTATGGCGGTGGACGACTTTCTTACCACTGTTTTTCGTGGATACAGTCTTTCCAACAATGCCGAGTAGATTCGCGAAAAGAATGCAAATATCTATTGTGTTAGGCAAAAATGCAAAATGGATTAAGAAATAGATAGATATAAACAGTACATTACTCATCTATGGTCTATATATTAGCTAGGATCTTTTATCATTCAAACATGTCCTCCTAATGAAAACGTACGTGATACAGAAAAAAACAGATGAAAAACATAAGTTTTGAGTGAGATGCTTGTTTTGTAGAACATAGACTCAGCCTTGACTAAGTTTGGTAGTTAGCAATCAAGCTTTTGTCAACAAAATCATCGTGCAAGTGAAAATCTTAAATTGAAGAAAAAGTTCCTAGAGAAAGCATGCTAAAAACATGCAACCATTGGAATGAACGAATTCCTTGTGAGTCAGCTATGCAGGATTGAGCATCCCACGAGAGGGTCTTCCATCAGATTAAACTAGTTCAAGTGTTCAACTACTACCCAACAGAATCTCTTGAAAGTGTGCATATTGATATGCTGCGACTTGAGACACTAAACAACAATTTTGGACACAAACTCATTAACAAAACTAAATAACGTTAGGTCTGGGATTTGGACTTATGGAATTGCATAAACAGGACTCGTGGTTTGATTATGGAAGGGTAGCTCTTTTATGGCATTAGCAAAAGTTCGACTATCACTTTTGAAAAGAAAATTTTGGTTGGGAACTATGGAATAAGCAAGGTAAAATTATTATATTCACAAAGTAATTTAAAAGAGCAATACAAAGAGCAAAGGGTCCTCTAATTTTGGAGTATAATATAACTGATAAGCTAGGTAGTGATATTGTTACATGTTCATCCAGCTTCTAAAATCATCTAAACTTTTTCCTACAAATAGGCCTACAGAGTACCAAGCGAGCTCCATAACCAGAGTAACAAGATAACCAAAACTGGCATCATTGCGGTTCTTCATCCTGATGCATCTTTTCCGTAGTGTGTACTGCATTTTGATTGTGGCTGAAATGGATTACTGCCTAGTCATTAGTCAACCCCTTCATTTTCTCCCGAAAGTTCCATATCTCAACGACAACACTTTCAAAATGTTTTAGTTTGGACCATTGATGTTGCTATCCTCCCCCATTCATCCAGCATATAATTGTACAGCCTTTGGAATGAGTGAAACCACAAATACCACATCAGAACTACCAATAAGTTTCAATGCAAGAAGAACACAAAAGTAAGCTTCTTCTGCTCGACTTTCATATTTCACAAGTACGAAATTGGAAGCAGTATACGTTCCTATCTCCAACTTAGAGTTCATAGACTATGATCTACATGAAGTTCACATCAATATATTTACAAACAAAACAGCACCAAAAGAGCAATCCACCTAAACAGATAATTATTCAGAGTTGTGATTCATTGTTCACTCAATAATAACAGCTGATTATGCCTCATCCATTGGGGTGACATTGAGAGGAATGCAGCTGCACTACTGTGCGCTGTGGTATAACTTGAGATCCATGAAGGGTGCCTCTGCTAAAATTTTGCCCCATAAGTTTCATCTCATTCGACGTGATCGCATAAGGAGGGACCATAAACATGTTTCCATGGTTTGAATTGAAAGTCATGTTCGCTCGATTATGAGGATGATTCCAACCGAATTGTGGTTTGGCTGCATGACTCTCTTTAGGTTGTTGAGAAAGCATAGTAGATTGATCTGGGGAACGGGGTTTGTTGTTGTCAGGTGATGGTGCATTCTCTAGGCAATTTACGGTTGTGATATCATGGATGCTGGATCTCCTCTTATCTTTTCCTCCAGAATGCTGCCTGATAAAATACTTTTGGGCATGGCTGGCCACTTGAGTCGGAGTCCTTGTAATCACAAAATTCCGTGAAATGTTTCTCCAATCCCCTTTACCATACTTTTTAAGACCCAATAAGAACAACCTGAAGCATAAGCCAAAACTCGTATCAGCAGTTACATAAAGAAACTGAGCATATGTAGCTAGAGCAGTTCGAATAAAGAAGAATGCTAGGAAATTCGGCGTTCCTAATTACATACTAAAACCAGGTGTAGATAAGAATCCTGCAACTGGTTAAACTAGTTCATTCGAGACTACTGTCAACTAAGAGAAATTCTGTAGTATTAAGGCAAAATCAAGATTACATATGCAAAAACTACAAATAGAAAGGCAAACTTCAGTAATAAGATAACAGTAGAAAATTACTTGTGTTCTTCTTCTGTCCATGGAACACCTTTCTTCCTTTCATGATCAGAAGGTCTAGTTGATGAAGTCCGCTTCACGCCAGCCCCATAAGATTGTTTCAAGCCATCAAAATCTCCATTCTCATTCATCCACTCGAACGAGAAGGAAGAAGTAGTGTAGCCAGGAATCGGAATCAACCCCGCTTCAATATCACTAACATCATTCTCCAACTCTTTATACTGATTAAACACATCGTTCACAGACTTCCCCGGTATCATATCTGCCACCTTTTGCCATCTATCCGGGGTCTCCTTGTCGTAAATCGCTAAAGCATTCTCAAATAGCTTGTTCTCTTGCTGTGTCCATTTAGTAATCTTGGTTCCTCCAAGTAACCAATTCGAGTAAGGCGATAAAATTTCCATCCCCCACTTCATCATACTAAAATTTACACTCTAAATTGGCAGCAACATACTGATAAATAAGTCTACGCTCACAAATTGATCAAACTGAGGACAAGTGAGAAATATTCACAAGGAGAGGTGGAGGGTTTTTTACTCTGAAAGAACAGGCATTAAATCAAGAACCATTTGAAAAGAAACAGAATACTCTTTTTCTGTACAAAAAGCATAAGCTGAAGAATCTAGTGAAAGCCCAAGTCCCTCATATGAATAAAAATCAGTAAAAGCAATTAAAAAGCAGATCTTGCAGCATATTTAAAGCTTAAAACACCTTACCAGATCATAAACAGTGTAAAGTGCAGGATGTAAGCAAAGCCCAAAGTGTTAAAAAAACACAACAGAAATGAAAAACACCGAAGTGGGGAGAAGCTTAACAAGGAAGAAGTAGAAACCCAGTTGACAAAACAGAGTGGATGTGAACAATGAAAAAAGAAGAAAGGAAGAGAAAGTGTATAAGAAAAAAGACCAATACTTACTTCTTCTTTGTATTGTTACAGGGGAAAAAAAGTAGGGGGTGGAAAGGAAAAAACAAAGAGAAGATTAAAAAGATGGTAGGCTTTGATTGGCTAAAAAGATGATTGTGGGCGCTGCAAATATGTCAAAGAAATTAAGAAAGGACTACTTACTTTTTCGCTAAAAGTTATTAGACTTGTCATGTCTTAATGAAGTTTTTACTTTTTAGATATTTCTTGTCATGAATTATTGAAGGTTTTAGATGAATATGAAGTAGAAATTTTGTCAGTTTGGGACGTCTAGACTTTAATGGATACATGTTGCCACGAAGATTTACTCGTTTTTGGACGTGTACCTAACAGATAGAAGTTGCAATGCAAATGCAAATGCAAATGCAAATGCAAATGAATGAAGTGAACCAAGCTAGGCTGAAACACTGTTAAAAAGAAGACAATCCATTACAACTTGCACTACAAATAAAGAACACAGTAGGTTTAGCACTTTTTTGTTCTTCTCATCTTAAATTTTAATTAGATTTTGTTTTACTACGTGACAGCGATATAGATTTATATGTACTTCCACTGCAAAGTAGATTTGTGCCTGAAAAACTAAAGCAAAACAGACTGTGCATTTAGAAAGAGTGATCTTGAAAAAATAGAGTGTATATTGAACTTCTAATATAATGCAAAATAACTGTGCATCTAAATTTCATTCCCATTCCCTGATTGCTTTTCATTGATAAATAAGGCGGTGTTTGAACTTTGCAGTCGAAGTTATGAATTATGATATGTAAAAATATAATTAAAAAAAAAAGAAAAAAGAAAATGACCTTCTGTACAGTGGTCAGCAAATCAGAATGCAGAAAACTGACCAACAGGTAATGGACGGCTGTGGTTGTCACATCAGCAAGTAGGAGGAGATGGACCCAGACACCCCAGAATGCTGTAAAGAAAGGAAAATTAAGAGCAAAAGTTGGTCATTCCTTTCTCTATCTTTTCACAGCAATTTGTTTTTTCTCATCTGATCAAGTTCTTTGGTTGGTGGGTTTTCCAAGTGTGTGCATCTCTCATTTTAACAGCACACTCACACTCACACTCACACTCGACCAGATCACAACAGCACAAACCTTAATGAGCACACACACCTACATCAGAATCTTCAATGAGAATAGTGACGCAAATGCAATGAAGCTGGTCTGCCCTTTTTTTAATTAACCAATTTAAAACTACACTGAACTTTTGTCTTTTTGTTTTTTTTTTTGTAAGTGGCAAAAGTGTATTGGCAATTAAGCCTGTTTTTAAAGAGACCAATAACTCGAGAGCTCAAGAGTGTGCAAGTAGGGACTAAATCTCTGCCCTTCTAGTATCATCACCCAAAGATTTTATCAACAAAACTAATTTGCACCTAAAAAAAGTATCCGAATGAATCCGAGATCCAAAATTTCCCAATAATATATAATATTTCAATATGAATTTGAGTCAGTTTTGAATTTTCAAATATCCCTTTGCACCTATATCAATAGGGGCATGAACATTCGATAACTCAACTCATAATACATTTAGCACACACAAGTAGAAAGCAACTGATATTGTTCAAGCTACTACAATAAGAGAATGTGTAATTGGCATAGAACCTCAGCAAGATAGTCTACGTTTTCTCCAAGACAAGCACCACCAAATGTATGAAGCTCTTGTGAATACAGGTGAGGATGAATCCTTGAATACTATCGATGGTGAAGTCAATAGAGAGAAAGAGAATGAGTTTTTCAATGACCACATTATTCTTGCTACAAACCAAGTTGAAGGCACTCACTCATCCTCAAGATTTTGTTGAGGTTATTTCTGAAAATTTGGCAGTAACACCTCTGATTAATGGAGATGAATGGAGAACTATTGAGAAGAAAAAGAAAACTAAGAAACACGTTTAACGATCTCCTGGTGAAATTGATGATCCCACTCTCGCCATGATGAAGAAAGTTTCCTCTTTGGCTAGGAAAAAGGTTAAGCATCTTGATGGTTATATTAAAGAGATTTGGGAAGAGCGAATGGGTCAAACATTTGCTTGCATCCATTGTGGAACCTTCTTCCGAGAGTTTGATAAGGCCCAAAAGCATGTTTCGAAAGATCACCCAACCTTGGCAAAACAATTCTCTAAAGGAAAGTAGGTGGAATGAGGTACTTCTAGTAATGGTGTACTTTGAATAGATTTGGTGTTAGGCTTGAGGTCTTAGAACTTGTGTTTTTGTCGAACCTCCTTCTAATGACTATACTCTTAAGGAAGGTATGTATGAGGATGATGCCTCAAGAACTCCATATATAACAAGTTGATTATCAATAAAAACAGGTGGGGGTTAGCCTTAACCCCAGCTTAACTTTTCAAAAATAAAACTTCATATATATTTTTTTTTAATAGGCAAATTTGTTTTAAATGAGATCAGTAACACATTGATGATGTGGGGTTCGAGCCTTAGCACTATGATATTATCACCCAAAAGTTTTACCAACTCTGTTAGTTCACACCTGTTTTGTCATGTGTAGAGAATATAAATATTGTGTAGCACAAATCCACAAAGAGATGTTGCTGAGATGCAAAAGATCAAATTAAATGAAACAACTGATGTTGTATTCTTGTATTATAGAATAGTGATTATATGTTCATGAGAAATTAAGGAAAGCCACTACCAAGAGAGTGAGAAAATTTGATCTGATGTGGTAGGAGATTGATGGTGGTAACAAGGTGGTGGTGGAGAGTCGTAACTTCGATACCAACTAGAAATGGTGTAAAAGATTGTCTTCATAGACAGACATTAGTCATATTTATTGATAGAAAAAAAAATACACTTTCCTACAATGGAAATGATAGTTTCCTACAATACCAAATCCTATATTCTGCAAATGGGAAGAACAACGATAGTGAATATTGATTTGTACGAATTCTTGTCGTTTAGAACCTGCAAATCAATAAATATATTTCTAAACATGTAACAATTAAAAGAATAGTGGCAAATTAGAATCGAACCACACTTGAAAGAGAGAAAAATTGAGCGAAGAAGTTTAACGAGCCAATAACTAACTAGGTACGTGAGTTATGACTGGGATGTGTGATCGGAGAAAGTATTGATAACAAGCTCATCCAGTATCATTCTAAATGCAAGAGGAGTCTACTTACCCACCTGACATTTGCGGATGATGTTTTGATCTTTTGCAAAGGGGAAGTTACATCTGTTGCAGCCCTCAAAGATTGCTTGCATGCTTTTAGTGATGCTACAGGACTTCAAGTCAATTCCCAGAAGACAACCATTATGACTGGGGCTATGGGGCACCAAGATTCCATTGACTTGGCGCAAATTCTAGGAATTGAGCTTGTCAAACCTCCAGTGAAATACCTTGGTCTCCCACTCTTTTCTGCTCAATTAAGTATCAAAGATTGCCAACCTCTGGTTGAGAAAGTAACTGGGAAAATCAAGGATTGGAAAGCACGTTTACTCTCTCATGCAGGCAGACTCCAGTTGATTGTTTCGATTCTTAGCTCCCTACACATCTATTGGGTCAGAACTTTCATTTTACCAATAATTGTTCTAGAACAAGTGGAAAAGATATGTGCTACTTTCCTATGGAGTGGGACTGATATCAAAAGGTGTGTGCATCAAGCAAGTTTTGGTACTATCAGCAAAGCAAAGGAAGAGGGAGGACTAGGCATTATGAATATGGAAGCATGGAACAAATGTGCGCAATGTGGGTTATTGTTCAAGATAGCGAGTAAAGAAAATACTTTGTGGGTTGATTGGATATGGAAGAATCAACTCAGAAATAAATTCTTGTGGACCATGGCAGTACCGAAAGACTGCTCCTGGTCATTAAGAAACATTCTAAAGTGTAGAAAATATGCAAAAGATCTTATCCTTTACTCGATATCAAATGGAGAAGACACTCTATTATGGCATGATATATGGTGTAGTAGCAACCCTCTTTTGGCAAATACACAAGTTGTCATGAATATTCAACTTTCTCTCAATGCGAAGGTTAGTGAGCTAATATCAGGTGGAGATTGGAATGGAATAGTTGAGAGTATTCAGTGCAATCGTCTAAAGGAGGACATCATGTCTACTATAATTGAGAGACATTTAGAAAAAGATAGAGTTATTTGGAAGCCACATTAGAGTGGAAAATTCATGTCAAGCAGCACATATGAGGCCTTGAGAAGACATGGAGGGAAAGGCAGATGGCAGAGGTTAGTTTGGGGTCGATTAGTCATTCCAAGACACTCCTTTTCTTGCTAGCAATTGTTCTCCAATAGCTTGTCAACTCAGGATCAGTTACTGTATAAAAAAATTATCACTCATTCTTCCTGCTGTCTTTGCAACCAAAGTAGAGAGTTCTCCAACCATCTCTATTTTGAGTGTGATTATTCTCAAGTAATCATTAAGGGAATCATGTCGGTGCTTGGCATCATTTCAGATCGATGTAATTCGAATCGAGAATGGTCTTCCATACTGAGAATCTGCCGGGGAGTCAGCCAAGTAACTAAAATTATAAAGGCCTATATTTGTGTTGTTGTAGACGGGATTTGGAAAGAAATAAATGACCGAAGGTTCAAGAACAATGCACAACCAGCAGCAGTGGTTTTAAAAAGAATTCTCAGAAAGATGAAAGCATATGTACAACTCAAGATCTCTTCAATGGAAGATTCGATATAAGCGAGAAGATTATGCCAAGCTCTCGGGCTATAGGTAAAATTTGACATAGTTAAACAGCAAAATGTAAATTGGAATTGCCCGAACAAGATAGTGTGAAATTAAATGCTGATGGGTCTTTGTCAGACAAGGGAACGGGGCACGGTGGTGTGATTCGGGATAGTAAGGGAGTCTTGTTGGCAGCGTATACAGGAAGTGGGGGAGAGCAATCAATTATCTATCAAGAGATGAAAGCCATAAAGGTTGGACTTTGCATTTGTCTGGAAATGGGATTACAAAAAGTGGTGGGATGCTCTCTCAGCAATACAGATAATAACAAAAATAGTCAAACCGCCATGGATATGTCAAGATGTGTTGGCACATATATTAGACATTGCTATAAAATTCCTGAGTTGTAAATTTTCACATGTTTTTAGAGAGGCCAATAGGCCTGCAGATCACCTTGCAGGACTAGATCCTTCACATTGTAATGAACTAATGCATTATGGATCTCCCATAGGTAGAGAACTTAATAATCTCATAGAGGAGGACGCATTAGGAACCAGCTATGTACGTTTTGGTTAATCTATGCAGGTGGGGGTCTGCCTAACCCTAGCTTATTGTTTTTAAAAAAAACTAGGTACGTGAGATTAGAACAGTTTTTGGGATTTTTATCAAACTAATTTAAACTATGAATGAAAATTTGCTTCTAATTAATCAACTAATTAAACTAAAATTATTCGTTTTTCAAGAATTCAATGAATGAAAAATCCTAATGGTGAATGACTTCACCCATATTTTAAAGATAAGACTATTTCTATATTTTCAAATATTTATTCTCCTTTCTATTTTATAAATTTTATCAAATAAACTTCAACGCTAACTGCAAGTTTAATGAATGATTTTCGATAAATGCATTTTATGGATGCTAGTCACATTTTTTTAAAAGAATAAATCTTCAAATTCTTTAAACATTATAGGAAGCTATCTAAGTATGACAAATCAACTCAAACAAATTAAAGTAGTATAAGTCATCAAGGATAGACAACTAAAACGCTATTGAACAAACTTTAATAAAAATGATAATGGTGAAAGAAACTAACATTGAGAAATACCCCAATTATTATGGTGATAGAACTTGTACACATTTTGTTTTGTTTCAATATTATTATTTCATATAAAAAAAAAATCATTGGATACGTTACAGGTTATACCGGAGAATAAAAATTGGAAATTCAAGAAAATAAGTCTATATTTTCATGATAGAGGATTCATCTTCCACCATTAGGGTGGGGATTTTACCCATCATGAGTCTAAAACATATAAAAAGATAAAAAATAGATACCACTGCACCATTACACTTGAAACTTGAATTTCTTCTATTATATTGATTGTCGATCGAGAACAAGAGAAACTAATACACGCTCAAAACTCTCTCTCTCTCTCTCTCAAAACAAAAAATGAAATAACTAAAGAACTAGCTTGCGGTATTTTTCTCTCAAGTCTGGATGTCTTCAATGTCAATTCTCTTCTCTATTTATAGCTTCCACAAACAATATCTTGGTGGATAATATCTTCACACGAAATGGAAACAATATTTGTGATATGGGAAGAGAATATAAGATAAAATAATTTAAAAAATGGAATAGAAAAAAGATATTATCAAGGCTACACCATAAGGGCCATTTTCTAACAGGGCAAAATTTTCATTTGTAACGAATATATCTGTTACTACTTTTCTAACAGACATAACTGTGAGGCTCTTTGGTATCCGTTAGTATGTTTCAATTTATTTTTTCAATTATTATCAAAGTATTATTTTAAAATTTGGTAACAATTACGTCCGTTACAAAACAAATAAAAAACATGGAACACAAAGACCAAAAGGGTATATGTGAAACTAACAGAAAAAATTACTAGAACTGAATAAAACAGGTTCTCCCCGATGATCTACCATGCTCTCCACATTGATAAAAAAAAACCCTCGCCCGACGAAGATGAAAAATAACCAGGTATATACGCTCTCTCTCTCTCCCCCCTTCTACTGAAACCCTAGCTAGCGAATTTTTGATTTTTTTTGTTTTAATTGTGCTCCTTGAAATGTTCAAATTAGGTTTTTTTGTTTGTCTTGCTGATAAATTTGGGGAATTTAAGTTTTGTGTGGGAACTGTAACGTTGGAATCTAAATTTATGCTCACGATTGGGATAATTTCGTTGCTTCGTTGATCAAAAATAAAAAAAATAACCTGATGGTTTTTGGATTTACAGGAGCATACCTAATGGTCTTTGTGTGTGCAAAATATTTGAATAAATTTTTGACTGATTTTAAAGCAATGTGAAATTGCTATAAGTACATTGTAAATTATTGTTTTCAAATACAAATTTCTCCAGCATATGAACACATGAGAAAATAGTCTTCAACAAGATGGACCTTGCAGGTCGTTCTCAAACAAAGGTAATTAAATTCCTTTATCAAAATATTTTAAGGCATTGTACAAGGAAGCTCTACATGGATTTGTCTGATCCATTCTATAGTTTTCTTTTTTGAAGTATAGTTGTAATAAGGTTCTTATTCATTTTTAGGAGTGGATAAGGCATTTTAAGGAACAGAATTGCACTTATTATGGAATCAATGCCCATATCAAGGAAAATGTCAAGGAGGTATATACTTTTAAGTTGCTCATAAAAACAATTGAGACAACTTGCTTCATTAACAATATCTAGTTGCATCCATTAGAAACTCACACCTTATAGGTTTTTTAATTTTTTGCAAGCTTAAGTCAGAGAACTGAAATTTGATAAGTCCAAATTTACCATCATGGAAATGCTAGATGGAATTCCTAATGTTGGTAAGTTAGCGCTTGCCAACTCTTTGCATCATATTGGGCGGATAAGTGCAGCAGGTATCCACCTAGTTTATTAGTTTTCATTTTGTGTTGAAAATGTTAGGGAGAAGTTTGAGTATTCTTGTGTAATGACTATATGAGTTTTCTAATTGAACTATCTAATCTGAAGAGAAGGGAAAGCTGAAGCATGCAACTGTGACAAAGGATATCACCAGTCTGAAGGTAGAAAACCTATCTTCTTTTGCCTCAATATCTGTAAAAGATATAATACATTCTTTATCCATCTCAACATCCTTAGTTTGTTACACCATAGATATGAACATGTTTCTTGATTGCACAACACTTTGCTCCATGAAGTCGTAAGTTCTTACTGCTAAATTGTAAATCTTCATATTCAAATTTGCCTTGAATCTGGTGATCACATGGCATTCTCAGTTCTCAAAGTAAATTTTCAACATAGTAATCCGGTTCTTGACGTGGTGCTATTTGTTTATACAAGTTTCAATGTTTATTTTTATAATGACCAGCTAAACTTATCTTTTCTTTTGGTAAACGTACCAATGGGATCCTAGTTCTCAAAACTCTGATTGTCATCATATCTCCTTACTCAAAAAGTTTCAGAGTAGTAATTTGTGTAGTATGTCATACATTTGGAACAATCAAAGACATTGTGACAGTTTGTATGTTGTTCACTTTGATGAGAGTTGTGTTTGCTTGTCAGTGTGATTTTGTATGTGGGAATATTTTTTTTATACTACTCTAAATTTGAGTTTTACCTTTTTAAGGATGGAGTGGGGATTAATAATAGTTTCTAATTATTTACCCCCTATGGGACTACGATATTATGTTTTTGAATGTTTTGGCAATAGAGATCCTACCACCTTCTGACATTTTCTCCCTCTCCCTTGAGAATAAGCTAGACCTAGCTGTGCCTGTACCACATTTTGACATACGATTTTCTTTGACAATAATGAGATTATAGGTCATAATCCCAGTGCAAAAAAATTGGTCGGCATAAGTAGGTGTCTACTTGTAACCTTTGTGTGGTTCATGAATAAACCTTTATTTGTATCCTTGACATAATCTTGACTTATTTCTTTCACTTGCAGTCAAAATTGGGTGGCCTGGCTACCGAGTAACTAAGCAATTTGATCCGGAGACAAAGCAGCGGTCTTTTCTCTTCCAGGTGTTTATCTTCTTTTTTTTTCTTTAATTATTTAAGTCTTCAGAACTCTTATGTTGATATCTTTTATTTGATCACCAGGGTATACAATTATTACTATAGACTTTTGTGATTTGTCCTCCTTATATGACGTTGGTGTGATTGTGTGCCTTAATTAGTTTCTAGGTTCAAGGACACTAGTTCCCTTCTATTTCATTGTGCCCATTCTGTACTAATTAATGTTGATAATATATTTTCCCATCTGATTAAACTTGTTAATCTCTTCTGATTGAAGCAAAGTGACATTACAGTGGATTATTCGTCCTTTCAGTTCTACAAACCAACGACTGTCATTTGATTATAGATCTCATTCACATATTTCATCGCCTAAGAATATTTTTTTTGTATGTTCATTTTTTTATCTTTCTTCATAGTTCTCATGTTCAATAATAAATGATACAATCTTTAGGATGTTATCCTCACTTTCTTCAATTTTGTGTACCAGCTGGATTGTTTCGTTTAGACATGGTAAATTTAGTTTTGAGTCATCAGATTTAGAAGAATGAAATCCAAGTTCACCTTTAGGTATTGTTCTTGCTCAAATCTTGGGTGTGTAGCGAACTTCTTTTATTACCCTTAAAGGTAGTTTTTTGTGTACTCTTTTTTTTGTCATTAGAAAAAAGAAATTACTTGCCTTACTGAAAGAAATTATTACAAACTAAATTTGTTCTTATGAAGGAAATGGGTTGTTGGTAGTGTTTAGATATTGTTTTTTGCATTTAATTCACTTGGAAAATGGATGACTCATTAGCACTATGGTGTTTGAGTGGTGGTAGTTCTACATTTCTAATATGTTGTGGGAAATCATCGTGGTAAGGACGAGGTGTTGTTAAGGTGTTATAAGAATTGTGTGATAATGTTGAGGTAGTGCTTTTTAGATTCTGTTTCAAGCCTTGGTGAGAGAACCTTTTTGTCTAATTTCTTTTCTACCATGGCAGACTCATGGTATGCATGCTGAATCCATGTGATCTTTTAGGGAGGGTGAATCAAGTAAAATAGATTTGGTTATGTGTTTGGTTATGTGTAGGTTAAGCTTACTAAGTGATCGAACAAGGAGATTTATTTTTCACAATACAAGTTTAGATATCTGAATTTCGGTTGTTTCTTAGGTGCATGAGTTTAATTGCTTGCTTGTATCCTTATTTGTTAGTAATCAACTGATTAATTTATGATGGATAAACACTTATTTGGCACGTAGGAATTTGAATGCAGACATAGCTGTTCTCAAAGCAATACGAGAGGTACATTTGATATTGCGACATTGCTGCATAATACACTTTGAGATTATCAGAGAAACGGAACTGTGCACATCCTAGTGCCTTCATTGAGGTAATAATATGCCCGTTACTTCATTTTGCGGTATTAAACTACATTTTAGGCTTCAACTTTTTGTGGTCTATTCTTTTATGTGGGAAATATGAGATTAAGGCGAGATTTTTTTGGTAAAAACAGGTATACACATCCAACAATGTAAGGGTGAAGATGGTGGTGCTACTTCTGACTGGTACTTAGCATATTCTCAATGGTCGAGTTGGTAGTTGTATCAGCTTGTTAGTGTTTGTCAGTTTCTACTATATTGTCTTACAATTCTGTTTGTTGTAACTTTGGATAGATACGATTAGGTTAATTCATTTTTACAAATGTTTGGTCTGTAAATTTGAATTTGGATTTGGATTGGTGGCTTTAATTCTATAATGTTAACCGAGTCGGGTTTTCTTTTATTCACTTGTTACTTGAGTTGTAATGTAATGTAATATTTTTGTATGTAAGATGGATTGTGGATAATCAGATGTGATGTAGCTCTGTACAAGGTGGAAATCTTTTGACGCCAGAAAAAATAATTTTTTTTGCACTAGACTGTTTTTTAGTAACGATTATATCTGTTACGCTAAATGTTAGTAATGAAAGGGCCCCAAGCTTCATTAACATTTATATCCGTTAGAAATGAAATATTCCTGTGGACAACCAACAGTTGACTATCTGTTACAAAATAATTACCAATGAATATAATTGTTACTAAATTAATATACGTGATGAATATATCCGTTACTAAATCAATATACATAACGAATATATCCGTTACTAAATTTGCCTAAATGATTGTAACACCCCAAAGGTAACGGATATAAGCGTTAGTAAAAATATAAGTAACGATTATAATTGTTGCTAAACACCATTTATGGTGTAGTTATGAAATGAATGAAATAAATATAAAATATTTATTTGGTAAGATAAAATTGAATGATATGGTTTCGAATTAGGAATTGAGTGATTAGCAAGAATATGATGAGGATATGGGAGAATATATATAGTGACTAAAGTATAAGGTATTAAGGAATGATTTAATATAATGAAATCTAGAGAATAAGGAATGATTTGATATAATGAAAATGGAGGTATTTAATAGGGTGAAAATGGTAAGGATATATTGTGGTAGTTGCAATTATCCTTTATTGATTTCTTTTTAGAATTATCAATTCTCTCATATTTATTTCCATTCTTGATAACACAACACTACACCAGAAAAGGCGTTTACTAACGGTTATATCCGTTACTTATATTTTTACTAACGGTTATATCCGTTAGTTCTGGGCGCCACTCACTTTAGGCCAAATTTAGTAAACGGATATATAATTATCGATAATAATTTTAGTAACGGTTATATCCGTTACTAAAATTATTTGTGTAATGAATAGCCAACAATCCACGGCCCGATTAAATTTGTCATTTGTAACGGATATATCCGTTAGTAATGGATGTGGTCACTTGTTTACTAACTATTGTTTGTAACGGATATATCCGTTAGTAAGGGACATGGTCACTTGTTTACTAACTATTGTTTGTAACGGATATATCCGTTAGTAAACTGCAGCCACTAAAAAAAAATTGTTTTTTCTAGGTCAAATATTGTCCGCCATGCACATCTAGTCCACCATGCAGTCTTTGCTACTCATCACATTTACCATTTGGAAGGTCAGTGTCACCCAATGTTCCACAACCTCATTGTACGTGTTAGCTTCAAGCTTCAATTCACAAGTGAAGTAACCACAGATTGCAACCAAATGTATTGAATATAGATGAATTCCAAAAATGCTGGCAGATATTGTACAAGAAGCACAAACAGATGACACAAAAATAAGAAGTATAATAAGGAACAGTTGACAAAAAAAAATATATAATAGGTTTCTATAGTACATTTACAATTAAAATGAAAAAAGGCCATGACAAAATAGAGCACTTTTTAACTAGATCAACTTACATGTATAGTCACTTTAATTAAGTAGACCACAACAAAACTACCACTTCATAACACTCATAGTAATTGCAAATATCATCTTCAATTCATGGTGGCAAATCACCATTAGTGGAAACTACTTGTCAAAGATACAAATGATAGCATCTTATGTACTTACAGTGCTTCATTTCGATATGAAGCCAACCATTTACTAGAATGAGTATCCGTGGTGTAAAGATCCATATCCACTGTTCTCGGTTGTCCTTTTAGTGAAATCGATGCCTTGTAAAACTTGAACCTCACAAGCTTGGCATAAGTACGGACTTTGAAAAAATGAAGTTGTTCCATTATTGGAAGCGCCTTGTATCTTCAAAACTGAAGTAACCATATTGTTCAACGAGGCATGGGCTTATTTCTAAGAAAGATTTAAACATTATATAAGCATGTTGAGGGCGATGAAGGGAACCTCGCGGACCTGCTCCCTCTATTGCAACAAAGGTCAGTCCAGCATATACTTGACTCCAGCCACCAATCTAGATCACAAAGAAGAGAAAAGAAAAATGTTAGGCAAAAGATAATTAAAAGTTTCTTGTGTTTAACAATTGAAAAACCAAAGTTTCTCTATTATTAGACTAACCTTCCCATTGTCATACCAAGGATACCATTTGCTAAGGGTTGGCAACTCAAGAGCTCATCTTCAAGCCACTTCACAGAACTAACAACCTGCAGGGGAAATTTTAAATTGCAAACTCAGATCTGGAACCAATCGACCATGACGAACTGCATGACCATATAAAGGGGGAAAAAGGGCTAGATTCTAGAGCTGCCTGATCATATAAACTTACAAAGCATCCAATAGACAAACAGAGAGTAAAAAGATGTAGTTCTTCTAAGAGTTGACTCTAGGAAACTTCTAACAATTGGACTCGACAGGAGCTATGATATCAAATGAATACTTCTGCTCCAACTTACAAGGGGTGGGGTTCCTTGAGCAATACGCTGAACAACTACAGACCATTGAGTATTCCACATGTCGGGTCCAACCACAACTTGAAAAGTTGTTCCACTCATGCTGCCCACACTATCCAGTATTGTGGAAAACTTTGTTGGAAGCACAATTTTCTGTATTAGCGGCGGCGCCAAGCCAAAGAGAGCAATATAGAACCACAAGTTGCGAAATAATTTTAAAAGTGAAGGCTCCACAACTGCAGTGGGATCAAAATCCGAACAAATTTCTGCAATGGCAGGAAGTAGAGGCCCTAAAAAATCAGCTCCACTTCTGCAGGATAGTTATCAGTGGGATCAATAGCAGAACAAATTAAGAATGTCACTCTCGCCCCCAAAAGCAAACATATATTAGCATATGAAAAAGGAATAGCTAGCAAATTAAGAAGCCTCCTCCCTAATGCATAAATCAGTAGAATATACACTATGTAGTTGATGAACCAGATTAAGAACGTCGTTATATTTCTCAACAAAGAACAGATTCCTCCAAAATTGGAATTTCAGGTATTTTTCTTTAATCAGTTATCTCGATTGAAGTAGTAGACCATAAATTAAAGAAGAACTCTCCAACTTATTTTATAAAAAGTTATTTTATATAGAGAGTCAGTTTATCCTATTTACAAGATTTTCACCTTCCACTTTTGGACTCTGCAGCCTAACCCTAAAAACTGAAAGCATAAAGAGAGCAACGATGGTGATAGTCCAACCGCAATTTAGAACTTGAAAGACCACTTGCGATTAGAAGAAATCCTGCAGGAAGACTCTAGAATGTGATTGAACCAGTGAGCATCCATTGTAAAAAGAATAGGTAAGCACAGGAACAATACATGCAAGGTTGAAGTTTGTGAAAAAGACACTCCTAGATTAAATACAAACCTCCACACGTTCTGTAGTCGTTTCAGTTGTAAACATATGGAAACGAAAAATGAAGTCTTAGAGACAAACTTCAAACTATCAATAAGATTCTTAATTATCAAAAGAATACGAGACAAATTACATACTTGAAGGCGCAATAAACTAGGAGCTGAAGCGTCACCCTCTTCTAAGCTTTCAATAAATAATGGCAATACCATGTCTACCACTTCAGATTTATTAATAGAAACATTCAAATCATCAGCTAACAAGCATATTATGTTGAGCTGCACAACATGAATAGTCTGTTTCTCTTTCTTGTCCTGAAATAGCATAAAAGTGCATAAGAACACATTGATGTGAAATCAGTCAATAAATGCAGACATACAATAGTTGAAAGCCACAACCATATATAGATAGTATAACAACCTTATCCAAAACCAGCATGTACAAACTTGCACTAACACCTAAACAATATGAAATACGAGATAGCTAGCATTTTCTGGCAAAAATATGAGGATTCAAGCAATATTTGTTAGAAGGCCAGCTTAAGTTAGAGCATAATGTAAGAACTTATATAGTTTAGAGTATTTTATGTTCTAGAGCATAAGGTTTAGTCCCACATATGTCAAGTAAGTTAACTTTTTATGCTTTTGGTTTTTTTTTGTTGGCATCGTGATTATGTTTAGCTCCCAACACTAGGTGGAGACATAAACTGTGGGTGCGCAAGTCTGGAACTGGCCCATTGTCCGGAAGCAAGGCACCCACACCCGTCAAGCCGTACCAACACTCCCCAGAGACCGGAGGGACTCAAACCTGAAACCACCCTAAGCTGTGGTGTAATCCAAACCAGTTGACTCTTCATTCTCCTCCATAGATACAAAGAGAATGATGGTAAAAGTTTTGAAGAGACCAACTTCCAGTATAAATATATAAAAGGAAGTCAATTTGAGAGCTCAACTGCAGACTTTGAGGAGACCAACTTTCTAATAATAGCTTTCCTTATACTTTTGGCCCTAGTGAGCGGAACTTGAGCACATTCCTGATTCCTTCAACTCAGTTTTGGTGTGCTAATGTATTGTGTATAATTGTGGGATAGCATATGAGGACAGGAGTCTGTGGAGAATCGTCGTGTCAATTGTCGACCATCTAGTCCTACATATTTTCGATTGATTTACTTTATTAAGAAATCCCTCACAGGTCCCTAAATAAGTACTATATAAGATTCGCAAAGCCTAAGATTGGCCTCCATTCCCCATCACTTGGGGTTCATTCCAGTCAATACAGTTAATGTGGTGCGATCATAAATACAGTACACAAGTACACAATAGTATTTTATTCCTATTAACATTTATGAATCGACATAAACAATCAAAATTCAAAATACTAACCTCTTGTTCCTCATAATCATTCCTTTCGTGGATACTTGTAGTTAAACCCATTATAAAAGTCTCTACAGGACCTCGGTCTTGTTCCAACCATATTCAATTATCTCACAACTCATCCTTATGACACTTCCAAACATTGACCCTTCGCTGCCACCCCATGTATCCGCTTTGTTTTCAAAAAAAGTATGATTAAAGAAAGCTAATGAAAACTTACCACATTATGATTTAGAATCTCGTGTTTTAATTACCTGAGCACAAGCAGCCAACACAAGTGGTTTTAGACGAATAAGGAAAACTCGTAGCAGCTGACCCCCACAAGTGACAACAATCTTTGCTACTCCCTTGAGCAATGAACTAAATAGCTCTTCACAAACTCTAAGTTTTCACTGCCGTAGTATAAGCAAAGTTCTCGGCATCTACGAAAGCAATGCAAGTATCTCAAGAAGGATCTTCTTTGATGATTTGCCATCTAAATCAAAGGAAGCAAGACTTTTAATTTGCACCAAGGCTGCAGCTTGGTATCTGAACAACTTAAAAGTGATCCTAGCTTTTAGCATTGCCCGTCCTCTGCTTGATCCGTTTTCTTATCTACCCCAAACCAAAACAAGATACTTAAACTCTAAACTAAACAAGAAAGTTAGCACATCATTCTAATAAACAAACTAACAATGTACCTTTAGAAAAATCAATAACGATTGTAACCGCTTCTTAGAAACCATTCTAACTTGATCAAGGCGGCTCATGGTTAATCGGCACTTTATCCACAAGATGCCCAATCAATCTCAATGCAATCGCTTTGCTTCTCAAACTATCAAGCCCCTCTTCTTCTTCAAACAAAGTAAGATGTCATCTAAGCATTGCCACTCCTCCATCACTATTCCCAAAATTACCTCCCACTTGATCTACACTACTCCTCCAACCAATACTCCCATTCACTGAAGCCCCACTAGATGACGGTGTCTCCACTTCCCTCAAAACCGAATTACTCGAAAACCGTGACACATTACTAATAATCTCATTTCCCCCTGCCAACACAACCACACTATTAAAACTAGTCAATAAACACGTAACCAATCTCTCCGCATCTAAACTCCTAACCGGCGGACAATTATTCAACAATGCAATTTAAAACACCTTACCAATACCAATACCAACATCCTCACTACTATTAACAAAATGAACAAC
The DNA here is from genome assembly GCF_015680905.1 of Coptis chinensis. Classification (NCBI taxonomy): domain Eukaryota; kingdom Viridiplantae; phylum Streptophyta; class Magnoliopsida; order Ranunculales; family Ranunculaceae; genus Coptis; species Coptis chinensis. The sequence continues at coordinate 76,804,416 of NC_141463.1, read as the reverse complement.
ATTAATAACAATCTCACATACAAAACCCGCGAACTTCCTCCAAGAAAATCATGAATAATTGACTTCGCCTTTAACAATATAGCCTAAAACCCAGCTTCTCTAATCCTCTCATCTCCCATCAATTAATAGTACTATAGATTGTTGTTGATGTGTTTCAAACCTATTAACCCCAATTAGAAAAATGAATTAAAACCCCCTTAACAGTGAGAGGGAGAACCGACTGAGGAGCTTACCTAATTGAAGTTGTTCCAACTAAGAAACATGTTTCCAAACAACCACGTGAATTGAGAGAGAGAGAAATGATCTTTCAATGGAAAAAAAGTAATCTTTTTTTTCATCGAGAATCTAAAGTGAGAGATGCAACAGAAATTGAAGAAAAAAGATCGAAACCTTACCTCACTAACGTAACTAGGGTTTTCGGAGATAGAGAAGAAGATGCTTCAGAAAACAGGGTTATTCAGAGAGGGTTTTATGTTTCCTTAATAGCGAAAAAGGAGGCGAAATGGAAATTATAAGTGTTAGCCGAAAAATATTGCCCGCTTCTGATTTTCTTTCTCTTTTTAAATTTATTTAATTTCGTTTGGATCAATTTTCCCATTTGCTCACGGATATAAGTGTTAGCATATCCTAACCTAATCGTGAAACTATTAATAAATATTAATTATGGACTTTAAGTAACGCTTGTGGTCATAGGTAACGGATATATCCGTTACTTAATGCGTAACAGTTATTTCCGTTACTAACTAAAAATTTTCCCTGTTACAAAATAGCAGTTATGGTGTAGTGCAATTTATTATAGGGTTTATTCGTGATAACCCCCCATTTTATGACATGCTTTTGTGTTTACCCCCCAAATTTTGAATCATCACAAAAGTCCCCCCACTCCGTCTTCGCTCCGTTCAGAAATCATCTATATTTACTCTATTACCTAAAGTACCCTCGGGGTAAACACAAATATATATCACCAAATGATCATATCCCAAATGAAATTTCAAAATCTTTTAGTGTCAAAATTCCGATATTGAGTCGACTCATCATCTTCCACAATTGAAACCCAAAAACCAGCAAAGGAACCATCGCCTTTACCACCTCTGGAAGGCCTGATTACGGCTTTGGTATCTTTTCCGTCAAGCTTCCTTCAACACTTAGCAGAAACTTAATAGAAGAATTAACCGAACGACGTTTAACTAATGGTACTTCCAACAACTTCAATGGTCAGTTCATTGAAGAAAATGAAGGAACCATCACTTACATCTCTCTGAAAGAACCGGATCAGCCCAAATTTTCTTAACCCGAACTGTCACACCCCGAATTTCGACAGAATTCGGAAAAACATTATTTGTTCCCCGACTCTTCGATCTCCGAGGTGTGACGCACTCTCCACTTCCAAAAACCCATAAACAGTTTTAAAATATGCGGATAATTAAAACCAATAAAAATTTTAACTTAAACAACAGTCATCTTCATTACCAAAAACAATATACAAATGAAAATGCAAAAACATTGTCTAGACTGAAAAGCTATATCACCTCAAGGGAAAAACAAAACGTATCCGGAGATGTAACGCTAATGCAAACCACAAGCAGCAGCCACTTTTCTTCAACACTAAACCTGTCAAAACTTATCAACTATGTTCATTGAATGAACACACCCGATAAGCAAACATGCATGTCGTCAAAGATTATAAACAATCTTTGGTGTGAGTAGCCCTAAAATACAACATATAATTATACAAAATATATACATCCATAAGGCGTTAGTTCCTCCACCGAAGCCTTTTAACTTTCAACGACTAATATAACATCCTTAAGTTCAATAATCTAGGGTGTAGTTCCTCCAATCGGAGGCCTTTAACTTCCAACAACTAATACAACATACCATACGATAATAAAAGGCATTTAGTTCCTCCACGAGGCTTTTAGGTTCTAACTAAAATACTAACCAGCCAAATCATATACAATCATCTATCTAAAGATATATCATTAACAAACATATTACCATAATTATATTAATTAAGGTTTTCAATGTGTGTCCTAAAATCACGTCAGATCTATGTCTTTACCTAGTTTCCGGCTACCCTAATCGCGAACCCAAACCGAACATGTACATCCACATGCCTCCCCTTACATAATGAACCACTCCGTATGCGTAACTACCCCGAGCGGGATGCCGCGACACCGTAAATCCTCACACGGAAGCAATTATGTAAGTACGCCACTATTATTCGCAGAAAATATTGGCGATCATCGCTCTATTTTGGCGTAACGGAATAATCAAGTTAACTATTTATTTACGCCAGAGGTTAGCCGAAGGCCATTCATTTTAACTGAAACGCCGTAGGGTCGCCCAAGGCTATTCAGATTAACTCAAACGCGGTAAGGGCCAATCATGAGTTGTGGTAGTCGTTCTAGGATTTTCGTTATGTAATTTATTCAGGTGTCATACATTAATGACTCATAAACATTTCTACTATATCACGTGCAGGTCAATTACCTTATTGCACTAAGCCATAATATCTAGAAATATCTCAATTATATCTCATAGTCACTTTCATTCTTTCACGTGCCAATATATTATTGCACAACGCCACACTCCCGTGGGCAAATATTCACCAGTGCTATACTAGCATCTCACATATAAAATAATGGAGTGTATATACATTTCTCCAAGATATTGCATCAATATATTATAACGTATTATATCATGTCATGTCACAATGCTTCCACGTATCGCATACATACATTATTTATTATAACGATATTAGAATATAATGTCTCCTAACATCTCAATATCATCAATGTCAAAAATACACAACATCAAGGTCAAATCTTTTCTTAGATAATGACCACCAAATATATACTAGCTTCCCAAGACATTTTATTACTATATGTGTCCATATAATATACACATAAAACGTAGTACAATTAAACAAATCCATACCCACAATCAAAGCCCAATATGCTTTTACACACTACTCACGTCAAATCTAAATTAGATAATTTACCAACCAAGTTATACAATATCCGACAGTATTTTATTACTATATATATCCATATAAACAAACATATGAAAAACTGGAAAAATCAACATTCACAGTCAACGGTCAAAGTCAACGGTCAACAGTCAAAGTCAACGGTCAAAGGTCAACACCTCATGGTCAAGGTCAAACTCAACATGTCATGGTCAAAGCCAAACTGTCATCGTCAAAGTCAAAGGTGAAAGTCAACCGTCCATGGTCAAAGGTCAAAGTCAACCATCAAAGTCAACGGTCGATGGTCAAAGTCAAACTGTCCTAGTCAAAGTCAAACTGTCATCGTCAAAGTCAAAGGTGAAAGTCAACCGTCCATGGTCAAAGGTCAAAGTCAACCGTCAAAGTCAACGGTCGATGGTCAAAGTCAAACTGTCCTAGTCATAGTCAAACTGTCGTTTCCATATTCGACAGGTCTAGGGTCATAGCCATAGTTCATGGCTAAGGGCAAAGGTGCATGGCTCACGGGCTCGTGACTAAGGTAATGGTTCGGACCCAACTGGCCAAACCCAAACCTTAAAACCCGAAAGTCTAAAGTCCACTTATTTATTCTGCCTGACCCAATTGGATCTATTTTAAGTCCTATGGACTGGCCCAAGCAATATTAGAAACGGCCCAAAAACTTATACTGAACTAGCCCAAAACAGTTAAGTGGATTCGCCCCAAACACTTTAATATAAACTGGTCCACAAAACAAAGGCTAAAAAGAATTGGTCCAACACAAAACTGATGTGGTCCTAATTTAAAAAAAAAATAAGATCGGCCCAAACAAAATAACCAAGGCCCAAAACTAAAACAAAAAGGAACTGGCCCAAGTAAACAACCAAAATCGGGCCCAAAGACTTAAACCAAATTGGTCCAACTTAGTTAAACTGGTCCGGCCCAAGCCCCAGGCCCAAACCGAAATCACTGTTCATCATCTCCTTCAATAGTTTCTCACCACCACCAAAACCGACCGCCACCACCACCACCACTAATCCCTCTTCACACACATCGGTTTTACACTAAATGAAAAACCCAACAACATTTGTTAACACAAAAACCCCAAATCATCAAATTCCCATACTCCCTCAAAACTAGATCTAGGAATTTCGGCCACCATTAGAGCTTGTTCCAAGCTCAAATCGACAGCCCTCACACCCCTCAATCAAACCTCAACCACCAACACTCCATTACAAAACGCAACAACCAAAAACCGTTCCACTAAACATTTACTGGCGGTTTTCTCCAGCCGCCATTAACGAGTTCTCCGAGCTTCATCGCCCTAGCTCTCCAAAGACCCAATCGGCCGGTCAACACCACTCCACCAATGTCAAACTCGACAGCACCCAATCCACCCCGACGGTTTAACCATCGATTTCAATCTCGACAGTTTAAACACCCATATCAACCAACAAACACCCCAAACCACAGTTCAAACATACACCACCACAGTATGGGTTCAAAACCAAAACCAGGAGAGTTCAAATACTAGACCTGATCGATTTTCTCTTTTGGGTTTGGCGAAGCCATTTACGCCCATCAAGCTTCGACAGTTAAAGTCGAATATTCAAGTCTCAACAGTGTTTTTCTAAAGACAGTTTAACCAAAATCTAAACATATCGACAGTAACATACGTAAATACTAAACAGATGCAAAATCACAGTTCTAGTAGTGGTGAGAGTTAACTCTACTCACCTGTCTTAACAGCTCCACGAATTTCTCCGAGTCCGAGCCGTCGCGCTCCACCCTCCAGAAATCCAGCTTTCATGCACTACCTCCATTTTTAATATATTATTATTTTTATGAACCCTATTTTCTAGAAAAAATGTTTATATACTTGGGTCCGAAACCCAAGCCCAACACAAACTTCGGGCCCAAAACCAGCCCACGTGATCCCGAAGTCCAATCCGAATTTAATTTTGAAAATAAAATAATTTAATTAATTAATAAAATAGAAAAATACGTATTTAAAAATACGGGCGTTACAGCTATACACATCTCAAAATAATCTCGTCCCGAGATTCGGAAGTAAAGCTATACGAACAAAAACGTTGGTTATTAACTTATAACCTATACAAGAATGCAGGTTGATTAAACTTAAACAAGATAACAGTGGTATTAATTATTTTTAAATAATACCCGAATATATATCCTCATGCCATTACAAAACCTATTATAGTTTAGCTGTCTATATTAAAACAAATTATTACTGTCACTTAAATACAAGATAAATATATCATATCTTTTTAGCATGCAGTTTCTTGACACGTAGCAAACTCTACGAAAAATAATATTCTACTTAACTAATCAATAATATGGGGTAAGTTCATCCCTGTATAAAACATTATGAAGTTTTCATTATCATGCATAAAAGAAAATTAGTGTACTGATATACTTAAAATAAAAATTACTCATGTCATTGATACTACAATAAAACTTTATATTTACTTTAGTCATGCCCTCAGAAATATTAAATTTAAAACAACCCTTGAATCCTAATTCATGCTTGCAACTGGATCAAATATAGCACGTATTAAAAAAAATAATTTTTCATATTCCTCTATCGAAATCATATAGACTGAAGCAAAACAATTTAGAATAAATACTCGAATATGCAAAAATCATGTGAAACTAATTTAACGATATTAATCAATCATATAATACGGTAATAGTTCACCTATATACAATAATATAAAAATGTGTATACGCTAAGTATACACCTCTCAAAGAATACACGTGTATACGCAAGTATACACTTCTCAAAAGAACACACGTGTATCGCAAGATACACATCTCAAAAGAATACACGTGTATCGCAAGTATACACGCCTCCAAAAAGAATACTGCGTGTATACAGGTATACACATCTCAAAAAGAATACATTATATATTTTATCATTATATTCAATCTATTTCTAACTAATCACCTCTAACAGATTAATCTCTTTATACTTTAAAATACTATTCATCCATTAACGGTAATACGAGTGAGGCGAGATAGTTCCTCCAACACCGAGGCAATTAGTTCCTTACTCAATCGTACAACCATCGATAATACAACTCATTCAATATAGATTAAAAATATATCATTATTTCTTGAATAATATCATACCACTCAAATACAAAGTTCCGCGGACATGTGGTCATACTTAATCCATACTCCATTGAAAATGAACACAAACAATAAAACAAGATTATAACAAGACACATCATTCTTATCAAATCCATTAATATTTAACATATTACAAATATAACCACTCTCATATGATAAGAAAAAAATAAAAGCATCTCATATGCACTCCACGGAGTAACTAATATAAATATACATTACATCGCAAACAAATCAAGAGAAATATTGACTCTCTTTATTTCTATATCTATTTTATTTTCTTTGTAAAAATAAAACAACTAGCGGAAATAGTTTTGAAAATAATACTTCTTAAACACTACCCATAAACTACACGATCCGAGAATCACCTAGACTCACCTAAGTCTAAGCTTTAACCAAATGCTTTCGATACCAAATCGTCACACTCAATTTCAATTGAGCGGAAAAACATTATTTGTTCCCCGACTCTTCGATCTCAGAGGTGTGACGACTCTCCACTTCCAAAAACCCATAAACAGTTTTAAAATATGCGGATAATTAAAACCAATAAAAATTTTAACTTAAACAACGGTCATCTTCATTACCAAAAACAATATACAAATGAAAATGCAAAACATTGTCTAGACTGAAAAAGCTATATCACCTCAAGGGAAAAACAAAACGATCAGGAGATGTAACGCTTTAATGCAAAACCACAAGCGCGACCACTTTTCTTCAACACTAAACTCAAAACTTATCAACTATGTTCATTGAATGAACACACCCCGATAAGCAAACATGCATATCGGTTGAAGATTATAAACAATCTTTGGTGTGAGTAGCCCTAAAATACAACATATAATTATACAAATATATACACAAATCCATAAGGCAGTTAGTTTCCTCCAATCGGGCTTTTTAACTTTCAACGACTAATATAACATCCTTAAGTTCAATAATCTAGGCGGTAGTTCCTCCACCGAGCGCTTTTAACTTCCAACAACTAATACAACATACAGCGATAATAAAAGGCATTTAGTTCCTCCACGAGGTTTTAGGTTCTAACTAAAATACTTAACCAAACCAAATCATATACAATCATCTATCTAAAGATATATCATTAACAAACATATTACCATAATTATATTAATTAAGGTTTTCTTTCGTGTCCCTAAAATCACGTCGTATCTATGTCTTACCTAGTTTCCGGCTACCACAATTGAACCCAACGAACATGTACATCCACATGCCTCCCTTACATAATGAACCACTCCGTGCGTAACTACCGGCGGGATGCCGCACACCGTGTAAATCCTCACACGGAAGCAATTATGTAAACGCCACTATTCGGCGAGAAAATATTATGCATCATCGTTCTATTTTGGCGACGGAATAATCAAGCCACTATTATTCGCGGGGGAGGACGCCGAAGGCCATTCAAATTTTAACTCGAAAGCCCGAAGCGCTCAGGGCGCCATTCAGATTAATCAAACGCCGGATGGCCAATCACATGAGTTGTGGTAGTTAGGGTTCAGGATTTTCGTTATGTAATTTATTCGGTGTCATACATTAATGACTCATAAACATTTCTACTATATCACGTGCGGTCAATTACCTTATTGCACTAAGCCATAATATCTAGAAATATCTCAATTATATCTCATAGTCACTTTCGTTCTTTCACGTGCCAATATATTATTGCACAACGCCACACTCAGGTAAGGCAAATATTCACCGATCTTTATCTTAGCATCTCACATATAAAATAATGGAGTGTATATACATTTCTCAAGATATTGCATCAATATATTATAACGTATTATATCATGTCATGTCACAATGCTTCCAATGATCGCGATACATTATTTATTATAACGTATTAGGAATATAATGTCTCCTAACATCTCAATATCATCACGTGTCAAAATACACAACATCAAGGTCAAATCTTTCTTAGATAATGACCACCAAATATATACTAGCTTCCACAAAGATTTTATTACTATATGTGTCCATATAATATACACATAAAGCGTAGTACAATTAAACGGTCCCGCCCACAATCAAAGCCCAATATGCTTTACACACTACTCACGTCAAATCTAAATTAGATAATTTACCAACCAAGTTATACAATATCCGACATGATTTTTTATTACTATATATATCCATATAAACAAACATATGAAAAAACTGGAAAAATCAACATTCGGTCAACGGTCAAAGTCAATCGGTCAATACCAAAGTCAACGGTCAAAAGGTCAACACCTCATGGTCAAGGTCAAACTCAACATGTCATGGTCAAAGCCAAACTCATCGTCAAAGTCAAAGGTGAAAGTCAACCGCCCATGGTCAAAGGTCAAAGTCAACCATCAAAGTCAACGGTCGATGGTCAAAGTCAAACCGTCCTAGTCAAAGTCAAACCGGCCATCGTCAAAGTCAAAGGTGAAAGTCAACCGTCCATGGTCAAGGTCAAAGTCAACCCGTCAAAGTCAACGGTCGATGGTCAAAGTCAAACCGTCTAGTAATATAGTCAAATTTGTCGTTCCATATTCGACAAGTGTCAGGGTCATAGCCATAGTTTCATGGCTAAGCGGCAGGTCGTGCATGCGCTCGCGGATTAAGGTAATGGTAATGGACCTAACCGCCAAACCCAAACCTTAAAACCCCGAAGTCTAAAGTCCACTTATTTATTCCCTGGTCAATCTAATTGGATCTATTTTAAGTCCTATGGACTGGCCCAAGCAATATTAGAAACGGCCCAAAAACTTATACTGAACTAGCCCAAAACAGTTAAGTGGATTCGCCCCAAACACTTTAATATAAACTGGTCCACAAAACAAAGGCTAAAAAGAATTGGTCCAACATTAAACCGGATGTGGTGGGCCCACTTAAAACAAAATAAGATCGGGCCCAAACAAAATAACCAAGGCCCAAAACTAAAACAAAAAGGAACTGGCCCAAGTAAACAACCAAAATCGGGCCCAAAGACTTAAACCAAATTGGTCCAACTTAGTTAAACTGGTCCGCCCAAGCCCCAGCCCAAACCAAATCATCGTTTCATCATCTCCTTCAACGGTTTCTCACCACCACAAAAAACCGACCGGCCACCAGCCACCACTAATCCCCTCTCTCACACATCGGTTTTACACTAAATGAAAAACCCAACAACATTTGTTAACACAAAAACCCCAAATCATCAAATTCCCATACTCCCTCAAAACTAGATCTAGGAATTTCGGCCACCATTAGAGCTTGTTCCAAGCTCAAATCGACAACCTCACACCCCTCAATCAAACCTCAACCACCAACACTCCATTACAAAACGCGACAACCAAAACCGTTCCACTAAACATTTCATGGCGGTTTTCTCCGGCCATTAACGAAGTTCTCCGAAGCTTCATCGCCCCTACTCTCCAAAGACTCCAATCGCGGTTCCAACACCACTCCACCAATGTCAAACTCGACAAAGACCCAATCCACCCCGACGGTTTAACCATCGATTTCAATCTCGGCAGGTTTAAACACCTATATCAACCAACAAACACCCCAAAACCACAGTTCAAACATACACCACCACAAGATGGGTTCAAAACCAAAACCAGGAGAGTTCAAATACTAGACTGATCGATTTTCTCTTTTTGGTTTTGGCCATTTACTTTCATCAAGCTTCGGACAGTTAAAGTCGAATATTCAAGTCTCAGCGGTGTTTTTTCTAAAGGCAGTTTAACCAAAATCTAAACATATCGACAAGAATGAGGCGTAAATACTAAGCGGATGCAAAATCAGTTTCTAGTAGTGGTGAGAGTTAACTTCTACTCAATTGTCTTAATGACTAATTTAATTTCTCCGAAGTCCGAGCCGCCAAGGGCTCCACCCTCCGTAAATCCGGCTTTCATGCTGCCTCCATTTTTAATATATTATTATTTTTATGAACCCTATTTTCTAGAAAAATGTTTATATACTTGGGTCCAAACCCAAGCCCAACACAACTTCGGCCCAAAAACGTGCCCACGTATCCCGAAGTCCAATCAATTTTTAATTTTGAAAATAAAATAATTTAATTAATTAATAAAATAGAAAAATACGTATTTAAAAATACGGGCGTTACACGAACTGAAAATCCAGAACCCGAACAACTCCAAACCATACGAGAAAGCCTTTTTCATGATCGTCCTGTTATTAAAAACGGTCGTTTGATATACGTGTCAGCTCATAAAAAAAACCCGATGTAAGTTTCAAAAGCCTGGTTCGCAGGCCATCAATGAAGTTGAGTAACCTAGAGAGGGTCAACTGCGAGTTCTGCGAATTAAGGAAAAAAAGACATTTACAATTAAGCAAACTATAATGTATTTTGGAGATGTATAATCTATGTAGTACTAGTGTGAGAGAGTCCTTATTAACTCACCTGATTGTTTCCTTCATATCTGGTTTCTTCTGAAGTTGTCCTGTCTTGCAACTCAACACTGCAATCAATGTCCGAAATCACAAGTATCGACCAGTTTGCTGTAGATACTGGAAAGCTCCATATCATATACATTGAAGTTGACCCGAGGTTGCTAGTTCAGTTGGATTTGTTGTGCTTAGGGTTTGCTGGTTGAGGAAGAAGATGAGGGCGAGGGTGATCATATACACCCGGTTGTTGTTTAGTTTTAGTTTTAGTTAGTTGGGCTTGGGCCGATTTCTTTTAGTTTGTATTTACCTCCGAGGGTACTTTAGGCAATAGAACAAATATGGATGATTTCTAAACGGGGCCAAGACAGAGTGGGGGGACTTTTGTGATGATTCAAAATTTGGGGGGTAAACACAAAAGCATGTCATAAAATGGGGGGTTATCACGAATAAACCCTTTATTATATTCCATGAACTCTCACTTATTGATTCTTTAAATTATTCTATTTGGCTCATGGGCTCGGATTTTGGTTGGGCTTTGATCAACAATCTTTAGAAAATATTAAACCAAATTAATATAACATATTTTGTATGAGACTTTTCCAAAGACATGCACATATATGCAAATAATCTTTTATGACAAAAAAATGTACATAATGCTATGGAATAAAACAAATGTATGGTTTTACATTAAAAATACGCAATTAAGCATAAATGATATATATTACAAAGTGCCTATAAAACTATATATAAAATATATAATTTTAGACACTTATCAAGTATAATCTATATTCTCATACATCATGTCCTCTCTATGCCTATAATCGGTGTACACGTCTAAGTCTCTCTTCACAACTTGCCGCATTTGTTAGTGAATTGGTTCATTTTTTTTTTCTTTATTAAGAGAACGAGTTACAACTTTTAAAATAATAAGTGGGTTACTATAATATTTCATTATTAAATATAAATATTAGTATGTATGTGAGTCTGCCCAACCTTTGTGAGCTTACTTTCTTCTTCATCATTATATAAAAGTTTCCCACTGCCCTTCTCCGCTCTTTCATCCTTCCTATTAAAATGTTTCAGATGGTGTGTGAGAGATAATCTAATGCATAACATCCTCCGCTCTTTCATCCTTCATATTAAAATGTTCCAGATGGTGTGTGAGAGATAATCTAATGCATAACATTTCATGATGCTTTACACTAAATGTCAGGGTCGATCTCCATGCACGGACTACTGTCGACCACGTTTTTTATGGAATGACCTTGCTAATTTTTTCTTCTCCCCAAGTTTTTTGCTTATTATTTTTAGACTTCTCCCCCCCTAGACTCATAGTAGAACCGAGTCCACTAGTGTTGACCGTGATTTTGTTGTTTTAGTCATGTGAAATGTCCCAAGTACCCTTTCAGACCTAAAATTACCTAAATATCTACTTGACTTTCCAAGATTAAAATGGGAGTTAGTGACACGTTTTCAAGATCTCATGGACAAAAATCAATGACTACGATTTAATCAAAACAAAACATTCATTGTGATCTCTTTTGTGCCATTTGAGATCGATCCTAATTCATCTTCTTTTTTATCTTTCCAAAACTTCTCATCATGAATTTCCAATTCGACTTCATTTTCAAATTTGATATTTGTATCAACAATAATTAGAATAATTGGACACTAGAGTTTTTCTAGATGGAGGCATATCCGGTCGCAAACAACTTTGTTCGCATTCATAATCACAAATTTGGCATTTTAGATACGGATGCGTCACAACACTCGGTCTGCCATGCGGGGGGTTTTTTTTTTTCGATATTCTTGGCAACACTCCAAATGGTGTGTGGGGTTTTTTGGGTTTACATATTCACCACTTTTTATAGCAAAAAATATATTTTAATACTTAAAATCTAAAATGAGACCCACCTAACCAAAATACATCCCATTTTGTTAGAAAATAAAATTTTAAAATATTTAAATACTAAAATAGGTCCAGTTTGTGGATTTCAGTTTGCCTCTCATCACCTCGAGTTACGCCCAATTTGGGAACACAAATTGTCAAACTTGTTCACATAATTCAACAATTTGTGAACACTGCCTAGAGATGCTCTTAATTTTCTATTTAGTTTTTACGGGGTTTAATCCAACTTAACATGGTTATCATGTCTCGAATTGAAGATTAATAATTTTTTTCTTATTATTACCTACAAAATTTGGCTTTTACCCCTAGCCTAATGGGAGGTGGTGGTGTTGTTGGAAGTTTTTAATAATTAGTTCTTAAAATGTAGAGTTGGGGGATACTACTAATTTGTGTAAATACAGTGAAGGGGTAATACTAATATATATATTTTTTTAGAAATCAATCATTAGATTAAGTCCATGAGATGGTGACATGTGTTTTGGTGTTGTTAGGTTCCTCAAATACAAAAGCAAACCCAATGATCACCGATAGGAGTTTGATATATTGACTCCATCCTAGGTAATTAAGCTTGTTCTTATGCAATATTTCCTTCTCCGAGGGTTTGCGTGGATGACTGATTGCTGCTATGTAGATCACCTGGAGGCCCTTTGGAGATAAGCCTTATGCTGCTAGGCTAGTTGTAGCTATATCTTATCGAGTCAACCACATGTGAAACAACTACAACCATTCAACATTGTTGAGTATCCACCCCCACCCTGGAAACTACACATCTCAAGAAATGGTGAAAATTGTGCCATTGGATTAACTTGATACGATGGGGACACAAGTCACTAACTCTCCTTTATTTAAGTCATTGGATTGAGTTGATAGGATGAGGACATGTGCCACTAACCCCCTCTTTGTTTAAGCCATTGGTTTAAGTTGATAGAACTAGGAGACATGTCACTAACTCTCACTTTGATATTGGAAAGTCAAGTGGGTATTTAGATAATTTTAGGTATAAAAGAGTGTTTAGGGCATTTAACATGACTGGAACAACAAGATCACAGTCAACCTTGGTTGACTTAGTACTGTTGTGAGTCTAAGGAAAGAACTCTAGAAGCAAAGAACTTGGGGGAGGAGTGGGTCGTTTTAACCTGTCTTTTCTTTAACTCTCAAGCATTGGCATATACTGCTTTCCACAGTTTGCTTTGCTCTGAAGCTAGATCCATTTCTGGGCTTATCTTGGACTCACATGTGCACTATAAGAGTTGGGCTTCCAATTTTGTACCCTATATATAAGGACTTATGAATAGACCAGGGAGATTCGGAGATAGGCCCAATACCCAATTGATCTTTGCCTGGTGAAAAAAGTTGCCGGTCGAGAAGGCATGGTTCTCACTTTGAAGAATTCTTATTTTAAGATTTTTATTTATCCAATTGTTACATCAGTTGGTAAGCAACTAAGCATTCTTATTTTAAGATTTTTAGTTATCAATAAGAAAGTTCAGTCTTTAATGCCATAAAGAATTTAAGATGTTAATATAGAATATATGTTAGTTTTACACAAAACGGACATAAACACACCTTCACGCTAGAATGCAAAAACTTCCAACCATCGGCCACACTCTTTGATTTTGATGTAACAATTGTTTTGTACTTTTGTTGACCTAATCTAATCATTAACAAGCTTTGAGCACGTGCTTCGCACGTAAGCAGAAACACAAAATGAGTGGGACCTAATTGAAAAAAAAAAAACAAAATAAAATAAGAAAAATGGGGACAAAAACTAGTTGTTGGAGACCTCAATCTGGCCTGAATCTGGACTGATCAACAACATAGGTTATGATTCTAGAGCTCTAAGGTTCTCTGATATGACGATCCTGTTGGTCTGGTCTCCTCTGGAGTGTATCAAATGGAATAAGAAGAAACACTGGTCAAGAGGTATTGGAAACCAAGACGATTCATCTAAGGTCAAAATCCCATGCACCGATCTTAGGCAGCGAATCCAAGTGTTCCCTATCTCAATAGTGTCCCCTCTCTTCTTACCCATCGCCCAAACTCCATCTGATCACCCAACTGGTCATCTTGACGGTCCCAAATACTATATCTCAACCTCCCCTCCTCTAGATTATCTAGCCTTTGTATGCTCTGTATCTAATGATTACTCCTATTTTGACACCGGATCTCATTTTTTTAGTATATATGATCTCTACTCTGTATACTCTGCACATATTTCTGACTTTGACCTTCTTGATTTACACAAGAATTCCTACCTTGGTCTCCTTTTTTTATTGCAGGTGGTCATCTTAGCTGCTGATACTAAGCTCTTCAAAGGCATATCTTTCTCCAAAAGAAAAAGAGAAACTAAGCTAGTTAGTCACATCAAAAGAGAGATCTATCCCCTCCCATATAGGCTACCTGAACCAAGAATGACTACACAACACCAGTCACTTCCTCTGCTCTCAGAACTCTCATCAGATATTCATATCAGAAAAACAATCATGGTTAACTCCTCCCTAAGCTTACCCACTCGTTAAAACACATCAGCCCCCATCTAATCCCCCTACTTATATACCATATCCATCTATTACCTTTTTATATATATGTTATGGATAATCTTCTTCATACCCTCTCACAATCTCTCATTCTCGGTAACACTGAAACCGAAAGTAGAGAACTTAATTTAGTCATGGATATCCCAAGAAACCTCTTACTTCAATCTCATGCTAGATGGACAACCTCTTTGATCGGAAAGCTAGTCTCGGATCAAGAACAAAACCCAAATGAAGTTCTTCATGCTATCCGATCAAAATGGAAACTCAAGAAAAAGCTTGATATAGTGGTGGTTAATGGAAATCTTTTCATCCTCCGTTTTGAAAAAGAAAATGATAAAAATAAGATCTTGAATGCACAACCATGGCAAATGTTAGGATATCTCCTGGTTCTTAAATCCTACAGCCCTGAACTTGCACCCAGTGATATCAACTTTGATCAAGCCCCATTCTGGATCACTTTTGGTGGGCTTCATCTTGAGCATCAGATGCCAGTCTTCATAGAACAAATCTCCTCTACAGTAGGCAGATTCCTGGAAATCTATCCAGCTGATGATTCACCCAGAGACGCCGAAGGGTACCGAGCAAGAGTTATGGTGGACCTGCGTAACCCACTTCGACAAGGACATCTAGTTCCAACGGTAAATCATGGATCGGTGTGGATCACCTTCAACTATGTGGGCATCCCTTTCCGAAATTGCAAAAATTGCTTCAGGTTAGGACATGATACGTACAGCTGCAGCATGGTTCCTCCACCACGCCTCAATAATGTTTTAGCAGTTCCACCACCGGAACAAGAGATTATGCTTCTAGATGGACATTCTACTCCAGCAGAGATAAAGGTCCCACATATTCAGTACCAAAAAAAGAATAATGAAGAAGACCGAAATCATCATCTAGCTCTCTTTGGGGGAGAGGCTATTGTTGTTCCAGCAATCACTACTGATGCAACTGAGATTACTCGGGTCTTGCGGGGTTCCTCGTCATCTGATGGCTGTACCTACTACGACCCAAACAAGGAGAATAAGACACGTTTAACTCTCGGATCTGCCCTCCCATATGGACCTGAACCTATTGGCCCAATCCTGGGAACATGCTCCAACCAGGCCATACACCAACAGATTATCTCCATCTTTGGGCCTGATCCAACAAATTCATCCCCAATCAACATCAACATCACAAATCAAAGCACTCATAATCATCATATCTCCTTCACCGATCTCACTCTCCCACCACCCCCAAAGACTGCGGACATAACCCTACCACCACCACCTATCTATCCAAATATCATATCAAAATCTCGCAGACAAAATAAGGGAAAATGTATCTTTATTGAACCCAAAGACAAACCTCTGAAGAAAAGAAAAATTGCAACCCCCAAAAAAATAGAAAAAGAATCAGCAAATCAAAAAAACAAAAAGCTCAAATCATCAACTGAGGATTCCCCTTATATTCCATCATCCCTTGTTACTGAAGCTAGCATAGAAGTGAGATCTGATGCTCAAAGTACAAATCCATCCCTCCCTCCACTCCGCATCTCAGACTTCCCCATTGAACACATCTGGGAATTAATCACAAATCCGGAGGTCAATCGTCTCTTGCTATCACAAGGAGTGGTGCTCCATTCCCTCTGGGGAGGGGAAAAGTGGAATAATGAACAAGAAAACTCAGATGTCATGCGAAATGAAGAAACTATGGTGGATGCTAATCAGATCCACCCCCAAATGCAACCTCCTCCTTCCATTTTTGATTTTGAAATCTTGGAAGAAGCTACTCTCAACCCATCATATCCTGTTGAAACAAGCAATTCTGGATCTCTCTCTTTGGGAATAGATATGCCTGGATCTTATGATCAGCTGCAGGAGGTGGTCACTGCTTCTTTTCTCCATGAACAGGTAGTTTATTCATGTCTTGCCATGTTTAGTTACCACTCTATCACTAACTCATCTTTGTTATATACCTACTCATCTCTTATCCAGGCTCCTCTATCCTATTATTCTTTTAATATAGATCTATGTACTACCTGCTCTTTCACACCTCACTCAGTTTCTTTTAGTCTATGTGTATCTTTCTGTCTTTATATGTGGGACAATTCATCTCCTCCTCTTTTAATCTCATCTCTTATTATAACATGTTTCTGTTACATCTTTTTAGTTTTCATCAATCTCAAAGTTGGTTGGTATGTATATTTGTATGATATCAGTTATCATTATATCTGTTGGATTTTATCTGATTGGTGGTTAGTGACTGGACCAGAACAGTCTCCAGTAGTGGTCATATGAAGACAATCAGTTGGAATTGTAGAGGGTGTGGAGGTCAATCCACTATTAGGCAAATAAAAAACCTTATATCTAAGGAGAACCCTGATATTATTTTCCTATCTGAAACAAAATCCAAATCACAACACATGCAGTATCTTTCTAACATTCTCAACTACCCCTTCTTTTTCTCTATTCCTGCTATTAATTCTGGAGGTCTCTGCCTCATGTGGAAAGCGGGGGCTCCATGTTAATATTCTCAACTCTTCTCTAAACCATATCACTACTTCTATCACCTATGGTAATCTCCACATTCCATGGACTGCATGTTTCTTCTATGGAAGTCCCTACAAACCAAAAGACAACGGTTGGAATCCCATTAGACGCTTAAGCTCATCTCAACAACCCATTCTCATCATTGGAGATATGAATATCATTCTATCAGCTGAGGAACAACAAGGGGGTAGGGATTATGAATTCATAGATGGTTATCCAGCTCATGATATCATTAGAGACCAAGGCTTGTTAGACCTAGGTTTCAAAGGTTCCCCTTTCACTTGGTCTAATAAAAGAGTTGCTTCTTGATAACATACAAAAAGATTGGACAGAGCTCTCTCAAACTCAGAATGGCACCTTCTCTTCCCAAATGCTACTTTCCATCATCTTCCAGCTATTGAATCTGATCACTGTCCTATTCTTCTTAATACTCACCCCACATCTCTATCAACTGCCACTCCTTTTAAATTTCATCACATGTGGATAGATCACCCTGACTATTCTGACATCATATCTATGGCCTGGCATAGGGTCCCACTTACTCTTCATCCATCCCTACACTCTGTCTCTAAACACCTTGCTTCCACCAAAAAAGCTCTCAAAATTTGGAACCAGTCCACTTTTGGAAATATTTTTCACCAACTCTCTTTATTAAACAATAAAATTGCTTGCATTCAATCCAAAGCTCCTTCTAAAGAGAATGTTAACTTGGAACATAAAGCCCTTTCTGATCTTGAACATCTCCTTGCCAGTGAAGAAAATTTTTGGAAGCAAAAATCTAATGACAAAGACATCCTTGAAGGAGATCGGAATACTAAATACTTCCATATTAAAACTCTGAGACATAGACACTTTAATAAAATTGTGACTATTAAAAACTCCGATGGGGTCCAGGTCTCCACCCACTCGAGATTGGTTCCACTTTGTTCTCTCTCATTTCAAATCTATCCTCTCTGACAACCTAGAGGGTAACATTCAACCCATTCAAAATCTCTTCCCTAAATCTATCTCCTTCAATGATAACAATGTTATTCTTTGCCCTGTTACTATTGAAGAGGTTAAAGAGGTTATCTTCAGTATCGGAGGCCTTAATGCTCCCGGTCCTGATGGCTTCCCAACCATCTTCTACCAAGATTCTTGGGACATTGTGGGGCATGATGTTCATAAAATGGTCAAAGATTTTTTTTTCCTGAAGGTCACTCTCTAGAACACATAAATCACACTAACATTGCTCTTATTCCCAAGATTCCCAACCCAGCTAATTGCAGTGACTTCAGACCCATCAGTCTTTGTAATATCTCCTATAAGATCATCTCCAAACTTCTTTCAAAAAGAATAAAAAACAGTGTGTCTAAGTGCATCTCTCCTTTTCAAAGTGCCTTTGTTCCCAATAGGCAGATCACTGACAATATCATCATGGCTCATGAGATCATGCATACTCTTAAACATAAGAAAGGTAAGGATGGGCTTATGGCTATTAAGCTAGATATGTCAAAGGCTTTTTGACAGAGTTAAGCGGAAATCTCTTCTTCACACCCTTACATCCTTAGGGTTTCGATTATAAAATTGTCCACCTCATTCATCAATGCATCACCCTCCCTCATTTTTCACCTTTAATCAATGGAAACCCTTTTGGTCACTTTAAGTCTTCTAGAGGTCTTCGTCAAGGAGACCCTCTCCCCTATCCTTTTATCCTTTGCATGGAAGTTTTGTCTAGGATTCTCGCAACAAAAAATAGAGGAAAATAATCTACATGGCATCTCTATCTCCAGAAAGAGTAGTCCTATCTCACACTTGCTTTTTGCTGATGATGCATTCATTTTCTGTAGGGCCAATCTAGATGACACTAGAGCACTCCTAGATGCTCTAAAGACCTTCTGTTCCATCACTGGTCAGGAAATCAACTTTGAAAAATCTGGGGTACATTTTAGTAAGAACACTGGTCCTGATATTGCTTTAGACATAAGACACCTGCTTAACATGAGAAGTATTCATATTGGTGAAAAATACTTGGGGTCTCCTTTATTTTTAGGACAACCTAAGTCTGTGATTTTCAATGGTCTTATCACTAAAGTCAACTCTAGGATAGCAGGTTGGAAGAGTAAGTTGCTCTCCCAGGCAGCAAGAACTATACTCATAAAATCTATCTCCTCTGCTATTCCGGTCTTTCACATGAGTACTTTCTTACTGCCAAATAATGTTACTAACACCATTAATGCTCTACAGAGTGACTTTTGGTGGGGCACAGGAAATGGTAAATCTAGACCCTTATATCTTAAAACTTGGAATTCTATCTGCCAGTCAAAAAAAAATGGAGGTCTAGGTATCAGAAATATGGAATTGGACAATAAAGCTCATCTAACTAGAACTTTCTGGTACATTGTTTCTAATCCCTCTTCTCTCTTATTTCAACAGTTGAGAGGTAAGTACTTTAACTCTTCTGTAAATATGCTGAATAGTGAACTCAAACCAGGTTCTTCTTGGTTCTAGCAAGGTATGCATCATATTAAATCCCTCATTGTTGATAACTCTATGTGGCAAGTTGGTTTGGGGAACAACATTCATATTTGGAAGGACTCCTGGATTCCAGGGAGTCCTAAGGGTCAGGTAACATCTCTACCACCTCCTTACCATGACTCTAAGTATGTGTCTGATCTCATTTTACACTCCTCTAGAAGTTGGAACATCCCTCTTCTCAACTATCTCTTTGACACACACACTAGTCAGTTAATTCAAAATATTTATCTTTCAAAGTATCAATTAGAAGATAAAATCAAGTGGAATCTGACTAAAAATGGCAAACACTCTGTCAAATCTATGTATCATAACATCATTGCACACATATCATCCAGCACTCATACAAAAAGCAATCTTGCTTTTTGGAAAAAAACAAACCGGCCCCCGAAAGCATCTCTGCATGCATGGAAATGTTATTATGACTGTCTCCCCTAATAGAGTCCAATTGGCAAAAATTTTCTTTATCCCCGATAAATCTTGTCTTCTCGCAACATGCAGCTTGAAAGTATACATCACCTCCTCTTATGTTGTGTCCGTTACGAGTAAACTTATGGTACTTTTCTCCATGGCATCTCAAATTATCTGTTTTGAAAATTTACACATCACACAATGGATAGACCTATGGTTTAATCCACCATCAACATGGCCTATAGAACCGGACATCCGGATCGAAGTTCTCGTCTCTATCTAAATCGCCATATATGGCTTGAAAGATGCAATGTCTTGCATACCAAAATGCAACCTAACTTGTTTAAACTGCTAGGATGTTAGTCAACAAGTTCTTCCAATTACCTACTCACTTGGAAGTCAAAACTCCTATAATTCTCGAAGGCCGAGTGATTCCCAAACGGGCATTTTGGACTCCACCATATTCCAATTTCTTCAAACTCAACACCGATGCTTCCTTTGTTAAAGGGAAACAATCTAGCTATGGCTATGTACTTTGAAATTCTAAGGGTGATTTTATTCTTTGCAGGACTTGGGCATGGGGGTGGGACCTCACCGTGAAGAAGATGCAGAAAGCCAAGGAATGCTCCAAGCAATCATTTGGAGCATGAAGTTGAGACTAATGCACTGGAAGTTGAGGACCGACCGCAAAAATGTCGACTCTTTTTGGAGAAGGGACAAGCCAATATCTCTTGGACTTCTCAACTATACCTTAATGATGCACTATCTAATTTGTCATTACTAGACAAAGTTAGTTTTAAATGGGTCAGCAGGACATGTAACAAAACTGCTCACACCATAGCTGTTTTTGGGAAACTACATTCTAACTCTGCAGAATGGATACTAAACCTCCCTTTATGGCTTAGGGACATTCTGTGAGAGGATCGAGTGGCTGTAAATTCAACCTCTGTAATACTTCCTTCTTAATATATATATAACTGATGATGACTAAAAAAAAAAAAAAAAAAAAAAAAAAAAACAAAATAAATAGTTTATAGATTACCAATATACCCCTATCTACAGCTTATGTCGGACACCATGACAACTAAACCGGCTGGCTCTTATGCGTCTCATTATATACACTAGCCTTGGGCACGTGATTTCCACGTCGCCTCTCTCTCTCTCTCATCTTTTAGAACCACGTGCTTCTCTCTCTCATCTTATCTCGTACTTTTTTTTTACTGTCTCTCTCTCAAATTTCATTTTATTTGTGGTGGGCAACATAACAGAAGCCAAAAAAAAAAAAACAAACAAAAAGCGCTAAAAAAAAGAAACTCGTGTCACGAAATTAAGAAAATGTAGAACCAATAGAACCGAAGATAGCTTATTCGGCTAACTTGCCTACGGTGGTTATAAGTAGTAGAGATAGTCAAGATTATGGATGACCTAGATCTCTGCTGCTAAAGTTAAAAATCACAAAATATTGCTGGGTCCTGTATTGGCATCATCAAATTAGATTGGGCAACCCCAAAAAAAAAAAAAATATTATAAGTTTGCCATCAAAGTCCAGGCCTAACAACCAATCCAACCGGTCTCGCCATAACGAAACCCTCGGGTCGTTTGAGTGTACACTCAAATGGTCTCGCCATGTCATTTGAGTATATACTCAAACGGTTTATCCATGTCGTTGTACACTCAAACGATCTCGCCATGTAGTTTAAATGTTCACTCAAACGACCTCACCATGTAGTTTGAGCATACACTCAAACGACCTCACCATGTAGTTTGAGTGTACACTCAAGTGGTATGTGCGTGTCGTTTGAGACAAAACTCTTGGTTTTTAGCTAGACGATATGGCGGGGTCGTTTGGGCAGTCTCCAGGACAACATGGTGGGGTTGTTTGGAGACTCTCTTAGGCGACATGGCTTGGTCGTTTGGACTTAAAAAATTCGGTTTGTTTGTCACGATATTCATTTTCAAAATCAACTTTCACTTAATCAACCCAAACTCGAACTCAAACTCGAAACGACTTCATCAAGCTTGGGCAAACTCAAACTCAAGTTTAATCAACCCAATCTTCCACCCAAATATAGGAACCGTTATGGTTGCATCAAATGATTTACAAACCGTGAAAACCCATATGCAACGAAAAAAAGGGTGTTCACGATTTTGGTTAGATTCATATCTTTGATCAGCTGTGATATCTCTGAGAATCCAAGCTCTACGAATCAGCAACCTCTTGATCTTCTGTTGTATTCCTATCTTAGAATGGACGTTGTGTGGGAAACGATCTACCAGCCCCTTCTTTTCCTCTTGGCTTCTCTCACTCACAAGATTAGAACCGAATTTGGAACTTGTCTTTCTTGAGAAAACACTTAGTAAAAACGGCCAAAGAAGAAGGGTTTCTATTTATAGGCTACAACAGGGACCATGAGGAGAAATTAGGGTTAGGTCTCCTGACGGGCTTGGGCTTCCCATGTTCGCCAAGAACACACGGCCCAAGTCCGTCAACAAATGGCTTATTCCACTAAAGGCCATTGTTGCACTACCGCCCTAATCCTAAATTACGTGTATTACATTTATGGGCTCCATATTATATGCTCGTTGATCTCCCCGCGTTTAAGATATCGAATGCCCATTGATTAAGTCAAGTTACTGACAACTACATTAATCAACTTTTTATGTCCTTGAGTAGTACCACTCAACCTCATTGTCATGTCGGATTAAATTCACCTGCAGGGTTTACATGACAATCCTTATGAGCTCCTCAAGGGGACATCATCAACCCGACTTTCTACGGGTCACGGATTCCTTCTATAATCAATATCACACCTTACATACAATGTCATTACCCAATCCATCGAGTTTGTTAATTCACAAGTGAATCTCACTCATTGATGATTTAAAGCAATGTATAATGCACATAAGTGCCCGTTATTATATCCGGATTAAGAGGACAAACATCCATAATAACAGAGGTGTTTGTTCTTTTATATAGTTAGTATAAAGAGAAACAACCTCTCTTGGTCCTATTCAATACACATAAAGTGTACTAGTGTAATCATGTAGTCAAGATAGACTAATACCAGATTATACTACAACCGTACCAATGGTTTGTCCAAATTCATCTAGTTTGTGAACGTTTACTTATACTTTATAAAGTACTGATGATATGATCTTTTGTGTGTCACCACACACCATATTATCTACAACATAAAGTATTAGACGCATGCATATAACTAATAACATATATAATATGCATAACATTTGCCTATATAATTCTCATTCAAAATATAAAGAATTAGAGTTAATACAAAAGTAATGTTTTTAGTATATAACCCTATCACCAAACTCCAAAAAAACATCAAGTTTGAAATCATCAAGTTTAATCAACCTAATCTTCCACCCCAATCAAGTTTAATCAACCCAATCTTCCACCCAATCAAATTTAATCAACCTAATCAAGTTTAATTAACCCAACTAAATTGGAGTATTACTCAAACGGGACACGACTTGAATTGGGTGAAGTCGCCAACTTCAATTCTCATTGTTGATTCACAACTCAACACTCGAAGTATGAACACGACAGAAAACTCGAAGTTTTTTGTTTTATGATTTTTTTGTTTGGGGTTCAATCTTGCGAGAGAGATGATACCAGCTAAAAAGGTTTGAAAAAAAATGGTAGCCAGAATGCGTTGAGGTGGGGGTGTATTGGGCTATTGTTGTTGGACTTAGTTGTCGGGCTTGGGCCGGAGGCTGCCTAATGCAATTTGATGAGTGCCCGATTAAATCACCAATATTGCTACAACAAATTGTGAGATTGACCCGAGAATGTTTCATACTGGGTTTCTACCCAAGGTGAGAATGTGACCAGTAATATTTGTCATTGCACTGTCATGGACGGTGTTGCCAACAAATTTAATGAAAAGTTTATTATAATAAAATGACATATATATGGTTACTTTAACTCAAATTTACACTACTTGATTATGTATACTAGCAAAAGTGCACGTCATCACTTGCCAAGATGTGCTAAAATATATACTTGATAAATAAAATTGGTTAAACTTGGAGAAAATTGAGTGACAAATCGGGATTAGGTATTAGAAAACAATCAATAAAACAAAATATAGTAGTGATATTTCAATTTGAATATATTAATTTCAATAACATCTATGTTTATGTGAAGTATGAAGGTCTTGGCAAAAAGAATTAAAAGTCACATATCGATTAATTAGAAAGTAAAATAAAAGGTATGTCAACGTAGAAGGCAATAATTTGTATCTTCATATCCCTGAGAACAAAAGAGAAAAAGAACAGACATTGAGCTCCATCCCACCGTCCATTTGTGTCCAAAATAAGAATTAGAAGTTTCAGCAATTGATGTGTTCAAAACCATCTTTGATCTTTCATTCACCCAAGCTATGAAGATTAACCCCTTTAGTCAAGTTCTCCATACTTTAGCATGGACCAACAGCGAGGCTAAAAGATTCAATAGTGTAATTTTAAAATTAGTTCTTCATTCATTTCGAGCATTCCTATAATATATCTCTTCATCTTGTAAACAATTATGCATTATAAATGAAGCGTTGACACCATTCCTACAGTAATCCCAATGAAGTGTTTACACCAATCATATCCCATCATTTCTATGTAGCCTTAACTTGATGAGAGAACAATACACGTTCCAAAGTTGGTGAGAAATGTTCCATTGGGCTTACTGAAAGAAATATAAACAGAGAAATTAGTGTCATAAGCAAGTGATTGTAATAGATGGAAAAAGACAAAGCTAAACAACAACAATAACATGGCAGTAGATGCAACAACTATATGTATGGAGCTAGTGCACCAACTATGACAGTTGATTCAGTTGAAGGAAGACCTTTAGAAAGTGGGAATTACTTGATAGTAACTACTTTATTTTTATTTACTAAGATCATTGTTGTAGTGTCTATTAGTTTGGCAATGTTTTGAGGTTTTGAGCACTCAAAAGTGCTATAGTATAAAGCACATCAATTCCCCAGACTAGCAAAAACCGAAATAGAATCTTAATAACGGAAATAGCATTCAATAATCGCCTTGCTACTCTTGATGGTTTGCGAAATACTATCCTTCTCACTGGGCCAGGCATGCAAAACCGGTGTGCTATGTCAAACATTGACACCTGTAGATAAAACTATTCCACCAAATTGGATATCAACGTAAATAATAAGTTGTAACTATAGTTGGTAAAAAATTATATGATTTATAGAGCTTGCTTTGGGAAGATATATAGTCATACTCTATCTAATTTTCTATCATAGCCACAACTTGAGCAACAAATCAAGGAGTGAAGGAAACCAATGATAATACATCCTTCACCAACACTTCTCTTCTTAACCATCAGTAGGGTATATACATATATCCTTGAAAGTGTTCATGTCACTTCAAGGAGAACTTGTGATCCATCCATTAAAGATATTTATACAAAGTAATTGAATACTGATTTCATCTACAGTGACAAATTTCACAGAAGAGTACGTGCATTCAAAAAGAAGCAAAATGAAAAATAAACCATTATTGTCATGAACCCAAGATAAGTATGTTATTCTTTAAACAGTTGTACGTGACTCACGGAACCTAGAAAATATATATGAAATTAAGCCTCTAACTATTTAGGCAACTGCAGACCAAAAAGCATCACACAATCTCTACTAATTGAGTAATTAATACAAATATTTGAATTTACATATACAATGTATGTAGGGCTGCTGAGAGATGCCTGACCACCTCCTGAATTAGTGATGTAAACCAAATAGGCAACTTGCTCAACCAGACCATGATTGCAGAGTTCATCTAATTTCTTAGGTGATGATGCAAATGTCTCAATTATTCGAGTCAAACAAACAAAAAGCATGCTCCAACACCTGCAAAATGTTACACATATCATAAGACAAAGAATAAAAAAATGATGACTTGAACTGCTTTGAAGCTTGGATATAGGCAATAAAGCCTTTGAGTCATGATACTGAAGAAGGTTTGTAAGTAAAGGCCCAAATTCCATAACAAAATCAGGGAGTTTCTATCACAAATTTGCAGTAGTAGATAATGCTAGCTACTCGTTGAAATACGACAATGAAAACAGTGAGATATTAATAAAGAACAAACAAAAGAGAGGCAAATTGGCCTTACTTCATAATACAATTAATTAACCAAGCAATGTACTATAATATTTACAATTACCTAAACACCAGTAGAGAAGAAGTCAAGATAAGATAGCACAGCCATAAGTGCCTACTGCTTGTAAACAGGCAGTCGAGTGTTCTTGGGATGTCTTCTTTAGCGTTTGTATCGACTTCATAGCTGTAAATTGTAATAATAAGAAAACACCAAATTCAGAAACAAAACCATATTCATAAGGCAGGTTTGGCTATGAGTACAAAAAGCGGGGAAATTTCAAAGAAAAACCACATAAAAAAGTTAAATTAAGGATCTTCAATTAAACACCATTGTATCAATCAGTGATTAAGCCCTGCGATAGCCCAGTAATTGAGTATTTATTCACTCAATAGCTTGCAAAGTATTCTACTAATAGCTTACTAAATAAGTTGTGGAGGGGTATACCTTATGAATTTCTAATATATATTTGTACCATAGTAGTTCAAGCTCAAATACTATGGACGTCCATTCCCCTCACATCATGACCAACACACACTTAATTAATTAATATTTTTTTGCTTAAATATGAGAAGTAAGTGCATTAGGTGTCATCATGCCCATATCATTATATCAACGTTGTAAAAGCAACATCATTCCAGCTTCAGAAGCATATATACGGACTAAGCTTTCTAAAAGCAACATAAAACCTTCTCAAGAGTCAAAACAAACTTATATGTGAATTGGAAGACCGATCTTGAAGTGATACTTAGCAAACATATTCATTCAAACCGAATTCTACTTCAGTCCATTGACTTGAATCCCCGTAAAATGGGTGCCAAGGAGTTACAGGTAAACTCTCATTGTTGCAAATGTTTGGGCAATCATATCAAAGCCTAATACCATTCAATATATAACACATATAATATATATAAATTACACACAACTATAACAAAAATAAGCTTATGATAGCCAGATAGTCATATGGGAATATTTATCGCAGCGGGGGAGGGGGGACATATGCATGATATAGTCTCAACAATATAAACATTACAATGCTATGAAGGACCCCTTAATTATCCTCTAAACTCCTTAAATAGATTGAGTAGCAAAAGTTGAAATATAATTCAAACTTTTACGAAATATGAGTGAGTGAAAATAGTGAGTGAAAACATCTCAAAGAGGTGTTTGCATTGCTGGAGTGAGGTGACACTCTTCAAAGGTATTTTTGTTATATATATATAACAAAAATACCTTTGAAGAGTGTCACCTCACTCCAGCAATGCAAACACCTCTTTGAGCTGATTTAAATGACATCATGACAGCTCCTTTAGATAACATCATAGCACATTAGTTCAACTGAAATACCTTAAAGTGAAATTTGACAACGTGAAATAATCTATAACATTGATATTGAAGAAACCAAACAATTCAATGTATGTATTACTAATCCAGGAATGATTACTCTGCACTTAGAAAAATCCGATAGATATAGACAAAATTCAAAATTGAGAACAAAAGATTGTACGTAATATCTCATATCTCAAATAAAATTCTAGAAGTATGTAATACACGAAATTCTCAAATTGATCACAAACCAAAGCGACTCACCTACTCAAGGACATCACCTATTAGAAATCATCGAAAATGAAAAAGAGTACACATTTCGGCAAGCAACATAAAGTGGCACACATTCTCTAGGTTAAAGATTCCACTGAAAGAAAAACAAATAGGAAACACAGAAAGAAGACACCCAATTGAAAATTTAATATCTTAATTGAGAATTGAAGCCCGAAATGTTATGTAATTTTTTCATTAATTTCTGATCTAAGTACCCTACATACACTCGGAGAACATACATCCAAATATAGTGTTATTAGTTTCAAATTTCCATGCAATCATCTTCCAATCTCTTTATATCCAAGGGAACAAAAGCCAAATACAAATTCTAATTACACAAATCTAACAGTTTGACATCTTTGGATTGGATTTATACTGCCATATTGACGAGGACATTACTTAGGAGCATTATTTAACAAATTAAAATACAAAGGCCTTAACCATGCTGATAAGAGCCCAAAACTGTAGTTTAAACCCTTTAATAGTATTTTTATTTAGCTAATTATATTATTAATAATATAAGTTTATCACTAATTACGTGCTTTTGAGTATTTCAGGCTTCGGAGTTGAATAAATATAAATTCGTTACTAATTAGGCGCTAAAAGGAGCTAAAGTGATTGCTATGAAAGTTCTATAAAGAAATCCCAAGTTTCATGGAGAAAAAGCCCTTAAAAAGCCCATGCACGAAATTGTAAACCTAACCCTCTCCTATATAAAGAGGGTTAAGGCAAAACAAAACTTGGCTACTCCCCTCTTAGTTTAATTAAATTAGATTTCTCTCTCTCTCTCTCTCTCTCTCTCTTTAGTATAGCCTAATTTATATTTTATTTAGCCTAGCCACCATTACTTCAATCCAATTCAAGTTATTATTATGTTTTCTTTTTTTTGCTTTAGTTTAATTAATCCAATGATAATAGGCTAATCCCCCCCCCCAATGAGGAATAAATTGCTTAGTAGAATTATTTAATTGTGTATGTATTTCAATGAGTTTAGTTTATTGTATGACTTTCAAAATAAGCATATAGTAAATTAAACTAGGGATTATTATAATTAAATCGAGAGACTTGGTTGTAATAATCCTACATGCTAGTAATAATGACTATAGAGATGTAAGTTGTTGCTAGGGATGATAAAGGTTGAGGCTTTAGGTTGAATCATTGCGTGAAAACCTAAATATGATATCTTTTCAATGAATAATTCGATTCTTGCATGAAACTAGTTATTAGGTGGATTAATTACTTTTTTCTATAACTTTCTCTTCCATCAAAACCCTATTTTTATTTGTTTAGTTAATTTAAATTTATTTGAATCCATAGTATAATCGTAGAATAGAAATCTCTCAACATAACATTACTCTCACCATTGTTTTTTTGTGTTAGATTAATTGAATTCTATTTAGTCTTGATAGATTAAGAGTGGAACGAATCCTGACTCTCTATATTGCATAATGAATTGAGAGTAGGAATATTGATCTAAGCACTTGTTTAGTGGATTGATTATTTGTGTTTACGCATAGATAGTTAGTCTACATAAATTTGTAATTATCAAATGGCACCGCTGCCATCTTAAACTCTTTTAGGACAAGAATTCAATTGGTTGAATCCAAGGGGCAATCCCCCATTCTCAACCCACCCACCCTTAAAAATTTTCTTTCTTATTTCTTACATTTTCAGTACTGTTCACTGTTTTAGACACAGGGGCACCCGCCCTCCATTTTTCCTTGTTCAAAGTGCGCCCGCCCTCCCATGTGCCTGCGGATTCACAGTGAAGAACACTGCATAAAAGGTATTTATAAATTTCAAAAAATTCTGAAAGTGTACAGGCATAATCTTTAAGGTGTTGTTGATTTACTAGAATCTTTTCAGATTTTTCCTAGTTGTTTCACCTAGCGAACTAATACCATCTTTACAGTGCTGCATTTCAGCTTTCAAACTATAAGTTTTGGGAAAAACTGACGAGTAAGATTTCTTAAGTAGGTCCAAAAATTTTAAGATTTTTACAGTAGTATATATCAAAAGTCAGAAGTTTACATTAAAAGTTTGAAGAGTTTTTTATTTGTTTTGACTATCTAACTAGTTGATTGT
This sequence comes from Coptis chinensis, assembly GCF_015680905.1. Taxonomy (NCBI): domain Eukaryota; kingdom Viridiplantae; phylum Streptophyta; class Magnoliopsida; order Ranunculales; family Ranunculaceae; genus Coptis; species Coptis chinensis. Next base: position 76,774,203 of record NC_141463.1, on the reverse strand, counting down.
TTTCAGTGTGTTTCTGCAGTTTGGTAACACTTAAGTTCTGGAACAACAACCGATAAAGAGGGTTTTTAGAACTCCAATTACTCTAAAAGTTTTACAGGAACCTGCATGATCTTTCATAAGTCTCAATTACAATTTTGGCGATTTTTGGCTCTGTTTTGGTTGGTTAACCATTCGGTTATTTGTGTTGTGTCCGAAAACTGTTTCACAAATTTTGCAGGGAAGTAGAAGGACTTTCATAACTCCGATGGATCTGAAATTTTACAGACGGCTTATTGGACGTCTTAGAAAACTATTGTAAAAATTTCAAATTTTTTGGAGCTCGCGCCTGCACCCGTTTTAGCCTAATTCTAAGTGTGCCCCGCCGTCAAGCGCTTGGACTTTGAGTCAGGCAAGAGTGTGCCCTGCACCCTTATTAGGCTAATTCCAAGCACGCCCGCACCCTCTTCTGAATAAGCTAGATTTCACAGGTTAGTTCAAACTTTTGTTTATTCAAGTTATTCAGTGTTTCTATCTTCTTGAATACACTGAGATCGCGTATACAAGACGCTATTCAAACGCGTAGAAACGAGGCATTCAGGTACTCCTTCTTTCACTCTTTGTTTCTTCTGTCAGAGGAGTTTAATTCTAGTATAATCAGGCTTGTTTTTCATAGACATAAATGCCACACGCCTATCTAGAATTTCACACACTACACCTGCCTCAATGGCTAAAGAACTAAAGACTCCTCTCTCTGATTTTTATAAAGCACTAAACGATGGCCCTAAGTCGTGCATCGTTCTTGCAAACCTAGTGGGGGATTTTCGAATTCCCCCTAATATATTTAACTTGTTACCGGTTTTTCATGGTTTAGACCACAAGAAGCCTTACCAGCATATGCGTAGGATAGAACAAGATCTCACTATATGGTGTTTTCTTTCACCCTAGCGTAAGTCCGAATCAAGTTAAACTTATGGTGTTTTCTTTCACCCTAGCCGATAAGGTGACATCTTGGTTAACTGTCCAAATGCCAAACTATGTGGACTCATGGGCTCAACTTGTTCAATTGTTCATGAAACAGTTTTACCCACCACTGAAGATCGATGAAATGCTTCAAAAGATTCATTTCTTCCACTAGAACCCTCATGAATCCTTTTCAGAGACCTGGAACCGTTTCACTGATATTCTCATAGAATGCCCGCATCATAACCTTGCAAAAGACACGCTTGTTCGTGCTTTCTTCAAAAGGCTTTCACATTATCATAAAGAGGTTCTAGATATTATGACTGGGGGTAGTTTTCTTAGTAAAGGAGCCTTGGAGGCTTATAAATTCTTAGAAGATCAATCTAAGAGGAACAACAATTGGGGAGGTAACGACTCTTCCCACTCCACTTTTTCTTTTGAGGATAAACCTGATTCCGAGCTTAAAACTCTTATCGATGCCCTCACTAAAAAGTTAGATGTCCTCTCTATTCAACAACAACCCACTCAAGTCATGAACATTAAATCTACTCGTTGTAATGTCTGTTTTAGTCTTGAGCATTCCGACTTCTATTGTCCTCTTGTCTATGCACAACCACCACCACAACCATCAAACTTCAACCAGTTAACTCAACCTCAAGAACAAGGAAACTTAAGTGACCAGAATAGAGGTTTAGTGCCCATGACCCAAAACTATCAACATCAAGACATGAACGCTCAACAAGCCTTAATTCCAGTTCAACCATCTACAGACAAAGTAGTAGTGATCACCTTGTTGGAAAAACAAAATCAAATTATGCAATAAAACTCCAACTTGATAAAAGATCAGCATGATCAAAACTCTAAAATGATGCAACAAACGATGCAAATGATGCAGTCTTTGTGCCAAAAGGTTATTGACATGTCTCCTAACCAAACTAATAACCAAACACTCGGAATAAACAATATTCAATGTAATGGTAATATAACCCCAGGGGACCTACAAGCAGTCACTACCCTTCGTTCAGGGAGAGTAGTTGATAACAAAGTGACTATCCCTGCAGATCGCTCGCAAACAGATGCTGAAAGTGAAACCATGTCGAATACTGTTATAGAAACTGAAGACCCTACAACTGTAGAAGTTCCAGTATGGACACCTAGATGGAAAACGGCTAAAAATAACACAAAGACTAATAATACTTTTGAACCTTATGCTAAATATAGAGATAAACCACTGTATCCCCAGAGACTAGTTGTACGTGTCTAAAAAGGACGAGAATTTTGATGAGATTAGAGAAGTGTTTAAAAATCTGACTATAAACCTACCTTTTCTAGATGCTATAAAAAGTCTACCTCAACACGCTAAGTTTCTAAAAGAGTTGTGCACCAAGAAGAGGAAAACCAACATACCCAATGAAACCTTCTTAACTGAACAATATCCCTCTTTATCTGAACATAATGGAATTATTAAGTATAAGGACCCTGGTCGTCCTACTGTGCAATGCACCTTAGGTGATACTTTCATAACAACTACTTTATTAGACCTGAGAGCGAGTGTTAACTTACTCCCTTTTTATTTATATAAACAACTAGGTCTAACAAAACTTCAACCAACCAAAATGACTTTGCAGTTAGCTGATCGTTCTATTAAGTATCCCAAGGGTGTAGTTAAAAATATTCTCGTTAAAGTTCAGGATTTTTACTATCCAGCCGACTTTGTTATTCTCGACACAGAAGTTGCTCATGATTCCATTCCCATCATCTTAGGGCGTCCTTTCTTGGCAACCGCCAATGCCCAAATCAATTGTCGGGATAGCTCAATGACTCTTTCTTTTGGAAATCTTTCTATGGAAGTTAACATGTTTAGACAAAAGCAAGGACAACTAGGTTTGCCTGTAGAAGAAAAAGTGAAGTCTATTGAGAGTTTTGTATCTCACATTAGTGCGGTTGACGCTTTAGTCCCCACACTAGTAGATACCCCTCTTATGGAAGAAGACAAGGATCATAATTTCTACTCCCTAGACGTAGATAACATCGAGAAAGATTTCCTTCGACTCTTTTGCAACCCTTCTTTGCCACCTCGCGAGTCCCCTCTTTTTGACATCCATTCATCTCTTGACGCCATAACAGAAGAAGAATTTTTCACCCTCTATCCCAGTGATTCTTCTTACCCACCTATTAAGGAATGTCTTGCATATCTTAAGGCCTTTGATGATATAGAACTAAGAACACTAGTTGAGCACCATTCACCCACCTCACATTCTCATGTCACTCATTCACCTTCCATCACGAATGTTCCTTACCTTCTACCTTTTCAAAGAATCATTGAGTTTGTAAATGACCTTCTTGTTTCTCCTATACTTCATGACTTTCTAAACCCATCTGATGAAGAAGTAACACCCAAGGACAAGTCACCTGACACTTTTTTCATTTTTTCCATTCCTTCCTTCTCAAAATTATCCACATCCCACGTATCTTCCACAACCATCTATTTTCTCACCTTCATTCACTTGGCCTCCCTTTCATAGGAGGAAAAAGAAGAAAATGTATGCTCGATTAGGTTCTATATCCATCAGAATTCCTTCCCATTCCACTAAGCCACGTCATAGAAAATCTTGGTGCTTGATTCTGTTTGATGATGTATTCTGTGTTAACTATTTATGGAAAGATCCACAATTATTTAGATTATTGATATATGATAAACTACATGTTAATACATATATATCACATTAAGTTTAGGGAATCTGACTTTAAAAGACCCAAGTTTTTGTACAATATCACCTTTCTGTAGTATAGGCCAAACAAAAATTTTCAAACTTAAAAAGAGTTTTCCAATTTTGTTTGGGGGTGGCGTATTTTGGTATTTCATTTCAAAACGTTTTGCCACCCATTACCTGTCATGTTTACTCCAATTTAGTTAGTACGTAATAGTTTAATTGTGTTTCATGTTATCATATCATCTTTATAATATTTCTGTTACAGGTACTGCCAATTTTTACCATGTTTCTATGATAAATTCTTTCCTTATCTCTTTACACTTTGAGGACAAAGCGTTCGATTGTTTGGGGGGTGGGATAGAAATATTTGCAAAAATTAGGCACTTTTAGGATGTAAATTACACACTTTTCTTTATAAGATATTAAAAATCATAAATATTGTTTATACTAGGCACTTAGTGATAATGGTATTGTTTCTTTCTCCATGATGATATTAGTCTAGAAATCTCACGTAGTACTTGAATTAGGATTTAATTTTTGAAACTTAGATTAATATATATGTAATAGTCATTGCATCTTTTCACGAACATCTTGCAAAAGCATCTTTGATTATACTTGGCAGTAATTTTCTGAGACCTACGTTAGAGTACTTAATACATATCCTGTGAGCATCTAACCTAAAAGCCTCATAAAAGTGAAATATCTTAGTGGTGACACAAGGGGAGAAGTCAAATCGAGTAGAGAAATCACACATCCACTTGCTTGATCACCACACTATATCCTAAGCGAGAATTTAGGCTCTCTTTGGATCGATATAGCCAGAAATTCACATCTATATGAAATTTATTATCCGCTAGTCGCCCCACTGAGCCTTTCATTAGCCTTTTCACAAACCACAAATCCTTTACCCAATAAAACAAAATAAAAAATAAAATTAGCCTACCTATCTGGATAAGTCTGAGAAATAGGATGAGTGAAGAAAAGAGAAGAGAAAAACTTGTGTAAGCAAAAATTAGTTAGTTGCTTCAAAAAAGAAAAAGAAAAGAAAGTTTCCATCCAAATAAAAGAAAAGAAAAATAAAATAAAATAAAAACTCCAAAAATAGAATAAAAAGAGTCAAAAAGCCAAAATAAAAAGGCTAAGGATGGAAACAAAGTGTAGAAGCAAAAGAACAAAGTTTTCTCTAGTTACATAATATGAAGACCTTATTTTCTCAGACTTGTCTTTTTGAATATCCATTTTCTTCCTTCTTTAACCAATACTTACGCCCCGTATCACCTAATAAAAACCTCTAGCTCAATTAGGAATAGGTTGGTGTGATAGTAAATGGTAGATGTGTTTGATCGACCTCGGCTTCCTTGGATTGTCATTGAGATTGTGAGAAACGTGTGCCCACTGCACATTGGAGTTAGCAAACTTGAGTGGAAAAATCAGAGTGTTATATGTTTTGACATATTCCTTGTGAGAACCTACTTGGGCACGCTACGCAAATGTTTTATAAACGGACCTGCCATTGCATTTCATATCATAATTCATTGTATAGTTGTTTATCTTAAGAGGATTTGATTATTATGCAAGTATTGGTTTAAGTTTTAGAATGATCATCCTTGTTTAAATACTAGTGAGATGTATAGATTCTGAGATAAAATTAGGGAACAATTACTGTTATTTCTTAGTCGTTGTAGTATAAATGAAGTTTATGAGTACCTTCTTTAGAAAACTCTCACGAGGCTATAACTCGTCCACTAGGGAATTTTTAGTGGTTTAAGACCTTATTACATATGGTCAATGCAATCGCACTCAGCAAAACGAGACTAGTTAAAAATACATTTTTGGCCACTTATTTTAATTTCACATATTTGCTTGAGGACAAGCAAAATACTATTTGGGGTGGTTTGATAAGAGCCCAAAACTGTAGTTTATACCCTTTAATAGTATTTATATTTAGCCAATTATGTTATTAATAATATAAGTTTATCACTAATTACGTACTTTTGAGTATTTCAGGTTTCAGAGTTGAATAAATGTAAATTCGTTACTAATTAGGCGCTAAAAGGAGCTAAAGTGATTGCTATGAAAGTTCTATGAAAAAAGCCCAAGTTTCATGGAGAAAAAGCCCTTAAAAAGCCTATGCACGAAATTGTAAACCTAACCCTCTCCTATATAAAGAGGGTTAAGGCAAAACAAAACTTGGCTACTCCCCTCTTAGTTTAATTAAATTAGCTATCTCTCTATCTCTTTAGTATAACCTAATTTATGTTTTCTTTAGCCTAGCCACCATTACTTCAATCCAATTCAAGTTATTATTATGTCTTCTTTTTCTTGTTTTAGTTTAATTAATCCAATGATATTAGTTAGTACGTAATAGTTTAATTGTGTATCATGTTATCATATCATCTTTATAATATTTCTGTTACAGGTACTGCCAATTTTTACCATGTTTCTATGATAAATTCTTTCCTTATCTCTTTACACTTTGAGGACAAAGCGTTCGATTGTTTGGGGGGTGGGATAGAAATATTTGCAAAAATTAGGCACTTTTAGGATGTAAATTACACACTTTTCTTTATAAGATATTAAAAATCATAAATATTGTTTATACTAGGCACTTAGTGATAATGGTATTGTTTCTTTCTCCATGATGATATTAGTCTAGAAATCTCACGTAGTACTTGAATTAGGATTTAATTTTTGAAACTTAGATTAATATATATGTAATAGTCATTGCATCTTTTCACGAACATCTTGCAAAAGCATCTTTGATTATACTTGGCAGTAATTTTCTGAGACCTACGTTAGAGTACTTAATACATATCCTGTGAGCATCTAACCTAAAAGCCTCATAAAAGTGAAATATCTTAGTAGTGACACAAGGGAGAAGTCACATCCGAGTAGAGAAATCACACATCCACTTGCTTGATCACCACACTATATCCTAAGCGAGAATTTAGGCTCTCTTTGGATTGATATAACCAGAAATTCACATCTATATGAAATTTATTATCCGCTAGTCGCCCCACTGAGCCTTTTATTAGCCTTTTCACAAACCACAAATCCTTTACCTAATAAAACAAAATAAAAAATAAAATTAGCCTACCTATCTGGATAAGTCTGAGAAATAGGATGAGTGAAGAAAAGATAAGAGAAAAACTTGTGTAAACAAAAATTAGTTAGTTGCTTCAGAAAAGAAAAAGAAAAGAAAGTTTCCATCCAAATAAAAGAAAAGAAAAATAAAATAAAATAAAAACTCCAAAAATAGAATAAAAAGAGTCAAAAAGCCAAAATAAAAAGGCTAAGGATGGAAACAAAGTGTAGAAGCAAAAGAACAAAGTTTTCTCTAGTTACATAATATGAAGACTTTATTTTCTCAGACTTGTCTTTTTGAATATCCATTTTCTTCCTTCTTTAACCAATACTTACGCCCCGTATCACCTAATAAAAACCTCTAGCTCAATTAGGAATAGGTTGGTGTGATAGTAAATGGTAGATGTGTTTGATCGACCTCGGCTTCCTTGGATTGTCATTGAGATTGTGAGAAAACGTGTGCCCACTGCACATTGGAGTTAGCAAACTTGAGTGGAAAAATCAGAGTGTTATATGTTTTGACATATTCCTTGTGAGAACCTACTTGGGCACGCTACGCAAATGTTTTATAAACGGACCTGCCATTGCATTTCATATCATAATTCATTGTATAGTTGTTTACCTTAAGAGGATTTGATTATTATGCAAGTATTGGTTTAAGTTTTAGAATGATCATCCTTGTTTAAATACTAGTGAGATGTATAGATTCTGAGATAAAATTAGGGAACAATTACTGTTATTTTTTAGTCGTTGTAGTATAAATGAAGTTTATGAGTACCTTCTTTAGAAAACTCTCACGAGGCTATAACTCGTCCACTAGGGAATTTTTAGTGGTTTAAGACCTTATTACATATGGTCAATGCAGTCGCACTCAGCAAAACGAGACTAGTTAAAAATACATTTTTGGCCACTTATTTTAATTTCACATATTTGCTTGAGGACAAGCAAAATACTATTTGGGGGTGGTTTGATAAGAGCCCAAAACTGTAGTTTATACCCTTTAATAGTATTTATATTTAGCCAATTATGTTATTAATAATATAAGTTTATCACTAATTACGTACTTTTGAGTATTTCAGGTTTCAGAGTTGAATAAATGTAAATTCGTTACTAATTAGGCGCTAAAAGGAACTAAAGTGATTGCTATGAAAGTTCTATGAAAAAAGCCCAAGTTTCATGGAGAAAAAGCCCTTAAAAAGCCTATGCACGAAATTGTAAACCTAACCCTCTCCTATATAAAGAGGGTTAAGGCAAAACAAAACTTGGCTACTCCCCTCTTAGTTTAATTAAATTAGCTATCTCTCTATCTCTTTAGTATAACCTAATTTATGTTTTCTTTAGCCTAGCCACCATTACTTCAATCCAATTCAAGTTATTATTATGTCTTCTTTTTCTTGTTTTAGTTTAATTAATCCAATATTAGGCTAATCCCCCCCCCCCCCCCAATTAAAAGGAGTGATTAAGAAGCCTAATGAGGAATAGATTGCTTAGTAGAATTATTTAATTGTGTATGAATTTCAATGAGTTTAGTTTATTGTATGACTTCCAAAATAAGCATATAGTAAATTAAACTAGGGATTATTATAATTAAGTCGAGAGACTTGGTTGTAATAATCTTACATACTAGTAATAATGACTATAGAGATGTAGGTTGTTGCTAGAGATGATAAAGGTTGAGGCTTTAGGTTGAATCATTACGTGAGAACCTAAATATGATCTCTTTTCAATGAATAATTCGATTCTTGCATGAAACTAGTTATTAGGTGGATTGATTACTCTTCTCTATAACTTTCTCTTCCATCAAAACCCTATTTTTATTAGTTTAGTTAATTTAGATTTATTTGAATTCATAGTATAATCGTAAAATAGAAATTTCTCAACATAACATTACTCTCATCATTGTTTCTTTGTATTAGATTAATTGGATTCTATTTAGTCTTGATAAATTAAGAGTGGGACGAATCCTGACTCTCTATATTGCATAATGAATTGAGAGTAGAAATATTGATTTAAGCACTTGTTTAGTGGATTGATTATTTGTGTTTACGCATAGATAGTTAGTTTACTTAACTTTTGTAATTATCACATGCCATCCTTAACGTTCAATGTGTGTGACAGTATATGGCTATACAACTTATCCACATCCATACTATCAGAATGCATGTGAAGGGCAATGTACCATAAGAGTTGTAATAATGAAACCCAATAAATGGTAGTATATACAAAAGAGAAATTGAGTCTATGAACGTAGTTAATGGAGCGATATTACACACCTGTTAATGGAGTGAACTTTTGAGTAACAATTTAACTTAGTAGGGAACTTCGAATCACATATGAACTTTGTAGCGCCAATAAAGCCTTAAGAAAAATAAAAAAAAATAAGACAATCAAACAGAGATGTAAGCATATATGCAAGTGAGTTAAACCGTGAGCCCTTTATAACTCAGACAATAAGAAACAAACAAATAAATAATAAAAAGAAGATAAAAGGGAAAAAAAAAATACCATGAAGAGAGAAGGAATGGTGAAGAAGATAGTAGTATACTGCTTTCCTCTTTTATCTCTCCATCTCTTACGCGATCCAACCGATGAATTGGCAAATTTTGCATAAATAAACACCAGAAAAGCACAAATAACATGTGGTTATAATAAATTTTATATCATATAAAGAATACGTAGTTACTATACATCCTAATGTTACCATCCCTTGAAAATATATGTGAACATATGTGCCTAATTTGCCATCCCAACAAACACATCACTTCTTTTGAGCAAACTACTCATTTTGGCAATAAATTTTTTGTATTCAACTACACATAATCCACCATCAATCACCACAACAATTGAGATATGTCCTACTTTAAGAACTCCCCAAGAAGCAATTAGTTAATTAATGAAAAATCCAGAGTCAGAAGTGAATAATGAATGAGTGAATGGGAGGGCGAGAGAATAGAATCTTCTTTCTCTCAGAGGCTAATTAGTTGTGTAACAACTAGTGGTAGGGGTTTAGGTCGTAGAAGTAGAAGGCTTTGCCATTGTGAGTGTAAGCCTATGTTTCCTTTTGTTCATCAATATGATGTTCGGACCGCTCTTGCACCATTATCCCTTGCCTCCGGAGATCGGTTTTTTGTTTGCTAGACTTTCCAAATCTACAAAAAAGTATACTGACATCTTGTAAAGCTCCTTTGTGCAGAGAATTCGGAGATAGAGAAAGAGAATTGGACTGCGACTGCGTTGGTAGTGAAGTGAAATGACAGAAGGTGCGTGAACCAATCAATGTCTTATGTCTGTCTTTGTAGCTAGATGTGTGGCAACGGTTGGTTTGGTAATCAAATACCTTAAGCAATGGGAATACCTGAGTCAATTAGCTAAGCAAATAGGGCAGTTAGCGAGAAGTGGAATAGCTCTTAAACCAATGAGCTTACGGCCTAAGAAGGCATTCCTTCATTCACAACAAGTAGCTTCCAAGCTTTTCCTAAAGTTCTAGTAGATAAGGAAGGAAAAGAGAGTCTTAAATTGGATTAATTTACAAAGAACTGGGCGAACATGTCAAAACTGGCAAAACTTGTTAGTGGTGGTGGCTAAGTGTGTGTGTGTGGCGGGGTATGGAAAGATAAATTGCACATGCAATTGGCTTTACCATGAAAAATTGAGCAATAAGAATTGAAGGCCATCCTGTTCTTAAGTTGTCGTGTCGGGAATGTGAAACTCAGCAGTTATGGGTTCTTCCTTTGGCAACTTGCGTTTGGTTGGTGGTGGCAGTACGAAAAATAAAAAAAAGAAAAGTAGAAAACCAATATTGAAACCAAAAATATAATCATAAGAAGAAGAATTAGAGATTTCATTCCTTGTCTCCCCAACAAAAGCTAAGAAACTATCATTTTATTTGATTAAGCAAATTAGAAATACGTAAAATATATATATATATATATATGGGGTGGGATAGAGGCACATTCACTGTAGCCACATTTTAGGTACAGTGAATCCAAACCATCAATCTGTGGCTAATCCAACGGACATAGTCTATTCTAAATTACCAAATCGAAATAAATGAAATTTCAGAAAAAACACATTTTGCGAAACATAAAAATGAAATAAACAAAAAAAAATTGATCGAACCTTCTTCTCCAAAATTAGATCGAGAATTTTTCTTTTCTCTCCAAAATTCACGAGTGGGTTCTCTTTTTTGATTGTGTGCTTCTTTTGTTCGAGATAATTTCTCTATTTCTCATTGCCATATCGACTTATCTATTTAATGCCTTCGTTATTTAAATCATTGTAATTTTGCTTTTACTCATTTCAAATCTTCCTTTGAGCTTTCAGTGCATAGAACCTTCATTGGCTGCTGTGACCACTGCTGTAGCATCTGACTCTAGTCGTACATTTTTGCATATCAGATTTTCAGGCTAGTAGCTGTGTTATTACCCAGATTTTTGCATATCAGTAGCTGATCCCATTGTGAAGGAAGACTATCTGATCAGCTGCAGCTATACTCAGTCGATATAAGAGCTACCATAAGTCCATTATGTCCATAGCCTCCATCCATCTCCAAAGAAAAAAAAAAAAAAAAAAAAAAAAAAAAAAAAAAAAAAAAAACTAGCCTCCATCTCTAACAATGACTAAGCGGGCGAAGAAGGCAGGTATCGTCGGGAAATATGGTACCCGTTATGGTGCAAGTTTGCCAAAGCAGATTAAGAAGATGGAAGTTAGTCAGCATGCAAAGTACTTCTGCAAGTTTTGCGGCAAATATGCTGTGAAGAGAAAGGTTGTTGGGATGCTATTAGAGAAAGGAGTACAATCCTGATATAGACTAGCTTGTTTTAATTAGTTTTGCTATGTTGTTTTGGGATGCTATTAGACTAGCTTGATTTAAGCCGATTACCAAACTTGATATAATCCTATTGAACTGCTGTTGGTGGGTATTAATTGTAAGAGTTGTTTTTTGGATTATTTGACCTGTGGTCAGTCATTTTACTGGTGATAGAGTTTTATATTGTTTCCTATTATTCTGAATATAGATTTGAGTGCTTTAAGATTATTCAGGAGGCACATCATTTTATTTCGCCCAGTTTTTTGCCTAACATTTCGCCCAGTTCTTGTCCTTATGTGGCTCCATCTGCATGTACATGGACATAGCTTATGTGACTCCATCTGCATATATACAAAGAACACATAGCTTCACAAGTTTCATTAACATACAGCCTAACAGGGGCAAAGATTTCTGACAGAAAAAATGAACTTCACAGAAAAAATGAAAATTTCTGACAAGTTCCAAAATGAACTTCACAGAACAAAGTTCTGACAGGTTCCATTTAACATAAGGGCCCCCGTAACATAAACATGATTCTCAGACCAGAAAGAATACCACTGTGAAGGATGACAGACAGCTCTTAATCTAGTGCGCAAAATACCTTTGCGGAAGCCACTCTCTATAAATGTAAAATTTCCTTTGGAGAAGACAACCTTATTTATAGCTTCCACAGCTTCATATTCTAATCTTCTACGCTTCAGTAGCTCAGAAAAAGCTTCCTTTTTTGTTGTCGCCACTTCCTCCCAGGAATTTAACATCTGATTATAAAAGCTTTCTCCCTCTAACACTGAACTGATCTCTGGTAACATTTCAATTCCGTAAAACAAGCTAGTTAAGGATTGTAACTTCAGCATCTGTCTTTGAAGTTAAACTATTTGAACTTGATGCAGTCTTTGAAACTCTCTCCGTAAAACTAGATCCATCAGCAGATAAAGCCAGTTCCAGTTCATCAAGACACTCAACCAAGTTCTGAGCTCCACTAGGTGGACAAGAGTTATATCGAGGAAAGGTGGGGTAAAGTACGTAATCAGACCTATCATTAGGAGATGGTCTTGACCTTAACCCCTTTCTTGCCTGTGCCACCGGTCGATTTGGAGTTATAAACACGGTCAAATTTTTGAAGACCTCGTCCGGGCATGATTTCCTTTGTTGATAAACCGTAACTCACTAATATTTTGGAGGGCATATTTTCTAGCATAGTTTGCTTTATTGATGCTTTTTCTTCACCTTCAAGGAATATATTCCACCCAACGATTATAAAATTGCATAAGGAATAATGTGTGCATTGAACTTTTAAAAAGGGGAAAATGAGAAAACAAAGGCCCGGACTTTCATAGAAGAAGAACAAGGTGTTTAATCTTGAAATAAATTTTCACCGAGCCTGATCATACCATTGCAAGTGTCATATAGAAATCAACACCGCCAACATCACATCATGTTCAAGTATTGATGTATCATATGATCTAAGCTATGTGGATATTCTTTTCTCTGGGTCCTCTATAAGCCAAACAACCAGACATGATCCGGTGTATGTGATTTCTTGATGGTAACTATAGAAGTATAGAAAATAATGATGCAGTCGACCGAAGTGATCGAATGACCGCTTAGCCAATGCAAGTGTAAAGTTAACAAAAATCAAAGAAATTAGAGAGACATAAGGTTCAAGAGTTACATTATTGGCAATTAAAGATGATCTTGGTTCTCTTGGAATACCCTTGTGAATGATGACAGCTCTTAATAAACACAAAATAGGATTTTTATATCTTGGCCTACCTAAGGCATGATTTTAAGTTAAAACATCCAAATCAGATTCCAAAATTTGAAAATCTATCAAAACATATTCAAATTCTGATCTAACACACAATCTTGCCATGCAAATCAACAAACAAACAAACAAAAAAAGAACGTTGTGCTAATAAATTTTCATAAGAGAAGACCATCATGGATTAATGGATTAAGATAAAAATGTAAATTATACCAACCCAATCGATGTAGTGATGAGAAATAGAGAAATTACCTCGAGCGAAAGAATTTTCATCGAAAGAGAGAACCCACTCGTGAATTTTGGAGAGGAGAGAAAAATTATCGATCTAATTTTAGAGAAGAAGGTTCATATCGATTTTTGTTTGTTTCGCGGTTTTTGTTTAGAAAATTTGTTTTTCTGAAATTTCGTTTATTTGATTTGGTAATTTAGCATAGACTATGTTCGTTGGATTGGCCACGCATTGATGGTTTGGTTTGATTCATTGCCTAGAATGTGGTTAACAAAATATGAATGTGCCTCTATCCCAAGGTATATATATACTAGTATATGCCCAATTAAAGGCACTCATCTCTTTGGTTTAGTGATTTGCCCACAATAGATAGTATTTAATAGGTAGTATTTAAAATGTCTATGAATTAATTGAGATAAAATTCACTTAGCATGATGGTTATGGGTGAAAAGATAGTACTACAAATGATCTAACAAATGTGTGTTCTCTGGAAACTCACAACGTGAACCATATTCTTTAGTTATTTTTAACTTATTAAACTTGATAATATTGATGAGAACGAAAAATAAATAAATTAAACTTGATAATAATGATGAGAACGAAATGAAAAATAAATAAATAAAAGAAAATTTTTGAGAGAGAGAAAAATTATCGACCTAACAATCGACGAAGAACACCGATTTTTTGTTTAACTGGTTTTTTGTTTTATAAAATTTGTTTTTTATGAAATTTCATTTAACTAATTAATTTAGCATAAACTATGTTATCTGGAGGTTGATCATCACATTTGGAGCCATCCAATTGTGCCAAAAATCGTCCGAACCTTTGTGTTAGGCTAAATGTAAAGCAGAAAAAATCCCTAGCTTATTATATAGATATATAACCACACACTCCGTAGTTTTTCTATTGCACCAGTTGCTACACCCTCCTCCAAATCCACCCTCAATAGTTACTACCATCATCTCTAGTACTGTTGTTGAGACCCCTGCAACATAGAGAAAGCAACATCAACAACCCCTAAAACAATACCACTCCTCAAGCAAACATATGTGAGCATATATGCTATGCCTAATTTTCCATCCTAGCAAGCACATCAGTTCTTTTGAGCGAACTAAGAACTGATAACCTATGGTATTCATCTTTTGATTTACAAATACAAATAATCTAAACTATACTACTGTAAATAATCACAGGAACATCGCAGTTCGTCAAACACTTGCTATGTACAACAGGCATGACCTCCACGACATTCTTCATTATGCATGTATCTAGAACAAACAACTAACAGTAAAAACAATAAGAACATTCTCAAGGTTGTGTATGTTTGAAAACTGAAACTATAAGCTACTTTCAACAAAAGTCTAAAATTAAAAGATGAGACCCTCCAACACTGTTTCAGGGTTGTTATTTAGCCGGAGAGCTTTAGATCTTCTTCTTCTTCTTCTCATCCTTTAATTGGCAAAGGGTGTTTGTGGGAGGCTTGCTAAAAACTTAGCTTCTGGAGATTACTAAACTTTTCATGCAATATGTTGGAATCTGTCGCTGGACTGATATTATCTTTGAAGCCAAATTCTCTACGTTGAGTAAATATGTTACATATAGCATATAATATTTAGGCAACTATTTTTCAAGAGATTTTCACCAATCTATTGCAAAGGTTTTATGTTAGATGACCTCATGGTCAGATGGGCAAGTTGTTTTTCCTTGGATTGAATCAAATGTCATTGGATATATAACTACCTTTACTAATGAAGTTATTTCTAACAGAGCAAAGAGAATTAGAGAAACACTCTTTTTATAAGTAAAACTCAAGAGTAAAGGGGAACAAAGAAATTGACAAAACTGAAATAAATAAAACGAAAACCTTTGAATATATCCTCCCATGCTAGCCCTATGGGTGGTTCAGTTCCAAACTTAGAAGAAAAAACAACAGATAACCTTTAAGTGTGCTTGCAGGTAATGACAGAGTAGAGATAAAGTCAATTTGACTTACAGCCAGAGCAAACGTAGTAATGTAGAAATCAACCACGGTTGCTGCCGCCCACCTGAGAAAGATTCACACACGTAATCAGACCAAACCAAATATCGAATGTTAAATACATACTCATAACATATGCAAAATTGTAATAGAGAATGAGAGTGGAGAAATTGGATATACCCATAAAAAAAAATTATTTGATAGAGTGCGAGACGTTTCTTCTTACTCAATTGAAATTGGTTTGTGTTTTGTTGATTATGGACTGATTGATAAAAAAATTTCTTCTTTTCTTGTTGTGTAATTGGAACCAAGAGAGCACCCAAATCTGAATAGAAGCCGATAAGATTGGAGTGAGAAACTTGACTTTTGTTGCAAAACTTTTTTTTTATTGAAAAGAGGAGAGCAACCTTTCGTTGGTGAGAGAGAAGTTTAAGGTCTTTTCGTTTCTTTTTAACTGCTAATAAATTAAATTGCTTAATTAAATGCCTAATTAAATGTATTTATAGTGGCACACAATTGAAATGATGGCTTGGTTTTGATTTTTTTATTCACCAGCACATGAAATGACCAATAACTCCTAAATAAAGTACTAACCAATAGTTTCATTTAAGGATAATATGGGTACCATATATTAACAAAAACAGAAAAAAGACCAAGTTATCCTTGTAAATGGTATTTGGGTGTTTTGATTTAATTATGGTCCTCTTATTGACAGACCCCATTTTGTGTTGGGCAGACCCAACCCAATTTGGGGTATGTATTTATGTTGGGCACGACATTGAGTCTTGGGCAGACCCCACTACCAAAATCCGAACAAAAAAAAACCAAACTGGTTAGAACCAGTTTCTTATTTCTTCTCCTTCGTGCCGCCTTCTTTAATTTCAATTAGCACTCGTAACTTGTCTTTTCATTCTTATTTACATCTCCTCGACTTCAAAACTTTTCTTCATTGATGACCAGTCACATGATTTACTACTTAAACCATCGATATTCACTAAACTCTTCAAAAACTCAACAAGAGATTCAGTCTCAATATCAGAACACTAGTTTCTATGTTCCTGAGTCAACTGAAGCTGGTCAAAGTTTGAGTTCTTTGCATAATATTGGTAGAAAAGAAGATGAGATTCAAAAGGGTAAAAAACCTTTTAGCTCAAATGTGATTACAGAAAGAAACTGGCATTCTTTGCTGGAGCTATAAACTCTCCAATACGTAAGAAGCTCCTTGAAGTATGGAAGAACGACTCAGAGATATATGTCAATTTCGGTCGGCTATGAACCCCCTACTCTGACGCGCTTCTTGGCAGCAAGTTTTGCCTCCATGTAAAAGGTTTTGAAGTCAACACAGCAGGGATAGGGGATGCATTATACTATGCAAGTGAAAGTTACTTTAAGAAGGTTCTATATCATGCAATTAAGATTAGACATTTCGCTTTTCAATGGCTCTATATCATGCAAGATACCAGAATTTTAAAATTGCAAAATTATGGAACTCCCAAACAACATAAGCAAGAAAATAAATATAAATATTGATGTGTTGGTGAAAAAAAAATTTCCCCAAAAATCTCCTAGCGTTATTGAACTCTGCGTCTTCCCAGCAACTAATTTGTGTCATGAATATGATTTCTGAGAACAACCACTTTTGTTCCTCTCCATCAATCAACGTCGAACTTCCTTTTTTTTGGTCTTGCTTTTGATCTGAAGAAATCCTTCTACTGTATCTCTACCTTCTCTGTTTGCTTGTTCAGCAAGTTGGGAGGTCACTTGGAGGTGGTAAAAGTGACTCATCGGGTCCTTTACCATTGTCCACCACAAATGCCATCTTAAGTCCCCACATTGTGTGCACTTCTAGATGGCAGTGCAAGAACCAAACACCTACAAACACAAAAAAAAAAAAAAAATGGATAAATAATTGAGGAAATGAAAAAACCTTAATCTAAAAATGTACCCTTGAAAACATTTAGTGTAGTTGTTACCTGGGTTATCTGCTCTGAATCTAATAGCACTCCATCCACCAGAAGGTACTCCAATTGTGTTCCTTTCGACTGGGTCAATGAAATTGAATTTCTTAGGATCCTTCTTAGGGTCGAAATTACCTAATCCCCTCCCAACCACAAAGAAATTGAAGCCATGCAAATGTATAGGATGATTTTCTGGTGCAAGAAGCCCTGTGCCTTGTAGCACAACTTGAACCGTAGAATTGTAAGCAAGCCGGTAAAGCCTAGTTCCAATCATTGTGTGCAGATTATTCAGTGGTGGTGTACCACCTGTGTAGTTAAATGCCACAGGTGGATTACCAGGGAAGTCATCTGTGAAGACTCCACTTAAATTGAAGAAGTGGGCTTGAAGGAGTGAAGTAGTCGGCATGATAAAGCTTACATTGTTAATGCCAGCCACCGCTCTGTTCCCACTTGGACAGGTAGGACATGGATTGATACCAAGGCTAATTGTGAAGAGAAGGGAGTGATCAGCTGTCAAAGGTACATTGGTAGGATATAGTTTGGAATTCAAGCTTCGGAGTGAATCCGTGAAGTTAGTTGCTACTGGCGTAGCATTTTGAGGGGGAGGATTGATAAGGGTGGTTGGTGATGAGGCAAGGGTTCCCGAGTATTGCACTGTCGCAGTGGCGGTTACATTGTCAACTTCAATGGGAGAGTCCATGAAAGGGGAAACAGAAACTAAGTAGTTTCCTGTGCTTCGATCAGCTGTGAGAAGAACATTTGTGGTCTGGCCTGGAGCAATAACCATGGTGTTGGTCTTGAATGGCTTGACATATGTTGCATCTACTTCGACCACAGTCAGCCGATGTTTTGCTATCTTGAAAAAGAGCTCTTCATTGAGTGCAGCGTTAATTATGCGTAGCATGTAGGTTTTGCCTCTTTTTACTTTTAAGGTGAACCCATCTGTATTTTATAAAAACAAATTCAAGCCAGCACAAAAAATTTATTAGCATTGTCTAAAATGCCCGAGGGTTGTGCTAGGAATGTAGTACAACATGAAGTGTATCAATGGTTATACCTTTTGAAGAACTCTTCGAAGAGCAAGTAGAGAGTGGTCCTGGATGACCGTTAATGGTATGTGTATCTGAAACATTTGGTACAAAACCCGATTTTAATGCCTCATTGACCACGGCCTCAACGTCCGACTTCCACCATTCACCTACATGTCCAGTACGAAAATTACTACCTCAGGACGTGCTCAGTAAGAATAAGAACGTTAACTCCTTGGTCACTGGGTTAGTTCTTGTTTCGTGTTGTTATTGATGGGTAAGAATATGAACAATTTGTCCTCAAGTTGGGTCCTAACTGCTGATACCTAATACTTTCTTTGTAGAAAAAGGATCAGACTTGCAGCGTACCTAATATCATTACCACCTCCTTGTGGGGTTTAGGGAATGGATAAGGTATACCGCGCTTGGGCAAGATAACAATTGCACCATGAACTGTTGCTCTTAGCCAGAGGATGTGAGCATGCCACCAAAGTGTCCCTCTTTGGCCCGTAATTGTGAAGTTGTATATAAAGTTTTGCCCTGGCTTTATTGGGCACTGTGTGATATAGGCTGGCCCATCTGCCCACCCTGTTCGGAGCTGTCTGATTCCATGCCTGCCGAAAAAACAGATAAGTCATTTTCCCCTCTATATTGACTGAACGATTTAATAATGTGACTTTTGTTTCAAATATCCTGCAATGATCGAGACAAGAGCTACTTGTTGGTTTCGAAATATTACCAATGAATGCTAACGTTATACTTGACATGGTTCGCCACCTTGACCAGCACTGTGTCACCCTCCCTCGCAACGAGTGTAGGCCCTGGGAACTTCCCATTAACGGTGACAATAGGTTTTGTGGCACATAACCGAGTAGTATTCTTCATTACTATCTGCACACATTGGTAACGGGAAATTTGTCTGTAAAGTTTTGAAAATGTAGCCATAATAGTTTGAAGGTGCATCATATTCCTGAGGATGATAAAATGCCTAGAGAAAATCAATTTGTATCAGACTTGAATCGGATTAAGGTACAAGACGAGCGTCCATACTAAGCTGAAGCACTACTTTGCAATGTCCAACAATCTTAATTGACAATGTGATAAACATGATACTTACATTGAACTTGTATTGACGAACCATACACTCAACCATAGCAGGAGACAAACAAATCACAAGAACAAGGACTCTAGCCCATTTCTCCATCTCTCTCTCTCTCTCCTCTTTTTTCTTTTCAGTCTATTCCTTGGTACTCAATTTATACTTTGTATTGCAAGATCGATATGTAGTTAATGGTGATACTGCACGTAAAGGAGATATATATGAGCTATTGATGTCAGGTCATTTTTCCTTGTTAGGTGGACATGCAGCTCCTTGAGGTACAATTTTCTTAGTTATGTGGAGAAGAACTTCGAAACCACCTCAGTTTGCTTGTTTCTTACATTAAGTATTACATATCACCTACTATAGTCTTATACACATTCAATTAATATGTGGTTGATTTTATTAAGCTTTATATATGAATTCACAAATCTCCTTGTGCATAATTGAAGTAAGAAAAAATAAATGTTCGTTGATAATAGTTGGGATTTCCTATTTTTCCCAGTATTTAAACCCGCTGATATGATTTTGGGATTTTATGCTCAATTTTTAAAAGCTAGCAACGGGGAGCCACCCTTGTGAAGGGGAGCTCCCCAAGGGGACTGCTGGCACATACATAATTTATGTTCATGAATCTTGTCGAGGCTTCATTCATGCAAAATTATATATGGGGTGCCCCGTCTATAAATCTGTTATATGTATTACAGGTTCACAACACAGACAACAACTGAATTAGTGACATGATTACATTCCAAAGCAACGCAAGCCATTTGATCGATGTGCTGTGTTTCTAACAGTGGCGATGGTCGTAACACTTGAATGTCTCGAAATCAACTGATTGATGCTAATTCTAAACCAATGTGGCTTTTAGTTTTATATTAGACTATTCTTGTATTCACTGTTGAAGAGGGTTTGCAATTAAGTAGAAAACTTGACTTAGTTGCATACTTGCATATGTATATTGTATCGCATCATGGAAGTTGAAATTAGACCTATTCTTGACCAGCTTTGCTTATAAAAAGGAAATAGAATAAATTGTTACATTTTCTATAGGTTGGATGGTGGATTAGTAGTTGGGGTCGTAATCCTAATACCAATAGACGGAGAAAAAGACCGTTGTCCACTCCGGAGTTTAATTTACAGAAGATTAGTATAAAAATACAAATAACTAAAGAGACTGAGGATGTTATATCATGTATGTGTTTCAAAACAATCACATGGACATTTTCTGACCCTCATTGTATATTGATTAGACTGCTACATTGTGACAATCAGGCCGGTAAAGCACAATAAAAAAAAATGACCCAGAGGAAGTTAGCCGAATGAGATGTTGAAAAGAGTTAAAATGGAGCCTGATATCACTTTTTGTTGGGAATTTAGTGTTGGGGAAAATGATACCAATCGATCCCCACTAATATAGTTTGCACTTGGACACTTTAAACTCTAATTGAAAAATCTAAATTTTAACTACAACCAACAATCACAAACCTAAGCTATGAAATTAACTATCACAAACAAGCAATAACAATGTAAAATAATTTACCACAATAAAATACAAGATATAACGTGGTTCGGCTAATAATGTCTTTCTACAAAAGCAAATCTTTTTATAAGTATGGGAATGAAGATTATAATCACTAACTATTAAAACCCCAATGAACTGAACTGAACTGAAAAGAAAATGGCATGCAGTGGCCTATTAGTGTACTGGGAGTTTATTCAAGTACTCAGCTAGCCATTTTCAGTACACTGATAGGCCACTGTAGGCTATTTTCAGTTCTGACATATTTTTTAATAGCTTAAACAAATCAAATGCTAATACAATCAATCATATACAATTTCCTCCTATCCAAATACCAATTCAATTTGTAATAAACTCCCAGTCCAAGTCCAGATTTCAACGCTCTCCAAACAATAATAACTTTATCAAAGAATGGGTCTGAATTTACTCTAATATCTAATACATTTACATAATCAAAACAACAAAAACTAGAGCAATGCAGAAAAAACAACAAAAATGTCAACATTGCAGAAACCGAATTTTTTTTACTTGCCTGAAGCTTGAAGACAGCAATATAGCTTGAACTCTATTTGAGAAGTAGAGAATTTGGTTTGAGAAGGTCGGAAGTAGTATCTATTTCAGAAGTTGATAAAATGAAAATATGATAATTTGGTTCGATTTGGAGTGGTTATGTTTGTTTGGAGTTTGTTTTTGCTGGGTTCAGTTTAGTTCAAACTTGCGAATGGTTTCTTTTGTTTTGTTTTCTTTTATTTCATTCTTTTGTTTTGTTTTAATTTCGGCCATGAGATCTTGAGATCATCTCACGAGTTAAGTGAATGAGATTGGGAGTGGGTTGGATGTGGGTGAAATGGGAGTGGGTGTATCCCTCCCCATATATATATGTATGTATTGGGCAGGCTAGGTAGACAGCAGAATTTCGGACAACATCCAAACAGCAGAATATCGGCCGTCGGATCAAAATTAATCAGATCAAGATGAAAAAACTATATTTCAAAATTTGCTTCACAAAATACGATATTTCACCTTTCAAAATATGAAAATTACGAAGGGTTTGGGTTTCCTCTGACTCGTTCTTTCTCTCACCTATTCCTCTCTCCAAAATCATCTCTCTCACACTTCATGCTTGGTTCTTAATTTATCTGGTAAGAATTTATCGTTTTTAGTTCGATTAGTTCGAAATTTGTGATGGGTTTCATTTTGTTTTTTATTGCAATTTCAAAATAGAAAATAGAAAATTTGTTTGGACACTTTGTTGATCCTTCCATTAGATCCTCCGCTCCCTTCAATCATATCTGGCAGAGTGTAACACTTGGTGATGATCTTCTTTTGATTGCACCAATTCCACCAAATTCCCACCAAATCAAACAACCCCCACTACAAAAACCCCATTCTTCTCCAGATTTATTTTTCTCATTACGAAACAGTAGCATTTTCATCTCAGAGAAGAAAAAAAATGTGTTGTGGGTGTTCATTGTGCAAAATATGCACGTTGGTAATATTGCTGGTGATATTGATTGGGTTTATATTTGGTTTTGGAGTTTTCAGGCATGGGTTTGATAAGATAAAGAACACAGTGCATTATGATCAATGTTCTAAAAAACGCTAGGTGGTAGTCGGACGGTAGGGGAGTGCCTAGCGCCTAGGCCTTCTAGGCGGCGCTTAGACGGGATAGGCGCTAGACGATTTTATTTATTTATTTATTTAATTAATTATAATAAAACACAATGGCAGGACAAAGGGTGGTCGGGATCGCGTGGGGATCTGCGTTTGATGGGGCATAGGTGTACGCTCCATATCGTTTCGAAACACCTTTGAGTAGTTTTTAATGTGTCATTTAATTACGGTTGTAATAAAGTGTAGAAACCATGACTCTTGGCCTCTTGGTCATAAATAACCCCAAATATTAAGATTAATTGTCATTTAATTAAGGTTATAATAAACGGTAGAAACTATGATTCTTGGGCATAAATAACTCCAAATATTCAAATTAAGTACCAGTAAAAACAGGAGTAAGGAAATGAAAACAACTTTGAAACATAAAACGCCCAAGATTCACGCATGCTTTAACATCTATACCTCGGATCAATTTTATCTTCATTAGCATGGGATTCTTCAGATTAATTACTCCATCATTTAATTTCTAACATTCAACTCTTTCTCTGATAAAGTCTCATTCTCTCCATCCCTTTTTCACCTTCTAAAACCCGCTATCCCTCTCTACAGTAGTTTGATTATCT
This sequence comes from Coptis chinensis, assembly GCF_015680905.1. Classification (NCBI taxonomy): domain Eukaryota; kingdom Viridiplantae; phylum Streptophyta; class Magnoliopsida; order Ranunculales; family Ranunculaceae; genus Coptis; species Coptis chinensis. Next base: position 76,750,840 of record NC_141463.1, on the reverse strand, counting down.
TTAACTCCATGCGGCCATTACATTTTATTTTGATCATTTTTATTTTATTTTTTGATGATGTGAGTGTGATTCTTTGTTTTTTCATGGTTCTATCATTCTATGTCATCAGAAATGGTAGCATTTTTTCAAGACATTCCTAATCAGTTTTAACCAGTCCTGGTAAGATTCACTTATTATGATCACAATGTTTTGATCGAGTGCACAGTTGGGTTAAAAGTTTTTGCTTACTATTGTTTAATTTTTTGCTTATCTTTCCTTAGTTGCGAAATTTAAGGAAACGTTTTGTATTGTTCGTATTGTAGCTTATATGCATTTTAGTGTGCTTTAAATTTCTGATTTGATTTATGGGCACACTTAATTTCTAATCCATGGATATTTGGATTGGTGTGAAAGAATCGCCATTAAAAAGCACTAGATTGATTTATAGTTTAGTTGGGCTATTTGAATTGAAATCGATACACACTTTGATCCTAATCAATCAGGAAAAAGAAAATATTTTGTTGTTGCTAGCTATTGAGATGTAGGTAGTTTATTGGTCTCAATTTGATAACTTTTTACTGCACTAGCTTTAGATTTTTTTTCTTTTCCTCAACTTTTTGAAAAATGTGATGCTTCTCTTCCACTCGAATAAATGTAGGCTTTTAAAGGAGTATCAATGCACAAGGGTTCTTATTTAAACTTTCAGAGATTAAATTTATTCAATTTATGATTAAGTGAGGTTGAAGCAATAGCAAAGATTGGAAAGGCTAAGTGGTCTTTGACGCTGAATATGTACAAGCACACAAAATTATTTATGGTTCTTGAAGTAGTATGGTATACACTGAGTGAGTTGTACGTTGTATGTATGTGAATAGTTTCTTATAATGGCACTTTAGATTGTTACGTTGGATCTACTTAGGGAATTCAGTCAAAAGTTTGATGCCACGATACCATGCCCAAACAATTTTTCTTATGTTGTTTAACATGGGATATTCCAATAAGTAATCTCTTTTGTTGAACTACACATTTGAAGCTTCGAAGTTCATCATCGTATACTTACTAACATAAGCTAATATCATTACATATATCGCCTTTCTTTGCTTTATAACACAATGTCGGAAAGATCTAATATCAGAAAAGGTTGAAAAACCTTCTTGAATTGGTTGCTTAACCTTAAGGGCATTGCAGGTAGTGGGTTGCTATTCTTAGGAACGCTTCCACCCTTAACTTATTCATCGTAAGCATCTCTTTAATTGCGACTATACTTAGACATTCTACCCATTTGTCATGTTCCTAATTATTTGTGATCAAAAGTTATTCAAGCTGCAAATCGGAGAGATTTGTGTGCGTGATCTCAACCTCAATTTATTTGTGATTATATATTTGGAGATAGTATTTATTAGTGGATACAGCTCTTTACATTGTTGTGGATTACTTAGACCTTCAAACAACATGGGCAATAGCTCCTTTTATCTTAATTCTTGCATGATCAAACTTGAGCAGTTGCAGTCCATATAGAATGGGCATTGGTATTAGCATTTGTAGACGTGTTTTGAATTACTCGAGTATGTGGTGCGATTTGTTTTAACCTGCTTTTCTAAAATTTGATGATATGCTTGGTACACTTGATATGATTTATTAGTTGTTATGTTTTCTTAAGTTGTTGTTTGTCTTAGAATAATTAAAGTCAAAAAATATATTACGGTTAAGGCATTTTAGCGGTCGATACTCTCTTGTTGGGATTGCACTAGAGTGAGGACAAGACAAACAAAATCAGTGGTTGAGATAGAGTCTTCACACATTTATTTGGGGCCAAGAAGTGGCCAATGACAATGTGTATGCTACATTTGAGGTTAGTATTAGACTATATTAGTGAGAGAGAACGGGTAGGTTTTCATAATGATTGAGAATTAAAACCACGTATTCTTCCCAAAACGCTTCATATTCTTAATTTGCTTAATGAAACCCACGACCCTATGCAATCCCCACTCTCCGCTCTCTTCTTCAAACCCCTCCTGCACTCAGTTTGAGTGTCGTTGATATCACCATGAAAAAAAGGGAATCAAGGGAGTAGTTCACTTCCATTTCCATAAAAACAGGTGAGTTGTTTCTTCTTTTTCTTTAATGCAAAAGCCTTACTAATCGCTGAATATAGTTTTACGCCAAGTGGTACTCTTGATTTAGTATATTGTTTTCCTATCTCTAATGCAAAAAGAATTTATCTATTCATCTGCTCATGGTAGCAATTCTCCTTGCAAGTCACCTTACATCTCATCTTTTGCCTTTTCAGGTCTTGGTTCAGAGAAACAATTGCACATTCATTTTTGTCATAAGCGTAAGTACATACACCATAATGTTGAACTCTATCTTGAAAAATATATTCCCCGTGCTATTATTAGAGTAGTTGTTTATTTCAAAAACATTTTGTATGGTATTAGTCTCTACATCAAGTGGCTTAGATAACCAAATAACAAAATCAATAGTGTTTTGGAGGCTAAGATTGATGAAAGCAAGTTAATTTGACTAACACCATCATAGAAGGTAAGTTATTCGGAACTTATTTATTTTTAAGCGCAATTATACACTTTATTCTTTTCTTCATTCAAAGTTCTCTTTGAGGAAGTTTCTTCTCCAACTCTACCTCCCAATCTTCATTGATCTAAAGCTTGCAACAATAGAACTTTCTTTACTTTATTCTCTATTTGATTTCATTTTATCACCTTTTCACCGCTTTTATAGAGGTAAGCCTATCTTTTAAAAAGGATTTGTTAGGTTTTAGGTTTCTTTAAATGTGATTGGCATTGTAAGAATGCTTACCTTAAAGGAATGATGTCTACACAAAAAGATATCTTTAATAATTCCCCCAACAATATATTAGTTAAACCCTACCAAAATAATCATGTTTTTGACCATTGTAGTTCTTATACCATAGGATACTATGTGAAGTCTTCACTAGATTGAGCAATGTATGTCTCATCTGCCTGAGTAGGTTGAACATAGCACTACTATCTATTTAGAATTGAAAAATGCAACTTATAGTGCCGTTGGGAAAGTGCCTAAGATACTGCTTGATGGCGTTATTTCATTACAAATCGTGATTCTCCTTTCCCATTTTCTTATTTGTCGTACTTCTTTATTATTTGCCAAATTTTATCATGTAGAGTGTTTCATAGTTTGCTTTGCCTCTATTTATATTTTTGAACTATGCATTTGAAGTTGAACGTTGAGCATAAGTCTAAATTATGCCAAATCAAAGCTTCAAATGATGTAGTAATTCCTTGGGAATGGGTTGTCACCGAAATTGGTAACTTTCATACCTAAACTATTTCTTTGATCCACTTTATTGATTGTGCCTCTTTGCGGTACTCTCCTTCATTATTTTCCCATTTTTATTTTGTGGAGTTTTGATGGTCAGTCATTGATTATTTGCTTATCTTTTGTTGAGCCATGCTTATGGGAGAGACTGTGATTGGTTCAGAATGCTTAGCGATAGTGAAATTAATATATGAAAATGTAAGGTCAGTCGGCCAATCCAAACCAAGCTTTGGACATTTCAGTCCACCGTCGATAAATGTAAATTTGGTCAAGGTGTTATACAACCTTGAGCCTAGAATGGGGTGCTTACTAAGTTGTTCAATGAGGAGTTGGGTTTCATAAAAGTGTGTAGGGATTTCGAAAAGATATTCCTGGATGCATGAGTACGTGTTCTCAAACTTATACACTGTCCATCTTGATATTCTCCATTCAGTGGCCAAATCGACCCAACGTAAATGTTGCTTATACAATTTTTTTTTTTTATTTGTTTTAGTGCCATATGTATCATAATTCATTTTCTTCCACGTCATGAAAATTTTCAAATAATAAGCTGATGGTTTGTTTTGGATCCACGTATTATATTGATTTGTACGTAGCATATCCCGACATCAAAAATTAGTCACCCATACTTCTTTTTGTTGGGGGTTCTCCTAATTTGCTTTGTAGTTCGATTTTGTTGTTACATTATCAGTGTTTTTTTTTTTGAATGGTAAGCATTGCAGGGAGGCATAGGTTGGACTACAGTGGAATTTAACTGATCTAGCTTGGAGTTTTTATTGAGCATAGGCTACAATGCTGCATTAGACATGTTTGGATGAAAGTTGTATGGGGCAAAAGCTTTGGCAGACACATTCCTTCTAAAATATTTGAATTTTAGTTGTTTTGATCACTTGGCACACCTCATTATGGGTTTGTCTAAAATTGCTTGCTAGATCATGTTGTAACCAAATTTTAACTTTTTTTTTCTTCTTTTTTGGTAAATGTTGAGGATTGCAGGTTGTTAAAAGTGGAATAAGGAATTCAGGGAGGTACTTGATTCAATTGACGCGAAGATTTTGCACTTACAATGAAAGCCGGTGATTCAAGTTCAAATACAGCGCTAAAGAACATTTATTCATAGTAAACACCTTTATTCACCTGGCACACCACACACTGCAAGAGACCTTTCCAGTACAAGCTGATCTGGCTTGGTGAAAGTGGCACAGGCCGGCCAAAAGCTTAGGCATCACATTCCCTCTTGAGTGTGTTATCAATATCCAAGTTGCTGTTAGAAAATGGACGCAATATGAAGTTGTTGTTAGAAAATGGTACTTCATGGGTGTGGTGGCGGGAATTAAACTTATAATAATATGGAAACATCAATTTTTAGACGGTCTTCGTGTGATCAAAACAAGATATGTAAGTGTCAATGGTCAATCTTTTCAATCTATATTCCTTGGCTTTCCTTGGTAATAACAGGATTTTAGAGAGTTCTCATCAATTTATATTCTTTGGATTATTTTCTTTTGGTAACAGGATTTTAGAGTCATGTATGCATGTGCAATACTTGAGTCAACTATCTCATATGGAAGTGCAAAATACAAGTTGCTCGCTGTTAAGTTATTTTATGGCAACACCAGTACCTTTTCTTTTGCATTAGGTATTCAATTAAAAGTTGAATTGCAGGCTACTAGAGACATAGCAGAAATAAAAACATTATTTTATCTTAACAGGTTAGTAGTGAACAAGAAAAAAAGAGACATAACATAAAGAATAAGATAGTGTACCAATATTTATCTCCATCATTTTATTCTAATTAATTCTACATAATATTAATCAAGAAAGCATTAAAACAATCCGTGCCAAAGGCACGGGTAATACCTAGTATTATAATAAAACACAATGGATAGACAAAGGGTGGTGGAGATCGCGTGGGGATCTGAGTTAGATGTGCATGGGGATTTACATAATCCTTTTCAATGGACTGTATTAATTTATAACGGTTAATTAATTTATTATTTAATTTTCATACTAAAAGCATGCTTACTAATAAATAATATGGTTTTAAAGAGTTGTATTAAATTTTCTACATACATGGTATTGCTTTATAATAATTTTAACGGTTGGGTTTGATGGTCATGGAGAGTCTGAGGGATTAACCCCACTTTTAAAGCTCAACTATTTAAAATGGTAATTAATATGAGGGACACGTGTGCGGTTGGGATCGTTTTGAATGAATTAAATGTTATGGATTAAATGGTTTCTTTATTTTCACACTTTATGACTTGAGAGGTTTCATTTGAAACAATTATATTTTTTTTATTATTATTACGAGGCATTTTTTTTTTCTTTGTGCAAAAAAAAATGTGTAAACATTTATGGCATTTTGAAACCTCAAAGTTTTCTCTCAAGTTTATGTTTATGTGGCCTTGGGATTTGGATAAGTTTAGAAATGAAAGGACCCGCCCATCCTAGAGTCCGGCTAAGTGCTAACTGTGAGTGAAGATTAATAAGTAGTAGTTCAGTTTAAAGTATTAAACCTTCTAAAACGTCCTTTAATTCATAATTGAAAGGAAAGAAACGTCTTTCACTTCCCACAACTCCTCTCTCCCAAATCCCAATTTCATTTTTTTCCGATAATATCCTAAATCCCAATTTCACCATTGACAACATGGAGTACTCTCTCTCTCTCTCCTATTTGCTTAATGAAATTTGTAACAACTATGAATTACTTAATTTCTAAATACTTCATTTTTTTAGAAATTGCAAGGAAGACTCCATCTTCTTCCAGGTATGTCTTCCGCTTTTCATTTAGGGTTCTAAAAATATTCTATAGGTTACTAATCTCTTAAATACTCCATAAGAATACTCCCTCATGATATATTTTCTCCCTCAGGTTGCTTCACAGACAATTGCTGCTGGATTTGCATCATTGCCAATTGGTTCAGAAGATTCAGGTTACCTACTCTGTAACGCCCGTATTTAAAATACGTATTTATTTATTAATTAATTAATTAAATTATTTATTTAAAATTTACTGGATTAGATTTGGGATATATGGGCCTGATTTCTGGGCTCGAGTCTGTGTTGGGCTTATGTTTCAAACCCAGGTATATATACATATTTTTTCTAGAGAATAGGGTTTTGAGATAAAAGTAAAATAAAAATAGAGGCGGAGATAAAAGCTCGCTTACAAGAGTGTTGGAGCGCGACGATTCGGACTATGATGAATCCGTGGAGCTTTTGATTAAGTGAGTAGTTATTTTTTCTATTTTATTGAACCTATAGTTGTTTTATGTGTATATGGAGATATTTATGTCTGTTCAATGTTCCGTTTTATTTCTGCTTATTCTCCTATTTTATTTGGCGTCCTGTCTGTCGTGTTGTTAAAACTTTGTTGAAATCTGTCGGGTTGTTAAAACTCAAAACTTTGAAAGTTGATATTGAACTGTCGAACCTTGTTTGGGCCCGTTAATAGCGGCTAAAGCCCCAAAGGAAAGAATCATCCTGTACGTTCTAGATTAAACTTGTATATAGTTGTGTATATAGTTTTGAAGTTTGGTTATTGTTGTTTGGATGGGTGCTGGAGAGGGGCTATCAAAGCTCGAAGAAATCGTTAATGGCGGCCGACAAGAAATCGCCCAGTTTTATTCAAACTTTGTTGTTGGGGTTTTGGTTGTGTATTTGAATGGATTGTTGGTGATGGGGTTATGAGGTTTGATTAAGGGGATGAGGGCTGTCGAATGAGGGCTGTGGGGGAGCTTGAACAGCCGACAATGGCGGTCGAGATCTGTTGGAGAGTGATATCAACAGTTGCCAAAACCGGTGTTGGTGTGAATTAAAGATGTCGGGTTTTTCTTTAGGAGTCCAACCGCTTGGTTGAAAAGGGGTGATGAGTGGAGGTTGTGGTGGCTGATTTGGTGGCTGGTGGAGGTGGTGGTAGCTGATGGAGAAGACGACTTGTTGGGGTTGGTCTTGGGGCTTGGGCTTAGTTGGTTTTCCTTTGGGCCAGTTCTATTTTGTTAGTGATGGCCCGATATTAATCTTTTGAGTAGGGCCGGTTCTATTTTTGGTTGGGGCCTGTTCTAATTTTGTTTACATGGGCCGGTTTTCTTTTATTTTTGGTGGGCTGGTTCATTATTGTTTTAAGTGGATCTGTTCCCTCTAGATATTTCTAGTTGGGCTAAATCTATTGTTGGGCCGGTTTCTGGTTTGGTTTTTATGTTGGATCCGGCTAACATTATTTGAATCTTTGGTTGAGTCATAGGCTTGGCTAGTTGGGTCCGAACCATGACCTTAACCATTACCTTAGTCATGAGCCCATGAGCTATGCACCTTGACCTTAGCCATGAACCATGGCTATGACCCTGAACCTATTGAACATGGAAATGACAGGTTGACTTTGACATTGACCGTTGACTGTGTAATGTTGACTTTTTCCAGTTTTTCACATATTTAAGAATATGGACAAATGTAGTAATAAAATATTGTCGAAAATTGTATAACTTTGTTTGTCATTATCTAATTAAGATTTGACGTGAGTAGTGTGTAAAGAATATAAATACTGGCACGTAACAAGAGGGGAATTCTTATAAGTCTTAGATATATACGTTTTTATGAGAATTAAACTACATACGGACTCAGATTCATGGACTTTAGTATTGGGCTTTTGACGGTTGATCAGTTTGACTTGACTTGTGATTTAGACTCGAATAATTATGCGTGATATTTGGACTTGAGTTGTTCTTTCTTTTTAAAGTCGCTTCATTTTGATATTTGGTGGAATGGACTTATATTTTGATTATTTATATACTATTTATATTATGCACAAATGGAAATAATGCGTGACTCTGATGGTGAATTGAGTTCACATAAATATATTGAACAAATACATTACATGATCGATTACTACTATGAGTTGCTACTTAAATAAGTTATAGTATTTATGAAGGCTTGATACCTTCCATACGGTGTAGTGCAATATATGATTGGCACGTGAAATAATAAGTTTTAAAATTTGATATAAAGATGTTTGGATATCGTGCAATGAATAGTATTGGCACGTGATAATGTGGATTTTTATTCTAACGAGAAACGTTGAGCTTCAGTACAATTAAGTATACTGGCATGAGATAGAACAAGAATTATTATTGAGATTTTCCAAATATGGTGGTTTAGTGCAATAATTTATTTGGCACGTGATAGAGTGAAATGGTTATGAGATACTAAGGTATGACAACTGAATAAATTACGTAACGAAAATCCTAGAACCTAGCTACCACAACTCATGTGATTTGGCCTTAGTGATGGGCGCATGTGATATGATTGGCCCTTCTGTCGTTTCAGTAAATCTGAATGGCCCTTCGGGCATAAGTAATTTGATTGGCCCTTCTGGCGTTTCAGTGAATCTGAATGGCCCTTCTGGCGTAGCCGAATAGTGGCTTGATGATTCCGTTCGCAAAATTTGAACGAGACGCGCGATATTTTATGCCGAATAGTGGCAGTACTTACATAATGGCTTTCGTGTGAGGGTTACCTGGTGTGCGACATCCTGCTCAGGGTAGCTACGCACGGAGTGGTTCATTATGTGAGGGGAGGCATGTGGATGTACATGTTCGGTGTTGGGTAGCGATTGTGGTAGCCAGGGAAACTAGGTAAGACATAGATACGACGTGATTTTAGGGACACGCAAAGAAAGCATTAAATAATATAATTATGGTAATATGTTGGTTAATGATATATCTTTAAATATATGATTGTATATGGTTTTGTAGAAGGGTGGGTCAAACTAATGACTTGTGCAGAGACGACCCACTCTATAATTGAGCATGAAATGCGGTAAGTATAGAATATATTTGGCTAGTTATTAGTTTAGTTAGAACCAAAGGCGCCTCAGTGGAGGAACTAAATGCCTTTTTATTATGAGTATAGTTTGTTGTGTGGTTAGTGGAAAGTTAAGGGGCCTCAGTGGAGGAATTAACTGCCTTACATGTGGTATGTACATATTGATATGATTGTTTTTATTATTAGAAGCTAAGGCGTCTCAGTGGAGGAACTACCTACCTTAATTATGGTATTTAAGGATGTTGTATTAGTTGTTGGAAGTTAAGGCGCTTCGGTGGAGGAACTAATTGCCTTATTTATTGGGTATATATATATATTAGTATGATTTGTATTTAGGGCTACTCACACTAGCATTGTTTATAATGCTCACCCGATTTGCATGTTTGCTTATCGGGTGTATTCATTAAATGAACATAGTTGATAAGTCTTGACAGGTTTAGTATTGTAGAAGGTTGGTTGCTGCTTGTGGTTTGCGTTAGCGTTACATTTCATGATATGTTTTGTTTTCCCTTGAGGTGATATAGATTTTCAGTCTAGACAATGTTTTTGTATTTTCATTGTAATTTTAATTAAAGAGTTATTGAAAGGAGAGTTGTAACCTAATCTTATTTGTGAATTTTTGTAATGAAGATGATTTTTGTTTAATGTGAAATTCTTATTGGTTTTTAATTATCCGCATATTTAAACTGTTTATGGGTTTTTGGGAGTTGAGAGTGCATCACACCTTGAAAATCGAAGAGTCGAGAACAAATATTGTTTTTCCGAATTCTGTCGAAATTCAGGATGTGACATACTCTATTATAACTTATAAGCTCTCTTTCATTTCAATAACATTAAAAATCTTATACGATTAATAAGAAATTATGTATGATCAAACATTGAACTGAATTAGACGGTTGGTATTATAGTTTCTAACACAGTTTTTTTTTTTTTTTTTTTTTTTTTTTTTTTTTTTTTTTTTTTTCTCAAGAGGTTTTTTTGATGTTATGTTATTTAAACAGATGGTATTCCTGTGAAGAGCTATTTCTTTGAATGATAATAAAAAAGGTTTATTCTTTGCATTTGAGAATCCGACAATTTCAGGAGTGCTATGGTATGTATAGTTTTTCAATTTGAAATAGTTTTTTTTTAGTTATTCATAGTGGAATCTTACTTTTGGATCAAGTAGTTTCATATTCCATCAGATTTTTCTAGCATTATTATGTAGATTTAATATTGTTTCCCCCTTTAATGGATTTTTGGTGGTCTTTGGTGTTGTCCAAGTTCGTCAGTGTTTGCCGCCTTCCAATGGCATGGCACTGCCTTTGCTTGATAGCGTCATTTGATTTATATATTTAATCATTTTTGTTTTTGGGGTTTCTATCTTTTCACGGACAAAACTATGTTAGGGATTCTTTTCTATTTTTCTAACATTATTGTGTAGATTTAATATTGTTTCCCATTACTTTCCATTGTTGATTATGGTTAGAGAATGGGTGGCTAAACTTTCAACAGGATATTGAAATTTCCAGTGGAACTTTTTAAAATGGTTGTTGTTGGAAATTCATGGAGAATGGCTACTGACATAAAAGTATAAAACCTCTTTGAAAACCATTTCCTGATATGGCAATGACATCATCTAGCTTTTAACTTTAGAATGCCATTTCAGGCCTTGGTTGGGATATCACCAAATTGACGACATCAATTGAGCAATGATTGCGTTGCTAGGCTATGCTAAATCTCCCTCACTTCTCATTTTTTTCCCCTTTATATATTCTGTGAAGAGTTTGACAAGGATAGATTTGTTATTGCAAATGTGTGTCGCTATTAGACGCACTAATTTATATGAAATATGACACGAAGATTTCTTTTCAGGGAATAATTTCTAATAAAATTGGATTTTGAGGCTTTCAACCTCACGAAGCATGTCATAATGATTACAACCTTTGAATTCTAGTGGTGATAGATAATTAAACTCTATTAGTATAGTCGAGTGTTTTCTTTGTTCGAACTATTGTTTTTCTTTGTGCTTTTGGTGTGTCGAACTTTCGATATGCAAGATGTGATGTATCAAGGAAATTGCCTTTTGCAGTTTCATAGTTTTCATCTATTCTTTTGAAGCCTATTAAGTCTTACCTAACTATCAAATCTCCACCTTTTTTTTTTATCTCTTATCATTCAGTTTGAGATGTGATATTTGCTGACCGATTCAAAGTAGTATTTGATTACGTTCAAACACATGAAAGGCATTGATTTTGGCATGAAAAGGTACGTGGCTAATCATAAATATATTCATCTCGAGGTGGCTGCTGGTTGTAGAAATGGGTTGTAAAGATCTTTGGTTTCAGGACTAACTTTATGAATGAACATGAAAGAAGAGGCACTAATACATTGTGAGGGGGATAACACAAACATGAAACATCTTTAGGTAGCTGCAATTATTTCTAGAATGGTATAACTTTTGAAATGCAGAAATCAGATGGTGTTAGAAGGCAAGAAACTGGAGGCAAGTTTTATGTAGAAATGATTATTTATTTATTTATTTAGAAGGAGCAGAAAGGAATACAAAAAAAGCAGGTGAATATATAATTTTTTTCTGGCTCTCAAGGGTTGTATGTTTAACATTGTAGTTGACACTATGACATTAAGAAGTGGGGGTGCAGTACATGGTGCTGAAGTCAGGGTCAAGGAGATTAAATGGGAACTACCTGACCAATCAATGTAAACAAGGTCATCAAATGACAATCCTAGCGTAGCAGGTTTTGGAGTGATATATAGAGATTGTGGCTGCCATACTTCAGGCGCTATGTATGAATATTAGTATTAACACAAGCTCTGTTGTTGAGTGTTTGGTGATTTTGAAGTGCATCGAGGAGGGAATCATCAAAGGTTTGAGGAGACTATGGGTGGAATAAGACTATGGCTGCTGTGAGGGAATATGGATCTTCGGAGCTACTGTAGTTAGTGAAGCCTAAATGGTTAAAGTGTTGAAGATGGCTAAAATTCTCTTTTCTGTCAAGTACTTGGCCTAAAACAAACTTTACGGCTGCAACAGGCCAGCAAAATCATGAGATTACAGTTGGTAAACCCACTTGGCTTACTAGGTGGGAAGTGCCATATACAACATACTTGAAATTTGTAAAGCAATTAGAGAGGGTATACAACTCTCTAATTAAAACTTTGTAATTAATTTTTTGTACTTATTTAAAAACAATGCATAGTGTTCTTATTTTAAGTACTACTGGTGTAATTGTTTGATTAGTCTTTTTTTTTTCAACTTATACTCTCTTTTTTTAATAAGAAAAAAAAAAAATACACATCTTAAATTCTCTGCATCTCTCCTATTCACTCTTCATTTTTGTATTCTTCACCATTTTTTCAGGAATTTCGATTCCTCAAACCAAACATAGCCTAAAGGAATTTGAATAAATTCATCTGGACTTTTTATTGTTTGATAATGACTTGAGATTTGCTACAATATTTTCACGTTTATTCCCATTTTATGAGCAGAGTTAATGGAATACAAGACTTACAAATATATTCCGTGTCGAAGATTGTATAATATTTTGCTTCAGATTTTGTGATAGTGGCGCAACTGGTGGTTATTGGACAATGCTTTAATTTGGGACTAAAATTATTGGACAGTGCTTTAATTTGGGAATAAAATTAGTATCTGAAATTAGAATGACAACAGAATCGTGTGTAAAATTGAACAGTAATACGGTCTGGAGTCTGAACTGATATTTGTCTCCTATATATTATTTAAAAGTTGTTCTTCTTTCTTGAGAGTAAACTTGCATGCGAAAGTATATGAATAAAAATGTGCCAACCACAAGAGCTTAGAGTAATATAATTAAAAATTATTCAATTACAAAAGAAACTGCATACTAAAATTGACGTGTCTTACGAATATATATTTTTGGACTCGAGATCTCTACAACCGGGTACAGAGATCATCTCTGTAACTGTGTTATCTCGCCGTTGATCCGAATCCGAGATGTGTGTGTGTATGCCTCGATACCTATGTGTGTGCTCTGAGATGTGTGTGTGTGCCCCGAGATACGAGATATATATGTGTGTAGTACAGAGATTGACCCGGTTATAGAGGAACCGGTCTCTCTATTTTTTCCATGAACACTAAACAAATGATATTGAGTGAATTTATTGAATTATATTAACTTTCTTTTTCTGACCACAATGTGCATCAGGAAATGTAAAGACAATCGTGCCGAAGGCACGGGTTATACCTAGTATATATATATATACTAGTAGCATATCCTATAATGATTTTGGCCTCTTAAATTCATCCGGGTATTTTTCTTATGCATAATACCCATAATTAACTCAAAACACCCAAATAATAATTAGAAGGACTACTTGGTCTTTTTAGCTTTTGTGAATTTATGGTACCCATACTGTCCTTAAATTAAAGTATTGGTTAGGACACTTTAATGTTTAATGAGGAGTAATTGGTCATTTCATGTGTTGGTGAATGAAAAAACAAACTCCACGCATCATTCGAATTGTACGCCACCATTATTGCCAACTTTAATTAGCCATTAATACCAATTTTAATTAGCCATTATGCAATCCTTCCTCTTCCCAATCTCTCTGTCTCCCTTCTCTCATCTATACCCAACATCTCCCCACTCATCCCACTAATAAATTTCTGCAAACAAAACACAAGTATAGCTTCGCGAAATCGTCACAAAGGTGAGCTTTTCAATTTTCCAAAATGAATAAAATTTTGGAGTGCTTGGCCTGATTTTAATGGGGATTGATGGTTTTTTCTTTTTATATGCATTGTTGGTGTTTGTTATTTGACCATCAATGAAAATTAGAATGCTTACTTGCGTACTTTGAGCCGCTAAACGTTGAAGGTAAGAAAGGGTTCATACATGTGGTGTAGAGAATGGATAAGCAAGGAGTAGGATATATGCATTAACGTCAGATTTCTTTTTGATAATTTAGAAATGGTTGGCAAATTGAGTCTAACATACTCAAGAATGGTAATTTCTTATAGAACAACACTTAACAGATATTTTAGTCTGATATTGATTGTTGTAAATTAATTTGTTCATTGTCTAATTACCATCGTTGTTTGTCTCGACTGATACTACAATTTAGGTCATGTTGTGTATTGCAATTCATATGCATGGTTTGGCTCTCCGTTTTCAGGTGGTTTCATATTCCAGTTTTCTGCTTACCTTTTCAGCAGTTCAGATGGTTTTCTCTATGTAAATTATTATTATTTTCTTTTGTTTTAAGATGAAGATGTGAATACCCTTATGTTGCTGACAAGGTTGTACTGTTAGGTTGAGGCAAGGCCCATTTACCAGGTCATATCATCCTATAGATGTAAATGGTCGTCTTTTATCTTGGATGTCTGTTGCAATAGAGAATTTAATGGGTGAATGGATCAAGGAAGAAGAGCCTGTCATTAATAATTTGTTGCATCAACTGATTGATACTTCTACTATGTGTGGTTCATTTTGCACTGATTGCAAGGCCTTGGAGTCTTTATGTTTAAGCTGGGATGATATATATGCATCATTTTCATTGATTCTGGGGTTGTGAAGAGGTAAAAAAGCTGGAGCAGTGGAAGACCTCATACTTGAAAGATATATCTTTGTGCTTTGCTCGGACATTCCTATCATGAGCTCTACATCACTGCATAAACAAGCTTTCATGCCATTTTTTAAATAATTGCCAAATAGAATTTAATGAATTTTGAAAAAAAAAAAATATTGTTACGCGTGGTGTATTCATGTTTCGATGCTGCAATTGTAATAAAAGTAGCAGGATCTTCATGGGAATTGGCAGCTGTCAATTTTAAGCATTTTATATAAGGTTCTCGCAATACCAACTCCAATCATTATAGAGTTCTTTTACAGGTAGAGTTCTTTTTATAGACATGTGATTTAATTTCCCTTCATTTAAATTTTGTATTAATTATTTTTTATTTCAAAATTTTTTCGAGTGCAACACTTTTTCGATCGCTTCTGTGAATTGTTTGACGCAAATGGAGGTACAAAAGAACAATTCTTCTGAGCTTAATAATATCCAAAATTCTGGTCGGGGCCCACTCACACAAGTCATTATAGAAAGCGATTGAGTAAAATGACTGAAACAGAGCGAAATGCATATCTGCAACGTGAATGCCTTCGGAAGAGAACGCGTCGTCTCAATATGACTGCTGAAGAACGTGCTATACATTTAGAACGTCATCGTGATAGGTATCGACAACATTCAGAAGGCCTAGCTGATGAACAAAGATCATTGGTGAGAGAGCGCCAGCGAATATGTGCACGCGAACATAGAGCCACTAAGCTTTCTCAAGCATGACAAACTCAACATACAGACGACCAACAAATACTTTTACGAAAATCATTAGATGTTATCACATTACCTGGGGGTTCACAAACTGAACATCCAGGTACATTAAGTGTGAGACCATCGGTACCAAGATATTGCAAGATATGCAAGATCGCATCGACGACACGCTTTAGTGTTGATAATTCTGATGAGGGCCGTTTCGTCCAACTTATGCAACAACATTTGAACTAAGAATCATCTAGACTAAGTGATCATGACATTAAAGAATCCTTGAGCATTCAGAACGACTCATTACACATTGATTTCAATTGTCGTGGTACTCACATAATTCTTCTCTTATAATTCTGCTCTTATTTTACTTTGCCATTTTTATGCTATATTTATTAGTTTATATTTGTCCCTTAAAAGGAACTTCTGCTATATCTTTTGGCGTGGATCATGGATTGGAATTAAACAATGAGGTTGACCTTATTATACGCGATGGCAATGAAGACATTCATAGTGATGACGACGTTAAAACTGGTCTTAGCAGCAGTATTACAAGCTCATCATCTATATCAAGTTGCAGTATACAAGGTATGTCACCTTCATTTTCTATAGATATTCATGTATTATTTCCATGTAAATTGTATATAATAGGGTATGTATTTATATAATCTACATTAGAGTTTTATGCTCAAATGGTATCTAATTATTTCCTGTAAGTGGAAGCTATCTTAGATACAGGAAAGTCCACCAAGTTCTGCAAAGGCATGTGCACTTCATTTCTTATATGAGCTAACTACATTGGGCATGTTTGTGGTTGGTTTTATTATTATTAAATTACAAAAGTTATTCAACATTTTTAAAATGAAAAATAAGTATTCCCCTGTTTAAGATTAGTCAGATGTACCGAGCATAAACCACGTATAATAACATTTGGAATGCTTCTCATTGCATGTGCATATGAAGGAATGGTTTGTACTCCTCATAAGATGTACTCAAGGACATGAGTTGCGTATTCTATTAATTCAAATAGATTATGTATTGTTCAATGCTTCTAAGAACAACATGCCTTCGGACCTTCAACCAGTTATGGCAGCTCAGAACTTCTCTTCATTCTACTCTAGTAGAGATGCGAGTCGAATCTAAGCTAAAGATTCTTATATATATATATATATATGTATAATTCCAACTAATGCAAATTTACATAGTAACTACAGCCCACGTTTGTATTGTTATATTTTGCAGAAATTATCGAACAAAGTTCAAGTCACCGAACTGCATCAACTATTCCGCATTGAGGTTACCACAATTGTGCAAGGAATTATGTTGATTCTTCTATCATGCAGACGTTTCAACTACCAGATCCAAGGTCTTGCCAACATTGTCATTTGATCATGAAACAGAGGAGATGTGCTGCTTGAACGGTAAATTGTCACTACCAATGCCACCAATTCCCCAGGATTTGTTAGATCTTTACACAAATTCTACATATGAAGGAAAGCAATTTAGACAGCACATTCATGCATTTAATTATGTCCATGCCTTTACTTCTATTGGCGTACATGTAGATGAAAATTTAGCTACTGGTCGAGATGGAGTATACACCTATCGTGCACAAGGATCTATATACCATCGAATAGGAGACCTCTTACCACAGCCTGGTCAAAGGACAAGGTACCTTCAAATGTACATTTATGACACTGATCATGAGCTAGATTATCGTTTGGCTGAAAGCAATTCACTGAACAGACAAGTTTTAGCCATTCTGAAACGAAAGTTGGATTCATGCAACCCTTTCGTTGGTATCCTACGTCAAATATCTCAACGTGATGATCTACATAATATTAAGCTGCATATAAAGGATCATCCAGACAATTTGCACCAATATACCCAGCCTACAACATCACAAGTTGCAGCAATTCTGGTTGGAGGAGAGGACCCGTTTGATAAAAACGAGAGAGATACCATCATTGAGACAGATCATGGACACTTGATACATGTTCCGGATACAGCTGGTTTCTATGATCCCTTATAATATTCTCTGCTGCACCCTTATGACACGTTTGGTTGGGACTTAAATTTTTTTAGCAAACATCTGCGAAAGGTCAGCTGTCGGGCTTTCTATTCCTACATGCTTCAGGTAACTACAATTCCTTTTGATCTTCTCATTTTTACATATTACAAAAAATATGTGTATGAATATTTATATATTGTTAAATTTTTATTTACCAAGATTCGAGACATCTATGAATCACTGTTGCTTCGCGCTGGGCGTCTACTGCAACAAAACGTTGTAGATAATTATGTGAAAATTTCTACACAACAGCTGCGGTACATTAGAGATCATCAACAGGATATAAGGGTAGAGCTGTATCAAGGTTTACAAGATGCATTCAGTCTCGGACACACGCATGCAGGTCCACATTTACTAGAGTAGTGTTATTAATAGTATGTATGTGTTTTCTTGATTTACATTAGTTTCAGTTTCGTAGTCTTTCTAACTTATGTGTTTGATTACTTATAGCCCCAATTATTTCGCATGATTAGGTAACATTAGGGGAAGAATTATTTTACCTGCTTCTTACACTGGTAGTCCTCGAGACATGCACGAGAGGTATCATGATGCCATGGCTATTGTCCAGAAGTTTGGTAAGCCAGACTTATTCATAACAATGACGTGCAACCCAAAATGGCGTGAGATAAAAAAAGAAATAAAAGATGGACAAGTTGCAAGTGACATGCCTGATCTAACAACAAGGATTTTCCACTCAAAATGCGAGGAGTTGAAAAAGGACTTATTCAAGAGAGGTGTTCTTGGAAAAGTGGTTGCTCATGCATGTCCATGTCATTGAATTCCATAAGCGAGGATTGCCACATGCTCATTTCCTTTTAATACTTGATCAGAATGACAAGCTAAAAAGCCCAGAAGATTATGACTGGGTAGTTCGAGCAGAGATTTCTGATCCTAATAAAGAACCAGAATTGCATAGTATTGTCTTACGTCACATGATTCATGGTCCATGTGGTATTCTCAACCCAAGCTGTGTGTGCATGAAAAACAATAAGTGTAAGAAGAACTTCCCCAAGCAATTCTCCTCTTCTACACTTCAAGGTGATGACTCCTTCCCAATCTACATGAGGAGAAATATTGGAAAATATTTGATACACAACAACAATAGCCAGTTTCATGTTGATAATCAATGGGTCGTCCCTTACAACCCATGGCTCCTAAAAAAGTATGATTGTCACATTAATGTTGAGATTTGCTCCAACATCAAATCAGTCAAATATTTATATAAGTATGTCTACAAAGGTGTTGATCGGGTCCGTTTTCAAGTGACATCGAAAGAAACTGACAATCAAGATGAGATCAAACAGTTTATAGATGGGCATTGGGTATGTCCTCAGGAAGCTCTTTGGAGAATCTTCAAGTTCCCTTTGAACAGAATGTATCCATCTGTTTATGCATTGCAAATTCACTTACCAAATATGCATCAGGTTACATATCATGAAGGAGAGAGTCTTACTAAACTGTTAAGTGATACCAACATGTCACGCACAATGTTAACTGAGTTTTTCAACTTGAACAAGATGGACGAAGAAGCAAGGCAGTACCTATATCAAGAGATTCCTGAGCACTATACATGGATAAAGTCAAAAAAGTGTTGGAAAAAAAGAAAAGGACGCAATCAAGTTATCGGCAGAATATATAGTCTCCCCTTCTGATAGTGAGAAGTACTACCTGAAAATATTGCTGAATTATGTCCGGGGCTCAACGTCATATGAAAGTCTTCGGACTGTTGGTTCAAAGACATATGCAACATTTAAGGAAGCAGCAGAAAAGTTGGGGCTGATTGAAGGAGGCAATGATATACATGAAACTCTACAGGAAGTAGTAGCAACACGTATGCCTCATGCATTACGAAAGCTCTTTGTGATCATATTGGTACACTGTAAACCACCACATGTTTGTGATCTATGGAATGAATTCCATGCTTATATGATGGAAGATTATGCTTCGTTAACATCCATGGATCAACCTATCAATCTTTTACTTAGAGACCTAAAATCTGCTCTGTTTGAACATGGAAGAAAGTTGTCCGAGTATGATCTACCTTCTATATCTGATGAGACTACTACATTCCGAAATGCTACTGATTTCATCTCCGAAGAACGAGCAGTGCCTATCCCTCCTGATGATCTCTCCTCTGTTGACAGATTGAATCAAGACCAGAGATATGCTTTCAATAAGATAATAAGCTCTGCTTTGAATAACGTGGGCAGAATATATTTTGTTGATGGTCCTGGTGGAACGGGCAAAACATTTCTTTATCATTCAATACTGGCTTATCTTAGAAACATGGGACACATTGCGATTGCAACAGCCACTTCAGGAATTGCTGCGATAATGATGTCAGGTGGACGTACAACACATTCAAGATTCAAGATTCCTATACCAACCTATTCATACTCAACTTGCGGTATAGGTAAGCATACTCCATTGGCTGAATTAATTTGTCGTGCGTCTGTACTCATACGGGACAAAACCATAATGACCCATTGATACGCATTTGAAGCTCTTGACAGAACCCTTAGAGATATAATTGATGTTAAACTGCCATTCGGTGGAAAGGTTGTTGTGTTAGGTGGGGATTTTCGTCAGACACCACTTGTTATTGCACAAGGAACTAGAGCACAAATATTAGATGCATGCTTACCAAATTCCACTTTATGGGAAATTGTGGAAGTTATCCATCTCAGAGAAAATATGCGAGCAAGGAATGATCTAAGTTTCTCTGATTTTCTGATGCGAATTGGTGATGGAACTGAGGACTATATTGTAGATGACATGATTAAATTGCCAGATGACATGACCATACCATGGGAAAGTGATAACTCCCTGTTTCAATTAATAGATTCAGTGTTCCCAAATCTGCAAGACAATGCACTTGACAGTTTGTACATGATGCAAAGAGCAATAATAACACCTACAAATTATCATGTTGACAGGGTTAATGATGAAGTGATTAAGCTTTTTCCCGGAGAAATTTTTACAAGCTACTCTTTCGACTCTGTTGAGAACGATTCTCGTCAATTGTATCCAATGGAATACATCAACTCCATCTTTCCAAGAGGATTGCCTCCACACAAACACAATCTAAAACTAGGATCACCAATTATATTGCAGAGGAACATTAACCCAAGTTATGGATTATGCAATGGAACAAGAATGCTCTGCCGCGGGTTTTTAGAAAATTTATCTATGCATAAATAGTGACTGGAAGTTTCTGTGGTAAACCTGTTTTCTTACCGCGTATACCACTGATGTCATCTGCTGACATTAAGCTCCCTTTTGTCATGACAAGGAAACAGTTTCTAGTTCATCTGAGGTTTGCACTTGTCATCAACAAGTCTCAAGGACAGACTATACCAACTGTTGGTATATACTTACCGAATCATGTCTTCACTCATGGACAACTAAATGTTGTAATGTCTAGAGGTGTATCCAGGAATACAACAAAGATCTTGGTAAATAATGGAGCATTGCGTGGTTTCATAGGAGTTCATACTAGGAACGTTGTAAACACTGAACTCCTCCACTCCACCACTACTTAATAATGTGCTTCATCAGTACAGCAGATTATTTTTTTGTTTTTCTTCACTGGTAAATTTCCTTCTTTCTAATAATTTCCTTCTACCTTTCCTTTATCTCATCCTTCTTAACTATATATATATATTATTACTAACAACTCCTCTCATGTGTTACAGACTTTTGACACGCAACAAATACTTTTGACACGTAGCAATATTGGCACAAAAGAATGTAAAGAGCCAAAAGAGATTTGTGGTTTTATATTCTTCTGTTTCTACCCTTTTTTTGGATAAAAAAAGGGGTTATAATCATATCCTGTAAATAGAATCTTTTGGTACTATATGCCTTTAACAATGCCATACTCGATGCACCTTCTATTCCGCCTACAAAGTTGAGTTTATATATGATTTAATTGGTTTGCTATTTTGATTATAAAATATGTGTTCCTTGATGTTGTTGCCTAATCATTTTACTATCCTATATCCAAGTCGATTGAAGGTTCGTAACAGTCTTCTTCTATAAAGAATATTTTGTTATCTTTGCTCAGTATCCATTTATTAAGATTGGTTCTTTGATTTGGATTTAGTGCCATTGTCTACATACGTTTTTGACTTAAAAAATTTATAATATGTAAGTTTTTACCTATTTTTTTCACTAATGTAAGCTAATGTTGCATGTGAAAAATATAGCTTCTACATATCTGTTTTATAGATTGGTAGCTAAGATTTTCAAGAGCAGAGTATAGACGAGTATAATAAATTGGTAGTTTCTGCATATCTGTTTGGGGCGTGGGCATGAGGGACTATTACTAGAACTAACACCATACCATACATTTAAATAAACCTGATGGTAATTTTTCGCTACAGATGGAAGTGTTTTGTCCAGAGCCTTTTTTGCTAACCATTTAAGTGAAGCATCAGGCAATAGGGATTGATCAACGGTATGTCAGAGGCTCCTCCTTCTTCCCTCACTTAGCATTTAGAACATATTATGGTGGTTATTAATTTTAGTATATGAGTACTTTGGACTCTATTTTTGTTCCTTTTTTGAGGTTTGACTGGGTAATGTGTTCTTGATAATGCGAAGAGCTGTGATTTCTTCTGTCAATGTAAAAATTGAATTTCAGCCTATTGTTCATTTGGGTCCTTTGTAGATTTTGTCTTCACTTGATTCCAATTTCACTTCAGGACTTGAATTATTTATGAATTTCACTTTAACTCCGTCAGATTACCAACCCAAAAAAAAACTTTTTGTTTCTTATAACTACTCAAGAGGAAGCAGCAACTGCATATGACATAGTAGCAATCGAGTACATCAACAAGTCAAAATGCACCACTTATGTATAAAAGTGTAAGTGCAATTTTCTTACAATTTAAATAACTTTGCTATGAAATTTTGTTATCTATAATATATGCATTGATACACAATTCTCTTCTTGCTTTGTCCAGTGATGACATATGGGAGGAACTTTGCTGTTATATCAAAAGCATGTTCCGATCAAATATTTGGTTATTTTGCATCTGTATATCTACATGACATTAAGCTTTCTATTATGTGTTTTTTACTAACTACTTTGTATATGATATTATACATCTGTAGATCTATATGATGTTTTGCTCTTCTCCGTTTTGTTCACTGGAGAAGCATCAGAACTTTTTAAGCTATTTTAAGACTTTTGCATCTCTATTTTAAGTTGATAATATGAATACGTATATGCATCTCACGTGCACAATGCTAGTATATATAATGGGGTAGGTTCCGTTTACAACACTTTTTATACAATGTTTTATACAATACCCCCCATCGGACCCTTCAAGATGTTTTAAGGGCTAATTTTTTGTGGATAAGATGTTCTCACCATGGATATGACCTCCATAAAAAATCGGGTCCTTTGAACATTTCTAAGTTTGCCAAAAAATGGTTACAAAATCGATATTTCTGGACCGTAGATACAAATTTATAGGTTGAGAGCAATTTTTCTCATCGTTAGGAGTTTTCAAATGAGCTGAATTTTTGTGGAGATGATCTCCATGGTGTGAATACCATATCTACAAGGAATCAATGCTTAATTCATATTTTCAAGGGGTATTGTATAAAAAGTGTTGTAATAAATGGAATCTGCCCCATGTATAATTATTTAAATATATATGTATATATTTTTTTTCTCTAGATAGAACAAGTTATTGGATAGAACATGTTATATATAGATTTTGATAAAGCCCATTAGCCATTTAAAATAGGTTTTGCTAAGTTTAGATCTTGAATATAACCATTCCAAAAAAGCCCAAGTCCACATTGCTTATTAAAAGCTCAATTTAATCCTATCTAAGTATCTATGGAAAAAAGAAACAAAATAGCCCAAGCCCACATTCTTTATTAAAAGCCCACATCCCTTATTAAAAGAAACAAACCCTAGATCTTAGATCTGGGTTGCAGCTGCTGGCCATAGAAGAAGATGGTCACAGCCGACCACATCAATCTACCACCACTCGAGGAATTCAGGCCAGTCTACTCCATTTCTCGCTTTCTTCCTTCTTTCTTAATCTTTCTTCTTTCTTAATCTTCTTTTTTTTTTCTTTGAAACTGAAAAATAGATTCGAATGCGAATCTGTGTCGCGTTGGTATCGGTGTCGACACGACACGGGCCTAGGCCGATTAATCCGCCGCCTAGGCCCGATTAAATGGTCCACCGTTTTATTAACCGATTAGAGTGAAAGTAATATGGCTAGGCACCGCCTAGACGGCCGCCTAGGTCGCTTTTTAGAACACTGATTATGATATAAGTAGTACTTTTTACTATGTGTTAAGGGATTTGTGATGGATGATTGTGTCTGATTTTATTTATTCATTTATAGTCATTTGATTATTGATGGATATGACGAAAAACATGTTTTTCTTGTTGGGTAGCTGTTTTTACATTTGATTAAATTTTTTTTTATCTCTTTAATAAATAGTGAAATTCCATCAAGAAATGGGGTGCCCAATATATGGAAGTGTATTTTTTAAGAGAAATTTAAAAACATTCGGATCGTCGTTTCATTGTCTGCGAGAAACATTCGGATCGTCTTCCGAGGGAAATGAGATGTACTTTCTTCAAGTGGAATGATAACGAGGACAATTATGGAAGCTGTTCGTCGTCCGAATCAAATTGTCCTGCTACTCCAGTTTGAACTAAGAGTCTGGTTTCTACTTACGCAAGGAGGATAACGACTGATTCAGAGATTAATTTTATCGGCATTTGTATAATATTTAAATTGTTGTTAGTTTGTCTTATCTTAGTGGTTATGTGTTTGATTAAGTATCTAGTTAAGATGTTATTCTCATAGTTAAGGTGGTTATGTGTAGATTGGGCAAAGAGCATTTTCTAATGCCTTAGCTGAGAAGGTAAAGTTTGCAATGATTCTCATTGTATTTTTTATTTCTAGAATTTGTATTTCATTCGTTACATTCACCTCTTGGTTACATGCAGGAAAACACCCAAGATTTCATCAGTTGATTGTAGAATTTGCTAAGGTTTGCATTTATGCTATGCCCTTTTTTTCAATTTGACTTGAAGTTGGGCATTCCATTTGTAGTGTACCCTGAAACCCTTTTTCGTTTGTTTGTAAGTTAGTCTTGTTTGTAAGAACGGAGTTTGCAAAATGTAATCGTTTGTAAGTTAGTTTTGTTTGTAAGAACGGAGTTTGTAGCCCCTTATGTTATTGAAGTGGTTTAGACAAACTGCCATTGGACATCGAATGAAATTTGAGAGATGTAGAGCAAAGCTCCAACTTTGTTATGTTCCCTGGCTTTTCGAGTATTTTGGAAACTAGTTGTTATTGATAGGTAAGTTGTGTGTTCAATGTCACTTAATTTAATTTTTCTTCTTGTTGTGTTTCTGTGTGTTCGTATTTGTGTACCTGTGTATACAGTAACAAGCTCTAAACTTAAAATTGCAAATGCCAATATTACTTGAAATCAGATTAGGAATTTTACCTTATGGTGTTTCAGTTTTATTACCTTACTTGAAATATTGTTTCAGTTTTATTAACAACAAGTTATTGACTTGCTATCGTTTATTATTGTTATCGTTATCGTTATTATTGGTATTGTTATTATTGTTATTGCTATTTTTTGTGTTGTTGGCAGTTAGGAATGATGATGAATTGGGGATAAAGGTGCTTAGTTTTGTTGGGGTAACTGTGTTGTTTTTAGTGGTTGGATAAAGGTGCTTGGCATGGAAAGGCTAAAAGCAGAGTTGCAAGCACACGGATTGAAATGTTGGGGTACTTTTCCAGAGCGTGCTGCCAGGCTCTTCCTGCTCAAGACCATAGTACAAAATATCCCGATATATCCCGATATTTGGGGATATCTATCCATATTCCAGAAAAAGATATATAAATATCACGATATGTTCAGAGATATATACGACTGCAAATATCGGTGATATTTCAACGATATTTGCGATATTTGGAGATATTTGGGGATATTTGGGGATATTTTGTGTATATAATAATTTTATTTAATATTTACTATTATATTTCAAATAAATATAAATAATGTATCATGATATATCAAGAAATATCCACAATATCCATGATATTTTTCGATATTTTGGATATATCCACGATATTTGCATGTGAAACAATGTCAAATATCCCCAAAGAGGGGGATATATCCACGATACATATCCAGAAATTGAATATCGATAAATACCCATATCCTGATATTTTGTACTATGCTCAAGACTACTCCTTTAGAGATGCTGCCTAAGAAGTTGTTAGCAAATAAATAAATGGAATCTTTCTCTTTGGTCTGTACTAAATGGAGAAAAGAACCATTGTTGCTTAAATAGTTTGTACTTTTGGAAACTCTGTTGAGAGAATTACTCGACCTTTTGTGACCATCATCTTTTCATGTATAAAAACACTTGCATTTCTTGTGAATTAGTTTGTTGGTATGACCCCAGTATATTTTTTTCTTAATTATATGGTTGATCGAGCTTCTTGTGAATTTGTGAAGATGATATTGGGTGTTGGTTAATATCAGGGGAGTTCGTCTATGATATTGAGTGTCGGGGGAGTTCATCTATGATATTGGGTATTGAACTTTTTGCATTTATGATATCAGGGGAGTTCATCTTGGCTAGGTGCCAAAAGGAATTGGCCTGCTCTTTAAAGGCTAGCTTCTCATATGCAGTTCGAAATAAACTCTGACAGTATCGAACTTAAGGAACTTGTTATGCAGTTCGAAATTTTCAATATGCAGTTCGAACTTAAGGAACTTGTTTAAGGAAGAAATAAACCAATATGCAGTTCGAAATTTTCTCTGATAAAACTTGTTATGAACAGTTTCTAGTACCAATATGCAAAAACCAATATGCAGTTCGAAATTTTCTCTGACAAAACTTGTTATGATCAGTTTCTAGTACCAATATGCAAAAACCAATAGCTTCTCCTATGTAGTTCGAAACCAATATGCTATGTGAGTTGCAACATCTTATTGATTCTCTGACATAACTTGTTCCGATAATTTTCTAGTCTCTATATTCTTTGACAGAACTCCATCTGATCAGTTTTAGCTTATTGAGCTGAGCTGGGCTTGGACCGATCTCTACACTAAAAATAATTATGTATGCAGAGATACAAAACTTGCAAAGATACAAACACATCATACAAAACTCGGCGCCTAAAACTTGCACTAAAATTCGATGTACCAATACAAAATACCAAATACCAAATGCAATAGTATGGTTATCAATACAAAATTCAAAATTGGATTAGCTATTACACACCCTTAACTCTGACAAAACTGAAAACTCTGACAGAACACACCTTTAACTATGACAGAACTAAAACTAAAAACTCTGACATAACTGAAAACTCTAACAGAACACACCCTTAACTCTGACAGAACTTAGCTTGCATCAATAACCAATCTTTCATAACACCAACTACATTCATCATGTGTCGAAGTCTTCCCAACAAGTAAAAACACCGCAAGATTCAATCCAAAGCTACTGCAAGCATCGAAGGATCAGTTTACACAAAATGGCAAATAATAAATTCTTCATAAGCATCAAGTACGTATTAACCAACAAACCAAGCAACCTAGCAACAAAAAATACTTACATTTCACAAATTACATCTTTTTTTTCTCCAGACAATTTCTCGAGTCATGGTTAACAATCTTTCCACAGTTTCTACACGTTCTTCTTGGATTGTTTAGGGCTATCTCTTTGGGGAATTTCCATCTCTCCGCTTTCTTCTTCCTCCCTTTTGTTTAAGATATGTTGGGATTCAAAATCAATATCTGAAATAAAGATTTGGAAGTCAAAATCAAATAATTTTTTATATCAAATTAAACATTAAAATAAATCAAATAACATTAAACACTAAACCAATATCAAATTAAACATTAATATCACAATCATAACCTGTGAGGTATCAACCAAAGGCTCTTCAACTATATCATCTTCATTATCTTCGTCTCCTTCGTTGGAAGTATTATTCAACGTTGAAACATGCTTAGCCATTTCATCCATCTTTTTTATAAAATATGAATAAGCCTCAACACTATTCCCCACATCGTAAGCCACTTGAGAAGCAACCTTGATACAATGAGCCACTCTAAAAAGTTCATGGTTTTCATGGTCGGCCACTAATCAAGTATGAAACTCCGCTCTATACGTGTTTGCCTTTTGCATCCACCGCTTCAAAAGAAAATGCCTTGGAATATCTTCGATCTCGTAACGCTGAAAAAGCTTTAACATGTGACCACAAAGTAACCCCATAAACTGAAAATGCTTACATTCACAGTCTCCCTCTAAGGTTCCTCTATTGAAACTAAAATGCTTACATTCACAGTCTCCCTCTAAGGTTCCTTTATTGAAACTCACTTTCCAAACGGACTTCTTTTTGGGTCTCTAAATTTCACCATGTAGCTTTCGGTTCCATTGTTGACAAACTCGTCCCCATCAAATTTGTACTCCATCTTTGTCTTGTCTAATTGCTCCTTAAATTTATTAAATGCATTAATCGTATAGACCTTCATAGCATGCATAAGGAGGAAATCATCGTTAGCAACTATGCTCAGTGCGGTAATCAGCATCTCTTTCATTCCTAGCAATCAAAGCCAAAGATCTCTCATTACCATGTACAAACTCTATCAGCATAATGAGAATTTACGAATTGGTCGTAAGCTCGAATTTACAAATTGGTCGTAATGAGAATTCATCGATTCACTCCTCCCAGTCGTATGCATGCCAACAAAAAATGTGTCACTAAGATAACAAGGAACCCATTTCTCCCGCATATTATATATTTCTGTCAACCAAGGATTTTCAGACAACTCATTCTTCTCTATTATTGTGCACCATCTTCTTTCAAAATCAACAATCTCATACGAGTAAAAATAGTATTTTTCAGGTCAGTTACTAGTGTCTCAATTTTAGTAAAGGACAACTTCTCTTGAAATTTCTGCATAATATGCCAAAGACAGTAACGATGACGAGTATCAGGGAACACTTTTGCGATGGCTGCAGTCATCGCTCTATCCTGGTCAGTGATGATTGCAGTTGGCGCACGACTATCCATGGCTGCAAGCCAGGCCTTAAACACCCATATGAATGTATCTTCTGTCTCATCAAGTAACAGCGCACAACCAAACTAAATCGACTGCATATGATGATTGACTCCAATAAAAGAGGCAAAAGGCATAGAGTATGTATTCGTACGATATGTGGAATCAAAAGAGACAACATCCCCGAAATACTCATACTGCACTCGAGACCTCCCATCAACCTAGAAAAAGTTTACTGCAGTCCCATTTTGATATAGATCAATAGCGTAGTAAAACTGGGGATCACAGGCACTCTTCTGCATAAATATTTAAGCACGACAGTTGCATCACCTTCTTTAGGCATCTTTCTAGTCAAACCATAATGATGGTTCCAACAATCCTTTTTTGTAAACCCAACTTCTTCCCCACTAAAAACAGCTGCAATTTTACCGACAGGTAAACCATTTTCACCAAAAATCTCAGTCAACTTCTTCGCTGCTTCAAGCATATTTTTATTCGATCTCATGCAATTTCTCTTTCCTGGACTAACCAAACCGTAGCTATGGTCATTTTCAATGCAGCTTACATAGTATATATCTTCGTGTTTTCTTTTTGTAACATGCATTCTAGCGGGGCAACTACACTTGACAGTGCTAGTATTTCTAGAAACACCCACTTCTCCCACTTCTCTCTTGTTATGGATCCCTTCACGCGAACAAACTATTAAATAGACCCTAGCCAAATCCACACCAGTTTTCCGATCTGTCGACCGAACATGAGTCTCAAATCCCTCTTGTTGACCATACTGTCTATAGTAAGTCTTTGCGTCATCAACACTACTAAAAACCATACTTACAAATGGAGCAACTAGTCTATTTGGGGATTTGTTCGACAAAGACCCAACAACTACGTCATTGTCAATACTGATTGTTACATTATCTCCTATTGACTCCATTTCTAAATTTTGGGGTTGGGTTCAAATACTAGCTAACAAGTGAAAAGGCAAAGCTAACAACTGAAATTCAACATACCATATACAATCGAAATTGATATCGACAAACTGCTTCACCCATGAAATTTGGATTTTTGGGTTTTGAATTTTGGACTTTTGGGTTTTGAATTTTGGGTTTGATTTTGGTTTTTTTGGTGGTTTTGGTTTTTTTGGTGGTTTTGATTTTGTTGATGATTTGTTATTTGTTAAGTTTGTATGAATTTTCAAAACCCTCGTGATCGTAATTTGTTGTTTGCTGGGAGGATTTTTTGAAACCCAAACCCTTCGTAATTTTCATATTTTGAAAGGTGAAATATATATATATATATACAGCCCCGCTCTTAGACGGACGTCCGTTTACGAACTTTACTTAAAAACCAAAATTTCAAAATACAAAATATACTCTCACGAAGGGTTTTCTCATGACTCGCTCCTTCTCTCTCCGAAGTCCAAACTTTCCGTGATTGTTTCCCTCCCTCCTGACTCTCTTTCTCTCTCTCATGGGGTTCCTCTTCTCTCTATTTCTAATCCTAAAATTTTGATTAAAAAAAAGTTGCATATTCGCGTGTAAAATATTTTGATTCATAAGTTGCATATTCGCGTGTAAAATATTTTGATTCATACTCAAAATGTTCAAATAAGAAAGGGAATTATTTATGGTCAAACTTTAAAATGAATAGTGTTTTAGTCTCTGACAGCAAGGACTTGTGGCAAGCTTGTAACGCCCGTATTTAAAATATGTATTTATCTATTTATTAATTAATTAATTTAATTATTTATTTAAAATTCGCTGGATTGGATTTGGGATATGTGGGCCTGGTTTCTGGCCCAAGTCTGTGTTAGGCTTGGGTTTCATACCCAAGTATATAATCACATTGTTCTAGAGAATAGGGTTTTAGAGAATAAAAAAATAATAAAAATGGAGGTAGAGATAAAAGCTGGATTGCTGGATGGTGGAGCGCGACGGTTCGGACGATGAAGGATTCGTCGGGTTTTAATACAGGTGAGTAGATAGTTTTTCTATTTCACAAAATCCTGAGTTTTACTGGTATACAGACAAAATTCTACTGTCAAATGTTTTCGTTCATTTTCTGTTTGTTCGGCTATGGTTATTCGGCTAGATAATGTTAGTGTAGCTTTTGTCAAAATATATAACTGTTGAAGCTTAGAGAAACCATTAATGGCGGCGAGCCAAAACCAAACGGTTGTCCTGTGTACGGTTTGGTACTCGTTAAGTATATTATTTGAAACTGTTTGTGTATTCCTCTGTCCGTATGCGTTACTGTGATACTGAGCCTTTAGATTGTCGAACTGGGAACTGTGGATTTGGGGTATTTTGTGGGTTGAAATTGGTTGAGTGATGTCGGGGCTGTTCAAGCTCTACTGATGCTCTGTAAAAGAGTTAATGGCGGCTGGAGAAAACCGCCAGCAAATATTTAGTTGAACTATTTTGGTTGTTGCGTTTTTGAATGGAGAGTTGGTTGTTGAGGTATGTTTAAAGGTTAGATTTGTTTGGTTATTGTTGGATTATGATGGAGTGTTGGAGAGTGGGGGCAGTGAAGCTTTGAAGGAGGCGTTAATGGCGTTGCCCCAGCAAGAGAACGAACTACTCATGTTTGTGATGTTTGAACTTTTTTAGATGTTGAATTGTTGGTTGTTGAGGTTTGAGTGATTACTGAATTGGGTGGGGGTTGCCGGAGGTTGTATAAGCGTCGATGGCGCAATTTGGCCGGAATTCGCGTTGGTGCGCTGGTGAGGGGGAGATGAAATCGAGTTTTTCATGTATTAAAGGTGTGGGGTTTTTCTTTAGGAGTCCAACCGCTTGGTTGGAATGGATAGGCGATTGGAACTTGATGGTGGCCGATTTTGGTGGCTGGTGTGGTGTTGGATCTATTGGAGGGAGAAGAAAGAGAATGCTATCCGGTGCTCCCGGACGCATTCTATTTTCTCTACACCTGTTAGCTGTTGGGCCTTGGGCCGGTTTTCGATTTTTGGGCTATTTTAGTTTTGTTTTGGGCCGGTTTAGATTAAGTTGGTTGGGCCAAAAACTAACTAGATTTCTTGGGCCAGTTTCATTAGTGTGTTGGGCCAGTTTTGATTAAGTGTTGGGCCATTTTCAGTTTATTCTTTGGGCCCAAGATTAATTTAGTTTGTTATGGGGCCAGTTTCATTTAGTGGTTTGTGGGCCGAACCAATTAAGGTTTTGGGCCAGTTTAAGTTTCGTTTTCTGTTAGCTTGGGTCGAACCCAATTAGCTTTCTTTGGGCCGGTTTTTCTGTTTTTGTTTTGGGCTTGGTCCATATGTTTTAAAGTGGGTCAGGTTGATTCACTAGGCCAGTTTAGACTTTTGGGTTCTAAGGTTTGGGTTTGGCCAGTTGGGTCCGAACCATTACCTTAGTCATGTGCCCATGAGCCATGTACATTGACCTTAGCCATGAACCATGGCTATGACCCTGAACCTGTCGAACATGGAAACGACAGTTTGACTTTGACTTTGACTTTGACCATTGACTGTTGACCTTTGACCATTGACTGTGGAATGTTGACTTTTTCCAGTTTTTCATATATTTAAGAATATGGACAAATATAGTAATAAAATATTGTCTAAAATTATATAACGTTGTTTGTCATTATCTAATTAAGATTTAACGTGAGTAGTGTGTAAAACATATGTATATTGGGCTTTGATTGTGGACTGTGGACTGTTTAATTGTGCTACATTTTATGTTGTAAATTGTATAGACAAATCAAATGCTAAAATGCTGTGGAAGCTTGTATAAATTTGGTGGTCATTATCTAATTAAGATTTGACGTTGATATTGTGACATTATATAATATGTTGGGATATATATATTAAATGCAATAGTTTTGGAGAAATAAATGTATAAACACTCCATTATTTTATCTGTGAGATGCTAGTAGAGTATTGGTGAATATTTGCCCATGGGATTGTGGCTTAGTGCAATAATATATTGGCACGTGAAAGAATAAAAGTGGTTATGAGATATAATTGAGATATTTCTAAATATTGTGGCTTAGTGTGATAAGGTATTTGACCTGCACGTGATATAGTGGAATTTTTTGTATGAGTCTTAAATGTATGACACCTGAATAAATTACGTAACAAAAATCCTAGAACCAAGCTACTACAACTCATGTGATTTGCCCTGTGTGGGCGTGTGCAATTTGATTGGCCCTTCTGGCGTTTCAATGAATCTGAATGGCCTTCGGGCGTAAGTAATGTGATTGGCCCTTCTGGCGTTTCAGTAAAGCTGAATGGCCCTTCTGGCGTAGCCGAATAGTGGCTTGATTATTCCGTTCGCAAAATAGAACGAGACGCGCGATATTTTATGCCGAATAGTGGCAGTACTTACATAATGGCTTCCGTGTGAGGGTTACCTGGTGTGCGGCATCCCGCTTAGGGTAGTTACGCACGGAGTGGTTCATTATGTAAGGGGAGGCATGTGGATGTACATGTTCGGCG
Organism: Coptis chinensis; assembly: GCF_015680905.1. Taxonomy (NCBI): domain Eukaryota; kingdom Viridiplantae; phylum Streptophyta; class Magnoliopsida; order Ranunculales; family Ranunculaceae; genus Coptis; species Coptis chinensis. The sequence continues at coordinate 76,717,817 of NC_141463.1, read as the reverse complement.
TTGGGAAGCGATTGTGGTAGCCAGGGAAACTAGATAAGACATAGATACGACGTGATTTTAGGGACACGCAAAGAAAGCCTTAATTAATATAAATATGGTAATATGTTGGTTAATGATGTATCTTTAGATAGATGATTGTATATGGTTTTGCAGAAGTGTGGGTCAAACTAATTACTTGGGCAGAGACGACCTACTCTGTAATTGAGCATGAAATGCGGTACGGATATAATATGCTTGGTTGAGTATTTGTTTAGTTAGAACCTAAGGCACCTCGGTGGAGGAACTACATGCCTTTTTATTATGCGTATGGTTGTTGTGTGGTTAGTGGGAAGTTAAGGCGCCTCAGTGGAGGAACTACCTACCTTACTTATTGTACTTAAGGATGTTATATTAGTCGTTGAAAGTTAAGGCGCCTCGGTGGAGGAACTAACTGCCTTATGGATTGTGTATATATTTGTATAAGAATATGTTGTATTTTAGAGCTACTCACACCAGCATTTTTATAATGCTGACCCGATTTGCATGTTTGCTCATCGGGTGTGTTCATTAAATGAACATAGTTGATAAGTCTTGACAAGTTTAGTGTTGAAGAAGATTGGTTGCTGCTTGTGGTTTGCGTTAGCGTCGCATTTCAAGATAGGCTTTGTTTTCCTTTGAGGTGATATAGATTTTCAGTTGAGATAAGGTTATTTGCATTTTCATTTGTTAATTTTTGTAATGAGGAGGACTTTGGTTTAAGTTTAAAATTTTTATTGGTTTTTAAATTATCCGCATATTTAAACTGTTTATGGGTTTTTGGGAGTTGAGAGTGCGTCACACCTCGGAGATCGAAGAGTCGGGAACAAATATTGTGTTTCCGAATTCTGTCGAAATTCGGGGTGTGACAAAGCTCATAATGCGGGGAATCCTCCAGTAGAGGAGAATCGTCTTTGCATGGAAAAGCATCAAAAGCGCATGGATTTTTTTAACATTGATATCCTTGATATGAACTCTGGTGTGTCGATGACTGAAATGAAAGGACAGTCTTCGAGCTCATGCCCCATATTGTTCTTAAAGAATAGGAACATACGAGGATCATGTGTTGGGTATGCTGCAATTTTCCTTCTTTCTTCCTCAATGTTTCATGATAAAAAGTACAATCTGTGTCCAAAATAACTGTAACTTGTTTCTGTATTCAATACTTTATGTGCCTGAAATTTGAATTGAAGACAATGGATCCTCACAAAAAAAATTAATGTGTAAGTTTCAATCCTCTTTCAGGTGGTCTCTCATTCTCCCGATAACTTGGGTCAAGGCTTTCTGGGTTCCTCTTGTTAACCATGGAGCTCATCCAGTTGGCTTGAGAGAGAATCACTGGATTGCATGTGATGTAAGTTTATGCAACTCAACCTTCTTCCGACTTGTATATTTAATTTTTGTTAATATTGCCAATGTTAATGAAACTTTTGCACTGTAGGTTGGATTGCATTCTTTCCCTTTCGATTTCCCTGATTGCAACGCACACTCATGCTTCATTGCTGCTGAGGCTATTGCCAATGATGAAAAAATTGATCTTTGTCCTATCGCTATGAGGCCTTCAAAAGTTCCTAGCCCACCTCCTTGGGACAGCATCAAGCTTGCTTTTGAGATAGCCTCTTGGATAGTTACTCAAGACATCTACGAGGAGAATTCTATAGGAGAAAGGAATGGTTGTAATTCATTGGGTGATGCAGGCATAAAAAATTGTGACTCTGAAGCACTAGAGCAGGATGCTTATCCATTTAAAGGATTTGTTGCAAGGACATCTGATATTTTAAGTACTCACTTGAATAACATTTGTGGAAACCATTTACTTGTATTCCCTAATAAGAAATTGGGGAAAAAGACCAAGTTGTTAGAGAGCAGAGACAAGCTTGAGCTTGAGCTTGACCCTGAAAGGGCCGGCCAGATACCTCTTGACCGGAAACTATGTTTCCTTAGAGTTCTACTTTGTGCCTACAAGGAAGGTGCTTTTGAGGAAGGAGCTATTATTTGTGCACCTCATCTTACCGATATTTTACTCTAGACGTCAAGGTTGGTTGTTGTATTTGGCTTCATCTTAGTTCAATCTGTTGTAAGGAAGCATATGTTGAGTATAAACACTAAAACCTAATTATTCGTTCATCTACCGGGAAGATGATGTTTTTCATCAGCTCATTTATGTGAGATTTTTGGATGTAACCATGGACTTTCATATACTTTTGGGTATCTTTTCACTTGTTGCTCTAAATTGTTGTAAATAATAAAGAAAGATAGAATTAGTTATATATGTTTTTTTTTCCTCTATTTCCTTGACGAAAATTTCTGATTCTCTTAAAGTAAGACAATAGAATGGTACTACTAGCATCCAATGGGTGCCATAGTCTTGTTTATTTTTTTTTCTAGGAAGATGGACTTTGGTGGGTAGCTGAATTCCTTAGTGTTTTATGGTGTGGCATTGTTAATCTAAGAATGTGCCTTATGTGCTTGATTAATGAATACTCTATGTAAAATATGCAGATCAAATGTACATGAAGAGCAGCTTCAAATTCCACAGATCTATGTAAAATATGCAGATCAGATGTACGTAAGTCCGTGGATTGTCATTACTCTTGATTATGTAATTTAGGAACGAGGAACACTATGATAATGGGAACACTAGTAGAAAGAGCGATTTGTGTTTGTCGGTTACTCTGCTTAGTATCCGTTTTCAGCTAGGAGTGCAATTTATTGTAAGAAAGTCATCAAACTTGTAATCAATTATCTTGGTAGTGCCTGGTTAAGGGATGAAGAAGGCCCTCTCGTAAAAGTAACTATATCAAGGTTTCGAAGTTATTAGACCTCGTGAGCAAACATAACTTTGTTAAATCTTCATCAAGAAAAAAAAGAATGATATCCACGCTTATAGAAGGATACACCCCCAAGTACACTCGCTTTCGCGATCTTAGGTCGATGTTAATTATTTAGGTGAAATGAAATTTGAAACGGGGACGCCAAACTAACATAGCCCCAGAATATGTAATCCACCTCTAAGATTGATGTTTCAACTATATAATAATCATACAAGTAATCATTTTACTTAGCTATCTAGTCCCTTTTCTAATAGAGAACACCTAAACTTCGGCACCATTTGGTTCATAACAAAGGCGGGAATGTAGTTCCAAGAGGTGCCACATTCTCTTGCAATGGATGCATCACAGGGACTCTCAACTTGCAACCAGCAAAGTGATTACATGCTGCAAAGTTGGTATGGACTCTCAACTGGTATCACTAGGAGTTATTTCTATGGAGACAGTAAACATGAGGCACAACATTACACTCATAGGTTACACTCAAAAATAAAAAGTAACCGATTAGGAAGTCAAAAACAATCAACTTAAATTATCGAAATCATTACAATTAGCATGACTGCCTGATTGTTTTGAAACTAATTTACACACGAAGAGAGTAGTACAAAATAACACTTAAATAACTTTCATAACAATCCTGACGATTTTGGAAGAAAACTTGCTTTTTTTTGTATATCTGCTCCTCACGGTAGTAAAAGAAAAGAGGTAAAGACAATTCTCGATTGAAGAATTATGCCACGATCTCAAATATTCAAGCAACAACCCTGTCAAGCAAAATGAGATATCAACCGACAGTGCACACTAACCCGATGGTATGTATTAAGGCTCATGAATCATCCCTTTCCACCCCTTATGAGGTGGCATCCCCGGTTTTGAGATGTTCTTTGAATCCTATTTTTCCTTTCTTATCGAGGGCTTCAGGGATCCAAAAGGAACATATTAACGAATCATCTACACTCATCATTGCATCAAGCATTGTCAAACTTCGCCGCAATAATTTGGCGAGAGAATATAGTCACCACCCGATTGGCAAAGAATTCGTATCCATCTTCTACTACCTGGTGAGACCGGCAAATGAGATCAAGGTCATGTTTCGAAAGAAACTCTGCAACCTTGTTAGGTCCAAACGTATATGATACACCTCTGTCATTTTCTCCCCAACCTTTGACGCGTCTTTGTCGGGACCCCAAAGCAAATCACCGAGCAAACCCTGATTCGGCACATCTACTGGATGAGCAATATTCCGAATCTGATCCAAACTCCTCAGATCTGGAGACAAACCCCCATGCATGCAAAGAATCTTTTCATCAATAAGAGCCGCCATAGGTAGGCAGTTGAAGCAGTCAGCCAATACCTTCCAAAGCCGTACATTAAACCTCCTTTTGCACTCATCATAAAACCCATATATACGGTTAATGGAAGCACATTCATGGTTGCTTCTCAGAAGAAAAAAATTCTCTAGATACTTGATCTTGTTTGCTAGGAGAAGGCAAATGGTCTATAAGCTCTGCTTACCACGATCTACATAGTCTCCCAAGAACAAATAGTTTGCCTCAGGAGGCAACCCACCATATTCAAACAATCGGAGATCAGAATACTGGCCGTGTATATCATGATAAATAATTCCCTTTCTTGTTTGAACATTTTGAGTATGAATCAAAATATTTTACACGCGAATATGCAACTTTTTTTTAATCAGAATTTTAGGAGAGAGAGAGAGAGAGAGAGAGAGAGAGAGAGAGTCACGGTAAGTTTGGACTTCGGAGAGAGAAGGAGCGAGTCATGAGAAAACCCTTCGTGAGAGTATATTTTGTATTTCAAAATTTCGGTTTTTAAGTAAAGTCCGTAAACGGACGGGGGCTATATATATATATATATATATAGGTTGGCTCTCAAACGGACTGATAAAATGCGGACGTGAACGGACTCAAACACAAAAAAGAAATCTCACGTTGCCTCCTTCCGTATAGTATTACAGTTTCTCTCACCAAATCTCTACACTATATGATAGCCGGGTTTGTAGGAACCACACTTCTCAACCGAACAGTGTATTTCTAATCTCCCAATTTTAAGATTTTAGAACCACCTCCCTACGTTTATTTAAATTACATCTCTCCTATTTATTAATTACAATTGGCTCCCTGATCTCTATTAAAATTGAACCACCTCCTTCTTCAATAATTTTAGGATAGTCTTCTTAATTTAAAAGCTAAAATTTATGTATAGGAATTATATATCTTCCCCATTTTTAGAAAATTGTTTCTCTTTTCTTAGTGAGAGATTCACAAAAATTGTTTCTCTTTAGTTTTTTAACAATTTTCATTTTAGTTCTTTACAACTTGGCTTAACTGATCAGAAGTATACGGGACACATGCTAGTTATAAAAAAGAACTGGTCCTACATACCACAAATGAAACTATTTCACTTTCTCTTTCTGCCTCCCTCTTCTCTTTCACTCCACTTTCTTATATTTTATGTATTTCTTTCATCCTCTCCCCATTGTCTTTTTCTTCTTCTCCATGCTCTCGACGCCTTGTGAGAAGTTCAATACACTACAATTTTATCCCTCTATATATTTGAATATTCAAGACCTTCATTTTTTTTTCATTTGGGTTGAATCTGAATCTAATTTTGTTTGGAAAACAACTTCAATTCTAAATACCAAATTGTGGGGAGGAGGGATGTTTATTTCTCTGATAGCACATTGTATCTTCTAATAAATTAATATATATTCTATTAAAGCAATGACATATCTTATCAACAGTTCAACACAAATAGGACATGAAATATTGATGACATAGTGTTGCTTTAATATCGATCAACTTGTAGAGACGAACTTGTATGGACATATATTTTGAAGTATTAATCGTTGGTGTATCACTCTAATAACTTGTGGAATTGTGTTGTGGAGTAATTCACAAATTTACTACATGATTCTAGGGTGGGAATGAATTGTTAACCAGTTGTAGAGTAAATTCACTGGTAGCACAAAAAAGAGTATAATGGTTTAGGAATCAATTATTTATGTTGTTCTCTCTTTCTCCCTAGCGGCGCCATCAATCCTATCTCATCCAGTACGTGTTAATTTTGTTTTTGATATATACACTATGCACGAAATTGGTAATTGAAATTCAAAAGTTCGAGTGATCAATGCAACTTCAAGTCTGGGTTGCTCGTATTAACTGGTTTTTATTTATTTATCTGGGTATGGGGTTTGTCAAATCAAAGAAATGACGCCTACAGAACTTGGTTATTTAAGAATTTTCCAGCTTGTATAAATCAGTGGGTAGTTGGTTGTGTTGTTACTTGCTAAGAATAAGAAAGCAAATAACGACTTTGCATTTTGCAGCATAAGATTTCTTATTTCAAGAGAAGACAGAACACATGAAAAGAGTGAGAGCAGGAGGTAGAAGTGTTTTTCCCTTGTTTCCTTTAGCTACACTTGCTAGTTTAATACGATTGAGAGTCGAGAGAGTCGAGAGAGAGAGGTACAATTATTTCCCTATTTTTAGTGCGTGGGTTTTTAAGTATCTTTTTCACACGTGAGATTTTTTTTTTTGGCCAAAGTCCATTTAAGGACATCCTTCAGAGAGTCGGGCTATATATATATATATATGGAGAACATATACAATCACTCACCTAGGGCTCAATAGAAAATGCCAAAAATCCTAATGGAGCTTGCAAAATTCTCTATTACAAACAAATTCCCTGCTAGGGGAGAAAAAAATTGCTCATTGGGCACTATGCTCCTTGCGTCATTGGCCTATGAAACTTGAATACGTGGACTATTTTCTATTGGAGCCAACTCACAACTAATAGCAGTAGAAACGAACGTTTTAACTATTTCACAAAAGACGGAAACTACAAAATTGAATTAAAACTAACAGGAAGTAAAATAACAAACCAAAATTCTATAGCAACCGAATTTTTTGAACCGAATTTGTGAACATACTGACGTGGCACTCATCAGACAGGAGGTGCGTGTGTATTGCTCAAAGAAGTACTACAAATCAAGGTCGTGCGTGTGTATTGCTCAAAGAAGTACTACAAATCAAGGTCTCTCTACTTGCCACGTCAGTGTGTTCACAAATTCGGTTCAAAAGTGTGTATTGCTGTAGAAAGACTCTCAAAATTGAACCCAAAAAATAAGGAATTGAAATAAAATCCCACACGAAGATTTGACGCAATCTCTCTGTCTCACTTCGTCTCCCCCATTTTTCACTCACAAAAAAAAAAAAAGCAATCATAATGTGGGCGCCACTTCTCTCTACCCCTACGTACTTCTCCTTCCACTTCTATAAGTCGTCTCTCTCTCTCTCTTTCCTCAATCCTCACTCCCCAAAATAACAATCATAATAATGTGGCACAACTCACTCTATCCCCACTAGCTTCTTCACCCTTCAAAATATAATCCATGTCTTTGGAAAAAAAACAAAAGAAACTGACTCCATCTTTTAGATCGAGTCCACCTTTCGCATTTTTACTTATTTTATTTCCTAGACACTATTATGTTACAAAATTTTGACATTTAAGTGCAGTTAAGGATCAAAGGCTGAAGGCTAGCTTGGTATATAGTTACTTCAGTAACATTAGCCTTGGTATATAGTTGCTTAAGTATATAAGCACCAATAGGCAACAAAACAATCTTAGTAAAAACAGGCAACAAAACAATCTTATTAGTAAAACAATGTGCTGAATATATTATTAGTACATCATTGAATTTAAAAACCAACGTAATTGCACTATGATTATCAAATAACTTCTATGAACAATTCAAATGATAGTGAAAAAAAAACATGAAAAGCATTTATTGTCGACATTGTCATCTCCATTTACTTGATTGCTCATTGCGTCTCATGTGTCTCCTTGACTTCCACAAACCCAACCTATCAATTATGTGGCATCCATCACTCTGTAAAGTTAAGTGGCCTTCGAACCGGATTTGGTTGTTGCAATTTAAAGAATGTCTACACTATGGTAAGCACTTACAAATACATGAGTGTTGTGAACATATATAGTGAGTAATTAACTAATATCCTTTGTATAAACAATTTACCTTTGAAGGTGATTAACTGTTGCTTGCAATGTGCAAGCTTGTATCAAATGTTTCCCCAAAGTGCATCGGTTGCATAAATGTATGAAGCTTGTATCAAATGTACAATTTACCTTTGGTATTAAAGGCGTTATTTTCTTGGTTTTCCCCTGCAACACCTACAAAACAATAACTTACGTATTTCCTTAAAAGCTAAATACAAATAGTGTAAAGGAGCGTTTTAGTTTTCTCCTGATTATAGTAGAAGAGGTCGAGATGGGTTTGGACTTTGGATGGGACCGAGGTCATTTGTGGAAGTTTAACCCCATTATCTTCTCTTGTTCTTCCTTTTGTTGGGGAGAGAAGAATCAGGTCCGACGTAGTTCCAGTAGATGGTATTTATAGGATTCTGGGGGTGGAGATCCTTCAGACACGTGTACCCTTAGTGTACAAATGTAGGGTAAAGATCGTGAATGAGTGCTGGAGTGGTTTTGGTGTGAGTCATACTCTGATTGGGAGTTGGCGCGGTAGTCCCTATTTCCCGGTGGTGGGAAATGCAAATAAGATTTTGGCAATGATTACATCTGATGGGGCGCGTTCTGTCTCTGGCCAAGTGTTCGTACTGAAGTATCTTCGTTCGTACCACCTACTTGTAAGGAGTCGCTCGAAGATCGGTCTTGGAGGTCGATCGTTGAGGTTAAACATTAGCCGCTTCGTAAAACACACTTACTTGTAAGGAGTTGCTCCTGATCGGTCTTGGGAGGTCGATCGTTGAGGTCGCCAGGTTTCATGCGGAATGTTCCTTAGTGGGGATATTGCTCCCCCACGACCCCTCTCGATTAGAATGGCTGGTTCATGCGCAGCGATCTGGCGAGAAGACGCAACACTTGGGTGAAGCATGAGCGAGCTATGGAGAGCGTTTGTTTGGGATCTTCGCCGAGTTGGAGGCTGGCGGAAAGAAATTTTGCGGTGTTCCGCACGCGATGTAATCATAGCAGTTGGAAAGGAATCGTGTCGCCCGCGGTGATTCGAAGTCGAAAAAGACAGTTCCTTGGACACGTGTGTGGGCTATATCATAGGCCGTAATCATAACTTCTTGGGAACCGAACAGCGGTTGTGCAAAATCAAAATGAGGCAACCAAAAAGGCATTTCCGGGTTTCTTCTTCAAAAAAAAAACGCGAGGGCTTTGCGGTGAGTGCTTACATTCTTTGTTTGCTTTTCATTTTCGCTTTGCTTTCTTTCGTTCGGTAGGGTTTATTAAGTTGGTAGGTCGTGTTAGGTTATAGGGTTTAGGGTTTGGTGATTCGAGAATAAGGTGATATTACAATGTCGGATTCGATGACACTTTCGTTCGGAAGAGGTACGGGAGGTTTCACTGAGCTGTGGAGAGTATGAAGAAGAGGATGAGGATTCGTTGAGCGGCGGTGATGATCGGACTGTAGTGGAAGAAGAAGTTAGGGTAGAGGAGGTTAATAGCCGATCTGGGTCAGAGGATGAGGTGGCTAGTACGTCTGGTCGAGGAGGGATGGCCAAAGACCCACCCCTTAAGAGTCAGAATCGGTACCCGGTAGCGTTTCTCGAGCTGCGAAAGCGGCGTATGGGATTAATGCCCCGACACGGAAATATCTGAACCTAGGTTGAGTGAAAATGTTCGTAGTGAGGGGTACAAGCCTCCGAATGGTGGAGTAATCATATGTGAAGGTCAGCTGAGAGCGTTCATGCAGCTACCGTTCTCGAAATTAGTTTGTGACTTCTTGAGTTATTGTGGGAAGTCTCCATGTCAGTTCGTTGGCAACACCTGGCGACTATTCAGGGTGTTCAATCTGTTAAATGCGAGTGGGGAATTCCACATAGGTGTGTCTGACATAATAGAGCATTACGTAATGAGGCGGTCTGGTAATCTGAACTTTAGCTTGCAAACCATGCCGACGCTGCGTTCTGCTGGGCTTGACGGTGTAAGCAATGAGGCTGGACGAGGAGGGAGGCGTTGTTGCTAGTGGGCAACCATCGTGCTAGTGGATGTAGGTTGCGAACTAGGATGTGTAGTCTAGCGGTGGGTAGGATTGTCTTCCCTCTTGTTGTTTTAGTGGGTGAGCCACCGCTTTCGTCTAAACTGGTTCATCTCTTTGTTTTGTTTGCGGATATTCCAATGCGGACTCGAATCGATCGTGGGGAGATAGAAAGGTTCGCGACGGTTGAGTCGGGAACAAAAGCGAGCTAAGCTTCCGAGTTTGCTCATTTCTTTGAGGAAAAAGGAGGTGCCGCGATCCGGAGAAGAGGAAGGTGCAAAAGGAGCGAGCTCTAAGTCGGACGGCGAAGGGTGATGGAGAAGCGTACAAGTGATCCGATAACACGGGAGGACCGAGACCGGGCGCTGGGCGCCTCGGCGCGGCCTGTTGTGGAGGCGGGGGCTGGTAGCTCGAGCTTTTATCGGAGGATCCCGACCATTGATGCTCCCTGTGGAGTTGAGAGGAAGTTTTATTTCCTCCTCGTGGGTAGGTCGGAGAAGAGGAGAGCTGAAGTGGCAGAGCGAGCCGGAGGGAGCTCGAATGGCTAAAAGTGATGCGACATGCCTTGGGGAGGGCTCGAGTGGAGGAGGTGGTGCTAGCGGTGGGGCGGGAGTCGGGCGTCTGGCGGTGTCATGGACTTGGCCACCGCCGGTCGCGGGATCTAGTCCGACTTCGACAAGGGCGGGAACCCGATCCCGGTGAAAGCGGAGCTCCCCGTAAGCGCGAGTGGAAAAGCGGCCGTGAGTGGCGATGGTGAGTTTGGAGGCCCAATTTGTGTACCTGACGAAAGCACGGAGGGCGCCGAATCAAAAAACCGACTGCAGCTTCAGGTCGAGTAAGGTAGCGGCCTGTTTGCTGGAACAGATCGCCCTGGATGGGAACCGCAAGGAATTGGATGAGAAGGGGCTAGCGGATACCATACGTCGGATGGAAATCGCGCAATGTCTGGTACGTAGAATTATCGTCCGTTAGTATAGCATGTTAACCTCTATTCGTTGCTTTGATCTGTTTGCGTGTGTGCATTGTGGCAGCTTGTCACCGGTTCCAAAAGTTGAAAGAGATTGCGCAGTTCGCTGAAACAGATAGGGAGTCTGTGCTGAAGTTGACGGAAGAGCTGAAAAACGTGCAGGACGCGGCCAAGATGGAGCGTGATGAGCTCGAGGGTCTGCGGAAGGCACATGAAGCTCTGACTCTGTCGAAGATGCTGAAAGACACCGAAGCTGAAGATCTGAAGCAGAAGTTAGAAGGAGCGGAAGGTAACGCTCGCGGCCGCGAATCGTGGAAATTGGGAGGTGAACGATTATACCCCCTGTAAGAAGAAAATTGCTCGACGCTACTACTAAGGCGCACGACGATCCGATGCCGACTCACGGAGATCCGGAAATGGATTACAAAGCTTTGAAGGAGGAACATGCACGCCGCTGCACGCCCCGCACTACAACGCTGGAACAGTAACGAGGAGACGTCCGATGGGGGCGATTGGGTCTTCCTTGATCATACCAGAAACCGTGGTGTCTGAAGCTGGAACTGTTGCACCTGATGCCTGATGAGTTTAGAACTGGACGGGATATCGATCGAAGTGGAGGGGAAGGGCTGCTGAGGTTGATGAAGCGTTTGAGCCTGGCGAACTGACTGTGGTGCCCATGGAGGGCTTAGCCGTGAATTTATTTTTGTTTCTTGTCGGCCTTATATCTTTGTAATCGGATACAATAGAACCGGGTTTCGGGTAACCTGGGCGGTTCGTTTTTCTTGTGTTGTTATACTATACTCTTGAAAAGCTGGTACCCGTGCTAATTCGGGTAACCATGCGATGTTGGTATTTGTGTGTAGCGGGTTGGATTTCTGAGTAGTCTGTGGCTTCGGCTAAACAACGATCCGAATGAGAAAACCGGTAAACCAGGTCGTTCCTTGTTTTCATGCGGTGCTGGCTATTTGTTTTGCTTTGTGTGCTTGACTCGTTTGCTTGATCATAGCTGATTGTGATTAGACTGCGCATAACAGAACGTGGTAGGTGCGTTGCGGTGACCACTTGGCTGCTGATGACTGGTAAGCGTGGATGAGCGTCCTGCTGTTGGGTTATACCGCCGAGACGTTGTTCGAATTGCGATTTATTCAGTGCGGCAACCCGAAGTGTTGCTTCACGTACGTGACACGTGTAGGGAGGCGAGGGGTTCAGGGGACATAATGATGGCGGGCAGATGGCGTTTACGCGCCTCAAGGCAATTATGAGGCTCTTAGGAAAAGACGCGTTCCTAAGGAATATAAACGGTTCTTTACATACCATCAAGGTATTTGGCCATCGTTAGTCCGCTACGCTGCGCTCTTCTTCTTCGCTCTACCACTATCGCCGTGCTCGCTTTTCTTGCTTCTTCACCGTGCGTGATTCCTTCTTTGTAAATGTTATTCGTTTGAGAAATACCTAGAGTAAGTGTTAAACCGCCGCGTAACTTTGCCGCTAGGTTGGGATGGCTAGATGTCGATGCGTTTGTGAGAAACGCCGCCACTATCAATGGAGGAGATGGAGTTTGAGCCTCATGTTCATGGCGATCGGGGAAGAGAAAGGTTGCAGATGGAGAAGCGAAGGGTCATAAACTAATCGAGGAGAGATAGTATTTCTGGCTGGCGGCATTGTATTGAGTCGCCACCGCCGAGTGGGTGAAACCATCGGTCGCTTGGTCGAAAGCACAACGAAGTTAGGGGCAAGGTCGCCCGATTCTGGTGAGAGTTCGCCCCGCCATGTAAGGATGTGGGGAGTGAATTCTACCACCGGGAAGACGGGAAGAAGCGGATGGTAAAACGCCTTCGGTTGAAGCTTCCACTTTCGGCTCCCATAGCGACTAGCGTTAAGAAGGGGATTGTGCTAGATGGTGATAAAGCGAGAGGTTGAGGGCGAGGACATGGGGACACCACCGGGACGGCGATGGATATGGCCGCTTGTTTGGTGAGTTCGATAGCTTAAGTTGTTGTACCGACTTTCGATTGGAGTCGGTGGTCTAACCGTGTTCATGCAGTTTCTTGGGGTATGATAAGTCGAAAAGATGCCGCACGGCCGTTCGAGACTAATGGGAATCCCCGCACGCGGGGTCGGGTTGATGCTGCGTGGGGGTGGACAAGAAGAAACTAGAAGTGATGTCCACCAAGTACCGTAACGTGAATGGCCGAAACCCATCTTGGTGACGGATGTGATTTGCTGGAAAGGGAATTGGCGGTTGGATCGCTTATGCGAAGAAATGTCGGAAGGTGGCTGAAAAAGTTAAGAAGGCGATATTGAAGCATGTATCGCCTATGCCGCTACCGGACGAAAAAGTATGACACCGAGGAGCGATCATTTCGAGGAAGAAAATCTTGCTCGACCGAGGACCCGGAAGACAAGCATGTCATTACCGAATTGATAAGGTGATGATCATCCGACTCTGTTAGTCGTAAGTTGTGAGTATAGTCTACATTTCTCTCTTATAACGAGCAAACAAACAATAGAAGTCGTGTTTTCGGGCTTGCCCGAAAGCGGTTCGCCTTTTATTTGAGGATCGGTTTCAAAGCCGCAGTTCTATATTTTGTTTATTTTGTATGAGACGCCGATCTGGATTTTCTGGGTAGTCCCAGCAGATCGGTGGGCATATCTATTGCAATGCTTGGTCGAATATTGTTATTGGTTGTATTTCGCATGCATGTTATGTGTTCTGTGTATGATGCATGTAGCTTGCGATAGCTGAGTGTTTGCTCGTGGAGAGCGTTCTCGCTTTAGTCGATCCTAGAAATATAGGTCCTCGACGTTATAAGAATGGAGAGGCTATGTAGCCCTGTGAGCTCTCCCGAGCTGCCCCGCACCGGTGAGGCGTTTCGCTTTAGTCGATCCTAGAAATATAGGTCCTCGACGTTACAAGAATTGGAGAGGCTATGTAGCCCGTGAGAGCTCCCCGAGATATTTAGTCCGTCCTCGACGCTACAAGAATTGGAGAGGCGTTCGCTTTAGTCGATCCTAGAAATATAGGTCCTCGACGTTACAAGAATTGGAGAGGCTATGTAGCCTGTGAGCTCCCCGGAGCTCCCCGTGAGTCCGCTCACGAGAGCGTTTCGCTTTAGTCGATCCTAGAAATATAGGTTTCGACGTTACAAGAATTGGAGAGGCTAAGTAGCCCCGTGAGCTCTCGAGTTGTCCGCTTCCACCGGAGCGTTCTCGCTTTAGTCGATCCTAGAAATATAGGTCCTCGACGTTACAAGAATTGGAGAGGCTATGTAGCCTGTGAGCTCCTGAGAGCTGTCTGCTCGCTGAGAGCGTTCTCGCTTTAGTCGATCCTAGAAATATAGGTCCTCGACGTTACAAGAATTGGAGAGGCTATGTAGCCTGTGAGCTGTACCAATACAACTAAATGGAGTAGATAGTATCAGTCAGCACAAAAACTTGTCTTACATTAATGAAAACAAAAGATTTACAACATGAATGGCGCTACTGATAAAATTTTTTCAGTAGATAAGTATTCCAAGGTCGAGGCAACATCTTCCCCTCTTGGGTTCTTATCCAGTATGCTCCATTGCCAACGACGCGTTCCACGATGTAGGGGCCTTCCCATGTGGGGGCTAACTTGGAATCGTCCTGCGTCTTTTTGAGCACTAGGTCTCCAGGTTGAAAAAACCTAGGATGAACTCGCTTATTGTAGGAGTTCTTCAGAGTTTGCTGGTAAGATGCGACTCTGACGGCAGCTAAGTCTCGCTTTTCTTCCAACAGGTCGACGTCTCGGGATAACACGGAGTCGTTATACCCTGACTCAACAAGTTCTGATCGAGTTGTAGTGACGGTCAGCTCGGTGGGAATTACGGCTTCTGTGCCATAACATAAGGAGAATGGCGACTCGCCGGTACTGGAGCGAGCTGTGGTGCGGTGAGCCCATAGAATGTTTTCCAATTGGTTTGGCCATTGGCTCTTATTCTTTTCAATCTTTTTCTTCAAATTTTCCAAGATTGCTTTGTTATCGGCTTCGCTTGGCGTTACTCGGCGTCATCGCTGGAGGAGTAGAGAACGCATGAATGATCTTCCACTTGGCTAGGAACTCTTTGACTGTTCGCCTTTGAATCGAGGCCCATTGTCCATTACTAGTGTATGTGGTAAACCAAATCTAGTGATAATGTGAGTCCGGATGAAGTTTCTAACATGGGACTCTTTGACGCGTGCTAGAGAGGAATGGCCTCGACCCACTTAGTGAAATAGTCGGTGGCAGCTAGGACAAATCGGAAGCCCGTACTCTACGTGGAATGAATGGTCCCATGATGTCCATGCCCCACATGTGAAATGGCGGCGGGCTCGCTATCTTGTCGGGATTCATGGAAAGGTTGGATGATATTGTGGGCCGAACGTTTGGCATTTGAGACATTTGAGGGCGTATGCTTTAGCATCGATCGCATCGGGGCGAAATATCCTCGGAGATGGCCTTGTGGGCTAATGGCGACCGGCGTGATTTCCACATTCGCCTTCGTGGATTTCGGCAAAAATCAATCGACCCTGTTCTGGGGTAATGCATCGTAAGTGTGGGCCACCAGCTGATTTCCTGAATAGCTTGTTTTGGACTAAACAATAACGCCGAGCTTGATAAGAGACCTGCCTGGCCTTGGTACGCTCCTCAGGGAGCGTGCCGTGCTGGATATAATCGATGATGGGCTGCATCCATGTTTGGCTCAACCGACCGGGCGGAGAGGAAATAGGTCGCTTATCATCAAGGTATGGTCGACTTGGTATGCAGGTCGGTCGACGACTTCTATGAGAACTTGTCGGGGAACGCAGCTCGGGGTCTGGGTAGCCAAATAAGCTAAACTGTCTGCGTGGCGGTTCTCCTCACGCAAGAAATGATGTATGTGTACCTGCTTAAAAGAAGGCAATAACTGATGAACGACCTGAAGATACTTGGAAAGGTTACCTTCGTGGGTAGTGTACTCTTTTGCAACCTGGCGAACGACCAGTTGCGAGTCACTAAAGACTTGGAGCTCTTCGACACCGAAGCCGTACCATCCTTAGTCCCCTAATTGGCGCCGTACTCCGCTTCATTGTTGGAAGTTGCAAAATCAATGCGGACTGACTTTTCAATCATATTTCCGTCAGGGGAAACTAAGACGACTCCGATGCCGCTTCCACCGAGATTACTCGAACCATCCACAAAGAGAGACCAATGCGATTTGACTCCCGTTTTTGTGTCTGGGAGCTCGGTTTCTTGTTCCCAGTTGGGGTCCTCGACTGGGAAATCTGCTAGGAAATCGGCGACGACCTGACCTTTCTGAGAAGTGCGGGGGACGAACTCTATGTGGTGTTCTCCGAGTTCTTCGGCCCAAACTGCCATTCGAGTAGTCTTGTTTTCTTTGTGAAGGACTTTCTTCAATGGAAGGTCGGTAAGAACTTTAATTTGATGTGCTTGAAAGTACGGCCTGAACTTCCGTGCGGAATACAACAAAGCAAGTACGGCTCGTTCCAGGAAGGAATAATTCTTTTTTCGGGCGTGAGTGTCTTTTCGTGAAGTAGATCGGCTTCTCGAATTGTTCTCCTCTTTAAAGAGAATCGAGCTGATGGCTAAATCGGAAATGGCCGATAAAGCCCGGTGTCTCTCCATATATTGGTTTGGCTAAGGCGGAGGTGGTGAGATACTCTTTGAGAGTAGCGAATGCATGATGACATTGATCGCTTCCATGAAAACGGCTCGCCTTTTTGAGGAGCTGCAGAACGATTCGACATTTATCCGAGGCCCTTGATATGAACCGGTTGAGCGCCACCGACCATTTCCGACAATTTCTGTATTTGTTTCTTTGTGCGTGGATCGGCATATCTAAGAACTTCGGATCCGGGTCGATTTGCCTCGATCCGTGCTGCGACACCGATACCCTAAAACTTGTCGGAGGGCGCCAAAGAGGCATTTTTCGGGTTCAACTTCATGCCCGCGACGGGCGAAGTCCGGAGAACGCTTTGTTCGAAGTGGGTGAGGTGATCACCCGGCTTTTGCTTTTGACCACCATGTCGCCAATGTAGACCTCCATGGTGTCACCTAACATGTCTTGGAACATATCCGTGACCGACGGCGTTGGTATGTCGCTCTCCGGCGTTCTTTAGACCGAAGCGAGGAGGGCGTTGTAACAATAAATCCCTTGTTCCGTGAATGAACGAAGTCTTCTCTTGATCTTCCTCGGCGAGTGGGATTTGGTTGTACCCACTGTACGCATCCATAAAGGAGAGGAGTTCATGACCACAGGTTTGGTCGACCAGTTGGTCAATGCGAGGCAAGGGAAAGCTATCTTTAGGCGTGGCCTGATTGACATTTGTGAAATCGACACATAGTTTAACGCGTGCCATTCTTTTGGGGACGGCAACAATATTGGCAATCCACTCGGGGTAGTCTACCTTTCTGATGAAACCGACTTGCTTGAGTTTTTCGACCTCGTCATTGATGGCTTTTTGAAAGCGCAGGGATAGTCGACGAGGTCGTTGTCGAACTGGTCTAGCATTGGGGTTCACATTTAATTTATGGCAAGCGATTTGAGGATCGATTCGGGCACATCGATATACGACCAAGCAAAACATCTTTATTCATAGATAAAAATTTACAAGTTGAGATCTTTAGCATGGGGTCGAGGTTGCCCCTACATATACAAACTTGGGGGTCGCCTACGTACTGCCTAAGATTCACTTTTTTTTTTTCCTTTGGAGGTTTTACAACTGGTGGCGAAGCACTACTTGGCGACTCACTTCCAGAGAAGGGCGGAACTGCTGGTGGGACGATCTGACTGGTCGCTAATGGTGGAGCTTAACTGTTCGGCAACAACGCCGGGGGTAGCCACTTAACCGGGAGTGGGATCGGCTGCAAACACATTGATGGTGCGGCTGCTACTGGCAACTTTGGCGACCCGACATGGGCTGAGACGATCTCTGAAACTTTAACTGACGAAGCCACTGTCGTTGGGTCAAAGCTAGAGGTCTTCGCCGGTGCATTGAGGATTCGGGAGCGAAAGTGGTATTGGCATTGAGAGAACTTCGCTTGGAAGAGCCCCGCCGCTCGCTTGGCGATTCGGGTTGGACCTCGCGACTAAGTCACGTGCCATATTGTAGCTGGAGGGATCCCGTATGGTGGGAAGCAATTCACGAAAGCGGTCGCGATCCGTTGATTGGATCCGTTACAATGGTGCGCTTCAAGTTGATTGCTTTAAGCTCCATCATGCCTCGAGGTCCCGGGAAGCGGAGAACTTGATGTAAAGTGACGGATACGGCTGCAGATCGATGAATCCAGCGTCGTCCGAGGATGGCATTGTATGGCGACTTGTTTGTCGGAGAACGCAGAACCGAAAGTATTACAGGTAATCTTATCCTCTCGAGCCCACCGATCTTGGTAAGATAATGTCACCAATGGGGTCGGCTCTGGAGCCATTGAACCCGTAAAGGGGCGGCGATTCGTCGGCGAACGGACTTGGGGGGAGGTTCATCTCTTGCATGGTGTGGTAAAATAAAATGTCACAGAACCGCTGCCGGTCGATCAGACGCCGCTTTGATCCGATCGCTGATTTTGACATGAGCGACCAATCGTCATTATGAGGAGGAAGGCGACTTTGCTTAAGTCGGCCTCTCGTGGAAAGTGATATCGCTGCGCTGCGACTGAACCACGCCGCGGGCGTGAGCTGCTGTGAAGTAAAATGATAGACTTCCGAAGAGCCTAACCCGACGTCTTTTCTCGGGAAGAGGTCACGGAATCGTCCGGAAGGTAATCACATGAATAAGGCGAGCATTGTCCGCGATCGGACGAAGTGTTGCCTTCTCTCGTGGCGACGAACGATCACCGGAACATCCTCTACCGCGGAGGACGAGCCCGCATCCCTTTGGCGGTGACGGTGAGGTGGAGATCGACACGCATTACGACGAGCCCGGCAACTTTGGACGCAGTCGCCATCGGGAATGCTAGTGTAATGCTTTATATAACCAGCTTCCACCAGGTCTTGGAGATAATGCTTGAGCCCCCAGCATGCATCAGTTTCATGGCACTTTGCTTTATGAAATGCACAAAAAGGCTTGCCAGGTCGATCTGCGGGTTGCCTGATGATTGGCCGGAAAAATGAGGCGCTTTAATCTTATCCAAGATGTGATCTGGGAAACGGTCGGGACGTTGAATTCTCTGTTGTTATCCGATCGCGCACGACGAGGGGGGGCATGCGCGGCGCGCTTCTTGCCCCGGGGGGAACGATCTGAGACTTCAGCGACCTCGTGGTTCTCTTGTAAACCATGGAGTTTTAAAGTTTCTTGCAACTTGATGTATTTATCCACGCTGAAAGCGTAGAGCTCGGACACGGTCTCTGGCGTTCCTTCATCAACGACCTAAGCGAGGTCGGTATTTCGCGACTCGGCAAGCATTGGAAAAGGCGATTGTGGCGTAAAGATTCTTTCAAGCCACTTTCCATGCACGCTATGATTCGCCTTGAACCGTCCTAGGAATTCACGAATAGTTTCGTCCTCCTTGAATGATAATTGAAACAGAGAATCAAGATCTGCCTTCTTCCGCCTGTTGTGGACGTACTGGCTGGCGAACAAATCAGCCAAGTAAGCTGTTCGAAGGTGTTTATAGAATCAGACTCCAGTGAAAAGAACCAATCGAGAGCGCCATCTTTGAGGCAGGCTGGAAATAATCTGCAGTGGAGATAATCAAACTCGGGTGAGCTGTAAAGTGCCAAACTCTGAATATAGCGAGCCACATGCTGACCAGGGCATGTGCTGCCGTCGTACATGGGAAAGCGTGGCTGGATAAAGTCGTGTGGAGAAGATTTACTGAGGACCTCTGCGGTGAACGGAGATGCACGATACGTCTTAAGCATCTTGTGCAACAACTGCGGTCGAATCCTTCTTCGGAGGTCCGCCAATCCTTTGGGATAACTCGTTAATCTGGCGATTAACGCCATTGATGCCGTGTTCGGCTCCGTTTCCGAATTTGTTGTTGCCGATAACTATCCCACGAAAGCACGTAAAGTAGCATTTTCCCCCCGAGCAAGGAAATGCTCTCATTCGCTATTCCTAACGGTGGGGCAAGGTTTGAACTTGATCTTCTATGCTAACCATGCTTGGGGTCGGAGAGTTAGAGATGGATGAACTGATCTAAAGTGGCTCTCCAAGAATCGAAAACCACGACGGCGCCAATGTAAAGGGCGTTTTAGTTTTCTCCTAACTACAATACGGATGAACGGGAAGGGTTTGGTTTTGGATATGACCGAGGTTATTTGTGGAGCTTAACCGCCACACGATCTTCTCTCGATTTTCCTTTTGTTGGGGAGAGAAGAATCGGTCCGGACGAAGTTCCAAGGGTGGTATTTATAGGATTCGGGGGTGGAGATCCTTCGCACACGTGTACCCTTTGTGTACAAATGTAGGGTAAAGATCGTGAATGAGTCTTTGGAGTGGTTTTGGTGTAAGTCGCGGCTCGATTGGGAGTTGGCGGTAGTCCCTATTTCCGGTGGTGGGACATACAAATAAGATTTTGGCAATGATTATATCTGGTGGGGCGCGTTCTGTCTCTGGCAAAGTGTTCGTACTGAGGTATCTTTGTTCGTACCACCTACTTGTAAGGAGTCGCTCGCAGATCGGTCTTGGAGGTCGATGCGTTGAGGTCGCTTATGCTTCGTCTGTAATGTTCCTTAGTGGGGATATTGCTCCCCTACAGACAGAGTAAAAACTTTCACCATCACCAGTACTGCTGGAAGATAACATCGACTTTAGGGTGAAGAGAGTGCAGTATCAGATGGTCAGATTGGTCATATTTCGTAACCCCCCCCCCCCTGCGCAATAGTATTTGAGAGAGCAAGCAGTACTTAGAAACTTGAAGAAAGTAATATAGAGGCATGGTCGCATGGATCAATTTTGTCCTACTTTATTATTCATTAGAGTTTTAATGAATAGGTAATTCTAGTAAACGGGGATTCGATCCAATTCCACATGCCTTATGCCAATTTTGCGGAAGTAAAAGTCGAAGTGTTCCGATTGTACTAGCCTTATTTTAAATGAGACAAATTATTAATACGACATTCTTAAAACAATATCTGCCAAGGCAAGTACATTTCAGCATAAGAACGATGCATACGCATGCCAACATACCTGAACCTGCTGAACGACAACATATGACGAGACTTGCCTCCACACATGAGGTTGCCGTCAATTTCAAGTAAGTAGTGAAACATTAAAGTATGAAGTCAATATTAACAAGAAAAAAAAATTCAAGAACGGCTCGGTCGATTAGTTGCACGCAGATCGACCACCTAGCTCAGGGAAGGCGCAGTTTTTAAATTTTATTTTTATTTTTATTTTATTTTATTGGTTTCTCACTGCACATTTAACAAGTGACCAATCCAAGGCAGGACAATATTGCTAGCTATCCTTATCTTTGGGTCGTGCCGTCGTGGTATGCCTGTTAAACAATATTGAATTGCTCTTTCGCTAAATTGTTTAAAGCTTACCAAAGTCCATGCATGGCACTTTGAATGTAGGACAGTATTAATAGGAAGACTACTCTAAAAGTCTAAAAGGAAAGAGTGAGGATTGTATACTGAAAGTGAGGTTAATACTTAAGAAGTAGCATATGATCTTACATTTTGGTAACGTGTCACTGTATTTTATTAACACTTGATGATAACAATTCTGCATACACATCTTGTGATCAGACAGAGAAAGATTTGGGGAAACAAAGTTGAATAACCTTCATTGAGGTTTCCTTTATTTCAACTTTCAAGTATAACCACTCCAATTTTTCCAGTTTGAAATGGACTTGATGGGTTCCGGTTTGCGGCCTTAAGCTATTAATTTGTGTTACTTCATTCCTCAGTTATGAGAATTGTTTCTCAGATATTTCTCTCAAAATTTGTTCAACACAAGCCAAAACGACCAATCAAATATGACAGAATAATGTATATAAAAACTCGAATACTCCATCGATCACAATATTTCTTTTAGTACCTTCCACTTGGGGAGAGCAATTTTTTTTAATATAATACACTTTATAAATTCATGAACAATTGTATTTTTCCCGGAAGAATAAGCAGTTATCTTCTAATTATATTATTTGTATGTACCACCAAGAATTGATCTTAAATTACCACTCGCTGGTAACATGTGGCGCAAGGAACTGTGTTGTTGCAAGAGGCGGTAGCATTTTGATTATGTATGTCGCCTCCAGGATACTAGCTTGTTTGTATGATTGTTCTGCGTTTTACGAAGCTAACTCACCTAAAAATTGTGTTGGATGATGAAACAGTATAAGTTCTCTAGACTTAATCGATCTTTCTATCAAAACTTAACAGAATATGTAAGCTAGCAGACTTGACCTGAATTTGAAGAAAAGTTTAGACATACTAGCTAGTTTGGAACAAAAGTCTTTTACCAGGTAGACTATCATATTAAATTATTAACAACAACCCCCAAATAGAAGTTTGGAACCAAAAGAATTTTGATAAAGGTGATAGTATCAAGTATCAACATAGTGCAGTGAACTGCTTGTAAGAACAGGGAATAGGAACGTGGTGTATGTATGTACTGTACTGATTCTATTTTTTGTATTACCAAAAGCTAACAACGACTTCAATGTTAGATTAGATATATGACTTTGAGACTTTCAAGAGGATAATCCATTCTCCCAAAATTAAACAAACTGATCTTAATTACACGAGTTCTTACCTACACTAGTGTCAAACCTCTGCCTAGTTTCTCATTTTGTGTTTGACATTTTCAAGATGACTTTTTTTTAACACTTGCATGATTTCAACTCTCTATCAAAGAACCTCCAACACATTACACATACTATAAATATATATAAATGAAGCACAAATGAATTTCAGACCAGTCATGTATTTGTTCAAAGCTCCACTTATGTTACTGTTCTCGAGCTATATCATTGTCTCTCTTTTAGCTCTTCAACGTGCCGAGGCTGGGATTCGTCGTTATGAATGGGAAGTTAAAAATGAGTTCAAGTCTCCTGATTGTTACCAGAGGCAGGTGATAACAATCAACGGAAGAACACCAGGACCAACGATTTTAGCACAACAAGGTGATACAATAATTGTTGAGCTAAAGAACAGTTTATTTGTCGAGAATGTTGCAATCCATTGGCATGGAATTCGACAGGTATATATAAATGGTTGTTATAAATACTGTATACTTGTTATTTAATTATTAGTACTTATCTGTTCGTGATATATGGTGTTTCGCAATATTGATTAGTTTGTGATCCAAATATAATAGATCGGTACCCCTTGGAGCGATGGAACTGCAGGAGTAACTCAATGTCCGATTTTGCCTGGAGAAACTTTCACTTATAAATTTGTAGTTGACAAGGTAAGATTTATACTAAATATTTCAATAACCTTATAGGTAGCTTGTGGAGAGACGTTTTATGCTTACAGTTGTTCTGTGAGGAATCAGTAATGCATATTTGTATGACTAATTTAGTTTAGTCTGGGACTTCTTTGGATGAAAATAACGCAGGCCGGGACTTATTTGTACCATGGACACTATGGAATGCAAAGGACAGATGGCTTATATGGCTCAATACAAGTATCGGTTCCTGATGGAGTTACAGAACCTTTCGCATACGACTATGACCAAAGTATAATTCTTACTGACTGGTACCATAAAAGCAGCACTGAACAAGCAATCGGCCTGTCCTCTAAACCCTTTGGTTGGATAGGAGAGCCTCAGGTAAATAAAGTTTCTTCCCAATAAACATGTTAAGATCTTTGACTTATTGCTTGAGCAAATGCATGAGGTCTACTAACTACAGTATGTTAATTTACTGGTTATATCTTGTTTTTCAGTCACTTCTTATACAAGGAAGAGGAACATTCAATTGTTCTACTCTGAATTCTCTAGCCATAGTTCCTGGGCTTTGTAACACGTCGAACCCTGAATGTTCTCCTTACGTACTGACAGTGGTACCAGGAAAAGTTTACCGGTTAAGGATTTCTAGCTTGACATCCTTATCAGCATTCAATTTCGAGATAGAGGTACTTCACCACCAACCATTTATATATGTGTATAACTCTATATTATGTGGCGGTTACTAATCTGAATCAATAAAAAAAAAATGTGCCTTGTTACAGGGCCATAATATTATGTGTATAACTCTATATTATGTGGCAGTTACTAATCTGAATCAATAAAAAAAAATGTGCCTTGTTACAGGGCCATAATATGACAGTGGTAGAGTCTGACGGGAACTATGTGGAGCCATTCATCATTAAGAACTTAAACATTTACTCTGGTGAGACTTATTCAGTTTTGGTAAAAGCAGATCAAGACTCTTCGAGGAATTACTGGGCTACCTCCAATGTTGTTAGCCGCAAACCTCAGACTCCAACTGGCTTAGCCATTTTCAATTACTATCAAAACGATCCTCAAAAACTGCCTCCTACAATGCCAACAACTGGGCCTTTATGGAATGACAGTGATTATCGTTTGGCACAGAGCATTGCAATTAAGGCACGCCAAGGTTACATTCATCCTCCTCCTCGAAGTTCTGATAGGGTGATTATTCTCCTCAACACACAAAATCAGATAGACGGTTATCTTCATTGGGCTGTTAATAATGTTTCCTTTACTCTTCCGAGCACGCCATACTTGATTGCGCTTAAGGACAAGTTAGGTAATGTCTTTGATCAGAAGCCGCCTCCACAGAAATATGACTTGGTGAACTATGACATCTTTAAGAAACAGGACAATGCAAATGCAACTACTAGCAACTCGATATATAAGTTGCAGTTCAATTCTACAGTGGACATTATTCTACAAAACGCAAACACAATGACTCCAAATAATAGTGAGACACATCCATGGCATCTCCATGGGCATGATTTTTGGGTATTAGGCTATGGAAAAGGGAAGTTTGATCCAAATAATGATCCAAAGAAATACAATCTGATAGATCCAATTATGAAGAACACAGTCCCAGTTCATCCTTATGCTTGGACTGCCTTGAGGTTTCGGGCCAACAATCCGGGTGTTTGGGCTTTCCATTGCCACATAGAAGCCCATCTCTTTATGGGGATGGGTGTGGTGTTTGAAGAAGGTGTGAACAAAGTTGGCAAGCTGCCATTATCTATAACAGGCTGCGGCAAATCTAAAGTCTACTACAGACCTTAGTTCTATAGGAAACAGAGAAAATGATGAATTGTTCTGTAAACGGAACCCTTCTTGATCTAACTGTTATGCTTTAGATTATTGTAGTCGTATCTGCCATTTTCTGTTTTCATTTTTTGTGATCTTGTAAGTTTATTTTCACTTATTTAATAAAATGGTAGGAGTTTTTCAGTCCCAACTCCCAAGCCAGGCAACCAGCCCTTGCATTGAGTAGAAGCGGCGTGATGACTGATGACCAATGTACTGTTTCACACTTTCAAGCAAGGCCTAAAATTTCGATATCGGTTCATATATTGGTGTACCCAAAAACGGATATATATCGGATATATCCATTTTTTTTGTGACTAGTCCAAACTATTTAAAATATCGGATATATCGGAAATATAATATCGGAAATATCAGAAACATATCGAAAATATATTGGAAATATCGGATTTATATTAAAAAATGGTAAAAAAGTCAACCGATATATATCGATTATATCAGAAATATCGATTATATCGGCGATATAAAGTTTCATATCAAAAATTCCGATATATATCGGAAAAAAGGGTTCAATATTCGATGGATATATGTCGGAAATATCGATATCGGTGTACCAATTTACTAAGATATATCGGATATATCGGCGATATTTTGGGCCTTGCTTTCAAGTACCCAAAAATACACTACCGCACTGCCTTTTTTTTTCGCTAATAGCACTACAGTATTGCAGTACACTACATGACTACAATGGGAGATTACAATTATCGATATGGTCAACAACTTTGATTTCATTTATCAAGAATAAATTTCCAAACTTTTAGTCACTAAAAATCTTTAATTTTTTTAATTTTTTTTTTTTGAATGGCAAGTAGGGTTTTTGAGAGGTCTCTTACCCCTTTTTTATTCATAATAAAATCATAGCTCGGTTACATTCTTACATATTCTTTGCCCATGGCATCATCATATATAATCTTTTTTACATCATCTGAAAAAGAACTAAGATTAAATTATATATAACTAACAGTAGGTATGGTAGATGCTAGTATATCTGCTAGTTTATTTGTTTCTCTAAATACATGCATAATGGAAAAATCTTTTAGCTGTTTTATCATGTCATGTATCTCTTTCATCATGTGATGTGCCCGCCAAGGGTGTCCGCCCTTCATTCTTCATGTAAGCCATTTACACAAGTCGAAGTCCGTTTGCCCTCATTCTTTGATAACCTTTTCGCGAATCCAAGTCTCAGCCCTTGTTCAATCCCTTGCAATTCAATCAAGTCTATTGAATCATAGTCCTTTTACCATGTGGCCGCCGCAACCACAGCCCCATTCACATCTCGAAACACGCCCATCCTCCTTGACTTCCTTTGAGTATGCCATCCAGATTCAAGTTGTATATGCCCGCCCCAAACTCTCTCCCAACAACAAGTGTTTTACCTTTTTTTTTCCTCGTTCCCACTTGAATGTTCCATCTCTTCATGAAGTCGTTCCGCTTTGGGGCCCTCCTCCATTTCAGTTTTGAGTGACTATAGCTTGGTCCTTACATCCCTTATGATCTCATTCCCCACATGCTCGCCACTTTTTCTTTTTGCTGAAAAATTCTCTAATTTCGTTCTTGCCACACTTTGTATATGAAGCCATGAAACAATAACCGAATCAAGGCCTTGCTTATAGCCTTTTCCCTTTGCCACCTATTGTACCCATGCGATTTCCAGGTTGCCATGAAGCTCTCGCCCTTTGATAACCTCGCAAACTTGAGTACATATTGCCATATAAACTTTGAGTAGTTACAATCAAAGAATAAGTGTCTTATCACTGCTCTGCTTTTCTCCCACGGATAACACAATTATCATCTTGTACTATATTCCACTCCTTCATCTTTTCTAGAGTCTTTAATCCTTCACTCGAGTTAGCCAAGTTGTAAACGAAAGTGCCTCGAATTCTGTTGGGAAACCGGATGATGCTATGCCATGTATTCGGGTCTCTTTGTCTCTCTTACACTCTCATATGTGTCTCTCGAGTGTGTACTCCCCCCTTTATCCGATGCATTCCAGATGATTCCGTCCTCATCTCTGCCCACCTTAACCCCTTCTTCCATTTCATTAATAATGTCTCGCATGTGGACTCGAATATGCCATGGTGTATTCCAACGCCCATTTTCAATCAAGTTTGCGCGATGTGCGCGTTTAGATTACAGTTGAATCATAAAGAAGAGATAGTGGAAAAACTCTTTCAATATGCCCATCGGATGTCATGGATCCAACCAAAACTTGGTATTCTTTCCATCTCCGATCTGGTGTTGAGCAATGTGTTTCGCATCCTTCCTGTTTTTCAAAATATGGCGCCAAACCCATGAACAATCATTTGTATATCAGTAATCGCCAAAAGTTTATGCCCTTGATCAGGTTCAGCTTAACCCATTTTACCCATAGCGTCTCCTTCCCACTCACTAGGTTCCAAATGTGTTTTAGGTTCGCTGCCATATTGGATGTGCTGAGGTTCCGAATCCCAAGACCCCCTTCTTCATACGGGAAACACAAACTATCCCAACTAATAAGTGCATGGGATGTAGCGCATTCAAGCCCCGACCACAAGAAGTTTCTGCACATTTGATTTATGGTGTCAATTGTTTCTTTGTGGCAACACAAAAGAGGACGCCCAAAGATATACTCATGTTGTTCAAGACGCCTTTAACAACCTGAAGTCTCCCCAAGATAATGACAAGCTAATGGCGTCCTTTCCATGCTTGTATTTTGGTCCTTACCTTTTCTATCAAGGCCACACAATCAGTATTCTTTAATCTTGTCATTATTAAAGGTAGTCCCATATATCTCACCGCAACTCTCCTCTTTGAAATGAATAATACTCGACTTGTGTACATCTTGTCGATCCATACCCGAAAGTAGAACATATTGCTTTTCTCAGAGGTTAACTTTGCAATCCCGAAGCACTTTTTCAACTTGCTCGAAGTTTCCTTCGTGAGCTCAGATCGTTCCCAAGTCTCCACTCATGAATGCAATTAAATCATCTCGAAAAAGATAAATGTGTGATGAGTGGGTTCCCGTGATTTATAATGAAGCATATATTCTCCTTCCTCCACTTTCCATCTTAGCATTTGAGTGAAAAACTCCATGACTAGTACAAATAAATAAGGTGACATTGGGTCCCCTTTGCCCGATACCTCTCTTTCCCTTAAAAATACCGAAAAGGCGTTCCATTTATCATAATGCTATATCTTGGTGTTTCTATGCATTTCTAAATCCATCAGATAAACCGTAGGGGACTCCAATTTCGTTAAAGCAAACGTAAATGACCTCCCATCTTACAATATCATATGCCTTCCTTAGATCAATCTTAGCAAAGACATCTAGGTGGGCCATAATTCCTCGTGGTAATTGTGTAGTAGCTCATGCGAAAGCAAAGATATTATCATGGATACTTTTTGTTTAAAATGAATGCTGACTGATTAAGAGATATCACCTGAGCCATGAATAGTTTCATTCTACGCATGTCATGATCTTTGTAATGCATTTGTATATCACATTGCAACATGCAATGGGCCTGTAATCCCCCAACGAGGTAGGCTTTGGTATCTTAGGAATCAAGGTAATACATGTTGTATTCACCTCCTGCAACATCATGCCTGACCTGAAAAAATTCTTCACAGCTTTCACAAACTCATTGCCTATAATCCTCCATGTAGCCTTGAAGAATAATGAAGAGAACCCATCACTCCCTGGTGCTTTGTCACTGTCTATACCTGATAGACATTCAATAATTTCATCTCTAGTGACCTCCTTTATCAGCTCCTCTTGAGTATTTTGATCCAGTTGTTCTACCTGAATTTCCTCTAGCATACTAAAATCCATTTCTTCCATCTGATCCGGGCTGTATAGGTCAGTATAAAACTTCACACATTCTGCCCCTATACTCTCTATCTCTTCCAGAATCTTCCCATTCCCATCTCTCAGGCAGTTAATCTTGTTTGTCATCCTTCTCACTTTTACCGAGTTAAAAAAATACTTTGTGTTGCCGTCTCCAAGAGTTACTACCTGATCCCTTGATTTTTGTTTACACTCGTTCTCCTCCTCTATAGCAGCTTTGACGTACTTTCTTGTTATCACTCTCTCCTGTGTGATGAGCTGTTGATCCAATGGTTGGTTCTGTAGCTGATTTTGTACTTCTTCTAGTTCTTTTTCCGCTTCTATTTTCCTTGTGCATGCCTTTCCTTTTTCTCTGTTCCAGCTGATTAAAGCATTCTTGACGTTCTTTAGCTTTTTTGTGAAGGTGTACATCGGATTTCCTACCACTGACACCCCCCATGCCTCCTGAACCACCTCAAAAAACCCCTCCTCATCAATCCAGGAGTTGAAAAATCGAAATGACTTTTTACATTGCCCTTTTGTTTTTATCGTTTCCACCACCATTGATGAATGATCAGATGTTGCTCCCGGGTTTTTAAAAGTTGCTTTTGTATCTCCAAACTCATTTATCCACTCCGCATTGACCATGACTCTGTCTAGTTTCCTCCATAGCCTCACTGTCTGCTTATTGCTCCATGTTAGGAAGTTCCCTGAATATTTCAAGTCGACTAACCCAGCCATTGTTACACAATTCAGCAAATCTTGGAAGTGATACGGTCTTGTCTCCGTCCCTCCTACTCTTTCTTGCCCATTCAATACTGAGTTAAAATCTCCTATTACAACCCATGTTTTCTGTACTGTGTACGATACCTGAATCAAACTCCTCCATAGCTCTCTTCTCTTATCTCTATCATTAGAACCATAAACCAATGTTATTACGAACGATTTCCCATTCATCAGTTCAGCATCCATAGTTATACCGATACACGGAGTACTCAAAATCGATTATTGAATTTTTTATCATGAATAACTTCGAAACAGTATTGCAGAAAGGTTGCCCTATATTTAAGTACCATATATATTGGTGTCTAACCGTACCATCCATTTGTCTTCAGTTGATCACCTTTCAACAGAATCAGGTTCGATATAAGTAGTTTGTACTTACTTTCATCACATTACACCATTCAGTCCAGTTTTCCGTACACGTACATTTGCAAGCATTTTTGTATGTCAGGCAAAGTATGTTGAAAGATTAAAGCATTGTGAGACTTCCAAATAGATTCAATCAGTAAACAAACAAAAGAAGTTTTTCATGAGCAATCTTTAGGATGTGTTCACAATCCTGCCTGGAGTCTGGACATGATGTACTAGGCCTGATTTTGTTAAACATGTGGAATGCCCTCATAGAACATATATACTAACTACACTATATATAGGTTTACTTAATTATGTTCTTTGAGTTGTGCTCTCTAAGGGTTGCGGCGCCCCTCTCTCTGTGTAACATTCTTTCCAACTGATCAATAAAAATACCTTACCTGCGTGCAAAAGGAAAACAATCAGGAGCATATATCTAAACAGTGATGTTCAGCAAGCAAGTCAATATGATATCTAATAGACAGAGGAGAAGCAAACCGCTGCTGAGGAGTCCAACCACAAGTTAGGGAAGAAAGTATGTGGATCATCATCTACCACTATTGTCTATTGGTCAATAGAGTTGACACACTGATCTTGCATTCCTGCATATGTACGTCTTCTGAGATTATCTCTAGTCGGCAGCATTTTCTGACTAACTTCCACACGAGGAATTTCATCCTATGAGGAATATTAAGGTTCCAGAATTTCCTGCTTATTGGAAACAATTACCTCAGGTGAAGAAGTACCGTCATCTCTACTAAGCTTGGAAGCCATAGGAAAAGGGACTTAAGAGAGAAGTTACCTTCTTTAGTCTTAGTCCAAATGATTCTATCTCTAACCATATTGACTATATCTCTCATATTATATGTCGACTCCCTAAATGGACTCCTAACCGATTCGCATTGAGGTACGATTCCCATGTGTATTTCAGTGCACTTATCATCCCAGTAAGCATTACATATTGCGCAGGATGATATTCAGTTCAGCTTTTTCCATTTCTGCATAATCAACAAGAAATTAAGTTTGTCAATTGGTAGGCGGGTGCTTAACTTTACAGGTCGATTTTAATTTAGAGCAATGCATAATGGTATACGCCACATGAACGAACCTACATTTACTAACACCCCTTTGTTTGAGCTCGTTACCCAAAAAACAGGGGTTTCAAAATTTAATGTTAGGCCAATCAATGGGACTATACTACTGCTCTTTTACTCATTGCAAATTCTGTTCTTTTTTCCCCAGTTTTTCTAGGTCATTGTTTCAAGAGGAAAGACCCACACTTGGCACAAATTCTGTAACTGTAAGCAGAATGATCCGAGTGCTGAATGACTGCAGCATTATTGTAAGGGCATTCTCCCTCGGAACATTCATAACCACTACAGTAGCAAAAGGAGTAACGAAAGGAAAATCAAGAAGACCTCTTCTCAGTATCCACTGCATAGACATAAATACATTCAATCTATTGAAACTACAAAGGCAGGTGAACTGTGTTATGATGTACTGAAACATATCATCAACAAAACGTGTCAGTCAAGCATAATTAGTTTCCCTTCATTGTCTATAAAAACTTCAGAAACAGCCACCTCTCAGGGCGAGCACAAGATGGAGAACAGAACCACCTTCAATGTTGTATTCTTTGGCAGTTTTGTCATCTGCAAGCTGTTTTCCAGCATAAATAAGCCTGTAACCAGAGAAAGTAAATGGTGTAACTGTATTAGTTATCAGCAAAAAGTACAACTATTCTTTAAAGAACAGGATTAACCGAAAAAAAAAAGGTCCTTGCTTGCTCTTTGATTCCAATTAATCGATTACACATGGAAGTACTTTATTTCTTTATCAAATTTGTTTTAGACCAGGTTTCTAAAATTAGCAAATGAAATACACACGATACAGTAATACATGGATCCTCAAGTAAGGGATCACTCAAAAGTCAAAACCATAAAAATATTTCAAGTGGGATAAAAATTAAGGATGTTACATAAGATGTTCAGAGAATAACAATGATCCATTGATAAGACTGACGTGACAAGATATATTAAAAGTTTACTCTTATACACATCTGAACCGGTTGTGATCTAGATATATGAAGCGTTCCAAGTCCTTCAGTATTATATTACAACAATTACTGGACGCCAACCTCATCATCATTATCACTATTATATTACTATCGTTATTACTATCGCTCTTTGAAAAGAGATTTTGAGAACAATAAAAGTTCCACATAAAAAATTAATATGATTAAATACCTTTGCTGCACAGGAGGAATTCCTTCCTTCTCCTCAACCCTTTCCTTGATCCGTCAATGGTATCAGTTGGTTCGATATCAATTTCAATTTCCTTGCCTGTGAGTGTCTTCACTTTGATCATAGTCCCACCCCTAAGCCTCAAGACAAGGTGAAGAGTGGACTCTTTCTGGATGTTGTAATCAGCAAGCGTACGACCATCTTCCAATTGCTTACCAGCAAAAATTAGTCTTTGCTGATCTGGAGGGATACCCTCCTTGTCCTGAAGAACATCACACATCCATATTGTGAAAACAAGAAAGTCAAATAAAGATCTTAAATATATCAATCCAATGTTGTAACCACACAAGGAAGCTAAAAATGACTACGGCAAGCCATCAGTGAAATGATTTCTAATTATGTTTCATAATAATCTCAGACCAATGAAAAAACTTTAATGTTGAGACAGGGCTTCCATTTCACCAAATGTCAACCAAATATATCTTAACTGGTTGTACTAAACATTGTGCTTTGAGGTGCTTCAGGTGCATTGACCAAGTAACAGGGCGCAACCAAAGGTATGAAAAACTGACTCTGAGCTAATATTTAGTGCTACAAGCCTATAAAATTTTGCCAACTTCACTTTTATA
Source organism: Coptis chinensis (assembly GCF_015680905.1). Taxonomy (NCBI): domain Eukaryota; kingdom Viridiplantae; phylum Streptophyta; class Magnoliopsida; order Ranunculales; family Ranunculaceae; genus Coptis; species Coptis chinensis. The sequence goes on along the minus strand of NC_141463.1, from coordinate 76,684,949 downwards.
AATAAGCCAATACATCAAAACAAAATAATCATACTCGATCGATAATCTAATTCGACACACAAAGTGGACAAAGGGTATATGTACCACATACTCCACATAATACTTAAGACCAAAATAATACCATAATACAATGCAGATAACAGAATCATGAATCAATTCAACAAATATAAGTAAATCCCACGGATGCAAACAAGCTTAAAATTGATAAAGAAACAAACTTTATTCCCAATTAAAACTACTATTCCTATAAAAACTAAAAAAAAAAGTAAAATTATTATACCTGAATCTTGGCCTTGACATTGTCGATGGTGTCACTACTTTCAACTTCGAGAGTGATTGTTTTTCCAGTTAGGGTTTTCACAAAGATTTGCATTGTGTTCTTTCTAGCAGCTTATTTTTGTTTTTTTTTTGTGTTTTTTTTTCAGGGAAGAGTGATGAAGAAAAGAGGATGGGTAAATAACGGTTTGGTTGGGCTTTTGGTTGGGCTATTGTATTGTATTTAGTTGCCTACTTCTTTTTGCTGCTTGGTTTTCCAATACATAGGCAAATCGGGCTTCTACTCTGTGGTAGACTGCTTGATAAGTTGATAGCAAGAAAAGGGTTACTAATAATGTTTCCCTGTTTCAATGAAGAGCACAAAATCAAAAACAACAAATAGTTGATTAATTTAAGGAACTGATCATCTTCTTTTTAAGAACTGAGGTCCATAGTAGACTGTTGTTTTTAGAATAGGCTATTATAGTCTTGTAGATCGATGATGACCTTGCATACTCAAAATTAGAGGGCTTCTGATGGCACTAGGAATTGAAAGCCCGAAACCTCGAGGCAGTCCAGCCATAAGGATGAGAGACTTTGCCTGCTTGGAAGACACGTACAGCACAATGGTCATCATAGTTCCAAGCATAAACACGAAACTCCTTGCCTACAGAAATGATGTCTACCATTTGCGGTGAAGGGTGCAGATATCTCACTCCCCACTACCCAGTTTCATTAGTCCTGTTCCTATAGATTTTCGGAAGGTGGGCAATTAATACATGTAGTCATGCAGAGCTCTTTGAAAAGAAACGTATTGGAGCAGAAAGTCAAGAATTAGTATGGGTTTCAACGATCATTTTGTTCTAGAATTTGTGGTTATCTGCTTCAATCATTTGTCATGCAACTTTACCACATTTGAGAAGATTTTCTTCAAAATTCCCAGATTAATAGAAGGAACGAGGAAGTAACAAAGAAATTATTGATCACAAGGATTAAAGCCAATCCAGGTATGCATTAGAGACTGGTTTTAAAAGCTATTTAGCATGGCTTGCTAGTGCATCTTGCAACATTGTATGAAAAGTTAAAAAATAAAAGTTCACCAAAGCTCCACCTGTGATATAACTTCGCCATAATCAAGGACTACATGAGAAGTAAAGACATAACTTTAGAGTATATATATATAAATATAGTTAAAAGGTCTGTCGTTGTCAGGACTCAGGAGTGCAACTGCAAGTTTCCAACATGGTACTGGAATTTCCAGGGAAACAAATAAACCAGTTCTTGCAATTTGCAAATGATAACCACCATTACACATGAGACTGGCGCCCAAAGTTTGAATTATACTTCAATCATAGGACTAAAATGTTTGTAGATAAAACATATCATGGGGCAATTTTCTATTAAAGGCATTCACAATGTGAAACAGCATCATTCATGATTAGCGGAATTCTTTTACTAATTCAAAAGGAAAGTTGGAATAGAACCAGAAACTAAAAAGCAAAAACAATAGTATGGCTCAAGGGGAAAATAGTTAAAAAATGTCTACCTCTATAGTTATGTATGACTATGACATCAAGCCCATCAAAACAAGCAAACTTTCAAGTGCGCTGGAGTAATCATAGCCTTTTGTGCGTCCTCTGGAGACAACGTACTGTAAAATGAGAATAGCTGTTTGGTATAAGACATTAACACAAGTAACATAGAAACGGATGTTTCTACAGAAGCAGAAGTAGTACCTTGAAGCCGGTAATTCCATTAAAGACTTGTTCTACCCTGAACATATATTTGTTCATCCAGCTGAAGCTGGTTAGCTATCAAAATACAAATAAAATTATGAATGTCTGACGACATCACAGTATCACACAACCTAGAATCACACAATAAATAGAACTTTTAGAAGTTTAAGAAATGAACTTTTAATTGTAATACATATAGGTAAAGTGTGTTCTCCTTCAGAAACGTAACTAAATACGGAATTGGGTTTAAGATAGTTCCTCACTCTAGATACCAGGGCCAAAAGAAAAACATGATAAATAAAGATGAGAACAATTAGAACTCCTAACCCTGGAAGTACTTAGTTGACAACCTTACATAAAATATTACTGAAAGCCTCTCTATTCCATTTATTTTGAAAAAGTACTGCCTCTTGCTGTAAACACATAGTTAATAATTTTAAAATTCTATATAAATTATTTCATATGAATCTAACTGGTTTTTATATAAAAGGAGACACAATTCCCGTCATTGAATCTATTGTATTAGGACTCCAGCGAGATCCCCTGATAAATTTGTTGCCCCTAGCTTTCCATTAAACTTATTACTGATTAGCAATTGCAAAATACACTCACCATTTTTCATCCACATATTCAATAGCAAACTCATCAATTAGATTCCAACCTCATAAACAGACATAGAATTGTTAAGAGAAAAGGTAAAGGCATTAGAAGAAACTTGTCAATATCACCAGGGAGAACATTTCACCCTTGTTAACAAGAAGGAAGACCTGATTTCACAGTTGGAGGCCACTAATGGGAATATAGGAAAGCTCTCAGAGAAGAACACGTTACTGGAGACTTTTTCTCTTTGATGCACGTGTTGAGCGAGTACGTGGAAAATCAAAGAGCTTGGAAGAGATCTGCCTATCTCTAGACAATGATAAGTCTGACCTCCTCACAGCAAAATGACATTCTGGTTTCTCAGTTACAAGGTATTCAGGAAAAAATGGGTGATCTTGAGGAAGATATACCGATTTAGAAGAAATGCACTTGGGTTTAAAGAAGGAGATGCAATTCAGAATCCATCAAGTTGAAGATTTACATGCTACAATGGATCTTGAAAAACAAGAACACGCAAACTTTATCCTCTAAAGCGGGACTCAACTAGCTTATTTAGAAAGCAAAATACATACTCTACAGGAAGAAGGCATGAGGAGGATGACAGATAAATCTGTGGAAAGCTTAACTCGAAATCTTCATCTTGCAGAGATGTATCCAAGGATCCATTATTCCATTTCCAAAAAACGACCAACAAGGAAGATGCAGTCCTATTACTATCAAATCAATGCATCTGTGTCCCTACTCCCTAAAACCAAGTCAATGCATCCATCTTTCCACAGTCAAATTATGAAATTAATGAATCCATTTTCCTACAACCAAGTGCGTACTGCATCTATATATGCTTTAACAGTTGATTATAACTTCCATGAGGCATTTTAAACTTTGAATAAGCTAGCAAACAACTTAATGACTGGATAAGTTCCCTATCTTACCAACTTGAGCTTGCCTTTGACAACCATATCATTCACTGGGTATTGATCACAAAATGCATGCCTTCCTGTGCATATATGCTTGGTCCAGCATGGTAGCAGCAGAAGTTAGTGTTCCTCTTTCATTACTAAGAATGTAGATCATGCTGGTCGAAAATTGGTCCTCTGATTCTCTTTACATTGGTCACAAAAAATTTACCCAGAAAAGAAGGGTGATTGTTCGATTTCGATTTCTCCACATGGTTTTCAAGTTCAAAATTCTTCATCTGTCAATGACAAAGTGATTTAATAAGAAGTACATTCACTGATGATTAACATCTGCATATGACAAAAGAACTGATGCTATATATCTTACCAATGTTAAATGGAAAACCATTTTGGATCGAGTACTCACTCCAAGCTTCTAGCCCACCTTCAATTTCCTCGGTCTACTTCGGTAGAGTGAATGATCTTTTCACAGCAGCAAACCTGCAATAGGATATATATATTCCTTGGATCTAGGAATACAGACCTTGTTAAAAACATCATATGATTAAGGAAGACGACAAAGTGGAATTACTTCAGAACAGGTCTTCTTGCAAAACAACATCAAAGGATTGACTAGCTTCTTGGGCCGATTGTTGGGCTTGCCAGCTAAAATTCTCTTATGAAGATACAAGTGAATTGGCTGAATGGAAACAAACTGGAGACTTGCCAAATAAGAACAGTTATCCTAACCGAATTAGTCCCTTGGGCGTTCACCATATACTACTACCAACCAGTAAAACATTTAGGGGCATATAGACATTTGTGCACACTAAAACAATTTGGACTCAAAATACTAAAAATTAAACAACAAAAATGAAATGACTAAAAGCACGTGCAATAGTTTAAAACATTCTTTTAACTCATAACAATACCATTACAATGACTACAGTGCAGCGAACTCACAAGTTTTTCAGACTAACTAAATTTTCTACGTAATCGGTTACAATAAAATATGAAGGTAGTCCAGCAACTTCAACAGTATCAAATTGTTGAGTAACAAAGTTGTACAAATACAAACTTCGAGCATTGTTTTCTGTAGCTAAGATGACTTCACCAGTTCGAGTAGAATACGGCATTGTCCACACCATGTACCATGAAGGTGGAGTAACAGTCTTCATCAGAACCCAACTGCTATTTGTAGGGGAGCAATATCCCCACTAAGGAACATTGCGACTAAACACAAAAGCGACCTCAACGATCGACCTCCAAGACCGATCAGGAGCAACTCCTTACAAATAGGTGTGTTTTGCGACGAAACACAAGTTTACCTCAACGCGATCGACCTCCAAGACCGATCTTCGAGCTTAATTCTTACAAGTAGGTGGTAATTTAACGAAAGATACTTCAAGATTTAACACTTGGCCGAGACGTAACGCCCCCACCGGATGTAATCATTGCAAAATCTTATTTGCATTTCCCACCACCGGAAATAGGGACTACCGCCTACTAACTCCCAATCGAGTATGACTCACACCAAAACCACTCCAAAGACTCATTCACGATCTCTACCCCTACATTTGTACATAAAGGGTACACGTGATTCCAAGGATCTCCACCCTCGAGAATCCTATAAATACCATCTAATGGAACTACGCCGGACCCGATTCTTCTCTCCAAACAAAAGGAAAAACGAGAAGATACGTGAGGGCAGTTCGCTTCACAAATAATTTCGGTCCCATCCAAAGTCCAAACCCATCTCGTTCTCTCCTCTACAAGAATCGGGGAGAAAGCTAAAACACCCTTTACATTGGCCGCCGCCGTGGTTTCGACATCGAGAGCCACTTTTAGATCGGGTTCATCTATTTCTAACTCTCCTCCATTACACCAAGCATGGTTAGCATAGAAGATCAAGTTCAGAACCTCGCCCCACCAGTTAGAATAACGAATGAAAGCATTTCCTTCGGGGGAGGAAAATGCTACTTTACGTGCTCGTGGATAGTTATCGCCAACAACAAGTCGGAAACGGAGTTAACACAAAGATCAATGACGTTAATCGCCAGCCTTTAACGAAGTTATCCCAAAGGATTGGCGGACCTCCGCGAAGAAGGACTCCCACAGATTGTGCACAAGATGCTTAAGACGATCGCAAGATCTCCGTTCACCGCAGAGGTCCTCGGTAAAATCTTCCACACGACTTTATCCACCCACGCTTTCCCATGTACGATGGCAAAGACATGCCCCGGTCAAGATGTGGTTTCGCTATATCCAGAGTTTGGCACTCTATAGCTCACCCGAAGTTCGATTATCTCCATTGCAGATTATTTCCAGCCATTTCAAGGATGGCGCTCTAGATTGGTTCTTTCTAATCGAGTCCGATTCTATAAACACTTTCAACAAATTTTATCGATTTGTTCGCCACCAAGACGCCCACAACAAAGCGGAAGAAGGCGATCTTGATTCTCTGCTTTCAATTATCATTCAAGGAGGGCTTAAACTATTCGCGTGAGTTCCTAGGACGGTTCAAGGTCGAACTGGCTGCTGTGCATGGAAAGTGGCTTGAAAGAATCTTTTCGCCAATCGCCTTTTCCAATGCTTGCCGAGCGCGAAATAGCGACCTAGCTAGGGTCGTTGATGAAGGAACGCCAGAGACACCGGTCCGGAAGCTCTACGCCGCGTGGATAAGTACATCAAGTTGCAAGAAACTTTAAAACTCCATGGTTTAGCAGAGAGCCATGAGGTCGCCGGTCTCGGATCGTTCCCCTCGGGGGCAAGAAGCGCCAGTCGATGTCCCAAAGAGCTCGTAACGATCGATAACAAAGAGAGTTCATCGCCCCGACACGTTCTCCCGGTCCACATATCGATAAGATTAAGCGCGCTTTCATTTTTTTCCGCCAACCATCGCGGTGAGCCCAGATCGACACGGCAAGCCTTTTTGTGCATTTCATAAAGCAAAGTGCCATGAAACCGATGCATGCCGGGGCTCAAGCATTATCTCCAAGACTTGGTGGAAGCCGGTTATATCAAACACTACATTAGCATTCCCGATGGCGACTGCGCACAAGTTGCCGGGCTCGTCGCGGTAATCGTGAGTCGATCTCCACCTCACCGCCACCGCTTAAGGGATCTGGTGCTCGCCCTCACAGGTCGAGGGACGTTCGTGAGCGTTTCGCCACGAGAAGGAAAAGACTTCGTCCGATCGCGGACAATGCTCGCGACTATTCATGTGATTACCTTTCCGGACGATTCCGTGACTTCTTCCCGAGAGAAAAGACGCCGGGTCGGCGCTTCGTGAAGTCTATCATTTTTTTCTTTGCAGCTTTCTCGCTGCTGCGGTTCAGTCGCAGCAAGCAGCGATATCATTTTCAGAGGCCGAATTTAAGCAAAGTCCGCCTTCCTCATAATGACGATTGGTCGTTCATGTCAAAATCAGCGACCGGACAACAAGCCGCGTCCGATCGACCGGCAGTTCTGTGACATCTTATTTTACCACACCATGCAAGAGATGAACCTCCCCTAAGTCCGTTTCGTTAACCTAATCGCTCCCCTTTATGGGTTCAATGGCTCCGAGCCGACCCATTGGTGACATTATCTTACCAAGATCGGTGGGATCTCGAGGATAAGAGACACCGCAATACTCGGTTCTCTGGTTCTCGACAAAGAAGTCACCATACAATGCCATCCCCGGACGATTGGATTCATCGATGCAGATCGCACTGGCCCACTTTACATCAAGTTCTCCGCTTCCCGGACCTCGAGGCATGATGGAGCTTTAGAAGCAATCAACTTGAAGCGTACCATTGTAAACTGTGTCCAATCAACAGAGGCACTCGCCGCGGAATTGCTTCCCACCATACAGAGCCCTCCAGCCTACTAACAATGGCACGGACTTAGTCGCGAGAAGTCCAACCCCGAACCGCCAGCGTAAACTGGGCTCTTCCAAGCAGAAGTTCTTCCACGCCGATACCGTGACTCGCACTTCGAAGTCCTCAATGCACCGGGCGAAGACCTCTAGCTTTGACCCAGCGACGGCTGGCTTCGATTAAAGTTTCGTGAGATCGTCTCGGCCCCATGCCGCCGCCACGGATGCCAATAGCAGCCGCGACCTCAATGTGTTTTGCGGCCAGGTCCCCACTCCCGCTTGGGGCTACCCTCGCCGCTTTGCCCGAAAAAGTCGCTCCACCATCAATCACCGATCGATCGTCCACCAGTTCCACTTCCACCCTCTGGAAGAGAGTCGCCAATAGTGCTTCGCCACCGGTTGTAAAACCCCGGTGGCGTAAAAAGAAAAAGTGAATCTTGGCACGTAAGATCTAACCTAAAGTTTGTATATGGGGGCTAACCTCGACCCCACACTCGATCCCAACTTGTAAATTTCTTATCAATGAATAAAGATGTTTTGCTTGGTCGTGACATCGATGTGCTCGAATCGATCCTAACCTCGCTTGCCAAATTAAACGTGAACCCCAATGCTAGACAGGTTCGATAACGACCTCGCCGACTATCCCCGCGCTTTCAAAAGCCATCAATGACGAGGTCGAAAAACTAAAACAAGTCGGTTTCATCGTAAAGGTAGACTACCCCGAAAGTGGATTGCCAATATTGTCGCCGGCCCCCAAAAGAATGGCACGCTTCGCTTGGCGCGCCGATTTCACAAATGTCAATCAAAGCCACTTAAAGATAGCTTTCCTTGCCTCGCATTGACCAACCGGGTCGACCAAACCTGTGGTCATGAACTCCTCTCCTTTATGGATGCGTACAGTGGGTACAACCAAATCCCACTCGCCGAGGAAGATCAAGAGAAGACTTCGTTCATTACGGAGCAAGGGATCTATTGTTACAACGCCCTCCCGTTCGGTCTCAAGAACGCTGATTTACATACCAACGCCTGGTCACGGATATGTTCCAAGACATGTTAGGAGACACCATGGAGGTCTACATTGACGACATGGTGGTCAAAAGCAAAAAAGCTGGCGATCACCTCACCCACTTAGAACAAGCGTTTCCGGACTACGCCAGACGGGCATGAAATTGAACCCCAAAAAATGCCTCTTTCAGCGCCCTCCCGCAAGTTTTAGGGTATCAGGTGTCGTCGCGGGATCGAGGCAAATCGACCAGATCCGAAGCGTTTAGATATGCCCGATCCACGCGACAAAGAAACAGATACGGTTGTCGGGAATGGTCGCGGGCGCCAACCGATTCATATCAAGGGCCTCGTGATAAATGTCGACCGTTCCTCGCAGCTCTCCTCAAAAAGGCGAGCCGTTCTCATGGAGCGATCAATGTCATCATGCATTCGCTACTCTCAAAGAGTATCTCACCACGCCCCGCCTTAGCCAAACCAAGATATGGAGAGACACCGGGCTTTATCGGGCCATTTCCAACTTCGCCATCAGCTCGGGTTCTTTAAAGAGGAGAACAATTCAGAGAAGCCGATCTACTTCACGAAAGTAAGACACTCACGCCCGGCCGAAAAGAACTATTCCTTCCTCGAACGAGCCGTATTTGCTTTGTTGTATTTCGCGACGGAAGTTCAGGGCCGTATTTTCAAGCACATCAAATTAAAGTTCTTACCGACCTTCCATTGAAAAAGTCCTTCACAAAGAAAACAAGACTACTCGAATGGCGGTTTGGGTAAGAACTCGGAGAACACCACATAGAGTTCGCCCCCGCGACTTTCGTAAAGGTCGTCGCCGCCGATTTCCTAGCAGATTTCCCAACCGAGGACCCCTAACGGGAGCAAGAAACCGAGCTCCCGCATTACACAAAACGGAGTCAAATCGCATTGGGTCTCTTTTGTGGATGGTTCGAGTAATCTCGTGGAAGCGCATCGAGTCGCCTTTAGTTTCCCCGACGGAAATATGATTGAAAAGTCAGTCCGCATTGATTTTGCAACATCCAACAATGAAGCCGGAGTAATCTGGCTTAATTAGGGGACTACTGGATATACCGCACTCGGTGTGTTGAAGAGCTCCAAGTCTTTAGTGACTCGCAACCGGTCGCTCGCCAGTTGCGTAAAAAGAGTACACTACCCACGAAGGTAACCTTCCAAGTATCTTCGTGTCGCTCATCGGCTTATTGCCTTCTTTTAAAGCGGTACACATACATCATTTCTTATGTGAGGAGAACCGCCACGCTGCATGCATAGCTTTAGCTTATTTGGCTACCCGGACTCGAAATGCGTTCCCCGACAAGTTCTCATAGAAGTCGCCGACCGACCGATATACCAAGTCGACCATACCTTGATGATGTTTACCTATTTCCTCTCCTCCGGCCGGTTGAGCCAAACATGGATGCAGCCATCATCGATTATATCCAAGATGGCACGCCCCCGAAGAACGCATCAAGGCCGGTGCAGTCTCTTATCAAGCTCGGGCGCTATTGTTTACTCCAAAACAAGCTATTCAGAAATCTACCTGGTGGCCCACACTTACGATGCATTACCCCGCATCGTGGTCGATTGATTTTTGCCGAAATCCACGGCTTAATGTGGAAATCACGCCGGGCGTCGCCATTAGCCCACAAGGCCATCTCTCAAGGATATTTCTGGCCCCGGATGCAGATCGATGCTAAAGCATACGTCCTCAAATGTCTCAAATGCCAAACGTTCGGCCACAATATCATCCAACCCCGCCGCGAACCGACAAGATAGCGAGCCCGTGGCCATTTCACATGTGGGGCATGGACATCATGGGACCATTCATTCCACAGAAGAGTACTGGCTTCCGCTTTGTCTTAGCTGCCACCGACTACTTCACCAAGTGGGTCGAGGCCATGCCTCTCGCCACGCCAAAGAGTCCCATGTCGAAACTTCATCACGGACTCACATTATCACCAGATTTGGTTTTACTACATACACTAGTAATGGACAACGGCCTCAATTCAAAGGCGAGCAGTTAAAGAGTTCCTAGCCAAGTGGAAGATCATTCACGCGTTCTCTACTCCGCAAGACGCCGAGTAACGCTGCGAAGCGTTTTCAAGAATAAAGCAATCTTGGAAAATTTGAAGAAGAAGATTGAAAAGAATAAGAGCCAATGGCCAAACCAGTTGAAAACATTCTATGGGCTCACCGCACTACTTCGCTCAAAGACGGGGCGAGTCCCCATTCTCCTTATGTTATGGCACGAAGCCGTAATTCCCACCGAAGTTGATGACCACTACTACAACTCGATCGTAACTTGTTGAGTCGTGGTATAACGACTCGCGTGTTATCCCTTTAGACGCCGATTGTTGGAAGAAAAGCGAGACTTAGCTGCCGTGGCCGAGTCGTCGATCTTACAAAGAAACTCAAGAACTCCTACAATAAGCGAAGTTCATCCTAGGTTTTTCATAGCCCGAGACCTAGTGCTCAAAAAGACGCAGGACGATTCCAAGTTAGCCCCCATACATGGGAAGGCCCCTACATCGTGGAACGGCGCCGTTGGCAATGGAGCATTTGGATAAGAACCCAAGAGGGGAAAATGTTACCCGACCTTTGAATACTTATCTATCAAAAAATTTTATCAAGAAATGCGCCATTCATGTTGTAAATCTTTTGTTTTCATTAATGTAAGACAAGTTTTGCGGCCGACCGATACTATCTACTCCAGTTAGTTGTATTGCATACTCACGTGCTACTTAGCCTTTCCAATTCTTGTAACGCCGAGGACCTATATTTCTAGGATCGACTAAAACGAGAACGCTCTCGCCGAAAGCGCAATACCGGGGAGCTTACGCGAATTTAGCCTCTCCAATTTTTGTAACGCCGAGGACCTATATTTCTAGGATCGACTAAAGCGAACGCCTCACCGAAAGCGACAATTCTCGGGGAGCTTACAGCGACTTAGCCTCTCCAATTCTTGTAACGCCGAGGACCTATATTTCTAGGATCGACTAAAAAGAGAACGCCTCGCCGAAAGCGCATTCCTCGGGAGCTCATTGTGCTACTTAGCCTCTCCAATTCTTGTAACGCCGAGGGACCTATATTTCTAGGATCGACTAAAGCAGAACGCCTCAAAGAGGCATCTCTCGTGAGCTCACACGCGACTTAGCCTCTCCAATTCTTGTAACGTCGAGGACCTATATTTCTAGGATCGACTAAAACGAGAACGCTCTCCACGAGCAAACACTCAGCTATCGCAAGCTACATACATCATACACAGAACACATAACATGCATGAGAAACACAAGCAATAACAATATTCGATCAAGCATTGCAATAGATATGCCCACCGATCTGCTGGGATTACCCAGAAAATCCAGATCGGCATCTCATGCAAAATAAACAAAGTATAGAACTGCCACTTTCGTGGAAACCAGTCCTCCGAACAAAAAGGCGAACTGCTCAGGCAAGCCTGAAAACACAGCTCTATTGTTTGCTCCCGTATAAGAGAGAGGAATGTAGACTATATTCACAACTTACGACTGACAGAGTCAGATGATGATCACCTTATCAATTTTCAGTAATGACATGCTTGTCTTCCGGGTCGCGCTTAGTCGGCGGTAAAGATGTCGAAATGACCTCAAAGATGTCATACTTTTCGCCCAGAGCGCATAGGCGATATACAGCTTCAGATATCGCCTTCTTCGCTTTCGCCACCCACCTCCCGACATTTTTCGCGATAAGCCGTCACAACCGCCAATTCCCTTTCCTTTCCACATCCATCACATCAAGATAAGCCGTTTCAAAGAGTCATACGCTCGGGTACTTGGTGGACATCACTTCTAGTTTCTTCTTGTCCACCCCCACGCTTCGCGATTAACCCCAGCTCCACGCGGCGGATTCCCACTAGTCTCGAACGCCGCACAAAGATCTTTCAAATTTTATCATACCCCCGCAAGAAACCGCATGAACACAATTAGACCACTGACTCCACCGAAGCCGGTACAACAGCGGCTTAAGCTATCGTGAACTCACCAAACAAGCGCCATATCCATCGCCCCTAGTAGTGTCCCCCATGTCCTCGCCTTCTTGACCTCGCTTTATCACCATCTAGCACAATCCCTTCAACGCTTAGTTATGGGAGCCGAGAGTGGAAGTGGAAGCTACCGAAAGCGCTTTCACCATACGCTCTTCCCCGTCTTCCCGGTAGTAGAATTCGGCTCCCCACATCCTTACATGGCGGGCCGAACTCTCACCAGAATCGGGCTTAATCTTTTCCCGTTCATTTGCTCACCCAAACGACGATGGAGTTTCACCCACTTCCGGGCGACACCGAATACAATGCCACCAGCAGCGACTATCTCTCTCGGTCGTTTTATGACCCTTCGCTTCTCCCTCTGCAACCTTTCTCTTCCCCCGATCGCCATGAACATGAGGCTCAAACTCCATCTCCTCCATTGATAGTGGCGACGTTTCTCTCACAAACGCACGACATCTAGCCATCCCAACCTAGCAGCAAAGTTACGGCGGCTTCAGTTAACACTTACTCTAGGTATTATTCAAACAGAATAACATTTACAAAGAAGGAATCACGTACCTGGTGAAGAAGCAAGAAGAGCAAAGCACGGCGACAGGGTAGAGCGAAGAAGATAGAGAGCAGCGCAGACTCAACGATGGCCAAATACCTCGATGGTATGTAAAGAGCCGTTTATATTCCTTAGGAAACGTCTTTTCCTAAGAGCCTCATAATTGCCTTGAGACGCCAAACGCCATCTGCCCGCCATCATTATGTCCCCTGAACCCCTCGCCCCCCTACACGTCACGACGCGTGAAGCCGTGACTTCGGGTTGCCGCGATTGAATAAATCGCAATTCGAACAACGTCTCGGCGGTATAACCCAACAGCAGCACGCTCATCCACGCTTACAAGTCATCAGCAGCCAAGGGGTCACCGCAACGCACATACCACGCTTACGTTTCGCGCGCATCTAATCACATTCAGCTAGCACCAAGCAAACGAGTCAAGCAATACAACGAGCAAAACAAATAGCCAACACCGCGATGAAAACAAAGAACGACACGGTTTTACCGGTTTTCTCATTCAGATCGTTGTTTAGCCGAAGTCAGGAGAGACTACTCGTGAAATCCAACCCGGCTACACAAATACCAACATCGCATGGTTACCCCGATCAGCATGGGGTACCAAATTTTGCTCAAGAGTATAATACAACAAAGACAAGAAAACGAATCGCGGGTTACCCCTGTGAAACCCGGTTCTATTGTATCACAAAGATATAAGCCGACAAGAAACAAAAATAAATTCACATTTGGCCTCCATGGGCCCCACGATCGGGCCACAGCTCAAACGCTTCATCAACTTCTTCAGCCGCCTTCCCCTCCACTTCGATCGATATCCCGGCCCAGCTTTAAACTCATCGGTAGCGTCAAAAGTAATAAATTTCCGGACACCACGGTTTCGGTATGATCAAGGAAGACCTAATCGCCCCACCGACGCCTCTCAGACTGTTCCATCCGGGTAACGGACGGTAGCCGTGCATGTTCCTCCTTCAAAGCCTTGTACTCCATTTCCAGATCTCCGTGAGTCAAGATCCAGATCGTTAAATGCGCTTTAGTAGCGTCCCGAGCAATTTTCTTACGGTCAAAGGGGTATAATCGCTCGGCCTCCCCATTTCCATCCGGGCGCAACTTAACGTTACCTACCTTCGCTTCCTTCTAACTTCGCTTCAGATCTTCGCCTTTGTCTTTCAAAGATCTTCGACAGAGTCAGAGCTTCATGTGCCTTCCGCAGACCCTCGAGCTCATCACGCTCCATCTTGGCCGCGTCCTGCACGTTTTTCAGCTCTTCAGTCAACCTCAGCACAGACTCCCTATCTGTTTCAGCGAACTGCGCAATCTCTTTCAACTTTTGGAACCCGCTGACAAGCTGCCACAAGGCACACACGCAAACAGATCAAAGCAACGAATAGAGGTTAACATGCTATACTAACGGACGATAATTCTACGTACCAGACATTGCGCGATTTCCATCCGACGTATGGTATCCGCTAGCCCCTTCTCATCAAGTTCCTTGCGGTTCCCATCCAGGGCGATCTGTTCCAGCAAACAGGCCGCTACCTTACTCGACCTGAAGCTGCAGTCGGTGCGCTTTACAGTTCGCTGCCCTCCGTGCTCGTCCAGGTACACAAATTGAGCCTCCAGCTCATCGCCACTCACAACCGCTTTTCCACTCGCCTTACGGGGAGCCTTCGCTTTCACCAGCGGACTGGGTTCCCGTACTTGTCGAGGCGGACTAGATCCCGCACCGAAGGTGGCCAAGTCCATGACCTGTTCAGGACGCGCCCGACTCCGACGCCCACCGCCAGCACCACCTCCTCCACTCGAACCCTCCCCCAACGCATGTCGCATCACTTTAGCCATTCGAGCTCCCTCTGGCTCTGCCACTTCAGCTCTCCTCTTCTCCGACCTGCCCCTGGGAGGAGCAGCGAAAACTACAGTCTCCAACTCCACAGGAGCATCAATGGTCAGTCCCCCGGGATAAAAGCTCGAGCTACCAGCCCCCGCAGCCTCCACAACAGGACGCCGCCAGACGCGCCCGTCTCGGTCCTCCCGTGTTATCGATCACTTGTACGCTTTTCCATCACCCTTCGCCGTCCGACTTAGAGCTCGCTCCTTTTGCACCTTCCTCTTCCCCGGATCGCGGCACCTCCTTTTTCCTCAAAGAAATGAGCAAACTCCGGAAGCTTAGCTCGCTTTTGTTCCCGACTCAACCGCGGCGAACCTTTCTATCTCCCCACGATCGGTTCGAGTCCGCATGGGAATATCTGCAAACAAAACAAAGAGATAAAACCAAGTTAGAGGAGCAAAGGCTCACCCACTAACACAACAAAGAGGAAGCCAATCCTACCCACCGGCTAGACTACACATCCTAGTTCGCGAACCTACATCCACCGGCACGATGAGTTGCCCCACTAGCAACAGCCGCCTCCTCGCCCAGGGCCTCATTGCTTACACCATCAAGCACAGCAGAACGCGTCGGCATGGTTTGCAAGCTAAAGTTCAGATTACCAGACCGCCTCATTACGTAATGCTCTATTATGTCAGACACACCTATGTGGAATTCCCCACTCGCATTTAACAGATTGAACACCCTGAATAGTCGCCAGGTGTTGCCAACGAACTGACATGGAGACTTCCCACAATAGCTCAAGAAGTCACAAACTAATTTCGAGAACGGTAGCTGCATGAACGCTCTCAACTGACCTTCACATATGATTACTCCACCATTCGGAGGCTTGTACCCCTCACTACGAACATTTTCACTCAACCTAGGTTCGTATATTTCCAGGTCAGGAACATTAATCCCATACGCTGCTCGCAGCTCAGGAAACGAGCTGGCAGCCCGCTGATTTACAGCTCTTAGGGGTGGGTCACATGCTGGCGTCATCCCTCCTCGACCAGACGTACTAGCCACCTCATCTTCTGACCCAGATCGGCTATTAACCTCCTCTACTCTAACTTCTTCTTCCACTACAATCCGATCATCACCGCCACTCAACGAATCCTCATCCTCTTCTTCATACTCTCCACAACTCAGTGAAACTTCCCGTACCTCTTCCGAACGAGTGTCGTCAGAATCCGACATTGCAATATCACCTTATTCTCGAATCACCAAACCCTAAACCCTATAACCTAACACTGACCTACCAACTTAATAAACCCTACCGAACGAAGAAAGCAAAGCGAAAATGAAAAGCAAAAAACAAAGAATGTAAGCACTCCACCAAATCCTCGTTTTTTTGCGGAAGAAGAAACACGGAAATGCCTTTTGGTTGCCTCTAATTTTGATTTTGCACAACCGCTTTGTTCAGTTCCCAAGAAGTTATGATTACGCCTATGATATAGCCCACACACGCGTGTTCAAGCAAATCGCTCTTTTTTTCGACCTCCGAATACCGCTGGGCGACACGATTCCTTCCAACCGCTATGATTCTGTCACGTACCGCAACACGCAAACATTTCTTTCCGCCAGTTTCAACTCGGCCGCATCCCAAACGAACGAT
The DNA here is from genome assembly GCF_015680905.1 of Coptis chinensis. Lineage (NCBI taxonomy): Eukaryota > Viridiplantae > Streptophyta > Magnoliopsida > Ranunculales > Ranunculaceae > Coptis > Coptis chinensis. The sequence goes on along the minus strand of NC_141463.1, from coordinate 76,668,524 downwards.
CTCCATAGCTCGCTCATGCTTCACCCAAGTTTGCGTCTTCTCGCCAGATCGCTGCATGAACCCAGCCATTCTAATCGAGAGGGGTGTGTGGTAGGGAGCAATATCCCCACTAAGGAACATTGCGCATTTAAACACAAGCGACCTCAACGATCGACCTCCAAGACCGACATTCGCGGAGCAACTCCTTACAAGTAGGTGTGTTTTGCGAAACTAAAACACGTTTACCTCAACGATCGACCTCCAAGACCGACCTGCGGAGCAACTCCTTACAAGTAGGTGGTACGAATGAAGATACTTCAGTACGAACACTTGGCCAGAGACAGAACGCGCCCCACCAGATGTAATCATTGCCAAAATCTTATTTGCATTTCCCACCACCGGGAAATAGGGACTACCGCGCCAACTCCCAATCAGAGTATGACTCACACCAAAACCACTCCAGCACTCATTCACGATCTCTACCCTACATTTGTACACAAAGGGTACACGTGTCTGAAGGATCTCCACCCCCAGAATCCTATAAATACCATCTACTGGAACTACGTCGGACCTGATTCTTCTCTCCCCAACAAAAGGAAAAACGAGAGAAGATACGTAGGCAGTTCGCTCACAGCGACCTCGGTCCCATCCAAAGTCCAAACCCATCTCGTTCTCCTCTACAATAATCAGGAGAAAGCTAAAACACCCCTTTGCGGGTATAACTTGTTTGAGTCGCATAAACGGTTATTGTAGCGCGATGGTCATCGATCTTTAGATGGTTAACAAATTACACAATCTATTGATACTTTGTGGTCTCTCGTGATGGAAACTTTCGAAGTATTAGTTTTGAGGATAGGATTCAAATCCACTTAAGTGCTTTCAAGACAACTATGAAATGGCGGCACAACCGGTTGCCCTTGCGTGCTACCTAACAGTCCGTATCTTGTATTGAATAATCGACTCGCGGTGTTAAAAGATCTCTTAGCATTAAGTCATTAACCGAAGTTTCCCCATGATTATCAGCTCTCGTTAATTGATGGAGGTACCGATTGTAGGCTCAAGATGACACACTTCAATTTGGCGATGGATTTTGGAGGCCAAATCACGATTTTTTATACATATGTAAAAGTAAGTACCATCTGAATTTGGGGACCTCCAATACTCGCCCTAGAAATAAATTCATGGTTCTCCTTATGGGGGGGAGCTTCTAATCAGTTGCTAGCCACGTTAGATAAATGTTCCTCTTCATGAGGGTGCCAAGTGTTGGAGTTATCCTCACATGAGGAGAGAAACCGAGCCGAGAGAAACAAGCTTAATTCGCATCGCAAGATAAGTCGCCAGCTCAAGGCCAGAGATAGCGACTTCGCTTCGAGTTCCATAACATAGGGCGACCAGCTCAAAGTGAAAGCGCCGCTCGCCTTCCAGTCTTGGTAGCGACTAAGGCCAGAGAGCGCCAGCCTTCGCCAGTCTATTTTTCGTGGGCTTTGCTACAGTACCCGCGAATTTGGTTTTTGGAGATAAAACCAAAATCAAGGTTTTGGAAAACCTAACCTAACAGAACCAAACAAGTCAGAAGGATTGGGAATCCAGACTAAAACAAAGAGAGAGAACCTTTACAGAGATACAACCCTGTAAAGAGATAAGAGTGATCTAGTAAGGTGAGAGACTGTAAGGAGAGATTGTAATCTTCCTTCCCATTTTATTAAGAACTGGCTCTTGTGGAAGTAGGCATCATTGGCCGAACCACGGTAAATCTTTGTGTTGTGGTTTGCTTTTACTGCTTTACATTATTATCCGTTGTTAATAGTTGTTTAGCGAGTTGGGCATGTTAGTATAGGTTGTAGTTGATATTTAGAATTTATCTGGAGTTGAATTGTGTTCATACAAGTTATCTGTGTAGTGGGGGAACCGATTGGTATTGGTGTAATCCCCAACAAGTGGTATCAGAGCCTTGGTTAGAATAGCCTAGGGTGTTATCCGAATCTTGGTCAGAAGGTGTTTGACGAAATTCCTGAGAGAAGATTTGAGGTTAAATAACTTGTAGAGATGGACCATTCCGTGAACACTCGTATGATGAGTCTGAATAGGAAGAACTACACCATCTGGAAAGCCAAGATGGAAGACTTGCTATACTGCAAGGACTTGGCACTTCCCATTGAGAATGAGGGAGTAAAACCAGAAAAGACTGATGAGGCTGAGTGGAAAAAGCTTGACAGAAAAGCGATTGGATACATTCGACAGTGGATTGACGACAGTGTCTTTCACCATGTAGCCCAAGAGACTACAGCCTTCAGTCTATGGAAGAAACTCGAAGACCTTTATGAGAGGAAGTCGGGTGGAAACAAAGTGCTAGTCGTTAAGAAGTTTGCAGACACGAAGTACCAAGAAGGTTCTTCAATGTCTGAGCATCTTAATGAAGTACAAAAATATCATCAATCGATGCATTTGATGAAGATCAATTTGGGAGACGAAGTTGAGGCTTTGTTTCTATTAGGCTCTCTACCCAAAGTTGGGAGACATTTAGTTTCTCTACATGGAGCAGCCAAGGATGGAATTGTTACCATGGAGATGGCTACCACGTCTTTGTTGAATGAGGAGACTAGAAGGAGTGCAAGAAGCAGCTCTTCTAACTCAGAGGTCCTTTTCACAGAGAAACGGGGGAGAGGTCGGGAAGAAAACCATCTCGCTCTAGAGGTGATGACAGAAGTAAATCTAGGGGTGAAGCTAGAACTTCTAAGGCAGAGAGGCAATGTTACTATTGTGCCACCAAAGGCCACTTCAGATATGAGTCGCGAACAATCAAGAAGGATGAGAAGAATAACTGTGTACATGAAGACATGGTGCAGAGGAACGGAAACACAGGCAGAGATACTACCGCACTAGTCGATGACCTAGTGGGAATTGTGTCAGATTGTGGTGTGTGCTGTCTGAGTACCTCATGTCAGGATACAGAGTGGGTGATAGATACAGGAGCATCCTATCACGTCACACCGCGACAGGGATTCTTCACTACCTACAACCGTGGTGAATATGGTGAAGTAAGGATGGGTAATGATGGAGTCTCAAGATTATAGGCATTGGAGATGTTCATGTAGAAACCAATGTCGGCTACACCTTGACACTCAAGGATGTAAGACATGTCCCTGACATACGGTTAAGCCTAATTTCGGCTGGGAAATTAGATGATGATGGCTTTGTAAACTCGTTTGGTAACGGGGTATGGAAACTGACCAGAGGTTCCATTGTAGCAGCCAGAGGAAAGAAAACTTGCTCTCTTTACAAAACACAGGCTAGTTTGTGTAAAGCAGGTTTAATCGCGCGAGAAGAAGAAGCTTCATCCTGAACTGTGGCACAAGAGATCGCGGTCACATGGGCATAAAAGGGATGGAAGTTCTTGCTAAGCAAAAGGCCATGCCGGACATTAAAGGTACACATTTAAATACATGTACTCATTGTTTGGTAGGAAAGCAACACAGTGGTGTCTTTCCAAAGATTCCCGTCTCACGTAAAGGACACCGCCCTGAGCTAGTGCACCGCACTTATGTGGTCCTATGAGAGTGAAGTCCCACCGAGGAGTTTCAGACTTTTGACATTCATTGATGATCGCCAAGAAAGATATGGGCCTATAGTCCGAAGACCAAGGATGAAGTACTTGGCGTGTTTGAGAAATTCCACAAAGATGGTGGAAAGAGAGATCTGGAAGTTGTTGAAATGTATTCGCCGGATAATGGGGGTGAGTACATTGGGCCATTTGAAGAGTATTGCCGAGTCATGGGATTCGGCCATGAGCGCACCGTTCCCCAAGACACCGCAAATGAGAATGGAATAGCGAGAGAATGAACCGTACCATTGTAGAGAGGATAAGATGCATGCTATCCCACTCTAAGCTACCTAGAAGCTACCGGGTAGAAGCAACGCATCTACCGTGCATGTGATCAACCTGTCACCGAAGAAAGCCTCGAATAGTGATTATCCGAGAGAGTATGGTCAGGCAGAGATGTTGATTATGGATACTTGAGGGTATTTGGGTGCATGGCATTTGTGCATATTCCGAAGGATGAGAGATCCAAGCTTGATGACAAAGCCAAGCAGTGCATTTTTCTGGGTTATGGAGATGAAAAGTTTGGTTACAAACTCTATGATCCGATTAACAAGAAGGTAATCCGAAGTCGAGATGTTGTGTTCCTGGAAGACCAAACCATAGCAGACTTTGAGGAGGGTGAGAAGCTACAAGCTTTCACCAATGATCTTGTTGATTCAGAACCAGAAGTTCCTACTGTGGAACGTGCAGAAGGCATTGAGAATGCAGAGAACCATGAGTTTGAAGCTCATGATGAGAATCCTATTGCTCATGATGGGATAGAACCTATTGGTATAGAAGATGCAGATGAGATGCATGAACCACCACCGAGCCAAGCAGAAGTACATCCTCCTGAGGCACCAGCAGATGGGGCAAGGAGGTCTGACAGAGAGAGACTAGCTTCAACCAGGTATCCACCACATACGTACGTGCTACTATCGGATGGTGGAGAACCTATGTACTATCAAGAGGCACTTGAAGGTACAGACAAAGAAAAATGGTTGAAGGCCATGCATGACGAGATGGATTCTTTGCATAAGAATCACACTTATGAGTTAGTTGAGAAACCCACAGGGAGAAAAGTTCTCAAGAATAAGTGGATATACAAAGTCAAGCATGAGGAGAACAATCCTCACCCAAGGCACAAAGCTTCGCCTTTGTTGTGAAGGGATTCGGGTCAAAGGAAAGGGATTGACTTTGATGAGATTTTCTCTCTGTAGTGAAGATGACTTCTATCCGGGTGGTATTGGGTATGGCCGCAAGTATGAACCTAGAGGTTGAGCAGCTAGATGTTAAGACAGCTTTTCTTCATGGAGACCTTGAAGAAGATGTCTACATGGACCAGCCAGAGGGGTTTGAGGTCAAAGGCAAGGAGCACCTAGTATGCAAGCTGATAAAGAGCTTGTATGGATTGAAGCAAGCACCGAGACAGTGGTACATAAAGTTTGATTCCTTTATGGCGAAGCAAGGATACAAGAAGTCTGCTTCCGATCATTGTGTGTTTGTTCAGAGATTTCCAGATGGGGATTTCATTGTGCTATTGCTGTATGTGGATGATATGTTGATAGTTGGCCCAAACATCAACAAGATATCCAAGCTGAAGAAAGAGTTGAGTAAGTCCTTTGAGATGAAGGATTTGGGTCAAGCAAAAACAGATACTTGGGGCGGATCATCACCGTGATGGCGAAAAGAGTGGGAAGTTGTGGCTTTCTCAAGAAAGCTACATTGAGAAGGTGTTGAAGAGATTCAACATGGATCAATGCCGGCCCGGTCGGTTGTCCGCTTGGTGGCGCATGACCAAAGAGATGTGTCCTAAGGGTGAGCATGAGCAGAGTCGATGGAAAAGATTCCTTATGCATCCGCAGCTGGGGCGTTTGATGTATGCCATGGTGTGTACTAGACCGGATATTGCTTTTCGCCGTTTGGGGTGGTAAGCGATTTCATCAAACCGGGTAAAGAGCATTGGGAAGGTGTTAAGTGGATATTGAGATATCTCAAAGGCACTTCCAAATCGTGTTTGTGTTTTGGTGGAAGTAAGCCCTTACTTGAAGGCTACACGATGCGGACATGGCGGTGATGTTGACCTAATGAAGTCCACCTCCGGTTATCCGGTTACTTTTGCGGGGGGAGCGGTTTCTTGACAATCTAAGTTGCAAAAAGTGTGTTTGCCCTCTCCACTGAAGCGGAAGTACATTGCAGCCAATCGAAAGTGTTGCAAAAGAGTTGCTATGGATGAAGAGGTTCTTCGATTTAACTAGGGCTAAAGCGTAAACAGTTTGTAGTTCTATATGTGGTCGGGCGCCATCCACTTGAGCAAGAATCCGAAGTTTTCATTCTAGATCCAAGCACATACACGTCGCGTTATCATTGGATTAGAGAAGTACTTTCGAAGACAAGCATTTGTGTATCGAGAAAATCCATACCGACAAGAACGGGTCGGATATGATGACCAAAGTCTTACCGAAGGTAAGTTTGATGTTTGTTGTGCTATTGCGGAATGGCAAAGACACTCCTCCCGTTGATTTGGCAATTGCATGGAGGTATCCCCCTCACCGCTCGGAGGGGAGATTGTGGAGTTATCCCTCACATGAGGAGAGAAACCGAGCCGAGAGAAACAAATTAATTCGCATCGCGATAGCCGAAGTCAGATAGGCCAGCGACTTCGGCCTCGAGTTCCAAGAACATAGAGGCGACCAGCTCAAAGTGAAAAGCGCCGCCAGCGCTTTTCCAGGTCTTCAGTAGCGACTCAAGGCCAGAGTGAGCGCCCGCCAGCGCCAGTCTATTTTTCGTGGGCTTTGCTACAAGATCCGCGAATTTGGTTTTGGAGATAAAACCAAAATCAAGGTTTTGGAAAACCTAACCTAACGTAACCAAACAAGTCGGAAAAGATTGGGAATCCGGACTAAAACAAAAGAGAGAACCTTTACAGAGATACAACCCCTCAGAAAGAGATAAGAGTGATCTAGTAAGGTGAGAGACTGTAGGAGAGATTGTAATCTTCCTTCCCATTTTATTAAGAACCGGCTCTTGTGGAAGTAGGCATCATTGGCCGAACCACGGTAAATCTTTGTATTGTGGTTTGCTTTTACCGCTTTTACATTATTATCCATTGTTAATAGTTGTTTAGCGAGTTGGGCATGTTAGTATAGGTTGTAGTTGATATTTAGAATTTATCTCGAGTTGAATTGTGTTCATACAAGTTATCTGTGTAGTGGGGAACCGATTGGTATTGGTGTAATCCCCAACACCAAGTCCTTAGAAAATTTTAGAAGTGCTTCTGTGATAGTGAAGCAAAATTATTTTCAGATGCCAAGATGCCTTCACAGATCAATCAGGTTAACAAAAGGCGCCAATAGTGTTTTAGAAGGTTTGAGTGCACACCATGGAGCTGCCTTCCGAAAGTGGTTCTTGAAATGAACTCAGGCTTTAGAATGCTCGAGCATACACCGTGGAGCTTGCTTCAATGTAGAGCTTTTGAAGTAAGCTTCCTTTTGTTATTAAAACTTTCGGGCTACACACTCAAGTTTCATTTACACTTCAAGAAATGTAAGTACTTCCAGTGTGGTAGCATATTAGTAGTCAATAGAAAAGAGGTTTGCATAAGAACATTGGAGGAGTTTGCCTTTGAAGCATTTTATATTCGACATGGGGGCATGTAGCCTGCATTAGACATGCCGTCGGAAGCTTAAGCAAGGTCCGCATATGGGCAGTGGAGGAGTTTGCCTGAAATTGTGTTCAAGGGCTGCATAACTGAAATTGTGTGTGGGAATTTGACAAAATGATATTCATCTGAATATCTACCGCTTAACTAAATGTATGTCTAAATGATTATAATTCTTTGAGTGTTTGTATTTTAGTGGTAGTACAAACATTTAAATACATTTGTCTAAAAAAGATCCACATTGTTAGCAAAATGAGGTTCTTAGTATTATGCTTAATTGTTAACGAGTAGTGACCATAGTTATCATAAGACAAAACCAAATACCCAATATGTATAGGTATGAGTTTTTGATGGAGAAATATGTCTAACAATGTTAGTTCTTCCTAGTGAGTTATGCTTCTGACCGAGGGTGGAATCTTTGGAAGAAATAGAAGTTTGAGTTGGATTCGATTCCTTAAGAATTTTTGTTTTCCAATAACTTGGATGAGATTCGATGCTTCTTTTTGTGTTCTTGTGATGGGTGGGGGTTTTTTTGAAAGTTAAGTATTTGGGATTAAAGCCTCCCCCGCTTCCATTAATATAAAGATCTATAGTACACTTTCCTTCCCTATCTTCCAATTACAAGTTTAGAAAGAGTTTCAGAAGAGGGGAGAAAACAACATTACACAAGGATCTCAGATCCATACCGTAACTATACAGAGAAGCCAAGTGGTCTGCAACCATATTTGATTCTTTGTATATGTGCTTAAACTCTATCACCTCAAACAATGGAATAAGACTCAAGAATATTCAAGCAATACCAAGGTGGTTGCTCGAACCTTTTATAGCTTGTATTGCTCTCATTGAATCTAACTCCACATCTACTCTTGAGTACTACAACAAGATGCAAGCATTCAAGTAACTCTTGGCATATAACCAAGTATTAGAGTTAAATCCAAGTAAAAGCCATAACAACTTCACCAAGCTCATTCTTTATAGCACCACCAATACCAATTTTGACCTGTCCTACGGATCCATCAAGATTGAGTTTCATTTCCCATCTATTGGCTTGTGCCGGATGCACTAAATTGGGGACATATTCTTGAAGTTAGCATGTAACATCAATCTATTAAGCAAAACTCTGTTCTTAATCGAAATGTACTTGTTCCATGTTGGCTTGAATGTAAAACCTTATATCAAGAATGATCCTTTGAACCAGAACTTGGGCTAATTATCTAATGTTTTGAAATCTTCTATTGTTTCTTTCATGCCATATGAAACCGTTGAAGCACATATATAAAACCCTTATAACCTCAGCTTTTGTCTTGGGAGCCAAACAAATTCTGAAGATACTTGACCATTCACAATTAGTATTCCCAAGATCGTGTTTATACCCAAGAAATTTTGATACCCTCTAATACCTCTTTAGAAAAAGGGCATTTGAAAAACAAATGCTTCAAATTCTCATTGTTGTTGTTCTTTGAAACAACATTGAGAGTGCTCCAGCCTCCAAGACCTTCTTCTTTATCAGCCTATCTTGTGTTTGTAAGCTATTAGAGAATAGATGCCATGTACAAAATGAGTGCCGAGGATGTACCAGTTTTCCCATCTGACATGTGGTGCCTCTCTTCTTAGTGCTTGGTATGCAGAACTTGTGGTGAAGTTTCCAAGCTGTGATGGTGTCCAGATGACGGTGCCCTCTTCTAGATTGCCATGGATCTCAGTGTTAAGAATCCGATGTTTCAAATCATCATCATGCAGTAAATGCACAAGTTGGTTCCACTCGTGTGATGGCTGGGTTGTTCTGAGTTTGGATTCATTTTGTGGTCAAGATGTTATTTTTTAAGTGCAATACTTGCTGGGGCTGGGTCATAATTGGATTCGTTTTTAGATACTGTATAGAGGGTGGGGGGAGGGGGAGGGCAATATTCCTTTGGTATAAAAAGAAGGGCAATATCCTGAATTTTGCCTGAACAGTGCTCATGTAAATGCATTAGCTATTGTGGTCTGCCAATCCGTTGCAGAGATACAGACACCTGTTAGGTAAACTCGTAGTAGAGGCACCAGTGCATCACTGCTTTGTTTGTTTACTGTTTGTGCGCGCAACCTGATACGTTCCATCTGGCGTGTGATCTGAGTTACAGTAAGCTCTGGTGGAACTGTTAGATACTAATCCATTATAAACTGGAACAATTGCTGAAGTGGCTATTGGCACGATTAACTTGTTTCTCTCGATCTTCTTTTCAATTCTTTTTTCGCCTGAACTCATTTGCATACATGGTACTAGTGACCTACAAATGAAAACTTGTTAAGGTACCTAATCGTTGAGTTCTCTTGGAAAGCGATTAAAGTCACTGTAAAAGATGAGTGTTTAGTTCATATCTAAATATGTGGCACTCTTATATGAAGGATTGTATTTTCTATAATAGCCTACCATTCCACTGGAATTTCTTTAGAGAGTTCGAGTATATTTATAATTCTTATATATTTGATCAAATAAAAATAATTGCTAAAAAATAGGTGATTTGTAGAAGGTAATTTCCTATTACAAATCAAACACTTTTAGTGTTCTAATTTTTATATATTTTATCAAAAAAAAAATTGCTAAAAAATAGGTGATTTGTAGTTTTAATTCACTATTACAAATCATAAATCTAAAAAAACTATTATACAAGCTAGATCGAGTTTAAGATAATTCTATTTGAAAATTATGGATTAATATCTTAAACCACAAAGTGAAGAGACTATCTCAATTTGATCCCTTAGTTTCCAAGTACTTATGCATCATAATCGCTGCTCATTAACGTATTTTGGTTTATTTTCAATAAAAATATATTATGATTCGAAAATTTGTGTAAGACATTTTGTAAAGCTTTTTCAGCACACAAAATATTTAATAGATCTCGGGCGTATGCCCGGGTTCAAAATCTAATAGTTACTAAAAGAAAGACGGTTTGCCATCATCATACTGAAATTAGAGATGCTATTATTAATAACTAGCTTTCGAACTCGTCCTACGAATGGGTGCCATTATATTAAATTATTCTAAAAAATATTAACATTGTGCAAAGCAATAAGATATTAATATTATATTGATCACTCATCTAAATTTCTTGCAACTTGAATAAAAAACCCCACAGTTTGAGAATGCCCACATAAAGCCAAAAAGATATTGAATAGAAAGACATTCCCATTATACGAAAAGAGAGATAATAAACGCCATTTTAATTGCAAAACTATATTTGTCGAGACATTCTCACTACATATAATACAATTATGTTTTGAGGCTAGTTCGACGAATTTGCATATAGTTTCAAATTTACCGTTAATTATTATTTGAGTTTAGTTCAATGCAGCGCAGTTGCATCTAGTTTTCGATTTCTCGTTAATTATTCTTTGATGTTAATTCAATGCATTTGCATCCAGTTTTCAATTTGCTATTAAATATTCTTTAGGTTATTTCAATGCAATTGCATACAGTTTTTGAATTCCCGTGAATTATTCTTTGAGGTTAGTTCAATGTATTTGCATACAGTTAGTTTATGATTTCATATTAATTATCCAAAGTGGTGTGTAATACCAACTTTTATTGATCATTATGTAATGTCCTTGCAAACATGACATAAAAGTAATTATATATGATACATTATATAGGGTCATCAAGGATTATCAAGTTTTTGATTTCCTGTTAGTTAATTATTCTTTAAGGATAGTTATTCAATGCATTTACATTCAGTTTCCAATTTTCCGTTAATTATTCTTTGAAGTTAGTTCGATGCATTTGCATCTAGTTTCTGATTTCCCAGTTAATTATTCTTTGAGATTAGTTCTAGTTTCCGATTTTCTGTTAATTATTCTTTGAGGTTAGTTCAATGCATTTGCATCCAGTTTCTGATTTTTTATTAATTATTTTATGAGGTTAGTTCAATGCAGTTGCATCCGGTTTACGATTTCTCCATTAATTACTATTTTTAGGCTAGTTCAATGCGGCTACATCCGGTTTCCCATTTCGTTAATTATTCTTTTGAGGCTTACGATTTTCGTTAATTATTTTTCAAGGTTAGTTCGATGCGATTACATTCAGTTTTCAATTTCTTGTTAACTATTCGTTAAGGTTATTTTTATACTGATTCGCCCGCCACCGATTTTCTATTAACTATTTTTTAAGGTTATTTCAATGCATTTGCATCCAGTTTCCAATTTCCCGTTAATTAGTCTATGAGTTTAGTTCAATGCATTTGCATCTAATTTTTTATTTCCCGTTAATTAGTCTTTGAGGATAGCTTAATGCAGTTGCATCCAGTTTTTGATTTCTCGTTAATTATTCTTTGAGGTTAGTTTCATGCATTTGCATCTAGTAACCTATTTTCCGTTAATTATTTTTTTTTCGCTTAGTTCAATGTAGTTGCATCTAGTTTCCGATTTCCCGATAATTATTCTCTGAGGCTAGTTCAATGTTTTTGCATCCCGGTGCCGATTTTCTTTTAATTATTCTTTTACATTAATTTGATGCATTTGCATCCAATTTTCGATTTCCCATTAGTTCTTCTTTGAGGTCAGTTCAATGTAGTTATATTTAGTTTTCGATTTCCCATTAATTATTCTTTGAGATTAGATCAATGCATGCATTTGCATCCAATTTCAAACTTCTCGTTAATTATTCTTTGAGGTTAGTTTAATGCATTTGTATCAAGTTTTCGATTTTTCATTCATTATTCTTTGATGTTAGTTCAATTAATTTGCATTTACATCCCGTTTCCGATTTCCTGTTAATTATTATTTGAGATTAGTTAAATGCATTTGCCTCCAATTGCTAATTTCCCGTTAATTATTCTTTGAGGTTAGCTCGATGCATTTGCATCAAGTTTCCGATTCTTTGAGGTTAGTTCAACGTAGTTGCATCCAATTTCTGTTTTTTCATTAATTATTCTATGGGGTTACTTCAATGCAGTTGCATCCGATTTCCGATTTCCCGTTATTTTATTTATTTTTTATTTTTTAAGGTTAGTTCAATGCATTTGCCTCCAGTTTCTAATTTTCCAATTAATAATTATTTGAGGTTAGTTCGATGCATTTGTATTTAGTTTTTTTTATTTCTCGTTAATTATTCTCCGAGGTTAAGTTTCCGATTTCCCATTAATCATTTTTTTAAGTTAGTTCGATGCATTTGCATCTAGTTTCTGATTTCTTGTTAATTATTCTTTGAGGTTATTTCCATGCAGTTGCGTCCAATTTTTTTTTTTATTTTATGTTAATTTTGTTTTTAGGTTAGTTCAAAGCATTTGCATTTAGTTTTCGATTTCCCATTAAATATTTTTTTAGGTTAGTTCAATGCATTAGCATCTAGTTTCCGATTTTCTGTTAATTATTTTTTGAGGTTGGTTCAATGCATTTGCGTCCAAATTATGATTTCCTATTAATTATTCTTTAAGGTTAGTTCTATGCAGTTTCTGATTTCCCGTTAATTATTCTTTGAGGTTGGTTCAATGCATTTGCATCATGTTTTCGATTTCCCATTAATTATTCTTTGAGGTTCGCTCATTACATTTGCATCATGTTTTGGGTTTATAGTTAATTATTCTTTTGAGGTTAGTTCGATGCGGTTGCATCCGCCTAGTTTTCGATTTCCGTTAATTATTCTTTGAGGTTACTTCATTGTAGTTTATTCAAGTTTCCAATTTTTGCTAATTATTTTTAGGTTAGTTTGATGTTGCATCCAGTTTCGATTTTTCATTGTTAATTATAATTTGAGGTTAGTTTAATGCGCGGTTGCATACAACTTTCAATTTCTTGTTAATTATTATTTCAGAATAGTTCAATAATGCAGTTGCAAACTGTTTTCGATTTCATGTTAATTATTCTTTAAGGGAATTGAGGCTAGTTCAATGCAATTGCATCCAGTTTCCGATTTCCCGTTTATTATTCTTTTAGGCTAGTTTAATACATTTGCATCCAGTTTCTGATTTCCCGTTAATTATTATTTGAGGTTAGTTCAATGCTGCTGTATCGAGTTTCTGATTTTCCGTTAATTATTCTTTGAGATTAGTTTGATTCATTTGCATCCAGTTTCCAATTTTCTATTAATTATTATTTGTGGTTAGTTCAATGCAGTTGCATCCAGTTTTCGATTTTCCGTTAATTATTCTTTGAGGTTAGTTCAATTCATTTGCATCCAGCCAGTTTTCAATTTCCAATTTCCAGTTAATGATTCATTGTGGTTATTTCGATGCATTTGTATCCAGTTTCTGATTTCCCGCTAATTATTCTTTGAGGTTAGTTCGCTATATTTGCATTCAATTTCTGATTTTACGTTAATTATTCTTTGAGGTTTGCTATATATACATGATTCACTGTGTGGGATCATCAGAGAATTCTAACTGCATTTGTTTTAAAAAAAAACAATTGTAATTGATTGCTATGAATATAACTAAGAATTGACTGCATTAGATATTTTTTATTTAATGGTTAAAAGGGATAATTCTTACAATATATATAGTTGAATCTTTTCCTCAAAGTAGATAATAAATCCATTAAATAGCAATGGTGAATTTTGAATGCTCTTGGTAAAATCTAGACCAATTGAGACAAAGTACATGGATCATGAGTTTACGTTAGAATGCAACTCAGATATTGGTACGGTAAAATAGTGGAGTCAACTCTAAAGCAAGGGAAATTCCAATTTCATTTTGGGTTTTGAATGCATTAATAGTAACACAAAGACACGAGATAAAATTGCTTCGTGTCCCTCCTTCTCAAACAACTTTGCATTGAGATTTGCTCTGTTGCCAGTTTTAGTAACCATGACATCTTTCTTAATGAATCCCCTGTGAACAAAATAAGTAGTAATAACTTCTTCTTTGTGTTATCTTGATTTTGCTAGATTTTTCATTCACCTACATCATGTTTAAAAGTTTAATATAAGTATACAACATACATCTTACCCCATACTTAAAACTCGCCTCAAGTCAACTGATTTCCTTTTTCTTTTTGCCTCCTTCCATTTCCTATTAAATTGAACTATATGGAGTCTACACTCTAGATATAGTAGTGCATATGAAAATAGAAATTGAGAATTAGTCACCTGTTAGTGTCTAACAAACCCTACCTATACACTTATCCATAGCTTATATTTCTTTTGGTCCTACATCTCATTTGTAATTTGCGTGTCCCTTGTAGACTAATTTCCTAAAACATAAACCTACATATATGTTTTGAGAGTGTTTACTACCACAATGTTTTTTTTTTCTAGTGATTATTTACTGCTAAGTACTTTACATATTTTACATAATTACCTAACTGGTCTATAATGCATCCAACTATCTATTTAATAAAAGAGTTCAAGAATATGTAACGATCCAAATTGTGATTAAGCGTCAACTCTCTAAGCAAGTTGATTGAAAGTTCTTTGGCAAAAATGACATTGGATAAAAATTGAGGTTGATGTATAAACTATCAGCCAGAATTATCAAAACATGTTTAGAGTTAGCAACACATTTACAATTTCAGGTTCCACTACCTCTTTTAATAACTTGTAACTTTAAAGCACGTAAGAAATGGAAGTCACTTTACTGCTCCCATAAGCGTAGTTTGATTTGAAGTGTTGCAACGTCGGAGAAGAAGGTAACCATCCAAAATTTGCAATTACAAACAATAATCATAGTCCCATAGACAATTTGATAATGGAAAGCTTCACCATCTATCAAGTTCTCCGAAGACACAAACACATGAAGAAGCTCGAGCTGTATACGATCTGATTTGATATCTTAACCAAACTTGCTAAATTTTGTTTATTTATTTTTTTTTTACTTTTTCGGTATTGAATAATGATGGAAGTATATTGACTCCTCTTGGTGAGGTTTAAGAGAACTTGGTAATAGGGAGAATAATGATGGAAGTATATTGACTTCTCTTGGTGAGGTTAAAGAGAACTTAGTAATAGGGAGAAGCTTTCCTTTCTAGTTTGAGACAACGCAAGGTTTTTCCTAAATTTTGTAATTAGTTTAAGTGTTGTGAAAATATTAGAGTCTCTGTGAAGGCTCTAAAAAATAGAGCCAAGAGGGTATAGCTATAATATATATCTACTAGCCTTCGAACCCGTCCTACGAAAGGGTGCCATTATATTAAAGTATTCTAAAAATATTAGCAATTATGCAGAAATATGAGATATAAAAATTATATTAATCATTTATTCAAATTTCTTACACCACTCTCAATAAAAAAGAAAACACCAAACCTTGATAAAACCTATCGACTTCTTTTAGTTGTTAGGTTTAATAATTGAAATTTGATTGAAGTTTTATGAGAATGCCCAATGTGGCGAAGATGATATTGAAGCTACTTGAATATCAACACATTCACAATCATAATAAAAAAATTATAATAAACACTATTTAAAATGCAAAACTATATTTGTCGAGACATTATATTCCTCATACATATAATAACTTTATTCTATTCATCATCGTTAATGTTGATTGTGTTCTCTGTTTGAGGATGGTTGCTTTTATTGGCTCTTTCTTTTACTTTATTTGCTGACAATATAATGTTGGTTCCAACACCAAATCTTCAGTGTAAGTGTAACTTGAAAGTACAGGTGGGACTTTTAATGCCTACTTGGCTTAGTATGTGTTGATTCCAATTGCAATCAGTATAGTGTAAGTCACTCACTGACGAGACTTTTAAGGCCCACTTTATATAGGTGTTTCTTGGTTGATATTTAGAGAACATGTTGCACATCGCTACTTAGCTATTTTTGAATTATATGAATCTAAACATAGTTTGATTATTTATAGTTTGTATAATCTATGTATTTTTAAATCATGATAGCAACATTAATTTTGTTTTCTGGCTTAATATGTAGGTTGATAATTATGAGTCACAGTCTTTATTAGTGGAAAAGTGGGTTTTTTGTTAATAGATGTGGGAACCATATTCAACGGGATAATTATAATAGGAAGAGAAAAATGGAAGATTGATCAACCTCATTAGTAAATATAAACTACTTTTTCTGTATTATTTTTCAACAAGACAATTATAATAAAGCATTTTACAGGAATATGGTTGTTTCTGGACTGGCTATTTGAAGGAGTAATTGGAGTTGTTCAAAGAAGACATTTCGGGCTCTTTCAAGGATCGAGTTCTTCAAGTTTGAGGAGTTTAGGTTTTAGAGAAGTTTGATATAAGAAGGTTTTGTTTTAGTATTCGTGAGGTTTTAAGAAGATTTTTTTTAGTAGTTTGGAGGTTTTTTGTTGTATTAGGATTCACAGTTGAAGTCGAAGGTTTTTTTTTTTTTTTTTTTTTCCATCTAATTTTGTGTTTTGTATTGATTCGTAGTTATCGCAAATTAATTGGTTAAAAGATTGAGCGTGTAATTGATTTTTTTTCTTGATTATTTGTATCTCGATTAGATCTTGAGAATCTCGAGATGATCCTATGTCCAATATAATTTACCTTAGTGACCAATTTATAATAAATGAAGAACATGTCCTTGACTGTAATTAAGAATGTGCCCTTACTTAAGAATGTTGCTGATGTGGCGCCCTGAAACTGTGCAATAATAGATTTAGATATAAGTATATGACCGTGGTAACAGTATGCTGCCCTAAGAGCATCTCTAGGTGGTGGTAGTATCACCTCCAAATTTGAAGGCGAAATTTGAAGAAATTGGATGCAAATTTTGACCAACTCTAGGTGGTCGCAAATATCGACCGCAAATTTGATTGTAAGGTCTACCACGCGCGCTATTGGTAATGTCATCGCGACCAGTACTATTGTCTCGCCATTAGTACTACTGTCGCGCGACATTACCAATGTCGCGTGCTATGATTGTTTAAATGTCGCACGACAGTCGGACTGTTGTCATTTCACACATTTGTTTTCAACATAGTTTTTCTAGTTCTAACAAAAAAATAGATTCTGATGATGAATATGTCTATAATAACCAAACAAGATAGAGTGGTGACGGTGAGGAAGATCAAAACAGTGGTAATAGTACACTAGTTTGGAGCAATCCCATGGGTGATCTAGATGATGAACTAGGAACTTCTGGAGCTGGAAACCAGGGAGTTGAGCCGGAAAATCCATTGCTGCTTCAGTATCAGCAAGTCGATTTTGAATTTCCTGCTGAGCTTATGGATTTCAACCATCTTAGACCGGTGTCTAGGAGGTGGCATGATAAGCATGTCCCAAGAGTTGTTCTTGAACAACAGGTATGTATTTTAATTTTATATATTAGCAGTAGTGTTTAACTTTAGTAGTTAAATACGTACAGTTTTATTTTTATTTTTTTAATTTGAGTTTCATTTTGCGTACATCAAAGATGTGTTATGTACCGGGTTCGGTGAACTCCACGTGCGCTTAAGATGTGGTGGGATGATATTAAAAAAGTCGGTGCACTTGACCATGTTAGAGATGCAATTCTAGCGACTCCCTTCGGTCATCTAGTTGACATACCTTACAATAAGACTGACATTCAGGAAGTTATCAATGGTTTAGTTGAGAGATGATGGGATAGTACACATACTTTTCACTTTCCTCAGGGAGAGTTGGGATTCACTCTACTAGATTTTTGTATGATATCTGGTTTGAGTATAGGATTAGCTCATCCATTGAGATGTAGCACTAAACTTCAGAGTTGTGCCCAAATAATGATTTTCTTCCCTTGTCTGACCGAGGAGTCATATGACAGTGCTGGTGTTAGGATTTCTGGTATCAAGGCTGCATACATTACACCGTTGACTAATGATGATGGGTTGCAGTTTTTAATAAACTATTTGTCACTTGATTCTGATGATGGTCAAGCACATGTTGATGAGTATGTAAGAGCTTTCTGTATGTATTTGATGGGCGTCTTGTTTCTTCCTTCTGACTATTCCACAATTAACTTGGGGTATCTAGCCAACTTTAACCACTTGCATGAGTTGGGCGGTATTGATTTTGGTGGAGCCATATACTGTAATTTGTTGCGTTGTTTAGATAAGGCTTCTCAGCAGACTTGTGCTATCACTAGTCCCCAGATGGGACGATTTGTCATTCTCTTAGAGGTATGGTTTTATGAGTATTTTCGTGCTGCAAATCCTATCCTCACAGAGTACACCGATGAGAGGCCTAGGCTCAGGGCTTGGCACGGACCTCGTCAAGCTCGTCTGACTAGTGAGATCAGTCATAATATAACTTCTGTCCGAACCCAGATCGAGCTTAGCACACAGGCTTCTATTGTTTGGTGGTCTTGGCAGACATCTGTGCACGTCGACACGAATGACTGTAGATACGCATTGTTCATTTCTCATAGGAAGATGGTATTCACTTGCGGGAGTGATATGGAGTGGTATTTAAGGGATAGATGTTACAGACAGCTCACACCATGCTTTGGTATCCCCCCTGATCCGCCTACCCATATATCAGAGGCTAAGGACATGACCTTACAACAAGCCATTGAAAGAAACATGGATTGGAGTTGGCCAGTAGCTTTTGATCTAGTTACATTGCAGACTTATGAGCAGTATTACCGTTATTGGTTTAAGGTATCTATTGGTCATTTGCTCCCAGCTGTGGGTCGTACAGGCAACATTCATACGGTTAACAGAATGGGTGTCAGACGTGAATATCATATTGGTCAGCCGTCACAGCCGACATTTCAGCATGGACACGTACACACATTTGTTCCAGCACCAGATCCCCATCAGTCAAAGTGGCCTTAGGTTTTCAGTTTGAGTGATCCGAGTGGCCAAACAATTTACCATCCCATTTCTTCTATTGATGACACTCGCGTCGTACAGTTAGAGCCTGACCTTGGACATCTACCTCTGGTAATTATTTTTATTGGTTTTGGTTTATTATGAAAATGTCATAAATTATTAATGAATCATTATTTCAGGATGACCTACGCATGAGATATGAGACAGGCATTCGTGTAAATGATGGCATGCGCTCCTCGGTATTAAGCCACGATTAGTAGAGAGAGACTTCTTTCCCGGCTCATGTGGATTATGACAATTTGCAACGCCAGTTGATGAGTTACAAGCTCACTTTGATCGCACTCTGGTACATCATAAGAGTTCATCACATTGCGGGACATAGAGTTTAGCACAAGGACGGTCGAGGAAGAGTTCACGCACGAGGAGGGTATGTAGGAAGTGAGGACTTGATTATTTATAATATTAAGTTTTTTGTATGATGATTATTATTATGTTGTGTGCTTTAGAATTGTTCATTTGATCATTTTGATAAGTTATAATTTACTTACTTTGATCAATTTGATTTAGCAAATGAATTGCAATTTTTATTAATAGAACGACAACTAATATAGATTGCAAAAACATAAAATAAAAATAAATAAATAAAATACAACTATTACATATCACCCTTATTACATACTACTAGAGTTACTCTAGTTATCAAGCCAGTCATCATTTTCTTCATCATTGACTCTTTCGTCCTCGGAAACTTCATTTGTACTACTTGATCAAGCATTTTTTTTTTCATATTTAGCTACAATTTCTTCTTGTTTTAGCTCTAAAACCCTTCGCGCACGAGGATTGAGTTTGTCGAGTGACATTGCTAACAACCTAGTCTCATTTTCCTCCTCTCTAACACGGAGTTTTTCTTGCTTCAAAAATAACTTTTTTTTGTGTTTTCTCTTGTTTCAATTTCATCATAGTTTGAAATTGCCCATCTAGAATCTCTTCTCTATGTCTTCGGCTTTCTTTAAAAGCATGAAGAAATTCATCCATATTTTTAGCAGTGGATGCAACATTACTCTCGACAGTAGAAGCAATTTTCTTGTTCTTCTCAACTTCTTTGTTTTGGTTCCTACCAATCGACCTCTCCAAAAAACCTTCAGTATTGCTAGGATCGTATTCCGAGTACAGTGAAGGTGAATGGTTAGAGTGAGGCGTTGAAGGGGTTGAGGGTGAAGAATTGAAGCGTTCAAGATCTCCGGATCTTGCTTTCTTCTTTGGTCTTGGAGCAAGCGTTTGGTTTAGAATGGCGAGTTCTTTGCCACTTTGGCGTATGTTTGACTAGATTATAACAATCTTGCCATATCCATGGTTTCCCAGTAGTAGCCGCATAAATTGTTACCGCGTCTGTAAGCTACGTTTATAAAAAAATAAAAATAAAATAATAAATAATAAAAAAATCAATATCAAGTAGTATATAATAAATACATAAAAGAAAACTAAGTATAAATTAAACGAAGTATAAACGAATCTTACAATGTCTTCGCGTCCCCACCTGCTTGGTGGTTGTTCTTCAAACTTTCTTAGTATAGCATGATATTTGTTGAATAACGGTAAAAGAATCGCCCAACATTATGAGACTCTCTTCAAACTTTGCGTCTTCAGTTTCAAATATTCGGATGGAGTAGAGTTTCATGGAAGGACAGCCATGGCAAAGATAATATGAACTGCAAAGTTTGTCTTCAGCACTTTCGTATGGGTCGTATTCATGACCTAGGAGGTTAGTGGTGACAATGGGACCGGATGCGGTATAGTATGGGGGAACAGGTTGCATGGGATCAGATCCGCAGTATCCTAACTGCTCAGGAACTGCTGCGAGACGTGGAGAGAGGGAGAGCGGAATCATAATTGCAAGATAACTGCCGCGATACGTGGAGAGAGAAGAGACAATGGATGAAAGAGGATCGAGGGACCAGAGGAGATAGAGGGAGAAGAGAAGAGAGATAAAAAGCGCCAAAAAGAAAAAAGAAAAAAGAAAAAAAAAGACAGAGAGAAGAGTAAGGAAAAAATACAGAGAGAAGAGTAAGGAAGAAGACAAGTAATCTCATAGGTTGTAATAGTGGAGTATACAACTTTCATGATTTCAACTCCCTGAATGAGCATTTTAGTGATAAACATCTTGCTACAGTCGGAAATAGGTATGTGGAGATCTTTCTATATATATATATATATGTATATATATTTGTATCATTTGGATCTAATATTTTTTTTTTTATCTTTGCAGGTGCTGTGATGAAGTATTTGATAAGGATGATATGATTGCACACTTTAAAGAACAGCACATGTAGGTGTTTTTACTCCGGGAGTGGACCTCTCTTCATAGTATAGTGTTTTAAGTTTTCTTGTATGGTAATATTTTACTCCTCCCCATAGATCTTCGGTTGAGGAATAACTAGTTCAGTACTTGGGTGCTAAAACTACACAAGTTTTGGTTCTCACTTCGCGGAGTGGTGTATGTTATTTTTTTTTCTGACATGTATGAGCAATTCAAATCTAATAAAATAAAAGAAAACTGAGAAGATCCACTATAACCACAACCAGGGGCGGCTCAAGGCAATCGGGGGCCCTAAGCAAAGTTCTAATAAAATTGTTACATCTTATAGATCGATATGATTTGTTTACGTTATTTCATATGAATGCAAATGCTTAGTTTATTTAACAAAAAAATTTAAAAGATAACAATTATTGTAAAAATTGATCATAACATTTTTTTTTCTCTTTCTTGAATAGTCTCCCCCACAAACATTTTTTTTTATAACAAAAAATTTAGAAGATAACAATTATTGTAAAAATTGATCCTAACATTTTTTTTTCTTTCTTGAATAGTCTCCCTACAAACATTTTTTTTTATATAACAAGAAATTTAAAAGATAACAATTATTGTCAAAATTGATCCTAACATTTTCTTTATTCTTTTTTGAATAGTCTCCCCCACATTTTTTTTTTTTATAACAAAAAATTTAGAAGATAACAATTATTGTAAAAATTGATCATAACATTTTCTTTTTTCCTTCTTGAATAGTCTCCCCCACAATTTTTTTTTTTTATAACAAAAATTTAGAAGATAACAATTATTGTAAAATTAATCCTAACAATTTATTTTTTTCTTTTTCTTGAATAATCTCCCCTCAAACATTTTTTTTATAACAAAGAAATTTAAAAGATAACAATTATTGTCACAGGTTGATCTTAACATTTTCTTTATTCTTTCTTGAATGGTCTCTCCACAAACTTTTTTTTTAATTGAATTTTATTGATAAAAAGAACGTAAATACAAAATGAAGTAGAAACATAGGAGTGTTGTTAGGGAGATCCTCACATACAGAGAGATCTAAGACAAAACACCATAAATACATGAGGAATAGTGGAAGAATAAAAAAATGTCCTACACCTGTAACATTGTAGAAGATCATGGCCAAACAACAATGTCACAAACTTGAAATTTCAATATATTTATTTAATAAAGAATTACACAAGAGAGAGAGAGAGAGAGAGAGAGAGAGAGAGAGAGAGAGAATTCTACACCAAATTAAACAATATAAAAAAACCAAATAAGACAAAATAATGATATAAATAATATTGAAGTGTTGGCTTCAATTTGATAAATTGTTATAGGGTGTTGAAGAAGTTTAATTAGTTAGGGAGGCGTGCCTGTTTATTTATTGGAGAAGGCAAAAACGCTAGGAAAACGAAGAGGTTTAATGCAATTTTCTAATTTCCAATTTTTCAATGTAAAATCGTTTATCTAACGGATTAAAATAAATGAAAAACAAATAGTGAGCTTTTTTTTCACAATAAAACAATAATAGACTTAGAACTGTAGGTGGGTTAGGATCATAGTTCGTGATTCCGAACGGAACTCCGAATTCTCTCGGAATTTCGGTTTTAAAAAACGGAATTCTAAATATAGTGTCGAAATAATTGAAATTCGAAAGAATTTGAAATTCGAATATAATAGAATCGAAAATTTCTTTGGATTTCGGTTTTAGATTTATCGGAATTCGAAAATTCAAAATCGAACTATGGTTAGGATATATTGGGCCCTTTGGACATCGGCCTAATCGGTCGGTTATTTATTTTGCTATAGGGTACAACCGCCCTGACCACAACTAAACATACATCTATTTTACCGTTTGTTTTGTGCGTTAAACTCCGTTTGTTTTGTGCGTTAAACTGATGAGAATAGCAGTTGGTAGCAGTTGCTAATAGCATTCCGGACCAGACACCCGTATGTTTTTGGACATTGTTAACAATTCTTAAGCCCTGTGATACTTAACATATCCTAAATTTTACCAAAACATATACCAACAAAAATAACTACAACTATTATTTCACGGATATTATTGCAAAATAAAATGTCACAATAACTCTATAACCTCCACTAGCTAGTAGCTTTACAAAAGAGATAACGACCTAAAAATGCATTGCATAGTTTCACTAGTTCTCAAGCGTAACCATAAGTCCATTACCCATTACATGGTTATATTTTTTCGTTTTCGTAACAGATATCACGGTGCTACCTCTCAAGCGGGTCGCTCGCTAGCATTTTTCATTAGATAAAAAATAAAAATTCGAGACAACTTCTTTTTCAAGGATTGATAAGAAGAGATTTTTTCTCAAAGGATCAAGTTTTAATGTCTTGTCCAGCAACGTCTACAGTGGATACATTATCAGAGTCATCAATTATCTCATTATTATCTCTGAACAATTCTCCATCACAGTGAACATGGAATAGCCTTACAGACTGATAAGTTAGACCTACAGCAAATCAAATTGACATAAACAAATAAAAATCGATAAAATAGAAAAACAATGAGTCTCCTCTAAAATATTTTTGAGGTTATCCAAGTTGGTGGAGCGTATCGAGAAAGAATGTCATCGCCTTCGTATAAAACATCGATTTTCTCGGTTTCCATACTGAAAATTCCCATATCAAGACCAATTAATCTTCCAGAAGCTTCAACAAAGTCATCAGTGAAGTAAATGCAATTAGGCTTGCATCCTGGATAACCGGAGGCCTTCAGAGAAAAGGAGCTATTGCTACCTATGAAGATAGCATGTCCATCCAAGGTTTGCAACTCATCCCACTTGCGGGTGCACAAATCCAACTTGTAGACTTCAATATATACAGTCTTCACATAATGGTGGAATTCCATTGGCGGTGATACAGGCTTGAAGTCCAGGATTCTTGCAACCAGATGCAGCTCCCCTCGCAGTTCTACAAGGTAAAACCTATCAATATATATTCCTTGTACATCTTCTGGAGGATGTGCAAAAACATCTGATACGGGCCTAAGACCATTAGTATCACAGAGACGAACGTTCCCATAGGCATCAACGGCATAGAATTGACCATTTAAGTGTAACACGTCAAACTGAATCATATTATTAAGCATTATTGACCAAGTTGTATCACCCGGTCTAGCAAAAGCCAATCTCTTATATCCTCCATAAATTATCAAAACCAGTATTTGTTCCTCAGCTGTTGAGGAAGAAGGCGCCATGGAAACAATTGCTTTTGTTATGTAATTCATACGATTTTTCCCAGGCAAATTCGCAGTATAATATGTATCTTCAACTGCAGATAATGGTGGGAGTGGAATTCGAGCACGTGAAAGAGGGTTTAACAGATGAACGTTTTGATCAAAGCCCACAGTGACCAACTAACCAAATGGAGAACCAAAACAATGACATCCACTAGCTTCTGGCAAGTTTATACGGTGGATTTTATTCTCAGATACACTATAGAATCCTCGGTTATTTTCACCATCATCAGCAGTAAGCATCAACCATGGCTGAGGCTTTAAGAACAATGAGAAGTGGCGTTTGTCAAGCGTAACATATCTCCATGATTGACAAACGGCGCCAAACCTTATAAAATCTAGAATTAAATCAATTTTTTCTGCTATCAGCCTAACGATTTCCTCGGGGAGTTCAGACCAACTTTGAAGACACATCTCCTTTTCACAAGAAAAGAAAAAGGGGGAATTAGTAACCAGATCCGCACCCCAAAAATATAACTATTACTGCAACCCAAGCAAGTGAATGCAACATGACAATTATTATCGGAAAAAAAAAATGCAACATGACAAGGATTAGTATTGTATTCATATTTGGTAACAAAGTGAGGATGAATTTAATCAGAGAACACATGGATAAACAAATGAAATAAGACATGCTTTACGGATGAATTGAATACCAAATTAACATCAATCCAGTAAGACATCTAATAGGATATTCTCCTAAAGTAACTAGTCAGAAAGAAGATATAGGTTCAAATCTTCAGCAAGTGTGAAAGTTAAAACCAACCAAAACTAAATCAAAGTTTCTTAAACAAAATCAAAACAACACAAACCCAAAATGTTCACTAATAATTTCAGGGAAAACAGAGGAAGAAGTAAAATATAAATCAGCTTTTTATATGGAGTACTAAACTGGGTGGAAGAAAGGGCAGTAAGATAAAATCAAAAAAATTGATGAAGTCATCGAACTACTAAAAGAATGATGATGTCAAACGTCAAAGGATTCTCATTTAACCAGCGCAATAATCAATCTAATTTTTCAGTAAACAAGATTCATTTCTTAATTAATGAATCCTGGAGATAAGAACTATGGATTAGCCCTACCAAAAAAACCCGCAAACAACAGAGTTTTTACCCGCATATGTGGAATATCCAACAAAAAGGTGTATCAGGTCTTCTTAACATTGATGTAGCTAGAGAGTCTGCAACAAAAATAGATTCTCTAAACCACGCTACCAAAACAATTCTGAATCATATCTCGTTCGTGATCGAAATTCCTATTTTGCAGATTACAGATATGATTCCTTCACTTCTTGAGATGGTAGTTTCATAAGGAGGGATGCAGCTATAGCTATAGTGGTAGCAGCGGTATTGTGGGAAGTTGGCTCAACTAAATGGATAAATTATTGATTGAGAATCTATGCAGGAGATCGGGTCGCACACCTTCTCTTCTATCAGGTCCAGAGGGGAACTTAGTTAGGTCCCTCAGGATGCCTCCGCTAACAGGAAGTCGGGATTCGAGCTATGTATGTGGCTTTTCTGCTGGGTTCCAAATTGGCAAATTGTCATCACTCATGTTCGTGAAACGCCATCTTAGCCAATCAAAAACCCAACTGCGTTCTAGAACAGTTACTGAAAATAATAGGCAATTCAATGTTCTTTTTTATTTCTATAAAAATTCAATCCGACTACATAGACTGACAATTCAATAAAGAGCCAGTTCACCAATTACATAAATACCTAAGTAAACAAGCGGAACAAAGAAAGAATATCAGGGAAAAGACAAATTAGAATCTGAATCCCCTATAATCATCCTCATCATCAACATCCTTGCCTTAATCCTGAAGGTACAGGGTCAGCCACATGAACTCTGTTTTCAATCTTTTTGGTTGCATTCATTTCTAATAGCCTAATCCCGTGTTAATCCAAGTCGCCCTCTTTGTCTCTTACATTCTACGCTAACTACGTTCCACTACATACCAGTGCAACAGTAGGGGTTCATTTTTTATTTTTATATCTTTGATCAGTACAACATTCTCACTCACTTGGATTTCATTCATCATTATACACATTCAATACCATGTAAGTCAGCATTCCCTTCTTTTTTCACTAGTAGGTGCAACCCCTTATTCCTTACCACTCTTATTAGCTTTTTATTTTTTAATTAGGATTCAAAGACTATACCTTTAGAGTGAATTTTCATCTCTAAAAGCTTGTTGAGAAGTAAAGCATAAATTACTTGTTCAAATAGCGAATCTTTCAAACAAATTCTCAACAGTAATATTACAAAAAAGTTCAATTACTCCACACATGCCAATTTACTTCAATTTCAGAAGGAAAAAAGATACATGAAATACTAAACATAATTTTTACCTTGATTGATCCGTTGAGCTTATTGGAGAATAAATATAAACAAATAAATTATTATCACTCTGTTAGAAATTAAACTAATTTGGAGAGAACACCACACTAACTTAACATGTAGATTGAATCAATAAAAGAGAGAGAGAGAGAGAGAATTCTTATTTCTTGAGATCCAAACTAAATGGGAGGAGGTTAAACAGTAAGATAGAGGATGATCAGGATAAATATCAAGATAGAAGGTTATCAGGATAAATACCAAGATAGAGGATTATCAGGATAACACATATCAATGGTGGGCATCCATATAAGCCCATGGATTTCATAACACTCCCCCTTGGATGTCCACCATTCTTGTGGAAATTATGGTGGATGCATCTTTTGTAGCATTCTTCTGGATGCTCTATAATCATCCAATGACAGTTCCTCATTAAAACCTTGCTAAGGAAAACAGGTGGGAAAAACCAAAGCTAAGGAAAAGAGTACAACATTACTTAGAATCATTGTGACTTGCTTACATTGCTTCATTAAAACCTTTACTAGGAAAACCGATTGGGATAAAACCTAGATAAGAAAAAAGTACAGTGCATATGTCCCGGGACACATTCTTTAGGATGCTCCCCTGTTCAATTACTCCCTCCGATAAAGACAAGTCTTAATCTGCTTCTATTACTTGCTTTCGACCTTAACCTTCTTCTTCTTAACTTGTCGATGAGTGTAAAAAGAATTTTGGCGCAATGTGTTTTGTCATGTCTCCTTTTATAAATTATTCTTGAATCTGGGCTATACAAGCCGGATTATCCTCATAAATAATCTTTGGGAACACATGTTATAGAAGGCAATTGACAAGAACTACAAATATGCCCAATTAATAACCTTAGCCATACACATTCGACTAGCTTCATGAAGAGCTAAAATTTCAGAGTGGTTAGAGAAAGTTGCCACTAAAGTTTGTTTAGTGCAATGCCAACAAATGGCGGCATTACCACTAAGAAATACATACTGTTTTGGGAGTGACCCTTCCGAGGGTCGGGATAGATAACCAAAGACTGCAGATAGCCAACTAGATCATAGTCATTAGTGGAACCATAAGAATAAAATAGTTTCATACAAGTTAATTCATAAAAATATCTCAATATGTGTTAGACATCATTCCAAAGGTCTAAGTGTATGTGCACAATTATATCTTGATAAGAAACTAATAGAAAATGCAATGTATGATCTTGTGCACATATTGTGCTAGATACATAAATGCTTCCAATATCACTCAAGTAGAGTAGTTTCAATACCAAGAACTTCCTCATTGTTCTTCCTTTTAGTGAAATGGATTCTTATCCAAATCCAAGTTTCGCACAACCATGTGCTTTGTCCATTTCATTTCAAAAATCTATAGTCAGCAGTTTTCTCCAATTCCTTAGGAGTCCCAATCAAGTTTGTACCAACCAAACTTGTTGCTACTATATTGAATCCAACCTCGGATTTTTACTATAGGTCCACACCATATTTTTCAAAGAGTTTAATTATGCTTTAATAGCAAATTCCAGATTGGCCAATCTTTCATTTGTCGACAAAATGTACACGTGGTTCATTTATTTTCATCATTGTCCTTTGATGTTCCAATAGCTATACCATAGCTAAATATGTCATCCATGACAAGTGCTTTCCTATCCCACAATTCACCTGAACATGCATGGAATATTGAGATCGATCTCTTTATTTTCAGGTACCATTGCCTCTCTCCATGGGCAACCATATATAGGCATTTCAGTGAATTTGGATATTTGCACATTATTTGTTTATGGAGCTCCAGCCATTACCTGGCTATTAATTGGACAAGATGGTTTCTCAGTTCTCCTCTCCTAGGAGCTTTGGATCCTATAGGTCTACCTCCACGCTTTTTTATATAGTAGATTCATTTGCCGCCATGTTTGGACCCCGTCCAAATGGAACATCAATTCTGGCTGGCACATTCATGGTTACTTTTACCATATCATTAAATGCTTAGGCATTTTCTTTGCAACCGCTTGCAAGTGTATCATTCTCCTTATCTCTTAATGAGACAGAGGACGTGATCCAAGTTGCTTCACGTCGTTCCTTAGAGCAACCATTGCTCTTCTCCCCCTAACGACGGGAATACTATCTCATTAAATTGACAATTATGTAATACAGACTGTCTAAGTGAGCTTCTGGCTTCCAACGTTAGATATGATACACAATGTCTTTCTCATTTATGGGTATAGTCGACCAGACATATATCCATAATACTTTTCTCCATTTATATATCCATACATTTCAACATAAAGCAAAATAAATTTGTAAAGATTGATACTAGTGCAAGTATATTAAGAAAAATAAAATTGGAGATTCATAATAAGGAAATTCAAAATATTAATGATAATCAAGGCCTAGACATTCCATGAAGAGAACACAATATTAACTGTAAACGTTCCATGAACTGGTAATAAAAGTATAATTAACTAAATAAATCATTCCAATTATGAAAGTTTGCTCATCAAACTTGCCCATTGCTATTTGGATTCTCATACTGAACTTCAAGTCTTTATTTATGTTAGAACTTCAAGTTCTTGAAAACAAAAGAACTATAAAAATGAATTGGGCCTACATAAATGACCATTATAATGGGCCAAACCGAACGATCCTTATGGGTTGGACGACCAAGTCGATATAGTCAACCGTGACGGTCTTGGAACTTCAGGTTCCGAAAAATTGAATCTTTGGAACTTCAGGTTCTTTAAAAAAATAGATCTTTGAACTACAAGTTCCTAAAAAAAATAGATTTTGGAACTTCGGGTTCCTAACAATTTAATTCTTGGAACTTCATGTTCCTAAAAATAGATCTTGGAACCGGGTTCAAAAATATATAAATAGAACTTTAGGGTCTACATCATTGTTCAATAATATACAAAAAAAAAAATGAAAAGAAAAGAAATTCCCTTAAATTAAAAACCCTAGCATGTAATTCTATGTTTTAATCCATCTCACAATATAAAACAAAGAATTGCATAGATTTGGTAAGGAATACGATACCAATCGGATACCTATCCGATTGAAAAATCAGATTACCACGTTTCGCTATTCGACGAGAAATTGTCCCATAAAGAACTATAAAATTGAATCAGCTCTGGACGAATTAGGCTCAAAGCCATACACCGTTGGAAACATCTCTGAGTTAGCTTTCGAATGCAATAAGCGGATTGCAAAACCGATCACCGAGTAGAAAGTTACAACTGTTTTCGTCAGAAGTGTCTTTCTATTCCGAATTTCGAAGCTAATGTCATAAGCTGGGTTTTATTAACTTAAGGCCCTGAATCAATAAAACATTTGGGCTTTGACCTTTAAAAGTTATTAGGCCCAGCTAACAAAAGAGATGATGTCGTCGTCATCTTCTCCACTAGTACAAACAGACCATAACCTTTTAAAGGAATGATGGAAACTTAAATATTAAGGTGTGGGCACAATGATGTATGAACTTGGTATCATTAATATAAGTTTTGCCTCTATAACACCACTTCCACCACCAATTATTTTAACCAATATCTACTGTGCCTCACTTAATAACACAAGGGATACTTATAAGTGGGAGGCAAGCAATCAAAGAGCATAAGGCAATCATGCATAACAATATGGAAGAAACGGATTACTTATGGAGATGCGGTTACATAGATTATCATATTTAAAAATGATAAAAACTAAATAAATTCAACTGCAGATGATTTATTTCAGATGTAATAGCTTCAACATTAACACAAGTAACTTTTATCATGCATAGTGTATTAGCAAGCGATATAAAAGTACTAAAGCACCACATGGACTGAGAATAGGCGAGAACACTCAATGTCGGGAAGCAAATCATAACGCCAACAACAAGAATTTCCTAAAAATTCACCTACTTTAATTAGTAATTACGATCTCATTAACCATCCAAAAAAGTATGAGACAACTTCACTGAAATCATACAATTAATCAGATCTACAAATGATCAATGGGATCTTTTAGATGCATATATAAGACCCATTCCACCTTCCACAGATAAGTCATCGATCAGCTTATAGGGTAAAGCAAAAACATTTAATTAACCAACAATATTGAACCTGTTATGAAATAGATGGAACAGACATATACCGATACACATGAAACTTGAGACAGTGATACACAGTACACTAATATCTCTTAATAACATACCTTTAATCCAAAGCTAAAGACTATCGTGCTGATAACGTGTTAGAAATTAAACTAATTTGGAGAGAACACCACACTAACTTAACATGTAGATTGAATCAATAAGAGAGAGAGAGAGAGAGAGAGAATTCTTATTTCTTGAGATCCAAACTAAATGGGAGGAGGTTACCTTTATATACAACTAGGTAACCTCCTTTCTAAGATAAGGGATTAACAGGATAAACAGTAAGATAGAGGATTATCAGGATAAATATCAAGATAGAAGGTTATCAGGATAAATACCAAGATAGAGGATTATCAGGATAACACATATCAATGGTGGGCATCCATATAAGCCCATGGATTTCATAACACACTCCACTTTTTATTCAAATAGTCCTCTGTCTGGCTCGTGGGTAGAGTTCGTTTTCTATTTAGACTTTAAGGGGTTGTTTGTTTTTTTTGAATTCAGCATTCAGAGCCTCTTAAACTTAAGTTTTAAGCATTCAGAGGCTCAAAACTTGTTTGTTTTTTTTAAGTAGTTTAAGCATTAAGTGGTACTTTTAGCATTCAAAGATTCAAAGACCAAAATTTCTTCCTCGAATCTTTGAATTCTAATACTCGAAACAAAAAGGTTCTTTCTTGCCCTTTCTTAAGAACCCATCTACTTTCCTACCTTGACTTTTATGGTTTCAAAATAGGTTATTCAAAATTTGATGTTGGCGTCACGGGTTTTTTCATTTTTTTTGGGTGAATGATATCCACTTTGTTAAAAATAGAATTACATATATATATATATATATATATATATATATATATATATATATATATATATATTCTGAAAATAAACAAAATATGAAAATAAACCATTAAAATATATTTGTGAAAGCATATTTTAAATAAATTTATTTATCATTTATTTTTTTCGATAATCCATCTCTTCTCCTCAAATATAATATATATTTTGTTTAACAAGAAATCAAGTTAGTGTTTAAAATAGATAGCATGAGTAAAATTGTCCGAATGATTTATATTCAGCCTTCAGAGCCAGGTTATTCTAACAGAAAACAAACATGTTTTTTAGAATTCAAAGAATCAGCATTTAGCATTCGGAGGATGAGCCATTCAAAGCATTTAGCATTCAAAGCATTCATAAGCTCGGAAAAACAAAGCGACCCTAAGTACCCCTAAATTTAGGACGACTGGATTTTCGTGGGCGTCATTCATGTGGCTTTCCAAATCTAGTCAAGTACTAACCACACACGATTACCCGCCCAAGAGGGAAAATGCCACGCCACAAGCCGCCATCAAATACTTATATATTACGAGGGTATGTAGTTGTACTTCATAGGAAAATGTGTTTCGTTATCCCTTGTGTTATGTGGCGTGCATCGTGCACCCAATAAAGTAAGTGGGTTGCCTACTAGGCTGCTAGCATCCTCGTGTAGTAGGTTGTCGTGAAGAAGTTTGATCTTTCAGGCATAGGACAAAATATTCCGATATATTGTGATATTTGTTGATATTTTAAATATATGTACGATATTTACATGTGAAACTTAGTGATCTGAAATCACTTATGATTTACAAGAATTAAGAATTCAAGATGAGAAAGGAAGATCGAAGTGAACTAGAAACAAAGTTTGTTATTGAATAACAATATCGGTTACACTTTTCTCATTCTCTCTCTTTTCTCTCGTTTCTTGCAAATGATATTGTCTAATGATTTTGGAATGAATCAATCTCCTCCTTTCCAGTCTATTTATAGTACTTTCAGAACATCTTTGACCAATCAACTCTTGCCGCGTGTCCATCTTCTTTTTGCTTCCTTTTCCCGCCTTCTACATGTAATATATAAATTTACTTAAAATATAGCGATATATCGCCATATTTCAGGTTGGAATATTGGGGTGACGATATTTTCCCTCGACATCGCCCCCTCTCGAAACGTTCAAATTTTCATCCCAAAAAATTTGAATGTTTCGAGAACCAAAACAAATTTCACCAAAATCTCAAATTCAAAAATCAAACGGTTACAACTGTGGACAACTCAGTTGCCTCGAAATCACAAACGACGTATTTTACTTTCTCTCTCTCTCCTAACTTTTTGAACTTATAAACCCTTATTTCATTTTCTCTTTCCTCACTTTTACAACCCAACTTGAACAACAAAACATCTAACCCCACCACCATTATCGTCTTCAGAAAAGTTTTGCTTTGTCTGTACTTGCTGTTGCTTTCAACAAATTATTCTGCACAATATCAGGTTAGTACTACAAAGTAACTTAACATACTATTTCTTATTCCGATTTTATAATTTCTTGAAAATATTTTAACTGATCTCACCATCTTCTTTTTCCAGATTATGTTACTTAGTGTTTAGGCTTTGAATACTTGAATATTACATATGTATTCTTATACTAATTAGATTTTTAACACCAATCTTTGACAGTATGGCTAGGAGAAAAACTTGTGTTAACTTTATACGTACTCTCTCGAAATAATTCCGGCTTCGACGTCAAGAACGTATGCGTTTGAGACACACCTCTTCACCTCGAACCCCGACATTATCATCTCGAGACATCGATACGTGCTTAGTACATAATACATCACATACTTATACTATATATAGCGATAGTAGCTCAGATAAAGGATATAATTCTAATAAAAAATTTATTGGTTTTAGTGATACCACCATGTCGAACGAAAGTACTGAATTTGCAACTCACATCAACTCGTTTGCTTCGGCTTCGTCATCCCAACGAACTGAGTCTGCCGAACCAGAATGGCATGCCTCCTATTTGGCTGATGGCTTACCTTGCCACCCATTCGAGACTGTGGATTCTGACACCGACCGCGAGATTATTGATGACCACAGTATTTGGAGTGGCGGCTTGGAACCTTGTTTTCTAGAAAGACCCAATTTACATCTAGTTAGAGCTACCTATCAAATTCCAGACTGTATCCAACTTTGACACCATGCTGGAAGTAAAAGAGGAACTCAATGTCAAAGAGGCGAGCTCAAAACCACCATTATCATTGTTGGACAATTGGCTGCCGGCTTACGCCTTCCCCTATCCAAACTTGACCGAGAAGTACTGAACTATCTTGCCATTTCTCCTGGTCAAGGCACAGACAACTTCTGGAGATTATTGTACATTTGCAACTTCTATAATTCTCATCTTGAACCTGATGTCCAGCCTTTGAAAAAAATTCGCCTTATCGATATCCAAAAACACTATTCCTTTCTTGAACGCAACAAGAAAAATAAACATGGTTTCAAAGAACCCAGTAGTTATTTTTATCCTAAGAAACGAATTGGTCGTGCCGGTATTATAAGGATAAATTGAGATAGTGATTTCCGATGGCCATTATATCCTATCATTGTTTCTGGGCAGTGGCAATCATCTGAACCGATAACAGTTCCATCCTTGGCGCACCCTATTTTTAACCTTAACGGTATGTTATCTTTCGATATCCTCTCCTCCTATATCTCGAGCCTTGTGTCTGACTGGTTTATTATTGCGAGCTTATTTCAGTTCCTAAACCAGCTTTGATGAGAAGCCTCGGGGAATCCGCTAGAGTAACAGATCTTCTAAAAGGCACTGATAAAGAGGTCAATGTTCGAACTGGCGCTGATATGTATGGCAACCCAAAATTGACTGTCGAGCTCATAGATATCGCCAATTATGTTGCTCCTTTATACTGCTTAAAGAACTTCGTTCTTCGAGGTCAAGATTCCTTACCTTCCAAACCCTATCCCTTACAACCTTGTTCTTCTGAACAAACGTTACGGACGACTTTCAACTTTACTGAACTACCCGTTAATACTCCCCAATGTTATTTTACATATATGCAAACTGGTTTTAAAATTACTGCAGATCTTTTTCCTCAAATCAAACAAGAAATTCCCGACTTCTATAATTATCCTCTTTTGAATGATGTATTTGATCAACATTGCTTATGTTTCACAGATATGGCATCTCGTATTCCACAAGTTCCTATCAAATCCTCGAAATTATTGGATAAGATTTTGAGCAAAAAGAAAACCACGGATGGCAGTTCTTCCCAAGCTCCTACTTCTTCTCGAGATAAAAATGTCGATCCTGTACATCATTCGAAGAAAAGAAAAGAATCTTCCAACCCTTTAGCCCCACCAGCCTCAAAAATAAGCAAACCCACCAGACCTACTGACACTACATCTGCTACTTTACCTTCGAAAGCTTCCACCTTTCCACCGAACACAAACCCTATTGCTTCTGCCTCTTCTTCGCCCTCAAGTGATTTTGAAGTTAAACTCGTTATGCGAGATCAAACCAACGTCCAAAACACTGCTTCTCTGTTATCTGAACATGCAATACCCGGTCTAGGGGAAGCTCTTGTGATAAATATTATACTTCCTCGAGATAGGCGAGCAATTGATGCAATCAGCTCTGATGAACGATTTCAACTTCTGTGTTCTTCTATTGAAAAAGTAAGTTTCTATGATTTCCCTTATTCTTATCTACTTATTTATTATTTATAAATCATATATTCTCCTTCTCAGGTAAAAATTGCTATGGTGGGGCAATTTGATTTTGAAATGTCTTGCTTTCGTCGATATAGAGAAGAAAATGCTCAACTGAAGAAAGACAAAGATCATCTTGAACAAACTCTCGAGACCGAAACAAAACTATTCTGCCAATATGAAGAAATTCTTTGACGACACCTCAGCTATGAACGAGAAACTGTCCCAATCTTATCAGTCTATGGAGAAAGAACTTACTCAAACCAAAACCTCCTTTGCTACTGAAAAAGCTGCCTGGAAGACTCAACAAATAAATTTCGAAGTTGAACTGGAAAAAGCCCATTCCCAAGTTAGCCATTATGCTACAAATATGGAATTTGTGGCGAGACCATGAAAAGCTTAAGGAAATACATCCGGCGATGTTGTCAAGAGAAAGGGCTAGATTCGATCACGAGAGAGCGAGATGCCCTCCTACCCTGCTGATAACGATGTTGTAGATTCTACCCTTCATGTAAATGACGTTGTTGGGGCTGGCGACCCAGAGATATCTACTCCACCTTTTAATCCTGACACTTTCATTAGTATTCCTAACGCTGCGGATGATCCCCATCTTCGAGCTGATCTCGACATCCTTCTTGGAGCAAAGAAGGCTGATTTAAACCCCAACGAGACTCTTACTCCACTTTAATTTTGTTGTCGCATTACCCTGTGACTGTAATATTGATACAATGATCCACTTATTTCTTGTCCCCGATCCTGATGATGAGCTTTAAATGTTGATTCTGACTTAAACCTGCTTTTGTAACCTTTCTAAAACTCCTTTTGATTTGTGGACAATATATCTTTTTGCTTTCTATAGATTCCTTTTGCATACAACATTTATCATATTTATCATATTTAAACAGGAAATAAACTCATCTTCTATAACATGTTTATTGATTTTAAACCGAGTTTCGATACCCCTCCATTTAACAGAAGTATTGATACCTATCATATACTTATATTTTTAAAATGAGTTTTGATACCCCTCCATCTAAAAGAAGTATTGATACTTATCATATACTTATATTTTTAAAATGAGTTTCGATACCCCTCCATCTAAAAAAAGTATCGATACTTATCATATACTTATATTTTTAAAACGAGTTTCGATACCCCTCCATCTAAAAGAAGTATCGATACTTATCATATACTTATATTTTTAAAACGAGTTTCGATACCCCTCCATCTAAAAGAAGTATCAATACTTATCATATACTTATATTTTTAAAACGAGTTTCGATACCCCTCCATCTAAAAGAAGTATCGATAACTATCATATACTTATATTTTTAAAACGAGTTTCGATACCCCTCCATCTAAAAGAAGTATCGATACTTATCATATACTTATATTTTTAAAACGAGTTTCGATACCCCTCCATCTAAAAGAAATATCGATATTTATCATATACTTATATTTTTAAAATGAGTTTCGATACCCCTTCATCTAAAAAAGTATCGATACTTATCGATAATACTTATATTTTAAAAAAGTTTCGATACCCCTACATCTAAAAGAAGTATCGATACTTATCATATACTTATATTTTTAAAACGAGTTTCGATACCCCTCCATCTAAAAGAAGTATCGATACTTATCATATACTTATATTTTTAAAACGAGTTTCGATACCCCTCCATCTAAAAGAAATATCGATACTTATCATATAATATTTTATTATTCTTTGCCATGCATTTATTATAGTCAACAACCAAAACTTTGACCACCCCAAGCACTATCATGACAGGCTCAAAAACCAAAACTGATTGTACCAACATCCTTCAAACCTCTTCTGTCCCGCGCATATACCACTAAACTAACAGCTTTTTCGTACTACCTCCTCGTTTTCATGCTCACCTACCATTAATACTCCTCTTTTTCACATTAAATCAACATTAAAAACCTCAGATTCTTATCCACCATTTTCCCTTTAAAAACCCTTTTGAAACTTTGTATTATAATCTATCTCTTTTAACCTTCCTTACTCATTATCTTAGAGAAAAATTATGAATTCTACTGCCCTCTTCCTTATTATCCTTGTTATTATTATGGTTTTATCCGATCAACCCGATCACTCCCCCGAACATCCGATTCCGATTGCCACACCACCGATCTCTCGATGATAAGGGACATTCGGAAGAAGACAAACAAGAAGATGAAAATAAAGAAAGATATACCGACGAAGAGGAAAATGAACATGACTATATCCATGGTGGTTCGGACGATCCATATTTTAATGAGCCCGCCAAAGATAACAAAGATGATGACAAAGCAAACCCGGTATCTATACCGATGAAGATGATGGTGAAGATGGTGATGATGAGAATGAAGATGACGATGAAGATGAAGAAGAAAATGAAGATGAAGATGAAGATGAAGATGAAGATAAAGATTAACTTTGTTTCCTATATTTTTAACTTTCCTTTCTAATTTGTAATAGGCTGCATTGCGACTCTTTTGCTCTCTTTCTAATGAATTATTATTGCACTTTACGTGATACTAGTTTCCTTAATTATTAATTCTGCTCGCTTGTCCACATAAAAAAAATGATGTCGGC
Organism: Coptis chinensis; assembly: GCF_015680905.1. Classification (NCBI taxonomy): domain Eukaryota; kingdom Viridiplantae; phylum Streptophyta; class Magnoliopsida; order Ranunculales; family Ranunculaceae; genus Coptis; species Coptis chinensis. Next base: position 76,630,422 of record NC_141463.1, on the reverse strand, counting down.
ATTCGACATCAACATTGTATTTAGATATCTCGCATAAAACATAGCTTACCTCATCCGTATTCGAGTATCAACCCATCAATATTACGTACTCCATATTTTCTTCATTCGCTTTTATGCCCAAAGCTAAACTTTGTTGTCCTGAGCTTGCATTTCTTCCAAGAAAAGGATTTCATTGACCTGGTATCGAGATGAGGATCTACAGATCACCAGGATTTTATTGACCTAAACTCGCATTTCTGTCGAGAACAGGATTTTATTTACCTGAACTCGCATTTCTGCAAAGAACATGATTTTATTGACCTGAACTCGCATTTCTACCAAGAACAAGATTTTATTGACCTGAACTCGCATTTCTACCAAGAACAGGATTTTATTGACCTGGTATCGAGATGAGGATCTCTGGATCACCGAGGATTTTATTGACTGAACTTCATTTTCGCCAAGAACGGGATTTTATTGACTGATATCGAGATGAGGATCTACGGATCACTAGGATTTTATTGACTGAACTTCGCATTTACGCTAAGAACGGGGATTTAATTGACTGGTATTGAGATGAGGATCTCACCAGATCACCGCTAAGAGATTTTATTGACTCGGTATCGAGATGAGGATCTGAGATCACCAGGATTTTATTGACCTGAACTCGCATTTCTGCCAAGAACAAGATTTTATTGACCTGGTATCGAGATGAGGATCTGGATCACCAAGATTTTATTGACTGAACTTCGCATTTACGCCAAGAACGGGATTTTATTGACTGCAATCAATCATATAACTCCATATATACAAATATTTATTATAATTGTATCAATTTTGGTTTCTAGAATGACAATATCTTTATTGAATGTATAACCTTGATACCAAATATTACATCATGATACTTGAAATATTCTTTATTGATAAAATGCTTTCAAATTGCTTACATTTTGAGGCTTTGGTAATATTACACCTTCACCGCTTTTAAGTAATAAGCTCCATTTACTCCAACCTTGTGAATGATATAAGGCCCCCCCCTTTTGCCGCTAGTTTGCCCGACCTTTTTTTTTAGTTGCTTGAGTGACTCCTTTCAATACCAAGTCACTTTCCTGAAAATGCCTTTCTCTAACTTTCTTGTTGAAAGCTTTTCTCAGCTGCCTATGATAGGTATCGAGCTTTACCCTTGCTTGATCCCTTGTCTCCTCGAGACTGAGCACTTCTGAAGCCATTTTTTCATTATTCTGACCATTCTCTATCATCTTTGTTCTTGACGTCGATACCACCATTTCAGATGGCGTTACCGCCTCCATACCATATGCCAAAGTAAAAGGCGACTCCCCCATAGCTGTTCGAGGTGTTGTTCTATAAGCCCACAAAACGCTATTTAGCTCATCCACCCAAAGACCTTTCTTGTCTTTTAGTTTTTTCTTGATATTATCCATAATGGTCTTATTTGTTGCCTCTGCTTGCCCATTACCTTGAGCATAATATGGCGCAGATGTGAAGTGTTTAACCTTGTAAGACTCCAAAAAAACTTTCACCTTTCCTCCTTCGAACTGCGTCCCATTATCTGATATAATAGCATAAGGCAGTCCATATCGACATATGACTCGTTCAAAAAGGAAATTTATGATATCCTGTTCTTTGATATGCTGCAGAGCTATGGCTTCCACCCACTTTGTAAAATAATCTGTGACTGCCAATATGAACTTTCTTTTACCCCTTCCTGGTTTAAGCGGACCGACAATATCCATCCCCCATAGAGCAAAAGGCCATGGGTTTGAAACACAATGTAATTCTTCAGCCGGAACATGTATGGCTTTCCCAAGAACTTGGCACTTTACACACCTTTTTGCATATCGAAGGCAATCCCTTCGCATTTGAGGCCAAAAGTATCCCTGTCTCGTGATTTTATTTGCCAACGATCTACCGGTGAATGGTTTTTACACTTTCGCCTTCGCCGTGAAGCTTCTAAGAATGATTAGTGCGCCTCCTCATATATGATATGCATTTCAAATGTGGCCCTCCATGATTCTTTTCGATACAATTCATTATCAACCAATACATATCTTTTGGCACCGGACTTAATTCTTCCGGCTTCATTTTTATTCTCCACTACTTTACCATCCGCTAGATATGAACTATATGCTTCCATCCATGACGGCTCGATTGTATCAATTTCCATGACTTCTTGTTTGTCGATGTCGATGTTGGGCTTTTTTGTTGCACCGATATGCAGAGTACGACCCCTCGTGTTTTCTAGCATCGCGCCACATATGCCAAGGCATCCACATGCCTATTCTCATTTCGTTGAGATTTGAAATCTTATTTTCTTGAAATCCTTCAACTTGGATTTTATAAGATTCAAATAATCGACCATATTTTCACATCTTTGCCGAGTATCCCCATTGATCCGGGCTGACCACAAGCATCGAGTCACTAAAAATCAATAATTCTTTTACATTGAGAGATTTATCCATCTCGAGTCCAGCTATTAAAGCTTCATATTCAGCCTCATTGTTGGATGCATGAAAACCCAACGTTATTGCTGTCTCGAGCCTTTGATTTTCAGGAGTAACTAACACCACTCCGATGCCACAACCCTTTCCTCCAAAGGATCCATCGACAAATAGTCTCCAACCATTTGTTCCAGCCCATGGATCATCTGCATCGAGAACATCTTCCGGCTCTTGCAGCATTGCGAATTCCTCTTCTTCCATGCCCCAACTGGCCTCCTCAGATGGAAAATCAGCCAGGAAATCAGCTAGTACCTGACTCTTTTTTGATACACGGTTTCGATACTCGACTCCAAATTCATTTATGAGTACAGACCATTTAGACATCCTTCCTGACTTAGCTGTCCTTGCCAGAATTTGCTTTAACGGGAGATTCGTCATCACTATCACTGAATGTGCTTGAAAATATGGTTTTAATCTCTGAGATGAGAATAATAGTGTCAGGGCATATTTTTCTAGCATTGAATATCGAGTCTCAATCTCGAGCATTGTTTTACTTTGAAAAAATACACCGGTCTTTCCAACCCATCTTCTACTTTCACCAAGATGTAACTTATAGCGAAATCGATACAACCAAATAAAGAGCAAACTTTCTCCCTCATCGGCTTTGTTAGAGTTGGTATTTCTTGGAGATTTTTCTTTAATTCAGAAAATGCTTCTTCACACTCTTCATTCCAATGAATTTGACATTTTTTTAGCAACTTAAAAAGTGGCTTTACAAAGAATCGAAGTTCGGAGATGAACCTATTTAGCGCCGCTATCCTTCCCGTCAACCTTTGTATTTGCTTTCGGGTTGTTGGTGACGGCATTTCTTTGAAGTGCTCAGTATTTGATCGGGGATTAGCATCGGTAACCCGCTTTGTAATGATATAACCCAAAAACTTGCTCGAAATGGGCCCCAAAGGTACATTTTTCCAGATTAAGTTTCATATTAAGCTCTCTCAATTATTCTAAATCTGATCGAGGTCCTTTATATGATCTCCGCTTTCATAGACTTGATGATCATGTCATCGATATAGACCTTGACAATACGTTTGATGAGTTTTTGAACATCTTCTCCACTAATCTTTGGTAAGTGGCTCCATCATTCTTTAAACCAAATGGCATTCTCGATGAAGCAAGATATTCCTCCATTGACCATGAATGCCGTTTTTTAATTGATCTAGTACACCATTAGAATCTGAAAATATCTGAATAACCATCACAAAAACTAATCAACTTGAAACCGAGGAAGTTGGTCAACCAACTTGTCAATTCGAGGCATAGGATAATAATCCTTTGGACACTTTCTATTTACATCGATAAAAGTCGATACTGCATTCGAACTCTACCATCTTTCTTGGGTACAACCACTATATTTGCTACCCATTCGAATGTTCGACTTCTTTGATGATGTTATTATCTAACATCTTTTGTATCTCTCGCTTGCACCGCTTCTTCAGATATTGGTCTCACCTTTTCGTGCTTTTGATGTACCGGAGTTCGTTTTCTTCCATATTTAACTTGTGCGCATGAGGATATTTGGATCAATACTAGTGAGATCCGACATCGACCATGCAAAAACATCATGATTCTCCTTTAAAAAGACTATCAACTCCTTTCTTATATTTTTATCCATTTATGTACCAATGAGCGTATGATGTTCACTTTCTCCTATCCCAATATTAATCCTTTCCACCACTTCTATTGTTTTTCTTTCCCATGGTTGCTCCTCATGTTGTTTCAGCTCTTGAGTGAACTTTACCTGCTCCTATATCTGCATATTGATGTCGGTAGGTAAAGCTTGTTGTAACTGCTATGTAGAGTTTTCCACGACGCCCCCAGTGTCTTGGCCTTTACCCTTCATCATTCTTTTTACTGTAACAAAATTACACTTTTCCGATTTTGACTGATCACCCCTAATCTCATGTAAACCAGATATGGTTGGGAATCTTAAAACTTGATAAAATGTACTAGGAATAGCACACATTTTATGTATCCATTTCCTTCCTAATATAGCATTATGATCAGACTGGTGCTTGATGACCACAAATTTTGTCATCACCGTTTGAGGCCCCGCTCGCACTGCAATTTTATCTCTCCAGCTGGTCTGGTACACGTTCCATTAAACCCATACAAACTGAACTTCGGGGGCTTTAAATGTGACTCGTCGAAACCAATTCCACTAAACGCCTTCCAAAATAGAATATTAACTGAACTACCACAATCCACTAATTTCTTCTGTACATCATAACCCGAAATACGCAAGGTGATTAGCAAAGCATTATCATGTGGTAGCATTACCTTGGACAAATCTTCCGGTACTAACATGATTGCCCCTGGAATACTAGCCGATATCAGTTGCTGGCTCACTGGTACTGGCTCGATCGAGCACTTCTTTGACCGTCGAGATCTTCCTTATCTTATCTCGAACAATCTTTTTCTGAGGAATTTCCCCCGATAAATCATGTTTATTACCCCCAAAGGCTTCTCTCGTATCATTGCCGTTTCTGCTGGCCTGATATCAGCACGAAACTCTCTCAACTTTCCATCTTTCATTAGCTTGTTTATTTCCTTAACCAACTGGAGACATCTATTTGTCTCATGGTTCTCGACCTTGTGAAACTGACAATACGGCCTTCCTTTTATTTCTCTCAGAGTGTATTTTGGCCACACAACAAAATCTTCCTTTGCTATTCTTCGCAAGATATCTTCTGGGGTAGAATTCAAAGCTATAAAGTTACTAGGATCGAGTTCCTCTTTCAAAGTCTTATCATATTTCCGTCATTTGTGGTGGTGATTATCTCGATTTGAGTAATTGTCCTGAGGTCTCTTATTATCTGATCTCGAGGAATCTCGTCCTTCATGGCGATCATTATTATCCTTTTCTTTTTCCCCGCGATCGGTTATTTGTAAATCGCTTTGCGATCGGGCGATTCTCAACCCTCTTCTACTAAAATATCTCTATCGACCTTTGTCATACAACTCTGCAATGTTTTAACCTGTTTTTCAGCAAATACTTATGCATAAAAGATCCTGGCATTAATCCTGCTTGAAACGCTATGACAGCCGTCATTTCCGATTCATCTAATCGTTCCACCGACTGCGTCTCAGCCTTGAACCTTGTTAAAAAATCCTTCATAGATTCTTTCTTCACTTGCTTTAACTGAAACAAAGCCGACACCTGCTTGGGTTTCACCCTCTAGTGACCGTAATTGGTTAGGAACCTTTCTTCAATTTCTCTAAAGCTTGAGATGGACCCCTCTGGAATTGTACAAACCAACTTTAAAGCTTTGCCCTTTAAGCTTGACGAAAAAGATCGACATAGTACAGTATCCCAATATTCGGTACCCTGATATATTGAGAACTGATGTCGGTAACTAAAAAGATGGTCCATTGGATCAGTAGCTCCTTCATATTGGCTTAATTTTGGATTCTTGAACTTCGGAGGTAACGAGGCCCTCTCTATCTCTTTATTTAATGGATTTCTACCGACATCATCTGCTAGTTTCCTTATCGATGCTGATATCATTTCTAACAACTGATCCCCTAACTGCTTCGACATCATTTCCTGAGCCATCTCCTTTGTAACTAGTACTTTTCCTTTTTCCTCTTGGACTACTTTCGGTGTCGTTCTCGCCACCGATTGTACTTCTCCAATATGACTCCTTCTTCTCTCCTCTAGATAACTTTTTCGCACTATTGGAGTTCCTGAACTTGATTCTTCATCATCCTTCTCATACATAGCGTATTCAGCACACTTCTCCTTCTCTTCCCTTATTAATTTATTCTCAGCCATTAACATTTGGTTCTGCTTTTCTAAATCATTCATCCTTCTCAACAAATCTTTTAATGACACTTCTTTCTCTTGTATCTCCTCTGCTTCTTCTATCATCCTACTAGTGGATCTTCGAGTTCTTCTCTCCTCATTCTTAGATATAGCCTGAGAAGTGCTTCCTTCATTAACCATCATTGCCTTACTTGCTGTAGCACGCTTTGGAGGCATCTTGATTACTTTTTCTAACCAAAAACTTCAATTAATGGATTCAACCAAAGAAAAAGACAACGAAAAGTCACACTCGCGATCTTTGTCTTTGAACCCAGACGGCGCCAATGTAGTGATCTGAGAAATCACTTATGATTTACAAGAATTAAGAATTCAAGATGAGAAAGGAAGATCGAAGTGAACTCGAAACAAAGTTTGTTATTGAATAACAATGTCGGTTACACTTTTCTCACTCTCTCTCTTTTCTCTCGTTTCTTGCAAATGATATTGTCTAATGATTTTGGAATAAATCAATCTCCTTCCTTTCCAGTCTATTTATAGTACTTTCAGAACATCTTTGACCAATCAACTCTTGCCGCGTGTCCATCTTCTTCTTACTTCCTTTTTCCCGCCTTCTACCTGTAATATATAAATTTACTTAACATATAGCGATATGTCGCCATATTTCAAGTTGGAATATCGGGGTGACGATATTTGCCCACGACAGAAACAATATCAAATATTCCAAACAAAAAAAGATATATCCACGATACATATTGAGAAATTGAGTATCGATAAATACCCATATCCCCGATATTTTTGTACTATGTTTTGAAGTATACATCGCTTTTCCTCATTTAGAGTTGAACTTCTTTGAATGTGTATGGTGGTACTAATTTTTTGTAATTCATTTGTTTTGTTATGATCTTCATCCAGGTATTGATTGGTTCAACGAGTAGATGACAAGGGGGCGGTGAGATGAGTATTAAACAAAATTACTCCACACATAACACATGCGAAATTGCGAATTCCTAAAGCCAATTTACTTCAATTTCAGAAGGAAAAAGATGAACCATTTAGCATATCACATGAACAACTAGTTTTGCAATGTTAGTTTTGTTTAAGTTGTCTTTTTTTCAAACGTGTCACGCTATTTATATATTTTGTGGCTATGTAAAAGTTACCGCATGGTATGGTATGCTTGCAAATATATTGAATCTTGCAAATTCAACATATATCAATTATTCGAAATAATTTTAAATAAAACTGGGAAAGGAATGTAAAATGGAATGGAATAATCATGTTTGTTTGGAAATGAAGATAGTGGAGTGTATTAAGTAAAAAATCCTTTTTTCCACAAAATTTCGGTCGTACTGCCGTAGTAACCTCGATAGTAGCAAATCAGTGAAAATTTCGGGAAAGAAAAAAACATTTTGCAAAAATCCTTCAAGCTTCTTTCCTTTCCACAAAAAGTCTCTAACAAAACCTTTTCCACAGAAAGAGAAGCAAAAAACCTTTTAAAACCGATCAAAAACATAACAAACACTCCATGAACAAAACCCAACCGATCCATCCACTCCAATACTCCATTCATATAAACAACCTCACTAATTCACTATACACTATCTTCTCACATACTCAAATTTCCTTTACCACCTTTAGTCCACTCTCCCTTTAGTTTCCACTACAGTCCAATCACCAATCAATACTCAAATAAGAGATCGAAAAGCTTAAATCGGAGAAGAAATTCTTGATTTTGCATTCTTACCGGATCAATTAGTATCTTACAACATTGTTCTCAATCACATTCCTTCTTTTTCTATGCAAAACACAGTAAATTTAAGGGGCAATGGGTATCATGGAAGTACTAATTCCATCGCACTCGATCAATACTTAACAGCGCAATGAAACTCAGGAACTGATCGTTGAATTATTTTACACTTTAGCTTTACACTTTTGCTTGAACTGTTTTGAATCCAATGAAGTTTTGAGATTATTATCAAAATGCAAACACCCCTTCTGCCTTTCATGTTGAGCTGTTGATACTTGGCTCGATGCTCACTCAACTTGTTTACTCTGTCGTTACTGAGCTGACCTGAAAGATGTTCTATTAGTTGAAGAAATTAAACTCAACATCGGTGGAGTTGAAGCTACCGAGTTCAAGAAAAATTGTGAATCAGTTGAGTTCACTCGAAGAATATTGAGTAATCACGTAGAAAATGTGTGGATAGTGCAATCTCAAGGAAGATAAGTGAATCTGTGACTGTTGGTTGTTTGTATTTTATGTAGGTGTACCACGCAGCAAAGTTTTAGATAGCCACGTAAGAAAATAATTAGAGAAAAAAGAAAATAGTGACCCACATTTTAAAAAAAAAATGGACCGAAGTAAAACAGAAGCAATTGCAAAACGTGATATATAGACTGGATATATAGACTTCGTTACCCAAATTTGCTAAAAAATAAATTTATACATTAATATTTGATTTCGTATATAGTTCGTTTTTTTTTTCGCAAATGTCCCATTCATGCATTATTTTCTTGCAAAAAAGTCCACAATTAGTTAAAAGTGTAAAAAATATTAACTTGGTGCAGGTATGGAGAAGTGGGATTTTTCAGTTAAGTGTTTACAATATTTACTAGTTACTAATATTAGCTTTTCTCTTATAAATACTAGCTAAAATGCACGTGCTCGCACGTGGATGGAAAATAAAACTATAGGATGAATTTTGAGTATTTACATATGTCAAAATAATATAAAAGCAACATGCATCAACATTATATTACAAAATTTAGGCTTTCATGCTTATACAACAGAAGTAAAACTCAGTCCAAAATTACGAAATTGTTTATACTACTAATTTGTCAGCCTCTTGCAAGGGTTGATATTTTTATCTGAGTTTTTTTTTTTAACTTAGTTGCCAATGATGGTCCAAAGTTGTTTGCAATACTAACACAGTTTGTTCTTGACCAACCCTGCCAAAAAAAAAAAGGAGTCCAAATTCAATCTGATATAAGAAGGAAGAGCATATATAGTACAAAAAAAATATAGAGATGGAAAAACTTACCAAAAGTGTAACCATTGCAGAACATGATCTTGATTGCTTGATGGCCGACTTTACTTCTCCAGAAAGTTTGCTCATTCAACTAAATGCAGGATCCTTGCTAAAATCAGCTCAGCTGATAAATGAAGATAGAGACCATCAGATAGACCATATTTCAAGAATTAAAAGCAAATGATTTGTATGACAAAAATCATCTTCCAAAGAAATAAAACACGTGAAAAAGGTTAAAATTAACCTGACATCTCTTTTACCTGTAGAAACCATGTCTATGTAAAGGATCAACCAAAACCCAACATAGGAGTGTCTCATAAGCAGCATTACCAAAGATTGGCATCGATTGTCTTCACTCATTTCAACCATGCCAATGCCCTCATCATGAAGCACATCCAAAAGAAGCGTCCATAAATTTCATCACCCACATGACCTAGTGAAAGATAGCTTAGACCTATTCTTGCTCTGGCCCGATAACCATGTTGTAGTTACCACCGCGTTCCCAATATTTCGCGGTGCATAATCACATCAAAAGTCAGCCATTTAGAAACATACAAAAAATTGAAAAATTATACTTTCACCATCAAAATCACAATAGCAACTTCATGGAAATGCAAAAAGGCATAATTTACTTTAAATAAATCAAATACAAAAAAATACAAAATACAAACTGCAACCACTTGAACATTCTAGTAGATAAGAACATGTTATGACCTCAATATCTGATTCACTAAAGTATATTAGCTATAAAAAAATTAAAAACAATAACATGCATAATCTGCAAAGCGATTATTCGCTCCACTGGTTGATGGTTCCCATCAAGTGGAATACCAAGTCATTACTACAGACTGAAGTTGAATGATGCATACTTATATCCCTGTTGGCTTTCACATGATTCAGAAAATCCTTTCGGAGAAAGAATAGTAGGTATGTGATGGTAGGAGCATATTGTAACCGGTAATGGAAAGAACTTGAGTGACTGTGACCTTGATCCAGTCAGGGTTGCTAAGATTAGCTACCAGTCACATGACTGGGCACAAGAGCAAGATCCTTGCCTTCTAGAAACAGGGAAAAGAAGTAGGAGGAGAAGATTTTCATCCCTTTCCAATTTGCAGATAATACTATTGCATCCTAGATTCCTAGGCAGCAAGGAGGATCAATGCAGATGCCCAAGGGCCATCATGCATTCTTAATCGTTTTTATGATCAACTTGGTCAAAAGTAGGTAATTGATTGTGAGAACAAATGCCCAAAGCTTTAGACTGTCCAGTGAGTTCTTTCCCAAATCCTGCTATCCTGGTTGAGAAGAAGCATAGGTCTAAATTCATTTGGAATATCGTCATCAAGTGCTTAATAATTAATACAATTTAGTAAGCTTAAAAGGTTGATTCCCTCTTGACAAGTAGAGTACCACCAATCTATTGAGCTGAAATGAAACCTTCCCATAATAAAATTGATCCAAGCATGACTTTTAAAAATAAGACTTATACCCTCTTTCTTTTCATTTTTGTAAGATACTTTTTTCTTAAACATAACATTGCTACCGAAAAATGTGAACAAAATTAAGCAAAATTGACTAAAGTACATAAAAATCAAACAAATAGCTATTCTAATCAAAATGATACAAAGGGTATTTCTCAAATGTAAATAAAATCCGAAAAGAACATACCTTATCAGGTTTCGAAGACGATAACTTATCCATATAAGCTCTTCTCTCTTCAAATGAAGGAGCAGGTAAAGTAGGAACACTAAGAACAACATCAACATAGAGATTCCCAAGTGTTGCAACATCAGCATATTTGATTATAATGTCCTTTCTTGCTTTCTCATCATTTTCTTCTACAAAATCATTTAAAGAACTAAAAGAACTTACCAAGTCCGCCTAAAGATAAATGTATAAAACAACCTCATTCATGTCGCCGTCCAATCTTTGTATCATTTTAGCCCCGAACGAAATTAATCCACGGAAGCTTGTATCATAACGAAAGCTTTCTGCAGTGAAGATTTCAACATCGTTGTTTCAATTCATACTTTTGGCCATTTTTTGCAGACTTCCGAAACATTCCTTGGTATTGGGATAATTCCATAGATAATCCACTTCAAATATCCAAACTTCATGCACCACCAGTATCAATGATACCTTTTTGTTCATATATCTGACTGCCCTACCACGGCTCTGGAGAGGTAATTCCTACAGCAGCGTGAATAATAACAACATTGTTATGAGGTAAAATTGTCGTTAGTCGACTAAGATTGCATTTCAAGTAAGGTCTAAATAATGGTGTTTTTAAGAACACAAACCAACTATTGTTAACATTAATCACAAGTTATGGAATTCCCTTATATTAAGAGTGGTGTCTAGGACTCTAGGAGTGTGTTTTACCCCTAAAAAATAATAGTGCATCAAAGTAGACCCATCCCATCTTTGTAGTGTTGCATGAATACAAAGGTTAACAATGTCTAAACAAACGACATAAAAATTATTTACAAAGAAAAGCATACCTTTGCAAGCGCCATACGGACCGTTGGATGAGAACACAAGCCTAGATAAGTTTTCGCAACGACCCTGGTGGTTTCATATTTCCATTACCTCCTATAAAAATCACAAGAGCCACTGTCTTTCAATCCAAAATTTACTCTAACTATCTAAAAAAGAATGAATGGTAACTTACCAGAGCTAAGAACATTATGAACCTGGAAAGTGAATTATGAGAGTTGAATTTCAACTGAAGAACGGTCCCATGATTGTAACCCATCGAAAGTCTTGAAATTTTTTTCATGTGTAGTTGTTGTTGAGACTGAAATGGATTGGAGTGAACGAAGTAGATTAAGTGTATCTAGTTTAGATACTGCTTTCTCTACCAACGTGTCACAAGAAGAAGTCATTTTCTGAGACAAACAAAACTAAACCGATTATAGAAACTGATATGAGAAACCAATTTAGAACACCCCCAATAATTTAAACAACAACAACAACAACAAAAAACTAAAAAACCAACAGAAATACACAAACCTATTGTAACATCGAGAACAACAACAATACATGTATAGAATTGAACAATAACGACAATCCATTCAAGAAAATCATAGAAAATAAATAAAAGAGGCGATCACTGTTAAACTTACCAAGTTCTTGAAATCAAAACAGTGAGAAAGTTCAAGTAGATAGTTTTTTCTTCTTGCGAGGGAGAGGGAGTGAGATTTGGAGAGACATGTGATATTAGAAATGATGTCTGGTACCAAAATGAGAAAAAGCTTCCATCCTCAGCGCTTAGGACCGAAGTGCGTCCAAAGCGGCTGAGGACCACACATTTAGTATCCACATCAGCATTTTCACACAAAAACAAAAAATACCAAATGTGTGGTCCTCAGCCGCTTTGGACACACTTCGGTCCTAAGTGCTGAGGATGGAAGTCTTTTTCGTACCAAAATAAAGCAGGGAGATTTGAAGTGAAGAAAATAATAGCTTCGTATGCTCTCTCTAGCCTTCTCTTTTTCCATCCTTTCATGCTCTCTCCAATCCCTTCATATTCTTAACACCCTAATAATTAAATTAAGTGACTAATTAAATGATATTTATGGTGCGTATAGTTGGAAAAGAATGGGGTGGATTTAGATTTTTAATGTAGGACCACATAGAATGACCGATTACACCCATTCAAAAGGATTAAATAATACTTCAATCCAAGGACATAATGGGTACATTAAATTAGTAGAGGGTGAGAAACACAAAACAACCCTTCTAAATATTAGATAGGTATTTGATTTAATTAGTCATCCAGGGGTATTATACATAAGAAAAATACCCGGTTGAATTTAAGGGTCCATAATAGTTATAGGAGATACAACTAGTAGAGATTCTCTTATAAATAGGAGTTGCATATATTGTGTGGGGTCTCCTAGTAGTAGCGGAGTTTGTTAAAACCTAACTAAAAGGAGAAAATATAGGATATATAAAAGGAGAACAATAAATTGGTCCCAAGGCCCATTTGAGAGTGAAAATCACTCACAGAACCAACGTTTTTTTTAATCACTCTCAAGGACAATTTTCAGGTGTAAATAACTCGGAAAACCAATTTTCGAGTGAAAATAACTCGTAAAGACAAATAGCCCAGATTTGAAATAAATATTTTCCAATTTCACTCTTTCAGTCATTTTGCTATGAACAATAAGTGTTCATACCCTTATGTTGATATATGAACATTGATTGCTCATACCCAAATATGTTAACGTATTTCATGCAATATGTTGAGGCATGAACAATAATTGTTCATAACCCATGTTGAGGTATAAACAATGATTTTTCATACTCCAATATGTGTTCTTACTGATCATACATTTGTTGAGGTATTGTCATGGCAAAAATTGAAGCAAAACAGATCTACCCAGACACTCTTAAAAATCTACCTTCTGAATATCACAACCCACAGAATGACACACACAATTGAATGATAATGATAATAATGGGATGGTTTATTTGGATGTTTGAGATTGAACCACTTTTTAGTTCGGTGGCTGCCTACATACCCTAGAGGGATCAAGCCTCTAAAAGTCTACGGAGTATAGAGCTATCAATGTAGTTCTGTTGCTGAAAAACTCTTCAATATGTAACCACCCGAAAACCTAGAGAATCTCTGAATCTAGATCCTTATCCCTAGTTTTTCAAGTACATTGAATAGAGTCAAAGCCTCCAGATTCTGTGGGATCCGGCTGGGCCTTGTTTTCAACTGATTACGGGCTTACAGTGAGGCTTGGGCCACATGACATGTTGTGCCATGGCTACAAACCAGGGCTAAGCCTGCAGATATGAAGGATCCAGTCTGGGTGCCATGTCTAGAGAACATGCCTAGCTGGTCCATAGAGACGTTGTGCTGCTGGGCATTTTGTGCCCTGGCTACGAACCTAGGCTAAGCCTGCAGATATAAAGGGTCCAGTCTGGGTGCCATGTCCAGAGAACATGCCCAGCTGGTCCATTGAGACGCTGTGGTGCTGAGCATTCCATTGAGCTGGATGTCCCATTGCACACAATCGATCCAACGAGGCCACAAAATAGGAGGATCAAATAATGTCATGTGGACCATTTTTGAGGGTCCACACATCGCCCCATCTCTGTCATGCGGAGCAGCCACGTGGTAGAGAAGAGAAAAATAATCTGAAAATGTTGCTTTCAAACAAGCATGTCAGCACTGATATACCTGAGAGTGTTGTTATACATACGCATGATGACTTGGCGATTTCGGTGGCTGGAAATGAAATAGTTGTTTCCTATGCTCAGCTACAGTACGGTTTGAGACTTCCCTTGGGGAAAATGATGTCCAGATTACTGAATTGGTAAGGGCTTGCCCCTGGGCAGATGATGATCTTGTTCAATTTAGTAACGAGCCCAGTTCGCTATATCCGTCAGTCTTATGACATCAGACTTGGAACAACGGAGATGCATCTTATGCTTAGGCCTAAGAAAAAGATTTTGAAGGACATTCCTTTCTTCATAGTTGACTTTGTCTCTTCGGATAGGAAATTTATACATCCCCCTACTCATTACTTAACATGGCATACACCAGTCTACAAAGTTTGAGGCTGGGCAGGCCGCAGAACGGATGTTCCAAATAATTTCTCAAGTGAGCTCCTTAAGAAATTATTTTCTTCTTCCATAGTTTTCTTTGTTCTGCAGCTCAATTTAGTTCTTTCTTTAACAGATACTTGGATTTCTGATGTTGTGGATGATGTACAGTCGGCTCACTCTGTCCATGTCTCTGGTCACTCCGGTAACCACAGAGTGAGAAACAATTCTGTAGATAATTGCTCTGCTAAAAGAGTTAGAAAGGACCCTTGTTCCGATTCGGTACCATTTTCACTATCTTTTCAGCATGCTGAGGAGGTCTTGATTAAGTCCTCCACCCTTTTTCATGAGGCTTGTGACGAGGCTGAGCTAGAACTTCAACGTTCACGGGACCATGTTACCACTTTGTTGGAAGAATGCCATCGACTTAGAGAAACACTGACTGCTCGTGATGAGATGATTGCGCGTCTACAGACTTAGAGCTGATTACTTTAGTTGATAAGCTCAGGGAGTCCCAGAATGTTATACAAGCTATGGAGAGTGACCGATGTCTAAGTGAGGAGAATACAGGTCATGTGGTGCAGGAAAACTGACATCTAGTTGAAGAGTTGCGCCTGCTCAAGAATCGTGTTACAGACTAGCCAGCTTGACATCTTGCTTTTCTTATTATGTATCTTCCGTTTATAGTTCGGATATTTTGAAGGCTCTCGCACTTTAGTTATCTTGAATTACCATGACGTTGCCTGTAAGGCGAAGCCATGAACTTTTTTGAAATGAAAAATCTTCAACAGCGGCTTGGCAATAAAATAGAACTTGAAAAGTATTGGCGTGAATATTAGCGAAGCTATATACTACCCCCCCCCCCCCCCAACACTACATGTGGATACGATTCACATGCAGTGTTGAATAAGAAAGTTTAATTTGGGTATACTGGTAAAATTGAGTATTTTCACCAGTATAATGTAAAAAGCAATAGAATTGATAAGGAATTGACGTTTGGCGATTCACCAATATTCTGTTGTAGAATAACTCGGTTGAATAGATACAACCGGTGAGAATGTTGTCATACTCAGAATATATATTGAATGACAATGGCCTATATCTCTAGAATAACCCGATTGAAGCGTAATCGGACTGAGCAGTTTTGTAGTAACGCTCAGATATAAATAAGTCTATATAGTTGAACCCTTGATAGTGTTATCATAGACAGTTTCAGAAAAGATTATCCCAGTTAGCCTGAAGCATAGCTAGGCTGAGCTTTTTTGCTATGAAGCTCAGAGATGATGTTAATGCACAGAGTTTGATTTTATACATATTGTCTTCGGTTTAGAGGATCAATGTCATACAACCGTACCAAGCGATGTTCTCTATCCAAACTTGGCGGTGCCTCCAAGGGATAGATTGTATCCAGCACTTGGGTTTTTAAAGTCCTAAAAGTTTAGAGTTACCTAGTTCACAAATAGGACCGGGCCAGAAGGTTGACGCCATTTACTCGGACCAACGCACAGTGCGCTTCTGTATGTTGGCTTTTTGAACTTTGGGGATTTGTGTTTCACGCCGAAGCCATGCAAGAGGATCAAAGCCATATACTTGGACCCGATACTTTAGTCGTAAGGGACATTTTTCAAGTCTGACGCGCTCACAGCACTTTCCTTATCCCCGGCCTCAGTCAATTATAAGGATTTGAACAGGCAAGAGGGACGCTCTAGTCTGTACCAAGCTAGACAATTTATGCCATTCAGCTGGGCTTCAGAGTGTGCATGAAGTATTCCATGCACTTCCAAGTACAAAATGTTGGAGCTTGAAATTTTTGCAAGTAAAAATGAGGCTTTTTCACTTAACCGGGCATGCTGAGCATTTGAACCTGGTTTTGTAAAGCTGATAGAGATTTGATCACAAAGTCCTCTATACTAGCTAGGTTCTCTTAGGTTTGAACTTGCAGAGTGTCTAGTTGGAGGGGTTAACCACCAGTCCGAACTTGACCAGGCGTTGTGCGCTTGAACCTGGATTTCTGTAGTGTAGCCGCGCTCGGGTTATCAAAATGTACCTCTACATACACCAATGTTTGATTTCGTGTATAGTTCGTTACCCATTCATGCATTATTTTCTTGCAAAAAAGTCCACAATTAGCTAAAAGTGTAAAAAAGATTAACTTAGTGGAGGTGTGGAGACGTGGTATTTTTCAGTTAAGTATTTACAATATTTACTAGTTGTTAATATTAGATTTTCTCTTATAAATAGGAGTTGCATATATTGTGTGGGGTCTCCTAGTAGTAGCGGAGTTTGTTAAAACCTAACTAAAAGGAGAAAATATAGGATATATAAAAGGAGAACAAGAAATTGGTCCCAAGGCCCATTTGAGAGTGAAAATCACTCAAAGAACCAATGTTTTTTTAATCACTTTCAAGGACAATTTTCAGGTGTAAATAACTCGGAAAACCAATTTTCGAGTGAAAATAACTCGTAAAGACAAATATCCCGGATTGGAAATAAATATTTTCGATTTCACTCTTTCAGTCGTTTTGCAATGAACAATAAATGTTCATACCTTATGTTGATGTATGAACATTGATTGTTCATACCTAAATAGGTTAACATACTTCATGCAATATGTTGAGGTATGAACAATGATTGTTCATAACCCATGTTGAGGTATAAACAATGATTGTTCGTACTCCAATATGTGTTCTTACTGATCATACATTATGTTGAGGTATGAACATTGATTGTTTGATCATACCCCAAATAGGTATGAACTAACAATGATTGTTCATACCTCATGTTAGTATGAACAGTGATTGTTCATACCCCAAATAAATATGAATACTTATTGTCCATACTTCAATAGGTGTTCTTACTGATCATATATTACGTTGAAGTGTGAACAGTGATTGTTCATACCCCAAATAGGTATGAACAATAATTGTTCATATGAACAATGAGTGTTAGCTCATGTTGAAGTATGAACAGTGATTTTTCATACCCCAAATAAGTATGAACACTTATTGTTCATACTCCAATAGGTGTTCTTACTGATCATATATTACGTTGAGGTGTGAACAGTGATTGTTTATACCCCAAATAGGTATGAACAATGATTGTTCATATGAATAATGAGTGTTAGCTCATGTTGAGGTATGAACAGTCACTAGAAAAGAAGTCACTTTACCCGACTGACGGTGAATGTCGCCAAAGGTATTACCCGACAGACCAAAACTACCGCACGACCGTCAGAAAATGCTCGGTCGGCATAGGTTTCTGACAGTTATGAACAGTCAAAACAGGCAGTCAGGGTTGATGATCTTTGCCGACGGATATTCCCACTGCTTTAGACCATCGGGTATTACTGCTGCCAAGAACCGTCGGATATGGACTGCTGTTGTTAAATGTCGGATATGCCTGCTGTCACTAGCCGTCGGATAGGACAACTGTTATAGGCCGTCGGATATACCAGTTGTCACTAGCCGTCGGATATACCAGCTGTCACTAGCCGTCGGATAGGTTTACTACTAGACAGTTGGTATCCGTCGTGTATTAGTTTTTTGTTTAAAAAAAAATATTGGTTGCAATAATTCTTTAAGGTATCCCAATCCCAACACTACATTCTTTCTCCTCCAATTACATCTTGCAGGTTCCCACTCAAATGCTACAAGCGCCAATATATTCATAAAGAAACAATTAGAACAACAAAATGCTAAAATTAAAAGTACCCTGCTAAAAAACATTGAATAGTTTGTGACTTGCATGACTACAATAATCTTGCCTAACATGATTGTTCAAAGGAGAAACAGGACTCCAAGCTAAGATAGGAACAATATCGGGGCAAAATTTAAATTTAAGACCGAACAAGAAATGTAAGAGTGAACAAACAACCCTTAATGTATTGCTAAAGCTATTCCAATAACTTACAAGGAATGATTTTACTAAAACTAACATTTACAAAGTATGAAATTAAATCTAAGACAACACTCACCCTATTTCACATAGCAACCATCAGAATGTACATTTCAAACTTCTGTACGGAGAAAAAAGACAAAGAAAATGAAGTTGTTGACACCCTATTGAAAAGCTTTGATAATAGTATAATACTAATCCTACAGAAAGCATGCACGTACACCATTTCTCCTCAACAAAACGAGCCACTGCAAGAAGCTTGTATCCAGCAATGTTCTCTATTGCAAGGTTGATAAGGGTGACAATAACCCCAGTTAGCAGGCCAATAAGGAAAGCCAATGTCCATTTTAGGAAAATATATTGCAGAACTTTGATTCTTGATCGACTCCTCCAATCATGCTTGAAGAGATCATTCTCATTGATCCATATCTGCTCCTGGTGCGACAATGTTGAACTTGGGGTCGAAGACATTAATACCATGGACAACTCGATAGAGTCTGGGGAGTGTAATGGCAGTATGCCTCTCATACTGTCCAACAATGTCCTGGCTGTAAGAATTTAGAAGAAAAAAGGTCAAATATTAGGTCTAAAAATTAAAAGACCATAAAGTTAGTACGCATCTAGTGAACATACCTTCCAACAATCTCCTGGAATGTACTAGTGATGATGAAATCTGTATGGTTCATGGCATATAAATCAGCTGTGAACTGGCATGAGAAGTGGTATTTCTCTTCAAAGTTTTTCTAGTATATGTCAGAATCATGATACTTTGTTTTCTCAAGAGCATGGGTAATGGTGCACTGCAGAAAAATACAGACAAAGAAAAATCAGTTTCTTAGAGTGCATGAAATGGCAATGAGAAAATGGCTTTGAGCTACCAATAATTCTTCTCCAGTTACCTGTGTGACTCCTAATTTATTTGCTAGTAGAGATGCTACTAGATTTCCATCATTGTAGTTGCCAATTATCAAATCTGGCTTGCCCTGTATCTCTCCAGCAATTTCATTTGCAACATCCTGACAGCAGGTTAGAAGAAAGGTTAAAACTTGTGACAGAACTTTTGTGACTGGATGAGATGAGCATAAAAGAAAGTCTAACCTCAGTGAATGTCTCCAAGTATGGCCATACTTCAAACCTTGAAATCCATTTGCGGAGAATTCCTTTCTTAGTTCTGAAAAGAACTAGGAGAATATGTGAATGCTCTGTACCGTAAACTTTCTCAAGACGCTAATTGCAAGTCGTCCCTACTGCATCAGGTAGAAGACGCGCCACCTGGATTCAAATGCACAAATGAGAATCAAAAAGAACAAAAAGGTATTAATTAGCATTATATCCAGATAAGTGTCTGAAATATTACAATGAGTATTCGGGGTACAATATCCAGTCCTTGCTGCTTAATGCGAAGAAGCATCTCACACTCCAAGGCACGAACTTGATCCAAAATATAGACGACCTGAAGTTATTCCAAAAGCAGAATACGTATATAAAAAAACCAGAATCTAAGATGAGATCATACTGCAATCAAATAAGAATATTGCCACCAGTGTCAGGATAGCCCAGAACATCCGCTTGAGCAAAGTAGCCATGCGGAGATAGAATAAGAACGTTGAAAACCATTGGTACCCTCCCAAGGAACTTTTCCAAGGTACAGGGATCAGGTGCTTCAAGAAGATCCAAGAGCAAATGAATCATCTCCTGAACACGCTCAACAGTATCACCCCACCCTTTCTCTAAACCAATCTCTTGGAATCTATATTCAAACTGTGAATATGGAGTATCCGGGGGAAGCGCAGTCAGATAATCCACAGCCTTCCTCAAAACCGATTCGAGTACATCAAGAGTATGCACTCTGTCATTCAGCATCGTTATCTGTAGAAAACCATCAACAATAATATATATGTTTAGCTACAAATGTGCTTCAATTCAAACCACATTAATTTAATTTATCTGGCAAATAAGTACCATCTCAAGATCATATTTTAAGTAACATTTTCATATTAAAATGGAGAATACTCCACCTGATTCAGCTATTTCCAAGAAACCAAAGACTTACAATAGAGAGAAAAAACAAAACAAGAACAGAGAACTACAAGGGCTTGAAGTCGTGAAGAAAATTTACCTTTCCCTTGTATTCGTGAGTGCGGAGAAAATCAAGCATTGGTTTCAAACTATCTCTACCATGAAACATTTTTGCAGAGAGATGTCGGTTAAGGAACTCCACACCATTGCCTATAGACTTGGAAAGTGTTGGACGCGGAAAAGAAACATTAAATGGCTCAAAGTCCAATTCAAGCACATAATTATCTTTGTGGCTGCATTAGAGTAGGCAACACTCTTGGATATGAATATTATCGTATATGCTAACATAAATAGATATCGTGAAAAAACTAGTATTGCCAGGTTTGAAGTTACCATCCATTCACAAGTTCTTCTTTGACCTTCAGATATTCAAAAGCAGTCAACTCTTCAGCAGCCAATGCATCAACATTCACTCTAATATATTCCCAGACTCCAGGCCTTGGACCGATATTCAAAACAGTCAACTCTTCAGCAATGCATCAACCCAAGGAGACCTAAAAGCAATGGCTTCCTACACAACAAAATTTGTCTCATTAAGTCATAAGTCGAGAATAGCACAACATTGTTTATGCTATATTGAGCTCACCTGTGTACATTTTATAACTTCTCCAAATACCCCATCAGTAAGTTTTTTCCTTTCATCCTTTGCTATTGCTTCAACTTCCTCCAAGAGGTGATGAGGCTGCAAAATTCCCTTTCCGCGGCTCTCAATTCTACATATACACACAAGACAACAGACCAACAGACTGTTCATTACATTTGATCTTTTCATATACTCAAATGTAGTGGATTAAGCAAAAGGCCCCTACTGTATATGCTTTTACCCGGAGATCAATTCATCTTATGATCATAAGCTTCAACATACTACTTTAAGCTTCAAAGAGTTTTGATTTGCCAATGCAAGAAGTGAAACCAAAATACAAATAGTACAGGGAATAGTTTCTGGAAAAACAGAACATATACCTTGAGAGAAGGATCAACAATTCATTACGGGATGAGAGAAGAGCTTCATCCAAGCTCTCAAGAAGGCTATGTATGCGAGTCAGTGAACGTTCCGCCATAACTCAGAATCTCAAACTGCAATAAACAAACGACACTAAACTTGGTATCATGAAAAACCCATAATCCAAAACTTCATATATGATGATCAGAGTTTACTAGAATGTCATAAAGAACCTTTAAACCACATGGTTATTCTCATAGTCAGAAGCCGACTACCAAACTTTCACTAGCCTAGAAAATTGGACTCTGTACACATTCATCACCATAAAGAATAAAAAAGTGGAGACGCATACATATACCCCTAAAGAAATGGTGCAGAACAGACAAAGATGAACGTGCACCGCATGTATATGATGCCAACAGACAAATAACTCCTACACATAGTTATTAATAACTATTAACTAAAACAATTTCCCAATATGACAGGAAAGTTGGAAACAAGAAACTTTGGATCAATAGACATTCCAACTTGAAAATTCAACAAAAATAAAGAATATTAACCACGCAACAAAGAATATCAACAGACAATGGTTGACTAACGCAAAAGGTAAATGAAAGAAGCAGTTGCAGACACATGGATATGTAAAATTAAACTTGAAAGCAATTCCTGGATATGTTACAAACCATTATAAAAAAGAGGCCCAAGAGAAGGCCATGGTATCGAGCTGATAGGGTTATATACTAAAAGCATTACTTTTGTATTAACTCTAATTCTTTATATTTTGAATGAGAATCATATAGGCAAATATTATGCATATTATATATTGGTTATATGCATGTGTCTAATACTTTATGTTGTAGATGATATGGTGTGTGGTGACACACAGAAGATCATATCATCAGTACTTTATACGTGAGTAAGGATTTGAAAACTACACCGAAACGAGTTATTCGTATCTTTAGACCGTAGAAGTGTAGAGATCAGTATATACAAATAATGTTTGGTTTTTTTGGGAGTATAAGTAAACTTCGAATTTTCTTTCCTATTTTCCCGTAATGAGGCAAAGTGTTTTACAAAAGGTGGAGTCTCTTGAAGGCTCCAAAAAATAAAGCCAAGAGTATAGCTATAATATATATCTAAGGATTAAGTATTAAGTATAACCATCTACCAAGTGGTTGAAGCCCCTAAAAGCTTGCATAATTTACGTATACAGGTTTTATCACTTGGTTGTTTTGGGCTGACGAATTTTGTTATTGATTTCTCTCAATCTATATCAAGTTACCAACCTATGTTTAAGTGTTATATTCATGTGCTTCCTACTATGTTGGATGAAATCGAGCTTTATTTTGGCTTTTAGCTCAAATTACATCCAAAGCTGAGATGAAACTCAGGTGGATGGTTAAAACTTTTGTGTGATGGGTTGGATTTGGAGTCAACTCAATAGCAACCCATCTATACATTAACTTGGGCCCAAGATGAGCTTATAAAAACTGTAAGGTAAATCTAACACAAAATACAAATTTCTTATACAACCCATATTGTAGCATTCATGGACATGTACTAAATTTGGTTGCTCTATCAATGTCTTGGTCATTCCGTTCCACACCAAGACCAAACAATGAGTCATAAACCTATAAGCTAAAGCTGATCCAAGAATAATATAATAAATGTCCAACAAAGAAGCTGTCAATCCCTTATTTGTCTGATTTTCCTTAGTGTCAATTCCTTATTTGTTAGATTTTTCCTTAAAAGTCTCATATTTTTTTTAGAATTAGCCCAAGTACGTGTTTAGCAAATATTGGAGACTCTGTGAAGGCTCAAAAAATAGAGCCAAGAGGGTATAGCTATAATATATATCTAAGGACTTTCTCTTTAATTGGGTCGGATTAAAATTAAATCAATCAATTTAAAAAAAAATATATAGGGCTATTTAGCTTTTGGGCCACTTTTTAATTGGATAATTTGCAGTTGGTCACCAATTGATCGTTTATTTGCATTTGGGCCAAAATTGACGGTTGACTGTGTTGACTTTGAGTTGACCATCTTGTTCGATCCATCTATAATTTCCTATTAATGGCTAAAATGCCCTACCCATGCCATACACGTGACTTACTTGTAGACCAAACACAAATATTACTATTAACAGTATAACCAAATACTAAAAATTCCAAATAATAGTCAAATACTTGACAAAATCTAAGATTTGATTCAATGGCCATATAAGAATCTTTTTGTGACCACAACTTAACCAACTTACATCATGCATCTAAGTCAAGTTAATTAACATGCACACTCAAATACGACCCAAAAGTGAGGGGTGGAAGTAAAACAAAATGCATATTATTAATTTTTGCATAATTACACGAATTAAATAGTCTTGATCATTACACATATATTTTTTTTTGTAGTAGGAGCAAAACAAACCTTCACGAATATTATTATGAACACATTTGGGGTTGTCATAATTCAATTGCTATATTTAAAGATTTTAAGGTACGGTGTTTGCTTTTCATTAGCTTTTATACTAAAATAATTGTAAGGTATTATTCAAATTTGACTATCTCAAGCCTAAATTTGAACAAGATTCTTACATCTATATAAAGATGACTGATTGCATAACACCAGCTCGTATGATTTATTACCAGTGTTAGTCATGGGGTTCAACAATAATCTATTGTTGATTCAATCGCTATCATTAGGTATAAACTATAATATAATAAAAGTTTGTAAAAGAGATCAAGTAAATATTTGAGTAGCTAGTTTATCCAATTAGAGAGTTTTAACTTTCAAGGAGGCGGTGGTGAGCTTATACTAATGGGAGAGGTGGAAGAATATAGGGGTATAATAGATGTTATAACTAAAGCACTATGAATTTCTACTACAGTCACTATTCCTCACTATTGTAGTCACTATTCCTCTCTATGCTTCGCACCCTCTCACCCTCTGGCACAGCCTCCTTGGAATGAAAAAAACCTCCTCTTTTCTCTCCTACTCTCTCTTTATACTGTTGTCATCTATCATCCCAGCCTTCCACCTGTACTTCCATCTCGTGGACCTCCGTATCCCACATGTAGGGTTTCCGTACCGTCATTAAATGTCCACGACCCGATCCTCTGCAATGCGTCTCTGAACTTTATGCCGCTTTGGATTCCTCCTACCGCAGATCTCATATATATACCCCGGATCCCACCACTACAATAGATAATATAATTTTTTAAGAATGAGTTTATAGACGTAACAATGAGAGAATATTAACACTCTAAAATTATTGTTTAATAGTACCAATAACATAAAATTGTACACCCCAATTAGTATTCAGCGGCTAATTTGATATCAATTTAGAGTTGGCTATTATATTTAGGGTCAACTACTAATTACATGAAAAATGCATCATAATTAGAGCATACAATTAGAATTAGAACAAATTTAGGTTTTTTTATTAAATGCTTGAGTCTTACCTTAAAATTAGGATTTGGCCTCCACACTTTTAAGTGTAAATTAGAGTTTGGTTGTAAAGGTAAATGTGTCAATATATAAAAATATAGATGGGCAAATAAACACCAATTAAAAAATGACCCAAAAGCTAAATAGCCCAATCAATTATATATCCACGTTGTCACGCACGTGTGCATCTCTCTCTTCATATTTTAGTTTTTTATTTTCCAAAGATTGGATTTTTACACAATTGGAAGAAGTTCTTCATTATCTCTCTCTCTCACTCACTCTCTTCGAGAGAGAGAAATGGAGAAGAAACCAAATGATTTCTCAAAAGATTTCATGATGGGTGGGATGGCAGCAATAGTATCAAAAAGTGCAGCAGCACCCATTGAAAGAGTGAAGTTGTTGTTACAGAACCAAGGTGAAATGTTAAAAAGAGGACAACTAAAGAAACCATATTTGAGTATTGGTGATTGTTTTAAAAGGGTATTGAGAGAAGAAGGTTTCTTGTCTTTCTGGAGAGGAAACCAAGTTAATGTCATTCGTTACTTCCCTACCCAGGTATATTTTTTTACTGTTCATATCCCTTGAATTATTTGTCCTGTGTTTTTTTTTATAAGTGGTACTGTATTTATGTTTTCATTTTACGAATATTTAAACTTTGTTATAAGTGCACATTGTTACTAATCAGTAGAGATAAATAATATCATTCGGAAGGGTGTTTGTTGAAGGAAACCCCACAAGAACACCTCTTCTTCAGAATATATTAGACTCCCATATAAATACGAAATGATCCAAGTAAATATAACTATGGTTATTCCAAATTTTAGACCACAATAGTAGAGAAGTATAGATGACCATGGATTGAAAAGGATATTTGAAGTTTTCTAAGTGCACTTGTTTTTCTCAAGCCAATCCCCCCCTCCTCTCTCTCATAACAACGAAAGAAATCATTAACGTGGTTACTGCCAAAGAGAAAGCGTTGGCACCACAAAGCTATTAGCTCTTTTGTCAAACCTGTTAGGCCAATAGAAAACAACAAGATGAGGATCCTTAAGTGCCATAAAATGCACATATTGCTTTTTGATAATCTCCTGTGGAAGCTTCTTATTGACCTAAACATGAACAGAAATGCTGGATAAGTTTGAATTGTATGTTGAAAATGTAGGTTTAGGCTGGGAATATAAACCAAAATGGAATGATATTAACAACTTGGAACTTTCAGATTTCAACCGTTTCATAATGATCCTTCTTCATATGGCTTTGGTTGGTATTTTTTCAGCATTTGATGCAAATGTATATCAGGAATCAATCAGAACGCTTATTTTGTCTTTTTTAAGAAAAAACACATTAAGAAGCTGAGTCTGTGTCTTGAGTCGACAGTGCTCCCATGTTGGAACATCCTTTTAACTGCAGTTTATTTCCAGCTCCCTACCCAGACTATATCTAATATATATTACTGTGGAAAAAATCACTGGGGCAAGCTAATGCATGAACTCTAGGTGTTTGTCATCCACAGCCTATGTCTTACTTTCATTTCACACATGAACGTGTCATTTGATGGGTTTGTTCCATGATCTCCAGGACCAGAACTTAAGCCAACTGAATCTGTCTCCGAGCAACAAGTCTACCTCATTTGGAAATAATTGAATGAGTGTTAACAGATCCAGAAGATATGTCAAATGAATGGATCGTTGAGAATTGAACTTCACTTGTTCTTCGTTTGCACTTTTGGTATATATAATAGGTAGGAGTGTAGGGCCTTCCATGGTAGTTTCATCATCAATGCTATGTTCCAAATAGAATCTTGCCTTTGAATTCCAAAGGATCTAAACAAAATTCGGTAGAAAATAACATCATTACTATTATGGTATGAGCACAAGAATTTTTGGCAGTATAAATTTACAACAACTATAATTTTTTGTCTGCAGGCTTTCAACTTTGCATTCAAAGGCTATTTCCAGGGCATCTTTGGACACTCAAGAGAAAAGGATGGTTATGTGAAATGCTTAGCTGGAAATGTAGCCTCTGGTAGTGCTGCGGGAGCAACTACTTCATTGTTTCTATATCACTTGGATTATGCTCGCACCAGACTGGGTACTGATGCAAAGGAATGCCCAATCAATGGTCAACGACAATTTAAAGGTTTAATAGATGTATACAGGAAGACTCTGTCTACTGATGGGGTTGCTGGTCTATATCGAGGATTTGGGGTTTCAATAATAGGAATCACTATGTACCGCGGCATGTACTTCGGGCTTTATGACACATTGAAGCCAATCGTTCTGGTGGGGTCATTGCAGGTAATTAATTTACTATAGTTCATCTGCGGTACTGCTAAATAAGATGATAGTCCAATTATCGAAGTGTTCTAAAAGAAATGGTTGTCTGTGAGCAAACTTTATATCTTCAGGACATGTTCCTATGCAGGTAGAAGAGCCAATTCTGTTGGCTCCACCTTATTGTAACTCTCAGTCCAAAATTTATTGCTGGATCTCTACCATCTGAATTTGTGGCATTCGTTGTATCACGAGATCGTTACTAGTGTGGTAGTATCAACACTAGCTGCTTTTCTTATTGCAGGGGAACTTCTTTGCCAGTTTTCTTTTGGGTTGGAGCATCACAACATTTTCTGGTGTCTGTGCTTACCCATTTGACACTTTGCGAAGAAGAATGATGTTGACTTCTGGACAGCCAATCAAGTATGATAGCGCATTGCATGCCTTTCGCCAGATCATTCGCCAGGAGGGTTTTGTTGCGCTATTCCGAGGAGTGACTGCAAACATGCTTGTTGGTATGGCAGGGGCAGGAGTTCTAGCGGGATACGATCAGTTGCACCGTATCACATACAGACGTGAGTATGGTTTCGATTCCCAACAGAGAATCTTGAAATGATGATCCCACCAAGAAGACAGCAAGGTTACACATCAACAGAAGGAAATGAAACATGGATGGCTGGAATTGGAATATGTTGATTTGTAAAGATTGAAACTTCTTCAAATAGGATACTGAAGCTTACAATTGTATAATCTGTAAAAAAAAAAAAAAAAAAGGTGGGGTTGTCTGATTTCATATTTTCATTACCTTTGAAATTGTTGCTTTATGTACAATCTAACATGGATAGTAAGAATATACCTGCTGTAGCCACACTGTAGGACTACTTTCCCCACCTTTTTATAGTAGCTTCAGTTGAAACACAGATATTTGGAGTTCTCAAGTATCCCTTCTGCTCGTGATAGGACTTTTGTTTCATCCTGGTTGTGCTGGGTCAAAATAATAGTAGAGTATATAGGAGGGAAGTTTGCCTGTTCCTCTGCATTTGTACCTTTCTATTCTCTTAGGTTTATATACCGGATTGCAAAGCATGCAGTATCTTCTCTGGAGTGAGTAACAATTATTGAACAGACAACCGAGGAAAGTATAACTTTGATGATCCATTTGAGTTTCTGGCATCTACTCCTGCTCATTTTGAATTTGTAGGTTGTGCTGATGTTCCATTCGCCCCTTGGGTGAGGCATCCTTGTTATAACGCCATTGGTTGTGTCTTCGTATATTTTGTCTTTTACGCCAATCCTATGTTTATACTGTCCAAATGTATCTCCAAGCATTCTTCCTTCTACCGATACTCATGCCACAATTTTGCAAGCCACAGTATCCTGGTAATTTGCAATTTGGTTTATGGTGATCCCGTTGATCGACTATTTCCCCACTTGGGCGTATGCTACTTGCCTGCTTCACAGAACCACCTTGCGAAATGGGTATACTCCAGTGGTGTGCCTTCGTTATCAAGTTATGTCTACCCATATTGATTCCTTCCCTGCTGTAACTCGTGAGACCCAGACACCACCTATAGGTTACCAAACAAAAAAGACACCACCTATATGGCATCAGGCTAAATTCTAATTGGACCATTGAGGCCAGGGTCTATGATTCGATGTCCTCGATCTGTTATCAGACCGGATTCAATTGGGCTTCGAGCCTGGCCCAGTCCATTGACAACCCTAATGTTGGGGCTAAAGGGTTGGCATGTCTAACTTCGGTTTCGTTTTTTGGTTGATGGTTTTTGTTTTCTGTGGTAGTGAGTTGTATAATGGAAGTATGGCACTAACAATGTGTTATTGTTGGTTTTGAGATGCATGTCATGACTCATGAAGTCATGAGTATGTAATAGTTTTGTCATGAGCGTGTGTAGCTTTGGAGTGAGCACTGTGTACATAGGCTTCTGCAATTTACCCGAAATGGCTCCTTTTCTGAATATTTGACCGTTAATGCCTACTCTAAGTAACCAAATAATGCTTCCAAAACTCCTTTAATACTTATAATTGCTGTCATTAATTACCTAATTAAAAAGAGAAATCATGCAATGGTTTCCTACTTGAGCAATTCAACAATGTTTCAAATTCAAAATAATTCATTTTCCCTTGGCCTTTGTCTCCATACATTTTTCGGTAGTTTTATCCACAAACATTGCCAGCGTCGAGAAGTCTTATTTTAGGTAGATCATGGAATTGTTGTAGGATTTGTTCCTAAAATTCAGTAACTATTAAATTGTTACTGTATTTTCTCTCTCACTCTCTCGAAAAATTGATTTATTCCTTTTATACATTTAAGGTGGTTTCCAGGAACCAACAAACTTATTTACCAGCCAGTTTCTTACCTAATTTAAATACTCAATCGACCATAATTAGCCACATATTTCTTACCACAAAAAGCTCCGTTTCAATTTAAATAAGATGATTATGACAACATAATGATAATAGACATTTTTACGAGATTACCCTCCATTATAGATACTTCAACACAGAAATGTGATGATATTTTAGGCATTTCATGTTAATAACTTAATATTAGATGCCTATTACAGAATGTACCTGTATTATCAAGATTCTAAACATTATTACAAAATCCCTTAATCATAAATGTTAGGATACCGGAAAACAGCTCAGCAATACATGGGCGTAAGCATGTTGAATTCACACATTTAAAATCTTATTATATTAGGTAATTTCAGCATAATCAGGTGTTTAAAACATACTAATATAACCTCGTGTTTACTAAATCATAACCTTCATTTTCAAAGTTCCCGCTCAACACTAGTGGCAGTGGGAAAAATAGTATGACATTAATTTTGATACCTTATTTTTTCTATATAGTTCTCAGAGGGACAGCCAGGCCAGTTTCTCTCTCACACCTCTCAATCTCTTGCTTTCATTTGGTACTTTGGCCTCTCATCATAGTAGAACTTGTGAGTACTGAGATAGTGACTAACATTGATAGAGTGATTGCAAATACCCTTTCTTTAGATGTTTTGTTGTTAATTATATTGCTGTCAATTTTTTGAACATTTTTTTTTGTTATAATGTTGTTCTGTATGTATGTATGCAGGTGTGGTGATAATGACCAAAGATCAAAAACAAAGACGTTCAAAGTTAGGGTTATTACCACCCAAGATTCCTTACTATGCACATAATATGCGTGCATCCAATAATACTAGATTGTTTCCAACATTCCCAGGGAGTTCTAATTTTGAGTTTGGCAACAGCAGCACCGCCAGCACTGGATCCAATAATGCTAGAGGGCTGTTTCCATCATTCCCAAATATATATAACTCTAACCTTAAGCTTGCTGGCAATAACAATGGATCCAATTATGCTAGAGAGGTGCTACCTTTATTCCCAGAAAGCTCTCGGTTTCAGTTTGCCAACAACAGTGCATCCAATGATGTTGGAGAGTTGTTTCCATCATTCCCCAAGAGCTCTAACTTGGAGTTTGACAACAACACTGCATCCAATAATGCTGAAGATTTGTTTTCATGTATCCCAAAGAGCTCTAACCCTGATGAGCTTGCTAAAAATAACAGTGGTAAATTGACTTCATCAGCCAGACCAAAGAAAGAATCTTATGGCGCCTCATCATCGTCATCCCAAGTTCCTTTTATAGTACCAGCTCTTAACCCTAAAAGCCACTGGGACAGAAAAGTAGATCCAAATCTTCCTCCTCAGAAGCTTAGACGGTAGAATAATTTTTCTTGATCTTTAATTTTGACTTATTAATTACGAATAAGTATACACAAATATGCTCTAGTATTGCAGTTCATACATTTATTATCTTTTTCTTTTGTTTATTTTTGCTTAGTATCTTTCTCAACCGAGACTCTGCAAAAAGGTCATGGCACCGGAAGGTGGACTATCAAAGAGCACTGGAAAAATATGTCGAAGATTCAGAGGTAAAAAGCAATCATATGTCAATGGTGTACGCTATAATATTAAGAAAACAAACTCTTATATATAACATATATTAATATTCTTTTTTTCTTTCTTTAACTATGTTTCAAACTTATAATTCTATCTGCAGCTAAAAGTATTTGTGCTGAAACATTATCTTGGCAAGGAAACGGAAAAACTTGTGATACTTAAGAACGAGAAGGATTCCATTATTTCAAAAATGTCGCTTGTAGAACAACATCGTATCATAGGAGAAGGTATAACTTCAAACATTTTCAGCAAGCTTAATTATTATTGACTCGTTGATCCCGATGGCATGGAAATTAAACAATAATAAGCTAGGGATGTACTTGTACATAATGGAATAATAACTTCATAAGTACAAATGTATTAGATTGAATTGGTTCAAGAACACATCTATCATAATATTTTTTAGGGTGAACTAGTATTACCCCCCACTAGATGAGCCAATTAGGATTTCCCCCCACTAGATGGGAAATTAGGGTCTCCCCCTAAATACACACAAAAAAAATTCGGTCAACTCATTTTGACTTTTTTTTTTTTTTTGTATTTAGGGGGGAGACCCTAATTTCTCATCTAGTGGGGGGAAATCCTAATTGGCTCAACTAGGGGGGGTGGTAATACTAGTTAACCCTATTTTTTATCAGCTTATATTCTGGGTTGACAATATAATTAGGTTCTAACTAGCACCACTATGTTGTAGTTGATACCTACCATGTTTGACGGAGACTTGGCTTCTAAAAAATTGATCAGCATCAAACATCTTTCTCATATGTGGTACCATAAATTTCTCATGTATCAAGGGAATCCTGGCCGGTCTTATAGTGCATTTCTCAAATACCTGTGCCATTAAGTATATCTTTCTGGTTGTACTGTCAACCAAAGTCGATCTGTTTGTATTTGCCACTAGTAAATGGCTAGAACAGGAAGAGGAGTAGTCATATTTTTTAAAATTTGCCCAACTAACCCTATATGCTACTACCCTTCCTCTATACACTTTGTACTCTTTAACTATTTCTAATATAAGACAACTTACTTAGAAAAAGAAGAAAAATGTTCTTATTTGTTATTTCACTCTGCGCGCTCTATTTTCATATAACTTCTAGTTCGAATTGTTTTGCAACTTCTCATAGTCCATTCTCAAATAAGTTCCCGATTGCTATCCGTTTATCTTTGTATTATGGCGATTCTCTGAGTTTTTCAAATATGGCCTTGGTAGTTTTTTACTTGCCCATATCATATTCAACTATCGGATACAATGTATTTGGATTTTTTTTTTTTTTTTAAAGAAATGGTTATGGGGTTAAGGCAGACCCCACCTGTATTTACTGCGAAAAGTTAAACCTTACAAGCCTCCTTAAGAGTTTGATCGTTAAAAGGACGCACACAAGACACAAGATCAAAAGGCTCTTCAGCCTTACATACATGAGGTGACACGTACACTAGACATTCACAATCTAACCTAGTAAAAAGGTTCTTCAGCCTTACATACATGAGGTGACACGTACACTAGTCATTCACAATCTAACCTAATAAAGTAGTGATAATTAAGAATCCTACTTTCTACGTACTCATGATTTCCTTCACTATCTTAGGATGATCCTTCCTAAGATGAGTACGAGCTTTCTCATAATTACAAAAGAAACTTTTGCAAGCACAACACACATAAGTGTGTCCAAGAGTTTCATCCCAAAGTTCTTTGGTGTAGTCCTCAAGATATCTCATTTTTTTGTTCTTGGTTAACGACTTCACCTTCTTCATCATTGCAAGGGTAGACTCTATTTCTCCTGAAGAATGCTCTTGGATCTTCTTGCTTCTTTTTGGCTTCACAGTAGTCCATTATTGGTTTTGATCCACTAATGACGATGCATACCTTGATGTGCTCTTAGGCAATGCAAGTGTTAGGGCCTCTATAAAAGTATCCCCAAACAACTCAAGTTCATTCTGGGAGAGAACATAATCTACATCCTCATTTCCAACAACTAACCCTTCATACATGTTTTTTCCTTTGCTATTCGGGCAGTTGTTTATTAAGAGGAGTATCCCTTTGCTGGTGACTATGGATTGGTGCAACCATATTACTTCCATCTCTTTGGTCACTAAGAACACCACCTTGCACCGTGCAGTAACTGTTTCCACATGTGTACATCCCAGTACACCAGGTGAGATCAATTGAATGTTACTTGAAGTTCCTCTTTGAGAAAGGGGGGCACCAGTGCACCACTTATACCTCTAGAACGTCCTCTTGTATTTGGATTTCAATCGTTATAGACATTATTTTGATCTTTCCTAATGTATGCAGTTATCAGATCGAATTTCATACATTATTGATCGCATAATTTTCCTCATCATAGACATGAACTAATATTGAATTTACTTTTAGTCTTTATATCAAATATCAATGCAAACTTACTTGTACCTTTGCATATAACGAAGTAATACTGGTATCATCACAGTAAATATCCTATCCTTAATACAAGAAAAGGAGAGACTCTTGGCATTATTGTATCAACGACAGATTCAAGAAAAAGAGCAGGAGCTAAACTTGGAGCTGGAGCATTTGTTCCTACTTGAACCAGAAGGTGATGATCCTAGATCCTCTATTCAACATTGCTAATGTATATAGATCAGATCCTCCAAAATTTCTATTCTCTAATTGTTTGGTAGGAAGCAAATAATGAATTCTGTTTTTTCATCACAGCAAGTGTCGAAAACAAAAGCAGAGAGGAGAAACTCTTGGCAGAAGAGGAACAAGAAAAGAATATTGAAGGAGAGCAAAGGCACTTCGAGGAGTTGGATCAGCTATTCATACCTGAATTAGCAGAAGGTGATATATGACTATCCTTTCTTTAACATTGCATTTTTTTTTCTCCTAAAGTTGATTAACTTACCACCTTAGCCGTTTTCTTTATTTTTTTTCATATGGATTTCAATGGTATCTCCTCAAATGAGAATTTCTATTCATATTGTACTAGCGTGCACTTTGATGAATAGGCAGCTTAATTTCACTTTTTTTTTCTTTTTAAATTCTGCTTCTTGTATAATCAATCAACTTTTGTAGTCAAGATATTATGACATAATTCCATTCTTAGCTTCCCTTTTATCTTGTATTGTACTTCATTTTGAGTTGTTCTCGTAGATGCTTTAGGTATATAGTGATACACAGATTGTTGGTTTGTTACTAGACTAGTTTACGCTGAAAACGTGGTTCTGTTCTTGGACAATAATTGGTGTAATCAAGACGAGTTTCTGTCATGTAAAACGAACTAAAACCTAATCGACTTATCCTGATATGATATCTCATCAGTTTTTAAGTTATATATACAATGTAATAATCTTACTAATTACACATTTGCATTGTTTGTTGCAGCAGGTATCGAATCCAACAAAGAAAAGAAAAGACTGGAGGAAAAGGAGCATGAGGAAACCCTGAAGGAGTTGGAGCTGTTTTTCATAACTGACCCAGAAGAAGATGATCCTTTTTTCAACTTTGCAAACGTAGATCCTCCAAACTTCATACTCTAAAATCATTTTGCATGAAGCAAAATGGCAAAACTTGAACCTGTTCGATCTTTATGCTGTTGTTCGTTGTTTTTGTTGTCATCTTTGTTAGTCACTATGTTTGTTTTCCTTCTCCCTTTTCTGCAGTTCAAACTGGGCCATCGTGCACCTATTTTATTCAAGTTAATTTTATTCTGCTATACACTTCTCTATTCACATAATTTATTACCTACTGGCTAGTGAATCATAGTCATAGATATTTACTGCAACACAGTAAAACTACTGATTGATCTCATCTCGGCCTTTTGGTCGGAAGAATATAGGGACTGATCGAGCAATCTGCATGCCACACCAGATAGGATTTGTATTGCCAGTACGAAAGAATTGGTTGAGTCAAGCATCACAGGGATCATGCTTACTGAAACACTCTTCACCTACATGACTATTGGAGTTCGGAGCAGGTAAGAGTTATATTGTCGTTTCATTCTCCATTAGGAATGTTAGGGAGCTACCCCTTTTATAAGGAATTTCGAGCTGTCTAAGCCTCTAAGGTGATCTAGAAAGAGAGTGAAGCCATCACTGCAGCTTGAGTTGCTTGGTTACTAGTAGAGCCACGCAAGCTCAACTTGTTTTTAAAACAAATCCAAAACCCTGTTCAGGAGCTTCTGTTTTGCAAACAGCAAGCTGGCCGATTAGGCGGACTCCAACCAAAATTTTATTGTAAATGAATGTAAAGCGAGCCATTAAGCGTTCATAGCAACAACTGTCCTTAACCTCAGTACAAACAAATTTTCCTATGCTTCGCCACACTCATCCTACTGATCACATCTTTTTTCTTCTCAGTTTTCCTAATTTGTCTCAACACTGCAATGTAGTATTGAGCAAGAAAAACACCACATTCTTCCAAATGTCATCCCTGAAGATAAATAATAGGCTTTAGTCAAGGTTCTCGACAATATAGGGAAACATTGTCCATGGTGAACTAACAAGAAGGTCTCCAAAATCCCACGCTATTACTAATCAAATCTAAGGTAAGTAGCATCAGGCCAGAGACTCCCACCTAAAATTCCAAGTGGGTCAGCTCCCTACAAATATGTTTTGATTCTGATAGCTCAAGCTAGGTGCGTGCCTAGATTCGCCTGATAGATGGCTGGTTATATTATTTTCTTCGGGAAAGGGAACTTTATTTAGTCGAATAAATAAATAAATTTGAATTACAAGAGGACATTAGATTAAAGATCAACATATATTAATTAGCTATTTTGACCTGAACTATAGTTGATTCCTTAGCCCTTGATTAGTTTTTATGGCCCATGGCTCAAAGCATCATGGGCATGGTTATTCCTAAAAGACCTGACATGAATCTGTCACAGACTTGTAGTCTTGTAGATCCTTCAGGGTTACAATATATCCAGGACTAATTTGTGAAAAAACTCTGTTTTGTCCATTTTTTTTCAGAGTTACTCTAACCTCACTTCACACATTTTGTGAAATGTATCTCGAGATTGCAGCAATAATGTAGATTTAGCATCATATCCATTAATCTCACATCCTCAAGATACTGGTTAAACTGATTTTATTATATATTAGGTTGCCGCGGATAAGGGACCGGATCAGGAGAAGCACAGCCTAGGCGTTTCATAATTTCTTCTGGTGGACTAAATCATGTCCTTTCCAAATATGAGGGAAATCAATTAATATGGAACATAAAAACCAGCTAGTTGTGGAAAGTGTGTGTTTTACATTTAATTATTTTGTTTCCTTCCTTTTTCTTTTCCCCTGTATAAATGCTCATGTAGGCAGAGCAAATTTATCATTTGGTGTTGTTTGGTGAGTAGAACTCGTGACTAACATAGTGTTTTTACTTTTTAGATCATTTTTTTTATTCCATTTTTCTTTGAACTGTTTTGTTGTTGATCAAGTTGTTCTCCGGATGCAGGTGTCTGTGGTAGCTAGTGAGAATGGAGGGAGATATGTATAGCCAGAGACTTGCAAAGTTGGACCTACCTCCCAAGGTCCCAAATACAAAGCTTACCCCCCAAGGATTAGTCAACTATTTAGAATCAAAGGCATCAGTTGCTGCTTCCTTAACATCAAATACTGCTGCCACTAACAGCAGAAACGATCGAAAAGTGGACGCTAAGCTTAAACGGTATGTATATATATAACTCTTTTGATTTGTGGATAAAAATAGAATAACATTATTAGTAGTAATAATGTATGTACATGTTTGTTGAATAATTGTTGTATGTGATTTTGGTTTGAAGCTTGTTTAGCAACCGAAGGGCCGCAAAAAAATGCTCGCTTAAGAAGGTCGCTCACATACAAGAGATGGAACGCAGAGTAAACCAAGAAGAGGTAAAACACAAATTTCAATTCTTTATGTTGATCAATTGTATTTTGGAAGAGTTTATAGCATACTTGTGCGTCTTCAACTTTGTTTTTTGCTTTCATTTTTACTTAGTTACTTTTTGGATGCCATATACAGGCTAGCATAGCTTCTCTCAAAGAAGACATTTCTGCGGAAGAACACCAGATGGAAATGTTGCAAATGGAGAACCATTTCTTGAGGAGAGAAATCTATTTTCGTGAAAGAGATATGGCGTACACAGAAGGTAAAAAAACATTTTTTCTGATTTTTAAAATATCCTGATCTCAGTTGATTGATTGAAAAAAGCATGACATTAGATTCAGCGATGTGTACTTAGAGTTTGTTTTAGGAAGAGGAAGTACGTAGAAAGGAGGTTGTAATGGTTTCTACTATCAATACAGTTTGAGGTCTGCCTGCTAATTAATCCCTAGCATTTTTCAGGAGAAAAAACAAATCATGCATAAACATAAGGAGAGTAGATGATAATAGGCATCAAGTATACAACATGAAACTTGTGTTATAAGTAAACCATTTCTAGATACAGCAAAAGTTCCTCTACTCTCCTTATAAGTAAACCATTTCTCGGAACAAGATGAAATCTCTCCCCATATGGGTGAAACTTGACTTACCAAAGCAGTTGTGGACTGGTAATGGGATTGATTTTGTCTCAAGTATTATTGGGGAACCCATTTGTATGGACAATGCCACGGCAAACAGGACACGACTTAGCTATGTACCAATTTGTGCGGTTGTTAATACAGATTTCAAGTTCCCTTCTTCCATTAGAGTCAACTTGGGCGATGGAAAAGAGGCAGATATAAGCTTGGAGTATGACTGGATTCCATCACTTTGCAAGATTTGTAACATTTTTGGGCATACTGATGCAAAATGCCACAAAAGCAAGGAAGTACAAGCCACCCAAAACCCGAAACATGTGAGGGTAAAACCAACAAAGAAACAACCACAAAGATGGACACCCAAGAAAAGTACACAAGGACGTCAAACAAGCTCCTTAAGAGATGATGGAGGTGCTCCCATCCTTGGGGATTGTGAGGTGACTTCAATTGTCGTAGTAGAAAGCCAACAATCTGCTGATGTACAAATTGAGCAGCATGAAAATGAACAAATGAGGATTGAAAACCCTTTATAACAAGAGCTCTATGGTCAAATTGTTCAGCATGAAATCACTAATGTGGCTTCTCCTACTTCTCAAGTTGCTGAGGTTGATGTTAGTTCTCTTATGGTCGTTATTCCAACTCAAGTTGATGTGACTGCTAACACAAATGTTGATGCTGCTAGAGCTTTAGCTACTAAGGTTGTAGTTGGTACACATAGAGATGTCGCACCAACTAAAGATACTCATCAAGATGTTGCTTTTGCACACATGAATGCTGAAATTAGTAATGTTGATTTGAATGTTGGTACTGTTCCAGTACTAGTGGATGTTGCTATAGTTGCAAATGATTCCCAGAACGTCATGATTGGTGAGCAGGCTTCTGCTCCCATGATGAAACAGCAAACGAGATATAAAGTACAACCTATCTCTCCACATGGTACAAGGTCGAGAGTTCAAAGAGAAACTTAAGCTGATGAGGAATGGACCACGGTTAGGTCAAAAAGAAGTAGCAAAGAACCCTCTCCAAGTGTGGTTAGGGGGCGCTTAGCTGGAGAAATTAGTCCTACCTTAGCTATGATTAAGCAGGCTTCCAAGACAAAATATAAAGGTAAAAATCTTGATGGATACATCAAGGAGATTTCAGATGATACTCTTGGATTAACATACGTTTGCGGTGAATGTGGGACTTTTTTCTACAATTTCGAGTATGCACAGAAACATCTAAGGAATGATCATCCAGTCTTAAGGGATAAACTTTTGTTTGGTGGCAGACATTAAATGTTTTTATGTTGTAAACTCTTTGTGTGTATACCCAAGTGGGTTATGTTCATGAGCTTCTCATGATTGTTAGGTTTAGAGCCTGGTATTATTGTAGTGAAGATTCTTCCTCTAATGATCATACTTTTAGGGAGGTATGTAACTCTTTGAAGTTTAATCAACAGGTAGGGGTCTGCCTCTAACCCCATAACTTTTTCAAAAAAATAAACCCTGCTATATATGAGAACAAGAAAGAAATCCTACACCTCGATGGCTTGATGGAGACAAACATAAAAGAAAAGGTGACTAGATTCAGACAAAAAATTTGGAAGAAGATTTCATTCATTCGACTTAAAAATTTTTGTGGAATGCTGTTATTTGAATTGAGGAAACTGATGCCATTTGAATGGAATATCCACTTAAAATCACTCTGTACTCAATATAGATAACTTTCTATGCCATGTGATCTAATTGATCTGTATTGCAACTAACACAATTACTGGATTGAACACAGCTTGTATCAGCTTCTTGAGCAAAGAAAAGGAGTCTCTGTCGCTGCAGGTATACAATGCACAGCAACAGCAACAGAACAATATCCAAAGAAGAACAGCAAAAGCTGAGTGAGTTGGAATTTTTTTCCATCTGAACTGCAACATGATCATCACCTTACTTTCGACTTTGCAAACATTAATTCTTCAGATTTCACAGTCTGATTAGTTATTTGACATTACATTGGTTTTCATGCGATTTATGTTATTCATTTCTGCTGGTTGGAATGAACCTTCTATGCTTCCATATGGTCATATGCTTGATGCTTTCAGCATCTTAATTGCCTTGGATAGGATATTAATTTTATTATTGAACTGGATCTATATGCGTTTATCGTCTGATTAGTTAATAAAAAGAATTCCATTTACTACTATCTATATAATGCCATTCTAAATGAACCAGTAATGGTTTAGAAAGTGGACTTGAATTCATGTATATTTTAATCTACATTCTATCAAAAAAATGAAACTATATAACAGCCAATTGATTATAGTCTTTGCCTATAAAGCTTTCTCGTTCTGAGATACAGGATGAAGCTTAGGATTGTTCCTACAGAACATATGG
This sequence comes from Coptis chinensis, assembly GCF_015680905.1. Lineage (NCBI taxonomy): Eukaryota > Viridiplantae > Streptophyta > Magnoliopsida > Ranunculales > Ranunculaceae > Coptis > Coptis chinensis. Next base: position 76,590,113 of record NC_141463.1, on the reverse strand, counting down.
ACCCCCATACCATGAATGTTTTACGGAAACATTTAAAACCACTGCATTGACTTCCATCACCTACACTGTCGTAATCAAGCGCAGCCAACGACCCATATATTAGAATCCCTATCGGAATATTTGCATGTAGAATTGTGTTGTTCATGGCTGCATTTTTGGGGCCAAAAAGATCGGAAGTGATCGACCCTATTATGGTAGCTATGACTCCTGAACAGACACCCAGAATGGCTGTGCTGAAGTATATATAGTAGTGGTCGCCGCTGGCCAGGAGCATGAAGAAAGATGCTGTCATGGATACCATTAATACCACCACTGATACTGGTCTTGATAAAAAGCTCTTCCCCCTGAAACAAAGAACATCATAAAAACAAATTTGGTTAATCAGCACATATTATATACATCATTTTTAGGAATGTTGGTGAATGCTTTTTCATAGTAAAATTTTCGTTAAAATACTATTAATTCATATGATCATCGATAACTCAAGCCAGGGAAGGCTCAGGCAGGCTTGGATCCCTGCTCCTTCGTGTAGGCATATGAGTTGCGGCAGTACTTCATAATTTAAATAGAGATATGTTACAGACTTGATTAGAGAAGTGCGGCATTTATGCATAATAAGTACGTAAGTGTGTAATGCATGCATAGAGATGGATAGATTGATGGACGAATATTTCCTAGAGATTTTTTTTAGGGATCCAATGCAGTTAACATGTTTATTATGAAACTGCATGAAATTCAATATGCTCTGTTTTCGTATGAATGCACAAACTATATGGAATGTCTATGTACTTGGAGAATATATATAGAAAAGTGATATAGCATACCTTGTGAACCAATCGAACATAACTGTGAAGAGTCTTCCAAAGAAGCCAAAAGAAGAAGATATTGCTAATAGAAAGGGTGCATCAGCTTGTACACGGGTCTTAGATATGCGCCCTAAGTCGTTGAAGTATGCTATGATCAAAGTAGCCCCAAATGCGTACACCCAAAAATCCAACCAAAAATTCACACTGAATATTAAATCCTTGGGGGCTAGCTCATTCCCGTGCACCTCTTCTTTCTCGCCCTCCTCTTTCTCCCATTCTATCTCACCACATTTTTTTTCTTCTTTTTCATCCTTGTTTTCCACTTCACCTATGTTAATAATTGTTTCTTCACTCATCTTTGTAGAATTTAGTTGACCTTCATGATCACCACTTGAGCTTTGAGACGTGAACTTAAAATGCCATTTCTCAAGTTTAAGTTTTTCCAAGTCCATTCCTATAGGAACCACAATTGGTAGTATCATCAATATTAACAAAATCAGCACTCTCCACGAGGGTGACACACGTTGAATTGCCGGAGCAATGCTGTCGAAAACACTGTATGCTCCTATTGCAGCCGCAATCATGAATATGAATGTGAAACTACCACTTGGAACACTCTTAATTTGGTTAATAGGTGGATTATCTCTTACTATAATCAAGAAAACTGAACCAACTCCAATTGGTACGAGACAATTAAGAAGGAGACAAGTGCTTGCGCTGCTTGCACCTGGCCCATGAACAGCTTCTACTAGTAAAGTGTATAGTTTTCCACTTAATCCTGAATAAGTAGAGACCAAAGCAATCACTGTCTGGTGATCATTCAAAAAGTTTATCTCAGCTGTACGACAACATACAGCATTGAACCAACAAATGCTATTACCAGCTAGAATATGTAGCACAATGAGATGCCAATATGATAGTGTAATAATTTCGTTCACTAGGAACAAATATTGCACCACATAAGCCACTGACCCAAGGACTATACCAATAGTGAGCATTAGCCATAATGGGAGATGTTTTGCAGCTAGAATACAAACACAATCCAAAAGTTTTCCTAGTTCCGACGCAACCATTAAACTGTTGAGTTGCAAACTTGAGATTGAAAGAAGTTGTATAAGTTGTGTGGAGTAAGCTGGAAAATTTGCGATAGTGTTAGTAGTTGATTGAAGTAAAATAATAGCAACCAAACTTAGCCATGGCCGAAAGGTTCTCATGGCACTTGATGGATTGTTCATCTTTGTTTTGTTTATTAATCTGCACAATAGAAAGTATTCTAATTGACTAGTATTTATATCGAAATCTTTCGTGTGCTTCACTTTTTCATGTGGCTGTTGTGACTTGTGAGCTGTCCCTAGCTACTCTACCTTTGATATGCACTTAACTGTGTGGAGCAACTTTCTAAAACTAACCGTATCGCTTAGCTTGCTCAACATTTTTACTACTGCATGAGTCAATTCGACTGATTGGAGTCAAAGAAACTCAGCAAGGTTATTTTAACAAAAGATAAAGTGGCATGAGTTTGTTTTGAGTTACTATCACTTAATCATTGCCTGCACAGTAAAACTGATACATCTGAACAAACAAACCTTTTGAACTAGCAAATAGGTGGATGAGAGTCGTATGAAACTAATTAAGAAGATTTGCTTTTTCTTACCAATCATTTTGAGTACCTATTTAGATATAGGTCGTCAAAAAGCGGAAATTCTTGAACCCCCTCATATAGTCATATGTGGCATAATTGATGGCCATGCAACTCTAATAGTGTCAATCCGAGGCCAGAGTGCAAGAACTTTGGAAATGTATTCTTCCACAGTTCCACGTAGATTGATAATGATTATTTTGAAGTAGCAAGTGCTTAAAAGCTCTTTGGTCAATGGCACAATTATGTCTGTAACTGAGGAGCATACTGCGCCAATTCTATTGGATGTGTACTCTTTTTTTTCTAAGCTGACGCGGACAAAGCTATGGATAACAAACTAACCTATGCATTCAGCTAAAAAAAACACAAACTAACCTATTCGTTTAAGAAGATTTGCTGTTTCTTAGATATAGGTCGTAATTAAACTAAATGGAAATTCTTGAACCTCTGGCATAATTGATGGCCATGCAACTCTTTTAGTATCAATCGGAGGCCAGTGTGCGAGAAGCCAAGAACTTCCAGTTCTATGGATGTGTTATTTATTCTTGTGTACGACTCTTTTTTCTATGCCGTCAAAATCTAAAATATTCCGGATTAATTAGTTATTGGACTAACTTTTCTAATATTAGGTAGAAGTTCTATCGAAGATGGATATTCACAGTGGTAACGAATAGTATCCAGTTCATCACAGATTCACAGCCTTCGTTAAGTACAAAATACCCAGGAAGAGGCTCCAAACAAAGATGGTGAACTGCAGAACTACATATTGAATTCGACATAAACATATACAACAGTCTTTACTATAACTTCGTATGTTGTTTCAAATCTGACAGAGGATGAAATTAGTATTTCGCAGAGCATGATATGAGTTTAAATAAACAGTGTCTAAAATAAAAGATCTTGTTCCTTAAGAATGCATGATGAAACAAACTAGCAAAGCATCAACATAAGTTTACATTGTTGTGTATGGATTATGGATATAAAGACCAAAGTGAAATGTGAATTCACCATCATTTTTCAAAGTTTATAGCTCGCATTACAGGGACTAATTATTTGGTTCAATGTATGACTGTATCTGGAAAAAAATTCCTCTCAAGCTAATGAACTATAACTAAGTGAAAAAATATCTTAAAGTCAAAATATTCATCTGCCTATCTGGTATCTGTGTCTTTATCAGCATGACTTACTTCAATCGGAACAGAATTAGGCAAATAACATATATTAATCGGCATTCAGAAATCACCAACGAGTCTTAGCTTAAAAAGTATTTGTAGCCATCTAGGTGCCGATATTTTAGTGTTTGTTGTTATTTCATATCTCCCAAGAAACAGCCACCAAATTAAAACCTAAGCGTTCCTCTAGTATGGTGTTAGGTGATCTAATGCATAGATAGGCAAAAAAACATGATCTAACTTGTGGTCTCAGAGACATCCAACTAATGCACGAGACATATAGGGCAATAGGTTCAAACAAAATAAACCCTACTTACCATAACTTCCATAATCTAGTAAGACACGAAACAACACAATGTGCGTGGGAACATGGCTTTGTTTTATCAAGAAATTGGGCTGAAGGACAGTGTTTTTTTGAAATCACTCACAACACCAAAATCACTCTGTAGGACAGTGTTTTTTTGAAATCACTCACAACACCAAAATCCTAGTTTTAATGGCTCACGAACCAAGCATTTGAATTAAAATAACCCCCAAGGACTAAGGAAGTTGGCCTAGTCATTTATTTTTCATCTTATTCCCAATTTTACCCTTCTGAAAACCAAAACCCCTTCTTCTCCAACCGACCAGCTTTTTAAATCAAAATAAAGAAAGAAAACGATAAACCTTCTCTGAGTCTGTTGAGAACAAGAAGTTTAGGATTTTTTTTAAAGATACGAAAAGAAACAAAGATATGAAATTATAAGGTTCCTTTTTTATTTTTGGCAAAGAAGAAGAGATGGGACGATGGGCGAAGAGATTGTGTTTCTAACGTCTATCAACTAAAGCTATAAAGCCTTTGGGCTTTCAGCTTTGCACGACATTAATTGGTGGGGAAATCTGCGTTGGTTAATGGAAGAAAATTTACCTAGAATTTTTTGATTTAATCCTAGGAGTTCAGAAGATCTAAAATTATTGTGAAATACATGCTAGTTCCTCCTCGTAGAATGAAGACTTGACTGATTAGTACTAATGACAGTAATGAGATTAAGAAATGAATTCTTGATTGTAATGCTACTCTTATGTATACTAAATGTGAGAATGTTAAGAAAATAGAGAGTTTGGTTTATGAATGTTAGATTTGTGAGCATAGTACCAAATAAATGTTCAAAACTTTGTCAAATTTGAAATGCTTGAGTTTGATTATTTCAGTAGACTTGTTTCGAGCCATCCCCAAAGTTCATAGTTCGGTAACTATAAACATTTATGAACTAGCTATGAACAATGAGTGTTCATAGTCCATACTGTATGTACTATGAATATTCTTTGTTCATACCACAATTGGATTATAAACAATGATTGTTCATAGTCATGAGCTATGAACATTCTTTGTTCATAGTCATGAGCTATGAATATTCTTTGTTCATACCACAATTGGACTATGAACAATGATTGTTCATAGTCATGAGCTATGAACATTCTTTGTTCATATCACAATTGGACTATGAACTGTGATTGTTCATAGTTCGGTAGCTATGAACACTCATTGGTCATAGTTATGAGCTATGAACAATGAGTGTTCATAGTCCATACTATATGTATTATGAACAATCAATGTTCATAGTCATGAGCTATGAATATTCTTTGTTCATACCACAATTGGACTATGAACAATGATTGTTCATAGTCATGAGCTATAAACATTCTTTGTTCATATCACAATTGGACTATGAATAGTGATTGTTCATAGTTCGGTAGCTATGAACACTCATTGTTCATAGCTATGAGCTATGAGCTATGAACAATAAGTGTCCATAGTCAATAATGTACGTACTATGAACAATCAATGTTTATAGTCATGAGCTATGAATATTCTTTGTTCATACCACAATTGGACTATGAACAATGATTGTTCATAGTCATGAGCTATAAACATTCTTTGTTCATATCATAATTGGACTATGAACACTCATTGTTCATAGCTATGAGCTATGAACAATGAGTGTCCATAGTCTATAATGTATGTACTATGAACAATCAATGTTCATAATTATGAGCTATGAATATTCTTTGTTCATACCACAATTGGACTATGAACAATGATTGTTCATAGTCATGAGCTATGAACATTATTTGTTCATATCACAATTGGACTATGAACAGTGATTATTCATAGTTCGGTAGCTAAGAACACTCAATGTTCATAGTCCATATTGTACGTACTATGAACAATCAATGTTCATAGTCATGACCTATGAATATTATTTGTTCATACCATAATTGGACTATGAACAGTGATTGTTCATAGTCATGAGCTACGAACATTCTTTCTTCATATCACAATTAGACTATGAACACTCATTGTTCATAGTATGGTAGTTATGAACAATCATTGTTCATAATTATGAGCTATGAACAATAAGTGTTCATAGTCCATACTGTATTATGAATAATCAATGTTCATAGTCATGAGCTATGAATATTCTTTGTTCATACCACAATTGGACTATGAACAATCAATGTTCATAGTCATGAGCTATGAACATTCAAGCTCCAATAGGGATGAACACGCTTTGTTCATACTCTAGTAGGTATGAACAATCATTGTTCATACTTTACAATAAGTATGAACAATGAACTCGCATGTTTTGTATATGAACAATAATTGTTCATACTATATACACTGGTCAGGGGTATACTTGACCTTTCATCTACCCGGCCTGTTTTTTATTTCGCATCAAGAGTATACTTGAACTTTCATTTATCGGGATCTACCCGGTCCTTGAGAATGATTATGAAAAAAACTTGGGTTTGGAAGTGATTATTTCACTCGATTTGTCCTTGAGAGTCACACTCTCTTGTTTTATATACAGAATATCTAATCAGTTGTCAAAAATCAAAAGATAAATTAAATATCTATTTCAGATGTATACAGAATCAGGACTCAAACTAACTAAAATCAGAGGTATGCTAGATATGTTAAGAACCAAATAACTGATGTAAAGTATGCAAGAGTTGGGAGAATTATCTTATTGAATTGAACAAAACAAGTTGGCTTAAATAGCCTTACAAAGTAACTGAAAACAGAGGAATATGCAACCCACGTTTAACACTACTTCACTACGTGGTATGAAGCTAAAGAATAAGTCAAAGAAGCAAACACTCCCTTAACAATAGGGATTATTAACAAAGCAATAACAAATCCTAACAACTTAACATCCTCCCTTAAACTGAATGCTACTAGCAATCAGTTTACACCAGGTACTGGACACACGCCCAACATGGTCCGAAGCTTCAAGAATGCATCCAACTGTAGAGGTTTAGTCATCACATCTGCTACTTGCTCCTTAGTATTGAGTGAACCATCGTCACAGTCTCAGCCTTTGTGAGTTCTCGAAGAAAATGAAAGCGAACATCGATGTGTTTGTTTGTGTCCATCGTCGTTGGATGGATTTTTGGAAAGCTTGATTGTTGAACTATTATCACAATATACAGTGGTAGACTTACTTTGAGTGTGACTAAGCTTCTCCAAAACCCTCCTCAAACCACACCGCTTGACAAGCACATGAAGCTGCAGCGATGAATTCTGCCTCGATGGTAGATAAAGTGACTACCGGGCTGCTTTCTTGAAGACCAAGACACCGCACGAACTCATTAAAATACATACCGGGCGTGCTCTTCCTATCTTCGAGTCCCCAAAGATAATCACTATCCGTGTAGGCAATTAATTCCTCACTTCCTCCCTTTTTGTAAAAAACACCAAAGTCGGTTGTACCTCTCAAGTACCTTAAGACTCTTTTTTGCTGCTTGCAAGTGAAGTTCAGTAGGATTTCCCATGTATCTACTGATAAGACTTACTACAAACATCACATCTGGTCGAGTAGCAGTTAAATACATAAGGCTTCCCACGACCTGCTTGTAGAAAGTGTTGTCTACTTTGACTCCATCTTCATCTTTCAAGAGCTTAGTACCCGGAACAATTGGGTTGTGAACTGGATTGCTTTTATCCATCCCAAACCTCTCCAACACTTCCAACGCATATTTCCTCTGACTAATGTAGATACCATCAGATCTTTGCATTACTTCAATACCAAGAAAATATCTCATCTTCCCAAGATCAGTCATGTCAAACTCACCCATCATGGATCGTTTAAACTCAGCAAACATAGACTCATCATTGCCAGTGAATATAAGATCATCAACGTAAAGACTTACAATCAAAATTTTACCTTTTTCTTCTGTTTTGATGAACAAGGTATGTTCACAATGGCACATTTCAAACCCTTCCTTCACAAAATAAGACTCTATATGACTATACCAAGCTCGTGGAGCTTGCTTCAGTCCATATAGGGCCTTTTTCAGCTTGTACACCTTCTGCTGCTTATTACCCTTTTGTTCATAACCACAAGGTTGTTCAACAAAGACTTCTTCGCGCAGTTCACCATGTAAGAAAGCAGACTTCACGTCTAGTTGGAAGATAGTCCATTCTTCCTGAGTTGCAAGAGCAATCACCAAACGAATTGTATCTAATCGTGCCACAGGTGCAAACACTTCAATATAATCAATCCCATGTTGTTGAGCATATCCCTTTGCTACCAGTCGTGCCTTGTATTTATCGACTTCCCCATTCTCCTTGAGTTTTGTTTTATAAATCCATTTTATTCCAATTTTCTTTCCTCCAGCAGGTAAATCAGTCAATTCCCATGTACCATTCTTTTCTATTGCCTCTATTTCCAAATCCATAGCTTTTCTCCATTTTGCATTTTTCACAGCATCTTCATAAGAAATTGGATCAAGAAAATGCAAACATGGCGGATTTTCCACATCTTCTTCAAAAAGGCCTTCTCCACTTTCATAATCTATCATCCAGAATGGTGGTTTTTTGTTTCTTCCTTCATTTGAGCTAGGTGAACTGTCTTCAGTTGGCTCATCTGAAGACGAGTTCTCCACTCCTTTTATATCACCATTGAAATCAGCATCATTGTCATCAACTACGGCTGTTTCTTCTTCACTATTATTGACTACGGCTGTTTCTTCTTCACTGTCACCCAATTCCAAATCAGCTATAACTGCTTCTTCATGGCTCTTGTCCCAATCCCAACTCTTATCTTCTTCAAACACAACATTTCTGCTCACTATAATCTTTCGAGAAGCTGGATCATATAATCTATATGCCTTTGACTCCTCACTAACGCCAAGCAAAACACAACTGAAGCTTTTGTCATCGAGCTTTGTTCTTTTACTATCAGGCACATGAACATGAGAAACACATCCAAAAACCCGAAAGTAATCAACAGATGGTTTAACTCCACTCCAAGCTTATTTCTTACTGCAAACGTTGGACTCCGATTCAGCACATGTACAGTCCAATTGACTGCTTCAGGCCAGAAGGTTCTTGGAATCTGCTTCTCTGAGAGCATGCTACGAACCATATTCATAATGGTTATATCCTTTCTTTCCGCAACCCCGTTATGATGTGGAGTGTACGCAGTTGTCAACTGTCTACTTATACCATTTACATTACAAAAATCGATGAACTCTTGTGATGTAAATTCACCTCTGCGATCAATACGTAGACACTTTATATATGAGTCTGTTTCTTTCTCGACACGATTCTTAAAAGTTTTGAAAGTAACAAAGGATTCTGACTTCTCAACCAAGAAATAAATCCAAGTTTTATGACTAAAATCATCAATGAAACTAATCAGGTACCTCTTCTTATTGTTTGAGATGGGTTTGATCGATCCACAGATATTAGCATGTACTAGTTGAAGTCTCTGAGAAGCCTTCCATGTGCTCTTCTTTGGGAATGGATCTCTCTGTTGCTTCCCCACCATGCAGTCTTTACATAACTTTGAAGGAGCCTTGAGTTGTGACAAGCCACTCACCATCCTCTTTTGCTGAAGAGTTCTCAGACCTTTGAAGCTCAAATGACCCATATCTACAGTACCAAAGATGAGTTAAGCCTTCTGTGATTGTGTTGAAACAGGTGGATGCTTTTGGCCAAGATGTAGCTAGCAAGATGAACATCCTATTTAAGGACATTTCAGTTTCCATAATCAAGCCCCTCTGAGGATGATAGATCTTGCACTTTCCACGTTGAATCAGAATTGCAATCCCTTTCTCTTGTAGCTGCCCAATGCTTAGTAAGTTGTTCTGTAGCTCAGGTACATAGAACACTTCAGTGATAATCTGAGTAATTACATTTACTTGTAGCATTATGTTGCCTTTTCCAAACACAGTCATGTTTGAGTTGTTTCCCAGTTTCCTTGAAGTTCACATTAAGATTAGAAAAAAAATTATTTGTTACCACACATATGATTGCTTCAACCAGAGTCGAGAAACCACACATCTTCTCTCCTAGCATTATTAATCTCCACATCAGACATCAACAACATTTCCTCTTCAATCTCTGCATAGTTAGCCTCATTCCCCAAGCTTGGACATTCATATTGAAAATGTCCTAGGTTATGACAGTTGTAGCACTCCACAGTGGACTTGTCGAATATTCTTCTGCCTCTTCCTCTTCCTCTAAAACCTCCACGACCTCGACCCCTTCCTCCAGATTGATCTCCATAACTGACCTTCAACGCTTGCTCCTCTACACCGTGGCCATTCATGCGTTGCTCATGCACAAGAAGGCTACTTTGCAACTCATCAATGGATAAGGTGTCTAGATCATTAGACTCCTCAATGGAACACACAACATAATCAAACTTGGGGGTCATAGATCTCAGAATATTTTCAATGATAACAATATCCCCCATTTTCTCACCATGTACTTTCATCTTGTTGGCTATAGTAAGAGTCCGAGCAAAGTACTCATCAACAGATTCTCCTGCCTTCATGTTAAGAACTTCGAACTCCTTCCGAAGAGCTTGTAATTGTGCACGCTTGACTCTTGTCGTGCCTTGGTATTTCTGCTTCAAAGAATCCCAGATGTTTTTGCCAGTGTCTTTGTTCAGGATAGTTTCCAGAATTGATCGATCGATTGTTTGAAAGAGATAATTCTTAACTTTCAAGTCTTTCAGCTTATGTTCATCAATCGCCTTCCTTTGTGCTTCAGTGAGATCAACTCCTTCTGCTGCTGCAGGGATCCCACTCTCCACCAGGCTCCAATATTCCTTTGAACGCACGAAGTTTTCCATAAGCATAGACCAGTGATCATAGTGCCTATCAAACTTTGGAATAGCTGGTTGCACAAAGTTTTTTTTTGACGCCATATTCTTACTGCTACACACTAAGAAGACTGCCGCTTCTTAAGTTTCAATCATACCCCCTTGACGTGGCTCTGATACCATATGTTAAGAACCAAATAACTGATGTAAAGTATGTAAGAGTTGGGAGAATTATCTTATTGAATTGAACAAAACAAGTTGGCTTAAATAGCCTTACAAAATAACTGAAAACAGAGGAAGATGCAACCCACGTTTAACACTACTTCACTACGTGGTATGAAGCTAAAGAATAGGTCAAAGAAGCAAACACTCCTTAACAATAAGGAGTATTAACAAAGCAGTAACAAATCCTAACAACTTAACAGATAGACGCTAGCGACTTGTAGAGTTTCAAATTTCAACTCTACAATTCCAGACTCCGATTATTACATAAAAATGTTTTCACTGAGTTGTAGAGCGTCGCATTTGTACCTCACGAAAGTAGTTGCCTACTACTAATCAACCGGATGAATGCCTTCTCTAAATAGTGGTCAGTATAAAGCGATTAATGATTTCAGGGACGGGATGTACTGCAATTTTAAGGTGGTCCACCTGTTTGTTCAGGCATGAGGCATGCAACGCTGCAAACAAATAAAATAAAAGTTCCGATTTCAAGCCACTTCTTCCAAGTTCCAACTAGGGGCTGTCAATGGGTTTGGGTTTCGATAACCCGATAACCAACCCAAACCAAACTGATAAAAAACAGTTTGGGTTTTAGTAATTTAGTTTGCTCTTCACCAACCCGAAACTGAACCGAACTGATAAGATATTGGTTTGGTTTTGGGTTTGCCCTCCACCAAACCGATATGAACCCAAATCGATAAGATGACATTTTAGTAATATTTATAATTATTTTTGTATATGTTTATCAGTGTGGTTTAAATTAATCGATTTGATTTAGAATTTAATTGATTTTATAGTTTTCGGTTCAAGCGGGTCAGTTTCGATTTGCAATATATTTTATCGGTTTGGTTCGGATTTCGTATGAAATATAATATTATCTCGGTTTGGTTCGGTTTCGAGTTCCCAATTTTCTTATCGATTCTGGTTTGGATTTTCCAGAATCCGACCTAAACGAATCAATTGAAATCCCCTTCCAACAGTAAACTCCTCTTTTAGCCCATTTGACTTGAGCTTAAACTTAAGTCACCAGGGATGTGTTGGTTGAGAGCAGTGTTCTAAAAATCGATCTAGGCAGAGTCTCTAGGCGCTAGGCGGTGCCCAACCAACTCGTCTAGGTCGGTTCAAAAAGCGGTCTAGGCAGACTATGCAGACCAATCAGCATCCCGATCAATCAGGCAAGGCAGACTAATCGGCTCAATTTTTCTTTTTTATCTTTTTTTCAAAAAATATTAAATGTCGAAAATAAAAAGCCCGTAAAAACTTAAAATTTGAACAAGTTAAAAGAATATAACCCAATATAAATTATATGCTACTATAATAAAGAGAAAGTGTTTTTATATGAAGTTGCTCTTTGGTCTCCCTATTCAACTCGAGCAGATCACTTATCATATTTTTCTCCTTTTATAATAAGTATTTTTGTTTGTATTTATTTTTTGAATTATGATAAATATTTGTTTCTCCACGTAGTACGGTATGTACTATATATTCTAACATATTTATTAGGGGAATTAACTGAACGCTAGGTGCAAGTGGATATCCAAATATCCGAATCCGATTCGAATTCGTATTCGAAAAATCGGATATTATCCAAAAATTTGAGATATCGGATTCGGATAATTTTTTATGTCCAAACTAATTTCGGATACGGATTCAGATACTGTCATATCCGATCTGATTTAAAAAATTAATAGTTATTATATATTATTTATTTATTTATTATTGTATAAAATATTATATAAAATCATAAACTAATAATATAAAACTAGAATAACAAAATAATATAATAAATGACAAATATATACATTTATAATAGTTTTTATAGTGATAAAATGAATTATTCAAAGCCAAAAAAAATTTAATTAATATTAAATTTCGGATCAGATATTATCAAATATCTAAAATCGGATTCAAATTTCATCAGATTCGAATTTGAATATCGGTATAAATTTTCAGATTCATACCAAATCCAAACCTATCCATTTGCACCCCTAGCCCTCACCTACCACCCAACCACCGCCTAGTATTTTTTAGAACAGTTTACTACGACTAGTAAGTCGTAACCAAAGTCTACATGTTTGTCTCGACTTTTCAGAATAGGCCCATTAAGCCCATTTGCAATAGTGCTTCAACTTGCACCCCAGGTCCCCAGCCCAGCCTACAATTTTAAGGCTAAGTACATAACTGACTCGTAACGAAAATATAAACGTCCCTTATTTGATCAAATTTCATCTCACATTAATTGGAAAGAACGCTAACAGCAATGAACCAAAAACCACACCTAATATTATTTACTTAGATAGAAGAATGTTGGCCGCAACTACTTTATATCAGAATGACAGATCAAAATATCATAAAGATTTGCCAATATAGTAGTGATATATATTGCTTCATGAGGCAAGGCGACACAGCCTACACCAAGTGATTTGGCTTCATCAACCAAATCTCAAAATATATCCCTGAAACGTTGGTGATATATACTGTTTTTCGTACTCTTGATTTAATGACGACAGATTACAATCCTCGGGTATAACTGCTTCCAAAACCAAATCTGTCTCAACATGCACAATGGCCCAGGTAGAACAATTTCACGAACATTTGTTTCACTGTCATCTTTCCCCTTTGTGGACCATATTTTGACAATCAAAAGACTGCTAACAAAACTCACTGATTGGTCTTCAAGGTGTTAAGCCATTTTGGTTTGGATCTGTCGGTGAATATGTACAAGGAACTCAACATAAGAAACGCTTCCAGGACTCTTGTCTTCAACCATATATGAGAGGAATAACATCTCTGCATCAAGAAAACTCATTAACAATTTTGCAGGTAGTGAGTCCTATAAAAGGTCATCAATTTAGAAAATCCATTAACATTGCCGGTAAGACACAACACACATCGGTTTTGGGTAACCTAATAGAGATATATCACGATAATGACCATGAATCACTGATTCTGACGACTTATTCAAAGACTTTCCTTAGATTAACAACGATAAGAATCAATGATATATCATTTGTGGACACCTGACATTTCACCCAAGGTAAAATTTACACAAAAAAAGGTTATGGTCTATCTTTCACCAATTTATAAAGAGTTCACCCATGGACTTGTGGATACGAAGTTATAATAATAAACTAACCTGATGGATCTCCTTTCCTGCACAACCTCAAACTGAAGAAAGAGAGACAGATTTTAATTAGTAACTGTGCAATCAGTATTATGATATATACATCTCTTCTATAAGAACCATATAGGATAGAATGACGGACATACCGAAGGTATGAACATCTTTGAAGCCTAATCTCATTGACCACATCATTCAATTTCCTGGATAGCTCATTATCGAACTGCTGCAACACAAACTGAACACACCAAATGGTAGGCCGATAAGCATGACAAATAGTCAAATACTGCATCCTTGCTAAGTAAATCCATTTCAAAAATTGTCCAGAGAATTATAACTACAAGCAATATCACCAAAATCAATTTGTCATTGACACAGACAATGCATTTTCAAGATTTTCCCCAGAAACCTGATGAGCACTGGCAGCCGAGCATATGTCAAACCTGTCTGATCTGCAACCAATATAACCAGAGCCAGCTAGTTTGACACGCATCCACTCAACCCAGACTCCCAACAGTTTTAGCTATAATAGACTGCCAGTATCCCTAACGAAATGAAAGTGTACAGGTTGAGGGTTCTAAAGGCATGACAAGAAGACAAAGGAAAACTAAGGTTGAGAAGGTCATAGTAGATTTGACCACAACCGCATTATTAGAAGCATAGTTAAGAGATGATTGAATAGAACGACAGATGCATTCAACTGATCCCATTTAAAAGTCGTTAATCAAATCATGAGTATCATCTCCAATGAGTAAGTCGGTGATCATGAAAACAACTTATCTAGTACTATGATCATTCGCAGGGAAATAGACACTGCAACTACTTGCACCTAGATGGAATCAGATTCCGAGTTGTAATTGGTATGGATACATGGGACAACGACTTTCACCATTGAGATAAGATAGAAAAGTTCTACATGTCAAGAAAACGTTAAAAAATTAATCAGGACAAAGTAATACCAGGTTAGGAATTTTGTCAATAGCAGCAACACCAAAGATTTGTTGTACAACATCGGAGGCTGCTTCCTTTCCAACATATACTAAACCATCCTCACCAGTTTCTAGGAAATAGATTCCATTTTCCGCTATATGTTCACTAGAAAGTGGAACAGTAGGGGGAATAAGAGACCCATCTCCCTCCTGTACAGTCCAGAGAAATAAATCTCATGTTTCATCCTCAAGCTTTGTTATTGAAACATATAATTGGATGTGTTCAATTAATTACAAACAAAACTAGCAGTCAAACCTCGGAAAGAAGATTATGGATTGCCAACATCCTTGGATAAACAAGAGGCACGGTGGAAGGAACAGGAAGGAAGGTGACACGGTTGATCCAATAAGCTTGATCATCAACCCGTACATCAGATCGCAGCCCAATACTTTTAATTAGTGCTGAAACGCAAGACAGAAAAATGAGAAAAAGAACACTGGACCAAATAACCTAGTAGAGACTAGAGACACATCACTTGGGTTAATAGCAGCTCACGCTAATCATTTTATAACTCACAAGTAATCCCAACCTCTCAACATGAAAAGTTCTAGTCCTCCAATACCAACTAGCCACAGGAAAATCTAACTGAAAAACACTAGAGTACTGGATGCAATGTTTTCAAGCTTTTAGATAAATTTGATGAAGCCTTGCCCTTGATAAGTTAGGTAAGCAGAGCAAGAACTATTATCAAGTTGCAAAAAGAACCACTTTTTGTACTTTTCATATGATACACTTGTCAACGTGTCTACCATAGCAAAGAAACCCAAATAACAAATAATAAATCAAATCGCCAAAGGTGCTGACTAGCAAAGTCGGTAAAACCTTTGGGTGATGATACCAGAGGTCTAGGGCTCAAACCCTGCCAGTATCAAAGAGTTACTGATCTCATTTAAAACAGGCTTACCAATCAAAAAATCAAATCAAATCAAATAAATAAATCAAATCACCAAGTTATACAACTGGTCGCCCTATCACATAAAGAGACTTCCTCAAAATCATAAAGTAGAGTTCCCTGCCTGAATCTGAATCAACGTGGAAACATACCAAGTGTATATAAAGGCAAAAGTTTAAGTGCCTCTGGAAGTATTAGCTGTCCAGACGATGACACTGTGGCACAAAATTTACGATAGGCTGTGAGAATATTAACGCATTGGTTAATTAGTTTCTCCCGAACTTGAACAAGAGGCTTTGTAGGAACCTCATTTGCCACTGCACAAGAGAGTAAAGTCGTAAGAAAACTTAATTCATCAAAATGCAAATTATAACACAAGAACAACATAAATAAAAGAACACAAACAAGCAGTTTAAAAAATAGTGGCAGTCATAACCAACAGGCACAGCCACATAACAAAGAAATGGCAGTGGAAGGAAACTATCACAATTTTTTCAAAAATGAGACCAGATGTGAAACCATCTTAGTTTGTCATTTTCAAACTCGGCGAACCATCAAAAAGCCTTGAAAAGAGTGGAGGTATCAGGGTCCAACACTACAGAATCTCAATGAGAAAACATAAGTAGTGGAGCAATTGAGAAAAGTTTTTTACAAGACAAAGTGAGACCAGCTATGCTTTATAAAATACAACCAAAAGAAATCATGTGTGGAGGTTGTGCTAGAAGTTTGTCCCAACAAAAATTAGGTTCAATCCAAGACCTGAGTTTAGTTTACTTATGTCTCTACTTAGCACCCAGGCCTTTTCAGGAAAACCTACACCTCTTATTGAAGGATGGAGAAGTGGGGATAGAAAGACGGCACATGAAAGACTTAAAAAGAAAAAATGGCTTGTAAAGAACATTCGTATCTATAATTACTGACGATATGACCTGGTATGGTATTAATTACCTTGCTTCATAAAATACGTAAACTGGGCATCCAAATCAGCTGCACGGAATAGATTACCGAGCACAGAAGTACATGGAAGTGATAACGTAGTAACGCGGATCCTTCGTTCACCATATATTGTTGTATAAAGGAGAGCACACTGCAAAATAAGATATAACAATCAGTTTTTAAAAAATTATTTTCATAACAATGAAGACACATGTGCATCATACTGATGTTATCACATGGCTGTCCACGATTAGTGGTTTAATTTCCTTCATTAAATCATGTTCAATGTAGAACTCCATATTTATTTTGCTATTTATGCTTTCACTATTTAGACCTCAAACGCTAGACAATTGTACGACCAGTTTATCTTAGTATCTAGACATTTGAGACGGATGTGAAAATTTTACCCTTTATTTTTCTTAACCTCTTAGGTGTTAGGCAGAACCCAACCTGTATTGAGTAAATTCTCTAATAGATTTTTCCTTTAGCAGCTTCTTCCACAATAAAAATCTAGTTTTTTCCCTAATGGAGGTGTGCTATACACCATTCTGCATTCACATCACAAGAATAATTTATATAATTAGTTGTTCAATTCTCTTCCCTCTAGACATGCATTTTTTATTTTTATTTTGATAGTTAGAACTTTATTCCCTAAATCTCTTAAATTCCATTGGGCCCAACTTCCTATGTCTTGACCAGTAAGCAACTGGCTTAATGGCGATTATACATACTCAATACATAATAGGTTAATAGTCTAATACAAGCTATTCCGTTCGGGCAGTACCATGGAGATTCTTCCTTCCCTAGTATCATATATTCATATTGACATATCTCGTGGATTCGGAAGCTGTTTCTTTTCCTTTTTTATTTAATTAAGAAATTACATCAAGAACAATTCATAAGGATGATCAGCAAGTTGCTAATTTTCCATAGACACCAGCCCGCCTAGGGGTGTTCATGGTCCGGTTCCTATAGAAACTGCAACCCAAACCATCTTATCGGTTTTCCAATTTTCAAAACCAAAACCGAACCGTTGTTAAGTAGAACCCGATATAAAACCAAACCAAACCAACTTAACGGTTCGGTTGCGGTTCCAATATTTGGTGCGGGTCAGCCATTGGACTTGCCGTCAAGTTCCATATCCAAAATATTAAATATTTTAGGCCAATTTGAAACCAAACACAACATATTGAAACCCATGGACTAATTTAAAATTGAAGCAAACACTAATAACGGATTTGATTACACAAATTCACAGTTCCACATAAAGAGATCTGTGTATAATCCATTAAATATCTTAATATGTCCCAATTGATAAGATAATATTCATTGAGCTTAATATAACCATCCATACTATTTAACTTTACAGATATTAACTATAGACTAATATACTCAAAGTTATTATACGGTTCGGCTTCGGTTTTCACTATGAACCAAAGCCCAGAAACCAAAGACCGAACCTAACCCACCGGTTCCTAACTTTTAGAACCATAAACCGAACCGGAGTTATCAGGAACTGTAAAAATTGTCCGGTTTGGTTTGGTTTGGTTCGGTTTGGTTTCACAGTTCTGGTTTTTTGTTGAACAGCCCTAAGCCCACCCAAATGCAAAGAAATTACATCTACGTCGTGGTACAATAACAACCCTCACCCAAAGAAAACCCTCACTACAGAAAAAATCCCTACAATCAGCTGGTCAGCTTCCCATGTCCCACTATGTATTCGGACGACTCTTCATGTTTGTAACAGTCCCAAATCTGACTCCGCACCACCAGGTCTACCTAGGGAGACCCTGAATATTGTGAGGCCCAACACGAACACTCTCGATCTGTACTGTATGAAGTAGAATGGGCTGAATAGTAGCAGAGCCAGTAGATCTGTGGCATACCCCGATAGGTCCAGAAAAGTATGTTTAAATTTTCGTGTCCAACCCCGTCAAAGTCCAGCTTCTATTCCTAGCCGTTCATATGTCAGTACTGACTTTCTTCTTGAACAACCATCATTTACTTGGTTACAAAGCAACCATCATTTACTTGGTTACAAAGCAACCATCATTTAATCAACAATCCCCTCAGAATACTGTGACCCCCCACACACACAGTTAACTAAAAAAAAAAAAAAAAATTACAGTTAATACTAATTCTAATACTACTATTTAGCGGGGGGGGTTATCTTGTCCTGAGGGTATATAACCGCCAACAATTCCTTTTTTAGTTTTTTAGACTTCTGTGTGGCCTGGGACTCGGTCAAGAACTCGAGAAAATCTCAAACAGGGAAAGAAATGCATGATGGTCACTTTTTCTGATTGTCAACACACAGAAAGTATTAGATATCAACTAAATTTACCTGAAAAGAACATTCGGACTCCTCAACCAACTTATCATCATGTTTAAAGGTAACCATTATACTTTTGTCACAGTCGATCTGCATTAAAAACACAAACCCATGGTCATCAATATGATGCAGAAATTAGGACTTGTTATGAGACATAATCTTCTTAGGCAAGTGGACATCAAAACCTAAAACTTTCTTTAAAGACAACGAGAGATATAGAAGTTCTATATACACCACTATATATTAACTAACAAAATGCCAAAAATAAAAAGGATACTTGTAAAGTCAAGGTTTAAATAGTTGTGGTGGGATGTGTACACAGGGAGGTCGGGTTGATTTCTCTCTGGTGGAGCTGGCTTAAAAATTGGCTCTGTGGGTTCTGATGTGGTTTTTTTCTGTTTAGATTAAAGTGGGTGTGCTTAAAGGGAGTATAGGGTTTTAAGTTAAGAGTTGATGTAATCTTTTTGGTTCTATCAATAAAGTAACTTTTCTATATTCAAAAAAACATATATAAAATATTAAATGGTCCAAAATCATGTATGTGCGACCACTATCCATATGAAGCCCCGTAAAAGGGGGAACCAATGCGATCTAAGGTAGCGCCAAGGCACGCCCAGGCAGAGGCGTTATCTTTCAGTGATAATAGGAGGTGATTGTCAAAGGTGTTCCTAAGGAGGCGGCCCAAGCATATGCCTTGTGCCTCCCATAGCCTCATTCCTGATGACAGCATAAGACGCCATACCAAAAATAAGAATACATTTTTTTTTTCCCACTGGAATACACTTAATATTAGTATCTTCTTCTACTTCTCAAAAGAATGAAAAATTATTAAGCAGTGGTATTGGTACTTGGCATTATTAAAGATGGGCATCCGACTCAAAACCAATTGGTGATGAGTGGAGTGGCCCCAGGAGCTAGGCTTTAGACTCCCAATGTGGGATTAATCTCAACACGACCCCTCACGTGGCATGACAAGCCTAACATGTGGACTTTCAATGTGGAGTTATGTGGAGCATTAACAAGCCCTTTGGGCCAGACACAAATAGCCCGCTCCGATGCCATATTAAAGATGGGCATCCAACTCAAAACCAATTGGTGATGAGTGGAGTGGGCCAAGGTTTTATATATTGATTGGCTAGGTTTTAGACTCCCAAAGTGGGATTAATCTCAACAAAGATTTGTAAGCAGCACATGCATTCAAATGAAGAAAACAATATCTCATCACTCACATTCTACAAAAACAAAAAGAATGATGAGCTTCAGTTCTAGCATATTCATTCTTGGTTAGGTCAGTTTTTCATATTTACAAATTGTTCCAGTGCGCATTGCATTCCTTTTATTAAGTTCAAATTCCAAGCATTTCATCAGCATCTCGATCCATTTAAGAGATCTAGTCACTTTATCATTTTTCTTACTATAAAGGTTGCTGTGTGTCTATCAACTTGTTGAATGCTAAGATGCTTGTATTCTATTATTCACAGTGCCTTGTCCATATCAAGGAAACGGGAGCCGAAGTAACCATCTAATATTAAAACTAAGACTACTGCTGTAAGAAGAATGGTTACCGCCGGAAGGTCAACATCGGTTGGAATGCGTTTGCAAAAGCTTCCAGAGTACTCTTGAACTTGAATACCCTACAGTGAAAAACAACCACATCAGATGCAAACTACGTGTGCTTGTGCTTGTGCTTGTGTGTATGTGAAACGACATCTATATACAGATGGTTTTGTACAAAAACTTATATAGCAGGCTCATTCCTAAACTTACAAGTTTAATCTAACACTGGTTTTTGGTGTTTATGATCTCTCCAAGTAGAGATCGTTTTCAAAAAAAATTAATTCATTTGGAAATTTCTAACCGTGTCAAGGTGGATTGTGAATCAAATACAAAAATAAAGAATAATTTTTAACAAGATTAGAAATGTCCAAGAAAGCAAATATTGCTGCCATTATCTCCACGTGGAGAGATCATCAACACCAAAAATCAACCTTTGTATGTGTCCTCTCGATAATTCCTTGTACTAGCCTTTTGTGTGTGTGCACGAGTGTGTGTCGGGGAAGGATACTCTCCACACTAAATGACACCTGGAAATGACACATTTTTTAGTACAAATGGAGATGAGTTAGGGCTGATTTTTTGTAGATACGTTCGTCGCATCATGAAGATCATCCTCACAAAATATTAGGCTATTTGGACATTTCTAACCTTACGAAAAGATTGTGTTCAAGTTTAGGAGTTATCTAATGGTTCACAATTATTCACTTCTGTAACATTCTTTTGACAGGAGTAAACATCTTCAAATCAGCTGAAATTTTGTGATGATGACCTTCATAATAAGGAGAACATCCTCACAAAAAATCTGCCCCTAACTCTTCTCCATGTCTGTCCCAAGAAAAGGGAGTCGTTTAGTGTATTGTTTTTGTTGTATCATAATATCCGTCCCTATATGTACATATATAGTGTCATTTTTGGCGTGCCATATTATCCCTCCCCATATATTAGACGCATACATGCACAAAGCCACACGCACACACACAAAGATAAAGAGAACAGTAACAACAGTAGAAAAGTATGACTTGATGAACTAACCTGACTGCATCTAACGCGCATTACTGCCTCAAACCCTTGAGGTCTTGATACATTCCATTTAAGATCATTGTGAAGCTTTGCCGAATCAGAGCGAGCTGAAAATGGGTAGTAGTAATATACCTTCAAAAGGAAGCAAACAAGCGTGTTAAATATTGTAGTATGTAGTAGAAAACCAAACCCTGGAAATGAACGACTAGAAGCTTCACCCACATCGCAAGTATTAAAAATGTTCATGAGGAAGTATCCTTCCTTCCCAATATCCATTCCAAAATTAGCTACTAGTAGTCTAGTAATACTAAAACAAGACAGTATAGTCACAGCCACACAGAAAATGATAGGTAATCATTCACTAGTACACTGGCACGTGTCTACGCCACGTGTGCGGTCAGCTTTTTCGGTCAGTGGCATTATCGTAGTTGTTTACAAAACTGATGGCAAGGTGCTAAATCACATGTGCGGTCAGCTGGTTTGGGCTGGGCAACCACAAAAATCCAATTTTCGGTCAATGGCAATCTTGTAGTTTTTTGAAAAACTGATGGCAATGTGCTAAAATGAGAGAAACGTCTTAATTTCACTGTAGAAATTGACGGTTTTATCCCTCCCTCACCTATACTATTACATAATACCCTTTTGACCTTAATCGTAATAATTGAACCCATATAGGGGTATAACCGGAAAGATACACTGTTCACCGAGCCTTTCTCTTTAAAGTAGTTAGATATAACAATGCGCAGAAAATATTCAAGAAATTCCTTTACAACATTTGTTGTTCAGAAGGATGAGTATTACAGAGAGAAAAAGTATAGACTTGCTCTACGTTTATCCCTGTTTTCTTCTTCTAACCGAGGTTACTACTATTTCTTTTTCTTTATGGGTACATTTTCAGATTTTCTATTCACCCACCAGGGGAGTGGGGTTTTGTGTGTGTGTGTGTGTGTGTGTGTGTGTGAGGGGGAATAGAAACAAAAAGCCAATTAAACTCATGTAAATAAAAAGGAGAGAGAGGGTTAAGATACAACATGTTTTCCTCCTGATCATCTCGGCAAATAAGTGATTTTTCACTTTCAAATAGGTGATTACTCTCAAAACAACTTTCAGACACAAGCACTCAAGGAGACTAACGTGAAAAGAAGACTATAACCCACTTCAGGGAAATTGACTTGTATTAGTCACACCTTGTACCAGAGAAGATACACATTCAAACCAAACATACTTAAACGCATTCGGATTAGGATCCAGCTTGGACAATGGTACCTAATCCACTTCATATCCATGTCTTTCTTAACGAAATGTCTATACAATAAAGACTTTAGACACGGAACCCTTGTTGGATTAGTTCAAATTTTTACTAGGAAATAAGAGCCCTAAATAGAAATATGAGCAAGTCCTGAATGTAATAGAAGTGTAGAACAGAATATTTATACCTTAAGTGGACTTACAGTAGACTCACATCTAACGAGAATCATATTTGAACCACAGGTCTCCAACCATACACATATTTGCATATTCATTTCAATTCGTGAATATTAACAAATGGTGCAGAGTAAAAGAGTACCTGTCCGCCAGTAGTGCTTGGGATAACGGAGATGGAAGCAATGTCCCCATAAGTCTGGGTCGTAAGGAAAATGTCCACACACACCTGTAAACCATTTGGAGTTACTGAGAGATCACAGAATTACCATCCTATGTTTTCGTACACGTCAAAACTGCTAGCTTACAAAAACATATGAGCACTTTTCATAACAAATTCACATATTTATGAGAATGGAAAATGACAATAAACCTGGTACTCAGCAAATTCTATAGCCATAGTCTTGAGGGTCTTATCTGCTGGTTGGAGCAATTTCTGGACCTCCTGAAACCAAAAGATGCAGCACAAGTTGGGTAAGCGTAAGCTATTAGCAAGCAACCTTCGAACTCCTGCATTTACAGGCGTTTCAATGATCGGCAGATTAATGCATTATTTCCTTAAGGACCAACGAGGCACCACCAACAAACAGGACAAGTTGGGTAAGCTTTCACATAATTTGGCAGACAAACAAGTTTGGTAAGCTGTTAGCAGACCATCTTAGAACTTCTGCATCTATAGGCGTTTTGATGATTGGCAGATTAATACATTACTTCCCTAAGGGCAAACTAGGCACCACCGAGTAAACATGGCCTGATATGAGTGAGAAAGCTACCCTCTATCTTGTCTTGTCTACTCGATCCTTCTACTATGGGCTTCACGCTTGGGATCCATTTTTGCACTGGTATTGTAGGATATATCATCCTACTTGGTACTGTCTTATTCTCTCTTTGATTTTATAAAATACATCTCTACTTTTAGAGTTTTACTGATAAAAAAAATGTGGATGTTGTCAACGATCGAAACACAAGTAATAATGTAGGCAAACCAGAATCTGAACAGAACGAGAGAAACAAGACATACAACTTTCAAATTTGGTGCTTAAATCTTGAGGTCAGCACCAATTTCATTCTTAAAGATGTTGACCATTTCTATTTTCAATGCCAGATGGCTAGTAACCTTTTAATCTACATAAGCTCTTTCGACAAACCATGTTCAAAACAAGAGGTCAATAAAGGAAACCCTCACTACTAGGCTGATTTCTCAACCGCTATCAGCAAAAGCATCTTTGTCAGTTCAGCAAAACCCCATTGCGGTTTGCAGCAACCCAAAAAGAACATAGCATTCAGATCATTAAACACAATTAGCGTCACCTGCCTTGCCTTGCAATCAAAATCGAAAAGTTCAAGTTCACCATTTAAAATCGCAATGCCAAGGGAGGATTGTATTTCTGAGGTGAGATGTAAATTAAGAAAGGGGCTAAAGGGCGCCAACCTAGTTGAGAGATCTTAGTTACATATAGACACATGGAGATTGCACTATGCTTAACTAAAGAATTCTGCCTTTATATTGAAAAAACATATAATGGGGTGGCCATAAATATTGGATGTTTAGGAATACAAGCAACCAACAGTTAAGAAATAAACAAATCCACACCTTTTCTCCAGCAGAGACATTTGTTTTCCCCTCAGTTTCTCTAGCAGAAAGAGCTCCAAATCCAATTGAAGGTAGCACTGTAAAAATACACAAGACAATTGGAAAAAAAATTATATTTACTCTTATCCACTGTAAATTAAGGAGCAAAAACACCCACATGAGCTTACGCAAACTAACTAGAGTGACAGGTCTATGGGGGTAACTATTTCTATATGAATCAATAAAATCATAAAACCTCTTTCAGAAGTAAATGATCCTATGATAACACACTCACCAAAAAGGGATTAAACAAATGATCCATTCACACCAAATAACATTATAACAACCAATAATCCACATTACCCCTTCCAGAGTTCAAAGCTTAGATGAGAATGCTGAGCTCTCACTAGTCATTGACTAACTGAGACCAGATATTCACATTCAAGTATTCAACAACAACTACGCTACAAAATATTCTATCACAGTATTGAATAAAAGCATGATATAACAAAGCTCTATTAGAAAGCAATGCAGAAGTAAATACTATATATGAACTGGCCAAGTATATCCAGAAACATTTGGACTACTAATATATGGTCTCACAGTTTTAACTGTGAAGTACATAGGTCAATTGCTTATATCGTACCAACTGTCCTATATTCATTGTTTTTCCATTCCATTAGTTATGATATGTAATTGCTTAGATAGTAGCTCCATCCCTGATCAAGAACAGTTTATTTGAAGTACGTAAGGAAAAAAAAACTTTCCTCCAGTAGCACAAAATACATTCACAACCTGGATGTGCATCTACGAGAATGTATATGAAGCAAAACATTAAAAACAAAATATCAAAAAATTGGAATGGGGGGGGCTCAACTGACTGTGGTGTACTAGAGAAACTAAAGAAGTGAAACTTGCCTGACTGAAATACAAGAAGTTTTCCTCCCGTGCTTTTCATCGCCAAAAACGAAGCCTGATCAAAGTATATTATAAACATTACAAACTGTAATTACTTGCAGTGATGACTAGCGCAACAGTAGAAGAGGCCAACACTTATTCATTCATGAAAATTTTAGGAAAACAAGGACAAGCCCCAGAAACAATCAGCTCTCTAAGAAGACAGTAAAAAAACATGCCTTGGCAGCCGCACAAAAAGCCGATTCAGCAACTTTATTGCTTTGGAACATGGTTGGAATGCTCTCAAGCAATTGCTCCAGATGTTGACGGCACTAAAACCCTCAAAAAATGAGAAACAAATTAAAAAGCATGAACAAATAGAAGATCTTCTGAGTAAACCTTTGGAAAATAAGAATGGGAATAGTAATGCTTAAGCTGCTAACCTCAGAAAGTTGAACAATAACATCAGTTTGAAGAGGAGTGTACACATCTTGAACATCAGGAACAATGAGCATCAAAGGCTGAAAAATCAACGACAGTGGTCAAATTTAACATCGATTAAACCAATGATCTTTTTGGTAGGTTTACATGGGACTTTTTTTAAAAGGCGAACAAAGTCGACAAAACCATAATCACCTTTTCGTATTACAAAAATTTAGAATAACTATGATAATGGAACATTCATTGACCCAGGCTCAGATCATTAGATCCTAAAGCATTAAGGGGTACATGGGAGGAATAGAGACACATTCATTATGCTCACATTGTGCCCACATTTTCAACACACACATGAATTAAGGCCTGATTTTTTGTTAATATGATATGCCCACAATGAAGATCGTTCTCACAAAAATCATCATATGTGGATGTCTAACATTGTAAAAAAAAGTGTTCGATTTTGAACTTTAATCAAACGGTCCAGAATCTTCCGATTTCATAACAACTTTTGACAAGGCTAGACTTCTTTGAATGAGCTGAGCTTTTGTGGGCACGTTCTCCATGGTGGGAGATCATATCCACAAAAAATCAACCCTTAATTCAACTTATAAGTCCATATTTTTCTTGGATGT
Source organism: Coptis chinensis (assembly GCF_015680905.1). NCBI lineage: Eukaryota > Viridiplantae > Streptophyta > Magnoliopsida > Ranunculales > Ranunculaceae > Coptis > Coptis chinensis. The sequence goes on along the minus strand of NC_141463.1, from coordinate 76,563,367 downwards.
GTGCAAAATGTTGCTCTAATGTGGCTCTATTCGTCCCCATGTACACAGATGTTCATACCTAAATTGATGACTTAAAGTTAAATCACAACGCAGTAATTTGTCATCAAATTGGCGTCAGCAAAAATTAGTTAGATATTTTAAACTCGACATTACCTGTTGTAAAACTCTCTTCAAATTATAGAAATGAATGGTGGAGTCAAATGTTGCAATACCAACCATCGTACGGGGACCTTCCTGCAACAAAAGATCATCCAAGAAAAAAATTACTTCAAACCTTGTGGTCTGTTTTAACATTAAAATAGCAGGAAATACCCATAACATGTTAGGAAATACATATGACATATCAACATCAAGGAAACATTTTAATTAAGGCATAAACACTTTATTTTCATTTTAGATAAGAAAAGAATATATACATCGAACATTGATATAGTTGTTAACAATGCATTAACACCCAAAGACCACTAGCAACAACAATTCATTGTAATCGTATGTTTCTCGACCTACTTCTATGAAATCTGACACTTTACCGATCAAAAAGAAAGACCAATAGAAACAACCAGAACCGGCTCACCCTATAGGCAGGTGAGGCAACTGGTGTGGGTCTCATCCTATAGAGGGGCTCACACTTAAAATCCTAATACTCATTCTTATTTTGTTTTCAAACTTAAGCCCAGTATTCCAGAAAAACCTTGATTTCAATCTGTTTTCAATGTTTAGTTATCCAATTACAAATTACTCACTAATTGTTCATAAATGTGGTTAAGTCCTCCAATGTATTACTCTTAAATGAAGTGTTAAAATGTATTACTCTTAAATATTGAATGATATGCTGTTGGTCCAACCCAGAATTATGGACAATGGTTTGAATAACAGAGAAAAAGGACTTAAAACATCTTTACTATATTATACAAGCATAACTAATTAGAAGGCCTCCTTTGGTTTTTTGCCTAGGGCCTTAAAGTTTCTTGAGCCACCTTGGCAACAACTAATGATCAAAGACCAAAACCCAAAGTACCCAATTACACCCAAAAACCCCAGGCTGAAACAAGGCAGCAAGAAAAGAAATATAACAGTAGCCAAAGAAAGCCTGAAAACAGAAACAGAACAGAATGCAAAACACTAGGAACCACTGTCATAGAACCAACATCAGTATCATTGGCAAGGAAATAAACATGTATACAGATGCACAAGTAAGGAAAGGGGCAACACTAGCAAGGATGAAACAAGTAGTATACGATTCATGATTTCTTTACTTAGTTTTTTGCTCACCAATACTATGGATAATTTAAGCAATTTATAAAAAAAAAAAAAAAAAAAAAAAAAAAAAAACTGCTGCCATTATTTGACATTGTGATGTTTTTGTCCATTCAAACAATGACAGTGCACTTATGCATGTACCTAAAGAAACCATGAATTTATAATAAAAGGGGAAAAAACAAATAACTCAGTTTTTAGATGACAATTTACTCAACCAAACCTTTCCATAAAAGAAGATGATAGATTAACAACTCTTCACACTTTTTATCTAGTGTAAGTTTAAAAGAATGCCATGAAGTGTCAAATGTGGCTAGAAACCAGTTAAGAATGACTACCAGGGAGGTTTAATTAAATGAAAACGTGTATATATATATATATATATATATATATATATATATATATATATATATATATATATATATATATATATATATATATATATATATATATATATATAGAGAGAGAGAGAGAGAGAGAGAGAGAGATGTATGCACAATGTGGCTCTTTTCCTCCCATACATAATTTTTTTTTTTAAAAAAAAAAAAAGACTTGTTGGTTTTAATACTGAGCAGTAATGAATCTTGTAACATGTCCATTTACTTAAATAAGATGCTAATTTCAGAAAACCCAAGTTTACAACAGAATCAGTAAGATTACTATTTACATCATATGAAATTTCAATGTGGTACACTTCTTGAAACAGAATAAATAAGAAGCTTACAGGGAGATCTGCAATAGCTTGGTTGATTGCACTACATGCGGCTGCAGTTGCACCGGTTTGTATTGCGTTCATAGATACATCAACAAGGAAGAAGAATACAGCAGGCATTGGATCACGGACCTGGAAATCAAGGATAGATTCAGTATATCTCATAAGTTCAAAAAGAAAACAAACACCATAATTTATAACAAACAAGAATAATTGGTGCGATATCATGACTGTCAAAAGCTCAAAGAGAAAATAGACATACAAAATTTGGAACAAGCAAGAAGTAGAAGCGAGTCTGGACCACCTAAATTACTCCAATGAAGACCTTGGGGATATCAAACATTCAAATAACAACCGGAGAACTTTTTCATATAGAAGACCTTTGAGATAGTTAGATTGAAACTCTCTCTTTTATATAAGGCTCAACATCACATCTTTTACTTGATTTCTTGGATTTTCACTTTTGTTAAAAGCCTTAACACTTGATAATTATGTCTTTTTATAAACCTTTCAACATACTGAGGTTCAGTGAAACCTGACCCATCACCTTCCAATCATGAAAAGAACAACCACCTATACAAATTCTCGGTTCAGCTCTATCCAGCACAGAAGCCACGTCACTGTCCCCCCTGGCCGAAAGCCTAACAATAAAGCCCGAAGGCTATAGTCACCACCACCAAAGGTAATTGAACGAATCATAACCAGTTCTAAGATAGCCAAGCCGTGGAGGCTATAGGCCCCACTATAGGCCCAAATAGTTACACAAGTAAAACCCCTCTAGGCGACACTAGCATAAGCTACTGGTTTAAGTGCACCTAAAAATTATGACAATTGCACAGTGCTCACTTATCAAGTTATCAATCCCCAATAAGAGGTGGAATTTTCCTCCAAAAAGTGTCAAGTAGATTTAGATCTCTTTATTTAAGAACCGAGGTGTTGGACATAAATTAAACATCGTGGAACTACACACTTAGTGAAACCTCCACCACTTTAGTTAGGAACAGGTCACACCCACCCGACCACCAAAAGAAAATAAATAAGAAAATAAAAAATACACAACCTTCAAGTGGAGCCGCCCTCGGCAGTGCTACCATCTTGTGAAGACCAGTTCCACTCTACCTGCAATATTGTCCACACTTAACACCCTCCCTAAGAAATATGGATTTTGTGACTATAGGCATTGCTTAAGAATCAAAGGTTTTAAACAAACTAATCGATGCTAGACTAAGGCCTTGGTACAACCTTCACCCCTTTGGGGGAGACACTTTTGTATCATACTCTCAGGGTACTACCATTACATTATCCTCGTAAATTTCTATCCCTATACTCATGAAAACATCTCAAAACTGTCTTGCGAAACACTGTGTGTTATGACTTGGATTTTAGGAAAATCTCACATAGCTTCAGACTGTTTCTTCTTATTAAGGAGTCGTGATTTTTATGGGAATCAACTTTTCAACCTGAGAACCTTTCTTATCTTCACTTCTGTTTTTCTTCAACGTGGAACTAGAATCAACACTGGGTAGTACTTCCCTCATCTTCTCCTAGGAATCTTTTCATAGGTATCTTATTTTAACTTGCACAACTCCTTTCCTTCATATTTTGAGGAACACTAGTGCATGTTCACACATGTTCTGCATGGTTTTACCATTTTTCATTTTTGTTAACTACCTTATTTATTTTTTATCCATAATAGCTGACAATTTATTACAAAGTGATTTAAGTACGAATCAAAAGTTAGTAGTGCTATATGTACACACAAGCTACGCAATTACAAAGTCAGAACCAAACAAGGAAAACAAAAGACTGAAGGAGGAAAGGGGGAGAGGGGGAGAGGGGGAGAGGGGGAGGAGTACAATTACACATAAAGTTAGCTCCAAGGCCTCAATAAGTAATACACCATCGACCATCTTGTGTGGTTGGTGGTATTTAGACCCAATCGCATCTAATTGCGAAAACTACCCCAGAATCATGCTTCGTAGTAGTAAGATGCAAATTGGCAGTTATTGCAACACTTTGCACTAATGTGCACATATAAATAGGTTATTTCACTTATTTGTCATCCACTTGCAGCAGAAAAAGTTCCTTATCGATAACGTGTATGTTTATATATAACTATACTATCAACAATGTAGGATTAGATATCCCGCAATAATACAGCAAGGGAAACTAGAAAACATGAAAAATGCAATGGAAAGTCTGCTTCTTAGAAGCAGCAGCAGCATTTGCAGCAGGAAAAGTCCTGCAACTAATTGCATACAGCTCCACTTGGAGATATGGAACAAAGGTGGATTCTTAATCGCAGAGAAGCTACCTATTCATCACCCACTTTCTCTCCTCAATTTCTAAGGCTTGTAGGGAAAGGATGAACTTATTCTTCTCTCTGAGATTTCTTGACTGTTAAATGTTAGTGGCCCACACAAGTTTGGCAGCTCAATGGTGAGAAAATGTACATGTAAGGGCTTTACTTGAACATTTTCTTCAACAATATTCATAAGAGTGTCAAAATTATAACGAAAGTTTAAAAGAGAGGAGATATAGATCATGTTTATCAGCAACTCTTATATCAGATGCTAAGTGTGTATATATATTCAAATAACCAAATGCATGCAAAATATATCTTACCATATACTCTTTTGTAGCAAGAAATTCAACTGTTCCTCTACATAGCTCAGGCCTTTCATCAGCATCTCTACGCCTACCATCAGGTCCAAGATTGCAGTGATATTCACGAGGTGTTTCGTCGACAAAACCTATAAGAAAATAATGTATATCACGTAATTGTCTTCGACTATGTTACATAAACACACCATATTTCAAAAATAATTCATGTCGGATACGTATCCACGTGTCCGGATACACACGGACACACATTGTACGTGATATACCTCAATTATTGATATTTCACCAAGTCAGACACTTCGTATCCGTGTCGGATGCAGACACGTATCACACGTATCCATGTCAATGTAACTTAGGTCTTCAAACAAAATTAATTTGTGTGTGTGGGTGTGTTTGTGTGTGGGTGTGGGTGGGTGTGTGTGGGTGTGGGTGTGTGAGAGAGAGAGAGAGAGAGACTTAAGCATAGACCCCAATACACATAATATTTGAACAAAGACTGATTCTGGTTCATTTGAATGAAACATGCTTTGATACTTTCAAGACAAAGTCCCAATGGCTAGGATACCTTCAAAATAACCAAACAGTGCTCGCACACAAGAACAATATCATGGAAGAGAATTTGTTGGGTGACGAAAGCTTTAAACTTACAGCAACTACCAACATGGTTGAACTTCAGCAGTTCAACTTTTAAAAAGTAAGACAGAGAGAGCAACTATACTAACACCTACCACATAAATTACACACAAAACGCCTTCCTTGGTCTACGAATTTCATGAATGGATTTATGTAGCCTTTACAACGAGAGCAGCGAACAGGGCCACCTTCTCCAAAATCAACGACCTTTCAGAAGCAAAATCAAATAATGTGGTTACATAGGAAGAAGAGAAATGGTTAATATGGCAAACAATAATATTAGAATTGGTCGATGGTACAGATAATATTTAATTGCAAACTACAGAGATAATTTTATTCACGTTATAATAGTTCAAGAATGTCAATTTGTTTGGGTTAATAGCAAGGGCATCAAAAGACCTATAAACACTATTTGACTGCTCTAATTATGTTAATAATAATTTGATAATAGTTATTTTCTGTATAAAATACATTAGTTTTTACCCTCTTCACTAACAACAAGATCAAGAAAGAAAGGAGAAAGATAAAACCATGTGACATTAGTAACTAATCTCCAAAACCAATTTTCTGAATTCAATTTAACTGTTCAAATAAGAAAAAGTTAAAACAGAACAAAACAGAACAAAAAAAAATATTTATGAAGTATAAACAGAAAATATTACTTGAATTGGTTCCTCCGATGGATGCTGAAGGGCAAATGGTTGCACCAGTAAGGCGAACGGCATGCTAGACGTTGATAAAAGGTCACCTGTGCATGGAATCTTACAAACCAAAATAAATAAGTAAGAAAAAGATGGTTATGCCATAATTATACATATCACCAAAGGAGAGTAACAATCTTCAAATTTTCAAAGCACCTGATTAACTGTGCAACGCATGTAACGTGGACTGCAGTTCCCGACGTCCTTGACAATGTACTCACTACCAGCAGGCTTTCATATTTTGGGAAGGGGGAAAGAGGAAAAAAAGGAAGACTTACTTGACAGAAAGTTAAAATAACAATAACAATGACCTTCTCAATAAAAAAAAACAGAAAACTAAGATGAACTCATTGAAAGGAGTACTATCTAAAAATGACAAACAGATTCAAGTTACAGTGATTAAAGCAAAATAAAAAAAACATACTGGTGGAATACTGGCTTGACCACCCTGCCGAGTTTCATATATGATGCCAGAAGGAGCAGGAAATGGCCGCGGGATTTGATTGGGATCAATTTTGGACGGCCCAGCTTGGAGCCCTCCAGATATAGGCATGTGGCCCATCCCAGAAGTTACCATAGGCATAGATTGACCTGGCGGAGGTGGCAGCATCCCATACATATTTGGTGGCGGCATCATACCTTGAATTGGTGAAGGTCCCTAAAAATAATCACCAAAGAAAATAAGTCTAATTCAACATGATATAATAGTAAATGCAATTCAGGATTGCTTTCAAGACCTAAAACACTCAACCTTTACGAAACTTAGTTTTTATAATTACTTTTATTTTACCAAAAAACTCTGAAGTGACTATGTTACATGGACACGACATATTTTAAAAATATTCCATGTCGGACACATAATGGATGTGATATACCTCAGTTTTTGATTTCGCCATGTCAAACACTTCGACACACCTATCATTGTCAATGTAACTTAGAACCAAACAAATATTACAATATGGAAGTAAGTTCATACACCCGGTGTAGTAAGATGCTACTTGGGAGAAGTGGAGAACTATTACCCCTATAACAATACCCAACCCTCCTATTACAATACACTTAGCTTGTGGTATAAGTGCATCCCAATTACATTGAATGTATCAAACAGCACACACACACACCACCACCACCCCCCCCCCCCCCAAAAAAATAGAGAAAAACACACTTGGACAAGCCATTGTCCAACCAAATAATTCTTCTTTAAACTCGACCACAATTTTCAGGAACTCCTTTTCTCGATGTTCAAACACCCTCATGTTTCTTTCCTTTCAAATGATACATATAATAGGCCTCGGTATATGATCTGCTAGCCATGTTGCCATACTAGAGAGTATACCCACCACTATCTTGTTAGTCAAAGCTTCTCTTACGTTAGATGGTGGTGTCCAAGGCTTATGGAAGGAATTGTTATGCACCTCTAAAAAATTTTTTTTTTTTCCTAACAATAGTTATAACTTTATTCCCAACAAAAATCCCCATTTCCCCGATGAAGGTGGGAAACGAATCCAAGACCTTGAATGAATGTACTCGAGTGGGCGTCAACAAATCAAGTACCAAAACCAGGTAAGTGTACATCAGAAGGGCAGAACATTTTACCTGTGGCAGTGGCTGCATCTGTCCCATCTGAGAACCATATGGAGGAACTGGTGATTGTAGCATGGCTTGATTTGCAGCTGAAAATGGAGGTCCTGGGTGCGAGTTAGGGCCCAATGGAGCACCAGATTGTGCACTTCCTGGAAAAGGGCGCATCGGTTGGCCATAAGGACCCCGAGGTCCTAGCCCAGGAGGTCCAACAGGTGGTTGCTGATTATTGCTGATGGAGAAGGGGGGAGCGCCTGGCATGTTTCCACGAGCGAGAGAAGGTGGTCCATTTGCCAGAGGACCCTGTGCACTTGATGGTGGGGATGTGGGCCCCGATGTCAAAGGAGGAGAAGAAAACGCGCCTGGAAATGGTCTTGCGCCAACTGGTGGAGGTTGAGAAAATGGAGGTCCTGACGGCCTTCCAGATACCATATTAGGTTGCTGGATAAATTGCGGAGGGGCAAATGATGGTGGGGGAGTATTTGAAAAGCCAGAGGGTGGTGGACCCGGGGGAGAAATTGATGAAGAACCAGGATATGACACTGACGGTGGGGCTGGAGGGGGAACTGAAGTTGGAGCCAAAGGGTTTGCTGAGGGGGCAGAGGACATGAATGGTGGAGGTGCAAATGGAGGAGGCCTGGAAACCAATGAACCAGGTGCCAAGGATGGGGGTCCAGGAGGACGATTGATGTGTAAGTTCTGCATGTTATCAGCAAGAGTATTGGGAGGCCTTTGATAATTAGGATTGTAATTGGGGTTTGAATAACCCGGTCTTGGTGCTCCAGGTTGTATAGGGGGTTCCATGGAAGACCCAGAAAGAAAAAAACAACTCGTGAATTTTTATGTTACAGCACGACTTCACTTAATCTGCAAAATCAAAAGGGTAATAACAAATGCTGTAAATGAAAATTTTGAAGTTTGAATAAAGAAACAGGAAACGATCCAAACGAACACTAAATCCTTACTTTCGCTAAACATATAGTCATAAACCGGAAAAAAAACGAGTTTGCAATCGTTCACAATAAACGTTAAAAAAAAACAGGGTGAAAACATATAGAGTGAAGTCAGTGAACACTAATGTGTGCAAAAAAATAACTTCAAACAAAATAAAGGCCATGCGACATTTCATAGTAACTTCATTGTTCCAGAACACTGCCATATAGAACTGTAGTAATTTCAAAATGAAAAATGTTGCAAACCCTTCAAAACATTGGCCCTTTCTTTTAAGATTGTCAATAAACACGCTACTCTAGTTTTCGTCCTCTATAAACAAATCCTATACATCATCACAAAACCTCAACACCAAAAACCGCTTTTAAGTCTTATTTTACTCCCAATTTCCCACCAATTGAGGCACTCACAACAAACATTACGAAAATTTGCAGCAATCAAACTGGAAATTCAACATAAAAAATTAATCTTTAAACTCTACAATAGTTAAAATTAATCAAAATGACTGTAACTTTACACACTGTGATCAAACATAGTGTGTTAAATTTTCACACACTAAAATCAATACTCTGATCATCAAATTCACTAGAATTATGAATCCAATATGAAAATAATTCATTTTAAACTGAATTGGAGCTGATATATCGAAACTTTATCTAAACTGAATCAGAAATCTATTTGAAACTTACAATTGCAGATCTGCATATAGATAATTAAAATGATAAATGGAAGGATAAATTATACCTTTGTGTGAGATCTGAGACGAGAATTGGGAATCGGGATTTTGAGATGAAGGAAAAATAAAAAAAACGGAGCGAGAGAGAGTAATATTTTTACGTTTGTTGGTTTTTATAGTTTTTATGTTTTCGTCTCTCGTCACGTTTTATTGGCTCGTTGATGTCAGAAAGGCAAAAATTGAGGGGTAATTAACTAATTATTTTCCATTTTTAAACGGGGGTTTTTTAGGAAAGATTTTTCTTGTACAATCTTATTAAAACGTATCTTTGTATATATTGAAAATGTGAGGAGAGAATAATGGATCATTTTCTGGCCCATGGATACGAGTCCATATGTAGTTCATTTCTCCTTGAATAGGTTTTTAGATGACTCTTAGTGTTTCCATGATTTAATTGTATTTTACTGTTACTTACCATAACAATTGTAATGGCAACTACGAATTGTATAGTGTTTGTCTCTGTGTTATTTACAAAGTTATTGAAATTTTGAATATGAGAGATTATGGAAAGATGATGATAAGTAATACTGGTAATTCATTTGAAGATCCCGATTATAATCTATTCAAAAAATTTAAGTGGGATTAAATCAGTCAAATTACTCAAATATAATCTTCTAACAGTGTACGCCCCGAGAATGGTGTTGATATTGTTTATACCGAAGTTTGTATTGGCACATCTTGTTCCCCGAGTCATTCTCTTTTAGCAACTAGTTGTTTATTATCATCAAAGATAGTCCATATTTACTATAAATCCATCTAATGATATTGTCGTTATAATCTTGTCTTAAATTTTTTTTATCGTAAGTGCATATTGTATATTGGAATTTGTATTAAAGTTCATTTATTGTCATTCATGAGATTCCAAACACCCAACCCCCTCCGAAGAATGAATCGTCGAAACCAAAAACATGGACCCTACTCTCCCAACCTCACAGTAATAAACATGGTATATACAAACTATTATCTTATAGTGATCTCCTATACTCAATTTATAACACTTAAAAATTCTGTTAAAAACATTTGCTAAATTTTAGGAGGGATTTCGTTGGTTAAAACTATCATATTCTAATGACCAACCACTCTTTGGTATTTGTTTCAATTACCCTTGTAGCCGTATTATACATTTTTTTTTTAGTTATATTTGTTCTTCACAATTACAAACACCAAACTCCGCATCCAATAAAATAGATTGTACAAAAAATAAACTCAAACCCACACTTCAAAAAATATCTATTTATAAATTTATATCCCTAAAATGGTGTATCACATCTGTTATTTAAAATGAGGCTAACACTTCCATTAAAATCAACATCAAATACTCGTTTAGTATCTCACTCACAGTATTGACAATAATATCACCCAAAACGAAATTTGTTGAATCATTGAGAATATGGTGCAATTGTTCACATAGATTTTGGACTCATTATTCATAACAATAACATAATGAGTTTAAAAAAGAGTTAGTATTTTAGTTCCATATCTCAAATCTCTTATAGATCGGAACTTGAAGCCAAGATTAAGAGAACAAGGACAATGTAAACTTTTGCCATGTTTGAACTATTTGAATTTTTATTTTATTTTAATTTGTAATATTGTGCTATAATTTTCTGACACTTAAGATACAAAAACATAATGACCTATTTATATAGTTTTATGAATTTAATGTAGCGTATTTTACATTAAATCTACCATAAAAACTACCTTAATAAAGGAGACAACAAATGGGGAAATGAGAGAGAAAACATGAAAGAGAATAATTGGAGAATGATCGAGATAAAAGTGAAAGTCATCCATATAAATATTCGCACCCGATAAATTAGCATTTCAATTAAGAAAACGAAAATGAAAAGTAACAAAAGAGATTTGATGATAACAAATATGGAAACAATGGATTAATTTCCTACTGTGAATTGAACAAGTTTTTTATAAGGATCACTATGCATCAGCGATATATATTTTGGATCAAAACGATATACATTCTTAAAATATAAAGATCTTCCTTCTAATCGACCATTCAATATGAAAACCCCAAATTTATGTTGTTGCTATGGTACCTTGGTAAATCCGTAAATGTACTCGTGTAAATTGTATAGTCAATTGTATACGTCCAGTAATTTACCACAGGTTAGGGATTTTAAATCTTAAAGGGAGATAAATGATACATCAATTCAGTCAAAGAATCATTTCAATAATATTTGAATGCATGTTAAATTGTATGTGGGGAGGTAGAAGTATATTTGTTAATACCTACTTACTTTTTAGTCAAAAAGTCAAAAGTATGTTTGTAACATTAACTTCAAAACTCACCAAAAGTAAAAGGGCAAGTTTGGCATCATTAGATTCAAAAATGAAAAAGTATAAATTTACTACAATATATTTTAATATAACTCTCTCTCTCTCATATATAGCACTTGAAACAAATCTCTCTCTCTCTATCATTCAAAATGGCTCAGTGGCGCAAAATTATATCGGGCTTGATCTTTAAATCATTTGTAAGAGTTATTTTGGATATCTAATAAAATATGTTATTAGAAAAATAAAAAATAAAAAATGTAAAACATCATAGATTATAAAAAGGAAATGAGACGGTTAGGTGGTTGAAGATGTTGAAACCAGGAATAGTAGTAGAGAAGGTTGATAGAGACGAGGGAGAATTCCGGTTTCCGCTTTAACGGTTGTTGGCGTTTGCAATAATTTAATATGTTTAAGTCGTTGCTTAGGTAACCATCCGTTCAACTTATATGTGTTAAATCCTCTTACAAAATATTACATTACTATTAAAAATAAGTTTATTTGAAAAACACTATATTCTTTTGAGGACGTTAATTTCGCATTTGGTCATTGTGAAAGTAGTAATGAGTACAAGATTATAAGATTGATCCGTCCTGAAGCTTGTGTTGTAAGCGTGTTCACTTTTAAAGTTTGTATTTGGGCGTAAAAAAATGTTAACATCAAAGGAATAGAAGGGACATGGAGAAACGTAGAAAAACGTTTGGTGTTGGGTTTTGAATTAACATATTATGTACTTGTTAATGGAGTGACATATTTGTTAAATTAGGTTCTGAATTGAAGGGTGTTACTGTTTATTTTGATCTCAAGGACGAGCATTTTTATGAGATGGAAATGCCGAATTTGGATGTTAATTATGTGTCTCATCGAGGGTAAGGTCAGAGTGAGTCTTGGAGATTTGGGTGGATTACTTTATTTGTTTTTTATATTACAGGGAAATGAGGTTGATATTTGGATTATGGGAGAATATGGTGTTGTCGATTCATAGACAAAACTATTTAAAGTTGGACAAAACGAGATGTGTGTGCCGTTTAAATTCTTGCATCCAATAGGTCTAACAAAGAGAGGAGAGATTATAATTAGGAAATATTATGGTCAACTACTGTTGTATGACCCGAAACAAAACTCAGTTACATAATGCAAACTAAAATATGATTTTATGTTTCGCGATATATTTAGTTATGTTGGAAGCCTAGCTCTTATCAGCAAAAGGTGCGTGTGTACTGCTCACAAAGTCTTGAATCAAGAGCCTTGAATCCAGCGTACCGGTGCATCCAACGCACTCTATAATCGTCATTATTAAAACCAAATGACAACAATCAATAAAATATATATGGTTTCTATATCAATGCGCAAACCAACATTTACTACAAAATATCAATTGGAAACTGATATAATCTATAAGTGATTGTATAAAAAACACATAACATTAAGGTTTATTGAGGAGCCTTTGACCTCCTAATCCACACACAAGTGCAAACTGCAATAATATTATTCTCTCATCCCAATAGATGAGATACACTACAATTTATAACACTAGCTACTTAATAGCTAACCACTGACCTACTTACGAGATAATGCATAAAATGAATCAACTGACTAAAGAGGACGATAGACATTAGACCTATGATTATAGATTATGCATACACAATAGAAACAAACCACCCAATCCCAACAACCAACTAATGCTTAAACCAAAATAAAATTTTAAACCAAACAATCACCAATCAAAGTCATGGTTTATAAAAGAAATCGACTGAAATAGTAAGTTTAACTAATTGTCACAAAACAAAAAAAACCAACTGATTCATGAAAAATTTGGGTTAAAAAGAGATAGAGAGAGAGAGTACCTTTTGCGAGTAGACGGTGGGTTGATGTGGCAATAACACTCGATGGTTAGAATTAGAGATTTGAGAATGTAAGAACACTAAATGAAACTAGCGCTAAAGTGGACATTTTCATATTTTTTATTTCTATTTTATTTTTTGAATTTTTCGCTAACCTATTTGGCAACACCACATCTATAGTGCGGCATGGATACTCTAGAAGCCCTCTTACTTGATTACTCGAGCCTTGAAAACAAATTAGAACTGGCCTACACACTAAAGTAAAAAATCGATTAACACTTGAAACACTCGCCATGCACGTCCTTAAACACTTGAAACACCCAAAACAACCTTACTCCTCAGTTCATCCCAAAGCTATTCACAAGGGGTATATCAGTCTTATAAAATAATTTATTCTTCTAGATAACCCGCATTTTATCTTCCTCACTTGTTCACCATCCTGAAAACCCTAAACCCTAGTCATGAATCTCTCACTTCAAATCACATCACCAACTTCAACTCCACACCCCCTTCTCTTCCCTCACTTCATAAACCCATCTCTCCATCGTATCAAAATCTCAAACCCCAAAAACCGAAACTTTCGATATCGTTTATCAATTACCCGAAATTCCACACCACAACAACAACAACAACAAATTTCAACTAATAATAATAATCAAAATGTATTTGGTGGGAAAAAAGAGTTATCTGGAATACAAATATTAGTAGATAGTTTATCACCATCAATAAGATTAGCTAGTTCAGTTGTAATTGTAGCTGGTGCTATTGCAGCTGGTTATGGACTAGGGTTTAAATTTGGTGGGAATAGGAATACTGGGTTAGGTGGTGCTCTTGCTCTTGGTGCTGCTAGTAGTGCAGCTGTTTATGGTATGAATAGTTGTGTACCGGATGTGGCGGCTGTGAACTTGCATAATTACGTGGCGGGTTTTGATGACCCGACGGAATTGGATAATCAGGATGTTGTGAAAATTGCGGAAAGGTTCTGGTTTTAAAATTTTGTTTTTTTGAAGTATTAGTGTTTTGTATAATAATGTTAAGCCTGTTTAATCCGGTTTTTGACTGGTGTCGTGGTACTTTATATGATTATGTCTTAACATGCACACTTAGTACATACATTTTGATTAACTTTGATGTATAGATTGTTAACACGAGGGAGTGGTTTCTTGACTTCTTGACTAGTGAGGATTCAGGATTAGCTCTGTTTTATGTTAACACGGGTTTTGTTTCCTTTTCATTGTTAATTGCTTTTGCTTTAGTGATATGATTCCCTCTTCACTTCATTGATTCCAATTTCTTTGCTGGGTCTTAAAATTTTATTTACATGTTTCTTTTCAGATATGGTGTCAGCAAACAAGACGAGGCCTTCAATGCTGAGCTTTGTGAGTTGTATAGCGGGTGAGCCTATAGGCCTTCTTGGAAATTCAATTTCTTATACGAATACCGGTAATTTGAAATTAATTAGGAACACAGATACCAATCTGTCAGGAATTGTTCTCCCTGTTGTTTTCTTACACTGCACAAAATCCACGCATAATTTGGTTAGTATAGAGATTTTGTGTTGTCGGAAACTATCGCTATATATATTTCAGGACTATCAGATGTAAAATAGTAGCTATTTACTACTAAAGGAATACTTATAGCAATGAGGCTATTCTGACATTGACTTGGAGCTAGTTAGATATCGATTACCTTGATCGCCTGGTTGATGTTATGATTTTATTACAAATCGTACCATACAATGGCCCCGCTTGGTCTATGATTCTGGCTGGAGTGTGTTGATCTCCGTATTTTGGCTCTTGATGGAAATGGTGCTCTTCTTGGTTCATTCATACATATTCTATGATTTGCACAGATATTGGAATTACATATTCAGTTAGCTGATTTGATTTACTGTTTGCATACATTCATTCATGTTGTATTGGTATGTGAATACTTCCATTTACTTTGTATTCTTCTCTTCCTTTAGGTTTGTCTCATCTATTCTTCCCCCTGGAGGGGAAAACCTCAAAGGCAATGAAGTTGAAACAATTATCAAGTTCAAAAGTGCCCTGGGGATAGATGATCCAGATGCAGCTGCTGTACATATGGAGGTAGGTATCCAATGGGGTGAAGGTTGCATTTCAAGTTTTTTTTTTGACAAATGTTATGCCAGATATGTTTTTCAGACACAACATCAGTTGAATATGTGTGTTCGGTAAGATACTATCTTCCCACTGCTGTATATGTATCATAATTAGAGTTTGTAGAAGCATTGCACCATGACCCAAGACAAAGTCGTAAGTCCTAATTTCACCTCTAACAACTGAAGACTTACCAGTAAAAAGGATCTTATATTGTTTTTCATTTTTTTTTTCTTGTTTAATGCTTTCTTAATTGGTGGAGATTAATTATTAAAAAAAAGAAGAGGAAAAACACTTCACATTTAAGTTTGAGCTTTCTGACGTCTTGGTATGCCTACATGTTTGCATTTTATGATATGTTACATGGACACACCATATTTTGAAAATAATTTGTGTTGGATACGTATCCATGTGGCAGTGTCGGGCATACTCAATTTTTGATATTTTGCCGTGTCAGCAACTTTGTATCCGTGTTGGAAACGGACCGATCCGTGTCAATGTAACTTGGATTCTCATAGAAACTTCATAGTTTATAAATGCTGATGCATGCTATGTCCTTCTGCAGTACATGATAATCAATTGAATGATGTTTATCAGAATATCAGATCATGAAATGAATATTTTGATATAATTTGTTTAGATTGGGAGGCGAATCTTCAGGCAAAGGCTAGAAACTGGTGACCGCGAAGATGACATAGAGCAACGTCGGGTAAGTCATTTATTGATCTTTGCTTCTTAATAACTTTACATTTGATGAATATCTAAAGAAATGTTAAGAGATGTGAAACAAACGCATTATTAGTGAGTTTCCAGTGCAGGCATTTCAGAAGCTGATTTATGTTTCGACACTCGTCTTTGGTGAAGCATCAGCTTTCCTTTTGCCTTGGAAGCGTGTCTTTAAAATTACTAATTCTCAGGTATGTAGACTCTCCTATCAGGATTCTGTTTGCTGCTTTAACTTTCATTGGTGTTTAAACCCTTGTTTATGTTATCAAGGCAAAAGAAGTTCAAGTGTATATACTGGCATTTTGATGGATCAACACTTTGAAAACCTGTTGAAATCATAGGCTACCAAACCTGATACCTTTTGAGGTCGTAATGACGTTTTATTCTCATTTGCAGTCTGTTTTTACGCAGAATGAAAAGTTTAGAGCCTCTAAAATTGCAAAGGAACAATATTTAGCTGTAATGAATATTTTCTAAATTTTGGATGTCCTCACCCTTGACCTGTCATTCCAAAATCCTGTAGATTTAATTTCATTCAATGTTTAAAAAATGCCTTTAAGCCTCGAGGCGTCACCTCAAATTCTCATTTGCAAAAGTTCTCGAAAAATTCTAAAAAAAAATCAGAAAAAGACAAAACTTGATTTTATATCAACAAATTTACTTCAGCAATAAGTTTTACCTTGTTAGTGACATTGACGAGCTGCATAAGAATTTTTTTTGATAAAAGCAAGAGATATATCATTATAAAGAACAAGACCCATTAAATAATATGTCAACATCAAGATACTAATGACTAGGCAATAGTAATTGCTATATTGTAGACAGCAAAAGTTTCCCATTCTAAAATCTAAGTAAGACTTGGCAAAACACGGCATAAATCCATAATATCAAAATTTCAAAAGGAAACAAATACAACCTAGGTTACATTTACTCGGGTAGGTGTGTCCGATTGGACACGGATACGAATTGTCGGACCCGACAAGATATCAAAATTTGAGGTAAATCTATATAACAAAGAAGGGTGGTGTGGGTTGACAAATTCCACCTCATAAGGTGATACGTGGTCGTGCCACCCCCTAACTATAGCCACTAAAATGTTTTTTGGGGTGAGTTAACAAGTTTTTTTTGGGTGAGTTTAAAAGTTTTTCTCACCTCACCCACCCCACACAAAAAAAGCCTGGACTGTTTTTGGGTTGAACTTTTATAGATTATTGGGCTTTGGAAACATGAGTATGGGCTAATTTAAAAAAAAATAGGGGGCGCGTCGGGGGTTCGGCGCCCGCGTATTTGTGCTGTACGGCACGGGCAAATACTAGTTACATACAATATGTGTCTGATATGTCCGACACGAACACATGGATACGTATCTTACACGGATTTTTTTTCAAAATATGGCGTGTCCATGTAACCAGAATACAACAAAGAGAAGTGCTCTACTAGTCTATGCAAAGTCCAAAGCAAAGTAATGGAGAAAAGTCAATCTCCCATATTACTATCCATCCTCAACGTCTCCATCGTTACTATTCGGGTCATCCATGGAGTTGCAACTAAGGGTTTAGTGCAACATCGCCCATTTATATTGTAGGACTTTCATAACCTATGTAATTTTCGTAGTTAATAATCAATAAGATAGGTTTATTCTATTATTCTTTTCTATTCCTTTTTTAAAAAAATTTTTAAAGAAAAAGAGCCGAAAGCCTCGAAGCGTAGGTGTTGAGGCATACACCTCGAACTAATGAGGCATAACCCTCTTCAACTAATAAAAAGGCTTAAACCACGGTGAGTTTTTTGTCTGTGAGGCGCACCTTGAGGCATAAACCTAGGTGTGTTCTTCTAAGCCTTATTTTCAATTTTGCATAGCTAAATTATGCTTTTATGTCAAGTTTAAAATTTTCAGGTGTTTATTTATCAAATGCGAATTCCTTTGCTGTTTTATGATATTGTCGTTATTGTTTGGATCACATGATACTACTCCCCTGTCTGCCAGGTTGAAGTTGCAATTCGAGACTGTGCCCAAAGGTTATATTCATCCAGGCTGAAATCACTTGGAAGAGGTAACATAAACATTACGCATATATGCCATACCCGCTTCTTTGGTAATTAACGTGGGGCTAAATGTTGTAGCGTATGTTGGAACTGGTTTGATTAGCAAATTTAAAAGCTTGCATTCAAGTGTACTTAAACCTGATTATGTGGGTTCTTAAGATGGACATTGGGTCTATCTGGCAACTGGGTTCACAAGGATTCTGTTCCTGGTTAATCGGTACCATATGTAATGAATATTATTCGTACCTGAACAAAGATGGAGTACCAATCTGTGTAACATGTCCATTTTAGTGTAATGTTTCTGGCTTCTGATATTACGGATTTTGTTTTTAGATGTTGATGAGAGAGAGCTTATTAGCCTGCGAGAGGCACAACTTCAATATCAGCTTTCTGATGAGGTAGAATTTAATGTGTTTTATTTTCTTGACTACTGTGTAAGGTTTATAAGAAAGGCTTTGCTGAGGTGACGTGTTATTATTATTATTTTTTCCAGCTTGCTGCAGATATGTTTAGGGAGCATACACGGACACTGGTTGAGCAAAATATTTCAACTGCATTGGATATCTTGAAATCTAGAATTAGAGCAAGGTAAGACCTGTTATTTGATTGTTTAAGGTACTTGGTAATTATTTAAATACTAATATTAAAGAGACTGAGTTTATTGTGTAGTTAATGCTAGACACATACGTTATGCACCTAAGAAGTTTCAATCTTCTCTAAATGCCCTCATAGTTAAGCCTCTTTTTCCCCTCCAGAAAGCCCTTTTTTGGTATTAGTAGTGGTGTTATAGTACTATATGAAACACAATTAAACAAACTTTGGATACTTCCTAAAGAAGTTTATCCTTATTGTCAAGACATGCACTTGTTTGTGCTACTTCTAAATTTGTAAGAAAATGGTTCTGCGGGAGTAATCTAGCTGATGATTTATACGACTGATAAATGTCATACAAGTATAAAACGATATACCAATTTCTGTAACTAAAGAAACGAGGCATTTGTTTGAAGAAATATCTTGGCCACCTAGATCCAAAAGTTACCCTGTATCTTATATGTAAAGGTCCATCTGCTGTTTATGGGGCCAATGAACCTAAAGAATGCTCCACTTAAGGACCAACACATTGGACACATGTTTACCACAAAACTGTTTCACATGTTTGAAAATGCTCTCACATTAGGAACATGTGTCCTTTGTTATGGATGAGCTGCAGCGCAGACCTACAAGTTAGGAAAAACATAGTATTTCTTGACATTATCAATTAACTTTGAGCTTTTAGCTCTTTACTAGAATAGTTGATATTCGAGGGTCAGAGGTTTACCTTGTCCTTATCTTCTTAGCCATTGGTTTTTTTCAAGCTGGGGAACAAAAACATTATTTTATGAACCATTTTTGGAACGAAAAGGGAATTTTATTTGCTCTTCTTTCAATTATCATATTTCCTTTCCTGACGAAATCAGTTCTTCCAGCAGGGGACCAGCACAAGTTATTGAAGAACTTGATAAAATTCTTGCATTCAGTAATCAGCTGATGTACTTACGCAACCATCCTGAAGCGAGCCGGTTTGCTCATGGATTAGGGCCTATTAATTTACTTGGTACAGAAGCTGACTTGAAACCACTCCCCCCCAACAAACACAGACACATTGTAGCACAGTCATTTACAATGGTATGATTTGCTTTTTCATAATGGTTAAGTTAAATGTTGTCTGTCTCTTTGGCTTGTCAGGTGGTGAATATGATGGGGACAGGAAGATGGATGATTTGAAGCTTCTCTATAGAGCGTATGTGGCCGAATCTTTTTCAAGTGGTCGTATAGAAGAAAACAAGGTGTTTGGAAGCTTTCTCTGCATTCTTTTTGTTTGTTAAGAAGTTGTTGGTGTTTTCTTTAGGAATTTTGCTTGGGTTCTTCGTTCTTAAGTTCTATCATTTTATTTTCCTATAAAAGGAAACCACTTCTCAAACAGAACAAAACTACAACTAAGCAACCAATCTTAGCAAGAAGCTAAGATAAAAACAACAACAAAGAAGTAAAAAGAAAGCCAACAGCAAAACTCACACAACACGAAGTTTGTCCCAGCTGAGTACACTCTTTGGACTTGTGCCTTTAGAACCATGCACACTAGTTCACATTTAGAAAGTGCTTCATTCATAGCTATGATGAAGTTTAACCCTTCTGTTTTTTATTTTCTTCTTTCCTTTTTAAAAGAAGAAAAAATAATAGAGCATTTTATGGTTTCCAAATTTGCCAATGTTTTGCTTGTAAAGCTAAATTGATCAGGAGGCTTCCAGTTTACTAGGTGGTATATAAAGAAGGTAGTTGTCATATATTTCCTAATCTAGCTTCTTCTGGATAATTTCATACTGTGGACTCCACATAACTGTCCTAGTGAATACCTATTAGAGATTTCTATTAGAGCTTTCTTGACCCCATGCATTAACAAGAATAGTTGCACATTGAGTCCTTGAGAGGTGTTTTACTTATTTAGACAAGAGAAATTTTAGTACTAATAGTTGACTTCTTTGATGAACTTTCCTATATTGTTGCAAATTTCTCCATTGGTTTTTGATTTTTTTCCTAAGTCACATTGACACAGATATGCGTGTCGTGTCGGACTGCCAACAGAGTGACTTATATGAAGTACACATGAGCACAACTAATTAAAAAGAAACCTAGTACTATTCCTTAGTTACACAACTAATTTTTGGGCTCAAGACCTTACAAAGCGCCTCCATATAAATAAATTACTATGAAAGTGGCATATCGTGTAACTATGTTAATAGATTATTTTCTTAGTCTTTTAGAGTTTTAGGGTATAGAAGAAACCCCATTTGAAATCGTATGCACAAGGTGTCCGTGTGTCCGACTCGCGGTTATTTTTTATAAAGAAAATGAACTTTCCATGTTACTTAGGTTTTTTCTGTAAGAGAATGATGTGAGTGGACTTCCGTACTTTGCCAACGTCTGGTAGGACTGCCACCTTCCTCAATATCTATTTGAAAAAAAGTGCAAAGTTGATAAGCTGAAGTTTATTAGATTTGAGGTGTAACCGGTGCCAAATATGGTGATGGAATTCAATTCTTTTTTTGTGTGTGTGTGTGTGGTACTTTTGTATATCTTTTTATTTATTTGTTTAATTAAATAACTAAATATATTTAACCTGTAGTAGCACAGTAGGTATTCATTGTCCCCAAAGAAAGACAGTTTGTTGTTTCTTTATCTATTTATATTATGGTAGTTGTTCTTTCCCCAATCCACTTGCACATTGCACAAATATTTTAACCGATTATCTGTGGAGGTATATATCATTACACTTCTCATGTTCCAGTCGTGGTCGTGTTTGCATATACTTTTGAAATTGTTAAAGGATGCATAGTTCATAATTGGTTCCAGATTTTACTACTTTAACCACTAATACTTTTTTTGTCTTTGTGTTTTCTTTTATGTAGCTTGTTGCTCTGAACCATTTGAAAAATATCTTTGGGTTAGGCAATAGAGAGGCTGAAGCTATAATGTCGGAAGTTGCCTCAAAAGTTTATCGCAGACGGCTTTCACAAGCTGTGTCCAGTGGTGACCTAGAAGCTGCAGACAGCAAAGCAACATTCCTTCAAAACCTTTGTGATGAATTGCACTTTGATCCCCAGATGGCCAGTGATATTCACAAAGGTATTTTACATCTATTCTTATCATTTGGTCACTAATATGCTCTAATCATCATCTTGCTCTTTATTTCTAGATTAGTGATCCATGTATTATGCATGATCTCTTGTATAACTGTTAGTCAAGGTATTAAAATAAGTTGTTTTTGGAATATTACCTTTGTTGGAGTAAATGTGTTCAGGTTTTTCTATAGTTTCTGCTTACTTATTAAAACAGGACACGATAATTCCTTTCAGATATCTATCAGCAGAAGCTCAAGCAGTTGGTAGCCAAAGGGGAATTGAGTGAGGAGGATGTTTCTGCTCTACTGCGGCTTAGGGTTATGCTCTGTATTCCTCAGAAAACCGTCGAAACAGCACACTCAGATATTTGTGGCAGTTTGTTCGAAAAGGTGATCCATTCATTACACTCTATTGTTTCATGTGGCGGGGTCGGAAGCCTTTTCTTTTGTAGTCATATTCCCAAATTGTTAGTCCATTAAATAAAGACCAACAACACCAGTATTCTTGGTATGAGAAATGATGGTACAATGCGTAATATAGCTATCGTACATTGGTTTTCGTTGTCTGGTGATGCTCGTGATCATTTTGTAAATAAAGCATCAGGACTTGTTGGTTTCACTCCGTGGCCTTCAAAAGCATTTCTACGTTAAAATAGGCATACGGTGTGCCTTAATCTGTAGATTATTGATGTAGAATTCACTTATCGTATACTTACATGAACCAGATTTCTGTTCAGTTCGACACTAATACATATTGAAGTTTGTTTTCAGGTTGTGCGGGATGCGATTGCATCAGGTGTTGATGGATATGATGCTGATGTCAGAGCCTCTGTGAGAAAAGCTGCTCACGGCCTCCGCCTCACAAAGGATGCTGCAATGGATATTGCCAGCAAAGCAGTAAGTATTTGTTTGGGCTACATGTGCAATGTGAAGTAAATGCTGTTTCTAAATCTCTTCATTTGGTTGGGAATGAATTATGTGGATCTTCTCTATGACTGCTTTTTGGATGAAAAATATGTTCTTATATACACAGAACACCTCCACCACCACCATCACCATACAAGCAATATACGTTCAAGTGGGTTGTGCAAGTTCCTTAGACTTGCCAAGAAAAGCAAAGTGATTGTTCACAAGTGCGCTATTTTCAGTGCCTGATGTACCTTCTAACATAATTATTTGTTAACTGTATCCCTTCATATTAGGTGCGTAAGATGTTCGTAAACTACATCAAACTATCTCGAGCCGCTGGTAGTCGCACTGAGTCTGCGAGAGAGCTGAAGAAGATGATTGCATTCAACACACTAGTTGTAACTGAATTGGTAGCCGACATTAAAGGGGAGACTACTGACTCTGACGTTGACACTAAATCCGAAGAAGAGCCGGTGGAACAAACAAAGGAACTTGAGGAAGAAGAGGAGTGGGAATCCATCCAGACACTAAGAAAAACAAGACCTAGCCAGGAGCTTGAAGCCAAGCTAGGGAAACCATCTCAGACTGAGATAAATCTCAAGGATGACCTGTCGCTAAGGGATAGGACTGAACTTTACCAGACCTACTTGATGTACTGCATTACAGGGGAGGTCACGAAAATTCCATTTGGGGCACAAATTGCCACCAAGAGGGACAATTCAGAGTATTTGCTGTTAAATCAGCTTGGTGTGCTTCTGGGTTTGACTGGTAAAGAAATTGTTGAAGTCCATAGAAGCTTGGCTGAGAAGGCTTTCAGGCAGCAAGCTGAGGTTATTCTGGCAGATGGGCAGCTAACAAAGGCCAGAATTGATCAGCTTAATGAAGTGCAAAAGCAGGTTGGTCTGCCAGCAGAGCATGCCCAAAAGGTTATTAAAACCATAACAAGATCGAAAATGGCATCTGCAATAGAAACAGCTGTCAGTCAAGGAAGACTTAATATGAAGCAGATCCGAGAACTTAAAGAAGCGAGTGTTGACTTGGATACGATGATCTCTGAAAGCTTACGGGAAAATCTTTTTAAAAAAACTGTAGATGAGATATTTTCTTCTGGTACTGGAGAGTTTGATGAAGAAGAAGTCTACACAAAGATTCCTTTAGATCTTAGCATCAATGTTGAGAAGGCAAAAACTGTTGTTCACGAGCTTGCCAAGGCCAGGCTTTCTAATTCACTGATTCAGGCTGTGGCACTCCTACGCCAAAGGAACCACTCAGGAGTGGTATGGACAAAGCATGCTAGTTATCTGATTTTAATTGGTCATAACTTTGAGTACACAACCTATATGTTAGTAGATGAAAGGAAGGGAAGTTTGATTGTCTGACCAAGAATTTAAAACTCTTTAATGCAGGTTTCTTCTCTTAATAACATGTTAACATGTGACAAGGCTGTGCCTGCTGAACCATTGTCGTGGGAGGTACCAGAGGAGCTTTCAGATCTTTATGTTATCTACCTGAAGAGCGATCCAGCACCGGAGAAGCTATCCCGTCTTCAGTACTTGCTTGGTATTGATGACGATTCAGCAAGTTCTCTAAGAGAGACGGGTGATAGAATACCACTTGGAGCTGAAGAGGAAGAGTTTGTATTTTAAACGATCCCAAATTTTGAGTAGCTATATTTGGCTTTTGTAGGTATTGCAAATCACTCTTTCCCTTGTTCATGCGTACACCGCCACCAAGATTGGCTTAGTTGTAATGATGGGGGATATAGGTTCTTTTTGTTGGATGAGTAAAAACCATATAGGGAAAGTTGAATATCATTTACCATACAAGTGTGCAATTATTGTTCCTGTAGAATAGATTGCTTGTACCGCATTGCTAATACTGATTTCAACTTGGTTAACTTGATTAGACAATGTGTTTCATATATCATGTAGTGACAGGTATTATTGAAATTGTAATTTTGGTGCTCAAATGAACATAATATGTTTTTATTTAAGGATTTATACAGATTGACAGTCTCATGGTGAACTCTTTTGAGTTTTGCTATGATTTCAATCTAACCTGAGGTTTAAAAGGGTGTTTACAGAAACTGTATCAATAAAGTAATGTAAACAACAGAAGTTTTGGAGGCAGCACCAGGCTAAGTTTTCTACTGAAGTCCAACAGAATTGCCAAGAAGAAGTATTGAGAGATCGATGGTGCAATGTGTATTTAAGGAGCAATGTGTATTCAAGGATTGTGGGCACAATGTCTTAGAAATTCAGTTCAGTTCAGAACTTTAGATTCAATTTTGCCGCCGCCTTAGATTTACCCAGAAGCTGATAGCCAAACGGGTGCAACCCGCATCATGCTTTTACAAAACAACAATAAAAAGAGAAGATAACTACAAAAGATCTGTCAAGATACTCGGTATCTTGACATTCTATACAAAATAACTACAAATGATTCTACACCATTCTTTTCCCTTCTATACCTAACTAGACAAATGATTAAATCTGGATCGCAATGTTAATTAGATTCTAAATTTCCTGTTTTCCATTGAAAGCAACCTCAATTAATGGGAGGCAACTCCATCATTGATCTACAGGCAATATTCGACGATTACTTCTAGACTTGACAATTAATTTCTATAATCAGACTAGACTTGACAATTAATTTCTATAGTACAAACTCAAATAAAGCAATTGTAAACAGAAATCACTAAAATCACATTAGCTGCATAGGAGCACCAAAGCCAAGTTGACCTATAGATCAGACTTAACACAAAACCAATTAAAGTTCATTAACACACACTATATGCGAACATATCTTTTAAGCACTTGCTTCCCAGAAAGACCAGCACCAACAAGGACAGCACCAATAGCACCAGCAACAGCAGCACCCCGCAATCCAGACGCCATTCTATATATCGCTCCGGTCCCTAAACCAGCAATAACACTAGTGACCAAATCATCACTCCCTCTATAAGCACCTACACCATTTTCCATACCAGCATAAATCAAACCCAAACAACCTAATACATTCGCAAACTTTCTACCCCTCAAACCACCAGCATTCAACGCCCTATTTATCCTTATCTTTTTAGCATCGCCGAGTTCAGCAGATTTTAGTCCTTCAATTGTTCCTTTTAGACCACCAAGTATAGCACCAGTTAAGTAACCAGTACCTGCATAATAAGTAATGTCTTCAGTCAAACTTCTATTATTCTTCAAACGTTCTTCTTCAAAGAGGATATCAAACTTCTCAGATGACGACCGAAGGTTTCCCGGTAGTATTTTGGTGATGTTATCATAATAGGTCTGCTTTTGTTGTTGATGATACTGGTTGTGTGAGTTGTCGTTCTGATCATATGTGTTTTCCATTGAATCTTGTTAAAGAAGAAAATTTGGAACGAGGGGCGTTTGAGAGGGCTTATTGTTTCTTGGTGAAGAGGTTTTATTCCTAAAGCGTAGTATTCGGCAAGAAAGCTTTATAGGCAAGTCACGCTAGCTTACAATGTCGGGCCTTTTTGGATGATTGGCTGGGTTGGTCTTAATATACTATTGGTCCTCCTACACGTGAACGGTGTTCGTGTTCAAATTTGTTAAGTTTATTACTATGGTTATGTTACTTCATGGAACAATTAGAAGATTTTTGGTTAATATAATCTTTCGGATTCTGCCTGGGTGATGTCAATTGTCAATTGCAGATAAACCATCTAGTCCATGCCATTCAAAAAGCACACTCCTTCTAACTTTATAAGGTGCATTCAAGTCTCTTTTCTTGTCAATATTTGACAAATTTAGAGTTGCAAGGTTGTATATTGCAGTCACCACACTAGTTTAAACTTTAAAGGATTCAACAGGTTAACTTGTCTTTCCCTTAACAAGGAAACAGTTGAAAGTTTAATGACTTCAATCATCATGAGTCTCTGGAGAACTGTAGTTTTGCTATGATTTTGCAGGCCTCTGAGTATGAACTGTTGACTAACCAATCCTACGGGGAACAATTTGCGGAAATACATCTAGACCAGGATAAAGCCATATTTCAAGAATCTCAGAGTCGTCAACTTTTAGCATTCAAGGGCTATAAATAAAACAAATTAATAAAACTCACCAAGTCGTAAAGCAAAAAAAAAAATAATAATAAAAGAAAATAAATAAATATCGGAACAATCTAAGCTAATTATATAGAATATGCCATTATATTCCATTATATTTTGGTGAAAGTGGACGATAAAAACATCTATAATATCATATTCTAACGTATATAAATAAAACAACTTTAGCATGTGAAGCTCGCCTATGCATAACACATGATCTACATCTTGTCATGTGGGCTCTTACACAATCTGGGCGTGTTGATTTGTAGTATTTCCGTAAAGTTTAGTTTCATTTTTAATTTGGGTTATTGATCTTTTTATTGTTGTTTAGATAAGGAAAGTTCATTGGCTTCGTTTCTTTGGTTGATTATACTCGAGTTACATTTTTTAGCTCATGTTAATTACTTGAAAAAAGAAATCTAAAACCTATGAACATCAGCTGAATAGTGTGGCGGTGATCAAAGACCAATACCGATTCTGAAGACAAATGCAAAGTGGTTATGTGTTTCTTTAGAAGCTTTCCATCCGTGACTTAGGCTTTTGGTTTATGGAAAATGTGAGAAAAGAAAAGGTTTTCATGGAATTTAAAATCTTAGATATCATTTTGAAAAAAGACGAACTCGTTTTCTTCCTCTGTTGTCTCGACCAAGGTTTATAAACTTTACCAAAAAAAATGGAGAACTACCGACACAATCTACAAATCGATTAATTTCACCTCGAGATAATCTCAAATTTTCAAACCCATTTTAATCGATGTATGTATAAGTAATCTTCCAGCCATTAACGTTCAATTTCGCAAAAAAGAGATGTCGAAGGGTTTCAATGTTGTTTTAGAACGATACAGGATTTGCAGGTGTCTCAAATCAAACAATTAGAAAGTAAAATTCAGGAAAAACGATTTAAGGTATTTAGATTCTGATATTGTGATTTCCATGTGAAAGAAAAATCTGTGAACCAAACACAGTGTTAGTGTGAGTGTTTATATTTGGAAGAAAAATAGCTATAGTGAATTATCAGTCCGGTATATGTGAATGGACATGATTCATTTGCATATTTCAGCTGGTTTTTAAGAAAACGAAATGGAAAGTTAAAATTAATTTAGAATATCACTGATTTCAAAATTTGGTCGGAAATTCGGAATAAGCTTTATACGAAGTGTTTGAAGCCTTTATCAGAATTTCAACAATAAAGAATGAGATTCGGAACTATGGTTCTTAGTTTACTAATAGAAGCACTTGTTTGATAATCTTTTTAGGATTTTGCAAAAACATTCATCACTAGTATACACAACGCTAGAAGTAAGTCCACTGAATTATGTGGAATTTTATCATCCTTTTTAATAAGTCCACCAACAAAAACAAAAGGAGAGCAAAATGTTGGCTAGTCAATATTAATGACCCTTTCTCTTCTCAATTTCTGAAATACATTTAACAAAATACCGAAACGAGACATACCACCTCAGTCTTTTTGAAATTTCAAAATCTCAACAATTATCTTTTTTGAAGTTTGAGCCGTTACTCCTCCTTAATAATTTTCAAGAGAGGGAAAAGAAAACCGCGGGAAGAAAGTAAAACCGAAAACAAACACCACCTCTTTATATTCAAAAACGAAAGACAGAGAGAGAAGGTCTCAAAATCCAATTTTTAGAGTCATTAGATTTCTTACTTAAAAAAATGGCTGAAGTAGATAAGAAGGGTTCACTTAATCAGACCATAGTAGACCGTAGATTAATAAGGTCATCGTATCTCCAAGTCAAAAACTTCATAAACGGTTTGTATTCCTTCTTCAATTTTCTTTTTTTTTTTTTTTTTTTGTTGAGTTATGACACATGGTTTTTTTATTTATTTTGCAGATGAAAGAGATGAGATTGCTAGTGTTGATTCAGAAAAGTTTAAATCTATTCTTGACAAAGTTGAAAGCCTTCATCAAACTGGTAATGTGAAAAAAATTCAATCTTTTTTACTTTTAATTAGAATTTAGATGTTAAACACTTGTTTTTTAGATACCCGTTTTGTTCTAATGTATAAAAAAGTTATCTTTTCTATGTTTGAATCATATTTGTTCTTGACCCTAAACATGGTGATGTACTAGAAGTTAGACAGAACTTTTTGGGAAGAATAGGGATGCTAGTTATAACTTTGAATCGCGTCCATATGTCATTTTTTTTTCCCGTTATTATGTTGATTTTTTGTTGTTGTTGGTTTATAGTTCAAAGGCCCAGAGAACAAGTGGCTGATGCTGAGGCATTTCTTGACTTAACCAGTATGTTGGCAACTTCTGTCAAGTCGGAATGCAACGAGGGAATAAAACCATCGGATTTTGTAACTTTGCTACTCCGAGAATTTAGTAGTACTAGGGATGCTTGTTCCTCGATGATGTGGAAGGACATTGGTCGTTCTGCGCCTAAGGTTTTCAAGAAGACATTGGGATTCTGTACCATGTAAATAACAATGACATTCTCTTTTTTTAATCTAAGCAGCATTTTCATTTGTTTTGGGCCAATGTGGTTTTAAGTGTATGTGTTTTATTGGTTTTGAAGGGTTGGGCCAATGAATACAGAATTGAAGGAAAGGAAGGTTATGGCTCGGCGTAAACGCACTAGGTTAAGTGATAGTTCACGCCCGGAAGAGGTTTGCTATCCTTGCTTTAGACACCCTTGTTGTTGCATCGTCTTGTTTGCATCGTCTTGTTTGCATCATTATTTATGAGGAATTTGTGATGCTGCAGACATACATAAGAAGTTGACATGTTGTTCCTCCCTAGAAGCTTGTGTTAGCATATGCTTTATATAAATACGGTATATGCACTGACAAATTTTATTCACCGAATGCTTATTTGCAAAAAAAAAGGAGGGTAGTCATTAGAGAGGAATGTGTGATGCTACAAGGACCCTCTGTTTCTCTTGAAACTTTAATACCAACAAGTAGAACCTTACTTTGCTGAATTTTGTCTAGGATGACCCTCTCTTTTCACTATGTCTTGCATATGTTCCTTTCATGTTTGGATGCAGCTTGACAGTGCTGATGTAAAGAGTAGTGATACTGATAAGAATATGTCAACAATGTTTGATATACTGAGAAAAAGAAGAGTGTGAAGCTGGAAAACCTAGTACTGAACCGAAACTCATTTGCTCAAACCATTGAGAACATTTTTGCTCTCTCATTTCTTGTAAAAGATGGACGAGTAGAAATAAATGTGGATGACAAGAAGCATCATCTAGTTTGTAAGTTCGAACATTGACATTGAGGTTTTAGCATGTTTTTTTGTTTGGGGTTGTATACTTATTATTCATTTTTTCTCTTTTCCTTCTTCAGCCCCAAAGAATGCTCCTTCTGCAAATGAAGTAACCTCAAAAACTGTTTCTTACAACCATTTTGTCTTTAGGTTTGACTTCCAAGATTGGAAGGTACAGTTCTTTCCTGGTAAATAATTTCATTGTTGTTTAATACTATGCAAGACCTGATATTTTTCTGTTTACAGTTAATGAAGGATTCTGTTGAAGTTGGAGAGGAGCTAATGCCTCATAGGGGAGATGCAAGCAAATCTACAGATCCTCACAGTGACTCAGAACCACGAGACTCCCTCTCGATAAGACCTGGACCAATTAAAACATATTCTAGGAACCGTGGCCTTGTTGTGCGGAACCAATTGGTTTCAAAAAGCGTCAATGAGATGGATGCTGAAAAAAGTAAGGCCCAAGTCTAAGCGTGCAGCTTCTTGTTTTGCAGCCGATGATTGCTTTGAAAACTATGGTATTATTTATATAGGTAGATTGTTCAGGCCTCTTATTTTGTGGTAAAAGTAATTTTAGATTCCCACTATGTATATATATCTGTGTAATAGTTAGGATTTAGGAGCAGTTCATGTTGTGAAGAACGAACATTGCGGTTATCAAGCTGCAGTTTTGGTGTTAGGTTCTGTTTGGGGTCTTAATGAAAGCCTAGCCAAGTTTTGTTTGGTATATGACTATTAACATGTTCTTCAGTTCTGTAAATTTGGAGGCCATATATAGTGATCTACCCTTGCTGATTCGCTACTTGAACTTTATACTCTTGTGCTTGGAAAGATTTTATCTAGTTTTGTTTTAGTTAGATAATACAGCGTGCTGTCCACACTATTTTTCATGGAGATCAAAACCTAAGTAAAATTGGGAAATCAGGATAAGAAGTTTTATGTCTATTTTTTTTATTTTTTATTTATTTTAATTGTTTTTAGAGATAAAAAAATGTGGTTTCTTCTTCACTTTAGTTTATAGGATCCCAAAGTTTGATTCTTCCAATGTAAACTCTTTGAATCTCACTGGTATAGTTATATCATGTACCTAAATGGTGTATGGCTGAGTTAACTGCAAGCTTCTTCACTAGTATCACTAATTTAGCTATCTTTGTTTTGGTTCCATCTGAACTTTTAAGTGTTTGTCAAAGTCGGAATGCTGATTTTGTTTTGTTTAGGTTGTCCAGGGTGCTTGCATCTTTGAAGTCTCCTTGTACCATATGCCTGAGTAGCTGATTTCTTGGGTCATTTGGAACTGGAGAAGAGCAGCCCCATGGTGCTAAATAACCTAGGAAACCATTGATCTGATAACCAATTATTTGCTTCTCTTCTTTGCACAGGATTAGAAACATATTCCGTTGAGTTAGCAGTGCTGGCCAGCCTGATAGGTTCTTAGCAGTAATTCATTGGTTAGATTTGTAGGAGAGAATAGCTGAAGTGGACATGGCCATACTGGTATAGAAGACTCTTGTAGTGTTACAGTTGGAGAGAAGTTGTACACTGCTCACTTTCCTCCATTATGTTCTTTAAGCATACTCATTAGCGCTTTTCAAAATATTTAGAAATTGGTTAGTGCTGGAGAACATTTTTTGTCTCAAACAAGTCTAGTAATACTACCTGATCAGATGGACAACAGTTCACTCTTCTTGTCTACATAGAAGGGTTGTAATAGTAGGTACTAGGGAAAAAACTATCTCTACTAGGTAATAAGCGGTCTTGTACTGTGGTTAAAAAAAAAAGTGGTATTTTGGTTCAGTGGTTGTGCCGTAGTCGGTATCTTGGTGTTTAACTGTTAAGCAGTTTGCGCCCTTCACTGTTTTTCTGCAACAAATGAAGGTCGTCATGAAAGATGAAAAAGTGGTCATGTTTATGCCCACTTAATGCATCTTTTAGTTTGCTGTCAACTTGCAAATTTTGTTAACTATTATCCCAAGTGACGGTGTCATTTACCAGTTGCAGCAATTTGCATCATTGATCTACAATCCATCGTTCAATGGATCTATAAACTATAATCCAAGCATCTATTTCATTTTCTGGAATAATAATTTGATCAGTGAAAGGCCCGGCTATAATAACTAGAAAGTAGAAACTACAAGTTAACAGTATTGGAGTTTGCCACCAAACTATTTGACATTAGCCCTGTTGGGAAGGTCTAAAATTTTGCATGGGATGACACCAATTCAATATAAATCTGAAATTGACTGCTTAATAGCATTCTTTATATGGTCATCTCAGATAAGTCCACAATACCGAGACGTTTGTGCGAACTACTAAGCAGATATGTGCTCTATGTCAAACATTGGGGGAGAAATTTCTATGAAATGTTCAACGCTCTATGTCACCATTTGTTTCTTTCTTTTTCAAGCTAAAGTCGTTAAGGAGACTTGATATTTTCTCAGAGATTCACCTTTTTCAATGGCAAACAGTGAGACAACGACTACCATTAGAATATAGCTTTTTCACAATTGACATTGGTTCTAGATTTCTTTTAGTTAGTTAGTCTATAGTAACCGCTACGTAGTTACCATTGACTGAGCTGACCGAAGATTTGTACTTTGTAGTACAAGCTTGTACATGGAAGATTGTGATATCCTGCTCTTTGGCTGGAAATCACGTTACATATTTACATTCCTTGCTTGTCAATACAGGCCGGAGTCCCTGTATCTTTTGCATTGTATTTTCTCTTTCAGTTTCAGTACAGTGGAGGGGATCAGGCAGACCTCTACCAGTTCATTATTATTAAAAAAATAACAAGAACAATGCAATCTTAGATGCTATAATGATATATGCAAGACAATTAAGTTGATTTCATTTTTAACTTTAGAAATATAGAACCAGATGGATGCGAAGCTACTCTTAGGCAAGTAGCTTTCTCAGATTTCCCAAGCTACTGTATCAAGTGGACTCCATCACCATTTCACCCAAACCTCGATCAGGGAAATGGTAAATGTGAACGGGAGACTTTTGTCGAACTATAAAGTTTATATTACAAGCGAGTTTCATTAGATATGATCCCTGGACTTCTTTCTGTTATGTTAAAATATAGAATCTTCATTTTCATTTAAGGATATGTTACTACAAAAACAGTATGTAATATGACTTTGTCATCATACTAAAATAGTCCAAAGGTATAAGGTTCTCTAATGAAAATTTCAACAAGAATGATTCCGTTCTCATTTTGTTCTCAAAGAAGACATCCACATTTGAATAGTGAAAATGATATTGCCAGTAGGTAGATCTTGTTGTAAAACCTGGGAGCTTTAATATGTTGCCAGTGTGAAATGCAATCTGTTGAAGGCCTCATTGACCTTGCTGCAATATTCTAATGGGAAAAAGTAAAAGAGTTCAAGCTAGCCATTGAAAAAACAGTTCAATCTGATTTGTAAGTTTTGAATAGCTAAACATCATTTTAATATCTGTGAATTTGAATTGACGATTGAAAATGAAGCACGATGGACCCCCTATTTAATATCGTGTATTATTCTAGAAAACTTGGATAGGAAGAAGACTTATACGGCTCCATAATCATAATCATAATCATAATCAGGAGACTGTTTGATTGATTATTAGATAATTTGTTTTGGTAAAAAATCAAATTCAAACTATGAAGCACAATCATTAATTTGCAAGAGATTTAGTTACTAAAGCAACAATTTCTCTTTGATAAGTACATTTCGTACACATGAAAGTTATGTTCCTTCTTGGCATGAGTGAAGTAATCACAAAAGAGGAAGACTACTGTCAAGAGAAACATACATAACAAGAAAAGCACATTGATACTAAAGGTGATATCTAAAAATTTTATTTGACCATGCTAGATAGTGACAAACTTTAGTCAATATCTACCATTTTGTCATGGCTTTTCTCGCATTACAACTTCTACACTTGGTTTCAAAGTGTTCAGTTCTGAAAAGCCCCTTTCATTTGAAAACTTCTGTACCTACTACATTAATTATTACCGTCTTAAGAGTCAATCTCTTTCTCACATGCTAACTAAATTGTATGATTTCATTTGGCTTTATCAATTTCATCATTTTCCAAATTAAACGTAAATGTGAAACGATTTTTTTTTAATAGCCATGCAACTGGTCTTTGGATTAGGTGAAGTGGCAGTGCCAAACAGTTTTCTAGGCTCTATATAAATTGAACCGCCTCTTGTGTTTGTTTCTCACAGAAATCCCATACTATAACAATTGCCTTGAAAGATATGTCTTCTCCTTTCTCCATGAACACGTTCATAATATTTATTCTACTTCTTTTTGGAAGATCTTGTGCTCAACTCTCAACCAATTTTTACTTTAGCTCTTGTCCCCATGTTTATAGTGCAGTGAGGTCAGCTGTTCAATCTGCTATAGCAAGGGAGCCGCGAATGGGCGCTTCTCTTCTTCGCTTGCACTTTCATGACTGCTTCGTCAATGTAAGGTTTACGAAAACATCAGTACTATTGCAGATAAGCAACAGTGAGCAGAGGGTCATGCCACTGGATGATATTATCGACAATGGCATCAGCCATGAAGATCATCCAATGCAATGAATCCTCAGTTAGAAGCTAAGCTAGTTATAGCATGCAATGCTAGATGTCGATAGTCATACACATATTCGGAGTTTAAAGTTGATGTCTACTTACACTCCTAATAAAAAAACCAAAAATCAAAAAAAAAAAGTTATGGTCTAAAGGTTTTGGGATGGAGGCTTAGGCCTCACTACTGAGGCGTACGCTTCAAGAATGCCTCAACGCTTCAGGAACGCCCTCACACACTAAAGCATACGCTTTCAGTGCTTAAACGCTTACTCGACGCCTTTAGGGCGTTTTGAGTACGCCTCGCCTTGAGGCGTACGCCCTCCTCAAAGCTCTGCATGCTTGATGCTTGCATTCAACTCTGTCCATTAATTTAGATCTGCCATGACACGATGTCATCTGAACTTGCTTTCCAAAGCATCATGCTATTTGCTTTATCTCTAAAATGGAAATCCTCACCTGATTATAATACTCGATCAATTTTTCTTTTAATTGTAGCATGAGGTATGCACAAACTGATTATCGAAAAAAAAAAAGGTATGCACAAACTAATTAAGTAATATATCAAGTAACACACGTATTCTTATTCTGTGTTCATTTAAATCAGACTTAGTTCCCATAGTAATAGGTCAGTTTTAACAACGTACTTTTCTAGAGCTTGTCGATCACTTTCATCTTGACAGATCTGCTGATGCAGACATTTTGTTATGGTCAAAAGTATGATTTTCTCCAAGTTAGCCTTTAATAATCTATACATAACTAAAAAGCTAGTCTTTCCAAGGCTCATATTTTCTTCTCTAATAGGGATGTGATGGATCGATACTACTTGACGACAGAGGAAGTTTCATTGGAGAGAAGAATGCTGCTCCAAATCGTAACTCGGCTAGGGGATTTGATGTGGTTGATAATATAAAGTCTGCAGTCGAGAGGTTTTGCCCTGGGATGGTGTCTTGTGCTGATGTCTTAGCCATTGCAGCTCGAGATTCTGTTGTTATTGTAAGTACAAAGTGTAATCTTATGTCTACCATGTGTATAAATCAAAGCAACATTTAATTTCTCAGTGACGTACATGCCCTGCTACTAAACTTGTACTTCTAACAGTTTAATTAATCCCCGACAATTTTAATGATACGCAGCTTGGAGGGCCAACTTGGAATGTAAAGCTTGGGAGAAGGGATGCAAGAACTGCAAGTCAAGGTGCCGCTAACAATAGCATTCCTCGACCAACTTTTAACCTTCCCAACCTCATCTCGAGTTTCCAGGCTCAAGGTCTCTCTGTTAGGGAAATGGTAGCCTTATCAGGTATATATGCAACATCTTAAACAGACACACACTGACACACACCTTAAAAATACTAAAAGCTGTTTCACTTTCCGAACAGGTTCACACACTATAGGACAAGCAAGGTGTACAAGCTTCAGAAACAGAATTTACAATGAAACCAACATTGCTGGAACCTTTGCAAGTACAAGGCAAGGAAATTGTCCAAGGACTTCAGGCACAGGAGACAACAACCTAGCACCACTAGACCTTCAAACTCCTACATCTTTTGATAACAACTACTACACGAATCTCATTAGCCAAAGAGGTCTACTTCACTCTGATCAGCAATTATTCAATGGTGGATCGACTGATTCCCAAGTGAGACTTTACAGCAACAATCCTGGCACATTTAATGCTGATTTTGCTGCAGCCATGATCAAGATGGGAGACATCAGACCACTAACTGGTTCCAATGGAGAGATTAGGAGGAATTGCAGGAGAACTAATTAACTGAAAATTTAGTTTCCCTTTTCAAAACATTTGTTTGTATGTCAGTATGTGTGTTCTTTTTCCAGTCTTAAAATTTGTGTTGCATGGGATGAGTGTTAGGTGATATTATTTGCAATTCACTTTGAGTTACCTAAGGTACTATGATATTGTCTTATCATTTATCTTATGTTTCTCTTACTCGACGGTCAGTTGGGATATTTGTTTGATCAATAAAACTTTCCGACTTTTGGTGATTTCTAATGGCAATAATGTCTTAAACTATTCGATTCTTGGATTCACTGGTACTTCACAAAAGGCCTGATATTGTCTGTTTGCAGTTAATGATGGATTATTTGGGAGTTAATTGGACATGAGCTAATGCCTCCTCACAGAGGCAATACAACCAAATTTACGAATTCCCAGTGACTTCCTCCCGATAAGACCTGCACTAATCAAAACGTATTCTAGGAACCACCTTGTTGTTGGAACCAATACGTTTCAGAAATCTTCAACGAGATGGATGCTGAAAAAAGTGATTGAGGCCAAAGTCTAATTGTGCAGCTTCTTCTTTTGCATCTCAATAATGCCTTGAAAACTACGACATTATTTGATATTTCAGGCCCCTAGCCTAGTTTGTAGTAAAAATCTTTTGAGATTCCCACTGAGGAATATTTCTGTAAAGACTTCGATCAGGTTGTGAAGAAAGAGCATTATTTCATTTATTTGCCTCCGTTATGAAGCTGCCGCTTTGGTGTTAGGTTCTGTTTGTGGCTTTTATGAAAGCCCAGCTGAGTTTTGCCGATGTAAGATTTTTAACCTGTTCTTCAGTTATGTAAATTCTGAGGTCACAACATAGTAATCTACCATTCTGATAATGTCTCCACACGCTTGTTCCTGAAGCTTTACTGTAGTAACTTGTGTGCAAAGTTTATCACACTGGTGCCTGGAAACTATTTCGTTTTGATTTGTAGTATCAGCTGCATGCTTGAGGCTGAAATTTGAGGAAGCATCCGCAAATTTTGACCAACTCTAAGTGGAGGCAAATAACAGCTCCAAATTTCGAGTAGGACCTACCACCCCGCGACACTCCCAATTTTGCCGAGTTAAATTTTTAACTTTACATTTTCTTCGCGCTAAATTGAAAAAGTTTAAAAAAATCAACATAGTAATCTACAATGGCGATAATGTCTCCACACACTTTGATTCGAGAGATCCGAAAGCGCAAATTTGCATCCATGAGTACGGTTGTGTGCAAAGTTTACATTTGCACCCACCTAGAAATAGTTTTCACGTTTTGAATTTGGAGGCAAATATGTAGGTTGGTCATGTTTGAAAAGGAAGTTTTGCTATAGCAAATACTAGCATGTGTTTTGACCAGTTCTAAGTGTAAAGAACTAAAATGAAAATTGTTAAAAACTAAAGAGAAACAATTTTTGTGACCTCTCACTAAGAAACACTCCCAATGTTCTAAAATGGGGAAGATAACAACCCTATACATTTAAATTTTAGCTTTTAAATTGAAAAACTATTTAAAAAAATCCAAAAAGGAGGTGGTTCAATTTTAATAGAAATCGGGGAGCCAATTATAATTAATAAATAGGGAGAGATATAATTTAAATAAATGTAGGAGGTGGTTCTAAAATCTTAAAATTGAGAGATGGATCGGTTGAGAAGTGTGGTTCCTCCACATTTGCCCCGCTAGAAATAGTTTTTAGTAATTAGAGATGTAGAGGCAAATATGGTCATCGTCATCGAAGTTACCCGAGTCGAGGACTCGAGCTCGACTTGCACATGCAGAAGCTCGACTCGAACTTGCATTTGAGCTTAATATTTAAGCTCAAGCTCGACTCGTCTAGTTATACTAATGGCTCGAGCTCGACTTGTTTTACATTTCGAGCTCGAGCTCAAGTTCAAACTTGAGTTCAGTTATGCTCGTTTGAACTCGAACTCAAAAAAAATATATATAAAACATTAAAACTAGTATAAATTGTAAATTATAGTTGGGTATAAAGTATAAAATGACGTATAAATTATAAATCATATACTACGTATGGGCTTATAAAACGAGTAACTCGCGAGCTACTCGAACTCGAACTACTCGCTATCTAGAATGAGCTTTAAATTAAGCTCAAGCTCGACTCATACTTTTGTGTAGACGAGTTTGAGTCGAGCCTTCGACGAGCTGAGCTCGAGTTACTCACGAACAGCTCGACTCGATGACTAGCCTTACAAATATGTAGGTGATACCTCCACCTATGCTCTTAGAGCATTCCTAATGCAAACCACTCTTATTCACCTCCACGTCAGCTTTATTTCCCCTTTTTCCACTGTTTTGGTGAAAAGTAAAGTGAGGCTGCCCAATGCAAATGTGACTATTATTCCCGGACGGGATGTTTGAATCCGTCTGAATGTAAAAATCGAAAAAACGCGTCGGACAGAATTAAACATCCCGTCTGAAGTTAAAAAAAAAACTGAAAAAACACGCGAGACGGAATAGAACATTTTGTCCGATAAAAAAACTGATTTTTTTTAAAAAAAACACATGAGACGGAATAAAACATCCCGTCCTCTGGAGTTCCCAACTCAACTACTATCTCGGTTGAAAGTTTCACTCTGGTTTTGACTTGGGAAAATAGTCACCTTGATATTCACCTTTGTATTGGGTAAAAGTTTTTGACTATTTGGAGGTGAATATTGTCACATCTCCTTGATATTCATCTCCATTGAGAATGCTCTTTCAATGTATTGACTAGGTGTTGATTATTACGGCCTTACGGGCAGGTTGCTAGGTGGAAGTTCAACCAAAGGCTTTTACGGGCCTTTACTTACAAAGAAGTTGGGCCACCGGCCCACTAGTCCTAAATACGCTCTCAATAAAAATGAAAAAGTAGAAAGTGAAAGACTTGTGAACGTTTGACTTAGTTGGGAAATGAGACAACTACTTAAATTCAAACACTTCCCCTCTCTCTCTCTCTGACTCTCACAGTGTGTGCCCCACCCCGTCAAATACTTTTCTACTCCTCCACTATTTTTTCACTCGAGTGCACTATTTTTCGAAAAAAAATCGACCGTTTTCTCTTCACCACTTAATAACAGCGTCACTCTCTCACTCACTACTACCAGTTTCAGTATGACTGAACAACTTGCTTCTCCCACTCGAAATATCCAAACACCATTTACCGATACGAAACTAAATATCGAAATACCCGAGACCTTCATGGAAGAGGATGAAGCCTTATTAGTTTTGGAGAAGAAGATGGTTAGTAGAGTGGAGATTGATACTTCAGCTCCTTTTGAGTCTGTTAAAGAAGCTGTGACTCGTTTTGGTGGAAGTGGTGTTTGGAAACCTTATATTAAGAGCTTTGAAGCTGAGGTAATGTTTTTATTTCATTGTTTTTAATTAAAGTTTTAAACTTTGGACTAGTGTCATTGTTGGGTAAATTATTAGCTAAACAGCTCATTAAGTTTTAAATATATGAAACTTTGCTACTTTTTTTTATGTTGTGCTTGTATTGTTCTATGTTTGCACTGCCATCATATCTTGTACAATAGTGTTGTGGAACTGGTGAAAGTTATTATAGAGTTGGTGAAAAGTGAAATGTATTGTATATGTAAAAAAAAAAAAAGGTTTAAATTATTAAATAAGATGACTCAGAGGATTCTTTTATAATTGTGACAGAAATTAGTTTACTTCAGAACTGGGTCTCGTGTGGTCGTGTATCGATTTTTTTGAATTTTTTTTATTCCAGTTTTCGTTCTTCTCATTATTTATGTGAGAGCATAATAGGTAGCATTGTAGCAACTATAATCTGTTTGGTTGAGGCAAATCTTTTTAACGCTTTGTTTTAGGGGTGCCATTAAATGCCTCGTTGCTGATTTTTTGTTATATTTATTTTTTGGCAAAAAAGTTAAAACTCTAGATTTGTATTAAAGGAAGACGTAAAGGTAGATAGTTACTAAGTCCAAATTTCATTTAAGTTCACTTTGTATGAAGAAGTTGCATTTGATATGCCTTACATATTTACAAATGTGGAAGTTGATATAATATTTTAGTACACATTATCATTTAGAGCATATACAATAGTGAGTCTCAGGTGATATTTGACCCTTTTATCTATCCACTAAAAGGAAGTAAAGAAACAGAAAACTTTCAGAATAGGGGATTTTATTTAATTTATTTTTTGGCAAAAGAAAAAGAAAAAATTCAGAAGAGAAGAAATGGTGAAAAAGGAACACGGTGCTTAAGGCTTCATCATCTAGTGTCTTCACCCATAATAAACACGGTACTATTTTGCATAAGCCTAATCCTATTCCTTACCTGTTCTACGCCAAGTCACGCTAACACTAGTACGACCGACACTGATACAGAATCCGACACAGCGACCTATATGATGTAGGACAAGGGGACACAACTAGTTTAAAAGAAGACAATTAATTTTCTTAGTTACTCAACTAATTCTTGTGCTGAAGACCTTAAAGCTCCTCCTTACAAATAACTTGCTATGAATGTGGCATATCATAGAGTTGTAACTATGTTAACAGATTATGTTCCTAGTCTTTTAGGTTTTAAGGAAACCCTAGTTTGAAAATCTTATGCATAATGTGTCTGTGTGTCTGATACTGATTTTTTAAAGAATATGCAGTGTCCATTTACATAGTTTCTAGGCAATTAAAAAATACACACACATACAAACACATATAAGCATGTGTGTTTGTGTGTGAAATTACGTTTTCCACTAGCCTCGGATGTTTACAACTCCCTTTTAGTGATCATGGCCATTAGATCAAATATCTGAAAAAGCTGCAATTCCAACTGCTTTAGATTTTCAATTTTTGGAACTTGTTTTGGTACTTGATCTGTTGGTTAGATGGTCCAATTTTCAAGGACTTATCAATGGAAGGTTTAGACATCTATACAACAAGTTGGTTCACAAGGCCTGCCATGTGCATGTTTTATTAGTTGTTGATGGTAAGTTGGTAACCATACGCAAGTTGCTGATGCAATCTTTTTTTAACTGTTTCTTTGTTTCACCAAAGTTCTGCTTGAAAGGGAATTTATTCTCATAATACAACCAGTTATCCTATTATGAACCAACTTAATGTATTTAGTTTAGCAAACTTAATGTATTCAGCACCCATTATACATGGAATATGGACATTGTTATCAAGCTTACATGCCATATTTTGCATGGTGTTATGCTTCCTTTTCCTAATTACTAGCCTGAAATGTCTTCAGCACTCATAATGAGGCACTGGCACGTAAATATCACAGAATATGGGATCACCATGGATAAATGCCATTTTTTGCATGGTCTTTTACTTCCTTGCTGCATTCACTATCTTGTTACAATCTGAAAAAGTTGAGCAGATTCTTTCTGTTTCTTGTTTATATGATGCTTTGTTCTGTAAACAGCATAAGCCAGAGGAACTTGACCTAGAGAAAGTGAAGGAACAAGCTTCTCTGTTAGAAAAAGATCTGTTCACTGAAGAACGAGAAACCTTGGAGGTCTTGAAAGAACTGGAAACAACAAAAAGGTTGGTGGAAGAGCTCAAGTCGAAATTACAAAATGAAGCCTCTGAATACGTTGCACCTTCGGAGTTAACCTCAACAATCTCAATGCCAAATCCTGTTGTGGAACAAATTGCAGAACAAACTTCAGGACATCTTGCATTGACTGATCAGAAATCAGTCAGTGGTTTGAGCCTGTGCCCCACAGCATCTCCAGGTCTGATATTAATGGAATTGAGGCAAGCAAAGGTGAATTTAAGCAGGACGACAGATGATCTTGCTGGTACCCGAGCTTCTGTTGAATCACTTAATAAAAAGTTAGAGAGAGAGAGAATTTCACTCAAGAAGACCCGTGAGAGGCTAAATTCAAACTCAGCTAAGATATCTTCTCTGGAGGAGGAGTTGAACCGAACTCGACACAAGCTACAACTAGCAAAAGACGCCGAAATCAAGGGTAGTTCTGATAATCCCTTGGATATTTCGCGAGAGCTTCAACAGTTGGGTTTTGAGGCTGAGCAATTTAAGAAGATGGCAGAAGCTACAAAGTCTGAAGTGTTGAGAGCAACATCAGAGATTGAACAGATCAAAACAAGCATAAGAACTGCTGAGATCCGATGGTTTGCAGCCAAAAAGATGGCAGAGGCAGCAAGAGCTTCAGAAGCCGTTGCTCTGGCAGAGATCAGAGCTCTGTCAAACAGTGAAAATTCCTCTGGAGTTTTACTGAAAGAATCTGAGGGGATTACTCTTTCCTTTGAAGAATACTCTTCCCTAACCAGCAAAGCCTGTGAAGCTGAGGAGCTCTCAAAGAAGAGGGTTCTAGATGTGGGGCTTCAAATTGATGAAGCAAACACGTCTAAATTGCAAATCTTAAGAAAGGTAGAAGACGCAGCAGAAGAAGTGAAAATGAGCAAAAAAGCCTTAGAAGCGGCTTTGAACAGAGTGGAGGCTGCAAACAGGGGGAAGCTCGCTGTTGAAGAATCTCTTCGGAAGTGGAGATCTGATCATGGCCAGAAGAGACGCTCAGTTTATAACTCTTCCAAATTTAAGAATGTTTGCTCATCGCAGAATCGGAGGGATTCTCGGCTGGTTAATGTCAATGGGTGGAATCTGGTTAATGATGGATCAAAGCCTCTACTTAGGCCTACCCTATCGATTGGACAAATACTGAGCAGGAAGCTTCTTGTGCCAGAAGAGTTTGACATGGAAAGGCAAGCAGAAGATAGTATCGAAAAATCGAAAGTTTCATTGGGTCAGATACTTGGAAAACAATGTGGGGTTGTGTCTCCTCCTTGGAAGCCTTCTAAGGAAGAAAGTGGTGACGAGAAGTTCTCTGCTAAGAGGAAGAAGTTTGGGTTTACCCGTTTTTCGCTCCTATTAGCAAAGCAAAGTAAGAAGAAGAAGAAGCAAGCTTCCCCTGTTAATAGGTAATGAAACTAGTCAAAAGCTTTAGTTGCATCGTCACTAGTTTGTCTTTTTTACTTTTTCTTCTGGGGTTAAAAGATCCATGCTTCAGTCTCTACCAAACTTCCTGTATCAATAATAAATTAATAAGTTTGTCGGCACACACGTCACACAAATTCTTAAGTTGGTTAGAAGTTTATAGTAGATTGATTGATAACTGAATTAAATGTGAAAGAAACATTTAT
This sequence comes from Coptis chinensis, assembly GCF_015680905.1. Lineage (NCBI taxonomy): Eukaryota > Viridiplantae > Streptophyta > Magnoliopsida > Ranunculales > Ranunculaceae > Coptis > Coptis chinensis. Next base: position 76,519,802 of record NC_141463.1, on the reverse strand, counting down.
TTTTGTGTTCACCAATTTTGAGTTTACCATTTACTTAAAAAAGAAAAAACAATCAGGCGTTATAACGAAATTTGAAGCTGAATTTGGAAGCTGCATCACTAAATCATGGTATGATTTTGTTAATTCTAATTCGCCAGATTTGATTAGTATACAATCATCAAATTAATGGTTGTTCCTATTTTTGGTTATGGTAATCTTAGTATTATATTTAGTAATGGACTCATCTATATTGATGTGCCTGGTAAGCAAATAAAGTTTACCATTTATCAGGATGTGGATTTGGAAGTTGGGGAATTTTGTGAAAACAAAATGAAAGACGAAAAAAAAAGAGAACAGACAAGAACTTTCTTATGTTATCAAGTAATGGATAAGTCGAGAGTAGTATAGTTTCTGTAATCTTGTTTTTTCTTTAAGCTTCCTGTCTGTATATATATTTTTTTGCTTGGTCAGTATGGCTTGTATACTACGGTGGCCTTTGATAATTTAGTAATCTTGATTTCCTTTAAGCTTCCTGTCTGTATATACATGTGATGTTGCTATGCCACTATGGTGTCCTAATTCCCTCGAGAAAACTGAAGCCAAAGACTCAAACTAGTGCACTGGTGTGTGTTATGTTAATAGCTCCGATCAATGTAAAAAACATGCTTCCCATATCAATAACTCTGAAACCATGTCTTGTGTGATGATTGTGATACACTGATACCTTGTGGTGCAGGTGGAGTACGTGCAGGGGGGAAGTCTAGGAATTTAAAGAGAGAAAAGTTTGACTTGGTAGCTTGACATCGGGAAGGTGGTCCTAACTTTGCATATTTAAACAATGTGGCAATTTCTTCAAAATCTTCACTTTGCTGAACAAACTCATCCTCGGCCGCAAGATCCCTTAGGATTTTTATTTTTTTATTAGTTATGTTTTTTGGGTTCTCCTTGCATGTATAGGCTTTGAAAGAAAGAGAAAGCATGTAACCACACTGATTAAGTCTCGACTACTTGTTAACTCCTCCATTCGTCTCTTGTGCTCAATTTTGGCGTGTCTCAGGCTTTCAGCTATCTATCTACCTTGTCAGGAGCATAGTACAAAATATATATTTTGCGATAAATATTGAGATTTCAACAAAAGATACATAGATATTATGATATGTTTAGAGGTGATATTACGATAATATTTTGTGTAAGTAACAATTTTATTTTATATTTATTATTATATTTCAAATAAATATAAATTATATATCATGATATATCAAAAAATGTCTATAATATTCACGATATTTATTCATATTTTAGATATATTCACGATATTTGTATATAAAACAATATCAAATATTTCCAATCTACGATATATATCCATAAACCTGATATTTTGTACTATGGTCGGGAGTGGGCATTTTGATTTTCTGTGATTTCGGCTACATGTTTTCCCACTTGAGTGTGTTTGTTTACGTCTGCAAATCCTGCCCGTTATATGAACTCCACACTTATACAAGCTCCAAAAAAACTCCACCATGAAAAATAATGAATTAGAAGCTGATTTTTTGTGGAGATGTTCTTCCCATAATATAGATCAAACTTAGAAAAATTCAACGAATTTGAAGATATCTAGACGTATCAAAATTTGCTTACAATATTATAAAATTATCCGAGAATTCAAAATTTTCAAATTTCAAAACAACTTTTGATAATTTGATAATGTTAAATATTTTTGTTTGAGCTGATTTTTTGTAGGAAAATTCTCCACTATGAGAAAACTATTTTCACCAAAAATCAGCCCTCAATCCTTAGATATGTATTATAGTTGTACCCTCTAGGCTCTATTTTTTGAGCCTTTAGAGAGTGTGCACGTCATACAACTAATTACTAAAAAATCGGAGCGAAAAACCGGAAGTTTCGAAAACGTATGACAAAAAAATAGAAATAGGAGAGCAAAAGATAAGTTTACGTAGACCTTAATCCAAAAAACCAACTTCGTCCCAAATAAACAAAAAAAGATACTAAAAATTCGGAAAAAACCCAAACATCGGTGCACAACTAAAACTCTAAAGTTAACTCCGTGCACGCTGTGCCATATTGCCACCCTTGGCGAACGGAACAAGGACGAATACCCTTTATAGGTATAACTACTCGATTTGTTGGTTGGTTTAAATGGATTTCTCTGTTTTCTGTAAATCTAGGTGTTGGGTTTGTTTGTTGTTGTTTTTTTTTTTTTTTTTTTTTTTTTATAATATTGATTACTTTTACCAACAATTCAAATTTGGGTATGAGAGATAGATTGGTGGCAATAGTAGTTTAGTGAAATCTATTTTGTTGTTTAATCGAGTGTATAATGTATAATAGGTCTATAAGCTTAAATGTTATAGAGATTTTGTTGGAGCGAAGAGTCGAAGATAACCAAAGTCCTCGAATTCTACTCAGTTTTAGATACGTTAAGACCAGCAAGTTATGTTTAGGTTGTGCGTCGACCTGGGTACCCAATACAGTTAAGTTTATATGATGCCATATGATGAAACTTATTTGTATCGAAACCTCGATGCATTGGTGTGCACAGTTAATATATTTAAAGCATGTTTAGTGATTTTTTTGCATAAGTGTATGTTACAGTTGAGGAAACGTAAAACTTCAACTGCTTTGATGTGTGCTATCTGTAATCACATTAACTGGAATAATTGCATTAATTTGTACCAATTAGCAGGGTTAAATTTTACGTACTATCTCTTACTTTTGATTATTGCGAGATTGTCATGATGTAGTATACATAAGGACCACGATATGGTATACTTTTGAGTAGCCTAATTTTTTGATTACTATGGTATATGGTTGTATTACATATGGAATTGTTGATTATTAACGAAAAGTTATTATTATTGATTTTTCGTTTGAATTGAGCAGCTCTTCTTGCAGGCCCCAAAAAGAGGTGCAAAAGCTCCAGCACCAGCAAAGAAGAAGGCTGTTGTAAGTTTTACTTTCATTGTTGAGTATTATTGATAGACATTCAAATGGGTTTTGGGTCATGTATATCTTCAGCATATAAGAATCATTAAATGAGGATTTTGTAATTGAAGAGCATGTATATTTGTTACAGGAAAAGGTCACCAATCCTTTGTTTGAGAAGCGCGCAAAGCGGTTTGGGATTGGTGGTGCCTTGCCACCAAAGAAGGATTTGCACAGGTTTGTTAAATGGCCAAAGGTTGTTCGTATCTAGAGGCAACAAAGAATTCTCAAGCAGCGTTTGAAGGTTCCTCCTGTATTGAATCAGTTTTCAAAAACACTTGACAAGAATCTTGGTAAAGCAGTCATAGTAATTATTTTCAACTTTTACTTAAATAAAGAACTTAAAAAAGTAAGGGTACTTATCAAGTTAAAATTTCAAAATGTCTTGATGGTGCAGCAACAAACTTATTTAAGATGCTACTTAAATACCAACCTGAGGACAAGGCTGCTAAAAAGGAAAGACTTCTGAAAAGGGCACAAACTGAAGCAGAGGGAAAAACTGTTGAATCGAAGAAACCCATTGTTGTCAAATACGGTCTTAACCACATCACATACCTCATTGAACAGGTTTAGGTCATCACTTGGGGATTTTAATTAGACTGAGTTCTAATTTTATTGATGTTGTAGAAAAGAGAAGGCTCAAGGAGAAATGGAGAAGTTGGAGGCAAATCTTTGCTTTAGGTTAAAATACTGCCTACTCCATGCATATGTTATTTACTTTGTCTTTTATGGTCCTGACTTTCTTTTTACTGGTTAATGCCGGTTCTCGCGAATGGAGTTGGATATTGAGCTTTATGCAAAACCATGATTAGCGGCAGTTTGAGTTTCAACATTTTCCTACGTCATATATATCTTGACTTCTTTGCTCACTGTGGTCGCTTCAACAACATTATGGGTTGCGTCTATGGTAGTTGATAATGTCTCTCATTTGATCTCGAGGCAGCAGACGACCTGATCTATTCCCTTGATTTTTTGCTTGATAGATTTGAGGGTTAGTTCTTTCTTCCCCTTTTCATTCCATCAACTATCAATTTTGCATTTTTCAAAGTTCAATATTGAGGTTTAGGTCATCACTTGGGGAGTTTAATTAGACCGAAGTTCTAATTTTATTGATGTTGTAGAAAAGAGAAGGCTCAAGGAGAAATGGAGATTTTGGAGGCAAATCTTTGCTTTAGGTAAAAATACTGCCTACTCCATGCATATGTTCTTTACTTTGTCTTTTCTGGTCCCCGATTTTTCTTTTTCTTGGTTAATGCCGGTTCTGCGAATGGAGTTGGATATTGGATCTTTATGCAAAACCATGATCAAAGCAGTTCGAAGTTTCAACATTTTCCCACGTCGTATCTTGGGTTTGCCGCTCACGTGTCGCTTCAACATTATGGGTTGCAGTCTATGGTAGCCGATAATTTTGTGGATGGCGAGAACCGTAAGAATCGTGCGTGGTGAAGAAAGCGCCAAAAGCAGATACCCCGCTATTTATCTATCAATTAACTTTTGAACGATCGGAGAATTAGGTAAGTCTTTTCACTACTCAGAGTCAGTTAAATCTGCACAAAACTAAATCTGCACAAAACTTTGTTTCTGAACAACAAATAACTGCTTACCTATCTAGAATACAAAGGGGTGGTACTATTCAACCTTTTGGTTGTATGCTTGCTGTTCAAGAACGTTCTTTAACTGTTATTGCTTATAGTGAGAATACCATTTCTTTCTTGGATCTTGATACTCAAGTTTTTAGTGACTCTTTACTTAGTCTTAATGTCCGGTTACTGTTTACTCCTGCGTCCTTAGCGAGGGCGGCTGCTTCAAGGGAGATTTTGCTGGTAAACCCGATTTGGGTTCATTCTAGGAATACCCAAAAACCATTTTATGCTATATTACATAGGATTGACGTGGGTATTGTGGCAGACTTGGAGCCAGCACGCTCTGGTGACCCTGCATTTACAATTGTTGGGGTTGTATAAATGCGAAAAACTTCATTTGTGGAGGGCGATTTCTAGGCTACAATCACTCCCTGGGGGAGATATTGGTGAGTTGTGCGATACGGTGGTGGAAAAAGTGTATATTTTTGCTACTTATAAGTGTCAAATCCATCATTGGAATAGCTATATCATACTTAGATAACTTCAAATTGGACACTTCTGGCGCTCTTTGTGGCTTCAATGATTGCATTTGCTGTTTCAATATTTGTTTGTTCCATATTAGTATTTTTAGTGACTCATTTATTTCAATATTTGTATTTTCTTGCCTACATGAATGCTTACAGATACAAAGTTAGATACTTACATAAATGAGTTTTTAGGAAATTTTGTACCATAAAGATATTTTATCGCCTTTAATAATAACCATGTACCATGGGTTGATCTTCCATACTACAGTCTAATTAATATTGGAGTCTATGAGTTTTTTTTCTTAAGAGTTGAATCGATTCAACAGGTTTGGTTTTACCACAATTGTTGCATCCGCTTAGTTGTCGTGAAATTAAGCATGTGTGTTCATTGTTAATGTCTAATACTCTCCGTGTTCTTTTTTGCTCATTGAATATTGACTTGATTTAATTGATCTTCATTAATACTCCATTGTTTTCGGTAGGATGATTAGCCCTTTCTTGACTCTTAAGACAGCAAGTTTATTTTTGCAAGCCATTGAGATTTGCTGATAACCTTTTCAAGTTGGTCTTGAATTATTTTTCTTATTGTATTACAGCGAAGTCGAATCTGGATCAAGACATCAAGTCAAATTTATAAATCCTCTTTCAGTTTTGATGCAATCTCTTTCAGAAAGCGGATGATTTGGTGTTGGTGGAGATGGTGGATATGTGCACCTGTGCAAAATGTGCTAACGAGTTGGTTCGTAGTGGAGGGAAATGCCCATTGTGTCGTGCACCGATCGTTGAGGTGATCCAAGCTTATTCTATATTGTAAAGAAGGAATAGGATAACAGAGTACAGGAAAATAAAAAGAGAAAACAGAAAGGTGAATGTTGGAGCCTTCTCATTTCTGGGCTGTGGAATCTACTACATCTACTCCATGTATTTGTCAATAGTTTGTTTGGTTCTTTATTGCTATTGTTCTGATTATTTTTGGAACATATGCAATGTATGATTTGAATCACAAATGGAATTACAATTCTTCATTCATTTGTCAATAATTATGCTGAGGTTAAGTTCTTTTGCGTCCTTTAGTTCAAATCTCCGTTTTCAAATGAGTTTTTTTGCTTTGAAGTACTCGGCACAACACTCTTGAGATGGCTTGATAGTTGTTCTGAGTAAGTGTTTGATTTGTAATTTGATACAGGAATGAGGTTTATTATTTATACTTGGGAATTAGGATGTTAATCTCTGTGCTACATGCAGGATTTTTGGTCTTATTATGCAAGTTTCGAATTGCTTGAAAACTTGAGCATCTGTTGAATTAGGAGCCAAACCTAGAAGAGCTTGATCCACCAAATATATCATCCGTCCAGAAACAAGGTTCACAAGAATTATCAGCAATAATGTATGTGAATAACAATAAACATAAGAGTGTTGGAAACAATTAATAGTACTATTCTTGCTTTATAGAGATAGTTCTACTACACTAATTACCAAGCTAAGGTAAGTTAAACATACAATTTTGAGGAATTTGAAAATTATGTTCACGTTTTTATACATGGAACCGCAAAGGCTGTTCAAAGTTGGATGAACACATGCATTTGGCTAGATATTTTCATATCAGGGTCTTTGTTTTCCCAGTACTGTAGTAGGATAGGACGGAGATATCCATGCATGCCCCCAGCAAAAAACCCGAGAATCTACCTCTTAGAAGGAGGTTTTCCACCAAGATCTCTGAGAGGATTAGTTGCTCTACGCACATTTGTCTCTGGAAGAGACACGCCTTTGCCAATTACAAAGCCTTCATTAACATCAACATTACAGAGTGCTCTAATGCACCTACTCATATGTCGCACCGTTTCATGCGGAGCCTGGGAAATACACAATTTATCAGAGACTATACATGAAATTGGAGTCAGTCTGAAGGAGGCACGAGAAGTGTACCCAATTAGGTACATATAAAAATTGCTCTAGCCTTCTTATGCTAAAAGGCATATAGAAGAGGTGAGCTTTTCTTGGATCTTTAACCGAAAATTGTCTATTTCCTTCCATTTGTTTCATAAACCATCCCTCAGAAGCATAAATTCCCTTGGTTTTAAATTTGGTGGAAGAGCGGGTCTTGCTCCTTCCCTCAGTAGGTGTATACTTTGAGCGTCTGTTCCATCAGTTCATAGCTCCTGCAAATATTTATCATATTGAAGTCTTCAAGTAAAGAACTCTTCCCTGGGGTAATTTGATTATCGAAACAAATTCCTTGGGGTACACAAGAAATTGGAGTCTCAACTAAAAAATGGCAAAACTCTCTTAAAACTGTAGCCAAACAATTTAATTCTATAAAATAAGAAAGGATGATTGATGCGAAATCCAAAAGACAAAAACTGAGTTGGTCCTAACCAAACTGCGATAAAAAAAACGAGAAAAAAATATTTCCTAGAGTGCCACGTCAATTTCTTAAACACACCCAATTTGCACTTATATAGTGTCCACTTTTTCCTAAACTCTTACACCGATAGAAGTTTAAAAACTTAAAAATTAATACATATTCTATATTCTTCATCTCCAGTTCACGCAGTTTATCTTCATCACATTTATCTTTATCCCTCTCTTCCTCCATGTCCATCATGAAGTGTTGGACACCAAAACCAATTCAAAAAAGATTTTTGAATGAAATCTTTGATGGAGAGACCTGCAATCCATGTAAAGATAGAATACAAAATATTACTAATGATCTCATACAACATGGTCCTATTTCTGAAAAACAAATAAATAATTGGTTAAAAAACAAGAGAAATAATTTGAAAAGAAAACAAAAAGATATGGTCACATGCCCAGAAGAACCAAACAAGCGAAGTATGTATGCTTTTATAGACCGAATTCTAAAACTTGGAAGTAAACTCTACCTTATGTTGTCTATGTACTGAAATTAGTATCCCTGTCTATTTTGAAGATTAAACAAATTGTTTATGCATTTATTGGACTGCAGACTCCTGTTTTGATCAAGTAATTTTTATTTTTATTTTTATTTATTTATTTTTGTACAGCAACGAAGGAAAAGGCTGGAAAGAAGACGAAAATAAATCCATCTGGCAAGATTAATCCAAAAAAAAACAAAAAAAACAGAGGTATGATCAAAATATCACATAATTTACCTTTTAGTTTATTATTTGTGACTGATTAAAATTTTTAAATAGTTATTACTAAAGAAAGAGCTAGAGAACGACGATTTAAACGAAGTCAAATATTAAGAAATAAGAGACTTGGTATTTCTCCAAATCAGTTCCATTCATATCAACTGGATGATGTTGATATAAATGATGACAATTACCTCTCACAGATTAGTGGGACTGATTCTGAAGATGACGATGTCAATGATTTGAATCCAGAAGTGCCTCGTATTTGTGATTTGGAAGTTTCACATACAAGTAAGTGTTCTGACACTAAATTATACCGTATTGCTATTTTAGTGTATGCAATAAAATAATCTAATAATTGTTTTGCAAGAAGTTGTTTTGAGCCTTTAGATATTGGTTGTCCAACTTCAATATGTTCTCATTGTGGAGCTATTGTATGGTATGAAGAAAGGAATGATATGAGCAAAAAACCTACGAATCCTAAATTCTCAATATGTTGTCAGAACGGCAAGGTTCAATTGCCTCTTCTAAAAGAAACTCCTGAATTTTTGAGAAATCTATTGGATTGCAAAGGTGGACAGAAATCTTCAAATTACATGGAAAACATCAGCATCTACAACTCCATGTTTGCGTTCACATCCACTGGTGGTGCAGTACATAGTTCAATTAACGATGGAAAGGGGCCCTTTGTTTATAAAATAAAAGGACAAAATCACCATAAAATAGGAACTTTGCTTCCACCAGGAGTGCGTCCAAGGTTTGCACAGTTGTACATACATGATACTGAAAATGAAGTCTCACACAGGTTGAACTCACTCAGTAAGAAAATTGTAAAGAAGAGGGCAAGAGACGAGTTAGATCCTAACATTGTTTAAGGACTGATAGATATGTTGAATGTTACCAACAAACTCACTGAGACTTACAGAATGGCAAGGGATAGATTTAAAGAATGTCATGTAGCAGACATCAGCATAAAACTGATAAATAGAAGACAAAAAGATGGAAGACTTTATAATTTACCATCATCAACAAAGGTTGCTGGTTTAATTGTTGGTAATGGTAATGAATTTAATGAGCACATAGATGTTATTGTGGACAAGAAAGGATTTGGATTGAAGAGAATCAATGAATTACTTCCAAGTTTCATGGCAATGCAATATCCACTTTTGTTCCCCCATGCTGAAGATGGATATAGAATTGACATTCCATATAGAAACAATAAAGTAGTTGGAAAAAGAAAAAATATTAGCATGAGAGAATTTTATGCTTTTAGATTGCAATTGAGACACAATGAAGGCCAAACTGTGGTTCATGGAAAGAAGTTGAGACAACAGTTTTGTGTAGATTCTTATACAGCTACTGAACAAAGTAGAATGGAATGGGTTCGAAATAATCAACAAACAATTCGTGCATAATTGTATCAAGGATTAGTAGATGCTGTTGTTGCTGGTGACGTGAAGCCTGGTTGTGTAGGGAAACGATTAGTTCTTCCTTCATCTTTCACAGGAGGACCCCGTTATATGGTACAAAACTATCAAGATGCCATTGCAATATATGGGAACCACCGGTGCACGGATCTTTTCATTACTTTTACTTGCAACCCCAAATGGCCAGAAATTCAAAGATGTATAGACATGATAGCTCCTGGTTATAAACTCGATGATTTTCCCGATATTGTTGCAAGAGTTTTTGAGATTAAATTGCATGAACTGATGACATACTTACAAAAGCGCAAACGATTTGGAAAAACTTAGGCAGGTATCCTAGATTTTTTTTTTAATAAGTAATTTATACTTAACAAAATAATACTCATTTTACTTGGATACAATTTTATTAATGTTTGGCAGCATTATACACTATTGAATTCCAGAAGAGAGGTTTGCCACATGCTCACATTTTACTCTTTTTGGACAACGCTTCGAAACCTACTACTCCTTCTCAAATCAATAAACTCATATCTGCTGAGTTACCCGACCCAATTGAGGACAAAATTGCATATGAATCAGTTGTAGAATTCATGATTCACGGACCGTGTGGTGATGAAAACCCAGTTTCCCCTTGCATGGAAGAGAAGAAGTGTACTAAGTTCTATCCAAAACCTTTTAGTGAAGAGACAACTATTGATGACAATGAATTCACAATTTACAGGAGGCGAAATAACAATCGGAAGGCAATGAAAAAGAAAATAGAAGTTGATAACAGATGGGTTGTTCCACACAATGTAGATTTGATAGTAAAGTACCAAGCTCATATTAATGTTGAACACTGCAACAAAGCCAGATCAATCAAGTACCTTTTCAAATACATTAACAAGGGAAGAGACAGAGCTACTGCAATTATTGTTGAAAACTTGGTTACAGACAACGACAATAATCATCAAATAGTAAAGGATGTTGATGAAGTAGCAAATTTCTTAGACTATCGTTTCTTATCTGCTTCGGAAGCGGTTTGGAGACTATTGAAATTTGATATTCAATACAGAAATCCAAGCGTTGAAAGGTTACCATTCCATCTTGAAGGTCAGCATTTGGTTTATTATAGTGAAAGAGATTATCCAAAAGATGTAATAAATCGGGAAAATGCTTCAAAAACAAAATTCACGGAGTGGTTTACGACAAATGTTGAGTATCTAAAATTAGCCAAGAATCTTACGTATGTTGATTTTCCTACTAAATTTGTATGGAATAAAAAAGAAAGGAAGTGGAAGCCAATGAAAAAAGGGAAGAAAGTTGAACGTGTGTACTACGCACATCCCACATCAGGAGAGAGATTCTATTTGAGGCTATTGCTGAATATTGTCAAAGGTCCTTTGAATTACGAGGATATTCAAACTGTTAATGGAAAAGTTTATCCAACTTTCAAAGGTGCATGTCAGGTATGTTTTTAATGACATTTTATCTTTAGTTTATATTGGTTTCTAACATAAATATGTTGTACATAATCTATAAGTTAAAAACAATAAGGACTGGATAAATATGTTGTAAATGCATTAAAATAGACCTAATATTGACTTCTACTCCTACACTGGACTGACAGTAGTAATTTTAGTCTTTTAGCAATGTTCATCCACATGCTTTCACTGCAGCTTGGGAAACTTTTATGATATTCCAGATTTTTAAAATAAAATTAATACTGACTTTTACTCCTACACTGCACTGACAGAAGTCATTTTAGTCTTTTAGCAATGTTCATCCAAATTTGATTTGTTAAATCACTTAAAGGAAAGTCATGCATAGAGCCTACATTCATATCACACTAAGATAAGCTTTCATTTCTATTATCGAGTCTAGAAATAGATGATTTTATGATAGCTAAAGTTCACTTTATGGGATAGATACAAACATGACAATTTCTAACTTGATGATGACATCCTGCCGTTTGAGAAGTTCAAGGTGCAAAAACTGGAAAAAGTAACCATCAAGTATCAAATATATAGTTTTTATAGGATTGCCCTAGCAAAGATAAAGAGGCATTCACTTACCATATTCGTCCAAGAAAAAATACAGCTCATGAATAGGGTGGATTACCTGAAAAATAAAAAACCAAGTTTATCAAGGTAATAATTAGCCAAAAAATTACTATCAAAGATATTCACTGTATCAAAATAAAAAATTGAAATTACCGACTAATTTATATTTTTTATATTCAAATTCTAATGTTTCATTTTGTTAAATTCTTATATCAAGGAGCATGGATTACTAGAGGACGACAGCGAATGGGATGATGCTATGGAGGAAGCAAGCCATTGACAACTTCCAAAATCTTTAAGACAATTGTTCGTCACTTTGATACTGCTTTGTGGGGTGACTTATCCTGATAAACTTTTTGAGAAACATCAAAAGCACTTTGGAGATGATATTTTGTTTCGATACAGAAAGAAAACAATAATGAGAAGCTCCAACTAACTGAAGACCAGATTAGAAATGAGATTCTCTGTGAAATTGAACAAATTATGGCTGAAAAAGAATTATCTCTCACAAACATTCCTGATTTCCCAAAATTTGATATGTCTTCAAGGATCTCCACAGAAAACAGATTGATTGCTGAAGAATTAGACTACAACTGCAATGAGTTGCAAAAGGAATACGAGATTCTTCATAACGGAATGAATACTAAGCAGCGTGAGGTATTCAACTCTGTTACTGATGCAGTTTAGTCTCAATCAGGAGGTGTTTTTTTTTGTATACGGATGTGGAGGAACTGGTAAAACATATCTTTACAAAACAATAATTTCTAAACTTCGGTCTGAAGGAAAAATTGTTCTTGCTGTTGCATCGTCTGGGATAGCTGCACTTCTATTTCCAGGTGGAAGGACATCTCACTCTAGGTTTAAGATTGTTATTCCGACCAGTGAAAACACCAATTGTGACATCTCTCATGAGACATTATTACACAACCTTATCAGGCGGGCTGATCTAATAGTGTGGGATGAAGCACCAATGACTCACAGACATGGATTTGAGGATGTAAACCGTACACTTGAGGATCTTTTGAAACCACAAGGCAAAGATTTTGGTGGTAAAACATTCCCGATGGTAGGAGATTTCGCAATGATATGCCGGTCATTCCAGGGGCACAAGAACCGATGTTGTTGATGCTTCTATCAACAAGTCAAAATTATGGAAAAATTGCAAAGTTTTTCACTTAGCGAGAACATGGATCAAGATTGGAAATATAGACTCGGCTACAACAAACTCTATTGAAGAGTTTAGCAAATGGGTTTTAGACCTTGGAGATGGAAATCTGCCTGCTTCTAGATTGAGTGATGAAGTGGAATCAACTTGGATCAAAATTCTTGAAGACTTGCTTATTCCTGAGAGTGATGACCCAGTAGAAGATATTGTGTCATGCATATATTCGGATTTGGTCAACAAATATAAAGATGTTCAGTATCTCAAAGAAAGAAGCATTCTAGCCCCGAGGAACGAAACGGTTGATGAAATTAACTCTACAATAATTTCAGAACTCCCATTTAATCGAAGACATACTTAAGTGCAGACTCACTAAGTCCAATTGAAGGTAAACATGCTGAACAAGATGTTCTATACCCGACAAAATTCTTAAACACTCTAGAATTTTCCGGCATACCAAACCACAAACTGGATTTAAAAGTTGGTGTTCCTATTATGTTAATGAGAAACATTAATCAGAGTCAAGGACTATGCAATGGTACTAGGATGATCGTCACAAAATTGGCTTCGAAAGTGATATATGCAAATATTATTACAGGGAAGAAAGTAGGAGATCAAGTTTTCATTCCAAGAACGAAGATTGTCACCAAAAGCGTCTGAAATGGTCGTTTGTATTCAGAAGGAAGCAATTCCCTGTAAAAGTTTGTTTTGCTATGACCATAAACAAAAGCCAAGGACAAACTTTCGAAAAAGTTGGAATATATTTACCAACACCAGTTTTCACGCATGGACAGTTATATGTTGCAGTTTCAAGAACAACATCACGAGAGGGACTGAAGTTTTTGATCAAAAGGAATGAGAACGAGCCTGAAGGACACACACAGAACATTGTCTATAAAGAAGTGTTCAATTCCTTCTGAAGGTTTTAACACTTAAGGTATTTTCTAAAACTAATGACTTATATATTTTTGATATTTTAGACACTGATTTTTTTTTTAACATTGTTAAATAGGAAAAGATGGTGCACTGACAAAGCAAAGAGACTGCGTATGTGATTTTTGGAATAGCACAGCATAGCTCAGCAAAACCGGTTCTCATTTGACTGTGCAGACCAGGTCATAGCTGAGAAAGCAACAACAATGCATAGCTGAAAAAACCGATTCTCATTCAACTGTTTAATTTAATTATGGATTTTATATTTATATATTGTCTTATTAAATTTATTAAACATAGCTTTGATAGACATTATTTGTTTATTTCACGTCAAATGGACCTGACACAGGTCTAATTATGTTGGTTTGTGTCGCAGTGTACCCTAAGTTAAACATAGTCATAGGAACCCAACTGTCATTACATTGCTATACATATTAGTTTTTAATTTTTGAAAATTGAAACTTGGATTTTTGTTAAGAAAGAGAAGTCCACTCTGGATCTATCTAATTTCTTGCAGTGGCCTTATCCTTCGAGTTAGTAATATAAATCAAATCGATTTTTTCCGATGTGAAGAAGCCCATTTTGGAATTTGGCAATTAAATACCACTCTTCAATTGGGCTAAGTTATGTATTGAATGGGAAGGGGTTCTTTTCAGACTTCTGTACTTAGCTGGTGTCTATGTTGTTAGGGGGAAGGCGAGGCACTGTGCTTCCCAAGTGGGAACCTTGGCACCCACTCGGGAAACAACATTCAACTGTTAAAATAAAAAAAAAAAAAAAAAAAATGTCCCCTTGGGTACCTTTGGCACAGTCTTGATAAATCATTGGTGGCTCGAGTACCGCGAAAATGTTTTTGACAACATATGTTAGAGGATTCTATTTGTTTAAGTTAAGTGTGGGATGTGGTTTGTACTTTTCTCTGTTGTATTTATGTTTTTTTCTTCCTATGAGATAGGCTCCCTCAATCTACATTTACTTACCTTACTGTAAAATATGTCTATTAAGAAAATACAAAATTATTAGTACATACATACAGTTTTATATGTTTTATATGCAATTATTATGAAAGCCTTAGCATGAACAACCAAAAGGCGGTAGTTTATTACACAATGTAGATCCTGTGGCACTGCTACTCATGCGTTAACAAACATAATCTTATCTCAAAATACATGCATAAAGCATTAAGAAAAACATGTTCAGTTCACCACAGCAAGAATCATAAGTTCCTGCAGTTGTAGAATTCACTAATTCTCTATGGTGAGAGAGAGAGAGAGAGAGAGGGACTTACAAATACTCCCAGCAGTGTGCTCACAGTAAATAAATAGAAAAAGTTCAGAATAACCTTTAAGATAGTGCTGTAGTTGATGTTTGTCAGATCTAAATTCTAGATTGCATTGAAAAGCACTACTAATGTGGCATTATTACCAAAGCCTTCGCCAAAGACCCCGTTGTAAAGAACCTGATCAAGAACCGCTGTAAGGAAAGGGCACTGCTTTCTAGCATGTTCTGGAATCATAGGCAGAGAGAACCTTGGGGTTTAAAGTTGAACAGAGGTGGTAAGGGACGCCCACTAGGGAGACGAGTGTTTGGATCACGAAGTTCATCAAAAAATGGATGGACACAGGCATCTAACTGCATCAAACATATTTAAAAATAGCTAATTTCATCAGAAATGAATTGAAGGAATCAACCTACTGTAGAAAATTTAACTTGATGAACTTTGATATCTGGAAAGAAACAATGAAGATAGAATAGTGACGCACAGGAGTACACCGAAGTTTTGGAGAGTACTGAAGGAGTCTCGACACCAGTGGCGGAGCCAGGAATTTATTCCAGGGTGAGCCGATTATCACTACAAATTTTTCAGCGCAAATTCAATTAAAACGTATACGCGTTTTTCTTGTTTTTCTCTTAAGTTTAACATTTGTGAGTCTATCGTTTTATTTTGTTTTTTTAATACTGTTATACAAACAACAATTTTTTTGTAGTGTATGTTATCAATTACAAAATCATATTATAGCTTAGGTAACAAAATTTTAAATTTGGAAGTATTATATCAAAACTCGCATCTACTGTACTTCCTAGGAGTAACTGTCACGCTCTAATTTTTTTTTTTTTTATAGAATCCAAATCGACAACAAATAGATTCTACTTTATTTCTGCGTCATTCCTACAAATCTTAAAGCGTGAGCTGAACTTAGCGTACAACTTCTGGTCTAGCAATATCTCAATACAATACGTATACGCTCTTCATGCTCCTCCATAGTAAAATGAGTTCACGAGATATCTTTAAGTAGAGTAATTAATAATTGTAAAGAAGATCTTTTCCTTTTATTTTTTTTCCTTGTTGGCTTTTATTTATTTTTTTATTATTATTCTAGTAAATGGGTTGGATAGTTAGTATGCTTGAGTGTGATCGGTCAAAATCAAATAAGGCCCGAATATGATTTAATGCTATGTGGGCCGAAAGGAATTACATTCTAGTAGGGTCCATGAACTTTTAACAGTTGTATAGGCTTAAGACTTGATATATATGGGCGTAAGATATGGGCGGGCTACCCAACTTAAGACTTGATTTAAAAGAAAGATGATGTCATCATCTTCCTCATTGAGAAAATGAGGCACGATCAGGTTCAGGTCTGCCAACTCAACTCTCCCTCATTCACTAGCTCTAGTTTTTTCTTATTTTAAACATGTTTTCCTCTTACATTACTAAAAGAGATGTTGGTCTTTCTTTTTTGTCACCGACCAAGCAAAAGTTTGTAGTGAAGTATATATATTTTGTTAAGGAAATTTGAGGGTGCGCCGTGGTGTACCCAGGACCCCGGCTCCGCTTGATCGCTTTCGACACCCGGATCACCGTATACGGTGGCATGCGTTTATGGAATATCTGGATAACATTTTTAAAAAAATAAAGTTTAATTATATGCACTAAAAACCAACAATCAGATTGACATAATATAAAGTTCACATGTAAATGAATCGTGCTCACTTTGTGCGAGGGGTGAGCCTTGATTTGTAAAAATTTAAACTCTGTATAATCTGGAATCATACATTTGATTTCTTCACGTGTGGGAGTACCACGTACCTGTAAAACCAAGAAGATGAGTAGTTAATCACACTTTGTACCTCAAAGACAACTAACAGAAAGAATCCTATACAACATGTTTTCTCTTTCTTTCCGCCATTTTAGTGACTTCTACAAATCATACCTTCATTATTTCCACAAGTTGATCGACTCCACTCTCTCTAGGAAAGAGAGGCTAATTTAAGAGACCAAGGAAGGGAAAAAAAAGGGTATATCAGTGTTGACCCATATTTTACAAGTAGCAATTAGAATTTAGAAGAGCAATCAGACAGTGGTGAGAGAGAACCTGTCCCAGCAGCAGCTCAGCAAGGACACAACCCACAGACCAAAAATAAGCTCAGTTCCTCGATAATAGCGTGAGCAAATGTATGATATGTTTGGTTCACCTTTGACCTGTCATAGATGGAGAAAGCAACACATCTTATCAATTACAAATAAAGAACTAAAAAAATATCTATATAGAAATTCATATATAGTGAAAGCACTTACTAAATATGAGAAGCGAAAAATACATACAACAACCCTGAACATCATTACTGCATAGGCAGATGTAGTGCTACAGACTTGCATCTTTTCTAACATCCCGATATAAAAAGAATACAACACAAGCAACAGTGACATTGAAATAAGATGATCAGGAAATGACTCAGAGTGGGAAGTCAGGGCCACGTTTTGAACACAAAATAATGTACATTCAAGTCCCTGCAAAGATTGAAGGAAGCCTTCCTATATTGTCAGGGGCATTCATTCTTATCGCAGAATCCTTCCTATGTTGTCAAGGGCCTTCATTCTTATCGCGGATTATATCAGAAAGTATTGTCACAATGTCACCCATTTGAAAATTGAAAATGGGATTTTTGTTAAGAAAGAGAAGTCCACTCTGGATCTATCTAATTTCTTGCAGTGGCCTTATCCTTCGAGTCAGTAATAGAAAATCAAATCGATTTTTTTCGATGTGAAGAAGCCCATTTTGGAATTTGGCTATTAAATACCACTCTTCAATTGGGCTTTGAAGCAACTAACAAATTCTTGATTTCAAATGTTTTTCTCTTTTCTATTATTCATCTCTATTCTCATACTCATTCAAAGAATGGGTAGACTGATTTTTATTTTTATTTTGTTTTGTAAAAGGGTAAAGGATTTGCGGTTTATGAAAGGCTAAAGAAAGGCTCAGAGGGGGGACTAGCGGAAAATAATTTCATCAGGTTTGAATTTCAAGCTATATCGATCCAAAGAGGGCCTAAATTCTCACGTATTGAATGGGAAGGGGTTCTTTTCAGACTTCAGTACTTAGCTGGTGCCTATGTTGTTAGGGGGGAAGGCGAGGCACCATGTTTCCCAAGTGGGAACCTTGCCACCCCCTCCAGAAACAACACTCAACTGTTTAAAAATAAAAAAAAAAAAAAAAAAAATAATTGTCCCCTTGGGTACCTTTGGCACAGTCTTGATAAATCATTGGTGGGTCGAGTGCTGCGAAAATGCTTTTGACAACATCTATTAGAGGATTCTATTTGTTTAAGTTCCATCCAAAGAAAAAAATAATAAAAAATAATAAATAAATAAATAAAGAGTTAGAACTCTAAAAACATAATCAAAAGAGTCAAAAGCCAAAGAAAAAGGAAAAAAAATGGCTAAGGATGGAAACAAAGTGTAGAAGCAAAGTAAAGAACAATGTTTTCTCTAGTTACATAATATGAAGACTCTATTATCTCATACTGGTTCTTTTTGAATATTCATTTCCTTCATTCTTAAACCATCACCTAATCCCCGCAACACCTAATAAAGACCTCTAGCTCAATTAGGAATAGGTTAGTGTGATAGTAAGTGACAGATGTGTTTGATCGACTTCAGCTTCCTTGTGTGTCATTGAGATTGTAAGGTAAAGTGTGCCCACTGCACATTGGAGTAGCGAAATTTGAGCGGAAAAATCAGAGTGTTTTTGTCTTGACTTTTATGTGAAGACCTACCTAATGACACTATTCCAAAGTTTCAGAAATGGACTTGTTACTGCATTTCATAGCATAGTTCATTATATATATGTTTATCCGTAGATGATTGATTATTATGCATATATTAGTTTAGGTTTCGACTTGATTATTCTGTATTCATTGCTAGTGAGATGTATAGATATTTGAGAATAAATAAGGAAACAGTAGTTATATTTCTTAGTTGTTGTAGTATAGATGAAGTTTGTGAGTACCTTCACTGGAAAACTCTAACGAGGCTATAACTCGTCTACTAGGGAATTCCTAGTGGTTTAAGGCCTTGTTGCATATGGTCAATGCAATTGCACTCGGCGAAATGAGATTAGTTAGAACTCCATTTTTGGTCACTTATTCTAATTTCTCATATTTGCTTGAGGACAAACAAAATGCTGTTTGGGGGTGGTTTGATAAGAGCCCATGTAACGCCCGTATTTAAAATATGTATTTAGTTATTAATTTATTAATTAATTTATTTATTTAAAAATTCGTTGGATTGGATTTGGATATGTGGGCCTGGTTTCTGGGCCCGATTCTGTGTTAGGCTTGGGTTTCAAACCCAAGTATATAATCACATTGTTATAGAGAATAGGGTTTTTAGAGAATAAAAAAATAATAAAAATGGAGGCGGCTTGTTTGCTCGAAGCGTTGGGCCTTGACTTTAATTTGGACTAGGAGGAATTCGTCAAGCTGTTAGTTAAAGTGAGTAGTTATATTTTTACTCTATTTCACAAAAGCTTTACTGTCAGAGTTTTTGTTCGCGCTTAGTTTTCTGCTTTTCCTATGTCGGGTTATTTTTCTCGTCGTCACGTGGAATTTTTGGATTTGGTTAGATGTTAGTATAGTTATTTAGTTAAGCATTGAAAGTCTTTATTTAACCGTTAGAACAAGGAAGAGGTCGGAAATGGGGGGCCATCCTAGAGAACGAGAAATCGTCTCGCACCGTTTGAACTTGTATTGTGTTTATTAGGTTGTTATGTTGGTTGGATGTTTGATTGGGTTGTGTAGTGAGGTGGTCTTCTTTGAAGCTCATGCAGAGGAGCGTCAATGGCGCACACGCCTCGGGGCGATCCTTCCTCCCAAGAAATAATTCGAACTGTTTTTGGATGGATTGTGTTGGTTGATTTAGGATGGGTTGAAGGGGGGTGTGTTTGAGTGGGTGAGGGCGGTCGAATAGGGGCTGTTGGAAGCTTGAAACAAGCGTTAATGGCGGCGGGAATTATTTCCAGATCTAGTTTGGTGAAGTTTGGATTTAAGGATTTGAGGTTTTTGGCTTTGTTAAAGTTGTAGGGGTTGTTATGGGGATCAAAATAGGTTGGTTGAAATGGGTGGGTGATCGGAACTGGCGGTGGCCGAACTGGTGGTGGCTGATGGAGAAGATGACCGACTGGGCTTGGGCTTTGGGCCAAAGCCTTTAGTTTTATTAGATGGGCCGGTTTATTTGGTTTAGTTTGGGCCCAGTTTAGGTTAAATTGTTTGGGCTAAAACTAGTTGGTTTTGTCTTGGGCCTTAGTTGGTTTTTGGGCCCGATTTTAGTTTGTTTTGTTTTGGGCAAGTTCTATTTGTTTTCTTTGGGCTGGTTTCTAATTTATGTGGGCTGGTCCTTATGTCCCCAATTGGGTCAGGTGGAATAAATAAGTTGGTTTTAGACTTTTGGGGCCGGGTTCTAAGGTTTAGGCTTGGTCAGTTGGGTCCGAACCATTACTTTAGTCATGAGCCCATGAGCCATGCACCTTTGACTTTAGCCATGAACTATGGCTATGACCCTGAACCTGTTGAACATGGAAACGACAGTTTGACTTTGACAATGATGTATTGACTTTGACCTTGATCTTGACCGTTGACTGTGGAATGTTGACTTTTTCCACATTTTCACATATTTGGTTTTATGGACAATTGTAATAATAAAATGTTGTCGAACATTGTATAACCTTGTTTGTCATTATCAAATTACGATTTGACGTAAGTAGTGCGTAAAACATATAAATATTGACACGTAACCAGAGGGGAATTCTGATAACAAGACTTAGATATATATGTTTTTATGAGTATTCTATTATATACGGACTTAGATTCATGGATTTTAGATTTTTGGGGATTTGATTGTGGATTGTGGACTGTTTAATTGTGCTACGTTTTATGTTGTAAATTGTATGGACAAATCAAATGCTAAAATGATGTGGAAGCTTGTATAAATTTGGTTGTCATTATCTAAGAAAGATTTGACGTTGATATTGTGTATATTTTGACACGCGACGAGATAGAAACTTTAGGAGTTATAATATTCCTAAAACGCTATAAAAATGTTATGCGATACGTTTGAAGCAATTGTGACATTATATAATATGTTGGGGTATATATATTAAATGCAATAGTTTTGGAGAAATAAATGTATAAACACTCCATTATTTTATCTGTGATATGCTACTAGGAGGTAGTAGAGTATTTGTGGATATTTCCCACGGGAGTGTGGCGTAGTGCAATAATACATTGGCACGTGAAAAAATGAAAGTGGTTACGAGATATAATTGAGATATTTCTAAATATTGTGGCTTAGTGAAATAAGGTATTTGACCTGCACATGATATAGTGGAATTATTATGAGTCATAAATGTATGACACTTGAATAAATTACGTAACGAAAATCCTAGAACCTAGCTACCACAACTCATGTGATTTGGCCCTTCGGGCGTTTCAGTGAATCTGAATGGCCCTTCTGGCGTAAGTAATGTGATTGACCCTTCTGGCGTTTCAGTAAAGCTGAATGGCCCTTCTGGCGTAGCCGAATGGTGGCTTGATTATTCCGTTCGCAATATTAGAACGAGACGCGCGATATTTTATGCCAAATAGTGGCAGTACTTACATAATGACTTTCGTATGAGGGTTACCTGGTGTACGACATCCCGCTCAGGGTAGTTACGCACGGAGTGGTTCATTATGTAAGGGGAGGCATGTGGATGTACATGTTCGGCGTTGGGAAGCGATTGTGGTAGCCAGGGAAACTAGGTAAGACATAGATATGACGTGATTTTAGGGACACGCAAAGAAAGCTTTAATTAATATAATTATGGTAATATGTTGGTTAATGATATATCTTTAGATAGATAATTGTATATGGTTTTGCAGAAGGGTGGGTCAAACTACTTACTTGTGCAGAGACGATCCACTCTGTAATTGAGCATGGAATGAGGTAAGTATAGAATATGTTTGGCTGGTTATAGTTTAGTTAGAACCTAAGGCGCCCCGTGGAGAAACTAAATGCCTTTTTATTATACGTATGGTTTGTTGTGTGGTTAGTGGGAAGTTAAGGCGCCTCAGTGGAGGAACTACCTACCTTAATTATTGTACTTAAGGATGTTGTATTAGTTGTTGGAAGTTAAGGCGCCTCGGTGGAGGAACTAACTGCCTTATGGATTGTGTATATAGATGCATAAGTATATGTTGTATTTTAGAGCTACTCACACCAGCATTTTTATAATGCTAACCCGATTTGCATGTTTGCTTATCGGCTGTGTTCATTAAATGAACATAGTTGATAAGTCTTGACAGGTTTAGTGTTGAAGAAGATTGGTTGCAGCTTGTGATTTGTGTTATCGTCGCATTTCAAGATAGGTTTTGTTTTCCCTTGAGGTGATATAGATTTTCAGTTGAGACAATGTCATTTGTATTTTCAATTGTAATTTTAAATAAAGAGTTATTGAAAAGAGATTTGTAACCTAATCTTATTTGTAAATTTTGTAAGGAAGAGGACTTTTGTTTAAGTTTAAAATTTTTATTGGTTTTTAATTATCCGTATATTTAAACTGTTTATGGGTTTTTGGGAGTGGAGAGTGCGTCACACCTCGGAAATCGAAGAGTCGGGAACAAATATTGTTTTTCCGAATTATGTCGAAATTCGGGGTGTGACAGCCCAAAACTGTAGTTTTAACCCCTTAACAATATTGCTTTTTGACCAATTATGTGATTAATAAGTAAAAGTTAGTACTGTTATTGTGTTCTTATGTATTTTAGGCATTGGAGTCGAATATGTGAATAAATGCATCTCTTTTGCGAGATAAAGAAGCAAAAGTTGGTTGCTAAGAAGTTCTATGATTAAAGGCCAAGATTCAAGAAGAAAAAGCATTTTTAAAGCCCGGTTAAAGCTGAAAAGTCAAAGTCAACGCAGGCAGAAATAGCGCACAAAAGTCAGCAGAACTTCCGAAGGCCGTATTTTTGGACTCAGACCTTGGAATTGGACCTACCATACGTCAAAACGACCGGCTCGGAACGAGCTTTCTAATGGTCCAAGCCTTGACCCAATCATAGGAGCGAAAGTGGACAAAAAGGCTGTTGAAGTTATTTCCAGCTGAAAACCCCTTTGTGGATTGAAGTAATGAGGTTTTGAGCTCGATTTTCGGTCCAAAACATAGCTCCTAAGCCCATGCACAAAATTATGGATCTAGTCTCTTCTATATAAAGAGACTAAGGCTTAGCTCTTAAGTTATCTAGTTATATTCATAGAATTAGTTTTTAGAATCAAATACTTAATTTATATTTCAAGTTTTAGTTTCTAATTCAATACTTAATTCATAGATTTAGTTTGTCTTAAATTGATAATTAGTTATTCATAATCTTAGTTTTAAATTCAGTTTTAATTCATTTTGAATAATTATACTATTGTTCAATTAGATTAATAAAGTTTAATACTTATTCAATAATGACTTGTTCTTGTTGTTCTTGTGTTAGAAATGATAGTTTAATGATTCAAGGCTAAAACCTCCATTAGAGAGGTTTGAGGAAGCATTGATGAAACTTGATTGTATTAGCGTAGAAATGGTTGTAGTAATCTATTCCATTCTAGAAAGTAATTAGTTCTCCATGAGAATGAGTTTGATTGTTTCACATGCTGATTGTTAGTTGGTAGAGATTATCATGAACAATTAGGGATTAGAAAGACCCAATTGTTATGCAAAAATATTGCAATTCGGATTATGGCAATTTTTCGTTAGTTTATTAAGTCGAATCAAGGTGGAATCAAATGCCCCTAATTCATTCTCATACTGTCAATTTAGTATTGAATTGCCATCATTTCATTTATCGCATCTTGATTAGTTGATTCACCATCGTAGTTAATTCCAATTCCATTACTCTCATGATTTTGTTAACTTACACGAACTAGGAAACTTCACATCTAAATGAACTAGGAGTGGAACGAATTCTCTACTCCAAACATATTGAACGATAACGAGAGTAGATAACATTGATACATAAGCACGAAAATAGTTTTAGTTTTACTTACATTTGAGTTTAATTACTTATTCGTAGGTAAAACTATCGTTTTCCCTTTTATCAAAGAGTATTATAAGAGTCATGGGATTCGTCATGAGCAGACCGTTCTTAAGACATCGTAACAAAATGGTATAGCCAAGAGGATGAATTGTACCATTGTAGAGAGGATGAGATGCATGCTGTCTCACTCTAAGTTACTGGGTAGAAGCAATGAGCACAGCCGTACATGTGATCAACCTATCGCCGTCAAAACCTATGAATAGTGATTATCCAGAGAGAGTATGGTCAGGCAGAGATGTTGATTATGGATACTTGAGGGTATTTAGGTGCAGGGCATTTGTTTATATTCCTAAAGATGAGAGATCCAAGCTTGATGACAAAGGCAAGCAGTGCATTTTTCTGGGTTATGGGGATGAGAAGTTTGGCTACAAACTCTATTATCCAATTAACAAGAAGGTAATCTAAAGTCGAGATGTTGTGTTCTTGGAAGACCAAACCATAACAGACTTTGAGGATGGTGAGAAGCTAGAAGCTTTCACTAATGATCTTGTTGATTTAGAACCAGAAGTTCCTACTGTGGAACATGCAGAAGGCATTGAGAATGTAGAGAATCATGAGTTTGAAGCTCATGATGATGATCTTATTGCTCATGATGGGATAGAACCTATTGATATAGAAGTTGCAGATGAAGTGCATGAACCACCACCTGAGCAAGCAGAAGTGCATCCTCCTGAGCCATAAGAAGATGGGGTAAGGAGGTCTGACAGAGAGAGACAAGCTTCAACCAGGTATCCACCACATACGCATATTTTACTATCTGATGGTGAAGAACCAATGTACTATCAAGAGGCTCTTGAAGGTACATACAAAGAGAAGTGGTTGAAGGTCATGCATGATGAGATGGATTCTTTGCATAAGAATCACACTTATAACTTAGTTGAGAAACCGAAAGGAAGAAAAGTTATCAAGAATAAGTGGATCTACAAAGTCAAACATGAGGAGAATAATCCACACCCAAGGCACAAAGCTCACCTTGTTGTACGTGAAGGGTTTTGGTCAAAGGAAAGGTATTGACTTTGATGAAATTTTTTCTCTTGTAGTTAAGATGACTTCTATCAGGGTGGTATTGGGTCTGACCGTAAGTATGAACCTAAAGGTTGAGCAACTAGATGTCAAGACAGCTTTTCTTCATGGAGACCTTGAAGAAGATGTCTACATGGACTAGCCAGAGGGGTTTGAGGTCAAAGATAAGGAGCACCTAGTATGCAAGCTGATAAAGAGTTTGTATGGGTTGAAGTAAGCACCGTACTGAGACAGTGGTACATAAAGTTTGATTCTTTTATGGTTAAGCAAGAATACAAGAAGTCTGCTTCCGATCATTGTGTGTTTGTTCATAAATTTCCAGACGGGGATTTCATAGTGCTATTGTTGTATATGGATGATATGTTGATAGTTGGCCCGAACATCAACAAGATCCAAACTGAAGAAAGACTTGAGTAAGTCCTTTGAGATGAGAGATTTGGGTAAAGCAAAGCAGATACTTGGTATGCGGATCATTCGTGACAGAAAGAGTGGGAAGTTGTGACTTTCTCAAGAAAGCTACATTGAGAAGGTGTTGAAGAGATTCAACGTGGATCAAGCGAAGCCAGTCAGTTGTTCGTTTGGTGGCCAGTTCTGCATGACCAAAGAGATGTGTCTAAAGGGTTAGCATAAGCAGAGTAAGATGGAAAAGATTCCTTATGCTTTCGCAGTGGGCAGCTTGATGTATGCAATGGTGTGTACAATGACCGGATATTGCTTTCGTCATTGGTGTTGTAAGCCGATTTCTGTCAAATCCAGGTAAAGAGCATTGGGAAGGTGTTAAGTAGATATTAAGATATCTCAAGGGCACTTTCAAAGCGTGTTTGTGTTTTAGTGGAAGTAAGCCCTTACTTGAAGGCTACACTGATGCAGATATGGCAGGTGATGTTGACTCGATGAAGTCCACCTCCGGTTATCTGTTTACTTTTGTAGGGGGAATAGTTTCTTGAAAATCTAAGTTGCAAAAGTGTGTTGCCCTCTCCACTATAGAAGCCGAGTATATTGCAGTCATAGAGTGTTGCAAAGAGATGCTATGGATGAAGAGGTTATTCGATGAACTAGGGCTAAATAAAGCAGAAACAGTTTTTAGTTTTATGTGACAGTCAGCATTCTAGATCCAAGCACATACATGTGCGTTATTATTGGATTAGAAAAGTACTCGAAGACAAGTATTTATGCATTGAGAAGATCCATACTGACAAGAACGGGTCGGATATGATGACCAAGGTCTTACCAAAAGGTAAGTTTGATGTTTGTTGTGGTACCGCCGGAATGGTAACACCATCCTCCTGTTGATTTGGAAATTGCATGAAGGTAATCCCCCACTGTTTGGGAGGGGGAGATTGTTGGAGTTATCTCTCACATGAGAATGAGGAAGAAGAGAGAAATCGCCGTTTGGCGTGAAGAGGTTCGAAGACGCTGAAGCTGGCCTTGCAAGGCCGTGAATCGGTCTAGCCTAAGTTAAGGCTTTGTTATCGGAAACGTATTCTTGGAAACGAAAGAGGGCTTAAAGGCTTTCGAAATTGGCCTTTGAAAGAAGCGCCACGCCATGTCTATTTTCGCAAGTTTCTATCTACAGTAACCGCGAATCAGTTTTTTGGGATAAAAATAAAAAATAAGGTTTTGAAAAACCTAACACAAAAAACACCAACACAAGAAGTCACGAAAAGGAAACCCAATTTTGATAGCAATCAAGATTGAGAGAAAACATTTGCAAAGAGAAAAACCTGTAAAGAGAGAAAATTGATCTGGTAAGGTGGAGAGACTTGAGATGAGTGATTGTAATTTTTCTTCCCACGTTATAAAAGGATTAACTCTTGTAGAAATAAGCATCATTGGCCGAACCACGGTACATCTTTGTGTTGTGGTATGCTTTATATTTTCTTTACATTATTATTTGTTGTTAATAATTGTTTAAAGAGTTGGGCATGCTAGGTTGGTTGTAGTTGATATTTAGAATTTGTTTGGAGTAGTAGTGTGTTAATATTACAAACTATCTGTGTAGTGGGGATCGATTGGTATCGTTATTCCCCAACACAGTGATATATTTTTCCTTTTTATTTTTATTTTTTCGAAATGTTGATGTCTATGTACGTGAAAATAATCGAGCCAATGCAAGCAAGCCATAAACAAACCAAAAAAGAACGTGATATTTATTTTCTTCTCGTCAATCACGCACACACCAATTAGTTGCAAGATGGTATGAATTGAAATTGCTTCTAAAATACATTCAAAGTCAGTGTCACACTGCCATTTGACTTAAATGAGTAATGAGAGTAGGATTTAAGGATTTAACAAAAGTTGGAGCATTAACATACTTTGAGGAATAGGATATCGTGGGGATGTTCCAAGTTCAAGCAACACATGGATTTTGGTGTCAGTTAGGATTTTGGATTTGCATTGTTTGGTGAGGAGGGGTTATGATTTTGGTGGTTTTCTTGTGTTTTGGTGACAGGAAATTTTAACGGCCAGGCAGAACCCAAAACGAGAGAAATGCCAGCACGTCTCACTCGTTTTCGCCTTAAGAATTCTGTCACTGAAAATTCGTATAAGATTTGGTCGCAAACAAGGAGGGAAATGTGATCAGCATTAGCATCTGACTAGATGCCAATAGGCGGCGGTGTTAGCACTTAGCACCCCCTTTGATAAATTCTGTGGCTAAAGCGCCCCTCCACTAATCGAGAGTCCCGTGTGTGGCTTATTAATTGACCGCGTCCTGACCATATTGAGCGGAATGAAACTTATTTAGATATCGGCCAAAAACCTTAATTAATCAGTGTCTCGTAGCAATGACGTGCAAAGGAGGAACTCACAAAACTGATGAAGGGTGGTTGAAGTGAAATAGGTGAATAACCTTTATTCCTAATTCCCATACCATTTTACCAAAGGCGTGCCAATCCCGTAAATTGGGCACTCATTGCCGCCCTAAATAAAAAAAAACGAATCGCATAGCATTAACTAATTTTAGGTTTTCTTTTTGAACCCATTCAAAACCCAAACAATAAATATAGTTGTTCTTTCATAAACAGACATCTTTATTAAGTTAGCAAACAATTACTGTGTGAAGTTGATACATACTAACTCAATAAACATATATTATATATGAGGTTTTCTTCCATGCGCATTGTAGATTTAGTATATGAGGTTTTCTTCCATGCGAATTGTAGATTTAGTATATATATATATATATATAAGTAAACTCCCAGTTGAGTTGGAGTCTATCTGAAATCCACAACAAGTCCAAAAACAAAATGCTTCACTTGTCTCTTCGAAGAGGTATAAATTTTTTTACTCTGTTTTAATCACTGAATCAAGGATCTGATTGTGTATGGTATATTGCAGGTAGATCATTTAATGCATGGAAACTGACAACATCTCATTTCTCAACTGCTACTAATGTTTCCCCAACTTCTCCAACCTCTCCTGTAAGTAGTTTTTGTAACAAGAAATAAGTCAAAAGGCCCAATTTTGAATTTTAATCATAGTCTAGGACAGCTGGGTTTTGAAACCATTGATAAGGACATTTTTTGGCTTATAACTACTAGAAAAACCAGATTTTACGTTTTAATTATTAATAAGGACAGACCTGACTTTTTTATTTTTTACTCTTTCCAATTTTACCCTTCTATGTTTGGTATGCATTGACGTCTGTGCATACTTCGCATACCAAGAAGTGGTATGCACTGACACTTGTCAATTTTCTTTGTGATGTTTGGTATGCATCGGCGTGCATTGCATACCCTCGCGATAATTAAAGAAGTAGTATGCACTGACACTTGTGCATACTATTTTCTTTGTGATGTTTGGTATGCATTTATGTCTGTGCATACCTCGCATACCACTCGCATACCAAGAGGTAGTATGCACTGACACTTGTGCATAATATTTTCTTTGTGATGTTTGGTATGCACTGACGTCTATGCATACCTAAGGTAGTATACTAAGGTGGTATGCACTGACACTTGTGCATACCAGGGTACTATTGTCTTTTTCAGACAAAAGTCAACTATTGTTCTTGAGAGTGTTTTTGAAATGCGGGTGGGTTTTTTGGTTCATTATTTCGGAATTTTGTCCTTTTTAGTTTTGTCCCCTTTTTGTAAACTGTTGTTGTTATTATTGTGTTTGAATTCAATTTCAATTATGTTTGTATATAAAGGTGAGATTAAGGAATCTAATTGGAGGAGAGTTTGTGGAATCTGAATCGAAGGAGACCATCGATGTTTTGAACCCTGTAAGAGAATCAAAGTTTTTATACTTTTAAGTAGTTTTTGAGTTTATGGAGTTTGAAAATTTTAGTTTGAGTTATTGGTTTTTGTTTGATAATAGGCGACACAAGAAGTGGTTTCGCAAATACCATTAACTACTACGGAGGAATTTAAATCTGCTGTGAGTTCTGCGAAACACGCGTTTCCTTCGTGGAGAAACACGCCCATTACTACTCGTCAAAGGGTTATGTTTAAGCTCCAAGAACTTATTCGGAGAGATATTGTAAGTAGTTGTGTCTGTTTTTTGGATTTGTGTTTGTCGTTGTTTATTATATACTTGTGTAGTTGTGTTGTGTATTTTAGGACAAACTTGCTTTGAATATAATTACGGAGCAAGGGAAGACGTTGAAGGATGCACATGGTGATGTGTTTCGCGGTTTAGGTTAGTATGTCTCTAGTTGTGTGTTATTTGGAAATTCGTTAAAGCTTGAGATTTGATTGGAGTTGTCTGTTTTTGATTGTTATAATATGTGGAGTTTTGAATTTTCTACTGCAGAGGTGGTGGAGCATGCATGTGGGATGGGAACTTTGCAAATGGGGGAGTTTGTTTCTAATGTGTCACATGGAATTGATACATATAGTCTTCGCGAACCACTTGGAGTTTGTGCTGGAATATGCCCATTCAACTTTCCTGCAATGATGCCCTTATGGGTATACCTTCTAGTTTCCTAATTGTTTTTTCTTATCGCCAGAGGGTGCTCAAGGTTATTTTTTGCTTCTTACATTAACATACATATAATAGTATTCTAACGTCGTCTTTTTTTTTATTTCTTTGGTTAGATGTTCCCAATCGCAGTCACATGTGGCAATACTTTTGTCTTAAAACCCTCGGAGAAAGATCCAGGTATTTTAAGACTACAATGTTGTACATGATTTTCTGCTTTCTGAGGAGCTATGGCTCAGTTTCATAAAAGTCTTTATCTGTTGTAGTGTTGCATAGAAATTAGATGATTCTATAGGTTGTCGGCTACATTTTTTTTAAAGAAAATGTTTCTACATCACCGTGACATCCTCAGCTACAATTCGTTGGTCCATTTATATCATCAGCTGTGCTATATCAGTATTTTATTTTTCTTTATTATTTCCTTGGTCAATTAGTGTTTTGACTAAAGCCATTTCTTATATTGGTGTTCTCTCAGGGGCTTCTATGATACTAGCGGAGCTAGCGATGGAGGCTGGTTTGCCTAATGGTGTTCTTAACATTGTTCATGGAATCAATGTGAGCTTTGAATTCATTATTTCTGGTGTTGCATTTGCAATTTCTTTTTGTATTCTTTTGGCAGATGTAGAGGTTTCAGGTTAATATGGCTTCTTATTCATATAGCTCTTTACGTCTTGCAGGAAATTGTCAATAATATCTGTGACGATAAAGACATTAGGGCTATATCTTTTGTTGGTTCCAATACAGTAAGTCTGCATTGATCAAGTGTCTTCTGCTCTTTGAAATAGGGTTTCTATTGATGCTTTTTAACATTTTAACTACGGTCTATGCCACATATCACATTTGTTTAAAAATTAAACATGGTTTTCTAGTGCTTCTTTTTCTTTACAAGGATTGCTTGAAATGCGTATGGAGCCTAATAAAAAAATAACCAGTCAACGTTAATAAGAATTGGTTAGACATAGTTTTTTGGTTATAGGCTAGTGGTTGGTGACATCTACCTCAGGTGGTATACTTATATGGGTTATTACTACATCCTTGGAACCTTCCAGAAACCTTACTCATCTTAGAGACCAATACTTGACAAATTTTTTGATTATGATAGAAGGGTTATAACCAATACGGCAATACGCCAATCTTTCTTCTACTTCAAGTGTGGTAGGAAAGTTGATTATTCTCCATGGCTCCCTGAAAATCTCCTTATGTGCAAGATGATAATTCTTTCTTTCAATTTTATCTGGTTTTGTATTTTCATCATATGAAGTGTAAGACTTTTTCTCGTTTCATAACTGACATCATCAAACCTTTGTATGCTATGTTTCACTTTGTTAATCTGGTTTTCAAGGCTGGTATGCACATTTACTCTAGAGCGGCAGCGAAGGGGAAACGTGTTCAGGTAATACTGTTTGTTTAATTTTTAGTTTTCTAATTTTGAAAGTCCATTTTCTATTAAACTGCACATCAATTTAGGTCTCTTGAATCAGTTAGCTGTAAATTTTGTCGTCAGGCCAACATGGGAGCAAAAAATCATGCAATTATTGTGCCTGATGCAAACATTGATGCTACTTTAAATGCCCTAGTTGCAGCTGGTTTTGGTGCTGCTGGGCAAAGGTGTATGGCACTCAGTACAGCTGTTTTTGTTGGAGACTCGAAACCATGGTATATTGTTTTAGGCGCATAGTTTGGTTTTTAGATTCTTTGTCTGTTCTTTTTTTGGTTTCATTCTTTTGTCTTCACCTTGATTTATGATATTTCCATTTAGATTGTGTTTCATATCTCCCCCTCCCCCTCCCCCTCCCCTGTGTTTGTGTGTGTGTGTGGTGGGGACAAATATATTACATGTTGAGCTTTTTTTGTGTGTAAATTTGGTCTCACCTTTTGCTGTTTTGGGTTGTTACTAGTACATTTCTTGTTAATGCATGAGGTATTGGAATTCTATGGAGACTCGAGAGCTTTCAGCAAGAATTGTCTCTGCTCTATTGCCACGTGACACGTTGCAACTTTCTTATTACATGAGCACACCCTCAGACTTGAAAAAGAAGAACTGGGGTGGGAATTGTTATTTTGATGTTTAAAGCTGTTGCTTACCTTTGTACCTTTTGAAAGGGTGGATGGACTGATCGAGCATGCCAAAGCACTTAAAGTAAATGCAGGATGTGAGCCTGGTGCAGACCTTGGTCCAGTTATTAGCAAACAGGTGCTTATATAGCTTAGTATACATCACGAATATTGCTTTATGGTCACGTAAGTGTTACAATTACTTGATATTTTGTACATGAGGTTAGATGTACGGATTGGTGGATATTTCTAACTAGAAACTACCTAATATTTAGTTGGTTTCACATGACTTCTTTATGGACAGGCAAAGGATCGAATATGCAGATTGGTCCAAAGTGGTATTGAGAGTGGTGCTAGCCTTGATCTCGATGGAAGAAACATAGTGGTATTGATTTATCCTTCTGATATCCCATTATCAATGTGATTGTGTGATTTTCTTCCATTAGGGGATTTTCTTCCATTACTGGTCTATTCATTTTGATTATTCTTTTGGTTTCTCTAAGTTTTAAAAAAAGACATGTCTTTCACTTAGTTTACCAGAATAAAAAAAGAAGAAAAATTATGTATAAGACTAGTGTTTTGACTTTCTGATGAGATAACAGACTTCTTATAGATAACATAGATATATTGCAGCATGAATGCAAAACTTGAGCTGATTGGACTTGCCTTTTTTTGTCTACGTTTTCTCCTTTTCTTTTATTGCTACTGTAATGTATAATATTTCCTTATATTGTATTCTTGTTTAGACATATATTTATATAGGGGAGGGATCTATATACAACACTTTTTGTACAACAATTTATACAACACCCTTTTCTAAGTTGAACTAAGAGCTAATACTTTGTGGGTATGGTATTATCACCATAAAAATCATATCCACAAAATTTGAGTTCATTTCGAAATCTCTACCCCTTTCAAAAGTTGATTTGAAAATGTGATTTTTAATGGTCAGGATTTAATATTTTGCAACCTTCTCTTGGCGTCTTTAGAAATTTCCAAATGAGCCCATTTTTTGCAGGGTTGTCATCCGTGATGGAAAGATGACGTCCACAAAAAATCAAATCGTAAGTAAATTTGTAGAGTGAGATATAGGCCATTGTATAAACTGTTGTATAAAAAGTGTTGTATATCCCTCCCCATTTATATAACTATACTTTACCGATCAAAAAATTAAAATAAAAAATAAATTGCAGCTTGAAATGCTACAATGATTAGATATAGCCAAAGAGCTTGGATTTCCAACATGTACAACTTGTAGAGTAATCTGGATTACGTTACATGTGATTCTTTTTGTTCTTAATTCAAAGGACCATGGTCTAAGAATTGTGGAATTATATGAAATAGGATCTACACAAGGAAAATCACTTGCCATTCGTTGGTTATTAGGGGCATCCTGAAAACGTCTTGGTCGAAATATGGCTTTCAAATTAAGTTCCGAATTAGTGGATGCTGCCAAAGGGAGTGGCAATGCCATGGTGGAATACAAACGGGATCAAGACAGGGATGGATAGAGATTGATGTATCTTGTTGGCTGAAGCTTCAACAATGGATGAACATCAATTAAGTTTAATTAAAGAAACACCTAAATCTAGGGTTTAAACCTTCAAACATGAAGAAAAAAATAATATTCAATAATAACCATCTAACAATGAAGGCCAAATTGCCTTTATATATAATAAACCATATTCTTAATTCTAATTAGAAACCAAAATAGAAACCTTACTAAATAACCTAGATCTAAAACTAATAAGAAACTACTTGATTCTATTACTAATCCTAATTTAGTAACTACTAAAACATAATAACAAGTAATATATAATAGAATTATAGGTTCCAGATTCTTGTTTCCAGCAGGTGCAGGCATCATGCTCCTGCATCAGAGAAAGCCCAGATATGGGCTGATCAGAAGGAAAAGACTTTTGCAGCCAACAACCTGCTTGCCTTGGGGAAGCATAACTAGATCCCAAGTACCTGGATCTCTAAAAATATATTGCATACCTGGTTTCGGGTTGTGCACACGTTATACTCCAAGAAACGGATTATGGCATAGTGTTTCCTTTTGGATGCTCGAAGCTATAGATGAATATAACAACCTAAAGAGAGAGGTTTTGAGAGTGGTAGATGATGACTGAGCAAGGTGGAACCTGAAGGGAAGATATGGTGGTAGCAAAGATTGTGCGACGAGTCTTGGGGAGGAAAACAGATGACAGATTGGTATAGGATGTGAGAGGAAAGAATGTTCAGAGCAGTGATACACGCAGAAAGAGAAAGGGCAAAGCCGCCATGAAGACTTTGAATACCGTTAAAGAATCTGAGTAGATGCTTAAGTTTGGGAAACTTTGGGGATTTAAGATGGCAAAAATCAAGGCTAAAATCCAGGTTATGTTAAGGTCAAATTGGAAAAGGAGTTCAACAAGAATAGTAGAGACTTTGAGGATATAGATGAAGATGAGGAGGATGATTGTCTTGACCTGAGCTTCACAATGAATGGGAAGAGCAGGAGGATGAGAAGGGAGCATTCTGTGTCTCTGATCCACCGGGGGTGTGGGGTGTAATTGTGCTGTGCTGGCCAAACCTTGTACATAGTCTCTTATTGATTTCTTCACTTCTGTGTGCCTGGATTTTTCTTCCTTTTTTTTTCCGGGTGTTGTCTGTTAACATTTCCTCTATTTTTGCTTGTGTGGGTTCTGATGGGTGTGAGGGTTTGCGGGCATATCCTGATGGTCATTCTATGTGTCATATCATGATTAAATTTAAAAACAAAAGAATAATTAGAATTCATAGGGCTGGCACTAATATCTTTGAGATTTCACTGACAAGCAACGTAACATGTATGTCATAGAATAGTTTCCTTAACTTGTCAAAGTTCTTTAGGTTGAAATTGTGACTCAAGCTTTTGACAGACAAAAAAGATTTCTTATTCTTTGAAATATGTGTTCTCCAAGTCAATTTAGACATTGGGGTGCCATGTGGGTCTCAACTAGATCATTTCTTAACGCAGGAGATTATTCTTTTATCCAAATTCCAGACTGCGTCTAGCAAATAATATAAATATAAAAGTATTTATTGTAAATTAGGAGTAGAGCCCTACTGGAAATCACAAGCTTTCAAGAAAGGCAAGATAATGAACCGAACGAGCAAATAAAAAGAAGGTAGTCTCTGTAAAATGGTTAGATGCCCAATTTATTTACTAGAGGAGCATCTTCAGACCTTGGGTCCTTGGCAAAGGGACATTAGGACTTACTACTCCTTGGATCTTGCAGAGCTTCAAGAGCTTTTTTTTGGGTATAAGATTAAGTTCTGAATAAGAGAGATATTGCTATACTATTTCTCGGGACTTTGCTTCCTGTTTCATTTCCCCTGTCTTTTAAGTATATTGTAGGAAAACACATATGATATACAGATCTCTTGAAAACAAATAGGACCATTACACCTAAATGTTGGGATAAGTCCTAGAGGATGAGGAGTTGAACTTTGAAGACTGATTGTCATTTCCGCATGCCAATTACAAGTGGAAACGAATTCTCATGTAGGATCAACAATTACTTATAACCCATTTCTTCTTTTAGATAACTAACCTAACCTTTTCTCACTTGAACAATTGAACTTGGTATGGATATTTTTGTTCTATTTGCCTCTATTTGAATATATTTCCCCCTTTAGTCTTTTTCATTTTTGATATGACAATTTTAGTATGGTTTTTCTTCCCATAAATGGTTGCTTAGGTATCCAGGCTGCATCCATTATTGTCTTAGATTGGGTTGTCTTGTATGAATTGATCTAATTCGAATCGTTTTAGTTCAACTGTGCATTCAGTGGTCTAGTTAATTGGATTAGCTATATATTGCTACTAGCATACTTGTCTCTAAGAAAAATCTGTGCATTACACCATAGGCTTTGACCCGTTCATCTTTTAAGACAACCAAAAAAGAATTTGTTTCAATCTGTGTAATTCCTTAGTTGATGTTTTTTTTGGATTGGCAAGCCTGTTTTTAAATGAGATCAGTAACTCTTACTCAGATATAAATTTGTTCCGAGTGAAACAAATTCTTTTTTGGTTATATATAGTAATTTACTCTTCCGTCTAATTTTAACTTTATAAAGATATGCACATTTCTTAGTTTCTTGTACGCATATTAGGTTCCGGGTTATGAGGATGGAAACTTTGTTGGGCCTACCATTCTGTCCAATGTGACAAGTGACATGGATTGTTACAAGGTACCTTGAATCTTGTTCCAATCCTTCCATATTCCCCTTTTGCCATTATTCCTTTTGTACTATCGAGATTTAAGCCTTACACATTGTAGTCAAATTGTCTTTCTGCATTATGGTGGTCTGCAGGAGGAAATCTTTGGCCCTGTTCTACTTTGCATGCAGGTATTCTAATCATTGTGAATATCATTCCACTTGCAAGTCCTCCATAAGTTAATGAAGTGCCATTAACATATTTCCTCTCACGTGTACAACAGGCTGACAGTCTAGAAGAAGCTATAGACATTGTGAACAAAAACGAGTATTGCCTTATTTCTCAGTTCTCCTTCCCTTTACAATAATTGCCCTGTACCTGATTGCCTTCTCTTCTAACTGTCTTCTTCTTCTTTTTGTGTAGGTATGGTAATGGAGCATCTATATTTACCTCATCTGGTGTAGCTGCTAGGAAGTTCCAAAATGAAATTGAAGCAGGCCAGGTTAGAAAACCATTTTTATCAAATAGGGATTAAAACCAGGCAATGTTTGACCCAAGACATTGCCTCCATGATCATAAATACCTGATATGAACTTGGCTCATATTATTTTGTGGTTTAATGTTGCGTAGGTTGGTATTAATGTTCCCATTCCAGTTCCGTTGCCATTTTTCTCGTTCACTGGATCCAAGGCATCATTTGCAGGCGATCTCAATTTCTATGGTAAGATGCACTTTTAAAATATATTTTGTGCTCATGGAGTGATGGATTAGGTATCATTCATAGGTGGTAAATGTTAATAATCATTGATATGGATGTGGTCGATTATCCAAATCCGAGGAGCCATTTTAACCTATTACAGGGTTTGCATGTATAGTTTGTATAGAACTGTAATCACCTTCTTTTCTTTATTTGATTTTTTTTCTTTGCTATGGTTTGCAGGCAAAGCAGGTGTTCAATTTTTCACCCAAATCAAAACAGTCACTCAACAATGGAAGGATCTACCAGTTCAGGGAGTATCATTGGCAATGCCCACATCTCAGAAAACATAAAGTTTCTTTGTTGGAGGCTAACAAATAAACGAACCGAAAAGGTTCACAGGAGTGTTGGTGTCCAGTGCCATTGCCTTACCTCCATCCTATGCGCTATGTTAGTTGTTTCACCTGTAAATTGGTCTGAACTCGGTGTTACTCAAAAGAATAATGGAAGTGTTTTCTTAAATCAATCTCCATTCTCCACCCACCATCTTTTTGGTCTATTAACTTCAAAATGATGGACTGAATTATCCATATGAACAGACATGCTTAACATCTACATCAGTACGACAGTACACAATAGATAGTGGTCGTTAGTCATTTGCTTAGCCATGGACTAACCTTATATATGAACAGGTCCACGCTCAGGAGGCGAAGTGGATGTTGGTTGTGTATGTTGCCAATGTATATATGAAACCAAAAGTGACAGATTCAAGAATGCAATAGCACCCTGCTAATTCCACTTTTTCGGCAACCCCTCACCGCATTTGAGGGCATCAAATCTTTTTTAAAGTAATCCAATAGAAGTCCATTAAAACTAACAAAATCATTGTATCTCACATATAATGTTGTAATTCAATCTCATATAAAGTCACTTCTGGTTGGTAATTACAGGTTGGTTGTCAATGTTGGAACCATCTGGCCTGAAAGCCTCTATGACTTAAAGGTGCGCCTTTTTGTTTACGTGTGGGTTTTGTTTCTTGTGTAGCAATCGCCTGTATCCGCACACAACACACTCAAAGAAAAAACTGTAGTAGGAAAAATCCTAAAACCATAATTATTGTTCACCCGGTACTGGAGCCGTAATTACTAGTCAATTTCTATGTTTGGGCCTAATTTTGTGTTATTACATAGCACTAGGACCGTAGATGCTAGGGCCTCTAGCCCTAATAGCTAGCTAGTAAAGGCAGTTTGGACTAGGGTGCAAGTGGATATCCAAATTAAATACGAAAAATTGAAAATTATCCGAAAATTTTGGATATCGAATTTAAATAATTTTTTGTGTCCGAAATGGTTTCGGATACTACCATATTCGCATTTGATAATATCCGATCTAATCCAAAAAGCTAATATTTATTGTAAATTGCTAATTTATTCATTTTTTTTGTAGAATAAATTATTATATAAAATCATTAAATAATGACATAAAATCATAATAACAAAAAAAATAAAATAAAATAACAAATAATGTATAAATCTATATAATAAGATAGGGTTTTTTTTTCCCACTAAAAGACAATAACATACAAAGGACGGCTCAAATGGCTATTGTGCACTGATTTTTCTTGCGTGTTTTTGAAAAGAAATTCAAATTTGTATACGCGTACCGGTTGGTAAATAGACGTTCCGTCCTGGGTAGCTCGCGGGTTCGAATCCTGTTATGGTATATTTAGTTTTCATTTTAAGTTTGAAGCTTTGAGATTTTTCAGTCGGTTGGTTCTGCCACTGGTTTTTTGAGATGGAGACGAAGATAGAAGAAAGAGGAGAATAAAGTCAAGTAAAGCCTTTTGCTTTTTGTTCCCAACTAAAGTTAAAAAGTTGGCTCATGGTTTTTTTTTTTTGGTAACTATTTTGTTTCTGGCACGTGGTACTATTTTGAATGAGGCAAATTAGACTTTGGTTATTATTGAATTAATGAACCTTTTTTCAATTTTCTTAGCAAATATGCCATTTAATAGAAAAAAATCTATATCATCAATACAAAAATAACTAAATATATTTTATATATTATATAAGAGGTGCTTGAAAGCTAAGGCAGTTAAAATTGGTTTTTGGAGCTAATAGGTCGAGGGTGATATGCGATTAATCAGATATACCGAATGTATATATTTGGCCCTTTTCAAAATTTATAATAGTATAATAATATCAAATATTTCTAAATAGTTATTAGCAATCCAATCACATTTAACCAACTCAATCTTAGCGTACTACAGAGATATCAAACCCAACAATTATATTAAATATTTAAATAAATAAGAGGAGAGAAGAGATCATATATTGGGATAATACAATAATTTGTTTATTTAACTTTCGTTAAGGATGATAAAATAAGTAAACTCTTAGCTTTGTTTGTTAATTATGTCTTTTTATTATAAATCCGGTTTAAGAATCCAACAATTTGTTAATTTTACGTATATTTTTTGGATGGAGAACTGATATTTTCAGTGATTTATTTTTTGGTTTAGTGAGAAATGGTCATCTCGGCCAATTAATCACTCACTCAATCGGTAAAAATTTATCGGTTTACAAGCGATATACGATTAATCGGCCGATATTGATAGCATAGCTTGGAAGGCGCTTTAGATTACATAGCATTTCAAGGTAAACACTTTCACGCTCCCACTCTCGCTCTCCATCCCTTTTCATGTTATGGTGACTAAGGTCTTCACCCTACATTGGTTGAAAATCTATATATTAGTCCATCATGCAATTTTATTTTCGAAGATGGCATTTTCTTTCAATCTAAAGCGCGCCAAAGGGGCGTCGATGAGTACCTTTAAGATGGACACGACTTATGGTGTTTCATTGTGGGAGTAAAGTCCTTCAAGCCAAACTATTGACTGCTGGTGAGAAAGCTAGAAATCCAGTATTTATCCCAAAAATAATATATTTGGATCCCTCACATTTGGAGTTGTCTTTCAAACTATATATCAAGGCAACAATTTCCCATTCGACTAGCTTATGCCATGACAATTAGTAAATCGAATGGGCATTTAGTGAGACATTGATTTGAGAACACCAAATTTTAGTCATAGACAATTCTATGTGGCCATGTCAAGATGTGTTTCTTCAAAAACAATATATGCAAAAATTGTACCACAAATATCGTATGCCCAGGACATTAATAATACCAATGAGAAAAGGTGAGTGAGAAATTAAAGATGATGATTTATAGTTATAGTTATGATTAATAAAATTGAGAGCAGTCTTATTAATGCTGTGTAATATTTCTTTGATCTTGAGGTGGCGTTACAATAAATGTTTACTGTAACATAAACAAAACATCCATGGATAATGTGTTGGATTCATATGTGTATCACTTTATTTCAAAGGTCCTTCTTTCAAAACCTGAGTATATTTCTTGATAGTTGCTGAATTCCATTTTCTCTTCAATATATTTGCCTACAATAGCGTTTGGGGCTTTGGGCTACTGGGTTTATGCTCTTAATTCAAGGCTTTCTCCCCTTATTTGTTTCTCACTCTGATATGCCTTGATTTAATTAAGGTGTTGTAAGGGATAAGTGCAATGAGTTGGTTTGTGAGAAATAAAATACATAAAATTGTCATAAACCCACTTGAGTGTTGAGTGTTTCGATGACATGGCTATGAAGTATAAAACTGCTGGAAATGAGTAGTGCAGTTTACATATCTCTATCTTTATAAGCTTATAACATGGATTCACTGCTGCCATGAAGATTGTCTCTTGGGGTGTTGTTTAAATACAATGTGTCTTGAGTGCCATCTGGCGAGTGCCATCTGGCACGGGCATTAACTAGTGTACAATATTTTATAGTGATAAAATAAATTACACAAATCAAATAAATTTTAATTAATATTAATTTTTGGATCGGATATTATTTGATATCCAATTCGGATATCCGAATCCAAATCCAAATCCAAATCCGAACGTATCCGTTTGCATCCCGCATCCCTAAACTACACTTGTGTTTGGCCACGAGGTTTACAAAATAGCGCACATAATTTGTTGTGTTTTAGCTAGCTATCTTCGGTTGCAATTGAGTTTTGAAGACCTAAAGCATTGCAGAATTAAGTTGTCAGAGTTATCGGTCAATGGTGTTTGGCAGATTCCTAACGAAGTTGAAACAATATTAAACCATGTTGATATCACCTTACACAGTTACAAGACATGCCTAAGCTAAATCCGAGGACAACTGATCGTATAGTATGGACCCTACATTTTCGGTGACAAACGCTTATACTAAAATTTCTGAACCTCAGCAAGTAATCTGGTGGGGAGAAAAGACATCGAAGCGTGCAGTACATCCTAGACTTGTGTAAAGGTTCTTTTTGGACGAACCTTACGTGTGTTGATGATTTGGGTAGAATGATATTATGACTGAGTTCGATGGATTGAACTGACTACGTATCCAGTTCGTTGACGAACTGGAATCAAGTCGAACGTAGTTTATTGTTTGGTCTATATGATAGAGTGGATTCTATTCCTCAACCTACATTTACTTACCTTACTACAACTGACCCAATCACTATCAAATCAACCTTGATTTTCTAATCTAAACCAATTGGCCTTCCAAACTTTGCTACACCAACAGATGTACAAGCTTCATTAATGGTAGGAGTAAACATATTAGATTCCAGAATCGAGAAAAACCCCATTCTCAGACGTGGTTGTGGATAAAGTAACTAAAAATTTGGATTTATTTTGTTTCATTCTTTCATCCCCGTCGCTCTTTCAATGGATTTCTTTCTCTTCTGAAACCCAAAGTAAACTATGAGAACCTGGAGAAGCCAACCACAACAATGAGGATACAAAAGAAAAGCTACCTACTGTTATTGTTGTTACGACTTACGATTACTTATAGACAAGGTCTACTTAATTTTATGCAGAACACACTACTTCTGGTGTCAAGAAGATAGAATATCGTCTATGTGGTTATAGTACAGAACATAGTGTAAAGAATGGATTATAGGTTTAATTACCTCACCTTTACCAAGTCGCGCACCAGTCTTTGGATCAACTACAACTGACCCAATTACTATCAAATCAACCTTGATTTTCTCATCTAAACCAATTGGCCTTCCAAACTTTGCTACACCAACAGATGTACAAGCTTCATTAATGGTAGGAGGAGTAAACATATTAGATTCCAACATCGAGAAAAACCCCGTTCTCAGACGTGGTTGTGGAGTCAACAACTGCTTCCCTCCTGATTGCAGATAATCGCAAGTATATAGTAATAAAATGCTCAAGAGTATTCTTATAAGAAATTAGACCAATTGGCGAATGAACAAATCCTCATTCCTAATGTTGCAACATAAAAGTGATACATCAGAATTACAGCTTAAGCTCTTGGGATCACTCTATCCACTAAAACAATATAATTAACATAAAAGATTATGAAGTATCCTTTGTATGTCAACAAGCATCCCCTCTCCATCCAAACACCCCCGACACGACCACACTCCACACTTAAGTTAGACATTTTGTAAGTTGAACAAAAGCATCTCCAATGAAATAAACATAGGAATGTCCAGAGCTCCAACTATATATTCAAATATTCAGTATATTAGCCTAAGTTGTACTATACAATGCCTAAAAGAGGTACCAGCTGGTGGCGAAGGCTATGCTGGACAACCCTCAATTACAAGATTTTGCCGCAATGAGGCATAATCTATGTTTGCCCACTATGTGTTTGGTTAGCCATTTGCGAGCTGCCCAAATATAAACAATTGTGTAAAACTATAATGTAAACAAATTTGTATTATATTGAATGTAAAACCAAAATCAACAGAGATATTATAGCTATCCCACATTATTACAGAATTCCCCATGAACAATATCATACTAAGTAACAAGGCAAACAAAACAACTAACCTGAAAGTGTAAGGAACCGAACCTGCTTCTGTGGTGAATCCGGGTTCACCTTCACACACTTAACTCCCTTAAACACTTCCAATCCACGTAACTTTCCACATCCAACAACAACAAACAAACGCACACCAGACAAAGCTAAATGCAGCAGTAAGTGAGTCAGCAAGGAGAGGAACTTACGTTTTGAGCAGCACCAACGAAGTTAGGAATACGATGATGAATAGGGCAAGGATTTTGTGCTATCTTTTCACGTTCCATTAAATCCCATACCCTTTTCCTTATTCTCCATTTCCATGCCTTATCCTCAACTTCTTCTTCTAGGTGTCTCATCCTGATCAAGAACCTATACCAGCAGTTAGTGAACAAACAATAATACAAGCTGAGAAAGCAAAAGCAGGACACATATAACACCCGTGTTTTAATTCTTTTATTTTCCTAATAATAATAATAATAATAGATAATAATAATAGATAATAGATAAAATAAAATAGGATAAGTGTTAGTGGAAATAGGAGACGTGGGTTTATGGGATAAACCTTCTTCCCTATTTCGGGGGTTTTGTTTTGAACAGAATAGAAAATAGAATAGGGTTGGTAAAAACACCGAGAGTTTTCTGAGAAAAGGGAGAAGTTTTCTTCGACAACGAGAAAAGGAAGATTTTTTCCGGTAGTCGGTGATAGTCGGAATGGCTAAAGGTGAGTAGCTATTTTTGCTATTTCACCGAAAGTTATAGTTTTCGTATATCGGTGTATAGGTTTTTGTTTTTATATATACTGCTCATTATCCTGTTGTAAAGGTGTGATATGATTTTCCCTTACAAACAGTCTCTGGGGGATTGGGATAGATTATTGGATGAGACCGAGTTCGACTTGAGAGCGAACTGCCTA
Organism: Coptis chinensis; assembly: GCF_015680905.1. Taxonomy (NCBI): domain Eukaryota; kingdom Viridiplantae; phylum Streptophyta; class Magnoliopsida; order Ranunculales; family Ranunculaceae; genus Coptis; species Coptis chinensis. The sequence goes on along the minus strand of NC_141463.1, from coordinate 76,475,954 downwards.
CGTATCTTACTCTGGGTTGTATGGGGGAGAGTAGAATCAGGTCTGGCGTAGTTCATAGGAGAGGTATTTATAGAGATTGAGAGTGTATCCTTGCTCTCCACGTGTAAAGGGTGTCCTAAACGTGGGGTGGAGATTAGGATGGCACGTGAGAACTGTTCTCATAGGTCTGCTGTAATGATGTGGAGTGGCAGTCTGTACAAGTAGCTTGCGGCCGTGACCAGTGGCTGACGGTCAAGATATGTACAAATACTCTTTAGTCATGATTGCTTATGGATAGAGTGCGTGTCACTTCCTAGCGAAGTTCGCATGATATTGTGATCGTATGTAGCGTTCTCTTGGCTCATGGATGCGAATTCGTATCCATAGGTCGATGTGTTATTTCCACCATGTTAGGCGTCTTTGGATAGAGAATATCACTCCCTACCACGCCCCTCTCGGTGGGTTGTGAGAACGACCTCTTTGAGAGAGATCGGTAGCGCGCGTGGAGTATATGAGAGGTGGAAATCTCCAACGACCTGTGAGGAATGGCTCGTGTTAACCATGTGAGCTAGTGGGTCGCGAGCGTTTTGGCGTGTGCAAAGACGCGTGGCGAGGATCGGCGATTCTGCAGAGAAAAAGCGTGGCGCCCGTTTTTCGGGATGTGAAAAGACAGGACAGTTGGTGGGAAGTCGTGGGCAGCTAGGGCTAGGGTGTAATCATGATGCCTTGGAAACTGGAGGGGCGGTTGCTCAAAAATTTCACTTGTTCTGCTGATACTTCATTTGGCTGCTTCATCTGGTATACAGAACTTCATTACCGCATCATCCTTCAGATTAGTTCTCTGCCATTTTTGAACCTCTTCTTCTTGTTTGGTGCTAAACCTCTGTGCTAGAGTTGTTAGGATACCCTGTTAGATACTAGTAGCTAGATTTGTTAGGTTTAGAAGAGAAAATGTCGGACTCCGATGATACTCGATCGAATGAGGTTCGCGAAGTTTCTCTTGGCTGGGATGACGAAGGTGATGAGAAAGATGAGTCTGTGTGTGAGATGGTTGAGAGTGATAATGAAAAAGGCGGGTGAGGGGCTAGCGATGAGGAAGATGTGGCTCGATCTGCGTCGTAGCTCTTTGAAGCTAGCACCGGATCGCGGTGAGAAATTCGTCGTCGTCTCAAGACGCCCCGCCCTAGAAATAATGGATAAACATGCTTTGAGGGCGTTCCCATATCTGAGAAAGAAATATGGGATAACCATAAGCGATCTGGAGATCCATGAGCCTGATCGGAACGCTCTGGTTTTTAGTGATAGGTACACCCCACCAAATCATGGGGTAATCATCTGTGAGGGACAGCTGAGGGCGCACATGACGATACCGTTCTCCAAGCTGGTTTGCGAGTTCCTGAACCGTTGTGGCAAGGCGCCTGTTCAGTTTGTGGGGAACACGTGGCGATTATTTAAGGTTTTTGACCTCTTGAACGCCAGTGGTGAGTACCGAATCGAGGTCGCTGATGTGATCGAGCACTACCTCGTGAAGCGATCTAGGTCGCTGAACTTTAGCTTAAGCAAAAAGGCGACATTAATCGGCGTTCGGATGGTAAGAGTAATGAGTCGTGGGACAAACGACCGCTGCTCCTTGTAGGACGCTACTGTGCTAGCGGGTTCAGTGTGAACCATAAAATATGCAACTTTACTGGTGGGTAGCAGCGCGTTGCCTGATTAGGTTAACTTGGTTTTGTTGAACTGTTACTGAAAATGTTGTCTTGTTGCCTATGCAGATATCCGCCTGAAAAAGGAGTCAAGTCGACAAGTGATCGAGAAGTTCGCTAGCTTGTCGCGAGACGAAAAACAGGCTAAGCTACCAGAAGTTGCGCATTTCTTTGAAGAGCGCGGAGGACCTGCCATCCGGGAAAAAAGAGTAGAACAGAAGGCCCGAGCGTGGGGTAACTTGAGTGGGAATACGTCGAAGAAAGCTGTGATGGAGAAGCGTAAGAGCGATCTGGTGACGCGGGAAGACAGGCAACGGGGCCGTACTGGGGTGAAGCGACCCTCTGGAAGTGCTGGGGCTTCTGGGTCTGGAGCGGGGAAGGGGCGAGAGGACGCTCCTTTCGATCTGGATGACACTCTCTTTGACATCAGTATCGACTGGCGTCGCTTTCGTGGTAAAATTTGAGACCCGACCGGGTGGTGAAGTGCGACACTGGGGAAGGGGCTCGCAACCCGAGTCGCGAGGCCGATGCCCGACTTCGCGTCTAGGTGAGGGCATACGAGGTTGCCCCAGGAGGTCATTTCGACCGGGGGTTGTTGGAGATCCCTCTGGCAAGATGAAGGGAAAGGTTGGCGCAAGAGAGACTGGTAAGGGGCAGTCCAGTACTGGGAAGGACAAGCTGGAGTGCAACCTGATGTACATTGATGAGGTAACTGGGAAGAAACGTTATGTGAAAAGGTCCGACTGCAGCTACAAGTCCGCCCCTATAGCTGCTTGCTTGTTGGAGGGGATGACCCTGGACGGTGATAGGAAGGACTTGGATGCTAAGGAGCTGGAGTCGAACCTGAGAGGGATGGACAAGGCGATGTGCCTGGTAAGTAACCTTTGAGCTCTTCTTGACTGTGTTTTTTGCGCTCCATGCTGTTGTTTGATAATAACGTGATATGTGGTGCGATCTGTTACAGCTGATCGCTGGGTACCAGAAGCTGAAGACGGCTGCTCAGATTGCTGAATTGGAGAAGGCGGACGTTGAGTCACTAAGGGACGAGCTGTCGAATCTGCGAGTGGTACAAGAGGCTGAGAAGGCTGAACTGGATGCTCTGAGGCCGCAGCTCACTGCCCTGACTCTGGAGAAGACCGCTGCTGTGAACGAGTCGATCGAGTTGAAGCATGAAATGGAGGTGTTGAGGGGCCACTAGCCGCGGCGAACACTTATGCTGAGCGATGTAAGACTTCCACTCTGCAAGCCAAAGAAGCCTATCTCGCATTCTCGCCATCCGTGCTAAAGTGGAGGAGCTGGAAAGGAAAATGGACGACCTGCATGAGGAGCGGGAACGCATGATTTCGGCGAGCTTCAGAAGCTAACTGGCGGCGCTCATTCTGCCGGTCGTGTCACCCTCCCTCGCTAGTCTGATGAGTGAGCAGCTTCAAGGGTCCAGCGATCTCCTTGTGGTTGGTGTTAAAGCCGTTGTAGCGTCCTCTGGTGATCCCAGCTCCGTCTCTGGTTTGAATGTTACTCTTGGAGAAGATTTAGGTGAAAATGTTTAGAACATTTGTTTAGTGGATGCGGTTGTAATGGGCCTCAACTAGCAAGGCTCAGAGAGGCGATAAGCCTGTAAGCCCCTGAGAGCGTCTGTTCACTTGAGAGCGTGCATAGCCCCTGAGGGCATGCTGCTCCTGAGAGCGTTCTCGCTTAGTTGATCCTAGGAGTGTAGGTTCTCAACTTAGCAAGATTCGGAGAGGCGATAAGCCTGTAAGCTCCCGAGGCGTTACGCTGCTTGAGCGAGCGGCGTGTAGCCCCCGAGGGCGTTTGCTCTGGCGTTCTCGGCTGGAAGTTGATCCTAGGAGTGTAGGTTCTCAACTTAGCAAGATTCGGAGAGGCGATAAGCCTGTAAGCTCCCCGAGGCGTTACGCTTTCAGAGAGGCGCGTCGCCCTCGAGAAGGCGTTCGGGCCTGAAGTTGATCCTAGGAGTGTAGGTTCTCAACTTAGCAAGATTGAGAGGCGATAAGCTTGTAAGCTCCCCGAGGCGTTACGCCGACGAGCGTGTAGCCCCCGAGGGCGTCTTTGCTCGAGGCGTTCTCGGCTGAGTTGATCCTAGGAGTGTAGGTTCTCAACTTAGCAAGATTCGGAGAGGCGATAAGCCTGTAAGCTCTGAGGCGTTACGCTTTCGCTTGAGAGCTGGCGTGTAGCCCCGAGGGCGTCTTTGCTCTTGAAGGCGTTCATTTGAGTTGATCCTAGGAGTGTAGGTTCTCAACTTAGCAAGATTCAGAGAGGCGATAAGCTTGTAAGCTCCTCGAGGCGTTACGCTTCGCTTGAGAGGCGTGTAGCCCCGAGGGCGTCTGCCGCTCGGAGGCGTTCTCGGCCGAAGTTGATCCTAGGAGTGTAGGTTCTCAACTTAGCAAGATTCGAGAGGCGATAAGCCCGTAAGCTCCCCGAGGCGTTACGCTTGCAGAGAGTGCGTGTAGCCCCCGAGGGCGTCTTTGCTCTGAGGCGTTTCATTTGAAGTTGATCCTAGGAGTGTAGGTTCTCAACTTAGCAAGATTCGGAGGCGATAAGCCTATAAGCTCCCCGAGCTGGCGTGTATCCCCGAGGCGTCTTTGCTCCCCGAGAGAGTTCTCACTGAGTTGATCCTAGGAGTGTAGGTTCTCAACTTAGCAAGATTCGGAGAGGCGATAAGCCTGTAAGCTCCCGAGGCGTTACGCTTGACAGAGAGCTGGCGTAGCCCCCCGAGGCGTCTTTGCTCGAGAGCATTCTTTGCGAGTTGATCCTAGGAGTGTAGGTTCTCAACTTAGCAAGATTCGGAGAGGCGATAAGCCTGTAAGCTCCTGAGAGCGTTCTGCTCGCTTGAGAGCGTGCGTATGATGCTTGTGGTGCGATTGGCTTAGCTTGGAGACTTGAGTAAACAAAAAAAACCGCAGTTTATGCTGACAATCTTCAGTAGCTTACACTTGAGCTTGTAGTACATGTGGACATGAATTACAATACATAATGCCGCTACTGGTAAAACTGTTTTAGTAAGTATGTGTTCCAAGGTCGTGGCAGCAACTTCCCTTCCTGGGTTTTAATCCAATACGCTCCATTGCCAACGACGCGTTCTACTATGTAAGGGCCTTCCCACGTTGGCGCTAGCTTTGAGTCATCTTGAGTTTTCTTCAACACTAGATCCCCAGGTTGAAAAGATTGATGATGCACGCGTTTGTTGTAGGATCGCCTTAGGACTTGTTGGTAGGATGCTACTCTGATAGCTGCTAGATCGCGCCGTTCCTCGAGGAGGTCGACCTCTCTCGCTAAAACTGAGTCATTAAGGCCTGACTCGACAAGGTCAGATCGGGTGGTTGTGATTGTCAGCTCGGTGGGGATGACGGCTTCTGTACCATAGCATAAGGAAAATGGTGATTCGCCAGTGCTGGAGCGAGCTGTAGTGCGATGAGCCCATAGTATGTTCTCGAGCTGATTTGGCCATTGGCTCTTGTTCTTTTCAATTTTCTTCTTCAGATTCTCTAGAATGGCTTTGTTCGGCGGCCTCCGCTTGTCCATTGCTTTTGGGCGTCTTGGGGAGTAGAAGGCATGAGCGATCTTCCACTTGGCGAAACTCTTTTTGGTGTTTTGCCTTTGGCGGGAGCCATTGTCCATCACCAGTGTGTGTGGTAAGCCAAACCGGGTGATGATATGAGTCCAAATGAAATTCCTGACATGTGATTTTTTGACGTGTGCCAACGGAATTGCTTCGACCCACTTAGTGAAATAATCTGTGGCAACAAGGACGAAGCGGAAGCCGGTGCTCTTCTGAGGGATGAATGGTAGGGCTGGCAATGGGTCGGGTAAGAACCGATATCCGATCCGGTCCAAACCAATAAAAGCGGGTCTGGGACAGGTAGTTAGCATATTGGACCGGTTCTGGGTCTTGAAAATCAGAACCGGACTTTTATTGGATTGGTTCTGGATTAAGTATGTACCGAACTGTTATGGGCCTAATCCAATTAAAATTTTTAGTCTTATTCTTTCTAATTTTCCTCCACCATATATTTCTATTACCTTATACAACATTGTAATATTTAAAGTTCCAAAATAAGATATGCAAAATACATATGTAATATTACGATATTGTTTTACATAATAAAAAGATGGTTTCTATTGCAAATTTGGATTTCAAATCATTCATTATGCCTTTTTTATTTGTATATATTGTTTTTGTGTTTAGCAAAAAAAAATTATTTAATATTTATATAACGAAAATTAGGATCCAATTATTAAAAACTCGGTTCACCAGGTTGAAATTGAGCTTATTGGTTCGGAACGGATCGGATCGAATCAAAAAGTTTCGGTTCGGTTACGGTTCTCTAACTCAAATATCCATTCGGTCGGCTCGGTTAAGGTGCGTATTATTGAAAAGCGGATCGGTTTTGGATTTGCCTATATCCTGACCGATCCAACCCATTGCCAGCCCTAATGAATGGTCCCATAATGTCCATGCCCCACATGTGGAACGGCCAAGGGCTCGCGATGTTGATCAATTCGGCGGTGGTCAGTATGATGTTAATGACCAAATGTTTGACATTTGACACACTTGAGGACATACGATTTGGCATCGATCTGCATAGGGGGCCAGAAGTATCCTTGGGAGATCGCTTTGTGGGCCAATGAGCGACCTCCGGCATGATTGCCACACTCGCCTTCATGGATCTCGGCGAAAATTAACTGACCTTGCTTTGGACTGATGCACCTCAGATGAGGTCCTCCTGCGGACTTGCGGAATAACCTGTCATTCAACAAACAATAGCTACGTGCCTGGTGTGGGACCTTTCGGCTTTGAATGCGGCTCATCTGGAAGTGTGCCATGCTGGATGTATTGTATAATAGGCTGCATCCATGTTTGACTCACCTGATCTTCAGAGAGTGGGCACAGGTCGTTGATTGCCAAGACATGGTCCGCTCGGTAAGCTGGTCGATCGACCACTTCAATGGTCAGTTGTCTAGGGGCACAATTCGGTGTCTGGGTCGCTAGGTATGCTAAGCTATCTGGCGTGGCGGTTCTCGTCACGCAAAAAAATCAAATATCGTAGCTCTGCTAAAAGAAGGAAGCATATCATTAACAACTTGAAGGTACTTGGAAAGGTTACCTTCGCTGGTAGTGTACTCTTTTGCGACCTGGCGAACGACTAGTTGCGAGTCACTAAAGATTTGGATGCGCCTTTATACCGAAATTTGGATTGCCGCCGCGCATTCCATTATTAGTGCGTGCTCCGGCCGTTATTGGAAGTTGCGAAGTCGATGCGGACTGCTTTCTCTACCATAGTTCCCTCAGGGGATACTAAAACGATTCCGATACCACTGCCGCCGGGGTTGTTGGAACCATCAACGTAGAGGGACCAGACTGTTTTTATGTTCGCTTTTGTGGGTGCGACCTCTGTTTCTGCTTCCCAATTAGGGTCGTCGACTGGAAAATCTGTAAGGAAATCTGCGATGACCTGACCCTTCTGCGACGTGCGTGGAACGAAGTCCATGTGGTGTTCGCCCAATTCTTCTGCCCATATTGCCATCCTAGTGGTCTTATTTTCTTTGTGAAGGATCCTCTTCAACGGGAGATCGCTAAGTACTTTGATTGGATGGGCTTGAAAGTAAGGTCTGAATTTTCTTGCCGAGTATAACAAAGCAAGGACTGCTCTCTCTATGTGGGAGTAATTCCTCTCTGCTGGAGTGAGTGTCTTACTTGTGAAGTAGATCGGCTTTTCTGAGTTGTGTTCCTCTTTGAATAGGACCGAACTGATGGCGAAATCCGATACTACCAGATAAAGCCTCAGAGTTTCTCCGTCTATCGGTTTAGCTAAGACGGGGGGTGTTGTCAGGTATTCCTTAAGAGTGGAGAATGCTTGGTGGCATTGATCGTTCCATGAAAACTGCTCGCCTTTCTTTAGTATCTGTAAGAACGGTCGGCATTTGTCTGATGCTCTCGATATGAATCGGTTGAGTGCAGCGACCATACCTGACAACTTTTGTATCTGTTTCTTTGTTTGCGGGTCGGGCATGTCGATGAACGCCCAAATTTGGTATGGATTTGCTTCGATACCTCGTTGCGAGACCTGATAACCGAGAAATTTTCCGGAGGACGCTCCAAAAAGGCACTTCTCTGGGTTCAGCTTCATTCCGGTTCGTCAGTAGTGCGGAGAAGCGCTTGCTTTCGAGGTGAGTGAGGTGGTCGTCTGCTTTCTTGCTTTTGACAACCATATCGTCGATGTAGACCTCCATGGTATCGCCTAACATGTCCTGGAACATGTCGGTTACAAGTCGTTGATATGTCGCCCCTGCATTTTTCAGTCCGAACGGGAGAACATTGTAACAATAAATTCCTTGCTTTCGGTGATGAATGAGGTCTTCTCGATCTTCTTGAGCAAGTGGTATTTGGTTGTACCCACTATATGCATCCATGAATGATAGCAGCTCGTGCCCACAAGTCCGGGTCGACTAGTTGGTCGATTCTTGATAGTGGGAAGTGTCTTTTGGAGTTTCTTGGTTGACGTTGGTGAAGTCGGCCTTTTACGCCAATTTGTACCATTCTTTTTGGAATTTGCTACTATGTTTTGCGACCCACTCTGGGGTATCGACCTTCGGATGAAACCTACTTGTTTGAGCTTATCTACCTCATCGTTGATTGCTTTTTGAAAGCGTAATGACAGTCTCCTAGGTCGTTGTCGAACTGGTTTGGCACCAGGATTGACGTTTAACCGGTGGCATGCCACGTTAGGGTCTATGCTAGGCACGTCGATATACGACCAAGCGAACACGTCTTTATTCATGGACAGAAAATTTACAAGATGAGCTTTAAGTGTGGGGTCGAGGTTAGCCCCGACATAGACGAGTTTAGGGTCGTCTTGGTTCAATTCACTAACGCTTATCCGAGTCGGTGTTTGGTTTCTGCTTGGCGTTCGAGTGCTCATTTGGAGGATTGCGCTTTGCCGATGTTGGGCTGGTCTGATGACTGGCTGGAATAGCCGTAGGAGTTGGGGCGTCTTCTGTGGTTACGACAACGGTCGAGGAGGTGGCTGCTTTGCCGCGTGACAATGGCTGGGGTGGTGTCTTTTGCGACTCATTTGGTTGGATGAGAGCTGGTGGTGCGACCTCGAGACTTTGTTTGCATGCGACGTTTTCCACTGGGGCGACCTCAAGGATTTGCGATGCTGGTACGACAGCTAACTTGGTAGCGGTCGGGATCCGGGCTGGTGAGAGGAAGTTTTTATTGGAGCCCCCGGCGTTCTGTTTTGGTGCGCTGGCTCGCACCTCAGCCACTAAATCTTTGGCCATTGTATAGCTAGTGGGCTCGTAGTTGACGGTGATGGGAGGTTCAGCGATCTTGTTTGCTGCGATGATCTGGTTACAATGATGGGCCTCGAGCTGGTTGCTTCGAAGCTCCATCATTCCCCTTGGGCCAGGGAAACGGATCACTTGGTGCGGCGTGGGCCGATGCGATTTTGCATCGATGTATCCACCGTCATCCTAGAATGGCGTTGTAGGACGACTTGGTATCTAGGACGCTGAAACGCGTGTTGAAGCTGGCCTTGTCTTCCCGGGAACCCACTGAGACTGGGAGTATGATGTCTCCTATTGGATCGGCCCTGGAGCCATTGAATCCGAAGAGGGGTGCGATGGGGTCTATGAAGACCGACTTTGGCAAGTTCATCTCTTAGATCGTGTGGTAGAACAAAATATCGCAAAGAGTTGCGGGATCGATTAATACTAAAAGACGGTCCGGTCCGGTCGATTTTGGCGTGGACCACGAGAGCGTCGTTATCGCGGGGAGGCAGACCTTGTTGAGGTCGGCCTCGAGAAGGTGATGTCTCCCTGTTCTCATACTGAACGTGGTAGCGGGTGCGGCTTGTGAAGAAAAGTTGTACACTTCATGGAGGGCACCGACGCGCCTTCTTTTTTCCCGCGAACTCGAGACGGAATCGTCCTGGAGTGTGATCATGTGGATGGTTCTGTCGTGCTCGCGACCTCTTGATGTCTGACGGCGATCTTGACGGACGCGTTCTCTGGAACGTCCTCTGCTGTGAGGGCGACTTTGGGACCTCAGATCGCTCCGTCGGGGTGGGGACCTGCTTCGTATTCTGCGGGCCATGAGTTTGTGGCGCAGGTCGCCGTCAGGTATATTGGTGTACTGCTTGATGTGCCCGGCTTCGACCAGGTCTTGCAAATAATGCTTGAGCCCCCAGCACACGTCGGTTTCATGGCAATTGGCGCGATGGAACGCGCAGTAGGGCTGGTCGGGGCGATCTGCCGGCTGCCTTATCTCCGGTCGGTAAAAGGCAGCTCGCTTGATCTTCTCTAGTATGTAACTAGGAGATCTGGTGAGCACGGTGAATTCTCGATCATTTCTTGGTTTGGGTTTGGAGGGTTGCCTTTGTTGTCGGGGTCGTTTCCTAGAGGATGATGCTACCTCGTAAACCTCTCCTTTTTCTGTTTCTTCTTCTTCTTGGTTCTGCTTTTTCAGACCCTCTTGCAGCTTGATGTATTTATTAACTTTCGAAGCGTAACTCTGCCCGGCGTTTACGGTCTTTTCGAGGGCGACACGGTGAGGTCGGTATTGCGTGTCTTGTGGCGGTTGTGAAAGCCACTGCGGCAAATGACTCTTTGAGGCCGCTTTCCATGTCCAAGAGCTCTGTTTTGAACCGGCTTAGGAAGGAGTAGGTTTCCTCCTTGCCAAGCGAAATGGAAGAGTGGCGAGATCACCCTTCTTACGCCGTTGTGGGACGTCTTGGCTTCTATGACATGTCGGTGAAAGCCGTTTGAAACTTTTATGGAGTCTGCCTCGAGGGAGAAGAACCAATCGAGTGGGCCATCCTTTAGACTCGCCGGAAATAGTCTGTAGTGGAGATGGTCGAAACGGTGTATTTGTAGAGGGCAAGACTCTGAACATATCGTGCTATATGCTGGCCTGGGCATGTGCGGCCGTCGTACATCGGGAACCGTGGTTGGACAAAGTCTGGAGGAGAGACTTTGTGCAGTATTTCAGCAGCAAATGGAGATGCGCGGTAGGTTTTCAACATCTTTTGCACTATCAAGGTGGAATTTTTCTTGACCGCGTTTTTGTCGAGCCTTTGGTTTAGCTCGGTGATCTGTTGACTGACGTTGATGACGTCATCTTCTGCGGTGACTCCTAGTGGGTTCTGTGTGTCCACCTGTGCACGGAGTGTGATGTTTTCTTGCCTGAGCTCGGCTATTTGCTCGTTCACTGTCCCTAGTTGGCCTGCTAAAAGGTGGAGTTGAGCTTCGAGGCTTGCCATGCTTCGTGGGCTTGAGAGTTTTGGCTACAGATTTGTTTGGAAATGGTTTGGTTACTCAAGTAATCGAGACCACAGACGGCGCCAATGTAAAGGTGTGATATAATTTTCCTTACAAGCGGTCTACGGGGACTGGGATAGATTATTGGATGAGACGAGTTCGACTTGAGAAGCGAGCTGCCTCTCGTATCTTACTCCGGGTTGTATGGGGAGAGTAGAATCTGGTCCGGGCGTAGTTCATAGGAGAGGTATTTATAGAGATTGAGAGTGTATCCTTGCTCCCCCGTGTAAAGGGTGTCCTAAGCGTGGGGTGGAGATTAGGATGGCGTGAGAACCGATTCTCATGGGTCTGCTTTGTAATGATGTGGAGTGGCGGTCGTACAAGTAACTGGGTACGTGACCCGATGGGCCGACGGTCAAGATATGTACAAGTACTCTTTAGTCATGATTGCTTATGGATAGGGTGCGTGTCACTTCTAACGTAGTTAAGCATGATATTGCGTTACGTATGTAGCGTTCTACTAGCTCATGGATGCGACCTGTATCCATAGGTCGATGTGTTATTTCCACCATGTTAGGCGCGTGCTGGATAGAGAATATCACTCCCCTACACCTGTTGTATTGGACTTCGTGCCATTTGTATTATTAAACTTTGTTGATTTCGGATTTGTAATTAAACTGTCGAACTATAATACTGTGGGGGTGGCTATTTTAGTTAAACTGACGAAGCTTCGAGGAGCATTAATAGTGGCGCAAGCCCAGTAGACAGAAATCGTCAAGCAGAAATCGTCCTGTACAGTTTATACTTTTGAGGTGTTTTAAATTCCTCTTGTGGCATTGATTGTGGATGATTGGGTTTATGTTTGAGTGTGTGAGGACGTCGAGATGGAGATTAGAGTGTGCTGTTGGAGCTTGAGAAGGCTTTAATGGCGCCGAACGCCATTACTGTGATACTGAGGGTTAGTTTTGATTTGTGATTTTCGTGTTTGAACTATTTAATTTGGTATTGTTGTTTGGGGTTTGATGAATGGTGGTAGTTGGGTTGATGTTGGATTGGGTGGGGGCTGTCGATTGGAGCTTGGAACAAGCTTTAATGGAGGCCGAAATTTCTCCCAGATCTAGTTTTGGTGAAGTGGAGATTTAAGCATTTAAGGTTGTTGCCTTTGTTAATGTTGTTGGGTTTCTTATGGGGAGTAAAACCGATATGATGGAGAGGAGAGTGGTGGCCGGAAAATTTGGTGGCTGTTGGTGGTAGTAGCTAGGGAAGAAGATGACTGTTGACCGAATTGGGCCTGGGGCTTGGGCTTGGGCCAAAGCCTTGGTTGTTTTGTTTGGGCCAACCTTTTATTTGTTTGGATGGGCGGATTCTATTTTAGTTGGTTTGGTCCATTTTTTTTTTTTTAAGTCTTTGGGCGGAACTTAGATTGTTACATTGGGCCTTGGGCGAAAAGTTTGGTTCTTTGGGCCTTAGGGGTGTTTTGTTTGGGGCTCTTTTAGATTAAGTTTTGTTTGGGCCTTCTCCAATTAGTTTTTGGGCGGTTTCTAATATTGCTTGGGGCCGGTCCTTAGGACTTAAAATAGATCTTTTTGGGTCTTTAAATGTTCAGACTTTCGGGTTCTAAGGTTTGGGCTTGGCCAGTTGGGTCCGAACCACTACCTTAGTCATGAGCCCATGAGCCATGCATTTTGACCTTAGCCATGAACCATGGCTATGACCCTGAACCTGTCGAATATGGAAATGACAGTTTTACTTTGACAATGACGTGTGACTTTGACTAGAGTTGACTGTTGACCAGGGTTGACTTTGACCAGTTGACTCAATTTGACCTTTTAACTCGGATTATGATTTGGGATATTAAGATAGGTCTAGGGCTATTAGCATGCTTGGCTTTAGGCTAAGACCCTTTATATATACGTGTGTACGTGCATTAAATACTATGTGATATTTCAGTTTTATATACGATGTTATGACACTTAGACATCAATCTAATTAATAACGCGTAACCAAAAAATACATGAATCAAGATACTCCTTCGTTCTCTAAATAATATATGTAATAAATTTCAATGCGTAAACAAATTTACCGCACTCTTTTAGAACTCTCCACGCCTCAAGATTTGGAATTGAGTTTTATGACTGTTGATGTCATAGGTTAGGTGGGCATTTATTGAATGTGCCATAAATGGCCCGTTAGCGTTATCTATGGGTATTCATTGAATGTGCCATGAATGACCCGGGTATTCATTTGCCATGAATGACCCGATTCTTTGACTGCCCTAGAGAGGAACTAAGGTATAAGCCTTTGGAGTTAGTTGTATTCCTTGAGTGTCACGGGAATGTAGGGTTGGGTATTCCTTGAATGTGTGGGAATGACCTAAGGTATATAGGCACTAAATGGTGAGTGTATAAGAAAAGAAATTGATTATTTGATAAGAGAAATTGATTTGATTATGCGAGTATATTTGGGCTTGCATTGGAATACCTATAGGATATCTACACATATTATATAAAATTGCTAACTTTCTTTTGTAGGAGGGTAGGACTTAATAATATTTTTGTGCAGGGACGCGGTCCTACCCTTATACAGCAGTGGATATCGGTAAGTTTTAATGCAATGATTTAGATATTAAAACGAGTGATTTGAATGAGTTAATATAATGGAAGTTTTGCTTGGGAAGAAACTATGCGGTTGAAATGACCGGAACTACACATCTTCAGTGAGAAATGATTAAGTTATGGGAAAATATAAAGTGATTGTTTGGATAATTAAAGTATGATATGTTTATATGTGGTTAGTCTACTCATACCAGCAAATTCAATTTTGCTGACCCATGTTCGCTTTGTTTTGACAACGTGGGTGTGTTCTTGGGAACACAGGTGGAAGGCAGTGGAACCGTAGCGTGTGATTTGGATTCTCGTCTGGAGCAGTCTGGGAGTTTAGTTTATTAGGTCTGATGTTTTGGAAGTATGTAATAACGTAGTTTTCCTTTCATATGACATGAGAATCCGATGTTGAAGACATGTTATTCTTAGAGTGGTTTGATATTTTATTGGGATGGAAGAAAGTCTTTTAATAAAGTGATGGTTGAGGAATTTTGGAGACTTTTGTTGTTAAGATTCTTTATGATGTGGGTTTTAGGTTTTGACACGTGTTGTATCCACCCCGTCATAGCCTGGGTTTTTAGACAATTGAACCAAGTGATGTTTGAGATATTTATATTTCAAATATTCATTTATTTTAATTGTTTAGAAATTCGGGCTGTGACAACACACCTGAAGAAACAAATTCTCATTCAACTGTTTATTTTAATTATGGATTTTATATTTATATATTGTCTTATTAAATTTATTAAACATAGCTTTGATAGACATCAAAATTGTGAGTATACACATACTTTATATGTCTATATGTATGAATTTGCTATTTGTTTTACTGCTTAATTCTCAACTTGGATTGGATAAAATTGCATGACTTTGTGATTTTGTCGTATTTGTCACAAGCTGAATTGTAATTGTGAATGTGTGATAGAGAGGCAGAGCACAGTAATATAGAGTCATAGTAACTAAATAGCTAACTTTGATTTACTTTGTTTAACAGTTCTCGAAGCTAACTAGCTGATAGGCTAGCCACTGGTTGCTCACAATATTGTGGTTTCTTATTGTCTTTACAGCTAAATTTTCTACTTTTACGCAACTCCTACACCTAGCTTGAAATCCTTTTGTTTTACCAGCTCTCTGTTGCGTTGGGTGTGTGCATGTGTGGACCTTATTTATGCACTCCAAAATAGTGTTTATGCATGTGGTCTAGGTCTGCGCAGTGAGCTAACCGACATACTGTGCAGTGAGCAGTCACATTTCTAGTAGAATACCTAAAGGAATGTCTGTATTCATGCTCATGAACTCGGCCAATTACAGTCAGTGATATTTTCTGTTTTGACTTTATTTAGGATTGTTTAAAAGGTCTTTAAACCAAGGTTCTACTCCTTGGAAGCTCGCTTGCCAACATCCATATAACAATCTTAAACTTCTCGCAGTTCCAACTTTGCTTCACCTATTTGTCTATTTAAGGAGTTGGAACATATCGCTTATTTGTATCAAGTTGAACTTCGGAAAATCAAGAATTGGAACTCTTAAAAACATAGAAATATGTTAGAAACCACGATTCAATCCAATATGACCCTGAACGAAAATGAGCGAAACTTCCATACATTTAAAATTTTGATTACAAACAGGCCCTAAACTTCTGACTTCAGGGCTCACCTGTTTTTTTGTGTGCAAATGATCTTTAACATGGTAAGGTGGGGCTAATAGATATTGCCAAACATAGAGCACTTTCAAAGTAGTGGTACGTCCTCTGTTCTGGTGTTTATTAGTGTTATTTCCAGACATGGTCATCATCGTGATCTAAACGTAATACTGGCTATGGGAGTCAATTGGACTGCCAGAGCTCATGAAGGAAATGATGTTTACTGGAACCGAAAGAATAAGGATTGATAAAAGAAATAAGTAATGTGTATTAAAGGTATCTCGACCTCTCTCCCATTTTCTTTCTTTTTATTTTTTTGACCAAAAACATAATTTATTAGCTTATAGCAAGGAGTTCATATAATGAGTGCTGGACTCGACTGAAAGAGATTTGGACTGTCATTGGAACAGCCAAATTACAACCCAGATCAATATTAGACTTCCATTAGTCAGCTAGCAAGTGTGCATGCTGAATCATTTCTCTGGGACTAAAGACAACTTTACAAGAGTCAAAACACTAATGCATAGTGACCAACTCTAACAAAAGACTCTGTAATTGCCATGAAGTATCTTCGGTAGACCTATTTACACCTTTCACCAAAGACTACATATCAAATGGAGTCCTACTTATAGTTTTCATAAAAGAGAAACACTATAAAGATGAGTTTAACTAAACTTCTAAAACCATATCACAATAGATTCTTATAAATTTAACAACACAACTTCCCGTATACCACAATGCAGTAGCAGAAGGTAAAAAAAAAACTTTTTATACTGACAATTTTTATACAGGCTTATCATAAGTATCGTAGTGATTATTTTTTTAAAACTTACACAATTTTTATTTTCTTTTGCAGATTATTAATAAGAGATAAAATCATCTACGAGGTAATTTCATAATCTACCATGGTATTTATTCGTTGTATTTGTTCTTAGCAATAGAAATAATAGAGCATGTTTAACAAGCTAATACGGTTAAAAAACTAATTTGAATAATAAGAAAAAGATAGTTTAGTATCATATTCATATTTTATGTTATATAGGAATCAAATTTTATATTAATTGTGACTAAAATTCGATCAAATAATACAGGTAAACCACATGGATAGCATAGATGTTGACGAAAATAGTTTCAACTGTAATGGAATGATGATTACTCAAAAATTAAGTGATCCGTGGATTATAATTGAGCAAAACATACTCTGTTACTACAGGATACACAAGAATACTATTTATTATGAAGACTACAAAGGATTGACAGATGAAGTGAAAAATAAAGTTCGGGGAAATCGAAAAAAAAAAAAAAAAAAAAAAAAGGAATTTAGAATAATAATAGGGAGAAGAAGATGAAATACAGATGAAAAGAAGCAAATAAAAAGTTGTGATGGAAGACTTACCTTTCGGAACAGATTAATTAAGATCTTCTATAACCACTACTTCTTCTAAGTTCTTTTCTTACATTCAGAACTCTTATTGTTTCAACTACATTGCCTATAATTTCATTGCTTTATATTGTACTACAAACAAACAAATAATGTTATGTTAGAGGACTAAGGCTAAACATGGAGTGTATATGAAGTTCCGATTTTCAGTAATTCATTGTTACAACATAAACAGACAAAAAAGTCATCAATGAAACCAATAGCAACTCATCATTAGAGACAGTTTTTGGTGGAATAGAGTCATGGAATTCAAGTTTAGATTGTTGTTAATGGGACTTGGTCACCTACAACCCCCGCTCACCTTTAAGAAATGTTGTCGCTCTTGATATTTACTCATTTGTTACTTCACTGGCTCCAGAGGTTGTTGTAAACTTAGCAGTGTTAGCGTCATTGTTTCGTATAACAACCTTGACGAAGCTTGACATCTCTTCCAATTCTATACAAGGTGAACTCCCAGCAAATGGGATTGTCAACTTTACCAAGTTGCTTCACCTCGACTTGAGGGAAAATAGCTTCAATGGATCCATTCCTACTAAATTGTTCTATTTACAAAGGCTACAATACCTTGATATGAATAGTAATATGTTCAATGGAATCCTGAGTCAAGAAGTAGGAGCCCTTCGGAACTTGAGAGTACTGAACTCCGCTGAAAATTTTCTCTATGGAGAGATTCCTATGGAAATTGGAAATCTAACACGGCTGCGGCAATTGTAAACTCGCGGAATAGATTCTTTGGTGGGCTTTCAAATTCACTTTTGCATTTAACTGAGCTCCAAGTCTTGGATTTGCGCAACAACTCTCTATCAATGCAAATTCCTACCATCATTGGAACTTTCTTCAATATTTCAACTCTAGCCTTAAGCAAGAACCAGTTGACTGGTGGAATCACTTTGTCATTACAGAATTTGAGCAAGTTGGTGACATTTCAGTTAGACAGTAACTTGCTATCAGGTGACATTCCGATATAGTTACTGGATATCAAGGTGCTGAGGGTTTTGAACGTTGGAGGAACCAACCTTACTTGGAACAACAATTCTAATGTAGCTCCAAAGTGCATGTTGTCTCAGTTATCTTTGAGGTCATGTCGTGTTGCTGGACCAATTCCTAAATGGATCTATACTAAAAAGACTCTTGATTTCTTGGATCTAAGCGAGAATGAGCTCGATGGAAACTTCCCTGAATGGCTTGCTAAATAGAATATCAGAACTATAATTCTATCAGCTAACAAGCTCACACTCTAGCAAATTGCCTAGAAACATGGGAGATACAACTTCCGTCATGATACTTATGTTGGCCAGCAACAACTTTTTAGCTCCCATCCCTAAGACGATCTCAATAATTTATCGACTACTATTGTTAGACCTGTCACAAAACCAATTTTCTGGTAACACATTCCCAAGCTTTGGTCCAGATGCTTTACTTGCTTATGTAGACGTCTCTTCCAACAGATTGTCTGGTGAGGTTCTAGTAAACTTTGCATTAGGAACAAAGATACTTGCATTACGTCAAAATGAGTTTTCAGGTCCCTTACCTCAAAATCTTAGCAGCCTGAGCGAACTCGAGCACCTCGATCTCCATAACAACAATATAACCGGTGAATTGCCAGAGTTCCTCTACCAAATGTCTAGCCCTCAAGTTCTTAATCTTAGGAATAATTCTCTTGAAGGCCGGATCCCAAATGCTCTTTTCAATCTCAGTAGCCTTCACATTCTTGACCTCTCCATCAATCATCTCACTGGGTGTAGATGCTTGCCGAACAAACAGAAGATTTCCTGGAAGTCTTATCCTTGGAAATGGCACAAGAGTAAAAGGCATTGGATTATCAGGTATTTGTAAACTCCAGAATGGATTGCATTAAGGGTTTTGAAAATGAGTCTAATTATGATCAAACAGGACCAACATTTGGAAAGGGTCTTTTCCAATTTAAGCTGGTTTTAGCTAAAGATGCAGTGAAGGTAAATGGGAATTTTCCATGGACACCAGAGTATGTCACACTCTCGGCTGGGTTTTACAACTAGACCTCTATTGTAACTGCTATTATTGACACGGCCAAGGCTCTAGGATTCATGGGTTTTACTTTTGTTGCAAATCCCACCTATGGAGACTTCTTAGCACAACCAATTCCCTTCTCCGTTCCTGGCATTATGATTCCAAAGATCGCAGATGTACTTAATGTCCAAGATTGATCACACAAATAGATTTGGTAGGGGGAACTGGGCACTGATACGGTGTGCTGTCCCACCAGAGCTGCCAAAATTTGATGATCCAGTTGAAATAGTAATGGCCTGCCAACAAGAGGAGGCCAAGCGTCTTGAGTTTAAGAACACTGAAGAGCACCTAGAGTTTGAGCTGTTCTAGCGAATCTCTGTACAAGTTTAAATTGTTGTTAAATCAGTTAGATTTGCACTAAATACTATATAGAGGAGGCCAAATTTGGATTGGTCCGGCCTTTACCATACTAAAATCAATTCTATTTTATATACTTATCCGTTTCTAATTCAGATAAGTATTCCTTAATTCAACTTCTACATATGTTCCAATTCTAATTTAGATAAGTATTGCTTAATTCAACTTCTACATACGATACAAGTCCAAAGCAGGTATACTTCTAAAACTAGAACAAGACCTTCGGAACTTATAAATACAACACAACAATGCCTTTGAGTAATATAATTTTCAGAAAACTATAGAGCTACTACATAGAAAATGTACACATGACAATAATTTCTTTTTCAATCTTATTAGATTTTTTAGTAGTATTAGTAAACATGTGTTATTTTAATCCATGAATTCAGCATAAATAATACATCTGTCCATGCATACATAGCAAAACAGTTGTATATTCATCATAATTGTGATAAGAATTGTAATTCTAATAGCTGGATATACTGTAACAGAACATTATGACTGAAAAATTCAATTTTTTCGATGAGGTGAATGACAAATCTAACAGTTGGAAGGTTCGAGCACGCATAAGCAGAATGTGGGAAGCTGTTAATCTACAGGACAAGACACAATCATATGGTCTACACATGCTGCTACTTGACGAAAAGGTAGAACAAACTCAAAAAAATTACTTCTTTTATATCAAAACAATTTTTGAATTTTAATCCACTTATATTACATTGTGCAGTCGAATCAAATTCATCATGCAAAGATTTCACCAGGAATCCAACACAAGTTTGAAAAGAAACTGATAGAAGGAGACATATTTGTAATTGATAAATTTGAAGTCAAAGAAACAACTGGAAGATATCGTCCAGTAAGATCTAAGTACACTATTTCTTTAACAAAAGATACTATAGTATCTCCTTCGAAAGAAATTGGGACGACATTCATCAAATATAATTTTTCGTTCGTAGAATTTGAAGATCTTATGAAAACAAAGGATATCTCAGTTTTTCATACCAAGGTGAGTTCTTTATACATATCATATTGTTTATTATAACTAATTAATTTCTAATAATGTCTATAAATCAGATTTCATAGGAAAACTGATCAGAGTCGGACCAAAGAAACCTCAAGGATTTAGGGAAATCATAATACAAAACGAAAGGTAAACAAAATGTACATAAATTATTTTTTAACATAATTTCTTATACAGCTAACTATGTAAATACGTAATCAGGGGAAGTGAGCTTACTATAGCTTTATGGGGTGACAACTCCGATAGACTGTCAAATATCAGCAATCAAGAAGAAGATATGATGCTCTGCATCATCACATCATTATACCTGAAAATGATTGGAAGTAAGTACAAATCTTAATCATCAGTTATATAGACTGTTAAACATATATAATGGAAGTAAGTACAAATCTAATGTTTTGAATTTTCATATTTTACAGAGGAATACAAACTTTGTTTAACATCTGCAACAAAGTTGTACTTGAATTTGGAACATTTTGGCCATGTTGACTAGATGAGAAACAGGTGATATTTGTTAACAAAAGCATTACTATTCCTCACAAAAGCATTAACAAATATAACTTATCCCTAATTTGTTTTTCGTAGATATCAAATTAGAAATACAAGAGTTCAAATTGAACAAGCAATGACAGACGAACCTACTTTAATGAAGGAACTAATGAATCAAGACAGAGTCTCAATTTCGGAGCTAATTTCACTAGGAAAAGAAACACACAATCAGGTATACCAAGTAAATGCCTAAATAATACCGTGCTGAAATTAATAAAAACTGAACTAATAATACAACATAATTTTTGCAGGGAAAACAATTCACTTGCAGGGCAAAGTTTGTGAAGATATTTGGAAACCAGTGGAGCTATAATGATAACTATTTTAAAATATATATAATACTTGATGAAACTAACGTCAAATAACAATTAATGGGGAACCGAAAATTGGATGCAAATGCATCGAACTAACCTCAAATAATATTTAACAGGAAATCGAAAACTGGATACAAATGCAAGCATTAAACTAATCTTAAAAAGTAATTAATAGAAAATCAGAATATGGATACAACTGCATTAAACTAACCTCAAAGATTAATTAACGGGAAATCAAAACTTGGATGCAAATACATCAAACTAACATAAAAAAAATAATTGTTGGAAAATCAGAAACTGGATGCAAATGCGTTGAACTAACCCTCAAAGATTAAATCAACGGGAAATCAAAAACTTGGATGCAACTGCATTTAACTAACCTAAAAAAGAAAATTATAAATTGGAACACATGATGCAAATGGGTGGAACTAATCTAAGAGAATAATTAATGGGAAATTAGAAACCGGATGCAACTGCACTGAACTAATCTCAAAAAATAAAATTGATGCAAATGCATTGAACTAACCTCAAGAAATAATTAACGAGAAATCGGAAACTAGATGCAAATTCATTGAACTAACCTCAAACAATAATTAACGAGAAATTGGAAACTAGATGCAAATGCAACCTTAACAAATAATAAACGGAAATCAGAAACTTGATGCAAATGCATTAAACTAATCTCACTGAGAATAAGTAAGCGGAAATCAGAAATTGGATGCAAATGCATTGAACCCACCTCAAAGAACAATTAATAGTAAATTGGAAATTTGATGCAAATGTATTGAACTAACTGCAAAGAATAATTAACAAGAAATCAACAACTAGATGCAACTGCATTGAACTAACCTCAAAAATAAATAACGGAATCGAAAATTGGATGCAACTGCATTGAACTAACCTCAAAATATAAATAATGAGAAAATCAGAAACTGGATGCAAATGCATTGAACTAACCTCAAAACATAGCTGGGTTATATGTTGTGGGAATGTCTCGATAAGTATAGTTTTGCATTTAAAATAGTGTTTGTCTTATTTCTTTTCGTATGATTAGGAACGTCTTGCTATTCAAGTAGCTTCAATATGAACTTCGCCTTATTAGGCAATCTTACAAAACTTCAATCAAACTTCTATTATTAAACAACAAAATAAAGTTGAAGGGTTTTATTAAGGGTGAGTTTTTTTTTTAATAGATAATGGGGTTTTCACGTTATAAAAAATTTGGATGAGTGATCAATATAATATTTATATATAATAGTTCTGCATATATAGTTGCAAATATTTTTTAGAATACTTAATATAACAACACCCGTTCGTAGATAATCTTTGAAGATTCCACAAAGTGAGTCATGTATAATTTAAAAAATAATTAACGGAAAATCAGGAACTGGATAATCTTCGATGATCCCACATAGTAAATCAAGCATACTTTATTTTTTATGTAATGTTTGCAAGGACACTATAGATGGATCAGTATAAGTTAGTATTACACACCATATTGGATAATTAAAAGAAAATCGGAAATTGGATTCAAATACATAATTGAGCTCAAAGAGTAATTAACGGAAAATCGAAAACTTTATGCAAATTCAATAAACTAAACTCAAAAAGTAGTTAACTAGAAATCGGAAACTTGATGCAATTGCATTAAACTAACGTCAGAGAATAACTAACGGGAAATTAGAAATTGAATGCAAATCCTTAAAAAATATTTAACGGGAAATCGGAAACGGTATGCAAATACATCAAACAAACCTCAAATAATAATTAATGGGAAACCGGAAACTGGATGCAAATGCATTAAACTAAACTCAAAAAATAATTAACAGAAGATCAAAAATCAAATGCAACTGCATTGAATTAACCTCATAGAATAATTGGTGGGAAATCGGAAAGTAAATGCAAATGCATTGAAATAACCTCAAAGAATAGTTAACGGGAAGTCAGAAATCGGATGTAATTGGATCGAACTAACCTCAAAGCATAAGTAATCATAAACTAGATGCATATATATTAAACTAACCTTAAAGAGTTATTAACGGGAAATCGGAAACTGGATGCAAATGCAATGAACTAATCTCAAAGACTAATTAACGAAACATTGAAAAATAGATGAAACTGCACTGAACTAACCTAAATGAATAATTAACGGGAAATTATAAATTTGATGTAACTACATTGAACTAACCTCAAAAAATAATTAACGGGAAATCGGAAACTTGATGCAAATGCATTGAACTAACCTCAAAGAACAATTAACATAATATCGGAAATTAGATGCAACTGTTTTGAACTAACCTCAAAGAATAATTAATGGAAATCGAACCTGGATGCAATTGCATTAAACTAAAATAAGAAATTAACTAACGGGAAATCAAAAATTAGAAGCAAATACATTGAAATAACCTCAAAGAATAGTTAATTGAAAATCGGAAATCGGATGTAACTGCATCACACTAACCTCAAAGTATAAATAACTAGAAATTGTAAAATATCGAACTAACCTAAAAAAATAATTAACGGGAATCAGAAATTGGATGCAGATGTATTGAACTAACCTCAAAGCTAAGAGTAATTAATGGGAGAATGGAACCTGGATGTAAATGCAATGAACTAATCTCAAAGACTAATTAACGAAACATCGAAAACTAGATGCAACTGTACTGAATCAACCTTAATGAATAACTAATGGAAAATCATAAAGTGGATGCAATTGCATTGAACTAACCTCAAATAATAATTAACGAAAAATCGGAAACTTGATGCAACTACATTTAACTAACCTCAAAGAATAATTAATGAGAAATTGAAAACTTGATGCAACGTACTACATTGAACTAACCTCAAAGAATGATTAATGGAAAATCCGAAACTTGATGCAAATGCATTGAACTAATAATCCTAAAACATGTTTGTATTATATGTCGAGGGAATAAATGTCTCGACAAATATAGTTTTGCATTTTAAGTAATATTTATCATAATATAATTATTTTATTATGATTTGGAATGTCTTGCTATTCAAGTAGCTTCAATATTATCTTCGTCATATTGGGCATTCTCACAAAACTTCATTCACCCCATAGAATAGTTAATAAAAAAATCAGAAATTGGATGCAAATACGTTGAACTAACCTCAAATAATCGGAAACTTGATGCAAATGCATCGAGCTAACCTCAAAGAATAATTAACGGGAAATTAGCAACATGAGGCAAATGCATTTAACTAATCTCAAATAATAATTAACAGAAAATCGGAAACAATATGCAAATCCATTAAACTAACCTCAAAGAATAATGAATGGAAAATAGGAAACTTGATACAAATACATTAAACTAACCTCAAAGAATAATTAACGAGAAGTTTGAAACTGGATGCAAATGTATGCATTGATCTAATCTTAAAGAATAATTAATGGAAAATCAAAAACTAAATGCAACTACATTGAACTGACCTCAAAGAAGAACTAACGGGAAATTGAAAATTGGATACAAATGCATCGAATTAATGTAAAAGAATAATTAAAATGAAATCGGCACTGGGATGCAAAAACATTAAACTAGCCTCAGAGAATAATTATCGGGAAATCGGAAACTAGATGTAACTACATTGAACTAAGCTCAAAAAATAATTAATGGAAAATAGGACACTAGATGCAAATGCATGAAACTAATCTTAAATAATAATTAACGAGAAATTAAAAACTGGATGCAATAGCATTAAGCTATCCTCAAAGACTAATTAACGGGAAATCAAAAACTGGATGTAAATGCATTGAACTAAACTTAAAGACTAATTAACGGGAAATCAGAAATTGGATGCAAATGCATTGAAGTAACCTTAAAAAATAGTTAACAGAAAATCGGTAACTAGACGCAATTGTATAAAAATAACATCCACGAATAATTAACAGGAAATTGGAAACTGAATGCAACTGCATCGAACTAACCTTAAAAAATAATTAACGAGAAATCGTAAGCCTCAAAGAATAATTAACGAGAAATGGGAAACTGGATGCAACTGCATTAAACTAGCCAAAAATAATAATTAACGGGATAAATCAGAAATCGGATGCAACTGCATTGAACTAACCTCATAAAATAATTAATGAAAAATCAAAAACTGGATGCAAATGCATTGAACTAACTTCAAAGAATAATTAATAGGAAATCGGAAACTAGAACTAATCTCAAAGAATAATTAACCGGGAAATCAGAAACTAGATACAAATGCATCGAACTAACTTCAAAGAATAATTAACAGAAAATCGGAAACTGGATGTAAATGCATTGAATAACTATCCTTAAAGAATAATTAACTAACGGGAAATCAAAAACTTAATAATTTTTGATGACCCTATATAATGTATCATATATAATTACTTTTATGTCATGTTTGCAAGGACATTACATAATGATCAATAAAAGTTGGTATTACACACCACTTTGGATAATTATTATGAAATCAGAAACTAATTGTATGCAAATACATTGAACTAACTACAAAGAATAATTCACGAGAATTCAAAAACTGTATGCAATTGTATTGAAATAACCTAAAGAATATTTAATGGCAAATCGGAAACTGGATGCAAATGCATATCGGAAACTGGATGCAAATGCATTGAACTAACCTCAAAGAATAATTAATGGGAAATCGAAAACTAGAAGCAACTGTATTGAACTAAACTCAAATAATAATTAACGGTAAATTTGAAATTATATGCAAATGCGTTGAACTAGCCTCAAAACATAATTGTATTATATGTAGTGAGAATGTCTCGATAAATATAGTTTTTGCAATTAAAGTGGTGTTTATTATCTCTCTTTTTGTATAATGAGAATGTCTTTCTATTCAAGTAGTTTCAATATCTTTTTGGTTTTATGTGGGCATTCTCAAACTGTGGGGTTTTTATTTACGTTGTAAGAAATTTAGATAAGTGATCAATATAATATTCATATCTCATTGCTTTGCACAATGTTAATATTTTTTAGAATAATTTAATCTAACGGGTCAGGGTCAGTGATTCTACTCTCCGATTATTTTACAGTTCTTTCCCATTGATATAAAGTAATGGTATTGTATCTCCATACGTTTCTAGAGTTTGAATAGGATTTTGATTCACGGGTAACCAGTGCGGTTATTTAACTAAGGCCTACATGTCTTGAGTATTCAAATTAAGACATGTATCTGCTAGAGTGATTTTTTGCTCCCAGCAGAATTTGCTCCAAGAGCTCCAAACGAAACAGGAACCAAGCCACGTGTCCACTAAAAAGAGATTGACAATTATCAAATTCCTTCCTTAGAACAAACTTCCTGATTTGCCCCCACTAAAAAAAAAAGAATTAAAAAAATCTCATTGTAAAATATATAGGAGTTCTTCCCATCATTAGCTAAAGATTTTTTTTATCTTTTATAGTTTGAAAGAAGTGTCACTAGTTCAGCACTTCAAGTTTTTTATTCCTTTTTTTTTCCAACAATTAAGACCAAAAACTAGATTTTGTAACAGGTTAAGTTTTTTACTTTTATTTTTTTAAGGTTGGGGTAAATTAGGAAGCATATATTAAAGTGGAAATTTGATAACTGTTGACTCCTTTTCACTGGACACTTGGTTGGTTCCTGTTTCCTTTGGAGCTCTTGGAGCAAATCCCGCTGGGAGCAAAAAAAAATCACTCTATCTGCTACTATTCAATTCTCTTTGGATATTCTAATACTCCTTATTACCCGGATACTTATGACCGGCTACTTATGACTGTCATTCAACTAAGTTGAAAAATATAACTCTTTGTTTGTCGATCTGAGTAGTTGTTGTCATTATTGCTTTACTAAAACGAGTAGTTGTGACTTGTGAGTAGTTGTTGTCATTATTGCTTTACTAAAAAAACATAGTTGACATTGTTACCAAATAAATGAAGGTCAAGTACGTAAAGTATGATTGATATATTACTGAAGGACTCATTCAATATTATGAGGCCGGAGAGACAGTCTTCTTTCTTTTCTTTTTTTTTTTTGGTAAAGACAGTCTTCTTTCTTGCTTCCCCTAAATTCGGTCAGTTTTGGTATTTTAGTATTTTAGAGAAGCAAGTAAGCAACCGACAAAGATATATATAAATATTGTTTTTTCCTATTGATAAGAAAAATCTATATAAGAAAGAAGCATAATTAAGCGTAAGCGACCACGCTCTCTCTCTCTCTAAGCCATGGCAACTCCTCGTCATTTTCTTCTCTTTCCTTTCATGTCCAAAGGTCATACTATCCCACTTCTTAACCTAGCTCGCCTTCTTCTACGTCGCAACATCTCCGTTACCATCATCACCACTCCATTAAACTCTCCATTCATTCGTCAAACTTTAACCGACACAAAAGCCACTGTCATCGACCTATCTTTCCCGCAAAACGTTCCACAAATCCCAAATGGTATTGAAAGCACCGACAAACTACCCTCCATGTCTCTCTTTGTTCCATTTGCTACTGCAACCAAACTCATGCAACCTGACTTCGACCAAACGCTCCAGAGTCTTCTTCCACGTGTCACTTGCATGGTTTCCGATGGTTTCCTTGGTTGGACTCAGTCCACCGCATCAAGACTCGGCATACCTAGACTTATTTTCTATGGAATGAACAACTATGCCACGACCATTTCTACAGTGATTGGTAGGGATCGGCCTCATGCTAAAGTTGACTCATACGACGAGTTGTTCACTGTTCCGTGTTTTCCTTCGATTCAACTCACTAAGAACGATTTGGAGTACCCGTTCAATGATCCGTATGCAACAGGCCCGCAAGCAGAATTCATTTTAGATCTTATTGAGACCAACATGCAAAGTAAAGGAATTTTAGTCAACAGTTTTTACGAACTTGAAGCCAAGTTCATAAACTATTGGAACAATGAAATTGGGATTGGGGTCAAAGCATGGTCTGTTGGGCCTTTGTGTTTAGCTGAACCACCGAAAGCCCAGGCCACAGAAAAGCCCAGTTGGGCACAATGGCTTGATGAGTGTTTAACACGAGGACGGTCTGTAATGTACGTGGCATTTGGTTCTCAAGCAGAGATTACTTTAGAGCAATTGCAGGAGATAGCAAACGGATTGGAGCGATCAAATGTGAGTTTCTTATGGGTAGCCCGGTCCATGGATTTTGAGGTTTTAGATGGGTTTGAAGAGAGGGTGAAAGATAGAGGCCTAATAGTGAGAGACTGGGTTGACCAGGTGGAAATACTGAGACATGAGTGTGTGAATGGGTTCATGAGTCAT
The DNA here is from genome assembly GCF_015680905.1 of Coptis chinensis. Taxonomy (NCBI): domain Eukaryota; kingdom Viridiplantae; phylum Streptophyta; class Magnoliopsida; order Ranunculales; family Ranunculaceae; genus Coptis; species Coptis chinensis. The sequence goes on along the minus strand of NC_141463.1, from coordinate 76,447,767 downwards.
TGTGGATGGAACTCGGTTATTGAAAGTATATGTGAATCGGTACCCATTTTGGCATGGCCAATGATGGCTGAACAACATTTGAATGCCAAAATGGTGGTGGAGGAATTGGGGGTTGGTTTAAGGGTTTTAGCAATAAATGGGTCGGTCCGTGGGTTTGTGAGTTCGGAGTGCATTGAGAGTATGGTGAAGGAATTGATGGAGGGGGAGAAAGGTAAAGAGGTGAGAAAGAAAGTGAAAGAGCTAGGAGAGTTGGCTAGAAAGGCTGTTGTTGAAGGCGGGTCGTCATGGCGCACTTTAGACGAGCTACTTGAAGAAGTCTACACTATGTTGTAATAATATAGTGATCGTTTTGTAATTTTGTTTGAAGAACCATATCATTGATTCCCAACTCCTTTAATTTTATCGTTTGCTCTTAACGTTAGGCAATTAGGGTACTAATGACTTCCTGGTACAAACCCAAGCTAAGGTGCACCAGTAAGCACTCTTAGGTCTTAGTAACCTCAAGGATAGGAACAGGTAGAAGATATTAACTCTTAGGTCTTAGTGACCTCAAGGATAGGACACAGGTAGACGATATTAAGAGAATATACTGGTATTACCCATCTCTACCAGTTTCCGTCCCGAACCCCATTATCATTTCTAATGCTCAACTAATCATCTAAATCTAAACTGTATAAAAAATTTGGGGTCTTTGTTTCTGTCATGGTGGCCAGAATCGTTATTTTATCATTTCACGGTTGCAATTTCTTAATTTGGTGATTTTTTATTATTTTTAGGAGTGGCAAAATGGTAATTATTTAAATTTCAGATTCGTTTTTTTCTAGCATGTGTCAATAGAGTATAGCAAGGGGCAAATTTATAAGTCCAATGGAGAGATGCTAAAATGTATAACATACTTACATAGGCTTTTTAGCTTGCCCAGCCAAATTTGGCACCCCAAAATAAAAAAACCAATCCAATCGTGTTTTCTGTTTTAAAGTGCTAAATGATACGGACGACATAGTTTTTGCCGTCCGTCCATTATTTTGTAACTTAAGTTGAAATTTTTTTAGACGGACGGCACAGTTTCTGTCGTCTGTTGAAATTTAACACACGGACGACAAAAACTATGTCGTCCATCTCCCGAACTTATTATAGCAACTGCTAGCGAAGGTTTTAACTTTGGCTGAGTTTTTTACTCCTTCCAAATTTAAGACCCTTTTAACATCTCCATTAGAATGACACTAGCTTTCGAACCCGTCCTACAAACGGGTGTCGTTATATTAAATTATTCTAAAAAATATTAACAACTATTCATAGTTATGAGATATGAAAATTATATTAATCACTTGTTCAAATTTCTTGCACCACTCTCTATCAAAAGAAAGCACCAAACCTTGGTAAAACCCATCGATTTATTTTTGTTGTTATGTTTAATAATAGAAGTTTGATTGAAATTTTGTGAGAATGCACAATGTGACGAAGATGATATTGAAGCTACTTAAATAGCAAGACATTCCCAATCATAATAAAATAATTATAATAAACACTACTTAAAATGCAAAACTATACTTGTCGAGATATTATATTCTCCCTATATATAATACAACTATGTTTCGAAGTTAGTTCAATGCATTTGCATCAAGTTTCCGATTTTACGTTAATTATTCTTTGAGGCTAGTTCAACGTAGTTGGATATAGTTTCCTATTTCCCATTAATTATTCTTTGAGGTTAATTCAATGTAGTTGTATCAAGTTTCTGATTTTCCATTAATTATTCTTTGAGGTTAGTTCAGTGCAGTTGCACCAAGTTTACGATTTCCTGTTAGTCATTAAGGTTAATTTAGTGTAGTTCCATCTAGTTTTCAATGTTTTATTAATTACTCTTTGAGATTATATAATTGCATTTGCATCAAGGTACCAATTTTCCGTTAATTACTCTTTGAGGTTAGTTTAATACATCTACATCTATTTTCTGATTTCCCGTTAATTATTTTTTGAAGTTAGTTCGCATCTAGCTTCCAATTTCCGGTTATTTATGTTTTGAGGGTAGTTCGATGTAGTTATATCCGATTTCCGATTTTCAGTTAACTATTCTTTGAGGTTATTTCAATGCATTTACATCCAGTTTCTGATTTTCCGTTAAATATTCATCAAGGATATTGCATCCAATTTCTGATTTCCCGGCCTATTAGTTAATATATGATTTTAGTTTAATGCAATTGCATCCAGTTTCTGATTTTCCGTTAATTATTGTTTGAGGTTAGTTCAATGCAGTTGCATCCAATTTCCGATTTCCCATTAATTGTTTTTTTAGGTTAGTTTGATGCATTTGCAGCAAGTTTTCAATTTTTCGTTAATTATTTTTTAAGGTTTGTTCAGTGCAGTTGCATCAAATTTATGATTTTCCGTTAATTATTCATTGAGGTTAGTTTAGTGCATTTGCATCCATTTTTTTTTTATGTTTCTATATTCGTTAATTAGTCTTTAGATTAGTTCATTGCATTTGCATCAAGTTTCCGATTTTTCATTAATAACTCTTTGAGGTTAGTTCAATATATATGCATCTAGTTTATGATTTCTGATTATTTATGCTTTGAGGTTAGTTCAATGCAATTTCATCCGGTTTTTGATTTCCCGTTAACTATTCTTTAAGGTTATTTCAATACATTTGCATCTAGTTTCTGATTTTCCGTCAATTATTCTATGAGGTTAGTTCAATGCAATTGCATTTGGTTTTTGATTTCCTGTTAATTATATTTTGAGGTTATTTCAATGCATTTGCATCCAGTTTTTTATTCACAGTTAATTATTATTTGTGGTTTGTTTGATGCATTTTTGCATACCGTTTCCGATTTCCCGTTAAATATTTTTCAAGGATTTGCATCCAATTTCTAATTTCTCATTATTAGTTATTCTCTAACGTTAGTTTAATGCAGTTGTATCCAGTTTCCGATTTCTAGGTAATTACATTTTTAGTTTAGTGTATTGCATTTACATAAAGTTTCCGATTTCCTGTTAATTACTCTTTGAGCTTAGTTTAATGTATTTGAATCCAGTTTTCGATTTCTTTTTAATTATCCAATGTGGTGTGTAATACCAAGCTTCTACTTATCCATCTGTAGTGTCCTTGCAACCATCACATAAAAATAAATTATACTTGATTTACTATATGGGATCATCAAAGATTATCTAGTTCCCGATTTCCCGTTAATTATTCTTTAAATTATATACCTGACTCACTATGTGGGATCTTCAAAGATTATCTACGAATGGGTCCTATCATATTAATTATTCTGAAAAATATATGCAACTATATATGCATAACTATTATATACAAATATTATATTTATCACTCATCCAAATTTCTTATAACATGAAAACCCCACGTACTCTCTATTAAAAAAAAAAACTCACTATTGATAAAACCCTTTGTTTCGACCCCCACCTACGTGGCAAACGTCCATTAGTAGGGGTCTCTATTTTATTCATTTAATCAACAGGGCTAAAGCCCAATTCGCAATATCATGGATCAATGTACAGGCCCATTTACTCATGTGTCTAAGGCTGAACCTTAGCCACATGGCTTGCCACTAATATACGTTGATTTATGTCCGGATTCATTTCTTATCAAAGAGATAGTTATCGGTTAGACGGTTATACTCTATCACAATTACTCAAGATACAAGATTACTTGAGCTACAAGGACTCTCTACTCTACCTTTATATATATCAAACTATTTTTCATAAGGAACTCATTGGAAACTTGATCCATAGAGAATAGATCTTGGAGTGCGGGCACCATTATTTGTCGGGGTTTCATCTCCCCAACATCAAATTCCTCTGTTTCTTAGTGTGTTCTTTACCATTGCTCTCGTTGTGTTGAAGCAATTTTTCTTGCGAAACATAATTGCGCCCGCCTGTGGGGACAAAGAATTCATTATCGCGTGAAACAATCAAGATGGTAAGCACGAAGTAGACCAAATAGTCGACATATTCCTCCCCGCTAATAATACTGCGAACCCTCGAAATTCAAATCGACCCAATGCAAGAACCATTGAACAATCAAGTTGATCCTAGTGGTAGGATCAATTCTCAACATCCGACTGTAGCAGCGCAACCGCCACCGCCTCCGCCATCGCAAAAGGTCGTACAACCGCCGGCACAAGTGCCACCACCCTTAACAGCCTTGCAACAAGAAAATCGACAAGTCGGTAATCCTCCATGCGGTCCGCCGATGCGTCCATGTCGATCGCCCGGTTGACATGGATATGGACGTGGACATTACTCTCACGCCAACTAGCGGAAAAGGTGATAGTAACAGCCAATTCACCCCTAATACGGTTGAGCGAGAGTTACGACGAGTCAAAAATTTAAATAGGAATTTGAGAAGGAAGCCGGCAAAGAGGCAAAAGGCGGTGACTGGGCGATGTTGCAAATTCAACAACATCAAAGGCGACCCACGAAGGGGCGAGAGCCATTCCATGTAGGGGACCGTCTTGACGATCCACTTCGTCGTCCCGAAGAACGTGCTATTTCTCAAGCACAATCAACCCGTGCACGCTCTAGGAGTAATGACCCTATTACCCATACTTATGGGGAGAATCGGATTGCGGGGATAACTACTACCCTAGAGACATGTCCGATCTCAAAGGGAAGATTTACCTCGAGAAGCAATTTCGGGGAAGACCACCACCGGAGAGATATGTCCGACATGACGGGAAGCGGGCATCGCAACAAGAGCAACAAAACATGGATAAGTGGTATAATTATTCGACCACCGGACAAAGGGTGACTACCGCCTAGACAGGCGTTCTGAGGGATAGACAAAGACAATCACCCGGTCGGTCGATCGTGCATACCGCCAAAGATCTCTAACTCCAATAAGAGATAATGGAAGGTATCCTTCCACATGGGCACGACGGGCGCCCCGGTTGTTCGAGCCAATACTTTAACTCTAACGAACAACAACTGAAAAAGTTGATTGCAAAAGAACTTAACGATAGAGAGTCAAGGGATGTAAGAATGAAAAACTTGACAGTCAATGATGGCGTACTTGATAAGTTTTCGGTCGACATTCAAGAAGCTTACCACCATCCCGACTTCAAACAACCCGATTTTGAACTTTATGATGAGTCGGAAGGAGATCCTGGCTTGCATGTTCTATCGTTCAAAAATAAGTTGGTGTTATGGGGTGGAGATGATCCGCTCATATGTAAGCTCTTTCCATCAACTCTAAAGGGAGAAAGATTACGCTGGTTTAGTGAGTTGCCTTCACGATCAATTCACCAATTTAATGAACTAGAAAATCAGTTTGTTAATCGTTTTCGCCACAATTGCAAGTCGTCAAAGGATGTCGACTCACTTTAGAACATCAAGCAACAACGTGACAAAAAGTTACGTACTTCTGTTACTAGGTTCCGGAAGGCAGCAGCACCGCCGCCGCCGCTACCGCAAACGGCAATACAAATGCCTCGAAAGAAAGCGTCACGGAAGAAAGTATAAGGAAAAACTTCATCCCAGATTGGACCGACTTGACAGGGAAGGCCGACCTCGCAGATTTGCGGAAAATCGCCATCCTAGACAGGTCCATCCATACAGGGAAAAAAGGCGTCACAGAAGAAAGTATAATGAAAACCTTCATCCTAGATTGGACCGGCGATAGGGAAGGCCGACCTCGCAGATTTGAGAAAAAGCGCCATCCCGCAGTCCGTCCGGTGAGGGATGGAAGGTGTCACGAATAACTAGAGGAAGACCACAATCCCGGACAAACTACCGACCTAGATAGGTTGGTTACACGCAAAGAAAAAGACAATATCGGTTGGACGAGCGTGTGTACCGCTTTAAAATCTCTAACTCTTGTAAGAGGTAATGGCGGTGTCATTTTCCACATAAGCTCGACCGGGTGCAATGCATTTTAAATCTTCGTATAAAATGGATTTCACCCCACTTAGCACGAAGTCCCTTTGATGTAACTTCCCACTCATCATAAAGGTCATTCGAACCTTAACGGAGCTTGTCCGATTCATCCGTATCCGTTGCCACGAATTTCCGAACCGGTGAACGCGCCGCCGGGCTTCCAACGCCTATCTTTCATGGATGCTTCTTCAGGGTACTACCAGATATCTTTGAATGTGGACGACCAAGAGTTCACCGCCTTCATCACCGACCAAGGCATTTTTTGCTACACTATTATGCCTTTTGGTCTGAAAAATGTCGGTGCAACCTACCAAAAGCTTGTCAATACAATTTTTTCCGATCTGCTGGGAAAAATAATGGAGGCTTATATCGATGATATAGTCGTTAAATCAAAGGATACGGGTGATCATCTTTCCGAACTTCAACTTGTTTTTTATAGGCTTAACAAGTATGACATGAGACTCAATCTCGCCAAATGTTCTTTTTGCCTCTCTTACGGAAAATTTCGGATACCTCATGATTTCGTAGAGACTTTAAAGAGGGCTGCAACTTGGAACATTGATTGTGAGATGGCATTGCAACAATCGAAGAAATACTTGGCGATCCTCCTATATTGACAAGTCCTTCAACGGGTCAATCTAGTGGGCATATACGGCGCTACAACTCAAGTGAAGAATCTATGGAAGACATTCCGCCAATGGCGGGGCTTAACGAAGACCAACTTGAAAAAACGCAATTCCTAAACCCATTGACCTATGTATTGTTTACTCGGATGGCTCCCATAGTAAATCACGGGGAATTGGATGTGTTTTTGTTAAACCGGTGGAGAAAAGATTGGGAAATAAATGCGGCTTGGCCGCGCTTCAAATAACGGCCGAGTAGTATGAGGATGTCATTTGTGCCTTTGAAGAACAACTTTGACCTTTGGGGTGCGAAAGCTCGGTTATACACCGGATTCTCGCCTTTTTGCAAATCGGTTTGGTGGGTCTTTTGAAGCAAGATATGAGCGTATGGCGGCTTATCTTAGTTTGATACATAGTCTTGCTTTCGACAATTTGATAGCATCTCTATCATTCAAAGACCGAAATGACTTACGTCATGCAAATTCATTGGATTATCTCTCCGCCGTTAGAAGGCGAAGGGCTTGACACATCACTTTGGTCATCATCTTTTCTTTTCTAAGTTTGAGCGTTTTTTGAACGTTTTTAATTCATTAATTCATTACTATTTACGAAAAAAATCCGTGAAGTTACCACATTTAACCCGTCGGTTTACGTTTTGAACGTTTTTTTACGCTTAGTTCATTACTATCATTACGAAAAATCGTGAAGTTACCACATTTAGCTTCGTCGGTTTCACGTTTGAACGCGTTTTACGCCGGCTTAGTTCATTACTATCATTACGAAAAAATCCGGACGGTTACCACATTTAGCCCGTCGGTTTACGTTTGAACGTTTTTACGCCGCTTTAGTTCATTACTATCATTCGAAAAAATCGGCGAAGTTACCACATTTAGCTTACGTCGGTTTCACGTTTTGACGTTTTTTACGCCGCTTAGTTCATTACTATCATTACGAAAAAATCGATGAAGTTACCACATTTAGCTTCGGTTCCCGTTTTGACGCGTTTTTATTTCGCTTAATCATTAATATCGCTACGACAAAATCGGACGACGGTTACTACCTTTAACCGCCCGGTCCAGCCTTAAGTTTGAACGCTTTTTTCGCCTTAGTTCGTTACTATTGTTCCGACAAAATCTGGACGAGGTTACCACGTTTAGCTTTGTCGACCCTAAGTTTGAGCGCTTTTATGCTCGCTTAGCCTAATTTTGCAAAGTTAAGTATGCATTTGGGGCGTTTTTTTCTCTGCGGGGCATCTCGTTCTATTTCATTTCAACTATATAAATCAACAACATTGTCGGGTTTTCCCGGTATGTTATCTATCACAACAACAACATTTAATAGCAAACGCATACTTTATTTTTATTTATTTTTCATCAAAAGAAATTTTAGCTCTATGGTATTACATTCACACAATTACCTAATCAATTGTCTCTGTCAATTATCTTACGATTGGCTCAATTAAATCTTCATTTTCTTCTTCGAAATTTGCATTCGCTTCGCTTAGCACTTTCGGTTAATTATCTTTCGCATTCATTATTTTTTCTAAGGCATTGCGCCGCTCTTTCTCAACGAAACTTTCCGTCGGCTTCTAAGGCATTGGGCCGATATTTCTGAGAGACATTTTTCATCAATTTTTCTGGGTGAAAATTTTCTCCGACTTCTTTATTTCTTCTACGGCATTGCGGCGCGATCACCCTGAGCAAAACCTTTCTTCATCTTCCTTATTTTTGCTAAGGCCTTGTGCCGATCTTTACGAAAGTACAACTTTTCTCGAAGTTAAACTTTCCGAATGACTTCATTATTTAATTTCTTCTCGACATTATTTGACATCTTTTCTCATGTGAAACTTTTCTCCGTCGACTTTTTTGTAACTATATTTTGCTCGTAATTCAGCCATTTCAACTGCGACAAAAATACAATTTTTTCGTCGATCTTTTCGGACTTAGCCAAAATTTTTCGACAACTTATAAAAAAATACTAACATAGTTTTTCATTCTCGTCAATAATCATTGGCACCGCTTTTAAAGTATTTTTTTCGAAGTTCATCCACGGTGAGCGACACTTTTTCTTTAGCCATTGGTTTTGAATAGTCACCCGACATTCTCTATCATTCTTTCCTTTACAATCCGGTTCTTTTATTTTCCATTGCCGGTTAACTATTTTCCGCTATCGAAATATACATTCGCTTCGGGCTTCCGGTTAACTATTTTCCGCAGATCATTCTTTTTTCTAAGGCATTGTGCCGATCTTTCTCGGAGGAAAATTTTCCGTTTTAAAATTTTCCGTCCGGCGTCATTATTTTTCTATGGCATTGTGCGATCTTTCTCGAAAAATTTTCCGAAAGTGAAAATTTCCACAAAGATCATTATTTTTTGAAGGCATTGTGCGATCTTTCTCCTAAAAATTTTTCCGGCCGAAATTTTTCGTCATTATCATTATTTTTTCTAAAGGCATGCGCGATCTTTCACGAGAAATTTACCAAGTGAAATTTTTGACGGCCTTCATTATTTTTCTAAGGCATTAAGCCGGAACTTTTCGAGCCGAAACTTTCCGAGGCTCGCATTAATTTATTGTTTTCCGATGCGGCAAAAATTAAGCATTACGTTAACTTTCTAAAGGTTTAAAACTTTATTCACTTCTTTATTATTATTATTTTTTCTACGGCATTGTGATCTTTCCGTTCGAAATTTTTCGTCAATATCTTTTGCTCGTAATTCCGCCGTTTCAACCTGCTACGCAAATACAAATTTTTTCGTTAGTCTTTTAGACTTAACCAAAATTTGAAGCTAACTGGAAAAAAATAAAATATTGACATACCTGTTTCATGCTATCGAAATTTTTTGCTACCATTTTGTCATATTCTCCGAACTTTTCTCCGTCTTCTTCGGCAGCTCAAAATAACTCAATAATTGCGCAATTTCTTTGCTCAACGGAATTGCATTCCTCCAATTTAATTGTGGTAAGCCATTACTACTTCATCTTCTTCGACTTTCGTTTCAAATTCATACACTTCATCCATCTCAAATTTCTCGAGTCCTAGTATGTTATGTATTTCCTTAAGCGACCATCGACGCGGTTCGGATAGTCCAGATATCATCACCTTCTTTCCACCTCACCAAGTCTGCGATCGTCATCGAGTTTTCTTCTCGAGTGTTTTTTCGCCCGTATAGTACGGTAGTTTCTACCTGAAAAAAAGCAAATAAAACCGGGTCAGATAGGTCCAAAATCGGGTCAGAAAGCTAAAAAACCGGGTTCACTGGTCTGATTAATGTAACACAGGTACGGTGCCCTTCCTTTGCTGGTGTTGCACCGTATCTTGTTTGTTATCTCATATTTGCGCATGCACCAAGCCGGATTTTAAAACAGTGGTTACGATGCCCCTCCTTTACTGGTAAGTGCACGCTATCATGTTTTACTGCAACAAGTTTCAAATAAGAGGCGCTACTAGCACAACGTTTCTTCTTCTTCACAACGACAACAAAAGTCGATTCCAGAGCTTCCTCCAAACTATAATCAATACAAACCAAATCTGTTTTTATACCAAGATTAATGGCGTGAGCTAGTTCATGCTTGTTACCGAGTAGACTAAAAACAGGTTTGTGTTCACTTTCACCGGTTTCCATGTTCACTAAAAACAGCTCGTACAACATCATCGGTTTCCATGTTCACACCACAAACAAGCAAAAACCAACCCAAAACCAAAAGAGGTTGTGCTGCAATGTGATCCAATCACGACAAACACGTACCTCAGTACACGCAAACCAGTGAATATGCAGAAACAAAAACGAACAAAAACAAAAAAACAAAAGACGGAGAAGAAGACGATGAGGCGAGGGGTTACCTGGAAGTAGAGGCGACAGAAGACGAGGTTGAGTATCAGATATAAGACCGCAGCTTTTCTTCGTCTACCCGCAGCTTTTCTTCGTCGAACCTACTGGTTTGGATGAGTCTCTCCGTTATCTGTTATTTATACTTTCCTTGCGCTGGTCCGGTCTTTCTGTCGGTGTATAAGTCTTCCATCCAAACTGACTTAAGATGGGAGACTCGCTGATAAGCGTTATCCAATCCGGATTTAATTTAGGAGTCCTAGTTTCTGTAGTCTTTTCACGTGACATCTTTTCGTTATTTCGGACATATATCGAATTCCTATTATTTCGTTCACCGTAATTCGCCGATTTATGTCCGTTCCGTCGGATAATTCGCGGATTTTTCTCCATAGTTTTCAACGGTCTAATCCTAGTATTGCTATTCCGCTGGTACGCATCATCGACATCACTTTGGCTTTGTTACTTACACGCATTGATGCGATATTAATCACTCAATTTCTTTTTGATATTTTCGCTCGTATTTTATTTATGTGCATTTTTTCTTTTATCTGTGCATTTTCGGCCATTTTTTCTTTAACTACGTCATTGCGTCCAGTACACGTTAATTTAACATTATTTCGTTTCCGATAATTCACGACTTCTGCCCGATTGTCCATTTTTCTTATCAGTTACGTTCACACGACACTTTTATACACACTGCTTTACTCTTCTTTTTGCCATGTGAACTTTGTTCACCGACAAAGAGTGATGTTCGACCCCCACCCACGTGGCAAACGCCCATTAGTAGGGGTCTCTATTTTATTCATTTAATCAGCCGGGGCTAAAGCCCAATTCGCAATATCATGGATCAATATGCGGGCCCATTTACTCACGTGTCTAAGGTGAACCTTAGCCACATGGCTTGCCACTAATATCGTTGATTTATATCCGGATTCATTTCTTATCAAAGAGATAGTTATCGGTTGACAGTTATACTCTATCACAATTACTCAAGATACAAGATTACTTGAGCTACAAGGACTCTCTACTCTACCTTTATATATATCAAACTATTTTTCATAAGGAACTACGTGGAAACTTGATCCCAGAGAATAGATCTTGGGGTGCGTGGCGGCCATTATTTGGTTCGATTTCATCTCCCCAACATCAAATTCCTCTGTTTCTTAGTGTGTTCTTTACCATTGCTCTCGTTGTGTTAGGCGGTTTATTGCCGAAACATAATTGGTACGCCCGTCTAAAAGCAGACAACACGAGAGAAATCCATGCTTATCACAAATCTTAGAGAGAAGCCACGATCTACACCGATAAACGATAAAAACAAAAGTAAACACCACCGTGTTCACAAAGGTACTGAAACCATTGTGGCGATGAAAGCTCACCATCTTGTCGGGCGTTAGTTTTGGATGAAGAAAAAGTTTGGTCGACGAAGAAAAGGTTAGTACTTTTTATCTTTGTTCTTGTAATCGAGTCAACTGACTTTGAGGCTTCTCTTCGTGATGCTAGAGATTAGGAGGAACCACAAGGAGAAACAAACGGCCCGGGAATTATGGAGTCGAAAAACGTTGATGTTACTCCATCCTCGAAGTTCTAGCAAAGCCAGGATCGCCAGAAGTGCTCGAAGTTGGTTCGGCTTTTTGTTTGCGTTAATGGCTTATGCAACCGTGTAATCCTCGGAGTTGTTGATATCTTGCCGTTTACCATCATGTGGAGGCTCACGGAAGTGAAAAAAACGATTTAGCGTGGAAGAAGAAGTCTTTGTGTTGGCGGTTTCACAAAGTGAAACTTTAAACACGATATAGTGCACCTCCGGTAAAGGAGGGGCATCGTAACCATACTTAAAGACCTGGTCCGTGCATGCGGAAAAATGAAATAACACACAAGATACGGTTGCAACACCAGCAAAGGAGGGGCACCGTGTACTGTGTTACATTATCCGCCCAGTGAACCGGTTATTGAGCTTCGACCCGATTTATGACCTATCGGCCCGGTTTTATTTGCTTTTTTCAGGTAGAAACTACCGTACTATATGGGCGAAAAAAAATACTCGAGAAAAACTTCGATGGCGATCGCAAACTTGGTGAGGTGGAAAGAAGGTGGATGATCTGGTGATTATCCAAACCGCGTCGATGGTCGCTAAGGAAATACTGAGAAAATACTAGGACTCGAGAAATTTGAGATGGAGGAAGTGTCTGAATTTGAAGCGAAAGTCGAAGAAGATGAAGTAGTAATGGCTTACACACAATTAAATTGCGAAGAACGCAATGCCGTTGAGCAAAGAAATAAAGCGCAATTATTGGAGTGGTGGCAAATTGCGGGACAACTGCCAATATATTTCTCGGCTAATCTTTTACGAGGCGCACCGTTTACAAAATGAATTTAATGAAGGTTAGGGGCTCAAGAAATCTTGGCGTTGATCGACCGAAAGCCATACCGACGAAAAGGGTACCTAAAATTTGAAGTTGAATTCAAGGATTCAAAGCGAAGTTTTAAAGGGTTTCAAAAGTATACATCGGATGGGATAGATTTCTGTACGCTTACTGCGAGGAAGTGGAATCCGGCCGAGTTTAAAGTGCGAACAAATTTGAGGTAAGCCAAAACATAAGTATTGAAAATTGTACACGAGTAAACCTGTTGACTAACACGAGTTATTTTTGTGTCTAACGTAAAACGAAAGTACACTACCGGACATTGAATTGGACAAGGAAGTGGAGAACAATCTTCGTTTTTCTTCTTTCATGAATGCTCGATGAAAGATTGGTAGATCGAGCTACTTTGATGATATCGTTGATTTCCGACATTATGGGGGTATCGAACAACGGCCCAATAGGTCCATGGAAACACATAGTGAAATGGCGAAGAAGAATAAGAGTCTCAGAAATGCAATATTTGGCAGCGATAGCCATAGTGAAAAAGAAGATGGAACGGAATTAACACAGCGAGAATTAGTGCTGAGCTTGCCAAATACAAATAGCGAATTGTACAAAAGAAAATGTTCGACAAGAAAACGGGCGAACGGAGACCAAGAGAGACAACCAACGTTACCATGTATGATGCCTCGAGGGACGAGACTACAATGCACAAAACAGCCCAGACGGAAAATAATACATTCTCAACACAAAGAGGAAAAGGTATGTACCGTAGAAAACATAGATATGTAAAAGTGTAGAGAGATGTAATATCTCGCCTGTTTTGGTAAATCTGAGGGAAAAGAATGGCTGGGAAAAGAGCGAAAGCGATTGATACTTACAAAAAGATAGTGCGGCCCGAAGAACACAAAGTCGGTGAAAGAAAATAAACGGCAAAGCAAAATGCAAGAGCAAAGAATCCAACAACCACTGGCAAGTACTGTCAGGTGTAATTCTACTCATGGAGGAAAACCACAGAATCTGTTAACAGTAAGTTGACCGTTCATTTCTACTATTGCGTTAGAACGGTAAAGAAATTTGTGTCCAACACTAAACCGATGAAAATGGCAGATGAAGCAGAGAAGTTCAAGTTTGGAAGATGAAGTGAAGGGATCGCCCGGGACTACGCCAATGGAAGGGCTCGAAAAATATCAAAAATGTGACCAGAATACGGAGAATATCGGAGAATATGACAGAGCAGTGTCAATGATTTTCGATAGTATAAACCAGGTATGATAGTATTTTTTTTTTAAATTGCAAATTTGTGTTTAAGTCTGAAAGATTGATGAAACCAGATATTTTTTGTCGTAGGTTAAAACGGCGGTAGTACGGGCCAAAGAAATCCATGAAAAAGTCGCGAAGAAAAATATCGTTCCGAATGAAGTCAATGCCTTAGAAGAAATAGAGAAAGTGAAGATACTTTCAACCAAAATTGGAAGAGGCAAACAAAGCGTTAAAGCGGAACCATCGAGAGAGTTAGAAAGCGAAAACAAAAGCTTAACCGAAGCGGACGGGAAGAAGCGAGAGGAGAGATCGTCACGAAGAATTCGGGAAAGCCCGTGATATAATGGAGGAACATAAACACTTAAAAGCAGATGTGATAGAATTGAAGTCACTCATGGCGACCAAAGATCGGGGAACTTAAACGCGTCATAAAAAGAGGTAGAGAAAAATAACAGTTTAATGACAGATTTAAACAAGCCGCTCGGCCAAGATCACGCGTGCAAATGGCACAATCGTGAATCGTCCGTAAGAGAATTGATGAGAGACTTTAATAGAAACGGAGATGAACTAGAAGCGTGAGAAGATGAATTACAAAGATTTTGTACGAGTTGTATATGCGAAAAGTTGGGAAGGAACCATCGGATTTTCCCAAACCAATGATCATGTGATTGCGAGTATGTAATACCGTAGAGCTAAAAATTCTTTTTATGAAAATAAAAATAAAGTATGTGTTGGCCATTGAATATCATTGTGATGTCAGATAACATACCTTCATAAAACTTAGTGTTGTTGATTGATGAATGTAAAAGAATGAGACGCCCCCATGTAGAGAGAATAAACCTCCCAATATAAAATCACTATTTAAAATTATTGAAATACAAAGGGGACATGATCGTCCTCAATGAACCTAGCTATTCAGGTGTCAAAATATTTGTACCGAACGTGAAGCACGGCTTGACAACTGTTGGAGTTGTCAAAGGTGCAAAGTCGTCACTCGTGCACTGTGACCAAACTAAAACACAACGCCGTTGCCTTAGTAGTGGAATTTGCACGGATATTGTAATTTGGGAGTATTGCAATAATTGTTCCGAGCAAGAATAACCATCTTATTGACTCGGATTTCCGTCAAGTAGGCATGAATGCGACTTACTTTGACCGAAAAAGGCATAATATGGATGCCCGTTCTGGAATGAACGTTAATGAATGATATTGATGAAAGTAAAAGTACAGAAGAATAGAGTAATGTAAAATGACAACCAAACTAAGAGAATGGAAGTTGAATGTCTTTATTGATGGATAAAATAGAACGAACTACATAGATGGATAGATTTGTTATTGATGGAGTATTGTAAAAATACAAAAAATCTCCTAACGGTAAAACTTGCGAAGGTGGTAAGCATTCCATGGCTTCTCTATCATTGTTCTAGAAATAGTATGGAGGAAATATGACCCCTTAGATGCTAGACGATCTATGATGTAGGGTGATAAACATAAAATGAGTAGTTTACCTACGAAATGAACGATGTATTCTTTACGTAAGTAAACTAAAACTAATCTTTTACGTGTCTATTATCAAAGCTTCTACTCTCGATGCGAATTGCACTAAATGGAGTATGAAGTTCGTTCCACTCCTAGTTCTCTAGCACGGATTGTTCTCTAAGTCTAAGAAATCAGTCTTAAGTCAATGAGAGCTTTACGAAATGTTATGCTACGATACTTACTGAATTTGATTACTTGAGTTTAACTACAAATGCTATGGAAATACTATTGTTTGAATCTAGATAAAGAGATTAGAGGGGAATTGAATCCACCTCGAATCCAACTTAATAACCTAGTATAGATTGTCGTATCTCGATTCTTACGTTTTCACGGCAAGAATTTCGAGTCTAATCCCTAGTGTTCATGGCATTTCTACCAAGTACTAACTAGCATGTGAGTCGTCCACCCATTCTCATGGCTAAAAACCACGACCTTACAGAGTGGAATAGAATCTACAACCAATTCTATACTAACAACTAAGTTTTCATCAAGGCTTCATCAACCCCTCTAATGGAGGTTTTAGCCTTGAGTCATCAAACTAACATTTCCCATTGAATCTAAACTAAACATAATGTGAGAAATTTAGGTTTACTTAATTTAAGCAATAATGAATCTAATTTAATGGCTAGAATGGAATAAGAACAAGAATTGAAATTAGATCTATAAATGAAATGACAAAATTCGAACTTGATAAAAATACTACTTTATTTATCTAATCAATCAAGAACAATGATTCAGAGATTTAATCTAAAACAAGAATTTAAATGGATCTAAAACTTAATTTAATTAATAAAACTAGATCTATAATTCTATATCTTAATTTAGGTCTAACTAGATACCATTAACAAAGAGCTAAGCTTTTGTTTTTATACATTCAGATCCAAAATCGTGCATGGGCTTGGAGCCATGTTTTGGGCGCAGAATCGGGCCCAAAACCCAAGTCTTTCGATCCAAAAAGGCCTCTTCAGCTGCAGTTGGCTTCCACAGACTTTTCGTCCACTTCTGCTCCTCTGATTGGGTCAAGGCTTGGACCATTGCAAAAGCTCTTTCCGAGTCGGTCGTTTTGACATAAGGTAGGCCCAATTCGAGTCCGAGTCCAAAGATATGGCATTTAGAAGTTCTCACGACTTTTGCTCCTTTATCTCGCTAAAGTGGCACATTTTTCGCACATAATGGACTTTGAAGCCCGAAATGCATAAAACACGTAATCAGTATTAACTCTTACTTATTATTCATATAATTGGTCTAACGGTATGATTATTAAGGGGTTAAAACTACAGTTTTGGGCTCTTATCATAGGGTCCTTGCCAATTTTCTCCAAACTTTCCTGATTCTATAAGCTTTGGGTTTCTACAGAGAACCCATTCTTCAGGAGCAAAAGACTTAGGACGGATCTTCTTGTCGTAGTTTCGTTTCATGTCATCTTGATACTTAATAAGCTGTTGTAGTCCCTCAGAGCGAACCTCATCAATAAGGGCTTTTGACTGAGCCAAAGTAGTGTCATTGGAACCTGTTTCAACCGCAACTGACCGAGATGTATTGGCAATCAGTTCTGTAAGTAAGACTGCTTCAGCACCGTATGCAAGGTTAAAAGGTGATAATGCAGTTGAATATTTTGGCGTTGTCCTATATGCCCACAAGACAGTTGGTAACTCCTTGACCCAATTTCCTTTGGCGCCAGTCAAACGCCTCTTTAGGTTGGCCAAAATCACCTTATTGGTGGCTTCTACCGCCCATTAACTTCGCGGAATGATAAGGTCGCGGAGAAGTTATGCAGTATCTTCAAATTAGCATTTGAAGCCCGGAATTAATTTCTTCAAGATCGAATTGTTTACCATTATCGATACAAGTCTTGCGAGGATGCGAAACGACAAACAATATTTCTCCACAAAAACATTTTGACATTGGAAGCATGGATTTGGACCAAAGGCTTTGCTTCTACCCATTTGGTAAAGTAATCGGTTGCCACAAGAAGGAATTGAATACTACACCGGAGCTTTAGGTAAAGGACCAATAATGTCTAAGCCCCATTTGGCAAATGGCCACGGGCTTAGCATGGGATGCAACTTCGATAGAATGTAGTTTACTCATATTATCGTGCTTTTGGCATGGCTCACACCTCTCGGATAGGTGTTTTGCATCCTTTTGCATCTCCGCCACCAATAGCCCCGCGGTCATAGCCTTATGAGCTAAACTTAAGCCCCTTGGAGTGGCTTCCGCGATAAGCCGGAGTGAATCTCTTCCAAAACTTGAAGTCCTTCCTGTTTTGAGAGGCATCGCAACATAGGGTTAAAGTCAGGAGCCTTTCTGCGATATAAGTGCAAACTTCCGTCGATAATAGATATCACCAAAACTTCCATGCATCGCGTTTGATTCTTTCAAATGAAGTTTTGGTTCGGGCGGAAGTGAAGAAACTTCAAGTAGTGGATATAAGGAAGACGCCAATCTTGTGCATCGGAGATCATCACCGGCTCGATAGTATCATATCGGGAACTTCGGGACTATCATCATCCGCTTCATGTACCAACTCACTATCTGTTTGGGGGCGAATTCGGGGAGGAACAAATGGATCTATAGATTCTAATGGAAGATCCAAAGTATGGTCATGTTGTGAATTTTCCATCTCCCTTTTCGCTTCCGAAGTCATGATTGAGTGCGATTATCGTGGGTCGTATTTATTTGTTAGCGTACAAAGCAAAACAAGTAATTGCTTTCATGTACATACAAGTCATGCAATTCTTTTGTCGGTAAAGTCAATGCTTGGCTCTTTCACGGAACTCCACAGTGATGTGTCTTGACTCTTCGCTTCTAGCGAGAGATAAGCCAATGAATCAGCATGACGTATGTCATTTTCGGTCTTTGAGTGATAGAGATGCTATCAAATTGTCGAGCAAGGCTATGTATCAAACCAAGATAAGCCGCCATACACGGTCATCTCTTGCTTGAAAAGACCCCCAAACCGATTGGCCACAAAGGCGAGAATCCGTGTATAACTGGAGCTTCGGCCCCGGCTTCAAAGCCGTTCTCAAGGCACAAACGGCAGCCTCATACTCGGCTTCATTATTTGAAGCGCGGCCAAGTCGCACAGATTTCTCAATCTTCTCTCGCCCGGGTTTAACAAAAGCGCATCAATTCGGACCCGGATTTATTATGGGAGCCATCACGAATAAACAATCCATAGGTCAAATGGATTAGAATTGCGTTTGCAAGTTGGTCTTAAATTAAGCCCCGTTATTGGTGGCAGAATGTCTTCCATAGATTCTTCTTGGCAAGAAATCGTCAATAGGAGAATCATCAATCGGAAAATCAGCTATCAAAGAAGCTAGAGCATGTCCTTTTTCAGCCATCGACTTTCAAAGACAATGCTATATGCACTAAGATAACTTTCCCATTCGGCTAATCTGCTTGATTCTTGTGCATTCTGAAAGATCTTGCGCGTAAGGGATACCGATTATAAACTCGACAAACCCTACTCGAAGTATGGTTTTAACCGACGGCGGCATGAACCAATGCAAGTGCCATTTTTCCATCTTTGAATAACGAGACTCGGCTCGGTTAACGTCTTATCGATAAAAAAAGGCGGTCTACCATCATCGACGAAAAGAACGAGACTAACGAGCTTGAGTTGTAGCTGCTAGGTACATGCCAATCGGTTGACCCGTTGAAGGACTTGTCAATATAGGAGGATCGACCAAGTATTTCTTCATTTGTTGCAATGCCATCTCCACAATCAATGTTCCAAGTTGCCGCTCCCTTTAAAGTCGGAAGAAGGGATGACAACGATCGAATATTTAGAAATAAATCTATGAAGGCGGCAAAGCCGACCCAGTAAGCCGTTGAATTTCCTTCTTATTTTTGGTGATGGCATATCAATAGCGGCACGGATCGATCGGGGATTAGCCTCAATACCTCTACGAGTCATGAGGTATCTCGAAATTTTCGGAAGAGAGGCCAAAAGAACATTTGGCGGGATTGAGTCTCATATTATACTTGTTAAGCCTATCAAAAACAAGTTGAAGATCGGAAAGATGATCACCAATAAGCTTCGATTTAACGACTATATCATCAATATAAGCCTCCATTATCATCCCCAACGATCGGAAAAATTGTATTGACAAGCTTTTGGTAGTTGCACACGGCATTTTTCAGACCAAAAGGCATAACAGATGTAGCAGAAAATGCAGCAATCGGTAATGAAAGCGGTGAACTCTTGGTCATCAACATTCAAAGAGATCCGGTAGTACCACGAAGAAGCATCCATGAAAGATAGGCGTTGGAAGCCCGGCGGCGTTCACCGGTTCGGAAATTCGTGGCAACGGATACGGATGAATCGGACAAGTCTCGTTAAGGTTCGGGATGACCTTTATGATGAGTGGGAAGTTACATCAAAGGGACTTCATGCTAAAGTGGGGTGAAATCCATTTTATCGGAAGATTTAAAAGCATGCATTACCCCGGTCGAGCTTATGTGGAAAATGACACCTGCCATTACCTCTTACAAGAGTTAGAGATTTTAAGCGGTACACACGTTCGGGTCCAACTGGAGATTGTCTTTTTCTTTGCGTGTAACCAACCTATCTAGGTCGGTAGTTTGTCTGGGATTGTGGTCTTCCCTCTAGTTACTTCTGTGACACCTTCCATCCCTGCACGGGTCGGACACATGCGGGATGGCGTTTTCTCAAATCTGCGAGGTCGGCCTTCCCTATCAGGTCGGTCCAATCTAGGATGAAGGTTTTCATTATACTTTCTTCTGTGACGCCTTTTTTCCCTGTATGGATGGACCTGTCTAGGATGGCGATTTTCCCAAAATCTGGTCGGCCTTCCTTCCGCCAAGTCGGTCCAACGGGATGAAGTTTTTCCTTATACTTTCTTCCGCGGCTTTCTTCGGAGGCATTTGTATTGCCGTTTGCGGTAGCGGCGGCGGCGGTGCTGCTGCCTTCCGGAACCTAGTAACAGAAGTACGTAACTTTTTGTCACGTTGTTGCTTGATGTTCTAAAGTGAGTCGACATCCTTTGACGACTTGCAATTGTGGCGAAAACGATTAACAAACTGATTTTCTAGTTCATTGAATTGGTGAATTGATCGTGAAGGCAACTCACTAAACCAGCGTAATCTTTCTCCCTTTAGAGTTGATGGAAAGAGCTTACATATGAGCGGATCATCTCCACCCCATAACACCAACTTATTTTTGAACGATAGAACATGCAAGCCAGGATCTCCTTCCGACTCATCATAAAGTTCAAAATCGGGTTGTTTGAAGTCGGGATGGTGGTAAGCTTCTTGAATGTCGACCGAAAACTTATCAAATGCGCCATCATTGGTATCAAGTTTTTCATTCTTACATCCCTTGACTCTCTATCGTTAAGTTCTTTTTGCAATCAACTCTTTTCCGTTGTTGTTACGTTAGAGTTAAAGTATTGGCTCGAACAAACCGGGGCCCGGTCGTGCCCATGTGGAGAAGGATACCTTCCATTATCTCTTATTGGAGTTAGAGATCTTTGGCGGTATGCGATCGATCAGCTCCGACCGGTGATTGTCTTTTTGTCTATCCACAGTAACCGACCCTATCTAGGCGGTAGTCACCCTTGGCGGGTGGTCGGAATAATTATACCACTTCTCCATGTTTTGTTGCTCTTTGCGGGATGCCGCCTTCGGTCATGTCGGACATATCTCGGACGGTGGTCTTCCCCGAAATTGCTTTCGGAGGTAAATCTTCCCTTTGAGATCGGACATGTCTAGGGTAGTAGTTATCCCCGCCAATCTGATTCTCCCCATAAATACGGGTAATAGGGTCATTACTCCTAGAGCGTGCAATGGTTGATTGTGCTTGAGAAATAGCACGCTTCGAGGACGGCGAAGTGGGATCGTCAAAGACGGTCCCCTACTGGAATGGCTGCCCCGCCGTGGTCGCCTTGATGTTGTTGAATTTGCAACATCGCCCACCGCCTTTGCCTCTTTGCCGGCTTCCTTCTCAAATTCCTATTTAAATTTTTGACTCGTCGTAAATTTCAACCGTATTAGGGGTGAATTGGCATTACTATCACCTTTTCCGCTAGTTGGCGTGAGAGTAATATCCACGCCCATATCCATGTCAGGTGAAGGATCGACATGGACAGACGGGCGGACGCATGGAGGATTCTTGACTTGTCGATTTTCTTGTTGCAAGGTGTTAAGGGTGGTGGCACTTGTGCCGGCGGTTGTACGACCTTTTGCGATGGCGAAGGCGGTGGCGGTTCTTATTACTTCTGATCGGATGTTGAGAATTGATCCTACCACTAGGATCAACTTGATTGTTCAATGGTTCTTGCATTGGTCGATTTGAATTTTGAGGGTTGCGAGTATTATTAGCAGGAGGAATATGTCGACTATTTGGTCTACTTCTCGTGCTTACCATCTTGATTGTTTCACGTGATAATGAATTCTTTGTCCCCACGGATGGCACCGATTATGTTTTGATGATGGCTGCCCAACCTGGCGAGAGCAATGGTAAAAGAACACAAAGAAACAGAGAAATTTGATGTTGGGGAGAACTGAACCAAATAATGGCTGCCCTCGCACCAAGATCTATTCTCTAGGGATCAAGTTTCCACGTAGTTCCTTATGAAAAATAGTTTGATATTTATAGAGGTAGAGTAGAGAGTCCTTGTAGCTCGAGTAATCTTGTATCTTGAGTAATTGTGATAGAATATAGCTGTCAATCGATAACTATCTCTTTGATAAGGAATGAATGCGGACATAAATCAGCATTATATTAGTGGCAAGCCATGTGGCTGAGAGGTTGACCTTAGACCATGAGTTAATAGGGCTGTACATTGATCCATGATGATTAAAAAATAGGCTTTGTTCGTTGATTAAATGAATAAAATAGATTTGTTAAGCGACCCCCACCTGGCAAACGCCCATTAGTTAGGGTCTCTATTTTATTCATTTAATCAACGCGGGGCTAAAGCCCATTCGCAATATCATGGATCAATGTACAGGCCCATTTACTCATGTGTCTAAGGTGAACCTTAGCCACATGGCTTGCCACTAATATAACGTTGATTTATGTCCGCATTCATTTCTTATCAAAGAGATAGTTATCGGTTGACGAGCTATACTCTATCACAATTACTCAAGATACAAGATTACTTGAGCTACAAGGACTCTCTACTCTACCTTTATATATATCAAACTATTTTTCATAAGGAACTACGTGGAAACTTGATCCTAGAGAATAGATCTTGGGTACGAGGGCAGCCATTATTTGGTTCGGCCATCTCCCCAACATCAAATTCCTCTGTTTTTAGTGTCTTTTACCATTACCATTGCTCTCGTTGTGTTGAAGCAGTTTACTGCCGAAACATACACTATTGCTTATTTTATGATTGGTTTACTTTTTTTCCTTCACAGTAATTACGACATATTCCAATTAAATTTCAGAATTTATAAAAAAAAAATCAACACTATAATTTAATTTCCAATTTTATAATATACCAAACCAAAACAAATTATAGTGGAAAATTAAATTATACAAAAAATAACATCACAAAACATATAATATAAAATTTTGCATTAATTCTAATGCAAGCTCACATGTATATAAAAAAATAAAAAAATAACGGTAAACCAATAATGACAAATATTTTAACATATATATAATACTATATGAAACTAAGCTCAAAGAACAATTAATGGAAAACCAAAAACTAGATGCAAATGCATCGAACTAACCTCAAATCATATTTAATGAAAAATAAAAAACTTGATGTAAATGCAAACATTAAACTAATCTTAAAAAGTAATTAATGGGAAATCGGACTATAGATACAACTGCATTAAACTAACCTCAAAGAATAATTAACGGGAAATCAAAACTTGGATGCTAATACATCGAATTAACATAAAAAAATAATTGTCGGGAAATCAAAAACTGGTTGGAAATGCATTGAACTAACCCTCAATGATTAAATTAATGGAAAATCGGAAATTAGATGCAACTGCATTGAACTAACATAAAAAAAAATAACTATAAATTGGGAACATAATGCAAATGTGTAGAACTAATCTTAAATAATAATTAATGGGAAATTGGAAACTGGATGCAACTGCATTAAACTAATCTCAAAAAATAAACTTGATGCAAATGTATTGAACTAACCTCAATAAATAATTAACGGAAAATTGAAAACTGGATACAAATTCATTGAACTAACCTCAAATAATAATTAACGAGAAATAAAAAACTAGATGCAAATGCAACCTTATCGAATAATAAACAAGAAATAAAAAACTGGATGCAAATGCATTAAAATAATCTTAATGAATAATTAACGGGAAATCGAAAATTGGATGTAAATGCATTGAACTGGCCTCGAAGAACAATTAATAGGAAATTATAAATTGGATATAAATGCATTGAACTAACCTCAAAAAATAAATAACGGGAAATTGGAAACTAGATGCAACTATATTGAACTAACATCAAAAAATAAATAACGGAATTGAAAATCAGAAATTGAATGCAAATGCATTGAACTGACCTCAAAACATAGTTGTGTTATATGTTGTGGGAATGTCTCAATAAGTATAGTTTTGCATTTAAAATAGTGTTTATCTTATCTCTTTTCGTATGATTGGGAACGTCTTGCTATTCAAGTAGATTCAATGAACTTCGCCTTATTAAACAATCTCACAAAACTTCAATCAAACTTCTATTATTAAGTAACAAAATGAAGTTGAAGGGTTTTATCAAGGGCAATTTTTTTTTTAATGGATAGTGAGGTTTTCACGTTATAAGAAATTTGGATGAGTGGTCAATATAATATTCATCATATATAATAGTTATGCATATATAGTTGCAAATATTTTTTAGAATAATTAATATAACATCACACGCTCGTAGATAATCTTTGAAGATCCTACATAGTGAGTCATATATAATTTAAAGAATAATTAATGGAAAATCGAGAACTGGATACTTTTTTATGATCCCACATAGTAAACGAAACACAATTTATTTTTATGTCCTGTTTGAAGTTGGTATTACACACCACATTGGATAATTAAAAGAAAATCGGAAACTGGATTCAAATACATTGAACTAAGCTATAACACCCCGTGTTTTTATACGTATTTTTCTATTTAATTAATTAATTTAATTGTTTATTTTAAAAATTCGTCGGATTGGACTCGGGATACGTGGGCTTGGTTTTGGGCGAAGTCGGTGTTGGGCTTGGGTTTAGGACCCAAGTATATAAACACAATCGTTCTAGAGAATAGGGTTTTGAAGAGAATAAAATATAAAAAATGGAGGCAGAGATGAAAGCTGGATTTCTGGAGGGTGGAGCACGACGGCTCGGACTCGGAGAAATTCGTAGGAATTTGTTCATGCAAGTGAGTAGATTTTATCTTTCACAAATTTTTATTTTATCAAAAGGTTTTCTCGAAAACAAAAGTTTATTGTTTATATAATTATAGATACATATTTGTGTAAGGATGGAAATTTTGAATGCTTAAACTACTGTGGAGAAGTTGTATTCAGTTATGTGTCGTGTCATTGTTCTGATTCTCTATCAAATTGTATGCGTGCTGTTAAACCAAAGTGTCGATAACATTCCAACCTTGGTTTAAGCTATTAGTTATATCTTCTTTGGAAGAAAAAAAAAAATGTTTATCGCTTGAAATAGAATTGAGTTTTTGAGGTTATTATGTGTAGTTGATTGGGTTGTTTGCCGTTGATGTTAGGTTGATGTCGACGTGAACTAGGTAAGTATCTATGCGTAGATTGACTGCGATTTGTTGGGGTATTTGAGATGTGGGTTGTTTAAGCTTGGAGGGAGCAGTAATGGTGGCACGCCCATCCTCCATTAAACTAGTCGAACGGATTTGTTGTTCTGTGGTGTATGTTGTTGAATTATCAAACTGTGATTGGGATGGGTGCTGTTACTAGGTGCTATTAGAGCTTAGGAAAAGCTTGGAATTGGCTTTAATGGCGTCGGTCGAAATTCTTCAGTATAACAGAACTATGATTTGATGGTATGGGTAGGTGGGGGTTTTTGTGAGGAACCAAACCGCGGGGTTTCTTTTTGCCATGGAGCGGCGGTGGTGGCTGTTGTGGTGGTCGGTGGTGGAGGAAGTTTGGTTTGAGGAAGGAGATGAACAGTGCCACACGATTTGGGCTTGGGCCAAATCGTGTGGGCTCATATGTTTTAAAACTTTTGGACTTTATTTTTGGGCTTTAGTGTAGACTATGTGCCTTAGACTTTGGGCCTTTGGGTTAGAAGAGTTGGGGATGGTTGACTTTGACCGACTGACCAGAGTTGACATTGACTTTGACCAGAGTTGACTGTTGACTTTGACCAGGGTTGACTTTGACCAGTTGACCCGAAAATTTTACTTTTTCCTAAAATTATGATTCGGTCTAATAGGATAAGTCTAGGACTATTAACGTGTTTGATTTTTGGCTAAGACCTTTATAAATATACTTGTGTACGTGTATTTACTGCTTTGTGATTTTTCTGTCTTTTGAGATACACAACGTTATGACACTTATACATTCATGAAATTAATAACGCGTAAACCAAAAATAATTGAATCAATATTTTCATACGTTCTCTGAAATAATCTATGCAATAAAATACAATAATTCGTAAACAAAACTTACCGCACCCTTTTAGAACTCTCCGCCTCAAGTTTTAGAATTTAGTTTATGGTGATGAAGTCATATGTAGGTGGGCATTTATTGAATGTGCCATAAATGGCCCGTTAGTGTTATATAAGGGTATTCATTGAATGTGCCATGAATGACCGGGTATTCATGAATGTGCCATGAATGACCGATTATTTGTTGATTTGCCCTAAAGAGGAACTAAGGTATTAAGCCTTGCGGGTTAGTTGTATTCCTTGAATGTATGCGGGAATGTAGGATTGGGTATTCCTTGAATGTGGCGGGAATGACCGGGGCATTCATTGAATGTGCCATGAATGACCCGTTAGTGATATGATAGGTATTCCTTGAATGTGGCGGGAATGACCTAAGGTATTCATTGAATGTGCCCACGAATGACCGAGTTTTGTGCCCAAAGAGGTGTGAAATATGTGTATGAAAGCCCGGAGATGGCTATGATATTGTGGTATTCGGTGGAAGAGAGGCACGAGGAATGTGTGATTTGGCAAATCGTGGAGTGCAAATCGTGGAGTAGGTACTAAAGGGTGGGTGTATAAGAAAAGTAATTGATTTAGTGATAAGAGAAATTTATTTGATGATGCAAGTGTGTTTGGGCTTACTTTTGAATACATATAGGATATGTACATATGTTATATACAAGTTCTAACTTTCTTTTGCAGGAGGGTAGGACTTAATAATATTTTGTCTAGAGGGACTTGATCCTACCCTTATCAAAATGGGGACATCGGTAAGTGTAATTCAATTATTTAGATATTAAAAGGAGTCATTAGAATGAGTTAATAAAATGGAAGTTAATAAAATGGAAGTCTTGCTTGGGAAGAAGCTATGCCGGTTGAAATGACGGAACTACCTGTCTTCCAAGCTGAGAAAAGATTAAGTTATGGGAAATATAAAGTGATTGTTTGGATAATTAAAGTTTGAAATGTTTATATGTATTTAGTCTACTCATACCAACAAATTCAATTTTTGACCCATGTTTGCTTTGTTTTGGTAGCGTGGGTGTGTTCTTAGGAACATAGGTAGAAAGCGATGGAACACCGTGGCGTGTGATTTGGATTCTTGCACAGGCAGTCCAGGGAGTTTATTTTTATTAGGTCTATTTTATTGGATGGATGTAATAACGTAGGTTACATTTTTATATGACATGAGAATATGATGTTGAGGACCTATTATTCTTAGAATGTTATAGTGATGATTTTTGGATGGGAAATAGACTTTCATAAAGTAATAAAGAGAATTTATGGAGATTTTTGTTGTTAAGTTGATCCTGTTGTGATGTGGGTTTTAGGTTTTGACATGTGTTGTATCACCCCGTCATAGCCTGGGTTTTTAGACAATTGAACATAATGATGTTTGAGATATTTATATTTCAAATATTCATTATTTTTAATTGTTTAGAAAATCGGGCTGTGACATTTTTGGTATCAGAGCTTAGGTTAGCCTAGATTTGGAAGGTCTAGGTGATCCTCGGAATGTGGTGATTGATTGGGTGTGTTTGAGTTTAAGATGTTTGGAGTACTAATAGAAGTCCGTTTTGTTTTAAGGTGATGGCTGGAGATGACAATGACGTTACTGGTACTGGAAGTAATACCATATCTGCTGATTTGGGATCAATATTAACTCAGTTGGTGCAAACTATTCAGAGGGGTCAACATGCTAATCTAGGGGATCCTTTTGCTAGAAGAAACAAGGATTTTATAACTTTAGGAGGCCAGAAGTTCAAGGGAGAGAAAGGGGCCATTGATGCTGAGAAATGGGTTACTATGTGTGAGTCCGTGTTTGCTAAGATGCAACTCACTGAGGTGCAGAAGCAGGAGTTGGCTTCTCACCAGTTGGAGGGATCAGCTTTATTTTGGTGGAGGTCTATCAAGGATAATGTGGATGTGGAAACTATGACTTGGGAGGATTTCCAGGTAAGATTTGAGGGAAGGTTTGTTCCTAATAATCTTTGTTAAGTAAGGAGCAATTAAGCGAGGAATTCTTTAATCGACCCAAGGAGGGAAACTGTTACGAGTATGTGACTAAGTTCAATGAACTATCAAGGTATGCTCCTTATCTAGTGGATACCCAAGTAAAGAAAAACCGAGGAAGTTCATCCGTGGACTAGAGCCATATCTATCGAAGTTATTTGATACCCTTTGATTCGTAAACTTTCGATCGTGTGTTAGATTTGGCATTAAGATATGAACAATTGGACAATAGACCGAGGAGATGAGAATATTAAAGAGAATGCCCCAAACAAGCCAGATTTTACACCTTATTTCTAGTCAGCCACGTCAAAGGCGAGAGAAAAGTCATCATCACCCATATAATAGGCAAACAAGTAAACATGTGGATAAGGGCGCGAGTGCTTCGCTAAAAAGAGATTTGATGGTGATTGTTTGAACTAGCGGGAAGTTGGGCATACTATTCGAAGATGTCCTAAACCAAATGAACTAGTAGGCAAGTGTTATAAATGTGGACAGTTGGGACACTATGCTAAGAACTGCATTGGTTAATGTAGGTATGTTTGATTTTGTTGTTTGCTAGTTTCCTTTATTGGTACTTAGCATGTAAGATTTATCGTATGATTATGAAAATAAAATCTTTGGTTATTTTAACGGTTAGTTTCTTATGATTTATAATTGAAATTGTTCAAAGATATTATAGTGTTGTTTTCATGGACGGAGTTTTCGATTTTAAGTGAGTATTGGTTAAAGAAGAAATTGTTTTTTTAAAATTTCATATTTGAGTAAATTGGAATTATCCAAGGAATAAGGAAACCCTTTTGATAAAGGTTGGATTTGAAATATTTGATATTGTCAAGTTATGTATATCGTTGGTGTGTGATCCAATATACATAACATCTCTTAGTATGCATCGTTGGTGTGTGAACCAGTGTATACTTGCATATCGTTGGTGTGTGAGCCAGTATGCATACCACACATCGTTGGTGTTTGATCCTATGTGATGGTAGAGAGAGTTAGTATGCATAGTTGGTGTGTGAACCAGTGTATACTTGCATATCGTTGGTGTGTGAGCCAGTATGCATGCCTCACATTGTAGGTGTTTGATCCTATGTGATGGTGGACATAGTATAGGCCGTTGATAATATGAATCAGTCTATACATTTTATTTTTTTTTTATTTTTCGAACATGTGGTGTTTGTGAAACACTGAGAGAAATGTTGATATATGTGTAAACACTAAGGTGGTGGATGAAGCATATGAGTTTTTAAACAAATAGTTTTGACAAGGAATATCGTTAAAAAGGAAATTTTAATATGTTGTTTTAAAAAAAAAAAAAAAAAAAAAAAAAAAAAAACGCATTGGATTAGTTGGGAAATACTAAGAGTGGAACTAACTGCCTCGGTGTGAGAGGAACTACATTGCCTTCTTAGTATGATTTAACTTGAAGAATATGGGTTTTGCTAAATTGAGAAATAATGGTTTTAATTAAGTGTTGGCAATTGAATAAACTAATTATGTTTATTTCTTTTGAGTTGTGTATGCTAGTGTATACACGTATTTCTTGGGTTCAATACGTATATAGACACTTTCAAAGTATGTGATTTGAATATTAGTATGTCTATCTATATGATATTGTATATGTGTATTCCTTTTAAGGTGTGTATACTAGCGTATACATTATGTCTTATTTTACTCGTTTGACGCATCTTGTTTGTTTGGTTAATCTACACTCTACCTTGAATCGGGACGAGATCCTTTTAAGGTGTGTATATTATAACACCCCGTGTTTTTATAATGTATTTTTCTATTTAATTAATTAATTTAATTGTTTATTTTAAAATTAGCCGGATTGGACTCCGGGATACGTGGGGCTTGGTTTTGGGCCCGAAGTCGGTGTTGGGCTTGGGTTTTAGGACCCAAGTATATAAACACACTGTTCTAGAGAATAGGGTTTTGAAGAGAATAAAATATAAAAAATGGAGGCAGAGATGAAAGCTGGATTTCTGGAGGGTGGAGCACGACGGCTCGGACTCGGAGAAATTCGTAGGAGCTGTTCATGCAAGTGAGTAGATTTTATCTTTCACAAATTTTTATTTTATCAAAAGGTTTCTCTCGAAAACAAAAAGTTTATTGTTTATATAATTATAGATACACACTGTGTAAGGACTGGAAATTTTGAATGCTTAAACTACTGTGGAGAAGTTGTATTCAGTTCTGTGTCGTGTCATTGTTCTGATTCTCTATCAAATTGTATGCGTGCTGTTAAACCAAAGTGTCGATAACATTCCAACTACTGGTTTAAGCTATTAGTTATATACTGCTGGAAGAAAAAAAAGAAATGTTTATGCGAAATAGAATTGAGTTTCGCAGGTTATTATGTGTAGTTGATTGGGTTGTTTGCCGTTGATGTTAGGTTGATGTCGACGTGAACTAGGTAAGTATCTATCGTTAGATTATTTGCGCGATTTGTTGGGGTATTTGAGATGTGGGTTGTTTAAGCTTGGAGGGAGCAGTAATGGTGGCACGCCCATCCTCCATTAAACTAGTCGAACGGATTTGTTGTTCTGTGGTGTATGTTGTTGAATTATCAAACTGTGATTGGGATGGGTGCTGTTACTAGGTGCTATTAGAGCTTAGGAAAAGCTTGGAATTGGCTTTAATGGCGTCGGTCGAAATTCTTCAGTATAACAGAACTATGATTTGATGGTATGGGTAGGTGGGGGTTTTTGTGAGGAACCAAACCGCGGGGTTTCTTTTTGCCATGGAGCGGCGGTGGTGGCTGTTGTGGTGGTCGGTGGTGGAGGAAGTTTGGTTTGAGGAAGGAGATGAACAGTGCCACACGATTTGGGCTTGGGCCAAATCGTGTGGGCTCATATGTTTTAAAACTTTTGGACTTTATTTTTGGGCTTTAGTGTAGACTATGTGCCTTAGACTTTGGGCCTTTGGGTTAGAAGAGTTGGGGATGGTTGACTTTGACCCGTGACCGAGTTGACATTGACTTTGACCAGAGTTATTTGTTGACTTTGACCGGGGTTGACTTTGACCGTTGACCCAAAAAAATTTTACTTTTCCTAAAATTATGATTCGGGTCTAATAGGATAAGTCTAGGACTATTAACGTGTTTGATTTTTGGCTAAGACCTTTATAAATATACTTGTGTACGTGTATTTACTGCTTTGTGATTTTTCTGTCTTTTGAGATACACAACGTTATGACACTTATACATTCATGAAATTAATAACGCGTAAACCAAAAATAATTGAATCAATATTTTCATACGTTCTCTGAAATAATCTATGCAATAAAATACAATAATTCGTAAACAAAACTTACCGCACCCTTTTAGAACTCTCCACGCCTCAAGTTTTAGAATTTAGTTTATGACTGATGAAGTCATATGTAGGTGGGCATTTATTGAATGTGCCATAAATGGCCCGTTAGTGTTATATAAGGGTATTCATTGAATGTGCCATGAATGACCCGGGTATTCATTGAATGTGCCATGAATGACCAGATTGTGTGGACTGCCCTAAAGAGGAACTAAGGTATTCGCCTTGCGGGTTAGTTGTATTCCTTGAATGTACGGGAATGTAGGATTGGGTATTCCTTGAATGTGGCAGGAATGACCCAGGGCATTCATTGAATGTGCCATGAATGACCCGTTAGTGATATGATAGGTATTCCTTGAATGTGGCGGGAATGACCTAAGGTATTCATTGAATGTGCCACGAATGACCTGAGTTTTGTGCCCAAAGAGGCTGTGAAATATGTGTATGAAAGCCCAGAGATGGCTATGATATTGTGGTATTCGGTGGAAGAGAGGCACACAGGAATGTGTGATTTGGCAAATGCGTGGAGTGCAAATCGTGGAGTAGGTACTAAAGGGTGGGTGTATAAGAAAAGTAATTGATTAAGTGATAAGAGAAATTTATTTGATGATGCAAGTGTGTTTGGGCTTACTTTTGAATACATATAGGATATGTACATATGTTATATACAAGTTCTAACTTTCTTTTGCAGGAGGGTAGGACTTAATAATATTTTGTGCAGGGACGCAGTCCTACCCTTATACAGCGGCGGACATCGGTAAGTGTAATTCAATTATTTAGATATTAAAAGGAGTCATTAGAATGAGTTAATAAAATGGAAGTTAATAAAATGGAAGTCTTGCTTGGGAAGAAGCTATGCCGGTTGAAATGACGGAACTACCTGTCTTCCAAGCTGAGAAAAGATTAAGTTATGGGAAATATAAAGTGATTGTTTGGATAATTAAAGTTTGAAATGTTTATATGTATTTAGTCTACTCATACCAACAAATTCAATTTGCTGACCCATGTTTGCTTTGTTTTGGCAACGTGGGTGTGTTCTTGGGAACATAGGTAGAAGGCAGTGGAACCGTGGCGTGTGATTTGGATTCTTGCCTGGAGCAGTCCGGGAGTTTATTTTTATTAGGTCTATTTTATTGGATGGATGTAATAACGTAGGTTACATTTTTATATGACATGAGAATATGATGTTGAGGACCTATTATTCTTAGAATGTTATAGTGATGATTTTTGGATGGGAAATAGACTTTCATAAAGTAATAAAGAGAATTTATGGAGATTTTTGTTGTTAAGTTGATCCTGTTGTGATGTGGGTTTTAGGTTTTGACATGTGTTGTATCACCCCGTCATAGCCTGGGTTTTTAGACAATTGAACATAATGATGTTTGAGATATTTATATTTCAAATATTCATTATTTTTAATTGTTTAGAAAATCGGGCTGTGACATAAGCTAAAAGAGTAATTAACAGAAAATCGAAAACTTTATGCAAATACAATAAACCATACTCAAAAAGTAATTAACTAAAAATTGAAAACTGGATGTAATTGCAATAAACTAACGACAGAGAATAACTAACGAGAAATTATAAATTGGATGCAAATCCGTGAAAAATATTTAACGGGAAATTGGAAACGGTAGGCAAATACATCAAACAAACTTCAAATAATAATTAACGGAAAATCGAAAACTGGATGCAAATGCATTGAACTAATATCAAAAAATAAAAAACCGAATGCAACTGCGTAGAACTGACCTCATAGAATAATTGGCGGGAAATTGGAAATCAGATGCATATGTATTGAAATAACCTCAAATAATAGTTAACGAAAAATTAGAAACTGGATGTAATTGCATCGAACTAAAACATAAA
The DNA here is from genome assembly GCF_015680905.1 of Coptis chinensis. Classification (NCBI taxonomy): domain Eukaryota; kingdom Viridiplantae; phylum Streptophyta; class Magnoliopsida; order Ranunculales; family Ranunculaceae; genus Coptis; species Coptis chinensis. The sequence continues at coordinate 76,414,435 of NC_141463.1, read as the reverse complement.
TAATAAAAAACTAGATGCATATATATTGAACTAACCTCAAAGAGTTAACAGGAAGTCAGAAATTGTATGCAAATGCAATGAACTAATTTCAAAGACTAATTAACGAAACATCGAAAAATGGATGCAACTGCACTGAACTAATCTCAATGAATAATTAACGAGAAATCATAAATTTGATGCAACTACATTGAACTAATCTCAAAAAATAATTAACAGAAAATCGAAAACTTGATGCAAATGCATTGAACTAACCTCAAAGAACAATTAACTAGAAATCGAAAATTGGATGCAACTACGTTGAGCTAACCTCAAAGAATAATTAACGAAAAATTAGAAACTGGATGCAACTGCATTAAACTAAAATCAGAGATTAACTAATGGTAAATTAGAAATTGGATGCAATATCTTGAGGAATATTTAACGAGAAATCAAAAACTTGATACAAATGCATTGAAACAACTTCAAAGAATAGTTAACAAGAAATCAGAAATCGGATGTAACTGGTCGAACTAACTTTAAAGCATAAATAACCATAAATTTGAAACTAGATGCAAATACATTGAACATTGGACTAACCTCTAAAAATAATTAACTGTAAATCAGAAACTGGATGCAGATATATTGAGCTAATCTGAAAGAGTAATTAACGAGAAATTGGAACCTGGATGGAAATTATAACACCCCGTGTTTTTATTCTTTTATTTTTCCTAATAATAATGAATAATAGATAAAATAATATAGGATAACTATCAACTTAGGGATAAAAGTCCCATAAGTAATAGATAAGTGTTGTCCTTGTTTTTCGGTGAGTTTTTTTTTAAACTAGTAAAAAAAAAAGGAGTTTTCTCACGTAGAGTTTTTGAGAGAAAAACACAACGAGAGTTTTAAAAAAAAGGGAGTTTTACTGAAAAGGTTTTGAACGAGGAAGATCGTCTTTTCGCGCGACAGTTGACGTTGGTCTTTCGGGGTTTTCGCTTTCGGAAAGCTGTTCGGTTTATAAACAATGAGTAGTCGGGCGATGTTTTTAAATATTTGTTTTCTGCTAATCATATCCGTAATACTGGTTTCTTGTTTTGATTATCTTGTAACTCTGTTAATGGTGCCGACTCTGTTAATGGTGTCGGCTGTTAGATACCCTTTTTGAAGTACTACATTAAATAAAACTATGACGAATGTGAGCATTGAATTGTCGAAGCCTTGACACCGGTTGTTAATGGCGTCGCCATTAACACCAAATAGTCCTATTATTGGTTGTGTTTGAATTATGTGTTTTATTTGATTTTGTGGTGATGTTAAACTGTTAGGGTTATAATTGGTGATATTTGGTTGTTGTGGTGAAGTGTTGGGTTTTGAAGTGGCGTTTGGTTTGATTGGGTGCTGGAGAGTGTGGGGGGAAGCTTTTACAGAGCGTTAATGGAGTAGATTCGAGTTTTTCATAGTATAATGGAATCACGATTGGTTGGTATAGGTATGTAGGGGTTTTCTTAAGGAACCCAACCGCTAGGTTCAATGGTGGTGGCGAGTGATGGTCGGTGGTGGCTGTGGTGGTGGAGGCGCTGTGAGGGGAAGAAGATGACCAGCGATTTCTTTTTCAGTTGGGCTTGGGCCGAACCCTTCCTATTGTGGTTTGGGTAGAACCAACTCATCTTGATGAATGGCCGGTGGTGGCTGGAGGTGGAGGAGAGGTGCTGGAGGAAGAAGAAGGTGAACAATGAATTTTGATTTGGGCTTGGGCCAAATCGTGGGTGGGCTTATGTGTTTTTAAATTTAGATTTTCATTTTTTTTGGACTTAAGTTTAGACTTTGGGCTTTAGGCTTTGGGCATTTGGGTTAGAGGAGTTTAGGTCTGGTTAACTGTTGTTGACCATTGGCAGGTTGACTTTGATTGTTGACCAGGGTTGACTTTGACCAGTTGACCCAGTTTGACTTTTAACTCGGATTATTATTCGGTCTATTAGGATAGGTCTAGGGCTATTAGCATGCTTGGTTAAGACCTTTATATATACGTGTGTACGTGTATTAACTACTATGTGATATTTCAGTTTTATATACGACACTATGACACTTAGACATAAGGGTGGAATTTGAGCTAAACAAGCCGAGCTTTACCATGCTCAAGCTCGGCTCGCTAATTACACGAGCTTTAAATTGAGCTCGAGCTCGGCTCATATAGTAAACGAGCGAGCTCGAGCCGAGCTTAAACGAGCCAAGCCCAAGCCGAGCTCCGAGCCCTCGGTTATTTTACACTATAAATATGTTATTTGAACTAAACGAGCCGAGCTTCATCAAGCTCATTTGTTACACGAGCTTTTATTTGAGCTCGAGCTCGGCTCATATAGTAAACGAGCGAGCTCGAGCCGAGCCCAAGCCGAGCTCCGAGCTCTCGGCTCAAATTCCACCCTTACTTAGACATCCATATAATTAATAACGTGTAAACCAAAAATATAAGAAACAAGATACTCCTTAGTTCTCTGAAATAATATATGCAATAAAGTTCAATAATGCGTAAACAAATTTACTGCACCCTTTAGAACTCTCCACGCCTCAAGTTTTGGAAATGAGTTTTATGACTGATGATGTCATATGTTAGGTGGGCATTTATTGAATGTGTCATAAATGGCCCGTTAGCGTTATAAATGGGTATTCATTGAATGTGTCATGAATGACCAGATTGTTTGGACTGCCCTAGAGATGAACTAAGGTATTCGCCTTGCGGGTTAGTTGTATTCATTGATTGTACGGGTGTGTTTGGACTTGCATTTGAATACCTATAGGATATCTACATATGTTATATAAAATTTCTAACTTTCTTTTGCAGGAGGGTAGGACTTAATAATATTTTGTGCAGGGACGCGGTCCTACCCTTATATAGCAGTGGATATCGGTAAGTTTTAATTCAATTACTTAGTTATTAAAATAAGTTGTTATAACGAGTTAATAAGATAGGAGTCTTGCTTGGAAATAAACTATGCCGGTTGAAATGACGGAACTACCTGTCTTCCAAGCTGAGAATGATTATATTATGATATTTAAAGTGTTAGTTATGATAAGTAAAGACTGGAAATTGTTATATATGGTTAATCTACTCATACCAAAGAAATTCCATTTTTCTTTGACCCATGTTTGCTTTGTTTTGGCAACGTGGGTGTGTTCTTAGGAACATAGGTGGAAGGCGATGGAACCATGGCGTGATTTGGATTCTTGCACGGAAGCGATCGTTAGTTCTTTTAATAGGTCTGATTCTTATTGGAAAGATGTAATAATGTAGTTTACTTTTTAGCATGACATGAGAACATGGTAGTGAAGAATTTTATTCAGAGAGTTTGTTTGATGTTTTATTTGGACGGAAGATAGTTTAATAAAGTGATGACGGATAATTTTGGAAGATTATTGTGGTTAAGTTGTTTCTTTTATGATGTGGGTTTTCGATTTTGGCATGTGTTGTATCCACCCCGTCATAGTTTGGGTTTTTAAACAAGTGAACATAGTGATGTTTGAGATATTTATATTTCAAATATTCACTTTGTTATTGTTTAGAAATTCGGGCTGTGACAGAAATACAATGAACTAATCTCAAAAACTAACTAACGAAATATTGAAAACTAGATGCAACTGCACTATATTAATCTTAATGAATAACTAATGAGAATTCATAAACTTGATGCAACTGCACTGAATTAACCTCAAAGAATAATTAACGGAAAATCGGAAACTTGATGCAACTGCATTGAACTAACCTTAAAGAATAATTAATGGGAAATCGGAAACTAGATGCAATAACTACATTGAACTAACCTCAATGAATAATTAACAGAAAATCGGAAACTCGATGCAAATGCATTGAACTAACCTCGAAACATAGTTGTATTATTTGTAGGGGGAATATAATGTCTCAACAAGTATAGTTTTGCATTTTAAATTGTGTTTATCATAATTATTTTATTATGATTGAGAGTGTCTTGCTATTCAACTAGTTTCAATATCATCTTCGCCATATTGAGCATTCTCATCAAACTTGAATTATTAAACCTAACAACTAAAAGAAGTCAATATATTTTATCAAGGTTTGGTGTTTTATTTTCATTGAGAGTGGTGCAAGAAATTTGAATGAGTGATTAATATAATTTTTATATATATCTCATATCTCTTCATAATTGTTAATATTTTTTAGAATAAATTTAAATTTGTATTAAATTATAAATTATAATTTATAATTTATAATCTGTATTAATTTGTATTTTATAAATTAATACAAATAAAAATTAATTTGTAATGTTGAAAAAAAATTAATATAAATTAATTTGAAATGTTGAAAAAAATTAATATAAATTTTCTAATTTGCAATGTTGAAAAAAAAACAAATTAATACAAATTAGAAACGGTGTTAAAGAAATTTAACGGAAGTTCCTACATTGCAAAAATCAAACAGTTTGGAACCAAAGTGAGGAAAAAAAAAAATTGGTCCCCATATTGTCAAAAGGTGTAAAGTTTGATACCCTTTTTAGTCGTTTTAAGTTAAACAAGGTATATCAGGAGTCTAACGTACAAAGCATATCATTCTCATCTTACAAACTCCATGAAGTCGTAAATCTCTCTCAGTTGCAACTGCCACCAGTATAGAAAGTGGCTCATCTGCCGCTCTGACACAAAATGCCTGCATTAACTTCTACTCTTTCTGTAACTAGTTTAGCAAATACCTCGTCATCCCCCAATCCACCACTCAACATATTCTTGAGTTGATTGCTCTGAAGCTGACGACTTCCACCCTTTTCCAAAATCAGGTCGTACACTTTCCCTCACAATTCGTTGCGAAAATGGACTTGATTGATATCAGGCTGCCAACAAATGGAACTGCTAGAAAGTAATAGGTTCCCTGGGCATCTAACCTGTGGTCATCCATTTGAAGAAACTTGCATTGGTTGCTTTTGGTGTTATATGCAACAAGGTCAGTTAAGCCACACGAGTAAAATTTCACCATTCTTTAGAACTTGGATAGGCCTTACTAATCCACCATTCTTCACACCTCGGACTGGCCTAACTGATCGACCAGAATATGGACAAATCATATTTTTCCTCATGGAAAATAGCTTGTTCCAAGACATCTTCCCATCATAATCCTTGAAAACCCATACATCAGACTTCTGCTCCCAAGACGAATCCACCAAAGAAAGACACTTATCCAGTACCCTCTAAAGGCACAATTTCCCAATGGATCATCACGATTCACCCCAATTGATTCGGGTGTGGGAAGACTGTAAATTCTTCATCCCCCAAATGGAACGACAGTATAACTGGCTTTGAATTGGGAGAACAGGCATCCACAGCGATCCAATGAAGAGACCCATTAGCAAACTCAAACGAAACAGCTACCTCGGCTTTAAAAATCCATTAACAATCAACTTTCTCCATGTATCACTGCCTAATGTATAAACATGAACCTCACTCTGAACATCCTCACCATCATTAAGTTTACAGAAAGACACCAATACCATTTTGAACTCCCGCCTATCGGCATCAAGCATCAAATCCAAACCCACACACAAGTTGTACAACATCCTTCCATTGTCTACAAAAATCAAAACATGGGAGTTGTCGGTTTTCACCAGTGATGGGGTTAAAAATGTAAATTGGATTGTCGCAAGGAAGGTAATACATATCATCAACGACCACATATAGTCCTTATGAGCAACAAGTTTAGTTTGGATAGTAGATAAACAGAAGAGGCCATTGCATGAGCCGAGTACCAAAATTTAATAATACTTGTATGACTTGTATTAACAAGGTTATTTTCATCATTAATAAGTTGAGTGAAATAGATTGGGCTCATTTTGAGTGAAGCCCTACATGGCAATAAGAGGTCTTCGGGGTAACCTTGAAAGTATTGCAGCTTTGATTTCGCTTGGTCACTTATCCATTACTTGGTTTGATATTATAACTAAAAAAAACTAAACAAGAATTACTTACCTCGACCTTTGGCTGATGCTGGTGAAGGAATTATTATTATTCGACTGGCATTCTGGGCATGCTCGATGAGCGTGAAACCTATTCTGCCACGCGCGTTGCGCATGTTGTTTTTCACATTTATGTTATGCTACCAATTCGAAACCGAAATCAATCGGATTAATAAAAAAAATCCTATTCCAAAATTCAAATTTGAATCGATCATTAAAAATTTAAATTCCTGACCCAATTTATTACTCTAGATGTAAGGAGGTCTTACTAACTATAGTTATCAATTCGGTGAATTATTCGTTTAATTCGGAAAACGCTTAAAAATCATTAATTCGCGATTTATAATTCATTAATTCAGTGATACAGAATAATTCATTAATTCGACAAGAAATCATTAATTCGCGATTTATAGTATTTTTTTATTTTTAGCTTCATATTATACTCGAATTACTTACGAATCCGAACTTTTGCCGTTTTCATTTTTTTTAATCCGAATTGAAAAAACGAATTCTTATCGAAGCTCGAATTTTATTCGAATATTTTCCGTATCGAATTTTTGTCGTATTACGAATTGCTAACTATGCCACTAACCCACTAATTTAGACTAAATTTGTTAAATTTGTCGGAAAATATATATAGTAAATACCCACCTTGAACCAAAAAAAAAGAAAGTAACTTCTAAAAATTTGTCCGGAATTTATGATGAAATTGTTGAAAGTTCGGATGGCATGGGTTGTAATAATAGTGTGAAAATTTGTCCAAATTTCCAATAAAATTGTCGAAATTTTGGATGGTATGGGATGTAACATGGGTTGTAATAATAGTTTTTGGCAATGACAAAATTGGAAAAATGAAAAAACGACGTATGAAAAAAACTGTAGGTGGGGCGCGCTCTTTAAAGTAGTTAGATAGCTAGCTTTTGAACCCATCGTATGAACGGGTGCCGTTATATTAAATTATTCTGAAAAATATGTGTAACTATGCAGAGTTAGAAGATATGAATATTATATTGATCACACATCTAAATTTCTTGTAATGTGAAAATCCCATGCTCTATAAACAGATATAACACAACCTTGATAAAACTCTTCGACTTCTATTTATTTGTTGTTAAATAATAAAAGTTTGATTAAAATTTTGTTAGAATGTCCAATAAGCAGTCAAAGATCATATTGAAGCTACTTTAATACTAAGTTATTCCCAATCATATGAAAATAGATATAATAAACACTATTTTAAATGCAAAACTATATTTGTCGAACATTCCAATTATATATAATACAACTATGTTTTGAGGTTAGTTCAACACAATTGTATCCAATTTTTGGATTTCTCGTTAATTATTCATTAAGGTTAGTTCAATGCATTTGCATCCATTCTAATTTCTCCTTAATTATACTTTGAGTTAGTTCAATGCAGTTGTATCCAGTTTTTAATTTCATGTTAATTATTTTTTTCGGTTAGTTCAATGCATTTGCCTCCAGTTTCCGATTTTACATTAATTATTCTTTAAGGTTAGTTCGATGCATTTGCATTCAATTTTTGACTTCACATTAACTATTCTTTGAGGTTAGTTTCATGCAAAAAATAAAAAATAAAAATAAAAATAAATAGAGTTACTTCATTCAATGCATTTGCATCCAATTTCTGAGAATTCATGGTCATTTTCTTTAGGTTATTAGTTTATAATGCAGTTGCTTCCAATTCCTGATTTCTCATTAGTTATTTTTTGAGAGTTAGGTCAATGCAGTTGCATATAATTTCTGATTTCATGTTGATTATTCTTTGAGTTTAGTTAAACGCAATTGCATCCAGTTTCTGATTTTCCGTTGATTATTTTTTGAGATTAGTTCAATGCAGTTGCATACTTGCATCCAGTTTCCGATTTCCCGTTAATTATTTTTTAGGTTAGTTCAGTGCAGTTGCATTGAGTTTTTGATTTTCCTTTAATTATTCTTTAGGGTCAAATAATTTGCACCCAGTTTTCAATTTCCCATTAACTATTATTTGAGGTTAGTTCAATGCATTTGTATCCAGTTTTCAATTTTCTGTTAATTAATTATTCTTTGTGATTAGTTTAACGCATTTCCAATTTCTCATTAATTATTTTGTGAGGTTTGTTCATTCCATTTGCATTAGGTTTCTGATTTCCAGTTAATTATTATTTGAGGTTAATTCGTTGTGTTTTCATCCAGAATCTGACCATTAATTATTCTTTGAGGTTAGTTTAATATATTTGCATCTAGTCACGATTTCTAGGTTAATTATTCTCTAAGGTTAGTACAGTGCAGTTGTGTCCAATTTTCGATTTCCCATTAATTATTCTTTGAGGTTAGTTCAATGTACTTGAATTCAATTTTTGATGTCATATTAATTATTTTTTTAGGTTAGTTCAATGCATTTGAATCCAGTTTCCGATTTCTCGTTAATTACTATTTGTGGTTAGTTCGATGCATTTGCATCCAATTTCCGATTTCACGTTAATTATTTTTTGGGGTTAGTTCTATGCAAGGGAAAAAAAAAGGTTGGCTCCATGCAGTTTTATCCAATTTTTAATTTCCCGTTAATTATTATTTAAGAAATCTGATTTCCCGCTAATTATTTTTTAGGTTAATTCAATACATTTACATCCAGTTTTTGCTTTTCTGTAAGTTATTATTCGATGTTAGTTCAATGCATTTGCATATAATTTTTCGACTTTCTTTGAGGTTAGTTTGATGCACTTGCATCCAGTTTCCGATTTCCCATTGATTATTCTTTGAGGCTAATTCAATGCATTTGCATCCAAACCGATTTTTCGTTAATTATTTTTGAGCTTAGTTTAGTGCAGTTGCGTCTAGTTTCAGATTATCCATTATTTATTATTTGAGGTTGGTTCAATGCAATTGCATTCGTTATATATTATTTGTAGTTAATTCAATGCATTTGTATCTAGTTTTCGATTTCTCGTTAATTATTATTTGAGGTTAGCTTCATGCAAAAAATTAAAAAATAAAATGTGAGTTTCATCCAATTACTGATTTCTTTTAATTATTCTTTGAGATTAGTTCAATACATTTGTGACCTGATCGAACCCGATTTCCAATTAATTATTTGTAAATATTAGTTTAATGCATTTGTATCTAGTTTCCGATTTCACGTTAATTATTTTTTGAGGTTAGTTAAATGTATTTGCATCTAGTTTTCGATTGCCTAATAAATATTATTTGAAGTTAGTTCAATGCATATACATCCAATTTCTGATTTTCTGTGAATAATATTTTGAGGTTAGTTCAATGCAATGGCATCTAGTTTTCGATTTCCCTTTAATTATTCTTTGAGGTTACTTCAATATATGCATTTGCATATAGATTCCAAGTTCCTGTTAATTATTTTTCGACGTTAGTTAAATGTAGTTGCTTCAAGTTTCCGATTTTTTGTTAATTATTCTTTGACGTTAGTTCAATGTGTTTGCTTACAGTTTTCGATTTCCCGTTAATTGTTCTGAGAGGTTAGTTTGTTGCACTTGCATCCAGTTCTCGATTTTTCATTAATTAGGTTAGTTCATTACATCTAGTTTTCGATTTCCCGTTAATTGTTCTTTAAGGTTAGTTCGTTGCGTTTGCATCCAGTTTTCGATTTCTTGTTAATTAGGTTAGTTCAATGCATTTGCATCTAGGTTCCGATTTCCCATTAATTATTATTTGAGGTTAGTTTAGGTTAGTTCAATGCATTTACATACAATTTCCGATTTCTCATTAATTATTTTTTGAGGTTCACTGCAATTCGATCTAGTTTCCGATTTTCCATTTTATTATTATTATTATTATTATTATTATTATTTCTGTTTGTTTTTACCATTTGTTTTGGGAATTCTAATGTGGTTTAGATTTTCAATTTACATTGAACTCGAGAACTCAAGAATGCACCTGTGGGTTGGTTCATTTCCACTGCACTTTTGTTGCCATATTCTTTTTGTTTTTCTTATCTAGAAAAGCTTGACCAAGGAGTAAGCTTGGTCGTTGTCTTAAATTAGGCAATCTAGCAACCTAAATAATTGCTAACGATCAACGAAATAGCTAAGTATATATACATCTGAGTTGATATTTGTTTTTTAAAATTATTGACTTTTTTTTTCTTCCTTTTTGTTGTTTGAATACATGAACAAAAGTCAAAGTCAAATAAAGATTCCGTAGCAGTATGACATGAATCATTATGCAACTTTGCTAACTTCAAACTAAGGTTAGTTAATTGTTGATTTATTTAATACATTTTCCCTCCATCAGAATCTGATGAGAACTCACAAATTGTTTCAGCATATCTCATAATGGAATTCCATGTAGCATAATGGATGTCTTTATCGCCCTTTTGAGCTAGATGGAGTAAGAAACCGATACTATATTGAATCATATTAATTATTCTAAAAAATATTTGCAACTATATATGCAGAACTATTATATATAAATATTATATTGATCACTCATCCAAATTTTTTATAACGTGAAAACCACACTATCCATTAAAAAAAAACTCACCCTTGATAAAACCCTTCAACTTCATTTTGTTGTTTAATAATTGAAGTTTGATTGAAATTTTGTGAGATTGCCTATTAAGGCGAAGTTCATATTGAAGCTACTTGAATAGCAAGACGTTCCTAATTATATGAAAAGAAATAAGACAAACACTATTTTAAATGCAAAACTATACTTATCGAGACATTCCCACAACATATAACACAACTATATTTTGAGGTTAGTTTAATACATTTGCATCCAATTTCTGATTTTCAATTCCGTTATTTATTTTTTGATATTAGTTCAATGCAGTTGCATCTAGTTTCCAATTTTCCGTTATTTATTTTTTGAAGTTAGTTCAATGCATTTGCATCCAATTTCCTATTAATTGTTCTTCGAGGTCAGTTCAATGCATTTGCATCCAATTTCCGATTTCCCATTAATTATTCTTTGAGATTATTTTAATATATTTGCATCCAATTTTTGATTTCTCGTTTATTATTCGATAAGGTTGCATTTTCATCTAGTTTCCGATTTCTCGTTAATTATTATTTGAGGTTAGTTCAATGAATTTACATCTAGTTTTTTATTTTTCATTAATTATTTCTTAATAAAACACATAGGGAAGCCTAATCAATTTACATAAATAGACCTATATATGTAGAAAAATAAAACTCATTCATATTGAAACCAGAGCATACGTTATAGTAAACAAACAGTTAAGGTAAACAATTCTTCTTATATTCCTCAATATTGTGTAGCTATATAGCAAAGAATTCAATTTAATCGAAATATCTATATTTATGAGTTTCATATATTTAATTGTGTTTTCCTATATAAAAAATTCTATTGCAAGGTCATGGAGTATGAAAATTACAACTTACGAAAAACTTAGTTGCTAAAAGAAATTCTAGAAGCAGTTCTTGATGTTCAACAAGATCCAGTGTACAACACAAAAATAGAGAATGGACGATTCATCAGTAGTGTAACACTACATGTACCAAAAGACATATTCTTTAACAATGAAGACGTTATAGTTAAAGAATTCTATAGAAGCTCTACATATTCTTTAGAAAAGGCACAAGATTCTCCTGCTTTTAATGCAATAAAATTTATAAAAGATGAACGTATAATAGAAATTGAAGACTTCAATTTCAAAGAGTTGTTGAAGAAAAGAAAATAAGTTGAAGAAAAACAAAATCAGCTTGACACCCTCAATAACCTTATGATAGATTGTATGATTCAAGACAAAGAAAACAGAGATAAGATCTTTGAGCTCAAGGAAATAATTAAACAAATGAAGGAAAAAAAGAAAAACGATTGGAAAGATATTAGCAGCAAAGACGAGAAGAAAGATTTGAGAATAAAGAAAAGGAAATCATCACAATTAATGGCTGAGGTTTAATGCTTCTTATTTATGAAAGTTTTTCACTATTGAGTCCTTTAATTTTTAGTTTAAATTTATAATATTAGCGCGCTCACTTTTCCAATTCGACTACTTCAAGTTATATTGTGTTCGATATCGAAAAAAATATAAGTCATTTGTCTCCTTTGGAGTAGGTATTCGTATCATAGTATTGTTTTGTTTGCTGACCTTCTAAAAGAACTAAGTAAATGTAATCATTACCTATCCTCCCTTACTATTATTACAAACGAATTTAGCAAAATAAACTAATAATTAACAAATATCGATAAAAAAACAAGTGAAGAATAATAGCTGATCAGCTATTTCCATACTGCAATAAGTGGATGCCCTGAACATTCTACAATGTAAAATACTGGACAGTGTCTTCCAAATATTAATAAGATAGTGAGTTCCTCCTTCAGTATTCTAATGCAAAATACCAGATGATCTTTTTTAAAAAAAAACACTATTGGGAGTGCGAAAGAATTAGGCAGTCAGCAACATTCTTAGATGTCTAGATTTTTTTAGTATTATCGGGGCAGTTTTGCAACTCCATTATATAAACTCTCCTAAATCACCACAAATTACCACAATAGCACAATCCATCATGAAAATGGTGAAACCTCATGTTATCCCTCAAGACAATCTCTCTCCTCATAATCAGAGACGCACCACACATCACAGTGCGGCAATCCTCACACACTCTGAGGTTCTTTACAATCCTAATGGGGGTTCCAGCAGTCGTAGTCAATAGTCCAAATGATGTCTGTAAAAGCTCCTCCAGTGCTTCTTTGATCTCTTTTGACTTTGGGTACGTAATGTCACCAGCAAATAACTCATGTATAATCTCATCCTCTGCTTCCATCAAGTTACAGCCAGGGTTCTTTCTGAGTCCTTTTTCTCTAATAAGGATTTCCATGGATCCGACAAGCACCAAGGAGTGCTCCCCACACGTCTCAATAGGCATCGTCGCTGCAAGGTTTAAGGCTTCTTCCAAGTGTCCAGCACGACCAAGAAGATCTACCATTACTACGTCAAAAAAAAAACCAAGAAAATTAATATCTAGATGACATATTACACCATTCACTATGACCAAGAAAATCGGTTTTGGAACCTGGAGCTTATAAATGACCTAAAAGCTTGAAACTAACTAAAAAGTGATGAAAACTTCCATGTTGACACAAATGAAAAGAACAACAACATCCTTGCTAAACCTACCCGTCCATAACCTTCTTCTTGGAAAGTGCCAGTACCTTCGGGGTGCACGCTCCATAAATTTGCCCGATAGGCATTCATATGCCATGTGTCCACATCCACCACAGTTGTGTCATATCATCAAGCCCCCCGTGCAATCCCTGCTCATGTGCCCAACCTGATGTCAGCTCCGGCAAACAATGTCTCTGTAACCACTATCACGAACTCCACCACCTCTTTCTCCTACATATTCAGATTTTGGGCACTGCCTAGCCACATGACCAGAGATATTGCACATGTTACGCAGGCTCATTCGGACGATCCACGACCCGGGGTGGCGATCTTTCCGCAATTGTTGCATGCCTTATCATTTGTGCAGTCAACAGCTATATGGCTTTGCTTATAGCAGTTGTTGCAAACCCTGAGGTCACCAGGTGGTAGAGAAGGCACCGCGCAATCTTTGGCAATGTGACCAGCCTTACCGCAAGTATGGCATATCCCCTCATTTTGGTAGTCACTGGCCATGTGGCCAGGCTCACGACAATTCCAACACAATGACTTGGTGGAACACTCAGCTGCAATGTGCCTGATAATAATGCCAAGGAAAGATAACATATCCATATTAATTTTTTTGGATGTAGATGGAGGATGAGAGTGTTTCATTACCTAGGAACACCACAGTTGTTACAAACGGCCACATTGGGCCACTCCCTAGCATAATGACCGGTAAACTTGCGATTCTGATCAAAAAGTCTTTCTCTGTGCTGATTTTTCTTGAGTAAGTTAAATTTCTGCCAATTCCTTACCTTGCAACCCACTTCCTCCAAAGACAACCGCCCTTGCAACCAAGTAACTACACGAGATACACTTGAAAACACGGGGTAGGAAATCAAAATAATATTTTGTGGGATTAAGGTTTGTTCTGATATTTTACATGAGTACAGAACAACATGTAAGGCTGGCTTAGGGGTTGAAAGTTTACAAACATAAAAATTAAACACAAATACAAATCAATTGAATTACCATATCAACTATATTAGCTTTAGATATATAATTTCAATATCAAAATAATGTTTATTTTCCGGATAAGAATATTAGAGTGTAGTCCATCACTAAACCTCTTAAGAGCTCTTCAAAGTAGAAACTTAAGTGATATAGAGGCAGGGCACAGTGGGTTCGAAGAGTATAATTATTCCCCACTCAAAATGGTCTTGAATATGATTAAGAAGACACTAGCTGGTGAGAGGAATAGAACACTGCCAAATTAGAAGGTGAACCTGAACCTGACTAGATGCAAGCATCATGGTTGACTACTTTCTTATTATGATTATTGTACTTTTAATGTAGGAAGCAAGTAAATACATCAGTCTATGGGGAAGTGAATGCAAGCCCATTAGACAAGACTAGGAGTCTTCAGCAGGATGTCGCAAATCTTTTAAACAGAAAAAAATTAATCATAAAAACAGTTGTATTATTGGAGCCTTCAACAAGATGTCCCCTATCTGGACCAACTATGTGCGACAGACCATTTAGAAATTTTCGTAGGCACAAAGAATTCATACGGGTAAATCGGTAACATGGGAAGGATTGACAACTACTGAGAGTGTATATAGATATATTAGGAAGAGAAAAGAACCTTGCCTCTGTATTTTTCAATGAAGCAAGTGTTACACAAGCTCTAGAAAGGTGAAATCTCTCGCTAGAACAAATGCTAGCTAATGCATCGGATGAAAAAAGGTTTAAGCTAGAAAGCATCCTTATTACAATAGCTTTGACCAAAACTGAAAGATACTTAATAAACTTGGATTGAGAAAACACAGACAAAAGATATTTGAAATTAGTTGCAAATATGCGCATGTGCGCTATACAAGTCTTTCCAAGTATTAGGGATGACACGGAGGAACTTTATATGTATATCACTCTCCCTAAACCACATCATACTACATTCTTACACTAGAAATATATCTTAACTTTTGATGATACTTTCTGATATGAAAATACACAACCTCAAATGATTAAATCCTTTCTGAGAACATTCAACATCAAACAAAATTCATCCATGAGGAGGCAAATGCAGGTTGGGCACTGAACACATACACAGGGAAGCTATTATAAAATATATATAAACATATAATAATAGAAAGTACAATATTTCAGAGTAAAGTAACACGAGAGTTTTTATTGTTATATATATCCTCCCTGGCTCTGAACCTACCTACAGATATAGCATGTGGTGTCAAGATCATCAAACGTCAAAGAGGGACAAGGTATTAGGTAGATGGTAATACAACCCACATCCACATGACAGCTTGAGGCTCATATGTGTGAATTTTCCAGAGAATAAACAATAAATATGTTTTCGTCCATAAGGAATTACTATAGCTAGATAAAACAATATGAAAGAAAAAGCATTCTCAAAGAGCACTAAATAGGCTATGGTTGTCAAAATTAATGAATGGAAATGTAAAACAGTGAACAGAAGAGCACAAATCCTTTATTAGAAACGAGAATAGTCAAACTTGGCGGTAATTTTATGTTATAGTGAACTCAATGTGTTTAACGAGGCATAGAAATTTATGGCTCACCAAGCAGTCAAGAAAATATCTACAGCAGCAAAATTTCAGGCCTTGATAGTGGTTCTATGAAAGTTTTGAGTTAAATTAGTTTAGGACTACTTTTTCGGATCTAAGTTAAACTAATATTCCAAATCGCAGCAGTAAAAAATATACTACATCATGAGATACAAAGCAAGTACATCAACTTTGATACCAATCAATGTAGCTTAAAAGCTACGGATAGGTGACACCAAAACCATGTCAAGTTGTCATAAAATTGATTAAGAGAAACTCCTTAAAATACTTGGGAAAAAAAATTGTATATTGTGTGGTATGCTTAGGTGAAAGAATTCAACTCGAGGAAGTCATAGGGGTGTCAATATAGCCCCGACCTATATACACAAAACAAAATAATATACACTCAAGTCCCAAAGATTGAAGGAATCCTTCCTATGTTGTCGAGGCATTCATTTTATCACGAGATTATATCATAAAGTATCTGAACAAGGATATAAGCCTAGGCCGATCAAGAGGTGTGAAATGTTCAAGCAATTAACCACGACCGCTGAATAGAAAACTGCGCGGATAACATAATTCTCATGGAAGAAGAGAAATTGGGAGGGCTAGGTTATTTAGGATATAAACCTTTTCCTGTAAAGCGGTCAAAATCAATAAGAAACTGCAACGCAAGCTTTTATCCCACAACTCAAAGGAAACTATAAAGTTCGGCAAGCTCATTTTTTAATCTAAGGAAACTATCCAGCACCTTGGAATCCCCATCCTAAGATTCGAAGAAAGATTCACTTATTGTTAAGATTAGATATGCCAACAGATAGATGGGCTGGGACGATTTCATGAAATTACAAAATTTGAAAGACAGACGGATGGGTAAAAATTAAAGAGAAATACACTTACACGGCAAAGTGAACTTTTCAATCCAACAAGATGACTAGATGTCAAAGTAATGCTTGACTGGGGATTTAAACCATTTGAGAGATTATGCACAAGACCTACAACATCTTGACCTGCCAGAAGGCTCCACACTCCTTGCAATAAAAATCCCACAAGATTAACTACTACCTAATAAATAACATGTATTTCATAGCGTCAAGAGACTACATCAAATAGAACACATAAGTTCCAAATAAAACCACAATACTTGATACAAAAGAATCAAACAAAACTAACCAATCATTACATACATTGCCAATCCCCCAATGCAGAGGTCGACATTTCCCTAAGCTGTGTATCCGGAGATTGAAGCATCTCAACAACACAAACACTTCTACTCACAACAATACTATTAACATTAAAAATAACTGCTATTGTTCTTTAAGTATGCAATCTGAATCTGCATCAAAGACAAAGCGCCCAAGTAACAAAGTCGCCTCCCATTGTCTCTCAGAGCAGTGATGGAAGAAACAAAAAAAAACATCCAATGAAAACTTTGTGTTCTACTAAACTGCTATAAGAACATATAATAAGGATTTCAAAGCCTGCAATGAAGAAGTACCTTAGTAATCCAATTACAGGTTGTAAATTAAGCTCCAGCAACTAGAACATCCTTAGCTTCTTTATGTTTGGGGATGAGTGGACCAAATTCCCAATCACACCAACCTGACATGCACAAAAACCTTCTCATAATAAACTATCAAATTACAAATTATGATTCCAACATAATGATTTTGATGGTAATTGGGGTTGTTTTAAAGTCGATTTGATTGAAAAACGTGTTAAGCCTCTATTAGTCTGCCTCACAAGGAACAAAAAGTGTGGGAAATAATAAAACAAGTAAAGAAATGTGATGAGATATAGCCCAAATGTTAACACTTGAAGAAAATGAAATTAAGAGATTCAGACGTGAAATCAAGTAGTATGTTGAAATCAAGGATCAAAATATCGAATTCGGTGAATATATCAGTGTAACCCAAAAACCGATATATATCAGATATATCGGAAATATCGGATATATCTAGTTTTTTTGTGACCAGTCAAAATTTTGTTTTGTATGTCGATATATTGGAAATATCATCAATTATATCGGAAATATCGTCAATATATCGGTCAAAGTCAACACTATCGGTCAAAATCAACAATTTATATCGGATATATCGTATATACCGGTCGATATATATCGTTATATCGGAAATTCCGATATATATCGGGAAAAAAAAGATTCAATATTCAGTGGATATATATCGATGTCGGGGTACCAAAAAAACGATATATATCGACAATATATCGGCGATATTTTGTTCCTTGATTGAAATAACCGACCTCAAACATGAAAAAGAAAAGAAAATCCTCAAGTCTATTCGTGAAAAATATAATGGGCTTAAGCCCAAGTTAAAGACACCAAAGCCGAATAGTACAACTATAGATATACATGAAGTTAGAATAATACACAAACTAAACTTCTAATCAAATAGGGAAGCCTAATCAATTTAAACCTATAAATACACCACAACAATGCCTCAAGTAAAATAATTTTAAGAAAACTTATCATCATAAACAAGAATTCAGAGCTACTACAAAAAAAAAGTACACATTCCAATAATTTTTTTTTCAATCTTATTAGATTTTTTAATAATATTAGTTAACATGTGTTATTTTAATCCATGAATGCTTTAACATGTGTTATTTTAATCCATGAATTAAGCATAAATATTCGAACAGATAGTTGTATGCTTTAGACTGTGAATTTCAGCCCATGACCAAAACTAACAACCACAAGCCTAAGCATTCTATCAACAAGTCATAATTCCTTACACATGAACCCAATCCGGTACTTCCCAATCAAACTGCTGGAAAGGCAACTCAGCCGTAATCTCCTATCAAGACTCAAAACAAAAGCACCATTCGCAATAGGTTGAACCAATTGCACCATCGATATTCTATCCGTAGGTAAAAACACAATGGCAGGAATACCAGTGACAGCGCAATAAGCAGAAAATAAAACAGTCATACCCAAATTTTAAACTACCAATATCACTAATCCCACAATATTTAACCAATAAATCATTCATACCCAATGTTTCGTTGCCATACCTTTCAGCCCAAAACAAATTAGAATTAGCTTCAAAGGCAATAACAATATGGTCACCCATTCATTTTTACTCCAAATGCCACATCCATAAGGTAGAGTATGGTAGTTTTACCAATACATGAATCAAATAAAGTTTTCCAATATTGCCTATCAAATTTTTATAATTCTTCCATATCATGTCTAATAAGTTGATATATTGTTCTCAATATGGATCTACAAGAAGCATAAAAGGTACGATTTTTTAAAACAAGTATCTTTTTTTTCTGAATGTGTATTGCTACATTTAGTTAGTTTGATTAAAAAAATAATCTTCTACTTACTACAATGTGAACATAACATTTTTTCTTGGCTATCTTATACTAAAAAACATAAAAGGATCACTATGGAGATGGGAACAGAGCAATATTCAAGAGGGATTGAAGTGTCATTCAAACCTATGCTGGAAGAAATAATGAAAGATCTAAATCTGGATCAACCTTTTTACAAAAGTTTAATACATAACGGAATGTACAATGCAAGCGTCAGGGTGAGAAATGATGTAGTTGGTGTGGAAGGTGCGTCTGAAATCATAAGTTTTAAAGGAGTACCATCAAAATCCATTGAAGAGACTGAAAACACTGCAGCAAGACAGGCAATTGAATTTACACAAAAAGTTAATGAATTTGAAGTTGTTGACTACAACTTCAAGGAGTTGAAAATCAAGCGAAAGTTCTTCAAAGAACAACAAGAAAGAATCGAATTCCTCGAGAAATCAATGAATATCAAACAAATCTAGCGAGGAGGCAAGTTTTTTTTTATTTAATATGATTTTTCATATGTTATATATCACTAACTTTTTAAAGTTTAGGTTGGAAGAATTGAAGCACGACACGGAATATCCAGTACAAATATTAGAAGTATTATTTTAAACAATACCAAACTCATGATCAAGGAGAATAAAGAACGGTACTTTCGAAGTCTCAACAAATTCAATAAAAAGGTAAACAGATTTAACATTTCATATTTTTGGTTAATTGTAATTTTTAAGTGTTTTACTAACAATAAATTGATCTATAAATTGATGCAGTGAATTCAATTTCAAAAACTTATCCCTCTAAAATTCAAAGATATGCTGATGCACTGCACCAAAATATTAAAGATAGATGACCCAGAATTTTTCAACGAAATATTGGGAGAAAATCAATACAGATGTCAAATATCAATTGACGTTCCAATCTTTAACATCAAAGACAATCACCAATTCGAAGGAAATTCAACAACTCGAGAAGATTCAGCATCGAATAAAGCAATTGATTTTATGCGCAGTGAGATAGGCTTTGAAGTAGTAGACTATAACTACGAAGAAATAGAAGAAATTTGCAACAAACTTGAGATTGCGAAAAAAAACGACACACGCTTTAGAAATCAGTGCATACAAATTCAGGAAGAAGAAATTCAGAGTCTGAAAGAAGATATTGATTATCTAAAGGCAATTATAAAGAGGGAATGGTAGAGTTATGATTCTCTCTACGTAATTATCTGTTCGATCTTGGAGATGAGATGACTTATCAGACATTTTTACATATATGGAATCATATTTTTAGTAATAAATGTAATCATTTTTTAGACAAGGTTTTGTGTACAAATGGAGTTTAAGAGTTATCCCCAATCATCAAACCACGGGGAAAGAATGGCAGGTATCTTTGAACAAATAAATTGCTCTAATCATGTATATTACAAAAATAAAAAAATAAATAGTTGCGTTGCCACTTGCCAGTATGACATAATCATAAGTGCTAGGTTTAAAATATTAATTCTAACATAATCAGAAGTGCTGGGTATAAAATATTAATTCTAAACCAATTATGCAAAGTGCCAAAAGCTGAAAAGCATATCGCACAATGTTTTCTTTGTGTGTTGTTACAACTCATTTTTCTGTTTCGTATAACATAACTGTAGTGGTAGTATTGGGGGCCCAAAGGGTCCAAGATAGGATGCGCCCGAGTTAACGAAAGGTAGCATGCCGCGGCGCACTGGATCGGGGCTAAGTCACATGGTCACAGTACGGAAACCCTACACGCGTAGAGAAGGAGACCGCGAGATGGAGGGACAGGTGGAGGGCCCGGATGAAGAAAGGAAAGGATATAAAGAGAAAGTGAAGGGAAGAGAAAAAGAGGAGGCCATCAGAAAGGAGAGAGGAGAGTGTCTGAAGAGAGAAAATAGTGAGAGGAGAGAGAATGGAACTGTACAAGGGTCTGTGAACTAGGGGTAGTGCTTGTAACAGAAAAAGGGTTGTAACATTTGGCGCCGTCTGTGGGGACCGAAGAAATGGCACCAAAGAAGGCGGTGGGTAGACCTCGGAAGGTAAAAGTCCTAGAACAAATGCTTAAGCGGGTGGAGGAAGGGAAGAGCGAGGGGAAGGAAGGGGAGAAGAAGAAGTTCGACTTACGCGGGAGGAGATTGAAAATTTGAGGGAAGAAAATGAGGGGTCGAGGAGAGAAAGAGAAAGGGTGAGGAGGAGTCCGGGGAAGAGACAAAGGAGGAATCGGAGAACGAAAAGGGTGGAAGAGGAGGAGGAATAGGGGCCGACTCAGCGGGACAACCCAATGGTGGGATTAACGATGGAGCAAGTCCAACAAATGATTAACAACGACCGGAGGCGAATGGCTGCAAACGAAAGTTCAGACGGGCGCGCCGTCCGTGGTGGTGGTGGGGTGAACCGCAACCCGCTAGCAGATGCGATATGGACTTCTGAGGTGCCAAAATGTTTCAATCAGCCAAGGTTTGAGAGATATGGGAAGGCAGGAGACGGCAGATCCGCCCATCACTTTCGGTAACGAGATGCCTCTCGCAAGAAGCGGCACGACGGTCCGGTGTATGATGTTCCCGGCCAGTTTTAAAGGAGGGGCTTCCGACTGGTACTATCGGTTGCCATCAAGGAGCATAACCAATTTCCAAGAGTTGGAGCAAGCCTTTGTTGATCACTTTATACATCAGAAGCGGAGGGTGGTAGACATCGCGGCCTTGTTTAATGTCAGACAAAGGTCCACCGAATCAGTCAGGGAGTACCTATGTCGCTTCAAGGCGGAAACACTTAAAGTATAAAATCTGGATGAGAGGACGGCGGTAATAGCGTTCGAGAGGGGGGCGACCGTACCGCGATGTGGTACATCGGTCCGTGGCAAAAGAATGAGATGCGACATTGCATGAGCTCTATCCGCGTGTAGAGAAGTATATCAGATAGGAGGACACTATGCAGAAAGACTCAAAGAGGGGAGCTAAGGCAGTTACCGCGGTAGAAAAAGGAAGGGAGCGCAGGAAGGCAGAGGGAGAAAGATGAGGTGGGGAAAGGTATCGCTGCACGGGACCGTGACGGGAGAGGGGGGAGAGAAATGGTAACGCAGGGAGCGAGGGGAGAAAGCCATACCCGCGAGGTAGAACAAAGTGCCTTTGGCGAGACCGTTGAGCGAGATATCGCGCCGTTGATAAAGAATGTGCGGGATATGAAGGTCCGCTTGAACATTTCTGCCGAAATGCCTAACAAGCCATCCGCGAATATCACAGGTGCACAATCATGGAACAAACGGCGCTATGCTTTAAAATGGTTGGTTCGAGAGATTAGTTGAGAAAGGAGTGATGAGGGAGTTTCAGAGCTGAACCACAGAATAGGGAGCCGGTGCCCAATGCGGGGAAGAATATTGGGAACCATAAGCGTTATTGATTGGGGAAGAGCGAGTCACAATGACCATGGGGGATAAGGTCGGGGAGGACAAAAGCATTCAACAAGTTAATGAGGCCCGCCGAGGGCGAGAGTTACGCACGGAGCTAAGGAAAGGGGAGGAGGGATTACATTCTCGGCCGCAGATCTCGAACCGTGGATACCGCATGAAGAAGATGCTCAGTCATCATCAGCGATGGGTAATTATGTGGTCAAAAGAGTCCCGATTGACCGTGGCAGTGGATGGATTTGTTGTTAAAGGGAGCTCTTGAGGAGATGGGGATGGACCCGGCAACTAAGGCCCTCAAGACCGGTTGTATGGGTTCAATGGAGCGTCCACGGAGCCTATGGGTGAACTTTTTTTGCCCGGTGACAACGGTCCGGTGGCGGTGTTCTCGAGATTTATGGTGGTGGACTCCCAATCCGTCTGATAACGCGATCCTAGGGAGGAGATGGATACACGAGATGAGAGCGGTGCCCCTCGACTTATTATCGTCATCATCACGTTTCCCTACCGGACGGGGAGCATCACGGAGGTCCGCGGAGATCGGGTGGCCTCAAGAAGCGCCCACTAGAACACACAATTAAGAGGATGTCCCATGAACGGGGTGTGGATCGGCTGAATCCGAGGAAGAGGCCTGATAGCAATTGATCTTGGGGGGCGTGGAGGGGAGGAAAGAGCCGCTGATGGTTCCAAGACTTTAGATGAAGCAGTAGTGGATCCGGGAGAGGCGGAGATGGGGAAGTTGGCGTCGATTGGATCCGCCGACGACGGCGAGTGGAAGGCTAAGTTGGTGCAATGTTTGGTGGAGAACGAGGGGCGTGTTCGCATGGGGAAATAGAGGATGTTACGGGCTTGGATCCGGGATTCGCATGTCATCGCCTACATATGAGGGAGGACGTGGCCGGTGAGACGTAAGATGAGGGAATGAGGTCTAATCTACGCGCGGAGGAATCCGGGGAAGAGGTTGTCAGGCTAAAAAATGACGGGATCATAAGAGAGGTGGAGTTCACGAAGTGGCTGTCCAATATAGTCGCGGTCCCAAAGAAGAATGGGAAGGTGCGAATATGTGTCGACTTCACAGACGTAAACTTGGAGTGTCCGAAAGATAGTTATCCTATGCCGAAAGTGGGCCGAATTGGTAGGCGAACGGCAGGGCTTTAAGAATATTCTCATTTATGGATCGTCCATGGGGGGGTACAACCAGGTCGCGATGTATGGTCCCGATCGAGGAGAAGACATCATTCGTGGTAGAAGGAGGCACGTCTCTTGCTATAATGAGGATGCCATTCGGGTTGAAAAATCGCGGGGGGCTACATTCCATTCGGTTGGGAGAAAATGTTTGAGGGCAAGATCCGGACGGGGGCATTGAGATATACATTGATGATATGGTCGAAAAAAGCATGTCAATTAGAGCACCTAGAGGGGTTGAGGAGGCGTTCTAGATCGCGGGTCCACAACCTGAAACTTAACCCGAAGAAATGCACATTTTGAGTCACCACGGGGAATTTACAGGGTACATCGCGGACGCAAGGGAATAGAGGCAAACCCGAACAGGATAAGATCGTTGGTGGAGATGCCGTCGCCCCATGACATGATGAAGGGAGGTGTGGTTGGCGGTAGAGTCGCGGCTCTCAACAGGGTTTATCTCAAAGTCATCCGACAAATGTAAGTGCCAGATCGATCGCATTGAGGAACACCACCGATTTCAAATGGACAAGCAGAGTCACGAAAAAGGCATTCCGGGGGCTTAAGAGTTATTTAGAGGAGACACCGTTCTTTGCGTGCCGGCGTCCGAAGTGGGAGAAAAACTATTTTTGTACTTGGGGGTCCACAGTGACACGCGATCCACCTCGATCCTCGTTCGGGTAGTAGATAAAATAGAAAGACGGTGTACTTCGAGCAAGACCTTATTAGACCTTGAGACTCAGGTGGTACCGAGTAGAGAAATGCACCAGCCTTGGTGTTCTCGGCCCCGGTTTGAAGCCCTATGAAGCCCCCATGCAGTATGTCGTGGTGACTAACCTGCCCGCCTCGCTGTGCCTCGGAGGGCTGAAAAATCGGGGAGGATCTTTGAAATGGGCCGTGATGCTTAGTTCATATGAGATTCAGTATCAAGTTAGGGACAAATGGAGAAGGCTCGGCGAAGGCGGAATTCTTGGCGGAGTTCCCCGCAGAGGATCCTACATGGGGAGGAGATGGTTTGGAGCCGAGAGGGAGGAGGAACTGGATTGTCCGAACCCCAGGATGCGAGGAATGGTTGGAGGGTGTTCTTGCGATGGATCGCGAATGGATGCCGGCAATGGAATAGCGTGGTACTTGTCACTCCGGAGAACAATAGGTTAGAGCAGACGATGAAATTGGGCTTTGCGGCATCAAATAACGAGGGCGGAGTATGAAGTGATCGCATGGCATGAGAATGGCGGTAGAAGTTAGGCGTGAGAGAACTCACCGTATACTCGAACTAAATCTGGTGGTATGCCAGCGAATGGGGATCAGCGGCTACCGGTGTCCTAGAATGGCAAGGTATTTGGGGGTCCTACGGGCTTGGGCCTCAAAGTTCAACCAAACCGATTCATCCATCGAGCCGTGGGGAGAACCGCCATGCCGATGCTCCGCTTACGTGGCGCCCGCCATTCCGGGATCCGAGGAAAGGACAATTGGAGATAAGGAAAATTGAGGAGGCCGAAAATCGAGGAAAAGTTAGAGGTAATGATCCACGACGGAGGGTGATGATGGATGGATGGGTCCGTTCAAGCGGTTCTTAGGGGTCGAGGTGAAAGACCCCAAAGAAAGGCGGAGATTGGAACAAGCGCTCCGGAGGTACACACACGATTCGAGGAGAATTATATAGAAGGAACTTCAGCGGGCCTTTATTGAAATGTTTAAATGGGTGGCTCAAAGAGGTGCTCCTGAGCTTCACGGAAGAGATCGAGAGTCATTCAATGGGGCGGACAACGGTACACGGTTGTTAACGCAAAAGGTTACTTTCGGGGCCGCACATGAAAAGAGAGATTTGTAGAATTCTCCGGGGAAGTGCGAGAAATGTCAAAGATTTCTCTCAACTAATATGGGCCCCAACCGATACAGCGCGTGTATCGAAGTCCGTGGCCATTTGCAATGTGGGCCCTCGACATAATGGGTCACGCCAATGGCCCGAGGTAAGAGGAGGTTCTGTTAGTCACGATAGACTACTTTACAAAGTGGATTGAAGTCGTGCCCTGCAAGTGGTAAAGGAAGCCCAAGTAATTAAATTCTTGTGGGAGAATATCATTTGCCGCAGGGTTTGCGTATGCTATCTATCGGCAGATAATGGATCGCGGTTCACGGGATCGAGTTAAGAGCTTTTCGCAGGCCTATCATGTGAAGCGGGGGTTCGGCCCCCCGCATAACCCCGAAGGGCAATGGGCAAAGGAGTCCTCCAACAAGACCATACTAAACAATCTCAAGAGAAAGTTGGAAAGCAAGAAAGGGCCCGGGCCGATGAGCTCAACCATGTACTATGGGCATATCGAGCGGCCGCCAAGGACCACGCTACCCAAGGAGACTCCCTTCTCTTTAGCATATGGTGTTGAGGGCCGTGATACCAGCGTAACCGGGTGGCAACTACTACTAGAACCTCGGCCCATCGAGGATCGATCAAACTGGGGCATCCTAGCGGAGATATGAATCTAGCTGAAGAAAGAAGAGACACCGCGCGCATCCGACTAGAAGAGTACCATCGCCGCCTCCAACGGCAATACAACAAGAGGGTGAAGCCTAGGAGCTTTAAGGTGGGAGACTGGCATCAAGGGCGGGTAACCCCCAACACCAAGAAGGTGGTTTGGGTCCAACATGGGAGGGCCTTACGTGGTAATTGAGGTAGGAGGGTCAGGCACCTACAGGTTGCGAACCTTGGAAGGGAGAGCTGTTGAAAAGCCGTGGAATGTAAGGCTGTTAAAGAAATTTCATGAGTAAATGTAATGGGGAGTGGCTGTAAACCACATGAGCTAGTTGTACATATATAAAACTTTAGCACTTTTGAGATGGTTAATGTCGCGTGAATTTTTCTTGCCTTGAGTAGAGGAACGGAAGGGAGAGCCGGAGGAGGGGCGAAGTCTAAAACTTCGGTCGGGGCAAAAAGAGCGTCCCACGATGGGTCGCGAGATCTCGGCGAGCGGGGAGAGGAGTCGCCCCGGACACAATATGAGATGCCGGCAAGGGGAAGCAAAGAGGCTTCCTCTGCCCTTGAGGACAAGGGGTCCGACATGAGTATAGGTCAAGGGCGTGGTCCCGACCGAACGAGCAAAGGGAGCGAGGCTCCCCGACCAAACGGTGGAGACGATGATAGAGGATCATTACCACTAAAGTCATGCAAACATCGACAATCGACAAAGGACACTTGGGAATTACAGAGACAAAATATTTGATATATATCCATAATCGGTTATCCGCAGCCGGGGAGAGTAAAAATAAAACCCATGGTTGTTCACCCTTGCTATTGGAGCACAAATCATATTATAGTTGTTGGTGCTTATATGTGGTGTTGAAAAAGATAACGTCACCAAAAAAAGATTGTAGTTAATTCTCGGATTTTGCATCACACCAAAACAACAAGATATTCGGTTATCATCATCTGTCATGAGCCTAAAAAACTGACTTGTTAACGTTTCTTTTAAGCTACTTTGAAAATAATTAAGAAGACAATTTGCATCCCCTTTGCTTTTAGAAAATCGACACGCCTCTGGAGCAAGATTATTAGAGTTTGTTCAAGTAAAAATTCAAGTTCCCACTTCTACCTGCTTCGCACGAAAGAAATCGTATGTATATTTACTAGGCCCTATTCCAACAACTCTCATTATGAAAAATAATATCTTCTTTGAGAAGGATCGATGCCTCATTGTGATCTCAACTGATGAACTCTGGATGGAGGTTCAAGATTATGATTATGCCCCTTTTAAAATTTGTAACAATATAGATTCCACCATGCAAGTCTAATTTCCAGCATTGCTTCACATCCTGTTCTTCTTTTTTTGCTCTTTTTCTTCAATTCACTGGAGTATTTTTCTTATAGTATTTGCCTTCAAATGAACAAGTTAATTGCCTTCGTGTTATATTTCCCCTCTTTGTTCTTAGTCATTTGATTTTTCCTTATACTAAATCCAATAGCCCCTGCATATAAATTATAAAATCATAAGTTTCTTCATCTGAAATAAATGTCAGTCCAATCATACTTCGACAGTATCAGTATTAGTTTGGATTTTGCTTCCTCGTTATCCATTTGCAACATTAGAATACTACTATAAAAAAAAGAAGAAGACACAAAAAGGAATGCAGAAAATGAGATAGATGATATGAAAATTAAGGAAAACTAAGTAAATTCAGAGAAAGATGCAAAACATTATGATAGTTGTTGTCGTGTTTTTTATTTTCTTGGTGAGTGAGAAAGGGATATATGAAGTGGAGAAGTGGAAGAGACAAACATAAAAGAAAGGGAGAGAAAGAGAGCGCGCCAAATCTTCCTGTAGGATTTAATTTCCTTATTTTTTGGGTTCAATTTTTGTAAGTTTCAGTTTTTTTTAAATACTTAAAACGTCCGTTTCTACTGCTGTTAGTGGTGAGTTGGCTCAAATAGAAAATAGTCCAAGTGTTCAAGTTTCATAGGCAATGACTGCCCACGGAGTAAAAAGATTCTCCTACTAGGGGTGGTGGGTTCGGGTTGGGTATGGGACTAAACCAACCCTATCGGTTTATATGTTATACTAACTGAACCGACTGTGTTATACTAACCGAAACTGAACAAAACTGATCCAATTTCCAACCTAACCGATACCCTAACCGAACCAACTGATTTTCACATATTCTTAAATTAAATTAAATATATATATTATAATATATATATATATATATATATATATATATATATATTCGGGTATATAAACCGGGTTTGGTGGTAAACCGATGTTGACCGACCTATCGATTTTCACATATTCTTAACTGAACCGACCGGACTGATAAACAACTGACCCAAAACCAACTAATTCAATTCGGTTCGGTCGGTTCTATCGGTTTTATGCACACCCGTGCAATTTAGCTCTCACTAATTTAACACTATTTTGACTCTCTCTTGACTACACTGGAAACTGTGGGGTAGTTATAGACCCAAGTTTTACAAGTTGATTTCCTAATTCTATTTGGGTTACGTTCCCTAAGTCTAATTGCTTTCCAAACTTGAAATTGCCATAGTCCAAAACAAAACCGTTTCCAAAACAGCCTGACATGAACAATTGAATGTGTGTGTGTAATGCCCTTCCAATTTGAACTCCTAAGGAGCCAAATTCAATACCATGTCGACTTGCCCATATACCAACATGAAGTGTTTCAGGAGTGGTTTCATTTCCACGTGTATTGGTCCCGGAAATAAAAAACTCTGCAGTGAAAACAACAAATTAGAAGCTGATTTTTCCTGAAGTTGTTCTCCACACAATAAAAATTATCATCACGAAAAATTAGCTCAATTAAATACTTCTAACATTATCTATTAAAAAAGTTGTTTAGAATGTTATAAATTTAATTATCGAAGTGGCCCAAATTTTCAATTTAAAAATAACAAGGCTAAAAATAGTTAGAACGTACTGATTTTTGTGAGGAGCTTAGTTTCTCAATTATGAGAAAACTATCATCACCAAAATTCAGCCCTCAATCCATCTTGCATTCATGTAATTCGACTTTTGGAGATGAAATTTATTTAAGGTAGCGTTCAAATAACCATTCCCTAGTAGAGTTGGGAGGGTCTCCTTGTGTGGTGCAATTTTTTGAATGGAGGCACTGAAATATGAATAACGAAGAATTACATGACCAACAACAAGACACACTGTGGACCAAAGGAATACAGACTTGATGGTAAGATCATCGGCCCATGCGCACCTAAATTGTGAAGTTTAGGCGATACAAACGAAATTTAAATTTAACTACACATACGCATTCCTTATGCTCGTGGCATATCAACTTAACAAAATAGGACTGTTCCTGACTCGCGGCTGGGATTGAGTTTGAGGGGGGTATAAATCAAGGGTCCACAATGCCCCACGTTGGATTAGAAATTAATTAGAATTTTAATTGTGAAATTAAAAAAAAAAAAAAAAAAAAAAACCGCTTCTCACCTCTTCTCCTTTCCTCACACCGTGTTGTGTTGTCATTCACTTTCTCTTTTCAAAATCTTTTGGTCTCCCATCTCTCCAATTTTTCTCTCTCTCCAAGAGATGGAAAACATCTCTCCCGATCGCCTTATTGGAAGCTTGACTCAGGTAAGTCTTCTCTTTTTCCTCTATCGGTGAACTCTTCTTATCTACTCTTCTCCTTCATGAATTTGTGGCAAGACTACCCAAATCTAATTTAAGGGATGGTGTGAGTGAGATTACGAATTAAAATCTTCGAGGCCTATAAAAATCTTTCGTTTTCGACACAGTTTTTTTACCCTTCGTTTTTTTCATAAATGAGTGTTCTCACTTCTCAATTGTTCATTTTCATTCTCATCAAAGCACTAGGTACCTTCTTTCTCCTTTCTCTTTTTTAAACGTTATATTGCTAAATGAGGTACTCGGAATTTTCTAACTGAGTTTGTGGTGTTTGGATAAATGTGTAGTAGAATCCTTTCTTGACACAGAGTTCTTAGATTTGTTATAAGTGGCATAAGTGGTGTAATAAAATCATGTGTATATTAAATCGTTCCTAAGGAACCCTTTTGTATACTGCAAATGGTTAACCAAGGTACCTTTGAACCTCTTTTGTTTATTCTCCATCTCCCACCTCTATTTAATTGCATTGTTATAGTTGAGTAATAATAATTGTTTGTTAATTGCTTTCGTGTACACCGTATGGCCTGGAAATTGTTGGGGACTCGGAAGCACACATATTGTTTATGCCATGGGAATGGTAAGCAAACGTTTTTATGATATCAAGACAAGCAATAAATTTTGATTTTCTTACCATAGGCAATAACCCTGATTTTAATCTGTTTGAAGTTTCTAGGGATATTATTATTGTTGTGCAATGCTAAATGTCACACCCCAAATTTCAACAGAATTGAAAAACAATATTTGTTTCCGACTCTTCGATTTTCGAGGTGTGATGCACTCTCAACTTCCAAAAACCCATAAACAGTTTAAATATGCGGATAATTAAAAACCAATAAATTTTTTAAATTAAACAAAAGTCCTCTTCATTACAAAAGTTCACAAATAAGATTAGGTTACAAATCTCTTTCCAATAACTCTTTATTTAAAATTACAAATGAAAATACACATAACATTGTCTCAACTAAAAATCTATTTCACCTCAAGGGAAAACAAAACCTATCTTGAAATGCGTCGCTAACGCAAACCACAAGCAGCAACCAACCTTCTTCAACACTAAATCTGTCAAGACTTATCAACTATGTTCATTTAATGAACACACCCGATAAGCAAACATGCAAAT
This sequence comes from Coptis chinensis, assembly GCF_015680905.1. Lineage (NCBI taxonomy): Eukaryota > Viridiplantae > Streptophyta > Magnoliopsida > Ranunculales > Ranunculaceae > Coptis > Coptis chinensis. Next base: position 76,383,635 of record NC_141463.1, on the reverse strand, counting down.
CGGGTCAGTATTATAAAAATGCTGGTGTGAGTAGCTCTAAAATATAACATATACTTATACATATACATACACAATCTATAAGGCAGTTAGTTCCTCTAACTGAGGCGCCTTAACATCCAACGAATAATGCAACATCCTTAAGTACAATAATTAAGGCAGATAGTTCCTCCACTGAGGCGCCTTAGCTTCCCAACAATAATACAAAGACATTTAGTTCCTCTACCGAGGCGTCTTAGGTTCTAACTAAACTAATAACCAGCCAAGCATATTCTATACTTACCGCATTTCATGCTCAATTACAGAGTGGGTCGTCTCTGCACAAGTAATTAATTTGACCTACCCTTATGCAAAACCATATATATTCATCTATCTAAAGATATATCATTAACCAACATATTACCATAATTATATTATTTAAGGCTTTCTTTGTGTGTCCCTAAAATCACGTCATATCTATGTCTTACCTAGTTTCCCTGGCTACCACAATCGCTACCCAACACCGAACATGTACATCCACATGTCTCCCCTCACATAATGAACCACTCCATGCATAGCTATCCTAAGCGGGATATCGCATACCAGGTAACCCTCACACGGAAGCCATTATCTGAGTACTGCCACTATTTGGCATAAAAATATCGCGCATCTCGTTCTAAATTTGCGAACGGAATAATCAAGCCACCATTCGGCTACGCTAGAAGGACCATTCAGATTCACTGAAACGCCAGAAGGGCCAATCAAATTACTTACGCCCGAAGGGCCATTCAGATTCACTGAAACGCCAGAAGGGCCAATCATATCACATACGCCCCTCACAATGGCCAAATCACATGAGTTGTGGTAGCTAGGTTCTAGGATTTTTGTTACGTAATTTAGTCAAGTGTCATACCTTTATATCTCAGAATAATTCTTATTCTATCTCATGTCGGTATAATTTAATTGTACTAAAGCTCAACGTTTCTCATTATAATACAATCCACATTATCCCGTACAATACTATTCATTGCACGATATCCAAATATCTCTATATCAAATCTCAAACTTTTATTTCATGTGCCAATTATATATTGCACTACACCATATGGAATATCTCAAGCCTTCATAAATACTACAATTCATTTAAGTAGCAACTCATAATAATAATCAATCCTGTATCGTATTCATTCCATATATTTATGTGAACTCAATTCACCATCAAAGGCACGCATTATTTCCATTTATGCACAATATAAATAGTATATAAATAATCAAAATATAAGTCCACTCCACCAAATATCAAAATGAAATGACTTTAACAAGAAAGAACAACTCAAGTCCAAATATCAATGATAATTATTCGAGTCCAAATCACAAGTCAGTCAAACCGATCAACCATCAAAAGCCCAAAACTATAGTCCATGAATCTGGAGCCCATGTGTAGTTTAATTCTCATAACAATGTATATATCTAAGTCTTATAAGAATTCCCCTCTTGTTACGTACAATATTTATATGTTTTACACTACTTACGCCAAATCTTAATTAGATAATGACAAACAAGGTTATACAATTTTTGACAACATTTTATTACTACATTTGTCCATATTCTTAAATATGTGAAAATCTAGAAAAAATCAACATTCCACAGTCAATGGTCAAACCCAACAGTCACCAGTTTGGCATTCATCCAAACAGTCCTAACGAAACTTGTAGGTAAAACACTTCAACCCATGGTCCTAATCCAACTAACCAAAATAAAGCCCAAAACCGGGGCAAAACCAAGGCCCAAAAAGTCTAAACCCTTAAAGATTCACTTTGACCCATTTTAAGTCAAATGGGTCGGGCCCTGCATAAAAATAGAAACCGGTCCCAAACCAAAAGAACTGGCCCAACACAACTTAAAATGAAATGGGCCCAACACAACTTAAAATGAAATGGCCCAACAACTTAAACTAGCTAAGACCCAAACCCCAGCTCCCAAGCCCAACCAAATGTGTTCTCCATCGGGGCTTCTTCCACCACCATCACTTCAAGTCCGCCACCACTTCTCCTTTCCCATCATATCGGTTTTGATCCTTGACAAAACCCAATAACTTTAACAAAAGCAAAACCACCAATCATTCAATATATATTTTTCATCAAAACTGGATCTCGAATTAAGCCCCATTAAAGCTTCTTCAAGCTTCAATCTTACCCCTTTCCAGCACCCATTCAAACATCAATAACCAAACATCAACCCCTACTACCACCATCTTCAATCAACACAAAACAACAATAGCGGTTCACCTAAATTTTTCTCGGGCCGCCATTAACATGTCCTTCAAGCTTCGAATTCACTCAAATCAGCCATTAATACCACCTATCCAACACTTCACCACAACCACCTAACATCATCCAACCAACACACAACATATTAAACATAATTAAAAGTTCAAGCAGTGAATATGATCCGACATCAAAACCATATTCCTCCCCCATTGATGTTTTCAATAATATCCGCTTGGTGCTCTAGGTGGTGCTCTTGGCTGCACAAACCAAGACAGAGCGCGGGGTGAGGCTTTTTGGAATTATCAATCAAGAGCCTCTCATTGTTGTCAATGACTCATGACAAAGGAAGGTTCGAGAGAGCCATCGAACATCATGGTATTTAAGGAACTTCATTTGCCAGTATACAGGGACGATTTCTACGGGGCTGACGCCATTAACGATTTCTTCGAGGCTTCCAACAACCACCCTATCCAACCGACTAACAACCAATATCAAACATTTAACCCCCAACGTCACCCAACAAAAACAACCGCAATAACATTCAAATAAAATAGCCACACCACCACAATATTATTACAGCGACAATTCCATTTCAATATCCGAAGTTTCACGACGGAGTTCAACAAGTTTTATCAATGACAGGTTTAACAAGTTCTAATAACGACCGGGATCTAACAATAATGATAGAAGAATGAGCGAAAACTTTGAACAAGAAATTATAATTTAATAGAAAAACTAATCTACTCACCTTAATCAAAAGCTCAACGAATCCATCATAGTCCTAATCATTCATGCTTAATTCTCTAGCAATCGAAGCTTTTATCTCCTCCTCTATTTTTATTTTATTTTATTTTTCTAAAACCCTATTCTTCGGAAAATATGAATATATACTTGGGTTTGAAACCTAATCCCAACACACACTCGGCCCGAAATTAGGCCCACATATCCCAAATCCAATCCAAATGAATTTTAAATAAATAATTAAATTAATTAATTAATAAATAAATACATATTTTAAATACGCGCTTACACTAAACTTCTTATCTCTGTTTAGTTTTACAATTAAATCAACTTAACAAAACAAGATCTGCTTCCTCGACTAAGGGCCGGATTAGCTTTGGAGGGGTATAAATCGAGGGTCCACAATCATACCACAAGATGAGAGAGGTTAGACACAGAATGAGAAAGGTTAGAAATTAATTAATTAGCAGTCTTAATTGTGAAAAGGGAAAAGAATCGGCCAACCCTTCGTTCTCACTCTTAAAGGCTTTAAACTAAAATTAAATGAGAAAAAAAACGGAAACCTCAAAATCATTCATTCTCCAAAGTTCTTCCCGTCTCTTTCACTCAACCCTCACACTTCTTCTTCATGTGATCTTGAGAGATCCTTGACAGTCCATCTATTGCCTATAAATATTGTCAGGACAATCCACTATGCTCAAAGACAAAAACGAAGCAACAATACAACAAGGGATTCCACCTGCTTTTAGTCTCAATACAAATAGAGTTACAACATGTGAGTGCAAAGAGTTTGATCCATGAAACGCGCTTATTCAATTACAACTACCATCTTTGGAAGTGTTGCGCAGAAATCATGGTAATTAGTAAAGATTTCTCTATTTAGCAAGTTTTGAATACTTTGTATTTCTACATTTAGATAGTAGTTTCTGTTATCGGGCAAATTTTTAGTAATATAGGATTCCAGTAATTAGCAAGCCTTAATCTCCTAGAATTTAGAGTGGTATAAGAATTAGTGTTAAATGGAATACAAGGCTCTCTCGATTCTCTATCCTATAAATAATGCTTTGCTTTCGAGATATAGTCATTAATAATTAGATTTCTCTGTTTCATCGGATTTTTTTGATTACTTGGCAGCCAGGATTGAAGCTATCTATCTCCATCGAGATGGATGATGGTTGCTTTGAACTCCCAAAACATGTTTGGGGAGCCGATGATTTTAATTAGACTATGTCCGAGAGATTATATCGGTTCGATCACGTTTGTCATGCATGGAGGTCCATTAAGTAGAGAACATACACTACCTTCATGGACTCGCGATGAAACCACACAAACCGAAATGTTCTTAAGTCTCTCGAGAAGGTACAATCTATAATCTTAAAAGGCCAAAGTCAGCCAAATCGGAGTTTCTAGCGTGGATCACCCAAAGGCTATTTGATAATGGTAACTCATGATGGTAAATATTGATTTTATTAATGCTATTAAGGTATAAACAGTTGGATCCTTCTATGAGTGGAACTGCGGAAGAGGTGAGGAACCTGTTTTTCGTGACAAAGAAGGTGAGAAACATTCTGTTTAGTATTTATTTTTTACGATTAGAATGGTTGTAAGTTGTAGCACATGCATCTGATAAATTATTGCTCCAGGAAAACGCATATTGAAGGAGGAGGTCTTAAAGTTACAAAAAGGGAAGCAAAGCCCAAGGTATTTTTAGACACAATATGTCTTGCTTTCGTATCTTATGTTCAACTGTATGAAGTGATTGCCAGTTTTTGTTCACGGGGTTTTTGGTTGTGGGTTTACTTTGCTCCTTTTGATTACCCTCTTAAAGTTGTGCTTTCTATTTTATGATAAACTTCTTATTTCGTCTATAGTATATTAGAGTAGTACTATCTATCGCACAAGTATGCTTATGCCATCTTAATCATGGTCAATTTGCAGCCCTTCATTAAATGCCGGTTGATGGAATACATGCCAACTTTTCTAAAGGTTGTTGTTTCCACACTTCAAAGATGGAGGTCCTTCTTCCGGTTTTGCATTTGGCATTTGGAATTGCAAGATCGTCTTTGGCTTTTACACTAAAAGGTTAGATGACTACTTTTTGTTCAGTTTTCCAATCGCCTTTCCAAAATGAATATGTATTATCTCAATTCAAATTTGGTAAAAATGCCTTAAAAGAATTAGAATGTAGCGGGTCTAAAAAGCGATATCAATTGCCATGTCAACTAGGAAGAGTTGCAATCTTTAAGGTGACACAATCATAGATTATCCCAACCCTTAGAGCCGATTTTGTAATTCTATACCTTGATTATTGATTCCAAATATAAATTGAATAATATCAACGAAAATATTGAATTAAGGTGTAGTGGTGATTCATGTTGCTTCTTTGTCATTCGCCACTAAGTTGTTTATGTATTTGTATATAATAAAACAGGGGTGGTTTTGGAGAGAGTGTTAGTGTGAGGTGTGGATAAGCTTTGAGGGGACATGTGTGCAGTGAAGATCTTCTCAAGTTTTACGTGGGCTTAGGCTTGGAATAGAAAAAAAATTCAACCCATTAAATTAATTGAACATTTAACACACGGGCATTAATTTTGTGAATAAATGATTCTCTTTAAAACGTTATTTTGTTTCTCTATAATCCTTTAAAACGTTATTTATCCTTTTTCTCCATGAAACTCATCCAAATTGGCGTTAAAACCCTCCAATTTCTACCCACCTTAACTTTCTCATGATTCTCACAGTTTAGCTAAAAAAAAAGTAACGCCTCATAGTCTTTATTCTCTCCATTCACCTTCCATTAAATTTTTGGTTTGTGTTAAAACTTAAAAGGAAAAACGGTCTAGAGGGAAAATTAACGAGCTTATTTAATTTTGTCCATTTCTTCTCCTCTATCCAGTTTTGTTTTATAATATTCCAAATATTTTTTCTATTTTTGTTTCTAATTCTATCTTGAATGAATGAACAATGCAGAATTTCGAGGGCAATGTTTGTGGGAGTGGCTTCTACTTGCGCATGGCTCAACTATCAGTTGGGCTAGCAAACTAGCACATACTACTTTAAGGTAAAGCAGAAGTCATTGAAAAGGTAAACATGGGTGTGGACTCTGTGACTCTTTCTCATGATTATGGACCTTTTTTAGTTGAATAGTTTGTTTTGATTGGTTAGAATAATGCAACATCTATAGACTTTGGTGAAAGAAACCAATTTGTGCTTTTAACTTCTATTGAAGAGTTGAACAACTTTTTTTGGTGTTTGATTGGAATTAGGGGTTTAGATAATTTAGAAGTGACTATCTATTATCACGAATTAAATCATCAACTTAAGAGTAAATATTCCATGTGTGCTATACTTATTACATGTCCTAATATATCCCTTTTGAGTTGGTTCATTAATTGACTAAATGCAATATAAGCTCATGAGAGCCACTTTCAATATCTAGGTGACTTCCTTCTTATGCACACGGCATGTATATCAAGTTCTAATATAGTGTTCTCATTGTCTCTATGCACAGTCAACAATGTGCATGGCATTATTATTACTGTAGTATTTTATAAGTTTAATTACTAAGAATATGAGGTTTTGATTAGGAATATTTCTAAATGAGGATCTAACTTCGATCAATATATTCCATATCTAGAAGGTCACCTTCTTTACATAGCATTCTATGTAATTATTTACACCATGCTTGAGATATTTCAACACACCACCTTTTGTTATTGCACAATTGAAGTACAATGGTTTTCATATTTCTAGCATCATTATAGTTTTGTCCTCGATCTATTGTTTTCAAATTTTAAGTTATCTTTTTTAGAGTCTGAATTACAGTTTACATGTTTCATTTCTAATGCACTCAAAATCGAACTCTTTAGACGTAAACTTTCATTATAGAAATAAATTGTATATCCATGCGCCTTTATGGGGATTTGGCCTAGAGACAATTTATGGTTTTACTAGAAGCAATAAAAGTTTTATCGTCTATTTTGTATACGTTTCAGGGAAAAACGAGCGAATGGCAAAGGAAAGATGTTACCAAACAAATCTGGTGTTAAATGTAGTTAAGGTGATATCATACCCTACTTTATTGATATTATTCTACTATACTCTTATTCTTTTAATGCAGTTCACGTATCCATATTCAAGGTAATGAGACTTGTCTAGCCTACCGTATGTGAAGCATACCTATTTCAGGTGATATTTTGTTCGCTATTTCATTAATTTTTTGGCTACTTAGTTGTTGGTGTAGAAAATTTCCTTCATTTCATGTTGAGTTTGAGTTTTTGTTTCATATTACCCCTATCGATAACGATATGTCCGCATAACGGTAACTTGCATGTGCAATGAAAACAAGCGACCTTCCGACCATGCATTTGTTTGTGAAGTATTTCAGAAATTTTAGTATGTATTGAAGGTTTCATGGGGTATGGCCATAGTTAAAATAAAGTGGATCTATATGTGATATGTTCGTTCTTCCTTAAGCCATATGACCAATTTGCATATGACATCGTTTAACAATTACTTTTTATGTAATAATCCTTGCTAATCTCTACTTTAGTAATCTTAAACTCTTTAGTAATTATAAAAAATTCAAACAACTTTTGCACTAATTATCATTTCATTCTAATTTATTTTGTCCACCCCATTGAATTTCAACGTGATGAACAAACACAATTGGTTCACATTAGTGTTTTGATTTACTTATTTATCGAGGTTCACAGGTGAGGCGTTAGAATGTTGAGATGTAGAAGAGGGAAGGAGCAAATTGCAAAGAGGGTCGAGGAAGCGAGCTAAAAGTATCATAGTTTGTGCTCTCTTTGAACATTGAATGAATATATATAGCAATTAGATTTTCATCTTTTCCTTTTTGTGCATGAGCAGTGAACTGTATTGCTTGGCACATTGACTCTTTCCCAATTTAATTGGTTTATTGTGTTATTCTGATTTTAATGATAGTGAATGTTGGCATAAATGACATCTGCTCACGTGCATTGCCCACCTTGCCGCCCAACACACACACACACACCACGATTGACCATCGAATCTCCTCTTCACTAAACTGTATCAAACCCTACTACCTTAGGACTTTTAACAAGAAAGCTAGACTAATATCTTTAGATGCATCTGAACTTCCAGTGAAATGTTTGGATTCCTATATATTTTAGTTATAATCAAGGTGAAAACAATAGTTTCATACTTCAAATTAAACTTAGCTGTTTGGATCTTCACATACGTCCTATTGGTCTTTATGTGTAAGTAGTAACATTTTAAATAATATTGCTAAACCTTGAAACTGTTCAAGGTAGAAAACATCATTAACCAATTGGTGTTTCCATTCCATCTTTTCAAAGCACAAGAAGAAATTTAAGGGGAGTAGCCCTGAAGCCTATAGTCACGAGATCGGAACAACTATGATAGATGGTGATGTGATAATAATAGTACAAACCCGTGTAGAGAGGAGGTGGGAAAGAATATTCGTGAATATATTACTGTTTTTGTTGTACATACTTTTGGTCTTAGAGATATTATTGATACATGGCAATGGAGTGAATTCTTCGCATGATTGGTGAAGCAAATGACGTGTCAAAATTAGTAAGTGGTCGCACCCATCGCGACTTAATATTCTTTTGCTAAATATATATTCTGAATTTATTTAGTCAAACTTAATCAAAATTTATTTTTCTTGGCTATGCAATTTATTTTTATTTTCTCTTTACTTTTTCCTTTATAATTCTTCCTCTCTTTTTTGATAGAACATGAGATTAAAATAAATTGGCGATTTAGCACCGAGTGTTTGTTAGAGTGCATGAAAGAAATGACTATCATTAATAGTAGGAATACTAAAATACAAACTAAAATTGTCACACCAAAACCTAATACCAACACCACCAAACATATTTAAATCTTCTATTTCCGTTAATCTTTGTACTTAATACCACTTGCTATTTTCTTGCTTTTTATTGTTTGAATGCATGCAGAACAAAAGCAGAGGAAACTTTTAGGGTATTATCACATGAATATATCATGATGTACTTATGAGAACCTGAAACCGAGGGTTAGTTAATTGTTTGATTTACTATATTTTATCAACATTTCTAGGTATGACCAGTGCTTTCGACACGGAAGTTCTCAGTGCAAATCTTTTAATCTTCATATTGATCAAGTTTTTTATTTTTCAAAAAAAAAAATATTTTATTTGATATCCAAATAAATCATACAAAGTTAGAAGGGGATCATATATGCTACAAATTGCAAGCAAAGCCCTTTCTCGAATGGCAAAACCAATTCTCCTAAATACATATTCATTGGAACCAACCGTCATCATGTTGTTGTCCATGATGAAGGTCTTTCATATACCTAAGGTTTAGTTATAGGTTACGTTGTGTATGGTTATTGTTCTTCTCTCAATTCTGTCATTTAGCGTTCTTAACTATTTTTCTATCGTTTTAGTAAATTAATGGAGTAGGTTGTATTAGACTATCATTTATAGACGAGTTTACCATTTTTAATGCTTTGGTTTTGAATGTATAGTTACTATGGAAAAACAAACTGTGGTGGAATCGCACCAAGAAAGATTACGATAGTTGTTTCATATGTTTTCAAGGAGAACATCACATGTAGATCAGTTGTTCTAATCACAGTTTTATGTCATCTGATCAGTTTACAACTTCTAAGTGATCTCATCATTGCCTCCTCCTATCCCTTAATAACTTATTCTCTCTGCCTGCTACAATGGGATTGTGTTTTTGTTGGTTTCTTAGTGTGCACTCTAAAGTATCACAACATTTTACTTGAAGTTGTGAACACAAAATGCTCATGCATTAAAACCAAATTAATTGCTTAGAATTAAAGCGCGCATCATTGAATTATATATATTTCATAATCTGAAAGTACATTTACCCTTATCATGGTATGGGATTTATTTCTTTAGGTAGGATGCCTTAATAATTAATACTTTTTGTCCATGTTATCAATGGGAATATTAAATGCATGTGTTTGGTAATGCCAGATTGGTTGTTACATCATCCTAATGGAACTGTCATGGTTGTTCATCAAGTGCTCATAGTATTGGAATAATTCATCGCCAGGTTCTTCCACAATCGTCTATACAACTTCCAGGAGTGGTGGACTGACCCGCCTTCTCTTGAACCGGGGATTTCGAACCGGATGAGGTTGAGATGTAATAACAATGGGGATTTACATGAAGAGCCCGGCATGAATATGGATTATGAGGGGACAACAAGATTAGGGTTTGGTACACACTACTATAAGAGATTGGTGGAAGGGAAGGGAGTTCGACATCTTGTCAATGAAGCATGGCCGTGAAGCAACCGCAAGGCGAAGTTCAAACCTACTCATCGGATGGACCATTATTGTAGTGGGACTTTGCTCAAGTGATGCTCAAGCTTTCGAGCCTTCGAGGAGTCGACAAAGGCCACTAAGTCAAATCCAGACTCAATTGCTCTATGGTTTCCTCACGAAGGGCTGTGAGAGAAGACTTTTCGCCCGAAGTTCATGTATGTCTTGTTAGTTCTTTTGTTTTGCTCTCTAAGTATGTAATGTAGAAGGAATTTTGATGTATTTGTTCCTGTAAGTTTCAGCAGGAAAACTCATTGTACACTATTTCCATACAACCGGCCCATGTTTTTTGTTCTTCAGTGATTTGCAATAAGATAGGAACTAAGTTGTCAACTTGGCACACTTTGGATATATACATCAACTGTGCTCTTCTTTTTTATTTTTATTTTTTTTTTTTTTCTCTTTTTTTCCTCATTATCTCATTCCAGATATTCTCTTATAGATTCCTTAATGATTTATGCCTAATATCAGACTATTAGGTTAAGTCATATATATAAATTAGCTTAATTAAACCACAGACACACACACATACAAACTGTTGTGTATTATTATTATTATTATTATTATTATTATTATTATTATTATTAAGTCCACCCCATTGAGCTTGGTGAAAGAGTTTTTTTTAGCATATTAAGTTGGAAATCGAGAGAGTATCGATCATCTTGCAAATGCACCTATTTCAACTACTTACATATGAATGTAAGAAGACCAATCCAACCACTACTTTTTTCGGCTTTCTTCGAATTCTTATTGCGTTCTTTTTTAATATAGTTGAACATTGTCTTCCAAGGCTGTTTAGATGATTGTAAGTAGCATGCATGTAATGTCATGAGCATTGTTACGTTATTATAATTTCAGGCGATCAAGCCACTAATGATGGTTAGGGGTTAGCCAACCATGTGAACTCTGGAGTCATTGTGTTAGTAAACAATAAACATCAATACATACAGAATAGATGAATTCTAAAGATTGTTGTGCTATAATTCATTTTCCAACATCACACAAATAAATAATTCTAGCATCACATACGTAGTTCTAATGGATTATTTTTCTATTAGATAAATGCATGTACAATTTTATATCACACACTATTGACGATGTCTCTTATGAAATCCGTGTCGAAGGCACAGGCATTAACTAGTATATAATAATATGAAACCTGAATTCTAGGGCAAATCAATATCATGGTGATCTATACAGGTTCTAGTAGAGCAATTGCTCTTCTAGAAATGGATAGGGTGGGAACCTTGTATTGAAGAAGGTAATCTATATAGGTTGAGGTCTGCCTAAACCTCTAGCTTCTTCAAAAAAAAAAATATCATGGTGATCAACGCGATTAAAGCTAGTTGTAGTTCCGTACATTAAGAGTTTGGTATTGCACACTAGAGGCTATTGGCGAAGATGCTTATTGAGTTGTTGATTGGAGAAGAAGTGAAGAACCACAAAGTCGTGAAAGATAAAGGAAACGGAATCGATCGAGATTGCACATCTATAACAATATCTATATCTTAATAAGTTCGCACACAATGTAAGTTCTATTAAAATTCCATATCATTTCTTATTAAAACGGAAATTTCTCTCCAATCTCTATTGAAAAAAGAAATTTTAGCACTTCTAATTAAAATGAAAATCACTTTCTAGTATTTATCTATAACTAATGTGTTTTTCTATATTAGCCTATTTTCCTGATTATACTCTGTCTTCAAGAAGCTTTAATTTGTATTTTTGTACTCTGTTGAAGTTGTAGTTTTGACTTTTGAGATGTTAAGAGGCTCGCACAACAATTTTTTCAGGCAAAAAAAAGTAAAAAGTATCTAATCCCATTGAATTACGTTACCAGCTGTTACATAGTAATGGACGCCCCATCACTATTTGGCTCCCAAATATAATAATTATAAGTGTGTTGCATTGAAACGTTTGTGCTATTTTGAGCACAAGAAAATAGTCGAGATGACCAATTTCGGACCCAAAATCACTCTCTAGGATAGCATTTTTCAAAATCACTCACAATGACAATTTTGGGTGAAAATAACTTCGGGAAAACCAATTTTTAGCTGAAAATAACTTCGTAAGCACAAATAACCCGGTTTGAAATAAATGTTTTTCGATTTTACCCTATCTATCATTTTGTTTATACCTTATGTTGATATATGAACATTGATTATTCATTTCCAAATAAGTTAACATACCTCATACACTATGTTGATGATTGTTCATACTCCAATAGGTGTTCTTACTAATCTTTTATTATGTTGATCGAGGTATGAACAGTGATTGCAAGTTCATACCCCAAATAGCTCATGTATCTTGATGTTAAGGTATGAACAATCATTAGGTATGAATAGTGATTATTTATAGGGTATATATGTACAATCACTATTCATACTATATACACCGGGTCGTTTCGATTGGGCCGAGCTATTTATTATTTCGCGTCAGGAATATATTTGACCTTTCATCCAATGTTTTGAAAACCGAACCGGTGATTGAACCGATTTTTTGTTAAAATGGTTCAACCAGGTTCAACCATGGTTCGACTCGGTCAGACCGATTAATGTTTATTTACCAATTTTTTTAATAATTACAATAATAAAATGAATAAATACATGTTTTAATTCAATATTAATTGGTATTATATATCAAAACAAATTTTTTATACAAGAAATACATAGTAGTATGTTGGTTTGGAGTTAGGACTACTTGGTTTAGGTGCTAGGTTCAACTCCCCACATTATCAATTTTTCAAAAAATAATAATAATAATAATAATAATAATAAAGGGGATCCGGTTTAGAGCTGAACCGGTTCGCCGGTCCAACCACGGTTTAAACTTAAACCGATGGTTCAACCAAAAACTCAAATTGTATCTGACCTGAACCGAAAATTTACCGGTTCCGGTCAGACCCCGGTTCAACCACCGGTCCGGTCCGGTTTTCTAAACATTGCTTTCATCTACCTGAGTTGTTTTTTATTCTTTGTGAATGGTTAAAAAAAATGTGGTTTTGAGAGTGATTTTTTCTTCGATTTTGTCCTTGAGGGCACTCTGATTTTGAGCACTTAGGAAGTTAGGCGCTAGTTTAAAAAAAGAAAAGAAAAGCAGGTATGTAGTTAGGTGCTATTGCTTTTCATGCATCTGTGTGGCATGCTTATTTGGCACGACTATGGGACTTGCTCTTAGAGGGACACAGTTAACAGAAAAGGGTGGTGTGATTTAGATTGTTGAAAGTTGGGTAAGCAATACCTGTAATGTACCTTAGCTTCTAATGAACAAAATATCCAGCCCATGACAAGTATTTCACAACTATAACTATAAGGGCATAAAGCCAGGTTGGGTACTTGGGTTAACATCTTATATTCTTATGTACCTTTCTTGATTATAGTCGCCCAGCTACTTGATAATAATAACAACAAAATTATTGATAATTCAGATATTTTGGTCTTTTATTCCCAACCAGACTTCTACTAATTAAGGTTGAATTAGTTAAGGTCGTCCTTCTGAGTCAATGTATACTTCTACTATGAATTTGAGGCCATGAAATTTCATGCAATAAACTAATTTGAACTTTATTTCAAGAGTCTTTTTCGTTTTTTTTTTTTTTTTTTTTTTTTCTAAAGAAGCTAAGGTTGCAATCTGCTACATTAGTATGTTATTCATCGGAAATGTGTAGTTTAATAGTTTAACACCTGACCAAGTATAATAAAAAAGGTTGTTATATACTCATATATTTAAATTGAAAGAAAAATTAAGCACCGGCCTGATGATGACCAATTTTAATCAAGAAGAAATTCTTTCGTTTGTGACAATACCAACCATTGAAAAATACGGACTATGGGATAATGAATTCTTAAATACCATTTGCATTCTTTCATTACGGATTAAGTAGTCAAATATAATGACATTTTAGTTGCAAGTAGTTAGCCGCAACTAGCCCCCATCTAAAGTGGATACAGGTCTTTTTCCCTCCTTTAGGTGATACTGCCTCCAACTCCTATAACTAACAACCACCCAAAGAGCATATATTATTTTGAAATTCACTAATCCTTAAAAACATGAAAACTAGAAAAATTAATCTTATTAAGATGGACAAGAATTGATCTGACCCCGGCTTCTTGGAATGCACGTATTGCCATAACGAAAAATCGGGTTTCATTGGCCACATGTGACGATCTTGTGCCATCAGCCGGATTAGCAATTTGGTCCAGCTTCATATGCCGTGTCAAGTTTGAGATTAAGTTATTAGGTGATAATTAACAAAGAACTTTATGTAGCAAGCAAGAAAAAGATGGAGTTGGTACGTAGTTTCCATGCATGGTATTCTATGTACAAAAGATTGCATCACAAGAAGTAGCCCACCAAATTAAAACGACCTGGCATCAAGAGATTTACATCTCCTTATAAAGGGTGTTAACATTGTTCTGAATGCATCACAGAGTACAAAACAATTAAACAAGTACCGTAGAGAGAGTTAGATTGAAAGAGAGAGAGATGGAGTCATGGGCTAGAGTCATTGTTCTTATGGTTTGCTTGTTGCCAGTTTTGGTTGAGTGTAGAGTTCGACATTATAAATTTAATGTAAGTATAGCATGTTTGGTTTCTTGTTAATGCACTTTGACTGAATTAAGCATGCCGAAATGTATGTAGGATTCAGTCGTCGTTCCATGCATATTTAGCCACTTCGGTGCATGATATGGCTGCTCCTTTCAGGTTATGACGCTTGCCCAAAGTTATATATACCACAAGGCCTCACCATAAGGCCAACAATTGAAACTAGAGAATCCATGTTTTAGTTGGACACTGGTGGTGGAATTACATGAAAGAGAAAAAAAAATTTGTATACTGATCGATATTCATAATTCCTTAAAACCTACTCTAGTTAATTTTTAGTCGTATCTTAGTTTTCAGTTTTCCATTATATATATTTGCAGTAAATATTCAGGAAACTTGTGATTGAATTTTCATTAAAATGTAGAAATGATCATCGGAAGGTATATATTTGCATGTGTGAAATGAAATAGTAACTGAAAATGAAGCACTTGGTATATATCTGCAAATGTGAAACAAAGGTGTATATCTTGACTGTAGGGTGATGTTTAGGTTGAAGCAATTGGTATGAAAATTCTAGTAACTGAACTAGTTGAAGCTAACTTTATATGAAAGTCGTTCCAACTTTTGTTGAAATTTTACCGATGTCAAATCGTCTCTTCGTTAATCATGCAGGTTGTAATGCATAATTCTACGGGACTATGTGAAACAAAACCCATCGTCACCGTTAATGGAAAATTCCCAGGGCCCACTCTCATTGCTAGGGAGGATGATACAGTGCTAATAAAAGTGGTGAACCATGTCAAGTACAACATGAGCATTCACTGGTAAGATTTAGAAGCAAAAAAGAACATAAGTAATGGTCACCTTATGGACGAAACACACATACAACCGGATTTATATACTCAAGAGAGGCTTTTGTTTTGGTTCTGGTGGCAGGCATGGAATCCGACAGCTACGAACAGGATGGGCTGATGGGCCAGCATACATCACACAGTGCCCAATACAACCAGGGCAAACCTACGTATACAATTTCACACTTACAGGCCAAAGAGGAACACTCTGGTGGCATGCCCACATTCTGTGGCTAAGGGCTACTGTTCATGGTGGCATTGTCATATTGCCCAAGCTAGGTGTTCCGTATCCATTTCCAAAACCCAGCAAAGAAGTGGTTGTAATATTAGGTAATCTCCAAGTCAAGTCTACTAGTCTATTACAATAAATTAGTTATGTGGTTTAGAACTTTAGAAGTTAGAACTATAACATCAAAAACATCATAAGCGGATAACTTTGAGTCTAAGGATTCGATTCAAGTTTGACTGATGGTAACTATTATGCACACATCAGCAATACAACATGCATGAGAAAGATTTGTTTTCCAATGAAAAAATCGAAGAAACAAAGATGGAATAACAATTGGTGGATTGAAATGACTAGTAGAATTAAGGTGTAAGCCTGATTGCTTCACTTTCTTTGTGTTACATCTGATTCGTAGGTGAATGGTGGAAGTCAGATGTCGAAGCTGTAATTAAGGAAGCTCTAAAGTCTGGTTTGGCACCAAACGTCTCTGATGCGCACACGATCAATGGTCATCCAGGACCAATCTCTGCCTGTTCTTCACAGGGTACTAATATAACGTTCCTAAGTTTTGCAAAATCCTATATATGTGACTTAGGTGCCAAATCCTAAGTCTCTTTA
This sequence comes from Coptis chinensis, assembly GCF_015680905.1. NCBI lineage: Eukaryota > Viridiplantae > Streptophyta > Magnoliopsida > Ranunculales > Ranunculaceae > Coptis > Coptis chinensis. The sequence goes on along the minus strand of NC_141463.1, from coordinate 76,367,055 downwards.
AGAATAACAAGGCTTTGATCTCTTTCCATTTAAACAGCTGTTCTTATGATAAAGTTTTCTGAATGCTCTGTTTTGGTTCCGCTTGTTTCATTCAGGTGGCTACAAGTTACAAGTAGATAGTGGCAAGACGTACATGCTACGTATAATCAATGCTGCACTCAATGAAGAATTGTTCTTCAAGATTGCAGGACATGAGCTTACTGTTGTTGAAGTGGATGCAGTGTACACAAAACCATTCAAGACCAACACCATACTAATTGCGCCCGGCCAGACTACAAATGTTCTTCTAAGGGCTGCTCGAACAACTGGAAAATATTTAGTTGCTGCATCCCCTTTCATGGACTCTCCCATTGCAGTTGACAATGTCACAGCAACGGCCACAATTCATTACTCAGGCACTGTTCCAACCTTATCAACAACCCTCGTAAAACTCCCCCTCAGAATGCCACCCCAGTCGCAAACAACTTTGTAGATTCATTGCATAGCTTAAATTCCATAAAATTTCCAGCTAAAGTCCCATTGAAAATTGATCACTCCCTTTTCTTCACTGTCGGTCTTGGCCTCAACCCATGTTCTACCTGCACTAACGGAAGCAGAGTGGTCGCAGGGATCAACAACGTTAGCTTTGTCATGCCGACCACCGCGCTACTTCAAGCTCATTTTTTCAATATAAGTGGAGTGTTCACTGACGACTTCCCCGGAAACCCCCCAACTCCTTTCAACTATACAGGCAAACCACCAACAAACATGGGGACAATGAAGGGCACAAGGCTTTATCGGCTTGCTTACAACTCCACTGTGCAACTTGTGTTGCAGGACACAGGGATTATAACCCCCGAAAACCATCCAGTTCATTTGCATGGTTTCAATTTCTTCGTGGTTGGAAGGGGGGTAGGGAATTTCAATCCAAAGAAGGATCCCAAGAAATTTAATCTTGTTGATCCCGTTGAGAGGAACACAGTTGGAGTACCTTCTGGTGGATGGACAGCTATTAGATTCAGAGCAGATAATCCAGGTAATATTTCATCGGATTTGATAAACCTAGTACACTGTTAGATAGATCAGACTTATACAACTGAATATCATTGCGTTTCATTTTCTTATTTCGCTGTTGTGGGTTTGTAGGTGTTTGGTTCATGCATTGTCATCTAGAAATACACACAACTTGGGGACTTAAGATGGCTTTTGTGGTGGACAATGGTAAAGGACCGAATGAATCAGTTTTACCGCCTCCAAGTGATCTTCCTACTTGTTAAACACCGTTTTAACTGTACACAGTCATATATGTCAAGAGGGTCGTCTCATCAATGAAGAGCTAAAGAAAGACAATGAAGGAAAGTAAATATATAAGAAAGGATCTGAGATTGTTTGCTCTCAGTTCAACAAAGGAGTTGCTGAGACAGAGCTAAATAATGTGCAAGAAAAAAATTCTTCATATTTCGATAAATTCTTTGCCTGTACGTATGCGTGTACTTATTGATCTTTCAAAGAGTTGATTTTTTTAAAGTAACTTTAAGGATCTCTCTAGTAAATAATGGATGTGCTTAGAAAATGACAATGGAGAAAACAAATAGGGTTAACTAGTATTACCCCCAGTAGATAATACACCGTCAACTTTTTTTTTCCGTATATAGGGGGAGGGGGGAGATCTTAATTTCCTATATAGTGGGAGGGGTGGAGTAATACTAGTTAACCCAAAAAAATAATTGGCCATTTACAAATATCAGCAGACATCCTCAATGTTTCTAGTTAACAAAGCTGAATTGAGCTTGAGTTTTGGATGACAGAGTGCTTTATATGCATCTAAGCATCTTGGCAGTGATTGAACATTACCTCCTAGCCGGGAAGTGGGGTCAATGCGTCTAGCACACGATTTTGAGTTTCCTGTATATAATGCAAGCCCCGTAACGCCCATAACGGTGTCTTCGAGGACATGCACTATAATTTTCCTTGTAAGAGAAAAACAGTTACATAGAGTGCTTTATAAGCATCTTGGCAGAGTGCTTTATATGCATCTAAGCATCTTGGCAGTGATTGAACATTACCTCCTAGCCGGGAAGTGGGGTCAATGAGTCTAGCATACGATTTTCAGTTTCCTGTATATAATGCAAGCCCCGTAATGCCCGTAACGGTGTCTTCCAGGACATGCACTATAATTTTCCTTGTAAGAGAAAAACAGTTACATAGAGGTAATCATCATGAGGTTCAAGAATTTCAGGACAAAACTGTCAACAGTTTTAAAAGTAGGTAAAAGCTTGACTGTTGTTAGAGTTCTACATTGTAAACATACAATTTTTCTATATAAGAAAAGTCTTGAGGAATAGTTGAAACCTAACTAAGCCGTATTTTTTTTTTTCTCTCTCAACTTTCTTCTTGGTTAGCTATAATAAAATTTCACTTGGTATCAGAGCGTCAAATTAAAAACCGATCCTTTCCTTTCCTTCTTCTTTTTTTCATCTTTTCTGAATCTACAAATTTGCTGGTTTGATTGGAGTTTAGGGAAACCTTAAATTTTGTTTTTTTTGTAACCTTATTGTAACGCCCGTATTTGTAATTTTTATTTATTTATTTATTTATTAATTTTTTTTTTTATTTTAAAATTTGTTGGATTGGATTTGGGATATGTGAGCCTGATTTCTGGGCCCGAGTCTGTGTTGGGCTTAGGTTTCAAACCTAGGTATATATTCATATTTTTTCAGAGAATAGGGTTTTTAGATAAAAAAAATAAAATAAAATGGAGGCGGAGATAAGAAAACTCGATTGCTAGAGAGTTGGAGCGCAACGATTCGGACTATGATGGATTCGTGGAGCTTTTAATTAATGTGAGTATATTAGTTTTTCTATTTCACAGTCTAACTGTACTGTCCAAGGTTTCCGCTTATGTTTTCTGCTCATTCTTTTGTCATCATTATTATTTGTAATGTCGTTGTTAAAACTTGTTAAATGGTAGTATTATTGGAACTCTGGGGATGGGGCTGTTGAAGCTCGAAGGAAGCGTCAATGGGCGCTGAGCCCCCAAACTAACATTTGTATTGTATATCGTTAAGCGTTGTACTATTGTTGTGTTGGGATTATATTTGTGAACCTGTTAAACCGTGGTTGGATTGGTTGATTGATGATTGGAGGTAGTGGGGGGTTTGAGTGTTGTTGATAGCTTTGAACAGCGTCAATGGAGGTCGAGTTTTTCTGTAAGTGGTGAATGATGTAAGGAATCGAGTTTTTTAGTATAGTATAGTTTTGGATTTTGGTGGGGATCAAAACCCAACTGTTTCGATGGGTGGTAAGGTGTTGTTGAAGCTTGAATGTCCATTAATGGCGTAAAAACGCAATTTTGGAAGAGTAATGGAATTTCAATTGGGTGGTATCGACATGTGGGGTTTTTCAGGGGGTGCAAAACCAAACTGGTTCGGGTTGTTTTGGAGTGCTGGTGGGTGGTTGATGGTGGCTGGAACGTGGTGGAAGGAGCTGCTGGTGAGGGAGGAGACGACCTGTTGGTTGGTTGGGCTTGGGCCTAAACCTTTGTTAGTTGTTCGGCCGAAATTAATCTTTTATTTGGGCCAAAAACTAATTAGTTTTCTTGGGCTGGTTTCTAAGTTTTGTTGTGGGCTTAAGTAATTTTTGTGGACCTGTGGGCCGGAACTAAGTTTTGTTTCTTTGGGCTAGTTTCATTAGTTGTTTGGGCCAGTTCTATTATTATTTTGGGCCGATCCATATAAATTAGAATGGGTCAAGGTGAGCTTTTAAGTGTTTAAACTTTTGGGTTTTGGTTTTGGGCTTTGATTGGGGACTTTTGACTGTTTAATTGTGTTATGTTTTATGTTGTAAATTGTATGGACAAATCAAATGCTAAAATGCTATGGAAGCTTGTATAAATTTGTTTGTCATTATCTAATTAAGATTGACGTGAGTAGTGTGTAAATCATATAAATATTGGCACGTAACAAGAGGGGAATTCTTATAAGACTTAGTTATATATACGTTTTTATGAGAATTAAACTATATATGGACTTAGATTCATGGACTTTAGTTTTGGGCTTTTGACGGTTGATCAGTTTGATTTGACTTGTGATTTGGACTCGAATAATTATGCATGATATTTGGACTTGAGTTGTTCTTTCTTTTTAAAGTCGTTTCATTTTGACATTGGTAAAATGGACATATAATTTGATTATTTATTTACTATTTATATTGTGCACAAATGGAAATAATGCGTGCCTTTGATGGGGAATTGAGTTAATATAAATATATTGAATGAATACGTTACATGATTGATTACTATTATGAGTTGCTGCTTAAATAAATTATAGTATTTATGAAGGCTTGAGATATTCCATATAGTGTAGTGCAATATATGATTGACACGTGAAATAATAAGTTTTGAGATTTGATATAGAGATGCTTGGATATCGTGCAATTAATAGTATCGGCACGTAATAATGTGGATTTTTATTATAACGAGAAACGTTGAGCTTCAGTACAATTAAGTATACTGACATGAGATAGAACAAGAATTATTATTGAGATTTTCCAAATATGGTGGCTTAGTGCAATAATTTATTTGGCACGTGATAGAGTGAAATGGTTATGAGATACTATGGTATGACACCTGAATAAATTACGTAACAAAAATCCTAGAACCTAGCTACCACAACTCATATGATTTGGCCCTAGTGATGGGTGTATGTGATATGATTGGCCCCTTCCGGGCGTTTATAAATGAATCTGAATGGCCCTTCCGGGCGTAAGTAATTTGATTGGCCTTTCCGGCGTTTGGTGAATATGAATGGCCCTTTCCGGCGAATAATAGTGGTTTTGATTATTCCGTTCGCAAAATTAGAACGAGGCGTCGCGATATTTTTATGCCGAATAGTGGCAGTACTCACATAATGGCTTTCGTGTGAAGGTTACCTGGTATGCGATATCTCGCTTAGGGTAGCTACGCACGGAGTGGTTCATTATATGAGGGGAGACATGTGGATGTACATGTTCGGCGTTGGGTAGCGATTGTGGTAGCCAGGGAAACTAGATAAGACATAGATACGATGTGATTTTAGGGACACGCAAAGAAAGCCTTAAATAATATAATTATGGTAATATGTTGGTTAATGATATATCTTTAAATATATGATTGTATATAGTTTTGCAGAAGGGTGGGTCAAACTAATTACTTGTACAGAGACGACCCACTCTGTAATTGAGCATGAAATGCGGTAAGTATAGAATATGTTTGGCTAGTTTTTAGTTTAGTTAGAACCTAAGGCGCCTCGGTGAAGGAACTAAATGCCTTTGTATTATGGTTGGGAAGCTAAAGGCTCAATGGAGGAACCGCATGCCTTATTTATTATCATGGTTTGTTTGTGGTGGTTAGTGGGAAGTTAAGCAGGTGCATCAGTGAGGAACTACCTGCCTAAATTTTTGTAATTAAGAATATTGTATTAGTCGTTGGAAGTTAAGGCGTCTCGGTGGAGGAACTAAATGCATTATGGATTGTGTATATATATGTATAAGTATAATTTGTATTTTAGGGTTACTCACACCAGCATTGTTTATAACGTTGACCCGATTTGCATGTTTGCTTATCGGGTGTGTTCATTAAATGAACATAGTTGATAAGTCTTGGCAGGATTAATGTTGAAGAAAGTTGGTTGCTGCTTGTGGTTTGCATTAGCGTCGCATTCAGGATATGTTTTGTTTTCCCTTAAAGTATAATAGATTTTAATTGAGACAAATGTTGTTTTGTATTTTCAGTTGTAATTATAATTAAAAAGTTGTTGAAATGAGATTTGTAATTTAATCATATTTGTGAGTTCTTGGGAAATGAAGAGGACTTTTTGTTTGTCTTAAATTTTTATTGGTTTTTAATTATCTGCGTATTTAAACTAATTATGGTTTTTTGGGAGTTGAGAGTGCATCACACCTCGAAAATCGAAGAGTCGGGAACAAATATTGTTTTTTCCGAATTCTGTCGAAATTCGGGGTGTGACACCTATTCTAGGGTTTCAGTGATCGATCAGTCTTTGTGTGAAGGTTTGGCTCGAGTATTAGAGTTATTTTGTTTTATTATTGCTGGGAGTCAATTTCGTCTTCTCATATTTGTGGTGGATTGTGATTTTTCTTGGCTAAATCTCAATTTATTCGGTAATTCTTGTTTGTTACACTGATTGATCTCTCTTTATTGGATATTTTTGTTGATTGTTATTGGTTTATCTCGGTAATGTTGAATTATGGATGATATGTCTGATACTGGTAAAAATTCATCTATTATTATTGGTGGTCAGAGTTCCAACTCTAACCAGCCTCCTTGATATTTAATTTCATGATGATATTGGCAAACAAATTACGACTATTAAGTTGGACGGTAAAAATTATTTAGTGTGGTCACAAGCTGTTAGGGTTTTTCTTCGTGCTAAGATGAAACAGAAGTATTTGACTGATGATCCACCTGATGAAAATTCTTTAGTGCTAAAACTTAGTGGTGTGAGATGTCTATGGTAATGACCTGGTTATAGCATAGTATGGACCCTTCTGTTGCTTCCACTATTCAGTTTCTTGATACTGCAAAGAAGATATGGAACGCCATTGAGGAGATGTATTCTCAGTCTTCTAATGTTTCTCAGATTTATCAGATTTTTGAAACGATGTTTTCTACTAAGCAGGGTGACAAACCATTGAATGAGCAGTATGCTCTTCTTGGCATCCTTTGGGAAGAGTTATTAATTTATCAACCTATAACTCCCCGATGTTGAGGCTCAACACAAACAAAGGGAGGATTTTTTTAGGTGTGCATTATTTCTATTTAGCTTAAATCCAGTTATGCTATGTTTAAAGATCAGATTTTTAGCTAATGAGTCTTTCCTAGTGCCGCTAATGCTTATTCTCACCTCCAATGAGCGTATTGCTTATACACCTTCTATTTCCAAAGATGCATCGGTTGCTTTTTGTTACTAATGGTCGTGGTGGCTCTGTTAGAGGTGGTCGAGGTAGGTGGTGGTCATAGTAGTGCTCCTCGTGGTGCTTTCGTGGTGGTACACATGGTGGGCCGAGAGGTCGTGAACCTCGTCCGGTTGGCTTTGTGATTATTGTGGAAATATTGGTCATCTTGAGGCGTTTTGTTACAAGAAGAATGGTTATCCTCCTTCGTTCATCACGCTCAATAGCCGAGATCTAATAATCCTCGGCTCAATCTGCTTGACTTCGGGATGATCGATGTGATCGGTTTGATTTTGCACAAGCTCAATCCACTTCCTCACAGTAGTTCTTCTATGGCAACTTTGGGTTTAACCGAGGTAATTTGCTTGGGTTATTGATTACGTTGCTAGTACACATATGTCCGGGTAGACCATCTATCTTCTCTAATTTTGTCGCTTTTAAAGTATGTTGTTCATTTTGGTGATGGTTCTACTCGCGACCGTTTATGGTTCTCGCACTATTCATCCCTATCATTCTCTTTCTTTGTCTAATGGTTTGCTTGTTCTTGATTTTCCCTCTGAATTTACTATCTATTAGTCAACCGGACTAAATCCCTCTAGTGTTTAGTAACCTACCTCTTACCGGGCTGTGTTTTCGGGATCTCAAGACGATGAGGGTGATTGGTTTTGGGGCATGAAAGAGATGGTTTATATTTTCTTGATGGTGATCCACCCCTTCTCGTCCTTAGTGCTTCCGTCTCTCCTTTCTTTGTGGCATTCTCACTTAGGTCATCCTTCATTAGCAAAGCTTCATCAAGTTATGCCTCGGTTGAGTCCCGGTAATTCGTTTTAGAATGTGAGGCTTGTCAACTTCGGCAAGCATCATCATGTAGTTCTTTCCTAGTCGAGTGGAGCGTAAGAGTCTAAGTCTGTTTGATTTGGTTCATCTTGATATTTGGGGACCAAGGAGAGTCAAAAGTGTCCGGGTTTTCTTTATTTTGTCATTTTTGTGGATGATTGTACTCGGATGACATGGTTATTTTTAATGAAAGATTGTTACGGTTTGCCCAATATTTTTTTACTACTTTTTTTATAATTAGATTTCTACTTTCGGTTTGGTAAGCCTTATTAAAGTTTTGCATTGGACAATGTATTGGAATATGTCCCATCCTTTACGGGAAAAATTTTGTGTCAACCATGGCATTATTCATCAAACTACATCTCCTCATACCTCCATGACAAAATGGTGTTCTTTGAACGCAAACCACAGACATTTATTAGATGTCGTTCGCACTCTCATGTTGCATATGGTATGGTACCTAAAATCTATTGGGCTAATCTTTTGCTTACATTTACGACTTATCTTATTAATCGTATGCCATCATCACATTCGTCACAAATCAAACCACTTTTTCACTTTTACATCCTGAATTGTCTTCTTCTAATCTTCCACCTCGTGTTTTGGTTGTATTGCGTTTGTTCATAATTTGAGTCCCGGGTCGTGATAAGTTGTCCCTTCAATCTTTTAAATGTATTTTTCTTGGTTATGGACGCATTACACGAAAGAATTATCGATGTTATAGTCCCGCTCTTACCGCTATTTAAAGTAAGTCTGAGATGTCACATTTTTCAAGTCCACTTCCTTTTTCTCTCCGGTCGTGATTAGACCGCTTTGATTTCTCTTGGACAGGATACATTGGTTTTACCACCAGTTCCAATACTTCCTAATATTGATGATTCTTCCACCCTTGCTTCGATTCGTCTCCCACTGGTAGTCCTCCTTCCACTTCTTTGCCTTTATCTGATCTTATGTCTCTATCAGTCCCTATGTCCTTACCTGATCCTTTACCACCACCTGATATTGTATCCCCATCTGATTCTTGTATCTCCATTAGACCATGTGTCCTTACCCGATCCTTGACCACCATCGATATTTTGTCATCATCTAAGTTCGTTTCCATACCACCACTAGTTCTAGTCCCATCGGCTCTAAGCCACCACACTTTCTAAGCCAAAACGTTCTAAGCCCCTAGCCCTACGCACCTAAGTCAAAACGTGCTCTTAAGCCCCACATGCACCTCAGTCCACACATGTTTCTAAGCCACCACCGCATCTCCATCACATGTTCCTCGCCATCCGCGCCCTAGCACCATCTCATGCCAACTGCTAGCTTACCACTTGATTCGTCCGAGGTTCTTTTCGTTTCTACGGCGATGATGATCAACATGTACCCATTGCCCAATGTAAAGGTTCACGATGGTTGTGCTAAATATCCTATTGCCAATTATGTTTCCTATCATCGCATGTCTCCTACTTTTCACTGTTTTGCATCCTCTTTGTCCTCGTTTTGTTCCTACTACCTATGCACGGGCCTTGGCCTTCCTACTGGGAAGTTAGCTATAGATGAGGAAATCGCGCCCCTTAGTCCATAATGGCGCTTGGGAGCTTGCTTCTTTACCTTCCTCGGAAAACATATTGTTGGTTGTAGATGGGTTTTCACATTTAAGTATCGGCATGATGGTTACATTGGCGTTTGAAAACGCGGTTGGTTGCTAAAGGTTATACTCGGACTTCGGACATATGGTGTGGATTATATGGAGACTTTTTCCTCCTTGCTTTCGTTTAAATTCTTTAGAGTTCTTTTATCCTGTAGGCTGTGACTCGTGATTGGCATTTATATCGGTTAGATGTGAAGAATGCTTTCTTACATGGAGACTTATAGGAGGAAGTGTATATGGATCACCCACGGATATGTTTTCGCGAGTAAGTCGGTATGGTGTGTCAATTGAGGAAAGCAATTTATGGCTTGAAACAGTCACCGGGCATGGTTTGATAAGTTCAACTCTGTTGTGATTGGTTATGGTTTTCAGCGTTCTTCTTCGATCACTTTCGGTGTTTATTAAATTCCAATCTTCTCTTGGTACTATTGTTCTTGTTGTTTATGTTGATGATATTATTATTACCGTGATGATTCTAGTGGCATTACGATTTGAAGTTTTATTTAGCTCAACATTTTCATACAAAAGATTTAGGACTTCTTCGATATTTTCTTGAGATTGAAGTTGCTTTATCCAAGGATGATATTTATTTGTCACAACGGAAATATGTGACAGATTTGCTTTCAGAGATTGGCATGCTTGCTTCAATTCCTGACTAGTTGATACTCCTATGGATTCCACTATGAAACTTGATAATGTACAGGGGGAGATTTTTTATGATGTTGGTCAATATAGGAGAATGGTTGGAAAGTTGATTTATCTTATTGTTGTTAGGAATATACAACTTAATTGTACTTACTCTTTACCAATTACCAAACTATACAAACCTTTTATCTTGTACGTGTCTTTTACTTCTTAGTTAAATCCGAGCCTAGTGTAGATACACTATGTCCTTAAGACAGATTTTCCCCTCACGATTAGCGAAGGTCGATGGGAAACTGTCTCCCAAGATAGAACGAATTTCCTTCTATAGAAAGCTAGCACTTCAATTTTATATAATCAGTGAACACAACATAGTATTTGACTAAGAACAGGGGGAGAAGAGAAAGATTAGAACTCTGTGTGATCTGGTGTGTCTTTCTCTCCAAATTCATCCACTATTTATAGGTGAGTAGTGCCTCTTCGAAACAACACAGTGACTCTTGGAAAAAGTAAGCAACTTTTTGAAAAGTCACATGTTCCAAAAAGACACACCATTTCGGCATGATGCACTGTTACGAACCAGTGCACATTTCGAAAGGTCGCACCTTTTCGACATTATGCACTGTTTCGAACTAGTGCATCCTTTTGAAAAAGTTTTTCTCACTTTACGTACTGTTTCAAGAGAAACCCATTTCATCTCAAGTGGGGTAACTTGGGAGGCAAATTACTCATTCATATCTCAATGCATTTGTGTAAAGCAAATCCATTTTTCTAACAATCCCCCACATGAATGAAAATTTGGCTTCTTCTATCATAAAAATCGGATTTCTGTTCTTTTACAAATTAAAAGATACTGCATCAGGTCAAGTAGCATGGGAGGCCTTGAACTTGCCATATATAGTGAAAGACGATCGGATTTAATTGGACGATCAGTAGACTTCAATTAATGTCCTTGAAATGTCACCGCTTGTTTGTAAACCTAGACAATCATCTTCACGCAAATACCTTCTCGAATACTGTTGGTTCTCACGTTTGTGTTCATTTTGGCCTTGAACACTTCTTGGTTTCAGATAGTGCTTTTAAGATGTACGCCTTTAAAATTCTCATAGAAGTGGCCCCACTTCGCACTAACATAGGTGATTTCTATAAAAAGTATCCTGCAATACTCCACTTGGATAACATAACTTTCCAAGATATAGTAAATTATTAAAAGCTTGACTTATCCTAGGTCTCGCGGCAGATATACACTATCTTATTTAGGAATGGGTTAGAGTATAATATTACTCTCCAGTGCTAACTGAGTCACAAACATAATTCAGTTGGTCCATTGAACCTAGATCTTGGGATCTCCAGTCAACTAGGTTGGTTTTTCCATTATGGTGACTCTTGGTTAATTATCTCAAAGGCTTTAAGCCCATTCCCCATGATAATCTTTCCACTTGCTCTCTTGTTGAACATTTTGTAAGCGGATCCGCAATGTTATCTTTTGACCTTACATAGTCGATTGAGATAACTCCATTTGAGAGCAATTGTCTAACGGTGTTATGTCTACGACGTATGTGTCGAGACTTCCCATTATACATGCTACTCTGTGCTCTACTAATAGTAGATTGGCTGTCACAGTGTATACACACTGCTAGCACAGGTTAAACCCAGTTTGGAATATCCTCTAAGAAATTTCGAAGCCACTCTGCTTCTGGAATGGCTGGATATCTTGTATAGTGCAAACCAAAATTCTGAGTGTACTTTAAGTATCCCAAAACTTTCAGTATGGCAGTCCAATGATCTCTGCCAGGATTACTCATATATCGACTTAGCTTGCTCACAGAGTATGCTATGTCAGGCCTTGTAAAATTCACGGCATACATTAAACTACCAAGTATACAAGAGTATTCTAGTTGAGATATGCTATCTCCAGTATTTTTGGCTAAATGAAGATGTACGTCAACTGGTGACCTTTTTGGTGTGTTGTTATATTTTTTGAACTTTTCAAGAATCGTCTCAATGTAATGAGATTGTGATAGAACAAGTCCATCCTCCGTCCTAGAGATCTTAATTCCTAGGATAACATCAGCGACACCTAAATCTTTCATGTCAAACTTACTAGACAACATTTGTTTGGTAGATTTTGTGACATTCATATTAGTACCCAAAATTAGCATATCGTCTACATAGAGACAAACAATGACACATCCCTTTTGAGTGCTTTTGACATAGACACACTTGTCACACTCGTTTATTTTGAAACCGTTTGACAATATTGCATTGTCAAATTTCTCATGTCATTGCTTAGGTGCTTGCTTTAATCCATATAAGGATTTAACAAGCTTGCAAACTTTCCTTTCTTGTCCAAGAGCAATAAACCCTTCGAGTTGTTCCATGTATATTTCTTCATCTAACTCACCATTCAAAAATGCCATCTTTACATCCATTGGATGTATCTCAAATCCATGTATTGATGTTATTGCTATTAGCATTCTTGAGGAAGTTATTCTTGTAACTGGAGAGTAAGTGTCAAAATAATCCAATCCTCCCTTTGTGTAAAAGCCTTTGACAACAAGTCTAGCTTTATACTTGTTGATTGATCCATCAGTCTTAAATTTCTTTGTTAATATCCACTTATATCCCAAAGTCTTGAAACCTGGTGGTAAATCCACCAATTCCCTTGTATGATTTTGCATTATGGATTCAATCTCGCTATTTATTGCTTCTTTCCAATAAGTAGCTTCTGGAGATGACATTGCCTCCTTGAACGTTTGAGGATTATTTTCCAACAAGTATGTTAGAAAATCAGGTCCAAAAGACATTGACGTCCTTGACCTTTTGCTACGTCTAGGTTCCTCCTCAATTTCGCTTTGTGTAGGATGGTTACTAGTTGTAGCATCTAAAGTTCTCTTTGTTGAACTTGGCTCTATACACATATTATACGGAAAAGTATTTTCAAAGAATGAAGCATTCCTTGACTCAATAACCGTATTAACATGTATATCTTGAATCTCTAATTTATGAACCAGAAAACGATATGCACTACTATTGTTTGCATATCCAATGAATATACAATCAATAGTCTTGGGTCCTATCTTTACCTTCTTAGGTTTAGGGGCTTCCACTTTAGCAAGACACCCCCACACTTTTAAGAATTTGTAGGAAATCTGATGACCTTTCCACAATTTGTATGGTGTTTTAAGTGTCTTCTTGTTAGGAATCTTGTTGAGAATGTAATTGGCAGAAAGTAAAGCTTCCCCCCACAAATTCTGGGGTAAACCAGAACTTAACAACATATCATTCATCATCTCTTTTAGAGTTTCGTTTTTGCATTCCGCAATACCGTTTGATTGAGGTGAATAAGGAGCCATAGTTTGATGAATGATTCCATGTTCAGAACAAAAACCTTTAAAAGGTGATTCATATTCACCTCCTCTATCACTCCTTATAGCCTTAATCTTTTTGCTTAGTTGATTTTCAACTTCATTTTTATAGTGTTTGAACACTTCAATTGCCTCATCTTTACTTCTAAATAAGTAAACATAGCTATATCTAGTGCTATCATCAATAAAAGTAATGAAATACTTTTTACCACCTCTAGTTTGCATGTACTTAAGATCACATATATTTGTATGTATTAAGTCTAGAGGTTCAGTACTTCTTTCAATGGAATGAAAGGATGACCTGGTCAACTTGGATTCTACACAAATTTCACATTTATGGTGTGGGTCTATCTTTATCTTTGGTATATAGTCCAAATTAATTAATCTACGCAAAGTATCATAATTAATATGTCCTAATCTACCATGTCATACATGTGAAGACTCAATCAAGTAAACAGTAGATTCAACTTTATTGGAGCTCTTTGGCGCAATAGTAAAACAAGACATCCTAAAGAGCCCATCTTGATGATATCCCTTTCCCACGAATACACCATTCTTAGTTAGTACAAATTTATCAGAAACAAAGACTAACTTAAAGCCATTCTTGCTCAGAGCGACCCAGAAACCAAGTTCTTGCAAATGTTAGGCACATAGAGCACCTCATTCAGAGTTAGTTCCTTCCCAGAAGTCAACCTCATCACCACCTTTCCTTTGCCTTCAACCTTGGACGTAGAAGAGTTTCCCATAAAGAGTTGTTCTTCCTTTTCCACAGCATGATAAGTGGTGAACATCAACTTATTAGAGCATATGTGGCGAGTAGCACCAGTATCCACCCACCATTCCCTTTCATTTCCAATCATGAGACATTCAGAAACCACAGCAGATAGGTTCATGTCATTAACATTATCAAAAGCGTGTCCATTGTCACATTTACTTGATCTTTTTTACTTCTTGTACTTCTTTGGCTTGCGACATTCACTTGCCTTATGTCCAAATTTCCCACCCATTAGCACTTGCCCTTGAACTTAGTAGGTGTACTACTCTCTTCACCTTGATCTTTGTCTTGGCTTCCTCTTTCCCCTTAGCACTTTATCCTTCCACAATATTGGCCTTTGCCACCATGGGATCCTTACCTTTCTTCTCAGATAGGTAGTTATCTTTCTCTATCCTTAGACGGACAATCAGTTCTTCAAGATTCATATCTTTGCATTTATGCTTAAGATAGTTCTTAAAATCCTTCCAAGATGGTGGTAATTTCTCAATCATAGCAGCCACTTGGAAAGATTCTCCTAGGGTCATTCCTTCAAGAATGACATCATGGAGGATTACTTGAAGTTCTTGGACTTGGCTTATGACCGTCTTACTATCCGTCATTTTGAAATCAAAAATCATCAACTATGAATTTATTCATGCCAAAGCATCTTCACTCTTGTATTTCTTGTCCAACGAATCCCAAAGTTCCTTAGCGATCTTGAACACACTATACACATTGTATAATGAGTCACCCAACCCGTTAAGGACATAATTTTTACACAAGAAATCAACATGAAACCAAGCATCCTTGGCCCAAAACCTTCTCCTTGTCGGTTTCATTAGGACTTACATCGAGCCTTATCCCACGAAACCTTGCCAAGTTAAGGGGTGGTCGGATAGAAGAGCATCTTACGTTGTCGGTAACTTGAAATCGGTTCCATTGAACTTTTTCAGGGCTTCTCCCCATGATGAATGTAATGGGGAACAACAATAGGAAACGATGAATGGCCAGTGTAACGGTGGTGTTGCCATATTCAAAAATACAACCACACTTTGTTATTCCTTTAAACCAAAAAGAAAAGAAAATAGAAACAAATTACGTTGGGTAAAGAAAAAGAAGAAAAAGAAATATATCTTAAGTTGTTAGGAATATACAACTTAATTGTATTACTATTTACCAATTACCAAACTATACAAACCTTTTTGTCTTGTATGTGTCTTGTACTTCTTAGTTAAATCCGAGCCTAGTGTAGATACACTATGTTCTTAAGACAGATTTTTCCCCTCCGGGTTGCTTGAAGGTTGATGGGGAAACTCCCCCAAGATAGAACGGATTTCCTTCTATAGAAAGCTAGCACTTCAATTCTATAGAATCAGCGAACACAACTTAGTATTTATAGGTGAGTAGTGCCTCTTTGAAATAACATAGTGACTCTTGGGAAAAAGTAAGCAACTCTTTCAAAAGTCACATGTTTCGAAAAGACACACCATTTCGGCATGATGCACTGTTTCAAACCAGTGCACATTTCGAAAGGTCGCACCTTTTTGGCATAATGCACTATTTCGAACTAGTGCATCATTTTGAAAAAGTTTTTCTCACTTTGCGTACTGTTTCAAGAGAAACTCATTTCATCTCAAGTGGGGTAACTTGGGAGACAAATTACTCATTCATATCTCAAAGCATTTGTGCAAAGCAAATCCATTTTTCTTACAATTGTTACTCGCCGAACATGTACATCCACATGCCTCCACTTACATAATGGCTTTCGTGTGAGGGTTACCTGGTGTGCGGCATCCCGCTTAGGGTAGTTACGCACGGAGTGGTACATTATGTAAGGGGAGGCATGTGGATGTACATGTTCGGCGTTGGGTAGCGATTGTGGTAGCCAGGAAAACTAGGTAAAACATAGAGACGACGTATTATTAGGGACACTTGATAAATGTTACCGATATGTTATTTTTCCTTCTGTGTGGTTAGCAAGTTAAGTTTCAATTTATGATATGATTATCACAAATTGCTTTCTGGAGAGTGGGTTAAACTAATTATTCTTGCGAGAGAGGACCCACTCTGCGATAGAGCATGTATAAAGGTAAGTACTAGGATGCCATAAGTTATTTACTCATAGTTAGAAGCTAAGGTGCCTTTATGAAGGAACTAACTACCTTATGCTAAAGCCTTCGGTGGAGGAACTACCCGCCATATAAAGAATGAAACTTTAAGTATATCTAAATGGTTTTTCTAAGGCTACTCATACCAACATTATTTATAATGTTGACCCGATTTGCATGTTTGCTAATCGGGTGTGTTCTTATATGAACATAGTCGATCGGCTGGGCCGGGGTTAGGTGATGTTCGAGAAGGTGGTCTTTGCTTTCGTGATCGATGTTAGCTTTTATTTTTAATAAGATGTCGTTTCATTTTTCCTCAGAGATGTAGTGGAATTTGTTGGGGACATATGTTTAATTTATTTTTTTTCCGAATTCTTAAGTAAAGAAGTTTGTAACTTAATTTTTTATCACAAGTTTTATTAATGATGAGTGGATTGTTTTGGAGTACTTTATTATTTAGTTTTCCTCATGTGTTATTATTCATTAGGGTTATGATATACCTTTGCTGTTAGTGTGGTTAGTCGGTTCATGCATGCACCTAGCATGCCTCACTGGGAGGCAGCTATTCGAGTTCTAAGGTATTTGAATGGCTCTCCATGTCAAGGCCTGTTTGTATGCACGCGATCACACGATGTCATCTATTATTGGATACTTTGTCGCCGACCGGGTGGCATCATCTTGATCGTCGTTCTACTTCTGGGTATTGTACATTTGTTGGTGGCAATCTTGTTACATGGCGTACCAAGAAACAAAATGTTTTTGCGGTCTAGTCTTTGAAGTCGGTATAGAGTTATGGCTCATACAACTTGTGAGATGATGTGGTCGGGTTAATTCACTTCTTCCCCGAGATGGGTATTATTGTTCATTCTCATTATCGCGATGTTTTGTGATAATCAAGCTCCTATCTTTATTGCGAGTAATCTGGTATTTCATGAGCCGCACTAAGCATGTGGAGGTTAATTGTCACTTAATCGGGGACTTAGTTATGAGCAAAGGATAGTTACTCCTTTTGTGTGCTCTGGAGACTAGCTTGCGGATGTACTCACTAAGCCGCTACTCGCGTTAGCCGTTTCATTCTTTTTGTGTCAAGCTGGGCATTTGTGATCTCTATGCTCCAACTTTGGGGGCGGTTTAGAGTTCTTGTAAGCCGTCACAGAAGGGACACAAAGCGAGCCAGTGGAATCCATAGGATTGTGTGCGACTATGTGGTCAGGATCATTTTTAATGTATAGTCGAGCTTTAGATGCCAATAATCGACCGGACTACCCAATAATCCCATCCGTTACTCTCCCATCATTACTTCTCTATTCTCATAGTGTATTTCATTTTTTTTTTTCATATTTCTTCATATCCAGCAATACGGATGAAGATGGGGACTTTATATAAATCTTTTTTTAAAACTGAAAACGCTTTGTCTTCTTGCACTCTCTGGCACTTTAAGGTTTAGCCTACGGCGTTTGGCTTGCAGTTCTGGCGGTGTCGTTTGCAATCTCAAAGCGAAAAGAGCTCCAATTCCAGGTCCAAGGTTAGAACTGTTTTAGTTGTTTCTTTTTCTTTTGCATAAGAATATGGATTATTGTGATCAACTGGTCCTATACTTCCTATTCCCCTATGAATTTACAGATGGAATTGAAAGAAATGGGAAAGCTAGGGTACGATGTACATAAATTTTTTGAGAAGTTAATGCTAGCATGGTGGTAAGACTCTTACTTTGGTCTTTACTTATCAAATTTAAACAACAATTATTGCGGGAATAATTTGACACATTTATTTGGACAAGGGTATTGTTGCTGAAATCGTTGGTTTCTTGGAACACATGCTTTATGAATTTTCAATGAAATTTTGAGTTTTGTAATTTTCTTGCAAGGAAACAATCTTGATGACTATAAGAAGCTAGATTAGAAGCTTTGGAGAATGCCCCTGCAGAATATAAAGGCGACTTAAATGATTGGCGTCATTAATCCTTTGATGTACTGTACGTCCTTTGAATGATTGGCCTCAATAAATCATGTAATTTATCTTAATACTGTTGATATGTACTGTGGTGTAAGTAGCTTTTATGCATTCATTCAAATAGTAATTTATGGGGTTAAATTAGGCAATAGCTATTATATGCAATCTCACACCATAAAATATTCCATTGTCACTAACCTTTTAGTTACTTCTTTGTTGAGTGATCAATGTTCTCCCAGAAAGCAAGCATAACATTATTTTTTCTTATTTATTTATTTTTTTCCATTTTAGTGAGATATATGTTGGCTTATGGCAGGACATGAGGGAGCAAAATGATAAGCTAGATTATAAAGACACAGAGATTTCCCTTCAAGCATAGGCTTTATTGGTGTCATGATGAGCAGATGATTCTGAGCCAAACTTACCTCATCTAAAAGGTCCTCCATTAGAAGAACAATTCTTTTAAGAGTCCTTAAATCAGGTAAGTCATTTAATTAGTTTTGATGACGTTATATATAACTCTGTTACCACTCATAGCAGTGGGTTTAGTATCCAAATTAAACTTCATAAGTGCAATTGGGCTACATATATTCATGATGTTTTATGTTGGCTGGCTATTGCAAAGTGGGTAACAGCCAATTCAAATTTGGTTTAAGATTAAATGTGGATGTTGAGCAAGTTGTTCATGTATACATATATTTGATTTAGGTTTTAAGAGTATAAGCAGTTACATACACTACTAAAAAAAGGCTTTTAATGACAGCTAAATCATACGCTTGTGATGATGGCTTTTGGGTGAGAAAAAAACCATCATTACTGGGGGCGCCACAAAAAGTCTACCAAAACCGTCATTAACTTTATGATAGTTACTAGAAAGCTGTCTTAAAAGGTCATGCTCTAATGACATTTTTTTATCTGAAAATGTCATAATATGGGTGAGTTATTGTGTCACTTTCTCTCTACCCATCATGATTTCTTAGCAAAAATTGTCAAGAAATGACAGTATTTCTTGACTGATTTTCTTCAACCGTCATAACATTATCTTTTTTTCCCAAAAAAAATAATTTGAATTTTTCAATATATATATATATATCAACTTAACAAAACAGGGCTGTTTCCTGACTCACAGCTGGGATTCGTTTTGAGGGGGCATAAATTGACGGAAGGGACGAGTGACACGTTGACATCCCATCCCATGATGAGTTGGATTAGAAATTAATTGGATTTTTAATTGTGAAATTAAACAAACAGAACCCTTCGTTTCTTTGTGACTCTTTAATGGCGTTTCTACTTTCGTTCTCTCTCCCAGAAGTGCCGCCAAAGTGTGTGAGTAGGATTAGGAATTAATTTGGGATATTAATTGTGAAAATTGGAGGAAACCCATTATGTTCTCCCACAATTAGATTTAAAAAAAAAAAAAAAAAAAAAAAAAAAAACTTTTCCATTTTAGCCTTTTCCAAACTACCTCTCACTATGAATTCTTTCTCACCCTCCACGATTCTATTAAAAGGACTAAAAATTTTTGTCTCTGTGGATTGTTTGTTTCTTATCAACACTGTTTTGCTCTTTCTAATCCGTTTGTTTCATAAACTCGAAACTCAAAAAAATGTTATGGTAGGTAAATAAAAACTCATGCAGTTCTTATGTTTTGATGGGTTACCGAATTTGCTTGGATTCCTTCTTATTCCAGAATTGAAGTGTCGTTGAATTCGTGTATGAACTTCTTGAAGGTCCTCTAATAATCCCCTTCATTTCTATTTTGAGTTGACCTTTTATGAATTTTCGTTCTTTAGGATTGCAATCCATTACCTATGTCAATTGTTTTAAGATTTGAATTTGCAGAAATCCAAATCATGCATGCTTATTAATTTTCCTTATAGGTGTCCTAATAAATGTTTAGAAAAAGGGAAAAAAAGAGCAATCACTCCCTAAGATGATTATGTGATTGGAAGATGCTTTCGGTACATGAGTAAGTCATTCTTCATGTAGTTGCATCTGCTCATCCATTTGTTTTGCTAACTTCTAGCAATCGGCTAGGTAATGTGGGATGTAGCCTATCTTTTGCAACTCTGGAAAACTAAAGTACTTTTGCTCAACTAAATGGTTCATGGCTCACTTTGCAAATATGCAACAATTTTAAGCATAGCTTCCAAATGTACGCATTAGGTATTTTTTTATTATAATGAATTGCTTGGTTTTGAACATCAATGTTTACAATATTTAGTATCATTTTCCATCTCTTCTCTTTCATATTTAGTATCCATTCATTGTATGTTTCATGCCATAGTTTTTGCTAAACTCATAAAAATATACACTTTTAAAAATTGTTGAAGTCATGTGCCAAATTAATGTCTTGGGACAACAAGCTACACATAGGGAGGAGGATTAGATAAGTCAACCAGGTTGGATAGAACTAAATTTTGAAGTTGTGTATGGTAAAAGATGAAAATCTGCAATTTTTGCTATTATTGGCGAGGAATGTGGAAGGACAAGTGGGACTTGAGGGTGGCTACCCCAAAAAATGAAGCAATAAGTCAAGCTCTATTAACTGAAACCACCTTTCTCATATCCTTCTATTGCTACTACAGGTTAACCCCGAAATTGCTTATAAATGACAACAATGGTCTTTTAAATAGTTTTTGGTAAGTGTCATAATCGATTAGTGGAAACCTTATGTGCAAAGGCATCTGTTAAATATGATTTTATAAGTTGCACTGTTGGTCCTCCTTATGCTTTTGGAATGGGTTCGAGTAGCATCTTGATGAGGTCATTTGTTCATTCTTTAGCAGGTCATCAGTGCATGCTTAGAATTATTAGTACTTTGTTCAACTTGCCATAATTGAAGGGTTAGATCCCTTGAATAGGTAATTTCTCATGTGTGTTTCTCTAGCTGCATATCTTTTATTTTACTGCTTACATTGTTGCAATGCCTGTTCATAGTTACACCTTAATAAAATGAAAATTATATTTTCTCTACATTGCCAGGGTTCAACAAGTTCTACAACCATGGCGTAAGCATATTTGAGGGCATTGGCCTTTATTATGTAAAAGGTTAGACAATCCATGGTTTTGATTTCGGGATGGATTTTGTGATTTCTTCCGCATTATCTGTAAAAAATTTTACTGATTTTGGTTCTATAAAATGTTGGTCTATGGAACCATCGAGCGAATGAAGCTCTGGTATCTCACCAGCAAGCTTGAACGACATGTGGGCATCGTGTGGGAAGAGAGCCAAATGACTTGGTGAAGTCGTTTGAGAAAAGCGTTGAGCGGTCTACGCACACCGTTTGGAAGTAATGTTGCTGGTTTTACCTCCCAACGACCTGATGGTGTCGTTTGAAGTTAGAGTTCAAACTTTTTGAATTTAACAGGTTTGTCGATATTTCAGCCTAAAGCCCATATTTCTCACTTTTTTCTATCTGTACCTATATAAAGGAAATAGATTAGGGTTTTGAGACAACTTTTGAGAGATTCATTTCTTGGGTATTGTGGGAGCTCTATTGAGCTAGGGTTTGAGTGAGGCCTCTTGTTCTTGATTCTTTATATCTCTTGTAAACTCTCCAATCTTTGCTATAAAGGAAACTCGGCTCTTGTGTGGATGTAGGTAACATTTACCGAACCACCTAAATCGTTGTGTCTCTTTGCATTATTTACTTCCTTATTTATTGTTTGCTTGTTATGGGTGATGATAAATTAGTAGTTTTGCTTGTTTGAGTTTGTTGTGATAACTACCAAAGTCTTGGGTGGGTGATTTCTTTGGTGTGAACTCCAAGTTGAAATCATTTGGGATAGAAAGTAGCTAGATTGAGGTGTGACTTTCTAGTGAAATCTCCTAACAAGTGGTATCAGAGCTTGGTTTGAATCATTGGAACAAGGTGTGTGAGGAAAGACTCCACCTTTAGCATTGAGAGCTAGGTGTTTGAAGAAATTCCTCTGAGAGAATCTCCACCATTGTGTTGGTTCAAGTAAAAGTCATGACAACCGAAAAGGAAAGCTACAAGATAGAGAAGTTTGACGGAACAAACTTCGGCTATTGGAAGATGCAAATCGAGGACGTACTCTATCAAAAAGATTTGATGGAAACATTGATAAGTGAGAAGCCCGATGAGATTCTGCAAGACAAATGGGATTTGCAAGATAGAAAGATCGGCATTGGCCACAATCCGATTGAGTCTCTCGAAGTCGGTAGCCTTCAATATTAAAACCGAGAAGACGGTGAAGTCTCTCATGGAGTCACTTACTACAATGTATGAACAACCCTCGGCCACGAACAAAGTCTATTTGATCACCAAGCTATTTAGTATGAGAATGTCGGAGGGGACCTCCTTCAAGGATCACCTAAATGAATTCAACCAAACTAAGGACCAATTGGAGTTGGTAGAGATTACATTTAGTGATGAGGTGCTAGCTTTGGCGATACTTGGACAATTGCCTCCAAGTTGGAAGGCGACTATGGTGGCTATTAGTAGCTCTGCGGGAATGACCAAGTTGAAGTTTGAGCACGTTGTTTGTATGGTACTAACCGAGGAAATCTGGAGACAGGATTGTCCTTCATCTTTGGGGTCAACTTCAGGGTCGGCATTGAGCACTGAAAGTAGGGAAATAAATTCAAACAGGAGTCGTAGTAAGAAAAAATGGAGGGGAGATCGAAATCTCAAGCCCCTCGATTGCAAAGCGTTGAACCCAATCCTCGAGACATAAGTGAAGTTGTATGTTACAATTGTGGTAAGCATGGCCACTATAGTAACAATTGCCCAGCACCAAGAAACAACAACAACATTAATAAGAACAAGAAAAAGAATCAAGAAGCTAATGTTGTTGAGATGGTAGATGATGCTTTGATATGTTCGATGGAGCACAAGAAGGAGTCTTGGGTACTTGATTCCGGCGCATCTTTCCATGCTACCTCATATCGAGAGTTCCTTGAGAACTACACCAAAGGTGACCTTGGAACGGTCTTTCTCGGTGATGACCAACCTTGTGACATTGTCGGCAAGGGTGACGTGCATGTCAAGATGAATGGCTCGTCATGGTTATTAAGGGACGTTAGACACGTTCCGGATTTGAAGAAGAATTTGATTTCTGTGGGGTAATTGGCAAGTGAAGGATTTGTTACAGTCTTTACCGGTGATACTTGGAAGGTCTCGAAGGGTTCAATGGTTGTTGCAAATGGTAAGAAAGATGGTACTCTCTACATGACTGCACATGGTTGTGAGTCGATTGCCATGGCACATGACAAAGAGGATCCGAATGTTTGGCACCGCAGACTTTGATAAGGTTATATACTAAAAGCATTACTTTTGTATTAACTCTAATACTTTATTTTTTGAATGAGAATCATATGGGCAAATGTTATGTATATTAGTTATATGCATGTGTCTAATACTTTATGTTGTAGATGATATGGTGTGAACACACAGAAGATCATATAATCAGTACCTTATAAAGTATAAGTAATCGTTCACAACCTAGATGGATTTGGACAAACTATTAGTACGGTTGTAGTATAATCTGGTATTAGTCTATCTTGGCTATAGGATTACACTAGTACACTTTGTGTGTATTGAACAGGACCAAGTGAGGTTGTTTCTCCTTATACTAACTATATAAGAGAACAAACGCCTCTGTTATTATGGATGTTTGTCCTCCTAATCCGGATATAATAACGGGAACTTACATGCATTGTACATTGCTTTAAATCATCAATGAGTGAGATTCATATATGAATCAACAAACTCGATGGATTGGGTAATGACATTGTATGTAAGGTGTGCTGTTGATTATAGAAGGAATCCGTGTCCCGCAAGAAGTCGGGTTGGTGATGTCCCCTTGAGGAGCTCAAAAAGATTGTCATGCAAACCCTGCAGGTGGATTTATTCCGACATGACAATGAGGTTGAGTGGTACTACTCAAGGACATAAGAAGTTGATTAATGTAGTTGTCAGAAACTTGACTTAATCAACGGACATTCGATATCTTAAACACGGGGAGATCAATGAGTATATAATATGGAGCCCATAAATGCTGACATGTAATTTGGGATTAGGGCGGTAGTGCAACAATGGCCTTTAGTGGAATAAGTCATTTGTTGACGGACTTGGGCCGTGTGTTCTGGGTGAACATGGGAAGCTCAAGCCCGTCAGGAGGCCCAAACCTATTTTCTCCTCATGGTCCCTGTTGTAGCCTATAAATAGAATAATCTCTCTCTGGCCGAAATTCACTATTCATCTGAACAGAAAAAAAGGCAAGGAAAGATAGATCCAAAATTGGATCTAGCTTTGTGAGAAAGAAGGGGATTGGTAGATCGTTGTCCACACAACGTCCAATCTATTCTAAAGGAATACAATAGAAGATCAAGGGGTTGATTGTTGATTCGGATTCATAAAGCTTGGATTCTCAGAGTTATCAAAACCAGATCTAAAAGGTATGTTCTCTATCCAAATCGTGAGAACCCATTAATTCCGCTGTGCGTGGTTCTCGCGGTTTGTAGAAATATTGGTTATTAAAATAACGGTTCCTACATTGGTCACATGAGTGAGAAAGGAATGAAAATCCTTCACTCTTTTGGTAAACTCCCAAAGTTACAGTCGACTGAAATTGACTTCTATGAGAACTGTGTATTTGGAAAGCAGTAGCGGGTGAGTTTTCAAAGAATGGGTCAGACTCCGGAAGCTAGAAGGCTTGAGTTGATCCATACAGATGTCTGGGGGCCAGCTAATGTCTCTTCACTTAGCGGAAAGTTATATTTTGTGACTTTCATTGATGACCATACTAGGAAGGTGTGGATCTATTTCTTGAGACACAAGTCAGAAGTATTTGAAGTGTTCAAGACTTGGAAGGTCATAGTTGAGAATGAGACAGGCTTGAAAGTAAAGAAGCTGAGATCCAACAATGGTGGAGAGTATGAGGATTCAGGTTTTAAGAAGTATTGTGGTGACAATGGCATCAAGATGGAAAAGACTTTGCCAGGGACACCTCAGTAGAATGGGGTTGTAGAGCGGATGAATAGAACACTGACAGAGAGAGCTAGGTGTATGCATACATTAGCAGGCTTGCCCAAGAAGTTCTGGGCAGAAATTGTTAGCACAGTAGCTTACCTGATCAATAGAGGACCATCAGTACCTTTGGATTTTAAGATTCCAGAGGAAGTATGGAGCGGGAAGGATGTGAACCTTTCCCATTTGAAGGTGTTTGGTTGTGTGTCCTATGTCCACATTAGTGACCAAGCTAGAAGCAAGCTTGATGCTAAGTCACTAAAGTGCACCTTCATCGGCTATGGCGGTGATGATTTTGGGTATCGCTTTTGGGATGATCAAAATCGGAAAATCATTCGTAGTAGAGATGTTGTGTTTAATGAAGAGGTGATGTACAAGGACAGATATGAAGCACAAACCAAGGAATCGGGTACAAAGAGCGTCACAGAGTATGTTGAGTTGGAAGACTTTGATGTAAGTCGTGGTATAGTGGGAACCCCACAGTCAGAGGATGACAGTAGTAGTGACTCAGAGAATAATGAGGATACTACACCACCGAGTCCATCTCCACCTCGTGCCCCAAGGAAGACATCTAGGCCACATGTACCGAGTACGAGATATCCGCCTTCCACTTATGTGAATTACTTGCTACTTACTGATGGTGGCGAGCCTTAATGCTATGATGAAGCATTGGAGGCGAGTGATGCAAGCAAGTGGGAGCTTGCTATACAAGATGAGATGAAGTCCCTCATCTCTAATGGCATGTGGGAGTTAGCCAAACTACCCATGGGCAAGAAGGCTCTACAGAACAAATGGGTGTTTAGAGTCAAAGAGGAACATGATGGTTCCCAGAGATACAAAGCGAGGCTAGTAGTCAAGGGTTTTCAGCAGAAAGCAGACGTTGACTTCACAAAGATATTCTCCCCAGTGGTGAAACTGAATACTATTCGGTCAGTGTTGAGTATTGTTGTAGCGGAAGATTTGTATCTTGAGCAGTTGGATGTTAAAACTGCATTCCTCCATGGTGACCTCGTTGAGGAAATTTACATGCAGCAACCACAGGGTTTCATCAAGAAGGGTAAAGAGAATATGGTATGCAGGCTCATAAAGAGCTTGTATGGTTTGAAACAAGCCCCTAGGTAGTTGTACAAGAAATTTGATAACTTCATGCAAGGAAATGGCTACTCTAAGTGCAACACTGACCATTGTTGCTACTTCAAGAGGTTCGACTCCAGCTACGTCATCTTATTGCTATATGTTGATGATATGTTAGTAGCGAGTTTTGATATGTCAGAAATTGGGAGATTGAAAGAGAAGTTGGCAAGTGAGTTCTCTATGAAGGACTTAGGTGCAGCGAAACAGATTCTAGGGATGAGGATCATAAGAGATTGGCAGAAAGGTATTCTGGAGTTGTCTCAGGCTGAATATGTTGAGAAGGTATTGAAGAGGTTCAACATGGGTGGTGCGAAACCAGTTTGCACACCTTTGGCAGTCCACTTCAAGCTGTCCAAGGAACACTCTCCCAAGAATATTGAGAAAAGAAATTTCATGGCTAAGGTACCATACTCCTCTGCCATTGGAAGTCTTATGTATGCCATGGTTTGCACGCATCCGGATATAGCCCAAGCAGTGGGAGCTGTCAGTAGATTTATGTCTAATCCTGGCAAGCAACATTGGGAAGCCGTGAACTGGATATTGAGATATCTGAGAGGTACTACTGAGAAATGCCTATGTTATGGAAGGGGTGTTGTGAACTTATAAGGGTATGTGGATGCCGACTTTGCAGGTGAAGTAGATCGTAGAAAAAGCACTACTGGTTATGTCTTTACAGTAGGTGCTACTGCAGTGAGTTGGATTTCGATTCTGAAAGATTGTTGCTTTGTCTACCACGAAGGCGAGTATGTGGTCATTCTGAGAGGCAAGCAAAGAGATGATCCGGTTCTGAGGATTGATGGAAGAGCTTAGGATGAAGCAAGAGAGGAGTGTGTTACACAGTGACAGTCAGAGTGCTATATATCTTGCTAAGAATTCCGCCTTTCATTCTAGGATCAAGCACATTGGTCTCCGGTATCATTTTATCCGATATCTGTTGGAGGATGATGTTTTGGCACTTGAGAAGATCCAAGGGAGTGAGAATCCGGTGGATATGTTGACCAAGACCGTGCCTACTGAGAAGTTGAAGTTGTGTTCAACTTCAGTGTCTCTTTGATTGAAGACCATGATGGATGAGTCGAGTGTTTCTTTAGTAAATTGGAATTGGATGGAGTTGTTACAATTGAGATGTGATGTGCATGTAGAATCTCAAAAGTTCCAAGTGGGAGATTGTTGGTATGTGGAACCGTCGAGCAAATGAAGCTCTGGTATCTCACTAGCAAGCTTGAACAACATGTGGGCATCGTGTGGGAAGAGAGCCAAACGACTTGGTGAAGTCGTTTGAGAAAAAGCGTTGAGCGGTCTACGCACACCATTTGGAAGTAATGTTGATGGTTTTACCTCCCAACAACCTGATGGTGTCGTTTGAAGTTAGAGTTCTGAAATTTTTTGGAATTTCGACAGTTTGTCGATATTTCGGCCCAAAGCCCATATTCATTTCTTGGGTATTGTGGGAGCTCTATTGAGATAGGGTTTGAGTGAGACCTCTTGTTCTTGATTCTAGATATCTCTTGTAAACTCTCCAATCTTTGCTATAAATGAAACTCGGCTCTTGTGTGGATGTAGGTAATGTTTATCGAACCACCTAAATCTTTGTGTCTCTTTGCATTATTTATTTCCTTATTTATTGTTTGCTTGTTATGGGTGATGATAAATTAGTGGTTTTGCTTGTTTGAGTTTGTTGTGATAACTACCAAAGTCTTGGGTGGGTGATTTATTTGGTGTGAGCTCCAAGTTGAAATCATTTGAGATAGAAAATAGCTAGATCGAGGTGTGACTTTCTAGTAAAATCTCCCAACATAAAAGTATACTGATTATTGTGCTAAATCATCATATTCAGTCGATTTTAGATATACACGCCCTAAGATGAGATGATGGGAAATTTTTTGTTATAAATGTGTTTGTTGTCTCCGTCTCTTTCCCACTTTCTTTTTAATAACCAGTTTTCCATACAAAATATCTGTCATTCCAGGTGGCTTTGATAAACGCCTCAGAGAGAATGTGCATTATCTGGAGGAACTGAAAAGCTTAGCAGAAAGGGAAGGAGTCTCCGACCGGGTTAACTTCATTACATCCTGTTCCACAGCAGAAAGAAATGCACTGCTCTCTCAATGTTTATGTGTTTTATACACTCCGAAGGTGGATAGAATTTAATTTTGTCCTTTTATTTGGTAAGGTCCAAAATGTGTTCAAAATACAGGAATATAACTTTTTCCTGATGTAGGATGAGCACTTTGGCATGGTTCCCTTGGAAGCAATGGCAGCTCAGAAGCTTGTTATTGCGTGCAACAGTGGTGGCCCTGTTAAAGACTGTTAAGGATTGCGTCACCGGGTTTCTTTCTGATCCCACCCTTCAAGATTTCTCACTTGCTATGGCAAAGCTTATTAAGGATCCCAGTGTAGCAGATAAGATGGGTAGAGAAGCACGATAGCATGTCAGTGAGTCTTTCTCCACCAAAATTTTTGGCCAATGACTTAACCAATATCTGATTAATGTCGTAAGGAGAAAGAGAGTGAGAAGACAAACACAAACAGAATGAAGATTTTATTTACCAAAATTTGCAGGATGCAGTACTTTAAAAATGAGTGGAGGTTGCATTTTTGTATCGAGACATGGCAGAATAAGAAAATACTGCTGTAATTTTTTTGAGTTGCTGACAAAGGTATAGTTTCAAATTTCAAATCCACTAATCCACCAGCTAACTTAACCCACCTATATTAACAATCAGCTAATTAGATAGAATGTTGATTTCATTTCACATATTTTGTTAATTACAAGAAATTTGCAGGCCGATACGAGTGAGGCACGTCAATTCAATGCAATAGAAGCGATAAAACAACAATAAGTGTGGTGGAAGCATGTTGCCAACAATAACAATGTATGAAATTGACAAACAATCAAACCCCTAACAACAAAAGTAGTTAATCAATTAAATTACTTACCAGGGTAATCAAATAACGGGAAATAATAGAAGAGTTCGACCAAAGGTTTTAAGTTCGGCAATGCCTATAACAGGAAATAATAGAAGAAGAGTTCGACCAAAGATTTTAAGTTCGGCAATGCCTACGTCAACTAAAAGAGAATCAATTCCAATCACTAACTCATAGTTTTACTATTAAGATTGATTTATAGAGTGAAAGTACAATTGACAATGTGACAAAAAAAAGTGTAATCTATACAGATGCTGCTAGCACAATCAATCTTAATAGTAAAACTATGAGTTAGTGAGTGAGATTAAGTGTAATCTATACAGATGCTGCTAGCACAATCAATCTTAATAGTAAAACTATGAGTTAGTGAGTGAGATTAAGTGTAATTTGTATTGTATTATGTGATTTTTTGTTTTTTATGCTTTGGTAAGATTTGAATGTATCTGTAGTCTGTGAAAAGCTGTCAAAATTATATGTATTTTACCATCACATAGACCAATTGTTGGAACAATGGAGAGTATCTACACTTTTCAAGTACCGTAGAAATGTTTCGGGCATTCTAATCTCAGAATTGGTGTTGTCCAATGCTAGCATATTTATCACCATTACTTTCACAGTCACAAGTTCATCATTCAAACTTAAGAGAGCAACTTCAAACTAAAGTTGTGAAAGAAACCTAGGTACATGTATATTGTGAACAGGAAAGAAAGGTTTCCTTTTACGTGAAGGAAGTTGGGGTATGCATATAATTTTGATTATTCGTTTTTTTTATGACAGCCAACTGTTCAAGCAATGGTGAGGGAGGATCTTCGCCCTCTAACTATTAATGAAACCATGGTGCGTATATCTTCTTCCACGATAAAAAAAAAGTTTTTATATTTTTCGTTACTGCATGTCTTATTTATATTGGATAAAAAGGGTATATAAGACTCCATGAGCATGTTGCTGTCATAATATACATATATAGAAAATTGTATTTTGCTAGCCAACTTTGGGACCAAACAGTCGGATTCCCAGGATTCCCATAGTGAAAGCGTATAACATCTATCTAAAGTTTTTTAGCTACTTTTGCTTCTTTTTATGCTAAAGACGCTTCTTATTCCGATGATATCATATCCTGTACACTCTCCTGTATTTTTTTTGGACCAAACAGTTGGATTCCCACATTGATAGAGTATAGCATCTGTTTAAACTTTGTTAACTACTTTCGATTCTTTTTTGCTAAACACACTTTGTGTTATTTGCAAGTCTTATTCCAGTTATATCTTAACTAATCTACATCACTGAATAATTTTTTTGTTAGCGCATTAATTAGACTTTTCATTGAGTTGCCTACTTATAGAATGATTTAGTTTGATGGTTTTGATGGTTATAGAATGATTTAGTTTGTGTTGGATTTAAGCAATAAGAAATGTTTTATTTGGAGTATACAATTAGGCATGCACCAACAGCTTCGACAATGCACAAATTTGAGACTCTATATGATGCAACTAAGAAAAATCTGTGTGGCCTTTTTGGAAGTAGAAATTTCATTGTTGGCTTATATTTCATTATCACTATGCAGTATGGTTCCCTGAGCTAATGGACATTATGATGTCTTGGTTGTTGGTGCCGAAGAAAAAACAAGTTTACACAATATTACAAGTTTACACCATATTACTATTTCATGACGAAGAAGTAATTTGCTGGGGGTTTGATATTTGTTATTTGGTTGAACCACTTTGTGATATCAATTATTTTGAATGCACAAGAGAGAGTGGGAGGAACTGAGACGCAGCCACAGCACTTCGCGGATTTGATGCAATGTGTCACAATGAGTGGGCTGATGGATCTGAAACAAACGGGGAATTTCTTAACATGGAACAATAAACGGGAATAGAGAACATGGCGAAAACTGGATAGGGTGATGGTGAATGATGAGTGGGTGAGTGAGTATACAGACACCGAGGCACACTACAAGAGCCCCAGGGCAATTTCAGACCATTCATCTATTGTAGTGGCGTCAACTAAGAGTACAGGGAGATACAAAATATCCTTCAGGTTCTTCAACTACTGGATACAACAAGAGGGATACACAGAGACCGTACAGGCAGCATGGAATACCCCAGTAGTTGGCAACCCAATGTTCACATTCATGCAGAAATTGAAACACACTAAGGAGGCTTTGATAAAGTGGAATAGAGACAGTGGTCGGGTAGCAACAGAGAAAGTGGAGGCAGAGAAGGCGTTAGCAGAAATTCAGGAGTTGTTACAAGCCCAACCGCTTAACCATGGGTACAAAGTCCGTGAGAAGGTTCTCAAGGCTAAGTTTGTCAAAGCAGCGTCACCGAGAGGAGTCGAGAGCAAACAGAAATCGAGGGATCAGGTGGTGACGTTAGGGGACAACAACACGAAGTACTCTTCAACTCTATCAAAGTGAGAAACATGACAAATAAGATAAATTGTCTCAAGGATGGGCAAGGAAAAGTATATGAAGAACTGGCTGACATTGGAAAGGAATGTGTCAAGTACTACAAAGAGCTGTACAGTCCGGATTTCCTAGAGACGCTGGATTTTACAGAGCTGGAAGATACATAGGTAGAACCACTGGATGGGAATATTCAGAATATGATGATAAGGGAGGTTACACGGGATGAAATTATTGAGTGCCTGGCTAACATAGAGGATGACAAAGCACCGGGCAGTGATGGGTTCTCTGCAGTGTTTTTCAAAGCAGGATGGAGGATAGTGGGGGATGATTTTGTAAAGGCTATAAAGAATTTTTTCCGATCAGGCAAGATGTTACAGGAAGTGAATGCCACATGCATAACTTTAATACCGAAAATGCTTACTCCTACTTCTTTAGGGGATTACCGGCCCATTGCATGTTGTAATGTGATCTACAAGTGTATTACCAAGATACTCACATGTAGAATGAAAAGCTTTATGCCACAGGTTATATCTCTCAATCAATCTGCATTTATAGCGGGGCGAAGCATTCAGGACAATGTGCTACTATCACATGAGTTGTTACACAACTACCATAGAGATAAGGGACCCCCGAGATGTGAAAGGAAGATTGATTTAAGAAAGGCATATGACATTGTCAGATGGGAAGCAGTGAGTTACGCTCTGACCAGAATTGGGGTTCCTCCAGTGTTTGTTAATTGGATACAACGATGCATTGAAACACCGAGCTATAGCATTATGATTAATGGAACACCGTTTGGGTATTTCAGAGGCAGGAGAGGGATCAGGCAAGGGGATCCCATGTCACCGCATTTGTTTGTACTGGTTATGGATTTTCTCACCCAGCTGATTCACAGAAGAGTACTACAAGGGAGATACCGGCTACATCCCAAGTGCGTTAATCCAGAGGTGACTCATTTATCATTTGCGGATGACCTCATTGCCTTTATGAATGGGGAATTGAACACAGTTTGTGCCCTCAAAGATTCTCTACACAGCTTACGCAAATGCTCGGGTCTACAAGTAAATTTTCAAAAGAGCCAAATGTTTTACGCGAGAGTAGAGGAGAAAGTTGTCCAACAAATGGAGGCGCTCATCAATTTTCCGAGAGGAATGTTGCCAGTTAAGTATCTCGGACTGCCCTTGATAACCACTCGTCTGAGAGCAAGAGACTGTACGTCACTGATAGAGAAAGTAAGACAGAGGATTCAGGCATGGAGAGGGAGAGCATTGCCCTATGCAGGACGGCTTCAACTCCTTAAAGCAGTATTGAATGGCATGAGTGTCTACTGGACATCTTCTTTCATTCTTCCTCAAAAGACTATCGAAACTATTAACCAACTCTGTCGGAATTTCCTTTGGAATGGGCCGGAGTGTGCCACATCACATGCTCTCATTGGGTGGGATACCATATGTTTCCCATATGAAGAAGGGGGGCCCGGGATTCGAAGTTTGAAATCACTGAACGTAGCGGCAAATCTGAAACATCTCTGGAAGTTGGTTAGCTCGAGTGACACCTTATGGACTAAGTGGGTAACTAAGAATTTGATCAGAGCGAGGAATTTTTGGCAGATAAATATTCCTAATGACTGCTCCTGGGTTTGGCGGAACTTGCTGAAGCATAGGACAGAGGCCCAGAACATAGTCCAACACCAAATTGGAGATGGAAGAGGAACTCAGGTATGGATGGATCCTTGGCACCCAGATGGTATCTTAAAAGACCGGTTTTCACTAGCTTTCATACATGACTCAACGTGTAGGCTGAATGCATGCATGAGTAATCTTATAGAAGATGGACAGTGGTGCATTCCCATGCACGTCAGAAATCAGATGCCAGACATTGTTGCTTTCATAGAAGAGGAGCTCAAGGTTGGGCATAGGCCTGATCGAGTGATATGGACAGCCACCCAGAGAGGGGACTACAAACTCCGGGAGACATATGATAGAATCAGGGCAGTCAAAAATCCAGTATCTTGGAATCACTTGGTCTGGTTCTCGAATCGGATATCGAGACACTCCTTCATTGCCTGGCTCACATTCTAGGGAGGGCTGAAGACAACTAGCAAGTTGAAAGAGTGGGGGTAGTAACCCGATGACACTATGTCTTTGTGTTGGAGGAGAAACTGAAGTACACATGTTTTTGAGTGCACTTACGCCGCAGTTCATTTGGCAAAGATATGTTACAACGTCGCAAGCAACAACAAGGCACAAAGTGCGAACTGGTTGGAAGAAGTGGAATGGGTGATCATGAAAATGAAAGGGAAAGGCATTCAACAGGATGCGCTTCGACTGATGTTTAATGGCTTCATCTATCATGTGTGGCAAGAGAGGAATAGAAGGATCTTTCAACACAAAAATCAGATTGCCGTCTAGGTGAGTTCATTGATCATTCATGATGTAGCGACCAAACTTTCTTCTCTCAAAACAGTAATGGATGAAGGTCCCGAAAGAGACAGGGTTATGTCAATATGGAATGTAATGGTGGAAGCAAGGCCGAGGATATAGCTCGATTTTGTGCATGGGAGAAGCCAAATATGGGAACGTACTGCCTCAATACTGATGGAACACTCCAGGGAGAACAAGGGGGATGGGCGGCTGTGATAAGAGACAGAGAAGGAGTCATTAGAAGTAACGCGCGGGGAAGTCGAATATCGACGATCGACCTCATTGGGTTCTGAGGGTTAGCGAGAGAATTCAGCTGGCGGTGGAGAGAAGATGTTTAAATGTTAGAGCCCAGACGGACTGAACAACAGTAACATCTTATATGAGGGAGCAGGCCCATTACCCATGGCGAGCCCATTATCTTATGGGTGAAATCCACCGATTGAAAGCCCAACTTGAGAGTTTCACACTCAAACATGTATTTCGGGAAGCCAACAAATTAGCCGATATATTGGCTAGTAATATCCCGACAGCCAATTATGTAGTAATTACCCCTAGTTCATTTTCTGAAGATGTAAAGAAAATTGTATTCGATGATGCCACGGGCAAAAGATATGTAAGAGTATAAGCTATGTAACCAAGCTAGTTTTAATTTTAATAAAATAGGGGTAAGGGACCTCTCAAAAACCCTGCTTGCCTTTCAAAAAAAAAAGATATCAATTATTTTGAAACTGAGATTTTAACAAATCAAGCTTCAATAGATGGCATAGATCTAACATAGTTTTACACACAATATCTAACTTGAGAATTGAAGTAAGTTCATGTGTTCAATGCATCAGCCTGCTTTTGTTAAAATGTAAGTTTGGTCAAGACTCCACTTCATTATCAGTTACCATAGAAAGTTATGACATGTTGAGTCTTCGGAGATACATTAATTCATGATGACTTCAAGAATGTCGTCCATTTGCAATTTTGCAACACAATACCATGCCAAGAAATATTCAATTCTATTACGCCAATACAATAACATCATAGCCTTTTTTTTTTTGTGAAGATAAATTTTTATTAACATAATCTTTCAAAGCTTACACCTCTGAAATCATAATTCAAAGATTCATGAAGAAAGGAGGGTTGTCTAAGCCACCAAAATGAACAAGTTGAGGGGACAATAGTGGTTAGAACATGTTGCTCTTGAGGTCGAGATGGGGTAGGATTCAGCCACCATTGTGCATCTGATGCAGTTGTTGATGCATGACCAGCCAGCGAAGTCCGCAACCTTATTAGCTTCTCTATAATTCCAACAAATGGAATATATATAATGGTATCCTTTTCAACAACTTCTTAATATTATCAAGGATTACTGAGATTTCCATTGGGCATTTCTCACTTTGAGAGGACACCAGATGAAGGAGAGCACTAGAGTCCAATTCGATAACAATGATAGTAGCTAATGATAATACAATGATTGCCATGAATATCTCCACAGTCCTCAAATGGAACGGAAAACAAAAATAGATCCATTGTGATAATTGATAAACTATTATTGTAAATGCAAAATTGAATGTATTACGTACAAATAAGAATAACGTTAACACACTATCGAAATGATGCATCTTTATGAAATCCGTGCCAAAGGCACGGGCATTAACTAGTATATATACATACACACCTATAGATAATTTATAGTAGAAATCATTTAAACCTATAAACAGTGAACTCCATTGTAGAAACTTTAACCATAACATAATCCATATAAAATTCAAAAACTTTCTCAATTATATAATCTCTTATGCAAAAAGTTGTATGTTAATTATATAATTTACATGGTCCAATAAACTCTCATAAACTAATTAAATTTAAACACATCATACAAATATTCTAATAAACTATATATCCATCTAAATGAGTCTTCTGCCAAGCTCTGATTCTTTCATAAATCCTTCTTTATTGTTTTTTAGCACTATCTAGAAGTTCATTTAACTTTCATAGGTTTGCATGGAAGTTGACCAAAAAATATGAGTTAAATGATGTTGCCTCTTCGAAGCAATATCTAGATTCTTTTGCGTTACAGATTCTACCGTTTATAGACGGAGTGGTTTGGGAAAACATAATATTTCTTTATGCCATTTTGACACATTTACATGCAGTAGTTCCATTCTTATTCATTAAGAAAAAAATAAAGGGGTATTTAGGTTTTGGTCATATTTATAGTAGTGATATTAGGCTTTGATACATTTATAGTTGGAAATTATACTTTAGTCTAACTTTTGGTAGTCAAACTCGTTGACTGTCTTGTATTTTGCTTAATACCTAGAATACCCTTACACGTGTGTCTCACACATTTGATTAATTTTAGGACCAAAGCCTAATATCGCTACTATAAATAGGACCAAAGCCTAAATATCCCAAAAAATCCCATAATGAATTCACAATTACCTGGAGCAACATAACCAATGTATCCTTTGATTGCAAATGAGCTGATTTGGCTTTGAGAAGAATCATCACCAGTAATCGAAAACATCTTTGCTATTCCAAAATCAGCTACATGAGCAGTGATGTCATCATCGAGAAGAACATTGCATGGCTTTATGTCACAATGGACAATCTCTAGTTCATAATAGTGGTGAAGATAATCAAGTGCAGAAGCAACATCGATGGCTATATTAAGTCTTTGTTTGAAACTTAAATTTCTTAGCTGAAGTTGGTGCTCATCAGTCTTTGGATGTATCCACTCCTCTAAACTCCCGTTAAGCATGTACTCAAAAACTAGAGCTCTGAAATCATTCTCCTGAAAGTCCACACTTGAGCAAGCTGTTATGATTTTGAGAAGATTTCGATGGTGGAGATTTCTCAAAGCTTTGGATTCGGCTAGGAAACTCTTTGAAGCTCCTTCTCGTTGAAGATTTAGGACCTTCACAGCAACAGTTTTGTTCATGTCTTGGATAACACCTCTAAACATAGAGCCATAACTCCTAACACCAATCAAATTGTCCACAGAGAATCCATTCGTGGCTTTAAAGGGCTCTCCATCAGAGATCCTTTCATAAAAAAGCTAGTTGAACGATGTTTCTGTTGAAGATCGATGGTTCATTTTTCGCCTTTGTTCTTCGCCAGCATACAAGAAAAGCACACGATAATAGAAGAAGACATGCTCCCAACAATGACAGACACAACCACTTTAACAGGGAAGGAAGTTTTCTTTTTCTTTTTGAAGGGAGCTCCAATTGTACTATTCCTCCGCACAAGGTCTTGTTTCCAACAAGTGAAATTGCACTTGCATTAGCGCTCGCAAATACCCCTTTAGTTGGAACTCGTCCCTCAAGCTGGTTGGAGGACAAATTTAGGTTTAAAAGAGGGAATTGCTCTAAATATTCTGGAATCTCACCCAACAATATGTTACAAGAAATATCAAATTTTTCTAGACCTCTTAAACCACTCAATGACTTGGGTAAATCTCTTTCAAAGATGTTGTTGGCCAAGTAAAGGGCTCTAAGGTTCAAGTAATAACCAAGCGATTCTGGAATTTGACCTGATAATTTGTTTCCATAAACTGACAGCACTAGAAGATCAGTTAAATTATATATCTGTGGTGGCAATGAACCAATAAGAAAATTCTCATGCAAGAAAAGAGCAATCGAAAGGGAAGAATCAAAATTAATCTCTTTTGTCTGTCTGAAATTAGGGATATTTAGGCTTTGGTCTTATTTATAGTAGTGATATTAGGCTTTGGTCCTAAAATTAATCAAACGTGTGAGACGCATGTGTAAGGGTATTCTAGATATTAAGCAAAATACAAGATAGTCAATGAGTTTTACTACCAAAAGTTGGACTATAGTCTAATTTCCAACTATAAAAGTATCAAAGCCTAATATTGCTACTATAAATAGAACCAAAACCTAAATATTCCAAAAATTATTCAAATCGGAAATTTGTAACCCCTTCGAATGTAGTCAACAAATTAAGAATTGTGTACCATTCATTTTCATGATTCTTGATACTATATTTGGCAAGTTTATGAAATTCTTAGTATTTTTATTTTTTGTGACAATATTTAGAATAGTCAAGAGATCTATCTACAAAAATTTAGTATATTCTAAAATTTATAAATGACCTAAGGATTGATTTTGAGTTTGTTTACGTTTTTATAACATATGCTCCTATAATCCCTCCCAAAAGTAAAATGAAACAGCTAACAAAAAAGTAGACTACTTTATTACCCAAGCAATCCAATAGAGACCAAAGACTTTTAACGGTGGTTTGGCTAGGGCTAATCAAGAGAAAACATGCATATGAATGTATGATTGTATGATTACAATCATTCGCCAATGCCTCAAACACTCAATAAGTCAATAGAACCTCCCAAGAATCCAAATTAAATGAAACTCACAAATTTTATTTCACAAAAAACAAACCGCACAAATTTCCTTACAAACAAATTTCCTACGATTTTTTCTGCCACCAATACAAGTAATCTGGGGGGGTGGGTATTTAATATTTATAGACGTCATCAGATAAACAAATCCAACCGTTACACGGAGCAACAACCGCGGGAAAAGTGTACCTGCTGTGCGTACTTCACTAGGGGGTGATTATTATTCTGTCTTTAAAGTCTAACTTCTCGTCATCATATTCAGCATAAGACTCACCGACACAGTTGCTTTTTCATTCTATTAGTCAGTATAATTTTTCATTCTCTCTTTGTCAATAGAATGAGACTCAAACCTTTGTTTTGAGTTTGAAGTTGATGGTCGGCAACAAAGCAAGGTTCATAGATTGTTATGGACCATGACTTGATAACACCCTTGAAAGTATTTCTGATGCAATTCTGAAGGCAACTTCTCCATTGATCTCCACAAGTGAGGAAAAATGATGATTCATGGAATTTTAATTAGACACAAAAAAGTCTGTTAACTTGAGGGAAAAGTTTCTAAAATCAAAATCGAAGAAGGAAACCATTGGTCCACTCGTTTAGGAATAAAGGCCCATACATGATTCAACAAAGTGGCTTCAGAAACAAACTTACCAAGCCCAACACCCATTGTTCTAAAAATCGGTCTAGGCAGTCTCTAGGCATTAGGTAGTGCCCAACTAACTCATCTAGGCCCAAATCGTTTAAAAAATCGGTGGACCGACTAGGTGGGTCTAGGCGGCCTCTAGGCGGTTCAATCATTTTTTTTTAAATGATTAAATGTCGAAAATTAAAGGCCCGTATAGGCTTAAGATTTAAATGAGTTTAAAAGACTAAAGTCTAATGTAAATTATATGTCACTATAACAAAGAGTATGTTTTTATATGAAGTCGATATTCTTCAACTATTACGCATTTTTGTAATAAGTATCTTTGTTTGTGTTTATTTTTTGAATTATGGTAAAAGATTTTCTTTATTTCTTATAGTATAGGTGTGTATTACTATATATGTTAGGAAAAAAAACCACCTAACGCCTATCCCGTCTAGACACTACCTAGAAGACTTAGGTGCTAAGCGCTCTCCCACCGCCCAACTACCGCCAAGCGTTTCATTTCTTATAGTATAAGTGTGTATTACTATATATATTAGGAAAAAAAACCACCTAGCGCCTAGCCCGTCTAGACACTACCTAGAAGACCTAGGTGCTAGGCGCTCTTCCACCGCCAAACTACCGCCAAGCGTTTTTTAAAACACTGCCAATAGCTGTAGGAGTAGAGGCCCACTAATATAATGGACAAAATAGACAAGGGCCATACACACGGACCCGAAAAGCGTCCGAGACTCCAAGAGAATACACAGAAAACGCCAGAATGTTGTTTGAGCCCTAATGAATAAAAAGTTTAGGGAGTTGATCACTGTGCTTTTTTTTTCTCGGAGTTACAAGTTTTGAAAGAAACTCATCTTCTTTTATAATGATCTCATGGTTTTAAAAGAAACTAATCTTCTTTTATAATGATCTCATGGTGTCAAGAACATCCTTTAATTTGCCTAAAACCCTAATTCACAACTCGAATATATATAAGAAACTATAGTTACGCATTTTGGGTTTCACATTTGTATTTGTTGTAGGGGAGCAATATCCCCACTAAGGAACATTGCAGACGAAGCACAAGCGACCTCAACGCATCGACCTCCAAGACCGATCTGCGAGCGACTCCTTAGAAGTAGGTGTGTAGGGGAGCAATATCCCCACTAAGGAACATTGCGACGGCGAAGCCGCAAAGCTGACCTCAACGCGTGACCTCCAAGACCGATCTGCTGGCGACTCCTTACAAGTAGGTGAATGCGAACACTTTGCGAGGAGAGCAGGCGAGCAGCCCACCGGATGTAATCATTGCCAAAATCTTATTTGTATTTCCCACCACCGGAAATAGGGACTACCAGCGCCAACTCCCAATCGAGGCATGACTTACACCAAAAACCACTCCGGCCTCATTCCGCGATCTCTACTCTACATTTGTACAAAAAGGGTACCGCGTGTCAAAGGATCTCCACTCCCAGAATCCTATAAATACCACCTACTGGAACTACGTCGGACCTGATTCTTCTCTCCCCAAGAAAAGGAAAAACGAGAGAAGATCGTGGCGGTTAAGCTCCGCAATTGACCTCGGTCCCATCCAAAGTCCAAACCCATCTCGTCCTCCTCTACTGTAATCAGGAGAAAACTAAAACGCTCCTTTACATTGGCGCCGTCTGTGGTTTCGATTACTGGAGAGCCACTTTAGATCAGTTCATCCATCTCTAACTCTCCAGCCCACGAAGCATGGTTAGCATAGAAGATCAAGTTCAGAACCTTGCCCACCAGTTAGGAATAACGAATGAGAGCATTTCCTTGCTCAGGGAGAAAAATGCTACTTTACGTGCTCAGGTGGATAGTTATCAGCAACAACAAATTGGCAATGCGAGCGAAACCACGGCATCAATGGCGTTAATCGCCAGATTAATGAGTTATCCCAAAGGATTGGCGGACCACTGCGAAGAAGGATTCGACCGCAGTTATGCACAAGATGCTTAAGGCGTATCGTGCATCTCCGTTCACCGCAGAGGTCCTCGGTAAAATCTTCTCCACCGCGACTTTATCCGATACGCTTTCCCATATGCGGCGGCACATTACCACCCCGGCATGTGGCTCGCTATATTTAGAGTTTGGCACTTTACTGACTTCACCCGAGTTTGATTATCTCCAGCGTGCGATTATTTCCGGCCGACCTCAAAGATGGCGGCTCTCGATTAGTTCTTTTCAATCGAGTCGATTCTATAAACACCTTGAGCGACTTCTTGGATTTGTTAGCCCGGCCGATCGTCCACAATGGTGAGGAAGAAGGCGGATCTTGATTCTCTGTTTCAATTATCGTTCAAGGAGGGCGAGACTATTACCGTGAATTCCTAGGGCCGGTTCAAGGCCGAATCTAACATGCATGGAAAGTGGCTTGAAAGAATCTTTCGCCACACCGGCCTTTTCGAATGCTTGCCGAGTCGCGAAACACCGACCTCGCTAGGTCGTTGATGAAGAACGCCAGAGACAACATCCGAGCTCTACGCTTCGCGTGGACAAAGTACATCAAGTTGCGAAACTTTAAAACTCCATGGTTTACAAGAGAACCCGCGAGGTCGCTGAAGTCTCATATCGTTCCCCGGGGGCAAAGCGCGCCGGTCGCTTGCCCCCGGCTTCGTGCCGCGATCGGATAACAACGCCGAGAATTCAGCTGTCACGACCGTTCCCCGATCACATATTGGATAAGATTAAAAGCGCCCTCATTTTCCGGCCAAACATCGGGCAGCCAGCGGTCGACTGGCAAGCCTTTTGTGCATTTCATAAAGCAAAGTGCCATGAAAAACGATGCATCTTTGGGGGCTCAAGCATTATCTCCAAGACTGGTGGAAGGCGGGTTATATCAAACATTACACTAGCATTCACGATGGCGACTGCGTCACAAGTTGATGGCTCGTCGTCGTAATGCGTGGTCGGTCTCCACCTCACCGTCACCGCCAAAGGAGTACGGGCTCGTCCTCACGGTGAGGGCGGCTCCGTCGTTCGTTCGTCCGCGAGAGAGAAAGCAACACTCATCCGATCGTGACAATGCTCGCACTATTCATGTGATTACCTTTCGGACGATTCCGTGACCTCTTCCCCGAGAAAAAGGCGTCGGGTTAAGCTCTTCGGAAGTCTATCATTTTTCCGCTCACAGACTCACGCGCCAGCGTGGTTCAGTCGCGGCCGGGCGATATCATTTTTCCGCGGCCGACTTAAGCAAAGTCTGCCTTCCTCATAATGACGCCTTGGTCGTTCATGTCAAAATCAGCGGCTGGACAGTCAAGCGCGTCCTGATCGACCCTGGCAGTTCCTGTGACATCTTATTTTACCACACCATGCAAGAGATGAACCTCCCCAAGTCCGTTCTCGTCGACCCAATCGCCCCCCTTTACGGGTTCAATGGCTCCAGAGCCGACCCCATTGGTGACATTATCTTACCAGTATCGGTGGGATCTCGAGAGGATAAGATTACCTGTAATACTCGGTTCTGCGTTCTCGGCACAAAATTTAGCCATCAATGCCATCCTCGACGTCGCTGGATTCATCGGATCGCGAGCCGTCGTCCACTTTACATCAAGTTCTCCGTTTCCCGGACCTCGAGGCATGATGGAGCTTAGAAGCAATCAACTTGAAGCGTACCATTGTAACCAGATCCAATCAACAGATGCGACCGCTCGTGAATTGCTTCCCACCATACAGGATCCCTCCAGCTACACAATGGCACGTGACTTAGTCGCGAAGTCCAACCCGAACCCGAATTGCCAAGCGAGCGGGGGCTCTTACAAAGCGAAGTTCTCTCAATGCCCGATACCGCTTTTCGCTCCCGAGTCCTCAATGCACCGCGAAGACCTCTAGCGTTGACCAAACGACGATTGGCCGTCGATTAAAGTTTCGAGAGATCGTCTCAGCCCATGTCGGGCCGCCCGCGGTTACCAATAGCGGCCGCATTCATCAATGTGTTTGCGGCCGGGTCCCACTCCCGTTAAATTGGCTACCCACGGCGTTGTTGCGAATTAAGCTCCCACCATCATCGGACCGGTCGGATCGTCCCACCAGTAGTTCCGCCCT
This sequence comes from Coptis chinensis, assembly GCF_015680905.1. Lineage (NCBI taxonomy): Eukaryota > Viridiplantae > Streptophyta > Magnoliopsida > Ranunculales > Ranunculaceae > Coptis > Coptis chinensis. The sequence continues at coordinate 76,323,866 of NC_141463.1, read as the reverse complement.
TCTCTGGAAGTGAGTCGCCAAGTAGTGCTTCGCCACCAGTTGTAAAACCCGATGGCGAGAAAAGAAAAAGTGAATCTTGGCACGAAGGCGACCGAAGATTGTATATGTAGGGGCTAACCTCGACCCCACACTCGATCCCAACTTGTAAATTTCTTATCAATGAATAAAGATGTTTTGCTTGGTGGTATATCGATGTGCCGGAATCGATCCTAACCTCGCTTGCCACAAATTAAACGCGTGAACCCCAATGCTGACCCGGTCCGACAACGACCTGCGTCGACTATCCCCTGCGCTTTCAAAAAGCCATCAATGGCGAGGTCGAAAAACTCGAAGCAAAGTCGGTTTCATCGAAAGGTAGACTACCCGAGTGGATTGCCAATATTGTCGCCCGTCCCCAAAAGAATGGCGCGGTTAAACATCGTCGATTTCACAAATGTCAATCGGGCCGCCTAAAGATAGCTTTCCCTTGCCTCGCGTTGACAAACCGGTCGACCAAACTGTGGTCATGAACTCCTCTCCTTTATGGATGCGTCACGATGGGTACAACCAAATCCCACTCGCCGAGGAAGATCAAGAGAAGACTTAGTTCATTCACGAGCAAAGGGATCTATTGTTACAACGTCCTCCCGTTCGGTTACGAAGAAAACGGCTGGAGGCGACATACCAACCTTCTGGTCACGGATATGTTCCAAGACATGTTAAAGGCGACACCATGGAGGTCTACATTGGCGACATGGTGGTCAAAAGCAAAAGGCTGGTGATCACCTCACCCACTAGAACAAAGCGTTCTCCGGACTTCACGCCGTCACGGGGCATGAAGTTGAACCCGGAAAAATGCCTCTTTGGGGAAATCCCTCCGTAAGTTTTAGGGTATCGGTGTCGCGGCCCGCGGGATCGAGGCAAATCGACCCGGATCCGGCGTTCTTAGATATGCCCGATCCGCGCAAAAAACGGAATCTGAAATTGTCGGGGAATGGTGGTGGCTCAACCGGTTCATATCAAAGGGCCTCGGATAAGTGTAGACCGTTCTGCGGCTCCTCAAAAGGCGAGCCGTTTTCATGGAAGCGATCAATGTCATCATGCATTAAGCTACTCTCAAAGAGTATCTCACCGCCTCGAGTCTTAGCCAAACCAATATATGGAGACAGGGGCTTTATCGGCCATCTCGATTTAGCCATCATTTCGGTTCTCTTTAAAGAGGAGAACAATTCGAGAAGCCGATCTACTTCACGAGTAAGACACTCCGCCCGGCCGAAAAATTATTCCTTCTGGAACGAGCCAGTTACTTGCTTTGTTGTATTCCGCCGCGGAAGTTCGGGCCGTACTTTCAAGCACATCAAATCAAAGTTCTTACCGACCTTCCATTGAAGAAAGTCCTTCACAAAGAAAACAAGACTACCCGAATGGCGGTTTGGGCGAAGAACTTCGGAGAACACCACATAGAGTTAGTCCCCGCTACTTCTCGAAAAGGTCGGTCGTTAAGCCGATTTCCTAGCAGATTTCCCAGTCGAGGACCCCAACTGGGAACAAGAAACCGAGCTCCCAGACACAAAAACGGGAGTCAAATCGCCTTGGTCTCTCTTTGTGGATGGTTCGAGGTAATCTCGATTAGAAGCGGCATCGAGTCGTCTTAGTTTCCCCGACGGAATATGATTGAAAAGTCGATCCGCGTTGATTTTGCAACTTCCAACAATGAAGCCCAGTCTGGCGCTAATTAGGGGACTAAGGATGGCCATTTGCGGCTTCGGTGTCGAAGAGCTCAAGTCTTTAGTGACTTCATGGCCCGGTGGATTCGCCCGGGTTGCAAAAAGAGTACACTACCCACGAAGGTAACCTTTCCAAGTATCTTCAGGTCGTTCATCAGTTATTGCCTTCTTTTAAGCAGGTACACATACATCATTTCTTGCGTGAGGAGAACCGCCACGCAGACAGTTTAGCTTATTTGGCTACCCAGACCCCGAGCTGCGTTCCCCGACAAGTTCTCATAGAAGTCGTCGACCGACCTGCATACCAAGTCGACCACACCTTGATGATAAGCGACCTATTTCCTCTCTCCGCCCGGTCGGTTAGGCCAAACATGGATCGCGACCCATCATCGATCATATCCGCCGCGGCGGCGACGCTCCCCGAGGGCGTACCAAGGCCGAGGCGGTCTCTTATCAAGCTCGGCGTTATTGTTTAGTCAAAACAAGCTATTCGGAAATCGGTGGCCCACACTTCACGATGCATTACCCGAGCGAGAGGTCAATTGATTTTTGCGAAATCCACGAAGGCGAATGTGGAAATCAGCCCGGTGACGCTCGTTAGCTCACAAGGCCATCTCCGAGGATATTTCGGCCCCGGATCGCGGTCGATGCTAAAGCATCGTCCTCAAATGTCTCAAATGCCAAGCGTTAAACCCACTGATATCATCCAACACCTTTCATGGCCCGGTCGGCATAGCGAGCCCGTGGCCATTTCACATGTGGGGCATGGACATCATGGGACCATTCATTCCACAGAAGAGTCTTGGCTTCCGCTTTGTCCTAGCTGCAACCGACTACTTCACCAAGTGGGTCGAGGCCATTCCTCTCGCACACGTCAAAGAGTCCCATGTCCGAAACTTCATCTGGACTCACATTATCACCAGATTTGGTTTACCACATACATTAGTAATGGACAATGGGCCTCAATTCAAAGGCCGAACAGTTAAAGAGTTCCTAGCTAAGTGGAAGATCATTCATGCGTTCTCTACTCCGCAGTACGCTCAGAGTAACGGCCAAGCAGAAGCCAGTAACAAAGCAATCTTGGAAAATTTGAAGAAAAAGATTGAAAAGAATAAGAGCCAATGGCCAAACCAGTTGGAAAACATTCTATGGGCTCACGCGCCACGGCTTTCGCTCGATGCCGTGAAGTCGCCATTCTCCTTATGTTATGGCACGAAGCCGTAATTCCCACCGGTGACCGTCACTACAACTCGATCGAAACTTGTTGAGTCGGGGCATAACGACTCCGTGTTATCCGCGAGGCGTCGACTGTTGGAAGAAAAGCGAGACTTAGCTGCCAGTCGTCATCTTACCGACAAACTCGAAGAACTCCTACAATAAGCGAGTTCATCCTAGGTCTTTTCAACACGGAGACCTAGTGCTCAAAAGGCGGGGGCGATTCCAAGTTAGCACCCACATGGGAAGGCCCCTACATGCGTGGAGCGGCGTGGTCGGCAATGGAGCATCTTGGATAAGAACCCAAGAGGGGAAGATGTTGCCTCGACCTTGGAATACTTATCTACTGAAATTTTTTACCAATAGCTCCATCCATGTTGTACATGTTTTGGTTCACATTAATGTTAAATAAGTTTCTGTGTTATTTAATACAAGTTACTATCTTTATTTGTATTGGCAAGTCAACCCGGTTTACAAAGCATATAGCTTATAGCAGCTCAACATGTTTTACTTGGCTTCGCCCGCCCTCGGCCGGCCGACATACTCTAACGCGAACGCTCTCAATTCTTGGCGGCATATTTCTACTCTCTGGGGAGCTCAATGGCTACTATAGCCTCTCCAATTCTTGTAACGTCGAGGACCTATATTTCTAGGATCGACTAAAAGCGAAACGCTCTCGGCCGGTACGACTCTCGAGGAGCTCCGCGGGCTTAGCCTCTCCCAATTCTTATAACGTCGAGGACCTATATTTCTAGGATCGACTAAAGCGAAACGCTCTCCGGAAGCGGCATTTCGGGGAGCTCCACGGGCTACTTAGCCTCTCCAATTCTTATAACGTCGAGGACCTATATTTCTAGGATCGACTAAAGCGAAAAGAACGGCGCCTCTCAATTCTTGGCGACGACTCGAGGAGCTCCGCGGGCTACTTAGCCTCTCCAATTCTTATAACGTCGAGGACCTATATTTCTAGGATCGACTAAAAAAGAACGCTTCTCCGCGAGCAAACACTTTCGGGACTATCGCCAAGCTACATGCATCATACCGGAAACATAACATGCATGCGAAACACAACCAATAGCAATATTCGATCAAGCATTGCAATAGATATGCCCACCGATCTGGCTGGGATTACCCGGAAAATCCGGATCGGCGTCTCATCATAAAAATAAACAAAATATATAGAACTGCGGCTTTCCGCGGAAACCGATCCTCCAAACAAAAGGACTGCTTTCGGGCAAACCGAAAACCACGGCTCTATTGTTTGCTCTCCATTATAAGAGAAAATGTAGACTACACTCACAACTTAAGACTAACAGAGTCGGATGGCGATCACCTTATCAATTCTCGGTAATGACATGCTTGTCTTCCGGGCTGCGCTAGTCGAAGCGGTATGCCGAAACGACCTCGGCATCACCGCGTTTCGGGCTTTTCTTCCTCGCCGGCAATCGTTTTTCCTCGGTGTGTCATACTTTTTCGTCGGGCGGCATAAAGCGTCTGAGCTTCGATTATCGCCTTCTTCGCCTTTTTCGCGCCACCCCGACATTTCTTCGCGCATAGCGATCCTGACCCGCCAATTCCCTTTCGGCTTCGGTCATATCCGTCACCCGATGCAGGCGTTCTCGGCGATTCGTTACGGTACTTGGTGGACATCACTTCTAGTTTCTTCTTGTCCACCCCCACGCGGCTTCGCATCAACCCGGCTCCGCGTCGCGGGTTACCACTAGTCTCGAGCGGCTGCCGCAACATCTTTCGACTTATCATACCACGCAAGAAACTGCATGAACACGGTTAGACCACCGGACTCCACCGAAGTCGATTTTAACGATGCTTAAGCTATCGGGGAACTCACCAAACAAAGCGGCCATATCCATCGTCCCCGGTGGTGTCCCCATGTCCTCGTCCTCAACCTCTTTTATCACCATCTAGCACAATCCGCCCGAGCGGCTAGTCGCTATGGGGCCGAGTGGAAGCTTCTGATCCGGCGTTTTACCATCCGCTTCTTCCCGTCTTCCCGGTGGTAGAATTAAACTCCCCACATCCTTACATGGCGGGGCGAACTCTCACATGGCAGGCGACCTTGCCCCACTTCGTTAAAATTCCCGAGCGACCCGATGGTTTTAAGCCAGCTCGGTTGTGGCGACCCCAATCAATGCCGCCCGGCCGGCTACTATCTCTCCTCGATTCGTTTATGACCGCCGTTTCTCCATCTGCAACCCTTTCTCTTCCCCGATCGCCATGAACATGAGGCTCAAACTCCATTTCCTCCATTGATAGTGGGGGCGTTTCTCTCCTAAGCGCCGCGACATCTAGCCATCCTAACCTAGCGGCAAAGTTCGGCGGCTTCGGTTAAAGCTTACTCTAGGTATTTCTCAAACGGAATAACATTTACAAAGAAGAAATCCGCATGCACGGTGAAGAAGCAAGAAGAAGCGAGCCGCGGCGGCGGTAGAGCCGAAGAAGACGAGAAGCGTATGGGACTTCAACGATGGCCAAATACCTTGATGGTATCACGAAGAACCGTTTATATTACTTAGGAAACGTCTTTTCCTAAACCTCATAATTGCCTTGAGGCGCCAAACGCCATCTGCCCGCATATCATTATGTCCCCGAACCCTCGCCTCCTCTACACGTGTCGCGACGCGTGAAGAAACCGGTTTTGCCGCGACCAATACATCGCCGATTCGAACAACGTCTGGGCGGTATAACCAACAGCGGGGCGCTCATCCAAGCTTACCGGTCATCGGCTGACTAAGTGGTCACCGAACGCATCTACCACGTTACGTTATCGCAAATGATCTAATCACAATCAGCTATGATCAAGCAAAGCGAGTCAAGCACACAAAGGAAAACAAATAGCCCGACCGCATGAAAACAAGGGGCGACTGGTTTTACCGGTTTTCTCATCTGGTCGTTGTTTAGCCGAGTTCTTTGAGACTACTCGGAAATCCAACCCGCTACACAAATAGTAACATCACATGGTTTACCCGAATTAGCACGGGTACCAACTTGCTCAAGAGCATAGTATAACAACACAAGAAAAGCGAAGCGCCCGGGTTACCCGAAACCGGTTCTATTGTATCCGCGGCATATAAAGGCGACAAGAAACAAAAATAAATTCACGGCTTTCGCCCTCCATGGGCACCCGCGATCGATTCGCCCGGGCTCAAACGGCTTCATCAACCTCGGCGGACCTTCCCTTCCACTTCGATCGATATCCCGTCGGTTCTAAACTCATCAGTCGCGTCGGCGTCAGGGAAATCGGCTTATGACACCCACGGTTTACGGTATGATCAAGGAGGACCCAATCGCCCCATCGACGTCTCCCTGCATTTTTGTTCCAGCGTAGTGCGGGGCGTCGCGGCGTCGCGTGTTCCTCATTCAAAGCTTTGTAATCCATTTCCGGATCTCCGTAGTCGACATCCGGATCGTATGCGCCTTTAGTAAGCGTCCCCGAGCAACTTTCTTCTGATGGAGGGCATAATCGTTCGACCTCCCATTTCCACGATTCGCGGCCGCGAACGTTACCTTCCTCGCTCCTTCTAACCGCTTCGGATCTTCGACCGGTGTCTTTCGGCATCTTCGGCGAGTCGAGCTTCATGTGCCTTCCGGACCCTCGAGCTCATCCGCGCTCCATCTTGGCGCGTCACCGCGTTTTTCAGCTCTTCCGTCAACTTCAAAGATTTGGACTCCTATCTGTTTTTTGGAACCGAGCAATCTCTTTCAACTTTTGGAAGCGGTGACAAAGGCTGCCACAATGCACACATGCAAAGCGGATCAAAGCAACGAACATAGGTTAACATGCTATACTAACGGACGATAATTCTATTACCCGGACATTGCGCGATTTCCATCCGGCGTATGGTATCCGCCGATCCCTTCTCATCCATTCCTTGCGGTTCCCATCCGGCGATGTTCCAACAAAGCGGGCGCTACCTTTACTCGACTGAAGGCTGCGGTCGGTGCGCTTTTTGATTCGCTGCCCTCCGTGCTTTCGTCGGTACACAAATTGGGCCTCCAGCTCATCGCCACCCACGGCCGCTTTTCCACTTTCGCCTTTACGGGGAGCCTTTCCCGCTTTCACTAGCGGATTTGGGTTCCGTCCTTGTCGAAGCGGACTAGATCCCGCGACCGAAGGTAGCCAAGTCCATGACACGCTTTCGGGGCCAGCGCCCGGTCCGCCCAGCTACCACCACCTCCTCCACTCGAGAGCCCTCCCCCAGGCATGTCGCACCACTTTAGCCATTCGAGCTCCCTGCGGCTCGGCCACTTCAGCTCTCCTCTTCTCCGACCTACCCACGGGAGAGTAAAGCCTTCTGATCTCCAACTCCACAGGAGCATCAATGGTCGATCCTCCGGGATAAAAGCTCGAGCTACCGGCCCGCGGCCTCCACAACGGGGCGCCGCCGAGGCGGCCGCGCGCCGGTCTCGGTCCTCCCGTGTTATCGAGATCACTTGTACGCTTCTCCATCACCGCCCGCCGTCCGACTTAAGAGCTTCGCTCCTTTTGCACCTTCCTCTTCTCCCGGATCGCAGCACCTCCTTTTTCCTCAAAGAAATGAGCAAACTCTGGAAGCTTAGCTCGCTTTTGTTCCCGACTCAACCGTGCGAACCTTTCTATCTCCCCACGATCAGTTCGAGTCCGCACAGGAATATCTGCAAACAAAACAAAGAGATGAACCCGGTTAAAAAGCGTGGCTCACCCACCCACTAACACAACAAGAGGAAGACAATCCTACCCACCGGCTAGACTACACATCCTAGTTCGCAACCTACATCCACTAGCACAGTAGTTGCCCACTAGCAACAACGGCCTCCTCGTCCAGGCCTCATTGCTTACACCATCAAGCACAGCAGAACGCGTCGGCATGGTTTGCAAGCTAAAGTTCGGATTACCGGACCGCCTCATTACGTAATGCTCTATTATGTCGGACACACCTATGTGGAATTCCCCACTCGCATTCATTCAACAGATTGAACACCTTGAATAGTCGCCGGTTGCCAAACGAACCGACATGGAGACTTCCCACAATAACTCGAAGTCACAAACCAATTTCGAGAACGGTAGGCTGCATGAACGGCTCCGGTGACCTTCACATATGATTACTCCACCATTCGGAGGCTTGTACCCCTCACTCTGAACATTTTCACTCAGGCCCTAGGTTCAGTATATTTCGTGTCGGGCACATTAATCCCATCTGGCGCTGCTTTCGACTCGAGGAAACGAAATTGGCGCGGCCGGCGATCTACAGCTCTTGGGGTAGGTCACTGGCGGGCGTCATCCCTCCTCGACCCATCGCGTCTAGCCACCTCATCCTCGACCCGGATCGGCTATTAACCTCCTCCCCTAACTTCTTCTTCCACTACTGATCCGATCATCACCGCCCATTCAACGAATCCTCATCCTCTTCTTCATACTCTCCATTTTCGGTGAAACCCTCCGCACCTCTTCCGAACGCGAGTGTCATCCGAAATCCGACATTGTAATATCACCTTATTCTCGAATCACCAAACCCTAAACCCTATAACCTAACACCGACCTACCAACTTAATAAACCCTACTTGGAACGAAGAAAAAGCAAAGCGAAAATGAAAAGCAAAACAGCGAGAATAAAGCACTCACCGCAAAGCCACCGCGCCGTTTTTGAAGAAGAAGCCTGGAAATGCCTTTTTGTTTGCCTCAATTTTGATTTTGCACAACCGCTGTTCGGTTCCTAAGAAGTTATGATTACGGCCTATGATATAGCCCACACGTGTCCAAGGAACTGTCTTTTCGACTTCCGAATGCGGCGACCGCGATTCCTTTCCAACTGCTATGATTAAATCGCGTGCCGGAACACGCAAAAAATTTTCTTCCCCGCCAGTTTCCAACTCACCGGCATCCCAAACGAACGATCTCCATAGCTCGCATCATGCTTCACCCAAGTGTTGAGTCTTCTCTCGGCCAGATCGCTGCATGAACCCAGCATTCTACCGAGAGGGTCATTGGTGGGGAGCAATATCCCCACTAAGGAACATTGCGGGCACGCAACAAAGCGACCTCAACGATCGACCTCTAAGACCGATCTGCGGCGACTCCTTAGAAGTAGGTGTGTAGGGGAGCAATATCCCCACTAAGGAACATTGCGACCGAAGCACAAAGACCTCAACGCATCACCCCCAAGACCGATCTGCGGCGACTCCTTACAAGTAGGTGGTATACGAACACTTTGCCAGAGAGACGAACGCCCCCACCAGATGTAATCATTGCCAAAATCTTATTTGTATTTCCCACCACCGGGAAATAGGGACTACCGCGCCAACTCCCAATCAGAGCATGACTTACACCAAAACCACTCCAGCACTCATTCACGATCTCTACTCTACATTTGTACAAAAAGGGTACACGTGTCTGAAGGATCTCCACTCCCAGAATCCTATAAATACCACCTACCTAACTACGTCCCGGACTGATTCTTCTCTCCCCAAGAAAAGGAAAAACGAGAGAAGATACGTAGGCAGTTCGCTCACAGCGACCTCGGTCCCATCCAAAGTCCAAACCCATCTCGTCCTCCTCTACTGTAATCAGGAGAAAACTAAAACGCTCCTTTACATTTGTTATGATCTAAAGAAACTCAACATTGCATCGTCCAGTGCGAGGACCAAAGATCAATCCCTATCTTTGTAGCTAAATATGGTGCAAGGCCAAATCATTCCATATAGATATTTTGTGTTAAGTAATTCCTGATGGAGGAGTCATTACTTATTAGTTGGTGTGGTTTGGAAGCTGGTTCACGGCATTTTGTAATGGTTGGCAACTTGGCATCGATTTAGACACCAAAAAGATTGCTTTCGATTTCGCCGAAGTTAACTTCACTTCCTAGGAAAGTGTGCCAAAATACAACTTGGAGCTTATTAGTCAAACACCATAAAATCCATAAATATCACGTTCCCATTCCATTTCTCCTTGAGTTCATACTTCATTATCATTGTCGTCCGTAAATTATCCTACTTTTTTTCAAGAGTATATCAACATCAATATCATATCGACATATGCAGCTCGAAGGTGTTTATGAATTAAATTTGAATGGGGCTCTTTCATTAATGACGATTGAATAGCGTGCCAAGCACAGTGCTCATTGACACAATAAAGAAGTATTAATGTCACATACACGCTCACACCAATGATAGACACTTCTTCTTTGTATTCACTATTCAGAAATCAATTACACCGTTGAGCTTGCTCCTCAATCCTCATTCATATGACTGGCATTGACTGCTCTCTGAGGGTTCCGAACTACTGCTTGAAAAACGAGGGCAGAATCTACTCAATCTAGTACAATATGGGAAAATCATTGGTTTAACTAAATTTGTGTATGTTATAAAGTGGTTGAATACGGTTGTCTATCACTCTATACGACTATTCCAATATATCTACATTTGATTGGTAAGCTTAAAATTTTGATACGTACAATTTGCCTCTTTGTGCCATATATATATATATATATATATATATATATATATATATTTTTTTTTTTTTCTCGATAAACAAATACCATATATATTTCACTGTAGCCATACTGGAGCGATTTGCATCCAAAGGAATGCTCGTTTAGTCGTAGTACCATTCACATTCACATATCCCATGGAAGTCTTTAATTTATTACACAAAAATTAATTAATGATAGTGACAAGAAATTCATGAAAATCAAATACAACTGACGTTATAGTGAGTACAGATACTAACGTATTGCAAGGACCAAAATATTGATATCGATGAATATATCGGTGTACTCAAAAACTGATATATATCGAATATATTAGATATATCTATTTTTTTTGTGACTAGTCCAAACTATTTAAAATATCGGAAATATTGAATATATTAGAAATATAATATCAGAAATATCAGAAATATCGGATTTATATTAAAAAATGGTCAAAAAGTCAAATGATATATATCGTAAATATCGTATATATATCAATTATATCGGTGATATAAAGTTTTATATCAAAATTCGATATATTTTTAAAAAAAAAAGATTTAATATTCAGTAGATATATATCAAAAATATTGATATCGGTGTACTAAAAAAATAATATATATCAACGATATATAAGATATATCGGCGATATTTTGGTCCATAATGTATTGACCATATGTGTCATCCATGGGCCATGGCAAACCTCTTCATGTTCGAAATGCATACACATACTCATATAGTCATATACTACTAATAAAAATTTTGTACCGCAAAGAGATGTAGAGTAATCGATAACAGTTTAGTACTATCATCTTTTTTGAGGTGATCCAGTTCTAATTCGGCTGTCAATACATACAAGACAAGTTTCTTTGACTTAATTATTTCCTATTCCTCAAACCAAACTGCACGGTGTATGTCATTTTCTCCCCACCGTGCCTGTTTAACATTGCTATGCCATCATTTTCAATATAAAAATTACTTTAATTGTAATCATCAAGCTAAGATATCTGATCAACCTGTTGAAACAAATAAATTACACAATATTAAAAGGTCTAAGTAGGGGCCATTTGCTATTTAAGACATGATTCATTTGACTACTTTCTGGAGTTATATAAACACTTGACACTTCAGTGTTGCCTACGAGATAGAAAGGAGAAGAGCTCACTTCTCATCTTCTTGTTATATCTCTTTAAACCAAACTTGAAGTTGAAGAATCAAATCCAGCCTTGTTTTGAGGTAAGTGACTGATTCTAGCTCACATGTTACTGTAATTCCCTTTTTCTTGTTTGTTGGGATCATTTGTGATTTCCATTAAAAAACTCTTTCAACTCTATTTGTTTCCACGGTGAGATTATGGAGTGTGAAGATTCTTCTTCATTTTATAATTTTTAAGTATAGTTAATAAAGTTTTTATGATGAATTATTTGTGTTACCTCGTGGAATATTCAGTCTTCCTCAATGACAACGACGTAAATGTATCTTTCACTTATCCATAAAATATCCCATGAGGCTTTAACAAGTCAATGTGACAGTAAACCGATGAAGAAACTAAAAGAAAGACTTCTCTTTTAGTCCCCAATTTAATTTCACTTTTTTTATTCTAGGCCCGTTTGATATGTTTTTTGTTTTCAGTTTTTCACAGTTAATAAAAATGATTCGTTACAAATAGAAATGTGCAAAACTATGTGCCAGTTAAATCGTTAGTCCTATGCCGAAATTTTGGAACATGTCTCAGATGATGCTCTGCACATGATGTTGAATTGTTGACCATGGACGGCAGATGGGCTGTCAAATGAATTTTGATATTATGGAGAAAAAATCCATTTCCTTAGGTTTTGTCTTTTTTGAGAAAATTTGCACAAAATGCCAATTAAGCTTACCATTGTAGATTTGCTTATGGGTCTCTCCATCTTTTAGGCTGTACTTTGACTTGTCATCTGGCTAGATATGGAGTGCATCATCAACCGCCCAATTACCAAAGTGTGTAAACAATAGCAACATGTGTTTTGGCCTTAGGGTGTAGGATCAGTGTCTGAATCCATATAATATGTGTGGATTTGGATCATGACCTGAATATGTACTGTTCATTTCATATCATATTAAACCCAAATCATTCATGTTAGGTTACTCTATCATTTAAGCTGTAGTGCGCAGGGTCCATCACTCCATCCACTCTAGGAGTCTGGGCAGTGACACGTTTACTGGCGTAAGTTTTTATCATTATTGTTGAAAGTTTGAAAGTTTTAGCTTTGGCTTTGGACCAGACATATGCCCAGGATCTTTTAGATAGTTTGCGTAAAATGGGTAAGCGTTAAAGATTTTCTATTAATGTACAGTTCAAGTTGTAGTTGTGTTAGAAAACTTTTGATAATTGAAGTGTGTTCACGCGGCAGATCTCTTTCTCATGAATGGTGCCACCTAGGAGAGACTGTCCACGTAAGAAGGTATCTGCTTTAATATAGAGAGGAGAGATGGGCCACACCTATAATCAATACATTGTACTTTGCACAGCCACTTTCTTGAATGTCTGTTCTTAAAATTAGTCCTTAGATAGATTTCTTTGATTGTCTAGTTTCCTGTTTGTTCATCTATGCCTTCTGCTGAAAACTTGATGCCAGTGACAAGTGAGATATTTTCTCTGTCACAATCAGTTCATTTTTTTGCAGTGTTCTTTTTCTTAGTATCTTGGCTGGTACTTGTAGTATATCTTCTTATGTTCTAACCTTCTCTAAGAAGGTATAATGCATCTCTACATGAATTAGATTGATTGATGTGCTTGTTAGGGAATATTCTACATTGAATAGGTTCAAATACCTTAATACCATCTCATCCATTGTAAATAAACTGGATTGTTTGGTATTGAATCTTTTCATGCCATATTTGTCGTAGATATCTAATTTAGTGAAGTTGTTGTAGGAATCTGATTTTACATTGAGATAATAGTGTAGGCAACCAGCGTCATAGAGCATGAACCTTTGAAGAAGACAAATGATTTTGTCAATTTTCTCTCCAGATACTTGGAAGCTACATTTTCAATTTTTTTTATTCTGAATCGGCTTTTAAATTAATTCAAATTTTGTGGAAACCATGTATTAGATTAATCAATTGTATTTAACGATATTTATTGTCATTGTCGAGTTTCATACATTTGATTTGTTTGTTGCCAAAACTAATTCATGGCATTTAAAGTGGTCGTGTAGGGCACTGAACTCAACTTACTAAGAAAAGAAAGAGCCGCCAAGCAAAAACCATGGCAGAAGAAGATATATATACCAAGGATGGGACTACAGATTACAAAAATGACCCTGCCGACAAGACAAAGACGGGAACCTGGAAGGCTTGTCCATATATCCTAGGTATCAGCTTGACTCCTAATTCTTAGCCATACCAACTAGAATTTTTCCATCCTTTAGATCTATGTGGTAGCTAGTGTTTTTTCTATCCCTGTTTCTGCTGATAGGAAGTACTTGTACACAGGAAATGAATGTTGTGAAAGACTGGCATACTATGGAATGGGCACCAATCTAGTAAATTACCTCAAGATTCAACTCAACCAGCACAATGTTACTGCAATCAATAACGTCAATAATTGGTCAGGAACTTGCTACATTACCCCGTTGATTGGAGCCTTTTTAGCTGACGCTTACTTGGGAAGATACTGGACAATCGCCATTTTCTCCATGATCTATGTTTTGGTATGATCGCTAAACTCAAATATTTGTTTTCTTCATTTCAAGCATGGTAGTGGGGTTAACTTTTTTCTAAATTAAAAAAGACAACTTACTCCAAATTATACAAGGGTGTTAACAATAAATTCTGCCTAGATTCCCACTATTTTTCCAGAAATTAATTGAGCTTTTAACTGTTTGTAGGGGATGACGCTGTTAACACTGTCAGCATCTGTTCCTGGATTAAGGCCATCCTGCAACGCACAGGACGTCTGCAGTCCAACAACAATGCAAAGTGCAGTGGCATTTATAGCACTTTACACTATTGCACTGGGAACGGGAGGGATCAAACCTTGTGTCTCATCTTTCGGTGCAGATCAGTTTGATGATACTGATGATGCTGAGAAGAAACATAAAAGCTCTTTCTTCAATTGGTTTTATTTTACAATCAACATTGGTGCACTCATTGCTGCCTCTGTGTTAGTATATATACAAACACATGTGGGATGGGGTTGGGGTTTTGGTATACCCGCTGCAGCAATGGCAATCGCAGTTGTAAGCTTCTTCAGTGGTACACGGTTGTACCGCAACCAGAAACCTGGAGGTAGTCCCTTGACACGCCTTTGTCAAGTAAATGTCGCATCCTTCAGGAAATTTTCTGTTAAAGTGCCTTCTGACAGCTCTCTTCTGTATGAGACTGTTGACGAGGAATCTGTGGTCCAAGGAAGTCGAAAGCTTGATCATACTAAAACGTTAAGGTAACTTAAATGAAGCCAAGGCTAGAAGACTAACATTTCTAATATAATTGGTTATTAAGGATCGGTTTAAAATCTCTGGGAACTTAACATATATCTTTATTGATGCATGATGCTAACTTGTTAACTGTACTGTGCCAGCTGTGGTAGCTGAGCTTAACAAAAGGAGAGCAATCTTTTAAGAAAGTCCTTTGCTGTATTTTTTTCGTACTTGGTAAATTCAGTTTCTAACTAACTTTATCATACACAGTTTCTTTGACAAGGCAGCAGTGGAGACGCAAACGGATAATATTAAAGGCGCGGTGGATCCATGGAAACTCTGTACAGTAACCCAAGTTGAGGAGCTCAAGTCTATTATAAGGTTGCTTCCTATATGGGCTACAGGCATCGTCTTGACTGCCGTATACAGTCAGATGGGAACCTTGTTTGTTATACAAGGCAGCAGTATGGACCTTCACATGGGTCCCCACTTTGAGATCCCCTCGGCAACTCTTTCCATCTTTGACACCATTAGTGTCATCTTTTGGGTTCCGGTCTACGACCAACTAATTGTCCCAGTTGCTAGACGGTTCACTGGCCACAAAAATGGTTTCACTCAACTCCAAAGAATAGGCATTGGACTTTTCATTTCCATCTTTTCAATGGTGGTTGCGGGGATTTTGGAGGTTGTAAGGCTCAACATGGTGAAGAGACACAACTACTATGACCATAAACATGTACCGATGTCAGTATTTTGGCAGGTCCCTCAGTACTTTATCATAGGGTGTGCAGAAGTCTTTGCATTCATTGGACAAATGGAGTTCTTCTACGAGCAGGCACCAGATGCCATGAGGAGCATGTGCTCTGCCCTCTCACTAACAACTGTTGCGCTAGGAAGCTACTTAAGTTCGGTACTTGTCACCATTGTTACAGATGTGACCACAAGGAATGGGAAGCTTGGTTGGATCCCCGACAACTTGAACAGGGGTCACCTTCACTATTTCTTCTTTCTCTTGGCTGTGCTGAGTGTGGTGAACTTGATTGTCTATATATTCGTTGCAAGGTGGTACACATATAAGAAGGCAGTAGGAACCCTACGTTGATGGCTACTACATTATGATCCGCTAATGCTCTGGTTAATCAGAGTGTTGTAATTGTAGAGGGTAAACTGCAACTATTTTCTCTGATCTGCGTTGTGTTTTAAATTTCTCTGTTTATTCACCCAAGTAGTATGTCAGTTTCTACTTTCAAGATGACTGGAAGTGCTTCCTTATAGCATAAACGTTCATAAAAGTTAATTTCTCTTCCGTTTACAAGAAGCAAGTCTTGCAAGTTTTTTTTTTTTTTTTTTTTTTTTTTTTTTTTTTTTTAACTTGTAACATTAATTTGTAAAGCAATAATAAACCAAATTTTTACACAAGTTAAACCAACTCTTAATAAGTGCAAGCTCTATCAATTGTCAGACCAATCTTGGCTCAAACTAATAAATATCTGCACTTGCCTGTGTAGTCAAGTCACTAGACTGCCTGGACCGTTTATACTTTGTCAAGCATTTACTGTCGGAGCAACACCTTGATCAGCTGTTTACGTCATTTAGCCGAAACTTCTATTGCACTGAAAATTTGAAACAATTAATAATGAAGGAGCAAGGAATTCCAATTTATTGATCATTAGAATCTTCTTCTTGGAGCATGCTACCTTAGACACATAATGACTTTAAGTTGGACCTACTCTAATTTCTAACATCTTAATCCTAGTTTTAAATGAGTAGGATACCATTCTCAAGGATATTCCATGAATTGATAAATTTATCTACTCCTATGAATCCCATGCCTTAGCTTAGGTGTATCCAGAGGTGTGTGATAGTGAAGCTAAATTTCATCTCAGCATTAGCATTTAGCAACAGAAAAACTTGAGCTGTTTTGTAATTATCTCTAAACGACCTAAATAGTGCACACATTATCTATGATTCTAACGTAATATAATGCTGCAAGTTACATCCTACTGTTCAAAGTTTCCTACTATTGAGAATGTGGTTGATCCCCCTTTCAACACCTAGCCGCCTTCTCTTCCGGCAAACTCTCTATTTCTCAACTATCGATCACTTGCTCATGTGTGTGCTGAAACTACCTGGGTATGTAGCGCACTTGCTGCACAAGCTCCAACTCCTAGTTTCAGGCCCTATCGCTCTTCATTGTGACAACCTCAGTGCTACTTACATGGCTTCCAACCCAGTGTTAAGTTTCATGGTCGGACCAAGCACATTGAGTTGGATTACCGCTTTAGACTCATTGTTGGGACTCATCACGTCCAATTTGTATCTTCTCCTGATCAGCTAGCTGATATCTTTACTAAAGCGTTACACAAGCCTCGTTTTCAACTTCTTCATTCCAACCTAGTCTCTCCAGGACTGTCGAGTTGTGGGGGAGTGTAAAATCATAAAGATAATTCTGTGTTTAGCATGTTTCTTTTAGATTGTGTATGTGATTTACATACTGTATCATTAGTTGTCACTACACCAGAACAGTTGAAAAAAGACATCAAAGAGCCGTCGTTTTTTAAAAAAAACGACACTTTAAAGTGTCGGATGGTGACCCATTGTTTTTTTTATTTCACACTAAAGGTGCGTCCTTTATCAAATTTTCATGTTTTTTTTTTAAAACGTTGAATGAGCTAAAAGAAACCCATTCTACAAAGAGGAAACCAAACAAAATGGACATTTCTTCCTAAACAGACCCATCTTCATACAACAATAACAACGGAAGCCAAATATAAGTAAATTCAAATTCTTTTCCATTTCCACACCTACTAAATAATACAGTCATACCACTCAACAAAATTCTAAACTTAAAATTTCAATTCATACACTTACAATTATCTAAATTGTACAAAAATCTAAATACTCTAAAAATCTCATGCAGAGAACTTCCAGTTTAACTTCGAAATGAGATTTCAACATGAGGTTCTAATGAACCTAAATTTAAGCCTATAGCAAATATCTCCTTCTAAACATAACTGCCCACGGTCATGTCAATCACTGACAAAGAATGCTCCTTCTAAAGATGTGACAAGTTGAGGGCTTAAGGAAGACTTCAGCCTTCCAACACAGCAATTACGAACCACTTCACTAATCCTTAGTCCACAAAAAAAAAACAGCTAATCCTCAATACATTCATTTGCTTGTCAAAAGCCGCAAAAACAGCTTATCTTGCATATTGGCCATAGACTATGATTTCTTCAGATCTTGTCAAAATGAATCTAATTGTCTCAACAAGATTAGTAAATATATAATGGCGTCGGATGGCTCGATTTTCCTTTATTCCTACTTCGTACAATTTTAGTCGGCAGATGGCTCATTATGCAACTTTATTCCTTTATTAATTTTCCACCTAACCCAAACACCATTAAGGAAAGAATGAAACAAAACGTGGGGAGCACTATATACAAAGTAATCTTGTAAAGAGTCCGAACTCAACTCTAAACACTAAATAGAAAATGAAGAGAACCCAACTAAATGTTCTTCGTTTTAAGCTACCAAAGCAAACAAACAGTTTATTTAAACAATACATAATATTGGTCCATGAAAGAAGGCTAAACCCCTGGACTTTATCGGCTCCTCCTTAATTAGTCAATGGTCACATCGAGTTAAACCGACCATATATCTGTGTAATACTGATCAAGATCCAAATAAATTTGCATTGTTTTCGTATAAGGCGCACTTACTTAATATAAAAGCACAACATGTGCATATTTCTTTCAGTTTTTTATCCCCTCCCATGTCCAACCTCTAAAATTTAGTCATTAAGATATATGAAGCAAGCCACATTGATTTCAGACCAACATAACCTTAAAATCTCAAATCTGCGGACAGTTTGATGCAAATATATACAAGATTTCTTACTATTGAATTCAGACTAGTTGGTCAAACTCAAAGGTGAACAACTTCAGAAAGATCTGCAATGTTCTCTCTTCTTTATACAGCTAAGTGAGATAACGCATAAGGATTTTAAATATTGAGGTTAATCAACTGACAGTCTTTGTACATTGTCAGCCACTTTCTTTAGTAAACATTTTCCTACTCTGTCCAGTGCCCCCCTAGAAAGGAAAAATGGTACTTATTTTTCCTCATCAATACCAAAAATTTGCAAAGATAAACCAAAGAAAGAAACAAACGAAACATTGTTGGTAACAACAGTAGCTTTCTCTAGCCAAACATACACACATAAACAACAATAGTAGATACAATCTATATTACATTATTGCTCGGTGTCAGAGGGAAGTTATTTAAAAAATTAAAAATTGTGTGCACATAAAGGGTGGTTGATAAAAGTAGACTTGAGAGATCTAAGGTAGTAAAAATTTGATCAATAAGGAAACCTATTTAAGAAGAATTCTGTTAAGAAACATGCTACACGTCTTAAGCAAACATGCAATCCTTCAATTCATTATGTATAAAGTTTCTTAATCAGGACAGTTTCTTAATCAGGACAGTTTCTTATATCAATTGAATCCTCCCTAAAATACCATTCCCTTGAAAATTTAACGTTACCTCCCCTACCCTACGTTCAAAAAGAGACAAACATATGCTCCAAAAAGAGAAACATGTGCTCCGAATATGAGTTCAAAGATATAAAAAAGAGAGACAAACATGTTCTCTGGATATAAGTTCAAACATGGCATGAGTGACGAGTCACGGGTTATAACTAGTAACATGAACAACACACCTCAACAATTACACAAGTAGGAACTGTGTAATTCAACAATTACACAAGTAGAACAGCTCTAATCAAGAAGCCTGCCGAGAAAAGAAACTCGAAAAATCACACTTGAAAAACTGCTTTTATTTAAAACTTAAAAGTTTAAAGGAAGAACAAAACTTACTTGATTAGGAGAAGTATCAACACCACTCTCAAAAGGTTTATTGATAAAAAAATGTTGGAAAAGTGTCTGAACACTCTCAAGCAAACCACAGAGAATGGTGGAAAAGTGTTATAGAAAGGGGAAACAAACTTCGAGTATGGAACTTGATACTTGAAGTGTCCTGTCTTAACCATAAATGAAACGAGAATGACAAAGGGGAAAGACACGAGGCTCCAGTTAACCCAAGCTTGAAAAATCTACTATTTCCCCAAGACAAACATAAAAAAATAAAAGCAATAAATGAACATAAAGCAACCTGAAAAGAGGATAGGCAACACTGTAGAGGTGTTCCAAAAGAAAAATCTGGAGAGCACTTTGGTAGTGCTTAAGGTCGAAGATTCAGCTTGCACGAAGCATTTTTATTCGATGGCCCTCGTCAATTATAATATAGTGCCAATTAATTTTGCTAAGTTTTGGTCGATCATGTTTGTTCATCAAATACTGTGACGTTGTCGGTCGACATTAAATTTCTGTTGCGATTCTTTCCGGTTTCCTGCGGGATCAAATTGCAAGACGAAGTCTCCACATGACAAAACTAAATGAGACTACAAGTTCCTTACTAATAAAATGACATGTATTTTATTTTGTAGGTATGAAACATGTCATTACTTGAATAGTCTACGGCGTTCTTGGGGGGCGAGAATATGCAATCGCGGATTATATCGGGGGCCCAAAAGTTAAGTTCACACCCAACCTGGTAGAACTGATGACGGAACTACCACCAAAAGGGACCTCTATCATTTTTTGCTTCCATTAGGTAACAGATTAGAGAAATAACCTGTAAAAGGCAGAATTATCGGTCATTTATCTGAATCACAAGTTACCATATCTTTCTGAATCACAAGTTACCAATTTTCTCATTTCTCAATGCTCATACCTGAACAGTTTTCCAAGACCCATTTCATCGCAAGTATCCCATTCAAATGATTGTTGTAAAGTGACACCAACCAACGCAAACCATTCATTTGGTACCTATATAAGAAAATGAAATATTACGAAAAGAAGAATGTATAATAATAGCGAGATGAGACTAGGGTGAGATCCAATGTTATACTAGGGTGGATCCAATGTTATACTAGGACTTGGGGTAATAGGCTACTTGTGTGGCACATGTAGGGCTGTTTTGTGCATTTTCGTGTTCCCCGTGCTCATAGGCTTTCTCAACCTACTTTGCTTCTTTTATTAATGAAATTCTATTTTACCAGGAAAAAAGTTAAAATAATATATACTATAGGATAACTTATCATCGACAAGATCATCCACATTTCTCTAGTTTTATAGGTTTATAAAGAAAAAATGATAACAAGAATGGAAGCATCAAGTTAGTAAGCTAAACATGCAAAGGTTAATCAAATGAGAGCTGAAGTGCTAATTGCTAAACCATATCATCATTTCACTAAAACTAAAAATAAATTAAATTAAATATCATCATTTCACTTACAACTCTGTCTTGTCATTCAACTTCATAAATCGGACAAGAAATTGTGCTTACCGGCCGGGTTCCCCTTTCAAGTATGATGGGTCATTGGTTTAACAAAACTAGGACAACCATTTTCAAGTTTCGACTTCAAGTCCTCAACTCTTTCCATCACAGGGTTGACCCTAGAATCGTCACCGCTTTCTATCACATGGTTGACCCTAGATTCCTCTGAATACTCTCATTGACAATCCGATTTGATAAATTAAGTACATTACACATTATATCCCATCGGACAATCTTCTAAATACATATACGTAACCATAAACCTCGTAGGACTTTCTTCGATAACAATGGGATCCCTAAAAATGAACATTTGGGGGTAAGTGAACTTCAAAATGCAATGTGGATATAAAGGAGTAACTTGGGTCGAAGAGAAAATGACTCACTTCTTTGTATCTTGGAGTTGCCAATTTAGTAATCTTGGATGATCTTCTTTCTCCGATAATTGCTCTTTTGGAGTCGGCTTTCCTTCAGATACACCGGTTGGCAATTTAGCCCTAGTCTTTTCTTCAGATATTTGGAGTTGGCAATTCAGCAATACGAGATGATCTTCTTGGTTCAAGAGCAGTCATTTCTTTGCGAGAAGGTCGAGGTCTCACACACTTCCTCTGTTATCCAATTAGAAGATTGAAAAACAAAATAACGTAATGGAGCGGTGTGAAAAGGAAGAATTACCGGCTTTTTAGAGGCGTCCACGAACATCTTGAGCAAGTTTAACAAGGCTGATTTCCGCATTCTTTTCTTGTTTTCCTCTATTCTTTGCTTACATATATCTTCATATGATGTTTTCTTAGCTTTCTCCATTTTCTTCACTTAACTTTAAAACATTGTCGAAAAAACAAGAACTCAAAATTTCAAATCAAAGCCTAAAACTCATATGAAGTACAAATCGATGAAAAAAAGATTGAAGTTTTAAACAACAAAACAACAACAAAAGCGTTACCCTTTACATAAATAGCTCTCGAGAATGGAGTGTTCTTGCTTTGGAGTTGGTCACTTGGTTGTTGAAGAGAGTTATAGAGTGAGAGTGAGAGAATTGTTTGGTGAGTGGGTTAAGCACCAAATTTAGAAAAGAATTTGAATTTGAATTTAGCGAACCTTACAATTTTGGTAAATGTGAGTTCCAAACTAGTTACAATTCTCTCGAGCAAGCAATAAGATATAAAATCAAAATAAACTATAACTTCTATGTTTCATAAAGAATGAGGGTGAAAGTAAACTATAACTTCTATAATGTGAAAGTAAACCATAACTTCTATGTTTCATAAAGAATCAAAATTATCATGTGAATCAAGTCAAGCAAATTTGGCCAGGTGAGCCTACTTCGTCGAGTAGTGTCAGATCAAAGCCCAAATAGCAACAAGTTACTACATAGTTACATAATAAATTAAACAGAAGTAAAGCATCAACAACCAAATAACTCAAATCAAAATCAACAATCTAGGGTTTCTAATTCGATTTAACAACCACAACAATCATAAACAATGAGTGAACTGTTGGAGTTATCCCTCACATGAGGAGAGAAAACAGAGCTGGAGAGAAACGGGGCGAATTCGGCATCGCGACATGTCGAGCCCAGCGCTTCGGATAGAAGCGCACTTTCAAGGCGAGGTTCCAAGATGCTAGGCGCGACCCGTGCTCATATGGGGCGCGACCACGCATCTTCGACTCGATCGTTGAGCATCGCTCAAAGAGGCGCCCTCCCACGCCCGTGTCTAATTTCGTGGGCTTTTTCTGAAGATACCATGAAATTTGGTTTTGGAGATAAAACCAAAATCAAGGTTTTGGAAAACCTAACCTAACAAGTCGAAGGGATTGGAATCGGACTAAAACAAAGAGAAACCCAATCTTGAAAGCTATCAAGATTGAGAGATAACCTTTATAGAGATACAACCCTGTAAAGAGATAAGAGTGATCTAGTAAGGTGAGAGACTGAAAAGGAGAGATTGTAATCTTCCTTCCCACTTTATAAAGAACTGGCTCTTGTGGAAGTAGGCATCATTGGCCGAACCACGGTAAATCTTTGTGTTGTGGTTTGCTTTTCTTTGCTTTTACATTATTATTTGTTGTTAATAGTTGTTTAGCGAGTTGGGCATGTTAGTATAGGTTGTAGTTGATATTTAGATTTTTGTCCGGAGTTGAATTGAGTTCATATACAAGTTATCTGTGTAGTGGGGGAATCGATTGGTATTGGTATAATCCCCAACAAGTGGTATCGAGCCTTGGTTAGAATAGCCTAGGGTGTTATCCGAATCTTGGTCGAGCGTGGTGTTTGATCGAAATTCCCGAGAGAAGATTTGGGTTAAATAACTTGTAGAGATGGACCATTCAGGTGAACACTTTCATGATGAGTCCGAATAGGAAGAACTACACCATCCGGAAAGCCAAGATGGAAGACTTGCTATCTTTGCAAGGACTTGGCACTTCCCATTGAGAATGAGGGAGTAAAACCAAAAAGACCCGATGAGGCCGAGTGGAAAAAGCTTGACGTAAAAGCGATTGGATACATTCGACAATGGATTGACGCGGTGTCTTTCACCATGTGTCCCAAGAGACTACAACCTTCGATGCGTGGAAGAAACTTCGAAGACTTGTATGAGAGGAAGTCGGGTGGAAACAAAGTGCTAGTCGTTAAGAAGTTTGCAGACACGAAGTACCAAGAAGGTTCTTCAATGTCTGAGCATCTTAATGAAGTACAGAATATCATCAATCAGATGCATTTGATGAAGATCAATTTGGGAGACGAAGTTGAGGCTTTGTTTCTATTAGGCTCTCTACCCAAAAGTTGGGAGACATTAGCAGTTTCCCTACATGGAGCAGCCAAGGATGGAATTGTTACCATGGAAATGGCTACCATGTCTTTGTTGAATGAGGAGACTAGAAGGAGTGGAAGAAGCAGCTCCTCTCACTCAGAGATCCTTTTCACAGAGAAATGGGGGAGAGGTCGAAACAGAAAATCATCTCGCTCTAGAGGTGATGACAGAAGTAAATCTAGGGGTGAAGCTAGAACTTCTAAGGCAGAGAGGTAATGTTACTATTGTGCCACCAAAGGCCACTTCAGATATGAGTGCAGAACACTGAAGAAGGATGAGAAGAATAATTGTGTACATGAAGACATGGTGCAGAGGAACGGAAACACAAAGGAGATACTACCGCACTACTAGTCGATGACCTGAGTGGGAATTGTGTCGGTTGTGGTGTGTCTTTGTCTTAGTACCTCATGTCGGGATCTGAGTGGGTGATAGATACAGGGAGCATCCTATCACGTCCACAATCAAGATAGGGGATTCTTCACTACCTACGGTGTGGTGAATATGGTGAAATAAGGATGGGTAACGATGGAGTCTCGAAGATTATAGGCATTGGAGATGTTCATATAGAAACTAATGTCGGCTACACCTTGACACTCAAGGATATCTTTACATGTCCCCGACTCTCGGTTAAAGCCTAATTTAATTTGGGAAATTAGATGACGATGGCTTTGTAAACTTCGTTTGGTAACGGGGTATGGAAACCGAAAGAGGGTTCCATTGAAGCAGCCGAGGAAAAGAAAACTTGCTCTCTTTACAAAACACGAGGCTAGTTTGTGTAAAGCGTAAGCGAATCTGCGCGAAGAAGAAGCTTCATCTCGACTGTCGTAGCACAAAGAGATCGCGGTCATATGGGCATAAAAGGGATGGAAGTTCTTGCTAAGCAAAAGGCCATGCCGCACATTAAAGGTACACATTTAGATACATGTACTCATCGTTTTTGTAGGAAAGCAACCGCGGGGTGTCTTTCCAAAGATTCCGTCTCACGAAAGGGCAATTCGTCCTGAACTAGTGCACACGGACTTATGTGGTCCTATGAGAGTGAAGTCCCACCGAGGAGCCGTACTTCTTGACATTCATTGATGATCGTCAAGAAAGATATGGGCCTATAGTCCGAAGACCAAGGATGAAGTACTTGGCGTGTTTGAGAAATTCCACAAATGGTGGAAAGAGAGACCGGGAAGTTGTTGAAGTGTATTCGCTCGGATAATGGGGGTGAAAGTACATTGGGCCATTTGAAGAGTATTGCCCGAGAGTCATGGGATTCGCATGAAGCGCACCGTTCCCAAGACACCGAGAATGGAATAGCGAGAGAATTAACCGCACCATTGTAGAGGATGAGATGCATGCTATCTCACCTCTAAGCTACCTAGAAGCTATTAGGTAGAAGCAATGCGTCTGCATACCGTGCATGTGATCAACCCGTCGCCCGGCAAAAGCCTCTGAATAGTGATTATCCGAGAGAGAGTATGGTCGGCAGAGATGTTGATTATGGATACTTGAGGGTATTTGGGTGCGGGCATTTGTGCATATTCCAGAAGGATGAGAGATCCAAGCTTGATGACAAAGCCAAGCGGTGCATTTTTCCTGGTTATGGAGATGAAAAGTTTGGTTACAAACTCTATGATCCGATTAACAAGAAGGTAATCCGAAGTCGAGATGTTGTGTTCTTAGAAGACCAAACCATAGCAGACTTTGAGGGAGGGTGAGAAGCTCTGAGGCTTTCACCAATGATCTTGTTGATTGAACCGAAAGTTCCTACCGTGGAACGTCGCGAGAAGGCATTGAGAATCTGAGAGAACCATGAGTTTGAAGATCATGATGAGAATCTTATTGCTCATGATGGGATAGAACCTATTGGTATAGAAGATGCGGATGAGATGCATGAACCACCACCGAGCAAGCGAAGTATGTATCCTCCCGAGGCACCCGTGCCAGATGGGGCAAGGAGGTCCGACAGAGGGAGACTAGCTTCAACCGGTATCCACCACATACGTCACGTGCTACTATCGGATGGTGGAGAACCTATGTACTATCAAGAGGCACTTGAAGGTACGCACAAAAAAAAAAGTGGTTGAAGGCCATGCATGATGAGATGGATTCTTTGCATAAGAATCACACTTATGAGTTAGTTGAGAAACCCACGGGGGAGAAAAGTTCTCAAGAATAAGTGGATATACAAAGTCAAGCATGAGGAGAACAATCCTCACCCAAGGCACAAAGCTTCGCCTTGTTGTGAAAGGATTCGGTCAAAGGGGGAAGGGATTGACTTTGATGAGATTTTCTCTCCCAGTAGTGAAGATGACTTCTATCCGGGGTGGTATTGGGTATGGCCGCAAGTATGAACCTAGAGGTTGAAGCGACTAGATGTTAAGGCGGCTTTTCTTCATGGAGACCTTGAAGAAGATGTCTACATGGACCCGGCCGAGGGTTTGAGGTCAAAGGCAAGGAGCACCTAGTATGCAAGCCGATAAAGAGCTTGTATGGGTTGAAACAAGCACCGAGACGATGGTACATAAAGTTTGACTCCTTTATGGCGAAGCAAGGATACAAGAAGTCCGCTTCCGATCATTGTCGCGTTTGTTCGAGATTTCCGGATAGGGATTTCATAGTGCTATTGTTGTATGTGGATGATATGTTGATAGTTGGCCCAAACATCAACAAGATATCCAAGCTGAAGAAAGACTTGAATAAGTTCTTTGAGATGAAGGATTTGGGTCAAGCAAAGCGAGATACTTGGGATCGCGGATCACTTTCGTGACGAAAAGAGTGGGAAAGTTATGGCTTTCAAGAAAGCTACATTGAGAAGGTGTTGAAGAGATTCAACATGGATCAAAGCGAAGCCCGATCGGTTATCCCGCTTGGTGGCCAGTTCCGCATGACCAAAGAGATGTGTCCAAAGGGTGAGCATGAGCAGAGTTAGATGGGAAAGATTCCTTATGCATCCGTAGTGGGCAATTTGATGTATGCCATGGTGTGTACTAGACCGGATATTGCTTTCGCCGTTGGGGTTGTGCGCGATTTACATCAAATCCGGGTAAAGAACATTGGGAAGGTGTTAAGTGGATATTGAGATATCTCCAAGGCACTTCAAAATCATGTTTGTGTTTTGGTGGAAGTAAGCCCTTACTTGAAGGCTACAATCGATGGAACATGGCGGTGATGTTGACTTCGATGAAGTCCACCTCCGGTTATCACGGTTACTTTTGCGGGGCGGCGGTTTCTTGGCAATCTAAGTTGCAAAAGTGTGTTGCCCTCTCCACTACAGAAGCCAAGTATATTGTAGCCACTGAGTGTTGCAAAGAGATGCTATGGATGAAGAGGTTCTTCGACGAACTAGGACTAAAGCAGAAACAGTTTGTAGTTCTATGTGACGGTCGAGGCGCCATCCACTTGAGCAAAGAATCCGAGTTTTCATTCTAGATCCAAGCACATACACGCGTCGCGTTATCATTGGATTAGAGAAGTACTCGAAGACAAGCATTTGTGTATCGAGAAGATCCATACCGACAAGAACGGGTCGGATATGATGACCAAAGTCTTACCGAAAGGTAAGTTTGATATTTGTTGTGTTACCGCCGGAATGGTAGCATACTCCTCCTGTTGATTTGGAAATTGCATAGAGGTATTCCCCTCACTGTTCGGGAGGGGGAGATTGTTGGAGTTATCCCTCACATGAGGAGAGAAAACAGAGCTGGATAGAAACGGGGCGAATTTGGCATCGCGACATGTCGAGGCCAGCCGCTTCGGATAGGGCGCGCTTTTCGCCTTCGAGTTCGATATGCTAAGGCGTCCAGCGCTCATATAAGAACCGACCAGCGCTCGGACTCGATCGTTGAGATGCGCCAGCTCAAAGAGGGCGCCCGCGCCGTGTCTAATTTCGTGGGCTTTTGCTTCAAGATTACCATGAGAAATTTGGTTTTTGGAGATAAAAACCAAAATCAAGGTTTTTGAAAACCTAACCTAACAAGTCAGAAGGATTGGAATCCAGACTAAAACAAAGAGAGAAACCCAATCTTGAAAGCTATCAAGATTGAGAGATAACCTTTACTGAGAGATACAACCACGTAAAAAGAAATAAAGAGTGATCTAGTAAGGTGAGAGACTGAAAAGGAGAGATTGTAATCTTCCTTCCCACTTTATAAAGAACTGGCTCTTGTGGAAGTAGACATCATTGGCCGAACCACGGTAAATCTTTGTGTTGTGGTTTGCTTTTACTACTTTACATTATTATCTGTTGTTAATAGTTGTTTAGCGAGTTGGGCATGTTAGTATAGGTTGTAGTTGATATTTAGATTTTTGTCCGGAGTTGAATTGAGTTCATATACAAGTTATCTGTGTAGTGGGGAATCGATTGGTATTGGTATAATCCCCAACATGAACTAGATTTTGAGAAGAAAAATTACCTTTCTTCTCCATTGTCGATTCACTGTTGAATAATCACGCTTTGCAAAAGGATCAGTAAATCTCCATTGTCGAATTTGAGGATCATCAAATCTCCATTATCAATTTGAGTATGTAGAATCGCCAGAGAGAAAGAGAGTGGAGGCCTATTTTTTTATTTTTTTTTTCTGTTTTTGAGAAATAAGAAAAAAAAAATTTTTTGGTTTTTTTTTCCTTTTTTGATAGGCCACTCCGACGCTCTTCCACGACACACATGGTGCGTGCGAGCAAATGACAAAAATAAGGCGTCGGTATCTTTGTCTTTTTCTAATGAATATGGTGTAGTGTGTGTCTATTGCCATTTATGGCTCGTAATCTCTCTTTATATACCTCGCTAGAAGAGAAGAATAAACACCTAACTTAATTCACTAACAACTCGTGATAGATCAGAATAAAGTGCAAGATGTGCAAGAAAAGTTCGTATAAAGAGCATGTTGAAAAGCTTTTCTCTTTTAATGTCTGAGCTGCTACCGGAGGGGTTAGGTTGGCTATGGTTCTGGTTATGACAAAAAATGCAAAAGAAAGTTGTTTAAGCGCAATGTGAATGAGCTTCATAATAAAGAATCTATCAATAGCAACCGAGACCTAGCAGAACAAAAATGGTTAGAGAAGCATGGAGGAAGTTGTTCCTTTCATTAGAAGAAATGAATCGACTTCGGAGTAGTGAGACTACTTTCCTGGACATCAGGTAGTGAGACCAGCCAGCAACTTCCGTGCACAGATTTGGATTCATTGTACCAGGTCCCCCGCTACTGGTCCTACCTAATCCTGAAGGTACAGAACTATTAAGAATTGAAAAATAGGTTGCTGATATGCATAGTATTGCAAAGATCATCAACACAGCAGCTCAGGTTTCACTATAGGATATACGGAAGTTCATCGAATTATCAGAGTAGATTGAGAAACTAACATTAAGGTAGATTGTGCGGAGTTGATAATTGATTATACCAGCAGTCTCTGGGAAGTCTGCCTATAATGTGGAGGTAGATAAATACAAGATCTGATTATAGCCTTATAGGTTTCAAAACTGTATGTCTTATAGGTTCATGGCCTGAAAGGCTAATTGGTCCTTCAAAATCCAGGCATTTTGAGAATCGCAACAGGAAAGATATGCACTGGTTCACTTCAATTATTTCACAACCTGAACCTACAAAGCAGGTTGGACGGGAAGGTTTACTCCGCCTAAATCTTTAGTAACTTGGGAAGTTTAGGCGTACAGGATTTGAAAATTTCGTTTCTTTCCACTCCAGGGTAACACACCAAGAACACACCAAGTGCTTCTATGTTTCGTTCTAGATTTGAATTCTGCTAAAACCGAGTTGTAGAAGCTTTGTTTTGTGAGTTACATGACTATTTTTGGAACGTCAAATCTTTCCTGGTATCAAACCAAAGGAAAGCAACTTTTGTCTTTCTTTCTCCCATCATGAAAATTCTCTATCTTTTCCATGGAACAGACAAAAAAAAGTGTTCAAGTCTTTACTTCCAGTGAAAGCAGATTAATTAAGCAGCATAGAGATAAACAAACACAGAATATTATGGTCATTAGCTCAGGAAATACATTCAAATGAACGTCATCTCTATTCCCTAGGCAGGAAACAGGAAACCAAGTGTTTGCAACGGAAGTCAAATGAGAAAGAAGAACAACTATTCATACTGGTACAGACCTCAGGTATAATAATAATTTCAAGCACATATGTGATGGGTCTAACCGTGATTCTAATACATTTGTGCGTACATAATTATCACATTACAAATAGTAAAATTGTAGGGTGAAAAGAACCAGGCCAGGAGGAGCAGAAATATTTACCACATCTCTCAAGCATTACCACTTTAACCCCGTTCCATACGCAATGACATTCAATAAATCTTGTCTGGCACATACATCGGCTCCTTCAATAAATCTCATTCGCTTGTGTGTCAAGGTTGATAGATAACACCATGGTCCCTTACTGAAGAAACGTAGCAGTTTTCGATGAAATTATCGAATCATTATTGGATCCTTTGCATCTCCCAATGTACGTGTTACATATGTCGTTGAGTAGCTTGTTTTGCCCATTTTCCTGAGGCAGCCAAGAGCATGGTCAGTTTTAAAGCAAACAGCCCTACCATGCATCCAGATACAGATATTGAGCATGCTCTTACAACATTAAGCAGAGAGCAGAACCCTTTCAGTTTTCAAATTTCAAACCAATTGCTGATGAAAGTGAGATCCTTTATGGTCTTTCCATCATATCAAGGCAAGGTGCTGCACTGGAGTAGTCCCTCTCGACAAAGAAGTTACGGCATTAGTTCTTTTGATAATCACTCTGTTGTATAACTCAACTCTGAAATACTATTTCTCCAGACCCCACAGATGAGGCAGGTTATTGAAACTGGCTGAAAACTTTTTACAGAGAACAACTTTCTTAATGGTCCCTACTTCCAAGCATGATCTAGCAAGATTGTAACACATCTGCAAACAGGGTTGGTCCTTACTCGATTTTGATGCCTCCAGTAGAAAAAGTTCAATTCTATTTCAGTGCCAAACAGCCAAAAATAAATTGTCAGACGCCTGGAATGTTTTGTTTCACTGATACAATAATCCACCACGGGTGATTGCTCTCTCCTGTCGACTATCATATTCAGGAGAATAATGCAGACTAGATCAATCCCACTTAGTGGGCTTTCTGATAATTCAAGTTCAGATAGATGTAATGGGGAAAGGGAGAAACGATTCAGCTCTGTACTTTTATGGGATCCACTCATCCACAAAGTGCATAAAAAACCATATAATCAGGACTCAGGAGTACATTCCATCTGCAATGATCAAAAGTGATAATTATATTCTTGATATAGTCCCTCTTTGTTTAGTTGACTGTGTTAAGTAGATCGACTTTTCTCTGAATATGTGATCACAAGCTTTCATGGAAACAACTTAAACTGGGTATGGAACTCACTCTTTTCACAGGGCCAAACTTTTCCTTTGAACTTTACAACCAGTAGTAACTCCACCAC
Source organism: Coptis chinensis (assembly GCF_015680905.1). Lineage (NCBI taxonomy): Eukaryota > Viridiplantae > Streptophyta > Magnoliopsida > Ranunculales > Ranunculaceae > Coptis > Coptis chinensis. The sequence continues at coordinate 76,292,436 of NC_141463.1, read as the reverse complement.
GGTGGATATCAGCGAGAAGGCCACTACAGTAAATTGTTTCTCTACTTAGAAAAAAACAAATTGTTTTTCTGTACAGCGTGATGAACACTTCATGGTTTTGACCTCTAGATATGTGAAATAAATTGCTTCTTCCTTGGACAGGCATGTATGTAGAAGGGGGACGCTAATAAATCACCACGATCGAAATTTGACCTTAATAGTTGTTATCTTTCTTTGATGTGCCTAACTAAAAAAATATTATACTCGACACTTCGCTAGTTTGCTTATGTGAAAGTCAAAAAGGTGTGACTAAAGAAATTTTAAAGGAGAGATACTATTGCTTTGAGTCAAAAAGGTGACCTCCGAAAGGCTATAAATGTCTTCAGAATCTAAAGAATCTCAATTTTTTCGAGATGTTTTGTCTGCTGGTTGAAAGTTGAAACACCAAAACCTGAATCAAATTAAAAGTCAAAACACAAAAACTCATTCCTTGTATATTGCCACGATATAGCGCAGAAATCATATATTCACAAAAGAAACAAGACACCCTCCCCTCAAGTGAACATTATAAGACTCAAAACTTCAACCTCTGAAGCTGCATCACTGTATCCACCACCAGATATTGATTTCTCTGATAAAACTACACCCAGCCTGGTTTAACCAAAGCCATCACGTCACCTGCAACAGCAGTCACCATTTTTCCACTGTGTCTGTGGAAAACTAGAAATTCATGAAGCACAGTCGATTTAGATTGTTGCTTGAAAGATAATAGGGGAATTCAGCTATACATTCATGACTTCAACTTCTTCTCCATTCCTCTCTATCTGCAAAGAAGGACTTCTGATCATTTATAAACTCCCATTGCTTGAGCTTCCATTAATTCAGTCAAACTGCTAGTCATCAATTGAATTTCCTCCTCAACCAAGAGGTCCATCATCCAGAATATCAGTCAGAACAAAGATTACAGATGTTGGCTATATTACTATGGGCTTTGGTAGAGGTGCATATCCCAGAGATATGGGTGAAGTGGATCTAATCTGAATCCCTCCCTGAGACTGGAAAAGGGACTACGGAGAAGACTGACAGATGCAGATGAAATTACAGAACTAAATGAACTTGGAAGAACGAAAGGGTCCAGCTAAACTAGGAATTATTACCACCGGAATTTTCGAAATAGAGTACAAACAAGATTTTGACTGCATAACATTTTTCCAGTCTGAAATGAGTATACCATAAGAAAGATGTCATAACTACGTTAAGGATCACTAGAAGACATTCAATCTGTTGAACCCCCAACCCAAAAGACAATCCAACTTACTACCACCTAAAAGATGTATAACCAAAAATTAAGAAACAACATGTAGTCAGCCTACTTTTAAGTTGACAGGCTTGACAATGTTACTGAACATTACATCCTCATCAATGTAAAATCGAGTTCCAATGAAGAGTTTAGCACCAAATTGTATGAAAACCCTGGTTAGAATTTGATTCGTCTTAATACTATCTATAAACCATTAGTTATTCTACAACACATATTTACAGTTCACCATTACTTATTCTACAACACATATTTACAGTTCACCATTAGTTATTCTACAACACATATTTACAGTTCTGAATAGCATGATCACACTTTCTAAAAGAAGTCTAAGAAATCAAGGCCAAAAAACAAAAACCCTTCGTGTTCACCATTTCTTCTACACATTTATACCTTCTTTTTTTTTTATCTCCTCTAATAAAGCATGACTAGCAGTAAATTCTTACATGCTATAAGGCAACACAACCTAGGTTACAACTGAAAGCAAAAGCACAGGTTATAAAACCCAATCTCTGGCATCAAAGTAACATAGATTCAAATAAAACCCAATGTGCAAGTAATACCATTATAGAGATGACTAGATTTTATTGATCACAAAAAACAAAAGAAGAGATGAGTAAGTGTTGATAATTTCATTATTTCTGCAAAATAAAGCATGGGAAAGGCTACACTGAGATTTTCTTTTTATCTAACCAACAAGAAGAAACATATATATGGATTAGTTTGTGTTTACACAATTAAAAAAATGGTAAATCAACATACGATATCAAAGAGCACCTGATGGGCACTTGACTCAGTACAACCGCAGTACGCTTCTGGCGATAGCATGCGGAGTTTTGTTCCTACTCTTCCCAGAATTACTCCTCCTACTGCCCCTCAATGGTGTCAAGTAGAACCGTAAAAGGCCATTGTCAAGGCTGCTCGGAGAATACCTTGCACTGCGGTTACGCTCTAAGACAAACTCTTCTCTTCTCTTCTTAATATGCCCATTTGTCTGTACACTGCTACTACGCATACTGCCTAAAAGACCATCAGTGTTAGAGAACCTCCTTGAGCTTACACTGCTATTGCTTCGGAAGTTTTTCCTATCAAAAGACTCATTTGCTTTCCCATTTCCATCTCTCCTTAACTCAGGCCAAGACCCTGACAATGATCTGTCAACTCCATTTCTTCTACAATACCTCTCTTTATCTCCATTTTTCCTACCACTGCGTCTATGTATCAGACCCCAAATGTTCCAGCCTTTACTCCACCGACTCGATTTCTTTGACTCCTTAGGAGTATCACCAACAACAGAAGCTGCATCTCGAAATGCAGACTCAAAGCTCTCAGACCGATCATCTTTTATAGAATTTGATTTAGAATCTGTCATATTACACTCTGTAACTAATACCTTTGCCCCATGGAAATAATCACTAGTTGCTGGAGTTACCTTGGCATTTGAAATAGACCTCAACTCATCAATATCTGCCACCATTGACGCAGTCGCCTTCCCAATTGAGCTCGACCTATCAAAACTCTTCCTTCGCCTTTGCGACAAGTCTGAGTAATAATCCCTAGTCTGAGCTGATCCACCAGGAGTAGTCCCATCCTCAATGATAGAACTCATTGGCAATTCAACTGGTATTTCCTTATCAACTCGCCGAACTGGTACAGGAACATCCTCATTAACCGAAACCATTGGTGGAACCCGCGGAAACATCTTCCCAATCAAATATCCATCCCAACTAGCCCTAGGTTCATCCCAAGAACACCTCGGGTCATCAAACGACATCCGACCAGCATCAAGCGAGTACCTTGGATCCGTATCGCAAGATCTTCTCCCAAACCCATAATCAGCAACCTCAGATTGTGTTTCCCTAAACTGTCTCCCCCCTATCCTTTTCTGCTTCGGCATTGTCGACAAACCCCCACCACCATTACTAGCCTTGTTCATTTTCTGTCTCCTCCTCCATTTCTGCAATTTCTTACTAGCTGCCAACCAAAAACTCCCAGCTATCTCTTTCAAATCCCTTCCTTGGGTCTTCCTACATTGCGCCTCGCTATCAATGTGGTCCTTCATTGTCTTAATCTCCTCTTCCTCTTCAACAATTTCCTCAATTCTATCTTCCAAACTCTCCAAAACCCTAATTTCATCCTCATCCTCTTCTTTCAATTGAATCACTGGTAAATCTCTAGTTTCCTCAATCTCTTTATCAGTCAAACACCCTTTTCTCTCATCATCAAGATTAAACAAAGACCATAATGTATTCCTGACGCGAACATCACAAGACTTTCTCTTCGGTTCCAAACTTAAAACACTCTCATTTCTCCCACCTGAAAATGACTTGCATCTTCTAAGCTCAGGTAAAAAACCCGAACTAGAAGCACCTTTGAAGATGGATTTAATAGTGCATGAGCTTTTATGAAGGGTAGAAATGGAAGAAGAAGAAGAAGAAGTAGAAGGAATGTTGGATGGATCTAGACCATTCAGACGTTCGCGTAAACATGACGGGCAGAAACCGGTGAATTGTTCGGATGGGTGGTGTTTGCAAGTGGGAAAACGAGGATGTTGTTCTGGATTTTGATTCATTGTTAGAAATGTCGTACAATGCGCACCTTTGAAATAATGGGTATGCTCATGTTAGTGAAGGGAGAAAAATAACCGTTTTAAAAGTTAATAAACAAACACCTACTTCAACATTTTTGGGTTGGGGAATTTTTTCTTGTTTCTTTCTGTGCTATGCTCTAGACTCTAGAGTGTGTTGTTGTGATTCTCTCTCTGCTTTTTGTTGTTGTTGGCTGACTGTGTTTTCTTCGTTTTTGTTTTTTCCTTTTGTTTTATCACACTATTTTCTCCTGTCTTGATTTTAAAGATTCTATGACTATGAAGCCCTAACTCTCTCTCGCTTTCATTCTTATTTTTTACATTTCCGTTTAACAAAAAAAATAATGATATAATCCTTTCGCAAAAACGTTCGCTTATATAAAAGAATTAGGCTGTGATTTTTTGTGTGTCACAACGTAGTAAAAGAATAGGCTTGTTTTGAAAATTCTAACATCGAAAAAAGAGGCTGGAGATTCATTGCAGGATTTAACGCGAAAATATTATTGCACATGCATGAGGATCAACAGTGTTCTTGTTAAATCATTATCTATGAAGTTTTATATGACAAATGTTGTGCAAATGAAATCTCGGTTAAAAACAAAATCATACTACAGATTCTTAAAATTAAATACTGCCAAAAAATCATGCTTAGAGAGTTTAGAGCCCAAGGAAAGAAACAGATTATAGTTCTTGCAAGCCAGTTCTTGACTTCTTGTTCGTATGTTGATGATGAATTACTAAAGCTCAACTGGCTCGGCTCGAACAATGTTCAAGGTATATATTAACCAAGTTATTTGGGGTCGCTCAAAATCGCCTGTGTAACTAAAAATTTCAATACGTTGGCAATTACTATTGGAGCATTGGAATTACATTGGTTACTTTAGACAATGTGAAATGTTTAAGCTTTTACAACATTATTTTGTATTTTAGAAACATTGGAAGCCCAATTCAAGAACACGTTTACATTGAACCCCGAGATTAACAATTATAATTCACGCATACCATTTAAAAAAACGCATACCACTCAATTCACGCGGTTTTAGTTTGAAGAAATGCTGAGCTCGATTGGCGCGGCGACACAATGCTTGGATTCTCTTTCGAGTTTCTCCCCTTCTCTTTGGAAAAATAAAACTACACAAAAATGAGCAATGATCATATACTCCAATCTCATAGTAAAAGTTAACTCAAAGACTAATTGTACAGAAATTGCATTATCGAACCAAAAAAAAAATAGTAATGTACAGAAATTGACTTTTATTTGCTTCAACAAAGAGGTGACGCGTTGCTAACTACTGCTTTTCTAAGCTATAGACATCTTACTAGATCAGTATCTAGTAAACGTTGAGCGTGAGGGAGCTGTTGACCTTATGTCTCCTGATTGAGCCGTTACAACGTCTATTTTTGAATGGCAACCTATTCCTACACGTGGCACACTATTGTGCAGTGTAGAATTGGTAGAGCACTAGAACTACACATGATTGAGAAATCAGTATTATTTCTCTGTGTCAAGTGTCAAGTGTCAAGTGTCAAGTGTCAAGCTAAGTGGCTAAGTCCTGAGTCCTAATTCCTAAGGTTAAGCTGCTCGCGTTATGTTGATATATTGTTGGCCCAAGCCCAAAGCTTGGCCTATCTTATTGACGTTTAAAAGGCCTCACATAAGTTTGTGTCAAGGCTTCTAGCATTGCAATTTCTCCTAGGATCACTGCTCCGTAGTTCCATGTGGGACTAACCTAATGTGTTAATTATCACACAGCCCCTTTTATGTGGTGTGGCGTTGGATGATATGGCTAAGCTACTGAAGACTTGACGTTACATCTCACTCATTTCTCTAACCACGAAAACGATGTTTGCAATTTACATTCGCTGTGAATGGCGCTCATGATTATTGACAGGGATCTCAGTGTATGTTATCTTTTTCACTTATTGAGCATGCGTGTGCTTTGCCATCATATCGGTGATATGTGGTGCTAGAATGCTAGATCCTATTACAAGGTGTAAAACACAGTTCAAGTTTTGAAACCTGTAAATTTCGGGTGGCCCAAACACCAAACTTTCGTACAAAATCTCTAGTTGTGTAGTATTGGCGGCCATTTTGCTTAAAAGTATTCCGCTGGGATTTGAATAAATAGGCACTAATTCTTCATGGATTGATCGTAATAAATGAACGAGTAGCTAGGCCGCTTATTGATTGACCCTTTTGAAGTTTTGCTGATAAAGAGAGGTGAATGGTGAAATTAGTTATGTACTAGTTGGACATCAACTGTGGCGAAGCAAGTGTGTATTCATTTATTCAATCAATAGAGGAAGATTGAAACCAGCTGCATTGTCACGAGGACCACTGGCCAAGATAGTTAACAGTTTGGTGTGTGTTTAGTCGGTTGTATCACGAGCACCAGTTCTGGGCTAATAACATGATTTTGGTGTATGCAGATGGTCCCATGAGAGAGAGAGAAGTATATTGCACGGTTGACAACTTGACATGGGGTGATTTTGGTCGGCATTTTGTCAGTTTTAAAGATAACTTCAATTATTTTTTGCTACTTGATCATTCTGTACGTGCTCTTTGCACAATAGTGTCATGTCTCATTGATTGAATTTTGAGGCACTCATGTTTCAACAAAGTTATACAGGGTGTCTGGAACAAAAATGCATATTGGACATGTGGTAGTAATGTATTATATATTTATATAGGTTTTGATTGTTCCTTACGTTGCGGTAATTTTTTTAGCTCTCGTCTCTTGAGTCTTGGCATATGGTTGTTGCCGTAGATCAAATCATCTTTTACTTTCTTTCTTTTTTGCCATGTAAATTTTTAGTACTTTATCTACAGTTGTAATAAGAATTCATCCTGTTCTCTGAATACGAAAGTAAGAATTTATTGCAATTCCCAGAATAGTTTATGCTTCAGTGAAGTGTATCTCCTGTCTAATATTTCAAGAGATTCCCTAGATTTTGAAATATCCAAATACCTATACAGCCTAAACTATTATTAGTACAAAACACAGTCAATCTAGGCGTTATAATTGACTTCGTTCACTCTTCTAACAAAACAATAGTCATAGCCTTTACCCCTTTCTAATGTGTTCATGATAATATGCTATGCCCATCTTTGTGGATCCCAAGGCTCTTGGAGAAGGTTAATGTTCTTTATTTTCTTCTTTTAATTCTTTACAATTCATTTCACAGAAGAAGATACATAAAGGAGATCTTACCGATGAAGGCATGCACTTAAAAGTCTGAAGTTGGGAGAACTTTAAGCTGTTGTTATTGGTTATGTATTGTTTTTAACAGATTCGGTAGTCAGAGTATTAGTCTGTCTTTAGCACTTTAGCCCCATGAGAATGTCTTCCACACTTTAAGCTCTTTCTTTTATTTTCGTCATATCCTCAAATGAAAACAAGAGAAAGGTTGCAACAGACATACACAATTACACACCAATGACAAAGACATATGATAAGTTGATAACGAACAAGGGAGGGTGGTTCACTATTAACACATTTTTTATAATGAAATGCTCCTAATGGTGTTATATACAAAAAGTATGTATTTTATACATCTTAGAACAGAACTGTGTATGAGTATTGATGCATATATATTCTGTATATAGGATACTCTGTATATAGGACAGTGAGGCAGGGAATCGGCAATATTAAGATGTAGTTAATCATGTTTATGGGAAAGAACAATGGCATAGGATCACAAGGAGGTGATTTCTACGCTCACCTTATTTGGCATTCATAAATATGCCAATGTGATATTTTTTAGTGGTGCATCTCAATAGCTCTGCTTTGACCTAGGCCTATAAAGGGTGGGTTGAAACCTAAAGATGTTACCCTGTGATATAGTTTAAATTGAATTGAACGAAAATTATCTCAACATGGATTCAAACGCATGTAATATAATGCAAGTAGAAAAGCCCGGACTGGACATTTTTTATTTTCTCATTCCTTATATTGTTTTATGACTCACGAGATCAATTGCTTGTGCTGTACAGTACAAGAAAATATGGTCAAAATCAGCTTAACCTTTATCAAATGGTAGAAATGGCTAGTAGGAGAGGAACTTTTATTTTCATGAAGTATAATTGACATGTGGAGTGCAACTGTTAGGTATCTTCGGATTTGGCTCAGGATTTAGCTTTGTCTTGGTCGTGTAGACTCGTAGAGATAGAACTTGGATTTCTTGAAGGCCCACATCAAGAAACCATGGAAAAAGAGAAGTGTGTCAATGCCGTCAGAAAGAGATGGAATTCAAAGAAGAAGAATTATTTTCTAAGCTTCCAATCGGCATATAGTCTTCGACATCTTGTCACGACTACCTCTCAAAACAAACAGGACAAAGAAAGATAATGAGAAATAAAAGGGGGAGACGATGTGCCATGGCATCATCGAAACGGTGGACTGGTTACAGGTGGTTGGTGTTTTTATTAAGATTGGACTTTTGGAAGAGATACTATAAAGTGAGAGAATATATGAACCGAATCAAATATAGTTGGTCAGTATGTTTTGGCAGTTAGCGAGTCTCGGCCACCCATCTTGTACGTAATGGGCTCAGCTAGCATTCCTCCTTCTCTCTCTCCAATGGAAACAGAAAATTGTGTCAAGAAAGAGATGGAATTCAAAGAAGAAGAAGAATTATTTTCGAAGCTTCCAATCGACATTTTATCACGACTACCTCTCAAAACAACCTCACAATGCAGATGGGTATCCAAAATATGGTATGCTTTCGTGCAACACCCACGTTTCACTTCACTAGGTCTCCTATTCCCTGTGCAGATTTTATTGGTCGTTACAGACAATCTTACGAACTGATCCTGACCGTTTTCTTAATTTCAAAACCAGTAATAATACACAGACATACTAATTTGACCTACTTAACCAGCCTACTAATGATAACCATTGATTTACATGAAGACACGTGTTCCTATATATTTGAATGCAAACCAAAGTTATCCAAATTAAAGTAGGTATGTGTAGCATCACTCGTTTTGACGTAGTGGGTACTGCTAATGGTTTGATTTGTTTCTCACCCTTAGTGGATGACTACTATAGTACGTTCACCTTATGTTAGAAATCATGTGAATATAAACAGTGGCGGAGCCAGGAAATTGAGTGAGGGTGAGCCAACCCCGCCATACAAAAAAAAACACTCTTTTTTTTTAACTAATATTTCAAACCCGGTCACAAAACAAATATAAAATGAACATAAAAAATCATATAAAAAGGTAGTAATAATAAGTGTATTAAAAAAGAAAGAAAGAATCTAATCATTGCGAACTCTAATATATTTGATTCTGGCCGGTATACCATGGTGTCTTAGGCTTGCTATGTTCTGTCCCATTCTTGCTTTTGCCTTATGGAGCAGCCAACTCTCCTTCTTGAGCATGTAGGCGATGCTTTCATTTGTGTGAAGTAGACTCCTAAGGAAAATTGACCGAAGGAATAATTTGTTTCTCTAAACTCCTTAACAGAGTACAGTTCGTTGGATGAGATAAATTTTCCAAGATTGAGTCCAGTAATGCCGAGGTCGCTGAAAAATTTCAGCCTAGGTTCTAGACTTTTATCATGATTAGAAAAGAGTACTGAGAGGCAATTAGGAATGGTCTTTAAGATGTGAGCATCAGTGAGACTATAGGTTTGAGAGAGAGAGAGAGAGGACTACGTCAGGTTTAGTTGTGATTTTTTTTAGTACATTTTTTTTGGAAGTTTTGAGAGCTAATTCTGGGGATAAACCACATGAATTTATGAGGTAATCTAATGTGAAATTTGGGTTTGAGATGATGTGTTTTTGGGTAGAGATGAATCTAATGAGTTAAAGGTTATGGAACAGATATAAATGGGTAATTGTTTATCTAGATTTTCTAACATTTCGTAATATATTTCTGCATACAAACTGATGGAATGTTGGATGGAATGTTGTACAGAAGAAAGTTTAAGTTGAAACTTACAACTTTCGCATAAGTTTTTTGGGTATTGAGAGAAGTACATATTATTTTTTTCTAAAAAGTGAGTGTACGCCAGGGTGTACCATGGGCCCCCCTGGCTCTGCCACTGAATACAAGAAGGTTGAGGCATGGATCGGTAATCCCTCTTTAAGGTTGTTTCGCATCTGTTCATTTTTGTGCAAATAGACCACGCTAACCTCCAGGATACAACAACCACTAACAATCAATCTTCTATGCTAACTGCACTTAAACAAAGAAAAAAAGGACGTTGAAAATAAGGTTTTTCATATTTGTTTAATTTTAGGCTGTTGAAAGAGGCATTTATATAGAGGTAAAAATGGTGGAGAAATGTGGAGGTCTCAAGTAGATCTGCTAAAATTGGGAACTGATTCAGTTTCCTGTTTGGATTGGAGTCCACTAGCCCACTACGTTTAAGTTTCCAATTTCGAAAACACTCTTTTAAAAATCGGTGTACCAAAAAGATAAGAATCACAAGAGCTCAAGCCTGCCGCCTCGCTAAGGGCACACACTATAACTTATAAACACTACCCACTAGTGTTTCCTCTCGAATGTGGGACCAAAGTTCTTTATTAAAACAACTATCCTACAAAGAGGTCAAGGTATCAAACCACCACGAACAAAGCCACCCCAACAAGTAAAATCATTTTATCAAAATAACTTAACAATCCCCCACTTATTTTTATAAAAACAAAAATACATAAAACAATCAATATTAGTTTCAACATGCATAAATGAATGTGTTCAGAATTTAAACCTTTACGTAGTGAAAATTACTCAAAATATAAGATTCATAAGTGACAAACACTACTGCAGAAAAGTGCATAGATAGCATAGGAAAAACACTATGAATTTTAGTTGATAGCATTTATAAAACGCTATATATTACCATGCTATGCTTTTTAAGATAATGTTTGTGTCCAAAACGCTATCAATTAATAGCGTTTTTTCTGAAACTCGTGTTTTCACGTATCAAATTAATAGCGTTAGTCAAGAATATAATAGATTCATAGCGTTTTTGCCTCAAAACGATAGCATTTCTTTTGTGCTATTAAACTTCTATAGCATTAGTAAAATGATATTGTTTTTGTTAATATAAAATCAAAAAATTCAAATGCATATTAAAATTATTAAATTAGTGAATGAAAAAGAAATTGGATCCAGATGGATTCGAACCATCAACCTCTCAATTATTTGAGCGCTCTTCCATTTCGAGCTTATAGATCCATTGTATTTCAGCCCCCTAATTTGTCGTTTTACATAATTCACCTATAATGATACGGAAGTACTTAATTACAATATCTCTAGATGTACTATACACATAATGCATAGATACAAACATGGTTAATCCATGAAAATTACCTATACAACATGCAAGATCTCTACCATGCAAGGATTTAATGCTTATTCTAATTCAGTAGAATGTTATATATAATTTAAAAAAAACATAATAGAATAGGCAATATGTCTACACTAACCTCAATAGGGATTTTGTAACGCCCCAAAACTCGAACAATTACAAACCTATAATACGTGGTTTTTCTGGTAAAATTTTGACAGAATCTCCTCTATATATATTTTTGACATTTCATATATGAACATAAAACTTGTCATAACCTAAAAATCAAAACAATATACATTTCATTGATCAACTTAGCTACTAAACCGTTTCGACCAATGCCAGAACAGTTAAGTAACCAGTATACAAAAATGAGATCACTACAACACTGAGACTTAGTGCTTGAATGTTTCAACTAATGCCAGATCATCCAAGCACATCGTACAAAGTCATTACCAAAAACGTAAGTTTAAAATATATACATCTGAGTCTCATAGTTATCAAAAAATTTACATCCTTAACAAATGACACTATAAAACTTTCTAAAAGAGAAGTAAAAGAAGTACAAAGATAGTACCTATGGACCTTAGTCACCTCTTAGGGCATCTCCAATGGAAGGTGTAAACCGTATAGAGTGTAAAGTTTACACTCCAAATATCAAAAAACTATTTCCAATGGGGGTGGTATACCGTAGATAATAGAGTATTAGTTGATAGAAGAGGTGGGGAATTCCCCATCTCACTATCAGTTGATGAATAGCTCGGGCAACACTTTAACCAATGTTTGAACAAAAAAAATTTTGGACGTCACTTTAAGTAACATCCCTTTATAATTCTAAAATAATTTTTTAACTCGGATGTCACTTAAAGTGACGTCCCAGTTTAAATTAAAGAGGGACGTCACTTTAAGTGACGTCCGAGTTTAAAATCTAATTTTTTTTACACTTCTCCATTGGGGAGTATAGAGTGTGTATATTTATAGGCTATACAATAGTATACAATTAGAGGTGTAAAATCCTAATGGCACCTACGTGGAGCCTAGGTGGAGGTGTAATTTTACACCCCCATTGGAGATGCTCTTAGTACTTCTAGCCAACAAATTTATGCAAATAATAACCACGCGTCCAACAAATAACATCTACCAATTAATCTTTAAAATTTTAGGACGATGATTGAAAAAGAGGAAATTAAAACACAACACCCGTATAATAAAGTTATGCATTTGAAATAATGTCGTTAGTGAATAAACACATTCTATTGCGAACTAGTTTATCAAAATAAGATACATCATATTTAATATAGAGGCTACACTTTAAACAGAGTTGCCTACGTATCCTAATCCTTCGAGATTCCTAAGAGAATAATTATAAAAGCTATTACGAGTTACAGATTCTCATAAGCATAGGGTAAAAATAGTCCTTCGCCATTCACTCAAGGCATTCGATCGCCATATTCAGCAGTGGGTTCAACATGGTAGTACACTTCTACCACTCTAACACCATGGGTTCATATACTATTCTGGAATAAAGCAATGATCAAATATCCAAAATCAATCCTACTGAGAGCGGATGTGCCGAGTGGCTGCCTACGTACACTTCGAGAGATCAAGCCATGCATAGTTCTTCCTAAAATATAACACTTCAATATTATAACCCGAAAGTTCTACATGATAACTCGACAATTCAATATCATATCTTGGCAGTTCGATAAAATGACTAGAATATCAAAACTCGACAAATAACCCTCATCCCATAGAAAAATGAATCACATCTCATATTATATATATTTATCAGCACAACACAATAACATTCAATGACCCGAATATCAAATCAATTGGGTTAAGGCATAATTGCTCAAAAGAACATCACCGAGACCAAACATATCATCAATAGTGAATCAATATCAAATCAATGATATTGATTATCACAGGTGGAGTTTAAAATGGGTTAGTATATTATTAACCCTGAGAAGCAAGCAAGCAACCAAATTAATATTTATAAAAGTAATACGCAAACACATCCAAATAATAAAGTAATACACAAACACATACTGAAGCACTATATAAAGGAAACCCATTCACTAAACAGTATGATTGTATGGTGAGCAAGCTATTTAACAACCACATATCATGAATTTTCATACTTATTGTAAGCTGCTCGTTCAACCATCACCCCGTGAGCTCTTTGTCTTCTTGTTGCATTGACCTACACAAAGAAAGTGCGGACACTAGCTAGATCCAGTTAAATAAAAGAAAGAGATACTCTCAAGTCTCAACCAATGAAAAAAAAATAGATAAGAGGTATCGAGCTAAGCAAAAAACCCCTTCCATCAATGTAATTGTATGGAATAAAGTTGAACAAGATAAAGGGATCAAGAAAATGATGGGTTCAATCCAAGCATCTAAACTCTGACATCATGGAGCTAAAGTGAACATATAACAAAGCATCTAAGCCAAACATCATTAACTTCCTAGAAGAAATTCACTCAAGCATAAACAAGTATATAACAAAGCACTTCATACAAAATAGAGCTATTCAATAGCTTGAGATAAATAGCTGCTATTATTAGGGTAAAAACAATACAATCGCTTTAGCTTACTAAGTTGTGAAATATGCATGCAAGATGATATGCACAAACAATCTTCACAAGTTCCTCATCAACAAAAACAAGTTAAGATAAACTATGACTGCCTGACATGGAAGAGGATGGTAATCCAAAAATATTAAATATAATATCACTGTAAGCCAAAGTAGTACTCGTATTTGTGCATCCAAATGATAGGCTGTGTCAATTGTCAATAGAGTAAAACCTAAACCAGTATCCCAGGTTGCAATCTCTTGGCTCTAGATTTACTCATTCATTAAACATGGCAGATGATATTTATTAATAGTAAAATAATCTGTAAGAAAATAGTTAATCTCCATAAGTCCCTAATACTCTTGCATGCAGGGGAGATATCCTTGGATGCCCCAATATACTATTTGTACTCCTTTTTCTTCTTAACTATATCCCTATCCATATATAGTTGGACATTTCATTTCTTTTAAAAGTCGGAAGCTTAATTGGCAAACGGGACAACAAATATACTTACTTCAAGGGATGAACTTTTCGATTTGCAGGACTTATGCCATTGAGCAATGCCTTTTGTGCATGTATAACAAAATGTTTAGTTGGTGACTGAGAAGCAATTGTGTAGACAAAATCACCTGTAGTCGAAAATAGAAAATATATGGTGAAAAATTTTACAAACATTAGGGGAAAAGATATGCACCAAAATAGATCCACATAAAATACGTGTGAGTGTGTGCCTTTCAACATAAACAAAGCTCACCTGCTTTCTGCTCCAGTCATACTGCCTGACCCCATAAGCAAGAGAAAACTGAAAAAACACTAATCCCTCTTTCGACAACTTATACGCACCCGACTGCACCCATAATGAACCATTCACACATCATAGAAAAATAAACCATTTCAAACAAATTCAACCATGTAATAATACTAGAAGTACCACAAACTTAATTACATCAAATAAGATAACTCAGGAGCTTTGGGTTCAATAGTTAAAGCTGTTTTTCCTTTATATATAGAATGCCCAACAAAAACCATTGGTGGAAAAGCTACAAAACCAACAGTTAACTGGATATGCAAGGTCAAAGCTTTTATAATAAATGGAATTCCAGTGATTTCAACGAGTTGAATTGATTGAAAACTAGAGTCACCACACACCTTGTTTTCCTTACATAGATTATTTTCTCAAATAGTTCCACCACTTCCAACATAAGCCTGAATGCACTTAAATTTCGAAAAAAAAATTAGTTAAACTTCAAAGTGAATGAATGGGTTAGTTACCAAAAAAATTAATGGGTTCTCTTCCTCCAATAATCAGAACCTATAATTGGTGATGAAAGATTATATCTGACAGTAAATCTAAAAGTTTTTCGAAAATTGAGGCGTACCTTGAACTTGTACGGACTCTAATTTGATTAGAAATCCGAACCAACTTATACAAGAAGAAATAAAAAGATAAATGAAGAGGAAGACAAAGAAGAAAACGAAATTAAGCTGGAACAGAGAAGGGTGGGACGAAGATACTTACCATTCGTGTAGCAGAAAACGACCTTGGCGGCTAGGTCTACAAAGCTCCTCCTTTGTTTCTGTTTCTACAAAAGATTTGTTTCTTTTTTGAGTTATTATTATATATATCTTCGGTAGGTGTGTCAACGTCCCGGTTTTCCCTCCCGTAAAAAACAAGAAATTGGTCCCGCGGCCCAATTTCACTTCAAAACAACTATAGAGGAAAGACTTTTTTTATAATCACTCGCAAGGACAAATTTCGGGTGAAAATAACTCTGAAAACCAATTTTCGCGTGAAAATAACCCTCAAGGACAAATGGCCCGAATTTGAAATAAATATTTTCCGATTTTATCTTTTCTGTCATTTTACTATAAACAATGAGTGTTCATACTTTCTGCTGATGTATGAACAATGATTGTTCATACCCAAATAGTTGAACGTACCTTATACAATATATTGATGTATGAACAATAATTATTCATAGATCATATTGAGGTATAAACAGTAATTGTTCATACTCCAATAAGTGTTCTTACTGATCATACATTATGTTAAGGTATGAACATATATTGATTGTTCATACCCCAAATAGGTATGAACAATGACTGTTTATAGCTCATGTTGATGTATGAACAATGATTGTTCATACCCAAAATAGATATGAACAATTATTTTTCATACCCAAAATAGATATGAACAATTATTTTTCATATATGAACAATTATTGTTCATACTCCAATAAGTGTTCTTATTGATCATACATTATGTTTAAGTATAAACAATGATTGTTCATACCCCAAATAGGTATGAACAATAATTGTTCATATGAACAAATGATTGCTCATATGAACAATCATTGTTCATACTCCAATAAGTGTTCTTATTGATCATACATTATGTTGAGGTATGAATATTGATTGTTCATAGTTCATGTTGATGTATGAACAATGATTGTTCATACCCCAAATAGGTAATTGTTCATACCCTAATAAATGTTCTTATTGATCATACATTATGTTAAGGTATGAACATTGATTGTTCATACCCCAAATAGGTATGAACAATGATTGTTTATAGCTCATGTTGAGGTATAAACAATGATTGTTCATACTCCAATAAATGTTTTTACTAATCATACATTATGTTGAGGTATGAACATTGATTGTTCATACCCCAAATAGGTATGAATAATCAACAATGATTGTTTATATGAACAATGAGTGTTCATAGCTCATGTTAATGTATGAATAGTGATTGTTCATACCCCAAATAGGTATGAACAATCATTGTTCATACTATAAACACCAGGTCATTCTGGTTGGGCCAGGCCGTTTATTATTTCGTACCAGGGGTATACTTGATATTTCATGTACCCGAGCCGTTTTTAATTTCGCATCAAGGGTATACGTGAACTTTCATCTACTCGGTCCTTGTGAGTGATTAAAAAAAAATGTGTCCTTGCGGGTTACTTTCTTCCCCGATTTGTCCCAGAGAGTTTCTCTCTGTGTAAAAAAAGGATTGCCGTTTTGTATGATTTATTGATAGCGCCCATGAAAGAAACGCAATTGAGGTGGGAACCATTCAAGGGTCGCGGTATTAACACCCCACTTTATGGAATTGGCACCCCTTTGACCAATTCAAAGGAATTGGCACCCCTCCATTAATTACATAAAAAACACTCACAGTAAGAAGCTGCCGCGATCTCACAATTCACGACATCGGGTTGCCGCGAAATCCCATATCCCACGGAAGGTGGTTGCCGTGGGTCCTTTTTTCTTTTAAATATTTTTTAATAGCCACCGTAAAAAAAGTTAGTTGCTGCGAGATGGTTGTGTTCACTAAAATGGAGTCTTTGCTTGTGTTAATTATCAAAACTCTTCTTCATTAATTTGATCACAAGTTTTTCTTATAGCATTTGAAAATATTTGCCGCAAGATAGCAAAATTACATCTCGATTGTACTTTTTTTTTGTCATGGTTTTGGTGTTGTTTTTGGAGTGTATAAATTAAGAAGTTTTAAAGCAGAAAATGAAGTATTCATATGCCGTGTGTGTTCAATACGCAAAATTTGAAGTGAAAAAAAACAAAAAACACAAAAAAAATGTTTCGCGACAGCTGCCTACCGTGGGATATGGGATATCGCGGCAACCCGATGCCGTAAAACTATTAGGCATATGGAGTGTAAAAGGACATATAAGGAATAACCATTATTGTTTTACTTTTTGCCAAAGGGGTGCCAATCCCATAAAGTGGGATGTCAATATCGCGCCCTTTCAATAAAAATGATAGCGTAACACTTACAAACACAATCTTAATTTTTTTTAATAGCGCTTTTTTAATTACACAAGCTATTAAACAAAAGCTATCTATGTGCTTTTTTCTAGTTTGGATTTGAGGATTTAGCCCACTACGTTTAAGTTTCCAATTTCGAAAACACTCTTTTAAGAAATTGGTGTACCAAAAAGATAAGAATCACAAGAGCCCAAACCCGCCGCCTCACTAAGGGCACACACTATACCGTATAAACACTACCCACTAGTGTTTCCTCTCCAATGTGGGACTAAAGTTCTTTATTAGAACAATTATCATATAAAGAGGTCAAGGTATCAAACCGCCACAAAGCCACCCCAACAAGTAAAATCATTTTATCAAAATAACTTAACAATCCCCCACTTATTTTTATAAAAACAAAAATACATAGGGCAATCAATATTAGTTTCAACTAGATTTCTAGACCCGTTCAATGAACGGTGACCGTTTTTATATAATTTTTTTCATTTTATTATTATGTAGAAAAAATCTTACTTCCAAACTATATTGAAACTCATACAGTAAATTAATTGATCAAAGTTCCCAATGCCTATTAAACAAATTAAAGTTACAAACATAATGCGCTGAGCAAAATCCATTAAAAAATAAAAACTTACGTTGTTGGTCATCAGTGTGGGGAAGATTGGCACAAAAGAGCTCCACTAGCATTTCCTTAGAGCACTTGCGGTTTCTAACCCCAATAACGACAACATTTGGACCCACTAAAGAAAACAATTAATTATACCTTTTTGCTTCCACTTATACTTGAAAATGACATATTAAAATGAGATTTTCATATATGAGAAGCCACAATTGGTTTTAATCTAAGTTTGTTTTTCCCTTATTCCAAAAAACTACAAAAGATAACCAACCTTAGAATATTCATTTTTTAGTATGTAACCTTAGAATACTCATATTGTCAAATAAAATTAAACACAAAACAAAATTTTGTTGAAATCTTACTGCAGCTAGTAGAGCTTATGCATCAAAATCAATTAAACAAAGATATGGAAATAAAACCCAATAAAAATAATAATTAATTATATCTCTGGGTAATCGAAGCGTTCATTTTTCCCTTATTTAAAAAATAAATAAAAAAGAGAACTATTGTGTATGTCTCAAGTGTTTAAAACCAGCATATGAGAAGAATAAAGACAGAGATATTCAATATCATCAAAAGATGGTTTTATATAATGGAGGTGAACAAAGGATTTTTTGTGGGTTTTTCCCATAGAAAAGTTTTGGGTTTCCATCTCATTAAGGCTATCCCAATTATCATTCCCAAGCAAGGCCACCTAGGGTCCAAGTCGAGGTGCTGAAACATCTCTTTCATCATAGTGGGACATGATAAACACACTGTTCCTTATGCCATCTTTCCCCGCATCCTTAATGCAATGATAAGTTCGAAATCCGTGTAGTTGAAATCTCATTATCAACTTATGTATTATTTTTTCATGTGATAACACGCTAAAAGTCTCTCATTATCAAGATGATGTTCCCTAATGCTCCATCCATCTTCATTCCTGTCAATGACCTTACTACATCATAAATAATGTTATGAAGAGATGATTCCATTCCATAGTTAACGTGAGTAGAATGTTTTGGTGAAGAAATTTTATGACATACAAATGGGAAAATGGAGATTCATACAATGTCTATTGAAAAGCATCAAACATCATAAAATTTGTTCCATGTCATTCTCAGTTTTACTCAAAGAAAAACGTTTGGGTTTTAGACTCTTAGCAAATGCAATGTCCGGGTTCAATTGTACAATGATTTATGCAGGAGAAAGGGGATCTTTGATGCACGGTGATATGTTTGATCAAATGACTCTTCAATTATAGCATATATGTAAACTGAAGAAAGATTAGAGCCTATGTTATGATCAAATGCCACTATGCTCAGAGCCTCAAACCCCTCTACATATATGTTATATAGGAAGAGAATTTAAAATTATAATCGTAGAGAACGTCCATTGTTTCTATTCGGGATTTTTTTTTGTAAGGTTTAACAATTGACTGCCATCTTGTTAACTAATGATAACCAACAACACGTTGAAATCCTTTTGCAACATTGATTTTGCTAAAGACAAATAAGACCGCTTTTAATGTAAATAAACTTTCTATAGCATGATATATTGATATAAGGAGATGAATCCGTCTTGGTCTCATAGCATGGAGCTGAATCCCGCTTTTGGAGTATGGACCAAGATGCCCAAGTGTAAAATTGTGGAGTAGATGCAAGTGCATTATAAAGTACTGAAACCATTGTACGCATTCACTTCACATGACATAGAATAAAACAATAAAAGTAAAAGTAAAAACAAAAACTAATATCCATCATACCAAGAACTTAAGACAGATAAAATCACCATAGTAGTTGGATATAATCTAATAAACTCCAAAAAGCAATGTGATCAAACCACAAACCGCCGTATCCAAATTTTGTACGATCTGACAATTAAATTCTTCCAGTAAAATCAAACGAAACCCCTGATCATATATAATTTACAGACATATATTGATGATCAATAAATAGGAAATTCAAGCTCATGTTCAACATTACATACCAAGACACAATTATATTAAAGGGACAGACACAATTTAATTATTATTATCTCATTGTGTTAATTAGGGCACAAACTTGAGCAACATTACTTGTATTGCTGCTAGCTAGACCTGCAAGTCCTGTATTGAATAATTTGAGATAGTGTAGCATTGCAGCCTTCGATCAAGTCTTCATTGACAAAGTTGATATATGTTGTATGGATACGTTGCATTGCTCAATGTATCTCCATAGTAGCATAGTTGATCTGCAGCTCTATAGGCTTTATACGTTGCAAGGTTATATACATATTTATATAAGCTACAGAAATAAAATATTATTTCAAGATAAATAAATTGCAAAAGAATATGAAAAAGGCGGTCTAAATCTATAGATTGAACTGAAATAGGAATTAAGTACAAAATTGAACTTAAATTTTTGACACTATAGCAATGACGTACAGTACGTGGTACACTATATTCATATTTTCTATTAAGGTTGTCCATCATTGCACACATCCTCAAATGTAGGCTTGTGTAGGCTTTATTTGGCTTAATTGCTGAGGTAGCAGTTAGTAAAAATGAGTTCCTGAAAATGAAAGAAGGGCTTAAGTTGTTTCAAGGTGTTTCTTGTCACTCATACAATTCAAACTTATAATCAGCTAAGTATAAAATGTGTTTGGACATAAGGAATGAAAGCAACTCAATTGTTTCTTGTTATAATATCCAATAACAGTGACCCAACGTAGTTCTTGTTACTTCCCACACTTTTTTAAGAGTGGAACATGAACATTTTACGGAGACTCCTACAATCACTTTGGCACCACCAAATTCTCATTGTTCAACATTCAAAGCCAAGAAAACTCATGAGCTGCTCCAAGTACAACACTATCCTCATATAATCTACCGCTCATTAGTTACCAATCTATGTATTATTCTCCTAATCCAACCACACCTATGCTTGAAAATTTCTTTGTAATTAAAATACTTGGTTGGTTATGTAAAATATTAAATTTCACATAAAATGGTAAGTAAAATACTTGGTTGGTTATGCAGTTTTAAAAATGGTAAGTAAAAGAAGAACACTTAACCAACCATGGGACAAAAAAATATTATTACGCTATTATTCCTAGATTCTCATGTGTGGGAAGAAAAACAAACTATTAATACTTTATAAATAGCATGTCAAAAAAACAACATAATTTACTTGATAGAGTATATGTCCTCACATATAAATATGATCTCTGGTTAAAAAAATGCAATGCAATGTTGGTGCTTACCATAATAGCTTGATTGTCTGCATCTGTACAAGGCATTCTTCTCCAATCCTGACAATTTCTTGTTAATTGATGCAGCAAGGTTATGGACATATGAAAGCTATTTAAAAAATAATAATCCATGATATTCAAATGAATAAATTGTTAGAAAATTGGAATACAAACCTAAATAATCAATTGGATACAAATTTTGAGACCTTATTGTACCTTTCTAGTCATCATACTTTCACTTCGTAATCTTGGAAAGAAAGGATGCATCGTAGAGTGAAGCAGAATCTCACTTTAAGATCAAGGTAAACCTATAGTTACAAAGGTTAGGGGTTAACTGATTGAAGCCTTTTTGCAAAATACCATAGTTTGTTTACTTAAGGTCATATCACAAAGCCCTTTTTGGTGGTTTCAGTAAATTGATTCTACAAACTCCAATCCTATGGTAGTATGGCATCCTCATCGATAAAAATCTTAGTATGGTGCTGTTGAATTTTGATTTTTGAATCAAGTGATTAGAACTATGTAAGACAGCAAGTGAAAAAAGGTAGGCTATATTTTGTATAGATATTAAAGAAAGAATAAATTTATCATCATGAGTTTAATTGCCTCCATCTCCAATGTCGTATTATATAATATTCATACGTATGTAAGTAGGCCACTCCTTAAAAAATTTCTCTACAAAATATATCGCACAACAATATATCTTAAGAGGTTATAACTAAGAGAATGTACAGCCAACTGGGTATCTCTATTTCAGTGCCTAAATCACAACTGTTGTTGCCGCTTCATGTGTCTCTATTCAATGCAGAAATCGCAATTGTTGTTGCCGCTTCCTATTTTCATCTCCTGAGTTTGTGTGGCATAGCCTACCTACTTGTTCTTGTTGGATGGTGTTGTGTGGTGTATCCTAACTAACACTATGCATTATTGGAAAATGGATGTTTAAATTGAATTTAGAAGATATATTACATGCCAAATTAACAAAATAGAAAGTAGACATTATATCACTAACCTTTTCTCGATCATATAGTTTAGTAGGAAGTGAATTACAGCAGCCCTTTTGTTTGATGGTTATCGTTGCCATATAAGAGAATCAAACACCCATTAAGTTCACTTTTGCTCATACATTATTGGAGCAAACTACACATTAAATGAAAAGATCATACACTCTTACTGATATCAAGTTGAAAATAACAGTATTTTTTATTCTAAAAATCTAAAGTCTTAAGTTAGAACACGATAAAAATACCATAAAAGATTTTCGACACACTTCCCTTTCCATATCTGTTGCATATCTTATTATTTCGGTAGAGACTATTCTTAACAATGGTAGGTACAAATTATGCGCCACAAACCCAATTTTATGTAAACATATAGATTGATAAAACATATATAGTATATCTTGAACAGAATAGACACATCAACATTAAACTATCATTTAATCAGTTCATATCACTATATCAGCTTATGATTTCAGTGTTGGTTGTAGCTCCTAGGGTATACAAATGTTTCCAAGTTTCTTGCATGTTATTATTTAATATTTGAGCAAAATTATTAAATTCCTTTCCTGACTCTAGTGACACTACATTGATAATATCAATATTAAACTCATCAATGAACTGCAAACTCAACTTCTCATATTCTAGCTACTTGTTATACTCTTGTACTTCGAGTTTTAGTTTTTTGGCTGATCAACCGCTTTCAAATTCTATTACTATGAAGAAAGTTTAAAACAAAAATCATCATCTGTGTAATGTTTAGAACAACAAAAATTGATTTGTATATCCTCCTGGCTATTCTCACACTGGTGTGGACATATCTTAAAATCAGGTAGGGTTGTTTTTCACTATATTCTGATAGATTATCTTATGAAAGAGATTCCTTTATTGGCCCGCTGCCCATTTATAGCCCCATACTGTAATTCAAGTGCCATTGGAAAGAAAAGGATGTCATTGAAAACCTTGAACAAAGTGTCCAACTACTACTCTATGCTCCACACTTTTGAACTTGTTATTTTTAAGGGTTAGTTAGACTTACCCCCCCATTACTAGTTGCAATTAGTGTTACCACACTTTTTTCAAAAATATTAGTGATACCCCCCCCCATTTGAGTGATCTAACGGTCAGATTTCTTCATCTGAAAAAAAAAAATTCATCTCGTAACCGTTGGATCTTGCAATTGGGGGGGGGGGGGTATCACTAATATTTTTGAAAACGGGACACTAATTGCAACTAGTAATGGGGGGGTAAGTCTAACTAACCCTATTTTTAATTAAGTACATAATTGACAAACAACAAATAGGTAAGTTTTGGAATGTAAAGGTTCCAGAAATCTATGTACAATCATACCTGTAGAAGATCCCCAATATTCACTATTAGAGTTCCTAGCTTGCATAGGAGGAACATCCATCGATTGACTTTGATGATGAATTTGTAGAACTATAGAAGAGTAGTGATTAAAATAGGATCTGGCTCTAAGCGTGTAGGATAGTAGTTACCAAGCATTAATGACCCACTTTTCATCCATTCAATGTGATCAAAGATAATCATGACTAATACCTAAAGCCGGCCTCTAAGAGAAGTGAGGAGATCATGTCTTGCAGTTTGATAATGCTAGCATTAGGTACTCATCATTCTCTCTCTGCAAAAAGGGTACACAACTGTTAGGTAATAAATCCTAAATCTTAAAGTACTAAAGCAAAAAATCACTTCAGAAACATTTCCCCCCTGCAATGTCTCACTACACACAAAAATCAAATAGGCTAGCAAATAGGTGAACAACAACCCAACGACTAAAGTTTGATATGTATAAGTCCAATTTATAGGTCAGATAATACGAACTGCAAATGGACCATTTACTCGTTAACACACAAATCACATGAAGTGACTCATTAGTTTCATTAGTATGGAACAAAACCTTAATAAAAACAGTTAAGTTACTTAATGGCTCGATCGAACAAAATAGATGCATTCATGAGACAGAGAGGGTTAGTTCAAGAAAGAGTTTAATAATATTATTATATGTATCAGCCTATTTTGGGGCCAATCAAGGAGTTGGCATGCCTACAGGTCCGTAGTAGCATAAGGAAAGGGAAGCGCATAACACCTCATCACGGCCACGGAACCCTAGAAAAGGGTGGGCCACATGTGGATAGATGACTCAAGGGGTGTTAGGGTCAAAGGAGAGGCGAGATAAGAAAGAAGAAATGGGAAGTATGGGATTGAGGCCGTGGAACCCTAACAGGACAGGTGTACGAAAGCTGACCGATGGATGGGACATAGATGAACGGATGGGAAGAAAAGGGGAAGGATATAAAAGGAACAGTGAACCTAAGAAAAGAGGAGAGAGGAGAGAGAAGAGAGAAAAGAGAGGTGAGAGACTAGAAATACAAGTAGGGATTTTTCAGGTGAATACATTTTGCGCCATCTGTGGGGATGAGTTAGTCCACGACCTAGTGAGAAAAAGGAAACGTTAGAGCGTGGCTCATGTAGCTAAGAGGGGAAGAGGAAGAGGTAGGGGAGACCTAGAAGAGTGAGAGTGGAGGGCAGAGAGGAAGAAACGGGGAATATGGAGAATGCGGAGATGCCAGAAGAGGAAGTCGAAGATATGGAGGTAGAAGCGACCAGATTGCTCCAAGAGGAGATAGGAAGGCTGAGGGAGGAGAATGATGAGTTGAGGAGAGAAAGGGAAACCACCCAAGGGGGAGCGGATTCAGCAGAACCCGAGGGTAGTGAAGTTGAAGGACAAGGTGTGGAACTCCCTCATGAGACCGGAGCGAACAACACTAGGGCATTACAATGGAAATGGTGCAGGCGATGATCGAAAGGGACAGAGAAGCGAACTGCACTACGGAGAAGGAAAAACACGACACGGCAAAGAAGGTGGTGGCCAGTTTGAATAAGAACCCACTAGCCGACTCAGTCTGGAACTCTGAGGTACCAAAGTGGTTCACGCAACACCGGTTCGAGAGATACGACGGGAAAGGAGACCTGGTGGACCATTTACACCACTTCAGGCAGCAGATGCCACTATGGCAAGAGGAGAAGTATGATGGACTCCGTTGCATGATGTTCCCAGCCAGTTTGAAAGGGGGAGCCTCGGATTGGTATTACCGACTGGGGTCCCGGAGTATACGAAGGTTTGAGGAGCTGGAGTAGGCCTTCATAAATCACTTCATCCATAAAAGAAAGAGGGTAGTAGATGTCGCGGATCTCTTTAATGTCAAGCAAAAGCCCACCGAGACGCTGAGAGATTTCCTGTGCCAGTTTAAGGAAGAGACACTACGAGTGGAAAACCTGGATGAGCGCACTGCGGTCATCGCGTTCCAGCATGGGTTGAAACAGGGAACCAGGGTCCATGAGTCGGTGTCTAAGATTGAGGTTACTACCTTACACGCTTTATATCTGAAGGTAGAGAGATACATAAGGTATGATGATATTTTGCAGAGGAATAGTAAGGAACACAAGAAACCTGAGAAGGTAGTACATGCCGTAGGGATGGAGGATCAGAGAGACAGAGAAAGGACCATGTCACGAGAGGGGGGGAACCTACAGAGGGGAAACACAGAAAGCAGAAAGAGGTAGGGAGCAGGCCAGAAAAGAATATAGGGAAAGAAAACCTTATTGCAAAACAAAGCTAACTCCGCTGAATAAACCGTTGGAAGAGATCTTGCCATTAATCAATAGGCAGCAGTACTATGAAGCACCGCGGAGCACACCCTAGGAAATAGAGGGAAAGCCGTTTTGTGCATATCACCAGGTCCGGAATCACGCTACCAATGAATGCTTTGCACTGTAGTGGTTAGTAGAGAGAATGATTGGGAAAGGGAGGATGAAGGAGTTTATCAAGGAAGTGCAGCTAGTTGAAAGAGTTTCGGCCGCAACCAGGATCCTGGGTACGATAAATGTTATTTTCAGTGGAGAAACGTTGGGAATGCACACTGAGATAAGGTGCGGAGGACCGTCAGTCTGCAACATATAAATGAGGTTCTGAGTGGTCTAAGGCCTATTCCAAGCACCGGCAAGGGGAATGACAGGATAGAGTTCACACTGAGAGATCTGGAGTCAGTGGCCGCGCCTCACGAGGATGCGCTGGTGATCACCATCGCGATGGGAAATCACATGGTAAAAAGGGTTTTGGTAGATTGCGAAGCTCAGTGGATCTGTTATTCAAGGGCGGGATGGAAGAGATGGGCATTGAAAGCAAGCAGATGAAGCCCCCTCAAACCAACTTGTTCGACTTCAACGGCAGCATGACGGAGTCGTTAGAAGAATTGGTACTACAGGTGACCACAGGGCCAATGACAATGTTTACCCGTTTTATGATAGTAGATACCAACTCCCAATACAACGCGATCTTGGGCAAAAAATGGATTCACAAGATGAAGGCCATCCTATCCACGTACTATCAAGTGATCCGCTTCCCGACTAATGGAGGAACATATGAGATAAGAGGTGATTAGGTCGCAGCTCAAAACGTTCAACAGGTGACAGCGAAAGGGCTAGGCCACGCACCAGAGAAGGAGGCATCTGAGAAGGGTGATAAGTCCGCATAACAATTATAAACCGTGGCCGGTGAGAAGGAGCCGCTCGTTGGGACCAAGATAATGGATAAGATTGAAGTAGTAAATATCGGAGTCACAGAGGAGGAGAATATTGTGAATGTGGGGACAAGTTTGTCAGAAAGTTGGAAAGTGAAGTTGATTGCCTTATTGACTGAGAACATCGATGTGTTTGCATGGACAATCGAGGATTTGGCGGGGTTAAACCCGGAGTTCGCATGCCATAGATTGCATATGAGGGAAGGGGGCTCACAAGATGTTAAGATGAGGAAGATGAGGAGGCGTGAAACCACAAAGACGCGCAAAGGAATTCGATGAGGTAAAAAGAAGTGGGATGCTGGTATCATCCGCGAATGCAAATTTACTGAGTGGCTATCTAACATAGTAGCGGTCCCCAAAAATAACGGGAAGGTAAGAATGTGTGTGGATTTTACAAACGTCAACAAGGAGTGCCTAAAGGATTGCTACCCCATGCCACGAATAGATGAGTTGGTGGACCAAACCGCGGAATTCAAGATTTTCTCATTCATAGACGCCTCGATGGGCTACAATCAGGTGATGATGTACGGCCCTGACCAAGAGAAGATCGCATTCATAGTGGAGGGGGGAACATACTATTATACCAGAATGCCTTTTGGGATAAAGAATGCGGGGGCAACATTTCAGAGAGTGGGAGAGAAGATGTTCGAAAGCAAGATCAGAAAGGGAATGGAAATCTATATAGATGACATGGTAGAGAAGAGTATGACCGAGGACGAACATCTGGCGGGGCTAAGTGAAACTTTCTCCATACTGCAAAGACACAAACTAATGTTGAACCTAGAGAAGTGCACGTTAAGGGTGACATCAAGAAAGTTTTTGGGATACATTGTCACTTACCGCAGAATAGAGGCGAACCCAGACCAGATAAGGTCCCTGTTGGAAATGTCGACTCCGCAGAATGTGAAAGAGGTGCAGAGATTGGCCAGGAGGGTCACAGCTCTCAACAGGTTCATATTGAAGTCCTCGGATAAGTGCTGACCTCTATACCTACTCTTGAGGAGAATGACCGACTTTCAGTGGACCGCTGCGTGCGAAAGGGCTTTCCATGAATTGAAAGAGTATTTGGGGAAGGCACCGATCTTATCGCGCCCAGGGCAGGGGGAGAAGTTGTATTTATACTTGGGGGTATCAGAGCATGCAATCAGTTCAGTGCTAATAAGAGTAGTAGACAAAGCAGAGAGGCCGATGTACTTCCATAGTAAGACCATGTTGGATGCCGAAACAAGATACAGTAGAATTGAGAAGTTTGCCCTGGCTTTGATCTTTTCAGCGCTAAAATTGAAACCATTTTGATGCTCACGCGGTAGTAGTGGTGACCAACCTGCCGTTGAAGCAGACCCTGAAGGCAGAGAAATCAGGTAGAATGTTGAAATGGGAGGTAATGCTGAGTTCGTATGACATTGAGTATCAAGCCAGGACTGCGGAAAAGGCACAAGCCGTGGCTGAATTTCTGGCCGAGTTTCCAGCCGAGGATCCCACCTGGGGGGAAGAGATGATTATGGAACAAGAAGTGGATCAAAACCACGACCCTCTGGATCCTTGGGACATGCAAAACAGATGGAGAGTCTTTGTAGATGGGTCCGCTACCGACATAGGGAATGGAATTGGGGTGGTATTGGTTACACCTGAGAATACTCGCCTGGAGTTATCAATGAAGCTGGGTTTTGCTGCGTCGAATAATGAGTCTGAATATGAGGCAGTGATAGCAGGTCTGGACTTAGCCAGGGATTTAGGGGTGAGAGAGCTGACTGTGTATTCAGATTCAAACTTGGTAATATGTCAGGTCAATGGAGGGTTCGCGGCCCAATGTCCAAGGATGGCAAAATACTTAGATGTATTGCGGATAAGGGCAGACAAATTTGAAAAGATCAGTTTTGCTCATCTAGGCAGGGGAGAGAATAGACACACTGATGCATTGGCATATGTTGCCGCGGTACTTCCTGGAACTGAGGGTCGATCCATTGAATTCAGGGTGCTGAGCAAATCGAGTACCGCAAAGGAAGAAAGGGTATGGCTAACTATTGAGTGAGAGCTGGGGTGGTTGGAGCCCGTCAAGAGTTTTCTTTTGGGGGTAGAGATAGAAAACAAGCGAGAAAGGAGAAGGATGGAACAGGTATCCCAGAGGTACACATTGCTGGATGGGGTGTTGTACCGGCGGAGTGTCAGCAGACCATTGTTGAAATGTCTAAGATAGCAGATGGTGCAAGAAGTGTTGGGAGAAATTCATGAAAGAGATTGTAGGAGCCATTCGGCGGGGAGGACTACTGCACACCGGCTGCTGACACAGGGGTACTTTTGGCCTCACATGAAGATAGATGCAACAAAATATGCCAAGAGGTGCAAGAAATGCCAGAGCTTTACACCGCTGATACATGTGCCCGTTGAACCCTTGCACCAGGTTTATAGTCCATGGCCGTTTGCTATGTGGGTGTTGGACATTGTCGGACCCCTGCCCATGGCGAGCGGCAAAAGAAGGTTCTTGCTAGCCACGACAGATTATTTTACGAAGTGGGTTGAAAGCATGGCTCTGCAGCAGGTGAAAGAGGAACAGGTGAGGAAGTTCTTGTGGGAAAATGTCATATGCCGGTTTAGACTCCGCACACACCGTGATCGCGGATAACGGTACACATTTTATAGGGGGAAAAGTGAAAGCATTTCTCCAAGCGTTCAGGGTAAAACAAAGGTTCTCAGCCCCCTACAATCTAGAAGGGAATGGGCAAGCAGAGTCCTCAAATAAGACTATAATGAATAATCTGAAGAAAAAGTTAGAGGAACGCAAAGGGTCCTGGGCAGAGGAGCTACACAAGGTACTTTGGGCATACCGCACGACTCCGCAGATTTCTACTGGGGAATCGCCGTTCGCTATGGCTTATGGAGTGGAGGCGGTGATTCATGTGGAAATGATGGCTGCGACAACCAGGACCAAAGCTGTTGAAGCAGGAGTTAATGAGAAAATATTAGTCGGGGAGCTGAATCTTACAGAGGAAAGAAGGGACACTGCGCGGCCTCGATTAGAAGAGTACCACAGGAGGTTGCAGAGACAATATAACAAGCGGGTGAAGCTGCAAAAATTTAATGTTGGTGATATGGTGCTTCGGCGGGTGACCCCAGCCACCAAGAAGGAGACAGATGGAAAGTTGGGCCCCAACTGGGAGGGACCATACATCGTGGTAGATGCTGGAACGACCAGGGCCTACAGGTTGCAGACACCCCTGGGAGAGGACATCAAGCGACCGTGGAATATCAGGATGTTGAAAAAGTTCCATAAGTAACTTTGTATATAGTTTTTCTTTTGTTTATTATGAAATGGAAGTCTATTTGCTTCGTAATATGTGAACATCAAGCTTTGTAATGGTATTTTGAGACCTTTGGAATGTCAATGAAAGTAATAGCAAATTTACTCTATCTGATTCGTGTTTATTCGTTTGTATGTGGATTAGGCCAAAGACCGCGGACGATGAGGCCCAAATTCAACTTGGGGGCTAAACTGACCTGCCCCCAACATCTCCATATTCAACTTGGGGGCAACTTGCCCCCAACATCTCCATGACCGGGACGATGAGGTCCGAATTCAACTTGGGTGCTAAATCGACCTGCCTCCAACATTTCCATACTCAACTTGGGGGCTAAACTGATCTGCCCCTAACATCTCCATATTCAACTTAGGGGCAACTCATCTCCATGGCAGAGGACGATAGGATCAATGTCACACCCCGAATTTCGACAGAATTCGGAAAAACATTATTTGTTCCCGACTCTTCGATTTCCGAGGTGTGACGCACTCTCAACTTCCAAAAACCCATAAACAGTTTAAAATATGCGGATAATTAAAAACCAATAAAAATTTCAATTATACAAAAGTCCTCTTCATTACAAAAATTCCCAATTAAGATTAGGTTACAAATCTCTTTTCAATAACTCTTTAATTAAAATATACAAATGAGAATACAAAAACATTGTCTAGACTGAAAAGCTATATCACCTCAAGGGAAAAACAAAACGTATCCGGAGATGTAACGCTAATGCAAACCACAAGCAGCAGCCAACCTTCTTCAACACTAAACCTGTCAAGACTTATCAACTATGTTCATTTAATGAACACACCCGATAAGCAAACATGCAAATCGGGTCAGCATTATAAAAATGCTGGTGTGAGTAGCTCTAAAATACAACATATACTTATACCAATATATACACAAACCATACGGCAGTTAGTTCCTCCATCGAGGCGCCTTAACTTTCAACAACTATTACAACATCTTTAAGTATAATAATTTAGGCAGGTAGTTCCTCCACTGAGGCGCCTTAACTTCTCACTAACCACCCAACAGACTATACGTATAATAAATAAGGCATGTAGTTCCTCCATCGAGGCGCCTTAGGTTCTAACTAAACATATTACCATAATTAGATTATTTCAGGCTTTCTTTGCGTGTCCCTAAAATTCTCGTCGTATCTATGTCTTACCTAGTTTCCCTGGCTACCACAATCGCTACCCAACGCCGAACATGTACATCCACATGCCTCCCTTACATAATGAGCCACTCCGTATGCGTAACCACCTCGGAAATGGGATGCCGCGACACCGTAAATCCTCACACGGAAGCCAAATCTATGTGCATCGCCACTATTCGCATAAAATATCGCGCGTCATCGTTCTATTTTGCGAACGGAATAATCAAGCCACTATTCGGCTACGCCAGGAGGGCCATTCAGCTTTACTGAAACGCCAGGAGGGCCAATCACATTACTTACGCCCGAAGGCCATTCAGATTAACTGAAACGCCAGAAGTGCCGCCCGAAGGCCATTCAGATTAACTGAAACGCCAGAAGGGCCGCCAGAAGGGCCAATCACATGAGTTGTGGTAGTCAGGTTCTAGGATTTTCGTTACGTAATTTATTCAGGTGTCATACATTAATGACTCATAAACATTCCACTATATCACGTGCAGATCAATTGCCTTATTGCACTAAGCCACAAAATATAGAAATATCTCAGTTATTTCACATAACCACTTTCATTCTTTCACGTGCCAATATATTATTGCACTACACCACACTCCCGTGGGCAAATATTCCTCAATACTATACTACCTCATAGTAGCATCTCACATATATAATAATAGAGTGTTTATATATTTATTTCCCCAAAACTATCGCATTTAATATATATATCACAACATATTATATAACGTCACAATATCAACGTCAAATCTTTTCTAGATACTAACAACCAAATTTATACTAGCTTCCACAGCATTTTAGCATTAGATTTGTCTATACCATTTACAACATAAAATGTAGCACAATTAAACAGTCCACAGTCCACAATCAAAGCCCAATATATATATGCTTTACACACTACTCATGTCAAATCTTAATTAGATAATGACCAACCAAGTTATACAATATTCGACAATATTTTATTACTATATTTGTCCCTATAAACAAATATGTGAAAAACTGGAGAAAGTCAACGTTCCACAGTCAACGGTCAAAGTCAACGGTCAAAGTCAAAGTCAAACTGTCGTTTCTGTGTTCGACAGGTTCAGGGTCATAGCCATGGTTCATGGTTAAGGTCAATGTGCATGGCTCATGGGCTCATGACTAAGGTGATGGTTCGGACCCAACTGGCCAAGCCCAAACCTTAGAACCCGAAAGTCTAAAACCAATTTATTAATTCTACCCGACCCAAATGGGATCTATATTAAATTATATGGACTGGCCCAAGCAATATTAGAAACGGGCCCAAAAACAGTTAAGTGATTCGGTCCAAAAATACAAATATAACGGGCCCATAGACTAATATTAGAACTGGTCCCAAAACTTAATTAAAATCGGGCCCAATCATAACTAAAAGATTTCGGCCCAAGCTAACAATAAGGGGTTTGGCCTAACCAAAACTGATGTGGTCCGGCCCAAGCCCACACCGAAATCACTGTTCATCTTCTCCCTCCACCAACAGCCACCAAAAACCGACCACCACAACCTCTACACACCACCCTACACAAACCCACCGATTTTTCTCCTTAAAAAAACCCCTACAACTTTAACAAAACCGAAACCCCCAACTCCTTAAATCCAATCTTTCCCCAAAACTAGATCTACAAATTTTCGGCTGCCATTAATGAGTTTTGGGAGCTTCCAACAGCCCCCATCCATCCCTACTACCACCAAACATCATCAAACCACCCACAACAATATCCAAACAATTCAAACAACGAAAAATCACAAATCAAAACCATCAAGAATAACCGCAAGAATGTGCGCTTAGGCCCCATTAAAGCCTCCCTCGAAGCTTCACTGCCCCCACTCGACCGCCCTCACCCCTACTACACTACTCCATCATCCCCAATAACAACTAAGCTTAAAGCAAACTGAGTTCAACCCACATAAGGCAGACGACGCCATAAAACTGTTTCCACCTTCGACAGCCTCCAAAAATTTAAACCCGACCTCACCCAATCATACATCCCGACGTCCATCAACCAATTTCAATCAACAAAATACCCCAAAACCCAACAACATAATATAATGGTCGTAGGATTCATTGGCTGGCGCCTCCATGAACAAAGCTCCTGAGTTTTGAACCGTCCAACAGTTCAACAGTTTCAAATACAAATCCGAAATTTAATAAAATTTAATAACACAAATAGCACGAATTCTAATACAACAGGATAATGAACAGTATAAAAAAATGAAACAGTATACGCCGATGTATGTAAACTACAAATCCGGGGAAATAGCAAAATAGCTACTCACTCAGTATGAACGACTCGTGAATCCTCCTAGCCCGATTCGTCAAACTCCACCCCTCCAAACCCGGCTTCTCTCTCTGCCTCCATTTTTAATATATTATTTTTCTCTGAACCCTATTTTCTAGAAAAAATGTGTTTATATACTTGGGTCCGAAACCCAAGCCCAACACCGACTCGGGCCCAAAAATCAGGCCCACATATCCCGAGTCCAATCCGACGAATTTTTGAAAAATAAATAATTAATTAATTAATAAATATAAAAATACGTATTTAAAAAATACGGGCGTTACAATCAACATCCAACTTGGGGGCTAAACTGACATGCCCCCAACATCTCCATACTCAACTTGGGGGCTAAACTGATCTACCCCCAACATCTCCATATTCAACTTGGGGGCAACTTAGGTTGCCCCCAACATCTCCATGGCAGCGGACGATAGGGTCAACATCCAACTTGGGGGCTAAACTGACCTGCCCCCGACATCTCCATACTCAACTTGGGGGCTAAACTGATCTGCCCCCAACATCTCCATATTGAACTTGGGGGCAACTCAGGTTGCCCCCAACATCTCCAAGGCAGCGGACGATAGGGTCAACATTCAACTTGGGGGCTAAAATGATTTGTCCCCAATATCTCAGTACTCAACTTGGGGGCTCAACTGATCTGCCCCCAACATCTCCATATTCAACTTGGGGGCAACCTAAGTTGTCCCCAACATCTCCATGACAGCGGACGATAGGGTCAACATTCAACTTAGAGGCAAGCTGAGTTGCCCCGACATCCCCATGGCAATGGAGGGGATGAGATCTTCGCGGACGACGAGGTCCGAACCCGACTTGGGGCCAAACTGTGCTGCCCCCCAAACAACTTTAGCAGCGGCTAGAAAAACATCATGGAAGGGGGAATGTGTCAGATAGGCAAGTATTGGCCAGGGCCTGCTCTGAGTTCCTGGGGGCCCAAGGCAAGCCTAAAAAATGGGGCCTATTCAAACAAAGCTATTTTTGTTTTTTTTTTGTTGTATTGCCATAAGCTGTTGTGTTTGGTTTAGTGGGTTTGAGCTTACCACTGTACTCTGAGGAGCAGGGTTCACACTAGTTTTTAAGAATCTAATGAAGATGTATTTGATTATTGGGCTTGGACCATGTATATAGGTGTAGAATCTAAAGAATAGAGGAGGATTTAATTATTGGGCTTGGACTATGTAAGTTATTGGCTTGGGCTAGTATGACGGTTTAGACATATAAATAGTCTTTATTGTCTTTTCGGGGGCCTTTTTCTGGACCTAATTGTGGGGGCCCTAGGCGGCTGCTTAGTTGGCCTTACCCCAGAGCCGGCCCTGGTATTGGCGTGATACCCTTTTGTAATAATGATTCGGCGGCAATGTGCTAAGCATAACTTGGTACACACGTCAAAAAACATATTTGAAATAAGGGTTTGACAGGAAATCGTGTCTAAGGTGCCCTGCTGGGAGTGCCTAGAAATACCAGGCCAAAAGTGAAATTACAAAACTCAGATACAAAGTGAAATTACAAAGCACAGAGAAGATGGTCACTTGGGATCTTTTGCCACATCCACAGATGCCTGCCCCCCATCCTCCTCTGTAGCGGCATCAACATCAATGGGGGAGGTCCCCACCCCAGGATGGACGGTGGCCTCTGGCTCAGCTGTTTGGGGAGGGGTTGTAGAGTTTGGAATGGCCGAAGCGGAAGTCTGAGGTGGGAGGAGGCGGTCGGCTGCTGCCAAGGCATCCAGCTGTTACTTTAGCTCCCTGACAATCTTCTTGGAGGCCAAAACCTTGAAATGTTCAGTGGCATCCGTCAGTGACTTCTCTAAGGCGGCTTGCACAACAACTCTATCAGCCTCCCTCTGGCTCTCCAGTTGTGAGGTGACGCCAGCCACATAGTCCTTGTGGGCTTGCTCGGCGCGCTGGAAGTCCTTGTGATATTTGAGTGCTGAGAAGCGGGTGTCATCTCTTTCCTTCTCCAGCTGGGCGTACTTCGCCTTCCACCCCTCGAGACCGTGGATCTCATTCTTCACAGATTCTAGGGCATCCAGGGTGTTGGTGAGACCACGGATGACGTAGCCGACATTGAGGCTCAGCCGGAGATAAAGACAAAGTTAGAGAAAATAAAAGAAAAAACAAGGAAGGAGAAAGAAAAAGAGAAAAGACATACCCTTTCCCAGCCTGTGTAGATTGTAGCCCTGTGGGAGGCAAAGGAGCCAGAATCCCCATAAGATTGATCCCTAGGGAGATGGGAGCTTAAGAACAAGGACGCGGCCACCACCGGATTGTCCAGCGCAGAGTCGCGGGTGGTGATGTCCCGATCCCTGGCCTTGAATTGTGGGTGCCAGATTTCTACTGGCCCCACAGGTAAGGGACCAATGGGAACAACCTCTTTCCAAGAGCAGCGTGGAGGAGCCATGGGCCGTGGTGATCCCAGTCGTGCTTCACTAGCTGAAGCGGTGGAAGCGCAGACCTTAACCTTTTTGGCGGGAGGGCCCTTGGCAGCAGCATCGGTAGGGGCATCACCATCAGAATCACTGTCCCAAAGTCTGAGCTTAGACACGTCCATGGCAGCGGTGGTGGTAATGGGGTTAGAAAAGTCGTCCTCCCAGTCAGCGATGGAGGAGAATGACCGGGGAATGTTGTTGGGCACAGTGGAGGGAGAACCAGTGGGAGATATGTGGGTTGCGTTGGTGGCTGCTTTCTTAGTGAGCGCTTGGGAATAAGAAATCTTGGTGGTGTAGCCGAAAGATCGATGAACAGGGTGTTTCGCCTTACGGGCTTTGGGCGGAGAAGGTTTGGGTTTCCGTTTTTTGGGAGGCGGCAGTCGGTATAGAGGGCCCTGATACTGGCCAATGTTTTTGAGGGAAGGGTCCAGGAGGAGCGGACTGCCCTTGTTGGGATCGATGCTGAGGATGTCGCACTGGTCGCTCCCCAGGTCGTGGAGCTTAGAGAAAATTTCAGAAGAGACGCCGGTGTATATACGAGACAGCGAATCTTGAACCCAACTTAGAACACAGACAGATAGATATATTAACACAGGAGTCATCAAGCCAGCAAAGCAAACAACTAATCGAGCTCACCTCGTCTGAGAAAATGGAACTGCCTTAAGGACACTTTAGGAGGGAGGTCTGCGTAGAGAAAATTCCCCGAAACATAGAGGGGATAGTGGTGCCAGACTTTGTTGGGGGTGGTGTCGCGGAGAACGCAAGATTTCTTCCGCGGACGCACACAAAATGATTGGTACCCAACGCTCCCAAATTTGGTGCTTTTCTTTATGAAGTAGTGGGTCGTGATGTCGTGAAGACAGATTTGCGGAGTATGTGATTGGTTGTAGTAGTTAGCGGCATACATAATCCGCCATAAGTTACCAATACCTTGGCATGGCAGGATGTTAAAGTGGTTGCAAACCTCAACGTCCAACAAAGACAGGGGAAAGCGTAGGCCAGCAGCTATCTAACCCACGGTGGCTACTAGAAACCCCGGTTGCGGTGGGACTAGATGAGGAAATGGGTGACACTAGGTACATGCTCGAGGACCACATCCCCAGGAATACCATAGGCTACTTGGACCGCAGCCAAGTTGGGTCTACACTTATAGGACGGCGGATGGGGAAGGGCAGTTGGTCTCCCGGAGGTAGAGGGGGTAGAGGATGAACGAATGGGATCATGAGAAGGGGACTCCGATCGTTCCAACGCCGCATTGGAACCGCAAGATTCAGAGGTAGCGGATGAATGGACAGATTTAGGGTTCAAGGACGGCGAACATGCAGATCGGGTAGCGGACGAACCACCCGAATCAGAATCAGACATGGTAACACTGAGAAGTTGGACAAAAGCGAGACAAGACCAGTAAGATAGGGGAAAGAGTACCCAACAGAGAAAGAGATGAAGGGTCAAAAGAAAATACTCGCAATCAACAAAATTATACCATAAAGTTAAGAAAAAGAGAAAGAACGAACCTGGAGGAGGACACACAAGTGGTGAGAGGGATGCAACCGATGAACAAGAGCAAAGTGTAGTAGCAACTTCACCGGAGGGGAAGGAAACTAGCAGAACTGGCAAAGGACGAACAAGATGAAGGATGCGAGTGAGAATAGAAAAGAAAAGTGTTGGGAGTATGGAGGAGTATATGAGAGGTTTTGAGCGGGATGTGAAAAGACAAGGGCAATAAGGGAAAAAGAATATTGTGGCAAAGAAAAGGACCACCCAGAATAAGGCACGTGGCTGTGCAAAAACCGAAGAGGCGAAGGGTGGTTATGCATGCTTCTCAAGACACGGGCCCAAGGACACGTGCTCATGAACTCGGTGCTCAAGGTAGGAGCGTGATCGTGGATGTCATAGAAAATAATGAGGTAAGGACCTCAGATGGGACAGCTCTCTGAATAGCCAACTGGGGAGTCTCGGCCCGCAGACCCATCGAGATCCAAGGGCCGAGAGGGGGCATCTGTATCAGCCTATTTTGGGGCCAAGGAGTTGGCATGCCTGCAGGTCCGTAATAGCATAAGGAAAGGGAAGCGCGGAACACCTCATCACAGCCCCGCGGAACCCTAGAAGAGGGTGGGCCACATATGGATAGATGACTCAGGGGGTGTCAGGGTCAAAGGAGAGGCGAGATAAGAAAGAAGAAACGGGAAGTATGGGATCGAGGCCACAGAACCCTAACAGGACAGGTGTACGAAAGCTGACCGATGGATGGGACATAGATGAACGGATGGGAAGAAAAGGGGAAGGATATAAAAGGAATAGTGAACCTAAGAAAAGAGGAGAGAGGAGAGAGAAAAGAGAGGTAGGAGAGGTGAGAGACTAGAAATACCAGTAGGGATTTTTCAGGTGAATACATTATCCATCATCATCCAAAATAAGACTATGAGTCTATAAGGAAAACAACAATTTGCAAATAGGATAACTTATTCACGTCAATTTCCAACACTCAAAAATAAATAATGGCTAAAAATTGAAAAATCAACAAAACCAAGAAATGAATACATAAATATATATTAAACAACAAAAGTAGGCAGGTAGCGTTGAAGTGATTAACCATATATTCAATAGAGGAAATAGAGAGTCAGAGTGGAAGACCAAAATAAGAGGTCTAGTGAAGTAGTCAAACCTGTTTTAATGCACATATTAAATCCATTTGTTTAATATATAATCCTTGGTCATGGGGGGGAAAAAAAGGAAAAAAATGAAGAGAAAGGGAACACTTTATAAATGAACTTTTGATTTGGCAAAACAACAAAAGCATGCATGTGAGACTGACTAAAGATAAGCTTTTGCGTAGAAGGGGATCTTCAACGGAAGGTGGAGTCTTTGTATTTCCTAGCAAGATAAGAGCTCTTGGACAAAATTCAATATCAAAGAGCAACTAAATATTAATACATTTGGAAAGAATAATAAGGCGTTTAGTAGACCAAGAGTCACAAAGTGAAAAATGGAACACCGCCATTATTTTTGTTTTAATGCACTCGACTCCGCAAAGGTGTTTCAATACTTAACGTACACTTGTCTCCCCTCTAACAAAATCTCAACCTAATCCGACTTTGCCTTAACAATCCAAACTTACAACTCAATATCATTCAAAAGCCTAGCTAGGAACTGTATATGTAGTTTACACTGGATTTTTTTAAACTATACTGTATATAATGGATGCCTATATTCAAATATTTCCACTTTAATTGATTTCTAAAATCTTGGGAAATGAATACAGGATATTGGGTCTAGCACCATCAGTACACTAAGCCTATATGCCTATTGATAAAACGGATTTTATTTGTACGTTTATTGGTTTTCTTGATTAATTAAGTCCGAGGTCCACAGTCCGAAGTCCGAAGTCCAAAGACCAAAGTCCCAAGTCCAAAGACCAAAGTCCCAAGTCCAAAGTCTATATAGTCGTACGTTTTAGTCAAGTTACCTTACTCACGTGGGTTTGGTAGGATAGGTCGAGTAAGGGATCGTCCAAACCTTAGGGTTCGGAAAGGTTCACAACTGGAATTACAACTTTTGGTGAGTAGGATTTTAAGTTTTTTAGTTGGTTTTAATTAAATTAACGGTAATGCAAATAATGTAAATTACTACGGTGATTTATATGTAGATAAACAAAGATAGAGAAACAGGGAGAGAGTTAATCACATACTCATGCAAGAATCATTTTTCAATAGTTTATATTACCACGTCACTACATCTCTAATTCGTCTCGTGTTCGGAGACGACGTCGAGTATTGATCCCTAGCGCATGCCCACATCTCTGAGCCGCATCGCACTAGCATAAGGAGTTGAACTAATATTTCATCTCTGGAATATCATTTTAGCTCCTAGCTCGATTCCACATCAGCTGGACAAATTGGAGAGCTATCTGACACCATAGAGTCGCGCGCGAGACATTTTGGGTCGCGCACAAGACTGTTCTAGAACATCAGCACTCCAAATTTGTCCAGTCTCAGTCATTTTGGGACCGAATGTGTAATCTATGCCTAATTCCTAAGTAGTGATTCTAGAATATTAAAGAGTCAATCCGGATTCTCACACGAAAGCAAAGATAATTCTTGGGGATTAGCTCATGGTCATTGAAGGAATAATAAAACTTGTTGTATACATTAAGTAAATAAATACGGGGACGGAGAATTAAACTAGAAAAGAAATGACTGTTATTAAGGGTAAAATGACTTACGATTTAAAGCTTTGGAATGAAAATGACAGAATGTAAGTGCTTTGAAATAAAACTAACTATCTACTAAACGGAAGCTAAAGCATGAAAATGCTGAAGGAAAATATATGAAGGCTACCCCCTCGTATATATAGGCTGGAGACTGGAGACGGTTTAATTGAGTTTTGGCCTTTTGTTGAATTGAGAGATTCAAAACTTTGAAATACAAAGTTTTGGTTTTACCCGGTTTAATTTAGCTTTGTCTTTTTCTTTATAAGGTTTTGTCTTTTTATGTTTTGGTTTCGTCTTTTATCCCAATTCAATTAAAACATTGAATTGGTACATGTCTTTCCTCTTGCAAGGTGGCACCAAATTGAACCCATCACTCACCACCTGCCTATGCTGACTCGTCATGCCTTTAGGCCCGCAGAGTGGGTCCACTTAGTGTGTCCAGTGGCGGCGCTGATTTGGCGTTTTTACAACTTCCTGTCTTTGCATAGAGTTCGTCGCTCGGGTCGCTATGGCAGCTTCACTAGCCAACGTCGGCATCTAGATTTATCAGATGTGAACTTCGGAAGTTTGCTACTTCTTTATATGTGGACCCGTTATGCACTGGTTTTGTTCTTTTAGAAACTTCGGCTCTAGTCAGGCTTTGTTGGGCTTCACTGGGGTTGAGTGAGAAACTTCAAATATTCCAGTATTCCCGTACTTCGATGCATGTTTTATCATTATATTCATTTTAAATGTGGAAACCTGCAAAAGTACAAAAATATAATTATTACATGATTATTAAACACATAATCGACCAAAATGCTATGTCTCTCGGGGTTTAATATTACAGTTTTGGGTGCTTATCACCTATCAGCTTTCTAAAACCAAGTACACCCCGGTAACTTAGAAACAATAACTCATTTTAGTAACTACTACCCTACATATAACTACAAACCCCCAATAATCAGTTTTATTTCTTTTAAAAATAGCAAAAAAGCACAAAGTCTGCCTAGACAAAAAAGTGAAGAACCCATCAAAGAGTAAAAATGCCTTGTAAATCTCAGCTAGGCTTGGAAACAGCTATTCATGCACTACTCGCCACCCAATATGCAATTCATTTTGTTATCCCTATTCAACACAAAAGTGCATGTATAATGCAACAATTTTTGAATCTCAACCACAATTCAGAAAAATGATTTTTCAATAAAGAAAAAGAAAATAGGGCAGGCGCAGCATGCTGAATTAGTTAACTTCCATGACATTTCCATTTGATCTTTGGAAATCACCATAAGAGCAATAATGTACTTGATATGCATAGGAAAAACACAAAAATGTAGATAACTACTAACTATTACTACCATGACATTAGTGAGAAAGTAAAAACGTACTAAAACCACACTAAATCCATTATCGGTTCACCTCGGTTTCATTGTCTCATAGAAACCACATGTTTGCAAGTGTCATCGTCCTTGTAACTACACAAAGCTCATCTTAGTAAATCTCTAATCTTATTCTCCTTTATCCTATTCATATCTAGCCTATAATCTATCATGGGAAAACTTATTTTCATTTCTATTGTCAGGTAACTCTGTTTGCAGTTCATTATGCTGAATGCTTTAACTATCAAACTTCAAAGAAGAAAGTCTCTCGGAAAGACATGTAATTGCTATGTACTGGTCCATCACGTCACTAATTACAATTGGATATGGTACTTGCATCTCGAGAACCCAAGGGAGATGTTATTTGATATCTTCTTCGTGCTATTTAATTTGGGATTGACTGCGGATTACCTCATCAGGAACATGATCAACCTTGTCGTGCATGGAACCAGCCGCACTAGAAATTTTGTATGTAATATAACTTCGGGAATATTAAGCTTGCACTTCACTCTCATTTAATCTGCACAAAAACAACAACAACAACAATAACAACAACAACAATAACATAGACAAATAAGCATGCACGTACACTTGTTCAAAAATCATATATATGAGATAATTTCTCCATGTTTGATCGAAAATGGAGTTTAGTTCTACTCATGTTGGTCTTAAACATGCTTTTCTCTCCATAATATAACAACTGTGATTTGGGAACAATGAAGAAAGTTTTGATTCTAGGCGTTTAGTTTTAGTCCAACTTGGGGATGTCAATTAACACTAAATAGTTATACTAATTATAGCTACACGAATTATGCATACTTCAATCAGTTCAAGATAAGCTATAACAAAAGGAATCATGGGACATAAAACTGATTACCTAATTGTTGCTACTTGTTTGGAAGGTTTTGAACACTCGATCTCCATGATGCATACAGAAACCTACCTGAAAAATGCAAGAGCCACAATGAGTGAGGAGATTGATGAACGCTTGAGCGCAAATAAGAGAATCTCTGCACGGACTAATATGAATCGTCATGCCTTGTAATAGCATAACTTGTAAAAGAAGCAAAAATTTATCACAAAAGAAGAAGTATATTTTGCAAAAAATGTGGAAAAGAAAAAGAATCTAAAGCATACCAATACTAATGACAAATGAATAAAAATTGCTAATTTCTTGAAAGGATATTTTGTATCAATATCGTACACCAAAGGTCAATAAAGATGAAAAAGAAATTGGTATAGGTGGTGATAAATGTTCGCATTATCTATTTATTAAAGAGTACTTGTGGCTGAGTTATATCTTGGTTCAGAGTTGTAACATGGTGTTGTTTACATAATCAAGAACAATCTTGATTATGTGGAAAGATAATAAAGAAATATGTACAAAGCGAAGTATTTCTTCAAAACTGTGTTCGACTTGTTCATATCATTTTTTTCATCTTTGAGAATAATTCAGTACACCAAAAAGTGCAACGTTGTACAAAAAAAAATGTTAATACAACCATATACAATGTCTAACTAACCGATTGAAATATAACTAATAATTTTATTGACTTCCACTTCAACATGTAAGAAATTATTCCGTAAATCAAAGGAAAGCAGACAATTAAGAGAATACATGCAACAACCTCGCCATAATAATGGTCAAAAAAGAAAAAAGATAACATATGGCTACATTCGTCCACTTTGTTTCCTAATTGAAATTTCAGCTAAATAGCTTATCACACTTACTCAACTAACGACTCAACTTTACTA
The DNA here is from genome assembly GCF_015680905.1 of Coptis chinensis. Taxonomy (NCBI): domain Eukaryota; kingdom Viridiplantae; phylum Streptophyta; class Magnoliopsida; order Ranunculales; family Ranunculaceae; genus Coptis; species Coptis chinensis. The sequence continues at coordinate 76,248,922 of NC_141463.1, read as the reverse complement.
AGCAATTTAGCATATTAATAGCTTCCAACACGTAATTTGTTTAATTAGCAAAGAGTACATGACTTCAAACCAGCTGTCAGTTTTAAGTCATGAACCAACACCTGATTGAGCGTATGCTAAGAAGAAGTCTAAATCACTTGACTTTCTCATTGTCCAGAAGTTATTCCGTGCGCTTCCTCCATTTTCATTTCAGTGCATAATTTCTAATATGAAGACCACGAAAAGAACATAGAGAAAAGAACAACACGTGTTAGTACATTGACAACAATCATATATGCAGGCCTGAGAATATCATGTTGAAAGACATCTTAATTAAACAAATAAACTTGACAAACCTAAAAAGTAACTACAACTCTGTATTTAGTCAGTAGTAATGCCATCTCAACTTAGGGTTTCAAACGATGCAATTAATAGTCTTAGATTGTTAAGTTACAAGAAAAAAATATATGCATCTAAACTACAATTTAGCTACGTTTATCGTTTGAACTATAATAAAATCAGACTTATTTGCCACGTCAATTTATTTGTTTGTGACTATCTAACTTTATCAAGAGGGATAAGGAAGGAAAGATGTATTTGAGAACTTGAAATAAATAAAAGGTTGGGGTGTCCGAACCCCTAGTTATTTCAAAAAAAAATTTATTAAACTCTAATGATCTTAAGCTTGTGCCTGAAATAGCTCTGAAGAGGCCTAAACTTCCACATTTGTTTGAGAGAATTGTGAAGATAGTCCTTGGGTTTCTCATTCCAATAGCCATTTAAGCTACTTTAATGTTTTCAAAAACTTCTCTGTATCTAATTCTCCTACACCTCCAACAACTACATCATAATAATGTTCTCGACAACCCACGTTTGACAAACTGTTCGGTAATACACCTATTAGGAAAAAAAAAAGTGTTCTATTTATTGGCTATGATGTTTGATTGATTAGCACAACCCAGTCAAAAAGGAAAACAAAAATCATGGGCAAGAAGCACAAAAAGGAGGTTGAAGCAAATCAATGAGAAAACAATACATTTCAAAGAACAATACAATAACAACAATATCGATACTGAGTAACCTAAGTGGATTGCATAAAAACATCATATAGTCTTGATTATCCAAAAAAAGAAGAAGCAGATTTTACAAGATCAATTTTCGGTCATATAGAGATTTTTTTTTAATATGATTTCAAGTTTTCAACTAACATTCACTAAATCTGTATTAATACAATAAAAAATCCAATCTACAATCCACGATAAGTTTTCATTAAAGGATATACTCTCCATCAAATTAATAAATAAAATTACTTGCGAACTTTAAACTATAGTGGTCAGCTTGGGCTTTTATATATTGGCATACTATCACATTGTGGAAGACCTTGAAAGAATGAAACACTCTAGGCATTGCTATTTCATGACTCATGTACATTTTTTATTTATGCTCAAAAAGCTGAATCAATGAACCAACAACCTAAAAGTCCAACATGAAAATCAATACTGAACAAATATGCAAAGAACATAAATGATGGACTTATACTATACCCAAACAGGTTTACCTTAGAATAAGGCAAACATTTTTTTCTTTGGATGTTCGCTTTCACTTGAAGCACGAAATATGAATAATCAAATGAAAACAAAGATTAGAAAACACCAAAATAGACTATGATAGAAGACACTAAAAATTAGAAAGAGAAATGTACATAGAGAGACACAAACTTGATATTCTATGCGACGAACAAAACCCCATGAAAATGGGCATTACGAACAAAACCCCAGTAGAACTCGAACACACAATCACCTAATTAGAAGTCCTTCTCCAGAGATTAGCATCTCTCTAGTCCCAACCTTTTTTTTCTGTATTTGTAGTTTACATTTGAAAGACATGCATGGCTGATATTTTTATATAATTACCAGAGAAGTGAAAGGAAGTGGAAGTTGAGAACAATAATTAAAGTACATATATCAACATGGATTTGAATTATATAACTTGATCCTTTGTGTAGGTTATTTTGTGACCAAGAACCCTGGAATGTATCGAAAACATCCTAGCTATATATAAATCAAATTTTGTCATACAAATAATAGATATATATATATAGGAAGAAAGAAAGATATTGTAACTTACATATCAGTGCTATGAGCTTTGAGAGAGGTGTAGTGGTCTTGTTAACAGTAGAGAAGAGTCTTTCTACCTCGAAGCACTCTAAATACCCTGTTTAACAATGTGGAAACCCCACAACAAAATCACACACAAAAAGATCTTTAAAAACAGGTTTTCAAGCCCAATAGTTATATCAAACTACTGCTACTTAGTAAAAAATAGTAGAAGCCACACAATCACATATGCTACAAATGATTCATTCTGGCTCAATAAGTTGTGAGTCTGTGTGTGGACTGATTTATACCATGGTTTAAAATCACCATACCAACCAATATCTCTCATCCAAACACGAATTCGTACTATTGACTTTATATCGGAAAAATACATTCATAAACAAAGAATATATATAAAAACAATTAAAAGAAGATGAACCTGAATGCAAGTATGGTTGTTGCTTAAATTATAGATAATAAAGAGCGATAGAGTGTGTTGGATTCATTGTTCCGGTCCAAGAATTAATTTCTGAAAGCACTGAACTTCCTCTGATCAAAAGGAACTTAAAGATATATAAATACCAGAAAATATAAACATCTTAGCTGTAGTGTGTTAAGAGTACTACAACATTTGAGTTGGTATGAGCTTGGTCCATATAAGAGCAAAAATTATGAAAGGATATGCATTCAAAAGTTGTTGAGTCCATTACAGTTTAAATGGCCAATTATAAGAACAATGCAGTGATTAAGCTGAACATACCACAAAATGATTTTGTTTTTGTCACATTTTGTCTAAAAAAACTACATCTTCTATTGAAGGAAATTCAAAAGTATTGAGCCTACTTGCTCAAAAATCCTAAACTATTTGTTTTCCTTTAACTGCACTACCGTAAACATAGATGAGAAACATTATTTACCACGCTAGTTGTGCTAGTAAAATAATGCAATTCTTTTTCCTTAGCATCGTGTGCTAGAGTACTAGTTTTTGTTACGCAACAGATTCCTAGATTACGTAAACTTTTTTCAGAGAAGTATTCAAGGAATTGAAAAGATATCATAGAGGTAATAACTAAACCCTGTAAAGTTTAGTACAACAGAGACCCCTATATTTAAGTCAATAAAAATTGTGGAAATTCTACTCATATTGTACCACAATAAATCATATTATATCAAAAGTTCTTAAAAACATAAGTTTGTAAATTATATTATACCAAAAATTAATATTCAACGATCTTAATGATAATATCTTTGATATGGATTATGTCAAGTTGACTGAAATTGTTTCATTACTAAAAAAAAAAATAAAGAAACAACCAATACAAAATATTGAATAAGCAAGAAAATAAAAATAAATCAATGAAAAACACGATCAACAAAATGATATTGAAAAGGTAGACCATGCAAAATTAAACAACAAATTTTCAGTAGAAGTTGTAAATTTTTTGGTACCTGGCGGTGCTTCCACTGGTACTTGCTCCATTGAGTTTTTGAAAGACATAACCAAGACGCTGTAATAATGACCTAATCAAGATACTACTCAAATCATAAACATAAAATCAATATTAATTTCTAATGAAAGAAATGAGATTATACATGCAAACAGCGAGGCCACCGAGAAGCTTATATTGAAGAGACTCAACTTGAGCAATAGCGCAAAGACCTCTATTGTTAACCTTTTCAGCATAAAGCTCAACACTATTTTTAGGAAACTTGAACATTTTCTAAATGACAGATGTCAGTTCCCTAATCCTCCTCCCCTTCTCACCTTGAACAAACCAAATAACCCAATAAGCAAAATATAAATATCGGGAAAAAATGAGATTTTTATTTTTATTTAATTTACCTAGAACGTTTTGGGTACGGGTGGCACAAATGATGATTTCAGTACGCATGGGAGTGACCATCTTCAGCAAGTTCTCTTGTCAATACTTCATTTAGTTTGTCGAAAAATACTTCGTCAGCCACAAATTGTTAACCCAAAATGAACACGTTAGAAAAAAAATAAAAAATAATATGCCATGTTATACTCGAGCCAAACTTGCATAAAAAAGCATACTCCAAGCTAATGTGGGTTGGATCAGAGACCAAGGCAAAGTAAGGGTATAGATTGATCATGAGTGGCAAACCGTTCGCATTCAAGTGTCCAACGACGTCTATCATATTTTGATCACCAAAAGCACCTTGCAATAGAGGATAGGATGTAGCGAAAATGGAAGTTGCAATAACAGTAGTAACTTGCACGTTTCTTAGGCCAAGTGCTTGTAAACCTACCTGTAAGTTTTGTATGGCAGGGAGAACATACTGAGCATTCTCCCCTGGAATTACTTCATTACCAGCTGTGATCCACACGATAGCAACGTTGTTGTAGCAGGAAACAATATTTTGTCTTAAATTTAATGCACCCCCTCCACTTTGGTGAAAGCTATCCTTCTAGGTGTTGGAGTTATCCCTCACATGAGGAGAGGAGAGAAATTAGTTCAGCTTGTGTGGAAAAGCAAGAGCGTGCCCCGCACCCTCCACAAACCATTCTGAAGTGCGCCCCGCGCTAAAGTGCCTGAACATCGTCCAAGGCAAGAGCGCGCCACGCGCTCAAGCACCTAGACATCGTCCAAGGCAAGAGCACGCCCCGCGCACATGCCTATTTTCGCAGGATTCTATTTTTGCGAAACCGCGAGTTTGGCACTATATGTTTAGGTTTTTGGCAAAACCAAACACACGAGAAACAACACAAAAAGTCAGAGAAAACCGAATCTTGAAAGCTATCAAGAATAAGAGATAACCTTTACAGAGATACAACCCTGTAAAGAGATAGGAGTGATCTAGTAAGGTGAGAGACTGCAATGAGTGATTGTAATCTTCCTTCCCACTTTATAAAGGACTAGCTCTTGTAGAAGTAGGCACCATTGGCCAAACCACGGTATATCTTTGTGTTGTGGTTTGCTTTTACTGCTTTACATTATTATCTGTTGTTAATAGTTGTTTAGCGAGTTGGGCATGTTAGTTTGGTTGTAGGGAATATTTAGATTGTTGATTGGCGTTGAATTGTGTTCAAATATAAGTTATCTGTGTAGTGGGGAATCGATTGGTATTGGTAATAACTCCAAAAAGTGGTATCGGAGCCAGACTAGATTAGCCTAGGGTGTTATCAAAATCTTGGTCAGAAGGTGTTTGACAAAACTCCTGAGAGAAGATTTGAGTTTAAACTTGTAGAGATGGACAATTCCATGAACACTCGCATGACGAGTCTGAATAAGAAGAACTACACCATTTGGAAAGCCAAGATGGAAGACTTGTTTTATTGCAAGGACTTAGCACAACCCATTGAGAATGGAGGAGAAAGACCAAAAATGGTTGCTGCGGCTGAGTGGAGCAAGCTTGACAGAAAAGTAATTGGGTACATTCGATAGTGGATTGGTGACAGTGTCTTTCACCATGTATCCCAAGAGACTACAACTTTTTGGCTTGTGGAAGAAACTCGAAGACCTCTATGAGAGGAAGTCAGACGAAAACAAAGTGCTAGTCGTTAAGAAGTTTGCCAACACGAAGTACCAAGAAGGTTCTTCAATGTCTGAGCATCTTAACAAAGTACAGAATACCATCAATCAGATGCATTTGATGAAGATTAATTTGGAAGACAAAGTTGAGGCTTTGTTTCTATTAGGCTCTCTACCCGAAAGTTGGGAAACGTTAGCAGTCTCTCTACACAGAGCAGCCAAGGATGGAATTGTTACCATGGAGATGGCTACCGCGTCTTTGTTAAATGAGGAGACTAGAAGGAGTTCAAAAGGCAGCTCCTCTCACTCAGAGATCCTTGTCACAGAGAAACAGGGGAGAGGTAGAAACAAAAAACCATCTCGTTCTAGAAGTGATGACAGAAGTAAATCTAGGGGTGAAGCTAGAACTCCTAAGGCAAAGAGGCAATGTTACTATTGTGCCACCAAGGGTCACTTCAGATATGAGTGCAGAACACTGAAGAGGGATGAGAAGAATAACTGTGTACATGAAGACATGGTGCAGAGGAACGAAAACACAGGCAGATATACTACTGCACTAGTCGACTACCTAGTAGGAATTGTGTTAGATTGTAGTGTGTGCTGTCTTAGTACCTCATGCCAAGATACAGAATGGGTGATAGATACAGGAGCATCCTATCACGTCACACCGCACAGGGAATTCTTCACTACCTACAGCTATGGTGAATATGGTGAAGTGAAGATGGATAACAGTGGTGTCTCAAAGATTATAGGCATTGGTGATGTTCATGTAGAAACCAATGTCGGCTACACCTTGACACTCAAGGATGTAAGACATGTCCCTGACATACAGTTAAGCCTAATTTCGGCTGGGAAGTTAGATGACGATGGCTTTGTAAACTCGTTTGTTAATCGGGTATGGAAACTGAGCAGAGGTTCTATTGTAGCAGCCAGAGGGAAGAAAACTTGCTCTCTTTACAAAACATAGGCTAGTTTGTGTAAAGCAGAAGTGAATGCGGCAGAAAAAGAAGCTTCCTCCGAACTGTGGCACAAGAGACTGTGTCATATGGGCATAAAAGAGATGGAAGTTCTTACTAAGCAAAAGGCCTTGCCAGACATTAAAGGTACACATTTAAATACATGTACTCACTGTTTGGTAGGAAAGCAACACAAAGTGTCTTTCCAAAGATTCCCGTCTCATAGAAAGGACAATGTCCTTGAACTAGTGCACACAGACTTATGTGGTCCTATAAAAGTGAAGTCCCACGGGGGAGCTTTATACTTTGTGACCTTCATTGATGATGCGTCAAGAAAGGTATGGGCATATAGTCTGAAGACCAAGGATGAAGTACTTGGCGTGTTTGAGAAATTCCATAACATGGTAGAAAGAAAGATAGGGAAGTTGTTGATGTGTATTCGCTCAGATAATGGGGGTGAGTACATTAGGCCGTTTGAAGAGTATTGTCAAAGTCATGGGATTCGTCATGAGCAGACCGTTCCCAAGACACCGCAACCGAATGGAATAACAGAGAGAATGAACCGTACTATTGTAGAGAGAATGAGATGCATGATGTCTCACTCTAAGCTGCTTAGAACCTACTGGGTAGAAGCAATGCGTACAGCCGTGCATGTGATAAACCTATCGCCATTGAAGCCTCTAAATAGTGACTATCCAGAGAGAGCATGGTCAGGCAGAGATGTTGATTATGGATACTTGAGGGTATTTGGGTGCAAGGTATTTGTGCATATTCCGAAAGATGAGAGATCTAAGCTTGATGACAAAGTCAAGCAGTGCATTTTTCTGGGTTATGGAGATGAAAAGTTTGGTTACAAACTCTATGATCTGATTAACAAGAAGGTAATCCGAAGTTGAGATGTTGTGTTATTGGAATACCAAACCATAGTAGACTTTGAGGAGGGTGAGAAGCTACAGGCTTTCACCAATGATCTTGTTAATTCAGAACTAGAAGTTCCTACTGTGGAACGTGCATAAGACATTGAGAATATAGAGAACCATGAATTTGAAGCTCATGATGAGAATCCTATTGCTCATGATGGGATAGAACCTATTGGTATAGAAAATGCAGATAAAGTGCATGAACCACCACCAGAGCAAGCAGAAGTGCATCCTCCTGAGGCACCAACAGATGGGGCAAGGAGGTCAAATAGAGAGAGACTAGCTTCAACCAGGTATCCACCACATACGTACGTTCTACTATCGGATGGTGGAGAACCTATGTACTATTGAAAAAGCACGCAACACGTAATTATTTGTGTCGTTGTTTGTGTTACGTATCTTTTGCAAATCTTACTTAGCCTATTAAATATTGATTAGTATAGTGGCTAGCAAGGTATCAATCCTACTCTAAATAACTAAGTGATGATAATAGACATTCCTAATCTAAATTACTCTAATGGATGCAAGTAAAAGATGTGGCTAAGTAATGCAGAATATATAGTTGATTTGGTTTGAGATTTAAACTATGCATAAAATAAACTAAATTAAATATATGAATATGAATCAAGAGAGAGAATATCTTGGGAAAGATGAATCCACCAAAATCATAGAATTAGTCTAATAAATCTATCTATCATGGTTAATATAAATCACCAATAGAAACTCACCATACCTACAAACCTTATGCTCATAACCATGATGATAATATGTGGCTTTCAACGTGCTTTCTATCTTTCCATCAAATACTTCTTCAATCTCCAATGATATCTTCTATATAACCAAATTGTGCTTTAAGTGGCATTCAATATACAACTCTAGGTGCCATGGAAAATCCACATGTGGCATTAACCATACAACTAATTGAGGTGTCATAAAGAATCCAATCATCACACTAGAACACTAAAAACTAGAAGAAAAGAATCTAGGGTTTGTGGTATTTGGCTCTACACAATCTTGAATTACCCTATGACCTCTTAACCTCCACAGGAGCGTTAGATCAATGGACAAATAAGAAGAAACTCAATGAGGGATTTAAACTAAAACATGATAGAAGAAGAACTAAACTAAAACATACGAAAAAGGCTTTATCTCCCTCCCAAGAGAAGGGAGATTAGCCCCTCATACTATGCTATGAACACAATATGAAAATGAATAATCTTTATAGCTATTAATTGTGAAAAGGTCTGAACTTTCTTCTCTCTTAATTCTAGATCTACGATGCAAACACTAAATTTCCTAGCTGATGTAAACTGAGATTTTTGTGCCTTATATATTGGCTTACATGCTCGTCTAGATAGAGATCCGAATCCTATGTTTATTTGGTGTCAAACTCTCTGTAATCTTTCTAGAAGTAATCCTGGAAAAGTTAAATTCGGTTGGACCAAAGTTGGACGTGGCCCACTTTGCCCTGCAGGCTATTTCCCAAGCTGCAGCTTCTGACAGCTTTCAGTTTCCTAATTCTTGTGAAACTCTGACTTCTTTTCCATGTTGATCTCATCTTCCTATGAAGTAGAAATTAAGGCTTTGAGATCAGATTGAAGACTCTTCTAACTCAATTATTATCCTCTTTTAGAGTCCCATTAGGCTTGGCACTTATGGAGACAAATATGACATTTTTGCCCTAGGCCTTTAGCTGTAATTCCCAGTGACTCCTTTTTGACTTGTTTGACTTCTTTTCCCTCCATATTTCATATTTAGGTTCTTTGACCTACAAAAAACTCAAATTGCATCATATTAGAATATTTAAATATAAAATTGAGACTAACATACACATTATTGGGGTTATAAATCATTACTTTTGAGCACTTATCAACTATCAAGAGGCATTTGAAGGTACAGATAAAGAGAAGTGGTTGAAGGTCATGCGTGACGAGATGGATTTTTTACATAAGAATCACACTTATGAGTTAGTTGAGAAACCGCAAGGACAAAAAATTCTCAAAAATAAGTGGATATACAAAGTCAAGCATGAGGAGAACAATCCACACCCAAGGCACAAAGCTCGCCTTGTTGGAAAGGGATTTGGTCAAAGGAAAGGTATTGACTTTGATGAGATTTTCTCTCCTGTAGTGAAGATGACTTCTATCCGGGTGGTATTGGGTATGACCGCAAGTATTAACCTAGAGGTTGAGCAGCTAGATGTTAAGATAGCTTTTCTTCATGGAGACCTTGAAGAAGATGTCTACATGGACCAGCCAGGGGGCTTTGAGGTCAAAGGTAAGGAGCACCTAGTATGCAAGCTGATAAAGAGCTTGTATGGGTTGAAGCAAGCACCGAGACAGTGGTACATAAAGTTTCATTCCTTTATGGCGAAGCAAGGATACAAGAAGTCTGCTTCCAATCATTGTGTGTTTGTTTAGAGATTTCTAGATGGGGATTTCATAGTGCTCTTGTTGTATGTGGATGATATGTTGATAGTTGGCCCAAACATCAACAATATATCCAAGCTAAAAAAATACTTGAGTAAGTCCTTTGAAATGAAGGATTTGGGTCAAGCAAAGTAGATACTTTGGATGCGGATCACTCGTGATAGAAAGAGTAGAAAATTGTGGCTTTCTCAAGAAAGCTACATTAGAAGGTGTTGAAGAGATTCAACATGGATCAAGCGAAGCTAGTCAGTTGTCCGCTTAGTGGCCAGTTCCTCATGACCAAAGAGATGTGTCCAAAGGGTGAGCATGAGCAGAATCAGATGGAAAAGATTCCTTATGCATCTGCAGTGGGCAGCTTGATGTATGCAATGGTGTGTACGAGACCGGATATTGCTTTCGTCGTTGGTGTTGTAAGCTGATTTCTGTCAAATCCGGGGAAGGAGCATTGGAAAGGTGTTAAGTGGATATTGAGATATCTCAAGGGCACTTCCAAATTGTGTTTGTGCTTTGGTGGAAGTAAGCCCTTACTTGAAGGCTACACTGATGTAGACATGGCAGGTGATGTTAACTCGATGAAGTCCACCTCCGGTTATCTAGTTTCTTTTGCAGGGGGAGTAATTTCTTGGCAATCAATGTTGCAAAAGTGTGTTGCCCTCTCCACTATAGAAGCCGAGTATATTGCAGCCACTGAGTGTTGCAAAGAGATGCTATGGATGAAGAGGTTCTTCGACGAACTAGGGCTAAACCAGAAATAGTTTGTAGTTCTATGTGACAGTTAGAGCGCCATCCATTTGAGCAAGAATCCGAGTTTCCATTCTAGATCCAAGCACATACATGTGCGCTATCATTGGATTAGAGAAGTACTCGAAGACAAGCATTTGTGTATCGAGAAAATCCATACCAACAAGAACGGATCGGATATGATGACCAAAGTCTTACCGAAAGGTAAGTTTGATATTTGATGTGCTACCGCCGGAATGGTAGCAGACTCCTCCTGTTGATTTGGAAATTGCATGGAGGTATCCCCCCTCACTGTTCGGGAGGGGGAGATTGTTGGAGTTATCCCTCATATGAGGAGAGGAGAGAAATTAGTTCAGCTTGTGTGGAAAAGCAAGAGCGCGCCCCGCGCCCTCCACAAGCCATTCTGAAGCGCGCCCCGCGCTAAAGTGCCTGGACATCATCCAAGGCAATAGCGCACCACGCACCCTCCACAAGACAATCTGAAGCACGTCACCCGCTCAAGCGCCCAGACATCGTCCAAGGCAAGAGCGCGCCCCGCTCCCGTTTCAGCACAAGTCCAAGTGCGCCCCGTGCCCATGCCTATTTTGGCAGGATTCTATTTTTGCGGAACCGCGAGTTTGACACTATATGTTTGGGTTTTTGACAAAACCAAACACACGAGAGACAACACAAAAAGTCAGAGAAAACCCAATCTTGAAAGCTATCAAGATTGAGAGATAACCTTTACAGATATACAACCCTGTAATGAGAGAGGAGTGATCTACTAAGGTGAGAGACTGCAAGGAGTGATTGTAATATTTCTTCCCACTTTATAAAGGACTAGCTCTTGTGGAAGTAGGCACCATTGGCCGAACCATGGTATATCTTTGTGTTGTGGTTTGCTTTTACTGCTTTACATTATTATCTGTTATTAATAGTTGTTTAGCGAGTTGGGCATGTTAGTTTGGTTGTAGGGAATATTTAGATTGTTGCTTGGAGTTGAATTGTGTTCAAATACAAGTTATCTGTGTAGTAGGGAATCAATTGGTATTGGTAATGACCCCAACACTAGGGACCTCTCTTATCTACCAACTTATGTTGCTGGGGAAAAAAGGTAACTAAACAAATCTTAACCATGTCTATCTTCAAATCCATTCTGTGGAAATGCAGTGAGGCGATCGACCAAATACCCAGCTTCATATCTTCCTCATTATATTCAAGAATTGCTGAGGATCCTCTATAGAGAGAGGAAAGCTAATTCACGAAGACATCTTCTTTTTGGATGTGTTGTTTTAGTTGATGTAGTTTAGAACGTATCCGCTTTACAGCTTCAAGCTTGTTGGGATATAGCTTCCCTGGCTTCAAAAGCTGGGATGGGAGTCTTGCCCGAGTCCTCTTTCCTCTAGAGGTCAACAGTCAGATAGTGGTGGACATACGGAACTTTTTTGGTTTCTTAATTGTGGGGTTTTTTTTTTCTTTTTACTCGTTGATTTTTTTGGTTCATCCATTTGATTTCCATTTTAAGTTTAAGTTGGAGACGCCCCCAAATATAAAATTTGAGGAGGTCAGAGTAATACGAAATTTAATGAATGAGATTTAAACAAATCTAGGGAGGTGTTTCTAATTATTAGGACCTCCTCTTTTTTAGGAACCACTAATATTGCTTGGGTTGGAAAATAGAGCGATATGGTGAAGAGAGAGAATATGCACGAGCTTTTATATATATATATATAGACATGTTATGCATAAATGAATGTGTCCAAGACTTAAACCTTTACGTAGTGAAAATTACTCAAAGTATAAGATCCATAAGTGACAAAGTCTTAAACTTAGGTCTTGACTATACAATAAGTTATAAACACACATAACACATCCAATGTTCTCTTTCCAAGCTAGCTCGCACATTAAAGGCAATGTGCTTCCATCCTAGACTCGTGAATGATCTAGAGAATCAGCCATCATTCTCATAGAAAGCGACATGTACTTTCACATTCACTAGGTGAGTCTATCAAGAGTACTCATGTAGCTATGCACTCCACCCATAAGAACCATAGAACTTCATTAAGAGCTTTTCCCAAAAACCACAACTTTTATTAATCACTTCAGGATCTCATACATTTTACTATCCAACTACGGGACAAATAAGTAACAAAATATGCATGTCTCATAATCAACATTCCATGACTTGTTCTTCCCTGTGAACCTAGTTCTTGGGATTTCTAGTCCCTAGGTTGGTTTACCATCATATATGTTCATCTTTCAATGGGTTTTAGTCCCATGCTTCTAGCAGTAGTCCACAATTTTTCTTTGGCCAAAGCTTTTGGTAAATGGATATGCAATATTATCACCAGATCTCACAAAAACAATAGTCAATGCACCTCTAGATATATAATCCTTGACATTACATACTATGTTTACAACGTATCTGTCATGATTTACCATTATAAAATTTATTGTGGACTCGCCCAATAGTTGTAGTGTTATCACAATGTATAAAAGTAGCTGCTACCGGTTTATGCCAAACCGGTATATGAGTGAGTAGGTCACGTAACCGACCATCCTCTTCACTCGCATGCACTGGCCAACATAATAAGCTCAGACTCCATAGTAGACTGTGTTATAATGGTAAGTTTCTTGGACTTCCAAGATACAACACCTCCACCAATGCAAACCACATAGCCACTAGTAGCCTTGCAAGATACCAAATTAAACAACTTACTTTTTGGAGCCAGTTTCCTCAGTATCTTACTTCTTTTGCAAGACTTCCCGAACATCGTCAAAAGCAGATGGAAGTTTAAAGTATATAAGTCATACAAATCATCAACAAGCGAGTTCAGGATGTAGATCTTACACTTGAAATCCGCAGCGATCCACTTATCAACAACAACAGAAAGAGCCGGTTCCAACAGAACATCTTCATTAGGAATCGACTCACTTAGAACGTTTTCCACTTTCACCAGGGTCAGATATAACAAGATCTTCGCCTTCCACCGCTTGAAGTGCTCACCAGCAAACTTGAACAATCGGTTATGGCTGTTGTCGTTATGGGACTTGGATGAGTTACCTTATTCGTATTTCATTGTTAAACAACCTTAAAATTGTTAGAAATCAATTGTTGCAACAAGAAAAAATTGTGAATACAAGAAGGTTGAGGCATGGATTGGTACGCTCTCTTTAAGGTTGTTTCGCGTCTATTTTTCCTTATGTTGATAGACCACACCAACCTCCAGGATACAATAGCCACTAACAATCAATCTTCTAGATATATGCTAACTACACTTAAACAAAGAAGAAAAGGACGAACTACGAAATTGATGTTATGACTACCTAAAAATGTATAGTAGCTGACTAGCTATATAGAAAATAGTGTTTTTCATATCTGTTTTAGGTTGCTGAAATAGGAGTATATATAGAGGTAAAAACGGGGGAGAAATGTGGAGCACAAGTAGATCTGCTAAAATTTGGAACTAATTCAGTTTCCCATTTGGATTGGAGTCAACTAGCCTACTACGTTTCAATTTCCAATTTCGAAAAAACTCTTTTAAGCTAAGAAATTGGTATACTAAAAAGATAAGAATCACGCCTCAAGCCTATCCCAGTTCGGGCGGTAGCGATGTGCATGTGTGGTATTAACTGTGTCCCCTCCTAACACAAAAAACATTTGTACCCTAAGGGCACACCCTTAAGGTGAGGCTAGAACTTATAAACACTACCCACTAGTATTTCCTCTCCAATGTGCATGAGACTAATTAAAGTTCTTTATTAGAACAAATATCCTACAAAGAGGTCAAGGTATCAAACCACCACAAAGCCACCCAACAAGTAAAGTCATTTTATCAAAATAACTTAATTAACACCTTATTATATATGTAATCCTATTACCCGAGATTATGTATTACTCCACATATCGCCTAAGATCAAGTCTGGAAATATTGTGTCCGGGTTTGGTTTTGATTCAGTGAGTAATTAGTATAAAGTGTTTCGTATACTATGTTCGAATGAGGTCGAAGTATTTAATCTTGGGTTAAGTTAGATAGTTGGAGATTGGTAAGAATGAATACTTTCAAGATTTAAGTCTTTGAATTGATCTCGTGCGCTTTTAAATGGATGCCTTCACTAGGTTGCTGATTCAAAAGTTAAGCGTAAGTCTTGCCCATGGCCATTAATTCTGTCATCGAATGTGGCTACAGATCGAGGAGTTTTCTATATTCTAGATGCCTTCTATTAGCAACATAAACGAACGTAGCAATTCTTTTGAATTGATGGTCTTAGGTGGACGTCTATGTGTTAGTCTTTGTGACACCATGGCAGGGAGACATGGGTAATGAAAGAGGAGTTCATTTTTGCTGCTATATTTGTAAGGCTAAGTCCAATGGTTTGGTGCAGGAAAACACCAAACCACAATAGCACAGTGTATATCGTTAGTGGGATAGCGAAATCGGACCCAATGGTTTGTTTTTTCAACCGACAGTGATACTGTAATGCAGCCAAAATATCGACTTTGTTAAATATCTTTATTTGTTATCCACAATAATATCGTTAAATATTGACCTTTGTTCTCCGCCATCAGCAGTGGCAGGCAAAAAAAAAAAAACAAGTTTTTGTATACGCCACTCACACAGGCGTGTAGATAATTATCTCCCCATTTTACCCTTTCTCCCTCTCTCAAAAAGAAAAAACACCAAAACACTGAAAAAAAATTAAATAAATTACTCTCACTCTCACTCTCACTCTCACTCTCACTCTTCAACCCCACTTTGGCGTGAGAAAAATAGAAGTCTAGAATTGGCACCGAAATTTTGGATCTTTCATCGCCACTTTCCACAAATAGGTATGATTTTGATGAACTTTATATTTTTTTTTGTGAGTTTTGAACTGAAATGAAGGTATTATTCATTGATGGAATTGGAATTAGTATAGTTTTGAGAATATTTCTTCAGTCGTGTATATTGTGCTTAGTATATGCTTGTGTTGTCATTGATTCTATAATATATGTTTTTGTGGTCATTGAGACTATTGGGACTTGTTCATTTTTCTTACTGTTGATCTTTTCTAGTCCATTTCATAGATCTTTTCTAGATTCAACAAACAAGGTCACTTGTTTGTGTATCTTCATAGCATAATATTGTCAAACTGGTTATGCACCCCTTTTCGTGTGTGTTCGACACTCGTCTGGGGAGTTTACTCGACTAATTATTTAAGCCCTTCGGGGCTAGGTGATGATAGCCTTCAGGCCAGGTGAACGGTGTTGCGGCTCCTTAATTAGGTTGACCATAGCAAAAGCATGTCTGCAGAGTGGTGGAGGCAAAGAGGCTACTGAAGTGGCTCAATGACCTGTTCAAATTTAATTCTCTATCACCTACTTGCTTGGGTTGTAAGCAACAATTCAACCTCTCTCTATAAAAAAAAATAAATCTCTGTAAATATAATTATTAAAAAACAAACAAGGTCACTTCTGCGTATCTTTCATTTGGCATGAAACCCAGACTTGTTCAAATGACTGACTTTTCCTTTTTGCAAGTTTGTCTTTGGATTAGTTCAGAAACTGTGTCCGTCTATGTTATGCAATACTTTCTTGAGTTTTCTTTTGCAGCCTTCACTGTGAATGGAAACTTTTCAAGGTCTATTTCTATAAATAACCCATGAAAAGAAACAGCAAACAAGTAAAGATTGATAACATGATGATGAGAAATTAATATAGTTTACCTAGTATTAATATAGTTAATATGATGAGAAATTAATATTGTTGCCATCTCACACACTTTGAAAGAGTGGTGTGTGCTTGGTAGAATGTGTAGAGAGAGTAAGGGAATGCTCTTTGCGCGTATAGAGATTTCTAGGAACTGAGACTAGATATATAGAGGGAGAGAAAACACTAAATGCTTCATTTGTTAATTTCATTGATGAGGGAATCGAAGAATACGGTCGACTAACGGTCCATTTGAGGTTTCGGTCTCGGTCGGGAACAATTTCTACTATATTAAGATTTTCAAAGTAATCATGGTTAATGATGGGCTCAGAGTCTCCATAAATGTAAGCGTTCAAATAGTTATGTCATTCTTCCTCAACAATCATGTTATGCAAAATAATGCACGCCGACATAACATCATGGAGCACATCTTTGTCCCACAAGTGAGCTTTGCCTCTAACAATTGCAAAACGAGATTGAAGAACCCCAACTACTAGTTCAATGTCTTTTCTATAAGATTCTTATATCGGCGTAAAAAATTTATCTCTTCTTGATTTGGGATTCCTTTTCGACTTCACTAGTGTAGACAACTGAGGATATATACCGTCAGCCAAGTAGTAGCCGACAGTATAGTCCTTATCCATGAGAGAATAGTTTACCGGAGGGGTCAAACCTAATGTTAGCTTGTGAAAAAGATTAGAGCACCACAAAACATTAACATCATTATTAGTACCTGGTAAACCGAAGTAAGCATGCCATATCCACATGTCGAAATAAGCAACTGCCTAGAGTACGAGAGTTGCTGATCCATGTCGTCTAGTATATTGTCCTGCCCATTCCATTGGACATGCTTGCCACGTCCAATGTATGCAGTCTAGACTGCTAAGCATGCCAAAAAAACATTTTAACTCAGCAACACAGAGCAATCTAGCAACGTCTTCTTCATTTGGAGATCTCAGATATTGTGTATCAAATCTCTTCACCACATGTTTGCAAAACATTTTAACAAAGGAGAGTGTTGTTGACTGCGCAATACGAAAATACTAATCCATTGAATCAGCTGGGCTTCCATTTGCTAGCATTTGCAATGCACACATTATTTTGCCGCGTGACGACAAGCCAGGTTTATTGGCTGCATCATATTTCTTCATCCATAAATCACTATATTCTTTAAGACCACTCCTAATCCTCGAGAATATGTGACCGCTCATTCTATTGTGTTTTCGAAATAAAACTTCATCATATGTGGGATTGACACCGAAATAATCGGCCTTTAAGAGAGCATTTCCCGTTGCTCTATTACGGTTCCTATAAGCGCGTCTTGGGACAGACCCAATACGGAGAGTTGGTTGATTGGAGTTTTCAATTATATGAGCTGTTGTAACAAGATTAAATTGAATTGCGAGTACAGCTGTTGTCAACACTTCTTGTTCATGCATGAAGTGTCTTTTAATACGCCGTCTTCTTTGGGAATCATAATCATAATCATTATCACTATCAGAATTCATTTTGCTAATAAATAAATTATGGAAGAAAAATTGAAAATATTCAGAGAATTTGAGTTGTGTGAGAGAGCAAATTGGTTTATGTTATATATAAAGATAGTTGAAATCCACAACTTTTATGTATTATAATTTTACACTTCTTAAAAAAGATTATGCCCTTGGTATACGACATAATTTCTTACCCAATTCTGTATCTTGCACACATCCCAATAAATATATATACGACATAATGTTTTACCCAATTCTGTATTTTGCACACACCCCAATAAATATATTACATGCATGATTCATTTCAATCTTGCCTACAGCCCAATAAATATTGTTTGACATTATTCATTCCAATCTTGCCCACAACCCAATGACCATATAAAAAGTCTGTCTTTTCCTCTCTCAAATGCACATTCCCGCAAACATCAGTAATATTTTATTTCTGTATTATCAATAATAATATCTTCATCTCTCTCTCTTTCAATAATAATGTCAAGCAGGGGAGTATCATTTAGCGTTGATGAAGACACATTATTATGCCAAGCATGGTTGGATAATTCGATTGATCCAATTACCGGAACAAATCAATCAGGCAACATGTTGTGCGATAAAATTAAAGAACAATTTGAGAATTAGAGGATGATATGGGGTTTTACAGTGGCACGAACTATGAGAAGTGTTACAAGTCATTGGCAACTTATAAATAAAGCAATTACTTTATTTCGTGGATGTTTGAATCAAGCCGAGAATATGAACAGATCAGGAACTAATGAAATGGACAATGTAAGCTATTATTTTTTTTTTAATATATTTCAATTATTTAGCTAGAATATAATTTATTAAACTCAAATAAATATATATTTTTTCTTTTACAGATGGAGCAAGCAAGGAAGTTGTATGTCACCAGGTCTTCAGATAATAAACCCTTCAAATTTGATCATGCGTGATTTATTTTGAAAGACTACGAAAAATAGGCATGCCATTCAGTTCCAACTACACCTAGTTTCTCTCAAACTAATTTTCACAACGGGTCTCCAGCTCCATTAAACGAACAAGATGGCATGGGGGAACACCTGATTCTGAAATGCAAGGACCTAGTTCATCAAAAAGACCGGATTGTGGAAGAGACAAATCAAAACAAAAAAAAAAAAGACTTGACACGCAAAATGAATCTTCTCTCAAAGAATTAACATGACAATCTCAACGGGTGATGGAGGCCATTGAGGTAGCGACTGAGTGTGGGAAAAAATTCTATGAAAGTGAAGCGTCTAATCCTTCAAGAGTTAAACTTGCAGGGGAAAAAAAAAGAATTTTGTGAGACATTGGCGTGGGAAAAGGAGATCATAAACACAAATACATCAACTATGACATCTCAAGAAAAATAATGGTACAAAAAAGCAAAGAAACAAATCTTGAAAGATCAAACTCTTTGCAATGCACGAACTGCTTCAAGAAATTTGAACTTTGAAGAATACGGGGAAGAAAGCGATTGATTAATTTGATTAAGTATTTTAAATGCTTCGTACGTATTTGATGCATATTTAATATATTTTCTTTTAATTTGTTGTTTTTATATTTTCAATAAATGTTTTATTTCAATAATTAATTAAGTTGTTGCAAATCGGAATAAATTTAATCTTAAAATTGAAATTAGAACAAATATTATAGAAATACAACTAAAGAACAAAAATATAAAAAGGTAGGATAGAATGGTAATTGCACAAACTAATTTATTAAAAATACTTAAAATAGAGAATTCAATTCTAACTGCCATTGTGAGTGGCGTGTTGAAATATGAATTGAAATTCTAACCGTGCACAGTGACTGGCGTGTAGAATTATTTTGAAATTAAATCGAAATTCTAGCCGATATCGACAGAGACGGGTAGATTTATTTGGAATTTTTTCTTTGACCGCCACTCATTCTAGCGTGCAGAGCATACGCTATATCGCTAAAAGTGGCTAGATACATCGCAAAATTTATATCGATAGTGTTTGCAGGTTAACGTTTTAACGTACCATTGGATCACATTTTACACAAAATTTAGTGTTTTGCCGCACCATTGGACTTAGCCTAAGGGTTGCGGTATTTACACCCCACTTTATGGGATTCGCACCACTTTGACCAATTCCAAGGTATTGACACCCCTCCATTAATCATATGAAAAACCACCCACGGTAAGAATGAAGTTGTCAAGAAAAGGTAATGCCCATAACAAGGAGTTGTCGCGAGATAGGAAATCCATAGAAGGTTGTTAACGTGAGTCTTTATTTGTTTTAATTTTTTTTTATAGCCACAGCAAAAAAAGTCAGTTGCCGCGAGATGGTTGTGTTCACCATAATAGAGTCATTGCTTCTATTAATTACAGAAACTCTTCTTCATTAACTTGATCACAAATTTTTCTTAGAGCGTATGAAAAAATTTGCCGCAAGATAGCAAGACTGCCTCGACTATACATTTTTTCTCATGGGTTTGATGTTGTTCTTGGAGCGTATAAAGAAGCTCTAAAGAAGAATATAAGGTATCCGTATCACATGTGTGTTCAAAATATTAAGTGAAAAAAAAAATAACAAAGAAATCCTCCGCGGCAACTCGCTGTCATGGAATGTGTGATCTTGCGACCCGATGCCGTGGATTATAGGATCTCGCAGCAACTCGATGTCGTGGAATGTGAAATCTCATGGAAACTCACTGCCATGGAACTATCGGGCATGTGGGGTGTAAAAGGACATATAAGGAATAACCATTATTCATGTACCCTTTTGCCAAAGGGGTGCCAATCCTATAAAGTGGTGTGTAAATAATACCGCGACTCTTTAAACCCTATTTGTAATGCATAGTGTGCTTCCAGCCCAACCAAACTGTGACACGTATACACCTGACAACCTAAATTAATGTTACAAAACTGGTACTATTTTGAAATAATAGTCTCCCCATTTTGCCCTCTTTTCCCACCCCATCTCCTTCTCACCACTATCACCAGTCCACCACCACCTCTTCTTCTTCTTCTTTTCCGCAGGAACTTAACTTTTCGTCGGAAAAACAAATCACCCTTCAATTTCCATAATTTTGATAAAAAAAAAGTTTGAGTATTCAATATGATTTTTGATAAAAGAAAGTTCAATTTTTTAGAACCCCATGGTATATAGGGATTGATATTCATAGATCATGTGTTTGAAATTTAGGATTTATGACTAATTTGGATTTTTATTTTATTTTATAGATGGAGTGATGGTAGTAGAGGGAAGAAAGGGCAAAATGGGGAGACTTACAATTTCATAACAGTATCAGTTTTCCAACTTT
This sequence comes from Coptis chinensis, assembly GCF_015680905.1. NCBI lineage: Eukaryota > Viridiplantae > Streptophyta > Magnoliopsida > Ranunculales > Ranunculaceae > Coptis > Coptis chinensis. Next base: position 76,227,843 of record NC_141463.1, on the reverse strand, counting down.
AGCATGGGTTATTGGGTGTATGCGTGATGTTTTGGTTGGGCTGGAAGCAAACTAAGCATTACAAAATTGCAGCAAAAATGAGCCCATAAAATAGTATGGAAAACTTGTGTCTTAGACAAAAGATTATATTTTTCCACAGGAATTGTACCCCCTAGTCATGGAATAATGGAACTAAGGAACAATGAGCTTGTTATGATTATTGATTAATAAAACCCTTAGGATCTATTCATGGACCAGCCTGGGCCTAGGCCCCCCTGAATTTTGGATTAAAAAAAATTATTATTGTTGCTAAGTTACTATCCTACCTTAGGCCCACCGTCTAGCTACAAAAAAACCCCCCAAAAAAAAACCTAATTAAAGTGTGAAAAAAGCCCAAGTGCAAATGACCCATGCGTTATTAAATGACCGAAGAGATTGTTTCTGCTCCTGATTATTTCCTAAGGTAATTTTTTCTGTTCTTTTATACTTTACACTTTACAGTATGTTAAAGTAATGATTCAATTGTTGTTTTTCTGGAATTGGGTTGTTACTTTATCTGTGGATTGTGTTGTTTTGGTTATGGGGGGTGCTAAAAGTCATATCTTTTTTTTTTTTTTTTTTTTGTTTTTGTTTTTGGCAAACCTGTTTTTAAATGAGATCAGTAACTCTTTGATGTTGGCGGGGTTCGATCCCCAGACCTCTGGTATCATCACCCAAAGGTTTTACCGACTTTGCTAGTCGGCACCTGCAAGAAGCCATATCATACTGTTAAAATGATGTTAATTAGGTTGTACAATATTGTATTGTAATTGTTTGACAATTTTTTTGAAAGGAGAATTATATCATTGTCAATTAAGAAAAGACTGTAAAATTAGTTTGGATGAAGTTGATTAAAATATTGGATTGTAGTAGGTAGTTATGCGGCTATGCTGTCTAAGGCTCAATTTTTAGTATTAACGACAAGCAACAGTTCTATAAGAAAAATCCAAGGATTTATGGTGTGGACATTTTAATATTTAGGGAAAGTTGTCAAACAGGTGGTCAGGAGAGGGATTAAAGGACCGTGTGTTTATGCTATGTTCTCAGACTTTGTGTTTGGGATGTTTAATTTGTCGGATTTTTCACTTGTTTGGTTAGCCTTTAAGGAATAATTAATTTTTTTTTATAGTGTATGTGATAAGCACCTAAAACTGTAATATTAAACCCCGAGAGACATAGCATTTTGGTCGATTATGTGTTTAATAATCATGTCATAATTATATTTTCGTACTTTTGCAGGATTCCGCAATTAAAATAAATATAGTGATAAAACATGCATCGAAGTACGGAAATACGGGAATATTTGAAGTTTCCCACTCGATCCCCGTGAAGCCCAACAAAGCCTGACTAAAGCCGAAGTTTTCAAAAGAACAAAACCAGTGTAGAACGGGTCCACATATAAAGAAGCGACAAACTTTTCGAGCTCTCAATCGGATAAATCTAGATGCCGACGCGTTGGCTAGTGAAGCTGCCAAACGAAATACTGAAATATTTGAAGTTTCCCACTCAACCCCCGTGAAGCCCAATGAGCCCCGACTAGAGCCGAAGTTTCCAAAATAACAAAACCGGTGCATAACGGGTCCACATATAAAAAGCGACAAACTTCGAAGCTCAAATAAGATAAATCTAGATGCCGACGTTGGCTAGTGAAGCTACCATAGCGACGGCTTAATTTAACTCTGCGCAAGGACAAAAGTCATAAAAAGCGCCAAAATCGGGCGCGACCAACTGGACACACTAAGTGGACCCACTCTGCTGGGGCCCGAAGGCATGACGAAGTCAAAGATAGGCGGTGGCAAAGAATGGTTTCAATTTGGTACCACCTGGAAGAGAGAAGATTACGCACTAATTCAAACCAGGTGGTTTTGAATTGAAATGAGCTAACAAACAAAACCTTAAATCGGCAAAAGACAAAACAAAATAGGTAAAAACAAAACTTTGATTCTCAAAGTTTTGAAAACTCAATTAGCAAACAAACAACATCAAATTAAACCGTCTTCATCTCTCCTATATATATATATGAGGGGGTCGCCTTCATTATTACCCCTTCAAAGATATTAATGCTTTAGCTTCCACCTAGTTAGATTTTTTCAAGATTACTTACATTCTCGCCATTTCCATTCCAAAGAAATTTAAATATCAGAACTTATTTTACCCTTAATAATCATTTCTTTTTCTAGTTTAATTCCATCCCCGCATTTATTTACTTAATGTAATGCGACAAAAGTTTTATTATTCCTTCTATGACCATGAGCTAATCCCCTCCGGAGGGTTATCTTTGCTTCGTGAAAAAAATCGGATTGACTCTTTAATATTCTAGAGTCACTACTTAGGAATTAGGCTTAGATTTGATATCCGGTCCCAAAATGATGAGATCGTACAAAGTTGAATCACGATGCTCCAGACAGGTCGTAGCGACTCTGCAGTGTCAAACGACTCTCCATTTCGGCCGGTGATGTGAAATCGAGCCAGGAGCTGAAATAATATACCAAAGATGAGATATTATTGAAACTCCTTATGCTAGTGAAATGTGACCTAGAGATGTAGGCATGCACTAGGGATCAATACTCGATGTCGCCTCTCGAACACCGGGACGAATTAGAGATGTAGTGATGTAATAGTAAACTTGTTGAAAAACGATTTTTGTATGAGCATGATTAACTTTCTCCCTGTTTCTCCACCTTTGTTTACCTACATAAAAATCACCGTAGTAATTTACATTAATTGCATTACCGTAAAATTTATTAAACCAATTAAAAAAACCTAAAAATCCTACTCACTAAAAGTTGTAATTCCAAATTGTGAACCTATCGAGCCCTAAGGTTTGGGCCGATCTCTTACTCGACCTATCCTACCAAACCCACGGAGTAAGGTAACTTGACTAAAACGCGTCTGACTATCACGGACGTTGGAATTTGGACTTTGGACTTGGGTCTTTGGACTTGGACTTTGGACTGGGACCTCGGACTTAAGAAAATAAATAACCGAAAACCAAAACGTGTATAAATGTGTGTTTTATCAAATGGCGCCGCTGCACGCCGAAGGACTCTGGACTTAACGTAATAACTGGAATACATCCATAAAAACCCCCTCCCCTACCTCCTCATCTTTTTAATTTTCATTTTACATTTACAATACTAATGAGTTACTTTAACAGTTTTACCTTAATTTTTCTACTAACAAATATCTGTGAACCAAGTTTTGTTTATTTTCATTAGCACAGTCTAAGTAGTCCGTAGGAATTTGAAGTACTAAACAGACAAAAGAGTCTCGGACGAGACTGAATTAGTAGCACACAAGACTAACCTGGAGCATCAACACTCCGGTTTTCAGGTACAGGCCACTTTCCTTTTCATTACTCTTTTGGGCTCTCTCGGTCCTTTTTTTTCTAGTAAAGCGTAAGCTCGGAGTTAGTCGGTCGCTATATAGAGAGGAATCGCGGGGCGCCGGGTTTCAAACTCTTAAACTCCTCAAACTTTGTCGAGGATTTTATTTGCTATAACCTGTTTTACCTCGTATATTTGTATGTTGGCATGAGGACTCCTTGCATGTAAAGGTGGTTCGTTATTACATATTCACGTTAACATAATATGATTCAAATATATTTTGATATGTGTGTAGCGTCAAACCATCTGCTTAGAATATTTTTGTATGTGTATGTTACATCAATTCACGTACACGGTATTCAATTGCATGAGTTCGTTCTCGACATTCCCCTAGCTCACGTATAACTTACACATAGTTGCACGATAGGTAATATAGATTTGCATGGGTAGACTTTCTGCGTAAACTAGTATATGTTAGTTAGTTTCTATTTTGGCATCTATCGTTTTAATTGCATATTTCGTAATCACGTCTCCATAATACATTAATTACGTAAAAAAAATAATAAATTAAAATTAAAAAAATTAAAAAATTAAAAATTAAAAATTAAAAAATTAAAAATCATAGTAATTAAAAATTTCATCTAAATCATCTTAATAACACCCCGCATAATACACCATCATAAATCATCATCCTATTCCATCGATTGCCTAGAAACTTGAAAAAATTGAGGTTGCCTAATTAAGGAACGTGCTAGCACGAACAACCTCCCTCAATTCTCTCGGGTGACACGAGGCTCTTTGGAATATTCACACGCTATCCTAGCTTCCCCGCTTTCGAAGTTAGCAACAACTTCGAAGAAGGCGTTTTCAACTCCCTCCTTCCTAAATTCTAAACCTCCGGTCATTATTAGCTCCTTATGAGCCTTTAAATTAAAATTTATATTTGTATGAGACTACGGTCCGTAAACATAAGGAATTAGAACTTACATATCATCGTCGAAAATACAAGAAACAACTTTTATGTTATCTCCTAGACATAGTCCCTCCTCCGTAAATCAACCTCGTCAAACATCTCCGTTGCCATTATCTCCTTTAACTATGGTGAAAAATCTCACGGTCGAAAAACCCCTTTTGGTTCTATCTTGCCTTTACAGAAGGACCACTTCCTCGCATTAAACTCGATGCGATTGTAGGTGATTTTCGTATTCCGCCAAACATTTTCGGTTTGTTACCTATTTACCATGGTTTAGACCATGAAAAACCATACAATCATCTTCGTCGGATGCAACAAGTAGTCACCACTTTCCGCCATCCGACCGTTACCAACGAACAAGTCTTGCTTAGGTTGTTTCCCTTCACCTTAGCTGATAAAGCTTCAGTTTGGCTCGCCCGGACAAAGCCCGCCAATCCATTGACACATGGGCCAAACTTGTTCAAGCATTCATGATAAAGTTTTATACTCAGAAGAAAACTACAGAAATGCTTCAAAAAATTCAATTCTTTCGCCAACACCCCCAGGAATCCTTTTCGAAAGCGTGGAGCAAATTCACTGATCTACTTCTCGAATGTCCCCATCATCAACTCGACACCACTGTATTAGTCCGTTCATTCTTTAATGGTCTCTCTGACCATCAAAAGGAAACATTAGATATCATGAACGGCGGTTGTTTTATGGACAAGGGCGCTACTGAAGCATACACTTTTCTTGAGAAACAGGCTTCACGAAGCACCCATTGGGGAAACACTGATTCTTCTAGATCTTCTAAAGACACTCCTACCAAAGTTACGTCTATGTTCGAGGTCAAACCCGATCCAGAATTAAAAACTCTAATCGAGTCCTTAAATAAAAGGTCGATGCTCTTTCGGTTACAAGTAAATGAACAAAACCCAAACAGTCATGGCTGCCAACGCTTCCCCATGCTCTCTTTGCTTAAGTCCTGAGCACGCCGATTCTTATTGTCCTTTGGTATACGAGTGTCCTCCCCAACCTTCTGAAGAGGCTTGTGCTTTCAACATCCCTAATGCACCTTGGCGACAACATCCGAATTTAGCTTGGGCACCCCCTGTCCAACAACAAGCTCCTCTAGGTGGCAACAACGTTCCTGTACGACCACCCGCGAACTACAATTCCTTTCGTCAAGGAATTCCTCCACAATTCCAGCAAGGGCAAAGTAATTTTCCCAACAACGCAAATATAGGGTACCAAAACAACCGCCACCTTGTTCCCGCTAATCAAGGATATGGCTACCAAAATCAACCCGTGAATAATAACCGTGAACTAGTTCCTGCTACTCCTTTGGTACAATCCACAGCTGATAAAATGGCTGAAACTTTCCTGACATACATGAATCAACAGAATCAAATCCTAGCTTCTATCCAATGGTCTCTTCAAATGTTAGCTCGGGATAAAAGTCAAAGGCGTGTTCCCTTACTGCCAACCGGTTCCAAACCCTAAGCTACAAACACCGCCCTTGAACTCAACAATGCACCGGACCTAGTAATCCAAGCCGGGTGAGGTAAATGCCATTACCACTCTTCGTTACGGCGAACCATCGACAATAATATCATATTATGCCGGGCGAGGAATCGACGGAAGCCACGACCGACGCCCTTCCAACTCCTACCTCATGACCTATAACGGACGAAGTTGTACCTTCAAAATCTACACCCACGTCCCTAGGAAAAGATACCACTGATCCTTATACGCGATTCCGCCCAAAAGCTCCGTTCCCTGCCCGTTTGGTAAAGAACAAACATGACGAACATTTTGATGAGATCCGTGAAACCTTCAAAAATTTTACCATAAACTTACCTTTCCTAGATGCGCTAAAGCATTTGCCCAAGCATGCCAAGTTCTTGAAGGACATGTGCACCACCAAACGACGTATGAATGTACCTCAACAAGTGTTCCTCACTGAGCAGTTTCCCTCGATTACCACTACCAATGGTGTGGTAAAGTACAAGGACCCAGGTCGACCAACTGTACCATGCACGTTGGGCGACAAGTATACCGCTACTGCACTTTTAGACCTAGGTGCCAGCGTTAACCTACTTCCCTACTACTTATTCAAGCTCTTCATGAATTAAAACCTACCAATATGACTCTGCAACTCGCGGATCGCTCCATCAAGTACCCAAAAGGCATAGTAGAGAACGTTATAGTAAAGGTCCAAGATTTTTACTACCCAGTGGATTTTGTCATTTTAGATACTGAGGTGGCCTGTGACTCTATTCCTATCATCTTGGGACGTCCTTTTCTTGCAACTGCTAACGCTCTCATAAATTGTCGGGACGGTTCAATGACATTGTCTTTTCGGGAACCTTTTCTCATCCGAACTCAACGTGTTCAAATTAATGAAACAGTTTCCCGATCCTATAATGGAAGGCGAGATTAGCTTGGTTGATAGTCTAGAACATGAATATTTCACAAACTCTTTTCCCCCGGACGAGATACACCAATTTCTTTCTTTTGATAATTCGGAGTTTGACGATGACTCGTACATAAAGGATGTCCATGCATTATTAGAGTCAGTACCACTATTTGACCCTAGTGCTTTGCGTTGCAAACCGATTCGAATAACCCGGATTAAGCTCTTTTCCATTGAAGAGATGATCCCTCACGAATCCTTGATCCCCAATCCTCCAACTCCGGATTTAAAACCTCTACCCTCTGAGTTGAAATACGTGCATCTCAATCTCGATGGTAGTCACCCTATAATAATTTATGCTCACTTGACTACCGACGAAGAGGCACGTTTGATTCACGTCATTTGTGAACACCGCTCCGCTATCGGATGGTCCTTAGATTATATCAAGGGAATAGACCCTAGTATATGCACGCATCATATACATCTTGATGACGGCACAAAGACATCGCAAGAACCACAACGCCGCCTTAATCCCGCCATGAAGGAAGTAGTGAGAGAGGAAGTTTTACGTTTACTTGATGCGGGTATCATATACCCTATCTCGATAGTGGTATCGGTTAGTCCTGTCCACGTTGTTCCCAAGAAGTCCGGCATTCAAGTTGTGCAAAATGAAAATGGTGAGTGCATCTCCACTCCCATTCCTTTGAAATGGAGAATTTGCATTGACTATCGTAAACTTAATGCCAGAACCCGTAAAGATCACTTCCCTCTCCCATTCATTGACCAGATGCTAGAACGTTTAGCCGGTCATACTTACTACTGTTTTCTTGATGGCTATTCCGGATACTTCCAAATTGTCATCGATCCCGCCGATCAAGAAAAGACAACTTTCATGTGTCCCTTTGGAACCTTTGCATACAGACGAATGCCTTTTGGCCTTTGTAATGCCCCAGGCACTTTCCAACGCTGCATGCTTCACATTTTTAGTGATATGGTGGAACGTTATATGGAAATATTCATGGACAACTTTTCCATTTACGGAAATTCCTATGACGACTGTTTATCCAACCTTTCTAAAGTATTAATGCGTTACGAAGAGAAAAATCTGGTACTCAATTGGGAGAAGTGTCATTTCATGGTTACCAAAAGACTTGTTCTAGGTCATATTGTTTCAAAAGACGGGATAGAGGTTGATAAAGCTAAAATTGTTAAAATTTCTTCGCTACCTTTCCCACGTACAGTTCGTGATATCCGTGCCTTTTTAGGCCACTGGTTTTTTCTGAGAGATTCATTCAGATTTTTCTAAAGTTGCTTTCGACCATTAACCAATCTCCTGCTTAAGGATGCGAGAATTGACTTCAATTTCAATTGCAAACAAGCTTTTGATACTCTAAAACCGCTCGACTACCGCTCCTATCATTCAACCCCCCGATTGGTCTCAACCATTCGAATCGATGTGTGATGCTAGCGACTTTGCTATTGGTGCCGTGCTAGGCCAACGGCGTGACGACAAACCCATTGTCATTTACTACACTAGTAAAACTCTTAACGACGCCAACGTAATTATACCACAACCGAAAAGAGTTCCTAGCTATTGTCTATGCTTTGGATAAGTTTAAGCCCTACCTAGTTGGAACATCGACCATCGTATATCTTGACCATGCCGCAATTCAAGATTTACTCGCGAAAAAGGGCGCTTAAAACAACGATTGTTCCATTGGATCCTTCTCTTACAAGAATTCACCCTGGAAATCAAAGACAATAAAGGAACCAAAAATATCGTAGCCGACCATTTATTAAGGCTGGTTGGTGACATCAATAGTGATTCTGAAGCTATCGGTGATTCCTTCCCAGACGAATACTTGTACTCTATTTTCTCATCTCCATAGTACACGGATATCGTTAACTACCTAGTTACTGAGGAAGTCCCCTCCTTTTGGTCACGTCCTGATCATAAAAAGTTCTTATCTACTGTAAAATATTATTTCTGGGATGAACCCTACCTCTTTAAGTATTGTTTCGACCAACTCATTCGTCGCTGCATTCCCGACTGGGAACACACCAACGTATTATCCTTTTGCCATGAACAATCTTGCGGAGGTCATTTCAGTGGGAAGAAAACTGCAGCCAAGGTGTTACAATGTGGTTTTTACTGGCCTACCCTTTTTCGCGATGCACACAAACATTGCATAGCTTGCATTCGTTGTCAGCACCTAGGTCGAATTACCAAAAGAAATATGATGCCCCTAAATCCTATCTTGATTATGGAAATTTTTGATATTTGGGGCATTGATTTTATGGGACCCTTCCCTATTTCTCAAGGTTTTCTATACATTTTAGTCATTGTAGACTATGTGTCCAAATGGATTGAGGCACTCGCATGTCGTTCAAATGACCATAAGACTGTCGTGAAATTTGTAAAAGAAAACATTTTCTCTCGTTTTGGTGTTCCCAAAGCTATCATCAGTGATGGGGGTACACATTTTTGTAACAAAATTTTTGGGTTTTTAATGAAGAAATATGGAGTTACTCACAAGGTTGCTACTCCATACCACCCACAAACGAGTGGCCAAGTGGAAGTCTCCAACAGAGAGATAAAATCTAGTATGGAGAAAATTGTCAACCCATCAAGAAAGGATTGGTCTCTCCGCTTATCGGATGCCTTGTGGGCATACCGAACAGCATTTAAGACACCTATAGGGATGTCTCCTTACCGCATTGTTTTTGGAAAACCTTGTCATCTGCCAGTTGAACTTGAGCATCGTGCCCTTTGGGCCATCAAAAGCCTTAATTACAATATCATCGGGCAGCGAAAGCTTAAAACTGCGCAATTAAATGAGTGGAGGAGGTTGAGTGATGCTTATGATCTCTCGAAATCCTACAAAGCTAATATGAAAAGAGTGCACGACAAGCACATTTTGCGTAAGGATTTCAAAATTGGCCAAAAAGTTTCTTGTACAACTCCGGTTACACATCTTTCCCGGTAAATTGAAAACACAATGGTTTGGTCCTTTCATTGTGTCGTCACCGTGAAAAACATTATGGGGCAATCTTTTTGCTTAATCCAAAAATAACAGTGAATTTCAAGTCAATGGACAACGCCTAAAACATTACCACAATTACGCCACCGGATGTTGAAACGGACTCTTCTTCGGAATCCATTATACACTTGACTAGATGTTTTAGTTTGGCATACTCAATCTTGTTTCTATAGAGTGCGCCATTTTTTGGTAGCGGGCCATCTTCTATCTTATGATCTCCAAAGTTCTTTGAAGTGTGTGGTTGCAAGCGCCGGAACCTTAGTCCACGAAAACTTTTTTCAGAACTGAGTATAAATGTCTTCTGCAACACGAGCAAACGTACTTTTTGGTAAATGATGGGTACCTAAAATTTCACCTCCTTCCTTCTCTTCCCTTTTCTACTCTCTACTTCGCGAACTTCAGCTAATCATTTGGTGTAAGTCTCACTCATCACGAATAGAGAATGGTCGTAGTTCTTTTGCTCGTAAACGACGTGCGCAAAGGATGATGGGCTGGTGTATGCATTGCCAAACACCCTTACTCCTAGGCCCGACTTCCTATCCGATACTAGCCGGTTTAAGGTATACTTTTGTCCGACACCACCGCTAGGATAATCTTAAATTAAGCCACGCCGTTTCTCCCCACGGGGGGGATTCGCCTCTTGAGAATCGGCGTTAAAAGACTTCGATTCGTCTTGAGAATCGGCGTTAAAAGACTTGACTCGTTTTGAGGATCGGCGTTAAAAGACTCACCTTGTAGATATGTTTATATTGTTGCCTTTTCCCTCTGCATTAAGTTTTGCACATGAGATTCGTATTCAACCTTGGATGTCGCATACTTGAACATAAACGGGCAATGGATTCCACCAAACCAACCCTAGAATTGGTTACTTTGAGTTCCCTTGGGGCGGTTTGAGGATAGCCGTATGTAATAAGGGCAATTTTATTAGACCGTAAAGCCTGGTCGGTCCCGGGATGGTACCATCCATCCTGCCCCTAACCCCATAATACATAGAGGTGAAGCCACAGTCTGGCTGGATTGGGTTCGCTCCAGAGCCGACATGACAGTTGTCTATGATTATAGATGGTGACTCTCCTAGACATCCAGTGTTTTTCATATATATCTCCCTTGTATATAAATAAAACCTTTGTTTATAAATAAAACACTCTCCTTCTTTTAAAAAAAAAAAAAAAAAAAAAAAAAAAACCTTGTGACCTTCAAGAATGACTCTTACAATTGGATAGCATTTTTTGTGCCAATCGTTTCGGTATCTCATTCGTCCAATTCGGAGTCCAAACGAGTCATGGGTAAGCATTTAGATTTTTTTAGGTTTAAATCGGGCTTTAGGCTTGATTTGGGCTTCGGGAAAAAATTTGGCCCAACCAAAATACCGATTTCTCGGTCCATTTAAACACAAAAAACTGGAAAACACGCGTCACATTTACATCACTCTTCTTCCTAAAAAACCGGATCTTGCCCCCTCTCGATTTAGTCTCGCACGAGACAGGCCCACACTAAAACCAGGTCTCGCGCGAGACCCTCACATCTCCGACCAAGTTTTCCTTCCGTCAGAACATCCCATTTCTTCCCCTCATCAGTAATCAATAGCCATGCTCTCTCTAAGACCAGCAATGGCCGGAAACAGACGGATTTGTGTGGAAAGAAATTTTGGAAATTTGTTTGAAAACGGGATGTTTGCTCAATTCTTTGATCATGAAATTCACTCTAGAGGATGGGAGAGTTTGTTATATGCTAATGGAGGGCTTTATTCCAAGGATTTGGTGATGAAATTCTACGACAATGGGAGCTTTAATGGCGACCATTTTTGGGTCACTTGTCGAGGGTGTCGCCCGCGAAGTCACACACCTGTGTTGCTCTCCGGGATCATGGGCATTCCTCCGGTGCGACCACGCGTCGACGACTTCAGCAGCGATCCGTGTACCCACGGACTTACGACCTAATGCTCGACCGCGTTAATCGAGGGAGAGTACAACATCGACGGAAATGCGCGGCGTATCGGTATTTCGGTCGCGGCGGAACCGGTGGCGTGACTCAACTCAATGGTCGGGGGCGAGCGTCATTGGCACCTCGAAGCCTTCGGACATCAACAAGACCTTCCTCCACCTTCTCTGGATCCTCCAGGAGCGAAAGGGTAACTTCTGCATCGTTACCTTTCTTTTTGATATTATCACACATGCTACTCTTAGGTCAGCCCCTCTTGCCGTTCTAGTAACGCAAGTTATGATTAATCTGGGTTTTCTGTCCGCCACCCCACTACTCCCTATACCACAATATGAGAATATGCTTGTCTTCAAGAAATGCATACAGGACCCTTGGGAACCCACAGCACCTAGGGCTGCCGAGCACGCTAGCGTAGGATCCTCTCACCCACCCTACTTTGATGAGACTGCCATGAGTAAGATCACCCAACCCATAGAGGCCTTTACGTCTTTGTGAGCGATTGGTCGAGAGACATGTACACTCGCCGGTATCGATGAGGCGTACCTTGGGCAAGTTAAGGACAGATATGACCACTTTCGCCACGAGTCAATGATGAGCGGCATGGGCGAATTCCAATTCAGCCAGAAATGAGAGCTTCCATGACTGCATTTTCGGGGACAATATGCTTACTCGCCAGAACCAGTTCTAGCGAATGTTCATGGCAAGCCAGCATCAGTTTCAGGCTCAGGTGATGGATACTCTTGCTGATATCGAGGAGCAGTTAGCCTCCACGGGAGCTCAGACTTGCGACGCGTCGCGGGACTCCCCGTTCTTCTTCTGCGGCCCCTCGAGGATTACGCTTTCTACAAAGACGAGGATCATCAGTAGCTAGATTTATTTTTTCCGGTCTTGTATAATATTTATATCAGATATTTTATTTACGTGTTTGCATTTTCCAGCTTAATAGTAGATGGTTCCTAAATATTTCTATCTTGATATATTAGCTATATATAATATTATAGTATATAGGTAGGAACATATATTGGTAATAATAAATTATATACATATATATAAATATATATTTTAAATGTCATACTTAAACAACAAATTTTAACGTAAACTAACGTTTTATCAAACGTTCAGAAACCGATAATGAAAACGCATCAAAAACGTTCAGAAACTGATAATGAAAACGCATCAAAAACGGTCAGAAAACGGTCATGAACCACATCTTAAAAACGGTCAGAAAACGGAAATTTTCTTTCTATAAATAAGTTCAACTATTCCTCCATATTCACTCATTTCATATTCTTCCCTCTACACTTCTTATTCTAAAAAAAAAAAAAAAAAACGTTTTTAGATCACTCCAAGCTCAAGATTCATGGATGCACTAGAAAAGTTTGAGCGGCCAGCCAGATTGAATATGCTACTCAAGTCTTCATGCTCGGTTGTTTTATTATAGTCATGTTGTTAATGTGGCATATAGTTCTATCTAATATTTAGGTTTGTATTTAAGTCATCATATCATTATGTTGTGTTCCCATACCATTGTACGTTCTTACATCTTATTGTGATCGTATATCTACATTTTCCTTGTCCTTCTACTTACGTTTTTCTAAAAATTAAAAAAAAAAAAAAAAAAAAAAAAAAAAAAAAAGGGCACTCCTTGTCACATGCCCCATTCTTCTCATCCACACTACATCTACTTTTGCGCATACCTTAGAAGATACACGTGGTCTAACTACCCTGTGACACCTCGAAACGTATCTTTTACATTTTCGGATGGGTGCCTATTTATAACAAGGATAGACACCTCAAAAATTTAACTTCCCTTTTCCGAAATAATCTTTTTTCACCACTCCATCTTTTAATGGCCCTTTTCGAAGTTTAGTTGCCGAGCAAAATTTTATGGAAAATTTCCAAAATGGTCTTTTTCATCCTTTTTTTGACACTGAAATATTACGTCGAGGATGGTACCCTCTTTTACACCATAAGCAAGCATTTTATTCCAGAGAATTGGTCTTGTTATTTTACAAAAGCGGTTATTTCCAAAACGGACAATTCTTTGTCCGTGCTAACGGATGCGAACATGAATTGACTATGGAAATCATCTCTGAGGTACTTCAAATTCCTATTACAAACCAAGGAGTACACCTTCAGGATTCACCTTTCGATAATATCCGGCATCTGATGTTTGCAACTATCCTTCACGGCGAATATAACCGGAAAAACCGTATTGTTTATCAGCGATCTTTACAAAAGAACCAATTATCTGTGATCCAATGGGTAGCTCATAATGTCCTAGGCACGTCTAAGACTTCCGAAATAACCAAACCCCTCCTCCATTTACTCTGGGTCTTGCAGAGTAACTGCAATGATTTTTGCATTATTAAATTTCTCTGGAATGCGATCGCAACACGTGCGAGGAAAAAGGCAGCTCCTTTACCAACCATTGTGACACTTATCATGATACATTGGGGTTTTCTAGTACTTCTCCTCATACACCTCTTGAGCGGCTAACATTCTTACCATTCACTTTCGGTATGTAGGAACGGATTCGAACCCCGACGTTGCAAAGAACCATGTCGGTACAGGACCAAACGAAGATTGTTCCACCGACAACATCTTTACTGAAAATGCATTATGCAACGTATTTAATCCCATGGAAGGGCTTCACTTAATTCAACAAGGACTGATGACATTATTCAAACGTCAGAACATTATTATCACCAGCCTTCTTGAATTTCAGGACCTGCGGACAATAAACGAAGAGGAACAAGCACAATTCTTGCACAGCCACAACCAATTCTTGGCAAATCACACTCTCATAATGGAGAACCACGCCGAGATTTACCAGATTGAAAAACAAAATGTTGCAACACATTGCCGCGGATTGACGACATAGAAAATCTTATAAATGGATCCCTCCCACAAAAGGATCCTCGCCGTTACTTGGGCCAATGAAACCATTTAAATTTTGCAATTTTATATTATTTATCATTTTCTTTTTAGTTTTTAATTTTCATATGGTAATTTGTTTTTACTTAATTATTCTCATCATACTCTAATATTTGTTTATCCTTGTCTAAACAGGTCACATTTTTTCACACATCTTCTACAATGGAAGCTCCAAAGATGATTCCAGAACAATCTTTCCACTCGTTCTTTGAATTCTCCGGCATATGGACATCTTTTCGAGACTACATCACTTTCGAGTTGGTTGGAACTCTCTTATTCTACACCCGGAGCGGCGCTCCCCGTGGTTTGGCAACTTATTTTTATGATCACATGGAAGATCTACCCGGTATCCGGGTTTCCCTTTGAATGGTTTTACACTACGTTATTGGTAACACCCGACACGCTTTTTATGAGCCAACAGTGGCTATGGCTCTAGACCTTCCTCCTCTTCAGCCAGATCTCCCCATTCAATACATGATAGAGAATGACCTTAATGACTATTCTAGGGAAAACTTTGTTGCCCAGTATGGCAATGGCCTTGCCCACATCAAAGAACGTGCCGAAGCTGGCCGATGGCCGGACTTCACTATTCCACTAGCCAGTATGACCATGAATGTTGGAACTGCCATGTTATTTATTCTTTTGAACATCATGGGGGATTGGCATTTTTCCACTGCATCAAAGTCAACGTGTAAGACATTCCATGCATTGGCCCAGCAACATACCACCTTCGACATTACAGAACTAGTAATTGAGAATCTTAAGAAGGCTCGGTCTTTTCGGCAACACTATATCACCCTGCCAGTTACAGCATGCAGGATAGTGCGAACGTACTTCCCTTAGTTTGCGGCCACCTTTCAAGACTGGGTAAAGGTCGACTCTATGTGTCCAACAAACAAGATAATTCGTTCTTTGCGATTTCGGACATGGCGACGCCCTGCAATGTATCTTAAGAAAGTTCGTTCTTTCCCTGATGATGATAAATTGATAGTTCATCTAGACAATGCAAAGAAGAGGAAGTGGAGTGAAGTCTGGAAAGCTATGATAGATTGGCGGGATGCAAAGGAATGGCATTTCTACAGGAACGAGGCAAGGAGGGACTATCCCCCAGTTCAAGGTTGGGGCAATGTGAGTTGATGCATGTACATATTTGTTTTACGTTTTGATGTGAAATAAATAAATAACCTAACAGTGTGCTACTCTAACAGTGTGCTTCTACTTTTTATGATGTATAATATATAGTGTGTTATAATAAATTTACGTGGAAGATGTCGACTTTATTTTTGCTCAAAGCCTCTCAGGTATACTCTTTCTTCCTCTTAACACTTTGAGGACACAGTGTCCGACTGTTTCGGGGTGGTGAGAACCTTTTGCAAAAATTAGGCATGCATAGTTGTATATAGTTTACTTAATATCTAAATAAATGTATTTAGTGACAAATTCTCGTTTCTCTTTCTATAATGAAAAATATTTAGAAATCTCAGCCTAGCATCAAAATTAGGACTTGTTCTTAGAAACTTAATTTAATACGTATGCAATAGTTTTTACATCTTTTCATGAGCATTCATGCACTGAATATCATTAAATGTACACAGCAGTAAGTTTCTGGGACCCACGGTTAGACAACTTAGTTTTCATATCCTATAAGAATCTAACCAAAAGCCTCAAAATGTATGATATATGAGTAATGGCACAGAAGAGTAGTTCTTCCGAATAGAGAAGTTCACACGTCTACTTACTTGATCACTACCCAAATCCTAGGCGAGAATTTAGGCCTTCTTTGGATCGATATAGCCAAAAATTCACACCTGTAAAAAAAAAATTACCGCTAGTCGCCCCATTGAACCTTTCATTAATCCTTTCTACTTCACCAAAAAAAAAAAATCATTACCCATCTAGTAACCACAAATAAATAAGCCTACCTAGAAGATGAGTATGAGAAATAGGATGATGTGCAGAAAAATGAAGAGAAAAAACCTTGTCACAAATCAAATTCAGTTACCTATTTCAGAAGAAAAGAAAAAGAAAAAAAAATAATAATAATAGAAATATGTTTCCAAAAATCAAAAGAAATGTCAAGGTTAGAATTTCCCCCAAAAAAATCAAATCAAAAGGGAATACAAAAGCTTGAAAAATCCAAGTATGGAAACCCATGTTAGAAGCAGGAAAGAAAATAAGGATTCTCTAGTATAAATATCTCGAAGACCTTATTCTCTCATACTTATCATTTTTGAACTTTCCATTCCATTTTCTTCTACACTACCACCTAAGCCCCATAACACCTAATAAAGACCTCTAGCTCAATTAGAAATAGGATAGTGTGATAATAAGTAGTAGTTGTGACTTCTCGACCTCGGCTCCTCTAACTGTCATTGAGTATGTGAGGAAACGTGTGCCCACTGCACACTGGAGATAGCAAAGCTTGAGTGGAAAAATAAGAGAGAAATTGTGTTTCGACACATACCTGTGAGAACCTAATTAAGGACGCTATCCAAAGGATCCAGAAACGTAGATGTTTCAATTATTGTATGTATATTAACTTGAATTTCGAAAGAATAAAATCCTTGTTTCCCCAAGCAGTGAGATGTCTAGATACCGAGATTAATTAAGGAAACAAGCCTTTGTTCTTGAAGTCGTTATAGTATAAATGAAGTTTGTGAGTATCTTATCCGGAAAACTCTCACGAGGCTATAACTTCGTCCCACTAGGAAATTCCTAGTGGTTCAAGGCCTTGTTGTTGCATCACGGTCAACCAACCGCCTCTCTGCTAAAATGAGATTTAGCTTAGGACAACACATTTTTTGACCACTTATCATTTTAATGTCTCTTCTTTGCTTGAGGACAAGCAAAGTCTTTTTTGGGGGTGGTGTGATAAGCACCCAAAACTGTAATATTAAACCCCCGAGACATAGCATTTTGGTCGATTATGTGTTTAATAATCATGTAATAATTATATTTTCGTACTTTTGCAGGATTCCGCAATTAAAATAAATATAGTGATAAAACATGCATCGAAGTACGGGAATACGGGAATATTTGAAGTTTCCCACTCGATCCCCGTGAAGCCCACTAAAGCCGAAGTTTCCAAAAGAACAAAACCAGTGCAGAACGGGTCCACATATAAAGAAGCAGCAAACTTCCGAAGCTCAAATCGGATAAATCTAGATGCCGACGTTGGCTAGTGAAGCTGCCAAGTACGGGAATACGGGAATATTTGAAGTTTCCCACTCAACCCCCGTGAAGCCCAACAGAGCATGACTAGAGCCGAAGTTTCCAAAAGAACAAAACCAGTGCAGAGCGGGTCCACATATAAAGAAGCAGCAAACTTTCGAAGCTCAAATCGGATAAATCTAGATGCCGACGTTGGCTAGTGAAGCTGCCATATCGACCCGGGCGACGAACTCTGCGCAAGGACAAAAAGTCGTAAAAATGCCAAAATCGGCGCAGCCACTGGACACACTAAGTGGACCCACTCTGCGGGCCCAAAAGGCATGACGAGTCAGCATAGGCAGGTGGCAAAGGATGGTTTCAATTTGGTACCACCTGGCAAGAGAGAAGACACGTACCAATTCAAACCAGGTGGTTTGAATTGAAATGAGTGTATGAACCCTGTTCATACCCTCTCACCTTACACCTCTCTCTCCTCGATTTCATCTTGACGACGATCTATACTCGTGGTTTTTCTGGATCAGCTGAACCCATTGGGTTGCCTACGTACCTCCTTCAGGGAGGATCAAACTGTGCCGTAGTTCTCTCTCTGGCGCTCTCACTGTCTCCCTCTTGGATTCTCCCTCTTTAGATGTCCTCCTCTCTCTCTCCCTCTTGGATTCCCTCTTTAGATGTCCTCCTCTCTCTCCCTCTTGGATTCCCTCTCCTTTTTCCCTTTTTCCCTCTTCTATTCTTTTATATATTTTCTAACCACCTCCTCTCTCTCTAACCGCTAACCGCTTCCTTATCCCACAATCTTATTCTCAGTTCCACGACCACTAATTGTCCAACTATCTCTTGATATATCGCGGCTTTGTTATCGTACTCCCGTATGCCCCTTCACTATTTTGCCTCCCTTTGGGTCATTGAAACTACACTGGTCCCTATGCCCCTTCAGATTCCGCGTCCCTCCAGATTCTGCGCCCCTTACATGATTCGGACTGATCACGCTCCTCTTTCTTCTACCTTCATTGTCTCGGTCCCAAAGACATGTCATCTTGAGGTCCGCGAATTAGGCCGATCTGAGATGCCCCTCTGGGTCCGTCGGCCGAAGGCGATGGACCCGAAGACCTTTGACGTCCCCTCATAATGTGCTTAAATTCCAAACCTTCGCAGTATCATGACGTGATCTCATAATTTTGTGTAATCCTCTAACACTAGCTCTGTGCCATCTCGAATTATCCAATAGTTTGAATATGTCTCCATTTATATCATTCTGGCTCATATTGATATTTTCTCAGCTCATCTCTTGAAGTTTTTGCCCCTACTAGTTTAAGGGTGTGTCCAACCAATGCTTGTTTTGGACAAGAGGGTCCACGGATGGCTCCTCCCACTTGCTCCACTCATATAGCAAGGAATATATTCAGATAGCTTGCCCCCAGTTTGTTTTTCCACGGCCTTGAACTAGGCGGTGTCATCAACAGTGACTCGGTTTGCTCTCGCGTTACCGTTACTTGCCTCTGCTCTCCTTTATTGAACTCCCTAGCATGTCCGCGATGTGTCTCAACCCAGCCATCAACTCTCCTTCACATAACTCACCACTATGTCCATGACGTGTCTCATCCCAGCGCTCAACTCTCCTTCACATGGCCCACTACTATGTCCGTGATGTGTCTCATCCCCACCCTCAACTCTCTCTCAAAGAACTCACTGCATAAGTTAATTCAGACATCTGATCCACCGAAGGGCTCATCCCCCGCCTCTTTGATCGATCACGAAGAAGCTTGTTCGGGTTGCCCCCAAGTTGATTCGGACATCTAGTCCGCGAATGGCTCATCCCCCCCGCTTTCTGGCTTAGAGGCAGCTCATTTTGCCCCAAGCTTGATTCGGACATCTACGGTCCACGAAGGGCTCATCCCCCCCGCTCTCTGGCTTAGAGGCAACTCAAGTTGCCCCCCAGTTTGATTCGGACATCTAGTCCGCGAAGGGCTCATCCCCCCCGCTTTCTTTGATCACCTGTGAAGCTTGTTGGGGTTGCCCCCAAGTTTGATTCGGACATCTAGTCCTCGAAGGGCTCACCCCCCGCTTTCTTTGATCAGCTGTGGAGCTTGTTGGGGTTGCCCCCAAGTTTGATTCGGACATCTGCGGTCCACGAAGGGCTCATCCCCCCCGCTCTCTGGCTTAGAAGCAGCTCATTTTGCCACAAGCTTGATTCGGACATTTGCGGTCCACGAAGGGCTCATCCCCCCCGCTCTCTGGCTTAGAGGCAGCTCATTTTGCCCCAAGCTTGATTCGGACATCTGCGGTCCACGAAGGGCTCATCCCCCCCGCTCTCTGGCTTAGAGGCAGCTCAATTTGCCCCCAAGTTTGATTCGGACATCTAGTCCGCGAAGGGCTCATCCCCCCCGCTCTCTGGCTTAGAGGCAGCTCATTTTGCCCCAAGCTTGATTCGGACATCTAGTCCACGAAGGGCTAATCCCCCCCGCTGTCTTTGGTTAGCTGTGAAGCCTGCTGGGGGCAGCTCAGTTTGCCCCCACGTTATTTTTGTTTATAGCCCAATACTCATTAAACAATTCGAAGAAGTATGCTCTCTATTTCATTGACACAACATTTAACACAAACTATCATTACTCATCTCACTTAACAATATCTAAAAACAAGCTTACTCTCTTTTAACTGAAAAACTAAATAAAAACTCCGAGGTTCCCCGTATAGCTAGTACGGGGCTCGCCTCTAGTCTTACTCAATGTTATGTCATGCAATATACATTTAATGCAGACAGTAAACTCTTTGATGATAATATAGTGTATGCAAATAAGGTAGTAAATGAGGTGAGATGGATCCATCTCCCAATACCAGCTCAAACTCCGCTCGGTTCCACGGTACCGCAATTCTTTCTCTTTCTCTATAACCTGAAACTTTCATGATCGAGTGTTGTTCAAATAACACGTGAGATATAATAAAGGACATTAATTTAGCATAAGTATTTGCACACAAATATACTGGCAATCGCATGCTCCAAATAATGTACCATCTGTCTTACCCTGAGGTGTACAACCACGTTTCTCATTCATGGTCCGCGACCTCTCAGAGCGAATAGGTTTGCGGAAAACCATGAGGTCTGGGGACAATCCCAATCTGTCCCCGCATACATCTCTGCCAAGGACGGGGACAAGGCTTGCTTGCCCCCAGTGTAACTATGGCTGACGGCCGAGTCACTACTCATCCGTCTATTATGTACATGACAGTAAAAGAAATGAGTTACCTAACGCGGTGTATGTCTCTCCACCTTTTTGTAATCATATTACCATCTGTATTCAGACGCTCCCAGTCGTTGATCTCAGTCTTAACCTCTGTGAGTAACCACTGGAGGATCCACTACCGTGGTTAATGTAAAAAAATCTAGTACCGAGCTACAAGAACGGAGCTACGGCTTCAATATAAGTAACATTGAATAACAACACAACTTTCCAGCATCCAACAAACCAAATTCATCAACATCAAGTTATTTCTACACAAAACCAACGACGTCATTTACCACCGCAATCTCATATTGCCACCAATCAATTTCACCATCACTAACACATCTTTCCACAAACCAAATGTCTCCCACATACAAATCCACCACCACCAATTTATCCACAACTCCCTTAAGCATCAAACCCACTACACCACCCATTTCCAGCCACATATCAAACAACCCAACTAACCCCAACCCCATAAGTACACACACAAGTGTTAGGCACATAATGATGGAAGGATATGTTAAGAATTCATATTCATTCACGAATTTTAGTTTCTGTCCTTGTTTATGCATTTTGCTGAGGGCCTGTAACTATATCAATGGTAAATACTCTGTTGGATGTCTGATTCATTTGGCACTTTTATCAGTAAGTAGCTCAGTACATGTTTGTATCAACTTAGTCGAGTTTACATTTGCATGCTGTCTCTGTGATTCATACTAGTATTAGTACCCTTTGAAACCAAATCCCGTGGTCAATTTGGTCAAAGTGTGGGCCGCTCATCTAAACCTCATCAAATTACTTGTGAAGAACTAGCAGATGTCATGGAAAGCATCTTTCCTAGAGTATGGTCTTTTTAATCTGAATGCTTCTCAAGCCGGCGTAGAATGAGGAGAGAAGAAGGTGGCGCTCTTTTGAACTCTCTCACCCCCTTTTTTCCTCAATAGTGATTTCACAATAAATCATAAGGGCCCAGCCCACAACGACTCAAGAATCAGCCCTACAACTAATTCAAGCCCAACTGCCTAAAAAAGGTTACTCAGCATCCGAGAGCACTGGATAGCAGTCTTTTTCTCCTTCCTCAACAGCTTCCGCCACCACCCAATCGGTCGCCACCCAATCAGCCACCACATCCTACCAATCACTCGGTTTTAACCACCACTAAAAACCCTATAACTTTAATGAAATCAACATCCCCACATATGTATCCTCAAAGCACTTGGTTCTCCTCACCATTGATACACTGGTTAATGGAAAAGTGCTATCTCGATCTCCTTCATCACCCAAAAACCCGAACCGACTGAAGAACCAACCTCAAAACAGACCCAAGCGATTGTAACCCATCCAATAGCACACAAATCACCGTCTTTAGTAATCTCGACCTAGCCCTGCAGTTGTATATGCCCATCTCCTCAAAATGTAAACATCCTATAGACTTTTTGTTCTGTCCCCACAGACGGCGCCATTGTACGAACCCTGTTCATACCCTCTCACCTTACACCTCTCTCTCCTCGATTTCATCTTGACGATGATCTATACTCGTGGTTTTTCTGGATCAGCTGAACCCATTGGGTTGCCTACGTACCTCCTTCAGGGAGGATCAAGCTGTGCCGTAGTTCTCTCTCTGGCGCTCTCACTGTCTCCCTCTTGGATTCTCCCTTTTAGATGTCCTCCTCTCTCTCCCTCTTGGATTCCCTCTCCTTTTTCCCTTTTTCCCTCTTCTATTCTTTTATATATTTTTTAACCACCTCCTCTCTCTCTAACCGCTAACCGCTTCCTTATCCCACAATCTTATTCTCAGTTCCACGACCACTAATTGTCCAACTATCTCTTGATATATCGCGGCTTTGTTATCGTACTCCCGTATGCCCCTTCACTATTTTGCCTCCCTTTGGGTCATTGAAACCACACTGGTCCCTATGCCCCTTCAGATTCCGCGTCCCTCCAGATTCCGCGCCCCTTACATGATTCGCGGACTGGATCACGTGCTCCCTCTTTCTTCTACCTTCTGTTGTCTCGGTCCCGAAGACATGTCATCTTGAGGGTCACGAATTAGGCCGATACAATGAGCTAACAAACAAAACCTTAAATCAGCAAAAAGACAAAATAAAATAGGTAAAAAACAAAACTTTGATTCTCAAAGTTTTGAAAAACTAAATTAGCAAACAAACAACATCAAATTAAACCGTCTTCAGTCTCCAGCCTATATATATGAGGTGGTCGCCTTCATTATTACCCCTTCAGCATATTAATGCTTTAGCTTCCGCCTAGTTAGATTTTTTTCAGTACTTACATTCTGCAATTTCCATTCCAGCAGCTTAAATACTGTAAGTTATTTTACCCTTAATAACAGTCATTTCTTTTTCTAGTTTAATTCCTGTCCCCGCATTTATTTACTTAATGTATACGGCAAGTTTTATTATTCCTTCTATGACCATGAGCTAATCCCCGGGGGAGGGTTATGTTGCTCGTGAAAAAATCCGGATTGACTCTTTAATATTCTAGAGTCACTACTTAGGAATTAGGCTTAGATTTGATATCCGGTCCCAAAATGACTGAGACTGTACAAAGTTGGACTGCTGATGCTCCAGGATAGATCTCACGCGCGACCCAAAATGTCTCGCGCAACTCTCTGGTGTCAGACAGCTCTCCAATTCGTCCAGCTGATGTGAAATCGAGCCAGGAGCTGAAATAATATACCAGAGATGAGATATTATTGAAACTCCTTATGCTAGTGAAATGCAACCTAGAGATGTGGGCATGCACTAGGGATCAATACTCGACGTCGTCTCCAAACACGAGACGAATTAGAGATGTAGTGATGTAATAGTAAACTGTTGAAAAACGATTTTTGCATGAGCATGATTAACTCTCTCCCTGTTTCTCCACCTTTGTTTACCTACATAAAAATCACCCTAGTAATTTACATTAATTGCATTACCATAAAATTTATTAAACCAATTAAAAAAACCTAAAAATCCTACTCACTAAAAGTTGTAATTCCAATTGTGAACCTATCCAAGCCCTAAGGTTTGGACGATCCCTTACTCGACCTATCCTACCAAACCCACGTGAGTAAGGTAACTTGACTAAAACGTACGACTATACGGACGTTGTAATTTGGACTTTGGACTTGGGTCTTTGGACTTCGGACTTTGGACTGTGGACCTCGGACTTAAGAAAATAAGTAACTGAAAACCAAAACGTGTATAAATGTGTGTTTTATCAGTATGCAATTGATTTTTGTATAGATAATTAGATATGGATAAATTCCTAAGAAGCATATTCCTGATCAATTCTGCATGTCCATGGTAGTAGAAATAATCCCCCTAATCAAGTGCAACATGCGCTAAAGCGAAACTGTACGTGTTGTTTTCATATTCAAAAGGTTATTGCGATATACTCCTAAACATTATGAATTTATTTATCATCAGTAGTCACATTTTGTGGTGCCCTACCTGGATGAAACTCCTGGCTCCACCATTGACTGTGAAAAGAAAACTTTTAATACTACAACAGTTGTCAAAGTCGAAGGTTGGGAAGTAGGAATGAATGACTTTCAGATATTTTTTATGAGTCTTTTTTTTATAATATATATATATATATATATATATATATATATATATATATATATATATCAAGAAAATGAAACTGATGAGATTACATATAGTCTATCATCCTCCAAATAGTTCATCAACCAACTAGGTGGCAGTGTAAGCCACTCAGAACTAGGAGGTAGATTTTGCCCATATGACGCTAACTTGTAAGCTACAGAGTTTACTGATCTATTGATCCACTTAATACTGATATTATCAAAAGTTACAAGAGCTTCTAGTACATCTTCAAGTATAATCTTTGAAGACCAGGAAATGCTTAATGCTTGTTTGTCCAAAAAGTTGCATACATCTTTCGCATCCAACTATATTTCCACTAATGAGCTGAATTTCCGACACCACTGAATTCCTATAAGTGCCGAAGACATTCTGCTTCTTCCGCAGTTCTGCCCCTCCCTCTATCTGTTCCTGCTGCAATGAAGCATCCATTAGAATCTCTAAGTACATAACCAATTCCAATGGGATGGGGTATATTTTTCTTAAAGCTGGCATCAATGTTCAATTTTACCCACCCTATACGTGGTGGTTTCCATCTTTCTAAAGGAACAGGTTGAAAATTTACAAGATTAAGGTCTAATCCAACTTCCATGGCATTTACAAAACCCTGTACTAGTCTATATACATGTGTCCAGTTAGGTTTAGACTTATCATGCAACACTCTACATCGCTCTACCCATATAATCCAGTTTATATATATACAAAAACTTGTCCAATTCTTTGTGTCAATCGGCCAATCCACTGGGGGTTTGTACCACATGCCTATCCATTCTGTCACCTGCAAATTCTCAAAATCTATTAGTCTAAAATTCCAAGGTGTTGAAAACCAAAGAGTTCTTGTGAAAGGACAAACCAGGAGTAAGTGATGTACAGATTCCATAGAAGAGTTACATAGCAAACAAGTTTTATCACCTACATAGAAAAGAGTATTAAGATGGTATCTTGTTTGGACAATAGAGTGGTAACATTTCCAAGCAAACAAAGTTTCTCTAGGTCTGAGGTCATTTCTCCAGAAAGCTAGACTAGTATTATGATTCACATTGGTGACATATCTTAAGCTTAACTGATGGTAGGCAGATTTTACAGAGTGTTGTCCATTTTTGGTTAAGGTCGAAAGTAGTTTATCAACAGGATTATTCCTAGGAATGTATATATTCTGAATACTGAGAGAAGTATTAATATCAAAAGAGAATTTAAGATATCTATTTTCCAAGTTCTAGTATTAACATCTATAAGATTAGCAACTTTACTGTACAAAGGATTATGAACTGTGGTAATTGGTACTATACCATTCAAGAGTTCTGGAATCCATGAGTCTGTCTAGATATTTTTATCCTTACCTGAGCCTACCTGCCACATAGTATTTTTCTTGACAATAGTATTGTAAATTGTTTGCATTCCCTGCCAAAACGAAGATGAACCTGATTTTTTATGAGTCTTGTGTCACCCCGGATTATTTGTGATCACTGAACAGTGAATAGGTAACAAATTGGTAATTATCTGATTTCTTCTTTTCTTGAGTTTAATTGTTGCATCTATAGTATGTATTTCTTTTAGACTAATAATACATTTCAACTATTAAATATTCCGGTTGATTCTTCAGCAAAGTTTAAAACTCGGTGATAATTAAATATGTAACTTTTCTAATTGGTGCCACTTTTTTTTTCCAAAAACTCGATTTTTCCGAAATCTGATCTAATATTTTTTCAAATTTGGCAAGTATATTTGTGTTCTAATATCCGAATTTTTTTGAAAAATAATTGGATCAGAATTAGATGTGTTTTCAAAATCCAATCCGATTTCTGATTATTTTCTGAATTTTTAATATATATCAGTCGTCAATTTCATATATAGTTACTAAATCAAAACCACAAATAAGTTACAACCCAGATAAAAAGGCATGGAGAAATAGAACCTTGTCTCTCTCTCACCCACATTCAAGAAATCAATACCATAATTATTGTACGTATCATTTTTTCTCTTGTCTTTCTATTTACTAAATTAATGCATTAAAAAGTTGAAAATATTTTCTAAATGAGCGTGCTAAAATGTCTAAATTGTTTACTGAATTAATATATTAACATATTCAAAATGATTGCTAAATGAATGTAAAAACTAGATAAAAAAAATGGTTTACGTAAAAGATAATACAATTATATGATTTAAATTCTGAATTTTATTGACTCCGAATTTTCCAAATTTTTTCTGATTTTCTAAAATTTCCGAATTTGGAAAAAAATTTGTCCATCCGAAAAAAAATGAATTGGAAAGGATATTACCATCCAAAAAAAATTGATTTTTTTTCCGAAAGCCCTTGATCCGATCCGATCTGAAGTCACTCATAATTATAATATTTTACAATAAATTGGTCCCACAGCCCATTTGCGAGTGAAAATCACTCACAGAACCAGTGTTTTTTTAATCTCTCAAGGACAATTTTCGGGTGTAAATAACCCGAAAAACCAATTTTTGAGTGAAAATAACTCGCAAGAAAAAATAGCCTGGATTTGAAATAAATATTTTCCAATTTTACCCTTTTAGTCGTTTTGCTATGAACAATGAGTGTTCATACCTTATGTTGATATATGAACATTGATTGTTCATACCCAAATAGGTTAACGTACCTCATACAATATGTTGAGATATGAACAATGAGGGGATTGTTTATAATTCATGTTTAGGTATAAACAATGATTATTCATAGTCCAATATGTGTTCATACTGATCATACATTATGTTAAGGCATGAACATTGATTGTTCATACCTCAAATAGGTATGAACAATGATTGTTCATAGCTCATATTGAAATATGAACAGTGATTGTTCATACTCCACTAGGTGTTCTTACTGATTATATATTACGCTGAGGTGTGAACAATTATTGTTCATACTCCAATAAGTGTTCTTGCTGATCATACATTATGTTGATCTATGAACAGTATAAACAATGAGTGTTCATAGCTCATGTTAAAGTATGAATAATGATTGTTCATACTCCAATAAGTGTTCTTACTGATCATACATTATGTTGATGTATGAACAATGAGTGTTCATAGCTAATGTTAAGGTATGAACAATGATTGTTCATACTCCAATAAGTGTTCTTACTTATCATACATTACGTTAATGTATGAACAGTATGAACAATGAGTGTTCATACATAGCTCATGTTAAGGTATGAACAATCATACCTATTTGAGGTATGAACAATCGTTTGTTCATACTCCAATAGGTGTTCTTACTGATCATACATTATATTGAGGCATGAACATTGATTGTTCATACCCTAAATAATTATGAATAGTATGAACAATGATTGTTCATACCTCTTTGCTCATACTCCAATAAGTGTTTATACTATTCATACATCACATAATATATGATCAGTAATAACAATGATTATGCATACCCCAAATAGATATGAACAATGATTGTTCATACTCCAATAGGTGTTCTTACTGAGCATACATTATATTGAGATATGAACATTGCTTGTTCATACCCTAAATAGATATGAACAATGATTGTTCATAGCTCATATTGAGGTATGAGTAGTGATTGTCCATACCCCAGATAGGTATAAACAATAATTGTTTGTACTCCAATAAGTGTTCTTACTGATCATACAATATATTGAGATATGAACAATATAAACAATGATTGTTCATACTCCAATAGGTGTTCTTACTGATCATACATTATATTGAGGTATAAACAATAATTGTTTATATGAACAATGAGTGTTCGTATATAGCTCATGTTAAAGTATGAACAATCAATCATACTTTAATATATGTTCTTACCAATTATATATTATCTTGAGGTATGAATAATCATTGGATAATCATTACTGACCATATACAAACAGTGATTGTTCATACCCCAAATAGATATGAACAATAATGATTGTTCAAATTATATACATTGGGTCATTTCGGTTGGGCCGGGCCGTTTATTATTTTCCATTAGGGATATACTTGACCTTTCATCTACCCTGCCTTTGTCAGTGATTAAAAAAAAAATCTTTAAGAGTTACTTTTTCCCTGGATCTGCTTGGAGAGTTTCTCCCTAAATATTTTATTGGTCTCGCTATATTGTATTATGTTTCAGAATTTAACTACCTCACCTACTATCAGTTTATAAGATAATTAGCTTTTGAACCCGTCCTACGAACGGGTGTCGTTATATTAAATTATTGTAAAAAATATTAGCAACTATGCATAGCTATGAGATATGAAAATTATACTAATCAGTCACTCAAATTTCTTGCACCACTCTCTATAAAAATGAAGCATTAAACCTTGATAAAACTCATCGACTTCTTTTTGTTGTTAGGTTTAATAATAGAAGTTTGATTGAAATTTTGTGAGAATGTCTAATATGACGAAGATAATATTGAAGCTACTTGAATAGCATGACATTCTTAATCATAATAAAAAAATTATGATAAACACTACTTAAAATGAAAAACTATATTTCTCGAGACATTTATTCCCTCTACTTATAATACAAACATGTTTTAGGGTTATTAGTTCAATACATTTGCATTAAGTTTATGATTTTCCATTAATTATTCTTTGAAGTTAGTTCAATGTAGTACATTGCATTCAGTTTCCAATTTCTCATTAATTATTCTTTGAGGTTAGTTCAATGCACTTGCATCAAGTTTTCGATTTCCCGTTAATTATTATTTGAGGTTAGTTCAGTGCAATTGCATCCACTTTATAATTTCCCGTTAGTTATTCATTAAGGTTAATTTAGTACAGTTATATCCAATTTTTTATGTTTAATTAATTAGTCTTTGAGATTAGTTCAATGCATTTGCATCAAGGTTCCAATCTCCCATTAATTACTCTTTGAGATTAGTTCAATACATCTGCATCCAGTTTCTGATTTTCCGTTATTTATATTTTGAGGTTAGTTGAATGCAGTTGCATCCAATTTTCGATTCCCGTTATTTATTTTTTGAGGTTAGTTCAATACAGTTGCATCTAGTTTTCGATTTCTCATTAATTATTATTTGTGGTTAGTTCAAAACATCTGCATCCAATTTTCAATTTCATGTTAATTGTTCTTTGAGGTTAGTTCAATACATTTGCATCAAGTTTCTGATTTCCGGTTAATTATTCTGTGAGATTAGTTTAATGTATTTGCATCCAGTTTTCGATTTCTCGTTTATTATTTGATAAGATTGCATTTGCATCTAGTTCCCGATTTCCAGTTAATTATTGTTTGAGGTTAGTTCAATGAATTTGCATCCAATTTCTGATTTCCTGTTAATTATTTCTTGAGGTTAGTTTAATACATTTGCATCCAATTTATTATTTATGCTTTAAGGTTAGTTCGATGCAATTACATCTGGTTTCTGATTTCTCGTTAACTATTCTTTGAAGTTATTTCAGTGCATATTTGCATTTAGTTTTTGATTTCCCACCAATTATTCTATGAGGTTAGTTTAATGCAGTTACATTTGGTTTTTGATTTTATGTTAATTATTTTTTGAGTTTAATTCAATACATTTGCATCCAGTTTCTGGTTTTCTATTAATTATTATTTGAGGTTTGTTTAATGTTTAATGCATACCGTTTACGATTTCCTATTAAATATTTTTCAAGGATTTGCATCTATTTTCTAATTTTCCGTTAGTTGTTCTCTGGTGTTAGTTTAATGCAATTGCATCCAGTTTTCGATTTCTAGTTAATTACTTTTTGAGTTTAGTTTATTGCATTTGCATAAAGTTTTTGATTTCTCGTTAATTACTCTTTGAGCTTAGTTATGTATTTGAATCCATTTTTCGATTTTCTTTTAATTATCCAATGTGGTGTGTAATACCAACTTCTACTGATCTATCTATAGTGTCCTTCCAAACATGACATAAAAAATAAATTATGTTTGATTTATTATGTTGGATCATCAAAGATTATCTAGTTTCCAATTTTTCGTTAATTATTCTTTAAATTATGCATGACTCACTATGTGGAATCTGCAAAGATTATCTATGAACGGGTGTTGCTATATTAATTATTTTAAAAAATATTTATAAATATGCAGAACTATTATATATTAATATTATATTTGTCACTTATCCAAATTTCTTATAACGTGAAAACCTCACTCTCCATTAAAAAAAAAAAAAAAACTCACATTTGATAAAACCCTTCAATTTCATTTTGTTGTTTAATAATAGAAGTTTAATTGAAGTTTTGTGAGATTGTCTAATAAGGCGAAGTTCATATATATTGAAGCTACTTGAATAGCAAGAAGTTACCAATCATACGGAAAGAGATAAGATAAACACAATTTTAAATGCAAAACTATACTTATCGAGACATTCTCACAACATATAATCCAACTATGTTTTGAGGTTAGTTCAATGCATTTGCATCCAGTTTCTGATTTTCCGTTATTTATATTTTGAGGTTAGTTCAATGCAGTTTAATCTAATTTCTGATTCCCGTTATTTTTTTTTTAGGTTAGTTCAATGCGGTTGCATCTAGTTTTCGATTTCTCGTTAATTATTCTTTACAGTTAGTTCAATACATTTGCATCCAATTTCCAATTCCTTGTTAATTGTTCTTTGAGGTCAGCTCAATACATTTGCATCCAGTTTCTGATTTTCAGTTAATTATTCTGTGAGATTAGTTTAATGCATTTGCATACAGTTTTTGATTTCTCGTTTATTATTTGATAAGGTTGCATTGCATCTAGTTTCCGATTTTCCGTTAATTATTGTTTGATATTAATTTAATGAATTTGCATCCAGTTTCCAATTTCTTGTTAATTATTTATTGAGGTTAGTTCAATGTATTTGTATCCAGTTTATTTTATAAGATTAGTTCAGTGCAGTTGTAGCCGGTTTTCGATTTCCCATTAATTATTCTTTAAGATTAGTTCCACACATTTGCATCATATTTTCAATTTATAATTAATTTTTCTTTGAGGTTAGTTCAATGCAGTTGCATCCAGTTTTTGATTTCCCATTAATTTAATCTTTGAGGATTAGTTCAATGCATTCGCATCCAGATTCGATTTCCCGACAATTATTTTTTTATATTAGTTTGATTTATTTGCATCCAAGTTTTGATTTCTCGTTAATTATTATTTGATGCTAGTTTAATGCAGTTGTATCCATATTCCGATTTTCTATTAATTATTTTTTAAGATTAGTTTAATGCTTGCATTTGCATCCAGTTTCCGATTTCCTGTTAATTATTTTTTGAGGTTAGTTCAATGCAGTTACATCAAATATATATATATATATATATATATATATAGTGTTGAAAATTTATAAATTTATAATTTAATTGGAATATATCGTAATTATTGTGGCTAGAATTGTGATTTTTGTAATCCTTAACTATGAATAAATATTTAAATCCCATTGTGGATGGCGCATCAAATCGAAATGGTTTTAGGAAAATCATTTTCGGTGAAAACTATTGTTTTTAGCAATTTAGTTTTTTGTCTCATATTTTTTTTTTCGTAATTAGCTATATTGTTTAGGAAAAGTTGGAGACTGTGTGACACTCTAGATGGGATTATTTTTTCATAATTAGTTATAGTATTTAGGAAAAGTTAGAGACTCTCTAAAACTTTATATGGGATTGTTTTCTTATTTATATCCTATTTTCTTATAAATAGTAATAGAGTTTAGAAAAAACTGGAGTTCCTGCGAGTGTTCCAAAAAAAATAGATTAGTGAGGGAATAACTATAATATATATCTAAAGAGTTGGAATATGTCGTAATTATTGTGGCCGTAATTGTGATTTTTTGAATCTTTAACTGAATAAATGTCTAAATCACATAGTGGATGGCACATCAAATCGAAAGGGTTTTAGGAAAATCATTTTCGGTGGAAATTATTGTTTTTAGCAATTTAGTTTTTTGTCTCTTTTTTTTTCGTAATTAGCTATATTGTTTAAGAAAAATTGGAGATTCTGTGAAACTCTAGATGAGATTGTTTTTTTCGTAATTAGCTATAGTGTTTAGGAAAAGTTAGAGAGTCTGTAAAACTCTATATGGGATTGTTTCCTTATTTATATCATACTTTTTTATATTTAGTAATAGAGTTTAGAAAAAACTGGAGTCTCTATGAGGGTATAACTATAATATATATCTAAGGATAAAGATAAATATTTGTTTTCTATTTTATCTCCTACTTTTTCTTAATTAGTCATGACACATTGACACTTTAGAAACGCTTCCTCAATTGAAGAGGGTAGAACTCTAATATATATATAAATCCTATTTTGTCTCCTACTTTTTCTTAATTGGCCATGACACGTGGACACTCTAGAAACGCTTCCTCAATTGAAGAGGGTAGAGCTATAATATATATACTAGCTTTCGAACCCGTCCTACGAACGGGTGCCCTTATATTAAATTATTTTAAAAAAATATTATCAATTATGCATATATGCATAGTTAGTTAACTATGTATAACTATGAGATATGAAAATTATATTAATCACTCATTCAAATTTCTTGCACCACTCTCTATAAAAAGGAAGCACCATACCTTGATAAAACCTATCGACTTCTTTTTGTTGTTAGGTTTAATAATAGAAGTTTCATTGAAGTTTTGTGAGAATGTCAAATGTGGCAAAAATAATATTGAAGCTACTTGAAGAGCAAGACATTTCCAATCATAATAAAAGAATTATGATAAACATTATTTATAATACAAAACTATATTTGTCGAGACATTCCCCCTACATGTAATACAAACATATTTTAGGGTTATTAGTTCAATACATATGCATCAAGTTTCTGATTTTCCATTAATTATTCTTTACGGTTAGTTCAATGTAATATGTTCTATCCAGTTTCCAATTTCTCATTAATTATTTTTTGAGGTTAGTTCAATGCAATAATTGCATCAAGTTTCCGATTCCCCGTTAATTATTATTTGAGGTTAGTTCAGTGCAATTGCATCCACTTTATGATTTCCCATTTGTTACTCATTAAGGTTAATTCAATACAGTTGCATCCAGTTTTTGATGTTTCGTTAATTAGTCTTTTAGATTAGTTCATTGCATTTGCATCCAGGTTCTAATCTCCTATTAATTACTCTTTGAGGTTAGTTCAATACATCTGCAACCAACTTCTGATTTCCCGTTAATTATTTTTCTAGGTTAGTTCGATAGTTTACAATTTCTAGTTATTTATACTTTGAGGTCAGTGTGATACAGTTACATCCGGTTTCTGATTTCCATTTAACTATTCTTTAAGATTATTTTAATGTATTTGCATCCAATTTCTGATTTTCCATTAGTTAATCTCTAATTTTAGTTTAATGCAGTTGCATCCAGTTTCTGATTTTCAGTTAATTATTCTTTGAGGTTAGTTCGATACAGTTGCATCCAATTTTTGTTTTTATGTTAATTGTTATTTGAGGTTAGTTCAATATTTTGCGTCAAGTTTTCGATTTTCAGTTCATTTTTTTAGGTTAGTTCAATGTAGTTACATCAAATTTATAATTTCCCGTTAATTATTCATTTAGGTTAGTTAAGTGCAGTTTCATCATTTTTCAATGTTTCGTTACTTAGTCTTTGAGATTAGTTCATTGCATTTGCATCCAATTTTTGATTTCCTGCTAATAACTCTTTAAGGTTAGTTCAATACATTTGCATCTAGTTTATGATTATTTAGGTTTTTAGGTTAGTTCGCTGCAATTACATCCGATTTCTGATTTCCCATTAACTATTCTTTGAAGTTATTTCAATGCATTTGTATTTAGTTTCTGATTTCCCACCAATTATTCTATGGGGTTAGTTCAATGCAGTTGCATTCGGTTTTTTATTTTTTGTTAATTATTTTTTGAGTTTAGTTCAATGCATTTGCATCCAGTTTCCCATTAGCTATTATTTGAGTTTTGTTTGATGTATTTGCATACTATTTCCAATTTCCCGTTAAATATTTTTCAAGGATTTGCATCCAATTTCTAATTTCCCGTTAGTTATTCTCTGACGTTAGTTTAATGCAATTGCATCCAGTTTCCGATTTCTAGTTAATTACTTTTTGAGTTTAGTTTATTGCATTTGCATAAAGTTTCCAATTTCCCGTTAATTACTCTTTGAGCTCAGTTATGTATTTGAATCCAGTTTCCGATTTTCTTTTAATTATCCAATGTAGTCTATAATACCAACTTCTACTGATCCATCTGTAGTGTCATTGCAAGCATGACATAAAAATTAAATTATGCTTGATTTACTATGAGGGATCATCGAAGATTATCCAGTTCCCGATTTCCCGTCAATTATTCTTTAAATTATATGCATGACTCACTATGTGGAATCTTCAAAGATTATCTACGAATGGGTGTTGTTATATTAATTATTCTGAAAAATATTTGCAAATATACATAACTATTATATATTAATATTATATTGATCACTCATCTAAATTTCTTATAATGTGAAAACCTCACTCTCCATTAAAAAAAAACTCACTTTTGATAAAACCTTTCAATTCAACTTCATTTTCTTGTTTAATAATAGAAGTTTGATTGAAGTTTTGTGAGATTGTCTAATAAGGCGAAGTTCATATATATTGAAGCTACTTGAATAGCAAGGAGTTCTCAATCATATAGAAAGAGATAAGATAAACACCATTTTCAATGCAAAACTGTACTTATCGAGACATTGCCACAACATATAACCCAACTATGTTTTTGTAACGCCCGTATTTTTAAAATACATATTTAATTATTTATTAATTAACTTAATTATTTATTTAAAAAATTCATCGGATTGGATTTGAGATTTCTGGGCCTGATTTCTGGGCCCGAGTCTGTGTTTGGCTTGGGTTTCGAACCCAAGTATATAAACATATTGTTCTAGAGAATAGGGTTTTGAAGATAATAAAAATATTAAAAATAGAGGCAGAGCTAGAAACTTGTTTGCTCGAGCGTTGGAGCGCGACGATTCGGGCTAGGAGGAATTCGTCGAGCTGTTCATTAAAATGAGTAGCTATTTTGCTATTTCACCGGATTTGTAGTTTTCGTATGTCGGTGTATACGGTCTATTGTTTCTGTTTTTTTTATACTGCTCATTTTCCTATTATATTGGACTTCGTGCCATTTGTATCATTAAACCTTGTTAAATTTCGGATTTGTATTAAACTGTCGAAGCTTGGAGGCCATTAATGGCGGCGCGAGCTCAGAGTCGTCCTTGTACATTGTTTGACTTATACACTGTTGTGGTTGTTGTTGATTTAACTGTGATTGGGTCGTGTACTGAAGGATGGGGGTTGCTAAACCTTGGAAGTTGTTAATGGCGGCTTGCCCTAAACACTCCAGTAAAAATGTGTTAGCTGTTTTTCGGTTGTTGGTGTGGTGAATGGATGATTGGTTGAAGTGGGGGGAGTGTAGTAGAGTGAGGGGGCAGCTGTTAAAGCTTGAGGCACCATTAATGGTGGCCGAAATTTACAGATCTAGGTTGATGAAGAGGTTGATTTAAATGCTTATAGGATTTTGGCTTTTGTAAAAGTGGTAGGGGTTGTCGCGGGGTTCGAAATCGCGGGGTCAAAATGGGTGGTCGAGTGGAGATGGTGGTGGTCGATTTTGGTGGTGGTGGAGGCTGCTGGAGGAAGAGAATTGGAGAAGAAGGTGAACTGTTGGCCGGCTGGGCCTGGGGCTTGGGCTTGGGCCAAAGCCAATGGGTTTCGGTTTTTGGGCCTTAGCTTATTAGTTGTTGGGCCCGGTTTTGTTTTAGTTGTTGGGCCCGGTTTTATTTGGTTTAGTTTGGGCCCAGTTTAAGTTAAGTTTTGGGCCAGTTCTCTTTGTTTTGTTTTGGGCCAAAATCTAGTAGTGTGTTGGGCCAGTTCCAGATTAAGTTGTGGACCAGTTTTGGTTTAGTTTGGGCTAGAACTAATTGCTTTTCTTTGGACCAGTTTTAAGTTAGTTTTGGGGCCGGTCCATATAACTTAAAATAGATCTATTTGGTCTTTAAATGTTTAGACTTTCGGGTTCTAAGGTTTGGGCTTGGCCAATTGGGTCCGAACCATTACCTTGGTCATGAGCCCATGAGCTATGCACCTTTGACCTTAGTCATGAACCATGGCTATGACCCTGAACCTGTCGAACATGGAAACGACAGTTTGACTTTGACCATGACGTGTTGACTTTGACCTTTGACCATGACGTGTTGACTTTGACCTTTGACCGTTTACTATGGAATGTTAACTGTTTCCAGTTTTTCCTATATTTAAGAATATGGACAAATATAATAATAAAATATTGTCGAACATTATATAACGTTGTTTGTCATTATCTAATTAAGATTTGACGTGAGTAGGGTGTAAAACATATATATATTGGGCTTTGATTGTGGACTGTGAACTGTTTAACTGTGCTACATTTTATGTTGTAAATTGTATGAACAAATCAAATGTTGAAATGCTGTGGAAGCTTGTATAAATTTGGTGGTCATAATCTAATTAAGATTTGACGTTGATATTGTGACATTATATAATATGTTGGGATATATATATATATATATATAAATGCAATAGTTTTGGAGAAATAAATGTATAGACACTCCATTATTTTATCTGTGAGATGCTAGTAGAGTATTTGTGGTTATTTCCCACGGGATTATGGTGTAGTGCAATAATATATTGGCACGTGAAAGAATGAAAGTGGTTATGAGATATAATTGAGATATTTCTAAATATTGTGGTTTAGTGCAATAAGGTATTTGACCTGCACGTGATATAGTAGAATGTTTATGAGTCATAGATGTATGACACCTGAATAAATTACGTAACGAAAATCCTAGAACCTGACTACCACAACTCATGTGATCTACCCTGTGTGGGCGTATGTGATATATAAGATGTTGTATATATAAGATGTTGATTGACCCATGTGTTAGGCAATCGTGAAATTTAATAGTGGCTTGATTATTCCGTTCAGCAAAATAGAACGAGACGCCAGCGATATTTTATCTTTGAATAGTGGCATTACTTACATAATGGCTTCCGTGTGAGGATTTACGGTGTGTCCGGCATCCCGCCGTCGGGTTACGCATGGAGTGGTACATTATGTAAGGGGAGGCATGTGGATGTACATGTTCGGCGTTGGGTAACGATTGTGGTAGCCAGGGAAACTAGGTAAGACATAGATACGACGTGAATTTTAGGGACACACAAAGAAAGCCTTAAATAATATAATTATGGTAATAAGTTGGTTAATGATATATCTCTAGATAGATGATTGTATATGTTTGGCTGGTTAGTAGTTTAGTTATAACCTAAGGCGCCTCGTGGAGGAACTAAATGCCTTTTTATTATGCGTATGATATGTTGTATTAATTGTTGGAAGTTAAGGCGCCTCAGTGGAGGAACTACCTGCCTTACCTATTGTAATTAAGAATGTCGTATTAGTTGTTGGGAGTTAAGGCGCCTCGGTGGAGGAACTAACTGTCTTATAGATTGTGTAAATATATGTATAAGTATATGTTGTATTTTAGAGCTACTCACACCAGCATTTTTATAATGCTGACCCGATTTGCATGTTTGCTTATCGGGTGTGTTCATTAAATGAACATAGCTGATAAGTCTTGACAGGTTTAGTATTGAAGAAGGTTGGTTGCTGCTTGTGATTGGCGTTAGCGTCACTTTTCAAGATAGGCTTTGTTTTCCTTTGAAGTGATATAGATTTTCAGTTGAGATAAGGTTATTTGCATTTTCATTTGTTAATTTTTGTAATGAAGATGACTTTTGTTTAAGTTTAAAATTCTTATTGGTTTTTAATTATCCGCACATTTAAACTGTTTATGGGTTTTTGGAAGTGGAGAGTGCGTCACACCTCGGAGATCGAAGAGTCGGGAACAAATAATGTTTTTCCGAATTCTGTCGAAATTCGGGGTGTGACAGTTTTGAGGTTAGTTCAATACATTTGCATCCAGTTTCTGATTTTCCGTTATTTATATTTTGAGGCTAGTTCAATGCAAGTGCATCTGATTTCCGATTTCTCGTTATTTTGTTTTTGAGGTTAGTTCAATACAGCTGCATCCAGTTTTCAATTTCCTGATAATTATTTCTTTGAAGTCAGTTCAATGCATTTGCATCCAGTTTCTAATTTTCCGTTAATTATTATGTGAGATTAGTTTAATACATTTGCATCCAGTTTCCGATTTCCGATTTCTCGTTTATTATTTGATAAGGTTGCATTTACATCTAGTTTCCGATTTCCTGTTAACTATTGTTTGAAGTTAGTTCAATGAATTTGCATCCAGTTTCCGATTTTCCGTTAATTATTCTTAAGATTAGTTCAATGTATTTGCATCCAGTTTATTTTTTGAGATTAGTTCAGTGCAGTTGAATCCTGTTTCCGATTTCCCGTTAATTATTTTTTAAGATTAGTTCTACGCATTTGCATCATGTTTCCAATTTACAATTAATTTTTCTTTGAGATTAGTTCAATGGAGTTGCATCTAATTTTCGATTTCCCATTAATTAAATCTTTGAGGGTTAATTCAATGTATTTGCATCCAATTTCCGATTTTCCGACAATTATTTTTTTAGGTTAGTTTGATGTATTTACATCCAAGTTTTGATTTCCCGATAATTATTCTTTGAGGTTAGTTTAATGCAGTTGTATCCATATTCTAATTTTCTATTAATTACTTTTTAAGATTAGTTTAATACTTATATTTGCATCTAGTTTCCGATTTCACGTTAAATATTATTTGAGGTTTAGTTCGATACATTTGTATCCAGTTTTCGGTTTCCCATTAATTGTTTTTTGACGTTATTTTCATTCAGTATTATATATATTTTAAAATATTTGTCATTATTGTTTTGCCGTTATTTTTTTTTTTCATTTTCTATTATATATTTTGTGATGTTATTTTTTGTATAATTTAATTTTTCACATGTAATTTGTTTTGATTTGGTATATAATTTATTTAAATCCAATGTCCACTTTAACTTAATCTCGTTATTCCGCCGAATATATAACATTATAGAGTTGAAAAATTATATTATAGATCTCCTATTAATTGCTCTTTGAGGTTAGTTCAATACATCTGCAACCAATTTCTGATTTCCCATTAATTATTTTTCTAGGTTAGTTTGATAGTTTTTAATGTCTAGTTTTTTATACTTTGAGGTCAGTGTGATACAGTTACATCCGGCTTCCGATTTCTACTTAACTATTCTTTAAGGTTATTTTAATGCATTTGCATCCAATTTCTGATTTCCCATTAGTTAATCGCTGATTTTAGTTTAATGCAGTTGCATCCAGTTTCTGATTTTCAGTTAATTATTCTTTGAGGTTAGTTCAATACAGTGCATCCAATTTCCGTTTTTATGTTAATTGTTATTTGAGGTTAGTTCAATGTTTTTGCATCAAGTTTTCAATTTTCTGTTAATTATTTTTTCAGGTTAATTCATTTTTTTAGGTTAGTTCAATGCAGTTACATTAAATTTATAATTTCCCATTAATTATTCATTTATGTTAGTTCAGTGCAGTTTCATCATTTTTCAATGTTTCGTTACTTAGTCTTTGAGATTAGTTCATTGCATTTGCATCCAATTTTTTATTTCCTGTTAATAACTCTTTAAGGTTAGTTCAATACATCTGCATCTAGTTTATGATTATTTATGTTTTGAGGTTAGTTCGCTGCAATTACATCCGATTTCTGATTTCCCGTTAACTATTCTTTGAAGTTATTTCAATGCATTTGTATTTAGTTTCTGATTTCCCACCAATTATTCTATGGGGTTAGTTCAATGCAGTTGCATTCAGTTTTTTATTTTTTGTTAATTATTTTTTGAGTTTAGTTCAATGCATTTGCATCTAGTTTCCCATTAGCTATTATTTGAGGTTTGTTTGATGTATTTGCATACTATTTCCAATTTCCAATTAAATATTTTTCAAGGATTTGCATCCAATTTCTAATTTTCCATTAGTTATTCTCTGACGTTACTTTAATGCAATTGCATCCAGTTTCCGATTTCTAGTTAATTACTTTTTGAGTTTATTTTATTGCATTTGCATAAAGTTTTCAATTTTCCGTTAATTACTCTTTGAGCTCAGTTATGTATTTGAATCCAATTTTCGATTTTCTTTTAATTATCCAATGTAGTCTGTAATACCAACTTCTACTGATCCATCTGTAGTGTCATTGCAAACATGACATAAAAATTAAATTATGTTTGTTTTACTATGTGGGATCATCGAAGATTATCCAGTTCCCGATTTCCCATCAATTATTCTTTAAATTATATGCATGACTCACTATGTAGAATCTTCAAAGATTATCTTCGAATGGGTGTTGTTATATTAATTATTCTGAAAAATATTTGCAAATATACATAACTATTATATATTAATATTATATTGATCACTCATCCAAATTTCTTATAATGTGAAAACCTCACTCTCCATTAAAAAAAAACTCACTTTTGATAAAACCCTTCAATTCAACTTTATTTTGTTGTTTAATAATAGAAGTTTAATTGAAGTTTTGTGAGATTGTCTAATAAGGCGAAGTTCATATATATTGAAGCTACTTGAATAGTAAGGAGTTCTCAATCATATGGAAAGAGATAAGATAAACACCATTTTAAATGCAAAATTGTACTTATCGAGACATTCCCACAACATATAACCCAACTTTGTTTTGAGGTTAGTACAATGTATTTGCATCCAGTTTCTGATTTTCTGTTATTTATATTTTGAGGCTAGTTCAATGCAACTGCATCCGATTTCCGATTCTCGTTATTTAGTTTTTAAGGTTAGTTCAATACAGCTGCATCCAGTTTCCAATTTCTTGTTAATTATTTCTTTGAAGTCAGTTCAATGCATTTGCATCCTGTTTCTGATTTCCCGTTAATTATTATGTGAGATTAGTTTAATGTATTTGCATCCAGTTTCCGATTTCCGATTTCTCGTTTATTATTTGATAAGGTTGCATGTACATCTAGTTTCCGATTTCCTGTTAACTATTGTTTGAAGTTAGTTCAATGAATTTGCATCCAGTTTCCGATTTTCTGTTAATTATTCTTGAGATTAGTTCAATGTATTTGCATCCAGTTTATTTTTTGAGATTAGTTCAGTGGAGTTGCATCCGATTTCCGATTTCCCGTTAATTATTCTTTAAGATTAGTTCTACGCATTTGCATCATATTTCCAATTTACAATTAATTTTTCTTTGAGGTTAGTTCAATAGAGTTGCATCTAATTTCTGATTTCCCATTAATTAAATCTTTGAGGGTTAATTCAATATATTTGCATCCAATTTCCGATTTTCCGACAATTATTTTTTTATATTAGTTTGATGTATTTGCATCCAAGTTTTGATTTCCCGATAATTATTCTTTGAGGTTAGTTTAATGCAGTTGTATCCATATTCCAATTTTCTATTAATTACTTTTTAAGATTAGTTTAATACTTATATTTGCATCCAGTTTTCGATTTCACGTTAAATATTATTTGAGGTTTAGTTCGATGCATTTGTATCCAGTTTTCGGTTCCCCATTAATTGTTTTTTGACGTTATTTTCATTCAGTATTATATATATTTTAAAATATTTGTCATTATTGTTTTGCCGTTATTTTTTTTTCATTTTCTATTATATATTTTGTGATGTTATTTTTTGTGTAATTTAATTTTTCACATGTAATTTGTTTTGATTTGGTATATAATTTATTTAAATCCAATGTCCACTTTAACTTAATCTCGTTATTCCGCCGAATGTATAACATTATAGAGTTGAATAGTGTTGAAAAATTATAAATTCATAAATTTAATTGGAATATGTCATAATTATTGTGGCCAGAATTGTGATTTTTGGAATCCTTAACTCTGAATAAATGCCTAAATCCCACAGTAGATGGTGCATCAAATCAAAAGGCTTTTAGAAAAATCGTTTTCAGTAGAAACTATTGTTTTTAGCAATTTAATTGTTTGTTTCATATTTTTTTTCGTAATTAGCTATATTGTTTAGGAAAAATTGGAGACTCTGTGAAACTCTAGATGAGATTTTTTTTTTCGTATTTAGCTATAGTGTTTAAGAAAAGTTAGAGACTCTGTGAAGCTCTAAATGGGATTGTTTCCTTATTTATATCATACTTTTTTTATAATTAGTAATAGAGTTAAGAAAAAATTGGAGTCTCTCAGAGTGCTCTAAAAAATAGATTGGTGAGGGTATAGCTATAATATATATCTAAGGAATTGAAATATGTCGTAATTATTGTGGTCAGAATTGTGATTTTTGGAATTCTTAACTATGAATAAATGTCTAAATCCCACAGTGGATGGCGCATCAAATCGAAAGGGTTTTAGGAAAATCGTATTCGGTGGAAACTATTGTTTTTAGCAATTTAGTTTTTTGTCTCCTTTTTTTTTCCCTTAATTAGCTATATTGTTTAGGAAAAGTTGGCGACTCTGTGAAACTCTTGGGATTGTTTTCTTATTTATATCCTACTTTTTTATAATTAATAATAGAGTTTAGAAAAAACTGGAGTCTTTGCGAGTGCTCCAAAAAATAGATCGGTGAAGATATAACTATAATATATATCTAAAGATAAAGATAAATATTTGTTTCCTATTTTATCTCTTACTTTTTCTTAATCAACCATGACACGTGGACACCCTAGAAACGCATCCTCAATTGAAGAGGGTATAGCTATAATATATACTAGATAATTTGCCCGGCATTCGCCGGGCTTACTACATTAATAGCTGTACTAAAGAATGTGGAGCATATGTAATCAACGCACTTAAGGGCTACGGTAGTGCATCAGTAAACAAATCAAGGTTGCTCATATGAAATATAAAAACAGCCTGACCTAGTTTTGCAAGCTAAGAAATGGCTAAGCAATGGCGTTGCCTGAATGAAAACTTCCTTGCAGTATAGGCGATAGACTATCAAAATGTAAAAAGCCAAGAACACAATTTCTCGTGTGTCAATAATAATGTAAATAAGATGAAAAACTATCATCTTTGAACAAACAAAAGCCAA
Organism: Coptis chinensis; assembly: GCF_015680905.1. Lineage (NCBI taxonomy): Eukaryota > Viridiplantae > Streptophyta > Magnoliopsida > Ranunculales > Ranunculaceae > Coptis > Coptis chinensis. The sequence continues at coordinate 76,184,236 of NC_141463.1, read as the reverse complement.
GCAACAACATTCACGTATTGTTACTTCAATTCATATAGCAATACAACAATATAGTTGAAATAGACGGATCCAATTTCAGGTACCAATAAAGGTTAGCAATTACTGCGTTCACACCAATTGGAATGGATTGCAATTTCATGGGCTCTTTGGGTATATTTCTTGCCACTCCAATCCTAATCTTAATCAGTCGTCCACTGGACCACGGCAGGAACCACAATCTCATCTTTGGTGGTGCAACTGCCATAGGCTCTCTTTTTTGTCTCCCTGCCGGTTTTTTCAACGTAGCATGGATTTTCCCACCATACATTGCAGCAATTGTGGCCGCAAGTGTAGTCTGTAATGCCTCCCACACTCGTCATCTAGGTGTGATGGTTTGTGGCTACTCAACATCAGTAGAATCACAACATCAATTCCCTCAGAGTAGGTCAGTTGGAAGTTAGCTGTCACTTCACGCTACAACTCTCGGTTGCCTAGGTGGTGGTATCATTTCTGCCTTCACTTACCGCATGCTTCATCACAGAGAAAAATTCATAAGCTTATGGCTGGTATCCATCTTCAGTGGCCTTAAATGGATTGTTGGGTTAGCCCATGCTTTCCTTTGAAACATCATATGTTAACCGTATTCAAATATCCACACGCCCCATAGTTAAAACAAAGCAACCAGGACCTCCTGTGATCCAAAAAAGAAGAGGGTTCTCAGTTGGCTTGTTCTCAGACTTGACGAAGTAGTAGAAGTACTGAACATCATTAATATCATCTACCCTCACATAACTGAAAATACACCAAAAAAAAAAAACAATGCCAAAAAATCCGAAACAATCCCATCAAGAGAATTCCTCCATCGACAAAAACATAAGAACGGTCACCATCTTCCTTAGCCTTTTCATCAGTCACATCTGACCTTCCACTCAAATCCCCATTATCATCACTACTTCAATAAATAGAATCGGTAGATTCTAGTTCTAATTGTGTATTATCTACAGGAGAGGAGTCTATTTCCAATTCGAGGCCCTGCTCGCTTTATGGAGCGATCTAAAGGTTCTTCCACGAGATATCCTCATCGGATTCTCCACTTCTTGATACCACTCTAGCTATTTCTAATCTATTGCTTTCAACAATTTCAATAGGCATAGACTGCGAGTCCTCATTATTTCACTTCACAACTCCTGAATCTAATGTGTCTTACTCTCCAGATTTTATCTCCCCATCAACATTCTGTTCAGCTGAATCAGGCTTATCTAGCTGTTACAGTTCAGATTGAACAGATTCCATCTCCACCTCACTCTCTACTTTCTCCTCCACACTATCTGTGAGTTTTACTTTCAATGCCAAGATGTACCTCAACTTTCTGTAGTGCAGTTGTGGGTTTAGATGCCGGTTTTCGAGGGTTCGATCTTCCCTTAGGAACGGATGCCAGTCCCAACTTCTCCCTTTGCTCCAAGTGATTTCCCCTTCTTTTAAATGAATCATCTGCAACGCAACACAGGTATTCAGGTAAGCAAAGAGAAACTTTTCCAGCTAGTAAAGTCCAAAGATTGAATGTGATCTGATAATTACCTCTCGTAATTACTGGCCCTTTAATTGCTTTAGTCTTCTTAGGCTTCCATGTTTTAGAAAACATACCACCAAGACTTCCCAATAGCTTCTCACCCCGAAACACGCAACTAAGTTATCCAATAACTGAAAGCGCAACTAAGAATCCAGAAAAACAAAAAAAAAAAAAAAAAAAAAAATGGATCTCTATACAATGTAGTAGTGTGGGATAAGTACTCCAGTATATCGAGCATGCGAAGGAAAAGGTCAAGCTGAGACATTAATGGCAAACACTCAATCACCACCAAAAGGTCAAATGACCCTATTCCCAAAGCTAGTCGATATACTTAATGCTCCACACGCATAGTTCACAATCTTTACTGAAAACTCATTACTTGAAGATCTTATAATAGCTAAACAGCAATACATTGTTAAATACTGTCACCAAAAATGATGTTTTGGTTCCAGTTATATCAAATTTAACTTTCTTAGACAATTTAATAGTAAGTTCTTAAGAAAAAAGATATCAGCAGATGTTTAGCAAGCAGATATTCTCGCTTCAACCCCTCACCCCCACCCCAAAACACACAAATTCACAACACTATTTATATTCACTAGTCACAAGGCAAAATACAACAAAAATGGGACAAATAGCCATACCCGACCGAGATCCCGATCAATGTTAGCAATGTACTCGTGAGTCCTTGTGATTTGCTCACCCCGCCGATGCAAGGTGATCAAAGTCTTAGTAGCATCATCTCGAATATCCTCGGCAATCTTCACGCTATATCGACACTTTTGTTGTCTCCTCAGCCTTGTAATGTGGCATTGCCCTCCGCCTCTGCTTGACGCTCACGGTTCTCCAATCCTCCGAATCACGGAAGTCATTCTTGTATTTGTTTCTCGAAGCATAACTAACTCAGATAAGCTCCACTTCCCTCGTCATCACTAAAAGCATTGCCTTGTTAAGATTCGGCAAGATGTGTTCCTAAGAAGTACGCCTTGCGGGAGTAAAGGTTTTCTTAGCATCGAGTCCGAGTCGGAATCAAATGGATTAGAATTGGGCGAACCAAGAAATCCGTGTTCTTTTTTATTTTGGTTCTTCTAAGAGTGAGTTTAGATTTTGCACCGGTTGTAGAGATAATTAAGTTGTTACTCTGTTACTACTAAAGGGTATTTAGCGAGAGAAGGAATTGAAGAATATCACCTCATTTCAACAAGTAGCTCCAAGCGCCGCGGAATCCTCGGGACGATATGTCGATAGGTCGAGCCCCAATGTCACAACCACCGGGGAGTGCAACCATTGCCTCACCAAATCGAGCAAAGCAACGGGCCACCAACAAAAAACCCACCGAATCTTCCCAATAGCGTGCGACATGGCTCAAGCGAAGCCGAATCCCATGGGTATCAACCGTTACCTCTCCATTATATACATCGACTTCAACCCCTAATGATTCGAGAACTAATATCATAGTTCTAATGTCAAAAACATTAGGAATGTTATGAAGTTTTGAATTTCCAGAACAACAAAGAGTTCCAACAAGAACTGCCAATGTTGAGTTCTTCGACCCGCTAATGTGAACATGACCAAATAGCTTGGAACCACCAACGATAATGAACTTGTCATCTGAGCTTTGGGTTTGATTTGGGGACTGGGGAAGCCGGAAGCAGGATATTGGAGTGTAGAAAGATGGTGTTCTCAGTAAATGAGAAGTTGAGTTTCGAGGAAGTGAGTGATAGAGATTGTTTGAAGGTTTGAAGATCAAAGCCATGATAAATAATTGCCGATAGAAATGAAGATTTCCTAATTCCAAATATCTCTCTAACTCCTCAAAAATTGCTTGAACTAATCAATAGGGAGTTGATGATGACGAAGCTGACATTTAATTTTAACATCACTCTACCATTCTTAGTTTAATTTTAGAAGAAGAGAAGAATAAGAGAGGGTTTGAAGAGATAAATTTTTTTTGGGAGAGTTGGGAGTGTTTTGTAGAATTGAAAAAAAGAGCGTGGAGAGAGGTTTTTATCTATTTTGGGTTATGAACAATTGAAATCGGCAAAAAAGAGCGTAGAATTTCTTTTTTTATGAAAAATCTGATGTGTCAATCTCAGAGAAAAAAAAAGGGCTGACGTGAGTGCCTGGGAGCATTCTCAACTACTCAGTATTAATGGTCTTTGATATAAAGATTCATTTAAAAGATAACTCTAGACCTAGCCTCCCTATCAGAGTATCAGATAAGCCCATTCATCTGTAGGTAAATAATTTTCTCCATTGGGCGTGCGCAGAGGGTCCTATCGGTAGGTAAAAAGCGGCTTAAAATTAATTATGTAAGTAGTTTCTTCCTGTTATGCGTTGTTGCAGAGCCAGTGTTAATCTCATCGTTAAGTAAGCGTCTGCTGTTTCTATGATATCTTAACTCCGTGAGGAGATTTGGAATATATCTAACTTGAGCATTTTGAAAGTATATGGCGATAGCAATAGAGGCATTAGGTTGTTGATCACATGTGTGTTTTTGCTGCCCGCAACTTTTTTCCCTTCCTTTTTGTTCTGTCAATCGTCTCATTCGAAATATCCGATTGATAGATATTTACTGAGTAAAATGGACACCTCTTGTTCTTAAAAAATCCATGTCAGACACATGAATACTTGGACACATGCGCACGTTGTGAATACTATTTCTTTTATATCCTAAAAAACTAAGAAAATAATTCATTAATATAGTTACAACTCCATGGTTACAACTCCATGGTATGCGAATTATTTGTATGAAGGCAATTTGTAAGACACTTAACTTTGTAATATTTAAATTGCAGAGTCTTCGCTCATATGTTGCATATACCTATACTCTGGTTCTGTATGCTCAACTCTGTCACTGCTTCGTGTTCCGATTCTTTCTTGCATTTTTAGACATCTTGAGATTCTATGGATTAATCAAATGCTTCTCTTGTTCACCCTAACGAAAATTCGCTAGAGGAGATTTAACAGTTAAGCTGCTTTTTTTTTTTTGGAGAATAAGAATGTTTAGCCATTTATATTTCTTTGATTTTTATTTATTGTTTCCTAATTACATTGTAAATTGAACAGCAATTGCAGGGATATTGAAGACTTACTAGAAGAGGTTGAATACGTTGAAGGGTTGCAGCATGGAAGTGGCAGACCATACTACTTTAATCGTAGATATGTTTTGTTTCTAATGTTGAACGCCTTTATTTGTTTTATCGAACATATGTTGTTAAGACCTGTTCCTGGCATCTTACACTTCTATTTGTCTTCGTTTTATAATGCCGTTGCTGTTTGCCATCAACTTCTTTATCTGTAAAATTGTTTAGCAACAGCACACAGATAGCAAGCTAGGTATCAAGATTCATAGTGGTTTGATATTTGGTGCCAGATTGAATGCAAGATGGTATCTTGTAATTGTAAAAATGACCTAAATTTGAGACCGTTCAAGCATGACAAGCCTTGCTCTCCGGGTGCTTTATATCGCCAATTGGATCCATATCAGTATATCACCATACGTTTGCTTCGCCCTTGACCGGCTAGCCTAGATTGGGCATGAATTGGTGTGTGTCGCGTGTTTTATAACCTGGTCAGTAATCAGTTTGAAGTTTGAAGTTTGAAGTCGAGTTTAGAACTTGACTTCTAGAATGCCCACTCGCTTAAGCCCAACTAAGAACAGAATTTCCTTCTAAATTAAACGGAACAGGAACGTAACTGCAAGAATATTGCAGAACTACTAAAAGAGGATGAGTTATTGGAGTTGTAATGTGGAAAAGGAAATCCTGTGTATTGTGGGTCTAATGTTGTGGCAGATCCAACCGACTACTTTTGTCGTGGACTTGTCTTTGTTTTTTGATGTTGAACACTATTATAGCTATCAAACATATGCTGTAAATGTGTTTTGAGTGGTGATTCATGTAACTGGAAACTGCAAAGTTTGAGAATGTAAGAGCGTCTTTAGAAGAGCTACCAAAAAAAAACACCAAAATTTTGAACCAATAAAACACCAAACCAAAAAAACTCCAAGCAACTTTAGGAGCAACATCAAATTTTCGACATCAAACTATGCGGTTTTGGATAAACCGCGCCATAATATAGCCCTAGCCCACGCGGTTTTGCCAAAACCGCGCCATAGAAGCCCATCTGACAGGCCCAAGCCCACGCGGTTTTTCAAAGACCGCGTGCTATAACCATTTAACTCTCTTGATCATGCGAGGTTCTCTTCACTTTTCATGTTCCCTCTCATCTAAACTCCTCATCTCCTTGAGCAAAAAAAATACACTACCAAAACTCTTGACGATTTTTCAATGGATCATTAATTTTCTTCTGATTCATCTTCTTCTGATTTTTCATCGAGCTCGAGCTCTTCAAATGATAACACTGCAGTTAAAACTCATAAATTAGTGACTATTGCTCTACCTTTGGTTCGACATCGTCTGAGTTTATTGCGTCAACAAGAAGCGGAGTCTTCTTATAGACCACATGGTGGTTTGAAGAAAGGAAGAAAATATAAGAATCATCAGTACGAGGCAACACTGGCTCGTGTAAATGCTAACTACTTCAGCACAAATCCTATATTTCGTGACCACGACTTTCAACGCCGATTTCGTATGGGTCAGTCATTATTTACTCATATTTTCAATCATCTTAATCATAATGTACCATACTTTCAACAAAAAGTTAATAGTGCGGGTAAGTTTGGGATTAACCCAAAAATAAAAGTAATTGCTGCTATACGAATGCTTGCTTATGGGACTACAACTGATCTAGGTATCTAGTAGATGATATGTTACATGTTGCTGAACCAACTGTTCATGAATGCATGCGCTATTTCTGTGATGGAATTATTAGAATTTTTGGAGGTGAATACTTGCGCAAATCAAATGTTGCAGATATTCAACGTTTGCTTAAAGAGTCTGAGGAATGCGGATGGCCTGGAATGCTAGGAAGCATTGATTGCATGCACTGGCAATGGAAGAATTGCCCATCCGCGTGGCAAGGGTCTCACACTGGCCATAAGCATAAACCAATAGTGATTTTGGAGGCAGTTGCCGATCGTGACGCATGGATTTGGCATGTTTTTTTTGGAAGAGCGGGTTCTCACGATGATCTTAATGTGCTTGACCGCTCACCAATATTTGATGATATAGTCAATGATGAAGCTATTCTTTGTAACTACACTGTGAATGGCCATCATTATGATATGGGCTATTACTTGGCTGACGGTATTTATCCTAATTATGCCACCTTGATTCAAACGATTGCTAAACCGACTATTGCACAAGACAAACATTTTGCAAAGAAGTAAGAAGCTGCTAGAAAAGACATAGAGCGGGCGTTTAGTATATTATAGTCGCGTTGGGCTACTTTAGTGAATCCGTGCAGGTTATGGTATTTGGAGAACATGGCTACTGTTATGAGGGCTTGCATCATTTTACACAATATGATTGTGGAAGATGAACGCGAAACGGATATCCTGCAGTATATTCCTGATTTGGAAATACCAAGTAGAGAAGGTGCATCTGAATATCAACGCCAATTTGTTCTATCTCGTTGGGCATCTGGCGTCGAGAGGGTTTGTTCAAAAGTTGTTCATGATAGATTGAAGAATGACTTGGTCGAGCATTTGTGGAGTAGGCGTGGGCGGCGTGGTCAGACTTGATTTTTATTTCTATTTGCACTTCATTTGGACTTTGTGTTTATTTATCGTTCCAATTTCTATGTATTTGTGTTCCAAGTTTATTTCTATGTATTTATGGTTTTATGAGAATTTTGTGCAACAAGTTTATTTCTATGTATTTGTGTTCCAAGTTTATTTCTATGTATTTGTGGTTTCATAAGAATTTTGTGCAACAAGTTTATTTCTATGTATTTGTGTTCCAAGTTTATTTCTATGAAAGGATTTGTGTATATGAGAATTTTGAAAATACAAAGTAGACTTTGCCAAAAAAAAATTAGAATGATAAAAAGTATCAACTTTAAATTAAGGTAACTTAACTCAAATTAAAAGAAAATATTCAATTAAAGTATATTCTAATTAAAATCAAAATACAAACTCAAATTAAAGTACGTCATTAATTAAAAGACAAATTAAAATACTCAAATTAAAAGACATACAAACTCAAATTTAGACTATGCATTACTTTAACTACTACCAGTGATATTGCCAAGCCGATTCTTCATTTTTTGTAAAATTTCTGCCCTTTTGAGTTGCCAAATTTTGCGCTCGTCTTCAGGTAATCCTTCTAATTTCATTCCTAGTATTTTCGCATCATTTTCATCTTCTCGAACTCGGAGCGCATCTTTCTTCAATTGAAGTTTTTCTTTTTAGATTTGGAGCTTCTAATCCATCTAACTTTTCTTCAATTGAAGTTTTTCGAATTCCATCTTATCTTTCTTCAATTGTCTTTGAGCTTCCAATTCATAGGCTTCTTTGGTGGTTTTAGAAAGTTCCACCAAAAAATCATCAAGTTTCTTAGCGGATTCCTCCAATTTAGAATCACCTTCTTCTTTCTCTTTTTGCCTTCTTTTCTTGTCTTCTTTCTTTCCAAGAGGCTTATCCTCAAGCCCATGAACTTGGTGTGGATCATAATCCATTGGTTGAGTTGTCGCAGTTAATATTGGAACGGATGAACCTCCTTCCCCACTGTTTGACTTTGACTTTTTGGTGGGATGCAAATCATTTCTCAACTGTCGCCTCTTCCATTTGGGTGAGTCTTTCACCATATTATAGCATTGCATCTACTTCCAAACCCCATTATGCATCACATAAGCACTTATTGCTTCCTCAACCTACCAATTAAACAAAAACTAAATTAGAATTGAAAAATATATTTATGAATCAAAATAACAAATAAAAAGTAAATACTTATCATCATATTGTCATTATAGCCACTTGGAGGAGATGCTTGAATCTTAGAAAGAATAGCATGAAACTTGTTGATATTAGCTTGAATGAGAGTCCAACGGTATTTCATGCCCATCAAGTTGCGTTCGGTCATTCTTCATAGATTTGCATGAAATGCATTTAGAATTCTAGCCCAAAAATCGTTCGCCTTTTGCTCATTTCTTACTTCACCATCTTGACTAACTTGTAGCCAACTATTGGTGAGAGCAACATCTTCTTCTTGTATCCATAAAACCCCTCTAGATTTTGATTTTGGTTCTTGACTAGTCATTGTTGTTTTAAGAGTAGATAGTAGAGAGTAGAGAAAAGAAGTGAGTGTAAAACTATGGTGTGAGTATTTCAATTTATAGGGTTAGAAAGATATAGCCGTTTTTTGCCCGTTGTTGTTATTGAGAGCACGCGATTTTAGAAAAACCACACGGTTTTGCCAACACCGCGCCATAGAAGCCCATTTAGCAGCCCAAACCCACGCGGTGTTGGCAAAACCGCGTAGGTGATTTGATACAGCACCAAACCTGGAACCAAATATTGGCCAATTTGGTGTTTGGTTTGGTGTTTTCATCAACATGTAACTCTCCTGGAGTTGAAAAAACACCAAATTGGATAGCAGGTTTGATGCTAGGTTGATATCACTCCTAAAGATGCTCTAATCTTATATATAAAGCGGATACCAGATTTCCCAATTAGTTCCTGTATTCCCGGTTTTATTCCAAAGTTTTAAATGGGAAAGGTACCGAAAAGTTAGACAGCCACTTATTTTTTGTTCTTCACACAAAGGGTAAATTCATAAATACGCTTCCCCCTTTCCATCCCTTAAATTACAACTGAAATATCTCTGAACAGATGTACCCTTTCCATCACAATGAAAGAAAAAAAAATGACACATATAACTCTAATTCTCACAAACTATCTCTACCGCTTCTTCTTTCACAAATCTCTAATTCTCTTCATCATCCCACTCTCTCAAACACAAATTCTAATTCATTGTTTCTTTTTTGATTATTCATCCTTCAAACTTTGGTAATATTGTATTTCTTTTGGAATCCAAAATCATTACTTCTGCAACTTTGGTATGGTACTATTTTCTTTGGTTTTCTTATTGTTGTGTGTCGATCTTCTATTTATTTATTTTTCGTTGGTTTTACATTGTCATAATTCAGTATTTTCTTTTCTTTCAGATTAACTTCAATTGTCTATCAAATTACTCTCAGGTATGGTTATTCAATTCTCTGCAATTCAGTTTGAAGTATTTAGTGTTTGTTTCCAATTTTGTGATTCGCCATTTATGCTAATAGTTTCTCACTGTCACCATTTATGACAGTGAGAATATTAGGATTGATTTTGTTTTTTTTAAGACTCTGTTTCGATAATTATTGCCTCATTTTGGGCCTACGTTTTGAGGATTGTACTTATAATTTTACAGTTTCTCCAGTCATTTGAAGGTTGGAGACTTTGGATTAAGCAAGCTCATCAAAGTTCAAAATTGTGATGATGTCTACAAAGTGACTGGAGAAACTAGAAGCTGTGAGCAAATAACATTCTCGTAAAATAGTTGTCGTAGACTCGATGATAGTTTCATATGCTCTATAATATATCTATAGATTATAGATGTTCTGATTTCTTTCGTAGAACCTTTTTTTTTTTTTTTTTGTAAAATCAATCCATGTACATAAAATAGAAATGCAAGTTTGAACCAGTGAAAATACACAAGGATATACCCCTTTTAAGAGAGAGGAGAGTCGTGAAGGTAGGGTGTAAATGAATTGACGAATCAGATACAAATTATGATTTCTTTACAACTCCTTTACATCCTTGAATATCCTCTATGTTCCTCATATTGTTCCATGAACTCGTCGTTGAACTTCTTAAAACTTTCCATGATTGCAGGCATGTCTTCTTCAGCTGGTAAGATGGTTGCCCTTAGGTGGAAAACCCCTTCTTTCTGACCAAATCCAGAACTAGGGACCGTAGAAATGCCAGTGGCTTCCAATAGCTTGAGACAATAAAAAACATCGGGGACTTTTCCAACCTTTTTAGCAACTTCGATCGCTTTTGGTGGTAATCTTATTTGTGGGAATGAATACATAGCTCCTTTTGTAAAGTTGCAAACTACATTTCTGCAATTGTTGAATCCATTAGTCATTATGTGGGCTCTCCTCCGATCCTTAATGATTCAAGAACTGAGTTGCTCTCCTGAACATACTTCTGATATGAGATGTCTCCTGGCTTGGGAGGACTGACCATCAAACCCATAAATATTTGTCCAGAAACATTTGGACTGAGTGATATGGACGTAATCTTATAAATTTTGTCAACAGTCTGTGGGGGAATATTTGCCATTTCAAAGTACCCTCCTCGTTGTCCGCATTCTCCCCAATACCCTTTAGACACAGTGTGGAAAGATACAAGTTGGAGTTCCTTGCTTATGGGTAGACCCATGTCCAGCAAAACCTTTCTCGCACTTAAGAAGGGTTGTGCATCCTGGTATATGTTCTACTGATAAACTTCATCTGCTATAAGGACCAACTTTTCTCGGTAACAAAATTTTAGTATTTCCTGCAGATTGGCTTCACTCAAACACTGACCAGTCAGGTTTCCTGGATTTATAATCACCATGGCCCTCACAGTTATGCCTCTTGAACGGGCTTCTGCAACTGACTGGCGAAGGTTATTTACATCAAGATCCCAATTTGCAGTCTCTTCCAAGTAATATGGAACAAGATAACCACCATATAAAGATATTGCAGCTGAATAAAGTGTGTATTGTGGAACTGGAACCAGAATCCCATCACTTTGACCACGTATAATTGTATTCAAGATTTGCATTACTCCTTTGCTAGCACCATCCGTCAAATATATCAGTTCTGGGTCACTTGGATAGCCATCACGCCTTTCAATAAACTCTTCCACTTCCTATCGCACTCCTGGAAGTCCTCGGGAATCACTATAGGCACCTAGGCCACCCGATGTCAAAGAAAGGTAATGTTTAGCTCTAGAAATGGCATCTGCTGGGATGACGAGTCCCACATTAGGATCATCCAGTAGAAATGGAGCTTGGCATAGAGCCACAACCTGGCGAGGGAATGTCAGTGGCTTCTGTCCTAAAGCATGCAGGTTGCCAACATTTGTAAATATAATCTTCTTTCCTTCCTTCTGAAGCTCAGAAGCTCTAAGCTAGAGCTCACCTCTCACAGCATATTGAGCCTTCTTCACGTTTTCATTCAGTGTCTCATGGTCTAATCCCTCTGACATAATTGAGTAGTTATGAGTGTTCCCAGTGCCGATCTAAAGCTCAGACTTCCAACTGGAAAGTGGAAACTAAGGTTAGCTACGTGTAGAAATGAGAAGTGTTAAGGCACAGGGTATTGTTTCAGTGAAAGGATATCCCATTATTATATATGTGGTGTTCTGTGCCTTCTTTCTTTCGTAGAAATTGATAAGGTATATAGTGTCAGTTCCATTCCAACAATGACAATAACTATAGTCACATCCACCTAAAACCCATATATTGCAGATGTCTTCAGTAGCTGGGCAGTATTCCGTCCCTAGCACATGATTGGATCTAGAAACAGCAAAGATTGTGAGGAGTGGTTCTTTGATCGTAAGTAAGCGAATGAAATTCTTATCTGTACCTTTGTTATGTTTAGCTCTAGGCTTCTAGCTATGGGTGTAATACTTGTTTATTACAACTCCAAATACCTGAAGCCAATACTTTGCTCTTTCCAATCTTATCTAACTGAGATCTACCGTGTACAGGTATTGTTCGTGACTTACCAGTTCCAATTCAGGGCTCAGAGATGCAACTCACCAACATCTCCCATGTTAGGGACTTATCTTCTATGCTCACTTCGGCAGTTGAAGATCCAATTGTTTCAAGCGGAAATATTTTCAACTGTGTAAGTATTGGTTGTTAAAATGTTTTAAGATGGCCCCAGTAAGTCTATTGGCTGTTAAAATGTTATTTTGTTGCCTCATAGGTCGGATGGTAACCTATGCCAAATAGCTAGGATGGTGGTGGGTATATGGAAGCTGAGTTGGGTATGAAGATTGCATGTGGGTTTGACATTATGTATCAGCAGAGAAAGAGTGAAGGATCGCATGGCAAAGGGAGTTTGTGGGAAGCTTTTCGTGAGAGCTTAGAGAGTAGTGTATACTAAAGGAGCTTCTTCCTGGGTCAAATAATTAAAAATAAATAAAATTGTTAGTTCTTTCAATCTTCAATCAACCATCGGTAAGTTCTATGCCTTAAAGTATGTTATCTGTTGCCATCTTTATTATTTGTAACGGGAGGTGTTTCAATTAGAAAATTGAATATTTTTTTGTTAAGAATCATGTCCTGGGCAGGGCAACTCATTAGAAATTCAATACTTCTTGATACAGATATTACCATTTGAAAATTCTGCTGAACCACCTGGAACCTCAACTAAGGAAACAAAGCCTAAACGGATGCGTAGAAAGTCCGAATGTGTGGTAAATATACAACCGCGTTGATTTTTAAATATTTGTTTTTATCAATTCTTTATCCTTTATAACTAACACCGGGGGGGGGGGGGAGGGAGGAATGTGCATATTATGTTGGCACAGGAAATTTATTTATACAACTTTAATGAAACCGTGGAAACTTCAGACACGACTATTGCATCTAAGAGAATCCGCAAAATTTACCAGGTAATACACTTTAATTATGGTCAGTAGAATGCTAAACTTCCATCTATTGTGATATTTAGTTTAAATAAAAGTTTGATGAAAGAATATGTCGTTATAGGAGTAAATGTGTGTGGTGTGGTGTTGTTGAGGTGGTAGTGTGTGTGTGTGTGGTTTTTTGTGTGTATGTGTATGCTGGCAAGTCATGTGGTAGAGTGTTGGGTGTGTGACGTGTTGTTGTGTTGTGCTGTGTGTGTGGTGTTGTGTTGAGTGTTGGGTGTTATTGATGCTGTGTACTTGGTGCTTTGATTCTCTGCTTTGCTATGTGTGTTGGTCTTCTTGCTTCTGCGTGCTTGGTGTTGTTTTTCTCGCCGCTACTCACCGTGAATGCTTTTGCTGCCGCTCAAAGTGTTGTAGAGTAGCTGCTGCTGATGCCCGTGGTTGGAGTGTGGTGAGTGTGCTGGTTCGTATCTGTGTGTGGACTGGTGTGTGATGTTGTAGTGTGTAGGTGGCAAATGGTTTAGTAGTGTACTCGACTTATTCTGCTGCTGCTGTAGTGGTTTGAGATTGGAGCATGTAAACAGTTATAGGACTGAATGTTGGAGATGGATTGGAGCATGTCGTTATTATTATTGTCCTTTTATTATTTATGGTTATTAGATATTTTGTTGCTGGAATTTAATTTGTAATACAACAGTGATGTTACTAATGGCTACTAGATTTGCTCTGCCATGTAATAGTGATGCGATAGAATTTACATAAATAGTTGTTCTATAAAACTACTAGATTTGCTCTGCCATGTAATAGTGTTTGTTATGATATTGGTAAACAAACACTTTCTTTGAAGACCTCTCACGATTCAGTTGCAGCTACTGCCTACCATGTAGTATAACCATTGTTGCTTAATGGCCGCCCAAACCATTGTTGAGCAATATTTCAATAATGAGTTAGTACATAATAGCCCAAACCAACTCATTATTTTACAATACTCAACCCAAAACAATATATAAAAATGGGCCAACCCAGTCCATCATGAAATGCTTAATATATGGTGGACCAAATGATTATTATTTTGAAAAAGGTTCATAAATTGGGACCAAAGAAGTGAAAGAACCAATATTTCATTGCATTATGTTAATCAAGTGGAAGTTTGAAACCCGCAAAGTTTTGCATGTGCAGATTGGTGCTATTAATATTTTCATAATAGGGACCAATAAACAATGTAAGAATTGATCAAAATATTGTGCGACTAACAGCAGGATGAAACAGATGTAATTCAACGATGCAGCTAGCATCCATAATTTCTTCCTTTTGTCGCCTCCATACAAATGGATTGAAAAAATTCAACCCTCTATCATTTGAATAATTCAATCTCTATACACATGAAATGGATCCACATTATATTAAAAGCTTTTAAATTGTAATCTTGCCACATATAGCCATCTTACCGAAAGCTATTATTTACATATTCAATTCAGTCCACATATTATATCCGACTTAAATGTGAACGTTTCTAAATTTTTTTTTAAAAAAAATGGTTTTTTTTAGCTAGCAACAATTTCTTTCTCTGTCCAAGCTACCTATTTATTTAAACCGACCAAAATATTTAACGACAACAAAAAAATAGCTGATGGATTCGCTAGATCATTTTGAAGACAATAATAAGGAAAAGGTTAGTGGGTGTTTGGTTCTCATTTTTTCAAAAAAGTATTTTTTCTTAAAAAACACTTTTATGAAAAAGTATTTATTCTAAAAACAGTTTTTCAATAAACATGTTTGGTTGTGACTTTTCTTAAAAGCTATTTTATCAAATCAGATTTCACACTATATTTCTCGATATATTTTGGCATATCGTGGCATAAATCACTAAAGTCTAAAACATCCGGGAGTTCATTTGCCTTTAGCTCCAAAAGTGTTTCCTTCAAAAAAAAAAATAGTTTTTAACTTAAAAACAAGTTTTACCTAATTATCATAAAACAAATTTTTGGGACCAAAAAGTGTTTTTGGATGAAAAACTATTTTTTTTTTTAAATAGAAACCAAACACATTTATTTTTTCAAAAAATGTTTTTTCACTAATAAACACTTTTTAGCAATAAATAAATAGGATCCAAACACCCCTTTATTCTTCTTGCATTTTTTTTAGATATTTTATTCTTCACTTTAGAATAGCAATTATATTGCACAACATGATGTAATATTCTTATATCTTACAGGTAGTACACTCATATATATCCAACAATGTTCCTCCATTATATATAAATGCTCGACAAGAGAATTACACAACTAGCAGCACAAAGGTAAACTTCATCAACATAATACCTATTTTTTAGGTAAATTAGTTTGTGGCATATACAATACTAATTACATACTAACTAAATTACAGGCAGTTAAATACCTCTTCAAATATATTTATTCGCAGCATAGCAAAGCAGCAAAAATCGAATCAAACAAAGAATAAAACTAGCGTATTCAAGTGTTTTTTTCTTTTCTTATTGAAGTTTTTTTAATATAAAACATTTTACATAATCCATTCAGACAAATGTAATATGTAATATTTTACATTTTACATAATTCTTTCTTTTGGTTTTTTCCACCCCAATTTTCTTTCCTAGCACGTGTAACACATGTCTGTAAACAAAGTGCTGTTATCATCTTTTGAGTTCACTAAGTTTAAGTGGATTAGTAGGGACTCAAATGGGGATGCACATATGGTGGCTAGATGGGCTAATCATCAGTTGCCAATGTGTAATCTTCCGAGTTGTATGCTGGAACAAAACTTTATGTCTGTGGTCCTTTAGTTTATTAATATATATATAAATATATGGTATTATCAAAAAATATATATACGGAGTAAATTAGGCTAATGCATATTTTCTATTTGCATTTTATACTTCTAGTGGTCTTTGTTTGATATAATGCTTTGTTCACTATGAAAGTATTTATATCTGTAATTGTGTCACAAGAGCTCATAGAAAGATGGTCAATGTGCAGTTACACCAGTCTTTCATGTGCATGTTAATGCCTATTCAGTAGACGGTAGCAATGGCTTAGTTACTATCTTTGATGCGGCCACTGATAAGAAGGTCCATGGACTTGGACCAACTTCCAGTACTTGAGTTCAGGGTAGTTCTTGTATGCAATCTGCAATCTACATTCTACTGCCCCAAATATTTGTCTCTGTTTTTAAAATGATACTACATGGTTTCTTGTTCTAGTGGAAGAGACCGTACATTTATTTATTCTTGTTTATTTTTATGTAAATAAAAAAAGAAAAAAAATTTAGTTGGCATCTCTGGGAAGTGGAAACAAGGAAAGTAGGCGATGTGCATGATGACTGATCAGTAATTCAGTATTGCGAGTGCAAGTGTACGGATAGTAGAGAAAGTAGGCGATGTGCATGATGACTGATCAGTAATTCAGTATTGCGAGTGCAAGTGTACGGATAGTAGAGTCGTAGAGATAGAACTGGGCCTGATTGAAGGCCAACTTGCTTAAGTCTATTATTTGGCCATTATTCGCCTTCCAACCTTTTCAAATGATGAAAAAAACAAAAATACTAGCCTAAAACATTTTTGTTTCTCCAATCAAGAAACCATTGAAAAAGAAAATTGTGTCGAAAGAGATGGAATTCAAAAAAGAAGATTTATTTTCTAAACTCCCAATCGACATAGTTTTCGACATCTTATCCAGACTACCTCTAAAAACAATCTCACAATGCAGATGGGTATCCAAAACATGGTATTCTTTCATCCAACACCCACCTTTCACTCAACTCCATTTCACTAGGACCACGCCTATTCCTTGTGCTGCTTTTATCGGTGGTCGTTACAGCCAGTCTTACGTCACTGATCCTGAATGTTTTCTTAATTCCAAAAAACGGGTAACCGCCTACGATCTTGAGCTAAAAGAGTTCAAGGATAATTTTAGAGTACCAAATGGAAGTTGGATCTGTTTTGATGTAGTGGGTACTGTTAATGGTTTGATTTGTTTCTCAGAAATGGGTAACTACTGTAGTTCACCTTATTATATCTGTAATCCAATTACACTAGATTATGTAATACTCCCTAGATCACCTATGATTTGTTATGGACATATGGCGTCTGGGTTTGGTTTTGATTCAGTGAGTAATCAGTATAAAGTGTTTCGTATACTACGTTCGAATGAGGTCGAAGTGTTCACTTTGGGGTCAGATTGTTGGAGACCGATAAGAACGAATACTTCCTTCATTAGGTCCATGAATCGATCTCATGCGCTTTTAAATGGATGCATTCACTGGGTTGCTGATTCGAGAGTTGATGGTAAAGCTTGCACAGTAATTCTTTCTTTGAACGTGGCTACAGAGGAGTTTTCTATTATCCAGATGCCTTCTATTAGCAACGGATTCAAACGTAGCAGTTCTTATGAATTGATGGTGTTAGGTGAACGTCTATGTGTTAGTCTTTGTGACACCAGGGCTGACAGGGAGACATGGGTAATGAAAGAGTATGGAAAACTTGGGTCTTGGACTGAAGAATATATTTTTCCACAGGAATTCTACCCCCGACTTTCGCATCGGTGTAGTCATGGAATAATGGAAATAAGGAACAATGAGCTTGTTATGTTTAGTAAAGCCCTTGGCTACTATCATTGTGAAAATAAGACTTTTAACCCTGCAAAAGTTGTCGATGTCCAAGGTTGCGGAGTAGGAATGACTGACTTTCAGATATTTTTTACTGGGAGTCTTGTGTCACCCCGGATTATTGGTGATAACTGAGTAGGTAACAAATTGTTAATTAACAGATTTCTTCTTTTTTTATTTTAATTGTTGCATCTATAGTATGTTCTTTTAGGGTAATAATGCATTTCAATTAGAACTGCAACTTTTTAATGTTCTGGTTGATTCTTCTGCAAAATTTAAAACTCAGTGAGAGCTAAATATTTAACTCTACATTAAACTTTTCTGGTTGGGGCCCTTACAAAGTCTTTAAATATTTGTTTATTTTCTGCAACTTCATGGTTCGTGTGATTGCCTGTTACTTTCGACAATGAGTTCAGATGTAATTAGAAGCATTGAGATGTTGTTTGTCTTACGTTTCTCCTACAAGGTGGAGTTATAAACCTTAGGAAGTTGGGATGTCTTATGCTATCTTTCTTGTTCTTGCCTCTACTGTATTATGTTTCGGAATCTCACTACCTGGCCTACTGTCAGTCTATCGTATAAATCATTTTAAAGGTAACTTAAGACCTAGTTCTATCCTAACTTTCTAACATAATCCTCTCTACTGGGCGTGTGCCGAGGGTACTATCTCAAACATATTAAACAAAAAGTGGCTTAAGAAATGGGTAGCTAGTTTCTTCATGTTATGCGTTGTTGCAGAGCTGGTGTTAGTCTCTCATCGTAACAGTTTAAGTAAGCATCTGCTGTTTATGTGATATCCTAACTTCATGAAGAGGTTTGGAATATACCTATATTGAGCAGTTTGTCAGTAGATGTGACTTTATCATGGGCTGGTAGCCATAGAGGCATTAGGTTGTTGATCACATATATGTTTTAGCTGTCCGTAACGTATTAATTTCTTTTTGTTCTGTCGGTCATCTCATTCGAAATATCCATTTTGGTTTCTATATGAACTTAGTTATACAAATAGAAGACAAATTGCTCCGTTATGGTCTCTAGAAAGTATTCAGTGGTTTCCTTATAGAATACACATAAGACATCTGCAATTGTTTTTTTGTGAAACATTTAGTGGTTAGGCAGACCCCAACCTGCATGACTTAATTTCTTGGATACATTACACGACTAGCAACCGCCTTTACAATCATACTAAGTCTTTCATCTAGAGGAGGCATGCTGTACCTGAGATTTCCATCATCCTTATTACAAGTTTTAGCTCTATAATCTGCTGCTCTCTCTGACTCTCTGTAAATGTGACGCACTTTAGTTGTTATTGTTCTTCTTAATTCTTTGCTTTTCTGCTCTTGTTGTATGTTTCAACTTAATATTTACTTGGATGAGTTTTTGCATAATATAATACATTATTCACACTATATGGCACTTAGAATATCCTATCATAGTAAGTTTAGATAGCTAGCACCATAATTGTTATATTTTACCAAGTAAAAAGGCCACGTCACATTCTTAAAAAGTTTCGTGTCAAACACACAGACACACGAACACTCGTGTCGGACACACGGACACGTGAATACTAGGGTTTCTTTCACACCCTTAAAGACTAAGAATATAGTTTATTAACATTGTCACAACGCCAAGATATGCCACTTTCATTGTGAATAATTTGTAAGGAGGCGCTTTGTATGGTCTTCTGCCCAAGAATTAGACGTGCAACCAAAGAAAAGTGATAGTTTTTGGTCATTAGCCATGGTCATGTTCATATCAATCCTCGTGTCAGACACTCTGTACTCTTGTTGGACACCGACACACATATCCATGTCAATGTAAATTAGTTTTTTTTTTAAGTTGATGACAATATGCTTCTTTGGTATTTCAGTGAAGCTTAGTTTTATTGATGTCATTATGCTCCTTAGTTGCAATGTATAAAAGGCTCTTACTGAAAAAGTGTAGGAAATTAGGCTAGGTGCTAGTCTAAGAGTGGGAAATGTCATTCAACCAATTTTGATGTTTAAACTGCAGAGTCTTTGCTCATGTGTTGTATAAATCCATTCCTCATTCTGTATGCTCAATTCTGTCACTTTTTTTTTTTTTTTTTTTTTAGTAAGCCTGTTTTAAATGAGTCAATTCTGTCACTGCTTCGGGTTCCCATTCTTTGTTGCATTTTCAGTTGGGTATTTTGGACATGTTGAGATTCAATGGACTGGTCAAATGCTTCTTTTGTTCATCCTCAGGAAAATTCGCAAGAGGAGATTAAACTTTTGGCTTCTCTTTCTTTTTCTTTTTTTTTTTCGTTTGAGAACAAAGCTGTTTTATTTCTTTGGTTTTTGTTTATTGTTTCCTAATTACATTGTAAATTGAACAGCAATTGCAGGGATGTACTAGAAGAGGTTGAGTGTGTTGAAGTTGCAGCATGGAAAATGAAATCCCATGTACTGTGTGTCTTAAAGAAGCGGCAGATCTTACTGACTACTTTCATTGTAGATCTGTTTTGTTTCTTAATGTTGAACACCTTTATTTGTTTTATCGAACATATGTTGTTAAGACCTGTTCCTGGCATTTTACACTTCTATTTGTCTTCGTTTTATAATGCTATTGATGTTTACCATCGATTTCTTTATCTGTAAAATTGTTTGGCAACAGCACACAGGAGTACAGAACCATAGTCAAGTTATCGACATTTTATAATACAAGATGGTATCTTGTAATAGTAAAAGTGACCTAAACTTGGGACGGTTCAAGGCATGACAAGCCTCTCCGGGATTTCCTTTTCTTCCAAAAACCCTCTAAAACCCTACAGCAAACTGTACAAGGAAAGAAAAAGATCAAGATGGAGAAGAGACTAGAGGAGCACAAGGAAGAACTGTTTTGGAAGCTCCCAATCGACATGATCATTGAAATCTTATCCAGGCTCTGTCAAAACAGTCTCCCAATGCAGATGGGTATCCAAAACATGGTATGACATTATCCAACAGCCTCGTTTCGCAGAGCTTCACTTTGCGAACTCTACTAATCCTTGCGCCGGTTTTATCTGTAATTACGAAAAGTCTTATTTGATTGTTTTATAGCGACCTCATGCAATCATGATCTAAAAGAATTCAATGATGGTTCTGGAGTAGTGTCTGTAAATGGTTTGATTTGTTTACCCCTTGGATTTTGCAATTGCCACACATCATCATACTGCCCGACATCACCATATAATCCCAACATATTGCTTATGCTTCCATAACAAGTATAAAATATTTCGTAGTCGAAGTATTTTATCTGGGTTCAGATGGCTGGAGATTGATACGTACAAATACTCCCCGCCATTACTTTCCATGAACCCGTCTTATGTATTTTTCAATGGATCCTTTCACTGGGTTGCTAAGTCAGCGGTTAATCATAAGAAGTACGTAGTCATCGTTTCATTAAATGTGGCTACAGAGGAATTTTCTATAATCCTGTTGCCTTCAATTATCAAAGGACACGAATCTGCGAGGGATTATGAGTTGATGGTGTTATCTGGACGTCTCTGCGTTCCTGTACTTGACTCCCGTGGTTATTACAGGGAGACATGGGTGAAGAAAGAGTACGGAAAACTTGGTTCTTGGGCAAAAGAATACGTTTTCACAGAGGTTTTTGGCGTTTCAAAGCAGTGGCCATTTTCCCTCTGCACCTCTTACAAAAGAATGAAGCTCGTTTACAGTACTGCTCTTGCAAGTACCTGTCTCTACTACCAGACTTCTGTATGTAGCCATCCCGACGTATAAAATAAATCAGGATCACCAGCAAATTATTGGATTCACTCAGCCATGAAAAAATGCTAACTCTTTGAAATTTATGTCAATCTAAAAGGTTGGTAGGATAAAGAAAAAGTTGAATTTCAGTTTTCACCCAAATGTTTAAACTCAACTGTTTAAGTTTAACCTAAATCCTCAGAATTGGTTCCAACCGGATAGACAACTCTAGCTAACTCGCAGTAAGGTCATCTGATGCTGCAGCAAAATGGTCACAACCCATTTGTCTTCCCATGGTATGCACTGAAAAGCTCAGGAACTTTACCTTCAAATTTGGTGACATACTTCCTCAAAAAGTTCTTCTCAAAAAGATGTAACAAAGTAGCCAATTTGTAATCTTCCACAACAATACCATTTGAGATTAAAGCTCGTATTACTGATAACCTCGGAATAGTCCTCTTCTCCAAACTGTATAATAGAACCACAGGGGTCTTAGAAATTAGTAGTGGATCATAACCCATCTTGTTCACAAGAAATTCCATGGTGCTCATTATATTCTTCTCAGATATCCCCATGCACATAGGCTGAAGTCTGAATGCGGTGCTTACCTCCTTCTCAGATCAACCCCACCTCTTATAAATCTCACACTTTGCTTCCCAGGATGATTTGCTAAAGGATGACAATACATGAACTGCCATAACAAATTCAAATTTTGAAGGGTCGAACTCCCTTTTTTAGTTTCCTCGACACTCCTATTAAACAAATCACTATTCAACAATGAGCGGCCATTTAACAGTAACAGCTTCGAAATAATTGAATATTGTCACATAGCATTTGCCACAGCTCCTATCAAACATAGCCGAAATGTTTGTAGTTTGAAGAACTTTGCAATGCATTCAGAAAGAACCATTTCGCGAGCAAGGATTCATTGTTGCTTGAAATCCTATGGATAAGATGGATTGAGATTTAGAAGGATTCATTTGTATACTGCTTGAAATTCTATAAATTATCGGGAAAAAAAAATCCATGAATAAGATGGATTGAGATTTAGGTCTAGCACAAAAGGCAAAACTGCCAATACCATGGTGACTCATGAACTCCACCACAGCCAACTTTCTTTATACCTTTTTGTGATTGGACTTCCATGGTTATACATCCGCCTTCAATTTCTCAAGTTACATTTTACTAAGATCATCTAATGCTGCAAAAAAATCATAAACCATTTGTCTTCCCTTGGTATACACTGAAAAGCTCAGGAATTTTACCTTCAAATTTGGTGACATACTTCCTCAAAAAATCCTTCTCAGAAATACATAACAAAGTAGCCAATTTGAAATCTTCCACAACAATACCATTTGTGATTAAAACTCGTATTACTGATAACCTCGGAATAGTCCTCTTCTCCAAACTGTATAATAGAACCACAGGGGTCTTAGAAATTAGTAGCGGATCATAACCCGTCTTGTTCACTAGAAATTCCATGGTGCTCATTATATTCTTCTCGGATATCCCCATACACATAGGCTGAAGTCTGAATGCGGTATTTATCTCCTTCTCAGACCAACCCCACCTCTTATAAATATCACACTTTGCTTCCCAGGAAGATTTGCTAAAGCATGACAATACATGAACTGCCATAACAAATACAAATTTTGAAGGGTCGAACTCCCTTTTCGTAGCTTCCTCGACACTCTTATTAAATGAATTATTACAAATATAAAAAGTGCGAGCATTTAGCAGTAAAAGCTTACAAATATTGCAATCGGGTACACCAAGAGTTCTCAAGAGAGCAACGTTGGGCATAATTTTATTCTCTAAGCTTGTCATCAAGATGTTTGGGTCCCTTGAAATGAAATTGGCAAGGTCAGGGCCAGAAAGACCTATAGAGTTGAAAAAATCGAGTTTGGGTTTAAGGGTTTTATCGACATTAGAAGAAAGTAGTTTTGGCAGCTTTTGGATGATTTTGGAGATGTGGGTGTTTGGGAAATCATGTTCTCTAAACAAGGTGAGGACTAAATCTTGTTTGGTGGGTGTCTTAAATCGAACTTTTTGGGATGCAGAAACAGCTTTCTCTCTAGACAGTCCACATGAATCGACCAGGTAAGAGACAGTGAAGGAGTTGTAATGTGTGGGGTTGCTAGAAATGGATCTAATAAGAAATGGGGTTTCAGCATAACGCAATAATATAACTGTGGAATCTCCACTATTGAAAAACCCCTTTGCTCTATCTAGCCTTCTCGAACAGAGAAAACGAAACATACTCGTAAAAGAAAATAACTCGCATTCGCTTGTTTGCTAAAGAATTAAGGATAGAGAAAGCTCACAGTTTTCAATATTGAGTTGCAGTCTTCATAACCTTCAAAACGCTCCAACTGGAATGTTGAAATTGCCAATTAAATTTGAGCCTTCGAGGGTTTGAGGCAGGGGTGTCTCTTTTTTCCGAAACCCCAATTTTTCAGAATTTCGATCCAATATTTTTCCGAATTTGGTAACGATAATTGTATTCCGATATCCGAAATTTCAATATCCAATTTTTTAGAAAAATAATTGGATCCAAAATCCAATATTAATTTCCGAATTTTTAACATATAACAGTCTATTTTATATAGTTACTAAATTAAAACTACATATAGTTTACAAACCAAATAAAAACCCTAGAGAAGTAGAACATTGTCTCTCTCACAATTTCAAGAAATCAATATTGTCATTCTAGTACATGTCTCAATTTATTTCATATCCCGACCTATTTATTGAATTAATGCATTAACATACATGGAAAAAAAAATTGCTGAATAAATTTGTTGAATGAACGTGTTAAAAGATCTAAATTATTTATTGAATTAATACATTTCAAAATGATTGCTAAATGAATGTATTAAGTAGATAAAAAATGGTTATTCTAAAAGAGAATCTGATTATATAATTCAAAATTCTAATTTACTTCTATATTTTGCAGATTCTGAAATTTAAAAAAAAAATTCCGATTTTCTAAACTTTCCGAATTCGGAAAAAAATTTGTCATCCGAAAAATAATTGGATCGGATTTGGAATGGATATTACCATCTGAAAAAAATTGGAAATTTTATCTGATCTAATCCAATCCGAAGTCACCTCTAATTTTTGCCCTTGATTTCCATATGTGATGGAACTAAGGACCAATGAGTTAGTTATTTGTAATCTAGGTTATAAAAAGGTTTGGCGACCGGTCAATTTTTTAAAAATAAAATGGTGAAAATTTTAAATGGTTTTAAAGAAATATCACCTTATACATTTTAAAACACGATAAATTTTTTTATTTTTTAACCCTTTTAAAAATTTTTTGATGTTGATGGTGTCCCATTAAAAACTATGAGTTAGTTATTTGTAATCTAGGTTATAAAAGCTACTCAATTTTTTTATGGTGACTCCCTCTATAACTTTTTAACCTTTAACAATTTTTGATGTTGATGGTCCCCATTAAAATATGAGTTGGGACTCCATTTCCTTTGAGTCCCTTGGGATTGGGAATCCCACTTTATCTTCCCACTTTCTCTTTCCAAAAATCAAAAACCAAACATAGAAACAAAATAATAACAAATAACATACCTAATGAAATACTAAAACTAAAAATAGTAATAAATAAATCAATAAACTTACTAATATTTTCACAAACAAAAATAAAATAAAGAAATCAAAAATCAAAAAGTTGAATTGGGTGTGGCAAACAAATCATCCTATTTTACCATCTTCATCTTCACTCACACCATTTTGATATTCAAACCATTTATTATCTTCCATGTCTAATTCATCTACACATTTGTTTAAGTCAATAGATTTTTTTTTTTTTTTTGAAAATATTAGTAAATTTATTGATTTATTTATTACTATTTTTAGTTTTAGTATTTAATTAGGTATGTTTTTTTTTTTTTTTTTTTTTTTTTTTAGGGGCTTTGGTTTTGACAAAGAAAGATTATCTCTCTTGTTTTTTTGTTTGATTTCTACGTACAATATAGGTAAGTTTTTGTTATTTATTTCTTACTATTTTGGGTTTAGTTATTTAATTGGGTAAGTTATTACTTATTTATTTGTTTCTATTTTTATTTTTTATTTTTTTGGAAATAGAAATATTTGGGTGCCACATAAGATAGGGAGTTGCTAGGGAGTTATGAAGGGAGTCTAAATAGATTTTTTGTTAAAATATTCCTACGCTGCAAAAAAATTTACTGGGAGCCTCTTGTCACCTAGGGTTATTTATGATCACTAAAGAAGTCAAAATAATTGTTAATTAAGTGATTATGCCTTTTATGGAGTTCACTTCTTGTGTTTCGGTATGTATTTATTTCCTGGGCTTTTAGAATATTTGTCCAAGAGATGCAATTTTTTATTGTTCTATATCTAATTTTACGTTAAATTCATCTGGTTAGGAATCTTACAAAATCTTTAATTGGTGGTTAATTATTTTTTTTTTTTTTTTATCAGTTTAACTGCCTCATTCATAAATTTCGTTCATGCATAGAAAATGATTGTGATTGACAGATTGAGCACTTCGAACAAGCCTTCAACTCGCTCACAAACTCAAATTTATGTATGTCATTTTGAAACTTATTTACAATATTTTTTCACTGCAGTAGATATGACAATCAATTACTGTCTTGGGAGATTACCATGTTAGAACTTTTATTTTTAAGGTGTACCTACATAGATCATACATATTACACAATTGCTAATTGTCAAACTATGTCCCAGTGGCATTGGGAAGACTTACTAAACCGTGATCTTAAAGTAACATGACCGAGTCATTAACATGTCTCAAATCACACATGTCAGGTCATGACACGTGTATAAAGTGAGTATGAGTTTAACTATATGTGTAGATACTTTTTGGGCTTAAGCATATTTCTATTATCATAATAGGCTATAATTGAAATACACCCATAATATATAAGTTGAGGTCCCCACCCCAAACCCTATTCTGATTC
This sequence comes from Coptis chinensis, assembly GCF_015680905.1. Lineage (NCBI taxonomy): Eukaryota > Viridiplantae > Streptophyta > Magnoliopsida > Ranunculales > Ranunculaceae > Coptis > Coptis chinensis. The sequence goes on along the minus strand of NC_141463.1, from coordinate 76,157,863 downwards.
TCATAGTTTTTCATCCATTGTGAGAAAACACAAGAAGGGTTTTGGAGTAAAAGACAACAATATTTCGCTACATATAGGAGAACTTGGGAACTAGTTAACAAATCCTAATCACAATAGAACTTGGGAAACTAAAATAGAAGCTAGTCTAATTCTAATTAACTAAGGATTTAAAATAGAAGTAGAATAAAAGATAAACTCTAGCTATAGCATTATGCATGTGCTGTGCACATGATAATCTATTGCGTCCTCGCATCAATCCCCCCAGCTTGAGAAGAGCTCGTCCTCGAGATTAAGTCCTTGTACTTCTGGTAGAAAGTAGGATCCATGAGTTGAAATGCAGCATCAGAAATCCATGAATTTTCTGAGAATGGACGGTCACACCACTTCACCAAATAACGATCATAAGTACCCTGGTGAATCGTAGTAGTAGAAACATCAATGACAGTTTCAATCCGATCTGTAGCAGTAGCAGGAACAATACTATGATCTATAGGTAGGGGAATAGGTGGAATACTATCGCCAACAAAAAGAGTGAGATCTACTACATTATGAGTGCAAGATATATGCATCTCGGGAGGGAGGTCCAATTCATAAGCATTTTCTCCATGACGGGCGACGATGGGAAATGGGCCAAATCGTCGCATTATTAACTTGTGAGATGAAGGCCGACGTTCTTTTCTCAAATAAACCATCACCAAATCACCAACCTCGAAAGTCACCAAGCGCTTGTGTTTGTCTACATTAGTCTTGTACATTGCATAAGATTTCTCCAAACGCTTCTTGACATCCTCATGAATAAGTTAAGGTGAATCTGGGAAGCAAATTCCTCTGCAGATGCACAAACGGGAACAGTCGATGGAATAAGAGCAAGATCAAGAACAGTAAGAGGAGTCATTCCAGTTACAATCATGAAAGGAGAAAGGCATGTAGAACGGTTGACAGAGTTATTATAAGCAAACTCTGCTTGTGCAAGAACAAACTCCCAAGATTTGGGATTATCATCAATCAAACACCTCAATAGGTCACCCAAACTACGATTTACAACCTCAGTCTGCCCATCAGTCTGTGGGTGGAAAGTTGTAGAAAATTGGAGCTTACTCTTAAAAAGCTTCCATAATGTTTTCCAAAAATAGCTAGTAAACTTGACATCTCTGTCAGAAGTAATAGTACGAGGTAAACCATGCAAACGAACTATCTCACGGAAGTATAAATGAGCAACCTGTGCAGCATCTGTAGTACGAGAGTGCAGGGAATGAAATGAGCCATCTTGGAGAAATGATCCACAACCACAAAAATAATAGAATCCTTTCCGTGTGTAGAACGTGGTAAACCCAACACAAAATCCATGGAGACATCAACCCAAGGTTTGTCGAGAATCGAAAGTGGAGTATACAAACCAGCATTAGTGTGCTTACCTTTCGCTGTCTGGCACACATAACATCGCTCAATAAACTAGTTAATACCTCTACGCATAGTAGGCCAAAAGTATTTCTCCCTGATAGAGGCATTTCAAGCATAATCTGATCACGGAGGGAAGAAACGGGAATACAAAGCTGTGAACCCCGAAATATGAAAATATCATGGAGAAAAAATTCACCAGATACACCATGATATACTAAACAGTCAGCATGAATAGGACCAAAATAGGCATCCTGAGCATATAAGTCGCGTAACTCATCAAAACCAAACAAAGAGGTATGGAGAGTAACCAAGAGATGTGAACGACGACTCAAAGCATCAGCAACTCGATTATCCTTTTCAGCCTGAAACTGTAAGTGGAAAGTATATTTCTGTAAGAAAGAGTTCCACTTGATATGTCGAGTACTGACATCCTTCTGAGTATTAAGATAACGAAGAGCTTCATGGTCAGACTTTATGAGGAATTCACGATGAATAAGATAATGATGGCAATGTCGTACAGCTTGGACAACTGCATAATACTCCAAGTCATATGTAGAATAATTCAATTTAGCACTAGTAAGCTTCTCACTATAGAAAGCAACCAGCTTGCCATTTTGGCTCAAAACAGCACCAATATCGTACTTACAAGCATCACATGTTACCTCAAAGAGTTGAGTGAAATCTGGCAAAACTAAAATAGGAGCAGAAATCATCTTCTTCTTAATCAAGTCAAATGCCTCATTAGCTTCAGGAGTCCATTTGAAAGCTTTCTTACACATCAAAGCAGTTAAAGGAGTCATAATACTGCTGAAATTATGAATGAACCTTCTATAGAAAGAAGCTAAACCATGAAAACTACGAACCTGAGTCATTATAGAAGGAACATGCCACTCAATAATAGCCTGGACTTTGGAATCATCAACACGAATACCGTCGGCAGAAACCACGAAACCCAAAAATACCACAGAGTCAACCATGAAAGAACATTTATTAAGTTGTAAATAAAGCTTCTCAGTACGCAAAACACCCAAAAGAATCTCAATATGCTTGATATGTTCAGACTCAAAAGAACTGTAAATCAAAATATCATCAAAGTAGACAACACAAAATTTATTCAGATAAGGTTTCAAAACCTAAGTCATAAGACGCATGAAGGTAGAAGGAGCATTAGAAAGACCAAAGGGTATGACCAACCACTCATATAAACCGTCTTTTGTTTTAAAGGCAGTTTTCCATTCATCTCCAAGGTGGATACGAATGTGATGAAATCAGATCGCAAATCAAGCTTGAAAAATACCTTAGCACCATGCAATGAATCAAGCATATCCTTAAGGCGTGGAATGGGAAAACGATATTTCACAGTGATTTTGTTAATAGCCCTGCTATCAATACACATCCTCCAACTCCCATCTTTCTTAGGAGTAAGTAAAGCTGGCGTATCACAAGGGGACATACTCTCCGACAAATCCCTTTAGCTAATAACTTCAAGAACTTGCCTCTCGTAACTTCGGGCGTGTTCGAAAGGAGCCATCGCGATAATGTGGTAAGTTAGGGAGGGAGCTCCAGGAATAAGATCAATAGCATGTTGGATATCTCGTAAAGGGGGCAATCCTCCATTAGCAGGCTCAGTACAAACATCAGAATATGAATCTAGCATTGGTTGTAACACAGGTAGTATAGTAGTAGGGTTTGTAAGAAATGACGCAGTAAGAGCAAGAAACGTACTGCAATGACGTCTGTCTGCTAGAAAAACCTGGTTTCACTGGTGGGCGTGGTTGAGAAGGTTGGCGAAATGGAGTTAGTTGTACCAAAACAATTTTCTCGCTACCAAAAGTGAAGGTATAAGTGTTCTCACGCCCATTATGAGTAACAAGGAGATCATACTGCCAGGGATGACCAAGTAACAAATGGCATGTGTCCATGGGTGCAACAGAACACCAAACATCATCCTTGTATTTAGGACCAATGGAGAAAGAAACTAGACAACGGCGAGTAACCTTGACTGTGGCACCATCCTGTAACCAAGAAATAGTGTAAGGTACAGGATGTGGCTCATCCTTGAGTTTCAGCTTGTCTACCATATCTTTAGAAACAATATTATCACTGGAACCGTTGTCAATGATAACAGTACACAACATGTCATTCGAAGTGCAGCGAGCTAAGTACGGAAGATATTATGACGAAGCCATGACGTAGGATCATGCTTAACAACTAGAGTAACTAAAGAACGGTAAACAATCAATTGGGGACAACCAGAATCTGCATAAGTTAAAAAGCCATCAATCTCAGTGACGTCTTCTGCCGAATGGGTGAGATTTTCTTCATCCTGTGTTAAACCTACGCATTTGCGTTTAGGACAATCACTACGAACATGTCCAATTTTCTTACACTCATAGCATGTGATTGGACCCACTCTGGTAGGAGGAGGTTTGGATGACGAAGGAACATAGGTAGAAGTGCACTAGCAGTAGCTAAAGGGGATGAGCAAAGCAAATCTTCAAGCTTTGAGAGCATATTTAATAGCATCGGACATATCATAAATATCTTTGAAAGCTAATGCCTCTCAAAGTGGTTTGCACAACCCATTCAAATAACGCCCAATTTTTTGATCGACAGATTCAGACAAATCAACCCGTGTGCACAACAAAAGAAACTCCTCAGTATACCCAGCCACACTTTGAAGCTGTTGTTTCAAGTTTTGTAGGCGCATGAATAAATCCCTTTCATAGTCATGAGGAATAAATTCTTTTTTCAACTCTTAGCGCATCTTATCCCATGTAGTAATCTTGTTGTAACCCAATTTAGCACAAGTCAATTGAAGTTCATCCCACTAAACAAGTGCATAGCCTGTTAATTTAATCGCAACTAATTTAACACACTTAGGATCCTCAAAAGTTTTATAATCAAAAACTTTTTCAATCTTATTTAACCAAATGACAAAAGCATCGGTCAAATTTTCCATTAAATTCAGGCACGTCTAATTTAATATCACCCATCTGATTCTTCTCTAAAATGCGCAATAAATAATTAATATCAAAATTACCTGCATTATGGTGCACATTTTATTGATGCCCACGCCTTTGATTGCGCCTATTGTGGTTATTGCGCTTTGGTGGAGAAGGACTAGATAGAGAATCTGAAGGGTTCGGAGGATCAAAAGTTGGTGCTAACCGAAGTGGTTGTCGACGGGGCGAAGGGGGTGGCGTTCATCTGGGTCAGGGGAATGGGGTGCACCATGGTCAGCAGTAACAGCATTCTTGCGGGCAGTTCTAGTATTATGTTGGACTGGAATATAATTTGTTGCCCTGAAAGTATCATGAGGTCTTCCATGGGCTTGCACATTAGAAGCCCAAGTAGCATTAGTTTGCCTAGCCCGTGAATTAAGCAAATAGGAACGTCTCTTTGGCCGATCGAAATTCTGCTGGAGAAGATGACCAAGAGTAATAGAAGCATCAACATGTCTTTGACCACGGCCAAGGCCTGACGGATTTTGACGATATCTTATGCGATTTGCATCAAGATCTACATCATAATAAATTTCTGGAGCAAAATCTTTATGCTGAAAAGTTTGATCAACATGGGGAACTCTAATTGTGTGTTTGCGTCTGCGATCTTGACTCGGGAAGACCAAATCAGCACGAGGAAATCGACCCCGATCAGTGGGATTCAAAATCGGACCACTTCCATCAACAATAGGTCGTCCCAATCGACAAATTAGAGAAGATGGTGATTTAGTGCTTGAAGCTACAAGCGATTCTGTATCGCTTTCAATGGAAGATGGATGTGGAGAATTTCTGCGCGAGGGTGCATGACTGCGGCGTCGATTCGATTGAGTATTTTGGGCTGCAACAACTAACTCAACTTCAGAACCAGAGTGGTGGGAATCTTGGGGGTCATCTTCCACTGGTTGTCTGTCCACAACTTCGATGGTTTGTTTGGGTTGAAAGTCAGGTACGAGCTTCATCAAAATCTCTTTTATGTCGCGCAAATCAGTCGAATTTGCCTGTAATTCTTTCTCAACACGAACCAATATTGTATTCACTGTTGGTGGTCATCCGCGTCCTCTTCGTTAAATGTCCATGACGAGCACACCAGGAAAAAACCTAAAAATCTGATACCAATTTGATGTATCTTTGTCGCGAAAGCAAGAACAATAGATACACAATGTATAAAAATACCCAAAACTAGGGTTCAATGAATAAAAACGAATTTCATAAATTCAATCTAATAATAAATCAAGTCTGAAAATCTTAAGGTTTACATCTACTTATATAGAGAACTAGTTAACAAATCCTAATCATAATAGAACTTGGGAAATTAAAATAGAAGCTTAGTCTAATTCTAATTAACTAAAGATTTAAAATAGAAATAGAATAAAAAATAAACTCTAGCTGTAGCATTATGCATGTGTTGTGCACATGATAATCTATTGCGTCCTCGCATCAGATACCCAAAGGTTTCATTTTCATGGGAAATGGCAATAAAGATTGTGTTGATGACATCATGGTCTTTAGATTAAAAAGTATGGTTTTTGTTTGGATTTTACTGAGACTATTAAGTAACTTTAATTTCCTCTTAGAACAAATCCAATTATACTTGTTCCTTTGGAAAAAAAAAAGAATCTTTAGTCTCAACAAAAATTCAAAAAATTTCTAGTACATGCTCTATAGAACAAATTTTTTCTAGTACATGCTCTACGGATAATCTATGTAAGTTAGACTTGGATGTCCCACTTAAGGTAAAAAAAAAATGCATGTTATTAACTATGATACTAAGTGTAGATTAATTAATAAGAACTCCTTTACATTATGACACGAGCATTTGGGTCATATCTCTAAGTTGAGAATTGAAAAGCATGTTTCAAAATGGAGTTCTTGGTCCCCTTGATTTTCCAAACTTTTAAAGCTTGTATTGAATGAGTAAAAGGGAAAAACAATCAAACATATGAAAGTTTGGTGCCAACAAGAGAATTTTAGGCGTCTTAGATTTGGTACGTATATACCGCTATTTGTGGTTCATTCCCTACAAGCTTATGGAATGGTCAATGGTATTGTATCACTTTTATAGACGAATTTTTCTATGGGTATCCATGCTTAATTCGTGAAAAATTAGTCATTGGATGTGTTTAAGGCCTATAAAGTTAAACCATCAAACCGACCGAAGTGGTAAATAATATGGTAAGTATGATAAATCAGGCCAACATCCATGACTATTTTGCGAGATATTTAATGGAATGTGACATCGTACTTTAGTACACCATGTTAGGGGCCGTGTCAAAATGGTGCATTTGAGATGCAATTAGACCTTAAAAGACATGGTTATTAGAATGACAAATCATACTTCTAACCAGAGTCTCTACAAGTGAAACTTTATATACTGCAATAGACAGCTTTAGTCGAGTACCTAGTTAAGCAGTAACTAAACTATGGGCTGGAAAGAAACCCAGTATAAAAGATTTACATATTTGAGGTTGTCCAGTTAAGGCTAGGCCTTACAGGCCTAATAAAAGGAAACTGGACTCAAGAACTATTAGTTACTACTTTATTAGCTATTCGAAAAGGTACAGGGGTTTCACGTTTTATTTCCCCTGTTCAAATACCCTATTTATTTATGCCGGATAATGCCATATTTATTGAGGATGTTAAGAATAGTGGGAGTACACAACCTAAAAATAATGCTTTGAAGAAAGAACACGATGTTCCTTTAATGGATTGATCACACCTGTCTTTAGACAATATGCGGCTGAAAATCAACAAAGTATTCTTGAGTTGCCTCCTACTTTTACAGAAAAACCTCAACAAATACTCAATTAGAAGTGCCATTGAAGAATTCACATAAGGGGGAGGAGACTAGCTATTTCAGGTGATTATATATAGTGTATCTCCAAGCGCATGAATTTGATATAGGAATTGAAAATAATCCCATTATTTTCGTTCAAGCCAAACAAAGTGCTCACTCCTTAAATTGGATGAATGTCATATTAGATGAGTTAAAGTATTCGTAAAAGACAATAACATTTGGAATCTTATCGAGTTTCGTAAAGGAGTCAAACCAATTGGTTTGCTAGTGGGATTGCAAAACCAATCATGACTCAAAAAGGCAACATCGAAAGATATAAAATATGTCTTGTCTCAAAAGACTTTACTCACAAGGAAGGCATTTATTATAAAGAGGAGACTTATTATAGCACATACTTGTAGCTCATTATGATTTAGAGTTACACCAGATGGATATTAAGATTGGTTTTTTGAATGGCAACATTCAAGATTTTTTCATACATGACAGCCTTAGGGTTTTGAGTCCAAATACTCGAAACATTGGTTTCCATCTTAAAGAATCCATCTATGGCTTAAAGCAAACATCTCGTCAATGGTACTTAAAATTTGATCACATTATTGCCTCTTTTGGTTTTAAGTTAAATTAACATGGATCATTGTGTGTATCATAAGATCAGTGGGAGCAAATTTATTTATTCTGGGAATATATGTTGATGATATCCTACTAGCAGGAAGTGACATATGGTGTAGCAATTTGGTTATACACATAAAGATCATTGTGATATATCACGTGATATTTTTTGGCTTTCACAAAATGCTTACGTCAATAAAGGTGCTAAGTAGTTCCGACATGCACAATAATTTACTAGGTAATGCACATTTTGGTAATGGTGATAAGTTAAATTTGCTTTAACTATCCAAAGAATGATTTATAAAGAACAATTGAAAGATATCCCATATGTGTTAGCAGTAGGGAGTCTCATATATGCTCAAGTTTGTATGCCTCCAGTTACTACGTACGTAGTTGGAATGCTTGGCAAATACTTAATTCAGGAATGGATATGAAAGTGGCTAAAAGATTTATGCGGTATTTACAAAGAACAAAAGATTTCACACTCACATGCCGAAGAATCAATCATTTGGTAACCGATTGAATATTCGGATTCCGGTATTATGTTGTTAGTTTCATTTAGAAATTGTTAAAGATTTATTGTGATACTAAAGTTGCTAAATTTTTTCATTGAGAATGACAAGAGTTCATTAGCGTCTCGTAGGACACTGATATAAAGTTTCTTGACATGAAGAAAGGTTTCAAAATTATCATTTATCATTTAACAGCTTAGTATGTTAGTACTGATCTCCAAAATATGGATTCACTTACTAAAGATTGCTTACCGGTTAAGGCATTTAAAAGAGCTTATAGCTCGTAAAGACGTGGTTAGTTCTTGTGATATTTCATTTCAGTGGGAGTCTACATTACTAAGTAACTCTTGCTTGTCACTTCAGTAATTGATGATTATTTTGAAATAAAGTTATCTACTTATTCATTTATATATGGTTGTGCATATAAAGTTTGATTAAGTAGACTAAAGAAAATCACTATAAATCATAAGGTTGGACCAGTTGAAAATGAACATGTTCAGGGATTACATTACATGTTATTTTCATGCTACACATTCATACTTAATCTATGTCGTTAGAGATATTAGTATTGTGATCACAGGTGGATCTAGTCATGCTAAATGTGGCAAAGGCTATTGTTATCCTATATATTTATTTTTGAATGGACCAGATTGTTTTTTGAGACGTCACTCATAATTATTTCGACAATAGAATTTAGAGCTCTTAAGGTCAACATTGTTTAATATCAGATTATGACCTATGTGGTACAAGTGGGAGATTGTTAGAACTTTTCTCTTTAAGGTGTACCTACATATATCATACATATTACACAATTGTTAATTGTCGAACTACATTCGAGTGACATTGGGAAGACTCACTAAACCGTGATCTTAAAGTAACATGACCGAGTCATTAACATGTCTCAAATCACACGTGTCAGGTCATGACACGTATATAAAGTGAGTATGGGCTTAACTATATGTACGTGCAGATACTTTTTGGGCTTAAGTGTATTTCTATTATCATGATAGGCTATAATTGAAATACACCCATAATATATAAGTTGAGGTCCCCACCCCAAACCTTATTATGATTCTCATAGTTTTCCATCCATTGTGAGAGAACACAAGAAGAGTTTTGGAGTGGAAGACAACAACGTTCTGCTATTTATAGGATTTGTTTGGTCATTCGCTATGGCTTCAGGTACGTATGTCCTATTTCAATTCGTTTTCTTTATTGATTGACATGTGATTCTGGGCTATGGAGAAATCTTTACATACCATTCCTAGTCATGATATCAAACATTTACTAGATCACTATACTTCAATGGACTTATAGATAAAGCACTTTCATTGTCGACGCTTTTGCATAGATAACTTCTGACATGGCTGCTAATTAGAATGATGGCTTCATCCAACAATTTACATAGTCTAAAAAACTATCTTTATGTGTAAATAGAGTATTTTTATTTAATGACTAGTATATAGCCTGTGCCCACGACACTATTTCAAATTAGGCCCAAAACAATAATAAAAGCCCAGCCTACAAAGCAGACATTGTTGACCAAATCAACAATAATTCAAATTAACATTTTAAACTGTACATACCCTATAAGACTTTGAATATGTCATATCATAACTTATAACTTGTAAGAATGATTTGTAGCCACCGGATGAGGCCCACAGGTCCCCACACCAAACATTTTTATTAGATAGACTAACTAGATTTTGGACCCGGGCATACGCCCGGGATCTATTAAATATTTTGTTTGCTAAAAAGGCTTTACAAAATGTCTCACACAAATTTTCGAATCAGAATATATTTTTATTGATAATAAACCGAAATACGTTAATGAGCAGCGATTATGATGCATAAATACTTGGAAACTAAGAGATCAAATTGAGATTGCCTCTTCACTTTGTGGTTTAAGATATTAATCCATAATTTTCAAATATAATTATCTTAAACTCGATTTAGCTTGTATAATAGTTTTCTTAGATTTATGGTGATTTAGAGGCAAATTTTCGAATCAGAATATATTTTTATTGAAAATAAACCGAAATACGTTAATGAGCAGCGATTATGGTGTATAAGTACTTGGAAACTAAGGGATCAAATTGAGATAGCCTCTTCACTTTGTTGTTTAGGATATTAATCTGTAATTTTCAAATGGAATTATCTTAAACTCGATCTAGCTTGTATAATAGTTTTATTATATTTATGATGATTCAGCGGTAAATCATCACCGCTCAGCATTCGTACTAATGTGTACAAATCACTAAAACAGATTGATTGTTTTCATATCCTCAAATAATACACTACTCCCACTTGTAAAAATTTATCACATGAACGTGTCCTACAAACGGGTGTCGTTATATTAAATTATTTAAAAAAATATTAGCAACTATGCATAGCTATGAGATATGAAAATTATATTAATTACTCATTTAAATTTCTTGCACCACTCTCTATAAAAAGGAATCATCAAACCTTGATAAAACTTATCGACTTATTTTTATTGTTAGGTTTAACAATAGAAGTTTGATTGAAGTTTTGTGAGAATGTCCAATGTGGCGAAGATAATATTGAAGCTACTTGAATAGCAAGGCATTCTCAATCATAATAAAAGAATTATGATAAACACTACTTAAAATGCAAAACTATATTTGTGGAGACATTTATTCCCCCTACATATAATACAAATATGTTTTAGGGTTATTAGTTCAATGCATTTGCATCAAGTTTCTGATTTTCCATTAATTATTCTTTGAGGTTAGTTTATTGTAGTACGTTGCATCCAGTTTCCAAATTCTCATTAATTATTCATTAAGGTTAGTTCAATGCAGTTGCATCAAGTTTCTAATTTCTCGTTCATTATTATTTGAGGTTAGTTCAGTGCAATTGCATCCACTTAATGATTTCCCGTTAGTTATTCATTAAGATTAATTCAATACAGTTACATCCAGTTTTTCATGTTTCATTAATTAGTATTTGAGATTAGTTCATTACATTTGCATCCAGGTTCCAATCTCCCGTTAATTACTCTTTGAGGTTAGTTCAATACATCTACATTCAATTTTTAATTTTCCGTTAATTGTTTTTCTAGGTTAGTTCGATAGTTTACAATTTCTATACAAATTGCATATATGTAAGAGTCTATTTTTATAAACTCACTTTTGTTTTGGGTTCCTAATTACTTGTAATTACTCATGTGAGAAGGCTAAAAAAGCGGACATTTATGCTTTGAGGTCAGTGCGATACAGTTACATCCGACTTCCGATTTTCAGTTAACTATTTTTTGAGATTATTTCAATGTATTTGCATCAAATTTCTGATTTCCCGTTAGTTAATCTCTGATTTTAGTTTAATGCAGTTGCATCCAGTTTTTGGTTTTCCATTAATTATTCTTTGAGGTTAGTTTAATGTAATTGCATCCAATTTCTGATTTTATGTTAATTGTTTTTTGAGGTTAGTTCAATGTATTTGCATCAAGCTTTCGATTTTTCATTAATTATTTTTTAAGGTTAGTTCAATGCAATTACATCAAATTTATAATTTCCCGTTAATTATTCATTTAGGTTAGTTCAGTGTAGTTTCATCCACTTTTCAATGTTTGGCTAATTAGTCTCTTTGAGATTAGTTCATTGCATATGATCCAGTTTCTGATTTCTCGTTAATAACTCTTTAAGATTAGTTCAATACATCTGCATCTTGTTTCTAATTATTTATGCTTTGAGGTTAATTCGTTGCAACTATATATGGTTTTTTATTTCCCGTTAATTATTCTTTGAGATTATTTCAATGCATTTATATTTAATTTTCGATTTTCCACCAATTATTCTATGAGGTTAGTTCAATGCAGTTGTATCGATTTTTTATTTTATGTCAATTATTTTTTGAGTTTAGTTCAATGCATTTGCACCCAGTTTTTGGTTTCCCATTAATTATTATCTGAGGTTTGTTTGATGTATTTGCATATTGTTTCCTATTTCTCGTTAAATATTTTTCAAAGATTTGCATCCAATTTCTAATTTCGTGTTAGTTATTATCTGACATTAGTTTAATGCAATTGCACCCGGTCAGTTTTCAATTTCTAGTTAATTACTTTTTGAGTTTAGTTTATTGCATTTGCATAAAGTTTCTGATTTCCCGTTAAATACTCTTTAAGCTCAGTTATGTATTTGAATCCAATTTCCAATTTCCTTTTAATTATCCATTGTGGTGTGTAATACCAACGTCTACTGATCCATCTGTAGTGTCCTTGCAAACATGACATCAAAAGTAAATTATGCTTGATTTACTATATGTGGGATCATCGAAGATTATCCAGTTCCCGATTTCCCATTAATTATTTTTTAAATTATGCATGACTCACTATGTGGAATCTTCAAAGATTATCTACGAACGGGTGTTGTTATATTAATTATTCTGAAAAAATATTTGCAAATATGCATAACTATTATATATTAATATTATATTAATCACTCAACCAAATTTCTTATAACGTGAAAACCTCACTCTCCATTAGAAAAAAGAACTTACCTTTGATAAAACCATTCAACTTCATTTTGTTGTTTAATAATAGAAGTTTGATTGAAGTTTTGTGAGATTGCCTAATAATGTGAAGTTCATATATATATTGAAGCTACTTGAATAGCAAGGAGTTCCCAATCATACGTAAAGAGATAAGATAAACATTATTTTAAATGCAAAACTATATTTATCGAGATATACCCACAACATATAACCCAACTATGTTTTGAGATTAGTTTAATGCATTTGCATCCAGTTTCTGATTTTTCGTTATTTATATTTTGAGGTTAGTTCAATGCAGTTGCATCCAATTTCCAATTCCCGTTATTTTTTTTAGATCAGTTCAATGTAGTTGTATCCGGTTTCGATTTCGTTAATTATTATTTTTTCGATTAGTTTAATACATTTGCATCCAATTTCCAATTTCATTAATTGTTTCTTTGAGGTCAGTTCAATCATTGTCACCAAATCGGGCGTTTTTGAAAAACGCGTTTAAACCTCGAGATATTGCCAAGGCCCGGTTCCGGTTTAAAACCGGGTTTTCAAAAAAAGCGTTTTAAAACGTTTTAAACCGTTTTAAACTTAAAAAGCGTTTAAAACCCGAGATTTTGAAAATCTCCGTTTAAAACTTTTTTTTTTTTTTTTTTTTTTTTTTTTTTAACGCTTAGAAAAGAAAAAAAGGGTTTTGGAGTTTACCTTTTTTGAAGAGTGGGTTTAGATTGACTTATTGAGACCATTCTATTTTGCTTTGGACTATTAATAATTAATTGAAAATTTTAAAGATATTAACTTATTTGTAGTACTTAATTATGCCATTATGGTTGGTAATTAGTAGTATCTTATTTTGAGTAGTGTTTTGGCACTGAATCTAAAACTTATAGTATTTGGATGAGTAATGATAATTTGATATTTTCATGTATTTGAATTTTCTTTCATTTGTATTATTATTATTTTTATTTTATGTGTCTATTTTTTTTTCCACTTTTATAGAAAATCAAACTCTTTATCTATTATATTATTTATCATCGGTTTTTATCGTTTTTTTTACGTATTATACGTATTATACGTTTTAAACCCGTTTTTTATGCCCCACGTTTTTTTACACTTTTTTTTCCGTTTTTTTCCCGAGACGTTCCGTTTAAAACACGAACTAAGTTTTTTTCAAGTACACCGTTTTAAACCCGTACCGTACTTGGTGACAATGAGTTCAATGCATTTGCATCCAGTTTCTGATTTCCTGTTAATTATTATGTGAGATTAGTTTAATGTATTTGCATCCAGTTTTCGATTTCTCGTTTATTATTTGATAAAGTTGCATTTGCATCTAGTTTCCGATTTCCCATTAATTATTGTTTGAGATTAGTTCAATGAATTTGCATCCAATTTTCGATTTTCCGTTAATTATTTCTTGAGGTTAGTTTAATACATTTGCATCCATTTTATTTTGTAAGATTAGTTCAGTACAATTGCATCCGGTTTTCAATTTCTCGTTAATTATTTTTTAAGATTAGTTCCACGCATTTGCATCGTGTTTTCAATTTATAATTAATTTTTCTTTGAGGTTAGTTCAATGAATTTAAATCCCGGTTCGATTTCCGTTAATTATTTCTTGAGGTTAGTTCAATACATTTGCATCCATTTTATTTTTTGAGATTAGTTCAAATCGCGAGTTGCATCCGGTTTTCGATCTTCCGTTAATTATTTTTTAAGATTAGTTCCACGCATTTTGCATCGTGTTTCAAATTTATAATTAATTTTTCTTTGAGGTTAGCTCAATGCATTTTAGATCCAGTTCGATTTTCCGACAATTATTTTTTTTTATGTTAGTTTGGTGTATTTGCATCCAAGTTTAGATTTTCCATTAATTATTATTTGAAGTTAGTTTAATGCAATTGTATCCATATTCTAATTTTCTATTAATTACTTTTTAAGATTAGTTTAATCTTTGCATTTGCATCCAATTATGATTTTCCGTTAAATATTATTTGAGGTTAGTTCGATGTATTTCAGATCCAGGTTTTGATTCCCTATTAATTGTTTTTTGGCGTTAGTTTCATTCAGTATTATATATTTTTTAAAATATTTGTCATTATTACTTTGCAGTTATTTTTTTTTTCATTTTCTATTATATATTTTGCGAGGTTATTTTTTGTATAATTGTTTTTAACTATGTTTTGAGGCCGTGTTAAAGATATAGTCCGTGCCCGTGTCATAATTTGTGATAATAATTTGTAGCCGCCGGCTGCAGCCCCACACAAGCCTTTTTATTAGATAGATTTGATCAAAATTTTATTTATCGAAAAAACAAGATTTGATAAAAAAAAAAAATTTAGTTGTGTTGGACGAGCGGGCTATATGAAATGTGTTGGTGGGCCAACAATCAACTCTATTTATTTTTCTCTCTCCAGGGTTTTAACACTTTCATGGAGAAAGAAAAATATATATTGAAACCAAAAAAGAAGCACAAGATGAAGAAGAAGAAGAAGAGTTTGTCTACAAAGAAGTACAATGAAGTAGAAGAAGACTTGTTTTCAAAGCTCCCAATCGACATAGTCTTTGACATCTTATGCAGACTACCTCTCAAAACAATCTCACGGGTATCCAAAACATGGTATGCTTTCATCCAACACCCAAGTTTCACTCACTCCTCTTCCTTGTGCTGCTTTAATAGGACGTTACACAAAGTCTTATTTGATTGATCCCGAAAGTTTTCTTAAGTCTAAAACGTGCCCAACCGCTTACAATCTTGAATTAAAAGAATTCAAGGAAAATTTTACTGCACCTAATGGTTGGATATGTTTTGAAGTAGTGGGTACTGTTAATGGTTTGATTTGTTTCTCCGCTGAAACTATAGATTATTTACCATCGCCCTATTATATATGCAATCCCATTACATGAGATTATGTTATAGCCCCTGATTCTCCTAACATCCGTTATGGACATATTGCATCTGCGTTTGGTTTTGATTCAGTTGGTAATCAGTATAAGTGGTTATTCGAAATGTGGGAATGAGGTCGAAGTATTTAATCTGGGGTCAGATAGTTGGAGACTGATAAGCACAAATATTCCCTATGTTGATTACATGAATTGGTCTCACGCACTTTTAAATGGATGCCTTCATTGGATTGCTAGTTCAACAGTTAATGATAAGTTTGCCACGGTCATCCTTTCATTGAATGTGTCTACAGAGGAATTTTCAATAATTCAGATGCCTTCTAATATCAATGGACTTGAGTTTAGCTGTTATTATGAGTTGACGGTGTTACGTGAACATCTCTGTGTTACTTTCCCTGACTCCATGGGTTATAATGGAGAGACATGGGTAATGAACGAATATGGAAAACTTGGTTCTTGGGCTAAAGAAAATGTTTTTATACAGGAACTTTCGCTTAGGCGTGGCCATGAAGTGATGGAACTAAGTAACAATGAGCTCTTTATGATTGGCAAAAGCCACGGCCTTGGTTACTATAACCCTGAAAAGAAGACTTTTGACAATATATTAGTTCTTGGTGTGAATGGTTGGGAAGTAGGGAATGCTGAGTTTCAAATATTTTTGACTGGGAGCCTTTTGTCACCCAGGATTATTGGTAATCACTGAAGAGGTAACAAATTTTATATCAATGATTACTTCGATCTTTTATGGAGTTCCATTGTTACGTTTCTTTTGTTTGAGGAATAAGATACTACTATTATATACTTTCACATCTAATGTATCAGTATATGTCTTTATTTTAGGATAATAATTCATTTCTAAGATATGCATTTTAATTGTTGTATACTGTTTTTTTTGTAAAATCTAAAGGGTAATTTCTCATTTAACAAAAGAACAAAGATACAAGGTTACAGATTCATATCAGACGTGTTAGTCTTTTTCAATCCCTGCTAGACAAACCTGAAATCCATAGAACTTGAGAGTTTCTAATGGTAGAGGGGATGGAAGATGTGATTCCCTCTGTAGTTTCTCTCCATTTGCTAGTAGCTTCCCTCTAGCAAAACTTATCTACATTTTGTTTACTGATAAGATGATGTTTATATTCCTCCAAGTGGCCTTTCCTATCCAATAACCTGTTCATTCTGAAAGGACGTAATGACTGCTTTAGAATCTCTTTCAACCCGGCCAACCAATCCCCGTAGCTTTAAATATACCCTCCTGACCTCCTCGACAGCTATAGTCTTCACAATGTAGTTTGTAGTAGCTTGCAATGTTCATTTCTATGCAGCAGCCCAACCAGCAGCTCCTGGATTGCCTTTAGAGGTTCCATTCGTGTTCAACTTTCTGTTGTTCTTGTTGATTTTCTGCAAAGTTCCCTTTGCTAAACTTCACTTTTCAAGGTCAACTTCTCTTCCTTGTGCCGCTTTTATCAGCTTGTTATAAGAGGTCTTATTTGATCCATCCTGAATGTTTTCTTAATCTTGAACACGCGCAACCACTTGCCATCTTTAATTAAAAGAATTCAAGAAAATATCTAGAGCATTTAATGGTTGGATATGTTTTGAAGTAGTGGGTACTGTTAATGGCTTGGTTTGTTTCCTCCCAAAGATTGTTGATTACTATAACACACCTTATTATATCTGGGGTAAACCATCATTCAGGATTATATAATGATCCCTAAATCTCCTAAGATTCATTACTCGTTAGGAACATATTGTGTCTGGGTTTGAATTTAATTCACTTCATAATCTGTATAAAGTGTTTTAGAAACCAAGTAATTCTTCAGAACGTTATTTACTCTGGGGTTAGATGGTTGGAGAATTAATAAGCACAAACACTTGCTTTATTAGTTCCATGAATGGGTCTCATGCACTTTTAAATGGGTGTCTTCGCCGGATTTCTGATATAAGAGTTCGATTAGTGTTCCTTGGCCGTCATTTCACTACATGTGGCGACAGAGGAAATCTCTCTATTCCAGGTGCCTTCCATTATCAATGGACACGATTCTTGCATTGTTTGATGAGTTCATAGTGTCAGGGGAACGCCTCTGTGTTACTGTTTGTGACTCCTGGTTACAGGAAAACATGGTTGATTAAAGAGTGGAAAACTTGGCTTTTGGGCTTATGAATATATTTGTACAAATAAATCTTACCCTCGTATTTCAGTAAGGTGTGCTCATGAAACTATGGAACTAAGGTACAGTTTGCTGTAATAATTCTCGATGTCAATGGTGGACCAGTAGGGTATGCTAAGTTGGTAACCCTCCACTATTTTTTACTGGGAGCCTCCTGTCACCCAGGATTCTTGGTGACCACTGAAGAGATATCAAATTGTTATTAAACAGTTACTTCTGTTATGGTGTTCAGTTGTGGCATTTCTTTTGTTGGTACCTAATATTACTATCATATACTTTCACATCTATTTTATTATGGTTTCTCCTTAGAATAACAATGCATTTCTAAGGGAAAAAATTTCTGTTATTCTGGCTGATTCTATGTGAAGTTTGTTTAATGGCTCTTGAGAAGTTAATATCTAATACTACGTTAATTTTTTCTGGTTGGGGATCTTAAGGAATCTTTAACTTATGTAGGTTTCATGTTTTTGTTGTTCATTTACTTCCTTCAATGAAAGCAGAGAAAATGCCTTTGGATTTAATGGTGTTAAAAGGAAGCATTAACGTGCATTGTCTTTTTTCTATTCTTTTCTTTTTTTCTCCCTGAATTAGGAAACCTATAGTGATGAAAGAAAATTCGATCTGGTTAAACAGGGAGTGACTTTCCAGGATAGATTGGGGGAAAAAGTAACTCTCATAACCAATTTTTTTTTTTTTTTTTACTCACAAGGACTAGGTAGATGAAAGGTCAAATATACCCTTGATGCGAAATTAAAAATGGCTCAGGTAGATGAAAGGTCAAGTATACTCCTGATGCGAAATAATAAACGGTCTGGCCCAACTAAAACGACCCGGTGTATATAGTATGAACAATCATTGTTCAATCATTGTTCATACTTATTTAGGGTATGAACAATCACTGTTCATATCTCAACATGAGCTATGAACAATCAATGTATCTATCTCAACATAATGTGTGGTCAGTAAGAAGTATGAGTAATCACTGTTCGTATGAACAATCATTGTTCATACCTCGAACAATCATTGTTTATACATCAACATAAAGTATGAACAATTATTGTTCGTACCCCCTCTCCCAAAAAAAAATAGGTATAAACAATGATTGTTTATACTTCAAACAATCACTGTTCATACATCAACATAAGGTATGAACAATCATTGTTCGTCCCCCCCCCCTCTTCCCAAAAAAAATAAGTATAAAAAATCATTGTTCATATGATACGAACAATGATTTTTTATACCTATTTTTTTTTTTTTGGTGGGGGGGGGGTGTATAAACAATCATTGATCATATGAATATTCATTGTTCATACCTATTTGGGATATGAACAGTCATTATTTATACTTCAACATGAGTATTCACTGTTCATACCTCAACATAATGTATGGTTAGTAGGAATACCTATTGGAGTATGAACAATCATTGTTTATACCTATAATAATTAGTTTTCTGGATTATTTTTACCCGAAAATTGTCATTGAGAGTGATTAAAAAAAAACTATGGTTCTGAGAGTGATTTTCACCCGGAAATGGGCCTTGGGCCCAATTTCTTAGACTTGCTGGTTAAATTGGTTTCTTCTTTAATTTGGCATTAACTTTTCTTCGTAACTGGGATGCTTCTTTTGTTCATCTTCAGGATGCGTTGCTAGGAAGACCTAGCTTTCGGCTTATTTTGGGAACCAGTTAAGCTTCTTGTATCAAATTTCCTTCTAAATTAAACTGAACAGGAACGTAACTGCAAGAATATTGAAGAACGGAGTTGCAACATGGAAAGGGAAATCCTATTGTGGGTATATAATGGTGTCGCAGATCCAACTGACTACTTTCATCGTGGACTTGTCTTTGATTTTTGATGTTGAACACTATCATAGTTATCAAACATATGGTGTAAATTCAGCTAGTGCATGTGTTCTATTTGCATTTTATACTTATATTGGTCTTTGTTTGATATAATGTTTTGTTCACTATGAAAGTATTTACATCTGTGATTGTGTTACAAGAGCTCGCAGAAAGATAGTCAAGGTACAGTTAGACCAATCTTTCATCTGCATGCTAATGCCTATTCTGTCTTATTCAGTAGCATTGGCTATCTTTGATGCGGCCACTGATAAGGAGGTCCATGGACTTTGGAGTACGATACTGCATTCTCAAGTTAGCGTTCAACATCTCATGCACGAAGTGGGACGATCTTGTTTGCTGTCAAATTACACAATGCATTAACTTTGTCAAAAGCTACATTGAAATAAAACTGTGTTACGAAAATCTTAATTACTTTTTCGGTCTCATTATAGTATTATACAATCATATTTTGTTCTAAAAAATAGATGGGATCGTTCGGATTAAGTCTAGTTTCTAATACTTGGCGACTAGCACGAACGGTGGATGCATTTGCGTATTTGCAAGGGTTAGTAACTTAGTATTGCTCTACCGCAGGTAAAAACTTAGCATGGACATATTGAAGATTACACTGACTGCATCTGCAACTCACTAGACCTTCCGAGTTCTGCATTTCTTTCCTAGGCGCACAACAGAATGAAACTACAGAACCAAAACAAGAAGCCATAACACAATAAAACTGCCCAAGCATAACACAATATTGTTTTGAACAACACCTTGATTGCAAGATTGAGCTTCGACTTCAAGAACAGTTGCACCGATGCTTGAGGCCAACAAAAAATAACATACTAAACAGAAGTTCCCTTTCATCTTCTACTTCTCTTACCTTCCCAGATCCTAAGTGCAAGTGTTGTAATGCCCACTGCAGAGAAGGGGCATAAGTGAGTCTATATACAAGGAACAACCTGCCTCTAAATCTGAGATTATTATCTTATCACAGCAGCAGATGAGCTTTTGAAATCTGATAACTATCCTGTAGCTAAAATACCATAATAATAATTACATAGCAAGATGCCCTCCAGCGGCATTCGTTACTCCATATCAATTTAATCTAAGATCCTGGTGTTGATCCCGTTCCCCACAATTCCTGACTACACCACGAGAATATAAAAATTCTTCTATAAAAGCACCAAGACTCATAGTCAACTAGTCTCAATCAAGAACGTAACAATAGCTTACTATATTTTAATGGCATCATGGCTTGTAAGAGTTAATTTCAAAGTTGTATAACCTGAGTGAAGAATCAGTTGTTCGTGCATTTTAAGGGTAAGCAGGGAGGCAGTTTTCACAAACTGATCAGGATCATCTTCTTTTCCTAACTTCTAGGATATATGTCACTTCGATATACAATACATTACCTCCCAGAGAGCAGTAAATTGTCACTATGTAATACCAAGATTACACCTTGTTGAAGAAGACTAGGAAGCTCTATAACAGACTTGAATGAAGAACAAGGTTGGTGCTTCCTGTTTATACAGTAATAGGCATAGCAGAAGATGCTCTCTCGATGGGTGTTCCGTCCTTAGGAGCTACTGTGAGTCCTAAGACTCCAGAACTAAATGAATCCTTGTCATTGTACATCTTAGCAGTAGGAAAAGAAGCTGTCAGGAGCAGGAAGCAAGGTCCAGCTGTCAGTTGGCTGCATTGTCATAGACCAACAAGAGCAGTAATCACTATTGCATGCCCATTCAAGATGATTGCCGGTAAGATTGCGTCATGAACCTTACCAGAGAATATAGAATGCAATTGTTTACTGAAGCAAGTCAGCTTAGAAGGACTGCACCTACTTCTGACTTGTCATCTAAAACAGGGGCTATCAAGAACCAAACTAGCTGAATAGTTTTATGTGAGGCCAATATGTCGAACAATTAATCAAACTCAGGAAATTCTCAAATGAGACAATTCGGTTCAAAATCTTAAGAACAGCACTCTGCCCTAATAAACAGCATCAGAACTTATGTATAAGATTTTTTTTTCCCTTTTTCTTTTTTGATTGGTAAAGTAGTTATTATATATTACAGCACAGAAAATTAGTTTAAGGGAAGTTGGTTAACAAGCAGTTTTCATTATCTAGAAAAGGTTAATCATAGTAAATCTATAAAATAATATTCTTCAATCTTTCAAGTGTAAACTTTTCTAAAACAGGCTCCCTAACCCAATTTCTTGAATAATAACAAGGAACAAGGATGAGATATCTATTACAAGGCAAGAAATAGAAACAGGTGAAGAACACAAGTGCAAACAAATTACAAGAAAAACTAAAGTAAGTCACAACATGCGAATAGGTATAACTAAACTTGGGCATGAAATTTCAAGTTTATTTTCCTTCAACTAAAAATGCAAAAATACTTCTGCAGCAGAACTATTATTTATATTACTAGTTGGAAGCGCATACCTTGTCTGATCATCAGACCCAACCTTAGGTCAAGCTTGGGCCGATTTGTGGTAGCCGTAATGACCACTTTGGTATTACTGATAACCACATCAAGGCCACTCTCAAAAGCTATTCCCTGCTCATGCAAAGATTTCAGTTGACCTCAGTTCTGCAGAATCGAAGGGGAAACTATGAAATTATCGTGTAAGCATAAACACGTTAATCAATCCTCATCCACAATCTTGACAAAATAAATCCTTTAAAGGATTTAGTACTCTTCAAGGAAAACGCCAGTCAACATAAATACATGTAATACCTAACAGGCAAACATCCATCAGTCTATCTGTAAACCTCCCTCCCTCTGTTAATTTAAAAGAACTTAACTTTCTGGAAGCTATCATAATTTTTCAAACCTTATGTTTCTTCTATATAAGCTTTTATTCTAGCTCGTGCATGAAACCTGACAAGGAAGAGACACAAGTACATAACTTTAAATCTGGAAACAACCAAGTTATCACTTGTGATAAAAGTATAAAGAGGAATTTCAAACAATTCTACACTTAAGATGACGCACGCATCATTACTTTTCTTTCTGCTATTGTCGTACAAGTATTATCCATGGAGGTCAGCCAAATTTTATTTTCCTTCACTATGAAACTCTCTAAAGAGTGCCCCCCAGTGCATAGATGTTTCCCCATCTCATCATTACAAAAATTTTAAAAAAAAAACAAAAAAAAAAAACAGGCTGAAACTATGGCCATTACTATTCATGATGAGATCCTAAGTAACAAAAGGATCTTTTACCCCATATAAGCTTAATTTCAACTATTAAGTATGAACTCATCCCTCATCACCCATATTACAGTTATAACAAAAAGATGCCAAATCACTATATTGATGCAAAAATATATCAATTTACTTAAACCTACCATGAAGTGTATACAATATATCCCTCGACGTTGTTAACTGATAAAAATTTGTTAGAAGCTCACAATTCAGTCCCAATATTATCTCATCCAAACACTGAATCCAAGAATGGATGCTTATCATAAGAACTAGACCGTAAGCTGGCAAGCTAATCTTGGTATAGATCAATGAGGTATTGTTCTAAATGTGTATGTCCTATTACACGTCCCAAAAACCACTGACAAACCTCCCTCCTCTTACTATAAGCTCTTGAACTGTCAACTCCTAGAATGTCTTGACTTTTATTAATCTCAACACTCTGACCAGTTGCCAATTTCATATTTTTGTAAAACTCTCAAACAATTCAGAAATCAGAATGCCCAATGCAAATACCACGCATAATCTGACCATTCACATTTACAGTCTAAATAGTTTCAAATGCAGCTCCAATCACATATTCTATGACTAACTTCTCAACATTTGTCAAGTCTACTAAGAAAATAATCTTCCATCAGCCTATCTGTCAGTACCCTGTCCTTTTCAACGATTTGTTTGACACCCGTAAGGCCGTAAGAAAATCAGGGTACCCGATCATCTTGTTCAACCCGAATATAGTTTGTATAATGAACTCCACTAAATCCTTAATCTTCTAACAGATATTCCTGGAAACCCAGCCTCCTTGTTAACCACTATTTAACCAGACTCGTAAGTTTTGCTAGTCTTTTTCTCAAGTCCAGATCACTGCAATCTATTCGCTGAACTTTCATGCATCCCCTTGTACAAAGAACTACATGTGTCTCTCCACAAAACCTTTCCTGCAATGGAAGATTAAGGGCACCTAACTCACACAAACACAATAGATAATCCAATCTCTGTCCAAAGCATTTTCTAGAAAATTCAAACTATAGACTACAACTCATTGAACTAGTAGACAATGTATACAATGTACTTCATGCATAAATTTCATCTCGTCTGACTACCAGGTTCTTATAATTGTTTCAGACCCAGTCACTAGCCTTACAAAGATTTTGTAGTTTCTAAATTTTTATCCTTGTCACTAACCTCATCCTCCTACTAGGGATGCATTTCCCATCCCTTTCAGTTCCCTTTCTCCCTCTCACTTCTCAAACCAGCATCTATCTCAAAAAAAGGGACCTATTCTAACTCAGTGTCTCGTGCTTCTAATGTTTCTGCTTATTAAATTACATGGGGCTGAAAAATGTGATGAATATACTTCCATCCATCATTTTTAACTCAACCTCAACTCATATGAACAAAATTCAAACAATAAAAATAAATTGATCAACTATAAAAAGAAATATACGAAAACTAACTAACTAACTAGGAATTAAAAGTAAATAAGAATTAAGATAAAATTTGTACTTTAATATTAAAACACTTCCAAACCATACAAGACGCCAGCATATTTCTCCGGCCCATCATTTACAAAATACATTTCTCTAATCTTCTTAAAAGCATGCCACGTCAACAAACTATCCGAACCCGCTTGATGACATTTCCCCACAACCCGATCCACACCCACTGTCCTCGCAACTCGATCCAACCCACCATATAAACTCTCACAAAACCTCATCAAATGTTTCACATCATAAACTCTTGTCCCAAAAAACACCCTCAACAAATCCAAAAACCCCTCAATCCCATCTGGCAATTTCACACACCCCGTCATAATCTTCACCAAATACCCAAAATCATACGCACTATGAAACGTAACCCAACTCACCGAGTCATTACAAACCAAACCCGAACTCATAACCAACTCAGCAAATCTCACCGAGTCAATCCCGAATTCTCTATTCTTCTCAAAATCAATCCCTTGCTTTCTCAACAACTCGATCGAGTCATCTGCCTTCAAATCTTGGTCAACATCAAAATCTCGGAAATTAAATTCCCATATATACCGACATTTTTTTGTATCGAGATCTGGTAAATTCCCATTTATATCTGAAAAAGTTAATCCGACTTGGATTAATTTCAAGGCGTCTACATTTTGTTTGAGCATTAGGTAATGATCTGATGGCTCGAATCTGCCTAAATAAGATTCAATTACTGATGATGAATCATCCTTGTTGGGTCTGTGAACTATGCCGGGAAATTCTGTGTCCATTGAGATGTATGGGTATTCATCGATTACGTAGTTTGTGATTAAACTAATCTCGTATTCTAGATTATCTGCCCATACTGAACGAATCACTATTGGCCTCGCCTCATAATCTGACATGATTAAAGGAGATTTTTTTGGGGATTGTGGGGTGAGAAGATTGAAAATGGGGGTGGGTGGAATGAATGAAGGAGAAGAGGAGAGTGAGATGAGGGGGGTATATATAGAGAGAAAGGAAGACGTGGATGGTTTTTAAAAATTGAATTTGAGGACGGTCCGGCTATTTTGACTCATTTGTTTAGTATGAGACTATGAGCTGTTTAAGCTTGGGGTTTACTCTAAATTTTGGTTAAGTCGGCTTCAGTGGGCTTCGTGGGGGTAGTGGACTAGTGGGTTAGGTTTTGGATAATGTTGAGTGGATTATTATGGTACTCAAGGGAGTTTAGTTATAAAAGATGAAGAAAATTAGCATGACTTCTGCCAATAAGTTACATTGTTATGTTGTCCAATATTTTGATAAAAATTTTCATTGTTATTTTGTCCTAAAATAAATTTTTTTTATGATGTAAAAAGCCCCAAATATTTACAATCATATTGATATAAATTTTTATTTATTTTTTTTTTTTTCGTTTGAACAATAAAAAGAGTATAAATATATATATTCGTATTTTAAACTTAAGCAAATCTAAAACTTTTAAATTAAGCATTAAGTGGTACTTTTAATCAGTAATTTTTTTATGATGTAATACTTTGAAACAAAAAAAGGTCCAAGCCCCTTAAATCTATTTGGTAACTTTTATGGTTTCAAAATCTCATAAAATTGATATAAATTTTTTTGGTATTATCCACTTTGAAAAATTAATTATTTTTTTTTATGAAAATTTGAACAAAAAAAGAGTGAAAGCATATTTTAAATAAATTTATTTAATTTATTTTTTTTGAAATCCATCTTAAATATCATTATATTTTGTTTAACAAGCATCCTCAATCCTGCGTTGGTAATATTTTATTAAATTTAATCTATACATAGGTATAATTAAAATTCCCAAAAACAATAAAGTATTGGGTATATCTATAAATTTAATCTATGGGTATTTCAAAATTATTGGGTATATCTATAGTTTCAAAATTAAATTTCAAAAACCAAAATTCATAATATTTCAACTAATATTATATTTGAAATTTCAACTAATTTTAGAATTATTAATATTTCTATTATATATTATTTTTTTCGGGTTTTTGAAAAACCAAAATATTGGGTGGAAATCTGATATTCCGCTCGGAATAATGAACACCGGGTATATCACAATATGACAACGGCTAAGCCAGGTAATACAATTTAGCTAGCTAAGGCTAATCAGCTTGACTAATTTGAATTAATAATCCGCGTGAGCTGTGTATGAGTGAAGTAATTGAATTGACCAAAACTCATTGTGCTTTTCTGAAAGTGAACTGAAGACTTTTTTAATGGTATCTGTGTGAAAATCGTGTGATTATTTATTCTTCTACGGTTTCACCACTGTGAGTTACACTAGCAATAATATCGATTGGACAATGCATGAATATAGTAATCCACTAAATACATCCCCTTTTTTGTCAACACGTCCAGGGAAAGTTGAGGTCAATTATGAGTTACGAATGCTCCGCACACTGCCGTCTTCAAATAATTTATCGTACCTTTTTCTCTTGGCTCATTCATTCCCTCCCACCGTTTCCTCACTTGCAAGTTGCAGTGTTTGTGTTCAATGAACAAGCACGGAAGCACCTTGTTGTTCACTTATTAGAGGTGCAGGTACTATATAGGATATTAATAAGGCCCACTTCAACCCTACTTCCGACCTTCCTTTGCTCTACCATGGATCTGCTTTTTGTTTTTGTTTCTTGTTTTTATAATAGTTTGTTAATTTATTTCGGAGAAACAGAAACTCCAAAAGAGTAGAATGAGCATTTTTTAAAGGAATAACGGATTTATTGGATATTTGTCACTTTGTCAGCAAGTATAAAGAACAAAATGCCTCAGTTCTACTTGCAAGCTGCAACAAACGCTCGTCTTAGTTCAGAACTACCTTGTCTTACCTCAAGTTCACATATAATTTTTTACAAGCCAGCAAGCACCCTAAATTGCATATTTGAGATTGGAAAACACATCTAAACTAGAGACGGATCTGAATGTACATTAGTGATCAGTCTACATTGGTCCCAGCCATGGGGAAGTAGGGAAGAAATTTCTTGATGCCTATGCTTGCATTTGACTATTTGCTAACCGCTGTATACAACTTTGAGTTGTTGTGCTGCTAGCCCGCTACCCGGTTTGACCAGTGGCCACACATTCAAATTCAAGCCTCCAAGTTCTACCAGCTTTCGAAGTTCTTGGAAATAAGAGTCATATATATATATATATAACTTAAACACAAACTTTTGATAAGGTTAGACATACTCAAAATGTCTTGATATTTTGTAGAGATTATCTCTATTGTATGTAGAACATATTTCCACAAAATTAATTGTGTAAGTTGTAGATGTCAAAATAGTACGACCCATATATATATATATATATATATATATATATATATATATATATATATATATATATATATATATATATATATATATATATATATATATGTTTTTAAGGACAAAACCACCGAAAAAATAACTCTTAACACCACCTTTCTTTTTAATCACTCACAAGATCGGGTAGACGAAAAATATACCCTTGACGTAGAATAAAAAACGGCTCAGGTAAATGAAAGGTCAAGTATACCCTTGATGCAAAATAATAAATGGCTCACCCAACCGAAACGACCAAGTGCATATAGTATGAACAATCATTGTTCAAATCTATTTGAATATGAACAATTATTGTTCATACCTCAACACAATGTATGATCAATGAACACCTATTGGAATACGAATAATCATTATTCATACATATTTGAAATATGAACAATCACTGTTCATACCTCAACATAATATATGATTAGTAAGAACACATACTGGAGTATGAACAATCATTGTTCATACATCAATATAATATATGAAGTACATTCACCTAACTATTTGGGTATGAACAATCACCAAATTTCTCTGATTTATAAATATAACACAGAAGAGTGAAACTGGTATTTAAAAAAAAATCAAAATTTCTATGTTTTATATCTATAATAACACGATAAAACAGATATTTAAAAATAAAAATAAAAAGGCTAGGCCAACTTATTTTGTGCTTAGGATTACTAAAATTGAAATAGTGGGTTCGTAGATTACTTGATGCTGGAATTTGTCATTGTGAATTACTAAAAAAAAATTAGTGTCCTCTAGAGTTGTTTTGGCCAGAAATTGGTCCTATAGACTAGCTTCTCAACTTCGGGGATTTTGCGCTCCCGCTTGACGATCTGGTGACTAAGCGCACAGCCCTGACAAATTGGTCAACTAATTAGTGATAATGACTAATACTAAAACAATCAGTTTTTTAATATAATGCTATATATTAACGTCAAACAAATTCAAGTATAATTTCAAATAGAGACAATTTATCTCTTTTGCAAGACCTTTGAATTCTAATATGTGTGACCAAATGTCCAGTGTCACACACTGGCAATAGCACACCAGTTACTGGAAAAACTTACCAAGAAAAGAAACAGTCGAAGTACCAATAAACAAGTCAACTTTCATGGAATAACCATCTTTACAGGGTAGTCCGCACATTTCTTTGATTTTAGCAGCAGAGTAATGAAAAGTAAAAGAAAAATGCTAAGTGGATAAAACAACAAATACACTTCTTTTCTGTATTCTTCACAAAACTGGGACCTCCTTCAGCATCTCTAGTGGGTCTCCTACCATTTTATTTTTGGCACCCTATTCTTAGAATTATGACTGCAGATGCTCCTGTGCAATATTCACATGAGCATAAGTCGTATATAATTGTGTGTTGTACATATACATGCTTTGCTTTCTCAACACTAAATGTGCAAGCAAGATCGAAGAAGCATTCACGACAGCAAACAATATGCTGTATAATCATCAGAAGCAAGCAAGACATACTTAAACCATTATTCTTAGCTATCTACGTTTATCTGAACCACACTATACAAGACACTAGACAGAAACATGATATCTGCTCAATCAATAACTGATAGCAGATGTAAAAATCTAAAGAGGAACAAAGGAAATCCGATCAATCTCAAGTCCAGACTAGGATATGCTCTCTATATCACGAGTAACAAACATGCTTAGTATACGGACAATGGAGTGTGTATCAGTGTATGCTTGAAGCTAGTTTAATAGCTCAGACTCCTTCAGATTTTGGCCTGTCTGAGATCACTGCTTTAAGTACCATTACCATACTTCACACAGTGTCTCTGAATTCTAAAGCTATACAAATCTGTCCCAAGGAAAAATGAGTTTAATCTTATAAAGAATCACGAGAGACAGACTGGACTCTGGAGCAACTTGAGCTACAAATACAGCTGACACCCGCTTGTGAAATTGAGTGAAATATGAAAGACTATTTCAAGTAGGACTACCTTTGATTCAAAATAAATAAATTAAATAAATTAATTAACTGATTAATTGATTTTGTTTAGAGAGAGAGAGAGAGAGGAAACTGATCTGACACACAGGAAGAGCGTCATTTTTTTTTTTTTTTTTGAACGGCAAGCAGGGTTTTTGAGAGGTCCCTTACCCCTATTTTATTGCAATAAACTTTCTTGGTTACATTCGTACATACTCTCTGCCCATGGCATCATCATATATTATCTTCTTTACATCTTCCGAAAAAGAACTAAGAGTAAACTCTATGTAGCTAACTGTAGGTATGGTGGAAGCTAATATATCAGCTAATTTGTTTGCCTCCCTGAATACATGAATAATGGAAAAAACTTCTAGCAGTCCTATCAGTTCATATATTTCTGCCATCATATGATTTGCCCGCCATCATAAGACTAGAATACCTTTTAGGGGCTTAACAAAAAAAAGGACCAAGGAAAAGAAACAAGACTACACTAAAACCATTCTTGATAAAAAATTAGTAAATAGATATGAAAATAAGTTAATAACTGATAAACGATGCCAAGCGGAAAAAAGATACAACAAAATACGGTTACATAGAGGTTTGAATCATTTAATTACTGATCAGAAAGTATAATTACCTGCAATGCATTTGTCAAAATACATGAACGAACATAATATTAAATAGAATAGGATGCCTACGATACAGATCTTGCAATGAGTTTAAACTATACATATTTACCTATATGCCTACCTTGTGGATACCCTTTATCAATTGTAGAGCATTGAAAAATGAAAATAGTTACCTAATTGGCTAATTGACAATCTGCTTCTCCTCGTACAGTATTGCTATCAGGAAGAGCAGCCACATTAACTTGGAATACTATTCTGACAAGACGATCACTGAATCAAACTGCAAGATAAACCAAAAAAAAAACAAAAAACCCACCCAGCAAACCAGCTTAGGTTAGCAAGATACCCTGCTCATTGGAAACAATCATACAAGCAATAAAATTCCACATTTGTAGAGATAAATTATGATTGAGAAAATTTATTGATAGCCAAGGATGTAGGCATCCTTCATGTGAAATTGCCACTGCTATGGTGCTAAACAGCCGCTAGGCAAACATAGACTAGGACTCAGTGTCTTGGCCACTAGAAATCGGCACTGTAGTGGAAGCCCTAGAACTCTCACTCTCAGCGCTAACTACTCCAGCAAACAATAAAGCAACGAACATATGAAAAAAGAGAAAGGAAGCATTATGTCAACTGTGTTTGAATAAGTTTTACATCTCTAAGAGAAGAACAGAACAGCCAAACCAGAAATTGCCAACTAATTGCTTAGCGGAGATTGTGACAAGGATAAAGGAAGATGCAACATGCTACTCAGCGCACAGACATGGGGCCCAGATCTGGTAATTTGCGCCCCCTTCCCCCCAAACCGCTGAGTACGATCATGTACACATGCACTACGGTTCTCCGGAGATACCACCCCCTGGAAGGTTTAGACTTAGGTTGTTGTGCGCAAGCAACCCTTATTGCTCATCAACAGGACATGACTCCTACGACTATAAAAACACAAGAGGTTGCCTTGCATGTGCACGAGCAACCATTAATAGTTTGTTGTGTAATGTCAGACTAAACTCCATACTAGAATGAAAAGAAGAAACAGAGGTCAGGGAGTTAAAACTCCTCTCCACCAAGATACAGCACTCTCACTTAAAATCATAAGAGAATTCTACAAGCTTACAAAACTACCGTCAATCCAGATATAACTCTATCATCAGGAGTGTACAAGATTGCAGCCATACTGTTGCTAAACATTCTTCCTGCATAAGCATGAAATCTGGACTTTTACAACTAGCGGTTCAATATAGGGAGTTTTGATTGCACAATGAAATATTTCCCATGGAACACCCACTTTTTAGTAGCCCATATTATAAGAAAGAAGCATACAAGGGTATTTCTTTCGCCACACTCAGGATCAATGTTGACAGTAAAAATTTCAGAGGACATGTGAAAGATTTTATAGTAAAATTTCTTCATAGAAAAAGCTCCCGGGATGCTCCTATATCATGAAATCTTCAATAAAAAGTGGGTTTCACTGTCTAAATTAACTTGTGCAATCAAATATGCATCCCTAGAAAAAACAAAAAGTTCACAGCTAAACACCAATTAACATGCTGATAAACGGAATGCACCAAATAGGAGAAGTTGTATCGATGTTTTCCTTACAAATGTTAACAGTTTCTACAAAACCTTCATTTCATCCCTTTTGTTAAAACTAACGGGTATCGGCAAGACACTGACTTCCCCATGGTAAACCTTCAACAGTTCAGGAACTTGCTCTTGATACCGTGTCACAAACTTCTTCAAGAAACTCTTCTCAGTCACAACCAAAGCTGTATTTATAAGCAAATCCTGCTCAACTAAACCCTTTGAAAGTAAAACATAAATAACTAAACACCTTGGTATGGTCCTCTTTTCCAAGCTACACACTAAAACTCCCGGGCGCTTAGCAAAAATAGATGATTCATAACCCATTTTGTTCACAAGGAAATCCAGTATACCATTTATCTTCTTCTTAGAGCACGTCATACAAATAGGTTGCATTTTGAATGCAGTACAAATCTCATTCTCGGACCAACCCCAGCTCAAATAAGCCAATCGTTTCTCTTCAAACGTTGAAACTTTCATTAATGTCAAAGTATGGATTGCCAAAAGGAATACATACTTGGATGGGTCAAATCCCAATGCCTCGATCTTGCTAATAATCTGATCAAATCGACTCTCTTTTTGCATAAGTTCTCCAGGTTGGGTTTTCAGAAACATTCGGATATATGATTCAGGCACACCAAGATCTCGCAAAACTAAATAATTCGGTATAATCAGTTTGAGTTGATCCTGTATAAGTATTCGTGTCGATCGTTTGCAACGGCAGTAATAATATCATCATTCTGAATAAAAGTTTTCAAGGACTGCAATGAAGGAATAATTTGTTTCTCCAATCCATGACGCAAAACATGTGGTTGTGTAGCAAGTAATTGAGTAACTTCAGGAACAGAAATGCTCATTTAATAGAAAAA
Source organism: Coptis chinensis (assembly GCF_015680905.1). Lineage (NCBI taxonomy): Eukaryota > Viridiplantae > Streptophyta > Magnoliopsida > Ranunculales > Ranunculaceae > Coptis > Coptis chinensis. The sequence continues at coordinate 76,125,070 of NC_141463.1, read as the reverse complement.
CTGTATCTTGGGTTTAACAGTTTCTGGACTAGCTGAAAGAACATTTGGCCAAGAAAAGACAGTTTAAGTGATCTGGGTATTACTAAAACCGTGGTCTTTTAACAGTTTGAGGATTGCATTGGATTTATTAGTACCAAAAGTTTTCAACCTTTTAGATACAGTGATAGCTTTCTCTCTTGATAAACCACATGAGTTTATGAGGTAAGTGAGTGTGCAAGATTTTTCATTTATGGATGAAGCTGAACATATGAATCTACAGTTCTACACGGAAATGGGGGAGTTGAAACTCTATTTTTTGTTACTTGAAATGAAACTTACAGAGAAAACTAATCATTTCACTCAGAAGAATCAGAATTATGAACAGAGATAATGATGATAAAACTTACCTAACACAGACCAGTTTGGGAAAATGTAGCGGAGATTCTTTACTGAGAGACTTTCCCTCTGGGGTACTTTGGATTTATTAGGCATCTTTAGTAGTGCTATCAACCTAGCATCAAACACCAAATTCTCAAGAATTTGGTATTTTTTCAACTTCAGAAGAACTACATGTTGATGAAAACACCAACCAAACACCAAATCGACCAATATTTGGTTTCAGGTTTGGTGGTGTATCAAATCACTCACACGGTTTTGTCAAAACCGCGCGGTTTTTCCAACACTGTGTGGGCTTGGGCTGCTAAATGGGCTTCTATGGTGTGGTTTTGGCAAAACCGCGTGGGCTTGAATGATAGGCGCGGTTTTGCCAAAACCGCGCATCTTTTTTAAAATTAAAACTGTGGTGCATAGAACTTGAAAAATTATGAGTTGTGCATAGAAGTTAAGAAATTAACAATTGTGCAATTGAAGAAATTAAGAATTGTAATTCAAAATCGAAAAAATTAAAGAAATTAAAACCTATGATTATGATTATGCGGTCCAAAATCTATGATTATGATATAATCATATAATATCCAAAATAATCCAAAACCTATCATATTACATCAAATTTATTTAGCTCTTTCTTACGCCCCTTACCACTCGATCCCTCCCTCTCTATTTGGGCGTTGGGCCCGTTAGTCTCCTCTAAGTTCCTAATCGAGAATTATGATCTTCTCATGCGACGGAGGTTAACTACTTCGACTGAAGTTCCTCATACCCACGATGTTCTTTAGCGTGTACACTTGCGATATCTTCATCACGCTTTCCGAAGTTTCGCCATACGCACTACACTAGGATTGCGATATGTCCGGAATATGCCTCCTCTCTTTCTTGGCTATAATGATACAGGGGCCGGTCCCTCATCCCATCAAACATAAGAACCCGGTTCTCATATCTTTATAGAATCTCGACCTAAAAATCCAAGAAAATACAATGTGAGTACATATTATATATATAATGAAGAAGATAAATAAAACAATTAAACTCACCATGGTATCTTGATCAATATCGCTCTAACTTCGAGAAACAGGGCATGAGGCACCTCGGGAATGGAAATATAAGTAGGCTCCCCATCGAGTCCACACACGGCAAACATCCAAGATTACCGCACACACGGAGAGCCGGATGATATGCATTCGTGAGGTTGTGGGTTGTAAAAGTATGGCCGGATGAGGAATACGTAGCTCACGTCTCATCCCTTCCAGGCCCACAAACTCGAAGTTGCTAGCCCGACCAACAGGAGGCAACAACGGACCCATGGAGACACGGTTCCACCATCTATAATACTGATCAGCAGTCTGCTCAACAACAAAAGAAGACGCATCTGGCCAAGGACCACCACTGGCATGAACTTCATGAACTTGAATTCTACCCCACGACTTTGCATCACTAACATCTGGCATGGGAGCACATGGAACTCCATAACGTCCAGTCATCTGCCTCCAACATCTGTCGCCACAGTACCAAACCTGACAGTCACGTGCGGCAAAAACAACTCTGTGACGTGACAATACACAAGCATGCTGTACAACTGGATTGTCAAAGACAGTAGACAAATGCCAAGGTCTCCACTCAATAGATGACAATGATCTAATATCAATCTGAGCACGAGTCATACAGATATTATTTTTAATCTGCCCTCTGTTATGAGTCAAGTGAGGCCCTGACCAACTAGCAAATTTAGGGCGAGTATTAGTAATCATGTCTATGTTAGGACAAAGACATCGAAAGTACTCATAAAACAAAATCTCTAAAAGTTCCGTGAATCCTGCAATATGAGGACTTCTACTTTCGAATGTCTGTGAAGTTTTATCTAACGCCGATATCAATGTAGCATATACTGAGCTACCCAGGTCATAATCTCTCATAGTATGCAAATCAGATACATAAGCATAATATCCCAGTCGTACCGTAGAATGACCATTGGGAAACCAAACATGCATAATAAAAAACATAAAAAAAACCCTAACATACTGATCAGCACCCTCACTACCCGGTAGAACAGTCAAAGCTAACTCCGCTCATGTATCAGGATGCAAGAGGGGTTCCATATATGCAGTCTTAATATGAGATAGGTTAATCCTAGAAGAATCATAAGCATCCGCACCCAAACGAGGAAAACTCATAAGCATACTATCCATATTCTCATAATTTGTATGAAAAGGTATCGGTTGGCCTATACCGATACTCAACCCAGAAATCATAGTGAAGTCTAGTGGTGTGAACCCTAACTCCCTACAAAGAAAATGAAATGTATGAGTTCTACTCCACCATCTTTCTAATAAAGCTATGACCACTGCCCAATCAGCATTCTCATAATCCGTATCAATCAAAATACTCAAAGGTGTATACAAAATACTATATCTAATATGTACAAACTCATCAAAACTCCTAATAACCTTCCACCACTCTCTAACACCAAGTAAAGCCGATCTAACTCGGTAGTCAACAACATGCTGATATTATAAAAAAATAATAATGCGTATAAGATAAATAATTAATTAGTCCAACTCAACTAATTAATATTCAAAATATTTAATCAAAACTAATTAATTACCTGAGTATTAGCCACTGCACTCGACACGTGTTTTGTATCATGTGTAGAAGACACAACTTCCATATCAAGTGCTTCTCCAGGTGCAAATTGCCAATCGAAGCCGTTCATCTGATACTCTAGTACATAGGAAATTGCCAATCGAAGCCGTTCATCTGATACTCTAGTACATAGGGATGTCTATCAGTCAGCGCGACATCCTCGGGTTCTTCTCCCCTACTGTCTTCTCCCCCACCGTAGTCTACTTCCTCAGGTTCTTCTCCCTCATCGCCAATGTCGTCTGTGTACTGCCAATCATCACCGTCGAAAGGTTCAAAAGGATCCATATCAAATTTTAAGAGTTTAGGTAGGTTTTTGTTTTTTTTTAACTAAGGATAGGGTTTTATAATTGTGAGAAGAGGTGAAAGTAACTGAACCACGCGACTTTGGAGCTGTTTATATAGAAGTAGCACGCGGTGTTCTGAACACCGCGCGGTTTTGCTAAAACCGCGTGGGCTTGGGCCTGTCAGTTGGGCTTTAGTGACGCTGTTTTGGCAAAACCGCATAGTTGTTTGGTGTTTTTTTGATGTTGCTTTTAAAGTTACTTAGTGTTTCTTTGGTTCAAAATTTTGGTGTTTTTTTAGTTGCTTTGCTAAAGATGCTCTTAATATCAAAAGTTCTCATTGCCAACTGGTATAATTGGCAATTTGGCATGTTAGCATAAAATGGGCTGTGGCCTTATGGGTGTGTGAATGTCCTAGTAATCCAAAGTACCCCAGTGACCAAGTCCATTATTTCTGGATTCATAATATTCAGATTGGAAAACTGTGTGTTTGAAATTTTAAAGGCTACGCATCTATGATACATTGATACATGCCAATATGGACAGGCTATATTTTTATGAGGTTATCGAAACAAAAAAGAAAAATACAGGCTACATTTTTAACCTCCGACACAACAATATGGACACTTGTTGATGTTGTATATGATTTATTTCACCGTTGTCACAGACATTTTGTATCTGTATCGGATACAGACGCACGTATTTTAGTTTTGTTCGATGTAATTTTTGCATGGAAGATGTTTTCTCAGTCATTTATTTATTTGGAATTGCATAAACAGATGATTGACAAGGGAAAATGAAAACAATATTTATTTCCCTTCTTCAGTAAACTTTAAGGAAAGTAAGGCCAAAATATAAAAAAAATCACATAAAAACTTTCGTGCCTAACACGTGAAACACAGAATTTCCGCTGGTAAAAGTAGGGTTTAAGGGTTTTAACATTTCTTCTCACTCCTTTTCACACACTGAGGAGTCTCTCCTCTATAGGGTTTAACACTGAACCGGGTTTCTACACATTGGTGAGTGAGTTCAATCCTCTTTTATTTTTTCATCTACAATGTTTCGTTTCATATGCAACAAAGTATTTCTGAAACAAGACATTAATAAATACCCATCTCTAATTAGATTCCTTTCTAACTACCCCATTAATCCAAACTCATTCAGAGTCTCATATTTAATAAATTCATGCGGATTATCTGAAGAGAAAGCTATTTCCGTATCCGAAAAAGTCCAATTTCAAACACCTACTAAACCAGACTTAGTCCTTAATTTGTTTAAGAACCATGATTTCCCTGACACCCACATTTCGAAAATCATCGAAAAGCTGCCGAAACTACTACAATATGATGTTGATAAAACCCTTAAACCCAAACTCGAGTATTTCCAGTCTTTGGGTCTTTCTGGTCCTGACCTTGCCAAGGTACTTTCGTCCGACCCATTACCGTTGAGTATTAGCTTAGAAGAGCAGATTAAACCTTCGGTTGATTACCTCAAGAGCATTCTTCAGACAGATAGTAATGTTGTTAGTGTGCTTAAGCGGTCTGTGTGGGTTCTTATGGAAAAAACACAGAAATCTTTGGCACCCAATATTGAAGTATTGCAATCACATGGTGTGCCGGATTCGAATATTTCGAAGCTACTAGTGACCCATCCGAGGTCATTTCTTAGAAGTGTTCAACGGTTTAAGGAAATAGTTGAAGAGGTTAAGAAAATGGAAGCTGACCCTACAAAGTATGTGTTTTGTAAGATGTTTCAAAGGTTGGCATCTATGAGTGAATCAAGCAAAGAAGTTAAATTTGGTGTTTTTAAGAAATGGGGTTGGTCTGATGACATGATTCTCAGTGTATTCAAAGCGTGCCCTGATTGTTTTGCGTTTTCTGAGAGCACGTTAATGATGAAGATGGACTTTCTTGTCCACAAAATGGGTTGTGATCCGTTGTTGATTGCGAAAAATCCTGAGGTTCTAACGTATAGCATGGAGAAGAAGCTTGTCCCAAGGTATTCAGTAATCCAAACTTTGATGTCAAATGGTCTGGTTCCGAAAGATTTGAATAAAGCTAGATTGTTAACTTTATCTAATCAAGGTTTCTTGGAGAAGTTTGTGACCAAGTTTGAGAATGAAGTTCCTGAATTGGTAAATGTGTACCAAGGGAAATGACTTGCTTTGGCTCCATGTTTTTCAAGGTAATGAAGCAAAATTTTATTTTTTCCTTAATTAATACTTACTAATGTTGTTATATTACCTGCTTCTGTTCTGATGTTCTCTTGCGAGATTTCTTAGCAATGGTGAAAATACAGTGACCAAAGTTTTTTAACACATCACAATAGATATATGATTATACAATATGCAAAAATCCTAATTTCAAAGGGCTCAGTTGACTAGCTATGTACATGCCGATGATAGAACCCTAGTTAAAAGATATTAACATCATGATTATGTTACCTCTTTAGTTCAGCCTCTGGTTTTCAGAAAACCTTCTAGATGGTCATTCCCTAATTCAACTGAAATTTGTTAATTCTTCGTGCATGATGTCTTTGATAGATTTTCTACAAGTAGTGCAAATACTCAATTGTTTAAGTGAATTCTTTTGATAGATATTGAAACTCGCCAACTTTACAATATCTAACAAGATAACATAAGCCTTTAAACCTCCTTGGTTTTAGCTCTATTTTAACAAGCAAACCTTTCCTGAATTTGCTGGGATAAAAAGGGGAGCAAGTGTTTGTTTTTTTTATTCTTTCAATTATGACAAAAAGTCTTGGAGAATGGGGACTTATTATATAATACAGGACATCTCTACTACTTATAAGTGGCGCGGCCTAGCTAGCCATATAAGCTGTCTGTCGGTTCTAACAATGCATCAATTTGCGACACGTGGGCGAGTTAGCCATTTGAACCAGTTTTTTTTTTTTTTTTGGGCCCTACCAGACAAAAAAAAGTAGAGAGATGTGGGAACCGCGTGAGACTGTGAGAGAGAGAGACCGTAAAAGAAGAGAGACGTGTTATGCTTATAAAGAAAGGTGCAGGTACAAGTCTTGGTACATGTGGGTTGTACTAACTTCAGCACACGTGCATAGCATGTGCATTTAGCTAGTGTATTATAAGAGTACACCACTCTTTCCTAAAATACGAGGTGAGTTCATTCAAGTGAGTGCCGAGTGGTACATGACGTAAGAGTTGCCTGGGGTGACTCTGACTTCCAACTCGGCAATTAACAATATTTTGTGGAAATTGTACATTAAAAAAAATAAGCTTTTCTTCAATAGCTTTGCAAAATCAGCTTCTAAGTTATTGGGCCTAGAAAACTCAATATTCGAGAGGACTTGGTGAAAAGTGAATTTGTTTAATAACAGTCAGTGATCCCGACTCAGGCTGATCATTGGCTGAAGTGCGTAACTCAAGCTTAATCTGAATATTATATGGGACTCTGAGTTCCATGGGATCCAAATTCAGTGGCAGAGCCATGATTTTGAGTGAGGGTTAGCCATTGATCCAAAAAAAAAAAAAAAAATTATTTTTGTTGTTATTAATTATTTAAACCCCATAACAAAAACAAGTAAATATTGAACATCAAAAATCATTTACAAAAGATGGTGCAAAAATATACAGCGTTTTTTTTAAAACAAAAAGAAAAAAGAAACCCAATAGGTGAATTTCAATCTATTCATAGTTGTCCCCAACGTTTTTTTATCATCCTTCATTGGAAGCACTACAAGATCAAAACAATATCAATGCTATCAAAAATTTCCTTTTCAATTTATGTTATTAAACAATAAATCAATTATTCATCCCCCATCTAATTGTGCAAACGATTCTTTATGATGTTTCATAGTAGAAAATACCCTCTCCACGGTGGCAGTAACATGTAAAATCAGTACCAACGTAGTCAACAAATAAATAAGTTGATACACAATATTTTTCTTCATCTTTACCAGTCAACAATGAGACAAAAGGGTATTGAAAAAAAATGATAAAATATTGTCATCACTCACTAGCAAATCAACAATGAAAATATTGAATAATAAAATCCTCTTCGTCTTCACTTGGTGCTTGTTTTTATTCTCTAAAATCAATCCCTAAAATATCAATCATTTCTTTTCTGAATCAATGCCTAATTAGCAATTAATGAATAAAATTCATTACTTTAAATCTCAAGATAAATATAACATCGAGTTTAAACTTAGGAATTACCAAAAAGTAAATATTGTAAAATAAAATAACTCGCGTGTCCACGGGTTATTTTTATTTTTCTTTCTAGTAATTCCTAGGTTTCGACTCCATATTTTATTTGACTTGAGATTTAAAGTAATGGAATTCATTGATTAATTGCTACTTTGGCATTGATTCAGAGAAGAAAAGATTGCTATGTTAGGCTTTGATTTTAGGGAATAAAAATAAACACCAAGTGAAGACGAAGATGATTTCATTATTCAATATTTTCATTATTGGTTTGCTATGGTGACAATAATTTTTTTTCTAAAACACTTTTGCTTCATTGATTGGTGGAGACAAAGAAAAACATTGTGTACAAATTTATTTATTTGTTGATTGCGTTGGCACTAATTTTATATGTTGTTACTATTACCGTGGAGAGGATATTTTATGCAATGAATATCATAATGAATCATCTGCGGATGTGGGATTAATGGGTGATCGATTGTTTACTAATATACATTGAAAATAAGTTTTTGATAGCGTTAATACCGAGTTGATCTTGTAGCCCTTCCAGAAGATGAAGGATGATAAAAAAACATAGGCTCTAAGGACTAACCTCTAGGCAATATGCGTGGCAGCATAACTACAGCTGATATTGCCAATCCATTCCTTGTTATTACTAGATGAGGTAACCTTCCTTGTAATAGTGAAACCCTTCTCTTTATTGTAATGTTCCCATTATATAAAGCCAATATTGACAATTCTTGTTAATAACTATCCTTCTGTTCTATATGACCTGTCTGGCTGTCCCTACTCTGCTGTTCTCTGCCACTATTAAGTGATATATAAGTAAAAAGTTTGCAGGAACTTTAAAATGAAATTGACTTACAGTGTTATTATGCAAGGCTGTGCCTTCTGCAAGTATTTAGTTACTGCCGCATATATATTATGTAAGGCTGTGCCTTCTGCAAGTATTTAGTTACTACGCATTTCTCTAAAGTAGGCTTAGTCTTGGACTGAATCAATACACAAATGAAAAGTTTCTTTTGCGTTTAAACATCTAGTAATAGTTTATATTTTGTGATCTTAATTGCTTTGTCATACTAGGGATAGTGTGGTGGGATTTGGAATCCGGAATATCTTTGGGATGCTTGCAGTATATATGATATTAGTTCTGCAGTCGTGCATTTGGTTGGTAAAAATGTGGGTCGGTGCTTCGGTACTTCCATTTTCCTGAAATATTGATTATTATATATTGTCAATTGTGGTGAGAAAGTTCAACAGCAGCTATCTGTCTTTTCTTCTACTAGGCAATGTGGGAGCTGCTCCAAGATACAAGACAGAAGTTAGATGTCTATGTAATTTGTGAATTTGTACTCTACATCTTTTCACATTCGGTGATATGGATCTTTTACTTATGGGAGACCAGATCCTGTACCCACATGTGCCAAAATGTTATTTCAGTGAAGTAAATATTTTTCAATAGGTTGTAATTAATAGCAGCTGTTAATGGCTGAAAGCTATTTATTCTAAGTGGATTATCTATTGATTATGAAAGAGTTCTTTTTTATTCTAAGTGTGAACTTCGATTATCTTTGGACGTGGGAAGACTGATTTGAGCCAACTGGACATATGTAAGCGCCCTCCTTTCACCATCAGAGCTGTGGATTTTAATATTTGAGGGGTCTTGTATGAAGGCGGCACCAAAGCTAGAACAACTAGTACTTAAACCTCGCTTCGACTTATCTATTAAAGCAGGAGTTTTCTTGAATTACCACTTCTTGTTTTGGTTAAATCTATTTTTGTTAGCCATTATTTGCTTAATATAAAATAAGCTGAATGAGGCAGTGTAGTAAAGGCGTTAAAAGCACCTAAAGCAACACCTTCCTCCGCGCCTTTAGGCACAAGGCGCGTGTACGCCTTTGCCGATCGGCGAGGCGTAGTAATAAAAAAATAGATATATCAAATAAAAAATAAAATAAATATTAAATATGACATGAATTATTACTGATTTGCTTAGCCAAACTTTAAAATTAATTTTATGTGATTGTACACATAAAACTATTGTAGTCATTTAAAAGAAAAATCTTAAACAATAAATAAAGAGCAAAATAAAACTTGTATCTCTCAATACAATTTAGCTCAACTTCAATAAACTAAAATAATGAACCAATAGAATTGAGTCAAATGAGTTTTTCATAAAATAGAACACGTGATTCAATTTTAGAATCCCGTAAAACTTCATTTAAAATTTAATTCATCTTTGTGTTTTTCTCAATCCATACAACTTAACATAAACTAGTCAAAATTAAGTTTAAAGTGTACTCTATAATGAAACTTACTAAATTTGTACAATTTCTTATATCATACAACAATTGGATCGAGTGTAAATGTGTCACGTATAGCAAAAATTGTAAAAAAAAACGAAAAAACTGTAAAATTGATAAAAAAAAAGAAAAACTGTAAAATATTACCTCTCGCCTTGGTCATAAAAGTGCGCCTTGCGCTTTAAGCGCGCCTAGGCGCGCGCCTTGACTACCCTGGAATGAGGCAACTGAATTATTGAAGATTCCTTAAAACTGAGGCTTTATTCTGTTAATGCTCCATGATATGGCAGATTGGCAGCACCACTTGTAAGTGTTAGAGATCAAACGAAGGTGAATAAATTCTTGTCAGACAGCGTAAACAATCTGAACTACAGTACCCGTGGCATCGGGCTAACTGGCTAATTCCTGTTTCCGAACCAGATTCCATAATTCTCGATAGCGGAGCCCTCATTTTCTTCGAAAACAGTTTATGAGGCTCTCCTGCAAGGCTACCTTGACGACTCATGTTGTTCGAATTGAAGAAACTATGGTTGACATGGGGATTTTTTACAGAAGTTCGAAACATCAAACGTCAACTTAGAAAAAGGAAGACGCATTCCAGCATTTAACTGCCCATAACATATCACAATACCCTAATCCCTAGGGACAAAGTTACTGAAAGCCTAGAAGTTGCAACAAGATTTCTTTGAGGCTTGGGAAACGAAAACAGGGATCTAGTAGCTACAGGTTGTGAATATCTCGACAAATTACAATTGTTGATACTTGGATAGTACAATACTACAATGTCACAATAAAATCAGTGAAATATTTCAAGTTTTATAACAAATATCGGCAATTTATCACAAAGGATGTATGTAGACACTGTACGTCTGCATATAACAACTTTTGAAGGCAATAAAAATCAAATGGAGGAAAATTGGCGACGACGTTTTTTTTTTGCAAATTTCAACATTCCAGCTGAAATTGGCGACGACGTTTTGAGAGTTGGTCGTAGTGTGAAGGCTCCTATAACTACATCAATTCTCTATCAAAAAAACAACTGTGAGCTTTCTCCGTTCATATTTATTTTCACTATAATGTACTTCCGCTTTCTCTGTTCAAGAAGACTAGATAGAGCAAAGGGGTTTTTGAATCGTGGAGATTCAACAAGTATATTATTGCGTTTTGTTGAAGCCCCATTTCTCATTAGGTCCATTTCCAGCAACCCCACACATAACAACTCATTCACAGTCTCTTACCTCGTTAATTCGTGTGGTTTGTCTCATGAGAAAGCTGTTTCTGCATCCAAAAAAGTCCAATTTGAGACCTCCACCAAACCAGATTCCGTTCTTAACCTTTTAAGAAACTATGGATTCACTGACACCCACATCTCCAAATTCATTCAAGACCGCCCAAAATTACTATCATCTGATGCTGATAAAACCCTTAAACCCAAACTCGACTTTTTCAACTCTATTGGTATTTCTGGCCCTGAGCTTGCCCAAATCATTTCAATGAACCCAGACATCTTGTTGAAAAGCTTAGAGAACAAAATTATACCATCCATTGCTTTCCTTAAAGGTATTTTTCATACAGAAAGTGATGTCATAACTGTGCTTAAACATTCAAAGTGGGTTATTTATAAAGATCCACAAAAAAGGCTTGCACCCAACATTGCGCTCTTGAGAACTCATGGCGTACCGGATTCCAATATTTTGAAGCTACTACTACGAAATGCTAACACATTATTGATGGTTCGGTTCAGTGAGGTTGTCGAGGAAACTAAGAAAATGAAGTTTGACCCTTCAAAAAATAGATTTGTTCAAGCAATTCGTGTATTGTCAGGCTTGAGCAAATCATCCTGGGATGCAAAATGTGACGTTTTCAAGAGTTGGGGTTGGTCTGAAGAGGTCATACTCATGGCATTCAAACGGCAACCTTTCTTTATGAGCTTATCTGTGAAGAAGGTAATGAGCTCAATGGAGTTTCTAGTGAACAAGATGGGTTACGATCCGTTACTAGTTTCCAAGTGCCCACAGCTTCTAAACTTAAGTTTGGAGAACAGGATTATTCCAAGGTTATCAGTAATCCAAGTTTTAGTCTCAGATGGGATAATTGCAGAAGCTCACAACATCAGTGCTTTGTTGATAATGTCTGATAAGGACTTCATTAGGAAGTATATCACAAAATTTGAAGATAAATTTCCTGAACTTATTAGTATATACCACAGAAGACAAATGGTTAATGAAGCACCTGCATGCTGACAACGCATGTCTCAATGGTGGACTTAGTCTCAGACTGAATCAATATTTGAATGAAACGTTCCCTCAGCTCCGTAACGCAATAGTATTTATTTTGACTTCTGAGATGTCAAAGAGTTTTTTGTTTTGTCCAGGTGTGAAACATACTAGGAATAATGTGGTGGAATTTTGAGTATGGAACATAGTAAGGATGCTTGCATTGTTAATGATTTCAGCTGCGTTCTTGCCTCTGGTTGGTAAAAAATATGGGTTCTAAGTGCTTCGTTCTGCTGAAAGACCGATTATTCTCTATCAGCAAGTGTGGGTGTTAAGTGCTTCTTTCCTTCAATAGCTTTTCTTATCTATCTAATCTTTGAGTATTTGGTCTACACATGTTCTCATTGCGTATTTTCTGTTCACTCTGGAGTTATGGGAGTCGAGGACTTGTGTGCTGTTGAAAGAATACCTCCAAAACTTCCATGGGCATTATTGTATTCAGAGCATGCTGAGAGTTATTTATTCAAATTGCACTTTTATTTAAATATTTTCTTCGGTTTAGTGTCAAGCGTCAGCTTTGACTTTCTTTGGACAGTGGAAACCTATACGAGTCAACTTACCCAAGTTAAGCTTTCCTTCTCAGAAGCTAGAGGATTTTAATTTTGAGTGGTCTGGTGTTGTAGCACCAAATCTAGAATGACTAGAAGTTCATTCTCTCTTTTATTTTTCTGTTTTTAGATGGCCGCTTTCTCTGTTACGGCTCTTTATTAAGCAAAGCACTGGACTCGGGCATAGCATAAGCAAACCTAAAGGCCGAACGCACACGGCCTGAACAGTCTGAGGTTGACCTTTTTTGGTCAGCTCAGCAGTAAATGGAATCAGGCTGAATGCTGTTGATGAAACAGATCCCATCATGTGGAAACTACATACTATAGGCGCCTTTTGTTTGGAAACTGTGTTTGAAGCCTTCATGCTGTGTTAAAAGTTAAAACTAAACACGGTTGTTAAACGTGCTTTAGATGTCCAAATAGGCTCTGCTATGGATTGTTACAACTCAGGATATTAAAATGACAAAACACGCTTTAGGAAATGACCAAACTCCTAAAAAAGTCTTTCCAGTGAACAAGTTCACTCCAAGCTTTAGCCTTCAGGAACTGACCTTATAGGCAACAATTGTCCCGTCTACCATTGCATTGCCCAAAAGGAGGGATCAAGTTGTTACATGTTGTTAATGGTCTTTTTGGCTATTTCTGGGTAGTGAGTACTGTATCCGTGCCGTGCAGAACTGCCGATAAATGATGTTGTTGGATTTATCATGATAACAAACGACTCTGCCGATAAATGTTAAAAGCTCGCAGAATCAGCAACACATGGAATATGTGTGGAACTTTCAGGTATCCATCTTTGTTATTAGTAGAGCTGGCAATGGGTTGGATCAGTTCGGATATATTGCAATCCAGAACCATTCCGCTTTTTAGCAATGCAGATCTAGAACCGGACCGAACCTAAATGGATATTTGAGTTAGAAACCAAAACCGAACCGAAAACTTTTTTGATTCCGAATCCGATCCATTCCAAACCAATAACCTCGAACCGAAAACTTTTTTGATTCCGAATCCGATCCATTCCAAACCAATAACTTCAATTTGGACCGGATCTTTAGTAATTGAATCCTAATTTCCATTTATAAGTATATATTTTTTTGCTAAATATATACAAAAATCCAAAAGGCATAACTCATTGATTAAAGAAGAAAATTTTATTACTTAATCAATTTAGAACTCTATCAAAGAGTTACTGATCTCATTTAAAATAGGTTTGCCAAAAAAAAAAAACTATTGTTTATTATATTTTATAATGCTTACTGTCACATAAAAAATTTGGTCACGGTTCAATACATACTTAATCCATAACCAATCCAATAAGAAATTGGTTCTGATTTTCAAGACCCAGAACCGGTCTAAAATGCTAACTACCTATATCAGACCCATTTTTTTTGGTTCGGACCGGATCGGATATCGGTTCTTACCTGACCCCATTGCCAACCCTAGTTATCAGACGACATTTATACCAAAACGAAATTTGCGAACTGGTAGTTTTGGTAGCGCTAGCATATCGAATATCTGTCCGGCATTTTATCCCTCAAACCCTCAAAGGCTCAAATTTAATTGGCAATTTCAACGTTCCAGTTGGAGCGTTTTGAAGGTTATGAAACTGCAACTCAATATTGAAAACTGTGAGCTTTCTCTATCCTTAATTCTTTAGCAAACAAGTGAATGCGAGTTATTTTCTTTTTACGAGTATGTTTCGTTCTCTCTGTTCGAGAAGGCTAGATAGAGCAAAGGGGTTTTTCAATAGTGGAGATTCCGCAACTATATTATTGCGATATGCTGAAACCCCATTTCTTATTAGATCCATTTCTAGCAACCCCACACATGAAAACTCCTTCACTGTCTCTTACCTGGTCGATTCATGTGGACTGTCTCGAGAGAAAGCTGTTTCTGCATCCCAAAAAGTCCGATTTAAGACACCCACCAAACAAAATTTTGTCTTCACCTTGTTTAGAGAACATGATTTCCCAAACACCCACATCTCCAAAATCATCCAAAAGATGCCAAAACTACTTTCTTCTAAGGTCGATAAAACCCTTAAACCCAAACTCGACTTTTTCAACTCTATAGGTCTTTCTGGCCCTGACCTTGCCAATGTCATTTCAAGGGACCCAAACATATTGATGACAAGCTTAGAGAATAAAATTATGCCCAACGTTGCTCTCTTGAGAACTCTTGGTGTACCCGATTGCAATATTTGTAAGCTTTTACTGCTAAATGCTCGCACTTTTTATATTTGTAATAATTCATTTAATAAGAGTGTCGAGGAAGCTATGAAAAGGGAGTTCGACCCTTCAAAATATGTATTTGTTAGGGCAGTTCATGTATTGTCATGCTTGAGCAAATCTTCCTGGGAAGCAAAGTGTGAGATTTATAAGAGGTGGGGTTGGTCTGAGAAGGAGATAAATACTGCATTCAGACGTCAGCCTACGTGTATGGGGATATCCGAGAAGAATATAATGAGCACCATGGAATTTCTAGTGAACAAGACGGGTTATGATCCGCTACTAATTTCTAAGACCCCTGTGGTTCTATTATACAGTTTGGAGAAGAGGACTATTCCGAGGTTATCAGTAATAAGAGTTTTAATCTCAAATGGTATTGTTGTGGAAGATTACAAATTGGCTACTTTGTTATGTATTTCTGAGAAGAACTTTTTGAGGAAGTATGTCACCAAATTTGAAGGTACAGTTCCTGAGCTTTTCAGTGCATACCAAGGGAAGACAAATGGTTTGTGACCTTTTTGCTGCAGCATCAGATGACCTTACTGCGAGTTAGCTAGAGTTGTCTATCCGGTTGGAACCAATTCTGAGGATTTAGGTTAACCTTAAACAGTTGAGTTTAAACATTTGGGTGAAAACTGAAATTAAATTTTTTCCTTATCCTACCAACCTTTTAGAATGACATAAATTTCAAAGAGTTAGCAATTTTTTCATGGTTAAGTGAATCCAGTAATTTGCAGGTGATCCTGATTTATTTTATACGCCGGGATGGCTACATTCAGAAGTCTGGTAGTAGAGACAGGTACTTGCAAGAGCAGTACTGTAAACGAGCTTCATTCTTTTGTAAGAGGTGGAGAGAGAAAATGGCCAGCTGCTTTGAAAGACAAAGGAGGGGACCCTTTTGATCGGAAATAGTAGGAGATTGTTTCTGACGAGTCACAGAGGATTGCTGCAAATGTCTAAGGGCTCGTTAGCTGATATGAAAGTAACATTGGAGGAATTGGAGGAATCATTTATGCAGAAGGGCAGGGAACTCATTGAAGCTCGAAACATCATTAATTGCCTAGTTTAGGCGTGGAACTTACTAGGAATGACATGGTCAGATTTTTTTGGCTCTTCAGTCAAGCCTTTGATTGGTGCATTATGGATTAATTGTTCTGAATGTATGTGTCTGCCTGTCTGGTACTACGAAAGAATTTGGTCCTATAACTTCAGGAGAGCAAATGTTTCAGTGGTCTACCAAGAAGTGTTAGGCATTAAGGAATGATTATAGGCTTGCAAGATGATGCATGGAAGTGGCGTTGGATTCTTTGCGTGTTGTTCAAGCAATCATGAGAATGTAGGAACCTCCCTGCTTTTGTATGAATGTGTTAGAATCCATCTTTCAATTGGTGGCCTGCTGATTATCTAACCTCCCTGTACTTTAGTGAATGTAATAGTTCTAGACTTCTAGCTATGTATTGATGTTCGATCCTCCTTTTGATGAAAGAATTAGCAAAATTGTAACGGAGGATGGACTAGGTACTGTGCATCAAAGATTTATTAATGAAAGCTAGGATTGCCGTAAATCTGTAATCCCACTTAATCCTCTAAAAAAAAAATGCTTTAGCTAACAAAGACTTAATTAACTATCGAATACTTGGTCCTAGCCCTACATTTCCATCAGTTCCATGCCATGGGAATATGGGAGGGCTGATAATGCAGTATATGCGTGCTAGGCAATTAGCGGAGTCTACCAGTAGTGGACACAAGTCAAAATCCTCTCTAATTATGTTGACCTCGAAACATTGACAAATGGATATCAGCAGAGAGTTGATATTTCACGGCTCCAACCTCCTTGCAATTTTTTTTTTCTTCTTCGAGGGGTTTTAGCTTTGGGGAACGGCATGCAGTTTAAAATTTATAGGCTTGGTGAGCTTTCTCTATCCTTCACCTCTTTTTAAAACAAGTGAATGCTGTTTAGTTTTAGCAATGTTTCGTTTTGCCTGCAAAAGAGTATGTAATAGTAGTAGATCAAGGGGTTTTTTGTTTACTCAAGATTCAACAACAGTTTTGCGTTTTGTTGAAACCTCATTTTTCATCAGACCCATTTCTGCATGAGAACTCATTCACAGTTTCTTACCTCGTCAATTCATGTGGTTTGTCTCATGAGAAAGCTGTTTCTGCATCCAAAAAAGTCTATTTTGAAACCTCGACTAACCCAGATTCAGTCCTCACCTTGTTTAGAAACCATGATTTCCCAGACTACTATCATCTGATGCTGATAAAACCCTTAAACCCAAACTCGAGTATTTCAACTCTATAGGTCTTTCTGGCCTTGACCTTGTCAAATTCATTTTCAAGAAGCCTAGCACCTTGATGGTAAGCTTAGAGAATAGAATTATTCCTGTCATTTCTTTCCTCAAAGGTATCCTTCCTACAGAAAGTGATGTCCAAACTGTAATAAAACGCGGCGGATCGTGGGTTCTTAGTCAAGATCCACAAAAAGTTCTTGCGCTCTTGAGAACTCTTGGTGTACCCGATTGCAATATTTTTAAGCTATTAGTGTTAAATGCTCGCTCATTGTTGAGTAGTGATTCGTTTAATAGGAGCGTTGAGGAAACTAAGAAAAGGAAATTCAACCCTTCAAAATATGTATTTGTTAGGGCAGTTCATGTATTGTCATGCTTGAGCAAATCATCCTGGGAAGCACAGTGTGGCATCTATAAGAGGTGGGGTTGGTCTGAGAAGGAGATAAGCACAGCATTCAGACTACAACCTTCTTGTATGGGGTTATCTGAGAAGAACATAATGAGCACCATGGAATTTCTAGTGAACAAGGTGGGTCATGATCCGTTACTAATTTCTAAGACCCCTGTGTTTCTAAGACCCCTGTGGTTCTATTATACAGTTTGGAGAAGAGGACTATTCTGAGGTTATCAGTAATAAGAGTTTTAATCTCAAATGGTATTGTTGTGGAAGATTACAAATTGGCTACTCTGTTATGTATTTCTGAGAAGAACTTTTTGAGGAAGTATGTCACCAAATTTGACGGTAAAGTTCCTGAACTTTTGAGTGTCTACCAAGGGAAGAAAAATGGTTTGTGACCTTGTTGCTGCAGCGTCAGATGACCTTACTGCAAGTTAGCTGGAGTTCTCTATCCAAATAGAACCAATTGTATGGATTTGGATTAACCTTGAACAGTTGAATTTAAACGGTCGGGTAAAAACTGAAATTAAATTTCTCCCTTATCCTACAGATCTTTTATAATGACAGGAATTCCATAGAGTTAGCATTTTTCATGGCTGAGTAAATCCTAACAAAAATGTGCTGGTGATGCTGATTTCTTTTACAAGTTAGAATGGCTAGACTCTGAGTCTGGTAGTAGACTAGTAGAGACAAATACTTGCGAGAGCATTACTGCAAACAAAGGGAAAGTGGCCTGCTGCTTTGAAAGACAATATTTGTCCAAGTCAATGTAACTTAGATCGGAAGTAGTAGGAGAATGTTTCTGACGAGTCACAGAGGATTGCATAATTGTCTAGAGGGATCGTGAGCTGACATGAAAGTAACATGGGCAGAATTGGAGGAACCATTTATGCAGAAGTGCAGGGAATTCATTGAAGCTCGAAACATCATTAATTGCCTTGTTGAGGCGTGGAACTTACTAGGAAGGACATTGTTGGATTATTTGGCTTTTCAGTCAAGCCTTTGATTCGTGAAACGGTGGTGCTATGTTTTCCATTATGCTGGAAGATTGTTCAGCAAAAGTGGTTGGGGCTTCGGAGGTTTTAACTTTCAACAGCAGCTACATGCCCTTTTTTTTTTCTCCCTAGTTCTACCTCGTCTGTGATGGTGGTATTCAATACACATGTTTACTTATTGATTGGAGTCTAAACTTAGGGGGGTATGTTTGTGTATTTTCAAGGTTAATAGCAGCTGTTTTTAGCATAGAGCTTTTTAGTCAAAATGGTCACTGTGCTCAGGGAAAACAATACACTTTCCCAAAATATCATCTTTTGTTATTTTTGTAGCTCTTTAAGTTCATTAAAGAAAAAATTATTGATATGGGTATTGAACTATAGTGGATTTTACATTATGAGTACTGTATTATTTTTTTTGTAAAATAAGATACCGTTTATTTTAAATATTGCTAATATGGGTACTCCATATGTACGCTGTTAAGTATTTATACGTATTTGATGATTTGACAAAAAGAGAACTAATTTCAAAATTTGACCATTGTACAATTATAAAGCAAACACATTTTGACCGTTGCAAAATTAGTTGACTTTGTTTGCCAAATCATCAAATACGTATAAATATTTAACAACGTACATAACTAGTACCCATATTAGCATATTATCAATATTTGAAATATACGGTACTCTATTTTACAAAAATAATAATACAGTACCCATAATATAAAATCCATTATATTTTCGTCAATAATTTTTTATTCAATAAAATCCTTAATCCAGATTCCACCACAGAATTAAGTCGAATTCTATCGAACCAATCTGCGATACTTACCTAGATATGATTATCGTTAGTCAATGTCTGATGCCTGGTTCAAACGTCGACCTCTATATGGTGTTTCATGGAATAATTATTCTGGATGTGTGTGTTCCTGTCTCGTACTCTTGTATACTGGATCCTTGGAGAGGCATGTGGCATTCTCCCACGTCCCATCCCTTGCAGATTTTATATGATTACGCATGCTCAAAGAAAAAACATTCAACATATATACATATCCTAGACTCTTAGAGTAGGCATTTCACAACAATTTCATCCTTCTCAATATATTTTCTGTAGAGAAAAAGGGATTTTTTTTCTATTTCATGTCTAGAGCGCACTCGCTACCTCGGATGGGCTGCCTGACATCTTGTGACCAGTGTTTTAAGCGCAAGCCTCCGATGGGGCGACCCTCCAGTTGTTTTGGGGGCATCCTACACCTCGGTGGCGACTGCCCACCAATTCAGCCCGAAATTCAATTTGTTTGAAGCTTTTCCGAAATAGTATAAAAATAGGTTTTTCTAGAAAACCTAACTTTTCCAAAATCAAGAAAGAGAGATTATAAGAGAGCAATTCTTTGTGAGTTGAGTATTCATTCTTTGTGAGTGAATTGAGAGACTTGTAATCTGCACTCCGACATCTAGTAAAGCTTGGAACTCGCGGTGTGGACGTAGACAAATTGCCGAACCACGATATATCTCGTCTTGTGGTTTGTTCTTCTTTTACATTAATTGTTTTACTTTATATGCTTGTTATTTGATATTGAGAAGTGTTGGGATATTGCTTGGAGGGTGTTGAAGTCTTGTCTATTGAGAAGGATCGATCCTTGTGTTGGATTGATCCGTTTGTTGTGGGTAACGTTATTTCTGCAGTCATATATTCACAACAATTGGTATCAGAGCGTAGGTATACGACCTAGGATTTTGAGTTTAGTGCTCGAAATTTGTGTAGACAAGGTGTTCGATTAAATTCCGAGGTGAATTTTTTTTTTGGGTTATTGTGTGTAACTTGAAAGATGGCTCCCAAGATGTCAAACACAAGGTTTGAAGTAGAGAAGTTTAATGGGAAGAATAACTTTGGGATTTGGCAAGTCCAAGTAAAGGACATCCTCATCCAACAAGGTTTGCACAAGGCTTTAAAGAGGATTAAATCTAAGGCGGCGAGTATGAGTAATGATGATTGGGAAGAGTTCGATCTTCAGGCTTGTTCATCAATCCGGTTATGTCTTGCTAATGAGGTCATGTATAGTGTGATGGGAGAAAATACCGCCGCGGTATTTGGCTCAAACTAGAGTCTATGTATATGACCAAGCATGATTTAACAAGATGTACCTTAAGAAGCGTCTTTATCGGTACATGATGGTCGATGGTTCAACGATGCAAGAGCACGTTAGTGAGTTCCGTCGACGCGTCTAGCGGATTATTTGAATGTTGGTATGAAGATGGATGATGAGGATCAAAGCGACATGTTTAATATTCTCCTTGCCGAAAGCTATGAGCATCTAATGACTACATTCATGAACAGAGAAGTCGCCGATCTTGACGAAGTTCGAGTGCACTTCTTTCTTATGAGTTGATGAAGAAGACACGTGTAGAGAATAACATTGATGCAGTCGGGGGCTAGTGGCAAGAGGAAATTAAAGATGAACGTAATTATTCAAGTAATGAGAATTCTAGGTCCAAGTCAAAGAAGCCTTTAAAACATGTACAGTGCTACAATTGCAATGAAAATGGACATTACGCAAGTAATTGTCCTCACCCGAAGAAAGAGAACAAGAGAGATGGTCAGAAGAAAGGTAAGGCAAAAATTGAGGCAAATTATGCTTCAAGCTCTGAAGAGGATGAGTTCAGTCTCTGTGTGTCCACACAAGATTATATGGCCGAAAGGTGGATTCTTGATTCTGGATGTTCCTATCATATGTGCCCGAATAGAAAGTGGTTTACTTCTTATGAGAGCATTGGTGGTGGTTCCGTTTTAATGGGTAATGACGTTGCTTGTAAGACGGTAGGAATTGGAACTATACGGGTCAAGATGTATGATGGTGTAGTGAGGACTTTAACCGATGTGAGACATGTTCCTGAGCTAAAGAAAAGTCTTATTTCTCTTGGTACCTTGGACTCCAAAGGCCACAAGTTTGTGGGCGAAGGTGGAGTCCTAAATATTGTTAATGGTTCTTTAGTTGTTATGAAGGGTCCAAAATATGGAACCTTGTATACTCTGATAGGTAGTACGGTGATAGGCGATGTAGTAGTGGGTGCATGTAGTAATGATTCTGAGTGCACTAAGATATGACATATGTGTTTAGGGCATATGAGTGAAAAGGGTTTGTCTGAGTTGTGCAAGCGAGGGTTCTTGAAGAACTTAAAGAAGCCAAGTATGGGGTTCTGTGAGCATTGCGTTTATGGAAAGCAGTGCAGAGTCAAGTTCAAGTCAAGCAAGCACACGACAACAGGCATCCTTGACTATGTGCATACGGATGTTTGGGGACCCTCCAGGGTGGCTTCCAAGGGAGGTAACTGCTATTATGTCTCATTCATTGATGATCATACTCGCTATGTGTGGGTGTATATGATGAAATCGAAAGATGAAGTGTTTGCGACATTTAAGAAGTGGAAGGCAAGGGTTGAGAATCGCACGATAGGAAGGTAAAGACATTACAAATCGACAATGGTAATGCCGAGTATACCTATGGACCTTTCCAAGAGTTAAATGCGGCGAACAAGGAATTGCCGACATTGATACCGTCGAGGGGCACGCCACAATGAGAATGGAATGGCGAGAGGATGAATAGAACTTTGCTTGAAAGAGCAAGATGTTTATTGTCTAATGCCGTCTAGGCAAAGAGTATTAAGGCGGATGCACGATTATGTCCATGGCGTGTTACCCGTATAATAGGTCA
This sequence comes from Coptis chinensis, assembly GCF_015680905.1. Lineage (NCBI taxonomy): Eukaryota > Viridiplantae > Streptophyta > Magnoliopsida > Ranunculales > Ranunculaceae > Coptis > Coptis chinensis. Next base: position 76,102,849 of record NC_141463.1, on the reverse strand, counting down.
CCAGTACCAGCTATAGATTGCAGGACACCTTATGAGGTGTGGTCAGATAACCCAGCTGATTATAGTATTTTGCGAGTGTTTGGATCGACAGCTTACTACCATGTGAGGGACAACAAGCTAGATCCTAGAGCTAAGAAGGACATATTCTTAGGCTTCGCAAATGGGGTAAAGGGATATAGATTGTGGTGTCTAGAAGACCACAAGTTCCTGGTCAGCAGAGATGTTACCTTTGATGAGACTTCCGTGTTATCTTTCAGTAAGCCGGAAGTAGCTGGGCAGAATGGTGAGTCTATAGAAGTTCAAGCTACTGAGCTTGAGTTGTCTGATGCGCCAGATGACCGGTTAGATCATAATGAGGTACCAAATCATGGAACCACACAAAGAACAGAAGAAGAAGAGCAAGAGCATCCGCGAACTTGTAGTGGCCGACCCTAGGCCACGAGACAAGTTAAAGAAGTGCACAAGTATGGGCACGAAGCCGTGAAACACTATGGTCGTGGATTTAGTGGCATATGCAACCGAATATCGAAGATGATGAGCGGATAGTTTCAAGGAAGCCGTTAGAGATGCTCATTACGAGATTGGTTGGTAGCTATGCAAGCGAGATGGAATCTCTTGATAAAAATCACACATGGGACCTAGTTTTATTGCCAAAGGGCAAAAGGACTATCGGCAAAAAATGGGTGTTCGAAAGAAAGAGGTCCTTCCCCGAACCGACAAAGACGGGTACAAGGCAAGAGTGGTAGCAAAGGGTTTTTCACAGAAGGAAGGAGTCGACTACAATGAGGCATTTTCCCCGGTGGTCAAACATAGGTCCATTCGTGTGTTATTGAGTTTAGTTGCTCACTTCAACTTGGAGTTAGAGCAACTTGATATGAAAACTGCTTTCTTGCATGGGGACTTGGAAGAAGAGATCTATATGAGACAACCTGAAGGGTTTGTCGTTGATGAGAAAGAAGATTATGTATGCAAATTGAATCGGTCACTGTACGGGTTAAAGCAATCACCCAGGCAATGGTACAAGCGCTTTGACACATTCATGATGCAACATGAGTACACCCGGGTAAGTATGACCGCGTGGTCTACTTTTAGAAGGCTTCGTGATAATGACTTCATCTATCTCCTGCTTTATGTAGATGACATGCTTATTGCTTCCAAAAGCATGGTGGAAATAGACAAGTTAAAATCTCAACTTAGCTCTGAGTTTAAGATGAAAGACTTAGGTGGAGCCAAGAAGATACTGGGCATGGAGATTGACAGAGATAGAAAAAAGCGACGGATAGTTGTATCTCAGAAGAAATACCTTCAGAAAGTAATTTCTCAATTTGGTATGGAGAATGCAAAGTCGGTTTCTACACCTTTAGCTGGGCATTTTAGGCTTTTAGCTAAGTTCTCTCCTAGTTCGGTGGAGGAACAAAAGCATATGGCTAATGTTTCTTATGCAAGTGCCGTGGGCAGTTTGATGTTTGCTATGGTGTGCACACGCCCAGATATTTCACAGGCAGTTAGTGTTGTAAGTAGGTATATGGCAAATCTTGGGAAGCAGCATTGGGAGGCAGTGAAATGGGTACTAAGGTACTTGAAGGGTACCTTGGATGTGGGATTAGCTTATGGTGGAGGCACTTGTTATGTCAGTGGGTTTGTGGATTCTGATTATGCAGGTGATCTAGATAGACAACGATCGACTACTGGTTATGTGTTTATGATGCACGGTGCACCGGTTAGTTGGAGGTCTATGCTACAAAGCTGATTCTATCTACTACCGAGGCGTAGTATATGGCGCTGGCGAGAGGCGAAGAAAGAGGCACTATGGCTTCGAGGTCTTCTAGATGATATGGGTATTGAGCAGAACAATGTTGCTTTGTATTGTGATAGTCAGAGTGCTATTCATTTGGCGAAGAACCAAGTTCATCATGCTCGGACCAAGCATATTGATGTCCGTTATCACTTTATACGGGATGTCGTTGAGGATGATGATGTAGCACTTGAGAAAGTGGACACCCATGACAATCCTGCTGATATGTTGACGAAAGTTGTCACCGGAGTTAAGTTCCAACACTATTTGGACTTGCTCCAAATCTTACATGTTTGAAAGAGCCTTTTGTGGGCATGCCCCTTCGGGGCAGTTGACTGCGAGTCTTCCTTGTTGGATGTGTTCCTACTGGATGTGTTATTGCTGGATGTGTTCGGCTTGGTTTTATGTGTTCGGCTTGGTTTTATGTGTTAAAACCTCACCGAGGTGGAGAATGTAGAGAAAAAGGGATTTTTTTTCTCTTTCATGTCTAGAGCGCACCTGCGCCTCAGATGGGTGCGACCTGCACTGTGACCAGTGTTTTGAGCGCACCTGCGCCTCCGATGGGCGCGACCCTCCAGTGTTTTGGGCGCACCTACGCCTCCGATGGGCGCGACTTGCGCTCCACCAATTTCAGCCCGAAATTCACTGTTTCGGAAGCTTTTCTGAAATAGTATAAAAATAGGTTTTTTCTGTAGAAACCTAACTTTTCCAAAACCAAGAAAGAGAGAGATTATAAGAGAGCAATTCTTTGTGAGTTGAGTATTCATTCTTTGTGAGTGAATTGAGAGACTTGTAATATGTTACTCCGGACATCTAGTAAAGCTTGGAACTCGCAGTGTGGACGTAGACAAATTGCCAAACCACGATATATCTCGTCTTGTGGTTTGTTCTTCTTTTACATTAATTGTTTTACTTTATATGCTTGTTATTTGATATTGAGAAGTGTTGGGATATTGCTTGGAGGGTGTTGAAGTCTTGTCTATTGAGAAGGATCGATCCGTTTGTTGTGGGTAACGTTGTTTCCGCAGTCATATATTCACAACATTTTCTTTAATTATCAAAAGCTTGGTCCTAGTCCTATGCCCGACATCATTCCATTGTATGCAGTCAAACTTTGAATTCTGGATCTTCTCGCTCAAACTCTTCCATGCCATGGCATGGTCCATTGGTCCAATATCAATACATGCGTGCTAGTCAATTAGCTGTGTGGTACTGTAAAAGCATTCCCAATACAAGTCACTATGAGGGGAAATAGGGACTTGTCACCCTTATGGAGCCAAAAACCCTTGTCCAATGCAAAAGTGATAGGGTTGTCGTGGGCAAATATTGTTAACCCGATATTCCAGCCTATATATCGTGACTAATGAGAAATATCGATGTAAGGGTCGATATTTCCCAATTATAGTTTGTATGTTGCAGGTTTAAGCGGGAAAATGAGGAAGAGAAAGAGAAGGGACACGTGGCACAAGCTGATTGGACAAAACTGTACTTACAACACTATATAAAGACGGGAAAAGGAAGAAGTGATTCCATTCCAAAATCATTACACAAAATCTGTAAAACAAGAACAAGAGAGAGAGATATCTGTAACCGATATTATTCTTCAAAAACACTCATTTGTAGTTCAATTGAATCTTTGCTTTTCATATTGAGTTTCTTCATTCTATTTAGATTTAGTTAGTTTCTCTGATCACTACATTGGCGCCGTCTGGGTTCAAAGACAAAGATCGACTGTTTTGTTTTTCGTTTCTTTTTCTTTGATCGAATCCATTGATTGAAATAATGGTGGTAAAGAGAAACTGTTGGTAAGGTCAGGGAAGGATTAAGGATCAAGAAAGGACATTATTTTCTTAATTTCTTTGAAGTTTTGCAATCTATTGTGAAGGAGTTGGAAAGAGTTTGATAGGATTAGTGGAGAATAGAAATTTGGTTAAAGAAAGTAATCAAGATACCTCCAAAGCGTGCTACAGCAAGTAAAGCAATGATGGTGAATGAGGGAAGCACTTCTCAGGCTGTGTCTAAGAATAAGGATCGAAGATCAACAAGTAGAATGATAGAAGAAGTAGAGGAAATACAAGAAAAAGAAGTATCTCTGAAAGACTTGTTGAGAAGGATGAATGAGTTAGAAAAGCAAAATCAGATGTTAATGGCTGAGAATAAAGCAATAAGGGAGGAGAAGGAGAAGCGTGCTGAAGACGCTATATATGAGAAGGATAACGAGGAGTCGAGTTCTGGAACTCCAGTAGTACGAAAGAGTCATCTCGAGGAGAGGAGAAGGAGTCATGTTGAAGAAGTACAATCTGTAGCGAGGACGACATTGAAAGTGGTGCAAGAAGAAGAAGGTAAAACACTAGTCATAAAGGAAATGGTTCAGGAAATGATGTAGAAGCAATTAGGAGACCAGCTATTGGAAAAGGTCTCGGCGTCGATAAGAAAGCTGGCAGATGATGTTGGTAGAAATCCATTAAAAAAGGAAATAGAGAGGGCCTCGTTACCTCTGAAGTTCAAAAATCCAAAATTGAGCCAATATGAAGGAGCTACTGACCCCATGGACCATCTTTTTGGTTATTGATATCAGTTCTCGATATATCAGGGCACCGAATATTGGGATACTGTATTATGTCGATCATTTTTGTCAAGCTTGAAAGGGAAAGCATTAAAGTGGTTTTGCACAATTCTAGAGGGATCCATTTCATGCTTCAGAGAGATTGAAGAAAGGTTCCTCACTAATTACGGTCACTAGAGGGTGAGGCCAAAGCAGGTGTCAGCTTTATTCCAATTGAAGCAAGCGAAGAAGGAGTCATTAAAATATTTCTTAACAAGGTTTAAGGCTGAAACGCAGGCAGTAGAAAGATTGGATGAATCAGAAATGACAACTGTCATAGCTTTTCAAGCTGGGGTAATACCAAGATCTTATATGCATAAGTATCTGTTGAGGAAAGAGGTGAAAACATTGCAAGAGTTGTATGATAAGGTGGATAGCGATATCATAGTAGAGGAGGCAAAGGAAGATTTTGTGGTATGGCCGAAATATACTCTTAGGGAAATGAAAGGAAGGCCTTATTGTCAATTTCACAAGATCGAGAATCATGGGACTAATAGGTGTCTCCAATTATTAAAAGAAATAGACAGGCTAATGAAAGATGGGAAGCTGAGAGAGTTTCGTGCTGATGTTAGACCTGCGGAGACAGCGACCATAAGGGAGAAGCCATTGGGCGTAATAAACATGATTTACAAGGGGGAAATTCCTCAGATTTTTTTTTCGAGATAAGATAAGGAAGATCTCGACGGTCAAAGAAGTGCTCGAGGTCAATATCGAACCAGTACTTGTGAGTCAGCAGCTAATATCGGCTAGCATTCTTGGGGCAATCATGTTTGTACCGGAGGACTTGTCTAAGGTAATGTTGCCACATGATAATGTGTTGCTAATCACTTTGCGCATTTTGGGTTATGATGTACAGAAGATATTAGTGGACTGTGGTGTTCAGTTAATATTTTATTTTGGAAAGCGTTCAAAGGAATTGATCTCGATGAGTCATATTTAAAACCACCAAAGTTCAATTTATATGGTTTTAATGGAACTTCTACCAAACCTGCTAGAGAGATAAAATTGCCAGTTTGAGCTGGGCCTCAAACGGTGATGACGAAATTCGTGGTCATCAAGCACCAATCTGATCACAATGCCATATTGGGAAGGAAATGGTTACACAAAATGCGTGCTGTGCCTAGTACATTTTATCAAGTCCTCAAATTCCCAACTGTATATGGACTGCACGAGATCAGGGGTGATCAGTCCGAATAAAAAAAGTGTAATTTCCTCACAGTAAAGGGAATGATGAAAGGGAAAATCCAAGACACTGGGGGAGTCTTGGAAAATTCCGCTTAGTAGTTACAGCAAGCTTTACCTGCCGATACCAAAATGTAGATACAAGAGCAGGTAAAGTTCACTCAAGAGATGAACAAACATGAAGAACCACCATGGGAAAGAAAAACCATAGAGGCGGTGTAGAAGATTAATATCGGTATAGCAGAAAGTGAGCGTCATACGTTCATTGGTACATAAATGGCTGAAAGTATAAGAAAGGAGTTAGTGATATTCTTGAAAGAGAATCAAGATATTTTTGCATGGTTGATGTCGGATCTCATCGGTATCGATCCAGATATATGTTCGAATAAACTAAATATGGAAGAAAACGCAACTCTAGTGCATAAAAAACATAGAAAAATGAGGCCAATGTATAAAGAAGCTGTGCAAGTGGAGATATAAAAGATGTTAGATAATGGCATCATCAGAGAAGTTGAGCATTCTGAATGGGTAGCAAACATAGTGGTTGTGCCCAAGAAAGATGGTAGAGTTCGAATTTGTGTTGACTTTACCGATGTGAATAAAAAGTGTCAAAATGACCACTATCCCATGCCTAGAATTGATGAATTGGTCGATTGAACGGCTGGTTTCGAGTTGATCAGTTTTTGTGATGGTTATTCAGGATACTTTCAGATTCTAATGGCTATGATAGATCAATTAAAAACGGCATTCGTGGTCAATGGAGGAATATACTGCTTCATTAGAATGCCATTTGGATTGAAAAATGCGGGAGCCACTTACCAAAGGCTAGTGGAGAAGATGTTCAGGAAACTCATCAAACGTATTGTCGAGGTCTATATCGATGATATGGTCATCAAATCTATGAAAGCTGGAAATCACATAAAAGACCTCAACACTGTATTTAGAATATTGAGAGAGTTTAATATGAAGCTTAATCCTGAAAAATGTACAAAGGTTGATGGGGAGAATAGCGACGCTCAATAGATTCATATCCAGAACTTCTGATCACTGTAAGCCACTTTTTAAGTTGCTTAAAAAGAATGCCAAATTCTGTTGGAATGAGGAATGTGAAGAAGCATTTTCTGAATTAAAGAAATATCTGCAAGAAATGCCAACTTTTACAAAGCCAGATGAGGGAGAAAGTTTGCTTCTTTATTTGGCTGTACCAGATTTTGCAATAAGTTCTGTCCTCATGAAAGTAGAAAATGGATTGGAAAGACCAGTTTATTTTCAAAGTAAAACAATGCTTGAGGCTGAGACTCGATACTCGATGATAGAAAAGTATGCCTTGGCACTTTTATTCTCGTCTCAAAGATTGAAGCCATATTTTCAAGCGCATTCGGTGATCGTGATGATGAATCTCCCATTAAAGCAAACTCTGGCGAAAACTGCTAAGTCAGGAAGAATGTCTAAATGGTCTGTGCTAATAAATGAATTTGGAGTTGAGTATCGAAACCACGTATCAGAAAAGAGTCAGGTATTGACCGACTTCTTGGCTGATTTTCCATTTGAGGATGCTAGTTGGGGTATGGAAGGAGAAGAATTCACAATGCTGCAAAAGCCTGAAAATGTTATCGATGCAGACGATCCATGGGCGGGAACAAATGGTTGGAGACTATTTGTCGATGGATCCTCTAGAGGAAAGCGTGTGGCATCGGAGTGGTGTTGGTTACTCTTGAAAATCAAAGGCTCGAGATTGCAATAACATTGGGTTTCCATGCGTCCAATAATGAGGCTGAATATGAAGCCTTAATAGCTGGTCTCGAGATGGCTAAATCTCTCAATATAAAAGAGTTATCGATTTTTCGTGACTCGATGCTTGTGGTCAGCCAGATTAATGGGGGATACACGGCAAAATGTGAAAATATAGTTGATTATTTGAATTTTATAAAATCCAAGTTGAAGAATTCCAGTAAAATAAAACTGCAGCATCTCAATAGAAATGAGAATAGGCACGCGGATGCCTTAGCATATGTTGCAGCGATGCTGGAAAACACAGAGGGTCGTACTCTGCATATCGGAGTTCAAGAGAAGCCAAGCATCGACATTGACAACTCAGCAGTCATGGAAATTGATACACTGGGGGCGTCATGGATGGAATCATACATCTCATATTTAGCTGATGGGAAAGTAGTGGAGGACAAAAATGAGGCCAGAAGAATCAAGTCTGGCGCCCAAAGATATGTATTGGTTGATAATGAATTGTATCAAAAGAATCCTGGAGGTCCACATTTGAAATGCATATCGTATGAGGAAGCGCGCAGTTAATCATTGTTGAGCTTCACGAAGGCGAATGTGGAAATCACTCAACTGGTAGATCGTTGGCCAATAAAATCACGAGACATGGATATTTTTGGCCTCAAATGCGAAAGGACTGTCTTCGATATGCGAAAAAGTGTGTAAAGTGCCAAGTTCATGGGAAAGCCATACATGTTCCTGCTGAAGAGTTATATTGTGTCTCAAACCCATGGCCTTTTGCTCTGGATATTGTCGGTCCGCTTACACCAGGGAGAGGCAAAAGAAGGTTCATATTAGCAGTCACATATTATTTTACAAAATGGGTAGAAGCCATAGCTCTGCAGTATATCAAAGAAAAGGATGTCATAAATTTCCTTTTTGAACGAGTCATATGTCGATATGGATTGCCTTATGCTATTATATCAGATAATGGTCCGCAGTTCGAAGGAAGAAAGGTGAAAGCTTTCTTGGAATCTTACAAGGTTAAGCACTTCACATCTGCGCCATACTATGCTTAAGGTAACGGGCAAGCAGAGGCAACGAATAAGACCATTATGGATAATATCAAGAAAAAAATTAGAAGATAAGAAAGGTCTTTGGGTGGATGAGCTAAACAGTGTTTTATGGGCTTATAGAACAACACCTCGAACAGCTACAGGTGAATCACCTTTTACTTTGGCCACTACACCAGAAAAGGCGTTTATCAACGGTTATATCCGTTACTTATATTTTTACTAACGGTTATATCCGTTAGCTCTGGGGCGTCACTCTCACTTAAGCCAAATTTAGTAACGGATATAACCGTTACTGATAATAATTTTAGTAACGGTTATATCCGTTACTAAAATTCTTTGTAACAGATAACCAACAATTAATGGCCCGATTAAATTTGTCATTTCTAACGGATCCGTTAGTAATAGATGTGTTATTTACTAACTATTGTTTGTAACAGAAATATTTGTTAGTAATCTATAGCCAATAAACAAAAAAAAATACGAATTAAATTTCCTGGGTCAAATTGTTTCCCCTGCAGATTATTCTCTTATAGAGATATCACATACGACAAACTTGATCAACAAATGAATATCCAGAAACAAAACCACCAATCAATTAAACATCCTCAATTAAGTATTATTATGAGAACATAGTCACCAATCCAAATCCCAATTTACAAATCAAACTTACAAAGAATTGAATTCACCAAAACACGTGGGCTTCTTGCAAATCCCACCCCCCGCTTCTTTTGAGACACTAGGAAAGAGAGTCCTTACTCTACTCTTTGTTAGGGATGCCATCACATGACGTACAATTTCTGGAGCAAATGCATGTGGACTGCGTGTTTCAATTTGTTATCGGGTTCCAAGAGCCATATCTTCATATTCAGGTTTGTGAATGCACCCTTGGCATGCACAAGGTTCTGTATAATATATTCCAGCAACTAAAGCACCCACAATCACACTCACAAAAAAGAATCATTCAAAGGCATTAGGCGCCTAAATATCTGCATAAGGCACACAACAAAGAACGTGCAGAAAACTTACGCACAAGTTTATATGAACATCGTAATACAAACGAGAAAGAAGAAAAATCACAAAGCCATTACCCGATTTTATAGGCTGTAGGTCTACCCAGCCCAGTAACAGTTATCCATGAGTCTTCACAAAAAAAGAATCCGACCTCCAATAACAATTGCTACCTAAACCGTTTAAAAGAGGTATTAGATGCAGAAGTGGAAGGGGGAATTGTACATAGAGGATTTTGGAAGTACCTATACACCAAGGCGACAAGCAATTGCAACTTCACTAGAAATTAGCAAGGCCACCTAACAATGTAAGGAAGAAATATCACAATGCAAGTTATTTCAGTCTAGTGGAAGAAAAGTGATTATTTTTTTTCCTTTTTCAGTGTCTTACATGACACCAGGAGAGATGATAAAAAGGAGTAAAAGTAAAGGAGAGAGAATATGCTATTATGAAGCATCTCCTGACCTTCAAATTCCTTATCGTCTTTGACACCCGAAGCATTTGCATGAATATGAGGGTTCTTTGAGGTTTCCTCATTCTTTTCAAACAGTGCATGAGCAATCATTTGGTGTGCAACCATATATAGGTACATTCTGCGGCTTTGGTGCGACTGACTCTCTTATCCCTCCATTCTCTTAAAAAAAAGATCCGCTCACGAGCAGCAAGATAAGCTGCTTCTCTTTCCTCTAGCGTAGTCCCCAAAGATGTTGGATTATTCTTTGTGGCTTAAATAAAGAGAAAAGAAAAGAAAAAGTCAATCACACTGGTAACAAACTAAATTTTGTGAGAAAGATATCATAATCAGGAAAAGTAAGACATTAAAGTACACAATTATGACAATTCTTTAATCACTTATATAAATGGATGCATACAATTTCCAATCTATGTGTTTATACCATTCAGTCTATCAAAGATACAGTACGTTGTAGAACGAAGCTATAAGTTCTACGTAATGCTTGTAGCACATGAAAATGTGAAAAATGACAAACTTTTAATAAGTACGAAGTCAAGCTTCGTGGACATATATTAGGTCGAGTTCAATATTGTTATTTAAAACTACTGATACTAAGCACAAAGAGAAGTGGGAAATGCAGTACCTGGTAAAGCCTTTGTTCTCCTCAACAGTTGATGGGATGCAGCAGGAGACTGATGGTCTGCAATTCCAAACATGAACAAGAAACATTCAAGAAAAGTAATCTATGAACCAATGTTCCATTCGACTGTGGGATCAACATACATTGATGACTCAGGGGATCTCTCTAGGATTAAATGGCGGTCATCTCCTTCACCAATAGATTCATGAGCCAATCTAGTACCAAAAAAACTTCACGGAGTCACTAGAATGATCTTGTAGCAGAGACATATGGGTGAAACAAATATGATCGGCAGTATCAAATAATTATGCAAAAAGATTTAGAAATTTTAAATCTAGCTATAACTTTCAAATATAATTATGATATGAAAATGAAGAAAGAAGTTGGGCTGTAACATAAAAAAAACTTACCCGAAAATGTTCGCCAGGCGATGCAAAAGAAGGCGATTATACGAACTCATTGGTTTCAACTCCAAGATACCATCTAGACTGCAGTAAACAATGTGATTGTAACTGACACTTTCCTTGTAATGACGTAAATAAGTTGAGTCCATATTTACATGTTACAACTACATGAATTCTGAAGGTTTCACTATTTACGATCTCACACAACTCAAAAATGTGTATATCATAGTAATTTCAAAAGATGCCAGAGGAAATCATTGAGCAGACTTTAAAAACGAAAAAAACTTAATGGAAAGAAGACATAGCTGATTCAAATAAGATGGAAATACTATATTGCAAAAGAAGCATAACTAGGAGAAAATCTTTAAATTTAAAACCATAGGGAAAGAAATGGTATGTACCACAAAGCTAGAAAAGAAGACACATTCTTTTCTTCCAAAAGAGCAGCGTTCCAAACTGAAGATGTGGATGGAATATTGTTCCCCAAAAAGACTTAACTATTGGAGAAAAATCAAAAAAGCATTTGGAGATTTTGATATTGAACTTATGAAAAGTTATTCCATATGGAAGACACAACCCACTTAAGGTGATCATTTAGATGTACATTGCCATTAACATTAAATATATATTCCCATAAAAAAAACATTAAATATATTTGAAAAGCATCAAAGAATCACTTCACTGTTGAGAAGAAGATTTGTGTCAGGGCTTATCATTTGTGGTAAAAGAGATCTCAAGGGAAAGTTAGAAAAAGAAAGAAAGTTAAAATCTCTACCCAACAAAACGAAAGCAGTCCAGGTCCAGGGCTTCAATAGAATTTGGATATTTCTAGAACATCTCAATGGAGGAGAGACAGTGCATAACAAGTATGTTACAAGGAAATACTCATTTTATATTAAAATAAAAATAAAAATGATAGTTTCACACCATGTTATAATCTCATATCATAAATTTAGGTCAAACAATAAACAATGCAGGTAGAAGAATCAAGAAATAGGTTATCATCGCAAGCTAACAGAGCCTACATAGTTTACCTAGTATTGTTCTGAAGGAATTGACCATTTTGGTGTAAACTTTTTTTTTTCTCAACTTCATCATTTGATGCTTTGAATCTTTTCATGTAGAAAAATTGGAGAAAACATGGATACATAAGAGTAAATCCGCAGAGTTTTTTTGTACTTTGTTCAACAAATCAGACGTCACTTTCTCAAATTAAAGAGAGTTCAATAGGGAAGAATGTTATATTCATTACATTTTGTCCTAGTTCTAGAGACATTTAAGGAGGACCAAGCAAGCCATTGTTAGCAGCCTCTCGAAAAATTTATCGTAAAAAAGGGTAAGGCACATAGAAAAAATTCATTTTAGGCTAAAGATCATGAACTGTTAACAAGTACGAAAATAAATGGTTTAATCTAGAATCACATAAGTTTTACAGGTAAAGAAAAAAGAATATTTAAGTATGTTTTAAGTACTAATGGAATGAAGATATTAGACTTACTCCGCAGAATACTGAAAAAGATTGATCAAGAATAGTTTGATGTACTCTGACAACTTAGGACTGGCATCAGCAGCAATCCTTGCAACTTTCTTATTCATCTGACAAATCAGGAAACCGGAAATTAATGTTAAGGAAGCATATACTAGGAAGAGCGAGCACATACAAACTATGGAGATCAACATTACAGTGAACATTTTCGACAAGACAGTATACTCAAGCTCTTCTATGTAAGCGCTCATCAAGTTGAACAATGAAGACAATGACTGTTTGCAAGCCATAGACAGAGCAAATGAATCATCCAAAATGCCTGACAGAAAGAATAAAATGACTGAGTTTTTTTATACTGCAGAAGCTAGCCTGTCATAGTGAACAATCATCTTACAAAATCTATCCGTTGGAGAAAGGTGATTGGCTTATATTGCATGTCGGAGTCTGGCTGTAAGTTCATCATCATATTTTACTCTGTAGAAGCCTGTTTGGTCAACATTAAGCTTAATCCATTTTTGGTGGTTATTTGTAGCACTTGTAGAGCCCAGAAGATCCATCATTTCTATAGTTTCTGATTTTGTTTGTAAGAGAAATTTTTTACGAGCATTATATAAACCACAGCATACTATGATTGGGACAATCCATTGTCCATCTCCTTGGGCTCCACTTGTCAAGAATTGAGACTGCAATTTATTACAAAACAATCACAACAGTAATAAAGAGATGATTAAAAAAGAAATGCAGATAAGGTACACATAAAAGGTTAAGCACAAACAAAGTTACAAACAAATGGCATGCCAGAGTAAACATGCTTAATAGCAGCTACTCAGCAGACAAAGAAATCAAACTCGGACGACTGCAAGAGAGTAGGGATTTCCAAGTGAGGGAAGAAGAAGAGGACACACATTGCCGATTAAGTGTTTGTTGAGCTTGACAGTAGCAGGGTCCCGGCCGAAGTAACGAGAGATGAACCCCATGTCCACCTTCTCATCTTCCAACACCACTACTTCTTCTACACACTACTTCGACACAGACGGACACAACAACTTCACAAAGTAACAAGATTTATTATTTTCCAAGACTTATTAACAAAAATCCTAAACATGAAACCCAACACTTGAAAAACTGACTTCTGCAACAATAGCTCCTCAATTGAATTATCCAAAATCAAATTCCCAAACCGAGTGACAATAAGTAGAAAAAATTTCAAGTGAGGAAGAGAAATAACGGTGTACCTCCAATTTTAATCGAAGATCGAACTAGATGCGTCATCTTCATCTTCATGGGTGATATATTTGGAACCCTAGATTTGAATAACATGGAGAGAGTCGGGGTTTGAGAGAGTTCTAGTCGGGTAGAACAATTAATCCTTTATGTTTTTGCCTTTTATTTGCTAGAAAAATAATTAAAAAACAATTCAGAATATAAAAAGAAATAAACTAACGGATAACTTGATAATTAACAATTATATTCGTTAGTTACTTAGTTACGGATATATCCATTAGAAATCCAAAATATTGTCTGTTACAAATTGGCCCTTATGGTGTAGCCTATGGTATGGAGGCAGTAACTCCATTAGAAATGGTGGTATCGACATCCAGAACAAAGATGATAGAGAATGGTCAAAATAATGAAAGAATGGCTTCAGAAGTTCTCAATCTCAAGGGGACAAGGGATCAAGCAAGGCTAAAGCTCGACACCTATCATAGGCAGCTTAAAAAAGCTTTCAACAAGAAAGTAAGAGAAAGACATTTTCAGGAAGGTGACTTGGTATTGAAAGTAGTCGCTCAAGCTACTAAAGAAAAAGGGGCTGGCAAACTAGCAGCAAGCTGGGATGGGCCTTATATCATTCACAAGGTTGGAATCAATGGAGCTTATTACTTAAAAACGGCTGAAGGTGTAATATTACCAAAGCCTCAAAATGTAAGCAATTTGAAAGCATTTTATCAATAAAAAATATTTCAAGTATCATGATGTAATTTTTGTTATCAAGGTTATACATTCAATAAAGATATTGTCATTCTCGAAATCAATAGTTATAAATGTATAATAAATATTCGTATATCTAGAATTATATGATTGATAATAGGTCAAGCAAAAGCCTGGTGATCTGTAGATCTTCATTTCGGTACCAGGTCAAGAAAAATCCTGGTGATCTGTAGATCCTCATCTCGATACCAGGTCAATAAAATCCTGTTCTTGGTAGAAATTCAAGTTCAGGTCAATAAAATCCAGTTCTTGGTAGAAATGTCAAGTTCGGGTAGAAAAATCCTGGTGATCTGTAGATCCTCATCTCGATACCAGGTCAATAAAATCCTATTCTTTGCAGAAATGCAAGTTCAGGTCAATAAAATTCAGTTCTTGGCAGAAATGTCAAGTTCGGGTCAATAAAATCCAATTTTCGGATCAGAATCAAAATATTCAATTCCGGGCAGCAATGTGAGGTGAATTAATAAGGTATGTATTTGTAAGTGATATTTTAATACAAATGTTGATATCAAAATATATTTATATTCAAATATATGTTAAGTATCGATACTGCTTTTAGTTGGAGTGGTATCGAAACTCGTTTTTTATATTCAAATATATGTTCAGTATCAATACTGCTTTTAGTTAGAGTGGTATCGAAAATCGTTTTTATATTCAAATATATGTTCACTATCGATACTGCTTTTAGTTGGAGTGGTATCGAAACTCGTTTTTATATTCAAATATATGTTCAGTATCGATATTGGTTTTAGTTGGAGTGGTATCGAAACTCATTTTTTTATATTCAAATATATGTTAAGTATCGATACTGGTTTTAGTTGGAGTGGTATCAAAACTCGTTTTTTATATTCAAATATATGTTCCGTATCGATACTGCTTTTAGTTGGAGTGGTATCGAAACTCGTTTTTATATTCAAATATATATTCAGTATCGATATTGCTTTTAGTTGGAGTGGTATCGAAACTCATTTTTTATATTCAAATATATGTTCAGTATCGATACTAGTTTTAGTTGGAGTGGTATCGAAACTCGTTTTTTATATTCAAATATATGTTAAGTACCCATATGAAGTATCAATATTTTGTTGATTAGGAGTGGTATCGAAAATGAGATTATTTCCTGTTTAAGTATGATAAATATCATATGTGTTGCATACAAAATGAGATTATAAAAAGCAAAAAAATATATTTTCCATAATTCAAAAGGAGTGTTAAGCAGTTACAAGAGCAGTTGAACCAGCATCAATATTCAATATTTAACATCAAGATCATTTCCAAGAAATAGCCAGATCATTGTATCAATAGTACAATTACAAAGCTTTAAGACAAGGAAACTAGAGCTGGGTGGAGATCTCGTTAGGATTTGTATCAAGCTTTTTCGTCTCGAGAAGGGTATTGAGACCAGCTCAAACCTCTGGATCGTCCAAGCAGCTAGGAGTGCTAATGAAAGAATTAGGATTGAATAATGGGGTAGACATGTTGGCCTCGACAGTCCTAGCAGCATGGGTTGCAGAGTCCACAGCATCAATATCCAAATCCTGAGCAGCAATACTGGAGGGCACCTCGCTCTCGTCATCTGAATCAAGATTGGATTCTTTGATAAGAGCGGCAGGTAGATATGGTCTGAAGCTTTTCATGGTGTCCACACAGTATTGCATGTTATTAGCATAAGCAGCCACTTTGGAATGGGTTTTCTCCAGTTCAGCTTCCAGGTCAATTTTCTCAGCTGCCCTTTCAGCTTTTTCAGTAGCGAGGGAGGTTTTGGTTTGGGCAAGTTCTTTCTCCATAGCCTCAAAAGAGCTTTGCAGTTTCTGGTGCATCGCCTTGTGTTCAACAAAATATTTTTTCATCTCGACGACATGATCTTTCTGAGCTTTATCAAGGTCTTGTTGAAGATTTTCTTTGTCCTTCTTCAATTGTTGATTCTCCTCCCTATAACGGCAAAAACTAGCCATTTCGCTATCAAACTGTCCCACAACATCAATTTTAACCTGGGAGGGAGATATAGTTAATGAATATGGAATAAGTAAATTAAGGGAAGAGTAAAGGGACTGATAGATACTTACGTTTTCAATAGAAGAACAAAGAAGTTGGAATCGTTCATCTATGTTGATTTCAGTCATTGCTGACCTATCTCGAGGAAGTATAGCGTTCAGCACAAGAGCTTCTCCGAGACCTCGTATCGGAGGTTCAGCTAACAGGGAAGCAGTTTTGGGAACTTTGGTGTGATCTCGAAGGACAAGTTTCACCTCGAAATCACCACCTAAGGAAGAAGAATCAGAAGTAGTAGTCTTTGGATTTGATGGAATAGTTGAAGATTTGGAGGGCATATTTATAGGTGCGATGGTAATAGTTTTTGCAGTTTTGCTCGGTTTCGAGGCTGGTGGTGCGGGAATATGGCAAGGTTCTTTTCTTTTCTTTGAAAGAAGTCCGGTGTCGACATTCTTATCTTTGGAAGAAGTGGGAGCTTGGGAAGAACTGCCATCTGTTGGTTTTCCTTTAAGACACTTGTCTAGAGATTTAGATGATTTGACTGGAACTTGGGGAATACGAGATGTCATATCTGTGAACAATAAGCAGTGGTGATCAAACACATCGTTCAAAAGAGGATAATTATAGAAATCGGGAATCTCTTGTTTGATTTGAGGAAAAAGATCTTTAGTCATTTTAAAACCATTAAGCATATATTTAAAATAACATCGAGGAGTATTAGCAGGTAATTCAGTGGAATCAAAAGTTTTTCTTAATACTTTTTCAGAGGAACAAGGTTGTAAGGGACATGGAGTAGTTTTACATGGCATAATAGATTGGGGAGGTAAAGAATCTTGACCTCGAAGGATGGTACTTTTTAAGAAGTATAAGGGAGTGACATAGTTGTTGATATTTGGAAGATCGACTGTTAGTTTTGGATTGCCGTATTTATCAGCGCCAGTTCGAGCAGTGATTTCCTCATCAGTGCCTCTTAGAAGATCTGTTACTCTAGTGGATTCTCCAAGACTTTTCATCGAGGCTGGTTTTGGCACTAAAACAAAGTCGCAACGATAGACCAATCAGATAGCAGCTCCGAGATGGAGGAGGGATAGGATGTCGTAAAATAACGTACCTCTAGTGTTAAAGACAGGATGTATCAAGGATGGAACAACGATCGCAGTAGATGATTCCCATTGACCAGATATGACGATAGGGTATAATGGCCATCTGAAATCACTATCTCGATTTATCCTTATGATGCTTGCGCGGTTCATTCATTTTTTGGGGTAAAAATAACCACTGGGTTCTTTTATACCATGTTTGTTCTTCTCATTATGTTCAAGAAAGGAGTAGTGTTTTTGGATATCGATAAGACGAATTCTTTGGGATGGCCGGATATTGTGGGCAAGGTGAGAATTATAGAAATTACAAATGTACAACAATCTCCAAAAATTGCCTATGCCTTGGCCAGGAGAAATGGCCAGGTAGTTCAGCACTTCTCGATCGAGGTTAGATAGGAGAAGGCGCAAGCCAGCAGCTAGTTGCCCAACAGTAATAATGGTGGTTTTGAGTTCGCCACTTTGGCATCGAGTTCCTTTTGTACCTCCAGCGTAATGTCGAAGATGGATAGAGTCTTGTATTTGGTAGGCAACTCTAACTATGTCAAAGTTGGGTCTTTTTGGGAAGTAAGGGTTTAGACCACTACTCCATATGCTATGATCGTCCATAACTTCGCGATCAGAGTTAGATTCCACGGTCTCGAAGGGATGGCAAGCTAAGCCATCAGCCAGATACGTGGCACGCCATTCTGGTTCGTCAGTCTCGTTCCTTTGTGATGACGAGGCTGAAAAGGATGAGTTGATTCGAGTTGCAAATTCAATACTTTCGGTTGACATGTCGGTATCACTAGAAACAATAAATTTTTTATTAGAATTATATCTTTTATCTGAGCCACTATCGCTATATCTAGTATAAATATATAATATATTATTAATTAAACGCGTATCGAAGTCTCTTGGGGATAATGTCGAGTTTCGAGGTGAAGAACTGTGTGTCGATAGCATGCGTTCTTGACGTTGAAGCTAGGATTGTTTCAAGAGGGTGCGTTTAAAGTTAACACAAGTTTTTCTCCTAGCCATACTGTTAAAAATTATAATTCAAGGTCTAGTTAGTATAGAGATACACAAATAGCACGTTTAAGCTCAAAACCCTAATCCTAATTTTTAGTGATTTAGAAAGAGAAACAGGTTTAATTCATCAAGAAAATTAAAGACAACGACGAGTTTATTTTAGAAAATCATATATTAAGTGTTTATGTTGACTAACCTAACAAGTTTGCAGAAAGTTTTGATGATAGAGACAGCAGAACAATCCAAGTTGAAGCTTTTTCAGTTCGTTAATGGTGGTGGGGTTTGGAGTGTCTCAAGTTTTTGTGAATAAGTGAAGAGAGAGAAAGTGATTGGAAGCTTTTATATCTAATATTTCGTGATAATTGTTCATTTTTCAGAGGTAACCGCTTGATATTTTGAAATTTTGAATTTTGAAAATTTTAAATTTATGTTGGTTCTCGAAACATTCAAATTTTTCATGATCGAAATTTGAAAGTGTCGAAAGGGGGCGATGTCGTGGGAAAATATCGTCAACCTGATATTCCAGCCCATATATCGTGACAAATGAGAAATATCGATGTAAGGGTCGATATTTCGCAATTGTAGTTTGTATGTTGCAGGTCTAAGCGGGAAAAGAAGGAAGAGAAAGAGAAGGGACACGTGGCACAAGCTGATTGGACAAAGCTGTACTTACAACACTATATAAAGACTAGAAAAGGAAAAAATGATTCCATTCCAAAATCATTACACAAAATCTGTAAAACAAGAACAAGAGAGAGAGAAAAAGAGAGAGAGAACTATAACCGATATTATTCTTCAAAAACACTCATTTGTAGTTCAATTGAATCTTTGCTTTTTCATATTGAGTTTCTTCATTCTTATTAGATTTAGTTAGTTTCTCTGATCACTACAAGGGTAGCTTGTAACTTAGTGACAATGAAGATAGCACTTGCTACCGAGATTGTTACTGAGTTGTGAGCTTCGGACGGAACCTTTTTATTCCGTCTCGTGTGTTCTTTTGAAATTTTTTGTTTGTTTTTTTTTCCCCGGACAGAATGAACCACCATATTTTTCCGACTTTTTTTTGTTTTTTTTTTAAATTTCGGACAGGATGTTTCATTCCGGGCACGTTTTTTCAATTTTTACGTTTAGACGGAATACAACATTCCGTCCGAAGTTTATAGTCACCTCTGCATTGGGCAACCATTGACATCTTTTCACCATAAAGATAGCAAAGAGGAGAAATAGTCCTACGTGGAGGTGAAAAATTGTTTCTTGCATTGGGAATGCTCTAATAAACCATGAACCCCAAGTCAAAACCCTCTGTAATTATTGTCACAGCCCGAATTTCTAAACAATTGCAAAGTGAATATTTGAAATATAAATATCTCAAACATCACTCGGTTTAATTGTCTAAAAACCCAGGCTATGACGGGGTGGATACAACACCTGTCCAAAACCTAAAACCCACATCATACAAGAATCAACTTAAATTAAAATAATCCCAACAATTTTCCACCATCACTTTATTAAGCTATCTCCCGTCCAAACAAAACATAAAACAGACTTTCTGAATAATAGTCCTCACTACCATGTTCTCATGTCATGCAAAAAAATATAAACTACGTTATTACATCCTTTCAATAAGAATCAGACCTAATAAAAGAACTAACGGACTGCTCTAGGCAAGAATCCAAATCACACGCCGCGGTTCCACTGCCTTCCACCTATGTTCCCAAGAACACACCCATGTTACCAAAACAAAGCAAATATGGGTCAGCAAAATGGAATTTGCTGGTATGAGGAGACTAACCACATAAACATTTCCAATCTTTACTTATCCAACTAACACCTTAAATATATCAGAATATAATCATTCTCAGCTTGGAAGACAGGTAGTTCCGTCATTTCAACCGGCATAGTTTCTTCCCAAGTAAGACTCCCATCTTATTAACTCGTTATAATAACTTGTTTTGATAACTAAGTAATTGAACTAAAACTTACCGATATCCACTGCTGTATTAGGGTAGGACCACGTCCCTGCACAAAATATTATTAAGTCCTACTCTCCTGCAAAAGAAAGTTAGAAATCTTATGTAACATATGTAGATATCCTATAGGTATTCAAATGTAAGTCCAAACACACTCGTATAATCAAATCAATTTCTCTTATCAATTAATCAATTACTTTTCTTATACACCCACCCTTTAGTACCTACTCCACGATTTACACTCCACACATTTGCCAAATCACACATTCCCTGTGCCTCCTCTCCCAATCGAATACCACAATATCATAGCCCTCCTCGGGCATTCATACACATATTTCACACCTCTTTGGGCACAAAACTCAGGTCATTCATGGCACATTCAATGAATACCTTAGGTCATTCCCGCCACATTCAAGGAATACCTATCATATCACTAACGGGCTATTCATGGCACATTCAATGAATGCCCTAGGTCATTCCCGCCACATTCAAGGAATACCCAACCCTACATTCCCGTACTCTCAAGGAATACAACTAACCCGCAAGGCGAATACCTTAGTTCCTCTTTAGGGCAGTCCAAACAATTTGGTCATTCATGGCACATTCAATGAATACCCATATATAACGCTAACGGGCCATTTATGGCACATTCAATAAATGCCCACCTAACATATGACATCATCAGTCATAAAACTCAATTCCAAAACTTGAGGCGTGGAGAGTTCTAAAAGAGTGCGGTAAATTTTCTTTTTGGCATTATTGAACTTTATTGCATATATTATTTCAGAGAACGAAGGAATATCTTGATTCATGTATTTTTGGTTTACGCATTATTAATTTCATGGATGTATAAGTGTCATAACGTTGTGTATCATAAAAGACTGACATATCACAGAGTAGTAAATACACGTACACAAGTCTATTTAGAAAGGTCTTAGCCTAAAGTCAAGCATGCTAATAATCTTAGACCTATCCTTATAGACCGAATCATAATCTAAAGTAAAAGTCAAATTTGGGTCAACTGGTCAAAGTCAACCCTGGTCAACATTCAAAGTCAACCTGCCAATGGTCAACAGCAGTCAACTAGCGAGGTCAACAACAGTCAACCAGACCTAAACTCCTCTAACCCAAAAAGCCCAACTCCTAAGGCCCAAAGTCTAAACTTAAGTCCAAAAAAGAAAATTCAAAAATTAAACATTCAAGCCCACCCACGAAATTCGGGCCCAAGCCCAACAACAACAAAACACTGTTCATCTTCCTCTCTCACCCTTGTCCAGCGCATTCACCACCATTCAACCACCACCACCAGCCACCGCTAGCCACCACTAGTTAACCTAGCGGTTTGGTCCATTTTGCAAACCCTTACATACCTATACTCACAAATCGCGATTCCCAATCTTAGGCTAGGTCACCTCTTCCAGCGCCTCCACCACCACCGTAGAGCTCGCCGGACCACCACGTACTCACCTCTCCAACTAACCAAAATTAACCTACAACAAAACCCCTACTACTTTAATTCCTACCAAAAACCCAAATCATTGTTTATCAATTTCGTCCCTCACACTAGATCGACATTGACCTCCATTAATGCACCGGTTCCAAAGCTTCCCCTCACGCTCTCCAGCACCCACTCTATTCTTCACCATCCAACGACTAACAACCAAGTAAAATCCACCACAACCACCATTCAGTTCAATTATAACCACAACAATTAACATCACCACACAATCAACAAAAACACATCATTCAAACACAACAAAAAATATATAGGACGATTTGGTTCTGATGGCGACGCCCTTAACAACCGGCGTCAAGGCTTAGACAGTTTTAAATTCTCAAATTCATCAGAGTTTTACATACTATAGTACTGCTAAATTTTGTATCTAATAGCCGGCACCATTAACAGGGTTTACAATATCTCAAAATATGGAAACAATATTACTGATATGATTAGCATAAACAAATATTAAAAAATAAATATCTTCAGACTACTCACTGTTTATAAACCGAACAGTGAGAAAAAATCCCGAAAGACCGAAGTCGACTGTTGCGCGAAAGGACGATCTTCCTCGTTCAAAACCTTTTCTTCTTTCAGTAAAACTCTTTTTTTTTTTTTTTTCTAAAACTCTCGCTGTCTTTCCCTCAAAAACTCTACGTGAGAATATATATATTTTTTTTTTTTTTTTTTTTTCTAGTTTTTAAAACCTCACCGAAAAACAAGGGTTGAAACTTATCTACTTACTTACGGGATTTTTATCCCTAAGCTGATAGTTATCATATATCTGTTTTATCTATTTTATTATTATTATTATTATTATTATTATTATTATTATTATTAATTACTACTATTATTATAGGAAAAGCAAATAAAAGACAGGGTGTTATAATTATGTTGACCAAAATCCCAAAGTAACAATATGACGGGCGAGCTTATCTCGAAATAGGGTATTTTAGGTTTTGGTCCTCCTAAATAATTGGTATTTGGTGGTCCGCACTAATAGGCTTATTAGGTTTTGGTCCTCCTGACTAACAGTAACCAAGTTGACTGTTTGTTGGTTGTTGGTATTTTGTAAATACCCATCATACCCTTACGTGTGTGAGGCACGTGACTGTTAGTCAGGAGGACCAAAGCCTAATAAGTTGATTAATTAGTGCGGACCAAACCACAAATACAAATTATTTAGGATGACCAAAACCTAAAAGACCCAAAAAAAAAACGTGTCAAGATCTTCGTACTTCAAATTAACAATTATTGTGATATCAATAAGTCAATAGTGAT
The DNA here is from genome assembly GCF_015680905.1 of Coptis chinensis. Lineage (NCBI taxonomy): Eukaryota > Viridiplantae > Streptophyta > Magnoliopsida > Ranunculales > Ranunculaceae > Coptis > Coptis chinensis. Next base: position 76,079,645 of record NC_141463.1, on the reverse strand, counting down.
TTGGACCAAACCCCAAATATTGATGATTTAGGAGGACCAAAACCTAAAAGACCCTTCAATTTGGGACAATTCTCTTTATGCATAATCAATTATTACAAGGACTCACAGGTGATGTTGTCGGTATTTTGTGAAGGATGGTTATGCAGTTATCTTTCTACATCGACGGTGAATATTATTTCTTTCAAGTTTTTGAGTGTGGGTTAAGAAATTTTTGTGTTATTGTTTTTTTTAAATCTAATCGTACTTCATGATTTCTTTATATAATGGAACCTGACAGCCATAATGCATAAATTAACTTGATCTAAACCATTGTTATACAGACACTTGTATTATCACAATCTCAAAAATACGGCAGGAAAAAAGTGGGAAACTAAACTAGACTCTTCTAGTTTCTTTCGGGTATTTTTAGGTTTTAGTCCTTCTAAATAATCAATATTTGGGGTTTGGTCCGCATCACTAATCGACTTATTAGTATCACAATAACTGTTAATTTGAAGTATGGAGATCTTGACACGTGTTTTTTTTATGGGTCTTTTAGGTTTTGGTCCTCCTAAATAGTTGGTATTTGTGGTTTGGTCCGCGTTAATTGGCTTATTAGGTTTTGGTTCTCGTGACTAACAGTCACGTGCCTCACACACGTAAGGGTATGATGGGTATTTACAAAATACCAACAGCCAACAAATAGTCAACTTGGTTGGTTTACTATTAGTCAGGAGGACCAAAGCCTAATACAAATTATTTTTAGGAGGACCAAAGCCTAACCTCGAAATATTGAGAGTTGATATTTCATATTTCACGTGCAACCTCCTTGCAATTTTTCCGTGGAGGGGTTTGAGTTTTGAGTAAGCGGCAGCTACAACGACTGCAATTTAAAATTGCCCTCTTTTTTAAACAAGTGAATGCTCTTTAGTTTTAGCAATGTTTTGTTTTGCCTGGAAAAGAGTATGTACTAGTAGTAGCAGTAGATCAAAGGGGTTTTCGTTTTCGTTTACTCAATATTCAACAACAGTAGTGCATTTTGTTGAAACTCCATTTCTCATTAGACCTAGCAAACCCAAACATGAACATCCCTTCGCAGTCTCTTACCTCGTTGATTCATGTGGACTGTCTCATGAGAAAGCTGTTTCTGCATCCAAAAAAGTCCAATTCGAGACCTCCACCAAACCAGATTTAGTCCTCACCTTGTTTAGAGAACATAATTTCCCCAACACCCACATGCATCTCCAAAATAATTCAAGTGTCCTAATACTGCTCCTAGCCAAGGTCGATAAAACCCTTAACCCAAATTTGAGTTTTTCAAGTCTACAGGGGTGGCCCTGAGGACAGTCCACACAGGCGGGGTCGGGGGGGGGGGGAGGTTGGGGCCCCCAAATTTTGATCCAAAAAAGGGCCCCAAACTATAAGTCCATTTGACACATTTATAAATTTCACACACCATTACCATGTTCAACAGCTCAAGCTTCTTTAATAGCAGCATTACCAGCCATATAATCCACCTACAAATCTAATTTTTTTTAAGTTTTAATTTATCCGGTGTAAAATTAGGCCTCTGCTTTAGGAATTCGACTGGGCCCCGGTCAACTCAGGATCGCCCCTGCAAGTCTATTGGTCTTTCTGGTCCGGACCTTGCGGAGGTCATTTTAAGGGACCCAAAGATCTTGATGGATAGCTTAGAGAAGAAAATCATACCATCAATTGCTTTATTGAAAGGTATTGTTCACTCAGAAACCGATGTCAAAAGAATGATTAAACGCACAAGATGGATTCTTACCCAAGATCCACAAAAAACACTTGTACCCAGCATTGCGCTCCTACGAACTCATGGTGTACCAGATTCAAATATTTCAAAGCTGTTACTGTTAAGTGGTTGCTCATTTTTGAGGACAGACTCGTTTATTAAGAATGTCAAGGAAACTAAGAAAAGGGAGTTCGACCCTTCAAAAGTTGTATTTGTTATGGCAGTTCATGTATTGTCATGCTTGAGCAAATCATCCTGGGAAGCAAAGTGTGGCATCTATAAGAGGTGGGGTTGGTCTGAGAAGGAGATAAGCTCCGCATTCACACTACAACCTACTTGCATGGGGTTATCTGAGAAGAACATAATGAGCACCATGGAATTTCTAGTGAACAAGATGGGTTTTGATCCGCTACTAATTTCTAAGACCCCTGTGGTTCTATCATACAGTTTGGAGAAGAGGACTATTCCGAGGTTATCGGTAATACAAGTTTTAGTTTCAAATGGAATTGTGAAGGAAGATTACAAAATCATGACTCTGGTAAACATGTCTGAGAAGGACTTCTTGAGGAAGTACGTCACCGAATTTGAAGGTAAAGTTCCTGAGCTTTTGAGTGTATATCAAGGAAAGACAAATAGTTGATAATTTTGTTGCAGCATCAGATGATCTTAGTAAAATGTAACTTGAGAAACTAAAGGCGAATGTATATCCTTACAGTTGCTGCTACGTTACTTCTGTTTGTTCTTGGTGGATATGTTTTATGACCTGTTTCTGTGTTGGTGTTATTGGGAAATGTATAGATGCTTTGCCTCCCCAAAAGTTTATGTTCTTTCTGTGTCAACTTTCTGAAATTATTAGTGACTCCAGAGGTTTAGGAGAAGGCAAAGAGCTCAAATGAACTTGGGAATTCCTTCAAGGAAGATTGTATTGTATTGCATATTCCGATGGAGCCAGAGTCTAGAGATTCAACGGAATAGTAGATATGACATTCTATTGGAGATTGACAGAAAATTTATAGAACAATTACAAGCGCATCATCTTATGATGACAAAAAGTTATACAGAAAGTTGGCTGTGGTGATTATGGACCCCATCCCTTGAAGATTGGTTATTATAAAATTCTGATGGAGCTAACTGTATTCAAATAGTATCGAAAAACAGTAATAAGAAAGCAAGTAAAACTGTGCTCGGCACAATTTCCTTAAGACGAAAAACGCCGCCGATATGGTTGCTGCCAGCCTCAAGCGCACGTCTCCCAGGATACAACAATGGATGAGCGTGTCACCAGCCAATGACCTGCTCAGCATACTCCAGACGAGGTTTTTGATTTTAAGAGAGAGTTTGGTTTTATAGATCTGACACTCGCCACTCAAGGCGAGAGTCACGACTCCAGTTTTTAATGTGCGAGCAAAAAGCGTGATATAAACGGTCCACCCCCCCTGCGCGCGACGTGTGTGGGCACACGCGCACTAAGGTTTTCTGGAGCTCCCACCTCCCGAGAGCCCCCAAACCAAGGAGGCCTTGTGTGCGCGCGAGCACCTCCTTATATCTCTCTACACTATCTCCCCATAAGGACACAACCAATATAAACTTAAGAGTCTTAAGTTTAGTAACCAATGTGGGACTAAAGCCCCCCACATTAGAGTGTAGTAGATACAAAAGGTCATGGGTTCAAACCCATGAGGACACAAATTCCTTCACATTTCCAACAATCCCCCACATGAATGGAATTATTAAGAAACAGAAGAAAAGAAAAAACAAAAACAAGAATGTCTGGAGTATGAAGAAGTTATGAATGGGTCAAGGTGTCATCGACTTGAACCTTCGCTTTGGTGTTTGTCCATCGGGATTACTAGTTGACCAAAGACCTTAGTCTTGAACTGCTCAACATATATGTAAGCCAAGTCAACAGTAACACACATAACTTCAAAAACATCATAGAGTTCCCTCGGTTGTGCTCAGATAGCCATGAGCTTCCTGTGTTTCATGAGTGCTCTAGAGAACAAGCCTATAAGTTCTCATAGGAAGCGGCTTTACTTCCTCACTCATATAGGTGCCTCTATCGAGTGTAATCTTGTATCTTTACACCCCAATGGAAAAACCAGCTATAGAAAGCATTAAGAGTATTCACTCATCCTTTAAATGACACGAAGGTACTACTACATCATAGGGATGGGTACGAGTTTTCACTCTAGGTGTAGTACCCCCACAAATCACAATGATAACTTGTTTCCCCATTGAACCTTGATCCCGGGATCTCCATTCACGAAGGTTGGGTGTCGGTTATCGGTGATTTAATTAAATAGGCAATTAGTCTTTAATAGACTTTAGCCCCCCCCCTCGATGTACTAAAACCAAATTCTAGCCGGGCCTTTAGTTAAAGGATCAGCTAAATTTTCTTTTGACCTCACAAAGTCAATAGCTATGATCCCATCTCTTAACAACTGTCGCACAGTGTTATGTCTTCGACGAATATGTCGAGATTTCCCATTATAGGAAGTCAAATGTATACTAGGATCATATGGTGTTCTGGCAGGTACACAGTCAAATTGATTAAATCTTTTAAGCATTTTCTCTACATAATGAGATTGAGACAAAGTAATTCCATCAGAATTATACACTATCTTAATGCCAAGAATGACATTAGTGATACCCAAATCTTTCATGTCAAAATGCTTACTCAAAAAAGATTTAGTCTTATTGACGGTGTCTAAACTGGTTCCAATGATCAACATGTCATCCACATATAAACAGATAATTACACCAGATTGTTTCTCAAATTTACAATAAATGCATTTATCTGCCTCATTAATATTAAAACCATTAGAGATTAGCACACTATCAAATTTCTCATGCCACTGTTTAGGAGCTTGTTTGAGACCGTAAAGAGATTTCTTTAGCCTACAAACTTTTCTCTCAAGGCCTTCTAAAACAAACCCTTCTGGCTGATCCATATATATCTCCTCTTGTAATTCCCAATTTAGAAATGCCGTTTTGACATCCATTTGGTGAATTACGAGATTACGAGTAGAAGCAAAAGCTATTAACATCCTAATAGATGTAATCCTTGTCACAGGAGAGTAAGTATCAAAGAAATCAAACCCTTCTATCTGTTTATAGCCTTTTGCTACTAATCTCGCTTTATATTTATCAATGGATCCATCTGCCTTAAGTTTCTTTCTAAATAACCATTTATTCCCAATAGTTTTACAACCAGGGGGCAACTCAACCAGCTCCCAAGTGTTATTGGTTATAATGGACTCATATTCACTTAGAATGGCCTCCCTCCAAAAAATGGCATCAGAAGATGACATGGCCTCTAAATAAGTCTGAGGATCATCCTCTACCAAGAAAGTAAGGAAATCAGGTCCAAAAGAGGTGTTAGTCCTAGGTCTCTTGCTCCTCCTGAGTTCAATTTCATCTTCAGCAGAAGAATCTTCTCGAACTCTAGGAGCAAGTGTAGAAGAACTCGGAGTCCCCCCCGATCTCTCAATAAATGGGAATTTATCCTAAAAAAAGACAGCATCCCTAGACTCAATAATGGTATTATCATCAACAAATTTATTTTTAGATTTGAAAACTAAAACCCCAGAGGGCCGCTATTCCATGCATACCCAATAAAGACACAATCTACAGTTTTAGGGCCAAGTTTAGTCCTCTTGGGTGTTGGTATAGACACCTTAGCCAAACACCCCCACACTTTAAAGAATTTATAAGACGGTGTCCTATTTTTCCACATCTCATATGGAGTTTTATCTCATGTCTTTGAAAGGTATCTTATTCAGAATATAACAAAGTTAGCAAAGCCTCCCCCATAGGTTCATAGAAGCTCGAGCTATTGATCATTGAATTGATCATATCTTTGAGAGTCCTATTTTTCCTCTCTGCTATCCCATTGGATTGGGGAGCATAAGGGCAGATGGTCTCATGTACAATACCATTATTTTCACAAAATTTATTGAAAGGACCGAAATATTCACCTCCTCATCGGACCTAACTATTTTTATTTTCTTGTCTTACTGGTTCTCAACTTCAGTTTTAAAGGAAATAAATTTAGCTAAGCTATCATCCTTACTCTTAAGAAGATAAACATGACAGAAACGTGAAGCATCATCAATGAATGTAACAACGTATTTATTACCTCCCCTAGTCATGTAACCTTTAAGATCACATAAGTCAGTGTGAATCAATGCCAACAACTCAGTGTTTCTTTCTACCTTTTTAAAAGGTTTCCTAGCATATTTAGATTCTACACATACTTCACATCTCTTGTTTTCACAAATAGTATACTTGGATATGTTACCTAGATGCATCAGTTTTTTAATCGAAACATTATTAACGTGTCCAAGTCTACTATGCCACAGATCAAATGACTCAACCATATAAGAAGAAGTAGATGCTTTATTAAATTCAAAATCAGTTACATTGAGCTTAAACAAGCCTTCATCTAAATAACCTTTACCCACAAAGGTTCCCCCCTTAGTCAGAACAAATTTGTCTGACTCAAAGACAAGTTTGAACCCCTTCTTACTTAAAAAGAACCGAAAACCAGATTTTTCCTAATATCAGGAACATAAAGAACATCCTTCAAATTAAGAACACTTCCAGAAGTGAACTTCAAATTAACAGTCCCTTTTCCTTCAACTCTAGAAGCAGATGAGTTACCCATGAACAGACTTTCTCCTTCTCCCGAGGGAGTGAAGGACGAAATGCACTTTTGGTGCCACGGATGTGTTTGGTAGCCCGGTGTCTACCCACCATGTTACTCACCAAGTTAACCTCGGAACCACAGCAGAAAAATTACCATCCCGAACTACATTTGCTTGTGCCTTATCTTTCTTCCCATCATTCGGACCTTTTTGAATTTACAACGGGGCTATATGACCTCGTGATCCGCATTACATAGCAATGAATTTCAGGATTGTAAGGTTTCTTTTAAAGTGAGGTTGGGACTGTTTATTCTTGTTCGCATATGGTTTCTTTTTGACGGGGAATTTAGTTGATTTAGACTTAGAAGAACTAGCAGCGTTACCTTCAACCAGGTTAGCCTTAGCCTTCATTTATGAAGTCTCCACATTGATTTCAGCCTTCCTGTTATCCTCCTCGATCCGAAGGTTGACGATCAGATCTTCTAAGGTCATCTCTTTCTTCTTATGTTTGAGACTGTTTTTGTACTCCTTCCACGAGGAAGGGAGTTTCTCAATGATGGACGCAACCTGGAAACCTTTGCAGATTTTATAACCTTCCTGCAAAATCTCATGAATGATTATTTGCAGCTCCTCCACTTGAGAAACAACAGATTTCCCATCTTCCATCTTGAATTCCAGAAACTTTCCTACAAGAAACTTTTTAGAACCTGCATCTTCAGTAGCATACTTCTTATCAAGTAAACTCCACAATTCACGTAGCGATCGTACCCGCATAAAAAATAAACATCATACAAATCAAGGGAAAGACAATCAAGTATATAATTTCGACATAAATAATCCTTCTTTTCCCATCTCTCCACACCACCGAATCGACCGGGTTCATTTTCATTTTCATTGTAAATGGGTTTCTCAATCGAAATCCATTCAACCGGTTTCAGAGTAGTCGATAAAACCGCATTTTCATCTCGCGGTAATACTAAAATTTCTGCCATCAAAAATTTCAGGTTTGACAGACTTACCACTAGGTTTCTCCATCTTAGCAGTATTAAGAACAAACGAGCACAATACTAGATAATAACAGATCGTTATTAGACAATCGATTTTTCGTCTTAAGATTGTATTCAAATAGTATCGAAAAACAGTAATAAGAAAGCAAGTAAAACTTATCACTGAGGATTGTGCTCGGCACAATTTCCTTAAGACGAAAAACGCCGCCGGTATGGTTCTTTGCCCACCTCAAAGCGCCGCCTCTCGGGATACAACAATGGATGAGCGTGTCACCAGCCAATGACCTGCTCAGTAGAAACTCTCAGCATACTCCAGACGAGGTTTTTGATTTTAAGAGAGAGTTTGGTTTTATAGATCTGACACTTGCCACTCAAGGCAGAGTCCGCGACTCCGCTTTTAATGTGCGAGCAAAAGCGTGATATTGTTTTGACTCGAATCAATAAGGAAAGATTTTGAAACGGTTCTGAGTTGGAAAGAAGACCAAAAGATTCCACAAAACAAGTCCAATTACTTTCGCACCCACGCTTGAAGCCCAATTGGGTGGATTTGCACTTTTGCAGCGGCGGTGTGTGGGCACACGCCAAGACTAAGGTTTTCTGGAGCTCCCACCTCCCGAGCCCCCAAACCAAGGAGGCCTTGTGTGCGTCGCGAGCACCTCCTTATATCTCTCTACACTATCCCTCCATAACGACACAACCAATATAAACTTAAGAGTCTTAAGTTTAGTAACCAATAATGGGACTAAAGCCCCCACATTAGAGTGTAGTAGATACAAAAGGTCATGGGTTCAAACCCATGAGGACACAAATTCCTTCACATTTCCAACAATCCCCACATGAATGGAATTATTAAGAAACGAAAGAAAAGAAAAACAAAACAAGAATGTCCGGAGTATGAAGAAGTTATGAATGGGTGAAGGTGTCATCACGACTTGAACCTTCGGCTGGTGTTTGTCTGTCGGGATTACTAGTTGACCCGTGACCTTAGTCTTGAACTGTTCAACATATATGTAAGCCAAGTCAACGTGTAACACACATAACTTCAAAAACATCATAGAGTTCCCTCAGTTGTGCTCGTATAGCCATGAGCTTCCCAGGTTTCATGAGTGCTCTAGAGAACAAGCCTATAAGTTCTCATAGGAAGCGACTTTACTTCCTCACTCATATAGGTGCCTCTATCAGGAGTGTACTGTATCTTTACACCCCACTGGAAAAACCAGCTATAGAAAGCATTAAGAGTATTCACTCATCCTTTAAATGATACAGAAGGTACTACTACATCATAGGGATGGGTACAGAGTTTTCACTCTAGGTGTAGTACCCCCACAAATCACGCAGATATACTTCGGCAGACCTCTTGAAACTCTGAAAACATCTTCCTCTGTTCGGTGTCATTGAGCCGAACAGAAACATTACTGCATATGCCACAAACAGTGTCATATTTCATGCCATTTTGAGTTGCATACTTCTGCCCATGCTCTTGGGTGTCTCATGGTGAGGGACAACCCTAACAATCTCTCCCTCCTGAGCCATGAGGGGGGGTTTACTCTACGCATTCCCAAATCAACAGGAGGAGTGTGCAGTGCTACCAATCCGGTTGTAGCACAACAAGCATCAAACTCGCCCTTCGACAAAACTTTGGTCATCATATCCAATCCATTCTTATCCGTATGGATATTCTCAATGCACAATCGCTTCTCTTTAAGAATTTATCTAATCCAATGATAATGCACACATGTATATGCTTGGATCTAGAATAAAAACTCGGATTCTTGCTCAAATGGATGGAGCTCGGTTATCACAAAGAACCACAAACAGTTTATGTTTTATCCCTAGTTCATTTAAGAACCTCTTCATCCATAACATTTCTTTGCAACACTCAGTAGCTGCAATATACCTGGCTTATGTAGTGGAGAGGGCAACACACTTTTACAACTTTCATTACCAAGAAACTGCTCCTCCTGCAAATGTAAATAGATAACCGGAAGTGGACTTCATCGAGTCGACATCATCTGTTATATTTGCATCTGTGTAGCCTTCAAGTTAGGTCATACTTCCACCAAAACACAAACACATTTTGGAAGTTCCCTTTAGATATCTTAATATCCACTTAACACCTTCCCAATGCTCTTTACCCGGATTTGACAAAAATCGACTTACAACACCCACGACGAAAGCAATCTTTAAGTAATGTCTTACTTCCACCAAAATACAAACACACTTTGGAAGTTCCCTTTAGATATCTTAATATCCACTTAACACCTTCCCAATACTTTTTACTCGGATTTGACAGAAATCGGCTTACAACACCCACGACGAAAGCAATCTTTGGTATTGTACACACTATTGCATACATCAAACTGCCCACTGCGGATGCATAAGGAATCTTTTGCATTTCTTTCTTCTCATGCTCACCTTTCGAACACTTAGCTTTGGTCATGTGGAATTGGCCACCAAGTGGACAACTCACTGGCTTCGCTTGATCTATGTTGAATCTCTTCAACACCTTTTCAATATAGTTTTCTTGAGAAAACCATAATTTCCCACTCTTTCTGTCACGAGTGATCCGCATACCTAGTATTTGCTTTTCTTGACCCAAATCTTTCATCTCAAAGAACTTACACAAGCCTTTATTTAGTTTGGATATTTTGTTGATGTTTTGGCCAACTATCAACATATCATCTACATACAACAAGAGCACTATGAAATCGCCATATATAAACTTATTAACAAATACACAATGATCGGAAGTAGACTTCTTGTAGCCATGCTTCACCATAAATGACTCAAACTTTATGTACCAGTGTCTCAGTGCCTGCTTCAAGCCATACGAACTCTTTTTCACTTTGCATACCAAATGCTTCTTGCCTTTGACGTCAAAACCCTCTGGCTGGTCTATGTAGACAATTTTCTCAAGATCATCATGAAGAAAAGTTGTTTTGACATCTAGTTGCTCAACCTCTAGGTTCATACTTGTGGCCAAACCCAATACCATATTGATAGAAGTCATCTTAACTACTGGAGAGAAAATTTCATCAAAGTTAATTAATACCTTCCCTCTGACCGAATCCCTTCATAATAAGGCGATGTGGATTACTATCTTCATACTTGACTTTGAAAACCCACTTATTTTTTAGAACTTTTCTTCCTTTCGGTTTCTCAACTAAGTCGTAGGTGTGATTTTTATGCAAAGAACCCATCTCATCTTGCATGACCTTCAACCACTTCTCTTTGTCTGTACCTTCAAGAGTCTCTTGATAGTATATATGTTCTCCACTATCTAATAACAATACATATGTATGTGGTGGGTACCTTGTTGAAGCTTGTCTTTCTCTCTCGGATCTCCTCAACTCATCATCTGGTTGCTCAGGTGGTGGTTCATGCACATATTCTACATCTTCTATCTTAATAGGTTCAATTTCATCATGAACAATAATATCATCATCATGAGCCTCAAATCTATGGTTCTCGCTCTGCATTTTCAATGCCTTATATAACTCGTTCCATAGTAGGAACTTATGGTTATAAATCAACAAGATCATTAACAAAAACTTCTAGTTTTTCACCATTATCAAAATCCTCTATTGTCTGATTTTCCAAGAACACAACATCTCAACTTTAGATTACCTTTTTGTTGATCGGATCATAAAGTTTTCTCATCCTCATAACCCAGAAAAGTAATGCACTACTTGGCTTTGTCATCAAGCTTGGATCTTTCATCTTTGGGAATATGAACAAATGCTCTGCACCCAAATACCTTCAAGTATCCATAATCAACATCTCTGCATGACCATACTTTCTCTGGATAATCACTATTTAGAGGTTTCGAAGGTGATAGGTTGATCACATGTACGGCTGTGCGCATTACTTTTACCTAGTAACTTCTCAGTAACTTAGAATGAGACAACATGCATTTCATCTTCTCTACAATGGTACGGTTCCTCCTCTCGGCTATACCATTGCTTTGTGGTGTCTTGGGTACTATCTGCTAATGAAAAATCCCATGACTCTTGCAATACTCCTCAAACGACCTAATGTATTCTCCCCCATTGTTTGTACGGATACACTTTAATGGTTTCCTGATTTCTATTTCCACCATGCTATGAAAAATCTTGAACACACCAAGAACCTCATCCTTGGTCTTCAAACCATATGCCCATATCTTTCTTGGAGCATCATCAATGAAAGTCAAGAAGTATAAAGTTTTCCCGTGGGACTTCACTTTTATGGGACCACATAAATCCGAGTGTACTAGCTCAAGAACATTCTTTTCATTGTGAGAGGGGAATCTTTGGAAAGACACTTTATGTGCATTCTAACCACACAATGAGTAGATCTATTTAAATGCGTACCTTTGATGTTTGGCAATAACTTTCATGCCTTTCTCTCCCATATAACATAATCGCTTATGCCATAGATCAGTGGAAGCTTCTTCTTGTGTCGCATTACCCCGTTACCAAACAAGTTTCCATACCCCATTATCAAACGAGTTTTAGAAGCCATCGTCATCTAACTTCCCAGTGGAAATTAGGCTTAGCCAAATGTCAGGGACATGCCTTACATCCTTGAGTGTCAAGGTGTAGTCAACATTAGTTTCTACATGAATATCACCAGTGCCTATAATCTTTAATACTCCACTGTTACCCATATTTACCTCACTAAAATCACCATATTTGTAGGTAGTGAAGAAACTCCTGTGTGGTGTAACGTGATAGGATACTCCGATATCTACCATCCACTCTGTATCCTGACATGAGGTACTAACACAATACTCACCACAATTTGACACAATTCCTACAAGATCATCATCTGAAACTACTACGGTAGTATCTCAGCTTGTGCTTCCATTCCTCTTTACCATGTCTTCATGTACATAATTATTCTTCTCATCCCTCGCTAGTGTTATACACTCATATTTGAAGTGACCCTTGGTGACACAATAGTAACATTGTCTCTCTTTCTTGTGAGTTTTAGATTAAACCTTAGATTTGTTTATGTCATCACTTCTAGAATGAGGTGGTTTTCTACTTGCTGCTGCCTCTCCCCCACTGTTCTCTGACAAAGATCTCTGAGTGAGAGGAGCTACTCCATGTGCCCCTTCTTGTCTCTTCATTCAACAATGCCCCGCTAATCATTTTCATTGAAACGATTCCGTCCTTGGCGGCTTCACCAATAGAAACTGCCAAACTCTACCAACTATCAGGTAAAGAGTTCAATAGTAACAAAGCCTCAACTTCGTCACTCATGTCTATCTTCATCAAATGCAACTGATTGAAATGATGATATTCAGTACTTCATTAAAATGCTTAGACATTGAATAACCTTATTTGTACTTCGAGTTAGCAAACTTTTTAATGAGTAACACTTTGTTTCCTGCAGACTTCCTCTCATACAGGTCTTCCAATTTCTTCCACAAACCATAGGTTGTGGTTTCTTGGGATACATGGTGGAATACACTATCGTCAATCCACTTTGGAATGTACCCAATAGTTTTTCTATCAAGCTTCTTCCATTCGGCATCGACTACTGCATTCGGTTTTACTCCTTTATTCTTAAAAGGTTGTGCCAAGTCCTTGCAATAAAGCAAGTCTTCCATCTTGGCTTTCCAAATAGTGGAGTTACTTCTATTTAGACTAGTCATGCGAGTGTTTATAGAATTATCCATCTTCAACAAACTATTTCAACTCAAACTTTCTCTTAGGAATTTAATCACATACATTTCGAGCAAAGTTTGGAACAACAATCTTTGTGATTGATCTAACCACGACTCAGATACTAATTGTTGGGAAAAACGATACCAATCAATCCCCACTAAGATAACTTGCACTTGGACACTCTAACTCTAATAAAGGTCTAACTTTTCACTATCACCAATCAAACAAACCAACCCAACTTTCTAAGCAATCAACAACTATTACAAACAAGTAATAATAAAGCAAAGAAAGTAAAACATACCACAAGATACATAAGCGATATACGTGGTTCAGCCAATTGTGCCTATGTACACAAGAGCAAGATCTTATGAGAAAGGGGTAGAGAAAGATTACAATGCTTTTCTCTCTTGTCTCTCAAACTCACTAAAATCTATTTTCTCTCTCTTTATGATAAGAGCCCAAAATTGTAGTTTCAACCCCTTAATAATATTATATTTAGACAAATTATGTTTATAATAAATAAGTGTTAGTAATGTTTACGTATTTTTGTGTATTTCAGGTCTTGGAATCAATTATGTAAGAAATACATAACTTTTGTAAGAGAAATGAGTCAAATTGCTTGCTAGAGAAATTATATGATTAAAGCCTAAGTTTCAAGGAGAAAAAACCTTTTTAAAGCCAAGTCAAAGCTGAAAAGTCAAAGTCAACGCGGGTAAAAAAAGAGCAGAAAAGTCAACAGAACTTTCGCAGGCCGTATATTTGGACTCATACCTCGGAATTAGGCCTATTATATGTCAAAACGACCAGCTCGGAAAGAGATTTATAATGGTTCAAGCTTTGACCCAATTAGAGTAGTAAAAATGGACGAAAAAAGTGTTATAGTAAATTACCACAGAGAAACCCTTTTTGGACTTAAGTAATTAGGTTTTGGGCTTGATTTAGTAGCCTAAAACACAGCTCTAAAGCCCATGCACGAAATTGTAAACCTAACCTTCTCCTATATAAAGAGGGTTAAGGCTAAACAAAACTTGGCTACTCCCTTCTTTAGTTTAGTTGTAAATTAGGATTCTCTTTCTCTCTCTCTCTCTCTCTCTCTCTCTCTCTCTCTCTCTCTCTCTCTCCTTTATTTAGTTAATATAGTTTAAGTAATTAGGGTTTGTAATTGTAGCCTCCATAAAACCTCCATTAAAATACCTTCAAGTTATTATTATTATTCAATTCAATTGCTTCTCTTTCTATTATGTCTTCTTCTCATTCTTTTATTTATGATAGTCCCATGAATCAAGCTAAACTCCCATTAAAGGGAGTTTGGTGAAGTTTTGAGAGGACTTGATTTGTTAGTATAGATTTGTTGTTTAGGGTTTCAAGTTTAGGTTTTTCTTGACTTAGAGATAATAAGAGTTTAACCTAAACTAGAGAATAGTGAGTTTGCCATGAGAATGGGAACAAGCTTTCTCTCATACTAATTAGTTTATGACTAGAGATAGTATCAAATAATTAGAGGTCATTAAAGGTCTGGACTTTATATTTTAACCTTGTGTGAGACTATCTAGACTAGGGTTTTCTATACAAATCTATGTTAGCATGTTAAGAAATTAAAAAGTGGATTTCAATCTCTCTCTATTCTTCTCCATATTTTATTCAAGTCATATTCAATTGCTTTAATTAATTTAGTATAAGTTAAATTCATATATTTAGTTTCATAGTATAAATTCACATCCATAAATATTGCTATCACCATTGTTTTCTTGTGTTTGATTAGTTGAATTTGTTAAGTCTAGAGAGTTAAGAGTGGAATGATTCCATACTCTATATATTGCATGAATATATATGTGAGAGTAGGAAATAAATAATTGATAACGTAAGAATATGTTAGATAAATCTAGTTGTAAAGGAACCTTGAGTTTATACTTGACCTTCTTGCTTCTCCTGTACTTCATGATTTTCTAAACCCTCTTGATACAGAATCTTGAGTTTGTACTTGACCTTCCACCTTCCACCTTCCAATATTCCCCACCTTCCAATATTCCCCACCTTCCACATTTTCAAAGGAACCTTGAGTTTGTACTTGACTTTCTTGCTTCTCCTATGCTTCATGATTTTCTAAACCCTCTTGATACAAAAATAATACCCAAAGACAAGCCACCTGACACCTTTATTTTTAGATTTGAGACAGTTCATACTTACACCATAAATGAGTTTTGTGCTAAACCCACATTCTCATTTTTTCCATTCCATCCTTCTAAAACTTATCCATATCCTACGTATTTTCCACAACCATCCATTTTCTCACGTTCATTCACTTGGACACCCTTTCATTCAAAAAAGAAGAAGAAGGTGCATGCTCGGTTAGGTTCTAGATCCATCATAATTCACTCCCATTCCACTAAGCCACGTCATAGGAAATCTTGGTGCTTAATTCTGTTTGATGGTTCATTCCGTGTTAACTATTTATAGAAAGATCCACAATTATTTAGATTATTGATATATGGTAAACTGCATGTTAATACATATATATCACATTAAGTCTAGGGAATCTGACTTTAAAAGACCCATATAATTTTTTGTAACATACCACCTTTCTGGAGTATAGGCTACAAAATTTTTAAAACTTAAAAAGTGTTTTCAAATTTTGTTTGGGGGTGGCGTATTTTGGTATTTTATTTCAAATCTTTTTGCCACTCTTTGACTATCATGTTTACTCTAGTAGAGTCCATGTTAGTTAGTACGTAACAATTTAATTGTGTTTCATGTTATCATATCTTCTTTATAATATTTCTGTTACAGGTACTACCAATTTTTGCCAAGTTTTTATGGTAAATTTTTTCCTTATCTCTTTACACTTTGAGGATAAAGCGTTCGATTGTTTAGGGGTGTGATAGAAACATTTGAAAAAATTAGGCACTTTTAGGATGTAAATTACACACTTTTCTTTATAAAATATTAAAAATCATAAAAGTTAGTTAGTTACATAATTTAATTGTGCTATTGAATTATTTCATGAACCCCCTTCTCCCAAATTGTTTGGGGGGTGGCATATTTAATTTTAGCACATTGTACATTCACGTATTAAAATTGCATGTATAAATATCGAAATATAGAATCCATAGGCCTTGTTGATTTTATTGGGATTCATAATGTAATTAGGTACCTTAATTTCGTGAAATTCACAATTTCACGGAATTTCAGAAGCTAATCCGATAGGAGCCACGATAGGTGCATGTTTGATTTGTGAACGTATGGTATTCTTTTATTTTTGTTAGAGTCTGCTTATGTCCCAAGCACTATTTATTATTTCATGTTATCCTTATAACAGGAGGAACTCATATAGGAGTTGTGTATGTTTTTTTTTTTTTTTTTTTTTTTTTATATATATATATATTTAGTATAGATTAACCTTCTTTTTCAAGTGCTCCCATTTACAAGCACGTTTCTATGGTACTCTCTATCCTTTATTTTCATTCCATACTTTGGAGACAAAACATGATTCTGTTTGGGGGTGGTATAAAAACACATTGTAAATCGTTAAGCACATATTAAGTTGTATATTACATATTCTTTGTCTTATATATATATATATATATATATATATATATATATATATATATAATTAAAATATAGTTTATGTTATGCACTTAGTGATAATGGTATTGTTCCCTTCTCCATGATGATATTAGTCTAGAAATTTTATGTAGTACTTGAATTAGGATTTAATTTTTGAAACTTAGATTAATATATAGGTAATAGTCATTGCATCTTTTCATGAACATATTGCATGAGCATCTATGATTGTATTTGACAATATTTTTCTGAGACTTAGGTTAGAGTACTTAATACATATCCTGTGAACATCTAGCCAAAAAACTCATATGAATTAATATCTGAGTGATGACACAAGGGAGAAGTCAATTCTGAGTAGAGAAATCACACATCCTTAATCACCATACTATATATCATAAGCAAGAATTTAGGCCCTCTTTGGACCAATATAGCTAGAAATTCACACTTATATAAAATTTATTATCCGTTAGTTACCCCACTGAGCCTTTCCACAAACCAAAAATCCTTTACCCAATAAAACAAAATAAAAAATAAAATCATCTTACCTATCTAGATAAGTCTGAGAAATAGGATGAGTGAAGAAAAGAGAAGAGAAAAACTTGTGTTTACAAAAATTAGTTAGTTGCTTCAGAAAAGAAAAAGAAAAGAAAGTTTCCATCCAAAGAAAAGAAAAGAAAAAGAAAATAAAAATAGAAATAAAATAAAAACTCCAAAAAAATAGAATAAAAGGAGTAAAAAAGCAAAAATAAAAAGGTTAAGGATGGAAACAAAGTGTAGAAGCAAAATAAGAACAAGGTTTTCTCTAGTTACATAATATGAAGACCCTATTTTCTCAGATTTGTCTTTTTGAATATCCATTTCCTTCATTCTTTAACCAATACCTATGCTTCGTATCACCTAATAAAGACCTCTAGCTCAATTAGGAATAGGTTGGTGTGATAGTAAGTGGTAGGTGTGATAGTAAGTGGTAGGTGTGTTTGATTGACCTCGACTTCCTTAGATTGTCATTGAGATTGTGAGGAAACGTGTGCCTACTACACACTGGAGTTAGCAAACTTGAGTGGAAAAATCAGAGTGTTATATGTTTTGACACATTCCTTGTGAGAACCTACTTAGGCACACTACCCAAAAGTTTCAGAAAAAGACCTGCCACTGCATTTCATATCATAGTTCATTATATAGTTGTTTATCTTAAGATGATTTGATTATTATACATGTATTAATTTAGGAGTTAGATTGATGATCCGGCCTTGTTTAAATGCTAGTTAGATGTATAGATATCTGAGATAAATTAGGGGACAACTACTTTTATTTCTTAGTCGTTGTAGTATAAATGAAGTTTGTGAGTACCTTCTCTAAAAAACCCTCACGAGGCTATAATTCGTCCACTAGGGAATTCTTAGTGGTTTAAGGCCTTATTGCATAACGTCAATGTAGTCGCACTCAGCGAAACAAGAGTAGTTAGGAATACATTTTTGGCCACTTATTTTAATTTCACATATTTGCTTGGGGACAAGCAAAATGCTGTTTGGGGGTGGTTTGATAAGAGCCTAAAACTGTAGTTTCAACCCCTTAATAGTATTATATTTAGGACAATTATGTTTATAATAAATAAGAGTTAGTAATGTTTACGTGTTTCCTTTGTGAGTAAAGGACTACAATCTGGTGATTTCAGTCTTGTTGTAATTAAGGGGAGTCCCAAATATTTCAAAGCAGCTCTCTCGGGGAATTGTAGTATCCCTCAATCTCTCGTGCATGTCTTTGTCATCCACCGAAGAAAATATATCTGGCTTTTTTGAACATTCACTTCTAATCCAGTGCAATCTTTGAATGTATTCAGATTCTCTTTTAGCTTTGTGGCTGTTTGAACATCCCCCTGCATGAAGGCCATCAAGTCATCTGCAAAGGACAAATGAGTTATAACTGGATTTTTACATTTGTGATGAAGCTTATACTCATTTGTTTTTTAGTATAGTGCATGATTTCCGAGAACAAATCCATCACAAGGACAAACAAGTATGGGGACAAAGGGTCCCCTTTTATTATATCCCACTTTTCCTTGAAATACCCGTATGGTGCCCCATTGATCATGATTGAATAATGAGCTGATTCCACACACACTTTAACCCACTCGGTGAATCTCCTAGGCATCCCAACTCTATCCATAGCTTAATTCAATAGCTTCCCATCTCACTTTATAATCAAAGGCCTTCTTGATGTCCACTTTGATACAAACATCTTGGTGGTTTCGCATCCCTATGATAGTTATGCATGAGTTAGTGGGACAACAAGATGTTATCTTGGATGCTCCTCAGTGTAATGAATCTTGTTGGTTCTTATTTATCACCTTCGGCATTATCTTCTTCAATCTTCTTGTCATCACTTTTGTAATACACTTGTATACCACTCCACAACACGCTTATTGGTCTATACTCCCCAGTTGGATGGACTATGTACTTTTGGTATGAGTGTGGACGCAAGTTGCATTAACTTCTTGAAGGAAATGACTGAGAGGTAAAAGAAATTCTGTATTGCCTTTATGAAGTCATCACCTATAATTCTCCATGTACACTTGAAAAAGAGTGCTGAAAATCCATCACTTCCCGGCTTTTTCATTCCCTATGGCTGCCAAAGCTTCTATTATCTCGTCTCACGGTGATCCGCCTTTGTAAATCTGCATGGTCGACTTCATTTTATGGTCCGCGCATTGGCCCAATCTCTTGAAATACCGATAGGTTAATCTCGCCATCCGATTGCGGGTCGTACAAATCCTTGTAATATCTCACACATTCATCTCCAATATCATTGAAATCTTGCATGATGTTACCGCTCGCTTTATCAAGCAAGTGATCTTGTTTACCACTCTTGAAGCTTGGACCGATCTAAAGAAGTAGGTGGTATTGCTGTCACCCACAAATATACGATTACTGATCGCGGGACTTCGTTTGTAGAATCCCTCCTCCTCATTCTCTGCATGAACATAATGTTTAAGTGCTTCTTTTTCCTTTGTAATCAAATCTACGCTCGAGGAATCGATTTGTAATTCTGTTTGGATACCGTCGAATCACGAGTGGAAAGGAAAGGCATTGTCATATCTTGGGGAGACTACAGATTAGTTAAATATAAGCGGTCCTTAACAACCTCGGTTATTATTTGGTTTGCATCGTTTATTATGCCGCTTGAAGATCATTGATGATATAAATAGGTTGTGTAGGAATTTTTATGGACGGGGCTCGATCACACCAATCACATGCTTTGATTGGATGGGAGGAGTTGTTTTACCCATATGAGGAGGGAGGGTACTGAGGAATCCGCAATGGTGAATCAAAGCGGCCAACATGAAACACATCCGAAAGTACTAACAAAGGCCGATACACTATGGGTGGACTGGATACACAGAAACTTGATCAAAGGTAGGAATTTCTGGCAACTAAAGATTCCAAGTGACTGTTCTTGGAGCTGGCGAAATCTTTTAAAAGAGAGGAAAGAAGCAGCTCAGGTGGCTATACACCAAATAGGAGACGGAAGTAACACCAACTTCTGGCTTGATCCATGGCATCCGAGTGGAATTTTGAAAGATAAGTTCCCACAAGTATTTACTTACAACTCCACATGTCACATAAATGCAAAGGTTTCTGAATTTATAGTACAAGGAGAATGGCACTTTCCTGATCGAATTAAGGTTCACATAAGAGAGATAGTGGAAGAGATCGACTATGGAACAGAAATAATGGGAGGAACAAAGATAAGTTAGTATGGACTTGCATCAACTCATGGAGACTACACTGACCGCTGAGACACTTATGAAGGAACCAGAGGGACAAAACAACTAGTGCCTTGGCATCACCGGTATGGTTTTCAAATCGAATCCCAAGACACCTCGTTCATCAGATTTGGATGGCGATTAAAGGAGGACTCAAAACACTAGAGAAGATGAAAGAATGGAATAAAGTCACTACTGAAATACATGTATATTGTCTTTGGAAGGAAGTGGAGACGCAATGAAACATCTCTTTCATTATTGTGATTACTCTAAGGAGGTTTGGCAGTGATCTTGGACAAAATGGGATACAATAGAACACAAAAGGCAAGCACATGGCAAAAAATCAGAAATCGAATGGGTACAGAGCAAGGCAGTGGGTAAAGGGGCGAAACAAGACGAATGATGATTAGGATGGAATGGGTTCATATATTGGATTTGGAGAACACGAAATGAAAATTTTTTGAAAATAAACGATTAAAAGCACGCATTTCGGGTGGCTTTGTAGAATTCTGAATGATGTCGAACAAAGTTAGAAGCAATGGATATAAGGATGGAAGAGGGATCCGAGCAACAAATTGTTCAGAGAAAGGTGGAATGTAGATGTGGTATCGACAAAGTGAGGAAGACGGCAATCATGTAGGCTGGGAAAAAGGATCGACGAAATTTTCTTTTGACTCTAAACTTAAACACGACCCATAATTACTTAATGGGTCTTTGGCGGGGATGGGCAATTATAAGAAATGATCGGGGTCAAGTCACAATAGCGAGTAAGGGAAGGTCCAACAAAGCGGACCATTGCCTTAATAGAGCTTCCTCAAGGCGTCGAAAAAGGGATCAAAATGGCTATTTCAAGGGGGAATCGAAACTTCGAGTCTGACGGATTCAAAGAAATGTAATCTCTTTTTTCAAAAATGAAATCGTTACCCATGGCAAGCGAACAGATGATGAGGAGCATTACCCAAATGAGAGAGAAACTAGAGAAGTTCACTATTACTCATGTATATCGAGAAGCTAACAAACTTGCAGATGCATTGGCAAGTAATGTTCCTACGGTTAGCTATGTAGAATTAGTTCCTAGCTCCTTTTCCCTAGGATGTAAAGAAAATCATATATGATGATGTCAAAGGCAAACTCTATATCCGATTGTAACAAGCTTATTAATCTTTTATTAATGAAAAGGGGTAGGGGACCTCTATAACAACCTCGCTTGCCCATAAAAAAAAAAAAAAATGTTTACGTGTTTTTGTGTATTTCAGGTCTTGGAATCAATTATGTGAAGAAATACGTCACTTTTGCAAGAGAAAGAAGTCAAATTGATTTCTAGAGAAATTATATGATTAAAGCCCAAGTTTCAAGGAGAAAAAACCTTTTTAAAGCCTAGTCAAGGCTGAAAAGTCAAAGTAAACGCGGGTAGAAAAAGAGAAAAAAGTCAACAGAACTTCCGTAGGTTGTATCTTTAGACTCAGACCTCAGAATTGGGCCTATTATATGTCAAAACGACCAGCTTGGAAAGAGATTTCTAATGGTCTATGTATTAATCCAATCAGAGTAGGAAAAGTGAATGAAAATGGTATTGAAATAAATTCCCATAGAGAAATTGTAAACCTTTTTTGGACTTAAGTAATTGGGTTTTGGGCTTGATTTAGTAGACCAAAACACAGCTCCAAAGTCTATGCACGAAATTGTAAACTCCTATATAAAGAGGGTTAAGGCTAAACAAAACTTGGTTACTCCCCCTTTTAGTTTAGTTGTAAATCAGGGTTCTATCTTTTTTTCTCCCATTTCTTTAGTTTAGTATAGTTTAAGTAATTAGGGTTTATAATTTTAGCCTCCATAAAACCTCCATTAAATACCTTCAAGTTATTATTATTATTCAATTCAATTGATTCTCCTTTTATTATGTCTTCTTTTCATTCTTTTGTTCATGATAGTCCCATGAATCAAAGCTAAACTCCCATTAAAGGGAGTTTGAATGAAGCTTTGAGAGGATTTGATTTGTTAGTATAGATTTGTTGTTTAGGGTTTCAAGTTTAGATTTTTCTTGATTTATAGAGAAGAAGAGTTTAACCTAAACTAGAGAATAGTGAGTTTGCCATGAGAATGGGAACAAACTTTCTCTCATGCTAATTAGTTTATGACCAGAGATAGTATAAAGTAATTAGGGATCATTAAAGGCCCATTCTTTATAATTTAACCTTGTGTGAGAATATTTAGACTAGGGTTTTCTATACAAATCTATGCTAGCATGTTAAGAAATTAAAAAGTGGATTTCAATCTCTCTCTATTCTTCTCCATATTTTATTCAAGACATATTCAATTGCTTTAATTAAATTAGTATAAGTTAAATTTATATATTTAGTTTCGTAGTATAAATTCACATCCATAAATATTGCTCTCACCATTGCTTATTTGTGTTTGATTAGTTGAATTCATTAAATCTAGAGAGTTAAGAGTGGAACGATTCCGTACTCTATATATTGCATGAATATATATGTGAGAGTAGAAAATAAATAATTAATAACGTAAGAATAAGTTAGAAAAATCTAGAGTTGTGGTTTTACAGTAATCACTTTACAAGGTAAATGGTTTCTCTCTTGAGTGACTCTCTCTCTCAAATAATGAAAGGATTCCCAAGAATATGATTCATTTAACCCTAAGTCCCTTATATAGTGGTTTACAAACTTACGGGTCGATATGACACTTTCGATGTCATACTTATATGTTATTCCACTTCTGATGACATACGTCGGCAGACATCTTTAAACTCTGAAAACATCTTCCTCTGTACGTTCGGTGTCATTGATCCAAATAGAAACATTATTGTATATGCCACAAATAGTGTCATACTTCATGCCATTCTGAGTTGCGTACTTCTACCATGCTCTTGGGTGTCTCATGGTGAGGGACAAACCCAACACTCATTATATTCTTCTCATATCATTGGACAGCCAGGATGCTGTCTGAATGCCACGAGTATCCCCTTCTTAGACTAACCCCACCTTTTATATATCTCACATTTTGCATCCCACGATGATTTGCTCAAGCATGACAATACAGAAACCGCTCTAACAAATATACTGTGTGAAGGATTATTCAACTTCATTTTCTTAGCTTCCTTCACATTCTCTCTGAGTCGTTTAGTCTTCAAAACTGTGGCAATGCTTAATAGTAATAGCTTCACAATATTGGAATCGGGTACACCATAAGCTCGCATGACCGTGTTGGGTGCAATCCTCTTTTTTGGATCTTCATTAAAAAATCACTGTGTGAATTTAATCACAGTTAAGACATCAGTGTCGGTACGAATGATATGATACCTTTAAGGAAAGCAATAGATGGTATGCATGACTCTCTTCTCTAAACTTAGGTGCAATATATTTGGGTTTTTAGAAATGACATTGGCAAGGTCAGGGAAGAAAGACCAATGGAGTTTGAGTTTAAGAGTTTTATCGACGGGTTGTAATATATTCACCATGTGCATTTATAAGTTCACCCCTAAAAAATACACATTATCCATTTTGGCCTTCCTCCCCACCTACAATTTCATTCATTTTTTTAGAAATTTGAGAAGAATTGAATTTATGGCTATTTTTGTAATAGTTCAGTTTTATAATTTTTTTTTATTAGACCAATTTCATGAACCTTCATCTTCTATAAAACCTTCATTCACTGTTCTTGTTTCTTCTTAAGGCAACTGGGTTAGTTGTTCCAGAAATTTTAGTTATTGGCCGGAAGAAATTAGGAAGAGGAACTATTATGCTTTGATTAAACATTACAAATTATC
This sequence comes from Coptis chinensis, assembly GCF_015680905.1. Taxonomy (NCBI): domain Eukaryota; kingdom Viridiplantae; phylum Streptophyta; class Magnoliopsida; order Ranunculales; family Ranunculaceae; genus Coptis; species Coptis chinensis. Next base: position 76,055,492 of record NC_141463.1, on the reverse strand, counting down.
AAGAGTTAAATGTGCTGCCTCTGAAGCAATTAATCTAACTTTGGAGTTCATTAATAAAGGAGAAAAGAGTAATGCTTCAGATCATTGTGCACTTGATGGGCCTCTAAGAACTTAATCGAAAAAAATAATAATCAAACTTTTCGGAAACTTTGTCTTAAACATTGATCGATTCTCTAGTCTTTTAATAAAAAGAAATAAAACATGTTAAATGGTACTTGTGAGGAGTCGCAAGAAAATGAAAGGGAGGGAGAGAGAATCAGTAGGGGTGCTAGTGGGTGAGAGGGGAGAGAAGAGGGCATAATGGGTAATATATAATTATTGGGGTGAGCATATATGATGATGACGGTGAGTATATTATCACCCTTGATCGACCTTAGGTAGGACTTAGGAGCAGTGAAGGGTACTTTTGGATTAATTTGGCCCTATTAACTTCAGGAAAGCAAAGAGAAAACATTGAACATATTTTAGCAAACGAAAACTTATGGTACATGGGAGCACGGTAGTCATTTCACAACAATTTTACCCCTATCAAATTTCTCCTATCAAATTTCTTCATTAGGGCATCTCCAATGGGGGGTGTAAACCGTATAGAGTGGAAATTTTACACTCCAAATATAAAAACTCTCTCCAATGGGGGTGCTATACCGTAGGTAATAGTGTATTAGCTAATAGAGAGGGTGGGGTGGGGAATTCCCCCTCTCGCTATTAGTTAATAAAAACCCCAAGACACTTTCGGCCCGACGTCCCGAAATAATTTTCGGACGTCACTTGGAGTAACGTCTCTTTCTAATTCTAAAGTAATTTTTTAACTCCGGACGCCACTCCAAGTGACGTCAGTTTAAATTAAAGAGGGACGTCACTTGGAGTGACGTCCGAGTTTAAAATCTATTTTTTTTTACACTCTTCCATTGGAGAGTATAGAGTGTGGATATTTATAAGCTATACAATACTATACAATTAGAGGTGTAAAATCCTAATGGCACCTACGTGGAGCCTAGGTGGAGGTGTAATTTTACACCCCCCCCATTGGAGATGCCCTTATGTAAAAATCCACCTCCACATAGGCTCCACATAGGTGCCATTAGGATTATACACTCTATCTACCTCCCAAGTAAATAAGGTCTATATTTACACCTTGTGGCTCTTCCAATGGTAGGTGGAAGAAAATGTGTAAAAACAGATAGTGGCTGACTTAAATTGTCGTTTATTTAAAAATAAAGAAGAGTAACAGACTTGGCCCATCGCAATGCTATTAAATAAATGGTGTGTGTGTTCAAGTGACGTTCGTGACTTCTATTTTCACTTAAACCCATAGCAACGGATCAGATCCGTGGCAAAGCCATTAAATAATCTTGAAACATGATTTCAAGTGATGTCCGATTTTTTTCTTCTTTGGGACGTGTGTTGGAGTGTCGCCCGACCTATTTTATCAACTAATAGCGAGATGGGGAATTCCCCATCCCCTCTATCAACTGATAGGCTACCTACGGTTTAGCACCCCCATTAGATAGAGTTTTTTGACATTTGAGGTGTAAACTTTCCACTCTATACGGTTTACACCCCCCCATTGGAGATGCTCTTAACTATATAATACTTGATCCTTAGTCCTAGTGTTTTACATCATTCCACATTGTATGTCAGTCTCAATTCAGGATCTTCTCTCAAACCCTTCCATGCCATGTCGTGGTTTGATAGAGCAATACATGTGTGCTAGTGTAACGGATGTACAATTGTAATAGTTATGTAATGAGTAAATATATGTCAACTATATGTCGAAACAAGAGTCTGAAATGTTCCAAATGACATTAGGCAGATATATGTCATTTTGGAGGTTCAAACCTTCTCGCATCCTCCCAAATTCATTTCCATGTTTTAGTACATTTCGAGACACCCCAAATAGAATGGTCGAACTTACAAATCATAGCCTCGAGTTGGGAGTTATGCCTGATTGAAGTTTCAACTTGGTTCAATGTTCCCTTTTGATTGTACGAAAAAAATAGTTTTGACATATGTGTAGGGGAATAGCAAGCATCCTCTACAACCAAGACTGTTGCCTTCACTTGCCACAATTGTATTGTTGATTACTCGAATGAAAGTTATTTGATGCCTTCTTATGAACTGTTTACTTACTGCTTCCGCTCACTTCGTACAATTGTGATCTGATTACTATTTACTCAAACACCACTAACTCACACTGCTCACTCAAATAACATGATTGCTTATTGGGACAAGTTACGCCCAAACACCGTACGACACGCACTACATCGAAGCGTGTCCATGACAGCTAGGCCATTAGGAGTGTATCACTAGTAGTGAAGCACTAGTCAAAAGTCAAAACCCTCTCTAATTATGTTGACCAAAATCAAAAGGAACAATATGATGATTGACGAGCTTATCTTGAAATATTAACCAAAGTTTCAGCAGATAGTTGATATTTCACTTCCAACCTCCTTGCAATATTTTTTCTTCTTCGAGGTTTAAGCTTTGAGGAAGTGGCAGCTACAATGACTACAATTAAAAACTTATATCCTTGCCCTCTTTTTTAAACAAGTAAATGCTATTTAAGTTTTAGCAATGTTTCGTTTTTCCTAGAAAAAATTATGTGGTAGTAGTAGTTTGTTTAGTCAAGATTCAGCAATATTCTATTTAAGAAGCGTGATGCTTAATAGTTGAACAAGCGCAAACACCAATCTAGCTAGTCTGTAGGGAATATCTGTATCCACTGTGCTATGATCTGTGGAAGATTGGGAGAAACATTGGAAAAGGAAATGGGACATTATTTTTCATAAAACAGGTTTCTAAGAAATGGGATTTTTCCACAGAAGAAAAAAGGAATAAATAAATAACTTACCCTGTTAAGTATTTGACTCGAGGGTGTGGAATCGAAAAATAAAATAGGTGCTCGGAAAACAGAGTTGATCATGCCAAGGAAGAGCCTCTGAGCAGTCTCAATGGAAATGGTTGCAAGAAAAATAGCCCTTCCCAAGACAAATATGGAGCTCCCGCCAGATAAAAGGACAAACACTCCTATGAGCTTTTTTTTTGCTTACTACACTTTCCTCCTTGGTTGCCGAAGCAATCCAATAATTGCTTCCTATCTGTAAGAATTGGAAAAGTACTTGACAGAGAAGAATAACAGGTATAAGAGATCCTTTATATGCTAAAGACACAAAGGTTGAATAAACTTGCCACTTCACTCTGCCAGTTTATGTTACTTCCTCTTTATTGTTATCTAATATATATTAGATTCGCCCATTTTTCTTCTGTGTGATCAGTTTGATTGATCGAATTGGTTCCACAGGTAAACGATATGTTATCTTCGTGTGGAGTAACTTGGCTTAGGGATTGTCTGTGGGCAACCATTTGTCTGACTAGCTCATCATAGGGTCTACAATCAGATCTTCATACTTTCCTGACTGAAGAATGCTTCAATCTTTTATTACCTGGGATCGGGGGATAGGCAAAAAAGAAGAAGTGTGACTTAATGTCAGTGTAAAGGGCGCTGGAATTTCTCTTAAAGTTATGCTGGTACGACAACATCTATTACATATTGTTAGTATTGGCACCATTGTCTGCCACTCAAAATTGAGGCAAGTTATAGAAAATATATGGTATCTAATTAATGCTAATGACATACCAGAACAAGGTTTGAAGCATCCAAGAACTCTGTAGAGGTTTGTATATTTTGGGGTCTACGACTTGATGTTGTAGTTGGTAGGGAATGGCTGCACTCTTTCTTGGGATAAGAGTTGTCTAAGTATCAAGTTCCTTGGGTAAACTTGAATAAGCTCCTTGGGTAAACTTGAATCAAGCCTTACTTAGTTCATCTCTCTCTCTACTTATAGATGTTTGAGCTGACCTTCCTTATTTGCTCCAGGCCGTTGTCAAGTGTAGATCCATATTTTGTGCTATTTTGATGATTCGTCATTACTTTTAATGTTACAAAGTAAATGTCTCCTTGATTGGTGCATTGACTGAGCTCTAGGATCACGGTAGATCATTTGTTTCCTTATATGGTTGTATATGATATTTGGGACGACTTGAGTCTGGGTCGTTGTTACATCCTGGTGGTGTGGTATGAGCTGGTGATGTACGAGCTGTGAAGATACGATCTAGATTATGGACACGTGTGCTGTAGTGATATGAATGTAGAACGGAGGGTACTTACAAACTCTAATTGATGAGTGACGTAAATGATAGTCTTTTGCGCCAAAAATTGCATTACGCATTCTTGCAAAAAGACTCACCTGTTACTAGAGAGTTTTTTTACCGGGGTAGGATGCTTGAACATCAGTGCTAGCTCCTCCATTAGGCGATTTAGGCGGCTGCCTAAGGCCTCTCATTTGGAAAGGCCTCATTATTACTAAACTAGCCTTACACTTTCACCAAATCCTATTTTCAATTGTGTAATATTTTAGTAAACGAAGGATATAAAAGTCATTCGATGCAACTAATTACCTAAATTCTTTCTTTTCTTGCACTAAATTTAGAAGAGTATTAATTATGATAAGTACACATTCAAGAAGTTCATTAAAAATTATCATTAATCTAGCGGTCACAAATGAGTCATGAACTTATTCTTTGTAAGTGTCCTCATTTAACCAACTTTCTTTCTCAAAAAAAAAAAAAAAAAAACTATAAAAAAACTATAAAAATTAAAAAATAATAGATATGAATAAATAACTTTCCACGAATCAAGAGTCCAACAATCTGTCTTCGTCTTCTCTCCATATTCCCGTCTTACTTCCTCTTTCTTTTCATCTCTCTAATTCTTGATTGTCAGTTTCAAATTTAGAAGGTAAGGTTTAAAAAAAAATTAAAAAAAAAATCTTTCATGGCTCTACTCTGGCATGACAAAACTTAGAGCTTTTCTTTCCAATTTACTGTATGTATAAAAGCTACAAAATGGGGATTACTTCAATAGATAATATGGGTTTTTACTACACTTTCATTTTACTTTTAATAACTTACACTAGATTTTATTTTCCTCCATTAAAGACCATATTTTGTCTTGAGTCCTTCTAGGGTAACACAACGTCTTACGCTGATAGTGTAACACAACAAATCAGGATAAGCCACATGGATTAGTACAACCTGTTGACAAAGTCAGTCGGTATTATACGGAAACAAGGTTAAAATAATATTTTTCAACAAAAGGGGCGGGAAATAAAAGATGGAAATGTGAAACATTACAACTACAACAAATATTGAGCATTTCAAATGCTGCCAAAACCTCGTATACTTCCAGAAATCTCAATAAACAATAGCGGTGAGGAGTGAGAAACTTGCATGTTTTACATTGTGTATGATCATCCAAAACGTTGCAAAGCAAACTTTCTTCTCAATAAATTGAATGACGTTCATACAAAATGCTCCAAAAATAAATATCTCAAAAATTGTTTAGAACAATCCTAGTTGATTTAGGATACCACCAACAATTACACATGACAAAAATTCCTCAAGATGCATATTTTCAGTACGTTTTCAATAATTGCCGCCCTCCAACACCATCTTACTGCCTTTGAAAGCAAAATTGATGTTCACCAACTGGTTTTTCAGATCCTAAATGCCCAATATCACTCCGTTGAGAAGATGTCAAGTGCCCCTACATTCGTATATCACAACACAAAAAACTACTAAACAAAAAGCTAAAACATAAATATATTGAGTACATAATTAATTGAGTTTGTTGCCCAACCATTAATAAGGCCTGAAATTCTCCCATCTGTGGGTGGTTAGACTTGTTTGTCTTTGAATCTAGCATCATCTGTGCACCAACAAACAGTTGCCTAAAAAACAAAATAATATGCTAGTGTTTTATACATACAACTTACAATTTACAAACCTCAATCCTCTCTTGAGTGCTGGCTAGATTACCAGCATGTGGTGCACATGGAGATGAAGATGGAGGTATGGGCTTCGACCCGTTCTTACTATTTTTCTCTTGCCTTTGATCTTGTTTATGTAATAAAACATGAAAAATGGTGATGGAATAACATAAAATCTAATAAAGTAGTCATGCAATCAAGAAGAAGTGCATCATGCATGCATACCTTTTGTTGCTTGGGTTTACGAATTTTTTCAGACAAGTTGGGCAGACTCTATTCCTTTGGCCTACCAACGTGCGCGCTTCGACCTGACAAGATCTTGCACTTTAACACCATCCTCTATTGCACTTGGTGGTGTTGATGTTGGAGTATTACTCAATTCACAACCTTCTACCTTCTACCTGTTTAACTTTGCTCATTGCTTCTGCCAGTGCCTCTAATGCAACTTTATAATGTTCTTTTGATACCACCGCTTCTTCGACAAACTTAATAGTATACTTATAAATATTGTCATGCCATTGCACCGGATTATCGCTTTCAACATCATTGGAGTTTGGGTTTAGAACATACATTTGCTTAAAATCTTTCCTCCATCGTGATATAATGTATTGAGGTGGTATCTCATCAATACCATTATTGTTAAGTACGCTTAAAGCATGTCGACACAAAATTCCCTTGAAGTTAAACAAATTGCAAATGCATTGAACTTCGATTTCCTTTCCATTATACGTACAATACCTCATACTCCTTAACCCATCTTTCTCCCTTTTCACTCACCATGCATACCTTCACAATGTATGTGACAATTTGCCCATCTACACATACTTGTGTGGCGTTGAAACAAGAAGCCATCTCTTCAATTTCATTTTGAAATTTCTTAAATATTTTTTCAGTGTATATCTTAGACAGCTGCAATTCAAAAGGATATCTTGTTTTTAACACATGAATTCTATGTCGTGACCAAACATCTTCCTTTGCCTCCTTATCGTACTTCCTCTTAACTGCTAATTCATACCTTCCCACAAATTCTCTTAGGGAAGTCTTTCTATTCACATACTTATCGAAGAAAGCATTCATGCTCTCACTGCGTTGTGTAGTGGACATCCCTGCAAAAAAAGTTCTTTCCAGGAAAACCAGAACCAAACTTTCTCGATCTTCATAAAGAGATAGAAACCACTCGTAGTGTTTCTCAAGTCCATAACTCTTAATCATATCCTGCCAAGTAGCTTCAAATTCTTGCACCCTCAAAGACTGATAAACTGCCTTGTATAATTTATGTTTCACTTCTTCATAATCAGATATTCCTTTTAATTTTTCTGGTACCTTCTGCATGATGTGCCATAAGCAGAAACGGTGGTGAGCATTGGGAAAGACATTAGCAATTGCACTTTTCATGGCCTTACACTGCTCTGTTATAATAGCGGCAGGGGGTTTCCCAAACATACAAGAAAGCCAGGCTTTGAATAACCACTCAAAAGACTCAATCGTCTCATCTGCTAACAAATCACAACCAAGTAATATAGATTGCCCGTGATGATTCACACCTACAAAAGCCGCAAAAGATAAATCATATTTGTTTGTCAAATAAGTGGTGTCGAAAGCAACTACATCATTGAAGTATTCATATGCCGCCCTTGACCACCCATCAGCCCAAAAGACATTCCTTAGTTGCCCACCATTACTAAGATCCATCAGATGAAAGAATTTTAGACTTTTAAGTTGCATATCAGAAAAGTATCTATAAATGGCTTGCGCATCTCCTTCTTTTAGTTTTAGGTGTTTGTAATAGTCAACATAGTTATAAACTTCATTTTCTCCAAAGCTCAGATTTTCATAACCTCCTGCGTCAACAACTAGCCTTTGATACGCCATATATGTTGGTATACCTGAATCACAATCTAACTCTAATTTCTTTTTGGTTCTTGGTTCCAATTTCTTATGTGCATGATCTAGAAAATCTTGCTCTGGACGGAGTGTTTAAATGGTTATGGACAAAGTTAACTTCAGTTACTTTCCACCTTTGAGATTCCATTAGTTTAATCCTCATCATAGCTCCACAACCAATCCGTGTATCAAGCCTCAAACGATTGGATTCCCTCATTCTCTTATAACCTTCACTTCTACAAGACAATATCACATGGTACTTCTCCTTTGAGTTTTTTTCATCGGGCTTGTTTCTCCACCATGAACTCCTTACTCTAATTCCAAAGCCCACTTTCTTGGCATATCGATTAAAGAATTCATAAGAATCTTTATAAAAATTAAATTCCATACCTACAGATGGCTACAATGCATCTTCAACTCGATTTGTACCAGTTTGAGCATTAACCTCGACATGCTTGTCATTGAGATCTTCCATCTGATAAAATAGGTAAAAAGATGTTCAAAGCATGAAATGCCAAAGTTTTTTCAAAAGGAAAAATAATATGAAAATACTATAGAACTATATGTGTGAAGCAATCTGACTGACAATCATATAACCTATAGTGAAGACCACCGGAAAAACACTAGAGGTAGATGGAAAAGATTGCAGCCAAAGTAGAAGAAGGACGAACAGAGGATAAACGCACCAAAAAATGAGAAGACGAACAAGGAGAGAGCTTTTTTTTTATTTCTTTCCTTAGAGAGGAGACTATTTGACTTCTTTCCATCTAACCGGTACGGTTGCCTTTTACCTAGATCCATGTGGCAGTCATATATTGGCTTGTGTTATAAAGTCGCGTAACACAATGTGTTACTCTATAATTTCCCTTTTGTCTTTGCCTAAGGCATCACTTTACCTTGAGCCGGCCCTGTTGAACATAGTAACTACTCTAGTTCTTCTGTATAATAAAAGTATATATATGCTAAGAGAGCTGAGCTAATATATCTTTTTGACCTGAAAAAGATGTGCTTTAGTATGTGCTTCAACAACATTGAAAGGATCGTCTAGCAAATATACATCTGAATCACTATTGATGGCCCTTGCAAGCTGAATCCTCTGCTGCTGTCCCCCACTTAGATTGGTCCCCCTCTCTCCGACCACGCTTAAGTCTCCATTAGCCCACATATCAATATCCTTATTCAATGCACATGCTTTCAGAACATCCTTGTAATAACGTTTCTTTATTTCCTTACCAAACAAAACATTCTCTCTAACAGTCAGGGGCGGACCTAGGAGAGGGCTGGACCAGGCTTCTGCACGGGGTCCTTTTGCTACAAAACAAAAAATACTATACTACCTAAACTACCTAAAGCCCAACTGCCCAAGCAAAAATGTCTGCCCACATACTTAGAGCATCTCTAGGTGGTAGTATCACCTCCAAATTTGCTTCCAAAACTCGGAATTTTGCGAAAAACCAACTCTAGATGGAAGCAAATCTCGTAGTATCACCTGTCTAGCCGCATCCCTGGATGTAAATTTTTGATTTCGGATGTGGATGTGGCGCTACAATGGTAATGTCGCGCGCCATTCCAAATGTCACGTGGGTTTTATTTTTATTTATTTTATTTTTTTTAACTTTTTCAATTTAGCACGACATTTACACGATTGGGAATGTCACGTGGGTTTTTTTTTTTTTTTTTTTTTATTAATAATAATGATAACGAGTTTTACAAATAATTAGGACAAGCGTGCAACAAGCTGCGCCGCAAGTCCTTTCTGAATGGCAAATCCTATCCTCCTAAAAACAAACTCGTTAGAACCCAATCATTACGTTCGTTGCAGTCCATAACTTTTTGCAATCTCTTAAGGAGCTCAACCGATTTGTTGCCCAAGAAACCAAAAGTGTCAAAACCGAAAGGAATGAAACAATCTTTGGTTAGCTCTACAAAGCTCCCTCGTGTTTCTCAATCTTCCCTACCCATTTCTCTATTAGCTGCTTCTCCCACCTCAAAGACTCCATTCCTAAGCCCTACCAATGGAGAGGCTCCAGTTACATCAACACACGATGCCTCCCTCGGACCAAGCGTAGATCAATACATCCGGTGGCCGAAGTGTCGATCTCCCCTCATTCGGATCAGTGAGAAAATTCACAGGAGCCTCCTTCTTCACCTGTACCCCACCCCTCCAAAATGCATCACATAAAATATCTCTGACATGATCATGTCGGTATTTGAAACCTGGGAAATATCTACAATGTCTTTGCATGGTCCCCAAAAGCATCTAGTCCGCTCTTTTTGCAAACGGGGCATAGACCACCATCGAGTACAAAGGAATCATGAGGCGGTACGGAGAATAGAACGATACTCTACCGGGCGACATATCTTTGTCCAAGTCCCTCCATCGGAATAGCAAGTAGGAAATCCTTTGCATGTTCTGACTGTAAGCATCCAATGACTGCTTTCTGACGAGCAGATAACACAAACTCCCTCTCAAGACCAGCAACAATCTTACCATAGAACGCTTCCGCCAAAACTTTTTGTGGTTTTGAGGGGACGGTAGCACTCACAGGCATAGAACTGAGGTCAAAATCGGGTAGACAGCGACTCAATGCACTGCTAGCAACATCAAGAATCTCATCCAAAGGTACTGGGCCACAACTCCTAAGAATGTGGTTTTGAAGCTCAGAAGTCTGACAGCGGGAGGCCACAAAAGCAAATGTAGAGACATCAGTGGCACAATAAATACCTAAACCACCAAGACGTAATGGGAGTGTCGATAAACGCCACTGTAAATCACCGAAGCCAGGACCATCAGAAACCACAATACCCTGGAGAACACTGCGGAGATGCCGATCAAAAATCTGAGCTGCCTCTCTGAAAAAGGATGGTGGACAAGTACGAATCGCGAAGACCAACTTAGAGAGCCCAACACAAGCTCGTAAGAGCGCTAACTCACACTGTGGATCTTCTAATACGGCCAAACGGTCCATCAGAGTCATAGCCTTGTCAATACGCTTGCGAGCAAGACCCATGACAAAAGATGCATCAGTGCTAACTGCACCTCCAAGCAACCTGACCCCCTGCTGAGGATGGGACAAATCTGAAGGAAAGAGACCAGGAGTAGAGCGACGTGGATCTAGTGATGGCCAAAATATCTCAGTTTTAGCCACATTAAGAACCAACCCATAAGAAGGTCTTTCTTCCTGAATCATACCCAAAGTCGCCGCCACTGTTACGTATCCGACCGGTGTCCCATCATCTAGGTACCACGCTTAGCAAATAACTCGACAACCGGACTGGATCCGGTAGAATAAGAGGATGCAACACCGATGCAAATAGAAGGGGGACCCGGAGGGTCGCCTTCTTTGACCTCGATGCGCACCATATATAGCCATCCCCCACATATAACCTCGCAGGCTGACAATACAAGTACTCGACCCAAGGGGCAATAGCTGGGCATCGTATACGAACCTCTTTCAACATGATGGTTCGATCAACCATGTTAAAAGCATTCTGAAAATCTACCAGCAGCATAGAAAGAGAGCTATTGTCGCTGTTAGCATACACCATACGGTTGACAGCATGTAAAATCGCCTCCGCTCCACCAGAAACACCCACCCCATACTGGAAATCCTGTAAGTACCCAACCACATCTCTGGAAACACCTCTCATTGCAATCTTGGAGACCAGACGACGCCAGACCATGCCCACAGCTATAGGGCGAATACTGTTATCCGGCTTAAGAAGTGGAGTAAGCGGAGCACTCGCTATGAATTCCTCTAACGGCTGTGGACATCGTCCCTGTAACCAAAGATTCACCACAGGGATCAATGCATCTAGCAAATCAGACGATGACGCGCGACAGTACCAATGACGCGCGGGATGAAAATTGTGGCCACCTAGAGTTGGTCAAATTTTGAGAAAAGTTTTGTCAAATTTCGGAGGCAAATCTGCAGGTGATACTACCACCACCTAGAGATGCTCTTAGAACTTGGGCTTGAACGATTACACAATGGCATGGCTATCATCTTTTAGGCTTTTAGCCCGGAGAGAGTTGAAGTCCTGGGTCCGTCCCTGCTAACAGTACCTGTCTGAATCCATGCACTTTGTCGGACATAAGCTTTAGAACCATACACCTTAACCCCCATCCCAGAAATCCACGGAATCTCACCTAGGATGCTACACAGAAAAAGCTTGATTTACCTGACCCCACCGATACTGCAATCTTGCTGCCTTCCATGATTTTCAAGTCCTTTGCAATTTTGATTGTGGGCTTATTTCCCTTAGCATTACCTGTTTCCCACGAGAATTCCCCACTTGCGATCTCTTTGGATACACTCGATGTGTTGGGAGCATAATCTAGAGTTAAGTACTCTTGATTTTCTTCTTATATGAAATCGCTAATCCTGTCAACTAAGACTTCCGTTTGTGCAATGGCCGAAATTAACTCTGGGAGATTATATATGGGCTCTTGTAGTATCCGAAAAGTCACTAGAGCTGACAAAACAGTCCCAGATGTTAATGGTGTTTTCACTAAAACGCAGACACCAAAAGTTATGACAGATACTAATGTTGGTGAAATCCAAAAGAGAACCATAACGGCTACACACAAATAGAGATACCTCTTCTGCCAACTTCTCTCAGTCTGTCTAAGCTCTAATATCTTTTTCAAGAAAGTTGTCTCCCAAGAATGCAGCTTCAAGACTCGCATGCTCTTGAGAGTCTCTGAAGTAGCTTTCATTTTGGAATCCTTAGCTTCCATGATCTTAGACTCAAGCTTTTCTTGTATCCTAGCAAGTGGGTTGTTGCTTACCATCACCAATACAGTGGCAAGCAGTGCAACTATAGAAGGAGCGCAACTGAGGCTCCTATACAAGATGAGCAGAGCTAGAGAGACCTGGACTGGAAGCAACCAAATCCCATGAACATGCAAGCTGAAGTCTTTGATCCAATGTTTTGAAAACCGAACCGGTGATCAAACCGATTTTTTGTTAAAATGGTTCAGCCATGGTTCGACTCGGTCGGACCGATTGATGTTTATTTAGCAAATTTTTTAATAATTACAATAATAAAATAAATAAATACATGTTTTAATTCAATATTAATTGGTATTATATATCAAAATGAATTTCTTATACAAGAAACACATAGTAGCATGTTGGTTTGGTGTTTGGACTATCTTGTTTAGGTGCTAGGTTCAACTCCCCACATTATCAATTTTTCAAAAAAAAAAAAAAAAAAAAAAAAAATTATAATAAGGGTGATCCGATTTAGAGCTTCAACCACGGTTTAAGCTTAGATCGAGGGTCCTACCAAAAATTCAAGTTATAACTAACCCGAACCGAAAATTTACATGTTTTGATCGGACCCCGATTCAACCACCGGTCCGGTCTGATTTCCTTAACACTGCTTTTGATCCTCTCGACATCCACATTAATAAAATTCACAATTTTACCGGTGCTTGAAGGTTGTGCCCCAAAGTACCATTGCCTCAATGACAAAGAGTTAACTAACTAAGCAAAAAAGAAGTAGAATGCAAGAGTAAATCTGTATTTGTGGCTTGAACCATCCTATTTTCTTGACAAGAAATTGACAAAGTTTGTGATTAAGAATGGTCCCATATAGGAAGTAAATGTGTTTATACCTGAAAAATCCATAACAATATGTAAGCACTAAGCATTTACAAATAAGGACGCAAACACAGATAAACTAGTGGCTAGAAGTGTTAGAGAACAGATTGAATATGAAGTTGCACCTGCAAAAACTGCATTCACGGTGAGGGGTCTCCATACAGCACCAAATAAAGCTTTTGGCAAAGAGAAGGCCTAAACGTTTAATACTTCTGAACCTTTCAATAATTCAGAATAATTCACGTTTTTTTCACTATAAAACCTATAAAACACGAATTACCGAATTATTAAAAAATTTATTTAAAAAATACTTTATATAAAAAAAATTAAAAGCCAAATTCTTGTAAGGATGAGTAGCATAAAGAAACATAAATAAGAAAGACAAGACTTAAAAGCTTTTGTATATATATGAAAGACATTATTTTTTCTTTTTGCAAATCAATTGATCGAGTAAACGAACATAAAGACATGAATGTGCTGCTTCTAATTCTTATTTTCCAATAGAATTTACAAATATATATTATAATTATACTAGAGTAAAATTAGTGGAATATTATAATAAGTAGAACATTTTACTCTAATTATATATTTGTAATATATAGTTATAAGTAGAACATTATAACATATAGTTAGAGTAAAATTATAATAAGTTGAGTAAAATTAGTGGAACATTTTAATTATATTGACAAATATATATTATAATTTCTTTTTAAATGTACCGAACTTTTGAAATCCGAATTTTTATTTCAAAATATATAATACTTGTATAAAACATACTACGTACTATTATTGCGAATTTTTGACCGAATGTTTATAGCATGTAAACTGAATGAAACTCAAATTATTCTCGTACCGAATAACTCCCGTATTTCGAATTGCTAACAAAGGTACAAAACACATATTAGAAAGTTAGAAACAACAGTTATCTTTGTAAAAATTCATATTTTCAGTCTTCAGCACTGTTTGATTGTTTGAACTCATCATCCTCTGCATATCTCCTTTCTCTTATAACTTCTACCAATGCCCATAACAGAAATAGTGAGAAACATGCTATATTTACAACCATGAAAGAGATCTCAATCATAATATGGTGTAAACTTGAAAACTCAATTGAACTGAGAGTTTAAACTGTAGAGAAAGTGTTAAGACAATGCAAAAACATGAGAAATCATAAATACTTCAGACCTGCAAGAACATATTTAATTTATGTCTCTATATATAAAACATATGACAAAACAACACTACCATGTCATGAAATAACATTAAACTCTTTTGCTTCGTGATACTGATGTTTTAATGCAGATTTGAGATGTAGCCTCCATTAGAACCTTTATGAGTTTATGAGTTTTAGTTTATAGCCTCCATTAGAACCTTTCAATAAAAACTTTAGTTTATTCAATTCAATTAATTATTCTTTCCATTATGTATTTCTTTTATTATTTTAGTTTAATTAATCCAATAATATTAGGCTAACCCTCCCATTAGAAGGAGTGATTATGAAACCTAATGAGGAATAGATTGCTTAGTAGAATTATTAAATTGTGTATGTATTTCAATGAGTTTAGTTTATTGTATGACTTCCAAAATAAGCATATAGTAAACTAAACTAGGGATTGTTATAATTAAGTCGAGAAATTTGGTTGTAATATGCTAGTAATAATGACTATAAAGATGTAGGTTGTTGTTAGAGATGATAAAGTTTGATGCTTTAAGTTGGGTCATTGTGTGAAAACCTAAAGATGATATCTTTTCAATGAATAATCCTATTATTGCTTGAAACTAATAATTAGGTGGATTGATTACTTTTCTTTATAACTTTATCTTCCATCAAAACCCCATTTCTATTAGTTTAGTTAATTTAGATTTATTTGAATCCATAGTATAATCATATAATAGAAATCTCTCAACATAATATTACTCTTACTATTGTTTCTTTGTGTTTGATTAGTTGAATTTCATTTATGTCTTGGTACTTTAGGAGTGGAACGAATCCGTACTTTTTATATTACTTCATTATTATTTGAGAGTAGGAATATTGATCTAAGCACTTGTTTAGTTGATTGATTATTTGTGTTTATGCATAGATAGTTAGTTTACACATAATTTGTGAATATCAAATGGCGCCGCTGCCGGGGAAATAAAATAATTGATAACGTAAGAATAGGTTAGAGAGGTCTATTATGTTTTTACGTTTATCAAATGACACCACTGCCGGGGAACGATTAAGAGTCTTGATAGATTAAGAGTGGAACGATTTCGTACTCTTTATATTACTTCATTATTATTTGAGAGTAGGAATATTGATCTAAACACTTGTTTAGTTGATTGATTATTTGTGTTTACGCATAGATAGTTAGTTTACATAAATTTGTGAATATCAAATGGCGCTGTTGCCGGAGAAATAAAATAATTGATAACGTAAGAATATGTTAGATAAGTCTATTGTGTTTTTACGTTTATCATGTCTTGACCATTAGAGTTTGTGATTTCTACAAACTATTTAAAGGGTTGTGATGTAAAAAGGAAGGTAGTTTTTGGATTGAATGAAAATTGAGTGTCTTTTTCTGTGAGTGTTTTGTGCCTTGTTTATTCTTGTGAGCAAGTATTAAACAAGTGAAAAGAGAACCACATTTGGATTCTCCATGTGTAATTGAAACTTTTTTGTTTTGTTCATAAAATGTGTTCACTATTATTCCATCCATTTATGGTTTATGAGACAAAATAACAAACACCTTTAGACAAAACAAACTTTAGTCACTATAAGAAAAAAAAGCTTTATATCACTATTAAAAACAGTGACAAAAAGTCTTTTGTCACTGTTTTTTTTTCCCAAAACCGTGACAGAGTGGGGGTTATTGTTCCAGACTAGCCTCTCTCACCCATAAAAAACGGTAACAAATGTATATAAAAATCTTCACAAAAAAACGTATCTTTTGTGACAGTTCTGTCAAAACCGTGATAAATGTTAAAATATTTTTCAAAAAAAAAAACCTGTATATATTTGAAAACAGACATTTCACATTGAATTAGACCTGCAACAAATATACACCTAAAATATAATCCATTAAAATTCAAATAGCATTTATAAATGCTAACTCCATTGAACATTCCAGTAGCAAAAATAGACATAAGACTTAGGTAATCAATATATACTTAATAATATACAAATGAATATATTAAGAAATAATTGTGACAGTAGAGTAATTTTACACAAAATTAGAAAAAACATGCAAAAATCAAAAGAGATTAGGTTTGAAGCAGCAGTGAAACCTAGCACACCAACTGGGAGTGTTGAGGAAAACTCATCAGATGACTCCGATCTCGAGGCGGACAACTTTGAGAAGGAGATGAGAGAAAATATGGTGAGTGGTCTGTTGAGAGGTTCATGAAAAAAATTCTGGAGGAGTATGGAGTGAACTTGATGTTATAGCTAGTATCGAAAAACAGTAATAAGAATGCAAGTAAAACTTATCACTGAGGATTGTGCTCGGCACAATTTCCTTAAGACGAAAAATGCCGCCGGTATGGCACCCCCCTGCGCGCGGCGTGTGTGGGCACACGCGCACTAAGGTTTTTTCGAGCTCCCACCTCCCGAGAGCCCCCAAACCAAGGAGGCCTTGTGTCTTGCCATGAGCACCTCCTTATATCTCTACACTATCCCTCCATAAGGACCACAACCAATATAAACTTAAGAGTCTTAAGTTTAGTAACCAATGTGGGACTAAAGCCCCCACATTAGAGTGTAGTAGATACAAAAGGTCATGGGTTCAAACCCATGAGGACACAAATTCCTTCACATTTCCAACACTTGAAAGCACGTAGTATGCATGAAGAGTCACTGGATAGGCTGACTCTAACTCGAACAAAAGAATCACTATTGAGAGAGGCCCGTAAACCGTTGGATGCGCTTTAAAGAAATTCAAGATTCGAGAGCACCTGAGAGATCACGAATAGTTCAGATAACAAGGAAGGAGAAGTACGAGGGGTAGCAAGAATCGATGGAGTCGGGGAAGATGGAGATTTTATTTTTAAACAAGTTGTTACTGAGTTGAGGGATGAGGAAACCAATAAAGTCGAACGGATAAGTTTGAACCGACCGAACAAAGGCAAAAAAAGCCGTGGAAGAGGAAGGGTTAGTTGACAAAGTGGCTTGAAAGGGAGAAAGATAAAAGAAGAAGCACTTGAAAATATTCGAACAAAGAAGGAGAGGAGAACACGTGAGAAAGGGCTACAAGGTTGATCGTAGTTGCACCACCAAAGGACCACAAATAAAGTAGTGACTTGGCTATAAAACGCAAGAAACTGGTCCAGCGAATCAAAACAGAGGCCAAGAAACAAGTGAGAACCAATGTAAGAAGACACAGCCATTGCAAATGAAAAGCTCATGGGCTGATGTGATTGGTAAAAATGCAGTAGGAACCACTGAATTGTCATATGTTCCACCCACCATTGTTGACGGGAAACCAGTAATACATGTGCAGAGTTTACAATTTGCGGAATACAACAAAAAATTTGAGGATCTGATAGTGGGGTCGTTTGTTGGAAGAAGGATGCAGTACAACTATGTAAAGGATATAGTGAGTAGAACATGGAGAATTAAAAGTTTTGTCATGAAGCCATATGGGGACAACATGTTTACCTTCAAGTTTGAGAATGTTGAAGATAAGAAATCAAGACTTGACATGGGATCGTTTCATATAGCCACCACACCGTTTGTAATAAGGCCATGGAGAACCTTTGTGGAGGCGTAAACAAGAGAGTTGAAGACTATTCCAATATGGGTAGTAGTCAAAGGGCTACCAATGGAGATGTGGAATAAGGATGGTTTTAGTCAAGTGGGAAGTGCTATTGGGATCCCAATGTTTACCGATCGGCTAACAGAGAACATGTCGAGAACCGATTATGCGAGAATGTGCGTAGAGATTGATCTGGTATTTGTTCATATCCGTAAGAGTGCCGATGATCCTTGACCAAAGGAGAGTGTATAAAGTGGCTTTTGAATACAACCGGAAGCCCCGAGATGTATGGAGTGCAAGATATTTGGACACTTAGATCAGCGATGTCCAAAGAAGCGCGAGGCGGAAAAACGGCCACAAAGTGTGGATTCAGAAAATGAGCACCGGTACAAAGGATGGGGAGAAAAGGGTGCAGCAACAGCAGCAAAGCAACAAAAAGAAAATATCTCGCAAAAGGAAGCAATGACGAACAAAATGAGGTGCATGAAGTACACAATGTCGAGGAAGAGGTGGTTGGGAATCACCAAGTAAACGACCACGGATGCAAAGCTCGCAATTTACAAGGGGAAGGAACACTAACCGATGAGCAATGTACACAAAGAGAGATGATTATCGCGATCCGGGGGGAACACAAGGAGAAACAAAGTGGAACCAGTAGTCAACATGATATAGAGAAGGATGAGGGCAATAACACAAAGGATATAGAGAATCTCGAGCATCTTTGAGAATAAGGAATTAACCGATCTGAAAAGAGAAAGGACTGAATATAAAGCGAGACACCGGCAAAAACAAAGGATACAGAGAATCTTGAGCACGCCGAGAACAAGGATTTAACCGATCGAAAAGGGAAAGGAATAGTTATGGGCGAGACACTACTTTGGAACAGAAGCAAGCGAGTAACATCATACCGAAAAAGAAACAAACCATGTCGAGGAAGACAAAACATAGTGACTGCTAAGTATGGTCACTCTAAGCCACTCAATGCGTCCAAATGAATGTACACCTAGGATGTTGGAATATGAGGGGGTTTAACATGGGTTTCAAACAGGTGGAAGTGAAAGATATGGTCCACAAGTTTAACTTGAGTATTATGAGATTAGTGGAAACGAGGGTAAAATCAGCAAAGAGAGAAAGAATTTTTAACAAAACATTTACTCAGTGGGCAATGGAGGAAAACTATGCACAGAGTGATTTGGGGAGGATATGGTTTTGTTGGGATCCAAGGGTGTGTTTAGTAGTGTTGCTAAGGAAGGATGGCCAACATATAACTATGGAGGTGAATACTATAGCAGGGGAAGAGTTTATAGTCTCAATTGTATATGCAAGTGTGGATATGATGGAAAGAAGACAATTATGGAGGGAAATAGTAGATATGTCATGCACTATACTAAAGCCATGGATAATTCTTGGAGACTTCAATTCTATTATGAACTCGCAAGAAAAGGTTGGAGGACTTGAAGTAAGGCCTCAGCAGTTCAATGATCTATTACACTGTGTAACATCTGCAGGGTTAGTGGATATCAAGTATAAAGGAAATTTTTAACGTGGAATAACAAACAAGAGGAGAGAATAAGCTGCAAACTTGATAGAGTGATGGTTAATTCAGAATGGATAGATGAGTTCAAGATCACGAGGTTTGAGTTCTTAAATCCGGGGGCTATCTCGCACCATTCATCGATGGTAGTAACTTCGCTTGTTCGAGGAATCAAAAGAAAAAGTCATTCAAGTTCTTTAACTTCCGCACAAAGAGGAGGGTTTTATGAAAACAATGGAAGAAGCATGGCGAGTCCCGTAGTGGGCAACCCAATGTATGCGTGTTCATGAAGAAGCTGAAGTTAACGAAGGGAGCACTCATTGCATGGAACCGCGAGAGAGTTGGGAATGTCATTAACAGAGTAAAAAGAAAAAAGAAGCAAATGGATGAAATTCAAACAGAGCTACAAAGAGCGCCCATGGACCGGGGACTCATTAAAAGGGAACAAGAAGCAATAAAACATTATGTGCAAGCAAACAGATCGAAAGAGGGTTTTACAAAAACGAAGTCAGCGTGACCAAGTCATTAGTGTGGGAGACAACAATACAAGTTATTTTTTCAAATCGGTACAAGCTCGCAAATAGTTAATAAAATAACTTGTCTAGTTGATAGAGATGGTAACACCATGAAGGATTTTAACGAGATTGGTGATGAATGTGAACGATTCTACAAGGAGTTATATAGCCCGATCAAATGCAAGGGATGGATTTCACCGTGTTTCGGGAAATAGGACCACGAAACACTATACAAAGCATAGATTTGGAAGAGCTACAAGCACCGATATCGCGTGATGAAATAATAAAGGCCCTAGCGGACATCGAAAATGATAAAGCTCGGGTAGCGATGGCTTCTCATCCTTCTTTTCAAGTCCACACCGAGAATCATTGGGGATGAATTTATAAAGCGTCGGGAACTTCTTTATCTCGTCGGATGCTTCAAGAAGTTAATTCCACTTGCATTACACTTGAGCCAAAGGTCCGAGCCCTTCAAATCTGGGGACTACAGGCCTATAGCTTGTTGTGGAGTGATGTACAAGAGCATTACTAAAGTGATAACACGGAGGATGAAACAGATCATGCCAAAAGTGATAAACATGAATCAATCAAAGATTCATCACGGGGAGAAGTATCCAAGATAATATTTTGCTTTCCCATGAACTAATGCATAACTACCATAGGAATGAAACTCCTCCAAGATCTTGCAGACTAAAGTGGATCTAAGAAAGGCCTACGACATGGTTAGATGGGAAGCGGTTACATTTGCTATGAAGAGAGTTGGGATGCCACGAAAATTTATTGAATGGGATAAAGTATGTGTGGAAACTGCCTCTTACTCTATCATGATCAATGGAGCACCATATGGGTATTTTAAAGGCGTAAGAGGGATTAGGCAAAGGCGACCCCATGTCCCCTTACTTATTTGTCCCGGTGATGGATTTATTCTCGAAATCATGAACTATAGTGTCACAAACAATCGATTACATATTACATCATAAATGTATGAACCCAATTATCACCCATTTATCTTTTGCGAGATGATCCGGTGGTTTTCATGCATGGAGATATCCGAACGACCCACAAAGGCGAGAGAGAATCTTAACACTTTCGGGGAATGCACCGGCCTCGAAGTCATGTCCCGAAAAGTCGATATACTTTGCGGGGAGTAGATGAACGGACTTGTCGCGAGATTGAAGGGGTACTATAGTTTCCAAAAGGTGAGCTTCCAATGAAATACTTGGGGCTACCTTTGATCACCACAAGATCGAGAACCACAGACCGCAGTCCACTAATCTCAAAAGTAAGCAAAAGAATACAGAGCTGGAAGGGGAAGGCGCTTATCATATGCGGGGAGATTGCAATTGATCAAAGCAGTTCTAAATAATTTGAGTGTAATCTTGGTTTGCTTCTTTTATCATACCGAGAAGGCTATAGATGATATAAACAGGCTATGCAGAAACTTTCTATGGATGCCGAGGGCACGACTGATACTCAATCCCATGCTCGATAGGATGGGAGAGTTTGTGTTATCCGTATGATGAAGAAGGGGACTAGGCATAAGGGACCTATCTAAAGTGAATCAAGCATCTAATATGAAGCACATCCGGAAACTAGTCACACGGCGAAACAACTTGTGGGTGGATTGGGTACACAAGAACTTAATCAAAGGTAGGAACTTTTGGCATCTAAAAGTCCCCAATGACTGCTCATGGAGTTGGAGAAACGTGCTCAAAGGGGAGAACGGAAGCAGCTCAGTGGCCATACACCAAATCGGAGATGGCGGGAACACAAGCTTTTGGCTAGACCCATGGCACCCAAGTGGTATTCTAAAAGGAAAGTTTCTACAAGCTTTTCTTTATAGCTCTAGAGGCCACCTCAACATCACCGTGGGTGAATTTATTGAACAAAGGAAGTGGTGTTTCCCGAACACATAGAGAATGGGATCGAGAAATTGCAAAACAAGCAAAAGATGAAATAGAAATAATGGGAGGAGATGATAGAATGGTCCGACTACCACGCATCGGGAGATTACAGAGATGCGAGATACATATGAAGGTGTCGCGAGGGATCGTGGCAGGTAGTTACATGGCATCGACCGGTTTGGTTCTCTAACCGTATACCAAGGCAGTCATTTATAAGTTGGATGGCGATGAAACAGAGGGCTGAAGACACTTTCGACAAGATGAAGGAATGGAAGAAAGTTGATTCTCGACACTTGCATCTTGTCCGGCAAAAGATAGAGAATGAAGAGCATTTGTTTCATGACCGCAGTTTCTCCATGGCGGTATGGCGGAGACTTTACTAGTGAAAATGGGGTACAATAGATTACCAAATGAAACGTGGAGAGAAGAAATCGAGTGGACTCGAGAAAGAATCAACAGGGGAAAGGGCGAAAACAGGGCGCTATAAAGTTAGTATGGAATGGATATAACTATTGGAGTCCGGAGGACACGCAATGACAAAATATTTGAAAACAAGCAAATGAAAATATCCAACGGTGGTGCATCTTGTATTATGTGATGTGAGGATGAAGCTCCAAGCAATGACGATCAAGATGGAAGAGAGTCCAGAGAAACAACACTATGAAGATACATGGAGAGTGGAGGTTCATTCAAAGCGTAAGCGGCCGACTTTGTAAATGGGAGCGAGCTGAAGTGGGAGTAGTAAATCTAAATACAGATGGAAGTTTGCAAGGGCTGATCGGGTGGATGGGCTGCGGTAATGAGAGATGAGAATGGGAGGGTTATTGGTGCAAGAAAGGGAAGGTCCACAAAGCAATCTATTGATCTAATAGAATTGCAAGGTGTCGAAAGCAGGGCATGAAAATGGCTATTGAGCAAGGCATTAGGCATATAAAGCGCCTGAGGCCGATTCGACAACAATGTAATATCTCTGTTCCAAAATAAGGGGAAACATCCGTGGCAAAGCGTAACACATGATGAGGAGCATTAGTCGAATGAAAGAGCAATTGGAAGAATTCTCTATTACTCATGTCTCTGAGAGAAGCAAACAAATTAGGCGATGCTATTGCTAGTATAATACCCACGGCTAGTTGTATACAATTAGATACAAGTTTATTTTCTGGGATGTAAAGAAAATAATTCATGATGATGCAAGCTATGATACAAGCTATGATACTTTTATTTTAATAAAAAGGGGTAGGGGACCTCGTTAACAACCTCGCTTTCCAATAAAAAAAATAATAATAATAATTGTGACCAAGTCACATTCACGTCAAACACTCGTGATTAGTCTTCATCATAGTTCGAAATACATTCTTAGAGTGACCGAACAAACTATGAGCTTTGACATCTATCCGAGGTGGAAGTCTTCTTGCTGGCCAGAAAGTTCCTTGATGATCTGCAAAAGTTAAAAATATAAGAAATAAAAAATAAAAACTAAGGAACTAAAAGATCAAAATAAGGCTTGGGCAGCTACCACACTACAGTACTAGGCCATATTTATCGAATACCTAGAGACCATTGTTGATCCCACCAAATCTTAAAAATGCTGAAGATAAAGTAAATGACAAAAAAATTATTTACCTAGTTTTAATGATTATTCCAGTAAAGAGAACTACAAAACAAATAAAATCCATATAACAAGTGCTTATAAGCTTTAGTGAATAAGAAAATAGAGTTGTAGAAAGTCAGGTAGCAACATTTGTAAGAGTTGGGCATGGGGGGATGTAACGCCCCAAAACTCAAACCTATGACACGTGGCTTACCTAGAAATTTTTCGGCAGAGTCTTCTCTGTATTTTTGACATTTCATAAATATAAAACCTGTCATAACCTGAAAATTTAATAAGAATACATCCAAACTAAATATAAAACCTCATACCTCAGTCGTAAACCCAACTACTAAAAGATATATTGGTTCGTAGAACCAGCTACTTAACCATCTCAACCAATGCCAGTTAAGTCAAGTAATCAACCCTCGAATAAGAAGAAAACTATAAATATATAAACAACATCCAAAAAACCCTAATACACGACTTATACAATGTAACTAATATACATACATCTCCATGTTACCAAAATAGCCTCAACAAAACCATATAACACTATATATTCCAAATACACCCATAAACGAAGGATTGGTGCCAAATATAAACTTTCTAGTGGCTCAACAACCCAAATAAAAACAATTCCTTAATGAAAATGGTGAATCAATCTTAGAAGAACAACTGAAGATCAATAATGAAACATAAATAGCTTAAGACTTATCAATCTGATTCACATTTACTTTTAAATGTCAAGCAGGAAGAGAATAGGTTAAATGGTACACAATCAACGTTTAGATAGAATCAAATATCCATGTAGGAGGTTTATTATCTAAAATTCAGAAGAATGCAAACACAGATGCTAGACTTAAGCACAAGGTTGAGCCTCGGGTCTAGGCGCGAGCATAGGCGTCCACAAGTATAGACTAGGCATATTTTCTCCTGATGAAAGCTGTGACCTAGAGCTAGGGCGAGTCGAAGACTACATATCAGCATACAAGTACAATGGCCAAACATAGGCTGCTTTTCAATATGAATTATTAATTGAGAAAAACATCATGTATTCCAGTATTCTCAAGATTATCTACTATCTCTCTATCTATTTTGGTAGACAACTTAGCAAACATGCCAAATTTTGGGCCCATCAGGGTCCAAACACGTCACTTACACCCTAAACTTCTTGAAGTTATTTAAAATCAACATGAGCGCCTAAGATAAGAGAAAGGGGAGGATAACAGATAGAGACTTGTAGCGACTTAGTTCAGTATACTAGTATAGTATGGGTAGACACATATTCGTGCATAAAATCACATAGGTGGCGTGCTTAAGCGTAAAGCCACATGGACCTCAATAAAATCTAGAAACATCATCAAACGGTGGAAACCCATTAAGTCATCATCCAAAGCTAGGTTCATGCATCATTCAAAACACCAAAAATATATAATATATTTACATATATAATGTGCATCATGATCTCATACATTGAATATCAATTTAATAAACCAGGGGAGATAATGGCAATAGATAAAAAAAAAACAAAAAAAAAATGAAAATAAAGTAAAAGCAATTTAAAAAAGCTTGCACCTCAAATGTGGTTGCACCTTTTCGTGCTGTCACAGGAAATGACATGAACCGACTGGAACCCAAGAGCATCCGCCGAATGAAAAAGTAGCTGAAACATTCCCGAAATCAGTTAAATCTTCCACCACCATACAAACAGAATAACTTCTATTCTCCACAACTTTCCTAATCCTCTCCTTCCTCACATCCAGTAAAAGTGTATCAACAGTTTCAAGTATTTCCTCACTGGTCAAAAATGACTTCCCCGCTCTAAAAACATCAAGATATGGAAACCAACGACCCTCGCTTCCAATATCCGACTTCCGTTTCATTTTCATTAGTATAGCAAAGACAAAGTTTAAAGGACCTCAAAAGCACCGAGGAGTTATATCGTTGATTCTTATCATTATTGGCAATTGAATTAGAATAAGTAGTTAATACATAGACATACACAGAAGTCTCAGTTGCAAGACAGTAGTTAGTTGATCGACGAACTACAAAATTTAAAAAGCTGACAAAACTAAAAAAACGTGTGCATAATTAGAACCCTAATATCAGTGCCCCTTTGCAAACAAACTACAACATTGTAGTTTCGCTCGAAGAACATACACAAAGCAAAAGTAAAAATCATACCTTTTGCAGCAACTTGAACCAAACTCGGACTGAATCAGACCGAACAAACCCCTACATCATAATGGAGTACAAAGCGAGAGAGATGTTAGTGCTACTAAACAATTAGCAAACCTTAGGTAATTGAAAGGAAGGGGAAGGGGTACTTATGGCGGCGGCAACAAACATCAAAGAGAGAGAATGAAAGAGAATAAAGATATTTGAGAGAGATGGAAACAGAATTGAGAGAGAATCGATGAATCTGCAGAAATGAAGAAAGAGTCACCCCCACACACACACACCCCTTTATGTGAAGCATTTCTTAGAGGCACGAACCTGCAAGTGTTTGAAGAAAGCGTGCCGGGAGACTGAACGTGGGCTTCAAAGTAGTTTTTTTGTGTAGTTGTGGGGCGGGACTAAAAAAATTGAATTTGGTCTTTTATGACTATCACATAAAGTCCGGGAACATGTAACTATTTTAGTGAAATAGTCACAAATGGTTCTCCAGACATATATACTTTTTTTTAGAAAAAAAACATTTGTGACCATTTCGAAGTTGTACGTCACAAAAAACTTTTTAAAATAGTCACAAAAACCTTTTTCTGCCATTTGTGACCGTTTCGAACATAACAGTCACAAATAACATTTTAAAACAGTCACAAAATCCCTTTTTTGTACTAGTGAGTTCTTTTTCCTTCTTGTTTTTTTCTTGCTTTCTCATAGTCATTCCCCATCTTTGGAGTCAATTCCATTAAAGGTGTGTAGTAACCATATTTATGACCAGTGACAACACATGTATAAGATGCCCAAAGTATAGTATAACATTTGCATGAAATGGAGAGCATAGAAGCTTAACCCAAAAGGGGTAAATAGAGACAAGTAGTGGTAACTTTGGGACCATGAGATGAGAAAGAAAAATCAAGGGCTAGGAAAAGACCAAAGGAAGAGTATAAAAAGCCCATAAGAAATCAAAGACCATGCATTAATATTGAACAATGAAAAATGTTCCTACGTCATTATCCTTTTTTTTTTTTCCCTCAAATGTTGACACTTGACACATCAGTTTTTAGGACAAAAACAATCATTCGACAGAGAAAAAAAAAAACTCTTTCCCTATTTTCAATTGTTCGCCATTTTAATCGAAAAAAAACAACAAAACCGACTTTACCAAAAAAACAAACAAAAAACGACTAAAAAGGGTATCGAACTTTACAAGTTTTGACAATATGGGGACTAAACTTTTTTTTTTCGGTCAAATTGGGGACCAAATTTTTAAATTTTGCAATGTAGGGACATGTGTAACATGACATCTAAATTTCTCACACGGTGTTTCACAATTCAAATTAATTTCTATGGTCATGAGGTTGTAGTATGGATATACTTTGATAAGAAAATGTATAACATTGTATGTAACTTGTGAATTATGAAACACCGTGTGAGAAATTTAGACTACATGTGTAACTAGTTCCCACATTGCAAAAATTAAAAAGTTTGGTCCCCAATTTGACCGAAAAAAAAGTTTAGTCCCCAATCCCCATATTGTCAAAACTTGTAAAGTTCGATACCCATTTTAATCGTTTTTCGGAAAAAAAAAAAAAAAAAACTCAACTCAACTTCATGAGCAAAGCCTACTCATTCTCCTCCATTCTAGCTTCCTCATCAAATATTCATCGGCAACAAATTCATTGAGTTTGTAAGAAAAAAAGTGTATAAAAAAAAACCCTCTCACTTCAAATTCTAACATTGTAAGTTCAAAGAATATTCTAACATCTTGGAGATTCACTACGTGTTCTTGGTGTGGAATAAATTCTTGCATCCAACACTTGCTTCTAATGTATGAAAGATTGCTCATAACTGTGTAAAAGATGTTGCTATCGTGCCATTTTTTAGTATGTTAATTTGAAAACTTCTCTAAAATTTATTAATTTTCAAGAAAAATGATATCGTGTTGCCATTGAGAAGGATAAGAAGCGTGTGCTGGTGGTTTAACTTTCAACAGCAGCTACATACGTGATAAATTAGAGTAACAGAGATTTGAGAGAATATTTACTTGATTATCTTTTACTGTTTACACACTTGTTTATATAGAGATTACAAGTTCCTAATCCGTACATATTGTTGCTATCTACGTTAATAGAAATCCTAAAACAAATAGAAAACAATCTGTACAAGCGGTGAGAGTAGTTTACTGGAAGAGCAGGTGCGGGCGCGCTCTAATTATTGCACTAGAGTAGAGTGCGTGAGCGCTCTAACATGCATGTAAGGGTGGAATTCGAGCTAAACAAGCCGAGCTTTACCATGCTCAAGCTCGGCTCGCTAATTACACGAGCTTTAAATTGAGCTCGAGCTCGGCTCATATAGTAAACGAGCGAGCTCGAGCCGAGCTTAATCGAGCCAAGCCCAAGCCGAGCTCCGAGCCCTCGGTTATTTTACACTATAAATATGCTATTTGAACTAAACGAGCCGAGCTTCATCAAGCTCATTTGTTACGCGAGCTTTTATTTGAGCTCGAGCTCAGCTCATATAAACGAACGGGAACTCGAGCCGAGCGAGCTTAACTCGAGCCGAAGCCGAAAACGAGCTTAAGCCTGAAGCCGAAACTCGAGCCCTCAGCTCAAATTCCACCCTTACATGCACGAAGCTACTTCTAATACTCCCCCTCAAGTTGGAGAGTGAATGTCAAGAACACCCAACTTGCGAATTAACCTGAGGAAGGTGTCTTTGCCGACAATTAGTGAAGGTGTCAGCAACTTGAGCTGAGGAAGGAACGAACTTAGGAGAGAGTAACTTGGCATGTATCTTGTCGTATAAGAAATGACAGTCCAATTCGATGTGCTTCGTTCGTTCATGGAAAACTGGATTCTGAGAGATATGGAGGGCGATCTGATTGTTGCAGAACATGGTCATCGGAGAGGAGTGAGAGATGCCTAAGTCATGCAGAAGATACTTCAACCATTGAAGTTCACATGCAAGGGTAGCTATAGATCGATATTCGGCTTCAGCCGAAGAATGGGATACAATGCTCTGTTTCTTTGTTTTCCAAGAAATAAGGCTAGAACCAAGAAAAGTGCAATAACCACTAGTAGAATGATGAGTGACAGGGCAACCAACCCAATAAGAGTCACAAAAGGTAGAGATGTGTAAATAACTAGTAGCGGATAAGAGAATCCCTTTGTTGATCGAACCTTTAAGGTAGTGAAGTATACGATGAGCAGCATCTAGATGTGGAGTCCGTGGGGACTGCATGAAATGGCTGAGATAATTAACAGAATAAGTGATATATGGTCGTGTAACTGTGAGATATAGGAGGCGCCTAATCAAGCGACGATAGATAGTAGGATCCTGAAGTAACGTGCCATCATTGGTATTGAGGTTGATGTTTTGTTCCATAGGGAACTCAAAAATATGACCACCAGTGGTACCACAATCAGACAGAATGTCCAAAAGACATTTGTGCTGTGTAAGAAATAATCCTTCTTTGGATCGAGCTATCTCAATACCCAAGAAATATTTAAGACGTTCCAAGTCCTTGATATAGAACGTTGCTTCTAAAAATTGCTTCAAGTTCTGAATGAAAGATGGATTGTTGCTTGTGATTAGAATGTCGTCCACATAAATAAGAACAAATGTAGAATTATAACCATGAATATTAGTGAACAGAGAATAATCAGACTTAGACTGAGTGAAGCCAGTATTGACAAGAGTGGTAGATAGTTTGGCAAACCATTGCCGAGAAGCCTGCTTGAGTCCATATAAGGACTTATTGAGGCGACATATCCTGTGTTCCCCCTGTTTGGCAAAGCTAGGAGGTAAGGTCATGTAGACAGTTTCATCCAAATCGCCTTGGAGAAAGGCATTGTGGACATCGAGCTGATGAAGGGACCAATGTCTGATAGCAGCAATGGAGAGAAGTAATCGAATAGTGACTAATTTAGCAACGAGTGCAAAAGTATCATGATAGTCTTGTCCTTTAATATGATTGTAATTCTTGGCAACAAGACAGGCTTTGTAACGCTTAATAGAGTTATATGCATGATATTTAATCTTGAAATTTACAACCAATAGGCTTATGATGAGGGGATAACAGAACAATAGTCCATGTGTTATTCTGTTCTAAAGCTGCAATTTCAGCAGCCATAGCAGCTCTCCATATTGAAATTTTGACAGCTTGAGAAAAAGATGTAGGAACAATTGAAAAAGATACTTTAGACAAAAAAGCTTTATAACAAGTAGAAAAATTAGTGTCAGAAACATAGAAAGCCATAGGATATGGAGTGGAAGACCGTGTAACCTTAGAGTCCGATTGGATAAGGTTGGTCGAACGAGGGACTATAGGTGCCTTGGTGAGAGTAGGGTAGTGATAATCTTTGATAAGAAGTGGTGGGGGTCTCTAGTAGATCGAGGTGAGGTAAGAGAGTTGGGTTGTGGTGGTTGAGGGGGTTCCAAAATTGCAGGTGACGAAGTTGAATGAGGTGGAAGATTGACAGGAGGGAGGGTGCAGGCGCACTCAATTTGTGCTGGATTAGAGGGCGCGTGTGCTCTGACTATTGGAGCTACAGGTGAAGAAGATGGAATGTCGAAAGTTTCATTGTCTAGGATGGGTAAGAGATAAACAGGCAGATGTGATGGTGATGAAGATAAATGTTGATAGGGGAATACATTCTCATGGAAAATTACATCACGGGAAGTAAAATATTTTTTGGAAGATAGATCATAAATGCAATAGCCTTTCTGAGCATAAGGATAACCAATGAAGATGCCAGGTTTACCTCGGTGATCAAACTTATTTTTAATAAAAGTGTTATGAACAAAACATAAACAACCAAAAACATAAAGATGGGTAAGAGTGGGAGGTGTTGTAAACAAAAGCTCTTGAGGTGATTTGCCATTTAACAAGGGGATAGGAATTTTGTTAATGAGATAGCATGCGGTGAGAATGCATTCACCCTAGAAGGATAACGGGAGATGAGCTTGAAAACATAATGCTTGTGCAACGCTGAGTAAGTGACGATGTTTCCTTTCAACAACAGTGTTTTGTTAGGGAGTAGAACGCAACTACGTTGGTGGATAACCCCATGTTTGGAAAAAAATTATTGCATGTTATGGGATATAAATTCAGATCCATTGTCGGATTGAAGGACTTCGATTTCATGGAAATGGTTATCAATGTTGCTATGGCAAGATATGAGCGAATGTATTGTAAAATGAAATTGAGTATGAACCATGGCAAAAAAAGATTGTAAATGCATGGCAGTTTCAGATTTGACAGTCATAAGATAAATTTATATAGTACGACTAAAATCATCGACAATAGTTAAGAAAAAATGAGCATTGGAATAGGATGGTAAATGAAAGGGACCCAAAATATTACAATGAATCATTTGAAAATGTCTAATAGTTTTTATTGAACTATGAGAAAAAGATAAACGTGTTTGCTTAGCTTACGGACATACATTGCAAGTAGCATTATTGGAACTAGAAATAAAAGGAAACTGCTTAGCTAAAATCTACAAAGGAGTGGAAAAGTGATGTCCTAAGCGATAATGCCATAAATTATTGGTGGTGGAGTTGTGGGATGAGCAAACAGAAGCTAGTTGGAGATGGTAGAGTCCCCCATTAAGCTGTCCCAATCTAATCTTCTTCTTCGATAACTGGTCCTGAAAAAGGCAAGAATCATTAGTGAACATGACAGAGATAGGGTGAGACTTGATTAGTTCACTAATGGAAAGCAAGTTAAAATGAAAAGTGGAAACAAACAGAACATTGTCAAGACGCAATAGAGGAGAGAGAATAACACTACCAACATGAGTAATTAAATGGTCTGTGCCATCCGGAAGTTTAAGAGTAGAATGTGTTAAACAAGTATGATAATGAGAAAACAAATGTAATGATGAACATACATGATTTGTAGCACTAGAGTCGATGATCCATATGGATTTAGAAAAACACGAGGGAGAAATACCTGTTAGGTTTGCTTGTGAAATGGTGCTACCTGAATCAAGCAAACTGAGAAGTTGGTTATATTGTTATGTAGAGAAAACAGGAGAAATGGAGTCCGTAGCAATCGAATTGGCTTGAGCAGGCTTGGGGGGATAATCGTGTAGTTTAAAACATGTACCAATATGATGTCCAACTCTGTTACAGTGATTGCAAAATGGACGTGAGGAGAAGGCGCGCGCACTCTCTGTTTGCACTAGGTCTGAGGGCGCACGCGCTCTAGGATGTTGTGAACCATTATTGCTCTGCTGAGGTTTGAACGGGCCTGGTTTTGAAGAAGAAGCCCAATTGGGCATTTTAAAGTGAGTACTCAGGGCAGCAGCGTCTGGAGCAGAAGGAAGAGATAGTGCATGAATTTCTTATTGCTTCTCTTCTAGTAAGATTAAAGAATAAATCTTGGACATACGAGAAAAATGATCCGTTAAGAGGATTTGACTGTGAATGGATTGAAAATGAGCATCTAGGCCTTGCATGAATTTCATAGAATGGCCATCTTCAATCTCTTTGGCAAAAATAGATGCATGACCACAAGTACAAGCAGGCATAGTAGACAAAGAACTTAATTCATTCCATAAATATTTAAGCAAAGTGAAGTAAACAAATACCGGACGGCTGCCTTGTTTGAGAAGACTGACGGAATCGTTCAGTTGAAAAACCTTGGGTGCTTTAGTTTGTGAAAAACGGTCACCTAGATCTTTCCAGATTTCGGATGTAGAGTTGGCATAGAGGATGCTTCCATGGATATCTGGAGTAACGGAATTAAGAATCCATGAAGCAACGAGATCATCACATCTTGACCACTTGGTTTTCTCTTTGGGAGTAGTGGGAGGTGTAATGGAGCCATCGACAAAACCAAACTTATTCTTTTCGCGAAGTGCTCTAGAGATAGATTGTAACCATGTCAGATAATTGTCACCGGATAAGAGAGGAGACACGAGAACAGCAGTGGGGCTATCTGAGTGGTGCACAAAGAAAGGATCATCGGATCCAGGAGGAGAGTCATTGTTGGGGTTGGTGTCATCGGCCATTGAGAATTGAGAATAGGCGAAAGCTTAGAGCGGCTAGGGTTAGGATTTGGATCGAAACCTGGCCTTGATACCATGATAAATTAGAGAGAGAGAGATTTGAGAGAATTTTTACTTGATTATCTTCTACTGTTTGCACACTTGTTTATATAGAGATTACAAGTCCTAATCTGTACATATTGTTGCTATCTACGTTAATAGAAATCCTTAAACAAATAGGAAACAATGCATGCCGCAGAGCAAAGCTTTCTTGGAAAGAAGAGCAAAAGCGGTAGCGTTCTAATTGCACTAGAGTAGAGTGCGTGCACGCTCTAACATGCACGAAGCTACTTCTAATACCTTTTTTTTTCCTCCCAAGTTCTACCCCGTTTGTGAATATGTGATGGTGGTATTCAATACACATGTTTACTTATTGATTGGAGTCTAAACTTAAGGGGGTTTGTTTGTGTATTTTCAAGGTTAATAGCAGCTCTTTTTAGCATAAAGCCTTTTAGTCAAAATGGTCATTGTGCTTGGGGAAAACAATACTCTTTCCCGAAATACCATCTTTTGTTATTTTTATAGCCCCTTAAGTTCAATAAAATCCTTAATCCATATTCTACCACAGAATTAAGTCGAATTCTATGGAACCAATTGACGATACTTACCTAGATGTGAATTATCGTTGGTCAATGTCTGATGCCTAGATCAAACGTCGACCTCTATATTATGCTTCATGGAATAATTATTCTGGATGTGTGATAAGAGCTCAAAACTGTAGTTTCAACCCCTTAATAGTATTATATTTAGGCCAATTATGTTTACTAGTAAATGGGCACGTGCATTGCACGTGCTAGGAAAGAAAATTGGGGTGGAGAAAATTAAAGGAATGAACGCATGTATAGGGTTTAGATTAATATAGGTTGAGTTCTAACAAAAAACTACAATAAGGAAAAAACACTTCAATACGCTAGTTGTATTCTTTGGACGATTCGATATTTGATGCTTTTGTATGTTGCGAATAAATATATTTGAAGAGTTATTTAACTGCTTGTAATTTAGTCAATATATAATTATTAGAAAAAATATATTGTACACTGTTAATATTTGTTCTATAGATCTATTAAGTCTGATATAATAGGTGGAGTGAATTGAATGTGTAAATAATAGATATCCTGGAGATGCCTACGTGGCACGATAACCATTTCAAAGCTATCCATATAATGTGTAACTTATTTTATGTGTATGGAGATTGAATGATTAAAATGACAAAGTGTTATTTTATTTGTTTCACTCTATTGTTAGTCGCACATTCCTTTGATGTACATGCATAACTTTAGCAGGTTTCGGGTTTCCACTTGATTAAGATAATGAAGAAAGTGCAGAGTGCATGTTGAAGGAGTGAAGTTTGTTAAGCGGCTATGCTATTCCTAGATGAACAACTGATGTAGAGTAAACAAATAGAAAAACCATCAGTAAAGAGGAAGAAGTGAATATCTGTGTGGATTTTGCCATTTTCTTTCTCAATTTTGAGCATTTCATGAATAACTATAGTCAACGGTTTTCATTTGTATATTTGTATGCCTTCCTAGTCCCTAGATTGAATAACTATTTTACGCACTTTTTCAAAATAATAATCAGTTGGTCCACCATATATTAAGCATTTCATGATGTCGGTTTGGGCCATTTTATATATTGTTCTGGGATTGAGTATTGTAAAACAATTAGTTGGTTTGGGCCATTATGTACTAACTCATTATTAAAAGATTGCTCACCAATGGCAGGACATATTCGATTCATGGAATCATGGATTGCTATGGATGCTGAACTTTAGTCTGAATACTTTGCAATTGGGTGATTAGGTTCTGTGCCGGAGTTTCATTTGAAATTTGAAACATGGAATGGAACGTTCATTAAAAATCATTATAAACAATAATAGGCAATGCAAACAACAGGCCGTATTGCTCAGTGGTAAAGCGTCAGCCTTGTAAAATGAAGGTCTGTAGTTCGATCTTGCATGGGGGCATGTCAATACACAATATTTTTACAGTATTAAACACAATAAAAAAAGCTGGTTGCTTTTTTGGGTAATCATAAGGCATAAGCATTTGCAAAATGTGTAATAAAACCTAAAAGACATCCGAAAAGAGGAGTTGGTTCCAGTGTCACATTCTCTTCTATTTAAAATAAATTTTTAAAAATATAGGGTTAAGCTAGACCACCTTGGAGTCTACTCAACAGGTACCTTTCTACACCCACTATCTTTTTCATTCATAAAAACTCAAATCGTTACTGTTGATAGTGTTCATTTAGTAGCTACTGTTGATAGTTTGTTTAACATTAAAGAGCTTATATCTTAATAAAAGTATAGATGTAGGAAGAACTGCGATTCTCTCATAGTGGTGTGGAGCAGAGGTTCATATAACAGCCAAGTCCCAAAGGTCCCCTCTCTGAAACACAGACATCAATTTATAATATCTGGTGCAATATTAGAGGCACTGTTGGATAATTAGTCTAGTTAATAGCACATTGTACTCCTGAGTCCTGAAGGTTATTGAAATGATACAAAGTTTTCTGGCATTGATATCAAAATACAAAACCTGGATTTATCAAAAACATATAAGATGTCCTAAATGTTTTAGTCGTTCTCATTCTCATCTAGCTAGCTATCAAAAAGCTACATTTTCCATTCATATATATTTACCAAAAATAATTGATAGGGATAAATTAAAATGAAAGGGCAAAAAGAAAGTGTGATATATTTGTAGTCCAAATTTTAGCAGCTTGCAAAGTCGCTAACTGAAAATCGGTTGTTCTCCAGGAGTCTTCCGCTGTGTTGAAGTCCTAGATTAAGTGACACATCACTGGTACTGATTCCAAATCTTTCAAGTGAGGAGTCAATATCTGTATCAACACTAGTGGTTTCGAAAATTCAACTTGAACAGTACTGCCATGCTGCACCTGTCGTCGATTGCCATTTGGTGGTGATGCTGTGACTTGGTAGTGGTGTCTTGGTTTTCTGAGGAGCATTGTGTATTGATTGCATTGGATGAATGATAGTTTTATGTAGTATTGATTTCAGAACTTGTGCCTATTGATTGCATTGGATGAATGGTGTTTGTGCAGAGTCTCTTGACATGGGCTTACTGTAGCATGGTTCATTGCAAGGATGCTGAGAATTATATAAATATTGACCCAGGCCAAATGGTAGTATCGTGGAACATTTTCGTCAAGAGAATGGTTGGCAAATATTAGCTTTTCCCTTAACATTACCATTTACAATGAAAGGGATCTCTGTCTAGTAACAAATATTGGCCTGACGTTGTTCTCTACCTAGTAATTGTTTGGTTCCATGCCATTTATGAGTACCTAATCCTTCATTGCTGAAACTTTTGAATCAGGTTAAAGACATACATCATTTCCAATGTACAGGAACTATAGACATACATCATTTCCAATGTACACCAGGAACTATAGCCATTCCTTCAGTTCCGAAATCATTCCATGAGTGTTGAACATGAACAACCCAAGGTATTGTTTTATGTTTTTATTTTTATTTTTGTTGCTTTTGCAAAATGTGCTTATTTTGAGATTGAAGAACACATGGGTTTTGTTTATTTTTTGTGTTTTGGAAAAGAGTTTTGTGTCTTATGGATTTTAGTAGCAGGGGTTTGGAGTATTTTGGGATTTTGTAGTTTTGTGTGAAAGGGTTTTGTTTATTCTAAGGGTAAAACTTCAGTTTGTAAAGTACATTGTGATTATGCAGAAGTTTGTGAGAGTGAGTGTGAAGGAGGATAATGGAGTTTAAGGAAGGGCAAGAAGTAGAGGTTTTATATGAAAAAAATGGGTTTAAGGATACATGGTATCTTGCAAAGATTTATCGACTCTGTTCTGCATATGTTATGATGTTTTACTGGGTAGTTTATGTTATTCTTCTAGGAATATGTGAGCATGTTTTACTGGTTTGTGTTGCATTCTGTAATTGCCTATACGAGTGAAAGATTTATCGTCTCAAAATGATGTCTCGGTTAGAATGTTTAAGATGCCACTTCTGGTTAAATTCACCTTGAGTTGTGATGGTCAACTAGGAAGTCTTATGGTGCTAACATAGTTGGAGGTCGGGGGTTATGTCTGTTGGTTTGGCTTTCAGACTTTGTTATTCATCACTTGATTGCAGCTTATTTAGGAAGGACACTAGCGTAACCTT
Organism: Coptis chinensis; assembly: GCF_015680905.1. Classification (NCBI taxonomy): domain Eukaryota; kingdom Viridiplantae; phylum Streptophyta; class Magnoliopsida; order Ranunculales; family Ranunculaceae; genus Coptis; species Coptis chinensis. The sequence continues at coordinate 76,018,523 of NC_141463.1, read as the reverse complement.
ATCCCTCATTGATAATTTTTGACATCAGGGAAAGATGACCAGCTTACCTGTTAGGGTGTTTTATAGAAAACTATTTACGTAAATCCTGTCGCATCACTATTACATGGCAGAACAAATCTAATAGCCATTAGTAACATCACTGTTGCATTACAAATCAAATTCCAACAACAAAATATCTAATAACCATAAATAATAAAACAATAATAAGTTAAGGATAATAATAATAACGACATGCTCCAATCCATCTCCAGTATTCAGTCTTATAACGACATATTCTTTCATCAAACTTTTATTTAAACTAAAGATCACAATAGATGGAAGTTTAACATTCTACTGACTATAATTAAAGTGTCTTACATGGTAAATTTTGCGGATTCTTTTAGATGCGACAGTCGTGTCTGAAGTTTCCACGGTTTCATTAAAGTTGTATGAATAAATTTCCTGTGCCAACATAATAAGCACATTCCCCTGGTGTTAGTTATAAAGGATAAAACATTGATAAAAACAAATAGTTAAAAATCAACGCGGTTGTATATTTACCACATATTTGGACTTTCTACACATCCGTTTAGGCTTTGTTTCCTTAGTTGAGGTTCTAGGCGTTTCAGCAGAATTTACAAATGGTAATATCTGAATCAAGAAGGAATGAATAAAGAAGATTAGTAAGGAAATAATGAATCAAGAAGGACATGATTCTTGACAAAATAACATTCAATTTTCTAATTGAAACACTTTCCGTTAGAAATAATAAAAGATGGCAACAAATAACATACTTTAAGGCATAGACCTGACCAATGATTGACTGAAGATTGAAAGAACTAACAATTTTATTTATTTTTCATTTTTTTGCCAAAAACAATGGTATGACAATGTTATAAGCATACATATTTTAAAACTAATATACATCCATGAACCCAAGCACCTTACACTCACTAACATGAAAAAGCATGCTAGCATACCAGCAAAGTCACAAACACACGCAAATGTGCAGATAGATACATCTACAACCACAGACATGCATACACACATCCAAGATCCTCTTCAGATACAATCTAAGTGCCCCCAAAAACAACACAAACACACAACGAAGCAGACACATGCATGGTCAACCACTGACTCATTCTAAATCATCCACACACAACATGCACATATTCACCATACTTATCTCAAAAGTTTACATACCTAATGAAGGTAGTAGTATGTAAGTTTACATACTAAATAAAACGTGAAAACAATAGCTTATCTCAAAAGTTTCTCTCTAATTACACGTGAAAATATATAATAGCATATTAGTATGTACATTTTCTCTCTAATATATATATATAACAATTATCTCAAGTAAACAATTAAATAAAAACCTCTTTTTCAATTAGTTTAGAATCACTCACTTTTGGACCCTCGAATATAGGATCTGGGTAGATAGTATTAGAAGTATGAATTTCCATTGTGGCCTGCATCTATAATCACAAAAAGAAATTGTGCATTGAATAAATAAAAAATAATGTACTGTCTATCTATCTTAAACTTTTATTAAATATACTTTTTCTTTTTACCTGATCAATGTGAGTGAGCATCATATCTCCTTCTATCTTGTAATGCACAGGGAAAACTTTAGTTGTTGTGAAGCCATTGGTGCCTTGATCCTTGATGTTGTATTCACTAAATCTTATTTTGAAAATTAATGATGAACCTATAAGCTCATTCAGTATATTCTTAACCATTTGAGAACCACTTGCCTGGTTTAAGAAAAGATTATGCATTTGAATGAGATATAATTAAAGGCAAATAAGTTAGTGTTGAAATGTTTAATAGTAGATTTACCGATCTAAGCATAGCCTCGAATTCAGATGCTGGATGTTTACTAGTGTTTCTGCTTCTTTTCAAATATTGTCACAGTTGAACGATTTGTGTGATCTTGAATGCAGACTCGAATTTGATATCTAGCATTCAATGTTAATATCAATAATTGAAAGGGAAGTGAAGAAGTTACAATAAAATTTAATAGTTTTACCTTGTAAATGGAGATGGTATAAACTCACTACAACTATTACACCAATAGTGATCATCTTTTTCCAATAAGTTTTTCTTTCTACAGCCTGCTTTAGGGCAGGACAAATAATATGGCTCGTAGTCATGTATGACTTCACAAGTTGAAGCTTTGCATGTCATAACATGTCCCTGAAAAGTACGATTTTATATAGTGAGAAGTTTTAAAGCAAAAAAATATTATACAAAAGTGTAATGTTAACTCACAATGGTGTCTATGTCTAATGAATTAAGAATTTCATAACGAGTTTTCCTGTTGTTGAGCTGTCGAGTACTCGATATACGATAAGTAGATGATGACCCTTCAAGCAATGCGATTTTTTTGTTCTTGGGACTGAAAAGTTGAAAGTTAAATTTTGAGTAATGTAAAGTATATTAACGAGTTAGAACTTTACTTGTTCATTAGATGTTTAAGTTCAGGAATTTCCAAGTTGTAATAATTTTTTTTCGCCCTTGTTAAATTTAGATAGTATACTCCTGAAATATTTAAAAGATTAGTTAGTTCCAAGGTGAAGGAATAATGAAGTTACCATTATAGATGTCAACAGTCAACGATGTTACAACGACCACAGGCTGATCCACAGTAGAGTTAATGATATCTTTGTCAACCAAGTCCACTCCATTTTCCCATAGTGTAATCCTCATTTTTTTCCCACTGGGTAGTTATTTTTTTGTGAGTATATAGATACAGGTAAGATGTTTTCCATATTCATTAAAAAAAAAAAGGAAGCTAACTTGTCATTCCTCAAGTGAATATTTCTCAGTTGCTTCATTCCTTTGCTAAACGTTATGGATGACATTCCTTCAAGCACGCCACATACATCTGATAGACATTATAAAGAGATATTTGTTATGTATGAATATATATTTTTGCAGTTTTATATATTTCTCAGTTGCTTCACTCCTTGGATACCTGTTAGATTTGTGATTTGTTTGTAACGACTGCTGATGTTGTCAAATTCAGCAAAAGCAAACTTGTACAACAGAATTTCTGATTGAGTTTCACTTAGCAGTCTAACAAACGTATCCCATTTAAAAAGTATAACAAACGCATGTTGAACAGGCCGATAATCCGACACTGTTTGTACAATAAAATTTTCAGCATGATACACGCAGCCTTTTCGGATAACTTTTGAGAATTTTTCTGCTTGGTTCTTTGGAACAATTGCATGCACTTTATTTTCCTGAAATCAAAATATATGCAAATAGTTAATAATTGTTTGAATAAAAAATAATGAAAATGGATTTTGTACAATTAAAAGGAAATTGGCTAACTTTATCGTTTATCAAAACCATGTCAAATCTGGTAGTTTTTCCATGCAATTCTTTTCCGAAGATCTATTTTCTAGAGACGCGAAACTTAATTCTGCAGTTCTGATTCTGGTAATTTATGTCAGATAAAGGAAGATATCCCGGTGTTGTCATTTTAAAGGAAACCTATAAAATTTTAACGTCAGAGGAATATAGACCATGAATGAAATATTTTACGCAAGGAGATTATGAAATGCAGTAGTGAATAAGAAAAAGTACACAAAAAAGTAATCAATCACTCTGAAAAGTGTAACTTACGAACTCCTATTTCATTTAAAAAACAACTACAGTACTACGACAAAAAAATGATATGATGAAACAATTTAGTAAGGTTAAAATTGTGTCTATTCAAAGTTGATATATGCAAAGTGTTGTCAAATAGACTGAAATTAGTCATGAGCAAACCTTTTTTGCAGGATAATGCTATTCCTTGATGCCAAAGATGCCACATGAAAAATTGGGAAGGAACCATACGAGCGGTAGTAAATTAGGCTTTGACAATGTAAATTTTTCTGTATGTATACTGACAGTTTCACTTAACAAATGGTTATTGCTTGAAGAAACCATACGAGCGGTAGTTGAAGCAGTTAGAACTTGAATTTTGAAGGAAGAGTTTTTGGACGGTTGAGGGAATTGAACTTCAAGCAGTGGGGATTGAAGGGATGAGTCTGTTGTTGTTTGTTCTATTCCTGGGCCTTCCTAGTTCGTTTAGAAATCTTTATGGTATGGGGATTTCCAAAAAGTAATAGTAGAAATCCGCTCTCAAGCAATACCTCGTATGAAGGCATGAATGAAGGACTCGTAGCTCCCTCTTACCATTTTATTTGTTTCTTAGCGGGATGTTGTAACAAAAAAAAAATGACGGTTGTATGTATATTTGTTGGAGCCTCCTTTTTTTAGTTAAACGAAAAAAAATGGTAGAAGGGTACATTCGCATTTTGTTTGTTTTTAATTTGCTCTTGATTTGTTTGGTCTGTCAGTGGTACCTTTGGTGCATTAGGAACTGGTAAAAATGTACATCTATGGGAATTGTTGGGGAGATAGAGTACTTTATGAAAGTCTGATAATGACTGCTATATTGATTCATGAATGAGGCATCACCTGTTTGAATCCTATTAGTCTCATAATAGTATGCGTCTAAGTGAGCTTCTATACTACTGTAACATAGACATAAGATTCGGGTAATACGTTCTATGTTAGCATATTTGATGGCGCTAACTATATAAGCTTGTACTATGAGATAGTAGTAAGTATCTATGACACAATAGTGTAAAAAAAACTGATGTACACTGTAATCAGTACATAATTATAAAGATCTTGCATTACTGAATTACGCCGAAAACATACAGATTGAGTTCATGGGTATAACATGTGGCGAAAACATAGTTGGTTGCAGCAAGAACCACATAAACCATTTTTGCAAAAAAAGAAAGTAGGGATGCTAGGATCTGCATTGATGGTACATGACAAAGAATAGAACATAAGATTATTGATCAACTTCTTAATATTTGCCTCAAACTCTTCGAGATGCGCGGAGGTCGAGAGGGACACCAGCGTGAAAATGATCATGGTTTTGTAGTTGACCGGTTTCTTCTTATCCCATAGCTCGAAAACAAATAAGTGTAATAGGATGGAAGCGAACACCTTCATTTGCGAGAAAGCAAATTGTTTCCTAGCACAAATTGACGGCCAAGCCTAAGAAGCAAGAAATAACGTAAATTTAGTTGTATTCGGCGCTTTGCTCCCACAAATTTAAAAAGAAAAAGGAAATGAAGAGATTGTTTCTAATTTGTCTAAAAGATCACAATGGCATGGATAAGATTAAAAGTAATATACCTTATATTTCTTGATTCATGAATGAGCCATCACCTGCTTGAATACTATTTGTCTTATAATAGTATGCGTCTAAGTGAGCTTCTATACTGCTTTAACACTGCGGTTCCTCTCTTGTTTTGACACCATTGAGGCTTATTTGTTTCACACTGCGGCTCCTCTCTTGATCCCATGGTTACCTTATCATTGTTCAGTGTGATGATGATAGGGTGCCAACCTGATGAAGAGGATTTCTTCGTCCTTATGAGATCCCTCGCATGATGAGGTCAAGCAACTGTCCATCGAACCATCTGGTGGCCTAGAGTCGAGGCATTCATTGGTTAATCTGGAGACCAACTAGGAGATGTGCACTGTGGCATCCTACAATCCTGCACAAACTCCTAGCTTTTGTTTTCCAAGTGTCTCCTAGGCTTTCTTGAGAACCGATTATAGATATATTTTCCTTGGGCTTTTATCCATAGTTGTAATTGTCGCTACACCTACATATAGAATAGGCGTTCGTTGATTGTAAGTTAAGCATATATATAACATGCATTCACTCTCAGCTATTTAACATTTTGTTGGTTGATGATGATGCTAATGATGGTTATGGTAACTCATTAGACTATTACCTGAAGATGTTCGTTTAGCCTTCTTTGCACTTCGATTTGCATCTCTAATGCTTTACTTATGTCCAAGCTTCTGATACATTTAAGTGCTTCTGTCAGTTCAGGCCTAAGCCAAAGAGTGTATATACAAAGATTTGTCATTGCTCAAAGTGTTACTTGTTTGTTTAGGATCCTGTCATGAGTGCTCCACTTGCATTACACATCCTATCTTGCTTCCGCACCCATAAAACATGTCACAGTAAGTCAATGCCTTTTTAAAATTTACAATTTGTGATGTGGTTATTCTAAATAATGAGGTACTATGTGTACTTTGTCTAAAGATGAAGTTGCAATACTCAGAAAGGTGGTATCCAACCTGCTTTGTTGTTCCCTGTATTAGCTTGTCCACGGAGATTGTTGCTGAGACTGTACTTGTGAAATTAGACAAAATTGATTTGGTTTTATGCTATCTAGCAGATTATTAGTCATACGTAATCCTAAATGACATATTTGGGAAGTTTTATTCAATATACTTTACCTGTAAATGGCTCTTTAGATGGCGCTGATACATCATTTTCATTCTTTGCAGTTTTTTGTGTTTCACATACATCGATCGAGCTATTTGCTTGGCAACTATTGTTCATTTGGATCAGCAAACTACACTTTTGGCCTCTGCAAGCACCGGTGGAAGCAAAAGGAAACAGTCAGTAATGAGCACTACAATGTTCCAACTATTATGAGTCAACAAAATAACATTTTAACAGCCAATAGATTTACTGGGCTTTACAGTGAATGTTGAGTTCTTCGTTCATTTCCCTTAGACGGCTCTTTGGCAAGTGATAAACGTAAAACAATAGTTTTACCTACTCTTAACTAGTTATGCTATGAATAAGTAAAACTAAATGCTATTTACTACTCGATGATCAAAGTTATCTACTCTTGTCTATCATGCAATATGTGGAGTAGAGAATTCATTCCACTCTTAGTTCCTTAGACGTAAGTTTCCCTAGTTTAAACAATTCTAACAAAACTAATGAGAGTAATGGATTGTGATTATACTAATATGGGAGTTGAACTAATTAAATTGTTCTAACTTATCCTATGACAATTAAATACTAAAATGTGAATATGGAGAAGGAATTAGGGGGATTTGATTCTACTTTGATTGATCCCTAATGTGCTAGTGTAGATTATTGCAATCTTAACCAATAAAGATTAAGTGTTTGATCCCTAATTACTCATGGCAATCTCTGCCAACTAATAATTAGCATGTGAGGAAGTTCAACCCATACTCATGGCGAATCAACTAACCTACTAGAGTGAAACTCTTAAAAAGCAATAATCCTACTAACATATCAAGTCTTCATCAAGTTTCATCAAACCCCTCTAATGGAGGTTTAGCTAGAAGTCATTAGACTATCATTAATGGAGAAAAAAGAAGAAGACATAATGAATAACAATAGCTTTCTTTTATTAATCTAATGGAAGAGAGTCTAAGAACTAAAAACTATATTAAAGATTAAGTATTTGAATAATTAACTAACTTAAAACTAATGAAAAAGTTATATGAATTAAATCCTAGGTACTTAAGAGTTATGCCTTAGTCCTCTTTATATAAGAGAGGGTTAGGTTTACAATTTCGTGCATGGGCTTTGGAGCCATATTTTGGGCCATGAAAACAAATCCAAAACCTAATTACTACTCCCATTGACACTTTTTTCCCAACTTATTCACTGATTATAGAGCATTGTTTTGTACTGCAGTTTAACTTTGCAGATACATGTTAGCGAGACCACTATTCATACTTATCACAGAAATTTCCTTTAATGCCCTAATTGAAGTCGAGACTTGAATTTAAAGTAGTTAAGTCATTGAAAAGATAAAAACGTGAGATACTTCTTCTAATGATCTAGCGTAAACATAACACAACTGCAAAATGATTTTCAAATTTTCATAACTAAGTGAGAATTCTACACCGCATTTGTTTTTTTTAGACTTCCTAGAAATAGCATAGACATGGAAAATTCAAAAGAATGACAAAATACCATGAAGGTATTAAGATAAAAAAAAATGAGATGTTTTTTCTGTACACATTTATTTCTACCTGAGCCACTTCAAGCATGGCACGACCATTAGGGCCATCAACATATTTTGAATAACCTGTAAATGGCTCTTTATTTAACCGTCTTTGGTGTTACCTCTGCGACAAACATAAGGAAGGTTGAATTAGCAGAATAAGATGCGGGTGCATGTTCCTGAAATTAACTTATATAGAAAATGTAAAGAAAGAGATACTCACTGTCTGCTCCTCCAAGATGTTTGACAACTTTGATGAAACTCTCGTGCACCTTAGGCGTCCATTTTAATCTAGGCTTAGCATCAGTAGAGAGAATCAATCATGTGTCACCGCAAGCATTTCCTCAGCCTTGTAAAAAGTTTAATTGTACATGGCAAATTGAGCCCACTTGGAGTTCTATGATTTTATCAAAGTTTTTTGGGGGCACACACGTACAGATGAACACACACCTTTGTGGTGGAGGAAACATATACGGTCAAAAATAATTTCTTTGTTAGTTTAAACTCTGAAAAAATAGAAATTGGGAAGAATGTGATGCATTTGCTTCAAGCAACTTACAGAAGTAGCCATAGGCAATATGTACAGTCAAAAAGCAATTCTTCTTAATAGTTTTACTTTAGTTGTGAGTTTCAGAACCTATACCTTCAGGCTTCAGATACCTCCACAGGTTATTTTTGCTTAGAAACAAATCCAGATTTCAGCCAAACTTGCATATGAAAATAGAACCTGTCAAGTCTCACAGTTCAAACCAAAAACCAACTTCATTCTAGTGCCTCTTTCACCATAAAAAATAAAATAAAAGATTATAGTGCCTCTTCAAAGGAAACTAAGACATGTGTGAATATGAATACCAAGGAAGCTTTTCATCACGACAGCAGCAATCCGCTGAAAATTTCCCAGACAGGATAAATTGCACCATACAGCTTGTTGACATAAAGCCTTTCCCAGCGAAAAGAAGCTTTGTTACTTGAAAGCTACATGAAATAAAAACATAAGATGTGGGAAGAGAAAACATAACAATTTGTGAGTTTATATATCTTGTTTTTCAAATGAAAAGGATACATGTACAATGACATCTGATATGTAAATTTTTGTTGGAGTCCCACTGTACCACATACTTGTACATTAGATAGTTTAGCCATTGGAAATTGAAGGAAATTGAAGGCCTTACACTATAATAGCCATTGTAAGTAGATTTTGCAGTGCTATCCACTCTGCCCAGGGATTGCAGTTGCGTACATCCAATACATAAATTTCTCTCCTCCTAAATAGAGTAACAATCTCAATCCTTATCCTAGAACTTTGATCCCAAATTGGTATTTTTCCTAGACAAAACATAGAAAACAGATATTTATGAATTTCCTTGGATTAAATGGCTTTTAAACTATTGACAGATAAAATAGAGCATATAAAACTTACTAAATACTAATGCATTCTCACTTGTAAAAAGTTAACATTATTTGCTCTGCACATATTGGATCTTTTCTATAACACGATATGTGAATATGTGATGGATAAAAGACATGTTTTCCTCCTTACATGCTCCAGTGACTCTTCTGCATTGTAGCAAGTAAAGTGCTTTGGACTTTGTTAGGTCCACAATATAAATAAGTCAAAACCAAAATCAGATGCATATTATTATTGTGAGTTTTAATAAGTACGATAGATATGGACTTCATATCTAAATGCAATAAAGTTACAAAAGGTAGCATAATAAGTTCTATTTTTAAGAACACAGCTAATAATAATATCGAATTAATATTAAATATCTCCATCGCATGATCCAGCTTGACGTATTTGAGCTTCAGTTCTATAGACAAAGCAAAAGTAGATGTGAATCAAACTAGTGAGTAGAATCCTGTAGAAATGTGAAGCAAAAGTAATGTTTAAATACCTTGTATTATTTTATCCTAGGCACCCTTTTAGATGGATTTCTATTGGCTGAAGGCTAGGATGTCTCATTGGAAGCTTGAGTCAAAAATTCCTTCGACAAATAAGTAGAAAGAGGATAAGTGAATGTGTAACTATTTATTAAAAAGGGAAACAAATAAAAGTAAAACACATACCACATAGTGTTCTTTTGTAAGGTTTCTTAGAGTTGCTATTTTTATTTGAGGACTGAGGAATGTCAATGGACCTTGGCAAACCAAGCTGCTGCTACACAAAAGAGAATAAGAAGAATAAAGCATTAAATAAAGGAATATGCATATTTTTTGTATATGTATTTAGTCATTGGTAGTACAGTAAAAGTCAATGGATACCTTCTTTTTCATAAGAGTTGAGTCGTTCTTATGCATGTTGTCAGGTGGATAGGATTGGAAGGTATTATTTAAAATTTGTGATGACTCTGTCACCTGAGTGTACATTAAGAGGTTAAATAATAAATATTAGCAATGATAAATAAACATATGATTGCTAGCTGGTGTAATAAATTGAACGGGTACGAAGTGCAAAAAAATGAAGTATGTATTTAATAAAGAAAGTTTATTCATAAAGGATAAGTTTGAATATCTATTTACTTGTTCAATTTGTTCTTGTATTTGGTGTGAGTCAAGTTTGTAATCCACCTGAAAAACCTTATTAGCTGTAAAGCCATACCTGCCTTGACTTTGGATGTTGTATTGGCTGTTTTTTTTATCTCAAACACTATTGAAGCACCAATAATTTTATATATTATGGACCTAACAGTCTGGATACCATTTGCCTAATCCAAAAAATGATACTTACTCAGTCACAATTATGTATTTTTTAAAGATATATTGCATGGCACAAAGAATGAATGTGGAAATTGTGATAGCGTCGTAATAGTTTTACCGATTCGATAAGCTTCTCCAACTCAGAAGCTGGATGTTTCAGCAGTTCTTCTGCTTCATCGCCAAATATGGTTATTAGGGTACTTTTTGTGTCATCTTGAATGCGAGCTTTCAGTTGATATCTACATTAAATTTATATCATATCACAATCATAAAGTCGGGAGAAGTGTAAACGAATATCTTGACAAAAAATTTAGAATATCAATACACACCTAGCATCTGGAGATGGAATCGTGTTGTTGCAATTATTGCACCAATAGTGATCACCTTTGTCTATTACTTTCTTCCGACAGCTAATTTTGGTGCAAGACTTATAAAACGGTGCATAATCATGAACAATATCATAAATAATTGCTTCGCATGTGAAGACTTGTCCCTGTACGGAGTGTAAGTATATTGAGAAAAGTAAAATTAAATATGGCCAATAGGCAAATGTAGAGTGAACTTATAACAGACTCTGCATTCAACATCTGAACAATTTGTAAAAGCATTTTCCTATTTCTTAAAGATCTTTCCTTCATATTACGTTCAATTGATGATGACCCTTTGTAGCATTGAAATATTTCTTTCTTTGAAAGTGGAGCTGTAAAAATATAAAATCTTTTGTCAACCTTGATCAATGCCTAGTTAATGAAAGTATATATTCTATTTTTATTAAGTTTCTGTATTTTTTTTTATCACCTATTTTGTAAAGCTAACACTTCTGGAATTTCCAAGTTGACATAGATCTGGGTTGCACTTGTTGAATTAAGGAAGTATTGATCTGAGAAAGACAGAATTTAAGATTGAATAGGTACGACAAACAAAAAGTGCTATATAGATTAAAAATCCAATATAATCACCATTATAGCTTCCAACAGTTAGCGAACTGAGAACTAACACTGGCACACTCATTGCACATGTAATCACATTATCTATCAATTGTATTGCATTTTCCCAGAGATTTATTTTCAGTTCAGTTCCACTGCATAGATAATATATTATTGTGTTAATGTGTAGATTTGGTTATGCATTTGTTAAATCCTAAATGAGCATATGGAAAAGGCAAACCTGATATTCTTTAAGAAGATCTCTTTCAACGTGAGGCCTTTTCTAAACATCAATTCTGAAACATCTTCAAGCGTACCATACGCATTTGCAAAAAAAATTTGATGAAATAGTCATTTCTAACAATTTTTTTAAGAATTAAAGACTTGTATTATATCATGGCAACTGATCTTGCAGATTCTGATTTTCTTTTGTAAGCAGCCTAATTATGTTGAACTCAACGAAATCAAATTTATATTTTGGAATTTCAAGGTGTGCTTCGGAAGATCCCCTAACAATAGTGTCCCATATGGTAAGTATAAGATATTCATGTTGAACGGGGCGATATGAATCTGTTCTAGTTTGCACACTAAAGTTTTCAATGTGATATACATGTCCTTCATGAAGAACATTTAAGAATGTGTTCGAATGGTTCTTAGGAACAATTGCTTGAATTTGATTTCCCTAAAAATAAATAAAAGCATTTAGGCAATCTCATATTGGGAGAACTCAATGTGACAGAACATAAATGACTTACACGAATTACCTGTTCATTAATCAGGACAACATCAAATCTCTTCTTCTTCTCTTGGGAGTCTTTACTGCCTAAGGTCCATCTTCGCGAGACACGAACGATTACTTTACATCGATGAGTTCTGTCAGTTAATTCAGACAATCAAACATATTCTTCTGTACCCATTTTTTAAGTGTACCTAAAGTGGAATGAATTAGTTGAAAAGAAAAATAAACCAACAACATGCACAGTAATGAAATAGTGTAAGTTTTTTTTATGGGCATTTTTCTTTCGAATTGAAAACCAATCTAGAACAAAATCAAGAAGTTGTAACATAAAGGTGAAAAGATTTAGAAGCCAACCTTTTTGGAGTGATTTAGGTTCTTGTTGTTCTTCATGATGACGCATAAGAAAATGGAGAAGCAGTAAAAGAAGAGAGGGATTTGAAAATACAATTTTTTGAGTATTTATAGTAACCATCATACCTGTTACAGGGTAGTTAGGATTTTCAATGTATGAAGTAATTGAATCTGTACTCTAAACGGTGTGTAGGACGTATCTCTTTTCAAATGTACTAAACTGAAGCCTAGATTCTTGGCTTTCAGGGAAGTGGTTGAGTAACTGCTTATAACTGAGATATTATGGCACTTCAGATGTTTGCTTGGTCCTATGTCCAACCCAGCCGCATAAAAAAATTGAAATAAGTATCAACCATTTTATTTCGGGGATTTTTTTTTTTAAGTAGGGAAATATTTGTAAGGCGTAGAGTAATTCCTGATAAAATGCTTGAATATGATTTTAAAATGTATAAAAAAAAGCTTACTCAAATCCAAAGTAACAATGTTACATAGCAGTATTTTTTTTCAAAAAGATTTATGAGAGTTTTTTTTTGTTAGGCAAACCTCTATTGAACTTTAAAATCAATGGTAGCGATGATATTTTTTGGAAAACGAAACATGAACAAAATTATCGTTAAGACGTTCAAACTGAGACTACAATAGAACAAAATACATTTGAGAATATTTTAAAAATTGAGTGGCTCAAGGATGGGAGCTTGCAGTTCTCTGAAGAAAATGTGGGTCAGTGCTAAATTACCAACATGTGTAAACGATTTGATTAGAGTCATTTATGTATGAATTCATGTGAAGGAACAAGGTCAAGTGTGTTTTGTATGTCAGAATGAAGTCCCAATATCATACATCAACAATGAGGACAACAATATAGTCTTGTATAGAGTTTAACTCCTAATTCCTAATCTATTAGATGCCAATTAGAGCATAAAAATATATGAAGAAAAGAATGCTATCAAAGTAGCAGCAATGACTATCGAACACCCCGACCAGCAAGTCTCTACTGCACCATCCGGAATGGATTGAGGAAAGTACGGTGGCTTGCTATATGACTTCGGTATCATCTCTGTAACGACCTTTTCCGATCTAATATATCTTTCATGACATCACTCTCTATCAGAACCTTAACTGCTACTTGCAAGCCATTAGGAAACTGACCTCTGCAGATAGTTCATCTACTTTAAAAGAGAAATTTGATGCAGCAGTTTTGAGAGGCCCGTGTGAAAATTGTCTCGCGCAGTTTCTCTCTTGCCATTTAACTTAGTAACATTTCAATGGATTTAGAGTTAGCATTGGCCTCTTCTTTTAAAACTTTCATAGCCACCCATCCATACTTTGATCACCTATTCTGGTTACTTGGTCCCTCAAGTGTTTTAATGCTTCCATCTCCGCCAACAAAATCCTCAATCTTCGCCTAGCAAAATCCCATTTCAATACTGTTATGCTATTCTTTGAACCTAAATGTCCTTGCCCGCATCATAATCTAAGTATACCCTAGCTCTTCCAGCAATGGTAGTCATGCAAAACAAACCTGATTCCAATGCCCCAACTTCATAACGGTGTAGGCAAACAAATGCCAAGAAAAACGTTTGTTAAGCCCATACAAATCTTCAACTTCCTGGCAATAGATGGAGGTTGGGATCTGATACAGTTTGTATAGCAACCAAGGGAAGACAAATTAATACTGCTGCAATAATGACAGAGATCTTATGCAACCATAAGCCTAAACAAAATACCTGAGTTACATTGTTGACTAATTCTCAAATGTATGAGTTTGATTTTCTTTGAATGGGCTAGAGTCTGAACTGTTTTTTTCACCAAACAAGAATGTTAATGAAGGTTTCTGTGAAGAAATGTAATTTGTTTGAACAATTATCGGTGTTAACTGGGTATCAACCTTCTCTGATACTTGTCGAGTTACTTTTACCACTGATGATGTCTCTTGACGACCTGCTTCATTCTTAAGAAATGCAATTTATGTCAAAGTAGAATACCATTCAACTGACTGCCTTGGGTACCTCCTTCTTTCCTTGTCACAGAAGTCTACTCCATAAAGACCGAAATTAGAAGTGTAAACACCCGTTACTTAAAAAACATCAAGAAAGGACCACATAAAGTATCCCCCGAGGTTATATCCATTCATGCATTAAAAATTTAGAAATTAGAGCGTGAAGGTCCTGGATTATGTCTTTGGTACATGTTTTTTGTTGACTGAATAGATTTAACTCTTTGTATAAAATGGTAATAACTCAACAGTTTATCGAATAAATATCCTAAGCTATTAGCCTATAAGGATTTCTTGGAATTTACTATAGCACTGCCCAAGCACATATGCAGCAAAATTTGGTTTGGTTTGATTAGTGAACAATTAAGTCGTGTTTGTAACTTCATGTTTGAGACTTTCAGCAGTCTACCAAGGTACCAAAATTTTATGCTTAGGAAAAGGGTAGTACTGGATAATGCTTCAGTATTGTCCATGCTTCCAAGCTCTATAACATCCATAAAATAGAAACCAAGGCAAATTTTTTTTAAAGGAAGTGAGTAGGTGTGTAGCAAAACAAAATTTATACCTTATGGATGGAAGCAAATTTTTTATATATATATGTAAAAATTTAATTCTTGCAGTGTCATTGCGGGTTGCTGGATTAGATGAGTCATCGCTAGTCATTGGAAGTCCTACAATATTAAAAGGTGTAACATGTGAAAACTCAATCTGGATCCACATAGCATATTAGTGTTATTAAGCTGAAGCAAAAAATTTCAAGTTTCAGATGTTGTGGGGGAAGTTTAATGGTATTACCATTCTCATGGATTATAGCTGCAGGATTTTTGTAATTTAGTTTTACATAGTCCAACAATCTTTGTAGTCCCCATCCTACAATTATTCCATTAGCTTTCAGCCTAGCAGGATGCTGGTCATGAGATCATATACCAACTTTTGAGTTAGGATGAACATATGTTTAGAGAACCAAAATCCAATAGATGGCAAGTAAGCAGTTCATTCACTATTGATAAGAGCCCAAAACTGTAGTTTTAACCCCTTAATAATCATACTGTTAGACCAATTATGTGAATAATAAGTAAGAGTTAACACTGATTACGCGTTTTTATGCATTTCAGGCTTCAAAGTCCATTATGTGCGAGAAATGTACCACTTTAGCGAGATACGAGGAGCAAAAGTCGAGAACTTCCGAAAAGCCGTATCTTTGGACTCAGACCTCGGAATTGGGCATACCTTATGTCAAAACGACCGGCTCGGAAAGAGCTTTGTAATGGTCCAAGCCTTGACCCAATCAGAGGAGCAGAAGTGGACGAAAAGTCTGTGGAAGTCAACTGCAGCTGAAGAGGCCTTTTGGATCGAAGAATTGGGTTTTGGGCACGATTCTCCGCCCAAACCCTGGCTCCAAGCCCATGCACGATTTTTGGATCTGAATGTATAAGAACAAAAGCTTAGTTCATTGTTAATGGTAGATAGTTAGGTTAGAAAATAAATTAGATTAGTTAGCCTCCATTAAACCTTAGTTCTAGATCTAGTTTTTATATTAAAGTAATTAGTTTTATTCTTGTTTTAAATTTAGTATTGAATGATTGTTCTCCTTGAATTAGATAATAAAATAGTTGTTCTTGATTCAATTTCGATTTGTCAATTACAATTGTTAGATCTAATTTCATTTACTACTTGTTATTCAATGCTTAGTTGTTAATTAGATTTTTGTTATTGTTTAATTTAGATTAGTTAAATTTCATAAAGTTAGAATCTTTATATTATGTTTAGTTTAGATTTAATGGGAATTGTTAGTTTGATGAATCAAGGCTAAATCCTCCATTAGAGGGTTTGATGAAGCCTTGATGAAAACTTAGTGGTTAGTATAGAATTGGTTGTAGAATCTATTCCACTCTAGAAAGTCGTGTTTCGCCATGAGAATGGGTGGACGACTTCACATGCTAGTTAGTACTCGGTAGAAATGCCATGAACACTAGGGATTAGAACTTCGAATTTCTTGCGCCGTAAGAACGTGAGAATCGAGATACAAGAATCTACACTAGGTTATTAAGTTGGATTCGAGGTGGATTCAATTCCCCTCTAATTCTTTATCTAGATTCAAAAACAAGCATATTTCCATAGTATTCGTAGTTAAATTCAACGTAGACTCATTTTAGTTTCATCGTAGTATAACACCCTTCGTAAAGCTCTCATTGACTTAAGAGCGACTAGTTAGACTTAGAAAACAATCCATGCTAGGGAACTAGGAGTGGAACGAACTTCATACTCCATTTAGTGCAATTCGCATTGAGAGTAGAAGCTTTGATAATCAAACACGTAAAAGTTAAGTTTAGTTTACTTACGTTTGGATTCATCGTTCATTTCGTAGGTAAACTATTCATTTTACATTTTATCAAATGGCGCCGCTGCCATCTTAGTTGCACTTTAGCATTGTTTTCTTTGTAGAAGTAGTCATTTTTAAGTCCCATTAAACCCACCCACCCTTGTTTGATTCATACTGTGGTTATTCGCTGCGTAGTCGAAAAATTCGGAAAAAATACGGAAGCGCCACGCCAAGGAGAGCGACCAGCGCTATGTTACCGAATTTCATCAATACAATCGCCACAAAAAGAGAGACCAGCTTCAGTTCTACCGTAATTTTCTTCTACCACCGAAGGGCTACCAAAGCTTCAAAGAGAGCTGATTCGCCATTCATCGAGCTCGACTTTGCCTTGAGCCTTGATAGATAAGATAGATAGGCGCCACTTTAGCTGAAATTTTCGGATTTCCACAGTTTGATTCAACTTCGACTTGTCAAGTTTTTCAGTGTTCTAATCTCTTATATACACCTAACACGCCAGAACAAGACGCTTATTCAAACGCTGTGCGTAGCAAGGAGGCATTCAGTACTCCTTCTTCCACTCCTCGCATCTTCTCGTCGAGGAGGAGTTTTAATTCTAGTATAATCGGGCTTGTTTTTCGTAGAAATAAATACAACACGCCTATCTAGAATTTCACACACTACACCCGATATTATGGGTGAAGAACGAGAGACTCCTCTCTCGACTTTTATAAAGCTTTGAGCGATAGCCCTAAATCTTGCATCGTTCTAGCGGAATCTAACGGGATTTTCGAATTCCCCAAACATATTTAATCATTACCCGCTTTCCATGGTCTAGACCATGAAAAACCTTACCAACACATCGTTATGAACAAGTCCATAACATTCCACCATCCTACGGTTGGTACGGAACAGATTAAACTAAGGGTATTCCCTTCACCTTAGTTGATAAAGCGCGCCTTGGTTAACCCCAAAATTCAAATGGACTCGTGGGCCAAACTTGTTCAAATTGTTTATGGAACATTTTACCCACCCCTAAAGACGGATGAAATGCTTTCCAAGATTCACTTCTTTCGGCCAGAATCCTCATGAATCATTTTCTCGAGGCTTGGAATCGTTTCACCGATCCGCTTATAGAGTGTCCACACCATAACCTAGCAAAAGACACGCTAGTTCGCGGCCTTTTTCAAAGGACTTCAACATCATCATAAAGAAGTCCTTGACATAATGAATGGGGTAGTTTCCTAAGTAAAGGAGCCAATGAGGCTTACAAATTTTTAGAGGATCAAACTAAAAGCGAAATAACAACCGGGGGTAGTGACGATTACTCCCCGCCCGCTAGTTCTTCTTCCACGCTTAAGGCTACCAAGATGTTTGAGGTTAAACCCGATCTAGAACTTAAAAATTTAATCGAATCTCTAACTAAAAGGTTGAGGCCATTTCTGTACAACAAAAGCCTATCCCCCCCGGCTGAATGTAAATTCAAATCCATGTAGTTTCGGTGGAGTCCCGAAAGCATCCCGACTCCCATCGTCCCTATAGCCTATGAACATTCTTGTTCTATTAATAGTGAACCTAACGCCCCTTGGAGACAAAATCCCAATTTCGGTTGGAGAAATAACCAAAACGTCACACCTCAAGGGTACAATCATCAATATGTTAGGCCAACGCAGAGCTTTAACCAAGCTCCACTACGACAAGGACAGGGTCAGGGTAATTTTAATAATTATAACAACCAAGTGCAACCTCGACAAGGTCAAGCACAAGGGCAAGGTAATTATAATAATTATAATGCTAATAGAGGTATCGTTCCGGTAAATAATAACTATCAAAATCCACCAATAAATACTTCACGGGAAATAGTTCCAGTAACACCACCCGTGACTATTACACCCACACAACCGGATCGTCTTGACACCTTCATACAAGTGAGCCAACAACTTTTCCAAACCATGGCTCAATCTAACCAACACATTCTACAACTGTTAATAATTTAAACCAACAAGCTTAGCCCAAGAGAAAGCCCAACCAAAAGGCGTGTTTCCGTGCCAAGCGATACCCAACCCTAGAACAAAGAAACACAAACCTTTGAGGTAAACGGTAATACTAGTACGAAACTACAAACGTGGGTGAGCTAAATGCCATCACCACTCTCCGCTTCCGGAAGAGTGGTTGATAACAAAGTAACTATGCCTATAGTTACCCCATCAAGATTCTACAACGGATATCGAGCTAGATACCGAAATAGAAACTCAAGAGCCTACAACCTGTAGAGGTACCAGCTTAAACCACAACCTAAGAAACAAAAAGCCAAGGTTAAACATCCTGTTGATCCATATGCTAATTATAGAGAGAAAACACCGCTTCCCCAAAAATTAGCCATGTTAACTAGGGGATACAAATTATGAGGAGATTAGGAACGTTTTCAAAAATCTAACTATAAACCTTCCCTTTCTCGGCTATTAAAAGCTACCACACCATGCTAAGTTTCTTAAGGAGTTGTGTACTACTAGGCGTAAGACCAATATATACCAAAAGACGCTTTTTAACGAACAATTCCCAACGCTTATCTGAAAATAATGGAATTGTTAAGTACAAGGACCCCGGTCGCCTCTATCAGATAAATGCACCTTAGAGATTCTCACACGACGATCAATGCTTACTAGACACGGGGGCTAGTGTTAACTTACTCCCATTTTATTTGTATAAACAAATAGGCCTAGAGGAGATGCAACCTACTAAAATGACATTGCAATTAGTCGATCGGTCTATTAAGTATCCTAAGGGGGTGGTTGAAAACGTGCTAGTTAAAGTCCAAAATTTTACTACCCAAACACTTCGTTGTCCTAGACACGTAAGTCACTAACGACTCTGCACCTATCATTTTAGGGCGTCCCCTTCTTACACGCCAACAACGGCCATAAACTGCCATGATGGTTCGATGTCCTTGTCCTTTGGCCATCTTTTCTGTTGAGGTAAATGTTTTCAAAACTAGGACCGCGATATCCCGATTCATCTACAAATGGAGAGGTTAGCATGATCGAGAGCTTAGCTCAAGATTACTTCAAAACATGTTTCCAGAGAAACAGATTAACAAATTCCTTTCCTTCGAAATTCCGACTTTAACAATGACTCCGGGTAGTAGACGAAATAGAAGAAGAATTCCTCGCAACTCTTTTGCACCGCTTCTTTACCACTTCATGAGTCCCCCTTGCCAACAACCATACATCCTTTGATGCTATGACGGAAGATGAATTTTTCAATCTCTATCCCAAAGTGATCCTTTTGACCCAACTATTGAGGAATGTCTTGCACATATCAAGATTTCGATGATATGGACTTGAGAGCTCTAGGAGAATCATTCACCTTCCTCACCAATATTCCCCACCCTCCACCTTTTCAAAGGAACCTCGAGTTTGCACTTTCGATCCTTTAGTTTCTCCCGTGGCTTCATGATTTTTAAATCCACCTAGTAAACAAATACTTCCCAAGGATAAACCACTTGACACTTTCATTTTCAGACTTGAGATGTCCCTAACTACACCATGAATGAGTTTTGTGCTAAACCCACATCCTCATTTTTCCATGCTCTCCCTCTAAAACTTATCCCAATCCACCATATCTTCCACAACCATTCACTGTTCCACACTTATTCACTAGGACACCTCTCGCTCAAAGATGAAACATAAGGTGCATGCTCGGTTATGTTATAGGTCTATTCGACTTCGCTTTCATTCCACTAGGCTCAAGTCAGTAGGAAATCTTGGTGCTTGATTGTGTTTGGATATGTTTTCTGTGATATTTATTTATGGAACGATCCACAACTATTTCGGTTGTTGATATATGATAAACCGCATATTCATACATATATTTAGATAAAGTCTCGAAAGTATCCGACTATAAACGACTCAATTTTTGTGTTTGGTGCACTTCCTTTCATTTCAATATATTATTGAGTGCACCATTCAGGTAACCGGCCCTCCCTATGGAGTGTGTGTGGGCTGTAAGTACCGGATCCTAAGTCCACGCTTCACATAATTCACGCTTTTCCACTCTTGCATGTTTTCTCGGTTTTGAGTCATGTTTCTCTATGGTGTGAATTATGTCTTTACTGCTTATTGTTTTCCTTTATATTAAACCTAATTCATAAAAAGTAAAAAAGTTTAAAGATATATAAAAATAGTAATCTAGCACGTCCTCGAATCGACTTTAAAAGACCCGTTTTAAAACAAATTTTTACAAACCTGTTTTCAAAATTTGTTTGGGGGTGGGGTGTTTGGTTTTTCCATTCTTGATCACTCAAATTCTATTCTTACCCCCACCTCGCTCCCTTGAAGAGTAGCTAGATTTCTACTTGTTTGTTGTTTTGATGTTGTCTTTTATTATTTTTAGTAGATAGGATGTTACGTTGTTAAATTCCGTAGTTAATTTTGACTTTTGTAGTGAAATGTTGTTTGAATGACAATATGAATATAATGTCGTTATTTTCATTGTGTGCGGATTAGTTAATGTTGATCCCACCTTCCCAAACCGTTTGGGGTGGTGTTATCTATTCCAAAGATGATTTTATATAAACTTCATTCATTCTACACTCACAACCCACACTACACCTAACTTCCATCACTCACCTTTCACTCCCACGTTTCGTCTCATTTTTCAATTTTCAGCAACTCCGAAGCGCACTTCAAGGCTTCTACAGGAGCGCACTCGGCCTCAGATATTTTGTTCTCAATTTTGCTCAAGGCCCAGCTTCAAAGCGACCCGCCTCATCTATCGACCTAGAGCCAGGCCTTAAATTGAGCGACCACCAAACACTGGAATTCCAAAATACAAAGAGCGACTCAATAATGGCAGCGCCAGCTACGACTTCCGTGGACCAGAAAAATTCCAGTTTTCCGCGAGTTGTGCCCGGTTGTTTTGCAGCTGTTCCAGAGCGTAGTTTTGAGATGACATCTCCTATAATAATACCAGAACAGTCTTTCAAAGATTTGTTCCCAAGCACTACTTATGGTGCTTGGTTTCGCGAGGTGATCACACACGTAGGCTGGGACTGCTTATGGGTCTTGCTAGCAATTGTTCTTGGACTTGCCATGCCCGCTAAAATACAACACCCATAATGCTATTGGGTAGATAATATGCATGTCCGGGAGTGGAGGTAAGCTTTAGTTTCTGTTAGTGTCTGCTTATGTCCCAAGCAATTTAATTATGTTAACCCCATAATGGGTGGAACTCTTATAGAGTTATCGAGTTTTATTTCCTATATTAGTACGCTCTAACCTTGTTTTGCGGATGTTTCAATTTCACGCTTCAATGGTATTTTTCCTACCCTCTTTATTTAAATGCTTTGAGGACAAAGCATGCTTTTTGTTTGGGGGGGGGGCATAGAATCACGTGTAATTAAGACATCTGTTAGGATATAGATATATATAATATGCATTTGTTTTCTAGTTAAAATTTCAAAAATTTAAAAATATAAATAAATAAGTTTATGCTATACACTTAGGAATATTGGTATTGTTTTCTTTCTCTATGCTCTTAATAATCTAGAAGTCTCACGTAGCTTTTGCATTAGAATAATTGTTAGAAACTTAGGTTAATATATAGGTAATAATCTTTACATCTATCTATAAATATATTACATGAGTATCTATGATTGTTAGCAGTAAGTTTCTGAAATCTAGGCTAGAGTACTTATTCTACAAATCCTGTGAGAATATAGCCTAAAGCCTTATATGAGCGAAACATTTGAGAAATGACACAAGGGAGAAGTAAAATCGGATAGAAATCACACGCCCACTTGCTTGATCACTAAACCATATCCTAAGTGAGAATTTAGGCCTCTTTGGATCGATATAGCCGTAAATTCAAACCTATGAATTATTTTCCGCTAGTCGCCACTCGAGCCCTTTCATTAGCCCTTCCATAAACCACAATTCCTTTACCCCTCGTTAAAAAACAAAACAAAATAAAAAAAAAAAAGAATAAATCAACCTACCCAATTTAGAATAAGTCCGAGAATAGAATGAGTGAAGAAAAGAAGAAGAGAAAAAACCGCGGTAAACAAAAAATTGTTAGTTGCTTCAGAAAATAAAGAAAAGAAGTTTCCATCCAAAGAAAAGAAAAATAGAAATAAAATAAAAACTCCAAAAAAATAGAATAAAAGGGAGTCAAAAGCCAAAGAAAAGAAAAAAAAAAATATGGCTAAGGATGGAAACAAAGTGTAGAAGCAAAAGAAAATAACAAGGTTTTCTCTAAGTTACATAATACGAAGACTCTATTATCTCAGACTTGTCCTTTTGAATATCCATTTCCTTCCTTCTTAAACTATCTCCTAATCCCCGCAACACCTAATAAAGACCTCTAGCTCAATTAGGAATAGGTTAGTGTGATAGTAAGTGGCAGATGTGCTTGATTGACCCCGGCTTCCTTGTTGTCATTGAGATTGTAAGGTAAAGTGTGCCCACTGTACAATCGAGAGTTTAAACTTGAGTGGAAAAATCAGAGTGTTGTTTCTTGACTATTATTGTGAGAACCTACTTAAGGACGCTAATTCGAAGTTTTAAACGGACCTCGCTATTACATTTGATAGTACTACTCATTGTATATATGTTTATTGTAGATGATTGATTATTATGCATATATTAACTTAGGGTTTTGACTGTTATTCTTATGTAATTGCTAGAGAGATGTATAGATAGTTGAGCATGAATAAGGAAACAATAGTTTTATTTTCTTAGTCGTTGAGTATAGATGAAGTTTGTGAGTACCTTCATCGGAAAACTCTCACGAGGCTATAACTCGGCCCACTAGGGAATTCCTAGTGGTTTAAGGCCTTGTTGCATATGGTCAATGCAATCGCACTCAAATAAACGAGATTAGGTAGAACTCCATTTTGGTCACTTATTCTAATTTCTCATATTTGCTTGAGGACAAGCAAAATCTTTTTTTGGGGTGGTTTGATAAGAGCCCAAAACTGTAGTTTTAACCCCTTAATAATCATACTGTTAGACCAATTATGTGAATAATAAGTAAGAGTTAACACTGATTACGCGTTTTTATGCATTTCAGGCTTCAAAGTCCATTATGTGCAGAAATGTACCACTTTAGCGAGATACAGGAGCAAAAGTCAGCAGAACTTCCGAAAGCCGTATCTTTGGACTCAGACCTCGGAATTGGGCATACCTTATGTCAAAACGACCGGCTCGGAAAGAGCTTTGTAATGGTCCAAGCCTTGACCCAATCAGAGGAGCAGAAGTGGACGAAAAGTCTGTGGAAGTCAACTGCAGCTGAAGAGGCCTTTTTGGACTGAAAGAATTGGGTTTTGGGCCTGATTCTCTGGCCCAAACCCTGGCTCCAAGCCCATGCACGATTTTTGGATCTGAATGTATAAGAACAAAAGCTTAGTTCATTGTTAATGGTAGATAGTTAGGTTAGAAAATAAATTAGATTAGTTAGCCTCCATTAAACCTTAGTTCTAGATCTAGTTTTTATATTAAAGTAATTAGTTTTATTCTTGTTTTAAATTTAGTATTGAATGATTGTTCTCCCTTGAATTAGATAATAAAATAGTTGTTCTTGATTCAATTTCGATTTGTCAATTACAATTGTTAGATCTAATTTCATTTACTACTTGTTATTCAATGCTTAGTTGTTAATTAGATTTTTGTTATTGTTTAATTTAGATTAGTTAAATTTCATAAAGTTAGAATCTTTATATTATGTTTAGTTTAGATTTAATGGGAATTGTTAGTTTGATGAATCAAGGCTAAATCCTCCATTAGAGGGTTTGATGAAGCCTTGATGAAAACTTAGTGGTTAGTATAGAATTGGTTGTAGAATCTATTCCACTCTAGAAAGTCGTGTTTCGCCATGAGAATGGGTGGACGACTTCACATGCTAGTTAGTACTCGGTAGAAATGCCATGAACACTAGGGATTAGAACTCGAATTTCTTGCCGTAAGAACGTGAGAATCGAGATACAAGAATCTACACTAGGTTATTAAGTTGGATTCGAGGTGGATTCAATTCCCCTCTAATTCTTTATCTAGATTCAAAACAAGCATATTTCCATAGTATTCGTAGTTAAATTCAACGTAGACTCATTTTAGTTTCATCATAGTATAACACCCTTCAGAAAGCTCTCATTGACTTAAGAGCTAACTAGTTAGACTTAGAAAACAATCCATGCTAGGGAACTAGGAGTGGAACGAACTTCATACTCCATTTAGTGCAATTCGCATTGAGAGTAGAAGCTTTGATAATCAAACACGTAAAAGAATAGTCTAGTTTACTTACGTTTTGGATTCGTAGTTCATTTCGTAGGTAGACTATTCATTTTAATTATTATCAACTATCTTACTCTAATTAAAAGCCCATTTGTAACTGTAGCACACCATGAATGCCAACATCCATCGAATGACATGGGTAACACAAAAGTCAGTGGAAATCAGAAGAGTTCTTCCTATAATACAAAGATGAATAAGTGTACTTGGCATGTGTGGGCGTTTTTTAAGAGATTGACGGATAGATTCACTTACATGTTAGTTTAACAGAGATGTCTACAGCGTGCCATACTCAACTGAGGTTCTAGGATGGTCCTGAATGTAAAGTCCACAATAATGGTTAAAACCAATAAAATAAAATGATCCCAAAAGTTTATTCATTTTGTTTTTTACTAAGGAAAACTGAACCGAAACTGAGTTTACTTATAATTCTTGTTTTTCCCTCCAATGTAATCTACTTAATAGCGGGATGAGTTTGATTCTATGAAGAATTAAGCCTTGTTGCTACATCAGTTTGTGGGGACCGAGTATCAAGCTCTTCAGGTATTTTCTGCTTTGATTCTTTAATAAAACGTTAAGAAGACGTAAAAATATTATGCCAAAAAGAACCCCAATTTTCTCATAACCGTTTACTGAAGTAACTTGATACCAAATATATTATGTATTCCCTCCCTCCTAGTACTCATCCACCAAGTTCAACCATCCAACAGCATGGCAACTACCATACATTTTTCAACATTGTGTTGCAAAGTAGTTTTTTCTTTGAAATTTCTCTTAAATATCTCCTCTATAATTTCTTTTCACTGACTTTGTTTTGTTTATTTTGTCAAACCGGCGAGCTAAGGGGTTCCAACATCAAGTCGAAGGAGTGCTGCAGTGATTACATATTTATCTGCGGATGTTGAGGATGTGTGCGTTGAAAGTCTCTCGGCTTAACCTTCAATGACAGATACATTTCTATATCCCCAGTTTGGAGTCCTTTGCTAAAGGACCGATCCCCTATGAGCTTGAAGTTAGAATTGGAGATCCATGAAGTTGCTTGCATGATCTTTCACATTCTGACCATATATGTAGTCCAGCAGCTGGCATGGACACCAGAAATGCATGAGCAGCGTGGCCAGTGATTCTCATGAGCTCATAACCAAACATCATATCACCATGAATTCTTCTGTCTGTACAGCAGATGAGGAGCAACTTGTAAGTCTGTAAAGAAGGTTGCAGACCCAAAGCCAGCGTACTCTTAAGCACTTCATAAGCATTAGGGAACCGGTGTGGCCGAAGGAATGCACTAAGAAAAGAATTGCATGTGGGAACATTAAGGCACATGCCTGTGCCAACCATAGCCTGAAACCATCTGCGAGCTTTATCAGCATTTCCAGCCTTTCCCCATAAATCTAACAGGAGGTGAACCCAATTCTTTTGTTTCATATCTTCAAAAACAGCTTCTGCTTCATTGAGATAACCACAATGGGCAAGGACTTCCATCACAATGCTGTATTTGTTTATGGCTATGGCTATGTCTATGTCCTAAGGGCACTGGTATCATTGCTCTATCATTGTAACTACTGGTCCGTGGCCAAATGTGAGCGTCAAGTAATCTGATAGTCACATTTTTACCATATGAAGCTGCAAGCCATAAACCAGAACTGCGTCAATAGCTTTCCATATGATTCACGGTATGCGGCACGATGACCTGGTAGTTTCTACATCTCGAATAGCTGAGATGGTGTTAGGATCGAACTAAATACATGCATAACATGGTTGTAGGAGTAGAGTAATGTTTCTTACTTGCAGGTATCTTGCATTGATTAGAGCGATGCCAATGTGTATCGATGTTATGATTCATGTGTTAAGAAGGAAGCTGGTTTTCCACCGACTTCTTTTGAGTGATTACATATTCATCATCATTTTAAGTTGAATAACAATGACAGCAACACCTAGACTTGCATTTTGTTCAGTTTGCAAACACTGTCTGATCCTATCCTCCTCTGTGCCACCATTGACTATATTGGCCTCTTCAGAGTCAAAATCGATTGTTAATGTAACAAAAGGCAGATGCGATGACTTGTATATCTTGAACAAACTGCGCACATTTTAAAAGTAAGAGGTAAGCACGTGGAGAATATAAGGAAAACTTATCAGATGATGGGCAAATAGAACTATACACACTTGAATTCCATAAAAGGACAGTCCACATATCATATGGAAACGCATAAATCAAATCCCAAATACACATTAAGGGTTTGCTCCTTAAGTGTAACAGCTGTTCTATGATATGCCTAATGGGCTATATATGCTCGTACATCACAACTCTTGCAGAACACTGATAAGTGCTCAAAAAGTGTAATTTAACCCTTGATTATGCCTCTTGTTTAGCCATCTTAGTGGACTAACAGTGCTTGTAAGTCGTGTTTTATGATTCTACAGGTGAAAAAGAGAGTTTTGTGGAATATTAGAGAAAAAGGGGTAAAACGGAGCAATTCAGAGCATTAAGGATCACATGGGAAGCCCGTGGACAATCATGGAGAAGACCAAGGAATTGAACCTATTAAATATGCGACTTGGACTTATTTTAAAGCCTATTTGGAAGCCTAAGGCCAAAGGATTCGTTGCTCGGACCAAAGCCCGCAAAAGAGGATAGAAGGATAGAGCAAAAGCGGGAAAATAGACTTCCGCGTCTAGGACGCATGGATCGTGCATCTAGACGAAATGCTCACGTCTGGGATGCAAGGATCGTGCGTCCAGATGCAACACTATAGCCACTTCCTTCTCAGTTTTGGAGATGAAGTTGGACTCTGAAAGAAGTTGATTTGTATTAGGAAACAAATGGTGGTTTGGAATGCTTCTAGAACTCATTGTAACCCCTACAAATAGAGGACCTAAGTGCCTCATATAATTTGCCAATTCACTTATATTCTTGTCTCCAGAACTTGAGGCAGAGAGAGATTAATAATAAAATATTCGGTTTTAACTAGTCGAGTCTTAATAAATTAGTCTTTCTAGTCTTATGTTCTTCGACTCTTCTCCTTCTTGTTCTTCGTGTTCTTCCTTCTTTATGGAAGGCTAATCTTCTCCTTCAAGGGAGAAGATGAAGCCAGTGCTTAGGGTTCGTTGATTCTTCTCGCTCATGGTATTCTCCAATAAGGTTAGTTCTTTATGTTTTTAGTTATTAGTTTCATTGCCTATACCAGGGGATGGAAGTATAGATTAAGGTTTTTATTTATTACAATCGAATATCATGCAGGGTTTTATTTATTACAATTGAATATTTGCTAGTGACATACTTTTATTTATTGCAATTGAATATAATGCTAGAATAGAGTTTTTTTTTATTGTAATTGAATATTATACTATTATTCTCTACTTTTCTTCTAGTTGTGTAGTGTTTTAGAGTAAGGGAAGTATTCCTTGTGTTTGCCTTAGATGGTGATTCATTGAATAGCTGCCCAAACTCATATAAAAAGAAAGAAGATATTAATAGCATAAACATAGGAACAACCTTAAGTAGAGTTATTCGTTAACGATGTTTTGTCCAAGAGGGCATTGGCACTTGCTCGATTACCTAATTGTAGTCTACTTGTGAGAACAACCATGAAGCATAAGGTCACAGATCAAAAGTATCGGTGGATTCTAATCTCTTGAATTCCCTCTCCTATAAATTCTCAATAGTTTATTTAGTTTAGTTTAGTTTAGCATTAGAATCTATAATATCTATAATCATAGTTTTTAATCCCTCAAACCCTTTTTCCAGTCATGTATTTCATATAAACATACAATTAAAAGTGGAACGCTACCCTACTCGTCCTTTACTTATTGAGGGATAATTAGGTTTTGATACTTCTATTTTGTTCAACGACCATCATCTATCTACATCATCCATATACCATCTTAAACACAAAAAGAGGCAGTGTCAATGGCGTCGCTGCCGGTTTAAGTTGTTTATGTTTAACGTTTTCTTTTAAGATTAGAACTTTGTATCTTGAGATAATTTTAGCCGCATCATCCATCCTTTTAAGAAAGAGAGAAGCTTGAAGGACATCTCGAAGACAAGATCTACCATCCAGGTTAGTCAAATCTTCATTCTTTTTTATTTCATTCTTAGTACAGTTGCATCATAGTTTAGTTTTATTGCTTTCTAGTATAATTGCATTTAGGACCTTTTCAACAATTAAAGTTGTAAGCCAACACAACGAAACATCAAACTCTAGTGTTTCTTGTCTGAATCTTGAGAAACGGACTATCGTCTGTGGGCCATGGTACTTAAGCAATCCAAGTGATTCACCATAACCCCAGAAGAGATAGCTTTAGACAACAGGCGAGATACTAGCTGCAAAGCCCAACCCAGTTGAAGGAAAGTAGTTTTACATTTTAGTATAATTTGGAATAGTTGTATATTATTCAAGCATTGTAGGATAGTTTTTCGTCATTTTTGCATAACATTTTCTAGTGTATGCCCGTTGTCCATATTGTCGTCCGGTAAGAACACAACAATGGATAAGGTTTAACAACCGACTCACAAGAATACTAGACGAGATTGATACAATGGCCACACGCAATGATGGAGGTGTTGTGGACCTGAATAATCCTGAAGCTATCCCACCCATGCAAGCACAACATAGGAAGAAGCTGAGCAATTTCTATTCACCAATCATTGGAGACCCACCCAGCAGTATTGTTTTTCTAGAGACAGAATCTAACCAGTTTGAACTTAAAGTATCAGTAAAGTCTATGCTTCCAAAGTTCAATGGTTCAGACAATGTTCAGCCATATGTTCACATGAACAAATTTCTATTAGTCCTCAGAACTTTCAAGAACCAGAATATCAAAGATGAGAGTATCAAGTTGATTCTTTTTCCGCTCTTACTCGAAGGTAAAGCCTTTGAATGGTTAACTGCACAGTCGATCAATTCAATAGACAACTGGGAGAAGTTGAGAACGAAGTTTATGAACAAGTTCTACCTACTCTAGAAGACTGATGCCATGCAGCAAGCTATCAGCAATTTCAAAGGAAAAAGGATTGAAGAATATCATTATAGCTGGGAGCGATTCAACAATCTGCTAGTCTCGTGTCCACATCATGGATACGACAAGAGCACACTGGCTCATTTTTTCTATCGAGGACTCTCGATGATGAACAAGCGATGATACACTCAATGCATAAAGGCAAGTTTACATTAATGGATGGAGAGGAAGCTTACAACTTTCTCGAAATTAAAATTTGAAACAAACAATGGACTACTAGCAACGAGGATGTCACTAGCATGGAGGGGGAGCCAAAGCAATTTGGTTACCAAGCATATGAACAATCAGATCAAGAACTGAAGTCTACATTGGCCAGCCTGGCCACCAGCATTGAAACTCTGAGTAAGAAATTCAATCAGTTCTCCATGAATCTCTCCAAGATTAACATGTCTCAAGCTAAATCTCTCCCAGTCATGCAAGCTAGCCGATACTGCAAAGTCTGTTCGGATACTTCCCATGCAACTCTAGAATGTCCTAGTTACTATCAACATGCATCAGTTGGAGAGTACAATATGAACTCATGTCAAAGGCCCAACCAAGGTGGTAATAACTTTCAATGCAATTATTGGAGACAGAACGCTGGACCCCCAGGTTCTCAAGATCAAAGTTATATTCCACAGACAAGTCAAGCTTCATAGTTGGTTCCTTAACAACAATTATACTCTCAGCAGAATTCCAATACAAGTGGAGAGTTAATGCCTAATCCTAGGAGAAATTATGCCGCACCTGCTAACCTAGAGAATGATATTACTTTGCTATCACAGAAAAATAAGAAGTTTGAAAGTATTCTAGAGCTTATTGCACAGTCTCAGCTCAATCTCTAGCAATCTCAGGCAAGTCAATGTTCTAGAATGGAGTCTCTAGAGGCTAAGGTCGACCAACTCACTACTACTTTGTCTGTAAAGACACAAGCCACTGAACCTAGCTTATTGGAACCAATATTGAGGAGTGAAGATGTATGCATATTGGGACAACTTCTAGTACTGATCAACTCCATGATCATGTCAGCTCAATTACTACTCTCAGATCAGGATTGAAAATAGACAACAAGGTTGACTTACCTTCTCATGATAACATTGCTACAAAGCAATCAGTTAATATTTCAAATGAAGTTCAAAAGGAAGTGGGAGAAATCCTTTCCACTCCCATTTGCCAAGATAACCAAGACAAGATATGCAAGAATGCCAAAGAGAAAGAAGAGCAGACACATGCTGATATGTTTGTACCAAAGGCACCGTTTCCTATGTTTTTTGCTCAAAGCAAAAAGGATAAGCAATTTTTAGAGATGAAGGAGGTATTTGAGAAAGATAACATCAATATCCCCTTTCTCAAAGCGATCAAGCAGTTGCCATCATATGCCAAATTCTTAAAGGATGCATGCAACATAAAGAGAGGTACTCATGTTCCAAAGCAAGCATTTCTAGCTAGACAAACAACATCTATTATCCATCAGCAAACTCCAGTCAAGCTCAAAGATCTAGGAAGTCCTACAATATCATGCAAGATAGGAGAAAAATTCACAAGTAATGCTTTTTTAGACCTTGGTGCTAGTGTTAATCTCTTGCCATATCATGTGTACCAAGCATTGGGCCTGGAGAACCTAAAGTCAAATTGAAGTTGGCTGACCATTCTACCAAGATTCCTAGAGGCATAGTTGAGGATGTTCTTGTTCAAGTAGCCGATTTCTACTATCCAGTGGATTTCATTGTAATAGACACCCAGGAGGCCTTTGATAAAATTCCAATTATTCTAGGCCACCCAGGAGGCCTTTGATAAAATTCCAATTATTCTAGGCCGACCTTTCCTCGCTACCGCAAAAGCTTTGATAAATTGTTACAACGGTGAAAGAAAGATCAACTTTGGTAAGATGTCCATGGACATAAATATCTTTCACCTGTTGTATAAGGATTGTGATGACACCGAAGGTGGAGAGGTGTACTTCCTTGATAGCATGATACAAGAATCATTCCCATTTGAAGATACAATTGAGAGTGCTCAATCTACAGAAAACTGTGATGAACCTGAGAACCCCACCACAGAGGCATTTCTAGCCATGTTCTTGGAATCTCTGCAGAAAATTCAAGATTTAAGTGAGCAGAATGGAAAATTGGTAGAGAGAGTATCATATCTTGAGAAGATGAACTCCACATTTCAGGATGAACAACAGAATTCTTACCAGAAAAATCAGATGCTAGAGAATCAGCTTACAGAAGTTTTGGAAAAACAACAGAATCTAGAAACTGAAATGAGTCTTCTGAAACAGAAAGTGGACCATATTGATAAGAAGCATTGCACTGTTGAAGGTTCTGCTACACCATCATTATCTGAACGAGAGAAGTATGTGAATGGGAGTAGTGGTGGCAAAGGGCTCATCAGATACTATTATCCTGCTAGAAAGAAAGATTTTCGTCAATTTTCTACACATAGAAACCACAAGGCTTATCACACAATCATTAGACTTAAAATAGTTCAAGGTAGAGATGCAACTTCACCAACAATCTTTCCAACATATCAAGGAGTATTTTTGACAACCCACAAGGTGAGACCTCCTCGTCCTCCAAACATTCGTCAGATTTGGGTAAGAAAATCTGATCTCCTCACTCCAAATTGATAATGCATGCATATAGTCTTAGGGATCTGACTTAAAAAGACCTAACAAAAAAATATAAAAAATAAAAAATAAATGAAAAATGAAAAAAAAAAAAAAATCTTGGTAAAAGGAAATGTTCTTATTTTTGGGATTAATTTTGATTTGGACTAATTATACATTATTTTCTCTATTTTTGTGAGCTTAACCTTTATTTGAAAGAGAAATAATCATGTAATAATATTCGGCATCAATGGTAACATCTTCCCTTTCTCTCATTCATTTCATTTACTTAATTTCTATACATTGAGGACAATGCATATGCTAAGTTGGGGGAGGGTGTACTTTTGAAATGAATTTCAAAAATTAGTTTTCAAAAATAAAAATATTTTTTATTTTTCTATATCAATAGCATAAGAAAAATGAATTTTAATGATGAGTTTATATTCTCTACTACTTAGTGTTGAGTTTAATGAATAATTGATATTGTTGATTTCATTACCACTTAGACTATTTATTATGCTTGGACATAGTTCTTGTTCATAGAATTCTTTATCAAGGCACGACCATAGTACTTGGTCAGTTTTGTGTACTTTTGCTAGAAGAGAGATTTAACCCCTAGTAAACTGGAAGTAGAATTTTTTAGACTTAGCCCATGAGACTTGAGCTTTATACCCATTCTTTGGAGAGTTCTTACGAAAAATCCGAGTCTTAGTGACTCAACATCTTTCAGTTCTTTATGTCGTTGTAATATAGTCTCATTATTTGTTGATTTGGTTAATCACGAAGTGACATCAACTGGGGAGATAACCATTAGGTCTTGTAGTCTATTCAAAACAGAGTATCATACTGATAAGTCAAGTAGTGAACCCATTTGGCCTTTATCCCACCTAGTATGACCATCATGTTAAACCCTTTTGAGCCTTACAATAAGCCATTTTCTTTCATAAAACCCTTTACCCTTTACCCAACTCCAGACAAGAAGTATAGCCAAAACCTTTATCAGCCATACCTATATGTTTCTGAGAATACGAGGGGCATAAGGAGGAAGAAAGAGCACAAAAGAAAGATTACAAGGAAATATTAGAGAGATACAATGAAGATCATCATTCTATTCTAAGTGAAAGAAGCTAGTGGAAAACATACATATCTAGTACTAATTAAGGATATACCACTGCTAGAAGAGAGATGCCCTATTGTTATGTATTAGGTCATTTTTGAAGGGTACTTCTTGTGGTCGTGATGGTCTACGAGCTCAGCATTTGTTGGATGCCATGAGTGGTGATGCAGCAGCTATATCGTCTGATTTGCTAGATGCATTGACCCCCGTGGTGAATCTTTGGTAACAGGGACGATGTCCACAGCCGTTAGCGGAATTCATTGCGAGTGCTCCGCTTCCTCCACTTCTCAAGCTAGATAATAGTATTCATCCTATAGCTATGGGGATGGTTTGGCGTCGCTTGGTCTCCAAGATTGCTATGAAAGGAGTTTCCCAAGATGTGGTAGGATACTTGCAGGATTTTTAGTATGGGGTTAGTGTTTCTGGTGGTGCAGAAGCGATTTTGCATGCTGTCAACCGCATAGTGTATGCTAACTGTGACAGTACCTCTCTTTCGATGCTGCTTGTAGATTTTCAGAATGCTTTTAAGATGGTTGATCGGACTACTATGTTGAGAAAGGTTCGTATCCGTTGCCCAGCTATTGCTCCTTGGGTTGAGTACTTGTATTGCCAACCTGCGAGGTTATATATGGGGGATAGCTACATATGGTCTGCTACTGGGGTCCAGCAAGGTGACCCTTTGGGTCCCCTTCTATTTGCACTGGTGTTGCATCCCCTGATTCTGCGGATCCAGTCCAGTTGTCAGTTGTTGCTACATGCTTGGTATTTAGATGATGGGACTCTGATTGGAGATACAAAATAGGTGGCGACAGCTTTGGGTATGATTAAGGAAGAAGGACCTTATGGGCTGGTTCCTAATGTGGCTAAAACTGAGCTATTTTGGCCATCATTGGATCCACGTCGCTCCACTCCTGGTCTCTTTCCTTCAGATTTGTCCCGTCTTCAACAGGGAGTCAGGTGGCTTGGAGGTGCGGTCAGCACTGATCCATCCTTTGTCAGGGGCCTTGCTTGCAAGCGTGTTGAAAAGGTTGTGACTTTGATGGACCGTTTAGCTATATTAGACGATCCACAGTGTGAGTTAGCTTTCTTACGTGCTTGTGCTGGGCTCTCTAAGTTGGTATTTGCGATTCGTACTTGTCCACCATCCCTTTTTAGAGAGGCAGCTAAGACTTTTGATCAGCATCTCCGCAGTGTTCTCCAGGGTATTATGGTTTCTGATGGTCCTAACTTCGGTGATTTGCAGTGGCGTTTATCGACACTCCCATTACATCTGGATGAGTTAGGTATTTATTGTGCCACTGATGTCTCTACTTTTGCTTTTGTGGCCTCCCGTTGTCAGACTTTTGAGCTTCAGAACCACATTCTTAGGAGTTGTGGGCCAGTGCTTTTGGATGAGATTCTTGATGTTGCTAGTAGTGCATTGAGTCTTTGTCTACCCGATTTTGACCTTAGTTCTATGGCTGGGAATGCTACCGTCCCCTCAAAACCACACAAAGTTTTGGCAGAAGCGTTCTATAGTAAGATTGTTGCTGGTCTTGAGAGGGAGTTTGTGTTATCTGCTCGTCAGAAAGCAGTCATTAGATGCTTGAAGTCAGAACATGCAAATGATTTTCTACTTGCCATTCCGATGGAGGGACTTGGACAGCGTATGCCATCGGTGGAGTATCGTTCTATTCTCCGGTACCGTCTCATGATTCCTTTGTACTCTGATGGTGGTCTATGCCCTGTTTGTAAAAAGAGTAGACTAGATGCTTTCAGGGACCGTGCAGCACACTGTAGATATTTTCCAGGTTTCAAATACTGACATGATCATGTCGGATATTTTATGTGATGCATTTTTGGAAGGTCAAAACACAAGTGAAGAAGGAGGCTCCCGTGAATTTTTCACCGATCCGAATGAGGGACGATCTACACTCCGCCCTGCAGATGTATTAATATACAGTTGGTCTGAGGGGAGACATGCATGTGTTAATGTAACTGGAGCCTCTCCGTTGGTAGGGCTTGGGAATGGAGTCTTTGAGGTGGTGGAAGCAGCTAAGAGAGCAGCGACAGGGAAGATGGAGAAGCATGCGGAAGTTTGCGCGGCTAACCAGCATTATTTCATTCCGTTTAGTTTCAACACTTTCGGTTTCTTAGAACAATAGTCTGTTGAGCTTCTCAAGAGACTTCAGAAAGTTATGGACAATAATGTTATGATTGCTGGTTCTAACGAGTTTGTTTTTAGAAGAATAGGATTTGTTATTCAGAAAGGACTTGTGGCGCAGCTTGTTGCACGCTTGTCCTAATTATTTGTAAAATTCTTTATCAAGATTAATAAAATTTCCAAAAAAAAAAAAAAAAAAAAAAAAAAAAAAAAAAAGTGAATGGATGGAAAAACTAAGACAAAGGAAGAATTTTCTCCAGAATACGTAATTTGAATAAATTTTCCAAAGAATGAAGCAAAACCCTTAGTGTTTTTCAGAAACAACCTTTGAATCCTTTTTACCTTTCCTTCATAAACCAATACCCAAGCTAAGTTACAACCCATGACTTATCACAACAATATGGTACGAAGTCTAGAATAGGTGAGAGGATGCTAAAGTGAAGGACTCGACACTTCATATGTGATTGACATTCTTTCCATGATATTACTGTCATCTAGAAGTCTGTTTTTCAAGATAGTATGTGGGATGTTCGTATTCATTATTCTTTTCCCCATATATATGAGATAAAATAGTATACCATCTTCTGAGAGATTCTTTTATGAAAGTATGACCAGTGAGAATTGAAAGTCGAGATTATCTGTCTAAAGGTAAACTAGGGACTCCGTTTCTTGGATAGGAGAGTATAGGAGATTGACTAAGTACACACATAAGCCTTGATTGAGAATTTTGTCCATTTTTACTATCTCTCATCATAATCTATGAGTCTTTCCAGCAATGTAGTTAGCAATGGAGACCGTCTATTGGAGTAAGCACTAAGTGGGTAAGGAATTTCTCTCTCTGAAAAATACTATCATTCTTAAACTTGCTATTGATTGATTTTGTGGGTATATCACCTGAAAACCCTCACAAGACTATAACTCATCCTTTTTGGGGAACTTAAAGGTTTAAAGCCTTGTTGCATATGGTAAATGCAATCGCGATGCCTGTGAAAGTGAGTTAGGATTTTATTTTTGTTATTAGGATGTGATTTTGATCACTTATGTATTTTTTTTATCTTATTTGCTAAGAGACTAGCAAAAGGCTAGTTGGGAGTTGTGATAAGTGATCAAAAAGTGCAATTTAACCCTCGATTATACCTCTTGTTTAGCCATCTTAGTGGACTAACAATGCTTGTAAGTCGTGTTTTATGATTCTACAGGTGAAAAAGAGAGTTTTGTGGAATATTAGAGAAAACGGGTAAAACGGAGCAATTCAGAGCATTAAGAATCACATGGAAAGCTCGTGGACAATCATGGAGAAGGCCAAGGAATTGAAGCTATTAAATATGTGACTTGGACCTATTTTAAAGCCTATTTGGAAGCCCAAGGCCAAAGGATTTGTTGTTTGGACCAAAGCCAGCAAAAGAGGATAGAAGGATAGAGCAAAATAGGGAAAATAGACTTCCGCATCTGGGATGCATGGATCGTGCATCCAGACGCAATGGTCGCATCTGGGACGCAAGGATTGTGCGTCCAGATGCAATGCTCGCATCTGGGACGCAAGGATCGTGAGTCCAGACGCATAAAACGACACTGTAGCCACTCCTTCTCAGTTTTGGAGATGAAGTTGGACTCTGAAAGAAGTTGATTTGTATTAGGAAACAAATGGCGGCTTGGAATGCTTCTAGAACTCATTGTAACCCCTATAAAAAGAGGACCTAAGTGCCTAATGTAATTTGCCAATTCACTTATATTCTTGTCTCCAGAACTTGAGGCAGAGAGAGATTAATAATAAAATATTCGGTTTTAACTAGTCGAGTCTTAATAAATTAGTCTTTCTAGTCTTATGTTCTTCGACTCTTCATTTTTCTATTTCTTCGTGTTCTTCCTTATTTATGGAAGGCTAATCTTCTCCTTCAAGGGAGAAGATGAAGTCGGTGCTTAGGGTTCGTTGATTCTTCTGGTTCATGGTATTCTCCAATCAGGTTAGTTCTTTATGTTTTTAGTTATTAGTTTCATTTCCTAGACCAGGGGATGGAAGTATAGATTAAGGATTTTATTTATTACAATCGAATATCATGCTAGTTTAGGGTTTTATTTATTGCAATTGAATATTTGCTAGTGACATGCTTTTATTTATTGCAATTGAATATAATGCTAGAATAGAGTTTTATTTATTGTAATTGAATATTATACTATTATTCTCTACTTTTCTTCTAGTTGTGTAGTGTTTTAGAGTAAGGGAAGTATTCCTTGTGTTTGCCTTAGATGGTGATTCATT
Source organism: Coptis chinensis (assembly GCF_015680905.1). Classification (NCBI taxonomy): domain Eukaryota; kingdom Viridiplantae; phylum Streptophyta; class Magnoliopsida; order Ranunculales; family Ranunculaceae; genus Coptis; species Coptis chinensis. Next base: position 75,980,227 of record NC_141463.1, on the reverse strand, counting down.
AAATAGCTGCCCAAACTCATACATATAAAAGGAAAGAATATATTAATAGCATAAACATAGGAACAACCTTAAGTAGAGTTATTCATTAACGATGTTTTGTCCAAGAGGGCATCGGCACTCGCTCGATTACCTAATTATAGTCTACTTGTGAGAACAACCATGAAGCATAAGGTCACAGGTCAAAAGTATCGGTGGATTCTAATCTCTTGAATTCCCTCTCCTATAAATTCTCAATAGTTTATTTAGTTTAGTTTAGTTTAGCATTAGAATCTACAATATCTATAATCATAGTTTTTAATCCCTCAAACCACCTTTCTAGTCATGTCCTTCATATAAACATACACTTAAAAGTTGAACGATACCCTACTCATCATTTACTTATTGAGGGATAATTAGGTTTTGATACGCTTCTATTTTGTTTAACGACCATCATCTATCTACATCATCCATATACCATCTTAAACACAAAAAAAGGCAAGGTCAAACACACTTCTCAAACAAATCATGAACCAAAGCAGCAAACCTAGGAAAATACATGCAGTATCAAAGATTTTAAAAAAAACATAAATCCCAAGTTTACCTTTGTCGTTCCCTTGCCCTCATCTCACCAGGTTTCTTTCTGGTTTCCTCTGCAAACACAACTGTCAGCTCCTGGCCATGAAGAACTTGTCCATCCATTTTTGTTTAGGTCCTCCCCCTATCGAAAGAAGTATAATGCAATTAACCGATGCATAATAACTTACAAAAAGAAATCGTATCTGGTTTAAGATGCTACTAAATAACTAACCTGGTTTAGTAGGTCAAATGTTATGACTTTTGTTCCTTTCAATGCAGCGCCCTGTATAGCTTTCTCAATCAAGCTTTCGATATGTTTTTTTTAGACTCTAATGTGTATTATGTACGTACACACACAAATCAAGAACCATTAAGCTTAAAATACTAATCACAGTCACAGTTATAAGTTGATTAGAAGAAATAGGACAACTTACATGAAAACTATATCTTGGGATAGGCCACACTTGCATGTTAAGTTTGTCTAATTTGATTTTTTCCACTGTAAACGTGTAGTTGAAAATCCATAACAACAACATCAAGAAAGTCGTTACTGGCTACACTAACCATAGATACCATTTTGATATATATGGTCGAGAAGCCAAGTAGGCAAAACCAAGGCGTAGCTATTAGTCGTGTGATTCCGACTTTGTACAATTAAGAACATAGAAAAACATAGTAAAGTTGTTGTCCCTCCTCTTTTATCTGGGCTTGGGACCAGCAATGCAAGAACGGATTTTGCATTGGCGGAGATAAAAACTTTTTTATATTAATTATGGTGATAGTCATGGGTTAAATGTTTTAAAAAATGAGACGTATAGGAATAAATACATACAATCTGCCACTGAACGCACTACGTAAAGAGAGCACATTATATTTTATATAGAAAAATATAGAAAATATGTAGAAATATAAATAATAAAACAAGGAAAAATTAATAATGAACTACGAAGATTTTCAATATTAAGCATTCCTAGTGTCATCATCTAAAAGCAGTACATCATGGAAAAAAATATTATGTAGTCATGGGTTAAATCTAAACGTTAAGAAGACACATAGGAATCATTGCATACAATAAAATATTGAAGCTAGCAGAGGAATAAACAATATTTTCTTGCAATATTAATCACTCATGTCATCATATTCTGAAAGCAACACGTCACGATACACTATATTTCTGGTATAAGTTCCACAACATCTATTTAAGGATCCATTTTTTACTAATATCTTGATGTTATTCCGTGAAACACACCTTGACAACACAACATATAGTTGCCTATGGGAGAAAACATGATCAGGAAGATATATACCTACGTTTTGAATAGTTTGTCCTTTTGATTTATTAATAGTTAAAGCAAAAATAAGTTTTATTGGAAATTGTTTTCTAGTAAAACTAAATGGCATATGTTCATTCACATTTGGTTTGAGAGGTATAAGCGGTATAAACTCTCTCTTACCTCTAAATTGTCCAGATGAAATCTCAGCATATATAGTATTATCATAAAAATGTAGACAAATAAATCTTGTGCCATTACAGAATCCTATACTTGGATTAATATTCCTAAGAAGCATGATTGGACAACCTTTTTTAAGAGTTAAATGATGCGGTGGTAGGCCACCTGGTGCAATTGAATTTAAAAATTCTTGTTGATATAACTTTTGAAGATCAGGGGGAACAATATCAAATGAGTAATAAGTCTTTTCTTCTCCTCGGAAAAGTCCTATCACCTTATTATTAGGTTTATCAACAGTATCATTTCTCGATGTTAAAATTGCTCTGTCAATAATGTAATTCTCATTACATTCATTAATATTTAATGAATGATAAACAAAATCTATTAAATCGTTTATCGATTGTTCACTAGTCCAAGGCATGACAATATCATCAGGCAATCTAATCATATTATCGTCATCAATATAGGGCTCATTACCATTGCCAATACGCAAAAGGAAATCAGCAAACATTGGATCAGTTCTTGCACGCATATTTCGTGTTAAAGAAATTACCTTAACTTTTGTCCAGAACAATGACTTGACAACACATACGTCAATCTCTTGAGCTTTAGTAGAACGTGGGACAACAGGAAGCGTCTGACGAAAATCACAGCCAAGAACAACAACCTTTCCGCCAAAAGGGAGATTAGAGTCGGTGATATCTTTTAAGGTTCTATCTAAAACTTCAAATGCATATCTATAAGCCATAGTTGCTTCATCCCATATAAGTATATCTGCAGAACACAAAATCTTGGCAAGCGCAGATCGTTTTGAAATGTTACACATTGACAATGAATCAATAGTTATCGGGATGCTAAATCTCGAATGTGCAGTTCTTCCCCTAGGTAATGTTATGGCTGCAATTCCCGACATCGCTGTTGCTATTGTAATATGGTTATCATTTCTTAGAGATGCAAGAAGTACTCTAAATAAGAATGTTTTTCTTGTTCCTCCTGGACCATCAATGAAAAAAAATAGAATCTTGTTTCTGTTGAACAATCGAAATGATCTTATCAAAAGCCTGCTTTTGTTCAACATTAAAGTCCCCAATTGCCATAAGGTCTTCATCAGGGATTTGTATAGATCTCTCCTCAATAATAAGCCGTGTTAATTCAATATCTTCATTAATGTCCCCAGTTATTTCTGGCAAATCAAAATCAGAAGAACTTTTTTGTTTTTCAGACAAAATATGATCAAGGTCCTTCAGAAGATGATTAATGAATAATTCAGTATTACCATTTCTATCATTTCGTGGAGCGTAGTCTTCAATCATAAATGGGTAGAAATCATCCCAAAGTTGTCTTACTCCACTCGGCTGACAATAAATAAGAATGATGGCAAACAATCTTCTTAAAGAAAGGCATATGTGTACTTGCAGCCTCTCTTAAACAACTTCTAATGCTATCATCATTCTTAAGCAAACCCCGTCTTTCAGCCGATTCTTTAAAAGTACTAACAGGCACACCATTAACTGTTAGCAACTCATTGAAAGAAGTGGGACCTCTCATATGTAACAATAACAGACGTAAATAATATCGTTCTCCTTCCATAGGAGAAATTGTGGCAATCCTTCCAATTGTTCTACGTTTATTACTTCTACGAACCCATTCTCTACGAGTGGAATCCCAATAAAAGTATTCAAGAAACTCTAAGTAAAGATATTGGCGCACCTCCTCATTAATAAGATTGGTTTTGAAAAACTCAGTAAGCATGGTTTTCAATCTGTGCTCATCATCTAATATATCTTCAATAAGTTCACAACTATAATAAGAAATTTGTTGTCTATTTGGCAAATGTATCTGCAAGGCAACAACTGAAGGAAACATGCCATTTAAAGGAAACTTATACAATCGCCAAAAAGCCTAAGGGGGACAGATCCATCTGGTATTAACAAACTATGAAATCTCATCCTCACTCGGATATGGTCTAGTACTAACTCCAAATGACACTCGATCAGGTCCTTTATAAACATATTTATACAAATATTTAACTGAAGTGATGCTCGAACAGATCTCAACATTAATATGACAGTTATATTTTAATAGCAAATAAAGATTGTACGGAACAACATTACAGTTGTCTAACGTGTATTTTCCTTTACCAACATGTCTTCCACTATCACGTCTCATGTATGTAGCATACGAATCAATACCATCCTAAGTCGAAGGTGCAAATGACTTAGGAAATCCACTCCTACATCTACCATTTTTCATACAAACTGCACTCCTATTAATAGTTCTGCATGCATTATGCATCATATGATTTTTTACTGCACTATACAAATCAGGTTTAGTACAGGGATCGAATTTCAGCAGAAACTATTTTATCAATATCCTCAGGATTGTGTATTTTATCATTTTCATGTAGGATGATCAGAAAATGAGCATGAGGTCGCCCTCTTTTTTGAAATTCTATAACATTAACTTGTGCAATAACTCTACCCAAAATATGTCTTCGAAACAAATCATGCTTAAGTTATTCTAAAATAGAATGGAATGTTCTTGTCACAGCCCGAATTTCTAAACAATTAAAAAATGAATATTTGAAATATAAATATCTCAAACATCACTCGGTTCAATTGTCTAAAAACCCAGGCTATGACGGGGGATACAACACATGTCAAAACCTAAAACCCACATCATAAAAGAATCTTAACAACAAAAATAATCTCCAAAAATTCTCTTTATTACTTTATGAAAGTCTATCTCCCATCCAAAAATCATCAATATAACATTCTAAGAATAATAGGTCCTCAACATCGTATTCTCATGTCATACTAAAAATGTAAACTACGTTATTACATCCTTTCAATAAGAATCAGACCTAATAAAGAAAACTAACGGAGTGCTCCAGGCACGAATCCCAAATCAAACGCCGCGGTTCCGCTGCATTCCACCTATGTTCCCAAGAACACACCCACGTTGCCAAAACAAAGCAAACATGGGTCAGCAAAATGGAATTTGCTGGTATGAGTAGACTAACCAAATATAAACATTATCAAATTTTACTTATCCAACTAACACTTTAAATCTATCATAACCTAATCATTCTCAGCTTGGAAGATAGGTAGTTCCGTCATCTCAACCGGCATAGTTTCTTCCCAAGCAAGACTTCCATTCTATTAACTCATTATCATAACTCGTTATTATAACTAGGTAACTGAATTAAAACCTACTGATATCCACTTTTGGATAAGGGTAGGACCGCGTCCCTGCACAAAAATGTTATTAAGTCCTACCCTCCTGCAAAAGAAAGTTAGCAATTTTATATAATATGTGTAGATATCCTATATGTATTCCAATGCAAGCCCAAATACACTCGCATAATCAAATCAATTTCTCTTATCAAATAATCAATTACTTTTCTTATACACATATTTCACAACTTATGTACCTTAGGTCATTCCCACCACATTCAAGGAATACCCAACCTTACATTCCCGTACACTCAAGGAATACAACTAACCCGCAAGGCGAATACCTTAGTTCCTCTCTAGGGTAGTCCAAACAATCTGGTCATTCATGGCACATTCAATGAATACCCGGGTCATTCATGGCACATTCAATGAATACCCATAGATAACGCTAACGGGCCATTTATGGCACATTCAATAAATGCCCACCTAACCTATGACATCAACAGTCATAAACTCAATTCCAAAACTTGAGGCGTGGAGAGTTCTAAAAGGTTGCAGTAAATTTGTTTACGCATTATTGAACGTTATTACATATATCATTTCAGAGAACGAAGGAGTATCTTGATTTCTTGTATTTTTTATTTACGCGTTATTAATTTCAGGGATGTCTTAGTGTCATAACGTTGCATATCATAAAATACCACAAAAACACATAGTAGTTAATACACATACACACGTATATATAAAGGTCTTAGCCTAAAGCCAAGCATGCAAAAAGCCCTAGACCTATCCTAATAGCCCAAATCATAATCCGAGTTAAAAAGTCAAAATTGGGTTAACTGGTCAAAGTCAACCATATTCAAAAGTCAACTCTTGTCAAAGTCAATTCTGGTCAAAGTCAAAGTCGACCTGCCAAGGGTCAACAGCAGTTAACCAGTCCCAAAAAAACCGATTTTATCTAAGCTGACCAGGTTCAATAACTTAAGCCTTAACCCGGCCCATAAACTGGTTTGGCCCAACTTGAAGATCCACTTAAAATGCTATGGACCAGCCCCAAAAACCAAGGCCCGAAATCGAGGCCCAAAAGTCTAAAGTCTAAGGCCCAAAGAAAACTAATTTAACTCGGCCCAACCACTAAAACAAAACCGGCCCAAAGTAAAACCAAAAAGGCATTGGCCCAAGGCCCAAAGCCCAAACCGGCTACTGTTCATCTTCTCCCTCCACCAGCAGCCACCACCAAAACCTAATCGCCCACCCATTTCAACCATGCGGTTGGACTCCTAGAGAAAAACCCAACCTCTTTAATAAAAGCTAAAACTCCATTCTTGAATTCCCCATCTTCCAAATCTAGATCTGAGAAATCTCTGGCTGCCATTAATGGCTTCGACAGAGCTTCGACAGCTCCCATCTACCACCCTCACACACTACAATCAACTATAACCCATCGATTTTAGTCTATATGCAAGCCCCACAACTCAAATTAAACCAAAACAGCCTAACCACTGATTTGGCCACCGCCATTGACGACTTCCATAAGCTTCGATAGCACTACTATCAAGCCCCCACTCAACCGTCAACAACCCATAACCAACAACATAAAAACGAGTTCAAACAGCCATAAACAGGACGCCATTAACGTCTCCATCCAAACTCCAACAGAACTCCAACATGCCACCCCCAACCACCGGTCTACAGTGTAAAACCGAAACATAAAATACACACAATTACAAATTCATATACAGGACCATTATCTTGTTTGGGCGCGAGGGCTCGCGCTCCATTAACATGCCCAAATCAACCTTCGACAGTTTAATCTAAATTTTCGGAGTTCAACAGATTTTAATCAGTTTGAATAACGACAGTTTTACCAAATGACGGATCTAATATTAATACCGAATAATTAACATATATTGTGAAATAGAAAACTAATCTACTCACCAGAAGCTCTCGATTATCAGCCCGGCTACCAAGAAAAATCTTCCTTTTGTGCTGTCAGTAAAACTCCATTTTTTTCAAAAAAACCCTCGCTGTGTTTTTCCCCAAAAACTTTACGTGAGAAAACCCCCCGAAAAATAATGACAACACTTATCTATTTACCTACGGAGCTTTTATCCTTATCTGATAGTTATCATCTATCCATTATCTATTTTCATTATTATTATTATTTATTATTATTATTATTTTTTTTTATACTAGGAAAACAAAAGAAAAAGCCGGGGTGTTATAGTTCTAGTAGCTAAATCAGGTTTATCTTGTGTACGTTGGGCAACTTCTGTTTCTCAAGTAATTGCATGCCATGATGAGTTACATGTTACAGTTATAAATAAATATGGTTTCCCATACCTCCTTACAAATGCCATTGCATCCGGATAGCGGCGATGCATATCCCGAGGACTACCAATATGAGAAGGTGGGAGTATTATCCTTTTGCCAATGTTGCCTATTCATTATAAGTTCAAATTCTTAAGTTTTAAATAAATGAAGGAAACCAATGTGAAGATGATGTTATTATACACAAGAAAATATTAGGTACTTGCATGTGTCTCCCCAGAGTTTAGTGCATCCTGAATGCCTTGGTACAACTCGGACCTAATAGTTTGCTGATTATCCCGATAAAATCTCATTTTCATCGTCTCAATTTTGACACACATGTCAACTATAAATTATTGTAGAAGACGACATCCCAAAAGAAACAATGAGACTTCAGAAGGCCGAATCTGAATAGCAATGAACATGAGAATTAAGAATTTGTAACACATGGGTTATACTAATGAGCAAAACATATCGTACCCTAAAACTGCTGGTATTCTCCAACCAAATCCTTTGATAACTTGAAATTTAAAAACAAAACTCAATTCCAACAGAAGCATACAAAAACATCATACGATTATAACAAATTAACTGATTAACCCAAGAACTCCAAAACGGTTTTCGCTTCACAGAGAAATGAAACTGCACCTAGGGGTGTGCATGAGTACCCAATTACCCAAACCGGAACCGGAACCGAAACCATTTATAGCGGGTCTGGGTCCTAAAATGTTATACCCATTTAAAGTGGGTCTTCAAGAACCGACCTGATAAAGAACCAAACCCGTTAGAACCGAATAGTAAAAAACCGATGGGTACCCGAACCGAAACCGGAACCGATTAGTTTGATTTTGATATATAGAATTTAGTATTATATTACACTAAATAAAAACAAACCCAAACATTATTATTATATATAGTATTATATATAGTCTATATTTGTTAGGTGTAAAATTATACTAAATATATATAACATTTAGCATAATAGTGAATGTGTGTTATTAAATGCATCTTTTATAATATTACATTAAATATGTGTATTAATGTATTATAAATATTAATAATAATATTTACGTGTCTACGTCTATACGTATAGTCGTATACTATGAATTAACTTATGCACTATCTATATTAACTAATAAATGAACGTGTACGTGCTTGATATATTACATGTATATATATTAGATAACGAATACGTGCAATGCTAACTAACAATTGTGGTACATGTGGTATTTATTCTATATATGACGCATTACGTATAGTATAATATACATATGTTCGATTTAAAATATACACATACATATAATGTATGAGAATGTATTTAAAATTTTTAGATAACTTTCAAATATTATTATTGAATTTAGGACCATTACTTCTTATGAGAGGGCAAAAATATCGATGACAAGTGTTATAGTCCCCGTAAACCAACTTTTATGTCGGTTATATAACTAAAAAAAATAATTTTAGCAATAAAAATGTATAACCCGATAAGGAACCAAAACCGGAACCGAAACCGACTTAATTAATGGGTATGGGTCCGGGTTTTCAAAATATAAGAAAAAACCCGAAAGAACCGAACCCAATAGGAACCGCTAAAAATAGACCCAGAACCGAAACCGGTAAGAACCGACCCATGAACACCCCTAACTGCACCTGCCTTAAACTATATCTCAAAATTAAACAAAAAGCATTCAGTGTATACAAAGCCATTTAAAACAAAAAAAAAAAAAAAACTTTTTTATAAGCGAATGTAATGAGCTGAAGGAAATCGACGGCAAAGAGTGTCCTTTCTCTTCCACCAAACCCTTCCAGAACACATTTTCAGCACAATTTTTTTTTAACGTAATACAGAGCAAACACTTTTAAAGCAGCTCTAATAGCAGGCAATGTATTTTAGAACATATCGACTTATTAATACATTTTAAGTTAATTCTTTTTTTCAAAGTAAAGTTGTCAAATCATGTATAATCTTTAAGTTATGGTGAACCAATGAACATAGGTAGATTGAACGTCTCTCTTTCTTGACAGGAAGGATACTCACAAATTAAAGGATTAAAAGTTAGTTGTCAAACAATAATAACATTGGTCTTGCTGCAGGGATTATGGAATTGTATAAATGGGAGGCCATAGGACATAGTATTTTTAAAACACAAAAAAATTTGTAACCAACACAAACAAATATCAAAGCGAAGCACATAACTTTTTTGGTTTTATGAAGTCTATACAAACTTGCAAAATATACGCATAGTAACTGCGACAACTAATTCTTCTTGTATTGCTACGATGCACACCCAAGTCCCAACCATATTCACCAAAAGGCAACATTAAAGGATATTGTAACAAATCATAATATCCAGCGGTATCTGGGATTTGTTGGAGTTGACATGTTTGTGTTTGAACAATAATATCTCTTGGTTCCAATCCTTTTGGATCATTATCTCCAATTAATATTGCAGCCACCTGCGATGCCGTTGGTAATGCATGATCTCGGCGATTAGTCCTCAACCTTATGATAATAAGGCGACAATTTTGCAAATCATCTCTTTAGCCGAGTTGTCTGAACACGCCGACAAAGGGGTTATTATAGTTGTCGAGGATATTTTTTAACGTAGATATAACGTTCGTTCGCAAAGCTTGGTTTTCAACATGCCAATTTTCAACCTCATGATCAGTGTCGTAGATATACATCTGTAAATACCTTGGCCTTCTACCAGCTGTAGGCAAAAGACTTCCAATCCTATGATAAATAGACGCTCTTGCACGAAATGAGTAAACGCCATCCCGTCCATTTGCAAGATCTTGATCAAAATCAACACCCATCGAAGTAAATGCAAATATATGGTTGTGCGACCGGATATTTTCTCTGAAATGTTGCCCAAGGTCAGTCCCATCATGAAACAGTTGAACTAATTCGGGTGGCGCAGTTGGTCTCGGTAGATTTATTCTTCCTTTTGAGCAACATATTTCAGCGATTTCATGAACGAACTATTTGGCTCCACAGCTGCTGCAAATTCTAGGTTGAGGTAGAATGTAAGGGTGAAAGTCTTCAGGTTGAACAAAATTCCTGGCACATCTATAAAACCCAGTGCTTATCCTTGACGGTATTTGGGATGGAATCGGTGCTGATGTCGTAGGGGTGTACACATCGTGATACTCTGTAGACATTGTAAACAATCAGTTACCTCAGAAACACAATAAAGAAACCTAATTGCACAATAAAATTAAATGAGAAACCATTAAAAAATCAAAATAAAATTACCTAATTGCATGCGATTGTTAGGAGTGTTTGTGTATCTAACTTATCGACGAATGTTGGTTAGACGCACACACGCAGGGTGTGTTTGTGTATGGGATGCTGAAACTGGAAAACAATGAACGACACAAATGATTGCCAATAAACAAAATTATTGAAAAAAAAAATATGTTGAATACCTTCAGCAGTAGTAGATGAATGTGGTGTTTGAAACCACCTTTGATATCTATTTCTATCCCTAATACTACGCAGATGTCTTCTTCGAGTATCAGTCATTCGTTGCGTACAACCGATTGGCCGACTCTGTTGTTCGTCGAAACAAAGGAACAAACACAAAAATGAAATAAAATAAGATTAGACGAACAAAATGTTCATACTGAGGGATTAGCTTAGAAAGGAATAGAAGACATGGGAAAAACTAACCTCATCCATTGCGTCAGTGCAATTCCTACAAAAAGAAGGAGGGAGACAAAATATTGGAGTTTGGGGATACTAAGAGGAAGAGAAGAGAATATAAAAATCATACAAAGGAGAAGATAAAAAAAAATTGATTTTGTAATAGAAGGAAAGAGAGATGGAGAAGCCAGAGATGGGAAATGGGGTCGAAACGGTGTCTTTTGGCTCTATATTTTGAAAGGAGAAAGGAGAAGTTACCGTATTTTTCAATTTTTTTTGTTTTCTATTTTTTCCATTGGTTGTTAAATGACAAACATACCCTTGCACTTAAAGCCTTTTGAGAATTTCGTTGGTGAAACTTTCAGGTACCCTTTTGGACCAAAAGATTGGTCTAAAAAAGAAAATACGGGAACTAATAAACGGGGCAAGTTTTCCCATTATATATAAGATAATAAATAAGAGTTAGTAATATTTACGTGTTTTGGTGTATTTCTGGTCTTTGAATCAATTATGTAAAGAAATTTGTCATTTTTGCAAGAGAAAGGAGTCAAATTACTTGCTAGAGAAATTATATGATCAAAGCCCTAGTTTCAAGGAGAAAACGCCTTTTTAAGGCCTAGTCAAAGTTGAAAAGTCAAAGTCAACACTGGTTTTAAAAGAGCAGAAAAGTAGAACTTTCACAGGCTGTATCTTTGGACTCAGACCTTGGAATTGGGCCTATTATATGTCAAAACGACCGGCTCAGAAAAAGCTTTCTAATGGTATAATTTTTGAACTAATTAGAGTAGTAAAAGTGGACGAAATTATAAACCTAACCCTCCTATATAAAAAGGATGAAGGCAAATCTTTATTCTTTCTCCCTCCCATTAGTTAGAATAATTTAGCTCTCTCTCTCTCCCCTTTCTTTAGTTTAGTATAGTTTAAGTAATTATGGTTTATAATTGTAGCCTCCATAAAACCTCCATTAAAATACCTTCAAATTATTATTATTATTATTCAATTTAATTGCTTCTCTTTCTATTATGTCTTTCTCTCATTTTTTTTATTCATGATAGTCCCATGAATCATAGCTAAACCTCCATTAGAGAGGGTTTGAATGAAGCTTTGATGAGGACTTGATTTGTTAGTATAGAATTGTTGGTTAGAACTTCAAGTTTAGGTTTTTCTTGACTTAGAAATAAAAAAAGTTTAATCTAAACTAGAGAATTGGAACAAGCTTTCTCTCATGCTAATTAGTTTATGACTAGAGATAATATAAAGTAATTAGGGATCATTAAAGGTCTAGTCTTTATATTTTAACTTTGTGTGAGAATATCTAGACTATGGTTTTCTATACAAATCTATGCTAGCATGTTAAGAAATTAAAAATTATATTTCAATCTCTCTCTATTATTCTCCATATTTTATTCAAGTCATATTTAATTATTTTAATTAATTGAATACTCCTCAACCAATTCAAATGTATATTATTTTAATTAATTATTTGAATTATTCTTTATATTATTTTAATTAATTGAATACATTTGAATTGGCACCCACTCAACCAATTCAAATGTATTAGTACTCCATTAATCACACAAAAAATACTGACGGCAAGCAGTTGCTATTAGTGTTCGTGATTCTGAACGAAACCTCGGAATTCCACCAAATATTTCAGTTTTTAAAAAAACCGGAATTCCAAATATAGAGTCGAAATATTGATTATTCTGAAATCAATCGAAATTCCAAATATGATAGGGGTCGAAATTTGATGAATTTTAGTTTTTGGATTTGTCAGAATTCCGAAATCCTGAACTATAATTGCTGCAAGATCGCACAATTCACAGCATCGGGTTGCCGCGAGATCCTATATCCCACGGAAGATGGTTGTCGTGGGTCTTTTTTTCTTTTAAATTTTTTTTAATAGCCACCGTAAAAAAATTAGTTGTCGCGAGATGATTGTGTTTACTAAAATGGAGTCTTTGCTTGTGTTAATTATCAAAACTCTTCTTTATTAATTTGATTACAAAATTTTCTTATAACATATGAAAATATTTGCCGCGAGATAGCAAAATTATGGCTCGATTGTACATTTTTGTTGTCATGGTTTTGGTGTTGCTCTTGGAGTATATAAAGAAGCTTTAAAGAAAAAAATGAGATATATATATATATATATATATATATATATATATATATATATATATATATATATATATATATATATATATATATATGTCGTGTGTGTTCAATACGCAATATTTTAAGTGAAAAAAAAAATAAAAAAAAAAAAAAAAAAAAAAAAATGTTATGCGGCAACTGCTTGCCGTGGGATATGGGATCTCGCGGCAACCCGATGCCGTGGATTGTGCAATCTCGCGCCATCTGCCTACCGTGGGATATGAGATCTCGCGGCAACCCGATACCGTAGAACTATGGGCATGTGGGGTGTAAAAGGACATATAAGAAATAACCATTATTGTTTTACTTTTTGCCAAAAGGGTGTCAATTCCATAAAATGGGGTGCCAATACCACGCCCCGTTGAGGAATGCTCTTTCAATTCTGATGTTACTGCATGTGAATATGTTATTATACTAGAATTTGATCCGCGGCTACACCACTTGAGTAGGGCAGGGAATTGGGTTGGGTAGACCCGAATCCGACTCGACCCGATTACTGAATACATCGGGTTCGGGTGCATTTTCATATTCGTTTATTTATTCGGGTTTAGGTATGTCGGGTTCGGGTTCGGATATAATTTTTGGGTTTTTTTTTTAATTTTTAGTGTTATCCAATCGAGTCAGTCGGGTTCAGATATTAAATTTCGGTTTTATTCGGATTCGGATATAGCCATATCCGACCCGATCCCTGCCCTACACTCGAGTCATTATGAAATACACATGTAAATTTAGTATTCTACACTAACTTTTCCAACTATTTTTCTTACATTTAAATTTAACCTATTTGTCCTTATGATATCTTGAAGGCCTTAACTAAATCTCCCATAGAAAATCATCTTGGTTTAGCATATATACGTCTGAGAACAACTACAAATTATTAAATTTCTAAACCCAAATTTCTTTGACTACATACGGAGTGTCATTTTTTCACTAAAGACAACAAAATCATTGACTATGCAAGTATCACATTTTTTATTTTTCCCTTGGTTATTTTGATAATGATATTGTAGAGATCTTTTTCTTGAGTTAGATCATTGAAGCAGAGAGTTATAATAATACACAGGAAAGCCTAAGCTCAACGCTAAACAACCAAAACTAATATTACAATATAAACCTACCATAACTCTCAGGTTTCCCTCAAAAGCGCCGCATCTCAACTCTCTTAAGTCTTACTACATAATTTATTCACCATAGCATGTCAATGAAGTTCAGTAATAGTATAGATTTAGCTTGTGGCAACAAAATATTTGGAAATCTCATCAACTCTTATGAAGCACCAAAAACTTGCACTTGCCTTAGTTTTGGCCTAGGTTTCCCTCAAAAGTGCCACATTTCAGCTCTCTTACTACATAATTTATTCACCATAGCATGTCAAGGAAGTTCAGTAGTAGTATAGATTTAATTTGTGGTAACAAAATATTTGGAAATCTCATCAACTTTTATGAAGCACCCAAAACTTGCACTTGCATTCGTCCTAGTTATTAGCCACTCATAAATATTGTAATCAGCATCATGTAAAGTGTCGTTGAATGCTTATATTCCTGAATTAAAATGTTCCTAACCTGTACATGAATTTAAAAGTAGTATATCATTAGGCTGAAAAACAACTACATTGATAATCATATCTTCCATCCAAAAGCAGTAACATCAACAACAAATGACTTGGAAAAAACTTTATGTGTCAATGTCCATGAATGAAAACAGTAGCTTGACTATAGGGACAACAATGTGTACGTAGAGGACTCACACTAATCCAACCAATTTAGCACTTAATAAATCATGTCAACACTTAATAAATCATGTCAACAGTACTTAAGCATTAAAAATTATCTATGATTCAAGAACCACTATAATTAAAAAAGAACAAAGAGGGTACCTATTATCTCCACTGTTTGAAAAAGGTTACTAAAGAAGAATTGAACCTGGAGCTTGCTAGAGAGCGCCTTTTCTTTTCTTTTTGGGCGTGAAGAGGAAGGGGTACCCATGAAGAGGGGAAAAGTAGGGGTTTTTATTTCAGTGGTGGTTTTGGCAAGTTTTATAGAGCTTAAAAGAAATTGATTTATCACCATAGGATCATCCCAAAACTGTTTTCTCCTAGACCGCTTGATATAACAGCATAAAAAATCAAGCTGTTTTATTATATAGATATATTCGTACAACTGGAAAACCTATTAAGAATGAAAGATACACTAATTATGCATAACAAACAGCCAGAATAGTTGCCTGCGTCTGCCACTTGTGTTAATTATGCTATATGAAACTGTTAACTGGTATGACTGGCACATACAAAATATATAGGTTTCTAAATGCCAACATTGTAGACTTCTTGGTAAGCAACACAAGTTGAATTGAACCTCAAGCTAGGAAAATCTTTAGACTCTAACGAAATGAAATTTAAATATTCCTAGAAAGAGCGAGATTACCTGCCTTAGTCGTATCTCTGTAGCCTCCAGCTGACATTGACATGTATAAATTTCATTCTGGAGATCTTGTAAAAGAACACGTATGAATTTGCATATGAATGAACACAAATGTAAGAATTTTCGTGTTAATCAAAAAGCTTCAAATTGACAAAAGTTCACACCTCAACTTGAGATTCAACATTGGCCCTAGGGATATTACTGGTAACACCATCAGTATACATGGTTGAAGTTTATATAAGTATCAAGTGTTATTGAGCAATGAAATTGTATGCAGGTTAAAAGAAAAATAAAATAGAAACAAAATCCTGGCTAATTGATAGGCTAAATTGTGCACTAATGCTTAGTTTGTCGAGAATATTTAGGATAGACTGTCAATAATTAAGTGAATTGTACGTATTAATTAAATAGATACGACGTCTAATTTAAATGATAATTTACAACCAATGTTGACAACACAAATAATGAACTGAGTTTACCTGTTGATTAAGCAGTCTTTGTGATTGCATGGTACACAAAAAATAACACACATTTCGCCACAATAACACAAATAGATCGAAACCGTCAACATCTTATAGGCAATATATCTATAAATTAAGGACAAAAAAAAAACCCATATAAACAACTTGAAAAATGACTCACCGCCTAACTCTACCAGCTGGAGAAAACATAATGACCGCAACATCAACATATTCAAGAACCACTATAATTAAAAAAGAACAAAGAGGGTATCTATTATCTCCACTGTTTGAAGAAGGTTACTAAAGAAGAATTGAACCTGGAGCTTGCTAAAGAGCGCATTTTTTTTTGGCGTGAAGAGGAAGGGGTTTTTTCTTGCTGTGAAGAGGGGAAAAGCAGGAGTTTTTATTTCGGTGGTGATTTTGGCAAGTTTTTTAGAGTAAGTAGGACTCTTAAAAGAATTTGATTTATCACCGTAGGATCGTCCCAAAACTGTTTTCTCCCTGACCGATAAAAAGCCTATGAGGATTAATATAGAGTTTGTCGATAAGAAGACTATGGAGAGTTTGTCGATAAGAAGGCTATGAGGATTAATATCGAAAGGTTTTCTTTGAGTACGTTTTCATAAAGATTGTTTCCTAATTAGAATCAACTTACTCTTTAATCGTGCCGCTCTACAGTCAGTGTACTAAATGTATTAACTATTAGCCATCCGATGTAGGCTTCACACAAACCACTTAAAAAGCAAGCTGTTTTATTATATAGATTTCCATCTTCAGGAAAACAGAGAAAACTGAAAGGACAAAAAATGAATATCTTATTGTTGTGAAAAGCGCCAAGGACTAGCATTTGAAACTGCAAGTTGAAATGATTACATTAAAGGTTTCCTATAAGTTGATCAAATCTAACCTCTAGTTTCTTTCTGCTGCAGCTGTGATCAATGCGACAATCCTGTTGTCAGTGCTATCTCTATTGATAAATTCATTTGTGAGTGCACTATGGTCATTCCTACATTTGCTACTTCTGCTGCACAAATTTTTCCCAAGAACAAAACATTCGATTTTCGTAATTACATTCCAA
Source organism: Coptis chinensis (assembly GCF_015680905.1). NCBI lineage: Eukaryota > Viridiplantae > Streptophyta > Magnoliopsida > Ranunculales > Ranunculaceae > Coptis > Coptis chinensis. The sequence goes on along the minus strand of NC_141463.1, from coordinate 75,962,973 downwards.
TTTCCAATAACTTGAACATGTTGAGATATGATTTTTCCTTTGCCTTACAGTACAAGTTTGATGACATGCAGTGATTATGATATGATTTTGGAACCTAATTCCAAGATCTATGTTGATTTTAGGGTTTGACAACCTTGTTTCTCGCGAAGAACACGAACTCTCACAAGAATTCAATTGAGAAAACTTTTCTCTAACACTCAAACTTTATTATTCATCAACACTAACTATGGCCAAAGGCCTACAACTCAATTTATAGAGACTATGAATTTAGAAGCTAGCCTTCTAATTCAAATTTAGAAACTAATAATCCTAATTTTCGGAATTAAATATAACCCCAAAAATAACATATGCTAAAAACATCAAAACAACATCTAAACGTAATTAGAAATAGTTCTAATAATATATGAACTAATATGCAACTAAAATAAGGATTTGGAACCCTTAGTTGCATCAACTCTCCCCTGGTTCAAAAAGTTCATCCTCGAACTTGAATCTTCATTAGCAACTTCTTCAAACTTTGTTTCTTTACTTTGGAACAGCTTTCCTTCGTGAGAATAGATTCGCCCCGAAGTTTAGATGATAACAATCTTGGCTTAATGTACTTCAATCTCTCACTAAAATATTCTCTTTGACAATTGGCATACCTCTCATCATGCATAAATTTTATGTTGATAACATATAAAGATTGAGTACTCAACAAGAAATCTTCAAAATTGCACAATGTTCTTCAAAGATCGGAAAGAAGTCTCCAATATCAAAAGATGTAAAGCATTGGAATTTCGTGCGAACAATTTCATCTTTTATTGCAAATATATCAACAAGATCACAAGGATGTTGACACCCTTGTTTCTCAAATTCCTCCATAGACTCTTGATAGCCTTAACGTGCATGACATACAAATTCAAACTGTTCTTCCGCCATACATGGGCGAGAGGAAATAAGATGATATCTGTTGCACTTGAAACAATTCAAAGACTATAGCCATTGCATTGCTCATCAAAAGTTGCATCTGTCTCTAGCTGCCATGAGGTACCCAACGAAAAGTGGCATTCATCCCTGTCAGCTATTTTACACCAGACACTATCGACAAATTTTCCAATTGAGAATGAAACCATTCTATTATTCCCAGATGTTCGTAGTTTCAATTTCTCAACTGTTATGCACGAAATCAGATTTACATTGCGACTTGGATCAAATGTAAAAGAACATAGTTGACCACCAATAGTGCACATGGACCGAAAGCTATGATAAGCCAACCTTCATGACAATTCTCTTTTTTTTTTTTTTTAAGTAGAAATTATATTGATAATGATAACGAATTTTACAAATAATTAGGACAAACGTGCAACAAGCTGTGCTGCAAGTCCTTTCTGAATAACAAATCTTATCCTCCTAAAGACAAACTCGTTAGAACCAGCTGTCATTACGTTACAATCCATAACTTTCTGCAATCTCTTAAGGAGCTCAACAGACTGTTGTGCCAAGAAACCAAAAGTGTCAAAACTGAACAGAATGAAACAATGTTGGTTAGCTCTACAAACTTTCTCGTGTTTCTCAATTTTCCTTGCCGCTGCTCTATTAACTGTTTCTCCCACCTCAAAGACTCTATTCCCAAGCCCTACCAATGGAGAGGCTCCAATTACATCAACACATGCATGTCTCCCCTCAAACCAACTGTAGATCAATACATCCGCAGGCCGAAGTGTCGATCTTCCCTCATTCGGATCAATGAGAAAATTCACGGGAGCCTCCTTCTTCACTTGTACCCCAGCCTTCCAAAATGCATCACATAAAATATCTCTTACATGATCATGTCGGTATATGAAACCTAGAAAATGTTTATAATGTGTTGCATGGTCCCCGAAAGCTTCTAGTCTACTCTTTTTGCAAACAGTGCATAAACCACCATCAGAGTACAAAGGAATCATGAGACGGTACCGGAGAATACAACGATACTCCACCGATGACATACACTGTCCAAGTCCCTCCATTGGAATAGCAAGTAGAAAATCCTTTGCGTGTTCTAACTACAAGCATCCAATAACTGCTTTCTGACGAGAAGATAACACAAACTCCCTCTTAAGACTAGCAACAATCTTACCATAGAACGCTTCCGCCAAAACTTTTTGTGGTTTTGAGGGGGACGGTAGCATTCACAGCCATAAAACTGAGGTTAAAATCAGGTAGACAAAGACTCAATGCACTGCTAACAACATCAATAATCTCATCCAACAGCACTGGGCCACAACTCCTAAGAATGTGGTTCTGAAGCTCAGAAGTCTGATAACGGGAGGCCACAAAAGCAAAAGTAGAGACATCAGTGGCACAATAAATGCCTAACCCATCAAGACGTAATGGGAGTGTCGATAAACACCACTACAAATCACTGAAGTCAGAACCATTAGAAAACACAATACCCTGGAGAACACTGCAGAGATGCCGATCAAAAGTTTTAGCTGCCTCTCTAAAAAGGGATGGTGGACAAGTACGAATCGCAAAGACCAACTTAGAGAACCCAGCGCAAGCACGTAAGATAGCTAACTCACACTGTGGATCTTCCAATATAGCTAAACGGTCTATCAAAGTCACAACCTTTTCAACATGCTTGCGAGCAAGGCCCATGACAAAGGATGAATTAGTATTGACCGCACCTCCAAGCAACCTGACTCCCTGCTGAGGACGGGACAAATCTGAAGGAAAGAAACTAGGAGTGGAGCGACGTGGATCCAGTGATGGCCAAAATATCTCAGTTTTAGCCACATTAAGAACCAGCCCGTAAGAAGGTCCTTCTTCCTAAATCATACCCAAAGCTGTCACCACCTGTTCTGTATCTCCAATCAGAGTCTCATCATCTAAATACCAAGCCTGTAGCAATAACTGACAACTGGACTGAATCCACAGAATCAGGAGATGCAACACCAGTGCAAATAGAAGGGGACCTAAAGGGTCGCCTTGCTGGACCACAGTAGCAGACCATATGTAGTCATCCCCCAAATATAACCTCACAGGTTGACAATACAAGTACTCGACCCAAAGGGCAATAGCTGGGGAACGGATAGGAACCTCTCTCAACATGGTAGTCCGATCAACCATGCTAAAAGCATTATGAAAATCTACAAGCAGCATCGAAAGAGAGGTACTGTCACTGTTAGCATACACTATGCGGTTGACAGCATGCAAAATCGCTTCTGCTCCACCAGAAACACCAACCCCATACTAAAAATCTTGTAAGTATCGTACCACATCTTTGGAAGCTCCTTTCATTGCAATCTTGGAGACCAGACGACGCCAAACAATCCCCACAGCTATAGGACGAATACTATTATCTGGCTTGAGAAGTGGAGTAAGCGGAGCACTCGCAATAAATTCCACTAACGGCTGTGGACATCATCCCTATACCCAAAGATTCACCACAGGGGTCAATGCATCTAGAAAATTAGGCGATATAGTTGCTACAGCACCACTCATGGCATCCAACAAATACTTAGCTCGAAGATCATCACGACCACAAGAAGTAAGCACGAGGTATACTTTTCATAGTACGAAAAGGTATACGGAATGCACTATCAAGTAACGTCTCATCAAGATGCAAAACAATACGAAGCGGATTAGGGATATCACTGTCACCCCTGTGTGTCGTGAGTGTAAGATTTGTAGTGTTGGGCTTAGGGGGCGGCTGTGGTATGCCCACAATAACACATGCGGGTTCTCTACTCTCCATCAAAGCAGGTGATTCTATGGTATCATCTGGATGACGACATGGTATACCAAGTGCATGGATGCAAAGACAAATGCCACAAATCCATTTGTCTAAGGACTTTAGGGAGTTTTCTAGTGACAAATATAGTTCACGATCATCCTTAATTTCATCTCGTACCCTTTCGATACTCAACTGGCAATCCAAGTGTTGTTTATCGAAATGTGTGAAAACGTAGGGAACAGTAAACCCATTACTGTTCACCCAATTGGTGCATCCGTGACGATCCCGAAAAGGACAATGAACACGCTTTTTAGGGGGTGGGACACATAACCCTAAAAAAGTAACTGAGAGGGCGAGACCTTTCTTCCCTCGCATAGCCAAATCCCGTCGGCAGCTGAACAATTCCCCAAACATACACATCCAAAACCCGTCGAACAAAACACAAAACACCGAATACAAACAAATCTCCGAACCCGTCAAAATAAATCCAAACCCATCCAAAAATCGACAGTTCAGACTTTTTTTATTTTTTTTTAATCACACAAGTGTGGTGATTAAAACTTAAAAGGTCTCATGTGGTGGGTTTCGGTTTTGGCGGGGGGGTCTGTTTTTAGGAAGTTGGTGGTCGAGTTTTATGAGAATCAGTGGTTGAAGGATGGTGGTTAGTGGTTTAAGGAGATAACAGTCGGGTTTACTGAGGGGGAGATGATGGCTGGGTTTAGGGAGAGAGACGGTGGTTGAGAAGAAGGTGGTGGCTATAGGCGGTGAGTACAGACAGTGGTCGGGTTGTTTTTGGATCTGGGGTTTATGGGGGCAGTGATGGGAGGTGGTGACGAGGGTGTAAGCAGCACAAGTGGTGCTGCAAGTTTTGGGGGAAGAAGAAGGTGGGGGCAGCAGCGAAGGGTTGTTGTTGTTGTTATTTTATTTTTATTTTTATTTTTTTTATGAAGTGGAAATTTTATTAAAAATGATAACGAGTTTTACAAATAATTAGGACAAACATGCAACAAGCTGCACCATAAGTCTTTTCTGAATGGCAAATCCTATCATCCTAAAAACAAACTCGTTAGAACCAACTGTCATTACGTTGCAGTCATAACTTTATGTAATCTCTTAAGAAGCTCAACAAACTGTTGTGCCAAGAAACCAAAAGTGTCAAAACTGAAAGGAATGAAACAATGCTGGTTAGCTCTACAAGCCTTCTCGTGTTTCTCAATTTTCCCTGCTGATGCTCTATTAGCTGCTTTTCTCACCTCAAAGACTCCATTCCCAAGTCCCACCAACGGAGATGCTCCAGTTACATTAACATATGCATGTTTCCCCTCATACCAACTGTAGATCAATACATCTGCAACCCGTAGCGTCGATCTACCCTCATTCAGATTAGTGAGAAAATTGACAAGAGCCTCCTTCTTTACTTATACCCCGGCCCTCTAAAATGCATCACATAAAATGTCTCTAACATGATCATGTCGATATTTGAAACCTGGAAAATGTCTACAATGTACTGCATGGTCCCCAAAAGCATCCAATCTATTTTTTTTGCAAACAGAGCATAGACCACTATCAGAGTACAAAGGAATCGTGAGATGGTACCGGAGAATAGAACGATACTCCACCGGCGAAATACACTGTCCAAGTCCCTCCATCGGAATAGCAAGTAAAAAAATCATTTGTGTTTATGACTGCAAACATCCAATGACTGCTTTTTGACGAACAGATAACTCAAACTCCCTCTCAAAACCAACAACAATCTTGCCGTAGAACGCTTTCACCAAAACTTTTTGTGGTTTTGAGGGAGACGGCAGCATTCATAGCCAGAGAATTGAGGTCAAAATCGGGTAGACAGAGACTCCATGCACTGCTAGCAACATTAAGAATCTCATCCAACAACATTGGGACCACAACTCCTAAGAATGTGGTTTTGAAGCTAAAAAATCTAACAATGGGAGGCCACAAAAGCAAAAGTAGAGGCATTAGTGGCATAATAAATACTTAACCCACCAAGACGTAATGGGAGTGTTGATAAACGCCATTGCAAATCACCGAATCCAGGACCATCAGAAACCACAATAGCTTGGAGAACAATGCGGAGATGCTGATCAAAAGTCTTGGCTGCCATTCTGAAAAAGGATGGTGGACAAGTACGAATCACGAAGACCAACTTAGAGAGCCCAACACAAGCTCGTAAGAGTGGTAACTCACACTGTGGATCTTCCAATACAGCTAAACAGTCCATCAAAGTCATACTCTTTTCAGCACGTTTGCGAGCAAGGCTCATGACAAAGGATGGATCATATGAAGGAAAGAGACTAGGAGTGGAGCGACGTGGATCCAGTAATGGCCAAAATATCTCAGTCTTAGCCTGAAGAACCAGCCCGTAGGAAGGTCTTTCGTCCTGAATCATACCCAAAGTTGTCGCCACCTGTTCTGTATCTCCGATCAAAGTCCCATCATCTAGGTACAAAGCCTGTAGCAATAACTGACAACTGGACTGGATTCGTAGAATCAGGAGATACAACACCAGTGCAAAGAGAAGGGGACCCAAAGGGTCGCCTTGCTACCCCCAGTAGCAGACCATATGTAGCCATCCTCCAAATATAACATCGCAGGTTGACAATACAAATACTCGACCCAAGGGACAATAGCTAGATGTTGTTGTTGTTGTTGTTGTTGTTGTTGTTTTTTTTTTTTTTTTTTTAATGGTTTGGACAGACGGATGAATAGGAAGGATATGGGCTGGAATTGGTTAATATAAAACTGGACTGGATGCTATTGGACTGGGCTGGACGTCTGTGGGCTTTTAAACGTGGGATGAACTGGACTAAAAACAGATGATGGGTTTAGACGTATCATCGACTAAAAGACCCAGGAAGAATACGTGAAAACAAAAGGAAAAATCACGACTTATCCAAACAGAAAGACAGGCTGATTTTCTGGTTTCTTTCTCTGGCTCTCTTCTCTTTCTATCTCACTTCTTTTTCTTTCAATTAAACAAACAGTTGAAGCGGACGTCCCCAAAGCGATTTTTTTTTTTTTTTTTTAATAACTCAAACCAGAATTTTCAAGAGCTTGAAGACTTGAAAACCTTGCTCCCATACCAATTTGATGGTCATGTATGACCTAGATATGATTTTAGAACCTAATTCCAATTGTTCCTCGCGATAAACACGAACTCTCACATTCAATTCAATTGAGAAAACCTTTCTCTAACACTCAAACTTTATTATTCATCAACACTAAGTCACTAACTATGGCCAAAGGCCTACAACTCAATTTATAGAGACTATAAATTTAGAAACTAGCCTTCAAATTCAAATTTAAAAACTAATAATCTTAATTTTCGGAATTAAATATAATCCCAAAAATAATATATGCTAAAAACATCAACACAACATCTAAACATCTAAATGTAATATGAAATAGTCATAATAATATATGAACTAATATGCAACTAAAACAAGGATTTGGAACCCTTAGATGCATCATTATGCCTTTACGAACTCCCTCACTAGCTTGGAGAAAGCAGATGAGTGATCTTTGAGTAATACATAAGGAGAGCCATACTCCACAATTTTTCCTGCAAAGTATACAAATCACAAAAGGAAAGAGTCAGAAAAAAAAATAGAAAAACAGAAAGTAGAGGCCTCTAGGAAGTATATATCTAGCATCTCTGTTGATTGCGTGCGTGCAATTAGCTACTGGAAGTGTAATATTTTAATTAACATGAGTACGAGTTCGCTGTACTCTTCAACTGTCTTGTGCCTCTCTAGTGGAGTTGTGATTTCCGTCTGCACTTTGAATATCAAGATTCTAGGTAGTCCTTTTATTTTCGTTTTTATTTTATTTTTTTTAGGATCTTTTAGTATTACCCCCTACTAGATGAGCCAATTAGGATTTACCCCAACTAGATGGGGAAATTAGGGTCTTCCCCTGAATACACACAAAAAAAAAGTCAGGTTGACCGTATTTTTTTTTTGTGTGTACTCTGGGGGAGACCCTAATTTCTCCATCTAGTTGGGGGAAATCCTAATTGGCTCATCTAGTAGGGGGGTAATACTAGTTAACCCTTTTTTTTAAGGAACATGGAAGTTCCTCTGTTTTTTCGCTTAATTTTTTTTTCCATACCTTCTTCAAGCAACAACACAAGGTAATTATCAATCACTGTTGGTATTCGATGGGCCACAGTTATAACAGTGCAGCTACGGGTTGCTTCTCTTATAGCCTTCTGTATTTGATTATCTGTTGCAGTATCAGCCGAAGCCGTAGCCTCATCCAACACCAAAAATTTTCTCACTCAGCAACACTCTTGCCAAGCAAATCAACTGCCTTTGTCCCACACTCCAATTTTCTCCATCAGTAGCAACTGCAGAAATTTCCACTTGTTAGAACATGGACAGTAAATGTGCATAACATAAACCATTGCTGCGGCACTATATAGTTTAATGATAATTTCTTAATTAATATTATAAGTACCTGGTGCATTAAGAAGCCTCTCATCTTGTCTTACAATCTCCCGAAGATTACATTTATTAAGTACCTGAGGTTTCACACTACATGGCGTTAGTTGAAAAGTTTTTTATATCAAACACAAAGATAAGTATTGTATAAAAAAAAATAAGTATTGTATGATGTTACCTCCCATATTTCTGTATCAGAATGTTGTTTTAGAGGATCAAGATTAGTTCTCATGGTTCCTTCAAATAAAGTTGGGTTCTGAGGAACTATACTCAATCTAGACCTCAAATCCTTCAAACCCAGTTTACCAATATCTACTCCGTCAATTAGGGTTTTTCCATTCGAGGGTTCCACTACCCTGAAAAGAGTTTGGATGAGGGTGGATTTACCACTTCCTGTTCTTCCAACAACTCCTACCTTTTTTGTTCCTGGGAATGTGCAAGTGATTCCCTTGAGAATCATGCGGAGCGAAGGGCTGTATTGGACATGGAGATTGTCAATATCAATTGTTCCACTCATCAGCCAATCTGGATCTGGTGTACATCCTACAATAGTTAGTGGAGCTTCACTTTGAATGCTTGAAAATTGAAGAATCCTCTCTACTGAGATCATCTTGTTATCAACATTGCAGATGTTCCATATCACCCAACCTTGTATAACATTTAGGCTCAGGCCATAGGTGGCTATAAGTCCTGCCATGCCTAGAGTTACATTCCAAAATCATGTTAGCTCATTGCCATGTTATTCTCTAATTTTTTAAGAAGATAGATACCATATATACGCGCCAGAATTAACTCCACACACACAACAAGATCATAAACATGCTCCACGCCTTAAGGGCCCATTATGCAGCACTGAGATAGTGATATCCACCCTTAGATCGGTCCCCAGGGCAGCAGATTTATCTCCATTCGCTTAAAATTCTTACTTTTCTTACTTTTCTTATTGTGTGATAAAAAAAGGGCTATATATATAGGCTGGTGATGTATTCTTTGCTTGAATTTGTAATTACCATTTTGATCATTGCAGGCTGTCTAGGGTGTAAATTAGTAAGACTTTATTAGTTACTATTAGCTTAATTAACAAGTGTAAAGAATGTTAAATGAGAGTATAGAAGAGCTTACTAGGGTCAATAGCTTCCCTTGGTAGGGTTACCAAGATAAGAAGCGCAGATAGGAAAACAAGGTTGAAGAGGAAGTTGATTCGAACAGAAAGCCATTCCATTGTTGCAGAGCTGTAAAATGTCAGGTGAGAGTAATCATCTATCAACTTTTGAATCTTTGCAAAGAATGGAGCTTCTTGATTAAAGCAACGAATTGTTGCAGCCCCAGCAATCGACTCTGAGAAGTGGTGAACAATTGGAGATTTACTAGTTCCTGCCATCCTGGCTAGTTCTCTGGCTGCGGTTATGTAGTAAGCCTACAAAATATTTCGACATGTTGAAAGTTTAGTCTACCAGATAGTTCCAATAGATTTAAACCTCTTAAGAGGGGCATCAGATACTATTCATGACTAGTACACAAGACAACCGTGAGTTTTCCTATATCAATGTAGGTGGTACATTCTGTGTTTTCTTTGCCTGCATGTGGTATAAAAGTAGTGTTTGGTCTATTCAAAGAAGAAAAAGTGGAAGTCAGTTTTCCTACCTGATACCAGATGGATATCGCTAGAATGGTAAGGAATATAAGGAATATTTGCCAGGCAATGTAAGACATAAGAAGCATGATGCTTAATAGTTGAACAAGAGCAAACACCAATCCAACCAGTTTGTAGGGAATATCTGTATCCACTGTGCTCTGATCTGTGGAAGACTGGGAAAAACATTGGAAAAGAAAATGGGACATTATTTTTCATAAAACAGGTTTCTAAGAAATGGGATTTTTCCACAGAAGAAAAAAGGAATAAATAAATAACTTACCCTGTTAAGTATTTGACTCGAGGGTGTGGAATCGAAAAATAAAACAGGTGCTCGGAAAACAGAGTTGATCATGCCAAGGAAGAGCGTCTGAGCAGTCTCAATGGAAATGGTTGCAAGCAAAACAGCCCTTCCCAAGACAAATATGGAGCTCCCGCCAGATAAAAGGACAAACACTCCTATGAGCTTTTTTTTGCTTAGTACACTTTCCTCCTTGGTCGCCGAAGCAATCCAATAATTGCTTCCTATCTATAGCAATTGGAAAAGTACTTGACAGAGAAGAATAACAGGTATAAGTGATCCTTTATATGCTGAAGACACAAAGGTTGAATAAACTTGCCACTTCACTCTGCCAGTTTCTGTTACTTCCTCTTTATTGTTATCTAATATCAGATTCGCCCATTTTTCTTCTGTGTGATCAGTTGGATTGATCGAATTGGTTCCACAGGTAAACGATATGTTATCTTCGTGTGGAGTAACCTGGCTTAGGGATTGTCTGTGGGCAGACATTTGTCTGACCAGCTCACCATAGGGGTTTGCAATCAGATCTTCATACTTTCCTGACTGAACAATGCTCCCATCTTTTATTACCTGGGATCGGGGGATAGGCAAAAAAAAAAAAAGTGTGACTTAATGTCAGTGTAAAGGGTGCTGCAATTTCTCTTAAAGTCATGCTGGTACGACATCATCTATTACATATTGTTAGTATTGGCGCCATTGTGTGCCACTCAAAATTGAGGCAAGTTATAAAAATATATGGTATCTAATTAATGCTAATGACATACCAGAACAAGGTCTGAAGCATCCAAGAACTCCAATTGATGAGTGACGTAAATGATGGTCTTTTGCGCCAAAAACTGCATTACGCATTCCTGCAAAAAGACTCACCTGTTACTAGAGTTTTTTTACCGGGGTGGGGGGTCTCAAGATGCTTGAACATACTAACTACTCCAGTTCTTCTGTATAATAAAAGTATATATATGCTAAGAGAGCTGAGCTAATATATCTTTTCTACCTGAAAAAGATGTGCTTTAGTATGTGCATCAACAGCACTGAAACGATCGTCTAGCAAATACACATCTGAATCACTATAGATGGCCCTTGCAAGCTGAATCCTCTGCTGCTGTCCCCCACTTAGATTGGTCCCCCTCTCTCCGACCACGCTCAAGTCTCCATTAGCCCACATATCAATATCCCTATTCAATGCACATGCTTTCAGAACATCCTTGTAATAACATTTCTTCATTTCCTTACCAAACAAAACATTCTCTCTAACAGTACTTGTCTGAATCCATGCACTTTGTGGGACATAAGCTTTAGACCAATACACCTTAACCCCCATCCCAGAAATCCACGGAATCTCACCCAGGATGCTACACAGAAAGCTTGATTTACCTGACCCAACCATTCCGCTTACAGCAATCTTGCTGCCTTTCATGATTTTCAAGTCCTTTGCAATTTTGATTGTGGGCTTATTTCCCTTAGCATTACCTGTTTCCCACGAGAATTCCCCACTTGCGATTTCTGTGGATACACTGGATGTGTTGGGAGCATAATCTAGAGTTAAGTACTCTTGATTTTCTTCTCTTATGAAATCGTTGATCCTATCAACTGAGACTTTCATTTGTGCAATGGCCGAAATTAACTCTGGGAGATTATATATAGGCTCTTGTAATATCCGAAAAGTCGCTAGAGCTGACAAAACAGTCCCAGATGTTAATGGTGTTCTCACTAAAACGCAGACACCAAAAGTTACGACTGATACTAATGTTGGTGAAATCCAAAAGAGAACCACAACAGCTGCACACAAATAGAGATACCTGCATTATGTAGAGTATGTTTATAAAGCTTATGACGTAGTAGTTATGTATATTAAGGGAGATCACAGAAGTTTAGTCTACCAGATAGTTCCAATAGATTTAAATCTCTTAAGAGGAGCATCAGATACTATTCATGACTAGTACACAAGGCAACCGTGAGTTTTCCTATATCAATGTAAGTGGCACATTCTGTGTTTTCTTTGCCTGTATGTGGTATAAAAGTAGTGTTTGGTCTATTCATCCCAACAAAGAAGTGTTACACATTTGCAAATTCCAATATAAATTAGTCCCTTTCCTAATACAATCAACCAATACATACCTCACATTACATAAAACAAAAAGTATAAGTTACCTCTACAGCCGAGCTCGGTAGCTTCTCTTCCTTCACACCTTCCACCTCAGCTACACCACCACATTCTACCTCATCTTTACCACCATCCACTAATTCATTCCTTTCTTCTTCAATCCCACAATTACCCTCCACAAATTTCTCATCTTTAACAATACCCACAGAAGAAAAATGGGTGAATCTGATATTAGATAACAATAAAGAGGAAGTAACAGAAACTGGCAGAATGAAGTGGCAAGTTTATTCAACCTTTGTGTCTTCAGCATATAAAGGATCACTTATAACTGTTATTCTTCTCTGTCAAGTACTTTTCCAATTGCTACAGATAGGAAGCAATTATTGGATTGCTTCGGCGACCAAGGAGGAAAGTGTAGTAAGCAAAAAAAAAGCTCATAGGAGTGTTTGTCCTTTTATCTGGCGGGAGCTCGTCTTGGGAAGGGCTGTTTTGCTTGCAACCATTTCCATTGAGACTGCTCAGACGCTCTTCCTTGGCATGATCAACTCTGTTTTCCGAGCACCTGTTTTATTTTTCAATTCCACACCCTCGAGTCAAATACTTAACAGGTAGTAGTTATGTTTATATTAATGGAACAGGTGCAGCTGCTGAGCTTCTAAGTGTAAAATGAGCTTAGACTTAAAACTTAACTCAGTGAGTGTGAGTGATCACTGATCACAAGAGTGACAAGACACAAGTACATGAGCAGCTTTTTCTTTGATGTGGACTTACCCGAGAAAGCGAAAAGACGAGACTGATAATATCTGCGAAATATCGCGAAAACATCAGGCAACCTATATAGATATATTTGCCACACCCACTGACCCACCACCCGTTTATGTTTTCTAGCTCTTCCTTGACATGAAATGCGAAACCAAAATATCAGGGTCCTTATATATCAGTGGATACTGAGTTTGAGCGCGTGGTTTTATATATTTTTTTCTTTTTTCAGATGACATAAATCACTTTCAGTATTGGTTTTGAGTTTAGTTAGCAAAACTTTTCGTTAGGGCTGGGTGCCCATGCAATTTCTCTTTGTTTTGATGTGAAATGGAGAAACTGAGGAGGTGATCCCTGCGCAAACCCTGGCAAATTTTTAACTGATAATATTGATTGCTCCATCAATTGTTCAACTTTGGGTGCAATTCTATTTACACGTGTAATAATGTTCACATATTTCAATATTATTATACACCAAAATTAACTTACAGTCAAATCTGATTGGCGTTCAAAGCCCGTGCAAAGACTCAACACTCGACTCTACGAAGTTGGGAGATAGACTTATTTCTGGTTCAGACAAGTTGGGGGGTCTCAAGATGCTTGAACATACTAACTACTCCAGTTTTTCTGTATAATAAAAGTATATATATATATATGCAAAGAGAGCTGAGCTAATATATCTTTTTGGGTGAACTAGTATTATTCCATAGATGAGCCAATTAGGATTTTTTCCTAGATTCCTAGATGGGAAATTAGGGTCTCCACTCCCAAATACACACAAAAAAAAAATTTGAAAATTAGTTTAAGGGAGTACATTAAGGGTGTGTTTGTTATGATGGAAACACTATGGAAAGGAAAGGAAAATAAGAGTGGTCCACCTTTTCCATAGTTTTTAAGGCGTTTGTTTACCCATGGAAAGGAAATGAGCTTTTCCATATTGAAACAAATGGAAAATGTTTTGTGTCATTAGCTAACTCCTGAAAATTTTGTGGAAATGAAAGAAAAGGAAATAGATAGATAGAGACTTGCTACTAATACACCCATGACCCAACAATACAATTATTCCTTTCCATAGCTTTTGCAAACAAACATGATTATTCTTTTTCCTAGTTTTTACTTTCCTTTCCCCACTTTACCAAACACATACCATTTAAAATTATTTTCTTTCCATTCCATTCCATAGTGGACCATCCATTTTATTTCTTTTCCTTTCCATGAGTTAAAATTTAACAAACACACCCTAAGAATTGTTTGAACTCCAAAGCCATAGGCATAATATTTTTAGTTTTTACATCCAAGTTTGATCAAAATCAGAATTTGACACATGTCAACCCATTTTTGGAAGTAATGGACAAGAACACCCTCTTTATTTATTTGCAACTACTGGAAATAACGAGATTTCCTCCTCCATAATCTCTTAAAATTTCCTCCTCCATAATCTCTTAAAATTTTATAAATGTTAAAATGCACTTTGATTTAATGCATTTTAACTCGATAATTAAGTTATTTGAACTCAATATTTTAAAATAAATAGTATATGGTGTAAAAACTTAAAAATTGCTACACCTCCCATATTTTAGAGACATTTGACACTAGACCCTAAGCATAAACCCTACACGTATGGACACTAAACCTAAAATTCTTATAAACTAGAGGATTAAAAACAAAAGTCACCCCTGAACTTGACCCCGATTGTCACTTACACCCCTAAACTTTTTTCCAAGCGAAAAAAACCCTGAAGTTGCAAGTACCAAACACAACAGTTAGTTTCATAGATGGCGTTACATATATGATGTCATTTTTTTTACATGACATCATCATTTTATTTATCTTGTAATTCACTGATATGATGCAAGTGACATTTCTGCCAAAAAATAAATGGATTCCAAAAGAAATTGATTAGAATTTGCGAACAATGAAGGAAAAATTAATAATAATACCTATATATTACATACCTAAATTATTCGTAGAATTGAATAGAAATCAGACAATTTGGTAGCTAGGGTTTTTTTTCTTATGGCTATGACCGTTGGAATTACTGAAGAAGATGATCAATTTATACAATTACAGGTGACCGTTGGAGTTGACTCACTGATTGATTTCCACATCATCCATTTATTTCTTGGTACATTAGAAAATAAATTACAAAGTAAATAAAATGATCGATGATGTCATGTACGTAAAAAATATAATGACATCATATATATCTAACGCCATCTATGAAACTAACTATTGCGTTTGGAACGTACTTGCAACTTCAGGGTTTTTTTTCACTTAGAAAAAAGTTTGGGGGTGTAAATGACAATCAAGGACAAGTTCAAGGGTGGCTTTTATCCTTAGTCCTAAACTAGACGCTAAGCCTAAATCCTAAACCCTTACAAACTAGGCCCTAAGCTTAAACCATAAACCTTAAGACATTAACCCCTAACTCCCTGTAAACTAGCTGTAACGCCCGTATTTAAAATATATTTATTAATTAATTAATTAATTAATTATTTAAGTATTTATTTAAAATTGGATCGGATTGGGTTTGGGACATGTGGGCCTGATTTCTGGGCCCGAGTCTGTGTTGGGCTTGGGTTTCTAACCCAAGTATATAATCACATTGTTCTAGAGAATAGGGTTTTTTAGAGAATAAAATATATTAAAAATGGAGGCAGAGCTAGAAACTTGTTTGCTCGAGCGTTGGAGCGCGACGACTCGGACTAGGAGGATTCGTGGAGCTTAGGATTAAGGTGAGTAGATAGTTTTTCTATTTCACGGAATCCAGAATTTTACTGGTATACAGACAAAATTCTACTGTCAATTGTTTCTATTCATTTTTGGTTTGTTCGGCTGTAGTTATTCGGCGATATTGTCGAATTGATTAAACTAGATAATGTTAGGGTATCTTTTGTTTAAGTTATTGGACTGTTGCGCTTATTGGGCTGATGAAGCTCAAGAGAGCGTCAATGGCGGCTCCTCTGTCCGTATGCGTTACTGTTAAACTGTGATGGGGTTGGGTTGTTTGATATCGGTGGTTAAACTGTCGGGGGTATGGGTGATGGTTGAAATCTGTGGTTAGAATGTCGGGATGGATATTGGGGGGTGGCGGTAAAGCTTGCACTGTCCATTAATGGCGGCTTGCCCAAACACTGCAGTAATATAGTTTGAACTATGTTTGGTCGATTTTGGTGGTTGAACTCTTGTGCTATGACTTTGTATTGCTCGGTTTGATGTTGGATTGGGTGGGGGCTGTCGAGTGGAGCTTGAAGAACCATTAATGGCGGCCCAAAATTATTTCTAGATCTAGTTTTGGAGAATATGGGGGTTTAAGAGTTGGGGTTTTAGCTTTTAGTAAAGTGGTAGGGGTTGTCGCGGGGATCAAAACCGTGGGCTTGGAATGGGTGGTCGAGTGGAGGTCGACGGTGGTCGATCTGGTGGTGGCAGTTGGAGAAGATGACGACTTGGGCTTGGGCTTGGATCGGGATCAAGGGGGTCGGTTTTGGTTTAGGCCCGATTCTATTTTAGTTGTTGGGCCCGATTTTATTTGGTTTAGTTTGGGCCCAGTTTAAGTTAAGTTTTGGGCCAGTTCTCTTTGTTTTGTTTTGGGCCGAAATCTAGTAGTGTGTTGGGCCAGTTCCAGATTAAGTTGTGGACCAGTTTTGGTTTAGTTTGGGCTAGAACTAATTGCTTTTCTTTGGACCAGTTTTAAGTTAGTTTTGGGGTGGTCCATATAACTTAAAATAGATCTATTTGGTCTTTAAATGTTTAGACTTCTGGTTTCTAAGGTTTGGGCTTGGTTAGTGGGTTTTAGTCATGAGCCCATGAACCATGCACCTTTGACCTTAGCCATGAACCAAGGCTATGACCCTGAACCTGTTGAACATGGAAACGATACTTTGACTTTGACTTTGACCGTTGACGTTGACCATTGACCGTTGACTTTGACGTTGACCATTGGCCGTTGACTTTGACTTTGACTATTGACCGTTGACTTTGGCCGTTGACTGTGGAATGTTGACTTTTTCCAATTTTTCTCATATTTAAGAATATGGACAAATATAATAATAAAATATTATCGAAAATTATATAACGTTGTTTATCATTATCTAATTAAGATTTGACGTGAGTAGTGTGTAAAACATAGATATATTGGGCTTTGATTGTGGACTGTTGACTGTTTAATTGTGTTATGTTTTTATATATTAAATTGTATAGACAAATCCAATGTTAAAATGCTGTGGAAGCTTGTATAAATTTGGTTGTCATTATCTAATTAAGATTTGATGTTGATATTGTGACATTATATAATATCTTGGGATATATATATATTAAATGCAATAGTGTGGAGAAATAAATGTATAAACCCTCCATTATTATATATGTGAGATGCTACTATGAGGTAGTATAGTATGTGTGGATATTTTTCCACTGGATTGTGGCTTAGTGCAATAATATATGGGCACATGAAAGAATGAAAATTGTTATTAGATATAATTGAGATATTTCTAAATATTGTGGTTTAGTGTAATAAGGTATTTGACCTGCACGTGATATAGTGGAATTATTATGAGTCATAAATGTATGACACCTGAATAAATTACGTAACGAAAATCCTAGAACTTGACTACCACAACTCATGTGATTTGCCCTGTGTGGGCGTAGGTGATATGATTGGTCCTTCTGGCATTTCAGTGAATCTGAATGGCCTTCGGGCGTAAGTAATGTGATTGGCCCTTCTGGCGTTTCAGTGAATCTGAATGGCCTTCGGGCGTAAGTAATGTGATTGGCCCTTCTGGCGTTTCAGTGAATCTGAATGGCCCTTCTGGCGTAGCCGAATAGTGGCATGATTATTCCATTCGCAAAATAGAACGAGACGCACGATATTTTATGTCGAATAGTGGCAGTACTTGCATAATGGTTTCCGTGTGAGGGTTACCTGGTGTGCGGCATCCCGCTCAGGGTAGTTACGCACGGAGTGGTTCATTATGTAAGGGGAGGCATGTGGATGTACATGTTCGGCGTTGGGAAGCGATTGTGGTAGCCAGAGAAACTAGGTAAGACATAGATACGACGTGAATTTTAGGGACACACAAAAAAAGCTTTAATTAATATAATTATTGTAATATGTTGGTAAATGATATATCTTTAGATAGATGATTGTATATGTTTTGGCTGATTAGTAGTTTAGTTAGAACCTAAGGCGCCTCGTGGAGGAACTAAATGCCTTTTTATTATGTGTATGATATGTTGTATTAGTTGTTGGAGGTTAAGGAGCCTCGGTGGAGGAACTAACTGCCTTATAGATTGTGTAAATATATGTATAAGTATATGTTGTATTTTAGGGCTACTCACACCAACATTTTTATAATGCTGACCCGATTTGCATATTGGCTTATCGGGTGTGTTCATTAAATGAACATAGTTGGTAAGTCTTGACAGGTTTAGTGTTGAAGAAGATTGGTTGCTGCTTGTGGTTTGCGTTAGCGTCGCATTTCAAGATAGGCCTTGTTTTCCTTTGAGGTGATATAGATTTTCCGTTGAGATAAGGTTATTTGTATTTTCATTTGTTAATTTTTGTAACGAAGATGACTTTTGTTTAAGTTAAAATTTTTATTGGTTTTTAATTATCCACATATTTAAACTGTTTATGGGTTTTTGGAAGTGGAGAGTGCATCACACCTCGGAGATCAAGGAGTCGGGAACAAATAATGTTTTTCCGAATTCTGTCGAAATTCGGGGTGTGACACTAGCTCCTAAGCCTAAACTCTAAACTTCTAGACACTAAAACATAAACCAACTAGTTGTTTTTCATAGGAGTTGGTCGAACCCACATAATAATAAAATGCATTTTGTATCTGCATTTTAAAATGCATTGTACATATGCACTTTAAAATATGTAAGCAAGTTTATAATGTGGGTGCATTAGTGCATATGCATTTTAAAATATGTCGCGCATCTGCATTAAAAAATGTGTTAAGTTTATAACGTAGGTGGTTTAATTTTTGCGGTTTTTGTTTGTGATATACCATATTAAAATGCAAACCACGTGGTTATAAGTGAATTCTATTACTTTATTTTTAGTGAAAATATTTGGTAGTTATTTAATGGTAAAAGAGAGAATAAAACGGTTATAAAACTCAATAACTAAATTGTCCACAAAACGTGGGTAGTCATAGTCAACGCCTGAAAATCCTATTTTTTTCATTTTATAAGTAGTTTTCACTATCTAAAAAGGGTAAATAGTAGTAAATTTATAAAATAATATTCTTCAATCTTTTAAATGCAATTTTTTCTAAAACAGGCTTCCTAATCCAATTTCTTGCAAAAAAAAAAAAAAAAAGTTAATCCAATTTGACTTTTTTTTTTTTTTTGTATTTAGGGAGAAGATCCTAATTTCCAGTCTAGTGGGGTAATCTTAATTAACTCATCTAGTGGGGGTGGGGTGGGTAATATTGGTTAACCCCTTTACCTGAAAAAGATGTGCTTTAGTATGTGCATCAACAACACTGAAAGGATCGTCTAGCAAATACACATCTGAATCTATAGATGGCCCTTGCAAGCTGAATCCTCTGCTGCTGTCCCCCACTTAGATTGGTCCCCCTCTCTTCGACCACGCTCAAGTCTCCATTAGCCCACATGTCAATATCCCTATTCAATGCACATGCTTTCAGAACATCCTTGTAATAATGTTTCTTCATTTCGTTACCAAACAAAACATTCTCTCTAACAGTACCTGTCTGGATCCATGCACTTTGTGGGACGTAAGCTTTAGAACCATACACCATAACCCCCATCCCAGAAATCCACGGAATCTCACCTAGGAAGCTAGGATGCAACACAGAAAGCTTGATTTACTTGACCCAACCATTCCGCATACTGCAATCTTGCTGCCTTTCATGATTTTCAAGTCCTTTGCAATTTTGATTGTGGGCTTATTTCCCTTAGCATTACCTGTTTCCCACGAGAATTCTCCACTTGCGATCTCTATGGATACACTCGATGTGTTGGGAGCATAATCTAGAGTTAAGTACTCTTGATTTTCTTCTCTTATGAAATCGTTGATCCTGTCAACTGAGACTTTCGTTTGTGCAATGGCCGAAATTAACTCTGGGAGATTATACATGGGCTCTTGTAGTATCCGAAAAGTCGTTAGAGCTGACAAAACAGTCCCAGATATTAATGGTGTTTTCACTAAAACGCAGACACCAAAAGTTATGGCTGATACTAATGTTGGTGAAATCCAAAAGAGAACCACAACTGCTGCACGCAAATAGTGATACCTCTTCAGCCAACTTCTCACAGTCTGTCTACGCTCTAATATCTTTTTCAAGAAAGTTGTCTCCCAAGAATGCAGCTTCAAGACTCGCATGCTCTTCAGAGTCTCTGAAGTAGCTTTCATTCTGGAATCCTTAGCTTCCATGATCTTAGACTCAAGCTTTTCTTGTATCCTGACAAGTGGGCTGTTGCTCACCATCACCAATACAGTGGCAAAAAGTGCAGCTATAGAAGGAGCGCAGCCGAGGCTCCTGTACAAGTTGAGCAGAGCTACCTGGACTGGAAGCAACCAAATCCCATGAACATGCGAGCTGAAGTCTTTGATCCTCTCGACATCCACATTAATAAAATTCACAATTTTACCAGTGCTTGAACCATAATTCTTCATTTTAAGGGCCTTGCTGTAAATTAAGACCATAACAGATGCTCGAGCTCTAAAACCAATTCGTTGAGCCCCAAAGTACCATTGCCTCTGTGACAAAGAGTCAACTAACTGAGCAAAAAAGAAGTAGAATGCAAGAGTAAATCCATATCTGTGGCTTGAACCATCCTGTTTTCTTGACAAGAAATCGACAAAGCTTGTGATTAAGAATGGTCCCGTATAGGAAGCAAATGTGTTTATACCTGAAAAATCTATAACAATATGTAAGCACTAAGCATTTACAAATAAGGACGCAAACACGGATAAACTAGTGAATGGAAGTGCTAGAGAACAGATTGAATATGAAGTTGCACCTGCAAAAACTGCATTCAATTCACGGCGAGGGGTCTCCATAGAGCACCAAATAAAGCTTTTGGCAAAGAGCAGGCTTTTGGTTTCTGCTTTGCAAGTGATTCTTGCAACAAAGAGAACGAATTTTCTGCTGTTTCAGGTTTAGGAACTGGAGGAATATGAGATAACTCAAGTTTTCGAGCTCGACAATGTTCAAATTAAACAGCGGGTTAAGCCACCAGAAGATAAGTTGGCTCCAAATTCCAGCACTGGAATATTCCAGCACTGGAATATTCATCAACGTACAACTTCTTCGACATCTTCATCCTCCTTATGAAGCAATGGTTGTTCAATATCTTGGACTTTGTTATAACACAAATACCAATGGCAAGCTCTTATAACTCAAATACTGATTACAAGCTGTTATAACTCAAATACTGATTACAAGCCTGTTCACCGCTCTCTCTCTTGGCCGTGTTGCCACACCACTCTCTCACTTTCTTTCCTTGCCCCCTTTTTCTTTCTCCCCTCTCTTCACTTTTATATCCCCTCCCTCTCTCATCTCAACCCTCCACCTGTCCCTCTATCTCGCGGTCCCCTCCCCTCCATGTGTAGGGTTTCCGCACGACCGCCGCGTCTTTCATCCACGATCTAGTGCGGTAGCGGCCTTGTGGGTTATGTTAAGTCCGGCCCAATTCCCTATGATATTCCAGGACGGCATCATGCCACTACAGATGCCCCCTCTCGAGTCCGCGATGATATCTCGATCGGGGAGTCGAGAGTTCGCCACCTTCCTCCTCCTTCCGGCCGTGGTCTTCCCTCTTCCCCTCATTAATCCCAGGTTCGTGAGTGTTCATCACGGTTTCCCCCTTACGCCCCTCGTTTCTTGTGCATCCACGTGTCTTTCATTGGTTTGGTTCTTTTTGGTGTCCCCTCGATTTCAAAGACCCCCGCAATTACCCTTTTGCCCCCACCTCTTATAAAAGCCCGCTCGATTTCTTTTCTCTCTCTCACTCGGCCCCTTCTTTTCGCTTTTCGGTTCCTCTCCCCTCTTCCTCCACCTTTCTTACGTTTTCCCCCGCTCCGCCGCTTCGGTTAAGTTTTCTTCGGGTTACGTGGTGACATTCTTGCTCGGGTTGCTCTCTCTTTTCCTCAAGTTGGTCTCCTTTTCTCTCTCGGCTTCCTTTAATTGCTATAGTGCGCATTTCTCCTTTGTGTTTGGAACTGTTCATCTCCACTTCCTTTTACGCCTTGTTGTGGCCGTAAAGTGTCTTCCACCACCGTCCCCGATGTCCGTCTCTAGATCCGCCACCTCCTCCTCCTCCCCTACACCGCAGCCCCGCCACGCCTTACGACCGGATACCGAGGCCCCTACCTCCGGGCAAGCTTTTGCCCTTCCGCCCCCACCACCACGTGGCCGTAGACCTAATCTTGAGGTCATTAAAAGCGAACTTTACGGGATACCCGGCGCCACCTTAGAGCATGTGCGACTTAACTTATTACCCACATTTGGTCCCCACAAGCCGGGTCACCTCGTGGCCGCGGTAGAGACAGATTGTCGCCGCCTTCGATTGCCTCTCACCCGCCTTGATGTCGAGGTGTGCAATCACTTCAACATCCCCCATTCCAAGGTATTGGCAATTTCTAGAGGGGTCATGTATGCGCGAACCACTACAACCGCCGAAGTACCGGGATAACGGTTCGCGACATGGCGCCCACTTCTACCTCAAGAAGAGCACCAAGGAAGTCGATTGGGGCTATCACTCATTTTGCCTCCGCCCTAGAAAACCGCACTTTATCCTTCGCATCACTTCCTCCGACAAATTGTGGCACCACTACCCTCTTTATATCTCCGGAAATTTCCTCTCCGCGGATCTTCCACCTGAGTTGAATCTCCATCACCTGGCTTTCCTCCCCAGTGGTGAGTCCCACTCTTTATCTACCCCCATGGAAGTATGTCTTTCGGTTTCTAATCAAACTTGTCGTTTATCTATTTCAGGTTGGCGGCCCGACTCGAGATCGCGACCCTACGACAACATCTTTTCCACGACCTTCCAGAGGATTCGTGATCTGGGTGCGGCTCAGTCCGTGATACTTGGGATTGACCCTGCCACCGCTACTCCCCTATTGTCTGATCCTGAGCTGGCATCCATAGGAAAATATAGCGCCCCATTTTTTCGTCCTCCTCCCCCTAAAGAAAGAAAGCCCCGTGTCACTTCCCCTCCCAAGAAAAAACGCCGTACCGCCAACTCATCACTCCGCTGACACGAACCTGTTCGTCATACCACTCATCGCTCCGCAGCCCCTACTCCATACCGCTCCCTGGAGACTTGGGAAGACCAATACTCCCCATCTCATTCCTCTTCCACCACTTCTCCCCGCTTCACGCGTGGGCGCTAACAAACGAAACTCTTCGATAGCGACTTCGAATGAGGGCGTTATCGCCGTTGCCCCGATCCACCGTTGTTCCTCCATCTCCTCCCCGGCCTCCAAACGCGTCCACGGCCCTCCGTCCCCTGGAAGGCCCCCCATCTAAGGCAGCCCCCCACCTACAGCGCCTCCTCAAGAGGTGGAAACACGGCCGGGAAGGAGGTGGCGTCCCGAACCCGACAAGGAGGGCCGACGAACCCATTCCTCCATTTTGCCGCTTCCTTCAAGCTCCGGAACCGCACCCTGACTATCAAGGACTCTGCTTTGAAGAACCCGGCAGTGGCTTCTTCCCTGTTCTATGGGTCTCACCTCCCCGAAGATATGGCATATGCCGAAGGTGGTTCCTTTGAGTCCCACCGGACTTCCTTCTACAGTGGGAGAAGGTACCCCTCTCTTTGCATTTGATATCTTCCTTCCCTCTCTTTAAGTATTCTGACTTTTGCTCCCTTCTTCAGATGAGTTTGGATATCTCCTTCATGATCCGCGGCCTGTTTGGTGCCAGGGCGCGGATTGATGAACTTGATAAGGAGGTGGCCCACCTAGAAGAAAGAACTTCGGCCTGGACCTAGACAAGCTCGGGGCCCAAGGCGAAGCTTCCGGGACCAGAGGCCGCCCACTGGCGATATGAACAGCGGCCGCCCTCCCAGCGAGACCGCTTCAAGAGAAGCATCTTTGCCGCTCGGACTCCCTTTCTCGAAGCACCAAAAGCCCTTGCGGCACTCCATGCGCAAAGATGAGGCCGACATGGACGAGCTCCGGGACATCTACCGGGCCCAAGCCGAGAAGAGGGTGGCCAAGAAGGTTAAGGAGGAGATTGACCGGCTCACCAAAGAAGGCCGCCTCCTTCCGGAAGCTCCCGCCGCCTCTCGCTTATCCGAGATCGCCGCCAGCCCATCTGGGACTCTACCGAAGGGAGATGATGCCGAAGTGGTAGCCGAGGCTATAGACATGGCTGCGGACATAGTTATAGAAGAAGCCGCCGCTTCGGTGATCCTGGAAAGTACTGTCTTGAAAATAGCTTGTTTATGCCCTGGCTAGGCTTCTCTTGATGCTACGTTGTCATACTCTTTATGCTACTTTTTGCTGTATTTTCACTCCCACCAGTTGGGATGTTCATATTATGTTTTGCCCTCTTTTATCTGATTGTTTCTGTCAACCCTCCTGTTCGTGTATTTGACCCAGTAAGAACTGGCCTCTGTTAGCGCATTCCCCCCCGTCGGTTGGGGATGTTTGATTTGCCACGCCCGTCAGTTAGGGCTCCGCTACTTCTCTACCTCCGGCAGCACTCGCGCACGCGACGCCGAAGCCTCTTTGCTTCCGTTGCCCCTATCTCCCAGGGGTCCGGGGCGACTCCTCTCACCCCGGCCCTGAGAGACCTCACCTTAGTGTGGCAACTCCTTTTTGCCCCCCTAAGGTTTGGACCTCTCGTCCTTGGGGGGCTCATCCCCCCTTCCCTTCACTCTGAGGGGTAATGAAAACTCACACAATAATATTCCACCTCAAAAGTGCTACGGTTTTATATATGTACAAATAGCTCATGCAGTTTTCAGTCTCTCCCATTACATTTACTCGTGAAATATTTTCAACAACCTTACATTCCACGCGGCTTATCCACCGTTGTTCCTCCAAGGTTTGTAACTTTTGTAGGTGCGGTTCCCCCACCTCGACCACCACGTAAGGCCCTCCCACGTCGGGCCCAACTTCCCCTCGCTAGCTTTTTTGGTCTTTGGGAGTCACTCTCCGAAGCACCTTGTCTCCCACCGCAAAATCTCCTCACTCTCAAATTTTTGTCGTTATTGCCTCTGCGGCGGCGGTGATATTCCTCCATTTGATCTTGTACCGGGTGTCTCTCCTTTCCTCTGCTAGGTTCATGTCTCGGCCAAAATGCCCCGGTTTGACTTATCCTCGACAGCCCAGCGGTCCTAGTGGTCGCCACCATCTCTGTTGGTATCACGGCCTCTACTCCATATGCCAATGCAAAGGGGTTTCATCGGTGGATGTTAGGTAGGGTCGTCCGATAGCCCAAAGCACCCGACTTAGTTCGCCGGCCCGGGACCCTTCCGCCCCTCCGGTTTCCTCTTGAGATTGTTGAGTATGGTTTTGTTAGAGGACTCCGCCTGCCATTTCCCTGGTCAGGTTGTATGGGGCTGAGAATCCCCTGTTTGATGTGATACGTTTGCGGAAACCCTAACCTTTGAACCCGTGAATCGGGTTCCATTATCCGCGATTATAGCGTAGAAACCCGAAACGGCAAATGATATTTTCCCACAAGTACTTGATCACATGCACCTCTTTCACCTTTGTAACGCTTTGCGGCTTCAATCCACTTTGTAAAATAGTCGGTCACCAATAAGAACCTCCTCTGTAAAATAGGCGGTACGTCCCCATTATGTCAAGGGCCCACATCCTGGCCATGGGTTAGACACTGCTTGTCGCGGCGGCTCTGCTGGGCCCATATCAACAACGAAAATCTCGACACTTCTCACATTTTTGGAGAATTCCACGCCGTCTCTTCTTGTGAGGCCGCCAAGTAATGACGCTTGTCGTCGCCGCCCAATGGCCCCGATCCCCTTCAAGTAGCTCAGCGAGCACCTCGAGCCGCCCACATTTCAACAAAGGTTAATTTTGAGCGGATGTCCAACGGGTACCCCGGCCCGAACCGATTTTTCGGGTTTTGAGCGGGGGTTACCGGCCCAACCCCTATTCTTTTACGGTTCGGGTATTTGTTGGATGCATGTGACCAAACCCCTACCCTAACCCTATATTTCGGTACCGTCGGGTTCGGCCCATAAAACCCGAAATATATGAAATAAAAAGAATATTAAATCTCTTCATCGGGGAGCGCCATTTTCAGTTATTAGATCTCAAGAAAAACCTCTTTTTCATCTAATTAATCAAAAGCCATCTTCTTTTATTGGATTTGATGCGTTTAACTTTAACATCGTAAAACCACCCTGGCAATCATCAAAGATTCAAAACACAATGGGATTGCATTTTTGAAAAGCAAAAAGAGAGAAAAGTAGACCAAGCAAAGCAAGTAATTCCAAGACAATAACTCAATAAGATTGATGGTTTTTTTGGGAGTTTCGACTTCTTGTGGTGGTGTGAATCTGACCTGTTGATTAGACAATAAGATTGATGGCTTTTTGGGAGTTTCAGTTTCTTGTGGTGGTGTGAATCCGACTGTTGATTTGCTCAGCCTTGGTGACCACATTTAGAAAGAGATATTTGAGGAGGTGTTGCAAATTTTCTAAGTGAATGCAAACTTAGCAGCACCATCAAACCCACCAATCTCTTCATCATGAACGTGTGATTGGGTTGTCTTGTTCTTGGAGAGTTGTTGGAGGGAAGAGAGAGTAGTAAAGTATGCGGTCGAAAGGTAATTTGTCTTGAAGACCAAAAAGTAAATAGTAATGAGCAAAAGACTAAAAGTTTGTTGAAGATAAATAGATAATAAATGAAAATATAGTTGTTGGGAATTATGGTCTGGTTCGGGTTCGGTTTTGGTCGGGCATTTTTACCCTATATAACTGGGTTTTGGGTTCGGGTTCGGTCTGGATATGGTTTCGGGCTTTTAACCCTTTTAACGGGTTTAGGGCCAAATTATCGGGTCGGGGTTCGTCGGTCGGGTTTAGATAGTGTGACCAAACCCGACCCTATGTATTTCGGTCCGGTTCGGGTTCGGTTTTGTCGGGCTCGCGGTTTTTTTCGAGTTTTGGGGGTTTGGGTTTGGGCGGAATGGACATCCCTACAGAGTCCTTGAAATTCCTCCGATATAACTCTCCCCCTACTAATGTGTATCTCCGAATGCGTTTCGACCTTCGTCTCTCCCCGACCACCCGATCTTCTCCCCTCACCGCCAAAAACCGCTTGATGGGCAACATCCATTCTTCGCCGCTCTCTGCGGTATTCATTATTCCCACTGGTTCCTCCGCGTTAACCGGTCATCGGTCTTCTCACCTCTATAGTCCTTCCTTCGGACCCGGCATGGCCGGCCACATATGCCGAGGCATCGGTCATGGCGGTTCTCCCCCACGGTTCAAATGTACAAATCGAATCGCCCGTGAACCCGACCCCCGGAGGACCCCAAGTATCTCGCCATCACGGGACACCGTGCGCGAACCCACCATTCGCCGGCACACCACCAAATTGAGTCGAGTACCGCGGTAAGTTCCTTCACCCCCAAGCCTTCTGCCATTCCCATGCCCGCGATTACCGCCTCATACTCGGCCTCGTTATTGGATGTCGCGAACCCTAATTTCATCGTCAGCTCTAGCCTGTTATTGTCTGGCGTGACCAATACTACGCCCGATTCGCTTTGCGCATCCGTGGCTGACCCGTCGGCAAACACTCTCCAACCGTTACCTTCGTCCCATGGATCCGCGCTGCCCTGTTCTTTTTCTCCCTCATTTTCCAAAACCATCTCCTCCCCCCAAGTAGGGTCCTCTGCGGGGAACTCCGCAAGAGAACTCGGCCGGGCCTGAGCCTTCTCCGCTGTCCTAACCTGATATTGGATCTCATATGCACTCAGCATCACGGCCCATTTCAACATTCTCCTTGATTTCTCTGCCCTCAGAGCCTGCTTAAGGGGCAAGTTCATGATCACGATCACTGAGTGTGCTTCGAAGTAGGGCTTTAGTTTCAGTGCTGAAAATATCAAAGGCGGTATGCATTCTCCACGCGACTATACCTGGTTTCCGCATCCAACATCGACTTGCTCTGAAAGTACACCGGTCTCTCTAACTTATCCACTACTTGAACGAGGACCGAGCTGATTGCATAATCCGTGACCCCTAGATACAGATACAATTTCTCTCCCTCTTCCGGTCGCGACAACAAGGGGATCTCCCCCAAATACCTTTTGAGCCCCTGGAATGCCTGTTCACACTCTGCTGTCCATGCGAAATCCGCGGAGTTCCTCAACGGTCGATACGGCCTGCATTTGTCGACGACGACCGATATGAATCTATTGAGAGCCGCGAACCCTTCCGGCAACCGCGCACCTCCTTTCTTGTCTGCGGCGAGGGCATCTCTACCAATGACCTAATCTACTCTGGGTTTGCCTCTATCCCTCGCTGTGTCACAATATACCCTAGAAATTTCCCTGTGGTCACCCCAAATGTGCATTTCTCGGGGTTGAGCTTCAAATTATGGGTCCGCAGTATCCGGAATGTCTCCTCCAACCCCTCCAAATGTTCCTGCTCCGACATGCTCTTTTCCACCATATCATCGATGTATATCTCAATGCCTTTGCGAATTTTGCCCTCGAACATCTTCTCCGCCAGCGGTACGGAATGTGGCCCCCGTTTTTTTCAACCCAAACGGCATTCTCGTGTAGCGGTATGTGCCTCCTTCCACTACGGGAGGTCTTCTCTCGATCCGGACCATACATCGCCACCGTTTGTACCCCATCGATCGCCCATAAATGAGAACATCTTTGAACCCGCCGTCCTGTCTACCAACTCGTCAACTCGCGGCATTGGATAACCGTCTTTCGGGCACTTTAAATTTACATCCGTGGAAGTCAACACACATCCCCGACCTTCCCATTCTTCTTCGAGACCGCGACTATGTTGAATGACCCAAATTCGTGAATTCCACGCCCCTTATAATTCCCGCGATTCTTTAATCGGCAACTTCTTCTCGGATTCCTTCCGGCGTATTTGGGCCTCATACCCTCATCTTCTTCGTCTCCCACCGCTTCGTCCTCCCTCATATGCGCGGCGATGACATGCGAATTCGGATCTAAACCCGGTGATATCCTCTATCCCCCACGCAAAGACGTCTTTGTTTCTCACCAAGCATTGTATCAGCTTCTCCCTCCATTCCACTGCAAGACTCGACCCTATCGACGTGAACTTCTCTTCCTCTCCCTGCCCCAGGTTTACCATCTCTATCTCATCCAAAGTTTTTGGGATCACCGCGACTTGCTCCCCCCCTTCCGCGGCCCCGCACTGTAATTGCTACGCGGACCTCTTCCTGGAGCTCGTCGGCTTATCCTCTGGTCCGCGGGACATCCTTTTGATTGTATTCTGGTGACTATTTTTGGATGCCACCTGATCTCCGCGGACCTCATATGTTCCCCGGGGTAGGGAATCGAATAACTTGATAGTACGTCGGCGGCACGCCCTCATCTCATGTATCCATCTCCTC
Organism: Coptis chinensis; assembly: GCF_015680905.1. Lineage (NCBI taxonomy): Eukaryota > Viridiplantae > Streptophyta > Magnoliopsida > Ranunculales > Ranunculaceae > Coptis > Coptis chinensis. The sequence goes on along the minus strand of NC_141463.1, from coordinate 75,933,461 downwards.
CCGGGATCGCGTTATCTTGGGGCTGGAATCGACCACCATAAACCTTGAGAACAACATCCACCGGTCCCGCTGTTCGCGGTAGCAAGAGTTCCCCATAGGCTCGGTGGCGGCTCCCATTGAATCCGTACAAACTTGTCCGCGGAGGTCTCGGTTGTCCCGGTCGATCCCCATCTCCTCTAGAGCCCTCCTGAACAAAGAAATCCACGGTGCTACCACGATCTACCAGGACCCTTTTGACCACATAATTACCCATCGCTCTTTGTAATGACCAACGATCCTCATGCGGTGTATCCACGGCTTCGGAGGTCCGCCTTGGAGAATGTAATTGTCTCTTCCATTGTCTTTTCTCGTGTCTCTGTCCCGGTGTGACTCATTGACCTGCTTTGGATACTGTCGGTCGTCCGACCTTGTCGGTGGGCATTATGGCTCGATGCTTCCCAATCAAAAATAGCATTTATAGTTCCCAAGATTCGCCCGGCGGCCGTTGCCCCTGCTCCCCTATTTGGATGTTCCCCACAAATTCCCTCGGCATCCCTTCTCCACCAATCTCTGGACTAACCATTTTAAGGCATAACAATCGTTGGTTTCGTGATTGTGCACCTGGTGATAGTCGCAGTATGGCTTGTTAGGCATTTCCGCCGGAATGGTTCGCGGCCCTTCATATCCTTGCACATTTTTTATCAACGGCAATATCTCACTCAGCGGTCTCACCAGCGGGACGGTCTCCAATTCGCGGTATGGCTTCCTCTCCCTCTGCTCTCTTCGAACTACTTCCCTCCCTCTTTCCGGCCTCGATGATTGTCCGCGGTATCTCTCTTTGCCTCGGTCATTTCCCCCGGTCTTATCGCGTTCCCTCTCTTTCTCCACTGCTGATACTGTCTTGCCTCCCCTCTTCGATTCCTTCTGCATGGTATCTTCGTATCTGATGTACTTTTCTACCCGCGGGTATAATTCGTGCAAGGTCGCAATCTCGTTCTTAGCCACAGACTGATGGACCGCCGTCCCGGGTCGCAGCCCCCTTTCGAACGCTATTACCGCCGTTCTCTCGTCCAGATTTTCCACCTTTAAGGTCTCGGCCTTGAAGCGACACAGATACTCTCTGACAGACTCCGCGGATCTTTGTCTAACATTGAATAAGGCCGCGATGTCTACCACCCTCCTCTTCTGATGTATAAAATGGTCAACAAATGCCTGTTCTAGCTCTTGGAAATTCGTTATGCTCTTTGAGGGTAATCGATAGTACCGATCGGGAAGCCCCACCCTTAAGGCTAGCCGGGAACATCATGCACCGCAACCATCATACCTCGCCTCTTGCCAAAGAGGCATCTCTTTCTCTGAGTGATGGATGTGATCTGCCGGGTCCCCGTCGTGTCCATACCTCTCGAATCTTGGCCGGGTTGAGGCGTTTTGGTACCTCGGACGTCCATATCGGCGTCCGCCCGGTTCGCGATTCAACCCCGCCACCACTTGATCGGCAGCGCCGTTTGGGCCCTTTGCGTTGAAGATTAAGCCTCTCTCCGCTGTTAATCATTTGCTTGGACTGCTCCATTGTTAACCCGTCACCGGATTGTCCACCAAGGTCGGTCCTTGCTCCTCATCCTCCTCCGTTTTTCTCTCTCTGCTTCCTCTTACGTCTCATCCCCGGATTCTTCCTCCCTTCTCTCTTTTTCTCTCCTCGGCTCCTCATTTTCCTCTCGCATGATTTCTTCGCGATGCAGCGCCTCCTCCTCTTTCTTCTTCCCTCCTCTCGTCCCTCTCCTTCTTCCACCGCCGCCGGCATTTGTTCCGGGACTCTCGCCTTTTCGGGGCTACCCACCACCTTCTTTGGTGCCATTTCTACCCCTGTTTTTTCCTACGACGGCCAAATGTTATAACACAAATACCAATGGCAAGCTCTTATAACTCAAATACGATTACAAGGTTTTATAACTCAAAATAATCGATTACAAGCCCGTTCACGCTCTCTCTCTTGGCCGTGTTGCCACACCACTCTCTCACTTTCTTTCCTTGCCCCCCTTTTTTCTTTCTCCCCTATCTTCACTTTTATATCCCCTCCCTCTCTCATCTCAACCCTCCACCTGTCCCTCTATCTCGCGGTCCCCTCCCTCCATGTGTAGGGTTTTCAGTATCACGACCACGTCTTTGTCACGATCACGATGCGGTGCGGCCTTGTGGGTTATGTTAAGTCTGGCCCAATTCCCTATGATATTCCAGGACGGCATCATGCCACTACAGACTTCTTGGGTAAAGTTAAAACAAAGAGCACCATAACAGAGAAGTATATACAGGGGAACCGAAACAAACTCGGAGAAATTAGCCTGTAGAACATAATTCACAAACCGTTTCGACTTCGAAGCGGCAAGAATAGCCACTTCCTCTGTACTAATAATGCTTGAGAATAGCCACCAGAATATAAGAACCAAAGGCCACTTCCTCTGTCCTTTACTAACTCTTCTCTTGAAGTACAATGCAAACACCAAAACCAATATCCAGGTTACTGCATTAAAACTAGAATCCAAAGAGATGGCTTTGAGTTTCCAAAACTCATAACAGCAAAACCCCAAGTACGAAACACATATTAGAAAGTTAGAAACAACAGTTATCTTTGTAAAAACTTCAGATTTTTTGTCTTCAGCACTGTTTGATTGTTTGAACTCATCATCCTTTGCATATCTCCTTTCTCTTATAACTTCTACCAATGCCCATAACAAAAATAGTGAGAAACATGCTATATCTACAACCATGAAAGAGATCTCCATCATAAGATGGTGTAAACTTGAAAACTCAATTGAACTAAGAGTTTAAACTGTAGAGAAAATGTCAAGACAATGCAAGAACATGATAAATCTTAAATACTTCAGACCTGCAAGAGCAGATTTAATAAAACATATGACAAAACAACACTACCGTGTCATGAAATAACATTAAACTCTCTTGCTTCGTGATACTGATGTTTTAAACTAGACTTGAGATGTTATTGTCATGCACGTGGTGCATGACATTGAAATTTGAGACTCTAAATAGAAAAACGCCCTCAAACAATGGATGTAAGGACTAAAATAACAAATTCTTCTTTGCAAATCTGTTAAAGAAGGTTTTAGGTAATTGTTAATTTTGATCAACAAAAAATCTATTTAGACTCCCTTAATAACTCCTTAGGGACTCCATACCTAAATTATATTTCTCTTTCCAAAAATAAAAAAAACAAAAATATGAACAAATAAACAACTAATAACTTACCCAATTCTACTATATCTACTATCTATATACTAGCTTTCGAACCCGTCCTACGAACGGGTGCTGTTATATTAAATAGTTATGAAAATATTAGTAACTGTGCAGAACTATGATATATGATTATTATATTGATCACTCATTCAAATTTCTTACAACATGAAAACCTCACTCTCTATTAAAATAACACACTCATTACATTTGCATTCAATTTTTGATTTTCCGTTAATTATTCTATGAGGTTAGTTTTATGTTGTTGCATCTAGTTTCCAATTTCATGTTAATTATTTTTTTAGGTTAGTTCAATGATTGTGCATCTAGTTTTTGATTTCACGTTAGTTATTCTTTAGGTTAATTATGTAGTTTCTGATTTCCCGATAAATATTCTTTAAGGTTAGTTCCATACAGTTGCATCCATCTTCTAATTTTCCGTTAATTATTCTTTGAGGTTAGTTTTATGAAGTTGTGTCCAGTATCTGATTTCCCGTTAATTATTCTTTGAGGTCAATTCCAAGCAGTTGCGTCCAGTATCTGATTTTACGTTAATTATTCTGTGAAGTTAGGTCATTTAGTTTCTGATTTCTTGTTAAATATTTTTTGAGGCTAGTTCAATACATTTGTATCTAGTTGCCGATTTTCCGTTAATTATTTTTTGAGGTTAGTTCCATGCAGTTCTATCTAGTTTTCAATTTCCCGTTAATTATTCTTTGAGGTTAGTTCGATGTAGTTGCATCTAGTTTATGATTTCCCTTTAATTATTCATTGAAGTTAGTTCAATGTAGTTGCATCCAATTTCCTATTTTCTGTTAATTATTCATTAAGGTTAGTTCAATACAGTTGCATCAAATTTCCGATTTCCCGTTAATTATTCATTAAGTTTAGTTCAATGCAGTTGCATCTAATTTTTTATTTCTCATTAATTATATTTTGATGTTAATTTGATGCTAGTTTTCAATTTTCCGTTAATTATTATTTGAGGTTTGTTCCGCGTAGTTGCATTATGTTTCTGATATCTCATTAATTTTTCTTTGAGGTTGGTTTAATGCATTTGCATCCAATTGTCGATTTTCCGTCAATTATTCTTTGAGGTTTGAGGTTAGTTCGCTCGATGCATTTGTATCTATATGCTAGTTTCCATTTTTTTTCGTTAATTATTCTTTGAGTTTAGTTCGTTACATTTGAATTTAGTTTCTGATTTTATGTTAATTATTCTATGAGATTAGTTCAATGCAGTTGCATTCAGTTTCCAATTTCCCGTTAATTATTTTTAGAGTTTAATTAGTTAAAAAATGCACTTGCATCTAGTTTCTAATTTCATGCTAATTATTCTTTTAGCTTAGTTCAATGTAGTTGCATACAGTTTGCGATTTCATGTTAATTATTTTTTAGGTTAGTTGAATTCATTTGCATCTAGTTTCCAATTTCTCGTTAATTATCCAAGGTGGTGGTGTGTAATACCAACTTCTATTGATCTTTCTAAAGCCTCTTTGCAAGCATGACATAAAATAAAATTATACATGATTCACTATGTGGGATCATCAAAGATTATCCAATTTTCAATTTTCAATTTTCTGTTAATTATTTTTTAAGGTTAGTTGAATGCATTTGCATTAAGTTTCCAATTTCCCATTAATTATTCTATGAGGTTAGTTCAATGCATTTGAATCTAGTTCCTGATTTCTCATTAATTATCTTTTGAGGTTAGTTTAATGCATTTGCATCTAGTTTTCGATTTCCCGTTAAATATCCTTTGAAGTTAGTTCAATGCATTTGCATCCAGTTTCCGATTACCCATTAATTATTTTTTGAGGTTAGTTCGATACATTTGCATCTAATTTCCGATTCTCTTTAAGGTTAGTTTCATGCAGTTGCTCAGTTTCTGATTTCCCGTTAATTATTCTTTAAGCATAGTTCGATGCATTTGCATCCAGTTTTCGATGCAAATTATTCTTTGAGTATAATTATCTATTAATTATTTTTTGGGGTTAGTTCCATGCAGTTGCATACATTTTATAATTTCCCATTAATTATTCTTTGAGGTTAGCTCAATATATTTGATCCGGATATCAATATTTTGATGTTAGTTCAATGCATGTGCATCTAGTTTCTGATTTCCCGTCAATTATTGTTTGAGGTTATTAGTTTGATGTAGTTGCATTGCATCCAGTTTCTGTTTTTTTTTAAAGAATTTAGTTTCCAATTTCCCGTTAATTATACTTTGAGGTTTTGAAATTATTCATTTCATATGGTTCTCGTCTAAGTTATAGTGTACTATTTCATGACCATGTATACATTATTAACATCGTCCTTGAACCAACGAACTTTGTATGGCTCTAAAAGAGCAAAATAGAGAGAAAATGTAGAGGTTTCTCATATTCTCCATTTCGAGATGGTGGATCAGGCTAATCAGACTTGGACTCTGTAGATTCTGTTTATTCTTTCGAATCTCGATCCTTTTGTCAAATCATGTCTACACCTAGGGCTATCAATGGATCGGTTTGGGTCGGGTTCTGGAAAATCCGAACCCAAACCGATAAGAAAGTTAGGAACCCGAAACCAAATCGAACCGATAAGAAAATTGAGAATCTGAAACCAAACTGAACCGATAAGAAATATTGCAAACCGAACCCGAACCGACCCGAATTGAAAACTATAAAATCAATTAAATCTTAAATTAAATCAATTAATTTCAATCACATAATTGATAAATATATACAAAATTAATCATAAATATTACTAAAATGTCATCTTATCGGTTCAGGTTCATATTGGTTCGGTGGAGGGCAAACCTGAAACCAAACCAATATCTTATTGGTTTGGTTCGGTTTTGGGTCGGTAGAAAATAAATCAAATTATCCCAACCCAAATCATTTTTTATCGGTTTGGTTTGGTTCGGTTATCTGGTTATCGAAACCCATTGACAGGCCTATCTACACCGTCCAGTGATGTAAAGATTGGGCGTGGGAGAGGTGAATTCGACAAAAGAAACTCTCTGGGTGATCATCTTCAAGTATAGGGTATAGGGGGAGAGAATGAGCAGACAATTGAGCATTACAAAATTATACAAAGAATTACTTTGTAGAGAGTTCTCTCATCGGCACTTGACGAAACACATGACAATAGTCAGTATTACAAAAGCAGTACTTTGTACAGAGTTGTTTCAACACTACTTGATGAAACATAGTTGGGTGCCCTACCTTATCAAAGTATTGGTTTTTAGCGATGTTTGTGTTTATGATATGGCGACATAATACTAACAACATTGTCCAAGTTTCATTAAGAATTTCCTATATGCTGATCATATTAAGAAGTTCTAGAAAAGTCTTTCAGTTGATCTCTAGAAAGAGCTACAATGAGCCGTTCTTCCTTCTGAGACAAAGTCAATTCAATATAGCAAGAAGATGACATGTACGGTTGATTCGTCTATGGGCATGGTATGTCCTATGCCTTTGCTTCTGGGCTTAGTTTACTTGGATGTGTGAAACATACAATGTATGAATCGACATCCAGTCCTTTCACATCAACATTGCTTTCTGCATTTTTCAGCAAGTCAAGAATGAATTTGGCAGATTTCATTGGCCAGCGCCCTTGCCCATTTGAATGGCGATTCTTTGCCTGGGCAGTACGCCCAACACCCCTACAAAAACGCTCAACCTCTTTCTAGTTTGTGTGCTAGCACATCCTCCAAATACCTTTTTGTCTTCCCCAGTTAAATCTTTTTTTATTGAATGTGTTGTCTATCTAGTGTTATTGAAGTGAACACGTAGATCAAACCCTCTAGCCTTGCAAGACTTGGTGGGATTAACCATGGTTACTCTCTTTATTCTTCTGAAATATTGCAAGAAATATCGAATTTATAGAAGGGAATGTAAGGGTTTTACTTGTAGAAGCTATTTGGTTTATCTTTCCTTTTTTTTATAGTTTGAGACTTCTAATTATTTCTCCTAACTATTAAACTATTATGAAAAATACTTGCAATTATACAGTTATGAGATATGAATATTATATTGATCACTCATCCACATTTCTTGCAACCTAAAAACCCCACTCTCCATAGAAATATATAAAGAACCCACCTTTGTTAAAACCTTTTGACTTTTTTTTGTTGTTTAATAATAGTAGTTTGACTGAAGTTTTGTGAAAATATCAAATGAGGAGAGGATCATATTGAAGCTATTTGAATAGCAAAATATTCTCAATCATGCGAAAGAGAGATATGATAAACACCATTTCAAATGTCAAGACATTCCCACTACAAATAATATAACTATGTTTTATGGTTAGCTCAATGCATTTCCATCTAGTTTCCAATTTCTCGTTAATCACTCTTTGAGGTTTTTCAATGCATTTTCATTCCGTTTCTGATTTCCCGTTAATTATTCTCTAAGGTTAGTTTAATGCAGTTGCATCCAGTTTCCGATTTCCAGTTAATTTTTTTTTTAGGTAAGTTTAATGCATTTGCATCTTGTTTCTGATTTCCCAATAATTATTCTTTGAGGTTAGTTCAACGAATTTGCATCAAGTTTCCCGTAAATTATTCTTTGAGATTAGTTTAATGCATTGGCATCTATGTCAGTTTTCGATTTTCCGTTAATTCTTCTTAGAGGTTAGTTCAATGTAGTTACTAATTTGCATCCAATTTCTGATTTTTTGAGTTTAGTTTATTGCACTTGCATCTAGTTTACGATTTTCCATTAATTATTATTTAATATTAGTTCAATGCATTTTCATCCAGTTTCTGATTTCTCGTTAATTAATCTCTGAGATTAGTTAAATGCTTTTACATCTAGTTTTAGATTTCCCGTTAATTATTCTTTGAGGTTAGTTCAATGCATTTCCATTCAGTTTTTTATTTTCCGTTAATTATTCTTGGAGGTTAGTTCAATGCATTTGATTGGATCCAATTTTCGATTTTCCATTAATTATTTTTTTAGATTAGTTCAATACATTTGTATCCAGTTTTCGACTTTTCGTTAATTATTCTTTGAGGTTAATTTAATGCATTTGCATATAGCTTCCGATTTCTCATTAATTATTCTTTGAGATTAGTTTAATACAGTTCGTTGCATCAAGTTTTTGATTTCTCGTTAATTATTGTTTTTTGGGGTTAATTCAACGCAGTTGCATCTAGTTTCCAATTTCCCGTTAATTATTTTTTTTGGGGTTACTTCAAAGTAGTTGTATCCAGTTTTCGATTTCCCGTTAGCTATTCTTTCGATTTCCCTTTGAAGTTAGTCCAATACAGTTGCACCAGTTTACGATTTCCTGTAATTATTCTTTTTTTTGGGTTAATTCAATGCAGTTGCATCCATTTTTTGATTTCTTGTTACTTATTCTTCTTTGAGGTTAGGTCAATGCAGTTGCATTAATTTTTCGATTTCCCGTTAATTATTCTTTGAGGTTAGGTTAATGCATTTGCATCCAGTTTCCGATTTTCTGTTAATTATTTTTTGAGGTTAAGTCAATGCATTTGCATCAAGTTTTCAATTTCATGTTAATTATTCTTTGAGGTTAGTTCAATGCAGTTGCTTCCAGTTTATGATTTCATGTTAATTATTTTTTGAGATTATTTCAATACCATATATTTTCTGATTTCCCGTTAATTATTCTTTTAGGTTAGTTCAATGCATTTGCATAAAGTTTCCCAATTCCCGTTAATTATTCTTTGAGGTTAGTTTAACGCAGTTTCATCCAGTTTCCGATTTCTTGTTACTTATTCTTTCAATGTATTTGCATCGAGTTTCTGATTTCTTGTTAATTATCTTATTGATCCTTTTGTAGTGTCCTTGCAAACATGACATGTATAAAAAAAAATACTTGATTCACTTTGTGGGGTCATCAAAGATTTATATATATGTAATTGAATGCTAATAATATAACTAAGAATTAACGGAATTATATTTATTTTTTTATTTAATGGTTAAAAAGGGTAATTCATACGATTTCCATGGTTGCATCTTTTCCTCAATGTAGATAATAAATCCATTAAATAGCAATGATAAATTTATAAAGTTCTAGGTACGTAAAATCTTGACCAATTGAAACTGAGTACATAGATCATGAGTTTGTTTACGTTACAATGCAATTCAAAATATTGGCATGGTGTTTTAGCAATGGACATGATAAATATATATCAAAGTTGGCAGGTTACTATTGTACTTCTAATTCGCATTGACAACGTGAACCATATGCATTGTTAAGCTCATTTTAAATAAAGTAAATATGTTTGGTCGTTACGTTGTCGCTGGATGTATTTATCAGTAGATTCTAGTAGGCGGGTATTATTGACTCCTGCTATGAAATTTTTTGTCAAGCAAGCCCATTTTACCGCTAAAGCAAAGCCTTCTTCAAATGTTCTGACTCCACAATCAAAAGATAAAGATGACACTCTGGTTGTTGCGCTGCACATTATTAAGTTCAGCATGCATTGCACACTGAAGGAAATATGCATGGGCAAATTATTGAACTATTGATCATAGAGGAGATAATGATGGATTGGTGTAGCGACCCAATTTATGATGGCCGAGGGACCGGCGGGTAATGGATCCAGGAAGAGGACTGGATGTGGGACGAATGGCCTGTTATTTAAGGTCGTGGACCTGGGACTCAAGTATGGAGGCCGAGAGTCGAGGACCGATAGCGTAGAGCCGTGGCGCGGAAGGATAGCTGACTTGGAGTTGTACCATATGGACATGTGCCCAGCAGGAGCACGGGAAAAACCCTAACGTCGTACGGGAACTTACCACGTGGCAATCCATAGACCGAGAGATGAAGGGACAGATGGAGGGCCCAAGGGAGAGTAGGGGGATTATAAATAGGATAGGAGAGGAGGAGAAAAGGGAGGTCACAACATTTGGCACCGTCTGTGGGGAGAGAAAGAAAGAGAGAGTGAAAAATAGTGAGATGGCAACAAAAAGAAGAGTGGGGCAACCAAAAAAGACGACGGTCGCCGAGATGGATGTGGAATCAATAAGGAACGAAGGGGAGGAGCAGGATAGGGAAGAGACAGTAATGTCTGGAGCAGAGGAAACAAGGTTGTTGCATGAGGAAATATCGAGGTTGAGGGAGGAAAATGAGGGGTTAAGGAGGGAGAGAGAAACAATAGAGGAGTAGGAAAGGGAGGTGTCTAGAGCAGGGAAAGAGGAGGAAGGGGGAACTAATGCGGAAGAACAAACGGTGGTGGGGCTCACCAAGGGACAAGTCAGGGAAATGATCGCCATCGATCTGAAGGCTAGCCTGGAACAGACCAAGGGCGTGGGAGGTACGGCGAGTCAGGTGGTGGCGGGGTTGAATCGCAACCCACTGGCAGATTTGATATGGAAGTCGGAGGTGCCGAAGAGGTTCAACCAGCCAAGGTTTGAGAGGTATGATGGAACAAGGGACCCAGCTGACCACATTCATCATTTCCGGCAGCAGATGCCGTTGTGGCAGGAGCCGCGATATGACGGACTAAGATGTATGATGTTCCCGGCAAGCTTAAAAGGGGGAGCATCCGATTGGTATTACAGGTTACCTTCTAAGAGTATTAATAACTTTCAGGAGTTGGAGCAGGCATTCATTGATCACTTCATACACCAGAAGAAGCATGTGGTGGACATCGCGGCCTTGTTCAATGTAAGGCAGAGGTCCGCGGAATCAGTGAGAGATTTCTTGTGTAGATTCAAGGCGGAGACTTTGAAAGTGGAGAATCTGGATGAAAGGACGGTGGTGATAGCTTTCGAGAGAGGGTTGCGCCCGGGAACAAGGGTACATGAGTCGGTAGCAAAGAATGAGATAGCAACATTACAGGACCTGTACCCTAGGGTGGAGAAGTACATCAAGTATGAAGACACCATGCAGAAGGAGGTGAGAAGACCAGGGAAGGCGGTGTTATCGTTGGAGAAAGGTGAGGGGCGTCGGCGATATGAGCCCTCTGACAAAGGGGGCAGCAGATATCGAAGGTATTAAATTCGCCGCCGAAAGGAGGAGCGAAAGAGGCTAGGGGAGGAGAGTCGAGACAAAAAGCCTATCGCGGGAAGAAGAGCAAGTGCCACTAAATAAATCGTTGAGTGAAATACTACCGTTGATTCAGAATTTGCAGGGGTATGAGGGTCCACGAACCAAGCCAGTGGAGGTACAAGGCAGACCCTATTGTGCCTATCATCAAATACACAATCATGAGATGAACGGCTGCTATGCGTTAAGATGGTTAATTCAGAGGATGATAGGAAAGGAATTGTTGAAGGAATTTATAACGGAAGAGGAAAAGGGAGAGCAAGCGCCTGCCCAGGGGAGGATACTGGGAACGATCAACGTGATCTTCAGTGGAGAGATATTGAGCCACAATGCACACCGAGACGTAATCGGCAGGTAAAAGTGTACAAAGCCAGTACATGAGACAGCAGACAGATGGCGGGATTACCGGGCATGAAAGGAAAGAAAAGTATAACGTTCATCGACGCGGACCTTCGAGCCATCGACTCCCCGCATGAGGACGCGTTGGTGATCACGGTGGCTATGGAAAATTACATAGTAAAGAGGGTGTTGGTGGACTGCGGCAGTGTTGTAGATTTACTGTTTAGAGGGGCAATGGAAGAAATGAAGATAGAAAGGAAGCAGTTATGACCCTCACCAACAAATTTGTATAGGTTCAACGGAAGCATGACGGAACCCCTGGGGGAGCTTCTGCTCCCAGTGACCACGGGACCCGTTACAGTGTTTTCAAGATTTAAGGTGGTGAATGTCGACTCGCAGTACAACGTCATCCTGGGGAGGAGGTGGATTCACGAGATGAAAGCAGTTCCCTTACCCCTACTGGGGTACACGAGGTCCGCGGGGATCAGGTGTCGGCAAAAAACAGCCACCAGAGTACAGTGAAGAGATTGATCCACGGATCAGAGGAAGAGACCTCACGTTCCAGGAAGAGGCAGGCATAGCAATTACAGTGCCCCGTCGGGGAGGGGTCGGCGGAGTTAACGGAAGGACCGAAGACCTTGGACGAGATAGAGATAGTGAATTTGGGGGAGGACGGTGAGGAGAAGTTCACATCAGTGGGGTCCAGTCTGTCTGAGGAATGGAAGAGCAAGTTAATACGGTTCTTGTCTGCCAACAAAGATGTGTTTGCATGGATGATTGAGGAAGTCACCGGATTAGACCCAGAATTCGCATGTCATAGGTTACATATAAGGGAAGATGCGAAGCCAGTAAGACAGAAGATGCGAGGAATCAGACCGAGGTACGCCGAAGGAATTCGCGAGGAGGTCGCGAGGTTGAAAGGGGCAGGTATAATACGAGAGGTGTCGTTTACCGACTGGTTGTCAAATGTGGTAGCGGTACCTAAGAAGAATGGCAAGGTGCGGATGTGCGTCGACTTCACTGACGTGAATTCAGAATGTCCCAAAGACAGCTACCCCATGTCGAGAGTAGACGAGCTAGTGGATAGAACTGCGGGGTTTAAAGTATTTTCTTTCATGGACGCGTCAATGGGATATAACCAGGTGGCCATGTATGGGCCAGATCAGGAGAAGACAGCCTTCGTAGTGGAAGGTGGGATGTATTGCTACACAAGAATGTCGTTTGGATTGAAGAACGCAGGGGCCACATTTCAGCGGCTAGGGGAGAAAATGTTCGAAAGCAAGATCCGAAAGGGGATTGAGATTTACATAGACGACATGGTGGAGAAGAGCATGTCAGAGGAAGAGCATCTAGAGGGTTTGAAAGAGACGTTTAAAATACTGCGGTTGTACAATTTAAAGCTTAATCTAGAGAAATGTACGTTCGGCGTTACTACAGGGAAGTTCCTGGGGTACATAGTTACTCACCGGGGAATAGAAGCCAACCCCGAGCAGATAAGAGCCCTAGTAGAGATGCCGTCGCCTCAGGATGTCAAGGAGGTGCAGAGACTTGCAGGAAGGGTAGCGGCTTTGAATAGGTTCATCTCAAAGTCATCAGATAAGTGTAGGCCGTTGTATCGGTTGTTGAGAAACACTTGGAATTTCAAATGGACCACGGAGTGCGAGGAGGCGTTCCAAGAGTTAAAGAGTTATTTAGGTAAGGCTCCTATGCTGTCGTGACCGGAACAGGGAGAGAAATTGTACTTATATTTGGGGGTCACGGAGTATGCCATTATCTCGGTACTAGTCAGGATTGTGGGTAAATTAGAAAAGTCGGTGTACTTCCAAAGTAAAACGCTGCTGGAAGCCGAGACCCGATATAGTAGAATAGAGAAATATGCCTTGGCGTTGGTGTTCTCGGCCCTGAAGTTGAAACCATACTTTGAGGCGCACTCCGTAGTGGTGGTGACAAATTTGCCTTTAAAGCAAGCATTGAAAGCGAGAGAAGTCGGGGGAGGATCTTTGAAATGGGCGAATGTTGAGTTCTTACGACGATCTGATGCTCGATTAGAACGATGGAAAAGGCACAGCGGTGGCGGAATTCTTAGCGAGTTCCCAAAGAGGAGGACCCCAGGGGAGAAGAGATGGTCATGGAGCCGGAAAGGGTCATGGAACAGGACTGGTTGGACCCCTAGGATTGAAGGAATGGATGGAGAGTCTTCGCTGATGGGTCACCACGCATTAACTTGTAGTGGGATAGAGTGGTATTGGTCACGCCGGAAAAACAACGAGAATGGAATTAACCTGAAGTTAGGGTTCCACGGCATCAAATAACGGCGAGTATGAGGCGATAATAGCGGGCATGAGGATGGCGGAGGATGTGGGGGTGAAAGAATTGACAGTGTATTCTGACTCAAATTTGGTAGTGTGCCAAGCAAATGGGGGGTTTGTAGCGTGGTGCCCACGCATGGTAAAATATTTGAAGGTGTTGCAAAAGAGGGCCGCCGGGTTTGCGAAGGTTAAGTTCATACACTTGGGCCGCGGCGAGAACAGACATGCCGACGCCCTAGCATACGTGGCGGCCGCAATCCCTGAATCTAAAGAGAGAGATAAAGGTAAAGCGATTGGAGAAACCTAGTATAGAGGAGGGGGAGGAAAGAATGGCGGAGGTATGTCAGGCAGAGGAGGAAGAGGGGGGTTGGATTAAACCCATCAAGAGTTTTTTGTCGGGGAACATGGTGAAAGATAAAGGGGAGAAAAAGAGACTGGAGCAGACGTCTCGGAGATACGTGCTCATAGAGGGGGAGCTATATCGAAGGAATTTCAGTGGGCCTTTGCTAAAGTGTCTCGGGCCGAAGTTAGCCCTAGAAGTGCTGGCGGAGTTGCATGGGGGAGATTGCGGAAGTCACTCAGCGGGCAGAACAACAGCGCACAGATTGATAACACAGGGCTACTTTTTGCCACAAATGAAAAGAGATGCCGTGGACTACGCTAAATGATGTGAGAAGTGCCAGAAGTTCGCTCAGATGATCTTTGCGCCAGCGGAACCACTACATAGTATGTCAAGTCCGTGGCCTTTTGCGATGTGGGCAATGGATATAGTGGGTCCGCTGCCCATGGCTACCGGCAAAAGGAGATTCATGTTGGCGGCCACAGATTATTTCACCAAATGGATCGAGGCAGTGGCCCTGCGAGGTCAAGGAAACTCATGTGATCAAGTTCTTGTGGGAGAATATCATCACGTAGATTTGGGTTGCCATACATTATCATAGCGGACAATGGAACCCGATTCACGGGTCCAAGGTGAAGGCGTTCTTGCAAGCATACAAAGGTGAATCAGGGGTTCTCGGCCCCATACAATCCAGAAGGCAACGGGCAGGCAGAGTCTTCTAACAAGGCCATTATGAACAATCTCAAAAGGAAGCTAGAGGATAAGAAAGGAGTATGGGTAGATGAACTGAGTCATGTTCTTTGGGCATACAGGACCACGCCTCGAACGTCAACCAGGGAAACTCCATTATCTTTAGCTTATGGGGTCGAGGCCGTGATTCCCACGGAAATGGTAGCAGCCACGACGAGGATAAGAGCGGTGGAGACAGGGCTGAACGAGGGCATACTAGCAGCGGATATGACTTTAGCAGAAGAGAGAAGAGATGCGGCGCGAATCAGACTAGAGGAATATCACCGCAGCCTTCAGAGACGTTATAACAAGAGAGTCAAGCCGCGGCAGTTTCAGAGAGTAGGGGGATGCCGTATTACAACGAAAGTGGCGCGACAAACGGCTACTAAGAGAGAATGACGCACAGTGGTTGACGTAGGAGGAGCTGGTACTTACAAGTTAAGAACAGCGGAAGAAAAAGTGCTAGAAAAGCCATGGAATGTGAGAATGTTAAAAAAGTTTTATGTTTGAATGTAATGAAAGTCCAGAACGATACACTGGAGCTGTTTGTAAATATATAATACAATGGCACTTTTGAGGAGTAAATTTCGCCATCCTGCATAAAATGTAACAATCAGGCTAAACACGGTTTGAGGGCAAGAGACGCCCAAGGACGAGAGGTCCACCTCGAGTTAGAGCCGCGGATCTGAGAGAGCCTTCCGCAGAAGAAAGGCATACGCTGCACCGGGGGCAAAGAGAGAAGCCCAGCAGGTCGGCGAAGCCACTCCAAAAGGGGCCGCGGTGGGGAGGAGCCTTCCGCGGTCGAATTGTTTAAATCGGGTCCACGGCAGGTTGAGCTGCCTCGATGGAACTTCGTCGTCGGCGAGTGACTCGAAGGAAACGAGACATTCCTGCGAGGCGTGGATCGCACGTGGGGGCAAGAAGAGAGAAGGCCCCAGTGTAGAGAATGACCAAATAAGAGAGAGTAGAGGCAGGAAAGGACGAACAGCAATATGTCAGACAAAACAGCAATTAAAGCTAAGAGATCATACATATAATCGGGAAGAGTGAAACAGTTCCTAATCAAACCAACACACAAGTAAAAAGGGAAAGAGAAAAAATAAGATCAATGGCACACATAGTTGGGAAAGTCAGTTACAAGATAGCTAGTACAATAACAGACAGCCAACGTGGGGCTAGTCTAAAGTCTGCAACAAATCTTCGACAAGAGGAACATGGTCGAGAACACTCGAGACAGGGCCCGGGGAGGTGGCCTCACAAACAGAGTCTTCAGGCAGCGGATCGAGGGGGGCAACATCAACTGACCCAGAAACAGGCTGCTCTGCGGCAATGGGGACCGTGGCTACTGGATCTTCCGACATGGGAGAGGGAGGCTTTTCTGGGAGGAGTCGGCCTTCTTTGAGTAAACGCGCGTGTTCCTCAGCGAGCTTCTTGGCCACGCGTTTGTCAGCTTGAGCTTTGAAGCTTATCCGCGCGGTACCTCCATGTCCCGAAAGTGTGTTCGCGGGAAGCGGCGTATTCTCCTTATGTTGGAGGACAAGGGCTTCCCGTTGTTTGCTTAAACGGTCATTCACTCCATCCATAAAGGCTTGGTGGGAAGCTTCAGCGGTCCTCAATTCATCTTCGGCTCGGAGTTTGGCCATGTCCGCGGCCGACAGATCAGCTCGGAGGAGTGCACAGGTGGCCCTTAGTCCATTGGAACCGCCGACCTCTTTCTCTAAGGATTCCACAGAAGTCAGGGACGAGAAGAGGCCGCGGATCATATAGGCCATGTCCAAGCTCACCTAGCGAGGGAAAAGCAGTCAGAGTAGGGGGCAAAACAGAGAGTGATGGAAAAGCAGTCAGAATAAGGAGCAAAGCAGAAAGTGAAAGGTGGGCAAGAGAGACATACCTTCTCCCAGCCGGCATACAGAGAGGTGTGATGCTGTTCAAAGGTCCCGTGAATCGGCATAAGCCAAGTCGCGGGGAAGATGGGAGCCGTAGAACATGGCGAGAGGCCACAATGAGGGTTTTCTAGAGCGGAATCCTCTACATTGACGGCGACGCGCAAGACCTTGTGGGCAGAAAGTTTCGGAGCCGTGGACCCGGGGAGAAGCGGCGGCGATTTCTTTGCCGTGATTGGTAGAGGGTGGAGAGGGGCGGAGGAGCCGCGATAAAGGCTTTGCGATGGGAGATGATCTGCTGGCGGCTTGTGGGGGCTCTTCACGGCGAGATCCGCGGACGTGGGGACACAAACAGGCCGGGCAGCTTGGGAGTTAGGGACTTGATCACTTCATCGTCGAAAGTTACTTGTCGAAACGGTTTAATCTTGGAAACGTCCATGGGTGGAGGCGGAAAGTCGGCTTTGGAGGAAGTTGGAGGAATATATTGATCGTCCCACGGGGAGGAAGCGGAAGGAAGGAGATGTATATTGGCGGGCGGAGAAGGAAGGTGGGGCGGTGGACCTTCCGACTATCTCCTCTAGAGCCCGAAACCACGGCCCGAGACTTGGTGGTTTTACTGAGTGAAGCCGCTGACGGCGAGCTTATTTTAGGGAAGGGCGGAGAGCGGATAGTGAGGCGGTGAAGGGCCGAGGCTTTTCGTTCTTTGGGGGCGATGGACGATAAAATGGAGTTGAGTATTTACCCGGTGTGCGAGAGAGGGGTCGGTCGATAAGGGGTTCCGTGGGAGGGTCTATCTTCGAGAACTTCACTTGAGAAGAGCCCAGTTATGGATTTGTTCAAAGATGGCGGACTTCAAGCCGGCGTAAAATCGGGATTTGGAGTCGGACTTCCAACCCGCATTTAAGAGAAATAAAGATAAGAAGTGAGTCCGCAAAGCATAGTCAATATAAGAAAGAGAGGCAAGAAAGCGAACTCACCGCGAAAAGGTGAAGGTGAGATGGTTGAGGGTCACTTAAGATGGAACATCCGCGGACAAGAAATTACCAGAGACGTACAGGGGGTAATGATGCCAAGTTTTGTCCGAGGTGGTGAGTTTGAGAATGAAGGACTGTTTACGAGACGGACGCAGAAAAGAGTGATATCCAACGCCACATCTTTGGTACTCTTTATATGTAATAGTGAGAAATTATGTCGCGGAGGACTATTCGGGGCTCATGGTGGAGGTTGTAATAGTTTGCGGCATACATGATACGCCAAAAATTGCCTATACCCTGGTAGGGTGGAATGTTGAAGTGGTTACATACTTCGACATCTAGTCGAGAACGGTGATAGTCGCAAAGCCGTAGACAATTTGGCCAACTGTGACCACGAGGCATCCAGGTTTGGAGGGGACCAGATGAGGGAAGTGAGTCACGTCGGGCACGTGCTCGAGGAGGATGTCGTCCGGGATGCCATAGCCAACCCTAATCGCTTCCAGATTAGGTCGGTGAGAGCGTGGGGGAGGCGGTGGAAGTTTGAAAGGCCACCCAGTGGTGGAGGGGGCCGCAGTGGGATCAGGCGGAGGAGGGGGGCGGAGGAGTCTTCTCCTCCGCATATGACCGCGAAGAAGTCGGACCGTCGGATTGGGAATCTGACATGGGAGAGAGCTAAGGAATATGAACGGTTCACAAAAAGAAATGCAAAAGGTAAGAGTAAAGATTACCAACCTGGTGCAACAATCCAGCAGCAAGCTAGAGCAAACGCTTGAGCAGGCGAAGTGTATAGAGTGGAGAAGTGGGAGGAAAACTAGAGAGGGGAAGGGGTCGAATGCAAAATGGGGCGAGAGTAGTGTGGGAAGAAAGTGGGAAGTTCAAAAATGGCGTCTGGTAAGGAAGAAGAAGAAAAGTGAGAAAGAAATGAGAAGGAAAGAGGAAGTGAGTGGAAGTTGAAGCGTGAAGGGGGTAAAATGGGAAAAGAATAGGATCGAAAACTAAGGAGCCGTCAGTTGAACCAGAGGATAGGTGACACGTGGAGGAGCAGGAAACGAGGCGACCCGAACCAAGCACGCGGGGGACACGTGCGCCAAGGATAGGAAGGTGTGAAACAGAAGCCAAGGAAAAAAAGCAGGTAAATCGAGTTCTCGAGCCCTCAAACATTCAGGAGGTTCGCGGACTCGAGAGGGGGCATTGTAGCGACCCAATTTATGATGGCCGAGGGACTGGCGGGTAATGGATCCAGGAAGAGGACTGGATGTGGGACGAAGGGCCTGTTATTTAAGGTCGTGGACCTGGGACTCAAGTATGGAGGCCGAGAGTCGAGGACCGACAAAGTAAGAGAGCCGCTGGCCTTGAAGGATAGCCGACTTGAGTTGTACCATCTGGACCGTGCCAATGAGAACCGCACGGGAAAAACCTTAACGTCGTACGGGAACTTACCACGTGGCAATCCATAGACTGAGAGATGAAGGGACAGATGGAGGGCCCAAGGGAGAGTAGGGGGATTATAAATAGGATAGGAGAGGAGGAGAAAAGGGAGGTCACAACAATTGGCTTACAACTAATTAACTAAAGTCCCACGAATTCAAACTTTAGGTGTTATTGTTCATATACGTATAACTTTTATGAGGACATGTGGCAAAAACGTTGTGTGTTCTTAGGTATGTGCCTACACTATGCTAGAATTGTGTCCATTTGATATACAATGTTAAGTATCACTGATCGAACAGCTAGGGTGTAGCAAAGTGTTTGTTAACACTTAACTGTAAATAAATAGTTTCTCCATTTAAGTCCTGTAACCACAGACTGTTTCTAATTACTGTGAGTCATGGTGTATTTCTAAAATAGAATAAATAGTGTGGCTGTGGAGCAAGTGGCCTGCTGCCAAGAAAATGTGCAGAAATGAGGTGTCTATCCCCACTAAAATGTGTGCATGTTGTCTCTTTTCCCGCACCTCACCAAAGTCATTGATTGAATTAGTTGAATTTAGGTTTTAAAAAAAAACATGTTGACTATTTTTCTCCATCCTTATTAGACTATGTGGAAGGAATTTATTTTGTTTGTCTGCAATTAGATCCATGTATTAATACAATTCATGAGCTTAAGCCTTTCCTTTCATAGAGGATGGTTTCCATCATGTCTTGAGGCTGCCCATAAAATTGATTTGTTTTTTTTACCTTGGTGCAAGTTGCAGGAGTATTTGGTACTGCAAAGTTGCCGACCTGCAAATGTTGGCTTAAAGAGTTCTGGAAACTTTGAAGGATCAGAGTGCGAGAATACAGGGACAAAGTAGTTAAAGATGAGGGCACCTCAAACTTTAAAGGCGTGCTTGCTTGCATTTGTTAGAATAAATTAAAAAAAAAGATCACTCTTCTTCTCAGATACCTCCTCAGTAGCTCGCGATTCAAGCAAATAAATCCAAAAGTACCTACGACTTGTGCATCTAAATGTCTTTCTCCGTAAGGAGTTGATTTAGAAAGAACAAAAGTAGACAATTTTACACCAAAATGTTGGTCCAAGAAAATGATATGTGCCTATGGATGATGGTTTTGGAGTTGGTCAAGTGTAGATAGGTGAGTGCGTAGGCAATGTCCATGTATGGCAATCCTCAACTGAGTTTCCAATATCAAACTTCAAGGTAGTGAAGACTTCTCTTTAACCTTCGGTGCAGACATAAGCTTAAAGTGGCATTCACCAATTATCATCTGCCTGCTGCTTCGGGGTTATATATTTTTCCTTTACGAATTTGTTCGAGTGAAAAAAAAAAAGATACTTTAGTAAGAGCTTATTTTCCCAACAAAGTGTTTCACTTTTTTGAGAGACTATTTTTAGCAATTTAGGTTGTGTCTCCTATTTTTCCGTAATTTGGTTTAGTGTTTTGCAAATATTAGAGACTCTGTGAAAGCTTGGAAAATAGAGACAAAAGGGTATAGCTATAATATATACTATAATATAATATGTCGTTATATTAAATTATTCTAAAAAATATTACCAACTATTCATAGCTATGAGATATGAAAATTATATTAATCACTTGTTTAAATTTCTTGCACCACTCTCTATTAAAAGAAAGAACCAAATCTTGGTAAAACCTATCGATTTATTTTTGTTGTTATGTTTAATAATAGAAATTTGATTGAAATTTTATGAGAATGCTCAATGTGGCGAAGATGATATTGAAGCTACTTAAATAGCAAGGCATTCCCAATCATAATAAAATAATTATAATAAACATTACTTAAAATGCAAAACTATACTTGTCGAGATATTATATTCTCCCTATATATAATACAACTATGTTTCGAGGTTAGTTTAATGCATTTGCATCAAGTTTTCAATTTTACGTTAATTTAGGCTAGTTCAATGTATGTAGTTGGATCTAGTTTCTGATTTCCCATTAATTATTCTTTTAGGTTAATTCAATGTAGTTGTATCAAGTTTCTGATTTCCCGTTAATTATTATTAGAGGTTAGTTCAGTGCAGTTGCACCAAGTTTACGATTTCCCGTTAGTTATTCATTAAAGTTAATTCAGTGCAGTTCTATCTAGTTTTCAATGTTTCGTTAATTACTCTTTGAGATTAGTTAATTGCATTTGCATCAAGGTTCAAATTTTCCATTAATTACTCTTTGAGGTTAGTTTAATACATCTACATTCAGTTTCTGATTTCCCGTTAATTATTTTTCGAAGTTAGTTCACATCTAGCTTCCAATCAATTTCCGGTTATTTATGCTTTGAGGGTAGTTCAATGTAGTTACATCCGATTTCATATTTCTAGTTAACTATTCTTTAAGGTTATTTAAATACATTTGCATCCAGTTTCTGATTTTTCATTAAATATTCATCAAGGATATTGCATCCAATTTCTAATTTCCCGGCCTGTTAGTTAATATATGATTTTAGTTTAATATAGTTACATCCAGTTTTCGATTTTCTATTAATTATTCTTTAAGGTTAGTTCAATGCAGTTGCATCCAATTTCTGATTTCCCATTAATTATTTTTTTGAGGTTAGTTTAATGCATTTGCAGCAAGTTTTCGATTTTCCGTTAATTATTTTTTGAGGTTTGTTCAATGCAGTTGCATCAAACTTATGATTTCCCGTTAATTATTCATTGAGGTTAGTTCAGTGCATTTGCATCCATTTTTTGATGTTTCTATATTTGTTAATTAGTCTTTAGATTAGTTCATTATATTTGCATCCAATTTTCGATTTTTCATTAATAACTCTTTGAGGTTAGTTCAATACATCTGCATCTAGTTTATGATTTATGATTATTTATGCTTTGAGGCTTTAATTAGTTTGATGCAATTTCATCCGATTTCTGATTTTCCGTTAACTATTCTTTGAGGTTATTTTAATGCATTTGCATGTAGTTTCTGATTTCCCCTCAATTATTCTATGAGGCTAGTTCAATGCAGTTGCATTTGGTTTTTGATTTCGTGTTAATTATATTTTGAGGTTAGTTCAATGCATTTGCATCCAGTTTTTTATTCATCGTTAATTATTATTTGAGGTTTGTTTGATGCATTTTTGCATACCGTTTCCGATTTACCGTTAAATATTTTTCAAGGATTTGCATCCAATTTCTAATTTTCCATTAGTTATTCTCTGACGTTAGTTTAATACAGTTGCATCCAGTTTTCGATTTATAGTTAATTACTTTTTGAGTTTAGTTTATTGCATTTGTATAAAGTTTCCAATTTCCCGTTAATTACTCTTTGAGCTCAGTTCAATGTATTTGAATCCAGTTTTTAATTTCCTTTTAATTATCCAATGTGGTGTGTAATACCAATTTTCTACTTATATATCCACTTGTACTGTCCTTGCAAGCATGCCATAAAAATAAATTATGCTTGATTTACTATATTGGATCATCAAAGATTATCCAGTTCCCGATATCCCGTTAATTATTCTTTAAATTATATACCTGACTCACTATGTGGGATCTTCAAAGATTATCTACGAACGGGTCCTGTCATATTAATTATTCTGAAAAATATATGCAACTATATATGCATAACTATTATATACATATATTATATTGCTCACTCATCCAAATTTCTTATAACATGAAAACCTCACGCACTCTCTATTAAAAAAAATAACTCACCATTGATAAAACTTTTTAACTTCATTTGTTGTTTAATAATAGAAGTTTGATTGGAGTTTTGTGAAATTGTCTAATAAGATGAAGTTCATATTGAAGCTACTTGAATAGCAAGGTGTTCCTAATTATATGAAAAAAGATAAGATAAACACCGTTTTAAATGCAAAACTATACTTATCGAGACATTTCCACAACATATAACACAATTATATTTTGAGGTTAGTTCAATCCATTTGCATCCAGTTTCTGATTTCTTGTTAATTATTCTTTGCTGTAGTTTAATGCATTTGCATCTAATTTTCAATTTTCTGCTAATTATTCTTCGAGCTCAGTTCAATGCATTTGCATCCAGTTTCCGATTTCCCATGAATCATTTTTTGAGATTAGTTTAATACATTTGCATCCGGCCAATTTTCAATTTCTCGTTTATTATTCGATGAGGTTGTATTTGCATATAGTTTCTGATTTCACGTTAATTATTGTTTGAGGTTAGTTCAATGAATTTGCATCCAATTTCTGATTTTCCATTAATTATTTCTTGAGGTTAGTTTAATGCATTTGCATTAAATTTATTTTTTGAAATTAGTTTAGTGTAGTTGCATCCGGTTTCCGATTTCCCGTTAATTATTTGTAAAGATTAGTTTCACGCATTTGCATCATGTTTCCAATTTGTAGTTATTTTTTTTAGATTAGTTCAATACAGTTACATCCAGTTTCTGATTTCCCGATAATTTAATCTCTGAGGGTTAGTTCAATGCATTTGCATCCAGTTTCTGATTTCCCGACAATTATTTGTTGGTGTTAGTTTGATATATTTGCATTCAAGTTTTGATTTTCCGTTAATTATTCTTTGAGGTTAGTTTAATGCAGTTGTATCAATATTCTGATTGTCCATTAATTAATTTTTAAGATTAGTTTAATGCTTGCATGTGCATCCAACTTCCGATTTCCCGTTAAATATTATTTGAGGTTAGTTCGATGCATTTGCATCTAGTTTTCTGTTTCTCGTTAATTGTTCTTTGATGTTAGTTTCATGCAGTATTATATATATTTGAAAGTATTTGTTATTATTGGGGGGGGGGGGTTTCCAGTTGGTAATATATATTTTGTGATGTTAGTTTTTGTATAATTTAATTTTCCACATGTAATTTGTTTTGGTTTGGTTTGGTATATAATTTATTTAATCCTAACGTCTACTTTAACTAAATCAATACTTATATAATTTATTTAAGCCAACGTCCGTTTTAACTAAATCTTGTTATTCCGTTAAAATTGAAAATTATAAAATTCATAAATTTAATTAGAATATGTCGTAATTATTGTGGCCCGTGGTTTTTGAAATCTTTAACTATGACTAAATTTTACACCTCAAATTGATTCAACTTTATTTGTTAGGCCCATATATATAGTGCATACAATACAATTTTATTTGTTTTTGGTGTACACTATTACTTATTTTATGATTAATTTACTTTTTTTTTTCTTTTTTTCCCAGTCACATATGTGGTTACCAAATGCATAAAGTAAATATTGAAGCAACTCAATTCATTTTTTCCTTTGTTCTTTCATAGTTTCATTATCATTTTCTAGAAAGAAACTTTGTTATGTTAAACTTGACTTGAGATTAGTGTGGAAACTATTCTTTGTGGCGTAAGGGTTTTAGGAAAATAATTTTTGGTTGAAAATATTGTTTTTTGCAATTTAATTATTTTTTTTTAGGTTAGTTCAATACAGTTGCATCCAGTTTCCGATTTTCCGGTAATTTAATCTCTGAGGGTTAGTTTAATGCATTTGCATCCAGTTTCCGATTTCTCGACAATTATTTGTTGGTGTTAGTTTGATGTATTTGCATCCAAGTTTTGATTTTCCGTTAATTATTCTTTGATGTTAGTTTAATGCAGTTGTATCAATATTCTGATTGTCCATTAATTAATTTTTAAGATTAGTTTATTAGTTTAATGCTTGCATGTGCATCCAATTTCTGATTTTCCGTTAAATATTATTTGAGGTTAGTTTGATGCATTTGCATCTAGTTTTATGTTTCTCGTTAATTGTTCTTTGATGTTAGTTTCATGCAGTATTATATATATTTGAAAATATTTGTTATTATTGTTTTTTTTTTCCAATTGCTATTATATATTTTGTGATGTTATTTTTTGTATAATTTAATTTTCCACATGTAATTTGTTTTGGTTTGGTTTGGTATATAATTTATTTAAGCTCAACGTCTATTTTAACTAAATCAATAGTTATATAATTTATTTAAGCCAACGTCTGTTTTAACTGAATCTTGTTATTCTGCTAAAATTGGAAATTATAAAATTCATAAATTTAATTAGAATATGTCGTAATTAATTATTATGGCCTGTGGTTTTTGAAATCCTTAACTATGACTAAATTTTACACTTCAAATTGATTCAACTTTATTTGTTAGGCCCATATATATAGTGCATACAATACAATTTTATTTGTTTTTGGCGTACACTATTACTTATTTTATGATTAGTTTGTTTTTTTTCCCCTTTTTCCCAGTCACATGTGTGGTTAACAAATGCATAAAGTAAATGTTCAAGCAATTCAATTCATTTTTTCTTTTGTTCTTTTATAGTTTCATTATCATTTTCTAGAAAAAAAACTTTATTATGTTAAACTTCGCCTGAAATTAGTGTGGAAACTATTCTTTGTGGCGTAAGGGTTTTAGGAAAATCGTTTTTGGTTGAAAATATTGTTTTTTGCAATTTAGTTTTTTCCCCGTAATTAGCTATATTGTTTAGGAAAAGTTGGACACTCTGTGAAACTTTAGATGAAATTGTTTATTTATTTATATCATACTTTTTCATAATTAGTAATAGAGTTTAGAAAAAACTGGAGTCTCTAGAGTGCTCCAAAAAATAGATTGGTGAGGGTATAACTATAATATATATCTAAGGATTTAGAATTCTTTTTTTTTTTTTTTCATTATTAGTATTAGAGTTTAGAAAAAGTTTGAGACTCTGTGAAGCCTTGAAAAATAGAGCCAAGAGGGTATAGCTATAATATATATCTAAAGACTAAAGCAGAGACTTCTAATGAAAGATTTTCTCTCTCCTATGTGGCACTCTAATATGAGAGTTAGTTTTTTCTATTTCTTATGTGGCACTCTAATATGAAAAATAGTCTTTAGAGAGTTTGAGTGTATTTATAATTCTTATATTTGGAGAGCTTGAGTGTATTTCCAATTCTTATATATTTTATCAAATAAAAAAAAATGGCTAAAAAATAAGTAATTTGTAAAAGGCAATTTCCTCTTACGAATCAAACATTTTTAGTGTTCCAATTCTTATATATTTGATCAAATAAAAAAAAATTCCTAAAAAATACGTGATTTGTAGAAACTAATTCTCTATTACAAATCATACAATTTTAGTGTTTATGATAAAACACCGACTTATTTCGAATATATCCTTAACACGGCCTCACAAAATATATAATAGAAAATGGAAAAAAAAAATAAAAAATAAAAATAACGTGTCACACCCCGAATTTCGACAGAATTCGGAAAAACATTATTTGTCCCCGACTCTTCGATCTCCAAGGTGTGACGCACTCTCACTCCCAAAAGCCCATAAACAGTTTAAAATATGCGGATAATTAAAACCAATAAAAATTTTAACTTAAACAAAGTCCTCTTCATTATAAAACAATTTACAAATGAAAATGCAAATAATATTATCTCAACTGAAAATCTATATCACCTCAAGGAAAACAAAAGCGTAACACGAGATGCAATGCTAACGCAAAACCACAAGCAAAGAACCAATCTTCTTCATCACTAAACCTGTCAAGACTTATCAACTATGTTCATTTAATGAACACACCCGATAAGCAAACATGCAAATCGGGTCAGCATTATAAAAATGATGGTGTGAGTAGCTCTAAAAACAACATATAGTTATACAAATATATACATAATCCATACGGCAGTTAGTTCCTCCACTGAGGCGCCTTAACTTTCAATGACTAAAACAACATCCTTAAGAATAATAATTTAAGGCAGGTAGTTCCTCCAATTTGAGGCCTTTTTAACTTCCCACTAACCACACAACAAACTATACACATAATAAATAAGGCATGTAGTTCCTCCATCGAGGCGCCTTAGGTTCTAACTAAACAAATAACCAACCAAACATATTACCATAATTAGATTATTTCAGGCTTTCTTTGCGTGTCCCTAAAATCACGCGTCGTATCTATGTCTTACCTAGTTTCCACAGGCTACCACAATCGCAACCCAACGCCGAACATGTACATCCACATGCCTCCCTTACATAATGAGCCACTCCGTGCGTAACCACCACCGGCGGGATGCGCGACACCGTAAATCCTCACACGGAAGCCAAATCTATGTAAGCACCGCCACTATTCGGCATAAAATATTGCGCATCATCGCTCTATATTGTGAACGGAATAATCAAACCATTCGGGTTCGGCTCGCCCGGAGGGCCATTCAAATTATTGAAGCGCCGTAGAAGGGGCCGCCGGCCATTCGTTAATCAAACGCCGGAGGGCCAATCACATGAGTTGTGGTAGTCGTTCTAGGATTTTTAGTTCGTAATTTATTCAGGTGTCATACATTAATGACTCATAAACATTTCTACTATATCACGTGCGGTCAATTTACCTTATTGCACTAAGCCATAATATCTATAAACATCTCAATTATATCTCATAGTCACTTTCATTCTTTCACGTGCCAATATATTATTGCACTACACCACACTCCCGGGCAAATATTCACCAAT
This sequence comes from Coptis chinensis, assembly GCF_015680905.1. Classification (NCBI taxonomy): domain Eukaryota; kingdom Viridiplantae; phylum Streptophyta; class Magnoliopsida; order Ranunculales; family Ranunculaceae; genus Coptis; species Coptis chinensis. The sequence continues at coordinate 75,905,768 of NC_141463.1, read as the reverse complement.
ACTATATTAGCATCTCACATATAAAATAATGGAGTGTATATACATTTCTCCAAGATATTGCATTAATATAAATATCCCAAAGATATTATCTCATGTCACAATGCTTCAACGTATCACATACATTTTTATTATAACGTATTAGGAATATACTATCTCCTAATATCTCAATATCGTCACGCGTCAAAATACACAACATCAAGGTCAAATCTTTCTTAGATAATGACCACCAAATTATACAAGCTTCCACAAAGATTTTATTACTATATGTGTCCATATAATATACACATAAAACGTGAGCACAAATAAACAAATCCACAATCCACAATCAAAGCCCAATATATATATGCTTTACACACTACTCACGTCAAATCTAAATTAGATAATGACCAACCAAGTTATATAATATCGACAATATTTTATATAATCAAATATGTGAAAAACTAGAAAAATCAACATTCCACAGTCAAAGTCAATGGTCAAAAGTCAACGGTCAAAGTCAACGGTCAAAGGTCAAAGGTCAACACATCATGGTCAAGGTCAAACTCAACATGTCATGGTCAAAGTCAAAGTCAACATGCCATAGTCAAAGGTCAAAGTCAACCGTCAAAGTCAACGGTCGATGGTCAAAGTCAAACTGTCATCGTCAAAGTCAAACTGTCGTTTCCATGTTCGACAGGTTCAGGGTCATAGCCATGGTTCATGGCTAAGGTCAAAGGTGCATGGCTCATGGGCTCATGACCAAAGGTAATGGTTCGGACCCAACAGGCGGAGCCCAAACCTTAGAACCCGAAAGTCTAAAAGTCCACTTATTTATTCTACCTGACCCAATTGAATCTATTTTAAGTCCTATGGACTGGTCCCAAGCAATATTAGAAACGGGCCCAAAAACAGTTAAGTGGTTCGGTCCAAAAATCTTTAAATTGAACTGGTCCACAAATACAAATGAGTTCGGCCCGAAAACTAATATCAAAGAGAACTGGCCCAACATAACTAATGTGGTCCGAAAATTTAACTGAAATTTCGGCCCAACTACCACTGAAATTTCGGCCTAGCCACTAAAACAAAACAAAGTCGGCCCAACTAAAACAAAACCGGCCCAAAACAAAACTTAAGGTTTTGGCCCAAGGCCCAAACCGAAATTCAGTTACTGTTCATCATCTTCTCTTCTCCAATTCTCCTCCACCAGCCACCAAAACCGACCACCACCATTCCAATCGACCACCCAAACAAACCAATCGGTTTTAACCCTTGCAAAAACCCCTATAACATTAACAAAAGCTAAAACCTCAAATCCTAAAATCCAAACTTCACCAAACTAGATCACGAAATCAATCCCACCATGCATTAATGAGTTTTGGGAGCTTCCAAATGTTTCATCCATCCCTACTACCCCCAAACATCATCAAACCACCCACAACAATATCAAATAATCAACAAAACAATCAAACACATAAAAAGCGATTTCTTCGGAGGGCGCCCAAGGCCCGCCATTGATGGACCTTCAAGCTTCGAACTCACCCCAACCCGCATACAACAACAGCCCAACACCCAACTCTCCCAACACACTAACCATCCCCAACAACAAGTTCCAACCAAACCATGGGGACGTTTTCTCTGTTTCGGTTTGGCGATGCCATTACTGCCGGCTACAAAGCTGCGACAGTACTATGTTCAGAGTTCCAAAACCACGACCAAACAGAGTGTACACGAAACACAAGCCGACGTCTCTCTTGTGGGGCTTGCCATTAATAAAACTTGTTGAGAGCTTTGGCCAGTTCAAAACAAATTTTAGAGTTTAAAGTTTTTAACTAACACGACAAATAATGACGTAGAATAAAACCAAAGAATGAGCAGTGTAAAAACAGAACTCTATATACCGATATAGGAAAACTATAACTTCGGTGAACTAGCAAAAATAGCTACTCACCTGAACTAAAACCCGACGAATCCTCCGTAGTCCGAACCGTCGCGCTCCACCCTCCAGAAATCCAGCTTTCATCTCTGCCTCCATTTTTCATTATTTTATTATTCTCTGAACCCTATTTTCTAGAAAAATGTGTTTATATACTTGGGTCCAAAACCCAAGCCCAACACCGACTCGGGCCCAAGAACTAGGCCCACGTATTCCGAGTCCAATCCGACGAATTTTGAAAATAAATAAATTAAATTAATTTATAAATAGAAAAATACGTATTTAAAAATACGGGCGTTACATAACGGCAAAGCAATAATGACAAATATTTTAAAAAATATATAATACTGAATGAAACTAACGTCAAAAAACAATTAATGGGGAACCGAAAATTGGATGCAAATTCATCGAACTAACCTCAAATAATATTTAACGGAAAATCGAAAACTAAATGCAAATGCAAGCATTAAACTAATCTTAAAAATTAATTAATAGAAAATTGGAATATGGATACAACTGCATTAAACTAATATCAAAGAATAATTAACAGAAAATCAAAATTTGGATGCAAATACATCAAACTAACATAAAAAAATAATTGTCGGAAAATCAGAAACTAGATGGAAATGCATTGAGCTAACCTTCAAATATTAAATTAACGGAAAATCGAAAACTAGATGCAACTGCATTGAACTAACTTCAAAGAAAAATTAATTATAAATTGGAAATATTATGCAAATGCGTGGAACTAATCTTAAAAAATAATTAACGGGAAACCGGAAACCCGATGCAATTGCACTGAACTAATCTCAAAAAATAAACTGGATGCAAATACATTAAACTAACCTCAAGAAATTATTAACGGTAAATCGAAAACTGGATGCAAATTCATTGAACTAACCTCAAACAATAATTAACGAGAAATCGGAGACTAGATGCAAATGCAACTTTATCAAATAATAAATGAGAAATCGAAAACTGGATGCAAATGCATTAAACTAATCTCACAGAATAATTAACAGGAAATCAGAAACTATATGCAAATGCATTGAACTTACCTCAAAGAACAATTAACATGAAATTGGAAATTAGATGCAAATGTATTAAACTAACAGAAAAGAATAATCAACGAGAAATCATAAACTAACTGGATGCAACTGCATAGAACTGATCTCAAAAAATAAATAGTGGGAATTGGAAATTGGATACAACTGCATTGAACTAACCTCAAAATATAAATAACGAAAAATCAGAAACTAGAAGCAAATGCATTGAACTAACCGGCTTCAAAACATAGTTGGGTTATATGTTGTGGGAATGTCTCGATAAGTATAATTTTGTATTTAAAATGATGTTTATCTTATCTCTTTCTGTATGATTGGGAACTCCTTGTTATTCAAGTAGCTTCAATATATATGAACTTCACCTTATTAAGCAATCTTACAAAACTTCAATCAAACTTCTATTATTAAACAACAAAATAAAGTTGAAGGGTTTTATCAAAGGTGAGTTATTTTTTTTTAATGGAGAATGAGGTTTTCACGTTATAAGAAATTTGGTTGAGTGATCAATATAATATTAATATATAATAGTTCTATATATTTGCAAATATTTTTAAGAATAATTAATATAACAACACCCGTTGGTAGAGAATCTATGAAGATTCCACATAGTGAGTCATGCATAATTTCAAGAATAATTAATGGGAAATCAGGAACTGGATAATCTTCGATGATCCCACATAGTAAATCAAACATAATTTATTTTTTATGTCATGTTTGCAAGGACACTACAGATGGATCAGTAGAAGTTGGTATTACACACCACATTCGATAATTAAAAGGAAATCGAAAACTGGATTCAAATACATAACTGAGCTCAAAAAGTAATTAACGGGAAATCGGAAATTTTATGCAAATGCAATAAACTAAACTCAAAAAGTAATTAACTAGAAATCAGAAACTAGATGCAATTGCATTAAACTAACGTCAGATAATAACTAACAGGAAATTATAAATTGGATGCAAATCCTTGAAAAATATTTAACGGGAAATTAGAAACGGTATGCAAATACATCAAACAAACCTCAGATAATTAATTAATGGGAAACCAAAAACTGGATGCAAATGCATTAAACTAAACTCAAAAAATAATTAACAGAAAATCAAAAACCGAATGCAACTGCATTGAACTAACCTCATAGAATAATTGGTGGGAAATCAGAAACTAAATGCAAATGTATTGAAATAATCTCAAAAGATAATTAACGGGAAATAAAAAACCATATATAATTGCATTGAGCTAACCTCAAAGCATAAATAATCAGAAACTAGATGCAAATGTATTGAACTAACCTTAGAGAGTTATTAACGGAAAATCAGAAACTTGATCCAAATGTAACGAACTAATCTCAAAGACTAATTAACGAAACATTAAAAAATGGATGAAACTGCACTGAACTAACCTAAATGAATAATTAACTGAAAATTATAAATTTGATGTAACTGTATTGAACTAACCTCAAAAAATAATTAACGGGAAATTGAAAACTTGATGCAAATGCATTGAACTAACCTCAAAGAACAATTAACATAAAATCGGAAATTAGATGCAACTGCATTGAACTAACCTCCAAGAATAATTAATGAAAAACTAAAAAGTAGATGCAACTGCATTAAACTAAAATTAGGGATTAACTAACGGGAAATCAGAAATTGGATACAAATGCATTGAAATAACCTAAAAAAATAGTTAACTAGAAATCGGAAGTCGGATGTAACTACATCGCACTGACCTCAAAGCATAAATATCCGCTTTTTTAGCCTTCTCACATGAGTAATTATGAGTAATTATGAGTAATTAAGAACTCAAAACGAAAGTAAGTTTATAAAAACAGACTCTTACATGTATGCAAACTGTATAGAAATTGTAAACTATCGAGCTAACCTAGAAAAACAATTAACGTGAAATCAGAAACTGGATGCAGATGTATTGAACTAACCTCAAAGAGTAATTAAAGGGAGATTGGAACCTGGATGCAAATACAATGAACTAATCTCAAATACTAATTAACGAAACATCAAAAACTGGATGCAACTGTACTGAATTAACCTTAATGAATAACTAACGGGAAATCATAAAGTGGATGCAATTGCACTGAACTAACCTCAAACAATAACTAACGGGAAATCGGAAACTTGATGCAACTGCATTAAACTAACCTCAAAGAATAATTAATGAGAAATTGGAAACTGGATGCAACGTATTATATTAAACTAAACTCAAAGAATAATTAATGGAAAATCAGAAATTTGATGCAAATGCATTGAACTAATAACCCTAAAATATTTTTGTATTATATGTAGGGGGAATAAATGTCTCGACAAATATAGTTTTGCATTTTAAGTAGTGTTTATCACAATTCTTTTATTGTGATTGAGAATGTCTTGCTATTTAAGTAGCTTCAATATTATCTTCACCACATTGGGCATTCTCACAAAACTTCAATCAAACTTCTATTGTTAAACCTAACAATAAAAAGAAGTCGATGAGTTTTATCAAGGTTTGATGTTTTCTTTTGATAGAGAGTGGTGCAAGAAATTTAAATGAGTAATTAATATAATTTTCATATCTCATAGCTATGTATAGTTGCTAATATTTTTTAGAATAATTTAATATAATGACACACGTTCGTAGGACACGTTCATGTGATAAATCTTTTCAAGTGGGAGTAGTATATTCTTTGAGGATATAAAAACAATCAATCTATTTTAGTGATTTGTACCCATTAGTACGTAAGCCGAGCGGTGATGATTTACCGCTAAATCACTGTAAATCTAATAAAATTATTATACAAACTAAGCTAGATCGAGTTTAAGATAATTCCATTTGAAAATTACAGATTAATATCCTAAACCACAAAGTGAAGAGGCTATCTCAATTTGATCCATTAGTTTCCAAGTACTTATGCACCATAATCGCTACTCATTAACGTATTTCGGTTTATTTTCAATAAAAATATATTATGATTTGAAAATTTGCCGCTAAATCACCATAAATCTAAGAAAACTATTATACAAGCTAGATTGAGTTTAAGATAATTCTATTTCAAAATTACGGATTAATATCCTAAACCACAAAGTAAAGAGGCTATCTCAATTTGATCCCTTAGTTTCCAAGTACTTATGCACCATAATCGCTGCTCATTAACGTATTTCAGTTTATTTTAAATAAAAATATATTCTGATTTGAAAATTTGCTGCTAAATCACTATAAATATAAGAAAAATATTATATAAGCTAGATCGAGTTTAAGATAATTTTATTTGAAAATTATGGATTAATATTCTAAACCACAAAGTGAATAGGCTATCTCAATTTGATTCCTTAGTTTCCAAGTACTTATGCACCATAATCGATGTTCATTAACGTATTTCGGTTTATTTTCAATAAAAATATGTTCTAATTCGAAAATTTGTGTGAGACATTTTGTAAAGCCTTTTCAGCACACAAAATATTTAATAGATCCTGGGCGTATGCCCGGGTCCAAAATCTAGTATATATACTAAAGCAGAGACCTCTAATGGAGGATTTTCTCTACTATGTGGCACTCTAATATGAGAGTTAGTTTTTTCTCTCTTCTATGTGGCACTATAATATGAAAGATAGTCTTTTCTAATATCCTATAATCCCACGTACATGGAACCTCTTTGGAGAGTTTGAGTGTATTTCTAATTCTTATACTTGGAGAGTTTGAGTGTATTTCCAATTTTTATATATTTGATCAAATAAAAAAAAATTGCTAAAAAATAGATGATTTGTAAAAGGTAATTTCCTATTACGAATCAAACACTTTTAGTGTTTCAATTCTTATATATTTGATTAAATAAAAAAATAGCTAAAAAATAGGTGATCTGTATAAACTAATTCCCTATTACAAATCAGACAATTTAAGTGCCTATGATAAAGCACCGACTTATTTCGAATATATCTTTAATACGGCCTCAAAACATAGTTAAAAACAATTATACAAAAAATAATATCACAAAATATATAATAGAAAATGAAAAAAAAAAAAAAAAAAAAAAAAATCACTCTCCTATGTGGCACTCTAATATGAGAGTTAGTTCTTTTTCTCCCCTATGTGACACTCTAATATGAAAGATAGTCTTTTCTAATAGCCTACAATCAATCTCAAAAAATAAACTGGATGCAAATGCATTGAGCTAATCTCAAGAAATAATTAACGAGAAATCGGAAACTAGATGTAAATTCATTGAACTAACCTCAAACAATAATTAACGAAAAATCAAAAACTAGATGCAAATGCAACTTTATCAAATAATAGACAAGAAATCGAAAACTGGATGCAGATGCATTAAACTAATCTCACATAATAATTAACGAGAAATCAGAAACTGGATGCAAATGCATTGAACTGACCTCAAAGAACAATTAACAGGAAATTGAAAATTGGATGCAAATGTATTGAACTAATCGAAAAGAATAATTAACGAGAAATTAGAAACTTGATGCAACTGCATTGAACTGATCTCAAAAAATAAATAACGGGAATTGGAAATTGGATACAACTGCATTAAATTAACATCAAAATATAAATAACGAAAAATCAGAAACTATATGCAAATACATTGAACTAACCTCAAAACATAATTGGGTTATATGTTGTGGGAATGTCTCGATAAGTATAGTTTTGCATTTAAAATGGTGTTTATCTTATCTCTTTCCGTATGATTAAGAACTCCTTACTATTTGAGTAGCTTCAATATATATAAACTTCACCTTATTAGGCAATCTCACAAAACTTTAATCAAACTTCTATTATTAAACAACAAAATGAAGTTGAAGGGTTTTATCAAAGGTGAGTTCTTTTTTTCAATAGAGAGTGAGGTTTTCACGTTATAAGAATTTTGGTTGAGTGATCAACATAACATTAATATATAATAGTTCTGCATATTTGCAAATATTTTTCAGAATAATTAATATAACAACACCCGTTTGTAGATAATCTTTGAAGATTCCACATAGTGAGTCATGCATAATTTAAAGAATAATTAATAGGAAATCGGGAACTGGATAATCTTCGATGATCCCACATAGTAAATCAAGCATAATTTACTTTTTATCTAATGTTTGCAAGGACACTACAGATGGATCAGTAGAAGTTGGTATTACACACCACATTGGATAATTAAAAGGAAATCAGAAACTAGATTCAAATACATAACTGAGCTCAAAGAGTAATTAACGGAAAATTGGAAACTTTATGCAAATACAATAAATTAAACTCAAAAAATAATTAACTAGAAATCGGAAACTGGATGCAATTGTATTAAACTAACGTCAGATAATAACTAACGGGAAATTAAAATTGGATGCAAATCCTTAAAAAATATTTAACGGGAAATCGGAAACGGTATGCAAATACATCAAACAAACCTCAGATAATAATTAATGAGAAACCGGAAACAGGATGCAAATGCATTGAACTAAACTCAAAAAATAATTAACAGAAAATAAAAAACCGGAACTAACCTCATAGAATAATTAGTGGGAAATCGGAAACTAAATGCAAATGCATTAAAATAATCTCAAAGAATAATTAACGGGAAATTAGAAATCGGATATAATTGCATCGAACTAACCTCAAAGCATAAATAATCAAAAACTAGATGCAGATGTATTGAACTAACCTTAAAGAGTTATTAACGGGAAATCAGAAATTGGATCCAAATGCAATGAACTAATCTTAAAGACTAATTAACAAAACATTGAAAAATGGATGAAACTGCAATGAACTAATCTAAATGAATAATTAATGGGAAATTATAAATTTGATGTAACTGCATTGAACTAACCTCAAAAAATAATTAACGGAAAATCGAAAACTTGATGCAAATGCATTGAACTAACCTCAAAGAACAATTAATATAAAATCGGAAATTGGATGTAACTGCATTGAACTAACCTCAAAGAATAATTAACGGAAAACCAAAAACTGGATGCAACTGCATTAAACTAAAATCAGAGATTAACTAACGGAAAATCAGAAATTGGATGCAACTGCATTGAAATAACCTCAAAAAATAGTTAACTGGAAATCGAAAGTTGGATGTAACTACATCGCACTGACCTCAAAGCATAAATGTCCACTTTTTTAGCCTTCTCACATGACTAATTACGAGTAATTAGGAACCCAAAATGAAAGTGAGTTTATAAAAACAGACTCTTACATGTATGTAAACTGTATAGAGATTGTAAACTATCAAACTAACCTAGAAAAATAATTAACGGGAAATCAGAAACTGGATGTAGATGTATTGAACTAACCTCAAAGAGTAATTAATGGGAGATTGGAACTTGGATGCAAATGCAATGAACTAATCTCAAATATTAATTAACGAAACAACGAAAACTGGATGCAACTGTACTGAATTAACTTTAATGAATAACTAACAGGAAATCATAAATTGGATGCAATTGCACTAAACTAACCTCAAATAATAATTAACGGAAAATCGAAAACTTGATGCAACTGCATTGAACTAACCTCAAAGAATAATTATGAGAATTTGGAAACTGGATGCAACATACTACATTAGACTAACCTCAAAGAATAATTAATAGAAAATCAGAAACTTGATGCAAATGCATTGAACTAATAATCCTAAAACATATTTGTATTATATGTAGGGGGAATAAATATCTCGACAAATATAGTTTTGCATTTTAAGTAGTGTTTATCATAATTCTTTTATTGTGATTAGGAATGCCTTGCTATTCAAGTAGCTTCAATATTATCTTCGCCACATTGGGCATTTTCACAAAACTTCAATCAAACTTCTATTGTTAAACCTAACAATGAAAAGAAGTCGATGAGTTTTATCAAGGTTTGATGCTTCCTTTTTATAAAATGATGCAAGAATTTAAATGAGTAATTAATATAATTTTCATATCTCATAGCTATGTATAGTTGCTAATATTTTTTAGAATAATTTAATATAATGGCACCCGTTCATAGGACACGTTCATGTGATAAATTTTTTCAAGTGGGAGTAGTGTATTCTTTGAGGATATGGAAACAATCAATCTGTTTTAGTGATTTGTACACATTAGTACATAATCTGAGCGGTGATGATTTACTGCTAAATCACCATAAATCTAATAAAACTATTATACAAGCTAGATCGAGTTTAAGATAATTTCATTTGAAAATTACGGATTAACATCATAAACCACAAAATGAAGAGGCTATCTGAATTTGATCCCTTAGTTTCCAAGTACTTATGCACCATAATCGTTGTTCATTAACGTATTTAGGTTTATTTTCAATAAAAATATATTCTGATTTGAAAATTTGCCGCTAAATCACCATAAATCTAAGAAAACTATTATACAAGTTAGATCGAGTTTAAGATAATTCAATTTAAAAATTATGGATTAATATCCTAAACCACAAAATGAATAGGCTATCTCAATTTGATCCCTTAGTTTCTAAGTACTTATGCATCATAATCGCTACTCATTAACGTATTTCGGTTTATTTTCAATAAAAATATATTATGATTCGAAAATTTATGTGAGACATTTTGTAAAGCCTTTTCAACACACAAAATATTTAATAGATCTCGGGCGTATGCCCGGGTCCAAAATCTAGTAAATAACTAAAACCCAAAATAGTAACAAATAAATAACAAAAAACTTAATTATATTTCCACAAACAAATCAAACAAAAAAACCCTCAAAGCCCAAAACAAAGTTAGGGTGCCCCAAAAAATTCACCTTCCTCATTCTCAATCCTCTATTTTTTCTTTTCACAAAATTTCACTTTTTATCCATTTGCTTTAGTTAATTTAGAATGTTTTCTATCTATTGACTTTAACAAATGGTTCATATGTATAGTTGTATATATAAATGTAAAAAATATGATGATTTGTTTCGCACTTGGGCGCCCAATTCAAAAAAAAAATTGGTGTTAAGGTTTATTCTTTCTTTTTTTTTTTTTCTTTAATTTATTTGCTTGATTTGTATGTGGAAATATAGATAAGTTTTTTGATTTATTTGTTACTAATTTTTTGTATTAGTTATTTAATTAGGTAAGTTATTTATAATTAATTTGTTTCTATGTTTGCTTTTTGTATTTTGGAAGGGAGAATAGGATTTGATGTCACGTAGGAAATGCAGTCCCAAAAGAGTTATAGAGGGAGTCTAATTAGAACTATTCTTTGATTAACGTGGGTTCATTAGTTTAGAGAAAAAATTCACTCCTAGGCGGGTTTAGGAGTGAAAAGTCTCCTAAGCACCCATCCACCACACATATCCACCATCTCTTTTATAACTCTAGTTAATTAAAATCTAAAAAAAAAAATATTTGATTCTCTCTCCAATCATTCTATATTTTTTTTCACAAATCTTTCATTTCTTTGTGTTTCCATAAAATAAAAAGAAAATAAATTATTAACTAAAATTAAAATTTAACAATTTGCAAATAAATTTTTAATTTTGTGTTGTAGATTTTGCAAGGGGTTCTCTTTCATTCAATTACATTGCAAATTTCTCAATTTTATTTTGTATTAGCAATTATTATCAATATTTTGGGTTGTAATAAAGTAGCAATTTGTAATTACATTTACGTTTCTTTAAAAATTATGATAAAATTTATTTAAGAGTTTTTTCATAAATGTTAGTGTAGGTTTCAATTTATTATATAAGGTTTATTATTATTATTATCATTATTATTATTATTATTATTATTATTATTATTATTATTATTATTATATAAAAATAAAATGATTTGGAGAGAGAATAAAATAAATATTTAATTACGTTATTTTTATTGTAAAACCCTCATGGATAACCAAATGGGAGGTTCAAGACCATGTCTATTACAGGTTTTGTTAAGCTCTTATAGAGTGATATTGTGTGTGTAGACTGTAAGTAACTCATGTATGTTTGCACCCCCATCAAAACAAAATTTTGTTTACTGAGAAAAAAACAAGTTTGTTTTGCTGCTATAAGGTTCATGTATTTGAGTATTTATTAGGAGTAATTACAATTCTATTTTATTGTGTCTTGACCATTAGAGTTTGTGATTTCTACAAACTATTTAAAGGGTTGTGATGTAAAGAGAAAGCCAGTTTTCGGATTGATTGAAAATTGAGTGTCTTTTTCTATGAGTGTTTTGTGCCTTATTTATATATTCTTGTGAGCAATTATTAAACAAGTGAAGAGAGGACCACATTTGGATTCTCCATGTGTAATTGAAACTTTTTTATTTTGTTCATAAAATGTGTTCCTGGAGGTATGACTATATCAGCACTGTTATTCCATCCATTTATGGTTTATGATACAAAATAACAAATAACTCTAGACAAAACAAACTTTAGTTCTTTTTCCTTCTTGTTTTTTTCTTGCTTTCTCATAGTCATTCCCCATCTCTGGAGTCAATTCCCTGAAAGGCGTGTAGTAGCCATATTTATGACTAGTGACAACACATGTATAAGATGCCCAAAGTATCTATTATAATAAAACACAATGGCAGGACAAAGGGTGGTCGGGATCGCGTGGGGATCTGCGTTTGATGGGGCATAGGTGTACGCTCCATATCGTTTCGAAACACCTTTGAGTAGTTTTTAATGTGTCATTTAATTAAGGTTGTAATAAAGTGTAGAAACCATGACTCTTGGCCTCTTGGTCATAAATAACCTCAAATATTAAGATTAATTGTCATTTAATTAAGGTTGTAATAAACGGTAGAAACTATGATTCTTGGGCAAAAATAACTCCAAATATTCAAATTAAGTGCCAGTAAAACCAGGAGTAAGGAAATTAAAACAACGTAAAACGCCCAAGATTCACGCATGCTTTAACATCTATACCTCGGATCAATTTTATCTTCATTAGCATGGGATTCTTCAGATTAATTACTCCATCATTTAATTTCTAACATTCAACTCTTTCTCTGATAAAGTCTCATTCTCTCCATCCCTTTTTCACCTTCTAAAACCCGCTATCCCTCTCTACAGTAGTTTGATTATCTTCTCAGGTACTCCGTACGGCCGTACACATTTTATTTTGATCATTTTTTATTTTATTTTTTTGATGATGTGAGTGTGATTCTTTGTTTTTTCATGGTTCTATCATTCTATGTCATCAGAAATGGTAGCATTTTTCGCACATTCCTAATCAGTTTTAACCAGTCCTGGTAAGATTCACTTATTATGATCACAATGTTTTGATCGAGTGCACAGTTGGGTTAAAAGTTTTTGCTTACTATTGTTTAATTTTTTGCTTATCTTTCCTTAGTTGCGGAATTTAAGGAAACGTTTTGTACTGTTCGTATTGTAGCTTATATGCATTTTAGTGTGCTTTAAATTTCTGATTTGATTTATGGGCACACTTAATTTCTATTCCATGGATATTTGGATTGGTGTGAAAGAATCGCCATTAAAAAGCACTAGATTGATTTATAGTTTAGTTGGGCTATTTGAATTGAAATCGGATTGGTGTGAAAGAATCGCCATTAAAAAGCACTAGATTGATTTATAGTTTAGTTGGGCTATTTGAATTGAAATCAATACACACTTTGATCCTAATCAATCAGGAAAAATAAAATATTTTGTTGTTTCTAGCTATTGAGATGTTGGTAGTTTATTGGTCTCAATTTGATAACTTTTTATGCACTAGCTTTAGATTTTTTTTTCTTTTCCTCAACTTTTTGAAAAATGTGATGCTTCTCTTCCACTCGAATAAATGTAGGCTTTTAAAGGAGTATCAATGCACAAGGATTCTTATTTAAACTTTCAGAGATTAAATTTATTCAATTTATGATTAAGTGAGGTTGAAGCAATAGCAAAGATTGGAAAGGCTAAGTGGTCTTTGACGCTGAATATGTACAAGCACACAAAATTATTTATGGTTCTTGAAGTAGTATGGTATACACTGAGTGAGTTGTACGTTGTATGTATGTGAATAGTTTCTTATAATAGCACTTTAGATTGTTACGTTGGATCTACTTAGGGAATTCAATCAAAAGTTTGATGCCACGATACCATGCCCAAACAATTTTTCTTATGTTGTTTAACATGGGATATTCCAATAAGTAATCTCTTTTGTTGAACTACACATTTGAAGCTTGAAGTTCATCATCGTTATACTTACTAACATAAGCTAATATCATTACATATATCGCCTTCTTTGCTTTATAACACAATGTCCGAAAGATCTAATATCAGAAAAAGTTTGAAAAACCTTCTTGAATTGGTTGTTTAACCTTAAGGGCATTGCAGGTAGTGGGTTGCTATTCTTAGGAACGCTTCCACCCTTAATTTATTCATCGTAAGCATCTCTTTAATTGCGACTATACTTAGACATTCTACCCATTTGTCATGTTCCTAATTATTTGTGATCAAAAGTTATTCAAGCTGCAAATCGGAGAGATTTGTGTGCGTGATCTCAACCTCAATTTATTTGTGATTATATATTTGGAGATAGTATTTATTAGTGGATACAACTCTTTACATTGTTGTGGATTACTTAGACCTTCAAACAACATGGGCAATAACTCCTTTTATCTTAATTCTTGAATGATCAAACTTGAGCAGTTGCAGTCCAGATAGAATGGGCATTGGTATTAGCATTTGTAGACGTGTTTTGAATTACTCGAGTATGTGGTGCGATTTTTTTTAACCTACTTTTCTAAAATTTGATGATATGCTTGGTACACTTGATATGATTTATTAGTTGTTATGTTTTCTTAAGTTGTTGTTTGTCTTAGAATAATTAAAGTCAAAAATATATTACGGTTAAGGCATTTTAGCGGTCAGATACTCTACTGTTGGGATTGCACTAGAGTGAGGACAAGACAAACAAAATCAGTGGTTGAGATAGAGTCTTCACACATTTATTTGGGGCCAAGAAGTGGCCAATGACAATGTGTATGCTACATTTGAGGTTAGTATTAGACTATATTAGTGAGAGAGAACGGGTAGGTTTTCATAATGATTGAGAATTAAAACCACGTATTCTTCCCAAAATGCTTCATATTCTTAATTTGCTTAATGAAACCCATGACCCTATGCAATCCCCACTCTCCGCTCTTTCTCCAAACCCCTCCCGCAGCTTTCAGTTTGAGTGTCGCCGATATCACCATGAAAAAGGGGAATCAAGGGGAGTAGTTCACTTCCATTTCCATAAAAATAGGTGAGTTGTTTCTTCTTTTTCTTTAATGCAAAAGCCTTACTAATCGCTGAATATAGTTTTACGCCAAGTGGTACTCTTGATTTAGTATATTGTTTTCCTATCTCTAATGCAAAAAGAATTTATCTATTCATCTGCTCATGGTAGCAATTCTCCTTGCAAGTCACCTTACATCTCATCTTTTGCCTTTTCAGGTCTTGGTTCAGAGAAACAATTACACATTCATTTTTGTCATAAGCGTAAGTACATACACCATAATGTTGAACTCTATCTTGAAAAATATATTCCCCGTGCTATTATTAGAGTAGTTGTTTATTTCAAAAACATTTTGTATGTTATTAGTCTCTACATCAAGTGGCTTAGATAACCAAATAACAAAATCAATAGTGTTTTGGAGGCTAAGATTGATGAAAGCAAGTTAATTTAACTAAGACCATCATACAAGGTAAGTTATTCGGAACATATTTATTTTTAAGCGCAATTGGTAACTTTCATACCTGAACTATTTCTTTGATCCACTTTATTGATTGTGCCTCTTTACGGTACTCTCCTTCATTATTTTCCCATTTTTATTTTGTGGAGTTTTGATGGTCAGTCATTGATTATTTGCTTATCTTTTTGTTGAGCCATGCTTATGGGAGACCTGTGATTGGTTCGGAATGCTTAGCGATAGTGAAATTAATATATGAAAATGTAAGGTCACGGCCAATCCAACCAAAGACTCGGACATTTCAGTCCACCGTCGATAAATGTAAATTTGGTCAAGGTGTTATACAACCTTGAGCCTAGAATGGGGTGCTTACTAAGTTGTTCAATGAGGAGTTGGGTTTCATAAAAGTGTGTAGGGATTTCGAAAAGATCTTCCTGGATGCATGAGTACGTGTTCTCAAACTTATACACTGTCCATCTTGATATTCTCCATTCAGTGGCCAAATCGACCCAACGTAAAAGTTGCTTATACAATTTTTTTTTATTTGTTTTAGTGCCATATGTATCATAATTCATTTTCTTCCACGTCATGAAAATTTTCAAATAATAAGCTGATGGTTTGTTTTGGATCCACGTATTATATTGATTTGTACGTAGCATATCCCGACATCAAAAATTAGTCACCCATACTTCTTTTCGTTGGGGGTTCTCCTAATTTGCTTTGTAGTTCGATTTTGTTGTTACATTATCAATGTTTTTTTTTTAATGGTAAGCATTGCAGGGAGGCATAGGTTGGACTACAGTGGAATTTAACTGATCTAGCTTGGAGTTTTTATTGAGCATAGGCTGCAATGCTGCATTAGACATGTTTGGATGAAAGTTGTATGGGGCAAAAGCTTCGACAGACACATTCCTTCTAAAATATTTGAATTTTAGTTGTTTTGATCACTTGGCACACCTCATTATGGGTTTGTCTAAAATTGCTTGCTAGATCATGTTGTAACCAAATTTTAACTTTTTTTTTCTTCTTTTTTGGTAAATGTTGAGGATTGCAGGTTGTTAAAAGTGGAATAAGGAATTCAGGGAGGTACTTGATTCAATTGACACGACGATTTTGCAGTTACAGTGAAAGCCGGTGATTCAAGTTCAAATACAGCGCTAAAGAACATTTATTCATAGTAAACACCTTTATTCACCTGGCACACCACACACTACAAGAGACCTTTCCAGTACAAGTTGATCTGGCTTGGTGAAAGTGGCACAGGCCGGCCAAAAGCTTAGGCATCACATTCCCTCTTGAGTGTGTTATCAATATCCAAGTTGCTGTTAGAAAATGGACGCAATATGAAGTTGTTGTTAGAAAATGGTATTTCATGGGTGTGGTGGCGGGAATTAAACTTATAATAATATGGAAACATCAATTTTTAGACGGTCTTCGCGTGTTCAAAACAAGATATGTAAGCGTCAATGGTCAATCTTTTCAATCTATATTCCTTGGCTTTCCTTGGTAATAACAGGATTTTAGAGAGTTCTCATCAATTTATATTCTTTGGATTATTTTCTTTTGGTAACAGGATTTTAGAGTCATGTATGCATGTGCAATACTTGAGTCAACTATCTCATATGGAAGCGCAAAATACAAGTTGCTCGCTGTTAAGTTATTTTATGGCAACACTAGTACCTTTTCTTTTGCATTAGGTATTCAATTAAAAGTTGAATTGCAGGCTACTAGAGACATAGCAGAAATAAAAACATTATTTTATCTTAACAGGTAATTAGTAGTGAACAAGAAAAAAAGAGACAACATAAAGAATAAGATAGTGTACCAATATTTATCTCCATCATTTTATTCTAATTAATTCTACATAATATTAATCAAGAAAGCATTAAAACAATCCATGCCAAAGGCACGGGTAATACCTAGTAGTATAACATAGGAGCTTAACCCAAAAGGGGTAAATAGAGACAAGTAGTGGTAACTTTGGAACCATGAGATGAGAAAGAAAAATCAAGGGCTAGGAAAAGACCGAAGGAAGAGTATAAAGCCCAGAAGAAATCAAAGACCATACATTAATATTGAACAGTGGAAAATGCACCTAGTGAAACACATCATCACCTTTTTTTTCTCAAATGTTGACATGTCAGTTTTTTGGGGCAAAAACAATCATTAACAAAAAAAAAACTAAATCCATGCCCAAAAAAATAATCATTCCCTCTTTTCAATTGTTCGCCATCTCAACTCAACTTCATGAGCAAAACCTCCTCATTCTAGCTTCCTCATCAAATATTCGTCGGCAACAAATTCATTGAATTCGTAAGAAAAAAAAGTGTATAAAAAAAACCCACTCTCTTCAAATTCTAACATTGTCAGTTCAAAGAATATCCTAACATCTTGGAGATTCATTATGTGTTCTTGGTGTGGAATAAATTCTTGCATCCAACACTTGCTTCTAATGTATGAAAGATTGCTCATAAATCATAATTGTGTGAAAGATGTTGCTATCGTGCTATTTTTTAGTATGTTAATTTGAAAACTTTTCTAAAAATTTATTAATTTTCAAGAAAAATGATATCGTGCTACCATTGAGAAGGATAAGAAGCGTGTGTTGGACAGCAGCTACATACCTTTTTTTTTTCTCTCCCAAATTCTACTCCATCTGTGAATCTGTGATGGTGGTATTCAATACACATGTTTACTTATTGATTGGACTCTAAACTTAGCGGGGGTAATGTTTGTGTATTTTCAAGGTTAATAGCAGCTGTTTTTTAGTAAAAATGGTCACTATGCTTGGGGAAAACAATACTCTTTTCCGAAATATCATCTTTTGTTATTTTTGTAGCCCCTTAAGTTCAATAAAATCCTTAATCCATATTCCACCACAGAATTAAGTCGAATTCTATGGAACCAATCGACGATACTTACCTAGATGTGATTATCGTTGGTCAATGTCTGATGCCTAGATCAAACATCGACCTCTATATGGTGCTTCATGGAATAATTATTCTGGATGTGTGTGTGTGCCTGTCTTGTACTCTTGTATACTGGATCCTTGGAGAGGCATGTGGCATTCTCCCAAGTCCCATCCCTTGCAGATTTTATATGATTTCACATGCTCAATCATCACAAAAGAATTTGGCCCTATAACTTGAGGAGAGCAAAGAAAAAACATTCAACATATATACATATCCTAGGCTCTTAGAAAGCACAGTAGGCATTTCACAACAATTTCATCCCTCTCAAATATTTTCCTGGGTTAACTAGTATTACCCTCCATTAAATGAGTAGGTTCTCTCCCCCCCAATACATGGTCAATCCAATTTGACTTTTGTTTTGTGTATATTAGAGGGAGGGGGAGGGAGACCCTAATTTCCCATCTAGTGGGGAGGGGGTAAATCCTAATTTACTCATCTTGGGGTACTAGTTAACCCTATTTTCTTTAACTATCAAAAACTTGGTCCATGTCCTATGCCCGACATCATTCCATTATATGCAGTCTCAAACTCTCAGTTCTGGATCTTCTCGCTCAAACTCTTCCATGCCATGGCATGGTCCAATAGCGCAATACATGCGTGCTAGGCAAGTAGCTGTGTGGTACTGTAATACATAATACAAAATGTTGCAATATATTGCGATAAATATTGAGATTTCAGTAAAGAATACATAAATATCACAATATGTTTAGAGATATATAAGACTGCAAATATCAATAATATTTCAATAATATTTACGATATTTGGTGATATTTTGTGTAGGTAACAATTTTATTTAATATTTATCATTATATTTTAAATAAATATAAATGATATATCGTAATATATCAAGAAATATCTATAATATTCACGATATTTTAGATATATCTACGATATTTACATATGAAACAATATAAAATGTCTCCAAAGAGAGATATATCTACCATACATATTAAGAAATTGAGTATCGATAAATACCCACATCCCGATATTTTTTATTATGCGTACTGAACCCAAGTCAAAACCCTCTTTAATTATGTTGACCACAATCCCAAAGTAACAATATGACGGGCAAACTTATCTCGAAATATTGACCAATGGATCAGTAGAGAGTTGATATTTCATATTTCACCTGCAACCTCATTGCAATTTTTTCCTTCATTGTTTTGAGTAAGCGGCAGCTACAACGACTGCAGTTTAAAATTGCTTGGTGAGCTTTCTCTACCCTTGCCCTCTTTTTTAAACAAGTGAATGCTCTTTACTTTTAGGAATGTTTCGTTTAGTAGTAGTAGCAGTAGATCAAAGGGGTTTTCGTTTACTCAATATTCAACAACAGTAGTGCGTTTTGTTGAAACTCCATTTTTCATTAGACCCATTTCTAGCAAACCCACACATGAACATCCCTTCGCAGTCTCTTACCTCGTTGATTCATGTGGACTGTCTCATGAGAAAGCTGTTTTTGCATAAAAAAAAGTCCAATTTGAGACCTCCACCAAACCAGATTTAGTCCTCACCTTGTTTAGAGAACATGATTTCCCCAATACCCACCACATCTCCAAAATCATCCAAAAGTACCCCTCACTGCTCCTAGCCAAGGTCGACAAAACCCTTCAACCCAAACTCGATTTTTTGAAAGTTACTGCAGAACTGGATCTACTAAAGCTGAATCAGAAGCCATCAAACCATGTTTCTCCCGAACCTGGTTATATAGTGGCAGATACTCCTTGGCCAATAAAAAACCATCAATCTCAACCTTCTCGTTGACAAAGGCAGAAGTGCTCTGAAAAGTCTTTCTTTCTCCTCAATCCCCCCAGCATCAACAACTTCAGTTGGCAATCCAATATTATCACCTACCTCCATCAAACGCATTTTATGCCCTGCCTTGTCTCTAACAACTGTTATTAGCTCTCTGCTAGCTATTCCTGCATCATTCCCACTCTCGTCTCGCTTATTAGCACCCATATCTTGCTCACCACTAACGGCTGGAGTATTTGTTTGACCTTTGAAGGCTAACAAACTCACATCCTGCATATAAATACCACGTATACAACGAAGTAATGAGTTTGATACCTACGTAGTTCTACAACTGCAAGCTCTAGTGAGGTATATTAGTTTCTATTATGAGATTAAATAAAAGACGGAGAACTGAACAATGTGAGTGCAATTGCATACTCATATAAGCGATGAATATGAGCTTAAATAAAATACAAACGTTTTTGTGTATATTTACCCCTTGTCGATCATCATTAAACCTGCGTGCTGTTGATATGATTTTTGTGCCTCTACATCGCTGTAAAGTTCTTGTTAACCGACGAGCAATAGATCTTGAGAGGACACTATTTCAAGTCTCGATCAAGTGCTAGGGTGAAGGAAGTGTTAGCATGTGTATTTAAGCCCATGGCTAAACCGACCGTGGCTTTGATAAAAATCAATTATCATTGTGACTCATCGGCTTGGGCTATGCGAATACAATGCTTTTAAAATAAAGCATCTAAGCAAGAAACCAACCAATTCTTAGTATTAGTTGTCACACCCACTTCAGTTAATTCAGTTAGTATTAGTTGTCACACCCCGAATTTCGACAGAATTTGGAAAAACAATATTTGTTCCCGACTCTTCGATTTTCGAGGTGTGATGCACTCTCAACTCCCAAAAACTCATAATCAGTTTAAATACGCGGATAATTAAAAACTAATAAAAAATTTCAAATAAACAAAAGTCCTCTTCATTACCAAAACTCGCAAATATGATTAAATTACAAATCTCCTTTCCACCTTCTTTAATTATAATTACAACTGAAAATACAAAACAACATTTGTCTCAACTAAATCTATTACACCTTAAGGGAAAACAAAACATATCCTGAAAGTGACGCTAATGCAAACCACAAGCAGCAACCAACCTTCTTCAACACTAAACCTATCAAGACTTATCAACTATGTTCATTTAATGAACATACCCAATAAGCAAACATGCAAATCGGGTCAGCATTATAAACAATGCTAGTGTGAGTAGCCCTAAAATATAATATATACTTTTACATATATTTACACACTAAATAAGGCAGTTAGTTCCTCCACCGAGGCGCCTTAACCTCCAACGAATAACACAACACCCTTAAGTACAATAATTAAGACAGGTAGTTCATCCACTGAGACGCTTTAGCTTCCCAACAATAATACAAAGGCATTTAGTTCCTCCATCGAGGCGCCTTAGGTTCTAACTAAACTATTAACCAGCCAAACATATTCTATACTTACCGCATTTCATGCTCAATTACAGAGTGGGTCGTCTCTGCACAAGTAATTAGGTTTACCCACCCTTCTACAAAACCATATACAATCATATATTTAAAGATATATCATTAACCAACGTATTACCATAATTATATTATTTAAGGCTTTCTTTGCGTGTCCTTAAAACCACGTCGTATTTATGTCTTACCTAGTTTCTCTGACTACCACAATTGCTACCCAACGCCGAACATGTACATCCACATGCCTCCCCTCACATAATGAACCACTCCGTACATAGCTACCATGAGCAGGATGTCGCACACCAGGTAACCCTCACAGGAAAGCCATTATGTAAGTACTACCACTATTCGGCATAAAATATCGCGCGTCTCGTTCTAATTTTGCGAACGGAATAATCAAGCCACTATTCGGCTACGCTAGAAGGGCCATTCAGATTCACTAAAACGCCAGAAGGGTTAATCATATCACATACGCCCATCACAAGGGCCAAATCACATGAGTTGTGGTAGCTAGGTTCTAGGATTTTCGTTACGTAATTTATTCAAGTGTCATACATTTATATCTCATAATAATTCTTATTCTATCTCATGTCAGTATACTTAATTGTACTGAAGCTCAACGTTTCTCGTTATAATACAATCCACATTATCACATGTCAATACTATTTATTGTACGATATCCAAGCATCTCTATATCAAATCTCAAAACTTAATATTTCACGTGCCAATCATATATTGCACTACCTCATATGAAATATATCAAGCCTTCATAAATAATACAATTCATTTAAGTAGCAACTCATAATAGTAATCAATCATATAATGTATCCGTTCAATATATTTATGTGACACCATCAAAGGCACACATTATTTCCATTTGTGCACAATATAAATAGTATATAAATAACCAAAATATATGTTCATTTTACCAATGTCAAAATGAAACGACTTTAAAAAGAAAGAATAACTCAAGTCAAAATATCACGCATAATTATTCGAGTCCAAATCATAAGTCAAGTCAAACTGATCAACCGTCAATGCATTTACTAAAGTCAATGAATTGAAGTCCAGATATAGTGTAATTCTCATAGAAACGTATATATCTAAGTCTTATAAGAATTCCCTCTTATTTATTACGCAATATTTTATATGCTTTACACACTACTCACGTCAAATCTCAATTAGATAATGACAAACTAATTTATACATGCTTCCATAATATTTTAGCATTTGCTTTGTCCATACAATTTACAACATAAAACGTAGCACAATTAAACAGTCCACCGTCCACAATCAAAGCCCAAAAATCTAAATATTTAAAGACCTCATTTGGATCTATATTAAGTTATATGAACCGGCCCCAAAACAAACTTAGAAATTGGCCCAAAGAATACATGAAATTTTGTCCCAAAGACTAAACTGAAAAGGCCCAAACAACAAACTTATTTCGGCACAACCAAACAAAATAGAACTGGCCCAACCAAACCAAATAGAATCGGTCCCAAAAAACTAAACCAAACTGGTCCAAACTCAAAAGAAACTTGGCCCAAAACAACTTAAACTAATGTGGACCGGCCCAAGACTTAAACTAAAACTGGTCCAAAACTTAACTAAACTGGTTCGGCCCAACAACTAAAACTAAAGCCAAAAACTGAAACCGGCCCAAACCAAATAGATTCTGGCCCAAGGCCCAACTAGCCAAACGATGCGTCTCTCCTCACCGCCACTCTCCTCCTCCACCACCCACCACTGACCACCCACCGACACTCCAACTAACCGAAACCACTCAGGAGGAAAAACCCAACCAAAAGACACCGAAAATTGGAAGTGAGATTGCATTCGCGATCTCTGGTCACCCAAACCAAGGTGCACCAATCGATCCAAACTATCGATTCTTCTCCTCCTCTACTCACTTCCTTATTCCACCGGTTTTATCCCTCATGAAAAACCCTACCACTTAATACACACAAAAAATCGATTCATTACTTCGATCCCCCTTCATCAAATCTAGATCTGGTTTCGTGCCGCCATTAACGCCGGACTCAAAGCTTCAATCCGCCCTACCATGGACCAAAATATCGACGATATATCGCCGATATATATCGGTATTTTAGTACACCGATATCGATATTTCCGATATATATCCACCGAATACATAACTCTTTTTTTTCCGATATATATCGGAATTTCCGATATGAAACTTTATATCGCCGATATAATCGATATTTCCGATATAATCGATATATATCGGTTGACATTTTGACCATTTTAAAATATAAATCTGATATTTCCAATATATTTCCGATATTATATTTCCGATATATCCGATATTTTCGATATTTTAAATAGTTTGGACTGGTTACCAAAAAAATAGATATATCCGAAATATCCGATATATCCGATATATATCGGTTTTTGGGTACACCGATATATTCATCGATATCGATATTTTCGGCCTTGCGCCTACTATCCAGCCCCCAATCAACCCTCAACCATAGTTCGTGATTCCGAACGAAACTTCGGAATTCCGCCCGAAATTTTGGTTTTTTTAAAAAAAACCATAATTCCGAATATAGGGTTGAAATATCCGAAATTCCGAGTGTAATAGTGGTCAAAATTTAATGAATTTCGGTTTTTGGATTTGTCGAATTCCGAAATTTCGAACTATGCCCTCAACAACCAATAACCAACCAATAACCAACATCACAACAAAAAAAGGAGTTCAAATCATAATCCGGACAATTTCTTGCGACGCCATTACCGGCCTTTCAAGCTCCAACAGCCCACCCAATTTCAATCCCAACGTCCAACCAACACACCACATACAAAACATAATAAAAGTTCAAACAGTATATAGGGACGACTTCTCTGTCTCACATTTTATCAATAGCTCTGGACAAGTTTTCCGGAGACAGAGTTGGTTCTTCAAACAATAATCAATATGGTAAACATAGTTAACCCGAAATAACATCTACTATCTATATACTAAAGCAGAGACCTCTAATAGAGGATTTTCTCTCTCCTATGTGGCACTCTAATATGAGAGTTAGTTTTTTTTTTTTCTTATGTGAAACTCTAATATAAAAGATAATTTTTTCTAATAGCCTACAATCCCACGTACATAGAATCTCTTTGAAGAGTTTGAGTGTATTTCTAATTCTTATATTTGGAGACTTAGAGTGTATTACAATTTCTTACATATTTGATCAGATAAACAAAATTGCTAAAAAATAGGTGATTTATAAAAGGTAATTTCCTATTACGAATCAAATATTTTTAGTGTTCCAATTCTTATATATTTGATCAAATAAAAAAATTGCTAAAAATATGTGATTTGTAAAACTAATTTCCTATTACAAATCATACAATTTTAATAAGCACCGACTTATTTCAATATATCCTTAACACTTTTTACATAGTTAAAAACAATTATACAAAAAATAACATCACAAAATATATAATGGAATTTTTTTTTAAAAAAAATAACGACAAAACAATAATGACAAATATTTTAAAAAATATATAATATCTTGAATGAAACTAACGTAAAAAACAATTAATGGGAACCGAAAAACGGATGCAAATGCATCAAACTATAACCTCAAATAATATTTAACGTAAAATCCGACCTGGATGCAAATGCAAGTATTAAATTAATCTAACCTTAAAGAATAATTAATGAAAAATCAAAACTTTGATACAAATACATCAAACTAACATAAAAAAATAATTGTCGGAAAATCGAAACTGGATGCAAATCGTTGAGCTAACCCTCAAAGATTAAATTAATGGAAAATCGAAACCGGATGATCTCCATTTGAACTAACTCAAAAGAAAAATTAATTATAAATTAAAACATGATGCAAATGTGTGGAACTAATCTTAAAATTAATTAACCGGAAATCGAAAATCGGAAACTAGATGCAAATTCAATTTTATCAAATAATAAACGAAATCGAAAACTAGATGAAAATACATTAAACTAATCTCACAAAATAATTAATTAATGGAAATTAAAAACCGATGTAAATGCATTGAACCGACCTCAAAAACAATTAATGAAATTGAAAATTAGATGCAAATGTATTGAACTAATCGAAAAAGAATAATTAACGAGAAATCGAACCTGGATGCAACTACATTGGCGATCTCAAAAAATAAATAACTGGGAATTGGAATTGGATGCAACTACATTGAACTAACCTCAAAATATAAATAATGAAAAATCATAAAACTACTACGCAAATACATTGAACTAACCCTCAAAACATAGTTGGGTTATATTGTGGTAATATTTCGATAAGTATAGTTTTGCATTTAAAATGGTGTTTATCTTATCTCTTTCAGATGATTGGGAACTCCTTGCTATTCAAGTAAAGCTTCAATTTATATGAACTTCACCTTATTATGCAATCTCACAAAAAACTTCAATCAAACTTCATTATTAAACAACAAAATGAAGTTGAAGGATTTTATCAAATCTGAGTTATTTTTTTTTTAATGGAGAGTGAGGTTTTCATGTTATAAGAAATTTGGTTGAGTGATTAATATAATATTAATATATAATAGTTATGCATATTTACAAATATTTTTGAATAATTAATATAACAACACCCGCTCATAGATAATCTTTGAATATTCCACATAGTGAGTCATGCATAATTTAAATAATAATTAATGGAAAATCGAGGGCCGGATAATCTTCGATGATCCCACATAAGAAATCAAGCATAATTTACTTTATATGTCATGTTTGCGAGGACACTCTGGATGAATCGATAGAAGTTGGTATTACACCACATTGGATAATTAAAAGAAAAATCGAAACTGGATTTAAATACATAATAGAGCTCAAAAGAGTAATTAACAAAAAATCGAAAATTTTATGCAAATCAATAAACTAAACTTAAAAAGTAATTAACTAAAAATCGGGCTTCCTGCAATTGCATTAAACTAACGTCGGATAATAACTAATGGGAAATTAGAAATTGGATGAAAATCCGCGAAAAATAATTAACGAAAATCTAAAGCGGTATGCAAATACATCAAACAAACCTCATATAATAATTAATGGAAAATCGAAAACCTGGATCAAATACATTGAACTAACCTCATAGAATAATTGGTGGAAAATCGAAACTAAATGCAAATACATTGAAATAATCTCGAAAGAATAATTAATCTGAAATCGAAACCTGGATATAATTGCGTCGAACTAACCTCAAAGCATAAATAATCGAAAACTAAATCAAATCGTTGAACTAACTTTAAAGAGTTATTAACACGAAATCGGCGAATCCAAATGCAACGAACTAATATCAAAGACTAATTAATTAAACATTGAAAAATGGATAAAACCTGCGTTGAACTAATCTAAATGAATAATTAATGGGAAATTATATTATAAATTTGATGTAATCTGCGTTGAACTAACCTTAAGAAATAATTAACGAAAATCGAAACTTGATGCAAATGCATTGAACTAACTTTAAAGAAAAATTAACACAAAATCGAAAATTGGATGCAACCGCATTGAACTAACCTCAAAGAATAATTAACGGAAAACTAAAAAAGCTGGATGCAATCCATTAAACTAAAATCGAGATTAATTAACGAAAATCGAAATTGGATGCAAATGCATTGAAATAGCCTAAAAAAATAGTTAACTTTCGGATGTAACATCATTTTAAATGTCTCCGTTTTTAGCCTTCACATGAGTAATTAGGAACCAAAAAGCGAAAGTGAGTTTATAAAAACAGACTTTCTTATATGTATGCAAACCGTATAGAAATTGTAAACTATCGAACTAACCTAGAAAAACAATTAATGGGAAATCGAACCTGGATGCAAATGTATTGAACTAATCTCAAAAGAGTAATTAATGGGAGATTGGAACACGGATGCAAATGCAATGAACTAATCTCAAATACTAATTAACGAAACATCAAAATTGGATGCAACTTTCTTGAATTAACCTTAATGAATAACTAACGGAAATCATAAAGTGGATGTAATTTTGGCAACTAACCTCGAATAATAATTAACGAAAATGGAACTTGATCTGTTGCGTTGAACTAACCTCAAAGAATAATTAATGAGAATTTGGAAACTAGATGCAACGTCTTCACATTAAACTAACCTCGAAAAATAATTAATGAAAAATCGGAAACTTAATGCAAATACATTGAACTAATAACCCTAAAACATATTTGTATTATATGTAGGGGAATAAATGTCTCGACAAATATAGTTTTACATTTTAAGTAGTGTTTATCATAATTCTTTTATTGTGATTGGGAATGTTTTCTTTATTCAAGTAAAACTCATATTATCTTCGCCACCATAATTCTCATGAAAACTTCAATCAAACTTCTATTGTTATACCTAATAATAAAAAGAAGTTCGGTAAGTTTTATCGAGGTTTGATGCTTCCTTTTTATAAAGCTATGCATAGTGGTGCAAAGAAATTTAAATGAGTAATTAATATAATTTTTATATCTCATAATGCATAGTTCTTAATATTTTTTTAATAATTTAATATAACGGCACCGATTAAGTAAAACACGTTCATATGACAAATCTGTTCAAGTGAGAGTAGTGTATTATTTGAGGATATGGAAACAATCAATCTGTTTTAGTGATTTGTACACATTAGTACGTAAAAATTGGCGGTGATGATTTCTTGCTAAATCACAATAAATATAATAAAACTATTATACAAGCTAGATCGAAGTTTAAGATAATTCTATTTGAAAATTACGGATTAATATCTTAAACCACAAAGTGAAGAGGCTATTTCAATTTGATCCCTTAGTTTCCAAATACTTATGCACCATAATCAATCCCATTAACGTATTTAGGTTTATTTTTAATAAAAATATATTGTGATTCAAAAATTTGTCGCTAAATCACCATAAATCTAAAAAAACTATTATACAAATTTAGATCGAGTTTAAGATAATTCTATTTGAAAATTCTTGATTAATATCCTAAACCACAAAGTGAAAAGGTTATCTCAATTTGATCTCTTAGTTTCCAAGTACTTATGCACCATTATCAATTTTCATTAATGTATTTCGGTTTATTTTCAATAAAAATATATTCGATTCAAAAATTTGCCGCTAAATCACCATAAATCTAAAAAAAAAAAAATTATACAAGCTAGATCGAGTTTAAGATAATTATATTTGAAAATTATGGATTAATATCATAAACCACAAACCAAGAGGCTATCTCAATTTGATCCCTTAGTTTCCAAGTATTTATGCACCATAATCAATCTGCTTTCATTAACTTATTTCAGGTTTATTTTCAATAAAAATATATTCTTATTCAAAATTTGTGTAAAGCATTTTGTGAAAACCTTTTCAAAGACACAAAAATATTTAATAGATCGGTATGCCCGTCCAAAATCTAGTGTCGTACTAAAACAGAACCATAACACACCAAAACAGAATCCTAATACAGTATGTGAACAGAAAAGAAATCGACGGTAACAAGAATTTTATAAAATAAAAATTCATAAAATATCTACTCACCTGTATTAAAAACTCTACGAATCCCTCATCGTCCGAATTGTTGCGCTCCAAATCTCTAGCAAGCGAGCCGCCTCCATTTTATTTTATTTTTTTATCTAAAAACCCTATTCTCTGGAAAAATATGAATATATACCTGGAAAACCTAAGCCCAACACAGACTCGGGCCCAGAAATCAGGCTGACATATCCCAAATCCAATCCAACAAATTTTAAATAAATAAATACATATTACAAATACGGGCGTTACATTAGTGCTAGTCGTCAATACTTACAACTATATCTCAACGTTTATCCTTTGTATATGAGTGAAATTCCAGCATGCACTTTCTATTGGTCACCCTCCCCCTACCTAAACAGACGATTCTGCAATTAGCATTTTCATCAATTAAAAGGTCTACCTTACATGAAAGAATTCAGTAAATGTTTCTCCATGTTGGTTTGAGGTTTAGCAAACTTAATCATTGAGAGTATTCTTCGCAACCACAATATTGAGAATGAAATCGGACACAGAGTGTTGAAATAACTGTTCTGGACATGGAATGCAATGAGGATAGTTTTTATCATGTTTTTACTGAGATATTGGCCAAAAATGACACCTTAGTGTAAATCCACGACATGATAAGGAACCAATAAGATGAATAAAGAGAAAATATATACATTCCAAAAGGTCATAATTGATAACTTATCCCTTAGTAGGTAGTTGGGAATCAAACAATGTAGTATCAGTAAAAACAAGGAATGCCCCATACGCATAAAGATGATTCACAGAAAAAAGAAAAGAAAAGTTTGTTGGGCTTCATACCTTCAAGTTACATGCGTTGCAGATCACATTCCAATCAATGAGATGCTACATTGATAGTCCCGGCCAATGTAGTAGTACCTCTTAAGAAAAAGAAAAAAAATAATAATATAAGAATTACAAAAGTCTGCATACCCTACCATTTGGAGTAACCATAGGATTAGTGCTAAACTTCTTAAACTGTAAGTGTAAGCACTCCATTATATTTGGCGCTAGACATACTTACTACAACCAAACCCACACCTGGTTTAACAGAATGGATGAAAAGAGGCATGCATGAACTCGATGAGTACCCAAAACAAAGTATTTAACACTAAATCGAGTGCACTAAATAAATAAACTTTAAAGGTTCTCTTGGTAAGAATTACATGAACTTGATCGCCAATGGTTACCTTATTAACTACGTACCAATGCAATATCAAGGTAATATAGAAAGCTCTAATTAAAGTGACTCTTGAGTTTGACGAATGGTCACACTTAGAATTCTTTTAATGTATGTATCTATATAATTTAGTTATATATGAGCTAGTTAATCAATTGAAATCAAAGGTCAAAATAGAAATTATGCTTCATGAATCAGATATTGGTTTAATATAGCACATAACTTTTCTTATGCGCATATCGATTAAACCAATCAATCTGGTCTTATATATGTTTCATTTTGTGCAAAGTAATGACTTGTTAACACGAACAAATATTGCAATATACAAATATTTAGATCAAAACAGAGCCAAAAGGATATTTAAGAATTATTATACCAACAATTTTTGTGATGTTTAGACCAAAAGAGAAAACGGATATTATAAATTTATGTTTAAAATAAGGAGATTATAACTTTTGTAGAAGTATGACAGTAGCTAATGTACATAAAAAGTAAAATTAAAAATGATAATGCAAAGGGCTATGATCAAAATTTTGCCAAAGAGAGTCTTCCACAACTATGCTAAGCTAGTACCCTCTCCTATTATAACTTGATTATCAAACAACTTCAAAAACTTAATTAAAAGGGAACAAATCCAGCATCAATAAGAACATTTAGAACAATATTGAACACCCTCTAGATTCTTAAATTCTTTCACCTCTTGTGTTGCCTGGTAATGTGGTGGTTTCCACGTATTTACATTCACTGTGGTCGCTCCAGTAGCAGTTGGATTCTGATCCTTTACTCTCTTTCTATGTTAATTTAACTTTACAAACATAATAGCACAGCCATGTTCGGGTTTTGGGTGTTTCAAATCTGTGTCCCACACCAGATACCGGTCTGGATACTGACACTCGGACCGTTCCATAACAATAAATTCACTTGCCTAACTACTGGAATCACGAATAAGATGAAGCATCAACTTATGCAACATTGCAGCTATAGAGAAACAGGTCACATCCCAAGCATAATTGTCTAATGGGATCACTTGTCTAATACAGGCATGCTGTTATATACCTGATCATAAATGATTAGAAACCAATAGGGTCATGGCTTTCTTAATGTACCTATCTTATCTTCTTGTCCTAATTTGTCTAGATATAATGAAAGCATAACTGAACCATTTTGGAGGGGAAGCAAGGTTGGTTTTTTATTCTACATGATTTATCATGAATACATGAATATAAACGGGAAAGAATAGTTATGCACGCGTGATATTTCATTTATTGGTACAACTGATTTTGATTATCTAGCCCCTAAACCCTTAAGCCCAACCCCCTTCCCCTACCTCCTTGAATGTGCGAATTGAACCCAAGATTTTTGTGCCCAACCCTCCAAGTCTAAAGGAGACCTTAATCAGATAGTGAAGATAGAAATACAACAACAATGATTATAGCACAGTGATGTTTAAACAAAACAACTATAGGGAGGTCTCTTGGGATGGGAGAGACCAAAACATATGTCTTGGTCTACGTCCGTGTCTTTCCCCAAATCTCCATCTTCCACACTCAATTCCGCATCTTACCAACTGAAACCTTCATCTTCCATCCTCAAATTTCCATATTCTCTATTCCCTTCTTCTAGATTTTGTGTGGTTCTGGTCCTATTCCTCGAATTTATAGTCAGTATATCTCGCGGTATTCTAGTATATATATACCACCAAAGGCATGTTATAGGTTAACTATCTATTTCAAACTCTTGCCTGCTCTCTTCAAGATACTCTTGGAGCAAATGATTTCACTTGAAATGAATTGCAGAAGACCCACTTGTCAAATTTCAAGTATAATAGACATACCAAAAAGATCTACTATATAAAAGACGTACTCTTGGGCTTTATGGCAGGATGATCTTATGATGGTATTCAACCACGATGGATATAGAAACCTATAATGTGACATTAGTTTCTCACTTTTAGCGCTCTTTTAACAACCAATTCTATTTAATTATAAGGTTATTAACATTACATTACATATATTGAGGCTAAGCTATGCTGTAATCACTCATTCACACGTCTAAAGAACGCTAAACACATACAGATTAACTCTTTTAGAATGACTATATAAAAAATTGATGTATCTATATCAAAGGTTTGAGTACTCCTTTGAACGTGCAATGTTCAAGCTAGCTTTTCAAGCTCAACCTACCATAATTAAATAGAACAACCTATCTAATTATCAACAATTATCAAATTACCAAATAGAACAATTTTCTGTTATTCCCTTAAGTTTATGGATTTACATCATGGAATACCATAGGTACACATACACAACACTATTTTTAGAAATCAGAAAATTACCTTTCAATTTTTTTACATTGATCATGAGTGAAGAGGTTTCAAGTCATAGCTTCCCTCGCCATCAACGTGCATATAAATGTAATTGACCATCTGCTGAAAGATTTAATCAAGTAGTGAATAAAAGGAATGAAACAACTTCATGCATTCAAGTAATAGCTTAGGCTCGGTATTATTTTAACATACGAAATTTAAAAATTATAAAAGAACCAAAATATATATTCTCCACTAAAAACTGCATAGTTCAAAAGGCACCCTAACCTAGATACAAAAATTTCATTATTGTCGTCCAAATATGTAACAGGGAAGCTAATCTTGTCCTAAGTCTAAAAAATGTCTTCGTATTCAATTAAGAGCATTATCTATAGTTCTAGCTAGCTATGCATTACATGAATTATTGTTCACTCACATCAGAAGCATTGGAGATTCGCACCTTCAATGCGTTCCATTTGAGAAACTTCAGCTTGGAACTCAAACTTCTTTGCGCTTCCTCAAAATTGACTCTGCTCACCATCAATATCTAGTTTAGGTGGTTTCAGGAGGTCTCATTATCACGTACTCCAATGACCGATCCTGAAAAGCTAACTTTATTCTTCTAAAGGATTATAATAGTAATAGTAGACAACAGTTGACAATAAACCCTTGACTTCCATGTACTAAGAGTCATAGTTTTCTAGTGTGTTGTCCTTTACTGCAAAAGTTTCTATTGGGGTTAATTAAGGTTTCTCATGATAACACCACCCTAAGTGGCTTAAGAAAAAGAAAAAAAATAATAATATAAGAATTACAAAAGTCTGCATACCCTACCATTTGGAATAACCATAGGATTAGTGCTAAACTTCTTAAACTGTAAGTGTAAGCACTCCATTATATTTGGCGCTAGACATACTTACTACAACCAAACCCACACCTGGTTTAACGGAATGGATGAAAAGAGGCATGCATGAACTCAATGAGTACCCAAAACAAAGTATTTAATACTAAATCGAGTGCGCTAAATAAATAAACTTTAAAGGTTCTCTTGGTAAGAATTACATGAACTTGATCGCCAATGGTTACCTTATTAACTACGTACCAATGCTATATCAAGGCAATATAGAAAACTCTAATTAAAGTGACTCTTGAGTTTGACAAATGGTCACACTTAGAATTCTTTCAATGTATGCATCTATATAATTTAGTTATATATGAGCTAGTTAATCAATTGAACCAAAGGTCAAAACAGAAATTATGCTTCATGAATCATATATTGGTTTAATGTAGCACATGACTTTTCTTATGCGTATATCGATTAAACCAATCAATCTGGTCTTATATATGTTTCATTTTGTGCAAAGTAATGACTTGTTAACACCAACAAATATTGCAATTTACAAATATTTAGACCAAAACAGAGCAAAAAAAAAATAGGATATTTAAGAATTATTATACCAACAATTTTTGTGATGTTTAAACCAAAAGAGAAAACGGATATTATAACTTTATTTAAAATAAAGAGATTAGAGAGGGAGAGGATTTTACCTATGAACCAATGTTTTTTGTTTCTTAGATCAGCAAAGAACCTTCCTTTTAAACCTTATTCCAAAATATAACGATAACACCGCTAGCTATATAACAATTTCCTTACAACACATGTGCTATTCGAGATCGCAAGATACAGGTAATGTAGCCGATTCGATTTGGATAGAAAGGATTCAGAAGGAGACATGAGAGGGAAAGAAGAATTGTGGTGAAAGGGTTTTTTGTTTCTCGTTTTTCTCTTAGCTAGCAGTGGCTAGTAACCATTTCTGTTTTGTTAGTGAATTGACAAAAGGTTGTTTTGTTAAAATTTCCACCTTTTTATTGTTTATCAAGCTAGTTTTTTTTTTTTTTTTTAAAGGTTTTTTGGGTGGGGTTTTGAGTTTTGAAGCAAGGTTTATTTCTCTTTTTCTTTTATTTCGGATTGTTACGCGAACAGTTCCCAAAATTGGGCGTGAGTTTGTTTTTTTTTTGCCGAATCTTTGTAAAAGCTGAGGTGTTCATATAAAAGAAAAAAGGGGGTTGACGTATTTCACTGGGAGCATTCTCCACTGTTCAGTATTAATGGTCTTTGATTAGATCACTACTCGTTTTTTAAGGTGTACTCCTGGATTCTTGTTAATTAAGGGCTCATACGATGACTTGGCCCAATCTAATTTTGTTTTTCTTTTAAATGGATCCATCTCATTCTGACATGAATGCCATAATGCCATTTCAAGTCCACATAATCATTTACTGTAGATGCATAATGGACAGGTCCCTACTTTGTGGCATTTGCACTAAAAATAAGTTATATGCATTTAATAGTAGAAATTTTATTTTAACTATAATAATAATATTTCGTTTTAGTTGTGCTTTCTTTTAAAAAAATTTATAACTTAGTACTTGGAACAGGAACTAACTCATTGTAACACTCTTTTTTTCAGTTCAAAACTACTTTGTTTTAGCTCAAGTTATAAACGAAAATTTATTATTATTTTATTTGGTGATTTACAAAATTCCTTTTTTTTTTTTCATTCCAGAAAGCCTTTAGTGGATTTGCCTCGTTTCCTAGCATAATCACCAAGTTGCAAGGAAGTGGAATTGGGGTAGGAAAACCAACTTCATACTTAATCTAGATAATAATTGTGTGTAATACTAAAAGTAACATTTGCAAATACCCATCACTAAATTAAAGCTTAAAAGACTGCTTGTTTCAGATGTAACATTGTAACCCCTACAAGAATCAAAATAAGAACAGAGAAAGGTAAGGGAAGAACGAAAAAGAGAGATAGTACAACTAAATAGTGAATCAAAAAACACTATAACCCATTTGATTCCTACTTTCCACTTCCAACTAATATTATAAGATACATGGCGTACATACTATACGAAGAAAAATAAGAAAACAATGGAAGTATGGAATATTTTATTTTGGTAAATAATAACAGTCTAAGCTACTTTCCATTCGTGGGCATCCTATAGACAAATTAATTATAGGCTCATGTACGGCTAAATAAGTTTTATAAAACACATACCTGAATGGCGTGATCCAAAGCAACCACTCAAATTAAATGCATACCCCTTTCGTCGTTGTACATCAACTCCAAGGTAGGAACATGTCCAAAATGAAGACAAAAAAAATTAGGACGAATAGCTAAAGTACACTTTTCTCCTATACCAAACTATCAATATTTGGTGCATTTCAACCGTGGGTGACTGCTTATATTGTGCGGGAAATCATAATTAATTAGAATAAATAATTAGTGTTATCACCCACGATTGGAAGGAATTAACAGATGGAGATTGCCTTCTAAGTTCCTCAACAATGGGGATTACATTATTATTCAGAACATGTAAAAAAATTCTTTAAAACTTCCACACTTAAAACATTGATGAAGTTAACAGTAATATTACTCGGTCAACTTCATGTATTGTGTAAAAATGTGTTATACACCTATATGTAGTTTGAATGAAGGCAACGATTATACGCTAAGGGTTGATATGCTATATGACTACATTTTACACTTCAGCACCACATAAGCTTATGTTAGGAAACCTATATATGTCCACAAACATATCTTGTAACAGAAACACACCGGGCCGAAGGCAAAACGTCCAAGAATGTTGATGGCCAGAATTGATAGAAATAAAAGTTCATGCCAAAGTGATAAAACGTGCAAATTTCATGATACTAAGCATCAATTTATTTCGTATTATTTAGGGTATAAGCAAGAAAACCATTCCTACTAAAATCCTCCACCATCTTAATTAAATACACTTGAACGATCTCCTAGCAGCAACTATATAATACTATAGGTAACAGTTCAATCTATGCTGCAAAAGCCTAACCACAGTTGATAACATTGTCTCCCTCAAGGTCCTCTCCATTCTGCACAGAAATACACCGAAAAGGAAGGACACAACTGGAAGGCTCAGGGTAAAGCTCTGAGTATACTCTAAGACAATTAATGCTCTTAAAACGGAGACAGCCTAAATGATTAATCCTTTTCCTGACTCTAAGCTTCTGATGACAAAATCTATTGATCATAAGTAAAATATGTACAATTGGAATATGACCATCGGTTTGTATTTTCTTCTGAAAAAAGATGGAAACTAATGACGCCTTCTAACAGGTATTACATCTAATTGTGTGAAAACCATAATCCTTAGGCCACATAATCAATATTAGAGCTACATAAAATCCTTATATGACCTACTTGGCGACTCAATAAAAAAATAAAAATAAAAATACTGACCTTGGAAGTATCAAGAAGAACTACGTCACAGAGAAAAGGTCAACAATGCTATTATCAATCAACAGAAAATAGGTAAAACATGTGTAACACGATGTACATAGCAAGAATTAAAAAGCAAAATCATACTTGGTCATTCCTCATTTGTCCCATAGGAGGATTGAAATTTTGTTGCTCTCCTCCTTGCATGCCATCCCTCTGGTGATACTGGATCTAATCTGGTCACTGGAAGAAAAAGCCTGCCTTCGATTGGACGAAAGAAATGGAAATGAAGACGGGGAGTCAGAAGGGAGCTGATTCAATGGGATCTCCTCTTCCTATTCCTTTCTCTTCTATTACTGCTAGTAATCAATCATAAAGAAGCAGTTGCAGATCAAGCAGAAAAGGTTGCCGCAAGTTCCCTCTCTTCGAAGGCGAGATGCGCGCGATAACTGCACCATTCATGATCAATCCTTGTATCCAGAGATAGATGAGCGAAAGATGGACGAAAATCCTTGAAAGTTGAACTAATTCTTATCGCAAGCTGGTTTACCTCTATTGCTTTCGGTATTTTCTTTAGAAACTTGCTTACTGGTCTTACCACAACCAAAAGGCAAGAAGACTATCTTACGATCTGACCATAGGTTCAGCTTCTATCGTTGCTAGATACCAAGGAGCTCAATGAAGGAAAAGCCCCTACTTCCGTAAAAAGGAAATCGATAATCCGACATCACTACGTGCTGTAGACTAATAGATTCATATTGCCACACTCATCTTGACCCCCACCCAAGGAAGAGAAGAATGGAGAGTTTTGAGGTTTCCGTTTTGGTTTGAAGAAAGTGTATTTTTTTTGGGTATAAGATAAATTATTGCAATAGTTTGATTTACTTGATGATGATGAATGGAGGGCTTGAAGGGATGACTTAGTTTAATTTTGGAAGAAGAACAAGAGAGAGGGTTTGAAAAGATGAATTTTTTTTTTTTAGAATTGTTAACAATTGAAAATAGAGTATGGAAAAAGGGGTTTTGAAAACCGAACCGGTAATTGAACCGATTTTTTGTTAAAATGGTTCAACCAGGTTCAATCATGGTTCGAATTTAGTTTTTTAATAATTATAATAATAAAATGAATAAATACATTTTTTTTTTATTAATTAGTATTATATATTAAAATAAATTTCTTATACAAAAAATACATGATCTTGTTTAGGTGTTAGGTTCAACTCCCCATTATTAAATTTTTTCAAAAAAAAAAAAAAAAAAAAAAAAATTATATAAAAAACCGGTTTAGAACTGAACCGGTTCGCCGTTCAAAACCACGGTTTAAGTTTAGACCGGGTCCATAAACTCAAGTTTTAACTGAACCGAACCGAAAATTTAAAAATTCTCGGACCCCGGTTCAACTCCGGTTTTCTAAACACTGGGAAAAAGGTTTTTGTTTTTTATCTATTTTTGGGTTATTTGGCGGATCCGGTAAACTTACTTTTTTTTATGAAATTATTACAAAATCGAAAATTTACCGGTTACCGGTTCCGGTCCGGTTTTCAAACACCGGAAAAGGGGTTTTGTTTTTTATCTATTTTCGAATTTTAACAATTGAAATCGCTACATTTTTTTTTATGCCGATAGCTAATGACTCAAAAACCTAAAGTCTAACTTGAATAAATAATATATGTATATTGATAAAACCTAAAGTCTACTTGAATAATTCATTTGATAGCTTATAATAATATATGTATACTTTGTTTGAAGGGTTTATACTTTTCTAATTTTTTTTTGAAAGGTTTGTTATTATTGTTCATGTTGCAATAAGTTGTCAGGTTGCCGATGAAAGAGTATGGGACCTAGCAACATCTTCTGGCGAATTGATAGCATGCCAAATTCACCTTCTAATGCTGCTTAGCCTAATTGCACCACTCGATATATTCAGATGTCCCTGGTGCGCTGGTAAAAGTGTAGGAGCTAGTTGAATCAAGGTACTTCATTCCCTCTCTAGATGTTGGAGGAAGTCGAGATGTTCAGGTCCCAATTGTGAGTAGTGACTACCGTGTACAATCCTTGAGGTTAATTTGACAAAACTAAGTAGCAATGATCGGCGACTCACTGATGTGTTCTATGTTATTTGATTGTATTTGCTCAAACAACAATTGATCCAGCCACTTCTCTGGTCCCATTCTCACACAAACAATCATTTCCAAACCTGATGAAATCCAGAATGCCTTAGAGATGTTTAGACTCTATCCACGTGCAATTCTCAATGTGTAGATATTATCACTACATGCAATTCTCAATTTAAAAGAACATGCCTCATGGTCGAAAACATGCACAACATCCAGTTTGATTGCTCTGCTCCATATCCATATCCATATTCTATGTTGAAACAGAAGTAACAACAAATAACACCGATCTCAAATGAATCCAAGAAGATGATGACGCCACCGAATAAGAAGAAGATAAATTTGAAGTCTGAGTTCTAATATCATAAAACAAAAATGAAATTCGGTATAGAGGGATTTGAGAGATGTTGCCACCAATAATATTATTTTAAAATATAAATTAGAAGTCTTTCATCTTTCAAGATTAATTTGAACTGCTACACACGACAGCGCGCATTTACAGTTTTTGCATACTTATGGCGCATTAATCCTGCTTATTGTCATAATCGTCTATCTATCAGTACAACTTTCAGACTTTTTAAAGAGAGAGGGAGAGAGAGAGTGAGTTTGGATTATTTGTTCTCTTTAGTAAATAAGACTATCTATGTCGGACTTTTGGTAATGAATCCCGTTTGAAATTCTATCTTTATATTTTTTTTTTAGAGACATCTGCCATTAGAAGAAAGTCATGATACAATTGGAATTTGTGCTAGCTATAATTAGCACCTTATGGGTGTACAATTCAAACAATAATGTTCTTCAAGAAACATAGTAAAATCATGAGAAAACAAATGTATTAGTGGTTTAGTTTGCTCCAAAACTTCATACGAACAATGTGTATGAAAAAGACTTGATATTTTGTTGCATTGGGCCTTCTTGGTTGGTTGGATAGAATAAGCTTGAACTTTAGACATTGTAAGTACTATTGAAACTCCCATTTGGTGGGTGTTTTGAGATTGATTCAATTCTTTTGCATCAAGCTTCTGTTTTTCTGTCAATGTATTGCTTTGCTGATCAACAAAAATAAACATATTGGAGTACTGGAAAATTAAATTAGGGTATAATAATGGTTGCCCTGCACCACAATGGAAGTGGGCGCTTACTTTGAACTGTTTTTTATTGTCATCCAGCGAATTAATCTTCACGGGATGAGATGGGATTGGAAGGGAGAGGAAGATTAAGTGTTGTTTGGGTTTTGGAAAGAGGTGTGGTGGGTTTTCTGTTAGATTTTATTTCTCTGCAGCAGTGGTTATAACAATTTAAGCAATAAAAGAGGCTTACCAATCAAAAAAAAAAAAATTGAAGCATATTGCAATGCTGCAATCACAGCTTACAATGACATTTAGAAGAAATAACCAACAATCTAGATGCAAAACGTTGATTCCCCTACATTTAATTAATTGCTGAAGTTAAGTTCATACTAAAACTTCTCATTAGCACCAACAACATAAGCTAGGATGACATTGACAGAATAGAAGTGTCTACACTGAATTACAAACACCATCGGCATACATTAGGATATGTTACATCCACCAACTGAAACAGAGAAGTTGTTCCTGCAGAACGCATTAAGCAAGAAAAAGAATCTTAATCTTTGCCACCTGCAGAAGCTGAGAAGCAGAACGCCCAAACTGTACACCTCCCCAAACTGTGAACTTCATGAACCAAGAATTCTATTGCTTAAAGAAGTCGAACAATATCACAATAGGCTTAGTTAGCTCACTTTCTAGAAGACATTTGATTGAACTGTTTTTGAGTCTTTGAGGTGCTCCAAAACTATAGAATTTCATTAATAAAACATAACTGTGAGTTATCCATATTGTTTTATGCCCAAATAACATTCCTATCTCGTGGACCTTCATATCCTTATTTGGCTGACTAAACTGACTTCAGTGAAAATTAAAGAACAACCCAAGCAACTGGGTGTTAAAAAACAGGATCGAGTCATATTAATCTGGGAACAGTGACTAAACAGGCAAAACCTTTGGACAATCTCATCAACTTCTTTCTAAATTGCATATGGTCTTTTATATCATAATCTCTTCCACGGCAGCATTTGCAATCGATATTCATTTTCGACAAAAAGCCTGCATTCTCTAGCAAGTATGTAACAACGTCTAGTTCAATCTCACTTCGTTTGTATATATCCATTTCGACTTCCGTGAGGTGCTCCAATATATCTTCATCATAAAGTTCTTCCGGTTGCCCATGTCCTTCAATGTTATGCACTTTGTGTGTCAGATATCGTCCCTATCAACAGTTCATGAGTTAGATAATTATCTATAGGCACACATGTGTTCGACTCACGAATAAGTTGTTATGCTATAGTGGTACCTGTATACGAATGTGCAGAGATTGCAAGTTCGTTTTTGCTTCGTGGGATATCAAACTTCAAACATTTAAGACTACAACGCGGAGTAGCCATTGAATCTATTAGATACCGATCCTTGGAAATACTCTGAAAACAGATTCTAAGTGTTAGTGTAACTACTATAATGAGATCAACATACATCCATTTGATAAATTAGAAAGTCGCCGCAAAGGATACCCCATGTTTAAACATTGACATTTTATATAAACCATCGCAAGGATGGTGGTTAAGATATGGAAGTTGTGTCACCTGCATCCCATTGTGCTCCTTACATTTTGCAGAACACGGACACATTCAAAGAAAGAAGTGAAGTCAAAACCTGTTGGGTTTCCACCATCAAGAGCTACTTTGGAACTTTCAGGAATATTGGTAAATGGATTTTGACAGATGACCAAGTCAAAACCACCACAAATTAACTTCATTAACTTCAAGAAATCCACATCTTTCAACAAAAAAAAAGTAATAAGTGGTTGTAGAATAGATTGGCATACAAATGGAAAATGTCACATGACTAAGGGATGTAGACCCCCTTTTTGCGTGCAAATTTAAAAATCTAAACCACTTCATCAAGGATTAATCAGTAAAGATATATTTGGGTGACAATTTTATGGTCTGAGCCTTTTATTTTTATTTTTATTTTTTTTGCCCTTCCACAGATGAATACTTAATTCCCCCTTGTCCAAGGTCAGTACCATAAACACATTATTAAATCGTTGTTTTTCCCCTGATGTAAAATCTTAGCTAACGGGAAAAAAACCCCAACATAGAGAGCTTTCCATTGTTAAACAATATTTTTAATATTTCTTATATCTAAACTTACCAATTACTATCCAATTTTCAATAACCAAGCATGCTCCTAACTATAAAGTAAACTAAACCAAAGCTCAAACTATAACAACCTAGAAACAATTGAAAAACGAAAAGAAAAGGAGAAGCTTACTCCTTTTTTATGCCCGTTCATGAACTTTATAATTAGTAAAAAGAAGAAGAAGAAGAAGAATACCTCAAAGTGCACTCCTTGTCCAGAAACAGGTGAAGTTATAATAACCACACTTCCATTAGGCATCTCCACTTTCACCTTGCAAACTGTCTTCATTCTCACCCAAGTATTCTGCACTTGGCCGGTCTTTTTCTTTTCTCCGCCATTTTCAAACTTTGAGGAATAAACTTGAAAACCAAAACAAAAGGAAGCGAAGAATGAATCAGAACCTCCTTTTTAAAATAATAATATGTTTCTTTTGGAATAATGTGAGGGGTTTGATAAACAGTTAAGAGTGAGCGGGGAAAGTATTTGCGAAAAGGGAAAGCGTCTCTAAGAAGGAACCTTCAGTGGCACGTCAACCCACATTTTATATTTTATGGGACCGACCGTAACTCAATATGTGAGAGATAAAGAGATCATGACTAAAAATCAAATATAGAGTTAACTCACGTGAATCTAAAATTAAGACATCTTTACAACCTCCTACTAATATAAAACACCAAGACAGGGTGGTTGTTTATCTATAAATGTAACTTTTACATTTAAAGATCGAAATGTATTGTTAAAGGTATAGTTAAGTGACCTAACAACCCAACTAAAGAAGAAAAAAAACATATAGCAATAATAAACATGGAAAAAATAAAATGTTTGACAAAACCTAACACATACGCATTTATAATGTTGTCCATACCTATAAGCTGACCTTAGAGTAGATGTATGTCTATTGGTTTTAACGTGTCTTCCGTTGCTTTGCCAATGGCAACCAACTGCTGTTATCTACTCAATAAACATAGAAAATCAGTCACATATATGCCTTTGTATCTAACGTGATGACAACCAACTATTGTTATCTACTCAATGAATAATCAAAATCAATCCTATAAATATAGGCAAATGATAAATAAGACAAAACTATCAACAACCACTATGTCCAGTATTTGTGTGAACTATGGACCATTGACACACTCTCTAGTAAGTGCACAAAGGATGTCATAGCCCATTAACACTTTATTCACCTCTACACTATAAGGTATGGAGTTTGTCTTGGAAAGGAGACAGGTGGTTAGAATTAAAATTGCATTTAGTGGTGATCTGATGATCATGTAATTCGTGATAATGAGGATGGTGATGACGGACAATGTGCAAATCCATGTTGCGTTTTTAATATTGAACTTCATTAATAATAAAATAAAAATGGACTTATTTCTTCGCAGATTTGTTGGAAGTATTACTTCAAATCAATCTGATCAGAATATCACTCGAACCATGAAAGCACAAAATAAATTTTGGCTTGGTGGGAAATTGTGTTTTGGTCTCTGTGGTGCTTCTATGGTGCTCCTAGCCCTTCAAATGATTTCTCAACTCACAACCACTACTTTTACAACCCAGTAATACCGTCCAAATAAGTTGGGAAAGAGTACACTTATAAATACCCTTGACAAAATCTTAGACTAATGACGAATATAAACTTGAAATGTCCAAAAACTCAAAATGATCACTATATATACCCAATAGAACACTCAAACAAACCTATTGGAAGTCAATATCGTGTATTTGGAATACTATATATCCAAGGAATTCCCACTAACCTTGACCAATGAGGATAAACCGAACAATAGTGTTGTGTTCAACATATAGTTCACCCCAAAAAGTAATGGATTAGTAATCCATATGAAGAACTTTTCAATTAAACAACT
The DNA here is from genome assembly GCF_015680905.1 of Coptis chinensis. NCBI lineage: Eukaryota > Viridiplantae > Streptophyta > Magnoliopsida > Ranunculales > Ranunculaceae > Coptis > Coptis chinensis. Next base: position 75,861,496 of record NC_141463.1, on the reverse strand, counting down.
TTGATCTCTTACGACCAAACAAACCAATATAATTCACAAAATATAACTCATGGACTGACAAAGATCGAAGACAGGAGTAAAGGAAATTACTAACCTCACTAACAGGGGTTAGTTTGATTTACTTGATGACATATTCCATATTTATAGAGTCGCCACTCACGGTCTCAATGTTAACATCTAACTCACTTTGTAAGTACCTAGTACATGATTGACACAAAAGAATTAATGTTAGGCAACATGAACATAAAGATTCCCCCGTTTATGTTTAGTAACAAACATGATAATTAATAATGAAAAAAATGAAAAAGACAAAAACGGAAAAACAGATGTCATAGCAAAAGAAGTGAATGTGTTCAATGAACAGATAAGGTACCTCTACTATTAGCAAGATTAGAATAGTAATGTAGTGGGCTGCCCCCAATAATCTTTGAGAACTTTCTTGAAACGCATTTAGTGGGCACATTCCATGGACAATTCAGCATGCATGGATGACTGGTTCTGGTGAACATTATTCCTCTTAGAAGTGCATAGCCTAAAACATGAACAACAAATTGTTTGGTAAGATTGCAAAATAGAGAGAATAATCTGTAATCCTATCTATTAAAACAGCATTTCAAACAGGAAAACCTGCATAGATATTAAAGAGAAAAATGATTATTATTGAAACATAACATCAAACTCATTGCAGTAATTATCAATTATTAAGAGAATATGTAAACTGACCTATGCGTACTAAATCAAAACTCCCCATAGACAATTTCCAAAACAGTGCATACTGACTATTAACCTGAGCAGACAAACTCTAATTAATTGTTGGAGGACAGTGAGAACGATCCTGAACTTAGAGATCAAAGTGAACATTGCTATTGTGAACTTGGAGATCAAATTGACTTAATTTTAGAGAACATTGCTATTGTGAACTTGGAGAGTGATTAAGGTTTTAATGGAGACAATGAAGGGTTTTAGGAATATGTCTTCTTTGCTAAGACATATAGGAAACCATTTGATTTTGTCAATGGTTTTCTCGTAATTCCAATAATGTGCAAAACACAATACAAAGAAATATTGTGGAAACACGTTTAATGTGAGCATGTGTGGTAACGCTCATGGGAGTCAAACTGAAGCTGGAAATAATCATTAGCATAAAGAACTCTATCTATGGTAATGTATGGTATGCTATACGAACTTTCTCCATAAAGAACGTGCCAAACAATTGTTCAATTACTGTTTCAAACAATATAATTTATGAAAAATTGAAAAAGAACATAAGAGGCATGAATGAACATGGTTGTCACTTGTAAGCAAGTTTGCCCAAGTACAAAAAGGCTTCTCATGGTCATGCTAGCTAGCAAATGGAATGGGTTGTTGTATATAGAAGTGTTGTTACAATTTATAGACAAAGAGCAAAATCTTAACAAGATACCTAGCAGAGCGAAAGTGAATTAATGAAATACACAAACTCAGTAATGTGGAAAACACACTACACAAATTGTTTTACACATTTAATGTGAACGTGTGGGGTAACGTTAAGAGAAACAGAAAAATTACTTAAGGACCTTTATTTGTTGAGGAAAAAAAACCCTTTTCTTTTACTGGTGTTTACATTTTAGATATTGAAATCATAAATCATTGTTTGAAAAGCTATATATACTAACCTGGTTAGCAAAGAGGCTACCCATTCATCAAGTGAGATGGTACAGTGAATGCATAAATACATAGATGTAGCACACAATTGAAATCAAGAAAGCCTAAAAAGCTTGTAAAGAAAATATGTAAGAAACCTATGTTAGGTCTCTGCTTTGGGAGGCAGGAGTGCAAAGGGCTAGTAACGCACCTTTCTGTTTACTCTATCTTAGGCAGCACTTAGCTTTAGGACATCCAAGATTATAATGCAAGACTAAAAGTCTGAAAACTTAACTTAAGATATATAAAAATCTATGTACATTGAAATTTCTTGAAAAACATGGTTGGGATTCATAGGAAGCTTGCCTGCAACCTGATCTGAGGTTCATAATTAATACATTTCAGTATTTCACCCACTTCACAGAGTTCAGCCCTTGACCACTTCACACACCGATAAGTTGCCTGCAATATACATATATGAGACAATTAAATTTTAAAACTCGAGAGGAACAACATAAATAAACGAATACATACTGTTGTTATCGCTGTATATAGATCAAATCCAGTACGCAAAACAATATGCTTACTCGTCAAATATCAACTAAAAGCATATGCTTACTCTACTTATAAAGCAAACCAAAGAACTGAACAAAGTTTCTAAATAATATTGTGGGATGAATAATTATTGCTAGATTGTGGCATTGTCAGACCAAGCAATGGCTTTTAGGTGAGTTTATAAACCTCCTGGAAAATACTAAAAACTGTGTGAAAAGAAAAGTTTCTTATGGCGATTTGCAAATGAGATACTTGCGAAACAACATAGCTAAATATTGAAGTTCTGGAAGGCAGCAGAAAAAATGAATGAAAAAAAGGGGAACAGTGTCATCGAGCGTACGATGATTACACAGATTATCACCTCCAACCCAACTACTGAATTTTGTATTCAAGTGTGTGGTCTATTTAAGATGGAAAAAGACTTGGCAGTGCTATTACAGATCCCTACTCCTTCCTAAGGTTTCACGTTCAGATAGCTTATACGAAAATAGAAGTTCAGTGAAAACAAAAACTTACCAATGTTTGAGTGCTGACCTAAATAATAGCTCTTAGAATCTAGTTCATGTTTCCCACTGGTGTTGAGTTCTGAGAAATTATTTAGTTGTATGATGCCTCCCCACCCTTGGTCATGAGTATGCAGACTCCAACGTGAAGCATGGAAATTTACTGGATATAAAAAGCCAAGAAAAGGTAATCAAATTACATAAGGCTTCAATTCCCACTCACACACATACAATCTCAGTTCAAGAGTGTGTATCGAAAAAACATCTAAACATTTGAACACCAAAACCCAAGCAGAATTTATGTTGGTTAAAACATTTGAGGTAGCCCACATGCACAACCAAAATATTTCAATGTCGTTCTAGCCATAAATAATAAGCATTCCAGGAAACTTTTCTAAGCGTTATTCTACTCCAAATAATAAGCAGTGGGGTTTCTGTTCGTAGCACACACCCAAGAAATCTTTTTCATATTCAATATATAAGTTTCATGACTCTTTTTGCTCTACTCATCCCTTATTAGTATAACTTATCTAGCTAATAAGACGTTATATATCTTACCTAGCTAAGTTAAACACAAAGTAACACTTGATTGCCTTACTATTTAGACCTTATACATTTGTTAATAATCACCCTATTAATAATCAACACATGCTTGTAAAAATAATCTACAAAAGTACCTTTGGTTTATCCTAATAATGGTACATTGCTAACCTTAACACTAACATCCACGGATCAATGATAGAAAGTTAAGTTGTCCATCGTGCATATTAGCGGATTTGATGTTTAAACTCCCTTCCATGGTAAAAAAAGTTAAAGTTATTCTACGAAAAATCACTGGAGGGGGCTATAGCTATTAGTGGATAATATGGTGTCTTTGCTTCATTCATGAAATTTACCTAAGTTAAACACAAAGTAACACTTGATTGCCTTACTATTTAGACCTTATACATTTGTTAATAATCACCCTATTAATAATCAACACATGCTTGTAAAAATAATCCACAAAAGTACCTTTGGTTTATCCTAATAATGGCACATTGCTAACCTTAACACTAACATCCACGGATCAATGATAGAAAGTTAAGTTGTCCATCGTGCATATTAGCAGATTTGATGTTTAAACTCCCTTCCATGGTAAAAAAGTTAAAGTTATTCTAAGAAAAATCACTGGAGGGGGCTATAGCTATTAGTGGATAATATGGTGTCTTTGCTTCATTCATGAAATTTACATGTCCATGTCCAAATGAAATGGAAATATCATGTAGGTTATGCATAAACTAACACCTGTTGTTATATAATTACCAATATTACCTTATTGACACAAACAATTAGTAGTGGAGGTTCTAAAGTCAAATTGAGAAAATGAGTTTGGAAAAACCTGTTGTCTACTTGTACCTTGGAGTCTATATCCAGTTCTACCCAGCAATCATCTAGTTAAACCCCAATGAGTTGTCAAGAATAATAAGACCAAGGACATATTAGTACCTAACAACTTTTGATAAGCAAAAAATGATACCTAGGTTTATGTAGTCATAACCAAAGACTGAGAGCGGGCTAGTAGACACCATTGCATCAGCTGTGAATCAAATATGTAAAAACAAACCTAGAGAAAAAATGACGGTGGTATTAAGAAATTAATAAATCTATTAGTAAATGCACCTATCCAATCTCCTTCCAATGGGTAGCGATCAAAGAAAGTGAGTGATCTCATCCTAGGTCCGTCCTACTATCCTCCCCGTAAAGACAAATCTCGGGGGCTTCTGCAACCAAGCCGACAACTTCACTCAAAAAAACACTTAAAAGGCTACATTTTTCATGCCAACATTGATGATTAGAGATGTGTTCATAGTTTCAATTAATTTTTTAACTCTTTTTTATGAATTAATAGAGATCACACCCTAACTACCACATATACTGTTATATGGGTAAGTTGAGTAAACCACAACACCTATAACTAAACCATTTTTTTTAAGTAGTTAATATTAAAAGAAAAGTAAGTTATGAGTGCCCATAACTTAACCTGTTATACGGATCACAGGTTTTATTTTTTTGGAGTGAGCCACCATTGAAAGGAAAAAAAACTACAAAATTATAGCAACACCAAATGGGGACCTCATCACCATTACATGAAATGTGATTGTAAGCCCTTGTTACAGGGCTTAAAATCACAAAGTCATGCAATTCTATCCAATCCAAGTTGAGAATTAAGCAGTAAAACAAATAGCAAATTCATACATATAGAAATATAAAGTATGTGTATACTCACAATTTTGAGTTGTGGAGAAGTAGAAATCCTTGGTTTGACATCAAATTCTTCAGTCCCCATCACCACTACATCTAAATTCTTCCCTTCCACTCGTTTATGAGATGTTTCAATGGGCCCTTTAACAATCATAGTAACACATATTGATAAAAAAAAATGAATCATTCATCCCTTATAAATCCAATCAACTGAACAAACTAAAACTCCTCATAATTATTCTCCGGAGTCTTGTTGTCACGTGGAAAAGCCACACAAAGTAATTCGAGAAGTCCCGTAAAACTCTTGTATGTCCACCCATGTGTAACCTTTAACCGAAAGAACTTGACGACAAATTTCAAAACTGTAAAGTCCTCATAATCAGGATATAAGGGACTCAAAGGCTCACGAAAATTAAACTATATATAGTTTTAGTTTGTTAATTATAGATCTGCAGTTGGCGAAGTTGAATAAAACAATCCCTGCCTACAACAATGGCTGTGTTTCTTCTCTTCTTTGTCATTTCCCACTTGTACTACATTTTTATACTACTTCCACAGTTCCACTATGACGCTATCTTATGCATCTGAGACCTGCATGCATCTTTTTTACTACTTCCATAGTTCCATGTCCACGATTACTTGGAAGAAAGGAACTGTCTTGTGACTCAGGTTATTACCAGACAATCATAAACAAAGTGTTCGAGCTCTATATGTTGATGATAAGGTTCAGTTTACTGAAAGTGATAAGCAGCAATATCACCATTTTGGTTTTTGACTCCCATCAGTTCCTAAATATTTTTACTTGATTCTTCGTCGCCAACCAATTCAAACTTTTGAACATGTTCTTCAGGTCTTAATATTTTTGTCCTGCTAATAATATACCCTTCTATTTGTTTCTTTGGCAAACCTAGCAGTCTCATTAGGCACAATCAAGCAACATTGTGTGAAGGTGAATGATGGGAAGTCCCTTACTTTACACAGAGTTGAGAATATTTTTAATTTGGTGGTCTGTTAATGAAATATTCAGGTTTAGATAATTAGATGAGTTGAATAACTTTCAAACTTCCTATATGGCTATATCCAATTTTCCACCTCACTCACTTTTGGTTTAATAAAGAATCAACATAGAATAATGAAACATGAGTGAGACTAATGCAGTATATACCATTGTAATTACAATGAACAACAACAATTAGCATAATGATGACCGACACAAACAATATAAAGAGCTAAGATTAACAAAAACAAAGAAAAATTGCAATAAAGATGCTAAACATGACTCACGCTTCCATCTCTTTAATTTGCTCAGCTGTGTGTCTATGATACTTCTTTCTCTTCTTTTTCTTATGCTTATCCTCATCATTATCATCTTCTTGAACTCCCTCCTCATCCACGTCCTCGTCCGATCTTCCAGTACCCGTGTTCTCGCTACTAATCTCCACCGTCCCTTCTCGACCCCCACACCCACCTCCTCCTCCAGTAATCTCCTCTTCTCCTTCCTCTGCATTCACTCTAGACGATGCTACAACTCCCGCATTATGAAACACGCCAGCCTTCAAAAAGAATATATCAGGAAAATAAGCAAACGTGCAGTTGAGAATAAAGAAACTTAATAAAATTATATAAAAAAGAAGAAAACAAACACTTAGCATCGCCAATAAATTTCATACGAAAAATGCATTAACCAATGTACTAATTAAATGAAAGAAGCATCTTTTTTTTTACGGAAGATACAAACTTGTGAAATTGAAGCTTGTTCCGGCCAATAACAACCTCTAGCTACTGAAGAAAACGGAATTAGAGAGAGAGAGAGAGAGATGATTAAAAATTTGAACACCTAGAACTGATAACAGAGAATTTGAGGGAGATAATTTTATTTGTAGAGAGAGAGTACCTGATTTAGGAACAGAATTTCTTCAAAGTTCGTTCTTTTTCTCCAGATCTTCAGAGTTCGTCTTCTTACTCGATTAGAGAATGAAATGGGGTTAGTGGGAGCGAGAGAGAGAGATACTTGGAAGAAGAATAAGAGAGACGGTTTGAAAAGAATTTTTTTTTGGCAGAGTTGGGGGTGTTTTGAGAGTATGGAAAGAGAGGTTTTGGTTTTTATCTTTTTTAAGGTACGAACAATTAAAATCTGCAAAAAAGGGCGTGTATTTATTTTTTTTATGCCGAATTATTGGAAAAACTGAAGTGTCATACTAAGAGAAAAAAGGGGGCTAAAGAGGGGCTGACGTGGGTGCCTGGGAGCCTTTTCCACTACTCAGGATTAATGGTCTTTGATGGTCTTTGATTCATCTCATATCATCAGACAACCAGGATGATGTCTAAATGCCACGAGTATCTCCTTAGACCAACCCCACCTTTTATATATCTCACATTTTGCATCTGACAATGATTTGCTCAAGCATGACAATACAACTAAACATCTAAAGAGTGACTATGCTATGATTGGTCAAAAAAACCTCATATAACAAAAGGTATGTAACAACCTTTACAAACCAAAGATTGCTAATGCTACTAGTCGCCGACGCTAAGAATGCAGGAAGAGCTTTTAAACTAACTAGTTCCAATAGACAGCTTTAAATCCTTGCTGACCGACAAACTTTTCTAGTTATTGGAGAGAGGTAAACACTGCTGTTGATGACGGTGTCAAAAGGGCTGCCTTCCCCCAAAGGTAGTTTCAAATGGTTGAATTTCTGGCAAAATTTCCTGCAAGGACATTACCATTAATGATTTTTCATTATGGAACCAAAGATGGCATGTTAAAAAAGCAGTGCCATTCTTCATTTTATTCCTCTCAATTGCAACAATGCTTTGTTACTAATTGTCTTATTGTTTGCTTTAGCAAACTAAAAATACCCCCACAGCACCCGATTGATTCCAATACATAAAAGAAAATTATGCTACCAGTTAGACAATACGTTGCGTTGTATATGTTGGCGTTGCAGTTGTTTGTAGCTGACTTGGTCTTCCTGGTTTAAAGGGAGTGCAGCTAATGTAGTTAGAGTTTGAACATTTCTACTTGGTAATAGGCCTCAATACCCACGATTAGGAGTTGGTTGCATCGTGGAGTCTTTATGTTTATCTTGTTTGTAAAATGCCTATAAAAAGCTAGTTGGTTTCAATTACAGAGAATAAGAAGATAGTTCCAATACTTGTGTGTTTTCTTTAGTTCTTTGCTGCTATCTTAACAAGTGGTATCAGAGCCAACCCTAAGTGCTTAAAAGTAAACTACAAGTGGAACAGTTGTTAGAATAGGAAGATGTCGAGTGACAAGGATAGCAAGCTGTGCATTCCCAAGTTTGATAGAGATTATGAGCATTGGGCAATGCTCATGGAGAATTTGCTGCGTTCCAAGGAGTGGTGGAGCCTGGTGGAAGTTGGCTTCAAAGAACCAGCGCAAGAAGAGGTGTTGAATGGGGTGCAACAAGAAGAGTTAGCTGATTTGAGGCTGAAGGACCTCAAGGTGAAGAACTACATGTTTGCATCGATAGAGAAGCTAATTCTGAAGACCATTCTTCAGAAGAAAACTGCAAAGGAGCTGTGGGATTCAATGAAACGTAAGTACCAAGGAAATGAGCGTGTACAACGTGCTCACTTGCAGAGGTTGAGAAGAGACTTTGAAGTACTGGAAATGAAGGAGGGAGAGTCAGTCACGGAGTATTTTTCGAAGGTGATGCTAGTGGCAAATGAAATGCGCAATCTTGGAGACGAGATGGCTGATTCCAAGGTAGTTGAGAAGATTTTGCGTACTCTTCATGAAAAATACAACTATATTGTGTGTTCCATTGAAGAGTCGCAAGATATTAATACTCTTTCGGTCGATGCTCTGCAAAGTTCTCTTCTAGTACACGATCAAAAGCTCCAGAAACGCATTGGGGAGGAGCAAGCATTAATAGCAGCTGTTGGAGCTGGAAGAGGTAGAAGTGATAGAGGACGGGGCCGTGGAGGATTTCAAGGCAGAGGTCGTGGTAGAGGATTCGATAAGACTCTTGTGGAGTTTTATAAGTGTCATCAACTAGGACACTTCAAGAATGAATGTCCTAGTTGGGAGAAAAGTGCTAACTATGCAGAGTTGGATGAAAGTGAGGAGATGTTGATGATGTCCTATGTTGCCTTGAACAAAGCAAGCATGGAGTATGTTTGGTTTCTCGATTTAGGTTGCAGCAACCATATGTGTGGCACTAAGGAATGGTTTTCTAAGTTTGATGGTGAATTCCGGCAATCTGTGAGGTTGGGAGACAACTTGAGGATGATGGTAAAAGGAAAGGGGAACATAAAGCTCGTAATTTATGGCGTGGTGCAGGTACTCACCTCTGTTTATTTTGTGCCGGAATTGAATAATAATTTGCTTAGTGTGGGGCAATTACAACAAAGGGGGTTAACTATCATGATCAAGGATGATACGTGTAAGATTTACCATCCTATGAAAGGGCTTATTATGAAGTTAGATATGTCTGAAAATAAAATGTTTGTTGTGTTGGCCTCTGTGAAAGATGACGTTTCAGGTGCACTACATTCTTGCCTTCAAGCTGTTACAGAAAAAGAGGTGCAGCTGTGGCATTCAAGGCTCGATCATCTAAGTTCAAAAGGTATGAGGACTTTGGGCTACAAGAAAATGGTGAATGGCATGCCGAGACCCAATGCTCCTTCTAAAGTATGTGAAGTTTGTATGAAAGGGAGGCAACACAGAGAGGCTATTCCGAGAAAGAGTTTGTGGAGAGCAACAAAGGGGCTGCAGCTGGTTCACAGTGACATTTGTGGACCTATCACGCCAATCTCACATGGTGGAAAAAGGTACATAATCAATTTTATTGATGATTATAGCCGGAAGACATGGTCATATTTCTTACAAGAAAAGTCAGAAGCTCTTAACATATTCAAAAGGTTTCGTGCATCAGTAGAAAAAGAAAGTGGTGAAGCAATCACTTGTTTGCGCACAGATAGGGGTGGTGAGTACACTTCCAAGGAGTTTCAAGAGTATTGCAATGAGAATGGAATAGCAAGACAGCTGACTGCTGCCTACACACCTCAGCAGAACGGCGTGGCCGAGAGGAAGAATCGTATGGTCATGGAGATGGTGAGATGTATGCTGATAGGGAAGTCCATTCCCAAGGAGTTCGGCGGAAGCGACAAATTATGCCATTCACATTCTTAACGAAGTCCATCAGCTGCCGCGTGAAGGATGTAACTCCGAAAAAGAAGCATGGAGTGGCAAACAAACCTTCGGTAGACCACATCGAGTTTTTTAAGCATATAGCTATGTTCATGTATCGGACGTAAAAAGAACAAAGTTGGATGACAAGAGCATCAAATGCATTATGTTGGGAGTAAGCGGAGAATCAAAGGCGTATCGACTTTTTAACCCAAAAACAGAAAAAGATTTTGATTAGCAAGGATGTGTGCGGTTTTGCGGAGGGAGGCAAGCGGTGGGATTGGAAGCAGAACAAGGGCAAGATGGAACAAGATGTTTTTGAATGGGGAGAAGACTTAGTCCAACAAATTCAAGCAAATGATGAAGAAGCAGGTGTAGACGAAGAAGAACAAGCAGAGGTCACTCCACTTTTAAATGGAGCAAACCATGAAGAGAACGAGAGCTCGTTTCCAGGGAGGATCAGGCTTCAACCGATATGGATGCAAGATTATGAGTCAGGGGCTGGTTTGTCCGAAGAAGAGCACGAGGAGCAGAGCTTTGTAATGTTCACAGCCTCTGAAGATCCTGAGTCCTTTGAGGAGGCAGTGAAGAGTTCCAAGCGGAGAGAAGCTATGAAGAAGGAAATAGAGGCCATAGAAGAAAACGACGCTTGGGAGCTTACAACCTTACCTCTGCGGGAGCTAAGAAAATCGGTGTGAAGTGGGTTTTTAAAAAACTCAATGAAAAAAGGAGAGGTGGACAAGTTTAAGGCACGATCGTGGGCAAAAGGTTATTCACAGAAGCAAGGAGTCGATTTCAATGAAGTGTTTGCACCAGTGGCTAGATGAGATACTATTCGTGTCATATTGGCACTAGCTACTCAAAAGGGTTGGAATGTGTTTCAGCTGGACGTCAAGAGTGCATTTTTGCACGGTGAGCTGCTTGAAGACGTATATGTAGATCAACCAAGGGGTTTTGAGCAGAAAAGAGCAGAGGACAAGGTATACAGGCTTCGAAGAGCGCTATATGGGCTCAAACAAGCCCCTCGGGCATGGTATAGCAGGATTGAGAAGTATTTTGCAAAGGAAGGCTTTGAAAAGTGCTACTGTGAGCACACCTTGTTCGTGAAGAGAGGAAATGGAGGCTGCCTTCTTATTGTAAGTCTCTACATTGATGATCTTATATTTACTGGAAATAGTGAAGTTATGATTGATCAGTTTAAGAAATCGATGATGAATGAGTTTGCCATGACTGATCTTGGAAAAATGAAGTACTTTCTTGGGGTGGAAGTTGTGCAAGGAGAGAAGGGCATATATTTTTAATCAAACCAAGTATGCTAATGAGGTACTGGGTAGGTTTGAAATGTATGATTGCAATGTTGTGAAAAATCCAATTGTTCCAGGCTGCAGACTATCGAAAAATGATGGAAGTGGTGCTGTTGATGCTACTAATTTCAAGCAGTTGGTGGGAAGCCTTCGATATTTGATAGCCACAAGGCCAGACTTGATGTTCTCGGTGAATTTGGTCAGTAGATACATGGAACAACCAACTGCCACTCATCTTCTGGCAACAAAAAGAATTTTAAGGTATGTGAAGGGAACTTTGGAGTTTGGAATTGCATATAAGAAGGGAGGAGATGAAGAGCTAGTGGGATATGCGGGCGGTGATTACGCGGTGATGTGGATGATAGAAAAAGCACTTCGGGCTTTATCTATTTCTTTGGGAGGAGAAGCCGTGTCTTGGGCATCCAAGAAGCAACACAATGGTAACTCTATCGACAACTAAGGCAGAATTCATTGCAGCAGCTTATTGTGCTTGCCAAGGTGTGTGGCTGAGGAGAGTCCTTGAGAAAATTGGACATGTTCAAGAAAAATGCACTATAATTTACTGTGATAACTGTTCTACTATTAAGTTATCAAAGAATCCAGTTTTCCATGGGAGGAGCAAACATATTCATGTTAGACATCACTTCTTGCGTGAGCTTTCAAATGAAGGAACTGTAGAACTTGTGTACTGTCCTACTCAAGAACAAGTTTCTGATATTATGATGAAGCCACTTAAACTGGAAGCATTTTTGAAACTCAAGGATGAGATGGGGGTCTGTTCAAGGAAGAAGTAAATTGATTGCATCAGTGCAATGCAGTTTAAGGGAGGAGTTGTTGGCGTTGCAGTTGTTTGTAGCTGACTTGGTCTTCCTGGTTTAAAGGGAGTGCAACTAATGTAGTTAAAGTTTGAACATTTCTACTTGGTAATAGGCCTCAATACCCACGGATTAGGAGTTGGTTGCATCGTGGAGTCTTTATGTTTATCTTGTTTGTAAAATGCCTATAAAAGGCTAGTTGGTTTCAATTACAGAGAATAAGAAGATAGTTCTAATACTTGTGTGTTTTCTTTAGTTCTTTGCTGCTATCTTAACAGTATATGCTTAAGATTTCCAAAGATAGATTCTTCTAGTCATGCATGACTGTGACTGTGAATAATCATATCCTCAAGCAAGCGCAAATCCTACCAGAAAGATAAAGTCTGGGCAGTGGGCTAACTGCTAGAATGAAAAAATCCAATAAACTGCATTTCCTCGCTCGTTTTCACAGCTCTAAGATGTAAAAGAGTGGATATACACTTGTCCATCAGTGAAGAATCTTCTCCAAGAAAACCAGGAAAATGAATATAGTAGGTAATCTAAAGAAATATAAAACAACAAATAGGAACAACCGAACAAGTATAGCTTCTTGCCTCCTTGGCAGTCAGAGTTTTACAAAAAACTTCATCACGCCCTTTGTTCATAATAAAAATGGTAGTTACAGAACAGAACATTGCGCAGTTCCGGAATTTTTTCTTCATATTTCATCACAAACCCATCCAAGAAGACTTTATCAGTCACTCTTAACACTCTATGTATGCTGTGAGTTTTCTTAACATCACCATTTGAGACTAAAACTTTGATAACTGAGGTCCTCGGAATAATCCTCTTCTCCAAACTTAAGCTCAGAAACCGTGGGTACTTGGAAATTCGTAATGGATCAAAACCCAACTTGTTCACAAAATACTCCATAGTGCTCATTAATCATCAGACAGCCAGGATGCTGTCTGAATGCCATGAGTATCTCCTTCTTAGACCAACCCCACCTTTTATAAATCTCACATTTTGCATTCCACGATGATTTGCTCAAGCATGACAATACAGAAACCGCTCTAGCAAATATACTAAGTGAAGGATTCAACTCCATTTTCTTAGCTTCCTTGACAATCTCTCTGAGTCGTTTAGTCTTCAAAACTGTGGCAGTGCTTAATAGTAATAGCTTCACAATATTGGAATCGGGTACACCATGAGCTCGCAAGACCTCGATGTAGGGTGCAATCCTTTTTTTTGGATCTTCATTAAAAAAACATCGTGTGCGTTTAATCACGGTTATGACATCAGTGTCTGTACGAATGATACCTTTAAGGAAAGAAATGGATGGTATGATCCTCTTCTCTAAACTTAGATGCAATATATTTGGGTTTTTTGAAATGACATTGGCAAGGTCAGGGCCAGAAAGACCAATAGACTTGAAAAAATGGAGTTTGGGTTGAAGGGTTTTGTCGACCTTGGCTAGGAGCAGTGAGGGGTACTTTTGGATGATTTTGGAGATTTGGGGAAATCATGCTCTCTAAACAAGGTGAGGACTAAATCTGGTTTGGTGGAGGTCTCAAATTGGACTTTTTTGGATGCAGAAACAGCTTTCTCATGAGACAAACCACATGAATTGACGAGGTAAAAGACTGTGAATGAGTTGCGATGTGTGGGGTTACTAGAAATGGATGGGGTTTCAACAAAACACTTCTTAATTATGAATAATGAATTTCCATGGAATAACGAATTCTTTGTCAGAACTACTAGCTTCTTGCAGTGAAAATGGAACATAAAAATGGTGTTTCAAGAATTAAGTCACTCACTTGTTGCGTAAAAGATTCTGAGATGTTCAGGCGAAACTCAAAAACTTGAGAGCTCGTGTGGCGTGGGTCAAAGAAGCCTATATATATATATATGTAGCGAACTTGCAGCTGCAAAGCATTCCTTTCCTTTCCATATTCAAAAAGGCAGAATACGAAAGGGTTGAGGACATGTGGACAATCAATTAGAACTTCCATACTACAAAATGCCTCGATATATTGCGAGATATTATCTTAGATATCTTCCAGTGTCGTGAGATGTCTTCCATTCAAACTCGAAATTAGAGATGCATCTCTTATTTGAGATTAATCTTCATAGTGATCACTACTGCCGTAAATGGATCCTTTGTTTTAGTGGTTGAGGAATGCTCTTTCAATTCTGATGTTACTACATGTGAATATGTTATTACATTTCCATCTTCAGCAAAACAGAGAAAACTGAAAGGACAAAAATGAATATCTGATTGTTGTGAAAGCTGCCAAGGACTAGCATTTGAAACCGCAAGTTGAAATGATTACATTAAAGGTTTCCTATAAGTTGATCAAAATCCAACCTCTAATTTCATTCTACTGCAGCTGTGATCAATGCGACAATTCTGTTGTCAGTGTTATCTCTGTTGATAAATTCATTTGCAGTGCTTGCTATGGTCATTCCTACATTTGCTACTTCTGCTGCACAAATTTTTCCCGAGAACAAAACATTCGAGATTTTCGTAATTACATTCCAATTACCAATAACTTGAAAATGTTGAGATATGATTTTTCCTTTGCCTTACAGTACAAGTTTGATTTTTTTTTTTTTTTTTTTTTTGATTGGTAAGCCTGTTTTAAATGAAATCAGTAACTCTTTGATGCTGGCGGGGTTCGAGCCCCAGACCTCTGGTATCATCACCCAAAGGTTTTACCGACTTTGCTAGTCGGCACCTGCTACAAGTTTGATGACATGCAGTGATTACTTGTGGATTATGCCTTTACGAACTCCCTCACTAGCTTCAAGAAAGCAGACGAGTGATCTCTGAGTAATACATCAGGAGAGTCATACTCCACAATTTTTCCTGCAAAGTATACAAATCACAAAAGGAAAGAGTCAGAAAAAAAAAAAAAAAAAACAGAAAGTAGAGGCCTCTAGGAAGTATATATCTAGCATCTCCGTTGATTGCATGCGTGCAATTAGCTACTGGAAGTGTAATATTTTAATTAACATGACTACGAGTTCGCTGTACTGTTCAACTGTATTGTGCCTCTCTAGTGGAGTTGTGTTTTCTGTCTGCACTTTGAATATCAAGATTCTAGGTAGTCCTTTTATTTTTATTTTTACTTTATTTTTTTTATTTTTAAGGAACATGGAAGTTCCTCTGTTTTTTCGCTTAAATTTTTTTCCCATACCTTCTTCAAGCAACAACACAAGGTCATTATCAATCACTGTTGGTATTCGATGGGCCACAGTTATAACAGTGCAGCTACGGGTTGCTTCTCTTATAGCCTTCTGTATTTGATTATCTGTTGCAGTATCAACCGAAGCCGTAGCCTCATCCAACACCAAAATTTTTCTCTCACTCAGCAACACTCTTGCCAAGCAAATCAACTGCCTTTGTCCCACACTCCAATTTTCTCCATCAGTAGCAACTGCAGAAATTTCCACTTGTTAGAACATGGACAGTAAATGTGCATAACATAAACCATTGCTGCGGCACTATATAGTTCAATGATAATTTCTTAATTAATATTATAAGTACCTGGTGCATCAAGAAGTCTCTCATCTTGTCTCACAATCTCCCGAAGATTACATTTATTAAGTACCTGAGGTTTCACACTACATGGCGTTAGTTGAAAAGTTTTTTATACCAAAGACAAGATAAGTATTGTATAAAAAAAAAAAGTATTGTATGATGTTACCTCCCATATTTCTGTATCTCTATGTTCTTTTAGAGGATCAAGATTAGTTCTCATGGTTCCTTCAAATAAAGTTGGGTTCTGAGGAATTATACTCAATCTAGCCCTCAAATCCTGCAAACCCAGTTTACCAATATCTACTCCGTCGATCAGGATTTTTCCACTTGAGGGTTCCACTACCCTGAAAAGAGTTTGGATGAGGGTGGATTTACCACTTCCTGTTCTTCCAACAACTCCTACCTTTTTTGTTCCTGGGAATGTGCAAGTGATTCCCTTGAGAATCATGGGGAGCGAAGGGCTGTATTGGACATGGAGATTGTCAATATCAATTGTTCCACTCATTGGCCAATCTGGATCTGGTGTACATCCAACGATAGTTAGTGGAGCTTCACTTTGAATGCTTGAAAATTGAAGAATCCTCTCTACTGAGATCATCTTGTTATCAACATTGCAGATGTTCCATATCACCCAACCTTGTAGAACATTTAGGCTCAGGCCATAGGTGGCTATAAGTCCTGCCATGCCTGGAGTTACATTCCAAAATCATGTTAGCTCATTGTCATGTTATTCTCTAATTTTTTAAGAGGATAGATACCATATATATGTGGCAGAATTAACTCCACACACACAACAAGATCATAAACATGCTCCACGCCCTAAGGGCCCATTACGCAGCACTGAGATAGTGATATCCACCCTTAGATCGGTCCCCAGGGCAACAGATTTATCTCCCTTCGCTTAAAATTCTTACTTTTCTTATTGTGTGATAAAAAAACGGGCTATATATATATAGGCTGGTGATGTATTCTTTGCTTGAATTTGTAATTACCATTTTGAGCATTGCAGGCTGTCCAGGGTGTAAATTAGTAAGACTTTAGTAGTTACTATTAACTTAATTAACGAGTGTAAAGGATGTTAAATGAGAGTATAGAAGAGCTTACTAGGGTCAACAGCTTCCCTTGGTAGGGTTACCAAGATAAGAAGCGCAGATAGGAAAACAAGGTTGAAGAGGAAGTTGATTCGAACAGAAAGC
Organism: Coptis chinensis; assembly: GCF_015680905.1. NCBI lineage: Eukaryota > Viridiplantae > Streptophyta > Magnoliopsida > Ranunculales > Ranunculaceae > Coptis > Coptis chinensis. Next base: position 75,844,581 of record NC_141463.1, on the reverse strand, counting down.
CACTCCATTGTTGCAGAGCTGTAAAATGTCAGGCGAGAGTAATCATCTATCAACATTTGAATCTTTGCAAAGAATCGAGCTTCTTGATTAAAGCAGCGAATTGTTGCAGCCCCAGTAATCGACTCTGAAAAGTGGTGAACAATTGGAGATTTACTAGTTCCTGCCATCCTGGCTAGTTCTCTGGCTGCGTTTATGTAGTAAGCCTACAAAATATTTCGACATGTTGAAAGTTTAGTCTACCAGATAGTTCCAATAGATTTAAACCTCTTAAGAGGGACATCAGATACTATTCATGACTAGTACACAAGACAACCGTGAGTTTTCCTATATCAATGTAGGTAGTACCGACTAGCAAAGTCGGTAAAACCTTTCGGTGATGATACCAGAGGTCTGGGGCTCGAACCCCACCAGCATCAAAAAGTTACTGATCTCATTTAAAACAGGCTTACCAATCAAAAAAATAAAAAATGTAGGTGGTACCTTCTGTGTTTTCTTTGCCTGTATGTGGTATAAAAGTAGTGTTTGGTCTATTCAAAGACGAAAAAGTAGAAGTCAGTTTTCCTACCTGATACCAGACGGATATCGCTAGAATGGCAAGGAATATGAGGAATATTTGCCAGGCAATGTAAGACATAAGAAGCATGATGCTAAATAGTTGAACAAGCGCAAACACCAATCCCGCCAGTCTGTAGGGAATATCTGTATCCACTGTGCTCTGATCTGTGGAAGACTGGGAGAAACATTGGAAAAGGAAATAGGACATTATTTTTCATAAAACAGGTTTCTAAGAAATGGGATTTTTACACAGAAGAAAAAAGGAATAAATAAATAACTTGCCCTGTTAAGTATTTGACTCGAGGGTGTGGAATCGAAAAATAAAACAGGTGCTCGGAAAACAGAGTTGATCATGCCAAGGAAGAGCCTCTGAGCAGTCTCAATGGAAATGGTTGCAAGCAAAACAGCCCTTCCCAAGACAAATATAGAGCTCCCACCAGATAAAAGGACAAACACTCCTATGAGCTTTTTTTTGCTTACTACACTTTCCTCCTTGGTCGCCGAAGCAACCCAATAATTGCTTTCTATCTGTAGCAATTGGAAAAGTACTTGACAGAGAAGAATAACAGGTATAAGTGATCCTTTATATGCTGAAGACATAAAGGTTGAATAAACTTGCCACTTCACTCTGCTAGTTTCTGTTACTTCCTCTTTATTGTTATCTAATATCAGATTCGCCCATTTTTCTTCTGTGTGATTAGTTTGATTGATCGAATTGGTTCCATAGGTAAACGATATGTTATCTTCGTGTGGAGTAACTTGGCTTAGGGATTGTCTGTGGGCAGCCATTTGTCTGACCAGCTCACCATAGGGGTCTGCAATCAGATCTTTATACTTTCCTGACTGAACAATGCTCCCATCTTTTATTACCTGGGATCGGGGGATAGGCAAAAAAAAGAAGTGTGACTTAATGTCGGTGTAAAGGGTGCTTCAATTTCTCTTAAAGTCATGCTGGTACGACAACATCTATTACATATTGTTAGTATTGGCACCATTGTGTGCCACTCAAAATTGAGGCAAGTTATAGAAATATATGGTATCTAATTAATGCTAATGACATACCAGAACAAGGTCTGAAGCATCCAAGAACTCCAATTGATGAGTGACGTAAATGACGGTCTTTTGCGCCAAAAACTGCATTACGCATTCCTGCAAAAAGACTCAGCTGTTAATAGAGAGTTTTTTTTACCGGGGTGGGGGGTCTCAAGATGCTTGAACATACTAACTACTCCAGTTCTTTTGTATAATAAAAGTATATATATGCTAAGAGAGCTGAGCTAATATATCTTTTCTACCTGAAAAAGATGTGCTTTAGTATGTGCATCAACAGCACTGAAAGGATCGTCTAGCAAATACACATCTGAATCACTATAGATAGCCCTTGCAAGCTGAATCCTCTGCTGCTGTCCCCCACTTAGATTGGTCCCCCTCTCTCCGACCACGCTCAAGTCTCCATTAGCCCACATATCAATATCCCTATTCAATGCACATGCTTTCAGAACATCCTTGTAATAACATTTCTTCATTTCCTTACCAAACAAAACATTCTCTCTAACAGTACCTGTCTGAATCCATGCACTTTGTGGGACATAAGCTTTAGAACCATACACCTTAACCCCCATCCCTGAAATCCACGGAATCTCACCCAGGATGCTACACAGAAAGCTTGATTTACCTGACCCAACCATTCCGCATACTGCAATCTTGCTGCCTTTCATGATTTTCAAGTCCTTTGCAATTTTGATTGTGGGTTTATTTCCCTTAGCATTACCTGTTTCCCACGAGAATTCCCCACTTGCGATCTCTATGGATACACTGGATGTGTTGGGAGCATAATCTAGAGTTAAGTACTCTTGATTTTCTTCTCTTATGAAATTGTTGATCCTGTCAACTGAGACTTTCATTTGTGCAATGGCCGAAATTAACTCTGGGAGATTATATATGGGCTCTTGTAATATCCGAAAAGTCGCTAGAGCTGACAAAACAGTCCCAGATGTTAATGGTGTTTTCACTAAAACGCAGACACCAAAAGTTATGACTGATACTAATATTGGTGAAATCCAAAAGAGAACCACAACAGCTGCACGCAAATAGAGATACCTCTTCAGCCAACTTCTCTCAGTCTGTCTAAGCTCTAATATCTTTTTCAAGAAAGTTGTCTCCCAAGAATGCAGCTTCAAGACTCGCATGCTCTTCAGAGTCTCTGAAGTAGCTTTCATTCTGGAATCCTTAGCTTCCATGATCTTAGACTCAAGCTTTTCTTGTATCCTGGCAAGTGGGCTGTTGCTCACCATCACCAATACAGTGGCAAACAGTGCAGCTATAGAAGGAGCGCAGCTGAGGCTCCTGTACAAGATGAGCAGAGCTAGAGAGACCTGGACTGGAAGCAACCAAATCCCATGAACATGCGAGCTAAAGTTTTTGATCCTCTCGACATCCACATTAATAAAATTCACAATTTTACCAGTGCTTGAACCATAATTCTTCATTTTAAGGGCCTTGCTGTAAATTAAGACCATAACAGCTGCTCGAGCTCTAAAACCAATTCGTTGAGCCCCAAAGTACCATTGCCGCTGTGACAAAGAGTCAACTAACTGAGCAAAAAAGAAGTAGAATGCAAGAGTAAATCCATATCTGTGGCTTGAACCATCCTGTTTTCTTGACAAGAAATCGACAAAGCTTGTGATTAAGAATGGTCCCATATAGGAAGCAAATGTGTTTATACCTGAAAAATTCATAACAATATGTAAGCACTAAGCATTTACAAATAAGGACGCAAACACAGATAAACTAGTGAATGGAAGTGCTAGAGAACAGATTGAATACGAAGTTGCACCTGCAAAAACTGCATTCACGGCGAGGGGTCTCCATAGAGCACCAAATAAAGCTTTTGGCAAAGAGCAGGCTTTTGGTTTCTGCCTTGCAAGTGATTCTTGCAACAAGGAGAACGAATTATCTGCTGTTTCAGGTTTAGGAACTGGAGGAATATGAGATAACTCAAGTTTTCGAGCTCGACAATGTTCAAACAGTGGGTTAAGCCACCGGAAGATAAGTTGGCTCGAAATTCCAGCACTGGAATATTCATCAACAACTTCTTCGGCATCTTCATCCTCCTTATGAAGCAATGGTTGTTCAATATCTTGGACTTCTTGGGTAAAGTTAAAACAAAGAGCACCATAACAGAGAAGTATATACAGGGGAACCGAAACAAACTCGGAGAAATTAGCCTGTAGAACATAATTCACAAACCGTTTCGACTTCAAAGCAGCAAGAAGATAAATAGAGACAGTCACTGTACTGATAATGCTTGAGAAGAGCCACCAGAAAATAAGAACCAAAGGCCACTTTCTCTGTCCTTTACTAACTCTTCTCTTGAAGTACAATGCAAACACCAAAACCAATATCCCCGTTACTGCATTAAAACCAGAATCCAAAGAGATGGCTTTGAGTTTCCAAAACTCATAACAGCAAAACCCCAAGTACGAAACACATATTAGAAAGTTAGAAACAACAGTTATTTTTGTAAAAACTTCAGATTTTCTGTCTTCATCACTGTTTGATTGTTTGAACTCATAATCTTCTGCATATCTCCTTTCTCTTATAACTTCTACCAATGCCCATAACAGAAATAGTGAGAAACCTACTATATCTACAACCATGAAAGAGATCTCCATCATAATATGGTGTAAACTTGAAAACTCAATTGAATTGAGAGTTTAAACTGTAGAGAAAGTGTCAAGACAATGCAAGAACATGATAAATCTTAAATACTTCATACCTGCAAGAACAGATTTAATTTCTGTCTCTATATATAAACATATGACAAAACAACACTACCACAGCATTAAACTCTCTTGCTTCGTGATACTGATGTTTTAAAACAGACTTGAGATGATGTTATTGTCATGCACGTGGTGCATGACATTGAAATTTGAGACTCCGAATGAAACTTGAATAGAAAAACGACCTCAAACAATGGATGTAAGGACTAAAATAACAAATTCTTCTTTCCAAATCTGTTAAGGAAGGTTTTAGATAATTGTTAATTTTGATCAATGTGGGTCATTAGAAAAAATTCGCTCCTAGGCGCTCCTAAGGACCCATCCACCATACATACCCACCATCTCTTTTAACTAGTACCCATCCACCATACATATCCACCATCTCTTTTAACTAGTGATTAACTCTAGTTAATTCAAATCTAAACAAATATTTATTTGATTCTCACTCCAAATCATTCTATATTTTTTTTTCACAAATCTTTCATTTTTTTTGTGTTTCCATAAAATAAATAAATAAATAAATTATTAACTAAAATTAAAATTTAACAATTTGCAAATAAATTTTAATTTTGTGTTGTAGATTTTTCTTCTCTTTCATTCAATTACATTGCCAATTTCTCAATTTTATTTTGAATTAGCTATTATTGTCAATTATAATTGTATTTACATTTCTTCAAAAATTATGATAAAATTTATTTAAGAGTTTTTTCATCAATGTTAGTGTAGCTTTCAATTTATTATATAAAGTTTATTATTATTATTAGTATTATTATTATTATCGTCTTTGTTGATCTAAATATTGTCTTTGATGATTAGCGAAAAAAAAAAAATTGTCTTTGATCTAAACGGGATCACAAATTCACAATGAATAGCAGCAAGGAAGAAACGATAACGCACTCACATACAAATATATACAATAATTGTAATAAACACACAAGAGATTACGTGGTTCGGCGTGATAGCCTCATTTTCCCGTACAATAAAACCACCTGTTGGGGAAACCAAATGAGACTTGTATTCCAAATTGGTCACGATCATATTGAAGGAGAAATAGCACTGACTTAATTATTACATTCTTCATTTTAGAGTGCAAGACTCCATTGCACGAATGCATGTCCGTTCACTCATTTAAAATGCATGTTGACAGAAGGTAAGTATCCCAAAAAACTGAATCTCCCTGTTTTTGGTCCATCTACGGGAGATCCCTATAGGTTGGGGGTGGGTGGTCTCGGTATCAGAAGATTGAAGGAGTTAAATCTGGCTTTGTTAATGAAATTACCCGAAATTAGCTTGGAATATAAGGTTTAATGATGATGATTATGCTGTTTTCATAAGAAAAAAGTTCTTTACTAGAGACGGAGAGTTGATAAACTACTATGCAAAGTCTACTATATGGCCAGGAATTAAGTGGGCTTTGCCTGAAGTTTCTTCTAGGGCTCAGTGGATTTTGGGCTCAGGTGAGAAGGTAGATCTATGGAGAGACTGCTGGATTGGGGAGCAATCAATTCAACAGAGGCTACAATTACAACCAGAGGTTCTCAAGGGATGTAAAGCTAAGGTTAGCAGTATTATCTCTGATGGTGCATGGTCTATCCCTCGAGCTCTTCAAGTCATTCTTATGATTGCAGGGTTTAACTTAAATCAGCTACCTATTATCAATGGGGCAAACCATGCAATTTGGAAGCCTGACCAACAAGGTCAATTTTCGGTTCAATCTGCATTTGAGACAATTAGAAGGAGAGCACCAGGCTCTTGGTGGTGCAAACATTTGTGGCACAATTGGTTGCAACCAAAGATCTCGGGTACTGCTTGGAAGCTATTGAGGAACTGTGCTGCCACTGATGAGTCTCTCCAAAAAAGAGGTGTTAAACTAGTTTTCAGATGCTACATGGGATGTAATGCGGCTGATACACTCCAACATATTTTGTGGGATTGTACAGAGGCAAAGAAGTTATGGGAATGGGCTGGATTTCAGTTTGGATATAATGGCAATTTTACAAATTTTTCGGAGGCACTTAGGCTACATAGAAGAAGCGGTTTTCTCGTTAAGCAGTTGTGGGTGTCGACGGTATTAGCAGGCATGGTCATCAACTGGAGAAGTAGAAATCAATGCATCTTTGAAGGGGAACAACTGAGTCTATGTCAAAAAAAAGCACAATTGAAGACTAATATCCAATTCTCTTACTGCCTTGCTACAGGTAAGATGAAAAGAGGGGGTAGTGAGTCTCGTATCTTGAAGAATTGGGGTTTGCAAGACAAGCTAGGGAGGGCACCTAGGATCAAGGATTGCAAATGGTACCCACCCGAGGGTGATATCATAAAAGTTAATGTCGATGGGGATTCTTGTGGTAATCCTGGCCCTTCAAGCTATGGTGTGTGCTTTAGAAATTATGAATGTGTGTTCCTAGCGTCTCTTTGCAGGAATATTGGTCATCAGACGAATTTCATAGCTGAATGTTTAGCAATTCTAGAGGCGGTGGAGTATGCTATTAAGAGAAATTGGAGGAAGGTATGGGTGGAGTTAGACTCGACATCTGCGGTTAATGTTTTTGAAACTTCAAGTGTACCTTGGTGTATGAAGCAGAGATGGCAGAGATGCATAAATCTTTTAGACTACTACAAATTGACTCCAATTTGGAGAGAAGCCAATTTCACAGCAGATCAATTGGCAAAGTACTCGGGGTCAGGTTGCAAGACAATGATCAAGTTGTTTTTATTGTAAAACCCCATGGATAACCAAATGGGAGGTTCCAGAACATGTTTATTATAGGTTTTGTTAAGTTCTTATAGTGCTACTGTGTGAGTAGACTGTAAGTAACTCCTCATGTACTCTCCTCCTCCTCCCCTCCCCCCACAACCACCTTTCATCAATACAAATTTTTGCTTACTGAGAAAAAAAAAAGGGGTGGGGTGGGGTGGGTGGGTTAGAAACATGGTTCTTTTTGTATGGAACGTAAACTGATTAAAGTAATACATTTGGTTGAGTCTATTGTCTACCCTCCAAGAATCAGGGTGCAACCAATCTATTATCATATTAAAGCTGAGTACAAGTGAGGTGGACAATCTCTATCCTAAGCGGGGCATTCTTGACAAAGAGTTCTACCACGTGGACACTTAGAAATAAATAGATATTTCCACATTAAACACTTTCCTAATTCAATTGGAACACTCATAGAGAGTCATATATTTCTAACTCAAGTTAGAAATTAAAAAGTTTTCTATAATCATAGAGAGTGTCTCCTATAAACTTTGTTTATCTTAATAACAATTAATTACAAGAAATAATCTCTACAAAGATCTAGGGCTTAATTCTGAAATTAAAAAATTTCCTATAATTAGGGAGAGTGTTTCCTATCAACTCTGTTTCTCTTAATAATAATTTAATTACAATAAATAATATTTACAAAGATCTACGACTTAATTCTACATCACAAGGAAATCCCATGCGACTAACTCCAATTGAGAAATCTTTATACAGTAGTTCATGTAATTAATTGCGCCTATACTCTATCTTCTTCGTACTAAAAAAATATCTGGTGATGGATCGCCTTATGTGAAGTATAGAACTATGGATATTTCTCTCATCTCAAAGTGTACTACCCTTGATTGATCACACTACCATGCTCATATGATATCCTTTCCATTGGCACCACTGTACGTATTCAACAAATCTTGCTGCATATCATATAAGGCGGAAGCTATTTTCTACTTTAACTTGATCCAATATGTTGTTAACAACATAAAATGCTTCTAGATTATGACGGTTTGAAAAATATAAGGAACCCAATAAAATTAAGGTGTTGTTGGCCATCAAATTTGCTTATGTGCATGCTTAATCTTGCTACTCGGACTTGGTGGAATCTTTTGTTTGATCCTGCTACTACGTACATTAATCCCATAGCGTCCCTTTCCGAGGCGCGTGATCTCCAGCTTTTTGTTTTTTGTTTTTCATTTTTACACAATTGTTACAATACCATTATTATTATTATTTCCATTTCCATGTAATTGTCATGGTAGGCGTTTTGTACATCACACTTAGTGAAAGCTATTATTAGGATACATAGGGCTTAGTGAAGCTATTTTCATTTATAACCAGCTTGGTTGAAGTGGGAAGTGTACACACTTAACTAAACTCGTTGGAATTAATCATTAAGACAAAGACTGGAAAATCTAACAATCTATATATTCATCATTGGAAATATTCCTTTGATTATCAAATACCAACTAATAAATTTGATATACCTAAAGATCCCATCTTCATCATAATGGCTTATTGATGTAACTAAATCCGAAAGATATAACCCTTAATTTTGTATTATACTCCTTTACAAATAGCCAGTAAAATTGCTTCTCCCAAAAAACGAGTGCATCAGGTGTGAGGCGACGACAAGGTACTTCGAAACTAATTATTTTGTTTGAGAACCACAGGAAAGTGTATCTATATATATTGAACAAATAAATGGACATCTGTTCATAATGATATTGACAAAGTAGTACGTACCATATTCAGTAGCTATGAAGCTATATAAATCGTCAAAATAATGGCGTACAGAGCTTAAGGCTATTGCTTATCAATGACAGGTTTGAAGATACACTTAAAGACAACGAGGAAGCAAATTAAACAAGTTAAAATTAAATATCTTATTACAAGTACGTTCATTACCCAAGCAGTTTTAAATGACTTTTAAGTTAATAGTGTAAGCTGAATGGAACCTCTATTGTGTAGAATCCACAGACCTTAAGTTCAGACATGGAGAGCTCACCCACAATGATTTTAAAAGGACAATCATAATTAAGAATGTCTCACGCACGTTTTTGACACGTGAAGTTTTGATATAATAAATTTGGAAAAACTTTACAAGGAATAAATTTAAGTATAGTTTAATTGTTTCTTTAGGGGATGGAAGGTCAAACCTTGAACCTAATCTCTTAATAGGTTGTTAGATCGATTAGTTTAGGGGCAATACATTGTTGGAGCACATTGATTGAAGCAGATCCTAAATACTATTCTACAACCTGCATCTTACTTTTTTACTCTTCAGTAAAGCTAAGGCTTAAATGATGTGTAGAAAGCTATCTGTGAAGGATCTATGCAACAAGTTATTGTATCGTACCTATTGAAGGTCACAATTTTGGCCAAGTTGAATTGAGACTGAACATGATGAATGAGCAATTTCCTAATCTCTCCATATATAATTCATATTGTGTTAAAAAAAAGTGGCGATATTCAAACATACAATTTTGAAAAGCTTTAGTATTTCAAGAGGAAATGAAGCTCGATCTAGGTTAATTACTAATGTCCACTTACCGACATGTGTGTTTACTATCATGGATCACACAAGGTTGACTTCCGAATGCACTTCCTAAAGTGAGTGGTGCAGAGAGGGTTAATCAAGCCACTATTAGGAAGGTTGCAAGTCTCCATTAGAGCATGTGTGAAGCACCAATGTATTTTCCGGTTTCTGATGGATGTCAATGGAGGAATTATGGTCACGAGATGACGAAAGGAAACCCATGCACTCGAGCATATTATTGATGCACAATGGTTTTGCTTCCTATGTCCAAATGTCCAATTACTGAAACTTTGATGGCATCATGAAGGATGGAACCATATTATTCTTCAGTTTCAGTAGGTTGAAGAATACTTGAAGCAATGGCGATGCCTTCAAATTTTCATTTCTATCTTATTTAAATATGCGAACTCTATTGGAGCTTACAACGTTTTACATAATACTTTGTCAAGTACGAACTCGAATTGCATTTTTCTTCAATACTGTATTTGCAAGTTTGTGATATTATATAAAGTTTGACTGTTATGAAAATAAATAAATTAAAAAAAAAAATACAAATATTGACATTGGCCTCAAAGATCGAGCTTGAACAATTACAGGAGTTCGAGACTGCCTAGGCAAACACTAGGAGATGCAACATTCTAAGGGAAACTCTCTGCAAGAGCCCGACCATATGGTCGGTCTAAAACCTTGTCTATATAAAGCAGAGACCTCTATGGAAGATTTTTCTCTCTCCTGGCCTAAGTGGCACTCTAATACGAGAGATAACTCTTTTCTCTCTCTCTTAAGTGGTACTCTAATGTGAGAGATAGTCTTGCTACATTGAACCTCTTTAGAGATTTTGATTGTATTTCCACTTAGGTTTGATTGTATTTCCTATTCGCATGAATTGAAAAAGGTTAACGACCCTAAAAAAAAGGTATACATCAAACTCAGTACAGGTGTTTCCAAATATACGTCAAGCCCAATTTAGAAAACCGATAACTTGATTGCCCCTCTTCGATTAAGACAAGTTTTGAAAATTCAAAGAGAACCACCAATATTAAATTGCGTAGCACAAAATGAGAAATGAGAAGCAAAAGACGAAATTGGCTTTTGTTTAGTCAAAGTGTGAACACACGAACTTTTTTTCTCCACAAACTTTGTTTAGTCAAACATACACATCTAAGCAGTTAAAATCGGTTTTCTAAACTAATCGGTCGAGGAGCGATATGTGATTAATTGGTTAATCAGTGATTTAATCGGTTATATCGGATGTATATATTTGACGTTTTCAAAATATATAATAGTATAATCATACAAAATATTTCTAAACAGTGATCCGAAATACAACAAAAAATATCAAATTCTCATAATCACATCTAACTAGTTCAATTTTGGAGTACTACAGATATGTCAAACACAAAAATTACGATAAATATTTAAAGGAATAAGGAGATTGAGAAGCGATAATATTTATTAGAGAGATAATACAATAATTTGTATATTTAACTTTCGTTAAGGAGAGAAAAATAAGTAAATTCTTAGCTTTGTGTATTGATTGAGTTATATTATTATTAATACGGTTTAAGAATCCAATTCATTAATTTTACGTATTTTTTTGGATTGGGGGTTCTCGGTTTAGCAAGAAATCGGTCATCTCGGTCGATTAATCGGTCAATTTGGTGATTAAATTGGTTCGGTGAGAAAAAATAAAAAATATTGATAGCATAGATACACATAGCCTACACTGCTTCCAGCAAACACGTGTTCAACAAAGCCTTTTACTAATTGTGGGCTTTTGAAATTTTAAGTCCAATAATTGATTTAGAATAATGGGCTTTCAATTTAATGGTCCAATTAACGAATTTGGGCTACAGTAAGAAAAGTCCAATATATATTATGTCTTTTTTAATATCTATATCTATCTATATCTATATCTTAATATTAAAGTTCCTACAAGGGGTATTTTTCAAACTCTATTAAAATTTCACGTCATCTTGTATTAAAACATAAATTTCTCTTCTATTTGAAAACGGAAATCCTTTTTTACAATGAGAATTTCTCTCCTATTATAACGGGAATTATTCTCCTATTAAAATAAATTCTAGCACTTTTAATTAAAGCGGGAATCCTTCTCCTATTAAAACATGATGTCTCTCCCAATTGAAAAAATGGGTTTTTAAAACTTAATTAAAACTTCATTAAAAATAATTTGTTAGAAAATTAAAACGGGTTAGCGACTAAAACGGTAGTCTCAATTTTCTAAAAAAAATCTACATGTTTTCAAAAGAGCCGGTTATTTTTCGAGCTCTATTAAAATTCCACGTCATCTCCTATTAAAACGAGAATTTCTCTTCTATTTGAAAAACGGGAATTTTTTTTTACAACGGGAATTCTTCTTCTATTAAAACAAATTCTAGCACTTCTAATTAAAGCTGGAAATTATTGTCCTATTGAAATGGGAATTCCTCCACTATTGAAAAGGAAAATTTTAGCATATCTAATTAAAACAGGAATTATTCTCCTATTAAAACATAATCTCTCTCCCAATTGAAAAAACGGGTTTTTAAAACTTAATTAAAAATTTATTTAAAACAATTTGTTAGAAAATTAAAACGGACTAGCGACTAAAATGGTAGTCCCAATTTTCTAAAAAAAATCTAAATGTTTTCAAAAGAGCCGGTGCATATGCATGGGCCTACAAGCTAGTCTTAATACTAAAGCTACCACAATGGGTATTTTTCGAGCTCTATTAAAATTCCACATCATCAACTTAATAGTTAACTTAAAACGGGAAACTTTTTTCCTTTTAGAATCCAACTTCAAACGGGAATCTCCTTTTCTTTTAAAACCAAAACTCAAATAGTAGCATAAAAACTCTTTATTTCCAAATTAAAATGGGATCCCTCCCCCAATTAAAAAATATGGGTTTTTAAAACTTAATTAAAACAATTTGTTAATAAATTAAAATGGGTTTTTAAGACTTGATTAAAACAATTTGTTAGGAAATTAAAACGGGTTATCAACGAAAACATGAATCACGATTTGTTATAATTGTTGAGTATATCTTAACATTAAAGCTCCCACAAGGGTATTTTTCGAGCTCTATTAAAATTCCACGTCATCTCCTATTAAAATAGAAATTTCTCTCCTATTTGAAAAAATCTATTTAATAGGAGAATGATTCCTTTTTTACAACGAGAATTCCTCTCCTATTATAACGGGAATTTTTCTTCTATTATAACGGGAATTTTTCTTCTATTAAAACAAATTCTAGCACTTCTAATTAAAGTGGGAATCCTTCTCCTATTAAAATGGAAATTCCTCCCCTATTGAAAATTAAGGGAAAATCTAGCGTATCTAATTAAAACGGAAATTATTCTCCTATTAAAACTGAATCTCTCTCCCAATTGAAAAAACAGGTTTTTAAAACTTAATTAAAAACAATTTTTTATATAATTAAAATGGGTTAGCGATAAAACGGTAGTCCCAATTTTCTAAAAAAAAATTAAATGTTTTCAAAATAGCCAGTGCGTATGCATGGGCCTACAAGCTAGTGTATATAATATATACCATCAAAATTATAACAAAAAAAACTAAAAATAATAAAAAACTTAGTAAAAAAAACTACTATTATTATTTGGACTATGGATAGTAGCGAGAGATAAAGTGTGAGGGTGGGTCAGTGAGTGGTCAATAATTTACTGGGTAATATAATTTTCATATATTTTTTCTACTCACACACCGCTCTGCATTATTATATTTTATTTTCAAATAATTAATAGTAAAAAAACAATTCCATATAACATCTATCACCCCGACTTTATTTTTTAATTAGTAAATTAATTTGCAATTACTCATTAAAATACATATATGGATTCTTACGTATTGCATAACTATTTCATTTGTTTACTTTAAATATTTGAAGAGACAATTCTTTCATTTATTAGTTAGATTGTTTAGTATTTATTTCAAAAGAAAATTAAGTGAAATCTATTACCAATAAAGTTTAATTTATTTTTAAAAAGCCCAATGGCATATGTGTGTCTATATATAGTGTACTCATAATATAAACACGAAATTTATTCCAAAAAAAATAAAAATAAATAAATAATAGTTTTTTCTCTCATATATTTTAATATGTATATCACATTATGTGAACTAAAATACTGGACAGGTTAAAGAGGTGCTGAGGCGGGATGGTCAACGAAGTAGTATATTTCCAAGGAAACAAAACAATGCAACAATATAGTATACATTACTATATATTTAATCAATTACCAATTCTCTAGAACGGATTTACTCATTGCACTAAAAAATGTATTTAAAAATAAATATATCAAATAAATACATGCAATAACACTATCAAGAACGAAGAAGAACTGTTGAAGGAGACGAATGCAACTGATGAAGAACATAAAAGGAATTTAAAAATCCAAAAAGAATATAATAACTTCAAATTAATCCAAAGAGAAATGAAGTAATAACTTCATTCTCAGTTTCAAGTTCAACTAAAAAATTGGACACGGGTTTCACTAAAAAAGGTCGAAATAGGAGACACCATGACACATGCGCGCTCTAACTCAAGAGACACATACTCTTCACTCTAATAACAACTAAGTTTGGACCAATTACAATAGCCAAGCCCAAAGCTCATTAAAGTACCAGCTATTAAAGTCGGTTTATATGTAAGTCAAATCCGGTATGACTCTCAATAGTCTCAATTCAAACATATGAAACAAGTTGGTAGTACTAAAAATTTGCAATTGGAACAATATATACGTGCAATGTTTTTGGGGTTTGGAGGGATGACATATCTGGGGCTGTAGACTATATTTCCAAGCAATGCAAGTCACAAGAATAAGCATAATGGTTTTGAAAGTTTTTTTTTTTGTAAACTCTACTTCACGCGGCCTAAAAAACACTACATATTCTTTTAATAACTTATTATATGGTGTAAAATCAGCTTCCGACGGTTCCCCCCATTCTCTAAGGATTATGTGAGATATACTGAATTAGAACACTCAAAATGTTATTCGCATAACCCTTTCATATATCTGGAATTTGCATTTGTTGTTGGTTATTAACTTCTTAAGAAGTAGACCAATATAGTTCCCAAGTAAGTGCCCGAATACCCATCACGCACTCTCACAGTTTTAACATATGTACTTTTCTTCCTTTCATTTTTCTTTCTTGGATCTCATTCTGATTTTCAAACACATGCATGCTATAATATGATAATACATATTGAAAGTCTAGACCTGTAAAAAGAACACCGACTTATTATGAAGGGGTGTTTTTATTTGCACATTTGATTTATGCTTCTTTGTATGGTATTGTTTCTTTAGACAAACTAATGATATATCTAATAATCATCCAAACACAACCTCTCACATACATACACTCGAACACTTGATTTAGAAAATGTCAAAGTTAACACGAGATGAAATACCAAGGTGCAAACTCTCACAAGTTCTTTCTCATTAATGTAGAGAATTGTGCTTCTATCTGTTTAAGAACACTATGAAAGGATCGGACGATCACCGATAGTCATATTTGAAAGACGGGTAGATGTAATGCATGGTTATGCATGTGATGTTGTTTTTCTATTCAATGTATATAGAACAATATGATACGTTTACATGTGAATCCATAGAGCTTTTTTTATCACAATAAGAGCTGACTATAACAATCTAGATTTTGTATTCAAATATCATCGGGAAGCACAAATGAACTCAAAGGCAAAATTGTATTTGGCACTTGGGACGGTTTCCTTTATGGCCCAAATGGTAAGCAAAACCTTAAATATATGTACTTAACTAATTTCATTTATAAACAATACATTGGCTTTCTTTGAACTGAATATATACAACCTTTTTATATTTCATTTCAGCTCCTAGAACAGAAATTAGAACTAACTCTTATAACAAATACAATATACGGTGAGTGAAATCACTTTATTCAGGAGCGAGGATTAAATTAACTGATCGAGGCGATAGTCTTTGGTTTCCTAAGTTTTGTTCTTTTTTCCCCCAAGTATAGGAAGATGAGATAGTGCTAAAAAAAAATTCAAAATTTGTGCTAATTCTGAGTGCAAGATGATGCGATAGTGCTAAAATATATGAGTCTGGATGCTTATAGAATGTCTATTTCATGGAGTAGGATCCTGCCAAGTATGTTTCACCTCTCTAACTTCATAAATGGGTGTGGATGCTTATAGAATATCCATATCATCATGGAGTAGGATCTTGCCAAGTTGTATAATAATATGATGTCCTATATGAGCTACTCTTGGTATTGTATAAGAAAGTTATTATTAAATTTGCATTGTGATGAGCATTTCAAAGCGATGAAACTACAATTGAACTTGCAATAGATCAACAACCTTTATTCGATACACAACAAACTTTGGTTGCAAAGAAAGCCACCTAAATATTTTTTGGTTGTAGGAATTTTAATAATTTTGAAGTAAAATATATCGAAGCTTAAAAATTCTTACGAGTGTTCTACTGATAATTGATAGATGATAATTCTTTGGTCTAAAAGAGTGAAGAGTGTTTGTGTGAATTATTGTTATAATTATTTTTGTGACACTTTATTGATATCATCCTTTTCAACATTAGTGCAATATTGGAAGAACTTTATGATACTATTTCTTTGTCCGAACTTTGTTTTGCAATGTGCTTGCAGAAACATTGAGAATAGATAACTCTACTATAAGAAATAAGGAAAAAGGTGGAATAAGATGGAATATTTGAGCATTTTATTGTAAGTTCAAGGTGTGTATTAGAAACTTCAAGTTTGGAAAGGAAATGTTATTTGAAATGCACACTCTTCTTCCATCCATTTGATTATTAGATTATTCAAATATGAAAATTAATAGTCATTACTCATTTTACCCACCCAATCTTACGTTAACACTTTGACATGTTCACATTGACGAAAGACATAGAACGACATGATCTTCTCGATCTGTTATTCATGTTGGAATTGAATAACTATATTTTGCATGTATACAAACAATCACCTAGAAAAATAGAAAATACTTGGGGAGGGGAGGAGTATTATACGTAGGTAAACGTATTTTCTTGAAAGAGATTTTTTTTTTGTATTCATCAATTCATCGTAGAACACGTTTATGTGATAAATTTTTCAAGTGGGAGTAGTGTATTCTTTGAGGATATGGAAATAATCAATCTGTTTTAGTGATTTGATAGATATTTTAGTGATTTGTACACATTAGTACGTAAGCCAAGCGGTAATGATTTACCGATAAATCACCATAAATCTAAGAAAACTATTATACAAGCTAGATCGAGTTTAAGATAATTTCATTTGAAAATTACGGATTAATATCATAAACCACAAAGTGAAGAGGCTATCTCAATTTGATCTCTTAGTTTCCAAGTACTTATGCATCATAATCGCTGCTCATTAACGTATTTCGGTTTATTTTCAATAAAAATATATTCTGATTCGAAAATTTGTGTGAGACATTTTGTAAAGCCTTTTCAGCACACAAAATATTTAATAGATCTCGGGCCCAAAATCTAGTTAGTAACTAAAACATGGTACTCTATGTTTTGTCCTACACCAATCAGGAGGTTCATAGTTCATTACTCAATCACCATGCTCACATGCTATAACGTAGGCTTATTAAGAGGTGGAGGCGTCAGTCATGAAATAGATCAGTGAGGAATAGGAAATCCTACACTATATTTCTCCATTCCTACATGATCGCAGCCTCCTTACCATTTAGAGTATGTCTACATAAATACCAATCTCTTGACCAATCATCTTTTCATCTGTACTCCTACCGTACATATGAGCATATATCAATCCTGAAGCAGCTTAATTGTGAAGAATGCACCGACCTATATACTCCTTGAAACGTAATTTAAGTTATTACTCTTTCGAACGAGGACGACTTCTACTTTGAAAGCGCTGCCATTTCTAAATGACATAATCGTATTTATGTTGTAAGCTTTTAAGTTTCTTATTATGTTTTCTACCGAGAGCTTCTTCAACAGATATTTGTATGAACCTGATCTCTCTCAATTTCTCTAGCTTCCTCTTTCTCTTTTCTTTTCTCTCTCTGACTTCTCACTATCCTCTCTCTCTCTCACAATGCGGCCTCCCCCCTTTCTCTTCTCTCTTCTTCTTCTTATATCTTTCTTTCCCTCATCTGGGTCGTCCACCTGTCTCCTCATCTCGTGGTCGCCCATCCCGCCGTACATATGCCACGTCGCGGTATAGGGTTCCGCAGTCAGAATCCCCTGCGCCCAGAAGTCCTTGGATATGTTGCTCCCCTTTCTGAGTCCAGATGTCTTAACCCACTTCTCTTTACCGGATCACTACAAATGTCCCTTCTCAACTCTGCGGTCCTGTTAATGGACCCGGGGTCGAGAACCTCTACCACTTCATTTTCTGTGCAGCCACTTTTTCTTTAATCGATACATATACATCATTAATAGCAATCATCACACGCGTTTTCAGCCGCCCCTTGTACTTCGAGCCCCTACGTGTCGCATTTTGGCTGGACCACCGTCCCGTCTCTTCGGTTTCCTCACCTCTCTGTATTTACTTTCCTGCCCCTCTCCTATTTAAATTTTCCCCCCTTCCTTCCTTCTTCATTTTTTCGTTTTCCCTTGCTCTCTCATTGCTTTGCTCTCCTATCCCTTTTCTGTCCAACCTCCGGCTTGCTTGCGTTTGCTCCTTTCTTTGGTGAAGCGTCTACTTCTCGAGCATCCCCTTCAGACTCGCCACTCCTCCCTCTTTTCACCTGGTACGTCTCTAGTCTTCGCCTTCTTTAGTTTAAATGTTTTTGCTTTGTTTCCCCATTTTCGCTTTTGTTTATCTTACTTTCCGATGTCGGATTCGGAAACCGGTGGCTCCTCTTCTTCCCCATCTGGTAGTATAGGTTCCCCTCCATCTCTCTCCCCCACTGCGGTCCCCTCTACCTCCGGGCGCTAGCCTTCCTTGCTGCCGCCGCCTTCTCGCTGTCGTAGACCTAATTTGGATGCAATTAGGGCAGCTTATGGCATTCCAGCCAACATAACCCTAGAACACGTGCCATCCATCACTCACTATCCCCACTTGGTACCCCGCCGTCTTGGGTCCCTCGTGGTCACTGTAGGTCAAATAGTAGCCGGTCTACGACTACTTCTCACTCTCCTGGATGTGGAGGTGTGTAATCATTTCAACATTCCACCCTATCAAGGCATAGGGAATTTCTGGCGACACATGTATGCTGCGAACTCCTATAACAAAACCGGTGACCCCAAGATCGTGAGCTGTGATATCTTCTCTCACTTTTTCATTAAGAAAAGTACCAAGGATGTAGGTGCGGGATACCAATCTTTTTGTGTACGTCCTCAGAAATCATCCTTCTTATTCTGTGTCACCACCTCGGATAAAGTGTGGCATCATTCCTCTATCCATATTAGGGCAATTTCTGTCCATGGACATTTCGTCAAATTTAATTCTAAATCACCTCGCCTTCATATCCCGTGGTAAGTATCTTTTCTTTTCCCATCTCTCTAGCCGTGATATCTCCATTATCCACTAACTGTGATTCATCTTTGTTCTGCAGGTTGGGGGTCAGACTCCAAATCTTGCATCTATTCCGATATTTCTTGTACCATTTTCCAAAGTCTACACGAACTCAGCTCTGCTCAAGCCGATCGCTTAGGTATCCATCCCACCACTGCTACTCCCTTGTTGCACAATCCCGCTCTACACAAGATCGGCGACTTAACAGCTCCCTTTTACCGTCCTCCCCCTCCGAAAGAAAGAAAGCCCAGAGCCTCTCCTCCCCCCAAGAAGAAGACCCGCACTCGTCCTTCCCACCGACCACATACCCATACCGCTTCACATTCCACCGCCCCTTTTGAATCCCGCGAACCACCCCACTATTCCATTCCTGAAACTGTCCCTTCCTACCGTTCTATCTCCACTTGGGACGATCAATACGCCTCCGCTGACTCCCCTCCTACTGACATGGACATCCGCAAACAAAAGTTGTTCGAGAGTGATGATTCTGATGAGGATGAAGTGAGGGAGGTTCCCCTGCCAGGGCAAGGGCTGCCTCTGAGAATCCTCCCGCCAAGAGGCCGTGGACCACCGAATCTGAAGGATCTCCCCCTGTCATCACTCCTCTTCCCTCCGCGGTCTCTTCCCCTTGCACGCACCGACCCGGCAAAGAACCAGCTCCCCCTGCAGCTCCGGCCTCTGAACTTACCCCTGCAGAGGACTTCCACCTTATCTTCAAGGTGCGTAACCGCCGAGTTACCACCGCCGACTCTGCTTTGGAAAATGCTGCGGTGGCCTCATTGTTGTTCTATAACGCGCACCTGCCCAAGGATATAGCCTATGCGGATGGGGGTGATCAGCACCACACCTCTTTATATACCAACTGGGAAAGGGTACACTGTCCTTTGCTCTCTCTCTCCTTCTCTTTTATTTTTTTTTTTTTTTTTTTTAAATCTCTCCTTCTGATTATAGGTAAGCTTGGATGTCTCTTTCATGATCCGCGGCCTTTTTAGTGCCAAGACGAAGGTGGCCTCTCTAGAGAAAGAAATAAACGGCCCTGATGGACTCAAGGTTACCTGTGCCGTTCTTCAATCAGATCTGGAGGCTGCTAATTTGGCCAAGGTCCAAGTCCAGGATGAGCTCAGGGTCGCGGAAGACTCCCATCTGCGATACATGAATTCGGCTAATGAACGTCTTAGCAATCAGAAGACCGCGTTCCTCTAGCAACATCAAACTGCCCTTGATACCCTCACTACACAGCATCAGAATGCTATTGCTGAGCTTACCAAAAAACATCAAGAGGCCACTGCCGTGTTGTTGCAGTAGCAGGAGGTGGACACAGAAACTCTTCGCGAACGTTTCAAGATGTTGGCTGAAAAGAGAGTGTCCCGGAAAATTGAGGAGGAGCATGTCCAGCTTATGCAAGAGGGTCGTCTCCTTCCAGAAAGGTCGCCCCCCTCATGTGGTAGAAACCCCAGTGTTCGCGGAGGGACGGAACACCACCAAGGAGGTTGCTCCCAATGATACTGCGGCAGGGAGCTCACCAACCCTGATAGCACCTCCGGGCCCTTGGAAGAAGCCTCCGAAGCGATGATTGTTGATGAAACCATTATTGAGATGCAGTAGGGCCTCCCTCTTGTGTGTTTTGATGTCTTTGAAACTTATGATATGCTATTATTTACTCAGACTGCCACATGAACTCGCGTGCCGATTTTCTTTAGTATAATGTTTGATTTTGCTCCATGTATGTGCTATCTCCCTATGTTTGAATCATGTTGCTTGTTTATTCTGCAATGTATGCCTATCTCTTGGTTCTCCATGCCTCTATCTCTCTCTCTTGAAATTTAGTTTTATTGACTTAGCTAATAGGTCCCCTCGCCCAGTTGCCTAGTCAGAAGGAGACCATTCTCCATGCCCCACGTATAAACTGCGCACACTATCCGCAAAGGACTCATCCCCTTCCGCGGTCTTTCGATGCTTTTGGGTTCAATTCCCATGTGTGATTTGTCTCTCATCCGCGAAGGGCTCATCCCGCTCCGCGGCTCCGTAGCTCCCATACGCTACCTGTGACAACTCATCTTGCCCCAGGCTCAACTCTAAGATTATATCAGCGAAGGGCTCATCCGCTCCGTTGTCCCTCTCTGCACCTGGGTTCCATGTCCCAGGTGTGATTTGTGCCTCTCACCCACGAAGGGCTCATCCCACTACGCGGGCTTTACAGCCACCGAAAGCCCGTTGGGGCAATTCCCTTTGCCCCAGGCTCCTCTCTGGCAATGTGTCAGTGAAAGGCTCATCCCCATCACCATCTCTCTCTCTATTTGGGACTCCTGCTATTACTACTGATGATCTCATCTCAAAAGTGTCGTTGTATTATATATTTACATACAGCTACATATCCTTGCTCTAGATTTTCATTATATTCAAGAGTAGAATTTTTTGAGCATTCTCACATTCCAAGGTTTCTCTATCACTTTGCCCTCCTTTGTTTGCAACTTGTAGGAGCCTGGTCCTCCCACATCTACCACGGTGTATGGTCCCGCCCAGTTCGGACCCATCTTCCCGTCATTCTCCTTCTTTGTGCTAGGAGTCACTCGACGGAGTACCTGCTCCCCCATTTGGAATTTATGCAGCTTGACCCTCTTGTTGTACTGTCTTTGCAATCTCCTGTGGTACTCCTCCAACTTGATATGGACGGTGCCCCTTCTTTCTTCTGCTAAATTCAGATCCGCTACTAGTATTCGCCAATTTGAACCCTCCTCCACAGCCTTTGTCCGCGTTGTAGCCGCCACCATCTCCGAAGGTATCACAGCCTCCACGACGTAAGCCAACAAGAACGGCGTCTCTTGAGTGGACGTTCGCAGAGTGGTTCGATAGGCCCAGAGTACATGATTCAACTCGTCTGCCCATGCCCCCTTCCTCGCCTCCAACTTCTTCTTCAGGTTGTTCATAATAGTTTTGTTGGATGACTCCGCCTGTCCGTTGCCCTCAAGATTGTAGGGGGCCGAGAACCCCTGTTTCACCCTATAAGCTTGCAGGAAGCCAATCACCTTCACCCCGGTGAACTGGGTCCCATTGTCTGCTATGATGGCATATGGCAGTCCAAATTTGCATATAATATTCTACTTGTGTCTCTTTCACCTACTGCAAGGGCACGGCCTCAATCCATTTCGTGAAATAATTAGTGGCTGCAAGCATGAACCTCTGTTTGCTGCTGGCCATAGACAGCGTCCCCACTATATCCATTGCCCACATAGCGAACGGTAATGGGATCGAAACATTGTGTAGGGGTTCTGCGGGGGCAAAGATCAACTGGGCAAACCTTTGACATTTATCACATCTCTTCGCAAACTCTACTGCATCCATTTTCATATGGGGCCAGAAATACCCTTGTGTCAATAAACGATGTGATGTAGTTCTTCCAACTGAATGGCTCCCACAATCTCTCTCGTGTAATTCGGCCAACACCTCGTTCGATAGCCGCGGACCCAAACATTTTAGCAATGGTCCATTGAAGTTCTTCCGGTACAATTTTCCTTCCAACAAGACGTATCTCTGTGCAATCTGTTCTAACCTTCTTCTTTCCTTTTTGTCTGTCACTTCCTCTCCTGACAAAAAGCCTTTAATTGGTTCCATCCAACTCCCACTCTCTTTCGCGACCTGACAAACCTCTACCGCATCCTCTGTGCTCGGTCTCTCTAACCTTCCCACTAATATCGTCCTTGCTTCTGACCCAGGAATAGCTGCTGCTATGTACGCCAGGGCGTCAGCATGTCTATTCTCACCACGACCCAAGTGGACGAATCAGAGTTTCGTGAACTTTGCGGCTATTCATTGTAGCACTTCTAAATATCTCGCCATTCGGGCGCATCTGGCCGTGAACCCTCCATTCGCTTGACATACCACCAAATTCGAATCGGAAAATATTGTCAATTCCTTCACTCCCAAATTCTCGGCCATTCTCAACCCCGCTATCACAGCTTCATATTCTGTCTCATTACTAGATGTCGTGAATCCTAACTTCATGGTCTACTCTATTCTGTCGTTGTCGGGTGTAACCAATACTACCCTTATGCCGCTGCCTGCATCCGTAGCCGATCCATCTGCAAACACTCTCCACCCGTTCCTCTTGTCCCACGGGTCTAGGATGTCATGTTCCCCCTCCCTCTCTGGCTCCATAACCATCTCTTCTCCCCAAGTAGGATCCTCTACGGGGAACTCCGCCAGAAACTCAGCTATTGCCTGTGCCTTCTCCGCAGTCCTTACCTGATATTGTACCTCATAAGAACTTAGCATCACTGCCCATTTTACCATTCTGCCCGATTTTCTGCCTTCAACGCTTGCTTCAAAGGCAAATTCGTCACCACCACTATCACATGCGCCTCGAAGTAAGGTTTCAGCTTCAAG
The DNA here is from genome assembly GCF_015680905.1 of Coptis chinensis. NCBI lineage: Eukaryota > Viridiplantae > Streptophyta > Magnoliopsida > Ranunculales > Ranunculaceae > Coptis > Coptis chinensis. Next base: position 75,821,036 of record NC_141463.1, on the reverse strand, counting down.
GTTGAAAAATTCAATGCCAAGGCATACCTTTCGATCCTGCTATACCGCGTCTCTGCATCCAGCAATGTCTTGCTCTGAAAATACATCGGCCTCTCTACTTCATCTACTATTCGGATTAGTACGGAGCTAACTGCATAATCCGTGGCCCCCAAATACAAATACAGTTTTTCCCCTTGTTCAGGCCGAGACAATAGAGGCGCTTTTCCCAAGTACCTTTTCAATTCTTGAAACGCCTCCTCACATTCTGTCGTCCACATGAAATCCGGTGTTCTCCTTAACAACCTATACAGCGGTCTACATTTATCGGATGATTTGGAGATGAACCTATTCAGCACCGCTACCCTTCCTGCCAACCGCTGTACTTCCTTAACATTCTGCGGAGACGTCATCTCCACCAACGCCCTTATCTGTTCGGGGTTCGCTTCTATTCCCCTATGAGTAACGATATAACCCAGAAATTTTCTCGTGGTCACTCCAATATACACTTCTCAGGGTTCAACTTCAAGTTGTATTTTCGAAGTATCCCGAAGGTTTCCCTCAAACCCTCTACATGCTCCTCTTCCGACATACTCTTTTCCACCATGTCATCTATATAAATCTCGATCCCCTTCCTGATTTTGCTTTCAAATATTTTCTCACCCAATCTCTAAAATGTAGCCCCGGCGTTCTTTAAGCCAAACGGCATCCTCGTATAGCAGTATGTACCACCTTCCACCACAAACGCGGTCTTCTCTTGATCGGGCCCATACATCGCGACCTGGTTGTAGCCCATCGATGCATCCATGAATGAAAATATCTTGAAACATGCCGTCCTATCCACCAACTCATCTACTCGCGGCTTGGGATAATTGTCCTTTGGACACTCGAGGTTTACATCAGTAAAATCAACGCACATCTGAACTTTGCCATTCTTCTTTGGTACCGTGACTATGTTAGACAACCAGTCTGTGAACTCCACTTCTTGGATGATTCCCGCGCCCTTCAACCTCGCAATTTCTTTGCGGATTCCCTCGGCATATTTAGGTCTAATGTCGCGCATCCTTTGCCTCACAGGTTTAGCATCTTCCCTCATGTGCAAATGGTGACAAGCGAACTCAGGGTCCAACCCAGTAACATCCTCAATCGCCCAAGCGAAAACATCTTTATTCTCCGACAAGAAATGTACCAACTTATCATTCCATTCTTCTGGCAAACTGGATCCTATCGACGTGAACTTCTCTTCTTCCCCCTTTCCAATATTTACCACTTCCACCTCATCGAGTGTCTTCGGCCCTGCCGAGGACTCCGACTTTTCCTCCCTCGAGGAACACTGTAATTGTTATGCCTGCCTCTTTCTAGTGTTGGTCGTCTCCCCATCCGGTCCGCTAATCAACCTCTTCACTGTTCCCCGATGGTTGTTCTTGGCAGTTACCTGATTGCCATATACCTCATAAATGCCAGTAGGTGTGGGAAATCATATCACCTGGTAGTACGTCAAGGGGACTGCTTTCATCTCGTGAATCCACTGCCTTCCTAAAATTGCGTTGTACTATGAAGCTGAATCGACCACCATGAATCAAGTGAAGACCGTCACCGGACCCGTTGTCACGGGCAATAAGAGCTCCCCCATGGGCTTAGTCATACTTCCATTGAATCCATACAAATTGGTTCGCGAAGGTCTCAGCTGTTTGGGGTCGACCCCTATTTCTTCCAAAGCACCTCTGAATAGCAAGTCCACTGCACTACCACAATCAATCAATACGCTTTTCACCATATAATTCCCCATTACTACGGTAATGACCAGGGCATCTTCATGTGGCGAATCCACTGCACGGAGGTCCGCACTACTAAATATGATTCTGTCTTTTTCTCGTGCCCGACCCCACTTTTGCCGCTGATGCTACTTGTTCTCTCATTGATTTCTTTGGATACTTTCGCGGGTGCGCCTTATCTTGTCTCTGTGAGCGTTGTGGCTCAGAACCTCCCCGCTGTAGATCACATTAATGGTCCGTCCTTCCCTGAAGTGATACGCATTCCTCATTCTGGGCGCCTCCCACAAACTCCCTCAACATTCCTTTCTCCACCATCCTCTAAATCAACCATTTCAGTGCATAGCAGTCATTAGTATCATGATTCCGTACCTTATGATATGTGCAGAAAGGTTTTTCTGGTAGCTCTATTGGTGTGCTTCGCGGTCCCTCATATCCCGGAAGGTTCTTAATTTAGGGCAAGATCTCGCTCACTGATTTATTCAGCGGTGTCTGTGATGTCTCGCGGTATAGTTTCCTTTCTTTGTGTTCCCTTCGGGCGTCCTCCCGGCTCCCTTTTGCCCGACTGCGATATCCCCTGCTCTCTTTTTCAGATGTCTCGGTCTTTCGGTGTTCCCTTCCCCTCTCCAAAGACAACACTGCCTTCCCTGGTCTCCTAGACTCCTTGTGCATGGTATCTTCATACCTTATGTATTTTTCCACTCGCGGATATAGTTCATGTAAGTTTGCGATCTCATTCTTTGCCATGGACTGATGCACTCCTGTTCCCGGACGCAAGCCCCTCTCGAATGCTATTACCGTCGTCCTCTCATCCAGATTTTCAACTTTCAGCGTCTCCACCTTGAATCGACATAGAAATTCCCTAATAGACTCCGCTGATCTCTGTCGCACATTGAATAAAGCCGCGATATCTACCACCCACCTCTTCTGATGTATGAAATGATCTATGAACGCCTGCTCCAACTCTTGAAAATTCTTTATGCTCCCCGCTGGCAATCTGTAATACCAGTCTGACGCCCCTTCTTTCAGACTAGCCGGGAGCATCATACATCACAGGCCGTCATACCGTGCCTCCTGCCACAAAGGCATCTGTTGCCGAAAATGATGGATGTGGTCCGCTGGGTCTCCCTTGCCGTCGTATCTCTCGAACCTAGGCTGAGTGAACCGCTTTGGGACCTCCGAAGCCCAAATGTCATCTGCTAGTGGGTTGCGATTCAACCCAGCCACCACCTGTTTGGCCGCTCCTCCATAGCCCTTTGCTCATTGCCTGTTCGCCTCCCTGTCATTGTCTATCATTTCTTGGGCTTGCTCCATTGTCAAACCAGCTATTGGGTTTTCAACAAGATTTGGCTGAGCCTCCTCGTCTTCCGATCCGTCGCCTTCAGATCCTTCGTTCTCTTCTTCCCCAGTCTCTTCCCCCACACTCTCGTTCTCTTTTCTCAGCTCGTCGTTCTCTTCTCTTAGTCTCTCATCTCTCTCTTCCCGCATCAGCCGTGTTTCCTCTGCCTCTTGCTCCTCTCTTCGGTCTCCCTCTTCATCAATCACACCCTCCGGTGCCAGATCTGGCGCTAGATTCTGCACCACCACCCTCCTAGGTCTGCCTACTTTTCTCTTTGGTGCCATTGTTCACTCGCTTTTGTCTTCCCCACAGACGGCACCAAATGTATGAACCTGATCTCTCTCAATTTCTCTAGCTTCCTCTTTCTCTTTCTCTTTCTCTTTTCTCTCTCTGACTTCTCGCTATCCTCTCTCTCTCTCACAATGCGGCCTCCCCCCCTTTCTCTTCTCTCTTCTTCTTCTTATATCTTTCTTTCCCTCATCTGGGTCGTCCACCTATCTCCTCATCTCGTGGTCGCCCATCCCGCCGTACATATGCCACGTTGCAGTCTAGGGTTCCACGGTCAGGATCCCCTGCGCCCCGAAGTCCTTGGATATGTTGCTCCCCTTTCTGAGTCCAGCTGTCTTAACCCACTTCTCTTTACCCCGTCACTACAATATTTTTGGCAAGACATTGACAGCCACTTAGTACAATGCTGATTGTCCTTAAGTTTAGCGCAGCACTACTACACACGAAAACTCGTGGACAGATAGATAGCTAGCTTGCTCAGATCACAGCGAGGCTAATCATAATTTAGGGTTTCCTGCAGAGTGGATACTTGCACTTATATTCTTTAATTTCTTAGAACATATCATCAACAAGTACAGGCAAGGGAAGATTGTATACATAGAAGACATTTTTAGCAAAGGCAAAGAAAATGCTCGTGGATTACGGTACTTATGTAATTTTAGCTCACACACTACCCTCTCCCCGCCATTCTTATATTAGAAATTTAACAGACCTATGTTTCTTCAATGTCTTCTAAATTGAATCAACTTCTATTTCCACACCAATTTCTCTGTATATATATATATATATATATATATATATATATATGCTTAATTTTTCAATCTAAAACTATTCTAAAACCTTAATCGCAACATCTACAACAGCCATCTGATCAAGGTAAGTTTTTTTTCGTTTTTAATGTTTTGTATATATACCAGTTTTCTCATATATTGAAACCTACACCACCAGCAATTTTGATCTAACCATAGAAATTTTGAGGTAATCTTCTTCATTATTGTTTTTCCCTATGTATTTTATTATTGCATTCTTTACGTTCTTTTCAATGCTATCATGTCAAATGTTTAGCAGAAAAAAGATGTCAGACAAAGCTTTTAATGCCATTGAATTCATTGTGGGGGTTTTTTTTTTATTGTGTTTTGTAGAAGCATGGTAGCACACAAAGGCTGAAGTCCCAAATAATCAGTGGCCAATTGTGTTGTGGTTGCAAGGCGGATGTAACTATGTAAGTACCAGTTTTCATATTATTTTTTTACTGATTTGAAGCCTACAAGTTCTATTCTACTTCGTTTAACAAAAGCCGGTCTGTTGTTTGTGATAAGTCATTGTGCTTTGTATACCATATGTAGAGATTTATAACTAACTAGATATTCATAGAATTCTCCTTTATTCGCTTGATGGATTCTTACAATGATTCTATGTTTTGGACGTTAAAGTAACGGAAATTGTTAATCCCTTTAATTTCACATCTGATGCTACATCCAATTACTCGCACTCTTCTATGATTTCCTTGGATTTTATTTCAGTTAAAATTAACTACAACTTACTTTGTGAAACGTTTTGCCTTCTATACGATATGAAGAAGATCAACCTCCAGACCAACTGGAATCTAAATGTGTGACTAATCAACACTTTTTTGTGTACTATTCTGGGATCTTGGCTCCCACAAGGTAAATGTGTTAATAAGTGCTTTTGATCATATTCTATCTATCATGCCGAACTTATTTATGTTTTATTTTTCCCTTCTGCAGTTTCCTCTCATATATATGAATTTACAATTTTTTTTCTTACGTGTTTCTACAGTGAATTAGAGGGAAAAAATCTATGTATTGAAGAAAATAAGATGCACTATCAAGAGCAACAAATGGGAAGCACAGTCCGTCCTTTGAAGTTTTAAACAATGCGAACAGATTTGAAGATTTTGATGTTTCACAGCACCGAAATTTAAGGTAGCTTATTTTGTGTTCACTTTGTTCAAAATGCATTTTGTGGTTCTGTTTTTTGTTCTGTTTTTTGAAGCTTGCATGACGTCTAATATGTTAAGACCACCATTTGTACCAACTTACTATTTCAATCTTCTCCATTATGATATTTTTGCACTAAAATACTATTGCAATTGAGAGTTCATTACAATTGTCTTACTACCATGTAAATGAATATATCATAACTATGATACTCATTGAACTTCACTAAAGCCTTGTGTGTCAGTGTGTGGGGCTCCATTGAATAAATTCCTGATCCTTCCGCATGACATTGAATTTAAACACGTCAGACGCTGAGATTCATCAAAACTTTGTCTGATTTTGACTGTCCTGTTATCGTGCATTGGAAAAATTGACAAGTTATTATGATATGTTCGTAAAGAAATACCAGGAGCTTTCCATGGAGCGCAAATGGAAGCAACCCACTCTAGGTAATACCTAATTATGTTGTTTCTTTGAATGTGAAATTTCCATTGGAATTGAAAGAAAAATTGTTAACATTGGTGTTTATGTGGCCTAGCTTGGTTGCAGTTGCATTGTCGTACAATTTGCTGATATTAGACGATGCCCGGGGTCATTCTTGTCACCCCCAATGATGTTCCTGTGGACGCACTTGGTGTAGTGAGATTAATTTCGTCGTCTAGCTTGATAAATGTTTTAGTGGTTTTTTGGGCTGTACTCATGTGATAGATATGCTCACCTCTATTATATATCCAAGATTGGTGTTGGTGGATTGCTAAAGTTGCATTGTCTTTTGTTTTTTTTGCAGGCTATTATATACCTCTCCAGCAATGCTTCGTAGCATTTGTTTTTCCCATAATTCGTATCGGCATCGCAGTGTAGCATACGTCTTTTTACTCCCCCACCCTTGTTGATTCTATGTAGAACTTTGAATTCAAGTTGATTTGACTAACCGCATCCAGAAGTCCATAGCTGCACTCAAACCATCAATTTTGTATATGTATAATTCAAATGTACGTGAAAAACATATTTTACCATTATTGATTCTCCATAGGCTTAATGTGATTTTTGGTTGTAACGTTGGTGCAGTTGACAAGTATATCAAAGCTTCATATCATGGTGTGTGTAATCTAATCTTGAAAAAGCTTATGGTAGTCAATTCTGCATAAAAATGTGAAGTATTCGGTATGGGTTTGACGACTTAAAGAAACCGGTGCGTAGCACGGTTCGCATACTAGTAACTATATACAAAGCGTCATCGACTCGTCATTGTTGAAATTATTTTGTGATTGATTGATTTTCAGAAATCATTCGATAATAGTTTCATAAGACACTCAAGTTCGACCCAGCAATAGAGTGGTGTCGTTTGTGCGTGTAACAAATTTCGAAGGTATTGTGCCGGGAATCTTAAATTTTCTGTCTATACTCCTTTCATCTTTGGTGAATGGATAATGACAAACAATATGATTGGAATCTTATTGCTTGCTCATTATATAAACTCCACTTAAACGAACTCCAATGAAACTCCGCCATGAAAAACAATGAATTAGAAACTGATTTTTGGTGGAGATGTTCTTCCCACAATATAGATCATCCTTAGAAAAAATCAGCACTTTTGAAGATGTCTAGATGACGTATCAAAATTTGTTTACAATGTTATAAAATTATCCAAAAAACGGTCCAAATTTTTCAAATTTCAAAACAACTTTTGACAATGTTAAACATTTTCGTTTGGGCTAATTTTTTGTAGGAAGATTCTCTATTATGAGAATACTATCTTCACCAAACATCAGCCCTCAATTCATCTTATAAATCCATTTTTGGTGGTGGAGTTCGTATAAGGTGGAGTTCATATAACGGGCTCGATATTATTGAACCTAAAAAAATATATGCATTAGATTACAAGTAGTAGTTCTCCCCATTGTGGGGCACAGTAGAAAGTGGAAATTTTTCATCCTTGATGGAGATCGTGTGGTTGAAAGCCACATAGACCGAGTTACGTAACAAATAGAAAATCTCTCATAAGAGTCGATAAGTTTGTTTTGTTGGTTAATGTTTTTGGAACTTCAAGTGTACCTTGGTGTATGAAACAACGATGGCAAAGATGCATAAAACACTTAAACTATTGCAAATTGACTCCAGTTTGGAGAGAAGCCAATTTCACAGCTGACCAATTGGCAAAGTACTCGATCAAGCTTCGAGACAATGATCAAGTGATTTTTATTGTAAAACCCTCATGGATTACCAAATGGGAGGTTCTAGAGCATGTCTATTACAGGTTTTGTTAAGCTCTCGTGAATGTAGAAACCCCCCCCCACACACACACACACACAAAATTTTGCTTACCTAAAAAAAAAAGGTTTGTTTTGTTGGTATAATGTTTATGTATTTGAGTCTTTATTAGGTTCATGTATTTGAGTATTTATTATAAGTAATTACACTTCTAGTTTATTGTGTCTTGAGTTAGTGTGGTCCATTAAAGTTTGTTTTCTACAAACTATTTAAAGGGTTGTGATGTAAAGAGGAAGACAATTTTTGGTAGGGTTATCAATAGATCGGTTTGGGTCGGGTTTTTGAAAATTCGAACCCGAACTGATAAGAAAATTAGGAACCCGAAACCGAACCAAACCAATAATATTATATTTCATCCGAAACCGAACCGAATCGATAAGATATATTGCAAATCGAAATCGAACCAACCCGAACCGAAAACTATAAAATCAATTAAATCCTAAATTAAATCAATTAATTTCAAACACACAATTAATAAACATATGAAAAAATTAATCATAAATATTACTAAAATGTCATCTTATCAGTTCGGGTTCATATCGGTTCGGTATAGGGCCAACCCAAAACCAAACCAATATTTTATTGGTTCGGTTCGGTTCGGTTCGGTTTCGGGTCAGTGGAAGGCAAACCAAATTTTACCAAAATAGTTCGGATCGGTTATCGGGTTATCGAAACCCATTGACAGCCCCAGTTTTTTTATTGAATGAAAATTGAGTGTCTTTCTATGAGTGTTTTGTGCCTTGTTTATTCTTGTGAGCAAATATTAAACAAGTGAAGATTCAACAAGAAAGTATCTTGTTTGTCTCTTCCTTTCTATGAATTTCAAGTCTTCTCTTACACAGAGAGTAGTGGTTCACACCCCATTCATTCTTATCCGCTCTACACTAGTTAGTATCATAGCTAGGTTGTTTTCTTGGTGAAGATATCTCCAAAGAGAGCTCCAACTACTAATAAAGACTCAAATACATGAACCTAATAATGACTCAATTAATACATGAACCTTATATACCAACAAAACAAACTTATGGACTCTTATGAGAGATTTTCTTTTTGTTACATAACCCCATGTACCTTTCAACCACATGATCTATATCAATCCTGAAGTGAATGGACCTTAAAGTTTGAATGTTCTATATATGTATTAGTATCTCCATTATGAAGAGAGGATCACATTTGGATTCTCCATGCGTAGTTGAAACTTTTTTGTTTTGTTCATAAAATGTGTTTCTAGAGGTTGACTATATTAGTATTGTTATTCCATCCATTTAAAAAACAAACCTTAGTTCTTTTTCCTTCTTGTTTTTTTTCTTCCTTTCTTAGAGTCATTCCCCATCTCTATAGTCAATTCCCTGAAAGGTGTATAATAGCCATATTTGAAAGCCATATTTGAAAGGTGTGTAGTAGCCATATTTGAAATGTGTGTAGTAGCCATATTTGAATGACCAGTGACGACAATACATATATAAGATGCTCAAAGTATAACATTTGCATGAAATGGAGAGCATATATATATGAGCTTAACCCAAAAGAGGTAGAGAGAGACGAGTGGTAACTTTGGGACCATGAGATGAGAAAGAAAGATCAATTAGGGCTAGAAAAAGATCGAAGGAAGAATATAAAGCCTATAAGAAATCAAAGACCATTAATATTGAACAGTGGAAAATGCTCCTAGTGAAAAATGTAAATCATCACCCATTTTTTCTCAAATGTTGACACGTCAATTTTTGGGGGCAAAAACAATCATTCGGCAGAAATAAAAACAACTAAATCCATGCCCTTAACTTTTTCCCTCTTTTCAATTGCTCGCAATCTTAACCCAAAAAAGACAACAAAACTGTCTATACCAAACCAAAAAAAAAACTCAACTCAACTTCACGAGCAAAAACCTCCTCCATTTTTTCTCATCAAATATTTGTCGGTAACAAATTCATTAAGTTTGTAAGAAAAAAAGTGTATAAAAAAATTCCCCTCTCTTCAAATTCTAACATTGTCAGTTCAAAGAATATCCTAACATCTTGGAAATTCATTATGTGTTCTTGGTGTGGAATAAATTCTTGCATCCAACACTTACTTCTAAAGTATGAAAGTTTGCTCATAATTGTGTGAAAGATGTTGCAATCTTGCTATATTTTAGTATTTTAATTTGAAAACTTTTCTAAAAATTTATTAATTTTCAAGAAAAATGATATCGGGCTGCCATTGAGAAGGATAAGAAGCGTGTGTTGGTGTGTTGGATGCGCGTGATTTTGTTGTCGATGAACAGGAGAGAAAAAACAGCCCAAATAGGAACTGTCAAACTATTCATAATACTTATTTGAGAAGAAAAAATCTAAAATATTAATTTTATTGAGACACTTGGTCAGTTGAGGTCTATGAATCTTATAAAAAGGTTTCATAGGCAAAAGTATTTGGTGAAATTGGCAGCGATACTAGCAAGCATGGGGCTGAGCCTATTGGCTTTCTATATTGATGTTGTTTGTATCTATATTAAAAAACAAATCGCAGTTGATCATTAACTATCAATGTAGTAGGCCCGGCAATGGCCACGCTTAAAGGCTAGTAGGGTTAAAGAGGAGAGGAATTCTCCAAGAAAAAGAGGCTACTCCACAAAGAGTGGAGGTGGTAATGGGTATCCCGAAATGGGTACGTAGGCAATCTAGAATGTTGGTACAACCGATCAAAAAGAGAGTTCTAACTTCTAATACAAATAAGGTCAGTGGTCATGAAAACGGTTCATACAACAACAGATGTAGCCATTGGTTTTCCTTTGTCCAAAAGAAAAAGAAAAAAAATATGAACAAAATGACTAGTGTTAGGTTGTTAGCCTAGATCAGCCTGCGCAAAATATAACTTGCAGACCACGACAACCGCTTACTCGGTTACTCACAACTAAGGTCCATAAATATCAACCATTCCCCATTGCTATATTTCATTCCATATCTGTAGACTGGGGAAACATTTGAGTATTGGTAATATGGTTAGGTGTATTCAGGATCTTAATTTGTGCTTATTTTGATGTAATATCTATTAGAGATGTGTATAGGGAACCTAATGGCCTTGCAGATCATTTAGCATCAACCGAAGAATCAAGTCCCTACTAAAGTTTAGAGGTACTTTTTTTTTTATGTTGCTGGGTAAGTTTAATTGTATTAAAGAAAAATAAAGTACAAAAAGTGTTTAGGGAGGCAGCATGCTGCACTCTCTAAAGTCAATCTCAATCTAACAGCCTATTACTTCCATTTATTACGATGGAGTAAAATACATTTTACTGAAATCTGTAGAATGTTTGGAAAGATCCTTCCCATTTGTGAATTCAGTCTGGTTTGCCTTCAAAAACAGTTCTTTCATTGGCTGCGAGAGTTGTACCAAACTTTGCCAGGGCGTAGCAGTGATCTACCCAAAGCATTAACCAACATCTAGATATAGCCATTTCTACACCTTCAAGGATAGCTATACATTCTGCCCAAAAGCTTGTTGCCACTCCAATACTTTTCCACATTATCATCTTGAAATCCCCCTTTTTTACTCTATAAGAGACACCAATGCCCGCAGGGCCTCCGTGCCACCACCACCTATAGAGTCGTCACACACCAAATCCTACTAATTAAGATCGAGTCTAGGATATCAATCCGTGGATAAGTCGCTTTCAATCCTATATGCTATCCCCTACAAGGCTACAATCCCATCCAGAAACCATCTCCGCAACTCCTGTAAACCCAAAAAGTAAGGAGCGAGATTCGAATGATATCACCCAATCTTTACTGTATTTTCCAATTGTAATGCTGAGATAAAATGACAGTCCATAACTTTTCATCCTACACCTCAAACAATAATCTGTCTTATGAGTGCTGTAGCCCTTATTCAAATTAATATACGTGTTCCTTTTCCCATATTTTCCTTAAAACATCTTGTTTACATTTTGCTGGTTGAGACTTGAGAGTGCACAAATTAAACGTAATGGTTGGGTGAGGTAATGATTGTTTCCAGCTTCGTTGTTTCTTGTTTGTACTCCACTACTGACTTCTCCAAGTTATCATATGCTCTATCTACCATATAGCAGAAGTACAAGTCCAGATTAACATACTTAACATATACGCTCCTTGCAGTTGAATGATGACTGTAACGAGCAAAACTCCAACAATTGTACGAGATCATGTCTCCAAGATCGTGTTGATCCTTACGTTACAGAGTCAGCTCAGTTCAGTTATTCTTAAAAAAGAAACTAAGACGACAAGCTCGAACAAGTAATCTGTTTTTCTTTGACTCTGATGCACAAGGAGAACGAACAGATACCAAGTCAACTATGATCAACCGCTTTAAATCAAACATTTGAGATTGGCTTCTTTAAATATCCTTTTCTTACAGCAAAAACCACTTCAGTAACTTTGCACTCCAGTCAGCCTAGAGAAGCTAAACTGTATAAAATATCTGCAAGATACTAAAGATGTGAGAAATTCCAGCTTTTGGCCCATTGAATACCACGGTTCCAGCCAATAATAAAGCAATTTAACCACTTTCATGGAGGGCAGACCAATTATCACAGTGCCAACAATTATCAGATGTGGAGAAGCCAGTACCTGATGTTATCGCTCTCATCGATCAAGTTCCTAAACAAACATTTTAGGGAGCAAATTATTTTCTGTTCAGAAGCCCTCAGCAAATAAAAACTAGTAACAGTTTCCAGCAATCCCCATGGCATTCAATCTCAACACTGATTTTTTCCCAAGTTCTCCACAGGAAACAAAAGCTTATCAGTTTTATCACCAAATCTCTTGCGACATGTACGGATGTACCACATATCAGAAGACTTCACATATCAGTAATGAAGCTATCTGACCCAATTCAGTCTTCCTACTTACCAGTCCAACCACAAATGCTAACCCAGTCAAGGAGGGCATCATCTTTATTTGAGTTTGTGGCGTTTCTGTGTGTGCACGAGCCAAGTGGCAATTATGTTAAAGACGGGAAAACAAGTCCCCATAACATGACAGACCCACATTCTGTAGAAATAACAGATAGAGATACGACACTTGCAAAAGCTAATAGATGTTTCTCTATTACAATGGAAATCCCACTAATGAAACAGCATCCCTAAACACAGTTTCACAATGAAAACAAGAGGGCATGCGTAAAATAAAACCTATTAAGTTGTCCCTTGGTCTTTTTATATTTCATAGGGGTCAACACATAATCACAACCATACAATTTAGGCATTAATTCCACCTTCCAATTATTCTTCAGCTAGAAGTAGGTACCTTCTGGAGGCTGGACAAGTTTACGGTTGTGTGGAGCCGCCATTTCTTTCTTTAAGTGCATCAGTATGTCCTCCATGGTGTACTCCCGTTGCCAATTTGACAGCAAGCCAAACTTCTTAGCTTCAACCTGTACCAGTTTTATGCTAAAGTTACATTGACATGGACACGTGTGTCCAAATCCGACACGGATACTGAGTGTCTGACACGGCGAAATATCAAAAACTAAGGTATATCACACACAATATGTGTCCGTGTGTGTCTGATACGGACACGTGGATACGTATCCGACACATTATTTTTGAAATATGGTGTGTCCATGTAACATAGGTTTTATGAAATCAAGATTTGTGGGTCAACTAATCTTTTCCTTCAGTTAAATTTAAGAGAGGTGATTAGAAGATCAATTATTCAATGGCCTAATGAAATAGTCCCAAACCATTTTTTTCTATTACTACACAGAGGCAATGGTTGCACAAGGTCTCCTGGTCAAACATTACAGGTACTTCCAGCTATATATATATATATATATATATATAAGTGATGTGGTTATGCTTTAGCCTTCCATGCAAAATATGTTGTGTCACCTGTTCAACCCTATAGAACAGAGACGTGGAGTAAAATCTGTAACAAAGACAGGTCTAGTAATTCTGGATAATTTATTATAAGAGTTCAACTAGTTTTTTCGGAAATATTTTTATATCTAGTAATTTAATAGTATTTCTGAACAATTATGAGAAACATGAGAACTTGGTAAGAAGATAATGCCAGTTAGATAGTGTTTGTCTCTAAAAGGCAGGGAGACTTGTTAGTTGCTTGTATAGTTGTTCGGCCATAAGCTCCCTTACTAAGGTATGTTTTCTTAAACTTTTCTGGTCAAAACAGAAGCAAAACTAAGTCCTTTGTGGGCTTTGGTTGTTTGAAGGTTTTGCAAATTCAATCAAAGTTGTTCTTCCACTTCCAAGCTACGAAAAACAACATTGAAATATTAAAGTGAGACTATCTCCTAACCTCTCAAAAACCCCTTTCTAGTCAAACTCTACAAAGCGGAGCCCAAGTCTACGCTCAGAAATCAAAAACTAGAACAACGTAACTTCTAAAGTATTCAAAATCACTCAAATAAAAAAATTCAGTACTTTCGAAAAATGGGCTGAATTTTTGGTGACCACGTGTTAACCTGGAGATCAATGTGAATTGCACATTAGTTAGATAACTTGTAGATTGCAAAAGATCAGGCCTTTCTAGGACTTGCACAGCTCTAACACTGCTGAACCACATTTTCAGATTTAGTTGGCAATCCAAATCGTTTAATTTTTATCCTTTATAGAAAGATAGAAGTTGCAAAAGTAGCTGGTTTGGGGTGTGCAACAATATTCATGAAATCGTTATCTATTCTCAAAATCTGTCATACATTGATCGTTTTAGATTTACTAAAGCGTGTATGAAACTCGTGTATTGTAATAGTGTGACCTAACCTAACATCAACAGTAAGTAGGTTTACATATAAAAGTAAACGGATAGCAATATTACCACTCCAGTATCATGGTTCACACAAGTCATGTTGACACGTGAATGGAAACGAACACTTGGAGGCTTCTCCGGGTAGTCTTTATCGCAGAACAGCTTCAACTGATATATCCGTCCTTCATGCACAGACTGAAAAAGAATACTTGGTTCATAACTCATGGGTATTAGAAAAAGAATAACTGAATAATAAGGAATTACAAAAACACTCATAATAAAATTTCCAATCACATTTGGAGTCCGACTTTAAAATATCCAGTCCAGAACTGCAAATTAAACTTCTATTACTATTCTCAATGGATGAAAGGAGTGTAATATACTTATGAGCATATTTAAGCATTAGAAATACATACATCACAAAATTCAAAATATACACCTTACTTGAAAGCAAAGTTAATATTAGTCAAGACATGAGGAATGGATATATGCTTAAATTACAATGAAGAATTTGGTAATAATGTCTTGTAATGGGGGAGGCCTTCGTGAGAGATGTTAGTCCCAAAACACTTTCTCCCTAAATTTTTAAAATTTCCAGAAACCAGACCTATCAATTTAGATATAGAAGCTAGCAGGATCTGACCGCCCTAGTTTTAATGCATTCCAATATATAAAAAGTAAGCTTTATGAATATCCTAAAAGAATGAAAAGAATTCCATCATGAAGCATACTAAACAAGTAGAAACGGCAAACTACTCTCCCATAATTGAAGAAGATAAAGACAGGAAGATTTTTTTTTCGAAAGTTGAGTAATTAGGATTATAGCCTCTCCTGCTTCCATTAATAAGACAGGAAGATATTACTCCAACTGAATGCACCAGAAATGCACTCTGTGCCTAAAAATTTCTAAATAAGAAAACTGCATTATTGGCATACCACAAACATGACCCAAAGCACTGGTGACAAGAAATGATGGCTGAAGAAGAAGTACATACGTATGCATTAGTCTAAACAGGATCTTAGTGTGAGTACATAGAATAGCATGAAAAAAGTATATAGTATATACGATCAAACAAGCACAATTTTTTATTCCATGTAACCTCTAGTCCACTACTGGGACCAAGTAACATAACTAAACAAATGATTGAAGAAAAGACATTGAAAATGAAAATCAGTTCCAAATGTCACAAGGTCAAGCAAGATGCATTCTTAGGCGTTAAAAACAACAGTGTCAAGGTGTAACACTTTGAACAATCAGATTCTAACAGAAGCTGCTTACGTTGTGAGGACCAATTATAGTACCAGTCCATGAACGCATGTAAATGTCATCTCCGTCATCCATTCCATAGCTAACAGTACCATCTCCAATACCCTTCTCTCCACGTTCAAGTTCCTCAAGCAATCTGAAGTTCCGTGGGACTGCATGGTAACAAGAAGACATAAATACCTCCAAAAAACACAAGTTCTAAAAAAATGCAATCAATAGACCAAGGATTTCATAACACATGCAACATTAGAACCTTATTTCTCATAAAAACAAGACCACAAACATGACTTCAATCTCAACTCTACAGTTTCCAAGACAAAGTTTCATACGAGGAATGTCAATTGTCAATCTAATTTCAATTTTGAAAGAGCGGATGTGTTTTATGCTTTTGTCAAACTCTGCTCAAACTTATGAAAGAGCGCCTAGAGTTTGGCAACTATATTTATGTTAACATATTATTATGCAGATTATAATAACGGCCCACCTCGAGAACACTTTCAAGGAACAGGTACTTTTTCCGGTAATTAATTAAAAAAAGAAAAAACACACACAAAATGAGTGATACTCATACACTCATGAAGGCAGACAAATATTCTGAACTTATTCTCACAACCTTTTCCGGCTGATCTCAACCTAAAAGTCAAATAAGTTATATTCTTGTAACAAGTCAAGAAGAACCTAAGACATTCATTATTTATTGAGCGTGTAAAGCAGGGAATTTTCATTAATAACCCCCATGCCTAACATTCGCTGAATACCGAGTTGCTTACAAAGGATCAAACCTCAATAACAAAACTTAATAAACTTTGTAGATTGCAGTATAGGAAGTGCCTGATTAAAATTAGTCCCAAACTTTTCGTTCCTCGACAACTCGGGATTTTAAAGAGTATTGACTAGTTACTTATCAGTCCCCTACTTAGATAAATAGGAACAACCATACAAATCCATTATATAGAAACCTCCCAAATCATCATCACACAATATTCTTCATCAAACAAACACCAATATCGAAAACCCAAGCAAACATCCGAAAGTCTAATCACAACCCAACACAGAAATCCACATCGTCATAAAATCAGCTAGAAATAACAGATACCCATTTCATTATTTGCCTCAAATAATCATAAAAACGTTAACTTTTCACAATCCATGATAAAAATTTAAAGAAAAAGAAAATATATTATAACAGAAGTGAATAATAAGTTGAGGTTTTGAGATAGAGTCTTACCAACAACACTCGATCCACCAGAGCCAATTGTCATTGATGATGATTATGAGATTTGAGGAGTTGGGGTGCTGAGAGATCAGATCGAAGAGAGAAGAAAATAGAGGCGTGGAAACCAAATGTGAGCAAACCACACAGATAGGGACTATTTTTTTTTTTTTTTTTTTTTTAATAAAACTTTTAATAAGAAATATTTTATTTATTAGGTAACTTTATGTCTTTATAGTCATGTGAATTTATTGGTTGGGAGATCACAATTTACTCTAATCTAAAACTTATCAATGGCGTTAATCCCCATCATAAATATACTTACACGGTTTAGTTCTATGTAGGGTTGATTAGAGTACACACACCCAGTATGTACCCGTTTAGATTAACGGAAGGGTTATAGGGACATATTTTATCTTGACACGTAAACAAACTCAAAATTATTAAGGCATTTATAAGTTTTGGATTAGGCTAATATTTTGTAGATATAATCTCCTAACTATTCTAAACATTCTCACAAATAATCAAAAAAATCAAAAAATTCCAAACTTACCAAATGTAGTTAACAATTTACAAAATTTTGCTAATTGTAGACCGTTCATTTTCACCATTTTTTATACTATATTTGGCAAGTTTAGAAATTTTTGATTTTTTTGATTATTTGTGACAATGTTTAGAATTGTTAGGAGATCATATATACAAAATATTAGCCTAATTCAAAACTTATAAATGCCCTAACGATTTTGAATTTGTTTACGTGTCAAGATAAAATATGTCCCTACAACTCCTCCCTTAGATTAAACCCATAGTGCATTGGAATGGAATCCACTAGAATAGAATTTGATTCCAACTTACAAAATATGTGTTTAGCAAACTTTCAGAAATAATTGGAATTCAATTATGTAGAGAAAAATGTGTTTTTTCTCCCTCACGTGTACGTAAGGCGCTCCCCGTGCTCCTTTTGCCTTGACAAGGGCGCGCCCCGCGCTTATGCCTTGATCGACCTCCAAAGATTAGGCGCGACCCGCGCTCGACTTTGGCTTGCCGAGTAGCGACCAGCGACGACTTTGAAAGCTCCGAGATATTTCAATCGTATGAATTCAAGATGAATTCACCGCTTTAGGAAGTTTTTTTTGAAACAGTATAAATATAGGTTTTTTCTGTAGAAACCTAACTTAACCAAAACCAAGAAAGAGAGAGATTATAGGAGAGCAATTCTTTGTGAGTTGAGTGTTCATTCTTTGTGAGTAAATTAAGAGACTTGTAATCTGTTACTCCGGACATCAAGGAAAGCTTGGAACTCGCATGATGTGGGCGTGAGCAAATTCTTAGAACCACGATATATCTTTGTCTTGTGGTTTGTTCTCCTTTATATTAATTGTTTTACTTTATATGCTTGTTATTTGATATTGAGAAGTATTGGGATATTACTTAGAGGGTGTTGAAGTCTTGTCTAGTGAAAAGGATCGATCCTTGTGTAGGATTGATCTATTTGTTGTGAGTAACGTTGTTTTCGCATTGTCCTATTTACAACAATTGGTATCAGAGTGTAGGTTTACGACCTAGGATTTTGAGTTTTGGTAAAGAACCATAGTGCTCGAAATTTGTGTAGACAATGTGTTCAATAAAATTCCGAAGTGAAATTGTTTTTGGATTATTGTGTGTAACTTAAAAAATGGCTCCTAAGATGTCAAATGCTAAGTTTGAAGTAGATAAGTTTAATGGGAAAAATAACTTTGGGATTTGGAGAGTCCAAGTCAAGGACATCCTCATCCAATAAGATTTGCATAAGGCCTTAAAGGGGAAACAAGCAAAGGCGGCGAGTATAAGTGATGATGATTGTGAAGAGTTCGATCTACAGGCTTGTTCATCAATCCGATTGTGTCTTGCTAATAAGATTATGTATAGTGTCATGGGAGAAGATACCGCTGCCGGTATTTGGCTCAAGCTAGAATCTATGTATATGACCAAGAGCATGACGAACAAGATGTACTTTCAGAAGCGTCTTTATCGGTACATGATGGTGGATGGTTCAACGATGCAAGAGCACGTTAGTGAGTTTCGTCGACGCCTAGCGGATTATTTGAATGTTGGTATGCAGATGGATGATGAGGATCAAGCGGCATGTTTAATATTCTCTTTGCCTGAAAGCTATGAGCATCTAATGACCACATTTATGAACAGAGAAGATATTGATCTTGATGAAGTTCAAAGTGTGTTACTTTCTTATGACTTGATGAAAAAGACAAGAGTTGAGAATAGCATTGATGCAGATCAGGGGCTAGTGACAAGAGGAATGTAACGCCCATATTTAAAATACGTAATTATTAATTAATTAATTAAATTATTTATTTAAAAATTGGCTGGATTGGATTTGGGATACACGGGCCTGATTTCTGGGCCCGAGTCTGTGTTGGGCTTGGATTTCAGACCCAAGTATATAATCACATTGTTCTGGGGAATAGGGTTCGAAGAAAAATAAAATAATAAAAATGGCGGCAGAGCTAGAAACTCGTTTGCTGGAGGGGGAGCGCGACGATTTGGACTAGGAGGATTCGTAGAGCTGTTAATACAGGTGAGTAGTTATGTTTTCCTTTTCATCGGAACTAGAGTTTTACATCTATGGATTTAAAACATTTCTTCGCTTAATAAAAATATTTATCCGAGAGTTTTTTTTCGCCGATTATATGTCTTTGCCACTATTCTTCTTTTCGATGTTTTTCCTCGATTTCACCAAGTATTAAACTCGTCAGATTGTTAAGCTTGTACTTATATATATTGTTTGTTGTTGGTAACTACTGAAATTATTAAAACTGCCGTTGGAACTCTGGAGATTTGTTAATGGCGGCGCAAGCCCCATAGAGATTTCGGCCTGTGTTTAGGTTAAACTCTTTTTGTATTTCGGTGTTGAACTCTGCTCTTGTTGTGGTTTTGGTGGAATGGTGTTTGGAGAGTGGGGGCAGTGAAGCTCTTGAACGAGACGTTAATGGCGTCGTCGTGATTTGGTGGATGGGTGAAGTGTATGGTTTGAACTGTGGTTGGGGGAAAGGTGATTTGGGTCGTGTGTGGTCTGTTGGGAGCTTGGAGAAGGCTGTTAAGGGAGGCGCGATCCCCCAAACCTCCTCCTCTGTAGATTTGCATTACTGTGATACTGAGGGATTTGATTTTTTTGGTTTTTATTTTCGTGTTTGATCTGCTATGTTGTTTTGTGGGTTGTTGATGTATGTTTGAATGTTGGAATTTGGATGGGGGCTGTTGATAGGTTGTGGAAGCCATTAATGGAGGTCGAAAACTTTGAGATCTAGGTTTGATGAAGATGAGGGATTAAGGAGGTGAGGTTTTTGGCTTTGTTAATGTTGTGGGGGTTTTTCCCCTTAGTATTTTCGATTTGGTTTGGACGAGTGGAGATTAGTGGTGGCTGGTGGTGACCGATTTGGTGGCTGCTGGAGGGAGAAGATGACCGGCTGGGCCTTGGGCCGGTTTCGGTTTTTGGGCCTTAGCTTATTAGTTGTTGGGCCGAAATTTCTATTTTTGATTGGGCCCGGTTTGTTTTAAGTTGTTGGGCCATTTTTTTCTATTTGTTAAGTTTGGACCAGTTATATTTTGTTTTGTTTGGGCCGGTTTCAATTCAAAGTTTTTGGGCCGGTTTAGTTTAAGTTGTCTGGGCCAAAACTAATTAGTTTTCTTTGGGCCAGTTTCTAATTTTATGTGGGTCGGTCCTTATGATCCCAATTGGGTCAGGTTGAATAATAAGTTGGTTTAGACTTTAAGGGCCGGGTTTTAAGGTTTGGGCTTGGCCAGTTAGGTCTGAACCATTACCTTAGCCATGACATGAACTTTGACCTTAGCCTTGAACCATGGCTATGACCCTGAACCTGTCAAACATAGAAACGATAGTTTGACTTTGACCATGATGTGTTGACCGTTGACTTTGACCATTGACCGTTGACTTTGACCTTTGACCGTTGACTGTGGAATGTTGACTTTTTCCAGTTTTTCTCATATTTAAGAATATGGACAAATATAATAATAAAATATTGTCGAAAATTATATAACGTTGTTTGTCATTATCTAATTAAGATTTGATGTGAGTAGCGTGTAAAGCATAGATATATTGGGCTTTGATTGTGGACTGTTGACTGTTTAATTGTGTTACGTTTTTATATATTAAATTGTATAGACAAATCCAATGCTAAAATGCTGTGGAAGCTTGTATAAATTTGGTTGTCATTATCTAATTAAGATTTGACGTTGATATTGTGACATTATATAATATGTTGGGATATATATATTAAATGCAATAGTTTTGGAGACATAAATGTATAAACGCTCTATTATTTCATATGTGAGATACTACTATGAAGTAGTATAGTATGTGTGGATATTTTTCCATGGGATTATGGCTTAGTGCAATAATATATTGGCACGTGACAGAATGAAAGTAGTTATGAGATATAATTGAGATATTTTCTGAATATTGTGGCTTAGTGCAATAAAGTATTTGACCTGCACGTGATATAGTGGAATTATTATGAGTCATAAATGTATAATATTTGAATAAATTACGTAACGAAAATCCTAGAACCTAGCTACCACAACTCATGTGATTTGCCCTGTGTGGGCGTGAGCAATTTGATTGGCCCTTCTGGCGTTTTAGTGAATCTGAATGGCCTTCGGGCGTAAGTAATGTGATTTAGCCCTTCTGGCGTTTCAGTGAATCTGAATGGCCCTTCTGGCGTAGCCGAATAGTGGCTTGATTTATTCTCGTCGCGAAAATAGAACGAGACACGCGATATTTTATGCCGAATAGTGGCCGATTTTACATAATGGCTTTCGTGTGAGGGTTACCGGTGTCGCATCCCGCCAAGGTAGTTACGCACGGAGTGGTTCATTATATAAGGGGAGGCATGTGGATGTACATGTTCGGCGTTGGAAAGCGATTGTGGTAGCCAGGGAGACTAGATAAGACATAGATACGACGTGAATTTTAGGGACACACAAAGAAAGCCTTAATTAATATAATTATGGTAATATGTTGGTTAATGATATATCTTTAGATAGATGATTGTATATGCATGGTTGGTTATTTGTTTAGTTAGAACCTAAGGCGCCTCGATGGAGGAACTACATGCCTTATTTATGATGTGTATAGTTTGTTGTGTGGTTAGTGGGAAGTTAAGGCGCCTCAGTGGAGGAACTACCTGCCTTAATTATTGTATTTAAGGATGTTGTATTAGTCGTTGAAAGTTAAGGCACCTCGGTAGAGGAACTAACTGTCTTATGGATTGTGTATATATTTGTATAAAAATATGTTGTATTTTAGAGCTACTCACACCAAAGATTTTTATAATCTTGACTGATTTGCATGTTTGCTTATCGGGTGTGTTCATTAAATGAACATAGTTGATAAGTCTTGACAGTTTAGTGTTGAAGAAGATTGGTTGCTGCTTGTGGTTTGCGTTAGCGTTGCATCTCAGGATATGTTTTGTTTTCCTTTGAGGTGATACAGATTTTCAGTCTAGACAATGTTTTTGTATTTTCATTTGTAAATTTTTATAATGAAGAAGACTCTTGTTTAAGTTAAAATTTTTATTGGTTTTTAATTATCCGCATCTTTAAACTGTTTATGGGTTTTTGGGAGTTGAGAGTGCGTCACACCTCGAAGATCGAAGAGTCGGGAACAAATAATGTTTTTCCGAATTCTGTCGAAATTTGGGGTGTGATAAGGAAGGTCGCATGAAAAGGCTTCTACAAGCAATGAGAAGTCTAGGTCCAAGTCAAAGAAGCCTTTGACACATGTGAAGTGTTACAATTGCGATGAAAAGGGACATTACGTAAGTAATTGTCCTCACCCGAAGAAAGAGAACAAGAGAGATGGTAAAAAGAAAGGTAAGGCTAAAATTGAGGCAAGTTATGCTTCAGGCTCTGAAGGGGACGAGTTGAGTCTCTGTGTGTCCACACAAGACTATATGGTCGAAAGGTGGATTCTTGATTCCGGATGTTCCTACCATATGTGCCCGAATAGAAAGTGGTTCACTTCTTATGAGAGCATTGATGGTGGTTCTGTTTTGATGGGTAATGACGTTGCTTGCAAGACGGTAGGAATTATTGGAACTATATGGGTCAAGATGCATGATGATGTAGTGAGGACTTTAACTAATGTGAGACATGTTCCTGAGCTAAAGAAAAACCTTATGTCTCTTGGTACCTTGGATTCCAAAGGCCTCAAGTTTGTAGGCGAAGGTGGAGTCCTAAAGATTGTCAGTGGCTCTTTAGTTGTAATGAAGGGTCAAAGACATGGAAGCTTGTATACTTTGATAGGCAGTACGGTGATAGGCGATGTAGCAGTGGTTGTATGTAGTGATGATTCTAAGTGCACTAAGATGTGATATATGCGACTAGGGCATATGAGTGAAAAGGGTTTGTCTGAGTTATGCAAGCGATGGTTCTTGAAGGACTTGAAGAAGCCAAGTATGGGGTTCTATGAGCATTGCGTCTATGGAAAGCAGTGCAGAGTCAAGTTCAAGTCAAGCAAGCACATGACAACAGGCATCCTTGACTATGTGCATACGGATGTTTGGGGACCCTCCATAGTGGCTTCTAAAGGAGGTAACTGTTATTATGTCTCATTTATTGATGATCATACCCGCAATGTGTGGGTGTATATGATGAAAACGAAAAATGAAGTGTCTGAGACATTTAAGAAGTGGAAGGCAAGGGTTGAGAATTGCACAGATAGTAGGGCCGCCGGCCGTAAACTTTGAGGGGCCCAAGGTGAGTTTTTAAAATGGGTCTATATTATTGAGAAAAAAAAAACAAGTCTTTTATACAAGGGGGCATAAGCCAATGTTTGAGTAGATTGGACTTCACATAATTTGACTAGACTGAACAATCTTGAGTCCTTTACATATGGTCTAGTGGGTATACAATTATACTTGGGGGTCCAAAATTTGACCAACAAATCAAATTCCCCTGGGCGTCGCCTAGTTGGCCTCGCCCGAGCCGATACGATAGATAGGAAGGTCAAGACACTACGGTCTAACAATGGTACTGAGTATACCTATGGACCTTTCCAAGAGTTTTGTGCACAATAGGAAATTGCCAGACACTGGACAGTCAGGGGCATGCCTCAGCAGAATGGAATGGCAGAGATGATGAATAGAACCTTGCTTGAAAGAGTGAGATGTTTGTTGTCTAATGTCAGTCTAGGCAAAGAGTATTAGGCAGATGCAGTGTCCATGGTGTGTTACCTATATAATAGGTCACCAGTTCCAGCTATAGATTGCAAGACACCTTATGAGGTGTGGTCAGGTAACCTAGCTGATTATAGTATTTTGCGAGTATTTGGATCGACTGCTTACTACCATGTGAGGGAGAGCAAGCTAGATTCTAGAGCTAAGAAAGCCATATTCTTATGCTTCACAAATGGAGTAAAGGGATACAAATTGTGGTGTCTAGAAGACCACAAGTTCCTGGTCAGCAGAGATGTTACCTTTGATGAGACTTCCGTATTATCTTTTAGTAAGCCGGAAGGAGCTGGGCAGAATGGTGAGACTATAGAAGTTCAAGCCACTGAGCTTGAGTTGTCTGATGCAGCAGATGATTGGTTGGTTCATGATGAGGTACCAATTCAAATCATGGAACCACACAACAACAGGAAGAAATGCAAGAGCATCCGCAACTTGTATTGGCTGACCCTAGGCCAAAGAGACAAGTTAAAGAAGTGCACAAGTATGGGCACGAGAAGCCGGTGAAACACTATGGTCAGGTGGATTTAGTGGCATATGCACTGAATATCGAAGATGATGAGCCAGATAGTTTCAAGAAAGCTGTTAGAGATGCTCATTATAGAGATTGGTTGGTTGCTATGCAAGAAAAGATAGAGTTTCTTGATAAAAATCACACATGGGACCTAGTTTTATTGCCAAAGGGCAAAAGAACTATCGGTAGTAAATGGGGGTTCAGAAAGAAAGAGGTTCTTCCTGAGTCCGACAGTACTGGGTACAAGGTAAGAGTGGTAGCTAAGGGTTTCTCACAGAAGGAAGGAGTCGACTACAATGAGGTATTTTCCCCAGTGGTCAAACATACTTCCATTCGTGTGTTATTGAGTTTAGTTGCTCACTTCGACTTGGAGTTAGAGCAACTTGATATGAAAACTGCTTTCTTGCATGGGGACTTGGAGGAAGAGATCTATATGAGAAAACCTGAATGGTTTGTTGTTGCTGAGAAAGAAGATCATGTATGCAAATTGAATCGGTCACTGTATGGGTTAAAACAATCGCCCAGGCAATGGTACAAGCGCTTTGACACATTCATAATGCAACATGAGTACACCCGAAGTAAGTATGACTATCTACTTTCGTAGGCTTCGTGGTAATGACTTCATCTATCTCCTGATTTATGTGGATGACATGCTTATTGCTTCCAAAAGCATGGTGGAGATAGACAAGTTAAAATCTCAAGTTAGCTTTAAGTTTGAGATGAAAGACTTAGGTGGAGCCAAGAAGAAACTGGGCATGGAGATTGACAGAGATAGGAAGAAGCGACGGATAGTTGTATCTCAGAAGAAATACCTTCATAAAGTAATTTCTCGTTTTTGAATGGAGAATGCAAAGTCGGTTTCTACACATTTAGCTGAGCATTTTAGGCTTTCAGCTAAGTTCTCTCCTAGTTCGGTGGAGGAACAAAAGCATATGGCAAATGTTCCTTATGCAAGTGATGTGGGCAGTTTGATGTATGCTATGGTGTGCACACGCCCAGACATTTCACAGGCAGTTAGTGTTGTAAGCATGTATATGGCAAATCCTGGGAAGCAGCTAGCATTGGGAGGCAGTGAAATGGGTATTAAGGTACTTGAAGGGCACCTTGGATGTGGGATTAGTTTATGATGGAGGCACTTGTTATGTCAGTAGGTATATGGATTCAGATTATGCAGGTGATTTAGATAGACGACGATCAACTACTGGTTATATTTTTATGATGCATGGTGCACCGGTTAGTTGGAGGTCTATGCTACAGGCTACAGTTGCTCTATCTACTACTGAGGCAGAGTATATGACAGTGGCAGAGGCAGTGAAAAAGGCATTATGGCTTCGAGGTCTTCTAGATGATATGAGTATTGAGCAGAACAGTGTTGCTTTGTATTGTGATAGTCAAAGTGCTATTCATTTGGCGAAGAACCAGGTTCATCATGCTCGAACAAAGCATATTGATGTCCGTTATCATTTTATACGGGATATCGTTGAGGATGGTGATGTAACACTTGAGAAAGTGGACACCCATAACAACCCTGCTGATATGTTGACAAAGGTTGTCACCAGAGTTAAGTTCCAACACTGTTTGGACTTGCTCCAAATCCTACATGCTTGAATGAGCCCTTTGTGGGCATGGCCCTCCGGGGCAGTTGACTGCGAGTCTTCATTGCTGGATGTGTTCCTACTGGATGTGTTATTGATGGATGTGTTCGGCTCGGTTTTATGGGTTAAAACCTCACCGAGGTGGAGAATGTAAAGAAAAATGTGTTTTTTCTCTCTCACGTGTAAGGCGCGCCCCGCGCTCCTTTTGCCTTGACAAGGGCGCGCCCCATGCTCATGCCTTGCTCGACCTCCAGAAGATTAGGTGTGACCTGCGCTTGACTTTGGCTTACTGAGGGCGCGACCCGCGCTCTACCGTATTTCATCATGAATTCACTGTTTCGGAAGTTTTTTTTGAAACAGTATAAATATAGGTTTTTTCTGTAGAAACCTAACTGAACCAAGACCAAGAAAGAGAGAGATTATAGGAGAGCAATTCTTTGTGAGTTGAGTGTTCATTCTTTGTGAGTGAATTGAGAGACTTGTAATCTGTTACTCCAGACATCAAGGAAAGCTTGGAACTCGCAGTGTGGACATAGGCAAATTGCCGAACCACGATATATCTTTGTCTTGTGGTTTGTTCTCCTTTACATTAATTGTTTTACTTTATATGCTTGTTATTTGATATTGAGAAGTGTTGAGATATTGCTTGGAGGGTGTTGAAGTCTTGTCTAGTGAGAATGATCGATCCTTGTGTAGGATTGATCTATTTGTTGTGGGTAACGTTGTTTCCGCATTGTCCTATTCACAACAAATTCCTATTTAGATTTTTGTGTTTGGTTGTCATATGGAATATTATAATATACTCGAACTTTTGGTTTATTTCAATTCAATTTATCCCTGTATTTTTCAAGTAATAAGTATGAAACAACTCACTTGTTAAATTAAAGCAAAATAAATGTAGACGGAAATAGTAGCTAAATTGTAACGAAGAAGTATCCATGCATTTGCAATAACTAGCATGATGCACGTGCATACACATGTTTTTATGCCAAGCTAATTGTATAAGTATTAGCATATCTAAAATGGTGCAAGTCTATATATGTTCATGATTTTGGTAACTATCAGTCTATGTTTAAATCGATCTTGGTGAAAATTGTAAATCAAGATATGTTAGGGGAGTTGAAAAACCATATATACCAATGCAAAAGAACCAAATATCAGATAAATATACAGATGCAAAATATCACATACACAGTAGTCAGTAAAGAACGCATAAGAAAATAAAAATTTCCCCATAGCATGTAACATAGTTGATAGCCCATTGACCAAGGTCTTGTTGTCTTGAGACTGCCAAGTTTCTGCTGAGGTTACTCCGAAAAACTTGTAAGTCTATTACAATTCAAAACAAAAATTTGGAAAAGGAGGTCCAATGCTTGGGACTTTATCTTTTTGTTGCTAATCCAGCTCATTTGATTCATTTCTCAGCTTTCTCATCAGTACCAAGTTATTTCATACGATAATTATCTTGTCTAGCTACAACTTTCCAACAGAACTACAACTATCTTTGCTTCTAACCTCTTAGGTACTCAGCTTCAAAGGTACCTTCTCACTCACCATTTTATCTGCAGTATCCAGAATCCTTAATGTAGTTGCAGCGGTTCCGTTGCATGCTTTCCTATGAAAAGCACCATTGCACCAACATGATTTTTAGACCAATCATGATGACAATATGACCTTATATATTTATTGCAACACTAAGTTGAAAGTATCTCAAGACTTGAACAAAAGCTAAAACAATATGCATTGGGGAGAGAGAACTAATATTGAAAGAAGGCCGCTACTCCTCACCCTCATGAATAGAATCTTTTACTGAAACAGAATCCATAAATTTTTGACTATTGAAATTAAACAAAATTGAAAGTAATTTTTTTTTTGTAACTTTTTCCTTTGATTTTTTAAATTAGTGCTAAGTATGTACTAATACCATCAAAACATTATTGATGTCTCTGTGAGTATCATGGTTCTCATATATAGCAGTAAGCTAAAATTTTCATAACTAAGAAAGGAGGAACTCAGGCTAATTTTAAGAAACTATTCCCACCGCTATAAGGAGCTTGAAAGGCTTACAAATGACCATTGTATATAGTCGTTGTAGAATGATCAAGTTGTGTCATACCTTGTGACAATGAATTCAACAGACAGACATTTGGGAAATTAGATATGAGCACAAATAATCAAGATGTTATGTCTAACCACTACATGGTTACAATCCTGATCAAGAAACAGAAAGTTGATAACAAAAAAATGATACAATGGCACAATATCCCCATTTCTACCTATTTGCGCAATATAAATGGTTCTTCTCTATATCATGTAATAACTATTTTTATCTATCCCATTTATTCCTCAAATTTTTATGTGACAAAACCTTACCATCTCCTTCCCTAGACTTTACCATCGATCGCGACTTCACCCCCATTTCTTCTATACCAGCTGAAATACTTAATTTATTCAAACCACCCTTTACATCTGTTTTATCTTTTATCAATAGTATTTGAAATGCTCCACTATCAAACTCAGTATTATATGACTCACGCGGATAAGTAACCCTCTTTCTAGACCTCCTCCTATAATCATTCCTTCCATTCCCCTCAGTCCCATCCTTTAAATTCTCAATCTGTCCAAGCCCATAAGGTTTAACATTATGACCAACGCCTTTCGGAAAAAACCTCGCCGAAGGTAAACCATTTTCAGTTTGAAACAATTGAGGACTATCTCTATCAGACCATCTTACTATATTAAAAAAAATATATATGGGGTATGAGGAATAGTGATTTGGTGTCACGTTTGTGTCCATCACAGGGGCAAAACCATAAACCATAAACCATAAACCATAACTACCATGCTTATGAAATCTATCAGCTAAAACCATCAACTGTTCATCAGCACTAACTGAAAACAAATTAGGTGCTCGTTCGACAACTTCCCGTGATGTGCACTTACACGAAACCTCATCACACGCTCTCTTTCAGTGGCAATTTGCTCATCACTCATATTTTGTTTATATTCTCTATATTGCAAATGCCAACATTCTTTTCGAATCTCTAGCTGTTCCTCAGTAATCATCTGGTGACGCTCTCTATACCGATTTCGCTTTCGCTCCAACCGATTATTATTATTATTAGATAATTGATTTGCAGTTGAATTATCATCCATTTTAAATCAAATGGCAGTTGCTACCAAAATTAAATGAGGCAGGAGAGATAAACAATTAGTATACTAACATTACCCAGGCACTAAACATTCTCACAAGAAAATTAACGTGTTTTAACATATATAAGTTTCGTAATTATTCAAAGTCAATTACTTTTAAACTGCATTAAAATTTGTCATGCTAACTTACAAAGAATTACTATCTTCATGCTGTTCAAAATGAAAGAAAGAAGGTATCGGTTTCTTCTATCTCACCCATTTGCTTCATTTGAAACTAAAATTAAAGTAAGAAGGTATCGACTTCTTCTACCTCACCAAAGGATTTCTTATTAGCAAAATTGATTATACAGAGCTTGTTAGAGTTATTGATAAAACTTTACCTCTAGATGATGATGATGATGATGCTGATGATGATGATATCGGTTCGCAAGCATCCCCAACTATCTTCCTATTTTCTGATCTGGTTGAAGCATTAGAGAAATTGAAAGTGTTTATCAATCTGTAATCCCATTTAGTTGCCCCTTATAACCTTTTGATCCTCAAAGTGATTAAGAGTGGTTGTAAATATTGATTTTGAAATGACTTTGGACATGATTCTTAGATGAAATTAGGAATGAAGGAGATTCGGTGGAGGCGTGGAGCAAGAAGATGAGATATCTAAAAGTTGCAAATGGGCAAAATGGGGAGACCGAGAGAGAGAGTGATTAGAGAGAGGAAAAATCGAGAATTAGATAGAAGCTAACAAAATTACAATTTTGCCCCTGTGACGGACACAAACGTGACACCAAATCACTATTTCTCATACCCCATATTTTTCTAATATAGACGAAATTACAATTTTGCCCCTGTGACGGACACAAATGTGACACCAAATCACTATTCCTTATACCCCATATTTTCCTCATACCCCATATTTTTCTAATATAGTAAGATAATACAATTACTGCAAATTAGATTATGTTTTGCAGTGAACAACAAGAACTAACAAGTAACAAGCATACCAAGTACGATCCAGCTGAAAAACTTAATAGCATACAACTTAGGTACCTTATGCTTATGGCTAGCTAGTAAATATTTACTAGTTCACACAAATAACAAACTCACATGTATTAAAATCTTAAAATTGGCACTGAACTTTAGTCCCAAACTTCAGTAAACAATTAAATCTATAAGAGGAACCATGAAAGAACTGACCTAGTGACCATTTACATAAAGTCAATATCTAAAACATATGTCATACTTTATTCAACAAGAAGAAAAAGGTCTAATAATAGTCATCGTGCCTAATTTTTTGTATAATCCAAGATCGGCGTTGATGTCCTTTGATTCTTAAAAAAATCTTTTTCTTCTCAGAGTCTCCCATGAACCACTTTAGTGCATCCAATTTAGTATCATCATCCATATCAACTATGACATCAATTACACTAGAACATTGATCCCATAGTGGGCTGGGTCTTCCATTCGACTCCTCGCTTCTTCAATCTTGTTCCTTGATTCCATTGCCACTGCAAATATGTCAACCGCTCCTTTCAATCCAGTCATTTCGGTTGTTAAACCTCCAACTATTAAGCGATTACGCTTCTTAGTCTGAGAAAGTTTTTCTGCACTAGAATGTGATGTTGGAGATGTTTCAAAAGTAGCTATAGGTACTTCAGACTCGTCAAGGGAAGGAAAATCATGCAACTGTCCATTTTCTCCTAACAAAGGATCTTGTTCGTTGCTCTTGCTGAAGTGGTGCATCGTTACTTGATTCGCATCACAGTAGCACCAGCTACAGTTGCCATCCTCCTACATGTGGATATTTTGTTTCTAAGCATCTCAACCCACTCTAGTAATTTTGGCATAGGTTTCCATATGTAGCTCTTCAACTGTGAGTTGACCTTTGGAAGCAAACACATGTTTCAACTATTTTTTCCCAACTTGATAAAGAAATAGAATGAATAAATACCACAACAAAAGTTAAAGTTACCTTTAGAGCCTCTTCCCAAATACTCGGATTTGCATCCATAGTTTGAGATTTCAGGTTATAGCCAAAGCCACTCAAACTCATCAACTTGTAATATGCATCTTTAAATTTTGACATTGTCTTCAGCCTATTTTGCACATGTACCTTGGTAATTTCCTTATGAGTTATCTTATTGTTCACCTATGAGATGACAGCATTGGTTGTGTAATCCTTCCACCCGTTCTCTGCTTTGAGGCCCTGGTGCAAATGTTCCTATAAAACAATTAACATACATACATCCATAGCATTGGACCAAAATGTTTTCCCAGACCCCTGCGTATCACATTGCACCTCTGATTATGTCTCCGTCTGTGACTCTATTTTGTTAAGAAAATTTTCCCAAGAGAATTGAAATTTATGTAATGAAAATATATCGACTAGAAGAAACATAAGAAACCACAAAATAAATAATCGTTATTCCAAAGTCGCAACTAAGTTTTCATATCCTCCCAAGATAAATCAAATCATAATGCTCTACATAATTGAAACATGCAACAATGAAAAAAGATAGTCCAAAACTAAAACATTTGCTCAAGGATGATGATAATCATAGTCATTCCACATAGTTTGAGCAAGATTTTCTCTAAACCCAGTCTACTCATCACTAGATCTCATTGTTGTAATGTCTTGTCCTTGAGTGCCAACATCATTACCATCTTCAGGAAGATCCGGCCATATTCCTTGCCCAATATCACTTGAATCTTCATATCGAATGATATTATGAAGAATAGAACAAGCTATTATCAATTTGATTTGTGTATCCACGCTATAAAAAAGGGCATGCCGCCTCAAGTAAGCAAAACACTTTTTTAAAAGTCCAAACGCCCTTTCGATCACATTACGCAACGATGAGTGTCAGTAGTTATATAGTTCTTTAAATGTTGCTGGTATATGTGTGTGTTCGGACAAATGATAAGGAATCAAGAAGCCTTTAACATGTGGAAAACCAGCATTACCTAAGTAATATTTGCCTACAAACACAAATGTATTAACACATTAGATGCATTTTTTATTTTTTAAATCAAACTAATATTTAAAAATAAAAATTGATTTGAACTCATTTTACCCTCTGGAACTGTAAACTTGTCACTTGAATGCGTGACAACTGCTCTCAACAGTCTATTGGGATGTCATGAGCGGATCCTTCCTACTCGGTTAACACATACATGATCTTCACATCGAACAAGCAAGGCATAAGAACATTATGGCTAATGTCACCCTTTCTGCTGCGATAAGCATCTTGCTCTTCTATTGGTACTAAAGCTGGTATGTGTGTGCCATCAATAACACCAACACAATTCTACAAAGAAGATCTCTAGATTAAATATCCAAAATAAACTAGCCTGGACCATAGAGAAGAAGACATTATATTTATTTTTGCAGATCTACCTGAAAGTATCTCATGGCCTAAGGTTGTGTTCTACTACCCATATTCGGAGAATAATTTGCACGAGCAGGCCTCACTACTTCTTCCCAAGTTTTAAAATAGCTCGCAAAACATTATGTAAATGTTGATGATACGTTTCCGATGATCTTATAACATCAAAAGCGCCCTGCCTTATTTTGGTGTCATGGCCAAGAACGAAAAGGAACATTGTCACTTGTTCTTTAACTCCAACCCACCTACTAGGACTTCCCTTCAAAACTAGTCGTTCACACAATCTGTGAAAAACAATTGTATTCATTCGCAGCATGTTGTGACACTGGCGATCACTATTCGTGTATAACCTCTCAAGATATCGATTTCTCCCCACATCGCAATTTATAGATGGTGCTCTATCTACATCTAAATATGTGAGTGCCCTCTCACAAATAAAGTACATGACAATTATGCACACGTAAGCTGCAACCTCGAACTCATCATCCATATTCCTACACTATCAATTAGTTTAAATGAAAACAATATATATATATATATATATATATATATATAATTTTAGAAGTACATATAAAATAAGTACGTAAGTAAAACATCACCTAAAAAATAAATTCAACTCTAATTTTTTGTGGGTATTATCTACATACCATAAAGATCATCTCTACAAAATTTGAGCTCATTTGGAAATCTCTAACCTAGCTAAAAAATGTTATCATCTTTTAAAAGAAATCTAACGGTCCAGAAAATAGTATTTTTGCAATCATCTTTTGCCTAAGATAGAGATTTCCAAATGAGTTGAAATTTTGTAGAGATGACGTTTATGATGAGTAGATGATACCCACAGAAAATTAGGTTTGAATTCATTTTCTAGGTGATGTTTTACTTACGTACTTATTTTAACTTAAAATAAGTATGTACTTCTAAGATCCGGCCTTAACAATATATGGACATGTAGCAATAATGTCTAAAACAACACCAATACGTAGAAACTATGTGTTTGGAAGTGGTGTTGTTGAAAAAACCACACAAACAATAGTAAGGGCATACAAGCATAACTGAGCATAACTTGTATAACATGAAAATCAAATCTTTTTTAACCAACAATGCTTACAAGATGGAAACTACATGAATATGTAATGCATCAGTAACATTTGGCCAAAAAATAGCCATCAAATATCTCAAATATACATAACTATGAAGCCAAAAATTAATTATAAAAATCTCACACATACATAAGAATGAGAATGAGGCAGTAGAAACCCAAACAAAATAGTAAAAGAAGAAAGATGACTACATACCAAAAAAAAAAATGACTGCTGACATGAACAAAAATATGTGAGAGTTTGAGCGAGAGCGAGTTGGAGAAGATATATAGAATGTAGAACCCCCAAGATCTTTGGGGGAGTGGTAGATTTTTGGCACAAGTGAAATATTTTTGGCGCTTTAGGGATCAAATTTCGAGTACGAGATTTGCGGTAGGATTAGAAAGAAGAAGTCGATTCCATATTCCACCATTATGTCGGATTAACAGGGGTCTCTCAAAGACTTGATAAAATGAGTTGGAGTCTGTTTAGAATTCAATTATATTGGATTCCAAGCCTACCAAACATGCCAAAAGTGGGTGGTCCACTAGGGATTCTACTCAATTCCACTACTCAAGTTCGATTCCTTGTAAACAAACGCAATCTTAATTCCGACCATAACACCCCTATTATATTTGACTTTTCCATCTTCTTCTCCGATCACTCGTTCTCCCCAACTTGATTCCACAATACAATCAATCACAGCCCAAATCCCATAACCCCAACACTAATAATGTACCCAACCTTAAGTAAACCAAATGATACTCATTTTCAACCTCCAAATACTCAAATTAGTCCGAAACAAATTGGATTGAGTGAGTTTTGATTAAAAATTAAAATCTTCCGTTTCAAGAGAACTCACTTCTATTTTTGTTCCTTAAAACCTTCCCACCAACTTTTGAATAGATTCCCCGTTCAAAATACCTAAACTCAATAATCACACATTTTAAATTTCTCCTCACCCCACCAATTGTTTTTTCTCACTCTTAACCCCATTTCCAAAAAAATTAAACTCATTTCTAGCAAAATTGGCCTTCTTAATGGCTTTAAAGGCTAATATTAGTATATATATTTTTTCATATTTTTGAATTAGGCCAGTTAGATTTGGGTCCTAACAATGTGGGGTTGTTTTGAATTGGAAACGAGATAGTGTAAAAAGTTTTAAATGTTGTATTTAGGAAGGACAATAATGTTCATGTTATAATGTCTGCTGAAGATGATGGTTTGGCTATTTATCACAATCAATTGAATTGTGGCATAAGGAAAATAAGCTGAATAAAAGATTTCGCTTAAAGTTCACAACTTAGTGACAATCTCGGTAGCAAGTGCTACTCTCATTGTTATCTAGTGAAGAGCTATCTCCATAGTCACCTTTGCATTGAGCCTTTGGTTTTGGTTGACAAGTTGCTATTTCCCCTCAAAGTCACTTGCATTGGGAATGCTCTTACAACCTAACAATACCACACCATACCATATGTAGTGTTTGAAACTGAACCGACGACTGTTCACCAATTTGATGGCTATAAACTAGAGAGCGAATTTGTGGACAGACTTGTTCACAAACAGCAGCTTCTCATTGGTCCAAACACTTTGTGGGCCAGATAAACAGTTTTTTCGGGGGTAAACAATTTTTCTGGGCGCTCTCTCCACCAATCAGCACATGAGGTCTTGTTGACAGTAAATAGTGGTATGTCCACAAACTTATTATGTATAAACTATAATAATTTATTTTGTCTCCGTTCCGGGAGAGTCAAGAGTTTCTCCAATCTTGAGATTGAAACTAATCTTATCTTGCCTTCTTCACAAAATACTGAAAATAGTAGTGGCATTTCTACCCGAAGTGACATTAGATGACTGCATTTTAGCCTTAATCTAAGGCTAAAACTGAAGAATTTAGCATTTATAATCTAGCAGCACCTGTTCCATAAGTTTTTAGGAGCTATTAGGAAATGATCTTTACGAATTACGAAATGATGTATTGATGATGTTGATGTAGTCAGGATCGGATCTACTAGGGGCTACGTGCAAGCCCAAAATCTGAAAAGAGAAGCATATAAGCCCTTGCCTATAGTATAGTTGAAAGCTGGGCTTAAGCTCAGGTAATTTGAGGTTATATATGGTGGCCTCAGCCAAGCCCGTAAAGTCTTCATTGCTTAGATTTTTCTTAGAAAAGGGTTTTCTAAAAAATAGCTGAGCATACCATTTCTCTCCATGTTCTTTTGTGTTTTTCACGGAACCTGACATCTGGATTATTGAACTTAATCACCCTAAAGGTCTCAATTCTCAACCCCCATCATATTTTTTTCAAAGACGCAGAAGAATAAGGATCACCTAAACTAACATTTCTTGATATCAAATTTGAAATTTCTTTTACGATAAAAGCCCATCTTAGCCGGGGTGGATCCATGATTACCATTCAAGGAGGGCTGTTACAATTAATATACACTATAATTTTTTTTTAAATGAATTATACACTATTATAATTAGTTTTTTTTTTTTTTTTTTTCGACAGAAAAATTGGATGTGCTGCAGCACACCCCGCCATCCCTGAATCCGCCCCTGCATCTTAGTCGAAAACCAAAATGCTCAACTGCTCAAGTACACCAGCAAAACCACGACCACCCCATTGAACCCTTGGTAGTGTGGTTGACTATCGACTAGTTGGTCATGGCCTAGGATCAAGTCGTGGCGACCCAAACAAAACAACCAACAAAATAAACCGAAAAAAAAATAGTACCAGCAAGAAATATCAAAAGAAAAATATATAAGCTGAAGCTGATTGTTCTAGTTCTCACTTTCTCAGTCCCACCAGAAGGTTTGGTCATATGGTGAACGCTGAACAATAGTAAAGATCTAGCTGGCTTGCCCCCAGGAGTGTGACAAGTAGAACTTTCGTTCAGTGGGGTCATTTAGTATCAAGGGTCCCACTTAGAGTCATTAACTCATTATAGCTTTTGCCTCTAATCTCATTACATACTACAAAATCAAAATTGCATTAAGCCGTCAAGAACTTCACGAACACAATATATACGGCCCATTTCACACATCATATTCAATTACCAACTATTTGACTGAAAATTTTGTTGATCCAAACCGAAGGTTGAAGCACTTTCCATTGACCACAGCACAACAAAAGCTCAGGGAACTTTATTCAGTTGAGTTTCTATCGAGTGTCAACTGCCAACAGCTCCATGTGCTGATGTGCACCACATAAACGCCAATTCATATTTGTATGACAAATTTTACAAATACAAGTATATATTACAAATGCAAATACAGGTGATGAAAAACAAACTCATTATTGTTTTTCCTCTTAAAGCATAACCCTCTTTTTGAGCTCTTGGCCATAATTTAGTTATTTAGGCCTATAGTCATAATTTTCGTCTTTATAGTCTTAAATAAAAATTGACAAGTTATTATTCGTTAGGATTTAGGAAGAAAATTTTGGAAGTTGGCAATTTGTAAAGGTAGGCTAAATAGAGTATGGGAAAGGGAAGATTGCATTTAGTGAGAGAAGTGAGAAGAGGTGGAATAAATTTGTAT
The DNA here is from genome assembly GCF_015680905.1 of Coptis chinensis. NCBI lineage: Eukaryota > Viridiplantae > Streptophyta > Magnoliopsida > Ranunculales > Ranunculaceae > Coptis > Coptis chinensis. Next base: position 75,783,719 of record NC_141463.1, on the reverse strand, counting down.
TTATCATCTTGACGTAATACCTCTCATTATTCTCAACTGTCTCAATTACTCTTGCATTTAATTGTTTTAATGGAAATTCAATCCAAAATAGTTCTTTCTTTTCAATGCTGAACCACCCAACCTATCATCTCTCACCACACTAGCTCCACCCTTCTTAATTCTCCTCTAAATCATCCTCTCCTCTTGACTTAATCACCCTGTTTCTTCTCCTCTGTAACTAATTAACCAACCTAACGCGTATAAACTTTTCTAATATCTCTTTCAGCTCTAACTAATATAATATTCACATATCCCCATATATAATTTACATATTAACAAACGTATGTATGTCTTTGTGTGCATATAGTTTATAATTTTTATTGGCACCTTTGAGAAAAGGACTAGAGATTGCTTCAAGGCAGACTTCTACCAACCCTTGACATCAAAATTATTGTCAAAAACACCAATGCATTGTGTAGTTCGAAATTTCAAATCCAATGTACTTCCATCAATACCCTTCACATGGTCCTAGCTTGTTCATGTTTTGTAGGAAGCATGTTTCCATTTGTTTATCCAACAATTATATTCTACTATACTTTTTCACGTTATATTCTTGAAATGATATTGTGTATAATTTGTATATATAACATACATGAATGTATACACTCATTATATAAAAATATAAACTTCAGACACAAAAGCATTTGATCAGAAACTTTAGGCAGTAAGAGTCAGGCAGCCGTTTACATTGTTTTCATATAAAGAGGAAGCAGAGGAAAGAGAAACAGGCCCAACTATATTACTGATATTCTATCATAGAAGGGAAACAAGGGGAAAAATACCAAACATGACATGATTAACTACCTACAACAGAGGACCTAGTAGTAACAACAATAGCACAAACATTAGTACTAACATCTGAACCTGAAAGACCCCATTTAGTTCTTCTTTGTCTTTTTTGTGTTATTCTCATTAACAAAATCAAGCAAAACAGTGCTTTTGCATTTTGGGCACTTGGGATCTTCTTCAGATAACATCACATACATGAGACACCTTGGACACCCTACCAAAACCATGGATGTAGCTTCAGGACTATTTGAATATCCAAGAGTTTCGTCGTTGTTGAGTTCTGTAGATACACATGAACTTGGTGGAGATGTTGGTGAAGAAGTTGCAGAACGATTTGGGGACTCAATTTGTGGATTGGTCCTTGGTGGTGAAAGGTTCAACTTCAAGTCTAGCCTGGGATTCTTTCCGTTTCTACTCATCGTTGCGTCGTTGATTCTTAATCTTTTCTCCTTAGTATAGTATATCTCGCCTGTCTACAAAACACAAGAAAGACTAATATTAGCTTCATCCCTGCATAAAAAATGTACAGAACAATCTAACAGTATCCATTTTTATGAAATTGAGTACAAACCGAATAATCACTCCTCCTTAATCTTCATCGGTGAAGAAGAAAGAATTTATACTCATATGAATGATATTGAAGCATACAAGGAAAGTAGTAAAGGTAAGATGATATATGTTACCTTAAGGTTGAGACACTTCTGCCAACCAAAGGGAAGAGGTGATGGCTCGTCTAATTCGACAGTAGACGAGGTGATTTGGGAGTGAAAGAGATTGAGAGTAATTGGAACTGGTTGATGAGGATGGGATATGTTTAAATCGAAGGTAAAAGAACTGGAAGTTATAGGTGTTGTGCAACTCTTATTAGTATCACCAACACCACCAAGAACATGATATTCTTGTAGTTGTTTGTGTTGAACATCTAAGGCCATTATATAAGGAAATGAAAGGAGAGAGAGATGGGGGTTTCTTTAAAGCTTAATTTATTTATGGGGAGGGGTGGAGAGTATAAAGAAGTAGAGAGAGAGAGAGAAAGAGAAAGAGAAAGGATTGAATGGAATTGAAGTATAGGTAGAAGAAGAGTGTAAATTGAGGACAGGAAATGTATTAATTGTGAGAAAATAATAACATCCTTATAAGATGTTTTCAGGAGGGAAAAATTGCAGTAAATATTGCAATTACAAGTGCAGGGTGATGCCTTCATTCATTGCCCGGATATATATAGTCTGAGAAGAATCCAACTCATGAAAATTAAAGGAAAAGTTGGATTAGATTGTAGTAGAACATAAGCAAAGAAGGAAAGAAAATTCAATTGAAATCTATCTCACTTTCTCTTTCTTCCTTTATCTTCGTTCATGTCTCGCTCTCTCTAATTTTTTCCAGCTTCTCTTATTTGGCTATTCAGTTTGCTCTCTATTTGAACATATATTTATAAGGTAGACGGTTGAAGTACTTTTCCAATTAGCTTTGCATGGACAGGTGGGGCTGAGTGGCTGACAAGTATAAATGAGACGTTATATATATGTTTTCAATTTCTCATGAATTTGATCTCCTTTCACACACTTTCCTTGGATGAAAATCTTACTTAAACCCCCCCGCCCCCACAAAATTCATTGAAAGGAAATAAATGTTGGATTATAACCAGTTGGATAGATATAATTCCCATCCATTTCAATTACTCATACAATCATCTTGGTAAACATATATGAAAAGGAAAAAATGAAATTAGTTGGCGATAATTCACCTAAAATAGTTGAGAAGAAATTAAGGTGTGGTATAGCCAATTAACTTGATCGATTAGAATGGATCGCTTTACAACAAAAGAGATTTATCCAATGATTAAGAATAACATTTCAAATGATTGAATATAACTCCCGTCTCTAACTCTCTATACCAAAAACAATTCCCAACTTCTCATACACCCAGATTTATGGCGCTTACTTGATAAAGAAATGAGTAATATACATTGAAAAAATGACACCCTTCTATCTGCGTAAATGTCTAATGCACACGGCTGATTGTGTGTATCATTAAGCTGCACACTCAAATGTACTTGGGAATTCTTTTACAAAGGGTACCCCAAAATTCAACGCGATAGTGTATATTCAAATGTGATTCTGATATGATCGACCTTATCATTATTAGTCAATATGCGGTTGCGATCTTAGCATTTGGGAGATGCTAAAAATGTTTATATGAGTTGACTTTTTGTGGAGATAATCTCAATTTTGCATTAGATCCTTATTCACGAAAAAAAAAAAATTAGTTAGTTCGGGGAATTGGTGAAAACTAAACGGATGAATGTCCATGTGGAGGCATGCGGGTAGTGAACTTCTTTTTCTAGAGAAGAAGCAATGACATGCGGGGAAGGATGTCGTAACTCATAAGTAGTGGGGATCAAGTAAAAAAGTTATGCTAGCTAGTCCAATATATCTTGGTACGATAAGTTAGTTGTATCATCTCATGCATGTGTTTTTCAGTCGAGATAGCCGTTTTCCCAAATTTCTACTACAGGACCTGAACAGAAATCAAAATCTTGGCCCTCATACAGTCATACCCTCTCTCTCTTAGTTGTTGTGGGTTTGATTGGATACAAGGTTGTCAAGATATCTAAGATCAGCTTCTGTATGACCATATCTCTGGTACTATAAAAAGGACTTTGATGTCATGCTTTCAGTATGTAAAACAACTCTTCAGAAAATGCCACGTAGTAACAAATTTACATTCGGAACATCAAAGTTCACAATCACATATTCATTTTAAGATCGATGCTCAAATATTAATCCAATCTAATAAATTAGTGTATGTCTAATGTCTTTATGGGAAGCATCAAAGCCAAAACCAAGTAGCTAGATTTGGAGCTTTCTCATTCATTCTATTTGTGTGGCTCGGTTGTATCGTTCGATTGTTATACCGGAAGTGAACAATGTGGATACTGCATGATTACAGACTTGTGGTAGTTAGAGTGTTGCTATCACAATTACAGCCATGTTTACACCTTTTCTTAGGCATTACGCATACATACTCTGCCAAAATAACGCTTCTTTAGGTAATTGTAAAATAGTTAATAATAGTCTTAGGCCATCGTGTTTTCTTAAAAAAGACATTGTGAAAGAAAATTATAGTTAAAGGCATGCATGGATAGTATCTCCTTGTAAAGCTTAGTGTGTTCATTAAAATATGTTGTGAATTTCCCAGTCCCTAGCTAGCTTCATTGTACAATAAAATCGTACCGCATGTTTAAAGATTCTAGTTGCCATCGATAAAATAGTTGCTATGAAAGCTCAAAGTATGAAAGTGCAATGTAAGTATGTAACTCAACCCAAGGTCTTTAATCCTCCATGATATATACCGTAAATTTCACAGGAGGAACTGTAACAAGTTATTCCTACATCAAATTGGTGGATATATACTCTAGGGTAAATTGATGTATTGAACCACTTGTTGGCCTCTCTTAGCAGTAACAATGGCATAGTGACGAATTTGTACTCGTGTGTGGTTTTCATGTTAAAAATATGTACTGTGAAACACGAATTTGTTCCCTCTGTTCACAGAATCACAGAGGAATGCTCCAAAGTTTTGAAGTTATGTTCCTCGGTCCATCGATAGCCAAAAATCTTCAACATGCCGTCTAAAAAAGCATGTCAAGCGTTAGTTTTATCCACATCAATGAATGCTCCTAATTTGGCACAACATGAAATTCATGACAACGCTAACTTTGGATTGGAATAGTTAGATGATAAATTAATGATCATTGATGATCGAACAAATCCATTTGATGGTTGAAATGGTACATAAACCTGCGTTACTGTTGTGCACAATGAATCATATATCTATCATCTATGTCATCAACAAACTAATCGGTGTACGCATGCATCACACATGCTCTTTAAATAGGCCGGTATCCAATATCTGCCTATATAGACATTGAAAAAGAGTGTTAATAGGCCTCCCAACTACGGATTTAGAATTGAAACTTTTTAAGAAGCTGATTTTGTTGGATTCATTAGTTCGTATATATACGTAGTTCATCCACACAGTCACATACAATGCAAGACAAGTATTTTTTTTTTCGCTGAACAATGCAAGACTAGTACTGCAAGAGTAGCGATTCATTTCATACTATGTTGGTAACAATTGCTGCAACAAGAACAAACTGTGAATAAGAAGGCTGGCTGAGGCACGGATCAAACGCTTTTTTTAAGGTTGTTTCGCGTCTGTTCCTCTTTATGCATAAAGCGTCAACCTCCGTGGATACAACCCCGGATAGACTCTCCTTTGTTTACTGCAGATAAACCAAAGAAAAAAAGAAAAACCCACGATTCTCGATCTTATGAAAGCCCTCAACTTAGTATAGAAAATAGTTTTTGCACACATTATTATTAGTTTGCTCTAGGAGTATTTATAGAGGAAAATGTGGAGCACTTAGTAGATCCGGATAGGGCAATCGATCCGGTTTCAATAAGAATTGGATTCTACAAGTCTATCACATCCGTTTCCCAATCCATATCCAATTCGTTTCCAAACTTATCCGAAAACAGTTTAAAAGAAAAATGGTCTACCAAAAAGAAGATAAGGGATCAAAGAGAGCCCAAGCCCAAGCCCAAATTCACCTCTTGTTTTATTCAAAATAACACAACAATCCCCCACTTATTTTTGATAAAAACAAAATAGAAAATATACTTAAGGGCAATCAATATTAGTATCAACATGTTATGCATAGATAAAGGTGTCCAAGACTTAAACCTTTACGTAGTGAAAATTACTCAAAGTATAAGAACCATAAGTGACTAAGTCTTAAACTTAGGTCTTGAGTATACAATAAATTATAATCACGCACAACATATCCAGTGTTCTCCTTTCATGTTCTGCACATTAAAGGCCCTGTGCTCTCCTGGATTCGTGAATGATCTAGAGAATCAGCCTTCATTCTCATAGAAAGCGGCCTCTACTTTCACATTCACTAGGTGAGTCTATCAAGAGTGCTCCTCAGCTATGCACTCCCCCATAAGGACCATAGAACTTCATTAAGAGTTTTTCCCGAGAAAACCTTAACCTCTATTTATCATTTGCCGAGATTTCATACATTTTACTATCAAACTACGGATGACGGATAAGTAACAATGTATGTCTCACAACCAACATTATATGACTTGTTCTTCCCTTTGAACCTAGTTCTTGGGATCTCCAAATCCCTAGGTTGGGTTACCATCATAGATGTTCACCTTTCAATTAGCTTCAGTCCCATGCTAGTAGAAGCAATCCACATTGTATCTCCTCGGCGAGCTTTGGTTTGTGAATCTGCAAGATTATCTTGAGATCTCACAAAATCAAAATAATATGGACTCTCCCAATAATAGCTGTAATGCTATCAACAAAGTATCATTGTAATTAATACCGCCTATCTTAGACTAGTATATGAGTAAGAAGGCCTTGTACTCAACCAGGCTTCTTCACTGCATACTAGCCAAAGCAATAATCTCATACTCCATAGCAAACCTGCTATCATGGTCTGCATTTCTTGGACTTCCAAGATACAACACCTCCACCAATGCTAAACACATAGCCACCGGTGACCTTGGAGTTTTCTCAAAAGGATGTTCAAATTCGAATCTATTGCTTGCTAGTATACCGCAAAATAACACCTACTACATAGGCAATGTCAGGTCTTAAACAATCTGTAGCATATCTCAAACTACCAATGATACTTGCATATTCCTTCTGATTCACAGGTTCACCATTATTCACAAATAATTTAACACAGGAATTAAAAAGAGTACTCACAGTCACACAATCAAAGTAGTTATACTTCTTCAACATTTTCTCAATGTAGTTTGACTGATCCAGCCATATGCCATCAGACATTCTTGTAATTTTGATTCCCAACATTACATCAGCCTCACCTAAGTCCTTCATATCAAAGTTAGAAGACAATAGGTTCTTGGTTTCTTTTACAACATGTAAATTGGAACCAAAGATTAGTAGATCATCAACATATAAGCATATAATAACACATATCCCATCAGAGTACTTATAATAAATGCACTTGTCACTTTCATTTATCTTGAACCCACTGGTAATGATAAAGTTATCAAATTTCTCATGCCACTTGTTTAGGTGCCTGTTTCAACCCATAAAGTGACTTAAGTAATTTGCATACCTTTTACCCTTACGGTTCCACGTAACTTTGTTGGGTGATCCATGTAAATCTCCTCTTCTAAATCCCGTTTAGAAAGGTTGTCTTAACATCCATTTGATGAATAACAAGATTATGAACAAAGCAGCAAAGAAAAGTAATACTCTAATGGATGTTACCCGTAAGCAGTGAATATGTGTCAAAGAAATCAAAGTTCTCTCTCATTTAAACCTTTGATAACCAACCTTGCTTTAAACTTGTCCATTTGAACCATCGGTTTTAAACTTCCTCCTTAAAACCCATTTGATTCCTATAGTTTTACAACCAATAGGCAAATCAACAAGTTTCCAAGTTTTGTTTTCCATGAGAGAATCAATATCACTTTCGAATGACTTCTCTCCAAAACTTCGAAAACAAAAGATATGAGAGCTTCTTCAATGGAGGAGGAATCTCCTTCCAAAGTCTGATGAAAAGTCGGGTCCCAAAACCTTAGTGACCCTAAGCTCTTTTATATCTTCTAGGTTCATCTTCTGTGTCCATGATTCTATCATGCAATCTAGATATGTCAGTGTCAGAAACATCATTATTAGGGGCCTTGGAGGATACTACTCCCACTAGCACCCCCACTATTTTTAGATAAATATGGAAATTTATCTTCAAGAAACTCAATATAAGATGATCAACAAAAACATTACTCTTCATATCTAGAAAAACATAGGCATTGCTCTCCATAGCATTGCCTAAAACGACACACTCATAAGCTTTGCTCTCAAGCTTTGAGATCTTGGGATCATGCTTCCTTACAAAAGCCAAACATCCCCATATTCTGAAGTAACTCAAATTAGGTTTCCTATTCTTCAATAGCTCATAAAGTGTAATCTTTGTATTAGAATTAGCAATTTTATCCAACACATATATAGCTAATAATCAAAACAGCTTCCTCCACAAATTTGAGGGTGCTCCAGAACTAAGCAACATAGCAACAATTAATCCCTTTAAGTGTTCTGTTCTTACGTTTATCTACTCCATTCATTCCATATGAACAAGGAGCAGCTCTAGTTAGAACACCTTCAAGCTCACAAATATCAGTGTATACCAAGTCTAGCAGATTTGTATTTCTTTCAACTAACTTGTGACGCTCCTTTGTGATTTTGGCCTTAGTGCAAGATCCACCGTGTACAAAATCATCACTATCCAAATTAGGAATTAAACCAAATATGCTCATGTTCTTAACATATTTTCTATTAATATGACATAATCTACCATGCCAACATTAACAGAACAAGAAATCATGTAAGTAGAAGTAAAATATTATTAAGATCAGCAACATCCAATTCGGTCCATACACCTAACAATCTCCACCTTGGACCGAAACTGGTCTAACCGAACCATCGGCTTTGTCTCACCAGTCAGGCATGACCAGGGCCAAGTCTAGGGACCATCCATGGTACCCTCACAGATGTATCACCCAAGACTGATACTGTCCCCAACCTTAGCCATCACTTGGCCCAAACCTCAGTTGGACCTCATTTAAGGTGTGAAGTTCTATATCAATAGAAGTGTAGCTCCATTACTGCTAGATGTAGGATCAACAAACTTCAATATCTCCTTACATGCATATCCCTTACCAATAAAGACACCAACCTTGGTGATCATATATGTACAAAAGAGAAATTAATCTCAAACAATTATATCTAGTCAATGAAAAAACTTTCAAAGCATGTTAACCAACACCCAGTGCCACAACATATTGACTAGATAAATAACTAGAACATATAGACTTAGGTTTTAAATTTCCTTAAATTAAAAACCCTAGCATGTAATTCTATGTTTTAATCCATCTCACAATATAAAACAAAGAATTTCATAGATTTGGTAAGGAATACGATACCTATCCGATTGAAAAATCGGATTTTCACGTTTCGCTATTCGACGAGAAATTGGCCCATAAAAAATTGTAAAACTGAATCAGTTCTGGACGAATTAAGCTTCAAGCCATACACCGTTGGAAACATCTCTGAGTTAGCTTTCTAATACAAAAAGCGGATTGTAAATCCGATCATCGAACAATAAATTATAGCCGTTTTCGTTAGAACTATCCCACCATTCCGAATTTCGAACTATTTCTTCTTTTTCGACAATCTCCGAATTCCAAATTCCAAATTCCAAACTCAGATATTGTTCATGGACCAAAACCAAATAAGTGAGTTTCACGATATATGGTAATCAATACCATTAATAAAATAGAATAGAACATGTCTTGCGCATGTGATTCTAAATAGATAACGTCTTACGTACAGTCAATATCTCATGAACAAAAACACATCCTAAACGTGTTTCCCTTTCTCAGTCTTTTTAGTGGCATAAGCAAGAACTGCACATGCGTTAAAGTCATGCCCAATTACATCCAACAAGTTCACAAAGATGATAAACAATTCAAGCAAAGCAGATGTAAACCTTTTACGTTCTTTCACTTAAACAATTCATCTTTTAATGAAATTAATCAAAACCGAGAGCATAACCCAATATAACTCATCAATTGTCAAACACAAATTTTCTAGCCCGCGGCCTACTTTATACCCCATATGGTGAACAACAATAAAATCTTTTAAACCAAGAATCAAGACGTGTTAATTCTAGAGTCAAGGCGATTATTGTTTCCACTAAAAAAAACATGATTAGCATTAAACCAATATACTTTTGTTGTCACCTTCGGCTCCACATACTAACTGTTAGTAGAGCAATCTTGACAAAAATATACTAGATAATACTGTAATCATAACGCAATAACGTACCTTTTAATCGCTTAATCCATAAACGAAAACCGATAAACAAACCTTAACCTTTCTTCGTATTCATCGTCAAACAACCTTAAAATTGTTGGTAACAATTGCTGCAACAAGAACAAACTGTGAATAAGAAGGCTGGCTGAGGCACGGATCAAACGCTTTCTTTAAGGTTGTTTTGGCGTCGTTCCTCTTTATCTGGGACAAAGCGTCAACCTCCGGGATACAATAGCGGATAGACTCTCCTTTGTTTATCTTCGCAGATAAACCAAAGAAGAAAAGAAAAACCACGATTCGATCTTATGAAAGCCCTCAACTTAGTATAGAAAATAGTTTTTGCACACATTATTAGCTGCTGCTCTAGGAGTATTTATAGAGGAAAATGTGGAGCACTTAGTAGATCCGGATAGGGCACTGATCCAGTTTCCCGATAAGAATTGGATTCTACAAGTCTATCACATCTGTTTCCCAATCCATATCCAATTCTGTTTCCAAACTTATCCGAAAACAGTTTAAAGAAAATGGTCTACCAAAAAGAAGATAAGGGATCAAAGAGCCCAAGCCCAAGCCCAAGCCCAAATTCACCTCTTGTTTTATTCAAAATAACACAACATACTATAATTTGAATTTTGAAGTACAGAGTAATCTTATTTCCCCCTACAAGAAAGGAAAGTTAATAATTATTTGAAGTTCTACTTCCAGTCCAGCCATATGGGTCACTGCTGAGAATTGGTTGTGATGAAACAACTCAGAATTTAAGGTACCCTAATGTCTTAATGAGCACAGACATGTCCTAGTATCCTACCAGTTCATCAAACTGTGTCCGTTAACCATAATCCCTAGTTCCCTACTACATGAATTCAGATAGATGATGGTTTTTTGTTATAGTTCTCTTTTTTTATGTTTTTTTTATCCTGTTCAAAGAAAAGGAAGACTTACATACATAATCCACGAGTAAGGATTAGAGCTGCGATGCAACTGTAATAGTGAGCTAAATTGGACAATGCATGTCCCTAGTGTGCGAAACCTTTGGGCATTCTTTATTTCATTTTCAAATTTCTTTGATTTTCCTAGCGAAAAATGAAAAAAAAAAAAAAACATATATAAACCTTAATGTCACAATTTGTGCACGGCAAATGTCACAATTTTTTTAGCTCTTCTAATGCAAAAGCTGGAAGTTGACCCTAATTTTATGGATCTCTTTAAAGTAGGCCATTTCTACTCAACTTTAATTTTTGTTTCTACATATTGCTCTTGTTTCTCTGTTAGGTCTATGGTCAAATACAATCTTCCTAAGATATGCATTTATGAGTTGATTGCCGAGCAATTGGCAGGCCAGATTACTCAATGAGGTGTACAAAGTACAAACTCATAATTTATCTCGCATTTATTTATCAATGTACGAAAATCATAATGAATAACGACATTTCTCCCCGCTTTTCAGGATTTTTGCCATTTTTCAAGCCCATAATGAAAAAAATAAAAATAAAAAATACAATGTAAATTACAAATCAAATGATTTTGATGTTTAAAGCACGATCCAAAATATCCAATTGTATAAATATATGTTACAAATAAGGTCGATCACTATACTTAAAATGTAATATTAATAGGAGAACAATACAATTACTCTTTGCAAAATATATTTTTGACAGTTACAACTCACAAGTTACAACCTTCACGAGAAAGAGAGGCATTAACATCACTCATAATTATAGGCTTGAGAACAGGGCAAGCTTAATAAATGGGAACTTTTAATGTGTACATAATGCTGAGTTAAGGTGGCAGTTTAATTTCGATGTCAAAGAAAAATTTAATATTTTATCAAGTAGTTCCATTATCTTTCACGATTTTGTAATATAAAATAAGAACGCTATGCATTAATACACTGTATATTAGATGATAACGGTGATGATATCACACATAGGCACATAGCCTACAATAAGAAATCCATTATCAAAAGTAAAACATGTCTTAAGTAGTCTTAAGTAGAAAACAAGTTTGTTGATGTTATCTCTAGTTTGACTATGTGAAAGTTTCATTAATGTGGTGATTAATGTTATCTTTAGTTTAGTAGTTTAGTTGGATTGTGTGTGCTTCAACGAGGAAGTGTGTAAATGTATTCAAACTTTGTTCAGGTGATCAAGTCCAAAAGTAAAATCAAATAAAACAAACCATCTCATAGGTGGGGATATGATATAGTTTTCAAGTCTGTGCAGGTAGCAAAAAAATTTCTAACCGATTGACCAACTGTGCACGGTGCACCCTCACGTTGAAGGAGCTAATTTGATTGGTCATTTATATCACTCTTCCAGTCTTCCTGTTTTAAAGGAATTTTATTTATTTTTTCTTTTTAAATCTTCTCAATCATATTTAAAAAGTCTTTTATTTTTATATCCGAGCTAGGTTGGTGGACGATAAATACATGAATCAAGTGTACGAATAGTATGTATCCGTATGCAGTTAATTATTTCTCCTCCACATTAGCATTGTCCATATTATCACATCCCAAAATCAAGATGAACATATATCTAGGCTTTCCGTACGAGGATAAATTTCATGACAGCGGCCATGGAAGCCTTCGTTATATGGTTCTACTTATATTCCAATGCAGAACTCAATTGGCTAATTTGCAAAAGGAAGCCCAACTACTTCGAAGGGCTCAACTCTATAGAATATTAGAATGTCTTCCAACTTTTTTAGCCAATATCATCTCTTTCGCGAGACTGAACCAAAAAAAAAAAACTTCGATTTTCGAGTGTTGAGTTGTGAATCAACAATGAGAATTGAAGTTGGCGACTTTACCCAATTCGAGTCGTGTCATGTTTGAGTATATACTCAAACTCGGTTAGATTGATTAAACTTGATTAGGTTGATTAAATTTGATTGGGTGAAAGATTGGGTTGATTAAATTTGATTGGGGTGGAAGATTGGGTTGATTAAACTTGATGATTTCAAACTTGATGTTTTTTTGGAGTTTGGGTGGAAGATTGGGTTGATTAAACTTGAGTTCGAGTTTGCCCAAGTTTGATGAATTCGTTTCGAGTTTGAGTTCGAATTTGGGTTGATTAAGTACAAACCGAATTTTTTAAGTCCAAACCACCTAGCCATGTCACCTATATGCTATGTTGTCTTGGAGACTGCCCAAACGACCTAGTCATATCGTCTAGCTAAAAACCAAGAATTTTGTCTCAAACGACATGCGAAGACCGTTTGAGTGTACACTTAAACGACCTGAGAGTTTCGTTATGGCGAGACTGGTTCAATTAATTGGTGGGCCTGAGTTTTGATGGTAAACTTATAATATTTTTTTGGGGGAAGGGGAGAGATTGCCTAATCTAATTTGATGAGTGCGGAATACAGAACCCTTGTTTTTAGCTCAACTGCTTTACCTAATCGTACTTGTTCAGGAGTCCACTAAGTAGGTTGTCTATCTCACTGTTGCAAGTGATATTTGATATGCATGCACAAAGGTCATAATCAGTGATTGTAGTGGAACTTGGGGATTTTATGACATTTATTGTATTCTCCTAATAATTGGTGGCTTCGTTTGATCCTCTCATTCTCCACGGGAAGAAACATTCATTTCTTCATGGCCTACTTTCCTTGTTTGAAATAATTAGTCTTCGAACCTACGAACTCATGCTCAATTTGAACTCTAATAATATATTGTTAATATCTTAATAGTATCAATTTGACGTCTCGCTCACGCAATATTTCATCACAACAAAAATTTCATTTTATTTCGTGATCTTTCGTTGGAAAAGAAAAAGATGCTAAAACCTCACACCAGTAAAAGATGCTGAATGTTGTCATTATTTTTTTCTCCCCTTAACATGCTTGCTTTATTATTAGTATTATTAGTATTATTATTATTTTCTATATTGTTTCGCTGTTTAGAATTAGTGTCATACTGTTAATAAGCTATTTAATTACAGCATAAACTCACTCCACCTTAGTCAGTGCTTGACTACTTGTTAATTTGTTATGCGTTGCCCTCTATTTGCATTTATAATGGTAGACAAATATGGGTATTTCAGTTGGAAACGCAAACATCTGTTCATATATGCTTTCATGTGGAAACTGGGGAATTTTCAAATATGTTTCACAGATTACACGTTTTCTAGCTAGTAAGTAGGCCAAGAACAACACTATTAAGGACCCCTTCATCAGTCCAGCTTGGGTTAACTACTACTAGCAAAATCCTACATACATCAAGCACCAGGTAAAGCGCACGTTTGCTACATATATGTCAATGGTCACACAAAGAAATGAAAGAATATAAAGGGAAAATAATAATAATGGTGAATGATTCCAAACCCAAAGAAAAAATAGTTTAAAAGTAACGTATAGTGTATGGGCTCGGTTGAGAAAAGGATGCCAGATTAGCGGACCTCATGGAGGAGTCAGAGTAATGTGATAGGGCGAGAGCACAGGAATTAAGCCTAGGAGAGGACCAGGTCAGCGGGACACCAGATGGGGGGAGGGTAGCTTAGGAAGGTCAACCGAGAGATAGGGGATTATAGCCGGGAAACCCTAGAGTGCGGACGTGGCAGGGGTACGGCAGAAAGAGAGATGGTTGGATGGGAGGTCATCTGGACGGATAAGAAGCGAAGGGAAGAGATATAAAAGGGATAGGATAGGAAGGATAAAAAGGGGGGGTTCAAGATCCATCGTTTGAGACCAAGAAAGAGAGAAGTGTGTAGGTCAATACCGATAGGAATTGTAATAGCAATTGTGTTAGAACATATAGTACAAAATATATAGATCATTTAAAAAAATAAAATAAAAAATCTTTCATGTCCTTGATGAAGGCATAATTACCTATTTTTTATGGTTCAAATTTTATAATGTTCACTCTGTAATAATCTGTATATTACTAAATGTGATTGTGATGCTTCCGATTTGTTCCTTCATGCTTCAGAAGCATCTCATAGTTTTGAAGGCAAATTTAATCTCTTCACACCAAATGCAACTATTATCGGTTAGAGCATTTTACTCACTGTTGTTTTAGTTCTATAGTTTAAGGCCCTAGTTTTCTCTATTAAATGCCTAATGTTTCTGTGCTCGAATATTGGAGACTTGGTGCCCAACTAATAATAGCTCATGTATATACCAAACTAAGTGGAAGTCCTTAGATAAAATCAGCGTACGTAGATGAAATTCTCTGCCAGAGTGCCTGACCAACTATTTTCTAAGTTATTCGCCTTCCACATCGAAAAGGCGTTTTGAAGAATAGCTTGGTACAGGTTGGTTTATTTTTTTGTAAAATGTCCTACACTAGCTAGCTAGTGGCAGAGGGTTTCGATTTGGAACCTGTAAATATCTAAATTTATCCTAAAGGATTATTAGATATTACACCAAGTTAAGACTTAGCTCTTAAGTTAGGGCAAGGAAAGGAGATGGTTTTGGTTGTTGTTAATGGCTGCTCTTTGTGAGGATGAAGATGCCTACGTATCCAGTCTGTATATTGGAAGTGATAGTGGAGTTTGAGTTCATAACTCAGGTAATTAGGATCAATAACTAGACTAGAATCAAACCACACGTAGTTCTTGGGGGTGGCTTTTATAGGCATCGAAAGTGTACATTGATAAGAGTCCAAAACTGTAGTTTTAACCCCTTAACAATCGTACTTTTAGACCAATTATGTGAATAATAAGTAAGTTAATACTGATTACGTGTTTTTATGCATTTCAGGCTTCAAAGTCTATTATGTGTAGAAATGTGCCACTTTAGCGAGATAAAGGAGCAAAGGTTGGTTGCTAAGGAGTTCTGTGATTAAAGGCCAAGATTCAAGAAAACAAAGCCTCTATAAAGCTCGGTCAAAAGATGAAAAGTCAAAGTCCACGCGGGCGTAAACATGTCTGAAAGTCAATGTAACTTCCAAGACCATATCTTTGGACTTAGACCTCGGAATTGGGCCTACCTTACGTTAAAACGACCGGCTCGGAAAGAGCTTTCCAATGGTGCAAGCCTTGGCCCAATCAGAGGAGCAGAAGTGGACGAAAAGTCTATCGAAGTCAACTGCAGCTGAAGAGGCTTTTTTGGATTGAAAGTATTGGGGTTTGGGCCTGATTCTCTGGCCCGAAACATGGATCCAAGCCCATGCACGATTTTTGGATCTGAACATATAAAAACCAAAGCTTAGCTCTTTGTTAATGGTAGATAGTTAGGTTAGAAAATAAATTAGGTTAGGATAAGAAAAGTAGCCATTAAACCTTAGTTCTAGATCTAGTTTTACATTAATTAATTAGTTTATTTCTTGAGTATTGAATCATTGTTTTTATTGTTCATTAGATTAATAAGTAGTTGTTATTCATTCAATCATATCTTGTTCTTATTGTTCTATTAGATTTATAAAGTTAATTACTTATTCCATAATGACATGTTCTTATTATTGTTCTTGTGTTGGGAATGGTAGTATAGAAATTTCACATCAAATCATTACTCTCACCATTGTTCCTTTTGGGTTTGATTAGTTGAATTTGTTTAAGTCTTGAGAGTTAAGAGTGGAACGAATCCTGACTCTCTTATATTACTTCGTTATTGAGAGTAGGAATATTGATATAAACACGTATTTACGTAAATTGATTATTTGTGTTTACGCATAGATAGTTAGAATACATAAAATAACTTTTATCAAAATGGCGCCGTTGCCATCTTAATCTCGTTCAAGATAAGAATTCAATTGCTTGAATCCAAGGGGCAATCCCCCATTCTCTACCCACCCACCCTTTTAATTTTTCATTCTTATTTCTTGAATTTTCGGAACTGTTCACTGTTTTAGGCATAGGGGCTGCGGATTCACAGAGAAAAACACTGCGGTGAAGATATTTATAAATTTTCGAAAATTCTGAAAATTTTCAGACATAATATTTAATGTGTTGTTGATTTACTGGAATATTTTCAGATTTTTCAAAGTTGGTTTACCTTGTGAAAAAAATACGATCTTTACAATGCTGCATTTCAGTTTTCACACCGTATGTTCTTGACAAACAGACGAGTAAGGTTACTTAGAGAGTTCTAAAAATTATATAATTTTTACAGAAGTATCTATCCTAAGTCAGGAGCTTGTAATAAAAATTTGACGAGTTTTTGATCTGTTTTGACCTCCTAAATAGTAGAGTGTTTCCAGTGTGTTTCTGCAGTGTTACAAACACTTAATATCTGGAACACCAGCCGATAAGGAGAGGTTGTAGAACTCCAATTGCTCTAAAATTTTTACAGGAACAAGTAGGATCTGTCAGGAGTCTCCAGTAAAAATTTGGCAATTTTTGGCTTTGTTTTGATGGGTTAACCATTCGGTTGTTTGTATTGTATTTGAAAACTGTTTTGCAAACTTTGCAGGGCAGTAGAGAGATTTTCATAGCTCCGATTGATCTGAAATTTTACAGGCTACTTGATAAATGTCTTAGAAAATTACTGTAAAAATTTCAAATTTTTTGGAGTACGATAAAAGGCCTAAAACTTGAAAACCCTGAAGCGCAACCCGCACCCAAACCGAGCGCGACCGCGCCCAAAACACTGGACATTCGAAAACCCCGAAATGCATCTTCGCCCAAACAGAGAGCACCCGCACCCTCGAAGGAAAATTCAGCGTGAATAGCCCAATTTTCACAGGTTAGTTCAAATTTATATTTCTTCAAGTTACTCAATGTTTCTAACTTGTTAAATACACTGAGATCGCGTATACAAGACGCTATTCAAATGCGTAGCAAGGAGGCATTCATGTACCCTTCTTTCACTCCTCGCCTCTTACGTCCGGAGTTTTTAATTCTAGTATAATCAGGGCTTGTTTTTCGTAGAAATAAATACAACACGCCTATCTAGAATTTCACACACTACACTTGTATCAATGGCTAAAGAACAAGAGACTCCTCTCACGATTTTTATAAAGCCCTAAATGATGGCCCTAAGTCGCATCGTTCTTGCAGACCTAGTGGGGGGATTTTCGAATCCCCTAATATATTTAACTTGTTACCGGTTTTTCATGGTTTAGACCACGAGAAGCCTTACCAAAGACATCGTAGGATAGACCAAGTTCTCACTACATTTCATCATCCTAAATAGTAAGTCCGGATCAAGTTAAACTTAGGGTGTTTCCTTTCACCCTAGCTACAAAAGGCGGCGTCTTGGTTAACTGCCCAAACGCCAAACTCTGTGGACTCATGGGCTCAACTTGTTCAATTGTTCATGGAACAGTTTTACCCACCACTGAAGACAGATGAAATGCTTCACATGATTCATTTCTTCCACTATAATCCTCATGAATCCTTTTCGTGGAGGCCTAGAATCGTTCAATCGATCTTCTCTCATGAATGCCCGCATCATAATCTTGCGAAAGACACGCTTGTTCGTGCTTTCTTCAAGGGGCTTTCACATTATCATAAGGAGGTTCTAGATATCATGACTGGGGGTAGTTTTCTTAGTAAAGGAGCCTTGGAGGCTTATAAATTCTTAGAAGATCAATTTAAGAAGAACAACAATTGGGGAGGAAACGATTCCTCCCGGCTCCTCTCCTTCTTCTCTTGAGGTTAAACATGATCCCGAGCTTAAAACTCTTATCGATGCCCTCACTAAAAAGGTAGATGCCATCTGTTCAACAACAACCCCCTCCGGTCATGAACATTAACTCTACTCGTTGTAATGTGCATTTGTAGTCTTGAGCATTTCGACTTCTATTGTCCTCTTGTCTATGCACAAACACCACCACAACCATCACACTTCAACCGGTTAACTCAATATCAAGGACAAGGGAACTTAGGTGACCAGAATAGAGGTTTAGTACCCATAACCCGGAACTATCAACATCAAGACATGAACGCCAACAAGCTTTAATTCCAATACAACCATCTACGACAAAGTAGTAGTGACCTTGTTGGAGAAACAAAATCAAATTATGCAACAAAACTCCAACTTGATGAAAGATCGGCATGATCAAAACTCTAATATGATGAAACAAACGATGCAAATGATGCGTCTTTGTGCCAAAAGGTTATTGACATGTCTTCTAACCAAAATAATAACCAAACCGGGCGTGTTTTCAAGTCAAGCGAAGGCCTAATCCTAAGTTAATAAACACCGCCCAAAATAAAAAGTATTCATTGTAATGGTAATATAAACCAAGGGGACCTATAGGCAGACTACCTACCGCTCGTTCGGGGAAAGTAGATGATAACCAAGTGACTATGCCTAAAGATCACCCATGAACTATAAATGATACCATATCAAATCTTGTCATAGAAATTGAAGACCACACACTGTAGAGGTTCCAATATGGAAACCTAGTTGGAAAGTGATAAAAGATAAAACAACGGTTAACAAATATGTTCCCCTCATATTAGGTATATGGATAAAACACCGCATGAACAACTAGATTTTCCTAGAAGGTCGAAGTTAAGTCTATTGAGAGTTTTGTATATCACATTAGTGCTTCCGACGATGTCGTCCCCTACACTAGTACATATCCCTCTTATGGAAGAAGACAAAGATCACAATTTTGACTCTTTGAACTGAACTAGAGAAAGAATTTTCAACCCCGCCTTTCCGACCATAGAAGAGATGGACTAAACCTCACAATAGGCGAGATAGATGAATTCCTCAAAGATGGAGATGAATACCATAATTATATGGATCGAACAACCTAGATGAGGAATTCGACGAAGTTTCAAAGAGCTGTGATGATCCACCTTCTCAAGCACTACCTAGAGCACCACCCTACCACCATCCACCGAGTTAATCCCTCATAAAATCCAATAATTCTTCCCACCCTTTTCTTCTAACACTTATCCACATTCCAAGTATTTTCCAAAACCATTCATTTACTCACGATCATTCACTTGGACACCTTCTTATTCAACTAAGTTAAGGCGTGGTAGAAAGTTTTGGAGCTTGATTCTTTTGGTGGTGCATTCCATGTTAACTATTTATGGAAAGATCCACAATTGTTTAGATTATTGATATATGGGAAACTGCATGTAAATACATATATATCACTTTAAGTCTAGGGAATCGACTTTAAAAGACCCGACGTTAAAACAAATTTTACAAACCTGTTTTTAAAAATTTGTTTGGGGATGGGTGTTTGGTTTTTCCATGCTTGATCACTAAACTACCTATTCTTATCCCCACCTCGCTCCCTTTAAGAGTAGCTAGATTTCTCCTTGTTTGTTGTTTTGATGTTGTTTTTATTATTTTTAGTAGATAGGATGTTACGTTGTTAAATTCCGTAGTTAACTTTGAATTTGGTAGTTAAATGTTGTTTGAATTTCAATTTTAATATAATGTTGTTCTTTTCAAATTGTGCATGGATTTTATTGTTAATCCCACATTCGAATTGTTTGGGGGTGGTATTATTTATTCTATCATGATTTGTAGAAGATCCTCCATTTTAGAGTTTGTTTTGGAGTGAAGGTTGAGAATATTGTCGTAATTGGCATACCTATGATTAGATGTGGTGGTAGGATGAAATCTAAGAGAGTTTAGAAGTTACTAGTCTAAATCCAAAGATAAAAGATATTAGGGTTGTTATAGAATCAAGAATATGAGTTGTTTCCGTTTTGGGGTTCGAAATTTTATTGTTTCCTGAATTGCCTTAAAGCTTTTGGCAACCTACCGATTCGTTTAACAATTCAAAACCTATAAAAACTTCATTCATTCTACACTCACAACCCACACTACACCTAACTTCCATCTCTCACCTTTCACTCCCACGTTTCCGTTGTTCTTCACCATTTTCACAAATCAAGACCTCCTCGAGTGCACTGCGCCCTAGCCATTTTCTGAAATTTTACACCGAAATTTTGCTGCTCCCAAGTTGAAGCGACTTCAAAAAACACTGTAAGTCAAAACACACTGAGGCGCTGCGCCAAGTGGAAGCGCACTGCGCTACGACTTCCGTAGACCAAGAAAATTTCCGGTTTTTTTCGCGGGTTGTTCTCGGGTGATTTGCAGCTGTTCCAGAGCGTAGTTTTGAGATGACATCTCCTACAATAATACCGGAACAGTCTTTCGAAGATTTGTTTCAAAGCACTACTTATGGTGCTTGGTTTTGCGAGGTGATCACACACGTAGGGTTTTGGGAACCGCTTATGGTTCTTGCTAGCATTTGTTCTTGGACTTGCCATGCCCAATGAAATACAAGACCCATGATGCTATTGGGTAGATAATATGCATGTCTACACTTATGACTTTTTGCATAAGGCTTATGGGTCCGGCATTTTCCGTGTAGAGGACCAAGGGACATATAACGTAGCCCCTTGGTAGCTTGTCCCTTAATGTGATACGGTAATGTTCTTTATCATGCTAAACATATTAGGGGAGTGGTATTTTTCTTCTTACGAATGATGCCACTTGCGATGTTTTCCTTGCTTTAGCTGAGGAACCGCTATATGACCTTCCTAAGACCTTAATGTCTAGTTTAGCACGAGCCCATAGCATGAGGCATAAGTATCTTCTTATGCCTATATTAGTTTGCCGTATTATGCTATGTTTCTCCCCTGTTTTTTGTGCCCGTTTCACGGACTGGGTTGGGGTCGACATTGTGAGACCCACCAATTCTATTATTCGATCTTTCCATGCAATGACTTGGCAAGAGTGGAGGATACAACCTCATCAGGTTGCACCATACACCCCATCCGACCAAGTGGCGCTTAACAGGTTAGCATCCGTAGATGATAAATGGTGGCAAGCTTGGCAAATTATAATGGCATGGCAGGATGCGAAGGAACCTCACTTCTTTATAGAAGAGGAGGATGACGAGTAAATGCTGGAGTGGAGGTAAGTTTTTAGTTTCAGTTAGTGTCTGCTTATGTCCCAAACAATTTAATTTTGTTAACCCCATAATGGGTGGAACTTTTATAGAGTTGCGTCAGTTTTTTTTATTTCCTATATTAGTATGTTCTAACCTTGTTTTGCAGATGTTCCAGAATTTAACGCATTTCCATGGTATTTTTCTACCATCTTTATTTAAATGCTTTGAGGACAAAGCATGCTTCTTGTTTGGGGGAGGGGCATAGAAACACGTGTAATTAAGGCATCTGTTAGGATATAGATATGTATAATATGCATTTGTTTTCAAGTTAAAAATTTTAAAAATATAAATAAATAAGTTTATGCTATACACTTAGGAATATTGGTATTGTTTTCTTTCTCTATGCTCTTAACAATCTAGAAGTCTCACGTAGCTTTTGCATCAGAATAATTATTAGAAACTTAGGTTAATATGTAGGTAATAATTTTTGCATCTATCTATAAATATATTACATGAGTATACATGATTGTTAGCAGTAAATTTCTGAAATCTAAGCTAGAGTACTTATTCTACAAATCCTGTGAGAATATAGCCTAAAGCCTTATATGAGCGAAACATTTGAGAAATGACACAAGGGAGAAGTAAAATCCGGATAGAGAAATCACACGTCCACTTTCTTGATCACTATGTCATATCATAAGCGAGAATTTAGGCCCTCTTTGGATCGATATAGCCAAAAATTCAAACCTATGAATTATTTTCCACTAGTCGCCCCTCTAAGCCTTTCTTTAGCCTTCCATAAACCACAATTCCTTTTACCCCTGTTACAAAAACAAAAACAAAATAAAAATTCAACTTACCCAATCTAGAATAAGTCCGAGAATAGAATGAGTGAAGAAAGAAGAAGAGAAAACCCGTGTAAACAAAAATTAGTTAGTTGCTTGAGAAAAAGAAAAGAAGTTTCCATCCAAGGAAAAGAAAAAAAAAATAGAAATAAATAAAAACTCCAAAAATAGAATAAAAGGGAGTCAAAAGCCAAAGAAAAGAAAAAGAAAAAGAAAAATAGGGCTAAGGATGGAAACAAAGTATAGAAGCAAAAGAAAATAACAAGGTTTTCTCTAAGTTACATAATATGAAGACTCTATTATCTCAGACTTGTCCTTTTGAATATCCATTTCCTTCCTTCTTAAACCATCTCCTAATCCCCACAACACCTAATAAAGACCTCTAGCTCAATTAGGAATAGGTTAGTGTGATAGTAAGTGGCAGATGTGTTTGATCGACTCCGGCTTCCTTGTTTGTCATTGAGATTGTAAGGTAAAGTGTACCCACCGCATTAATCGAGTAGCTAAACTTGAGCTTAAAAAATCGAAAGTGGTTTTGTCTTGACATTTATGTGAGGACCTAGTTAAGGACGCTATTCCGAGTTTTCAGAAACGAACCCGCTAGGCATTTCATAGTATTACTCATAGTATATATATTTGTATCATAGATGATTGATTATTATGCATATATTAGTTTAGGTTTTTGACTTGGTTATTCTTATTCAATTGCTAGTAAGATGTATAGATAGTTGAGATATGAATGAGGAAACAATAGTTTTATTTCTTAGTCGTTGTAGTACAGATGAAGTTTGTGAGTACCTTCACTGGAAAACTCTCACGAGGCTATAACTCGTCTACTAGGGAATTCCTAGTGGTTCAAGGCCTTGTTGCATATAGTCAATGCAATCGCACTCAGCGAAACGAGAGTAGTTAGAACTCCATTTTTGGTCACTTATTCTAATTTCTCATATTTGCTTGAGGACAAGCAAAATGCTGTTTGGGGGTGGTTTGATAAGAGCCCAAAACTGTAGTTTTAACCCCTTAACAATCGTACTTTTAGACCAATTATGTGAATAATAAGTAAGAGTTAATATTGATTCGCGTGTTTTATGCATTTCGTGGTTCAAAGTCCATTATGTGCAGAAATGTGCCACTTTAGCGAGATAAAGGAGCAAAGGTTGGTTGCTAAGGAGTTCTGTGATTAAAGGCCAAGATTCAAGAAGACAAAGCCTCTGTAAAGCCCGGTCAAAAGATGAAAAGTCAAAGTCCACGCGGGCAGAAACAGTGCACAAAGTCAACAGAACTTCCGAAGACCATATCTTTGGACTCAGACCTCGGAATTGGGCCTACCTTATGTCAAAACGACCGGCTCGGAAAGAGCTTTCCAATGGTCCAAGCCTTGGCCCAATCAAAGGAGCAGACGTGGACAAAAAGTCTGTCGAAGTCAACTGCAGCTGAAGAGGCCTTTTTGGACTGAAAGTATTGGGTTTTGGGCCTGATTCTCTGGCCCGAAACATGGATCCAAGCCCATGCACGATTTTTGGATCTGAACATATAAAAACCAAAGCTTAGCTCTTTGTTAATGGTAGATAGTTAGGTTAGAAAATAAATTAGGTTAGGATAAGAAAAGTAGCCATTAAACCTTAGTTCTAGATCTAGTTTTACATTAATTAATTAGTTTATTTCTTGAGTATTGAATCATTATTTTTATTGTTCATTAGATTAATAAGTAGTTGTTATTCATTCAATCATATCTTGTTCTTATTGTTCTATTAGATTTATAAAGTTAATTACTTATTCCATAATGACATGTTCTTATTATTGTTCTTGTGTTGGGAATGGTAGTATAGAAATTTCACATCAAATCATTACTCTCACCATTGTTCCTTTTGGGTTTGATTAGTTGAATTTGTTTAAGTCTTGAGAGTTAAGAGTGGAACGAATCCTGACTCTCTTATATTACTTCGTTATTGAGAGTAGGAATATTGATATAAACACGTATTTACGTAAATTGATTATTTGTGTTTACGCATAGATAGTTAGAATACGTAAAATAACTTTTATCATACATCGGATGCGACACCTGTAGTGATGAGTACAGATGTGCGGTCGAGATGAGTAACATGCTTCTAGTAGCCATAAGTGTTCAGGTTTGTCTGAATTGGCATAAGGTGTAATGATGGTATGTACTCCGTAATGATGGTGAATGACTGCAATGGTTCATGTATTATGGTGGAAAGGAGGCTTAATGATAGTGGTAATAATGATGACAATGGCAGGTGATGATGTCATGAGGCGGAGCCGAGTGACAGGTCACTGGTGTTGATATGTATGCGAATCTTTGAGTATGGCGAGTGCACGAAGTCGACTTCAAATGTGACGGGTATCTGTGTGTCTGAGGTCAAACTATGCTGGAGGAGTTGTCGTGTGTGCGCCTTGTGCACATCACGTGTCTGGTGGGATGTCCCTTACAGAGCCCTCTCTCGTTAGCACATCATTGGAAAGGGCGTGTTGACAAGAAATCTAAAAAACTGAAGACACATGATGTGACGGTTACTTGGAGTAATGGTGACTGGCTGGAGTAATAACTATTACAGTTATGATTGCTTTTCGTTTGAAGAGATGGTTGTAGAGCTCAAAGTGTGTACGTGGCGAGTAAAACGTTGGTTAAGTGTTGCATGCGCAGTAATAATGGTGGGCCGTTGGATAGATATGATGGTGTGTAAGCCGTTGAGTTGGATTATGATATGATAAGTTGGCGCTCAAATGCGGTAAAGCAAAAAGTCGCGTGTTATGGAGCGTTGATGTTGCTATTGCGGTTTTAACATCTGATGGTTGGGTATTTTATGGGTTTAGTATATAAGTGAGGAGAGTTGGCAAAATAAAGATTCGTTTCTATCTGGTGGAAGTTGAAGAGGGCTCCCTAAGTATTTGCAGAGAAGATTACGTTGAGCGTCATCAGTGGAAGGCTGCTATCATCATAATCTGTGAAGGACGAGGTACCTTTTTCTTTATGCTTTTGATATTTTTCTTTGAGTTTTGTTTCTTTGCATCTGTTTGGGGGGGTGGGGGGGGGGGGAGCTGTTAGATTTGTAACCTGTGGTAAAGGAAGGATTCTTTATGTAGGGATTGTTAGGATGGTATATAGGTATGGTTGGATTTTTGGATGTGATATAAATAGTGATAGTGATAGTTCTTATGACACTTATGTAGGAGAAGAAGAGTTTGTAAGTGAGGAAGAGAGTGTTTGGTCGGAAGAGGCGTTGCTTTCAGTGAAGTTTGGAGTTAGTTGGTGTGTTAAAGAAATTTTGGATATGGAGGAGTCGGTGTTGAATCTGGAAGAAGGTAGTGGGAGTAGTGATGAAGGAAATGAGTCTTGTAGTCAGTCGAGTGGAAATGAGGGAGGTGTAGGTATTTCTTTGTCTGGGAGGGTACATCGTGGTTCGAGTAGTATGGAGTCACTGGAGCAAGTAGCAAGGGACATTATGGGGGTGAAAAAGTTAAAGTTTAGGGTGATTGCTGATTTACGGGGGGATTCACATGCGTGTAAAACTCCTAATTAAATACGAGTTGTCAATGTAGACCGTTGTGGTGAGTACATGGAAGATGTGGGTGGGGTTAAGGATACCGTTTTCTAAATTAACGGTCAAGCTTCTGAATTACTATAAAAAGAGTCCGTACCAGTTTTCAAGTAACAGTTGGAAGTTAGAGGTATCTGAGGGTATTATATTTTATATATTGAATGAGAAGCAGGGTTATAGGATTACTTTGAAGGATGTGTTGGAGTATATGTACATAAAGTTGACTTGGTCAAAGGAGAGGGATGTGATGACATGCGCTTTGAGTTTGATGGTGAGTGTTGCAGAGCTAATGGAGCTATCGAACCGGGAGTCATGGTGGGAGCATCCGGTCTTGATCGCAGGTTTATACTGTGGACTAGGTTGTACCTTGAATTGGTGTCGTTGTAATAATGAATGTAAGAGTGGGTGGGGTTGATATTTGTACATGTTTATGTTTTAAGTTGAAGGTTTCTGATGTAGGTTTACTTGTTTGTGTTTGGCAGACGTTCCGAGGTATACGGTGCCATTTGCGGAGCAGTGTGGTAAGATAGAGAGTTTTGCCAATTTAGGGAGGGAAGAGAATAAAAGGCTGTAAACGTCGATTATTGAGTATTTTGAGGAGCCGAGATCGGTTGTCGCTCATGAAAGAAGGGACCATAAGAAAGATCGGGCAAGGATTCATCAAACAAGGTCATCTAATCTATTGAGAGATTCTTCGGACGATATGGAGGGGGTATTGGTGATAAAAGAAAGGATGTGCTTGCAGTGGACTCGTCAAAGGGTGGGCAGAAAAAATCAATGACAAATTCTGTGAAGATTGACTTTGCGAAGTTTGGAGGGGGGGCGTTGTTGATGGGGAGGATGTGGCTGGGGAAATTGTTGTAAGTGGAAGCGAGGTGCTTGTGTCAATCGTGGTCGTTGAACAGGTTGGTCCAACGTCGATTGTGGTGGTGGGGATGGTGCGAATGTAACAGCGGTTGTGCCATTCAAGAAGGTATTGGGTGGTCGTTCTTCGACCAGTGAGAGGGTGATAAGCACCCAAAACTGTAGTCTAAACCCCTTAATGGTATTACATTTAGGCCAATTATGTTTATAATAAATAAAAATTAGTATTGTTTACGTGTTTTTATGTATTTCAGGTCTTGAAGCTGTTTATGAGCTTAAAGTCGCCATTTTGCATGGAAAACGAGTCAAGATGATTGCTAGAAGAGTTCTATATTTAAAGCCCAAGAATCAAGAAGAAAAAACTTTTTCAAGCCTAGTCAAACCTGGGAAGTCAAAGTCAATTCGGATAGAAAAAGAACAAAAAGCCATCAGAACTTCAAAAGAGCGTATATTTGGACTCGGGCCTCGGAATTGGGCCTACTTTATATCAAAATGACCAGCGCGCAACAAGCTTTCCAATGGATTTGCGATTTCCCCAATTAGAGCTATAAAAGTAGACTAAAGGGGCACTAAATTAATTTCCAATAACATTGACTTTTTTAGACTTAACCTAATGGACTTTGGGCTCACATTAGAGGCCCAAAGTTTAACCCCCAAGCCTATGTACAAAAATATAACACTAATCCTCTCCTATATAAAGAAGATTAAGGCTAAACTTAATACTCCTCACCTCCTTATTAGTTTAGTAGGAATTAGGGTTCTCTCTCTCTCTCCCTCATTAGTTTTGTTTAGGTTTAGTTAAGTAATTAGGGTTTAGTAGTGTAGCATCCATTAAAACCTCTCAATAAAAGCTTAGTTTTCAATTCAATTCTCTTCTTTACATTATGTCATTATATTATTGTTTTAGTTTAATAAGTCTAATGAATCAAGGCTAATAGGGGGAGTTTTAATGAAGCCTGTGTGAGGATTGTTTATGATTTTATTGGTTATTTGTGTTTATACGTTTAAAGTTTGAAGCTTTCATATTTTTAGAGATAAGAATTGTTAGTTTTTAACTAGAGTTTCATAATTCTATACAAGAGATTGATAGAAGTGTTATTCTATCATGCTAATTAATTATTAACTAGAGATAGTAATAGTTGATTAGGGATCTTACAAAGTAGAAATATTTATTTCATTGCATTGCGGAATTTGATAAAAATGATGACTTTAATAATGAACTAATTGAATTATGAATAAACTTGCATATGTGGATTTATTACTTCCTCTATAATCTTCTTTTCCATCAAAACCCTATTTCTATTAGTTTAGTTTATTTAGTTTATATTTTAATTAATAGCATAATCATATATAGTTAGTTTATTATCAACATAATTATTACTCTCACCACTTTTCTCTTGATTTAATTAGTTGAATCCTATTTAGTCCTGGTAGTTTAAGAGTGGAACGAATTCATACTCTTATCTATCTTGCTTCATTATTATTTGAGAGTAAGGAAATAGAATTGTTAACATAAGAACGGTAATATTATGTGTTAGTTTCTTAGCATTAATATTAGTGTTTAACTGTTTTTATACTTATCAAATAGCATCGCTGCCATCTTAAACTCATTTAAGACAAGAATTCAATTGGTTGAACCTAAAGGGCAAACCCCCATTCTCAACCCACCCACCCTTTTAATTTTTCGTTCTTGTTTTTCCCGTTTTCATTAATTTCTAACTGGATATTCTTACTGTGATTTTTTTCAGACGCCCAGTTGGGGCATACGACTAAAGAAAAGTTGTCCAGACGTCTATTGAAGTCATCTGTCAAAAGTTCAATTTCATTAGTTAAAATTAGGGGGCGCCCGCACTCTTATTTGCCTTACACAGAGCGCGCCCCGCCCCCCCTTGTGACAGCTGAGTCACAGTGAAGAACACTGCGTGTGTTTCTGTAGTTTTGCAACACTTAATTTCTGGAATAACAGCCGATAAGGAGGGGCAGTAGAAGGACTCGTATGCCCCCACCCACTACAGTATTTCATAATAAATTTTTTTCATACTATACGGTGTCTAAAAAACTTAAAGGATTGGGTTATTTAATTAAGGAACGTGCACGCATGGACAACCTCCCTCAATTCTTAAGTGGCCTGGTCATTGGTTTGGAAAGATTTTAGTAGTGAAATTAGTACATCACCACATCAAATACTTGTATAAGTGTTCCAGCAGCAAAAGACGTGTTTCAAGATTGTTGAAGACGTTATTAATACGCGTAACAATGACGCTCCAGGTAACACCTCTTAAATTACATTCTCACATCTGCTATAAGAGGACTAATTTCTAGTAATAATCAGGCTGTTTTGCATGCTTAAAAAGGTTGTTTGCATATTAGACTTCAATTTGTATGAGATTAAGATCTAGTACGCATAAACCTGCTTTACTTGTTTACCGTAGACGCAATACCACACGCCTATCTAGAAATTCACACACCACATATGTAGCAATGACTCAAGAGACAGAGAGACCCCTTTCTGATTTTTACAAGGTTTTGAACGATGGACCTAAGTCATGCATCATTCTTGCAGATACTACGGGAGATTTTAGAATCCCCCCTAATATATTTAATCTGCTACAAGTTTTCTATGGTTTAGACCATAAGAAGCCCTATCACCACTTATGTAGGATACAACAAGTTCTTACTACATTTCATCATCCTAACGTAAGACTCGAACAAATAAAGCTAAGGGTGTTTTCTTTCCCCCTTGCTGACAAAGCGACTGCTTGGCTAATAGCACAAAAGCCGAACTCTGTCGACACATGGGAAAAACTAGTTGAATTATTTATGGAACAATTCTAAATACCCGCCACAGAAGACTGATGAAATGCTTCAAAATATTTACTTCTTTCGCCAAAAGCCTCATGAATCTTTTTCTGAGACTTGGAATCATTTAACTGGTCTTCTAGTAGAGTGTCCCCATCATAATCTTGGAAAAGACACACTTGTTCGTGCCTTTTTCAAAAGTCTATCTCAACACCATAAGGAGACTCTAGACATCATGAATGGAGGTAATTTTTTAAGTAAAGGAGACACAGATGCTTATAACTTCTTAGATAATCAATCCAAGAAAAGTAACAACTGGGGTGGTAATAACAATTACTCCCGCTCTTCTTCAACAGTTAAGGCAACCAGTATGTTTGAGGTTAAACCTGACCATGAGCTTAAAACTCTTATTGAATCCCTCACTAAAAAGTTAGATGCCCTCTCTGTTCATAAACAAGAAGTGATACCAACTCTATTCATGAACATCAACTCCCCTCTATGTAATGTCTGTTTTAATCCCAACCATACCGATTCCTTTTGTCCCTAACTCTACGGTTCACCTCCACAACAACCCATAGATAATTACACTTTCACCAACCCTAACACACAATGGAGGCAAAACACTAATTATAATCAACAACAACAACTTACACCTCCATGTTTTAATTATCAAAACGTTAGGCCCACTACAAACTTCCACCAATTTAACCAACATCTAGAACAAGGAGATTTAGGTGACTAGAACAGAAGTTTAGTGCCCGTGATCCAAAACTATCAATATCCAGACATGAACACTCAATAAGCCTTAGTTCCAGTCACTCCTCTTATGACCACTCTACCAGTAAAACCATCTATAGACGAAGTAGTAATGACCTTGCTGGAAAAACAAAATCAAATTATGCAACAAAACTCTAACTTGATGAAAGATCAACATGATCAAAACTTTAACATGCTACAACAAACAATGTAAATGACGCAGTCTTTGTGCCAAAATATTATTGACATGTATCCTAACCAAAATAATAACTAAACAGGCGTGTTTCCAGGTCAAGCAGTGCCTAGTCCTAAGTATACAAACATTGCCTTCGAAGTAAATAATATTCAATGTAATGGTAATATAACCTCAGGGGAACGACAGACAGTCACTACCCTTCGTTCAGGTAGAGTAGTTAATAACAAAGTAACTATGCCTAAAGATCACCCGCAAATGGAAGCTAAGAATTAAACCATACCAAATACTATCATAGAAACTGAAGACCGTACAATTGTAGAAGTTCTAGTCCAACCACAACCAGAAAGGAAAACCTTACAAGACCCAATAATAGAAATTGATGACCCTACACCTGTAGAGGTTCCAATATGGAAACCGAGTTGGAAAGCGGCAAAAGATAAAAACAAGGTTAATAGTGATGTTGACCCATATGCTAAGTATAGAAAAAAAACCACTGTTTCCTAGAGACTAGTTGTGTCTAACAAGGACGAGAATTTTGATGAGATTAGGGAAGTATTTAAAAATATAACTATAAATCTACCTTTTCTAGATGCTATAAAAAGTCTACCTAGACACGATAAGTTTCTAAAAGAGTTGTGCACCACGAAGAGGAAAACCAACATACCCAAAGAAGCATTTTTAACTAAACAATATCCCTATTTATTTGAACATAACATAATCGTTAAGTACAAGGACCCTGGTCGTCCTACTATATAATGTACCTTGGGAGATAACTTTATAACAACTGCACTATTAGACCTTGGGGCAAGTGTTAAATTACTCAATTTTTATTTATATAAACAACTAGGTATCCGTGAATTTAAACCGAGCAAAATGACTTTGCAGTTAGCCGATCATTTTATTAAGTATCCTAAGGGTGTCATTGAAAATATTCTCGTTAAAGTTCAAGATTTTGACTACCCAGCCGACTTCGTTATTCTTAACATAGAAGTTGCTCATGATTCTATTCCCATCATTCTAGGGCATCCTTTCTTGGCAACCTCCAATTCCCAAATCAGTTGCCGGGATGGATCAATGACTCTTTTCTTTGGAAATTTTGATACAGAATACCACAATTATATGGATGCGACCAAGTTAGATGAAGAGTTCTATAAGTTCCTAAGAGGATGTGATGATCCACCCTCTCAAGAACTACCTAGAGCACCACCCGACCACCATCCACCTGAGCGAATCCCTCATACAGTCCAATCATTTACCACCATCTCGATTCCCCTCTTTCCACCTTTTCAACGAAAACCTGCATTTGCACTTGACCTTCTCGCTTCTTTTGTGCTTCATGATTTCCTTAACCCATATGGTAATGACATAATACCCAAGGAAGAGCCACCTGACACCTTCATTTCCATATATGAGATAGTTCAAACCTACACAATGAATAAGTTTTATGTTAAACCCACATTCTCATTCTTTCCACCCCTTCCTTCTAACACTTATCCACGTTCAAAGTATACAACCAATCTTTTTCTCAACATCATTTACTTGGAGACCCTTTCGTTGGAGGAAAAAGAAGATAGTACATGCTCGATTAGGTTCTAGGTCCATCAGATCTCACTCTTATTCTGCTAAGCCATGTCGTATGAAGTTTTGGTGCTTGATTCTGTTTGGGGGTGCATTCTATATTAATTATTTATGGAAAGATCCATAACTCTTTAGGTTGTTGATATATGGTAAAATGCATATTAATACATATTTTAGATAAAGTCTCAAGTATCTGACTATAAATTACTCATTTTATTCTTCGGTGTACTCCATTCCAATCTTATATTATGAGAGTGCACCATTAAGGTAACTGGACCCTCCTTTTCGAGTGAGTGGTTGTAAGTGTTGGATCATTAGTCCACGTTTCATGTGACTCACGCATTCATCTCTTGCATTTTTTTTCTCGTTGTTTGAGTAGTGTTTCTCTATGGAGTAAGTTCCATTTTTATTTCTTCATCGTAATTTTCTTTTTCCAAAAAATAATAATAAGAATAAATAAATAAATTAAGTCTGGGGAATCTGACTTTAAACGACCCATTTTTTTGTAAAATACCACCTTAATAGAGTATAGGCCACAAAAAATTTCAAACTTAAAAAAAGTTTTCAAATTTTGTTTGGGGGTGGCGTGTTTTGGCCTTTCATTTCAAAACTTTTTGCCACCCTTTTGCCTGTCATGTTTACTTCAGCAGAGTCTAGGTTAGGTTAGTAATGTAATTTAATTGTGTTATTGAATTATTTCATGAACCCCCTTCTCCAAAATTGTTTAAGGGTGGTATATTTAATTTTAGCACACTGTACCTTCACATATTAAAATTGTATGTATAAATATCGAAATATAGAACCCATGGGCCTTGTTGATTTAATTGGGATGCATAATATAATTAAGTACCTTAATTTCGTGAAATTTCATTATTTCGTGGAATTTCAGAAGCTAATCCTATAGAAGCCACGATATGCACCGCATACTTGATTTATGAACTTATGGTATTATTTTATTTATGTTAGAGTCTGCTTATGTCCCAAGCGCTATTTAATATTTCATATGATTCCCATAATGGGTGGAACTCATATAGGAGTTGTATATGTTTTTATTTTTTTATATTAGTATAGATTAATATTCTTTTTCAGGTGCTCTCATTTACAAGCACGTTTCTATGGTACTCTCTATCCTTTTTTTTCATTTCATATTTTGGGGACAAAGCATGATTTTGTTTGGGGGTGGTATAGAAACACATTGTAAATGTTTAAGCACATATTATGTTGTATATGCTCTGGGGTGAATTGAGTGGTTTTCTTTAGCAGCAGTTGTCATCAGGTGGTGGTGAGGCTTGTCTTATGCTGGTTTTGATTCACTTGATTGCCTTGGGAGATTGGTTGCGGCATGTGAGCGTCGGGGGAGATAGAGAAGAGGTAGTCGGATGCTTTGAGCTTTCTCTTTTCTGACATACATTCATCACCTGGTGGTGTGGGCGGGTGGATGTCTTCATTTATATCGATGAAACGGTAGACTTAATGATGCGTGTCGATGAATCACCAAAGTCTTGGACATATTTCGACGGATGAACGGGGCAAAAGGAGCCCTCAATGTATGTAGAGAGCGTGGTTGTTCGCTTTACTCGTGAGAAAGTGGCTTGTGACCATGTAATATGAGAATGTAGCATTTCGTAAATATAATAAAAGATTTATTTTGCTTTTGTTATGTTGTGAAAGAATGTTTGCGTGTGTGTAGCTGATGTAGCTTTTTAATTTAGCTTGCATACTGGATATAACTTGTTGCCTGTTATAGCTGAACAAATGTTAAATATGAAAGATAATCGTATGTAATTAATGGTCGGTTGACTGGTTTGACTGGACTAATAAAGTGTGCTAAGGCTTGTTTGCGGATCACATTTGGTTGAAATGTCCGACCAGCATGGGTAAATGCATTATGGTCATTGTAAAGAGTGTGAATGGCTGATGGAATTGTGTCAAAGTAGACGAATAATTTAGCGGTAAGATAGATGCTCGAGAAGTCGTTGTGAGACTTATTGTAGGAAGTGAGACTGTGAGTCTAACTTGCTGATAATGAATAAATCCCTGGAGAAGTCGTTGTAAGACTTGATTGGTTTTGGAACCTACATGAGAATTGTGACATGTTTTGAAGGGATTATCAACCCATAGAACGAGTGATATTTTCTAAACGGATTGTCGAATCCATAGGAGATGTGACATTTTGCTAACGGATTGTCGAACCATGTGGGCATTTTTCAAAAGGATTGCCAACCCATAGAACATGTGACATTTTGCGAACGGATTGTTGAACCATGTGGTTATTTTTCGAAGGTATTGCCGACCCATAGAACATGTGACATTTTGCGAATGGATTGTCGAACAGTGTGGGAATTTTTCGAAGGGATTGCTGACCTATAGAACATGTAACATTTTGCGAATGGATTGTCGAATCATGTGGGCATTTTTCGAAGGGATTGCCAACCTATAGAACATGTGATATTTTGCGAACGGATAGATTGTCGAACCGTGTGGGCATTTTTCGAAGGGATTGCCGACTCATAAGACATGTGACATTTTTAGAAGGGATTGTTGACCCATAAAACATGTGACATTTTTAAAAGGGATTGTCGACCCGTGTAGGGATTTTTCGAAAGTATTGCCGACCTATAGAACATGTGATATTTTGCGAATGGATTGTCGAACCGTGTTGGTTGTGATACAAGTAGTTAGCAAACTAAAGTTTTCTAAGACAACACAAATAATGTAGAGTTGTATGGCTAATATGTAAAAGCGATACAAGTAACTTAAGCGTAAATTTTTTTGATTCTGGCAGTATTATAAGGTCTTGGAAGAATTTCACCTGTGGAGTATTGGAGCCAATATGAGCCGTTCTTGATGACTTTGTGAATGATGTATGGGTCTTCCCATTTGGGGGCTAGTTTGGTGTCGCCTAGTGTACGCTTGAGGACGGGGTCTCTAATTTGGAATAGTCGTGGGTGGATTTTCTGATTGTATGAGTTGTGCAAAGTTTGTTGGTAGTGAGCCAAGCTAGTGAAGTGCCACTTTATCGCGTCGTTCTTTAAGGAGATCAACGTTGCGTGGGAGGACTGCATCATTCAGACCGGATTCGACTAGCTCTAAGCGAGTGGTCATGATGGCTTCAGTTCCAAAACAAAAAGAGAAGGGAGAGGCACCTGTGTTGGTACAAGCAGTAGTTCGTAAAGCCCATAAGACATTCTCGAGTTATGTTGACCATTATTCTTTTTTGTTGTCTAGTTTCTTCTGAAGGACTTCGAGAATGGACTTATTGGAAGCCTTTGCTTGACCGTTGCTTTGTGGATAACCGAAGGGGTAGAAAAGGCACTGCTAATTTCCCATTTCTGGAAGAACGTAAAGATGGTGTGGCCGGTAAACTGAGTGTCATTGTCTGATATGATAGTATGTGGCAGACCGAAACAAATTATGATGTTGTCCCATACAAATTTTTGAACGACATATTTGCGGACATTGGAGAAGGGGACTGCTCCGATCCATTTGGTGAAGTAATCGGTTACGATGAGGACGAAGCGATAGCTAGCCTTAGGTTGTTTGTGTAGTAATCCAATGATCGAGTCCCCACATGTGGAATGGCCAGGAACTAGATATAGTATGCAATGGTTGTGCGAGTTGGTGGATATTGTGGGAAAAGTTTTGACATATGATGCATTGCTGAAAATATTCGAGGGCGTCATTCTTCATGTAAAGCTAGAAATAGCCTTGTTAAATAACATTTTGGGCCAAGGACCGGTGATTAGCTCCCAAATGTGCGTTTTATTACCCTTATATTGTTGCATTACAGTCCCTTTTACGCTTAACGAAAAGACAACTCATAGCTTTTATTGTATTTTTCAGGTTAAGGAGTATTTCAGACCACTTATCGTAAAAACTGCATCTTAGCACCAAACTGCGCCTTAATCACGCTTATAATGAAGACCAATAACTGATATGGAAAAGTGCTAAAAAAAGTCAAAGTCAACCGGTCAAAGTCAAAGTCAAAACCCTCAAATCATAATACCAGAGATGGAGGTCCTTATCTCTAAATATGACTTTCTCCCTAAACCTACCTTGGTTATGAAGAAACTAAAAAACAAAAGCAAAAGTGAAGTGTGAGGTGTCTAATTTATATGGGAGAAGGGCAAATCTGTAAAAGGCAAAAGTAGGGGTATATAATCAAAAAGTAAGGAAGAGAGAAACCATCCATTGTCTTAGGATCCAAACCATTTGGTTTGTTTAATTTCTTGTCTTATTTTTCAATTCATGTTTTTACTTTCTTGTTGATATATTTTCTTTCAATTAATCTTATTTACTTGTTTTTATTTCCTTTCTATCACTTGTTATTTACTTGTTCTTGTTTCAAGTTTTAATCAATCTTTCCTTCATGTTTTCAAGTCATTTCAATACAAACAATCAATGCTTTCAATGTTTTCATTAGCTTAGAGCCATTCATTCTAATCTATACAAGAGTCTACCTTTCTTCTTCACATCTCCCTCACTCAAACTCTAAACAATTTAGGATGAACCTCACTCTTAAACAAACTTTTTGAAGTATACTCACCACTATCTAGAGCTTTAATCGGCCATTCGCGTGGTTAACGCATTCGCCTTCATGAATTTTGGCTGAGATAAGTTGAGACTGGAATGACGTAAGGCATCGGAGATGTGGTTCGCCGGCTAATTTTTGGTATAATTGGTTATTGATGAGAGTGTACATTCTTGCATTGCTTTGAAGGGTTCGGGCTTGATATGAATCGTTAGGCAAGATGTTGTTTTGTAGAAAGTCGAGGATGGGTTTCATCCAGCTGGTTTGGATGTATACTTCCATTGTAGGGAGGAGATCAAATACCGTGTGGACTGTTTCACCGCTTGCATGCGAGATAGGTTGGCGTTATTCTAATGTCGACGGAGAGAAGTGGAGGGGAATTGGAGTTGGTATGGGTAGCCAGATATGCGAGAGAGTCAACATGGCGATTATCTTCATGCGGTATATGTTCAAGGTGGAACTTGTCAAATTACCTGACTAGGTCTTTTGCCAGATGGAGATAGCGATTGAGGTTATCAGTGTTGGTGAGATAATCATCGTTCAATTGTCAGATGACCAGTTGAGAGTCATTGTATGCTTTGATTTTGGTGACGCTCAGAGGTTGAGCGGTACGCAGTCCGTCGGTGAGAGCTTCATATTCGGCTTTGTTATTGGAAGTGGCAAAGTCCAAGCAGACATATTTTTCAATAACGAAGCCCTCTGGTGAGTGAAGTGTCACGCCAATACCACTGCCATCGTTGTTGTTGGAGCCATGAACATAGAGACACCAAACATCATGCTTTGTGGGTTGGGGTGGTCAAGGTTCATATTCTAGTTGCCAATGTGGGTCTTCGATTAGGATGTCGGTGAGAAAGTCGGTGACGGCTTGAGCTTTAACAACTGTGTGGGGTAAGAAATCGAGGTCGTCTTCAGCAAGCTTGACTGCCCATTTCGCGATTCGAGCGGATTTGGATTTGTCATTCAATATGTGCTTCAAAGGATGTTTTGTGATGACTCGGATGGTGCGTCATTGGAAATATGGACGAAACTTTTGTGCGGAATAATGGAGAGTGAAAACACATTTTCGAGGGTGTGTAGCGATGCTCAGTTGGTAGGAGTATCTTGGTAGTACAATACACTAGTTTCTCGATTCCATTGTCATTCCGGAGTAGTACGGAGCTGATGGAGAAATCATAGGTGGAGAGGTATAAATAGAGATATTCGCCGCCAACAGGTGTGGAAATGACTGGTGGGGTGGAAAGATATGTATTGAGGTTAGAGAAAGCTTTGTGACATTGATCATTTTAGGTATATGAAGAGCCTTTGCGGAGAAGTTCCAGGATGGGTTGGCATTTGTCGGATGCTTTGGAAATGAATTGGTTAAGCACTGTGATCCGTCCGTTAAGTCTTTGAATATGTTTCTAGCTTGGTGGTAAGAGTGGGCATGTTGATGATTGCTCTGATCTGGTCAAGATTAGCTTCGATTCCGTGTTTAGATACGAGATACCTAAGAAATTTGCTAGAGGTGACACCGAAAAGGCACATGGCATGATTTAATTTCATGTTGTATTGGAGGAGTCGGTCAAAGGCAGCTTGTAAATGCATGATGTGATTAGCGGCTTCCATGCTTTTGACGAGCATTTCATTGACATAAAATTCCATAGTTTTGCCGATCATGTCGTTGAAGATGGTATTGACCAGTCATTGGAAATTAGCTCCAGCATTTTTAAGTCCAAATGGAAAGACAGTGTAATAGTAGAGTTCGTCTTCAGTGACGAAAGTTGTTTTGTCTTGGTCATCTGGATGTAGTGGGATCTGATTGTAACCACTATAGGCATCCATGAAGGAAAATAAGGTGTGACCGCATGTTTGGTCGACTAGGCGGTTGATGCGGGGAAGGGGGAAGCTATCTTTTAGGCATGCTTTGTTGATGTCTGTGATATCTACACAGACGCGGATTTTGTCGTTCTTTTTTGGGACAGTGACAATGTTTTCTACCCAACGGGGTTCTACATTCAATTTCATCATGGACTTGGTGTTTGTATCAAAGTGACAAAGTGCGGGGTCTCTATTTGACGGGACGATATTTGGGGTTATCGTTGAGTCTGTGACATGCAACGGAAGGGTCTATGCCAGACATGTCAGTGTACGAGAAAGCAAAAACATCTTTATTAGCAGTTATCAGCTTTTAACTTGCTCTTGAAGAGCATGTCCTAATTAAGTCGCTACCGATGAAAATATGCTATGGATTGGCGTCTATACCGACATTGACCTGGACTCGATGGACATCGGTGTTTAACTTAGGAGCGAGAGGGTAGAGGTCTGACCTTGTTCGAGTGGTTGAGGTTGTTCTTCGTTCGGACCCAATCCGTCAAGATAGATGGGCGGCGGAGGAGGAGTAAACATTGTTTGGTAGAGAGTTTCTTCTGGGGGGGGGGGGGGGGTTGGTGTTGATGCGGTTGCATTGCTGGGCCTGAAGTTGATCGCCACGAAGTTCCATGATGCAGTTTGCACTGGGGAATCGGATGACTTGGTGCAAAGTGGATGGTATGGTGAGCATGTTATGGATCCAACGACGTCCCAAAATGGCATTGTAGGAGGAGGGAATGTCGAGGACACTGAAGCGGGTGCGCATAGTGACCTTATGCCCTGTTTGATCGATGATGGAGACATGTAGTAAGACATCACCTTTAGGGTTGGTGCGCAAACCGTTAAATCCATAAATTGGGGCGACCATTGGGATTAGAATATAATCAAGTAAACCAAATTGCTTGAAAGTGTTGTAATAAAGGATGTCACAGGAGCTTCCAAAGTCAACGAGGATGCGGTCGACGCTGGCACTCTTGATGTGCAATTGAACGATGAGTGCATCATTGTGGGGGGTGTAAATTTTGTTGAGGTTGTCATCGGTGAAGTAAAGGATAGCTAGACTAAGGCCCTTGATGGGAGGGACAATGGAAGCTCGT
The DNA here is from genome assembly GCF_015680905.1 of Coptis chinensis. NCBI lineage: Eukaryota > Viridiplantae > Streptophyta > Magnoliopsida > Ranunculales > Ranunculaceae > Coptis > Coptis chinensis. The sequence goes on along the minus strand of NC_141463.1, from coordinate 75,744,143 downwards.
GTATGGGTGAGGATGTAACATTGGTTCTTGTCACCGATCTGACGATGTTTGTCATGGTGGGAGTAGGCTGGAGCAGATTCTTCTGCTTGCATGATGGTGTGAATGACACGGTCATTATCTTGATGAGTCGCAGGAGCGGAAAGTTGATTATGTTGGTTAGCTGGGGCTGGGGACGGTGAGGGTCGTCTCCTGGGTGACTGGGTATGGCGACGAGCGGGAACAGAGTTTCTCTTATGTGCCGGGGAATGTTGACAATTACGATTGGCCAGGAACATTCGTTGAAGTGGGTATTGCGGATAATCAACAAAGTCTCCTAACTTGTCGTGGTCTATCAAATACTGGATGTAATTCTTCAGACCACGACATTGGTTAGTGGGATGAGAGCGAATGTCATGGAATTGATAGTAAGGACGATCGGGAATTTCTTTGATGGGTCAAACATTGGGTTTAAACCAATTGGTGTTCTTGAAATGGTTGTAGATGTAAGACAAAGATCGGTTAAGAGGTATACAAACGTGGGGTGGGGTGCAAGTGATGGGTGGAGATCGTGGAGGTTGACTAGTATAAGGATCATTGTCAGGGTCTCTAGGGAGCTTGGGTCGGGGGTTGTGGTCTGATAGCGACAACGTGCTCAGTTCGTTCTGCGATGGCTGCAAGGCCGCTTTCCTCCTTGATGTACTTGTCCACTTTTTTGTGCAAATCATTCAAAGTTGGTCACTGGGGAGTAAAGTTAAGTGACTTATCAGATTCTCAAGGAATCAACCACAGACGGTGCCAAATGTAAATGTCTAAATTTATCCTAAAGGATTATCAGGACATTACGCCAAGTGAAGACTTAGCTCTTAAGTTAGGGCAAGGAAATAGGATGGTTTTGGTTGTTGTTAATGGCTGCTCTTTGTGATGATGAAAATGCCTAATTATCCAGTCTGTGTATTGGAAGTGGTAGTGGAGTTTGAGATAATAACTCAGGTTGGGATCGAATCAATAACCAGACTAGAATCAAGCCACACGTAGTTCTTAGGGGTGGCTTTATTGTTGGGGTAAATACCGATACCAATCGATCCCCACTACACAGATAACTTGTAATATGAACTCACTACAACTCCAGACAAAATTATAAATATCCGCTACAACTATCCTAGCATGTCCAACTCTTTAAACAACTATTAACAACAAATAATAATGTAAATAAGAAGAACAAGCATACCACAACACAAAGATGTAACGTGGTTCGGCTAATGATGCCTACTTCCACAAGAGTTAATCCTTTATAAAGTGGGAAGGACGATTACAATCACTCCTTTCACTCTCTCACCTTACTAGATCACTCCTTATCTTTACAGGCTTGTCTCTCTGTAAAGGTTATCTCTCAATCTTGATTGCTTCCAAGATTGGGTTTTCTCTCTCTTGTGTTGCCTTGGTTCATGTTGCTTAGGTTTTCCAAAACCTTGTTTCTGTTTATATAGTAACCCGCAATCTCGCGGTTACTGTAAGCAACCAGAAACTATGAAAATAGACATGGGCGTGGACGCACCTTAGGCAAGGCCAATGTCGAGCGGGCATGCCCTCAATGTAATGTAAGTTGTTCACGGCATGGCGGCAAGCGCCTTGGGCAAGATAAATCTGAGCACGCACGCACTCGGACCTCTTCACACAAACTGAACTTCTTTCTTTCCTCATGTGAGGGATAACTCCAACAATCTCCCTCTCCCGAACAGTGAGGGGGGATACCTCCATGCAATTTCCAAATCAACAAGAGGAGTGTGCTACCATTCCGGCGGTAGCACAACAAACATCAAACTTACCTTTCGGTAAGACCTTGGTCATCATATCTGACCCATTCTTATCGGTATGGATCTTCTCAATACACAAATGCTTGTCTTCAAGTACTTCTCTAATCCAATGATAACGCACATGTATGTGCTTGGATCTAAAATGAAAACTCGGATTCTTGCTCAAATGGATGGCGCTCTGACTGTCACATAGAACTATAAACTGTTTCTGCTTTAGCCCTAGTTCATTGAAGAACCTCTTCAACCATAGTATTTATTTGCAACACTCAGTGGCTGCAATATACTCGGCTTATGTAGTGGAGAGGGCAACACACTTTTGCAACTTAGATTGCCAAAAAACTGCTCCCCCTGCAAAAGTAACCAGATAACTAGAGGTGGACTTCATCAAGTCAACATCACCTGCCATGTCTGCATCAGTGCAACCTTCAAGTAAGGGCAAACTTCCACCAAAACACAAACATGATTTGGAAGTGCCCTTGAGATATCTCAATATCCACTTAACAATTTCCCAATGCTCCTTACCCGGATTTGACAAAAATCGGCTTATAATATCAACGACAAAAGCAATATCCGGTCTTATACACACCATTACATATATCAAGCTGCCTACTGCGGATGCATAAAGAATCTTTTCCATCTGACTCTGCTCATGCTCACCCTTTGGACACATCTCTTTGGTCATGCGAAACTGGCCACCAAGCGAACAACTGACTGGCTTCGCTTGATTCATGTTGAATCTCTTTAACACCTTCTCAATGTAGCTTTCTTGAAAAAGCCATAACTTCCCACTCTTTCTGTCACTAGTGATCCGCATCCCAAGTATCTATTTTGCTTGACCCAAATCCTTCATCTCAAAGGACTTACTCAAGTCTTTCTTTAACTTAGATATCTTGTTGATATTCGGGCCAACTATCAACATATCATCCACATACAACAAGAGCACTATGAAATCCCCATCTAGAAATTTCTGAACAAACACACAATGATCGGAAGCAGACTTTTTGTATCCTTGTTTCACCATAAAGGAATCAAACTTTATGTACCACTGTCTCGGTGCCTGCTTCAACCCATACAAGCTCTTTATCAGCTTGCATACTAGGTGCTCCTTGCCTTTTACCTCAAACCCCTCTGGCTGGTCCATGTAGACATCTTCTTCAAGGTCTCCATAAAGAAAAGTTGTCTTGACATCTAGTTGCTCAACCTCTAGGTTTATACTTGCAGTCATACCCAACACCACCCTGATAGAAGTCATCTTCACTATAGGAGAGAAAATTTATTCAAAGTCAATCCCTTTCCTTTGACCGAATCTCTTCACTACAAGGTGAGCTTTGTGCCTTGGGTGTGGATTATTCTCCTCATGATTGACTTTGTAGATCCACTTATTCTTGAGAATTTTTCTTCCTTTTGATTTCTCAGCTAACTCATAAGTGTGATTCTTATGCAAAAATTCATCTCATCATGCATGACCTCCAACCACTTCTCTTTGTCTGTACATTCAAGTGTCTCTTGATAGTACATAGGTTCTCCACCATCAGATAGTAAAACATACGTATGTGGTGGATACCTGGTTGAAGCTAGTCTCTCTCTATCAGACTTCTTTACCCCATCTTCTTGTGGCTCAGGAGGATGCACTTCTGCTTTCTCAGGTGGTGGTTAATGCACTTCATCTGCATCTTCTATATCAATAGGTTCTATCCCATCATAAGCAATAGGATCATCATCATGAGATTCAAACCCATGGTTCTCTGCATTTTCAATGCTTTCTGCACGTGCCACAGTAATAACTTCTAGTTCTGAATCAACAAGATCATTAGTGAAAGCTTGTAGTTTTTCACCCTCCTCAAAGTCTACTATGGTTTGGTCTTCCAATAACACAACATCTCGACTTCGGATTACCTTCTTGTTAATCGAATCATAGAGTTTGTAGCCAAACTTCTCATCCCCATGACCCAGAAAAATGCACTGCTTGGCTTTGTCATCAAGCTTGGATCTCTCATTCTTAGGAATATGAACAAATGCCCTACACCCAAATACCCTCAAGTATCCATAATCAACATCTCTGCCTGACCATGCTCTCTCTGGATAATCACTGTTCAGAGGCTTTGACGATGATAGGTTGATCACATGCATGGCTATACGCATTGCTTCTACCCAGTAACTTCTAGGTAACTTAGAGTGAGACAGCATGCATCTCATCCTCTCTACAATGGTCCGGTTCATTCTCTCGGCTATTCCATTTTGTTGTGGTATCTTGGGAACGGTCTGCTCATGATGAATCCCATGACTCTTGCAATACTTTTCAAACCGCCCTATGTACTCACCCCCATTATCTGAGCGAATACATTTCAGAGGCTTCCCTATCTTTCTTTCCACCATGCTATGGAAAGTCTTGAACACACCAAGTACTTCATCCTTGGTCTTCAGACTATATACCCATATCTTTCTTGACGTATCATCAATGAGAGTCAAGAAGTACAAAGCTCCCTCATGGAACTTTACTTTCATAGGACCACATAATTAGTCAGTGTGAACTAGCTCAAGGACATTGTCCTTTCTGTGAGATGGGAATCTTTGGAAAGACACCCTGTGTTGCTTTCCTACCAAACAGTAAGTACATCTATTTAAATGTGTACCTTTGATGTCTAGCAAGGCCTTTTGCTTGGCAAGAACTTCCATGCCTTTTTTACCCATATGACACAATTTCTTGTGTTATAGTTCGGAGGAAGCTTCTTCTTCTGTCGTATTTACTTCTGCTTTACACGAACTAGCATGTGTCTTATAAAGAGAGTAAGTTTTCTTCCCTTTGGCTGGTACAATGGAACCTCTGTTCAACTTTCATACCCCGTTACCAAACTAGTTTACAAAGCCATCATCATCTAACTTCCCAGCGGAAATTAGGCTTAGTCGAATGTTAGGGACATGTCTTACATCCTTGAGTGTCAAGGTGTAACCGACATTGGTTTCTACATGAACATCACCAATAATGCCTACAAACTTTGAGACTCTACTGCTGCCCATCTTCACCTCACCAAAATCACCAAATTTATAGGTAGTGAAGAAACTCTTATGGGGTGTGACGTGGTAAGAAGCACCTGTATCTACCACCCACTCTGTACCCTGGCCTGAAGTGCTCAAACATAACTCGTCACCATCTAACACAATTCCTACTTCACCATATGAAGCGATATCTGTGGTGTCTCGATTGGTGGTGCTTTCTTTCAACTCAAACTTGTCTTCATGTACGGTACTAGTCTTTCTTAGGAGGTCTGCTTGCGCTCCTAGATTTTCTTTTTTCATCATCTCTAAAATGAGATGGTCTTCTATTTTTGCCTCTTTTTTGCTTTTCTGTAATAAGGATCTCTGAGTGATAGGAGCTATTATGTGCATCCTTTCTTGTCTTCTCGTAGAGGTCTTCTAAAGTCTTCCACAGGCTGAAAGCTATGGTCTCTTGGGATACAAGGTGGATTACATTATTGTCAATCCATTGTCTAATGCACCCAATCGCTTTTTCATCAAGCGTCTTCCAATTGGCATCGGATATTGTATCCGGTTTTACTCCTCCATTTTCAATGGGTTGTGCCAGGTCCTTACAATAGAGCAAGTTTTCTATCCTGGCTTTCCATAAGGTGTAGTTACCTCTATTTAGACTAATCATGTGAGTGTTCATAGAATGGTCCATCTCTACAAGTTATTTAAACTCAAATCTTCTCTCAGGAATTTCGTCAAACACCTTCCGAGCAAAATTTGGATAACACCTAGGTTAATCTAACCTGGCTCTGATACCACTTGTTGGGGTTAATACCGATACCAACCGATCCCTACTACACAGATAACTTGTAATATGAACTCACTGCAACTCCAGACAAATTCTAAATATCCGCTACAACTATCCTAGTATGCCCAACTCTCTAAACAATTATTAACAACAAATAATAATGTAAATAAGAAGAACAAGCATACCACAACATAAAGATGTAACGTGGTTCGGCCAATGATGCCTACTTCTACAAGAGCTAATCCTTTATAAAGTAGGAAGGACGATTATAATCACTCCTTTCAGTCTCTCACCTTACTAGATCACTCCTCTCTCTTTATAGGCTAGTCTCTCTGTAAAGGTTATCTCTCAATCTTGATTGCTTTCAAGATTGGGTTTTCTCTCTCTTGTGTTGCCTTGGTTCGTATTGCTTAGGTTTTCCAAAACATTGTTTCTGTTTATATAGTAACCCACAATCTCGCGGTTACTGTAGCAACCAGAAACTACGAAAATAGACATGGGCGCGGGCGCCCCTTGGGCAAGGCCAATGTCGAGCGCGCACGCCCTCAATGTACTGTAAGTTATTCACGGCATGGGCGCGGGCGCGCCTTAGGCAAGACCAATCTGAACACGTGCGCGCTCAGACTTCTTCACGCAAACTGAACTTCTTTCTCTCCTCATGTGAGGGATAACTCCAACATTTATAGGCATTGAAATTGTACATCGGGTGCGACATGTGTACTGATGAGTACAAATGTGCGCTCGAGATTAGTAGCATGCTTCAAGTAGTCATAGGTGTTCAGGCTTGTCTGAGCTAGCATAGGGTGTAATGATGGTGAATACTTCTTAATGATGGTGAATGACTGTAATGGTTCATGTATTACGGCGGGAATAAGGCTTAAGGATAATGGTAGTAATTATGACAGTGGCAGGTGATGATCGAATGATCGATGTCATGAGGCGGAGCTGAGTGACGGGTTGTTGGTGTTGATATGTATGCGAGTCTTTGAGTATGGCAAGTGCTCTGAGTCGGCTTCAAGTGTGATGGGTATCCGGGTGTCTAAGGTCAAACTATGATAGAGGAGTTGTCGTGTGTGGGTCTTATGCACATCACGTATCTAGTGGGATGTCCCTTATAGAACCCTTGTTCCCGAGATGAAATATCATACCACATATCCTAAAAGATGAAATATCCTAAAAAACAGAACATAGTGACATGCATTTCATATAAGGCTATCAAACCTTTAACCATGTGTTGGAAGTCTAAAATTTTAGGTAAATTCCTATAATGCATATAACGTTATAACATCCCCACATAAGTGCAGTATGCTTATGTGTATAAAAGAAAATTGAATGCAAAATAATTTTGTTTTTGAATGAATAGCCATAACTAGTGAATCCTTAAAAGCTTCAGGTACAAATGTTAAATTCAGTTTGGTACCAGAGAAACTTCCTTTCAAAATCTACAAGTACTCTTAAAATAATGAAATCATAAACCAAACTCGTCCACTGACATTAACATCTCAATCCATATACTTAATTCAATTTGTACGTCAATAAAGTGGGTCAAGAGTGGCTCTAATAGGAGTGGCTTTATCCCTCTCCTTTAGTTAGTTCTAGGATGTTGATCAAATTGTTGAGGTTTATACCAATACCAATCGATTCCCCCATTACACAGATAACTTGTATTTGAACACAATTCAACTCTAGACAAATTATAAATATCAACTACAACCTATACTAACATGCCCAACTCGCTAAACAACTATTTACAACAAATAATAATATAAAGCAGAATTAAACGCATACCACAACACAAAGATATACCGTGGTTCGGCCAATGGTGCCTACTTCCACAAGAGCTAGTTCTTTATAAAGTGGGAATGAAGATTACAATCTCTCCTTTCAGTCTCTCACCTTACTAGATCACTCTTATCTCTTTACAGGGTTGTCTCTCTGTAAAGGTTATCTCTCAATCTTGATAGCTTTCAAGATTGGGTTTTCTTTGACTTTTGTGTTGCCTTTTGTGTGTTTGGTTTTGCCAAAAACCCAAACATATAAGCCAAAACTCGCGGTTCCGGAAAAATAGAATCCTGCCAAAATAGGCATGGGCGCGGGGCGCGCTCGGGTCAAGACCAATCTGAGCGCGGGTCGCGCTGAAGTTACTGGAAGTCTTCCACGGCATGGGCGCGGGTTGCGCCTTGGTCAAAGCCAATCTTAGTGCGGGTCGCGCTCTGACATTTCCACGCAGAACGAACTTCGTTTTCTCTCCTTATGTGAGGGATAACGCCAACAATCTCCCCCTCCCGAACAGTGAGGGGGCTTCCTCCATGCAATTTCCAAATCAACAGGAGGAGTGTGCTGCCATTCTGGCAATAACACAACAAACATCAAACTTACCTTTCGGTAAGACTTTGATCATCATATTCGACCCGTTCTTGTCGGTATGAATCTTCACGATACAAAAAATGCTTGTCTTCGAGTACTTCTATAATCCAATGATAACGCATGTGTATGTGATTGGATCTAGAATGAAAACTCAGATTCTTGCTCAAATAGATGGCACTCTGACTGTCACATAAAACTACAAATTGTTTCTACTTTAGCCCTAGTTCGTTGAAGGACCTCTTCATCCATAGCAACTCTTTGCAACACTTAGTGGCTGCAATATACTCGGCTTCTGTAGTGGAGAGGGCAACACACTTTTGCAACTTTGATTACCAAGAAACTGTTCCCCCTGCAAAAGTAACCAGATAACCGGAGGTGGACTTTATCGAGTCAACATCACCTGCCATGTCTGCATCAGTGTAGCCTTCAAGTAAGGGCTTACTTCCACCAAAGCACAAACACGATTTGGAAGTGCCCTTGAGATATCTCAATATCCACTTAACACCTTCCTAATGCTATTTCCCCGGATTTGACAGAAAATGGCTTACAATGGCCACGGCGAAAGCTATATCCGGTCTTGTACACACCATTGCGTACATCAAGCTGCCACTGCAGATGCATAAGGAATCTTTTCCATCTAACTCTTCTCATGCTCACCCTTTGGGCACATCTCTTTGGTCATGTGGAACTGGCCACCAAGCGGACAACTGACTGGCTTCGCTTGATCCATGTTAAATCTCTTCAACACTTTCTCAATGTAGCTTTCTTGAGAAAGCCACAACTTCCCACTCTTTCTGTCTCGAGTGATCCGCATCCCAAGTATATGCTTTGCTTGACCCAAATCCTTCATCTCAAAGGACTCACTCAAGTCTTTCTTCAGCTTGGATATCTTGTTGATGTTTGGGCCAACTATCAACATATCATCCACATACATCAATAACACTATGAAATCCCCATCTGGTAATCTCTGAACAAACACACAATGATCGGAAGCAGACTTTTTGTTTCCTTGCTTCACCATAAAGGAATCAAACTTTATGTACCACTGTCTCGGTGCTTGCTTCAACCCATACAAGCTATTTATCAGGTTGCATACTAGGTACTCCTTGCCTTTGACCTCAAACCACTCTGGTTGGTCCATGTAGACATCTTCTTCAAGGTCTCCATGAAGAAAAGTTGTCTTAACATCTAGCTGCTCAACCTCTAGGTTCATACTTGCGGTTATACCCAATACCACCCAGATAGAAATCATCTTCACTACAGGAGAGAAAATCTCATCAAAGTCAATCCCTTTCTTTTGACCGAATCCCTTCACAACAAGGCGAGCTTTGTTCCTTGGGTGAAGATTGTTCTCCTCATGCTTGACTTTGTATATCCACTTATTCTTGAGAATTTTTCGTCCTTACGGTTTCTCAACTAACTCATAAGTGTGATTCTTATGCAAAGAATCCATCTCATCATGCATGACCTTCAACCACTTTTTTTGTATGTACCTTCAAGTGCCTCTTGATAGTACATAGGTTCTCTACCATCCGATAGTAGCACGTACGTATGTGGTGGATACCTGATTGAAGCTAGTCTATCTCTATTTGACCTCTTTGCCCCATCTGCTGGTGCCTCAGGAGGATGCACTTCTGCTTGCTCTGGTGGTGGTTCATGCATCTCATCTGCATCTTCTATACCAATAGGTTCTATCCCATCATGAGCAATAGGATTCTCATCATGAGCTTCAAACTCATGGTTCTCTGCATTCTCAATGCCTTCTGCACGTTCCACAATAGGAACTTCTGGTTCTGAATCAACAAGGTCATTGATGAAAGCCTGTAGCTTCTCACCCTCCTTAAAGTCTGCTATGGTTTGGTCTTCCAGGAACACAACATCTCGACTTCGGATTACCTTCTTGTTAATCGGATCATAGAGTTTGTAACCAAACTTTTCATCTCCATAACCCAGAAAAATACACTGCTTGGCTTTGTCATCAAGCTTGGATCTCTCATCCTACGGAATATGCACAAATGCCCTGCACCCAAATACCCTAAAGTATCCATAATCAACATCTCTGCCTGACCATACTCTCTCTGGATAGTCACTATTTAGAGGCTTCAACGGCGATAGGTTGATCACATGCATGACTGTACGCATTGCTTCTACCCAGTAGGTCCTAGGTAGCTTAGAATGAGATAGCATGCATCTTATCCTCTCTACAATGGTACCGTTCATTCTCTCTGCTATTCCATTCTGTTGCGGTGTCTTAAGAATGGTCTGCTCATGACAAATCCCATGACTCTGGCAATACTCTTCAAATGGCCCAATGTACTCACCCCCATTATCTGAGCGAATACACTTCAACAACTTCCCAGTCTCTCTTTCCACCATGCTATGGAATTTCTTAAACACGCCAAGTACTTCATCCTTGGTCTTCAGACTATAGGCCCATATCTTTCTTGACGCATCATCAATGAAGGTCACGAAGTATGAAGCTCCCCCGTGAGACTTTACTTTTATAAGACCACATAAGTATGTGTGCACTAGTTCAAGGACATTGTCCTTTCTGTGAGGAGGGAATCTTTGGAAAGACACCCTGTGTTGCTTTCCTACCAAATGGTGAGTACATGTATTTAAATGTGTACCTTTAATGTCTGGCAAGGCCTTTTGCTTAGCAAGAACTTCCATCCCTTTTATGCCCATGTGACCGCAGTCTCTTGTGCCACGCCGAGGAAGCTTCTTTTTCGCGATTCACTACGCTTTACACAAACTAGCCTGTGTTTTGTAAAAAGAGCAAGTTTTCTTCCCTCTGGTTGCTACAATGGAACCTCTGCTCACTTTCCATACCTCGTTACTAAACGAGTTTACAAAGCCATCGTCATCTAATTTCCCAGCCGAAATTAGGCTTAGCCGAATGTCAGGGACATGTCTTACATCCTTGAGTGTCAAGGTGTAGCCAACATTGGTTTCTACATGAACATCTCCAATGCCTATAATCTTCGAGACGCCACTGTTACCCATCCTCACTTCACCATATTTACCACAGCTGTAGGTAGTGAAGAATCCCCCGTGCGGTGTGACGTGATAGGATGCTCCTGTATTTATCACCCACTTTGTATCCTGACATGAGGTACTAAGACAACACACACCACAATCTGACACAATTCCCACTAGGTCGTCGACTAGTGCGGTAGTATCTCTGCCTGTGTTTTCGTTCATCTGCACCATGTCTTTATGTACACAGTTATTCTTCTCATCCCTCTTCAGTGTTTTGCACTCATATCTGAAGTGGCCCTTGGTGGCACAATAGTAACATTGCCTCTCTGCCTTAGGAGTTCTAGCTTCACCCTTAGATTTACTTCTGTCATCACCTCTAGAACGAGATGGTTTTCTGCTTTTCCCTCTCCCCCGTTTCTCTGTGAAAAGGATCTTTGAGTTAGAGGAGCTGCCTTTTGAACTCCTTCTAGTCTCCTCATTCAACAAAGACGTGGTAGCCCTATCCATGGTAACAATTCCATCCTTGGCTGCTCCGTGTAGAGAGACTGTTAATGTCTCCCAACTTTCGGGTAGAGAGCCTAATAGAAACAAAGCCTCAACTTCGTCTCCCAAATCAATCTTCAACAAATGCATCTAATTGATGGTATTCTGTAATTCGTTAAGATGCTCAGACATTGAAGAACCTTCTTGGTATTTCGTGTCGGCAAATTTCTTAACGACCAGCACTTTGTTTCCGCCCGACTTCCTCTCATAAAGGTCTTCGAGTTTCTTCCACAAGCCAAAAGTTGTTGTCTCTTGGGATACATGGTGAAAGACACTGTTGTCAATCCACTGTTGAATGTACCCAATTGCTTTTCTGTCAAGCTTGCTCTACTCAACCGCGGCGACCATTTCCGGTCTTTCTCCTCCATTCTCAATGGGTTGTGCCAAGTCCTTGCAATAAAGCAAGTCTTCCATCTTGGCTTTCCAAATGGTGTAGTTCTTCCTATTCAGACTTTTCATGCGAGTGTTCACGGAATGGTCCATTTCTACAAGTTATTTAAACTCAAATTTTCTCTCAGGAATTTTGTCAAACACCTTCCGACCAAGATTTGGATAACACCCTAGGCTAATTTAATCTGACTCTGATACCACTTGTTGGGGTTTATACCAATACCAATCGATTCCCCCACTACACAGATAACTTGTATTTGAACACAATTCAACTCCAGACAAATTCTAAATATCAACTACAACCTATATTAACATGCCCAACTCGCTAAACAACTATTAACAATAAATAATAATGTAAAGCAGAATTAAACGCATACCACAACACAAAGATATATCGTGGTTCGGCCAATGGTGCCTACTTCCACAAGAGCTAGTTCTTTATAAAGTGGGAAGGAAGATTACAATATCTCCTTTCAGTCTCTCACCTTGCTAGATCACTCTTATCTTTTTACAGGGTTGTCTCTCTGTAAAGGTTATCTCTCAATCTTGATAGCTTTCAAAATTGGGTTTTCTTTGACTTTTGTGCTGCCTCTCGTGTGTTTGGTTTTGCCAAAAACCCAAACATATAAGCCAAAACTCGCGGTTCCGGAAAAATAGAATCTTGCCAAAATAAGCATGGGCGTGGGGCGAGCTCGGGTCAAGACCAATCTAAGCGCGGGGCGAGATGAAGTTACTGGAAGTCTTCCACGGCATGGGCGCGGGTCGCGCCTTGGTCAAAGCCAATCTGAATGTGGGTCGCGCTTTGATGTTTCCATGCAGAACGAACTTCGTTTTCTCTCCTCATGTGAGGGAGAACGCAAACACAAATAACTAGTTACATAATACCTAATGGTAATCAATAGGTTTTTAAGCAAAAAAAAAAAAAAAAAGTGTAGGTTTACTTCTATTTCGCTAGCTCGTTCTAGTATCTTAGCTTTATCCTTTCCTCTCGTCAAATTATCAAGATATTCATTAGGCGCAACTGTGCAAGTTGTTGCCTTTTCCCTCACAACCTTAGTGAGTGTTTGTGTGTGAGAGATTGAGTCATACTAGTCTACTAGTCTACTCAGGGCTGTAGGTGACGAGGTGATGTAGAGTGGTACTAGTTTCATCGGGGCCATACCTGTCGAGGTGATTTTATATATATATTCAAGCTTTAAGCCTTTAACACAGCAGAAATTTGATCTTCTACATTATCCAATATCCATTACAATTAGAACACTTTATGAGTTGTATGAGAGGTTGAAATGGGCAGGCCAAGGATCTGAATGTGAATGAACCAACCTAAATCTATTAAATATGCAAAATTTGTACACAGTATTTCTGGGCCAGGCTTAAATTTGTGTCATCATGATGAACAATTGTATTCATCAACCTATCTACATAAATAAACATAATGAATTGCATACCAAGCATTAAGTGAGAGTTATTGAAATTGATTAGTGGTTTCTATCCAGCACAGAGGCATTGATGCACCATTTACGGATCCAAACCAAACTCTTCTCAAGAATTGAAATCCCCAACTTAATTATTAAGATCATTCAATGGCTCCTCATGCATATGTATAAATTTTCCTTCTCTGCTTAATGAATGTAACAGACAGGAAACCACCCAAACATTGAGAGAACACTTAAAAATGGTGGTTGCAAAACTTTCAAATCTATAAATCTCGTCCCATTTTCCTATGACACTATTCAATGTTATTAACTATAGTAGTAGTACTCCCAAAGAACAATAAAAATTCGGCGAGAACCTGCATACTAATTGAACTGGATTTCGTTGGGCTGTGTTACACTCTAATAACTTTCCCATGACTTAACAGCCTACTTATACGACTAGAAAATTTATTATAATTAAATAATATTTTGACTTTGTGTTCACACGCGATAATATCAAATATTTAGAAGATTCTTAATACTGCTTAGTGAAAGAATTTTTAATAGAAGAAGAAGGCATACATATAGTCCCCCGTCTCTTTCCAATAAAATGGTTCTTATTTTCTGTCACTTTTCCTCTTTTATGTTAATAATCCGATTTTCGGTAGCCTATTCCTGTATTTTGGAGTTACTTGTATTCCAGAATGTATTTGTTCTAGGACTTCATTCACCAGTTCACTTCATCATTTTCAGGTAGAATGATGAAATCATAATTTACAAAATTGAATGCCTTGATTATAGCCATGATCTGATCTAATCCTATGATCAAATACTTAGTATATTATAAAGACTATAAACGAAAATTCGCTACTTAAATCACCAAGGAAAGAGAACTCAAATACTGCTTGAGTGCCTGTATTCTTATTGCTGCACTTTAAATGATTGGGCTGAAAGCTATAAAGATTGTGTACTGTACTCTTGTTTTATTAGTTTGTTAATCTAGTGCAATCTAGAACCAAAATGTCGTTACTCCTACCAGATCAGACTGCAATTTGTTAATCTAGTGCGCAATTTAAAACCAAAACCAATCACGGCTCAGACTCAGACTCTGTAGAGCTTGTTCTGCATCTAAGTCATTAGTTCATGACCAGGGTGCGGCCGTTCCAACTTCCAAGCCCAATACTGAGTTAACATCTGGGTTGTCGGCCGTTCCTCATTCCTCAATACGCACAATATAACAAAAAAAACAACTAATTTTTTCCTTTGGGCGAATTATGTTTCTCCGTTAAACTTTGGAAATGGCGACGCACCTTGTAAAACAGATCGTTATGTTTTGTGTAGCTTCTCAGAAACAAAAGTTGAGCTGAAACAGAAGTCGGAATACAATTTTGAAGCAGTTTCCATGAACGATTATGAAGAACATGAGGATCGAAGTACATATATGATATATCTGTTGAGATAGCCAGGCATTTAGAAACTTGCACCATACCATATAATACTCTTTAGGCCGCCCACTCATTGCCAACTAATATGACTTAACCATGATAGTTGTTAAATGTTGCTTTCTAGCAATCAGTATCAGATCATTGTCGCAGTTCCTTACCAAATTTCCCTAGTAACCTTTTTAATGCATCGAAAGCTCGACGAAAAGCAGACCAATTATGCATGGTTAAGATTCAAATACCGAATTTAGGTTAAGATTCGGATATGACTATATCCAAATTGCTATATCCGAATCCGAAAATTTATACCTATATCCAAATCCGACGTATATTAAAAAAATTATCCGATATCCGATATCCGATATGAAAATTAATATTAATTAAAATTTTATTTGTTTTGAATAATTCATTTTACCACTATAAAAATTATTATAAATATATATATTTGTCATTTGTTATTATTATTTTATTATTATAGTTTTAGATTATTAGTTTATAATTTTATATAATAGTTTATACAATAATAAATTAATTATATATAATAACTATTAATTTTTTAAATCGGATCGGATATTTTCAGATGCGGATATGGCACTATCCGAAACCAATTCAGACATAAAAAAAATTATCCGAAGCTGATATTTTCAGATAATATTATATAAAATATTAATATTAATATTATATAATATTTTATACAATAATAAATTAATAAATTAATTATATATAATAACTATTAATTTTTTAAATTGGATCGGATATTTTCAGATGCGGATATGGCAGTATCTGAATCTGTATCCGAAACCAATTCGGACATAAAAAAAAAAATTATCCGAATCCGATATTTTCAGATAATATCCGACTTTTCGAATACAAATTCAAATCGGATTCAAATATTTGGATATCCACTTGCACCCTAATTCTAGATAATGAAAAGTGAAACAACTATTACCTTAATTTACTAAAATTAGAGAAATAATACATATGATTTATCTTTCTTAGTTTTCATTTGGGGTTTTATAACTGTTAATTGAGAATACTTGAGGGCTGATTTTTGAAAATATTGTCTTTTGAAAAATATGGTGGGTTTAGTGCATAAATGGGTTTAGTAAGTAATAAGGTGAGTGTGGTTATCATATTTTGAGTTAGCTTGAGGATAAACCCTCAGGACCAGTGGCACAACAACAACAAAGCGTTGTCATCCAAAATGCACCATTTTTGATAGATTGACTAGACTCTGCAAATTACCAAACCATGAACCGATACAACTCTGAATGACCATCTAGAAATCATAACTATATATCCCGACTCTTAAACGGACTAAAACGGACTTCTTGTGTCTTGAACAGCTTATATAGTGTCTTGAAAAACTTTTTTAATTTACATTTATTAACTTTTTAATTTATGTTTATATGTGACACTATATAAGTTGTGCAAGACATTATATAAACTTCGCAAGACACTATATAACAAGTCCATAAACAGACGTCAGTTTAAGAGCCGGGCTGTATGTATATAAGCATTGTAAATAACAGAAGTAACACAGAAATTTTAATGTACCACCAACAATACGACTTGTTTCGATGTTAATGTCAGGAACTCATTCAATAACTAAAAGAGCTACTAGGAATTTATACACAGAGTACATACTCACATCCTGGTCACCATAGGATGACCATACAAGCTGTACACTCCCTTGCAGCCGCCGAGTGGTTCAATACGTCTCTTTGCCACTCGATGCTGTAAAAAGCAACCCCACTACAAGTGGAATTTAGTCGCGTACAAAAGAGAAACGGGAAGTTTGAAAACTATATTCCTACGGTTCACTATCTCCCACTTCACTATATTATTGCTAAGATAGTAAGATGGAGTTGGAAACGGGGTTCTTGCTAAGTTGAACTACTATGGAACTCACTAGGAAGAGATCCTGGCAGTGAAATATAAGTGTTTGAAAATATTAGAA
Source organism: Coptis chinensis (assembly GCF_015680905.1). Lineage (NCBI taxonomy): Eukaryota > Viridiplantae > Streptophyta > Magnoliopsida > Ranunculales > Ranunculaceae > Coptis > Coptis chinensis. Next base: position 75,727,476 of record NC_141463.1, on the reverse strand, counting down.
GAATTTAATATTTCAAGCGTAACGAAAATACATTGACATCAGACTTGTGGACTGCTTGATTAGTCTTCTAGGATTTGTTGTTGCTCAAGATCTGCTCTGCTTTCAGCCAAAAGACTTGTGGTGCCATATGATGTATCATTATTGCCTCTGCATCTTAGCAACTGTTCACGGAGATTGCGCACAAGCTCATTCAGTCTCTGAATGTTTTTCTCTTGAGATAAGATAATCTGCAATTAACAAGTTGTTTTAGTAATATCAACAAAACTCCAACCATCTAGAAAAAAATGAGCTATTGGCATCAGCAATAATGACATAAAACCATCAAAACACAAACACAGAGTTGTCTATTTTAAGTGATGCAAACCTCATGACACAATTAAAAGATAAAAGAGAAATCTAAATTTGATCAACAAAGTGGATACGAAATAGATATAAGAAAAACTTTAATACAGACAAGTGCCAGAACCAAAATACACAATTTCGTCCTCTTTGTTTACAGCCAACTAGCCAAGTGCAAGTTCACAATTTTATGATCTGGGGAAACTTTTTGTGATCTTTAGAATGAGTTCCAAATTCCTGTAGCCTGTAGGGTTTTGTTTTTAGCCAAGGAGCCCTTCACGCAGTGTGGAAGTATGTTTATAGAAAAGAAGAATCATATTATCCAAGAGCTCTTCACGATTAAGATTTAAGCCTAACAAAATAAAAGTGAAAAACGACCAATTACCAAGAACAGAAGAAAAAGTCATACACGAACCTAAAAGTAAATTTTATTTTATTTTCGTTTCATTATTTTTTCATAATAAACAACATGAGAAGCACAAGAAGGGAAGTTAATGAGCTCCACAGAGATATTGATCATGTAACAGTAAATATTAAATCAAGATTCAAGTATCCACCAAAAATTCAAACATGAATGGTTTTAAAATTAAGCTTTTAGAGGACAAGTACCATGGACTGAGATATTTTTTCTTCTTTAAGCATTTAAGAGCTTGAGTGAACTCTTTTCTAGTTAGTAGCTGGTACTTGTCCATTTTAGTTTCAGTACATGAAGTGGAGAACTCTTCAAAACCAAAGCGTGCCGTTTTCATATCTAACCCCATAACTAAGGTTAACAGATTATAGGCTATATCCGTAGCGGAAGCGATAATAAAAGTTGAATAGAACATAAAAGAGATAAATAGAAACATGTGTTTATTGATAATAATGAAGATTGAATAACCTTTTCTTTAACAATTTCCTCCCTTTGGGAAATGTGTTGTTGTTTCTCAGTAATACTTGGATTTGTTTCCTGGTCATCAGAAAGTTGTTGTCTCCATTCAAACTGGGATGTGACTATAAGTATAACCAGCAGAAAAACAAGTACCATAGGTCTCGACATTCTTTTAATTATACCACCACGTTTTACATAAACCTGTTAAGTACGTAAAACAGATAACAATTAATTACCAACAAACCCTAATTTCAACGTTTTAAATTTAACAATAAAAATAAGAAGAAGAAGTAAGAGTGGAAATTACCAATTGAAGGTTGATGGATCCATCAACGGTTTGTACAGTGAGTTTGAACTGTGATCGATCAATCCGTTTTTTTGCTTCTCCTCGAAATGTCAAGGTGTTTTTTTGTTTTGAGGTTTGACTAAAGTGATAATGAGTGGGTGTTGCCCAATTTAAAGGTTGACGTGATCATATCTTTGTCAGGCGTCTTGTAATTGACAGTGAGTTTTGTGACGGGATGGTTTACCAAGTGAGTATAGTTACCCACTTTTACGCACAAAAACTTTGTCCTTATAATAATAGCAAGTCCAATGGAGGGCTGCTAAAAGGTGTCATATAAGCTTTTTAGCAGGCCTAGCCAAATTTGACAATCCAAGCTCCAAAAACCATTCTAACAACACTTTCTAGTAGATGTTAAATTCGAGAGACAGACGGCTGAAATTCTGCCATCTGTCTAGTCCAGACATCCCAACTAGGGGGTTTTTATCGGTTTCGGTTATGGGTCTATTTTTAGCGGTTTCTATCGGGTTCGGTTCTTTCGGTTTTTTTTTTTTTTTTTTTTTTTTATATTTTAAAAACCTAGACCCATACCCATTAATTAAGTCGGTTCCGGTTCGAGTTTCAGTTCCTTCTCGGGTTATACATTTTTATTGCTAAAATTATTATTTTTAGTTATATAACCGATAAAAAATTGGTTTACGGCGACTATAACACTTGTCATCGATATTTTTGTCCTCTCATAAGAAGTAATGGTCCTAAATTCAATAATAGTATTTGAAAGTTATCTAAAAACTTTAAATACATTCTCATACATTATACGTATGTGTATATTTTAAATCGAACATGTGTATATTATACTATACGTAATGCGTCATATAAATAATAAATATCACATGTGCTACAATTGTTAGTTAGCATTGCACGTATTCGTTATCCAATATATATACATGTAATATATCAAGCACGCACACGTTCATGCATTAGTTAATTTATAGTATACAACTATACGTGTAGACGTAGACACGTAAACATTATTATTAATATTTATAATACACATATTTAATGTAATATTATAAAAGATGCATTTAATAACACACATTCACTATTATGCTAAATATTATATATATTTAGTATAATTTTACACCTAACAAATATAGATTATATATAATAATAATGTTTAGGTTTGCCTTTATTTCGTGTAATATAATACTAAATTCTATATATCAAAATCATACTAATCGGTTTTGGTTTCGGTTCGGGTATCCATAAGTTTTTTACTATTCGGTTCTAACGGTTTCAGTTCTTTATCGGTTCCCACTTTAAATGGGTCTAACATTTAGGACCTAGAACCGTTATAAACGGTTTCGATTTCGGTTCGGGTTTGAGTTCGGGTAATTGGGTACCCATGCACACCCTTAATCCCAACGGCTAGAAACGGCTAGTTTTTCTGAAATTGCAAATTTATAGTAACTACTTCACACAACTCTCTCACCATTTGCTCCCAATTCTCATAAAATTTCTATCTACTCAAAGTACAACAATGGATCCAAATGAACATGCAACCACTTCAAAAAGGAAAGAAATCTACAAGGTCCACCAAATTTTCAATTCAAGAAAACGAGGCTCTTTGCAAAGCATGGATATATGTTAATGAAGATCTAATTGTTGGTGCGGGGCAACGAGTCACGCACTATTGGGAGAGAATATTAGAGAAATTTCGAGAGAGAGTTGGCGAAAATAACAAGAGAAGTAAGGATTCAGTGTCCACTCGATTTGGACACATCCAAAAAGCTTGCAACTGGGTGGGCGGGAATTATCTCCTCTTCGAAGAGGACCGCAAGAAGTGACACAATTATCCAAGATCGGTTGGCCGAGGCAAAAACAACATATATGTTGGCTCATAACACACGCTTTTAATTTGAGCATTATTGGGTCCTCCTCAAGAATAGCCCAAAATAGAATGAAAAATTGGAAAGCCAGTCCACAACTACATCGAGGAGACGAACCAACGTCATTCTCGATGTAGATGACGAAGTTGTGCCTTCAATACCCATAACGCCATCGGCAACTCTTGATGGCGTTCTAATTGATCCATTTCCTACACAAGTTGGGGATGGAAATGGAGGTGGAGGTGGAGGTGGAAATGCAAGTGGAAGTGGAACCAAGAAAAAATGACCACCGGGAACAAGGGGTGAAAAAGAAAGGATGAAGAAAGGAGGAGAGAATTACAAGATTGGCACAAATGACGAATACCGCTGCCGATAGGATGAAGATGATGGAGCTCAAGAAGTGGAAAGAAGACAACAAAATATTAGCACAAGATATTTCTACTCTTGAGTCGGAAGTTGCCGAATACTTTAAGACGATGAAAATGGAGATAATTCGCCAAAAGAGAGAGAGTGGAACGTTTGGAACTCCAAGTGGTGCTTATAGTGGTGGTGGTGCTTCAATTCTACTACTTCGATTAATTTTAATGTTGTTTTAGTTCTTTCATTTCCATTGTTGTTGTTAGTTCATTTTCAATATTGTAATTTCAATTTTAATTTGAATTGTCTTGAAACAACATAAAGTCAAACATAGATAATACTACTATAGAACAAACATAGATAATACTAAAACTACAAACATAGAAATACTCATACTACATTCCTTGATCCACATGAAATTGCCCAAGGTGATTGATGAGGTCAACTTTTAGTTGAACATTAGTTTCTCTACTCTGAATGTAATGAAGTGTGTTGAGTCTTATTGCAATTTCCTCATTTCGATTCTCGACAACATGCAATGCGACTAGTGGCTCCCAATCCATGTCAATTTGCCAATCTTCGATATCAATCTCTCGCTCATCCTTGACAATCATATTATGTAAAATGATACACGCCTTCATTATCCGATTAATTGTCATCCCTACTCCACATTCGCGCCGCCTTCTTGATTATCCCCATCTAGCTTGTAAGACACCAAATGCACACTCTACATATTTGCGACACATTTTTTGCATCTTAGCAAAGAATCCCTCTATTTGAGTTGTTGGGTGAGGGATTATTTGTACAAGTATAGCCCATTTAGGATAAATCTCATTGGCTAGATAGTAACCCATTTTGTATTGACAACAATTCACGGTGTAATTGCAACGAAGCATCATCACGCATAAGATTGTCAAAGTGGTGAGAATGTTGAAGCACGTTGAGGTTTGAACCCGTCATACCAAAAAAAACGTGCCAAATCCACAAGTCTTGATCGGCAATGGCTTCCAAAATGATTGTAGGTTTCTTCTTATGTCCTACATGTGTACATTGCCATGTCGTAGGACACATTTCTCATTGCCAATGCATACAATCCAAACTTCAAAGTATTCCCGGGAAGCCACGATTTTCACCTTGTGCAAGTAGACGTTGAATGTCTTCTTTGTTTGGAGCCCTAAAATATTCTTCCTTGAAGACCGCCAACACGGCATCACAAAAATGCTTCAGGCTTTAGAAAATGGTGCATTCTGCGATTTGAACGTATTTATCCCATGCATCCGCACCACAATCATATGCAAGCAAACGAATGCAAGCAACCACCTTTTGCATACCCGTTAAACATGGCTTTCCAATGCCATCAACCTTGTATCTGAAGTACTTGTCATAGTCGAAGACGACTTTCAAGATTCGGAGGAAGAGATGGTAATGCATCCTAAACCTCCTACAGAAGATATCAAGGGGATACTTCGGGTTTTGCTCGAAGTAATCCCTCGTAATCCTATTGTGAGCATCGATTCAATCAATATCACGATAAATGTACTTTCAACCGGGGACCAAGCCTCGATGATCATGAGTAGCTTTGTGCATGTCTTGCAACAACGAAAAAATATATACGAACATGTTGTCATCGTTATTCATCATGTTCTCATCTTCGGATGAGGAGCTTGATTCAATATAGCGAGAAGAATAAACCATTTTGAATGTGAGAAGAAAAGTTGCAAAGTTGAGAATGAATGTGAGAAGAAATGTTGCAAATTTGAAAATAGTAATGCAAAAAGTGCGAGTGAAGACAAAGTTGAGAAATTTGTGGTCTATAAAGTTGATACAAGAAATGAGGTTGGTGGTTGAGGAGTTGAGGGTTGAGGCTTTGATGACAAGTAAATGCATTTGAGTGAAAAATTGGTTAAATTTGGTTAAGTCAAAATCGTGTTGAGTGTCTGGAAAGTACGGACGACCGCGATTAATCGCCATCCGTCAATTTAATTAAAGCGGAGACAAACGCGTCATAGTTTCGTCGTGCATAGACATAAATAACCAAATGACGGCGTAAAACTATGTCGCTCTCTCGGAACTTATTATGGCAACTGCTAGCGAAGGTCTTAACTTTGGCTAGGTTTTTTACTCCTTCCAAATTTAAGACCTTTTTAGCAGCCCCATTGGAATAACATTTTTGTAGTTGGGGTGCTATATTTGTCTTTAGCAGCCCATATAGCCCCCCATTGGACTTGCTCTAACCTTTAGGATGACTTGAGTAGTGGGAATTATAGTCATTTTCCATTGGGAAAGTTCGAAAATGTACTTTTTTTTTCGCTAACAACATACCATATATTAGAACATCAACGGAACCACACTACAATCTATCAAAAGTTTTGGCAGCAGGTGTACATCCTGACCCTGTATTGCCCATTTAGCCAACTCATGGGCTTCCCTATTAACCTCCCTGCCAATCCAGTGGAACTTACAAAATCCAAAAGACCTACATATCTCATCTACCATAAGTTTTATAGGTACAAGTTTCCAATTACACAGATTTGATTCCACTGAGTTTACAACATTTTGGATAGCTAGCTTGCTATCCCCCTCAAACAAGAAGGAGTTAGCTCCTGTACTCCGAGCCAGCTTTACTGCTACCTCTATGGCCACCATTTCTGCTTCCTCTGCATCCCTTGTTGTAAACCTCCTTGAAGCTACTCCTATTAGACTCCCTTCATTGTCCCATGCCATAGCTCCAGCTGCTGCATCTCCAGAATCCCTGAGGAACGCAGCATCAAATCTTATTATTACTGTGTCAATTTCAATTACAGGAAATACATTTTCACTAAGGCACTTATTAAAATTTATAGAAACTCTATTATGGGACTGCTGATTCCCAACTCCCTGATTTTCTTCAAAAGCCTTGAGGACCCTGATCTATATTGCAAAGGTCTTTCTGATAAGACTCTCTCTGTTCTTGCTTTTGCTTTCAAACTTCACTCTGTTTCTTGTTTCCCAAAGCTCATGTATGATTATCATAACTAAAATCCCTTTTTCTGCTACTCCATCATCATGATCCTTGGTCCATTCAACAAACATGTCTAGCCACTCCCTTACATTATTTCCTGCTACTTCTTTCATTCTTCCCCCAATGTTAGATCCAAACCAAATGGATTGAACCCATTCACATTGAAAGAAAATATGTTATGGGTCATCTTGTACCTCTCCACATAAGGGGCAAGAGAAGTCACTCTTCATACCTCTTCTACTGAACAAATCCCCAGTGAGGAGCCCTCCCATATACAACTTCCAAAGAAAAATCTGAATGCTTGCAGTGATAGGTGTTTTCCAGATAGCTTTAACAGTCCTCATATTGCAAGAGGAGGACTGTGCTATCTCTTGATTTTCCATCAGCTTCTGATAAGCTAATTTAACTGTGAGACTACCATTTCTAGTGCTTATCCACCAAAGTTTATCTTGATCACCATAATTAGGTCTGATGATCACTTGCTTGATGAGATTGGTAACAGCTGGAGGAAATAGGTGCTCAATCCTATTTACATCCCAGCCATTCCCATCCTCCATCATTATATCCTTCACTTTGAGAAACTGGAGCTCTTGCCTCATAGGCATCAACTCACTAATGTTAATAGGCTTCTTGTTAATACTCAGCCAAGGTTAATTCATCAGGGAAACCTCATTCCCTTTCCCTATACTCCACACACACCCATCAGTGAGTGTTACTGCCACCCTATGTATCCCTTTCCAGAACTAGGATGCATGAGGGGGTGGGTCTTCTTTGACGTCAAACCAATGCCTTCCATAGACTGCTAAGAAAGTTTTTGCCCACAAGGAAGTCTTATCAGTGAAAGCCTTCCATACTAACTGGGCAAGCATAGCTTTATTAATATCTTGGGTTTTCCTAAACCCTAAGTGTAACGCCCGTATTTAAAATACGTATTAATTAATTAATTAATTAATTAATTAATTTAAAATTTGTTGGATTAGATTTGGGATACGTGGACCTGATTTCTGGGCCCGAGTGTGTGCTGGGCTTAGGTTTCAAACCCAGGTATATATACATTATTTTCTAGAGAATAGAGTTTTTGAGATAAAAATAAAATAAAAATGGAGGCGGAGATAAAAGCTCACTTGCTAGAGTGTTGGAGCGCGACGATTCGGACGATAAGGATTCGTGGAGCTTTTGATTAAGGTGAGTAGTTATTTTTGCTATTTCACCGAATCTATAGTTTTCCGTGTATCGGTGTATACAGACATATTTCTCTGTCTAAGGTTTCTGCCTATTGTTACTGCTCATTATCCTATTTTTATTTGGCGTCCTGTTGTATTGTTAAACTCTGTTTAATTGTTAAACTATGTTGAAAACTCTGAAATTGAAATTTGAACTGTCGAAGCTTCGAGAAGCTGTTAATGGGGGCGCGAGTGTGATACTGTTGTAGTGGTGGTGGTATATTAGTTTGAAGCTGTTAGTTGTGTTATGCGTTGGTTAATTTAGGTTTGGTGGTAGTGGGGTGATGGCGTGCTATGGATTGGGTGTTGTTCGGAGCTTTGAAGGGTTGGTAATGGCTGTTAATGGTGGTTGAGATCGGTTAGGGAGTGTTTCCGGAAGTTAACAAACTTGATTGTTGTATGTATTAAAGTTTTAGGGGTTTTCTTCAGGAGTCCAACCGCTGGGTTGAAATGGGATGGAGAGGAGAGATGATGGTGGCCGGTGTAACGCCCGTATTTAAAATATGGATTTATTTATTTATTAATTAATTAAATATTTATTTTAAAAAAAATTGGTTGGATTGGACTCGGGACATGTGGGCCTGGTTTTTGGGCCCGAGTCTGTTTTGGGCTTGGGTTTCGGACCCAAGTATATAAACACATTTTTCTAGAGAATAGGGTTTTAAAAATAATGAAAATAATGAAAATGGAGCGAGAGAGAGAAGTCGGTTTTCTTTGGAGGAGAGGTGGAGCCCGACGGCGGTTTGGACTGAGGAGGATTAAATGGGGTTTTAATTCGTGAGTAGCTATTTGGCTATTTCACGGATTTATAGTTTTTCGCATATCGGTATACCGTTTAATGTTTCGTTTTTACTTGTTCATTATATTGTTTTGATTCGACGTCGTGTTGTCGAAAGTTGTTAAAACTTCGAAAGTGAATTCGATTTGATATAGATCGTCGAAACTTTGTTAAAATTGGTTAAACCGTCAAACTCTTTTCGGTCATTAATGGCGCTAAAGCCTCAAAGCGATGAATCTTTCTCTCAGTATTGAAATCTTGTGATAATCTTGTGGTGGTATGGGAATAGTGTGGGTCGATGTTGGTGGAAGTTTGGATGGTGCTGTCCGCACAAATGGCGTCGCCCAGAGACAATAAAAAGAGAGCAAAATCCTGTTGTTTTGATTTAATTTTTGTTGTGATGTTTCGATTTGCGGTGGGTTTGTATTGTTGGAGGTGAGTGGGGGTTTGAGTGAGTGCTGTTGGGGCGGTTTGAAGCTCGGAAAATTCATCCATGGCGGCGACCAGTAACGCCCAGACGTCCTCCAGTAATTTGATTTTTATTGTTTTTGTTGTTTTGTTGTTGATTGAAGATGGATGAATGAATGTTGGGTTGTTGTGGGTTGGTTGATTGATGAATGGGGGGTAGTGAGGAGGCGAATGTTGATGGAGAGCTTGGAGCGACCATTAATGGCGGTCCGAAATTCTTTACAGATCTAGTTTTGGGTAAATCGAGATTTAAGGATTTGAGATTTTTGGTTTTATTAAAGTGGTAGGGGTTTGTAGGAGGATTAAAATTGGTGGGTTTGATTGGGTGGTCGAGTGGAGGTCGACGGTGGTCGATCCGGTGGTGGCAGTTGGAGAAGATGCACTGTTGACCGACCGGGGCACTGGCTTGGGCACCGGGCCAAAACCTTGGTTGTTTGGTTGGGCCAAAAGCTCTAATTTTATGTGGGCCGAAATCCAAATTTTCTGTTTGGGCTAACCTTTTATTTGTTTTGTTTGGGCTCTTTTAGTTTAAGTTGTTTTGGACCGGACCACATTAGTTATTTTTGGACCGAACCACTTAACTGTTTTGGGCCAGTTTCTAATATTGCTTGGGCCAGTCCATAGGACTTAAAATAGATCTAAATGGGTCTTCCAACTTTTAGACTTTCGGGTTTTAAGATTTGGGCTTGGCCAGTTGGGTCCGAACCATTACCTTAGCCATGAGCCATGCACTTTGACTTTAGCCATGAACCATGGCTATGACCATGAACCTGTTGAACATGGAAACGACAGTTTGACTTTGACAATGACAGTTTGACTTCGACCATGACGTGTCGACTTTGACTATTAACCATTGACCGTTGACATTAGACTTTGACTTTGACCATGCCAGTTTGACTTTGACCATGACATGTCGACTTTGACTTTGGCCGTTGACTTTGACCTTTGACCGTTGACTGTGGAATGTTGACTTTTTCCAGTTTTTCTCATATTTGATTTTATGGACTATTATAATAATAAAATGTTGTCGAACATTATATAACGTTGTTTGTCATTATCTAATTATGATTTGACTTGAGTAGTGTATAAAACATATATATATTGGGCTTTGATTGTGGACTGTGGACTGTCTAATTGTGCTACGTTTTATGTTGTATATTGTACGGACAAATCCAATGCTAAAATGCTGTGGAAGCTTGTATAAATTGGTTAGTCCTTATCTAAGAAAGATTTGACATTGATGTTGTGTATTTTTGACACGTGCTGAGATAGAAACTTTAGGAGATATATTATTCCTAAAATGCTATAAAAATATATGCGATACGTTTGAAGCAATTGTGATATCATATGATATATTGGGATGTATATATTAAATGCAATAGTTTTGGAGAAATAAATGTATCACCGCTCCATTATTATATATGTGATGAGGTAGTATAGTATTGAGGAATATTTGCCCACGGGAGTGTGGTGTAGTGCAATAATATATTGGCACGTGAAAGAATGAAATTGGTTATGAGATATAATTAAGATATTTCTAAATATTGTGGCTTAGTGCAATAAGGTAATTGACCTGCACGTGATATAGTGGAATGATTGTGAGTCATTAATGTATGACACCTGAATAAATTACGTAACGAAAATCCTAGAACCTGACTACCACAACTCATGTGATCTGCCCTGTGTGGACGTATGTGATATATAAGATGTTGTAAATATAAGATGTTGATTGACCCATGTGTTGGGCAATCGTGAATAATAGTGGCTTGATTATTCCGTTCGCAAAATAGAAATAGAACAGATGCTAATATTTTATGCCGAATAGTGGCATTACTTACATAATGGCTTCCGTGTGAGGATTTACGGTGTCGCGCATCCCGCCGGTGGTTACGCACGGAGTGGTTCCTTATATAAGGGGAGGCATGTGGATGTACATGTTCGGCGTTGGGTAGCGATTGTGGTAGCTAGGGAAACTAGGTAAGACATAGATACGACGTGAATTTTAAGAACACACAAAGAAAGTCTAAACTAATATAATTATGGTAATATGTTGGTAAATGATATATCTCTAGATAGATGATTGTATATGTTTGGCTGGTTAGTAGTTTAGTTAGAACCTAAGGCGCCTCGTGGAGGAACTAAATGCCTTTTTATTATGCATATGGGATGTTGTATTAGTTGTTGAAAGTTACTGGTACCTCGGGGAAGGAACTAACTGTATATGGATGGTGTATATATATGTATAATTATATTTTATATTTTAGAGCTACTCACACCAAAGATTTTTATAATGTCTTGACCCGATTTGCATGTTTGTTTATCGGGTGTGTTCATTAAATGAACACAGTTGATAAGTCTTGACGAGTTTAGTATGGAAGAAGATTGGTTCTTTGCTTGTGGTTTCGTTAAGCGTTGCATCCAGGATATGTTTTGTTTTCTCTCGAGGTGATATAGAGTTTGAGTCGAGACAAAGTTATTTGTATTTTCATTTGTAAATTTTTGTAATGAAGAAGACTTTTGGTTAAGTTAAAATTTTTATTGATTTTTAATTTTCCGCATATTTAAACTGTTTATGGGTTTTTGGGAGTTGAGAGTGCGTCACACCTCGGAGATCGAAGAGTCGGGAACAAATAATGTTTTTCCGAATTCTGTCGAAATCCGGGGTGTGACAGCCGGCGTGCGAGCTGGTGCGGTGGAGGAAGAAGCTGGAGAAGATGACCTGTTGATCGGTTGGGATTTGGGCCAAAAATCTATTTTTGTTTTGGGCCTAAACATGAGTTAGTTGTTGGGCCAGTTCCATTTATTAAAGTTTTGGGCCAGTTTCAATTTCTTTTAGTTCTTTGGGCCCGATTCTATTTGGTTGGTTGGGCCAGTTCTATTTTGTTTGCTTGGGCCTAAACCTTTGTTAGTTGTTGGGCCGAAATTAATCTTAAGTTTTGGACCAGTTTAGTTTAAGTTTTGGACCAGTTTTAGTTTAAGTTTGGGCCGGTTTCAGTTTAAATTCTTTGGGCCGAACCCATGTGTGTTTTGAGCCAGTTTCTAATTTGGTTTTGGGCCGGTCCATATAACTTAAAATAGATTCAATGGGGTCTTTAAATATTAAGATTTTTGGGCTTTGATTGTGGACTTTGGACTGTATAATTGTGCTATATTTATATGTAAATTGTATGGACAAATCAAATGCTAAAATGGTGTGGAAGCCTGTATAAATTGGTTTGTCATTATTTAATTAAGATTTGACGTGAGTAGTGTGTAAAAAATATAAATATTGGCACGTAACAAGAGGGGAACTCTTATAAGACTTAAATATATACGTTTCTATGAGAATTAAACTACACATGGACTCATATTCATGGACTTTAGTATTGGGCTTTTGACGGTTGATCAGTTTGACTTGACTTGTGATTTGGACTCGAATAATTATGCGTGATATTTGGATTTGAGCTATTCTTTCTTTTTAAAGTCGTTATATTTTGATATTTGGTGGAATGGACTTATATTTTGATTATTTATATACTATTTATATTGTGCAGAAATGGAAATAATGTGTGCCTCTGATGATGAATTGAGTTCACATAAATATATTGAACGAATACATTATATGATTGATTACTAGTACGAGTTAATTGCTACTTAAATGAATTGTAGTATGTATGAAGGCTTGAGATATTCCATATGGTGTAGTGCAATATATGATTGACACGTGAAATAGTAAGTTTTGAGATTTGAAATAGAGATGCTTGGATATCGTGCAATGAAAAGTATTAGCACGTGATAATGTGGATTTTATTATAACGAGAAACGTTGAGCTTCAGTACAATTAAGTATACTGGCATGAGATAGAACAAGAATTATTATGAGACATGAATGTATGACACCTGAATAAATTACGTAACGAAAATCCTAGAACCTAGCTACCACAACTCATGTGATTTGGCCCTTCTGGCGTTTCAGTGAATCTAAATGGCCCTTCGGGCATAAGTGATTTGATTGGCCCTTCTGGCGTTGCCGAATAATGGCTTGATTATTCCGTTTGCAAAATTTGAACGAGACGCGCGATATTTTATGCCGAATAGTGGCTGTACTCACATAATGACGTTCTTGTGAGGGTTATCTGGTATGCGATATCCTGCTTAAGGTAGCTACACACGGAGTGGTTCATTATGTGAGGGGAGGCATGTGGATGTACATGTTCGGCGTTGGGTAGCAATTGTGGTAGCCAGGGGAACTAGGTAAGACATAGATACGACGTGATTTTAGGGACACGCAAAGAAAGTCTTAAATAATATAATTATGGTAATATGTTGGTTAATGATATATCTTTAAATATATGATTGTATATGGTTTTGCATAAGGGTGGGTCAACCTAATTACTTGTGTAGAGACGACTGATAAGAGCCCAAAACTGTAGTTTTAACCCTGTAACAGTCATACTTTTAGACTAATTATGTGAGTAATAATTAAGAGTTAACACTGATTACGTGTTTTTATGCATTTCAGGTTTCAAAGTCCATTATGTGCAGAAATGTGCTACTTTAGCGAGATTGCAACGGTCAGTTACTAAGGAGTTTCGTGATTAAAGGCCAAGATTCAAGAAGACAAAGCCTTTCTAAAGCCCGGTCAAAAGCTAAAAAGTCGACGCGGGCGTAAAATTGAAGACACAAGTCGTGAGAACTTCCGCGGCGTATCTTTGGACTCAGACCTCGGAATGGGGCCTACCTTATGTCAAAACGACCGGATCGGAAAGAGATTTCCAATGGTCTAAGCCTTGATCCAATCAGAGGAGTAGAAGTGGACGAAAAGTCTGTTGAAGCCAACTGCAGCTGAAGAGGCCTTTTTGGACTGAAAGAATTGGGTTTTGGGCCCCGATTCTCTGGCCCAAAACATGGCTCCAAGCCCATGCACGATTTTTGGATCTGAAAGTATAAAACCAAAGCTGAACTCTTTGTTAATGGTAGCTAGTTAGACCTAAAACTATATAGAACTTCTAGATCTAGTTTTCAGTAGAGTAATTAAGTTTAAGTTCCATTTCCAATTCTTGTTTTAGATTAAGTCTTGAATCATTGTTCTTGATTGATTAGATAAATAAAATAGTTATTTTTATCAATTTCGATTTTGTCATTTCAATTTATAGATCTAATTTTAATTCTTGTTGATTATCATTTCGTAGTTTAAGTAGATTGAAACATTGTTAGTTAAATTAGTTAAGTTAGAATTTTAATATGATGTGTAGTTATAATTCAATGGGAAATGATGGGTTGATGACTCAAGGCTAAAACCTCCATTAGAGGGGTTGATGAAGCTTTGATGAAAACTTAGTGGTATAGTGTAGAAGCATTGTAGAATCTATTCCACTCTAGAAGGTTGTGATTCGCCATGAGAATGGGTGGACGACCTCACATGCTAGTTAGTATTTGGTAGAAATGCCATGAACACTAGGGATTAGAACTCGAAATTCTTGCCATAAGAACATAAGAATCGAGATACAAGAATCTATGCTAGGTTATTAAGTTGATTCGAGGTGGATTCAATTCCCCTCTAATCCTTTATCTAGATTAAAAAACAATCATATTTCCATAGCATTCGTAGTTTAAATTCAACATAATCAATTTCATATTGTATTGTAGTATAACACCCTTCGTAAATCTCTCATTAGACTTAAGACCGATTAATTAGATTAGAAAACATTCCATGCTAGAGAACTAGGAGTGGAACGAATTTGTTACTCCACTCTATTTCGATAGAATTGAGAGTAGAAACTTTGATAAATATAGACACGTAAGATAGTTTTTAGTTTACTTACGTTTTGAGTTTCATTGTTCATTTCGTAGGTAACTATTAAATTTTATGTTTATCAACGACCCACTCTGTAATTGAGCATGAAATGCGGTAAGTATAGAATATGTTTGGCTGGTTATTAGTTTATTTAGAACCTAAGGCGCCTCGGTGGAGGAACTAAATGCCTTTGTATTATTGTTGGGAAGCTAAAGTGCCTCAGTGGAGGAACTATCTGCCTTAATTATTGTACTTAAGGATGTTGCATTATTCGTTGGATGTTAAGGCGCCTCAGTGGAGGAACTAACTGCCTTATTTATTGGGTATATATATGTATTAATATGATTTGTATTTTAGGGCTACTCACACCAGCATTGTTTATAATGCTGACCCAATTTGCATGTTTGCTTATCGGGTGTGTTCATTAAATGAACATAGTTGATAAGTCTTGACAGAATTAGTGTTGAAGAAGGTTTGTTGCTGCTTGTGGTTTGCGTTAGCGTCGCATTCATGATATGTTTTGTTTTCCCTTAAGGTGTAATAGATTTTAGTTGAAACAAATGTTGTTTTGTATTTTCAATTGTAATTATAATTAAATAGTTGTTGAAAGGAGATTTGTAATTTAATCATATTTGTGAGTTCTTGGGAAATCAAAAGGACTTTTGTTTATCTTAAATTTTTATTGGTTTTTAATTATCCGCGTATTTAAACTGATTATGGGTTTTTAGGAGTTGAGAGTGCATCACACCTCAAAAATCGAAGAGGCGGGAACAAATATTGTTTTTCCGAATTCTGTCGAAATTCGGGGTGTGACACTAAGCCACATTGTGCCTTAGGTCTACAAATGCTATCCCACCCCATGGTGTGGATGCTTTTACTTTCCTCTGTTCCATGCCACCAAAAACTCCTGCAAGCCTTATCTATTTTTTCACAAGTGGAAACTGGGAGGAGATATGTTGCCATAGCAAAAATAGGAGTGGCTTGAACAACAGCCTGGATAAGGGTAGTTCTTCCTGCCAAGGAAAGAACTTTGGCCCTCCATCCCTTGATCTTCCCATGAACTTTATCAACCAAGTAATCAAAATCCTCTATTTTCTTTCTTGAGAGGACTATAGGAACCCCCAAGTATTTTTTTTTTTTTTTTCCAAAGAACCTCATTTTCCAAAATCTTTTCAAAATCTTCTTATGTTTATTGTTCACATTCCTACTACTATAAAAGCTAGACTTATCATAGTTAATTTTTTGTCCAGACACCTTACAATAAGCCTCCAAAATCTTTTTCAAATTTCCATTTTCTGTAAGATTAGCCTTAGAGATCATCTGCATACAACAGATGAGTGATAGGTGGAGCCCATTTTTTAATCTTAATCCAATGTAGCTCCCCTTTGTGCTCAGCAACAGCTATCATCCTAGACAGAGCTTCTGAGACCAAGATGAACAAGTAAGGGGAGAGTGGATCTCCCTGTCTCAGCCCTCTATCAGGAATAATAGTATCCAGAGGAGCTCCATTCAACAACACTTTAAAAGAGATTGTAGTAAGACATTAGGAGATGAGAAGTCTCCACTTTTCATTAAACCCCAAATTCTGGAAAATCTTATCAATAAAAGATTTTCGACATATCCATCTTAAGAGCAACAAAACCTTTTTTAGATTTCATATGTTTCATATTATGGAAGATCTCACTAGCCAAACCTATGTTATCTCCTATATTTCTACCTTTTATGAAAACTCCTTGAAAAGGAGATACAATCTTATTTATGTGAGTCTTTAATCTGTTTGCCAACAGCTTAGATATGATTTTATAACAAAAGTTACAAAGGCTAATAATTCTAAACTTAGAGGAATGATCAGGATTAGAAATTTTAGGAATCAGAGCAATAAAAGTTTCATTAAAACTAGCATTCATCTTACCATGCATAAAAAAAATCTTGAACATAATCAATAATACTATCCTTAACCACATCCCAGCATTGTTGATAAAAAATACCTTGAAACCCATCTGGTCTAGGGGACTTGAGAGCCCCCATCTTCTTAACCACATGCCAAATATCATCTCTTGAAGGGCAAGCACTAAGAATATGATTTTCCCTTTCAGAGATACAGGGAGTAAACAGATTACTGATCTCCTCACTCTTCGAAGGATTACTAGATTCAAACACATTCTCAAAATACTCATTAATAGTATTAACCTACTGGTCCCAAAACTGTATTATTAAACCCCATTGAGACATATAAATTTGGTTAATTATGTGTTTAATAATCATGAAATAAGTATATTTTCGTACTTTTACAGGTCTTCGCAGTAAACATGAAAATATTGGTTAAACCTGTGTTAAAGCACGGGGAACGATGTATATATGAATTCTTCCAAATCAGCCATGTGAAGCTAAACAAAGACGGATCAAAGCCGGGGACTCAAACATGACAGAATCGAGTCAGAATGGGACTATGTAAAGAAAAGCGTAAACTTTCGAAGCTCATATCTCGTTAACCTGGACTCCGATTTCGGCTAGGCTAGAAATTGCAGAAATCGACGTCCGGACCCACCAATGGAAATAGCATATGAACCCACCTTTCGGGCCCACAAGAAGAGATGAGTCATCAATCATGGATCACGTCAAGACAAAAGTGCCAAATTATTGGTGCAAAGTTGACACCTTGCATGTAATTAATAATATTAGGTGTTAATAGTGAAAAAAAAAGCAAGGTGTCACTTTGTTTTAATGTGGTGGATAAAAGTGAATTAAATGTGTGTGTGTGTTTTCACGTGGGATGAGGGAGAGAATTCTAAAAGGAAGGAAAAAAACAAAACAAGGGGGGATGCACTCCATTTACTCCCTTGACTTCTTTTCCTTTATCATGCATTAATTTTTTTTAGTTCCGGAAGAAGTTCTTAGTTTAGTTTTGGTATAAATACAGAAATATGCAACGTACTTAAGTCCTATTAACACTTGTATCAACATAGAATTTTTTTTCACAAACGATACAATGTACTATGCCCGATTTCACAAAAATAGCAATCTGTTAGGTTCCATCAGTTAAGTGATGATGTGTCATTGTTTTTCATTTTTTGTTTTATTTGTATTTTCACTTGGCATGCCATATCGGCATTTTCTACCAACTTCAAATTTCCACCTCAAAGATTGCCACCTCACCTTACTAACTTCGGCATTTTCGCTTTTTTATGTGACTGAAAAAATAAATTAATAATTTTTTTGAATTAATAAATATATAAAATAGAATAAATTAATAATTATATAATAATAATAAAATAATTATATAAAAAAAAAAGAAATATATAAATAAAATATTATTTTATTTATTATATATATTTGAAAATTATCAAAAACTATAAATAATAATAAAAAAATATTATAATATAAAAAATATATAAATAAAGAAAAATATATAAAAAATATATTATTTTATTTATTATATATATTTAAAAATTATAAAAAAAAAAACTATAAATTATAAAAAAAAAAATTATAATATAAAAAATATATATATAAAAAAAAAGAAATATATAAATAATATATTTTTTATTATATATAAATATATATTTTATTATATTATAATATATTTTTTTATTATTTATAGTTTTTTTATAATTTTCAAATATATATAATAAATAAAATAATATATATATATATTTTTTATTATTTGTAGTTTTTTGATAATTTTCAAATATATATAATAAATAAAATAATATATTATTTATATATTTCTTTATTTTTTATATAATTATTTTATTATTATTATATAATTATTAATTTATTCTTTTTTATATATTTATTAATTCAAAAAAAATATTAATTTATTTTTCAGTCAGTTAAAAAAAATGAAAATGCTGAGTTGGCAGTGCTGAGTTGGCAATGCTGAGGTGGAAATGCTGAGTTGGTAGAAAATGCTGATGTGGCATGCCAAGTGGAAAATACAAATAAAACGAAAATGAAAAAACAATGACACATCATCACTTAACTGACGGAACCTAACAGATTGCTATTTTTGTGAAATCGGGCATAGTACATTGTATCGTTTGTGAAAAAAAATTCTATGTTGATACAAGTGTTAATAGGACCTAAGTACGTTGCATATTTCTGTATTTAAACCTTTAGTTTTAGTTTTGAGTTTTTATGAAAAAGCTTATAATAGTTTTAATGGTAGAAACCTTTGTGTTTTTGTTCTAAATAAAATCTAAACTTCTTAATGCAAGAGAGTTCTTATATTATTATTCTTCTTCTTTCTCTTTCTCATATACATATCTATTTGCATCTTTCATTTTTATCCTTAGGATCATGAGCTAAAACCTTCCCTTTGTGAGGGGTTAATGATGCTCATATGAGGGATAATCTTTGTGATGTGATTTTAGTAAGTTGTTTAGGAAGAACAACTAGACCTACATCCTATCCCAAAATGGTAGTTGGTGTAGAGTCTAGTTAGGAATCAAGGTGATGATCTTAAAGATCAGTTATTGCTTTGGTTCTACATGCTAGCAATATGATCTTAGAGATGAGTCATAGTGTTAGGGATCAAGTTAATCTTTATTAGGACTTGTCTATGAGTTCTAGGAAGGTTACAATAGAGGTTATCTTCACATGAGGAGAACTAACTCTCCACACCTATCTAGAAGTAAATTTTTATCTTTGTTTTAGTTGCATGTTTACGTAACTTAAAGTTTTCAGTGTTTGCATTAAAAGAAACCAAGTAGTTAGTATCAATTCAGCCATACTTTAAAACTTACTCACTAGTTTCCTAAAAGAGCAAAAACAAATTGTAAGTTGTCTTAGACTTAGGATGGTTCGAAATCCCTACTCAAAACTATGCACACGAATATCATGAGTAAGGAAAAAATCTTTGTATTTGCATTTTGTCAAATTAGAGAATCAAATCTCTAACATACGCAAAAGATGAACATCAAAATGGCGCCGCTGCCGGCGAATGAGTTTTGGATTACGGCGGATGGGTTGGAACGTGAACTCACGTTGGAGTTGATATCGACTACGGTGAATATTCCAATCAACTCTAATAGTCCGACACTGCTGATATTGGAGTATCTGAATACAATGGAGTTGATGTTTGACACGCTTCTCGAGGGTGAATATAATGATGGCTCGAGATGCGTGTACAAACATTCCCTCTGACGGAACCAACCGGCAAATACGAATGGTCGGCCTACAACGCCATCGGTACATCGAAGACGTCCGACGCCAACAAGACGCGTTCTTGCATCTGCTTCCGATACTTCGGAGAAGAAGGAAACTTTCTGCATGGTCCATTTCCTTGGCCATGTACTTACGACTGCTTCTGACAGGTCAGCTCCTCTTGTTGTACTTGTTACACAGATTATGATAAATTTAGGGTTCCAGTCCGCTAGTCCATTAATTCAAACAAGGTCTTTTGAAAATTTTGCGATTTTCGAGACATGTGTCATGGACCATTGGGAACCTATAGCGAGAGATGATATTGAGCGTGATAACGTACCTCCTCCTCCTCCTTCACCACCCAACTGTTTTAATGAGGATACCATGCACCAAATCAGCACTCCCATGGAAGCTTTGAGACACATGAACTCGGGAATGCGTAACATGTTTGTCCACCGGGGATAAGTTTCAAAGCAGAATTACGCGTGATCGTCGGGGGCCATTTCAAACATGATGATGATGGCTAATCAAAGAACAATTTCAAGAACGGTGGTTAGGTCTTTGGCAACCATACAAGAACAATTATCTCAACTAAGAGTTCGCGATTTCGCCGTTATTATCGGAACCCTAGTTCATCATCATAACCCCCGAGGATTCACGGTGTGACTTTGTTCCTCTTAGTCTAAAAAATGACTCGTCATTTATTTCCCTTATACACTGTATTTTTATTTTTCTAGTGATGAAAAACGATATATAGTTTGATTTCTCATAATTTTGTATCTTCATCCGGTTTGAATGACAAATTATTTATGTTATGCGATTATTGTCATTCCTAAAATGGTAGCTTGTTCCTTGATGCACTGGGCCTACTCTCTAAACCCAACGGTCAATACCCAACAGGTTGATCCAAAATGTTAGATACCCAACGGTCAGATTTTCCATTATAAATCCAACTCTCCTCTTCAACCTTCACTCATCCCCTTCTCTCACTCTCCTCAAATTCATCTTCACAAATTCTCATTTTCTTCAACATAATGAATCCAATCGAGCGATTGGAAATGGAGCAACGCGAATGGGCTATCACATTATTTGTAATATCAGTGTTTATCATTGGTCTACTATCGCTCATGCATAACATGCTCTAGAATATCTAGATCTATGTAACTGACATCTCCCTTTCCCTATGTCATTTTGTATATTAGTATGGTGTGTTAAATAATTCTCACACATTTGTACGGTCTACGTATTAAATGGAGAAGTTCTTTTTTTTTTAAAAATTTGTGTGTATTAGTTGTATTTTTTTTCTTTAAAAAAAAAAAAAAAAAAAAAAAAAAAACCCATCAAAACCATAACAAAGAAGAAAATTCTATAACTCACCAAAATAATTCAATCTGAACTTATTATTTTCAGAATATCACACACGCTACACGATACGCCTAAAAACCATTGAGCACGCTGCTCGATTATTCTTTTCATCTTCCATTATTGAGGTATGATCAACAATTCAGAAATTACTTGTCGGTCTAACAACACTGTGAAACCTTCATCCGTATTTTCTAACAATGAAACAGCTCATTAATTGTTTTTAGAAATCTGACATGAAAAGACTTACTATGGATACCCATATTTGTTGTTCATAAAGGTATGTGTCACAACAACATATGAGTCACTTGTGTTTTCACCTATTAATTCCGGATTTAACTAAACTTGGAATCCTGATTGGTACAGACTAATAGATTGGCTATAAATCTTTTCTTTTCAGCCATTCTCATTTCAAGCATTCTTCACTATCCTTCCCTCCGTAATACTTCCAAATGGATCACCCAAGAAAAATAATGCCTGAGAAAGACTACCTGAAAATGTTTGATGATGGCCGGTTTTCTCCTTATTTTGACACAGAAATTGTACGTCGAGGATGGATGCCTCTTTTATATCATTCAGCAGCTGGTTATTCCCGAGAATTGGTTTTGATGTTCTACCAATTTAGCGGTCCTGAAAATGGAAAATTCTACTTCAATGCTTATGGACAACGATTTGAATTGACTAGGGAAATTATCTCCAACATACTTCAAATTCCAATAAATACACAAGAGTTCCTTTTTCTAGAGTCAACATTTGATTTTGTCAAAACTTTACTACGAGCTACCGTATCTCGTGGCGAAGTCGGAAATAGACATCACTTTGTTCTTCAACGCTCTTTGAAACAGAATCAATGAGTTGTGCTCCACTAGTTGGGACACAATGTGGTAGGTACATCACACCAATCAGAAGTCACAAAGCCTCAACTTCATCTACTTTGGATTTTGAAGACTCAAAGGGATGATTTTTGTCTAATCTAACACCTCTGGAACGCGATCACCAGTAAAACGAGAAGGTTAGCACCTCTACCTACTTTAGTCACGAAAATTATGATGCGTTGGGTCGGTTATCCAATAATTTCTCCAGAGACACCCCTTCAAAGAGCAAATATTAGTGCACTCCACATAGACTACTCCGTTGGTTATTGGACTCCTGATACTCTGACAGATGAACAGAATGACCCAAGCTTAAACTCTGAACATTTCTTTGATGAACATGCCATGCTAAACATTTTTAATCCCATGGAAGGCATTCAATTTCTTCATCAAGGCATGCGGGAACTACACTCTCGTCAGGAAATAATCATTAAAACTCTTAAGGATTTCCAAGAACGTCAAGCAATGCATGATGTTGAACAGGAAGAAATCTTGAAAAATCATTATTAGTCCTTGCAAAATCACGCTCTCCTAATGGAGAATCAAACTATACTCTCTGGCAGCCAAGGGGACATTCAGATGCAGCTCAGCCAACAAATTGAGGAACTAAATGGTGTGGTGCACGATTTGCGTCTCCAGAATCATCATAATAATCCATGATTTTCTTATTGAATAAAAATCAAATAATAATACTAAATCAATAAATAAATAATCGAATATATCATTACATTTTTCGTCATATTATGAATTTTGTTGTTATCTTTGTGTCTTCTTTTGTAAGAAATGCGTACTAGAATTGTCCTAATTCACGTTATGACAAGAACAATTTTAACATGTGATTTTCAATGTCATTACAGGAGGGTCTATTTTCTTCCATACACATTTATCCATCCAGTTTGCCTTTATCCTGACCCATTTCTTTACTTCATCTAACATGGCATCTTCATCAAACATTGCATCTTTGATAAGCACCCAAAAGTGTATTATGAAACCCCATTGAGACATATAAATTTGGTTAACTATGTGTTTAATAATCATGAAATAAATATGTTTTCATACTTTTGCAGGTATTCGCAGTAGACATGGAAATATGGTTTAAACCCGCGATAAAGCACAAGGAATCGACATATATATGAAATCTTCCAAATCCGCATTTAAGCATCAAACTTCCGAAGCTCCTACCTCTGGAACCAGGACTCCAAATGCGACAAGTGAGCTGCTCAGACAATCAGGGCGATGAACTCTACACATAGGCGGGAAGTTGTAAAATTGCCCAAATATCGGACCGCCACTAGACTGCACATAGGACCCACTATACGGGCCCGCAAGATTGGATGAGTCATAAATCATGGAGCATGTCAAGACAAAAATGACAAATGATTGGTGCAAAGTTGACACCTTGCATGTAATTAACTAGATTAGGTGTTAATAGTGAAAAAAAAGGCAAGGTGTCACTTTGTTTTAATGTGGTGGATAAAAATGGAGTAAAAGTGGTTTGATGTTTCACATGGGAGGAAATGAGATGTCTCTCAAATGAAGAAGAAAACAAAACAATGGGGAGACACTCCATTTACTCCCTTGACTTCTTTTCCTTACCTTGTATTATTTTAGTTCCTTAGTCATTCATATTATTTAGTTTTTTTGTTTGGTAAGAAAGCTTGTAATAGTTTTAATAGAGGAAACCTTGGTTTTCTTCTAGGAAATAAATAAAAAGCAAGTGAGTTTAGTTAGTTTTTCTTCTTCTTCTTTCTCTCTCTTTTGTTCTTCTAGCTTGTAATTCATCATCCCAAGGATCATGAGCTAACTTCTCTTTTGGGGAGTTAGTCCATCTTATGTGAGGGAGAATATTTATGGTTGGCTTGGTAGGTTGTTAGGAAGAACAACTAGACCTACATCCTATCCCAAAATGATAGTTGGTGTAGTGTCTAGTTAGGAATCAAAGTAATGAGCTTAGAGATAAGTCATTGCTTGGTTCCACTTGCTAGCATGTATGAACTCTTTAATGAGCCATACATGTTAGGGATCAAGTTTTCTTCCATTAGGGCTTGTCTATGAGTTTAGGAAGAATCAAATGAACCTTTTCAAATCAACAACTAAATGTTATTTTTACATGAGGAGGATTAGCTCTCCACCTTTTCTTTAGTAAATTGAATTTTGTATTAATTGCATGATTTCAAATCTTAATGTTTTTTCTTTAATATTTGTATAGGAAAAAAACCTAGCAGTAGTAGTAAAATTACTCACTAGTTCCCTAAGAGTAACAACCAATTTGTAGTTGTCCTAGACTTTAGGTTGGTTCGAATCCTTATTCCAACTTTATGAAACGAAGATCGTGAGTAAGGAACTTTGAGTTCGCTTTCGCATCAAATTAGAGAGTCAAATCTCTAACGTAGTAAAAAAAGCTAATATCAATCTTCATCAAACATAACACCTCCGAAACTCATTCCTGAGCAATCATTTCAGTTTATGATGGATTCCAATACTTATGGCCATCTCTTTCGTGACTACATCACTAACATTGGGTGGTCTTCCCTAGTTCTTCAACCTGACCAAACTTATTCACCAAGTTTGGCTACATACTTTTATGCTAATATGGAAGACACACCAGCATTCGACCATGTGCATGGCGTTTTTTTAGACGGGTTCACAATCATAGTTGGTGGCACACGTCATATTTTTTCTAAACAACAACTTGCCCTAACTTTGGATCTTCCCTATTACGATCCAGCAGAAGCATGGTATTACAACTTTCATAATTCTCATATGTCCTTTCATTGGCCAACTTTTCGCGCAGCATACGGTGATGGTCTTGAAATTAAACAAGTAGGAACTGAACCGATGCAATGGCGAGCCATCACCATTCCCTTAGCAAGCATGACCATGAACATGGGGACTGCGATGTTGTTTATACTCTTGAACATCATGGGAGATTGACATTTTTCTATGGCCAATGACACTGTTCAGGATCAGTATATACTATTGTCAGTAACTGCTTGTCGAATTATGAGGACACATTTCATGACTGGGTTAAGGTTGATTCTATGTGTCCGGCAAACAAAATCATTCGTTCATTAAGGTTTCGGCAATGGAGACGTCCTGCTAGGTACCTGAGGCATGTTCGTTGTTACACGAACGACGAAAAATTATTGGCACATTTGAACAACTCCGGAGAACAACGATGGGCAGAAATTTGGCAGCAAATTATCTTTTGGCGTGATGCTAAGGAAATACATTTCATTCAAGAAGACGCTTGGCACCAGCCAAGTCCTACCGGATGGTGACTTTGTAGGACATTGTACATATCTCTAGCTATAAATAGTTATGTTTCATGTGCTATTGTTTTTGTTGTTTCTTCCTAATAATATATTATGTTCTCCAACCTTTCTGTTTTAGCAATCTAACTCTAATTTTGCTCACGGTTCTCAGGTAATTTCTTTCTTAATCTATTGATACTTCGAGGACTAAGCATCATTCTGTTTGGGGGTGCTTTAAACCTGTAGCAAAAATTAGGCAAATTGTAGCATGTATATAGTTTTTATTTTCTTGTTAATAGTTGTACTTAGTGACAAAGTCTTGTTTCCTTTTCAATGATGAAAATTGTCTAGAAATCTCACATTAGTATCCGAATTAGGATTGTTTTTAAGAAACTTAAGATAATACGTATGCAATAGTTTCTGGAAACCGTGGTTAGTTACTTAACCGATCAATCCTGTGAAAATCTAACCAAAAAGCCTCGATATGTGTGATATGTGAGTAATGACATAGAGGAGTAGTTTTTCCGAATAGAGAAAATCACTCATCTACTTACTTGATCACCATCCGAACCCTAGGCAAGAATTTAGGCCATCTTTGGATCGACATAGCCAAAAATTCATACCTGTTAAAAATTTTACCACTTGTCAATCTACTGAACCTTTCATTTTCACCAAAAATCCCTTACCTGTCTAGTAACCCTAAATAAATTAAACCTACCCAAATGGGGAGTATGAGAAATAGAATGAAATGTAGAAAAATAAAGAGAAAGAGTTGTCCCAAATAAAAGTCAGTTACTTACTAAAAAAAAAAAAAAAAAAGTCATCATCAGTATCCAGAGGCTTAAGAGCAAGGTTGGGAAACTCAATTAGAAACAAGAAAGAAAACAAGGATTTCTCCAGTTTAAATATCTTGAAGACCCTATTCTCTCATACTCGTCAATTTTGATTATCCATTTTCATTTTCTTCTACACCATCACCTAAGCCCCACAATACCTAATAAAGACCTCTAGCTCAATTAGGAGTAGGAAGGTGTGATAATAAGTAGTAGGCGTGATTGATCGACCTCGGCCTCCTCATTTGTCATTGAGTATGTGAGGAAATGTGTGCCCACCGCACACCGGAGTTAGCAAAACCTAAGTGGAAAAATTATGAGCGAATTTGTGTTTCGACACACCTGTGAGAACCCATTTAGGTACACTCTCCAAAAGGATCCGAAACGGCCCTCGCTTTGTACATTTCAATGAAGAGTTCATTTGTATGCATGATCATATGTAGATATTTTAATTATTGAATGCATATTAACTTGAGTTTCAAAGAAATCAATCCTCGTTCCCTGCTAAGGAGATATATGGATATCTGAGATTAATTTAGGAAACGAGTTTTTATCACTGAGTCATTGTAGTATAAATGAACTTTGTGAGTATCTTCTCAGGAAAACTCTCACGAGGCTATAACTCGTCCACTAGGGAATTCCTAGTGGTTTAAGGCCTTGTTGCATATGGTCAATGCAACCGCACAATGCGAAACGAGAAGTAGTTAGGACTACACATTTTTGGCCACTTATCTGTTTTAGTGTCTCTTCTTTGCTTGAGGACAAGCAGAGTGCTGTTTGGGGGTAGTGTGATAAGCATCCAAAACTGTAATATTAAACCCCATTGAGACATATAAATTTGGTTAATGTATATATACATACAAATGGAACTGTTTTGCATGGTTATATATATATATATATCTAAGTCACATGTTTAGCATATATATTACCGAATGAGTGATAATTTGCATGTTAGCATCTATAACTTAGGAGTTATACATAGTAATTAGGATGTGTTTTGGTATTTTGGCCATAACTTTGGCTACGGTTCTCTGAATCACGCGTGTGAGCTTAATTCGGAAAGATCTCGACGGCGCGCACGATGGCTCCACCGAGCAAAAGCTCGGTGCTCGGCGGTGGAGGTCATTTTCGAGGTCAAAATCAACTGTTTTCCCCTCCAAAATCATCATTTTAGAAAATGGTGTTGTTTAATAAGTCGATTTTGTCAAGAAAGAGGAGAACATTCCAACGATGGTTAAAATTTGAGTTGGGTAAGTTGTTTCTAAACCCTACGGGGTAAAGCTGCTCTCTATATGACACTCGCAATCTCAATGAGTATTGTCGAAATCGAATTATTATGCAATACAAGAGTCGTATTTTAGTTTATGTATAATACTTTGCATGTTTAGTTTTATCGTATTTATCTGCGTATATATACTATATTTGCATGCTAATGTATTTAGATACGTATGAGTGATTCAAATTTGCCTGTTACTGTTGATATACGTTTACGTAATATCGATTTACAAATTAGCGTACATATACGTATTACTGATGTATATTTGCTTGTACGTATGGAAGTATTTATCGATGACACAAGCTTGCCTATTCGTATAGCTATACGTATGAGTAGAGTATCTTCACATGCTACCGTACATAGTATTGTATGAGTAGATCGTATTTGCATGTTTGTATTTTAACCCTTGCATAAATCTTAAAATAATAATAATAATAATTATTATTATTATTATTATTAATTAAAAACAAATTAAATTAAAATTAATACCGCCTTTGCATAAATTTTAATTCCATAAATCTTAATCATATTTCAATGGTGTCTAGGAAACTTGAAAGATTGAGGTTACTTAATTAGAACCGTGCTTGCACGGAAAGCCTCCCTCATATCTCTCTTGTGACTTTCCATTCATTTGGTTTATGCACACGTATTTCTAGCTTCATCGCTTTCGTTAGCGGCAGAAAGGCAGCATATGTTCTTCAACTCTAATGCTTAAGATAATAATAAAATTCGAGTCTTACTAAATTCCTTCTGTAAGTTAGATCTAATTTTATGCTTGCATGAGATTAAGGTCTGGTTTCACTAAAGAAATTGAACATACCTATCGTCAAAAAATACGATAAGACATTGCGTAAGTTCTCACCTAAATTGTTCTTCTTCTGCTAATTACCTTCATCACGATCCTTCGTCGCCATCAACTTCTGTCATTATGGCCGACGATCCTCCACCAGCTGAGAAGCCCCTCTTGGACTTCTATACTGTATTACAGGAAGGACCTTCTTCCTGCATCAAACTTGAGGACATTGTCGGTGATTTTCGTATCTAACCAAACATTTTCAGTTTGTTACCTATATATCATGGTTTGGAGCACGAAAAACCTTACAATCATCTTCGTAAGCTTCAACAAGTGGCAACAACATTTCACCATCCAGCAGTCTCTAAGGAACAACTTTTTTGCTTCGATCGCTTCCATTCACTTTAGCGGAAAAAGCGTCAATTTGGCTAGCGGGACAACCGCCATCCGTAGACACATGGAATAAACTAGTTCAAGCTTTCATGCTTCAGCTTTTACACTTAAAAAAAACAACCGAAATGCTTCAGAAAATTCAATTCTTTCATCAAAATCCTCATGAATCCTTTTACGTAAGCATGGAGTCGCTTTTATCGATCTTCTATTAGAATGTCCTCATCACCAACCGGACAAAGTCGTCCTTGTTCGCTCATTCTTTAATGGTCTTTTGATCATCAAAAAGAAGCTCTTGATATAATGAACGGCGGTTGCTTCATGGACAAAGGAGCTACCGGCTTATACTTTTCTTGAAAAACAAGCGAAAAAAGGTACATACCGGGTAACACCGAAGTCGCCTAGGTCATCAAAGGACAATGTTACAAAGGCCACATCTATTTTGAGGAGGTAAAACCCGATCCCGAAATAAAAATTTGATAGAATCCCTAACTAAAAAGTAGATGCCCTTGCGCTTCAAGTAAACGATCAACTACCAAAACCGGTCATAAATGTTGACACCGCCCCATGTGTCCTTTGTCTTAGTCCCGACCATCCCGATGCATATTGTCCCTTGTTATATGCTTCCCCTACTCAACAATCGGAGGAGGCATGTGCATTCAACATTCCTATGCACCGTGGAGACAACATCCGAATTTTGCTTGGCCAAAATAACCAACAAATGGGGGCTCCTCCGTGTTTCGCTTAATCCACTGCTCGCCTACCAACAATTTTATTCCATACCGCCAAGGAAATAATCAACAATACCAACAAGGTCAATTTCAAAATAATTCCAATGCTAACTATCAAACCAACCGCAGCCTTGTTCCAAATCCTAATCCAGATCCCAACTATAATCAACAACTTCTCAAAGAATAATCGTGAACTACTACCTTGCTGCCTAACTCCGCTGAACCCGCTTTGGATAGACAAACAAGACTTTCTTAGCTTACATGAACCAACAAATAAAATTTTAACATCTATCCAACAATCACTTCAACAATTGGCCTTGAGAAAAGAGTCGAAGAAAGGCGTGTTTCTGACAAGCAGCCAAAACCCTAAACCAAAAACATAGCCTTTGAACTTACTAATGCATTCTCGGTACAAGCACCTCCAATCAAGGTGAGGTGCATGCAATCACTACTCTACGATCCGAAAAAATGGTAGATAATCAAATACGTATGCCGATGATCAACCAAAGGAATCAAGGTTCCAATGAACCTAGTTCTAATAATGAACCTACGCACGATTCACCGTTCAAATAAAGTCAACATCTCGTAATTTAGGAAATAAGCAAGAAGACCCTTTTCCAAATTCACCTAAGGCACCGCTTTCCTCGCACGCGCTTTGGCAAAGAATAAACCCGATGAGAATTTTGCTGAAATTCGAGAGACTTTTAAAAATTTGACGATTAACTTGCCTTTTCTCGATGCCTTAAAACTATTACCAAAACATGCAAAATTTCTGAAAGATATGTGTACCACAAAAAGGAGAACTAATGTTCCTCAACAAGCGTTCCTCACCGAACAGTTTCCATCCATCACAGAACACAAAGGTATAGTCAAATACAAAGACCCTGGTAGACCAACGGTTCCATGCACCTTAGGTGACAAATATACGGCTACTGTGCTACTAGACCTAGGAGCTAATGTGAACTTACTTCCATATTAATTATTTAAACAACTAGGTCTTCATGAGCTCAAACCTACCACCATGACTCTACAATTAGCCGATCGTTCCATAAAGTATCCAAAAGGAATTGTGGAAAACGTCCTCGTAAAAGTCCAAGACTTCTTCTATCCTGTAGACTTTGTTATTTTGGATACAAAAGTTGCATATGATTCCATTCCTATCATCTTAGGATGTCCGTTCCTAGCAACTGCTAATGCTCTTATTAATTGTAGGGATGGTTCAATGACCATGTCCTTCGAAAATCTATCGGTAGAGGTAAATGTGTTCAAGTTGATGAAACAAATTCCAGAGCCTGATATTGATGGTGAGGTGAACGGGGTTGACAAAGATTCCGCAAAGAGTATTTAACAAACTCGCTTCCGTAAGATGAAGTGTACCAATTTCTTTCCTTTAGCTTAATCCGAAGTTTGAGAACAATGATTATACACAAGAAGTAAATGAGTTATTAGAGTCAATACCATTATTTGACCCTACGACCGATGTCCAAGAACTTGATGAACATCAATCTGCTTTCTTCGCATGGATGATGACTTTCCTCAAGAATCTTTAATACCCACTCCACCCACCCCCGATTTAAAACCTCTTCCTTCGAATTAAAATACGCATGCCTTTGATCCAAATGGTCGCCACCCGCTTATCATTTCTTCACAATTAACCGATGATCGTGAAGCTCGCTTAATTAATGTCATTCAACAACATTGTTCTCGCTATTGATGGTCCTTCACGACATTAAAGGCATTGCACCTATCGTGTGCACCCATCGTGATACACCTTTGAAGAAAATGCTAAGACGTCATGAACCGCAACGTCGCCTAAACCCTACCATGAAAGATGTGGTAATGAGATGAAGTTTTAAAATTACTCGATGCGGTATTATTTACCCTATCTCCGATAGTGTTTGGGTGAGTCCAATACACGCTTGTTCCCAAAAAATCTGGCATTACAGGTTGTTAAAAATGATAAAGATGAATGCATTTCCGCCATATTCCAGTTGAAATGGCTTAATATGCATCGACTATCACAAACTTAATGTCGCCACCGTAAGATCACTTTCCACTCCCATTCATCGATCGATGCTCGAACGCTTAATGGGTCATGCATATTATCGTTTTCTTGATGGTTATTCAGTTATTTTCAGATAGTCATAGACCCCGCCGATCAAGACAAGACCACGCTCACCTGTCCATTTGGTACATTTGCATATAAAACGAATGCCTTTCGCCTTTTGCAATGCACCGTACTTTCCAACGCTGCATGCTTCACATTTTCAAAGATATGGTTGAACGCTTTATGGAAGTGTTCATGGACGACTTCTCCATATATGGAGATTCTTTCTATAGTTGTCTATCAAATCTTGAAAAAGTCTTTACACGCCAGTGAAGAGAAAACCTTGTTCTTAATTGGGAAAAATGTCATTTCATGGTTACAAAAGGAATAGTTTTAGGACATATCGCTTCAAAGGACTAATCGAAGTCGACAAAGCCAAGATAGAAAAAAAATTTCTTCACTTCCTATACCAAAATCAGTTTGAGACATTCGCAAGATTTTTAGGACACGCAGGTTTCTATAGAGATTTATTCAAGATTTCTCAAAGGTTGCTCGACCTTTAACCAATCTCCTTCTTAAAGATGCCGCTTTTTATTTCAGTTTCAATTGCAAACAAGCCTTTGAAATTTTAAAACCGCATTAACTACCGCCCCCCATAATTCAACCACCGATTGGTCTAAACCTTTTGAATTAATGTGTGATGCGAAATTACTATGCTATTGAGTCGTACTTCAGGGCAACGGAGAAGATAAGCCAGTTGTCATTTACTATGCGAGTAAAACCCTTTAATGAAGCACAACGTAACTATACCACCACCGAAAGAGTTTCTCCGCCAGATATGCTTTGGATAAGTTTCGTCTTACCTAGTGGGTTCTCCAACTATTGTCTACATCGACCATGCGACACTTCGCTATCTATTAGCTTAAAAGATGCAAAACAAAGGTTGATCCGATGGATTCTCCTTTTTGCAAGAGTTTACTCCAGAAATTAGAGATAAAAAGGTTGCAAAATGTGGTTGCAAACCATTTATCACGACTTTTGTCGCTGATGTTGATACTAATACCGAACCTATCCGCGATTCTTTTCCGATGAACACTTGTACTCTATTTTTCGCCTCCTTGGTATGCCGACATAGTAAATTACTTAGTTACCGAAGAAGTCCCTTCATCTTGGTCTCAGAATGACCGGAAAAAGTTCTTATCCACTCAGAAAATTTTATTTCGATGATCCCTACCTCTTCAAGTATTGTTCCAACCAACTAATCCGGCCACCAGATCCCCCGATTGGGAACACAATGATGTGTTATCCTTCTGTCATGAACAATCTTGTGGTGGTCATTTTAGTAGTAAGAAAACTGCGCCATGGTCTTACAATGTGGATTCTATTGGCCAACACCGCTTTAAAGATGCACATGAACATTGCAAAGCATGCAATCGCCGCCAAAGCCTAGACGATTACTCAACGCAATATGATGCCCTTTAAATCCCATTTTAATTGTGGAAATCTTTGATGTATGGGGCATCGACTTCATGGGTCCATTTCCAAATTCACATGGCTTCCTATACATACTAGCAAAGCAGCTTGACTACGTGTCAAAATGGATTGAGGCATTGGCATGTCGTGCTAATGATCATAAAACGGTCGTTTTGTTCGAAAAAGAAAATATTTTCTCTCGATTTGGTGTTCCAAAAGCTATAATTAGTGATGGGAGAAAACATTTCAAATAAAAATTTTGAATCATTAGTAAAGAAATATGGAGTCACGCACAAAGTGGCAACTCCGTATCATCCTCAAACCAGTGGTCAAGTAGAAGTCTCTAATAGAGAGAACAAATCTATTTTGAAAAAAACTGTCAATCCATCTAGAAAAGACTGGTCTCTAAGATTATCTAATGCCTTGTGGGCATACGTAATGCCTTTTAAGACACCATAGGGATGTCTCCTTATCGCCTTCGCTTTTGGAAAACCTTGTCATCTGCCGGCCGTGAACTTGAGCACCGCGGCTCTATGGGCCATCAAAAGCCTCAATTATAATACTAACGCGCAGCGCCAAGAGAAAATTGCGCTTAAATGAGCTTGAGGAAATTCGAGTGATGCCTATGATCTCTCAAATCCTATAAAGCCAACATGAAAAGAGTGCATGACAAACACATATTGAGAAAAAGAATTCAAAGTGGGTCAAAAAGTTTTTGTTGTAAATCAAGATTACACATTTTTCGTGAAAATTAAAGACTCTATGGTCCGGTCCTTTCACGCTCTTTGTCACCCCTTATGGGGCTATTTCTTTGAAAACGAAATGATGACAAATAATTTCAAGTAAATGGCCAACGCTTTAAACATTATCAAGAGTTGCGCTCTCCGTGATGTCGAAGAGACTCTTCTCAATGACCAAATCTACATAGACTAATAGATTCGATGGTGTACTTCTTTCCATGAGTTTAAACAGAGAAAGTACGCCATTTGGGTAGCCGGGCCCCTCTTTTTTTTCTTTCTTTAAATCCCTAGAGTGTGTGGTTGCAAGCCCGAACCATAGTCCACAAAACTCTACTTCGTGAACCGAAAGTATAAATGTCTTCCGATAATCGAAAGCAAACGTGCCTCCCGGAAAACAATGGGTACCAAAAATTTCAACTCCTTCTTTCTCCTCCCTTTTCTATTCTCTTCCTCGCTAACTCCAACTCATCATTTGGTCCAAATCTCACCCATCTCGAATAGGTAATGGTCGTAGTACTTTTTGCTCGAAGCTTAATGGGCTAAAAGGATGGGGTGGTGTATGAATTGTCAAACTTCTTTCTCGTCCGTCTCTGATCTTCTATCCGAGATGAGCCGGTATAAGGTATATTATT
Source organism: Coptis chinensis (assembly GCF_015680905.1). Taxonomy (NCBI): domain Eukaryota; kingdom Viridiplantae; phylum Streptophyta; class Magnoliopsida; order Ranunculales; family Ranunculaceae; genus Coptis; species Coptis chinensis. The sequence continues at coordinate 75,692,944 of NC_141463.1, read as the reverse complement.
GTCCGACACCACCAAAGAAGATAAACTTCGCCGTCGTCCCGTTGTTCCCATTGTGTGGATTCCTCTTGAGGATCTGACGTTAAAAGACTCACATTCGTCTTAAGGATCTGACGTTAAAAAACTCACATTCGTCTTGAGGATCTGACGTTAAAAGACTCACATTCGTCGTGAGGATCTGACGTTAAAAGACTCAACATGTATATACTCGTTTTTTCCTTAGCACCAAGCATGGTGCCCAAAGAAAGTCGTGATATGCAACATTGGACATTTCCTAGTTCGTGCGGGCAATGGATTCCACTAGGCCAACCCCGTTGGGTTTTCTATGTGATTGTATCAAGGGGCGGTTTGAGGCTATATCATATGTACTAAGGGTAATATTATTACTAGACCATTGCACATAGGTCAGGGATGGTACCGTCCTGAACCCTAGGCCCCTATAACATAAAGGTTAAGCCACCACAGGATTGGGTTCGCCCCCGAGTTTCCATGAAAGTTGCCTCGAAAGTTAAGTTGTTGTGATGTGTTGTTTTCTTTGGATTTCGGTGTTGTTGACACGCGCCTTTCGCCTTGTACATTTGTATATAAAAGTGTAAATAAATAAAAAACCAAAAAAAAAAAAAAAAAATTGAGTTTGAATGTGATTATGTCATATTCCAGTGGATGGAATTTTTAATGTCGATCGCTTTGATATCTCATTGGTTCAATTTGAGTTAAAACGAATCGAAATTCCAAGTTTGAAATTTCAAACAATTCGACATAAAGGGAATTTCTGGAAATCATTTGGGCTTGGGCAAAAATATTGGACCTAACCCAAAATCACTGACCCGCTACAAAACCCACACGCTGGGTAACCACGCCCACACACCTCTCATTTCTTCCCCTCAAAATCCGGATCTTGGTCTCCCCACACAACCCTCGCAAGACGCTGACTCGTCGATGTGAATTCAACCCGCAACGCGACGCTGGCCAAACTCCACCAAATTGAAAATCCTTCCTCCAAAGACCATCTCCTCCACCAATCCTAGCTATTTCAACCCTTAAAATATCATCTGCATTGCGCTTATGGCAAAGACGGGCGGAGAATCACAGTTGAGAGGAATTTCGAAAACCTCTATAATTCCGGGATGTTTCACCCATTTTTCGATGAGGAAATTGCTAGTAGAGAGTGGGAATATCTATTGCACCGAATTTTAGCTCAGTACTCCGAAGATTTAGTGTTGAAATTTTACAACAATGGAGGTTTCCGGGGTGATGAATTTTGGATTACGGCGGATGGGTTGGAACGTGAACTCACACTGGAGTTAATATCGAATACAGCACAGATTCCGATAAACTCTGATAGTCCCACCCTGTTATTGTCAGAGTATCCGACTACGAGGGATTTGATGTTTGACATGCTTCTCGAGGGAGAGTATAATGATGGCTTGAACTGCGTGTACCAAAGACTCGCCGCATTTATCTAAACCAACTAGCCGCCACTCGATGGGTCGGCTTGCAACGCCATTGAACTTCAAAGACGCCCGACATGAACAAGACATTCTTGCACCTCTTTGTGGATCCTCCGTGAGAAGAAGCACACTTTCTCAGATGGTCCATTTTCGGGCCATATTCTTACGACACTAAACAAACAGTCACTCCTCTTCTTGCAGTACTTGTTACTTAGCTTATGCTTAATTTAGGGTTCCAGTTAAGCTACTTTTTCATTCCAACAAGGTCTTTCAAGAATTTCGAATTTTCGAGACTTGTGTTCGACCACCGACCTAGTAGCTAGAGATGACATTGAGCGTGATAACGTACCTCCTCCTCCCCCTTCACCACCCGACTGTTTTAATGAGGCTACCATGCACCGAATCAACACTCCCATGGAAGCCTTGAGATACATGAACACTAGTATGCGCAGGATGTTTCTTCGTCAGGAAGAGATGATTATTTCCCAAAATGACTTCTAGCAAGAAATGCGCAATCGCCAAGGCCGTTTCCAGAGAATGATGTTGGCAAATCAGCTGCAATTCCAAGATAAATTGCTACAGTCTATAGGCCACATTCCAGACTAGTTAGCTCAGCCTGTGGTTCGTCGTCGGTCATTTTACGACGTAAAACCTGGTTCATCTTCTGCTAACCCGGAGGATTCCCAGTAGCTGTTTATTTCCCTTATGCATTGCATTTTTAGTTTTCTTGTGATAAAAATATTATATATCGGTTGATTTCTCATAATTTTGTATCTCCAGACGTTTTAAATGAGAAATTATTTATGTTATGCAATTATTGTAATTCCTACTATATTAGTTGTCCCTTGATGCATTGAGCCTACTCTCAAAGCCCAACGGTCAGAACCAAACGGACTGATTCCAACGGTCAGATGCCCAACAGTCAGAAATCAAGTTATAAATACAACTCTCCTTTTCCACTTTCACTCATTCCCTTCTCTCCCTCTTCACAAATTCTTTTTCACAAAGTCTCAATTTCTTGAACATAATGAATCAAATAGAGCGATGGGAAAAGGAGCAACGCGAATGGGCTATCACAGTATTCGTGATAACAGTGTTTATCATTATTCTCCTGTCACTCATGCATAACATGATCAAGAACATCTAGATCTATGTAACCATCTCTTTTTCTGATTTTCATTTTGTATATTAGTATGGTATGTTAAATAATTCTCACACATTTGTATGCGGTTACGATTAAATGGAGAAGTTCCAGATTAAATCTTTGTGTATATTAGTTGTCTTTTTCCTCTCTAAAAAAAAATAAAATGATAATAATAATAAAAAAATAAATAAGTAATAAATAAACAAACCATAACAAAGAAAGGCCATCCAAAACTCACCAAAATAATTAATGGATACACATGGTGTTCGAGAGAAAATCGCAAGACGCTACAAGGTACGATAACACTTGTCACACATGCACTCGATTATTCTATCCATATTCTATTACCGAAGTTATGATCATCATTTCTGAAATTACGTGTAAGTCTAACTACCCCTGTGAAACTTTCCTCCGTATTTTCTAACATTTAACCATCTCATTAATTGTATTTGGATATCCGACATGACATGACTTTACATCGTGGATCCCCTTTGATGTCGTTCATAATCACATGGGTCATTAACTACACTTGGAATCCAGATGGGTACAGACTCATAGATTGGCTATAAATCTCTTCTTTTTCAGCCATTCTTATTCAAACAATTTTCACTATCCTTCCCTCAAGAATACTACCAATGGATCAACCAAGAAAAATAATGGCAGAGAAAGACTACCAAAACTTTCAAGATGGCCGTTTTTCCTTTATTTTGACACCGAAATTATATCGTCCACGGATGGACGCCTCTTCTATATCATTCAAAGAGTCGGTTATTCCCGAGAATTGGTTTTAATGTTCTACCAATTTAGCGGATCTGAAAATGGAAAATTCTACTTCAATGCCTATGGACAACGCTTGGAATTGACTAAGAAAATGATCTCCGACATACTTCAAATCCCAAAGGAATACCAAGGGTCCCTTTTTCAAGAGTCATCATTTGATTTCGCCAAAACTTTACTACGAGCTACCGTATCTCATGACGAAAGTCGAAATACACATCACATTGTTCTTCAACGCTCTTTGAAACAGAATCAACGTGTTGTGCTCCAATCGGGTTGGGACACAATGTGGTAGGTACATCACACCAATCGAAGTCACAAAGCCTCAACTTCACCTACTTTGGATTTTGCGGACTCAAAGAGATGACTTTTGTCTAATCCAACACCTCGAACGTAATCACAAAGAAAACAAGAAGGTCAAGACTCTACCCACTTTAGTAACGCAGATTATGATGCGTTGGGGTTATCCAAGAATTTCTCCGAGACACCCTTCAAAGAGCACAAATAAAAGTACTCCAAACAGATTACTCCGTTGGTTTTTGGACTCCTGATACTCTGATAGAGGAATAGAACGACCCAAGCTCAAATTCTGACCATTTATTTGATGAAAATGCCATGCTGAACATTATTAATCCCATGGAAGGCATTAAACTTCTTCATCATGGTTTGAGGGAACTACACGCTCGTCAGAATATCATCATCACAACTCTTCAGGATTTCCAAGATTGTCAAGCAATGCATAATGTTGAACAAGAGGAGATCTTGGAAAATCATTCTCAGTCCTTGCAAAATCACGCTCTCCTAATAGAAAATCAAACTCAGACTCTCTCGCCCCAAGGAGACATTCAGATGCAACTCGGCCAACAAATGGAAGACCTAAACAGTCTGGTGCACGATATGCGTCTCCAAGATCAACATAACAATCCATAATTTTCCACTATTACTAAGTCCATAAATAAATACTCATATATGTTATTACATTTTTCGTTGTATTATGAATTTTGTCTTACTTTTGTGTCTTCTTTTGTATGAAATGCTTAATAGGATTGTCATCATTTCATTGCGTTGTGACTAATATAATTTAACATGTGCTTACAGAGAGGTCTATTCTCTTATCCATCCATCCAGTTTGCCTTTGTCGTTACCTATTTCTTTTTACTTCATCCACTATGGCGCCTTCATCAATTGCATCTTCATCAAACATGGTACCTCCCAAACTCATTCCCCGAAAGCAATCCTTTTCAGTCTATGATGGATTCCAATACCTATGGCCATCTCTTCCGTGACTACATTACAAACATCGGATGGTCTTCCCTAATTTTTCAACCCCGACCAAACTTATTCTCCGAAGTTTGGCTGCATACTTTTATGCTAATATGGAAGACACACCAGCTTTCAACCATGCGCATGGTTTCTACTTAGACGGGTTCACAATCCAAGTTGGTGACACACCTCATATCTTTTCTGAACAACAACTTGCACTAACTTTGGATCTTCCATATCACGATCATGTTGCATCATGACATTATATCTATCATAATTCTTACCGCGGTGCTTTCAAAGGCAAGCGCTTACGGAAACTTATGGTGATGGTCTTGAGATTAAACGAGAAGGAAATGGCCATGTGGCATGGCGTGACGTCACCATTCCCTTAGCAAGCATGACCATGAACATGGGGATTGCGATGTTATTTGTACTCTTGAACATTATGGGAGATTGACATTTTTCTACTGCCAATGAGGGTGCGCGTTATATTGATTCGCGCCCTAGCTCAAGGTCATATTACATTATTTAACGTCATAGGTTGTGTTATCTCCAACCTAAAACGAGCTCGCACTTTTCGTGATCGGGTATATACTCTTTACCGGCCACCGCTTGCGAATCATGAAGACACATTTCCCACAGTTTGCGGCTACTTTTCATGGATCGGGTCAAGGTAGATTTTATGTGCCCAGCAAACAGAATCATTCGTTCATTGAGGTTTAGGCAATGGAAGCGTCCCGCTCGGTACCTGAGGCATGTTCGTTGTTACTCGAAAGATGAAAATATGAAAACACATTTGAGGAAAGTCGAAAACGAAGAATGGGCAAAATTGGCGGCTATTATTATCTTTTGGTGCGATGCTAAGGAAATGCATTTCCTTCAAGAGGACGCCAGAACTTCACATCCTGCTGATGGTAAACTTGAGTTTTCCATTGTACATATATCTAGCTAAACCTTATGTTTGGTGTGCTATTGTTTTTCATGTTTCAGTATGCTATTGTTTTTATTTCGGTGGTGCTATGTTTAGTGTGCTATTGAACATTTTCTTGTTCTTTTCCAATAATATATTATGTTCTCCAACCTTTCGTTCCAAAGAATCTAGCCCTAATTTTGCTCACTGTTCTCGTGTACTTTCTCTCTTTAATTATTGATACTTCGAGGACTAAGCATCATTCTCGTTAGGGGTGCTTTAACCCTCAGAGCAAATATTAGGCAAATTGTAACCTCAGATATAGTTTTTATTTCATGTTAATAATTGTACTTAGTGACAAAGTCTTGTTTCCTTTTCAATGATGAAAATTGTCTAGAAATCTCACATTAGTATCTGAATTAGGATTTGATTTTTAAGAAACTTAAGATAATATGTATGCAATAGTTTAGACATCTTTTCATGAACATTCATGTACCGAGTATCATTGATTGTACATAGCAAGAAGTTTCGAACCAACGGTTAGTTACTTAAACTATAAATCCTGTGAGAATCTAACAAAAACCTTGACATGAGTGATTTGTGTGTGATGACACGAGGAGTAGTTTTCCTATTAGAGAAATTACGATCTACTTACTTGATCACCACCAACCCTAAAGGCGAGAATTTAGGCCATCTTTGGATCGACATAGCTAAAAATTCTTACCTGCTACAAATTTTACCGCTAGTCACTCCAATCGAACCTTTCATCAAACCTTTCACTTTCACCAAAAAATTTCTTACCCATCTATTAAACCAAATAAAAGAACCTACCTAAGTGATGAGTATGAAAATAGGATGAAATGTGGAAAGAATAAAGAGAAAGACTTGTCCCAAATAAAAGTCGGTTACTTGCTTCAGGAAAGAAAAATAGAATCATGTTCTTAAGCCATCTAAAAAAAAAAAAAAAAAAAATCCATTAGAGGCTTAAGAACAAGGTTGGAAAACTCAGGTAGAAGAAGGAAAGAAAACAAAGATTTCTCTAGTGTAAATATATGAAGACCCTATTATCTCATACTCGTAAATTTTAATTATCCATTTCCATTTTCTTGTACACTATCACCTAAGCCCCACAATACCTAATAAAGACCTCTAGCTCAATTAGGAGTAGGGTGGTGTGATAATAAGTAGTAGACGTGATTGATCGACATCGGCTCCTCTGACTGTCATTGAGATATGAGGAAATGTGTGCCCACTGCACACTGGAGTTAACAAAACCTGAGTGGAAAATTTTTGAGTGAAATTGTGTTTCGACACATACCTATGAGAACCCATTCAGGTACACTCTCCAAATGATTCAGAAACAACCCTGCTAGTACATTTCAATGAAAAGTTCACTGCATGCATAAACATATGTAGATGTTTTAATTATTGAATACATATTAACTTAAGTTTCAAAGAAATCAATCCTCGTTCCCTGCTAAGGAGATGTATGGATATCCGAGATTAATTTAGGAAACGAAGTTAAATCACAATCGAAGTCGTTGTAGTATATATGAAGTTTGTGAGTATCTTCTCGAAAACTCTCACGAGGTTATAACTCGTCCACTAGGGAATTCCTAGTGGTTTAAGGCCTTGTTGCACATGGTCAATGCAACCGCGACTCGCTAAACGAGACTTAGTTAGGACTACACGCTTTTTGCCACTTATCCGTTTTAGTGTCTCTTCTTTTGCTTGAGGACAAACAAAGTGTCTTTTTTGGGGTCAGGTGATAAGCACCCAAAAGTGTATTATGAAACCCCATTGAGACATATAAATTTGGTTAACTATGTGTTTAATAATCATGAAATAAATATGTTTTCATACTTTTTGCGTATTCGCAGTAGACATGGAAATATGGTTTAAACCCGCGATAAAAGCACGAGGAACGACATATATATGAAATCTTCCAAATCCGCACATAAGCATCAAACTTCCGAAGCTCCTACCTCGGAACCCGGGACTCCAAATGCGACAAGTGAGCTGCTTTCGGACAATCGTATGATGAACTCTACGATAGGTGGGAAGTTGTAAAATTGCCCAAATACCGGACCGCCACTGGACTGCACATAGGACCCACTATACGGGCCCGCAAGATTGGATGAGTCATAAATCATGGAGCATGTCAAGACAAAAATGACAAATTATTGGTGCAAAGTTGACACCTTGCATGTAATTAATTAGATTAGGTGTTAATAGTGAAAAAAAGGCAAGGTGTCACTTTGTTTTAATGTGGTGGATAAAAATGGAGTAAAAGTGGTTTGATGTTTCACATGGGAGGAAATGCGATGTCTCTCAAATGAAGAAGAAAACAAAACAATGGGGACACTCCATTTACTCCATTGACTTCTTTTCCTTACCTTGTATTATTTTAGTTCCTTAGTCATTCATATTATTTAGTTTTTTTGTTTGGTAAGAAAGCTTGTAATAGTTTTAATGGAGGAAACCTTGGTTTTCTTCTAGGAAATAAATAAAAAGCAAGTGAGTTTAGTTAGTTTTTCTTCTTCTTCTTTCTCTCTCTTTTGTTCTTCTATCTTGTAATTCATCATCCCAAGGATCATGAGCTAACTTCTCTTTTGGGGAGTTAATCCATCTTATGTGAGGGAGAATATTTGTGGTTGGCTTGGTAGGTTGTTAGGAAGAACAACTAGACCTACATCCTATCCCAAAATGATAGTTGGTGTAGTGTCCAGTTAGGAATCAAAGTAATGAGCTTAGAGATAAGTCATTGCTTGGTTCCACTTGCTAGCATGTATGAACTCTTTAATGAGCCATACATGTTAGGGATCAAGTTTTCTTCCATTAGGGCTTGTCTATGAGTTTAGGAAGAATCAAATGAACTTTTTCAAATCAACAACTAAATGTTATTTTCACATGAGGAGGATTAGCTATCCACCTTTTCTTTAGTAAATTGAATTTTGTATTAATTGCATGATTTCAAATCTTAATGTTTTTTCTTTAATATTTGTATAGGAAAAAAACCTAGCAGTAGTAAAACTTACTCACTAGTTCCCTAAGAGTAACAACCAATTTGTAGTTGTCCTAGACTTTAGGTTGGTTCAATCCTTATTCCAACTTTACTTAAACGAAGATCGTGAGTAAGGAACTTTGAGTTAAACTTTGCATCAAATTAGAGAGTCAAATCTATAACGTAGTAAAAAAAGCTAATATCAATCTTCATCAAACATAACACCTCCGAAACTCATTCCTGAGCAATCCTTTCAGTTTATGATGGATTCCAATACTTATGGCCATCTCTTTCGTGACTACATCACTAACATTGGGTGGTCTTCCCTAGTTCTTCAACCTGACCAAACTTATTCACCAAGTTTGGCTACATACTTTTATGCTAATATGGAAGACACACCATCATTCGACCATGTGCATGACATTTTTTTAGACGGGATCACAATCATAGTTGGTGGCACACGTCATATTTTTTCTAAATAGCAACTTGCCCTAACTTTGGATCTTCCCTATCACGATCCAGCAGAAGCATGGTATTACAACTTTCATAATTCTCATATGTCCTTTCATTGGCCAACTTTTCGCGCAGCATACGGTGATGGTCTTGAAATTAAACAAGTAGGAACTGAACCGATGCAATGGCGAGCCATCACCATTCCCTTAGCAAGTATGACCATGAACATAGGGACTGCGATGTTCTTTATACTCCTGAACATCATGGGAGATTGGCATTTTTCTATGGCCAATGACACTGTTCAGGATCAGTATATACTATTGTCAGTAACTGCTTGTCGAATTATGAGGACACATTTCCCGCAGTTTTCAGCTACATTTCATGACTGGGTTAAGGTTGATTCTATGTGTCTGGCAAACAAAATCATTCGTTCATTAAGGTTTCGGCAATGGAGACGTCCTGCTAGGTACCTGAGGCATGTTCGTTGTTACACGAACGACGAAAAATTATTGGCACATTTGAACAACTCCGGAGAACAACGATGGGCAGAAATTTGGCAGCAAATTATCTTTTGGCGTGATGCTAAGGAAATACATTTCATTCAAGAAGACGCCAGACCAGCAAGTCCTACTGGATGGTGACTTTGTAGGACATTGTACATATCTCTAGCTATAAATAGTTATGTTTCATGTGCTATTGTTTTTTGTTGTTTCTTCCTGAATAATATATTATGTTCTCCAACCTTTCTTTTTAGCAATCTAACTCTAATTTTGCTCACGGTTCTCAGGTAATTTCTTTCTTAATCTATTGATACTTCGAGGACTAAGCATCATTCTGTTTGGGGGTGCTTTAAACCTGTAGCAAAAATTAGGCAAATTGTAGCATGTATATAGTTTTTATTTTCTTGTTAATAGTTGTACTTAGTGACAAAGTCTTGTTTCCTTTTCAATGATGAAAATTGTCTAGAAATCTCACATTAGTATCCGAATTAGGATTGTTTTTAAGAAACTTAAGATAATACGTATACAATAGTTTATACATCTTTTCATGAACATTCATGTACTGAGTATCATCGATTGTACATAGCAGTAAGTTTCTGGAAACCGTGGTTAGTTACTTAACCGATCAATCCTGTGAAAATCTAACCAAAAAGCCTCGATATGTGTGATATGTGAGTAATGACATAGATGAGTAGTTTTTCCGAATAGAGAAAATCACGCGTCTACTTACTTGATCACCATCCGAACCCTAGGCAAGAATTTAGGCCATCTTTGGATCGACATAGCCAAAAATTCATACCTGTTAAAAATTTTACCACTAGTCAATCTACTGAACCTTTCATTTTCACCAAAAATCCCTTACCTGTCTAGTAACCCTAAATAAATTAAACCTACCCAAATGAGGAGTATGAGAAATAGAATGAAATGTAGAAAAATAAAGAGAAAGAGTTGTCCCAAATAAAAGTCAGTTACTTACTTCAAAAAAAAAAAAAAAAAAAAAGTTATCATCAGTATCTAGAGGCTTAAGAGCAAGGTTGGGAAACTCAATTAGAAACAAGAAAGAAAACAAGGATTTCTCCAGTTTAAATATCTTGAAGACCCTATTCTCTCATACTCGTCAATTTTGATTATCCATTTTCATTTTCTTCTACACCATCACCTAAGCCCCACAATACCTAATAAAGACCTCTAGCTCAATTAGGAGTAGGAAGGTGTGATAATAAGTAGTAGACGTGATTGATCGACCTCAGCTCCTCTGACTGTCATTGAGTATGTGAGGAAATGTGTGCCCACTGCACACTGGAGTTAGCAAAACCTAAGTGGAAAAATTATGAGCGAATTTGTGTTTCGACACACACCTGTGAGAACCCATTTAGGTACACTCTCCAAAGGATCCAGAAACGGCCCTGCTTGTACATTTCAATGAAGAGTTCACTGTATGTATGATCATATGTAGATATTTTAATTATTGAATGCATATTAACTTGAGTTTCAAAGAAATCAATCCTCGTTCCCTGCTAAGGAGATATATGGATATCCGAGATTAATTTAGGAAACGAGTTTTTATCACTGAGTCATTGTAGTATAAATGAGCTTTGTGAGTATCTTCTCAGGAAAACTCTCACGAGACTATAACTCATCCACTAGGGAATTCCTAGTGGTTTAAGGCCTTGTTGCATATGGTCAATGCAACCGTACTCTGAAACGAGAAGTAGTTAGGACTACACATTTTTGGCCACTTATCTGTTTTAGTGTCTCTTCTTTGCTTGAGGACAAACAGAGTGCTGTTTGGGGGTAGTGTGATAAGCATCCAAAACTGTAATATTAAACCCCATTGAGACATATAAATTTGGTTAATTATGTGTTTAATAATCATGAAATAAATATATTTTCGTACTTTTGCAGGTCTTCGCAGTAAACATGAAAATATTGGTTAAACCTGCGTTAAAGCACGGAGAACGATGTATATATGAATTCTTCTAAATCAGCCATGTGAAGCTAAACAAAGACGGATCAAAGTCGGGGACTCAAACATGACAGAATCGAGTCAGAATGGGACTATGTGAAGAAAAACATAAACTTTCGGAGCTCATATCTCGTTAACCTGGACTCCGATTTCGGCAAGTAAGCTGCCCGGATGATCAGTATGACTAGCTGTACCTTAGGCCAGAAATTGTATAAATCGACGTCCAGACCCACCAATGGACATAGCACATGGACCCACCTTTTGGGCCCACAAGAAGAGTGAGTCATCAATCATGGAGCATGTCAAGACAAAAGTGCCAAATTATTGGTTCAAAGTTGACACCTTGCATGTAATTAATAATATTAGGTGTTAATAGTAAAAAAAAAAAGCAAGGTGTCACTTTGTTTTAATGTGGTGGATAAAAGTGAATTAAATATGTGTGTATGTTTTCACGTGGGATGAGGGAGAGAATTCTAAAAGAAAGGAAAAAAAAACAAAACAAGGGGGTATGCACTCCATTTACTCCCTTGACTTCTTTTCCTTTATCATGCATTATTATTTTTTTAGTTCCGGAGGAAGTTCTTAGTTTAGTTTTAGTTTTGAGTTTTTATGAAAAAGCTTGTAATAGTTTTAATGGTGCGGTAGAAACTTCTGTGTTCTTGTTCTAAATAAAATCTAAACTTCTTAATGCAAGTGAGTTCTTGTATTCTTCTTCTTCTTCTTTCTCTTTCTCATATACATATCTATTTGCATCTTTCATTTTTATCCCTAGGATCATGAGCTAAAACCTTCCCTTTGTGGGGGGTTAATGATGCTCATGTGAGGGATAACCTTTGTGATGTGATTTTAGTATGTTGTTTAGGAAGAACAACTAGACCTACATCCTATCCCAAAATGGTAGTTGGTGTAGAGTCAACTAGTTAGGAATCAAGGTGATGATCTTAGAGATGAGTTATTGCTTTGGTTTTACATGCTAGTAATATGATCTTAGAGATGAGTCATAGTGTTAGGGATCAAGTTAATCTTTATTAGGACTTGTCTATGAGTTCTAGGAAGGTTACAATAGAGGTTATCTTCACATGAGGAAAACTAACTCTCCACACCTATTTAGAAGTAAATTTTTATCTTTGTTTTAGTTGCATGTTTACGTAACTTAAAGTTTTCAGTTTTTGCATTAAAAGAAACCAAGTAGTTAGTATCAATTCAACCATACTTTAAAACTTACTCACTAGTTTCCTAAAAGAGCAAAAACAAATTGTAAGTTGTCTTAGACTTAGGATGGTTCGAAATCCCTACTCAAAACTATGCACACGAATATCATGAGTAAGGCAAAAATCTTTGTATTCGCACTTTGTCAAATTAGAGAATCAAATCTCTAACATACGCAAAAGGTGAACATCACCTACTTCTTTTCTGCCTTCTTTCCAAACCCCCTCATCATCTTTAACTTTATCTATGTTATTTTTCCTACGCCTATAAATAGTAGATAGATGAAAAAACTTAGTGTTCCTTCCTCCCTCTTTAATCCAATGTTGACTAGACTTTTGTTTCCAGAAGACTTCTTCTTTTTCATACCAGTCAAATAACTGATTTTTTAAAACTTTTGCTTTTTCTAAATTTGAAGGGTTAAAAGGCCTTTATAAAACTCTATCCAACTCTTTCTGAGTCTTTTTTATATTATAAAAAATATTTCCAAAAACCTTTTTATTCCAGCTTTTTAGACTCTCAGCAGCACTTTTTAGCTTATTTATAACATTCCAGTCAGGAAGGTCATGAGAAACTGAGTTCGAAGCTTTGTCTATAATAGGTCTGCAAGACTCATCTTGCAGCCACATACTATAAAACCTAAAAGGTCTCTCAGCTTGTTCCTCATTAGCCTTCAGAGAGATCTTCATAGATAAATGATCAGACGTAGCATTAACCACATTAGTAACCATCATCTGGGGAAACTTATTTAACCAGTCAGAAGAAGCAAGAGCTCTATCTAACCTTTCAATAATATTATCAGCAAACCTTCTATTATTATTCCAAGTAAACTTAGGACCTCTATATCCCAAATCCATCAACCCCAGATCATTCATAACCGAATTGAAATCTTGCAAGCTTTTTGTGAAAACAGATCTACCTCCTATCTTTTCATCAAGAGATAAAATAGAATTGAAATCTCCAAACACCAGCCATGGACCAGGAATGTAGGGAGCCACTTCCCTTAACTCAGTCCAAAACCGGTGTCTCATACATGCATTAGGTTCCCCATACACAAAAGTGAAAAACCAAGGTTCATTGCTATGATAATTATTTAATTTACCTGATATTTGGTTAGCTGTTGCTCCCATCACTTCCAGGTCCACTCCCTCCTTCCACAAAAGAGCCAAACCACCTCTAGTTCCAGCAGCCGGTACACAAAAGACATTATCATACTTGATAACTTTCTCTAACATACTAACCCTACTAGCACTGACTTTAGTTTCTGATAAACATAAAATATCTGGTTGATGTTGTATCACCAGATCCTTTAGATTTTAAATTGCCGTGGAGGAACCCATTCCTCGACAGTTCCAGGCATGTATCATTTCTGATGAGGCAGCTGTTTGGGGACAGCCACCGCGAACCTTGGAGGAGGACCACACAGACCTCCATTGCTACTAGACTCACCACTAATACCATTAAACCTTATTTTTCCACCATAACCACTAGACTCTCCTTTTTTTTCCATAATACCTTTTTCCTTTCTTCTGTTTACAGAGATTGAAGTTTGGGCATCTTACCACTGTTGAATCATCAACTGCAAGAGGTTGGGGTTGAGAAATGCTTTCTTCAGACTTATACCCTACCCTCTCTTGACTGCCTTGTACCAGCTCCTTGGGTGCATTTCCCATTGAGACTTCATCATAGTAGTATTCATTGTACACCACCATATCTTGGCCCCCTCCTACTGATATATATATCCTCTTCTTCCTCCTCTGTTGTGTCATCTTCTTCTTCCTTTGATTGGTCCTCTTTATCCTCATCAGTGAAAGCATCTGAGGGGATCTCCTCTTCAGGAATGCTAGCTCTAGAGAACTGAGATGGGACACTAGAAACCCTAGAATGATCAGAATGAGATGGTTCATTTGATTCGGTCGAATCACTATAGATAGAGATTGTAGGAGCATTTTCCAGTATTAGTAAATTCCCCATCCCTCTTGCCCTCAAATCATCCGGTTCCAGCTTTTCCCTTTTTGATCTCTGCATTGCCAACCTTAAACTAATCCTTCCCCACCCATGATCTCCCATATCAACTGTCTTCCTTTCTTTTTCAACGAAACTAACCGATTTTCTTTTGTCTTCCTTTCTTTTTCAACGAAACTAACCGATTTTCTTTTCTTACCCACACCAACCTCTGCAGAAAACTTCCTACCACCTCCAGATAAACCCCTCCTTTTTCCTCCTCGATAAGCCAAAGATTTGTATCCTCTTCCACGTGTAGGTAGCCCAATAAACCGAAAACTTGGTATCTCTGCCCCAGCCTTGATCGAAGCACGCTTAGTCCCATCTGTTTCAATGTGTTCTAGTAGAGGAATAATTGCCTCGGAAAAATGAGAACAACTGTTATGCAGCGAGGCATTATTATTCCCTACCACTTTCCCTGTTCCCAAGCTAACAATCTCCAATTCTAGGTCTCCTCTTCCTACAGTGTTGCGACCCATTTCTTGCCAAGTCTCTGGCCTTTCAGAACCTGTGGGCCTACCTTAGGCCAGGCCCGTTCCTTTTGGTCCACATTCCTTACCCGTATCCATATCCACTTCCATACCCACCCAGCTCTCATCCGGTTTCCAAACCACCAAGGCCCCATGAGATGGTCCATGGTCGTGCGGTCCATCTGCTTGTCTGTTTTTTCTCTCCTGGGCTTGGGTATTCATCTCGGGCCCCATATCTTTATCCGAGTAATTTGGCCCCCCCAGTCCAGCTACAGTAACGGTCACTGACTCTGACTCTACCCTTGCAGAATTAGCCATTCTGTCCATCGTCCTTCCTGATTCTCTTTCCTTAGAAGCCATCTGCCTGTCTCCAGAGCTTGTTGCCACGTATGATTTACTTGGTGGTGTTGCTAGAAGTCCAACCCCATTCCAATTCCTCTTCGCTGGTGATCCTCAGTTCCTCGTTGGAATCTGGTCATATCTCGGTTTTTGTGGTGTACCAGAGAACATCACTGACATAGGGCAAAAACTAGCCACACCATTGTAGAACACATTTGCTCGCATCATGAAGGAAAAATTGTTCTTGACATCTCTTGGGGATCCACCAAACTTCCTCATATCCATACTATATTTTTCTCTTTGGTTATAGAAGTGAATATCATGCCCAATACATCCACAGAAATAACATAAAATATCCAGGTTCTCATACTTAAAAGTTACTGGGAAAATTTCTCCCAATTCTGTTCTGAGATCTAAACCTTTCAGCAGCCTTTCCTTGATATCAATCTCAACTCTGACCCTTTCCACCGGTTTTTTAAACTCCGACGAGCATAAAAGGTCCACATTTTTTACTTTGCCCAGGCTGAGTCCCACCCTTTTAACATTTTCTTCATTGATCTGATTACTTGGGATTCCATAGATTTGGACCCAAAAATCTACCATGTTGAATTTCCATTCTTCATCCACTAGCTGAGAAATTTTCCATTTTTTAACAGAGAAGATAAACCCCTGTACCATCCAAGGGACGTTTTTCCTGACATGATCATATTCTTCCGAGCTCTCAAAAAACAGTTTATATAACCCTTTTGATATAGCTTCTACCTTTGTACTACCTCTTGTTTGCCAGCAACGGTGCAGTTCCTCTGCCAAAGCTTGTATGGGTATTGATTTCCCCCAAAACAACTTACCCAGCAAAGTGGTCTGCCCCTCAGCACTAGTTTCTTCATTTTTGCAGCCAATATCTACCTCTCTTTTCCTTAGAGCAGAAAAGATTTTGCATTTCATCTTGCAGAACTTCAATTTTGGACTTTGATGAATCTCCTGGTTCCAACCTACTAGTTGAAACCCCTAACCTGAGTTCCATGTAAAACCTACCAGAAGGGGACTGATGGGAGAGGGGGGGATATGAAACTACGAAAGACTACAAAGAAGCTATATGGCACAACCAGAACCCAGAGTATTAAGACCCTCATAAAGAGGAGAGGGAAGATATATATAGATCAGTTATGCAAGGTAGAGGGGGCGGGGGGGATATGAAACTACGAAAGACTACAAAGAAGCTATATGGCACAACCAGAACCAGAGTATTAAGACCCTCAGAAAGGGGAGAGGGAAGATATAGATCAGTTATGCAAGGTAGAGGCAACTGCTTTCAGCCGCAGCAGAGCTTGTTTGTTGTATTTTATTCGAATGTTTTAGTTCGAAAATGTACTTGTGTATTGCAAAGTAACTATGCTAGTCTGCTAGGTAAGTGAGCAAAAACAAAATTCAATGCAATGCGAGTTACAATGTGGTTTTGATTTCTAAACTATCAACAACCGTCAAATGACACTTTATTTTCGTTAAAGTGTATAATTCAGACGTTGCTCTGTATTAAGTGCGATTGTTTTGTAATCTGAGATATTAGTTGAAGTGACAAAATTTGAGAAATACATCAGAGTGCTCGTGGGCTGTGTAAAATCCTAATGGCAGCCTATGTGTTTATTTTCTTTTTTAAAAGTTATACTTGTGTACATTGCACGAGGCCACCAGGCAACTCGTGACTTTGTCCCAGGTACAGCGTGGAGGTGATTGTAGTCACCTTACATTAGGAATCCTCGAAGGCATGTGTGTGGAATAAACCGCGCCAAGAGCCGAACGGCGCATAATATACCGCAAGCGCGAAAAGCCCCATGCGATGGGCAACTCGCAATCAGCTTCTTCAACCGATCCACACTTTGTTTCTGCAACCAGGTAAACTCACCACTCTCTTCAACTCACTTCTCTCTCCGTCTCTTTTAAGTTCTATCTATAACACTGTTCAATACACAGGTCATTCTCACAGAAAGAACTCGAAGATCTGAAAACACTATTCACCTCTCTTGCTGCTCAATCCAACAGCAACTCTAAATTCATCTCTCCTTCTGTTTTCCAGGTTCAATTTTTAAATCCCCATATATTTTTTTTAAAAAATATTAACCAATAGTTTCAATCTTAACTCGATAGATTTTAATGAATAGCGTCTAAATATTTGCAGACTTATTTTCGGGTTCATGGACCACTTGGTGATAGGCTGTTCGACTTGGTTACGAGGAAACGGAAAGACCAAAAACTCACCTTTGAAGATCTTGTGATAGCTAAAGTAAGTTTTTTATTCAGCGGTTTCGTGTTTTATATATGTGCATTATTTTATGTTTTGACTAATCCTATCACTGAAAGGATTCTTTACAAAGGCTTGCTGCAATTATGGTCGATATGAACTATATTAGTTAAGCCAACTTGTTTTTGGCTCATGTACTTTGATCACATCCATTTGTTGAACAAGGATAGGAGTTGATAAAGTTGCGTATTGAAAAACATGGTAGTTTATTGAGCAATTGGCTGCTCGTCTCAAACTTGTGTTAAATATACTAGCAACTGCAGGGCAGTGGGGTGTGAGTGTTGTCGATGATGGAGAAGAAAGACATTGATGATGAAAGGTGCTATTAAAAATAAATAAATAAAAAGAAGAACGAAAAATTGTTGTAATAAATCTGTATATTACCAAACAATAGTATAATAAGACAGTGGGAATTGAGGAGTGCTAATCTCTTCTTGCCTTCTTGGGGATTCAGAGAGATGCCAAAATACATTTAGCCTCCCCTCACCCAAACCAATAGTTCCCTCCGCTCACAGATAAGAGTTGTTATAGAAATTGATCTTGAATGGGTGGAAACAACTTGATAGAGGAAACTGATATAATTTGATACTAGATTTTGAACCCGGGCATATGCCCGAGATCTTTTAGGTATTTTGCGTATATAAATCTCAATATTCGAACATTATTTATGTACTAAAACACTATTAAGGTCAAATGTGTTCTATGCTCCAATGCGCACTCTATCAATCTATCACATGTGTTCTATGCACTCTAGGTAAGGCATCCATTTCCGGTTGTGGTTTTGGTCTAGCACTTTTTGATGGAAAAGATTTAAGTTATATGTCTCTTTCACGGAAGTCTCCTATGAGTATAAGCTACTAAACCCAGTGACCTACTACTAACATTACTAACAATTTGCTTCATCTGCACATTCCCTCTCCTCAAGTATCACTTTTATAATGTGTGATTCATGTAATGTCGGACTGAGTGGAACAATAACATGTTAAACAAAAATTAATGGAGAGAACATAGTGTTTAGACTATTTTTGAACATACAATATAATTTCTTTAATTGACTATTATTTTGTGTAAATTTAATTAAACAAACAAACTAATAATTGAAACAATGCAAATCTTCAATAATTATCGCTAATATTGATGAATTCTTCTTTGTCGTCGGTTATGCATTACCAGTGGTGAAGATAAATAAAAAAATTCTGAAGATTTAAGGTCAACAATTTCTGAGGATCCCAATAGACATTTACGCATACTCTCCCATGTAAAGGTTTATATCAAAAAGTTCCCAGCTCATAAACATTGCCTCTTAAAAAAAAATACAACCAATGGCTTCTGTGTTTGATGGACTATTCAGACTTCAGGGCCGGGAGGACCAACTGTTTGCCTATTCCCATGGTTGACCTCCAAGTTGGCTGGAGTTATTGTTTGAAGCTAAGGCAGCTCTAGTGCCTTGGAGTCCTTGTGCTTATTTGGAGAGTTAAGTTAGATGATTCTTGCTGCAACGAAGGGGGATAATATTGAGATCTCTTAGTGGGTTCAGGGGATCGGAAAAGCTAATTCTGTCCCAACTCTAAGCCATCATCTACGTCTAAGCTATAGCATTTGAGAATTTTTTAATAACTGTTCGTTCTGTTGATAGTAGATTATGTAAAATTTCTTAAGGAGTCCGAGGATTCAAGTTAAAATTCTACTGTTACACAATTATCTCTTAACAAAAACCTCATTCAAAGTGTTGATGTTCTTGAATACTTATCGACTATCTATAGGCAATATATAGCTTGCAAATTCAAGGATCTTCTATAGCTTATTATCTTATCTTTGCAAAGAGCAAGTTGCAATTTCTTACTATATATATACAATCTATAGCTCACACATTCAAAGATCTTATATAGCTTAATTATTATCTCACCTATGCAAGAGCAAATCATCGTTTCTTTAGAGTATAGATGGGAAGATCGAAGTAAAGAACTTGATCATGTGGGGAATTATGAGAACCAAGACTGAAAGTATATATAGAAATTCCAATTGTATTATTTTGTTTGTCAATGAATCCGGAAAAGAGATTGAACTTGTACAGAACCGAAATTGGAAATAACGAAATACACTCGAACTCTTCAGCTATGTGTTCCAAAGAGAAATTGGATTTGTACAGAACCTATTTTATGGAAAGTGGAAATACCGAAAATACCATAATACACTCAAACTCTTCAAAGAAGCTGTGTGTTGTGTTGTGCAAAATCTATTTTCTTTAAAATGGAGTTTGATATTGACTTGCTGTGGACTCTGTAAAGATTGTATATTTACTGATGTTGCATCTGGAGCAGACTTATATAATTTTCTGAGCAAAATTGAAGACTCCCTACTTTTTGTCAGGCCCCGAGTCTCTAGAATCGCATGTTTGCTCTGGATGATATACCATTTGATTCTCTGGCATTTTCATCAATGTTGGTTACCTTGAATTTGGTATGTATGGTTCAGACGGCTATATTCTAGTAGTTTTAGATAGTACAGATATTTAAGCTATATTATGGTAGTTTCACATAGTACACATACTTGGTATCGATTGAATCTTCTTATATTGTCTCTGAAAAAAAGCTCAACGTATTAAATATTTTATGCCCCATCAAGAAAATATATATAAGTCGAGACTCGAGAGAGATAAGCGGAGGTAGTATAGAAAGCTTTGCCAATTTGGAGGTCTTTAGGTTTCTCAAGAAGTCAAGAGTTTTAATTAAGAGAGAAGTCTACGCGGCATTATAGGGTTTCTCAAGAAGTCAAGAGTTTTAATTGAGAGAGAAGTCTACGTGGCATTGTAGGGGCTATTAGAAAAGACTAACTCTCATATTAGAGTGCCACTTAGGAGAGAGAAAAGTCTCCATTAGAGGTCTCTACTTTAGGTCTTTAGGTTTCTCAAGAAGTCAAAAGTTTTAATTGAGAGAGAAGTCTACATGGCATTATAGGGTTTCTCAAGAAGTCAAAAGTTTTAATTGAGAGAGAAGTCTATGTGGCATTGTAGGGGATATTAGAAAAGGCTAACTCTCATATTAGAGTGCCACTTAGGAAAGAGAAAATTCTCCATTAGAGGTCTCTACTTTAGTATATAGATAGTAGATGCAAAGGTAAACAAGAAACTCCTACTTGTACCGCGAGCAATCATCTTGATAAAATTACAGATAAATAATATATTTTTATAGTGAGATTGCTGTAAATTGCTGGAATAATTCATTTAGATTTGCTCAACCCTGTTTATAAACAATAAGACTTGGTATAAGTAGGAGTAAAGGACACAGTTACATGTGGAAAAAATCTATTTATAATAAAAAGAGTATGCGTGGGATACTCTTTTGAAGTCTCACTGATGCATGAGCATGGATTATTAATTAATTAGTAGTTTCTATTTTGTTTGGTTTTCTAATTCAATTAGGAATAGGAATTAGATGGTTTCCTATTTGGTTTCTAATTAGGTTTAGTAGTTGTTTTTTTTTATATAAAGGCATATAGGCTTTCATTGTTAGGTTGGTTATTATTGATTATTAATTCTTAAAAAAAAAATCTTCATATTTGAAAGTTTAAACCCTAGATTTAGGTGTTTGATTTATTAAATTTTATTTATGTTCATCTATTGTTGAAGCTTCCGCCAACAAGATACATCAAATTTGGTATCAAGAGCCAATTGATTTTTGGGAATTTTTTTTTAAGGAAACACTGTTCACCGGAGCACTGTTCATCATGGGGTTATTGTTCACCGAACACTATTCACTGCGAAAAGATAAAAACTTTATTCAATTTTCTTGGTTAATTGTCATGGAGTATCGTAAGAGAAATAGAAGAGAGTCACCGCCGCCGCCCGATCATCAAAATTTCCATGCGTCGAAGTAGCCAATCACAATTATGGGAGAACTTACGATATGGATTGTAGCCGCCGCGAGAGTTTTACTCCTTCAAGAAGGTATGAACCTCCTTCACCTCCTCCATCACCGGTTGTTAGTTTGCGATGAAAATTCAAGTCAGAGAAGGGATGCGAATTTTCCTCCCACGAATCAATGTATGATTCCGATTCCGACCACACAGAGAGATGGTGTTTCCCCTCTTAAAAATTGTCACTACCACCACCATGGAAAAAAGTCACTTTTGTTAGTTAGGCGAACCCACGAACCTTCTCTTCCTACCAACAAGGCAAATTATCCAAAACAAGGAAACACCGATACAGTGATCCTGCATGGGAACATCCTCCACCGTCTAATTATGAAAGCGGCGGCAAATACCAACCTTTTGTTTCGAAAGCGACCTCTATAAGCTCGTGAATCGACAAACTTGTCTTTGCCATTGATCCCACGACGGACAAACACACCGACCACCAACCAAATGATCCAAGGAATGCTTCAAAAGATTCTACTTCTACACCAACCTGAAGATGATACAAAATCCCGGCGCCTTCATGTGGTTCGAATAGTATCTTGGTAAGTGAGGACAAATCCAACCAACTTTCAAAGATATGATACTTCTTTGTAAAGCATCATCTATTCCCTTCTCGACAACAACTATTATCAATTGAAGAGGAGAAACCCCTATTGGATTCTACAATGGTGCAACTTTCACCGGGGGCAGCTAAAAATATTAAGAAAGAAGAATCGGAAGTTCTTTTTGATCCTGGTATTTTTGTTTATTCTAAATATTACTTTTCTGGTTATTGTATTGGTCAACCAAGAATACCCGACGGAGATGAGGCATTAACACTTAGCCAGGCAACAAAGCATGTTCATTCAGTGAATTGGGGAAATAATGCATGGTACTCGGTTCTTTTTGCGAGTCATTACTTGGGCAAAATTCGAGGTTGACTTCCTTTGAACCACGGGAGGGTGACGTATACGACTATGAAGAGCTTTTGTGTGTTGATGGATTTTTATAACTCCAAACTTGAGGACGAGTTTCTTTCAAGCGGGGGAGTATGATGCATGAGCATGGATTATTAATTAATTAGTAGTTTCTATTTTGTTTGGTTTCCTAATTCAATTAGGAATAGGAATTAGATGGTTTCCTATTTGGTTTCCAATTAAGTTTAGTAGTTGTTTTCTTATATAAAGGCATCTAGGCCTTCATTATTAGGTTGGTTATTATTGATTATTAATTCTTTATGAATTGTTCTTCATGTTTGAAGGTTTAAACCTTAGATTTAGGTGTTTGATTTATTAAATTTTATTGATGTTCATCATCCATTGTTGAAGCTTCCACCAACAAGATACATCACTCACCCTCTAATCTTTCTTATCTGACCCCAATCTAATAATGGTAATCACCACCAAGCCTTCTTCTCTAACTTAAAGAATGGCCTTGCTGTCCTAATCCAAATGTTGCTTGCTAAATACATTCCCATCTGACTAATGGCTTAACCAGAATTTTCCTCAGTGATGTCAAAATAGTAGCTCAGGACTTCCTTAGTTTGAGAAAGTTGGCTCCCTATATTGTATAGATGCTACTATGCCCCTTTTCTATGTAAATTACTAATTTGCCACATATCTGTGTCTAAAGGTTAGACAAATACACTATATACTCCAATGTGATCGATCTATTTCCTTATGTCATAGAATTTATTGTTTTCCACATGTGATCTTAAGTTTTGCTTTTATCTAATTATGAACTCAACTTAAACCTTGTCCTTGGGGCCACCACAAATTCTGTTTCCTAATAAGAAACATAAAACCACCCCGAAATGTGTTGACGTATAAGTGTCGTTTTTATGTAGGGGATATATGAGAAAGGAACAAGAGATGAAATAGAAGAGTTCATTTATCAATTACTGGATGTAACAGGAGATGGCATCTTGACAAGGTATAACCAAATTTTAGCAATTTGTAGCCTCTTTGCATAGTATCTTAGAGATCTGTCATTGCATTTTGTGGGTTGAAATTTATTGACGATGGACATCCAACTTAAAACCAATTGGTGATAAGTGGAGAGGCCTAGGAACTTATATATTTCAATGCAAGGCTTAACATATCCCATGTGGGACTCAACATCTCTCAACACTCCCCCTCACGTGTGGCATTACTTGAGCCTAACACATGGACCAACATATTAGGTGACATGGAGAGGAAACAGGCCCTTTGGGCCAACAACAATTGCCCTCTGATACTATATTGAAGATGGGCGTCCAACTTAAAAGTTAAAACTAATTGGTGATAAGTGGAAAGACCTAGGAACTTATATATTTCAATGCAAAGCTTACATATCCCATGTGGGACTAAACATCTCTCAACAAAATTTATATGGTGTCAAACTGTAGGATGAGCGGTAACTTATTTTTGCTTAATTTTATGCTATTCTGATTCTTAAAAACTTTGCGTAGCTAAAACATGTTGATTTCATGTGTGAAGGAATTAAAAGCAATGTACACAAGTCCTACTTATCCCATGTGGGACTAAACATCTCTCAACAAAATTTATATGGTGTCAAACTGTAGGATGAGCGGTAACTTATTTTTGCTTAATTTTATGCTATTCTGATTCTTAAAAACTTTGCGTAGCTAAAACATGTTGATTTCATGTGTGAAGGAATTAAAAGCAATGTACACAAGTCCTACTTATGCCCTGCCCGCACCCTCGCCCCCCCAACCAAGTTGCAAGGTCCAACCCTTTATATTTTTGATGATGGTGTGTGTGTATCCCTAACCTTTTATTTTTCCAATCAAAATTCTTTAAGCGCACATTCATTTCTAAAGTATTTTTCGGAAGAAAGTTCTTAGTTTTTTAATCAATAAAAGTTAAGTTGGTGTTCCAATTGATCCAAATGATTACATAGTAAATATGTTACATAGAATAGACTTGCAGTTAGCTTCTGAATCATGTTGTATATGTTGTTTATTACTTTTTAAGTATAGTAGTCTCAGTATTTAAGGTTTTACTGTAAAGGCTACATGAAAATGACTATAAAGTTATATGTCAGGACCGATGTAGAAGCTGTTTTAAACGCAATCCTTGATGCCATTTTTTGTCCAAAAGATGCTGAGTCTGGAATGAGTTCACCTAAGGGTAGCATTGACGTATTTCTAAATGCTGGAACGTTTTCCAAAAAACTAGAAGGATTTGCTGAAAATAGTATGACCTTTGAAGATTATAAAAGCTGGTGTAGCTTTCTGCCATCTGTCAGGAAGTTTCTCGGAAGCTTGTTAATGCCCCCATATACAGGTGTTCTTCGATTTCATACTTTTATGTGTGCATGATCTATAGAATGATAAAGTAATAAGGCAACCAGCTGCTCCGGTATAATAATGCCAAAATATGATGCTTATTGTTACTCAAAAAGACTTGTTTGGAAGTCCATGTACACATGCCACATTATCCCCTCACGACAATAAGGGGAACCTTATTGGACGACTCCATTTTGTGGTTACAGAACTTCCCTTTTGTGGTTACGGAACTTATGGTCTTTCCTAATTGATTTGAGTCGTCTTGTAGTTAATCCTGAAGCAATTGACTTGTCCCTGAAGTGATTGGCTTACATGCTATTCACTTATAACTTCTAAAATTATTTATATATTTATTGTGCATGTCAATATTTCTGCTAAGTAATTTCATTTATTTACTTACCAACAGGGTCTAGCTTTTAATTTAGTTGTTATAAATCATTAGCAATAACCTGAACTTTTAGATGTTTCTACTTCAAGAATACTTCTTAGAGTGAATGTGATTATGGATTATCTTATCTCTGATAAAATACATCTTTGCGCAGGGAGACCTTGTTTTCAAGTTCCTCATCTACTTTCAGGAAACATTGATTCTAATATACTTTTGTTAAGGAGAGAATATGCATGGCATATAGCGGGCACTCTATCTCAACATCAACTGGAAGAATGGAAGCTTTTGTACCATAGTTCAGTGAATGGTCTTAGTTTCAACACTTTCTTGGGCAGCATATCGTGAGTATCTATGCTTTCCTTAGTTTGATCTGCCATCAAGTAGATTATCATAATGGTTAAACAGTCATGGGCAGTAGTGTTACCTTTGTAAGGTAGGTTCGTTGAAGCACATTGAATCTATTTTTCACTTACCTAGTACCCTATGTCACATGGATACAAAGTGTCCGACACTGAACTACCAAAGCTCGAGGTCAAGGTATATCACATACAATATGCATTTGTGTTGTGTCAGACATGGATATGTGGACACATATGCGACAAAGATTATTTTTAAGATATGCCATAACATAGAACATATGTAATGTTGATGTGAGTTTTGTTATTGTATCATATGGAAACAGATGTAACGGGCACATTGAGAATTTGAGATACTCTGTTATCTTATATTTAACTGCCTGGTTATTACTAAACTGTCCTTGTCAGATTTTCTTTTTTCCTGGAGCACTGCTTTTCTCCTTCAGTTAGAAAGCTGAATATTTAATTTATGTTACACTACAGGGCTGGAGAAGGGTCAACGGTGCTAATTATCAAGGATAAAACTGGTTACATATATGGAGGCTATGCATCTCAGCCTTGGGATAAACATAGTGGATTCTATGGGGATATGAAGTCCTTGCTTTTCCAGCTATATCCTATGGCATCCATTTTCCGACCTACAGGGGCAAATAGTAACTTGCAATGGGTAAGGTTTACTTGTATAAATAATTAGAAGCATATTTATTATTCAGAAGTTGTTTGAAATTAAGAATTCCAGTTTTTAGTCTTTCTGCTGATTCTCTAATTAATCCAATTCCAGCTTCTCTATGTTTTATCACTTAAGCTAGCAATTTGTTGTCCTTAGGCATATCATACTTCTTACCCCATCATCCAAGCCTTATTTCCAGTTAATTGTATCTGCTTTTCTGTATATCTTTCTGTTACCTAGTAAAGCACTTGTGTTTTCTATGAACTATAATGTATCCTTTATTTTTACTCCAGCCATATACTATTGTACAATATTACTACTTTAATTCAGTTTCCCAGATAGTCGTAATATACGGGCAGCTGAAGTTTTATCTTACTCGTTTCTGTTGAGTTTTTTATCGTAAGTGTACTCCAAGAATTTTGATATGTGTTGTCACATTTAGATAGTTTTCATTTTCAAGCTACTAAACATTGAAAAATCAGGGCATATGTTTCTCTTGAATCAACACCTTTTATGTAGAGATGGCAAACTCATCCTTTGGTCTTGCTTTGGCAAACTCATCCATAGTATATAATTATATTTAGGGTGAACTAGTGTTACCCCCCCACTAGATGAGCCAATTAGGATTTCCCCCCCACTAGATGGGAAATTAGGGTCTCCCCCCTAAACACACGGTCAACTTGGTTTGACCGTTAACTTTCAAGTCAAACAACAAAAAATGACATAAATGCCCCCACCTAATTAAAATTGAACATTTTCTTTTTGAAAATAATGAGGGCATTTGTGTAATTTTCAATTGTTTGACTTGAAAGTTAACGGTCAAACCAAGTTGACCGTGTGTTTAGGGGGGAGACCCTAATTTCCCATCTAGTGGGGGGGTAATACTAGTTAACCCTTATATTTAAGTGTATATTCATTCACATCACTGGAAGATGAGAAGTTCATTATGAATTGCTGTGAGAAATTCATCCATACATATCAGGTTTACATGTACCAATTTTACGTCTCATTGCTAAAGATTGACCAATCTAATTTTTTATTGCTTTTATTTGTCGTGGGTGGCCATTGTGTCAATCATAGTTCCCTCAGTTTGTCCTTATGGAGGTGCATGTCAGGATCTAGGCATACACAAATTTTTACAAAACTATGTATAGCATTACTCTGTCATTGTCTTATCATTTTAGTATTATTTAGTGTTTCTATTAGTAATGGGTATGCATCGATAGTGTGCAGTGAATTTCACTTCGGGAAGCATTCCTAACGGACTTGGTTTTGGAGGACAAGTAAATCACTTTGGCCTGTTCCTTTCGGCAAGCTTTGACCAAGGCCACACATTCACCAGTAGCACTTTTGGCAATCCATGCCTTTCCAAGGCTACTCAAATAAATCCAGAGGTGATAGAATGCTGGGGAGTTGTATCGAAAGTGCACCAACAGGAAAAGTCTGACACTATCAAGGGTAGTGTGTTGGATAGGTTCAAGGAGGATCGACACATGCTCAACATGGTTGGTCTTGCAAATTCAAGCGAATGATTCTGGTGATCAACTTCTTATCTAAAACATCAAAATATGTACCATTTGCAGGTAGTTTTGATCAATCCTGACATCAGGAACCTTTTTGTGCAGAATGCTATTTGTAATGTGTATTAGTGTATATACCATAGAACTGCTTCCGGCGTCTTCTATTTCTTTTTTTCCCCCATTTCTTGTGAATTTATGTTATGATCTTTGTTTTCCCGCAGCTTTCTTCAGAAAAATATAAAATAAGTTAATGACTTTATACACTGATTATAATTTTTTATTCGACGGTAGAGTTTGCCAGGGGAACTCTGGAATGTACTTTACAGTTGTGGATTCGTTGTTCTTTCCTTTTCTTTTTGGAACACAAGCGGGCTTTATACTGTTCTGCTTCTGGTTAGAGTTGTTGGGAGGCAGGTTCTAGCACGGGCCACTTGAAACCACCATTAATGGTATCATTTTTGCTAACAGTAACAAATTTTGCTTGCTGAAACCTACATTTTTATCTTATTCAGGATTGCTAGTTGGGGCGACACTGTGACAGGTTTTGAGAGATATGTTTGTCGACAAGCTTGAAACCTAAATGTTTTTGCCATCGGGCTTATTACGGAGATAGTGTATCTGTTTTGACCAGCACTGGAGAGGCAGGTACATGTTTGAGCTCTTAGAGTTTCAGTGTAGTGAATTACTAAACTTGAGTTTTTTTCCAATTACCAAATGTCACTATGTCGTTGAGAGGCTTACAAATGTTGACTTTTTTCGTTGCTTTTAGGAAGGGGATAAAAGTAAAAATAAATGCTTTTAGCAAGGGGATAAAAAAACAAAAAAAAAGGGTGGAGAAATCGAGAAAGTACATTTATAAAAAAAGCACAATTTTATTTACAACGCCAGAATTCGAAATATACAATGCATAGGTGAGGCCATTTTGTTTCTGATTGAATAGGCTCCATTGTTTAATTTATTGTGAATCAGAAACATCTATATTGCAATCGAACACGTTCAATCACAATCCCGTATATACAATAATTATTGGTTTCTTTCAACATCTTAATTAATTCCTTACACTATATTAAACAAAGATTGTATGAGATTCACCAACTAAACTCTATGGACTAAGATAAGTAGTTATAATATGCATTTATAATAACTCTCAAACTCGTTA
Source organism: Coptis chinensis (assembly GCF_015680905.1). Taxonomy (NCBI): domain Eukaryota; kingdom Viridiplantae; phylum Streptophyta; class Magnoliopsida; order Ranunculales; family Ranunculaceae; genus Coptis; species Coptis chinensis. The sequence goes on along the minus strand of NC_141463.1, from coordinate 75,663,885 downwards.
AAGATCACGACGTACAAGTGAGGAGCTTTTGCACAGGTATTTTGCACGCATTGGAGGAAACTCATTCCTGATGAAAAACCGAGAAGTATGACAATTGACTTGCAAATATAGCATTGCAGAACCAAAAGAATATGACAATCCGTAAGTACCATTACCATTTCGTGAGACCAACTGCATCTTCTTCTTTTGTGAAAGCCCAATCACCTGCATCTTTTTTCTTCTCTAAAAGTCCAAAGATAGTCAAAATCGCAGTAAAACAAGTTAGTATCCAGCCCACCATCGTCTTTCGTTAGCCCAAGACGTAACAACTCGATGGGAAATGTTCATGGCTCAAAAAAGGTTTCGGGACCCTAAAATGGTTGTGGCCCAGTACGGTTACTTGTTCTCTCTTTTAGGCTCTTAGCCTTAGCTTATTTATCGAAAATCTTCGTATCAATTTTTCCTTAATAATCAGCATGTTGATGTGTTCAACACATGATCATGTAGCATCTATTGTCGTGCACTTTTTTTTTTAATCTGGACATGGCATTCACGTCATTTTTTGGAAAGTGAAAGTGAAATTCACTCTAATACTATTATAGGATTATGAGGATGGTGCAACCCTCTCGAATCTTCACAATTTTCTTAACTTTCCCACCAATGTACTCTTTTCACTTGCCTAAGGATAAAAATGCCTCATTAGGCTGATAGATACATATCAGTAGGTAATACAAGAACCGTCCAACCACCCATTTGAAAGCCTCTAATAAGATCAAATTACAAACATTTGACAATGATCCCTCATTGGTCAAAATCAAATGAGAAAAGCTAGCGTACAGGACTGGCCTCTTATGTGCAAGGTTTATGTTTCAACGAAGATTCTGAACTTCTACACTTGAAACGTCTACGTTTAATATTCACACTTGGAAACGGAAACGCCAAGCCGGGCTACTCTTTAATGAGATGACTACAATGCATTGTCCTCCACCTTAACAAGTGGGCAAGCTAGTCTAGGAACAATCCTTAACAGCAACAGAGGTAGGACGTCAAAGATTAAAGGGAAAATGCTGGTTTGCTACACATCATATAGCATGTATACAAGACCTCAATTTCGTTGTATGCTTGGAGTAGTAAAATACGGATAGTATAGAAGAGGGCAGTTCTGTAAAATAAACTTTATCATCGTGAAAAAAAAAATAGTAAAATAAAATAGAACTTGCAAAGACAAATAAAAAATTCAGGGGAAAGCTCTGCTGAACTGTAGTAATTTACTATTCAGGGAATAACTCTCAAGAACAAAAATGCCGAAAAAGTAATTCTCAAGGACACTTTTTATTTTTATAACTCTCAAGGACCGGGTAGATGAAATGTCATACCCTTGACGTGAAATAAAAAACGGATCGGGTAGATAAAATGTCAAGTGAAAATAATTAATGGCCCGACCCAGACGAAACGACCTCGTGTATTTAGTATGAACATTGAATGTTCACAGTCATTAGGTATAAATATTGATTGGGTATGAACATTCAATGTTCATAGTCTTTTGGGTATGAACATTCAATGTTTGGATATGAACATTCAATGTTCACAGTCCTTGGGTATGAATATTGATTGGGTATGAACATTCAATGCTCATACTCTTTTGGGTATGAATATTCAATATTCACAGTCCTTGGGTATGAATATTGATTGGGTATGAACATTCAATGTTCATAGTCCTTAAGTATGAACATTCAATATTCATAGTCCTTTGGGTATGAACATTCGATGTTCATAGTCCTTGGTCCTTTAGGTATGAACATTCGATATTCATAGTCTTTAGGTATGAATATTGATTGGGTATGAATATTGAATGTTCATAGTCCTTTTGGTATGAACATTTTGTATAAGGTACATTCACCTATTTGGATATGAACAATCATTGTTCATACACCAGCAGAAGGTATGAACACTCATTGTTCATAAAAAATGAAAAGGGTAAAATTGGAAAATATTTATTTTAAATCCGGGTCATTTGTCCTCGAGGGTTATTTTCACGAAAAGGGTATAACCGGCATTTTAAAAAATAAAATGGCGGGACTTATTTTGTCCTTGAGAGTTACTAAATTTGAAATCGTGGGTTAGTGAGTTACTAATTGCTAGAATTTGTCCTTGTGAGCTACTCACCAAAAACCGTGTCTTCTAGACTTCATTTTCTCCAAAATTGGGTATTAGGCCCAATTTCTTGCTTACTATTTCTTCTTTGAACAAAACAAACATTCTCAAACAGGTGTTATTAACCGACCGCACTCTAAACCCATTTAGATGCACAACCCCGACAAAGGCACACCACAACTCCAACATCTGATGCCTATCTGTAAGTACGAATGAAGGTTACAAAACATATTCTCTTAACATTAAAGTCATGCCCACCGCTACAAATCCTACAATCACCTGAAGTATTCAAATTCAACCTATAAGAGCATTCCCAATACATGCAGTCGATTATTATTCACCTCCACGTAAGCAGTATTTCTCCTCTTTTCCACCGTTTTGGTGAAAAACAAAATGAGACTGACTGCAAAGGTAAATATTAATCTCGGACAGGATGTTAAATTCTGTCTGGACATAAAAATCGAAAAAACACTCCAGATGGAATGAAACATCTCATCTGAAATTAAAAAAATAACCGAAAAAAAGAGTCGAAAAATCACACGTGACGGAATGAAACATTTCGTCCGAAAAAAAAACCCATTTTTTTTTAAAAAAAAAAAAACACGAAACGGAATCCAACATTCTGTCCAAAGTTCACAACTCAGCCACTATTTCGGTTGAAAATTTCACCTTCGTTTTGACTTGGGAAAATAGTCACCACCATATTCACCTTTGCATTGGGCAAAGGTTTTGAACAAAAAAAAGGTGAATAAAGTCACAGACCCACCCGACCTGCATTGGGAATGCTCTAACAAACTACTTCACGTGAATGACACACCAAAACCCATCCAGTTGAAACATCACACAAAAATGCTATCGTACAATTTGAAAATTAACACAATCAACTTTGTTCTCTCAATTGCAGGAAAGACATAACTGTTAAAAGCCAAATAGGAAACACCAAACAGGCCGCAGTCATGTGCCATAATTACGAAGAAAAGAGAATAAAAGAATGGGAGGAAGAACCTGAATCTAAGAAAGTACATGAATCAATTTGATGATAGAGAAATTAAAATCTCCACCCTATGAAAGAGACTGAGGTTCAAAAATGGTAACAAAAAGAAAATGCACTTCAGGACAGAGAATGGGGCACAAAACCTACTATCTAATGAGCATTCCACAAGAAAAACTAATGAACTGAAACAAACAAGAGAGCACAAAAGCACATCTCCATCCCAAACCACATGCATATCCAATTTATTTCGCGCATGTAAAAAAAACATGTAGGTAGGAAAGAAAACCTAGGCTTTAAAGAGAAGACCCATCTATATCCGCAATTTACCTCATTTTTTTTATATACTTGATCATTGCAAACATTGGAATTGCCCCTCCCAAGCAGGCAAGCACACACAGAAAAGATTAAGGCGGTATACGAGGGGTAAAGGGCTATGGAAGTAACCATTCATGATTGACAACATAACACAAATAAAAAAATCACAACCAGATTCAGATCCATGCCAACAAACTAAGCATAATACCAAACCCCAATCCATAAATGCAAAATTCCTTGCATCCTAACAAAAAATTAAGTATTGCAGTCATCAAATATCTCCATTGAACCAAGTAATAGAGTATAGTAACCATGAACATTTCAAGTCTTAAGCCATAGTTGCCTTAAAATGAAATAAAGTACCGATAACAACAGAAAAACACGAAACTAAAACAGTTCCAATAGGACAAAACCAAAATTAAACCAAGTCATTAAAATCCTCAGCTCTCAGAATCCCCAGCTAAGCGCAGCAACACCAACAGAACTGAAACAAACCACAGAACATTATAAAAAAAAAAACATTTACATAGTTATCAATTTCACTAAAAGAAAATATCCCTATTAAAATCTATAATAGCAGTCATATTGAAATTATAGTCTTACAACTATAGTTTCAATACAACTATAGAACAAACATTTCTAACACATAAACCAACACAATTACCAGCGAAACATCAAATTAAAGTACGCCCAAGATTTTCAAAAATGCACTAGGCTTAAGCTTTGCATAATTTCATATTATTTTCAGCTTCTTTCACATTCTTTGATGACTTGACCCCTCGTAACTTCTTTAAATACTACAAACTACCTAATTAGGTTATGTTTTGAGCATTAAAACACCAAATTCTATTTTAAACCAAGGACCAAAATATCGCCGATATATCCGATATATACCGATTTTTTGTACACCGATATCGATATTTCCAATATATATCTACCAAATATTGAATTCTTTTTTTCCCGATATATATCAGAATTTCCGATATAAAACTTTATATCGCCGATATAATCGATATATACGATATTTACAATATATATCGTTTGACTTTTTGACCATTTTTTAATATAAATCCGATATTTCCAATATATTTTCGATATATTTCTGATATTTTTGATATTATATTTCCGATATATCCAATATTTCCGATATTTTAAATAATTTGAACTAGTCACAAAATAAATAGATATATCCGATATATATCGGTTTTTGAATACACCGATATCGATATTTTGGTCCTTGTTTTAAACTACAAACTTCCATCGTCCAAACTCCAAACATGTTTTTCCTCATTTTATTATTTACTTAATTTTATCGAGGCTTAAGACTCAAGCACCTAGCCTCGCCTCACAGTGAACCAAATTGTGCACCACATTTATGAACCAAATTCAAAATATTAAAACAGGTCTATTCATATAAGCTCAAAGTTCTCAAGTATCTCACAAATTCTACCACAATAACATGAGAATCATCTAAATCAACTATCTCTATTAAAACCACCACAAAAATGCAGCTCATAAGCCATAACTAGTAAGAGAAGTAATAACCTACAAGCAATCTTCAATTTGAAATCATACCCAAGACTGCTAAACCAAATCAAAACTACCCTAAAACCATTAAAGTATCACTCATCAAATTCCCCAAAACAGCATAAAAATCATTCAATTTTCAAATATCTACACTGAAACAAATAATAATAACTCATGATATATCATTCTTAAACCCAATCAATGATAAATAACATTTAATCTACCCCCATTTCCCACAACAGCAAGTGATACATAAACCTCCATGTCCAAAACCATTAAACAATCACAAAATAAAACGTACCCAAACACACAAACAACCCCATTTCATTAAAAAAAAAAAGTAAAAAACTTTACCAGTACCTCCTTTCACCGCCACCACGATCACCAACACCCTAACCACGGCCACCACCATACCCACCAACAAAAGGAGCATTCCTCTCAGGTTCAGCTTGCCTACTAACACCTTCTAAATCACCCATACCAAGAGCAGCATGCATATCCATAGTCTCCTTATCCACTTCAATAGTCTCAACTTTAATAGCAGATTCTTCAGGAACAAAATCCATCTCCTTTCTCTCTCTTCTTCTTCAAGTTTCAAAGATATCCCACGAACTGGTCCACGTTGGATACTTCTCTCTCTCTCGCTCTCAAAAATGCAAACTCAATTATTCAAATGACAAGGGACTGAATGATTGATTCTTATTTGAAGATTATAAGATGGTGATTGGATCCGCATATATTTAATTGGTAAAAAGAAGAATCTACCCGGTTGTTGGTATTTTCGATTTGATGCTTGGCCAACACAATAAACAAATATCTCTTCTAGATGGGAGAAGGTGCTCCTGCTAGAACTATGTTAAAAAAAAATCGTTTACCAGATTGTTCATTATGATAATTTGGGACTTGCAAATTTCTGGTTCCTTTGTTTTTTTTTTTTTTTTTTAAGTAATATACACTTGGAGGGTGTATACAACACAAAAAGTACAACTGGTGAGTGAGATCCTCACTTGAAAATCAAACTATAAATCCTTACTCAATAAACCTACCGGTACAGATCATACGCATGAATTACATTCGGCCAATCTAATGCAAGGTATCTAAATTGGTAGGTTTTCCCTTTGAAAACTATTGAGCATCCTTTCACATCTAACGCTGTGTGTTTCATTTGCATGTCTTTGGTTCCTACAACAAGTCTACAACCCTTTTAGTGTTACTTGATAAATTTCTTTACCAATTTCTTTTCCCAAATTTTCCCCCTGATAAACTTATTTGGATTTTGAACCTAATACACTAAGCGACTTAATCATGGTAGATTTAATGCAAGAACCTCTTAATAATAATTAAGCATTCATAATACAAATACAAATTAGTTGTTTCAGAGAGAAACTCACACAACATAATTAGAAAAACCAACTTCTACATTTTATCATGGTCTCATGGTTGGGGAAGAATAGGATTTGTAGTGCTGAAACCCCCATCAACAATAAGGTTAAGGCCACTCACATATTTAGCCTCATCACTAGCTAAATATAGCACTGCTTCTGCAATATCATCCGCCTTCAGCTGTACTCCTTTTAGATTTGCAGCCTGACCAAATATTTCCTCCACCTCTCTGTCTTCCTCAACATTCATCATGCTCCTTGCCATTGTTGTTGCAACTGCGTAAGGAGAAACACAATTCACTCTTATTCCATGTTGTCCCAACTCGACACACAAGCTCTTTGATAATCCTACCACAGCATGCTTTGACATAGTATAATGCGGTATTCCTCCTCCAGGGCGGAGCCAGAAATTTGAGTGAGGGTGAGCCACCCAGACAACCAAACATACAAAAAAAAAATAATAACTAATTTCTTTTAAGTAATAATTCAAACTTAACCCAACTACAAAACAAGTATATTTCGAACATCAAATATCTTATAAAAGGATACAATAGGAACATTAGATCAAGAGTCTCTAAAATGTAATATCCGGAGAAGAGGGCAATAACCGGTAGAAAGCGTTGACAACTAGACAATGTGGAATATTGAAGTGAACGGGTAAATGTCAACGCTAAGGTATGCAACCCTTTGCAAAAACTTGAGGCAGAGACTGGCAAGCAGAGCATTGTTGCGAGAGTAAAAGATCTCAATATGAGCATTTTAATATTTTAAAATCCACCACTGAACAAATATATAATGAAAACACTAGTAGAACAAGATCACGGTGCAAATTCCTTCTTGAGCACGTACAAAAGCAGCTACCAAACGTCCCATTAACCAAGATCACATACGGAGTTTACCAGCTTCACTAACGAGTAACAAGTCCATTTCCACAACCTTAGACCAAAAGTCATCATATCCACGTAAGGACCTATTTACAGTCATTATTTTCCAACACTCTAGCATGGGTTGGAACATCTTCAATCTTTATAAGCAACACCAATATGGGATCTTGCGTCTGGTATAAAAATTCATCCCTAAGTCCCTAACACAACCTCTATTGACTAAAAAAAGTAAACTCCACCATTTAATTAAACACACCTCATGTCTCAGTCGGCAGTCGCAATAATGACAGCCATAATTAACACTAGAACACATTGACTCCCCTCAAAAACTCTTAAATACAACCATAAATGGACCTAATTAACCAGAATAGACAACCGACAAATTGCCCTTAGAGTTGTAAACCTAAGTATTTAGTGAATTCACGACAAGAAATTAAGTAAGAGTTGCCATTAAATAATATGGTCTAGGAATCAGTACAAAAAGATAAAAAAGAAGACAATAAATTAAATAATGTGAGTCTTACTTAGTTACTCCACAAGAAGTTAAGAAGAGTATAAATCTTTTAGTAGAATAATTGAGAAGGGAGTTAGGAAAGAGAAGTGGAGTGCGTGAGGGGTTTTTTTGTTTGGGTTTATGGCGTTTTTTTTTTCCGGAAAGTTGAGGGTGAGCCGGGGCGTACCCTGGCCCCCCTGGCTCCGCCACTAGGCTCCAGCTATAACCGAAGCAACACTTGCTGTGATGATTATACTTCCCTTCTTTGCTGGGATCATCACTCTCGCGACATGTTTAGCACCCAAGAATGAACCATAGGCATTTACATCGAAGACTCTCTTGAAATCTTCGCTTGTGCAGTTCACGACACTTTGACCAAATTCGCCACTGATGCCAGCATTATTGAACATGATATCAAGTTTCCCATGTTTAGCAACGGTGGTATCAATGGCATTTCTGACATCATTTTCTTGAGTAACGTCGCAATGAATGAACGATACATTTTCTCCCAAGCCTATCTCCTTGCAGAGTGAGTGGCCAAGGTTGTCTAAAATGTCCGCAATGACTACTTCAAACCATGGCTAACAAACAATCACCCTGTCGTCTCACCAATTCCCCTAGAACCACCAGTTATTAGTGCTACCTTACCTTCTAACCTGCAAAACAAGAATTCCTGGCTTTATTAGTTCTTTTAATTTAATCTTGATTTTGCGAAAAAACTAAAAGGCGCTATAAGTTAAAATCCATATACACATTTATACACCTCACCTTTTCGCTAAGGGTACCTGCTTAGAAATACATGTTGGGAAATTTCACTAGAAAGTCACACCTCAATCTAGCTATTTTCTATCCCAAATGATTTCAACTTTGAGCTCACACCAAATAAATCACCCACCCAAGACTTTGGTAGTTATCACAACAAACTCAAACAAGCAAAACCACTAATTTATCATCACCCATAATAAGCAAACAATAAATAAGGAAGTAAATAATGCAAAGAGACACAAAGATTTAGGTGGTTCAGTAAATGTTACCTACATCCACACAAGAGCCGAGTTTCCTTTATAGCAAAAATTGGAGAGTTTACAAGAGATATCAAGAATCAAGAACAAGAGGCCTCACTTAAACCCTAGCTCAATAGAGCTCCCACAATACCCAAGAAATGAATCTCTCAAAAGTTGTCTCAAAACCCTAATCTATTTCCTTTATATAGGTGTACAAAGAAAAAAGGTGAGAAAATGGGCTTTGGGCCGAAATTTTGTTAAACTGTCGAAATTCCGAAAAGTTTCAGAACTTTAGTTTCAAACGACACCATCAGGTCGTTGGGAGGTAAGCCAGCAACATTACTTCCAAATGGTGCATGTAGACCGCTCAGTGCTTTTCCCAAACGACTTCGCCAAGTCGTTTGGCTCTCTTCCCACACGATGCCAACATGTCGTTCAAGCTATTTCCAAGAGCATCATTCTCAAATGACCTCGGCAGGTCGTAGAGGCTTCGTAACATCGACGCTTCGACGTCGTCCAAGCTTGCTGGTGAGACACCGGAGTTTCGCTCGACGGTTCCACAGCCCAACAATACATGTCATCTTCACCTCAATCTAGCAAGTGAAAGGGGTCTGGGCTTTGGAGCTAGCGCGCAGCTCAAATGGTCTTGCATTTGTCGAGATTAGATATTGGAATATATAACAAAAGGCAAAGAGTAACAGGTGCTATGAAAAAGAATAACATATACATTATTTCTTACATAGAGTGACTCTAGATGAATTTAGCTCGTGTTATCCGTTTTTGTGATTGAGATATTAAACTTTTAAAACAGGTATGTCCCAGGAGAGCTTTGTAACAACTAACACCTGCAGTTCGTTCCAAAATTTTAAACAGGAACGCACCAAATATGTGCCATCATTTTAGGGACGCAGTTCACAGGAACGCTTAGGTTTTGTTCCAAATCTGTTCAGGAACAGATTTAATACATTCCAGAATCCATATAAGAAAAAATGGTGTATCTTCCTTTTAGAATAAACACAAATTATTAGAAGGGTTATTTAGACTTTGGTCCTACTATTAATAGCTTAAATTAGGTTTTGGTCCTATTTTTCAAATTTATTAGGCTTTGGTCCTACATCTATTTGTTGATTGTGAGTCAATATAGTTAACCCTGTTCAATCTGTTTGTATTTTCAAAATGACAACATTACCCTTCAGTGTGCTTGTCATGAGACACAGAAATCTCAAGTTTTCCACCAGCCACCATTATCATCTTTAATAAATTTAGAACCAACTGCTCTAGTCATGTTTACAACTCCCGATCAACCAAAACAAACATAATGCCCTAATTCTTTCAAATTCAAAGTAGAGTTAGCAAGATTTCAAATTGACTTCACATCACTGTTGAACAAAACTCCAAAAAATATTAACTATTTAAACTTACTTATGTTAATATAAGTTAAGTCACCTGTAATAAGAGACTCGTTTTCGAATCTCGCTGGAATAGTGGTAGCTTTTTTGTTAAGATGTTCATGTGAACATGAGAAAGAAGAAGAAAAAATTGTACCAGTTGTTATTAATGATAATTATGATAAAGAGGAAGGTGAGATTCTTGAAGAAGAAGATAATAAAGTGGAATCTAATGCTAAATCTGGTGAAACTAAGCCTGGAGGATAATTCAATCCGATATATTTCGGCCCCAGCTTTTATCGGTTGAATTGTAATTCAATTGTTTGGAGAATGAGTTTGAGGCATGTTTAGATTAAAAGGATATAAATTTATGTTTGTGATGATTGGTTTGATAGGGTGTTGAAATCATATGTTTTAGTGGAAAATGATATCGTGTTTAAATCACCTGCTAATAGGAGAGACTTGGAATCTGTTGATAAGGATTCTTATGAAACTGACGAAGCTGATGACAAGGATTATGAGTGTCACACCCCGAATTTCAACAGAATTCGGAAAAACAATATATATTTGTTCCCGACTCTTCGATTTTCGAGGTGTGATGCATTCTCAACTCCCAAAACCCATAATCGGGTTTAAATACGGATAATTAAAACCAATAAAAATTTCAAATAAACAAAAGTTCTCTTCATTACAAAAATTCACAAATCTGATTAACTTACAAATCTCCTTTCAACCCTCTTTAATTATAATTACAACTGAAAATATAAAACAACATTTGTCTCAACTAAAATCTATTACACCTTAAAGGAAAACAAAACATATCCTGAATGCGATGCTAATGCAAACCACAAGCAGCAACCAACCTTCTTCAACATGAAACCTGTCAAGACTTATCAACTATGTTCATTCAATGAACACACCCGATAAGCAAACATGCAAATCGGGTCAGCATTATAAAAATGCTAGTGTGAGTAGCTCTAAAATACAACATATACTTATACATATACATACACAATCCATAAGGCAGTTAGTTCCTCCACCGAGGCGCCTTAACTTCCAACAACTAATATAACATTCTTAACTACAATAAGTAAGGCAGGTAGTTCCTCCACTAAGGCGCCTTAACTTCCCACTAACCACACAACAAACCATACGCATAATAAAAAAGCATTTAGTTCATCCACGAGGCGCCTTAGGTTCTAACTAAACTAATAACCAGCCAAGCATATTCTATACTTGCCGCATTTCATGCTCAATTACAGAGTGGGTCGTCTCTGCACAAGTAATTAGTTTGACCCACCCTTCTGCAAAACCATATACAATCATCTATCTAAAGATATATCATTAACCAACATATTACTATAATTATATTATTTAAGGCTTTCTTTGTGTGTCCCTAAAATTACGTCGTATCTATGTCTTACCTAGTTTCCCTAGCTACCACAATCGCTTTCCAACATCGAACGTGCACATCCACATGCCTCCCCTCACATAATGAACCACTCCGTGCGTAACTACCCTGAGCGGGATGCCGCACATCAGGTAACCCTCACACGAAAGCCATTATGTAAGTACTGCCACTATTCGGCATAAAATATCGCGCGTCTCGTTCTAGTTTTGCGAACGGAATAATCAAGCTACCATTCGGCTATGCCAGAAGGGCCATTCAGTTTCACTGAAACGCTAAAAGGGCCAATCACATTACTTACGCCAGAAGGGCCATTTAGATTCACTGAAATGCTCGAAGGGCCAATCATATCACATACGCCCATCACAAGGGCCAAATCACATGAGTTGTGGTAGCTAGGTTCTAGGATTTTCGTTACGTAATTTATTCAAGTGTCGTACATTTATATCTCGGAATAATCATTTCACTATATCCCGTGCATGTCAAATACATTATTGCACTAAGCCAAATATATTTAGAATTATCTCAATACATCTCATAACAACTTTCATTCTTTCACGTGCCAATATATTATTGCACTAAGTCACAATCCCGTGGGAAAATATCCACACATATTATACTACCTCATAGTAGCATCTCACATATATAATAATGGAGCGTTTATATCCATTTATTTCTCCAAAACTATTGCATTTAATATATATATCCCAACATATTATATAATGTCACAATTGCTTCAAACGTATCGCATAATATTTTTATAGCGTTTTAGGAATATTATGTCTCCTAAGATTTCTATCTCGTCACGTGTTAAAATACACAACATCAACGTCAAATCTTTCTTAGATAATGACAAACCAATTATGCAGGCTTCCGCACCATTTTAACATTTGATTTGTCCATACAGTTTACAACATAAAACATAGCACAATTAAACAGTCCACAGTCAACGGTCAATGGTCAACGGTCAATGTCAAAGTCAACCTGTCATTGTCAAATTCAAACTGTCATTTCCATGTTCAACAGGTTCAGGGTCATAGCTATGGTTCATGGCTAAGGGCAAGGTGCATGGCTCTTGGGCTCATGACTAAGGTAATGGTTCTAACCCAACTAGCCAACCATAAACCCAAACCTTAGGACCCGGCCCCAAAAGTCTAAACCAACTTATTTTCAACCTGACCCAATTGGGGACATAAGGACCAACCCACATAAAATTAGAAACCGGCCCAAAGGAAACTAATTAGTTTTGGCCCAAACAACTTAAACTAAACCGGCCCAAAAACTAAAATAGATTTTGGACCCAAGCCCAACCAAGTCGTCTCCTCTCACCGCTCCAAAGACCTCTTCCTCCACCGCACATCACCACCACCACTCCTCACCTCCTCCTTCCAGCGGTTTTGTTCATGAACAAAAACCCTATAGCTTTAATGAAAGCTCCAACTCGATTCCTCACCTCCAGCGCCTGCAGCTTCTCTTCCACCACCAACCACCACTAATCCCCACTCGTCCGACACTCCAACCTAACCAAAAATACTCACAACAAAAACCCCTAAACTTTAATTCACACAAAACCCTCACATCATTCAATTACTATTCTTCATCAAAACTAGATCTAAAATTTCTCGCCGCCATTAAAGCTTCTTCAAGCTTCAATCTTACCCCTTTCCAGCACCCATTCAACCATCAATAACCAAACATCACTACAACAACCAGAGTTCAAAATAAAAACGGGCAGTACATGCGACGCCATTGATGCTGGATTCCAAGCTTCAACAGCCCCGACATCACAAGCTCAAATCGATAGCCCAACCACCGTATTCCATCCAACAACCACATCAAATACTTAACCCCCAACATCAATCAACAAATTCAAAACCATAGCAAAGAAAAAGAGTTCAAACAGAAAGCATGACAATTTGTTCCTTTGGCTTGGCGACGCCATTAACAGCTTCTTGAAGCTTCGACAGTTCAATAATTTTAATAATTTAAGAGCAACAAACCATATATAACAGTAATCAGTTTAACAATTTGGCAAGTTTAACACTTCAGCGCGATACGAAAAATATCGAAGGAAGAGTAAGGGCAACACAAAGAAACTGAGCAGAAAAACTCGGCAGTAAATGTTTTTATTTTCAAACTCTAGTTTCGATGAAAAAGAAAAACATAACTACTCACCTATATTAAAACTCGACGAATCCCTCATCGTCCGAATTGTCGCGCTCCAATGCTCTAGCAATTCAAGCTTTTATCTCCGCCTCCATTTTTATTTTATTTTATTTTTCTACAAACCCTATTCTTTAGAAAAATATGAATATATACTTGGGTTTGAAACCTAAGCCCAACACAGACTTGGGCCCAGAAATCAGGCCCACATATCCCAAATCCAATCCAGCGAATTTTAAATAAATAATTAAATTAATTAATTAATAAATAAATATGTATTTTAAATACGGGCGTTATAATGAGTCAGTGGAGCTTAAGGAGAAGAAACGGGAGAAGCGACACAAAGATAGAACATCTAGCTGTGTCAATGGGGACATCGAATACAAATCTCATAAAGATGTTCTGAGGACAGAAGGAGGCTTGGACTCTTATCCTCATTTGGAAATACAATCAGAATCTGCTCATGGTAGGTTGAGGTCTCCAGTTTATGGAAAAGATGTTGATGTTAAAGACTTTGAGTTAGCGAGACGTAGCTTGAAGAAGCATTCAGAACCAGTGGACATCGAAGGAAATCAATGTCCCCTGAGGACAGAGGGGAAGACAAGTACGCAACTGTTGTGCACTCTCCATATCATGATAGATACCACGAAGATCGCCATGTTAGTAAGAGAACAAGGTCTCCTATTCATGAGAGATAGAAGATCTCATTCCAGAAGTCATCTACAGGACGATAGTTTTCAAAATGCAGGAGGGGTATTCTGGCCATTTTGAAATAACAAGCAGCTTGACTAGAGTCAACTATATTGACTCACAGTCAAAGGAAAAAGTAGGACCAAAACCTAATAAATTTGAAAAGTATGACCAAAGCCTAATTTCGCTATTAATAGTAGGACCAAAGTCTAAATAACCCTTATTAGAAGCATACACGAAGTCTCAATTGCAGCAATTATTTGTATTTACTATTATTGTTTGCACCTAGTCAAGTACAGTACAGTTGAGCCTCTTCTGTATTTTGTGTCTCCCTCTTAGATCAACAAGTGTATATGTTGTAGATAACTAACTGCGGAAACAACATTATCTACTCCAAATAGATCAACCTTACACAAAGATTGATTTTTCTCTCTAGACAAGACTTCAACACCCTCCAAGTACTATCCCAACACTTCTCAATATCAATTAACTAGCATATAAAGTAAATAGACTAATGCAAAAGAAAACAAACCACAAGACATGGATATAACGTGGTTCGGCAATGTGCCTACGTCCACCAGCGTGTTCCAACCTTTACTAGATGTCCAGAGTAATAGATTACAAGAGCTCTTAATTCACTCACAAAGAATGAATACTCAACTCACTAAGAATTCTCTCTTACAATCTCTCTCCTTTTTCTAGTTTTGGTTAGGTTAAGTTTTTAGAGAAAAAACTTATGTTTATACTGTCTCCGAAAACAGTCGAATGCTCTGCAAATGCAGTGGAGCGCGGGCGTGCCCTGTCATAGGCTTAGTCGAGCACGCGCGCCTGACAAAAATTTTTCGAGAAAAGTCCAGTACTGTTTCTTTCTCTCGACCCAAAGTTTTGGCTAAGTAAGAAAAAACGCAAACATCCATTTTTCTCTACATTCTCCACCTCGGTGAGGTTTTAACACATAAAACCAAGTCGAAAACATAAAACCAAGTCGAACACATCCAGAAGAAGCACTAGTCCCGAAACTCGCCGTCAACTGCCCCGAAGGGCCATGCCCACAAAGGGCTCTTCCAAACATGTAGGATTTGGAACAAGTCCAAACAATGTTGGAACTTAACTCCGGTGACAACCTTCGTCAACATATCAGTAGAATTGTCATGGGTGTCCACTTTCTGAAGTGCTACATCACCATCCTCAACGACATCCCGTACAAAGTGATAATGGACATCAATATACTTGGTCTGAGCATGATGAACCTGGTTCTTCGCCAAATGAATAGCACTCTGATTATCACAATACAAAGCAACACTGTTCTGCTCCACTGCCATATACTTTACCTCTGTAGTAGATAGAGCAACTGTAGCCTATAGCATAGACCTCCAACTAACCGGTGCACCATGCATCATAAACACATAACCAGTAGTCGATCGTCGTCTATCTAGATCACCTACATAATCTGAATCCACATAACCACTGACATAACAAGTACCTCCACCATAAACTAATCCCACATCCAAGGTACTCTTCAAGTACTTCAATACCCATTTCATTACCTCCCAATGCTACTTCCCAGGATTTGCCATATACCTGCTTACTAAACTAACTGCCTGTGAAATGTTTGGGCGTGTGCACACCATAACATACATCAAATTGCCCACTGCACTAGCATAAGGAACATGAGCCATATGCTTTTGTTCCTCCACCGAACTAGGAGAGAACTTAGCTGAAAGCCTAAAATGCCCAGCTAAAGGAGTAGAAACAGACTTTGCATTCTCCATACCAAATCGATAAATTACTTTATGAAGGTATTTCTTCTGAGATACAACTATCCGTCGCTTCTTCCTATCTCTGTCAATCTCCATTCCTAATATCTTCTTGGCTCCACCCAAGTCCTTCATCTCAAACTCAGAGCTAGGTTGAGATTTCAACTTGTCTATCTCCACCATGCTTTTGGAAGCAATAAACATGTTATCCACATAAAGCAAGAGATAGATGAAGTCATTACCATGAAGCCTACGAAAGTAAACACAACAGTCATACTTACTTTGGGTATACTCATGTTGCATCATGAACGTGTCAAAGCACTTGTACCATTGTCTTGTCGATTGCTTTAAACCATACAATGACCGATTCAACTTGCACACATGATCTTCTTTCTTAGCAACAACAAAACCTTCAGGTTGTCTCATATAGATCTCTTCCTCCAAGTCTCCATGCAAGAAAACAGTTTTCACATTAAGTTGCTCTAACTCCAAGTCGAAGTGAGCAACTAAACTCAATAACACACGAATAGAAGTATGTTTGACCATCGGGGAAAATACCTCATTGTAGTCGACTCCTTCCTTTTGTGAGAAACCCTTTGCTACCACTTTTGCCTTGTACCCAGTACTGTCAGACTCAGGAAGGACCTCTTTCTTTCTAAACACCCATTTACTGCCGATAGTCCTTTTGCCCTTTGGCAATAAAACAAGGTCCCATGTGTGACTTTTATCAAGAGATTCCATCTCTTCCTGCATAGCAACCAACCAATCTCTGTAATGAGCATCTCTAACATGCAACTTCCTTGAAGCTATCTGGCTCATCATCTTAAATATTTAGTGCATATGCCACTAAATCCACATGACCATAGTGTTTCACCGGCTTATCGTTCCCATACTTGTGTACTTCATTAACTTGTCTCTTTAGCCTAGGGTCAGGAACTACAAGTTGCGGATGCTCATGCTCTTCTTCCTGTTGTTACATGATTCCATGATCTGGTACCTCATCATGAGCCAACTAGTCATCTGCTGCATTAGACAACTCAAGCTCAGTAGCTTGAACTTCTACAGACTCACCATTCTTCCCAGCTTTTTCTGGCTTACTGAAAGATAACACGGAAGTCTCATCAAAGGTAACATCTTTGCTGACCAGGAACTTGTAGTCTTCTAGACACCACAATCTGTATCCCTTGACCCCATTTACGAAGCCCAAGAATATTGCCTTCTTAACTCTAGGATCTAGCTTGCTTTCCCTCACATGGTAGTAAGTAGTCGATCCAAACACTCGCAAAATACTATAATCAGCTGGGTTGCCTGACCACACCTCATAAGGCGTCTTGCAATGTATAACTGGAACTGGTGACCTATTATATAGGTAACATGCCATGGACACTGCATCTGCCCAATACTCTTTGCCTAGACTAGTATTAGACAATAAACATCTCACTCTTTCAAGCAAGGTTCTATTCATTCTCTCTACCATCCCATTCTCACAGGCGCTTCTCGATTTGTCGATTAATGCGGCAATACCTGTTCATTAGACAAAACTCTAAGAAAGGCCCATAGGTATACTCAGTACCATTGTCAGACCTTAGAGTTCTTCACCTTCCTATATGTGTGATTCTCAACCCTTGCCTTCCACTTCTTAAATATCTCAAACACTTCATCTTTCATTTTCATCATATGCACCCACACATAGTGAGCTGAGTATGATCATCAATGAATGAGACATAATAACGATTACCTCCTTTTGAAGTCACTCTGGAGGGTCCCCAAACATCCGTATGCACATAATCAAGGATGCCTGTTGTCGTGTGTTTGATTAAACTAAACTTGACTCTACAATGCTTCCCATAGACACAATGCTCACAGAACCCCATACTTGGCTTCTTCAAGTCCTTCAAGAACCCTCGCTTGCATAACTCAGACAAACCCTTTTCACTCATATGCCTTAAATGCATATGCCACATCTTAGTGCACTCATAATCATCACTACATGCACCCACTGCTACAGTACCAGTCACTGTATTACCTATCAAAGTATACAAGGTTCCATATCTTTGACCCTTCATAACAACTAAAGAGCCACTAACAATTTTTAAGACTTCACTTTCTCCCACAAACTTGTGGCCTTTGGAATCCAAGGTACCAAGAGAAATAAGATTCTTCTTTAGCTCAAGAACATGCCTCACATCGGTTAAAGTCCTCACTACACCATCATGCATCTTGACCCGTATAGTTCCAATTCTTACCGTCTTACAAGTAATGTCATTATCCATCAAAACGGAACCACCATCAATGCTTTCATAAGAAGTAAACCACTTTCTATTCAAGCACATATGGTAGGAACATCCAATATCAAGAATCCACATTTCGGCCATATAGTCTTGTGTGGACACACAGAGAATCACATCGTCCCCTTCAAAGCCTGAAGCAAAACTTGCCTCAACTTTAGCCTTACCTTTCTTTTTACCATTGTTCTTGTTATCTTTCTTCGGGTGAGGACAATTACTTGCATAATGTCCTTTTTCATCGCAATTGTAGCATTTCACATGTTTCAACGACTTCTTTGACTTGGACCTAGACCTCTCATTGCTTGTAGAGGCCTTTTCATACGACCTTCCTCTTGCCACTAGCCCTTGTCTTGCATCAATGCTATTCTCAACTCGTGTTTTCTTCATCAACTCATAAGAAAGAAGCACACTTTGAACTTCTTCAAGATCAACATATTCTTTGTTCATAAAAGTAGTCATTAGATGCTCATAGCTTTCAGGCAAAGAGAATATTAAACATGCCGCTTGATCTCCATCATCTATCTTCATGACAACATTCAAATAATCTGCTAGGCGTCGACAGAACTCACTAACGTGCTCTTGCATTATTGAACTATCCACCATCATGTACCGATAAAGACGCTTCTTAATTAAGGTACATCTTGTTCGTCATGCTCTTGGTCATATACATAGATTCTAGCTTGAGCCAAATACCTGCAGCGGTATTTTCTCCCATCATATTATACATAACCTCATTAGCAAGACACAACCGGATTGATGAACAAGCCTGTAGATCGAACTCTTCATAATAATCATCACTTATATTCGCCGCCTTTGATTTAATCCCCTTTAAAGCCTTGTGCAAACCTTGTTGGATTAGGATGTCCTTTACTTGGACTTGCCAAATTCCAAAGTTATTTTTTCCATTAAATTTCTCTACTTCAAACCTAGCATTTGACATCTTGGGAGCCATTTTTCAAGTCACACACAATAACCCAAAAAATATTTCACTCGGGAATTTTATCGAACACCTTGTCTACAAATTTTTTGAGCACTATAGTTATTCACCAAAACTCAAAATCCTAGGTCGTATACCTCGCTCTGATACCAATTGTTGTAGATAACTAACTGCGAAAAGAACGTTATCCACTCCAAATAGATCAACCCTACACAATGATTGATCTTTCTCTCTAAACAAGACTTCAACACCCTCCAAGTACTATCCCAACACTTCTCAATATCAATTAACTAGCATATAAAGTAAAGAGACTAATGCAAAAGAAAACAAACCACAAGATATGGATATAATGTGGTTCGACAATGTGCCTACGTCCACCGGCGAGTTCTAACATTTACTAGATGTTCAGAGTAACAGATTACAAGAGCTCTCAATTCACTCATAAAGAATGAACACTCAACTCACTAAGAATTCTCTCTTACAATCTCTCTCATTTTTCTGGTTTTGGTTAGGTTAAGTTTTTAGAGAAAAAGCTTATGTTTATCCTGTTTCCGAAAACAGTCGAATGCTCTGCAGATGCGGTGGAGCATGGGTGCGCCCTGTCATAGGCTTAGCCGAGCGCGCGTACGCCTGACAAAATTTTTCCGAGAAAAGTCCAGTACTGTTTCTTTCTCTCGACCCAAAATTTTGGCTAAGTAAGAAAAAAACGCAAACAACCCTTTTTTCTCCCTTTTTCTCTACAGTACAACATTTGTTGAGAGGATAATGTAGAAGCCATATATAAATCTAAATCTAAATCTAAATCTAAATCTAAATCTAAATCTAAATAGTATAAAAAATCTAGGGTGCGAGCAATAGTGAATTTTCTATCACAATGGCATTTTGGCAATTTTATCATTTTCTTTATTTTTTTTTATATATTTTTGTTATTTTCTAGGGGCAATATGGTTATTACATTATTTTAAAATTGTTTTTAAAACCGGATTTTAAAATTTGTGGGCCATTATGTTTATGAAAAGTTGGACAAACGCCTGGTATAATAATGGTAGATGCACAATCTAAAATAAACTTTTTTATTTTGTCAGTTGGTGGGACCCCTTGGGAGAGGGAAACAACATGTTAAGTAAGATGTTGATTCTCAATAGAGTTAGGGGTCTGCCTAAAAAGATAGTTGAGCTAAAAGTCACAAATGCTATTCCAATCCATATATCCCAATGAAATCTTGAATGGGTTACGGTAGTAACACACCACTTTATGGAATTGACACCCCTTTGACTAATTCAAAAGTACTAGCACTCCTCCATTAATCACATAAAAAACACTCATGGTAAGAAGTTGCTGCGAGATCGCACAATTCACGACATCTGGTTGCCGCGAGATCCTATATCCCACGGAAGGTGGTTGCCGTGGGTCTTTTTTTCTTTTAAATATTTTTTAATAGCCACCGTAAAAAAAGTTAGTTGCCGCGAGATGGTTGTGTTAACTAAAATAGAGTCTTTGCTTGTGTTAATTATTAAAACTCTTCTTCATTAATTTGATCACAAGTTTTTTTTATAGCATATAAAAATATTTGCCGCGATATAGCAAAATTATGCCTCAATTGTATTTTTTTTTTGTCATGGTTTTGGTGTTGTTCTTTGAGTGTATAGAGAAGCTTTAAAGAATAAAATGAAGTATCCATATGTCATGTGTGTTAAATATGCAAAATTTGAAGTGAAAATAAAGCAAAAAACACACAAAAAAAATGTTCAGCGACAACTGCCTGCTGTGGGATATGGGATCTCGCGACAACCCGATGCCGTGGATTGTGCGATCTCACAGCTATTGCCTGCCGTGAGATATGAGATCTTGTGGCAACCCGATGCCGTAGAACTATCGGGCATGTGGGGTGTAAAAGGACATATAAAGAATAACCATTATTGTTTTACTTTTTGCCAAACGGGTGCCAATCCCATAAAGTGGGTTGCCAATACCGCGCTCCATCTTGAATATGGTAGCCATATATATAACATTTACACCTACAAATAGGAGTGTTAAAAAAAAAAACCCCCGTTGACCCATTATCTGGTAGGGCACCCGATCATCACCCGCCACCCAAACCTGCACTGACCCGAAAATAGACCTGCTCCCGCCTTACCACCATTTCTAAGTGGTTTGGCTATGGGTTATATGCTCAATCCTGACTCATTGAGCTGCCCAACCCACACCGTTCCAAAAGTCGTTGACCTAACCCTATTGACCCGCACTATCCTAAGACTCTAACTCCAATATTTGTGTGTTTTGTTTATATTTCTTTTAACTTTTGTAGGAATTTGAGTAGGGATGACTTCGGATTGGATAAAAGGTTTTTGAAAAAAAATCCAATTTTTTTTCAGATGGCAATATCCTTTTCAAATCCGATCCAATTATTTTTCGAATGACAATTTCTTTTCCGAATTCGAAAAGTTTGGAAAATCGAAAAATTTTCAGAAATTTCAAAATCGGCAAAATTCGGAAGTAAATCGGAAATTTGAATTATGTAATCGGATTCTCTTTTAGGATAACCATTTTTTCTATCCATTTAATACATTCATTTAGCAATCATTTTGAAATGTATTAATTCAGTAAACAACTTAGACCTTTTAACATGTTCATTCAGGAAACTTTTCCTTCGTATTAATACATTAATTCAGTAAATAAGAAGATTAGATAAAAAGTGATGTCTGAACCCCTTAATTTCATACCCTGCACACCCCGAATTTTAACAGAATTCAGAAAAACAATATTTGTTCCCGACTCTTCGATTTTTGAGGTGTGATGCACTCTCAACTCCCAAAAATCCATAATCAGTTTAAATATGCCGATAATTAAAAACCAATAAAAATTTCAAATTAAACAAAAGTCCTCTTCATTACAAAAATTCACAAATAAGATTAGGTTACAAATCCCCTTTCAACAACTCTTCAATTATAATTACAACTGAAAATACAAAACAACATTTGTCTCAACTAAAATCTATTACACCTTAAGGGAAAACAAAACATATCCTGAAATGCGATACTAACGCAAACCACAAACAACAACCAACCTTCTTTAACACTAAACCTGTCAAGACTTATCAACTATGTTCATTTAATGAACACACCCAATAAGCAAACATGCAAATCAGGTCAGCATTATAAACAATGCTGGTGTGAGTAGCCTAAAAATACAAATTATACTAAAACATATATATACACACTCCATAAGGCAGTTAGTTCCTCTCCCGAAGCGCCTTAACATCTAACGAATAATACAACATCCTTAAGTACAACAATTAAGGAAGGTAGTTCCTCCACTGAGGCACCTTAACTTCCCACTAACCATACAACAAACCATACGCATAATAAATAAGGCATGTAGTTCCTCCATTAAGGCGCCTTAGCTTCCCAACAATAATACAAAGGCATTCAGTTCCTCCACTGAGGCGCCTTAGGTTCTAACTAAACTATTAACTAGCCAAGCATATTCTATACTTACCACATTTCATGCTCAATTACAAAGTGGGTCGTCTCTGCACAAGTAATTAGTTTGACCCACCCTTCTGCAAAACTATATACAATCATATATTTAAAGATATATCATTAACCAACATATTACCATAATTATATTATTTAAGGCTTTCTTTGCGTGTTCCTAAAATCACGTCGTATCTATGTCTTACCTAGTTTCCCTGGCTACCACAATCGCTACCCAAAGCCGAACATGTACATCATCATGCCTCTCCTCACATAATGAACCACTCCATGCGTAGCTACCCTAAGCGGGATATCGCATACCAGGTAACCCTCACACGAAAGCCATTATGTGAGTATTGCCACTATTCGGCTTAAAATATCACGCGTCTCGTTCTAATTTTGCGAACGGAATAATCAAGCCACTATTCGGCTATACCAAAAGGACCATTCAAATTTACTGAAACGCCAGAAGGGCCAATCAAATTACTTTCGTCCAAAGAGCCATTCAGATTCACTGAAACGCCAAAAGGGCCAATCATATCACATACGCCCATCACAAGGGCCAAATCACATGAGTTGTGGTAACTAGGTTATAGGATTTTCGTTACGTAATTTATTCAAGTGTCATACATTTATATCTCAAAATAATTCTTGTTCTATCTCATGCCAGTATACTTAATTGTACTGAAGCTCAACGTTTCTCGTTATAATACAATCCACATTATCACGTGCCAATACTATTCATTGCACGATATCCAAGTATCTCTATATCAAATCTCGAAACTTATTATTTCACGTGCCAATCATATATTGCACTACACTATATGGAATATCTCAAATATATTTTTATTTCACGTGCCAATTAATTATTGCACTAAGCCACAATCCTGTGGGAAATATCTACAATTATTACACTACCTCATAGTAGCATCTCACAGAAATGATAATGGAGCGTTTACCTTTATTTCTTCCAAAAATATTGCATTTAATAGATATCCTAACATATGATATCATTTAACAGAACAACACTTTCAACATACCACATAACGTCGCAATAGCT
Source organism: Coptis chinensis (assembly GCF_015680905.1). Classification (NCBI taxonomy): domain Eukaryota; kingdom Viridiplantae; phylum Streptophyta; class Magnoliopsida; order Ranunculales; family Ranunculaceae; genus Coptis; species Coptis chinensis. The sequence continues at coordinate 75,639,986 of NC_141463.1, read as the reverse complement.
CCAAACGTACCGCATAACATTTTTATAGCATTTTAGGAATATTATATCTCCTAAAATTTCTATCTCGTCACGTGTCAAAAAAAAAAACACAATATCAGCGTCAAATCTTTCTTAGATAATGACAACCAAATTTATACAAGCTTCCACAACATTTTAGCATTGGATTTGTCCATACAATTTACAACGTAAAATGTAGCACAATTAAACAGTTAAAAGTCCACAGTTAAAGCCCAAAACCAAAACCCAAAAGTCTAAATATTGAAAGACCCATTTGGATCTATATTAAGTCCTATGGACTGCCCCAAACAATATTAGAAACTGGCCTCAAACAATTAAGTGATTCGGCCCAAAGAAAGCTAATTGAAAATGGCCCAAACCACTAACTAACTTAGTCCGGCCCAAGAACTAAAATCTAAACCCAAAAATTGAAACCGGCCCAAACCAAATAGATTTCGGCCCAAGGCCCACAAACCAAATAGTCGTCTCCCTCACCTCACCAACGCCAGCAGCCTCTTCCACCACCAGTTCTCCTCCTCTACTTCTATTCCAGTGGTTTGACTCCTATTGAAAAACCCTATAGCTTTAATTCACACCAACACCGATTTTGGCAACTGTCGAGATCACTCTCCAACAGATCTCGATCGCCATTGCCGGCTGTTCAAGCTCCCCACAGCCCTCATCCCCTTTATCAAACCTCATAACCCTATCACCAACAATCCATTCAAATACACAACCAAAGCCCCAACAACAAAGTTTAAATAAAAACTGGGCGATTTCTTGTCGGCCACCATTAACGATTTCTTCGAGCTTTGACAGCCCCTTTCCAGCACCCCTTCAAACAAAAGTAACCAAACTTCAACCCCTTTCTACCCCCAATCTTCACTCAACACAAAAACAACAATAGTAGTTCACGATCGCCATTAACGGCCTTTCAAGCTCCAATAGCCCCCCCCCCCCCCCCCCCCAATCACCGATTCTAAACCCGACATCCATCTCTAAACCCCCGACATTAACCAAATCAAAATAAAAATCAACCCACACAACAACAGTATAGCAGTTTCAAACCATATACAGAACAAACGTTGGTTTGGCTCGCGCCGCCATTGACGCTCTTTCGAGCTTCAACAGCCCCATCCCCCGAGTTTCAATAATGCTACCATTTAACAAGTTTTAACAAGGACATTAACAATAATAATAACGACAAAAGAATACACAGAAAACATGAGCGGAAACCTTGGACAGTAAAATTAGACTGTGAAATATAAAATTAATCTACTCACTTTAATCAAAAGCTCAACGAATTCATCATAGTCCGAATCTTCGTGCTCCAACACTCTAGCAAGCGAGCTTTTATCTCCCCCTCCATTTTTATTTTATTTTTATCTAAAAAACCCTATTCTCTGGAAAAATATGTATATATACCTGGGTTTGAAACCTAAGCCCAATACAAACTCGGACCCAGAAATCAGGCCCACGTATCCCAAATCCAATCCAACAAATTTTAAATAAATAAATATGTATTTTAAATACGGGCGTTACATACCCTCTAATCTTAAATGTCTCTACTCCCTCGTTTTCCTCTCGATGATGGGAGATATTCCCCATTTTTCTTGATCAGCTGAACCCATTGGGTTGCCTACGTACCCCCTTACCGGGGGATCAAGTTGTCCGTAGTTCTCCTCCCCCTCTTCACTGCTGCCTCCTTTTTCCTCCTCTCCCTCTTCACTCTCACCTCCTCTTTCCTCCTCTCCCTCTTCCTTTAGGTCAAAGTCTTCCTCTCCCTCTTTGGGCCCCTCTCTTTGACTTAATACCATACGAGGCCCACTTGTAATCTTTGGGCCCATCTCTTCGGCCCAATACCATCCGAGGCCAACTTGTCTCTCTATCGCTCCTTTTACCTGTGATGTTCGTGGTCATGAATCTGGCTCACACAAGTGACATGTACTAGAATGACAACATTGATTTCTTGAAGTTGTGAGAGAGACAATGTTCTACTTCTCTAGGGTTTTTATTTAGTTTGTAAACTAAAACTATATGTAGTTTTGATTTAGTAACTATATGAAATAGACGACTATATGTTAAAAATTCATAAATTAATTGGAAATCATATCAGATCGGATTTTGAAAACACATCCAATTCCGATCTAATTATTTTTCGAAAAAATCGGATATTGGAATTTCAGATATCGGAACACAAATATTATTGCCAAATTCGAAAAAATATCGGATCGGTATTCGAAAAAATCGGTTTTTCAGACAAAAGTGGCACCCCTAAATTTGGAAGATATGAACACAAACTTATGAGATCAACATCAATTTCAAATGTTCAAGTTTGAACATTGAGCAAATATCAAGAGTTCAAATTCAACTTTTGAATTTTGGAGAAGATGAACCATTCACTCTTGTATTAATTTCGAATCCTTTTAGTTTATATTTTATTGTTTTGTACCATAGATCCTCTTATCTTAATTTTATCATGTTATGGAAGATAACCAATTTACAAATAGTAGAGAAAAAAGTTTCAAATTTTCAGATATGGTTTTGGATTCAAGTTCTAGTTTTTCAATTTTGTTTATTTTTCATTGATTGATTTCATTTTTTTTTCTCTCTGTTGTGAATTGGAAAAGTTATTAATTGGAAAGATTACTTGCAGAATTAGGGTTTTTTTTTTTTTTGGTGTGAAATTGAGTTAAAATGTCAATTTCCACCCGACCCGGATGACCCGCCCAAGACCTGCCTCGTAAGCTAACCCAAGAGGCTAAGTGATGGTACTAAGACATAGCACTTTAACCTGCCTCGCCCCGTCAGAGACTATTAGATTTGTATCCCCTAGACCGGACTTGTTATTGTTTGACCCGCCCCGTATTACACCCCTATATACAATAATTTAAGAAGTACGAAACAAAAATAGCAATCTCTATATATATATATATAAAAGCTCACGTATATTCTCTCTCCTCACTATATCGCTCTATTTCCCAACCCAAGTAATATTAGTGGTTCCTAAAAAAGCGGAGGTGCTAATAATTAGAAACACCTCCCCAAATTTGTTTAAATCCCCCTAATTTATTCTTAATTTTCTATAGCCTCTTCAAAATAAAAAAACAAAAAAAACAAATTAAATAAACATTATACACATTCTACCGAAAACCTATTACTGTATTCAACCCCACGGTTTTTTTTCCTCTCCTGTTTAAAAAAAACCATCAAATTTAACCTCAACTCTAAAACTGGGCAATATCTCTTCGATACCAACGAAACCCCTACGTTTGCCACATTTACTATCCATTAAGAAGAAAATATTCGGCCAAACTAAATTAACAGAGCTAATCCATATTGGCTTCCCCCCTCCAAAATCCGCTTCATAGAAAGAGAACCCACACCAACTTGAAATTGTATAAAGTTCCAGTTCACCTTTGATATATCGTTCGTTCAGATCCCTGGCAGAATTCCATGACACCAAAAGTCCATCATCAACTTGAAGTTTTCTCACATAATCTACGTCAATTTTCAATTTCGCTTCCCGCAACTCGCCCACCAAACAGTGCAACCCTGGGGTACTTTCTGTAGTTGATGACGATTTCACTGTACTAACAATAATGAGATTGCCGAAAGAAAGATTAGACAACGCTGGAACCATTTTCCCACGCATATTCATTGCAAGAGTTGTGACAGATGCTGACTTTACAGACCCAGGTCCCGTTCTTAAAGCATTCATTGCACACCGCCATATGAGTGCAGAAACTGTATGCTGTACTACAAAAAGGCTTTGAAGCTTCAAGCTTTAATTTCCTCGACATGGCTTCCGAAGAAGGTAAGACAAGAGAGCTGAATCTGTAGGATATACTAAATTCATTGGATTTATGTAGAACTTCATATGTGTCAAAGAAATTCAAAAAGGCTACAAGGCAGTTACGACTCCAATGGAGGAAAAGCGGAGAAGCCAGATATCTCTTTCTGATCAATTAGAGGCTCTAGCTGACATGAAATTCTCATATGTCTGTCAAAACTATGGAAACCAGAAGCAATGTGGAGAGAAGGTGTGTTTCAACAAAAGGTGACATAGAAACTAATTCATTGGCATTTTCTCTTATATAGTTAGATTTGGTCCGCTTAGTGTAATCACTGTCGATATAGGAGTTATGCAATGCTAGAACTTTAAGCTCCACGTCTTAGCGCCACACATGCTAGAAAATATACGCTTAGTAGTTGTCTTAGCTCCACACATCTTTAATCTATACTTTATATTACCTCATCTATAATGCGGTTCGCTAAGTGTTTTGAAGGTGGCAACAATGATGTATCTATTTGTCTCTAGAGAGTTACCACTTGAAAAATTCCCAATGTCAGTCGCATTTGTGGGAAGCAAACTAAGTAAGCATGGAATCACAAGGTTCACAAAATCGAGGGTCACAATTCAGAAAAGCTCATTAAGTTTTAATTATTGACTTACTGACTATTCATCAGATAATCATTGATTATTCATACGAAAATATCTGCGGTTCCTCACTGATATTTGCTTTTTGTCGTTTCTAGTGAATTAAGTTCAGAAGCACGTTATAGATCTTCCCCAAATTGTTTGCATCTCTTGAAGGAGAAGTTTATCTCCTTCCAGTTTGGAATTGTCGGTGAGTCAGCTTCGCTTATGCACTTGCTATTACCTGGCTTGAATTTTATATTATATGGATGAATTTGGTCGATTAGCATGACTCGAATATGATCTATTCAAATGAACTACAAGTATCTATTTAACAACATTTCTGTGCATCAATTTTTATTTTCAAAAAGAATTAAAACTATATGAGAGAGTGCATGCGTTTGCTTAATAATCTTTAGAATCCACTGACTTTGTAAGTGCCCAAACACAGAGGAGAGAAATGGGTTTGGCTTCTATGGGGATTATTATTTTAGGATACCGTACCACACCATGAAAAAACCAACTATAGCCTGCTTTAACTGGGGCAACTACAAGAGTTACAATAAAGAAAGATCATCTGTATGAGTTGTGTTCGGAAGCAATGCTGTTGCACCATTACAACTATACATCACAGATTGGCATGCCAAACAGGCATTGATTGCTTCCACTAACTTACTAATACTAAGTCCTCAACCTCCTCCAATTATAATCAAATGCAACTCTCAACAGACTTTGAGAAGGTTCTTCATGTGGCCACTTTAGAAGTTGTACAACTGTTGAGAATCCAGCATCGTGTTAAAAAAAATCAAATAAACTTCCTTTGAGTCTAAGCTCATCTCCTCTTTGAAAAGCTTTGGTGGCGACAGGGCCCCCTGCATTGCAAGTTTAGACGAAGGGCCCGTGTAACAGATGGATTGATACTACTCATTAGTCTTCCAACCTTTCAGGAGTTGGACAAATTAGACCTACACAAAACTGCCCTTAGAGCGTCTGTCTTATAATTTATAATGTCAGTCTTGGAAAAAAGGAATGTACCCTAATCCTACGGTGGATAAATCGAGGGTCACAATGCGCTGATTTGGAATTAATTAGGAGTGTTAATTGTCTTAAATCTTTCGAGGGTTGTAAAAACCTTTCATTATCACCGCCAGTTTAGAAACTCTCCATTTCGTGAAACCCTTTTGTTCGCTCTCCCAACCTATCAGTTCTCAACAAAACCTTATTTCGCCTCCTACTTCTTCTTCCTCGATTTCAAGGGTTCTTCTCTTCCTCCCTCATTTATGTACTTCTTACCTCTCTCGATTCATATTGCATGCTTTCTCCTCTTCCTCTTTTATTTATTGTATTCTTATTTTTCTTTGCATTGTGCAGGAACACTTATCAATCAACTTCATGTATTGGTTGGTCCTGATTTTGCTTTTCCACTTTTACTGTCTACTGTACTTCCTTAAGCAAATTTGTTTCCGTTCTACTTTGTTGTTTCTGGATTGAACATGTGATAGTAATAAAATTGCGTCGAATGTTTGTCAAAAAGCCTCTTAGAATGTTATCTCTGACCATCATTCTTACAACTATATACGTACAGGTACAGAAGAGTTCTAAGAGCAGCAAACATGATTCAATGAGTCATAATTCCAGTTTCACTCTTAGTTTCTATTGTTGTACGTAATTGAGTCAAACGGAAAATTAGCCTAGCAAGAGCATCAACTTTTCAACGGTTTTTACAGGTAATTTTGCTACAGTGATTCCATATTGAGAGCATTGATATACTTAATTAGTACTTATTAATTAGAATGAAATTTACTATGAGAGAAATGGTTATGGGGGTCTTTATTGTTGAGGTTGTTGCTTCTTATTTTCTCAGGTGATGCGTTAGTTTGTATAGAATATGCTATTAGTATCTTTATCAATTTTTGTTTAATTTTTTGTCAAAATATTTGTTTGCCAACTAATTGTCAGGACGAACGAGTGTTGTTATTAATTTACCCGTTAGTTTACAAAAGAGTTTACAGTACTAAACTTGATGGCACGTTGTCGTGGTTTTAACTTTACCAGTTCTAAAGTTCTCATTGTGCTTGAAAATCTATTGCAGCAAGCCATTTTGTAACTATTACATGGGTTGATAGTTGCAACAGTAGTTTATAGTAATGTGTTGGTTTTGTCGTATTAGAGTGGTTTTGAGTTTTCCCTTATGAGGTTTATATAATTGGAGTGTTTTTTTTTCCTGAACTTGGTGCTAGATAAGTTTTGATGATTTTGCAAAAAACATGGAAATTCTTGGTTATTGTTTTCCATTCGGTTCACTGCATTTTGTGATATTGAGATATGGTAGAGTAGGAATGCCAACCTTTACTTAAAAAATGCACTTTTTCCAACATGGTATGTGGTTTCACAAACAAACGTATGAATCAAGAATATGGTGAGTAGACACACACTCTTTTATAGGTTTAGATTGAAAGAGCTCATGTTTTGGTCTATACATGTTGTGTTATGGTTGGCCATTAATACCATATCATTTTGCGCACTGATGATATAGGTTGGCTAATTCCATATATGAACCTTCATTCTTTTGTTACGCCAAAAAATAGTTGAGAAGATCCACTTTGATTTATCTTTGATTTTCCTTTACTTTGCAGCGACTATATATATGTTTTAATGTTTGAAACAAAGCTGAGAATATGGAGAGATCGAGTTGGAATTTATTTGCTTATGAATTTTATGACAGATTCTACAAAGTCAAAAATCATATAGGAATATTCTTGACCAAACAACAAGTTCTAGAGCAGTGTCTTTTGGGTAGGTGAGTCTTCCTACTAAATTTTTCCTTTGTTCTGCTACATGTTGTGTGGTAGACTATGTGGCACATTTGTTCTAGGACTTTTCATAGTACAATATTTTTGTCGTCATCACTTGAGTTCTAGGGAATTTGTTAGTACCATGAGCACTTCTTTTGGTGTGAACAATTTGGTATCGGTTTTAGAATAATTCGGGTTTCAATTTGAACACATGAGCGAATACTTTTTTGGCAAGATCGCCATATGCTCGATGAAGATGGACATTGAATTTGAACTAATAGTTCCCATAGGCACCACGAATGGTCAATTGATTGAATTGAGTTGTGTGATATGTTTTGTTACCAAGATAACTTTTGATTTAGCATTTTTACTATTATCTATTTTTTCTTTTGTTCTTCATTATGATTATTTTTTTACTGAGGTTACTAATTGTTAGTTAATGGTTGTATTCAAAACATTTAAATGCTGAAAAATGCAACCTCGCCAAAAGCTCAGAAGTTTAGTACATCTTGAGATAGTTTGCAGAGTGGAAAAGTTTGAGCACTCAACCATTTAAGAACAATTTGTGCTTCTTATGTGCTTGACATCCAAAAGTTGTAAGGCTTGCTTAGGAGTGGGAGCGTTGGACTTTTATGAACTCACTCTTCTCTTCGGTTTGGCATTGGAGATTGCATTGGCGAAGAAATCCCTCAAAATATATAAGCTGCCTCTTCAATAGATTTTGGCTCAAGAACTGTTTGTGGTTATTCATCGGTCTACACTTTGTTATTTTAAATCTCACTTTTGTTTTTCCCCTTCTTTTGTTAACAGATATGTTCATGACATCGAGGCCACGAGTGTCCATGGTACAATGATGTTTTGTTCTCTTTATGGAGTTATGGAATGGAATGAAAAATAGAAGATTTAAGAGTCTAATCTTAACTTGGCAGATTATACTCTGCAATACCATGAATGAGGTGAAGACTTACATCTAAACACCTTTAAAGAGGTGCACCCGAGTTGACCAACATAGCTTGAGCCGCCAGCACATAGAGGCGTGGGCGAGCTAGTTGTGCACTGCGCTTTTTATCCTAACCTAATTCCGCATATGTCGTTATTAGCATGCTAAGCCTATCAGCTGTATGCTCGGGCTTTTCCTCCAACCACAATGCAACACCTACTTGCTACTAGCTGCTCAACTCCGAGCCGACCTCCGCAACTTCCACCTTTTTTTTACCCTATATATCCAAAACAAATCAACAAACAACAAATCTTCTCAACCAAAAACCAAAAACCCATGAAGCAACAAGCTACACAGAAACAAACAACAAAAATAGATCAATAAACAACCAATCTTCTCAACCGATCCAAAAACCAAAACCCAACGAATCAACAAAGTTCCATATTTAAAATAATTCGTCCTTAGTTGCTGTTTTCTTCTCAACAGATCCAAAAGCTGCAACAAATAGCATGAAAGCTGGTACTGTATTTCTGCTTACCAAGGCAATTGCAACTGGTAATATTTTTTATCAGTTTTTATTTATTGGTTGGATTATTATATGGTTTTGTTTTTAAGATTTATGCATGAGTTACTGTGTTTCTTCCTTTTTAGCCATTTTGTTTGTGCCCTCAATTTGGTTTATGTGCTGAAATATTTGGAGACAAGTTTCTACTCGGCAACACATTTTCATCGTTGTTTGTAGGTATATTTAACTCATATAATATGCTACTTGATTTTATGTAGTGAATAATTCTTTCTTTTTCTCTTTTTTTTTTTGCTTGAGGAGAATTAATTGGAAATGGTACGTATTTAGTCTTTCAATAAATAGTGCTCTCAATAAAACTAAAAACTCATTTGTAAAAGCATATTGTAATATGTACACTAACACCCGGCCTACATACCATTGTTCAATGGGTAATTTAAACGAACAACGACAAGCGAAATAAGTTTACATTATAAGTGTGAATTTTCTATTGTATGTGAAAATAAAAATGACTCGGATCTCTTCTTTCTAGTTCAAGGTAGCAAGGTAGCATTTTCTCCTTGTATCCTATCAAGGTTCTATATGGCATATGTTAAGATTGATGAGCCATTGTGAGAATTCATCAGAAACATAAAGACACACTTTCTCCCGCATTGACCATCAAGAAACGAAGCTGCACGCGTCTCTTGTTCATTTATAATCCATGTTTATTGTTTTCGAAATAATGTTTTGCGTTAAATTTGTGAGGCATTATAGATATATATAGTTAAACTGTTCCAGGAGAATTGGATATTTACTATACATTTCTGATTAGCTAAGGCAAGACATTTGTGGATGGGATACTATACATCTATATGTTGTCAAAAATATTCTTATTAATAAGAGTCAGAAAGTTGTCTTATAGAGGACCTACTATGGTTACTAATACACTTCATGGCTCCAGAATTAGATTGGTAATGAGAGAGAGCTTAGAGATGAGAGCTGTTCTTATTTTCAAGATATACACAATTATACATATAGGTGTTTTGAACAAGGTGAAAATGAGAATTCAATTAAAGTTGGGCATGTATACATGGAGACCAAGTACTTAGGAATTGTAAGCAAGTACTTTTCCCTTAAGCCTATGATGAATTCATTTTAAAAGTTCTCCCTAACAAATTGAGTTTTGATAAGCACTCCGCCTACCTATTTTTATTTCTCCAAGATTTGAATAATGATAGGGTTCTAACGGATTTGAATTAGTTTTTTTGTTACATATTTAATAAATTAAGCATTGTCATGGTACTAATAACTTTGTAAAGTTCAATAAGGTTTTGGTAATATATTTGTAGTTTAAGCACCGATGTTAGGAAGAAAAGAAAAAAGGAAGACGAATAAATTAGGAAGAGAAGATGACGTTTTCTTTTTCTTTTTCTTTTTTCGATAATAAGAGAATATGAAGAATTTAAAAAAAAAAAAAATGTGGGGATTTTGGTAGTTGGTTATACGAAATTGGGAACGAAAGAAAGAGAGGAAGATGAGAGATTTCTTTTAACTTTTTGCAAGGTTAGAGAAGAGAGAACGAGTAAAGCCCGGAGGTGTGACATACAAATATTTGTGGCGGACACCCAAGTTGTTTTTTGCACTTATCCCATTAGGGTCGATCAATGAATTTGGCATATAGGTTTGGTGGGATAATTTTATTTTGGGTTTGTAATAGTTGTCAGATATGTAAACAATATGATCCTCTGCTTTGAATTGGTTTGTTGCATTTCCTCATAGGAAATATTTTTTGTTAAAAAAATAAATAAATAGCACAATATCTTATCTTTCTTTTAATTTCATTCTACTTTGTGGTCCGTTTAATAAAAATGTCAAAATTTGGCTATTACCAACAGGTATCAATCTTAATTTACGTTATCAAGCTTATCATTTGTAGAAGTTGGACTTTACCAATTATGTTTCTCCGAATATTGAAATTGGCACTACATCTGCAACTTTTTAATAATAGAAGATATAATTGCTTTTTCCTAATCTCTTATTTTTGTCTCTATTGTGTATTAAATTTCCCCTGTTTAGTATCTTCAATTCTGACCAACTAATATATATTAACACTTCTAATTTTATGGGGCAAATGAAAAATTCGGCATCCCCTGTTTTGAATTCATTGTTTTATTTTATATTTATTTATTTTTTAGGGGAAAAAAAAAGTGAGCAAACTCGACAAAGGAACAGCAGCGATATTATCATTATCCTATCAATCAGTGTTACTAATCACTCAATCTAGAGAGTTGCTTTTAGTCGATACGAAATGAAAATTTATCTTTCTTTCATTAGGCATCGAAAAAAAATTCTCACAACTTTTCTTATTATTTTGTTTGGGGTTTTTATTAATTGATGTAATTTTGATTCGCTTTACTTTACGTTATTTATTTACTTATGTTGTTCCAATGAGAGAATTTTATTAAGTGGGCAATATTGTAATACTAATTTAATAGTATTTAAAGGATCATGAATCATAGATTATTTCACATTGTATAAATAATGTAAATAATAAAACAATAAAATTGTACCTTGATCCATTGTAAGAGTGATGCGTTGAATTCGATAGCTAAACGCCGTTTCTCTTCCAAACTTTTATATTTTTTATTGTGTTAATTGTTGTAGTGTGAAAAATGGGTTTCTACACTATTATATAAAGGATGGAGAGAGGACGGTGGTTACACTCTTAATATTCCAAGTCTTTTTATCTCCTTTTCCCATAAAAAGTGAAATAGAAAATGTAACCTTCTTCTCTTAATTAGCCAATGTAATTAAGGCATGAGTAAATAGGATATTTACTTAGAAGTAACCCACACATCAATTTAGAAACCAAAAGTCTAAAATGTTTTGACTTATTGACCACTTTATGGAGGATATGATATAGTGGTCTTTGGACTATTATATCATATCTTACATTCTGCCACTTGGTCTATATGACAAAACTAAATAGTGATTTTATTTACAAAACATTTTGTAAAACTACTCGTGTGGGTTGACAATAAAACAACATAATTGCGATCGCATTTTTTAAAATATATCTAATACATGCCTTTACATAATTTGGTTATTATAATATCATAATCAAAACAACTTACTTATGTGAGTCATGGCGGTAGTGTGTCATTGAAACGGCACAGTCCCTTCCATGTACCACAACATGAGTAACTTGAATGACATGAACCATAAGTGAGAAGTGTAGTGTGTACATAATTTGGTTATTATAATGTCATAATCAAAACAACTTACTTATGTGAGTCATGGCGGTAGTGTGTCATTGAAACGACACAGTCCCTTCCATGTACCACAACATGAGTAACTTGAATGACATGAACCATAAGTGAGAAGTGTAGGCAAATAATAATGCCTAAATTATGTCCATCTTGAAATCCATTCATAAATGTACGTACATATAATGGAAATAGGAAATAACATAAACAAATTACATGAGATCTCAAAATGTCTATCGTATGAGAGGTAACTTAATTCATTCAATCCAAATAACCGAAACATAGTCAAGCTTGACAACCAAGACCCATAGTGAGAACGTGTTCCTTAAATGTCTTTGGTGGGAGCCCTTTGGTTAATGGATCAGCAATCATAAGTTTGGTGCGAATATGTTCAATAGACACTCGTTGTTTCTGTACTTCTTCCTTTACAGAAAGAAACTTCAACTCCATATGTTTAGCACCCTTAGAATATTTGTCATTCTTGGAGAAGAAGACTGCTGCGGCATTATCACAGTAAAGTCTTAGTGGCCTAGAGATAGAGTCGACAACTCTAAGCCCTGAGATAAAATTCCGCAGCCATAAGCCATGAACTGTGGCCTCAAAGCAAGCCACAAACTCAGCTTCCATGGTGGATGCAACAATGATAGATTGCTTCGCACTTGTCCATGAAATAGCCCCTCCAGCCAACATAAACACATATCCAAATGTGGACTTTCAGCTATCAGGACAACCAGCAAAATCTGAATCTGAGTAACCAATCACCTCAAGATGATCAGTTTTCCTAAATGTGAGTATGTGATCTTTTGTTCCCTTCAAGTACTTTAGAACTTTCTTGGCGAGTTTCCAGTGTTCCATCCCTGGATTACTTTAGTATCTGCCCAGAACACCAACTGCAAAGCTAATGTCTGGTCTGGTGCAGGTTTGTGCATACATTAGGCTTCCTACAGCTGAAGCATATGGAATTGCTTCCATTTGCTTACGTTCCAATTCATTCTTTGGACACTGCATAAGGCAAAACTTATCCCCTTTTGAATTGGAGATTCCCCAGCTGAACAATTTTCCATGCGGAATCTCTCCAGAACTTTGTTAATATATGCTTTCTGAGACAATCCTAACCATCCTTGTGAACGGTCTCGAAAAATTTCGATGCCAATCACATAGGCTGCCTCCCCCATATCTTTCATGTCAAAGTTCTTGGCGAGATACTTCTTGGTTTCATGTAATAAACCAAGATCACTACTGGCAAGTAAGATATCATCAACATACAGAATCAGAGAAATAAACTTACTCCCACTGACCTTAAGGTATATACACTTATCAACAGTGTTTTCCTTAAACCCAAAGGAGGTAATGGTATTATGAAATTTAATATACCATTGTCTAGAAGCTTGTTTAAGTCCATATATTGATTTCTTAAGCTTACAAACCAGATGTTCTTTTCCTTTTTCTGCAAAACCTTTAGGTTGATCCATGTAAATTTCTTCATCTAAATTTCCGTTTAGAAAAGCGGTCTTTACATCCATTTGGTGTAACTCCAAATCGAAATGGGCCACCAATGCCATGATGATTCTAAATGAGTCCTTCTTGGATACAGGTGAGAAAGTCTCTGTGTAATCAACACCTGCTTTCTGAGTGAAACCTTTGGCAACATATCTGGCTTTATGCTTATCGATATTGCCTTTACTATCACGCTTGATCTTAAAAATCCACTTTCCCGCGACTTTCTTGCATCCTTCAAGCAATTCAACAAGTTCCCAGACTTCATTATATTCCATTGATTTCATCTCATCCTTCATGGCGTCAATCCATTTAGAAGAATCAGTGCATTTAATGGCTTGTTCGTACGAAACCGGTTCATTATCAGTCCCAATGTCATAATCATGTTCTTGTAAATATACCACATAATCATCCGAAATTGCAGATCTCCGATCTCTATGAGATCTTCGTAATGCAACTCCTTGTAGTTCATTTACAACAGGTTCATTAGCGACATTTTTGTTATGGAGTGGTTGGTCGTTTATTTGTTGTTCATTGTCATTGTTATGATCAACAACATTAGGAACAACTTTTCTAGAAGCTAAAGGTAAAATTACTCGTACCATAGCTTCCTCATTTACCACATTTCCTAATTGTGTCTTATTCTCTTCAATAGTCACATGACGTGGTAATTCACTCCCACTAATTTCACCATCCTCAAAGAATATGGCATTACCGGTTTCCATGATTCTCGTACTTTGGTTAGGCAAGTAAAATCTATACCCTTTGGATTTCTCTGGGTAACCGATGAAGTAACCACTTACTGTCTTGAAATCCAATTTCCTTTCTTGTGGGTTATAAAGTCTAACTTCCGCTGGACATCCCCAAACATGCAGGTGCCTTAAGCTAGGTTTCCTTCCAGTCCATAACTCAAAAGGAGTTTTTGGAACTGACTTACTGAGAACCCTATTTAAAATTTACATAGCGGTCTTTAGAGCTTCAAGCCATAGTGAAACGGGTAAGCTAGAGTTACTTAACATACTCTTAACCATATCCATGAGTGTACGATTACACGCCTTTCAAAGAACAAAGATTCTGGCGTTCTGGCATTGTATATTGAGCACATATGCCACGCTTTTCTAGAAATTTAGCAAATGGACCAGGGTGTTGTCCTGACTCATCATAGCGACCATAGTACTCACCACCTCTATCAGACCTTACGATTTTCACCTTTCTATCTAATTGTCTTTCGACCTCAGTAACGTACACCTCAAGGGCATCCACTGACTGAGATTTTTCATGCAACAAATAGATATATCCATAACATGAAAAGTCATCAATAAAAGTGATAAAGTACTTTTCCCCACTAAGGCATGGAGTGGTGAATGGTCCACAAATGTCAGTGTGAATGATCTCAAAGAGACTTGAGCTTCTTGTGGTGCCTTTCTTAGTGTGTTTGGTTTGTTAACCCTTAATACAATCCACACACACTCCAAGATCAGTAAAATCTAGGTTCTCAGGAATCCCATCTCTTACTAATCTCTGAATTGTTTCTTTGGAGATATGCCCCAATCTTTTATGCCACAAGAAGGAGGACATGACAGTCATGCGACTATGTTTAGTTCCAACTTTAAGATGCAGAACCATAAGGGTCTCGACAAAGTGGTTATTAAGTTTCATCCTATATAAACCATCACATAATATTCCAGAACCAACTAGACATGAATTCTTAAATAAACTAAAGCATTTGTTACCAAATGAGCAAGAATAACCATCATCATCAAGTCTAGATAATGAAATAAGGTTTCTAGAAATAGATGGAACATATAAAGTATGAAATAAGTACAAATGAAAACCACTATCTAAGATAAGTTTAAAGGTCCCAATACCTTCAACTGGAGCTTTGACTCGATTCCCCATCATAATGAATTGCTCATTTGGGTTTGTGATTCGATGCAGGGATTCTCCATCATAATTAGAAACATGGACAGTAGCACCAGAGTCAACCCACCAAGTATTAGAAGGAACTTCAATAAGGTTTGATTCGAAACATACAAAAGAAGACATACCTCTTTTTTCGAACCATTCCCTTCTTTTCTAACAATCTTTTTGAATGTGTCCTTCCTTCTTACAGAATTTGCACTTATTGTCATATTCCTTCTTTTGAACCTGAGGAGCATGAGCAAGTTTATCCTTGTGAGGTGCCTTTTTCTTGCCATTTTGAGGCTTTCTTCCTTTATGTCCTGATCCTGAGGCTTGAGTCATGAGATGAACACTTTGCAATCCTTGTTGCGTAAGCCTTGTCTCCTCTTGAACAACCATACTGGTCAGTTCATTCACATTCCATTTCTCCTTAATGGTGTTATAATGGATCTGGAATGGTTCATACTGAGAAGGCAAGGTATTCATAATAAACTGAACAAGGAAAGACTCTTCAACGTTCAACCCTAAGGTTCTTTTTTTGCGCTTAAGTTCATCATTTCGGGATGTGATTATACATCCCACGAACCCCATCATACTTCATAGTGGTCAGCTGGGCCAACAAAATCCCCGCAAGGGATTTGTCAGCGGTTTTGAAACGCTCTTCCATAGATTTTAGGAATTCTTTCGCATTTTCAGTCTTGGGAAGCGAAGATTTAATGTTTCCAGCAATCATGGTTTTCATAAATCCAAGACTAAGTCTGTTTGCCCTTTTCCAAGCATAATAAAAGGCCCTATCCTCTTCATTAGTTTCATTTGTGGGTTCAGCGGGCTCTTCATGCTGGAGTGCCAAATCAATGTCCATAAAACCTAATTGGAATTGAATATGTTCATACCAGTCTAAAAAGTTTGACCCGTTAAGGATAGGCACAAAGAAAGCATGGGGTTGTAATGCATTGGGAACAACAGATACTGCAACAAAAAAATAGATGCTCACTACATTAATTAAACTTAACGCTTTGAATTTAACACAATTAATCCATAATTTATGATGAACAAGGTAGTATTATGATATGACCTTTGGGTCTATATCACAATACACAAAAATATTCATTCATGTTATAAAAGCCGTAAGTAATAGGACTAATTAATCAAGTACGTCAAATTAGATAGGTATGTAACCTTTGGGTATCCAACTCCTATTCTAATTCATAATACACATTAATTATCCTATTTCAATTTCTTAAATTTTAGTAATAATTAACTTTTGGGCTAACTATCATATACTTGATAAAGAAATTGCAATGGTAATGTCATTTTTAATTCATGTGTTGGTATGTATAATTTTCCAAATATTTCGGCCATTTTGGCGACATGCAATATTCAAAAAATTATAAATACCAAGAAATGGTAAATGGCATTTAGCATAAATCATGCAGCGGAAATAAATATCATATCATAAATAAATAAATAAACATAAAACGAACAGTTAAGAAGCATGAGATTAGTCCGAAAAAATTATTCCAGAAAAATATTCAAAATCTGTACAAATATATTAACTGTTCATGCGTCAAAACCTCAATATTTAATGAGTCTGGTACGCTAATCCAGTGCATAGTACAAAATATCAGGATATATGTATTTATCGATATTCAATTTCTGGATATGTATCGTAGATATATCATCCTCTTTGGGGATATTTGACATTGTTTCACATGCAAATATCGTAGATATATCCAAAATATCAACAAATATCGTGGATATTGTGGATATTTATTGATATATTATGATACATTATTTATATTTATTTGAAATATAATGGTAAATATTAAATAAAATTGTTATATACACAAAATATCGCCAGATATCTCAAAATATCGCAAAATATCCTCAAATATCGTAAATATCATCAAAATATCACCGATATTTATAATCGTATATATCTCTAAACATATCGTGATATTTATATATCTTTCTCTGAAATCTGGATAGATATCCCCAAATATCGCGATATATCGGGATATTTTGTTCTATGATCCAGTGATATATACCATGGTAAGGGTTGTAATAGTCCAACACAAAATCTGACCGTCTTAAAACATTAGAGTGAGCCTGGTCAGTATCGTTATACACATAAACATGTCCGAAAAGGTATGGTACAATACACTATACACCACACAGTAAAATATAGTTGTTAACATGTCCGGCACATAATGTGTAACATTGTGACCGAAAAAATACAAACAAAAAATACGGTCCTGTGACCACACTTAGCTTTACAGGTTTTGGGTTTAATCTCCCTGGTTGATACATAACTAGCATAAAAACCCCCTCATTACGTACTAACCCATAAAAATCCTCTATTTTTTTAAAATACCCAAACAAACCAAAATACCCCCAGAAAATCGGGCCGACGCCATCTAAGGGTGGAATTCGAGCTAAACAAGCCGAAGCTTTACCATGCTCAAGCTCCTCTCGCTAATTACACGAGCTTTAAATTGAGCTCGAGCTCGGCTCATATAGTTAAACGAAATGGCTCGAAGCCGAGCTTAAACGAGCCAAGCCGAAGCGAGCTGAGCCGCCGGTCATTTTGCACTATAAATATGATATTTGAGCTAAACGAGCCGAGCTTCATCAAGCTCATTTGTTACACGAGTTTTAATTTGAGCTCGAGCTCGGCTCATATAGTAAACAAGCGAGCTTGAGCCGAGCTTAAACGAGCAAAGCCCAAGCCGCGCTCCGAGCCCTCGGCTCAAATTCCACCCTTAACGTCATCAATCTTTACTTATAATTTCGGCTTAAGCACAAACCGGGCTGACGTCATCCTATGTAAATTTGTATTTACATATAACAATATAAAATTACACAGTCTTCTTAACCTATTTAAATTTAAATTTTTATATGATTTTTTTTTTCATAAGAAAATTTAAATTTATATTTACATATGAAAATTCATATTTACATAACCTGTGTCACCTGTCAGTTGTCAGAAAAAACGTCTATGAAATTTCATATTTGCATATGTAAATTCATATTTCCATAACTCGCGTCACCTGGTTAGAACTCAAATGTCAAAAAAATGTCTATAAAAATTCAGTGACTGTAAATATAGTTTTACAAAATGTGTCTATATAACATCAAAATGAACAGTCAATGGAGCAGCGCCACTAAGGCCAGCCGGACGACGAGAAAGAGGAGCTTGAACAGGTTCTACAGTAGGTAGAATTTCAAGGTTCCTATTTAAACCAGAATCGCGCAATTCCCCAATTGAGAGTGACATTTAAGTTCTAACTCACCTGTTCTAAGTATTATTATGCAGCCCAGGAACAAACCCACAGTGTAACCGCCTCAAATAGCATATAAATGGAACAAACATAGAAAATATATTCATTTATAAATATGTCCAAAGGAACCAAACAAAAGTATCTATATACATAGCAGAGGAACTACCATTGGAGTTAAATGAGGTCAACCACACATGAATACATGATAAAAAGGAGGTAAGAATCCCACCATTCAAAATCTTCCTACCAGAAACCAACTATATATTCACTAACTACTAACCGTAAAACTAGCTATGTGATATGGTTTTAAAATCTTTCCAACCATCAAACTCTATCAAGCACTCTCCCAAATTCCAAGAGAGAACATCCATCATTTGAATAACACCGTCTAGGTGCTCCTATTTTCCTTCACTTGAACGGGAAAAACATCATTAATGTTGAATGTCGAGTAGATCTCAGCTGGTGTCTTTCCTTTCATCATGTCAGAGAAAGTCTGGACTACTAGATCAACCAAGCTTTTAATGTTCAGATAGTTTGCTGCCTGTAGAAAAAGAGAGCAAACAATCAACTCGAGCTACCATCGAGTAAATCGAAAGAGAACATTGGACAAGAAACAAGAGCCCCTCAATCACACACATTATTGCACATACAAAGAATCACAGAGCCTATCCTGGTATTTATGCAAGATTCAGATTAGTCTATACAAAAATTTACCAACATTGAGCCATAAACACCTGATCTAATTTAATTTCCAGTGAAAAGTCAGAGTTGCAGAATATGAAGAAGATATTAAAGACACTCAGTGCCCAAAGATGATGTTTCTATACATGACTCTCAGGCATCAATTATGCTAATAATGTAATATGGTATCATGGTTCAAATTAGCTTTGAAAAAAATAAATCCGAAGATGAATTACAACTAGATAAAAATGAGAGGCGGATCACTACATGCAGCGAGTACCGACCAGGCAAAGTACTACAGGCAGCGAATATCCGCATGAGATTTACTATTAAATCATCGTTTTATCCGTGTCGCAAAAAATGGCCTAGCACACTAATAAGCACACTGTGGTCGTGGTATTGATTATGGGGATCATTGGCACAATCAATAACAATATTCTAAGAAAACCCCCTAATTTCAAATATATATATATTAAGATAAACAATAAGATTCACATAAACCCTAGAAAGCAAAACAGAGAAGGGAAAAAATAGAGATGAATCATGCATACCAACATGATCTCAGACAAAGTAACTTGATCGAGGTAAATAATCATGTGTTTAATCAATCTTGATTGAAACGCAAATGCTTCTTCTATCACAACTTATTAGAGTCAGTTTCTTTGTGCTGATCGATGGGTTGAAAGAATCTATCAATTTCTTCATTGATAGATTCTTCTTGGTCGAAATTACGATGAATATGGAAAAAGGGTAAAATGGATAATAAAATAAAATAGGAAATAGAAATCGGACTGGAATTTCGCTGATATTAGAAAGCAGAGAGTTTATGTAATATGGGCCGATAAATAGAGAGGTTATGTGATATGGGCTGATAGGAAGGGGTTTACACTCATCCGGATTCAAACCAAGGGGCTGAGCCCCATTTCTTGGTTAGCTTTAATCCAAAAACAAGAGCATAGCATGTGTAATCGCTTCATTAGAAACATGGCATCCCCAAACTTAACTTTTTCAAGAATAACACAGAAATAGTATGCCTTAAAGGTACACATGCATGTGAATTGTGAAGTGCAAACAAACGGATCTGTTGCACACAAATGATTTGACTAATATTATTTAGTTAAAATTTGGGTCTAGCTCCCACTAGAGTCCAGAGAGGATATCAAATACCAAAAAAAATATATATATGCAAAGGCACGAGGCACGTATTTACCTTATAACATAACATACCAAGTTTATATATATCCTGACATCATCATGTTTGTTTTAATCCTCAAACTTCATTCTCAAATTAACAAATAACAGGATCTAGTTTGAACCAATAAAATCCATAAATTACCATAAAGTAGCCAAAAGAAATATTATAAAATATGAAAGGCTGCCTAGTCATGTGCTCACAATCAGTTAAGCAAGACAACAAGAGTATTCTAACATAGTTTAGATTATATTCCAAAAAATTTATGGAATCACATTAAATAAATATCGGCAAAAACAACACTTTTAATATTATTGAAATCACAATTTTATAGGAAATAAATATGATTCAATCCTTTGCTCCGATACTATATGTAATACTAATTTAATAGTATTTAGAGGATCATAAATCATAGATTATTTCACATTATATAAAGAATGTAAATAATAAAACAATAAAATTGTACCTTGATCCATTGTAAGAGTGATGCGTTGAATCCGATAGCCAAACACCGTTTCTCTTCCAAACCTTTATATTCTTTATTGTGTTAATTGTTGTAGTGTGAAAAATGGGGTTTCTATACTATTGTATAAAAGATGGAGAGAGGACGATGGTTACACTCTTAATATTAAGGTTACACTCTTAATATTCCAAGTCTTTTTATCTCCCTTTACCATAAAAGGTGAAACAGAAAATGTAACCTTCTTCTCTTAATTAGCCAATGTAATTAAGGCATGAGTAAATATGATATTTACTTAGAAGTAACCCACACATCAATTTAGAAACCAAAAGTCAATAATGTTTTGACTTATTGACCACTTTATGGAAGATATGATATAGTGGTCTTTGGACTATTATATCATATCTTACAAATATTGCATGCTCCATCCTTTGGTTATCGGACATTAAATATAATGTCGATAATATAAATAACTAACAAAGAAGGCTACCTTTTATTCCGCGAGAAAACTATCCACATAACTTCTTTGATATGGTGATAAGAAAATGAGAGACTTAAACCCACAAAAGTGAGAGGATATGACATCACCAGTCATTAATATCACGCTAACAAGGAGAAGCTTACTCGAAGATTAGTGGGGAGAAAAAACAAAGAAGAAAAACAAACATCCGAGTATCCTAGCATGGTCATTAAATGTTTGTTTTTGCCTGTTAGAACTGAGGAATCTCTCAACCCACAACATATTGCCCAAGACCTTTTCTAGTCATATATTTCGATAGACATATTTTTTCTAACCAGTAAAAACAAAATTAAAAAACCCTTAAATTGAGACTTGAGATAAGCTATTTACTTACCATTTTCTTAGTGCATAAATGTTAGCTATGCAGCTCTGAAAAAGAAGCTAAGATTGAGCTCAAGTTCTTTGCTCTTAATATTTTATTAGTTACTTTACCATTCTCTGGGGTAGTGAGCGATGAACTTTGTGAAGATATTACAAGTTGGAAATTATATTCTAGGACTGCCATTTTGATGATTGAACAAGATCCAGTTATGTTCAATGGATATTGTCTCTTTGTTTCTCTCATTAAGCCAGTGGAATGTTGCGGGAAAAGACCTTGATTTGTTTTATAAAGGTTGATCTTGGGATAGTAAACTAAGTCCCGCTTAACCATACTCATTTCATGTTAAGGATAGTGCAACAATTTTTTGATGAAAGCATTTTTTATGAAAATAGGGTACAAATATTTATGTTTTTATTATGGACCACCTGAACTGGCAAGACAATGCTTGCCAAGGCCATTGTAAAAGAATCTGGAGTTATATTTATTAATGTGAGGGTATCTAATTTGCTGAGCAAATGGTTAGGTGATGCACAGAAACTTGGTACGTGGACTTATATTAAACACTGTTGACCATCACATCATTTAAGGATATTATCAACTATTTGTTATCGACTTACGAGTTGTTCAATAAATCAATTTTATTATTATTATTGTTATAATTCATTAATAAATTTAACATAAATATGGATTTTGGATTTTTTTTTTCTTCGTTTCAAGTAGTTGTGTAGAGTGTATGATCGTTGTATTTTATTTTTTTGACTTATAGATTTCTCCCCTGTAATGTGGGTGCAATTTTCATTTCATTGTAGTTAGTATTTAATTTGAGACTTAGATTTGATTAGAACTTGATTGCTTCAATTTGTTGCATAACTTGCAGTTGTAGATATAGAATAAACCCCGGATTTGAATTTTCTTTTCTTACTTCTTCTCCAGCATTTTCTTCTATTGACATGGAGTTTTGTACACCCTAGCATTTGGCTAAGTTCAAGACGAGAAGAATATGGATAGATCAGCGAGAACACTTTCTTGGTTTACACTGAGCTTAGTTATTTAGTAGTTAATTGCTATATTGTTTATCATTAGCATTTGTTGTAGTGTGGACTCAAGAGCTTCCTCTCTTAAAACATAAATGTCTTGCATAATTTTTTATTGTTTATAATTTTTTTTATTGTTTGAAGTCTAGAACGAAATATGACAAATAATTGGTGCTGAAAACTTTGATCAATTAATTTATTGGATGAGTTTTAAAGAATTTTGATACATAATAATAAAATAAAAAAAATTAAATAAAAATGGTCTCCGTTCGTTGAACGGGTCCAAAAATCTAGTAGATAAATTAAAAGAAAAACAAAAAACATATGGACTAAAAATATTCATCAATAATTGAGGGCTACCGTTGTTTTTTGACTGCTGCTTTTTTTTTTTACATATTTTCTTTT
This sequence comes from Coptis chinensis, assembly GCF_015680905.1. Lineage (NCBI taxonomy): Eukaryota > Viridiplantae > Streptophyta > Magnoliopsida > Ranunculales > Ranunculaceae > Coptis > Coptis chinensis. The sequence goes on along the minus strand of NC_141463.1, from coordinate 75,616,769 downwards.
GATTGGTCGGTTAGTCACTTCAGCTGTTGTACTCTCTCCGTCAAATCCAAAATATTTTAAAAATGGGCAGATGGCCCTGTTGTATGCATGGACCAAAATATCCGATATATTGCCCATATATATCGTTTTTTTTACACCGACATCGATATTTCTGATATATATCTACCGAATATTGAACTCTTTTTTTCCGATATAAACATTCAATGTTTGGATATGAACATTCAATGTTCACAGTCCTTGGGTATGAATATTGATTGGGAATGTTCATACTCTTTTGGGTATGAATATTCAATGTTCATAGTGAATATTCAATATTCACAGTCCTTGGGTATGAATATTGATTGGGTATGAACATTCAATATTCATAGTGAACATTCAATGTTCATAGTCCTTGAGTATGAACATTCAATATTCATAGTCCTTTGGGTATGAACATTCGATGTTCATAATCCTTGGTCCTTTAGGTATGAACATTCAATATTCATAGTCTTTAGGTATGAATATTGATTGGGTATGAATATTGAATGTTCATAGTCCTTTTGGTATGAACATTTTGTATAAGGTACATTCACCTATTTGGATATGAACAATCATTGTTCATACACCAGCAGAAGGTATGAACACTCATTGTTCATAATAAAATGACAGAAAGGGTAAAATTGGAAAATATTTATTTTAAATCCGGGTCATTTGTCCTTGAGGGTTATTTTCACGAAAGGGTATAACTGGCATTTTAAAAAAATAAAATGGCCGGGCCAACTTATTTTGTCCTTGAGAGTTACTAAATTTGAAATCGTGGGTCCGTGAGTTACTAATTGCTAGAATTTGTCCTTGTGAGCTACTCACCAAAAACTGTGTCTTCTAGACTTCATTTTCTCCAAAATTGGGTATTAGGCCCAATTTCTTGCTTACTATTTCTTGCGAACAAAACAAACATTCTGAAACAGGTGTTATTAACCGACCGCACTCTAAACCCATTTAGATGCACAACCCCGACAAAGGCACACCACAACTCCAACATCTGATGCCTATCTGTAAGTACGAATGAAGGTTACAAAACATATTCTCTTAACATTAAAGTCATGCCCACCGCTACAAATCCTACAATCACCTGAAGTATTCAAATTCAACCTATAAGAGCATTCCCAATACATGCAGTCGATTATTATTCACCTCCACGTAAGCAGTATTTCTCCTCTTTTCCACCGTTTTGGTGAAAAACAAAATGAGACTGACTGCAAAGGTAAATATTAATCTCGGACAGGATGTTAAATTCTGTCTGGACATAAAAATCGAAAAAACACTCCAGATGGAATGAAACATCTCATCTGAAATTAAAAAAAAAATAACCGAAAAAAAGAGTCGAAAAATCACACGTGACGGAATGAAACATTTCGTCCGAAAAAAAAACCCATTTTTTTTAAAAAAAAAACACGAAACGGAATCCAACATTCTGTCCAAAGTTCACAACTCAGCCACTATTTCGGTTGAAAATTTCACCTTCGTTTTGACTTGGGAAAATAGTCACCACCATATTCACCTTTGCATTGGGCAAAGGTTTTGAACAAAAAAGGTGAATAAAGTCAACCACCCGACTGCATTGGGAATGCTCTTAAAAATGGAGCGGGTTTGGGTCGGATCGGACTATATCCATGCCCGGATCCATTTTTTCAATACAAAACCCGGATCCGGATCCATGACCGAATGGATCCAAAATAACATACCATATCCGAACCATTTTTGTAAATGGGATAATCGGATTCGACCCGACCGACCGTTGTGAACCACAAGTTCTCAATCACCCACGGTCTACAAACAAATTATTATTTGGAAGATATATTAACAAAATTTTATATTTTGGATTCGATCTGGAGGATCCAAACCGTTTAAAACCATATTTGAATCCGAATTAAAATGGATAATCCATATCCGAATAAATTCACTCATTATTAAGGTCCAAACCCGTTGAAATGGGTTTGGATCGGATCGGATTCGGGTCAAAACCCGCACCATTTCCAGCCCTAAATGCTCTAACAAACTACTTCACGTGAATGACACACCAAAACCCATCCAGTTGAAACATCACACAAAAATGCTATCGTACAATTTGAAAATTAACACAATCAACTTTGTTCTCTCAATTGCAGGAAAGACATAACTGTTAAAAGCCAAATAGGAAACACCAAACAGGCCGCAGTCATGTGCCATAATTACGAAGAAAAGAGAATAAAAGAATGGGAGGAAGAACCTGAATCTAAGAAAGTACATGAATCAATTTGATGATAGAGAAATTAAAATCTCCACCCTATGAAAGAGACTGAGGTTCAAAAATGGTAACAAAAGAAAATGCACTTCAGGACAGAGAATGGGGCACAAAACCTACTATCTAATGAGCATTCCACAAGAAAAACTAATGAACTGAAACAAACAAGAGAGCACAAAAGCACATCTCCATCCCAAACCACATGCATATCCAATTTATTTCGCGCATGTAAAAAAAACATGTAGGTAGGAAAGAAAACCTAGGCTTTAAAGAGAAGACCCATCTATATCCGCAATTTACCTCATTTTTTTTATATACTTGATCATTGCAAACATTGGAATTGCCCCTCCCAAGCAGGCAAGCACACACAGAAAAGATTAAGGCGGTATACGAGGGGTAAAGGGCTATGGAAGTAACCATTCATGATTGACAACATAACACAAATAAAAAAAATCACAACCAGATTCAGATCCATGCCAACAAACTAAGCATAATACCAAACCCCAATCCATAAATGCAAAATTCCTTGCATCCTAACAAAAATTAAGTATTGCAGTCATCAAATATCTCCATTGAACCAAGTAATAGAGTATAGTAACCATGAACATTTCAAGTCTTAAGCCATAGTTGCCTTAAAATGAAATAAAGTACCGATAACAACAGAAAAACACGAAACTAAAACAGTTCCAATAGGACAAAACCAAAATTAAACCAAGTCATTAAAATCCTCAGCTCTCAGAATCCCCAGCTAAGCGCAGCAACACCAACAGAACTGAAACAAACCACAGAACATTATAAAAAAAAAAACATTTACATAGTTATCAATTTCACTAAAAGAAAATATCCCTATTAAAATCTATAATAGCAGTCATATTGAAATTATAGTCTTACAACTATAGTTTCAATACAACTATAGAACAAACATTTCTAACACATAAACCAACACAATTACCAGCGAAACATCAAATTAAAGTACGCCCAAGATTTTCAAAAATGCACTAGGCTTAAGCTTTGCATAATTTCATATTATTTTCAGCTTCTTTCACATTCTTTGATGACTTGACCCCTCGTAACTTTTTTAAATACTACAAACTACCTAATTAGGTTATGTTTTGAGCATTAAAACACTAAATTCTATTTTAAACCAAGGACCAAAATATCGCCGATATATCCGATATATACCGATTTTTTGTACACCGATATCGATATTTCCAATATATATCTACCAAATATTGAATTCTTTTTTTCCCGATATATATAAGAATTTCCGATATAAAACTTTATATCGCCGATATAATCGATATATACGATATTTACAATATATATCGTTTGACTTTTTGACCATTTTTTAATATAAATCCGATATTTCCAATATATTTTCGATATATTTCTGATATTTTTGATATTATATTTCCGATATATCCAATATTTCCGATATTTTAAATAATTTGAACTAGTCACAAAATAAATAGATATATCCGATATATATCGGTTTTTGAATACACCGATATCGATATTTTGGTCCTTGTTTTAAACTACAAACTTCCATCGTCCAAACTCCAAACATGTTTTTCCTCATTTTATTATTTACTTAATTTTATCGAGGCTTAAGACTCAAGCACCTAGCCTCGCCTCACAGTGAACCAAATTGTGCACCACATTTATGAACCAAATTCAAAATATTAAAACAGGTCTATTCATATAAGCTCAAAGTTCTCAAGTATCTCACAAATTCTACCACAATAACATGAGAATCATCTAAATCAACTATCTCTATTAAAACCACCACAAAAATGCAGCTCATAAGCCATAACTAGTAAGAGAAGTAATAACCTACAAGCAATCTTCAATTTGAAATCATACCCAAGACTGCTAAACCAAATCAAAACTACCCTAAAACCATTAAAGTATCACTCATCAAATTCCCCAAAACAGCATAAAAATCATTCAATTTTCAAATATCTACACTGAAACAAATAATAATAACTCATGATATATCATTCTTAAACCCAATCAATGATAAATAACATTTAATCTACCCCCATTTCCCACAACAGCAAGTGATACATAAACCTCCATGTCCAAAACCATTAAACAATCACAAAATAAAACGTACCCAAACACACAAACAACCCCATTTCATTAAAAAAAAAAAGTAAAAAACTTTACCAGTACCTCCTTTCACCGCCACCACGATCACCAACACCCTAACCACGGCCACCACCATACCCACCAACAAAAGGAGCATTCCTCTCAGGTTCAGCTTGCCTACTAACACCTTCTAAATCACCCATACCAAGAGCAGCATGCATATCCATAGTCTCCTTATCCACTTCAATAGTCTCAACTTTAATAGCAGATTCTTCAGGAACAAAATCCATCTCCTTTCTCTCTCTTCTTCTTCAAGTTTCAAAGATATCCCACGAACTGGTCCACGTTGGATACTTCTCTCTCTCTCGCTCTCAAAAATGCAAACTCAATTATTCAAATGACAAGGGACTGAATGATTGATTCTTATTTGAAGATTATAAGATGGTGATTGGATCCGCATATATTTAATTGGTAAAAAGAAGAATCTACCCGGTTGTTGGTATTTTCGATTTGATGCTTGGCCAACACAATAAACAAATATCTCTTCTAGATGGGAGAAGGTGCTCCTGCTAGAACTATGTTAAAAAAAAATCGTTTACCAGATTGTTCATTATGATAATTTGGGACTTGCAAATTTCTGGTTCCTTTGTTTTTTTTTTTCGGATAAGTAATATACACTTGGAGGGTGTATACAACACAAAAAGTACAACTGGTGAGTGAGATCCTCACTTGAAAATCAAACTATAAATCCTTACTCAATAAACCTACCGGTACAGATCATACGCATGAATTACATTCGGCCAATCTAATGCAAGGTATCTAAATTGGTAGGTTTTCCCTTTGAAAACTATTGAGCATCCTTTCACATCTAACGCTGTGTGTTTCATTTGCATGTCTTTGGTTCCTACAACAAGTCTACAACCCTTTTAGTGTTACTTGATAAATTTCTTTACCAATTTCTTTTCCCAAATTTTCCCCCTGATAAACTTATTTGGATTTTGAACCTAATACACTAAGCGACTTAATCATGGTAGATTTAATGCAAGAACCTCTTAATAATAATTAAGCATTCATAATACAAATACAAATTAGTTGTTTCAGAGAGAAACTCACACAACATAATTAGAAAAACCAACTTCTACATTTTATCATGGTCTCATGGTTGGGGAAGAATAGGATTTGTAGTGCTGAAACCCCCATCAACAATAAGGTTAAGGCCACTCACATATTTAGCCTCATCACTAGCTAAATATAGCACTGCTTCTGCAATATCATCCGCCTTCAGCTGTACTCCTTTTAGATTTGCAGCCTGACCAAATATTTCCTCCACCTCTCTGTCTTCCTCAACATTCATCATGCTCCTTGCCATTGTTGTTGCAACTGCGTAAGGAGAAACACAATTCACTCTTATTCCATGTTGTCCCAACTCGACACACAAGCTCTTTGATAATCCTACCACAGCATGCTTTGACATAGTATACGCGTGCGGTATTCCTCCAGGGCGGAGCCAGAAATTTGAGTGAGGGTGAGCCACCCAGACAACCAAACATACAAAAAAAAAATAATAACTAATTTCTTTTAAGTAATAATTCAAACTTAACCCAACTACAAAACAAGTATATTTCGAACATCAAATATCTTATAAAAGGATACAATAGGAACATTAGATCAAGAGTCTCTAAAATGTAATATCCAGAGAAGAGGGCAATAACCGGTAGAAAGCAGTAGACAACTAGACAATGTGGAATATTGAAGTGAACGGGTAAATGTCAACGCTAAGGTATGCAACCCTTTGCAAAAACTTGAGGCAGAGACTGGCAAGCAGAGCATTGTTGCGAGAGTAAAAGATCTCAATATGAGCATTTTAATATTTTAAAATCCACCACTGAACAAATATATAATGAAAACACTAGTAGAACAAGATCACGGTGCAAATTCCTTCTTGAGCACGTACAAAAGCAGCTACCAAACGTCCCATTAACCAAGATCACATACGGAGTTTACCAGCTTCACTAACGAGTAACAAGTCCATTTCCACAACCTTAGACCAAAAGTCATCATATCCACGTAAGGACCTATTTACAGTCATTATTTTCCAACACTCTAGCATGGGTTGGAACATCTTCAATCTTTATAAGCAACACCAATATGGGATCTTGCGTCTGGTATAAAAATTCATCCCTAAGTCCCTAACACAACCTCTATTGACTAAAAAAAGTAAACTCCACCATTTAATTAAACACACCTCATGTCTCAGTCGGCAGTCGTGATGCAATAATGACAGCCATAATTAACACTAGAACACATTGACTCCCCTCAAAAACTCTTAAATACAACCATAAATGGACCTAATTAACCAGAATAGACAACCGACAAATTGCCCTTAGAGTTGTAAACCTAAGTATTTAGTGAATTCACGACAAGAAATTAAGTAAGAGTTGCCATTAAATAATATGGTCTAGGAATCAGTACAAAAAGATAAAAAAGAAGACAATAAATTAAATAATGTGAGTCTTACTTAGTTACTCCACAAGAAGTTAAGAAGAGTATAAATCTTTTAGTAGAATAATTGAGAAGGGAGTTAGGAAAGAGAAGTGGAGTGCGTGAGGGGTTTTTTTGTTTGGGTTTATGGCGTTTTTTTTTTCCGGAAAGTTGAGGGTGAGCCGGGGCGTACCCTGGCCCCCCTGGCTCCGCCACTAGGCTCCAGCTATAACCGAAGCAACACTTGCTATGATGATTATACTTCCCTTCTTTGCTGGGATCATCACTCTCGCGACATGTTTAGCACCCAAGAATGAACCATAGGCATTTACATCGAAGACTCTCTTGAAATCTTCGCTTGTGCAGTTCACGACACTTTGACCAAATTCGCCACTGATGCCAGCATTATTGAACATGATATCAAGTTTCCCATGTTTAGCAACGGTGGTATCAATGGCATTTCTGACATCATTTTCTTGAGTAACGTCGCAATGAATGAACGATACATTTTCTCCCAAGCCTATCTCCTTGCAGAGTGAGTGGCCAAGGTTGTCTAAAATGTCTGCAATGACTACTTCAGCACCATGGCTAACAAACAATCGCCCTGTCGTCTCACCAATTCCCCTAGAACCACCAGTTATTAGTGCTACCTTACCTTCTAACCTGCAAAACAAGAATTCTTGGCTTTATTAGTTCTTTTAATTTAATCTTGATTTTGCGAAAAAACTAAAAGGCGCTATAAGTTAAAATCCATATACACATTTATACACCTCACCTTTTCGCTAAGGGTACCTGCTTAGAAATACATGTTGGGAAATTTCACTAGAAAGTCACACCTCAATCTAGCTATTTTCTATCCCAAATGATTTCAACTTGGAGCTCACACCAAATAAATCACCCACCCAAGACTTTGGTAGTTATCACAACAAACTCAAACAAGCAAAACCACTAATTTATCATCACCCATAATAAGCAAACAATAAATAAGGAAGTAAATAATGCAAAGAGACACAAAGATTTAGGTGGTTCAGTAAATGTTACCTACATCCACACAAGAGCCGAGTTTCCTTTATAGCAAAAATTAGAGAGTTTACAAGAGATATCAAGAATCAAGAACAAAAGGCCTCACTTAAACCCTAGCTCAATAGAGCTCCCACAATACCCAAGAAATGAATCTCTCAAAAGTTGTCTCAAAACCCTAATCTATTTCCTTTATATAGGTGTACAAAGAAAAAAGGTGAGAAAATGGGCTTTGGGCCGAAATTTTGTTAAACTGTCGAAATTCCGAAAAGTTTCAGAACTTTAGTTTCAAACGACACCATCAGGTCGTTGGGAGGTAAGCCAGCAACATTACTTCCAAATGGTGCATGTAGACCGCTCAGTGCTTTTCCCAAACGACTTCGCCAAGTCGTTTGGCTCTCTCACCACGATGCCAACATGTCGCTCAAGCTATTTCCAAGAGCATCATTCTCAAATGACCTCGGCAGGTCGTAGAGGCTTCGTAACATCGACGCTTTGACGTCGTCCAAGCTTGCTGGTGAGACACCGAGCTTAAACGACGGTTCCACGTTCCCCAACAATACATGTCATCTTCACCTCAATCTAGCAAATGAAAGGGGTCTGGGCTTTGGAGCTAGCGCGCAGCTCAAATGGTCTTGCATTTGTCGAGATTAGATGTCACACCCCGAATTTCGACAGAATTCGGAAAAACATTATTTGTCCCCGACTCTTCGATCTCCGAGGTGTGACGCATTCTCCACTCCCAAAAACCCATAAACAGTTTTAAAATATGCGGATAATTAAAAACCAATAAAAATTTCAATTATACATAAGTCCTCTTCATTACAAAAATTCCCAATTAAGATTAGGTTACAAATCTCTTTTCAATAACTCTTTAATTAAAATATACAAATGAGAATACAAAAATATTTTCTAGACCGAAAAGCTATATCACCTCAAGGGAAAACAAAAGCGTGATCCCGAGATGTAACGCTTAATGCAAACCACAAGCAAAGCCTAACCTTCTTCAACACTAAACCTCGTCAAAACTTATCAACTATGTTCATTGAATGAACACACCCGATAAGCAAACATGCAAATCGGGTCAAGATTATAAAAATGTTGGTGTGAGTAGCCCTAATACAACATATATATAATATACATATACATACACAATCCATACATACAATTAGTTCCTCCATCGAGCGCCTTTAACTTTCAACGACTAATACAACATCCTTAAGTTCAATAACTAAAGGCGGTGTAGTTCCTCCAATCGGCGCCTTAACTTCCCACTAACCACACAACAAACTATACTCATAATAAATAAGGCATGTAGTTCCTCCATCGGCGCGCTTTTAGGTTCTAACTAAACTATAACCCACCAACCATATACAAATCATCTATCTAGATATATATCATTTACCAACATATTACCATAATTAGATTATTTCGGGCTTTTTCTTTGTGTGTCCCTAAAATCACGTCAGATCTATGTCTTACCTAGTTTCCCCACAGCTACCACAATCGCGAACCCAACGAACATGTACATCCACATGCCTCCCCTTACATAATGAGCCACTCGGTGCGTAACCACCCCGAAATGGATGCCGCGACACCGTAAATCCTCACACGAAGCCAAATCTATGTAAGCACCGCCACTATTCTAAGATAAAATATTATGCGTCATCGCTCTATTTTGCGAACGGAATATATCAAGCCAATTATTCGCCAATTTCGATTGCCCAACACATGGGTCAATCACATCTTATATATACACCCAACACATGGGTCAATCATATCACATAAGCCCACACAAGGCAAATCTCATGAGTTGTGGTAGTCGGTTCTAGGATTTTCGTTCGTAATTTATTCAGTGTCAATAATGTTTATGACTCATAAGCATTTCTACTATACCACGCGTCGCGGGGTCAATTACCTTATTGCACTAAGCCACAATACATAGAAATATCTCGGTTACCTCATAACCATTTTCATTCTTTCACGCCAATATATTATTATTTCTACACCACACTCCCGCAAATATTCACCAATACTATATTAGCATCTCACATATAAAATAATGGAGTGTATATACATTTTTCCACAGTATTGCGAGTAATATAACTATCTCAACATATTATATTATGTCACAATGCTTCAACGTGATCGCATATACATTTTATTATAACGTTATTAGGAATATAATATCTCCTAACATCTCAATATCGTCCACGTGTCAAAAATACACAACATCAAGGTCAAATCTTTCTTAGATAATGACCACCAAATTATACCAAACTTCCCAACATTTTATTACTATATGTGTCCATATAATATACACATAAAACATAAAGAGGATAAACGGTCCATTAAATCCCACAATCAAAGCCCAATATATATATGCTTTACCCACTACTCACGTCAAATCTAAATTAGATAATGACAAACCCAAATTATATAATATTCGACAACGTTTTATTATTACATTTATCAATATAGTCAAATATGTGAAAAACTGGAAAAGTCAACGGTCGACGGTCAAAGCCAAAGTCAACACATCATGGTCAAAGTCAAAGTCAACACATCATGGTCAAAGTCAACACATCATGGTCAAAATCAAAGTCAACCCATCATGGTCAAAGTCAACACATCATGGTCAAAGCCAAAGTCAACACATCATGGTCAAAGCCAAAGTCCAATGTCAACGGTCAAAGTCAACCCATCATGGTCAAAATCAAAGTCAACCCATCATGGTCAAAGTCAACACATCATGGTCAAAATCAAAGTCAACCCATCATGGTCAAAGTCAACACAATGGTCCGCCAAAATCAACACGCCATCGTCGTTTCAAACCAAGTTATCATTGTCAAAGTCCAACCGGTTAAATGGTTCGATAGGTTCAGTCTCATACCACGGTTCATGGCTATGGTCAAGAATGGCTCGTGGGCTCATGACCAAAGGTAATGGTTCGGACCCAACAAAGTGAGCCCAAACCTTAAACCCTAAGTCTAAAAAATTGAAAGACCCATGTAGATTTTAAGTCCAATGGACTGGTTCATGCAATATTAGATACGGGCCCAAAAACGTATACTGAACTGGCCCAAAACACAACTGAGTTCGGCCCGAAAACAAACAAAGAAAACTGTCCCAAAACTTAACTTAAACTGGGCCCAAACTAGACTTAATTAAACTGGTCCAAAGATACTTAAAATCGGGCCCAACCAAATAAATAGAACCGGCCCACATAAAATTAGAGCTTTTGGCCCAACCCAACAGCTAAGGCCCGAATAAACCAACCCAGGCCCAAGCCCAAATCGGCTTGGTACTGTTCATCATCTTCTTCCCTAACCACCACCACCAGCAGCCACCAAAACCGCCGGCCACCATTCCCCTCTTCCATCAAACCGAAAATGAAGAGAAGGAAAAACCAAACCACTTTACTAAACACAAAAACTTCAAATGTTTAAATTTCGATTTCACCAAAACTAGATCTGAGATAAAATCGGCCACCATTAAAGCTTGGTTCAAGCTTAAATCGACAGCACTACTATCAAGCCCCCACTCACCCAAACACCCACAACTAACAATAGACCAACCCACCATCACTCAACCAAGAGAAACCAACCGAAAATCAGCCCAACACTGGTTCGGCCACCGCCATTAACGCCGGATTCGAGGCTCCATTCCGCCCACTGTCAAGCCCCCACTCAACAGCCCCACACACACAACCAATACACCACAACAACGAGTTCAACCCGCCACCAACCAAAACCCAAACAACAACCACAAACATATAAAACCTTCAGTAGCCCAGTAATGGCGTTCGGCGCCATTGACGCCTGTTCAAGGCTTCACTGCCCCACCAATCGACTAAAAACAGTTCCAACTCACAACCACTAGTCCAGTTCACAAAAAAAACAATATAAACATAACGATTTATTGATTTCACTTAAGCCGCCATTAACGCTCTGTCGAGCTTTCGACAGTTTAATACAAATCCGAATTTAACAAAGTTTAGTAAAACCAATGGCACAAAGTCCAACACAATAGGAAAAATGAGCAGTATGAAAACGAAATAGTATACGCCGATATATGTAAACTACAAATCCGGTGAAATAGCAAAATAAATTACTCACATTGTCTCAACAAATTCCTACTTAATTCCTCCGAACCGAGCCGTCGCTTCCACCCTCCGAAATTCAAATTTTCATCTCTCTGCTTCCATTTTTAATATTTTTTTTTTTATCTTCGAACCCTATTTTCTAGAAAAAGTGTTTATATACTTGGGTCCGAAACCCAAGCCCAACACAGACTCGGGCCCAAAAACCAGGCCCACGTATCCCGAGTCCGGTCCAACGAATTTTGAAAATAAATAATTAAATTAATTAATAAATATAAAAATACGTATTTAAAAATACGGGCGTTACATTAGATATTGGAATATATAACAAAAGGCAAAGAGTAACAGGTGCTATGAAAAAGAAAAACATATACATTATTTCTTACATAGAGTGACTCTAGATGAATTTAGCTCGTGTTATCCGTTTTTGTGATTGAGATATTAAACTTTTAAAACAGGTATGTCCCAGGAGAGCTTTGTAACAACTAACACCTGCAGTTCGTTCCAAAATTTTAAACAGGAACGCACCAAATATGTGCCATCATTTTAGGGACGCAGTTCACAGGAACGCTTAGGTTTTGTTCCAAATCTGTTCAGGAACAGATTTAATACATTCCAGAATCCATATAAGAAAAAATGGTGTATCTTCCTTTTAGAATAAACACAAATTATTAGAAGGGTTATTTAGACTTTGGTCCTACTATTAATAGCGAAATTAGGTTTTGGTCCTATTTTTCAAATTTATTAGGCTTTGGTCCTACATCTATTTGTTGATTGTGAGTCAATATAGTTAACCCTGTTCAATCTGTTTGTATTTTCAAAATGACAACATTACCCTTCAGTGTGCTTGTCATGAGACACAGAAATCTCAAGTTTTCCACCAGCCACCATTATCATCTTTAATAAATTTAGAACCAACTGCTCTAGTCATGTTTACAACTCCCGATCAACCAAAACAAACATAATGCCCTAATTCTTTCAAATTCAAAGTAGAGTTAGCAAGATTTCAAATTGACTTCACATCACTGTTGAACAAAACTCCAAAAAATATTAACTATTTAAACTTACTTATGTTAATATAAGTTAAGTCACCTGTAATAAGAGACTCGTTTTCGAATCTCGCTGGAATAGTGGTAGCTTTTTTGTTAAGATGTTCATGTGAACATGAGAAAGAAGAAGAAAAAATTGTACCAGTTGTTATTAATGATAATTATGATAAAGAGGAAGGTGAGATTCTTGAAGAAGAAGATAATAAAGTGGAATCTAATGCTAAATCTGGTGAAACTAAGCCTGGAGGATAATTCAATCCGATATATTTCGTCCCCGCTTTATCGGTTGAATTGTAATTCAATTGTTTGGAGAATGAGTTTGAGGCATGTTTAGATTAAAAGGATATAAATTTATGTTTGTGATGATTGGTTTGATAGGGTGTTTAAATCATATGTTTTAGTGGAAAATGATATCGTGTTTAAATCACCTGCTAATAGGAGAGACTTGGAATCTGGTGATAAGGATTCTTATGAAACTGACGAAGCTGATGACAAGGATTATGAGTGTCACACCCCGAATTTCGACAGAATTCGGAAAAACAATATATATTTGTTCCCGACTCTTCGATTTTCGAGGTGTGATGCATTCTCAACTCCCAAAAACCCATAATCAGTTTAAATACGCGGATAATTAAAAACCAATAAAAATTTCAAATAAACAAAAGTTCTCTTCATTACAAAAATTCACAAATCTGATTAACTTACAAATCTCCTTTCAACCCTCTTTAATTATAATTACAACTGAAAATATAAAACAACATTTGTCTCAACTAAAATTTATGATGAACAAGGTAGTATTATGATATGACCTTTGGGTCTATATCACAATACACAAAAATATTCATTCATGTTATAAAAGCCGTAAGTAATAGGACTAATTAATCAAGTACGTCAAATTAGATAGGTATGTAACCTTTGGGTATCCAACTCCTATTCTAATTCATAATACACATTAATTATCCTATTTCAATTTCTTAAATTTTAGTAATAATTAACTTTTGGGCTAACTATCATATACTTGATAAAGAAATTGCAATGGTAATGTCATTTTTAATTCATGTGTTGGTATGTATAGTTTTCCAAATATTTCGGCCATTTTGGCGACATGCAATATTCAAAAAATTATAAATACCAAGAAACGGTAAATGGCATTTAGCATAAATCATGCAGCGGAAATAAATATCATGTCATAAATAAATAAATAAACATAAAACGAACAGTTAAGAAGCATGAGATTAGTCCGAAAAAATTATTCCAGAAAAATATTCAAAATCTGTACAAATATATTAACTGTTCATGCGTCAAAACCTCAATATTTAATGAGTCTGGTACGCTAATCCAGTGCATAGTACAAAATATCAGGATATAGGTATTTATCGATATTCAATTTCTGGATATGTATCGTAGATATATCCTCCTCTTTGGGGATATTTGACATTGTTTCACATGCAAATATCGTAGATATATCCAAAATATCAACAAATATCGTGGATATTGTGGATATTTATTAATATATTATGATACATTATTTATATTTATTTGAAATATAATGGTAAATATTAAATAAAATTGTTATATACACAAAATATCGCCAGATATCTCAAAATATCGCAAAATATCGTAAATATCGTCAAAATATCACCGATATTTACAATCGTATATATCTCTAAACATATCGTGATATTTATATATCTTTCTTTGAAATCTGGATAGATATCCCCAAATATCGCGATATATCAGGATATTTTGTTCTATGATCCAGTGATATATACCATGGTAAGGGTTGTAATAGTCCAACACAAAATCTGACCGTCTTAAAACATTAGAGTGAGCCTGGTCAATATCGTTATACACATAAACATGTCCGAAAAGGTATGGTACAATACACTATACACCACACAATAAAATATAGTTGTTAACATGTCCGGCACATAATGTGTAACATTGTGACCGAAAAAATACAAACAAAAAATACGGTCCTGTGACCACACTTAGCTTTACAGGTTTTGGGTTTAATCTCCCTGGTTGATACATAACTAGCATAAAAACCCCCTCATTACGTACTAACCCATAAAAATCCCCTATTTTTTTAAAATACCCAAACAAACCAAAATACCCCTGTAAAAATCGGGCTGACGTCATCTAAGGGTGGAATTCGAGCTAAACAAGCCGAGCTTTACCATGCTCAAGCTCCTCTCGCTAATTACACGAGCTTTAAATTGAGCTCGAGCTCGGCTCATATAGTTAAACGAGCGAGCTCGAGCTGAGCTTAAACGAGCCAAGCCCGAGCCGAGCCTGAGCCGCTCGGTCATTTTGCACTATAAATATGATATTTGAGCTAAACGAGCCGAGCTTCATCAAGCTCATTTGTTACACGAGTTTTAATTTGAGCTCGAGCTCGGCTCATATAGTAAACAAGCGAGCTTGAGCCGAGCTTAAACGAGCAAAACCCAAGCCGCGCTCCGAGCCCTCAGCTCAAATTCCACCCTTAACGTCATCAATCTTTACTTATAATTTCGGCTTAAGCACAAACCGGGCTGACGTCATCCTATGTAATCCTATATAAATTTGTATTTACATATAACAATATAAAATTACACAGTCTTCTTAACCTATTTAAATTTAAATTTTCATATGAATTTTTTTTTCATAAGAAAATTTAAATTTATATTTACATATGAAAATTCATATTTACATAACCTGTGTCACCTGTCAGTTGTCAGAAAAAACGTCTATGAAATTTCATATTTGTATATGTAAATTTGTATGTACATATGTAACTTCATATTTGCATATGTAAATTCATATTTCCATAACTCGCGTCACCTGGTTAGAACTCAAATGTCAAAAAAATGTCTATAAAAATTCAGTGACTGTAAATATAGTTTTACAAAATGTGTCTATATAACATCAAAATGAACAATCAATGGAGCAGCGCCACTAAGGCCAGCCGGACGACGAGAAAGAGGAGCTTGAACAGGTTCTACAGCAGGTAGAATTTCAAGGTTCCTATTTAAACCAGAATCGCGCAATTCCCCAATTGAGAGTGACATTTAAGTTCTAACTCACCTGTTCTAAGTATTATTATGCAGCCCAGGAACAAACCCACAATGTAACCGCCTCAAATAGCATATAAATGGAACAAACATAGAAAATATATTCATTTATAAATATGTCCAAAGGAACCAAACAAAAGTATCTATATACATAGCAGAGGAACTACCATTGGAGTTAAATGAGGTCAACCACACATGAATACATGATAAAAAGGAGGTAAGAATCCCACCATTCAAAATCTTCCTACCAGAAACCAACTATATATTCACTAACTACTAACCGTAAAACTAGCTATGTGATATGGTTTTAAAATCTTTCCAACCATCAAACTCTATCAAGCACTCTCCCAAATTCCAAGAGAGAACATCCATCATTTGAATAACACCGTCTAGGTGCTCCTATTTTCCTTCACTTGAATGGGAAAAACATCATTAATGTTGAATGTCGAGTAGATCTCAGCTGGTGTCTTTCCTTTCATCATGTCAGAGAAAGTCTGGACTACTAGATCAACCAAGCTTTTAATGTTCAGATAGTTTGCTGCCTGTAGAAAAAGAGAGCAAACAATTCCAATCAACTCGAGCTACCATCGAGTAAATCGAAAGAGAACATTGGACAAGAAACAAGAGCCCCTCAATCACACACATTATTGCACATACAAAGAATCACAGAACCTATCCTGGTATTTATGCAAGATTCAGATTAGTCTATACAAAAATTTACCAACATTGAGCCATAAACACCGATCTAATTTAATTTCCAAAGGAAAAGTCGAGTTTGCAGAATATGAAGAAGATATTAAAGACACTCAGTGCCCAAAGATGATGTTTCTATACATGACTCTCAGGCATCAATTATGGTAATAATGTAATATGGTATCATGGTTCAAATTAGCTCTGAAAAAAATAAATTCGAAGATGAATTACAACTAGATAAAAATGAGAGGCGGATCACTACATGCAGCGAGTACCGACCAGGCAAAGTACTACAGGCAGCGAATATCCGCATGAGATTTACTATTAAATCATCGTTTTATTCGTGTCGCAAAAAATGGCCTAGCACACTAATAAGCACACTGTGGTCGTGGTATTGATTATGGGGATCATTGGCACAATCAATAACAATATTCTAAGAAAACCCCCTAATTTCAAATATATATATATTAAGATAAACAATAAGATTCACATAAACCCTAGAAAGCAAAACAGAGAAGGGAAAAAATAGAGATGAATCACGCATACCAACATGATCTCAGACAAAGTAACTTGATCGAGGTAAATAATCATGTGTTTAATCAATCTTGATTGAAACGCAAATGCTTCTTCTATTACAACTTATTAGAGTCAGTTTCTTTGTGCTGATCGATGGGTTGAAAGAATCTATCAATTTCTTCATTGATAGATTCTTCTTGGTCGAAATTACGATGAATATGGAAAAAGGGTAAAACGGATAATAAAATAAAATAGGAAATAGAAATCGGACTGGAATTTCACTGATATTAGAAAACAGAGAGTTTATGTAATATGGGCCGATAAATAGAGAGGTTATGTGATATGGGCTGATAGGAAGGGGTTTACACTCATCTGGATTCAAACCAAGGGGCTGAGCCCCATTTCTTGGTTAGCTTTAATCCAAAAACAGTATCATAGCATGTGTACTGTTCATTAGAAACATGGCATCCCCAAACTTAACTTTTGTCAGTAACACAGAAATAATATGCCTTAAAGGTACACATGCATGTGAATTGTGAAGTGCAAACAAACGGATCTGTTGCATGATTTGACTAATATTATTTAGTTAAAATTTGGGTCTAGCTCCCACTAGAGTCCAGAGAGGATATCAAATACCAAAAAAAATATATATATATGCAAAGGCACGTATTTACCTTATAACATAACATACCAAGTTTATATATATCCTGACATCATCATGTTTGTTTTAATCCTCAAACTTCATTCTCAAATTAACAAATAACAGGATCTAGTTTGAACCAATAAAATCCATAAATTACCATAAAGTAGCCAAAAGAAATATTATAAAATATGAAAGGCTATCTAGTCATGTGCTCACAATCAGTTAAGCAAGACAACAAGAGTATTCTAACATAGTTTAGATTATATTCCAAAAAATTTATGGAATCACATTAAATAAATATCGGCAAAAACAACACTTTTAATATTATTGAAATCACAATTTTATAGGAAATAAATATGATTCAATCCTTTGCTCCGATACTATATGTAATACTAATTTAATAGTATTTAGAGGATCATAAATCATAGATTATTTCACATTATATAAAGAATGTAAATAATAAAACAATAAAATTGTACCTTGATCCATTGTAAGAGTGATGCGTTGAATCCGATAGCCAAACACCGTTTCTCTTTCAAACATTTATATTCTTTATTGTGTTAATTGTTGTAGTGTGAAAAATGGGGTTTCTACACTATTATATAAAGGATGGAGAGAGGACGATGGTTACACTCTTAATATTAAGGTTACACTCTTAATATTCCAAGTCTTTTTATCTCCCTTTCCCATAAAAGGTGAAACATAAAATGTAACCTTCTTCTCTTAATTAGCCAATGTAATTAAGGCATGAGTAAATATGATATTTACTTAGAAGTAACCCACACATCAATTTAGAAACCAAAAGTCAATAATGTTTTGACTTATTGACCACTTTATGGAAGATATGATATAGTGGTCTTTGGACTATTATATCATATCTTACAAATATTGCATGCTCCATCCTTTGGTTATCGGACATTAAATATAATGTCTATAATCTCTACTACTAGTATATCTATAATGATTGTGGCCTCTTAAATTCATCCGGGACTTTTTCTGACGCATAATACCCTTGATGAATAATAAAATAAGATGCCTAGCTATTTATTAATAAGGACTACTTTGTCTTTTTATGTATTTATAAATTTTTAGTACCGATATTGTCCTTAAATAAAACAATTGCTTAACACTTTTAAATAGGGCCAATCAGTCTTTTCATGTAGGAGTATATTAGAAAACCAAATCCACGCCATTCTCATTTGTACGCATTACTATTAATGTCATTTAATTAGTAATAATTGTGTTATTTAATAATAGGTTAAGAAATGGAAAAGTCTAATTAGAGAATAAGAACCGTTTCTTTTCCATTCTCTCCCACATCTGTAACTATGCTTACCCCTTCTTTGTCTCACATAAAATCTCTTAGAAGACCTCTCCCATCTCAAAAAAAATACAGGGGTCAACAACACGGCTAATCGAGCATAGAAATAGAGAAAAGGATGGGCGACTAAAAGGCGGATATTGTAAGAGTACCCGAACAAGAAAAAATGAACCAACTGATTGCTCAACAAAGCTCGACGAAGAGGTTGTTGAGGAGCAGTGAAGGTGAGGGTGGGTTGGTTTTTTTGCAGCTTGAATCGACTACGCAGTTTCGGAAGTTGCTTTCCATTGGTAAGTGTTATGTTATTAGTTTTTATTTATTTTGGTGCAATTTGTGACTGTGTTGTGTTGTGAATTGTTTATGTATAGAGCGAAGCCCGCCAATTGAGGAAGTGATTCAATCGGGGTGGTTCTGCGTTTTGTGGAGTTTCTTAGGAGTGAGGACTTTACACAACTTCAGGTTTGTTAAATGCTGTTTTTACAGTGTTTGAGTAGTGAGTAGTATTTGTGTTGATTATAATGTTGTTTTGGTTATTTTTGGGTTTGAGCAGTTTGAGGCAGCTTAGGCACTTACCAATATTGCTTCTGGAATGTCTGAGAACACCAGGGTTGTAATTGATCATGGGGCTGTTCCTATCTTTGTGCAGCTTCTTGGTTCTCCGAGTGATGATGTGAGAGAGCAGGTTTCCTATTCAGGTTGTGTGTTTGATAACCGAAAAACAGGTTGTGCATTTTTGTAGAAACTTAGCATCTTGTGAGACTATTTTGTTTTGGAAAATGTAGGCTGTTTGGGCATTTGGTAATGTTGTTGGTGATTCTCCCAAATGTCGACCTTATCCTTGGACATGGGGCATTAATTCCTCTGTTGGCACAAATTGAATGAGCATGCCAAATTCTCTGTTGAGAAATGCAACATGGACTCTATCCAATTTCTGCAGAGGCAAACCACAACCTCCATTTGAACCGTTAGTGATGAGTTGCATTTTATTTATTTGTGGGGTTATTAAGAGGTTGGGATTACTAACGATGTTATGTTCCTTTCGAAAAACAAGATGGCAGACAAAACCTCACTTCCAAATATTGAGCGCCCGATTCATTCAAATGATGAAGAAGTCTTAACTGATCGTGATGTGCATTATCTTACCTTTCGATGGTACAAACGATAAAATCCAAGCTGTTATTGAAGCGGAGTTTTGCCCTAAACTTGTGGAGTTGTTCCCGTGAGTACCGAATTTGATTCAATTAAGTAATTTTCAATTAAGTTCGGTTTCCTACCATGCTTTATACTTGAGACCTAATTTATGAAAAAAGCCTAATTTTGAATAATAAGTTACTTCATTTTAGTTGCATAGAGTTCCGTGGTTTATGTATTGATTTTATTCAAAGGCATTTTCATAAGTTTAAACTAAAAAATAATTCTAAAGTTTCTTAGTATGTCTAGAATTGGTGTCCCATCTCTACATGTAGTCATCCCACCACAATGGGGCTATATAATCATAACTTGATAAAATTATGCCTAGAACTTGAAGTCTTGATCTAAATAAATTCACCCTATTTGTCTAATATTTTTGAAAGTTAAAAATAGCTTAATAAAACAGAATAATATTTAAATATTTGCTCTATCAGAACCGATCTAGATTGTTTAGCATAGTTAGCAGTAGCATTTAAAGATGAGAAACTGGTGCTGAGATACCGCTTCTACATATTTGGTGCTTTACTGAATTAAAGAAGTCAAAAATAAACTTTATGGCCTCCCTTTATACTAAAGTCACTATTATGAATTATTTTTTTCCTGTTTGAGGAATAGGTAGCAAGGGTTGATTCCTTCTATTACCTTTTGAACTCCTACTGAGGGCAGAGCGATTGGGCAAGGTCGGACAGAGTGATATTGCTTTGAGATAATATAATCTCAATCAATAACGAATTCTGGCATAGATATAAGTCTTGGGGTAAGCCTTTCAGCTTCATCTCAACATGCAGCCAACTCTTCAATTTCAAAGTGCATGCAAGCTACTCATCAACGCAATGATATCATTTTCATTGTTTCTTTTCATTAGCGTAGAACTGATGGTACAAAATACTCAAAGTGGATTGATTTCTCGATGAGATTGGTGGATGTTAAAGGAATGAAGTAAATAAGGTCTTTTGGCATACATTATTAGTTACATCATTCTGTTAACATCCACTAGAAGATACTGAATTTTCTCGTACAATGTTTGCTATTCAACATCTCTGTTGAAGTAAACAAAAGCATTAGCATTAGCATTGCTCATTGCAACCGGTCAGGCGAAATGCATGAAAAGAGAAAAAGGGATTGCTTTTCTATTAAATTAAGCCATTTACATTACCACATTACTCCTTGCGGACTTTCAAATTCAAGTTTCTCTTTAGTTTAGAACCTCTAATTTACTATTAAACATGAGGTTTTTAGCAGATTGGAACAGATAACTATTTATCTTTTCGGGGAATAGAGCTTGTGTGTCATCTATTTTCAGTACCTTTCCACCCAAAAAAAAAAAAATCGCATTACCCACTTTAGTTTAGGCGGTTGAGATCAATGATGTCTTTTGGTGAGAAAAGGGTATCATATCTATATCAACTTTTTTGCTTTTCGATCTGACAATGACAATTCCAACAGGAAGTGCTTGGCGAGAATCTTACTGACTTGGACGACTCTGCATTGTTTTGTTCAGATTGAATTTCTCTACCTATTTCAAATTTTATTTGATATATCAAGAACAACCTGGTAAATTATAAGAGTGAAGGGAAAAGGTACACTGTTTCTCTCTTGGGGTCGTCTATGTTGTCATGATTTTTCTTTTTCTATATTTTCCTTTCTTTTTTCGCTTAAATGAATGTTAGGTTTCTAAAGAGCCTACTAAACATGAAGTTTCCAAGAACTTGCTAAACAAGTTGTGTGTTGGTTGCTACTGTCTTACAAGTATCTAGATGAGAAGTGATTTTGTTAGGTTGTGTGGTTACCTACTAAAGCGCACATGGGGAGTTACAACCCATGCTACTTACAGTAGTAAGACACACAGATATTTGTATAAGGACAAAATTGTATAGTTCATAGTGGCACGTAGGACAATTCCCTGTTTGGATTCTCCCTCGAAATGGGTTTCTTATTATGGTGCATATGTGCAATAGAACCGAGAGTGTGGACAGTTCCCATTTTAAGTTTTATGAATTCAACTATTGTTAGGTTTATGGTTGATGCTAATTGATTCTTTAGTTTTTGAATTCGCCAAAAGGATAGGATTCATGTACTAATTGGTCTTTATTTTTCACTGTAGGGATGAAGAAGTAGATTACTGCCCCCCAATAATATCTCAACCTACTTTCTTTGTCAAGGTCTACATGGAAGGAAATCAAATTGGCAAGAAAGTTGATATGCTCGCGCACCAGAACTACGATAAATATGGCAGAGATGGAAGTGTAAAGTCAGAGAACTTTATCAGGTTACAAACTATTGCATTTTGAAAAAAAAAAAATTCTTTATGCATAGTAATTCACAATCAAATGTTTACAAGTATATTACTGTGTTTGTCATTTGATATTTAGTTTTAAATTGTAGGGATTTCTAATTAGATGCCAACTTGGTGAACGTGAATTGGACTGGATGTCGAGGCAAGTATGTTGTTCACCAAAGCTATTATAAAAAATGAGATTGTTTAGGAGGTCCTGGCGACAATAGTCCAGTCTTTAGGAGGGCGTTTGTCCACTCATCGAATCAATACTGCAACTTAATTAAGTATTTTTGTTAATATTAGTGTCATAATTAAATAATTATAATATGAAGGCCTCTAATTAAATATTGACAAGGTTCAAAAATGATCTACAAAAGCTACTATATGAGATGAGAATTTGGTTGTCTCATCTCACAAGTAGTGCTTCTACGGCTAACCTTGTGCATTGAAATTTATAAATTTCTTTTTGTATGGTAGCATGAGTACATGACACTGTTAGAAATGACATACCCAAATATTCACTTTGTATTTACTTCTCTTCCTACTTGCTAATTGATTTGTATTAGAAACTGTTTTTGTTTCAAACAGGCCAGGACTAATTAGGGGTGTCAAATCTTATGGGATACATTTTATCTGAATGTTGTGAAGTTCTGATATTCTTTCCATCTATAAACTTTCTACGTGTCTATTGTATATATATGTTGTAGTAATTAAAATCAGGAACTGACATGAAATGCCCCTGTTCATATTTGTGAGGGAGATACTATGCTTATGCAGAAAGTTTTCCTTGATTAACTTCTTCACTAACAGTTTTGCAGGTTGACACAACACTTTTTGTTAATCCGACATTGATATATGAATTTGTATATGCACTTAAATGTTAATAGTATTATTTGACTGTTTGTTTTCTGGTTGATTTAAGCGCATGCACATGTTGACAAGTCAAAATGTGTATTCTTGTGTACATTCAGATACCAATAGAAGATTGACCAAATGTAATTTTACACATTTCCTATGGAGCACAATTAAGAAATTCTTCAGTGATGAAGATGGGAAGCCCTTTACCTTGCTGATGACAAGGCTGTAGTACTTCACCTTACACATTGAAGGAGCCTGTAGGACGAACGTACTTGTGGGCTATTAGATAACCTTTAGCATAAAATAAACCATACTGACTAGCCTTCCTGACCATTGTCTTATTTTTTTTTGTACTGTTTAAATGTTTCTTTATGCAACATAATTACTTGGATACATACGCCTCTTCTTTTTATTGTCACAGTACTTACTCCTATCCTTCTTCATATGGTTAAGTGAAACCTCTGAAGCACTATTCAGATTTGCCACCTCCAGGAAACAAAAGGTCGTACTTATATTTGCAGCTGTACGATTTTCCTGCGTCCCACCAATGGAGCGAAGCAAGTAATGAAGAAGTGGATGGAAGAACTCCAGGGTCAGCCATGGTCCAGAAAAGCCAAGTCTAACGACCAACCCGCTTTCAACGCAAGACTTTGAATAAAACCTGGCCGGGCCAGTACTCAATTTCTTTTCTCTTGCTATTTCCCCACATTTTATATTTTTGTTGTATAGTGTGTTTGATTTGAATTGGAATGGGAGAAGTGTTTGATGGAGTGAGTATATCGGTAATTGTCCATTTATTATAAATAAACCTTTACGCTTTTAGGATAAAAAGGAAAAGAAACGACTCTTAAAATGGAAATGTTATTCCTCATTCTCAATTGGAGTTCAAGATGAAAAATGATATACTTGAGATGGATCCTTGGGATTGTTCACCAGGTAACCCGCAGCTCATTTACAATTTGAACCACTTTATTTCTGAGTTCATGATGCTAGAATTACAACAGGAAAATGGAGATAAATAACTGGAGAGCAAATTCGGTCCTTATGGCGCTACTATTCATTAGAATGAATAAATAGAGAAGCAAAAATTCTCCCAAACTCATGAGGTGAAAGTGAGATACTTAGGTTCATCATTTGGCTGATCGTCAAGAAATTTAGTCAAATCGGGATGATCTGGATCACATAATTAGCAAACAACTTCTGAAACTGTCTCCTTTGTGGCTTTGCCTCATCTGTTTCTCCTTGAATAGTGTGTGATTTTTTATGTTTGAGTCTGGAAATAGGTCCCTAAACCCTAACATATGTTTCTAAGCTAGACTGTGTTTTTCCATCCTCTAAAATGACGATGTACAATATAACACTGGATTGCTTATATACAAACTAATTGGTGACTGAAATCATAAACTAAACACAATCAAACGCAATTCGAAAAGGATTGAAAAATGGTGAATGAATAAGTTGTCCGTAACAGACAGTTCAAGACAATTAGTTGGAGTAGACTCCTCTGGTGAAGGTGTCAAGCTGACTTTGGAACCATCACCGGTGGTGAGCGGACTACACTAGAAGCCGATGTTGTTCGATCTTATCTCACCGGAAGGAATCCATTCACAGCCGGGCTTGATCTTGACAAGATTGGTGTAAACACCGATAATGTTGGTCGTATCCCGGTGAATGAGCTTTGCCACAAATGTTCCCGTGTCTACGCTTATTGGTGATGTCATTCCCGGGTCCCATGCTAGCTTACAAGGCGTAAGAGGATGGTGTTGCTTGTGTGGAGTTTATAGCAGGAAAGGAGGGTCATGTTGATTATGACATGGTACACAGGGTTGTATACACTCACCCCGAGGTGGCATCTGTTGGAAAGACCGAGGAACAGTGAAGACTTTTGGCATTGAATACCGTGTGGGCAAGTTCCCTTTCCGGCAAATAGCGGGGGCCAAAGCTATTGATGATGCAGAAGGGTTGGTGAAAATAATTGCGATCGAGAAAGAGTCCGACAAGATATTGGGGGTTCACATCATGTCTCCTAATCTTTGGGGAACTCATTCATGAGGATCTTGTCCGCCATGCAATATGGAGCTTCAAGCGAGGATATTGCTAGGACATGCCATGCACATCCAATAATGAGTGAAGCCTTGAAGGAAGCTACAATGGCCACTTACGACAAGGCCATTCATATCTACTACTTTGGATTTTTCTAAATTTTATATAGCTCTTGGGAATGATTTCGACAAGTTTCTTTTGCGACACTAAGCCGTTTTTCTGCACACCTAAATCAATTGTTCATGTTATTACATACTAATATTTCTTTTTGTGTTTGTCAATGCGCAAGTGAAATTGTAAAGGAATCATTTCTTTCCCCGATTTCATAAGTGGGGAAGCAATTGACGATTGATACTCTTCATATTGTTCTATGCCATCTTTTCTACTTAAAATAGAATTATGAGCGGACTTCCTTATGTTATAACCCCAATTTGTTTGAAAAGAAAATTCTATATAATGTGTTTGTCTTTTTGTAAATAATAGTTTTGTTCTCGGCGAGGGGCCATTTGACATTCTTTTCCCAATAGTATATACCTATTACAAAACATTACAGATGTTCTTTTATACTGTAAACTTCTTCGGTTTATGACAGATTATGCTTTCACATTACAGACAATATTCCGAAAAGCTTGCCTAATATGTCTCCTCCCATGCTTGCTCTAAGGAGTCCACCCTCTGTTCACCATTGCACAATTGTAAACTCTATTAAAAAAAGAATAAGTTCTACAAGGAGAGCCAGAAACCCAGTGTCTACTAAAACTTACATCGTCGCAGAGCTGCAATCAACTACAAGCAGTTTCAGTGAGTATCACCTTCTTGGAGAAAAATGGAGAGGGATCACTCGGTTCTGTTTTATGTCCAATGTTACATCCAGTGAGTTAGAATGTTTAAGACGACTCACCATTTAATTAGCTTATCGATGTTTTACATATTTACAATGTTTTATGTAAAGGAAGACGAGTGTATATAATTAATGAACTGCAGTTTATGATATTTATGTTATGCATGATTGGCGTTCAACTTGCTGGTGTGCTACTTTTATGCAAAAATAAATGTAGAAGGAGTGCTTTATATATGTGATTGACTTAGTGGGTGTTCGAATGTCAGATATTGCATCAATGATATGGATGTCACATGGATGAAATAGCATATGTAGCTATTTCTTTGGTTTTGCATTGAAAGTTGAACACATTTATAATGATATACAATGGGATCTAAATACTACCGAAAGAAATTTCATTGTTGCATTTGTCACAAAATCTTATTTTTATTATTTTCTATTTTGCTTATAGGGCCAATTTCAGAGGCTACTGTGTGAACAGAAGTACACTTACATAAGTTCATAAAAGAATCTCATAAATTGATGATATGGTTTATATGCTTCTTTCATTTGTTATTCATGTGCAGAGCACGTGCATTTTGCTAGTATAAATAACTAACAAAGAAGGCTACCTTTTATTCCGCGAGAAAACTATCCACACAACTTCTTTGATATGGTGATAAGAAAATGAGAGACTTAAACCCACAAAAGTGAGAGGATATGACATCACCAGTCATTAATATCACCCTAACAAGGAGAAGCTTACTTGAAGATTAGTGGGGAGAAAAAACAAAGAAGAAAAACAAACATCCGAGTATCCTAGCATGGTCATTAAATGTTTGTTTTTGCATGTTAGAACTGAGGAATCTCTCAACCCACAACATATTGCCCAAGACCTTTTCTAGTCATATATTTCGATAGACATATTTTTTCTAACCAGTAAAAACAAAATTAAAAAACCCTTAAATTGAGACTTGAGATAAGCTATTTACTTACCATTTTCTTAGTGCATAAATGTTAGCTATGCAGCTCTGAAAAAGAAGCTAAGATTGAGCTCAAGTTCTTTGCTCTTAATATTTTATTAGTTAGTTTACCATTCTCTGGGGTAGTGAGCGATGAACTTTGTGAAGATATTACAAGTTGGAAATTATATTCTAGGACTGCCATTTTGATGATTGAACAGTATCCAGTTATGTTCAATGGATATTGTCTCTTTATTTCTCTCATTAAGCCAGTGGAATGTTGCAGGAAAGACCTTGATTTGTTTTATAAAGGTTGATCTTCGGATAGTAAACTAAGTCCCGCTTAACCATACTCATTTCATGTTAAGGATAGTGCAACAATTTTTTTGATGAAAGCATTTTTTTATGAAAATAGGGTACAAATATTTATGTTTTTTATTATGGACCACCTGGAACTGGCAAGACAATGCTTGCCAAGGCCATTGTAAAAGAATCTGGAGTTATATTTATTAATGTGAGGGTATCTAATTTGCTGAGCAAATGGTTAGGTGATGGACAGAAACTTGGTACGTGGACTTATATTAAACACTGTTGACCATCACATCATTTAAGGATATTATCAACTATTTGCTATCGACTTACGAGTTGTTCAATAAATCAATTTTATTATTATTATTGTTATAATTCATTAATAAATTTAACATAAATATGGATTTTGGATTTTTTTTTCTTCGTTTCAAGTAGTTGTGTAGAGTGTATGATCGTTGTATTTTATTTTTTTTTGACTTATAGATTTCTCCCATGTAATGTGGGTGCAATTTTCATTTCATTGTAGTTAGTATTTAATTTGAGACTTAGATTTGATTAGAACTTGATTGCTTCAATTTGTTGCATAACTTGCAGTTGTAGATATAGAATAAACCCCGGATTTGAATTTTCTTTTCTTACTTCTTCTCCAGCATTTTCTTCTATTGACATGGAGTTTTGTACACCCTAGCATTTGGCTAAGTTCAAGACGAGAAGAATATGGATAGATCAGCGAGAGCACTTTCTTGGTTTACACTGAGCTTAGTTATTTAGTA
The DNA here is from genome assembly GCF_015680905.1 of Coptis chinensis. Classification (NCBI taxonomy): domain Eukaryota; kingdom Viridiplantae; phylum Streptophyta; class Magnoliopsida; order Ranunculales; family Ranunculaceae; genus Coptis; species Coptis chinensis. Next base: position 75,588,300 of record NC_141463.1, on the reverse strand, counting down.
GTTAATTACTATATTGTTTATCATTAGCATTTGTTGTAGTGTGGACTCAAGAGCTTCCTCTCTTAAAACATAAATGTCTTGCATAATTTTTTATTGTTTATAATTTTTTTTATTGTTTGAAGTCTAGAACGAAATATGACAAATAATTGGCGCTGAAAACTTTGATCAATTAATTTATTGGATGAGTTTTAAAGAATTTTGATACATAATAATAAAATAAAAAAAATTAAATAAAAATGGTCTCCTTTCGTTGAACAAATTAATTTATTGGATGAGTTTTAAAGAAAAACAAAAATAATAATGGAATAAAAAAATTTATCAATAAAAATGGTCCGTTTTTTTGTTGAACGGGTTTACAAAAATCTAGTAGATAAATTAAAAGAAAAACAAAAACATATGGACTAAAAATATTCAAAATAATTGATGGCTACCGTTGTTTTTGGACTGCTGCTTTTTGTTTTGCATATATTTCTTTTTTTTGGTCGGTTAGTCACTTCAGCTGCTGTACTATCTCCGTCAAATTTCAAAATATTTTAAAATGGGCAGATGGCCCTTTTGTATGTATGGACCAAAATATCCGATATATTGCCCATATATATCGTTTTTTATACAAATCGACATTTCGATATTTTTCCGATATATATCTACCGAATATTAAACTCTTTTTCCGATATATATCGGAATTTCCGATATAAAACTTTATATCGCCGATATAATATATATACGATATTTACGATATATATTGTTTGACTTTTTGACCATTTTTTTATATAAATCCGATATTTCCAATATATTTCCGATATATTTCCGATATTTTTGATATTATATTTCTGATATATCCGATATTTCTGATATTTTAAATAGTTTGGACTGGTCACAAAAAAAATAGTTATATCCGATATATATCGGTTTTTGGGTACACCGATATATTCATCGATATCGATATTTTGGTCCTTGGTTGTATGTACGAATTATCATCACACCTCATCGTTCTATAGTGAAAATGCTGGCTTTTATCTTTGGCATTCAGTTGCAATAAATTAGGGGTGTAAAAAGGCCCCAAACACTCTGCATGCCCGGCCCATGGGCGGAACAAGCTCTCGTGAAATTTGAGGGCGGCAAGCCTTAATGTTTTGCAGGAAGAGTAAGGGCCTAGGTATAGAAGCATGAGGATGGCTCTCAGCCCGACCCTCAAAGGCTCGCATTAAGGCCCTTACAACTTCTCTATGTAATTTTATTATATTTTGTTAAAAAATAATTGTATAAATAGTTAAATAAAAAAATATGTTTTACATAAATTAGTGCCTTGTGTAGGCTCATCCAACGTTACATGAAAATTCTAGTTCAAAAGAACAAACTGTTCCACTGTCGGGATATGAACCCGGGTCACTTCTCTATGTATAAGCTAGAATAAAATATAAATCAGAATCAATTATGTGATATGATCATTGGTATATGGTAATGAAGTTTTTAATTAACTTTAACTAATCAAACACAAATTATTTTACAACTTATAACACCACATCATATTTTTGGTCTCATATACACTTCATATTGATTCATAGAATGTATCGACACATAGAACCTAAGAACAAAACTTTTAAATTTTATTATCTTACAAATTTTAACTAAATTATTAATTATGTACATTAACTAAAGTCGAGTTGAGAAAAATTATTATTTAAATGTGATAATTAATTTATCACGTATCAATTTAGCAAGACTATACTGTAAATAAAGAGTTTAAGAGAGAAATCAAACGTGACCCTCTGGCCCAGCCCTCAATTCTCTAAAAGGAGGGATGAAGTGAGAGTTAGGGCTTCACAATTTTAGCATTGACCCTCATTGGCCTGCCCCTCACTACATAAGAAGGGCGGGTCGAACATTTTACACCCCTTAGTTGCAATCACTCCAATCAGTCATATTTGATAGTCATTCATCCATAGTTTATTAAATTCATTTTGGTCCTAGTGATATTAGAGTTTGGTCCATAATTAATTGTTTATTGCACTTTGGTCCAAAATTGTTGTTAGCCCGTCAAAAAATTCATAATACCATTTTTACCCTTAAAATCATCAGCCATCATTTAACTGGGTATTTTACAGTTTGGTCATAGTTATAATAGTGATATTAGGGTTTGGTCCACAATTAATCATTTATTGCACTTTGACCTCGTCAAAGCCATATAAAATTTCATAATACCATATTTACCCTTAAAATTATTGAATTGGCCATCATTTAATCATTTGTTTTTAATCAACAGCTCGTTTTACACCATGAGTGTGTTTGGCAACTGAGACTGAAAACTAATTAGGAATAGAATGGAGTAGGAAACCATTGGAATGGAATCTATTATAATATAATTTAATTCAAACTTATAAAATGTGTATTTGGCAAACGTTCAGAAATCATCGGAATTCAATTCCTACTTCAATTAATGTGTTTGGTTGCTGTCCTCTAACAAATTCCAATTTTTAGTTTATTTCCCTATTTTCGGATTAGAAATAAAAAACCGATTCCCATAGTCTAGGATTCCTTTTAGATTAACAGGGATCTATCAAAGACTTAATAAAAGGAATTGGAGTCCGTTTAGAATCCAATTATCCTATGTCTCCAAATAGGCCAAAAGTGAGTGGTCTACCAAGGATTCCAGTTAATTCCACTCCTCAAGTCCGATTCCTGGTAAACAAACGCACCCTATGTGTATCCCAGGCCACTAATCGAGTCCCAAGCTTACATTTCATCTTCTTTATATCTTACCACCACCCCCTTCTCCTCCACCACTCAATTATCACCTCATTCATCATCATTCAACAATCACCGTCATCTAGCTCTCTCAACTTTATACAAAGATCAAAATCATTTGTCCTTTTGAACTTAAAACACTATAAGACTACAAAAATTAACTTTGAATTAAAAAAAAAAAAAAAAAAAAAAAAAAATTGGGTATTTGAAATGTCAACTTAAACTCCTTAATAAATGAGACAAAAATCTTAACAACTCTTATCTTAACTCGAAATCTAAAAAAAAATTGAGTATCAAAGATCAGCAACAAACTTGAATGTTCAAAGATCGCCGACAAACTTGAAAATATGATCGTAAAGTGAAAATGTGAGAACTGGGTTTTTGATTGGTAGTTTTTTTTTTTTTTTTTGAAATATTTAGAGGGTTAAGGCAAACCCACACTGGTTACATTGAAAGACCCTAGCCCGAAGGTTTACATTGCCCGAAGGGAACCTAACCCGAAGGCTCTCACCGATGCACCCCCAAACCGGTTACATTAAAAAACCCTAGCCCGAAGGCTTACATTGCCCGAAGGCTCATCACCCCTAAGGGAACCTAGCCCGAAGGCTCTCACCGATGCGCCAGTTTTTAGTAGACCCAACTGCCTCCACCTTGTCTATGAAGACTTGCTTTTGCTCCTTGGTCCACCCATCGTAGCAGCATCTTGTTTCTAGCCCGAAGGCTCACTTGGCCCAAAGACCCATCACATAATTACACAATAAAGAAATTCCAACCAACACTTGGTAGGATTCGAACTTGCAACCTCTCCCATGAGGAGAGGGGTACACAACCAATTGAGCTAGAAGCTCTTGTGTTTTTTGATTGGTAGTTGATTGTGTTAATGGTGGACATTGTTTTTGGATGGTAGTGGTGGTGGCAATTCAGATTGTTATGGAGGGTGGAGGTGGTGGTGGAGTGGTGTTCAAGAAAAAAAAATTTAACTATCTAAACTCTACTATTGGATTGACTGAATGAGATGATGTCATATGTAGTTTTTAGTAATTGGTCCTACTTTTAATAGCAATATTTGCAGTTTGGTCTTCAAGTAGGTCGCGTGTATGATATGTGCAGGGTATTATGGGCATTTCAAAAAATATATAGGCGGAATAAACGTGGGTCGTTCGGTCAACTCACAGTCAATACACTTTAACGACAATTTTAGACCAAATTACAATAAACAATTAATTGTGGACCAAATTAAACTATAATATCACTATTACCACTAGGACAAAAATGTAAAAAACCCGTTTATTTATGATATTAGCACTATATCTCTACAAGATAATTACTTCACAAAAAGAAGTAAATAACTACTGAAAAAACTGGGAAACAAATTTTGTATTGGAATTGGGATTGTATTCCGCTCAAATAATCATTTAGATTTATTTCCCTCATTTCTTGAAATTTTTGGTTAGTAGTTCAATCTACAGCACTACTGCAGAGAGTTGCCACCACACCAACAGACTTACATGCTATCAAGTTTCTCACACTTAGCGATCACTTCAAGCCAACATATATTACTATATTAGGCATATTTCAACCAAATGTTCATACAGACGTAACGACCACAGAAAATTTGACAGCTTGGAACCGCTCAAACAATATTACTAACATATTTAAGATGCTATTCAATCTTACAACAAAGGTAGAGGCAGTTTTCCTGCTATTTTTTCGGGATATAAAACTTAGGGTAAGAGAATTCATTTCAGACAAAAACCATACAAGTAAAAGTAAAAACATAAAATGCACATGAGAATCTATTGAATTACATACAAGCTCTCAGCAAAGTAGAATTCTGCTATTAATTAATTGCTAAAATGCGCCTTCACTGCCATCCTAAAAGCAGTAGAGGTTGTGCTATATCCGCCATCAACAATGAGGTTTAGCCCACTTATGTACCTAGACTCATCACTGCCCAAATACACTGCTGCTTCAGCCACATCCTCTGCCTTCAAAACTACCCCTTTCAAGTTGGCAGACTCACTCACAATCTCTTCAAACTTACTCAGATCTATCCCGACCACACTTTTCACTGGTGGAGTCGCAACTCCATGAGGAGATATACAATTGACTCTAATCCCATACTGTCCCAATTCCACACACAAATTCTTAGCCAATCCCACCACAGCATGTTTTGATGTGCCGTACACAATAGGTGCATCTCCACTAAGAACTGAAACAACACTAGATGTAAAAATTATACTACCTTTTTTTCTTTGGGATCATTACCCTTGCCGCGTGTTTAGCGCCAAAGAAGCCTCCATAAACATTCACATCAAACACTTTCTTAAAATCATCCTTGTCGATTGTTAGGAAAGAGGTGGTTGGTCTTTCACTTATCGCAGCATTATTGAACATAATATCAAGTTTCCCAAACTTATCTACAGCAGTGTCAACAGCATTTTTTACGTCATTTTCTTGGGTGACATCGCAATGGATGAAGTGGATGTCTTGATTTTCACTACAAATTGTAGCGCCAAGGTCATCTTGGACATCAGCGATGATGACCTTTGCGCCATACCTGGTGAAGACTTTTGCTGTGCTCGCTCCAATTCCGCTGGCACCACCGGTTATGAGTGCTACCTTACCTTCTAGCCTGCAAAGAATGCATTTGTTGGGTTGTTGGAACCGTCGAGCTTTGCTCCGGTTGTCCGTATACCACACTCGACCTTTGCACCTGATGAAGAAGGACCGCTAAATGGCTTCAGCTTCGTGCAATGGCCCCGATGTCTTGCCTTTTCGCTCATGATCTAATGAAGAGGGCGCCAAGGCCAATATGACCTTGATTGGAAGCTCCGAAGTGCGCCCAAGCCCATTTTACTTCCCCTTTGTCTATGTACACCTATATAAAGAAATAGATTAGGGTTTTGAAGTACAACTTTGAGAGATTCATTTCAGGGTATTGTGGGAGCTCTATTGAAAGTGAGGTCTCTTCTTATTGATTCTTGATCTCTTGTAAACTCTCCAATCTTTGTTATAAAGGAAACTTCGGCTCTTCCAGTGTGTGGATGTAGGTAACATTTACCGAACCACCTAAATCTTTGTGTCTCTTTGCATTGTTACTTCCATTATTATTGTTGCTATGGATTGTGATGATATTGTAGTGGTTTTGCTTTGTTGAGGTTGTTGTGATAACTACCAAAGTCTTGGGTGGGTGATTTCCTTGGTGTGATCTCCAAGTTGAAATCATTTGGGATAGAAAGTAGCTAGATTGAGGTGTGACCTTCTAAAAAATCTCCCCAACAAGTGGTATCGAGCACGGTTTTGAATCATTGGAACAAGGTGTGTGAGGAAAGACTCCACCTTTAGCCTGGTGTTTGAAGAAATTCCTCCGAGAAGTTCTCCAATCGTTGTTTTGGTTCATTAAGTCATGATGAATAAAAAGGAAAACACTCATAGAGAAGTTTGTGAACAAACTTCGCTATTGGAAGATGCAAATTGAGGATGTTCTCTATCAAAAGGATTTGATGGAAACATTGATATGTGAAAGCCGATGAGATTCCGCCAAGATAAATGGGATTTGCTAGATAGAAAGGCCTTCGCCACAATCCGATTGAGTCTCCGAAGTCGGGTCTTCAACATTAAAATGAGAAGACGGTTCTCATGAAGGCACTAACGTGCATGTATGAAAACCTTCTTTGTGAAAGTCATTTGATTACCAAGCTCTTCCCATGAGAATGTTGAATTCAACCAAACGAAAATTAATTGGAGTCGGTTGAGATTACATTTAGTGATGAAGTGAGGCGTTGGCGATAATAGGACAAATGCCCCAAGTTGGAAGGCTACTGATTCGCGGCTATCGGTGGCTCCCAATGAATAAGTTGAAATTTGACGATGTGGTTAGTATGATACTTAGCGGAGGAAATTCAAGGAGTTCGGATGGAGCCTCGACATCGGGTTAAATGGGATGCACATGCACAAGGGTCGTGGTAGACCGAGAAATAGAAGGGGGAGAATGAACTCTCATGCCCCTAGTGATGAGCCTAGAGATGATAGTATCATTATATGTTACAATTGTGGTTTGCACGGCCACTATATAGTAACCGATGCCAAACACCAAGGAATGACAACTACAAGAAGAATCAAGAAGCTAATGTAGTTGAAGTGGAAGATGATGCTTTGATATGTTCGATGGAGAACAATAAGGAGTCTTGGGTTTTAGATTCCATCATTCCATGTGACCTCAAATCGAGATTTCTTTGTGAACTACACCAAAGGTGACCTTGGAAAGGTCTTTCTTGGTGATGACCAATCTTGTGCCATTGTTGGCAAAGGTGATGTCCGTGTTATGTTGAAAGATAGGACATGGTTATTAAGGGGATGTTCGACATATTCATTGAGGAAGAATTTGATTTCGGTGGGTCAATTGGCTAGTGAAGGATTTGTTACAATCTTCATGAAGGATACTTGGAAAATCTCTAAGGGTTCTCTAATAGTTAAGCTAAAGGCGACAAGGATGGTACTCTCACATGACCGCATTACGGGCGTGGGTCGAATGCCGTGGCAAATGGCAAAGAGGATCCAAATGTTTGGCACAGACTTGGTCACATGAGTGAGAAAGGAATGCAAGTCCTTCACTCCAATTAAAAACTCCCCGCAGAGTCGAACTTTGACTTTGGTGCATGTTTGAAAAGCGAAATGAGTTTTCGGGAGATGGGTCAACTTCAAAGCTAGGAAGCTTGAGTTGATTCATCTTCCGGGGGCGACTAATGTCTCTTCACTTGGCGGAAAGTTATATTTTGTGGCGTTCATTGATGACCATACTAGGAAGGTGTGGGTCTATTTCTTGAGACACAAGTCCGAGGTATTGGAAGTGTTCAAGACGTGGAAGGCCATGGTTGAGAATGAGACATGCTTCAAGGTGAAGAAGTTCGAGATCCGATAATTATGGAGAGTATGTTGATTCAGGTTTTGAGAAGTATTGTGCTAACATGGGCATCAAGATGGAAAAGACTTTCATGAGGGACACCTCGGAGAATGGGGTCGCAAAGCGGATGATTAGAACACTTGACATATAGGGCTAGGTGTATCAAGCGGACTTACTGAGCAATTAAGGCGAAAAGTGTTAGCCGCAATGACTTACCCTCGATCAACCGGGACCATCGGTACCTTTGGATTTCAATTCGGAGGAAGTGTGGAGTGGGAAGGATGTGAACCTTTCCCATTTGAGAGTGTTTGGGTGTGAGTCCTATGTGCACACTAGTGACCAAGCTAGAGTAAGCTTGATGTCAAGTGTACCTTCATTGGATATGGCGATGATGATCTTGGTTATCGTTTTTGGGATGACCAAAACGGAAAATTATTCGAAGAAAATGCCTTGTTCACTGAGATGGTTTTGTACAAGGACGAGAAAAAGCAACCTCGCGGAGCCGATTCTAGTGACACCGAAAGTATGTTGAGTTGGAAGGCTCTTATATGAGTCGTGGTGTTGTGGAAGTTCCACAGTCAGATGATGATAGTAGTGACTCGGGTGAAGAGACTACGCCACCAAGTCCATCTCCACCTCGTGCACTAAGGAGGAGGTTATCCAGCAAAGCATCAGAGAGCATGAAGTATCCTCCCTCCACCTATTTATTTACTGATGATGGTGAACCTCATTGCTATGATGCGGCATTGGAGGTTGGTGATGCTAGCAAGTGGGAGCTTGTTATGCATGATGAGACGGAGTCCCTCGTCTTTAGTGTCACTTGGGAGTTGGCCAAAGTACCCAAGGACATGACTCTACAGAGCAAATGGGTGTATCGAGTCAAGGAGGAACATGATGGTTCCAAGAAATATTTGGCAATGATATTCTCCCCAAATACTTTTCAGTCAGTGTTTAGTATTGTTGTAGCGGAAGGTTTAAATCTTAAGCAGTTAAATGTAAAAACTGCTCACCTCCATTGTGACCATGTTGAGGAGATTTACACGCGACAAGACAATGTTGGGTTTCCTACGGAAGGATAGAGAGAATATGGTGTGCAAAAAGCAAGAGCTTGCATGGTTCCCGACAAACCCCTAGGCGGTGGTACATAGTTTGCACAGGATATATCCCATGCGATGGGAGTTGCTTGGAGGTTTATGGCTAACCTTGGCAAACATCATTGGGAAGCGGTGAAATGGATATTGTATTATTCATGGAGTATCACGGAGACATGTCTATGTCATGGTAGGGTGTTGTGGAGGCGAAGTTGAAGTGTTCAACCGGTGGGTCTTCTTGCTTGAAGACCATGATGGATGAGCCGAGTGTTTCTTTAGTATATTGGTTTTGGATTGAGTTGTTACAATTGAGATGTGATGTGCATGAAGAATCTTTCCAGTGGGAGATTGTTGGGTTGTTGGAACCGCCGAGCTTTGCTCCGGTTGTCCGTATACCACATCGACCTTTGCACTGATGAAGAAGAGGCGCTGACGTGTCCATGGCTTCAGCGCTCGTCTGTAAATGATGATGTCGAAGAAGAAGCTCTTTCGCTTCGCCCAAAAGATCTCAGCTCATGATCTAATGAAGAGAAGGGCCAAGGCTCCTATGAATAAGCTCAAGCTCAGCAATTGCGCCCAAGCCCATTTTACTTCCCTTTGTCTATGTACACCTATATAAAAAGGAAATAGATTAGGGTTTTGAAGTACAACTTTGAGAGATTCATTTCTAGGGTATTGTGGGAGCTCTATTGAGCTAGGGTTTGAGTGAGGTCTCTTCTTATTGATTCTTGATCTCTTGTAAACTCTCCAATCTTTGTTATAAAGGAAACTCGGCTCTTGTGTGTGGATGTAGGTAACATTTACCGAACCACCTAAATCTTTGTGTCTCTTTGCATTGTTACTTCCATTATTATTGTTGCTATGGATTGTGATGATATTGTAGTGGTTTTGCTTTGTTGAGGTTGTTGTGATAACTACCAAAGTCTTGGGTGGGTGATTTCCTTGGTGTGATCTCCAAGTTGAAATCATTTGGGATAGAAAGTAGCTAGATTGAGGTGTGACCTTCTAGTGAAATCTCCCAACAGCATTTGCTTCTAAAATGTCTATGTTACTTGATTGGAATAAGAACACGATAAAATTGACAAAGCTTGGGTAACGTAACATACCTTTTGGCTAAGATAGCTGTTAATGAGCTAGCCTTCATTTCTGTTGCCTATATTTCACCAGATGTAAAAGCAACTCATCGCTTTGCTTCCCGGGTAAGGTTATATAATATAATATGATAGAAAGGAAGGAGGGGGAAGGGGGAAGGGGGAAGTCCTGGCTGAATGCTCAAATCAAAGGAAAAAAATTATAGTCCAAAAAGTTGTTCTGCTTGTGTTGAAAAAGAGAACCACGAACTTTCAAGGAGCGACCCACTCTTTCGTGAGCGTGAGTCACTGCCGGTTAAAATTAGAGCTGGGGTATTGGCACCCCATAAAATAGGACTAGCACCTCTTTTTGGATATTATATTGTGTCTTGACGCATCTTATTTAGTGTCTTGAACAACTTATTTGGTAACATATATCATTCAATAGCACCTCTTTTTGGATATTATATTGTGTCTTGACGCATCTTATTTAGTGTCTTGAACAACTTATTTGGTAACATATATCATTCAAAGGGGTGGTAGTCCCATTTTATGGATGTCAATACCGCCGCCCTAAAATTAAAGGGTAGCATATATGGTCTTTTTAGTAGATACAACTAAATAACAACTTTAAGAGAAAAGAAAAGAGAGATTAGTGAGAGCACTTGTTAAGTGAGTGATTGAGTGATTTATTCTTTGTGAGTGATTGAGAGCTCTTCTTGTAATCTAGTGAAATCATCGATCTCGTCGTGTAGATGTAGGCATATTGTCAAACTACCTTAAATCATTGTCTTGTGGTGTGTATTATGTTGGATGCGAATAAAGAAAACAATAAAGAGACAAGGACAGTATTAACAGGGAACAACCAAGGCGTGGATTAGACTGTCCTTAAGAAAAGATTTCGTCCTTCAAGTGGTGCAGAAAGGCAACAATGGCGTATTCTCCTCATAGGATACAATGATTTAACAGACTGACTTGCACTCGAACAGGCTGCTCTCTAGAATGGCGTCTTCTCCTCATAGGATACAATGATTTAACAGACTGACTTGCACTCGAACAGGTTGCTCTCTAGAATGACGATATAACTCTCTCTGGCGGTTAACAGTAAAAAGAGAAGAAGAAGAGGCTAAGGTTTGTAATGTGCAAGTTCTGTTTCTCTAGAAGTAATCTATATTAAAACCACTAACTAAATAACAACTTTAAGAGAAAAGAAAAGAGAGATTAGTGAGAGCACTTGTTAAGTGAGTGATTGAGAGCTCTTCTTGTAATCTAGTGAAATCATCGATCTCGTCGTGTAGATGTAGGCATATTGTCGAACCACCTTAAATCATTGTCTTGTGGTGTGTATTATGTTGGATGCGAATAAAGAAAACGAATAAAGAGACAAGGACAGTAATGTGCAAGTTCTGTTTCTCTAGAAGTAATCTATATTAAAACCACTAACTAAATGCACACAGTAAGCCCGACCTTTATATCCTAAGTGCACGCCCTTATGGTAGAGGAAATCCTCATATACTTACTTAGCTAGTGGTGGATAACCAATGTGGGACTATCTTCTATGCACAAAAGTGAAGAGAATACTCTATGTTCTTCTCCTCCACTTTGCACACACACAAGTACTTTGAAATACAACAGAGATTCCAACATGTTCTTTATTCCATCTCTTTACTTGTTTATGTTTTGCAAGTTGAAAGAGATATTGGGTTTGTGCTTAGGTATTGTTAGAACACTTGTCTTGATTAAAAGTCACACCTTTGTGGTTGATCTTGTTATTGAACACTCGTTTCCACTGTGTGTCTATCACAACAGCTTGATTCCAAGCACTTGAATACTATGACAACATCATCTGATAAAGAACTTATTTTCTGTGGACATCCAGCATCATTTTAAATGAAACTAAGGGTTTTTGCTTGTGTCGTTCAAGGTCTGTACAACAGAGTTGCTACTATTACCGCCATTGTCGAACATGCCACCAACTTTCCATTCTGAGGAGTGGACGCCAGTGTCTAAAGCACGTATGATGTCGCAATAAACTGTAAATGCCTTGTCCTAGTAAGCTTAGCTATGCCTACAAACTGGATGACAAGATTGTGTTGGGTGTCTACAGTGACTACTTTCATGCCTTGGCAAGTTTGTCACCAATGCTGCTGGCCACCGTCAAACATACATAACCATGCATGTTTTGTCTCAGTTTTACAAAACCAAAGGCAGATTTGCTGTGTTGTTGTTGCAAACGTAGTAGTTAGTTTCCTGTACTTCAATATGTTCCTTCATAGGCTTCATGCATCCTTAAAGGGCTTAAACCATCTCATGAACCATGCAGTACGGAGAAAAGGATTGTTACTCAGTGTTCGTCTGCTTCCAAAGCTGTATCTTCTAAAGCCATACATAACATACTAGAGATGCCTTGAACGATCAGAGCTATCTATTAGCCGGCATAAAACAACTGAAGACTATGATTTGAATGATAAGTACATACTCGCCCAGGACATGAAAACACGTACTGAATACCGTCTGAAACAATACTCAAAGCAACTCTCCCCAACCCCCCACCCCCCGTGTTGACAGAATGTCTAATGTCTTCTCCTTAGTCCTTACAATGTCTATGTTTAATATGGGGCTGATGTTCAATTAAGTTGCGTTGGCCCAACGACTTCGTTATCGTAGGTGAGCATACAAAATTGCATTTTACGCCATATGACGATGGTTAAAAGCTTACAGTCAATAGATTATTTGAGTATAAGCTTTTTGAATCAACATGTATTAGTCACCCAAAAAAAATAAAATAAATAAATATCAACATGTAGCATTGCAGGCCCTCTCGGACGGTACAGAGACGAAAATGCAGATGCCTTGATTGCCTTCATATAATCAGTAAAAGACCACAAGAACAACGACACATACAAATTTATGAAATTTTCATGATGACTTTTCAATCATAAAACCAATTGAGAAAGTCATATTCACTTGCCAATTCTTCGGAATCATATAAACTTACATCCAAGACTCCAAGAGAAATCATTTCACACACAAACAATTCGGTTGAAAGCATATTAGCAAATGACTAAGCTAAAATAGGAATACGATCAACAGGCACTTGCGAGTGCTTACTTAGTGTTAATTGCGCTTTCAATACTGATATAATTGCGCTTTCAACTATATACACTTTTGTACCTAGATTCATCATGACCGAAACACACTACAGCCCTGTCCTCTGCCTTCAAAACTATCCCTTTCAAGTTGGCAGACTCATAGAAAATGTCTTCAACCTTGCTTTGATCCATCTCCAGTCAATTAATAACCGCTGCAGTTGCAACTCCATGAGGAATCAGGGAGATGTACAATTGACTCTAATCGGATATTGTGCCTAATTCTACACACAAATGCTTAGCAAACTACACAGTAAGCTTTGATGTGCCGTAGAAAATAGGTGTTTCTTCAGTAACAAGTGATGCACACTAAAAGAAAAAACTACACTACCATTTTTCTTTGGGATCATTACCCTTGCTGATGTTTAAAAGGCAAACATTCAACCACCAAAGCCATCTTGGACATCAGCAATGGTGACCATTGCGCCATATTTGGTGAGCACTTTCGCTGTGCTTGCTCCAACACTGTTGCCACTACCCGGTTATTAGTGTTATTATCTTAACCTCAAATCAGTAAAATGAAATTGATTTTACTTCTAAAATGTGTATGTACAGTTACTTGAATGCAATAAGACCAATATAAATTTTACAAAGCTTGGGGAACATACCTTTTGGTTAAAAGAACTTCCCATAAGCTAGCCTTCATTTCTGTTGTCTAAATTTCCCCGCCCAGATGCAGAAGCAACACATTGCTTCGCTCCCGTGGTTGGGTCCTGGTAGAATATATTCCGTGAAGAAAGGCAGAAGGGGGGTGGGGGGCGGGTTGACTGCAACATTGACACAGTTATGGATTTACCGTATGATCACATGGTTGATTCTAATTATGTGATGAGATGATTAACAAATTATCCCACACTACATTGTTTTTCTCATAGAAGACAAATTTCCAATGAGTACAGAGATTCAAGGGGAAAGGACAACGTTTGTTATTGATCGAATGTTAGACTAGTCCGAACGTTACCAATCAGTTCAAGCACTTATCCTACCAAAAGACTTCTAAATTTTACTTAGTAGTGGCAGCAGTAATGCTAGACCGACCCACTTATTTGACCTACTATTTGGACCTATTGATGTGTCAAAAGTCATAATCATTGATTTACATAGAGATATGTGTCCGTGTGTATTGTAATGCAAACCAATGTTATCCAAATAGTGAGTCGCAATAATAGGTCTAAAAAGTAGGTCCGTGTAGCACTACTCGTAGGGGCAGGCTGCAGTAGTTTAGGCTTTTAATATAACTAACTATGCTAAAGCGCTGTCAAAACCAAGACAAGAAGTCACATATAATAGTGCTTTAGTAGTTGTCATCTGTTAATTAAACTATCTTTTATTTTCACAGAACATCATTATCTAGTGAGAAGCCATTCGTCACTTAAAACATGAGACCACCAACACAGAGAACTGGTGAACTGCGCACACAAAAGAAGGTACATTTCCTTTGGAAGACAGAAATGCACAACATTTTCCCTCTCCTCCTCAACTTCGTTGTTGTTGTGCCAGATTTGGCCAAGTAATTTTTTTTTTAATATGTTTTCAGCTCTTAGAAGCAGCCATCTTATTCTATATCACCTATCCAATCTAACTAAACACACTAAAGAACCTCTAAGCCATGTGGAAGATACCACGTAGGCACGTACTCCTTTTAGGGTCAGTTAGGGACACCCCCCCCCCCCCCCTCCCCCCCTAAAGATCCAACGGTGCTTCTTCACATGAAAAAAGAACTTCATCTCGTAGCCGTTGGATCTTGCAACTTGTGGGTGGGTGGGTTGGGTGGGTATCTCTAACAAACCACTAAATATATGGTCAATGAACATATATTGGTTTAGTTGTTGTCATCAGTTAAGCAAACTATCATTCTTTTCACAGGAGAAAAACAGTATCTGTGAGAACTTATCCATCACTTAAACCAGAGAACATCAGCACAGACAAAAAACACTACAATATATGCAAAAAAAAAAAAACACAGGCAGAAAAAGGAGATTAGATATTTGTTTAATAACTGTAGGCTTACATACTGACACTTTACTTCCCGAACCACATTTTAGAAAGATCGACTCAGTACAGACGCTGCAACAAAGTCATAAACCATTTGTCTTCCCTTGGTATACACTAAAAAGTTCAGGAACTTTATCTTCAAATTTGGTCACATACCTCCTCAAGAAGTCCTTCTCAGGCATGTTTAACAAAGTAGTCATTTTGTGAGCTTCCTCCTCGACAAGACCATTTGAGATTAAAACTTGTAAGACAGAAAACCTTGGAATAGTCCTCTTCTCCAAACTGTGCAATAGAAGCATTGGCATTTCAGAAATTAGTAACGGGTTGTAACCCATCTTGTTTACTAGAAACTCCATAGTGCTCATTATATTTTTCTCAGATAACCCCATACACATAGGCTGTAATCTGAATGCAGTGCTTACCTCCTTCTCAGACCAACCCCACCTCTTATAGATGTCACGCTTTGCTACCCAAGATGATTTGCTCAAAGCTGACAATACATGAATTGCGCTAACAAATGTATATTGTGAAGGTGGAATTTCGTTTTCTTAGTTTCCTCGACAATCTCACAGAAGCGATCAGCCCTCAAAAAAGTGCGAGCACTTGACAGTAAGAGCTTCAAAAGTTTGGAATTGGGTACACCATTAGCTCTCAAGATGGCAATGCTGGGTGCAAGCCTTTTTTGAGGATCTTGATTAAGAACCCATGTTGAGCGTTTAATCACGGTTAAGACATCACTGTCTGTAGGAAGAATACCTTTGAGGAAAGAAATGGCGGGTCTAATTCTATTCTCTAAGCCTAGCGTCAAGATGTTTGGGTCCGTTGAAATGACCTTGGCAAGGTCAGGGCCAGAAAGACCAATAGAGTTGAAAAACTCGAGTTTGGGTTTAAGGGTTTTATCAGCACCAGATAATAGTAGTCTTAGGTAGTTTTGAATTATTTTGGAGATGTGGGTGTCTGGGAAATCATGGTTTCTAAACAACGTGAGGACTTTATCTGGTTTGGTGGAGGTTTCAAAATTGACTTTATTGGATGCACAAACAGCTTTCTCATGAGACAATCCACATTAAGAGACTTTGAAGGAGTTTCAATGTGTGGGCTTGCTAGAAATGGGTCTAATGAGAAATGTTGTTGTTGAATCTTGAGTGAATAAAAACCCCTTTGATCTACTAGAATTACCACTACATACTCTTTTGCAAACAAAACGAAACATTGCTAATAGAAAACAATAGCCACTCACTTGTTTCAAATGAAAGTAGAAAGCAAGAAATCATGAAACGCAGTCACGTTTTGGTCTGCACTAGTTGTAGTTCCACACTACGTCGCCGAGACCCTCAAGGCCTCAAAGTCCACAACATCCAATTCTTGGTTTCTTATATACAGGAATGTTTATAAAAGCAAAGTCTCAATTGGAAGAGTTGCATCAGGTCACAGTTCTTTTCCTTTTCAGTGCAACATACGAAAAGACCAGTTTTGCCCATTTAGCCAAGTTCTTCCGATTGAGATATCGCACAAAGCGACCGTGTATTCCTGTAAAGAGCTACATTCCTGTTTTGCTGTCTCAAGTTGTGCTGTGAGATTTTACACACCCATCGTGGGAAAACAAAATTAAATCGTCTTTGCCTATGTTTAGTTATTCTCCAATCTCTATAAGGAACCTATCAACTTGGCAATCAAAGGTCCGCATTAAGATTCAGTTGGAGAGACCATTAATACTAGTCTCGTTGCACGGAGTTGGGATGGACAGCCTTGATTTTTGATTGCACAGGTAATATTCCGTTTTCTGTACTTCAAATATGTCCTTCATGCCTCCCTAAACCATCTCATGTCTATTGGAAAAAAGATTGCCATTCAGTGTTTGTCTACTTCCTAAGCACTATTTTCTAGACACGCCTGGAACAATCAGAGCCATCTGTTAGCTGGCTTAAAAAAACTGAAGATTGCGATTTGAATGATAACTCGCTCAGGACATGAAAACACGTACTGAATACGTCGGGACCAATACTCAAAACAACACACTCGCACCCTGGAAGAATGTGGTGACCTTCAGAACCTGTAGCAGGAATCATAGGGGTGTTCATCTTTGTAAAATTTCAACCAGAGGGAACCAGCAACCAAAAAACAACACACGGCACCTCATTTACATCCACATCAAAAGGGAATGCACTTTTTGATGTAGCCCAATAAAACAAACATAAATAAACCTATAAAAGTACAGATTTTAGAACAGCATATAAACCTAACTGTTCAACCAAGCTTCAGACAAGAATTTTTTTTTTCTGAATTTTCATAGAGTACATAAACATAAAGGCTTTGATCGCTAAAAGCAGGAGTGCATGGGGCTGTTACCACAATAAAAAATAAGGTTTAGCCCACTTACGTACCGAGACACATCACTACCAAAGTAAAATGCTACTTCAGCCACATCCTCTGCGTTCAGAAATGTTACTTTCAAATTAACTGATTTGTACAGTCTCTTCAGTGGTGATCCACTCAATACTGGCGATACAACTGCATATGAAGATAAAATTTTCCACAAATAAGTGGTCATGCACAGGTCACCGTGAAACACTCCCAAGGACGTAAACCTTTCTTCCAATAACTAAAAGTCTACAACAGAATGTGATGCTCTACCTTCTTTCATTGGAGAGCCTAAACCCCAACTACCAGTTCTTATATCGACGATGTATACAAGCAGCTGCAAACTTACCACTGAAGAATTCTCCAAGATAGTGATTTAGTTGTTGCATCTGTTAGCCAAATTATCTTTATTCTCAAGTACAATAACGTGATTTGTGAGAGCTTATCTGTCACTTAAAATGAGAGGACACTGACACAAACAGGTCATAAAATATTGCCAGATTAACATTTTAGCAAGGTCATCTCACGCTGCAACAAGGTCATAAACCATTTGTCTTCTGTAAGCACACACTCCAAATTTCAGGAACTTTATCTTCAAACTTGGTCACATACCTCCTCAAGAAGTCCTTATCAGACATCAATAACAATGTAGACACTTTGTAATCTTTCCGAACAAGACCATTGGAGACTAAAAATTGGATGACTGATAACCTCGGAATAGTCCTCTTCTCCAAACTGTACTTTAAAGGCATTGGGTTTTCAGAAAGGGGCGTGGTATTGGTACCCCGATAAATGGGACTAGCACCCCTTTCACAAAAAGTAAAACAATAATAGTTATTCCTTATATGTCATTTTACACCCCACATGTCCATAGTTCTACGGCAGGCAGTTGCTGCGAGATCTCATATCCCATGGCAGGCAACAGCCACGAGATTGCATAATCCACGGTATCGGGTTGCCGCAAGATTGCATATCCCACGACAGGCAGTCGCCGCGGCATATTTTTTTTATGTTTTTTGTTTTTTTTCACTTCAAATTTTGCTTATTGAACACACACGACATATATATACCTCATTTTCTTCTTTAAAGTTTCTTTATACACTCCAAGAACAACACCAAAACCATGACAAAAAAAATATACAATTGAGTCATAATTTTGCTATCTCGCGGCAAATATTTTCATATGCTATAAGAAAATTTTGTGATCAAATTAATGAAGAAGAGTTTTGATAATTAACACAAGCAAAGACTCCATTTTAGTAAACAAAATCATCTCGTAGCAACTAACTTTTTTTTCTGGTGGCTATTAAAAAAAAAAAAAAATTTTAAAACTCACGGCAGCCACCTTTTGTGGGATATGGGATCTCGCGGCAACCCGATACCGTGGATTGTGCGATCCTGCAACAGGTGCTTGCCATTAGTGTCTTTGCTTGCCATTAGTGTCTTTTGTGTATTTAATGGAGGGGCGTTAGTACCGTTGAATTGGTCAAAGGGATACTAGTATTAGGGGTGCCAATACCGCTGGCCTTTCAGAAAATAGTAAAGGATCAAGACCCATCTTGTTCACTAGAAACTCCATAGTGCTCATTATATTCTTCTCAGATAACGACATACATAGAGGTTGCCGTCTGAATGCCATGAGTATCGCCTTCTGAGACCAGACCCACCTCTTATAAACGTCACATTTTGCTTCCCATGATGATTTGCTCAGGCACGCCAATACATGAATTGCCTTAACAAATGAACATTGTGAAGGGTCGAACTTCATTTTCTTAGTTTCCTCCACAATCTCTCTGAGCCGATCGGCCCTCAAAAGTGCTCCAGAACTCTGAAGTAATAGCTTTATAATATTGGAATCGGGTACACCATGAGTTCGCAAGAGAGCAATGTTGGGTGCAAGCCTTTGTTGCGGATCGTGCGTAAGAATCCATGTCGTGCGTTTAACCGCAGCTACGACATCACTTTCTGTAGGAAGGATACCTGGCAGGTATAATTATATTCTCTAAGCTTGGCATCAGTATGCTTGGGTCTTTCGAAATTAAATGTGCAAGATCGAGGCCAGAAAAACCTATAGAGTTGAAAAACTTGAGTTTGGGTTTAAGGGTTTTATCAGCATTATATAATAGTAGTTTTGGATCTTTTGAATGATTTTGGAGATGTGGGTGTTGGTGAATTCATGATCTCTAAACAAGGTGAGGACTAAATCTGGTTTTGTGGGTGTCTTAAGTCGGACTTTTTTGGAAACAGATATAGCTTTCTCATGAGATATTCCACATGAATCAATGAGGTAAGAAACTGTGAAGGAGTTATCATGTGTGGGTTTACTAGAAATAGGTCTAATGAGCAAAGCTGTTCTTGAACCTTGAGTAAACAAAAACTCCTTTGATGTACTACCAGTACTACACACTCTTTCACATACAAAACGAAACATTTATAAAACTAAAAATGACAAGAACAATTATTTACACAAATCTGAACTGCAGTAGTTGTAATATGACTGTCTCTGACCCTCAAATTGCCGGCATCAAATCTCACTTCACCCTTTCAGTTGCATTGCCCGCCGCTTACGGTGGTCTTTGTTTGAATATTAAACTTTGTTTTGTATCGAAGAGGAATGGTAGTAGGCAATCAGCTGAAATAGTTGCATACAAGCAAGGCCCAAAATATCGATATCGGTTAATATATCGGTGTATCAAAAACCGAGATATATCAGATATATCGTTTTTTTTTTGTGACCAGTCCAAACTATTTAAAATATCAAAAATATCAAATATATCAGACATATAATATCGAAATATATTGGAAATATCGGATTTATATTTAAAAATGGTCAAAAAGTCAACCGATATATATCGATTATATCGAAAATATCAATTATATCGGCGATATAAAGTTTCATATCGAAAATTCCGATATATTTCAAAAAAAAAGGGGTTCAATATTCGGTGGATATATGTCGAAAATATCAATATCGGTGTACCAATTTACCAAGATATATCGGCGAGATATCGGATATCTCGGCGATATTTTGGGCCATGCATACAAAGACCAAAATATCAATATCGGTGAATATATCGGTGTACCCAAAAACCGATATATATCAGATATATCTATTTTTTTGTGACCAGTCCAAACTATTTAAAATATCGAAAATATTAGATATATAATATCAGAAATATCGAAAATATATTGGAAATATCGGATTTATATTAAAAAATGGTCAAAAAGTCAAACGATATATATCGTAAATATCATATATATCGATTATATCAGCGATATAAAGTTTTATATCTATATATTGGAAAAAAAACAGATTCAATATTCGGTGGATATATGTCGAAAATATCGATATCGGTGTACCAAAAAAACAATATATATCGGATATATCGGTGATATTTTGGTCCTTAGTTGCATCTATGCCACCCTGCTAAAGTAAAACTTTGGCCTTGACCTTTTTGACCATTAAGTCAAGCTGTGGGGTGTTTGAGGCTGAGTCCGATGGTTTAGAGTGCTAAAATACCAAACCACAATACAACAATGAATAGGGTTAGCGGGATAGCTTAATCGGACCCAACGAACCCAATAGTTTGTTTTTTTACCCGCCAGTGGCATAGGAGTGTAGAGGAAAGCCCAAACAAGTCAGCTCATCTAGCCGCCATCCGCCATCGGTAATGGCGGGTGGAAAGTGGAAAATTAGAAAATTTTGTTTTGTATCCGCCATTGGTAATGGGCATGTAGATTTTTCTGTTTTAAACCCCCTCTCCATTTTACCCTTTCTCCCAACTCTATCTCCCTCTTTTGCCACCGAACCAAAATTCCAGCCGCCACACAAATATGGCGTGTAGATTAGATTTCTTCAATTTCTTTTGCTTGCCACTCGTACTGGCGTGTGGACCATACGTTATATCATTAAAACTGGCGGTATAGATAGGTAAAGTTATACCAATAGTGTTGGCAGGTTAGCGTTTTGACGCACCATTGAATTACAATTCCCGTCATATTTAGTGTTTTGCCGCACCATTGGACTTAGCCTGAGCATTACATCACAACCCTGAAGATACTACTCCGATCTCCAATTTCATTAGGTCTGTGTATGTCTAGCATTGTCTGCACAGCACCTCTTTTTACATCTACCATAACTAGATTACTAGACTATTCGATCTTACACCAAAACAAATGAAACTTCTCAAGAAAATATTGACACAAAAAACAACATAACTACAAATTTATTGAACAACATACAAGCTCTCGATTTCTTTTTCTCAGAGTTCTTTATAGAGTACTTAAATGGGCTTTCAATGCCATGCTAAAAGTAGGAGTAGTTGTGTGCTGTAACCACCATCAACTATAAGGTTTAGCCCACTTATGTACCTGGACTCATCACTACCCAAATAAACAGCTGCTTCAGCCACATCCTCTGCCTTCACACGTATCCCTTTCAAATTGGCTGATTTGTACACAATCTCTTCAGTTGTACTCAGATCCAGCCCTATTGCACCACTCAACATTGGTGATACAATTCCATATGGAGAGATACAATTCACTCTAATCCTATAGTGTCCTAATTCAACACACAAATTCTTAGTCAATCCCACCACAGCATGCTTCGACGCGGTATAAGCATGTGGTGTCTCACCATTGACTACCGAAGCAATACTCGACGTACAAATTATACTACCTTTTTTCTCTGGGATCATTACCATTGCGGCATGTTTAGCACCCAAGAACACACCATACACATTCACATCAAGCACTCTCTTGAAATCATCATTATCCGTATTTAAGACATCAATAAGAGATTTTCCGCCTATCCCAGCATTATTTAACATAATATCGAGTTTACCATACATTGCTACAGCAGTGTCTACAACATTTTTAACATCATTATCTTCAGTGACGTCGAAATGGATGTAAAAGATGTCTTGGTTTTCATTACACAGCGCATGCCCAAGGTCATCTTGGACATCGGCAATGATGACCTTTCCGCCATATTTTGCGAATAACTTTGATGTGCTTGCTCCAATACCGCTTGCGCCTCCAGTTATGATAGCTACCTTACCCTCTAACCTGCATAGATTAAATTGGTTTTCTTTCAAAATTTTGTGCAAATAAATATTTCTGTCAAAACGTGAAGTTTTAACATATCTTTCATGATATATTGTCACACCCCTAATTTCCAGAATATTTAAAATAGAGAATTATTCAAGATATAATTATCTCAATTGTCACCTTATTCAATCATCTGAAAACCCAGGATGAAACGAAACCCTAATAACATATTATCAAACACAATATTAAATATCTGAGATCAAACTAGATCAAAATAACAACTCTTCATTCACGAATAAACAAAAAAAAAAAAAAACTAACCAACTCTATTACATCTGTTCTGAATCAAAACTTTCCATTTCAGAAAACTTAAACTAGAAGACTCTAAGAGCAAATCCAAATCACGTGTCTTCATCCACTGTTTTCCACCATCTATGTTTCCAAGAACACACCCATGTTGCAAAACAAAGCAAACATGAGTCAGTAAATTGAATTTGCTAGTATGAGTAAGACTAAATATAAAAATAATATGTTCAATATTTCAAATAAATGAATATACTATTACAATCATTTCAACTTTGAAGACAAATTAGTTCTGTTTTCTCAAAACGGCATGTAGTTTCTTCCCAAGTAAGATTTCACCCCCAATATACAATTTCAAGAATCTCATATAACAATACTCATCATTTCCACTTTCCAAAATAACTCACAATATAAATATCACTTACATTATACTTAGTAAATACACATTTGATAGCCTAATTAAATATGGGTTTGATACACCTTACCTTTAAACCAATACGTCATCTTAGGGTAGAATATTTATGTCCCTGCATAAAAGATTAATAGATCCTACCCTCATACAAAATAGAGTTAGACATCACAATAAAATGATTTATCTCAGCTAGTCAAATTTTCATTTATAATCAAACCTCATTATTTAAAACATTTAAGTCTAATTTATATAACTTGGTTCGTCCCACATATTCGGAGAATACCAATTATCATAATACTTATATCAAGGGTAGTCATTCACATGACATCATTACGTCATAAAATTTCTGCATGCATAACCATAGATCTTAGACTATCAAAAGTCATTAATATTTTCGTAATAACATATCAAATTATAGTCATTTCACAATCACATAAAAGTTCACAAACATTCACTAATATTATTCACAGTCACACTTCACATCCATAACATCACACAAATTCACATACTTTTTGTTCATTCAATTCCACAATGTATTTTGTTTATTAATAACTTATTTACTTACCTCACCTTTAGTTCCTACTCCACGATTTGCACTTTACACATTTACCAAATCACAGATACCTGTGTGCCTCTCTCACACCGAGTACCACTACAAGACATATGTCCCAAGCGGGGATATCGCCTCCAAGAACATATTTACATCTTGCAAACTCGTAACTTGTGAGTCACAGCCATCTCTGGGCTTTCCATTCGCATAATCACTACCTTTTATGGGCATTCAATATCTCAGGTCATTCATGACACATTCACTGAATACCTTGGGTCATTCCCGCCACATTTAATGAATACCCATCATACACTAGCATGTCATTCATGGCACATTTAATGAATATCTTGGGTCATTCCCGCCACATTCAAAGAATACCCATCATAACACTAATAGGTCATTCATGGCACATTCAATGAATACCTTGAGTCTTCCCGCTACATTCAAAGAATACCCATCATAACACTAACATGTCATTCATGACACATTCAATGAATACCTTCCTATCACATGATATCTCAAGTTATAATATATCATTACCAAATCCTAAGGCGTGGAGAGTTCTAAAGGTGTGGTCGACTCGTTAAAAATATTATTCTCAGCTCACTTATCATTGTACTAGCATTAATCATGCATAACAATTGATCACACATGCAGAAAGTTATTTGCACGCATCAATGCAAATCAATCATGTATTTAAATATCATTGAATGCAACATGAATGGTCATCAATCAAATACAATTCAAACATCCACAATCACGTACACAATTAAATATTAACATTATACACATATAGTTATCACAAAAACTAATATATAATATATATAATATAGTGACAGCACTTTTGTTCAAAGCTGTCTACGTATCAAAATCTTTCAAAATTGGAATCAAGCCTTACGTAGCTCTTAACCAATAAATATCAACATCCTTGTATGTAACTTTAAGGAAAACAACAATTTATACTATATATAATCACATGCAATAAGTTTCAATTACCCCCACAATCATATACGTAAAGTTTCATACCCAGAGATATATTAAGCCTTTAAATCTAAAAACTCACAAATGAATATTTCTCTACTTTTGATTCTAAAAAAAATGATCTTATGAACCATGTCGGTTCCAAATAAAACCACAGTCTAAAAATAGGCTACAAACACTATATAAAACACCCAAGAAGAGTTTAAGAGAATCTTAGTTTATTACTAGACATATTTTCCAAAACAGTTTCATGCACATAAAGGATAATTAACACGGTAGGTTTTCTAGCTAACTTGTCAAAGCAATAACGTTTTCTACAGTCATTTAAATGATACACCACTTGATTATTTGAAAACTAAGATAGATATATTTCTTCATGTAGAGCTCGAAGTCCCAACCTCAGCCCATCTAGAAGAAAACTTATGTCAAAAACGGTAAAAATCCTAATTTTCAGCAAATTAGATTTTTGATGTACTATCTTCCGAATGACATAACTCTTTATACAGGTATCCAAATGCATCAATGCTTTTTTTGTTGAAACGATAACACACAAAACTTACTTTCTTATGTTACAAAAATACTCAATCTCGTTCTAAATGTGCCAAAACTAGGCTCTAACACAGTGCACAGAAACTGATTCTGACGCACTATTTTCTGCCAGTCAAACTTCGAGGCATCATAATTAATTCCACGGGACTTCGAATGCAATGAGGACAATTGGAATAGAAAGCAGACTTCCAGATCTTACTCTTTTATGTTTTATAAAAATTCTAACTCTCATCCTAACTATTTTAAAACTGGACTTGAACACAGTACGCAGAAACTGATTTCTGACGCACTGTTTTCTATCAACCAAACTTCCAGACATTATATCTATCTCCACAGACCTCGGAATGCGATGAGGCCAATTGGGTTGGAAAGAAGACTCGGAAAAATCACTTTTTCATGTTTTGGCGAGAATTCAAATCTGACCCTAACTATATGAAAACTCGATTCCAAACCAGGCACAGACCGGATTTCTACAGTTAGAAAATTCTGACATGCCAACTTCCAAAAGGTGTAACTCTTTCTACATAAACCGAAATGCTATGGGGATTTTTGAGTTTGAAAGAGGGCGGATAACACTTACTTAACGTGCTTTAAAGAAAACCAAAATCAATCTCTAAACACACTGAAATTCGTCTCCAAATCAGACAAAATTCATGACTTGAACAGGACCAAACAACACGCACTAATATTGAAACAAAATGTATGCCTGTTTGAGTACTTATCAAATTTAATAGAAGGGTTCGTGTTCATGTAGTATCCTTATACACCAAGAAAATGGTTCAAAACTAATAGATAGGCTATGCTCACGCGGCACATTAAAGTCAGACTTATAACCTTGCAAAATTATTAGGTGAGGAGAAATACAAAGGGTGTTATACCTCCTGGTATTCAAAACCCATTTCTCCTATGCATGGAAATCATATATCATGACTTATTTTAATGTAATAACTAAATCCACACATTCTTCTTTAATTGAAGTTAACAATTCTTAGCCACAAATTAGACAATATATATAAATATATATATAACAAAAAGGAAGTTAGAGAACCCAGCACCATAAGCTAGCATGTGAAATTTGCTAACAAGAAACTAACATGGAAAATACCCATCAAAACACGTATATCAACAAGGGAATCTTGGCGTCTGTACTTATCTCATGCATCAAAATCAAACAATACCCTTTAGTTAAAATAGTAATCTATAAGGTTTTTAACGTAGCTTTAGACAACCTTTTAAACAATCCAAATGTTCTAATAAATCATTCAAAGCAATCAACATCTTGCAGACTACCAAAAACCACTTAACAATCTATGAAAAATCTTTATCAAACAACTGTGAACCTTGCGACAGAACCAAAAACCACTTAACAATCTATGAAAAATCTTTATCAAACAACTGTGAACCTTGCGACAGAAGGACAGTATGTCAAATTGTCAACCTTGCTAAGTAACATATAATATACAATATATGAATTTGATAAAATTAATTAATACCTTTTTAAATCTCCAAATTCATTAAATAAAATGCATAACTACTACAAATTATGTGATAATCAAACAATAAAATTATAAAAGAGTTAAGTAAGTTTAGACTACTCACCGAAATTAATCGAAAAGCGAAAACGTTAGTTGACATAACAAACTCGAAATCAGGCGAACTTGAAAACCGGCGTTAAGATAGTCTTTCTTCTTCGAAACCATCTCTTTACCACTCTTAAGGCAGTAGCACTCTATCCCTCTCTTTTCACTCTTAGCGTCTCTTTTTGTTTTCTTAACTTTTTTTTTTTGAAACCCCTGCAAATATCCAAGAGGGAGCAAAAGAGGGTTCGGTTTGTAACTAAACCCCTTTTCTCTCTCTCCCCACGTTTTCTCTCTCTTCTTTTATCTTTATCTTCTTTTCTTAGGGGATCTCCAATGGGGGGTGTAAAATTACACCTCCACCTAGGCTCTATGTAGGTGCCATTAGGATTTTACACCTCTAATTGTATACTATTGTATAACCTATAAATATCCACACTCTATACTCCCCAATGGAGAAGTGTAAAAAAAATTAGATTTTAAACTCGGACGTCATTTAAAGTACGTAAAGTGACGTCTCTCTTTAATTTAAACTGAGACATCACTTAAAGTGACGTCCGAGTTAAAAAATTACTTTAGAATTAGAAAGGGACGTTACTTAAAGTGACGTCCGAATTTTTTTTACTCAGACGTCTGTTCAAGTGTTGCCCGGGCTTTTTATTAGCTGATAGCGATAGGGGGAATTCCTTACCCTCTCTATCAACTAATACTCTATTGGCATCTCCAATGGGGGGTGTAAACCGTATAGAGTGGAAATTTTTTACTCCAAATGTCAAAAAACTCTTTCCAATGGGAGTGTTATACCGTAGGTAATAGAGTATTAGTTAATAGAGAGGGTGGAGAATTCCCCCTCTCGCTATCAGCTAATAAAAAGCCCGGGCGACACTTGAATAGACGTCTGAGTAAAAACAAATTCGGACGTCATTTGGAGTGTCGTCCCTATCTAATTCTAAAGTCACGATTTAGAAATTTTAAACTCGGACGTCACTTCAAGTGACGTCCCTCTTTAATTTAAAGTGGGACGTCACGTCCGAGTTTAAAATTGAACTTTTTTACACTTTTCCATTTGGAACAATAGAGAGTGGATATTTATGGACTTTATAATAATTTACAATTGGAGTAGTAAAATACTAATGGCACCTAGGTGGCGCCTATGTGGAGGTGTAATTTTACACCCCCCATTGGAAAGAGTTTTTTTGACATTTGGGGTGTAAAATTTCCACTCTATACTACGGTTTACCCCATTGGAGATGCCTTTATTATTATTACTTAACATCATATATTTAATTAAAAAGGAGAATAAAAAAATAGGGGTGTTATACATACCTTCTATAGGAGCTGGAGATGATGTAGTGCTCATTTTAGTTTGTTTTCTGTATATCTGATCAATGCAGAAGGAACATATTGCTTGTTGGTTTAGGCGGTAGCACATATATAATGGAAGAAAGGGAGAAGAAAAGATATTAAATTTACAAGAATATAGAAGTCACCAAATAGGCATTTGGTGTGAAAATTGCGCCAACTTCGTAGATAAATATCTTCCAAAAAACAAGTCGGTAGGATATCACTATATCGTGTGAGATTGTCATATTGTTTATTGTTCATGTTAGGTCATATCCATTATTTTGCAGAAATGCGAGATTATCGAAATACGTAGTGTTCCAATAGAAAATATCCATGCTTTGCACGCTCTTGAGCAAATGGCAATTTTAGTTGACTTAAGTATTTAAAATCACAATGACAATAATACTTGCACAGTTCACAAGCTCTCCACACTCCACACAGCATCATAATCGTATCCCCTGTCTGGTTCTTCACTAGATACCTTGACCACTGAGATGGGATACTAGAGCCATTTTAAAAGCAGGAGTGGTTGTGCTGTATCCACCATCAACAAGAAGGTTAAGCCCACTTATGTACCTAGACTCATCGCTAGCTAGATAAACGGCTGCTTCAGCCACATCCTCTGCCTTTACAATTGTCCCTTTCAAGTTAGCTGACTCATACACAATCTCTTCAGCCTTACTTTGATCGAGCCCTATTGCACCAGTCATCATTGGCGATGCAACTCCATAAGGCGATATACAATTGACTCTTATCCCATGCTGTCCTAATTCCACACACAAATTCTTAGCCAACCCTACCACAGCGTGCTTAGATGCCGCATAAGCATGTTGTGTCTCACCATTAATAACTGAAGCAACGCTTGCCGTAAAAATTATGCTTCCTTTTTTCGCAGGTATCATTACTTTTGCTGCATGTTTCGCTCCTAAGAATGCACCATATACATTTACCTCAAACACTTTCTTGAAGTCTTCATTATCGGTAGTTAAAATCTCTAAATTACTGGTGCCAATAGTACCAGCATTGTTGAACATAATATCAAGCTTTCCGTACTTACCTACGGTGGTGTCCACAGCATTTTTCACTTCATTATCTTGAGTAACATTGCAATGAATGAAAAATATGTCTTGGTTTTCCTTACAAATGGAATCTCCAAGTTCGTCTTGGATATCAGCAATGACAACTTTTGCGCCATACTTAGCAAACAGTTTTGCCGTGCTTGCACCAATACCGCTTGCGCCACCAGTTATGAGTGCCACCTTACCTTCTAACCTACAAAATAAATTGGATTAGTTACTCATCCATAACAAGTTTTTTTAGCGCAACTGGCAAAAGAACACTGAAAGTTACAGAATCTTTGTTGACATACCTTTTGGGTACTGAATCTGGAAATGAACCGCCATCCATCGCTCAGTCCTATCCAAATATAACCACTGCGGAAATAGATATATACGAAAAGAAGTACCTTTCACAAATTACGTAAGACCAGTTGACTTAAGAAGGGTTTGTGACGTGATCTAGATCTAGGAATTGTTTAAGAACTCATTTTACTCATAGTAACTGTTGGGAATAGTAGTCCCACATTGTTTGGATAATTGTGCATGAGCTACTGGATAAGCATTTAGGCCCTTCACAGTTGGTACTTGGACACCCTCACGATGGAAGCTGATTTTCCAAGTGAGTTTACCCATGGGTTTATTGACATGGCAATTCAGTGTACAAATACATATGGAAGAAGCCATGTGTAGAGAAAGTTTATTAACATGGCAACAAATGATAGAGAATGACATATGGAAGAAGCTAGGGATGTCCAACTTGTCCAAAACCCGCACCGAATCCGACAAAACCAGAACCCAGACCGCCGAAATACATAGGGTAAGGTTTGGTCACACTTTCTAAACCCAAACCGACTCAAGTCCGTCCCGATAATTTAGCCCTAAACCAACCCGCACCGAATCCGACAAAACCCGAACCCAGACCGCCGAAATACATAGGGTAAGGTTTGGTCACACTTTCTAAACCCAAACCGACTCGTCCGTCCCGATAATTTAGCCCTAAACCAACCCGCACCGAATCCGACAAAACCCGAACCCAGACCGCCGAAATACATAGGGTAAGGTTTGGTCACACTTTCTAAACCCAAACCGACTCGAGTCCGTCCCGATAATAGGGTAGGGTTTGGTCACACTTTCTAAACCCGAACCGATCCGAGCCCGTCCCGATAATTTAGCTCTAAACCCGTTAAAAGGGCTAAAAATCTGAAACCGAACCCAGACTGAAATCGAACCCAAATCCGGTTTCAATTACATACTACTAATCTCATATAAAAGAATGAGTTAGATAAATATTTAGATTATGATCTCATTCGTGTTTACAATGATGAGTTATTTAATATATTGGATTATGAAAAAATTTATGTCAGAATTTCCAATTTTTTCAGTAATTGTACGTGTTCATGTGTCTATAGTTCCTTCCGAGTCCATCTATTTTTAAATCATATGAAAGAATTATGTCCGAGTATAGGTGATAATTAATTCCAAGTTTATTAGAGGTTTTATTTTGTTTGAAGGATTGGTGGATAGCCGAATAAGGAATAAAATGTAGATATATATTCAAATAAGATTTCTTATAGTCTTCTTTCTTCATTTATACCAGGTTTTATCCTACTCGAAACCCAAGCCTAATGGGTACCCAAAATATAGGGTTAGGGTAGGGTTTGGTCACACTTCTCAACAAAATACCCTACTCCGAATTCGACCTGTTGAAAACCGGTCTAGGTTTGGATAACCCGATACCCGTTCAAAATCCGAAAAGTTAGGTTCAAACCGGGTTGGGTACCCGTTTGGATATCCTAGAAGAAGCCATGTGTAGAGAAAGCTTATTGAGATGGCAATTATGTGTACAAATGATAGAGAATGACATATGGAAGACATGTTCCATGAAAAGCGGGGAAGAGATACAACAGAGTGTAGAGAAAGCATACTGTTTGGCTACAGATAAGTGGGGAAGAGATACAACAGAGCTCCTGTTTGGTTGACATTCACACCTATATCTCCTTTTTATATCATACAAAAGAAAAACTAAAAATAAATAAATAAACAAAATTTGCAAATAAAAACAAATAAAACTCATAAACAAATAAAAAAAAAAAAAAAAACTCTAATTAAATATTGAATACATAAGCACCCAATTGATTTATACAAAAACATCCCAAAAAAAAAGGAAAATCCCAATTTGATGAATAATTTGAAGTTTTAAACACCACTTTTTGGAGAGAAAAAAAAAAGTTTTAATGTGAGAAAATAAATAAGGCGGAGAGAGAAAAATACATAAGGTTTATGGTTCTATTATTAGGATTCTCATAAAGGAGAGAGAGAGAAAAGAGAGAGAAATATAGAGGGAGGGGGAGGAGAGAGAGAGAGATAGCATTCTTTATGTGTTTTTCTTCTTATTATTACTTTTCTTTCTCATGCATAGAAAACACGTTTTAGCGAATCTGGACTTTTCCTTTGGATTTGCTTATCCACACTTTTGTGTTCCTGCAATTCAAGGGGCTTACTAGAATATCCACGTTTTAGACAGACCAAACACCTATACAAAGTAAACATGACTGCCACATCACCAATTCCTGAATATGGACTCTCTATTCACACTGCTAAACATAGCCTACTTTGTTTCCGTAAGTAGGAGAAAGAATCTAAAAAATAAGAAAAAACAAAAAGTTCTTCTCTCTCATAGTCTTCAACTCTAAGTCCTCATTCAATCTCATGATCCATGCTTTTTATCCATAGCAAGTTGGGAATTTTATCTCTCCTGTCCTTTTATATCTTCTTTTATATGAGGTGTTTATCACCCCTATCTCTCTCAACTTTGCAAAGATTTTAAGATGGACTGAAAATTGAAACTCTAAATGATATGGGTTTTAATTAAATGAGTTTTAGTTTGGGAACAAAAACGAGTTGCAGTATTGAAGCCATTATATTGTTGCTGTTAGAAGTATGAAATTGATATTTTTGTTTGTTTCAAGCACACATGGGGCTGCTGATTTTTAAAGCTTGAAACTTTTCATCAAAGTTGAGAAATTTGTGGGCATAAAAGCTATTTTGTGTAATTTGGTTGGTATTCAACAATGAATTGTGCTTGTAATAACTTAATTTTAGAAATTGTTTATGTTCTTTGTTATTGTTTAAGAAATATATTGGGAATTTGTTTGCATAATATGATTGATTACATTGTCAGCCAATTATTGGTCAAACAATACTTGTGATACCATAGATGACAGCCAAACAAATTCCAGCTTAATTATTTTTAAGAAGTACAACCACGAAAATAGATCTCCTAAACTATGATTTGCATATTTTGTTGCGGCCAAACAGAGCCTTAATCACTACAAAAAAATAGTCAATAAGTGACGGCCCTTATCTGTCGTTTTAGGACAAAAACGTGTGCTTTAATCCGTTGTTAGGGCCATCATAAAAATGGCTGTGGTTTTTGAAAAATGACGGTCCGGGGCATTTGTTTATCCAATAATACAATGACGGCTTTTAATACTTGTTTTTTTAACAACGGCTATTGACACTTGTTTTCTATAAGTTCATCCCATCTTAAAATGTACCTTAACGACATCCTATGGCCGTCGTTTATTAATAATCATATATGTAGGTTTTTTTGGTGCTCATTTTAGTACCTCGTACCCACCTGATACTCATTTTAACCATAATATGAATTGTGCATTGTAAATGTATAAAATTAAAATGGAACACAAGTACTGAACAAAAAAAAAAAAAAAAAAAAAAAAACATTTAATACTTCGACTTCCACCAAAGTCAAACTCAAGTAAAACATTTGTATATACAAGTGTCTTTCATACAACAAATAAATTTAAATTACATGAGTACAAACTTTTAACCATCGAATGATACCACCCACTCCAACATCACCAAGGTCTTGAATCTCATCCACCATGTTGTAGTATGCATTTTGCAATAACCCTTGTGATCACTAAGCAGCACTACTAAAAAAATGACATATTATGACGGCTGTTTTTTTTCTATCTTGACGGTTTTGTTGAAAACCGTCATGATAAGTGTCTTAGTGATAATTTTATGATGGATGTTGCAATATTGTATCGTGTATGACACAGGCTTCAAGAAAATTTGATGATTTGATGACGGGTATCTAAAAACAGTCAGGTTAGCAAAAATAATAAACCAAAGTTCTTAAAATTTTCTTGACGGTTTTGACCAATTTTTTATGCAATTAAGACAGGTTTCATAAAAATTTATGACGTGCTTGGCAAAACCATCAGCTATTTAGTTCTAAACCGTCATTTGCATTCATTTAAAAATCTGAAACTTTAAAGTGTCAAAGCAGTTTTTAGAACAAATATAACGGACAATTAAAAAACTTTAGTGAAAAACTTAAAAGTTCCCACAGTAAAACCGTTTAGATGAACTTTTCCGCCTCTTCCTACCCTTGATGCCTCTCTCTCTCCTGTCCCATTATTAAAACCACTAAAGATTTTCACTTGAACTTGACATGTAACTTGAACGAAAGAGACGATTTTCACAGCACGTCTTGAGACGAAGGGCTCTGGTTTTGCCTGACTTATTGCAAACAAGTTAGTTTTTTTTTTCAATCTTATTTTAAGTCATCCATATTAATGTTTTGATAAAAAAGAAAGTTTGTATTTTGAATCTTGTTATCCTAACTTACATTTTGATTGAAAAGTTGGAATTTTTATGGTTTTTTTTTTTTTTTGCTCGGTAAAGTTGAAAATTTTGGTTTAAAAAAAGTGAGTTGTTGCATTATTACACAAGTAAAATGCTTATGTTGATGTTAAGTTGTTAATTTTATATTCTATGTGGTAGTTTTGTAAGAGTTATTCTTTGTGGGCGGCAGATGTTTGATAAAATGCTCAGATGGGCCGGGTTTACAGTGTGCATCGCAATCTGGTTATATCAAAGTGTGTATGCGCGAAGGGGGGGTGGGGGTTATAATGTTTTGTTTTTAGTTCATGTGAATACAATATCTGTTTGCAATTACATCTAGTCTGTATCCAGGAAGGGCTTCATGAGTGGGAGGGAGACTTTGAAATTTGTATTCAAGATGCACATGTTCATTTAGTTTTATTAAAATTCTCTTGTAAAATGATAATAAGGTGTACCAAGGTGCTTCCTCATTCTTTGATAATGGATTGCATGCAGTGTTGCTAAGTGTAGAGCAGTCTTCAGTGTAACCACTACATACATCTTCTCTATGTCAGAGACTACTGACGACTTTGTTCAGAATATTTTTTGTCCAATTATTGAGTTGTTTTAGTGCACAATAGAGCTCCTGACAACTTTTTAAGTACTGTTGTAGTGTTGTAAATCAATCAGACATTAGCAGTAATATGGCAATGGCTTACTGTTTGATCATATTGGTAGAGATCATCATATTAGTTTATTGGGCATTACTTAAAATTGAATCAATTCTTTATGGTAATAGATGTATATGTTGTGACTTGTGACAAACTCACTCAGTCACTTCACCTATATTTCAGAACAAGTCTTAATGATATGTACTTTGGTTTCTAGCAATTAGTTCTCGGGTCATTCAAGGTATAATATGGTTGCCAATATGCTTGGGATATTTTACAGGTACAAACAGATCATTTATGTATGCTTCCCGAAATAATAATTTTGTTTCTAGTGTGCCAATTGCCTTATGTGTGGCTTTGCATTCATATATGTATGCTTCCTAAAACCTTAGCTGTTAAAAGTTAGTAATAAAGTTACCCGGTCATCGTTTTTCTTTCTTTATTGGACTTTACCTCTTGCATCATATAGATTGACGTATGTTCTCAATAGGTAAGTTATTTGCTGCATTCTACATGTTGATTAACTTTTTGGTTGTTGAATTCCGTTGTTTTGATAGCGATTACTAGTTTAGCTGTGAACAGAACATAGCTACCAGTGTCAGATGAGCCTCATATTGGAGTTAAGGGTGTGGGAAAAGATAATGACAAGGGATCTCCTCCGAAATGGGAGTAGGTCTCCGGCAGGAGAAACCACAAAGAGTTTGCATGTTTGGGAATATAAAGTGTTTGACTTCGGTCTATAAAGGACTAATTCAGTTTTATGGTAATAGATGTATCTGTTGTGACTTGTGACAGACTCACTCAGTCACTTCACCTATATTTCAGAACAAGTCTTAATGATATGTACTTTGGTTTCTAGCAATTAGTTCTCGGGTCATTCAAGGTATAATATGGTTGCCAATATGCTTGGGATATTTTACAGGTACAAACAGATCATTTATGTATGCTTCCCGAAATAATAATTTTGTTTTTAGTGTGCCAATTGCCTTATGTGTGGCTTTGCATTCATATATGTATGCTACCTAAAACCTTAGTTGTTAAAAGTTAGTAGTAAAGTTATCCGGTCATCGTTTTTCTTTCTTTATTGGACTTTACCTCTTGCATCATATAGACTGACGTATGTTCTCAATAGGTAAGTTATTTGCTGCATTCTACATGTTGATTAACTTTCTGGTTGTTGAATTCTGTTGTTTTGAGAGCGATTACTAGTTTAGCTCTGAATAGAACATAGCTACCAGTGTCAGATGAGCCTCATATTGGAGTTAAGGGTGTGGGAAAAGGTATTGACAAGGGATCTCCTCCGAAATGGGAGTAGGTCTCCGGCAGGAGAAACCACAAAGAGTTTGCAGGTTTGAGAATATAAAGATATAGTTCCTAAGCCACTCAATACTTTATATAATATCATTTCCTTGCTGGAAAGATTTTCTGTAAGACATTCAATTCTTATTCCTTATAAAATTCTCTTGAACCCAGGTTGTTAGTTCAATGTTTTGCTACTTCCACAGGTGTCTTTTTTTTTCCTCTCTCTCTATCTAAGCAATGTTGATTTTTTGTGTAACCATGGTCATTTCCAATAAGCTTATTTACGTTTGTCACCCCCCCCCCCCCCTATTATTTTTGGGTCAAACATTTAGGTATGTACTTATATTGAAAGAGAGTTGTTCCAAATTCCATCTCAACTTTGATGGGTTGCTTTTCTACTTCGAGTACATAACTGCTGGAGCTGATGGAAGGCTCAAGAATTCATTGTGGCTTTCTTGCTGTAAGTACCATTCTAAAAAAGGTTGTTATGTGATTGGTTATTTAGTGAAGTGCATATCATTACTAGTAGGAACTGGTTAAGTTGTCTTTGAAGAATCAAGAGACAAAAGATCAATGACTTATAATTTCATATAAGATGATCTTAATCCATTCACGCTAATATAACTTATACTATGTGGACTGACAATTGGTTAATTTGTTTTTGAATTGGCAGGCTTCATCGAGTCAAAAGAAATCACAATGATACTGGATGTAACTAGGTGCCTTTAAAGGTAGATATTTTATTATTGAGTATTACGCCCATTATGTTCTTCCACTAATAAAAGTTTGTTTGATGTTTTTTTTATTATTTGTTTTTCATAATGAGAAATGGTTGTACTTTAGAAAAATTACAATACAGTATGTGAAGGTCTTGCCAGTGGTATGGTCGGTCTTTGAGCAAGACAGGTTCATCATTTTGAATATCATCATATTATGAGGATGTATGCTGCTCCTATAGATCTATTTCTTGAATTTGATGTTGAATCATGAAGGTTGCCTCTGAAATGAATTGAAAATAGCTTGACAATGTTCAAATTGTTGGCGTTGATGTGTTTGAAGGGTTGATAAATTATTATTGTGGGCTGTTTCAGAATGTTCTTATGGTGATTGCATTGTGAGAGGTGTTGATTCCTAGGTGAGCGTTTATTAGATGTAAACAGATCTTTATATGCTCTTTGAGTGTATACTTTTCTTTTAGAAAAACAATTATTATTGTACTTGCCGTTACATTAATTGGTATGTGTTCTCATTTTTATTTAAGTGGCCAGTAGGATTTTTCGTTACTTACAAAAGTTTTTGTCACTTTGTTTCTTGTAGCTTGGGTTGATGTTGGATAACTTTCAAATTTGATCGATTATGGGAAATCGGACCAAGGAAATAAGCTCGATATATATGTAATTAGATGTAGAAGTTAATGTACTTTTTATTAGGATATATATAACACAATTGTTGACAATGTTATGGTATGGTTTAAGTTTTTTGTAATTAATATAAAGGTTGAATATCCAGGACAGCTGTAGCTATAGAGGTGTATGGGAATTGCACTTTTATTTTTATTTTTTTGAAAAATCATAAATTTGTTATGACGTTTGTAGTATAAATGTCATAAGGGGAGCTATATCATGATGTTTTTGTCATTAAATCTTGACAGGTTTACAAGAAACTGTCATAAACAAAGTCTATTTATGACGTTTTTGAATTAATTTTTGACATTGAAAAAGGATTTTTCTTGACACTTCAACTGGAAGTGTCATAAATTTAATGACGGTTTTGGTTGACTTTTTACGACACCCTCAGTAATGATGGCTAGTTTTCCAATCAGAAAATGTCATGATATGTATTTCATGACAGCTAAAAACTGTCATAAAAAGCCCTTTTTTTAGTAGTGAAGTCTTCCAAAACGCAAGAACT
Organism: Coptis chinensis; assembly: GCF_015680905.1. Taxonomy (NCBI): domain Eukaryota; kingdom Viridiplantae; phylum Streptophyta; class Magnoliopsida; order Ranunculales; family Ranunculaceae; genus Coptis; species Coptis chinensis. Next base: position 75,550,644 of record NC_141463.1, on the reverse strand, counting down.
TTACAACAAACATTTTGCAACTCACGTGATATAGAGATGGACTCAAGAGAACCCAACAAGAGAACTCCCGTCTGATATATAACAAACTATCTAACTCCAATTTCAGCAAATTAACATTTAATATAAGCCTTCAAATACTCAAATAACAAGGAGAGGGGATCACCACAGCCACCGCCACCGAGTACTATGATTTCAATTAATAGTTTCACCTAGTGTTCTTGTTGGTCTGGTCATGATGGTAAGCATATGACGATGCAGGTTTAAGGATATAGCTTCGACTCGGGTAGATTTGGAGAGTCGAACACCTTGCAAATATGTTGTTCACCCTTGCCCTTTCTAAGCATTAATCTAACTGTGGCAGCATGAGTTATGACCTGCCCCCTTGCTGGTTTCCTTGGATCAACAATGAACACACCACCACCTGGATGACATGATATGCTAGATGTTATAGTCTGAACAGTCTTTGCTGATGAGATAATGGAAGGGAAAAGGTCCATCCATTTGTTCTGAAAATAGAAGTACATGTCTAATCATAGGCCATGCAAGACATAGGTAGACTGAATTTCAACCATTGGAGTCAGTAACTAGGATCCTACTTTGGATATAACATCATGTTGCTCTTCATATATAGTAGACATATTTCATCCAACAAAATCGAACAAGAAAGAATATGACATAAAACAAAAAGATTAAAAAAAAAAAAAAAAAAAATTACTTTTAGTGTGAAATTTGTTCAACACTAAAGACTACGAGCTTAACAATCTATCGAGAAAGCATCACATATTATACAACTTTAAATGTAGATTTCTTTGAGATTGAGAACTTACAACATCTAAGAATGCATCAGCAAGAGTAACTAAACTAAACCTTTCCATACTAAAGCGTTTCACCTTCCAAATTCTTTCTGTAATTAACAATTTTGAGCCAAGAACAAAGCCAAAGTGTGGTGCACGCAATAAGACTAACATGCACTTACCATTCATTGTCACTTGAATCGCCTAGCTAGCAATATATTTATCAACAGAAATATTGAGCAAAGGAATAAATAATACCTCTTCTTTGAGTCAGACATTTTCAAACCAAAGATGTTGTTCATCGAATGACATTGCTCCTAGAATTGTCGGACCTCCACAGTTAGGACAGGATATGCTCCTCAACGTGGCTTGTAGTCTGTAATCCTCTTTTTTTAGGTTCCCATTTTTGGCTTTGAGTATCACATTCTCGCTTCTATCTTGTTGTGCCTAAATAAACATCAAACATAATAAGATAAAATGTTGTGAAATTTAAAATAGTAGCAAAGTTTATATTATGTTATCACATTAAGTAATCGTTAAACAGGACGAGGCACAAGAATTGGTCATTAATGAAAATCAACCAAACAATTGAACCAAAGTAATGAGCTTAGCTTTTTCTCAATTCATCCACAAGTTTATTTTTAGGTGCATGGATACCATTGTTGCTTGGAAAATGTGCATAATAAAGAAAGTAGAAATGAAAGCTAAGAACACCCGCTTTCATCCGAGTTTGTCGATTTTGGAACCAGAACTTACCTTGACGAGGTTTAAGTCCAAGTTCTTGGCTGAGTTTCTTGGCCTATGATAGCAAAGAAAGTGTGCTTCATGTGTAGGTACCAAAGGTGAGAGATACTGCGACTCTGCATACATCTGCCAAAAGATTGAATAGAAGAGTGTACAAAGTGCTCTCAGACTTTTATAAATGAATGTACAAACATTGAAAGAACAAAATCAGAGGTTCAAATGTCCACCATATTATTACCAAATAAAGGGAGCCATCTGATCTTAGAGGTTCAAATCTAACAACAAGTGATCTGATCTCCATGAGAATCTACATAATTAAAAAAAAAAAAAAAAAAAGGACGCCCATCTCTCTCTTTGGCTGACTTTTGTTAATTTTTCAATAAAAAAAAATAGTATAAAACTAATGATTTACATTGATTGGGACCCATCAGCTGGTTATGTTTACCTGTCAAGGTCCTGAATTTGTACAAGTGTACATGAGCTAAAAATAATCGCAAACAAAGGATTAGAGATAAACACCATAAATGAAAAACTAATTATTAGTGAAATAGTGCTCCAGTGTATAGTACAAGCAAAGTGTGCAACTACAACTGTCTTTAGAATACTAAAGCTTAACATTATTCAAATTTGACAAAGCAAGGAGTAAGGAATCGATAAATACAAATCACAAGGTGTTAGATGTGCAAAGATAAGAAAGTGCTTCTTAATTTCCTGTAATGTCATGGCCAAAATCCTTCTGACTTCTACGCAGATGTACACGGCCCTTACTCACACCTTGTGTTCTTGTACAACAATAATGCCATGTCAAGCCAAAAAAACCAAAACTAGTATTAAACTGTTAGTTATGTGTTTCACCGACCTGAAAGAGATAATAGAAAATACAAAGCCTATATAGATCTTCGCTACTCTGCAATCAACAAGTGACCCAACCTTTCAAGTAGTAAATGAGATGTGCTCATTCCATATCACAATGTCAAGCTACTGCCTCCCAATATGATAAAGAATTATTGATCAGTTACTATCGTCTTCCTTCACTATCTGCATCACAATTCCACCATTTAAAACCCATCCAAATCTTTCACACATTATAACCCCAATTTTTAAACAACATAAATTACATTATTTGAATTGAAAATAACTATTATATTATGAAGTCTAGCTTGTTCTAAAATTTGTTTGGTTGTTGTTGATTTTTCAAAATTGTTTTTACTTGAATTGTTTGTTAGAATTTGTGTGGGTATTTTAGAATCATTTTTGGGCTTGAAAATATTGTTAAAATATACACATTCATATAGGTATGGACCTTGGGTGTTTTTAGACCCATTTGAGGCCCATAGATTAACTTAAATAGATTTAAAACATTGAATAAACAATACCTACGAATTTCCTCTATAAAAATCTCATTATCCAAAAACAAAACCCTAGCCTCTATTAAAAAGAATATTTTTGATTGAAAGAAATAAAAAGAAGGGAAAGAAGAAGAAAAGGGATTGGAGAAAAGGAATCTTATATGGGTATTCTTTTGCAAATTCAATTTCGGGTGAGCAGTCTTAACTTTATTTTCATATAATTGATTTATTACTATGATTTAGATTAGTTGCATATTTAATTCTCTATAATGATATAGAACTTTGAGATCAAAATTATTTATTTAATTAGAGACTTTCGGTATATTGAGTTACTGACACAAAAAGTTTAGCTTTGATATATAGGTGTTGTTGTGTTCAAGAGTACTTGTATAAGATAGTGAGCAAACCATATGTTTATTGATTGATTGGTAGTATTATATAGGCCTGTAACTGTTTTGAATGATGTGAAGTCATTGGATTCATGTATAGGGTTTTGATTTTCAAAATTTCAGAACTGTTCTTAATAATTTAAGCATAGAAAATTCGTTTTTTATCTTTTTCATATGAATCCAATGCCTGTTTTCTGTAGACACACATATCTACAACTTTCGTGTTTTGTAAAATTTCATATCTAGTCGTTTTGCATACTGAAATTTAAGTTGAAGTCTGACGCAGAAACTGGGACTGAAACTGAGCAGTCTGAAATAATAAAATCATATAAAATAAAATATTTACTCTTTTGTGTTGATTCCAAAACCATTAGAATCTAGACTTACAGAGGTACAACCTCATACTTTGACGCTAGTTCATACTCGTGTTTAAGATTATGAAAACTAACTTCAATATATGATAACTGTTTGTGCACATATTCTGGATATGTTGCATTGTAGGAAGTGTATAGAACACTATACTTTGTAGATTTGTGCAAAACCAAAACTTAATGAAACCTTAGAGATTCGTTTATCCGACGTAGTAAGCCTCACTTAATTTGGATGAGTGACGGAAAAGATATGACCTCGACAATTCTATGCGTCAGAAATTCTATTCGTCGTAAAACAGTTTTCTGTATAGGGTTTAATCACAAATTGCATAAAGCTAGGGGGAGAGTTTGAGTTTTTGTAAAACATGAAAAGTTGAGTTTTATAAGTCTTCCTTCTAACTCAATTGGCCTCGTCATATTCTGAGGTCTGTGGAGGTAGATGTGATGTCTGGAAGTTTGACTGGCAGAAAATAGTGCGTCAGAAATCAGTTTCTGTGCACTGTGTTCTAACCTAGTTTTCGTATACTTAGAATGAGATTGAGTATTTTTGTGAAACATAAAAAAGTAAGTTAGGTGTGTTAAATTTTCAACACATAAAGCTTCGATGTATTTGGATACTTGTGGAAAGAGTTGTTCCATTTGGAAGATAGTCCGTCAGAAATCCAATTTGCTAAAATTAAGATTTTTACCGTTTTCAACCTAAGTTTTTTTTTAGATGGGCTGAGATTGGGACTTCGAGTTATACATAAAAAAGTATGTCTACATACCCTAGTTTCTAAATAATTAAGTTACATGTCATTTGGATGAATGTAGGAAAAACTATAGCATTGACAAGATGGCTAGAAAACCTACCGTGTTATCCTTTATGTGTATGAACCTATTTTGGGAAATATGTCTAGTAATGAACTAAGAGTCTCTTAAACTCTTTTTGGGTGTTTTATATAGTGTTTGTAGCAAACTTTTAGACTGTGGTTTTATTTGGAACCGACATGGTTCATAAGATCATTTTTTTTTAGAATAAAAAAAAGAGAAATATCTATTTGTGAGTTTTTGGATTTAAATGTTCATAGTGTACCTCTGGGTATGAAACTTTACGTATATGATTTTAGGAGTATTTGAAACTTATTGTATATGATTCTATATAGTATAAATTGTTGTTTTCTTTAAAGGTACATACACGGATGTTAATAGTTATTGGTTAAGAGCTACGTAAGGCTTGATTCTAATCTTAAAAGATTGGATACGTAGGTAGCCTTATGTACAGGTGCAGTCACTATATTAGATATTATATATTAGTTTTTGTGATAACTATATGTGTACAATGTTAGTACTTAATTGTATACGTGATTATGGTTGTTTAAAATGTATTCACGAGACATTTAACTAATGCGTTATTCCTGATTGAACTTTTTGATATCTAAGATTTATATAATTGATAATGAGGTGAGTGGATTAGTTATTATGTTTGGAATCTTTAGTAATGAATTATTGTTTGAGACGATGTTTGTTTTGTAATGAAAATATTATAATAATTGAGAACTCTTGATCGAGTGTTAAAATTTGGTGTAAAAGTGTCCGGTAAAAATGTAATGTGTCGCCCACATCTTTAGATCTTCCACGCCTATTTGATGAAAAGAAATGAAATAAAATGCTTATGACTAATGATGTCATGTGAAAAGCCGCCTTAGAGAGGAACTAAGACATTTGCCTTGCGGGTTAATTGTATTCCTTGAATGTACGGGAATGTAGGTGGGTATTCCTTGAATGTGGCGGGAATGACCCAAGGTATTCATTGAATGTGCCATGAATAACCTATTAGTGTTATGATGGGTATTCCTTGAATGTGGCGGGAATGACCCAAGGTATTCATTGAATGTGCCATGAATGACCTGTTAGTGTTATGATGGGTATTCCTTGAATGTGGCGGGAATGACCCAAGGTATTCATTGAATGTGCCATGAATGACCTGTTAGTGTTATGATGGGTATTCCTTGAATCTGGCGGGAATGACCCAAGGTATTCATTGAATGTGCCATGAATGACTTGATATTTTGTTATGCCCAAAAGAGGCTTTGTGATTGTGTGTATGGAAAGCCTAGAGATGGTTGTGACTCACAAGTTACGAGTTTACAAGATGAAAATATGTTTCCTGGAGGCGATATCCCTGCTTGGGACTGATAACCCGTAAAAACTCAACTATATTACTCTAACCTTATTCTTACGGTTTATCAATATTTATTTCCTACTCTCACATATATATTCATTCAATATATAGAGTACGGAATCGTTCCACTCTTAACTCTCTAGACTTAAACGAATTCAACTAATCAAACACAAAGAACAATGGTGAGAGTAATGTGTGATGTGAAATTTCTATTCTACGATTATACGATGGATTCAAATAAATCTAAATTAACTAAACTAATAGAAATAAGGTTTTTGATAACAGAGAAAGTATAGAGAAGAGTAATCAATCCACCTAATAACTAGTTTCATGCAAGAATCGAATTATTCATTGAAAAGAGATCATATTTAGGTTTTCACGTAATGATTCAACCTAAAGCCTCAACCTTTATCATCCCTAGCAACAACCTACATCTCTATCGTCATTATTACTAGCATGTAGGATTATTACAATCAAGTCTCTCGACTTAATTATAATAATCTCTAGTTTAATTTACTATATACTTATTTTGGAAGTCATACAATAAACTAAACTCGTTGAAATACATACACAATTAAACAATTCTACTAAGCAATCTATTCCTCATTAGGCTTCATAATCACTCCCTCTATGGGGGATTAGCCTAAAATCATTATACTATCATTCCCAACACAAGAACAATAATAACAAGTCATAATTTAATAACTAATTTAAACTTTATATATAAATCTAATTTTAACAATAGTCTAAGAATCAAAATGAAGATAACCTAATTTATGAATTTAAAACAACTAAAACTAAATAAGAATTTAATCAATAACTAAATTGAAATGAAAACTAATACTTTATTATAAAACTAATAGTGATTCTAAATAATAATCTACTTTGTTCTAACACTAATTAATTAAAAGTAAAAACTAGATCTAAAATAAGTTATTCTAACTAATTAATGGACTCTAACCTAATTTTCTAATCTAGATCTAAGTAATCTTAAGAGTTAAGTCTTCTCCATACAAATGGAGGAGACCAGATCCACTTTTTCGTGCATGGGCTGAGGAGCCATGTTTTGGGCCGGAAAATCGAGCCCAAAACCCAATTTCTTCAGTCCATAGAGGTCTTTTCAGTTGGATTTGACTTCCACGGACTTTTCACCTACTTCTGCTCCTCTGATTGGGTCAAGACTTGGACCATTGGAAATCTCTTTCTGAGCCGGTCGTTTTGACATAATGTAGACCTAATTCCGAGGTCTGAGTCCAAAGATCTGACGCCTTGAAAAGTTCTCACTGACTTTTTATCTTCACTGTTTACAAAGATTGACTTTGACTTTTCAACTTTGACCGGGCTTTAAAAAGGCTTTTTCTCCTTGAATCTTGGACTTTTATCATAGAACTTCTCAGCAACCAACCCTTGCTCCTTTATCTCGCAAAAGGGATACATTTATGCACATATTCGACTCCAATGCCTAAAATACACAAAAGCACGATAACAGTATTAACTCTTACTTATTAATCACATAATTGATCTAAAGAAATATTGTTAAAGGGGTTAAAACTATAATTTTGGGCTCTTATCAGGGACATATGTCTTGTAGTGGTACTCGATGTGAGTGAGGCACACAGATATGTGTGATTTGGCAAATGTGTGTAGTGCAGATCGTGAAGTAGGAACTAAAAGTTAGGCTATGACTTTTAATAAATTAGTCAACGAGATAATTAATAAGCAAAGTAAAATATTAATTTTACGTGTGATGGAGCTATTGCATATGATGTATATGATTTCTTATGAGAAATGTTTATGTGGTTTGTGTGAGTTGATACTCACGAGGGATGAATGTACTCCCTGGTTGTGACTTTTTTCTCGTTTTCATAAGTAGACGAGTGATATTAAAGTAAAACATTGATTTTACATGTGACTGAGTTATTGTATATGAATATTTATGTATTATGATGTACATGATATCTTATGAGAAATGTATACGTGGTTTGCGTGAGTTAATACTCACGAGGGATAAATGTACTCCCTAGTTGTGATATATTTTCCTCGTTCTCATAAATAGACGAGTGGTTTTTAAGAAAAATATTGGCTTTAAGTATGAGCGAGTTGTTGGACATGATTGGTGATATATTATGATATGATGCATATAATTTCTTACGAAAGAATATGAATATGGTTAGCGTGATATGATGGATATGGTAGTATGATATAAATGTTAGTTAATATTGGTGATATATTATGATATGATGGATATGGTGGTGTGATATAAATGTTAGTTAATATTGGTGATATATTATGATATAATGGATATGGTGGTGTGACATGAATATTAATATTGGTGATATATTATGCCAAATTATATATACCCATGATGGTTACAGTGAGAGTGAAATAGATGTATATTATAAATGATTACGTTTAGGAAATCTAACTTTGTTTTGCAGGAGGGTAGGACTTCTTAACTTTTTATACAAAGACGTTGTCCTACCCTAAGAAGACGTGCTGGCTCAAAGGTAAGGTGTATTAAACTCATATTTAATTAGGTTATCATATGTGCATTTACTAAGTGGAATGTAAGTGGTATTTATGTTGTGAGTTATTTTGGAAAGTGGAAATAATGAATACTGTTATATGAGATTCTTGGAATTGTATATTGGGGGTTGAAATCTTACTTGGGAAGAAACTGCATGCCGTTTTAAGAATACAGAACTAAATTGTCTTCCAAGTTGAAATAATTGTATTAATATATTTCTTGATTTGAAAGATTGAACATATTGCTATACTATTTTATATTTTTAGTCTTAGTCATACCAACAAATTCAATTTGCCGACCCATGTTTGCTTTGTTTTACAATGTGGGTGTGTTCTTGGAAACATAGATGGTGGAGTGCAGTGGATGAGGACACGCGATTTGGATTTGCTTTTGAAGTCTTCTGGTTTAAGTTTTTCTGAAGTGTACAATTTTGTTTTGAGACAGATGTAATAGATTTGGTTAGTTTCTTTGTAGTTTAATAATGTGATTGAAAGATTGTCCCATTTGGTTTTAAATTTTATCTCAGTTTTTTTTATATCGTTGTTGATAATATGTTATTTGGGTTTCATTGTGCCTTGGATTTTCAGATGATTGAATAGGGTGGCAATTAAGATATTTCTATCTTGAAAAAAATTCCCTATTTTAATTTTCTAGAAATTTGGGGTGTGACACACATACATTTCAACTACTTAACTATACCTATCCAAATCATTTCTCCACGTACAAACCCAATATGAGCTGCAACCATAAGAGTGGTCTTGAAGACACCAACTCATTTGTTAATTGTTTCAGCAGCTAGCTATGCAGTCAAACTCCCCTTTTATTCAAAGCAAAGTTACTAAGTCCTCATCAGATTATGTTCAAATGAATATATAGTTAGATAATAATAGTTATTCAATATGAGAAATTGCACTAATACTTATGCCGCTCAATACATGGAACCTTCATGAATTCTACGAAAAACTCAAGTTCCAAGTAATATTCTCAAAAAACATAAGGATATAAGCTACTAGCCTTAATGTAAAAATGAAAGAACTTCTCTAACTACTAATGAATATACTAATTGAATAACTTTTAATCAAATATATAAAAGAAACAATAACTTTAATCACATTCGGATTAGAACTTTCAAATTTCAACCAAAATCAAAAAAAGAAATAATAGCTAATAGTTTAAATTGGAAACTGGCATATCCATACAAAAAACATGCACAATTACAAGAAAGCAAAACATTGAATACCTTCTATTACATAGATACGAACAACAAGCAAAACTTTCAAATTTAAACAATCTAACTTTGAGTTTAATTTGCAATATCGAATAAACAAAGTGTTGGCTACAGTTGAGAGAATACAGAGGGTGTAATTTTTCCATCAATTAACCAAACAAGTAAACTGAAATTTCAAAACTGGACTTTTGAAGCTAAATTTACCAGAGAAAATTCAGGAAAAAACAAATCAAACCTTGAAGATTGAAGATGGGAGATATTGGAACTTGTCTCCTGAATTCTAATCTTGAACCAAAATTCTGAGAACCAAAACAGTACAAACATTGAATTTGACCTTTAAATCCTCAACTACAATAATAAAAGCGAAAAAGAAACGAGATTGTCTTACTAATTTGTCATATCATAATTCATACCTCTATTAGTTGACAAAAAAACAGCGTGAAATTGAATTTAACTCAAAGTTTAGTAAAGTTGAACTTTGTAAACTCAAATTGATCAAACAAAAGGAAAATTTTACACAAAAACACGAATAATCGATCAATACCCTCGAACTCCCTGAATAGATAAATACGATGAGGTGAGGAAATAGAGGGAGTACCTGAGAAACGTGGTAAATCTAGCCTGGGTGTGGAGTTGAGATATAGTGGTGGCCTTTGGTGTGGAGTTGAGGTGGAGAGAAACAGTGGCGGCATTGAGAACTAAATTTTTTTGTTTGTTGTACTTGTTCTTCTCCCTCTTCTTCTACTATTACCGAACCCATTTCATTAAAATCGAAAATAAAAAATTGAAAATCAACAAAATACATACCTTCTTCCAATTTGTGCTTGATTTTCTCAATTTGGAGAAGGGAGAAGGGCAAATCTAGCTATTCGGTTTGAATTTGGAGGTGTTTCGGTGTTGAATTTGGAGGGGTTGGGTTTGGATTTGGAGAAAATTGGAGAGCGAAATAGGAGAGAAAACTCTTCGTAAGTGTTTTATGTTTGAAGCCGAAAATGGGTTGATTTCGAAATTTCGTGATTTTTCGTGCTTAAGGGTTCCTTATTTTAATTTGATAAAATCCAACGGTTAGATTTTTCTTGTCTAATGGCTATTTCCATTTTGACTGTCTACCTAGCCAAACCAATATATATATCTCAAATTGAGTTGTGTTGACGACCCGTGTGTTTTTTGGAGGGAGAATCCTAATTGGCTCACCTAGTGGGGGTAATACTAGTTAACCCAAGTTTTTTTTTTTTTTTTTTTTCATGTGTAAGTAGCTCTAACTTTGTGACCAACACCTTAATGAGCATTGATGAATTGGGCACGTGACATGATTAATAGTTCAATACTATAACTCTCACCGCCACGTGTTGTCCCAGTATAGTGGTATCGCCACATAGGGGTGCTCATTCAGGTTAGGTCGGGCTACTCGTATGTGAAAATTCGGTTTCAGATTACCCAATAACCGAACCGATAGTTTTGGATGAGTCTTGGGTTCGGTTAGAAAGAGCAAAACACCTACCAAACCCTACTTGATATCTGATTGGATCGGGTACTCCGTCGGTTTCGGATTCAATAACCCAACTAAAACCCGGTTCTTCAAACCACCAGAAAATAAAATTAATAAATAAATAAATCTGAGTGTAAGAAAGAGGAGAAAGATAGAGGCAGCACAAAAGTACCCATACAAAAAAAGAATAAAAAGTAGCATACCCAGCCAGGGCCGGCTCAAGCCAAAATGTGGCCTTAGGCTAGAGCTTTATTTACGAGGCCTTTATTTCCTAGACCATCTATAATCACAAAAAAAAATCACTATATATTCACAATTTTATTATAAATTAAGAACGAAAATCTAGTATTATGACTCAAATCGAATGAAAAAACAACGAAAACATAACCAAATAAACATCAAAACTATAAAAAAATAAAATAAAAATAGATTCATATTGAAATAAATAAATAAAATCAAATAATAATAATAATAATAATAAATCAAATTTCACAAAAACTGTGAGTATTAAATGATGAATTGATGATTAACCATTTAGAACTCAAAAGTGAAATTGACAAATGGTTAAACTTGAAATTAGTGAAATAGAACAAGTGAAAGAGAAAAATTTAATGACAATTTCTTTAATTAAGACAGTTTAATTAAGAGAGAGAAGAAGAAAATGCATAGAATGTGGAGATTGTTTCACTAAATGTGGGATTTTCCGATTTGTTTTTATTCTTCCAATTAAACAATTTGATTAAATGAGCACACTCCTATAAAAACTGAAATTACTACGCGCTTGTAGCCATTGGATTAATATTAATACATCGAGATGTCATTTGTGCGGTGGACTATTGGATTGTATACACTCCACATTAATTCACCCCGAAATTTAGTGCGTGGATAGAAAACCCATTTGTAAACAAATTGACTATCATATCCTTTTTTAGTATTTTTTTTCTTTATAAAATTAGGTAATAATAAATAAATATGTGGATAAATTAGGAAATATGAGGCCTTCCAAATTTGAGGCCTTAGGCAGCCGCCTGACTCGCCAAAGGGTTGAGCCGGCACTGTACCCAGCTAGGGTTGTCAATGGGTTTCGATAACCCGATAACCGATCCGAACCAAACCGATAAAAAATGGTTTGGGTTGGGATAATTTGATTTATTTTCTACCGACCTGAAACCAAACCGAACCGAACCGATAAGATATTGGTTTGATTTTGGGTTTGTCCTCCACCGAACTGATATAAACCCGAACCGATAAAATGACATTTTAGTAATATTTATGCTTAATTTTGTATATGTTTATCAATTATGTGATTGAAATTAATTGATTTAATTTAAGATTTAATTGATTTTATAGTTTTTGATTCGGGTCGGTTCGGGTTCGGTTTTGGATTCTCAATTTTCTTATTGGTTCGGTTTGGTTTCGGGTTCTAAACTTTTTTATCGGTTCGGATTCGGATTTTCCAAAACCCGACCCAATCCGATCCATTGATAGCCCTACACCCAGCAACAAAGAAAACCTAAATGGTTCATTTCCCTATGAAATAATGAGCTGCTAGCGAAGATATTTCCCAAAGAGATGATCAATGGTTCTATTCTATGTACGATTGGATATTTAGTTTCTTCACTTCTTTATTTGGAAGCAAAGAAGAGATAAGCCGAAAAGGGCACCATGAGGTGTGTTTGGAAATTAAAGTTGATGTAGACGGTGGAGTGATGTTTTTTTATTTAAAACTAAAACATTTATTAAACCAAATGATATTTACATACGCCCAGGACATCATAGAGAACATGCATATTTACAACCATTGGAGCCTGATGCCACCATATAGACGAAAAAGGTGGAAGGAAAGACAAGTCTCTAACAGGGCCAGTTGATAAGTGAACATTTGATTGCCCCAACAATCGGAAGTTCTTGACTTAAGCAGAACATGTGAAGCTAGAGCGTCTGCAACACCATTTGCTTCTTGATAACACCAACTGAAGTGTACTGCTTGAAATTTATTCAGCAATAGCTTAATCTGAGTAACAATTCTAGCTAATAACCAATGGCAGTTTAAGTTTTCATCAGTTAAAACCTTAAACAGCAATTGTGAATTTGTCTCTACCTCGACCTTCATATATCATGTTTCTACCACAATTTGAAGTCCATATAAAAGAGCTAAGAATTCCAATTCATTGTTGGTTGCGAAAAAAATCGGAATAGCTGCTCCCATTATAAAATTACCTGCTGAATCCCTTAGAATACATCCTCCACCTGCATATCCTGGATTTCCAATAGAAGCCCCATCAGTATTCAGTTTAACAAAGCCGTCTTTGGGTGGGAACCATTTAACATAAACCAGCATTTTTTCTCTATGCATCTGACGGGACATGACTTCCTTGACCAGCTGTATATGTTTCAAAGCTCTTTTGATGTATCGAACTGGATGAGGACTTTTTCCTTGAAACCTTGTGTCATTTCTGGCCATCCAAATATTCCACAAGACCCCAACAAACTAGCAGCACTGCACATCGCCATTTTGCATTGTCCTTATATCTTTTATTAAGCCCGATAAGTGGTCCTTAAAGCTACCATTAATCATATTCCTCCGATCAACAAGTCCGCTCAAGTTTGTTCCACACCAAATAGCTCTAGAAAAAGAACAGTCAAAGAAAACATGAATTTGTGTTTCAGGAAATCTCTCACGCAGGGTGCATTCAGGATAAACATGAAAATGATGAGATGCCAAAATATCTGTTGTTGGGACGACACCTTGCAAGCATTGCCATACGAAAAATCTTTGCTTGAACGAGACTTTCATCTTCCAAACATGTTTGTATACATTGTTATCCTGAACCGATGTATTTGTACCAGTAATCAACTGAATGCAGCCATTGTATGTAGACTTCTCCAAACATTCTCCATTTTCCTCCCATTTCCATATCAAAGTATCCGAGGGGTGTAATAGGCATAGAAACAATTCTCTCCACATATTCTACAGGCCAAAATTCATTTAACCTATCCCAATCCCAAGTATTGGTATCCATGTCAATGAAATAAAAAACAAAGTGAAAAGGACAGTCAGGTGGTTTCCCATTAAGTTCTTGTAAATCCTCAGAATGTGGAATCCATTTTTCTTCTCATGCGTTAATAGAAGTACCAGTCCCAAGCTTCCAAACCGATCTAGCATTAATAATGCTTCGTGTTTCACAAATCCTTTTCCACATTACTGAAGAAGTAGATTTAACTTCCGCCTTCAAAAAACTTGAGTTGTGAAAGTACCTCTGTTTCATTTGAAGAGCCCATAATGATGTTGGATTCAGTAAATCCCATCCTTTCTTTGCCAGTAAAACATAATTTTGTAACTGCAGTTCCTTTATACCCAGCCCACCATTATTCTTTGACATACATGTTAATTTCCAAGGGAAATAATGAAGCTTCCTTGTTGATGGTGTATGGCCCCATAAAAAAGATCTTCTGATAATCTCCATTCGATCCAGTATCTGTGCAGGTAAAATTGAACAGGACATAGCATGAGTTGGCAGTGAAGATAAAACTAAATTAACCAAAGTGAGTCGGCCTGCCTTAGATAAACAATTTGCTTTCTATCCTGCAAGTTTTCTTTGAAATCTTTCCAGTAGAGGACTAAACTTCTGAACTCTACCCTTCCCAATTAAATTAGGTACTCCCAAGTACATTGGCATGACAGAAGTAGAAGGCATCTTGAAACATCTTCACAAAAAGTAAACTAACCTCCGATGCAGTTTGGGGTGATGAATAATTTGAGACTTGGTTTTGTTGATAGTCTGGCCTGACACTCTGCAATACTCCTTTAGCAGATTGTTCAATTGATGCTGCTCATCGAATCCACACTTACCCGGCACTAAAAGATCATCAGCATACATTAAATTAGACACTGGCTGACAATATCTCCCCAATTTGCAACCATGAATGAGCCCCTCTTTGTTCAGTTTCAAGAAATTCAACGATAGAAGCTCTGAACACAATATAGAAAGATGGGGAGAAAGGGGATCGCCCTGTCTTAACCCTCTCGAAGGTTTAAAAAAACCATGTGCAACACCATTTAGAAGCACAAAGTAAGAAACATTCTGAACACAAAACATTATCTTGTTAATCAAGTCCACCGGAAACTCAAACTTGGTCAACATCACTCTTAGAAAACTCCATTCAATTTTATCATAGGCTTTTTGCATATCAATCTTTAAAGCAAAATATTTAGCTTTCCTATTCCCATGTCATCTTATCTTGTGATAAAACTCATTTGCAAGCAAAACATTGTCATGAATACTTCTATTGGGTAAAAAGGCAGTCTGAAACAAACCAATAAGTCTCTGAATGATAGGCCTCAATCTATTTACAATAATCTTGGAGATAATTTTGTAAACAACATTTGTCAAACTAATTGGGCGAAAATATTCCGGGAGTGATGGATTCATGATTTGTCAAATTAATGAAGGAATGATTTAGCTGTAGGGAGAAAGAGCCAGAAAGGAAAAAAGACTTGACTGTCGCACTTACTTGATCACCCACCAAATTCCAGAACTACTGAAAAAAAAAGGCCTAATAACCATCCGGTCCTGGAGATTTAAAGGGTTTCATATGCTTCAGAGCAGCCACAATCTCGTCATTATCAACTCCACTTAACAATTTTAATTTTTCACCTTTATCAAGACATGGAGCTTGAACATTGAAAATCTGCGACATAAGATCAGGTTCCAAAGTAGTCATTGTCTCCTCAAAAAATTCATTGAGCCTATCACCTATTTGTCTCCTTTCAGTTAAAATTCCACCATTTCTATCTCTGATTGAGTGTATGTAATTTCTCTGTCTTCGATAGTTTACCATGTTATGGTAGAACCTTGTATTCTGCTCTCCAAATTGGAACCAATCTAGACAAACTTTCTGCCCCCAATGATTTGCTTGCTACACAAGGATATCATTATGTTCCAGTATCAAATCATTCTCTACTATAAATAACTCCTCCGTCTCATTGTCATTCTCTATTAAACTTTGAATCTCACTTAGTCTCTGTATAACAACCTCCAACTTATGTTCAACCTCGCCAAACACATGCTTGTTCCACCATCTTAAATTTTTATGGAAGGTTTGAAGCTTCTTACATAAAACAAAAGAAGGAGAACCCCGCAACTCATTCTAAAAAGCATCTTTTATCTGGTCCTGACATCCTCCATGTTGCGCCCACATTATTTCAAACCTAAAAGGTCGTCGGACCGTTACCCTGTCTTGAATCAACTTTAAAAACAGAAACTTATGATCAGAACTGGTGGCCAACCCATGCTGAACTCTACAGTTAGAGAATCTTGAACGCCAAACTTCATTTGCCATCATTCTATCAATATGTTCCCATATTCTGTGACGATCATTCTGTCTATTCGTCCAGGTGTAAACACTACCCACAAACCCCAAATCAAACAACTTACAATCATCAATCATATCCAAGAAAGTCCTGACTTTGGAATAATTAAATAGTTTTCCCTCACACTTTTCTTCTGGACATGTTATTTCATTAAAATCTCCCATGAGCAACCATGATTCATCATTTGTGGGTTTAAACATATTAAGAACAGATCACTGTAATCACCGAATGCAAGACTTAGAGTTGTCATACACACACGACAAAATGAAACATTCGTTTACTCCATTCACTTTTATAGAGATTTTACAGTGAATGAACCATGAGTCGGACATAATCACTTCGACAACCACACTTCTTTCCCAAAAGATCCACAAGCCACCAGACAAACCTTGGCTTGGTACTACAAAAGACTCAAAATCCCCTAATCTTTTAATTAAACTGACTCCTTTATTTACAGAACACTTAGTTTCCATAACAAACATAAATATAGGCCTGACATCCTTGATTTTTTTTTTCAGCTCCTCCATCATCGAAGGTCAGCCACTCCCTCGACTGTTCTAGGATAGTAGACTCATGGAATCCTTGGGGTCTGCTTACGGCCAGAACCCTTAACCGACTGATTTTTTTTCCTTTTCCAGCTGAATTCTTCTATAGTATGTTAGGATGCACAGCAGCCACCTCACGGTCATTATGAACAGGAGTTTTTCTTCTTACTTCTCGATCTTCCTCAAAAAACTTTCAACCATTTCATTGAAATTCTCCTTGTCTTGTTTCATCGATTCTTTGGCTGCTACCCCTTGCAATATTTCCTACCTTTTATAAGAGTAACCCTCTTGCTGGACATCATGATCTTGTAACTGCGACAAATCTATAAAATGGAGCTTCTTAGGATCATTAGAAATATGGGCAAATCCTGGAGGGCATTCCAGTTCATGCAAGGGATGAAAATTCTGGAAATCCATTTGAGTTGAAAACCCCATCTGTCCAGGGTTGTGCGCCTCCACAGTTAGAGGTAACTAATCTTGTGCAGTTTGCCATTCATGGTCATTGCTTAGACCAACAGTCGCATTCAGTTGAGGTGATGAGATATCAATGATCATGGGTCCTTTTAATGGTTCAGCAGTTGTATTCATTCGCTTCAAACTCACTGAAGAATCACCTACATTTGTTAGCAGCGGAAGAAGTGGTTGGTTAAGATCAGTACCAAACAACAGCGAGAACCCAAATACAAATCAGTCCCCAATGGGTTTTGGAACAGCACGAGTTTTAGACAAGTAAAACTGAAACCTTTGTCCTCCTGGTGAAACTCTAACTTCATTCCCATGACCTTCTTCTGTTACATTACAAGCTGTGAAATGATGCCCTATAAAGCCACACTTAAAGTAGAAAACTGGAAGATACTCAAAAACAAAAGATATCCAGTCGACCCCATCAATGGATTCCGGTAGAAGAAAGCCTGGAGGAATTGGGTCGTGAACATCAAGCAACACTTTAACTCGAACACAACTAGGTTGTGTTTCAGTCTTAGGATAAATCTCTAAAAATTTTAGATTAGACATATCAAAATAACCAGATTCAACCAGGTTGCCCTCAATAATCTCCTTATCCAAATAAACATCAGGATAGTTATTTAAATGCATCCAAACATAAAACTTTGAGAAATTTAACTCCTTGGTTTCATAAAATTTCATCCATGGAATAATCTGAAAAATGTGTTGAGCTACAATCCAAGGCTGCCCCAGCAGAAATGCAGCCACCTGTTCCTAAGACTCCATCCTAATTTGAAATATTTCATATTTGTACAAAACCATGTCTTCAATCTTAAAAGGGTACCATGCTTTTTCAAGAGCTGATTTGATTGTGCTCTGATTCAGCCTTCCATCCAGAACACGACCAAACAAAGTCATCTTATTGTAGCCCACATATTTTACTCTTCATTTTCTCAGAGCTGGTGATCATAAGAGGATCTGTATAAGGCATCTTCATCTTGGCCTCAAAATCCATAGCTAGAAGTTCAATAGAATTGGGTTTTTTGGAGGGAGACAGAAACTTGTCTGTGTTAGGGCTCATGTAAATAAGGAATTGAAATAACTTGGTTTGAAGAACTGTGAAGAACCACTGAGCTGCCAGTAACCCCTTATATAGCCCAAACTCTCTAGCATTCCAACCACATTCAAGTAGTCTCAATTCAACCTCATTTCTTACCCATTCATACAAGTCCATCTGTGTGAAGAAAACCCAATAATCTATCCATAATCTCTTTGTTATAGAACTAATCCGCCAAATGGCTACCTCTTCACTTAGACCATCATTGCCCATTGATCTCTCAACCCACACTAAGACTGAAAAGTGTCTAGATTAAGGCACCCATCATAACATGTAATTTTTGCTAAATCTTGTTTAGACATTATCAAGATTTGATACCAATCTCAGCAGAAAGCACGATACCCAGGAAAACTATCTCCACATAATAACCGTGTATTACACGTCAAGTATCAGCTGAAGTTAGAAAAGAAGCACAGTATCTAAAAAGAAGTAAACCCCCAATTAGAGTTCTGATCCCACATGCAAAAACTGATATTTTGATGAAGAGACCACGAGACTTAATCCATAGCCCCAGCAAGCAAATATAAAGAAGATGTTCGAACAGCCACCTAGATGCTTTATTTTTTGAACTAACAATGTTTATATTGTAGGATTTTACCATAAAATAAAGGCTTGATGCAATATTGGGCTATTATTGAAAATGGGCCTGTGATGAATAATTAAAAAAGTTGGTTTAAAATTAGGAGTAGAATGGATTGAATTGAAACTGATCGTGAATTAGATATTAAGCTTAAAATTGGATTAAAGTTAAATTAGGTTGAAATTGGATTAGAGATTGGATTAGGGATAGTATTGAGATTTTAATTGGATTAAAAACTGGATTAGAGATTAAAATTGATTTGAATTAGGGATTTAAAATTGGATTGAGATTGAGAATTAGGGATTGAGATTGAAATTGAGATTGAGATTTGGAGTGATATATGTTTAAACTTTTGACTTTTGAGGTGTCCTGTTTTTTGTTTTTATTTTATTAAAAATGTGTTCCTTTTATCTTTTAGCTGGGTGGACAGGTTAGGCTATTTGTTAGCAACCAAAATGTCAGAGCCCAAATAGGTCTGTAAACCCAACATGATGCTTGAGCAGTTGAGCCAGGTAATGTATAGGTAAGACTAGTAACTATTTAAAGGTCAGGTTGTCGGTTCGCTTTTGGGGTCGGGTTATCAGTTTAATTTCGGGTTAAAAGTAAGAGTCGGGTTCGGGCACCAAAAACCCTTCCGAACCTTAACCTCTCTACACTATATGATAGCCGGATCTTTAGGAGGAAAAATTTTCAACCGAACTGTGTATTTGTAATCTCTCTATTTTATGATTTTAGAACCACCTCCCTTAATTATTCTAATCAGCTCCCTTTTTTTTAAACAATTTACCAAAAACTCTCTTATTTTATTAAAATTAGAATTAACTTTATATTATTTAAAATAATTTAGAAAACCTCATTCACGTCACTCAAATTATATTCAAAAATTTTTCAACCGAACTGTGTATTTGTAATCTCTCTATTTTATGATTTTAGAACCACCTCCCTTAATTATTCTAATCAGCTCCCTCCTTTTTAAACAATTTACCAAAAACTCTCTTATTTTATTGAAATTAGAATTAACTTCATATTATTTAAAATAATTTAGAATACCTCATTCACGTCACTCAAATTATATTCAACCCCTCTTAATGTTTTATATTATTTTTTAAATTATAACTGACAGGTTTAAAAATTTGAAAAAACGCCGATGCGTAGCACGGTTCACATACTCGTAGACTCTTTGTAGGGACTAGGGAGTCAAGGAGATGGTCAATAGTGGATTTTGCCATTATGCGGCCCATCTAGTCACAAGTTGTCTCTTTGTTTCCCCTCGCTCTTCTTTTTCTTAAAGTTTGAGCATAATGCGAGATTTGTATGGATTTTTTAACCGGGCTGGCTACGTAGACATACAGAAATGACATACGGAAATCCTATCTGCTTATATAATGAACTAAAAATTGATTTTATGGGGATGTTATCTCTACAACATGGAGATTATCTCCACAAAAAATCAGCTCCTTTTAACATGTCTAATCCTACCAAAAATTGAGTTCAAATTATAAATTTATCTGACGGTCCAGAATTTTGACACTCTTTTGACAAGACTAGACACATCTGATTGAGCTGATTTTTTGTGGAAATACTATCCATGATAGGGAGATAATATCTACCAAAAATAAGCCATTAGAGCAATATACAAATCCTCTTTTGGATTGCGTATGTCAATTACATATGTCATTTCTGTATGTCGACGTAACCAGCCCGTTTTTTAATATATGCTAATTTAAACATTTTCAAAGGTAGCGTTAGAAGTTAGAACGATGGTTTCAATAAAAAATTAAAACTATAAAACAAAATCAAACAACATTGTGTGCACTTTGCACTAGGCAATAAGAAGAGATGGATGGAGTTTACCAGAGTCGTTTTTTTTAGCCTTGTCCGAGTCTTCTTTGATTCTTTTTAGGATTAAATATTCACTCCAAACTTGTTTAGTTTCCCTCAAACTTTTCTTTACTCCATCATTTCAAACTCTCCCTCCACCATTACTGACCTTTAAGTGGAAGTTAAGACTGTTTGCACTTTGCGCGCCATTTTCTCCTAAATGTGCTACTAAAGTAAACTGTAAAAGTACTTCCCACGGGTCCCAGTAACACAAAAGCTAGGAAGTTTTTTTTCGATAAGTTGGAAGTATTCCCAGAGTAAACATCCTAATTTTTTCGTCTAAGTTAAGACTGTTTGCACTCCACTTTCATTTGAGACACCCTTTCTATTCCCAGACCTAGTATTATATATATAGGGTAGGTTTTGGGTTCGGGTTTATCGGGTGTGGGTTAGTTAGTTTTTTGTCGGTTTTTCATGTCGGGTTTTGAATCGGTTTTGGGTCCAAATGAACACCCCAAGGTATCGGTGGATTAATGTATGTACTTACAAAAACATATTGAGACACTCACAACATAGTCGTATTGTTTTTAAAAAATAAACTCAACTGGGGATGTAAATTTTTTGAAAAGTATAGTACGATTTACAATACAAACTGTAAACATTTACGGCATGGAACCACCGAACCAAATAAACTCCAGCTTCAGTGATGTCTAAGACCTTCCATGGATTGTCCATGTGATACACTAAGAATTACATTCTTTTATAGCCTCGCCTAATGAAGGATTTGTCGTGCTATAACCCCCATCGACCACAAGGTCAAGTCCACTCACATACCTGGACTCGTCACTACCCAAATACACAGCTGCCTCGGCCACATCTTCAGGCTTTACTAAAGTCCCTTTCAAGTTTGCTGACCTATACACCACCTCCTCTGCCTTCCACGCATCCATCCCTGCCACACTAGTAAGCAAGGGACTTGCAATTCCAAAAGGAGAGATACAATTAACTCTAATCCCATACTGTCCCAGTTCAGCACACAAATTCTTCATCAATCCTACCACAGCGTGCTTTGAAGCAGCGTAAGCACAAGAAGCCTCGGTAGCAATTACTGGAGAGACACTCGACGTAAACATGATACTCCCTTTCTTTGCAGGAATCATCACATTCGTCGCATACTTGGCACCCAAGAAGGCACCATACACATTCACATCAAAAATATTTTTGAAATCTGTATTATCAGAACTTAGTCGATGTGAATCACTTTTGGCAATGATACCGGCATTACTAAACATGATATCAACTGTACCATACTTGGACTTGGTAAAATTAACGGCATCCTTAACTTCATTTTCTTTAGTTACGTCGCAATGGATGTAGGAAATGGTTTCATCTCGACCTAGTTCTTTGCAAAGTAATTGGCCAAGAACATCTTGATTGTCGGCAATGACTACCTTAGCACCATACTGAGTGTACAATCTTGCTGTGCTCTCACCAATTTCACTTGCACCACCAGTTATGAGTGCCACCTTACCTTCTAACCTGAAAAACAAAGAAACATAGTCATATACTTGAAAATTGTTTTCCAATAATGAGAAAGTTGGGTGATCAAATTTATGCATTAATTACCTTTTGAAGACGGGGGTTACTAAAGAAGCACCCTTCATCCTAGATAGAACTGGAAATGCAAAACGTTTTGTTTTTGTCTTTATGGACTTGTGGGGAAAAAATTGTTTTAGATTTAAGATAAGTAAGTAGGGACATGGGATTTGGTCATTTGGCTAGTAGACAAAAGTTTAGGTCATGTTTTCTGATTTGTGATTAGTGATAAGAATAGTTTTTCATCGGTGAACTTCAAAGTTAAAAAAAAAACTATGTGCTTCAGTGCTTATTGTGGACACTAGTACTGTTGTTTTCTGTTACTAGTCATAAGAACAGTATTTGATCGGTGATTGGCAAACCTTCAAAGTTCAAACTAATTCATACCATGCGCGGTGTCTTTAATAGTTTTGGCCCATAGGATCCAAAACTTTTAGACAACTTATCCTGCATCTGCACAGGACAAAATCATCCTGGTGGTACATTTTTTTTTTCTCAATAACCAAAAATTTGTATTGATGAAAGGTGGTTGGGGGGGAGTACATGAAGAGTTACTTACAGTCTACGCACACAGTAGCACTATAAAAACTTAACAAAACCTATAATAAACATGTTCTGGAACCTCCCATCCTGATGGTACATTTGAATCCATTTTCACATTTTTCCTGCATCTTTGCATAATCTGTGAAGTACTTTGTCTCAATCTGCCCAAAAAAACACTGCCCATTTTCTTCTTCTTTCTCTCTTATTTTAAGGTGCCAACCTAGCTTCTTATTTTGCCAATCTTCCTTATGTGAGGGATAACACCCAACATGAGGTCCAAATTCTTCAGAGAGATAACCAGTAACATTGAGGCTCCTTGTACAGAAGCCCCTGTTATTATAAATAACGCTCTGCCTTGGGTGGCTTCTATCGGTGTTTCCTGTTATTGCTCATCGCGTATTTCTCCTAGTTGTTCAAAGTCCATCTTTGTGTTCAAAATGGAGAGCGAGAAATTCTATACGATGCCACATCCTGGAGGCCAATGTGGCTCAGAAAATAGACATATAAAACAATGCAACTCCTAGAGATGGGTGAGCGTTTGTGTTTATGTGATACCTAATTCTCCAGCTGGGAAGTATATCTATGGGTTTAGAGGACTGCACAAAGCAGGTTTGGGATAAAATACACATAATCAGCATTGAGCCAATGGTAGCAAAGCGTTTCTCTCTCTTTGGTTTATGTTCTCATCCACAGCCATGGGTACAAGCTTTGTCGCTCAGTAATGACGAGTTGTTACTGAAGTTTGGAATATGGAATTTGTTCGTTTACCATCTCAAGTGGAATACCTTCAGGAAAGTTAAAAGCAAATTTACTATTGTAAGCTCCCTCGTCACTCATACTAATAGCCTTGCCTCTTTTTCCGCGGATAGTGTAATCTCATTGTGAGCTCAAGAAGCGAAATAGGAAATGATTTTAACTTGGTGAATACATTGTTCTCATCTAGTCATCTACACCTAGCTGGTTGCATGTTAACAGAGAACTTTTTTGACTCTGCAGATTATGTTTCGAAATCATCGCGTCCCTTTTTACTGCACAAATACTAGATCTGCAACGTAGTGCAAAATCCCCCAACAGTGGTATGTACAGATGTACTGAAATTGTTTGTTATCATTTAGTTTATTTTCCTGGATGTTGGATTGGCCATATAATTAATCCTCAACATATTTCATGTCTACAGTTTATGCGGTATAGGAATTGAACTTTGGCGATTAATTGCATTTAATTAACAAATCATGTTACAAACTGAACAACTCAACTTTTTACACTAACTCTATCAGTGAGAAGGAAGAGACCTCGTTGACATAGTTATCACTTATCACTTAGCTAGCTAGCCAGCTAGCAGCTAAATGTTCTTATATATGCAGAAAAACAACGACAACAAGTTTAAAGAAAACTAGAAAAGATATATTATTACAGACAGACTATATATTCTTTGGCATGAATTATTATGCTATGAAATTGAATTTCATTAGAAATTTGCGTCTTTCTTGAATAGTACGTGGACGATAAGGTTATACAAGTGAATCAGACATACAATTTCTATATAATGAAACTCGCATAGAAAAAAGAGTGATAGCCCAGGTGGATGAGATCATCGGTGCACTTACCGTACAGAATCAATCAGAATTTTGATTGAAGACGCGCGCCCCTCAAAAAATTCATGGATTCTCTTAAAGGTGGATTGCTACTCCACAAATTGTGTTTTAAAACCTTGGAACGACTTGTGCGCTTAACTATTGCATTAGCATGCAAGGCTTCTTCTCACCACATATATAACATACTCTTATTAAAAGGAATCTATTGTCGTAATTCGTAAATCATGTATTCTAGAGGATTTCATATCTTGGATTAATGGAAAACAGAGCCACACCTGTTACTCCTTACTACACATCTTGAGGCAGGACTCAAAACAATTTCATGAATCTCCGTACTTAAATATACCGAACGATGGATTACCAGCTGTGAAACCCCCATCAACAATGAGATTATGCCCACTCACATATTTAGACTCCTCACTGCCAAAATAAAGAGCAGCATGTGCAACATCTTCTGCTCTAAGTGCCAGCCCTTTTAGATTGGCAAAAGACTCGCTTACTGCCTCAACTCCTTCATCATCCAACTTCATAAACCTCTTAGCTAAAGGTGTTGCAAGTGCATAGGGAGACAAGCAATTAACTCTAATACCGAACTGCCCAAGCTCAAGTGCTGCATTCTTTGTTAGTCCAACCACAGCATGCTTTGAACAACAATAAGCATGGGATGCAGCAGCTCCTACAACTGAGCTGACACTTGCAGTAGAAATTATGCTACCACTTCGAGCAGGAACCATGACTCGTGCAGCGTGCTTAGTGCAGAGGAACACCCCAGTCACATTTATACTTAAGACCCTTTCAAAGTCGGTTTTCTCATTGTCAACAATTCGTGGTTTGAATTGATCACAAATACCCGCATTATTGAATATTATGTCGAGTTTCCCATAGTTAGTAACAGCTTTATTGACTGCATATTCAACTTGAGTTTCATCAGTGACATCGCAGTGGACATAAGAGGCCGAAGCAGGACCAATGTCCTTACAGACTGAATGTCCTAAATCATCTTGGATATCAGCAATGACAACTTTTGCACCATGCTGGCTGAATAACTTCGCTGTACACTCACCGATACCACTCGCACCACCAGTGATCAATGCTACCTTTCCCTCTAACCTGTACAATATACGACTTAGTTATGTGCTATGGATCATATGGTTGTTGAGGAAATTTTGATACCGTGAAGTCTGAAGAAACCAGCAAGTGATAAAGCTTAATAAATGTTTAATATTAGTGAAATATTAATTTTGTGAGGATTCATGTTGATTCGATAAAAACTACAAGGGCATGGCACGTTATGCATAAAGTTGGACCGGATACAATTCAAGAAGGTGATTTAATCGGACACTCATCAAATTGCATTCGGCAGACTCCGGCCCAAGCCCGACAACTAAGTCCAACAACAATAGCCCAATACACCCTCCACCTCAACGCATACGGGCTACTATTTTTTTCAAAACTTTTTAGTCGATATCATCTCTCTCGCGAGACTGAACCCCAAACAAAAAAAAAACAACAAAAAAAAACTTTGAGTTTTCTGTCGTGTTCATACTTCGAGTGTTGAGTTGTGAATCAACAATGGGAATTGAAGGTTGGCGACTTCACCCAATTCGAGTCGTGTCCCGTTTGAGTATATACTCAAACTTTGTTGGGTTGATTAAACTTGATTAGGTTAATTAAATTTGGTTGGGTTGATTAAATTTGATTAGGTTGATTAAATTTGATTGGATTGATTAAACTTGATTGGGGTGGAAGATTGGGTTGATTAAACTTGATGATTTCAAACTTGATGTTTTTTTTTGGAGTTTGGGTGGAAGATTGAGTTGATTAAACTTGAGTTCGAGTTTGCCCAAGCTTGATGAAGTCATTTCGAGTTTGGGTTGATTAAGTGGAAGTTGATTTTTAAAATGAACATTGTGACAAACAAATCGAATTTTTTAAGTCCAAACGATCCAGCCATGTCGCCCAAGATAGTTCCCAAACGACCCCGCCATGTTGTCCTGGAGACTACCCAAACGACCACGCCATATCGTATAGCTAAAACTACATAGTGAGGTCGTTTGAGTGTACATTCAAACTACATTGCGAGATCGTTTGAGTGTACACTCAAATGACATGGATAAATCGCGTACACTCAAACGACATGGATAAACCGTTTGAGTATATACTCAAACAACATGGCAAGACCGTTTGAGTGTACACTCAAACAACCCGGGACCATTTGAATGTACACTCATACGACCCGAGAATTTCGTTATGACAAGACCGGTGGGATTGGTTGTTGGGTCTGGAATTTGATGTCAAACTTGTAATATATATTTTTTTGGAGACCCTTCAAGAATTCAACAATGCAAGTAAATTTGGAATTCATTCAAAATATAACAAGAGAGGCAATTGAATGGGATATTATTACGAATATGTCAGTTAGAATGTATTAGATATACTTTCTTGTGTAATTGCAGAAAAAACTGCACTATTTGCCATTGTTGATGCTGAGGACCATAGTTACAGGCTTACAGCTTAAGCTAGTATCTCGTGTGTTTCTATGTGACAGTTTAAAATACATGTCCTAATCTTCAAAAGAAAACCACAAACTATTGGCGAACACAATGAAAATCTTATTAACCATCCAAAAAAAAATGAAAATCTTACTGGGTATAAATGCTTGTGGGCTTAACCATTGTGTGCTAAGGATATCTGTTATTGTCTTGTTGAGGAAATGTACCTTACAATGTGTGATTCCAGATTTCATTGTTAACCAGAAAAGTATCGAGCGTGATAATTGTTCAATCCGTTACATTTTATTTTCACATGTATTTGCTTTAATTTGATCCGATCTCATTAAAATAAAGAATCACCAAATCACATGGAACCAATATGCATTGCTAAAAGGGCGCCCTTGCTAAAATACTTGTGTGCCTAATTATTTAGTCCTAAGAATATCTGTTATTGTCTTATTGAGGAAAGGTACCTTACAATGTGTGATTCCATATTTCATTGTTAGCCAGAAAAGGATTGAGCATTGTAATTGGTCAATCCGTTACATTTTATTTTCACATGTATTTGCTTTGATCCATAAAATTAACCAAATCACCTAGCACCCATATGTCATTGTTAGGGCATCTCCAATGGGGAGTATAAACCGTATAGAGTGAAAATTTTACACCCCAAATATAAAAAAATTCTCTCCAATGGGGGTGCTAAACCGTAGGTAATAGTGTATTAGCTAATAGAGAGGGTGGGGAATTCCC
Source organism: Coptis chinensis (assembly GCF_015680905.1). Classification (NCBI taxonomy): domain Eukaryota; kingdom Viridiplantae; phylum Streptophyta; class Magnoliopsida; order Ranunculales; family Ranunculaceae; genus Coptis; species Coptis chinensis. Next base: position 75,522,729 of record NC_141463.1, on the reverse strand, counting down.
CCTCTCGCTATTAGTTAATAAAAAACCCGGACGTCACTTAAAATAATATCTCGCTTTAACTTAAAACTTCGGACACGCCACTTCAACACACGTTTTGAAGCTTTATTTTTTAACTTCGGAACTCCAAGCGACGGACATCTTCTCGTCACCTCCGACGCCCCAGGTTTAAATTAAAGAGGGCGTCACTTGGAGTGACGTCCGAGTTTAAAATCTATTTTTTTTACACTCTTCCATTGGAAAGTATAGAGTGTGGATATTTATGAGCTATACAATACTATACAATTAAAGGTGTAAAATCCTAATGGCACCTACGTGGAGCCTAAGTGGAGGTGTAATTTTACACCCCCCATTGGAGATGCCCTTATGTGTTTTTCTTTTCTTTCTATTTTCTTGAGTTAACTAGTATTACCCAATAATCATGATATTTGGGGATATCTATCTGGATTTCAGAGAAAGATATATAAATATTACGATATGTTCATAAATATATACGACTGTAAATATCGGTGATATTAACGATATTTGTGATATTTATAGATATTTAGAGATATTTGGCAATATTTTGTGTATATAACAATTTTATTTAATATTATTTATCATTATATTTCAAATAAATATAAATAATATATCAAAAAATATCCATAATATCTATGATATTTGGAGATATTTTGGATATGTCCACGATATTTGCATGTGATACAACGTCAAATATCCTTAAAAAGAGAAATATATCCACAATACATATCCAGAAATTGAATATCGATAAATATCCATATTCTGATATTTTGTACTATGAACCATAACATGGTAGTTAAAATGAATAAACATGCTTACCTTCTGGATACTGCAGAAAAAACGGCACTGCTTCCCATTATTGATGCTCAAGTATACGGAGGGACTATTTTTCTTACTTACAAACTAATAAACACCCCCTTATAAACTTAGTCCACTGGAAGAAGACATAAAAATGCCTTGTTGCTTACTTACATTAAAATAGCCAAAAACATGTTCTCTCATGTTTGAAGAAGAACATAAGAGTCACAACTAACGACAAAGTCATTCGTGACTAGAAAAATATACTGTGCAGATAGTCGGATACAAATTAAAATATATTTCGTAAATAATAAAGTAGGGGAGATCACTATTTATGCTTGACCACGTTCTTATCCAAGTTAATAACACATAAATTATGCTCAACAATGTTCAGAGCATAATAAAAATTGTACCCAGGTGGTGGAGACGTGGAGTTCATAACTATTGAGATTCAGCAGCCTTGTAAATCTTGATGCCAAGTTCAATAATAATAATAGTTGTAGTAATCTGATTAATTGGTTTGGCTAGGCACAAAACAAATTTCTAACCATTATGCCAATGAAAATACTAATGCTTCAAGCCTTCAAGGGCTATGCCATGGTCATTTACTTTTTCACTGTTTTTAGAGAATCGAGCTGAGTAAATCGACGGTGAATGTTGGCCAAGCAAGGAAGCGTGTTTAGTGAATTTAGAGTTGATATAAAATTTATATTGTACTCAACGCCTCAACTCAAGGAAAACGATACAATAAAAGATAATATGCCCATTTTTTGTGTACATTGTACCATTCTAATGCGGTAATTTCCACGATTGAAATGCCGTCCATGGAGTTCACAGGAGAGGAATCTTTCGCTTGAATAGCAATGAGTCGAGGCCATGAGAAAAAGGACAAGGTAATAAGTTTTTCTCTACTTCCTGTTTTTATGCCATTGAGATTACTTGGTTGGCATCTTAATTTAACATACCTGGATATTGAGGCCTTTTTTAAGTTGTTTGTTTAATTACTTATTTAATTCTATGCCAAAACCTGAGGACCTGAGCTATATTAACTTTTAAAGAGGATAGTTTTGAGAATGCACAGAAACGTGATGGCCATCCGGTATTAAGAGATAAACTCTTGTTTGGTGGCATACGATCGATGTTTATATGTTGGTATGTTTGTGTGCACCCGCCTACCCGGTGGGTTATGTTCACCAAGTGTTCATGATTGTAAGGTTTATAGTCTAGTGTTGTTTTATTAGGATTCTCCTTCTAATGATCATACAATTAGTGAGAGGTAGGTAGCTTTTTGAAGTTTGGGTAGGGTCTTGTATTATCCATTTAACCCTGTAACTTTTTCAAATATAAAAAAAATAATAAAAATAAATAAAAATTAAAGAGGAGAGTTTGAATCTTGAGTCAAATGCATGGCCGTGTCCTGTGGAAATCAAAAGATTCCACAGCAACTATGTAAGTTGACTACGATCTATTGGGGCTTTGAGGTGTTGGGCTTGGTCATATGTAGTCAGGGCTGGGTCAGGGCTGGGTCAGGGTTTTGGGTGGTCCTAGGCAAGCTCCAAAAATAGGGCTTGGCTCAAACTAGTGTACGTTTTGTTTTGTTTTTTTTGGAGAAACACCAAAAATACTAAGAAAAAGAATTGAAGAAGACAAGTGGTTTTTGTTTCCGTTTCGGGCTTAGTTAGTTGGGCTTTACTGACTGGGCCGAATATTTAATGTTTTAAGCAAAAAAAACATAAAAACGTGGGCTAGAGACTTAGTGGACAGTGGCCATTCACTAACTGGGCCAAACTTTTAGTGTTTTAAGCCAAAAATAAAAATAAAACTTGGGCTAGTGATATAATTGGTAGTGGGCATGGTCCAATTCGGGGCCCTTATTTTTTGGCAACAAGTGGGGCCCTTACCCACCGCCTATGTTGACTATGGGTCAAAGCCGCCCCTGTATGTAGTCCATAATTCCCAACTCCATCTCGAAAGTCGATGAATGAATGGAGAGTTCAACCAAATAGTTACATTTACAGGAATATATAGAATTTTCTGATATGCTTGGAAGCAAATGATTGAATGAGCTTCAGTTACGGCTGTGTTTGTGTAAAAAGTTTCAGTGTGAATTTGAGCTAGAATGGAAATTGTTTTGATGTTGACTGCTGCGTAGGGAAGTTTCTTCGTTTCCATAGGTTCCCTTCCCAAAATATGCAAATATATTTAGGTAAATGCTTTAGAATTTAAAAATGACAATAAAGCTCTCGCTTAATTAGCTACCTTTTTGTTAGTATGGTAATGTTGGCAACACCTAGAACACGTTCTTTCCTAGTTTAAAATTACTCTTTTTAAGTTTCTATGAAACTCCTATGAAGCAAACTAGCACAACCCATGTAACTTAGTAACTTAAATAAAAGAGAAAGAGGATATTAACTATTTCCAGAAGGATATGATGTTAAAGAGGTGAAAGAGGGTCTGAATCTGGTCTAGAGTGTCTGAATCTGGTCGAAGTATGAAATTTGTTTAGAAGATAACCTTGTCAAGGTAGCAGAGTTTTTCATTGCAATTCATGTTATGAAGAAGGTTTAACTGAATCAGGTTGTATGGGAAAAGAAAATGCATCATCTGAGTTCAGCCACATCCATTGTACCAAATAGTGATGCACAATCATTTCAAAACCTGTTCCAAGTCTTAAATCTCTCTCATAAGCATCATATTATCTATGAAAAATACTCCCCCCTATCAAAAACTTGTTTTTTATTCTTTAAATGTTTCCATCTTCATCCTTTTAAGTCCAATCATTATCATGATCTTATCATCTTTTTCTATTTAAAGCTAATTACTAAAAGTCTTTACTTCCTAACTAGTTATGTACATATCTTCCTTGTTCTTTTTGTTTCACTCTTGCAAGAACATTCCTTTACGAGGCATAAGATCCACAAGCCCACTATCAGCATTAAGTACAGCATTTTCTCAAATTTCAGCGTTCTTCCAATCGGTTTCAACAAAGATACAGCCAATACCAAACTTTCTAAACCCCTTGAAACATCAAATCTTGGACCCACTTTTTTTGTCTTTCAGCACACCAAAAACTAAGTTGTTAATTCAAGCCATCAACCCGCTGAACAAACCAACCTAAAAATATTTGGGTACAATCTACAACCTATCATTTTAACCTTTGATTGGTTATTTAAACAAAATCTCTGACATCCAGATCTGGGTATATATATTATGGATCACATAACACACTCTTTATCCCACTCACTGATTCTTTGTTACACTGAAGAAGAAAAACTTCCTTATGAAATAATGGACATTCCAAGAGACTTGTTAATGCAATCCCAAGCACGTTGGACAACCTCACTCATTGGGAAACTCATATCTGATGTTGAACATCACCCAAATGAGATTTTACATGTTGTGAGATCGAAATAGAACTTGAAAAAGAAACTGGACATCGTTGTTCTTGAAGGAAATCTCTTCGTTTTTCTATTTGAAAAGGAAGCTGATAAGGCAAAGATTATAAAGGATCAACCTTGGCAAATATTAGGTTATCTTATGGTCTTGAAAGCATTTTCACCATACACTGTACCATCCACAATACGGTTTGCACAACCCAATATGGATCAGCTTCACGAGTCTAAAACTGGAACATCAGCTCCCCATAGTAATCGAACGAATCGCTCCCGCTGGCAACGCACCTAGAGATGCTGATGGATACTATGCTAGGGTCGAAGTTAATATCGAAGCCCCGATCACCCAAGGAGTTATGGTTAAAACAATCAGCCAAGGACCAGTTTGGATCTCCTTTGTGTTCATAGGTATGCCATATCACTCTTGTAGAAGATGCTTCAAAATCGGCCATGATACCTACTATTGTAGCTTTCCTGAACCAGGTCATGAAACTCATAATGAACCCACTCCTTTCCTCTTAGAACATTATACTCAACCACAAAATGCCCAAATTGTAGTGGTTGAAAACCCAACACCTACTAACATGACCGTGGAAGCTATAAATCATCACAAACTCTTTTTCGGAGGAGCTGAGGCATGTGTCATTTATACTCCAAACGATGAACCACATAACCCAACTCTCAATGTGGGGGCCTCATCATCTAAAAGTATCTAAAAAAAAAGGGGGTTTATCAAAAATAGAACAAGGGTTGATCCATTTTGAAGAACCCACACCAATGGAAACTGCTATTGTTATGGGTCATCTTATCCAACCACTAGCCTTTTTCCCTTCAGGCCCAAATCCAAACCCCAACATCATAATTCCAACCATAAGCTCACCTACCAAGAATCACTCACCACCAAACCAGATCACCGACATCTCCATCCAAACCAAACAAATCACTGAAGAAACACCATCCTACATCCAAATCTCATCACCGGAATGTGATGGAAGAAAATAAAACCCAAACTGGAAATGTCAATAAAAAAGCTATACGTCGCAAGAGTAAGGGGAAAGGAAAGTGTACTGAGCAAGATCAAAAACCACCCAAGAAAAGAAAGATACAACTTTCAATCAATGAACCAGCTCTTTCATACAATACTAATGAAGATCCATACATCCCAACTCCTCCACTTCAAAATCCATCAATCAATCTACCAGGAAAATTAGATCTGGGACAAAATGCACCTTTTACCTCAAAAATACGTGTGGCTGATATTAATGTGGAGTTTGTCTTGGGATATGATCACCAATCCGGTTGTAAATCAGATTTTACTTTCCCAAGGTGTAGTCTTGCACTCCCTTTGGGGAGATATCAACTTGAACTTAAGAACACTTCCTTCGGTGGTTAAACTCCCAAACTTTGAAGATGAAAACCAGGACTTACAGATGGAGATAACAGAGCAATCCCAGATCCTAAGTGATACATTTGGAGATATCATTGTTGAATCATCACAAACCAATGTCCCTTTTCAGTTGAATGACGAACTAGATGCTGAACTTAATGCTGATATGGATCAAGCTTTAATTGCATCTTATGCCTCGCATAGGGATGTTCTTTCTATTCAAGCAACAAAGGTACCATATCAACCCCTTTTTAATTTAAAGCTCTTACCTTTTCTTCATACATATCTATAATTCGTTGCTTGAATTCATATATACATTTTCTCTGGCTTGTTCTGCAAGATACAAAGCTAGTTTGATTATTCCATATCTTTGCAATTCTCCTGAACATATGTATGTACATCATGCTGATTTTATTTTGGTTAAGTCTTATATATTACTATATAAATATATAACCTTTTCATATATAAATAATGACATCATTATTATTTTACCAAATAAAAATAGTTTGTGGTTCACTCATATGGTACAATGGATCTATCAAAAAAATTCAGAGTATACCACCGGAGAAGCTCTATCTGGGTGGGAGGAACCCCAAAATTTCATACAAAGGTATAATCAGACAGTCAAAAGTTCTTAACCTATTATGAAGGCACACAGGGTGTTAGTTTGGTTTGTGTCTGTACCAGAACAGACACCAGTAGTGAATAGATGAAGATCCTAAGCTGGAATTGTAGAGGTTGTGGGAATCCTGCAACCATTAGGCATCTGAAAAATCTCCTTCTCTCCCATAATCCTGATATTTTGTTTCTCTCTGAAACAAAATCGAATTCTAATCACATGTCATATATCTCACATCATCTGTCATATTCTCATTTCTTTACAGTAGAACCCAAAAACACTGCAGGGGGACTATGCATCTTTTGGAAAGATGGTGTCAATCTCTCAATCCAAAATTCTTCCATAAATCACATCACAACTAATATCATCTTAGGACCTCTTTTTCTTACATGGATTGCCTATTTCTTTTATGGCAGTCCATACAAAAATTGTAGAAACTTGAGTTGGAATCCTATCAGAGATCTTGCAAATCAAACCAATAATACACCTATTCTTATTATTGGAGATCTAAATATCATCCTCTCTTCTGATGAAAAAAGTGGTGGGAGACCTTTTGTACATAGTGACTGCCAACCTACTATAGATATCATTAGAGACTTGGCTCTGCTAGACTCGGGTTTTAAAGGATACCCCTTTACTTGGTCCAACAAGAGAACTACCCCTGACAATATCCAAAAAAGACTAGACAGAGCACTCAATAATTCTGAATGGAGCCTTCTTTTCCCATAAACTATGATCTATCACTTACCAGCCACTGTATCTGATCACTCACCCATTCCCTTAAATACCCAGCCATAATCCCATGATTTTCCTAAACCTTTCAAGTTCCAACATATGTGGATAGAACACCAAGACTATCACAACATCATTCATAAGGCTTGGAACAGATCAAACACCAAGACTATCACAACATCATTCATAAGGCTTGGAACAGATCAAACACCAATCAAAATTTACATATATAATTCCCATAAGATGCCTACCCTTATTCCAAAGCATCTCATTTCCACAAAAAAAGCTCTAAAATTTTGGAACAAAAATGTGTTTGGAAATGTTTTTCAAAAGATTAATCTTTTGGAAAAGGATTTGTTATATATTCATAATCTACAACCCACTAGCAATAATGTTGCCTTAGAAAAAAATATTCTTATTGAGCTTGACAGTGTTCTTCTTCAAGAAGAAAAACTATGGCAGCAAAAATCTAGAGATAAGGATCTTATTGTAGGAGACAGGAGCACAAAATATTTTCACATCAAAACTTTGAGGCATAGGAAGTTCAACAAAATTGAATGGCTAAAAACTGACAATGATAAGTGGATATCTTCTTATAAAGCCATTGGCCAATCCTTTGTTTCTCATTTTGACTCTCTGTTAAATAAGGATAATTGCAATCCCTTCTCTGCTACTTTGACACATATTCATAATCTCTTCCATAAATCCATCTCTTTTGAAAATAATCTAGATATTTCAAGAATTGTGTCCACTGAAGATGTTAAAAATACTACCTTCAGCATTGGGGGTCTGAAATCCCCTGGGCCTGATGGCTTCCCAGCCATCTTTTACCACTCCTCTTGGGACATTGTTGGTCATGATATTGTAAATATGGTCAATAAGTTCTTCACTGATGCACATTCTCTGGATAATATAGGTCACACTAATATTGTTCTTATTCCAAAATGTATATATCCCACTTCTTGTTCTGATTATAGACCTTTCAGTCTATGTAATATATCTTATAATTAAAATAATTTCAAAACTCTTAGCTAACATACTAAAGGAATACATTGCACCTTGTATTTCACCTTTTCAAAGTGCTCTTGTCCCCAATAGGCAGATAACTGACAATATTATTTTGGCACATGAGATTATGCATAACATGAAGCATAAACAAGGTAAATCTGGGGTCATGGCCATCAAGCTTGATATGTCCAAAACTTTTGATAAAGTGAATTGGCAATCCCTTCTGTCCATTCTTAGTTCTATAGGGTTAGATTCTCATTCTGTTAATCTTGTACATCAATGCATATCCTCCCCCAACTTCTCTGTTTTGGTTAATGGTTTTCCTTTTGGTCATTTCAAATCCACTAGAGGATTGAGACAAGGAGACCCCTTGTCTCCTATTCTTTTCATCCTTATCATGGAAGTTCTTTCTAGAATTCTCAAAAAGAAAACTGATGATAAGAGTATTCATGGTATCAGTATATCCAGATATAGCAAACCCATTTCCCACTTATTGTTTGCAGATGATGCTTTTATTTTTTGTAGAGCTAATATGACTGAGGCTGAGGAGCTTTTAGAAGTTCTTAGGTCCTTCTGTGACATAACTGGTCAAGAGATAAACTTTGAGAAGTCTGGCATCCATTTTAGTAATAACATTCATCCTGAGATTGCATCATGCATCATGAAAACCCTTAACATGATATCTATAAAAATTGGTGAAAAATATCTTGGTTTCCCCCTGTTTCTCGGACAACCAAAATCTGAGATTTTTAGTGGTATCATCACTAAGGTTAACAACAAATTAGCTAACTGGAAGAGTAAATTACTTTCACAACAACAAGAATTGTCCTCATTAAATCCATTTCATCAGCTATCCCTACTTTTCACATGAGCACTTTCATGTTACCAACTCATACCACCTCCATCATCAATGGTTTGCAAAGAGATTTCTGGTGGGGAACCTCCAAAGGGAAAGCCCACCCTCTTTATCTTAAAAGTTGGAAGTTCATCTGTCAGTCAAAAAAATCAGGTGGGATAGGTATAAGAGATATGTCTATTAACAATCAGGCTCACTTGAGTAGGATTATCTGGCAAGTTATAACTAATCCTTCTTCCTTGTTGGCTGAACAACTCAAAGGTAAGTACTTCCACAAAACCTCTGTCATGCATTTCATATATAAACATGGTTCCTCTTGGTTCTAGTATAACTTTCAAAATTGCTTGAAATCTATTATTGACAACTCTATTTGAAAAGTAGGTCTAGGGCTTCATATTAGCATATCGAAGGATCAATGGATACCAGGCCTCAATAATGGGAAAGTTCCGGACAATAACATTGTAAATACTGCCTTCACTACTGTCTCTAACCTCATTGATCATAATACTAGAACTTGAAAAACAAATCTTATATCACAACTCTTTGATCCTGACACTTGTATACACATAGAAAATATCTTTTTGTCTAGGAAGCACTTGGATGATAAAATCATGTGGATGCACACTGATAATGGCACACACTCTGTGAAATCTATGTATAATGCTTTAAGTACTCGTTTTCAAGTGAATCCTAAAAGAACTAATCTTGCTTTCTGGCACAATGATAACAATCCAAGAGCTGGACTTTTTGTTTGGAAGTGTTATAATAATATGATACCCACTAGAGATCAACTTGCTAATATTCTATTTGTTCCTGATAAAAAGTGTCTTCTATATAACATGAACACTGAATCCATACACCATCTTATGCTAGTATGTCCTTTTACACAGGTTTTACGGTATGCCACACCTTGACACTTCAGACTAACCCATTTTGCTAATATGAAGGTAGAACATTAGAATGATAGGTGGTTTCAACCACCAAAAGATTGGTTGATTGAAAAAAATGCTTGGAAACACTTCTGCCTATTGATTAATTGGGAAATTTGGTTAGAAAGATGTGAAGTATACCATACAAAAAAAAAAATATTTTCAGACTAACAAAAGTGGTTAGTGATTACTTTGCAGGCCTGAGCAACACTGACTTGCAGGTTCAAAGCATTAAATCTGCCACAAAGATTGCATGGAAACCATCTAAACAAAACTGCCTTAAACTAAATGTGGATGCAAGCTATAACACAACCGACTCGAAAGCATTTTTTGAATATATTTTAAGAGACTCAAAGGGGTTTTTTCTGGGTGCAGGAATAGTTGGAGGGAATTCCAAAAGTACAGAAGAAGCGAAATGCAAAGGACTGCTCAAGACCTTGGAATGGAGCAGGAAGTTCGAATGCCGAGAACTAGAAGTAGAAGTGGATTGTAAAGCTGTTGTTGACTATCTAAAGCAGCATAAAACCAGTTTATCTTGGAACTCAATGTTAATATTAGATGATGTAATAACTTTATTGTCTACTGTTGGGATAGTGTCATGCAATTGGGTGCATAGAAGTGGTAATGTAGTAGCACACCAGATCGCAAGTTTTGGAAAATCTATAGCTAGGGATGTGGAATGGTTAGAAATTCCTCCACCTTGGCTAATGGATATCCTTGAAAAGGATTGGATCAAAGAAGTCTGTAACCTGGACATGTACATATTTCCAATCTATATATATATATTTATATATGTTAATTACCAAAAAAAAACAAAACCACAACCCATGTAATATAGAGAAGATAAAGTTCGCTGACTAACGAACTCATACCAGACCGAGATGCACAATTTACGTGTTATTCTAATTTCACAAAGTTCAATTCCTCTCTACAGAAAACACGAGTAAACTGTAAATTTCGTATGGATCTCTTATTTAGAAACAAACATGGTTTTGAGTTATGACTCACAAAGCAAACAAAGCCAGCCAAAACAAGGTCCTTACCAGTTACCAATACACTTTCTTGCATCTGTTATGAGAAATGCAAACAGGATTAGCTAAGATGTTTGTAGTATTTTACTTGGTTTTCCCACTTTCACTTTCTTGAGATTCTTTGTCATAACCAAAGACAAACTTCTTCACTGAGCTTTCAGCAGATTCTATTTTCTTCTTGATCTGCAATTGCAACTTCAGTGTCAGAACTTCAAACAGCATACAAGGTCGGACAAGTAATAGATCACAACAAAAATAGAGTTCCAAAAAACAAAATAAACAGACACAGGGAAGAGAGAGAAATATAACAAAATCAATAGAGAAAGAAGGTATGTTGTTAGGGTTATCAAAAAAAGGAGAGGGTATGTTGTTAGGTTTGTGCGCCCCCTACGTGATCAGGTGTGTGACTACTTGTGTATAATTTGTGAAGCACCTAAAGAGGTTGCTGTGACCCATAATCCCTTTCATATACAATGTTGGTGCACTGGCTTTCTACAAGTTCGAGCTTTTAGACTGTCCGACGATTCAACAAGTGGCGACTCGTGGTCCCTTCAATTTACAACATTGGTGCACCTCTCCAGAAATTCGAGCTTTTAGAGCAGTTGTGTCGTAACATGGTATTTGAGTGTTCAGCTCCTAGGAGGTCCAAGATCAAGTTTGCTGACCAACATACAAGAAAAGGTTCATCTAATAACAGTACTGTTGAGGGAGTATCATTGGTTGTGTGCCTGCCCCTATGTATACTGCTACTGGCTATAGGTGTGTCACTACTCGGGTCTATGACCTGCAATCACGCTGAGAGGGAGGGTTTTGGGCTTGTGGCCCAGATCCCCTTAAAATCCTTTGCTGGTGCTTCTCTCTATAAGTTCATGTGGAATAAGCGGTGATTCAACAACAGCTAACTTCAAATCACACTTCAGCTATTACATATTGGAGTGCCACTAAAGTGACTACATTCTTCAGATGTATGGAAAAATGATGTTGAGTAACATCATAGTTGTCTTATTAATTCTCCAAAAGACTACAAGAACTAACACTAGACAAGACAATATTATCCATCCCAGCAATTGGATTGCACAAGGCAACTCTAATATAAAACAACAGAAGAGTTTCTACAAACTCAAACACAATTTCCAATACTAGTCTTGAAGTAATTAAAGTTTCGCTTGTGGAAATACAAAATCTAGTTCGAGTTTTCCCCTTGTTGAAATTCCAACGTATCTGCTATTAACAACAATACCTCCTAGCACGCCTAGACAAGACAAAACTTCCTTCCTGTTCTTTTGCTAGTAGCATTTTCTATTTGATATCTCCCACACTATGAACACCCAACTATGAATCACCTCAATTAAGAAAAAAATTGAAACTAAACACCTTACCTCCTACTACCCACAATGGCTTCAAGGACATTGGCAACCCTCGTATGTTCCTACTACCCACAATGCCTTGAGTGTACGGGGGGACATTAAACCACACGGCACATAGGAAACTCTTAACCTCGATTTACAAGTTTTGCACAATAGAAAGTGTTACTGTTTCTCTAGTCTCTTTCAATTTTCAAAGTAAACGTCAGTTCAGGGTTGTGAAGAACACACTTCCCAATTTTACAACTAATTAACTTTCATCATCGGAAACAAAAACAAAAAAGAAGACTTACAGGGTCAAGGATATTGGGTTCGGGGCCATAATCAGCAGTAAGCAGAAAATATGAAACAGTTAGAGTTGACACAATTGTTGTTATTCTGACCAGCTTTTGCGTCTTTGGGTCCATTTTCTGTGTGTTTTTTCACACTTGAACTCAACTGAACTATAATATGTAGAATGAGTAGATCAGTAGAGTTATTTGAGATTCCAGACTAGTCCTTGGGCTTCTTTGACCCCATCTTTACAGTTTGGACCCATTTTGAGATTCCATATGTTTTACTAGTTACTACCAAGTACCAACAAAACGTCATAACCTCCTAGCACGCCAGAGCAAGATAGAATTTCTGTCTTGTTCTTTTGCATGTAGCATTTTCTATTTGATACTATGAACACGTACCCAACTATGGATCACTTCAATTATGAAAAAAATCGAAACTCAATACCTCACCTCCGATCCTACTACCCACAGTGGCTTCAAGGACATTGGCATCATCTACAAAAAAAGTATGTTCCAACCCCTCATATGTTCCTACTACCCACAATGGCGTCAGTGTACGGGTAACAATAAAGCTATATATTTTCTTAAGTCTAAACCATATAGGAAACTCGCTCTTTAGCTCGATTTCCAAGTTTTGCACAAAAAGTGTGATTGTCTCTTGAAAAAAATCCAACAAGGTAAAGAACCCATTAAGAAATCACCCAGTAATTCCTCAATAAGGAAAACCCCTTGTTAGGTTATGGAACCGTCAAGCTTTGCTCTGGTGTCCGACCATATTGTCGATCTTCAGCATGTTTTCATTTTGAGAAGAGGGCCCGCCAGCTTTTACTACAACCCGGACCATTCCAAGGCATAAAATCATGTTCTTGGAAGTTGGACACGAAGAAGGTGCGCACACGCTTTCCTTTGCCTTGTCAAAGGCGCGCACGCACTCCACCTTTCTGGAATTTTGACAGTTTGTCGATATTTCGGCCCAAAGCCCATTTTCTGACCTTTTTCTATGTGTATCTATATAAAGGAAATAGATTAGGGTTTTGAGACAACTTTTGAAAGATTCATTTCATGTGAATTGTGGGAGCTCTATTGAGCTAGGGTTTGAGTGAGGCCTCTTGTTCTTGATTCTAGAATTACAAGAGGTACCTTTGACCGAGGACCGTCAGTACCTTTGGATTTTAGGATTCCAGAGAAAGTGTGGAGCAGGAAGGATGTGAACCTTTCCCATTTGAGAGTGTTTGGGTGTGAGTCCTATGTGCACACTAGTGACCAAGCTAGGAGTAAGCTTGATGTCAAGTGTACCTTCATTGGATATGGCGATGATGATCTTAGTTATCGTTTTTGGGATGACCAAAACCGAAAAATTATTCGAAGCAGAGATGCCTTGTTCAGTGAGACAGTTTTGTACAGGGACAGAAAAGAAGCACAGCCTGTGGAGCCGATTACAGATAGTGGCACTGAGTATGTTGAGTTGGAAAGCTCTGATATGAGTCATGGTGTTGTAGAAGTTCCACAGTCAAATGATGATAGTAGTGACTCGGGTGAAGAGACTATGCCACCAAGTCCATCTCTACCTCATGCACTAAGGAAGTTATCCGGAAAATTGTACCGAACATGAAGTATCCTCCTTCCACCTATTTATTTACTGATGATGGTGAACCTCATTGCTATGATGCGGCATTGGAGGTTGGTGATGCTAGCAAGTGGGAGCTTGTTATGTATGATGAGATGAAGTCCCTTGTCTTTAGTGTCACTTGGGAGTTGGCCAAAGTACCCAAGGACATGACTCTACATAGCAAATGGGTGTATCGAGTCAAAAAGGAACATGATGGTTCCAAAAGACATATGGCAATGATATTCTCCCCAAATACTTTTCAATTAGTGTTTAGTATTGTTGTAGCGGAAGGTTTAAATCTTAAGCAGTTAGATGTGAAAACTGCTCACCTCCATTGTGACCATATTGAGAAGATTTACACATGACAACTGTTAGGTTCCCTACGGAAGGATAGAGAGAATATGGTGCACAAGCTGAGAAAAAGCTTGCATGGTTTCCAACAAGCCCCTAGGCAATGGTATATGGTTTGCACGCACCCGGATATATCCCATGCAGTGGGAGTTGCTTGGAGGTTTATAGCTAACCTTGGCAAACATCATTGGGAAGCGGTGAAATGGATATTAATTGTGTTATTCATGGAGTACCACAGAGACATGTCTATGTCATGGTAGGGGTGTTGTGAAGATGAAGTTGAAGTGTTCAACTTCGTCGGGTCTTCTTGCTTAAAGACCATGTTGGATGAGCCGAGTGTTTCATTAGTAAATTGGATTTGGATTGAGTTGTTACAATTGAGATGTGATGGGCATGTAGAATCTCGAAGGTTCCAAGTGGGAGATTGTTAGGTTATGGAACCATCGAGCTTTGCTCCGGTGTCCAACCATGTTGTCGATCTTCAGCATGTTTTCATTCTGAGAAGAGGGCGCGCCCGCGCTTTACTACAGCCAGACCCAAGGGGCGCACGCGCTCATGTTACTAGAAGTTGGACACGAAGAAGGCACGCACGCGCTTTCCTTTGCCTTGTCAAAGGCGCGCTTGCGCTCCACCTTTCTGGAATTTTGACAGTTTGTTGATATTTCGGCACAAAGCCCATTTTCTCACCTTTTTCTATGTGTACCTATATAAAGGAAATAGATTAGGGCTTTGAGACAACTTTTGAAAGATTCATTTAATGGGAATTGTGGGAGCTCTATTGATCTAGGGTTTGAGTGAGGCCTCTTGTTCTTGATTCTAGTTACCTCTTGTAAACTCTCCAATCTTTACTATAAAAGAAATTCGACTCTTGTGTGGATATAGGTAACATTTACCGAACCACCTTAAATCTTTGTGTCTCTTTGCATTTACTTTTATATTTATTGTTTGCTATGAATTGTGATGATCAATTAGTGATTTTGTTTTGTTGAGTTGGTTGTGATAACTACCAAAGTCTTGGGTGAGTGACTTCCTTGGTGTGATCTCCAAGTTGAAGTCATTTGGGATTGAAAGTAACTAGGTTGAGGTGTGACTTCCTAGTGAAATCTTCCAACACCCCTATATAGCTAAAAAACAGTAGAAACCCAACAAGGTAAAAGAAAAAAAAAAACACAAACACAAGTGTGAGGGAGTAATATTCATATCTAATTAAGATCAGGCGCGCGTCCAGCATAAGCAGAAATATCCTACCGACCTCATGTCCTCGTCCTCCGAGTTCGCTTCATAAGCAACTCGCCTTATGTAGGTAGTCCACTTCAGCTCATGCTACAAGCAACGACATCATCATCCGATCTAAGATGTTCGTCCTACTAACTCACTCCAGAAGGATGCAGATCGCACGGACGAACTCACGCAGAATGTTCTATCTCATGACATCACCTATCTTCTAGAAGCAATCATTGCTAAAGCCATACTTACACATTCCATTACCGCAAAATATGAACCACTGTAACCGCTCCTCATCATTACAGAAGTCCTACCAACACCATTGATACACTCCTTCTTAATCTCAACCATACATCTAGCTTGTCAGTACACGTGTTATGTGGATCCTCATGTTCAACAACTATAAATACCCCCTACATGAACTACGTCAGACCTGATTCAACTCTCCCCCCCCCCCCATAAGTGAGAGCTTGATACGTAGGCAGTTCGCTCATAAATGAACTCGGTCTTTCCCATCTCCAAACCTATTCTCCTCTCTGTCACATTTGTAAGGTAGAACTAAACCACACCTTTACATTGGCACCGCATGTGGTCTCTATTTCTTGAGAAACCATTTTACAATAAACAAAAATCCTCAAGCCCATGAAGCATGGCAAGCCTCGAAGCTTAAATCCAGGGTTTAGCAAGTCAACTAGGTACAATGAACGAGCACATCACCTTGCTCAGGCAGGAGAATGTTACACTACGAGCACAAGTGGACGCGCAAAATCCACCTGGTGCCATAGCAGAGGATGGTATCAACGAAGTTAATCAGCAGATCAACGAGTTGTCACAAAGAATTGATCAAAATGCAGTCAAGAAGGATGCCACTCAAATCATTCAGAAGATGCTAAAGACGTATCGGGCGTCCCCTTTCACTGCTGAGGTGCTCAGTAAACCTTCCCCTCTGGATTTCGTCCAACCAAACTTTGCAATGTAAGATGGAAGCACATGTCCCGGTCAACACGTGGCTCGTTACATTCAGAGCCTCGCACTCTATAGTGCCCAGGAGTTTGATAATCTCCATTGCCATCTGTTTCCTGCCAGCCTGAAAGATGGCGCTCTCGATTAGTTCTTTTCACTCGAGCCAGACTCGATAAAGAACTTCGAGAATCTCACCGATCTATTCGCTAGCCAGTACATCCACAACAGGCGTAAAAAAGCAGATCTAGATTCACTTTTCCAGCTCTCACTAGACAAAGATGAAACCATCCGCGCCTTCTTAGGTCGGTTCAAAACCGAACTACTTTGCATGGAGAGCGGCCTCAAGGAGTCATTTGCCACATTAGCATTCACCAACGCCGTGTGTACATAACATAGTGCTCTCCAGATCGCTCTTGAAAGAACATCTAGAAACTTTATCTGAGTTGTATGCTCGAGTAGACAAGTACATCAAATTGCAAGAAAGCCTGAAACGTCAAGGCTTAATATAAGATCAAGAAGTGCCAGCGATCTCTGATGATGCCCCACCTACAAAAAAACGACCCAGACAACAAGGACAGAAGTCTGGAAATAGAAAACCCAACAGCTGCGAGTTCGCTGTACTCACCCGATCTCCCAGTTACATACTTGAGAAGATCAAGAAAGCTGCATACTACCGACTTGAGGTGCGGCAGCCAGAGGATCGACTAGGCAAGCCCTATTGTGCCTTCCATCAAGCAAAATGTCATGATACTAATGAGTACTGGGGGCTCAAGCACTACTTCCAAGACGTCTCGTCGAGTCGGGTCATATCAAGCATTATACCAATATCGCTGATGGCGACCTGCGCCATAAGCTCATGGCTCGCAAAGAGCGCATCAGATCTTCAGCTTGCCACAATAGTCAAGCTCACTCCCGTAGCAGAGGACGTCCCAGCGACCGTTCCCGTCATGACCGTCGTCAACACTCATCTGACAGAGATAATGACAGGATGATCAACATGATCATGTTCCAGGATGATTCTGTTACATCCACTAGAGGAAAGAGGAGACGCATAGGCGCTCTTTAGGAAGTATATCACTTCTCTTCTCAGGCAGCACCTACTCCACGCAGTTCAGGTCGCAGTTCAGGCAACATAACTTTTACGGAGGTCGACCTCAACAAGGTTTGCCTCCCCCATAATGATGCCCTAGTTGTCCACGTCAAAATCAGCGACTGGACAGTCAAACGTATCCTGGTAGACCCAGGTAGTTTATGTGACATCTTGTTTTATCATACCATCAAAGAGATAAACCTGCCCAGATCGGTCTTCATAGATACAATAGCCCCTCTCTATGGATTCAATGGCTCTGGAGCCGACCCAATTGGTGACATCATACTCCCTATCTATGTTGGATCTAGGGAGGACAAAGTCAGCATCAACATGAGACATCCACTCGTCTTACAATGCCATCATAGGACGTCGCTGGATCCATCAAATGCAAGCTATACCATAAAAACTCCATCAGGTACTTCGCTTTCCCGGTCCCAGAGGTATGATGGAGCTTCGTAGCAACCAGCTAGAGGCTTACCACTGCAATCAGATCCTCTCAGCGAACAAATCCGCTGGGCCTTCTATCCGAACCAAGAGCGAGCCCACCAGCTACACGATGGCCAAAGATTTAATTGCTGAGGTCAAATCCAAAACGCCAAAGGAGAACGTTGGGGGCTTTATCAAAAAAGTCAATCCACCTGTCAGGACCCCAGAGGTCGCCCCAGCCCCTGTTAATCCACCAGTCAAGACCCCAGAGGTCTCCCCAGTCCCTGTTAATCCACCGGTCAGGATCTTATAGGTCGCACCAGCCCCTGTTGTCATGACCACAGAGGTCGCATCAGCCCCTATTGTCGTAACCACAGAGGTCGCCCCAGCTCCTGTGGCCAAGACCTCCATTCCTCAGATCGACAAAGCATCACCCGCGACCAACTCCATAGAGGTCGCCTCAGCTTCAAAAGCAGTAGTTCAGACTGAAGAAAAGGAGCAAGTGAACCTAGGAACCAAAGACGATCCCAAGTTTGTCTATGTGGGGGCTAACCTTGACCCTACTCTCAAGGCACAACTTGTAAACTTTTTGTCATTGAATAAAGATGTCTTCGCTTGGTCGTACATCGATGTACCTAGTACAGATCCTAGTATTGCACGTCATAATTTAAATGTCAACCCCAATGCAAGGCCAGTCCGTCAGCGAACTAGGAAACTATCCCTAAGATTTCAAAAAGCAATTAATGATGAGGTCGATAAACTCAAAAAAGTAGGCTTCATCAGAAAGGTAAACTACCCAGAATGGATAGCTAACATAGTAGCAGCCCCAAAAAAAATGGTACAGTTCGCCTTTGCGTAGACTTCACCAATCTCAACCAAGAAACTCCTAAGGATAGTTTCCCCTTGCCAAGAATCGACTGACTCGTGGACCAGACCTGTGGCCAAGAACTCCTGTCATTTATGGATGCATATAGCGGCTACAACCAGATCCCACTCGTATAAGAAGACCAAGAGAAAACCTCATTCATCACAGAGCAAGGGATCTACTGCTACAACGTCCTCCCGTTCGGCCTCAAGAACGCTGGAACGACCTACCAACGGCTCGTTACTGACATGTTTCAGGATATGTTAGGGGACACCATGGAAGTCTATATAGACAACATGGTGGTTAAGAGCAAGAAAGCGGTTGATCACCTCACTCACCTCAAGCAAGCGTTCTCTAGGTTACGCCGAACTCAGATGAAGCTGAATCCCGAAAAATGCCTTTTTGGAGCATCCTCCGAGAAATTTCTTGGGTATCAAGTATCACAACGAGGAATTGAAGCCAATCCATACCATATCCGAGCGTTCTTGGAAATGCCCGATCCAAAGACAAAAAAACAAATACAGAAACTGTCAGGAATGGTGGCAGCTCTCAACCGATTCATATCAAGGGCGTCAGACAAATGCTGACCTTTCCTACAGCTTCTAAAAAAAGGGAACAATTCTCATGGAGCGAGCAATTCCAACAAGCATTCTCTACGCTAAAAGAGTACCTGAAAACACCACCTGTCTTGGCAAAACCAACAAATGGTGAAACATTGGGACTCTACCTCGCGGTCTCTGACTTTGCTATCAGTTCGGTCCTCTTCAAAGAGGACCAAGGATCAGAAAAGCCGATCTACTTCAGAAGCAAGACGCTAACACCAGCTGAAAAGAACTACTCTTATATTGAAAAAGCAATACTCGCATTACTATACTCTGCCAGGAAGTTCAGGCCTTATTTTTAAGCACATCCACTCAAAGTACTTACTGACCTCCCACTGAAGAAGATCCTTTTTAAAGACAACAAGACAACTTGCATGGCGGTCTGGGCAGAGGAACTCGGGGAACATTACAACGAGTTCGTCACACGAACTTCTCAGAAAGGACAGGTCGTTGCCGACTTCCTAGTAGACTTTCCTATCGACGACATGAACTGGGAGCCAGAAATAGAGATCACATCCACCAAACAGCCAGACAAGTCAGCCTGGTCACTCTTTGTAGATGGTTCTAGCAATCCTGGAGGGAGCGGGATCAGAGTCGTCCTAGTGTCACCAGATGACACTATGGTTGAGAAATCAGTTCGCATCAATTTCGCGACCTCTAACAATAAGGCGAAGTACGAAGCTCTAATTATAGAACTTAGAATGGCACCACAGCTCGGTGTCCAGGAGCTACAAGTCTTTAGTGACTCGCAACTGGTTGTTCGCCAGATTGTTAAAGAGTACACTACCCATGAAGGTAACCTTTCTAAATACCTTCAAGTTGTTAATCAGTTACTTCATTCTTTTAAGAAAGCCACCATACACCACTTCTTGCGTGACGAGAATCGCCACGTGGACAGTTTAGCCTATCTGGCTACTTAAACACTGAATTAGACAATTACTCATAGAAGTAACAGACCGACCTGCTTATCAAGATGAGCATGTCCTGGCAATCAACGACTTATGCCTGCTTATCAAGATGAGCATGTCTTGGCAATCAACAACTTATGCCCACTCTTTGATAGTCAGATGAGTCAAACCTGGATGCAACCCATCATATAATACATCCAACACG
Source organism: Coptis chinensis (assembly GCF_015680905.1). NCBI lineage: Eukaryota > Viridiplantae > Streptophyta > Magnoliopsida > Ranunculales > Ranunculaceae > Coptis > Coptis chinensis. The sequence continues at coordinate 75,502,077 of NC_141463.1, read as the reverse complement.
GCACAACCCCAGAAGACCATACCAAAGCCAGACAAGTTCAATACCAGGCACGTCGCTACTGCCTAGTAAACAACAAACTATTCAGAAAGTCTGCGGGTGGACCTCACTTGAGGTGCATTATCCCAGAACAAGGTCAGTTGAGTTTTGCAGAAATCCATGAGGGAGAATGCGGGAACCATGCTGGAGGTCGCTCTTTGGCTCACAAAGCGATCTCCCAAGGTTACTTTTGGCCACGAATGCAGATCAATGCCAAGAAGTACGTACTAAAATGCATCAAATGCCAAATATTCGGCCACAATATCATCCAGCAGCTAGCTTGCGAGTTAATCAACATCACCAGCCCTTGGCCATTTCACATGTGGGGCATGGATATCGTGAGACCATTCATCCCACATAAAAGCACCGGATTTTGATTCGTCTTTGCTGACACTGATTACTTCACTAAGTGGGTAGAAGCGGTCCCCCTAGCTCAAGTCAAAGAGTCACATGTCAGAAACTTCATCTGGACACACATCATCACCAGATTTGGCTTGCCACACACACTGGTGATGGACAATAGTTCCCAGTTGTTTCGACCAAATATGATCAAAACACTAAGTGTTGATGAAAGAGACGAAGAACGTAGAAAAGTAATTAGAAAAATGATGGTGATCGGGAGAATGATGAGATCAGACTTTGCGGTTGCCTACGTACCCAAATTATCAATGGGATCAAGTCTCAAGAACGTAGTTCTGAATGAAAAATAGTTTGATATTTATATAGGTAGAGTAGAGAGTCCTTGTAGCTTAAGTAATTGTGATAGACTATAACTTTCAACTGATAATTATCTCTTTGATAAGAAATAAATCTGACATAAATCAATGTACATTAGTGGCAAGCCATATGGCTAAGGTTGACCTTAGACACATGAGTTAATGGGCAGATATTGATCCATGGTATTGCGAATTGGGCTTTAGCCCCGCCGGTTAAACGAATAAAGTGGAGACTCCTACCAATGGACGTTTTAATGTAGGTGGGGTTGAACACGCCCTTTTTGGCATGCGAACAAAGTTCATATGGCAAAGAAAAAAGAAAAATGAACGGAATGTATAATAAAGTGTCGTGCGAAAGGAAATGATAGGAAAATTAACTGTCGAGAAGAAAAAAAAATCGTGAATTATCGGGAACGAAAAAATGTCAAACTAACGTATACGAAACGCAATGTAATTAAATAAAAGATGGTCGAAAATGCATAGAAAAAAATAAAATATCCACAGAAATAAAATTGCAAAAGAAATTGATTGCCGAAAACTGTACCGAACGCATCACGTAAAAATACGAAATTTGAATTCGACGACGCGTGCCAGCGGAATAGCGATACTTGGATTATATCGTTAAAAATTAAATGTAGGGGCAGTTTAATAATAATAGTAATAAAAAGAAGTTAAATACTAATTGGACTCAAAGTGTGCGGATGAGATAAGAATGTGGAGGAGATAAGAATTGAGATTAGAGATGGAGTTGGATTTAGAAAAGAATCCTATCGGAACTGAAAAACAGCTCGACCTTATATAAGCGGTGTGCCCGCATATCCCAATCCAGGAAATAACAGTCATTCTCATCAAACAAAACGTGGTCACAACCTGACGAGAGTTCTGCGTGGAAGCTCAGCAACCAACACGACCTTACTCCAACCCTTAGCCGTGTACACCGACCCAAAATCCCCCTCGCCAAGTTTAAGTGAGACAGAGAAAGGAGTCGTGGTTTTAAAAACAAGTGATTCGTCTGCTGCAGTATCACCAACACTGCTGCTGTATAACGCTTTGATTCTTCGTCGCGTCGACCAACAGGTACGTCTCTCTTCATTAACCTTTGTTTATATATAAACTTGTGACAGGCCATCGGTACGTGCTCTCGCCATGAAGCGTCGTGTTCATGCGCTGTACGTGCTGTTGCATGAAGCTGTGTGCATGCGATGTATGTGCTGTCTCCATGAAACGTTGTGTGTATGAGGTACTCACGTGATAATGATATCAGATTTGTAAAAGATCAAAAATCTCATGTCGCTGCTGAATAGCTTGTTTCGGATCCCATGATTGTTCTGTGAAGGCGATACTGATGATGGCGCTCAAATTCGAAAGTGAAATTAAAGAACATGATATGGTGAAGTGCAAGGAAAAGAAAGGCACCGTACCCACACTTATTTAGTTTGGCCCTGTGCAACCGGAATGCAAATATCAAACATGATATGATGTAACGCCTATAAAGTAAGGGCACCGTACCTGTGTTGCACCGATATGGCCCAGTGAACCCGGTTTTTTAGCTTTCTGACCCGATTTTTTATTTATTTTTTAATTTTTTAATTTATTATTTTTTTTTTTTCCAGGTAGAAACGATCGTACTATACGGGCGAAATATAATCGAGAAGAAGAAAATGCGTTGACAATCGTAGACTTGGTAAGGTGGAAAGAAGGTGACAGATATAACGAATACACGAGGCCACGACATAATCTAGCTCAGGATCGAGCAGCTTCAAATTGGATCGGCTAGGATATTAAACTTAAATTATTGAGTTTCGATAAAACTTAAATTTGGCCTGTCGAAGAAGACGAAGAAACGGAGAAAAGTCCGGAGAATATGACAAAGCAGTGTGAGAAACAGATATGTTAGTATTTTTTATCAGTTATCGTAAAATTTTGGTTAAGTCTAAAAAACTGACGAAAAGTTTATTCTTGTCGTCGCAGGTAGAAACGACGGCATTACGGGCAAAAAATATCGAGGAAAAAGTCGACAAAGAAAAGATTTCGAGCGGAAAGATCTCAATGCCTTATAAAAAAGAAAGAAGCTGGAGAAAATTTTCGCTCAGAAAATTTGACATTTGACGAATCTGCGGTTTTCGCCACACGTAAAAACGGTGGTTTTACAAGTCAAATATATTTACAAATAGTCAACGTAGAAAAGTTTCGTGCAGAAAGGTGTCAGTTAATGCCGTTGAAGAATTAAAGAAGCTGACAGAAGTTTCGTCGAGAAAGATCAGCTCAATGCCTTAGAAAAATAATGAAGTTCGGAAAAATTTAACCGAAAAGCTAAGCCGAATGCAGATTTCAAGAAGAAAACGAAGATTGAATCAAGCGACCGTAAGAAAATTGTACGAGTTGTATAAGTGAAAATCGATAAGGAACCATTAGATTTTCCCAAACCAATGATTATGTGATTGCGTGAATGTAATACCATAGAGCTAAAAATTCTTTTAATAAAACAAAGTATGTGTTGGCTATTGAATATCATTATGATGTTAGATAACATACCCATGGAAAACCGACAATGTTGTTGAATTATATAGATGACCACGAAATAGAATGAAACGCCCCAATGCTAACTTTAAGCTTGCAAAATTAGATTGAGCTTAAAAATGTCTCCGTCTTAATCGATTTAAACGAAACGGGCACTTCATCGATGTTGACATAAGCGAAAGTAACCGACTAAAGCGGCGTAAAATCGTTCAATTTAGGCGGACGAAATTAAATGTGGTAAGTTCGTCGATTTTGTCGAGCGATAATACTGACTAAGCGAAATGCGTAAAAGCGTTCATCTTAGACCGAAAAATTAAACGTGGTAATTTCAAATCCGGATTTTGTCGTATAGCGATAATAACGACTAAAGCCGGCGTAAAGCGTTCAACTTAGGACCGACGAAATTAAACGTGGTAATTTTGTCGATTTTGTCGTAGCGATAATAACTAATAAAAAAAGCGTTCATCTTAGGACCGACGAAAATTAAACGTGGTAATTTCGCCGATTTTGTGGTAGCGATAGTAACGACTAAGCGAGCGTAAAAGCGTTCAACTTAGACTGACGAAGCTAAACGTGGTAACTTCGTCAGATTTTATCGTAGCGATAGTAACGACTAAGCGAGCGTAAAAGCGTTCAAACTTAGACTGACGAAGCTAAACGCGGTAAATTCGTCAGATTTTGTTGTAGCGATAGTAACGACTAAGCGAGCGTAAAAGCGTTCAAACTTAATTAAACGCGGTAACTTCGTCAGATTTTGTTGTAGCGATAGTAACGAACTAAGCGAGCGTAAAAGCGTTCAAACTTAGATTGACGAAGCTAAACGCGGTAACTTCGTCAGATTTTGTTGTAGCGATAATACGACTAAGCGAGCGTAAAAACGTTCAAACTTAGGATCGACGGTTAAACGCGGTAACCGTCGCCGATTTTGTTGTAGCGATAGTAACGACTAAGCGGCGTAAAAGCGTTCATCTTAGACCGACGAAATTAAACGCGGGTAATTTCGTCCGATTTTATCGTGAACATAGTAACGACTAAGCGAAATAAAAGCGTTCAAACTTAGATCGACGGCTAAACGCGGTAACTTCGTCAGATTTTGTTGTAGCGATAGTAACGACTAAGCGAGCGTAAAAGCGTTCAAACTTAGACTGACGAAGCTAAACGCGGTAACTTCGTCAGATTTTGTTGTAGCGATAGTAACGACTAAGCGAGCGTAAAAGCGTTCAACTTAGACTGACGAAATTAAACGTGGTAATTTCGCCAGATTTTGTTGTAGCGATAGTAACGAACTAAGCAAGCGTAAAAGCGTTCAAACTTAGATTGACGAAGCTAAACGCGGTAACTTCGTCAGATTTTGTCGTAGCGATAGTAACGACTAAGTGAGCGTAAAAGCGTTCAACTTAGACTGACGAAATTAAACGCGGTAATTTCACCAGATTTTGTTGTAGCGATTATAAGGTTCGCTAAAACCAAAATCATACCATTGGAACTAAAGTGAAATAACTGCTTCTTTATTGATTACCGAGTTTTAAAAAATGCAAAGATAACAACAGAAAATACATGCCTGAACTGGAAACAAACTAAATATTGTATTATTTTATTTCTCCAGGATAACAAAAAAACACAACTAAAATCTACTTATAGAACTTGCGCAGATGAAACGCATTCCACGGCTTATCGAGAACATTCCCATCTAAATCTCGGAGAAAATAAGATCCTTTTGGTGGCGAGGCTCTATGATGTATGGACTGTCGATTTTTCTCAAATTTACGGAATCTATCAATCTCGCTTCTTCGACAGAGTACCCGATCATCTTTCTCAAATACTTTAAGTCGAACTTTCTTATCATATTTTCGTTTCATATCGCCTTTGATAATCGAATTAACCGTTGAAGACCAACATCTCTTGTCTCATCTATCAAGGCTTTGGCTTGAGCAAGTGTGATCATTCGACTCAAATTCCACATTAGAAGTTAAATTGTGGTTGGTGTCATCAACTCTGTAGGCAAGACCGCTTCGCATCGTAAGCAAGATTAAACGGAGAAAATCCAAATTGAATGCTTAGGTGTGGTTCGATAAGCCCACATAACCGCTGCGGGAAGTTCCTTAACCCAATTTCCTTTGGCCTGTTGGAAGTCGCCGCAGGCATTGCAAGAATGGATTTGTTAGTAGCTTCAAATTGTCCATTAGCTTGAGGATGGTATGGTGCCGAGAAATTGTGATTAATCTTCAAGTCAGAACAAAATTGTCGAATTTCTTCAGCATCAAATTGTTTGCCATTGTCGGAAGTCAATGATGTTGGAATACCGAAACGACAAACAATGTCTCGCCATAAGAATTTTTTAACATCTGAAGCATGGATCTGGGCTAAGGGCATAGCTTCAGCCCACTTGGTAAAATAATCAGTTGCGACGAGTAAGAAACGAACACTGCCAGGAGCTTTTGAAAGAGGACCGACGATGTCAAGACCCCACTTTGCAAACGGCCAAGGGCTCAAGATTGGATGAAGTTCCGTTGCTGGAAGATTTCCCATATTAGCATATTTCTGACAAGGAACACACTTCTCAGACAAACGCTTAGCATCCTTTTGCATGTACGGCCACCAGTATCCTTGTGTCATTGTTCTATGAGCGAGACTTAAGCCGGAGTGGTTCCCACATAGGCTGAATGAATTTCCGCCAGATCGAGCAAACCTTCACTCTGAGACAACAACAAAGCATAGGGTTAAGACTTGTGCCTTTGCGATAAAGTTGCAAATGCACCGTTTTGAAGTCGATATGAGACAATATTTCCAAGCATCGCGTTTTACGATCACCCACTTTATGATGGGGAGGCAAGATGTGATCATGTAAATATGTGATATAAGGAAAACGCCAATCATCTTCGTCACAAGATGTAAGTGGAAAAACTTAGCTCTATATCGGGAACCTCGAGCATTGTCGCTTCATGATCGCCGCCGGTATGGACCGAGACAATATCATTAATGAGGATCATTGTGGTCATCCGATAGCATAAGTTATGGATCAAGCGTTTTCTGCAATGATAGCTTGCTTATCAAGATCACGCTTTGCGCCCGAAGTCCCGGAGATATCAAATTGGCATGACGTGATTCCTCGAAAATGTCTTGATGAAAAACAACTTTGAGTGATGTACATATCGCGCACATCCTTGATGGATAGATAGATGCTCGGTTCCTTTTGAAATTCAATGGTAATCTGGCGAGGCTTATCCGACTTAACTGCCGCGGATAAATATCGCGAGAGAATCCGCGATGTCGCGACGCCATGACGCTGGCCGCATTAATCTTGATAGAACCAAAATTTCGAAAGCAATCCGATGAATTAAGTCCACATAAGCCGCCATTCTATCGTCACGAAGCGCATATACGATCCACCGAACCGGCTAGCGACTAACTTAGAATCTGTGAATAATTGTAGCTTAGTCGCCCCAAAGAAGAGCGATCTGCAAGCCCGAATGATGACTCTCGACTCGGCCTCATTATTTGAAGCGTCAAAACCCAAACGACCGACTTCTCAATTTTTCTCCATTCGGTTGCAAGATTACACACCCAATACCGGAGCCTTATTATTATGTGAACCATCAGTGTAAACAATCCAACAATCAGCAGATACATCTGATAAGTTTGGCAAATCATCGTCCCTGAGAGGTAATGGCGTGTTGTCGACGACATTCTCTTCGTCTAGTAATGCGTCAGACATAAGAATATCCTCAATTGGAAAATCAGCCATTAGCGAAGCCAAAGCTTGTCCTTTCTCAGCTGTGCGAGTTTCAAACACAATGCTATAAGCGCTAAGGTAACTTTCCCATTCTGCGAGGCGACTTGATTCCTGAGCATTGCGAAAAAGCTTTCGCAGTGGATATTCCGTATAAACTTTGACGACTCGTCCCTGGAAATAAGGTTTAAGACGTCGGGCAGCATGAACCAAAGCCAATGCAATTTTCTCCACTCGAGAATATCTTGTTTCAGCAGTTGTAAAGTCTTGCTAACAAAGAATATAGGCGCCCATCGCCACCGTTGACAAATAAGACGGCACTTACGGCATGATCGATTGGCGGCTAAATACTGAACCTATAGGCTGCCCGTTCTTTGGACTAGCAAGAACTGGAGGTTGGACTAAGTATGCTTTCAAATGACGAAATGCAAGTTCACAAATCCTCCGTCCAAATTGTGCGTCTTTCAATGTTTGGAAAAAGGGCGGCATCGATCGTAATACCGAGAGATAAAGCGATTTAGGGCAGCCAAAGTCCCGTAAGTCGTTGAATTTCTTTCTTTGACGCGTCGGAGAAGGCATTTCAAGGACAGACTCGAATCGATCCGATTTGCTTCATTCAGCGTCTAGTCATCATGTATCCTAAGAATTTACCGGATGATAAACCGAAAGAACACTTAGCCGGATTCAAACGCGATGTTGACATTGGATAGTCTCGTCCGAAAATAGCTTGCAAATCAAGTAAGATGATCGTGCTTCGTAGATTTGACAACCATGTCGCCGATGTATGCTTCCGAATTGTTTTCCAAGTAGGTCAAAAAATAGTGTTGACTAGCTTTTGATATGTGGCTCCGGCATTTTTTCGGATCGAAAGGCATTACCGGTAACGATAAATGCCTTGGTGCGTAATGAATGCAGTGAACTCTTGGTCCTCAATGAATAACGGAATCGATGATAACCGAATAAGCATCCAAAAAGACAAACGCCGAAACCCGGATGTTGCATCGACCATTTCAGGATATACGAGGTAATGGATACGGATGAACCGGACAAGCCTTATTGAGATTTGTGAAATCGATACAAACACGTAATTTGTCGTTCTTTTTAGGCACTCGCGACAACATTTGACATCCATGTTGGATAAGTCACGCCTTATAAAGTTAACGGACAAAGAGACGGTTGATTTCGCTCTTTCACTTTCATCTTTCTATCGGGGCCATCCTTCAGGGGCTTTTGTCGAACTGGTTTTGCATTAGGATCAATGTCGAGTTTATGACAAGCCACCGAAGGATCTATACCAGGCATTTGCTCTATTCGCCAAGCAAACACATGATTATTCTTCCGCAATAACAAAATAAGCTCTTGTCTCTCCTCTTCTGGAAGTTCGGCTGAAATAAAAGTAGTCTCTTTAGGGAGTTGGCCAATTTGAACTTCTAAAAGTGGATCGACTGTCGGGGGTCCTTCAACATTTCTATTGGCAGAGTAAAATGAAGGTCCCGGATGCTGTAATTGCTATTTGACGGCGTTAGAACTCAGAATAGTTCGTCCAACAACTTCGGACTTCTTGTAATCATCGAGAACATTGTCGTGGCAAATTAGAGATGCTAGTTGATCGCTGCGCACCTTACAGACTTTTTTATTGAATAGGAACTTGATGGCTTGATGATATGTTGAGACGACAGCTTCCATATAATGAATCCAATCTCGACCAAGGATGACATTGTAAGGGGATTTACAATCCATCAATAAGAAATCAATATTGACTTCCTTCTGCATAAGAGTGACCGGGAGAGACACCTTTCCAACGCAATGAGTAGCGGTACCATCAAAACCAACGATAGGCGCATTTTCAGGGGTGACCAAGTTATCAATAAAAGGAATACTGCGATAACACCCAGAAAACATGACGCTAGCTGAACTACCAGTGTCGATCATTATACGTTGTACACGCGATACGGTGATATCTGCAGCTTATCACGACAAAGATCATAAATGAGGAACATGCACGCCCATTAGATCTTGGTCGATGAAACATAATGGTTCATCTTCAATAGTCTCCGCGCGAAAACCTTCCACGAAAATTGATCCCGTTAACCATTACAAATTAGACGGATATTTGACTTTAGAACGACGAAAGCAGTTTTCGGTAGTATTGGACAATGAATCAATGATGGCATGTCCAACCTTAATGACATTGTGATCAGTGATAGTTAAAGCTTGAGTTGTTACTTTCTTCTGCACATATTGATCAAGTTTCCCATTCTGCACAAGCTTTTCAATTCTTCCCCGCAAAGACCGACAATTCTCCGTCTCATGACCATAATCATTATGAAATTTGCACCATAACGATTTATCGCGAGTTGTTTTAGTGTCGTCGCGCAAGGGAAATGACGGAGTGAGCAGACTCTTATCCTTGATTTTGTCGTAAACTACCGCATATTTGGTATTAAGCGGAGTTAATTCAAAATCAGTAAAAGGCTTTCCAGTCCTGCTCGTGGAGTCTTCTTTCTTATACGGAGGCTTCTGACTGGGTTGCTGTTGATCAAAAGTCGGATTCTTCTGTTTATTTCGCTGATCATTGAAATCCTTTCCTTTATTATCTTTGTCACGAAGTTCGAAAGCAGCCGTACCGTCGCCTTTCAACATTGATAAATTGTTGAACTTCGCCGGTATAACGCGCGTCGGGAAGATGGAATATCTCGAACAAGAGAGTTGTATAACCCATCTTTATCAAACAAGATAGCTTCTTTAAAAGCGTAAACCACCATTAGATCGGATTGCTCAGAAATCTCAGCGCAACTTTAGCGGAAGCGCTAAAACTTACGGAGAGTTTCCTCACGTTGTTGCTTGATGTTGAAAAGAACTTCGGACTCCATTTGGGCGTTTGAGATTATGATGAAAACGCCTTGAAAACTTTTTCGGTTAAGTCCTTGAATCGACGAATAGAAGCTGGAGGTAATTCGCTAAACCATACCAACGCTTCCCCTTTTAATGTAGAAGGGAAAAGTTTGCATTTTAAAGCATCATCACCTCCCGATAAAACCAGTTTGTTTGTGAAATTAATCACATGAAGCATAGGGCAACCCTCGACATCATCATATTGATCAAACTCGGTTTGTTTGAAGTCTTTGTTATGAGTAGCCCTTTGACGGGCGAGAAAAATTTGTCCAAAATACCATATTCAACCGCCAAATTTTCTAGTGTCGATTCAAAAGGATCACGGCCCGTAAGAAGAGCTTTTAATCATTTCTCGACACGTTGAGGAGTCATCGATCCATTATCTGTTGGATCGTGATCATAGTCACGATGACGCCTATGGGGAGCGAAGCGAGCGACAAGAAAACGGCGAAGATTCATCGTTTCCGTGTCGAGATGATTGTGGATGGTACGTTGGGCTTTCAAGATGCGATAATGTTCGAATGATAAGAACGCGTTCTGTTGAAGTGTTTCACCATATTGTTGGTTTCGATCATGAGTCGCGATCATTATTACGTTAAGCCATTCGAATTCCTCGGGACTTGCCGAAAATTTGTAGGATCGTGGGGTGCGATCGGACGATTATTAGCGATTACCTTGCCTACCGAGAACGTGACCAAGTGGGTGGAGATTTCTCGCGAGGTCGTGGAATTCGTCGCCCATTACTCTTAACTTCGTTGATGGCTGTTGCGAATATCGCGAATCTTATCATCACCACTTAAACGATCCCACACACTATTATGTCGTTGGCGTGTGTGGACGTTGTGGTGTGACAGATACAACATCATCTACGAGTGGAGCGTCGTTTAAGATGACGCTGTAGTAATTATTCTCGTTTTGCGGACGTCTTTAACTTTTGAAGAAGTGCTTCTCGAGACATATGACTTACATTATCCGCGATCGATCTTGGAGAATCGTCGAGGCAATAACCTCACGCCGAATAATTTGGCTTTGGTGGAACGACAAGATTAGAAGGTATTATCTTCGTCCTAAAGTTGTCCTTGACCATCATGTTCGTGATGATCGCCGGTAATCACATCGGGACCTTGAGCTCTTCGGTATCGTCCATAACTTTTCGCGAGAACGGACCGAGGGTGTAGTATAAGAACCACGACGGCGCCAATTATGTTTTCCAAATATGATCAAAACACTAAGTGTTGATGAAAGAGGCGAAGAACGTAGAAAAGTAATTAGAAAAATGATGGTGATCGGGAGAATGATGAGACTGTACCTTGCGGTTGCCTACGTACTCCCGATCACCATCATTTTTCTAATTACTTTTCTACGTTCTTCGTCTCTTTCATCAACACTTACTGTTTTGATCATATTTGGTCGAAACACCAGTTCAAGGGAAAAACAGTCAAGGAGTTTCTAGCTAAATGGAAGATCGTTCATGCATTCTCCACTCCCCAGTACGCCCAAAGCAATGGCCAAGCAGAGGCCAGCAACAAAGCAATCTTGGAAAATTTGAAGAAAAAGATTGAAAAGAACAAGAGCCAATGGCCAAATCAGTTAGAGAACATTCTGTGGGCTCACAGAACTACAACTTGTTCTAGCACAGGCGAGTCACCGTTCTCACTATAGCACAGAGGTCGTCATTCCTACAGAGCTGACAGTTACCACGACCCAGTCAGAGCTCGTCGAATCTAGGCAGAATGACTCCATTCTAGCTCGAGAGGTCGACTTACTAGAAGAACGCCGCGATATAGCAGCCATCAGAGTGACAGCTTATCATCAGACTCTAAAGAAGTCATACAATAAGCGAGTCAATCCTCGATTTTTTCAACCTGGCGACCTAGTTTTGAAAAAGACTCAAGATGACTCTAAACTAGCACCAATATGGGAGGGTCCGTATATAGTGGAATGAGTCGTCGGCAATGGAGCGTACTAGATCAAGACCCAAGATGGGAAAGCATTACCACGTCCTTGGAACACTTATTTGTTAAAGAGATTTTATCAATAAAAGTGTAATGTATTAGAACCCATATTTTTGTTTCCTACAAATCTATGTATACTTTACTTAGGATTATTATTACAACCTACTCCGTTCAAGTTCACCAACGGACGCGGAACTCGCTCTAAAAGAGCCACCAGCATATGCGAACCACAAAGACTCTCATGAGTTCAAACGTTCCGCAACACACTTTCTTAAGCTAACACGCTCACTTGAGCTCATATGCTTCTTAGCCTCCACAGTTCTTACTAGTTTATAACCTACAACTTTAAGCTCAACTCAGCGAGAACGCTCTCCGCGAGCAACATGCTTTTTTAAGCTAACACACTCACTCGAGCTCATAGGCTTCTTAGCCTCCACAGTTCTTACTAGTTTATAACCTAAAACTCTAGAATCAATTCAGCTAGAATGCTCTCTGCGAGCAACATGTTTCCTTAAGCTAACACGCTCACTCGAGCTCATAGGCTTCTTAGCCTCCACAATTCTTACTAGTTGATAACCTACAAGTCTAGGATCAATTCAGCGAGAACACTCTCTGTGAGCAACATGCTTTCTTAAGCTAACACGCTCACTCGAGCTCATATGCTCCTTAGCCTCTATAGTTCTTACTAGTTGATGATCTACAACTCTAGGCTCAACTTAGAGAGAATGCTCTCCGTGAGCAACACGCTCACTCGAGCTCCAAGGCTTCTTAGCCATTTGTTGTAAAACTATAACCTTAGGCTGCAGCAACGAAATGACAAAACAATATGTACAAACACTTGGACATAAACAAAGTAAGTGCATTCCATAACATCCACAATTCGGACTGCCTGAACAAAATTAGGAAACCAGTTCATAAATCCACCGATCTGCTGGGTCTACCCAGAAATCCAGATCGGTCTGATTACAAGTTTTTTGGAGCTATCGAACTGCCACTCACGTGGAAACCAGTTCGTTCTGTATCTTGGTAACAATAATGAAAGGCGAACTGCCCATGCAAGCCTAGGACACCAGTTCTATTGAAACAGAAAACAAACATAGTACTCAAAATACTTCATAACTTACAACAAAGACGAAGATATCCGACAACCATAGTCAAGCATCAGCAATAACGTGTTTATCATCAGTAGGAGCGGCACTGGTTGAAGGAGCGTTACTCGCATCTTCTGGTACGACAAGAACACGTCTACCCAGAGCCCCACAATCACACTCCTTTTTCAGCTGCAAGTACGTCTCCTCCAGTACTGCATATTCTCCACACACTCGGTCATATACACCTGGCCTTTAGATGCGGCATACGACAATGCTTGGTATACTCGGTCCACTACGGCCGATTGTCACGGCCTAATTTCTAAACAATTACAAAGTCAATATTTAAAACATAAATATCTCAAACATTACTATATTCAATTGTCTAAAACCCAGGCTATAACGGGGGTACAACACATGCCAAAACCTAAAACCCAAATCATAAAAGAATAAACCCAAGAATTTCCACCATCACTTTATTAAGCTATCTTCCGTCCAAACAAAACATCAAACAAACTCTAAGAATAAAAGTCTTCAATATCTTATTCTCATGTCATGCTGAAAATATAAACTACGTTATTACATCCTTCCAAGAAAAATCGGACCTAATAAAAGAACTAACTGACTGCTCTAGGCAAGAATCCAAATCACCCGCCGCGGTTCCACTGCCTTCCACCTATGTTCCCACGAACACACCCACGTTGCCAAAACAAAGCAAACATGGGTCAGCAAAATGGAATTTGCTGGTATGAGTAGACTAACAATATAAATTCATTTCTAGACTTTAATTATCCAACCAACACTTTATATGTACCCATATCTTAATCATTCTCAGCTTGAAAGACAGGTAGTTCCGTCATTTCAACCGGCATAGTTTCTTCTCAAGCAAAACTCTCAATTTATTACTCATTATAATAACTAAGTAATTGAATTAAACTTACCGATATCCACTGCTGTATAAGGGTAGGACCGCGTCCCTGCACAAAATATTATTAAGTCCTACCCTCCTGCAAACGAAAGTTAGAAATTTTATATAACATATGTAGATATCATATAAGTTTTCAAATGTAAGTCTAAGCACCCCGTACAATCAACTTTATTTCTCTTATTAATTAATCGATTACTTTTCTTATACACCCACCCTTTAGTACTTACTCCACGATTTGCACTCCACATATTTGCCAAATCACACATTCCTGTGTGCCTCTCTCCCACCGAATACCACAATATCATAGCCATCTCTGGGCTTTCATACACATATTTCACAGCCTAAGCCATATATCCTAACATAATTTTAATAATAAATGAAATTCACATAGTAGTTAATACACATACACACTTAGGTAAAAACTAGACTTAGCCTAAAGCCCAACACCCTAATAGCCCTAGACTTATCCTACTGGACCTAATCCTAGCAAATAGTCAAAAGTCAAACCTGGTCAAAGGGTTGACTGGTCAACAGCAGTCAACTAGTCAAGGGTCAACAACAGTCAAGCATTCTAAACTTATCTAACCCCAAAAACCTAATAACTAAGGCCCATAGTCTTTAACCTTTCCAAGCCCAACTAAACACTTAAGACCACATGCCATATCTCGGCCCAAGCCCAAGCCCAATAAAAAGAAACGAACAGTACGTTGTCTTCTTTTTCTTCCTCACTTCCCCAGCGCCTCCACCACCACTCACCACCACTACTAAACCACACGGTTTTAATCCCTACCAAAAACCCCATCTACCGATCCCATCAACTCTCGATTTCCTCCCTTATCAAAACTCGCGATATTGCCGCCATTAATGGCTGCTCAGAGCTTCACAACGCTCATACCACGATTCCACCACTACCAATCATTCCCCGGCAACCCACACAACCTATATGGATCATCTCCTTACCACAAAACACTTCCAACCACCAACAAAATCCTATAGACCAATAGTAGCAGTAAAACAAAACCCTTGTAATAGCATATCTATTCGAATCCAATCAAACAATGATTTGGTATTTACTAATACCACATGCTCATCATCATCACAACATAATAATCACGAAAAAAATAAGAATTTGCGTAGATACAATACTTCAAACTTTTTTTTTTATGAACGTCAGCCACCATTGACAGAGTTACAATATGTTCAATAACAATATATCATGTAAGGAAAACAATATAACCGACATGATTAGCAGTAAACGAAAATTTAAAAGAATGTCTTCATACTACTCATCCGTATTGCGTTCCGACTATTCGCTAGCTAACAGAAAAATCTTCCTTTTCTTTTCTTTCAGTAAAACCCTTTTTTATGTATAAAAGTTTTTCTGTGTTTTTCCCTCATAAACTCTACGTGAGAATCCCCTTTTTTAGTTTTTAAAACCTCACTGAAAAACAAGGATGAAACTTATCTATTTACCTAAGGGGATTTTATCCTTAACTGATAGTTATCATATATTTAGTTTAACATATTATCATTATTATTATTATTCTTATTCTTATTATTATTATTATTATAGGAAAATAAAATAAAAAGACGGGGTGTTGTAGCCAGCTTCTCCCGCAGATCGATCATTGAGCTGACCAGAACCGACCTCTCATCTAAAGCGTCCTGATGATTTTTCGTCACAGCCTTCAATTTCTTCTTATCAGCCTCCCATGCAACTCACATGCATATATGCTCACCAGTTCTTCCTTGACCTTGCTCACATCGCTTTCGCCATTGTCAGCACGTTAACACGTTGGACAGTATTCATTAACTTATCGTACCTAGCAAGGAACTACAAATAGAACATCAATGTTATATTCGACAACAAAACAATAAGAAACCATACCATATGAAGAGCCTACCAAACAACATGCCATGTCCATGGTCCCCAGAGTCGTTCCCAAATCTTCACTTCCAAGTTCTTCTTTATCACCATCCAACACAATTCCTTCCAGCAGACAGGTCGCTATGGGTGCTGAGTGGAAGCTACAGTCAGAATGTTTCACCATACGTTTCTTCCCTGTCTTCCCAATATAGAAGAACTCGCTTCCCAGGTCACCAACACGCGTCCCAGAGCTCTCACCAACATCACTTTGTCCCCGACCCAGCACGCCACGGTCCTCCGTGTTTAGGTCGCCACCATCCCTATGACTGGGGGACCTGAACACTATACCTCCAGTTCGCTCGCGCGAACCGGAAGTAAAGCGACCTTCCGCTTTGGACCGTTTGCTGCTCTTCGAGCCAGAAGCAACCGCCTTCCGTTTACCGCGATCACACCGGCGACGTGGCATAAATTCAATATCATCCATCACAAGGGGAGAGGCTTCTCTCGCCCCTCCATCATCATGCGCATCTCCACGTCACTGGTGTGATCGCGGTAACAAGGGACAACCCAACGTTCAGTAAGTTAACAAGAAAGAAGGAACAAACAAGGGAAGATACCAACCTGGAACGATCAAGGAACTTGCACAAGAACCTTAGAGAAGCAGCGTGAAGAAAATGCAGAACAAATGCCCTAAACTTCTTACAACAGTTCTTTTTATGTTCAAATTGCATACCTTCCCAAGGCACATCATAAATACATCGAAACGTAAAACGGCACACCACCTGGCAACTACCATTTTTGGATCTCCAACTGTTCGTATTCTCACACGTGCTAGGGTCCTCTTTCAGCAGAACGCTCCGACATGGCAAACACTCGCATATGCACAAGACGTTCCCCCGACCTCCTAGGTTACTTGGCCTTAATACCTATCACTATATGGACCTACAACACTAGGACCGATTAAAGAGCAAGACGCTTAATCAGGATCACAGGCTAATCATCCTCATCAAATCTTACTAGAGAAAGGCTACAATGCTAAACAGGTACAATAACATCAAGAAGATCGCATTCGCAATATCACAAAAATAAACAAGAAGCAGAAACATGCATTTCATAAAGGTAAAAAAACGAACTGCCTGGCCAAACTTAGGCCCCAGTTTGTCTACTAACCGAGCTGCTGAGTCTACTTAGGAAATCAAACTCGGTTATCCACCATTCATCACTCCATGAACTCCCCAGAACAATCCAGGAAGCCAGGTCATTCAAAGTACAATAAAGAAAACCTACTAATTAAGGCGAACTGCCCAGGTTACCCTAGGAAACCAGCTTTATTGTTTCAAGCCAATGGCCATACAAAAGCAGTTACCTACACAAGAATTTTCTAAACAAGATGTTCAAAACCTTCACTTTGAAGTGGATTTAGCACTTGCGGGGAGACAGGGTCTATGGAGGTCGCCGTAGCCGAGTCAGCAATGGTCATCCCCAAGTCGCCCTCGCTTGAGGCAAATCAGTAGAGACAGCAACAGTAGAGGATGACACTACTTCAAGAGCATTACTAGCATCTTCGAGCGAGTCATTCCCTCGACCACCCAAAGCCCCACGTTCATGCTCCTCTTGCAACTCTTCATATTTTTTTCTCCAGCTCCTGCAAATCAAGGAGCATGTCATCATATGCCTCTTTAGCTTGCAGCGTGACCTTTTTGCACTTCTCAGTGAAGTCGTTCGCCATGGTCAACTTTCTCTTTAGGTTAGCCACTTCATTGTCAGCCACCGTCTTGTCCAGAATCACCGAAGTGAGCTGTGCCTTCAAAGCGTCCAATTCCTTCTTCTCAGACTGCTGCACTTCTCGAAGAGTCGACAATTCATCCTTCAAGGACTCGACCTCAGTCTTCTCCATTTCAGCAATCTAAGCCGCTGTTTTCAGCTTTTGATACCCTGAAATGACCTACACCAGTGAGATCACAACATAGCATCATTACCAAACAGTAATATGAAGCAAAGCAAAGAAAAACCAACCACAACAAAATAAGCACGTACCAAGCATAACGCCTTATCCATTTCCCTCAAGTTCTCTTCCAACTCCTTCAAATCTAAATCTTTCCTGTCATCATCTAGTGTCATCCCCTCCAGTAAACAGGCCGCTACAGGTGCGGACTTGTAGCTATAGTCCGACCTCTTAACAAGTCGTTTCTTGCCAGAAACATCATCTACATACACCAGGTTACGCTCCAGATCATCCCTCCCATTACCAGAGTGACCCTTGCCAGTCTCCCTAGCAGCAGCCTTTCCCTTCACCTTACCAGCAGCGTCCCCAGCAGCCCTGGTCCGCACAACCTTAGTACCCCCATGGCCCAGGACACTAAAATCGACCTCAGACCTTGACCTCGAGCTACGAATTGTCTTCCCACCAGTTCGTCCATCACCGCCAAATCCCGAGCTACCCCCAAGTATGATGTCAACCGCTCTTGCGACCTTGGCAGTCCTCGACTTAGACTCATCACCCTTCCTCTTCAAGAAGCGACTTCGCTCATGCGGAACAATAGAGATGTCATCCAGATCATAGGGTGCGCTCTCATGCCCCCTCCCACCTCCAGTTCTAGAACTCCCAGTGCCACCTGCAGGTCGCACATGCCCAGGACGGTTCCTTCCCCTATCTTCCCTGGTCTTAATGTTGTTGTTCTCCCTCTCCATGCTGGAATTAGTAGATAGTTCACGATTAACTTGGCCCCGATCCCTTTTCTTTTGCCTCCTTCTTTTCACCCTGATTTGATGACCTCCCCTTTCAACGAAGTAGTTTGCTACTTTAGGCAATATCTCCCTTTTCTTAGCTCGAGTTAGCTTAGCAAACCTTTCTATCACCCCACGCTCAGTTCGCCATTTAACCGCCGCCTCTGCAAAAACAAAAAAGATACATATCATGTACCAGATCAACAATCAAAACATCAAGACAAAACACCAACACCCACCAGAAAAGTTGCAAACCCTAGTGTGTACGCCAAATCCCCTGGCACAGAAGTTCTCAACTAATAGCAACGGCCTTCTCACCCAAGGCTCGTTACTCACACCGTCCAACACGCTAGACTTTCTAGTCTGTGTTTGCAAGCTAAAGTTATTAGCCCGAGATCGCTTCACAGAGAAGTGCTCAATAATGTCCTTAACCTCAATGCGATATTCACCACTCCCGTTCACCAGGTCAAACACCCTGAACAACCTCCAGGTATTGCCAACGAATTGGCAGGGTGCTTTCTCACAAAATTTCAGAAACTCACAAACCAGCTTTGAGAGTGGTATCCTCATCCCCACCCTCAGCTGCCCTTCGCAGATAACTATCCCGTAGTTCGCTGGCATGAACGTCTCACTAAAAACTTCGTCATCCTCTGCCAGTTCATGTATCTCCAGGTTGCTCACTTTTACACCATAAACTTTCCTCATATAGGCAAAAGCTTTAACAGCTCGTCTATCTACTATCCTAGGGGGTAAACCACTAGAGGTCGATGCTACCCTACTATTAGAGCTACTTTCTACAGCCACAACAGTATCAGGTTCAACCTCCTCCCTCTCACTCTCAAACCCAATTGATTCTTCTCTCTTTTCTTCAACATCATCAAAACCCAGAGAAACCTAGCGAATCTCATCAGATCGCGTGTCGTCAGAATCAGACATCTTCCTCTCACAACTCACAACTACCACAATACTAAATAAAATATAAGACCTAACAACTCAATAGAAAAGCAAGAACAAAGCAAAGAAATGAACAGCAACAATGGCAGAAGAACTAACCTGAGAAACCCTAGCCTTGTGTTTTCTGGAGGAGAAATAAAATATGACTTTTAAGATCTCCAAATTTGGTTTTGTGTGATCGACCCTCCAGTTCCCGATGCACCTCATGATTACAACCTAAGCCATATCCCACACATCTACCAAAGACCTGTCTTTTCAAAATCCCGAAAAAAATGGCGGCACATTTTCCTCCTCAACTGCTCAGATTCACCCACATGTCAATCACGTGCCTGCTACAGTCCAGCACCAGTTCGTTATACAACATGGAATGATCTCTCTAGAATGGTGGATATTTCTGTACAAACGTTCGCCTCCTCACATATGCTAGACACACTCCATCGTTCTTTCTCAACAGATCACTTCTCCGTATAAAGCGACCTACTGAGATGGGGATATATGAGGGAGTAATATTCATGATAATCATAAAAATGATAGTTTTACTAATGAATAAAGCGATGAAACTATAAACGAAAGTAAAACTACAATCTGAACTTATACTAGACTTATCAAAGATTTCTACTCTCGATACTATTGAAGTAGAGATGGAATATAAGATTCGTTCCACTCCTAGTTCTTTAGCACTCAAGTTTCCTACGACTATCAATCCTACCAAAGTCAATGAGAGAATTACGAATTATACTACGAAATGCTATTGAATACTAAGGTTTGAATCTAGAATAAGAATTAGGGGGGAATTGAATCCACTTTGAATCCAACTTAAGAACTAGCATATATTGTTGTAATCCAATTCTTACGTTCTTACGGTAAGAATTGGTCATTCTAATCCCTAATTATACATGACATCTCTACCAATTCATAACTAGCATGTGAGGAAATCCACCCATTCTCATGGTGAATCAACTCCTTTCTAGAGTGGAATAAACTCTTACAACGATTCTACACTACACAATCAAGTTTTCACCAAGGCTTCATCAAACCCCTGTAATGGAGGTTTAGCCTTGATTCATCAAACTATCATTTCCAATTGAATTAAAACTAGACATCATATAAAGATTCTAACTTTACTAAATTCAACTAAACAATAATTGAAATCTAAATTAACAACTAATAATTCATTGAATAACAAGAATTGAAATTAGATCTAAACAATTTTAAATAACAAAATCGAATTTAACAAGAACTACTATTTTATTTATCTAATCAATGATAAACAATGATTCAAATACTTAATCTAAAACAAGGAATGAAACTAATTAATAAACTAATTAAAATTATCAAAACTAGATCTAGAACTAAGGTTTAATGGCTACCTTAATGGCTACCTTCTAACCTAAACTAATTGATCCTTAAGAGCTAAGTCTTGTGTGTGGAAATGGAGGAGACCAGATCCACATTTTCGTGCATGGGCTGAGGGTCCATGTTTTGGGCCAGAAAATTGAGCCTAAAGCCCAATTTATTCAGTCCACATGGCCCTTTTCAGTTAGCTTCGACTTCAACAAGATTTTCATCCATTTCTGCTCCTCTGATTGGGTCAAGGTTTGGACCATTGGAAAGTTCTTTCCAAGACGGTCGTTTTGACATAAGGTACATTCAATTCCGAGGCCTGAGTCTAAAGATACAATCTTTGAAAGTTCTGCTGACTTTTGTGTGCTGTTTCTGCCCGTCTTAGCTTTTAATCCTAGAACTTCTTAGCAACCAACCCTTTGCTCATTTATATCGCTAAAGTGGCACATTTATGTACATAATTGAGTTCTATGCCTGAAATACATAAAAGCACGTAATTAGTATTAACTCTTATTTATTATTCACATAATTGGTCTAAAATCATTATTATTAAGGAGTTAAAACTACAGTTTTGGGCTCTTATCAATTCACATCTAATGAAGATCAGGCGCGCGTCCAACATAACCAGAAATATCCTACCGACCTCATGTCCTTGTCTTCCGAGCTCGCTTCATAAGTAACTCGCCTCATGTAGGTGGTCCACTTCAGCTCATGCTACAAGCAATGACATCATCACCCGATCTAAGATGTTCGTCCCACTAGCTCGCTCCAGAAGGATGCAAATCGCATGGACGAACTCACGCAGAATGTTCTATCTCATGACATCACCTATCTTCTAGAAGCAATCATTGCCAAAACCATACTTACACATTCCATTACTGCAAAATATGAACCACCGTAACCGCTCCCCATCATTATAGAAGTCCTACCAACGCCATTCACACACTCCTTCTCAATCTCAACCATACATCTATGCTTATCAGTACACGTGGTGTATGGATCCTCATATTCAACAACTATAAATACCCCCTACATGAACTACGTCAGACCTGATTCAACTCTCCCCCTAGAAGTGAGAGCTTGATACGTAGGTAGTTCGCTCAGAAACAAACTCGGTCTTTCCCATCTCCAAACCCATTCTCCTCTCTGTCACATTTGTAAGGTAGAACTAAACCACACCTTTACAACAAGCATATTGGGTGTCGGGACATAATCAGCAGTGAGGAGTAAACCACCATTATTGTTATTCTCACCAACTTTTGCGTTTTTGCATCCATTTTTCTCTTTGTTTTTCACTACACTTGAAATGAAAATTATAGTAGCTACTAGCAAGAGTTGTTTAGAATTCCAGACTAGTTAGAGGCAGGGGACACATAAGTGGCAAAGCCAGAGCTATCCTTGAAGGATTGAAGTTAGCACAGCGGTTGCAAATCAACAAAATAACAATATTGCCAGACTGTCAAACCCTTATTGTTGTTTTGGAGCGTAGAGGAACAATGATTTCTTAGGGAGTAGCATATATAGCTCCTAATATATACTAGTTATTATCTAAATTAGTTGAGTTTAAACTTTACTATCCTGAACTTTGTCGCCCATAGTTTAGCTTTTAGAGGTAGACGACCCCTCCATACTTTTGTCTGGACCCTGTTTCATCACAGTCCTTAATTGAGTTGTCATTGAGTCTGTAATTTTGTAATCTTAGGGAGCGGCCCCTTTTTAGGGGCTAACTCTCTTTTGCTCCCAAAAAAAATCTAGACTAGTCCTTGGTCGGGCTTCTTTCACCCATCTTTCGAGATTATACCCATTTTGAATCGCAGAGAACAAGCCCACAGGACAGAATTGGAGATTAATTTAGCTTCTAGTTTGGGCTGACAGATAATTATGGCTTAAGGACAAACCGGGGTTGACCACTGTTGAAAGACGATATTACCCTCATTTAAGTTTTTATCAATTAAATCAAAATCCCACGTGACTTTTCAATTTTTTTTTTGACCCTCAGCACACTCACATTTTATGTTAGGACTAACATGAGAAATTTCATTTATTTTATGTTGTACACATGCATAGTGGTGTTTGCATGTTTGTTGGACACATGCATACTGATAGTGGTGGAGCCAGGGTACTCCCTGGCTAACCCTCAACTCTCGGGGAAAAAAACAAATACTACTCATAAACATTAAGAAAAAAAAAAACCCCCCTTACCCAATTACCTTTATTAGTGGAAAAAGAGAAAAAGAAAAGAAAAGAAAACTCCCTCACCTCCTCTACTTTCCACGTACTTTTCTAATCTTCTTCAATCTGCTTCACTAATTAACTCTCTAGAGAAATAAAGAATCAACACTCAAGGTAAGTTACTAAGTTTCTAAACTCTTAATCGAATCAAGTTCCCTATTTCCCTAATCCATGTTTATATTTATTTTGCCTTTTTGGTACGGTAACTCCTAAGTTTATTATTAAAACTTGATTTTTTTTCTTCAAATGTATAGTGTTCGTTCCATTGATTCTTTGGTTTACTGTAGGAGTTGAAACAAATTTCTTATCTTTGTTTCTCGATGCAACAATGCCCACAGTTGCTTGATATGATAGTCCACTGATATTTATATTTAAACTATAATTTCTATGATCTCTTAGCAAACATGTCAGCCTGTGAACACTAAAATTGTTCATAAAAAGGCAAAGATTTGGATAGTTTCATAGTTTAATCTTAACTTGGAAAAATTCAGTATGGTGTTAGACGGTTAGACCCTTTTTTTTTTCTTCTAATGCAGCATCTCTAATTGAGACCAACAAAAACAAAGTAACCATGCATACAAAACACAGTAGATAAAAATATCTTGTTAGACAAGCAAAGTTGTCATATCACAATTCAACCGTCCTAATAAGTTCTACTCCACATAATGTTGGCCAACCATCTCCACCTCCAAAACTAACAACAAGCTTCCATCGGTTAGCAGTACCGATGAAACCAATTTCCTAAGCTAGGCATTGTTGTGGAAGCATTGTCTGCAACACATCACCTACTTTCTAATAAGTCAATGAGGATTTTCACACACACACGTACGCCATGCTTTTATACATTCATGAAGTATGACTATACATTTGCTAATTAGCTTGCAGTTTCGGCAATTATTTCATCATGTTTATAGTGGTGTTGAACACCGCCCTATTTAACTTTGTCTTTAAGTTGTTGTCTTTTCTGTATATGATTTTTCATTCGAGGTTTAGTTGTTTTCGGTAATTGCATATATTCGTAATATTAATTAGTTAAAACAAAATTGTGTCACTTTGTGTGTGTGTGTGTGTTAGTTAGGTTGTCTTGATGGCTAACCCTCATCCAAATCTCTGACTCCGCGCACTGCATAATAGTGTGTGCATGTGTGGTAGTAGTGTTTGCATGTTTGTTGCACACATACATGCATAATGGTGTGTGCATGTAAATTTCATTTATTTTATGTTTGTTGCACACATGCATAATTGTGTGTGCATGTGTGGTATACACAGTGGCGGAGCCAGGGGAGGGCCAGGGTACACCCTGGCTCACCCTCAACTTCTTAATTTTTTTTTTTTCTATTATTATTTTTTTCGATAATACTCAAAAAAAGTAAGTACCATATATATGAAAACGGTTTTGTTACTATACCCTCACCGTAACTAACCCCCAAAATAAAAACTCCTTTCCCATAACCAACGTGAGAAAGCTCTTGATCTCTAATTTTATGTATTTTGATAAACAACACTTTTGCCAGGTGTTTTTCCTTGTTTGGAAAAACAAAAAAGATGAAAGAGAAAAAAAGAGTAATAACACTCTCAAGTCTCAGTCCCAATAATTCATATGTATGTTATTGGTATGTTTTCTAAACCTTAATTCCCCAATTTCTTATTTTTTTAGTTTTTTGTTAATAAATTTTATTAATTATAATTCAATTTTGTATATAATGAATTCGATCTATCGGTTACTCGAGTCCATTACAATTTTAATTTGTTGTATAATTTTTTTTGATTGTCAATTGTAGTGAATTTATTACTTTTGAATCTACTTAAGGCATTGATTGGAATTTCGGGATTGAATGAAAATAAAAACAATTAAAATAAACGCTAAAGTGACGACAAAAAAAATGTACTAGTGTCTAAACATGTACAATTTAAAACAATGGTGGGATCATAAACCATGTTGGCGTAACAAGCTAGCTTGAAAATCCAAATTTTGCTAACCCTATAGATTTTTGAGAAAGCATAAATATGGGGATTATATTCCCAATATAGAATTTGTAAACGTTTTGTAAGTCTGTAACACCATTTTTTGCTATTAATATTAATTACCCTTTAGCCAAAAAAAATGTCTAAACATTTGTACAATATTCTTTATTGCGCCTAAGTGTTTATTTTTTTCCTAATGTCTTTTGGACTATTTTCCTTACAGTTCCAAAGAATTCATTTTTTTTTTTTTTTTTTTTTTTTTTTTTTTTTTTGGAATTTTAAAATGGTTTCCATAAGCATATATATTTGTAATAAGCATATATTTCTAGGCACTTTCTTCTTAAGTTCTTAATTTTCTAAAGCTAAATGTCCATGTATTTATTTTTTTCTCCTAAATCAATCTATTAAGCAATCAATCTTTTGTAATTCCAAAATTTACATGTCTTTTGTGATGGGATTCGAATTGTGTTTTTTTTATACTTTTAAGAAATATACAAGGAAAACAAAAATTCGACAAATTGGGTGTTATCTTATTTTAGTTTGTTTTATAGTGACTAGTTGTGGCTCACCCTCACCCAATTTTCTGGCTCCGCCACTCGGTGTACACATGCATAGTAGTGTTTGCATGTTTGTTATGCACATGTATACACATGCATAATAATGTTTGCATGTGTATTATACACATGCATAATGATGTGTGCATACTGGTATACATATGTAGTGCATATCATATATGCATAGTGGTGTTTGCATGTATATCAGAAAAATATCATAATTGGTATTAATAAAAAATAACTTGTTGACGTCAGCCCGAAAATGTCTTTATAGCGAAATTATTAATGATAGATGCCAACTGTAATTATTGTCCAAAAATGACGTCAGCCCCGGTTTTGTCATAAAACCGAAATTATTGGTAAATTTATGTGTTTTGGGCCTAAATTTATGTTTTGAATTGTGGTATACTCTAGAGGCCCATGCTGAGTAACCCACTGTTTGAGATGGGCCTTTCCAGATCCATCCACAACCTGAAATACTCTCTCTCTCCTCACACTCTGCAGTAACGAACACCGAAATCAAAACCAATAAACACCGATTTCATGAACAACTCAACTCACTAAAACATGAACGACTCACAACCCCAACAACAACCACAAAAAAGAAAACGACAACGAGTGGACTCATCAACACCCTCCGATCCATCAACAACAATAACAACAAAAATAGACAAAAGAAACAACAACAGTAGAATAAGAATACCAGCATCATGTGCAACTGGACTTGCACAAATAACACAAGAACTTGGCTTACGTTCAAATGGTGAAGCAATTCATTGGTTATTACAACAATCTAGACCCGAACTAGTTTCTCCATTGCCTAACAAACCACCTGTTGGGTCCAAAAAAACTGCTACACCGAAACTTAACACTACTGATAATAATAGTAATAGTAATAGTACTAATGTTTTGGTACCTAACCCAGTTGCTTTTGCTTATTCTGAAGATGGTGGGAATGGAAAGATTAATGCTTTGATTCCTGTGGGTGAGAATGGTGGTGATGGGGAATTTATGCTTGGGGGTGATGATGATGAAGAAGTTGAGGAGGAGGAGGAGGAAGGGGATGCATTTATGGGTGATCATTGTCGTGGGCCGAGGCCCACTGTTCGCGCTACGGTTGTACAAGCGTCTACTGTGTTTTATGATACGCCTGCGACATTGGGTATTGTTTTGTTTTCATTTTGTTTCTCATTGTTTGTTGGTTTGAGGTTTTGGGGTGTTTTTTTTGACATTTTTGTTATGTCAAGGTTGATACTTTACAAGGATGCCAAATTATTTGATTAAGGAATTTTAGGTGAAAAATGTACGAAATGAGAATCGTTTAGAGTGCATAGTATGATAAGTATTCGGTTGATAGGAAATGTGATGGTGTTTTGATGAACGTTTCATTAACTTATCCACTGTACTAAAAATAATATTTAGGTTATCTTAAAAGAAGGCCCCATTATGTCAGATACTACATATCCCGTGTTTCAGAGACAAGTAGATTCAACAATATGATTTGTGTATTATATAGTTATGTAGGTCAGATTGTTGCCACTTCATAACTGTGGTGGAAACTGGACACTTTCTCACGAAATTGAATTGTTACACTGCTTTTTAAGGAGGGTGTCATAGTAATCCCTACAAGATATTAAGTTTTGGGTCATAGTAACCTTTGGGTAATTTTGGTGCATTACATATATTAAGTTGCTATCACATATAGGTTATTTGAGGTAAACAAGAACTGAGGACAGTTTGGAATAATGAGGAAATGTTCTGACTTCTGACCATTGTGAGCAGAGGTAAAAATTTACTTGCCAGTGATGCTATAAGAGAGTTTTGAGTCTCCCTTACAGTAGTTATCCAAAGAGGTTTTCTTTGCCTTTATAAGATACATTTCATATTTGCACTAGGTTTTATGTTATTGTTTGTTGTTGATGTCTATGAAAAGGAGAATGGAATTGACTATTGAGGTATGGGTAACAATTGCTATTTTGGGGAATCATCCACAAGTTGATCATATGTTATTCTGTTTGTTAAGAGGATAGGTTGAATACTTGAATGCTTTGGGGTTGTATATAAAAGTAAACATGGTGCAAGCATACAACCATGTCAACCTCCAATTCTGGATTCCATCATGGAATGTGTCTTGTTCACGCAAATGATCACAAAGTTAGTATATACTGTTCCCTTTGGTAGGGTCTTGGTTATTGTTTCAATTGTCAACTGCCTTAGGAGCTTGTATTGTCTCAATCTAGGGTAATCATTACCTTGTTAAATGGAAAGCCTTAAAGACGAAGTGTTTGATAAGAAGATGAAGATGGTGGAACTCTGGGGGTCTCAGTGAATGGTTCACACTTAGGTTACATGGACACGCCCTATATTAAAATTAATCTGTGTTGAAAACGTATCCACGTGTCCTTGTCGGATACATAGTGTATGTAATATACCTCAATTTTTTATAATTCGCCATGTCAGACACTTCATATCCGTGTCGGATACGGTCACACATATGTGTGTCAATTAGGTTCACACATGTTTCCTTTTAAAGTTTTAGGAAGTATGACATTTTTTTTTTTGTGTGTGTGTGTGTGTGTGTGTGTGTGTGGGTATGGATGTGTTGGTGAGAAGAGCAAAGGTGGACAACAAGTAATCTCAGATGTTTTCCCTTCCTTTTTTCCAAGTACAACTCATAGATGATGTAGTTCAGTAGCTGTCTTTCTCAGGATAAACGTTAATCGTATCTTTTTTGTCTTATATACTTATAGCTTTTATTATTTCATTGGTATTTTACATCATTTATCAGATTTAAACCCTGGCAGTATTCCTTGTGTTTTGACGCTTAATCAATGTGATCATCACCTTCTCAAGAGTAAAGTTCTGTGTTATCATCAGGACTCAGGAGTTGTGGGTTTAGATGGTTGGTCATGTTCTAAAAGTCCTTGTGTTATATCTCTCGCTAGAAGTTTCTTTATACAAGACTAAGTTTTAGATTACTTTAAATAATTTTTTTTTAAATTTATTATCATGTAAATTTTGACGGCCCTTCATTCATTTAACTTTAGAATGGATAGGGATGTACTGGTATCTGTGTTGGAAATGCTGAGATTGTGACGATTGTCAGAATTTTCTTCTTGGGGCAAAGTGTTTGCAGAGGTTGAATCGTTTGTGATATTGCTGGCATGTGGATAGGAATATGGGCATGCTGATGGGGATAAATTGCAATCCATAGATTTCGTAGTAGCATCAAATGCCTTTTATTCTACTATTCACGTATTAGAAAGTTAGAATGGAATGAGGGGGAGAGGAGATCGTAGTAGCTTCTCTTTCGTTTTCCATTGTATCTGAAATCTGAATTGGTTATTACCAGATTTCTGTTTTGATGTCTTGTGCTTGTGTAACATATTGTCATAGATTTAATAATGTTTTGTGCACAGTTTTCATATCAAATTACGTACGGAACTCCATATCTGGGAATTATAGGCCGTGGAACAAACCCAAACACAATGTGGGCCTTAATCATCACTTATGTGGTTTTATGGACACGTTACAGTTCCAGTTATGGTTCCAGTTACATGTACCTGTTTGGAGACGCTATTATCTAATTTATACAAAGTAACTATACTGTCTTAACCCCTTAACAAGATTGTCCAGAGAAGAGTCTGAATCCTCTAAAGATTCTTATTTCCGTTTTCCTTTTTTGAGTACTCTGTTGGACATTGGTTAGCTGAGGAATCCTCCTGCATGTGTTGCTTAACTTTGCTTTGCTTTCCTTTACATGATTAATATTTTTTTTCCTTCTGCAAATTCTGTGTTTTCTAGTAATATAATCAAAGATTTTGCTTTTTTTTACGCAGACAAGGCGGAGAGGCTGATTGCAGGTGCTGCTGCATATGGGTCACAGCTAGTTGTGTTTCCTGAGGCATTTGTTGGGGGTTATCCCCGTTTTATCAACTTTGATATTACTGATGCAAACCATCCAATTGAGGAATATGAAGAATTCAGAAAGTATCATACTGCAGCAATTGATGTTCCTGGTGAGTGCCGAGTTCTCCTTTAACTGAATCAAGTTTATACTTCTGTTTGGGTGACCCAAAGAACCAGTATAGATTGTTGCTCAAAACATGGCAGAGAATATCCCACAATATATATTGTATATTGGTAATTCGGGAAAGGAATTCGATATTTCTTATATTTGCACTGTTCCATTTTTGCTATGTCCTAAAATATCGGTTAGATATAGTAATGGATTTGTTAAGTCATGGGTGTAGTAGCCTCTCCTGCTCTTAAATTGCGGTTTGGGGAATTTGAACCAAACTTGTGCATTATCTGCCCTTTTCCTTGAAATTCCTGCATCTGTGTTTTCTCGTTTATTAAGTCAAGTCGTAATGTATGTTTTTCTGTCTTATAATCTCGTTTCCTTCTTATACAGTTATAAATGAAAATCTGATTCTGACCGAAATGAAAAAATACATATGGCAACTCCGAAGGCCTCTTACAGATCCCAACTTAGGCAAACCGAGCCAATTCACAGAATGCCCTTTTACTCTTAGATAGATAGATAGCCAAGATCCAGTGGTGTCAAGGTCTATATAGAGCTAACATCCTGTATTCCTTCCCCTTTTTTTTCCCCTTATTTGTGTCAATTTTTGTATTTCTTTGTGTGTTAACAGTGATGTAGACGTGCTTATATGCCTGATCTTGATATATGATGAATAAATTGGGGTTAAATATATTTTTTCGGCAAAGAAGCGGACATTTTCTCTTCGTGGAATTGATAATGCGGGGATTCTGAAGATTTGAAACTTTCCTTTCAACTCTTTTGGTCCCAAATGCTTGAGGGAGTCTATTCCTCCTTTTAGTTGCATCCTGGTCCCAAATATCTGGTACTTCATTTATCTTTATAGCTTCTTTCATCACATAATTCATGTATTCTTCCGTCTTCCCTTTGCTTTTCTGGAACACTCATTCCTTTTAAATTTTATGTGGTCCTGCCATATTAGTCTATGCTTCCGATGAACTAGATTTGTGTTAACTTGCTCGTCTACTATCACCTATTGGAATTATTAATGCTACGAATAAGCCCATTGCCCTCCTCACTTAAAGCACTATTGCATTTCTGTCATATACATCTGATAATTGTTTATTTGCTGCCAACACTATGCACAAAATCTATGTATTTTATGTTTGTGCTTGTTATCAGTTATTTTTTGTGCCAAATTTTATAAGTTTCTTGTTTTAATTAGAATCTAATGTTTGTTGTTTGACCTTATAGGTCCTGAAGTTGATCGATTGGCAGCAATCTGCCTAAAATATAAAGTCCATTTAGTAATGGGAGTGGTAGAGAGAGTAGGAGTCACACTCTACAGCACGCTCCTCTTTTTTGATTCGCAGGGGCAGTGTCTTGGTAAAAATCGCAAGCTTATTCCAACTGCATCAGAACACATGATATGGCAATCTGGGGAGAAAGCGACACCCCCGGTATATAAGACATCTGTTGGAATGATAGGTGGTCTCGCATGCTGGGATAATAGAATGCCCCCTTTAAGAACAGAGTTATATTCTGAAGGTAAATATTCCAACTCTATGATTATGATATTTTATTACTTTCTTTTATGAGGTCGGAAGAATTGATGCTTCACATGTTCACCAAATTAAATGCTTGGCATGATTCCAAATGGCAATCCCACACCAGAGTGTTTGAACCTGTGAATACAATTTAGAAACCATGGGACTGGTAGCCATGGGAACCTACAAAAGTTTTTGTGTTTACATATATACTAGTCATGTGCACGCTTGATGAGCATCTCACTAAAGTGTGAGTTTTGGTTTGTATTTGTGATATTAAACATAAATTTGTTATCAAAATTTAAACTGGACCTTTGACTATGGTTTAAAACTATGTCATACAGATCCATCATCAAAATCACTTACTGTGTTATGAGATACTTTGATCGAATTAGTAGTATTAAGTATTTAGTAATATAGTCTAATTAGTATTTAATATTCTAGTAGGTTCTATTTTAGTAGTTGGTTTCTATTTAGGAGTCCTTGGAGCTCAAGGATTGAATTGCATAAATAAGGCCTTTGGTCTCACAAATTAGTTGGTTGATTTATTGAGAATATAGTAGTGATTTTCGGATTAAAAGTGTGTTGATTTTAGGGTTGACTAAAATCCCCTTTTTCCATCAATTTAGGGTTAGAATTAGTCTTAGTTTATCAATGGTGTGTTGATTAAAGTTGCTTCTGCCTTTAATTCACATCATACTTCTAGTCCATAAACTATAGAAAATAGTCAAATACTTGTTCATATATTGGGTTTTGGATTTATTTAGAGGGCTGAGATTATGACCATACGTTGGACAACAAAGAAATTGGTGATCTCCCAACCTAGAATCCCCTCACTGGTCTATACTAAGGGAGCTTCTGAAATTATTGAGGTTGGATGAAATTAGCTGTTTAAGAAATCATGGAGGTGGTCTAGAGAAGGGGAATCCAGGATCACAGGTCTTTTCCGAGATCAGAATGGCGAAGTGCTTAGTGTGTTTCTGTGAAGTGGGCTGAAGAGCGAAAGTAAAACCTGTTTATAATGTTGATTTCTCATTTCGTTTGTGCTAAGAGACTAAGATGTCGGTATCTCAACCGTTTTTGGACTCTATATTCTGTATGACAATATCAATCATGGTCAGAACCAATGTTAGGGACTCATGAAGGAAGTTGTCCAAGCCCTCAATACTATGGGAAGGGGGCTATTTTAGTCTTTTCATAGGAGATATTAAGAGTTTGTGATCATTAAAGTATGGCCATTGTAATTCTAAGGACATAAGTTCCTAGACTGGAGAAATAAGTGCACACTGTGCTCATGCTCATTCCTAGAGAAGGTGTGGTGATATTGGTATTTTCCTTTAACCAATTAACTTATTTAGGAATATCTTCATGGTCAAAAAGAGTTGTTCAGCAGACTATCTTGTGTGGAAGGGTGGTAAATATTGGATGTTTTCATTTATAATTACTACTAAATTGGTTGAGGAATCAAAGATCTTGAAAGTAGTCTATATTTTTGGCTATCCCAAATCATAGGACCTTGTTAGCTGAAGCATCATCAGTTACATAGAATTTTTATGGTTGAATATGATAAAAGCCTTTACTCATGACGCCTTAAAGAAATTGGATACATACTAAGGGCCATTGTATCAATCAACAGTATAGATCGTCTATTTGTAGAGATACATTTATTAATATTAAATATTCCTGAAATAACCGAGTTATAATTTGAAGTTACAGACTTCAAATTATATTGTGAAAGACATATTGTGAAAGAGCTATTATGGAATATCTATCTTTCACACTGCATTGTGAAAGATTATATTGTGCTTTGAAACTCTGTGTAATGAGCTATTGTGGAATATCTAATTCTGAACTTTATATCCACATGGCTTTTACGCAGCTGTTAGTATATGATGCATAAGATGACTATCCAATATAGACAAAATCTCAAAAGTCATAACTGGAAAAATCAGAAAAACATATTATCACAGATATTTAGACTGTCATTTCATGCATGATCATTCAAGCCCATATTGCCCTGTACTCTTTTAGGCATACCTATCAAGAAATAACACCTATAAACAATGACATTAACAAACTTTTTGTTATTTTCTGCAGGAGTCGAAATATATTGTGCACCCACAGCAGATGCGAGGGATGCGTGGAAAGCATCGATGACCCATATCGCTGTTGAAGGTGGATGCTTTGTGCTATCTGCAAATCAGTTCTGTCAAAGGAAAGATTATCCTCTACGACCAGTAAATGACTCCAGAGATACAAATGGAGATCTCTCGCCAGACTCAGTTGTTTGTTCTGGAGGCAGTGTCATTATTTCACCATCAGGAGCTGTTTTGGCAGGACCAAATTGCCAAGGGGAGTCCCTCATTTCAGCTGATCTAGGTATGGAAGATTTTCTTCTTTAAAATGCATTAAGAATTAAAAACTGGTCATTAGTAGACTGTTAAACCATCAAATCTATGGTCAGTAGAGCATATGTATCTTCATCAACTGAAATGAGATATCCAAGACATGCCCAGTTTGTAGGTATGGTGTCATTCATTTAATTTTCACCATTGGAATAGATCATCTGCTAGATTAATTAGGTGTCTGGTAGGGCCATCCCTCCTTCCTCTTCACTGTCATTTTCTGGCATGTTTGCCCTAAGCATGCAAAAGAGGAAATTGCAGTATAAGATTTACGTCCTGGTGTCTTGGTACATAGCCAATAACCAATGCAAATTCTTTATTAAGAGCACTTATTTACCTGCTCAATGGGTGGTCAAGAAACATTTATTAGGAAATTAACAAAATGCTAATGCACTTTCTCACTGGCTCACAATTCAACTAGTTGGACTGGGTCTAATTCTGAAGTATTGCAGCTATGTGAATAATCCTGTGTTTCAAGTGCACACTGATACTGATCACCTATATTTAATTCTCTAAAACTTGCAGATCTTGACGAAATCACCCAAGCGAAGCTTGAGTATGATGTAGTGAGGCATGCGGCTTCCCTTGGTTTGAATCGTAAACTAGTCTCCTCGGTATCTTTTGTTAAAAACGAAGGTTAACTGTTGTTGAAC
This sequence comes from Coptis chinensis, assembly GCF_015680905.1. Lineage (NCBI taxonomy): Eukaryota > Viridiplantae > Streptophyta > Magnoliopsida > Ranunculales > Ranunculaceae > Coptis > Coptis chinensis. The sequence goes on along the minus strand of NC_141463.1, from coordinate 75,467,958 downwards.
TCTAATGGCAAATCAAGAGTCCCACCAAATTATTTATTGGTCATCATAGTGATCTCGTTGTCCTTTATTGACAGACTTCTTCCTTGTCAACTATAATTTAGATATTGAAGCTGGGTTTTGTTGGTTCCAGCAAGTGAGTTTTATAGATTGTGGTTAGAGATTAGATATAAATAACATGATGCAATGGGGTTTAAGAATATTGTAGATACGAGATATAGTTGAATGTCAACTTTCAGGTTACCAAAAATGTGGTAAGGTTACCAGTGTACTTTTTGTTTTAAGAAACTCTGAACCTCTGTAGATTTCAACTCGTATAACTCGTGTATTTTGGAATAAGACATATAGTCCCCCCCGCCTGTAATTGATATTGAACCGTAGCCCTTGATTGAATCTATCGCCGTATGAACCAAGAGAAACTGTTCAGCTGCTTTATTCAGTTGTGACGTTAGCACAGGGACAAAGGTTTTCTGACAGTCCGCAGGCAGTAAAATGGAAAAGGGCAGAAGGCAGCAGCTAAGTAGTGTATTGTAGTCTGTAATCTGGGTTGGATGAGAATAATGTTTCAAAATCCTTGCATCGTAAGAGAGGGTAATGCAGCTCGAGTCATGATCTTGGTGGAATTTAGAAAAGATCCATGCTGTAAATTGTGCTGAAGACCATAGACCTGCATCCATCAGTGTTCCCTTGTGCACATTATGTAGAAGTCATGCACCTCCATCCTTCTATCCTTCCCTCTTCCTTGGGTTATGTTCTGTCATGGCCTCAAAGGCCTGATAACAACAACTACCTTTTTCAGCTTGCAATATTTTAAATTTTAATATGCCAGGCCATAATGTCAGATATTACATTGTCACGTATATTTGTTTGGTTGCATAATGTTGGCTTACTGATTAATTAGTGATGCAGTTTGCTCGACTGTTAAATGAATTTCATGATTGATCGTGTTTTTTTTTTTTTTTTTCCTTCTTTTACTGTATCACCGTCTGTTAGTTGGTATCAAACCGCTGGGGACAATTGGACGAAAAAAGTGTGATCTTTCTTCGGATCTGAATTTTTTGTGTTGGTAGAACAATTCCTCACCCTAAGAAGTTAAGAACCTAGTCAAATGGGATTATTGAATAATTAGTAGTGTTATTAAATGAGTTCTAGAACTACTTTGAAATAAGTAATTTGAAAGGTCAGGAATGTCATTCTTTTGGGTATCCATTCAGATGTTGTCTAGAGGTCAGAAAAACGAGCTTGGAATATGGGCATTTAGCCATTTACGACTTTTTCATTTTGACATTTACGACTCTAATCAGCCCTTTGATTCTATTTCCCTCTTTATTAAACTCAGGATTCTGTCATTCTATTTCACAATCAGATGAAATATTTTAAGCTGGCATATAACCATTCAATGGGGTAGGAAGGCAGATGACATGTATACCTAGCATCTCAAAAGGGCCAACACAAACAGATTCATATATCTCAGGGAAGAAAAATGTCTTCAATTTTATCCACTATAACTGAATTGGCATAATGAAGGAAAGGAGTTTGCTCGTTACTCCATTGCTGAAAGCCAAGTTCTAATGGAACTGATATTCTTCCTCCACAGAATTTTTTTCCCTGCTTTCAGAACAGAATTTACAAATGAAATCTCTTATTTGTTCTGCAAGTAGGCTTGTACCAAGTACCAACTACAGCAGGGTACAACCGCAGCCCCATGGAACCCAGTGGTCTGACGTGTGACTTCATAACATTCGGTGCAACTGAATTACGTTTACAAGTTATCACAAGAAAAACAAATCAAGGGCAGATAACATCCTGGAACTTTCAAATCAGCCGCAATATACATGAGGTAAGCTGGTGCTACAATTAAAGTTAAAACACGCCAGGTACATGTAGCAAATATTGGATCTATGGAAGAGAACAGTGTAGTACTCATATCCTACTCAAAAACGGCATCCATACCTTGCAATTAAAACTTTCAAACAAGGGCACAACAATTTTCCCAGTTACTTACCCATATAAATTGTATTCGAGAAGGAGATTTGGGGGCTTAGACAATGTTTTACAAAAGAAGCTGTAATACAGCAAAACATGATTAAATATTCACATCACAATGCAGTTGAACCTTCCTTTTCCTTCTCGCATTTTATGTGAGACCGCATCATCCTATTACAACAAGTCAAAGCTCATTGGCTGCACCTTCAACCTCTGGAGCATGAGAAGTATCAGTTGGAAATGATACTCCATCAGTAGGAATAAAAGACCATGCTAAGGCCATTGAGCCAAGCACAAGAGAAACACCAACTGAACTCCAAAGCCACCTTTGCCTTCTTTTCCTTTTTTGCCTTCGAGTGCGTTCTATCTCTGCATAAAGCAACAAAAACAATGTCTCCACAGATCAAAATCACATGAATCAGAGACAATGGAAGCAAACTTGGCTAAAATGCCTGACATATACTGGGCCAAAAACTTTCATTTGACAGCAACACTAACACCAAACCAAATTATGAATAATGAATTTTGGCATATTCATATATTGTGTGTGAGACTCTTCCCTTGGTTGACGAACACAGAGAAATCAAAGTCAGTGCTTTATGACCATGCGCCTAAAATTATTGTTGCAAGCTTGAACATTCTAAGCCCTCAGACATGAACAGCTATGAAGGTGCTTAATCTGATAGATTATTAAGCGTGCCCAAAATGGCAGCATTACTGAGCCAAGTTGGGCACTGTGTTATTACGTTTAGCATAACACTTTGATCAAGTTCACATGATTCTGCAAAGAAGGTAACAAAAGAACGTTTGACACAAACAAAAATCAATGCATTTTCCTTTTGAAATAAACTTGTAGCACTGGTCAGAAAGCACAAAAAGGACAGTTGTCTTATTAGGGCATGTAAGGTTTACTTCTCTTTGATAAAGTATTAAACCATGTGCTGTGAGGGGGAAGAGCCTCCTCAAAGGTTTAAAGGAATTTTGTTTGTGACTTCCCATTGTCTCCCCAAGGCAAGCTGTAGATTTGAATAATATAAATCATTTTGTTCAATCAAATGCAGAGCAGACAATTTAAACTAAGATAAAAGACCATAAATATGATTGAACAACTAAACCAAATTAAAGGTTCAGGCAACCAAAGAATGAAATCATAAATGAAAGATTCAACACAGAGAATGCTAACAAGCAACTCTGACCAATAGTATTTAGACGAATAAAAGTATCAAAAAGAAAAACTCACCAACAGTTTCTTGGTTTCTCAGAGACATCTCGCTGTTAACAACTTCATAATAATGTAATCGCTGGGATAGTCGAGTAATCTCAAAGTTCTTAGAATTGATCTCGGATTCCAGTTCTATCTCAGCCTCAGCCTTTGCAGTCTCCCTCCCGACCGAAGTAGAAACAGCACGTACAAGAATGATTTGTTGGCATAGCTCTTCTACAGGATCAGCTTCTGACTTTTCATCCTCTGTTGCGTTAGTTGAAGGTGTAGGAAGTGTCAAACCCTCAAGGGATAGCCTCTGTGCAAGCCTCTCCCACTGTGTTTGAACTATATCACGGGCTTCCTCTGCTTGCTTACGACTATCTATCTCCATCAACAAACTCCGTCTTATTTTACGCAGCTCAGCCGTAACATCACGATGAAGAACATGTGGGCTACATTCACTTGAAAGTTCTACACCAAGAAAGAACTCGAGTAAGCCACAGAAACAACAATAACAAAGCCTTACCCTCAAATATTTTACATTAGCTAACCATATCTATAACAATCCTTAAAATGATTTAGTGTAACACTTACTAGTCTCTAACTATTAGTATTTCTAGAATAAGAAGGGAGTAACACACGCTTTATGATTAAATCAATTTGCAGAAACTCAACGGAGAAATTCAGAACTTGCTTGGTCAACTAAATAAAAACAGTCTGAGTAAAAAGGTAGCATAACTCCAACAAATTCATATGCCACTTGAAGACTAAAATTCATGTTGTTCCCTTTTCTTTTAAAGAACACTACACTTACATTTCCCTTCTAGTATTCACTCTAACCTTAGACCTTAAAAATATTGTATGGGAAATTTCCTGGTCAAGCAATTTATAAGCTAACCAAACCGCCTAATGGTAAACACTAAAGTAGAATGCTTTAACATAATATTTTGAGCATAACCTTGAAATTGATACATATACACATAAATACTGACCTTCAATAGCATCGACAAACTTCAGAGAACCATAAGACTCACTCCCAGCATTATTAACATCTTCAACACTCAGGTCAAAGAACCGGTCACTCTCCCCTTCAACACTGCCAACTACACTCATTGATTCTTGTGGGTCAAAAAAGTCCTCGTAATCTCCTATTTCATTTCTAATAACTTCCTCCCCCGGAGATTTTGAGGAAATGGTTTGCATATTACTACTACTAAGGGATGCTGATTTGGGCTGGAGAAATCTGTCTAGTGATAATGATGTGAATGTTGTAGGCATGGTCTTTTTTTTCCTTTTTCAAAACATGAAATTATAAGTAATTTCGATATTTTCCGAGCTTGTTGTGAAAGAAATGATATTGATATATTATGGAGGCTTGCCTTGGAGAAAAAGATTATTAGGTCTGTTTTTGTGTAATAACCCCGCTCTTTCTGGTGTGTCGTTGGGGCCTACTTTGAATCTTTTTGTTTAATTTGTTGACTAAGCACAAAGGGAGGACTTGAGGGTTTGTTCACCATTTCGACCAATAGATTGGAGACAGATCGAAGCGGGTAATTTTGGAAGCCCAAGGTCTGGGATAAAAACGGTAAGCCCATCATTCTTGTTCTGTTGCCCTGGGCTTAGTGTAGGCGTGCTCATCATTGAGGGTGTGGAAGCAAGACTTTGAAGTTTCAAGTGGAACATATACATCTGATTTTTTATTTTCTTTTTCGATAATCCATCTGATTCAATATCATATAGAACAATATTTTGTATCTAGATACAACCATACTCTCGAGGTAGACCTGGACCATGACCAAGATCACCTATGACCTATCCACCATGCATGGGACAGTAAGGTATACGGGATAAAGTATTTGACTAGGTTTTAGGTTTAGCCCATCTTACAGTACCCACTGCATGTCAGATAGTAGATCCAGATCTGAAGGGTGATAGTTACAAGTATATTACAGGGAAATCCAAGTGGGTGTTTCTTTTCACGGGAGGTTGGAGGAGCGTGGCACTCGGAAATCCAAGTGGGTGTTTCTTTTGTCAGGAGGTTGGAGGGCACTCTTCACCACGTTCAATTCGGGTTGGAACCTGGTTAAAACTAAGATTGTAACGGCCATATCTAATAGAGAGTGTAAAAATCCACCTCCACATAGGTGCCATAAGGATTATACACTCTATCTAAATCTCAAATACATAAAGTGTATATTTACTATTTGTAGTCCATTCAAAATAATGAAAAATGACAGGTTTGGTCTGTCGGGCAAAAGCTTAAAACAAATAGTGGTCTACTTGTGCTTTGTAATAGTTGTAAATCACTAAGCGACGGACTTAGACCGTCGCAAACAGAAAAATAAAGCTTCAAACATGAGTTGAAGTGACGTCCGCGTTTTTAAGTTAAACAGACGTTACTATAAATGACGTTTGGGTTTTTTTTATTAACTAATAGCGGGATGGGGAATTCCCCACCCCATCTATTAACTAATAACTTATTACCTACGATATACAACCCCCATTGGAAGGAGTTTTTTAGCATTTGAAGTGTAAATTTTACACTTTATACTATTTACACCCCCCATTGGAAATGCCATAAAGAGTAAAATGTTGTCCTGTGAACCTGGTTGGCAAGCTTGCCATTTGACCGAAGAAGCAAATAGAATCCATATAAAATTAAAGCCAAAATAATTACAATTTCCCTAATAATTTAGCTCTGCAATTTAAGAAGTTGGATGCGTAGTATATTTGTAAATGTACGAGAAATTGTTTTGAAGCACCAACAAAGTATCTAAAGAGGCACTATCTTAGCATTAAATACCAAATTTTCAATAATTTGGTGTTTTTTCATCTTTAGGACAGACATACTTTGATAAAAACACCAAAGCAAATACCAAATCGGCCAAAATTTGGTGTTTGCTTTGGTGCTGTATCAAATCTCTCTCGTGGTTTTGGAAAAACCGCGCGGTGTTTCCAACACCGCATGGGATTGAGCTAGAGTGTGGGGTTCAATGATGCAGTTTTGCGAAAACTGCACGGAGAGAGGGAACATGAAAAATGAAGAATAAAGAGAGCTACGCAGAAAACATGTGGTTAACAGATGATAGTACGCGGTGTGCGACACACCGCGCGGCTTCTGGAAACCTCGTGGGCTTGGGCTTCTGTGGTGGGCGTCTATGACGCGGTTTTGCGAAAACAGCGTGGACTATATGACGCAGTTTATCCAAAACCGCGGCATTTGATGTCAACTTTTTGATATCGCTCCTGAAGTTGGTTAATATAAGTTTGGTTTGGTTTGGTTCGGTTAAAAATTTTGGTGTTTTTTTGGTATTGCTCCTTACAGATACTTGTGAGGGACATATATTGTCATCAATATATTTGCGACACGTGTCAATGTCATTGATCATATCTTAAGACTAACTTAGTGGATCATTACAATTGGTCATCTCAAGAGTCATGAGTTACCAAATTGTTACAAAATGAACATTAATACGTGCATCAATGCAATACTAAATGTCATTAACCAATGGAGCACCAAAGGGAGGAGCGAATTATATATATTTCATTTCCACTCTCAAACAAGAAGAGGAGAATTCTATGCTTCTTCTCCACTCTTCATCTTCTCCATTCGCCCATCGATCATTCAATCACATAATCCAAATAATGAACTACGTTCGACTTGATTTTAGTTCGTCAAAGAACTGGATACGTAGGCAGTTCGATCATTCCAACTCAGTCACAACATCATTCTCCCCAAATTTCCTACACACGTAAGGTTCGCCCAATTAAAACATTTACATTGGCGTCGTCCGTGGGTCAAATTTCTTGGAAATTCAACTACTATAATTTTTGTTTCTTTAACTTACATTTCTATACGTTCTATTTCCAATCCCAAGAAGCGTGGTGATAGTCACTCTGAAGGAATTGATGAGGATCAGTCATCAAACAAAAGCTAGCTCATGGAGTTACTCAGCTAGTACATGAAAGATAAGTTTTCCCATTATCTGACATGTATGATATACTATATATTTTCTTAACTGGCCCATCCTAATGGTCACATGGGTTATCTCTGCAAAAAAATCACTACGGAGGGGTCACCCAACCTTGAAAGTTTGTGTGTGTTTAATAAAAAGCAAAAGCTTTGTTTACCTACCTAGGTTCTATGCTCAAATAATGATTGTGCACTGTCAAGGCTCAAAGGGAATTGAATCATGAAAATTTTGAGACCACATACTCCCTTCTCTTAATGCCTCAGTTTTAGTTATGACTTATATCAGTACATAACAATCTAGAGGAGCCAATATCATATATTCATTTATTTGCATCTTCAGTTATTACATACTTGCATCCAGTACCATTTGGCATTTGATATAGACAATTGAAGATGTTATGTTAGAGATGACCATACCTTTAACCACCGTGAGCTTGATTAGCATGTCGACCTCATAAACAATATGCCCGATTTGGTAATGAACACCTTAACATAGTTAAAATTCTAGTTATGTTTAAGGATCGATCTATCGACTTAATTAATCATGGTCGATCTATCAGATCTCGAGTTGTTCGTTGTGGGCTCGACAAAAGAACCCCATGGGGCCTGGACCAATCTTGGCTTTGAACCACCTAAATGTTTGTCCCGACAAGAAATTACAGGTTACTGCACTTGTTTGCTTGTTGTGTACTGTACACATTTATTTCTTTTTTGACAAGAAACTTTCAGTTTACAGAGAATTGCTGCATAAGGAATCTTCTTCTTCAAATATGTGTACTAGCTACTACTTTCGGTGATGCTAATGATCTTTTTGGTTAAGGCAATATAAACAGAATGACATAAAATTATGCACTACTCACACCTAATTTTCATCACATGTTGTTCCTACATACCATTACATCGGTTACTTAATAACTATGCAATCAATATTAAAGTTTGTATACAGGAAGTCGATCAAGACGTCCTCTAGCAATCAAGAAAGGAATTAAACAATCTGGCTCATTCTTACATAAGGTGACCTCGCAAAATTCGAGACTACTACTGCTTTTTCCTGGTGTAGCTAAGCTGTTATAGGAGATACAAATTCGATCTTCGCACTTTACAACCTCATCAACCCGTAGCTACTAATGAATTTTCTATTATAGTTGGATCCTTTGCAGGTCGGCTATTCTTTGAACATACATGGGGCTGCATTACTTGTACATGTCTTTTACGCTAAGAACTGCAGGCGATCTACATCCATGGATGCTCAATTCAACTCCGTTTTGATTTGAGATCAAACTCCGAACTAGGGGATAGCTATAGCCATGTCCTATGCAAAGTCCAATTGATATAAGATTTATGCTTAACGCCCCATACAAATCGATACTACTAATTACTTTTCATACAACACCCTCCTTGGCAGGTCGCTTGCACTTCGAACTGGTACGTGCAGCAGATATACATAACAACTCAAGCTTTCAGTCGACTTAATTAACACTGTACTCAGATATTGAGAACTGGTGAATTAAGGAGGTTACATAGACTCTATACAGATGACTATCACAAAATGCAGGAGTTGTTTTGGAGCAAGCTTTGGCGGCATAGTCAGTTCGTTGATTCCACTCCAAATTTGGGGCTACGATAGTTGTGGTCACTTACAATATGAAGTGAGGGATACAATAGATGTGGTCACTTACATTAGCATGTTGAACATATTCATTCTGAGCTGGATCGACTATATAACTTGCATTTTCAATGACTAGTATTGCCATTTGGCATTTGGCATTTTGAGTGCCACCTTGCAGGACATCCTCACCCAATGTGCAAGGGCTCGACTAAACTATCAACCTTGCATTATACTACTAATTTCTATATCTACAACTCGACCTACTATAGGTCGATTACACGTACTCCGAGCTGGGACTAGCTACAACGATTAGCGTAAATCTAGTGCAGGTCAATCAATCTCCAAACTGGGGGATAGCCACAACCATCTCTGAACTGGGGCTAGTCATTGTTATCTAAACATGTTCAATTTAGTAATTACGATGCACATCTCTAGAATTATTACTGTTAGTTTGTACTAACTATTTGGAGTTAGCACACATTTTTCACAAGTCAATCAAGCTCTAAAATTGGGGCAAGCTACAGTCACGCCAATTCAAGGCTAACTGTCAACCATAGTAACGCCCCCAAAAGGCTAGCTAACAACCAATCAGTTAGATGCCCTGCTAAAACCAAGTTCGATTCAACTATAGTCACGCCAATTCAAGGCTAGCTATCAAATCAGGACACTTATTAGAGCCGCCCACTCACTAGATCGAGCAGGCAGACTCACTCGGGTCACGATGCTCACTTTAGCTCAAACGCTACATAGTGTCACCACTTCTCACTAGTTGGGGACCTATACTTTTAGGACTGACTTAGTGCAGAATGCTTACTTAAGCACGAAGGGTCACTTGACCTACGCTCACTCGAGCAAAATGCTTCCATAAGCGCTAAAAGGTCCCTTGACCTACTGGAGCAGATCACTTACATAAGCGATAGAAGGTCTCTTGACCTACACTTACTCGAGCAGAACGTTTCCATAAACGCCAAAAGGTCCATTGACCTACTGGAGCAGATCGCTTACATAAGCTATAAAAGGTCTATTGACCTATGCTCATTTGAGCAGAACACGCTAAAAGGTCCCTTGACCTATTGGAGCAGAACACTTACATAAGCGATAAAAGGTCTCTTGACCTACGCTCACTCGAGCAGAACGCTTCCATAAGCTCTAAAGTGTCCCTTGACCTACTGGAGCAGAATACTTACATAAGCGATAAAAGGTCCCTCGACCTACGCTCACTTGAGCAAAACACTTATATAAGCACTAAGTGGTCCCTCGACCTATGCTCACTTGAGCAGAACGCTCTCACGAGCTCAAAAATGCTCTCTCGAGCTAAACTTTTTACTAAGTTGAGGACCTATACTTTTAGGACCAACTAAGTGTGAAATACTCACTAGAGTAGAACGCTCACACGAGCTCCAATGCTCTCTCGAGCTACAATCCATTTGGACATTTCCAAGAGACGAGACACATATATAACTAGAACACAACTGTTCCACTTGGACACGTGTCAAACTATTTCTCTCGTCAGATCGTTCTTAAGAAAGCACGACCTAACGAGAGGGGGCTGTGTGAAGGACATATATTGTCATCAATATATTTGCGACACATGTCAATGTCATTGATTATATCTTGAGACTAACTTAGTGGATCATTATAATTGGTCATCTCAAAAGTTGAGTCATGAGTTACCAAATGGTTACAAAATGAACATTAATACGTGCATCAATGCAATACTAAATGTCATTAACCAATGGAGCACCAAAGGGGGGAGAGAATAATTCTATATATTTTCTTTCCACTCAAACAAGAAAAGGAGAATTCTATGCTTCTTCTCCATTCGTCATCGATCATTCGATCAAAGAATCCAAATAATGAACTACGTTCGACTTGATTCCGTTCATCAGAAAACTGGATACGTAAGCAGTTTGATTATTCGAACTCAGTCACAACATCATTCTCCCCAAATTTCCTACACACCTAAAGTTTGCCCAATTAAAACCTTTACAATGATCTTATGAATTTTGAGCTCATACATCTTTGAGGATTTTAAGATATGGTGCCTAGATTATTGAACCAAAATTTCAAATATGCGACAACCTCTTTAAAAATATCGGTATCCTTTGGGGTATTTTTTTTGGTATCCTTTGGTTATTTATTTTGCAAACATTAATTGTTTGAGATTACATATATGCAATAAATTCAGGGCTCTCAAACATGTGTTTAGGAAATTATTATATGAAGATTTTGTTTGTTGAACTGTTCCTAGCGTATCAACTATCAAGAATGAAGAATATATAACAGGCAACTAACCACCATGATTTTATTATTCTTTCCCCACTTCATCTAGACAAAATTCCAGCACATGCAAATTGCCCCAAGTTTTGGCCCACTAGTACTACCACAGGGTGATCGAGTGGGGGGGAATCCTTCTTTTTCCTTTCTTGTTGTTGAAAGACGATAAGTCTGATGAACATGGGGCCATATGCACGTAGCCAAAAATGTCGAAATTCCCCAAGTTTTATCACAATAGAGACTATCTAGAAACTTTTAATATTAACAAATCGAGTCCAATATGATATTCTCAATCCTGTACACCAGAAGGCTCTAATCTTACCTATTCCAGGCCTCTGTCTCGTATGCAGAATGTGCATAAGACCATTAAACTGACAAAATGTAGGCCTTGATTGACGGATTTGATCTTGGTAAAAGCATGATTCACAAACGTACAAGTAGGCGACCTTGTATCGAATGGCTAGAAGTTACCGATCAAATGAGCTTTTCAGAGGGAGTTTGTCAATGCTACTCAATTCCTGGAGTACAGTGTCCTACTTACTTGCAAATAGAGTCAAAGATAGAAACAAACTCTTCTTCTCTAACTTCAGCTAGATATCAAACTATTCCTCCAAGTTGTGAGATTCCATCTTTACCTCACTCTCTTTAGAACTCAACTAACAAAGTTTAGAAACCTTTCAAGAAAGTGGAGAAAAATCTTCTTCTTCCACATTTGTACTTGTCCACAAATTAAAACACCAACATGAAGAAAATAACAACATGGTCTACTTTAATATGGCTCTGTATCTTCATGCTACATTCTTGTTCTCCTTCCATTGCAGAAAGCACTCCTAGATTCCCTTATTCAGTTATTAGGCCTGAATCCTTATCTGTTTTAACCGAAAACGAACTTTACGAAACAAAATACTTCACTCAAATACTTGATCATTTCAATTATCATCCTGAAAGCTACCAAACTTTTCAACAAAGATATTTGATCAATGACAAGTACTGGGATGGTTCTCAAAAGAAGGCTCCTATATTTGTTTATACTGGGAATGAAGGCGATATAGAATGGTTTGCTCAGAATACTGGCTTCATGTTTGAGACTGCACCAAAATTCAAAGCTCTTCTAGTCTTTACTGAGGTAATTATATATGGTTAAACTAATGCTATGTAACTGTATCATTTCAATGTTTTATTGGAGATTACTTTTTTTCTTTTGTAAGTCCTGTTTTATAGAAAGAAAATGTATATAGATGTTTAAACTTTAGAGGCATTCTGTTTTATTGATATCCAGCACAGATTTTATGGCAAATCAATTCCTTTTGGTGGTGACAAAAAAGTGGCTTATAGCAATTCAAGTACGCTTGGGTATTTGAGCTCGACGCAAGCACTAGCCGATTATGCTAGTTTGATTATCGACTTGAAGAAAAACTTGACTGCAGAAGATTCACCAGTGATTGTTCTTGGAGGTTCTTATGGTGGAAGTAAGTGTTCATTTTGCAAACAGAAATTCTTTTTTCTTTTAAATAATGGTTTCTTTGTTGCTAAATTTATTGTGGTTTTGCAGTGTTAGCTGCATGGTTTAGGTTGAAGTACCCCCATGTAGCTATTGGAGCCTTAGCATCTTCATCTCCAATTCTTAATTTCGATGACATTGTTTCTCCATATAGCTTCAACAACATTATCACAGAGGATTTTAAGGTACATTTTGTGTTTTATGTGTTCGCTTCTTTTTGAATTGCTTGAGGATATACAACTCTATAACCTTAGCACTTAGCAGTTACAACATTATTATACAGATTCATGCATCAAAAGAGTTTCACAGCTCATTGCAATCCAGTTAAGTTATATGCAATTCAATAATTAGACCATTGAATCAATTTCATCCACTAATCTGAGGTGCATTTTCAACCACAGTTAATAACTTTGAATATGTCAATTGTTCATAATGTGCAATGCTTCAAGATATTTTAGCTAAATAGTATGTGCTTGCATACTTGTTTTACTAAAATTTACAGCTCTAAAAGTAAAGCATGAATGCCAATAACAGCACGTCGGCATATGTAAAATATATGAGCAATAATCCTATCTTTTTTTACTTAAGAGCAATGCTATCGATAACCACGACTGTTAAACAAATTTCAAAAAGTTTCCTCGTATGCCATTTATAATTATAAATTAAGTTCGTGATATAAATTAATTTTGTTGTTGCCACTTTCAGAGCGTAAGCGAAAATTGTTACAAAGTGATCAAAGGGTCATGGAGTGAAATTGAAAATACAGCACAACAAAAAGGTGGACTTGAGTCGCTTAGAAATTCATTCAAAATATGCAAGTAAGAAATTTATTTACGTATCACTGCCTAAGTCTAGATATAGTTCTCTGACTCCCTGTATTTATGAGCTTTCCTTATTTTTGCCTCATTTGTTACAGGAACTACATTGATGTGAATTCATTAAAGGGTTGGCTAAATACTGCATTTGTTTACACAGCCATGACAGATTATCCAACTCCTTCAAATTTTCTAAATCACTTACCAGCTCATCCAGTGAAACAGGTTTGAAGAACTTTCTTTGTAATGCAAAAGTAAATTAAAAATACTTTAAAAACTGCTTGGAGTCAACTATAGTTGACCAACGTTCAAGAAATTAACTGATGTTTCAAACTAATACTAAACATATGTCATTGAAGACCTAATTAATCATCATCCTTCTAGTTGTCTTTCAAAACTTAACCTTTGAAAAAAAAAAAAAAAAAAAACTAAACTTAACCTTTGATTGTAGATAAATCTTTTCCGAAATAGTCTAGTTGGTAAAATTGGTAAAAGTGACCCAATACTGACTTTAATCATATTTCCATTTGATGTATTATCACCCATTACGCTGGACCACAAGCTATCAGTAATAAAGTCTAATTTACATGTGATTTTCATATGATGATATGAACAATAAGCCTGTCAACCTCTACTGTGTAAGAAAGAAAGCATGTTTTATAGCGCAAGATATGCCCTAATACGCCAAAGAAACATTAACTTTGGCATAATATTATATTTATACAAGTGTCATCATTCTCAAGATTATAGAATAGTAGTATTTCGATGATTATTGACAGAGGTACTACAACTGGCAGCTATAAATCTATTAATGAATTTTGACAATTATCTGATTCAGATGTGCAACGCGATTGACGATCCAATGGCAGGAAATAACACATTTGCTAAGTTGTATGGTGCAGCGAACATCTATTATAATTACACGGGCAACGCTACCTGTTTTAATCTTAACGATAATTCTGATCCTCACGACCTTGGTGGCTGGCAATGGCAGGTATCACATATAATTTATTATCTTGCTTATATATATACAAATAAATAAATGTAAATAAATTTTTGATATGGACCTCAGGCCGAGCCAAGTCTGCCTTCCAAGGTTCATTGGCAAAGCCCATCGCCGCCCAAGCTCCGCACTGAATGGACCACAGAATTGATCATTACATCAACTAAAATCTGTTTAGAGATTGCTTAAATGTGACATAGCTTGTAGTAAACCAATCATTTGTAGGAGGCATGTCTGATTTTCTGATCCATATGATTTTGGTTCATACAGGCATGTACAGAGATGATTCTACTGACAGAAGGTAACAATGAGGAAAGCATATTTCCTGCCTCTCAGTGGAACTATACTGACCGAGCCTCTAACTGCAACACTGACTATGGGGTTGAGCCCAGGCGGCATTGGATTACAACCGAATTCGGTGGCCATGTAAGTATCAGTCCTACTGTCCTAGGTCCATTTCTTTCTGGCCTGAATAGAATCCTGAATACTGGGCCTCTATAAAGTAAAATTGGGCCCTGGTGTAAGGTCTTATTCGGCCTGGCTAGATTAAATCTGAATATCGGACCTAAGTAACTGGGCTGAGACCTGAGAGCCTAATTTTCAAAAAAAAAAATCACCCCAAGTCCACTTGAATTTTAATTTCGCCCTTAAGTCTAAAAATACGGGCTGACATCACTATATAAATTTAAATTTTCATATGTAAAATATTATGTAAATTTATATTTTCATATAAAAATTTAATTTTAGATATGTAATTTTAAATTTTTAAATGTAAATTTAAATTTGCATAGGTAAATTTATATTTAAATTTAAATTTTCATATAATGACATCAGCTCGGTTTGTCCTTAAGCCGAAATTATAAGTAAAAAATAATGACGGGGTTGTCAATGACTTTTGATAACCCGATAACCGATTCAAACCAAACCGATAAAAAATGGGTTGGATTTTGGTAATTTGGTTTGCCCCCCACCACCGAACCAATAAGATATTGGGTTGGTTTTGGGTTTGCCCTCTACCGAACCGATAAGATGACATTTTAGTAATATTTATGATTAATTTTGTATATGTTTATCAATTGTGTGACAAAATTAATCGATTTAATTTATGATTTAATTGATTTTTTAGTTTTCGGTTAGAGTCGGTTCGGTTTCGGGGTGCAATATATCTTATTGGTTTGGTTTCAGGTTTCTAATTTTTTTATCGGTTTGGGTTTGGATTTTTCAGAACCCGACCCAAACCGATCCATTGACAGCCCTACGTATGATGATGTCAGCCCAATTTTGAACTTATGGCGAAATTATTATTGGGTTTTGTCATTAGGCCATAATCTTTGGATCTGACACATGTTAGATATTGGCTTCCTAGCTTCTAGCCAGGACCAAAATATCACCGATATATCTCGGTTTTTTAGGTACTCGATATGGATATATTGTGATATATCGGATGGATATATTGACACATTTTGTATCCAATATATATCAATATATATTGACTGATATATCAAATATAGATCGTTGACTTTGACCAATCTTTAACCGATTTTTTTAATATATCAACGATATTTCCTATATAATTGTCGATATTTCAATTATTTTTGATATATCGATTTACAAAACAAAATTTTGACCGGTCAACAAAAGAATATATATCTACCGATATATTAATATATCCGATATATATCGTTTTTGGCCATGGTTTATAGAACAATACTACTCCACCAGACTTGAGTTGAATCATTAGTACCGTTATAATTTCTTTTCGTGGGAATCTGTTTTACCTAAACAATGTGGCCCTGTTTGGCAGCATGAATTGCCCAACCTGTAGAAGGAATAAGGCCCTGTATAATAGGTCCTAGTGTTTGGCCCGGTTCATTTTATGAATTGGGGCCACAACTAATGAGTAGGGTATAAACGGGATAGATTGTAAAACTAGAAAAAACGTGTATAGTGGATCTTTGGGTTTAGGTGAGATACCGTAATACACAAGAGAAATACAGGAGAAAGAAAACATCCTTTTATTATTCATTCGAGTTATACACTCAAAAGATCGAACCTTCTTCTTCACCCACTCATTTTCTTCTCTCACAAATTCTTTCTTTCACCTTTCCAAATTAAAATTAGAGATCAGAAACAGGAGGAGCAAGCAAAAAAAAAAAAAAATAAACGGTCTATGACTTCTTTTTCTTCACCGTCTCCATTCTGATCGACCTACCACCGTTTTGATTTTTCCATGAAATTATGTTGAATTGAAGTTTGATTTTTCTTTTTGAAGTTACTGATATGGGTTTTCTTTGGTCGATTTGTATGGGTTTTATATACATTATATATATATATATATATATATATATATATATATATATATATATATATATATATATTTTTTTTTTTTTTTTTTTTAATTTTGGGGGATTTTTATTCCATTGGGAGAGTTGGAAAAAAAAAACAATGAAAAACAGTACGAGACAATCCCTCTAAAGTAAAAGGGACCAAACAGTTTCTAGAGTAATTACTTTTGGAGTATCCACCACTTGTTTTCCATACCCTAAACATGGTCAAGTACTACCGAATTTCACGTGGCCAAATAGAGCCTAAATGCCCATGCGGCCATGCCTACCTTTGAGCTGGGTATTGGGGTTAGCATATTGTGAGGAGTGTGAGACTGTGAGGTACCCTAAGATATTGAGATGTATCATGTCACATTCAATTTTTAACAAAATCGGAAAAAACAATATTTGTTTCCGAATCTTCGATTTTTGAGGTGTGATGCACTCTCAATTTTCAAAATATCACATTATCCGTTTAATTATTCCAATAATATGAAACTAATAAAAATTTAAAATAAACCAAAGTCATTTTCAGTACAAAAATTTACAAATATGATTAAGCAACTCCTCAAATATAATTGCAACAAAAACAACTTTTATCTCGACTCTATTACAACTTATTATAGTAAAAACCAAACAACAATCTTTCTTGGAACGTTAATGTAAGCCACATGTAATAATAAACCTTTTTCAACACTAGTCATGTCAAAACTTATCGACTATGTTCATTTTATGAACACACCCGATAAACAAACATGCAAATCGGATCAACATTATAAATAATGCTGGTATGAGTAGCCCTAAAATACAAATCATATTTATACATATATGTACACAATTAATAAAACAGTTAGTTCCTCCATCAAAGCGTCTTAACTTCCAATTAATATTACAACATCCATACGTACAATAATTTAAGGCAGATAGTTCCTCCATTGAGGCGCTTTAGCCTCCAATTCAACAATAATAAAACATTTAGTTCCTCCATCGAAGTGTCTTAGCTTCAAATTAGATCAATTGCATTTAACAATAACTAAATAACAAAAAAAGTAAAACTTATTTTATACTTACACTAGTGTAGGCCTGATCACATAGTGGGTTATACCTGCATAAATAATTAATTCTACCCGCCATTCTGCAAAACCATTGTGACTGCAAATAAAATACTATATAACAAAATATATCATATTCATAATTTCATTCATCTCATCAAACCAAAGAGAAACAATCTCCACAACAAATTTCGCAACCATAGTCAACCATTTATTATAGATTTAATGTACACTTTACCATATCATCATAATTATTATTTTAAGTGTCCCTAAGATCACGTCGTCTCTATGTTTTACCTAGTATCCTGTCTACCACAATCGTTCCCCTCAATCAAGCCGACTATGCACATCCGCATGCCTCTTACACATAATGGAACCACTCCGTGCATAGTTACCCTAAACGGGATGTCGCATACCAGGTAACCCCACACGGACACCAAAACTATGTGAGTAAGCCTTTATTAGGCATAATATATCGCGTGTCTCGTTATGAATTGGCGACGAAATAGTCAAAACCATCATTTGGCTACAAGGGCTTCAAGTTCCCTTAAATTCACGTTATCTTAAAAAGACAACTTTTATATTTATCACAAGAATTGTGGTAGCTAAGAGCTAGGATTTTGCGTTCTAAAATTTCTAAGTGACACTTTAACTTGTCAACAGAAAGTCCAACTAAGTATCCACATTTAAACATGTTTCAAATTTATCAAAGACATTGTCATATTATTTCATAGCAATGCAATCATAAATATAACGTCAACTTTATTTACATAACCATTCCTCAAAAATATTGCATAGAGGACGCACATCTTAAAATCTCAATAATATTATATTATTAATAAAGGGAGTCGGAATGGCTAGAAGAATGCAATATAACACTATAACACACCATAACATTGGTAATTAATTAATATAACATCCTTTAAATGTCCTGAATAATCATAAAAAAATGTTGTAGATCACTATATAACATTTATTACAGCAACTTTAATATTTATAGAAATGACATTAAGGTTCAGAAGAGCTACAACACCCTCATTAATAGGGTAGGGACGGGTCGGGTTCGGGTCAGATATGGCTATATCCGAATCCGAACCCAAATAGTTTGACAATATCCAAACCTGAATCTGAATCAAACCAAAATTTTCAATCCGAACCCGACTTGAATCCAAATCGAACCCGACCGACCCGATATGATAACACTAAAAATTCAAAAAAAAATGCCAAAAAATATATCCGAACCTAACCCAAATAAATAAACAAATATGAAAATTGACCCAAACCCGAACTATTCGGATTTGGGTCAAACCCAGCCCTATTCCCTGCCCTACTCATTAATAATTAGAGAATTACATACTACAGTAACATAACAGTGCATATCATTAAAAATGCTACAGTATGCGTTACAGTACACAATATATTTACTATTGTTACAATACGCGCTACAGTTCAATGCTACAGTACACATTATATTTACTAGTGCTACACTATGCAATACAGTGCATATTCATATCATTCAGCAAAGTATAAAATAACTACAAGACAGATTCAATCACATTTTCATAAAAACAATAATGATTAGAATACCAATTACATTTTCATAAAACAATAATTATTAGAACACTTACGCACAGATTTATATACAACATTTAACAAAAAGAACAACATAATTGACTTAAAAGCAAAAATCGTTGTATTTCATCTAACAAGCATCATGGTACACCAGGATAAATCAAATCGATTTCTTAACCATTAATGAAAGTCTATCCATATCCTTAAATTAAAACTAATACCTAAGTAAGCCGACAAAAGTCAAATGGTTTCGCATACAAAAATAGCATATATATGAAATTAAAAGATTACCCAAATACAATAGCATGTGTTAAATAGAAAAATCAATCCTATAATCATGTTCATCCATGCACAACAACAAATAAATCATTTCTTCTATAATATCAAGTTAATATATATTACCACACAAAAATAATGGTTACTCACCTCTTGTATCCACAAAAAGAATATGTATAATATAAATCACGTTACATCACGCCAAAAATCCGATCCAAAGCTAGCTAAGAGATGCACAAATCTGCCTTTTCTCCTTCTTCTTTTTTAGTTAATTTGTTTAGTTCTAAGCAAAAACCTTATTTTCTTAAAACCCTAAATTTATGAGAAATTATTTCCATTCCAAAGAATTCTCTACCATATTTTATGCTTAACTTTAAGAAATTTTCCTTTTTACCAAATATCTCTATTCATAAATATAGAATATTATTCTCTATTAAAAGTACTCTATTTATTATATACTTTATATTAACATCTCTTTTGAAAACTTTCTAAATATTAAAAATCTCTACAAAAACTTAAAATTCAAAACACTAAATTTCTTTAATACAAATTTCAAAAATATTCTCTTGTTTTCCCTCCTTTCTCATTCTATAATAAAAGTCAAACCAAATTTTTTAGCACATTGACCATGCATTAAATATTTAATCCAAAAATACTAAATATTGTAAAATAATAATGTACAAAAAAAATAGGAATTTTACATATCACGTATCATGTATATGAGAGGGGTTCTATGGGCATATTTTATAAAAACACGTAAACAAACTCAAAATCGTTAAAGTATTTATAAGTTTTAGATTAGGCTAATTTTTTTACAAAAAAAAAACATAATATAATATAAAAAATCGTGAAATTGAACTGTCCCCAAATTTTTTAATTTGTTGGCTACATTTGATGGGGTTACAAATTTTGTATTTGAATAATTTTTTGTGACAATGTTTAAAATAGTTAGAAGATCTTATGTACAAAAAATTAGTCAAATCTAAAACTTAGAAATGTCCTAACAATCATAAGTTTGTTTACTTGTTTTTGAAATATATGTCCCAAGAACCCCTCTGATCACACGTATATACATTAGTTTGAACCAGGCTCTAATTCCTTCAATTATAATTGCAATGCTTTGTTTTATGCTCTTAAATTAATCTCACATATACATTAGAAATGTAAGTGCATGTTGAAATGTCAGGATATCAAGATGGTTCTGAAACGTTTTGGGAGCAACATCATATTTTTCAATGGCTTAAGAGATCCTTGGAGTGGTGGAGGGTATTTATATTATATAACCTCTTTCGTCTCACCATTATTTCAGGCACACACACAATTGGTTATTAATTTTTCTTTGCTTATAGGGTTCTAAAGAGTATTTCAAAGAGTCTCATTGCCATAGTTGCAAAAGAAGGTAATAACTACTCAGCATTTCTTCCTACAAATATCTTTTAATTTGTTAGTGTTGCACTTTTTGTGACATGCAATTATATGATCGTTCTTGTTACTCTATAACAGGAGCTCACCATGTAGACTTAAGATTTTCAACTAAGGATGATCCAGAATGGCTCAAAGACGTGAGAAAGAAAGAGATCAAGATAATATCAAATTGGCTAACAAAATATTATCATGACCTATCCCAGCTAGCTATGTAAATCCCCTGCTCTATAGTCTATGTATACGTTCTTATACCCGGTACCATAAGCTTCTAAGATTTTGTGTGGCGGTCCCTTCTTTTATTACCAATTGTACATTTATTATTCAAACTAGCAAGATGCACGTGCTATGCACACGATGTCAAACAAAACTTAAAGAAGAGTGTAAATATAATTTGCTTAACACCTTTCTTATTTGGTAACCAACTCGGGGGGGAGGGGAGGGGAGGGGAGGAAATTGATGTACTGTTCGAAATTGTGTTTATAGTTGATAAATTTTCTTGTTGAGGGAATGAACTTAACATTTAAAGAAGGATATAGGTAAGCGTCTTGCTCTTCAATATTGTATACCTGAATTTTGCAAGTTAACTAACACCATTTATTCAAATTGTAAGAAACATAAAGCTTCATCGAAGATGTATAATTTGAACTCCATAAAGATGTATATTCATCTTACTCGCAGAAGTTTAGGTAAAGGGAAACACAATCCTATAAAGAAAGCAGACGGGCTAGGCTTGTTATGAGGGTGTCAAGGTTTTCAACTATAATGGTTGCCCCACCATTGCACTTCCAGGGACCTCAAAGTAAGCAGCATTTTGACCTATCAAAATTAGAAGTTCATAATAATTTGAGACAAACCAGATAAGAATTTCCTTGTAAAGACACCAAAGTTGCCTTCAAAATAAGAAAGACCACCAGAAGGATTTAACCAGAATACAAACTGCACACGGGTTAAGGTTGTTGTGACTTGTGAGACAGTGAGAGTGTTTTCTATAATAAAGGTTGCCCCACCATGGCATTTTCATGGACAACCAAGTAATAAAGTAGCATTTATTCTATCAAAATAAGAAGTTCTCAATTAATAGAGAAACCAGATCAAGATTTCCTAGCAACCATGCCAATAAGAAAAACCACCAGAATCAGTAGGCTAAGCTTGTTGATAGAGTGCTGAAGTTTTCAACCACAAAGGTCGCCCAACCATAGCACTTCCATGGACGGCCAAATATGCATAATTTAACATGGCATATAAGGAGTTAACAATGAGTGTAGATTTAGACACAAACCATGAAGTAAATAGTAGACCTGATTGAATAAAGTTATGAAAGCTGACAAAAGGAGAAAAAACTGACTTGTCAACGTTAGGTGTAGCCAACGGATCATATAGTTCTTCTTTCTGCTCCACAGATGGGACAACACCTGCCATAGCTACCATCTCTTGTGTGCCTTCCGCCTGAAAATGTCTTGAGAACAGTTAGGTTACCAATGGAATTATATTCATGTATATTATACTTTCATGACTTACATAATTTAAATTTAAAAGGATGAAACAAGGCTCATCTTAAAGAAAATTAAAATGTACAGATGCAAAAAATAATATATAGAGTCCAAAAATCAATAGATAATTTCTTCCATCATTTAGTCCTCCTTTGTTTGAATCTAGTATCACACACCTAATTTAAATTGACACGGGTACACATACCAATCCGACACCGATACAAAGTGTCCGATATGGTGAAGAACCAAAAATTAGGTATATCACATACAATACGTGTGTGTCATGTTTGACACAAACACATGGATACATATCTGACATGGATTATTTTTAAAATATGGAGTGTCCATAATATATAGACGCACACCAATTCTCGAGTGTTTCATAAACCTATAAATAAGAAGTAACACTAATAATCAAATTTTTAGGCCAATCAAACACATGCCAAAAAAATTCTCTAAAGAAGCGTTGAACATAAGGATTATTTGACAAATTAAGTGTTTGCAATATCTTGCCTGTTGAGGATACCGCCCATATCTCGCATATAACCATATGCATCATAGCCTTGCCCATAACCATAATAAGCACCATTCCACTGATGGGGATCTGATGGCTGAGCCCAGACGCCCGGCTGATCATGTAATTTGGACAGTAAAACATCGGTCAATGGCCATGTAAAAATGGAACTCCAACATTTTTGAACAGTATTTGGCAAGTTAAAAATCAAGAAAAGAACTTTGAAGGAAGTCGGGGTAATTGTGAGGAATGTGACAATAAAACATCATGCACTTGTTGCTTTGAAACTCGCCAGGGAATAAATCTTTCAAATCCTCAATCTCCTCAAAATGTTCATAAGTATGGAAATAGTTATAGTAAACAAAATTCACAGGTTTATCTAAGAATAAAACGTTATAGAGTTCATCCTCACACCATATATGCACAAATAGAAATCTAATTCAAGGCCCTCCCTATTCAATAGCAAGCATATATCATAGATTTACCTGTTTAGCTGTCATACTTCTACCCCATGAAAGGCGTACGGTTTGCTGGCCAATCATAGTTCCATTCAATCTCTGTATTGCTACTTCCTTGATTGCCTAGACAGAAAAACATAGATTTAAAACCTTAAATACTAACAAATAGATAAAAGAAATTGAATATTAATGAATGTAAATGACCATTCTGACTGATCACCAATGCAGAAATACAATATTATACCCTTAAATTGCTAATAGCAAAAAGAAAAGAATAATGTGCTAAAAGTAGCATGCTTCTAATGTTTAGAATTTGGAAGTCACAAGCAAGCAATTGACAATAGCTAAAGTCTAAAACGAAACAAAACAAGGTACTACATAAATTAATCAATAAACAAATATAAGAAAATATAAATTAAAGCAAAATAAAACCGGGTAATACAATGAAAAGGGGGATTCAAATATACCTAGTTCCAAACCATACAAAGCCGCATCCTTTACCTGGTATTGTTTTTGCATAGACAAGATCACCAAACTGCGTAAATATTTGCCTCAGTTCCTCCTCCTCGTGACATTCGGTCCGCACCACCAACGAATATCTACAGTAGAAATAAGACAATCATTAACTTTTAAAGATGGGAATGAAATTCATTCAGAATATCTTTACCTTGACTTACTGTTGTGTTGGTAATATCATTGTCTATAGCTGGAAATGGCTGCACTACCGCAGTGTTGAAAGCAGGTGTTGGATATACTGCTGCCACAAACAAATTGAGAAATTAGAGAATAAATTTTACTTGTAAGTCTGTCCACAACCATAAACCATCCACTAACGATCTCTAAGGCACAAACTGTGCAATGGACAGCTGTGCACAATGCTTATCTTTTTTTTTTTCGGTACAGCGGACAGTTGAGTACTATGCATATCTGCAAACTATGTAGGACCATTTTCAAGCAGAACTTAGCACCAATAACTCTAATGTTCAATACAACATAAACACCAATATAGCACTAGTAGCGTTTCTTTCTTAGGAAAAAGATTCTTACCTTTCGGTGCAAGATAACGGTTCTTGGAAACCAAGAGCCTTCTTTGGAGCACGATTGGCCCGCTTTGAGCAATACACCCCATTCATTTCACTCATAGCACGGTTCCTTTCCATTTCATCAGAAAATTTAACAAATCCATAACCCTTAGAACGACCAGTATTAGGATTAGTCACCACCTTAGCACATCTAACAGACGGATGCTGAGCTCGAAAAGTCTTTTGTAATAAATAATCCGTAACGTCCGATGCTAAATCCCCAACAAAAATAGAATGCTCGGGTCCTACATCAGGACATCTTTCTCCAATCCCAAAAGATGCCCAATTCAATCTAAATGGTTGGTCAGTCCCAGGCATTAGTGTATCATTATATGTTTGCAAAACTCGTTCCGCTGCCCCATGAGAAGCAAACTCCACAAAACCGTAACCCTCAGGCTGTTGCGTAATCTTGTTAGGTATGATTTTTATTGACATCACCTACCAACATACTAAATATTAATTAAAACACAAAAAGATGAAATAAAAGAAGATGGGCATTGAGTTCTTTTTACCTCTCCAAAGGTGAGCAAAGCAAGTATTGAAGTAATTTTCTTCACCCAAGATTGAAGATCACCAATCCAAAGAGTTCTTATTTCTTCAAGAGTAGTTGGTTGGTAGTTATGATGATTGTAATTACTTGTTGGTGGTAATCGACCATGTTGTCGCTTTGTTATGCTCCTCCTCCACTCATCGTCCATTCTTTTTGCTGGCTTTATGCTTTGTGAATCAAAGATTGATAAAATGTAAGGAAGAGAATATGCAACTTGACAAAGTAGAAAATAGTGCATTCCTTTCAATGCGCATGTGCTCTGCTGATTTAACTCAATGCTTCTAATCCATTCGGATCACCAGCGATAGATGGTTACTTTTTTTTTTTCTTTGGTCTTACGGGGGATTTTGGACAAAATTTGCAACCTCTTCGTCGAGCTTTGTTGAGCAGTCAGTTGCTTCATTTTTCTTTTTCGGGTACTCTTAGAATATCCGCCTTTTAGTCGCCCTTCTTTTTCTCTGTTTCTATGCTCAATTAGCCGTCTTGTTGACCTCCTTTATTTTTTTTAGGTGGGAGAGGGCTTCTAAGAGATTCTATGTGAGACAAACAAGGGGTAAGCATCGATTTTAGGCTTCTGTTCTAGTTCCAGGATGTGGGAGAGAATGGAAAAGAGTCGGTTCCTATTCTCTGATTAGACTTTTCTTTTGCTGAACCTCTTATTAAATAACCCAATTATTACTAATTAAATGGCATTAATAGTAAGGCGTACAATTGAGAATGGCGTGGATTTGGTTTTCTAATATACTACCACATGAAAAGACTGATTGGTTCTATTTAAAGGTGTTAAACAATTTTTTTATTTAAGGACAATATCGGTACTTAAAATTTATAAAGACATAAAAAGACAAAGTAGTCCTCATTAATAAATATCTAGACATCTGATTTTATTATTCATCAAGGGTATTATGCGTCAGAAAAAATCCCGGATGAATTTAAGAGGCCACGATCATTATAGGTCATTATAGGCTATACTAATAAGGATATTTTTAATCTCGATATTTATAAACAAATCAACTCATCCAATCAAAACATATATTTTTTTGATTGGATGGAACTGAATGAAGAAATACTAAATTGGCCCATATTGAATTTAGAACTTTGGTTTTTGCCAGAATTTGTGTTACTTTATCATGCATATAAGATTCAACCACGGATCATACCAATAAATTTACTTCTTTTAAAATTAAATATAAATCAAAATTTTAGTAAAAATATCAACGAAAAAAAAAAATGTTCGTGTATCATCTAATAAAAAAAAATTGCTTGAATTTGGATTAGAGAATAGAAATCAAGAAGAAAAAACAAATAACGATCAGGAAATCTTGGATCAACTGCACAAAACCAAAATAATATTGTATTGGATCCATATTCATCAAGAAAAAAAAAATGAAAGAAGCTTTTGGG
This sequence comes from Coptis chinensis, assembly GCF_015680905.1. NCBI lineage: Eukaryota > Viridiplantae > Streptophyta > Magnoliopsida > Ranunculales > Ranunculaceae > Coptis > Coptis chinensis. The sequence continues at coordinate 75,441,446 of NC_141463.1, read as the reverse complement.
GTATCGGACATTCAAAAACGTAGAAACAAAAAGCAATCTAAGAACAAAGATAGCAATGAGCTAGATTTATTCCCCGAAAGGATATTTTATTTTTCAACCGAGATGGGAACATTCTTTTAACCAAAAAATAATCTAAAATATCAAGGTATATTGTCTCTTGCTTAGATTGATAAATCCAAAGGAAGTTGCTATATCCTCTATTCAAAGAGACGAAATGAGTATCGATGTAATGCTGATTCGAAGACTACAACTCTTACAAAATTGATAAAAAGGGAATATTTATTATTGAAACGGTTTGGCTATCCATAAAATGGGATGGACAATTTCTCATGTACCAAACCATAGCTATTTCAAGGGTGCATAAGAGTAAGCACCAAACTAATCAAGATATCAAGCAAAAAAAATATTAATAATAATGGTATTAGTGAATCCATTGCACAACATGAAAAGTTGTTTGGGAATAGAGACGAAAATCATAATGATTTTATTGTTCCTGAAAATATTTTATCTCCCAGGGCGTAGAGAGAGCTTAGAATTCAAATTTGTTTAAATTCGATAAATTTCAATGTTGGGGAAAGAACCAAAGTTTTTGCAATGGGAATAATGCAAAGAACTGTGGTAAATTTTTGTATGAGGATAAGCATCTTGATGTAGATACAAATAAATTTTTAAATTAAAATTATTCTTTTGGCCCAATTATCGATTAGAAGATTTAGCTTGTATGAATCGCTATTGGTTTGATAGCAATAATGGTAGCCGTTTCAAGATGTCAAGGATACATATGTATCCACGATTAAGAATTAGTTGATAATAAATTTCCTATGGATCAAGTGGCATATCCGGTATGGTATATGAAGGCAAACAAATATCATGCGCCTTGTGTTATATTACATTCGGTACATGATACTTGATTCGATGACTTTATCTTAACTTAGGCTTAGCAATTATATCTAGGAATGAATCATCATAATCTTCTTAATCTTAGGTCCAAAGTATTCTCTTTTGTGGGTGGAGAAATGTACTACCCTTTTATATCCATTGTATTCATAATCCGAATAAAATTGATAATTAGATTTGATAAAAAAAAAAGACATATGAATAAATCCAGATTATTGTGTATACAAAAAAAAAAACCAAATTAAAATGACTAGTATTATTATTACTGATCAGTAAAATCCATATCTGTAAAAAAAAAAAAAAAAAGGAAAAATTTTTATGGTAAAAAATTTATTCATTTCAGTTATTTCAAAGAAGAAAAATAAGGGTCGGTTGAATTTCAAGTATTTAGTTTCACCAATAAGATCGTGAGACTTACTTCCCATTTGGAATTGCAATAAAAAAAGACTATTTATCTCAAATGTGAGGTCTCACGGAAAATTCTGGGAAAAACGCCAACGGCTATTGGCTTATTTGTCAAAGAAAAATAGAGTAATGTTATAAAGAATTAATTAGTCAATTGGATATTCGGGCCAAAACCTGTTAAGTTAATTTGAAGATTTATATTATACTATATTAGATTAGTTATTAGATTTTTAATTTTGATGAACTTCATTTCGTTTTCAGCAATTCATAGAATAATTAATTGGGAAAAAAATATATGACTGTACCAACTACAACTAAAAAAAGACCTCATGATAGTCAATATGGGTCCTCACCACCCATCAATGCATGGTGTTCTTCGACTCATCGTTACTCTAGATGGGGAAGATGTTATTGACTCTTCCTTATGAGCCCATATTGGGTTATTTACACGAGGAATGGAAAAAATTGCAGAAAATAGAACAATTATACAATATCTTCTTTATGTAACACGGTGGGATTATTTAGCTACTATGTTTACAGAGGCAATAACGGTAAATGGACCGTAACAGTTGGGAAATATTCAAGTACCTAAAAGAGCGAGCTATATTCGAGTAATTATGCTAGAACTGAAATCGTATAGCTTCTCATTTGTTATGGCTTGGCCCTTTTATGGCAGATATTGGTGCTTTAGACTCCCTTCTTCTATATTTTCCAAGAAAGAGAATTGATATATGATCTATTCAAAGAATCTGCCACAATGTATGCGAATGATGCATAATTATTTCCGTGATCGGAGGAGTAGCTGATCTACCTCATGGCTGGATAGATAAATGTTTGGATTTCTGTGATTATTTTTAACGGGGTTACTGAATATCAAAAGCTTATTACGCAATCCAATTATTTTGGAACGAGTTGAGGGGTGGGAATTATTGGCGGAGAAGAAGCAATAAATTGGGGTTTTCATCGGGACCAATGCTACGAAGCTTCTCCCATTCAATGGGATCTTCGTAAAAGTTGATCATTATGAATGTTATGACGAGTTTGATTGGGAAGTACAATGGCAAAAAGAAGGAGATTCATTAGCTCGTTATATGAGTGAAACAAAACATCTTAGAAATTGGCAGTAAAAAGAATGAGTCTCATTCCCTAGGTACAAGAGTTAAACGAGAACGTAAACATAAACAACATAGAAACGCTTTTACCCCAAGATTGGTCGATTGGTCATCATAGTTTGAAGCGGTACAAAAGATCAACTGTATGGGATTTTTACTATTGTATGGATTACCATACCGGGGATCGAACAAAAATGAGTGGACGGTTAGGAATACCAAGGTACACAAAGGATTAGTAATGGAGATAATGTAGATTATATAAAGATGTATTTCTGCATAAAAATAAAAGGAATCTGATGGGGCCTTAAGTTGGTAGAAATGACCAAGCAAGTACTTCCCCATGATCCCGATCCGTGAGTATGCTCTTACCCACTTATTAAACAAATTACTATCGAACGGTAATCCTTTAATTTATATTATTATTATAAGGAATGAGATCAATTCAGAAGCATTTTTTGGTTATTATGGCAAATGGAATTGCATTGGTCTAATTTGTGACTCTCCGATGTTTACTCTATCTACCCTACAAGTATATTGAGATAATATTGAACCGGTCGTTAGATTTATTTGTGGCCATGGAGGAGCCGTATGAGGTGAAAATATCATGTACGGTTTTGCAATAGCGATGGGAATAGTGATGTTATCACCGACTATAATTATCTAACAGTTCAAGTACAGTTGATATAGTTGAGGCTGAGTCAAAAAAATATGGTTTTGGGGTGGAATCTGTGGTGTCAACCTATAGGGTTTACGCTTTTTTTAATTTCTTCCTTAGCGGAATGCTAAAAGATTGCCTTTTGATTTATCAGAAGCCGAGGAAGAATTAGTAGCAGGTTATCAAACCGAATATTCCGATATAAAATTTGGTTTATTTTACGTTGCTTCCTATCTAAATCTACTAGTTTCTTCATTATTTGGGTGGTTGGAATCTATCTATTCCGTACATATTAATTCCTGGGCTTTTTGGAATAAATGAAATGGGCGGAGTCTTTGAAACGACAATAGGTATCTTTATTACATTAGCTAAAGCTTATTTGTTCTTGTTCATTCCTATCACAACAAGATGGACTTTACCTAGGATGAGAATGGATCAACTATTAAATTTTGGATGGAAATTTCTTTTACCTATTTCTTTAGGTAATCTATTATTGACAACTTCTTCCCAACTCTTTTCATTGTAAAGGCACAGGATATTCTAGATTCATAACTTCTCTCAAACAAGAGAAAGAAACATCAAATTATTTATAGATATTCAAGATATGTTCCCCATGGTAACTGGGTTCATTAATTATGGCCAACAAACGGTACGGGCTGCAAGGTATATCGGTCAAAGTTTTATGATTACCTTATCCCATGTGAATCGCTTTTACAGTAACTATTCAATACCCTTATGAAAAATTGATCACATCGTAACGCGTTCTGTGCGGAATCCACTTTGAATTTGATAAATGCATTGCTTGTGAAGTATGTGTTCGGGTATGCCCTATAGATCTACCCGTTGTTGATTGGAAATTGGAAACCCATATTCGAAAAGAAACGATTGCTTAATTACAGTATTGATTTTGGAATCAGATATTTTTTTTAATCAAGTTGAGAATTGTCCAACAAATTGTTTATCAATGACTGAAGAGTATGAACTTTCTACTTATGATCGCCACGAGTTGAATTATAATCAAATTGCTTTGGGTCGGTTACCAATATCAGTAATTGGAGATTACACAATTTGAACAATTATGAATTCGACTCAAATAAAAAAAGCCACGGGTAACCCACTTGATTCAAGAACAATTACCAATTACTAAGATTAAGTTTTGATCTAAAGTAGTGAAGCTTCTTTCATTTTGCTTGGTCAATAACTAAAAATCCTAACTATGAAGTGATGAGAATAATGGTTTGTTTTCTTTAGATTTAAAACCTCTTCATATATATCTTTGATGGTTTCGAAATTATATATTTATATAAAATAATATAATTAGATTTTGAATAAATATATTAAAAAACATAAAATATAAAATGAACCTTTCGGATAGAGAAACGGTATTCAATTAATTAAGTATATCTAGATCAACCGAACCCCATTAGATTTAATTCAACTAGGAACGATAAAAAAAAAGGGTAACTTCTTTTTCCCCGTTTGGTCAATCAATAGGGTTATGAAGCATTTCGATTTAATTTATCGCTTTTTACATAGAATGGATTTACCCGACCAATACACGACTTTCTTTTAGTATTTTTGGGATTGGGTCTTATAGCGGGAGGTCTAGGAGTGGTATTACTTACCAATCCAATTTTTTCTGCCTTTTCATTGGGATTGGTTCTTGTTTGTACATCCTTATTCCATATTCCATCGAACTCCCATTTTGTAGCTGCCGCGACGACTCCTTATTTTTATGTGGGAGCAATAAATGTATTAATTGTATTTGCTTGTGATGTTCATGAATGGTTCGAATATTACAAAAATTTCCATCTTTGGGCCGTTGGAGATGGAGCCACTTCACTGGTTTGTGTAAGTATTTTTTTCACTAATTACTACTATCCCGATACATCATGGTGCGGGGGATTATTTGGACTACAAGATCAAACCAGATTATAGAACAGGACTTGATAAATAATGGTCAACAAATTGGGATTCATTTATCAACAGATTTTTTTCTTCCATTTTAGTAGTAGAGATACATTATTGTTAATGAAGGCAATCAATTTGACGGATAATTATATTATTTTTTACTCAGCTTTGGCTACGAGGTGAAAACAACAGAAGTTCCATTCTAAGTGATAACGGTGCATAAGTGCATTGGTGCCTAACAAAACGTTATGGGCTTAGCTATAATAAGAAGAAAGAAGGAAAAACAAAGAAACAATGAGAAACTCGGAAACGTTATGGGCTTGCTTGTTGTTCATGCAAAACTATGCAATCTATAAATCTATGCTTTATTTGTTTTCGTTATTTTTATGAAGTTATTTAAGGTCCTTAGCTTGACATCATTTTGTCTACGTTGTCTGGTAAGTGTACACAAACTAAAGAGATAGCAGTTCTTTTTTCTCACCTATGAGTGTCCACATCACTTTTTACTCGTGACAATATAGAGAAAAAAAACACGTAATGAGAAAAAAAACACAGGAAAGTTTACGAATTCCAAAAGTTTAATACTCTTCGTATTCTATTATACCTCTTGATTTTAGAAAACCCCCAATAGTCCAACAAGAAATTGGACCGAAGGCCCAATTTCAATTCAAAACAACTGCACAAGACAGTGTTTTGTGATAATGACTCACAAAACCATTTTCATCAATGAAATAACTCATAGACCCAATTTATTTATTTTAATAACCCTCAAAGGCAAAATAAGTTGGCCCGGTTTATTTTATATTTCTTAAATACCACTTTTACTCTTTTCTGTAAATAAACAAAATTACGAGTGAGAAAACCCAAAACCCCTTTCTTCTCCAACTGACCTGACTTTTTGATTCATGACGCACCTCATCAAACTACAAATCGAATCCCTTCCCTGTTTTAATCAACAAAATTACGAGAGAAAAAACACAAAACCCCTTCCCTATTTTAATCAAACGAAATTATGAGAAAAAAAAAACCTAAAACCAAAGTTGAGAAATAGACGAAGTTGTGCGAAGCTTCAGTTATTTTAAAGAAGTTGAACAAAGATGGCAATCATTATCCAACAAATCAAAGACATTGAAGATGAAGTATCACACCATTATCATTTTATCTATTTTTTTTTTAATAATTAAACCCTGGTGGATCTTTAGCTTAAATAGGCGAGCACTTTGGAGATATCCAAAGGTGATGGTGGTTCGATTCCACCAAGATCCTCTAAAATTTTAATGTTAATCAAACAATGATTGTTCATTTTTTACTGTTGAACACGTATTGTTCATACCTACTTTAAGTATGAACACGTATCCATGTTCATAACCGGGTTGTTTCAACTGGGTCGGGCCATTTTTTTTTCTTCAGGGGTATACTTGACCTTTCATCTACCCGAGCCGTTCTTATTTCGCATCAAGGGTAAACTTGAACTTTCATCCACCTAGTCCTTGTGAGTGATTACAAAAATAACGTGTCCTCTGGAGTTCCTCTTTCAGCCGATTTGTCCTCTAGAGTCGCTCCCTGAACAATACTCTTCCACCGACCGAAACCCTTTTTTCTCACCGGATTAAACTTCGATACAAAAACCCCACCAAATTCTCTCTTTAATTTTTTTTTTCACTTAAAAAAACTGAAATCTTGAAAACCCATATAGCGACTTTCGTCTCCCATGGAGTGCTCGACTACTTTGCCGATTGTAATTGATATCTCTACTGCAAACGAAACAATCAAAGCTTTTTCAGTGATTCTATGTAGTCGAGAATCTTTGACTATCCAAAAACAATATCTATGTTCTCCATAATTTTAACCCCAACCCCAACAACTTTTTCTCATTAAAAAAAAAACGAATTTTATCTTCACCATTTATGAAAATCAATAACCATCGTATTGATTGTTCGTGTCTCTGCTCTGTTGTCGTTCCTGATCACTACTCTAATGACTCGATCAGTTTCCTCCTCTAGGGGTGATTGTTCTACGCTTCAAGTTGGCACTTTGCTATTGCCTCCGAAGCAACTGAGCCTATTCAAGGTACAAGATTTTAATTTTAATTTATTTACTCTTTTGGTTTGCATTGTTCTTTCGATTTGTGTAGTTTATTGATAATTGTGTGTATAGATTCTATTATTTTATTGGACACTAAACAATATTGGAATACCCCATTGATGTCTAATGATATATAGTCGACACCCTCAATCAGTAACTATGATGAACGAGAATTTTTTTATTGATAAGTACTGTTGGAGGTTGAATTTTCCGCCTTTACGCTTAGAAGGGTCTTGGGAAGGTATTAGTAATGGTCACACTAATAATTGTTTTTGAGGATGATGAGCAAAAATAAAACTCCATTCCACATCTCGTTTCCTTGAGTGTCTAGATTAAGTTTTGCACACCACACACATGACACCAAATGTAATTGGTATCTTAGAACTCAATGGAGTATGCCGACTCGCTCGACTCCACAAAACCCATATTTCTACTTCACGTAGAAAACCCCAAACGACAACTCTAAAACCAATCATCTTCTCACGATCTCTCTCTCTCTCTCTCTCAAATCTCATAGTGGTGCTGTTCTCTAATCATTAAACTGAGATGGTCGTAAGTGATTACTCTTTATTCTTTAACACAATAATCCAATCATCAAATTTAAAGGTACAATTTTTTTTCAAAATTTCTATAGTTTTACTTCGATGGGGTTTATGTTATTAGTTGATTGCTTAAACATTACACACTTAGTTAGCTGCCCACCCAAAAAGAGGTCCATTGGTTTATGCATGCTATTTGCAGTTGGCGCAATATTAGTTGATTGCTTGATTTTACGAGAAAAAGAAAACAATGATTAGACAGATCCTTTAGAGTCCAACCGATTTAAGAAAAAAGCAAACTATGTAGTGTAACATTAGGGGAAGCGATGCTTTGAAAAGAACTGTGGGGAAATAATGTTTAAAAGTGATCACCTTCGAATATTCAATATAGGTCCATCATTCATTAAATGGGGAAGACTGGGGCAGATGTTACCCATATAAGAAGAGCTTGGTTGAAGTGGAGGTGTAATTCGGGCATGTATGGTGCAGAATGTTGGGCAACAAAGAAATAAACTACTTCATATATTTTAATGGAAGTGTGCTCTATGCCTTAGGAACCCAATGGACTAATCAATTTCGTCCTTTGTTTCTATGGATACAAATTAATTAAAAAAATGTGTCTGTCTAATAGATTTTTTATAATGGTTAAAGATTTCCTAGTTGTATATGAGAAATAAAATTCTTAGAAGTGGTACCTTGACAGTCCAACTTTAGGTTACTGAGATAGTTTGACTCCTTTTATAAACCGGCCAGACATTGATAGTGAGATAATTTGGGGATAGAATTCTGTATAAGGCTGGACTAGGATGTATTGCTGTTTGGGATAAGGAAATATAATGGCCAAATAAAACTGCTGATGATCTTTACGTACTAAATATAATTTGTGGTTTCTTTGATGTATGATATCAGTGCTGCAATGTGTATTTTTTGAACTCCGGATCTGATCCGAAGTTGGATAGTATAACTCCTTTAAGATTCAAAAGTTCAATCTATGAAGGTTTCAATACACTGAACATATTACCAACGTAGGGAATGAAAAGTGTGGTTGATGATGATAAACCTTCTCTTGCTTTCTTTAGAAGAAGATGAGTTAGCCAACATGAAGTTTTAATTGTTTTGGGATTCATTCAGTCAAATCAGTCATTAAAGAATAAATTTACCACTATTGAAATAGTTAGAAATTTTAATAAATTACCAATGATAGGAAAACGTGATTATCCCTTGATCACATATATTGTATACTGGAAGTGATTTACTTTGAGTTCCCTGTGATTTGAAAAGTTGTGTTAAGGATTGGTCACAAGTTCTAGAGATTTATGTATTTTTTATTTATTTTTAGTTATCTGTTATGTCCAATTGGCATAATAAAATTACTTTGGCTATAATTGATTTTAACATACATTCATATTTGTTTTTTATCATCCCAGATCATCCCATTACATGTAGGTTGTTGTTGCATTGATGTTTAGGGATTTCTTTTCTAATAAATCTGAGTTCGCGTCCTTTTGTTGGCCATGTGAGAAATACTTTAGTTGATGCGAGTCTGGGAATTGACTTCTGATTATCGTCTTGAAAACTTAGTTGAGATTCTTAAGTACTTGCAATTCTATATTATTTTTGATGGACATGTACCCTACTTTGTTTTGTTTAAATTTTACTTATGTAGTGCAATTTAAAATTTAGCCGCATCAAGGATTGATATTCATAAGCTTAATTCCATTTAAAATTTTACTTGGGTTGGAAAAAGACTTAATTCCATACTTGAAACAGGTTGGTCTAAAAAAAAATCCTAATTACAGTGTCTTACCTTATCTAATTTAAGTTTCATATGTTGTGTTTTTTTTTTGCAAGTTCATTTATCTCAATATAAGGAAATATCGTAATAATATTGGCATACATAGTAGTTATTAAAGTGAATATCATGATATAGGTGACAATGAATGTTTGTTTGTACACCATATTGCACCATTTGCAATGTTGAAGTATTGAGACGAATAATAATTATCACAATAGGGATCTTTCACTGGCATGAATCACATGTAACAGACTGCTCAGTAGGAATTATTTCTATCACAATTTGTTTTTTGACACTCATCTTCCATGCCAAAGGCAAATAAACGTATTGTTGTCTTTCCACCAAAATTTCTTCAAAATAATGAAAACATCTTCATAAAAAATTCTTGAAGGAGACCTACAACCAGACTTTTCTAAAGAATGGATGAGAACACTACTAAATTAAACCACTGATCGAATGCTTGAATTGCATAGCAAGATGCATGATATGATAAAAATTAACAGATTATGGTGTTGGTGACAGGTATGATAATTTTGCGATTTGCTTGGTGGGGTTTGTAGTATTTGCTGCTGCTTTTATATTACTAATGATGGAGACCCTAAGTGCTTTCCTCCATGCGTTGCGTCTTCATTGGGTGGAATATCGGAACAAATTCTACCATGGTGATGGTTACAAGTTCAGACCCTTCTCATTTGCCTCTTTGGATAACGTTTTGACCAAATATGATCAAAACATTAAGTGGTGACAAAAGAAATGAAGAACGTAGAAAAGTAATAAAAAGCGATGGTGATCGAGAGAATGATGAGACTGTACCTTTCGATTGCCTACATACCCAAATTATTGATGGGATCTCTCAAGAAGATAGTTCTTTATGAAAAATAGTTTGTATTTATATGTGTAGATTAGAGACTTTTTGTAGCTCAAGTAATTGTAATTGAATATGACTCTTAGTTTATGATTATCTCTTTGCTAATAAATAAATCTTGACATAAATTAATGTACGTAAGTGGCAAGTCATGTGGCTAGGGTTCAGCCCTAGACACATGAGTTAATGGGCATGTATCATCAATCTATGATTTACAAATTGGGTCTTAGCCCTGTCGATTAAACGAATAAAGTGGAGATCCCTACCAATGGACGTTTGCCACGTAGGTGGGGGTTGAAACATCGCCCCTTCTTTGGCATGTGAACAAAGTTCATATGGCAAAGAAGATAAAAGAAAATACATGAGGAAAAGTAATATAAAAGAAAATAAATAAGGAAAAGTAATGAGAAAAGAATAAACGGAATGAATAATCAGGGGTGTGTGAATTTAAACGAATAATTATATGTGAAAATGCAATATCGATAAATATGCGAGAATCAATGTAAACTAAATAATTTCAAACTAATCTATATGAACTAAGGATGCAATGTACTTAATTGAAAGAGGCTGAAGTGAGATTTAAAATAGGTGGCACAAAAATCGAAAAAGAAATGGATGGTGAAAATTGTACCGAAGTAACTACTAAATAATAAAGTTGACGTGGACTGGGCTAGTAGATGATTCATATATGCTATGTTCATCATGGTTTAAGGTGCATGATAACTTTGTTTTTCTATTTGGTCCATCCAAAATATATTGGCGCTTAGTTGTTTGTGGGCAAAACTGCAAAATGGTGTATAATGGCATCCATGTGAAAATATCGGATTACGGTCTCCTGCTTAACTCAAAAGGAAAGCTAAAACCGAAAAACCATCAAAAGGAAAGCTAAAATTGAAAAACCGAATGACAATTAGGGATTGACATTTTTCTCATTGAGTAATGCGTTCGACATAGGAATATCATCAATAAGAAAATTAACCATTAGCGAAACCAAAGTTTGTCACTGTTTAAATATACGAGTGTCAAAGACAATGTTATAGCGCTAAAGTAACTTTTTCATTCTGCGATTCGATTTGTAGACATTGCGAAAAAATGTGCGCATTGGATATTCAATATAAACTTTGACTATTCATTCCTAGAAATAAGCGTAAGACGTCTGGCAATATGAAACAAGGCCAATGCAATTTTCTCAATACAAGAGTGTCTCGATTCAGCTGATATAAGAGTCTTGCTAATAAAGAATATTATACGACTATCGACACTATCAAATGGCAATGGACAAAGATGAATTCGAAATGTTTTGTAGAGATTCATGAAAAGTAACCAGTGCAAGTCCATATTTACCATTTTGAACTTGTGGGTAACCATTGTGAATAACAAGAATCTAATCATCACCACGTAAATGATCTCCTACACAACTATGTTGTTGGCGTGTGTTACGTTGTGGTGTGATAGATACAACACCATTTTCGAGAACTCATGGATGACCGAACGTTGGGAACAACGGGAATCTCATCCTCACCACGTAAAAAATCCCACACGCTACAGTGTCGTTGGCATGTGTTATGTTGTGGTGCGATAGATTTCACATAATCTTCGAGAGGAATGGCTCGTTGTAGATGATGCTTGTAGTAATTGTTTTTTTTCCGTACACACTTGAACTATCGAAGAAGTGTTTCATTCTTGAGACATTGGACTAATATTATCAGTATCAGATTGCGGAGAATTTGTAGAGGCAATATCTTTGTGCTGAACAATTTTGCACATTGGTATACGTGTGGAATAGTAGTAGTGTCACGTGGAGTTTGGCACTGAAGAGGAGTAAAAGGGATTTTTTTTGGCTGTTGTCGCCAGGTTGACCTTGAATATCATGTTTGGAATGTTCATTAGTAAGTGCATCTTGAACTGTTGTAGAACGTGATCGATGGTTTTGAATAAAAACCGCAAATGGTGCCAATTATGTTTTGACCAAATATGATCAAAACACTAAGTGGTGACGAAAGAGATGAAGAACGTAGAAAAATAATAAAAAGCGATGGTGATCGAGAGAATGATGAGACTGTACATTTCGATTGCCTACGTACCCAAATTATTGATGTGATCAAATCTCAAGAACGTAGTTCTTTATGAAAAATAGTTTTGTATTTATATGTGTAGAGTAGGGACTTTTTGTAGCACAAGTAATTGTAATTGAATATGACTCTTAGTTGATGATTATCTCTTTGCTAAGAAACAAATCTGGACATAAATTAATGTATGTAAGTGGCAAACCATGTGGCTAGGGTTCAGCCCTAGACACATGAGTTAATGGGCATGTATATCAATCTATGATATTGCAAATTGGGCCTTCACCCTGTCGATTAAACGGATAAAGTGGAGATCCCTACCAATGGACGTTTGCCACGTAGGTGGGGTCGAAACAGCTGATGAAGAAGATTGATCTTTTTATATGAAAGCCACTTTTTTTTTTAACTATCGCAATCACATGCAACTTCACTTGACGTCTAGACATGAATCAAGCTCATGTCGCAGCCCTTATAAATAAGATTGGAAATAAAAACTCATACCTTGCAAACGTCCAGGAGGAAGAATAGCAGATCGCGTTGAAGTGCCACCACGTCCACCACACGCCATGCTATGGTAACACATTTTTTTCTTTTCTTTCGAACTAACAGTGACTCTTTGGGGCAACATATAATGGAATCTCACTTACCTTATTCACCAATGGCAGCCTTGCTCTCACTCTTGGAATCTGATGTCTTAGAAACCTGTGGAACTTAGGAGAAACTTCTTTGGCCAAGGTTAGACAATTTATTTCTCTCTACACATTACAATAGAGTGAAATATACAATATGTATGCATGAAAACAATGCAACTATGTTAGCGTGAATAGTTAGAAAGATTGTGGTGTATGCATGCTATGTTAGTAAAACAAGTACATGGTTTAGTTAGGAATATTAGCTTCAGAATTTTCTACATGCTTGAAATTCTAGATTTTTCATCATAAGCCATCCAAAGCAAACCAAGTTTTTGAAAACAAATCATTTTTTTTTTTTTTTTTTTTTTTTGAAATTCATTTTGAAAACAATGTAAAACAAAATATTTTTTTATCCACAAAACAAGAAATACCACAAATGATTGCATAACAAGTGAAGGTGGGGGAATGAGTTACCGACAAGAAGATGAGCTGAGCATGAGGACGACCATAGGATAGAAGTACGATCAAACTTGGCACCTATGAATTAGATGATATTCTTTTCCCTTTGATTGTTCGACCTTCACAAAGCACTGAACGACGCCCAAAAACTTTCTTCCAAAATAGATAGAGCATAAAGCATAGGACCAATCTTCTGGAGACGACTTCCTCATACATCGCAATCACTAGTAGTGAATCCTCCAATGCCTTCCAATTTTTTTTCAATTTTTTTTTCCTCGAGTACTTCTCAACTAGGAGATATAGTGGACTTAGAGATCAAGAGCGGACTTTCATAGGACTATAATGTAGGCTTAGGTGATGGGCTCAGAAAGGAGGGATAGGATCAAAAAATTATTTTTGGAGTAGAACTTGTCATATAAAAGGATGAGTAATTAGAATGATGGTAGTGAGATGATGATACGGATCCCAAATCTCAAATGAAACTGCCCCTTGTTTAGGTTTTCCATTTTGGACCGGTGTTGATTATTTTGTGCAACTCTAAGCATTTTGAGTTCTAACGGGGTTTTGATTTTTTTTTTCCTTGCACTAGGATTTTTTTTTTCTTTTTCCGACACCTTCTTGGGATAAATAACATAGGGGTGATTGTGTTCGTGATCAAAGATGGATGTAATGATGCCCCTGGACTATGACAAGTTCTATAAGAGTGGGTATGGTTAATCTATGGGTAGGCCAAGGATTTATTAGGCTTCCTAAATGATATGAGCTTATATTATGGGAAAACAAAAAGTAGGGTAGGGCTCAAATGGGCTTCAATTGGGAATATATGATATTAGGTGGGCTTATGAGGCTAAAAACAAAACGATCAAAGATGGCCTGTTCCATCGTCTCTCTAAGATTTCCACTATACTCTTCGTTTTAAAATAAACAAAGTTAGGTAAAAAGTAGTACCTCTTTAATTGGTCGGCATTGGTAGGATTTTCCATGTAGAATCTTCATAGTGAATGGACATTCACTGTTGGGTTTGAACTTTCTGGTGTATTGATTCCACTCTAGTCTGGATCCGCTTGCTCAGCTTTACTTGCAACAATCTGTCTCCATTAGTATCTAAGTCCCAGTGGAAAATCAATGCCCTCCTTCATATATCTCGGCTCTCAAGAATGTTGATCGTAAATGAACTCCTCTCACCATTCATCTCTTTGATGTAGTCCGATTCAAGTCAGTTGACTTCTTTGATAGATAGCTCTCATGTCTTCGATCGAGGCTAATGATGCAATATGGAATTTACCCTCTCCACGGTAGGGTAGCTGGTTGGTTGATTGGCTAAGTAGCCGTTGATTGATGGAATGCAAAATATTCCCTTTCAATCAGTAGGGTAGTTGATCAAATGATGTTGTGGAGTTTTGCCCTCTCCACAAGGGTAAATGTATAATGCTGAATGCTGATGTTGATGTTGGTGATCTTAGACATTTGAAAAATATTCTCAAACATAACTGCTGAACTTTCCTCTTCTTTAATTTCTTCTTCTCGGTGAGTGATTCTCTCATCTTTGAACCATGAAAATTATGTACCACCTTAAGACAATAGATTGTCATAGGTATGATCAACACTTCTATGGATTCATTCAGTAATTTGATCAGGCTTCAACGCTCAGAGGGGATCAAGGTTATACCAATATGCACATATAATGTGGTTCATCTGTGGCGCCAAGGTTGATGGTCTTTGTCTCCATAATGACTAGTGTCTGTCAATCCTCATATTGCTAGTGACAAAGAATGGACTCAGTAGCTTCATTGTCCATTTCTTCATCATTTTCGGGGGAGAGGGGATCATAATAACATGCACAAATCAAAATCATCTTGCACCAAGGCAAGTCAGTAAATCATATTATGTGGAATTTTGAAAACTTTTTTTTTTTATTTTTTTGAAATATTTGATTTTTTTTTTTATTTTTTTTTCATCAAATAAAAGAACAAAACAAACTAATTGAGAGTAGAAAACTTATATGTGCCAAGCAGCGAACCGGGATCAAATATAGGAGAGAAATTGATTCGGAACCCATCAACCAATGTTGTAGCTCCATGCATGAGTGATGAGTTTTCTGAATGATGTGGTTTCTCCATGAGCAACATATCAAACTTCGTGACGCTATGTGATTTGTACGCCACACCCCCTACGAAGTCAGCTTTCCATCCTGGGTTTAGTGCATGAATGCCATCAAAGACACATGAGTGCTTAGACGTGCCCCTAGCTTGAAAGTAGTGGTGATGATCGAATGACCATTTCATATGACCAGGGTTGGTGGTGTTTCCCAACCTCTCTATTGTCAACTCACTCTGGGTTTGATAAGAACTAGATCTTGAAGAGACAAACATAAAGTAGTCCCATTCACCAAATACCAATAAGGTCATTAGAAGAATAACCTACCAGAATATTGCAATGGCAAATGACTTCGATTTTCTTGAGCTCGGCATCTGATCTTCCAAGTGTGAGGAAGATGTCAAGTCTTTGGGACTAGGAGTAAGACTCTCAAAACGCCTAACATTGGAATCCGGCTTAGCCATTATGAGTTGGTTTTCAGAGAAAAGTACTGCGAAAGCATCACTATAGTCATCTTCATTGTATTCTAGTGAAATGATCTTGATAGCAGAAATGGAATCTTTTTCTTCATCAAAAATAGGAGGACAAAACATGTCAAAGAGCTCGATACCATAATATTCTACATCATCTATTAGGGAGATGTTTTGAGAATCCTGGTCACCCGGTTCGAACATAGACTTGGTAAACTTCTCAAGTACCACTTCTTGGACCTCTTGGTCTTCCTAACAAACTTGGCTCACAATCCTTCAACTGCCGTAAAAAAGATGGTGAAGTATATACCTTATCTTTAGGCTTATCAAACTCCTTATCTAGAACATGCAACAAAAGTGGAGCTGATAATGGTGTCTTCTTAGTTGGTGATTCAGCAAACAGAGGTGCCATTTTTTCATCCAACGATATAGCCTTGGCATTGGGCCTTGCTTGTGTTTGTGCCTTGTAATCTTTAATTGCATCTTGAAAATTGAACGGCTTGAAGAGCGACATGGCACTAACCTTGGATGCTTGCTTGAGTGGGGTAATTAATGAGGCCGGACTTTGCTTGACAGGCTCTAATGTGTGAACTTCTCCATTATAGTATGGTAATGGATTTGTTGCAACATTTGGAGTACCGAGATGTGATGCATCAATTCTCCCTGATTCGATCAAATCTTGTATCGCATGCTTGAGAGCTCCACACTTCTCTGTAGGATGTCCAAGAGACTGATGGAAATCACAATGTCTAAAAGCATCATACCAATATGGTAGTGGATTCGGATGAAGCCTAGGCTACAATTGTCACACCCCAAATTTCCAGAAAAATTAAAACTGATATTCAATCATCTGGAAACACAGGGTGAAACAAAACCCACTAACATATTATCAACTACAATACTTAAAATCTGAGATCAAATTAAAACTGAAAGAACAACGCTTCATTTACAAATAAAATTTTTACTAACCAACTCTATTACCTTTGTTTCAATTCAAAACCATACACTTTCGAAAAACTTAAACCAGAAGACTCCAAGAGCAAATCCAAGTCACGGTCTTCATCCATCGCACTCCACCATCTATGTTCCCAAGAACACACCCACGCTACAAAACAAAGCAAAACATGGGTCAAGAAATTGAATTTGTTTGGTATGAGTAGACTAACAACAAAATATATATATAATAATCTTTCAAATGAATAATATAACATTACAAACAATTTCAACTTGAAGACAATATAGTTCCGTTTTCCAAAAAACGGCGTAGTTTCTTCCCAAGTAAGATTTCACCCCAACATACAAATTCCAAGAATCTCATATAATATTACTCGTCATTCCCACTTTCCAAAATAACTCACAATACAATACCACTTACATTTCATTTATTAACCGCATATATGATAACCTAATTAAATATGAGTTTGGTATACCTTACCTTTAAGCCAACACGCCGTCTTAGGGTAGGATATTTACGTCCCTGCAAAAAGATTAATAGATCCTACCCTCCCCTCAAAACAGTTTAGACATCACAATAAATTGATTTATCTCGGCCCAAATAAAATTCTATTCATGACCCAACCTCATTTAAGACATTGAAGTCTAATTGATATAACCCGTTCGTTCATTCCGTATCTTTTGAGGAATACCACTTATCATAATACCTATATCAATGATAATCATTCATATGACGTCATTACGTCATAAAGTTTCTAACATAACCATAGATCTCGGACTATCACAAGTCATTAATATTTTCGTAATAACATATCAAGTTATAGTCATTTCACAGTCACATTGCAATTACAATCATTTACTAATATTATTCACCGTCACACTTCATATCCATAACATCACACAATTCATATACTTTTACTTTTTAGTATCACTCGCCTACTTATGAGAATCGGGAAAAGTCACAACCAAGGAGTACATTCATCCCTTGTGAGTATCAACTCATACAAACCACGTAAACATTTATCATAAGAAATCATATACATCATATGCAATAACTCCATCACACGTAAAATCAGTATTTTTACTTTGCTTATTAATTATCTTGTTGACTCCTTTATTCAAAGACACCGCATGACATTTAGTTCCTACTCCACGATTTGCACTACACACATTTGCCAAATCACACATATCCGTATCTTCACTCACACCGAAAGTACCACTACAAGACATAATGCCCCAAGCTTTATCGCCTCCGTGAAACATACTTTCATCTTGTAAACTTCTGTAATCTTGTGAGTCACGATACCATCTCCTGGGCTTTCCATACACATAATCACAAAGCCTCTTTTTGGGCATAACAAAATATCAGTCATTCATGGCACATTCAATGAATACCTTGGGTCATTCCCGCCCTACATTCAAGGAATACCCATCATAACACTAATCTGCCATTCATGGCACATTCAATAAATGCCCCGAGTCATTCCCGCCACATTCAAGGAATACCCAAACCTACATTCCCGTGACATTCAAGGAATACGACCAACCCAAGGCTTAATACCTTAGTTCCTCTTTAGGGCCCAAACGATTGGGTCATTCATGGCACATTCAATGAATACCCTGTCATTCATGGCACATTCAATGAATACCCATCTATCACATGACATCACAAGTCATAAACATTTCTTTTCATTACCAAATCCTGAGGCGTGGAGAGTTCTAAAGATGTGGGCGACACATTAAAACATTATTATCACTTATAATTATACTAGCATTACTCATGTCAAAATAGACCACACATGCAAAGAGTCACTTTCGCGCGTCAAGGCAAATCAAGCACTTAAATATCATTAAATGTAAACAGACTTATAATCAAACAAATACAATTTTTATAACCATACTCATATATACAATATCGTAAACAAATAGTTCATTAGCCCAAATTCAAGTCCACACACACTAATGTCTAAAACATATCCACATATACTAAAGTCTATATTCATATACAACTTCTATCTCCCACATATATATTTATGTAGTCTCAAAACAACAGTAATTTCTAACATAATCACATAGTTATCACACACAAACTAATATATATATTATAGATATAGTGTAGTGTTTATACTTTTTGCTCAAAGTCATTCAACGTGATCCAAATCTTTCAAGATTGGAATCAAGCCCTCGTAGTTCTTATCAGCCACATAATCAATGCTAAGGTTTTTTTTTCCTACATTCATCCAAATGACATGTAACTTAATTATTTAGAAACTAAGGTATTTAGATATACTTTTTCATGTAGAACTCGAAGTCCCAACCTTAGCCCATCTAAAAGAAAACTTAGGTCGAAAACGGTAAAAATCCTAATATTCAAAGAACTAGATTTCGACTTTATCTTCCTAATGACACAACGCTTCCACAGGTGTCCAAATGCATCAAGGCTTTTTGCGTTAAAAAAGCTAACACACATAACTTACTTTCTTATGTTTTACAAAAATACCCAATCATCAAGGTCAAATCTTTCTTAGATAATGACAACCAAAGTTATACAATATCCGACAGTATTTTATTACTATATATATATCCATATAAACAAACATATGAAAAACTGGAAAAGTCAACATTCACAGTCAACGGTCAAAGTCAACGGTCAACGGTCAAAGTCAACGGTCAACAGTCAAAGTCAAAGGTCAAAGGTCAACACCTCATGGTCAAGGTCAAACTCAATATGTCATGGTCAAGGTCAAACTCAACATGTCATGGTCAAGGTCAAACTCAACATGTCATGGTCAAAGTCAAACCGTCTACCAAAGTCAAACCGGCCCAAGTCAAAGTCAAAGGTGAAAGTCAACCGTCCATGGTCAAAGGTCAAAGTCAATGGGTCGATGGTCAAAGTCAAACCGTCTACCAAAGTCAAACCGTTTTTAAAATTCGACAAAGTCTAGGTCATACCATTACTGGTTCATGGCTATGGGGCAACGCCATACTCATGTCCAACGAATGGTTCGGACCTAACTGTGCCAAGCCCAAAACTTAGAACCCTAAGTCCGAAATATTTAAAGACCTAATTAGATTTATTTTAAGTCCAATGGACCGCCTCGAATAAATATTAAACGGCCCAAAACTTATAATCGAATCGCCCAAACAGTTAAGTGGTTCGGTCCAAAAATAATTGGATTCGGCCCAATCAAAACTTTAATATAAACTGGTCCACAATTTAATTTGGAACTGGCCCAACACTTTAATTTGGGTCGGCCCAAAGAAACAAAGGGAACTGGCCCAACATAACTAATGTGGTCCGAAAATTTAACTGAAATTTCGGCCCAACTACCACTGAAATTTCGGCCTAGCCACTGAAATTTGAACTGGCCCAAACTTAATCAAATAAAATCGGGCCCAAACAAATAAAATAGAATCGGGCCCAAACCAAAACAAAACAAACCGGCCCAAAACCAAAACTTAAGGCTTTTGGCCCAAGGCCCAAAGCCCAAACCGAAATTCAATCACTGTTCATCATCCCCTCCACCAACAGCCACCAAAATCCGGCCACCACCATCGGCCACCATCCCTCACTTCATCAAATCGGTTTCACTCACAAACAAAAACCAAACACTTTTAATAAAAACAAAACCCCCAAATCATTAAATCCCTAACTCCTTCAAAACTAGATCTAATAAAATCGACCTCCATTAAAGCTTGTTTTCAAGCTTCAAATCGACAGCCCTCACTCCTCCTCACTACCCCATTCATCAACAACCACCCCAACATTCAAAACCACAACCAACTACACCAAAACAGTTAAGAGTCAATTTACTGGAGGACGTCTGGGCCGCCATTGATGGCTTCCCTCCGAGCTTTCAACACTCCCTATTCAACCGCCCTCACCCACTCAATCAAACATCCATCCACCACACTAATCAACCCATAAAAACAGTTAACACATCAAAGAAACATAACGGTTCAATAAAACAGCTCATGCGACGCCATTGATGCCGGATTCCAGCCTCAACAGCCCCGACAACACAAGCTTAAAACGATATCCCCACCTCCATCAATCAATCCCATAACAACCAAATCCACAGTAAATAAAAATGCAAACAGAGAAAACAAGAAAAATGCCGACTTCTATTTGACTTTAACTGCCCTTAACGCCCAAGCTTGGACAGTTAAATCTAAATTTTCGGAGTTCGAGTTTTAACAACACGACAGGACGCCTCCGAGGTAATGAACAGTAAAGAAAACGAAACATTGAACAAAGATGATATATATACGAAAACTATAACTCCGTGAAATAGCCAAATAAATTTTAAACTTTCACTGTATGAACAACTTCGACGAATCCTCCTATTGATTAAAATTAGGCTCCAATGCTCCAAAGAAACCAGAACTTCTCTCTCCTCCATTTTTAATATATTATATTATCTTCCTCACCATATTTTTTTAGAAAAGTGTTTATATATCTTCCAAACCCAAGCCCAACACGCATTCCTGGCCCAAAACCAGCGTAACGTAACTCCGAAATCCAATCCGAAGGCAATTTTTAAAATAAACAATTAAATTAATTAATTAAATAGAAAAATACGTATAAAAAACACGGGGTGTTATAACAATAGTGTAACTAGGCCTTGCTGGATCAAAGCTTTGAGAATGACCGACAATGGGTACAGTAGCTCTGTGAACTGCCTCTGTAGCTTAGGGAACCCTTTATTTTGATATCCTTGTTGTCTTGGAGGATATGCAATCTGATTGGAAGAAGGATGAGTTGTCACCTCTTTTTGGATCTGTGCGTGTGGCTGAGACTGTACTTGTGTGGAAACGGCATGTGTGTCATTCTGCTTATTGATAGTAATTGAAGGTGGCTTCTTCTTCTGAGCATCGTTTGAACCTGAAGATACAATTGAGGTCATAGTTCCACAAGCTAAAGTATCTTCAATTTGAGTCCCTACCGAAACCAAAGCCTGAAAAGATGGATGATAGCTGAGACTCAATCGATTTGCATATTCTGAGTTCAAACTCTTTACCACCATTCAAATCTGTTCTGTCTCTGATAGCCTGTCTAGAATCTGAGCTGTCTTGGTCCTCCACTTGGTTACATATTCGGTGAATGTCTCAGTTGGACCTTGCTTGAGTGCCTCCAATTGTCTTCGACCCATCTAGATGTCTATATTGTATGAAAAATGGGTCACAAAAACTGTTGCAAGTTCAGCCCACGTTCTCATCTTCTGAGCGTATGTGTTCATCCACCAAGTCAGTGTTGCACCCTTTAAACTCCTCTAGAATAATTGGACCAATGGTTCTAGCCCGATCCCCATAGATTGCAAGTAGCTAGCGTACATTTTCACATGGGCTTTAGGACACCCAGTTCCGTCATATCTCTCCATCTTAGGGAATTCGAAACCATGTGGAACCCTGATTTGTGGATATGGACATAGACTAGCTTCGATCTTTGTCAATGCTTCCTCAATCTTTTTCAATCTATCTACCACTGGGCCTTGGTATTGATCTTGGCTTATAGGATTTTGATTTTGGGTGTTCATGTAGGTGGTAGGTTGTGGTGTCTGTGTGATGTATGGAGGAAGGAACATGAATGGTGTGGAACTCATGGGTTAGGATATATTTGGGGTGAACATGGGTGTGGATATATATTGGTTTGGGTTGTAGTATGAATGGTGAACGGTAGGTCGAGCCATGTAGGTTGAGTCGATATGAAAGATTGGTTGGTTTGGAGTCTGAGATGATATAGGAAGTTGTAGCTGGGTGGATTGATGTATAAAATTCCTAGTAGGCAGCTGAGCATGTGGAGTAGGTAGGTTAAGATCAAACCTTGGTGGTGGTGGAGCGGATGGCCCTTGAGACAGTTGTCCTTGCCCCATGCTCATGAATTTTGGTAACATTTCTTGAAACATTCTCTCCATTGCTTGTCTCATTAGTTCTTCCGATCCGGTTGAAAGTGATATCAGATTTTGACTACCTCTATGGGGAGATTGTCCGTTGCTAGATAGTGATTGTTCATCTTGAGATAAAAGGGTAACTAACCATTGGTAGAGATGCTAGTGGAAGAGACCCTTGAGGAGAATTAGCTAGTAGATTCTCCATTTCAATAAGCGAGTTAACAGTTGCACGAGATAACCTTAACCCTGGCTTTCTATTCGAACTAGCTTCCAGATAAGCCTTCTTCTTTCTTATCTTAATTGTAACACCTTAAAAGAAAACATAAGTATGACTCTCTAGGGTAGTCCCCAGCAAAGTCGCAAAAAAACCTGTACGCACAAAAATATGTACCTAGGTCTATGCAATTGATTTTAGAGTCGCCACTAACTTTATTAAGGAAAAGTTAAGTAAAACCTATGTGAAGTACTAGCCCTTGAAACTAGATGATTATTGGGTTCGGGAGTCAAGATACGATGTGGGAAGGTGTTAGGCACCCACACTCGCCTGGTAAAAACCAGCCTTACTTCTATCGAGGTGTAAAGTTTTGAGATAGGAAAACAAAGAAAGCTTGAAAATTAATCTACCAAATTGGATGATCTTCACTAAATTATTTAAAGACTAATAACTATATGCTATAATAAAACTAAAAAAATAACCTAATATGCAATGCTAAATGAAATAAAAGAGAAAAGAAAGATGTCACCTTGTTTGGAATGTTGCATCATACTTGATTGTAGATTGATTGATTGTTGATGAATGATGATGATGAACTTGATCTTGAATTGACAACTTTGATTCTTGGATTGAAACAGGTGATTTAGGAGAATAAACAACTTTTGGTGAAATGGAGCTTCTACTCAGGATTGAACTAGGAGAAAAAGAGACTCAAGACGAAGAACACGACGAACTTCATTAGAAAAACCTCAAAGTCAAAATTTTACCTTCAACTCAAGATTAAACTAAAGAAATTCTACCCTAAAATGATGAACTAAAAAAGAAAAAATGAAGAAACACTTAAGAAAAGAAGACTACTAGGCTATTAGCTCTAAATAATTAGTTCCAGATTATTAACTCCAAAATACTAGCTCCAGATGTCTTTTTGTGGTTGAATGAGACCCCTATTTATAATTTTTTGGGATAGATTTCAAATATGGTAATGAGTTTGATCCAATAGCTGAATATTGATTAAGAAAAATCCAATGGCTTGATATCTTTTTGGTTGCACCTCTTAAATCTGGCCCTTGATTCAAGAGGTGGGATAAGGAGTGCGATCTTGGCCCTTAGTTTTTGGATCTTTTAGATGGATTAGGGCAAAAAAACAAACCTTATACGTCCTCAATGAGCCCATAATCCAGGGTTTCCAAACATGGCTCCAAAATGGCATATTCTCTAGAATATTCTTGATTTTAGGGATCAAATCAAATCAAACAATTAAGGAAGGTTCTATAGGTTTTTGAAGGCTTGAGAATGGTCTAGAAACCCTAATTAAAAGGTTTGACACGAGCTGGATCCACAGCCCACGAGCACGGGTCCAAAACCCACAAAAAAGGCCCATTTTGACCATATTTTCAATGCTGCAAATTTCTTTTGACCGGGTCAAAATTAGGCAAACTATTCTTCACAAAAGTTGTTCATGAATCCATTAGGAAGGCCCATGAACTCTTAAAAATACCCTTGGGTCAAAATCTTACTCCAAAAATGTATTGCACTGAACAGCGCGCACAACGGGCTAAAACGGGATATGGCAAGATTAGGGTTTTGAAATCCAAAAGGAACCTAGGCAAGCTTGTACTCATTTTGAAGGATTTTTCAAGGGGAATTCAAATATGAAATAATCTCATCTAAAGAAAGAATGGAAGAAACGAGATTTGGGCTCCAAAGGGTTATAGGGGCATTTTGGTTATTTTTAGCTCAAAACTCAGAAAGCAACGAAACTTCAGCCATAGCTAGAACATGATGGAGAGAGCCTAAAGACGCTAAAAGAAGATGAAAAGAAAGAAGATTGATATAGAAATGAAGACTCTAGAAAGCAAATCACCTTATATGATCAAATTTAATTCAAGACAAAATCGTGAATGAATTATACCTTGGGTGCAAAAATGGGGTGTCTACAAGAAGGATTTCCATTTACTGTTGCCATTCTGCAGCTCTACTCAATTATAGTTGTGCAGTCCGTCCTTGCTCAGGACGTCTGAGAAGTGTTAAAACTTGAATGTAGAAAGAATTGTATACGGTGTGAAAGCCAGTAAATGAATAGCTGAGCTTATGTACATCTCAATTTGAGGTCAATGTTAGATAGCAATTGTATAAAAGGGGATCTGGGGAAAGAGAAATATGTTGCATCTCACAAACAGATTCTTAGAGAATTGTAATTTTTTTACACACCACCATGTGGATTTTTGCAGGAATATCTCCACTTACTGTCATTGAACTTTTCACTCATTAACTACTTAACTACTTGAAACAGTTAACTTTGTTTACCTTGGTTAGGGCATCTCCAATGGGGGTGTAAACTGTATAGAGTGGAAATTTTACACCCCAAATGTCAAAAAACTCTTTTCAATAGGGGTGTTATACAGTGGGTAATAGAGTATTAGTTGATATAGAAGGTGGGAAATTCCCCCTCTCGCTATCAGCTAATAAAAAGCTCGGGCGACACTCGAACAGACGTCTGAGTAAAAAAAAATTCTGACGTCACCTGGAGTGTCATCCCTATCTATTTCTAAAGTCATAATTTTAAAATTTTAAAATTGGACTACACTTGAAGTGACGTCCCACTTTAATTTAAAGAGAGACATCACTTCAAGTGTCATCCGAGTTTAAAATTGAATTTTTTTACACTTTTTCCATTGGGTGGATTCTACAATAATTTACAATTGGAGTTGTAAAATCCTAATGGCACCTAGGTGGCGCCTATGTGGAGGTGTAATTTTACACCCCCCATTGGAGATGCCCTTAGTAACTTTGTATTCCCTCTATAACTATGAAATGGTCGTCAAATTTGATATTATTGGTCTTTTCTTTATTTATGATGCTGACAATGATGCTGACAACATTGGGTGGTCTTTTCTTTATTCCCTCTATACAATGATGCTGACAAATTTGATATTATTTAACTTTTCTTCTTAGGAGCATAACTGAATAAGTACACTTGATATTATGGGTGAAACTCGGGCGGGTTGGGTCGGGTTGAGACATAACCTGAGCCCAACCCGAGTTTCAAATGTTTCAACCCAAGCAGAGACCAAGCCCTAGTATTTATCTAGGGGTAGGTTCCATATGCTTTGAGAATCATCTACTTTAACGTGGGCTTGATATGTTTAGTCATCTTATTAGTTGTCTCTTATAAAAGTTCGGTTAAAATCATATTATATTGAATGTTTAAGTACTGACTTAAGTTTTTGACTATTATGGGAAACAACTTAAATTACATGGCTCCCTCCATTTCAATGATACATTTTGAACATTTTATGATAATGCTCTACCCAGGAATAGAGCTTAACTTTAGGAATAGTGTATACATATAGTTTTGGCAAGAAAAAATAAGCATTCAAATATGCTACTATTGCATTATTGAGCGGTTCTACTCTTTCATGGCATACATTGAATATCTTTCTATATAAACGCTACCTTACCTTCTCATATATAACTGATTTGGTCGGAAAGGCATATTTACTTGCTAGTGAATTTCAAATTTAATTTTTTTCATTGATAGGACATTGATTCTTGACTTACATTTTTTTTCTCTCAAGTTGCATCCTCATTCCTGACAAGTTAATCGGTAATCTGCAATGTCTGCGACATATTGATACGTGAACTTGATCATCATACTGATTGTAGATATTATATTTGCTGGACAATGACTTGATGATTCATGTGGTAGGGAATGGATATACTCTTCTTGGGATAAGAGTTGCCTACGTATCAAGTTTCTTGGGGTAAACTTAAATCAAGCCTTACATAGTTCATCTCTCTCTACTTATAGATGTTTGAGCTGACTTTCCTTATTTGCTCCAGGCCGTTATGAAGTGTAGATCCACCTTGTGTGCTATCTTGATGATTCGCCATTACTCTGCTGTTACAAAGTTAATGTTTCCATGATTGTGGCGTTGATTGAGCTCCAAGATTCCGTTAGTTGGTTTGCTTCCATAAATGGCTGTAACTAATGTTGTTGGATGACCTGGGTGTTGGGTCGTGGAGTACGGTCTGATGGTGTAGGACGAGTTGAAGGTGGACGACCTGGTATGTGGACACGTGCACTGTAGTGTGGAACAGAGGGTACTTACACAACCATTTTTATTTTTTATTCGTTCTTTGGATAGATGTTGCATGGAAAAAGAACGGTTAAAAAGTATAGTTTGAAAACACGTGTATGACAACTGTTTGTTTTGAATTTAGGTTTTGGAAAATGTGTGGGAACTGTTGGGCTAGATTCGTGGGCTCAAAATTACGGCGTTTTGTAGGCGAGTAATGATTTAGGTGTTTGGGAACACGAAACGTTTTTGTAGTCTCGAGGTTTTGGCAGCTGAAGGGTTTTGACTTGTAAAGCGTTTTCGTATGTTCATTTTTCAAGCAAAGGTAAAAGAAAAACAGAGCGAAAGAAAGAAAGAAAGTTCCTCTTCCTTTGCTATCAAGTTCGTGTTTGACAACTTAAAAACTTGATTTTTTAATCTTTCTTTTATTTTGCAATGTCTATGACTTGTGATAGTTTTAGTGGTAATGTTGAAGTTGATGAATGGAGAGAGAGAATAGTAAGTGATGAAGAGGAAGATGTTGAAGTTAGGTCTTGTAGTGGTGATGATGCTTCGTTGTCTCCACTGATGGAGACGAGGGCTGAGGATGCGAGGAGGCCTAGGTCGAAAGATTGTTATGCTTCTCTGAGGGAGGAGTTTGGCTGGGTGAAGGCCGACCTGGCCATGTATGACCTGATGGGGGAAAGGAATTTGTTTCATAATGACTACGTTCCTTGGGGTGGAGGAGTAGTTGTTTTCTATGGACAGTTCAAGGCTAGGATGAGGTTGTCTCTATCCCGTCTTACTGTGGAGGTGTTAAATTATTTGGGAAAAACCCCTTTCCAGTTCGTAGGGAACAGCTGGAGGATCTTTCATGTGTTGGATCTGTTAAATGATAGGGGTTATAACATCTGTTTAACAGATGTGTTGGAGCACTTTGTTGTGAGGAGATCGGGTGCTATGAATTTTAGTTTTCAGGTCGGTAAGGGGAAATCTCCTGTTATCTCTGGGGTGAGTAAGGAGGAATGGAGTCGGAGGCTGTTTTTGGTTGTGGATAGATATTGCCCTCCTTGTTTGGAGTTGGCAAGTCGTGTTATACAGTTTGCTGGTAGGTCGTAATGTGTGTATGGTATATTATAATTTGGACGTTCTGACTTATTTGTTTTGTTCTTGCAGAGGTTTCTATTCGTGTTTGTACCAAGAACGGTGTTATAGAAATGTTTGCTTGTTTGAGCTTGGAGGAAAAACGAGCTTTGCTGGGAGAGGTTGTTCATTACTTTAAGAGACGTGGAGGAGAGAAGATTAACCATAAAAAGTTGGAGCAAAAGAAGAGGGCTCCCAAGGCTGTCGTTGTTCTCTCTGAATCTAGCTCGGATTCTGAAATGGAGAGGGAGAGCCAAAAGAAAGCACCTGTCTCTGGAGTGAAAAGGGCTGGAGGGGCTGGTGATAGCCGCTCTGGAGGAGTTAGGATGGCTGGAGGAGCTGCTGAAAGCCGTTCTGCATCCAGACGCTCTGAGGTGGGTGATGTGCATCGTTTGGCATCCCAACATTCTGAACTGGGGGATGGAGGACGCTCTGCATCCAACCGCTTCTCCTCTAGTAATGCAGATCGTTCTGCATCCAACTACTTCTCCTTTGGAGATGCGGGTGTTGGAAGTGATGGTGGTGTTACTGCGGGTGGAAGTGTTGGTGGAGAGGGTGATACTCCCACTTCATTCCGGAGGCCTATTCTGAAGAGGCGCTCCAAAGTGGTTGAGTCGGAGGGGGCTAAGAGGTCTCGAACTGAGTCTGAGGAACAACCTAGTACTGTGGAAGGTCGAACTTCTTCAAGTCGGGTACCTTTGAAGAAGATGAATCTGATTGATTTGGCTGTTGACGCTG
Organism: Coptis chinensis; assembly: GCF_015680905.1. NCBI lineage: Eukaryota > Viridiplantae > Streptophyta > Magnoliopsida > Ranunculales > Ranunculaceae > Coptis > Coptis chinensis. The sequence goes on along the minus strand of NC_141463.1, from coordinate 75,412,460 downwards.
ATGTAGCTGAGGCTCGTTGTAAGAAGAAGGTAAGTGATGGTGAGCCTGCTGCTCAGCAGTGCAAGGGGTCAAGTAGTGTGGCCCCCAGTGACAAGAGTGGAGATGACGTTCTGGATAGGTTCTCATGTATGAGGACCCTGTTAATGGGTTGAGGAAGTTTGTGAAGAATGGGGACTACAGGTTTAAGTCCACATTGGTTGTTGGAAGGTTGATGGAGAGCATTGTTCTTGATGGAGATAGGCGTAAGCTGGATGGTAAGAGTCTTGAGGTGAACCTGACTGAGATGGATCGGTCGCTGTGCTATGTGAGTATATCCGTTATAAGCTTGTTTTCTTTGGGCTTTGTCAATATTGCTCCGATTTAATCTTGATTTATTATATGTCAGGTTCTGGCCATGTACAAGAAGTTGCGGGAGATGGCATCTATCTCCGATCTATACCAAAAATAGTTGGATGTCAGCAAGAAGGCTTATGGCAAGCTAGTGGCTGAATAACAGGTGGAGAGGGATGACGTCGCAGGGCTGAGGGCTCAGGTGCAAGAGCTGGGTGGGAAAGTGGCTCTGTTGCAACCCTCTCTTGACTCGCAAAATTTGGAGGTTCGATGAGTGTCGGTCGCCGCAAGAAGGCGCAGCCGCTTTTTAACGAATGAGGCGGTATAACAACCTGGTTGATTTGGTGGAGGGTGGTGATACTTACGTTCTGGTAGATGATTATCTGGAGCTAGATCGTAAGTATGAGCTCCTGAAGATGTCAGTTGAACGTGGGGCTGCAACAGTGTCTGCTGAAGATACTGGTGCAGATGCTAGTAGACGATCTGACTTGCCAACCGATATAGGTGCTGCTCCAGCCGTTCCTCCTGTTGTTGCTGTCTTGGATGTGCCTGAAGTGGTTGTTAATCCTGCTAGCAGTTCTATTGCTACAGAGGGCTGTGAGTTGGATCCTTTGAACGTAAAGCAAGTTTCTCGTGTTTTGTGATCTTGAACGTCTTGTGTTTGATCTTGGGTTGAGGGATCTTTAAACAATATTTAAACACTTCTTTGTTTTTGATACTGATACTCTATATTTTTTTTTATGATGGGGATATTGAGGTCATTTTCCTGGGATAACCTGGGGGCCTCAATATCTAACCGAACTTGTGCTTAAGTAGAAATATTTAAATAAATTGGCTTAAAGCATGCACGTGATTGCTATTGTTGCTTTTGATTTGTTGTTTGATGACCTGTGTTGTATAGTAGTAGTACTGATGTGCTGTTTGACTTTGCTAGGTCGTCTAATTGTAATAGGTTATAGAGCGTTTGTGTACAATCTGATATATTTGCATAGTTGGCACCTAGGCTTTGTCAGGTCCTTAGGTATATCCGCTGAGTCGTTCCTTTTAGGGGAACTTCTTATGGATATAATAAGCCTTTGAATGGTTGATACTATTGAAAACGATAGTTTTACCCACGAATAAGTACGAGACTCAAACGCAAGTAAAACTAAGGCTATTTTACGCTAAGGTTTATCAAAATTTTCTACTCTCGATGCTATCCCAATAGAGTTGGAGTAGAGAATTCGTTCCACTCCTAGTTCTTTAGAATTTACGTTTTCAACGACTATCGATCCATCCAAAGTTAATGAGAGTATGATGAAAATTATACTACGATGTGAATTATACTAACAAGATATGATAATTCAAACTACGGAATTTCTAATTTGACTATATGATAAGGAATTAGGGGGGATTGATTTCACCTTAACTTGACTTAATTAACTAGCAAAGATTCGTCGTAATCCAATTTTCAATGCTTTCTCATAACAAACTGGTAATTCTAATCCCTAATTATTCATGGCAATCTCTACCAAATAATAACTAGCATATGAAACAATCAAACCTATTCTCATGGTGAACTAATTACTTTCTAGAATTGAATAGATAATCACGATGATTTCTAAGCTAACAAATCAAGTTTTCATCAAGGCTTTCTCAAACCCTCTAATGGAGGTTTAGCCTTGAGTCATTAAACTATCATTTCTATACGAATTTAAGCAAGACATGATATAAAGATTGTAATTTTACTATATTGCTCTAAACAAGAATTCAAAACTAAATTAGCACGAAGAAATTATTAATAACTAAATGATCGAAACTAGATCTAAGTAATTTAATAATTAAAACTAGATTATAATTAACTAATTATCAAATGAAGACAACCTAATTTATGAATTTAACAATACTAAAACTAAATAAGAATTTAATCACTAAACTAAATTGGAATTAAAAACTAATATTTTATTATAAAACTAAAATTGATTCTCAAATAATAATCTACTTGTTCTAACTAATCTATTACAAGGTAAAAACTAGATCTAAAATAAGCTATTCAAACTAATTAATGGAGTCTAAAACTAGATCTAAAATTATTGGCTAATGGCTAACTAAAAACTAGCATCCTTAAGAGCTAAGTCTTGTGTCCTGAAATGGAGGAGACCACCAGATCCACATTTTCGTGCATGGGTTGAGGAGTCATGTTTTGGGCCGGAAAATCGAACCCAAAACCAATCTCTTTAGTTCACAAAGGCTTTTTCAGCTGGATTTGACTTCAGCAGAATTTTCGTCCACTTCTGCTCCTCTGATTGGGTCAAGGCTTAGACCATTGGAAATCTCTTTTTGAGTCGGTCGTTTTGACGTAAGGTAGGTCCAATTCCGAGGTTTGAGTCCAAAGATACGGCCTTCGGAAGTTCTGTTGACTTTTGTGCGCTATTTCTGCCCACGTTGACTTTGACTTTTCAGCTTTGACCGGGCTTTAAAAAGGCTTTTTCTCCTCTAATCTTGGCCTTTAATCACATAACTTTTTAGCAACCAACCCTTGCTCTTTATCTCGCCAAAGTGACACATTTTTGCACATAATTGACTCCAATGCCTGAAATACATAAAAGCACGTAATCAGCATTAACTCTTATTTATTATTCGCATAATTGGTCTAACGGTATTATTGTTAAGGAGTTAAAACTACAGTTTTGGGCTCTTATCAATAGGCCATTATAGTTTAGTCTAACTTAAACTCTTTTTAAGATCGTAAGTTGACTTGGGGTCCTTTTGGGGGTCCCATAGATTGTATTTGTCTAATAATTAGTCTTTGAGTGGCAATTACAGTTGAATCATACTTAACCCTGACGTTGGTGTTAAGTTGATTTAGGGTCCTTTTGGAGGACCTTGCTTGAATTGATTGATAATTAACCACTGCGTGGTTGTAGTTGAGTCATTGTAGACTCCGATTTTGTTGTACGACCTGACATTGTGATGTCCTAGGTCGGGTTGCGCAGTGTAAGAAGCATTGTATTCATGTAATGCAAAAAATGACATCAGTACTTGAAATGTTGATGGAATTTTATTCGAATCGACTTACGTATCAGGAGAAAAACTTATTGATAAAATCGCTTTAGTAGAGTTGTATTCCAAGGTCGGAGAAGTATATCACCAAGCTGAGTTTTTAGCCAGTATGCGCCATTTCCAACGACTTAGTCAACAATGTAGGGGCCTTCTCATGTTGGGTCGAGTTTGGCTGGAACTAGTGTCTTTTTGAGGATTAGGTCTCCAGCTTGAAAAGATCTTGGGATGACCTTCTTGTTGTAAGATCGTTGGATTGTTTGGTGGTACCGAGATAGGGATATTGCAGCTGTTTCTCTTCGTTCCTCTAGGAGATCAACTTTTTTTGCCAAGATGCTGTCATTGTCTCCTGACTTGACAATGTCAGAATGTGTGGTTATGAGTGTGAGTTCTAATGGTATTACTACTTCTGTTCCGAAGCAAAGTGTGAAAGGAGACTCATTTGTACTAGCTCTGGCTGTTGTTCTGTATGCCCATAGAATGTTCTCGAGATGCTCTGGCCATTGGCTTTTCTTGCTCTCCAACTTCTTTTGGAGGTTTTCTTTGATGGCCTTGTTTGTGGCCTCTGCTTGGCCATTGCTTTGTGTTTATCTAGGTGTAGAAAATGCTTGAGTGATACGCCATTTTTGTAGAAAGGCCTTGACTTGTGTGCCAGTAAATTGGGTTCCGTTGTCCATGACAAGGGTGTGGGGTAGACCAAATCTTGTGATGATATTGGTCTATATGAAGTTAATGACGTTGACCTCCTTAACTTGAACTAGCGGGATTGCTTCGACCCACTTGGTGAAGCAATCTGTGGTTGCCAGGACGTATTTGAGCCATGTTTTCTTTTGTGGGATGAATGGTCCCATGATGTCTGGCCCCACATGTGGAAAAGCCATGGGCTTGCAATATTAATCAACTCCCTTGCTGGACTTAGGTGGTTGTGGCCAAATGTTTGACATTGGAGACATTTAAGAACGTACATTTCTACCTCGATATGCATGCCTGGCCAATAATACCCTTGGGCTATTGGTTTATATGCTAGGGATCTTGCTCCTGCATGGTTGCCGCATTCACCTTTGTGGATTTCGTCGAAAATGAGTTGGCCTTCGCGTGGAGTTATGCACCTTAGGTGGGGCCCTCCTACTGATTTGCAGAATAATCGTCCATTGATTACTGTATATCTTGGGGCTCGAAATTGTATTGCACGAGCATTCTTTGCCTCAACCAGCAGCTCACCCTATAAAATGTACTTCAGGAATGGGCCTATCCAAGATTGAGTGATTTCCTCTTCGGATGAAGGCTAAAAGTCCGTGAGGCTATTGACACTTTCTTTCTGGTATGTGGGTCTTTCCAGGATGTCTATGTAGACCTGGGGCAAACCTCTTGGGTCTTTGAGGCTAAGAAAGCTAGACTGTCTGCATGTCTATTATCTTCCCTGTGAATGTGCTCCAATGAGAACATTTTGAACGATCCGATGAGGTCATTGACGACCTGAGCGTACTTTGCTAGGTTTGCTCCATTCGTGACATACTCTTTGGTGATCTGCTTAACGATTACCTGGGTTCGCTGTAAGCTTTAAACCTTGGGACTTGTAGCTGTTGTGCCATGTGGAGGCCTGTGATCAATGCTTCGTATTCCGCTTCGTTGTTGGATATTGCAAAATCGATCTTGATTGATTTTTGTAGCTGGGTGCCTTCTGGTGATGTTAACACAGCCCCCAATCCACTGCCGCTGTTGTTGCACGCTCCATCTACGTAGAGGTGTCATGTGTCTGGGGTGGCTGGCTGATGGAGTGAAGTGATGGGCTCGGGTTCCCAGCTGATGTCCTCGACGGGAAAGTCTGCATGGAAATCAGCAATAATATGTCCTTTGCGAGACGTTCTGGGAACGAACTCTATGTGGTGCTCTCCGAGCTCTTTAGCCCACTTGGCCATTCGAGCGGTTTTGTTCTTTGGAACTTCGATTTACTTGAGGGGGTCGGTGATTACCTTAATCTTTGTGAGATTGGAAGTAAGGTCGGAACTTTTGAGCTGAGTAGAGTAAAGAGAGCATTGCTTTTTCTATTGGAGAATAGTGCTTTTCTAAATCTGCCAACGTCTTGCTGGTGAAGTAGACTGGCTTTTCGACTCTTTCGTGTTCATGAAAAAGAACTGAGCTGATTACAAAGTCGGTTGTTGCAAGGTAAAGCCCCAGTGTTTCTCCTTCCTCTGGTTTGGACAGGATGGGCAGCGTTGATAAGTAAGCTTTCAGGTCCGTGAAAGCTTTGTGGCACTCATCTGTCCATGTGAATGTTGCACCTTTTTTGAGTAATTGCAGGAATGGTCTGCATTTGTCAGATGCTCGTGAGATGAATCTGTTGAGTGTAGAAACCATGCCTGATAACTTGTAAATTTGTTGCTTTGTGGTTGGTGCTGGCATCTCAAGGAGAGCTCGTATTTGTTCTGGATTTGCTTCGATGCGCCTTTGTGACACGAGGTAACCTAAGAATTTTCCCGAGGCTACTCTGAATACGCATTTTACTGGGTTGAGTTTCATCTTGTTTTGGTGAAGTCGTTCAAAGGCTTCTTGTAAGTAGGAGATGTGATCGCCTGCCTTTTCTCTTTTGACCACCATGTCGTCAATGTAGACCTCCATAGTGTCTCCTAGCAAGTCTTTGGACATTTTGGTGACCAGTCTTTGGTAGGTCGCACCGGTGTTCTTCAAGCCGAATGGTAGGACGTTGTAACAGAACGTTCCTTGCTCGGTTACAAAGGATGTCTTTTCCTGATCTTCTTCTGCAAGCGGTATTTGGTTGTATCCACTGTATGCGTCCATGAATGATAACAGCTCATGGCAGCATGTTTGATCTACCAGTATGTCGATCCTTGGTAGGGGGAAGCTGTCCTTTGGGCAGTGCTTGTTGACGTTGGTGAAATCTATGCAAAGTCGTATCTGACCATTCTTCTTTGGAACGGCGACAATGTTGGCTAGCCAGGTCGGGTACTCAACTTCTCTGATGAATCCAACATTCTTGAGCTTTTCTATCTCTTCATTGATGGCTTTTTGAAATTTGAGTGCTAGTTTCCTAGGTCGTTGTTTGACAGGCTTGACTGTTGATCTACATTTAACTTGTGGCAAGCGACCTGAGGGTCGATTCCTGGCATATCGATATACGACCAAGCAAAAATATCTTTATTAAGAGATAGAAATTTGACAAGTTGCTCCTTGAGCTTGAGGGCTAAATCAGCCCCTACATAAACAAACTTTGGGTCTTCATCTGAGCCCAGATTGACTTTTTCTCCTGGTTCTATTTGAGCTTATTTTCCTTTGAGCTTGTCTGCTGCAGTTGCTGTAGGGTTGGACGTTGGAGGATCTTGCTTCCTTGGGATGTCTTTGTCTTTGATAACTTAAGGCTTGGGTGAGGTCGTTGTGCTGAAGTGATTGCACTGGTGAGCTTCTAGTTGGTTGCTTATGAGCTCCATGATGCCTCGGGGGCCGGGAAATCGCAAGACCTGGTGCAGGGTTGATGGAATTGCTTAGATCTTATGAATCCATCGGCGTCCTAGAATGGTAGTGTAGGACGACTTGACATCGATCACGCTAAATCGTGTTGAGGTTTTGACCATGTCTTCCTTTTTTCCAATGGAGACTGGCTAGGATGATATCTCCAATGGCATCTGTGCGATCTCCGTTGAACCCATAGAGTGGTGCATTTGATTCTATCATCACCGAGTCTGGCAAGTGCATGTCCTTGTAAGTTTGATAGAAAAGTATGTTGCACGAGCAGCCTGGATCGATAAGGACTCTTTTGACTGTCCACCCGTTGATTTTGACGTGTACTACCAGGGCATCATTGTGGGGTAGGCACACCTTGTCTAGATCTTCTTCAGTGAATGAAATTGCTATTGATGTTTAAGGGTTAGTGGGATTAATCATCTCGGCTTTGTGTGAGAGGTGGTAGATTTCTTGAAACGTTCTTACTCTTCTGTGTTTCTCCCGACCTGAGGTTTCATTGTTTGTGTGTCTGTAATCATGTTGATTACTTTCTCCTCATCGTGGTCGGAAGAGTGTTGTCTCCTATTGTGCCTCGACCAACCTGGAGATTTAGATCGTCGGGCTGTTCTGCTCCTACTCCTGTTGTTGGCAGGTCGTTTGTTGATGCGACTCCTGCTTCTGTGGCATTTGGCATCCAGCTTGTGCCTTAGGTCGCTTTAATTTCTGACAGGAACTCTTTCAATTTGCCATCCTCTACTAAGTCTTGGAGGTAGTGTTTGAGGCTCCAACAATCATTGGTGTCATGGTGGTGGAGCTTGTAGAAATGGTGGACGTTCTGGTATGGCGATCACCTTGTTGATGTTGGGTTTGAAGTATGGTGTTGTATATATATTCTTCAGGATCTGACTCGGTGTCTTGGAGAAGTTGGAGAATTCCCTCTTTGTGTACGAAGGCTTGCTGGAGCTGGATCTCTTGTTGTTGTTGTTGTTGTTGTTGCCTGAATATTGATTGCTTTCCTTGGGGTCTCACTTGTTGCTAACTGCGAGGACCTCTTTGCCTTTGCGTTGGGCCATCCATTCTTCGTACTTGATATACTTGTTGACTCTGTGATACAGTTGTCTAAGGTTTCTGGCTTGTTGCGCATGGGGGACCCTGCTAGGTTGGAGTCGTCTACGAGGGCATTTGTGAACGCAGAAGTTGCAAAGCTGTCATTGAGTCCTGATTCCAGCGAGAGTAGGTCCTTCTTAAAACGTCCTAGGAAGACGCGGATTTTTCTCCATGAGCTTGCTTGAGCTGAAACAAAGAGTCTAGGTTAGCTCGTTTCTTTCTGTTGTGGACGAACTCTGCTGCAAACATCTCAACTAGCTTGTTGAAGTTGTTGATCGAATCAGAAAGGAGTGTGTAAAACCAATCTATTGCTCCGTCTTTCAAGCTGGCTGGAAAAAGTGTGCACTTTAGGTAGTCGTAGTCTGGAGCATTGTAGAGTGCAAGGATCTAATTGAAGCGAGCTACGTGCTCGCCTGGGCATGAACTATCGTCGTACAACAGGAACTTTGGTTGGATAAATTCTGAAGGAGGCTGCTTGTCTCTGATTTCTGTGGTGAATGGTGATGCCTTGTAAGTTTGTAGCATCTTCTGAGAGATCTGGATCGCGCTGGCTTTGTCATTTAACTTCTCTAATCTTTGGGCGAAGTCTTCTAAGCGTTTATTGGTGGTGTTGGTGAGGGCTGCAACGGCGTTGTTCTCTACTCCTTCTGTGGTGCCGTTGTTGGCGTTGGAGGTGGCATGGTTGCGCATCGTCTGATTCTCTTGTTGTAAGGTGAGGAAAGCGTCTTGTAGTGTCTTCATCTGTTCTGCCAATATTTGAAGTGGTTTTTACCAGCTTCGAGGGCTTGAGAAAAGAGTAAGTGTGTTTTTCTTAAGGAAACGAACCGGCAGACGGCGCCAATGTAGATGTTGTATTTGCTGGACAACGACATGATGATTCGTGTGGTAGGGAATGGTTGTACTCTTCTTGGGATAAGAGTTGCCTACGTATCAAATTTCTTGGGATAAACTTGAATCAAGCCTTACGTAGTTTATCTCTCTCTACTTATAAATGTTTGAGCTGACTTTCCTTATTTGCTCCAGGCCATTATGAAGTGTAAATCCACCTTGTGTGCTATCTTGATGATTCGCCATTACTCTGCTGTTACAAAGTTAATGTCTCCATGATTGTGGCGTTGATTGAGCTCCAAGATTGCGCTAGTTAGTTTGCTTCCATAAATGGTTGTAAATGATGTTGTTGGACGACCTGGGTGTTGGGTTGTGGAGTACGGTCTGATGGTGTGGGACGAGTTGAAGTTGGACGACCTGGTATGTGGACACGTGCACTGTAGTGTGGAACGGAGGGTACTTACACTGATATTTACTAGGGGTGGAATTTGGGTCAGGTTAGCCAAAGCACAATAGACTAAAACCTGATTTTTGTTGGTCTTGGGCTAAAATGTCAGATTTGTGGTTTGGGCATGGTTTAGTAAAATCAAAACCCGACTCGATTTTGGGTTGGACTTGGGTTAGAATATAAAAAAACCGAAAAGCCCGAGCCCGTGTGCATATACATACGTATATCTTTCAATCTTTCTATTTTTATAAAAAATAAGATTGAGAATCTCTCTTTTAGAGAGAATAATATAATCAATCTCTTTCAAACAATCAAATCTTTTTTATTTAATTATAAGATTTCAATTTTGATGTTTTTTATCTCCTAATTCCAAAAAAAAAAAATCCAAGAAGTTTGACCAACTTGATATAACCCGACCCAACCCGAATTGGTCGGGCTAGAACTTGGGCTGAAAATTCAAAGACCGACAAGGGCTTAGTCCTGGGCTCGGATTGAAACAGTTGAAACTTGGATTGGGCTCGAGTTATGCCCCACGATCGAGTTCCACCCTTAATATTTACTGGACAATAAACCAATTAATATATGTCACTGATGCATAAGACACATGTTTGAAGATATATATGTATAATGAAAACTAATCAATCGTCTTTTCAGTACAAGGTGGTACACTTGAAAGTGGGAAAAGAGAAACTTAAAAATCAAATCTATAATAAAAAACAGCTCGGTTTTTAAGCAAGTTATAAGGGCTTAAGTGGTGGTTCTGATTTCCTCGAGATCTGTACTAATACTTGAAGAGTTCTATTTACCTAATACTAAAGAGTCTGCTTGAAGAGTCCTATTTACCTAATACTCTAAAATAGACAAAAACCTATTTACCTAATACTAAAGTATCTGTTTGAAGAGTCCTATTTACCTAATACTCTAAAATAGACAAAAACCTCAAAAACATACTAAACCTCCAAAACCCCGACTAAAAACCTTCGAAACCCCTTTTCTTCATGCAAACTCCCATTTTCTTCACGCAAACAGATGTAGTTATTTCACATATTAAATTATATAATTGTTTCATTGTTTAAATACCCCTATAGCTTCTCCTACCGTTTGAGGAACATGTATAAATTGAATATGGATTAGGGCATCTCCAATGGGGGGTGTAAACAGTATAAAGTGTAAAATTTACACTTCAAATGCTAAAAAACTCCTTCCAATGGGGGTTGTATATCGTAGGTAATAAGTTATTAGTCAATAGATGGGGTGGGGAATTTCCCATCCCGCTATTAGTTAATAAAAAAAACCGACGTCACTTATAGTAACGTCTGTTTAACTTAAAAACTCGGACATCACTTCAACTCACGTGTAAAGCTTTATTTTTCTGTTTGCGACAGTCTAAGTCCATCGCTCAGTGATTTATAACTATTACAAAACACAAACGTTACTTTGAATGACGTATGAAAGTGGACCACTATTTGTTTTAAGCTTTTGCGACGGACCAAACCTGTCATTTTTCATTATTTTGAATGGGCTGTGACAGTTTAAGTCCGTTGTTATCTATTTTTATACATTTACCTCCACCTACCATTGGAATAGCCACAAATAACAAATATACACTTTATGTATTGGGGATTTAGATAGAGTGTATAATCCTAATGGTGCCTATGTGGAGGTGGATTTTTACACTCTCCATTGGAGATGCCCTTATACAAGGAATGAACAATTAAAGTTGTCTACGTACACTCCACTTCTGGATGAACAAATTGTTCTCAATACATATACTCGGCTAAGATGATTTTCTAAGGCATATTCAGTTAAAGGTATCACAATGACACTACCAAGTTCAATTTAAATGTCAAAGAAAAAAAAATGATAATTCTACTGTAAAAGTTAAATTTACGTGTATTCATTTAATTATTACTCGAGTGGCGTAGCCACGGGTTAAATTCTAGGTTTATTACATGGCGAAAAAGGTTTTGCACAACAAATTGCCAAGGAAAGATGCTAGTGTTTGTGATTGAGTTGAACTGCAAATTAAGATTCATGTATATTACCATAAACATTCTTATATTCGGGATAAGGTTGTGAAAATCATAGAAAAGAATAATTTTCTTCAGTTAAATAATATAAAAGTTAAAGAAATAATCTGATTGAAGGGACATTAGAATTAAGAATTTAGAGTAAAACTTAATCGTCGTAGATATCATAAATAAATAGCAAAACGAAATCTTCTATAGAATATGGTGCTTACATGTTGAAATTTCGATTTGACATTGGCCAGATTCTTTCCTAGTGGGTAAATGGACAATGGCAAAGGGGGTCATCTTGACTTCGAAGCTCTTTGGACATCCGCAATTCTGTCCCGTTTTGATGTAAAGAACAAACTTAACGAGATCAATATTCAACAGTAGATTTCTCAAAACTTGATTAGGAATGGATCAAGATCCCATTGTGCTGCAAGATATAATAATAGCATAACCATCAAGATGGGGTGATGAGTCATAAGAGAAAATACAATTTTGGAGCCAGAATAGTGGAGTGTATAAATCAATTCTTTTTTCCATAACATATTTACATATCAACCAAGTTCTTCAATATCACTGAAACTGTCGTCAGTCTTGCAGTGGATAAGTGATCAGAACTTTGTAGGATGGAAGTTAGCCTAGAATAATAGAGGTACAAAGTCTGAGTGAATTGGATGATCAGTAGACTACACCAACAGAGTCGTACATACCGAACAACCCATAACCTACCACAGGACGAGTAGGACCAGCAAATCTGCATTGAGCAGTGGACAAAAAGGTTAATAAATGGCGATAGTGAAAGTACAGATGCACAAAAGAGAGGACCCCATAACTTCCTGTTCTATTAGGCTATTAATGATTTAATGGTTGGTCCAATGGTCCCTATTTTATGTATTTCCAGCTTCCAGGATTCTGTCCAAGTGAGTGGATAGGTGAAACCAGATGTTTGGTCGGTTTCTTTATTTTGGCTGGGTCCAACGGTTTGGTGCTCCAAAACACCAAATCACAGTAACACAGTGGTTAGTGTTAGCGGTTGGCATTTAGTGACCAATGGATGCTCCCCTATCCTCCGCTGGGTATGGTGTGTGTAGGGTGTCTATGGGTGATAAAAGGGCCCCACCGGGCTAGTCCGCCTTTCAAACTATAAAAGCCCTCGCGATTGAAGGCCGGGTCAGCCGCCCCTATTTTGTATTGAGGGGCGGGTTGAATAGGATCAAGCGTAAAAACTCAAGCCTTTAATCCGCCCCTCCACCCTCATTTTTTAGGGCTAAATGAGGGTCGGGTCAGGCCCGATCTAATTATATTTAACTAGTTTTTTTTTGTAATTTTTTATTTATTTTTATCATACTTTGATTATGTATATCAATTTTAACTAAGTATAAAAAACTAATTGTTATTATGCCTTTAGAAAAAATAATAATAGATAGAGATAGTAGAAGAGATGATATTCTTAAAACATTTACATTTTGCATACTTAACTATGTTGTTACTTGTATTTACCAATAATTTTGAAATTTCCGAGTTATTTTGAAATTTCCAAATTTAGAAATATATGTTTGAATTCGAAAAAAAATTGGATCGGATTTGGCTAGCATATTGGGTTCCGAAAGAGGTCAATCCAATCCGATTCGAAATCACCCACCCTAGGCGTGTGTGAGAAAAAATAATTGAAATTGTTGGCGGCCCATTGCAAGTGGTTTTTTTTTTTTTTTTTTTTTTGAATAAAGCTTGAGGTTACAGACCCCTGTTCATTAGTTTAAAATCTGAAATACACATGACCTGCTTTGTCCTCACCCACAATGGCTTGAAGTCTAGCTTCAAGGGGAGGTACAAAATAGTTACAGCCATTAAAAGATTCTAGAGGTGCCAAGTAATCAGCAGTAGTCCTATTACATTCTCGAAATACATGTGTGAATTCTACATAAAGCATTCTAGAAACTACATCTTTAATGGCAACGTGAAGATCCCAACAACACCAAGGAGCCATTGCAAGTGGTTGTTTACCATATATTTTCACTTCCCAACTCCTTATTTTGCCCATTTCTCTCACCTCTCTCTTTCTCACCATCTCCCCTCCTCAATGATAGAAAAATAATTCGCCTAAAATAGATTTTTGAAAATAAATTTTGTAGGGCGTAGAGCATACACCATTCCACCATTCCGCTATAACTTGACCTATATATAGGTAATTTTTTTCTTGATAGTGTTGACGTGTTGATGTTTTAGCATACCATTGATTTATAATTTTCGTCATATTTGGTGTTTTGCTACACCATTGGACTTACCCTTAGACAGGGATGTCATTCAAGTTTCAACTAAACTGTAGGATCTATCACTCAATAATCAAGTACAAAATTCTCTAAAATCTAAAAAGATAAATTTTCAAGAAAAAAATAGAACCAAATAAGTCAGATTTGATTGGGCCGTCTAGCCAAATGTCAAGATCTGGAATAGAAAGAACTGGTATGAAATTTTGCCGTAAAACTCGAAATTTTAACAAAATTTTAGCTTACCAAAAGCTCTTGAAAGTAAATTGTATGTCAAGACCTTTTATCTTTCTTTTATATATACGATCAATCTCACAACTGAGCCCGTGTGTACATCAGTACATGTTAGTAACATACAATTTGTTGGTTGCAAAACTGCAAATAAGTGAATAACATTTAAGTATTTAACACTGAACGAAAGAGAACTAGATAAGATCCCACAAACCATTTATCTGCATCTACATTTTTTCTTATATTATTTAAACATGAAGAGTATTTACATCATCACTCTCTTCTGGAAATTTTGGCATCTCCACTTCTTTTTGGAGAAAATATCCATCCCCCTCAGCATCAAAGCTAGCATGGACACTATACAACAAATACACCAAAACAATGAGACCCGAAAAAAACGCAAATCGTAGATAGGAGGGGCCATCAAGAGATCCTAACAAGAACACATTGAGAAAGATCGAAATCGACGGTATCCATGGCATCAATGGAACCCCCCAAGATTGTGGTTTGCTAACTTGTGGAACAGCACATCGGAATACTTGTAGAAGAACAAATGCAATTACTGTACAAGCAACAAGAAGTAAAATTCTGGGTGTGCCAGTTGGGCCCAATTGCCATGAGAGGGTGAAAATAATTGATGTACAAGTGAAGGATAGGAGGAAAGATAATGTAGGCCATGGATTAGTTATTCCAGTGGAAACATAACGTCTGTAGATAACCGCGTTAGCTACCATGTAGAAAACAAAGAGTGTGCCAATTGATACTAGATTGAGGAGAATGTTTAGGTCTGTGAAGAGTGCAACGGCTGCAGTGAATATTCCTGAGAAAAAGAAAGAGGTGCTGGTTTGTTTATTAACACAAAAGTCAAAATTGCTTGTATAATTTTCGACTCAAACGAAAAAGTAATAATAATACAATAAGTAAACTAACAATTAAAATGCTAATTCAAAAAGATTTTCAACAGTACAACAGCTGTTAGCCACACTTGTTCGACTCCTGCCCAGTGTGCAGGATGATTCCGAACGGAATATTGGAATTCTGTCTAATATTTTCATTTTTCAAAAAACTGGAAAAAACACTATAGGGTTGAAATATTGATAATTTTGAAATTAGTTAAAATTCTGAATATGATATGTGTCGAAATATTATAAATTTCAATTTTTGGGTTTGTCGGAATTCTGATAATTATGAAATCCCAAACTATCCTCCTGCCACAATTTGTACTGCAACCATTGCAATCTATTAGGATTTTCATTTGGTCAGGTTCATGCGATTTCAAATTTTCTAGAGTTTTGAAAGTTCCAAAAACCTGGAATTCCATAGATAATTCAAAATTAACATTTTTTTACTCTAAAATTGTTATTTTGATTTCTTAAAAAAATGAAATATTTGATGGAATGCTGAGATTCCGTTTGAAATCACGAGCTATGATTAGGCTAGGCACATAGGTCCGTATATCCCTAGCTCAATAGTAAAAAAAACTAGGACACATGGCCATTACACCTTCTATATTCTAGCCCCCGTTCAACCCTACATATTGACACTTTTTATAAAGGCAAATGATAAAGAGAGACCATTCTCTCTAAATTTAGTGCACACTTTATATCGGCCGTTGGATGACATGATCATACGGTTTGGTGTGGTTTGTCAGTTATGGGCCATGTAACAATTTCGATCTCGAGAAGAAATTTCTCCATCCAACTGCTATTTGTTTTGATCTCTCCAAATGTTAGAGAGAATGATCTCTCCTTATTGGATATCTTTTATAAATTAATGAACACAAAATTGGATAGGGAAGTATTGGTTCACCCCAAGTGGAGACCTTTTTAGTGGGCCATTTTGTGAGGCCCTAAGCAGCTGTCTATGCTGCCTACCCTCAAAGCCGGCCCTGGTTCCATGTTCCAACAACCTCAATGACAACGTCTAGTAGTGAAATTGTCAAATTTGATGGCTAAAATGGATTAGGCAAGTAAAAGCCGTAGTTATCTTATATATCAAGTTTTTTTTTTGACTTTAGCGTACCTAAGAAAGCAGATGCATTGACGGGAGTTGTAGTCTTTGGGTTGACTTTAGCAAACCAAACTGGAGCAACACGAGACCGTCCAATTACACATAAGTAACGAGCCTGCCCCAACAGTGACACCAAAAGGGAGGTCAATATTCCAAAGCTGGCCCCAACACCAATCACATTTGATACCCATCCCCATCTATCTGCTGCTCGAAATGCAGCTGAAAACGGCGCCTCAGTATCAATCTGAAAACATTGATTACCATATACAGTACGAAAAAGTTAATACCATCATTACTCATATCATTAAATTTGAAACGGCCAATTTTCATAAAAACAAATATTCCTAGACTTTTCAAAGTAGGTAGAGAATATTCTGTGTTGTAAAGACTAAAGAGTCAAAGAATCATATTCTCAAAATCCACTGAATATTCATTTTCAAAAAAAATTATTGGGAAGTTTCCAAATTTGCATAGTAACAAGTGGCACAACTTTAAAATACACATTGTGATATGAAATAACAAATTGGGATAGTATGATATCAAGCAATTTGTGCTCCCAGTGGTGTCGGAAAATGGTTGTTTAGTACTTGGAGCAAGAAGTGGCAAAATTAAAATTTGGATGAACTAGTGTTAACCCTACTAGATGAGCCAATTAGGATTTCGCTCCTACTAGATGGGAAATTAGGGTCTCCTCTCTAAATACACATAAAAAAAATCGGTCAACTCACTTTGACTTTTTTTTTTTGTATTTGAAAGAGATCCTAATTTCCCAAGGAAGAAATCCTAATTGGCTGATCTAGTAGGAGATAATATTGGTTAACCCTTAAAATTTTAATGTAATAACCGTTGAAACTAGAAACGAAATCTAATTTCAACACTCAACAGTTCTTACATTGATTCCCAAACAAAAATATTCTCAACCACATTTTAAGGATTTGGTTGCATGTACATATAAACCTGGAAAGCAGTGATATCTAACGTTCTTATGGCTTGTACTTCACGCCCCTATGGAATTCTCCAAATTTTGGAAAATTGGAACTTCAAAATATTTAACTTAAAATCTGTTGCTTTTTTGAAAATTCATCACTACAACACCAAAAATTTCTTTGAAACGTAAGGCTTTTGGACAAAATTCGTTCAAATGAGTCATTAGAAAAAACGTACGAAAATTTCAGTTACGAAATCAATTACCATATCGTAAGGAACGAGTAACGACATAGAAGCAGCCATTAAACAGTAAAGAACCGTTACGATAACAACAGAACCCGAAACGCCAATTGGTATATCCTTTTTCGGGTTTTTGACTTCTTCTGCCATGGTTGACACAGCATCATAACCGATATAACTTAAATAAACCATTGCTGCTCCATTAAAAACACCTGTCACTCCATAAGGAAAAAAGCCATCTGGTTTCTTTGGATCTGATGGTTCAACAAGATTCTTCCATTCTCCTCTTGTAAATCCAATTATAATGATGAATAGTATGAACAGAATATGTATAACTGTCAAGACTATGTTCAGAGATGAACTTTCTTTAGTACTGTAGAACCAAACAAGAAATTGTATTAGAAATTTAGAAGTGGATATAAAGCATTGGGTATGCAAGATTCTTGAAGAGAACCCAAGGAGAATATATTGAAAATAATGTTTGCCTGTAACAAATGCAGACAGAAAGAATCAAAATGACAGCAACAGCAATGAAATCAATTTGGTTAAAACCATTAGGTAGTCCAGAAACTGTAACCCTCCATTTCTCAGTAGCTTCTATACCGACTACAGTACCCAAATAAGCAGTCAAACTTCTAGCTATTGCAGCATTTGATAACACATAATCTATCACCAAATTTGCTCCAGTAAAAAATGCTGCAAACTCCCCTACATACACAGAAAGAAACACAATAAGACACAGAGATATAAGACAGAAAAAAAGATGTGAAAATGAGGACTTACCAAAAGTGACTCTAAGGTAGCTAAATGCACCACCAGCAACAGGCATATCAACAGCAAATTCAGTGTAACAGAAAGCAGATAAAAGTGCGCACAGTCCAGAAATGGCATAAGAGAGTATAACGGCTGGACCGGAATAAAGCCGACTAGCTCGACCGCTTGTAACAAAAACACCGGCTCCAACCATACCACCAATGCCTAGACCGATTAGATCAAACCATCTTAAGGTTTTTTGCATGTTTGAACCGGACCGGGCACGAATACGACTCATTTCATCGTAACTTGTTGAGACAGAACCGGCTCGATGAAGTACTCTCTTTGGTGTTTGAATCAGAGCTTGACCATAGGCTCTAATGCTTGAGAATGATGAGCCATGGGTCTGCTCCATGCTTGTTTTTGTCTCTACTCTCTAGGTGTGCTAAGTGAGAAATGGTAGAAGTGAAGAGGTGGTATATAAAGGATAGAGGAGAGAGAGAGAGGGATTAGTGAAGAAAGAAAGCTGACTTGAGGTAAGTGGAAAACTGGTAATTTGGCAGTGTGTAGTGCTGGGGGTACTGCTGGTTTTGGATGTTTGAATGAAAATTTTAATTGATTTAGACCAAATTTGGATAAAGATTTACGCTGCTAGTATAAAATTTGGTACACCTTGGTGATGGATTTCTTATTCTACTCCTTACGCGAAACAAAATCCATTTCTCATAAGTCATATACTCATATGATCAATTGTTATTTGAGAACATATTCTGTGTGAGTAAAATTGTAAAAAGAATATAATAGGCACATAATCAAATAAAGTACAAATTCAATACTATGGGGCTGTTTGGCAACTAGGTTTTGGGTTTAATCTCCCTGCTACAAAAACCGGTACATTAAAACCCTCTCTAAGCATATCAACTCACGAAATACCACTCCTTTTAAAACCCCAATTCTAACTGTCTAAAACGACGAAATTGCCTTCGAAATAAAACATCTGGAGTAAAACACCATTACGCCCATATTCTGTTCTTGTTTTTTGATAGACAACTTGCAAATTCTCTTCTTACTAAAAACTAAAAGTGAAACTAAAAATAAAAAAACAACATACCTTCTCAAAAACCAGATCTTAAAGCAAACAAGGTCTTTCATTATTTATTTTTTTCAAAATAATTTTTTTTTTTTTTCCGTTTTTATATAGAAAAGATTAATAAGGTTGTAATTAAGAAATTGATGATGATTTCCCTTAACCAAAAAGGGTTATATGCATTTCCCTCAATGAATGAATTAAGAAGCCACAATGTAAAATTCGTAACGCAAAAACAGTTTTGTAGTGTACGATTCATAGGTTGAGTCTAATGGTAAAAAATGTTAAAACAGCAAACCACAATAAAACCGTGGATGGGGTTAGTGGGATAGCGGTATTCGACCCAATAATTTGTTCTTTTACCCGCCAGTGGCAAAGGCGTGTAGCGAAAAGCCGAAAAAAATCGGCCCACTCCACCTAGCCGTGAAAATTTAGTATGTGGGAATTTTAGTATGTGGGCATGTGGGTCCAATAATGTATTGTCATGTATCCAAACATATTAACCATAGTTAGCCATAGATAGCGAGAGATTTAGCTATAATGGGAAAGTAAATAAGGTGAGTTTTAATACCAAGATTTTATTTCTATAATGAGAAAGCAAATAAGGTAAAAAAATTTGGAATTAAAACTCACCTTATTTACTTTCTCATTATAGTTAAATCTCTCACTAATTAGGGATAATTGTGGTTAATATGTGTGGACACATGGCAATACACTATTGGACCCACATGCCCACATACTAAAATCCCCACATACTAAATTTTTCGTAAAATCCCCACATACTAAATTTTTCGGGTATCCGTGGAATGGAGGAGAATAAGTGGAACTGGATCTGAATTAGGGAGGTGAGATGCATTTCTTGGTTTGGCAACCATTATGATATCCCATTATATGACTAATAATCTATTATGACTATCATAATTGATTTTATGTATAAAAAACTTGTTTGAGGGCCGTTTGGCAACCATTTTCAGTAGAAATAATTATGTTTATAAAATCAATTCTAACACAAATAGTTTTTAGACAAATATTTATGGAAGAAATAATACCAAACTACCAAATACATATCAATTATTGATTTAATGACCAAACTAAAAATGGAAAGAGAAATTACTAAAAACCAAAAAGAATCAAAATCTGGCAACTCATTTCAAAAGGAAGACTCCATAATTTTTGTTTCTTATTCTTTAAGGGTTTTTTTTTTGTTTATGTTTTAATATAATGGATTCAAAAAAAAAATTACCAAACAAATTTTTTTATATCCAAAATCAATTATGGAACTCATAATACATTATTTATCATATAATGGATTATCATAATGGTTGTCAAACAACCCTTTGGTAAAAAAATATATTAGAAGCCATTGTTTTAGTGTTTCTCATTCTCAAAATGAAATAATCCATTAAAAAAAACTAGCTTAAAGAATGAGAAACAAAAATTGTGAACCTTTCCTCTTGAAATGAGTTACCTTATTTTCATTTTTCTCATTTTAAGTAATTTTCTATTTCCATATTTGTTGTAGTAATTGTAAATGAGTAAAACTTTACATATAAAGTTAGGTTGTGATAATGAATGAGAAAGTGGTTGCACTCTTCCTTTAGAGAAGAGTTGCCTACGTATCGAGTCTTTTTGTCATACTCGAATAATGTCAATCGTAGTTCTTACTTCCCTTTTATAGTTGTAGGATTGTCTCTTCGTTTTTTGTATGAAGCCGTTACAAAGTAATGACTTATATATTGAACTCTTGCTCTCTTTTCCTTTAATGATTGTCATCCGTTAAGCTTGGCCTTTGAGCTGTCTGCAAGTTGAGATTGGTTCAATTCCTTATGCCATTAATGAGCATTTAATTATGGTCGAACTGATGTAGATACCCATAAGTTTGTGAGTATGTCTTGATATGTTTAGGTCGTGTGTCTCAAAGGCTAATAAATGAGACCACGTGGAAAACTAATGGCAAGTCTTTATACTTACTTGGTTTGTATTAGAGATTGTTATGGTTTTGTAAGTTGGATGACATTTGTTGCTTGGATCTTGCTTGGAGCTCTGTTGCGAGCTGATATGTTAGTTTGTGCTTTTAGATCGTAGTGCGTAGATTGGATTTGACTGATAATTAGCCATGGAGTTGTAATTACAGTTAAATCAAACATAATCCTTGTATAGGCGCTAAGTTGATTTGTGGGACTTTTGGGGGCACCTTCAATTGAATTTGACTGATAATTAGTCTTTGAGTGGTAATTAAAGTTGAATCGGACTTAACCTTTGCATAGGCGTTAAGTCGATTTGTACGCTTTTTAGGGTGTTTTTTATTGGATTTTACTGATAATTAGCCTTTGAGTGGCAATTACAGTTGAATCGGACTTAACCCTTGCATAGGCGTTAAGTCAATTTGTACACCTTTTGGGAGTGATATTGTTGATAGCTAGCATTTTGGAGGCGTCACTATAGTTAATTCCCATTGAGCGTCCTTGATTGCGATATGACATCGTAATTCGTAGATCAGACTTGATCCTTAGTAGGGCATCAAGCTGATTAGTTGATAGCTAGCCTTTTGGGGGCGTCACTATGGTTGATATATAGATAGCCTTTTGGGGCGTTACTACGATGATTATAGAACTTGATCCTCTTAGTAGGGATAAGTTGATTGGCAGTTAACTTGTGAGTAAGCTTAACTGTGATATTGCTGAGCTTAGGATTTGAATAGTCTTGTACCCCTCGGTTTGTAAGTTTGATTGACCTACAGTAAATTGAGCGATTTCGAACAAGAAATCGGTATTAATCACTTGTAATAGTTTTGGAAATACATAGAGGTAGTGAGCTTGAATCATAATTGATTTGGTCATGTGCAAATGGTTGTAGCTAGCCCATAGTTTTTTTTTTTGAAGCATTTAGAGGTTAGGCAGACCTCGACATGTATTAAAGAAAAAACTCATGTTCTAAAATATATTTTCCCTTGAGCATCCTCCTTTACTATTTCTGATAGTTCATAGTCTACAGGAGGTAGGAAATACAAAATTGAATCCTCATGTTCCTTGCTTAACTTAGAGAAGTAGTCAGCAACTCGATTTGATTCCCTGAACACATGCTTGAAGTCCACCCATTCAAAGTGGAACTTCAAAAGGGCAATAGCAGCCACTATGTTGAGGCAGTACCAAAGCTCCTCCTGTTCCATAATAGATCCCATCGCTCCCTTCGAGTCCTAACATACACAAATCCTTCTCGCTCCTATCCGGATTGTTCCTTCATTCCAAAATTTCAACTGCCAAAGAACTCTTGGGTGATAACCGATCTTTTAGTCGAGCTCCCTGTAAACGCTAGTTTGACGGCACCAAACTCATCTCGAATAACACCACCATACCCATTAGCGTCAGCTGAGACTCACCCATCCGTGTTGACTAGTAAAACCCCTGGTTGCGGCTTGGACCATTTGCACCACACAGGAGCGCGAACTATGTATTGCACTTGGATAGCCCATAGTTCATTGTGTTGTAAACGACTTGCCCAGGAGCGAGCTATAGAAAGAAAGAAAGATTAGTAGTAGCGTAGAATTTGTTGTATGGAAACTCAAAGTAGCAAAGGTGTTGCACGCAAGCTATTCCAAATAATTTCAAACTCAATATAGACTCGAATTTAGATGCAAGCTAGTTAGCCCCGTCCTGTTATAATTTGACCAACACTAGATAGCGAGGTCGCTGGTGTATCGAAGTTTAATAGAACAATTGCACGTTGAGGGGGAGTCAATCTCTATGTATGACTTGCAAGCAAGGTGGTACTCAAGTGAGTGTACTCAAGAGAGAAAGAAGACCAACTGCGCAGGTTCTCCTTTATATGAAAACTATGTCTTTGTTGAAGACAACTAGCACTTGATTCCTCCGTAGCCCCAGTGATCTAAGTATGAGCGACCTGTGTTTATAACCGTGCAATGAATTTTCCAGCTTGAGCCTGTTGCAAACTCATCAGTAAATGTCAAGCTTAAAAGCATATTTGAGTTGCAATGTTAAATAAATTTATGTTAGGAATATACAACTTAATTGTACTTACTCTTTACCAATTACCAAACTATACAAACTTTTTGTCTTGTAAGTGTCTTGTACTTCTTAATTAAATCCGAGCCTAATAAAGATACACTATGTCCTTAAGACATATTTTCCCCCCTCATAATGCTTGAAGGTTGGTGGGAAACTGTCTCCCAAGATATAACGAATTTTCTTCTATAGAAAGCTAACACTTCAATTCTATAGAATCAGCGAACACAACATATATAGAATTTAACTAAAAACAGAGGGGGAAGAGAAAGATCATAACTCTGTGTGATCTGGTATATCTTTCTCTCCAAATTCATCCACTATTTATAGGTGAGTGGTGCCTCTTCGAAACAACACAATAACTCTTGAGAAAAAGTAAGCAACTCTTTGAAAAGTCATATGTTTCGAAAGAACACACTATTTCGGCATAAAGCACTATTTTGAACCAGTGCCTATTTCAAAAGGTCACACCTTTTCGGCATCATGCATTGTTTCGAACCAGTGCACATTTCAAAAGGTCACACATTTTCGGCATAATGCACTATTTCGAACCAGTGCACTCTTTTGAAAAGGTTTTTCTCACTTTACGTATTGTTTCAAGAGAAACCCATTTCAACTCAAGTGGGGTAACTTGGGAGACATATTACTCATTCATATCTCAATGGATTTGTGCAAATCCATTTTTCTAACAATCCCCCACATGAATGAAAATTTGGCTTCTTCTATCATAAACATCGGATTTCTGTTCTTTTACAAATGAAAAGATACCGCATCAGGTCAAGTAGCATGGGAGACTTTGAACTTGCCTTAGTGAAAGACGATCGGATTTAATTGGACGATCAGTAGACTTCAATTAATGTCCTCTGAACTGTCACCCATTTGTATAAACCTAGATAATCATCTTCACGCAGTGCCTTCTCGAAATATTGTTAATTCTCACGTTTGTGTTCATTTTGGCCTTGAACACTTCTTGGTTTCAGAGAGTGCTTTTGAGACATTTACCTTAAAATTCTCATAGAAGTGGCCCCACTTCACACTCACATAGGTAATTTCTATAAAGAGTGTCCTGCAATATTCTACTTGGATAACATAGCTTTCCAAGATATAGTAAATCATTAAAAACTTGACTTATCCTGGGTCTCGTGGCAAATATACACTGTCTTATATAGGAATGGGTTAGAGTATATTATTACTCTCCAGTGCTAACTAAGTCACAGACATAATTCAGTTGGCCCTTTGAACCTAGATCTTGGGATCTCCAGTCAACTAGGTTGGTTTTTCCATTATGAGGACTCTTGGTTGATTATCTCAAAGGCTTTAAGCCTATTCCCCTTGATAATCTTTCCACTTGCTCTCTTGTTAAACATCTTGTAAGCGAATCCGCAATGTTATCTTTTGACCTTACATAGTCGATTGAGATAACTCCATTTGAGAGCAATTGTCTAATGGTGTTATGTCTACGATGTATGTGTTGAGATTTCCTGTTATACATGCTACTCTGTGCTCTACCAATAGCAGATTAGCTGTCCTGTAACAGTATATATACATACTACTGGCACAAGTTTAGCCCAGTTTGGAATATTCTCTAAGAAATTTCGAAGCCACTCTGCTTCTTCTCTAGCCTTGTCCAATGCTATAAATTATGATTCCATAGTGGACCTCGCTATGCACGTTTGTTTTGAGGATTTCAAGAAACAGCTGCACCTCCAAGTGTAAAGACATATCCACTTGTGGACTTTGAGTCTTTCGTGTCAGATATCCAATTAGCATCGCAGCACCATCCGAACGGGATATCTTGTATAGTCTGACCCAAAATTCTTAGTATACTTTAAGTATCCCAAAACTCAAGATGGCGCTTCGATGATCTCTGCCAGGATTACTCGTATATTGACTTAACTTGCTCACAGAGTATGCTATGTCAGGCCTTGTACAGTTCATGACATATATTAAACTACTAAGTATACAAGAGTACTCTAGTTGAGATATGCTATCTCTAGTATTTTTGGCTAAATAAATATTTACGTCAACTGGTGACCTTTTTGGTGTGATGTTATATTTCTTGAACTTTTCAAGAATCATCTCAATGTAATGAGATTGTGATAGAACAAGTCCATCCTTTGTCCTAGAAATCTTAATTCCTAGAATAACATCAGCGACAGTTAAATCTTTCATGTCAAACTTACTAGACAACATTTGTTTGGTAGATTTTATGACATCCATATTACTATCCAAAATTAGCATATCGTCTACATAGAGACAAACAATGACACATCCCTTTTGAGTACTTTTGACATAGACACACTTGTCATACTCGTTTATTTTGAAACTGTTTGACAACATTGCATTGTCAAATTTCTAATGTCATTGCTTAGATGCTTGCTTTAATCTATACAAGGATTTAACAAGCTTGCAAACTTTCCCTCCTTGTCCAGGAGCAATAAACCCTTCGGGTTGTTCCATGTATATTTCTTCATCTAACTCACCATTCAAGAATGTCGTCTTTACATCCATTTGATGTATCTCAAATCCATGTATTGATGTTATTGCTATTAGCATCCTTATGAAAGTTATTCTTGTAACTGGAGAATAAGTGTCAAAAAAATCCAATCCTTCCTTTTGTCTAAAGCCTTTGACCACAAGTCTAGCTTTATACTTGTCGATTGATCCATCAGTTTTAAATTTCTTTGTGAATATCCACTTATATCCCAAAGTCTTGGAACCTGGTGGTAAATCCACAAATTCCAATGTGTGATTTTGCATTATGGATTTAATCTCGCTATTTATTGCTTCTTTCCAATAAATAGCTTCTGGAGATGACATTGCTTTCTTGAACGTTTGAGGATTATTTTCCAACAAGTATGTTAGAAAATCATATCCAAAAGACGTTGACGTCCTTGACCTTTTGCTACATCTAGGTTCCTCCTCAATTTCGTTTTGTATAGGATGGTTACTAGTTGTAGCATCTAAAGTTCTCTTTGTTAAACTTGGTTCTATACACATGTTATACGAAAACATATTTTCAAAGAATGAAGCATTCCTTGACTCAATAATCGTATTAACATGTATATCTTGAATCTCTGATTTATGAACCATAAAACGATATGCATTACTATTGTTTGCATATCCAATGAATACACAATCAATAGTTTTGGGTCCTATCTTTACCTTCTTAAGTTTAGGGACTTCCACTTTAGCAAGACACCCCCACACTTTTAAGAATTCGTAGGAAGTCTGATGACCTTTCCACAATTCGCATGGTGTTTTAAGCGTCTTCTTGTTAGAAATCTTGTTGAAAATGTAATTGGTGGAAAGCAAAGCTTTCCCCCACAAATCCTGGGGTAAACCAGAACTTAACAACATAGCATTTATCATCTCTTTTAGAGTTCGGTTTTTGCGTTCCGCAATACCATTTGATTGAGGTGAATAAGGAGTCGTAGTTTGATGAATGATTCTATGTTCAGAACAGAAACCTTCAAAAGGTGATTCATATTCACCTCCTCTATCACTCCTTATAGTCTTACTCTTTTTGCTTAGTTGATTTTCAACTTCATTTTTATAGTGTTTGAACACTTCAATTGCCTCATCTTTACTTCTCAACAAGTAAACATAACTATATATAGTGTTATCGTCAATAAAAGTAATGAAATACTTTTTACCACCTCTAGTTTGCACGTACTTAAGATCACATATATCTGTGTGTATTAAGTCTAGAGGTTTAGTACTTCTTTCAATATATGGAATGAAAGGATGATCTGGTCAACTTGGATTCTACACAAGTTTCACATTTATGGCGTGGGTCTATTTTTCTCTTTGGTATATAGTCCAAATTAATTAATCTACGCAAAGTATCATAATTAACATGTCCTAATCTACCATGCCATACATGTGAAGACTCAATCAAGTAAACAGAAGATTCAACTTTATTGACACTCTTTGGCGCAATAGTAAAACAAGACATCCTAAAGAGCCCATCCTGAAGATAGCTCTTACCCACGAATACATCATTCTTAGTTAGTACAAATTTATCATAAACAAATACTAACTTAAAGCCATTCTTGCTCAGCAGCGACCCAGAAACCAAGTTCTTGCGAATGTCATGCACATAGAGTACCTCATTCAGAGTTAGTTCTTTTCCAGAAGTCAACCTCATCACCACCTTTTCTTTGCCTTCAACCTTGGACATAGAAGAGTTTTCCATAAAGAGTTGTTTTTCCTTTTCCACAGCATGATAAGTGGTGAACATCAACTTGTTGGAGCATATGTGGCGAGTAGCACCAGTATCCACCCACTATTCCCTTTCATTTACAATCATGAGACATTCATAAACCACAGCAGATAGGTTCATCATGTCATTAACATTGTCAAAAAGTGTGTCCATTATCACATTTGCTTCAGTCGTCTTTTACTTTTTGGCTTGCGACATTCACTTGCCTTATATCCAGCCTTCTCACAGTTGTAGCACTTGCCCTTGAACTTAGTAGGCGTACTACTCTCTTTGCCTTGAGCTTTTTCTTGGCGCTTCCTCTTTCCCTTAGCACTTGATCCTTCCACAACATTGGCCTTTGACACCATGGGATCCTTGCCCTTCTTCTCAGATAGATAGTTATCTTCCTCTATCCTTAGACGGACAATCAGTTCTTCAAGATTCATATCTTTGTGTTTATGCTTAAGATAGTTCTTAAAATCCTTCCAAGATGGTGGTAATTTTTCAATCATAGTAGCCACTTGGAAAGATATTCCTAGGGTCATTCCTTCAGCAATGACATCATGGAGGATTACTTAAAGTTCTTGGACTTGGCTTATGACGGTCTTACTATCTGTCACTTTGAAATCAAGAAATCTACCAACTATGAATTTCTTCATGCCAGCATCTTCACTCTTGTATTTCTTGTCCAACAAATCCCAAAGTTCCTTAGCAGTCTTGAACACACTATACACATTGTATAATGAGTCAACCAACCCGCTAAGGACATAATTTCTGCACAAGAAATCAGCATGAAACCAAGCATCCTTGGCCAAAACTTTCTCTTTGTCGGTTTCATTAGGGCTTACATCAGGAGACTTATCCCACATAAACCTTGCCAAGTTAAGGGTGGTTAGATAGAAGAGCATCTTCTATTGCCAACGCTTGAAATAAGTTCCATTGAACTTTTCAGGCTTCTCCCCATGAGGAACAGAATGAGGAACAGTAGTAGGAACATTAACAGCAGGAGTAATTGGTGGTGTTACCATATTCTGAAATACAACTACACTTTGTTATTCCTTTAAACCAAAACAGAAAAGAAAACAGAAACAAATTTTGTTCGGTAAAAAAGAAGAAGGAAAATAAATATGTCTTAAGTTGTTAAGAATATACAACTTAATTGTACTTACTTTTTACCAATTACCAAACTATACAAACTTTTTGTCGTGTAAGTGTTTTGTACTTCTTAGTTAAATCTGAGCCTAGTGTAGATACACTATGTCTTTAAGACATATTTTCCCCCTCATAGTGCTTGAAGGTTGATGAAAAACTATCTCCCAAGGTAGAACATATTTCTTTCTATAGAAAGCTAGCACTTCAATTCTATAGAATCAACGAACACAACATAGTATTTGACTAAGAACAGAGGGAGAAGAGAAAGATCAGAACTCTGTGTGATATGGTGTCTTTCTCTCCAAATTCATCCACTATTTATAGGTGAGTGGTGCCTCTTCGAAACAACATAGTGACTCTTGCAAAAAAGTAAGTAACTCTTTGAAAAGTCACATATTTCGAAAGGACATACCATTTCGGGGACCAGTACCTATTTCAAAAGGTCACACCTTTTCGGCATGATACATTTCAAAAGGTCGCACTTTTTTGGTATAATGCACTATTTCGAACCAGTGCACCCTTTCCAAAAAGTTTTTCTCACTTTACGTACTGTTTCAAGATAAACTCATTTCATCTCAAGTGGGGTAACTTAGGAGACAAATTACTCATTCATATCTCATGGATTTGTGCAAATCTATTTTTCTAACAATTTCTATCCCCAAGGCAAAGCTTAATTTGATCTCGAGTGTGAACTACATTTGTTTGAGCCAGAGTTCTAGAACTTTGGTAATCTCTCGATTTCTCTTTGGAGTATGTAAAATGTAGTATAGTAATGGCTAGAAAGCGTTCTTAGGATCTGTGAGATGTAATTGCTCAGGTCGCTCATCTATAGGAACTGATAAGGTTGCTTTCTAAGCGTTGATCTTCCATGTCCTAACAAGTTGCAAGCTGATGGCTAAGTCCCACCTGAAAAGGCGAGTTAGTTTAAGGTCGCATGACACCTTACCAAAGTGTTGACCTTAATGAATTCAAAGCTTGATCATGGTAAATCAGGAAATAAGAAACTTGTCTAGTAACAGATATATAAAGGTACCAATAGAATGACCTGAGACGAAACAATAGAATCGTTAACTAGATGAACCCAACGAACTGAATTGATGGCCGCATTTCGTTGCTAAGAAGCTATATATGAAAACTATGATTTCCCAACTAGTTGAATATTTGGATACAACTGCTTATGTCTTCTTGTGGTGTACAGACAAATTCTACAATACACTTATGCAAGTTGTTTGTTCGAATCAAAGAAGTATGTACTCAGTAGTCGGTAAAAACCAGACTATATAAGTGTAAATTGTTCTAACACACAAAAATCTAAAATATACAAGATGCTAATATATATCCATTCAAGTTGAAGAGGGATTCATTGAGAATGACTCGATAGTTAATGAATTTGATTAATAACTTATCTGTACGAAATGGCTTTTCGTATTCGATTTCCTTCACAAATGAAATGAAACTCCACTACGTTTTTGTCCATGTTTTTTTTTTTTGAGGGCTTGAAGAGGTTGTAAAGTTGTGATTCTTCAAGAAATCGAACCGAAGATGGCACCAATGTAAATGTGTAAAACTTAACATATAAACTTAGGTTGTGATAATGAGAAAGTGGATGCACTCTTCTTTTGGAGAAGAGTTGCCTACGTAACAAGTCTTTTTGCGAGACTCGAATCAAGTCAATCGTAGTTCCTATTTCCCTTTTATAATTGTAGGATTATCTATTCGTTTTATATATGAAACCGTTACAAAGTAATGACCTATATATATATATAGGGGTGGGATAAACATATTTTTCTTGTAGCCACATTATGGGCAATGATGAATCCAAACCATTGATCAGTAGCAAATCCTATGGACATAGTCTACTCTATATTACCAAATCGAAATAAACGAAATTTCAGAAAAAACAAAATTTTCTTGAAACAAAAAATCGTGTCCTTTCTTCTTCTCCAAAATTAGATCGAAAATTTTTCTACCCTTTCTCTCCAGAATTCCAAGATTGAGGAGGTTGATTAAGTCTTTTCAATTTAGCCATTACATCCGATTTCTGATTTCTTGTTGGTTGTGGTATATTCCTCAAAGTTGTAAACAGTTAATCATGTTAAAAGAACCAAATGATCAAGGAAATTGCTTGTGGGCTTTTCACGATATAGGTTTTAAGTACCCTTTTTTTCCTTTTGCTGATTGAGATGATGGTTAAATTATAATTTGGAAATGCCAAAGATGTTTGCATTGATCTGTTTTTAGACAACCTACTCTGCATTCATATTACCCCCAATATATCTCTTTTTATGCTTTAGTTTCCTTTTGGCCGGAGGTTTCTTAGCTTTTGTTTTGTTTTGTTTTTTTGCCTTTTCGTTCTAAGTTGCAGTGAATATATTGGAAGTGTTGAATTGTATTGTATGCTCATAAATCGATCTTTGTTTAGTATTTTTCTCCTTTATTTAAATGATATTTGCTATCCTGACATTGTTAGAAATTAAGTGGTGTTTCCCCTCTTTCAATTGAGTGTGGATTTTGTATGATAAAGTTGACTTGCAATACAAGATATAATTTTAGATTCCATATATAAGTGCTTATAGAGTTATAGTTTGATCCTAAATTAGTTTATTTTCCAATGTATTGCCAAGAAAAAAACGTCACGATGGTGTTCATCTTGTGCTAGGCCTATCAATGTTATATCTGCTGAAGCGTGCTATTTGCTTGGAATTCATAGACAAGGTGTGTTGATAAATGAAGCTTACTAGATTCAGTTTGATTTGTAATAGAGCAAGGAGCCACCACCTAGCAACCATAAGTGAAGCTAAAGGTCATTTCTCGAGAAGTTTTTTGCTTCTCTTTGGTAATGGTTACTGAGGTGGTCAAAGTCCAAGGTGACAATCTACTTCACTACACAATTGAGACAAATATCGATCCGAAAGTATTCACAATCCATTCTTAGTTGTCCGTCTCACTCTCAAAAAAACCAGGATACCACCATTTTACTTTACATGCTTAGGGACCCAACACAAACCAAGGCTTTCCAACTTCGAACTCCACTTCATCTCCTCCAATCACTATGCTTCTTTTCTTCGTGGTTGCAATGTTTTGACAAACTCAAGTTTGAAATTTTCCCCACGATTTCCCTTCTTCATTTGTAATATATGGGGATTCAAGCAAGCTTGGTTTGTGTAGTGGACAGCTTTTAAAAGCCGATAAAGGCATGGAGTAGACTGAGTGTATATATATGTGTTTAAAACAAATGTATGAAAAATTCTATTAATAAAATTGCCTTTCATATAACATGGGCCCACTCTGCATATGGTTCTATGTCCTATTGTATACAATATACTAGTCATGAAAAGCATCAAGATTTCATTCTTTTTCGAACTTCATTGAAATTTCCACAAGTTCTCTTATAAAAAGAGTTGCTAACAGCCTTCCTCTACCACATAAGAATGAAGTTTGTGTCGGTTGTTCTTCTTTCTCAAAACCACTTCTTTGTCCTAGTCAAAAATTTATCAACTAGTTTAAATAATGCCTTGATTTCCAAGATTCCTTCCAAGATCCTACCAGACCTTAATCTTCTCCAAGACCAATATTTAGCATTGGTTTGTTTGTCGATACACTACTCACTTCGAAAACGACCTAAAAATGCAATCTTGGATACGATGCTTTTGGTCTAAAGATCTCAACAATTCATCACTTTTACTTCTACTTGTCTTTTTTGGTTTCACTCTTTTATTTCCACTTTTTTTGATTGGGTTCATGATCATATTACCTGCCAGTGATGTTTTAGAATATTACGATCATATAAACTCAGCCAGTGGTTCCTTCAATATTCCAAATTGCCTTGAGGGTATGTAAACTCACCCATGGTTCCTCCTACATTGTATGAAAAGTGCTCATGGGTTATAGGTCAATCTTATTTTGTTCTTCTATATTACTATATGTGTTATTACTTCCCCGGCATCTATTTTATATTTTCTTAGTTATATGTTTCTGTGTTTGCTTACCTTATTCCAATCAATTCAGTTTAACTTACTTTGGAGTTCAATCTCTCCTACTTTCGGTACCAAATCTACTACAGGTTGTCAAGAGAAGAAGAATAAGACAACACCTCAGTCGAAAGAATATATTTTTCCGGGATGCTTTCATTTGTCGGTAAGAAATAAACCAATTAAACATGTTAAATCTCTAGATAATTTAGTGAAATAATTGAATTGTAGACTGGTGTAGGGTTTGATTGCAATCACTAGTGATCTGAAGGTTTCAAAATTTCATTTGATTGTGCTCTCTCACTATGATTACTTCTAAGTAAATCTGGATTGTCAATTTTAGGTTTAAGAATTTAAACCATGTCACCGTTTTTTATTTTTTTATTTGCGCTTACTTCAATAGATATTGTTCCTCACGCCAGAGCCCGACTGTTGACCATGTTCTCGCCAATTTCACGTGGTGGAGAATGGGAATGGGAAAATCTGGTAAAAACCTCATATGTTGCATTTTGAGTAAACTCTTTTTGGTAGATTTCTAACAGAAAAGTTCTTTGCTCCATAAGGTTTCATGGCTTAGTTCCTTTGTTTCAACCTAAGTAAAACATCGAACTTTCCTACTGTGTTGAAACACGACTTTAATCTTCATTTGTGACTATGATTTCTAAATCACACAAGATGTATGTTGTAATGATGTAAACAAAGCAAGCATGTCAAGTAGATTTCTTTTCATTACTTGTTCAAGAGTATGTGGGAGGAAGCATGCAAGTGCTTTTTAATGTCCACGCTCAAGAGGGATTCTTCACACTCTTACTTTGTTTACATTTTGCTTTTCGTTCTTAACATTTTCCAAGAACCTTTCTTTCTATACATTTGTGTGTCCTTGTAGATCACAGCATGTGCAAAATGCAATTCAAGAAAAGGTCGAAAAACTTTGGAGGAAGCAAATATGAAGCTAATTCAGTTCAAGGTAGTTTCCATCTTGATCTTTGTTTACCCATATTGTCTAATGGGAATGGATTACGTTGTTGGTCCCGATAAGAACTAGGCTAATAGTTGTTAATCTTGCAGGCCCCAAAGGACTTCGGACATAGTTGTCGTTACCAAAACAGACCGCTCTTTTAAAGACCCCGAGAAAAAAGAAAAGGTTTGCCTAACGAAAGTGGCACCAATACCTAGGGATACCGGCCCTCAAAAAGTCATAACATCAATGGCTATGTGATGATCCATACATATCAATAGTATGCTGAAATTGTCTTGTCACCTTTCTCACTAAGGTCATGACCAAAAGAATACCTTGTAACCTAGTGTACGATAAATCATTTATGTTTACATACAACAGTATTTCAATTTAATTGAAAAATCACACATCTTTGTCAAAAGTTTGTAATTGGATGTCTTGCACTTTCTTGATAATGAAATGCTTTGTATTTCCCAAGAAAAGGTTATTATAGAGGTTAACAATTCAAAATACAACTTGAAAAATACAGACACAATGATTCAAATATAAATGGGATTAAAGAATTCATTAGAATTACTGTTGAAGTAGGGAGGTTTCGGATCCTCTTAAAAGCGACACTCGATTCTAACATCACACGACAAATCCCAGTTAGACCATGTAACAACAAAGAAAATTTGTGTGCTTAATTCCCTTGTCTTCCAACCACTTATCATGCATCAATAAAGCTTCACTAAGAGGAACGCTTCTTTCTACTTGGCACCACACGCAATCGTTCACGGATTATTATTAGCATTACAGATCGATGCATCAATAGTATGGTTCAATTATCGAATGAGCAAAGTATAAGAACTTAATGGAATGGGTATTAATAGATCACTCGTAACTCATTGTAATCAAAGAGGACTAATAGCCGATTAGGGGACAAAACATCGATATATTGATGACTTGGTAGTCATCATCATTTGTGGCCCAACTAAACAAAATAAGTCGAATATGTAGTGAATTTTTAGTTACATGTATTCAATGATTCTACAATGTGAAATTGAAGTAAGATGGCAATTTGTAGAAACTCTATCGTTGGATAAAAATCATATCATGTTCTTCGTTCCACACTTACGCTTGAGACAAATTCTAAACAAGAGCTTGAACACGCAGTATCCTTCTATGAAGCAAAGAATACTCCATTGGCAAACCGAAGTATGGCAATCATAAAAGTCCAAGGGGAACAAAATCAACAGACCCTAATAAATAGATCTTGGTTTTAGAAAATCAGAAATGAAGGTCAAGGAACGAACACTAAAACCGTGTAAGCAAAAACTCAACTATCGACAACATTAACAATGAGATCAGTCCTTAGCGGTTCCATAGATAATCGATGGCGTTGATGATGGGAAAATGGCTAACATGAAGAACATTATCTTAGATTTCCAAGCAATAAACATCCTAATAAAACATTACCACTTCTTTTCCATAAACTATCAATTATTGCAAACACACTTGCTCACCCGGGAAGAATGTTATCATATGTTAGAGCTTCAGCAGACTTCTTGCAAAGCGGAACAACCGAACTTCTTCAACCTCAAATCAGCAAAGCAACAACAAACATCTATTACGCAAAAAGCAAATAAAACATCAAAACATATATTACGCAACGAGAGAACCCATTCGTGAATTCGGAGAGAAAGGTGTAAAAATTCACTCTAATTTTGGAGAAGAAGGTAAACCACGATTTTTTTGTTTATTTAAAATGTTTTTGTTTATTTTCGTTTATTTCGATTTGGTAATGTAGAGTAGACTATGTCCATAGGATTTGCTACTGATCAATGGTTTGGATTCACTTTTATAATGTGGCTACAAGAATATCTATCCCACCCCATATATATATATATATATATATATATATATATATATATATATATATATATATATATATATTGAACTCTTGCTCTCCTTTCCTTTGATGATTGTCGTCTATCAAGTTTGGCCTTTGAGTTGTCTGTCAGTTGAGATTGGTTTGTTTCCTTATGCCATTATTGAGCATTTAATTATGGTCAAACTGGTGTAGATACCCATAGGTCTGTGAGTATGTCTTGATATGTTTAGGTCGTGTACTCAATCTATCCCTTTTGGAGTAGCTCTAGATCGTATACTAGACTTCTGATTAATATGATATTGGACACGTGGTCTGTAGTGATTGGTTGAGAGCGTAGGGTACTAACAATAACTAAATAAAAAATTGATTTGTAGTTGCTTGTTACATTTGGTATCATTTCTTCCATAAATGGTTATGCCAAAATCATTTATATTGTACCTAATAAATTTTATCATATAATACATGTTGATTGCCAAAGTCACAACCATATACGCATATACTAGGATATATATATATATATATATATATATATATATATATATATATATATATATATATATATATATATATTCCATGGAAAACTAGCATAGTGATTGTCTAAGTTTTTAGAAGAACATAGAGTGCATTTTAGAAGTCTGATGTCAACCCATCACTTCCTTCAAAAAAATTAGCATTTGTAAGTATCTTCCGTTCTCAAACATATCACTACAAAGACACGCGTGTTCACACTCCGTGTCAGATCTGCCGCATTTCGTTACATCACCATTTCGTTACCTCCACCCATGACATACCAACGACCCAGACTCTGGTCGTCCCAAACATCAGATACATCCATATATGGAAGCAAATGATCTACTCCTGAAGCTCAGTCAACGCACCAATCAATGAGATATTTACTTTGTAACATCAGAAGTAATGATGAATCATCAAGATAGCACAAAATATGGCTCTACACTTGACAACGGCCTGGAGCAAATAAGGAAAGTCAGCTCAAACATCTATAAGTAGAGAGAGATGAACTACGTAAGGCTTGATTCAAGTTTACCCAAGGAACTTGATACGTAGACAACTCTTGTCCAAAGAAAGAGTATAGCCATTCCCTACCAAACTCAACATCAGGTCATAGACACAAAATCCACACCTCTACATTGGTGCCATCTACCGGCTCGTTTCCTTGAGAAAACACCCACACTATTTTTCTCAAGCCCACAAAGCTGGTTAGAAAACCACTATGGAAGCACAACTACAAGCTCTAGTAGATCAAGTCAAGTTCCTCCACGAGTCATTCACCATGCTCCAGCAAGATAACCAAGCTATGCGCGAGAAAACCATTTCCAACACCAACAACGTGACTCCAGACGCCATCGACAACAATGCGGTCACAGCCCTCACAACAACCACTAATCAACGCCTTGATGACCTCACCCAACGACTGGACAAAACAGGCGAAAAAGCCAGTGCAGTCTAGATAATTCAGAAGATGCTCTAGACATACAAGGCGTCATTATTCACCACAGAAGTCAGGGACAAGCAGCCTCCCACTAATTTTATCCAACCAAAGTTCCCATTGTACGACGATAGCTCGTGTCCAGGCTAGCACATAGCTCGGTTCAGCCAAAGCCTAGCGCTTTATAATGTTCCAGACTATGACTACCTAAAGTGCAAACTCTTTCCAACCAGCTTAAAGGACGGAGCATTAGACTGGTTCTACACGCTCACTCTTGATTCAATCAACAACTTCGACAAGCTAGCCGAGACGTTCGCAGCAGAGTTCGTCCCACAACAGAAAGAAACAAGCCGACCTAGACTCCTTGTTCCAGCTGAAGCAAGCACACGGTGAAACTATCCGCGCTTTTCTAGAACGGTTCAAAAAGGAACTCCTATCAATGGAGCCAGGCCTCAAGGACAGCTTTGCAACTTCTACATTCGCCAACGCCCTCCTAGACGACTCCGATCTAGCAAGGTATCTCATGCGCAACAAGCCAGAACGCCTAGAGGACCTGTACCACAGAGTCGGCAAGTACATGAAGTACGAAGACTGGATGGCCCAACGCAAAGGCAAAGAAGTCCTCACAGTCAGCGACAAACGGGGACCCAAAGAAAGCAACCAATACTAAGGCAACAACAAGGGCACCACCTCCCACAAGCCATCATACACCAAAGGAGAATTCTCCAACTTCTCCAAGACACCAAGCCATATCCTGAAGAAGATATATACAACACCTTACTTCAAACCAAACATCAACAAGGTGATTGCAATATCAGGACGTCCTTACTGCCACATCTATAAACTCCACCACCATGACACCGATGAATGTTGGAACCTCAAGCACTATCTGCAAGACTTAGTCAAAGAGGGAAAGCTAAAAGAGTTCTTGCCAAAAACGACCTCAGGCATAAACTGAATGCTAACCGCAACAGAAGCAGGAGCCGTAGCCAAGAACGACTTGCTCACAGAAGGAGCAGAAGCAGAACAACCCGATGATCTAAATCTCTAGGTCGGTCGAGGCACAACAGGAGACAACACTTCTTAGATCACGACGAGGAAAAGGTAATCCACATGATTATAGACACCTCCAACAATGAGACCTCAGGTCATGAAAAACGCAGGCGTGTAGGAGCATTGCAAGAAATCTACCACCTTTTCCACAAAGCTGAAGTGATCACTCCTACCAGCTCTAAATCTACGACCTCCATATCATTTACCGAGGAAGATCTTGACAAGGTGTGTCTACCCCATAATGATGCCCTGTTAGTGCACGTCAAAATCAACGGATGGACAATCAAACGAGTCCTAATCGATCCAGGCAACTCCTGCGACATCCTCTTCTACCAAACATATAAAGATATGCACCTGCCAGACTCAGTGATGATATAGTCAAATGCACCACTCTACGGGTTCAATGGAAACCACATAGATACCATTGGAGACGTCATCCTACCAGTCTCTATTGGAGAAAAAGATGACATGGTCAAGACCTCAACACGCTTTAGTGTGATCGATGTCAAGTCCTCATACACTGCCATCTTAGGACGCAAGTAGAGTATAAAAACCGTTGACCCATCATCCGGTAGGGTACCCGGTCTTCACACGCCACCCAAACCCGCACTGACCCTAAAACAGACCTGCCCCCCCGCCACCATTTTTATGCGGTCAGGCTATGGGTATAGGTTCTATGCTCAAACCCGACCCGCACCGTACCAAAAGTCGTTGACCCACACAATTTCAAGACTCTAACTCTAATATTTTTGTAATTTGTTTATATTTTCTTTTAACTTTTGTAGGAATTTGGGAGATATGAACACAAACTTATGAGCTCAACATCAATTTCAAATATTCAAGTTTAAACATTGGGCAAATATCAAAAGTTCAAATTCAACTTTTGAATTTTGGAAAAGATGAATCATTCATCCTTGTATTAATTTCGAATTCTTTTCGTTTATATTTTATTGTTTTGTACCATCTTCATTTTATTATGCTATGAAAAATAATCAATTTACAAATGGCAAATCACGAGAAAAAAAATTCAAATTTACAAATATGGTTTTGGGTTCAAGTTCAAGTTTTTTTTATTTTTGTTTATTTTTTATTGATTGATTATATTTTTTTTCTCTATGTTGTAAATTGAAAATATATTACTTGTAGAATTAGCAAAAAAAAAATTGGGTGAAATTGGGTTAAAATGATAATTTCCACCCGACCCGAATGGCCCACCCAAAACCCGCCCCGTAAGCTGACCCAACAGGCAAGGTGATAGTACTAAGACATGACACTTCAACGCGCCCCGCCCCGTCGGGGACCACTGGATTTGTATCACCTAGACCCGCCCGGCCCCGACCCATCACTATTTGACCCGCAGTTGACCCGGCCCGCCCCTTATTACACCCCTAGATGCAGGTGGATTCACAAGATCCAAGCAGTTCCATCAACCTTACACCAAGTCATGCGGTTCCCCAAACCTCGAGGCATCATGGAGTTCAGAAGCAACCAACTAGAAGCTCATCGATGCAATCAAGTCAGCGCAACAACCACGGCCAAAACTCAGGTAGTCCAAACCAAAGACATCCCAAAGCCACAAGATCCTCAAACTTCCAACCCTCCAGCAGCAACAACAAACAAGTTCAAGGAAAAACAAGCACAAATCGAACCTGGAGAAAAAGTCAATTTGGGCACAAATGATGACCCAAAATATGTTTATGTAGGGGCTGTTAGACCCCAAGCTCAAGGAGCAACTTATCAATTTTCTATCTCTCAATAAAGATGTTTTTGATTAGTCGTATATCGATATGCCAGGAATCGACTCTCAGGTCGCATGCCACAAATTGAATGTAGATCCAACTGTAAAGCCTATCAAACAACAACCTAGGAAACTAACACTCAAATTTCAAAAAGCCATCAATGAAGAGATAGAAAAACTCAAAAATGTTGGATTCATCAGAGAAGTCAAGTACCCGACCTGGTTAGCTATTATTGTAGCCGTTTCTAAGAAAAAGAGTCAGGTACGACTCTACATAGACTTTACCAATGTCAACAAGCATTGCCCCAAGGACAGCTTCCCCCTACCAAGGATTGACATACTGGTAGATCAAACTTGCGGACATGAACTTCTATCATTTATGGACGCGTATAGCAGATACAATCAGACACCACTTGTAGAAGAAGACCAGGAGAAAACGTCCTTCATAACCGAACAAGGAACGTTTTGCAACGTCCTACCGTTCGGCTTAAAGAACGTAGGTGCGACCTACCAAAGACTTGTCACAAAGATGTTCAAAGACTTGCTGGGCGACACTATGGAAGTCTACATAGACGACATGGTAGTCAAAAGCGAAAAGGCTAGCGATCACTTTTCTCACCTGCAAGAAACCTTTGAAAGATTGCACCAAAACAAGATGAAGCTCAACCCAGCAAAATGTGTATTTGGGGTAGCTTCAGGGAAATTCTTATGATATCTCGTTTTACAAAGACGCATTGAAGCAAACCCATAACAAATACGAGCTCTCCTTGAAATGCCAGAACCAACTTCCAAGCAACAAATTCACAAGCTATCTGGCATGGTTTCCGCCCTCAACAGATTCATCTCAGGTGCATCTGACAAATGTAGATCGTTCCTAGAAATACTCAAGAAAGGCACAACATTCACATGGACGGACGAATGCCACAAAACTTTCAACGACCTGAAGGCTTACCTATCAACTCCGCCCATCCTGTCCAAACCAAATGAAGGAGAAACCCTAGGGCTTTACCTTGCGACTACCGACTTTGCCATCAACTCGGTCCTCTTTTGCGAAAGCGAGGGAATCGAAAAACCAGTCTATTTCATCAACAAGACATTGGGAGATTCGGAAAAACATTACTCACCAATTGATAAAACAATTTTATCTTTGTTATACTCTACTCGCAAGTTTCGACCTTACTTCCAGGCTCACAACATCAAGGTCATAACAGATGTACCCATCAAGCAGATCTTGAGTTCTAATAACAAAACAGCCTGCATGGCTAAATGGGTTGAAGATCTCGAAGAACATCACATCGAATTTTTTCCCAGAACATCTCGCAAAGGTCATGTTATTGCTGACTTCCCCATCAAAGATGTCAACTGAGAACCCGAGCCCATTACTTCACTCCATCAAACAACCACCCCAGACATATGGCACCTCTACGTAGATGGAGCGTGCAACAACAGCAGTAGTGGACTGGGGGCTGTGTTAACTTCACCAGAAGGAACCCAGCTACAAAAGTCAATCAAGATCGATTTCGCAACATCCAACAACAAAGCGAAATATGAAGCATTAATCACAGGCCTCTGCATGGCACAACAACTACAAGTCCGAAAGCTGAAAGCTTATAGTGACTCACAACTAATCGTCAAACAGATCACTAAAGAGTATGTGACAAACGGAGCAAACTTAGCCAAGTATGTTCAGGTCATCAATGATATCATCATCTCGTTCACAACATTCTCCTTGGAACACATTCCCTGAGAGGATAACAGACATGCAAACAGCCTGACTTTCTTAGCCTCAAAAACCTAAGATGCATGTCCTAGTACAGTCTATATTGACATCCTAGAGAGGCCTGCATACCAACAAGAAAGCGTCAACAGCCTCACGTACTTCTAACCCTCATCCGTAGAAGAGATCACTCAATCTTGGATAGGCCCATTTCTAAAATTTATCTTGCATGGTGAGCTCCCAGCAGAGGCAAGGAATGCTCGTGACATACAATTTTGAGCCCCCAGATACACCATGATCAATGGACGATTGTTTCGTAAATCCGTAAGAGGACCCCACCTAAGGTGTATAACTCCACGTGAAGGCCAACTCATCTTCGACGAAATTCACAAAGGCGAATGTGGCAACCATGCAGGAGCAAGATCTCTGGCCCATAAAGCAATTGCCCAAAGGTATTATTGGCCAGGCATGCACATCGAGGCAAAGAAGTATGTTCTCAAATGCCACTAATGTCAAACATTTGTCCACAACCATCTAAGTCCAGCACGGGAGTTGATCAACATAGCCAGCCCCTAACCTTTCCATATGTGGGGCCTAGACATCATGGGACCATTTATCCCACAAAAGAAAATATGACTCAAATACGTCCTTGCAGCCACAGACTACTTCACCAAATGGGTTGAAGCAATACCACTCATTCAAGTCAAGGAAGTCCACGTCATCAACTTCATATGGGCCAATATCATCACAAGATTTGGTCTACCCCACACCCTCATCATGGACAACAGAACCCAATTTGCTGGCACACAAGTCAAGGCATTCCTACAAAAATGGCACATCACTCGACAACAGAACCCAATTTGTTGGCACACAAGTCAAGACATTCTTACAAAAATAGAACATCACTCAAGCATTTTCTACACCTAAATATGCACAAAACAATGGCCAAGCAGAGGCCACAAACAAATCCATAAAAGAAAATCTCCAAAAGAAGTTAGAGAGCAAGAAAAGCTAATGGCCAGAACAACTCGAGAATATTTTATGGGCATACAGAACAACAGCCAGAGCCAGTACCAATGAGTCTCCTTTCACACTACTTCATAACAGAAGCAGTCATACCATCAGAACTTACAATCACAACCACACGTTCTGACATCGTCGAATCAGGAGGAAATGACAACATCTTAGCCAAAGAAGTAGACCTCCTAGAGGAGTGAAGGAAAACTGTTGTAATATCCCTAGCTCGATACCACCAAACCATCCAACGAGCTTACAACAAGAAGGTCGTCCCAAGATCTTTCCAAGCTGGCGACCTAGTCCTCAAAAAGACCTTAGCACCAACCAAGCTTGACCCAACTTAGGAAGGCTCATACATAATTCACGAGTCTTTGGAAATGGAGCTTACTGGATCAAAACTCATATTGGTGATGTGCTTCCTCGACCTTGGAATACAGCTCTACTCAAGCGATTTTACCAATAATTTGTCTCCAAATGTATCAATCAATATGAATAAAATTCCATCAGCATTTCGCATATAAATGTTATCCTTGCATTACATGAGTACCACACCTCTTGCACTTGCTACCCGATCTGAGACATCAAAGTATCAAGTCGTACACCAACGCCAGGGTTAAGCACGACTCAACTATAATTACCACACAGTGGTTAATTATCAATCAAATCCAATCCACGGTCCCCTAAACAAATCAACTTAATACCAACGCATGGGTTAAGCATGATTCAATTATAATTGCCATGCAAAGGCCAATTATCAGTCAAATATAATCCCAGGGACCCCCAAAAGGACCCCAAGTCAACTTAAGGCCTTTGAAAGGGTTAAGTTTGGCTCAACTATAATTACCACTCAAAGGCTAATTATCAGTAAAAAAAATGAATAAGAAGTTCCCCCAAAAGGAACGACTCAATCAATACACACACCTAAGGACAGGAGGAAACCTAGGTGCTAAGTGCCAACTACGCGCATCTATCAGGTCGTACACAAACACTTACGACCTACAAGCATCAGACGGTCTAACAAAGTTCAACAGGTCGTCGAGTCTACTACCATGCAGCATAGGTCGTCAAATAACAAATCAAAAAGCAATGAAAGCAATCACATTCATACAAAATTCAAAGACAATCTCATTCAAAAGCAAGTAAGTAATTTAAATATTTTCATTCAATACAATTTCAGTTAGACACTGGAGGCCCCCAAGTTATCCTGGGAAAACGACCTCAGCATCCCCATAAAAATAGAAGCATCAGTATCAACAACAAAAGAGAATATTGTTCAAACACTTCATCCATCATCAAAACAAAT
The DNA here is from genome assembly GCF_015680905.1 of Coptis chinensis. Lineage (NCBI taxonomy): Eukaryota > Viridiplantae > Streptophyta > Magnoliopsida > Ranunculales > Ranunculaceae > Coptis > Coptis chinensis. The sequence goes on along the minus strand of NC_141463.1, from coordinate 75,369,264 downwards.
TACAAGAAGAACAAGATCAATTGACACAAGGAAGATTCTCTACATTCAAGGGGTCCAGTTGGCAGCCCTCTTCACCAACAAAGCTACTAGCCATATCACCACTTGTATCCAGCATTTCTGTGGCAGCATCATATCTTAAGTGGGCTGAGCAGCAGGAGCAGCACCAAGGTCGGTTGGTATATCAGATCGTCTATTATCATCTGCAACAGTACTTTCCACAGTTACTATTGTAACCCCACTTTCAACAGACCTTTTGAGGGTTTTGTACTTACGTTCTAGTGCCATATAATCATCCACCAGAACATAGACATCCCCACTCTCTACCAGATTGACCAAGTTGTTGTACTCATTCTGAGCTCATTCAGTAACGGCCTGCAATTGTTTGCTCTAAGCAACCCAATGCGCTACCTCCACCCTTGAAACATCAAGAGACGGCTGCAACAAAGCCACTTTCCCAGCCAGATCCCCGACCTGAGCCCTCAGCCCCACCACTTCTGCCCGTTCGACCTCTTACACAGCCAGTAGCTTATCATAAGCCTCTTTCGTAACCTCCAGCTCTTTCTTGTACAGGTCGGAGATAGTTGCCATCTCCCTCAGCTTTCTATACATGGCCAGAACCAAACAAACCAACAAAATAAGTAAAAAAAGTAACAACTCAAAGCACAAAACAAAAGTTAAATTGGAAGGACACTTACAAATCATAGCAAGCGATCCATATCTTTTAGGTTCACCTCCAGGTCCTTCCCAGTCTCCAGCTGGTGCCTATTTCCATCCAGGGCAATACTTTCCAGTAGCCCATTCGTAACTAGTGAAGACTTGAAGCTACAGTCCCTATTCTTCACTAGCCACGTCAACCCACTCACGGGGTCGTAGTACGTGACCGTTCTATCCAGAATGTCAAAATCACCACTCTTGTCACTCGGGGCCGCACTCCCCAGCCTCTTACACTTTTGAGTTGCTGGCTCAGTCTTACTAACCTTCTTCTTGCCCCGGGCATCAGCCACACCCACATCAACAGCCAGCTCCTTCAAGTTCATCTTCTTCAAAGGAGCCCGACCTGATAAAGAACGACCTTCCACCACAACAGGTCGTTCCTCAGACCTAGTTCGGGTCCTCTTAGCCCTCTCAGGCTCAATCACCTCAGATCGCATCTTCAGCTGAGGCCTACGAAAGGGAGTGGGAGCATCACCACCTCCCCCAGCACTCTCACCTCCACAATCAGCCCTATCACCTTTACCCACCTCAGCTTGTCTGGACACAGGACGGTTACCAGAGCCTCCTCGAGTAGTTCTCACTCCAGAAACAGGTGCTCTCCTTTGGTCCTCTCTCTCCATCTCAGTATTCGAGCTAGAATCAGAGATATCAAGTACTAGCTTTTGAACCCTCTTCTTCTGCTCAGCTTTCTTCCTGTTGATCTTCGCACCACCTCGTCTCTTGAAGTAGTGTGCAACATCCTCCAACAAGGACTATTTTTCTTTCCAACTCAGCCTCGCAAACTTTTCAATAGCCCCTGTAGAAGTACGACCACAAATTATGACCTCTACAAAACAAACAAATGTCATAATGTAATCATATCAACTCATAACTAAAACAAACAACCCACGCAAACAAAGGACCTACACAAGTAAATAACTTACACAAGTAAACGACCTACACATGAAAACGACCCACACAGATAACAACCTACCACCAGTCCTCATACAACAATTCTCCAATTCACATCCAGGAGGACAATAACTCCCTATAATCAACAGAAGCCTACGTCACCATTCCTCCTTACTCACACCAACTATCACTGATGATTTACCCATCATCACTTGGAAGCCAAAGTTCATAGCAGAAGATATTTTCACAGTAAAGTACTCTAGCAAGTCAAACAAACAAATATTGTAACCCTTCTGTCTCAATAGATCCAGAACATGCAACACCCTCCAACTATTACCCACAAATTGCAAATGTGCCTTCCCACAAAAGTTTAGAGTGTATAAGGTCAGACATGAGAACGGCAACCTTAACCCCACCTTCAGTTGGCCATACGTAATTACAACCCCACCATCTCGAGGCACATAATCTGAACCAAAAGCGTTCTTCTCACCACTCAAGTCGTATATCATCAGATCGGGGCTATCAATCCCAAACTCCTTTCTCAAGTCCCCAAAGTTATCAAACACCGACCTAGACACCACCTCCTCAGTCATCGTCTCCAATGAAGAGGACAATGACGCCTCACCTCCACTACGTGCCCTAACATCATCATCTCCATCACTTACAGCTCTCTCCCTCCACTAATCCAACTCCACTTCTCGACTCAAACTATCACTAGTAATCGATATTACAAAAGCAAAAGAAATAAAAGATCAAATTTTTGAAGTTCAAAAAAGACGCACCTGAAGACGAAAGGTTGGAAAGGTTTTTTGTTTTTCTTTCGTTATGTTTTTTCTTCCTTTGTTGATAGTTTGAAGAAATGAAGAACCTTCACATGCAAAAACCCTTCAGCTGCACAAATCTCGAAAACAGACAACATTTTGCCTTCCCCAAAACATAATCATAACTTCGCCCACAAACCGCCGCGATTTTGGGCCCATAGATCAGATCCAACAGTTCCCGCACATTTTTTCAAACTTGTTCAAACAAAACCAGCTGTGTGACACGTGTTGGACGGTTTATTTTATTTTTCTTTTCACACCACACCTGTCCAAAAAGTAAATAAAATAAAGGGGGTTGTGTAAGTACTCTCCGTTCTCAAACATATCACTACAGCACACGTGTCCACACTTTAGGTCGTATCTGCGCAGCTCGTACCACGCCACCATGACATACCAACGACCCAGACTCAGGCCGTCCCAAACATCAGATATAATCATATATGGAAGCAAATGATCTATTGCGATCTTGAAGCTCAGTCAATACACCAATCAAGGAGACATTTACTTTGTAACATCAGAAGTAATGACGAATTATCAAAATAGCACAAAATATGGATCTACACTTGACAACGGCCTGGAGCAAATAAGGAAAGTCAGCTCAAACATCTATAAGTAGAGAGAAATGAACTACGTAAGGCTTGATCCAAGTTTATCCAAGAAACTTTATACGTAGGCAACTCTTGTCCAAGAAAGAGTGCAACCATTCCCTACCAAACTCAACATCAGGTCGTAGACACAAAATCCACACCTCTACAACATTTTAGAGTGCATTTAAATTTCATTTTTTTTTCCGCTACAAATAGTGCAGGTGCAATTTTATATTGATGCACATCTACATATCTACTAAATACTGAGCATATTAACACTAACGATTCATAGTTAACATTGGGTGATGTGTAGTCTAATATACCCATAAATTTTACCAAAATATAACTAACAACTTATCCTAATTAAACTTTGACCAAAACATATATCAAACAATTACACATATATTAGCAAACTATAATAAAATATCACAATAACTTTATGACATTCGTGCCTAGGACATGGGCACTAGCTAGTCTATTATAACAAAACACAAGGGAAAGACAAAGAGTGGTGGGGATTTCTTGAGGATCGATATCTGAGTTAGATGTGTGTAGGGATCTGCATAGATCTCTTTTGAACTTTAAATCAAATTTAATACACATTTATGTCATCTTCCATTTTTAGCAAAACAATTTATTGGATTAAATTATACAAATTTAAACGGATTTAATTAATACCCGTTTATACACATTTAAACTAGAGAAAAATTTGCTCCTAAGCACTCATCCAGTACTTTTTAAATATTGATTAACCCTAGTTAATTAAAATCTAACCAACTATTTATTTTATTCTCTCTCCCAATTATTCTATTTTTTTATACAAGAATAATAATAACAATAATAACAATAATAATAATAAACCTTATATAATAAATTGAAAGCTACACTAATATTTATGAAAACAATCTTAATTTTTATCATAATTCTTAAATAAACCTAAATGTAATTACAAATTGCTACTTTATTACAACCCAAAATATTGACGATAATAGCTAATACAAAATAAAATTGATAAATTCACACTATAATTGAATGAAGGAGAACCCTTGAAAAATCTACAACAAAAATTAAAAATTTATTTACAAATTTTTAAATTTAAATTTTAGTTAATAATTTGTTATTATTTTTTTATGGAAACACAAAGAAATAAAATGTTGGTGGAGAAAAAAATAGAATGATTTGGAGATGATCGAAATAAAATAAATATTGGTTTAAATTTTAATTAACTAGAGTTAATCACTAGTTAGAAGAGATGGTGGATGTGTGGTGGATAGGTGCTTAGGAGACTTTTCGCTCCTAAGTGCCTAGGAGCGAATTTTTACATCGGATGTCATCTTCTCTATTTGGGCTATTGATTTAATATACATTTATGTCATCTTCCATATTTGGCAAAACGGTTTATTGAATTAAATTATACATTGGATGCCATATTGTCAAAACGGATTTAATACACATTTAAACCACCCTTTCCATTACTCCAATACCATAAACTCCATTAATAACCTCCATTAATCAAAAATTTCCAAAAAAAAAAAAAAAAAAAAACTCCATTATATCTCCTAATTCATCTTATCATAATAAATACTTCATAACCAACCGTGCCGTAACCTAGTTGTAAAATATAGAAGAGTAATAGGCCAATAATTTTGAATTTCAAAAGATGAAGTTGATGGGAATTGTTACCAAAAACAAATGTTAAAATTGATGTTTTGGCCCATTCACTAGTTTTGGTATCTTCATATCATCTTCTTAATAGACACTAATAGTTCAAATAAGGATATATATATTATATAGACAAAGAAATGTAACTAATTAGGATATATATCTTAAGTTCTTAACAGGAATGCTATTAACATAGGTAAAACTGTTTATCTCTCTTTTTCAGGGGGTTAGCTAAAAGACACAAAACCTTGGGGTTCAAATTTTTTATGAATCAGTAACCATCAAATTACGATATTATATAGGAAAGAAATGTAACTAATTAGGATATATATCTTAAGGGAATGAAGGAAATTTTTATGAATCAGTGCCTAAAATTTTGAAAAAAAAAATACCTAAAAAGAATCCAAAAGTCCCAAAACAATGTGATTCTTATTGTTTGCCTTCGTTAATTGTTGGAAAATGCAACTGCTCTGCATGCAGTAACAGAACAGAGAATATGTGCTTAATAAATGCCAAGTACGTGTATTCCTTGATTCCTTGGTTCTACATGGATAATGGATTCCTTGGTTCAAGACTCAGTCCATTCCTTGGGATGTTCGATCAGTAATCATGGATATCAAGGAGATCCTAGCATCCAACACAAGTTTTAAGTTTAACTGGAACTATAAAGAGCAATTTTGTGGCTGACAAGTTTGCGAGATCAGACTGCTGATGCTAATTGGTGGACAAATCCTATTCCTATTCGGGATGAATTACCTGAAGGTTTGTCTCAACTTTTTCTGGGACATACATAGTTATGATGCAATACAGCACCTCTCACTATTTCTAGTTTACTGTTTAATTATATAAGTGCTGTATGTAAATTTAGAAATATAAGATAAATAAATTGCAGTTACCAAAAAAAAGACTCAGGACCGAGTACTACTCAGGGCGGAAGGGGTCACATTTCACATGGAATTCTCACATTTTAAGGAAGACTAACCCAGCTGGTCCCAGCGACAAATTTATAGTAATCCTAATCCTGCCATCCATAGTACCTCCATTGTTACACGGCGTACATTTTGACATTCACTGATACACCACGCACTCATACACAAAAACCGGAAAGTTTCTTGTTCAAGCCTGCATTGGGCCACAAAATGCGACATGCATCTTATCTTCTCAATAAGTTGTTTCCTGTTGGTACTAAATCTCAGTAGTCTTTACTATCGCACTTGATTGTGTTGTCCTTGTTATAGTAAACTGTCTGGCGATGCAACCCTTCTTACACCATTTTTAGAATAAGCTAGGCTAGAAACTAGCTAGCTATAGGTGTAAATGTTACCTCCATTATCAATGATGTTGAAAGTTTAATTGCCTCCTTGCACCATCTTCTGTTTTATTCTCCACCATTATTTTTGACAATGACTTGCTTTAGGCTGGTTTTAAAACGAAGGTACTTCCGAAAGCTAGGAGTTTCTGAGTGACTTCGACTATGTCTTGACTCTTGATGAGTTTCATTCACAATATCAATTATATAGATGAGAAGACCTCTCATATGCGCATACGTACATTTCTAAAGATACAAACATATATCCTAGAACTGACTTCTTTGACGCGACAAATCATCCAAACAACTAAACAAATGTCATGATCGAACAGTGACAATAATACTATGTATATTATAGTTTTACCGGAGTTCTTCCGCAGATCTATGCCCACACAATACTCTGGCTACAAGTCTACAACTCAATGATTATTAGGCCATTATAAATTTATAAGACAAATATAATGTTTTAATGGGGTTTATAACTTAGGTATAGATAAGATAATTTATGGTATTATATATGGTCACCTAGTCAAACTACAGAGAGACACTGGTCGGTCTGAAAAATCAGATTTGTGATTTACGTATCTAAATCACATTAATATTTTAGTTAAGAGTTCAAAATCCAAAGTCTGTTCGACACAAGCTATCTCAATAGCTAGAGGCCTAGAGATATGTTAAAACTTTCGTTGAAAAAGGAGTGACATTTGACTCTTGGTCCAAGTCATACTTACCTCGACTTTTTATACTAACACCCCAAGTAATAGGTACCCATTATATGCGATTTTGGCAATGCATGATTCAAATAAATAAGTGTACTTTTTCTTGCTTTCTACAGATCCTGATTTTTATCGATTAGAAGTCCAAGAATTTTGGGTAAACGCGATTAAAAAGAACGTAGTAGTTTATGGATAACTAGAAGAAAATGCATCTATAATTGGGTAGTATATCCCTTCTTGAGATCTCTAAAGACGTTCTATAGTAAATCATGTACAATATGTATTAATATAGTTTTGTGACTTTTGTCAATTATAAGAGCATTCCCAATGCAAGTCACTATGAGAGGAAATTGAGAGTTTTGATCTTTGAATACCAAAAAATTCTTGCCCAATGCAAAAGTGACAAAGGTGGTGACTTGTAACTAAGTCACAACGAGGATAGCACTTGCTACTGAGATTTTCACTGAGTTGTGAGTTTTAGACGGAATATTTTATTTTGTCTCGTGTATTTTTTTTTTAAAGTTGGGGGTTTTTTTTTTCTAGATGGAATATTTCATTCCGTCTCGCGTGTTTTTTCGGTTTTTTTTTAAACTTCAGACGGGATGTTTCATTCCGTCTGGCGCACTCTGCATTTTTTTTATTTTGTTTGGTAAGTCTGTTTTAAATGAGATCAGTAACTCTTTGATGCTGGCGGGATTCGAGCCCCAGACCTCTGGTATCATCACCCAAAAGTTTTACCGACTTTGCTAATCGGCACCTGCAAGTCACCTCTGCATTGGGTACCCTTATTTTGTTTTTCACCAAAACGGTAGGAAAAAGGAAAATTGAGCCTGCATAGAGGTGAAAAACACTAACTTACATTGGGAATGCTCTAATGATTTTAGAATTTAATGTATGGTCAAGCCTGCTTTCACACCTTCAAGAGAATCTCCAAGGTTGGCTATTGTATTTTCGGTCAATTTTTCATAGCTATTAGTCCTATTCTAATACTAGTAGACCATAATTCTCTCAATATTAGCAAACTATACATTTTTAAATCACAATGATAGGAGTATAGGACTACTGCATGCAAAGCCAACCAACAAAATCACTATATTCTTATATATACAAATGAATTTTATTGATTTTTAGAGTAAGCTTACAAGCAAGAAGGTAGCAGAGTAGTGAGGGAGATCTATGTTACAACGAGGATATAAGGGACATCCTATTTCTCAAGCATGTGATGCGGCACACAGTCCACATACATTGATTCCAACAACTCGACTCGACTCTAAACATACGAGCACTCGCTCACTTGTCAAGATCAGTTCAGCACCAATGACTTGTCACTCGATTTTATCTCGTGACATCATTAGTTACCACTCTCATCGTTGCTATCTATCGTTAGCATCAGGCATTTACTCACTGCAACACTCGAATCATTACTATCATCACCTCCTTAACCACACTCTTTCTGTATCAGTTCAAACAACATAATATCAGGAATCACCGCACACGTGCAATTTGTGAGGACGTGTCACTCATCTTGATAGTATACATGTATATACCACCACACATGTCCTACTAATTATTTGCTCACAACGCCTATAAAAGCCAACCCATAACTATATTGGCTTGATTCCAGTTTTATCCTAAAGTGCCGGATACGTAGGCATTATCTTCTTACTCATAAAAAACAATCATTTTCATCCACCAAAACACTTTTCTTTCCCATTCAAATTAGAACTAAGTCATAAATATTTGGTGTAATGTCATGTTAATTCCTTAGGATAAAAATATACATTTTGCAAAGAACATTAATATTGTAAGATGCAATAAAAGATGAGTAAGATCAACTAAGATTTTCTTATTCATTAATGGTGGTTTACACTGATCACTATTTCTCTCTCTGTTTACATGTGAGAAATAGAAAAAGTAAAATATGTGAATGTGAATGTCCACCTTCTTTCTTTTGTCTCCACTTCTTTTATAGTTGCTCTATATGTATCCATCCAATAGTTTTTTGATATGTGTCAATTCTTGTCTCTTTTTTTTGTACCTGAAATTTATCATAAATATATCAGCTCTCATATCGATATTATATTAAAATTTTATTAAAATAATAGTGAATATCGGTATATATGATATTTGGCCACCACAAATATGATAAAATGCATAGTACAGAGCGACATAGCGTAGTCGTAGCAGTTAGCACCACAAACTAGTAAAGCACTTAGAAAAGAACCAAATCCCTGAAATGTAGTGTCTTCTACTCGTGGGGGCGGTTTAAACTAAGGTTGGCATCTCTATAATCTAGGCAGTTACAAGATCTCGCTTAGGATCTCTGTATCAGTGTTTGAGCCGTAACCAAGTCAAAGAAAGAATGCCAATAGCTATCATCGGTGTTTGTAACATTGGTGCTATTATATACACTTTGTTATCTTAATCTAGGTTCCTAAAATCTTAAACTTTGTGTAGCACTTACTTTGGAATAATATTACCTGCTCCAGATCTACCTCGAGAAGAATCTCTTAAGTTATGCTTGCACACGTTCTGTCCTAACATAAAATGAAGTACGGAAACTATCAGTGCAACACTGTGCCTCAATGCACTACAAAACCCCACCAACTCAACCTTAGTGATTCTAAAGGAAAGGGTCGTCCCTCAACTAATTAAGTCTAATTAAGTCAGGATTGCGGTGTTTACACCCCACTTTATAGGATTGACACATCTCTTTAACAAATTCTCAAATATTGGCACCCTCTATTAATCCTATAAGTTCCCATTCTCGTGACAACAAATTTGTGCAATCTTTATATACTCACTGAGCCACTGTAGCATGTTACTGTGGTTTTGGAGATATCACGACCTTTGTTTGCTTTGAGGAACTCATTGCCGTGGGGTGTGAGAACTCATGGCAACTCACTGCCATAAAATATAGGAACTCATGACAACTCACTATCATGGGACTATCAGGTGTGTGTGTGGTGTAAAAGGACATAGGAATAACCATTATTCGTATGACCTTTTGTCAAAGAGGTGCCAATCCCATAAAATGGGGTATAAATAGCACGCCCCCTACAAGTTCAAAGGTTGGGCTAGGTTGGCTGTTTGCCCATCGAGATGTCATTGGGTAGAAGACCTCACAACATAAATGAAACTCAATAGTTTGACAATCATCATCGTCCATAATTTTTTCACAAAACTAACTTGAGGGAATAACTCAGCAAGGCCAAGATTTTTTCATAAAAGTTAAAGGTGTGGAATAAACACCTCACATAGAATTAAATTATTTGTTTAGAAAGTTATGAATTGCATTCTCCCTACTAGGGAAATTTTGTTTGATAGGCATTGTTGTGATTCTGGTGTATGCCCTTGTTGTTTAACTGATTGTGAAACTGTTGAACATGTACTTGTCTGGTTATGATTTGGTTTGCTTCTCCCTTTGCTATTAGATTTAGTACTTGGAATAGAAATTTTAAAGTTAATGATGTGCTTAATAGATTTTTTTTTTCTCATTGTTCATCTACTGACAGCAGCATAGAAAATCTAACAATATTAGCTACTGTAGCATACTCTATTTGGATTGAAAGAAATAATATTATCTTTGATCCAAAATACAAAAGACTTGGTGTCAATCTTATGCTAAACCAAGCTGCCCGATCCATTATCCCTGCTAAATCTCCCATTATCCTCCTCAAGTATCTAATACCGGTAATTCATATTCCTTTGTTGTTTATGCTTGCTTGCTACTGAAGGAGGATTCGATCCTATTACAAATATGGCTGGTGTAGGATTCACTATTTTTGCAAGAAGCAAGCACATCACAGCCAATTCAGCGGAAGACGCAGAATTGCAAGCGCTCCTCATAGGCTTGCAACATGCCAACTAAATATTGAAAAGGTGGTCGTATACTCAGATAATCAAGCCATTGTCAATGAGACGAATGGAGAGTCTCATTCAGTTTCAGGGTCTCTTTCGAGTCTTTTGAAGGAAACTCTAGATTTGAAAAAATCTTTTTAGTTTATTTCTGTCCGAAAAGCTTATTTATTTCGTGTCCGAGTCCAATTTTCAGTTATCTTGTAATGGCCAGGTGCCTATGTCTGTCTCAGGGTGTCCAAACGATTTGTACCTAAGTCCAACAAGCCGAGGCTTTCAGTTATCTTGTAATTAAATTGAGCTCGAGGTGCCTATGTCTGTGAAGTTAAACGAGCCAGTCGTTATTTTACCAAGACGATTTGTAAACCATTTGTTACAATATGTTAATGAAATGGTCTAAATTCCACCCTTATTTGTACCATCAATATGTTAATGAAATGGTCTATTTGTGTAAAAAAAACACCTCAGCAAGGCCATCAACTGTGAATATAACTAAACCATTGCCCTTTAAAGAGTATGGTCTGTCCCTACAGAACTCCTACGAAATCCTGGAAAAAGTGAATACATACTCAAACCTTTACAGCTAGTTATAAAGTTACGAGTTTTAATTAAATTTTATTAGGATATTGCTACTTCTGCAATCTCCATCCTGATCCAACGCAGATTTCACCCTGCAATCTGTTAAGGTTATGCTGATACACCAAGTAAGGCCATTATACTAACACAGGGTCCCAAAAAATGGACATGGAAACTACTATTATCTATGATCTAACATCTGACTATAAAACACATCACACAAGATTTCAGAAGGACAGTATCAAACTTTTCTGATGGTACTTGACTAAACCATAAAAAATCCAGAGATAATGGATTATGCATGGTTATGATTCTAGCAACTCCAAAAACTTTAAACGTTCCATGAAATTTCTGACAGGATGCATGGATGACCATTGTAACTCTAAAAGCGGAGGTCGTGTACATGGTGATATAGGACTATAGGTGAGTAAAGTGGTCTAATATCATAATCACTAGACGTATAAATTTTTTAAATGAAGCCAAACAAAGCATACTACTGAGGCACTGTTATCTGGCATTCCAAGTACGAACAAGATTAGAATATCAAAAATGATCAAGCTCATTTGAAGAGGCTTGAACCCCTTTGTTCACATAAAATGCACGGGGTTCATGGCAGAGGTATTTCTCACTGAAATAGATTATCAGCTAATATTTCACTTGGACTCCTAAAAGTTGTCACTACGTGCTATATGATCTTCCCGTCCCTTCATTGAGAGATCTCACACAAAGTAGTATTTTCAATATAAGATTAGCTTGACCACTAAAAATGATGTTAATCATGCCACTATTCAGCTTCAACTTCTGCAGCAGATATCTCAGAATCCAATTTCGCTATTAGCTGCTCACTTACATGTTTTGCAACAGATATCATGTCAAGAATGACGCTTGGATCCAAACCTGCACCTCCTCGTTTTGTCAACCCGCAAATGTGCCCATGTCGGTTAACAGAGATAGATAGAGCTGAGCTCATTTGAGATTCCTCCTCTGAGGTTGCATCAGCAATGTAGTGCCTACCAACCTGAAAGTACAACCATTGAAACAAACAGTGGGAGAAAAAAAACAATGGGAGAAAAAAAAAATTGGCAGTTCAAGGTCTGACTTTTGACTCACCTTTGTCAAAGTTACTATCACAGGGACTCCAGATGTGTCAAACTGTAAAAATTCCTCATCACTTATGTCAACCTCTGGTTCCTCATCAGCAGAGGCGCCAACCGCAACGTTAACTTTTGGGATGCCTGTATTGCTCAACGCAGCCTAGCATAGAACATCTACACATGTTAATTTTATCTTTCATGAGAACCAAATTCCTCATCAACAAAAAGTAATCACTAATCAGAATCAATGTTGACGCCAATAATGATAGCAGTGAAGGTTATAATATCAAACTTGTGAATACTGAATACTGAATATGCTCGTAGTTAAAAATTGACAGACCAGAAAGAGAAGAAGAATGGCACTAGAAATAATAACAATTATGATGGTAAAACTACTCACAATGTTGAAAACTGGTTTGGATATCTGACAGATTCGATCTATGTAATAGTCATAGCTATGACCCACTGATTATCATGTTAGTGAACACCAGTTCTAAACAGTACTTACAATGGCTGCTATTTGTGTAAAAAACTAAGAGCTAACCTAGAATGATTGTTAATCAAAAATTTTGACCGAATATTTGACCGTACCGTTTTTTCGAGTCACCGAATAATTCTTGAATTATTCTATTCTTGAATTATTCATGTACCATATTTTGGGCCGTATCCCGAATTGCTAATAAGTATAACAGTTAATAAATAACAGGAAATGTGTTATTGGATAGAATTACAACCTTAAAGTCTTTGACTACAATATTATTTAAACTCAGAGTTATTTATCTTCTTTTCAATTTTCATTGAGAAAGGTAACAGAGTTCTGAACCTTAGTTTTCTCCTCATGAAAACGTGCAAGAAAATACAGAATATGTTAAGTTAATAATGTGAAAAAACAGAATACATTGAGTTAATGAAAGAGAAAGGTCAATACAAGCAAACAGCCAGAAATTCTCATCTAAACCCCACCCAACCATCCCCTAGCCATTCAACATTTCAGTACCTCAAGAACAAAAGAGAAGGACTAGATCAGTCCCTCTTCCACTCCTCTTTGTTGATGTCTACATAGACAAGGAGCTTTCCAATGGGAACCAAAGATATTTGACATATCTTTCAACCCAAAAATCAATATATAGCAGATAAAATAGAACTGATCACAAGGACTCACTCTTATTACATATATATAACTTCTATCCATATAAATAATTATGAACAATGAGAAGAAATAAGTTGCAAGGTTTTTAGAGCTTGGAAGAAAAACAAAGAGAAAACAGAGAAAATAACACACTGCACATAATAGGAAGATTGATGCAGCTTGTTTTTCATTTTTTAATAGGAAATCAGATGTCCAAATTCTCCATTCTCCAAATTTGAAACCCAAAAAAATTCTCTGAGCTAGAGAGAGGGCATAGAGGAATCTGTCTCTCACACTTCTTTTCTGAGTTTTGATTTAGATTGGACGGTTTTCTGAAATGAATTTTCCATCAATTCTTAAATTCGAAATTTACAGTTCAAAATCAACTATTGAGAAATTTTAACCACAGAAAAATTTGCAAAATAAATATTATCACATTCAGTTTTTGTATAGAAGACAGAATTACTATCAGGTGATCAAACAAGCAAGTTTGACCAAGCATAGATGCTTTTCAGTTTGTTTTAAATACCAAGAATTAAATGACACCATTAAATCCTAAAGCACATTAAGGTTTACATAGACATCAGAAGGAAACTTAGATTACCTTGATAGCAGCACCTAATGCATCCAGTAGATTCCCGTCTGAACTGATCACAAGACCATCAATATAAAGGTCCCAACACATCTTCCCTTCCATCACAATGAGAGAAGAAAGATTTATTCCTGCCCCTGGTACATTAATCCACATCACAAGACAGAACTGAAGCAACAAAGACATTTGATCAAGAAGGACTAAATGAAATGAATCAACTAGTTATCCGTTTAAGAATTTACTGTAAGATACCTGCCCCACTTTTACCACCCAAAAAGCATCTCTGAAGTGCCAGTGATAGTTCTGCTGAAAACTCTTCACCTCCTCTACCCTGTTAACAATGTCATGACACATTTTCTGAGTTGCGGGTATCAAATAACACGCTTATTGATGAACCATTACACATCAATGCCATCATAGTTTCCTGACTTAATTTAATTCAATTAATTTTAACGATAGTCCATAGTGGAACATGGTCCATATTACCTGTAAAACCGTATAAATGAGAAAAAAGAGAAACGACAAGAAATGAGAGCTCTCACTTGGAAATAAGCATTTCACGTGGAAGAGAGAAAACAAATAACAAGTGGCATAATGACTCCAGTTGAAGAATTCATACAAATCCACAAACTAGAGACTAAGTAACTATGAACTTAAAGACCGGTAACTTCTATTCTTATAGGAAAAAATTCAGTTCATTTGTTCTTTCCAAAATTCCCTGGCATGCATGAATAATAATTGCAGGAAGTGGGGGGAATTCGTAGATCAGATCCGTAAGCCAAAACACCAGTCCCAAGTGTATACTCTCATGCACTGAAAAACAATTAAAGAATATGTCCACGATTTCTTTGAGCAAACAAAAGATAGAAGTAGCCCACGAGTTCACAGTACAAATGGCATAATTGTCTTCACACCTAAGGGTGACTATTGTCTCCTAGGCCCACCTACCCCCTAGTGCCTAGTTGCCACCACTGTATTTTCATAGGTTGACATGAACAAAAATGTTTTATCGAAACAATACACTTACAGAAGCAATTATTAGGTATGAACAAAAATGTTTTATCAAAACAATACACTTACAGAAACAATTATTAGGCATGAACAAACATGTTTTATCGAAACAATACACTTACAGAAGCAATTATTAGGCATGAACAAAAATGTTTTATCGAAACAATACACTTACAGAAACAATTATTAGGCATGAACAAACATGTTTTATCGAAACAATACACTTACAGAAACAATTATTAGGCATGAACAAACATGTTTTATTGAAACAATACACTTACAGAAACAATTATTAGGCACACAGAGACCTAGTAGCTCAACCACAACTAATAAGACGCGGCAAATCACCCAAGCTTATGTCTCCGAAAACTTATAACACCAAGCTATTTGCTCAGATCATACTTATGGATCTCGTCAATTTGAAACTCGGTCAATTCTCAATAAAATGAACCTTGTTTTAAAAATTGTGAGATCCAGTTACAGAAGTAATTGAGGTTGGTAAGACAAGTAAAATAATGAACTTTTGTACTACAGCCCTCTAATCAGATATTTTCCTCTGGTTCACAGTGGGCTAAAGTTGTTTCTCAAAATGGTTCCTCTCTATTAAGAATTTATTCACCTAGATTTCATATGTCAAAAAGAGCAACCAATAATAAAGTTAAACAACCAACCTCAAACATGGGTGCTGCTGTGGGACTACAATCGACGTAAATAGCAACCTTCCCTTTGTCGGGATATAAATAATTCGGTTTTCCAAGTTCCGCCTGCAATTTAAGGTTAGCACAAAATCTAGAAACAAACTAAACAAAGCATTTGAGTAAGGTATTAGATTACCTTAACACTGGCAATAACATCTGTCCCACCTAACTTAACTCGTGCAGAACCATTTGCCTAGAAAATTAACAAGTCAGGAGTATAACAGCAACATAATAATAAAACACAATAATAAAAATACCTGTGGAATAACACCAGTTTGAACAGAAATTTGACGGTACGCTAGTCTTGTACGTCCATCGGTACGAAGGTCCTGTGCAATGCCACCTTGTATATAATGTTTCTCTCCACCAGATAGTCCCACCATCCCTTTGTAAATTAATAGTAATTAACCAAACTTGTTCGGGTTTTTACTAGGGCAAAATTATTAAATATCGCGACATTTTATATTTCGTGAAACATCGGATGAGATATTTCCCCGTGCATGTCTCAAAATTGTGAGACAAAACCGCTTACAATACAAAGCACGTCTCTTTCCTCTTCTCATGGATCATCTTCAATCCCGTCGTACCAAATGATTCTTCACATTCCCATCAGAAAGGACCTTACCTGTGCATGCTCTTCCATAATACTTCTCTTCACATTCCTTCTGCTTATCAACCTCAAACCTCAAACTAGTATCTTATCAGATTTTCCAAAACAATCCAACAAGGGCTTGTGATTATACAAAAGGAAGATGGGTCCGAGACGAGAGTAATCTCCATCACTCATACACGGAAGAATGCACATTTCTTGATCCTGGCTTCAGATGCCATAAAAATGGACGGAAGGATGATGAATATCTGAAATGGCAATGGAAGCCAGATGGTTGTGATATTCCCAGGTACAAAACTCTGCTTTCACGTCATACACTGCATGTCTGCATGCATAGTGTTAGGTGAGCAAATAAAAGTTAAACAAATTCTCGCTCTTTCAACTACACTTCTGCATACTGATAGATGATGTTTAGTTTATTTTCGGCATTTTCCTCTATTTACAGATTCAATGCCAGCGAGTTCCTAGAAAGAAGCCGATACGGACGAATAGTGTTTGCAGGTGATTCAATAGGTAGGAACCAATGGGAATCCCTGGTCTGCATGCTAGCAGAAGCAGTCCCTAATAAGTCTACCATCTATGAAGAAAATGGGAATCCCATTACTAAGCACAAGGGGTACCTATCCATCAGATTCCATGATTACAATCTCACTGTGGAATACTACAGGGTTCCCTTCCTAGCCATTGTAGACCGTCCACCACAAAACTCATCTCAGCAAATCAAAAGCACTATTAGGGTCGATCAATTGCATTGGCGCTCCAAACAGTGGATTGGTGCAGATGTCCTAGTGTTCAATGCCGGACATTGGTGGAATCAAGACAAAACAGTAAAGATGTATTGCCTTCAGTCTCTTTAGCAATCAACCTACGCATCTTCTCCTTATTGCTTTCAAGTTTGCTGTACAGTGTGATGAATACATAATAATATTCTATATCTTGCAGGGGATACTATTTCCAAGAAGGTCAGGCAGTTAATATGACGATGAATGTAATGGAAGCATTCCAGAAGACTCTGCAAACTTTGAAATCATGGGTAATACAGAATACCGATCCTGAACACAGCTACATCTTCTTTCGGAGCTACTCCCCTGTGCATTTCAGGTATCTATAACCAGAAGATTTAGTTATAATCTAAACATAGCACACCTTCAATGAGTAACTTCGCTGGCACTCTTGACTAGAAATAGAACAAACTAAGAGTTACAAACGCTGAAATGCAGGGATGGAACGTGGAATGAGGGCGGCCATTGTGACCATAACTTGACACCAGAAAGTAACTACAGCAAGCTGGAAGCAGAGCCATGGAATAACGTGTTTATTTATGAAACAATTGAACAGATGAAGAAATCACATAGAAACATTCAGTTCCTAAATATTACATATTTAACAGAATTCAGGAAAGATGGTCACCCTTCACTTCACCGAGAGCATGGAACACCAGTTCCTTTCATGCAAGACTGCAGCCACTGGTGCCTCCCTGGAGTGCCGGACACATGGAACAAGCTTCTCTATGCTCATCTGTTGTCAAACAAATACAGAACTAAGAAAAGTATAGACAGTCAACAGAGAGCGACTTGACCATTCCAATGGACTATTGTGCAACTATATTTGGTTTTGTGATTCACGATTTATCTGCAGTTCCACTCAAGGTATTTCCCTCAGCATTCTCGTCAGGGTTCATCTCACTGCATTCCATCTCCTTCACTTTTTCAAGCTGCCTCAAGAGATCTAACCTTTCTGTTCCATATGTAGAGGGTATCTGCAAAACACAACATTCAAAGCCTAATTCATAGCTGACACCACCCAGGAACTAGGGGATAAAAAAAATAGGTCAGAAGTCACATACTAGAGCTGGTACATATCTTTGAATAGCTGCCAACATGGCTGCGTGTCCAACAGCAGTAACCTGTCAATCACCATGTACAGTTTGGAAGATCAGATGTAGCGGAGAGTAAAGAGCATAGCGAGACAGAGAAAGGAAAAAGAATATCATCAGAGTCAAAGAGATGAGGTGTTTTTGCAATCTTGCAGGACATATTTAAAGGCAAGGCAATACATAATTATAGGAGAAACATGGAGCCAGTATTGAAGATTATTGTGAAAGAAACTACAAGAGAAGTGTATACTAGGGGAAACCGTTGAAACTTATTCATCATTGCTCCTCATATCAAACATCGAAAGCCGTAATATATAAAAGAAATCAAGTTGATTTTGGGCATATGATAAACAATATCTTTTGCTATCATTCATAATAACTATTATCGAAAAGAATACAATTAAGATTATCTAGTAAGATTATCAAATAAAAAATTAAGATTATCTAGTAAGGTCGTAGATGACGTCGCAGGAGCCATTATTTGATGGCCAAAATCAAGAAGCCAGAGCAGGACCTGCATGCTAATAACCTATATAACACTTTCCACATTGAGTTGGGACACTGATGGCAAGACTTGAATTTGAGACAAGTTCATAAATGCAAACAGCCATATCGCCAGAAAACACCTAAAGCTACAATTTCGGAAAAACATTTGCTCAAAAGATCGTCAAAAGGGTCAGGCTGTAGCCACAAAACAAAGATCTACGATATATGATGAAATGGATTCATACAATTATGTGTGTGGCTAAATGAGAATGCTTGTCTTGAAGCCACTTAATAACTTGGATGTTCAAGTTGCTGGGTGATGGTCCATATTCAAAATTATATAAATTGGTGAGTAAGATGGCAGAACAAAGTCTAACGAAGGAAGAACATAATCAGAAGATTATAATACTTTTTAAGACCTTAACAATAGAAAGGCCCAAAAATAAGGAAAAATACTACAAGAAAAACCACTAGTGACATTCTTGATAAAATTTAAGTAGAAAGATGTGAAATAATTCAAATAACTGATTAAATAACTCCAAGCAGATACACCAATACAAACCACTCAAGTACAACTAGGCAAAATGCAAGTTACGCAAAGGTTTGATTCTTTTCATTACTGATCACAGAGCAAAATAACTTGCAATGCATTTATCAAAATACAATGAAAGCATATAAAACTAAATAAAATACGATACCTGCAATGCAGATTTTGCAATGAACCAAACATACATACTTACTATTCTTTTTTCTTTTTTTTTTTTTCGATAATCTACATACTTACTATTCAGAACTAAGCAAATAGAAAAGAATTTCCAACGCAAAAACCAGGTAATGTAGAGAACATCAAATCGCTTGGTAAAGGAGTCAAAATAGATCATAAATGAAATCATGAAGATGCAATAACTTGCCATGAGATTAAAAAAGTAATCGTCATTCTTTTAAGGACTTTGGTTATCAGTCAAGTTCTTTTACCAAACCAGGATTAAAAACTGTATTTGAAAACGAAAAACAAATGAATGTGCATTAAGTGCTCACAGGAAGAAGCATGAGAATGCCGATGGGTACTACTGACGCCAAGTCAGTTCCAGTTCTTCGAAGTGCTTGCTTTTCCTTATCTGTTAGTTCATCTCCCAAAAGGGCTCTTTGTAGCAACCCTACAGCAGCAGCTACATCAATGGCTAAGAGCTGAGTGCCTTGCCAAACATCCTGTTGACAAATATCAAGCAATAATGTTTATCATGTGCTCTAGAAGAAATTTTAAGTATGACTAGTAATATATGTAAAAATCAAGATCGGTCCAGCTCAATGATTTCAGAGTTGCAATGCGGATGCACGTGTAGAATTGGTATCTCAAAGCTCTATTCCCGTAAAAAACATAATTTCTGAGCCTTCATGATGGAATATTGACTAATCATATGAAATGCAAGTCTTAGCACAAGTAATTGGTAATAGACAAACATTTGTGTGAATCTCTTGCAGACGAAAAAAAAAAATGAACACTGGTTAATTAAATGATAAATCTCACCAATGGAGACCAGGCTTTTGTAATAAAGCCAATTAGAAACCTATTTCCCTAATCCTCACAAGTCAAATCTGAAAACTTTATCCAGTAGTTCATCTCTAAAAGCTTTACCTACAAAAGGGGCTATAGGCCTTACAACAAAGTTTACTTGCAAATCAAGCAACCTAGAAAGACAAAAAGGATAATAAACAAAAGCATTCTTCAAATACGTTAGTTGCTAAGCAAATAAGAAATAAAATACAATACAAATGTCCAAAAATGAAGCTCATGTCATGGCTTCTGGTGATGACATCATATGGACAATCGATTCGTAGGGTTGATGCTCTTAAGTTATACTGTTACCTAAATGAAATATTTACAGACTCCTAAAGTTGAAAACTATACGTAGACATCAGCATAGAATATAACAATCTACTGTATGTGAGTTGGAGGATATTATAAGAGACCAACTGCAATACCTAAGTTGTGTCATATCAAACATAAATCTCTCCATACAATTATGCATAACTATCTGGAAGACTCCACAGAGAGTGTGTTGTACGCTTAAAACCAACTCAGTGGGTCAATCTTTAGCATCCAAAGTATCACATATTAACATTCTTTTGGACAATTAAAAAAATGAATACCATCTCCTTACTTCTATGCTTTTTAACCACCTAACATAGACCAAAAAGATTGACAGTAAAAAACACTGCTATTTACAAGTCATGATGATCATCTTCACCGCATGTATACATCAATCCCATGACATAAAACTGGAATATAATCGTACCGTGCTAGTCTCTTTCAACTTGTCAATAGATTTGCCGATGATATTTTCTTTCTTAGCCACCTGAATTAGTAATCTATCACCTTTAGCTCCGTCACCATAAAGATTGTAGTCCACTCCAACTGAAATATCCTAATGGAACGGATAGGTTTCAGCCTCATTAGTACTAGCATTAATATCTTTTATAGAACTACAAACTCAAAAGGAGAGCATGTAATCAATAACTAAACAAAACTGCTAAAGGTGCCTTGATTAGTTGCATGTATCATTTATGTGGTTCATTGGTACTAATGATTGGCCAAATGAGCCAGTCATTTGGGCTAACGACAACCCAACAACTGAAGCATGTGAGTAATGTCAATGAATGTGTAGTCACCTTTGGGGTACCTACCCTTGTTATATAAAACGTTACACAACACTCTATCAAGTCTGAGTTCTTACAGCAAGTGGTTCTCAACATGTTAGCAGCATGGCAACTATATGAGATATCCATTCGGGTCTCTAGTATGAGGGTGAAAATGAAGGTGGGAGTTTTAAACTGTAGTTTCTACAAGGTATCTTGTGGGGTGTGTGCCCTTTGTTCAACCCACGATCCCCTTGAAATATAATGTTACACCTCAAGTGGTAATGAACATGTGATGGTTGCGTATCTACGGGGGCGGGATGGGGGACACGGGAGTGGCTAATGATTAGTCTTTCTTGGAGCAGGTTCCTACATTTTATCAAAGAAGCTAAACTTAATTATATATCACAATAAATTAGCCAGCACCATTAGCAACTAATGATAAAACAAGTAACTTAATAGCTACTTTCTAGACCTTTATTTATGTTTTAAAAAAGTTTTTATAGATAACTTTCTGCCCAACTAGTGTAACTTTTTATGAAGTTGTGATGATTTACTATAGTTATTAACCATTAAAACCTAATGGTGAGATATTTAGTATAGTCCCACATGGGATGCTCAAAGCCTTCCACTATAGTATAAAGTTCATGGGTCTCTCCACTCACCACCAATTAGTTTGGAGTTGGATGATCCTAACTTTTAAATGGTATTAGAGCAGGCTATTATATTTGGCCCAAAATGCCCCTGTACACCACGTCACCCAAGTATGTTTTCCACGTTAGGCTCAAGTAATGCCACACGTGAGACATTTAGTATAGTCCCACATGGGATGTTTCACGCCTTGCACTATAGTAAAAAAGTTCATGGCTTTCTCTACTCATCGCTAATGGGTTTCGAGTTGGATCCTCCTAAAGTTGAAGACCTACTACATATGGAAGTGACTTATGATGCATGTATAGGTACTATGAATATTAAGGAACTTTAAGTCGGTAGCAATTATGCTCTCACTCTGGCTTTCATTCTCACTCTATGCTCTGGCTACTTAAATGTAACCCCCCGGCGGAAATCACACTAAGTGGAGAATATATTCTTAAATGCTAAGGCGTGAGTCAAAGCCCCTCAATGTATACTGGCATGAGCATGCATTCACTTTAGAATAGATAAAATTCTAAAATTCATATCTGAAAGAAAAGGATATATGTAAAAGAAAAAAGGGAAATAACCACAAGACAAATTTTTATGCTTTTTTCTTTTGTGGTCGGGGGTCCTACTTATCAAAAAACAAAGCTCTGGTGTTGAAGAAATAAGAGAAACAAGCTCAAGCTTACAGAGAGAAGCAAAAAAATTGAAAACAAAAGGGAAGAAACACACACCAAAACACATTAAAATTTGCACACAATGAGATGGTAAAACAAAAGATGCCCAAAGGATACCTCCTCATTATCAGATTGACTAGTACTTTTCTGAACTCGTTTTTCAAGTTCAATCAGCTCATTCCTCAACATTTCAAAGCGGTGGATATCGTTTGATTCTGATTCGGAATCAGACACATTTCCCGCAATAGCTGGTTCTAAACAATCATCTTCCTGTCCAAAGCAAACACAGTTTCTGAATATTTACATTTGACAAGTCATGAAAAGTTCCTACAGCATATGAGAATAAATTAATAGATCAAATGTCCACTGAATCCATTAGATCGAAGTGAACTTTTATGAGTTTACAGGGAAGACACAAGGATCTCCAAGATAAAATGGATTGTCTTCTCCAATGATACAAAACACTCGGATATTTCTTTTCTTTTTTCACTCGTTGAAAAGCAAACCTCAAATCCCTAGTCATTAAGAAATTTACTTTTACTTTCATAGTTTCGGAAATGATAAGTGACAAAGTGAGGGATACGACAGATATATCATACATTTTGATCCGATCTTGGTGATCTGGGCTTTATTTTGCCAGTGTTACGGTGTACCAAGATGCTCCACAAACCACTAGGCTTCCTGAAAAAACTTAAGTAAATCAAAGCATACCAATAGAGGCAACAAATAGTATGATAATGCCCTGAACAAGATTAAATACACATACAACGTGTCATAAACAGAACATGACAAATAAATGAAAGAAAAGTACAGGCATATGGAGGCCAGATCAAACCTATCTGCAGGGATTCCATCAGTTGTGGTCCTACTACCCTTCATCATATTTGCACTCCTTCCACTTCTCTGTAACTGCTGTATTTGCTTGCTAAAAGAAAGCCCTGGGTAACCTTGATCATCTCCCTAATTGATTGAACCAAAGGAAAATTGCAAAGAATTATATGATCAATACATAGAAATGCATCAAGCATTATATATTAGAAATAAAATCAAATACAACTGCACATATCACCACAATGAGTACTCAACAAGAAAACTGAGATTACTTAGACAGCTACATACATCTCCCGCAGGGAATGAATGCATTTTACACCAAAAATGTGATTTTCTAACAGAATTTAGGAACCATAAACAAGGATCATCTTGCAATATCCCACATATCATTTCCAAAGGTAGCTGTCTGTATAGGAAGATCGACTTTTGAGACCTTCCGTGTTACTTTGTTGGAGGGAGATACGGAACATCTCAGTATATCCACTTTGTTAATATCATGCCTTACATCTCGGTATCTATACAATCCATTATATCAATGTCACTCCTACAATATTACTGTTGTTCTTTTTGGAGGTGGTGGTGTTGTTTTTGGTGACAACTACTACCTACTATTATCACTGCTGTGCTACACAGTATAACTAAATGATATGCTATACTTGATGGGTTAGCCTATAGTATATATACATATACTGTACCAGATGAGGTGCACATCTTCAAATACTCGAGTATTTAATTAGGCTTCGTGAAGCCAAAATTGCTCAAGTCCAATGCAATCCATGAATCCATTGGTTTATAACTAGAGAGACAACAAACAAAATACCTGCTGAAAAGACGCAGCCTTTGCTCTGAAAGAGGCCTCAAGAAACTCTGCTTCTTTCTTAAGTTTTCTTATCCTCTCAAGGTCCGAACAAGCAGCTTTTAGATGCTCCTTCCCAGAGTTGGAGCTGGACACATGCACCTCTTGAAGCAATTCTTCCAATCTTTTTAAAGCTTCGTCAACGCTCTCCAATGCCTGGCACCAGATATTGAGTGACTTATATGCTCAAACCACATAACAAGCATTCAGAGTATAAAGCCCCAAGCCAACCATCTAATTACAAAGGTATACCCATCTGTGACATCTGTCGTGACAATACGAATAACCAGGTCCCAGTCAGGATGCCCATTAGGTAACCACTTGAAATCACAAAGGAGATTATTCTTAAAGATGCAACTACGGCGACCAGGAGTTTAGTCCCACAGATGTCATGTGCCGTTATTATTCACATGTGCCGTTAAGTAATGTAAAACGATCTATTTTTACTAAAATTGAGGCCTTTCGAGTAGAATTTCACATGACATTAAGTTACACCGTCCATATAGTTACTTTTTCATTTCAGTATTTCATAGTCCTTAATCTGATCTTAAAGTTAAAGGGTGAACATATCCACCTCAAAAAATGAAAAGAAAAACTCCATGATAAAATAGACAAGAGGGAAAATGCATGATAAGACTCCACATGCAATTCTAGATGCACTTAAGTACATAAATACATCCAATATATTAGTCGTTCGCTCCAGCAAAATCAAAATAATAGAAAGGAATTTCTAACAGGTAAGGAATACCAAAAGCTTTTTAAGTAATTTGATAACAAAGATTATACCTACCTTGTCAAAAGAATCAATCTCTCTCTCAGTTGATGAGCTTATTCCAGATCTAGTTGTTTCAACTGGATTTTCTAATATACTGGCACCCATTTCACTCCTGCAAGCACCGGTTGTCTATGATCAACAACCTTTAAACTAAAAAAAGAAAGAAAGAAAGAAAGAAAATGGCAATGAAATTGCAAAGATCTAAGATCATGGGAAAGTCAATTGATTTGTCTAAGAAGCACCTGTACAAGGGATCCCTTTACAGACCAATTGTACAAGTTGCCAATCGGGGGAAAAAACATATGAACCTATGGTACAATTTACTGTATGTGATTCTGTGCCAACTATGAACTGTGATCAAATGTAAGGATTTGGGGAGTAATCAGATGAAGAAAGGAAAGTTAGGTAACTATGCATTTTGGTTCACAGAGTCACAGTAATCCAAGACACGTATGTCTACATTTACAAAATTTCAAATTTCAAGCCAAAGGAAAAGAAAAGAAAAAGACAGAAAGAAAGAGGAATTCCCGTGGCTTGGCAATTATGAACTTACTTTAGCATCCCAAACTCTTCCATACATCCCTCTAAAATGTTGTGCCTGAGATCACAGAATAAAAACAAGATAAATACCTACTGTGATAACTGACTCAATTGAATTTGATCAGGAACTAAAAATAATAATTAACATCTAGAACTTTACCAATTGGAAGTGTATTTACCCTCTAGAAAGGAATCTTGTTGCTTTTATATTAGATGGGTTTTCCAGCCATTTACTGTATTTAATAAAGCTTTGCATCCAGTAAGAGCAAACGTCCAACACTTGAGGAATAGCTTTTCTGTTCGGAGGACCTGCTTGCTTATTTTTATGGCCACGAGATTGTTTCAATGCACCTATATCACATTGATAAAAAGAAAGCCACTCCAGCTCTTCACAGACTACCTGTGCATCTCAAAAAAGCATAAATAAGAAAAGTGACCTCAAGACTAATCAGGCATAAGTTGGGCAGAAAACTATAGTTTCCAATCCTACTAACCTCCACATACAATTGATAAGAACTTATTGATGAGAGCTGAGGGTAGTACAGCACACTGCCCCCAATAAGGTACCTGAAACAACTCATGTAAAATAAGAACAAAGCCAAGAAGATTAATAAAGATAATTAAATTAAAGGGAGCAATATCAACAGAAATTGGGCAAGAAAAGTGTGGAATATACCTTATAAAGCTCTCAATAGGAGCATCAATGACATCAAAGCCATTTGCAGATAAAAAAGACTTTGTGCTCCTCCCTAAGGCTATAAAGAAGCCAAATATCGCCAGATCCTTTTCCAATACCTTCAATATAAATGAAACCGCAAGATCAAACAAGTGAAACCACAGTATGTTCTAACCTCAATGATCTAACAAGTGAAACTGCAGTATTTAAGAAAATGTATGTTCTAACCTCAATGCTTTCACAGGTTGTAAGTCTTGACCATATCTTCTCCCGATCTATAGCGTGCAGTAGTTGTTGCTGTACAAGTTCTACCCAAAACGCTACCTCTTCTGTATCACAGTCATTTTTTACTCTACAGGATGCAGCCCGAGGACCAAAATGAACAAGAAATTCTCTGCGTAGACCGATATCCTTCATATGATGATAAGTCTTACGTACTGGAATAAAATCAACAAGCATATCCATCAATCTGCCAGTTACATCGGGGATCATGGAGAAGAACTGAGAGCAGGACACTTTTGCAGGTCCAAGCTTTGTAATTGCAGCAATGCAGGTCAGAGCAAGCAAGAGAAGTGATATATCGCATGTATTTCCTAAACTAGAAGATGGTCCTACCCTGCATATGGAAAAGAAGCAAAGTTGCATTCTTCATATACCCAAGTATAAAGTCACAGGACAGAAAACATGGGGGTCAATGTGTCATAACCTACACTGTGGTAGCTGCAGTGAAACGCGGATCCCTTTCTAAATAATTAACAAAGGTGGTAACAACCAATGGAAGTTGCTCAGACCAAAACCAATCATAAGCTTCAGGTTGCTTGACTGACAATTCCTCCCTGATTAAACTCTCCAAAGGAGCAGACTGTCGCAGTAAGCTGCACTAGTGCAAATTCCCACAGAAGCATGAATAATCGTTCAAAACTTAGTTAAACAGCATTCTTCATTCAAGTATAAAAGGAAACCAATATAAACAAAGAAAGAACAACATAAGGTATCAAGAATTCATTTTACATGCTTTATTTTATAGTATTGGGAAGAAGAGAAATGAGGTATGTTTTTGTGATGAGTACTTTACTGTGAAGCAGATCGTGCGTATGGGTTTGAGCACCTTTGGACTCTAGAACGAGAGGGCTGAGATCTGAGAAACTTATGATTGGGTGAGAAGATGTGTTAGATGCCATTACATTTGAATTCCACCTTCCTTATTACCTTACTTAGAAAGTACTTTTGTATTAGCATACCTCTATATTTAATTTAAGACACATCAAATGTACAATAAACTTAAAATGAAGAAATCGATGGTTTAGACAGAAGTTCTTTACAGTCAATGTGTTTTCATATATATAGATATATACAGCCAAATCAATCAGAAAATCATCTCTTGACTCCATAACACCATGACAAGTTGTGTTTCTACCATATTGTTTAAGGCTTACTTAAGCAGCATTCTCCAAACTGCCTAGATGGAAACCAAGATTTAAAAAATAAAGAGCATAAGGTTCATATTCATAGTACTTTCATTTTACTTTGGTGTATGAGAAAAAAGTACATCATAAGAGACAAGTGAAGCATAAATACGATGACACCTACTTTAAATATCACATACCTCCGTTGAACAAAAACATTAATATCCCTGTCCCTTCCATCCCCTCGCGATGAAATCTCACTTGCTGCTTGCAATAAAGAATATATGGAAGCCTGAGCAAAGTATCCACATAATGTCAGACTGTAAGGATGGAGTATTGACTTTTATGATAGCTAATTGAAGATGTGAGTTTCAGGAAAACTTTTGGGACAGCTAAAATTAGAGTTACTTGACAGGCACGTAAGTCCGCATCAATTCGTCTGACCAAGGTAATATAGCTGAGACATTAAAGGTCAACAAAAAACCATTAAAGACGAAACTATCAAACTCGACCGTGGTATGGGTAGTAACATGGCTATATTGCATGATGAGTCAAAATCTACTGGTTCGCACATTTACCCAATTAATGGTTTCTAAGCCATCTTAGTCATTACAAGTCAACCACTCCATATAGAGGAACCATTTTCTACTGTATTTTCATTCTCTACCTCTTGTTTTCTAAGTTACTCTTCTGTATTAAACAGGCGTGCTTCAGGCATAAATGGACTGTTGCTTGTGAGTGATTCTTTTAACATTCTTTGTGGTATACTATGAAAATAAAGAATTGCAGCATAACGAGTAAACCTGATAAGACAATGCTTTCACCCATGCATTTCTGTCTACACCAAGCCATGCTGTTGAAAACCAATAAACTTTGGATAAAGAGCTCTGCTCTTTAAGTGCCAGTTCAAAAACCCTTGCTGCATCGTGTAATGACTGGACCAGCCCATCACTGTAATCTTCATTTTGCAGTGACTGATTAAGTTTGGCCCTCAATCCCTCCATATCACTACTGGAACTGGTTTGTGGTGTCCCATTGAGTGTCACGCCATCATCAGCAGAAGCTGATGGAGGGAGGCGCCATCCCCGATTATGATTGTACTTGGCATACACCATTACATTACACCTCATTCGACATCGATAACCCCATTCATGTAGGAAGTGGTTACAGAAAAAATGAACTCTGATTGGTCTGTGTGAAATGCATGGATTTGAAGAGCTGCAAACACGAAAAAAGTAAGTAAATTGCAAAATTTTCCATGACAAAATGGAGAAAATTGAGGTGGTAATATATATACCTTGAAGGGACGAAGCTTGAAGAGTGCAATTTGATAGCCATTAAAAATGGGCTTTAAAATTTTTCGAGAAAAAAGAGGGAATATGGATAAGTGTTTGGGGGAGATGGAGGGAATTTAAAGAAAACAAGTGGACAAAATGGTCGGAAATGAAGCTGAGCAGAAAAGTTGCGGGATCTTTAAAATGATTCTTGTATTAGTAGACGTGGTGCGTCAACCAATCACAAAATCTTTCAATCCACAGATCTTCCAATAAAACGTTTTCTTTGTTTTTTCATATATTTTATTTTATTTGAGACGGATTGAACAATATTATAAAAATAAATTCTGCATATTTTCTTTTTGAGAATAAGTTTTCGTTCAAGTGGTGTGAACTGGAATAATATTATACCTAGTTTATATTCAATAGTCAATAAGCATTGCTTTGAGATATTATGATTAGCCTAGTTTTTTTGTCGAATTCAATATTTTGGATCATGTTGCCATGTAGGGTATTACTACTTGCAAGCAACTATGCAAGCCCCGTAAGTGGTTTGGACAACATTTGTTTTCCAAGCCTTCTTAAGGAGTAAGGATCAAGAGTGGGTTCTTGCTCACCAAGTGATGGTTCTTCACGAGAATCACGCACAGCTATTCAGAAATCAGAATGATGCATGCATGATAAGTACCAGACTATCAGATAGAGCAGGTCAGTAAATAGTAATACCGAGCAGGGCTGGTCATCAAGCCCACTCGCGTTCGGTAAGTCGGTAACGCCGTAGGAGTTTCCAAGGGTGCTATGCCTAGCTAGCTTATGTATTTTCCTATACCGTATTCTTTTTTTCTTTGGTTTTGGAACACTATATAATGGGCTTTTGGTTTTGGTTTAATTGTGGAGGCTCTATTCAAGAGCTTATGCAACAAAGGCCTAGGGCCAGCCACTCGACTAGTTTTGGGTTTGGCTCAAACTCACTCATTTAACAATATGGGTCCATTCTGAGCACATTTTAAAGCTCGAGCTCGAACTCGTAGCTCACATTTTACACAGTTTTGTGAACCTTGGGATAATTGTTTATACTGGTGTGTTGGATTACATTACTTATCAACACATATTGATTGTAATTATATTGTGTACATCTTGTAATAGTCATTAGCTCGTGATTAATTATTATAGTATTAGTGGATTGTAGTTGTATTTTTAGTATTTGGTTAGAATAGTTTTGCATGTTATTTTAGTTTTTTCTCACAAAATTCTATGTCCAAATATCCTCAAATATCTCTAGCTTATGAAAACAAGACGAATCAAACTCTAAAACCCATGACCGAGTTAGAACTTATAGTCAGCAGCAATATGAATCCAGGCCCGTTGAGCTACTTAACTTGAGAGACACAAAAGCCAAGCTTGAGCACCTTAAAATTATTGGAGGTCTAGCTAGGAGATTAGGTTTGGAATTGGGCTCTCTTTCTTTGAGGTTGAACATTATTGGAGGTCTGACTATAGTCTAATTCATGTAATTAAGTTAGATATCGAGAGTTTGGGCTCAAAAGTTATTTTTATATCAATTACCACGGGTTAGGATATCTGGATTTAGACTATATCGAATCACGAGGATATCTTTCTAGTATAAAACCAAAACAATAAAAATAAAATAAACATATTGGAAAAGACTGAATTACTTAACCTAACTTATTCCCATAACTTAATAAGTAATTTATTGAATAGAAGAAAAATGTATATGTTGTGAGTCAAAGCGACTCTTAAGGATGTAACTTGCTACACTTTTCAATTTTGGGGAAGGGAATCTATTATTTTGTCAACATTGATTATGATATTATCCATTTAAAGTATTTTTATTAGGGCTGACGAAGATTTCAATTCAATAAGGATGTGTTTGGAAACTAGGATTTTAGGATGGAATTCATAATGTATTTCCAAAAAGTAAGAGTCTTTTTCTACACTGGAATGAAAACCTCAAATCCGTAAAATCAAGGAATTGTAAGTTTATAGAGGGGGCTATAAATGGGTGATTTTGGACATACCCAACAAAACACTCTCATACCCCAACTTAAAATTAAAAAAATAAATAAATCGCAGTGATAATTTAAAGTTTTCCCTTAAACAGGAGTGACTTTTATAGACAAATTGGAAGAAAACACCACTTTTTTTTTAATCTATACCCTAGCAGCACCACTTGTGCTGCAACCACCACCCACCACCTCCACTAGCATCCCCTACCACCCTTTCTAAACCCCGACCCTTCTTCTCCCTTGCACCTGCTCTATCAGTCCAACTTCCAAACACCTTCTTCTCCCCGACCCTTCTTCTCCGCGACCCTTGCAACACCACTTGTGCTGCAACCACCACCCACCGCCTCCACCAGCATCCCCTACCACCCTTTAAAAAAACCCGACCCTTCTTCTCCCTTGCACCTGCACTATTGCCACCATCACCGGAAACCCAAAATCAGATCTACACCACTTGCATACCTACCTACTACCCCCCACCTACCGCCACTCTCACCACCTCCACCTACAACCCGGTCGCCTCCTCACCATAAAATGATGACCACCTCCTTAATAACTTCCTCCGACCACCTTCTCCTCATCCCCCCGCTTTGTACCCACCATCACAACCCAACCTCCACAATAGCCTCAACACATAACTGCGAACCAACAATTCAATCTCCACTGCCCAAGCCACACACCACCGGATACCCAACCTTCATCACAACTGTGAACCCACAACTTCCGATTTCACCCGAGCCCGAATCCTTCTTCCTCTTCAGCACCCTTCAATTTATATATACTCCTTTCCTTATTATTATTATTATTTGTTTATGTCCTTTAGATTGTGTGGGATGAGCTTTGGGATTTGTTGAACTGTCGACGGGATTTGGTTTCGCCGTTTTGGGATTGGTTGAACTGTGGACGGGAGTTTTGCCGTTTTGAGATTTGGTTTTGCCAATTTGGGATTCGTTCGACGGGAGTTGGGATTTGTCGATTTTGGGTTTTAGGTTTTGTTCGACTAGATTTTTTGAGTCTTCGACGGGATTTGGTATGAGAGGGAAGAAAAGTCTTGCTCTCTCGGTTGCTTCTTCTAGTTTCATTGCCCCAACACCTAAGAAGCGAGTTCACTGTCCTTTTCGGGGTCGTCATGGATGCACCAATGGAGTAAACAGTAATGGGTTTACGGTTCCCTATATTTTCACGCACTTTGATAAACAACACATGGATTGTCAGTTGAGTATCGGCAGGGTACGGGATGAACTTAAAGAGGATCGTGAACTTTTTTTGTCACTAGAGGATTCCTTAAAGTCATTAGACAAATGGATTTGTTGCATTTGTCTTTGCATCCACGCATTTGGTATACCATGTCGTCATCCAGATGATACTATACAACCACCTGCTTTGATGGAGAATGGGGAACTCGAATGTGTTATTGTGGGAATACCACAACCACCCCTTAAGCCCAACTCTGCAGATCTTACACCCACAACACAGAGGGGTGACGATATTACCCTTAATATGCTCGTTGTTGCGTCCTCTCTTGATGAGACGTTACTTGACAGCGCATTCCGTATATATTTTCGTACTGTGAAAAGTATACCACGTGTGTGTCGTTTGGCTTTTTCTGGTGCACTGAAATCAGCCCTTTGGGATATCACGGTTGATCCTGGTTCAATTCTTTATTGGGTTCGTCTCCTCCTTTTACCGCGTTGCACTTTACTAGTTTTTCAACCACATAACCGGCAGGAACGTCGCTCTAGTACTAGGAAAGATCTTCAGTGGAAACAGATTCTCCATGCTTTGATGACATGGAACAAGCCTCGGGGGATGTTTCGTCTCTTAGAGTCTATGATAGAGCACCATTCAATCCAATCTACTAGGAAATCTGTCCATACTCAAAATGTGCGTCGATGCTTAGAGAAAATTACTGATGGACATTTTGCCAGAGCGTAAAAGTGTTGTCATCATCAAGGGTTGCTTCTAATTTTACGGAGACTATACAAGCATTAGAGGAGAAACACCCAACACGACAGCCACCTGTGAGACCTTCTGTTCCTTTTGCTGAGGCCCCTTTACTGGTAGAGAGAGGCACCTTGTTGTCATGCATTAGGTCGTTTCCAAAAGGTACATCTTGTGGTCGTGATGGTCTCCGAGTTCAGCATTTGTTGGATGCCATAAGTGGTGTTGCGGCATCTATATCGTCTGATTTGCTTGATGTTTTGACCCCTGTGGTGAATCTTTGGTTATAGGGATGATGTCTGTTTCGACCCCCACCTACGTGGCAAACGTCTATTGGTAGGGATCTCCACTTTATTCGTTAAATCGACAGGGCTAAGGCCCAATTTGCAATATCATAGATTGATGTACAGGCTCATTAACTCATGTGTCTAGGGCTGAACCCTAGCCACATGGCTTGCCACTTACGTACATTAATTTATGTTTGGATTCGTTTCTTAGCATAGAGATAATCATCAAATAAGAGTCATATTCAATTACAATTACTTAAGCTACAAGGAGTCTATACTCTACATATATAAATACAAAACTATTTTTCATAAAGAACTACGTTCTTGAGACTTGATCCCATCGATAATTTGGGTACGTAGGCAACCGCAAGGTACAGTCTCATTATTCCCCCGATCACCATCATTTTTCCAATTACTTTTCTACGTTCTTCGTCTCTTTTATCAACACTTAGTGTTTTGATCATATTTGGTCGAAACATAATTGGCACCGTCTGTGGTTCTTATACTACACCCTCGATCACGTTCTGCGAAAGTTATGACGCATACTCAAAGAGCTCAAGTTCTCGATGCACTTACTGACGATCATCGCGAATGTGCGGTTCCAGGTCAACCTGGCGGTATCGAACTACTCCCTCCTATTCCTTTTCAACATCCGATGGCATACGACCCGGCTACCGTTCCACTGATGCGCCAAATTATTCAGTACGAAGTTATTGCCTCTGACGATTCTTCGTCATCTGTTGCGGATAATATCCGTCATATGTCTCGAGGCATTCTTGTATTGAAAATATTACACTGGCCTTGTTTCATGCTGTCAGACGTCTTAAGCTTATTTCAAATAAGGAATAGTCGAAGTTTATACTTGTCGAATATCCGCTGCGCAAGTTTTTTCGCAACGTCTACGGATCGAGTCGCGAAATGAAAAAGTTAAACAGAGACAAACTTTGATTTCGCTAATGACTGATTTTTTTATTGATGATATTCCTATGTCGAAAACATTACTCAATGAGGAAAACGTCGATCTCTAATTGTCATTATCTCCCGGGGGCGATGACTTGAAATATTTATCGGATATATCAGCTACTTGCTAGATTTACACCGATAGTTCGCATAATAAGTCTGCCTCCGGTCTTGTTTGTGTCATCTTGAAGCTGAATGAAGACATAATTAAGAGGTCTCTACATTGAGGATTTAACGCGTTAAATAATATGGCCGAGTCCGAAACTGTCATTTGTGGTATACGCACAACTCTTCAGCTGGGGGCGACTAAGTTACGATTAATTATTCTAAGATAGTCGTTAGCCAATTTGAATGATAATATGCGGCTCGCAATGATAGAATGGACGTTTATTTAGACTTCGTTCAACGAATTGCATGAAATTTTCTATCATTATCATTATCGTGACAAGATCCGCGTTAGGATATAAGGCATCCCGATTCTATCGCATACTTATCCGTGGAAAATCAAGACGTCACTATTATGACAACACTGGATTAACCACTTATGCTGTAAGATGATTCCAACAAGCTTGACACTGATAATGTCTCGGTATCTACCGATGACGATCATCACAAATTTGATGCTGCTCGAGAATTCGATGTCTAAAAACTTTATCACAAAGAAAGACAAGTCTCAATCCTATCCTTCGTTGTTTGGGCAAAACAAACAATTTACTAGGCCTCGAAGGAATTCATTCGTGACTATATGTGAACACCACTCCGGGCGCGAGTCTCGCCACATAGCAATGACCCAATGGTATTGGTGGCCATACATGCCAAAGGATGTTACGCGTTTGTCCGAGAAGTGTGTGCCTTGTCAAATACATGATATATGATATGGGTTAACTTCCCGCGACGGCGGCCATCCAATCCATAAACCTTGGTCATTTGCGAAATGGGGCCTTGACATTGTTGGTTTATTTCCCGACCCCGGCGGTGTTCGTTTCGCTTCGTCGCAACAAATTATTTTACTAAATGAGTGGACAAAATTAACAAGTTGAACGAAAAACCTGAGTTCTACTGTTATAATTTTGTTTCCATTGCAACATTACTATCGCTCCGACAAAATCTGACGAAATTACCACGTTTAATTTTAATGGGTCTAAGATGAACGCTTTTACGCTTTAGTCGTTACTATCACTACAACAAAATCCGCGAAATTACCACGTTTAATTTTGTCGGTCCTAAGTTGAACGCTTTTACGGCTTAGTTTAGTTACTATCGCTCACGATAAAAAATCGGCGAAATTACCGCGTTTAGTTTCGTCGATCTAAGTTGAATCTTTGTTACGCTTAGTTCGTTACTATCGCTATTTATTGAAAATCGGCGAAATTACCACGTTTAATTTCGTCAGTCTAAGTTGAACGCTTTTACGCTCGCTTAGTCGTTACTATCGCTACGATAAAATCTGACGAAATTACCACGTTTAATTTCGTCAGTCTAAGTTGAACGCTTTTACGCTCGCTTAGTCGTTACTATCGCTACGATAAAATCTGACGAAATTATCACGTTTAATTTCGTCAGTCTAAGTTGAATGATTTTACGCCGCTTAGTCGTTATTATCGCTATTTATAAAATCGGCGAAATTACCATATTTAATTTCGTGGGTCTAAGTTGAACGCTTTTACGCTTCGCTTAGCGTTACTATCGCTATTTAAAAATCGGACGGTTAAACCGCGTTTAAACCGTCGGTCTAAGTTCAACGCTTTTATGCTCGCTTAGTCGTTACTATCACTACAACAATATCCGACTAAGTCACCGCGTTTACGCTTTGTCGGTGCGGTTTGAACGCTTTTACACTCGCTTAGTCTAATTTTGCCGAAGTTAAGTTAGCATTGGGGGCGTTTTTCTCTACATGGGGGCGTCTCATTCTATTTTATTTCAACTACATAAATCAACAACATTGTCAGTTTTCTACAGGTATGTTATCTGTCACAACAACAATACTCAATAGCAAACCCATACTTTATTTTTATTTTCATCACAAGAATTTTTAGTTCTATGATATTACATTCACCCAATCACATAATCATTGGTTTGGGAAAAGCCAATGGTTCCTTATCAGTTTTTGCTTATACAACTCGTACAACTCTTTCCGTTTCAAGCGAAACTATATGCCAACTTAATTATTTTTTCTAAGGCATTGAGCCGATTTTTCCGGGCGAATATTTCCGAGTTAAACTTTCCGACAGCGTTATAGGACATTGAGTTGATCTTTCTCAACGAAACATCTTTCAGCTTCTTTCATTCTTCTACGACGTTAATTGACACCTTGTTACGCAAAACTTTTCTCCGTCGACTATTTGTTTATATATTTTGCTCGTACTACCGCCGTTTCTCGGTGCGGAAAAAAATAAAAAATAAAATCGCATTACATTAACTTTCCGAGCGGATTGAAAATTATCTTCACCTTATTTATTTTTTCAAAGGCATTGAGATCATGCGGAACGAAACTTTTATTCATTCGGTCTTTTTTCGCGGAATTTCTTTCTCCGTCGTCTGCTTTTTACCAAGGACAACAAGAATAAACTTTTCGTCAGTCTTTCAGACTTAACCAAAATTTTAATATAACTGATAACAAATACTAACATACATGTTTCATGCTGTCGATTATTTTACTACCAGAACTAACACCTTGTTACACAAACAACAAAAACGGTACTAACCTTTTCTTCATCTTCTCGCACTCGTTTCCCTCCTCATAATGCTAACCGGTTCGAACACTGTATTCTCGTTCCTCACGGACCATGATTTGCCGTGTCTTCGCTATCTTTACCATTTTATGTCCATCTCTTAAATTCTATCATCCTCATATCACTCGCCTTAAAACGTTTTATATACTTAGTATTATTCTTTGTCCAATTCTCTCAGTTTATGGATCTGTAGATATATTAGATCTATTTTTATATTGGTGAGTTTAATTCTTCTTGGTTTTGGTATCGTGCTCAAATTCTTAACCAATTCGTAGTTCGCATCCAATTTTGCGTCAAGTTAGTTTCCCCATCTCACCTAGTCCGGTTCCTCTTTTACTTCCTTTTCCCTCTTCTTAATACGTTTCTGCCACTACCTTTTAATTCAAATACTTCACAGTATACGAGGTGAAACTTAAGTTTTATTGGAAGTCCCTATTTCGTTACACTTCTTTATGGTCACATGCTTGATGTTTCCATACCATTTTACGATCTCCATCAATATTATTATGAGATCTCTATTAGTATAATATAATCTCTCTCCTACTTTTCCAATCATCATTTGTACTATGAATGTTCACGTGTTGGTTTCCAAGTCTCATTATCTTTTTCATTCTCACCACCCGATCTATATATTTCGAACCTTGATTCCATCTCAAGTCAATTTTTTAACTTTCGATATATTTTTTTTTTCTTCCATCGTTTATTCAACTAAACTTGCACTAAAGCTTTACTCAAACTCACTGATAGTTCAAGGAAGGATACGGCTTTGTGACTGACTTTCTCAAATCAGTCCAAAAAGTATTAATAGATTGAGAATAGTCCAATTAGGACAATATCAATCGATCTGATTGTTCTACTAACCTTTTCCTTTTCGTTGTCTGTGCATAAACCACCGATTCGAAACTTGATTTTTCATCGCATGCTGCCTTGCCACGCCATATCGCTCACCCTTATATATCTTTCTCTACTTAGTTTTTTTTTTTTTTTTTTTTTTTTTTTTTTTCGCTTTGTATATGGAGCTTAGCCAGCACTTATATAATATTTCTTCGATCTAGTTTTCCATTGCTGGTTGAACTCTTATCTAATCCGAACTCTAACTCTTATAACTCTTATCTAATCCGAAGTTGGTATCCAATTTTAGTCGCTAAAGTCTTCACCTTCGAATCCAATTCGTATTTAACTTCCTTTTATTACTCTTATTACTAAACTGCCCCTACGTTTAATTTTCAACGGTATAATCCAAGTATCGCTATTCCGTTGGCACGCGTCGTCAATTTAAATTTCAGATATTATTCGTGACGCGTTCGTGCGGTTTTAAGCCAATCGAATTTTTTTTTTAATTTTATTTACGTTGCATATTTTTTTTATTTTATTTTATTTATTTATTTATTTATTTATTTTTTTTTTGCATTTTCGCCATTTTTATTTAACTACATTGCGTTTAGATATCGTTAAGCGTGACATTATTTCGTTCTCGATAATTCACGAAATTTTTTCAACGATCAATTTTCCATTATTTCTTTTCGCGACGACACTTCGTTATACATTCCGCTCATTTTTCTTTCTTCTTTGCCATATGAACTTTGTTCGCATGGCAAAGAGGGGGCAGTGTTTCGACCCCCACCTACGTGGCAAACGTCTATTGGTAGGGATCTCCACTTTATTCGTTAAATCGACAGGGCTAAGGCCCAATTTGCAATATCATAGATTGATGTGCGGGCTCATTAACTCATGTGTCAGTGGTCGAACCCTAGCCACATGGCTTGCCACTTACGTACATTAATTTATGTCTGGATTCGTTTCTTAGCATAGAGATAATCATCAAATAAGAGTCATATTCAATTACAATTACTTAAGCTACAATGAGTCTATACTCTACAGATATAAATACAAAACTATTTTTCATAAAGAACTACGTTCTTGAGACTTGATCCCATCGATAATTTGGGTATGTAGGCAACCGCAAGGTACAGTCTCATCATTCCCCCGATCACCATCATTTTTCCAATTACTTTTCTACGTTCTTCGTCTATTTTATCAACACTTAGTGTTTTGATCATATTTGGTCGAAACAATGTCCACAACCGTTAGCGGAATTCATAGCGAGTGCTCCGCTTATTCCACTTCTTAAGCCAGATAATAGCATTCGTCCTTATAACAGTGGGCATGGTTTGGCGCCGTTTGGTCTCCAAGATTGCAATGAAAGGAGTTTCCAAAGATGTGGTAGGGTACTTACAGGATTTTCAGTATGGGGTTGGTGTTTCTGGTGGAGCAGAAGCGATTTTGTACGCTGTCAACTATATAGTTTATACTAACAGTGACAGTACCTCTCTTTCGATGCTATTGGTAGATTTTCAAAATGCTTTTAACATGGTTGATCGGACTACCATGTTAAGAGAGGTTCGTATCCATTGCCCAGCTATTGCCCCTTAGGTCGAGTACTTGTATTGTCAACCTGCACGGTTATATTTGAGGGACGGCTATATATGGTCTGCTACTGGGGTCCAACAAGGCGATCCTTTGGGTCCCCTTCTCTTTGCACTAGTGTTGCATCCCCTGATTCTACGGATCCAGTCTAGTTGTCAGTTATTACTATAGGCTTGGTACCTAGATGATGGAACTATGATCGGAGATACAGAACAGGTGGCGACAGCTTTAGGTATAATTCAGGAAGAAAGACCTTCTTACGGGTTGGTTCTTAATGTGGCTAAAACTGAGATATTTTGGCCATCATTAGATCCATGTCGCTCCACTCCTGGTCTCTTTCCTTCAGATTTGTCTCGTCCTTAGTAGGGGGTCAAGTTGTTTGGAGGTGCGGTCATCATTGATTCATCCTTTGTCATGGGCCTTGTTTGCAAGCGTGTTGAAAAGGCTATAAGTTTGATGGACCGTTTAGCTGTTTTGGAAGATCCACAGTGTGAGTTAGCATTCTTACGAGCTTGTGCTGGGCTC
This sequence comes from Coptis chinensis, assembly GCF_015680905.1. Lineage (NCBI taxonomy): Eukaryota > Viridiplantae > Streptophyta > Magnoliopsida > Ranunculales > Ranunculaceae > Coptis > Coptis chinensis. The sequence goes on along the minus strand of NC_141463.1, from coordinate 75,329,427 downwards.
TCTAAGTTGGTCTTTGCAATTCGTACTTGTCCACCAGATCTTTTCAGAGAGGCAACTAAGACTTTTGATCGACATCTCCGCAGTGTTCTCTAGGGTATTGTGGTTTCTGATGGTCCTGGCTTCGATGATTTGCAGTGGCGTCTATCGACACTCCCATTACATCTGGGTGGATTAGGTATTTATTGTGTCACTGATGTCTCTACTTTTGCTTTTGTGGCCTCCCATTGTCAGACTTCTGAGCTTTAAAACCACATTCTTAGGAGTTGTGGCGTAGTGCCTTTGGATGAGATTCTTGATGTTGCTAGCAATGCATTGAGTCTCTCTTTACCCAATTTTGATGTTAACTCTCTGGCTGTGAATGCTACCGTCCCCTCAAAACCACAAAAAGTTTTGGCGGAAGCGTTTTACGGTAAGATTGTTGTTAGTCTTGAGAGGGAGTTTGTGTTATCTACTCGTCAGAAAGCAGTTATTGGATGCTTGCAGTCAGAACATGCAAAGGATTTTCTACTGGCTATTCCGATGGAGGGACTTGGACAGCGTATGTCGCCGGTGGAGTATCGTTCTATTCTTCGATACCGTCTCATGATTCCTTTGTACTCGAGTGGTCTATGCCCTGTTTGCAAAAAGAGTAGACTAGATGCTTTCGGGGACCATGCAGCACATTGTAGGTATTTCCCAGGTTTCAAATATCAACATGATCATGTCAGAGATATTTTATGTGATGCATTTTGGAGGGCTGGGGTACAAGTGAAGAAGGAAGCTCCTGTGAATTTTCTCACTGATACGAATGAGGGAAGATCGACACTTCGACATGCGGATGTATTGGTCTACAGTTGGTCTGAGGGGAGGCATGCGTGTGTTGATGTAACTAGAGCTTCTCTGTTGGTAGGGCTTGGGAATGGATTCTTTGAGGTGGGAGAAGTAGCTAATAGAGCAGTGGCAGGGAAAATTGAGAAACACGAGGAGGCTTGTAGAGTTAACCAACATTGTTTCATTCTTTTCAGTTTTGACACTTTTGGTTTCTTGGCACAACAGTCTGTTGAGCTCCTTAAGAGATTGCAGAAAATTATGGACTGCAACATAATGACAGTTGGTTCCAACAAGTTTGTATTTAGGAGAATAGGATTTGCCATTCAGAAAAGACTTGCAGCGCAGCTTGTTGCACGCTTGTCCTAATTATTTGTAAAACTCGTTATCTTTATCATTAAAATTTACACTTAAAAAAAAAACATTTAACTTCCTAAATTACCCTTCTTTTTTATTAGACGTACTCAAGATATTTATTGACTAAAACAAGTCATTTACTCTACGTGATTCAAAAGAAAAAAACTATTTTTTTTTCTTCTTCTCCAATAACCTCTTACTTTTTTATCTCTTTTTGGTACATTTTTCTCTAGTTCTTATAACCCAAGCAAGAAGTTGAAGTTGTCGCCATGAGAGATGATTGTGGAGAAGAACTTTTTTCTGTGTGTTTCCTCTTTGAACTAAAAATGGCGTTAAATGTCTTTGATAAATGCTCCAGCTCTTTTGCTGAACTCATACACGAACTCGATGTCAAACTAATTTTCTCTCGAGGCTCTGAATTACCAAAATTTGTGCTTTCCCTCATTGGCGAGAAAGAATCTTTTGATATGTCATGCAATTTCTCCTCAAAGGAGTTTCTTTTATAATTACCATCCTTATGGTTAACCCCTTTATTCGATAGACCTTCTGTCACACCCCGAATTTAGACAGAATTTGGAAAAACAATATTTGTTCCCGACTCTTCGATTTTCAAGGTGTGATGCACTCTCCATTTCCAAAAAACCTATCATATATTTATTTACGCGGATAATTAAAAATCAATAAAATTTTTAAGATAAACAAAAGTTCTTTTCATTACCAAAAACTCACAAATGTGATTAAATTACAAATCTCCTTTCAACCCTCTTTAATTATAATTACAACTAAAAAAGAAACAAAACAACATTTGTTTCAACTAAAATCTATTACACCTTAAGGGAAAACAAAACATATCCTGAATACGACGCTAACGCAAACCACAAGCAGTAACTAACCTTCTTCAACACTAATCCTGTCAAGACTTATCAACTATGTTCATTTAATGAACACACCCGATAAGCAAACATGCAAATCGGATCAGTATTATAAACAATGTTGGTGTGAGTAGCCCTAAAATACAACATATACTTATACATATATTTACACAATAAATAAGGCAGTTAGTTTCTCCACCGAGGCGCCTTAACCTCCAACGAATAATACAACATCCTTAAGTACCATAATTAAGGCAGGTAGTTCCTCCATTGAGGCGCCTTAGCTTCCAATAATAAAAACAATCATATCGATATGTACATACCACATGTAAGGCAGTTAGTTCCTCCACTGAGGCGCCTTAACTTCCCACTAACCACACAACAAACCATACGCATAATAAAAAGGCATTTAATTCCTCCACTAAGGCGCCTTAGGTTCTAACTAAACTAATAACCTGCCAATCATATTCTATACTTGCCGCATTTCATGCTCAATTACAGAGTGGGTCGTCTCTGCACAAGTAATTAGTTTGACCCACTCTTCTGCAAAACTATATACAACCATATATTTAAAAATATATCATTAATCAACCTATTACCATAATTATATTATTTAAGGCTTTCTTTGTGTGTCCCTAAAATCACGTCGTATCTATGTCTTACCTAGTTTCTCTCACTACCACAATCGCTACCCAACGCCGAACATGTACATCCACATGCCTCCCTTCACATAATGCACCACTCCGTGCGTAGTTACCCTAAGTGGGATATCGCATACTAGGTAACCCTCACACGAAAGCCATTATGTAAGTACTACCACTATTTGACATAAATATCGCGCGTCTCGTTCTAATTTTGCGAACGGAATAATCAAGCCATTATTCGGCTACGCCAAAAGGGCCATTCAGATTCACTGAAACGCCAGAATGGCCAATCAAACTACTTACGCCCGAAGGGCCATTCAGATTCACTGAAATGCTAGAAGGGCCAATCATATCACATACGCCCATCACTAGGGCCAAATCAAATGAGTTGTGGTAGCTAGGTTCTAGGATTTTGTTATGTAATTTATTCAGGTGTCATACCTTAGTATCTCATAACTATTTCACTCTATCACGTGCCAAATAAATTATTGCACTAAGCCACCATATTTGGAAAATCTCAATAATAATTCTTGTTCTATCTCATGCCAGTATACTTAATTGTACTGAAGCTCAACGTTTCTCGTTATAATAAAAATCCACATTATCACATGCCAATATTATTCATTACACGATAACCAAGCATCTCTATATCAAATCTCAAAACTTATTATTTCACGTGTCAATCATATATTGCACTACACCATATGGAATATATCAAGCCTTCATAAATACTACAATTCATTTAAGTAGCAACTCGTAATAGTAATCAATCATGTAATGTATTCGTTCAATATATTTATGTGAACTCAATTCACCATCAAAGGCACACATTATTTCCATTAGTGCACAATATAAATAGTAAATAAATAATCAAATTATATGTCCATTCTACCAATGTCAAAATGAAATGACTTTAAAAAGGAAGAACAACTCAAGTCCAAATATCATGCATAATTATTCGAGTCCAAATCACAAGTCAAATCAAATTGATCAACCGTCAAAAGTCCCAAAACTAAAGTCCATGAATTTAAGTCCGTATGTAGTTTAATTCTCATAAAAACGTATTGATAAGAGCCCAAAACTGTAGTTTTAACCCCTTAACCATCACACTTTTAGACCAATTATGTGAGTAATAATTAAGAGTTAATACTGATTACGTGTTTTTATGCATTTCAGGCTTCAAAGTCCATTATGTACACTACATCATAACAGGCTATTTGCAACGTCAATAAAGCGTTGCTAATAATTTTCGCAACGCTTTTAAACGCGTTGCAAATATGACGTCGGTAAAGTGTTGGAAATATTTGCAACGCTTAAAAAGCGTTGCAAACAGAAATTTCCAACGCTTAAAAAGCGTTGCAAACAAAACTTTCCAACGCTTAGTATAACTATTTCGTACACATGTTTAAAACCTTTGCAACGGTTTTTTATTTCACAAACGCTTTTTAAGCGTTGGTAATTTGTTAAAATTTTTACCAACGGTTTTTAACCGTTGCAAAGTTGTTAGTTAATTTAAAAAAAATAATTTAAAATTCGTTTGTAACGGTTATAAACCGTTGCAAAGTTGTTAATTAATTTTTTAAAAAATAATTTAAAATTCGTTTGTAACGATTATAAACCGTTGCTGATGGGTTGCTAATAAAAAAAATCTCATATTTTGTAGCGAGACCAGCTAAACCAATTTGGTGGTATAACACATTAATATCAGTTCCCTAGGAGTAATAAAGTTTTGTGATCAAACCGCTATCACAACGCCTATTTCCACTTACAGTTCAAATCAAATTCATCACAACATTATCACTACAACAATATACACAAAGCTATATATACCCTGAACCACCAAATAACCCCAAATAATAAGATCTCATACGGACATACCACTTGACAACAAAATGCGAAAAACGTAAACACATTCAAATATAAACAAAATCCAAACCTGCTGTGCTTGAACATATTCATCAAATCCATCCAAAGTGCAATCATGATCAAATTCACTTTTCGGAAACACAACATTATTATCATCCCACTCTTCCTCAATCAAAGGAGCACCATAATGCTCCCCATTCTTCGGCCCCGGTCCACTTTTCCTAAACACCCCACACAGCACAAATGCATCCTTCCCCACAAAAAAAACAAAAAAACATTATTGGCAAGTAAGTAATCCTTCAATAAAGACCTATAAATGAATTTGAACAAGTAAAGACACTTGAGAATAGTACTTGTGTGAATCCTTCAATAATTACTAGCAGAGACAAAATTTGAGTAGAAGTGTAAAACTAATGCCGGCAATGGCGTGTGCACTAACTAAAGTCACTAAATTTATTGGAAAATTTAAGCTGAAAAATTCAAGTATTGCACAGGAAAGGGACTCACCAAACAGAGAAGTATGACCTCCAAAGTGAGATGGAGTCGTTCCTAAAGGACTGCTACTTTGGCCAAAGGCAGTAGTGAAAGTAAAACCCAAAATTTTAAATTTCTTCCATGGTATGTAACTTATGAAATGCCGGTTCTTGAGCACTGAAATCAGTCGGTGGTAAATTTGGCTTGTCCTTACCTGCACATCCAAGCAGGATTGCCGCACTATCATATGCCATGGCTGCTTCGATCTCAGATGAAAATGTCCCCAACCATATTCTATATTGGTTAGAATAGATTTGAGCCCCACAGTTTCCATTCTTTGCCGGAACAACACCTTTGAATTTTCCTGGAGATGTTTGAGTGTGAAGTCCACCACTTGTGTTGGTAGAATAATTTGAAGACGCTGTGCTAGACATGTTGAATCTAAAGAACAAAGCATACAAGATATGCATTAAAAGATCTAGACATGATTACTCAGATTAGCAAATCTAAAAGCTTGAAACTTCAAGTATAAACAAATCAAAGAACTTAGTGCATGAGATTGGATTTAAAGACTTTTGCTACCTGGATATATAGCAGATGAAGTAGGCTGTTTCAAATCGGGGAAACAGCCAACAATGAAGGTAAATAATTGAAATCATTCTATACAAAGAATCAATTTAGAAAACTCATTTATCGGTTCATCTGTATTAGAAGCTTCTTCAAATTCTTCATCTTCAATACTCATCTGTATTAGAAGCTTCTTCAAATTCTTCATCTTCAATACTCATGTTTGTTACTTATTGTAAACCAGTGAGCATAACAAGCACGTAGTATAGACAAACAACGTGGTATTGCATGGATTTATTGTAAACGATTGATTCTAAAGCACACAGATCGTTGCTAATATTCTCGTTTTAATAATATATAACAAGTTTGAAACGCTAAAACCACAAACTAATATTGGGGGAACCCTATGTACAGATAGAAATAGTTTCCCAATCAATTAAAATATTTAGGATGTCATCTTTGTCGACTTTACCTGGATAAGTATTTCCTTTCCATCCCGTAGCACTGTACCTGTATATGATTACAAATACATAGTGTAGTCAGCATCGGCGAGGACAATAATCCACTGAACATAATTAGTTTTTGACTAAAATATTTATATAACAAACAATTGAAATGAAAATCCACAAAGAAGAAAAGCATACTCTGATCTCTCTCCTGACTACCCTCACGATGTTCCTGCAATTGAAATAAAAAATAAATAAATAAAGAAAGAGGAAATTATTATGTAAAGAGAAAATGAGAAAAACGAACCAAAAAATGTAAAGAGAAAAGGTTTCTTTAGGCAATCAAACTTCCTTTCGCTTTCTGAGAATCTTAGCCAACCCATCACCAACCTATAACAGCAGTTAAGGAATCAATTTATTCTATTGCAAGAATGCTTATTTTCAAGTTCCTGGTTTTCCACTGTAAGTACCTTATTATGCATGGAAACAGACTCTTTCGCAGGTCTTCATTGGGCTGCTGACTCTCATCTATAGACAAATCAACCACACAGAGAAATGCTTCGAGTCATGAAATATAATGGACATATTATAGTATCGTTGTAAATGCAGGAAATGAGACTGACTGACTTAGTTACGGAAAAGAAAAAGTAATCCTAGATGTCTAAATTCCATATAATGCTATCTTTCATAAATTCTTTCAAAAAGATTGCAATCGTGAAAGAAAATGAAACAGTGTTAATTGCGATAAAGGCACCAACCTTCCATATCCATGTCAAAATATGCAGGTGAGTGGGATGTATCTTCATTTGCATACTGAACTTCTGAAGGTCTTGACGGCGAACAACTTTGCTCAGACCGAGTATGCTGTTCGGATTCCATTAGACACTTTCTTTTCATCCATTCAAAATATTCATTTGCAATATTTTTTAAACCGGAACTCGGTGGCCCTTCTAGGCGAATATAGTCGTACATTATTTCCTGCCAAGAAGTGTGTGCTTGTGGTTGAGTTAGAAATACGGTATTCTTTCCTTCCACAAGTTGAGCTCCCGGTACATCTGCATTGAACAACCAGTATAGCCCATGGATCCCGTGCCTCGCAATCGAGTTGTCTTTACCTATAACTCCTGAAGAGAATAGAGGGGGGTTTGCTTTTGGGTCGTTGACTCGAACCTGGAACAATAATGACACTCTTAAATCAGTTTATAATGCATGACTAGACCTATAGCCCACACTATTTTTTTGTCAAATTTTCAAACATACTTGCAATTCAGCCATTCGCCAGGATGCAAGTGCTACTATAAATGTGTATGTTTGGTTACGTTTCGACCTTGTCAAGATTGAAAACAATCTGCCAAGTAGTTGCTTGAAAGGTTTTATCTTCTTTCTTCCTGCATTATAAGTTTTAGTCATAATTTTGTATAAACCCTTCGACTATCATAATCGCATCATGCAAACTTAAACTCGGCCTCCTCAATAAACTGAAATGAAAAAAAGAGGATGTTCATCAATGAGTAATCGTTAACACACAAGATTTATTTAGATCACACAATTACAAGTGTTCGGATACGATCAGCTCCACCACGAAGAACAATTGTTCTTTGTCCTACGATGGACATCAACCAATGTAGCATAACCGCTTGAATCGTCCTCCACCACTCTCCCTCCTCCTTTATCCGGGCTTGGGACCGTGAAAGACTTTCATTACTTTGCACGGGGGTTGTTATCTCTTCAACCTACAAAAAAAACAAAAAACTTTCATAATATAACATTCTTATAAACCATCTAGCCATCATACCATCATAACAAGCTATAGTGCACAAGTTCGTTATGTCATTCTTACATCTTGCAAAAGGCTCGTTACCATTACTTACAAAAACATACTCAAAAACCAAAATAGAAAAAGTTTGCATATCCCACACAATAGATTACTCATCTTTGCAACCTTGATTCAAGCCAAATCAAAGGCCCCTTCAACAAAATCACTAAGGTCCGAAAGAGCACCAAAATTGAGGTCCATCATAATTAGGAGCATTGGGAACCAAGACTTCTGGATGTAGATCTTTTTCCCCTCCAAGGACGACTCTACCATGGCAAATATTAGCGGTGGTAGTCATAACATATCCCCTAGCAACCGAACACCATCTCTACCTAATAGGATAACCTTAAGAGGTGGACTCAACGTTTCAGCGGGGGGGTTTGCGGGAGGGTTATTTGGAGGGTTTGCGGGAGGGTTCGCGGGGAGGGTTCACGGGAGGGTTCGCAGGTTCAAACATATTCATTAAATTCTATTGAGACGAACAATGAACCGAGTTGGAACCAACATTGGTTCGGTGTTGTATCCCCACGGTTGACTATTGACATTCCATTGTTGGTTACAAGCTTAAGCATATCCCGACAAAATGAAAAACAAAACTAAGATTTATATATATGATGAAAGCAATAAGTTTTATATTTAAGGCAAACTCACCATCAACACACCCTCAACTCTAGCTATGGAGGACTTCATCTCACTCATTTCACCCTTAAATTCAGAATTTGATGAAGACCTTGCTTGTGCTAACATCACCTTCGCAAATACTTGTATGCGTTTTAATTGCTTCTTAGAGAGGTTAGAGCTGATTCCATGAGTCCTATTCCTTTTGTCCGCTCCTAAAACTTGGTCAATTAAAAGAGTCATTATCAAAATCAAGATGAGTTGCACTGCCCTCTCCACTTGAAGTTGCATTTTTTTTTTTTTCTTTTGAGCAGCCTCCACCAATTCCTATAGTGTTTTCCATGGAAATTAGTTCAAAACTAGCAAGTTAGTACAAACTTAGGGTAAATCGATTCGAGAAAAAAATTGTCTATAATAACAAAGACTTAACAAAATTATAGTTGGAACTCAAGTGAAATGCAAACTCACATAACGGGCTCGAGCACTCTCCAAAACAGTTCCATTCACGACGTTCATGTCCGCTTTCCAACCTGTCTACCCGTCCATGTATCTTGTTAGGATTTTGTTTATTCTACATGTACATTGGTAAATAATTGTTAGCATATCGTGATCAAAATTTAAAAGTTTATGGAAAGACACCTACCATTTTATGCAACATGTTGGCATCATTATCCCGCCAAGTGTATGTCGAGAATCATTCAGGTTTATATTCTCACCATTCTTCGGCTTTTCTTGCCATCACTTGAGTGTTCTCATATAGTACAAACTGTTCCCAATGATTTAGATCAATGCCATCCGGGCATCGCGGCGATTTGTTCTTCCAAGGTCTCAAACTTATTCAATATATCTTTTCTCAAGACCCATTTTCCATATCTAAACTTAGTACAAAAGTTTTTTCTGCATGTGAACGAAGCTAGTGCTTGAGTGACATTTGTAACTTCAAATTCACGCTATAAAACACAAATTATATAGTAATGTGAATGAAGCTAAAACTCAAAATGTCTAGTATGCATTAAAAAAAATCGAGGTAAACCTTACCATTAAGGCATTCCAAACCTTATCCTTGAAGTCGGGATGTACAAGCCTCCAATCGATGTAACTAAGCGGGATCTGAGCTCGAATGAGACTACCGGCCGAGTATTCCATCCGGAGGCATTATCACCAACGACAACACCATCAATATCAATCAATACAGGTAACTTCCTAACATTTTTCTGATTCTTGCATGTCGCTGAAGGCTTGAGATGCCCGTGAAACCGGTAGAAGGGTGATGCATGTGAGGCGAACAAGAAGGTTGAGATGCACTAGGCTGTGGTTGACTGATACCATTTCAAATGAAATCCTAACATATATTGCAAAATAGTCTATTAGTAGTGCAGTAATCTGAAAAATATAATCATGAAAGGTGAGAAAGAAGAATAAATAAAAGTATATAAACAATTCAATCCAAACAAAAGTATTTCATTACCTTATCACACATACCACCAATTTAATAAACCCCGAGAGATACATAACAAACAAAATGAATAATAATAATAATATACACAATAAGCATACATATTAAGATTGGAAACTTTAAAGCAAAAATTGTATCATAGTTTGGAAACTAAAACAATTACAATCGGGTTAAGCACCATCAAAGGCTTCAAATTAGGTTGGTCCTCAAGGGTAAATTGGAAAACAGGTTGGTACATCTAGTGAGTCAACTCCACACGCCAATCAATCGCCTCGGTGAATGGATGACTACCGACCAATTAGGATTTTTCAAGTCCTTCGAGTAAAACACTTGACTAGCCGGAAGCGAGAATGACCGCTCATCAAAGTCTTGATCAACACTTTTCATCTTATTAAGATTGACCAACACCAAATTAGAGTCCGGACCGAGCTTGCAGCCATTGGTCTTGTCCTCCACCCTCACCCAATTGCAATAAAAGACTACTTGTTGAAAGTCCGTATAGTCCAAATCTAATATTTGTTCAATAACCCCATACCACTTCGTTGATGCATCTACTTGGATTTTTGTCTTTCCTACTTGACGTAAACGGCGATTGATTGCCTCCATGCAAACACCACTATCTTGTGTGGCAACTGTTTAGATCATGCGACCTAGCGAAAAGACAAAACCATTGATCGCGGTACTTTCTATACATTTTAGCTTGGTGCAATGGTCCTTCAACTAATCGCCATAAGTCACTCTTGGTGTCATTTGCAGCCAATAACTGTAAAAAGACGATAGTTAGAAAGTTAATATTACTAACTTCATATTTCCTATTTAACTAATGGATGAATTAAACAATACCTTGTTATATAACCAAACAATGAAATCTGTTTGTATCGCGACCGACTTTGCAACCCCTTTTCCTCTACCACGAGATTGTAAGGAGCGGTATTCACTACAAATCGTTCATGCAATTACGCATGAGTATTTTCATGTAGAGTACTAGAGTGGGTTTAGAAACCAAATGTGTCAAAAAACACACCAGAGTAATCATCAAGCTTTTCGACGCCTAGTCGAAACAAGACCCATCTACGATTTGAATCCATTGTTTAACACTTAAGGTCACGCCTTTACCATCGAGCAAAGGCCCTTCATCATCAGATTCGCCATCTTCATCCATGAGGTGGATCTTTGATATCAAAAACGATGGTGGAAAATATTTTTCAAACGCACAATGCTTCTTCAACCATGTACTTGGCCTCTTGGATATGTTGCGGACTAAGACTTTAGAGCACAACAAGTTGAAGAATAAGCTTATCCGATGAATAGCTCTTTGCAGGTCACGCGATGTTTAGGAAAAGCATGTTGAAGCAATACAGGTAGCAAATAACACATAATGACATGATAGTCATGAGATTTCATTACGAGCAAAACCGTGGGATTTAAAGTGACAATGTTGCTTTCCGGATTTGATGAGAAATCAGAAGGAAGCTTCAAGTCCTTCAAAATTTTGCAGAAATTTAACTTCTCGTCTTTAGCTAAGACAAATGGAGCCTTCGGTTTTATTGGTTTCCCGGATCGGTCCGATTGCATCCACTCCACCATCGTGGAATTCACATCTTCCTCATATCTTCTCGCCAAGACCCTCGTATCCTTTGACTTGTCTTTCTTGTCTAGGATGTAATTTAGTAGATGTTCCGCAATATTTTTCTCAGTATGCATCACATCAACAACATGTCGGGATTTATGAGTGGGCCAATAGGGCATATCCCAAAAAATAGACCTTTTATACCAAGCCTCTCCTAGAATCCTGAACATCTTCATCATCTACACTATCATCCAAATTCACATCGGATGTGCTTCTTTTTGCTACCGGTTGGGATTTTACCCGGCTTATACTTGATATGACTCACCCTGCTTTGCATAACTTTTTCTCCACTTAACCTTAGTGGAGCAATGTTCAACTCTTCGCTTAAGTCCCAAGTATTTGCCCCGACCAAAGCGGGTGACCAATGAAAGAAAGTGGCGATAGTTTGTGTAAACAATCTTCTTTGCATGCTCAAGATATATCGATTGAGTGTTATCACGAACAAATCGGACATGCTTTGTAACCATGTGTTATACAGCCCGCTAAGTTTCCAAAAGCGGGAAAATCATGAATACCCCACATTAGCATAGCTCTCAAGGTAAAATGCTGTTTTTTTATGCATGTCATAAGCCAAAGACCTTCCTTCCACAACCTGTTCCAACTCCTCATACAATGGTGAAGAAAAACGTCGATATCTTGACCCGGTGCCTTCCGCCTTCAGTATCGACAAACACATCATTTGGAACTCGGTTTCATACATAAAGAAGGGGGAGATTATAAGGTACCAAGTAAACAATTTGCCAACAATCAGTAGCTAGTGGATTGTATTCCACGGGGATTGAAACCATTAGTTGCAATTCCAAGCCAAACATTACGCCTTTCCTGAGCAAAATCAGGCCAACTTTTTTTACATGTTTTCCACTGGATTGAGTCGATGGGATGTCGCATATGATCCCAAAGGAGATAATATGCCACTTTATCCCAAATGCGTGTTTTTATGCATTTCAGGCTTCAAAGTCCATTATGTAAAGAAATGTGCCACTTTAGCGAGATAAAGGAGCAAAGGTCGGTTGCTAAGAAGTTCCGTGATTAAAGGCCAAGATTCAAGAAGACAAAGCCTTTGTAAAGCCCGGTCAAAAGCTGAAAAGTCGACGTGGGCAGAAACAGTACACAAAGTCAGCAGAACTTCCGAAGGCCATATCTTTGTACTCAGACCTCGGAATTGGTCCTACCTTATATCAAAACGACCGGCTCGGAAAGATATTTCCAATGGTCTAAGCCTTGACCCAATCAGAGGAGAAGAAGTGGACAAAAGTCTATTGAAGCCAAATCTAAGAAGAGCCCTTTTGGTTGAAAGAATTGGGTTTTGGGCTCGATTTTCCGGCCCAAAACATGGCTCCAAGCCCATGCACGATTTTTGGATCTGGAAGTATAAAAACAAAAGCTTGACTCTTTGTTAATAGCAGTTAGGTTAGGAAGCTAATGTTAATAGAGTTTAGGGTTAGAAAAAGATAGATCTAGATTTAGTTTTTAGATCTAGATCTAGTTTTTTACATTCATTCAATTAGTTAGTTTAGAATCATATTTTAGTTTTTAGAATAAAGTATTAGTTCTTCATTTCAATTTAGATTATTGCTTAAATTCTTATTTAGATTTAGTTGTCTTAAATTCATAATTAGTTATTCACAATCTTAGTTCTAAATTAGTTTTAATTTCAGTTTAATTTAATTATGTCTTATTGTTATTATTGTTCTTGTGTTTGGGAATGGTAGTATAGAAATTTCACATCAAATCATTACTCTCACCATTGTTCATTTTGGGTTTGATTAGTTGAATTCGATTTAAGTCTAAGAGTTAAGAGTGGACGAATCCTTACTCATTATATTGCATTAATATGTTTTGAGAGTAAGAAGAATTGATTTAAACGTAAAACGTAACGGGATTAATTATTAATGTTGTTAACATTAGTATTTAGAATTCTACGCATTTTCACGGTTATCAAATGGCGCTCATTAATCTCGTTCTACTGACAAGAATTCAATTGCTTGAATCCAGGGGGCAATCCCCATCTCTACCCACCCACCCTTTTTAATTTTTCATTCTTATTTTTTGAATTTTTGGAATTGTTCACTGTTTTAGGCATAGGGGCTGCGGATTCACAGAGAAAAACACTGCGGTGAAGGTATTTCTAAATTTTCGAAAATTCTGAAAATTTTCAGACATAATATTTAATGTGTTATTGATTTACTGGAATATTTTCAGATTTTTCAAAGTTGTTTTACCTTGTGAAAAAAATACGATCTTTATAGTGCTACATTTCAGTTTTCACACTGTATGTTCTTGAAAAACAGACGAGTAAGGTTACTTAGGGAGTTCTAAAAATTCTATAATTTTTACAGGAGTATCTATCATAAGTCAGGAGTTTGTAGTAAAAATTTGATGAGTTTTTTATTTGTTTTGACCTCCTAAATAGTAGAGTGTTTCCAGTGTGTTTCTGCAGTATTGCAAACACTTAATATCTGGAACACCAGCCGATAAAGAGAGGTTGTATTACTCCAATTGCTCTAAAAGTTTTACAGGAACAAGTAGGATCTGTCAGGAGTCTCCAGTAAAAATTTGGCAATTTTTGGCTTTGTTTAGATGGGTTAACCATTCGGTTGTTTGTATTGTGTCCGAAAACTGTTTCGAAAACTTGGCAGGGCAGTAGAGGGACTTTCGTAGCTCCGATTGATCTAAAATTTTACAGGCTACTTGATAGAGGTCTTAGAAAACTACTGTAAAAATTTCAAATTTTTTCGAGTACGATAAAAGGCCTAAAACTCGAAAACCCTGAGGCGCGACCCGCGCCCAAACTGAGCGCGACCCGCGCTAAAACACTGGACATTCGAAAACCTTGAGCCGCCATACCGAAGCGACCAAAAAAAAACACTGGACATTCAAAATAATGGAACTCGAATTTGCACGACGCTCAAAATACTGGAACTGAATTTGCGCCCAGCCTGCTCGGCTGAAGCGCGCTTGCTTTCCACAGTTTTTTGCCGGATTTTCAAATTTTTCAAATTTTCAATTTTTTTTTTCGTTCTCTAACTTGTTATATATACCAACACGCGTGAACAAGACGCTATTTATAAGTGAAGCAAGGACGCAATCAGGTATTCCTTTCTTCCACACCTCGCATCTCCAGTTAAAGGTTTCTACTAGTATATTAGAATTGTTTGGAGTGTTGCATGTTTAGTTAAGTTCGACTTAGTCTTGCATGAGATTAAGGTCTGGTCGAAGAAAAACAACTAACGTAATTACACGACAACGTCGACAAACACGTCTATCTAGTATACCACCCATTACACCTCTAGCTACTATTCCACACACACCACCTGATATAATGGCTGAAGAAATAGAGACTCCTCTCTCTGACTTCTACAAAGCCTTGAGCGATAGCCCCAAATCTTGCATCGTTCTAGCAGACCCAGTGGGGGATTTCCGAATCCCCCCAAATATTTTTAATTTGTTACCCGTTTTTCATGGTTCTTATCAGCACATGCGTAGGATTGAACAAGTCCTAACAACATTCCACTATCCTACGGTTGGTGCGGAACAAATTAAACTGAGGGTATTCCCTTTCACCTTAGCCGATAAGGCGGTGTCTTGGTTAACTGCCCAAACGCCAAACTCTGTGGACTCATGGGCTCAACTTGTTCAATTGTTCATGGAACAATTTTACCCACCACTAAAGACAGATGAAATGCTTCAAAAGATTCATTTCTTCCGCCCGGAATCCTCATGAATCCTTTTCGTAGGCACGGAATCGTTTCAATCGATCTTCTCATTGAATGCCCGCATCATAATCTTCGCGAAAGACACGCTTGTTCGTGCCTTCTTCAAGGGGCTTTTATATCATCATAAAGAGGTTCTAGATATCATGGTAGGGGTAGTTTTCTTAGTAAAGGAGCCTTGGAGGCTTATAAATTCTTAGAAGATCAATCTAAGAAGAACAACAATTGGGGAGGTAACGATTCCTCCCACTCCTCTCTCCTTCTTCTCTTGAGGTTAAATATGATCCCGAGTTTAAAACTCTTATCGATGTCCTCACTAAAAAGGTAGATGCCATCTCTATTCAACAACAACCCACTCCAGTCATGAACATTAACTCTACTCGTTGTAATGTCTGTTATAATCTTGAGCATTCCGATTTCTATTGTCCTCTTGTCTATGCACAAACACCACCATAACCATCACACTTCAACCAGTTAACTCAACATCAAGAACAAGGGAACTTAGGTGACCAGAATAGAGGTTTAGTACCCATTACCCAGAACTATCAACATCAAGACATGAACGCCAACAAGCTTTAATTCCAATACAACCATCTACGAGACAAAGTAGTAGTGACCTTGTTGGAGAAACAAAATCAAATTATGCAACAAAACTCCAACTTGATGAAAGATCGGCATGATCAAAACTCTAATATGATGAAACAAACGATGCAAATGATGCGAGTCTTTGTGCCAAAAGGTTATTGACATGTCTTCTCTAACCAAAATAATAACCAAACCTGCGTGTTTCCAAATCAAGCGATTACCTAATCCTAAGTCAACAAACACCCCTTTGAAATAAAATAAAGATTTCTTTAATGGTAATATAAACCAAGGGGACCTACAGGCGGTCACTACCCTTCGCTCGGTATGCAGTAGTTGATAACCAAGTGACTATGCCTAAAGATTACCCGCAAAACTAAAATTGATACCATACCAAATACTATAATAGAAACTCAAAGACTGTACAACCGAAGTACCGGTTAAACCACAACCAAAAGGGCAAACATTACAAGACCCAATAATCGAAAGTGAAGACCCTACACCTGTAGAGGTTCCAATATGGATACCTAGATGGAAAACGGATAGAGATAAAGCAAAGACTAATAATACTTTTATCCCTTCCATTTAAAAATAGCGATAAAGAACCATATCCCCAAAGACTAGTTGTGTTTAAAAAGGACGAGAATTTTGATGAGATTAGGGAAGTGTATAAAAATTTGACTATAAACCTACCTTTTCTAGAAGCTATAAAAAGTCTACGGACACGCTAAGTTTCTAAAAAGAGTTGTGCACCAAGAAGAGGAAAACCAACATACCCCATTTAAGCATTCTTAACCCGAACAATATCCCTCTTTATCCGAACATAACGGAATTGTTAAGTATAAGGACCACAGTCGATCCTATCAGACAATGCACCTTAGGTGATACCTTCATAACAACTACTTTATTAGACACGGGGCGAAGGGAGTGTTAACTTACTCCCTTTTTATTTATATAAACAACTAGGTCTAACAAAACTTCAACCAACCAAAATGACTTTGCGGTTAGCCGATCGTTCTATTAAGTATCCCAAGGGTGTAGTTGAAAATATTCTCGTTAAAGTTCAGAATTTTTACTATCCGGCCCGACTTTGTTATTCTTGACACGAAGTTGCTCATGATTCCATTCCCATCATCTTAGAAGCCCTTTCTTGGCAACCGCCAATGCCCAAATCAATTGTCGGGATGGCTCAATGACTCTTTCTTTTGGAAATCTTTACGTAGAAGTTAACATGTTTAGACAAAAGCAGGGGACAACTAGGTTTGCCTAGAAGGGGAAGTGAAGTCCATTGAGAGTTTTGTACCTCACATTAGTGCGGTGACACTTTAGTCCCCACACTAGTAGATACCCCTCTTATGGAAGAAGACAAGGATCACAATTTCTACTCCCTAGGCGTAGATAACATCAAGGAGGATTTCCTTCGACTCTTTTGCAACCCTTCTTCTTTACCACCAAGAGTTCTCTCCTATTGACATCCATTCATCTCTTGACGCCATGGCGGAAGAAGAATTTTTCACCTCTATCCCAAAGTGATTCTTCTTACCCACCTATTATGGAATGTCTTGCATATCTCAAGGCCTCTCATGATATAGACCTAAGAACACTAGTTGAACACCATTCACCCATCTCATATCCTCATGTCACTCATTCACCTTCTATCACGAATGTTCCTCGCCTCTACCTTTTCAAAGAACCATTGAGTTTGTACTTGACCTTGGCGTTTCTCCTATGCTTCATAACTATCTAAAACCAACTGGTGAAGAAGTAACACCCAAGGACAAGCCACCGACATATTTTCATTTTTTCCATTTTTCCTCTCAAAATTATCCACATCCTAATTATCTTCCAAACCATCAATTTTCTCACGTTCATTTACTTGGCATCCCCTTCGTAAGAGGACAAAGAAGAAAGTGTATGCTCAATTAGGTTTTAGATCTATAAGGCTTTGCTCTCATTCCACTAAGCTACGTCATAGGAAATCTTGATGCTTAATTACGTTTTGATGGTGCATTCCATGTTAATTATTTGTGGAAAGACCCACAACTTTTTTAATTGTTGATATATGGTAAACTGTATTTTAATACATATATATTAGTAAGTCTAGGGAATCTGACTTTAAAAGACCCAAGTTTTCGTACAATACCAACTTTCTGGAGTATAGGCCAAACAAAATTTTCAAACTTAAAAAGAGTTTTCCAATTTTGTTTGGGGGTGGCGTATTTTGGTATTCATTTTAAATCATGTTGCCACCCTAAGCCTGTCATGTTTACTTCAATAGAGTTTGTGTTAGTTAGTACATACCAGTTTAATTGTGTTTCATATTATCATATCATCTTTACAATATTTCTTTACATGTGTCTTGCCAATTTTTGCCACACGTTTCTATGGTAAATTCTTTCCTTATCTCTTTACACTTTGAGGACAAAGCGTTGATTGTTTGGGGTGGGATAGAAACATTTGCAAAAATTAGACACTTTTAGAATGTAAATTACGACTTTTTATTTATAAAATGTTAAAAATTATAAAAATTAGTTAGTTACATAATTTAATTGTGCTATTGAATTGTTTCATGAACCCCTTCTCCCAAATTGTTTGGGGGTGGTATAAAACACGATGTAAATGTTAAGCACATATTAGGTTGTATATTACGTATTATTTGTCTTAAAAATAATAAAAATAAAAATAAAAATAAAAAGTTTATGCTATACACTTAGGAATATTGATATTGTTTCTTTCTCTATGCTCTTAATAATCTAGAAGTCTCACGTAGCTTTTACATTAGAATAGTTTTTAGAAACTTAGGTTAATATGTAGGTAATAATCTTTAGATGAGTATCTATGATTGTTTGGCAGTAAGTTTTTGAAATCTAGGCTAGAGTACTTATTCTACAAATCTTGTGAGAATATAGCCTAAAGCCTTATATGAGTGAAACATTTGAGAAATGACACAAGGGATAAGTATATTCCGAATAGAGAAATCACACGTCCACTTGCTTGACCACTATACCATGTCCTAAGAGAGAATTTAGGCCCTTTTTAGATCGATATAGCTAGAAATTCCAACCTAAGTATATTTTCCGCTAGTCGCTCCACTGAGCCTTTCATTAGTCCTTTTATAAACCACAAATCTTTTACCCTGTTACAAAACAAAACAAAATAAAAAAATTCAACCTACCCAATTTAGATAAGTCTGAGAATAGAATAAGGAAGAAAGAAGAAGATATAAACATGTGTAAACAAAAGTTAGTTAATTGCTTCAGAAAATAAAGAAAAGAAGTTTCCATCCAAAGAAAAGAAAAATAAAAATAGAAATAAAATAAAAACTCCAAAAAAAAAAAAATAAAAGGAGTCAAAAGCCAAAGAAAAATAAAAAAAAAATATGGCTAAGGATGGAAACAAAGTGTAGAAGCAAAAGTAAATAACAAGGTTTTCTCTAGTTACATAATATGAAGACTCTATTATCTCAGACTTGTCCCTTTTGAATATCCATTTCCTTCATTCTTAAACCATCTCCTAATCCCCGCAACACCTAATAAAGACCTCTAGCTCAATTAGGAATAGGTTAGTGGGATAGTAAGTAGTAGATGTGTTTGATCAACTTCGAACTTTCCTTGTGTGTCATTGAGATTGTAAGGTAAAGTATGCCCACTGCACACTGGAGTAGCAAAACTTGAGTGGAAAAATCAGAGTGATTTTTGTCTTGACTTTTATTTGAGAACCTACTTAAGGACGCTATTCCAAAGTTTCAGAAACGGACTTGTTACTGCATTTCATAGCATTACTCATTATATATATGTTTATTCGTAGATGATTGATTATTATGCATATATTAGCTTAGGTTTTCGACATGATTATTCCGTATTCATTGCTAGTGAGATGTATAGATAATTGAGACATAAATAAAAGAAACAATAGTTTTATTTCTTAGTCGTTGTAGTATAGATGAAGTTTGTGAGTACCTTCACTAGAAAACTCTCACGAGGCTATAACTTCGTCCACTAGGGAATTCCTAGTGGTTTAAGGCCTTGTTGCATATATGGTCAATGCAATCATTTCAAACGAGAGTAGATAGAACTCCATTTTTAGTCACTTATTCTAATTTCTCATCTTTACTTGAAGACAAGCAAAATGCTGTTTGGGGGTGGTTTGATAAGAGCCCAAAACTGTAGTTTTAACCCCTTAACCATCATACTTTTAGACCAATTATGTGAGTAATAATTAAGAGTTAATACTGATTACGTGTTTTTATGCATTTCAGGCTTCAAAGTCCATTATGTAAAGAAATGTGCCACTTTAGCGAGATAAAAGAGCAAATGTCGGTTGCTAAGAAGTTCCGTGATTAAAGGCCAAGATTCAAGAAGACAAAGCCTTTGTAAAGCCCGGTCAAAAGCTGAAAAGTCGACGTGGGCAGAAACAGCACACAAAGTCAGCAGAACTTCCGAAGGCCATATCTTTGTACTCAGACCTCGGAATTGGGACTACCTTATGTCAAAACGACCGGCTCGGAAAGAGCTTTCCAATGGTCTAAGCCTTGACCCAATCAGAGGAGGAGAAGTGGACGAAAAGTCTATTGAAGCCAAATCTAGCTGAAGAGCCCTTTTCGGACTGAAAGAATTGGGTTTTGGGCTCGATTTTCCGGCCCAAAATATGGCTCCAAGCCCATGCACGATTTTTGGATCTGGAAGTATAAAAACAAAAGCTTGACTCTTTGTTAATAGCAGTTAGGTTAGGAAGCTAATGTTAATAGAGTTTAGGGTTAGAAAAAGATAGATCTAGATTAGTTTTTAGATCTAGATCTAGTTTTTTTACATTCATTCAATTAGTTAGTTTAGAATCATATTTTAGTTTTTAGAATAAAGTATTAGTTCTTCATTTCAATTTAGATTATTGCTTAAATTCTTATTTAGATTTAGTTGTCTTAAATTCATAATTAGTTATTCACAATCTTAGTTCTAAATTAGTTTTAATTTCAGTTTAATTTAATTATGTCTTATTGTTATTATTGTTCTTGTGTTGGGAATGGTAGTATAGAAATTTCACATCAAATCATTACTCTCACCATTGTTCCTTTTGGGTTTGATTAGTTGAATTCGATTTAAGTCTAGAGAGTTAAGAGTGGACGAATCCTTACTCATTATATTGCATGAATATGTTTTGAGAGTAAGAAGAATTGATTTAAACGTAAGAACGGTAGGATTACGTATTAGTGTTGTTAACATTAGTATTTAGAATTCTACGCATTTTTACGGTTATCACGTATATATCTAAGTCTTACAAGAATTTCCCTCTTGTTACATGACAATATTTATATGTTTTACACACTACTCACGTCAATCTCAATTAGATAATGACAAACAAATTTATACAAGCTTCCATAGCATTTTAGCATTTGATTTGTCCATACAATTTACAACATAAAACGTAGCACAATTAAACAGTCAAAAGTCCCCAATCAAAGCCCAAAACCAAAATCCAAAAGTCTAAACACTTAAAGACCTCATTGGACCCATTTTTAAGTCATATGGACCGGTCCAAACAAAAATAGAACTGGCCTAAACAAAAGAAATGAAACTAACCCAAAAACTTAAACTGAATTGGCCCAAAACTAAATAATATAATCTGGCCCAACAACTAACTCATGTTTAGGCCCAAAACAATAGGAATGAATCCGACCCAACAACTAATGTAGAAATCGGCCCAAAACAAAAATAGATTTTTGGCCCAAAGCCCAACCGACCAACAAGTCGTCTTCTCCAGCTTCTTCTCCACCACCAGCCCAAAAATTTTCCAGCCACCAATTCTCCTCCTCCCCCCTTTTCAACCCAGCGGTTAGACTCCTAATGAAAACCCCTAAGACTTTAATACATGTAAAACTTGATTTCCTCTCCCCCTTACCAGCGCGAATTCTGGCCAAATCGCGCCGCCATTAACACCTCATTCAAGCTCCCAACAGCCCTCATACACCCCACTATCACCAATCAAAATCCAACTAAAACCACAACCTAAACCCACCAAAACAACAACATAATAAAAGTTTCCATAAATCCAGTACGATTCCTGAGGCGCCTCCATTAACGACCTCTTCAAAGTTCAACAGCACCACCCAATTTCAATCCCGACATCCCCCACTACCACCAATCAGTAATTCAATCAACACAACAAGAGTATAATATACAAACAGTTTCAAATAATATACTAACAGTTCCAAATTGTATACAGGACAACTATTTGTTTTGGCTCACGCCACCATTAACGGCCTCCAAGCTTCGACAGTTCAAATCTCAATTTAAGAGTTTCAATACTACTATACTTTAACAAGTTTTAACAACGACGACTCGGATGAATAATAATGACAGAAGAATGAGTAGAAAACATGAGCGGAAACCTTGAACAGTAAAGTTAAATGTGAAATAGAAAACTAATCTACTCACATTAAGTAAAAGCTCCACGAATCTCTCCTAGTCCAATCGTCACGCTCCAACCCTCTAGCAATCGAGTTTTCTTATCTCCGCCTCCATTTTATTTTATTTTTTATCTAAAAGCCATATTCTTTGGAAAAATATGAATATATATCTGGGTTTGAAACCTAAGCCCAACACAAACTTGGGCCCATAAATCAGGCCCACATATCCCAAATCTAATCCACCAAATTTTTAATAAATAAATAAATAAATACGTATTTTAAATATGGGCATTACACCTTCTCCACAATGATAACTATAGTATTTTAAATACGTATTTGAAGATCTCTCCTCTAAGAATTGATCTATACTCTACCACTATGGAAAACCCACTAGCTTCGGTCAATGATTTCCCCCCCTTACCGACAACATCTCTAACCTGCTTGCTTGTAATGTTACTCCTCAAAATGCTAACGTGGCCTCTCCTTCCTTTCAAGTTAGTACTACTAACTTTCTAATTCTTCATGGAGCTCTCTCTTTAAAGCGAGTTGCTCGACAACTCTGCTGCACTAAAGAAGGTGAATGTCAACATAGTTGATGATTTGTTGCAAACAATCCCATCCGAGCTTATCAACAAGGGTATAAATGAGTGGAGCAACTACGTGGTGGGGTTCTTCTTCTTCGAAGGAGGTCAGCCTTTTACCCACTAGTCTTGAGATTTCGTGCAAAAAACTGGAAACTCAAAGGTGGGTACTCCATCTCTAATGACAAAGATTTATTTTACTTCAAGTTTAGTTTAGTGGAAGACATGAGGCAAAATCTTAGAAGCTCACCAATCTATATCATCGGGAAGCTTTTTGTCATTCGGCAGCTGACACCGGAGGTGGAAGCTCGAAATCTTCTATCAAAACACCGCCAGTTTGGGTAAAACCGATAAACCTACCCAAACAACTATGGACAAATGATGGACTCGACTATGTAGCAATTCTAATAGGAAATCACACCAATGAATTGAAAAACATTATTTGTCCCCGAATCTTCGATTTCAGGTGTGACGACTCTCCACTTCCAAAACCATAAACAGTTTTTAAAATATGCGGATAATTAAAACCAATAAAAATTTTAACTTAAACAACAATTCTTCATTACCAAAACAATTTACAAATGAAAATGCAAATAACCTTATCTCAACCGAAAATCTATATCACCTCAAGGGAAAACAAAACTTATCCTCGAGATGCAATGCTAACTTAAACCACAAGCAAATACGACCAATCTTCTTCATCACTAAACTCACAAGACTTATCAACTATGTTCATTTAATGAACACACCCGATAAGCAAACATGCAATCGGTCAAACATTATAAACAATGCCAGTGTGAGTAGCCCTAAAATACAAATATACTTATACATATATATACCCAATCCACCGTGCGCTTAGTTCCTCCACCGAGGGAACTTTCAACGACAAATACAACATCCTTAATAATAATAATTAAGGCGGTAGTTCCTCCAATTAAGGCCTTTTAACTTCCCACTAACCACACAATAAACATATGCATCATAAATAAGGCATGTAGTTCCTCCATCGAGGCTTTAGGTTCTAACTAAACAAATAACCAAACAAACGTATTATACACGCCTCGTTTCTGCTTTCAATCACAGAGTGGGTCGCCTTAAAGTAATTAATTTGACCCACCCTTCCAAAAACTATATATAATCATCTATCCACGGATACATCATTAACAAAAAATATTACCATAATTATATTAATTAAGGTTTTCTTTGCGTCCCTAAAAGCACGTCGTATCTATGTCTTACCTAGTTTCCCTGGCTACCACAATCGCTACCCAAACATGTACATCCACATGCCTCCCCTTACATAATGAACCACTCCGGGCGTAACCACCCGCGAACGCGCGCACCGTAAATCCTCACACCTTTAAGCAATTATGTAAGTAATGCCACTATTCGGCATAAAATATTAGCATCATCATTCTATTTTGCGAACGGAATAATCAAATAACTATTAATTACGCCAGAGGGCCATTCAAAATTTAATCAAACGCCGGAAGAAGGGCAAATTCGTCGCCCGAAATGCCGGAAGGGCCAATCACATGAGTTGTGGTAGTCAAGTTCTAGGATTTTTGGATTCGTAATTTATTCAAAGGTCATACATTAATGACTCATAAACATATTCCACTATATCGCGCGGGGTCAATTACCTTTTATTGCACTAAGCCATAATATATAGAAAATATCTCGAGTTATATCTCATAACCGCTTTTTTCTTTCACGCCAATATATTATTGACTACACCACACTCCCGGTGGCAAATATTCACCAATACTATATTAGCATCTCACATATAAAAATAATGGAGTGTATATACATTTCTCCAAGATATTGCATTAATATAAATATCCCAAAGATATTATATCATGTCACAATGCTTCAACGTATCACATACATTTTATTATAACGTATTCGAATATAATATCTCCTAACATCTCAATATCGCCACGCGTCAAAAAATACACAACATCAACTCAAATCTTTCTTAGATAATGACCACCAAATTATACAAGCTTCCACATTTATTTTATTACTATATGTAATCCATATAATATAAACATAAAACGATTAAATTAAAAAATCCAGCGTCCACAATCAAAGCCCAATATATATATGATTTACACACTACTCACGCCAAATCTAAATTAGATAATGACCAACTAAGTTATACTGATATCGATAATATTTTATTACTATATTAGTCCATATAAACAAAAGTGTGAAAAACGAAAAAGTCAACATTCCAATACCAAAGTCAACAAAAAAGGTCAACGGTTAAAGTCAAGGTCAACATGGCATGGTCAAAGTCAACATGTCATGGTCAAAGTCAAACTCAACCTATCCCGGTCAAAGTCAACGGTCATGGTCAAAGTCAACATGTCCTAGTCAAAGTCAACGGTCATGGTCAAAGTCAACATGTCCTAGTCAAAGTCAACGTCATGGTCAAAGTCAACATGTCCTAGTCAAAGTCAACGGTCATGGTCAAAGGTCAAAGTCAACCGTCAAAGTCAACGGTCCGATGGTCAAAGTCAAACTCATTATCGCCCAAGTCAAACTGTCGCTTCCGTGTTCGACAAGTTCGAGGGTCATAGCCATGGTTCATGGCTAAGGTCAAAGTCAAACCAAAAGTCAAACTGGGGTTCGAAAGTTCGGGGTTAGTCATAGCCATGGTTCATGGCTAAGGTCAAAGGACTGGGCTCATGACCCAGGTCATGGTTCGGACTTGAGCCCAACCTTAGAACCCGAAAGTCTAAAACCAACTTATTAATTCTACCCGAATCCCGAATGGGATCTATATTAAATTATATGGATCGCCCAAGCAATATTAGAAATTTACCAAAATAAAAAAGTGGTTCGGTCAAAAATTGAACTGAAACCCAGCCCAATCAAAACAAAATAGAACCGGTCAAAAAAAAATACAAGTGGGTTCAAATTTGGAAATAAAACAAAGAGAATCGTCCCCAAAACTTAACTTAAAGCGGGCCCAATCTAAACCAAAACCGGTCCACAACTTAATCCAAACCGCCCAAATGAACTAGTTAGCTTTTTCGCCCAAATAACTTAATGAAATCGGGCCCAAACAAAAATATTAGAAACTTAGTTTTGGCCCATAGAACTAAACTAACAAAGGCCCAACAAAAGGCCCAACTAAGATGAACAAGTGTCATCTTCTTCCTCCAAAGAACTCCACCACCAAAACCGACCACCACAATGGGCCACCACTCCTCACTTCATCAAATCGGTTATGCCACAAATCGAAAACCCACCAACATTAACAAAGCCAAAAATCCCAACCTTTAACTCCACCATCTCCTCCAAATCTAGATCTAAAATAAATTTCGGCCACCATTGATGGAGCTTCGAGCTTCAATCGACGAACTTCATCATCACCCACCAATACCCACACAACCAATCATCCATCCACCACACTAATCAACCCATAAAACAGTTAACACATCAAAACATAACGGTTCAATAAAAAAAAACTCATGCGACGCCATTGATGCCGGATTCCAAAACTCAATGTTAAACACAAGCTTAAATCGATATCCCCACCTCCATCAATCAATCCCATAACAACATACCCAAGGGGTTTAACAAAGATTCAAGCCTTTAACAAAGATTCAAGCCATGGGCGACCAGTTTGGGCTCCGCGCTAATTTAGGGGCCAAATCAAACTTTGGCGGTTTCATCTCGCCCGAAGTTTCAATGAGTTTAATGGTTAAATTCAAATCCAAAATTCAATAAAGTTTAATAAAACGGATAGCACGAAGTCCAATACAACGGATAATGAACAGTATCAATACACATAAAACCATAAGTTCGGTGAAATAGCAAAATAGCTACTCACCCAGATGAATAAAATCCTAAATTTTCTGAGTCCGGTATCTCCCACTGAATCCGAAAAAGCTCTTCTCCATTTTCATTATTCTATTATTCTCTGAACCCTATTTTCTAGAAAAAAGTGTTTATATACTTGGGTCCGAAACCCAAGCCCAACGCAGACTCGGGCCCAAAACCAGACCCACATGTCCCGAGTCCAATCCGACGAATTTTTAAATAATTAATTAATTTAATTAATTAATAACTAGATAAAAACGTATTTAAAAAATACGGGCGTTACAGAAACCCTATGTGTATGGACCAGGCCACTAAGCTAAGGCAAAGGCTTAACTTTGCAAAGTTTTGTGTTGAGGTTCCAGTTGATCATGAGTACAAGAAATCAGTTAGGATCAAGATGAATGAAAAGGAGATGGACATAAACCTTGAATATCCATGGATTCCCGTTGCACCGCTTAACTTGCAAAAGTTTGGGCACAAAGCGGTCAGTTGTACATCAAACACTAAAACCGTATGGGGTAGTAAAAGAGACCAGTGACAAACGAAAGAGCAAACAGTGAATGTACCAACCGGCGAAGTCAAGTCATTAATGTAGTGGAAAATAACACTACATCGGGACTCGATGTAATTTCTATATCTCTAGCTACTGAGCAACCTAGTAAGCCAATTGTGCGCGGAATGTAAATCCCTTCCAATTGATTGAGCAAGAAGAATAGGAGGAATTAAGTACACCTGTACAAATCAACTGTCAACATCAACATCACAGTGATGTAAGAGGTGGCACTTCTGCAAGAGGAAGTTTTAGAGGTGGCTCTGCTACTAAAGGTGGAACATCATCTAGAGGTGGCCTAACTGTTAGTATGGGTGCTTCTAACAGAGGAGACTCAACTGGTAGGGTAGTATCATATGAGAAAGACCCTATAAATGTCTTGGCAGTTGGGACTCAAGAGATGAACACTTTGGAGTTAGCTAATGCGAGCGAAGGAGAATTAGAAGATGACCTCCTTGAATCCGAACACGAATTATTTGTAGATCATGTTCCTAAGAGTACATCAGGGTATACAACCCAGTCTAAGGATCAAAACAAATGGAGTGTTGCAAATCCAAAAAGAAGTAAAAGAATACAAAAGCGTTCTTCGGGAGAAGTAGAGCCCACTCTTGCAATGATGAAAAAGATAAAGTCAATAGTTAAAAAACAAAAAGATGAGGAATCTTGAGGACTACACCAGAGAATTTTGGGATGACACTCTAGGACTCACTTATGTGTGTTGTGCTTGCGAGGGTTTCTTATGTGACTATGAGAAAGCGCAGACTCATCTTAGGAAGGATCATCCAAAGATAGTGAAGCAATTAATGGCCAAAAAGTAAGAGAATGAGATAGCATTGTTTGCTATCACTTCATTCTTGATCGAGGACCCATTGTGATATGTCTAGCTAGTGAGTAATCTCATCTTTGTCAAGTTTGTTGCGTGTTGCATTTTGATTTTGTAAGGCTTTGTGTGCTTCCCTAATGATCTAACTCTTAGGGAGGCTTTGTAAGGTTCAATGTCCAATAAACACAGGTGGGGGTCTGCCTTAACCCCATAACCATTTCAAAAAAAAAACTATAGTCCTTCCACTGAGGAGGAAATCCAATCAGGAAATGATCATAGAGCTTGTCAAAATTATATGAACATTAATTAATACCATGTTTAAACATGGTTAAAAAATAGTAAAATAATCTAAAGAGTAACATTGTTTGAGTAAATACCTCAAAAGAAACTCCATTTTCCTCGATACGTGGCCTATTAATAAGGTATTGCCGTCGCTGAATCTTGAAGGCCAACAAGACTCCTGAATCTTAAAGTTGTTGAAGTTGCAGCCATTCGCCCATACTCATCAGGAGATTGGGGATCACAGATGTGGAACTAAGAGGAGACAACATCAGAGCAGTTGTGAATGCCTTAGCCGAACCAGAGTACCAGACTTAGACTATAGCTGGAACCTGTCAAGTCTCAAAACAGGCGGGTACCAAAAAGAGGTGGTCGTTATTTTTATTTCTTTATTTTATTTTGTGTCCC
The DNA here is from genome assembly GCF_015680905.1 of Coptis chinensis. NCBI lineage: Eukaryota > Viridiplantae > Streptophyta > Magnoliopsida > Ranunculales > Ranunculaceae > Coptis > Coptis chinensis. The sequence continues at coordinate 75,300,701 of NC_141463.1, read as the reverse complement.
TATTAGAAATATCCCAAATTAATTTGAGAGATATTATTGGATTTAGGCAGTTATTGGGGTATGACAAAAATTTATGTTAGTTATGGAGGGTATTAGGGGTGGGCAATGGGCCGGGTCGGGCTAGCCAGGCCCTAAACATTTAAAGCTTTTCCGTTATTAGGGCCGGGCCAGCCCGGCCCTAAAGTTTCCATAGGAACGGGTCATAAGTCTAAATTTCAAGCCCTGACCCTACCCTAAACCCTCTTTAACAGTTTCGGGCCGGGCCTATATATTTTCTTCTTTTTACTGCATCAGTTTTAAAACTCATTTATATTACAAAAAAAAATTCAAAGATTTGCAAACTCAAAGTCCCACCACTTTGAAATTTGAATAACAACCAATCTAGTAATAATTCTTGATAAGTCCAACAATTTAAAATACATATCCACAATTTAATAAACTGAAGTACATAGAGACTCATATTTATATTTCAAAATTACAGTTAAAATGCACAAGACATATTTTGGAATGAGCTTTCACTGACATAAATCTATTATCTCTTGTACTCAAATCTCACCAAAATTACATTTAACATTGAAGAACACAAAGACAAATAAGAGTATGGAATGAGTTTTTACTGACGCCAACCTATTTTTCATTAGGCTAGTGCCCAGTGCTCATTATTGTTCTTGGCGACTAAGTTAGACGGGGAGTTGTGAGGTGTACGTGAGTTGTGAGATAGAAACAATTAGGTTTACAAGTTTTTATGATATAAGACAAGTTATTAGAAATTACCCATACGGTAAGTGATAAATTACAAAGGACAGGTGTTATTTTAATTAAAAATATGTAACAAGGAGTTGGATAGTTTTAATTGTGTATTTTATAGTGAAATTATAACTAGGGCTTGGTTAGGGTCGGGACACATGTTTGAAACCTTAGCCCTGACCTTGCCTTAGAAGGCATTAGGGCCGGGTCAGCCCTGCCCTAAACTCTGTGAGGGCTTTAGTTGTGAGGGCTTTATAGGGCTTAGGGTCGGGTCGGTTAGGGCCGGGTTAGGGTCGTTAGGGCCAAATTCCCACTCCTAGAGGGTATGGGAGTGTTTTGTTGGGTATGTCCAAGATCACCCTAAACTTAATACTTTGTTCTATATATTTAATGAATTTTAACTACTTAAAATTGTATTTTGAATTATTTTCAATTGCAATTCTAAATGAAAACTTCCAAACAGACCCTAGCTAAGATTGTTATCATAGATTGAAATTCAATAACAATGTCACTATCATGGTTAATGGCTGATCATGATGTTAATCATTTGGCAATGTATTTTTCCATTAGTAGTTGTGTGCTTCAAATTAGTTATATTTTCAATTATATGAGAAACTAGTAGAAATGGGAGATCAATGAAAAATTGGAAGCCAATTAAGATTTTATAAAGAGCTAGAAAGTTTTGTATAGATGAAGAGTTTTGTATAAGAATTAAGAAGATAAGAAAGAAAAAGGAGTTGTAAATAGTAATAATATTGGTGTTTTTACTCCTGCACGTATACTCACAAGATGACAATTAGAATCTTATCTTTACTCCTTAATTTGTTCACACAAAACTCGATCATCTTTATCTGCTAGAATTATGATGAAGATATATAACATATACTTAAGTAGGACACCACATACATAATATGAAATGAGTTAATACTCAATATATATGAAGAACAGTTTCTAAGAAGGAGACTACTCGCCTACTCCGAAGATTTTCTTATATGACAGCCTCAAACGTGATTGCACATTATTATCACACAATAATTAAAGGTCCCCAATTTGTTTTGGACAGACTTCCAAAAAAAAAATATTATTACAAGTGTGTTATTGGTTTCAAAAAATCTAAAAAAAAAAAAATTATTACAAGTATGTCATTGCTCCAAAAAAAAGTTGGATTCGAAAACTTAAAGCGACTTAACGGGCTATGTAGTTTGGGATTAAGTCTTAACGACTTACACCGTTTTGGACTTAGTCCAAACGATGATGTGCCACTTACCGGTCGAAGAGCCCAAAAACAGAATTTTATATTTTTGAAGTCCAAATCCCAACGACATAACCACACCGTTTGATCGAGTCCAAAACGATGTAAAATGTCGTTTGGAATTTTTCAAAATTCAAATCCCAAACGACATGGCCACATCGTTTTGGACTCAGTCCAAATGGTGTGGCCATACCGTTTGGACTTCAGTCCAAATGGTGTGACCATGTCGTTTGGGATTTGGATTTTGAAAAATATAAAGTTCTGTTTTTTGGGCTCTTGATCGATGTAGGCACATCGTTTGGACTAAGTCCCAAACGGTGTGGCCAAGTCATTTGGGACTTAGTCCAAACGACCTAGCCGGGTCGTTTAAGTTTGGGGTTTTCGAATCCAATTTTTTGTGACCAATGACATACTTGTAATAATTGATTTTTTTAGATTTTTTTAGAGTAATGGCACACTTGTAATAATCATTTTTTTTGGGAGTCTACCCAACACAAATTGAGGTCCGTCAGTAACAAATACCTAATTAAAATATTGCATAAGTTGGCATGCATTTCACATGTACTTTTATGATGTCAAACTCTCAGTATGGATAGGAGATTAGGAGCATTATTAAATAGCTAAGGTTGGTTTATGATGCGGGTTAGAAGGCCGACTTAATTCCAGCAAGTTTTGGGTTATGTAAGATGCAATGTTTATTCTAGGGAAGTTTCTAAATTCAAAAAGAAAATTCCAGGATTTAGCCAGTCTTTACTACTCCGTTAGAGAGCTTTTCATATGCATTATTATTACATTGCTATTGTTTTGGGTGCGACTACAACCCATGGCTCAGCACCCTAAAAACTTACGAAGTCTAACCTGATTGGCTAAAAAAAATGACGAGGCCAGAACTAAAAAATAAAAACAAATGCAAAAAAAGAAAAGAGAAATTGAGATAATCTTATACTGTCTCCTTATGATGATCTTTTCTTCAAAGGCCATTTCGCTTGAATAGTCTGAACTCAGTGGTTTGAACTCATCAACTGATTCAACACATTCTAATAATAAGCTTCAATTTCCCGGTTCGTTTCTAAAACCTGCTACTAAACTTCGTATATTAATGTTAGGGTTTAAGAACAAACCAAAATCTGAGAAAATAGAGCCAACCACCAAAAAATCGTCTCCTTTATTCACAGTGAAATTTAAAGTTGAAGAAGTCCCAATTGTTTCACTATTCACTAGAGACAACAGTTCAAGAAACTCCAATAACAAAATCAAGTCAGAAGAGGTTCATTCCTTAGAGAAGAAATTTGTTTCCAGAGATTCATTACGGAAGTATTTAAAAATTGTGAAGTAACTCAACTTTAGAGTTTCAGAAGATAAGCTAGGTTCTAGTCAATTAATGAGTAACTCTCTCTCTTTTTGGTTATCTCAATTTCTTTTATCTTTTCTCGCGTTTGTTTTTAATTTTTAGTTCTCGCCACGTTATTCTTTTTTAGCCAATTAGATTCGACTTCGTAAGTTTTTAGGGTGCTGGGCCATGTGTTGTAGTCGCGCCCTATTGTTTTCCTCGTCAAAAGCCAATGAGCTATTGCTGCGGGGCTGCCTCTACCAAAGTTTTAAATTTTAATTTTAGTTGTGCTTAAAAAAAAAAAAAAAAAAAAAAAAAAAGTGGGGATTTCGTGCATTGGTCATTTTTGACATAGTCCTCTTGAAATTTGAAACGAATTAGAAGAAATTTCTAACTGGACGGGAGAATTCAAATTTCACAATGGTTTTGCATGTAAGTACATTGTGAATCTTAAATTGACATGGAATTTGGTGTGTATTGACTGGAAATATGAATTTCGACCAAAATGGTGTAGTGATGAAAGTCTGTAAAATCACAAAACTTTTGTTGATAACTTTAATATAAAAATCATTACTGTGATAGTGAATAATATTGTGAAAGTACTGGAGTATTATATAGAAAATTAATAAAGTATGATACTCCTTAACTTAAAACATTTCCAATGCAAACAATTTTGAGGGGAAATAATAATTTGTCACCCTTGTTAAGCAAAAAACAATAGCCCAATGCAAGAGTGATAATGAGGGTTTCACTAAATAACAATGAGAGTAGCACTTGCTACAAATATTGTTACCGAGTTGTGAGTTTCGGATGGAACTTTTTATTCCATCTCGTGTGTTATTTTGAAAATTTTTGTGTTTTTTTTCCGGACAGAATGGTTTATTTTGTCCCGTGTGTTTTTTCGATTTTTATTTTAGTTCGGAAGGGATGTTTCAGTCCTACCATTTTTTCGTTTTTTACATTTAGACGGAATGAAACATTCCGTCTGAAATTTAAAGTCACATCTGTATTGGGCAACTCCTAATAGTTTTTCACCAACAAAGTAGTTATGAGGAGAAATAGTCCTATTTGGTGCTGTAGAGGTAGTAAGCTACTGATCAAAGCTGTTTGTATTGAGAATGCTCTTAGGACAACTTTGGAGCACTACTGGACTTGGACTCAAACTTATTGTGGAACTTCGCCAATCTTGAATGAACCGGTCCATCAGTACATACTCTTCACCTTTGAGGTATCCTTTCCCTAAATGCCTCAATTCAGACCTTGACAAAACAAAACACTGACAGATAAAAGAAAAGAAAATGGTTTTTATATAACAAAACAAAATAAATAAAAGAAAAGAAAATGGTTGCTACACTTTATGGGTTCTATACCAAACCACTACTATACATTTTCTCCATATTTATCTCCATTTGTCATCAGTCTTGTGTACTCTGTAAGTCTGTAGTGGTTATCCATTATTGAGAAATATTATCATAAAAAAAAATGCTATCAATTGACAAAGGTATTTGATATTTTAATGTCAGCAATTCCTAATAAGAGTAGTATAGGGCCTTGGGGTGTCAATAAAAAGAAAGAATAAATGAAAAATATATGGGGAAAATCTTCTGTGAAAATGTGAAACAAGCCCATGTATCTTTTGATCTAGTTAAATACTTAAACGTATGATTATACTCATTATAAAAGATGATCATTGAACAACTTTAATCACTTAACCTTTAGATATTCATGCACAAGCAGCGAGTCTCAGTGAAATTACTTCTAACCTTTAGATATTCATGCACAAAAAGTATTTTTCTTAAAAAACAGCGAGTCTCAGTGAAATTACGTTCTAGTACTCACTCAATTACTTGTTGACGATGAACTAGAATTTCTAATTTAAGACTTCAAGTCTTTATCAGAAAAATAAAATAAATAAGACTTCAAGTGAAGCATCGTCGTCATGATTACGCGACGAGGTAGTGAGACAATTGTGATATATTTCTTTTTAATAATCTCACTTTATTAATTTAAGCTAAGTAATCTATCACATTCACCGCCACCACCTTTATCGTCATCATCATCGATTGTCTTTAACTATTAAGTCAACTATTTCTTGGGCTTGTTATGATGTCAGAATTATACCACAAACTATATTTTATCATCATATACTTTATTAATAGTTATAATATAATCATATGTGAAAAAGTTAGTAGACTGTAGACCCGGAGGTAATAACAAATCACTCTTTTTGGTAATTGAGATTTTATTGCTTAATATACAGCAAATCAATCATCCCCACTAACCAAACCAAACCAAACCATACTAGTAACTTAACAAATCAGTCGCCCCAGCTCCTTTAATAACTCTCAATAGGAAATAAAATACTTTTATGTATTTGGAAATTTGTTTCTTTGGCAACAGAAAAGAAGTTAGCGCTTAAGAGCATTCCCCATATAAATCACTTTGAGAGGAAATAACAACTTACCCTTATGAGCCATTCTGTCTGACGTGTATTTTTTGATATTTTTTTTCATTTTTTACATTCAAACAGAATAAAAACATTCCGTTTGAATTTTAAATTCACATTTGCATTAGATAACTCCTAGTAGTTTCTCACCAAAAAACTTAGATAGAGGTAACAAGTTGTTGTTTGTATTGAAAATGCTCTAAGCATTTGGCTTTATTTCTTAAGTGTTAGGGCAGCTAGAGATATATATAGCTACACTGATACTCCTCCAAGTCACAACCGTTTAGTATTGGCAACGGTGTGGGATTTTAACTGAAAGGCTTTTGTAATTCTTTATCTCTTTTAATTCGAATTGAGAGTTACCAAAAAAAAATTCAAATTGAGAGTTGAGACCCATTTTATTTGCAAGCTGGTGGACTCTCAACCAAAAGATAAGTGTGACTCACATTTGATCACAGTTGAACACTTGATCTTGCCAAACTATTTTATTTTGATGACAAACATCCATACACTCAGTATCACATATTATCAAAGAAGCAAAAACCGTTTAGCCAATACGCTTTTGTCATTAGTACTACATTTTAGCAGGGAAACTTACCTTGCCGAACCAAAACGGTGAATAAAAAATTAAAACTTTAAGTAAGCTATTAGGCCATGCCAAAATTGAAGAAAATTGGGTTATAAGAAGATCCTAACACTAGTCGAAAATTTCCGGCAACTTCTGATAAGGACTGCATTTAGTAAATTATGTTATCATGTGGATATTCATAATTATTTATTCTTAAACGCGGTTACTAAACTAATTTTTAAAGTGATAATAAAACACTCACATCCAAACAAAAGTACTAAAAGTCTAACTTAATCACTAATTACGTAAGCAGTCTCTAAGGAATTTTATTTGCAATGAGGTGTTGAAATCGTGATGCCAAAAAGTCAAGCCGGAGCACTTAAAAGTTGAAGAAATTGATATAAAAGTTGAAAGGCTAGATTGAAATTCATTGAAATTGTGACATGAGGTTAGTAGAAATTTCATTTCATAAAATTGAGCAAGGTATGATGGAAATTTTTGTAAGAACTATCCTAGATAGTGGTTAATGTGTCCACTCACAATTGATTGTATATTTGTATTGTATGACTTAGCAATATTACGAAACAAAATTGCTATAAAGAATTTGCTCATGTAGATAAATTCGTACTCCCGCAATTTTCTATAGGTTTAAAGAAAGTCGAGTATACAGCAAAATTAAAGTCATTAGAAAAGGAAAAATTGAATAGAAAGCCCAAAGTCGTGAGAAGGACATGTAGATTATTGGGAAAAAAAAAAGTGAGAAGGGCATGTATATACTACATATAACTACTAAAATCTTATGTAATTTATCCATCATATCTAGGCTATTTTAAATCTTATGGGTTGAACCGTTGAACAGAATGTAATGTAACATTGTAACCCATGTCCGACCCATTGGATCATCACTCAAAGAGATGAGGTCAGTGTGAGTCACCAAGTATATTAAAATCAAATGTGATGTAGTCCACTGAGCTAATACATGAATCCAATTATTATATGTCTAATCGACTAATCCAATAGACGAATCCAATCTAATTGTTGTGCTAAACAGCCTCTATTGGCAGCTAATGCCTGGATATTCTGCCGGAATTTGGGGTTGCAAATCTGACTTTTAACTCTAATAGTCTAATGCAAGTTGAACCTTCATAGCAGCTGCTAAAATGCTTGGATTATTATCACTAAAAGATATGCAGATTTTGTGTTTCAGTTGGAACTTCGATTGCAATCATTTCACTTTCAAACTCTAATGCAAGTTGATTTCTAGATTATATCCAAACACTTTGAACGTGGGTTCATTAATGTCCCTACTTTTTAATAAGATGGTTAAACGTCTCTGAGGGAATGGATTAGTCTATTTCTTTTGTTCAAAGGCTTTGATATTCAGTATTCGGGTTGAGGGAGTCCAATATGATAAGTTTGACTTGTTTTTTTCAGCTCATATTGCACGACCGAGCTGTGAGTGGGTCAAAAACAAACCGAGTCCAACCTCGAGTACGTGGGTTGATTTACAGATTTACTACTGTGAGTCTGTAAGATGGTATTCCAGACCAGCTTCGGTCTATTCATTCTGTGCTCAATTTTGATTTTATAATATTTTTCTAAATGAGCTTAAAATTATTTTCAGGCTCTGCCCTATTAATTCGAGCCGAGGTTGAGCAATCCAGCCCGGATCTCAAGTAAACACACCATACTGAAAGGCAAATGTTGTCTGTCCAAATAAAGCTCAGAAATGACATTTTATCACCCATCCTCCTAATTTGATTGCAATGGGAAAGATAGATTTCCGAAATTCATAGAACACATTGTTGAAAATACTGCTGGATGATAATAGCTGCATCAAATATGAATGCAAGCTCTGGTCACAAAAAAAAAGGAGCGGTTCATCACTGAGAGAACTAAATTAAATTATATATATATATATTTATATGTTAGATTCTTAGTCAAAAATCACAATGGATTGGTAGGTTGGTCCAAGATGCCTGCTATATGGTGCAACTTAGAACTCAATTTGATGCACTGAAAGGAAAGAAAGTTACATGTGGGTGTTGCAGCGAAAAAAATACACAAAACCGGATTAGATCATATAAAGATAGCAATTTACAATAATACCCATATTATTTCTAGATACAATGTCTTGATCACCTATATAAACCCCACTCTCTCCCCTCCATTTCTTCATTCAGAGTTTCAGACCCATACTCAAAACTCAAAAACACCAACCAATTTTCTAAAAACTGCTACGGTGATACAACAACAATCACCATGGATGAAGGTGTTGCCACAACCTCAATCTCCTCCCTCCATCACGACATAATAAACACCCATCTCCTCACACGTCTCGATGGTCCAACACTAGCTTCAACAAGTTGCGCATCATCACAACTCCACACACTCTCCAACGACGAAAATCTCTGGACTAACATCTGTCTTTCCACGTGGCCTTCAACCGACGACCCACGTATCCGGCAATTCATTTCCAACTTCCCCAACGGGCCACGCTCATTTTTCTCGAAATCATTCCCACTCCTCATTTCCCACCCGGACCCACCATCACAAAATCTCAACCCTCCGTCACAAACCCAAGAACTAATCTCAGCCGTTGATATCCATTACCAGGGAAAATCAATTTTCTCAAAAGTCCAAGAAATAGAAACCCACTCCGGTTGGTTTCGCTGTTCTCCATTTCGCATCGATCTTTTAGACCCAAAAGATGTGGTCCCCACATCAATAGTTCAGAAGCGCGACACGCGTAGAGATTTATTTGAAGAATTGAGATTAAGTTGGATTATAATTAATCCGGTAGGAAAACAAGCAGCGAATTTTTCCTCATGGAGACCTGTTTCAGTACAGCGACACTGGTTAACTAACGAAGTACAAGTTCGTTTTGCGACAATCTTGGGCGTTGATCAAGTGACAGATGTACAGTGTGGGATTATAGTGACATTTGGAGGTGAGATGCAAGTGAGAGAAGTGAGTTTACAAGTTGAGAATATGGATGGGATTAATTTAAATGGGAAGGACAGTTTGGGTATTTTGGAAAAGGCAATACAAAGTGGAGAGAGAAAAAAAGGGAGGAGAGAGGAAGCAAGAGAGAGGTATGAGGAGTATGTTACAAGAATGAGAGAGAGGAAAGAGAAGAAATTGAGAATCGAAAGGAGATTAGATGCACTTTGTGTTGCTATTGGAGTTTCTATTTTAGCTTCTTTTTGGATGTTGGTTTTATTAAGATAGTTAATACGGTTACTGTTTGACAGTTAAATGTACTTGGAAAAGGATCAAAAAAGGTTGTTACTGTACTTCTGTGGGGGCTAATTTAGCCATTTTGGGACTTTTCTTTTATACCTAATCATAAGGTTCATGTTTTCATAATGAGCAATGGGAAAGCGTAGTTACTTGAACCAAGCCAATTTTTCATGTTGTTGGAAAAAATGGAATAGATTCATTCTCCATTTTCATAGCCCAATGCCGCAATCCCCATAGTTGCATATCAATTGTTTTTAGGACAAATCCACGTTGTAGATGTATGCATACCAGCCAAACTCGAAAAGGAAATGTTGTATTTTGTAAGACAAATAAAATTATAAAAATCGAAAGAGACATGTTGTATTTTTTGCAATAATTAAAGGCCTATAATAGAGAAATGTTGCGATCAACTAAGTTCACCATCTCTATAATGGTGAAGTGTTAATGGGGGAAAAAGATGTGTTACTTGATATTTCCAGCCGTACGCAGCTAGAGCTATTGGCGATCACAATTCACATCCACAATTAGCCAAAACTAGGGCTGTTAAAAAAAACGAGAAACCGAACTGAACCAAACCAAACTGGCTAAAATTAACGGCTTTTAATTTTTTCGGTTTTCAAAAAGCAAAACCGATTGGTTAGGTCTGGTTTTCGGTTTGAAAGTTCGGTTAATCGATATAAACCGAACTGAACCGGGTACTAGATATATATAGAAATTTTAGAGTTTTTTTTTTTTTTTTTTTTTTTTTAAATAGTTCATGTTAATGAACACTTGAATTCTTGTTTCTTGTGATTTGTGTTATAACTTGTCAAAATGTCTAAATTGACATCAATACTATTCAATATATTTATTAAAATTCAATTGGCTAGTGATCAATAGATCCATATAAGTTTCAATTTGAAGTTTGATAGAAAGTTCAAACCAAATCGAGTCATTTTATTTCAGTTTTTGTTCAAATTCGGTTCGATTTCGGTTTAGATTTTTAGAAAACTCAGTACATCAGTTCGGCCTGGGTTGACCGAGCCCAAACTTGAGTAAGATTTCTAGATTAAAGATTGTTTCCACGGGAAGATACAAGCAAAACTCAGTCAATTTCGCATTAATTGTAAGAGTGACTTTAAATTTGGATTTGTAACTTCCAAGGACAACGACTTAACTGTCAAAATTTTCTGCAGAGTATTTGTAATTTCATAATTGTCGTACAATTGAATCAATAGATACACTGATTATGAAGCCCATTTGAAGTTTGATATTTGAGCAGCGAATGCTCAGTTGCTCACATTTGTAACATTTGTAATCAAGCGGTTCAAGCCCGCCATATGAATCGTTTACATTTCACAAATGCTTGCTTGCAGATGCACCCGAAGTCTGAACAAGTATCCTACAGTTTGGATTTTCTTTTCATTTTTCATTCACAAAATTTGCACGGCGATTATTCCATTTTAATTATCTGTTTCAATAATTCAAGCTGTAAAGAGTTTTCGTTTGTACTGGGATTATCCCACTTAGTGCTTTAGAAGTTTGGACGCACCACAATGACCGTTTTACGTATTCTGATGCCCAAGCTGAGGGGGACATAATTTGTTTTGTGTAGTAGTAGTCCAATGCCGTGAGACACTGGAATACTGAACAACATTTTTTTTGTTATAAGGTGAAGCGTGACATATATAAAAATCACGAAAGCGATGTGTTAAGTTATTTGACAAAAGTATTAGTGCCACTGTGCGAGGCTGAAGCAGCTACCTAGAGATAACTCACTACCCATATTTTAAACGAAATTCCACCCGAGTGACTCTAACTATATTACAGAAAAGAAATGCATGCCAGTACCTCTTTAGTCCAAACTCTAATAATTTCAATAATTTAAAGTTATTTCTAGTTTGATCACTTTGATGTCAGTCAAATAGTTCTTGGGTACCCATAAGTTCTTTACGAAAAAAAATTGTATTTTTTGAGAAAATTGACTTTTCACCAAAAATTTACCACAAATCGCATAGATATTTATTTTTATCTTTTGGTACCTTAAGGCCATTGTTTCGGGGGACCTAAATGATAAGATCTTCTAGTCTAATAAGGTACATACAAAGTGCAACCAAATTTTGCATTCATTGGATTCCCCGATTTGAATGGAAAACATTGTTTTGGATTTCAATTTTGAATCTTTCTAACAAAAAAATTCGTGATCCCATATTCCCATCTGACACATTGTCGGACACTGAATCCATAAATACAGAAAAAGTAACATACTAACTTCACCAACATACTAAAGGATTTAGATTGTCCATGCTTGGGCGGTGTGTTTTAAATTCTCCTCTTTCAGTATAGAAATTAACACATGTACCCTAGGTGTATTTTGAGCAACTTCGAATGCTTGGCACCACTTTTTTAAGGTACGGACTTTTCCCTCCACCCACAATTAGAAGATCTGGATTCATCTAAAGAAGATCTATTTTATTTTCTTCTAACCCATCTGGCACCAAAAATATGACACTTGAATGTTTGATCATAAAAGTGCATCAAAGTGCGCACTTGTTATTACTACCATGGCCCAAAATATCGCCGAGATATCCGATATCTCGCCGATATATCTCGGTAAATTGGTACACCGAGATCGATATTTCGAGATATATCCACCGAATATTAAACCCCTTTTTTCCGATATATATCGGAATTTCCGATATGAAAGTTTATATCACCGATATAATCGATATTTCGATATAATCGATATATATCGGTTGACTTTTGAAATTTTTAATAATTTAATATTGAAATTTCCGAAATATCCGATATATCCGAGATATATCGTGAGATATCCGAGATATCCGAGATATATCGGTGAATATCCGATATTTTAGAAACTTTGAACCAAAAACCGAGATATCCGATATATCCGATATATCTCGGTTTTTGAGTACACCGATATATTAAACGATATCGAAATTTTGGGCCTTGATTACTACAAGAGCGAATGCGGTAAAACGTGGCTTCTCCTCAACAGAATTAATGTGATACTTTATTACAGAAGGAGACGGGCTCTGAGCTGCGAGACAAATGTCCACATTACCAATAAAGTTGATCAAAAGACAAGGATGACTTTGCTTGAAAAGATAGTCCTTCCGCAACGTACACGTAAGAATGGATGAGGACTGCGACCTCTGTTGTACGGATAATCTGGTGGAAGGACCAAACAGAGAGAGTAACTCTTGAGGACAAACAGAAAAAAAATTAAAAAAAAAAAAATCATTGTCAGTGTTTTTTATATAACTAGTCTGATAAATAATCTATAAAAATTGAACAACTTATTTAATTTTTTTATAAAAAATAATATATTACTTATTTAATTTTTTTGTATGTAGTATTTTGTATGTAGTATTTATTTTTTTTATTTTGTTTAGGGTGTAGGAGATAAATTCATAGTTATTACATAATTATAAGGGCAAAACTGTCGCAAAAAAAGTAACCAAGAGTCACACATTTTTTAATATTAAATCACTATTGCTTGCATATTGTAGGTAGGGGTCAAGATTTTTAAAAGGGTTAACTAGTATTACCCCCCACTAGATGAGCCAATTAGGATTTCCCCCCACACTAGATGGAAAATTAGGATCTCCCCTAAATATACAGTCAACTTGGTTTGACCGTTAATTTTAAAATCAAACAATTGAAAATTACACAAATGCCCTCATTGTTTTCAAAAAGAAAATGTTTAATTTTAATTGGATGGGGGCATTTATGTTATTTTCAGTTGTTTAACTTGAAAGTTAATGGTCAAACCAAGTTGACTGTGTGTTTAGGGGGAGACCCTAATTTTCCATCTAGTGGGGGAAATCCTAATTGGCTCATCTAGTGGGGGAAATCCTAATTGGCTCATCTAGTGGGGGGTAACACTAGTTCACCCTTTTTAAAATAGTAAAAGATCACTTACAAATACAAGACCGGATAGATTTTAAGACAAGTATACTCCTGACGCAAAATTAAAAATGACTTGAGTGGTAAAAAATCAAGTTTACTTCTAATGCGAAGAAAAAAAAAATGACCCAACCCAACCAAAACGACCTGCATATGTTGGATGAACAAGCTCAACATGAGTTATGAGCTATCCCTTGTTCATAACTCAACATAATGAATGATTAGTGAGAACATTTATTAGAGTATGAACAATCATTCGCTTATTGTTTATACCTATTTGGGGTATAAACAATCACTGTTCATACCTCAACATAATGCATAATCAGTAAGAAATTACCTATTAGAGTATAAACAATCAATGTTTATATCTATTTTGGATATGAACAATCACTGTTCATACAACAACATAATGTATGATCAGTAAGAAGACATATTGGAATATTGTTCATACATATTTGGGATATAAACAGTGATTGTTCATACCTCAACATAATATATGATCAATAAGAAAACACTTATTAGAGTATGAACAATCATTGTTCAAACCTCGACATAATATACGATCAGTAAGACAACACCTATTGGAGTATGAACAATCATTACTTATTTGGGGTATGAACAATTACTGCTCATATATCAATACCAACATAATGTATGATCAGTAAGAACACCTATTGAAATATGAACAATCATTGTTCATACCTCAACATGAATTGTAAACAATCACTATTTATACATCAACATAATGTATGATCATTAAGAATATCTATTGGAATATGTTCATATATATTTGGGGATGAACAATTACTGTTCATACCTCAACATAATGTATGAGGTATGCTCACTTATTTATTTATTTTATTTTATTTATTTGTTTTTTATTTGCAAGTCTGTTTTAAATAAGATTAGTAACTCTTTGATGCTGGCGGAATTCGACCCCCAAACCTCTAGTATCATTACCCAAAAGTTTTACCGACTTTGCTAGTCGGCACCTGCTATGCTCACTTATTTGTTCGTAAGGGCATCTTCAATGGGGGGTGTAAACCGTATAGAGTGTAAAGTTTACACTCTAAGTATCAAAAAATGCTTTCCAATGGGGGTGGTATACTATAGGTAATAGACTATTAGTTGATAGAGGAGGTGAGGAATTTCCCATCTCGTTATCAGTTAATAAATAGCTCGGGCGACACTTTAACCAACGTTCGAACAAATAAAATTTCGGACGTCACTTTAAATCACGTCCCTTTCTAGTTCTAAAGTCATAATTTGAATTTTTTTTACACGGACGTCACTTACCATTGAATTTGAAATTTATAGTTCTAGTTCTAAAGTGACGTCCTAATTTAAATTAAAGAGAGACATCCAAATTTAAAATTTAATTATTTTTACACTTTTCTATTGGAGAGTATAGAGTGTAGATATTTTATAAGCTATACAATAGTATGCAATTAGAGTTGTAAAATCCTAATAGCACATACGTGGAGTCTATGTGGAGGTGTTATTTTACACCTTCTTTCCATTGGAGATGTCCTAAGGGTTATTTTCACCCGAAAATTGGGTTTAAATGTTATTTTCATCTTAAAATTGGGTTTGTGAGTGATTTCAATAAATAGGTGTCCTTAAAAGTGATTTTGGCCCGGAATTCTTTGAAGGACCAAATATATGGCCAGGTCATTCATTCTAATCTTGAAACATACTAATAATACTCTATTTCCGTTGTATGAAGTATCTGATGCTACCAAATACACCCAAGGTGATTTTGTTGGGTGAATAATTATACTCAATTTGTTGCTTAGAACAAAATCTTCCCAGGCAAGTGCAAGGTGACCTCTTATCGTAAGTTTCAAGTTTCATTAACATGGTGATTTTGGAGCTAACCAGTAACCATACTATCCAGAAAGTGTCCCAGTTAATTCAGACGTATTATCTATATACCGTTTCACCATATAATATTGCAACTTAAATATCCAGGGCGGGATTCACATTTCGTATATCTTTTTCAAATGCTGATCATATGGTGGGATGGTGTATTTAAATTTTTAAATTTTCGAGTCGGATCAAACTTGGGATGGCTCACCTTGTTACACAATGTGACTTTGTTGCTCCTAGGTGGAGGTGTAGTCACCTCGAATCGAGAATACTCTATCCATCAGGTCACTTTTTTGAACGACCAATAAATCAATAATACAGCTCATATTTAGCTGAGAATGGTAGGAGAGTTTGTTTGGTAAGAGCATCTTTAGGAGAGCTACCAAAAAATACCAAACCAAAAAAACACCAAGCAATTTTAGGAGCAACATTAAATTTTCACCAAGCAACTATGCGGTTTTGGCAAAACCGCACAATATAGCCCACGCGGTTTTTCCAAAACCGTGCCACTAAAGCCCAAGCCCATGCGGTTTTCAGAAAACCGCGTTTTTTCAAACCGCGTGCTATATCCATTTAACCCTCTTGGTCATGCGATGTTCTCTTCATTTTTCATGTTCACTCCCATCTAAACTCATCTCCTTGAACAAAAAAAAAAATACTACCAAAACTATTGACGATTTTTCAATGGATCATTCATCTTCTTCTGATTCTTCATCGAGCTCGAGTTCGAGCTCGAATTCTTCAAATGATAACACTGCAGTTAAAACTCATAAATTAGTGGCTATTGCTCTACCTTTGGTTCGACATTGTCTGAGTTTATTGCGTCAACAAGAAGCGGAGTCTTTTTATAGACCACATGGTGGTTCGAAGAAAAGAAGAAAATGTAAGAATCGTCAGTACGAGCCAACATTGGCTCGTGTAAATGCTAACTACTTCGGTGCAAATCTTATATTTCGTGACCACGACTTTCGACGCCGATTTCGTTGGGTCAGTTATTATTTACTCGTATTTTCAATCATCTTAATCATAATGTACCATATTTTCAACAAAAAGTTAATTGTGCGGGTAAGTTTGGGATTAACCCAAAAATAAAACTAATTGATGTTATACGAATGCTTGCTTATGGGACTGCACCTGATCTAGTAGATGATATGTTACATGTTGTTGAGCCAATTGTTCATGAATGCATGCGCTATTTCTGTGATGGAATTATTAGAATTTTTGGAGGTGAATACTTGCGCAAACCAAATGCTGCAGATATTCAACGTTTGCTTAAAGAGTCTGAGGAACGTGGATGGCCTGAAATGCTAGGAAGCATTGATTGCATGCACTGGCAATGGAAGAATTGCCCATCCGCGTGGCAAGGGTCTCACACTGGCTATAAGCATAAACCAACAGTAATTTTGGAGGCAGTTGCCGATCGTGACGCATGGATTTGGCATGCTTTTTTTTGGAATGGCGGGTTCTTACAATGATCTTAATGTGGTTGACTGCTCACCAATATTTGATGATATAGTCAATGATGAAGCTATTCCTTGTAAATACACTGTGAATGGCCATCATTATGATATGGGCTATTACTTGGCTGACGGTATTTATCCTAATTATACCACCTTGATTCAAACGATTGCTAAACCGACTATTACACAAGACAAACATTTTGCAAAGAAGCAAGAAGCTGCTAGAAAAGACATAGAGCGGACGTTTGGTATATTACAATCGCGTTGGGCTATTTTAGCGAATCCGTCGCGTTATGGTATTTGGAGAACATGGCTACTGTTATGAGGGCTTGCATCATTTTACACAATATGATTGTGGAAGATGAACGCGAAACGGATATCCCGCAGTATATTCCTGATTTGGAAATACCAAGTAGAGAAGGTGCATCTGAAGACCAACGCCACTTTGTTCTATCTCGTTGGGCATCTGGTGTCGAGAGGGTTCGTTCAAAAGTTGTTCATGATAGATTGAAGAATGACTTGGTTGAGCATTTGTGGAGTAGGCGTGGGCGGCGTGGTCAGACTTGATTTCTATTTCTATTTGCACTTCATTTCTATGTATTTGTGGTTTTATGAAAGGATTTGTGTATATGAGAATTTTGAAAATACAAAGTAGACTCTGCCGATTTTTTTTTAGAATGATAAAAAATATCAACTTTAAATTAAAAGAAAATATTCAATTAAAGTACATTCTAATTAAAATCAAAATACAAACTCAAATTAAAGTACGTCATTAATTAAAAGACATTAATTAAAAGACAAATTAAAATACTCAAATTAAAAGACATACAAACTCAGATTATTAAAAGACATACAAACTCAAATTTAGACTATGCACTACTTTGACTACTACCAGTGATATTGCCAAGTTGATTCTTCATTTTTTGTAAAATTTCTGCCCTTTTGAGTTGCCAAATTTCGCGCCCGTCTTCGGGTAATCCTTCTAATTTCTTTCCTAGTATTTTCGCATCATTTTCATCTTCTCGAACTCGGAGTGCATCTTTCTTCAATTGAAGTTTTTCTTTTTGGATTTGGAGCTTCCAATCCATCTAACTTTTCTTTAATTGAAGTTTTTCCAATTCTATCTCATCTTTCTTTAACTTTCTTTGAGCTTCCAATTCATAGCCTTCTTTAGTGGTTTTAAAAAGTTCCACCAGAAAATCATCAAGTTTCTTAGTGGATTCCTCCACTTTAGAATCACATTCTTTTTTCTCTTTTTGCCTTCTTTTCTTGTTTTCTTTCTTTCCAAGAGGCTTATCCTCAAGCCCATGAACTTGGTGTGGATCATAATCTATTGGTTGAGTTGTCACAGTTGATATTGGAATTGATGAACCTCTTTCCCCACTGTTTGACTTTGACTTTTTGGTGGGATGCAAATCATTTCTCAACTGTAGCCTCTTCCATTTGGGTGAGTCTTTCACCATATTATAGCATTGCATCCACTTCCAAACCCCATGCATCACATATGCACTTATTGCTTCCTCAATCTACCAATTAAGCAAAAACTAAATTAGAATTGAAAAATGTATTTGTGAATCAAAATAACAAATAAAAAGTAAATACTTACAATCATATTGTCATTATAGCCACTTGGAGGAGATGCTTGAATCTTAGAAAGAATAGCATGAAACTTGTTGATATTAGCTTGAATGAGAGTCCAATAGTGTTTCATACTCGTTAAGTTGTGTTCGGTCATTCTTCCTAAATTTGCATGAAATGCATTTAGAATTCTAGCCCAAAAATCATTCGACTTTTGTTCATTTCCTACTACACCATCTTGACTAACTTGTAGCCAACTATTGGTGAGAGCAATATCTTCTTCTTGTATCTATGAAGCCGCTCTAGATTTTGATTTTTGTTCTTGACTCGTTGTTTTAAGAGTAGAGAGTAAAGAATAGAGAGTAGGAAAAAGAAGTGAGTGTAAAACTATGGGGTGAGTGTTTCAATTTATAGGGTTAGAAAGATATAGCCGTTTTTTGCCCGTTGTTGTAATTGAGTGCATCGCGGTTTTGCCAACACCGCGCCCATAGAAGCCCAAGCCCACGTAGTTTTGCCAAAACCGCGCCATAGAAGCCTATTTAGCAGCTCAAGCCCACGCAATGTTGGAAAAACCGCATGAGTGATTTGATACTGCATCAAACCTGGAACCAAATATTGGCCGATTTGGTGTTTGGTTTGGTGTTTTTATCAACATGTAGCTCTCCTGAAGTTGAAAAAACACCAAATTGTTGAAAATTTGGTGTTTGGTGCTAAGTTGATATCACTCCTAAAGATGCTCTAAATGCCTAAATGTAAGTAGTAATCCATTTAGCTTCTTGTTTGCCGATATCTTAAACTTAATGATGAAGCAGAGCAACTCAGTCGCTCCATTTTTTTGGCTTCATCTTTTGTGTACGAAAGTAACTAAACTAAACAAGAGATGCTATTGAAAGAAGGACCTGTTGTCCATTTAATTTTGCGTTGAATGCAGAATTGACTTATTTTGCTCTTACTACACCTGAAGTTCTGAACTGACAGTCTGACCTGATCAAATTGTCCCTACATTTGACATTTTGAATCCGGCCATAATGTACTTTTAGATAACGGCTTTCGTATGCTCAAATACCACACAAATAATGTGTGAAATGAGCATCACTTACGAGTTACGACACATGTTCTTTGCATTTAAGTGTGTAGTTTGAAGGGTTTTTGTGTTTTCCCTTGTGAAGATGATATGATATATCGACTTATCGAATAAAATTGAGATTGACCAGTTTATTGCAGTCCTGCGTACAAAACTACAAACTGCAAACTGCAAAATTGATTAATGACTAATGACATTGCATTGATAAATTGTTTAAATCAGTAAAATCACATACATGAAAATGGAAATTTAAGTGTCACAGTCAGTAAAACCAAATATGCATACAGTTTGATACAATATCGATTGCAGAACTTTTATAATTCAAGTTTCAACCCGTCCATCATCCAAGCAAATCGTCTTACGGCTCTATAAAAGCGACAATGCTGACATGGACGGTTAGGCAATTTGATCTCAGTAAACGAGGTTTTTTATTCATGCTTATGTTCTGCAAAACGTGGCTTCTACTTCTACAACAAAATGATACTGCAGAAAACTGTGATACCGTACAAACTTAGAAGTAAAAACACAGATCCCAACTTGTGGCGTGTTTCTCCAACGAGGAATGACCCATATATAGCCTCTGAACGTGGATCTCCTCTTGCAATGACTAACATAGATGCACAGTGCAGTTCCAGGGTCTAACTTCTCGATTGTTCGATTAGATTATTAAGGCGCACTCCTACACTCGCAAATTTGCTTTTTCTAATTGTTCTTATCCCTCCAGTTTGTTTATCGCTTATACTTTCAAATATTTCATGTAATTGGAGAACTCGTCAAACTTAAAATTACTACCCATACAACTTCCTGAAAATGAACACTATCAGGTATAACACAAGTAATCTCTTATACAAAATATTTTATCATCATAGCAGAACACCAGCAAAATAGAAAAAAAATAACACGTTTAGCTATAATCAATAAATTACATTTTGCTAATGATATATTAGCAATAAATAATCAAGCATCAGAGACCTATTTTTGGATCACTAGAACCTGCAGCTATTACTCCCATACCTCCCCCATGGTCTAATGTTACTTCCTTTTCCCTTCCTTCTGGTCCTACCAAAGCAACTTTGTTACCATCAGACTCGCTTACAAGCTCATCAATCTTGCGGAACTGATATGGCCACCTTGCATTATAGAGAAACTGGCGAAGATCAAATCTGTTGTCCTCTGGAGAATAACTCTGCAAAACAGCAAGACGGTATAACTGATTCTGGGGATGATTCTCGAAAGTTCTACTTCCAAAATAGATTGGTTAGCATCTTAAAATCAGGCGAGAAAAAAACAAGGAAATGATGCTCAACATACCTCAGCATGATAAGATGGTGTTAAGACAGTCATCTTGTGTCTATTGATTGAGTAATACTTGAAGAAGTGCTTGACCTTATCAGCTATCTCGGACTGAGTTAGCTTTCCACCCCATTTATAGCAGAGATTCTGCAATGATGAAATAATCAGGCGATAAAACAGATGGTTTCAGTACGAGCTCATTAAATAAATATGTGAGCATATATGTTGTCACAGGCTGCAACAGGTATAAAGCAGCTTAGTACTCTATACTCCATACCACAAGTGTGGTGCTTCAACTCATTGATAAAGAGACGATTACATTTATAAAGGTAACCAACTGGGGCAAAACACAGGGATGTCACTTTGTGAGGTTTGAGATCAGAATGTGATAGTGTTAACATTTCAACTTGATGGAAGACGAGGTGTATATTGAAAACAAGTACTGTAGTTTTAACAGACAGGCTACTTAGTCCTCAAATTTTGAGGATTGAGTGTCATATTACAAAGGGATGATTGAACTTCAAGGTGTGAGAATAACAGATTCCATTTGTTACAATCGCTTTTTTAACAACAATCACTGCTATTTTGATTTTTGATCACCAGACGGACTTGTGGGAATAGCTTCATAAACATTTGAGACAGTTCAATGTAAATGATTGTCGATAGACCTTGATAAGGAGTATAGCTAGAGTGGCCTTTACTCCCCAATCATAATCAATCTTGATGAAGGCGCCGAGTTGATGAGGTATTTAGTAAAACCGGAAAACAAGCACCCATTTGGAGGACAAACTAATAAAAATGTTCGATTATTTTTATTTTTAAAAAAATGAAATGATTTATTAGACTCTTCAGTTGTCCATACTGCCATAATTTAGCTGACCAGCTGAGACACCGATTAATTGAATGGTCAGGAATGATGCCTTTCTTCAGAAACTCTAGATAGACGAACCATGTTCTTTGGTAAAACTTACCCAGTGACAAAATTTTGAGACTAACCTGAAACATTGACACAGGGCCACAGCGGAAAATCTTGCGCAACCTACCATAAACCGAGAGCTCTTCATATGTCATTCCCATGTCAACTTCGTCCAACTGTTTGACACAGAACACAATTATCAGCATCATACAATTAAATATAGATAAGAGTAAATAAATAAAAATAAAACAGGATCCAACCACAGTTATTTTAATTCGAAACAGATCTAGAAAATACTGGAAAGGTTTTATGTTTTGAAGTAGAGATATAGAACTGAACTTGATTTTCTCACACTAAACAAAACACAGAAATCAAAATCAAACCCTACAGCAAGTTAACATTTGATTTCATGTAAGTGAAAATAGAGTGACTGCGAGGGTAGCTTAGGGATTATCTTTTCTTATTACTTTTAGTAATAAACCGAGTGATAGATCTGGAAAAGGTTTGTTCCTTCACCAATCCAGCTTGACCCGAGGCTTTCGGGAGGATTCCGACCTTGACTCCCCGACGGCCACAAAATGACCGAAGGGGAGAACACCCTAGAAATGGTTTCACAGGAAAAGGACCTACCTTTGGTTCTTCAAGAGCCAACAGTAATGGAAAATGGAATGGAGATGGATTTACCTCCTGCAAAATTCCTATAGAGTTAACCCAACAATAATATCTCAAGGGACTAAGAGGGGAAAGCCTGCTTGGAATGAGTTATTCAAAAGAAGTGAACTTAAGTGAACCACAGATAGTGAATGGGGTCGAGATATACCCAAAGGATATTCTGAAGAAAGGGGAAGATGAATGGAAGGAATACTTGGTTGGATTTTTCATGGAGAGCAGAATAGATTATCCAGTTATGAAACAATCTCTTGCAAGGCAGTGGAAGACGAAAGGTACGTATGATATTTCAACTGATGAGAATTATTTATGTTTCAAGTTTGTTAGCCCAGAAGATAGGCAAATGGTACTAGAACAAGGCCCTGTGTTCATTGCGGGACGAGTATTTGTGATAAAACCATGGGGGAAGGAAATAGATAGGCAGAAGAAACAGGCAAAATCTATTCCAATATGGGTGAACTTATATGATATTATGATGTACCAAAGAAACTCTGGACAGATGGATTGAGCTTTGTATCTAGCCTTATAGGTAATCCTATATATCTTGATGAAGCAACCAAGAACAAAACTAGACTATCTTTTGCAAGAAGTTGTGTGGAAGTTGCCTCAACAAATGATCTTCCAGAGGTGATATGTATTGATATGGACGAACCATGGAAGCCGCAACAATGAACTAAATATGGGGGATTTGGTCATACTGAGAAAAGATGTGGGGGAGGAAAATCAGTAAGGAAACAACGGCAGCCAAAGCAGTGGAAGCCAAAAGAAAAGTATAATAGGTTTTTGGAGATTTGATAATTTGATAATTGATAGCTGGTTGATCTAAACAAACTACATTGGCCTCCTTATATAGATTAGCCAAACTTGATAACCAAGAAATAACCTAGACCTCTAAATCTAATTAAACTCAATAAAAGAAACTACTAATAAACTTACCAATTCTACTAATGGAAATATCCTAAAAGTGGACCTTCTCATCCTGCATCAAAAGGGTACTACCAATCCAGATGCTGAGGGATGGACTAAGGTTACCAACAAGAAAGTAACTACAGTGAGAAAAAGCACAGAAACAATTCATCTATATAATAAGTTAGGGATTTTTTTGGCACTACAGGACAAAATTACATTTAGCCTAAGACAAACAACAGTCCAGATCGATTTTTGACACAATTGGATGGCTGAAATGTGATAATCAACCTCAAGATGCGTGTTTCAGCTGTTTTTAATTAGTCAAGTCAGTTTTATATCACATTAGCAGTGTTCGCAACCCGGTTACATCAGCAGTGTTCCTTCAGTGTATGGTCGCGGGTTCGATACTTGCTGCAGGCATTTTCTTTTATTTATTTATTTTGCATTTCGTTCTCATCATTATTATCAAGTTTAATTTATTTATTTTTCATTCTCATCATTATTATCAAGTTTAATAAGTTAAAAACAACTAAAGAATATCGCTCGCTTGGTAGTACTATCTACTGAGCCATAACCATCATGCTAAGTGAATTTTATCTCAATTAATTCTTAGACATTTTAAATACTATCTATTGTGGGCAAATCACTAAACCAAAGAGATGAGTGCCTTTCAGGCACGGGGCATATACTAGTACTCAAGGTGATACAGCTCAAGACACAAGTGAGCAGCCAGTAATAGAAGTAACAAGTGCCACTAAGGAGAAATCAGATGAGGTCAGAGAAACAGAGATAAATCAAACACATATTTCATTGGGAGTGAACAATAGAAGAACTGAAGAAGAATGGAAGCGAAGTTGAGAAAATCAGGGTCCCACATCACCCAAATCCTACCATTTGGATGTCTATCGTAATTATCTATGAACTGCCACTTTAACCCCATAGCACTAAAAATAAAATTTCTATCATGAGCCTTCACTCTAGTCTCTACTATTCCCATAAGAGCAAGTTTATTATCTAAAACTAACTTTCTTACCTCCTTCCCTCTAGCCAAGTCATTGAATCCTCGGACATTCCAAACTCCAAGAGGGTGAAAACTCCAAGAGGCAATCCCATGTTTGTATTGACGAGGAAGTTGAAACTTATGAAGAAGACTATAACCTAGGGAAGAGCACTGTTCTAAAAATCAGTCTAGGCGGCCGCCTAGGCGCTAGGCAGTGTCCAACTGACTCGCCTAGGCCCAAGTCGTTTAAAAAATCGGTGGACTGATTAGGCAGGTCTAGGCGGACTGATTAGGCGGGCTAGGCGGTCCAGTCAAGTTTTTTTTTTTTTAATTGATTAAATGTTGAAAATTAAAGACCCATGTAGGCTTTAGATTTGAATGAGTTTAAAAGACTAAGTGGGTGTTTGGTTCTTATTTTTCCAAAATATCATTTTTTCTTAAAAAGCATTTTTATGAAAAAATATTTATTCTAAAAACAGTTTTTGAATAAATATGTTTGGTTGTGATTTTTCTTAAAAGCAATTTTATCAAACAATATTTCACACTATATTTCTCGACATATTTCGGCATAAAGTACTAAAGTCTAAAACATCCGGGCAGTTCATTTCCCTCAAAGAAAAACAGTTTTTTAACTTGAAAAACAAGTTTTACCTAATTATCATAAAACTAGTTTTTGAGACCAAAAAGTGTTTTTTGGATGAAAAACCTTTTTTTTTAAAATAGAGACCAAACGCATTTATTTTTTCAAAAAATGTTTTTTCACTAATAACCACTTTTTCGCAATAAATAAATAGGATCCAAACACCCTCTAAAGTTCAATGTAAATTATATGTCACTATAAGAAAGAATATGTTTTTATATGAAGTCGATTTTCTTAAACTATTACGTATTTTTGTAATAAATATCTTTGTTTGTGTTTATTTTTTGAGTTATGGTAAATGATTTTCTTCATTTCTTATAGTATAGGTGTGTATCACTATATATATTATAAGATATATTTGAAAAAAAACTGCCAAGCACCTAGCCCGTCTAGGTGCTACCTAGAAGGCCTAGGCGCTAGGCGCTCTCCCACCGCCCGACTACCGCCTAGCGCTTTTTTAGAACACTGGGAAAAAAGATTGAGGAGAAAAGAGAGAAGCTGGAAAGTGTGCAGAGGAGATTACAGTTACAACCATCAAATGTTAGACTAGCACAAGAGGAGTTATCTACCCAAGTCACTACACTCAAAAGGTATGAGCTAGATATATTAAAACAGAAAATCAAAACAAAATGGGCTCTATATGGAGATGACTGCACAAATTATTTCCATAAGATGGTTAAGGAAAGGAAATCAAGAAATTTGGGGTTTGATTAAAGCAAATGGAGACAGAACTGAATCTGAGGAAGATGTCCGAGAAGAGATAGAAGGCTACTACAAGGAATTACTAGGCTCACAAAATCCAAAACCCTGTAATGCAGATACCCTAAATGAGTTCACCTTCAAGAGCACACAAAACGATCAACAATTAAGCAATTTGGAGGATATTACTGATGAAGAAATAACTGAAACACTTTTTTCTATTGGCGATGACAAGTCGGCAGGACCAGATGGGTATGGCTCTTATTTCTCTAAGAAGTATTGGGTAATCATTAAATGGGACTTCCTAAAAGCTGTAAAGAATTTCTTCAGATCTGCTAGAATGCTCAAGACAGTCAATGCCAGAAATATCACTCTTGTTCCCAAAGTTGAGAACCCTAACACGGTGGAAGAGTATAGAGTATAGATCAATTGCATGCTGCAATATGGATTACAAAACTATATCTAAAGTGCTAGCAAATAGGATGAAAAGAGTTATAAGGTCTATTACTTATGAAAATCAGCGTGCTTTCATCTTTGGAAGACATATTCAAGACAATTTACTTCTCACTCATGAGTTACTTCGGAAGTACCATAGGAAGTGGATCTCCCCCAGATGTACACTCAAAATTGACCTACAAAAGGCGTATGACAATGTACAATGGCAGGCAATTCTTGATATCTTGACCAAAATGTGGTTCCCTCAGAGATATATCACATGGATTCAGTCTTGTATGACTACACCATCCTACTCGATCATCATTAATGGTCAGCTTGTGGGTTTTTTTCAAGGTAAGAAGGGCATAAGACAAGGAGACCCATTATCTCCTTCTCTCTTTATCCTACTGATGGAGGTTCTAGCAGCTAAGATGGAACGGGCAAGACAAATCAAACTTTTTAATCTCCATCCAAAATGCTTCAATCCCATTATAACTCACTTATGCTTTGCAGATGACCTTATGATATTCTGCAAAGCTGAATTGTCTTCCACTCAAGCAATCATAAGTATTCTAGAAAGTTTTGGAGAGGTGTCAGGTTTAAATATGAATCATAATAAGAGCAGCATCATGGCAGCAGGACTCTCTTTACGCATGTTATTGGGGTCAGACTAGTGCTGCCTCCAACAAAGTATTTGGGGATGCCTCTAATTACCACAAGGTTAGAAATAAGTGACTGTCAGCCTCTCATTGAGGCAATGACTAGAAGAGTTAAGTCATGGAAAGCAAAAGTACTCTCTTATGCTGGCAGATTGCAACTGATTAAATCAGTGCTAATAAGCATTCAACTAGGTTACATGGACACGGAACTTTCTCAAAAAACGACACGGATATCACGGATATATCCGTGTCGTCACGGCTAAAAGCGGCAAAATACGGCAAAGAGAGAAGAAGAAGAAGATTGGTATGAGATTGGTGTGGCCAAGAAGTAAAGAAAGAAGAACAAGAACAAGAACAAGAAGATTGGTGTGCAACTTTCCTGTTTTAGCTTCGCTCTCATTTCTTCCTCTTGAGGTGGCAGCGGCTGAGTTGAAACCTGCAAACCAGATCTAGGGTTTGCATTTGAGGGGGGTGGGTCATGACTCTTGACTAAAACTTGGGCCTGTATACAAAGAAACCTATTGGGCTTCTCTTACATGGGCCGTGTTTTATATCTGTAACTAAACATTGCAAACAAGCTTCTTTTAAAAACAACCCACATACTATTCTTTTAATAACAAGTGGTCCAAAACTCCAAACTCTACTTATGGGCAGGTAAACTCTACTCTACCACAAAAGTGTAAATGGACCATCTAATTTAATAAATTTATAATTATTAAAAAATTAATTAATTATTCCTATCCGTGTCGATCTTCAACTGCTCGCCGTATCCGTGTCGGACACCGACACGCGTGCCCGTGTCAATGTAACCTAGGCATTCAAGTATATTGGACGAGAACTCTTATACTGCCCAAAGCTATCACTGAAGGTCTACAACAAATTTGTACTAGATTTCTCTGGGCTGGCTCTGAAATGACAAGGAAAATTCACCCTATAAATGAGAACACACTATGCAAAAGCAAAGACTGTGGTGGACTGGGTATCATATAGATAGAGGACTAGAGCAAAGCAGTTATTTGTGGGCTGGTGTACAAGATTGCTACAAAGGAAGACAACTTATGGGTCAATTGGATGTGGAGAAATAGAATCAAATCAAAGAACTTCTGAACTATGACAATTCCACATGATTGTTCGTGGTCTCGGAGAAAAATGCTCCAGTGTAGGAAGCTAACTCAAGGAATGATGATAAAGAGAATTACAGATGGAACACCTCCTTTTGGCATCACAAATGGACAGGTACTGCTTATAGAGTTCGCCACTCCAGCAATTAAAGCAGCCTCAGGCATACCAGAAAATGCACCAGTGAGCATCATGATACAAGCAAGGCACTGGAATTGTGCTAAAGCGAACCTCCCAACAACAGTTAAGGGCATCTCCGATGTGGGGTGTAAACCATATAGAGTGGAAATTTTACACTCCAAATGTAAAAAAACTCTTTCCAATGGGGGTGTTATACTGTAGGTAATAGAGTATTAGTTGATAGAGAGGGTGGGGAATTCCCCCTCTCGCTATCAGGTAATAAAAATCCCGGGCGACACTCGAACAGACGTCTGAGTAAAAAAATTTGGACGTCACTTGGAGTGTCGTCTCTATCTATTTCTAAAGTCACAGTTTGAAAATTTTAAACTAGGACGACACTTGAAGTGTCATCCGAGTTTAAAATTGAACTTTTTTACACTTCTCCATTGGGAACAATAGAGAGTGGATATTTATGGACTCTACAATAATTTACAATTGGAGTTGTAAAATCCTAATGGCACCTAGGTGGCGCCTATGTGGAGGTGCAATTTTACACCTCCCATTGGAGATCCCCTAAAGAAGGTATAATGAACGCTAAGTTGAGCAGAAGATTTGCTGAAGATGTATGGACATGGACTGCACAAACACCAGGTACATATTTTACAAAATCAGCATATGAAGCAATTAGAGGGCCTGGACAACAAGTGTGTTGGAGTACAATGGTGTGGGGTCAATGGCCTCTACCTAGACACAACTTTATGATGTGGCAAGTACTATCTGGAGCCCTCCTTACCCTGGACAAATTGGTGCAGCTCAAAATCTTAACTTCCTCAAGATGTATCCTATGTAATTCTGCCAGAGAAAGCATTCAACACATTTTCTTTAACTGTGGGCACACAAAGACAATCTGGAAGGAAGTAAACAAGATTGTGGGATACCAAAGAATAATTTTAGAAGCTTGGGAAGAATGGAAATGGATTCTCCACACAGCGAAAAAGAAGAATTACTTCGTTGAAAATTTTAAAGTTCGCTATGCAAGTACTCTACTGGTTATGAAGGGACGAAATAAGAGAAGATTCAAGAAACGAGTATGTGATGAGAGGACTTTACTCAACGGCCTCAAGGAAGAAATCAGAAGGATTCTACAAAACAAAGTGATTAGGGTACTTGAAACTCCTTTGCTAAGGGATTTTACAAATAGACTGGGCATAGTGGTTACATTCATCCCCGCTCAGCAACTCTCTCATTTAGGAACCCCCTGACCCAGGAGAAATGAAACTTAACACTGATAGTAGCTTACAGTCTGACAGTGCAGAACCAGGAGGTGTCATCAGGGACCACAATGGTTTTGCTATACCATGTTACTCTGCCGAAGGGGGTGTAAGAACTGTGATCAACCAGGAGCTGATAGCAATTGTTAATGGCCTTAAAATATGCAGACAAGACGGAATTAAGAAGGTGAAGGTTGCAACAGATTCAAAACAAGTAGCTCAGATAATAAACAAGAAGGAAGGAAGGAAAGTGGAGAACGAAGTCTTCGAAATTTGGGAGCTGATGCAGCAAGTAGGACAAGTGCAGGCTGTTCATGCATATAGGGAAGCAAATAGAACTGCAGACTATTTGGTCACCCTAAGGGGTTCCCCAGGCTGTATTGTTCTCACAAATCCTCATGTGGACATACTAGATAGGATATTAGCAGAAGATAGAAATTGTAGAAAATATGTGAGGAGATGAGCATGTGAGAGGCTATGACTGCATGAAAGGGGACTAGCTGAGAGAACTACATGTTGGAGAGTGGATGTAAATTATCATTTTTGTTAATAGAAAATATGACATTTTGTTCACAAAATAAATAAATAAAACATTTGATTTCATTGTCCATATAAATGAAGAATAGGTCACAAAATAATCTAGTTCGAACATTTAAATGGGAAAGGTGGCAAGTGACTGGATATTTTTACGGATAAATTAAAGATAGAAAGTTGAAAGATTAGGGTAAAATATATGAAATTTTGATAACTACATGGCTTCAAAAACTGCTTAAGAAAAACACTCATAAGCATAAAACAAAATATAAATTAAATATCTGACCGTATAGAGATCAGTTTCTAAAAAAAAATGGGGGGGGAGGGAGGTGGTTTAGGTACAGAAAATCAGTTTTACTAGATTGCTGCACCCCAGCTTGACGGAAAAAAAAGGACGAAAAAGGAACAGTTTCAGCTAGGATACTTAGCATATTTAGAGATCTAAATATAAGGAACATATTTAACAATTCATGTGCTCCAGAATAAAATTAAAGATAGTCAATCAACAGAAGAGTACTATGATGCATGTTCCAAAGCAATACCTGGCTGTAATTTGACCGTATAGGTTCCAGTTCTGCTGTTGGTGGAGCTGCTTCAATTTCAGCCAGTGATGAATAACCAAGATTAATGGCAGCCCATTTCAAAAATGACCGCAGATCCTGCTTACTAATACTCCCAATAGGATTTATATCTGCTGAGCTGCAATCGTACTACAACAAATAATAGAATGTATAAGCACCACAACACACTTGGGCCGTCATTGCATAGACTTTATATTGACAAACCACATCCCAATGGTGGAGCCAGTATATACATGTGCTCATCATTCGAAGAACTGGTAAAAACGAAGTCTAGTTTGTATTCTTTTAATTTGACCTAAACACAATATGTTAAGTGTGATCTTCTAAATACACCAGCAGCTCCAAAAGCAGCAAATTCATGTTTAATGTTCCAGTGGAAGATGAGTTTATTAAGGCTAGGGTCAATTAATGGACAAATAATTTCCCAGAAACATAAATACAACTCGTTCAACTAATGGGCAACATAAGTTCCAAGAAACATTGCATTCAAGCAAGTTACGCGGAAAAAAAAAAACTCATTTAAGCACCTGAAGAATTTTCATCCCAAAAGCTGAAATGTGTGAAAAGCACTCACTTGATCAAGTGGATACTTGATACTTGTCCCCTCAAGGCTTGCACACGTATTAAATATAGCAATATTCAGCTGGCCACTTGCTAGTTTAGCGCAAATTTAAAGGGGTGGTGATCTGATAACCAACAACAAACATAGTACTTTTAATTATCTTTTAAATGGCATGCAATAAAAAATTTACCTTCGTTAAATAACCACGCAATCCTTCATCTACATTCGAGCTACCCAAGACCAGATAAAATCCAGGTTTATTGTGTACCCAAGGCATGAGTGACGCAAACATAAATGCCAGCACCATTCTGATGCGAGCTTGAATATTTTGCAATCCTAAGTTTTCAGAGTTGGATCCCCCATCTACCTGCACAAACCAGAAAGATGGTAACTACAATCAAAATAGAATTAATGATTCTTCATCACTATAATTACAGCTAGACACTACGAAAATCTTTTATAACAAAAGAATTGTAAAACAATTGCGGATAAAAAGTTCAGAAATGCTACGAAAAATGCAAGTGATAATAACAGTAGATAGGCAATACAACAAGCCTGATCATATACCAAGCAGTGGCATCCTTTATTAAATTGAAAAGATAATTACATAAGACACTCAGATGAGATAGTATAAAAGCTAGTAAAACAGAACCACCAAGAGAGGGTTTCTGCAAAGCTTATGCATCAAAATGGTACAGTGCTACCTCTTTCAATATGGACTAACATACTCCTTGACTTTAAGGTCCTTTTATATCTCTTTCCATCTCATGCCAAAAACAAAAACTTCCAGAACAACAGTTTTTTTCATAGTAGCCTATGTAAAAAAATCACAAAGACAACAAACAAAAGAAGTGACCAGCTTACGCCAAGCTACACAAAGCAACCTTAGTACCTTACTAATATTTTCATAGCAAAAGAAGCAGTGGATCTTGCAACTAAGGGGGGGGGGTATCCATAATTTTTTTGAAAATGGGGGTCATCCCTAACTAACCCTTCTTATAATTGTTGCTTCCGCCAATCATCATCCGCATTAAAAGCAATAAATATTTACCTTATAACGAGGGCGCTTTCCAGTTAGTGTCTGGAATAAAGAGAGCAAAGCTGAAATAACACTATCTATGCAGACATCAAGATGCCAGGATCCAATCTCATCTGCGAGAACCTTTGCTCGCAACTTTGTTTCCTCCGAACTGTAAGGAAACATACATTAACCATGGTCAGAGCTCGCTTATTATAGCAGTGCAACACAAACACGGAGCATTTAACTTCTACTTTCAAAAAAATTAGTTCTACCATTTATCACTAAAATTTGGTACTTTTAGTAATGTCCTGCTAAAGGTTCTGATTTCCAGTGAACAGTGGTAACTCTGACCATTTAATAAATCCAATTAAATTTGAATTCCACCAAAACGAATTTGGCTTCATAGAATTCCTGTCTCTCCAACTAATGCCTGAAGTAATTCGGGGAACGACCTTAATTACACAGAGATAGATTTTTTAGCAAACAACAGATACATCAAGGTTCATGCTCACCTTCAGTTTTTTAAAATATAGATGCACGACCTTTTTTTGTTTGCCTGTCGTCAAGGCCCAACCCTACAGTAGGGACCACACCAACACTTAAGCTTTGAGGGTAGCTAGCTGTTCTGAACACACTAGCCATTCATACACTTTTAACAAACACTCCCCATGTATGGATTAGCCACTGTTAAACTAAGTTCAGTAACTAGCCACAACTTTGTCCAGAGGTCGTGGCTAATTATATAAAGGTGCCAAAGTTCACAAATTTCTTGCACTTGAGATGTGTCCATGGAATACATAGTCACTCAAGATACGAAATGAGGACATTAAAAGAAAAGCTGAAAATCATTATAGTCGTCCTTGCTGATTTTATAAATTAAGGATTTAAAAATACCGATACAAAGCATTTTAAGTTTCCAAACAGCAATATTAAGAATCAAAGGAACAAAAAATGAAACAAGTACCGTGATAAATTAAGTAACGGTTCAAGATCAAAGTCTCACCTGTTTTCAGTTCCCATGAAAACTGTGTAAAAAATGCGTTTGGCAAACTCTTTGCTATCAGTTGGAAACTGACCATCAGCATAATTGCCAATTCGTATTGCATCAGCTTTGACTTGCTCATCACCATTTGCTATTTCTGCATGATTATTTGGGATCAATATATAGAAATAGAAGGCAGTAAATACTCTGAGGGGTTTTCCATACATACGGGCTCATTAAGGCTTAAAGATATAAAATGACTGACTTATATTGTAGCCACATAATAAAATATTAAGACCTACAATATGCAAACTTTAGGGCTCCGATAACTGACCTTCTACTACAAGTTGGCACATGCAGCCAACAATAGCAGCTACAGAGGAGCTATCTGCTCCACCAGAAAGCGGAAGCAGAAAACCAGAGGCACCACTCCTCCTTAAATAGTCCCATAGCCAGCAACCAGGTCCATAAGCTATCTCCTGCTCAGGGGAATGATATGTGATCTGCAACAATGTGGTGAAAACATGATAGGTAAGACACAATTTTGAACATGCTTCATTACATGGGAGATATAGAGAGAAAATGGAGATATGGGGTTATCCTTTCAAAAAGAACAACAAACCTTCAA
Organism: Coptis chinensis; assembly: GCF_015680905.1. Lineage (NCBI taxonomy): Eukaryota > Viridiplantae > Streptophyta > Magnoliopsida > Ranunculales > Ranunculaceae > Coptis > Coptis chinensis. The sequence goes on along the minus strand of NC_141463.1, from coordinate 75,267,177 downwards.
TGGGCTAGAGAGTGGCGTTTGATGCTTAAACGATCGGCATAGATTATATTGTACTCTGACTGATGGAACTACTGCCGCTGCACTTGCTTGCTGTTGGAAACTACTTATTGATCCCCTTAGACTATTAACCTTTAATAAGATTACAAGTAAGAGTAAGAGTTAGTGGTATATATGCAATTACACTCTTGCCTTCAGCAGTACTCTAGCTTCATATGAGATCCTAACAATGTCAGGGCATGCTCAATGACCATGGGAATATAAAATTATAAGAATATGGCAAATAGATCAATAAATCAGCTTACATTGCATTTAATGAGTAGATAAGTCCCTGCTATTAATAGTAGGCATCCAAGTTATCAATTAAGCAGGCAACATAAACTATCGTAACTATTCTGATAAATATGCTTCTAAGAAGTAACCAGTTACACAATATTTCAAACCTACCGATTTGATTTTTTTTTTCATCGATAAAAGTTATATTTCATTCCCAGAGAATAATAACTTATTTTTTTGTCATGTAATAATTACACCCAGTTATGATAACAATAACAGCTACCAATTACAAATTAGAACGAAACCGAAGCAAAACTAAATGAGATGAAATTAAAATGATTAGCTTTTCTCTTCAAAGACAGTTCTGTTTTGACTCTATTTAACCTAAAAGTAGATATGAAAAACCAACGAAGAAAGGAGTCTAGATTCATAACATAAGTGCAACAGAAGATTGAGAAAGTGAAATAAAAGCTTACAGCATCTAGGTCTACTTGAGCAACCACAACCTCCACATCCTTGACAGAAAATTGTGATCCTTTAGCAACCACATCTCCATTTATAACGACGCAGCAACATCCATCTACCAATATTAAACTTCCCGTCATACATATGATCAATATTACCATAACTTAAGTTTAAGATTCAATAACCTTCTCGACAAAAGATTAAGTTTAATACCATAATAAAGGCGACCACCGTCACAGCCTTGTTGATTACTGTACATGTAAACCCCCCCATGAGTACCGGTGGCATTTCTAAAGGCACTAAGACGAATATCCAGCTTCCTTAGCTGGTGGTGACTTCCACTTGCATTCATAAACACTTGAACGCAATTCAATGAAAGCTCCTTATGAGGAGGTACTGGGACAAAGAGCTCTTCACAGACTTCAGCAGCAACACGTCTAACAAATAACAAATATTTCATCATTCAGCTATAAAAACCCATCAGGAGATACAAAAACCATAAAAATACTCATACATAATCCAGTTGCAGAAACTTTACAAAATAAATTATAATCTATGTTGCTATTAATATCAGGTGTGCATTAGCAAAACCAAAAATCCCTTTCCTATTCAGCATGTCATATTAGATATAAATAAAATGTAACACCTAAAAAAGTATAAAATCATTAGCATCTACTTACACGTCGTCATTAAACTGCATGTACCCATATCCAAAACGTACATATTCCTGTGACAAAGCTTGAGAGATATGATCGGGTAAAAGAAAATTCACAAGGCCGTCTTTCTGCTTCCATGCCGTAAACCAGCGTAGTTCCCTATAGTTTCCATCATTGGCAAGCCACATTTTGGGACGAATCATAATAATTTTTCTATTCAAACAAAGAACCTGACAATTATAACGCACCGACCCATTTATCACTGGCATACCAATACTACACAGTATCCCATCTGTCCAGTCACCTACTAGAATCTCTTTCAAACACTCCCACCTGCAATCCAAGTGAAGACAAGTCAGCAATAACAATAATGAAATCCAACTTATTTAACGCGGGTGTGGAAACTTACGAATGATGTACCGTGTCGAGTTCTAAAAAATGATCTTCACAACCATAACCAGTAATTTCAAGCTCAGGACCAAGTCGAATAGTAGCCCCAGCTTGTTTTGCTTTTGTAATTGACTCCTTAATGTTACGTAAATTGGAATCGAAGTCCATTGCCCATTGGTTTAAATTGCATGTTGCAACCGTTAATATCTTCTCCATAACCATATTTTTTTTTCTATAGTAAAATAGAAACAAAACCGAAAAAGGGATTATCAAGCATTTGTTTCAAAGAGTGAGTCGGGGATAAAACAGTAAAACAGCCTACTCATTAAGACTGGGAGTGTTGGACGAGTTGAGGAGGAGACCAGTCCACATTCTTCTGGACCCCACCCCTAGGCCCAAATATAGATTTTCCACTAAACCCTTCTAATAATAATCCTACTTATTAGTTCCCGGTTTTTGGGAACGATTTAATCTAACCCAACTACAGCCCTCCCTAGTTATGAATTAGGCTTGGTAAATCAATTAGTGTAGATGTTTGCTGTTTACTGGACAACAACCTGTGATTTGTGTGGTAGGGAATGGTTGCACTCTTCTTGGGATAAGAGTTGCATACGTATCAAGTTTCTTGGGGTCAATTTGAATCAAGTCTTACGTAGTTCATCTCTCTCTATTTATAGATGTTTGAGCTGACCTTCTATATTTGCTCTGGACTGTTATGAAGTGTAGATCCACTTTGTGTGCTATCTTGGTGATTCGTCATTACTCTGCTGTTACAAAGTTAGTGTTTCCTTGATTGAGCTCCAAGATTGCGCTAGTTGACCTGCTTCCATAAATGGCTGTAACTGATGCTGTGGACGACCTGGGTGTTGGGTCATGGGTTCGACCTGATGATGTGGGACGAGCTGAAGGAAGACAACCTGGTATGTGGACACGTGTACTATAGTGTGGAACGGATGGTATTTACACAGCCCCTTTTATTTTTTAATCCATTCTTTGGACAGCTGTTGGATGGAAAAAGGACGGTTTAAAAATAAAGTTTGAAAACACGTGTTTGACAGCTGTTTGTTTTGAATTTCAATTTCGGAAAATGTGCAGGAACAGTTGGGTTTTGAACATGGGCCCAAATCACGGCGATTTTGTGAGCTAGTCATGATTGTGCTTGCTTAAAAAACCGAAACGATTTGTTTTCTTTCGAGGTTTGTGTGTTTGAAAGGTTTTGTTTTGGGCGTCTTCTCATTTTCATTCTATCTTCAGAAGTCAGAAGAGAAGAAAAAGAAAAAAGTATAGAGAAAGAACAAACCGCAAGTTTTCGATTTTCTTTTTCAGGTTCGTTCTTTGACTCTAAAAAAAGTTTGATCTTTTGTTTATTTCTGCATCCGTAATGTCTGCTACCAGTGATAGCTTGAGTGGTGAAGTTGAAATTGATGAATGGAGAGAGAGAACAGTAAGTGATGAAGAGGAAGATATTGAAGCTAGGTCTCGTAGTGGTGATGAGGCTTCGTCATCTCCACTGTTGGAGACAAGGGCTGAGGATGCGAGGAGGCCTAGGTCGGAGGATTGTTATACTTCTTTGAGGGAGGAGTTTGGTTGGGTGAAGGCCGACCTGGCCATGTACGACCTAAGGGGGGAGAGGAATATGTTTAATAGTGACTACGTTCCTTGGGGTGGAGGAGTAGTTGTTTGTTATGGACAATTGAAGGCTGGGATGAGGTTGCCTTTTTCCTGTCTTACTGTGGAGGTGCTGAATTATTTGGGAAAAACCCCTTGTCAGTTCGTAGGGAACAGTTGAAGGATTTTCCATGCGTTGGATTTGTTGAATGATAAGGGCTATAACATCTGCTTATCAGATGTGTTGGAGCATTTTGTTGTGAGGAGGTCGGGTGCTCTGAACTTCAGCTTTCAAGTCGGTAAGGGGAAATCTCCTGTTATCGTGGGGGTGAGTAAGGAGGATTGGGGTCGTAGGCTGTTGTTGGTTGTGGGTAGATATTGTCCTCCTCGTTTGGAGTTGACAAATCGTGTTGTACAGTTTGTTGGTAGGTCGTTGGTTTTAGGTCGTAATGTGTATATAGTATATTATGATTTGGACGTTCTGACTTATTTGTTTTGTTTTTGTAGAGGTTTTTATTCGTGGTCGTACTAAGACCGGTGCTATATAAAGGTTTGCTTGTTTGAGCTGGGAGGAGAAACGAGCTTTGTTGGGGGAGGTTGCTCATTATTTTAAGAGCCGTGGAGCGAGGAGAGAAAATTAACCGTAAGCAGTTGGAGCAAAAGAAGAAGGTTCGCAAGGTTGTTGTTATTCTCTCTGATTCTAGCTCGGATTCTGCCATGGAGAGGGAGAGCCAAAAGAAGGCACCTATTTCTGGATTGAGAAAGGTTGGAAGGGCTGGTGATAGCCGTTCTGGGGCAGTTAGGACGGCTGGCGTGGCTCCTGAAAATTGTTCTGCATCCAGACGCTCTGAGGTGGGTGATGTGGATCCTTTGGCATCCCAACGTTCTGAGCTGGGGGATGGAGGACGCTCTGCATCCAACCGCTTCTCTGCTGGTGATGCGGATCGTTCTGCATCCAACCGCTTCTCCTCTGGTGATACAGATCGTTATGCGTCCACCCATTCGAATCGAGTTCTGGAAGTGCTGGTGGTCTTGCTGTTGATAATGCTGGTGGAGATAGTGATGCTCCCACTTCGTTCCGGAGGCCTAATTTGAAGAGGCGCTCCGAAGTGGTTGAGACGGAGGGGGCTAAGAGGTCCCGAATTGAGTATGAGGAACGACTTAGTACTGTAGAAGGTCGTACTTCTTTAGATCGGTCACCGTTGAAGAAAATGTACTTGAGTGATTTGGCTGTTGACGCTGGGGTAGCAGAGGCCCGTGGTAAGAAGAAGGTTGTTGATGGTTACCCTGCTGCTCAGCAGTGCAAGGGGTCAGGGAGTGTGTCCCTAAGTGACAAGAGTGGAGATGACGTTCTGAGTAGGTTTGTCATGTATGAGGAGGACCCTGCGAGTGGGCTGAGGAAGTTTGTGAAGAATGGGGACTGCAGTTTCAAGTCCACATTGGTTGCTGGAGGGTTGCTGGAGAGCATTATTCTTGATAGAGATAGGCATAAGCTCGATGGTAAGAGTGTGGAGGTGAACCTGAATGAGATGGATTTGGCGATTTCAATTGTTCGTAACCCAAAATAGATAAAAACCTCTTTATATATATTTTTTTCAATTCTACAAAACACTCCCAACTCTCCAAAAAAAAAATCATCTCTTCAAACCCTCTCTCTTATTATTCTCTTCTTCCAAAATTAAATGACGTCAAAAAGGATTTACTTTGATGGCTTCCTAGGACAAGGGATTTTCAGGGTGTCAACCCGAACAGTTTTGATGGGCATGGAAATTATAGCATTGGTATGCGAGAGCAAGGTGTCTTCCCAGAGATCTGTTATGATGCCCTTGGTAAACCAAGGGGGATAAATGTTTGCATAACCACCACAGCGAAAACTGATAAAGAAGGTCAAAAGCTACTTGCACTCATGGGGATGCCATTCAAACAGGGTGGAAGCCAAATTGCTGTAGTTCGCAAAAAGAAATTGAAGAAACATCATTTTGATTCCAAATCTAAAGGAAGGAGGTAAAAGTGAAGAGTGTTTTTGTTGTATTTTTTGTGTATTCTTGAATTTTCCAATGTCATGTTCTTTCGAACAAATTGTGTGAAATAAGACAAATAGTTATGGTTTCCTCAAGTAATTAGATTTAAAAGATACTCCAAGCCTTTGGCAGTTTTGATGTTGTCTTGGTCAGTGTTGTTGTAAGAGGAATTTTAAGTGTTGGAGGTGTTAGTTCTACATTGAAATTATAGACGAAAGAGAGAAGGCATCACTACATTAGATGTCAGTATTAGTATCTCGGGGTACTACAACAACAGCCAATGTGGGTCTTTCATTAGCACGTCTAGGTTTCTCAGTTGTTGCCACAGATGCTGACGATGGGTCTTCGAAATCTCGATTTTATGTATTTCAAAATCGAGATCGAAATTACCACTGGGGTTTGGAGGAAAAGCTTTTGAAATTCAAATTCTAAGCCCAGACTCAGATAACAGCAACAGTAGTAGTAGTTGTAGTTCATCTTCATCTTCAATTAGGGAACAACAGCAAGCTTTGGTTCCAGAATCACATAGACTACAATGGAAAAACTTGATTGATACTATAAAGAAGAAATCGATGGTTGTGTTGTCATCATCGCGGTTTTTAAACTTCGGTGTCGATCCAAATTGCAGATGGTTTAAAACTCACGTCAGATGGGAAACCCAAAATTCTAGACGTTCTTGATTGGTACATACATTAGAATCTTTTTTTTTAATCATCTTACTTTGTTTTAGTATTAATAGAGAAATATTGTTGTTGAAGGTATGATTCAGCAGACTTGCACAAAGGAAATGGATGCTTATGCATATTGCATCTATTACCACACCAATGAGTTTGATTTGTGTCGCAGAGAACAGCAAGAGTTTGAGAATGCGTGCCCGTTCACTGTATGCTATCGTATTTTTATATTCCTTTGTTGCCAATAATATGTTTTGTTTTTTTATGCATTGGATATTAAACGACCATATCTATATTTGCGCTATACATTATGTGATTCTGATGCAGATGGTTATGTTGTCTTAGTTTGATTTTTTTTCCCTGTATCTGCAGGATTTTAAATGTTCAAAAAGGCAGGACATGGAGTTGCAAAAGCCTCCTCTGGGTAGAAGTGTTTGACCTATCGCGGATCATAGTTATGCCTGCAATGGTATTGAAAATGTGTCAGAATTGTTTTTTTCCCTCTCCCGCATCTAAATCTTAGTATGTCAAATTATATATTGGGGAGCAATATCTCCCTGCTACAACATAGTTCTCATTTTTGTTACCTGACTAGATGTCGTTTTCCTTTCTTTCTAATGTATCAGGGCCAGAACCAATGCAATTCAAAATTGGGTTTCTTTACAAAATTGATCATAAACAAATGCCCTTAAAATTCCGAACTCAACTTGAAGCCATTCGAGCAGTCATGGTTAGAATAAGAATAACAAAACAACATTAGTTCTTTTTCACTATCTCTACCAATATTTTAGAAATCATTTTGGAGGTTTATGTTGCTTACAGTAACTGAAATGGACGACTTTAACGTGTATATCGGGTTTCCTAGCACGCTCTCTGTGCGTGCGTATTTCAGTAATATGAATCCTGAGGGTGTAAATCTCCAAGGAAGAATCTTCCCTGACCTGGATGAAGAGTCTGTTATGAGTTTCTGACAATATCCTTTTCAAATACTGTTCAAACAATCGATCCAACTGTTCATAGTTGCAAGTGCTTCTACACCTTTTTGTTGAAGTGACTCTGCTAATTAATATGTATTGATGATTTATTACAAATTAGCAAATTAGTAGGGGAATTACACCCCTCCCCCCAAAGATAGAGGGACCAAGTAGATAGCTTCCCTGGGCTAATTTTGCCAGAAAACGAATATATCCGTTCAGATATATCAGATGTAGTCCATTGGTATATCGATCTTTTGGGACTTATTCAAATAGGTTTTCTGGGAAAACTTCTTGAACAGATCTTAATTTTTCTAACCTATGCTTACATTAGTTTTCCTTGAGAGGGTTGGGCAGAGATGCCTGTAGCATACTAAATTTTTTGCACAGTTAGTCCACCTGCAGATGGGTAAGGCCCGTTTTCTGAGATATGGGGAGTTAAACCCCAGAGAATGATATGCACCAAAAAAAAGTTTTCTTCCCATTTTCGAACCAAGTCAAAGAGAAACAGAGGAAGTTTTATCGTCATTACCATAACTTCTATGTTCTATCCCCCAAGCAATAATGTAAAATTTTAATTTTTGCCTATAGTGTTATTTACGTTTTTTTGTTTGCTCTTCTAAGCTTTTGTTTTATGAACCTGTGATAATACTTAGGAGTGCATTTGCTTGGTTAGTTGGATTGGAGCCATGGTTAGAATGGAGAAGAAGGCAAAGATTGTTCTCCAAGACGAGATCATTGAGAAGATACTCACATTACTACATGTCAAGTCTCTTCTACAATTCAGGTGTGTATCGAAACCATGGGTGTGCATTACTTGACAATCGTATTTTTGTTGATTTTCACCTTATTCAATCTAAAGACAAAAACCATCTTTAAAGAACTATTTTTGTTGATCGAGATTTCAGCCTACACTCATTAGATATGGAAACAAATACAATTAAAAGAGCTCTTTGCATGGATGCGCTCCTTGCCACCTCTCTCTCGGTATCGAATGTTGGTAATTTTTTTGTTTTAACATATATATTTTGTTTAATCTACCAAAATGAAGACTATTTAATTGAAGAACATGAAATTTATGGAAGTCAATCATAAAAAAAGACTCAATTAGAAATTCAGCTGGATTTCACGCCATAAGATACATGAAAGATTCACACTTTTGAAATTAAGGACTTCAATTACAGAGAGCTTATGCAGAAACATCAACAGATTGAAGAACAACATGAACAAATGGAAAACTTGAATCAGGAAATTGAATATTTAAGGGAGATTTTATAGTAAGCAACAACAAATATCAGCAGTAATACCCATGCTATTTTGAAAAAGCCAAGAAAATGCATATTGCAATTTTCTTTTCTAGAAACTGATGGAGCGGTAAGTTTGCATAATAATGGATTGTCTATACTCTATAGTGATATTAGGATGTTATTTTATAGGTACAACTCCAAACACATATGAACCCTTATTGAAGCGTGCACCTGTGAGTGAACTTTTACTAAGTTTCATTTTAAGCATCTACTTAGTATTTAAGTGCTACATTTAATTTACTTATGTGTTCAATAGCCTTCGCACCGTCATCCTGGGTTTACTTTGTTAGCTTACAAAAGGAGCCTTCGTTTTCTTCAGTGGTCACAGGTGCACATTGTTGGCTCCTCTTAATTAGTCTAGCACTTCAACTAAGATTGCCATCTTTTATAGCAAGGTCGTTGTTGCAGCTTGTAGGTATTCTCTTTATTGTCCGATTTCGTTTGATTTAATTTGTTGAATAGTTATTTGTTTCTATCATAATAATTCTTACACGTTAAAGTTAAATTCATTAAAATTATGAGTTCTATATCGATCTATTAATTAAGTTTCATTGTGCATCTAATTGTATATACATTTTCTTTTTATAGGATTTGATCTTTTTTTTGAAAAAATAATCGGTTTGTACATATTTCTTTAAAAAAAAAATCTTTTGTTTTGCACACATTTTTTTTTTCTCACGGCTTGAAAATGTAGCATGTTTGAACTGTTAACCAATTTAGAGTTCAACACCAACTCAGCCACAAATCTTCTTCAATAAACATATATAAACTCATTAAGCCTATTATTGGTTTGAAGCCTTCATTTATTTGGTCTCCATTTTTTCCTTTCTAAAATTTTTTCCCCCTGTTTTTTAATGATTAGGAATTAGGATGGTGAAACCTCACCAATTCAAGGACCACCTATTAATTAGCTAAGGTAGCTTCGATCATTTTTTTTTTTTAAGTAATGTGAACACTTAATTCACTTTCTTAGAGTGTAATGAAATTTACAGCGTGCCTAACTAAAGCTACCCATGAGACTCCAGTAGTACTTCACAGGTAACAACGAACATGCATGCAAATGAAGAATCCCCTTGGCTCAGTTCGAGTTGGGTACAAGGCCTTGACGGTGGTAGAACATATCATCGATGTCGTAGCTCAATCATGATTCTGATTCCGAATCATGTATGACTGTTTATTTCCTATGATCACCATTTTCTAATTTACCATCCACTTTTATTAATTATATATTTCCAATAGTTATATGATGTTACCTGTCAAGTATGATAAATATACATGGTGGATTAAATAGGCAACCCTATCTTGCTCGACCATATACTAAATTGTTTTAAGACCCAATTGAGATGCACAATTCACAAAATTAGAACTTGATTTTCAAATATGCTTCTCACACCTTATATTCAATTGTAGTTTGGATCATCTATCAATCAATTGTGGTCAATTAATTACCATATCTATTCGGGTTTTATTTGTTCTTTGATTCAATGACTATTATTTTTATATCAATTGAATTTCCTTTCATAAATTTGATTATCCCTGGATTGTCGGTCTTTAATATTTCTCACCGAACTCTGACTTCTCTCACTATAATGATTTTTTTTTTGGGTTCACCTATCTTTCTGATTCAGTTAAGAACTTTCGAGCTTTGTGAGGTTGTCCACGTCATAGGGGAATTACGAGAAAAGAGTCCTAATCTAAAAGGTTTCCTAATGTAAAACATTCACTTCAAAATTTATAAACTTCAATCTGTAAGTTTCTTAATGATGAAAATAAAATTTAGAAAGGAATAAAATCTAATAAAAAACTTTCATTATCCTCATAAATCTTTAGAGATCTTCTCTAATAGTCTGCGTTACTGAAGCTTTGTTATAATCTTAAGAGTGCTTCCAATATTTTGCTTTGTTATAACCTTAAGAGTGCTTCCAATATTTTCACACTTACTGGATTTTCACAACCAACCTCACTAGGAAAAAAGATGCTCGAAGCTAAGCTATTCTATTTACCTTTCAGAGATAGATCCCATTTATTTAGTTCCATTGCATCACCTTTGGTTAGTTTGATTAGTTCTTCCCTTTGGCTTGGTTCAATATCTTTAAAGGAAGTGAACTTGAGGGAGAGTTAATACTCCGTTTCAAAAGAAAGGGGATTCTACCTGTTGAGGAATAAATTGTTTTTTTGATAATTAGTTATTGAGTTGTTCTTTTTTATTGATCCTGGAAAAGCCAAGATGTGTCTTGCAATTTTATTTTTTTGAAACTCAAGATAGAGTGGTAAGTTTGCATAATAATGGATTGTCTATACTCCATAGTGATATTAGGATGTTATCTTATAGATAAAGATCTAAACACATATATTGAAGCGTGCATCTGTGAGTGAACTTCTACTAACTTTCATTTTGAAGCATCTACTTAATAATTTAAGTGCTAGATTTATGTAAGTGTTCAATAACCTTTAAGAAATGACACTGTGACCATTAGCACATCTCACCCTACACATTCTGCAAGGGCTTAAGCATAAACTGAGAAAGAGAAAACCTCAAGGCATGATCCAAGTACGTATTTGCTTAGGAACCTAACCTACGAAGGGGCACATTGTTGTTCCTCTTGATAAGGGCGCGCAGGTCCAGAATGCTCTCTAGTAACCTTTCTAACAAGAACATAAACTCTAGCCCCAAATTGTCGATCCAACACCTGATTAAAGGAATCAAGAACTTAACCGTAAATTCATTGATAAGATTACCAACTGTTTACACTTCCTACCTGTTGTTTCTTTCTTTTGCCTTCATTTTTATTTATGCTTTTGTATCCTGTGAAGTGCAAACCTTATATGTGAGATGACAGCATACTCATATAATCAACTAAGCAAATAAGGTCATATATGGTGAAACTTAAGTACTTTTGTGACTTTCTTTCGATTTATATTGTTATATGATGTGGCATGTGCTATGTGTTACCTAGCTAGGGGGAGGGAACAAATTGTATTTGGGATAATCACTCGATTAATTAGTTCTCGATTATTTCCAATTACTAGGAGTAATCGCTATGCGCAAAGTGTTTGTTTGTAGGAATAACTTGAGAATCTACAAAATGAATTTGATATAAGCATGATATGTTAGCAATTAGTATTAGCCTGAAACGTTAGTCCTTGACAGCAAGGCGATATCCTTTTTATATTTTTTAATTGATCTTTGATAGTAATATTACTACCTTCAATTCTCTAATTGATGCACATTTCCACTCATGTGTGGTGTTAGATTTCTTGCAGACAGGCATTCATGGATGAACATGAGAATAATGTTAGCTAAGTGAACGGTGATCATATATACGACCACTTTCTACACACTATGAAATGGATGAAGCCTTGAATTGGCTGATAAATATGTCTCAAATTCATTCCCTCAGGTATTACATATTTACATTAAGTTATTGGGGTTTTTTTTTTTGCAAATCTATCCTTAATAATTTGAACTCTGAAAATATTTAGCGATTTGGTAAGTACGAGAGTCAGAGTTCCTTAACTAATCAATAATTTGTATGGTGAAGACATTGAACTAAGTTATTAGTTGATATTGCATACTGATAGTTTAACCCTACATACATAGTTTTCCCAATAAAAAGTGGTAAGTGGATAATAATGTTTGAACTTGACGGGGATGATAATAACCATTTAGGTTTATAATTTGGGCAACATAATTAAGACATTTGTTTTTTTGTTTCTTGAAAAACCTACAAGAGCTCGCTGCATTTAGAGTCTAAAACAGAACGGTATTGTCGGCTTCGTTGTTGCAAAGCCAATGCTCTTCAAGACATTGAAGGAACTTATCAATCAAAACCTTCTAATTGAAGGGATACTTTGTTTATGTCGGTCCCATTGGTCCCATTGAGTTGCCTGTAGTTTACAGGTACTATAACATGTGTAGTACCAATAATACATAGTATTAGTGTAAAAGTTTGTAGTGGTGAAGTAATTTCCGAGTTACATCGTTTATTGTGTATTGTCAGTGTCTGAATTTAAGTTTGTATATTTATTATTATTATTATTAGTAGTAGTATAGCTGTTATAGTGTTATTGTTATTCTTATTATTGCACTTCCTTTTTTCAGGGATTTATGTACCCCGTAAGATCATACTTTCTGGAAGATGTTCTAGAAATGACGGGATACAAATTGACTTCATTTAATCAAATTGATGATTTCGTCTCTGTAAAGAAAGAAGAAAAAAGTCAGCTACATTTCGCGAGAGGGGTTTTGGTATTTTTCAGAGAGAGAGACTTGACTACTTGAGAGAGAATGAGCTTGCCAAAGATTAAATTTGTCATATGGTATTTTACTACTGAAGATGTATTTTATAGAGCGAATAAGATTTTGGCTCTATGTTCGAGCTCACTGTTTCGTTGTTTGTTTCAGTCTCCATCATCTGCTCGAGCTGATTATAGTAACCTCATAAAGCTTCTCTCGAATGGTACTGATGTACTTGCTGTACTGTTTTCTCTCTTTTAACTACTTACATTATATGCTTTTGTTTGTGGGATTTTTTTATAAACTTTTTCGGCGATGAAGATCTTTGGATCCTGCGAATTGAGTAATGTGTATGTAGATATTGCATGCACTGAGAAATTAAGCTTTTGGTTTAGGGCTTCCAAGGCAAGGCATGGTTGTGATGCTTCAAAAGTATTGGCGTTGGATAACAATGCTATTTTTTGTCTTCTGATATCTATTTAAATCATGTGATTAGAATGCTTTTCCTTTTTCTTACTCCTTCAAGTAATTTAATCATCTATATTTAAGTCATCTGATTGGAATTCTATAATTTTCCTTGCTCCTTATGATAATTTTAATCACATTAATATTGTTGTCTCAAGCTTGGTCTGTCCTGTACTCCTGTCAGCTCTCTTTGTTCCGGCCTTTTGCCAACAGTAGCAGCTCCTTATGATATTGCTCTCTTGGACTTTTATTAAATGAAATGAAGAAAGAATACCTATGTTCACAGACCATCTTACAGAGAATATGGCTAGAACATCTTATGCAAGACTATGCATAGAGATTGACTCAACATGCCCATATCCAACAGATATACCAGTAGTGTTACATCAACGACGAGTATACAAAGTGGCCTTCAAATATAACTGGAAGCCACCGTGTGTTGCAGTACTTGCAATGTTTTTGGGCATACCAACCAAACATGCCCGAAGGAACCTAAGGTAGAGAGGGAGGTTAAAAAAGTTTGGCTGAAAAAAGAAACTAAAATTGAAGAGGTGAATGTCATTACTGCGAAAGAAGGTCTACAGAAACAGTACAAACCCGGGAACAGGAAGTGCAAGAAGTGCACTCTGTTGATGATGGAAAAGGGTGGGAATCTCCAACAAAAAAACACATACATGCAGAGCAAGAAACACAACTAATGAGTTGAAATCAGAAGGCAATGAGATGACTGACAGATGCTCGAGGGCTTTCGCAAACAACAAGGACTTACACAAAGGAGTTATAGACAGAGCAGAAGACATGAGGCCAAGGGTTCTACTGCAACACGGGGAAAACACAGTCAAGCATTTGAGTATATATAGCAGCAGCACAGCATGAAGAGGGTACATAAACAAAGAAAGTCACACCACACTCAGTGCATCAAGGAATTTCATCAAAGAGTGACAAGGTGAGTAGCAACAGAAAAGAAAGGCCTAATATCACCCCACTTAGACATCCCCCACCTGCTTAAATGATCAAGGTTGATTGCTGGAATATAATATGAGGGAACTTAACAAAGCATGTAAGCAAGTGGAAGTTAACGAAATGGTTAGGAAGCACGACATCAGTATAATGGGCATGGTAGAGAAACGAGGCAAGCAGGAAAAGAGAGAGACAGTGATTACAAAAACCTTTAATCTAAGGAATGGCAGAAAGTTTGATAATAAAAAAATCTTACGCACATTAGTTAGTGACGGCAGTGATTGAGGAAACAAGAATCAAGCTAATGACAGGTGCAACAGAGATGGAACAAGGACTAGAAACACAATGATATGCTGGAGTAAAAGGTAAGAAAAGGAAACCGAAGCTCAGCATATGGCAGAAGGTAGAAATGGGTATGTATAATCTAAACACAGACGGAATCCAAGGGCTGTTAGGGGGTTGGGCAGCTGGCTTTCAAATGGATGAGGGAGAAGTAAATGTGGCAAGTCATGGGCAGACCAGCAAGCATTCGATAGAATCAAAAGAACTGCAAGCAGTAGAGCAAGGTAGGAATTTGGCAATTCGGCATGGAATCAGGAGGATTAAAGCACAAAATGACTCTATGAGTGTTATTTCTTTCTTAACTAAGAAGAGTCGACATCCTTGGCAACCAGAGAAGATGCTCGAAGCATTGATCAAGATCGGCGGAATTGTTTGAACATTTTAGCTTTATCCGTGCTTCTAGGGAGTCTAATAAGATAGATGATTTTTTAGCTACCAATATTCAAACAATTTATGTAGAGTTGGGACCAAGTTCTTTTCTCCGAAGATGTAAAGAAAATTACTCTTGATGATGTAAGGGGAAAACAATATGTGAGAGAGAGAGAGAATGTAACAAAATTATTACTTTTAATTTCTAATAAAAAGGGGTAGGGACCTCTTTAAAAACCTTGCTTACCGATAAAAAAAAATGAAGAAAGAAATAGATTTTTTTCGAGTTTTGAATTGATTTGAGAATATTTTGCACTTGGATATACCGTTGTCCACACAAGAGATCAAGCCCAATCCCACGCGGTTTTCGGTAAACCGCGACACATCAAAATTTGGTGTTCGAAACACTACGAGACAAAGGCCCAAACTAACACCAAAGCCCTCGCGGTGTTCGCAAAACCGCGCGGTTTATCCAAAGTCGCAAGAGAGATTTGATACAACACACACCAAATTTTCGCTGATTTGCAAATTTACTTTCGTGTTTTTTTTAATTTTTTAGGAGAGATTGTTTGATGCTTTAGTTTTTTTTTAAAGATGCTTTTACTCCTTGGAAGAATCATTATATTTGATGCCTCAAAAGTGTTAGTACAAAAGATGCTAATTTCATATGGTCCTTGAAAGAATCATTATATTTTGATGCTACTCAAAATCAATTATATTTCAAAGGAAAAACTAATTTCAGTGGAGGAAGGCCAGGGTTAACGGTTTGTTAGTACACATGGTACGGAAAGAAGAGAAAAGTGAAAAGCTAGAGTGGAGTGGTGGGGCATTCCGAGAATCGAACTCGGGACCTCTTGCACCCAAAGCAAGAATCATACCACTAGACCAAATGCCCTTCCCGATGTTTTGTGTTCTCATTTTAATAGACAAAGTCGAGGATGATATTAGTTAAAAAATTATGACAAGTGATCTGATCTTTCGAAAAAAAACAATTTTAGAGCATCTCAGGGGAGTATACAAAAATTAAAGAAGTCAAATTAGTGGTGAAGTATGTACCTTCAATTCCTTAACAACGCTGCTAAGCAGTATATTGTTTTTGTTTTCTCAATTCTTGCCTTCTAGCTAGGCAGTACAAAGAGCAGCTAAATATATGGGTTTTGAATTTACTTTCACATTGCACCTTCCAACGAAGAATATTTGTTTGAAGCTCTCTATGTTAATGCTCAAATATCTTTATATTTTTTTTTCAAAATAAGATTAAAGCAGCGTTTTATCTAATTTATTTCTGATTTACTTGGAGCTGATATGTAGCTCCCCGAGTCTGGTACGTAATTTTTTTTCCTCATCTTCAGATAAAGGTGGGATATCCACTAATTTCAATTTCAACTCTTCCAACAAGCTACTCATCATTTTCTTCACGGTTTTCTTCTCCTAGAGTTTAATGGGGTTTACTCTCTTTCTAAATTAACGGTTTTACCTGAAAGTAGTAAACAAAAGCAAAGTGGCATGTGACTCACGTGAGTCTACTAATGAACATAATTATTAATTAGAGGTGGCAATGGGTGTGTTAGGTCGGGTTTGTGTGGGTCACGTGTTAGAGAGCAAACCCAAATCCAAACCCAACACGCTTATATAACAGGTTACCCAACGGGTGACCCGCTAAGCCAGCGGGTTAATTTCAGATCAGTTTCGGATGGGATTCACAAACAACTTGTATGCAAAATATTTAGTATTTCACGATTTTATATATAAAAAAATATGCATTAATTCTCAAAAACCATCCATAATTTAATTACATATTAATGAAAATTGAATAATAAAATATATCTTTATCGAATGAATCAATATGACAGCTAATTTTTATCCTTTTAGTCGTTTATTTTAGGTAGTTGGGATGATAGATGAGATTTTAGATCAGTTTTGGATCGGATTCACAGACATTCAAAATATAGTATTTCACGATTTTATTTATCAAAAACATATTTATAAAAAATATATATATATATATCATATATATATATATATATATATATATATATATATATATATATATCCATCCATAATTCAATTACATATCAATAAAAATTGAATAACAAAATATATATTTATTGAATGAATCAATATGACAGCTAATCCTTCTCATTTTAGTTATTGATTTTAGGTTGTTGGGATAATAAAACTTATTTTAAAACATGTTATACAGGTTATAGATTGATGACCAGACCCATTAGACCCGAAAACTAATTAGGTCTACTAACGGATTATTCGGGTTAACATATATGATTCTGACCCAACCCATTTATTTTACTGGTTCGTCAACTCTTAAATAACCCAAAAACTTTTTTTTTCCACCCAAACTGTCAAGTTAGCGGGCCGTGTACAAAACTTATAGCCCTAATCAAATTTTTCCGCACAGTCAGAGTCAGAACATGAGTGTACTTAACTACTTATGTTTTTGTGTAACGATATAATTTATAAATCACGTGTTTATAATTACCAAAAAAAGAAATAAGAGGCGTTAGCTTACTTTTAGAGTTGTACTAGACTACTACTTCCATAGAAATGGCCGCCGCCGTATTAAACCGTGTGTTTAGAGCTAAAAGTTTGACTTCATCCTCCTCATCCTATATTACACGAAGGAGTTTATGTTCATCAGTTACCGAAACTGAGCATAAGAAGAAACCACTTTATGTATCTCAACGAGATCTGAAAAAAGACGAGGATAGAAATGTCCAATGGATATTCCTCGGATGTCCTGGCGTAGGAAAAGGTACTTACGCAAGCCGCTTATCAAATCTACTTGGTGTTCCACATATAGCCACTGGTGATCTTGTTCGACATGAGCTCAAATCTTCTGGTCCACTTTCTGGACAGCTGGAAGATATTGTGAACCGGGGGAAATTGGTTTCTGATGAAATTATTGTAAGTCTGTTGTCGAAGCGGCTCGAAGAGGGTGGAGCCAAGGATGAGTCAGGGTTCATTCTTGATGGTTTTCCACGGACTATTAAACAAGCGGAAATATTGGAGGGAGTAACGGATATTGATTTGGTTGTTAATTTGAAACTACGGGAAGATGTATTAATTGAGAAGTGTTTAGGAAGGAGAGTTTGTAGTCAGTGTGGGAAGAATTATAATGTTGCCTGTATTAATTTTGAGGCTAAGAATGGGAGTCCTGCTGTGTACATGGCTCCACTTCCGGCCCCGCCGGGGTGTGCTCCGCATCTTATAACTAGAGCTGATGATACGGAAGAAGTTGTTAAAGAACGAATCAGGATTTACAATGAAATGTGCCAGCCTGTGGAGGAGTTTTATCGCAGTCGTGGGAAGTTGATGGAGTTTGATCTTCCTGGAGGAATCCCGGAATCTTGGCCAAAGCTGCTACATGCCCTGAATCTTGATGAAAATGAAGGCAGGCGTTTGTCTGCTGTCGCGTGATTTATCTTATTTGTGTAATAATTGCTCCCGCTTGGCCGATGTCTAGGAGCTTGAGGAGCCCCTAGGGTCATCATTGGGAGATTTTTGAGATTCAAGGTAGACAAAGGAGTAAGTATTTTTTTTTGAGAGAAAAACATAAAGCTAATTATTATTTGTTATGATGTTTGAATAAGTTAATTGCAGGAATTCGAATTGGCATTAAGTGTTAATTTTGGTGATTAGTACTCTATTGTTTTCTGCTATACGAAGGATTTTATTGGAGCTAATGTCATGTACTCTTGTAGCGTGATATATTTTACTTTAATTGTTTGCTATTTCCTTTTCAGAATAACATTTTTAATTTATGTGTGTCTGGCTGTTTTAATTCATTTGTACCTTTGATTATCTATAAACTAATTTGAAGCAATGTGAAAGAATAATATGGTGAGCATGCTTGAATTGAATGTTAAGAGAATCTATATTCAAATATGTGACAGAACTAAATGTTTTGCTTTTGGCAGGCCAATGTCTGATTGATTATTGCTTTTAAAGAGACAATGAGTTCAGAAAAGCAAAACAATTTGTTCTTTGGTATGAAATTGAACGTAGATTCTCGTTAAGCCTTCTATTCAGTTAGCACATTTCTTAGATTTGGATTTCCTTAGAACGTGTTGTTGAATGTTGATTGTGTTTGGAATTGTGTTGTACTTTTTGAAGTGGAGCTTCAACAAGCTTAATCTAATCGATCAAGCTTGCTGTGGTCTTCGCATTGCCACAATCAGTAAAGGTAAGTAACGCTATGAGTTGAGTTTGGAGGGAGCCTTCTGCTTGTGCTATTCTTTCAAACGTTTTGAGATTAGATGGGAAGAGAAGTGTCTTAAGAACAATAATATACTATGGGTGTTGATGAAATTATTGAGATAACTGTTTCCAATTCTCTACAAGGCCTATTCTAAATTTCTAATCCTTGAGCGAAAAATTGGGTCTTGAGATCAGAAATTAAATATGGTATGGAATTCATGGCCTACCTTCATCATCCTTCTTTGGTTCTTTCCGAGTACACTGTGATTGTACTGAAAGGCGATGGCAATACAAACACATGCTTGATGGCATAGTATTCTCTTTATTCTATGGTTCGCCTTGAAGATGGTGTTGCGAATATAGTGTTGGTTCTTCACATCAGGAATAGTGCTTTTGATTCAATCTCATGTTCTTGTTTGAGCATTACTCTGTTGAGGAACTAATGATTGCTAGGTGGAATCCAGAACAATCTCATGAGGAATATATAGTAGTAGATATATGAACCGAGTAAGGATTTTGAAGAAAGTTCTATTACATTTTCTTTTCTAGTCAATGGGAAATTTTTCAATGTAGGATCTGAATGTTAGAGTATTTCACTGGTCTTTCTGGAAGCATAATTCCTGTTGCGTTATTTTTATTTGAGAAGCAATAAGTATCTGCTTCTTCCATCCGTCTTTCTATTGATTTTAGATATATGTTAACTAATGAGTTATGAGTTGTCCATATTTATTTGTATTATTGAGGGTTCCTCTTTGACATTCATTGTTTTTTTTTTGGGTCGGGAAGTCTTCTTATGTTATTCATCGTGTCCAAAGCTTTCCTCATTTCAACAACTTTTCAACGCGTCAGAATCTCTCCCTGGTTTCCTCATCTTTAAAGATGGTAGGTGTGGCTTGCTCACGGGTCATGCTGAACTTCTTAAAGTGAGCAGGCTGATCTACTCAACTGAGCGTGTTTTGGTTGTGCCATTATCACGGCCAATGAAGATACACAACAGTATGAGTTGAGTTTAGAGGAAGCTTTATACTCGTTTCAGTCTTTGAAGTTCCTTAAAATTAGATGGAAAGAGAAGTGTTTCAAGAACAGTGATAAACTATGGGAGTTGATGAGGTTGGAAACAGTTTTCAATTTTCTACAAGGCCTATTCTCATACCCGACCAAAAATTTGGGTTGTGAGATCAGGAATTCAGTACAGTGTGGATCATCCTTCTCTGGTTCATTCTGAATATGCTGTGATTGTATCAGAAGGCAATGGTAATAAAAACACATGCTTGCTGCTTGGCCTGACATGCCGCAGTTCGCCTTGAAGGTGGTGTTGCCAAAGCATTGTTACATCACATTGAGAAGCATAGTTATGATGCAGTCTCCTCTTCATGTTTAGAGCAGTACACAGTTGAAAAACTAACTGTTACCAGATGAAATCCAGAGCAATGTCGTGAGGAAAGAAGGTAGTTAATAATGCATCTGAACGAGAAATGTAGCACCCATTTTGTTGCATATGTAATCATATTAATCATGTGTTTAATTGGAATTATCTGTATACTTCAGTTGTACTTTTTGCTTTTTCAGTGGCACCAAATAAGAAAGCATTGCTTGATACTATTTTCAGTACTAAATTCAATGCTCTGAGTTACATCCAACAGGTCAGAAACTAGAAATAACCAATACAGGTTAACTAACAAATTTGTCAGAGGTACAGCCAACAGAAAAGGGAAAGGACTGCCATCTGCTGCCAGATACGGAATTATACCATATGCTCATTTTCACGTTCATTTCAACACAGAATCTTTCTTGTACTCTTGCATTTCATTCATCAATAGACCAGCAAAACCACAATTCTTGTTTGGCACAAAATAAGGAAGAAGCATGGCTTAATACTAATCAATAGTCATTAAACATAAACCTTTGAATTACATCCAACAAGTCGGAAAATAGAACAATTGCAAATACTGCACTTGTTAATCAGAGATACAGAGAACAAATGCCTAGGGAAATACAAAGAAAAATATATTCTCCTGTTAATCAGAGATACAAAGAACAAATACACCCAACAGATTAGGGAAAAGAATACCATCATCATCACCTAAAAAATGCCTAGTACTATCATCTCCAAAACTATACCATACTGCACTTGTTCATCTTCATTTGACCAGCTTCTTTGACGCAGAATCTTTCTTATACTCTTCCATTTCATCAATCCACAAATCAGCAAACTCGCAATTCTTCCAAGCATCAAACCAAGGTCCACCAGTAGTATAATGTATAGCTTTCGGCATTGTACCACTCACATCATTCTCATCAACCTTATTATGCCCAACAAGAAAATTCCAAACAAACGGAATCTCCCCAATCTCAGAATCATCAAGCCAAGAAAACCTATGAAGAAACGCACCCGTTTCCTTATTCACCTGTTCCGGCATCAATATCTTATTCTTCTCATGCTCACAATTATACAACACCATAGATGACCAATTCTTCCTAGGGTAAACAGTTTGCACTGCACCATCCATTTTAGTACTTTCTTTAGGTGTATAATCATGTTGAACACACATAATCGCGTAGTTTTCATCGATAAATGCAGTCAATTCCTTAATATCAGCTAAGTAAAGGAAATCGCAATCGACAAACATTGCCCAACCATTAAAACCAGCTAAATAAGGTGTTAAAAAACGAGTAAATGAAAATTCAGTACTTTCAGTAATGCCCCTTTCTCTATAATATAAACCTGAGTTTCTAAGATCTGATTGCTTAATAGGAATTACCTCGACCGGGATCGAAGCCCGTTTCAAGATCGAATATCGACATACTTCGAATGCGAGATCTTCCCGTGGGTCGTAGCCTATGAAGATCTTGAATACCTTTTTGGGTGTAACCCCATTGTTGGCATTCACAAGATCAGACATTTCGAGATCTGGGGTTTGGAAATTGAGGATAAGTAGATCTTGAAGAAAATGGAGTGGGGGGAATTTTTCTTCTTCTTAATTTTTTAAGTGCTTTTATGTCGCGGGTAACCGACACAAGTATAGAGATGTAAACGCGGAAGAATATCTAACACCAGTTTTTTTGGACATGATTCAAATTGAGTCACGAGTCAGTGTAGGATACGATTGAGTGGTCTCTAATTTTGGCATCTTGACTTTTAAAGGAAATTTTTATTATTCTTGTTTCTTAAATAAGACAGCCAGCTAGGCAGCAAAGAGCTAAAATACCTTCAGAAATGTCCTTTTATAGTCTTCAGCATGTGTTTTCCATGTTCTCTCGTTGTGTTATCTCGTTATATGCTTGTTTGAAATGTGTGAGTATGTCTGCATTAGTGTACCTGTGGTGTGTACGTGTGTGTGTCTGCGTTACACGATACACATACTATCTTTACCAAAAAAAAAAAAAAAAAGGTACACGTACTATCTGACTGGTACATGGATGAGTAATACTATACACCAACAGTTTTACCAACGAGTTCGTCTACCCCGAGGATATCCTCATAGGGACGCCGGATCCAACGGTCCGAAAATTAAAAACAAACCCATATTCTCTCTCTTCCTTTTTGTTTTTGATTTTCGGACCGTAAATCTCGGATCCAACGGTCTCGGAATACTCATCCCTATGGGGATATCCTCGTGGTAGCCCATATCTTTACCAACAAACAACACTAACTGACGTGGTTACCCCAATTTTCGCTGATTAGGATTTCCACTAACAACAAAACTAAGTAATTTTCCTCTCTATTCACTCCGAATTCCTTTTTCCCTCCACTGCGTTTTATTTTCCCTCTGGCTCCAGCAAAGTATGATTAACGACAGTAAAATTTTCTCCGAGAATACTATTTTCTCCAGCCAAAAATTCTAGGTCAGTTTATAATTTTTTATTTCTCTTATAGATGAGTGTGCTATGTTCATGTTCATTTTTTTTCCTCTTAACTTTCATCTCCATTCTACTTAGTTTTAAAAACACGCAAAATTTGTTTTCACCATTATTTTGTAGCACCTTTTCTAAAATTGTTTTTCATTTTTTTTTCCAAAGTCACGGTGTTAGCTTCATTTTTGGTGCCGTTAGAACAACAATGGAAGAAGTACCAAATAATTTTTCAAATAAAGAGGTGATGGGAGAAACTGAAGGGAATAAAGTGGATAAAACAATTAATGTAGAACTCACAGTTGAGAAGCCTGCAGTGGGAATGTCGTTTAGCTCCGTTAATGGCCTTCTTGAATTTTATGCAAGATACGGAAAATAGTTGGGATTTGGTATTTGTAAAAGAAGCATCACCAAAGATGATAATGGGGATGTGAAGTATTTGACTATAGTTTGTTCACGTGAAGGAAAGGTTCGGCGCACATCAAAAAGTCTAGTTAATATGCGTCCAATATCAAAAAAAAGATTGCAAAGCTAGAATTACAAGCAGCTCTTAGCCTTTGATGGAAAGTGGATAATAACCTCTCAAATACTTGGACATAACCATGGTTTAAGTCCGAAAGCAAATCCAGTTTTTATAGATGCAATAGGAAACTTACACCAAAAGTGAAGAGAAGGCTTGAAACCAATGACGAATCCGGCATCCGTCTGAATAAGAGTATCAATTCATTTGTTTTTGAAGCAAAAGGTTATGAGAACTTGTCATATTTAGAGAAAGACTGTAGAAATCATGTTGAAAAGTTTCGTCGTTTGCAACTTGGAGAAGGAGATGCTAATGCTATGCACAGTTACTTTTTAAAAATGCAAACTGAGAATTCTGAGTTTTTTCACACGATGGATTTAGACAATGAAGGTCGATTGAGGAATGTGTTTTGGGCAGATGGTAGGTGTAGGGTAGCTTGCAAAGAGTTTGGCGATATTATTACATTTGATGCAACGTACTTAACAAACAAGTATGACATGCCATTCGCTCCTTTCGTGGGGGTGAACCACCATGGTCAATCAGTGTTGTTAGGTTGTGGTCTTATCTCAAGGGAAGATACCAAGACATATGAATGGCTATTTAAATCTTGGCTAGCATGTATGCATGGATGTCCTCCAAGTGCAATAATTACAGATCAAGATAGAGCAATGCAAAATGCCATAGCTATTGTTTTTCCTAATGCGCGACATCGGTTGTGCTTGTGGCATATCATGAAAAAATTGCCTAAAAAATTGAGAGGATATAATGAGTATGAATCAATCAAATTATGTATGCAAGTTGCAGTCTATGATTCTTTAACAAAAGAAGAATTTGAAGAAAACTGGTGCGGATTCATTTTAAAGTACGATCTCGAAAGCAATGAATGGTTAGGAGGGTTGTACAAGGAAAGAGATCGTTGGGTGCCTGCATTAGTGAAAGACAGCTTTTGGGCTGGAATGTCAACCACACAACGAAGCGAGAGCATGAATGCCTTCTTTGATGGCTATGTTAATTCAAAAACTA
Organism: Coptis chinensis; assembly: GCF_015680905.1. Taxonomy (NCBI): domain Eukaryota; kingdom Viridiplantae; phylum Streptophyta; class Magnoliopsida; order Ranunculales; family Ranunculaceae; genus Coptis; species Coptis chinensis. The sequence goes on along the minus strand of NC_141463.1, from coordinate 75,242,826 downwards.
TTCTCACGCAGTTTGTTGGACAATATGAAAATGCTTTGCGAAGTAAGGTGGAAAAAGAAAATCAAGCATATTTTAATTCTTTTAAATCGAGGCTCCCTTGTATAAGTCCTTATGATATGGAGAAGCAATTTCAAGGTGCTTATACGATGACAAAATTTCTAGAGTTCCAAGAAGAGTTGAGAGGGAAAATTTGTTGTGATTTATCTACGTGTAAGGAAGATGAAGAATACGAAGTAAATGAAGATGTACCATTTGGAGCTAGCCTTTGCAGAGCCACATTTAAGGTTAGGTTTAATGGGGATCTCAAAGAAGTTGATTGTAATTGTCAGTTGTTTCAATTTAGGGGGATAGTATGCAGACATTTTATTATGGTTTTACTACACAAGAAGATTTACCAAGTACCAGATAAGTACATCTTACGAAGGTGGAATAAAAATATCAAACGGAGACACACCAAAATTAAGATTAGTTATGACAAACGGTCCGCCAAACCTGAATCACGTCGTTTTGATGAATTGTGTTATGCTTTTGAAGAGGTTGCGGATATGGTAGTAGATTGTGAAGACAGGTATAAGGAATTGATGGTGCATGTACATACTTTAAAAGAGAAGTTTAGTCATGATAATGGTGCTTGTGGGAGCGCTAAGCCTGTTTCGAAGAAGAACACCGTTTCACCAGCATATGGAGATGGTCAAAATATTCTTACTCTTTTGGTTGTTCGCGTTGCAAGCTTAGGACCATTTAAAAGGAAACAAACTAATCTCGAAAAAATTGTTCAGAGACTAAACAAAGGGAAAAAGAATATGAAGACTTCACCTAGCAAGGAAAATGCAAAGAAGGTAGTAGTGTTCATTTGTCCTATTTAATTTCATAGTTCTCTTACTTTATAGATGATTTTTTTTTTCCAAAGCTAAGAATTTATTGTTACTTTACTTTTTTCTAGGATTTTCACTCGTTAAATTTTGAGGAAGGGAGAAATATGCTTAATGCAAGCAATGCCCCTGCATATGATCATCTAACAATACAAGAGAGCATAACCTCAAAGGTAAATCAAGAGATGGTTAATTTGTTTAGCTTCTTCATTGTGGATTGCCACTTAAATATTTGAATTGACTTGTTTTGTTGCAGGGTTATGCAATGCAACATTGGATTACAGAACCTATTTTTGAACAACCAAATACACTCCAAGAGTTTAACAATATTTGCAACACAATACAACTGCAGAAGCTGCGAGGCTTTAACACGAAAAATTCTGCTCAACCATGCAAGTTTCGCTGAAGGAATTCAGAAAACTATACAGAAAAAGGTATGTTTGTGTATATAGTATGTAGTAACTTCTTTCTTAAAGCATCATGTGAGTAGATGTTGTTTTATGTTTTCCTAAGCTAATAATTGATTGATGCTTTGTGATTTCTTATACATAATTTTTCGTTTGTGTTCCAGAGTGTACTGCCAGATTTAAATGGCTCGATATATGACTCCAACATATATAACATACAACAAAAATTTCAAAATATGGTATGCAATGTTGTTATCTTCTTATCTAGTGTTTCTGTAGGTATTATTATTTTATATTTTTTATTGACCTAATGTTTGGAATAGGAGCAATGCAATCCTTTAGGCTCATTGATGCTCAACCAACCAAGATTTGGAGAATTTCATTCACTACTCATGGTTTGATAAACACACAAACATTTTTTGTGTACTTATTTATTTGTAATTTTTTTATTTGTTCTAATTTCTTAACTGGTTCACTTATTTCAATTTTTTAACGTATCGGAAGCAGGGGCACTTCACACCTCAACAGTTAAGTGATCATGGACATCTTGGATCTCACCACCTAGTTCGTCAGTTCGGTGCTTGTACACCACCATCTATGTTTCATACTAGTAATGAAATCCAATCTAAAAAGCTAAACGTTTTTCTCAATAAAGACTCATCAAGGGAACCAAGACAGTTGCGTTAGCTACTGGTGCAATAGTTTGAACCACTCTTGGTGTCTCTGAAGTTTTGAACCAGTGGATTGTAAATGGATTACTTGTAGGTTGATGACAAATTGGTGTTTGTTTTGTGTTAGCTACTGGTGTCTATTTTGTGTTAGGCTGCAATAGTTTGAACCACTCTTGGTGTCTCTGAAGTTTTGAACCAGTGGATTGTAAATGGATTACTTGTAGGTTGATGGCAAATTGGTGTTTGTTTTGTGTTAGCTATTGGTGTTTGTTTTGTGTTAGCTATTGGTGTCTATTTTGTGTTAGGCTGTTAGCTACTGGTGCAAAAGTCGAGTTAATTTTGGTGTTATTTTGATGAATTTGTATCTCTCTCTCTAATCTTCTTATTTAACAGTTTCATGTTTTTTTTTGCCTGTTAGTGGAAATCACGATGGGTGGAGGGAAAATAAAATTGGAAATGAAACAGGAGTACTCATAAAACAGAGCGGAGGCGAAAATTATTTAGGCTTTGTTTTGTTAGTGGAAATCCTAGTTAGCAGAAATTGGGGTAACCACGTCAGTTAGTGTTGTTTGTTAGTAAAACTGTTGGTGTGTATAGTATTACTCGTACATGGATACAGGGAAATGCTTAAGTCCTAAGATTGAGAAGATTATAGAGAATGGAAGGTAGCAAGTTGATTCGCTATTGTTTATAAAATAACACGGCTCAAAACGGGTTTAGTCTCTGAGTCATCATACTAAAGAGCTTATTAATGACTGGGAAGCTGACATTGTGACACAGGTGAGAACTCTTGCAAAACTATTAGAAAATCCAATGAGAAGATTAATGGAAGAGTCTTGTATTGGGCGCCACACAAATTGGATTGGGCAGCCTCCATCCCAAGCCCAAACAGCAAAGCCCAGTACACCCCCACCTAAATCGCGAAACCGGAAAAACCACCTCAACCGGTATCATCTCTCTCGCGTAAGCCTAAAAAACCCTTCGAGCTTTGTAACGAAAAAAACTCAAAACCAAACCTTTGTTTTCTTGTTTTCTTGTAGTTTTAATTCAAGACCCACAAGCTGTCGTCTCCTGGTAAGCAAACTCAAAACATTCAACCTTTATTTTGGTTGGGTCATTTTAATTCAAGTTTCATTTGGATATGTGGCACCGATTGTAATCAACATTTTCAAGGACAACATTTGGATATTGGATCTACATTTGGATTGTGGCACCGATTGTAATCAGCATTTGGATCTGCATTTTCAAGGTAAACTAGTGCAATACTGTGGCATTCGCATTTTGCTTGTAAGTCAGTGATTTTGTGTTTTTTTTTTAATTTGATCAATCTTGTCTTTTATCACATCGTCGAACCAAGCTCTTCAAATCATTGAGGTGTGGACTATACGGCTAAGAATCTTTCTTAATAGTAATCATTTTGAATCGTTGATGGTAATCATTTAGCACTTAGGTACTAGGTGATACATTGAAAGCACTATACGCTACTTATCTTGAGTTTATAAGTGCTACATTCCACTATACGCTTACATTCCACTAGTACTTTCAGTGTATTGATTTATAAGCACCTAGCGTATAGTGGAATGCTATCATTTTGAATCGTTGACGGTAATCGTTGATACACTGAAAGCGCACCTAGTTGTGGACACTTAAAGCACTCTAGATAAGAACAAGTAGTTTGTGTCTATGATGTTTTTTGTAAGTATTTTTTTTTTGGTTTAAATATGGATTTGACATTAATTAGTAGCTTAATGGAAATGGTCTAGTTGTTAGAAATAGTAAATTATTGCATCTTCTTATTGTAATCTTGATAGTGACCTTTTCTTCCTTATGAGCCTAGGTTCGCAATATACAGTTTTCTATGAATAATGCTGGCATAGTTCGAAATGTCTAACGGATCTTTAATTTCAAAGATTATATTAGATGGTTTCAATGGGATCTATGATGCTATGTTTTCAAGATGGAGCAATGTTAAATTGGTATAGGATAAGGAAGAGAGTGTTAAATGCAAATATTTAGGAATATAAACGTTATGTAGGAAGTATGCATCAAAAACATTGGGCGCGTCACATTCTATTTGTTGCCCTGACAATTGTATTTTTTTTCTTGAATACATGACAATTGTGGACACTGAAAGCACTCTAGATAAGTACAAGTAGTTTGTGTCTCGAATGCATTTTGTTCGGTATGAACTCTGTTTGCATTTGTTGGCACTTTGAAAGCACCCCTTAAATGCTATCCATTTGATTGGTGATAGTTTTCGACGTTCTGTGATTTGATTTACTGTTTAATTGGGTTTATTTGGTTATGGTTTTTCCCAGTGTTGTATCCAACTCTTCCTGCTTTTTATGTAACTTATTAATTGTTGCAAATTGTCTCTAAAAGACTCGTCGAGCACTTGTTGGTTCTTAAGTACTTGGTTTCAATTAGTAGTTGTATTTCATTGTTTTTGTTTGGGTATTTGTTGGATGTTAATGGTAGAGGGGACTGAATTGGGGTGGTTGAAGTTATGTTATGTTATGTTTAGCATTTGGGTAACTTGGTCACTTGTGTGAGTGACCAAGTTTGTAACATAGGTATATATTTGATTAAACTTATTATAGTTACTAATACTTGTTTTATTTTTCTTTGTAGCAATGGGTCCTCGATCAAAGAATATCAAGAATGTAGTGAAAAATATATTCAAGGGTGTAAAGAAGTTGTTTGGTGGCGGCGGTTTCTCTTCGGGTCGCGGTGACGCGCCTAAGCTTGACAAGAAGAGAGATAGGGGGTCGAAAACAACGACTTCTGTTTCGACCCCCACCTACGTGGCAAACGTTCATTAGTACTTTATTCATTTAATCGACAGGGCTAAAGCCCAATTCGTAATACCATGAATCAATACCATTAACTCATGTGTCTAAGGCTGAACCTTAGCCACATGGCTTGCCACTAATATACATTAATTTATGTCCAGATTCATTTATTATCAAAGAGATAATTATCAGTTGACAGTTATATTCTATCACAATTACTCAAGCTACAAGATTACTTGAGCTACAAGGACTCTCTACTCTACCTATATAAATACCACATTATTTTTCATAAGGAACTACGTGGAAACTTGATCCCTATAGAATAGATCTTGGGTACGTAGGCAGCCATTATTTGGTTCAGTTTCATCTCCCCCAACATCAAATTCCTCTGTTTCTTAGTGCGTTCTTTACCATTGCTCTCGTTGTGTTGAAGCAGTTTACTGCCGAAACATAATTGGCGCCGTCTGTGGGGACTTTAGAATTCATTATCACGTGAAACAATCAAGATGGTAAGCACAAAAAGCATACCAAATAGTCAACATATTCCTCCTGCTAATAGGAATTGCAACCTTCGAAATTCAAATCGGCCAATGCAAGAACCGTTGAACAATCAAGTTGCTCCTAGTGGTAAGATCAATTCTCAACATCCAACCGTAGCAGCGCCACCGCCACTCCTAATACGATTGAGCGTGAGTTACGATGAGTCAAAAATTTGAAATAGGAACTTCAGAAGGAATCTGGCAAAGAGGCAAAGGCCGGTGGACGAGGCTGCAAATTCAACAACATCAGGCGACCACGAAGGGGACGCAGCCATTCCAAAGGTATGGGACCGTCTTGAAGATCCACTTCATCGTCCTCAACAACGTGTTATTTCTCAAACACAATCAACCAGTGCACACTCTAAAAGTAATGATGACCCTATTACCTGTACTTATGGGGAGAATCGGATTGGCAGGGATAACTACTACCCTAAACATGTCCGATCTCAAATGGAAGATTTACCTCTGAGAAGCAATTTCAAGGAAGACCGCCATCCGAGATATGTCCGACATGACTGGAAAGGCGGGCATCCCAGACAAGAGCAACAAAACATGGAGAAGTGGTATAATTATACCGACCACCCGGCCAAGGGTGACTACCGGCCTAGACAGGCTCGTTACAGGGATAGACAAAGACAATCACCCGATTGAGTCGATCGTATGCGTGCGCCAAAGATCTCTAACTCCAATAAGAGATAATGGAAGGTATCCTTCTCCACATGGGCACGACCGGGGGCGTCCAGTTGTTCGAGCCAATACTTTAACTCTAACATAACAACAATTGAAAGAGTTGATTACAAAAGAACTTAACGATAGAGAGTCAAGAGATGTAAGAATGAAAACTTGACAGTCGATGATGGTGTACTTGATAAGTTTTCGCTCGACATTCAGGAAACTTACCACCATCCCGATTTCAAAAAACCCGATTTTGAACTTTATAATGAGTCGGAAGGAGATCCTGGCTTGCATGTTCTATTGTTCAAAAATAAGTTGGTGTTATGGGGTGGAGATGATCCGCTCATGTGTAAGCTCTTTCCATCAACTCTAAAGGGAGAAGCATTACGCTGGTTTAGTGAGTTGCCTTCAAGATAAATTCACCAATACAATGAACTAGAAAATCAGTTTGTTAATCGTTCCCGCCACAATTGCAAGACGCCAAAGGATGTCGACTCACTTTTGAACATCAAGCAACAACGTGACTAAAAGTTATATACTTTTGTTACTAGGTGCCGGAAAGCAGCAACACCGCTGCCGCCGCTACCGCAAACGGCGGTACAAACACCTCTGAAAGAAGGCGTCGCGGAAGAAAGTATAAAGAAAAACTTCATCCCAGATTGGTCCGACCTGACAGGGAAGGCCGACCTCGCAGATTTGCGGAAAATCGCCATCCTAGACAGGTCCGTCCAGACAGGGAAACAAGGTGTCGCGGAAGAAAGTATAAGAAAAAACTTCATCCCAGACTGGACCGACCTGACAGGGAAGGCCGACCTCGCAGATTTATGGAAAATCGCCATCCTAGACAGTCCGTCCCGCATTGGGGAAAAAAGGCGTCACGAAAAAAAGTATAAGGAAAACCTTCATCCTAGACTGGACCGACCTGACAGGGAAGGCCGACCTCGCAGATTTGAGAAAAACTGCCATCCCAGACAGGTCCGACCAGGCAGGGATGGAAGGTGTCACAGAAGCAACTAGAGGGAAAACCACAATCCCAGACAAACTACCGACCTAGATAGGTTGGTTACACACAAAGAAAAAGACAATCTCCAGTCGGACCCGAAAGTGTGTACCGCCTAAAATCTCTAACTCTTGTAAGAGGTAATGGCAGGTGTCATTTTCCACATAGGCTCGACCGGGGGCGTCTATCTGTTTAAATCTTCTGGGTGAAATGGATTTCACTCTTCAATACAATTTTTTCTGATCTGCTTGAAAAAATAATGGAGGCTTATATCGATGATATAGTCGTTAAATCGAAGGATACGGGTGATCATCTTTCCGATCTTTAACTTGTTTTTGATAGGCTTAACAAGTATAACATGAGACTCAATCCCGCCAAATGTTCTTTTGGGCCTCTCTTCTGGAAAAATTTTGGGATACCTCATGACTCGTAGAGGTATTGAGGCTAATCCTGATCAGATACGCGTTGTTATTGATATGCCATCACCAAAAAATAAGAAGAAAATTCAACGACTTACTGGTCGGCTTGACGCTCTTCATAGATTTATTTCTAAATATTCCGATCGTTGTCATCCCTTCTTCCAGACTTTAAAGGGGGCGGAAACTTGGAACGTTGATTGTGAGATGGCATTGCAACAACTGGAGAAATACTTGGTCAGTCCTCCTATATTGACAAGTCCTTCACCGGGTCAACCTAGTGGCATATACCTGGCAGCTACACCTCAAGCTGTTAGTGTTGTTCTTTTCATTGATGATGGTAGACCCATCTTTTTTATCAGTAAGACTTTAACCGGAGCTGAGTCTCGTTATTCAAAGATGGAAAAAATTGCACTTGCATTGGTTCATGTCGCTCGCCGATTGAAACCATACTTCCAGGGGAGGTTGGTCAGAATTATACTGAAAATCCCTTACGCAAGATCTTTCGTAATGCACAAGAATCAAGTAGATTAGCCGAATGGGAAAGTTATCTTAGTGCACATAGCATTGTCTTTGAAAGTCGTACTACTGAAAAAGGACATGCTCTGGTTTCTTTGATAGCTGATTTTCCGATTGATGATTCTCCTATTGACGATTTCTTGTGCGGGAAGAATCTATGGAAGACGATGCCAATATAACCGGGGGCGGCGAAGACCAACATGAAAACACAATTCCTAATCCCATTGACCTATGGATTGTTTACTCAGATGGCTCCCATAGTAAATCTGGGTCTGGAATTGGATGCATTTTTTGTTAAACCCGGCGGAGAAAAGATTGGGAAATCACGCAAACTTAGCTTCGCCGCTTCAAATAACGAAGCCGAGTATGAGGCTGCCATTTGTGCCTTGAGAACAGCTTTGACACTGGGGGCGCGAAAGCTCCTGTTAACACAGATTCTTGCCTTGTTGCCAATCAGTTTGGTGGGTCTTTTGAAGCAAGAGATGAGCATATGGCGGCTTATCTTAGTTTGATACATAGTCTTGCTCGACAATTTGATAGCATCTCTATCACTCAAAGACCCCGAAATGACTTACGTCATGCATATTCATTGGCTTATCTCCTCTGCCGCCGTTAGAAGAAAAGGATCAAGACACATCACTTTTGCAGTCATCTTTTCATCAATCTAAGTTTGAACGTTTTTACGCTCGCTTAGTTCGTTACTATCATTACGAAAAAATCTGACGAAGTTACCACATTTAGTTTCTTCAGTTTAAGTTTGAACGTTTTTACGCTCGCTTAGTTCATTACTATCATTACGAAAAAATCTGACGAAGTTACCACATTTAGCTTCGTCAGTTTAAGTTTGAACGTTTTTACGCTCGCTTAGTTAATTATTCTCATTACGAAAAAATCTGACGAAGTTACCACATTCAGCTTCGTTAATATAAGTTTGAACGTTTTTACGCTCGCTTAGTTCATTATTCTCATTACGAAAAAATCTGACGAAGTTACCACATTTAGCTTCGTCAGTTTAAGTTTGAACGTTTTTACGCTCGCTTAGTTTATTATTCTCATTACGAAAAAATCTGACGAAGTTACCACATTTAGCTTCGTCAGTCTAAGTTTGAACGTTTTTACGCTCGCTTAGTTCATTATTCTCATTACGAAAAAATATGACGAAGTTACCACATTTAGCTTCGTCAGTTTAAGTTTGAACGTTTTTACGCTCGCTTAGTTCATTATTCTCATTATGAAAAAATCTGACGAAGTTAGCACATTTAGGTTCGTCAGTCTAAGTTTGAACGTTTTTACGCTCGCTTAGTTCATTACTATCATTACGAAAAAATCTGACGAAGTTACCACATTTAGCTTCGTCAGTTTAAGTTTGAACGCTTTTATGCTCGCTTAGTTCATTACTATCATTACGAAAAAAAATCTGACGAAGTTACCACATTTAGCTTTGTCAGTCTAAGTTTGAACGTTTTTTACGCTCGCTTAGTCATTACTATCGCTACGACAAAATCTGACAAAGTTACTACTTTTAACTTCGCCAGTCTAAGTTTGAACGCTTTTACACTCGCTTAGTTCGTTACTATTGTTCCGACAAAATCTACCGAGGTTACCACGTTTAGCTTCGTCAGCCTAAGTTTGAACATTTTTATGCTCGCTTAGCCTAATTTTACAAAATTAAGTACGCATTGGGGGCGTTTTTCTCTACGTAGGGGCGTCTCGTTCTATTTCATTCCAACTGTATAAATCTACAACATTGTCAATTTTCTGCAGGTATGTTATCTGATACAACAACAATATTCAATAGCAAACCTATACTTTATTTTTATTTTTCATCAAAAGAATTTTTCGCTCTATGGTATTACATTCATACATTTACCTAATTAATTGTTTCTGCCAATTGTCTTATGGTCGCTCGATTAAATCTTCGTTTTCTTATTCGAAATCTACATTCGCTTTGCTTAGCGCTTTCGGTTAAATATTTTCCGCCAGCTTCATTATTTTTTCTAAGGCAACGAGACGATTTTTCTGAGTGAATCATTCCGACAGCTTTATTGAGCCAATCTTTCCGAACGAAAATTTTCTCTGACTTCTTTATTTCTTCTACGGCATTGCCGTGCGATCACCCTGAGCAAAACCTTTCTTCAGCTTCTTTATTTTTTCTAAGGCATTGAGATTTTTCCGCTCGAAACTTTTCGTCAATATCTTTTGCTCGTAATTCCGCCGTTTCAACCTACGACAAAAATACAAATATTTTCGTCAATCTTTCAGACTTAACCAAAATTTTACGATAATTGATAACATATCTGTTTCCGACACCGCTTTCTCATATTCTCCACACTTTTCTCCGTTTTCTTCGTCTTCTTCAACAGGCCAAATTTAAGTTTTATCGAAACTCAATAATTTAAGCTTAATATTCTAGCCGATCTAATTTGAAGCTGCTCGATCCTGAGCTAGATTATGCCGTGGCCTCGTGTAGTCGTTATATCTGTCACCTTCTTTCCACCTCACTAAGTCTGCGATCGTCATCGAGTTTTCTTCTCGAGTATTTTTCCCCCGTATAGTACGGTAGTTCTACCTGCACACAAAAAAAAGCAAAATCAGGTCAGATTGCTCGAAAACCGGGTTCACTATGTCAAGGACGAACCAGGCCAACTCAATGGGACACAGGTACGGTGCCTTTCCTTAGAGGGCGTTTCACCGTATCTTGTTTATTACTAAGTCTTCCGAATGCACCGGACCAGTTTATATAAGAGCGGTTACGATGCCCTTCCTTAGAAGGCGTTGCACCATATCATGTTTGATTGATATTGGTTTGGATACAGCGCCATCATCGTCTTCACTCTTCAGCAGCTCATGCAGAAGTCGCGCACAACACCAAAAACGTCTTCCTTTTTGTGTTGCCACCACATGTTCCATATAGAAGACATCCTAAGGACAGAGTTCCAACGTTCAAAGGCGAAAGCAGACGAAAAAAAAACAACAACAACAAGGCTTATTACGAGGAAGGTAGAAACGTACCGTAAACATCAATATCCAAGATGGGTTGAACAGTGCCTGTTTGATGGACGCGGAACACAGTTGAGAAGAAAGAGTTTGGGTATTCCCCTGCTAGCCCGACCACTTCACAAGCAGGCAGGGAAGTCACCTTCTTATCATCCGGCCTCTCCTCCGAGTTATCCTTATTTCTTACCATCTGGTTTCTCCGAATTCGACAAGATAAATCTAGCTCATACCACCACCCGCGCTCCCCACCTAGACATGTTGAATCTTCAGGGGCCAAGGGGTGTTTGGTGATATCTCCTACTCCCACAGGCTTGATGAGTTAGATGTCAAAACGAGATATATGAGAAGAGCTGATGGTGAGAGAACGTACCTGATTGAGACGGAACACAGCGTTCTAGAGCGGCAATAATACGGAAGAGGATAAGTTTTCTGCGACTTCAAAACTTTTCTTAACCACGATTTGTTTTGATCTACGCGCCAAGACTTATATAGGGGTCGAAATTTTCGGTTCGATGGGATTCTTTTCTAAATCCAACTTCATCTTTAATCTCAATTCTTATCTCCTCCACATTCTTATCTCATCCGAACACTTTGAGTCCAATTAGTATTTAACTTCCTTTTATTACTATTATTACTAAACTGCCCCTACGTTTAATTTTCAACGGTATAATCCAAGTATCGCTCTTCCGTTGGCACGCATCGTCGAATTCAAATTTCAGATATTATTCGTGCTGCTCGTTGATGCAGTTTTAATAATCGACTTTTTTTGCAATTTTATTTCTGTGCATATTTTATTTTTTTCTGTGCATTTTCGGCCATATTTTATTTAACTACATTGCGTCCCCGTTATAATTAGTTTGACATTATTTCGTTTCCGCTAATTCACGATTTTTTTTCGACAGTCAATTTTCCAATTATTTCTTTTCGCACGACACTTCGTTATACATTCCGCTCATTTTTCTTTCTTCTTTGCCATATGACATTTGTTCGCATGCCAAAGAGGGGGTGGTGTTTCGACCCCCACCTACGTGTCAAATGTCCATTAGTAGGGGTCTCCACTTTATTCATTTAATCGACAGGGCTAAAGCCCAATTCGCAATACCATGAATCGATGTACAGGCCCATTAACTCATGTGTCTAAGGCTGAACCTTAGCCACATGGCTTGTCACTAATGTACATTAATTTATGTCCAGATTCATTTATTATCAAAGAGATAATTATCAGTTGACAGTTATATTCTATCACAATTACTCAAGCTACAAGATTACTTGAGCTACAAGGACTCTCTACTCTACCTATATAAATACCACATTATTTTTCATAAGAAACTACGTGGAAACTTGATCCCTAGAGAATAGATCTTGGGTACGTAGGCAGCCATTATTTGGTTCAGTTTCATCTCCCCCAACATCAAATTCCTCTGTTTCTTAGTGCGTTCTTTACCATTGCTCTCGTTGTGTTGAAGCAGTTTAGTGCCGAAACAGCTTCAATCCGTAGAGGTGATAGAAAAGCAGATGATGATCCTACGAATGTAGGTGATGTAGAAGGAGAGAATAAGAGAAAAAGGAGTGCGGGCACCTCAGCCTCAGTGCGTAGAGGGGACCACAATGAGGTTGTTCCGAGTAATGTAGATACTGAGAGTGAGAGTGAGAGTGAAACTGAGAGTGAGGGTGATATTAATGTAGATAAAGATTTAGATGATGTAGATAAAGATTTAGATGTAGATGTAAATGTAGCAATGGATCGTGAGAAGAGTATAGTTGATGATGGAGATGACTCAGGTGAGGATGGAGATGATGGGGAAGAGTCTGGTGATGAAGAGGGTGATGAAGAGGAGAATGATGATTTGGAAGAATTGATGGAAGTTGAAGCACCAGTCGAAGTCAAAGCACCACCAATGGTAGACTATATGAGAAAATCCAAGGGTGATTTGGAGTACACACGAGGTGTATATGGTGGTGGCCCTACTGAGTCAGAGCTTCTGTATGACTATTCGGTGCATGTGGCTCATGATGTTTGGGAAAATAAGGTATTATCATAGACTTAGTATCTTGATTTTTCTTTGTCTTTAAAAAACCTTTTGCTTCTCCTCATTGAGTCTTTGTTGTTTCAGGCAGAGCGCGGAGTGTTGAAGTGCGTTCCGCATCTATCCAAGTTAAGCAAATGGGATCTCAAGAATGAGTTCAAAAGATCTCCCAGATTTGAAAATAAGCTTAAGAGGACTGGGTTTTATGATCTGGTATTTTGGTGCTACAAACATCAAGATCCGGCGTTGGTCTCTGCGTTTGTGGAGAGGTGACATCCAGAGACCAACATCTTCCATATGCCATTTGGGGAGATGACTGTGACTTTGGATGATGTCTCCCAAATCCTATGCATTGCAATTAGAGGCAGAGCAGTGAGAGGGAACACGGAGTTGACCCGTGAACAATTGGAAAGTCTCCTACATATACTGTGCTCTGGGTGTCTCGCTGCCTGTGATTAAAGCGGAGATGGACGCTAGCCGATTCATTTCAAAGGTAAGGCTGGAATTCCTGCGGAGCTAGTTTGCTGGGAAGGTCTGCAATAAGGATAAAGATAGGAATGTAAAGGGGAAGGTGTCGACTTTGGTGGAGGTACAGCGGGAAGTAAGAGCTTATCTACGGTTTTTCTTTAGATGTATCATTTTCACCGACAAGTCTGGGACTGGAGTGCTTGTTTATTATTTGAGGTTGTTGCTGAAATTCAGTGAGATTGGCAAGTATGCGTAGGGTGCAGCAATTTTGGCCTTTATGTATAGAGGACTTGGGACTGCCATGGTGAAAGGTGTTTCGGGCTTCTTGACTCTTCTACAGGTAAAACTTAAATATTTTGCAGATTCTTTTAATGTTAATTATATTATTCTATTAATATGTTAACTGACGAGCTCCTAAATACAGGAGGATAACATTAAATCTTGAAGCAAATAGGTATCCAGCAAAGGGGATGCTCATCCACTTATTTAAGGGTGCGTAATCTTCTTCATGTAGGGTTTCCTTCATCGCATAAACAACCTCATTTTGATAGTACAAAGTACAATAAAGAGGGAGGCTGCCAATAAGCTCTTAGTACAAGTCCTTTCTCATCTGCGGCCAATCTTCTTGACTTTTTCCTAATACAATGCAGAAAGCTCTATAACCGCAGTTGCCATCGCCAACAGGCTCATCGACTCTAACAATATATTTGTGCATTTTTTCAAGAATATCCAACCCGTAATCCTTAGGACCCCTTGTCTTTCCAAAGTTTAACCCATCTTTCACATTTCGTGGTGTGGCTATTTTTGGAGAAGCCTTATTTCTTGGTGTGGTTGTTTTTTTGTGTTTTTGGAGAAGGCTTATTTCTTGGTGTGGTTATTTTTGGTGTTTTTGAAGAAGCCTTATTTCTTGGTGTGGTGTGGGTGTTTTGGGTTGGTATTTTTAGAGAAGGCTTATTTCTTGGTGTGGTGTGGGTGTTTTGGGTGGGCATAGTGTTTGGTTGTGACGAGACCCACTCCTCATGGTCATGTTGAGAATGTTCAAAATGAGATGGGTCTCACTTTGAAGAGTTCTCATCTCCAGTTGGAAGCTTTCTCCTACAGCTACGTTTCGGCCGACCTTTGGTTTTTGCTTCCTCACGAGGCGGTACTAGCCATGTACTTTTTGGTACGGCAATCTCCATAAGCTTCCTAATCATAACCCTCTACTCTTCTTCAGAAACCATTGCAAACCTTTTCATGAATAAGTCGATCGAAGGTGTAACATCGGGACCAACACCCACTGACACATTGGGAGAAGCAGACAATGTTTTCCAAAAGGGGTCGATAGCAGTCAAAGGGATGGATCGCTCTTGCTCTTCAAACGAACTCAATTAATTCATGAGCACATGGCAGTCCATGGCTCGTGCGCAAATAGCACCAACACCTGATCTCTCCATCTTTAACATGCTTCACGCGGGCATCTATTTCTTCAAATAGTAAGTATAAACACTTGCGTGAGACAAGGCCTCTGAGTTCACGAAACAAAGGAATCTGGTGGTGGTGTTGAGTTATAATCATACTCCTCTCGAAAGTAGCTCTAATCTCGGACATCTGGATCTCTAGAATCGGGTGGATTAAGCTAAACATACTCAAAAAATCATGACAATTTGCATTTCCTAGTACACACTTCACCTGAGCATGAAACCCTTCAACTCTATTGGTCGTTGTACTCCCCAAGTGAATGTGTTGGTCAGTCCAACAACATACGAATCGATCCCTGTGAGAAAACCAAGTCTCTCGCAAATAACTAACAAAATTAGAGTACTCAACCCTGTAATATTTTTCCAAAGCATCTCATCTACGCTGGAAAATAGGCTCTATCTTCTATTTGACTACAGTGTTTCACGAAAACTGGCTCTTCTCTACAAGTTCTGTAATTGAAAAAATATCGTAATATTTTGAAAGTACGCACGTAGCGATATGCCATCTACATAGATGCTTGTGTGCGTTAGGAAAAACTTTGTCAGCGGCACTCATCAAGGTCAAGTCCCTGTCAGACACGATCACGAATGGGCTTATATCACCAAGTAAACCAATAAACTGATGCAGGGCCCACTCATAGTCGACTGTTATTTCAGACTGAAACAGCACCTGACACACGATGAAAGACTTCCACATTGAACTCACCCCAACAAACTGTACGAAAGGCCACCGATACCTGTTAGTTTTGTAGGTAGCTAACATGAAAACTGTTGGAAAAGTTCGAGCCAACTTAAGGCCTTCTGGATGGGCCCATAACAACCCCGTTATCTCCTCGGTATTCTCATCTTGTCTTAACTCTTCAAAATAATGTTCTTTTGCTAACAACTCACGCAATCTCTGCAATTGTGTGAGACCATTCATATCCAATTTCCTCACCTTCTGCCTTGCAGTGTAGACTTGGGATATACTAGATATGTTTTCATGATACCTATTCTTGATGGAATCCAAAATTTGTTTAAGCTTTATTCCACACTTACTCATCTTTGACAAGTACTCGAACTTTAGAACGGTCAGACGAGTAGCAAATGCATGTCGTTCAAGGGTCTTCGCCAATACATGGTTGTGAATTCCATTTCTAACTTTTATTTTCCAACTATCGACAGTGCCGTGTTGGAAAACACATTTTAACTTAAATGGACATCCCGATTTCTTGGTTCCCGACCTTCTCTTATTAGCCCTCCCTTCGCCTTCCTTCTTGTGTGACCGATACACACATGAGCATTCGCAAGCCAAATTCAATCTTGCTACTCGGTTTCCCTTGGCACACTCCGACTTTTCAATGATCTTGAACATTAACTTGTTTTCCTCTAGCGGTTGCCCAACCGAGTGCCTCGCTACGTGTATGAAAGACTTAAACACATAAAAAACAACAACTATTATTAATACACTAATAAAATTATATTTAGAAAATTTAAAAAAAAAAAATCAATGCCTACTCCATCATACCTCTTTCGTAGTAAAAATTTATGTTATATTACTTAAAATCGGTTGACAATCCACGTCATTCGAGTTTGCAGAGGATCAGTTATCGGATAGCGGCAAAGAATCCTACATATAGAATAAAACAAGAGTCTCAAACAATTTGCATTTAGGTAATGAGGGATTTCAAAGTCACCAAAAAAATTAACTTCTCACTAAATTTAGTCCAAACGACCCAGTCATGCAGTTCCATAGAGGGTCCAAACGACCCAGCTATGTAGTTCCATAAAGGATCCAAACGACCCAGCCATGTAGTTCCATAGTGTCCCCAAACGACTTAGCCATGTCATTTGGGCTCGGGTTTTGCATTCATTCATTCAATCAATCAATCAAGTGATTTGCATTCATTCTAATCAATGCTCTTTTGTAGATTCATTCATTAATTCAATCAATCAAGTGTTTTGTATTCATTCTAATCAAATGTTACCTCATTATTTAGGTTTGCTTGTCTTTGTCGTCAACGATTTCTCGGCATCTCATTTGCTCGACTAGTCGCATTTCTATTTCTTCTATTTCTTCACCTTCACCTTCACCTTCAACATTTTGTGTCACTTCTTCACTTTCAACATTTCTTCTATTTTCTCATTCTCTAATTTGTTGTTGCACCTTAAGCATTACCTAAAATGTTTTTTCTTCATCTTCATGTTCCATTTAGGATTTTCATTGGGTATTCTATGTAGAGAGACTTGAGTATTCTATGTAAGGAGTAAGGAGGAGTAAATGTGGAACTTGAATATTCTTGTAGAGATATTTGAAATTTTGATATATTTCGAATAATTGAGTGAAATATGTTTGTAAATCCTAAACCCTAAACCCCAAACTAGTTTATTATTCACAATTAAAAAAAAAAATGAAAAATAACAAGTTTAGATATAAAATAAATTATTATTTTAGATTTGGATAATTTAGTGAAATATGTTTGAAATTAAATTTTTTTTATGTCAGTACGAAATTCGTAAACCCTGAACCCTAAACCCCAAACCCACCAAACTAGTTTATAATTCACAATTTGAAAAAGAAAATAAAAAATAATAAGTTTAGATATAAAACAAATTATTATTTCGAATAATTAAGTGAAATATGTTGGTACGAAATTTGATAAACCCTGAACCCTAAACCTTAAACCCAAAACCCCAAACTAGTTTATGATTCACAATTTGAAAAATAAAATAAAAAATAACAAGTTTAGATATAAAACATATTATTATTTCGAATAATTAAGTGAAATATGTTGGTACGAAATTCGAAAACCCTGAAACCTAAACCCTAAACCTCCAAACTAATTTATGATTCACAATTTGAAAAATAAAATAAAAAATAGGGCTTTTTAGACTTTGGTCCTATGCATAGTTGGTTTATTAGACTTTGGTCCTATGCATAGTTGGTTTATTAGACTTTGGTCCATAAAAGCTTGAATATTAGACTTTAGTCCTAGTTCTGTTTGTTCACCGTTAGTCTAACGATAAACAAACATAACTAAGACTAAAGTATAATATTCAAGTTTTTCTAAACCAAAGTTTAATAAACCAACTATGCATAGGACTAAAGTCTATAAAACCCTAAAAAATAACAAGTTTAGATATAAAACAAATTATTATTTCGAATAATTAAGTGAAATATGTTAGTACGAAATTTGTAAACCCTAAACCCCAAACCCCAAACCCAAAACCCCAAACTAGTTTATGATTCACAATTGAAAAAAAAATGAAAAATAACAAGTTTAGATATAAAACAAATTATTATTTTAGATTTTGGCATGTTTGATTACATTATTTTAGATTTTGGCATGTTTGATTACATGTTTTAACTTTGTTATATAGATACTATCTCATAACATATAAAGGGTGCAGAGTGCATGTAATTGTGTTAGTGTAACTAATTGTGTTGTTCCTAACCCAATTTTTTAAATCGGATTTCAATTTTCCTAATTCAATTGAGATGTGTTAATAATTGATCATTACTAATTCAATATTGCGGATAATTGTTTAAATAAATTATTATACAATTATGATCGATTAATGATTTGTATTATAAGAAAAGTGTTTGGTGTTTATGTATAAGAAAAGTGTAATTGGTGTTTATGTAATCAATTTTTATTGATTAATCGGGCCAATCATTGGTTAATCAGGAATTTCCTTGGTTTATAACTTCTCAATTATTTAGTCTAAACGACTTCACCATATCGCCCCATAGAAGCCCCAAACGACCTAGCCATACCGCTTGCATGTGATACCAAACGACATTGCCTAACCGTTTAAATGCACACTCAAACGATATGGTCAAGCCGCTTGAGTGTACTCTCCATGGAACGGTCTGAGCATGACATTTGAGTGTACACTCAAACGCCAATATGGTTGTACCGTTTGAGTGTACACTCAAATGCCATGCTCAGACCGTTCCATGGGATACACTCAAGATATGGTTGTACCGTTTGAGTGTACACTCAAACGCCATGCTCAAACCGTTCCATGGAGATTCCAAAGGGCCAATTCTCAAACGACAGGCTCAAACCTAGTGCGTGTACACTCAAACGACATGGCGGTATCGTTTGAGTGTATACGCAAACGACATGGCGGTATCATTTGAGTGCATACTCAAACGACATGACGAGACCGTTTGAGTATACACTCAAACGGCCTGGGGGTTTTTTATGGTGAGACCGGTTGAATTGGTTGTTGGGCCTGGACTTTGATGGCAAAGTTGTAATATTTCTTTTTTTTTGAGGGGGGGGGGGGAGGAATGCCCAATTAAACTACCTTAATGGAACTGGTTGTGGGAAAAGAAGGGATCGTTCAGTATAGGTCTCACTGTTAAAGATTAGAGAGGAAAATGCATGGACAACAGCAGCAATGCCAACTTGCTTCCCTTGGAAAAAGGCTGTATCAAAAGTGCAGTTCTTCTGTTGTACAAATCTTTGCCTGCAGAATCATGGAATCTCTATACCAAAGAGTGTGCTTTCTGTGTGGTGTTGGGGACACCGTTGTGCACCTATTCCTTCCCTTGCAAGTGGTCAAGCAAGCAGAGAGTATGTTGTGAGCAGGAATGGCTTCCTTCCATGCACCTTTTCTACTCATCCCTACAAAGTACAAACCTTTTGGGAATTGGCACCGTAAGGCATAAGCCACTGTGTGGTGCTTATGGAGAGAAATGATGATATAGTCAGGGAGCTAAAGAACAAAATAATAGCCGTAACTGATTATAACTAACCAAAGTCCTTTACCTACATTCCTATCCATAATTGCAGGGGGGAGACTGACGTTATAGACGTATTTTACAAAACTTAATTGTCTGACCATCAAAGCAGGACCAAAAAGGAGAATAGTAATCTGATTAATCTCAACGTTTGCAATCTCCCAAAGGGTACCTTATAAAACAGGAATCCCCTGCTTTATCGTAAATAATTGAAAAATAAATGGTTGTAACGGGGGATGGAGTGATGGACTACAACCAGGGAACAGAGGCCTACATGCTGGCTGCCTTAAATGCAACAAGCCAACAACAATCTTATCACTGCTTAAACCTGAGATTATTCATCTACTATTGTGTCAATTATCATTAAAACATACCATATAACATTCAAAAACCATCAACATATCTGACAACCATGTCAGAATGAAAATCACTCAGTACACTATTTGCAATTTCATCAGACATCAGGGGTTACTTAGCAAAATAACGACTCCTAAACTCCCAATTGCATTATGTCAAAAAGTTGCTTGTAGGATTAGTCCTCCTACTTAAATTTGCACAATAACGACTCGTAGAATAGATCCCCCCCCCAAAAAAAAAAAACCTTTAAAAAGCAACAACAATCCTACTCGACCATCAGGTATCGGCTATGTCTCCTATAGCCGGCAACTGTATCAGTATCACCACGTCAGCCAGGATACAAATTGTGTCCGAAAACTCGTAATATAGGTGGAAGCACTAGAAAGCCTTAAATCTCCAATTCTCCACAATTCTTCAGCAAGCAGTGAGTAGTGACCCTAACAACATACTAGACTCCATAATCTAGGTTTCAAAAAATGCAGGCAAGTATAAAGATACACAAACTCACTACAATAGAGGTATTATTGATATCATTATGTTCACCCTCTCACGAGTCATGCGAATTCTAAGAGTCAAAGACCACTAATGTGTGCAATATCCTCCCCCACCCCCACACCCCCATTGCCGCCAACTGTATCACCCATGTCAGAAAACTCGTAGTATCAGTGGAAGCACTAGAAAGCCTTAAATATCCTATCCTATCATCACATTTCTTCAGCAAGCAGTGAGTAGCAACCCTAATAACACACTGAACTCAATAATCTAGGCTTCACTACAGATGTGAGATATTCATGTGTCTGAACGTACTTTCTATACTTGTAACATAGAGCAAATCAGACTATCTGAAACAAAATAAAATGATCCAGAGTCTAGACCAGCACAAGAAAGTATCATCTACTGCCCCAAAGGCCAATATAAGAAGTGATGAACTGCAGAGTGCAGACCTGTCAGTGCAGGAATTAGAGAATGAGTAACATGTTTTCAATAGAAACCAGAAACCAATCTGACAATGCAGTCTCTTAGTTCTGTTTAGTGTTGGTATCAGGATCACACTATTGCATTGCCGTTTCAGCTAAAAATTCAATTCCAAACACGTAATTCATGTGTGAGAAATTGTTCAGAGGGCAGACAAGGTACGATATAAAGATCCTAAAATCCATAGCAAACAATCAATATCGTCAATACAGTATGACGAATATGATCAAACATGATTATTTACCAACTGAACCACGTAAAGTAAAATATCCCATGTGGACTCATCTTTCTTTATTTCTTTATTTAACAACTTATACATCTAATAATCTTAGATAAGTAAATGAGTACTAGACGGCAGACGCTATCAGAGGAATACGTTGACATATCTAATTAGCTTGTCCGCACAAATATAGATTTTGCAAGATATTAATTACTGCTAACAGAACTAAGTTTTGCAATCCGACACACTCATATGTTTAAGACTTTCAGATGTAATCTACACCCGTATTTGCTTTAACGTCGCCAAGAAACTTTCACACACAACAAAGCATACTTAAATTTCAAAAAAAAACACGGCAAACATACCTAAAATTCTAAGCAAGCATGTCATAATGTTGGACATAAGGATTCAAGCAGTGGAAATCCTGAAATTTTGCGAAATTAAAAAAACCTTAGTTGATTGGATAATGTGCAGTGTGCAGTGTGCACTAACCTATAACTACTCCTAAGAAACAAAAGATAAGTAATATGCGAAAATACCCAAGACTTCTTTTCTAGCAAAAAAACACCTAAGCCTCAATCCTTGTTCATAAGATTCACCATGAGTAAAGCAGTCTCCACCAGCCACATAATCAATAGGAGAGACAAGTGGGATTGTTAGGAAGCTTCACTTCCTTAACTTTCTCCACACAATTCTTCAGCGCATCCCCTTTCAGACTAATAAAAGTACATTGTCGAAGATCAAGAAACTCAAGGTGTGGACATCCATCAAGAATAGCTTGCAAACCACGACTACCCAACAAATTCCCATAAAGATCAAGACGACGCAAATTAGGCATGGTTTTAGCAATAGCCGTAGCCTCTCCATTAGCTTCATACACATAACTCTCTTCATCAAAATCTGTATAATTTTGAACCGTTCTTGCCCGGTAATTCAATCTAAACGACTTCAAATTCTTACAAGAACGACCAATCCCTTCAATAGTTTCAATCTCAGGCGACATTAAAATCAACTCAAACTCCTCCAACATAGGGTGTGCTTCAACGAATTTAACTATCATCTCATTGTTAAGTTCCCAACAACCTATAAGTCTCACACGCCTCAAATTCCTCAATAACATGTTAAAAGCAGCAAAGTAATAAAACAGTTTATCAGTGCCAAAAAACTCAATAGTCAATTCTTCCAACGCGTCACCATCACCACTTCTACCCAAGGCTTGTATAACAACTTCATTAAACTCACAAAACATCAATGGATCAACGTACATATTCCTCGGGTAACACATATTTATGTGACTATAGAGTTTCGGGTCTTCCGCGATTTTTCGCCATGCAGTACATACACATTGTGCAGAATCAAGAACGTAAAAAGTTCCAAGTTTGACGAATATATTGAACATGACATCACGTGGTAATGTTAGCCAGTTCCTCATTGTGGAAAAAAATAGGTTTCTTGGATTGTTTTTCACTTTGTTCCTGAGAGTGAAGTTTTTACGGTTTATATCTGAAACGTACCAACGCACGTCTTGAATGCACAGCGAGTTAATAGGTCTCTTTACAAGATTGCCTTTTTTGGGGATTCTAGTTTTGGATATATCCTGTTTTTACTCTTTCAACCGTCATAACCATTACTTCATAGTTTCTAGCTTCTACTCCACTCTTCGCCCGACCCGGCCCGGGGGCATCATCACCCAGATACCATTTTAATGGCCTCAGTCTAGACACCCAAACTACATGACATGTTATCTGTTCAAACTTCATTAAGTCGATGAGTTCTACACCTTTTTAACAGAAAATGTTTCCAGTGATAAAAACCCATCAGAGGTAGTGTACAGTTGTTAATGGAAGCAAATGCCACTCTTCAGGTTAGTTTATGCAACTTTTATAGTTGTATGACAATATTAAAAGAGAAGGGACTGTTACTGTGCAAGAAGCAAACATGAGAAGGAATAGAGGGAAAAAAAAAAGTAAAAACCCAACACCAACATTATAGACAACTTCACAAGCTGAAAAAATTCACGTTAATTACATTAACAAAAGAGTAATCATAATTAACAACTAGAGACAAAACCCATCCAACAGATGCTGCTTTTCCACCAGAACTACAAAAACAGAAAACTGAGATTGAAACTTTACTGTAGTCATGAATAATGAGCATTCAGCAACTCCTGGTAGAACATGTCAATGAATTCGTCTTTCTGTAAGAAACACAAATACATAAATCTACTCGGTAAATGAAATCAATTAGTGCCACATCACTTAAACCAGCGAATGTACAAGAGCACTGACTGAAGACAAACCTGAAGAACCCTCATAAGTGCCTCTCGAACTTTATCTTTGCTTATAACAGGCCCATAATTCGGGGTAGGGGCAGGTGTGAGTGATGGAGATGGAGTGGGTGGTGGAAAAGGTTGCAGCATTGGAGTACCATATGGCCGTTGAAGATTCACAGGTGGATGCATAGGAGGTGCACTTGGAATAGAAGGTGTCATGGAGGATGATGTTTGTGCTACCATCAATGCCGGTGAGGATGGAGGAGGTGCAAAAAAAGAAGACGGCTTTACAAGATTTGCAGCATGGTTGCCGCTGAGATCAGGAATATCAAGAAGGGGCATTCTAGGAGTAGCAGAAACTGGAAGAGGAGATGGACTTTGGTGGGATGACACTGGGGATGGTAGAACACTAGGGGCATGGGAAGGCAGAGGAACCGCTGCAGGAGGATGCTGGTGTTGTCCTGGAATCACTGCATTTGAAGTATTCCCGATATTCATAGCCGCCTGTAGAAAAAAACCATGACATTACAAACAGATTCCAGCCTTCTACACCCCATACTTAAGTGTTATATTGGGTTGATTGTGTATTGCTAATTATTGCGTACTCCCAAAAATTCCCCTAAGACTACTTCTCACCAGAAATAAATCAAACAATAAAGGAGGGTATATTTATGACCCTAACATGATTCTTATTAGGTAGATGCGAGATAAGAGTCTTGGATCATTAAGCCTAGATTTTCTCTATATATGAGTCTTATGGCGAGTGCTTCTCGAGAGCTAAGCGCACAGAGTGAGTTTTGGATCAATGGTCGTGACTCGCGAAACACATGGAGGGAAAATAGTGGAATACCAAGTTACCAACATTTCAAAGCAAATTATCAATTGCCAGGAAGAGTTGTGGTGCCATAACAGGCCATTTAGAAATACACTCATCATAATAACCAAGAATATCATGTACGCAAAGTGTGAAGGTTGCAAGTTAGAGGCATAAAGCACATACACTGAAGAAATTCACAAAGGGAGAATCATCGGGAACATTTGCAACGGCAGAGGACGTTGACGATGTTGGTTCCAGCGGGCCCTCCATCACAGCCATAGTTGGGACAGCCTCTAATTCCTCAAACTCACTAAGTATCAAAGAAGAATAAATGGTAAATGATATTAGGAAAAAAATCAACTGAAGGAGAACTAATCGTTAATGTGAACAAAAATATCAGTTGGAACTACTGATGACTGAGGCATAACTTCTGTTGTCAGGACTAAAAACGTTTTTGACATACACTGATAATCTGGGCAATGGATTCGCAACTTCCTTTATTATAGGTAATCACTATATTTCTATTAGCCTCTGCCATATGACTTGATCACACACCCTTATTGGTACAATACTACTTCATCGGTAAGGATCAATCAGACACAGTAAGATTGCAGATAAGTAAAAAAACATAAAACAGAAAGCACAGCAGATAATAGCTTGGTGGGATTCCCACAACAGATACCAACAACCCAATACATCAAATCTTTTTGGCATACAAACAATTGCTCTAAACTATTTCACAATGAGATTGAAACGTGCTTCGATGTATTTAGTTTGAAATGGGGCCAATCAGCTGGGCCCAGTAAGCTTAATACAGAATTTCGGGTTTCTCATGCAAGTCAAGATATAGCTTTCAATCTAGAACATTTTTAGCAGAAAGTCAAATAATAGCATAAATGTTGTAATATACAAGTGTAAACAAAAAAGAAAGCTGTAAAGAGATAAACAGAAACTATGCTCTTTTTTCAGTTTTTCCCTTCTCACCTTTTGATTGAAGGTACTTTTGGCTTTGGAGGAACTTTGGAGTATGCATTGAGAATCCTGAATATAAGAAAAACAGACAGAATGGAGTTAAAAGACAAAGATATTTTATACGGACCTATCCGAGCCTTACAAAAGTCTGAAGGTTGTAGGTTCTTCCTATGGATTTATGGACTTGAAGTTAGATTCTAGATTGCAAATGAGCTACTGATACCGATTTGGTAATACACAACTTTTACATTTTTCTTCATTTTGATAAATAGAATGCAGCTGCACTCTAAGATCAAACAATTATTCACGACATGGTATGCATTATATAGACTCTAAGTGTAAGCACCATGGGACATGAAGGTTTATCTATTCTAAAAGACAAGATTACTCAAATGAATCTGCTTCCATTTCTAAAGTAGGAAGTTCTTTAAAGAAACATCACATTATTTTATTTTATTTTTTCATTTTGAAATCTATAATAAAAATGTTTTGTAATGTCCTGCCAATTGCAGATAATGATGACTGTAATCCTATATTCATTTTATAGTGATTTTTTAATGGCGCACTGAAATAATCTAAATAGATGGAAAAACAGAGTACTGATTAAATTGGAGAATAAGCTGATCGAGGTTAAAACACATATTCTCAGAATGAAATACGAATATGCATTAATGATGACGAGGGCACATGGTACAAAGTATGTAGTGCACTAGTTACCATTTAAGATGTATCTCAGTATCAACATACTTAAACAGGTGTAACATATTCTAATATGTAAACACGTCTTCTCAAATGAGTACTTCGCATGTTTCCCCAGTCACTTGGCCAACCATTTGGACCCAGGATGTAAAGCTACTTTATTTTTTAACTAGACTTTCTTGGATTTTTTTGCTAAAGCTGCCTATCCAAAGCAATATATACATTAACATTAATATCTTTACTCAATCCAAACAGTTTCTGTTTGCTATCAAGAACGACTTAAGTATGTTTAGGTTACAATGGTGCATTTGGGACAGCCGATGAACAAAAAAAGGTGTACCTGCTAAAAAGATTCGCAACATCTTCACATTCACGTGGATTGTAGAACCATATACCATTAACTTCTTGGGCTGCATTCCGATACAACAAATATGGAACCTGGACCTCATACTCAAAGTCTCCCAAGAGATTCTCAACCAGATTATCTGTTGTGCAAGTTCGGTGAGATAGTTGCAAATAGAGGCACAAAGAAAATGACTAATGCAAGCATTTAATTACGATCGCATTGAAAGCTTGTCAGAAGTCCATCATTTTGACCCTTAGTTACATAATGTCACAAGATAGTCTTATTTTGGTTAAAGATTAAAAGAAATAAAGAACGTAAAAGGTAACAAATTCATTATTCAACCTAAGTGAACTTTTATAGCTACAGTGATTTGTACTGCTCAGCATACCCCCATCTGTTGTGACTATTCAGCATTTGTATAACCACATGTTTCAAAGCTTCCCTAAAGAAAATGAGCAAAAGAAAAAATGTTTTCCACTTTCGAACTCGATTCACAGCAGCATTTGCATTGAAAGAAATACAAGTGATACATGAAAGTTTACTGAACA
Organism: Coptis chinensis; assembly: GCF_015680905.1. Taxonomy (NCBI): domain Eukaryota; kingdom Viridiplantae; phylum Streptophyta; class Magnoliopsida; order Ranunculales; family Ranunculaceae; genus Coptis; species Coptis chinensis. Next base: position 75,216,045 of record NC_141463.1, on the reverse strand, counting down.
AGATATGTGAAACATTTCTCGTTTTCTGATCATTTCTGATCAGTAAAGAAGTTATGTGAAAAATTAAAGATTCCAAATGGACGTGGGAAGCGACAGGCAGGTAATCCTAGCGTTGGGGGGTTTGAGAACATTATATTTGGGATTGATAATGTTATCACGTCTTAGAGATTTGTTGTACTTGGGAATTGTAAGGTGAAAAACTCTATTCCACGCCATTAAAGATGCATGAAAAACTCGGCAAAATTGCCACGTAGTGTACGTCTGTTGAAACTATCAACTAGTTCAAAATAAAAATAACATCTGTTTTATAAATCTAAATGAAGAGGAAAAAATCATTGTCAGTACTTCTAATTTTTTGGTAAGTTGTCAGTACTTTTATTACCAGGACATTAATCGCCTTTAAACGATATAAACCTTAGTACGTATGGCAAAGGTTAACTACAGGAAAAATGATATCAAGCATATAATTGGAATCCTCTTCTATAGGTACCTTAACTTGCTTCAATCAGAACAAGATAAGTTCGCACTTTTCCTTCTTTTCCCTACTCAGTTTTCTATTTTGCTTGGCATGAGCTTCAATAAAGAAGCAAAGTCCAAATACAAGAAACAAAAAGCAAACACTAGACAAATAAAATGTATAATCCGGTTAAGGTACCTTGGACTTCCCTATATGGGATAAACCTATAATTCAAAGGTCTAGAGGCTTTTTCACTGTGAGGACACAACAAAATGTCTAATCTGGTTATGTTTCCTATTACAAAAGCAATCTCAAGCAGGTAAGGGGGCTATCATTCTTTTCATTTATCTTTCTTGAGTTTTGTAGTACATCCTCTTATCTGCCATCACAGCACAAAATTTACAGTGATTGCAGGTAACCTTTTCAATGTCTTTTTCAATAGGTAGGTTAACTTATAATTGGGAACAGTTAGTCACAACATTTTTATCTGGAAAACACTTTGTTTTCTTCTTAAAATGCTCATGATATTGAGCTCTTCAATGCAGTTTATTACTTGTATTTTCTTTCTTTTCCTCGTCGTATAAACAACAATAACTACTTTCTAGTGAAAATGTAAGTCACAGAGATATGCAAGCCAAGCCAGTTCTACTAGAGCAAGTAGAACAACTGGATTCAGAGTACACAATTACACACTGCCCTAAATGTCACATTCATATCTTAGTATCTTGCTAGGTGGAGAGTGGAGACTAATTCTAGTATACTTATCTCTGGGATGAAACAAAATTCATCTTCTGCCATTCAAAAAATAAAACAAAGCTTATATTCCCTTTATAGTTAAAGGGATTACACATATTAGACTTCTCAACAAAACTCATTTTTCCAAAAGGCATGCCTAACACAGCTAGATTGGTGTCATCCAACTCTAATACAATGTAATTTTCTTAACAAACTTTAGTAAGTTCTACTAAGCTTTACAACACTGCAAGACGGATAATGCTTTGAATCCCATTTTACAGAAAAGAACAAAAACAGTTCATATATGAAAACATGCAACTAGCATAAAAATGCTGCAAGAGACAAAGCATGAATCCAATACCTGTATTACGCCGATTCATTACAATGAACTGGAATCTAGGTTGAGTATTTCTACAAACACAAACATCAAAAAGCACCAAATGTTCAGTTGCCCAACACAAAAACACCAAAACCCAATCTCTACAACTCAAAGTTTTGTTCTTTTGAATCAAAATGAACTTCAAAGGCAAAAAATCTTACCTTTTAACCACAAAAAGAGATCCTTCAACATCTTTACGACTCTGCAAAGTCGATAAATAAATAAATAAACATAAAAAAAAAAAGTAAAATTGAGATGTGGGCAAGTTGTGAAGTACATACCCATTGATTAAGGTCAATATTGAACTCATAAAAAGTAACATGTGCAGCTGTAATCAGAATTTCTTCAACAAATGGATCAATTCTTTGTAAAACTGTTAAATTTAGAATCTTTGTGCTTTGTTGATCGAGATTTGGCATCAATTTTCCGGTAATTTGAGTCATTTTTACGAAATTTAAGAAACCCTAATACTGATTTTGTTTAGGGTTTCTTTTTCATGGAACAATTTTTTTTCTATGAAATTTTTTACAATTTTGTGAGAAGAAGAACAGAGGGACAGCGAGAGAGAAGGTTATGTTGTGTTATGATGTCATGATGTTCGATGAGTATATTAGACTTTTGAGCCGTTGATTGTAACAAAAACAAATCGCAATGAGTTTGGGCTTTTGGGGTGTTAAATGGGTTCATTTTCACTTTTGAACCAACTCTTGGTAAGAGCAATATCTTCTTCTTGTATCCATGAAGCCTCTTTAGATTTTGTTTTTGGCTCTTCACTAGTCATTGTGGTTTAGAGCAAGGCCCAAAATTTCGATATCGGTTCATATATCGGTGTTTATCGGATATATCGGATATATCGGATATATCTCGGTTTTTTGGAATCTAAAGTTTCTAAAATATCGGATATCTCACCGATATATATCCTATCTGGATATTTCGGATATTTCGAAATTTCAATATTAAATTATTAAAAATTGGTCAAAAAGTCAAAATATATATCGATTATCTCGAAATATCGATTATCTTGTCCATATCGAAATTCATTATCTCGGAAAAAAATGGGGTTCAATATTCGTGTTATATATACAAATATCGATCTCGGTGTACCAATTTATCGAGATATATCGGCGAAATATCTCGCGATATTTTGGGCCATGGTTTAGAGTAGAGAGTAGAGAGTGGAAAATAAAAGTGAGTGTAAAACCTATTGTGTGTGTGCTTCAATTTATAGTGAAAGAAAAATATAGCCGTTTTTTTGTCCATTTTTTCATTTAGAGCACGCGGTGTTATAAACAACGCACGGTTTTCGCAAAACCGCATCATTGAAGTCCACAGTCTAGCACATGTCCATACGGTTTTCACAAAACCGCGTCATTGAAGTCCACAGTCTAGCACAAGCCCATGCGGTTTTTGCAAAACTTGCGCCATAGAAGCCCACTATCTAGCCCAAACCCATGCGGTGTTTGAAAAACCACAGAGATTTAATACAGCACCAAACCAAACACCAAATTTTGCCCGATTTGGTGTTTGGTTTGGCGTTTTCATCAACATGTGTCTCTCCTGAAGATGAAAAAACACCAAATTTCATTTTCACTAGAATAGTATCTAGTAGAACTGGCTTGGCTAGAATAGTATCTAGTAGAATAGAATGATATCTAAAAAACATGTGTTTTAAATTTCATTTTTTCAAAATTTATGAGAATGAAATTTGGTTTTTATAAAATTTGGTGTTTTATGCTAGAATAGTATCTCACCTAAAGATGCTCTAATGAAAGAAATGACAAAGTAACATTAATGAAAGAAATTACAAAGTAACATTAACGTGATATATTGATCCAACTTTCTGATCGTTGAACCAAGCATGTATAACATATATATGTGCATGACTTATTGCATTATATAGAGAGTTAAAAGCTTTAAAAAATCGGCTAATCATAATTAAAGTTGTATGCATGTAATTAACTCTGGTAGGGATTATGAATCTTTAGTTCCACTTTTATTTACTCATCACTATATAAAATGATGCCCTTAAACTCACCTCTTTTATTAGTAAATTTTTATGTCATTCCAATAACTCCTAAATGAACTTAAAACTAGCCAACTAAGGATTTCCTATTATGTCTAGTTCTTCAAGAATATCTCCGGAATTCTCTCTACAAAATTGCATTGGTCCATAAATGATTCATGGTGTGATAATTAATATGAGACATTTGAGAGTACCAAAACCTGAAGTAAGAGCATCATCAACGTATTGTTATAATCCATTTCCAATGTGACAGTTGACAATTTATTTGGCAATTTTCGTCACCAACGCGCTGTCAAAACATCGTTTTCATTTTAACAATTGTCAAATCTGAAACCAAATTCGTCAAAAATATATAAATGACTCGCATGGGACAAGTTGTCCCGTCCAAGAGTGGGACGAGACAAGTTTTGCCGTCCAGCATTTTTTTATTTTTTGTAATAAAAAATTCAAACGGCTCGATTTTGTATCGTTGGAATTAACGGCTATGTTAATGGTTATATTTAGTTCCGTTGGAATGGGCCTATATATATTGCATATTTGCTTAACTCATTTTTCACCAATTCACTTCATCTTCTTCTTCTTTTTTTATTCTTCACCAAAATTACAAAATGTCTTCACAAAGGTCTAGAGGTAGAAGAATATAGGTGGTAGAAATAGTAAAAACCAAAGCTAAAAAAACAGGCCAACAAACCTATGTTCAAGGTCGTTTAAAATTTTTTACAGTTGTAGAAGATAAAATTTTATGTCATAGTTGGATTTTTATTTCAGAAGATGCAGTTGTTTGAACGGGCCAAAATAGGCATGTTTTTTTTTAGAAAATTGTTGATGAAATGAACAAGCGTATGAGCCAGCTTGGTCATGTAGGGCAACCATGAATTGGTGGATCGGTTCAAGCGCATTTTCACATCATCCAACATACGATAAGTTTATTTCAAGGTTATTATGATCAACAATTGAGAGTGAATGCTAGTGGTACTAATGCGGATGATACAATGTCACGAGCTCGTACTATTTTTTTAACTATTCAAAAGGAACAATTTAAATTTGAGCATTGTTATTGGATTTTAATTTTAAGTCCAAAATGGAATCATTTCTATCAAGCTAGAAGTGATAGTAGTTAAAAAAAAAATAGAGAACCACTTATAGTAGTGATGTTAGTAGTGGCATCAATGGTGGATCAACCACTAACAACAATATTGGAATAGCCAATATTTCGTTAGATGAAGAAAGTCAACCATCGAAGGAAGTGCCCGGATTAGAAAAATGGCAAAAGGAAAGAAAGTTTAAGAAAAGATATGCTTATGAAGTTGCACACCAAATGGCACAAACTCTGGAGGAGGTCAAAGACAATCAACTTACAACTACAAAATATCTGCAAGAACAAACAGAGCTAAAACGACAAATGTTCCTCTCAATGAAAAAGGAAAAAGAATACAAAATATTAAGGCTTGAAGCACAGAAAGAACAAGATATCATGATGCTTGATCTAAGCAAGTTTAGCGGTATTCAACTGACATTTTGGAATGCTAAGCAAGCAGCTATTTATCGTAAGTGGGTTGAACAAGAACAAGGTATTCCTGCTGCTCCTTCTATTCCTAATTATCCAACATTTTCTAGTCCATACATTCCAACCCCTCATAGTGATAGGGTTATATACTAAAAGCATTACTTTTGTATTAACTATAATTATTTATATTTTGAATGAGAATCATATGGGCAAATATTATGTATATTATATATGTTATTAGTTATATGTATGTGTCTAATACTTTATGTTGTAGATGATATGGTGTGGACACATAGAAGATTATATTATCAGTACCTTATAAAGTATAAGTAATCGTTCATAACCTAGATGGATTTGGACAAACTATTGGTACGGTTGTAGTATAATTTGGTATTAGTTTATCTTGACTATAGGATTACACTAGTATACTTTGTGTGTATTGAACATGACTAAATGAGGTTGTTTCTCTTTATACTGACTATATAAGAGAACAAACGCCTCTGTTATTATGGATGATTGTCCTCTTAATCCGGATATAATAACGGGCACTTACGCGCATTGTACATTACTTTAAATCATCAATGAGTGAGATTTATTTGTGAATCAACAAACTCGATAGATTGGGTAATACATTGTATGTAAGGTATGTTGTTGATTATAGAAGGAATCCGTGTCCCGCAAGAAGTTGGGCTGATGATGTCCCCTTGAGGAGCTCAAAAAGATTTTCATGTAAACCCTGTAGGTGGATTTATTCCGACATGACAATGAGGTTGAGTGGTACTACTCAAGGACATAAAAAGTTGATTAATGTAATTGTCAGTAACTTGACTTAATCAACGGACATTCAATATCTTAAACACAGGAAGATCAACGAGCATATAATATGGAGTCCATAAACGTAACACGTAATTTGGGATTATGGCGGTAGTACAACAATGACTTTTAGTGGAATAAGCCATTTGTTGACGGACTTGGGCCGTGTGTTCTAGGTGAACATGGGAAGCCCAAGCCCGTTAGGAGGCCCAACCCTAATTTCTCCTCATAGTCCCTGTTGTAGCCTATAAATAGAAACCCTTCTCTCCTAGCCGAAATTCACTATTCATCTGGATTGAAAAGAGAGGCAAGGAAAGATAGATCCAAAATTGGTTCTAGCTTTGTGAGAAAGAAGGGGGGTGGTAGATCGTTGCCCACACAACGTCCAATCTATTGAAAGGAATACAGCAGAAGATCAATAGGTGGTTGCTGATTTCATAGCTATTGGATTCTTAGAGATATCAAGTAACCGGATTTAAAGGTATGTTTTCCAATCCAAAATCGTGAGAACCATTAATTTCGCTGCGCATGGGTTTCACGGTTTGTAGAAATTTGCATTATGAAATAACGGTTCCTACACCTAGTCCATACATTCCAACCCATCCTTCTCAACAGTTTGGGTCTTTTTCTTCTTCTGGATCAACAAACAGTGCTAGTCAGTCTTGTGGTAGGTGAGCACGCTCTCCCAATCCATTTTTGAGAGATGAAAATAAAGAATATGAAGATAATGATTTTTAGTTATAACGATTCCAAGTATGTTGTAACGTTTTTAATTTCAAGTATGTGCAAATCTTATTCAACAAATCACAATCTTATTTAAACAAAACAAACTTGATAAAAGTACACTTAACAGAAAATACATAAAGTACACTTATTAAAAAACACATTTAATAGAAAATTCAACTAGGACAAATCAAATTTATTAGTTGTTCATTTGGTTGTGGCGTGCACCATAGCATGCCCAATTATGTTCAACCAGATTATTCTTCAATTGTTGATTAGTAGTTTCACAATGAATACTTAATGTCCTGGCTACCATATTTTGCACAAACAGATGGTCATTACTCTGCATCTCAACTTCATGCCGCAACCGTTCATCTGAATGTGGTTCCAACTTTGGAAGTTATACATTATGTTCATTATCAACAATCATATTGTGAAGTATAATACATGTCTTCATTATACGGGATAGAGCTCCTCTGTCCCACTAACGAGCAGGCCTGCTAACAATTGCAAATCTAGCATGTAAAACACCAAAACCACGTTCCACATCTTTACGAGCTGCTTCTTGGGATTTTGCAAAGTTAGTATCCATAGGAGTAGCAGGAGATGAGATTGTTTGAATCAGTGTAGCCCATGGTTGATATATTCCATCAGCAAGGTAGTATCCCATGTTGTAAGGATTGTTATTAACTTGATAAACACAAGCTGGAGCTGTTCCTCTGACTAAATTATCAAATAAATGGGAGTTATCTAACATATTAAGATCATTATACGATCCAGCCATTCCAAAGTATGCATGCCAAAACCATAGCTCCTGGTCTACAACTGCTTCCAAAATCACAGTCGCTTTTCTACCATGGCCCAAATGAGTTCCATGCCACGCAGTTAGACAATTTTTTCATACCCAATGCATACAATCTAAACTACCCAGGCCAACATACTTGACCAACTGCGTTCTTCACATACTACAAGCAAACGTGTTACATCTTCTTCCGTTGGGCTTCTCAGGTACTGTTCTTCAAAACAGTTGACAACTGCATTGTAGAAATGATGAAGTGATTCTCGGGCCGTACTCTCAACAAGTTTTATCTAGTGATTCATTGAATAAGTTGGACAACCATAAGCAAGCATCTGTATTGCAGCTGCCATTTTTACCAAACTCGAAACCCCAGACAAACCAAGAGCATCACAAGAAGGCTTAAAATATGGATTAAAATTAGTGATAACTTCCAATATACTGTTAAAAGGTGGTATTCGATCTCATATGAAACCTACAACGAAACTTACTTGCTTTATAAGTTGGTATAGCAGCAAAATAATCAGCCACCAACTGTTCATACGCACCAACACGATCGCGGTTAGTGTATTCTCTACCATCAACAAATCCACCATATTTTGGTACAGATAAAGTGTTGAAAGCCGAAATCATTGACGCCACTACAACTGCATCACTTTGCATTTGTTGAACGATTGCGGCATTTTCATCATCGACGTTGAAAATTAGTTCAGTAATTCTTTCGCACCAATTGCTATTATGACTACTAGAACCCATGAGACAAAATATAAAAAGTTGATGACTGATGAGAGGAGATTAAGAAATGAAAAAAATGCGTTGATGCTTCACCTGTGATTCATTTGATATATAGCATAGACAATGGAGGGAAACAATGGGCGCGAAAATGGTTTGGCGCCATAGAAATGGAGAGAAACAATGGGTGCGAAAATGGTTTGGCACCATAGAAATAGAGGAAAATGATAGACGGGACAACTTTTGCCATTTATAAAGAAAAAATGTCTGGACGGGACAACTTGTGCCATGCGAAATCGAAACAAGAAATTTTTGGATTTCGCGTTGGTACTTGACTCGTTTTTAACCATTTTCATCCACAACAAAAAATCGAAATGCATTGATGATGCTCTAAGTTGATTTGCACTTCACCTCGCCCCACACATGAAGTACTTTCAAAGTTTGAAGCATTCCAGTTCAAGTGCTCATCTTTGGGAGTGGGAATATTAAATTTTGCTCCATTCCAATACTATTTTCTAATCATTGGATTCCGAAATACCCTTGGAGTTATTTGAGTATGGATGCTCTGTATCGTGTTGATCACTTGCTCCAGCAAGGTCCAATTGTGGAAAATTGCGTTTCATATAATTTACAACTGTTATTTTATTTGGATGTTTTCCGTGAATATCACGTGAACTGAAGTATGATTGAGCTGAAAACGGTGAGGATACTATGGCCTTTTGAGTTTTGGTACAAGATGTTTGTAATGATCAAGAGAATCATTCAAGTTTAATGAAGTTTATTTCTTGAGTTTTACAATTTATCAATACCTCTCTATCTTAAGTTACAAAAAAATAAATACCTCTTTCTTTCCTCTCAAATATGGAAAAATATAAATGAAAATGTGAAAATGAAATAAATCCCCACTTTTTTCTTTTGCATCCAATTTTGTTTTTTTTATAGTTGTTCCATTTGGTTTTATCCAATAGCTTTTTTTTTTTTTTTTGACCAAAAGGCATGTTAGACGTCACATTATCAACTTCTTCTTCCCACCAAATTTCTTGGCTTTATTGTTATTACCAATAAAACTATTAATTTGGCTTTATTCTTCTTCTCCAGTTTTACCTTCTCCAATTCACCTTCTCCAGTTTTACAGAGTGAGAATCAATCTGACGGGATGTTTGGGCAAACTGTGGTTTTAGTTCTATGTGGCGATTGCTGGTGAACGGTGGTGACAGAGATTTCATGGATTTCCGCGAGTTTTAACTAGCTATCGATGTCATTTACTTGAAATTTCAGCGAGGCAAAGAGGTCGTTATTTTGAGGACTCTATGTTATAGGTTGGGATTTGATTGATATGATATTGGTAGCTTAAATCGGTCGAAGATCCTGTTTTTTTCTGGTTGTTGCGTTCATCCGATTGGACAATTTATTAGCAGTTGCTTAAATATTGCATGATTGGTTTAAATTCTTGATTATTGGTTTACGGTGTTGGTTTTGAGTGTGTTGCAATGACAGGATGGACTGAATTGAGTAATAGAGTGTTTAGTAAAGGAATCATTTTTTAAAGATTGGAGACTCATTTAGAGAATTAGTAGGGCGTGTGCTTCACATCTCTTTAGAAGGAAACTCTACTCAAGCATCAACTTTTGGTAAGAAAAGAAGAACAGAGGCTAGTTTTATCGACCCGCAGAGGCCTCCGGGGAGGCATGAGTATCATCACCGAACTGCTGAGGTGTTGGTCGCTCTTCGATGGTTAGCGCCAAAGGATCATATTAGAAAGGAGAGACCTATATTGATTTTCTTTGTCCGAAACTCCGGCTTCTTACAATAAGTCCAGTAGGTGTTATAAGGAGTCTAGGCGGTGACTATAGGTATTTTGTAATTCCAGCCAGGTTGGGCATTCGGTGGGCTTTGGCTATTATGGGATTCTAATCTAAAAGTTAATATTCTCACTTTGATTCATGGATCATCCATGCTTGAACCGAATGGAGTAAGTGGTTTGGAGTGGTACTTTTCTCGGTGTGTATGCTAGTACTAAGATAAGAATAAGGTGCACTCAATGGAGTATGCTCAATCAACTCCAACCAAATGCTCAAAAGCCTTGGGTCCGTTTGGGAGATTTTAATTCAATTATATGCCATGAGGAAAGATGGGGAGGTAGACCGACAAAAAATCACATATAGATGATGCCCAAGAGATGGTTTATAACTGCGCCCTCATTGATGTGGGCTATGTTGGGAATATATTTACTTGGTGTAATGGATGGAAGGTCCGAAAGGTAATGTACCGTAGACTGGATCGAAGTCTTTTGCAACCCATTTTGGAGGACAAGTTTTGCAGAGGCACAAGTTATACATATTTCGACAATCCATTCCGATCATAAGATTTTTTCTTTGGTCCAACTTCACCCTAAGAAGTCAAAGTTAAAAAGGCCATTTAGATTTGAATCAATGTGGACAACGGATCCTACATGTAAGGAGGTGATTAAGGCTGCTATGCAAATAGAGTTTGATGGTTCGAGCTCTTATGCCTTTTGTCGAAATCTGACGCTTTGTAGAAGGGAACTACTCAAATGGAATCAAAAAGAGTTTGGCTACCTACAAACCCAAATGAAGGAGATTGATAATCAACTCAAGCAACTGCAAGAACATAATGCGATGTGTATTATGCCTACAGAGTCAAGTATCCAGAAAGAACAGGAGCTTTTAATTCAATATGATCATCTGCTGCAACTCCAAGAAATGCACTGGCATCAAAAGTCAAGACAGGATTGGTGGAAGTTGGGAGAAATGAACACCAAATATTTTCATACTTTGGTGATTAAGAGAAGACATCGGGCAAACATTTCCCAAATTAAAGACTCGAACGGCACGACACACCAGCAAAGGGAGGACATTGGTAACTGCTTTGTGAACTACTTTTCTGATCTTTTCTCCTCCACTGTGGATGATCTCCCTGGAAGTTACTTTGATGTTATCCCTCAGCTTGTTTCTGATGAAGATAATGAATGTCTACTGAGACCAGTTCAAGATTCCGAAGTCTTCGAGGCTTTAAACCATATGGGATCATTAAAAGCTCCCGGCCCAGATGGTTTTCAGGCACTGTTTTTCAAAAATTATTGGAATGAGGTAGGACCAAAAGTACTTGACTTGGTTCAAAACTTTTTTAACAATGGAGCTTTCTCTAAAGAAATCAACCACACTCATATAGTCCTTATTCCCAAAACAAATAATCCCATCTCACCTGATCATTTCCGACCGATAAGTTTAACTAATGTAGTGTACAAACTCATTTCCAAAATCCTTGTTAATCGAATGAGACCCATTCTCTTGAAAATTATAAGCCCTCACCAATCTGCATTTCTACCCAATCGTTCACTCCATGATAATGCCCTCCTCACTCATGAAGCCTTTCATACAATTAGATCAAAATACAATCTGAAACAGAATTACTTTGCTCTCAAATTAGACCTACAAAAAGCTTATGACAAACTTGAATGGGGTTTTCTCCAAAAAGTCTTGAGAGCTTTTGGTTTTGATGAAACTTTTGTCAGAAAAATCATGTTTTGTGTCAAATCTGTTTCCTATTCAGTTCTATTAAATGGATCACCGTTCGGTTATTTCTGCCCTACTCGTGGAATCAGACAAGGTGACCCAATGTCACCTTATTTGTTCATAATCTGTGCTGAAGTTTTGTCTTTAAAACTTTTGGAGCTTCAATCAAATTCTGATTATGATGGTATCAAACTTGCAAGGAATTGTCAACCTCTCACACATTTGATGTATGCTGATGATATCATTATATATGGCAAAACAGATTTGAAGCAAGCTGTTGATATAAACAAGGTGCTTGAAGAGTATTGTTTGTTGCATTGTCACCAATTAATCGGTCAAAGTCACAATTCATTCATCACAAGAAGTTACATCCAAAGTTTGCAAAACTCATGTTCAAGATCTTCAAAGTTCTAACAACTCATCATTTTCCAAGCTATCTTGGTGTTCCATCCGTCCTCGGACGGGCTCATCAAGATAAGTTTCAACCTTTGGTGCAAAGGTTCGAGATATAGACCGCCAAGTGGAAAACTATTTTACTTGAGTAAAGGAGGAAGGTTAACTCTAATTAACTTCGGTTCTTTCTGCTCTTCCTTCTCACATTATGTCATGTATCAAACTACCATATGAACCGATTGATCGGTTAGATAAGTATAGAAGATCTTTTTATGGGGACATGATATAACGGAGCGAAAAATGCATTATTTTTCATGGGATTTAGCTTGTACCCCGCTTAATGCACGGGGAGGGCTTGGGGTAAAAATCTTGATATTCAGAACCTTGCACTCCTTGGTAAGAAGGCATGGGATCTTTTGCATCAAAACTTCGCTTTGGGCAAAATACATGAAAGACAAATATTTTCCTAATGTTGATTTTTGGCGAGCTAGATGTCGGAGTTCGCTTGACTTTGGAAAGTGATGCATAATCGAGGAATCTATTATCTTTTGGTGTTGCTTGGCGCATTGGAGATGGATTATCTGTCGAGCATGGTTGGATGCATGGGTCACGGGAACACCGTTGGAACTTCCTTTGATTCAAAAACCTTACAATTGCATTTTAGATAGAGTTGCTGATTTCATTGATCCCGTCAAATCGATGATGGAATACTCAATTAGTTAGACAAGATCTTGGCCGATGGAATATGCGGTCGGATTTTGACTATCCCGCTGAAGATTCATGCAACTCAAGACTCCCGATATTGGGCTCCACACCATAAAGGATGCTATACAGTTAAATCTGCTTATCGGATGCTTCAAGGTTGGATTGACCCCTCAAAGTACCACAATAAAAAGATTTTTGCTTCTATCTGGAAATGTAAGGTTGCATACAAAATCAGGTACTGTATGTGGCAAGGAGCGCAAGAGGTAATTCCTACTTCAGATTTCCTATTAAGGCATCATTTCCATGTGGATCAAGAATGCTTTTTATGCCGACATGAAGAAGAATCATTACATCATTTGTTCATCGGATGCCCTTTTGCAAGAGCTCTATGGTTTGGTTCTGACTTACACTCCATAATATATGGAACAAATTTCATAACTTTCAAACAATGGATTGAGGAGGTCATCTACAAGTGCAAGGAATATCAGGTAGACCAAGATTTGGTTAAAAATTTGCAATAGTTTTTGGTGTATTTGGTTAGCAAGAAATTCAGCTCGATTCGATCAAAGGATGCGAACATAATGCATTTTCTCGTACAAAGTTAAATCTATGCTCAAATTATTTGAAGATGAAGATAGTACTACTGCCGGAGAGTGAGATAGCCAAAGTAGCGATTTCAATAACTTGGCAATTTCCTCCTAGCGGTGGGTTGAAATTGAATCTGATGGGAGTCCGCCTTTAGGTTGTCCGGGGGCGGTACCGAGCGGGTGGAGTATTATGAAATGAATATGGTGGTTTTATTTATGGATTTGCAACACCTTTCAAGCGAGCTAATGCCATATTGATGGAATGCTATGCACTTAGAATGGGATTGTTGGTAGCAAAGAAGTTAGAACTTCGATCACATCATCATTGAAGTGGACTCATCCTTCCTTCATAAAGCAATAATTGGTGAGAAAGAAGAATCACCTTCATCCGTCATAGCTCTAATAGAAGACATCAAACAACTATTGAAGGGATTCGGGCATACAAGGATGGTTTGGAACTATAGAGAAGCTTAATCGTGGTCAGCCGATACTTTTGTTTCGACATGCGTCGACACAAAAGTCGCGATCTTGATTGGATGACCAATCCAATCCCTCATCAAGATAATATACCGGAAGTGATTCAACCCTTGTTAAATGAGTTCTCTTCGCTCGGTGGTCTCATCCACTGCTTTTTGTATTAAGCTCTATAAGAGCGGATGTTCAAGGACTTTGTAATTGAACGATTAATCGATAAGTAAATAAAGAAAGTATCGTTTATCAAAAAAAAAAAAAAAAAAAGCTTTTTGATCTCTATCTATTTTTCTTATTTTTCTCTTCTTCCCTCCCCTTTTTTTTTCTGCCAACATTCAATTGAAAGAGATATCTCAGTTTATATACGAAATTACAGTTGGCTAATGAAGTGCACATCAGCACACATGCCAACAATATATCACCCCGACAACAGTATTAGCTAGGACCCGAGCTACACACATTTCAGATTTCCAATATATGGTAGTTACCAAAACAAGATCTGTCGATATGCTGAGCAGTCCTTAGGGCATATCTCCTAATATTTTTTAATATGAGGGGTGTATCACCCAATTTCTTGTTTTTTCTATTAGTTAAGCTTGTTTCTGACCCCCGGAAAACCACCAAATACACCCGTCTAAACTTGTGTTTACAGTGAAATGTTCATTCTCCTTCATTTTGTAAGTGAAAATGCTAACGTTAACTCCATGGTTTGATATTTTCAGTGGACCACTCTATTTAGATCGGGCCAATGGGGCTTAGCCTAGATGTCTCTTTCTATTGGAGCATTCTATTAATCACACTACAAGATGCTCTTCCAGTGGCGTAGATGCCAGAGTTCGGCGTGTTATACATTTTGAAATGCCATAGCTGATTCATTTTGTGGTCCTTATTACTCTTTAGACCCCGTCTACATTCCCCAGAACATAATGTTCAAAATCTGATTGTAATTATGAGGATATTGATAATTTGATACAGGAATATCTACTAAAATTCATAATATTCCAGTTTTTGGTCACTACATTAATTGAAATTCGCAGTCAACGATAGTGCTGTGATGTGTAATCTTGTCAATTCTTGTGTGATATAATCACTGAGGTGATAAGGTCCATCCTAAAATTATAGTTTTAATCAAACGTGAGCAGAAACCAAATAACAACAAGAGAACAAGACACACACCTTCAGAATAACTGTATAGATAACTCTTTAATCATTACTCTCAAATTCTCCTACTCACTATAAAACAAAACTAAACTCATCGAATTTCCCGCATTGATCTCATCCACACTAACTACTTATAACACATACTCAATATTCCAGTGCTGCAACACTATCAATCCATGGCCAACTTTGTAGTGTTCATTCTAGTCTTCTGTGCATTATCTTCATGTACAAAATCTAAGTACATAGCTTATAACACTTCACAAAGTATAGTGCCTGGAAAACTTAATGTTCACTTAGTTCCTCACACTCATGATGATGTTGGTTGGCTCAAAACTGTTGATCAGTACTATGTTGGTGCTAATAATTCAATTCAGGTTAGTACGCTGTCGCGCATTTTATGTACCTTGCTTCATTTTATATATAGGTTATTTTTTTCATGTCTTTTGATTTTGTACTTGTAGGGAGCTTGTGTTCAAAATGTATTGGATTCTATAGTTCCGGCATTGTTAGCTGATAAGAATCGGAAGTTCATTTATGTGGAGCAGGCAAGAAACTCTTTATTTTCCAATATAAACATGCTCTTTGCAAATTTATATTTGAGTCCTATAACTTAGAAGAGAGAATGAGTGTGTATTTGGATATGAAATGACGCAGGCGTTTTTCCAACGCTGGTGGAGAGACCAGAGCGAGTTGGTCCAAGATACGGTCAAGAAGCTCGTCAGCTCGGGTCAACTAGAGCTAATGTAGGAACCATAGTACAAAATATCGTGCCGGTTCAAAATACCGAAAGTCTCCAAAACCGATATTTTGAAATATATATAGAAAATATCGATGCGATAAGAGGAGGTTTGGCAAGCCTAGTTTAATGAGTTGTTCAATATATGTTGAAATTGACATATAAGGGACTTTTAGTGATGAGATGAGGTTTTGATAGAGGGATAAACAATTTGGAAAATTAAAGGAGATATCAAAACAAACCTTTGTACTTGTTATTTGTAAATGACCGATGAGGTGGAAAGATGAGAATTATTAAAACCTCATTCATCTTCACAAGGCTATATTCCTTGTCTTTGCTTTAATGTGATCTCATTAAAAAAAAAAATATTAAAGATGTTTTACTTTTTCTTTTAAGATTTTGCTGGGGACCATACCTTGCAATTTCTAACTTCTTTACACCCAACTTCTCAAATCTAAATATCCAATATTTCTCAAAAACTTGAATGGAAGGAGAGAGAAAATTTCCTTTGCTTATGCAAAAGAGAATGAGAGATGAATAGTAAAAATTTGTTCGGAAATGGGAAAGAGCGCGTCAATGACTTTGAACGATAAAGAGAACAATTGTGTGATTCTTCAATTACAAGTTGATATTATCCCACAACAAGGTCGAACTCCATATCCTGTATTGAGTAAACAATGAAAATTACCCATCTCTTAATCATAAGCAGTTTGCCTGTGTTTCCAGTTCCTTACACCTTATTCTGACAAGAAGATGACCCATGATATTTCAAAATTTCGATAATCTATCTTAAATATCGCGATATATAGCATAAATTTACAGAGAAGAGGAGTTTTCCACTGCCAATGCCCTACGATGTTATTTTCTGTTGCCGGTTTCTGATCGAAATTTAGTAGTTGAATACCTTCCTATTATCTTCAGGCTAATGCCTCGCACATTTTCATATGATGTGGACCATGGGGACAGATTTTAAGTATCAGTATGCTCATACGTGGTTCCGTCAGATGGACAAGCTTATCCATTATGTCAATAAGGTAATTCTTTTATTATTTTCATCCTATGTGTAATGCTTAGTAATGTTACTGAGTTGTTAATTTGGGAAAGGACTATGTACATACCCCATATCTCTCAAGGCAGACCCCATCTCAAGGCAGACCCCATTTTTTCTCAAGGCAGACCCCAAACTTAAAATTGTCGTTGGGCACACCCCAAAAACAATAACATTGTTTTCTTTTTTCACTTTCACTTTCTTCCTCCTTCTCTAAAATAAAAAAAACCAAGTGTTTAAGGTAATAAGAACTTGTTTATCCTTTAATTCTTCTTCTCTGGTTAATATCATCGTTTCAACGCTCACTTTGTCGGTAAAAAAATGACTTTTTTATGAACTACTTTTTTCCCATTATTATTTTCATGTGTTTTATTATGTTTTCTATCGTTTATATTGAATTTGAGTTTACCCATTGTTGGGTTTTAATGCATTCGGTGATTTGAAGTGAGTTTAGTGTTCCAAGTTTGCATTTTTATGAACTTCTTTTTTGATGATTGATGGTATAGTTATTATGACATGGTGCTGCATTTCTTTTATTTAAGGCATTGAATGTAAATCTGTTGTTGCAAGTTTTAATATTTTGAGTGTTTTCGCTACATTATCTTATGAGGTTTAGAAGGTCTCAAATGTGCAAAATCAACGTATCGCCTCAAAAGCTTCTCTGACTCTGTTTCTTTGAGTAAAGGTTTGTACTCAACAAAATACTTCTTGTTTTTCTCTTTCTTAATTCAATTGTTTAAGATTCCAGGTGTAATAAGGTGGATACTTTAGAGACCATGCTATGTTTTTCTTTTGAAGTTTCGATTTGGATATGGATTTGGATATGGATTGAGATTGATCAAAGCTTATTATATTTGAGTGTTTGAATGGCGAGAAGATGTTTCTTTATTACTATTTGCATCAAATAACATTTTTGTAGTGAGAATATTTCTTAGAAGTGTTTTCCCATTAATCACATACTCTAAGATTTTATATTTAATATCTTCATAGGGTCATACTCTTATGGACCATATCGTTGTGTGGGTATCTTTTTAGTTTCTTTATGAGCTTGATTCGTTTGAAAATGGTATTGCATTGCTGCATTCTGTGTTTGGTCACTACATATTCATAAATTCCAAACGGCTGTGTTTGATCACTTTCCTTGGAAAAACCTGAGAGAAAACCCGATTGGTGATAATATCATCTGAGGCAGAGAGATTTATAGCACAGCTAGTTCATGAAAATTTTGTTTGAATGCAATTTTGAGGTTATATTATACTAGTTGATGATGATATATGGCAATTTGTTTGAATGTGAAAGAGGGGATATATATGTTTCGTTCTTCTATTAATCCGAATCTGCCATAGGACTGATCATTATATGCTTCATTAGGCATTCAACTAATGGAGTGAGTAAATGACTCGAAGAGGTACTCGTCCTTATAGATGTTAGCATCACTTGAAACCTCGTCTTGTAACAGCTTCATCTCCGAGCAATATTCAGAGATTGGAGATATTATTTTTTGGCTACTTCCAAAGTTTTTATCCCTTTTACGTAATGCAAAGGCAGACTTTTCTGAGCTCTAGGGGTCCAGTCAATAAAATTTCAGATGGACAAATTCATCTGGGATTTGCTTGTCTACTTCCCAACTTTCTGCCAAGCACGAATACTTTGACATTTTGGCTATTAAGGTCCAGAGTTCCTTCGATCAGTTGAACCTAAGCATGAAAGTTCACAAAATAAACAGAAACTTCCATCGCTCGAAGTTCAAGAGTATGTCTCAAGATATTTCAGGAGAATTATTGGACGAATATGATGATCTTTGTCCGGTTGAATGTGTCATAGAAATTTAATACAGATGCAGAATTTTCCAAAATCCTTGAGAAGGCCAACGAAACTGATTCTTTAGTTGTAGTTGATTTTTATCGCACGTCTTGTGGAAGTTGCAAGTATATAGCGCAGGGATTTTCACATACTCTAAGATTTTATATTTAATATCTTCAAAGGGTCATAGTCTTATGGACATGATCGTTGTGTGGGTATCTTTTTAGTCTCTTTATGAGCTTGATTCGTTTGAAAATGGTATTGGATTGCTGCGTTTTGTGTTTGGTCACTACATATTCATAAATTCCAAACAGCTTTGTTTGATCACTTATCTTGGTAAAACCTGAGAGAAAACCCGATTGGTGATAATATCATCTGAGCCAGAGAGATTTATAGCACAGCTAGTTCATGAAAATTTTGTGTGAGATGTTTTCTGACATCCGTTTGACAAATAGAATATTATTTTGGATAAGATTATGAAGATGTTGGGATTGTTGTATCACTTGTCATTTAATAACAGTCTTTGATTGAGAGACTTCGAGTGCTTATAATTAATATATAGTTTACAAAAAAATCATCGGTTTTTCATGGCATAGTTAAAAGCTTGCATTTTCTGTCTTGCATCATAAAGTTTGGGTTGTAATTGAAATTTGACTATTGTTAGCTATTGACGTATTACAGGGATAGTCATGCCGCCCTGAAAAAAGAAAGGGAAAGTTGTCTCTAGTCGCCAGCCTTCAGTTAGGGTGCCCCAAACGGCATCTCATCTAATACGAAAAACCAAAAAAGCAATAGTTGTAGAAGACCATATTGAAGAAGACGAGAATGTTGAGTTGGAAGAAGAACATGATGAGGAGATAGAGGTTTCTAATGGGCAAGAAGAAAATTTGTAGCAAGTAGATAATGTTGAGTTGGAAGGAGAACATGATGAGGAGATAGCGGTTTCTAATGGGCAAGAAGAAAATTTGCATCAAGTTGATGAGAACGAGAGCGATGGAGAGTCTAAATTGGGAATATATTCCAGAGGTCCTATAGATAACAAAGTTTTGGTCGATTATGAGGACCATATTGCTCGCAAGATTTGGGCTGGAAAGGTTTTTTTTTTTTTACATCTATGCTTAATTCATTTTATAGTCGTGTTTTTATTTATTTATTTATTAAATTAAAATCTTGTTTAATTTTGTAGGAAAGGGGTATTCTAAAAATGCACCACCATACCGTCAAACTAGAGCAATGGGACATAAGTGAAGAACCACCTCTTTTCCAAAAGAAGCTAGAAGTTACCGGCGGGTTGTTAAACTTAGCCTTGTATTCGTGGAAGAACTTCAATGTAGTAGTGATTTCAGCATTTTGTGAGAGATGGCATCAAGAAACAATTACTTTCCATCTCCCATTTGGCGAGATGACCATTACTCTCGATGATGTCATCCAAATTTTGGGGATTCCAATAAAAGGTCTTCCAGTGGAGGGAATCTATTTGTTAGATAAAGGAAAAGTAGAAAAATTGCTTATACAAGAGCTTGGTTTGACGGCCGAAAATGTACCCAAAGTGAAAAAAGGGCATGTGACTCTAGAGTGGTTAAGGAAGACATTCTCTAACACTTAAAGATGCTACTGCTGAAATTGTTGATTGTCATGTTCGAGCTTATTTGTTGTTTCTTTTGGGGTGTACAATCTTCAATGACAAGTCGGAGTTGGTGTACACGTTGCCTACTACTTGTGTTGGTGGAATAAAGCAAAGGTTTGTAGAGAAGATTTGGAATGGTTATATCATATGTGAAATATTGGGCATAGTCCTGTTACATTTCAAAATCGCGGGTTAGAGGCTAGTTTAAATCCACATTTTGTAGTTTTTAGAGACAAAGACAGTTGTGATTAAGTTTGAGAAATTTGTTTTCGGGGATGTATTCAACACGGTTCGCGAGGATCCGAAGTGAATACTTCATCGCTGAAAGGGTTTGAGAATCTTGAAAGTCTTGTTTTTGATGAACGAGATCAGTCATGTAATCATGCTCTATGGAAGTTGAAAATTAGGTGGAAGACGGTACCAAAGAATCGGGCAATTACCTCTTCTTATCGGATAGTTTTCTTACTACAAATGTGAATGTTATCGAGAACAATCAATGCAAAATATAGCAATGGGCAAAAGTGGTGAAGCTGTTACTAAGTGATTCCATTAAGGCCATGTTGGTTGTAGAATAGAATGAACAGAATATCATTTCCGATACTGTTATATAGACATATAGTGCATGTGGGAAAATAATAAATAATACTGATCTTAGCAGTAACTAATTAAGTGCAAATTGTATATTAAGGCAGACATTTAGATTTTTGCTCACTCAATAAAATTAAGTTGATGGTAAGACTGTTGTCTCGGCATTTTAACCTGTCCTTGGGAATCTGTAACTTCACTAGTTTTGTAGTCTTGCGAAGTTTGCAGTATGGAACATATGAGCCACGACCTTGTCACGAAGAATTCTTGGCATATGTATGTGTAAAGTCAAATTATTGTGGGAACAAAATCTAATCTAAGTGTAAGGCAGCCCATTCCAACCAACTAAAGTAGAAAAGCTAGCCTGGTGCGAACGTCTTTTCGCTTTAAGGTAGTTTATTTAAACCGATCTTAATGTAGGAATAGCAAAATCTAATCTAAGTATAAGACAGTCCAGTCCAACCAACTAAATCAAACAAAGCTAGCCAGCAAAATCTAATCTAAGTGTAAGACAGTCCAGTCTAACCAACAGAGGCATAAAGGGATAGTCTAACTGGAACATCTTTGTTTATATAAGTTAGTTTAATTAAACCATTCCTAATGCAGTACCTACACATTTTGTCTATGTATAAGACGGTCCATTCCAACTAACAAAAGGGGGCATAGAGTAGCCCAATGTGAACATCTACTCTTTTTAAGTTAGTTAAATTGAACCATTATGACCAACACATCTCTCTTCATTTGAAATTTGAAATTTTGACAAAATATTTCTATTAACTTATCATAAGGTCGGATTTCAAAATTCAAATTCAAATTTTGGGCTGGGTTTTGAGATTTCACGAAATTTAAAATCCAATTTGAAATTTTGGGCAAAAAATTTAAATTTAAATTTTGTGTTTTGAATTTCAAGTTGGTTTTGTGTTATCACTAACTCCAATTTCAATTCAATTCATGTTTTCATATTGTATTGAACATGAAAGGAAGAATACAAACCAAATCACCAAAAATATTGTGTTCGAAATTTTACTAAAATTTAAAATTCAAATTCAAATTTTAAAATTTGGGCAGGAAATTTCAATTTAAATTTCATCTTCAAGACTTCATATGAAAAAAAAAAAAAAAAAAAAAAAAAAAACTACAAATCAATTGACCAAAAATTTTGAATCAAAGTTTTCCTTCACTATATATATGCTCTAAACCCAAAACCCTAAATCCTAAATTGAGTCGTGTATTTAAATTCCAAAATAATTTTGTGAGCCAAAATTCAATAATAAATTTTGAATTAAAGAAAAAAAATATTGTTCAAATTTAATTTCATTCACATCTCTCAGAAAGTACAAAACCTTACCCATAAACCTTAAACCCTGAACTCAGCTCATATAGTGTAGTGGGAAGACCATAAAATGAATATGTAACATTTAGGTGTATAAACAATGTTTAGTAATGTTTTTAATTATTGTCTTAAAATAAAAAATTTGTCACCAATCGTGGAACCAAATTTGAGTGAATTACTAAAAATTGACCAATTTTGACCAACTAAACGATTTATAAACCCAAAACCCTAAACCGAAATGTATTTAAATTTCAAAAATAATTTTGTGAGCCAAAATTCAATAATAAATTTTGAATTAAAGAAAAAAATATATTGTTCAAATTTAATTTCATTCACATCTCTGTAAAGTACAAAACCTTGCCCATAAACCTTAAACCCTGAACTTAGCTCATATAGTGTAGTGGGGAAGACCATAAAATGAATATGTAACATTTAGGTGTATAAACAATGGTTAGTAATGTGTTTTTTAATTATTGTCTTAAAATAAAGATTTTTTCAATCGTGGAACCAAATTTGAGTGAATTACTAAAAATTGACCAATTAAACAATTTAGATCAGCTATCCAAAACGAGAAAGGTTAGTCCAGTCCAACCATCCAATGCAGACGGAGTTAGCCTAATCTGAACGTCTTTTATTTTAAAGATGGTTCCAATGAACCGTTCTTAAGACAGGTCCAACACAATCTCCTATCTTTCTAAGACGGTACAGTCCAACCATCCAATGCAGACGGAGTTAGCCTAATTTGAACGTCTTTTATTTTAAAGATGGTTCCAATGAACCGTTCTTAAGACAGGTCTAACACAATCTCCTATCTTTCTAAGATGGTCCAGTCTAACCATCCAATCCAAACAGAGTTAGCCTAATCAGAATGTCTTTTATTTTAAAGTTGGTTCCAATAAACCGTTCTTAAGATATGTCCAACACAATCTCCTATCTTTCTAAGATGGTCCAGTCCAACCATCCAATGCCGTGAGAGTTAGCCTAATCTGAACGTCTTTTATTTTAAAGATGGTTCCAATGAACCGTTCTTAAGACAGGTCCAACACAATCTCCTATCTTTCTAAGACGGTCCAGTCCAACCATCCAATGCAAACGGAGTTAGCCTAATCGAAACGTCTTTTATTTTAAAGTTGGTTCCAATAAACCGTTCTTAAGATAGGTCCAACACAATCTCCTATCTTTCTAAGACGATCCAGGCCAACCATCCAATGCAAACGGAGTTAGCCTAATATGAACGTCTTTTATTTTAAAGTTGGTTCCAATGAACCATTCTTAATACTCATCTCAGATACAAGAATCATTTCCATATTATTAAACCTTCCCATATAAGAGTGACCTTCCATAGTTTTTGCCATCCCATGATTATGACGACCACAATCAACCCTTAGTGTCCATCTATTTAAACTACCACATTCAAAACACACTTTTAACTTAAAAGGACAATTCATCTTTTTTGTTCCAGTCTTTCTCACTGTCTTCTCGTTTGCTTCTACCTTTTTATGAGGTCGAAATTTACCACCACGCTCACATATCAAAATAAGTATAGGACCCTTCCCACCAATTGCATTTTGAGATTTCCCAGTGGCGATAATAGCTCCCACTTCACTTCCTTTATGTTGTGTCCAATCAATCAAATCTTGACGACTATCAAATACCTATAAATCAATTTAAGTATTCATTAATCCATGGTTCAGAAGGTATTAAATCAAAAAAGTAAGTTTCAAAACATATATTCATCCATGCATACCATGTTGGTGTTAAAATGTTCGGTTTGATCTATGTAGTGCTCCTCCGAAGATGCATTTGAATTTTGTGAAGTCCGAAGTGCATCAATTGGTACCTCATTGTGACTGTATAGAGGATCCTATAACATTTACAGTGAATTATAATGTTAGCTAAAAATTTGTCACAAGAAAAATATAGGATATCTATCAAAGTAACTAAGAGAGGCGGCCAAATTAGGACTGCCTAATGCTTCATAAGTCGCTCCGGTTGGGGCCGCGAGTCTTAGAAAGTTAGTTGGCACAGGACATCTCGAACGTAAGACTATTCCCATTTCCCAACACTCACTATTCAAATCAACCATTAAACGGAAGAGATTGTCTTTATAGATTGAGTTTGCATAAATACTTTGTAATCACATTTTGTACAAAATTCGTCCTCATAATGATTTCATAATAAATTGATATTGGAATCATTATGAACAATAGTTGTATATGGAGTTACCTCGTCTTGGTCACCGTCTTGGTCACTTGATTGAAATTTCTCTTCATTAAATAGTTCATTTTTCACATCAAAAACATCATATGCCCATTCCATTTCACTCAATGTCATAAAAAAAAATGAAAAACAAAAAGATGGGTTGTAAATAGAAATAGAACAAAAGAATTTGAAAAAGAAGATGAATATGTGTAGAGAAAGAAGAGATGTGTGGGTTAAGTTTATTTGGATTGGAAAATGAGAGGAGTGGAAAAAAAAAGTGTGGGTTTAAGGAAGGTTTCTTGAGAGAGAGTAAAAAGACAAAAGTTGAAATTTATATGTTTTCACTTTTTAAGTGGAGTCTGTCCTAAGAGATTATTTGGGGACATATCTGGTATTAATTTTTTTTTTTTTTAATGGGGTCCCTTTTGAGAGATATGGGGGTCTCAGATATAGCAATTCCCTTAATTTGGGGTGATTATATTAATCTCTACTTTGAAAATTCATGTTGTTTATAATTTTACCCAGTTCATGTATTAAACAAAAGAGCATAACAGGTTTCTCTGCTACTAATGCATATCGCGGCAAGGGAATCGAGATGACTCTTCTTTTATTAACTAAACGAGTATGTGAACCGTGCTACGATCGGTGTTTTTTCAAATATTTAAAATGCATTAAGCTAACATCTCTCCGATAGTATGATTTTTGAATTCTACTTATAATCTAAAAAATAATATAAAAACATTAGGAGGGTTGAATATAATTTGAGTGGCGTGAATGAGGTTTTTAAATTATTTTAAATAATATGAAGCTAATTCTAATTTCAATAAAGTGAGAGAGTTTTGGTAAATTGTTTAAAAAGGAGGGAGCTGATTAGAATAAGGGTGATGATCTTGGACATACCATAAAAATACTCCCCGCCCTATAACTAACTTCAGTTTTGCCATACCCCAATAACCGCTTTAATCCAATAATATCTTCCAAATTAATTTGAGATATTTCCAATAGGGTAAAGAAAGAGAAAAACAAAAAACCGAGAGACTCATTCCAAAAGGAAACAACAAATAAAAAAATTGAAAATAATACTACGAACCTTGAAGAATCTTTTGTCACACACTACACAATAAGAGAACTTCTAATAAAGGTAAAAAGAATGCCCAAAAACAAATTGTTTTTTCCTCTTTTTTAGAAGTTGTTTCAAATTTGATTTTTTTTTTATTGCAATTACTTCTTCTTCATCATTGTAGAAGGGTTAAAGGAGTTTAGTAGAAATATATCAAATTGAAAATTTCTCAAGCGGAAAATGAGAAAGACGACAAGGAGCCGCTGAGGAAAAAATACATTAATGGTGATGAGTGAGAGGAGGAGGAGGAAGACTAAATTCTACAATTTTATCTCTTTTTTTAATTCCTTTTAAGTAAATGAGAAAAAAAAAATGACAAAAAAAAAAAAATAAGTCACGAGAAGGGTTTGTGTTTTCTGGAAGGATAAACACTTGTTTTGTTTTGTCTTTGATATACTTAATAAAAGAAAGGGTAATTTAGAAACCTAAATGTGTCTTAAACAATTTTATTTATTTATTTCAAAGTTGTGGTACGGGAGTGTTTTTAGAAACCTAAATGTGTCTTAAACAATTTTATTTATTTATTTCAAAGTTGTGGTACGGGAGTGTTTTTATGGGTATGTCCAAGATCACCTTAGAATAATTAAGGGAGGTGGTTCTAAAATCATAAAATAAAGAGATTACAAATATACAGTTCGGTTGAGAAATTTTCCTCCTAAGGATCCGGCTATCATATAGTGTAGAGATGGGAGTTGAATGATGATATACCTAGATAAGATCATTGGGCTGATGTATTGCAATATGATATAATCGTTATGTTGGCTATACCTCAAAATGCATGGAAGTACCATTGATTGTCTTGTGGAACCTTTGTTCCTTAAAGTCAAATTATTTGTTCGAACTTCGGGTAGTTCTCAAGATTCTTACTACATAATTTTGGTTGCAATGCTTGTAGGGATGATGTCAATGCCCTTTATTCAACCCCATCCATATACACTGATGTAAAACATGCAACAAAAAAACGGTGGCCTGTCAAGACTGAGGACTTCTTCCCGTGAGTTCAATATTTTTAGGTATTTGTTACTTACGGACCCAATTTGTGTTGGGCAGACTCCCACAAAAAAAAACTATTATTACAAGTGTGCCATTGGTCTAAAAAAATCTTAAAAAAACAATTATTACAAGTATGCCATTGGTCCTAAAAAGGTTGAATTCGAAAACCCCAAACTTAAACGACCCAGCTAGGTTGTTTGGACTAAGTCCCAAACGGTATGGCCAAGTGGTTTGGGACTTAGTCCAAACGACCATAGCTAGGTTGTTTGGACTAAGTCCTAAACGACTTGGCCATACCGATTGGGACTTATCCAAACGACCTATACCGGTCGTCAAGAGCCCAAAAACGGGAACTTTAAATTTTTTCAAAGTTCAAATCCCAAAACGACATGGCCACACCGTGCGGGTGAGTCCAAAAACGATATGGCAATGTCGTTTAGGATTTGGACTTAGAAAAAAATAGCCACACCGTTTGGACTTAGAAAAATCCCCAACGATATAGTCACACCGTTTGGACTAAGTCTCCACGATGATATGGTCACACCGTTTGGACTTAGTCCAAAACGATGTGTATGTCGTTTAAGGATTTGAACTTTGAAAAAATATAAAGTTATTTTTGGGCTCTTGACGGCCAGGCGGGTATGATTTGGGGGTTTAGTTCAAACGACCTAACCTAACCGGATAATTTAAGTTTGGGATTTCGAATTCAATTTTTTGGGGACCAATAACATATTTGTAATAATTGTATTTTTTTTTGGAGTGGCCCAACACAAATTGGGTCCGGCAGTAATAGTACATTCAAAATTGTTGGGAAGTACCACGACATACCAGAATGCTAATAATGAGTAGTATCAATATTTGGAAAGTACACTAAATAAGAAAGTCTTTAATGTCAATAACTAGAGAAACGTAATCTAGTAGAATTCTAACTCTACAAGTCTTTGTAATGTCACGAACTATATGTAATGGCCAGAAAATAAGGTTTACTCTGCAGAGTGCAAACAAACCCCTAGGTTTTCATGGAGGACTCTTGTCACAACTTCCAAGACATCTCACAGATTCAATAATCGAAAGACTAGACCTTAATGATCTGATCCGTTTTAGTTGTGTGAGTCCAACAAGGAGATCATTTGCCGCGTCTTTACTTCCTCCAAAGCTTAATCTTCCATGGCTGATAGTTCCTTACAACAAGTGTACGCCGCATAATTTTTTTAACGAAACCTTAGGTTTCTTCAGTTTTCAGGATCCCAAGGTTTACAAAATAGAAACACCAGAGCTACGTAGTCGTCGAATATGTGGCTCTTGGCTTATCTCCTTGCATGACAATGGCGAAATTCAGATAAATCATCCCTTTACCCATGCTGTAGTCCATCTTCCACCGATTACAAAATTATATGTATGTAGGCATGGATGCTGCTGCTAGTACTACTCATATTTTCACCTCAAAAGAAATCAAACTCAATTTAGTATATGCAGCGCACTTTGCGGTGGACCGCCAGATAAGTACTTAATCTTTCACTTGTCTCCCAAGTGCTGCTAAACTAATTCTGTTTTACAGTTTTACTAATTTTTGTTCTGTTGTACTTTCGCTGGGAATAACTTCGATGATTTTGTTATTAATATTACTACAAATGACACTGCTTATATTGTTAATTGTTCCAAAATGAAAATGAAGAATGACAGTTCACACATCCTCATATAGAGATCAATTGAAAAGAAAACCCTGGACGGAGGTTGTTTTATCTCAGACACCGGTTTAAAATTTTGTGATGTTAGCCTACTCTGTCTCTGCATTCTCCTTGTAACATAAATCAGGTGGGCTTATAATTGGATTTAATAAAAATTATTTGTTACCCATCATTTGCGGAATTTATAATATAATGGAGTATCCTCAATATATTATCTAGACGATTGCCAAGGTGATGCTGAGGAGAAATTTCATTTCCTTTGTCATGCCCTACTACCTCGCAACATTCTATATTACTTCCACCCTTCGTTATTATCCATGGCATATATACCTTTTTACGGCATAAAGTACATCCTTGTCCTAAATTGGTTTTGTTGCTTCCAGTGTTATGATTCTAACAGAATTATTGCTTGCAGTGTAACGATTCTTTTAACCATATAAGAATTTTAGGTTCAAGCTCACTTCATCCATACCGCTTAGAAGAATAGTTGAATTTGGATTACAAGATTTGGAATACTCAAGTGAGTAGCCCAAACCTGTGCGTCCAAATGGAAACACGTAAACCTAGTCTTGACACAAACACAAAGTATAATGTGGGGGTAATATAAGGTATCGAACACGGTTTATCGTTGTATAGTATGTATACTGCCATACTGGGTAGGAGATGGGCCTTTAATAAATATGTGCACTACTTTCCTCTCACTGAATCATCAGAATTGCACAATTAGGTCTTGGGGAAGACGATTTTATTCTAGGATAATGAAATGGAAGTGGGACTTGATTGAGCCATTTTTTGAGTTCAACTGTGATTGATTTGATTAAGTCTCCTACTGTGCTCACAGATGCAATCCGAGATGAATTAGGTTGGCCTTAGAACTCTAGGGATGAAATCACAACTAAATCTTCTTATCAATCACTAATTCCTTCCCCTAAACTATTTACTCGACATCCTATAAAACCAAGTTACCAGATATTTGGATAAAGTCAATCATTTCCTACTGCTATATGCTCTATGAATACACTTAACAACAGGTTACCTGCTGCTTCAAATCCGACTATATCACAAAATTTTACGTTAAATCGCTTTTAGAATTTGTGGTGTATTCATTTGATTAATCAGCAAGCTAAGCACGTGTTATGGGAGTGTAAACAGCTAGCAGGAATCAGGAATTCAGTAAATCTGTGGGACTTGGCATCATATTGGTTCGGCCACTTGCATCTGCATGAGTTCTAAGATTCCTTTGTAGCCTAGTTTTCCTCGTGGAACCCAGAGTTGTTGGCCTGATTGCTACTTTGCTCTAAGTTGCTGGCACATTTGGAAGTTTCAAACAGGTGTAGGTTTAACAGTTATGTAAAACGTTATAGATCAATCTTGGATGAAGTCCAAGCTCACGTACTACAATGTTTTTCTTCACAGCCTAACACTTAGTTATTGAGGTGAAATGGCCAAAAAGCCGGCCAGAATTTATGTTTAGGAGTGGCTTATACCTAACGGAAGACATATATTTAACAGTTTATTTTGGTAGTTGAACTTGTATCTGGAATTTCATAGTCAGTCTTTCCTTTTTTTTGGTATATGAAGAATCTCTGGCTCCCCACTCTCAAGTCCATTGGAATGATGTTTCGTTCTCTATTGATCTATTCTGTCTATTCTGTTGTATTAGTTAGTTAGAAAAAATATTAGATCTGTGAAGCTGATTGTTTCGTTCTCTGATTTCTTCTCTAGGACTTCTAGAGACTGCATATATGATAACAAGGGAAACTGTATGAGCTTAATATATAAATAGTTCTTTTCAACATTAAAATATAAAATTCCGTAAAACTGAACGATCGACACAAACACATTGATATAAGAGACTGTTTACCTGTGGATACATAAGAGTGGATACATTATACACTGAGCACAACATTTCGTCTTAATCCATCGATGAACCAAGATGAGCTTGGGTCTCCCACTCACTGCGACCTGCAAGATAGATGTAACATAGGAGACTGACAAAATTAAGAATGAAAAAAATATATGCTACTGTGTTGTAGATTGGTAAAATTCTTCCCTATGCTTAGATTAGATATATCACATTGCTTATTACTCGTTCAATCATCTGCTCCAAACCAGTTGCAATCCAGGAGAGCCTCCCACACGATCAGGTCAATGTAATTCCAACTCAGCAGAGGAAAATTAAAGAGATCGAACCTTTACACAACACAAGCTTTATTTTACCATGTTACCAAGATCACACGCCCCAAATTCAAGATAAAAACAATTGAGACGATTCCTCGAAACTAAAACATTAAAAAAAAAGAACAACAACAATAGGAAAACAGTTTTTGGGCACTAGATGAGAACTACAAATTGAACTAGCGATGTTCCTTACGAAGTAGATAATGGTAGAAATCTAAAACAGCCAGCTCCATTTACATATATAATAAATGAGGAATCGAAGTAGATTCCAAAAATCAGACAGAATCTGCTTCATGCCTTCATCAATATTTGTCTTCGAGGGGACAAGGAGGGCGTTCCCGAGACCAACAACGTCTCATCTTCGCTGGGAAGCAGCTCGAGGATGGTCGAACCCTAGCTGGATACATCATCTTCAAAGATTCCACTCTCCACCTTGTACTCCGTCTGAAGACCTCCACCTCCACCTGCTCCTCTGATGAGGTAAGGATCTCCGCCACTGAAGAAGAGTTCAGGAAAACCATTATTGAAAAGGATCAACTGAGCAGGTTCCCTACATTGGACTCAGAGGAGTTGCCGGGGATATGCATCCCAGGTCCCAGGAGAAGCGTACATGTTTATGAACCTTATCAGCGCAGGACTGCCGCTAGAATGTATTGGGACATGATCAGAGAAACAGGTTCTGCAAAAGAGATTAAGCTGAGTAGTTCGGAAGGCGGCATCATACCACGGGACCTCATTGACCCGACATGGATAGATAAGTTATTTTGTTCGAATCCCTCCGGCTAAGTAGGACTTGTGTGTTCGTGAAGTATGTGGAATCTGTACGTTCATTTGGGGTGAATCTTTGAGTAATGTTAATCCAAAATTTCTGTCTTGTTGTCTGTTGTCTCCATTTCTTCTCCCCTGCTTCCTCCACTTTCCTTTTCCCTCCCATCCTCTTCTCCCCTGCAGCTCCCATTCCTCTTTATTACCGAAATTATTTTCTCCAGCTTGCAGCTTCTTCCCTTCTTCCATATCCAAAGTAACACATCCGCTCCCTCACCACATTAGGCTGCAGTTATACTAGTCTATTTTATTACTCTGCTCCTATGATCCTTGGGACAATGTTTAACAGTTTTTTATCATACCTCCACTGTAATGTTTCTAAATATGATGTGTTGACAATACTGTAAACAAGAATTTAGGTGGTTATATAACTGTACGCTATAGTTGTACCTCCACGGTTTAGAGCTTTGCGCACTACTGTAGAACAATGTGAGAATTGTGAAGGCAAGGGGCTCATACGAGGGATTCCAGGAGATAAAAATCAAAGGTAATCAGAAACAAGTTTTATGGTAATAGCTCCTTGTCTCAACTAAAGACCTATGTTCATTGAAAGAAAAGTGTATAGGACCTATTGATGACATGTGGAGTCGAGTACAAAAGGGTCGCATTACCGCAATTGTGAAGAGAAGACTCGATGCGGATCATCAAACCGCGATAACCTAACTGCCGAGAACCGCCATATAGGGAGTGGGGACGGTGGAGAGCTAGAGGGCGCTAGTGATGGAGAGGAGATGAACGAGAGCTAATGAGAGGGAAGTTAGGAAAAAAGAGGGTATAAAAAAGGGGAGAGAGAGAGAAAAGGGAGTCCATTAGGTTGTAATTTTTTTGAATATACATTTTTGGCCGTGCGTGGGAGAGCGAGATAAAATGGCCACCATAACAAAAAGGGAGTAGGAAGACCTAGAAAAGAAACCGCTGAGGGTAGTAGAGGGAAGTGGTGAGCGAAAGAGAGGTGGGTGGAGAGGAAGAGATATCGATGTGGCGACGCCACCCGGACTTATACAAGAAGAAATAGTCGGGTTGAGGAACGAGCGGCGAATTGAAAAGGAAAGAGAGAATCGCGACAGAAGACATGTAACGTGGGGATCATCCAGGCGATGAGATGAAAGGAAAAATGAGGAATACCGGCCGAGGAGTAGATCCGTAGAGGGCATCACCGGAGGTAGTACGTAATGATTGAGAAAGATAGAGAAGTGAACCGATGCGGTTGAAAAAGTGAACCAAAGTGCCGCTCAAAGGAGATTGCTAACCTCGATAAGAATCCACTGGCGATTCGATCCGAATCCAGGTACCTAAGAGATTCCAATCAACCAAGATTTGAAAGGTATGATGGGAAGGGCGACCCTAACCCGATCATTTGCATCAATCGTAGATAAATGATGTCATTGTGGCGGAAAGTAAAATATGATAGATCTGGCGCATGATGTTCCCCAGCAAACGCAGGGAGCCTCCGATTGGTATTACCGATTATCTTGTGAGCATCGATGATTTGAAGAGCTAGGCGTGCCTTGGGACCATTTCATCCACGAGAAAAGGAGGGTAGTGGATATCGCGGCCTTGTTCAACATCAAAAGCGGGTCACTGGAATCGTTAAGAGAATTTCTGTGTAGATTCAAAGAAGAAACCCTGAGGGTGGAGAATCTGGATGAGCATACAGCGGTCATTGCATTTCAGCATGGCTTGAGGTAGGGGACTAGGGTCCACGAGTCGGTGTCCAAAATCGAAATCACCACTCCGCATTTCTGTAATTCAAAGGTAGAAAAATATATTCGGTATGAGGACATAATGCAAAGAAATGCGAGGGAACAAAAGAGATCTGGGAAGGCAGTGCAGCCGGTGGACAAGAGAGAAGAGAGAGAAGGGGGATCCTACAGAGGGGAAAGTCGTGGACCCGAAAGAATTGGAGATCGGAATAGGAGAGATATTATTGAAAAGAAAGCCGCATCTGCGGAGATAGAACAAACACCTCTTAACAGCCATTAGAGGAAATCTTGCCACTTATCAAGGGGTTGCGGCATAATGAGGGACCGCGGAATACACCCGAGAGATAGAGGGAAACCCTTTTGTGCCTATCATCGATTATGAACCATGCCACTAACGAATGTTATGCTTTGAAGTGGCTGGTGGAAAAAATGATTGAGAAGGGGATGCTCGAGAGAATATGTCGCGGAGGTTCGTCATGCGGAGAGAGTGCAGGCTCCTGATAGGATCTTGGGAACAATAAATGTCATTTACAGTGGAGAGACACTCGGAAGAAATGCCTACCGAGACAAGATAAGAAAGACAGCGAGCTTACAGCAAGTAAATGAGGTGGCAAGCATGCCGCGGTTAGTATTGGGAACCGCGATAGGAGAGGGAAACATAATGTTCACACCGAAAGACTTGGAATCAGTGATTTCGCCGCATGAGGATGTGTTGGTGATCACCATAGCAATGGGTAATTATTTAGTGAAGCGGGTGTTGATAGACTGCGGAAGTTCGGTAGATCTATTGTTTAAAGGGGCCATGGAAGAGATGAACATAGATAGAGATCAGTTGAAGATTCCTCAGACCAATTTGCATGGCTTCAATGGTAGCATATGACGCCATGGGGAGTTAACGTTGCGTTGACGAGATGATAGGTCCGATGATGGTATTCACCTCGGGTTTATGGTGGTAGATCTTGGTCCCAATATAATGTCATTCTAGGGAGAAGATGGATTCATGAAAATGAAGGTCATTTTCATTTCGACCCTATTATCGATGATAATCTGCTTCCAGGGGATGTCTGAAATAAGGGGGATCAAGTCGCCCAGCGAGAATATACACCGTGACGATTAAAAATATGGTGCGTGGAACAGAGGGAAAACCACACGCGAGAAAGGAGAAGTGCATAGCAATTCATTGAGAGGACTTGATCGAGGATCTCCTCTCCCTCGACCAAAACTCGGATGAGATGGAGATCGTGAACCAAGGGGAGAGGAGGAGGTTTACGTCGGTCGGATCGGACTTTCCAGGAATGGAAAATCAAAACGGTACAATTATTGAGAATGTTGACAATGTTGGCTTAGGGGTGATTGAAGATATCAATCGATAGATCCGCAGGGCCTGTTTGTCATCACTTGCATATGAAGGAAGATCTGCCCTGTAAAGACAGAAGATGAAGGCGAAGATCCAAATCTGCCGAAGGGATTCGCGAGGAGAGGTTAATGACTTAAGAGCTTTTGGATAATTAGGGATGTGGAATGTACGGAATGGTTTTCAACATTGTTCTTGCTCCAAAAAGAACAAGGTCGTCAATGTGTGTTGACTTTTACGCACATGAATAAAAAGTGCCCTAAAGACTATTATCCTATGCCGCAAAGTGGATGAGTTAGTAGGATAGAATCTCTGCGGGTTTCAAGGTGTTCTCTTTCATGGATAAGTCCATGGGATATAACCAGGTCGTGATGTTCGCCCGGTCAAGAGAAGACAACCTTCGTGGAAGAGCTGGAGCATTTACCGCTATACAAGAATGTCTTTTGGTTTGAAGAATCGCGGCTACATTTCACGGTTGGGGAAAAATGTTTGAAGACAATATTAGGAAGGGCATGGAATGTTTGAAGACAATATTAGGAAGGGCATGGAAATATATATTGATGATATGGTGGAAAAAACATGTCGAAAGAGGAACATTTGAGGGTCTCTAATAAACTTTTCACATACCCTCGGAGGCATTAAAATAAACCCAACCTTGAAATGCACATTAGAGGTATCTTCTGAAAGTTCTTGGGTTACATAGTCACGCATGCGCGGAATAGAGGCCAATCCCCGAGCAGATTAGATCCCTATTGAGATGTCGTCCCCAGAGTGAATGAAGGAAGTGGAGGCGGTTGGCCGGGAAGGGTCGAGACATTGAACAGATTTTATATCTAAAATCATCGGACAAATGCGCATCGGTTGTAGACGGTTGTTAAGGAAAGCGCCAGATTTCAATGGACCCACGGCCCGAGTGGAGAGAGCCTTCGTGGAGTTGAAGGCTTATTTGGGATGAAAGCACCTTTGCTATCGCGGCCCGAGCAAGGAGAGAGGTTGTATCTTTATTTGGTGGTTTGAGAGGCAGCCGATAAGCTGGAGTCCCCGCGGCGAGTTGTGAAAAAAAGTAGAAAGGCGGTTTACTTCGAGTAAAACCATGCTAGATCGCCTTGACGGCGACGCGATGAAATGGTAAGCTTGCGCTTGGCCGATTTTCTCCTCGCATTGAAGTTGAAACCCATTTCGACCCTCACCACCGCTTGGTGGTGATAACAAATCTGCCCCGGGCTAAAGCGTTGGCGCAGAAAAAGTCCCCGCGTAATCGCTAAAATGGGCGTACCGATGCTTTAGTCCGCGAGGAAATCCACATCGATTAGAACGCGTAAAAGCGCAAGCCATGGTGGAGTTCTAAGCGAATTTTAAATGGGGATCCCACTGGGGAGAAGAAACGGTCATGGATGGGGAGGGAGAATCTAAACGCGATCCCTAACCTCGATTGGCGCGCGAACGGATGGAGAGTATTCACGGATAGATCAGCTACAAATAACGGAATGGGATCGGGCGTGGTTTTGGTGACTCTTTGAGAACACAAGGTTGGAGTTGTCAATGAAATCAGATTCGCTGACCAAATAATGAGTCGAATATGAAGCGTTGATAGCGGGGTTGATTTGGCACAAGATCCGGGAGTAAAAGTTATCGGTTCTCGACTTAACTCGTTATTTGTCGATGAATGGGGGTTTGTGGCGCGTTGTCCGCTGATGGCCGCGATATCCGGAGGTTCTACAAATGAAAAGCCGCCAGTTCAAAAGGATTCACTTTGCCCATTTTGGTCGGGCAAGCGGAAATGCATTACCGGACGCTTTTAAAGATATGTGGGTCGCCAGGCTTCCGGTGAACGGGTCATTCTATTGAAGTAAAGGGTTTTCTGCTTGCCAAGTACATCGAGGAAGAAGAGGTGTATGTCCTCACCATTGAGGGAGGCAGGTTGGATGGCGCTCTATTAAAACTTTTCTTATGGGGTAGAGATAGAGAATACAAAGGAGAGCGAAAAATGGAGCAACTAAGTCGAGATATGTTCGCTAGATGGGGATTTTTTTACAGGAAGAGTTCCGGGCCACTATTGAGATGCGATAGGCCACAGGTGCAAAAAAGCGATACCGCCAGGGTACATGAAGGTGATTGTGGGAAGTCGATCTCAACCGGCCGAACAACAACCCATGATTGATATCTCGTGGTATTTTCGCCCCATATGAAGAGGATGCAACGCAGTATGCAACAACTTGTGAGAAATGTCGAGGTTTAGACAACTCATCCACTCCCTGCCAGAGCCAATTGTTTAACGGTTTAGTCCGTAAGCCATTAGCCATGTGCACCGGATATAGTGGGGGCCCTTGCCATGGTGCAAAAGATTTATGTTGGTCGCCACCGATTATTTCGCCAAGTGGGTGGAGGGCGGGCACTACAGCAAGTCAAAGAAGAGAATGTGAAGCAGTTCCTTTGGGAGAACATTAATATCGCATTCTGATTGGGCTCTATACAATCATCGCAGATAATGGAACACAATTTTACCGGGGAAAGGTGTGTCAATTCCTTCAAGCCTAAAAGTGAAACAAGGATTCTCGACGCCTACAACTGGAGGGGAATGGTCGGTAGGAGGCATCAAACAAAATAGCTAGAAAAAGCTTTAATTTACGAGAAACAAAGCAAAGATGGATGGTGAGCTATGGGATGATCGTGTATCCACTCCTCGGTCGAATTCACATTTGGTTTCCAAGGCTTAAAGCGTGGGAGTCCTTGTTAGCTCGAAAAGTCAACATGAAGTTTTAGCTTCAGGTCCTATTGAAGATTTGATAGCTCATCGTGAACATAGATATCGGATCTCTCGGTCGGTGCCGCTTTCGGATATGGATCAAAGCTCTTAGATTCCTTATACGAGATGTATTATCTATACTGACCGTAATATGGCTTCAACACAAGCCGATGATAGAGAGTCAACAGATAGTTCATTTATCAATGCAAATAGAGAAAAACATCATAGTTCAGATACAACTCATTTGCAAGTAAGTGATGATATTCTTTCTCGAGTGGATGATCGAAGCGGAAGAGTCCATCCCACAGTTGACATAGCCGGTTCTCGGCTACTGGACACATGCTTTACAACGTATTCATAAACAAATCAACGCGAACCGGGCGGCGGCTAATAATGGAGAGGGGGCGAGCTTCTACGACGTGCACATGACGCCGGTACTAGCGCCATGCCAAGTCTCTAGCTTCCTTTTGCGTAACATCGACAACATTTAGCTAGCATACAAAAGCTAATTAATCAACTCAAGGATTCTCTCCAAAGATTCGAGAAATCAATATCGAGCTTTCATCGCGGTAAAACACTATATCCTCCACTCTTCCTCCCATGGCCAAATACCGGGGAAGATCTACTTCGCCTATACAGCTCAAAGTAGTGGGCTGATGGCGAAACCGGCATTGACGAGGTCTCCGAGGTGACTTCAAAATTGTCAACCGGCCCAAATTTTGAGAAGGTTTCAAATTCTCTGCGTTGAAGCCCCGCAATTATTCGGTTTAACTCCTAACTCTTTCCGAAAAGGTTCAAACACTCAAAAGTGCGCCTTACTAACCGCAATTTTACAAGTCAATCCGGTTGAGAGTGTGGTCAAGGAAAGTCCGCTGACCTTCCTATATCAAATAATAATGTTGATAATCTACAAGGGAGTGATAGCTCTTATGTCCATAACTCGAGGAGATCAACCGAAGCCGCTCTCTCAAGCTGCCTCTTAGACATGGATTCATCAAGAGACAATCATTCCTATGATGGCTCCGAACATTTCTTTGTACCTTTTGGTGGACCGGATTATCCGGTGCCAAATTCCACCAAGGTGCTTGGAATTAAGAGCAAGCCGACTTTTCAATCTCCCCGATGATACCTCGCTTACTAATAGCGGTGTTTCGATGGTCCTCCGCTGGGAAACTATGATGAAATAGGGAGTATGTTGGTCGACATGGATTCACTCCCCAAGTACACAAGCCCGTGATAATGGATTTCGCTCGATAAGGGGTTCAAAATATGCGACTTCGATGCCGAGGGATCGCTTTATGGTATGAATGAAGCTCGACCAAGTCTTCTCGCCTCCTTTGCTAATGGATACCTCGGCCATGGAGGATTCTTATGAAGACTTGCTTTGCCCCATTATCCGAAACCGATCGGCTTTGATGGATCACCGAGAAAAGAGTATTGGATTAAATCCGTCCGTTATTTCGCAGAGCTTAATCGAACGATCGGATTCGGAGATAGAGTGCACGCTTAACTGTCATGATTCATTGAGCGACTCAAGCAATCAGATTGGGAGCTAGAGTGAACTGTTATCGCGGCTCTCCCAATTGTGCAGTTAGGGAACCTTAATCCATTCGTCGAAATCATTTATTTTCCCTCGATTTTTGTATGTTTTTTTTTTTGCTCTTACATGTTCTATATTCAATTGTTGTAGACCGAATCAGTAGCCAATTGTCGCTGGAGCTGTACATATGTAAGACACTAGCGAGGATACGGGTTCCCACATCCCAAAACATGAGAATGCTTACTTCCTCCAAAAAAAAACCTTCATACCGTGGCTATGAGCATATTAAGGCCCCGCAATGATCGGACATCCGACCTTTACCCATACCGCAATGGAAGCTCCATAACACCTTTGAACTCACAAGGTCAAGTGCAGTTACCACATACTCACCACACCAAAAGCCTACACTTCTTGGAAAAGGGTAATACTTGGTTTTACGTTTCTTTGTTTTTGGCTTTTCACTCATTTTTACCAATCAACACAAAGAAAAGAAACAAACATTTAGGAATCTCTTTTTTCACTTTTTATTTTCTGCCACCAATTTATTGGGCGTGCTATCCAAAGAGTAATTATAAAGATTTTAACTCGATCAATACTTTAACTTTTAAGTTTGTGGGGAGCCACGTAAAGTTATGCTCATCTATCTTCTCGCTTTTATATCTAATTGCATTAAGTTTATTCAAATTCAATGGCTGTAGTAAAAGGTGGTGACATCATTAGTAGAATGGATATGACTCGTGAGTCCAGCGGAGGCTTTCGAGCAATCATGAACTTCAATCGCCCAAATAAGCCATCCGGAAGGCTACTATATGTACGAGGTTTATGTTTTAGGGATAAATGCTATATTTTCGGATGGTTCTCTTTTTCGTGGAAAGGTGGGCTTAGGTTATTTGAAATTGTTGTTAGTTTGTCACTTGCTTATATGAGAACTTCGCACCTTTTAGTAATCTGTAAAGGAGTCACTAGCTCATCTGCTTCTAAACTCCGCCAATGAAACTTTTTGGCTTTATGTTAACTTGGATTACCAATTATCAGCACCATAGTTCCACAAACAACACCATAATTAAGGAGAAGAAAATCAATCAAATGTGAAGGAATAAGTACACGCGAGTCTTAAGAAGTTAGCTATAGAGGATCTAAATGTTGTCAATAATCAATAGTCTTACCACATTACTGATAGCTAAATCTCTTGCTTGATTATTACATGTGCGGCAGAACTGGCTCAAAAATAATCGTTCAATCATTTGAATTATCTAGGCTCCAGTGTTGCAGTGCATGCATGAAACAATTTCCATTATGCAGCCTCCCAATTTGTTAAAGTTTTACACAATTGTATTGTTTGTAGACTCATATAGAAGAAGTGTGATAGGTATTTTATGTTTAATTTCTAAATCAGGTGCGGACATGTATATTTCAAAATTTTGATTTTGTGATGCATCTTTTCTCGTGTTAGAGCAAAGCAATGGCGTGATGGAGATTGGATGTGCACAAACTGCAGCAACCACAACTATGCATCACGGTTAGCAGTCAGGCAATAGGTATGTGTCCGTTCTTCTCTATTTGTCCTCCGGGTCTCTACAACTAAGTTACTCTCGCATTTCTCCATGACTCCATGATTATCCGAGGTTTTGTCAAGGGAAAATGTCGCCTCTAGCAAAGTTGAATGTTACGTGTTGTTCTCTCAAACTCATAGATCGAATCTCTACTAACTTATATATGATATGTAAGGCTGCGTTTGGTAAGGTGAGGACAAAACTTATGGTCTTTTGCCGCTCGTTTTTCTGAAAAGGAAAACCCCCTGCTTCTAAGTTTTCTTAAAATGCTCCAATAAAGCGTACACAAATTTCATGTCACGTGGTGAAAATATATACTTCTCCATCCTCGATAAACTCGCCATGAATATGGCGGATGAAGTTATGGCGGCGTAAAAATCTGTGGCTGAAAAAATACATTGAGATTTCGAAGAAATCTTTACTTTTCCAATCAAAGTCAAGCTAAACTTCCGGTTCGATTATCAACCTCTGGATTTACCATTAATATCACATCATGTTAGTGGATTGTGCCCGACCGAGCCATAGTTTTGTATGTTTTAGCTTTCTAAGTATGTGTTCTTTTTGAAATATTTATTCCTAAATCTTTTTGTTCCGGCCCCCAGTTCCTCGATTACAATAACAATTTAGAATTAGGTAGTAGGCGATTGTTTAATGCATTCCACTCTGCGAGGTGTAAAGATCGAAAAGATCGCGGTCAATCAATGCTTAGTGTTGTGCTTTGACTCATCCGGATAACAAATTTAGAACTGAAGGAGACATACACGCAAGATGAACTTGACGGTGTTCGACTTCGATATTATTTAGTTCATCCAGAAAATGGGGTGTTTTCGATTCGAGGGCGAATGAAGGTGAGTTTTAGCTATGTTCGGACCCTCCAGGTTTAATTTATGAGTCTTACCTTTTAATTTATGAAAAGGAATTTGAAGTTTGTTTTCTTAGTGCACTCAAAAATTAATAGAAGTTTTTTATTATTATTATTATCTTTTTTTTGCAATGTTTGATAGTTTATTAATTGTACATTTTGAAATTTGTTGGGAAGATGGAAATGTTATATGTAGGCAGGCTGTGTAAATTTTGTTATGGGTGTTCAGTTTTAAGTGGAAGACTGTTACTAGCATTATTATTAAAAATATATATATATATATATATATATATATATATATATATATATATATATATATATATATATATACACTAATATAAACCGTAGTGTTTAATATAACTATATACCACGGTATTATAACACATACACTAATATAAACCACGGTTTCAATAGTTTATATGCCACGGTTCTGTTGACAATCGTGGTATATAATGGGCATACAAACCACGGTTCTTTGAAAAACCGTGGTATCCGTTAAACATATATACCACAGTTTTGCTATTATTATATACCACACCACCTATTGTCACGGTTGTATAACAGTGGTAAATATATTTATACCACACTTAAAAACAGTGGTATAAGTGTCATTCTGTAGTAGTGCGGGTTGTTAAACTTAGCCTTGTATTCGTGGAAGAACTTCAATGTAGTAGTGATTTCAGCATTTTGTGAGAGATGGCATCAAGAAACAACTACTTTCCATCTCCCATTTGGCGAGATGACCATTACTCTCGATGATGTCATCCAAATTTTGGGGATTCCAATAAAAGGTCTTCCAGTGGAGGGAATCTATTTGTTAGATAAAGGAAAAGTAGAAAAATTGCTTATACAAGAGCTTGGTTTGACGGCCGAAAATGTACCCAAAGTGAAAAAAGGGCATGTGACTCTAGAGTGGTTAAGGAAGACATTCTCTAACACGCCCGAAGATGCTACGGCTGAAATTGTTGATTGTCATGTTCGAGCTTATTTGTTGTTTCTTTTGGGGTGTACAATCTTCAATGACAAGTCGGGAGTTGGTGTACACGTTGCCTACTTGCAGGTGTTGGTGGAATAAAGCAAAGGTTTGTAGAGAAGATTTGGAATGGTTATATCATATGTGAAATATTGGGCATAGTCCTGTTACATTTCAAAATCGTGGTTAGAGGCTAGTTTAAATCCACATTTTGTAGTTTTTAGAGACAAAGACAGGTTGTGATTAAGTTTGAGAAATTTGTTTTCGGGATGTATTCAACACGTTTGCGGGATCCGAAGTGAATACTTCAACGCGAAAGGGCTGAGAATCCCGAAAGTCTTGTTTTTGCTTAACGAGATCACCATGTAATCATCGCTCTATGGAAGTTGAAAATTAGGTGGAAGACGGTACCAAAGAACTGGGCAATACCTCTTCTTATCGGATAGTTTTCTTACTACAAATGTGAATGTTATCGAAACAATCAATGCAGCTATAGCGATGGGCAAAGTGGTGAAGCAAGTACTAAGTGATTCCATTAAGGCCATGTTTGGTTGTAGAATAGAATGAAATCGGAATATCATTTCCGATACTGTTATATAGACATATAGTGCATGTGGGAAAATAATAAATAATACTGATCTTAGCAGTAACTAATTAAGTGCAAATTGTATATTAAGGCAGACATTTAGATTTTTGCTCACTCAATAAAATTAAGTTGATGGTAAGACTGTTGTCTCGGCATTTTAACCTGTCCTTGGGAATCTGTAACTTCACTAGTTTTGTAGTCTTGCGAAGTTTGCAGTATGGAACATATGAGCCACGACCTTGTCACGAAGAATTCTTGGCATATGTATGTGTAAAGTCAAATTATTGTGGGAACAAAATCTAATCTAAGTGTAAGGCAGCCCATTCCAACCAACTAAAGTAGAAAAGCTAGCCTGGTGCGAACGTCTTTTCGCTTTAAGGTAGTTTATTTAAACCGATCTTAATGTAGGACTAGCAAAATCTAATCTAAGTATAAGACAGTCCAGTCCAACCAACTAAATCAAACAAAGCTAGCCAAAGAAAATCTAATCTAAGTGTAAAGACAGTCCACCCAACCAACGAGGCATAAAGGGATAGTCTAACTGGAACATCTTTGTTTATATAAGTTAGTTTAATTAAACCATTCCTAATGCAGTACCTACACATTTTGTCTATGTATAAGACGGTCCATTCCAACTAACAAAAGGGGGCATAGAGTAGCCCAATGTGAACATCTACTCTTTTTAAGTTAGTTAAATTGAACCATTATGACCAACACATCTCTCTTCATTTGAAATTTGAAATTTTGACAAAATATTTTGGTACAACTTACTGTAAGGTCGGATTTCAAAATTCAAATTCAAATTTTGGGCGGGTTTCGAGATTTCACCGAAATTTAAAATCCAATTTGAAATTTTGGGCAAAAAATTTAAACTTAAATTTTGTGTTTTGAATTTCAAGTTGGTTTTGTGTTATCACTAACTCCAATTTCAATTCAATTCATGTTTTCATATTGTATTGAACATGAAAGGAAGAATACAAACCAAATCACCAAAATATTGTGTTCGAAATTTTACTAAAATTTAAAATTCAAATTCAAATTTTAAAATTTGGGCAGGAAATTTCAATTTAAATTTCATCTTCAAGACTTCATATGAAAAAAAAAAAAAAAAAAAAAAAAAAAAAAAAACTACAAATCAATTGACCAAAAATTTTGAATCAAAGTTTTCCTTCACTATATATATGCTCTAAACCCAAAACCCTAAATCCTAAATTGAGTCGTGTATTTAAATTCCAAAAATAATTTTGTGAGCCAAAATTCAATAATAAATTTT
The DNA here is from genome assembly GCF_015680905.1 of Coptis chinensis. NCBI lineage: Eukaryota > Viridiplantae > Streptophyta > Magnoliopsida > Ranunculales > Ranunculaceae > Coptis > Coptis chinensis. Next base: position 75,172,296 of record NC_141463.1, on the reverse strand, counting down.
GAATTAAAGAAAAAAAAATATTGTTCAAATTTAATTTCATTCACATCTCTGTAAAGTACAAAACCTTACCCATAAACCTTAAACCCTGAACTCAGCTCATATAGTGTAGTGGGGAAGACCATAAAATGAATATGTAATATTTAGGTGTATAAACAATGTTTAGTAATGTTTTTTTAATTATTGTCTTAAAATAAAAAATTTGTTAGCCACTGTGAACCAAATTTGAGTGAATTACTAAAAATTGACCAATTTTGACCAACTAAACGATTTATAAACCCAAAACCCTAAACTGAGTCGTGTATTTAAATTTCAAAAATAATTTTGTGAGCCAAAATTCAATAATAAATTTTGAATTAAAGAAAAAAAAAATTGTTCAAATTTAATTTCATTCACATCTCTGTAAAGTACAAAACCTTGCCCATAAACCTTAAACCCTGAACTTAGCTCATATAGTGTAGTGGGGAAGACCATAAAATGAATATGTAACATTTAGGTGTATAAACAATGGTTAGTAATGTGTTTTTTAATTATTGTCTTAAAATAAAGATTTTTTCAGCCACTGTGAACCAAATTTGAGTGAATTACTAAAAATTGACCAATTAAACAGTTTAGATCAGCTATCCAAAACGAGAAAGGTTAGTCCAGTCCAACCATCCAATGCAGACGGAGTTAGCCTAATCTGAACGTCTTTTATTTTAAAGATGGTTCCAATGAACCGTTCTTAAGATAGGTCCAACACAATCTCCTATCTTTCTAAGACGGTCCAGTCCAACCATCCAATGCAGACGGAGTTAGCCTAATTTGAACGTCTTTTATTTTAAAGATGGTTCCAATGAACCGTTCTTAAGACAGGTCTAACACAATCTCCTATCTTTCTAAGATGGTCCAGTCCAACCATCCAATCCAAACAGAGTTAGCCTAATCAGAATGTCTTTTATTTTAAAGTTGGTTCCAATAAACCGTTCTTAAGATAAGTCCAACACAATCTCCTATCTTTCTAAGATGGTCCAGTCCAACCATCCAATGCTGACAGAGTTAGCCTAATCTGAACGTCTTTTATTTTAAAGATGGTTCCAATGAACCGTTCTTAAGACAGGTCCAACACAATCTCCTATCTTTCTAAGACGGTCCAGTCCAACCATCCAATGCAAATGGAGTTAGCCTAATCGAAACGTCTTTTATTTTAAAGTTGGTTCCAATAAACCGTTCTTAAGATAGGTCCAACACAATCTCCTATCTTTCTAAGACGATCCAGGCCAACCATCCAATGCAAACGGAGTTAGCCTAATATGAACGTCTTTTATTTTAAAGTTGGTTCCAATGAACCATTCTTAATACTCATCTCAGATACAAGAATCATTTCCATATTATTAAACCTTCCCATATAAGAGTGACCTTCCATAGTTTTTGCCATCCCATGATTATGACTACCACAATCAACCCTTAGTGTCCATCTATCTAAACTACCACATTCAAAACACACTTTTAACTTAAAAGGACAATTCATCTTTTTTGTTCCAGTCTTTCTCACTGTCTTCTCGTTTGCTTCTACCTTTTTATGAGGTCGAAATTTACCACCACGCTCACATATCAAAATAAGTATAGGACCCTTCCCACCAATTGCATTTTGAGATTTCCCAGTGGCGATAATAGCTCCCACTTCACTTCCTTTATGTTGTGTCCAATCAATCAAATCTTGACGACTATCAAATACCTATAAATCAATTTAAGTATTCATTAATCCATGGTTCAGAAGGTATTAAATCAAAAAAGTAAGTTTCAAAACATATATTCATCCATGCATACCATGTTGGTGTTAAAATGTTCGGTTTGATCTATGTAGTGCCTCCTCCAAGATGCATTTGAATTTTGTGAAGTCCGAAGTGCATCAATTGGTACCTCATTGTGACTGTATAGAGGATCCTATAACATTTACAGTGAATTATAATGTTAGCTAAAAATTTGTCACAAGAAAAATATAGGATATCTATCAAAGTAACTAAGAGACGGCCAAATTAGACTGTCTAATGCTTCATAAGTCGCTCCAGTTGGGGCGCCAGAGTCTTAGAAAGTTAGTTGGCCTGGGACATCTCGAACGTAAGACTATTCCCATTTCCCAACACTCACTATTCAAATCAACCATTAAACGGAAGAGATTGTCTTTATAGATTGAGTTTGCATAAATACTTTGTAATCACATTTTGTACAAGTCGTCCTCATAATGATTTCATAATAAATTGATATTGGAATCATTATGAACAATAGTTGTATATGGAGTTACCTCGTCTTGGTCGCCGTCTTGGCCACTTGATTGAAATTTCTCTTCATTAAATAGTTCATTTTTCACATCAAAAACATCATATGCCCATTCCATTTCACTCAATGTCATAAAAAAAAATGAAAAACAAAAAGATGGGTTGTAAATAGAAATAGAACAAAAGAATTTGAAAAAGAAGATGAATATGTGTAGAGAAAGAAGAGATGTGTGGGTTAAGTTTATTTGGATTGGAAAATGAGAGGAGTGGAAAAAAAAAAGTGTGGGTTTAAGGAAGGTTTCTTGAGAGAGAGTAAAAAGACAAAACTTGAGTAAAAAGACAAAAGTTGAAATTTATGTGTTTTCACTTTTTAAGTGGAGTCTGTCCTAAGAGATTATTTGGGGACATATCTGGTATTAATTTTTTTTTAAATGGGGTCTGCCTTGAGAGATATGGGGTCTGTATATAGCAATTCCCTTAATTTGGGGTGATTATATTAATCTCTACTTTGAAAAATTCATGTTGTTTATAATTTTACCCAGTTCATGTATTAAACAAAGAGCATAACAGTTTCTCTGCTACTAATGCATATGCGGCAAGGGAATCGTGAGATGACTCTTCTTTTATTAACTAAACGAGTATGTGAACCGTGCTACGCATCGGTGTTTTTTCAAATATTTAAATCTGTCGCTCTAACATCTCTCTGATAGTATGATTTTTTGAATTCTACTTATAATCTAAAAAATAATATAAAAACATTAGGAGGGGTTGAATATAATTTGAGTGACGTGAATGAGGTTTTTTAAATTATTTTAAATAATATGAAGCTAATTCTAATTTCAATAAAGTGAGAGAGTTTTTGGTAAATTGTTTAAAAAGGAGGGAGCTTATTAGAATAAGGGTGATGATCTTGGACATACCATAAAAATACTCCCGTACCCTATAACTAACTCAGTTTTTGCCATACCCCAATAACCGCTTTAATCCAATAATATCTTCCAAATTAATTTGAGATATTTCCAATAGGGGTAAAGAAAGAGAAAAAACAAAAAAACCGAGAGACTCATTCCAAAAAGGAAACAACAAATAAAAAAAATTGAAAATAATACTCTGAACCTTGAAGAATCTTTGTGTTACTACAACACACTACACAATAAGAGAACTTCTAATAAAGGTAAAAGAATGCCCAAAAAACAAATTGTTTTTTTCCTCTTTTAGAAGTTGTTTCAAATTTGATTTTTTTTTTCTTATTGCAATTACTTCTTCTTCATCATTGTAGAAGGGTTAAAGGAGTTTAGTAGAAATATATCAAATTGAAAATTTCTCAAGCGGAAAATGAGAAAGACAGCAAGGAGCTGCAATGAGGAAAAAATACATTAATGGCTGATGAGTGAGAGGAGGAGGAGGAAGACTAAATTCTACAATTTTATCTCTTTTTAATTCCTTTCGTAAATGAGAAAAAAAATGACAGAAAAAAAAGAAAATAAGTGCGAAGGGTTTGTGTTTGCTGGAAGGATAAACACTTGTTTTGTTTTGTCTTTGATATACTTAATAAAAGAAAGGGTAATTTAGAAACCTAAATGTGTCTTAAACAATTTTATTTATTTATTTCAAAGTTGTGGTACGGGAGTGTTTTTATGGGTATGTCCAAGATCACCTTAGAATAATTAAGGGAGGTGGTTCTAATTAAAATCATAAAATAAAGAGATTACAAATATACAGTTCGGTTGAGAAATTTTCCTCCTAAAGATCCGGCTATCATATAGTGTAGAGATGGGAGTTGAATGATGATATACCTAGATAAGATCATTGGGCTGATGTATTGCAATATGATATAATCGTTATGTTGGCTATACCTCAAAATGCATGGAAGTACCATTGATTGTCTTGTGGAACCTTTGTTCCTTAAAGTCAAATTATTTGTTCAGAACTCGGGTAGTTCTCAGTACTTACTACATAATTTTGGTTGCAATGCTTGTAGGATGGGCGTGTCAATGCCCTTTATTCAACCCCATCCATATACACTGATGTAAAACATGCAACAAAAAGAACGGTGGCCTGTCAAGACTGAGGACTTCTTCCCGTGAGTTCAATATTTTTAGGTATTTGTTACTTACGGACCCAATTTGTGTTGGGCAGACTCCCACAAAAAAAAACTATTATTACAAGTGTGCCATTGGTCTAAAAAAATCTTAAAAAAACAATTATTACAAGTATGCCATTGGTCCTAAAAGGTTGAATTCGAAAACCCCAAACTTAAACGACCCACCCGGTAGGTTGTTTTGGACTAATCCCAAACGGTATGGGCAAGTGGTTTGGGACTTAGTCCAAACGACCCGGCTAGGTTGTTTGGACTAAGTCCTAAACGACTTGGCCATACCGCTTGGGACTTAGTCAAAAACCGACACCACAAGGTCAAGAGCCCAAAAAATGAGAACTTTAAATTTTTTTGAAGTTCAAATCCCAAACGACATGGCCACACCGTCTGGACTGAGTCCAAAACGATATGGCAATGTCGTTTAGGATTTGGACTTAGAAAAAAATAGCCACACCGTTTGGACTTAGAAAAATCCCCAACGATATAGTCACACCGTTTGGACTAAGTCTCCAATGATATGGTCACACTGTTTGGACTTAGTCCAAAACGATGTGGCCATGTCGTTTGGGATTTGAACTTTGAAAAAAATATAAAGTTCTATTTTTTGGGCTCTTGACCGGTGTGGCCGGATCGTTTGGGGTTTAGTTCAAACGACCTAACCTAACCGGATAATTTAAGTTTGGGATTTCGAATTCAATTTTTTGGGGACCAATAACATATTTGTAACACAAATTGGGTCCGGCAGTAATAGTACATTCAAAATTGTTGGGAAGTACCACGACATACCAGAATGCTAATAATGAGTAGTATCAATATTTGGAAAGTACACTAAATAAGAAAGTCTTTAATGTCAATAACTAGAGAAACGTAATCTAGTAGAATTCTAACTCTACAAGTCTTTGTAATGTCACGAACTATATGTAATGGCCAGAAAATAAGGTTTACTCTGCAGAGTGCAAACAAACCCCTAGGTTTTCATGGAGGATCTCTTGTCACAACTTCCAAGACATCTCACAGATTCAATAATCGAAAGACTAGACCTTAATGATCTGATCCGTTTTAGTTGTGTGAGTCCAACAAGGAGATCATTTGCCGCGTCTTTACTTCCTCCAAAGCTTAATCTTCCATGGCTGATAGTTCCTTACAACAAGTGCACGCCGCATAATTTTTTTAACGAAACCTTAGGTTTCTTCAGTTTTCAGGATCACAAGGTTTACAAAATAGAAACACCAGAGCTACGTAGTCGTCGAATATGTGGCTCTTGTAAAGGAGGTTGGCTTATCTCCTTGCATGACAATGGCGAAATTCAGATAAATCATCCCTTTACCCATGCTGTAGTCCATCTTCCACCGATTACAAAATTATATGTATGTAGGCATGGATGCTGCTGCTAGTACTACTCATATTTTCACCTCAAAAGAAATCAAACTCAATTTAGTATATGCAGCGCACTTTGCGGTGGACCGCCAGATAAGTACTTAATCTTTCACTTGTCTCCCAAGTGCTGCTAAACTAATTCTGTTTTACAGTTTTACTAATTTTTGTTCTGTTGTACTTTCGCTGGGAATAACTTCGATGATTTTGTTATTAATATTACTACAAATGACACTGCTTATATTGTTAATTGTTCCAAAATGAAAATGAAGAATGACAGTTCACACATCCTCATATAGAGATCAATTGAAAAGAAAACCCTGGACGGAGGTTGTTTTATCTCAGACACCGGTTTAAAATTTTGTGATGTTAGCCTACTCTGTCTCTGCATTCTCCTTGTAACATAAATCAGGTGGGCTTATAATTGGATTTAATAAAAATTATTTGTTACCCATCATTTGCGGAATTTATAATATAATGGAGTATCCTCAATATATTATCTAGACGATTGCCAAGGTGATGCTGAGGAGAAATTTCATTTCCTTTGTCATGCCCTACTACCTCGCAACATTCTATATTACTTCCACCCTTCGTTATTATCCATGGCATATATACCTTTTTACGGCATAAAGTACATCCTTGTCCTAAATTGGTTTTTGTTGCTTCCAGTGTTATGATTCTAACAGAATTATTGCTTGCAGTGTAACGATTCTTTTAACCATATAAGAATTTTTAGGTTCGAAGCTCACTTCATCCATACCGCTTAGAAGAATAGTTGAATTTGGATTACAAGATTTGGAATACTCAAGTGAGTAGCCCAAACCTGTGCGTCCAAATGGAAACACGTAAACCTAGTCTTGACACAAACACAAAGTATAATGTGGGGGTAATATAAGGTATCGAACACGGTTTATCGTTGTATAGTATGTATACTGCCATACTGGGTAGGAGATGGGCCTTTAATAAATATGTGCACTACTTTCCTCTCACTGAATCATCAGAATTGCACAATTAGGTCTTGGGGAAGACGATTTTATTCTAGGATAATGAAATGGAAGTGGGACTTGATTGAGCCATTTTTGAGTTCAACTGTGATTGATTTGATTAAGTCTCCTACTGTGCTCACAGATGCAATCCGAGATGAATTAGGTTGGCCTTAGAACTCTAGGGATGAAATCACAACTAAATCTTCTTATCAATCACTAATTCCTTCCCCTAAACTATTTACTCGCCATCCTATAAAACCAAGTTACCAGATATTTGGATAAAGTCAATCATTTCCTACTGCTATATGCTCTATGAATACACTTAACAACAGGTTACCTGCTGCTTCAAATCCGACTATATCACAAAATTTTACGTTAAATCGCTTTTAGAATTTGTGGTGTATTCATTTGATTAATCAGCAAGCTAAGCACGTGTTATGGGAGTGTAAACAGCTAGCAGGAATCAGGAATTCAGTAAATCTGTGGGACTTGGCATCATATTGGTTCGGCCACTTGCATCTGCATGAGTTCTAAGATTCCTTTGTAGCCTAGTTTTCCTCGTGGAACCCAGAGTTGTTGGCCTGATTGCTACTTTGCTCTAAGTTGCTGGCACATTTGGAAGTTTCGAAACAGGTGTAGGTTTAACAGTTATGTAAAACGTTATAGATCAATCTTGGATGAAGTCCAAGCTCACGTACTACAATGTTTTCTTCACAGCCTAACACTTAGTTATTGAGGTGAAATGGCCAAAAGCCGGCCAGAATTTATGTTTAGGAGTGGCTTATACCTAACGGAAGACATATATTTAACAGTTTGTTTTGGTAGTTGAACTTGTATCTGGAATTTCATAGTCAGTCTTTCCTTTTTTTTGGTATATGAAGAATCTCTGGCTCCCCACTCTCAAGTCCATTGGAATGATGTTTCGTTCTCTATTGATCTATTCTGTCTATTCTGTTGTATTAGTTAGTTAGAAAAAATATTAGATCTGTGAAGCTGATTGTTTCGTTCTCTGATTTCTTCTCTAGGACTTCTAGAGACTGCATATATGATAACAAGGGAAACTGTATGAGCTTAATATATAAATAGTTCTTTCAACATTAAAATATAAAATTCCGTAAAACTGAACGATCGACACAAACACATTGATATAAGAGACTGTTTACCTGTGGATACATAAGAGTGGATACATTATACACTGAGCACAACATTTCGTCTTAATCCATCGATGAACCAAGATGAGCTTGGGTCTCCCACTCACTGCGACCTGCAAGATAGATGTAACATAGGAGACTGACAAAATTAAGAATGCAAAAAATATATGCTACTGTATTGTAGATTGGTAAAATTCTTCCCTATGCTTAGATTAGATATATCACATTGCTTATTACTCGTTCAATCATCTGCTCCAAACCAGTTGCAATCCAGGAGAGCCTCCCACACGATCAGGTCAATGTAATTCCAACTCAGCAGAGGAAAATTAAAGAGATCGAACCTTTACACAACACAAGCTTTATTTTACCATGTTACCAAGATCACACGCCCCAAATTCAAGATAAAAACAATTGAGACGATTCCTCGAAACTAAAACATTAAAAAAAAAGAACAACAACAATAGGAAAACAGTTTTTGGGCACTAGATGAGAACTACAAATTGAACTAGCGATGTTCCTTACGATGTAGATAATGGTAGAAATCTAAAACAGCCAGCTCCATTTACATATATAATAAATGAGGAATCGAAGTAGATTCCAAAAATCAGACAGAATCTGCTTCATGCCTTCATCAATATTTGTCTTCGAGGGGACAAGGAGGGCGTTCCCCGAGACCAACAACGTCTCATCTTCGCTGGGAAGCAGCTCGAGGATGGTCGAACCCTAGCTGGATACATCATCTTCAAAGATTCCACTCTCCACCTTGTACTCCGTCTGAAGACCTCCACCTCCACCTGCTCCTCTGATGAGGTAAGGATCTCCGCCACTGAAGAAGAGTTCAGGAGAGCCATTATTGAAAAGGATCAACTGAGCAGGTTCCCTACATTGGACTCAGAGGAGTTGCCGGGGATATGCATCCCAGGTCCCAGGAGAAGCGTACATGTTTATGAACCTTATCAGCGCAGGACTGCCGCTAGAATGTATTGGGACATGATCAGAGAAACAGGTTCTGCAAAAGAGATTAAGCTGAGTAGTTCGGAAGGCGGCATCATACCACGGGACCTCATTGACCCGACATGGATAGATAAGTTATTTTGTTCGAATCCCTCCGGCTAAGTAGGACTTGTGTGTTCGTGAAGTATGTGGAATCTGTACGTTCATTTGGGGTGAATCTTTGAGTAATGTTAATCCAAAATTTCTGTCTTGTTGTCTTGTTGTCTCCATTTCTTCTCCCCTGCTTCCTCCACTTTCCTTTTCCCTCCCATCCTCTTCTCCCCTGCAGCTCCCATTCCTCTTTATTACCGAAATTATTTTCTCCAGCTTGCAGCTTCTTCCCTTCTTCCATATCCAAAGTAACACATCCGCTCCCTCACCACATTAGGCTGCAGTTATACTAGTCTATTTTATTACTCTGCTCCTATGATCCTTGGGACAATGTTTAACAGTTTTTTATCATACCTCCACTGTAATGATTCTAAATATGATGCGTTGACAATACTGTAAACAAGAATTTAGGTGGTTATATAACTGTACGCTATAGTTGTACCACCACGGTTTAGAGTTTTGCGCACTACTGTAGAACAATGTGAGAATTGTGAAGGCAAGGGGCTCATACGAGGGATTCCAGGAGATAAAAATCAAAGGTAATCAGAAACAAGTTTTATGGTAATAGCTCCTTGTCTCAACTAAAGACCTATGTTCATTGAAAGAAAAGTGTATAGGACCTATTGATGACATGTGGAGTCAGAGGTACAAAAGGGTCGTACGCAGAATTGTGAAGAGAAGACCTGATGCAGCGGATCAGGTCCGCGGTAACCTAACTGCCGAGAACTGCCATATAGGGAGTGGGACAGGTGGAGAGCTAGAGGGCGAGTGATGGAGAGGAGATGAACGAAGCTAATGAGAGGGGGAAGTTAGGAAAAAAGAGAGGGTATAAAAAAAGAGAGAGAGAGAGAGAAAAGGGAGTCCATTAGGTTGTAATTTTTTGAATATACATTTTGGCGCCGTCTGTGGGGAGAGCGAGATAAAATGGTCACCATAACAAAAAAGGGAGTAGGAAGACCTAGAAAAGAAACTGTTCGAGAGGTAGTAGAGGAAGTGGTGAGCGAAGAAAGAGAGGTGGGTGGAGAGGAAGAGATATCTGATGTGGCGGCAGACGCCACCAGACTTATACAAGAAGAAATAGTCAGGTTGAGGAACGAGAACGACGAATTGAGAAAGGAAAGAGACACTGCACAGGAAGACATGTAACGTGGGGATCATCGGGGCAGTGAGATGAAAGGGGAAAATGAGGAATACCAGCCCCGGGGAGTAGATCCAGTAGAGGGCATCACGCTGGAGGTAGTACAGGTAATGAATGAGAAAGATAGAGAAGTGAACCGTGCGGTTGAAAAAGTGAACCAAAGTGCCGCTCAAAAGGAGATTGCTAACCTCAATAAGAATCCACTGGCGGATTCGATCTGGAATTCGGAGGTACCTAAGAGATTCAGTCAACCAAGATTTGAAAGGTATGATGGGAAGGGCGACCTAACTGATCATTTGCATCACATCAGACAAATGTGATGCCATTGGGCAGAAAGTAAGTATGATGGATCTTGTGCATGATGTTCCCCGCAAGCCTTAAGGGGGAGCCTCGGATTGGTATTACCGATTATCTTCGCGAGCATCGATTTGAAGAGCTAGAGCGTGCGCTTTCGCGTGGACCATTTCATCCACCGAAAAAGGAGGGTAGTGGATATCAGCGGCCTTGTTCAACATCAAACGAGGTCACGAAATCGTTAAGGGAATTTCGTGTAGATTCAAAGAAGAAACCCGAGGGTGGAGAATCTGGATGAGCATACAAATTGCATTTCAAAAGACGGCTTGAGGTAGGGGACTAGGGTCCACGAGTCGGTGTCCAAAATCGAAATCACCACTCTGCACGCTCTGTACCCAAAGGTAGAAAAATATATTCGGTATGAGGACATAATGCAAAGAAATGCGAGGGAACAAAAGAGATCCGAAGGCAAAGGTGCAGCCCGGTGGACAAAGATGATCAAGAAATAGACAAGAGAGAGAAGGGGGATCCTACAGAGGGGAAAGTCGTGGACCCGAAAGAATTGGAGATCGAAATAGGAGAGATATTCGCGAAAGAAAGCCGCATCGCGGAGAGATAGAACAAACACCTCTTAACAGGCCATTAGAGGAAATCTTGCCACTTATCAAGGGGTTGCGATAATGAGGGACCGCGAATACACCCCTCGAGATAGAGGGAAAACCTTTTGTGCCTATCATCGATTATGAACCATGCCACTAACGAATGTTATGCTTTGAAGTGGCTGGTGGAAAAATGATTGAGAAGGGGATGCTTCGAGAATATGTCGCGGAGGTTAAGTCATGCGGAGAGAGGCGAGGCTCGATAGGATCTTAGGAACAATAAATGTCATTTACGGTGGAGAGACACTTTCGGAAAAATGCCTACCGGAGACAAGATAAGAAAGACAAATGACTTCGACAAGTAAATGAGGTGGCAAGCATGCCGCGGTTAGTATTGGGAACCGCAATAGGAGAGGGAAACATAATGTTCACACCGAAAGACTTGGAATCAGTGATTTCGCCGCATGAGGATGTGTTGGTGATCACCATAGCAATGGGTAATTATTTAGTGAAGCGGGTGTTGATAGACTGCAGAAGTTCGATAGATCTATTGTTTAAAGGGGCCATGGAAGAGATGAACATAGATAGAGATCAGTTGAAGATTCCTCAGACCAATTTGCATGGCTTCAATGGTAGCATGACAGAGCCTATGAGGGAGTTAACGTTGCCAGTAACAGTAGGTCCGATGATGGTATTCACCAGGTTTATGGTGGTAGATACTGGGTCCCAATATAATGTCATTCTAGGGAGAAGATGGATTCATGAAATGAAGGTCATTCCGTCGACCTATTATCAGATGATCTGCTTCCCCACGAGGGGCGAGGGGGGGGGGATGTACGAAATAAGGGGGGATCAAGTCGCCGCGCAGAATATACACCAGGTGACGATTAAAAATATGGTCTGTGGAACAGGAGGGGAAAAACCGACATGCGAGAAAGGAGAAGTGTAGCAATTACAGGAGGCGGACTTGACTGAAGGATACGAGTCTCCTCAGGGACCGAAAACTCTGGATGAGATGGAGATCGTGAACCTAGGGGTGGGAGAGGAAGAGAAGTTTACGTCGGTCGGATCGGACTTTCCAGAGGAATGGAAAATCAAGCTGGTACAATTATTGACAGAGAATGTTGACATATTTGCATGGGTGATTGAAGATATCAATGGGATAGATCCAAAGTTTGCTTGTCATCACTTGCATATGAAGGAAGATCACGAAACTGTAAAGACGAAGATGATGAAGCGTAAAGACCCAAATCTGTGCGGAAGGGATTCGCGAGGAGGTTATACGACTTAAGGGCGCATGGATAATTAGGGATGTGGAATGTACGGAATGGTTGTCCAACATTGTCGCTGTTCCAAAAAAGAACGACAAGGTCAGAATGTGTGTTGACTTTACAGACATGAATAAAAGTGCCCTAAAGACTATTATCCTATGCCGCAAGTGGATGAGTTAGTAGATAGAACTGCGGGTTTCAAGGTGTTCTCTTTCATGGATGCGTCCATGGGATATAACCAGTCGCGATGTTCGCCCGGATCAAGAGAAGACAACCTTCGTGGTGGAAGGAGGTACTTTTGTGCTATACAAGAATGTCTTTTGGTTTGAAGAATCTGCGGCTACATTTCAGGTGGGGAAAAATGTTTGAAGACAATATTAGGAAGAGCATGGAATGTTTGAAGACAATATTAGGAAGGGCATGGAAATATATATTGATGATATGGTGGAAAAAAACATGTCAGAAGAGGAACATTTGAGGGGTCTCTAATAAACTTTTCACATACTCCGGAGGCATAGGCTGAAACTGAACCCCGAGAAATGCACATTCGGAGTATCTTCGGGAAAGTTCTTGGGTTACATAGTCACGTACCGTGGAATAGAGGCCAATCCCGAGCAGATTAGATCCCTAGTTGAGATGTCGTCCCCTTAGAATGTGAAGGAGGTGGAGCGGTTGGCAGGAAGGGTCGAGGCATTGAACAGATTTATATCTAAATCATCGGACAAATGCAGACGGTTGTATCGGTTGGTGAGGAAAACGCCAGATTTCCAATGGACCGCTGAGTATGAGGAAGCCTTTCAGGAGTTGAAGGCTTATTTAGGACAAACACCTTTGCTATCGCGGCCGGAGCAAGGAGAGAGGTTGTATCTTTATTTGGGGGTTTCAGAGTACGCGATAAGCTCAGTCCTGGTGCGAGTTGTAGAAAAAGTAGAAAAGACAGTTTACTTTCAGAGTAAAACCATGCTAGACGAGACGCCGATACGATGGAATTGAGAAGTATGCCTTGGCGTTGATTTTCTCTGCATTGAAGTTGAAACCCTATTTCGAGGCTCACTCAGTGGTGGTGATAACAAATCTGCCCCTCAAGCAAGCGTTGAAGGCAGAAAAGTCTGGCAGAATGCTAAAATGGGCAGTGATGCTTAGTTGTTATGAAATCCAATATCATATTAGAACGGCAGAAAAAGCGCAAGCCATGGTGGAGTTCCTAGCAGAATTTCTAGCCGAGGATCCCACTTGGGGAGAAGAAATGGTCATGGATCAGGAGGGAGAATCTAAACGTGATCCCTTAGACCCTTGGGATATGCGCAATGGATGGAGAGTATTCACGGATGGATCAACTACAAATACCGGGAATGGGATCGGCGTGGTTTTGGTGACTCTTGAGAACACAAGGTTGGAGTTGTCAATGAAACTGAGATTCGCGGCTTCAAATAATGAGTCTGAATATGAAGCAGTGATAGCAGGGTTAGATTTGGCACAAGATCTGGGAGTAAGTGAGTTATCGGTGTTCTCTGACTTTAACTTGGTTATTTGTCAGATGAATGGGGGGTTTGTGGCGCGTTGTCCAAGGATGGCACGATATCTGGAGGTTCTACAATGAAAAGCCAGCAAGTTCAAAAGGATTCAGTTTGCCCATTTGGGCCGCGGTGAAAACAGACATGCTGATGCTTTAGCATATGTGGCCGTTGTGCTTCCAGGAAAAGAGGGTCATTCTATTGAAGTAAGAGTTTTGCGCCGGCCAAGTACATCAGAAGAAGAGGGTGTATGTCTCACCATTGAGAGGGAGGCAGGTTGGATGACGCCTATTAAAACTTTTCTTATGGGAGTAGAGATAGAGAATACAAAGGAGAGACGAAAAATGGAGCAACTAAGTCAGAGATATGTTCTGTTAGATGGGGATTTTTACAGGAAGAGTTTCAGCGGGCCACTATTGAGATGCATAGGGCCACAGCAGGTGCAAAAAGTGATAGCCGAGGTACATGAAGGTGATTGTGGAAGTCACTCAACTGGCCGAACAACAACCCATAGATTGATATCTCAGGGGTATTTTTGGCCCCATATGAAGAGGGCAACAGAGTATGCAACAACTTGTGAGAAATGTCAGAGGTTTGCACAACTCATCCACTCCCCAGCAGAGCCACTGCATAATGTGTTTAGTCCGTGGCCATTCGCCATGTGGGCACTGGATATAGTGGGGCCCTTGCCCATGGCAAGCGGCAAAAGAAGATTTATGTTGGCCGCCACTGATTATTTCACCAAGTGGGTGGAGGGAGTGGCACTACAGCAAGTCAAATAAGAGAATGTGAAGAAGTTCCTTTGGGAGAACACAATATGCAGATTCGGATTGCCCTATACAATCATTGCAGATAATGGAACACAATTTACTGGGGGAAAGGTGTGTCAATTCCTTCAAGCCTACAAAGTGAAACAAGGATTCTCGACGCCATACAATCCGGAGGGGAATGGTCAGGCGGAGGCATCAAACAAAATCATCATGGACAATTTAAAAAGAAAGTTGGGGGAGGACAGAAAGGGAGCATGGGCTGATGAATTGAATCATGTTTTATAGGCTTATCGTACCACACCGCGAACTTCCACGAATGAATCACCATTCGCAATGGCGTACGGAGTAGAAGCTGTCATACCGGTGGAAATGATAGAGAAAACGACAAGAACCAGGGCCGTGGAAATGGGTCTAAATGAGAAGATATTAGCCATTGAGTTGAATGTAATTGAGGAAAAAAGAGATATAACTCGCATGCGACTGGAGGAGTATCATAGAAGGCTACAGAGACAGTATGATAGACGAGTAAAGCCGCGTGCATTCATGATTGGGGATTTGGTGCTGCGAAGGGTTACCCCAGCCACTAAGAAGGAGAATGACGACAAATTAGGACCAAACTGGGAAGGACCGTATGTCGTGACAAAGAAGGGAACTTCTGGCACCTACAAGATTGAAACGCCGGCAGGGGCAACGATTGAGAAACAGTGGAATATAAGAATGCTGAAGAAATTTCATGAAAGAAGTAGTGTTTAGCTTTCCGATGGGACAAGAAATTTTTTTGTATATATAGAGCGATTGAAAATGTATTGTGTGTGGAATTCTAAGTCAATAAAATAAAGAATGCATTTCTGGCGCCATAGCATGAATTGGTTGATCAAAGACAGCGGGGGGGGATGAGCCCTTCGCAGATGCAAAGTCCGAATCAAACTGGGGGCAAAATAAGTGCCCCCATCAGGCTTCACAGCCGTTCAAAATGAGCGGGATGGGGGCTTCGAACTTCATCGCGGACTTCATGTCCGAATCAATCAAGGGGCAAAATAAGCTGCCCCGCATTAGGCTTCACAGCCGTTCAAAGATAGCGGGGGGGATGAGCCCTTTGCGGACGCAACGTCCGAATCAAACTGGGGGCAAAATGAGTTGCCCCCATCAGGCTTCACACCGTTCAAAGAGAGCGGGGGCGGAAACCTTCGCGGGCGGGCCTAACGTCCGAATCAATCAAGGGCAAAATGAGCTGCCCCCGCGTTAGCTTCCACAACCCGCTCAAAGACGGGGGATGAGCCGCATGGACGCTAACGTCCGAATCAAACTGGGGGCAAAATGAGCTGCCCCCATCAGGCTTCACACCCGTTCAAAGACAGCAAAGGGGATGAGCCCTTCGTGGATGCAACGTCCGATTCAAACTGGGGGCAAAATGAGCTGCCCCCATCAGGCTTCACTGCCGTTCAAAGACAGCAGGGAGGGTGATCCCTGCGCAGAGTATTCACTTGAATCAAACTTGGGGCAAAATGAGCTGCCCCATTAGACTTCACAGCCGATCAAAGACAGCGGGGGGAGGAGCCTTCGCGGACTGAATATCCAAATCAATTATGAAGCAAATTTAGGTAAGACATAAAAGAACTCCAACGCTAAAGAGATCAAAAGTACATTCAATGGAAATTAGATTTGCTAATAAGGAACTCGGGAATGCAAAACAACTGACATTAAAAGCCTGCTGGGCATACCCAGAAAACCAGGCTAAGGATATTACAAAAAGTGCAATGAGTCATAGTATAGGGATTACAACAAACACAAAAACACGAAGTTTAAACACAAAAAAGACATGAATTCAAATGAGTTACTTCGCCGCCCGGTCGCATCCTTCGGAGTGGACGCCAAATCCCCTTCACCAGAGGAAGGAGGATCATTATCCAAGTCAATGGGAGAGGCAACCACACTGGATGTGGGTAGAGGCATCACTTGAGTAGCGAAGATCGATGGGGGGAGTGACCGGCCGGAGCAGGCAGGGGAACAGAGGTTGGAATATCCGCTGCTGGAGGGGGAACAAGAAGAAGACGGCCAGACGCAGTGAGAGCTTCAAGCTGTTGTTTAAGTTCACAGCTGATCTTCTTCTCGGCTAGACTACAAACGGTCCGGCCTCCGTCCTTTGTCTTGTTGTCTCCAATGGCTTGAGTAGCTATCTTACCCGCCGCTTTTTGGCCCTCGAGTTTGGATGTCACACCGGACACATAGTCGCGATGCTTGTCTTCAGCTAGCTGGAGCGCCTTTTGATCCTTCACGGCTATAATTCGAAGAACGTCACGATCTTTCTCCAACTTGGCGTATTTGGCCTTCCAGCCATCAGGGCCTTCAATCTCTTGCTTCACGGTTTCCAGCGATTCTAGCGTGTTGGTTAAGCCGCGGACCAAGTAGCCAATGTCCAAACTCAACTGAAAAGAATGATTGGTTACCAAACTATCCAAATGAAAAGATAAGTTGCAAGGAGAAAAATTTAAACCTTTTCCCAGCCATGGTAGATGGAAGCTCTATGCGAAGCAAACGTGCCAGAGTCTCCATATGCTTGGTCTTTTGGAAGATGTGAACTGAAGAAAAGAGAGGCTGCAACAGCGGTGTTTTCTAGGGCCGAGTCACGAGTTATTATATCCCGTTCCCTGGCCCTGAATTGAGGGCGCCATATGTCAATGGCACCAGATGACAAAGGCCCAGATGGGTAGGGTTCTTTACCGGGGATGAAGGGAGCAATTGGCCCGCAATGCGGATGATGCGGTTTCCGCTGGATCGCAGAGCGCGGTTCTAGCCTTTTGGTCGGGGGACTCTTGGCGCGAACTTCGGGCCTCCTCCCGTCCGAAGTCACTTTCCCAAAGTTTGAGTTTATTAGTGGCCATGGCGTATCGTATAGCGGATGAGGGTTGAGTAAAGTCGTCTTCCCAATCCGCCACAAAGTAGGAAGAGAGGGGCTTATTAGGAGTAGCGGTATGAGATTGAGCGGCTCGTTGGGCAAACGACTTTGGAGTGGTATATCTTGTTGGTGTACTTGAAAGACTTGAAGGCCTTTCTTTTAGGGCGAGGGGAGGATTTGGGAAGTCTTTCTTTGGGTGGTGCTGGGTGGTAGAGCGGACCTTAATAGTTACCAATGCTTTTCAAAGAAGGATCAAGGAGAAGAGGGTTGCCCTTGTCTGAATCTATACCAAGAACTTCACACTTTGGGCACTTCCCAAATCACCGAGACCTTTGGAAAATTGCGATGAGACGCCGGTGTAAATTTTAGATCGCGAATCAGGGCTCCAACCTGTGTCACAGAAGAAAGACGAGTTAAAAGCAAATTAGGAAAAGGCACTGCGAACCAAAAGATGTTACGTACCACTAGAAAGGAAACTGAGATGCCTTAGAGAAACTTCAGATGAAAGATCCGCGGATAGAAAACTACTGGACACATATAACGGATAATAATGTCATTCTTTTTCAGAGGTAGTAATGTGGAGGACAAATGACTTCTTCTGTGGACGGGTACAAAAGGATTGGTATCCTACACTACCAAATTTGGTACTTTTCTTTATATAATAATGAGCTATTATGTCGCAGAGTTGGATTTTGGGTGAATTGGTTTTGTTGTAGTAATTCGCGGCGTATAAGATGCGCTAAAAGTTACCAATGCCTTGGCATGGGGAGATGTTGAAGTGGTTACATACCTCGACATCTAGAGGAGTTAAGGAAAACCGCAAGCTTGCGGCTATCTGACCTACGGTAGCGATGAGACAACCGGGTCATGGTGTGACTAGATGTGGGAAATGGGCAACGCCAGGCACGTGCTCAAGAATCACGTCGGCTGGGATGCCATAAGCAGTTTTAACGGCATCTAAGTTGGGTCTACAATGATATGAAGGTGGGGGAGGAAGAGTGGCTTTCCTTCCTGAAGTGGAAGGTTCCGCGGCAGGGCTAGAAGTGTCAGAAGTCGTTGACTCAGATCGTTCCGCGGTATGACCGCTAGATCTGGAGGTGGAGGACGCGGATCCCTGAGGCGAAAAGCCCGAGGTACTCCGCGGTTCGATTCGACATGATAGAATCCAACAAGTTGGAGATCCCCAACTGAGGTAACAAGGGGGAAATAAACCACGAAGGGAAATGAAGGAACAGTTACACGAATAAGCGTAATCGGGTACAAAGGACAGGGGCAAAGAGGATGAAGACAAACCTGAGGTAACAAGCAGCAAAGAGCAACAAAAACGAAGAACAATGAAGAAAACTCGAACCTTGAGCGGCCAAAAATCCACCGGAAAAGAATAACAGTGAAGAAGGAGGAGCAGAGTGAGAAAAGTGAGAGGGTTTAGATGCAAAAGATGGGCTTTGAAGAAAGAGAGATGTTTGAGCAGAATACTAAGCGACAGGGGTAAAAACGTAATACCAAAAGAAAAAAGGACCAGAGGAAAAAGGACACGTGGGTCCTTGAAAATCGAAAAGGCAGGTTCGATGTGCGTGCGCCGAAAAGACAGGTTTCCTACACGTGCGCCTTGGACACGTGGATGATGGCGCACATGCAAAGGAGGTGTGTGCCAGAGATGGAATATTTGGAAGGGGAGGTTTGGGATGATTCTCGGAACCGTAGACTGTCCGCGGACCATAAATGATACCGCGGAATGTCAACGAGACCGAGAGGGGCATCTGTATAGGACCTATTGATGACATGTGGACTCAAAGGTACAAAAGGGTCGTACGCAGAATTGTGAAGAGAAGACGATGTGGATCAGTCCGCCAGAACCTAACTGCCGATAACTGCCATATAGGAAGTGGGACAGGTGGAGAGCTAGAGGGCGAGTGATGGAGAGGAGATGAACGAAGCTGATGAGAGGGGGAAGTTAGGAAAAAAGATGGTATAAAAAGGGAGAGAGAGAGAGAAAAAAGGGAGTCCATTAGGTTGTAATTTTTTGAGGATACAAAAAGCCCACTAATCGTATATATGATTATTAGAAAAACATCTCATGGCATATAGAATAAATACTTTCTTGTCCTCGAAAAGAAATGCAACATCCACTGCAGACACAGAGCTAGCTGAAGTTAACTGGAAATATGCTATTGTTCAGAAATAAACAATGAACAAAATAAAAATAAATAGGCTATCCAATAAATACTGCTTGATCCGACTCTACCACTGGGGAGGGCGTAACCCAAAAATTGGCAACACATAATCCACGCCATGATTAACTAGGTAATTGTGCAACCGTGGAAACCTTTCAAGAGAAGGTAGGAGTTCAAACCCGTTGGTACTTAAATCAAGCCAACAACAGAAGCAATCACAGTCTGCATCGATGGTGAATGTAGTAGATACAATTTGGTTTCAGATCAGGATAATTGTTAGCCAAGAACGACTTAGAATTATAGGGACCTACAAACAATGCAGCATCATCGCCAAGACTTTCCACCTCCACCCACTCCAGAATACTCATATTTAGCTTATAAACTTTCCACAGTGGCCCTCCTCGTTTTTCTACATGAAAGCTTTGGAAAGTTACCTGCTAGCGATTTGATAACCATTAATATTTGTCCGATGATTCGACTAAATGAACTATCTCCTTAAGGTGTAACAATCGCAGTGCAGAAGAAGAAGAAGGAATGTATTTGATTACACCATTCCACCATCATCAGAAGAAACGTCTTTTACATCACAAACCACAGTAGTATTACATCGATCTAGAAAGTATATAAACTTCCATCATGGTTTCTGAATTCTCTACAACGCCAGAAACCAAGTTCCTCAATCATTATTAATGTCCACTTCTTATCCCCTAGTCTGCAAAATGGAAATTCATTCAAACATGCAGAGCCTGAGAGCCGCAGAGACCATAAACACAATGCAGGAGACGCCAGTGCCGTTATAGTCATTGTTAATAGTTGGAGGCAAAGATAAATTGGCTCAGTGAGAGCCAGGTGCTTATATCTCTGTGAGCAACATCGACCTTGAACAAAGTACGATTAGGTGGACAGCTTTATCGGTGAGGCCATGAAAAATTCAGCATTGGTACGTGAAGGTAAAAAGAAAATGGTAGCAGCTGTAAGTGGATTGAGTTAAAAAATGTTTGGGCTGGTTTTATCTAACATGACCAAGCATCCATGGCTTGATCCTATGCATTCTTGAGTGCGAGGATCTGGTCCTTTTTTGTACAGAACTTCTTTACAGGAGGGCATGAAAAAGAAGAATGTGGTCCAGTAACAGCAACCAAGGTAACCGCCCCAACTGCTGCTGCTGGGGGACTTTTTTCTCTTCTCCAAACCATGTTTTACAAACAGTGCTGAAAATCACGTAATGGGTAATAGAAAATATCTAAAATCAGCAACAGATCCTTTGGGAGATTCGACCAACAACGGTCACCACCAGTATATATATATATATATATATACACACACTAGCAAACAGCACGCGAGTAAAAAATATATTTAGAATACATAGGGTCTACAGCTGGAGAGAGAAAAAAAAAAAAGTCTGTCTTTTTTTTTTTATATTTTTTAATTATTTTATTCTAATAGAGTCCATAATAGAAAAAATAAAAATAACAAAAAATAATAATAATAATGTGTGGACACTATTATCTTTGGCCCACTGTATTTATTTTTAAGACTTACATATTCAAATATTTACTTTTATGTCATTAATTTTGGTTTTTTTAAGTCTTTGAAAATCAGATAATTATCATTTTATCTCTAAAGGACATAAATATGACACCGAAATACTATTCCTCCTACTCCATATTTTTCTAATATAGTAAGATATATATATATATATAAAGAAAAAAAGAAAATATCAATCCCTCCGGCTCTATCACTGTATCACCTGGGACACCTAGTCCAATCCTGATTCAAGCCCCTAATTGACAAGTCGGGCTAAATGATACCTCCTTGGTGTGTACAACTTGAATTAGGGTGTGTTTGTTATGATGGAAACACTATGGAAAGGAAAGGAAAATAAGAGTGGTCCATCTTTTCCATAGTTTTTAAAGGCGTTATTTTTACCCAATGGAAAATGAAATGAGCTTTTCCATATGGAAACAAATGGAAAAGGTTTTGTGTCCTTAGCTAATCCCTGAAAATTTTGTGGAAAGGAAAGGAAAGGAAATAGATATATAAGGACTTATTACTAATACACCCCACCCAACAATACAATTATTCATTTCCATAGATTTTGCAAACAAACATGATTATTCATTTCCCCAGTTTTTACTTTCCTTTCTCCAGTTTACCAAACACATACCATTTAAAATTATTTCCTTTCCATTCCATTCGATAGTGGACCACCCATTTTATTTCCTTTCCTTTCCATGAGTTAAAATTTAACAAACACACCCTTTTAGTGTACAAGTAGATATAAAGACGCCTTCTTTCGAAAGTGGTTTCATCTTCACGACTTCATCTTTTTTACTTTCTCTAATTTTGACTTTTGGCTACATTCACAAAATTCAACCAAAGATTGCGACAACGAAGCAGAGGTGCTTCATCCAAATGAAGATCGAAGCTAAAAATTGACACCGTATGTTCCAATAAGGAGTGTCTGCGGGAAGGGAAGGAAATAAATTAAGGTACAGCAACCATTCACACGTTCATTAAACAGACATGATGTCTATTAATTGAAGAATGCAACTGGTCTCATTTCATGAAGGGGAAATATACAAACAAAGTAGGTGGATGGTCTAACTACAAGACCTCAACTGTATGGCTGGGAACAAGATGGGCTCTCGAGGAAATGGCTCCATTTCATGGATGGATTGTTGGGAATGGTGCATCTATAAATCTATGGAGGGACAATTGGTTATGGCAGAAACCTATTTGTGACAACTTTCAGGACGAAAGAAAGGACATAATGAAGCTTCGGGCAACACTCACAAACTGCATTCATGGGAATTCTCTAACAGTTTGATTCAAGTGCTGAATCTCACTGGTACTGATATCAATTCACTGCACCAACCTTTCAACTCCAGAGAGGACGTAAGGGTCTGATTATCCACTAACAATGGTCAATTTACGGTTTCTGCAGCACATGAAGACATTAGAACCAAAGCCAACAAACCTACATGGAGCAAGTTCATATGGAGTGCTAAAGTCTTACCAAGGACTCAAGGAAGAGCACGGAAATTGGCACATGGAGCCACTAGAACTGACGATCAGATGAAAAGGAGGAAATCCCAACTGGCTTCAAGGTGCTGCATATGCAAGACACATGAAGAAACTCTCGATCACCTGTTATATGAATGTGCACTGGCAAAGAAAATCTGGAAATATGTTAGTGAAGTCTTTGACACGCGGCAGCAGATTGAATCCTTCAATGACATTCAACAACAAGGAAAGCACTATAGCTCCCTCATTTTGGACATGTGGAAGGCTTGTTTGATAACAAGCCTAGTGAGTCTATGGAAAAACAGGAACAAAGTGCTCTATGACAATAAGGCATCCAGTTTCAGCAAGATTTGTTTCTTGATTCGACAAGCAACAATCAGGGCATATCATAAGTCCTCGGGTCATATGAACAATTCAGTGCAAGATTCTACACTTCTTCAACCTACAACATAAACTTCGAAAGTCTCCAAAGATATTCGAATGTTATGAACTTCAACTGTAAACCCCATTTCAGGCCTCTAGAACAACAACTAGGGATTTAGTCAAAAGGGGAAGAAAAGGAAATAGGGTAGTATATTGCAAATAGGGCTACGATGTTCATTTAAAAAAGAAGGGCTAGGTGTTCGATATTTTGGAAGATGAAGTGGCATCTTTCCCCTCCTCCTGATCCCTCCAACCCATATCCACTCACTCAATAGTTTCTATTTATCCTGACATTAGCAATAGAACAATCATACCCAACTTGCAAGTAGCAGCTATTATTTCTGTTCAAACGGACAATAAAAGATTCATTCCTGCCTCAAGCAGCAATTTAAAATTCAAAGATACTACTTTTTGGAACAAATGGTATTATCTGAAGATTAAAACACACACACACACAAATAAATAAATAAAATAGCAACACAGGCATGGATGGTCTAATTTTTTGGAAAGGGATCACAATATTTAACCAACCAATAGGAAAGGCAAAGAATGCGGGCGTCATTTGGATTTCTAACCTTCTTTCGGAGAATCTCATCTGCTCGTAAATTGTGCAATGAAGTCGCAGGGGAACAGAATTCTCCCATAAAGATGTGGACCAAGGGGATCACCAGAGTTTTGCTTGATCCCAGAGTTTTGCTTTGCTGATGCCTCATCACAAAGCCTTCGTTCAAACAAAAACAAGATTCTTCTCCGAATTTCCTTTTATTAGAATGGTAAATAGCCTTCAAATTCACTTCATCTTACTACTTTTTTCGGTCAATTATGTAGGGGAATCAAACTAAAACCCTTTGAAGGCATAACTGTTTGTCCCAAACATAGATACCAAATTGGGTCAGCGCAAATTGATTTCTCATATTCCATGCACAAGAGTTCCATTGTAATCGATGAATCAAACACTGTCATTGGATATGTTCCGAATTGATTTAACCCAGAACAAAATACCATCTCAACTTTGTTAAGCCCGTCACATCTAACTGTACTTGTCCTGGCCTACTACACCCTGTCAAATCATACTCCCAGAAAACAAACATGTCTCCTTCGACAAAACTTCATCACCACAATGGTCGGAGAGTCACATCTCAACTTTGTTAACCCCATTTCATCTCAGTGTACTTGACCTGGCCTAGTTCACCCTGTCAAATTTGTACTCCCTGTAATAGACAACAAACATATCCATCTTAATCAAAGCTTCATTTCCATGTTGAGTTGAGAGTCACATGAACCAACCAGTAGCACATAAATCACGAAACACCATCGGTAAGAACTGACGGAACCACAACACACCATTACATACATTGTACAAATGTTTGTCCTTTGTCAGAGGTTACAGATAAGAGCTACACACGCTCTTCTAGATATGACATATCTATTGGTTGTTACTCACCAAAGTGTGAAGCATTTCAACAATGAAGCTCAAGTTTTCTGACTCAGGGTGGGACTTATCACCAGCAAAAAAATTACGGATCTTGCAATTCACTTCTATATAGCTACACCCAGGTGATTTCTTCTCACCCTTTCCTCTTATAACAGATCTTACCTTAGATACTTCATTCCACTTCCCGCAACTGGCGTATATATTAGCTAGAAGCACATGGTAGTCTGTGTTATCATAGTCCAACTCCATCAACTGGTTACATGCATATTCAGCAACGTTAACATTCCCTTTGATTTTGCAGGCTGAAAGCAGGCTTCTCCAAATGTTTGTATCCGGTTCAAATGGCATCCCCTCGATCATATCCCAAGCTTCGCCGATGAGTCCTGCTCGTCCAAGAAGATCAATCACACAAGCATAATGCTTTAAGCCAGGGGACATCCCGTATGTTTGTCGCATCAAGTTAAAAAACTCCTTTCCTTCACTAACAAGACCCGAGTGACTACAAGCAGATAATACACTTAGGAATGCAGCTTCATCAGGTATGAAGCCTTCTCTTTTCATCTGTTCGAAAAGATCAAGCGCCTTTGAACCAAAACCATGACATCCATAACCTGAAATCAGTGCACTCCATGTTATCATGTTCCTATTTCTCATCTCACCAAATACTCTTTGTGCAGCATTCAAACTACCACATTTTGCATACATGTCAACAAGAGACGTTTCCGCTTCAAGTCCCACAACTGGTCCCATACGTACAACATATCCGTGAATCATCTCTCCATAATTTAACGAACCAAGTTGGGCACAAGCTTGAAGAACACTTGCAGCTATTATAGCATCAAGTTTAAGATCAGTCATTTTCAGCATTTGATAAAACAATGTAAGAGCTTCACTGGCATATCCATTCTGCGAATACCCACTCACCATAACAGTCCACGAAACTAAGCTCTTCTCTTTCATTTCACAAAACAACCTATAACCTTCCACAACATCCCCACCTTTAACATACATATTAAGAACCGCAGTTTGAACTTCTGCTATCGAATCAAACCCACACTTCACCACAAACGAATGTATCGAATAATCACAAGCTGGGATCACACTCAAAACCGTAACCCAATTCGGTTTATTATCATCATCTCCAAGTCTCATTTCATTAAAAACTCTCAACCCCTCTTTATAAAACCCATGTTCAACATACCCCGATATCATAGAAGTCCAAGAGACAATATCTCTTTTCGGCATTTCATCAAACAACTGAAACCCCATCTCCAAGTCACCAAACTTTATATACATTTCCATCAAAGCGGTCCCTACATACACATTCCTAACCAACCCCAACTTCCTAGCCACTTTATGTACTCTTTTCCCTTCATCAACTTTCAATAAAACTCCAAACGCTTTGATAACAAAAGGGAGTGTGTAATGATCAGGTTGTATTCTTTCTAATTCCATTCTTTTAAACAGTTCAATGATTTCTACCCATGATGATGTCACACTATAAGCACGTATCATTGCATTCCATATGAATACTCGTTTCTTATAAACATTTTCGAAAACTAAACGAGATGAAGTGTAGTTTTGTACCTTTGCGTATGATTTAACGAGATGAGTGGCGAGAAAACTGTTGTTGGACAAACCGTTGATGAGAATTTGAGTGTGGGTTTGGGTTATGGAGTTGGTGTGTGGGTTGGTTTGAAGAAGATGAGTGTAGTAATGGCTGAGGTCTTCTTCATATGTTTTAGTGTGAAAGAAATAATGGAGAAAAGAGTGGAGGGAATTTTTCGAACGTTGGAGGAGTGAGGGAGTGCATGAAGTTTTTTTCAGGATCATTTTAGTTTGCATGCTGATTAGACCAGGCTATCATTTCCTTTTACTTTGGTTCAAAATGTGGTGGATTTCTGTCAATCGATACATTTAGAAAA
The DNA here is from genome assembly GCF_015680905.1 of Coptis chinensis. Classification (NCBI taxonomy): domain Eukaryota; kingdom Viridiplantae; phylum Streptophyta; class Magnoliopsida; order Ranunculales; family Ranunculaceae; genus Coptis; species Coptis chinensis. The sequence goes on along the minus strand of NC_141463.1, from coordinate 75,145,862 downwards.
ATTGTCAATTTCCTGTATTAATAATTAGTTGAGTGTAAGTTTTACTATGTTTGTAGGACCTTGAATTTTGTGGCCTATAGTTTAGTTTTTAGAGGTAGATGGGTCTTTCCGTATTTTTGTTTCAGCACGGTCCAAATTATCATGGAGTCTGTAATTATGTAATCTTAGAGAGTCGACCCTTTTTTAGGTCTAACTCTCTTTTGCACAAAAAAAAATAAAAAAAAAAAATAAAAATTACTAGACAATAAATAAATAGAAGCTATATACAGTCAAGCTAAAAACATTCCTGTAACTGGTTTAAATTTGACTGAGCTAAAATGTCTAAAAGCCTGACACTAAGAAGGTGACAACCATTATAGCAGCTGTTATAGCTGTTGCTGATGTATTAATTGCAAAGCAAGTGCCATCATGACAGAGACTAGGACTACGACCACGGCTGCCTTTACCATCATTACTGTGACTAGAATTACTACCACGGCTGCCTCTACCACGGCGACCACCACTGTGACCTCCACGACCACTGCTGCCAAGCCCTTTTTTGACAGTCTCTGGAATACTTTTGATGTTCATGGGAGGTTTGGAATCATAACCTGCAGGAGAAGCAATGTGGAAACAAAAAAGTTTAAATTGCACTAATCAGAAGTCAAAGAACTACTTAGTGTTAGTTGGTCACCTTGGTCTACACTCTAAAGCGTAAAAATCAACTAATTTGCAAAGCTAGGGCATATCTGCATCCAAAGTGTTTATTTTCCCTAGCCAGCTTATTAATTAGCTTAACATCAGTGTTGTGTACGTCTTGGACCCTTGGTGGCCATAGGGCTGCTTTACTAGATATATATCAGACATTGGTCATTTGGGGAACTTCTGCTGCATGCACTTCACGCCAAACGCCACAGAAGCAAGGTCATCAACACAGGGAGCATCGTTAGTACAGAGCATATCTTAGTAGGTTTTGGTCATTGTTTTTCTTCCTATTTTTCCCCTTCTGAAGTGAGGATTTCCCTCAAATCCTCCTGACTTCCGTCCATTAGACCATAGCATGCACTAGGGACTTGCATGTGGTAGCCAAACTTTATTTACATGAATAGGATTTCACAGCATTTCACATTCCAATTATCCATGGTAATAACTAAAAATTATCAAGCTCAAAATCAGTCAACCAACTATAAGATGGGTAGAAAGATACCTGGAACAGTGACATTATTAGAAGTGTTGGAGGATGCAGAAATGTGCAAGTATGAGCAAAGGAGGAGAATGAATATTGTTGCTCTGATCATCTTATTTTTTGCCTCACAAGAGTAGATGATGAACTTGGCAAACGTTCTATGTTACACATTTCAAAGCTAACACATATAAATCAAACAAACAAACATATACCTCTCTAATACCGAAAGTGTTTCCTCAACAGACCAAAAAAATTCACTTTTAATATTTTGTGGAGGTTCTTTTTCAAAGGCAGATTTTGATGTTGAAATTAAGTGTTAAATCATTTCAGAGTAAAATTTTGGTATATTGTTTGTGTCATTTTGAAGAAACTCACAAGTGAGGTGGTTGGTATATATTGACTATAGTAGTTTTCCTTTTTAATGGAAAAAGAAAAAGAAAAAGAAAAAGAAAAGGAAAAGGAAAAAAAAGTTAACGTTGAATAAAAATAACAAAATTTTATTTTTCTTTCAATTATGTTAAATTGTCAATTTCTCCATAAACTCGAATTTATGTGAATAGTAAATTATATTAATATGAGAGGAGGCTCGGGAGAGAAATAGAAGGGATATATCTAGAAATTTTTTGTGCAACTTTCACCTGACAAGACTTGAACCCACGACTTCTTATAAACTTGTGCTTTGATATCAAAGCTAAATTGTCAATTTCTCTATAAGCTCAAACTTATGTGAAGAGTAAATTCTATTAATATAAAAAGAGGTTTGGGAGAGAAATAGACAGGACACACCTAGAAATTGGGGTGGAATAATCTCAACAAATTCCTTTGTGAAATGCGGGATTGGATGGTTGCTTAAAGATTGGTTGTGGTCGGGTTGAGATATGTTTAGATTGTATGTTGGGCAATGCAAAAAACAAATGGTTCTTCTCCCCCTCCTTGGTGCTACTCCAACATCTGTGAATCTATTAGAAGGAAAAGTCTTCTTCTCTCTTGCTGTAATACACACCATGCATGTATTCAGAGAAACTAATAATAGGGCGCAGTTGACCTGTTAGTGAAGTCCTCCTTTTGTTTTATATTTGCTGATGATGGTGTATTGTTTTACACCCCTCCACTGAAAGAATGCTTACAATCTATAGTAGAGGAGGGTGCATTAGGTTGTGTTTATGAATGAGTTCATTAATACAGGCTGGGCTACCTTAACCCTTTTAAATGCTACTAGTAGAATTTCATAATGTCTTTAACATAGTTGATCAGACTACCATGTTAAGAGAGGTTTGCATCCAATGTCCAGTTATTATCTCTTGGGTTGAGTATTTGTATTGTCAACCTACGAGAGTTATACTTGGGGGATGATTACATATGGTCTACTACTGGGGTTCAGCAAGGTGATCTTTTGGGTCCCATTCTCTTTGCACTGGTGTTACACCCTCTGATTCTACATATCCAGTCTAGTTGTCAGTTACTGCTCTAGGCTTGGTACTTAGACGATGAGACTCTGATTAGGGACAGAACAAGTGGCGACAACTCTGCGTATGATTCAGGAAGAAGGACCTTCTTACGAGCTGGTTCTTAATGTGGCTAAAACTGAGATATTTTGGCTATCACTGGATCCACATCGCTCCACTCCCGATCTCTTTCATTTAGATTTATCACGTCCTCTATAGGGGGTTGGGTAGCTTGGATGTACGGTCAGCATTGATCCATCTTTTGTCATGGGCCTTGCTCACAAACGTGTTGAAAAGGCTTTGACTTTGATGGACCGTTTAGATGCAGTGGAGGATTCACAATGTGAGTTAACGCTCTTACGAACTTGTGTTGGGCTCTCTAAGCTGGTTTTTGCAGTTCGAACTTGTCCACCATCCTTTTTTAGGAAGGCAACTATGACTTTTGACTAGCATCTTCACCGTGTTCTTCAAGGTATCATAGTTTATGATGTCTTGGTTTCAGTGATTTGCAGTGGCGTTTAGCAACGCTTCCATTGTGTCTTAGTGGGTTAGGTATCTATTATGCCTTTGATGTCTCTGCATTTGCTTTTGTGGCTTCCCATTTTCAGACTTTTGAGCTTCAAAACCACATTCTTAGGAGTTGTGGTCCAATGCTTATGGGTGAGATCATTGATGATACTACTAGTACATTGTGTCTCTGTCTTTCCGATTTTGACCTTGATTATCTAGCTGTGAATGCTACCGTTCCCTCAAAACCACAAAAAATTTTGGCAGGAGCTTTCTACATTAAGATTGTTGCTGGTCTCAAGAAAGAGTTTGAGTTATCTACTCGCCAAAAAACAGTCATTGAATATTTGCAGTCGGAACATGCAAAAGATTTTCTACTTTCATGGTAGTGTGGTAATAGGTGGACATCATGAACCATATCCTAGTAGATTGAGTACAAAAAATGTTTGGGCTGGTTTCGTCCAACATGACCAATCATGAACCATCCCTGATCCTATGCATTCTTGAGTGTGAGGATCTGGTCCTTTTCTGTAACGAAATGTTTTACGTGAGGGCATGAAAAAACAAGTATGGGTTTCCGATGTGGTCCAACAACAGCAGCCAAGGGAGGCCGCGCAATGTGAGGATTTTTTTCTCCTCCAAAATGGCTGATTTCCATGACTTACAAACAACACCAAAATTCGCGTAATCGAATGCATAAGTAATCAATAGGCATGATGCAATCAACTCTAAAATATCCCTAGGGAGATTCGACCAACAATGATTGTCACCTGCCATAGATACAATTTTTCTACTTACGGTGAATACTGAATATATTTGCTGATATTGTCAAGTTCCAGCCTTCCTCCTCAATAGAGACAGTCGATCTCCGCAAGACTAGAACACAAAATCACCAAGGATTTGTTAGGATTAACACGAATGACGATGGCTAGTGTGAAACCTAAGGGTTTAACACTTCGGTTCCTGACGGGTTTATCTTTTTGAGGTGGATTTGTGGCATGGCCGAAATGCCGAAACGATGTTACAACAGATATGGTTGATACACATTACAAAAATATGTCACCATAATAAGGGGTCTGAAGAACAGTCATCCGAAGACCACTCAATGAAGGACAGCTCAGCAATCATCTAACAACATTCTGTAACCAAATGTAATCAAATGTAACTGATTTGTAACAACATAACAACTCTAATTAATTGTAACTACTTGCTTTGTAGATAGTAGTATAAATAGGAACATTTCTGTAATTAGTAAGTGTAATGAAAATCATTTTGTTATGGTATCGGAGCCAAATACACCTCATGGTGCTAATTGATCCAAAAACAGTTTTGAGATTCATCAATTTTCTTCAAATCAATTCATAAAACCTTTCAATGACAAGATCAAATCATACAAATTTACCTTCTTCAAACCCTAATTCGATTGTTAATGGAGTTGAAAATCAAATCACTCCTCAACTCAATGAAAATCAGATCAATGATCATCATCAAGTCAATGTCGCTGTTAATATTCCGGCATCTCAAATCAATATTGCTGCTGCTTCTATTCCAACAAATCTTCAAGAACAAGTTCAAGAACAATTTCAAAGCTTCAACAACATGACTTCAAATTCAACAAGTTTTTCACAAAACTCACAACAAAATCAAGTTCCTCAAACCTTCTTTATGCCAAATCAAGGTTATTATCAAGGTTTCAATTCTATTAATGGTTTTCAAACCTCAAATCCAAATCAGAACTACAACTTTACAAGCTTCAATGCTCCAATGGCGGTTCCACCATCAAGCAACTCTTATTCGTTTCAGAACATCTCAAATATGGTTCCATTAAAGCTAAAGCAAGATAATTATCTCATGTGGAAGCAAGTCTTCATGCCTATACTCAAAACACATGATTTGATGGGTTTAATTGAAGGTACTAATGTTTGTCCCCCTAAATTTCTTATGAATAATGCTGGAATTTATTCAACTGTTACAAATCCTCAATATGTTGTATGGGTTAAACGTGATCAAATGCTCTTAATTTGGATTAATACTACTTTATCTGAAGAACTACTTCCTTATGTTGTTGGAGTATCTACTTCAAGAGAGTTATGGCAAATTCTAGAAAAGAGGTTAGGAACAATATCTGTGGCACATATTATTCAATTAAAAACACAGCTACAAGAGATTAAGAAGGGTGATTCTTCAATGGCTGATTATCTTCAAAAGATCAAGATGATAACTGATAGCCTAGCTGCTTCTGGTTCTCCTGTTGATGATGCTAATCTGATTTATCACACCTTAAGAGGATTACCTACAGAGTATCACTCATTTACTACATCAATTCGTACAAGATCTGTAAATGATCCGGTTCATTCTGAAGAATTGCACGGGTTACTTTTGAATGAAGAGCTTACTACTGAACAACGAAATAAAGGACTTCTGAACACAGAACAGATACATCAAGCTTTTGCAGCTTTCAATATCTCCAATAGAGGCTTCTATGGGTCAAATCGAGGTTATGGTAGAAATAGTGGAAGAAGTAATCAAAATGGAAGAGGAAATGGTTCTTATAGAGGTAGAGGAAACTTTAATCAAGGACAATCTTCTGGATATAACAGTCCTGGAAACAGTAACTCTGGCAATGGAGGTTTTAGTACCAATGGTGGAGGTTTTAGTCCCAATGGTGGTAGTTATTACAAGAATTCAGGATACAATAATACAGGATCCTCAAGGCCACAATGCCAAATCTATAACAAGTTTGGTCATATTGCTTTGGATTGTCACAATAGGATGAATCACAGCTATGTTGGCAGGATTCCACCTGCAAAACTTGCTATGCTAGCAAGCTTCAATGATACAGAATTTTCTGTTCAAACCAATGATACTCAGTACTATGATTCACCTCAATTCAATGAGTCTAATCACACATCAAATCAAGCTTCATCTTCTCAAGCTAATGACTCTTGCTGGTATGCTGACACTGGTGCATCCAATCATAACAATCTTGCTGCTCACACTGACCACAAAGGATCTGATAAAGTGCTCGTAGGCAATGGACAAGGTTTGCCTATTCTTCATACTGGTTCTACTACTTTTAAAATATCTAATTCACATCATCCATTTCATCTTAGAAATATCTTACATGTTCCTCATATCAAACACAATCTTCTTAGTATTCATCAATTTGTCTCTGATAATAATTGTGTCCTAATTTTTACTCCCAATGCCTTTTTTGTCAAGGACATGGCATCGGGGAGGATGCTTTTCCAAGGCCCAACTGAAAATGGATTGTACCCTCTACATTTCTCATCATCATCATCTCCATGTTTCTCTGCTCATACTGCATTCATATCTAATAAAGCTTCAAATTCTACATGGCATAGTAGACTTGGACATCCTGCCTCTTCTATACTACATCAACTCATTCAAGACAACTCTATTAATGTTCTCATTGGTTCAAAGAACTCTTTTTGTACTGATTGTGCTATAGGCAAAACTACAAAACTTTCTTTTTCTTTGTCATCTTGTAAGTCCACTGCTCCTTTGCAGTTGTTACACATGGATTTGTAAGGTCCCTCTCCTGTAATTTCAGTAAGTGGAAATAAATTTTTTGCTACCATTGTTGATGATTACTCTAAATATTGTTGGATTTTTCTCTTACATGCAAAATCTCAATTCTGTCTTGTGTTTCAATCATTCAAATCATTCATTGAGAATTTTTTATCACACAAAATCAAAACAGTTAGAATTGATAATGGAGGTGAATTTGTTAGTGATATACTTGAAAATTTTCTGTTTGTTTCTGGTATTTCTCATCATTTTACTTGTCCACACACTCCAGAGCAGAATGGAGTGGTGGAAAGGAAACACAGACATATTTTGGACATGTCTAGAACCTTAATATCTCAATCTTCCATTCCTTCGAAATATTGGGTTGATCTTTTCTCAACATCACTTTATCTTATAAACAGATTGCCTTCATCTTCTTTGAGTTTCATTTCACCTTGGCAGAAACTTTTTCACAGAAAACCAGACTACTCAATGCTCAAAACCTATGGGTGTAGTTGTTTTCCTTGGTTAAAACCCTATACCTCTAACAAGTTAGAGTTAAGATCCAAACTCTGTGTTTTTATTGGTTATTCTTTGAATCATAAAGGATATAGATGTCTTCATATTAATTCTAGAAGAGTGTACATTTCTAGGCATGTTATATTCAATGAAAAAGAGTTTCCTTTCAAACTACATGATTCTTCTTTCAATTCAAATTTTCCTTTTACTATTCCTAGACAAGTCACTCTCAGTTCTTCTGGTCCTTCTCATCTTTCTACTTTTCCCGAATCATCAATTTCTACTCTATCCATTTCTACTGAATCACTTCCTACTTTGAACTCTGGTTTACCTTCCATTTCTACTCAGACCTCAAATCTGTCTAGTATCATTCCTGCCTCTAGCTCATCAAACAATCACATCATGTACACTAGATCTAAACAAGGCATTTTCAAACCTAAGGTTTTTCATGCTATTAAACATCCTTTACCATATGCTCTTCAAACTACCTTATCCTCACTTCCTCCAACTCCTACTTGCTTTTCTCAAGCCATAAAAGATACAAATTGGAAAGATGCAATGGTGAGTGAGTTCAATGCTTTAATAAAAACAAATACATGGATTTTAGTTCCACTCTCTTCTTCTCAGAATCTAGTGGATAATAAATGGGTCTTTCGACTTAAACAAAAGGCAGATAGCACAATTGATAAACATAATGCAAGACTGGTAGCCAAGGGCTTTCATCAGCAGTATGGAGTTGATTACTAGCAGACATTCAGTCTTGTAGCCAAGCCAACTACAATAAGATTGATACTGTCCATTGTTGTGCACTACAACTGGAAAATTAGGCAGTTGGATGTATCCAATGCATTTTTACATGGTCATCTGAAGGAACAAGTTTTCATGAAGCAACCACAAGGATTTGTTGATCCTACAAAGCCACACTATGTGTGCAAGTTGCTGAAATCTATATATGGCCTTAAACAGGCACCTCATGCATGGTATGAAGAACTTCTTCAAGCTTTATTGTCTATTGGATCTATTAGTTCCTCGGGTTAAACCATTCCTTATTTATCAAGAGAGATTCAAAGACAAAGGACCTACATCTTAGTCTATGTCGATGACATTCTTATTACAGGAAGTTCTAAATCAGTGTATCTTCAAGTGATCACTCAACTCAGTTCAATTTTTGCTATGAAAGATTTAGGCTTACTGCATTATTTTTTGGGTTTGGAAGTTCAGCGAAATGAAAAAAGCCTTTTCTTATGTCAGACAAAGTATGCATATGACTTGTTGCAGAAAGCAAACATGGTGGATGCTAAGCCAGCACCTACACCAGTGTCTTCAAGCTGCAGGTTAGATTCACACTCAGGTGAAGTCTTGTCTGAACCAACTATATATAGATCATTGGTAGGGGCTTTGTAATATTTAACTTGGACACGTCCTGACATTTCTTTTGCTGTGAACATGGTCTGTCAATTCATGCATTGTCCAAGAGCACCACATCTTGCAGCAGTAAAAAGGATCATCAGATATTTAAAGGGAACTATTAGTCATGGAATTTGGTTTATCAAAAGCAATTTTAAAATTCATGCCTATACAGATGCTGATTGGGCTGCTTGTCCAGTGGACAGGAGGTCTATTACTGGAATTTGTGTCTTCATAGGTCACAATCTCATCTCATGGTCTGCAAAGAAACAACATACTGTTGCCCGATCAAGCACTGAAGCTGAATACAGGTCCTTAGCACACACAGCTGCAGAGCTGTATTGGATTTGTGCCATTCTTAAAGACTTACATATTTTATTACCTCAACCACCTTTGATTTCCTGTGATAATATTAGTGCTATTGCTTTAGCGAATAATCTAGTTTTCCATGCTCGAACAAAGCATGTGGAGATAGACTATCACTATATCAGGGAACTGGTTATTAACAAGGTTGTTGATATTCAGTATTTATGCAGTAAGGATCAACTGGCTGACATCTTTACAAAAGGTTTGTCTACGCAGAGATTTAAAATGCTACTTGCCAAGCTTCAGGTGATTGCATCTCCTTTCAGCTTGAAGGGGGGTAATAAGGGGTCTGAAGAACAGTCATCTGAAGACCAGTCAATGAAGGACAGCTCAGCAATCATCTAACAACATTCTGTAACCAAATGTAATCAAATGTAACTGATTTGTAACAGCATAACAACTCTAACTAATTGTAACTACTTGCTTTATAGATAGTAGTATAAATAGGAACATTTCTGTAATTAGTAAGTGTAATGAAAATCATTTTGTTACACCAAAATAATCAGATCATTCAAATAATTGCTACATTAATACTATTGAAAGTTCTTAGGAATGAATGCAAAAGCAAAAAAACAATGTTAGATATAACTTGCTCACAGATCTCAACTCCCTGTTTTAGTAGACAAAGGACTTGGAATAAATCAGAAGGTCATATTGAATATCTACACACGGTCAAACTAAAAACATTTGATGTAACTGGTTTAAATCTATTGACTAAGCCCAAAAGCCAAAACGCCTAAAACTAAGAAGGCGACAACCATTATAGCAGCTGTTGTAGCTGTTGATGCTGTATTAATTGGACAAGTGCCATTATAGTTTGGACTAGGACTACCACCACGGCTGCCTTTACCAGATCTATAACTACCACCGTGACCTCCACGACCACCGCCACCACGCCCTTTTTTGACAGACACTAGAATACTTTTGGTGTCCATAGGAGGTTGGTAACCATAACCTGAAGAAGCATTGTGGAACCGAAAAAATTTAAATTGCAGTAATCAGAAGTCAAAGAACTTTGTGTTGGTCTACACTCTAAACTCTAAAGCGTAAAAATCAACTAATTTGCAAGGCCATCTGCATCCAAAGTGTTTATTTTCCCTAGCCAGCTTATTAATTGACTTAACATCAGTGTTGTTGTACGTCTTCGTGACCATAGTACTGCTTTACTAGATATCATACACTGTTCATTTGGGGAACTTCTGCTGCACTAGTTGTTCTTGCGGTGCTGATTTTTATGCCAAACGCCACAGATGCATGGTCATCGACACAGGGAGCATCATTAGTACAGAGCATATCTTAGTAGGTTTTGGTCTTTGTTTCTTTTCGTAATTTTCCCCTTCTGAAGTGAGGATCTCCCTCACACCCTCCTGACTTTCGTCCATTAGAACATAGTATGCACTAGTATGGATGAATAGTAGGTGGCTCAAAATGTCTTGGCCCAGATCATAAAGATTTCACACAAAATGGGGTGGCCGGATTCTAAAGAGACTTGTATGTGGTGGCCAAACTTAATTTACATGAATAGCATTTCACATTAGATGCATGGTAATAACTAAAAATTAACAAGCTCAAAATCAGTCAAACCAACTATAAGATTGGTAGAAAGATACTTGAAACCGTGACATTACTAGAAGTGTTGGACGATGCAGAAATGTGCAGGTATGAGCAAAGGAGGAGAATGAATGTTGTTGCTCTGATCATCTTATTTTACGCCTCACAACTTCACAAGAGTAGATGATGAACTTAGCAAATGTTCTATGTTACACAGTAGATGATGAACTTGACAAATGTTCTATGTTACACACTTACACATTTCAAAGCTAACACATATAAAGCCAACTCGTACTTTACTCAACTCAACACTCTAATACCAAAAACAGAAAGCCGTGCGTGTCATTTGAAACAAATAACCTAAGCTTCTCTTTTGCTTTAAAAAAAAACTATTCCTCTCCAATAAGCTAGACTGCTTTTTACAAAAATGTGAATGGTTTATTTGACTTCTCACGATTATCGAAACAAAATATATATTTGACTCCTCACAACAACTTATTCACCGAAAGAGACTCAACAAAACAAGGAAGTTTCACTTCTCATATTTTCTTGAGGTTCTTTTTCCAAAGAAGAAACTCACAACTCTTTAATGAATCTACTAATTCGATCTATACACCTACAGGATACAAGTCTACAACATCATGAAGATCTTCATAAGTTCATATCATCAAAGAAAGTACTGCAAAAATATTTTGAGGGTGATCACATGGTAATGCAGACAATTGATACTAATTTTTCTTGAGACAGAGTCTGTCTTTGATGGTGATATCCATGATGTTAAGACCTTTTTCCTAAAATTGTAATATAAATCAGTGGGATCACCCTGGCTTGCACTTGTTGCTCGTTTTCTCAATGACTAACAATGCTTACTAGTGTATTTAGATGCAAGAAGTGTACCCCGGGATAACAGACAAAAAGACAGAACATTTGTATTGGATAAATATACAGAATGACAAGTACTCAACGCTCTATGTTTATTGTTTCAAAGTTAGCTCATCATAAATTATCCTCCATTACTCCACGTTTCTAACAGAAACAACTCATTCATACTTTTTAAGAAGAAATTAGAATAAAATGAATCAAAACACAATCGGTAAGAGAAACCATACTCAAAACTCGGTAAGACAAAGTACAAAAAACATAGGTATTCTATAAAAAGAGCTATAATACTAATGACCAAATAGTAAGCTGATTGACAGAGTATAGATACATTACATGTTTTAGCCATTGCTAAACTCGGATTACAAAGATTCCTCTCCTTCCACATCCATAGTTAGAGTGGGTAACAAAGCAACTGCCTCACCATCAATACAAAGGAGCTCCCCATTTTTATAGCATTTCGTGGAAAGCTTACTCCTATAGGAAAAACATTTAAAAAAATCAATTAAATAAACAAAACTACTAACAGAATAACTATCTATAGAGAGTGAAACGTACAAGTATCGGTCCTTGTTTGGTCTTATATTAAGAGCTTTAACTTCCGCAACAACTTCTTCTCCAATATAAACTGGTAACTTAAACTGCAAGCTTTGTGAAACATATACAGCTCCAGGCTGCAGAAACAGTTGAACGAGGTTAATAAAAATAATGGCGAACAAGAAAAACATTAAAGAAAGTCCAATAAAAACTTACAAAATGAGAGGCTATAATCTGAGGGAAGAGAGCGGCTATGAGCATCCCATGAACAATTCCATCATTGTAACCATATCTTCGAGAAAATTCTGAATCAAAATGCAGAGGGTTCGAATCCTGAGTCAGCTTTGCGTAGTCGAGCAGGTCTGAATCTGTAAATGACCTCGACTTGCTCAAAACATGGCCAATTTTAAATGAGTAGTGAGAAGTGGAGAAACTCGAGGTGGGAATGAGGACTGAACTCAATCTCTTTAGAGACATTTCCTGTATTGAGAGACTGAAAAATGTTTTCGTCAAACATTATTGGTAGACATATCTCCATTCAGCACATCCGTTTTTTCAAATTCGAACATTGATAGTTTTTCTAGTGGTTATACCATTTTGAGGGATTTCCATGCTGTCACCCATATTATTTAAAAACAAAACAGCTCGATAGCTACAATGGAGGCAAATTACGGACCTTACCATCCAACGTTAAACTACAATTATTAAGCATAAATGGTCTAGAAACTAGAATCAATAATATAATTTACTGCATATGCAACAACATCTGAGAAATATTTATCTCAGCATTGTATCTGATTTACATTGATGGATCCACTTTTATTAACTTTAACCTCATAGCTGGACTCACAATTTAAACATCTACTTTATCCTATCAGACACAATACGGTGACAACTTATTCAGTTGCCTTGCCTTTGCGTCTACTACTACCAGTCTCCAGTAGATAGCAAACCATTGAATCAAGATCATCCCCAAAAATGCTATATGCCTCGATCACTTGCAAATAGGTAAACCCCATTGATAGTAACATCTGCATATTACTGCTCAGCACTGTATCAGGCAGAATCCTCTCCCTTTCACCTTCTGCCTTTGGCAAGCTCCGTGAAGACCCTGTCACTGTGTTCACAAATTTGCCACCACAGAAAAGCTTAATACTCAAGAAAATTCTACAAACAAATGGACTACAGTAACATTGACAAGATCAACGCTTTTCCAATGCTAAAATTTCTCAGTTTCAGGATAAGGGCGGCCCAACGGTTAGTTAGGATATTCAATAATGGAAAAAATAAGTATTATCGATAAACTCTGCAAAATGGAAGGTAGTGCATTTTATGTGCTGCAATGAAAATAGAAGGGAACTCACTAGCTCCAGAAGATGATGGTTCTGCACTAGAAGTGGAAGATTCTCTAAAGCTAGGCTGCTGCTTGAATTTTTCTTTAGCAATGTATTCGGCCCTTGATGCTTCCATCACCATGCGCTCAATTTCCTTCTCTGTCAGTTCAAGATCAGAGTAAAAGCGTCCCTCAGATAAAAGTGCCTGTTAATGTACAAAACAGTAAAAATCAGTCAGTCAAGGGACATAATAATAAATGCCAAACGGCCCAAACCCCAAAGCTATATTACATTATCAATCTGTTGGTCCTGTTGAGCTCTAATAGCAGCCTTCACTTGATCCTTGTCAATGTTGGCCTACACAACAAAATTCAAATCAACAAAATTAAACAAAAGTAGAGAAACGAGTAAGGTGACGTTTAGCGCAAGCAGACTCACTCCCTGAAGGCTGCTAAATCCAAGGCCAGCACCAATTGTCAATCTCCGTGGATCAACGAGTGAGTTGTAATGGTTACCATGATGATAACTCAATCGAATAGGTGGTGTGTCTGTGTTATAGCTTCCATGAAAAATGTTGATAGGTTCTGCATTAAAAGATAGGGAAACACAAAGACCAAATTAATGTCAATAACAAGACAGATTGAGAGAGAGCATAGTCGTACAGTTTAATGCCACTAAAATTAACATAAAGTCATCCACGACTTCCAAAGAGACATACCTGTGCTATAGGAATAGATATGGATAGGACGATTGTACATTTCACATAAAGCCTGGATCTCAACATTGTTTCCATAAACCTGTCGCCAACCAATTAATGCATCCACAAAGATTAGACAGGACAAACAGGAAGGTTCACATGTTTAATAATAAAGAAGTGGTAATAAAAACCGAGCCACAACAACATAAGCATCATGCACAGAATGCCTTTCCTAAAGTCCTCAAGTCAAATGAACAGGAATTGAACTGTAAATCCACACTATAAGTCCATAATAGAGACTGCAACATCACTAGGTTACCCAGTAAATCCAACTGACACTAATATTTTTCAAATAAATTTGAACTCTTGTGACACACAGGAAGTGAAGAAAACAACAAAAACGACACAATGATTTTTAATTTTAGACAACAATGTTATGACAGTTGGTTCTCACAAATATATATTTAGGAGGATTGGTTTTGCTATTCAGAAGGGGCTAGTGGCGCAATTTGTAGCACACTTGACCTCTAAATCGTTTGTTTGATTTAGTTTTCATATCAATAAATATATTTTGATTTAAGAAAAGGAAAAATAAAATAAAAGAAAAGAAAAGAAACAAAATTGACATTGACAATCTTGTTAGAACAATAGATTGAAAAAAAATATATATAGATATATGAATGAAACAACAAAATAATTATACTTTCCTCCGGGTAAGTGTTATTTCTGAAATGTTTTCTGTTTTCTCATGCGTCAGAAATGAACAGTCATATCTCCAAAAGAAACAAAGTTAATGCTTCTGGTAAAATATGTAACAGCTCTTCAGTCAGGCAGCAGAAACAAAGTATATATATGTTATACGTGATCAAGAAAATCAAAGACGCGTTTGGATATTTTAGTTTGGTCTTTATGTAGGAAACAGATTCAATGCTTCAATAAAGAAACTTATCCAATGTTTCAATGCTTCAATTAAGTTGAAGGGACATCTTGCAAAAATAAGTGTTAAAACAGGGTTATTCTCAACCAGATGTGGAAGTCCAAATTGCAGGAAGAAGAGCCGCAGCATATATAGAATAGAAACAACCTACCTTATCTCGCCTTTTCCTTTTGCAGTATGATGTAAAACCTTCTGTTATAAACTGGGAGAAGTGGTCCCTCTCTCTCTCCTGAACAAGGGAAAACAGAAATACATTACTCATAACCCCCTTAAAATCAACAAAAAAAAACAAACAAATGAGGGGAAAACAAGTATAAACGAATCACTAGTCTAAACAAAATTTCAAAGAGGGACCATCACGACATTAACCCATTATTCTCTGTTACCACTCTTTGAATTTTAGACTAGCAACAATTGATTTAGAAAGCATGCTTGCATGAATACCATAGATATGCATAATAATTTGCTAATAAAAGATAACATTAAATTCCCATTTAAGTTATCTAACATGTATGGCTAGAGAATGCTTAGCATAACGCCTAGCACTCCCACACAGCTAATGAAGTGACTAAAAATTGGAAGTTACATATCCCAAATAGAAAAAGTTCAAACCCACAAAGCTGCAGATTCTTCTGGATAGCAAAAATCTAGAACGTGGCAAATAATCCAATTTCACTTTGCAGTATGGAAGAATGTAAATCCTCAAGAGGAGAGCGGGGGGAGTCAGAAGTACCATATAATCGATGCACATCTGCCGTGTCAAATCATACGCTTCAGCGTCCCCATACACTTGATCTGCAACAGCGCGAAACAGGCAGTTCCCATCCTCTAGCATACGTTTGAGTTCAAAACCTTTTACTCTTCTGATCTCCAGCTCAAACTGCCGTTCCCTCTCCTGAAACATTGTAGAGTATTGAAGGCTCAGAACCTTTAGAGAAGGGCAACTGACTATGAAAATTGCTAGTTATATATAACAAAGAACTAAATACATCTCATCTCTTGCAATTTTTGTTTAATCAGTAAACTGACAATTTTCACTAGAAACGAAGAAGAGGTCTAGAAAACTTATGAATAGAAGAGAAAAGAAAAAATAACAGTCTCTTGCATTTTTGTTTAATCGGTAAACTGAAAATTTTCATTAGAAACAAAGAAGAGGTCGAGAAAACTAATGACTAGAAAAGAAAAGAAATAATAACATTCTCAAAAGCTACACTCTACAAGCACACCAATTAAGAATCTCTATCCATAACATTCCCCCATCTCGCCAGAAAGTGTTCATAATAAACAATTCTCAAATCAACAAACACTTTGCTGCAGTAATAAAGAAAACCCTTAAGGGCTACAACGACCTATTGTGATCCATTACTCTACCCACAAAAGTATGTTCCAACCACATGGTCACAGGCGGAGCCATAAATTCCAAATAAGTTGGCCTCTATTATAGACTAGGGATGTATGCCTGAGTAAGGAGATCCACCAGCCTCGACTAACCCAAAGTAATCCAGATATCTCATGGAAACAGGACCAGTTCTGCCAAAAGAAATGACAAACCTGAAGACCGAAGTACATGATTAACTGACTCTCCAACTCTAGCACACAAGCACAGTAATCCAAGAAACTTGCTTATACGGTTATACAATTTGCCCATCCCTCTTAACATAGTTATACAATGTCGATCCTGATCCAGCAAGACCATTTTTTGAGGTGAAAAGCAAAGTTTTTATGCATTTACTAATCTAGACCTAAAAACAACCAGTGTCCTAGATTTAATGTTTGATCCAATATGTACAATATAACACATATTGAAAAGAATAGTTAATGTTATGTGACTTAAATCTTAGGAAAACACTCACCAATAGCACATCTCTTCAGTTTTCACCTATGAAGCATGGACGCGGACACAAACGCGGCAACACATGCATATCTTAAAAAAGTAGGACGCGGATATTAAATAAAATTTTAAATTTTATTTGTATTTATGTAGCATTGGGTTTAGGGTCATATATCATAATTTATCAAGATTCAAAACCACAAGAACAATAAAAAGAGTGGTTGTTGGGGGAGAGAGATTTTACAGACTTTTGGAGGCGATTTATGAAGTCTGTTTAGTTGTTTAGACTAGACTATTATTAGGTCGTCCAAATTAGAATTGTTCTTTACAGACTTTTTCATTTCTTTTCACACATGCAGTACATTACTTTCAACAAAATATTCCACTCAGAAACTGAAATCTTAAAAAAAAAAACAATCATGATAATTTTGCATGTACATTAAAGAAGTGTCACAACAGAACAAAAGATACTCAAACGGCTCTGTTCCATAAACTAAAATTTGTTTTCTTCAGCAAGTTACACTAGAGAGTGAGTAGAGACAGACTGCCTGAAATAGTGGATTGCAAGGGTTTGGTGCAAGATAATCTCAGTAATCATTTGACTAATAACAACTCTAGCAGATGATTAAAAAACTAATAGCAATACATATAAACCTATACACAGAAAGACACTAGATACATGTCGTAGAAGTTGCAACAACTCTACCGTCTACATCAAACATAATGAATCTAACAATCATGCATACAATAAATTTACGAGTTGTATAAAAGAATGAGATAAAAGCTTACGGCATCATCACATGTGGACCCAAAGCAAGGACTCTGCTCATCAGCACTGTTGTAACCTTCACCTTCACCGTAAGACCTAGGAGAAGAAGGCCTTGAATCCGATTGCGCATTCCGAGCTGAAACAAGTGGCCAAGCAGTAGCTCTTCTAGAAGGACCAATTCTCACAGCATTCGAACCACCAGAGACAGTTCTTCTTGAACTTAAGTTTCCACCAGAAGGTTTTGGGGGTGGGACTGGAGGGGGAGGTGGCTGTGAAGTACCAGTAATAATCTGAGATGTACCAATACTTGGGCCCTCATTCTCATCTACTTTCTCTCTAATTCGAAGACCACCCAACTCTTTCATCACAATCCCAGAATCCAAAACATCATCACTACCAACTTTCTCCTTCTCATCATCAAACACAGTTTCACTCACAACAAACTGATTACTCTCACCAAAAAGTTCATCTCTTTTCATCGTTTTTTCCTCAAAACTTAAACAAGAATCAGGTGAATCATCATCCAAACTTCCTATTTCCAACACTTCCTCTTCCTGCTCATCTCTTGTAACATTCACAACCTGAACCTGAGGAACCAAAGTACTAGTACCCGACGACGAAGAACCCGCAGAACGACTCTGATTATTCGAAGCAGAACCTCTCTGAACTAAAATTCTAGTCATCTTAAATTTCCAACTCAACCCCTCAAAATTGTCCTTCAAATACCCAAATGCTTATCACGTGCTCTAGCTTTAGGTATAGTGAAACCAATACCAAAGCTAAAAGATTTCACAATTTTTTGCTCTTCCTCAAATATCAATCTCTGCATCCCCCTAACAATTCTCATGAGACCACACAACACTCAAATATTTTCTATATCCTCAAAACTCACCAATAAATATACCTGTTTTTTTTAATACTGAACTCAAACCTTGGAACCCAACCTATTAAAAAACCATTTAAAGTAATAAATTTTCATTCTTTTACACAATTGCCCTTACAATTTATACAAAAATACGAAAAAAGTTGCTGGAAATAAGAAAAGGGGAGTACCTGAGATGTAAAGAAGTTGAGATAATGGATTAATTGAAGACAGGAATGATTTTTATTAAGGTTTGGTGTGAAGAAGATAACTTAAAGAAGAAGGAGAGTATAAATAAATAAAAATGGGAGGTTCCTTTTTTCTTTTCTTTTTATGTGAGAGAAGAAGAAGACGACGAGGGAGAGGTGGTCTCTTTTTTTACTGGCTCGTGATGATGAAATTTTGGAGGGTTGTTGAATGACACGTGGGGTTTTAAAGACTTTTTGAGCATGTGTTGTGTGGCAGAAACAAGTGTTGTGCGTGTGGTGACTGTTTGAGGAATTGGATTGTGACACGTTGAGTGGGAATATTAACTTTTAATAGGAAAAAGTTTGATGGAACTCTGATGGTCTGAATGGTTGAAGTAGAAAGTCCGTATAGGATGGAGATTGCAACGTAATCTCTACTCTAGTTGTCTAGTGCAACAATCTTTTTTCTCTAAGGAAAGCAGAATTCAGTGCAACGAAGCTAACAACAAAGGAGCACATCAAAATCAATGGAGTGATACGCCACAAGTACAATGAAGATCCCTCTTTTGATTGGGCATGGAGGCCAATTTAGTGTTCTATTTTGGAACTTTTACTAGACTCTAGTTTCACTAGAAGTCTAGAACAATCACCATATTTTGACCCATGAGGAATACCCAATAAAAAAAAAAAAGTGGCATTTTCTGGTCCACTAAAATCGGCTCTTTGGGATATTACTGTTGATCCTGGTTCAGTTATGCATTCGGTTAGTCTCTTTCTGTTGCATTGCACTATGCAAGAAACACCTTCAACCAAAACATATTTTCCATGCTTTGACGACATGGAATGAGCATGGCGGGATGTTTCGTCTCTTAGAGTTTGTAATAGAGCCTCCTTCAATCTAGCCAACCAGAAAATCCGCCCCCTACTCAGAATATGCGACAATGCTTACAGAAAATTGTTAATATACATTTTGCTGCAACAGTTAAAGTGTTGTCATCATCAGGCTTTCAATACTGCGGAGACTTTACATGCATTATAGGAGAAACACCCCGATGCGACAACCACATATGAAATCTAATGTTTCTTTTGATGATCCCCTTTATAGATAGAGAGAGAGAGACCTTACTGTCATGTATTAGGTCATTTCCGAAAGGCACTTCTTGTGGTTGTGATGGTCTCCGTGCTCAGCACATGTTAAATGCTATAAGTGGTGTTGTAGCAACTATATCGTCTGACTTATTAGATGTCTTGACCTCTGTGGTGAATCTTTGGTTATAGGGACGATGTCCACAACTATTAGCAGAATTCATAGGGAGTGCTCTGCTTACCCCATTTCTTTAACCGAATAATATCATTCGTCCCTATAGTTGCGGGCATGGTTTGTCGCCGTCTTGTCTTAAAGATTGCAATGAAATGAGTTTTCCAAATATGTAGTAAGATACTTACAGGATTTTTAGTATGGGGTCGGTGTCCCTATTGGAGCATAGGTGATTTTGCACGATGTTAATCGCATGGTATATGCTAACAGTGACAACACCTCCTTTTCTATACTGATTGTAGATTTTTAGAATGTTTTTAACATAGTTGATCGGACTATCATATTGAGAGGGGTTCGTACCCGATGCCTAGTGATAAGCACCCAAAAATGTAGTTTAAACCCCTTAATAGTATTCTATTTAGCCCAATTATATTTATAATAAATAAGAGTTAGTAATGTTTACATGTTTTTGTGTATTCCAGGTCTTGAAGTTGTTTATGTGCTTAAAAACGTCATTTTGCATGGAAAATGAGTCAAGATGATTGCTGAGAAAGTTCTACGTTTAAAGCCCAAGAATCATGAAGAAAAGTTATTTTCAAGCCCAGTCAAAGTCAATTTGGGTAGAAAGTGAATAGAAAAGTCAACAAAACTTCAAATGGGTGTATCTTTGGACTTGAGCCTCAGAATTGGGCCTACTTTATATCAAAACGACCGGCTCGGAATAAGATTTATAATGGACCCAATCTTGCACCAATCAGAGCTCTAAAAGTAGACGAAAATAGCACTGAAGTAATTTCCAATAGTTGTGACCTCTTTAGACTTAACCTAATGGACTTTGGACTCACTTTAGAAGCCCAAAGTCTTTTTTGCCCATGCACGAAAATGTAATCCTAACCCTCTTTTATATAAAGAGAGTTAAGGCTAAACCTATTATCTCCTTCTTTCCTCCCTTTAGTCTCTAATTAGTTTAGGGTTAAAATTAGGTTTATAATTGTAGCCTCCATTAATTCCCCATCAATAAAAGATTTAGTTCTTCAATTAAATTATTGTCTCTTTATTTGATGTCTTTATCTTAGCTTATTGTTTTAGTTTAGAACATCCAATGAAACAATGCTAAAACCTCAATTAGAGGGGGGTTTATGAAGCAACGTGAAGATGGTTAGTATTTAGTTTGTTATTGTTTTTGCATTAGAGTTTCAAGTTCATTATTGTGAGTGTTTAGAGATAAACCTCATAATGATGAACTAGAGTTTAGAGTCACCATCAAAGAGATTTGTGGTGGAGCTAAACTCTCATGCTAGTGGAACCTTGATCCAAGAGGACTTGGTGTTCACTAGGGATCAATATGCAATTCGATAATCAACCTAATGATCAATTGAATTGTGTGGTGGATTACCCTTCTCTAATTATCTTTCTCACCTTTAAATCTACTGTTTTTGCATCTTAGTTTATTGTTTTTATCTCTTATTACTCTCTCAATTAGTTAATAGTTGTTTAGTCTAGATTCGTTATAAATAAGTGCAAGCAAGAGTGGAGAACACGATTACTCTTTCTTATATCACATGATTTAGAGAGTACAAATATAACTTGATTAGAATGATTTTAGCATGTTAGAACTACTATTTTCACATCTAATTTTAATTCTCTTGTCACCCAGCTATTTCCCCTTGGGTTAAGTATTTGTATTGTCAACTTGCGAAATTATACTTGAGGGATATGGATGATTACATATGGCTGCTACTGGAGTTCAACAAGGTGATCCTTTGGGGTCCTCTTCTTTTTGTACTGGTGTTGCATCATCTGATTCTGCATATCCAGTCCAGTTGTTAGTTGTTGCTACAGGCTTGGCACTTAGACAATAAGACTTTGATTGGGTATACAGAACATGTGGCGACAACTTTGTGTATGATTCAGGAATAAAGACCTTCTTATGGGTTGGTTTTTAATATGGCTAAAATTGAGATATTTTGGCCATTATTGGATCCACGTCGCTCCACTCCTAGTCTCTTTCTTTTAGATTTATCTCGTCCTCAACTCCTGGTCTCTTTCCTTCAGATTTATCCCGTCCTCAACAAGGGGTCAGGTTGCTTGGAAGGGCAATCAACACTGATTCATCATTTGTCATGAGCCTTGCTCACAAGTGTGTTGAAAATACTATGACTTTGATGAGGTTTAGTCATATTGGAGGATCCACAATGTGAGTTTGCGTTGTTATGAGCTTATGTTGGGCTCTCTAAGTTGGTATTTACGATTCGTACTTATCTACCATATTTTTTTAGAGAGTCAGCTAAGACTTTTGATTACCATCACTGCAGTGTTCAGTGTTCTTCAGGGTATTTTAGTTAATGATATCCCTGGCTTTGGTGATCTACAGTGGCATTTAGCAACACTTCCACTATGTCTTAGTGGGTTAGGTATCTATTATGTTACTTATGTCTCGGCATTTGCTTTTTTTGCCTCTCGTTTTCAGATTTTAGAGCTTCAGAACCACATCTTTAGGAGTTGTAGCCCAGTGCCTATTGGTGAGATTCTTGATTATTCTAGCAGTGCATTGGGTATTCGTCTACCTGATTTTGACTTTAATTCTCCGGCTATGAATGTTACCGTCCCCTCACCCCAAAAATTTTGGCAGAAGCTTTCTACGGTAAAATTGTTGTTGGTATTGAGAGGGAGATTGATTTATCTACTCGTCAAAAAACAGTCATTGGGTGCTTGCAGTCGGAACATACAAAAAAAAAATTCTACTTGCTATTCTGGTGGATGAACTTGGACAATGTATGTCACAGGTGGAGTGTCGTGTTATTCTCTGATACCGTCTTATGATTCCTCTATACTCTGATGGTGGTCTTTGCCCTTTATGCAAAAATAGCAGACTAGATGTTTTTGGGGACCATGCAACACATTGTAGACATTTTCCAGGTTTAAAATACCAACATGATCATGTTAGAGACATTTTATGTTGATGCATTTTGGAAGGCTGGGGTACAAGTGAAGAAATAGTCTTGTGTTAACTTTTCACTGATCCGAATGAGGGCAGATCGACACTTTGGCTTGCATATGTCTTGATTTATAGTTGGACTGAGGGAAAACATGTATGTGTTGATGTAACTGGAGTGTCTCCGTTGGTAGGGATGGGTGGAGTCTTTGAAGTGAGAGAAACAACTAATAGAGCAGCGACACGGAAGATTGAGAAACACGAGGATGTTTGTAGGGCTAACTAATATTGTTTCATTCCGTTCAGTTTCGATACTTTCAGTTTCTTGGCACAATAGTCTGTTGAGTTCCTTACGAGATTGTAGAAAGTTATAGATAGTAACGTAATGACAGTTGGTTCTAACGAATTTATATTTAGAAGAATATGATTTGCCATTCAGAAAGGACTTGGCAGCGCAGCTTGTTGCCAATAATTCTACACTGACACAGAGAATTTGACACAGTGACATGACACTGCAACATTAATGTTGCACTATGAAAAACCACCACTGCAACATCGATGTTGTACTGAGAAGTACCACTGCAACATCGAAGTTGCACCATGAAAACCACTACAACGTGAATGTTACACCAAAAAATATCACTGCAACATCAATATTGTACTATAAAAACCACTGCAACGTGAATGTTGTACTGAGAAATATCACATCAACATCAATGTTGCACCATGAAAACCACTGCAACATCAATGTTGTACCATGAAAAATCAATGGAATAGATGGTTTGCTATGAAAAAAAGATGAAAATGATAAAATAAGAATGGAAAAATGATAATAGAAAGAGAAGAAGTGTTTTGAAAGAGAGAAAAGAGATTTTTAACTCTCATTTTCACTACTGCAATATTGATGTTGCAACATGTGACGTCACTGTGTCGTGATTGTGTTATTTTTTCTGTGTTAATATAGTTTTACTGCACGTCTTATCATAATTATTTATATATATATTTTTTTATCATTATCAATAAAATTTTCAGTTAAAAAAAAGCACGGACAAAACAAATTGTCACAACTCACAAAGTGAAAATATGTACTTGGAAAAGGTCCCCATCCATGTGCATTGGCAATTTCATTATTGAGACTTCGTCCAATGGCAGTATTGCAGTTGTAGTCTGCCAGTCTCCGAGCTTTTTCGATATATGTTGATGAGATTTAGGCCTTTCAGGGGTGGCATGTCGATGATTTGTAGTCTCGATATTGTCGGAATGCAAAGATTTGAGCCATGGGCCTTCTGTACTTGTGTAGTACATCGTCTGCTCAGTTGCATTTCTCTTTTCCACTTTGTTTGTGAACTTTGGAAGCTTTAAAAATCTATCATCCTCACTACTCTCCTTACTCCTTAGTGTCCAGCTCCTTTCTTTGCCAGAGCATACTGTAACTGGGTATCCTATTTCTTCTTCTTTTGCAACTTTAATCCTATGACTTGTTTTCCTTCTTCAAGAGTTATGGATGAATATAAATGTGTCAGAAACATTTATGTTTTATTTGCTATTATTGCAATAGGGTTTGAGCTTGTTCATTTGACTATTTGAGGTCGGGTTGTTTTGTTTGTCACTCTTAGCTATTTTCATCATGATTTTTATGCTGACTGATATACTTCTGCTCATATTTTATTAAGAAGATATCAGCAACCACTAAACACCATGATTGTTCTTGAAATGAAACACCATGATTGTTCTTGAAATGAATAATTTAATGCATGTACATTTATTTTGGGCTTTAGTACTTTGACATTGAATTGATCTTCACGTTTAACTATTATTCAGGTTTCAGCCCGTCATGGCTCCTAACTGCCGTCATAGTATACTTGTGAGAAAATGAAATTTTAGAACCAGAATCCACTTGTAAGCTGACATTTCCCAGTAGCAAAACGATTCACCTCCTTACATACACTATCTTTCCACTCAAAACACGAATGAAGTTTTCATGAAATTTAGGTGAAACAAAAGTGAAGATGAAGAAAAGCAATGTAGGAGACAGAATCAGTGCTCTACCAGATTCAATCATCCATCACATTTTCTCATTTTTAGACATAGAGTGGTCGTTCAAACAACATTTCTTTCGAAGAGATGGGAGTCTTTATGGATGTCTACTCCTTATCTGAACTTCAACTTTGATGTACACTCAGATGAAGACTATGATACTCCCCCAGGTGAAGTGACATTAAAAAGAAATGATTTGATTGATTTTGTTAATTGAGTTTTAATTCTTCACAATGCTGCTGGTATGCACAAGTTGAGTGTCTCTTCTGACGAGCGTTTCACTTCAAATCATGTTTATGCATGGTTAACTGCTGCTTTGCAACGACAAGTTAAGGAGCTATATTTTAAATTACTTGTCGCTCAACACGTTGAAGTGCCTCGCCGCCTTTTTGCTTCAGATATTACAGTGTTAACTATGGCTAGTGGTTTCAATTGTTGGGATGGTGTTCATCTCAGAATGCCTAAATCTATGTGTTCGGCTGCGAAGATTAAGAGTTTGCATTTGGGATCAGTAAAATTTCCAGATGGAGATTTGAATGGCGCGCTTATTCTGCATTGCCCTGTTTTGGAAACTTTGGTCCTATGTCAATGTGATTGTAGCCATCTCAATATTCTCACCGTATCTGCCATTCAACTCAAGGAACTGATATTTACAAATGACGAAACAAGTGCTGCTTCTAAAATAAATATTTGCAGCCCGAATCTCACATCAATCATTTGCAAAGGATCGATGCATACGAACTTTTCTCTGAAGAACGCCTCTTTTCTTATTAGTGCTCATATTCATTTCATTTAAGGTTATCGGATGGAGAAAGATGTGTATGCACAGTGTTTGATTAGAATTCTGAAAGAGGCGTATAATGTTAACACTTTAAAACTGTCATCTCCAGTTTTTGGGGTATGTCTTTGCTCCGCCAATTTTCATTGGATAAGTATGATTTTTTACTTATGATATTAGTATCTGTAGCTCAACCCAAAATAATTGGTGTATTGACATTGTTTAATGCAATATTTTGTAGATCATTACTTCCAAACACTTTGTTAACTATTAGATTATCTGGGGTATATCTGAACCTCCGTGCTGAAAAGGCCTTCAACCCATGAAAATTTGTACAGAACATGGGTTTCCATTTGAAGTTAAGTTAGCCATGGTGAAAATATTTGCAATGTTTAAGATATCTCCTTGAGGGTTTAACGCCCCAGCTGCGAAGGCAGGATTGACCAGTAGGTCTATTTGTACTTTACGACTTTTGAGTGTTTTCCTATCATAGTAAACACATTTCCTGGCCTTAGAAGGTAGGTTCCTATTTACCTTATTTTTATGGCAAACAAGTTCTTTTGGTCAGCATGCTTTGAACTTACGAAGTAAAAATCTTGCGGTTGGAAATTTTGAGTTTAAAGGTGAGTATTATTGAATCTATTTAGTTTGAACATCGTTGTCTTCTTAAGTAAATTAGAAGAGACCAGGGGAGAAAATTGTGTTAGTTAGCTCCTGTATGTCTCAATTTATACACTGTCGAATCAGCATTTAGTTAAACTCAAATATGAAACTTATTCATCTCTATATGCAGTGACACTCAGCATCACCAGTCCCTAATTCTAGTATGTCACGTTTATTTGATCTTACAAAAGAGTAGTTCATTACACATTTTTACCTATAAGCTATGATCCCCTGACTAAAGTCTTAGTAGAAACATGGGTTGCCCTGCATTTTTAAAAATGTATATGGGTTTTGTGTCCATACTAACGTTTATTTGATATTACATCTTGGAGAATCTACTCATATCTTGTTATTTGTTAATTACCTTTTCCTTTTTCTGTTGTTCCCCCCTTTTTCTGTGCAAAGAGCATAAATGATTCTCCTGACATTCTGGAAGTGCTTCCAAAACTATTTCCTAAGCTGACGAAAATTATATTTGAGGATTGCTTTGTGGGTGCTCATTCTCCTATTTTGGCTGCAAACATACTAAAGAGGTTACCTTGTGTAGAAGCTTGTGTTTGGGAAAGAGACAAGGTACTAGAAGAAAAAGTTATGTTCAGTTCTTAACTTATTTTTTCAAAGTACAAGTTCAAATCTTCTCTCTCTCTTTTGGATCTGGTACTGCAGCAGCACTTATTTATATATTTTTAAAATATATTCTCTTAATTCCTTAAAGTTCACCATTCATTTATTATTATTATTATTTTCTATGTTTCCAATCAGTATGTGCTCTCTAGAAGGCGTGACAGTCGGGGAGCAGATTTGACAGCCCAGTGCATACTTTCTTCTTTCAGAACTGTTGAGGTTAAAAATTTCCACGGAATGGAACATGAACTCAAGGGTGTGTTTGGAAGTTTTCCTTTTTGGAATTGTTAATTCCAAAACTTACAATTTTAAGAGTTAAAATTCCTGAATATATGGAAATCTCAAGTTTCTACCCCCTATAGAAACTTACAATTCTTTGATTTTGGGGATTTGAGGTTTCTATTCCATGGGTGAACAAATATATTATGAATTCTCAAACACACCCAAGTTCTTGGAGTTCTTACTTTTGAAGGCCGTGTTTTTGAAGGAAATGATAATCAAGATAAGTCCACAGGAAACAAAAAAGTTTCCAGAAATCAGTGAGAGGCTGTTAGCACTACCCCGAGCCTCTTCAAGTGTCCTGATACATATTTGTTAAAGCATCAGAGCTTAATCAGATATCCATCGTTGTCAACGCATTTGATATAGCTTATCTGAAGATATTCCTTTGTGTTCCACTATTTGGACCATTTTGTTCTGAGGTTGATGAGGTATTTTATCAACTGAACTTCATGAGCTGACACCTTTAACTTCTATGCTTATGCTAGCATTGCACTTTATTTATATTTTTTGCACGCAAGTTAAACTTTATTTATATGATAAGAGAAAAGGATGAGAATCTGGAGAAGAAGAGAGAAAAACATATACAGCCTTAATTGTTTTTGTCCTTCGCACACTATATGTAAGAAGAGTCCGGATTCAGACAAGGAAACTTGTGTGGGCACACCCAATCCCGTTAGATTTCATTGGGATTGTGATGCGTTAAGTGAGAATTAACACCGTCATATTTCAGTGTTACTACAAACAGCCTGTCACCCTTTTTTATTTTGGTAACTAAATCTAAAAGATAGAATTCTACATGGAACTATTCATTTTTTTCCTTAACAAAAAAATAAAAAAGATATATAATTCAGCCCCTAACAATTATAACTGCAAGTGGAGTGGAAAATCTACAAGTGCAAGTACCTCATAATCTTCTAATAAGCTTGACAACATAGCAAATCATAATTTAAGTGAATACGTGTTCGGGTTAGTAAGCTACAAGTAGCACTACCTCATCTTCTTAGTATTACACAAGGCCTTCCTAGTACGTGCAACTGATGTCTGGCACTTAATATTCCATTGCTATGTTATCAAGCTAAGTACAACTGATGTCCACCGGTCATAAATCCATGCTTAGGAAGTCTTTTATTTTTATATATAGTAAAAAAAAAAAAAAAATTGATAGAACTATCGTCACCTGGTAGTAGTTGTCCTAGTTCTGATGAGTAAAGAATTCAATCTGATCATTACATATCTTCATGACTGTAGAATTTCAGTAAATAAAAGGTACAACCATGTGTACAGTTTAACACAAGAAGTCATAGAAAAAATGATTGCTCGGCATCACCGAACGGAAGACGATAAGTGATAGAAGAAGAAGACGAGATATGGATGATTAGATTGTTCATTAGAAATGGTAGTAGCCGAGGAAGAAGTGGCTGGAAGACATTGTTTCTTATATTTATTCCTATTTATTTTTATCTTTGTTGAGGGAGATGGCTGAGATTTAGTTACCAAAATAAAAGAGGGTGACAGACTGTTTCGGGAATTCGGGTAACACTGAAATATGACGGTGTTAATCCTCATGTTAACACATCACAATCCCAATGAAATCTAACGAGATTGGGTGCGCCCACACCAGTTTCCTTGTGCGGGTACCCTCTCTGCCGGACTCTATGTGAGTGTAAGAAAATAAAACTGTTACGTGATAGTAGAAACATCCTTTTCTCACAGCCTCGTACCTCCGTTACAGATTTTTCAACCATTGGTAATTGTTCCGTAAGAACTCTAACAAATTTCTCTTTGTATTTTGCTGTTATGGAGTAGCACTGCAGAGACGTGATTACCTTTTAAATTCGGTTGGTAGTGTCACTCTTCATTTTTTCCTACACTTGCCATTTTGACTGTATTGAGAGGGAGTGAAAATAAAAAATAACATCTGATACTGATGGCCATTTTTGACTGTATTGAGAGGGAGTGAAAATCAAAATAAACATCTGATACTGATGGTCATTTTTGACTGTATTGAGAGGGAGTGAAAATCAAAATAAACATCTGATACTGATGGTTGGATTTCAGTCATCCCTTTTCATACTTGCATACGAGTTCATAGAACCTTGTTCTTGGTTAGGTTTAAATCAAGATACAGATATTTCAATGTTGGCATCATTCAATGACATACAAACCATAGTCACAAAAGTCTCTTATTTTTTCAATAAAACGTAAAAAGTCTCAAAATGGACTCATTAGTGATTTGCAAAAACAAGGCAAAAATAGTAAAATCGTGGTTTTGCTCGGTTTTCACCAATTTTTATTGATTTTGATGATGATGGGTAGCTTTTTTAACATGTATTTGAGTAATTTATATTTGAAATTTCAAACATTTGTAGGACATTTTAAGGAAGAAGAAGATTTTGCCAATGATGTAGGAGAAGCGGTATTAAAAGTTCAATAGAACATTGTAGAGATAAATTGAAACATAAATTTATTGATAATAATGAAGAATTTATTACAATTTTCTTCCTCCAAACTAGACTAAAAAATCATAATAAACCGTCCAAACTAGACTACAATTTTCTTTATATAGAGAACTCTATCAAAATCATCTTAATTATATTATAAACCGTCTAAAACACTAAAAAATACTTTCTTAACCTATATATCATAATATTAACCTTCTATGACTACTAGAATTCATAAACTAGACTAGTCTAGACAGTTCTAAGTTGTGTTTAAATGATAAAAGCGAAAATTACTTCTTTATAGTAAATTTGGATTTATTAAAAACAATTAGACAATAACTATAGAGTCTGTGTTCTACACCAACTAATATACTTAAGAGTTTTGAATTAATATACGCTGATACGCAATCACAAATAATATTGGATATTTTAATTAGTTATGGCTTTCCTGATTTTTTCTGGATTTTGATCGAAACTTGTAAGAATTTTATGTAACAATCCGTCTCATCTTGTCGCGTTGATACCGTCCCCACTTGGCCTTTGCAAACCTCCGACAGTGTGGGATTTTCTTCCGACAGGACTTTCTAGGGGGTCACTCATCTTACCTGCATGAGCACTCTTAACTACGGTGGATGTTCTCACCAACCACCCCAACATCAAGTCCTCGACATTAGAATTTGGCGCATCATTATTTATAACCTAGATATTGGACAACCGTCTAAGAGAAGTGGGACCACACCATGGCGCAATCGTCACGCTAGGCGTCTTTCTATCGTACTCCTCTTCAGGCCATGCCTAAGGGTATCACATTTGGATATTCAACTCCTTGCCAAACTAGTGCCGAATTCCGAATTAGTGACTATGGCAAGGACCAAAATATCGATATCGGTGAATATATCGGTGTACCCAAAAACTGATATATATATCGGATATATCTATTTTTTTTGTGACCAGTCCAAACTATTTAAAATATCGGAAATATATCAGAAATATATTAGAAATATCGGATTTATATTACAAAAGGTCAAAAAGTCAAATGATATATATCGTAAATATCGTATATATCGATTATATCGGTGATATAAAGTTTTATATCGGAAAAAAAAGAGTTCAATATTCGGTGGATATATGTCGGAAATATCGATGTCGGTGTACAAAAAAAACGATATATATATCGGCGATATATCGGATATATTGGCGATATTTTGGTCCTTGGACTATGGTACAAACAAAACATGAATTGGGCTTGGATTCGCAATTATGCAGGGACAAATTCGCAATTATGCAAGGACAAAGGTGCTGCAAGTTAGTAGAAGAAGGGAAGCATCATTTCCTGGCACCATAGTACAAAATATCCTGATATATCGCGATATTTGGGGATATCTATCCAGATTTCAGAGAAAGATATATAAATATCACGATATGTTCAGAGATATATACGACTGCAAATATCAGTGATATTTCGATGATATTTGTAATATTTGTGACATTTTGAGATATTTGGCGATATTTGGCGATATTTTGTGTATATAATAATTTTATTTAATATTTACCATTATATTTCAAATAAATATAAATAATATATCATGATATATCAAAAATATCTACAATATCTACGATATTTGTCAATATTTTGGATATATCCACGATATTTGTATATGAAACAATGTCAAATATCTCCAAAGAGGAGCATATATCCACGATACATATCCATAAATTGAATATCGATAAATACCCATATCCTGATATTTTGTACTATGCCTGGCACACCTTACTGGGTTCATTTGCTCAAGCTCATGATGGTTCTCTTTGTATTGCTTCCTCAGCAACCATGGGCAAGGAATATGATGATAATGGTTTATCTAGGTTACAACAGGGCTGAGAATTGTCTGTCAAAACTGTTGCACTATCACTCTCCCTTGATCTTTCGTTTACTTGTCCATGATTTTGAAGAAGAGTTAGCTCAAGACTCAAGAGTGGATTTCGAAGTAGGAAAATGGCGTGTTGCTCTTCACTGCAACGAACTAATTTGATTCTCTGCATTCATCTTGTTTTAATTCTCTTTAGTTGTGTGCTTCCTTTCACAACTCGTGTTAGCCAGCTCGATTTCTGAAATCGAGTTGTTTCTGGAGTTGCAGTTTGATACTGACAATAATGATCTGCAATGTCTCTACCAATCCCAATTGAAGTTTCATGGGAAATTAACGGCCAGTCGTGCCAGATATTTTTTGAATTTGTTGAAAAATGTGACGGGTAATTTGTGAGACAAGAAACTTTTATATTGGAATAGTATTCAGGTGTGAGAATTGTTGGAATCTCCAAGAGTATTTCAAAATACTTGTGTGTGTGTGTAAAGTGGAGGAGATGAACTATGTGTGTTCTATCCACTTTAATGCATTGTGTTTAGCCCCACATTGGTGAACCACCACTAGCAAGTGAGGTATATGAGGAATTCCTATACTATAAGGGCGTGCCCTTAGGGTACAAAGGCTTTTGTGTTAGGAGGGAGGACTCACCCAAAGCCACACACGCGCGCACCCGCCCGCCCCGCACCGAGTCGCGTTAGGTTCGGGCTTGGGCTTACTGTCTAGTGGGTAGTGGCTTACCAATTGCCTAAACTTCCTTCCTTAGCTGTTTGTGAACTCGTGCGTGTATACCAGACCTTCACCCCACCCTACAGAGAAACAGAACCCCATCTTATTCTTCTTCTCTTCTCCCTGTCAGCTGCCAGAGATAATTATATTACTGTTCTAGAGGGTAGTCTGTTTTAGTGCAAAGTCAGGCTGCTGTTAACCATTGAATCCTGTGAGGAAGACGCCAACATTGAAGCCTGTGAGGAAGACGCCACTATTGCCTTTCTGCACTATTGGAAGGGGCGAAATCTTTCTTTAAGGACAGCCTAATCCGCGCCTTGGTTATTACCTTTTATTATGTCCTTGTCTCTTTTATTGTTTTCTTTATCCGCTTACAACAATCTTAAGGAAAGAACAAGATGTCTACACCTGTTGACACCACGCCGATCAAAGAAACCAATTCTGGAGTCATGGAAGTTACTTCGACTATGAGAGATGTTGCACCTCTATTGGATGCTTGCAACTTACCCAATGTGTCAAAGATTGAATCCTTCAACGGTTCACACTTCAAGCGATGGAGAGAAAGGGTATTCACATCCCTAGATGTACTCAACTATGCAAAGTATCTCACTGATATAAAACCCGTGGAGGGTTCTAATGATTTCGAAAGAAATCAAGCTGCTTGGCTCAATGGGAATAAGGTATGTTGACATGCTATTTTGAGTACCTTGTCCAATGAAATTTTTGATATTTATTGTTCAAATAAGAATGCACATGATAAATGGGAGAGTTTGAACAAGAAATACATAATAGAGGATGCTGGTACTCAGAAATATGCTATCGGGACTTTTTTAAAGTTCCAGATGAGAGAGGATAGAGATGTAACGTCTCAAATCCATGATTTTCATGTGCTGATTAATGATTTGAAAACTGAAGGTATTGATTTACCCGAAACCTTTATTGCTGGATGTTTGATTGAGAAACTCCCCGAGTCTTGGAAACACTATAAAAATAGTATGAAGCATAAGTGCAAGCAGATGACTCTTGAGAATGTGATCATACACATTCACATAGAGGAAAAGAACAAGACTCGGGATGATGTGTTGTCTAAGGAATTCCATTCTAAATCCAACATCATTGAAGGTAATCCTAGCAAATCTAACAAAACCTCTAAAAAGCAGAAGTACAACAAAAATAAGAATTTCAAGGTCAAAGACACTTCTTTTAAAAGGAGTGGTACTGGCAATGGAAATTGTTATGTTTGTGGTAAACCTGGACATAGGGTTTTTCAGTGCAGGCACAAGAAAGACACTGATGATCCTCCCAATGCTAATATAGTTGAGGGAGATGATATTATTGCTGCTGTGGTGTCACAAGTGTTCATGGCCACTGGGAAGAAAAACTGGGTACTAGATTCTGGTGCCACCCGCCACGTCTGTGGTGATGTTGAAGCCTTCTCAGACTACATACTAGTGAAAGATGAAAAGGTCTATATGGGTGACTCAAGGTCCGTTCTGTTGAGGGAACATGCAAGATTCTTCCGGTTAACTTCGGGAAAACCCTTTCACTTAGTAATGTTCTTCATGTTCCCGAGATTCGCCGAATCTGATTTCGGTCCCATCGGGAAAAGTCAAGGCCAAGGTGACTTTTGAGAGTGACAAGTTCGTTCTGACGAAGAATGAGGGTTTTGTTGGGAAAGGTTATTGTAATAACAGTGGTCTTTTCATGTTGAATGTACTTGATAACATTATTATTAATAAAGATGAATCTGCTTCTGCTTACTTGCTTGACTCTTTTAATATATGGCATGGTAGAGTAGGACATGTGAATGTTCAGTATATGAAAAGAATGAAAGCATGTGGTTTATTGTCTGATATTTCTGATTTTTCTAATGATAAATGTGAGATATGTGCTGAGACTAAAGCAACAAAGAAACCCTGCAGAACTGTTTCTAGAGATAAAACTGGATTATTAACTCTTATTCATACAGTTTGGGTGAATTCGAAGTACCATGTCTAGAGGGGGAAGTTTTATTATATTACATTCATAGATGACTTCTCTAGGTACACCATGGTATATTTACTTAGAAACAAGCATGAGGCAGGTGAGATGTTTCTCAAGTATAAAGTCAAGTTGAAAACCAAATTTTAATCAGAAGATTAAAAACTTGGTCCGATAGGGGTGGAGAATATGAGTCTAACCCCTTCCGGGACTTTTGTGACAAGAATGACATTATTCATGAGACTACTCCACCATACTCTCCCCGAAATAAATGGAGTAGCCGAACGGAAAAAACAGAACACTAAAAGAGATGATGAATGCTATGCTTGTAAGTTATGGAGCTTCCCTAAACTTGTGGGGGGAAGCAATCCTATCTGCTTGCCATATACATAATAGGATGCCCAACAAGAAAACAGGGAATAAGACACCATATGAATTATGGAAAGGTCATGTACCTAACCTGAAATACTTCAAAATGTGGGGGTGTCTTGCAAAGGTTCTAGTAAACGAACCTAAAAAGAGAAAATTGGGACCTAGAACTGTTGATTGTATGTTCATTGGTTATGCTCATAATAGTGCCGCATATAGATTTTTAGTAGTAAAATTTGATAATAACCTTGTCGATGCTAACACTATTATAGAGAGTAAAAATGTTGATTTCTTTGAGAATTTGTTTCCTTTGAAAATTGGCATCGAGAGGTTGGTTGCTCCTAGTGAACAACAATTAACAAATCCTGAAATTTCTGAACAAGAAATTCGAAAGAGTAAAAGAGATAGAAAATCCACCAATTTTGGTGATGACTTTTACACGTTTCTTCTTGATGATGATCCTGTGACGTATAATGAAGCAATCAGTTCTCGAGATGCACCTTTTTGGAAGGATGCTATAAACTCAGAACTAGATTCGATTATAGCTAATCACACATGGGAGATAGTTGATCTACCTCCTGGGGCGAAACCTATACGTTACAAGTGGATCTTTAAAAAGAAACTGAAGCTAGATGGTTCCATTGAGAAATACAAGGCTAGACTAGTAGTCAAGGGATTCCCCTAGAAAAAAGGCATTGACTATTTGATACTTATGCTCATGTAATTAGGATTTCTTCTATAAGAGTTCTAATGGCTCTCGTTGCTATTCATAATTTATTTATTCATCAAATGGATGTAAAAACTGCATTTTTGAATGGTGATCTTGATGAAGAAATATATATGATGTAGCCTAAGGGTACTATAGTACCAGGGAATGAGCAAAAAGTATGCAAATTGGTTAAGTCTTTATATTGGTTGAAACAAGTGCCAAAACAATGGCATGAAAAGTTTGACAGTGTCATGATGTCTAATGGATATCACATAAATGATGCTGATAAATGTATTTACTTTAAATCTTTTGATGTGAATACATATGTGATTATCTGTCTATATGTGGATGACATGTTAATAATGAGTCATAGCCTTGATGTTGTGAGAAACACCAAGATGTTTTTATCCTCCCAATTTGAAATGAAGGATTTGGGAGAAGCTGATGTGATTCTTGGAATCAAAATTATCAGAAATAGTGATGACTATACGCTTTCACAAGAGCATTATGTTGAGAAGTTTTTGAAGAAGTTTAACTTTTATGCTAGTAAGCCTGTGTCGACACCTTATGAGGCAACTAGTGAACTTAAAAAAATGATCAACATAGTGTCCTTCAGTCTAGATATGCCCAAATTATTGGTAGTCTCATGTACTTGATGAATTGCACTAGACCTGACATTGCTTATGTAGTTAGCAGGTTAAGCAGATACACTCATTGTCCTAGCCAGGAACATTGGAGTGCATTAGAGAGACTAGCCAAGTACTTGAGAGGAACAATGGATTACGGCATACATTTTAGACAAATTCCACCTGTGATAGAGGGTTATTGTGATGCAAACTGGATATCTGATTCTCATGATATCAAGTCCACTAGTGGTTATATTTTCACCATTGGTGGAGGTGCAGTCGCTTGGAAATCTTCTAAGCAGACTTTGATAGCTCATTCAACCATGGAGTCCGAGCTTATTGCTTTAGATAAAGCAAGTGCTGAGGCTGAGTGGCTTAGAAACCTCTTGGCAGATCTTCCTATTGGTACAAAACCGCCTCCAGCTATACCTATGCATTGTGACTATCAGGCCGCAATAGCAAAGGCAAAGAGCAAATTGTATAATGGGAAAAGTAGGCATATCCGTCTGAGACTACAGTCTATAAAGCAGCTGCTGGAATCTAGAGTTGTGGCTCTAGATTATGTGAGGTCAGAGTTAAATTTGGCCGATCCTCTGACAAAACCGCTTAACAGGAGACAAGTGGTTGAAATGTCGAGGGGGATGGGACTTTTGCCTTAGATAGAGGGCGACACTGACGGCAACCCCACCTATGTGATTGGAGATCCCATGAAGTAGGTTCAAAGGGAAAAACAAGTCACCTCGTCGCTCTGGTATGCTATTGTCTTCCTTTGAGACGTCCCACCCTATGACTAGATAGCATTTTTGTATACTTTGTATAACTTGAATTGCAATGAGAAAGGATGAGTTATTTTACTCTTATTGGAATCCATAGTCCATTATTTTTTGAAATAGTGTATTTTAACTGCAATGTACACTTGATGGATATCCACCTACGTGAATGTAGAACTGGGTCTGTTTTTATGAGTATTCAGGCAAGTACTCTAGAGCATTCATGGAACACAGTAGCCTTGAGGGCCAAAAAGCACAACACCGCAGAACAGACATATAATGAAAGAACAATGTGGGTGCATGTGCTCTATTTTACTACAAGGGAATGCTGGTTCAAAGATTTTTTAATCCACCACTTTCACGTATTATAAAACATGTTATCCTATGACTGGTTCAAGCCCGAAAAGCACCAGTATCTTATGCATTGTTTTTTCGATTCTCTCTGGCATTTCGTTAACCCTTTTCTTTTATAATATCCTATTCCAAATTAGTGGGGGACTATTAGTATTTTGAAATAGTGGGGGATTGTTGGAATCTCCAAGAGTATTTCAAAATACTTGTGTGTGTGTGCAAAGTGGAGGAGATGAACTATGTGTGTTCTCTCCACTTTAGTGCATTGTGTTTAGTCCCACATTGGTGAACCACCACTAGCAAGTGAGGTATATGAGGAATTCCTCTACCATAAGGGCGTGCCTTTAGGGTACAAAAGCTTTTGTGTTAGGAGGGAGGACTCACCCAAAGCCACACACGCGCGCCCGCCTGCCCCGCACCGAGTCGCGTCGGGTCGGGTTTGGACTTGGGCTTACTGTCTAGTGGGTAGTGGCTTACCAATTGCCATTACAGACGTAGAGAGAGAGACAGAACTTGTGCAGAGAAACAGAACCCCATCCGTGTATACCACTTCACCCCACCCTACAGAGAAACAGAACCCCACTTCACCCCACCCTACAGAGAAACAGAACCCCATCTTCCTTAACCAACCCTACAGAGAAACAGAACCCCATCTTCCTTAACCATTGAATCCTGTGAGGAAGACGCCATTGTTGCCTTTTTCCACTATTGGAAGGGGTGACCTTTCTGCACTATTGGAAGGGGCGAAATCTTTCTTTAAGGACAGCCTAATCTGCGCCTTGGTTATTACCTTTTATTCTGTCCTTGTCTCTTTTATTGTTTTCTTTATCCGCTTACAACAAGAACATCATCCTCGTTAGCACTTGACATAAGTGATAAGTCCTTGGAATATATTACATTACATTAAGTTCTAAACCCAATTACCCTGAGCAGCAAGAGTATGAAATGGACACCGATAAAATCATTTTTGCTCATTTTACCCTCCTGACAGTTGACAAATTAAAATACCCCAAATACTAGTACACATATACACCAATACATTGAAATTACACCATAATCATAAAAAAAAAAACAACAACAACAGGAAAATATCACTCAAGAAACAATCTGTCACATCTCAGATGGCGTGTGCATATCCTATCGTCAGTGCTTCCTGAGAACCAAAGCAGAAATCACAACCAACAACATGAGAATAACGGCGGCCACAAAAGATACCACCACGGCCCCACTAATGCGTTGACAGAAATCATTGAATTGTTGACAAATGGCAATCCAGTTTGCAGTTGAATTCCCATTATGTGCCAAGTAGACAATTGAAGCAGCAGCTGCGGAAGCGGCAGAGCTTACTGCAATCATCACCTGCCATGGATGGTATGGATCACTACTCGTATAGGTAACTGTTCTGAAAATACTGTCATTTGAATTATGTCTAGGGGCACTTCTATTATTCAAAGTCCATATCTGATGTAGACGACAACCATACCTGATAGGATTATATGAAATTGTTTTGAAGAGTAGATTTGTACTTCATAGGAATGAGCAAGTAGCATTGCTGTGAATCTCAGTAACTTGAGATTCATTGTTAACGGTTCTCAAAAACATACTGTCAAGTGTCAAGCTAACCTTAGTGCTTCTCAGATTTTTTGTTTAATATTCAAGCACAAAAGCATTTCAAATGATATATACTTACTGTATCGAAGATGAGGAGAAGCAACCTTGCACCTACTATTTGTGGCCGAACTATACCAATTATTGAGAAAGGAAGAGAGAGGACAAGGTAAGCAGTGACTATTGCATTTGCGACCACAAAAAACCTGCAGAAGTTCATATAAGTAAGATACATGCAGTTTTGTTCAAGACTGTCTATGAAGTTTCTTCTTTTTACAGATTTTCATAGATGGTCTTGCATACATGCATACACGCACACACACACAACCAAAATTCCTATGTTAGTAAAGAACGTACAATATTTAATTATTTATATCTCACTTACGTAAAAGCAGGAAGATCATCGTAGCTAGCTTTGAACTGAAAGAACTGAGTAACAAATGGGAGTGTTTGATCAGTAGTTCCCATGACAGTAGCGGCAGCAAGAGCAGCAGCAATTGCAACAATCCTCAAAATGAAGTCAAATATTGCAACTCCTCTCTTCCATCCTCTCTTCTCATGTTTAATAACTTTACTGGTTGCAACTATTGGAGCACCCTTAGCTGCTGCCTTTGCTTTAGTATCGGTGTTGGTCTCTTTGACACTGATGACTGTTGAGTCGCTACTCTTCATCATGGTTGATATAGTTATTACTTATTACTTGTAACAGATGATGGAAACAAGAAAGGCGCTGAAGTTTTAAGAGAAACTAAAAGCTTTTGAATGTGAAAGGTTAGATAGATGAACCTTATATAGAGGGGCCTATATAGAGTTTAGATCTTAGAATGCTAGTTGTTGAAGTATAATGGAGAAGTTGATGAAGTTGTTGCACAGGTTAGTAGGAGCAGGGAGCTAGAGTTGTTAACTGACCACACTTAATGGTTTTTGTATTAGGTTCATGTGTAACTTTTGGGAACTGTTTAAGTAAACACCAATTAGTATTGTGCCTAGCATGACAGTAAATGTCAGGGGATAGTCCAGGACTCTAGGGAAACTAATTCAATTTGGTTCGCTGTTTGCTCTACAGAAAAGACTGATTTATTGGTGTTGAAAAGGTATATTGGATTGCTATGCTGCTCACATAGATGATAGATCACGAAGTAAACAATTTGTCAAAATCATGATTTAGTTCAGAAAAGCAGTTCATAGATCATTAACTCTACACCTTACCGAGCTGTTATATTAAAATAAAGATGGAAATGATAAAAAGGTACAAGGGGAATTCTACTAAAATATAATTGAAATGTGTATGCGTTTGGTCTAACTAATTAATTAGACAATTGGATGCTTTAAAGTATTCATCTAAACAACCATATACCTTGTAATCTACTGCACAAAGAAGAATCTGGGAAATTTAAGTACTTGGTTTACAATAATGTCTTAATTAATATGCTACATGAACGCAATCTTTCAATGTTTATGAACTAATGAGGTTTTAATACCAACGCCACTCACTCTCAAAGATATACATACAAGGTTGTGTTTGTTTACCAAGTAAATTTGTGAGGCAACTTCTACCCAAAACATACTCAGGGAGTGACTCTCATGGACAAAACGGCGAAAAAATAACTCTCGACACCACCTTTTTTTTAATCACTTACAAGGACCGGATAGATGAAAGGTCAAGTATACCCTTGACGTTAAATAAAAAACAGTTCCGTAGATGAAAGGTCAAGTATACTCCTAACGCAAAATAGTGATTGTTCATACTTAGATATGATCAGTAAGAACACCTAGTGGAATATGAATAATCAAAATTGTTTATACCTATTTGGGGTATGAACAATGTTGATGTATAAATAATGATTGTTCATACCTCAACATAAGCTATATATGAACAATCACTATTCATACGAACAATAATTGTTCATCATTGTTCATACTTCAATATGAGCTGTGCACAATCACTGTTCATACCTCAACATGAGCTATGAATAATCACTATTCGTATGTGTTGGGAAAAACGATATCAATCGATTCCCACTAAGATAGCTTGAATATGAACACTCTAAACTCCAATCGAAAAATCTAAGTTTTCACTACAACTAATAACCACAAACCTAAGCTATGGAATTAACTATCACAAACAAGCAATAAAAATATAAAATAATAACTTACCACAATGAGACACAAGATATAACGTGGTTTGACTAATGATGCCTACTTCCACAAGAGCAAATCGTTTTATAAGTGTGGGAATGAAGATTACAATCACTCATCTCAAGTCTTACTATATCTCTTTTCACTAATCTCTCTCCTTACAAATTTTATCTCTTTGCAAGGGTTTTCTCTCAATTTTGGTTGCTTTCAAAATTGGTGTATCTCAAATACTTATTTTACCCAAAAACCTAACTTTGGTTTTATAGTGTTATGAAATTTCAATGCGTTTGCAAAATTTTGGTTCCAACCGACATTCCAATGTCAAATTATCAGTAGTATTTGCTCCTAACGACGGATGCAAATTGCTCGAGCTCCTTACGAATGATGCCATGATATCATCCAACCCACATGTGGACGATGCCACCAAGTCATACCATCACATGTGGGACCCCAATAGTACGAACAATCATTGTTTATACTTTAACATGAGCTATGCACAATCATTGTTCATGCCTCAACATGAGCTATGAACAATCATTGTTCATACTTTAACATAATGTATGATTAATAAGAACATCTATTTGGAGTATGAACAATTATTCATACCTATTTGGTGACCTCAGCTATGAGTTATGAACAATTAATATTCATAATTGTTCATACCTATTTAGATATCTCAATATGAGTTATAAACAATCACTGTTTGTATGAATAATCATTGTTTATGTCTCAACATGAGCTATGAACAATCATTGTTCATACCTCAACATAATGTATGATCAGTAAGAACACATATTTTGGGTATGAACAATCACTGTTCATACATCAACACTGTTCATACCTCAAAACATGAGCTATGAACAATCAATGTATGAATATTTATTGTTCATACTTCAACATGAGCTATGCACAATTATTGTTCATACATCAACATAATGTATAATTAGTAAGAACACCTATTGTAATATGAATAATTAATGTTAATACATATTTGGAGTATGAACAATCATTGTTCATATAACAACATAGTGTATGAGGTATGGTCATCAATTTGGGTACAAATAACCTCTAAATTTATTTGCTTTATAAACACTAGTAAATGGGCACGTGCATTGCACGTGCTAGGAAAGAAAAATTGGGGAAAAGAATGAATGCATGTAAATTAGAATAGTAAATTAAAAAGTTCAATAAGGAAAAAACACTTCAATACGCTAGTTGTATTCTTTGTTCGATTCTAATTATGATGCTCTACTATCAGCTTTTTTTTTTTTTTTTTTGTTTAAATAAGTAGGTAGCTTGGACAGAGAAAGAATTTGTAGCTAGCTTAATTAATTTAATTATTTATTTAGAAACGATCACATTTGGAAACAATTAGATAAAATGCATTGGACACTGTTAATATTTGGAGTGAATATGTGGAGTAAATTGAATATGTAAATAATAGCTTACCGGAAGATGGTTATGTAACAAAATTACAATTTAAAAGCTTTCAATATAATGTGGATCTTATTTCATGTGTATAGAGATTGAATGATTCAAATGTTGGAGTGTTGATTTTTTCGAACCATCCGTATGGAGGCGACAAAAGGAAGAAATAATGGATGCTAGCTAGTTGCAACACTAAATTCTTATATTGGTTATTGGTCCCCATTCTGAAAATGTTATTAGCACCCAACGCCACATGCATAACTTTGGCAGGCGTCGGGCTTCAATTTGATTAACATAATGCAATGGAATGTTAGTTCTTTGAGAGTCAAATTAAGTGTAATGGGTCTCTATCCAATGAATTAAGAATTTCAGAAAGAGTTTTCCTGTTCTTGAGTTGTCGGTTAGTCGATATACGATCAGTAGATGATGACCCTTCAAGCAGTGCAATTTTTGTGTTCTTGGAACTGAAAAATTGAAAGTTAAATTTCTATTAACTGGAGTAATGTAAAGTATATGAACGTGTGAGAACTTTACCTGTTCATTAGATGTTTAATTTCAGGAATTTCCAAGTTGTAATAAATTCTTGTCGCCCTTGTCGAATTTACATAGTATACACCTGAAATATTTTAAAAATTAGTTCATTCCAAGCGAAGGAATAAAATAGTAATATACAGTGATAATTATATTCATAATAATGAAGTCACCATTATAGATATCAACAGTCAACAATGTTACAACGACCACGGGCTGATCCACAGTAATGATATCTTTGTCAACCAAGTCCACTCCATTTTCCCATAATGTAATCCTCATTTTTTTCCCAATGGGTGATAATGTTTTGTGAGTATATAGATACAGGTAAGAAGTTTTTCATATTCATTAAAAAACAAAATTATTGAAAGTTGACCTCTCAGTCCTCAAGTGAATATTTCTCAGTTGCTTTATTCCTTTGGTAAACGTTATGGTTGACATTCCTTCAAGCACGCCATATACATCTGATAGAGATTATAAAGAGATATTTGTTATAATATATATATATATATATATCTATGTGTGTGTGTGTGTGTGTGTGTGTGTGTGTATTTGTAGTTTTATATATATTCTCAATGTACCTGTTAGATTTGTGATTTGTTTGTAACGATTGCTGATGTTATCAAATTCAACAAAAGCAAACTTGTACGTCAGAATTTCTAATTGAGTTTCACTTAGCAGTCTAACAAATGTGTCCCATTTAAAAAGTATAACAAACTCATTTTCATTAGGCCGATAATTCGAGACTGTTTGTACAATGAAATTTTCAGCAGCATACACGCAGCCTTCTCGGATAACTTTTGAGAATTTTTCTGCTTGCTTCTTTGGAACAATTGCATGCATTTGATTTCCCTGAAACCAAAATATACGAAATTAGTTAGTAATTGTTTGCAATAAAAATAATGGAAAAGGAATTTGTGCAATTCAAATGAAATTGGCTAACTTGATCATCTATCAAAACCATGTCAAATCTGTTAG
Organism: Coptis chinensis; assembly: GCF_015680905.1. Lineage (NCBI taxonomy): Eukaryota > Viridiplantae > Streptophyta > Magnoliopsida > Ranunculales > Ranunculaceae > Coptis > Coptis chinensis. Next base: position 75,102,236 of record NC_141463.1, on the reverse strand, counting down.
TTTTTCCTTGCACTTCTTTTCCGATGCTCCATTTTCTAGAGACGCGGAACTTAATTTTGCATTGCTGATCCTAGTCATTTATGTCATACAAAGGAAGATATCCCGACGTTGTCATTTCAAAGGAAGCCTATAAAATTTTAAAGTCAGAGGAATATAGACCATGGAAGGATTGCTATTTCATTTAAAAAAACTACATGACTATGAAAAAAAAAGAGATGATGAAACAATGCAGTAATGAGTCTAAGTGAGCTACTATATTGCTCTAACATAGACATAAGATTGGGCTAGTAGGTTCTATGTTAGCGTATTTGATGGCGTTAATCATATAAGCTTGTGACTGAGATAGTAGTAAGTATTGATGACACGATGGAGTAAAAAAATTGATGTATACCGTCATCAGTACATAATTATAAAGGTCCTTGCATTGTTGAATTACGCCAAAAATCGAGTTCATGGGCATAACACGCGGTGAAAACACAGTTGGTTGCACCAAGACCCACATAAACCAATTTTGCAAAAAAAGAAAGTAGGGTAGCTAGGATAGCCAACGATAGTGCATGACAAAGAATAGGACATAAGATTATTGATCAACTTCTTAATATTTGCCTCGAACTCTTGGAGATGCACATTGGTTGAGAAGGTCATCAATGTGAAGAGTGATCATGGTTTTGTAGTCCAGTCCCCCTAAATTGAGAGCAAGACCTAACAAAACTTAAGATACAACCTATACTTTTTGAAGAAGCATATGGTGTATTACTGAGTTTTCAAACTATCAAACCGTCAATAAACTATACACAGGAACTGAACTTTTGGAAGTAATTCGCTGATAAAAAATTACAGTTCACATGAGACATGAGAGTGCTTGAGTACACTAACTTATCGTACAGGAAATTGAAGCTCATTGATGTGTTTACTCTGTAGATATACAAAAGCCTCACAAAATTTTTCATATGTTAAGCCTTCTTCACGAGCGAGTTAAGTGTTGGAGTTCAAACACGTGTAACCTGTTGCTTATACACTTACTAGTCCCCCAGGTTTGAGAATGTAAATTGGTGGGTAAGTAACCTCTTCTCATCACTCTCGTCGGTCTCTAGACCATCATCCTCTTCTTCATAATCAATCTCAGTTTCCTTTCCATTGAGCTTGTGTGATTCTGAAAATCGTACTTGGGAATACTCACCTCCGATAGGAGGATTGTCAAACTCGATCTGCTGCATTTCTGATTCTATTAACGCTTACATTCGTGCTCTCGCTCTGCCTCTTGGATAAGTGCAGTAGAGGAAGGAGTAAATGAAGCAACATTTAGTCATTGGAATTGTTATTGTTGTGTAAAGAGCGTTGGCAAGTGATGCAACATTCTCCCTATCTGTTTCAATCTCAACAGTTTGGCTAGACCCTCGAGGAACAGGTTTATATCCATTACTGACAATTCCCTTTCTCAAACACAACAGGGCAAAGGACTTCCTTAGAGCAAGGAAAAGCAACATAATAAAACAATTGAGTTCTTTAGAAATTCTATTGTTCAAGGAGGAAATAGTAAAGGCAAAGCTTGAAATAAGGTCCATAATGTTGTCAAAGATAGTCCACAGACCAAAAGCCAAGTAAAAGGAAACACATAATTCATTCAGATGAATATGAATAATAACTTTAGCACTTACCTTCTTTAGTGGATAAGCCGTTTTAAGACACGTAGCACATTTATCGTATATAGGATAATAGAATATGCATTCAGAGCTGTTGTTCTTTTGCAAGGACATCAACCATGGTATGCATTGACACCTAGATTCACACTGTGTAAGAGGCGGGTTTGATAGCATTTGTGGCGTGATGGATATCAAGGATTTGCAAGTAAGACAAAAACGAATGCAATCACCAAGAAACAGAGATGATATGACCAACTCTAAAACCTCGGCTGGAAGGTCATTCCAACTCTCTTTTATAATTTCAGTTTTGTAGTTCCCCACCTTCGGGACTTCTTTCTTAACCTACAAAATATGTTGTCCAGGATTAGAACAATATCTTTTACATTAATCAGGCCATATAATCCAACTCAGAAAACATGGCATGTAGTTTAATGAAAAATAGACTATTATACATTGGTGCTAAACATTTTAGGTAGACCCTTTATAGGCTTATATTAGATCAGTATGCAATAAGAGTTAATATCCCACTTGGTATTGCTTTAAAAAATGGTGGAGCTTTCCGCAATCCCAAAGACACAGCATATATTGATTGTACTTTCTTTGCTAGAAAATGGAGACTATCCCATGGATTTCAAGTTTATGATTGTGGCAATCTCCTAATCAAGCCTTAATTCAGTTTACAAATCAAAGGAGAAAAGGTAAATAAATAGCCTTTAATTTTGTGTCAAGCCGTGAATTCCAAGTTTGTAATTCTGGGCGTCACATGCCTAAATTTCAAACTACAAATCAAAGGAAAAGTGTACATGACAAAGAACAACACCACAGACGACTGATATAATTGTGTGTAAAAGAAAATATAAAAGTAACTTATATTAGAAAGTAAGGAAAGATATTGAGCGATAGACTGATAGACAAATTACCTGTGGTTCGCAATTGGGCACCATCCAAAACTAGGAGTGTAAAAAAAAACCGTTGACCCATCATCCGGTAGGGTACCCGGTCTTCACCCGCCACCCAAATCCGCACCGACCCGAAAATAGACCCGCCCTGCCCCGCCACTGTTTTTATGCGGTCGGGCTATGGGTATAGGTTCTATGTTCAAACCCGACCCGTCAAGCCGCCCAACCCACACAGTGTCAAAAGCCGTTGACCCAACCCCGTTGACCCTCACAATTTTAAGACTCTAACTCTAATATTTTTGTATTTTGTTTATAATTTCTTTTAACTTTTGTAGAAATTTGAGAGATATGAATACAAACTTATGAGTTCAATATCAATTTCACATATTCAAGTTTGAACATTGGGAAAATATCAAAAATTCAAATTCAACTTTCGAATTTTGGAGAAGATAAATCATTCATCCTTGTATTCATTTTGAATTCTTTTAGTTTATATTTTATTGTTTTGTACCATAGATCCTCGCTCCCATCTTCATTTTATCATGCTATGGAAAATAATCAATTTACAAATGGTAAATCACAATAAATAAGTTTCAAATTTACAAATATGGTTTTGGATTCAAATTCAAGTTTTTTTATTTTTGTTTATTTTTTATTGATTGATTCCATTTTTTTCTATATACTGTGAATTGGAAATATATTACTTGCAGAATTAGAACGTTTTTTTTTAGTGAAATTGGGTTAAAATGATAATTTCCACCCGACCCAGATGACCCGCCCCGTAAACTGACCCAACGGGCCGGGTGATGGTACTAAGACATGACACTTCAACCCGCCCGCCCCCCCATCGGGGACCATTGGATTTGTATCCCCTAACCCCGCCCCCATCACTATTTGACCCGTGGTTGACCCGCCCCGCCCCGTATTACACCCCTACCCAAAACGGTCCTTCCCAATAACCGAATTTTCTTCCACATGGTAAGGTAATTGTTATAGTTCCATCATCCATGTCAAATTTGAACAACCTTGTATAACCATTAAAAGTGAGAAAACAATCCAGCAGGCTTGGTAGGTGACCTTGTCTGAAACCCACACAACATATCAACGCCGAAAATCTAAATGCAATGAGTAAATAAACCGAAGGACAGCTGGTAAAAAATTCAAAGAAAATTCGATTGACGTGATCAAGAAGGTATACGTAATTGGAAGTTCCAGTTGAAATTCGCAGAATCCTCAAAGAGCTTGGCAAAGTGAGGCTTGCAGTACAGAAATCCCTACATTAAGGAATAGTTGCTCAGCTCAAAAAAAGGAACCAAATTTTTAAGAGTTGGCTTCTTAGTATATCTCATAGTATGATGTAATAACTAACAATGGATGATATCTTACCCCCTTAATTAACAGGATCTGTCTAGTAGCAGTAGGTTCAACTAAGCATAATACAATTTGTTTGAGTGTTGTTTTGCCACTGCCTATTCTGCCAACAATACTAGATTTCATGCCTACATGAAAAGCGCATATGAGAACTTGCACGATAAGTGGGGCATATGCGGGGCATAGCTAACGTACAAAGATTTCCCACCATAGAAATATATCAACATTCATCATATATTTTGCATGTTCAGTTTTATTTTGAACTTCATAGGATGAGTTATTTTGAAACCCATCTGGCAATGTATGATCTCCAAATCAATATTTGGCATTCTGCAGAAAAATCAGATCAGGGCCAATTTTTAAATAACCAGAGCATGTAAACACAAATAGCTTGAGAATAATAAAAGTGTATCTGTGCATGCAATGTTAGATAAATGTATATATCTAATTTTAAATTTACCACAAGAACATTGTCTTTGGTGTTGCCTCTGCGACAAACATATAGAAGGTTGAATTAGCAGAATAAGTTGCATTACCTCTAGAACCCAGACCACCCCTCCAGTCAGTTGAGTGGGGAGATGTCACATCCATTCCTCGAGGTTGGAGCATGAAACTACCTACAAAATTTTGATGGTTATCAATTTTCCTAACAGATATTCTTCCAGATGAATTTGGTGCAGGTCGGAAGTTGAGACCTATCATTGATGGCCTTCCCGCTACTTGTGGAGGCGACTTGTTAAGAGAAGCTTCAAGTTTTTCATCAGCACATTTGTTCTTTGTGGTGTCAAAAGAAAATGATGCAGCAACGATCTGCACACAAATTCAATTTTGATGTTTAAAGAAAATAAGAAGACACGACTTTCTATACTTTCTTTTTTTTTGCCAAAAATATTTTCTTCCCTTTTCAAAATGGAAGTGATGGCGTGATGACAACCAAAAACACCTTTAAAAAAACACACTACCTGGATGGGGCTAGCTGCAGTCAATGGCCCACCTACAACAACCTGACCATCTGTGCTAGAGAGACACACACTAAGCCCACTGGTTCTTGAGGATGCTCCTCCTACTTACTATGAAGGAAAGACCCAAACAGCGAAAAGATTTCAAAGCATCCCTGAATCCAGAATATCCCTAATTATTGAACCCTTACTAATGATGTAATAATACACAATGAAATTTATTTAAAAAAAAAAAAAGGAGACAGCAACGATCTCAGTTGCTTCATTCCTTGGATACCTGTTAGATTTGTGATTTGTTTGTAACGACTGCTAATGTTGTCAAATTCAGCAAAAGCAAACTTGTATAGCTGAATTTCTGATTGAGTTTCACTTAGCAGTCTAACAAACGTATTTAAAAAGTATAACAAACGCATGTTGAACAGGCCGATAATCCGACATTGTCACACTTACACCTGGATCTAATCCATTAACATAAATCTACAATAAAAGCAAAATTTTAGTCACCAAATTACATAAGTAATCAATGGGCAAAATAGACGGGTATGAGTGTATGACTCACTGTTGTGCTGATAGAGTTGCCATTGCACTGGATTGTTTGGGCAAAGCCTCCAGGTGATGCATATTCATCTATGATTATCGCAAAAGCTAATTTAAGAAACTTAAAAAGAATTGTTTAATAAAGTGACAAAGTAAAAAAATAATGTTCATTTGCTTCCATTTACAAATGCATACTACTATTATGTAATCAATGCATTCTAATGATTACCTACGTCATCAACCATCAAGGCATCACATGATTAATCAATAATCAGTAGATTGGAAGTAAGGAATGAAAGATTATCAGAACTTGTAATGCATCTCAATACAGTGTTCCAAGGTATTTGAAGCATACAATGCAGGGTTCATTAAGAGCAGAGCTTCCAACCTGTCTCTAGATATATTTTTCACAAAGCTTTACATTTTTCAACCTCCTATCCAATTCCTTCCTCCCCAAGTAAAGGGGTCATCTAATTTATTTGGAATAAGCAAAAAAGGCGAGGATCCTCTAAAGTGAGAACCCTCTAAAATAGACATAAACCAAAGTTCAATAGATGCAATGAAGATTAAAAATGATAGAGTTGTCTATCCATCATTAATTGCTAATCAAAATTGCGTAGTCAGAGAAGTATCAAAGTAGTCAGTAGTCAGAGAAGTATCAAATGAGATTTGTTTATCATCAATTGATTCAGTTACTGTCACAGCTAGTAGGTTTAGTACACCCCTTATATAATTAAACAGATGACAACCAAGAAAAACAGAAAATAAGACAAATAAGTGTGGGTAGTTTCAGGTTGGATCAATACCTTTCACATGTTCATTCACAATATGGATTGATGGATTTGCCTCTAATTTGTTGAGCATATGAGGCATTCTTTGTCGGTATCTGCTTTCACGTTAGTAACATTGATTTGAGCATTGTGTTGTTCTTTTGCATCTTTTGAACCATGACGAACTAAAGTAGAACAAAGATAAAATGAAAGGCAATTATGTTTTATCTCAATTATGAACGACATACTAAGAAATATATATATATATATATATATATATATATATATATATATATATATATATATATATATATATATATATATATATATATATATATATATATATATATATATATATATATATATATATATATATTAACATTGATTTGAGCATTGTGTTGTTCTTTTGCATCTTTTGAACCATGACGAACTAAAGTAGAACAAAGATAAAATGAAAGGCAATTATGTTTTATCTCAATTATGAACGACATACTAAGAAATATATATATATATATATATATATATATATATATATTGAATGTGAGAAGGTCACATACAAAAACAGGTGAAGGTCGCATACAATCAATCTCATACAAAAGAGAAATATAGATGGGCTAAATGCCATACCAACAATGATTCCATTTAACCAAATTCAAAGCGAATAAATTTTCTAGGACCCAACTAAAGCGTTTGAAAAGGAAAGAACGTAGTATTTTTTTTTTTTTTTTTTTTTTTTTTTTTTTTTAATAAAAAGAACGTAGTAAATTAGTAATGCCTTTTCATTCATTTTTTTTCCTTTCGAAATCTTAAATTGGAATAAAAAGTTAACTGGAAAATTAATTAAAATGTGAAAAAAAAGGAGTGAAAAAAAAAGACAACTATTCTGAACGAAAATAAAGTTTTACAAAAACAAACAATATTTAGTTCCCTAAATATTCTGAAGCATACCTGGCGGTGTTTATGTAATGAAGCACTCCTTCTACCAACAGCAACTTGTGTTTGACAAAGTGAGACTAACCAATCCAAATAAAACGTAAATGTGAGGATGAAATTTATCTTGCATTTTCTCAAACAATTAAAAGTGAACAGGACAGAAAGAAAAGGTAAGTAAACCTATTTCTAACAAGAGAAGTTTTTCTGCAATTGCCTATGAATTAAATGAACCAACGAATAAACCCCCATAGAGAATTTATTCGCCATGGAATTTAGATCAAAACTTGGAAGGAGAGAGAAGAAGAGAGCGTCATTTTTATTCGTGAAATTAGTACAGTTAGTTATTAGGGAAACTATCCAATTGGTGCGTTTTTCTATTAGGAACGGGTTTCTTATACCTTATATACCTTATTTTGGTGCTGCTAGCCATGGATTGTTTGTGAAGGCGGCTCTTGAAGCATTTTATAGAAGTAGTGGTCTACCGTCCCATCCTAGTATCAAGGAATGCCATTCAAATTTGGATAGATATCAACGCCAAACTCATTTTCTATAATTTCCAGTCCCACACTGAAAACTTTAATTAATACTATTAACAGTTTCCCATTTTCAATCATTTGTAACTGCTCATGTAACACAAAAGAGAATTTATTGGTTGGCAAGTATTATTAAGTTATGTTTGCTTCTTGTATCTTGGCATGGACCATACATGCCCGGCCAGATACAACCTCATCGTCTGAGTAAACTCTGTATTGACTCAAGAAAAAACATTCAATGGCGCATGATATGTGCACTTGGGAATCCAAGCCTCTTGAATGAGACCATTAAAGCAAGCTATCTCAAGATCCACATCATATTGAACACCTTCAAGATCTTAATGTGACTCTTAGGATATTATTTAATAATAACACCAATTAGAGTTCCTCACCCTCGATTCAACACCAAATATGGTCCCAAAGTTGTTTGAATTGCTATGAAGAGGAAAATACCAATTTGAAATCTTGAGAGAATGGCCATAATTAAATTTAGCAATCAAATTTATTTACTATCAATGATATCTACGCACTGACCTTATCAACCTTCTCATAATTTTTTTGGAAAAGTATCGAAATGGTTGGTTGGGGAAAAAAATAACTGAAAACTTGGTATAAGAAAATGGGGCAACAGATTAGAAGACCATACTTTTCCGTTGAGGCGGGAAGTTGGGTAAAAAAAGTCCTGGATGATAAAGGCACTATTCTGCGACTGGAACAAAAAAAAAAAAAAATAGAAAAGGAAAAAGTAAGAAATAGAACAATACGAAAATTGCAGACAAATTTGAAGAAATAAACAAAATCCCTACCTATGCGCTTTAGAGTAGGTTTTAATTCATCAATTCAATCAGCAGAAGAATGATGAATTTGTTTTTTTTTAGTGGAAAGAAGATTTTGGTGGAATGACGGAGTTAAATTCGGGAGGGAACGCTTTTAATTGGGAATATCAGGAATGGAGAAGACGAACTAACGGTGTCTCTGTTTTCTTGTGATTCCGTTCCAGATGTCCCAGATGCAGTGCCTGTTCATAGGGATTTATTTTTGGAGTTCGAGTGTTGATGTGTAGCGAAATCGGAATAGACTCAAATCCGAATTCTCGGGGTCGGATGGCAATATTTCCGATCGATAGGTGGGATAAGAATAGGATATAGATTCGCCCTTTTTCACTTCCATTCTCTTGGGGTTGGGTTCCTATTAATTTTAAATGTCTCATGGGCGAGAGTTTCAGAATGTTGTTTCTTTTAATTGGGGTATATCTGTCAAACGGTGTCTTTTCTGCGAATATTATTTTTTAGAGTGTGAATAAGGAGAGTTGGGATTATGATGAAAAAGAGTTTAGAGAATTTGTGTGCTGTTTTTTTTTTTTTTCCGTTTTTTTTCGTTGTGATTTATAGAGTGATGAAAATGTGGGTATGTTTGGGTTTTTTTTTCATTGTAAGTTAAGTGATGGTAAGGAGAAATGTATATATGATTTTATCCTTTTCATGAAGAGCAAAAATAAAGTGGCTGTCCAACTTTCCGGTACTCTTTGGATTAAAAACTTTGGTGTAAAACCGGAATACGGAAACTAATTGGAAAATCCCTTATCCGTATTATATATAAGATACCATAATATATATATATATATATATATATATTTATTTATTTATATTTATTTATTTATTTTTGGGACCTTAGACAATTTAGTGAAAGTCAGTTTACCGCTGATAGGGGCGGCTTGGACCCATGTGTCTGCTGTTCAGTATCTTCATTATTAGTAAGAACGAATTTGTGAGTTGTGACTGAAACATCACCTTTATTTTTATTTGTCAGTTCAATTTTTGGGCAGCTAAATAAAATTTTCAGGCAGTTAAATAGTATTTTCGGGCAGCTACCCCACCAAGTAGCTGATGTATTGTGTACAGCAAACAGTTTCCTGTCCAGATATTTATTCTGATCTTCATTATGTATCTAAGATGATGTCATGGCTTACAAAATACTGGCTGCTGCTTATTTTGTTGTCTTTCCACTCTCTCTATACTTAAGCTAATATGTATATATACTGAGAAGTGGACGCAGAGGAAGTAGATTCATTTGGTACCTTGGAAGCAAAGCAGGCTGAGCTGATTTTTAAGTTCATTGCAAATGGAGACGGTTGAAGATATTGTGATTGTTGGTGCTGGGATAGCAGGACTCACCACAGCCTTGGGGCTTCATAGGTATATACTCTGCTAAATATATCCCCAAATGAATAAGGATACGCCGTTGATTAATTTTAAATAATTTGTTTTGTTCTAATTTTAGAGGGTTTAAGGATTAGCTAGTAGCATGACTTACAAAAATTTATCAAGTTAAATATAGGTTGGGATTAAGAAGCTTGGTTTTGGAGTCGTGGAGTGATTTGAGAGTGACTGGATTTGCGTTATCAAATTGGACAAATGCTTGGAAGGCTCTTGATGCACTTGGCATTGGGGATTCCCTTAGGCAAACTCATCAGGAACTTACAGGGTAAGTAAACTACCATGGATTTGAGTGGCTTATTATTACCAGTGAATTTTCCAGTTACAATAGATTGATTGGATGAATTAGAAAGTAGAAGACAATTACATGAAGGCATCATATCTATATCCTAAGTGATATATCGCTGTATGTTTTGTCCTCTGCAGTGCTGTTGCTGCATCTATTGTTTCGGGATTGCCTTTGTCGGAAATGTCATTTCAAGTCAAAGCAAAACAGTGAGTTTTTCCAGAACATATACATTTCTAAACGAATATTGTAAATTTGTTCTGTTCCTACACACATAATCCTATTTAGTTGATGTAATGTTGTGGAGTTTTCTTGAGAAATTGGCAGTCTAATACATCGACAGTTTTTTAGTGTTAGATAACGTTGTTCAGTCAAATGTTTTTTGATAGGCCTGTTCAGTCAATTTCATTATCATCTACGCCCTTTCTTCCCTCCCGGCTATTTATACATGAAGATCGTCGTATGTTTAGCAATATATTTAGCATGTATCTATTCCCCTAATTTAGTAGTATATTAGTATAGTACTAGACATGAAATTACAGAGATGTCACAGTTTGGAAGTATATGGATCCCAAACGACCTTAGCAAAATCTAAAATAACTGAATGCGGAGACTCCCAACGTCTTAACCAGTAAGGTCTAGCCTCATACACAACTTGATTTGAAGTCACAAGGTTACTAGCATGTTTGGGTGCCTGATCTGCCGCAAAATTGGCCCCTCTCCGCACACTAGAGATGATGCAAAGACTGTAGGTGTTGCTTGTACAATTTCCATTTGGGGTCTGATGTCCCAAGGTAGTTGATCTGTACCAATTGCCGTGATAGCATCTACTGCTCAGTCGTTAGCACTGTGCAAAGATGACAGAAAGGTTTTCGAAAACTTAAAATCTAGTACAAGAGTCTTGTCATTCAATTGAGTTCAAGTAAATACTGATGACTATACCTGCACACAATTTTTAAACTTGATCATACAGTGGATATCACGAAGTTCGTTGTGTGAGAAGGATGGTGTTGCTTGAAACCCTTGCAAAGGACCTACCTCCTGGTACTATCAGGTTCTGTTCCAAGGTTGTATCAATTGAAGAAGCAGGGTACTTTAAATGGGTGCACCTGGCTGATGGATCCATCCTCAAGACTAAGGTATATATAGAAATTTCAAAAATACAGAGATTACTGGATATATGCAGTAACTCAGTAAGGTATATATGTCGTAAATGTAAGTACGTAGGACATGTATATACGAGGATACAAGATTTTATTGTGGTACAACTCTTAAGGGGTTGCTTATTTGCTAGCAATTGTGTGATTGCAAAGAAGTTGCAAATAATATCTAAAACTGAGCTTTGTAAGTAAAACAATTTAAGTTATAGATGACCTCTGTTAGTACTTACTTTAAGAGTTCATATCAAGTTGATGTGTCAAAGCCTTGAACTAACTAAATCCGACATAATTTCAGGTGTTAATCGGGTGTGATGGAGTAAATTCCGTGGTTGCAAAAGGGTTGGGTATTCAGAGGCCAACTTTTACTGGGAGGTGTGCAGCACGGGGCATTGCAGAGTTTCCCGATGGCCACAACTTTGAACCCAAATTCATGCAATTTTCAGGAAATGGCTTCCGATCAGGTTTCATTCCTTGCGATCAAAACAATGTGTACTGGTTCTTCACATACTCTTCGTCCAACAAAAGTAAGTTTGATTCCAAGTCCCAATTTGAAATCCTTTATAGGATCTCACTAGGTTTATTCACCGACCTTTCGACATGGGGAATATTGTCCCATACTTGCACTCTAACACTTAGGAGTGAAATATGTATTCCCTCCCCGCCGCACTTGGTATTGATCTGAGTCACCTCGTCAAAGAGTGATCCAGCTGATTCACAACAGATTGATATCAGGGATATGCAATTAGACGGACTTCGGAAAATGTTTTGCTCAACAACAATTAGGACTGAATACATAGAACAACATTCATGCATGCGGTTTCTATTTTTAATTATTCTTCTAATGAATGCATAACATTTGACATGGAAATATGGAATTGTGTGTGTAGACAAAGACATGGGAGAGGAAGATGACCCAGCTAAGATGAAGCAATTTGTACTAAGGAATCTTGGTAACGTGCCCAAAGACTGGGTGGATGTCGTGGAAAAAACTGAACTGAAAAGCATCACCTCCTCTCCTTTAATGCTCAGGTGGCCATGGAAGCTATTATGGCCTGGAGCAATCTACAAAGAAAATGTTTGTATTGCTGGGGATGCTCTCCATCCTATGACCCCTGATATCGGGCAAGGGGGTGTCTTGCTAGAAGATGGTGTTGTTCTAGCTAGATGTCTAGGAGAAGTCTTTTTAAGAAAACAAAGCGGAGAAATAACCACTGAAGAAGAAGAATATAGCAGTATCAAGAAAGGTTTAGAAAAGTTTGCTAAAGAGAGGAAATGGAGAAGTTTTGAACTTATTACTACATCTTATATGGTAGGTATGATGCAACAAAGTAGCTGGAAGGTGATTAACTTCGTCAGAGATAATGTTTTGTCATCGTACCTGGTTGGGCTATTATTGCAGAAGGCAGATTTTGATTGTGGGAAGCTCAAATTTTCTTGAAACAACGCTTAAGGGAGACAAACAGAGAGATGTACTCAGATTTTTAGTTTGCTGTCTCAATGATTACAAGGTAGATGTACTCGAAAGTCTACTAAAATATAAAGATAAAAACCTTGATGAATACATCACTGAGATTTCTGATGATGCGACGCTTGTTGTGAATGTGAGATTTTTTTCTATAGCTTTGAGAAGGCACAAAAACATCTAAGGAATGATCATCCAGTCTTAAAGGATAAATTTTTGTTTGGTATCAGACGTTAGGTGTTTTATGTTGTTATCTATGTGTGTGTACAATGTACCCGAGTGAGTTTGTTCATGAGTTTTTCATAATTGTAAGGTTTATAGGCGTATAGCCTAGTACTGTTATTGTAGAGATGATTCTCTCTCTAATGATCATACTCTCATGGAGGTAGAGAAGTATGTAACTTTTCGAAGTCTAATCAACAAATATGGTCCGCCTCAACCATATAATCTTTTAAAAAAAAAGTCTACTAAGGGCAACTCCAATGGAGAGTGTAAATTGTATAGAGTGTAAAGTTTACACTCTAAATATAAAAAAACTCTTTCCAATGGGGGTGATATACCGTAAATAATAGAGTATTAATTGATAGAGGAGGTGGGGAATTCCCTATCTTGCTATCAGTTGATAAATAGCTCGGGCGACACTTTAACCAACGTCCGAACAAAAAAAAATTCGGACGTCACTTTAAGTAATGTCAATTTCTAATTCTAAAGTAAAATTTTAACTTGGACTCTCAATTTAAATTAAAGAGAGATGTTACTTTAAGTGACGTCTGAGTTTAAAATTCAATTTTTTTGACACTTCTCCATTGGAGAGTATAGAGTGTGGATATTTATAGGCTATCTAATAGTATGCAATTAGAATTATAAAATCCTAATGGCACCTACGTGGAGCCTAGGTGGAGGTGTAATTTTAACCCCCCCTCCCATTGGAGATGCCCTAAAATGCATTTAATTAGAATAAGTAGATCAAGTTGTACTTAAAGTTCCGAAGGCAAAGTTAGTGCCTTACTTGTTGCATGTACTACTAATTTTTTCCTTCTAGAATCTGCATACAAGGATACAACTCTAATTGTATATCCAAGGTTTTCTTTCAAGACTTGCGAATTTTCATAATTTCATCACTAAGAAGAAAAAACACAAGCGAGTAGGTGGTAGTCAAAAAAGAAGGCCAAGATATTTTCATCACTCAAAGTTTTCATTGAGAAAGCTTTATATATTCAAAAGAAGTGCTGTCTTGGGTGGATATGTATAGATAACTACAACAAAGATCCAAGAGGGAGAGTGTGGCTCTGCTGAGATCCTTCAGTTGTATCTATCACTAAGATTAGTAAAAGTGACCAGTTTATATATTCCCAACTAACTATATTGTCTTCGGCTTTGACATATATGCTCACCACTGTTTATGCTAGAAATGATGGTAGTGCTAGGCTTGAGCTATGGAGGGACTTGACTAGTTTACAAGTTAGTCATATTCCTTGGTGTGTTTTTGGTGACTTTAATAATGTCACAAATGCTCATGAAAGAGTTGGTGGGCATCTTGTTCATCCAAGCTAGGGAAACAATTCCGTTTGTTCACTGTTTACAATTTACGTATATATACTGGTCTTGTAGATCTCAAGTTTACTGGTTTTTTTTACACCTGGTCTAACAACTCTGATGGCAGGAACAAAATCATGTCTAAAATAGATAGGTGTGTTGTTAATGATAAATGGCTTGCAGAATTTGGTTCTTCAGAAGCTGAATTTCTACCATATGGGATCTTAGACCACAACCCAGTTCTTATATCTTGGGCTGATTATAAAAGGAAAGCAAGTCCTTTTAGATTCTTCAATAACTGGGTGTTTCACATTGAGTTCAAAGACATTCTGGAGGATGCTTGGTTACAATATGTGGATTCTAACCCTATATATATTCTTATGCAAAAACTTAAGTCTCTTAAGCTCAAGCTGAAAGGATGGTCAAAGAAGCATTTCTCTAGTCTACACTCTCAACTGGAAGTTACCAGGACATGCCTTTATGATATGCAACAAAAACTTCAACTGCATCCTTTGGATATAACTCTTATTCTAAAAGAAAGGACGGAAATGAAGAAGTATGGTGATTTTTGGCCAAAGCAGAGTTCATGGAATTAAAGCAGAAAAATTCTAATGATTGGTTTGTGGATGGTGATCAGGGTACAACATATTTCTTCAATTGTATAAAGGAAAAGAAGAATAAACATGCTACATGGTCTTTGGTCTCAAATGAAGGAGTCAGATTGGATACACAACAGTTAGTGACAAATGAAGTGGTTGGCTATTACAAAAATCTTATTGGCACTTCTTCAGCTATCACAGTGGGGCATGAGTTTTTCAGTGATTTAAACATCTCTACTTCTCTATCATCTGGTGTTGCTGATTCTCTTGCAGTGGATGTTACTCCTCTCTTTTCCATGGATGATGACAAATCACCAGGTCCAGATGGCTTTAATGCCTTTTTCTTTAAGACTTGCTGGAAACAGTAGGTGAGACATTTACTAATGCCATTTTTAATGTCTTTTCTTCTGGTCACTTTTCTAGAGGAGTAAATGCTACTACCTTGTGTCTTATTCCGAAAACTAGTAATCCAACTAGAGTGGGGAATATAGACCTATCACCTGTTGTACTATTATCTACAGATGCATCACTAAGATAATTACTAATAGGCTTAAGAGTGTCATTAAAGAATTAGTTGCACCCAACCAAACTGCTTTTATACCTAGGCGCAATATTCAAGACAACCTTCTCTTATCTCATGAAGTGCTAAGAAGCTATGGTAGAGCTCACATCTCTCCAAGATGCTCTATTAAGGTAGACATAAAGAAGGCGTATCATACAGTGAGTTGGGAGGCTATTTTTCATATGTTAAAGAGATTTAATATCCCTCAAAGGATGATTGACTGGATTTCGATTTGCATAACTACTCCACATTATTCCATCTTGTTGAATGGTTCTTTGGAAGGGTTCTTTCAAGGGAATAGGGGGATCATACAAGGTGATTCTCTCTCCCCTTATCTCTTTGTAATGGTTATGGAGGTTCTAGGCAGACTTTTACATGATGGTATCAATTCTAAGACTATCAAACCTCATCCCAAATGCAAGAAGATTCAACTCACAAACTTGTGTTTTGCTGATGATATGTTGATATTCTCAAAGGGTGATTTTGAGTCTATTAACTCTATAAACCAGAAATTGCAAATTTTTACTGCTGCAACAGGTCTCATGATCAATACAACAAAGACTACTATCATGGTAGGAGGCATGAGTGATGATGATGCAAAAGCTATGGCAAGTACTATGCAAATTCAGTTGGTGTCTCCTCCAGTTACTTACTTGGGAGTTCCTTTAGTAGCATCCAGATTGGGCATTAAGGACTGCCTTCCTTTAGTGGAGAAGGTTACTGAAAGAATCACCAGCTGGAAGGCGAGATTCCTCTCTCATGCAGGTCGACTTCATCTGATTATTTCAGTTCTCTCTTCGTTCCATGTGTACTGGTCTAGATCTTTCATGCTTCCTAAAGCTATACTAGATCACATTGTCAGTATTTGTTCTAACTTTTTGTGGAGTGGGCCTGAACTCTCCAACAAGATGCATCAAGCAAGCTGGAGCACTATGTGCTTAACTAGGGAGCAAGGTGGGCTGAATATTATGGATATACACAAGTGGAGTAAGGCTGCGTATTGTGGTTTAGTCTTTAAAGTGGCCACTAAGGATGATGGTCTATGGGTCAGATGGGTGTATGCCCAACATATAAAAAATAAACACTAGCTTCTAGTCTATGGATATCCCTCGAGATTGTTCATGGGTTTGGAGAAATGTTTTAAAGACAAGAGTACTTGCAGGAAGGTTCATCAAAAAAAGACTGGCAAATGGGAAGAAAACTAAGGTCTGGCACGATCTATGGTGTAGTGACATCCCTCTGTATCATAATCAGCAAGCTAAGTTTGATTGGGCTACTATCATTGGGTTGGAAGCTACAATAGATGCTCTTATTACTGATGGTGAGTGGAACCACCTTGTGCATTTACTGCATGATGATGATTTGAAACATCGGATTCTTAACATTGAGATCCATGGCAATTTAGAAGAGGACACCATCACAGCTTGGAAATTTCACCACAAGTTCGGCATACCAAGCTCTGAGAAGAGAGGCACCACATGTCAGATGGGCTAGTCTTGTATAGGGAAAACTGGTACATCCTTGACACTCGTTTTGTACATGGCAGCTATTCTCTAATAGCTTACAAACACAAGATAGGCTGATAAAGAAGAAGGCCCTGGAGCACTCTCAATGTTGTTTTTGCAACAACAACAATGAGCAATAACAACAATGAGAATTCGAAGCATTTGTTTTTCAAATGCCCTTTTTCTAAAGAGGTATTAGAGGGTATAAAAAATTTCTTGGGTATAAACACAGATACTAGGAATGCTAATTATGAATGGTCAAGTATCTTCAGAATTTGTTTGGGTAACAAGACAAAAGCTGAGGTTATAAGGGCTTTTATATGTGCTTCAGTCAGTTTCATATGGCATGAAAGAAACAATAGAAGATTTCAAAACACTCGGCAATCGACAATCAGCTCAAGTTCTAGTTCAAAGGATCATTGCTGATACAAGGTTTTACATTCAAGCTAATATGGAACAGGTACCGGGCTCGATCGAGAACAGAGTTTTGCTTAATAGATTGAGGTTGATAGGGTTATATACTAAAAGCATTACTTTTGTAATAACTCTAATTCTTTATATTTTGAATGAGAATCATATGAGCAAATGTTATGCATATTATATATGTTATTAGTTATATGCATGTGTCTGATACTTTATGTTGTAGATGATATGGTGTGTGGTGACACACAGAAGATCATATCATCAGTACCTTATAAAGTATAAGTAAACGTTCACAACCTAAATGGATTTAGACAAACCATTGGTACGGTTGTAGTATAATATGGTATTAGTCTATCTTGATTATAGGATTACACTAGTACACTTTGTGTGTATTGAACATGACTAAGTGAGGTTGCTTCTCTTTATACTGACTATATAAGAGAAAAAACGCCTCTGTTATTATGGATGCTTGTCCTCTTAATCCGGATATAATAATGGGCACTTACGTGCATTGTACATTGTTTTAAATAATCAATGAGTGAGATTCATTTGTGAATCAACAAACTCGATGGATTGGGTAATGACATTGTATGTAAGGTGTGCTGTTGATTATAGAAGGAATCCGTGACCCGCTGGAAGTCGGGTTAATGATGTCCCCTTGAGGAGCTCATAAGGATTGTCATGTAAACCCTACAGGTGGATTTAATCTGACATGACAATGAGGTTGAGTGGTACTACTCAAGGACATAAGAAGTTGATTAATGTAATTGTCAATAACTTGACTTAATTAACGGGCATTCGATATCTTAAACACGGGGAGATCAACGAGCATATAATATGGAGCCCATAAACGCTGACACGTAATTTGGGATTAGGGTGGTAGTGCAACAATGGCCTTTAGTGGAATAAGTCATTTGTTGATGGACTTGGGCCGTGTGTTCTGGGTGAACATGGGAAGCCCAAGCCCGTTAGGAGGCCCAACCCTAATTTCTCCTCATGGTCCCTGTTGTAGCCTATAAAAAGAAACCTCTTTCTCTGGCTGTTTTTTACAGTTAGCTCTCAAGGTTTTACTCAAGCAAAAATAGATCCAAAATTCTATTCTAAGGTTGTGAGAGAGAGAGAGAGAGGCCAAGAGAGAAAGAAGAGGTTGGAAGATTGTTGCCCACACAACGTCCACTCTGTGCATAGGAATACAACAGAATATCAAGAGGTTGTTGATTTCATAAAACTTGGATTCTCAGAGATATCAAGAAGCTGATCTAAAAGGTAAATTTCTAACCAAACCGTGACACCCCTTATTCCGCTGCGCTTGGGTGTTTCGCGGTTCGTAGTAAATTATTCGGCGAAACCATAACGGTTCCTACAGAGGTTACATGCTAACTTCAAGGATATGTCCCCAATTCAATGCATCTGACACAAGACAATAGATGGGAAAATGAAACTCAATACGGATAGATCTATAGGAAAGGGTCAAGCTGGTATTGGTGAAGTTGTTATGGCTTTTACTGGGTTTAACTCGAATATTCCAGTTATATACCAAGAGTTACTGACCATTAAAGAAGGGATGAATGCTTGCATCTTGTTGCAGTACTCAAGAGTAGATGTGGAGTCAGATTCAATGAGAGCAATACAAGCTATAAAAGGATCGGAACAACCACCTTGGTAATGCTTGAACATTCTTATAGCAATTTTGAGTCTTATTCCATTGTTTTAGGTGATAGAGTTTAAGCACATATACAGAGAATCAAATATGGTTGCAGACCACTTGGCTTCTCTGTATAGTACTGGTATGGATACATGTCCTTGTGTAATGTTATTTTCTACCCCTCTTACTGAAACTCTTTCTAAACTTGTAAAGGAAGATAGGGAAGGGAAAGTGTACTATAGATCTTTATATTAATGGAAGCAGGGGAGGCTATAATCCCAACTACTTAACTTTCAAAAAACATCGCTCAAAGTGTACGGAAGCATACAATTGACTTAGCAACGAATACTTCGTCAAAACTGCAAATCTAATCCTGGCTTTGTGACATTTTCAGAATCAGAAGTTCACAACTCTTAACAGTCCTATAAGTAGAACACCATGTGATATATGCTTGGAGAACACTACTTAGAGTTTTGAACTCTCTAAATTAATGTAAAAGCAATCAAGGTTCCTTACTCACGATCTTCGTTTCGTAGAGTTTGAACAAGGATTCGAACTAACCTAAAGCTTAGAACAACTAAAAATTAGATGTTACAATAAAGGGAAATTAAGGAGTAAGGATATAATATAAATGTTAGATTTTTCCTTCCTACACAAACATTAATAAAAACATTAACAATGAAAACATGCTCTTAATACCGAAATAGAAATTTGAAAGAGAAGTTGGAGAGTTAATCCTCCTCATGTGAAACTATCATTAGTGTTGATTTGAAAAAGATTTTGATTCTTCCTAGACTCATAGACAAGTCCCTAACGGAAAAATAGATTTGATCCCTAGCATGCATGGCTCACTAAAAAGAGCTCATACATGCTAGCAAGTGAAAACCAAATAATGACTTATCTCTAAGCTCATTGCTTGATTCCTAACTAAACTCTACACCAACTACCATTTTGGGGTAGGATGTAGAGTTAGTTGTTCTTCCTAAACCTACCAAACCAACAACAATTGGTTTACCCTCACATGAGTTAGATTAACTCCCCAAAAAGGAAGTTAGCTCATGATCCTTGGGACAAGGATTTATGAACTAAGAAAAAACACAAAAGAGAGAGAGAGAGAGAGAGAGAGAGAGAGAGAGAGAGAGAGAGAGAGAGAAGCAATATCCACAACCAAACTCACTTCTAATTTTATTTCTAGAAGAACAAGTGTTCCTCCATTAAAACTATTACAAACTTTTTTTTTCATAAAAACTAAAACTAACTTCTCATTTTCACTAAGGAACTAAAATAATGTCATGTGAGGAAAATAAGTCAAGGGAGTAATTGGAGTGTCCCCACATTTGTCTAATTTCTTCTCCATTTGAGAGAAATCTCATTTCCTCCCACGTGAATTATCAAACCACATTGATTCATTTTTATCTACCACATTAAAACAAAGTGACACCTTGCCTTTTTTTCACTATTAACACCTAATCTAATTTATTACATGCAAGGTGCCAACTTTGCACCAATAATTTGTTATTTTTGTCTTGACATGCTCCATGATTGATGAATCATCCAATGTTGTGGCCCTGCATAGTGGGTCCATGTGCAGTCCAGTGGCGGTCCGGTATTTTGGGCAGTGTTACAATTTCCCGCCTATGTGTAGAGTTCATCATACGATTATGCGAGCATCTCTCGTGTCGCATTCGGAGTCCCGGTTCGAGGTAGGAGCTTTGGAAGTTTGATGCTTATGTGTGGATTTGGGAGAATTCATTATATCGCCGTTCCTCGTGCTTTATTTTCGGTTTAACAAATATTTCCATGTTTCTTGCAAATACACGCAAAAGTATGAAAACATATTTATTTCATGATTATTAAACACATAATTAACCAAATTTATATGTCTCAATGGGGTTTCATAATACACTTTTGGGTGCTTATCACATTACCCCAAATAGCACTTTGCTTGTCCTCGAAGCAAAGAAGAGACACTAAAATAGATAAGTGGCCAAAATATGTGTAGTCTAAACTAATTCTCGTTTAGCGAGTCGCGGTTGCATTGACCATATGCAACAAGGCCTTAAACCACTAGGAATTCCCTAGTGGGCCGAGTTATAACCTCGTGAGAGTTTTCGAAAAAGATACTCACAAACTTCATTTATACTTCTGGCGACTTCGATGTGTGAAACTTCGTTTCCTAAATTAATCTCGGATATCTATACATCTCCTTAGCAGGGAATGAGGATTTATTTCTTTGAAACTCAAGTTAATATGTATTCAATAATTAAAACATCTACATATGATTATTCATGCAGTGAACTTTTCATTGAAATATACTAGCGAGTTTTTGGATCCCTTGGAAGCGTACCTAAATGGGTTCTCACAGGTATGTGTCGAAACACAAATTCACTCAAAATTTTTCCACTCAGGTTTTGTTAACTCTAGTGTGCAGTGGGCACACGTTTCCTTACATCTCAATGACAGTCAGAGGAGCCGATGTAGATCAATCACGTCTACTACTTATTATCACACCACCCTACTCCTAATTGAGCTAGAGGTCTTTATTAGGTATTGTGGGGCTTAGGTGATAGTGTACAAGAAAATGGAAATGGATAATCAAAATTTATGAGTATGAGAGAATAGGGTCTTCATATATTTACACTAGAGAAATCCTTGTTTCCTTTCCTTCTTCTAGCTGAGTTTTTCCAACCTTGTTCTTAAGCCTCTGGATACTGATGTTTTTTTTTTTTTTTTTTTTTTTTTATATATATATATATATATATATATATATATATATATATATATATATATATATATATATATATATATATATATGCTTAAGAACATGATTCTATTTTTCTTTCACGAAGCAAATAACCCGACTTATATTTAGGACAAGTCTTTCTCTTTATTCTTTCCACATTTCATCCTATTTCTCATACTCATCACTTAGGTAGGTTCTTTCATTTGGTTTAATAAATGGGTAAGGAATTTTTGGTGAAAGTGAAAGGTTTGATGAAACGGTTCGATTAGAGTGACTAAGCGGTAATATTTGTAATAGGTATGAATTTTTAGCTATGTCGATCCAAAGAAGGCCTAAATTCTCGCCTAGGGTTGGTGGTGATCAAGTAAGTAGATCGTAATTTCCTCTAATCGGAAAAACTACTCCTCTGTGTCATCACACACAAATCACTCATATCAAGGCTTTTGGTTAGATTCTCCACGGGATTTATAGTTTAAGTAACTAACCGTTGGTTCGAAAACTTCTTGCTATGTACCATCAATGATACTTTCGATACATGAATATTCATGAAAAGATGTATAAACTATTGCATATGTATTATCTAAAGTTTCTTAAAAACAAATCCTAATTAGGATACTAATGTGAGATTTCTAGACAATTTTCATCATTGAAAAGGAAACAAGACTTTGTCACTAAGTACAATTATTAATATAAAAATAAAAACTATATATAGGCTACAAGATGCCTAATTTTTTCTCTGAGTTTTAAAAGCACCCCCAAAACGAATGATGCTTAGTCCTCGAAGGATCAATAATTAAAGAGAGAAAGTACACGAGAACCGTGAGCAAAATTAGGGCTAGATTCTTTGGAACAGAGAGGTTGGAGATCATAATATATTATTCGGAAAAGAACAAGAAAATGTTCAATAGCACACTAAACATAGCACGAAATAATGAACCATAGCATCTGAAACATGAAAAACCATAGCACACCAACGAAGGTTTAGCTAGATATATGTACAATGGCAAACTCAAGTTTACCATCCAAATAGGGGCGATGAAGGTCAAGGCGTCCTCTTTAAGGAAATGCATTTCCTTAGCATCGCCGCCAATAGATAATAGTCCGCCAAATTTCTGCCATTCTTTGTCTCGAATTCCCTCAAATTGGTCTTCATCTTTTTAGTCCTTTGGGTAACATTGAACATGCTTCGTGTCGGCGGGACACTTCCATTGTGAAACCTCAATGAGCGAATGATTACGTTTCTTTGGGCACATGAAATCTACCTTGACTCGATCATGAAAAAAGTGGCTGCAAATTGTGGGAAATGTGTCTTCATGATCCGCAAGCCGTGGTAAAAGTATATCGATCCCGAAAAGTCGCGAGCTCGTTTCAATTTGGGATATAACACAACCTAAAATGTTAAATAATGCATGACCACGAGCTAGTGCAATCATAATACAACGCTGGCGACCTCATTGGCGATAGAAAAATGCCAATCTCCCATAATGTTTAGGAGTACAAATAACATGGCGGTCCCCATGTTCATGGTCATGCTTGCTAATGGAATGGTGATGTTAGCCATGGCACATGGCCATCTCCTTCTCGTTTGATCTCAAGACCATCACCATAAGAGTCGCCGAAACACTTTGCCACTTTGAAAGGAGCGGTAAAATTATGATAGATGTCTTGCCAAGATCTGGCCGGGTTAAGTGGTATGGAAGGTCCAAAGATAGAGCAAGTTGTTGTTCGAGAAAAGATATGAGGTGTGTCACCAACTTCGGATTGTGAACCCGTCTAAAAGTAGAAACCATGCTCATGGTTGAATCTTTGGTGTGTCATCCATATTAGCATAAAAGTATGCAGCCAAACTTGGAGAATAAGTTTGGTCAGGTTGAAGAATTAGGGAAGACCACCCAATGTTTGTGATGTAATCATGGAAGAGATGGCCATAGGCATTGGAATCCATCATAGACTGAAAGGATTGCTCAAGAATGAGTTTGGGAGGTACCATGGATGATGAAGATGCAATATTTGATGAAGATGCCATGGTGGATGAAGTAAAGAAATGGGTAACGATCTGAGGCAAACCGATGGAAAAATGAGTATGTAAGAAAATAGACCCTCCTGTAGCACATGTTAAAATTATATTAGTCACAATGGAAATGATGACAATCCTATTAAGCATTGCATACAAAAGAAGACAAAAATATAAGACAAAATACATAGTAAGACGAAAAAACGTAATAACATAGATGATTATATACTTATTGACTTAGTAATATCATGGATTCTTATATTGCTCTTGGAGATGCATATTTTGCACCAAACTGTTTAGGTCTTCTATTTGTTGGCTGAGCTGGATCTGAATGTCCCCTTGGCTGGCAGAGAGTACAGTTTGATTTTCCATTAGGAGAGCGTGATTTTGCAAGAATTGAAAATGATTTTCCAAGATCTCCTCCTGTTCAACATCATGTGTTGCTTGACGATCTTGGAAATCCTGAAGAGTTGTGATGATGATATTCTGACAAGCGTGTAGTTCCCTCAAACCCTGATGAAGAAGTTTAATGCCTTCCATGGGATTAATAATATTCAGCATGGCATTTTCATCAAATAAATGGTTAGAATTTGAGCTTGGGGTGTTACGCTCATCTATCGAGTATCGTGGGGTCCAAAACCAACGAGTAGTCTGTTTGAAGTACCTTTATATATGCTCTTTGAAGGGGTGTCTCGGAGAAATTATTGGATAACCCCAACGCATCATAATCTGTGTAACCAAAGTGGGTAGAGCTCTTGCGACCTTCTTGTTTTCTTGGTGATTACGTTCGAGGTGTTGGATCGGACAAAAGTCATCTCTTTGAGTTTGCAAAATCCAAAGTAGGTGAAGTTGAGGCTTTGTGACTTCAGTTTGGTGTGATGTACCTACCACATTATGTCCCAACCCGTTGGAGCACAACACGTTGATTCTGTTTCAAAGAGCGTTGAAGAACCATGTGATGTGTATTTTTCGACGTCGCCATGAGATCTGGTAGCTCATGATAAAAGTTTTTGCAGAATCGAATGATGACTCTTGAACAAAGGGACTCTTGGGTTTTATTGGGATTTGAAGTATGTCGGAGATCATTTCCTTATTCAATTCAATCGTTGTCCATAGCCATTGAAGTAGAATTTTCCATCTTCATATCCGCTAAATTGGTAGAACATCAAAACCAATTCTCGGAATAACTAGGCTGCTGAATGATATAGAAGAGGCGTCCATCCGCCGACGTATGATTTGATTGTCAAAATAAGGAGAAAACCGGCCTTCTTCGAAAGTTTTAGGTAGTCTTTCTCTGCCGTTATTTTTTTTTTTGGTTGAGCCATTCTTGAAGGAAGGATAATGAAAATTGTATGAATAAGAATGGCTTAAAAAGAAGAGATTTATAGGCAATCTATGAGGCTATACCAATCTGGAGTCCAAGTGTATTTAATGACCCATGTGATTATGTACAACATCATAGGGGATCCACAATAAAGTCTTTGTCATGTCGGGATATCCAAATACAATTAATGAGATGGTTTAATGTTTAGAAAATACGGAGGAAAGTTTCCGCAGGGGTAGTTAAACTTACGTAATTTCAGAAATGATGATCATAACTTCGGTAATAGAATATGGATAGAATAATCGAAATGCATGTGTGACAAGTGTTATGTGTACCTTGTAGCGTCTTGATTTTCTCTGAACACTATGTGTATCCATTAATTATTTTGGTGAGTTTTGGATGGCCTTTCTTTGTTATGGTTTGTTTATTTATTTACTTTTATTATTATTATTATTATTATTATTATTATTATTATTATTATTATTATTATTATTATTATTATTATTATTATTATTTTTTAGAGAGGAAAAGACAACTAATATACACAAATATTTATCTGGAACTTCTCCAATTAATCGTAACCCGCACAAATGTGGGAGAATTATTTAACACACCATACTAATATACAAAATGAAAATGAAAAAAAAAAAAACGGTTACATAGATCTAGATGTTACGGATCATGTTGTGCATAGTGACAAGAGAATAATGATAAACACTTTTATCCGCGATTAATGTGATAGCCCATTCAGCGTTGCTCCTTTTCCCATCGCTCTAGTTTATTCATTATGTTCAAGAAATTGAAAATTTGTGAAGAAGAATATGTGAAGAAGAGTGAGAGAAGGGAATGAGTGAAAGTGGAAAGGAGAGTTGTATTTATAACTTGATTTCGACCGTTGGGCATCGACCGATTGGATCGATCTGTTTGGATCGATCCGTTGGGTTCGACCGTTGGGCTTTGAGAGTAGGCCCAATGAATTAATGAGCAAACTCATATTTTTGAAGTACTATATTAGCATAAATAATTTCTCATTCAAACCGTGCGGAGATACAAAATTATGAGAAATCAACCCGATATATAATAATTTAGCTAAAAATAAAAATGCAATGCATAAAGGGAAATAAATGACATAGTCATTTCTAAACCAAAGGAAATAAACGACTCTTGTGAATCCTCGGGTTAGCGAAGATGAACCGGGTTTCTCGTCTTGACCCACGACGAACTTCAGTGGTGGTGGTGCGGAATGTGGCCTATAGATCGAAACAACCGATCTTGGAATTCTTGCTGATTTGCCATCATCATTCTCTGGAATTGGCCTTGGCGATTTCTCATTTCTTCTTTGGAATTCATTCAGGAAGTAATCACCTCTTCCTAGCGAAGAAACATCCTGTGCATACTAGAATTCATATTCCTCAAGGCATCCATAGGAGTATTGATTCGGCGCATGATATCTTCATTAAAACAGTCTGGTGGTGAAGGAGGAGGAGGAGGAGGTATGCGTTATCATGCTCAATGTCATCTCTAGCTACTGGGTCCCAATGGTCTAAAACACAAGTCTCAAAAATTCCAAAATTCTCGAAAGACCTTGTTTCAATGAAAGGAGTAGCAGACTGGAACCCTAAGTTAAGCATAAGCTGAGTAACAAGTACAACAAGAGGAGCTGACCTATTTGACGCGGTCGTAAGAATATGGCCCAGGAAATGGACCATACAGAAAGTGTGCTTCCTCTCCTGTAGGATCCACAGCAGGTGCAAGAAAGTCTTGTTCACGTCAGACGTCTTTGAAGTTCCAATGACGTTGTCGCCCGACCATTGAGTGGCGGCTAATTGGTTACGTCTGGCGAATCTTTGGTACACGCAGTTCGAGCGATGTTGTACTCCCCTCGAGAAGCGTGTCAAACATCAAATCCCTCGTGGTCGGATACTCGACAATAACGAGGTCGGGCTATCGAGTTAATCGGAATCTGCGGTATTCAAAAATCAACTCGGCGTGAGTTCACGTTCCATCCCATCCGCCGTAATCAAAAATTCGTCACCCCGGAAACCTCCATTGTTATAAAATTTCAACACCAATTCTTCGGAATATTGAGCTGGGATTCGATGCAAAAGATATTCCCACTCTCTACTAGCAATTTCCTCATCGAAAAATGGGTGAAACATCCCGAATTATAGAGATTTGTGAAATTTCTCTCAACTGTAATTCTTCTTCGTGCTGCCATAGCGCGGTGTAAATTAAGTTTTGATGGTGTAAATAGCAAGAGGAGGTGGAGGAGGTGGTGCTGGAGGAAGGGGGTTGAGTTTGGTGGAGTTTGGCCTGCGTGTGCGGGTCGAATTCACTGCTGGTATGCCGCGCGCGCGAGTGGATTGTGGGGGGACCAAGATCCGATTTTTGTGGAAGAAGAAGTGAGGGGGGTGGACGCGTGAGTGCCCCGCGCGTGGGCTTTGTACCCGGATCTTTGGTTTTTGGGTCGGGTCAAAATTTTGGCCCAAGTACAAATGAATTACAGAAATTCCTCTTATGTCCCGTAATGTTCGAAAATTTCAAAGCGTGGAAATTCGATTCGTTTCAACTCCGAATTTAACGGATGAGATATCGAAACGATCAGTATTAAAAATGCCATCCACTAGAATATGAAAAATCACATTCAAACATCAATTTATTTATTTATTTATTTATTTATCCTTTATATACAAATGTACAAGTCGAGAAGAACGTGTCAACAACACTGGAAATCCAAATAAAATAACACATCACAAACAGCTTAACTCAGGCAACTTTCATGTCGGCTTTGGGTGAACTCAATCCAGCCAGGCTGTGGCTTATCCTTTATGTTTTGGGGGCCTAGGGTTTAGGACGGTACCATCCTTGCCCAATGTGCAATGGTCTAATAATAATATTACCCTTAGTACATATGGTATAGCCTCAAACCGCCCCGAAACAGTCACATAGAAAACTGAACGGGGTTGGCCTGGTGGAATCCATTGTCCGTACGAACTAGGAAATGTCCGATGGTGCATATCACGACTCTCTTTGGGCACCATGCTGGGTGCTAATAAAACAAAACGAGTATATACATGTTGAGTCTTTTAACGTCAGATCCTCAAGACGAATGTGAGTCTTTTAACGTCAGATCCTCAAGACGAATGTGAGTCTTTTAACGTCAGATCCTCAAGACGAATCCCAACCTGTGGGAGCAACGGGACGACACGGACGAAGTTATCCTGTTGAGCTGGTGTCAGACAATAATATACCTTATACCGGCTCATCTCGGATAACAGATCAAGACACGGGCGAGAAAGGAGTTTGGCCAGTTCATACACCACCCCATCCTTTTAAACTTGTCGCTTTTCGAGCAAAAAGTACTACGACCATTACCAATTCGAGATGGGTGAGATTTGGACCAAATGATGAGTTGGAGTTAGCGAGGAAGAGAATAGAAAAAAAGGAGGAGAAAGAAGGAGTTGAAATTTTTGGTACCCATTATTTTCACGGAGGCACGTTTGCTTTCGATTATCGAAAGACATTTATACTTTCGGTTAAAGTAGAGTTTTTGTGGACTAAGGTTCCAAATATTGCAAACCCACACACTCTAGGGATTGTTAGAAAAGAAAATAGAAGAGGGCCTGACTACCTTAATGGCATACTTTTCTGTTTAAATACATGGAAAGAAGTACACCAGCGAATCTATTAGTGCATTAGTAGACCGGATCATTGAGAAAGAGTCTCTTCGACATCCGGAGCGCAACTCATGATAATGTTTAAAGGCGCGCCATTTACTTGAAATTCGCTACCATCATTTACGTTTTCCACGAGAGATAGCCCCATATAAGGAGTGGCAGAGACGGTGAAAGGACCGGACCATCGAGTTTTTAATTTTCACGAAAAAATGTGTAATCTTGAGTTGTACATCAAAACTTTTTGACCCGACTTTGAACTCTTTTCACAATATGTGCTTGTCATGCACTCTTTTTCATGTTGGCTTTATAGGATTTCGAGAGATCATAGGCATCACTCGAATTTCCTCAAGCTCATTTAACTCCGCAATTTTCTCTTTTAAGCTGCCACGTTAGTGTTATAATTGAGGCTTTTGATGGCCCATAGAGCCGCGGTGCTCAAGTTCAACCGGCAGATGACGTGGTTTTCCAAAAATGAGGCGATCTGGAGACATCCCTATATAGGTGTCTTAAAAGGCGTTCAGATGCCCACAAGGCATCGGATAATCGTAGAAGACCGATCTTTCCTAGATGGATTGACAATTTTTCCAAAATGGATTTTATTTCTCGATTAGAGACTTCTACTTGACCAATTTGGTTTGAGGATGATACGGAGTTGCCACTTTGTGCGTGACTCCATATTTCTTTACTAATGATTCAAAATTTTATTGCGTAAAATGTTTTCCCGTCACTAATTATTAGCTTTTGGAACACCAAATCGAGAAAAATATTTTCTTTTACAAACAAAACGACTGTTTTATGATCGTTAGCCGCGACATGCCAATGCCTCAATCCATTTTGACACATAGTCAACTGCTACAAGTATGTATAGGAAGCCATGAGAATTTGGAAATGGACCCATGAAGTCGATGCCCCATACATCTAAGATTTCCACAATTAGAATGGGATTTAAGGGCATCATATTGCGTTGAGTAATGCGACCTAACTTCTGGGCGGCGATTGCATGCTTTGCAATGCTCATGTGCATCTCTAAACAGTGTTGGCCAATAAAAACCACATTGTAGAACCTTGGCCGCAGTTTTCTTACCACTAAAATGACCACCATAAGATTGTTCATGGCAGAAGGATAACACATCGTTGTGTTCCCAGTCGGGAATGCAACGGCGGATTAGTTGGTGCGAACAATACTTGAAAAGGTAGGGATCATCCCGAAATAGAATTTCCGCAGTGGATAAAAACTTTTTCCGGTCATTACGAGACCAAGATAAAGGAAATTCCTCGGTAACTAAGTAATTTACTATGTCTGCGTACCAAGGGGACGAAAAAATAGAGTACAAGTGTTCATCTGGAAAGGAATCACAGATAGGTTCGGTATCAGTATCAACATCACTGGCAAGTCTTGATAAATGGTCTGCAACTACATTTTCGCTACCTTTTTAATCTCTAATTTCGAGTAAACTCTTGCAAAAGGAGAATCCATCGGATCAACCTTTGTTTTGCATCTTTTTTTCGCTAACGGATAACGGCGTGCGCGATGGTCGATGTAGACAATAGTTGGAGAACCCACTAGGTAAGGGCGAAACTTATCTAACGCGTATCTGGCGGCGAAACTCTTTCTCCGGTGGTGGTATAGTTACGTTGAGCTTCATTAAAGGTTTTACTCGCGATAGTAAATGACAACCGGCTTTATCTTCTCGGCGTTGCCCTAGTACAGACTCAATAGCAAGTCGCCAAGGTCACACATTAATTCAAAAGGTTTAGACCAATCGGTGGTTGAATTATGGGAGCGGTAGTTAAAGCGGTTTTAATACCTCAAAGGCTTGTTTGCAACCTAAACTGAAATCAAAAGTGGCATCTTTAAGCGGGATTGGTTAAAGGTCTAGCAACCTTTGAGAAATCTTGAATAAATCTCCTATAGAAACCTGCATGTCCTAAGAATCTTGCCAATGTCTCGAACTGTTTTTGGTATAGGAAGTGAAGCAATTTTTTCTATCTTAGCTTTGTCGACTTCGATTCCGTCCTTTGAAACGATATGTCCTAAAACTATTCCTTTAGTAAACATGAAATGACATTTTTCCCAATTAA
The DNA here is from genome assembly GCF_015680905.1 of Coptis chinensis. Classification (NCBI taxonomy): domain Eukaryota; kingdom Viridiplantae; phylum Streptophyta; class Magnoliopsida; order Ranunculales; family Ranunculaceae; genus Coptis; species Coptis chinensis. The sequence goes on along the minus strand of NC_141463.1, from coordinate 75,071,357 downwards.
GAACAAGGTTTTTCTCTTCACAACGTGTAAAGACCTTTTCAAGATTTGATAGACAGCTATCGAAAGAATCTCCATAAATTGAGAAGTCGTTCATGAATACTTCCATAAACCGTTCAACCATATCACTGAAAATATGAAAGAAATTATGGATGCCAGTCGCATCGCTGAATTACAATTGTAGTATGATAAAGAGGTATGAAAGAAATACGAAATAGTCATTTCTAAATGCCATATATAAAGTTATAAAAGATAGTACGTAAAGTGTTCTCATGAAGCATACAAGAACTAATAACTACGGATTAAAACAAATGATCTTCATTGCATGTTGCTATATGACGACTTTGATCCTCAGTCCTACAAACAAAGCGAATGGAATTTGGATATGATTTTAATCATGTAGAATAACAGTGGCAATGGTAATTTTTTTTTTTACCTTAAGTTAAGTTTAAATACCTTAATTATATTCTTTTATCTTGCACACCCTTTTAGATGGAGTTTTTATAGTTGAAGTCTGGGAAGTTTCATTTGATTCACCAGTTGAGAATTCTTTTGACAAATAAGTAGAAAGAGTATAAGTAAATGTTTTTTTTTTTGAAAAAGAAAAATGTCTAGAAGTAATTTTTTTTGGTGTGCTTGTACACATACTACAAAAGCTTTATTTTTGTAATTTCTCTTAGACCTGTTTTTATTTATTTATTTGAGGGTTGAGGAATATCGGTGGACTTTGCCAAACAAAGCTCCTGCTATACAAATGTTTAGAATTAGAATAAAGAAGTGAAGCAAGGAAATTGGAAGAGTATATATATATTTAGTCTTTGGCAGTAGAGTTAAGGTAAATGAACACCTTGTTTTTCATCAAATCTGATTCGTTGTCATTCAAGTTGTTAGGTGTATGGGCTTAGAAGGTACCATCAACAATTTGTGATGCATCTGTCACCTAACTGCACATCATGAAATTACGTAACGAAAAGAATATAATAGCAACCAATGATTAATAAGCATGTAATTGATAGCTAGCATAATAAATAGTGTAACTATCAGACATATGCATAACGAAAAATTTTGTATATCTTTTTTTACATGTTCAATCTGATCTGGTACTTGGTCAGACTCAAGTTTGCAATCCACCGGAAAAACCTTATTAGCTGTAAAGCCATTTCTGCCTTGCCTTTGGATGTTGTATTGGCTAATTTTGATCTCTAACACCACTGAAGAACCAATAATGTCATTTACTATGGCCTTAACAGTCTCGATACCATTTTCCTAATTCAATAAAAGAGAATTAGTAAGTGACAATTATGTATTTTGTAAAGATATATTGCATGACATAAAAAATGAATGTGAAAACTATGATGTCATAATGGCTATACCGATTTTATAAGCTTTTAATTTCCAGCTCGGAAGCTGGATGTTTTAGTAATTCTTCAGCTTCTTCGCCAAATATAGTTATGAGGGAACTTTGTGTGTCATCTCGAATGCAAGCTTTCAGTTGATACCTAAAATAAATGTCTATCAGATTACGTTCATAAAGTCGGGAGAAGTGTTAAATGAATATCATGGAAAAAAACATATCAATTCACACCTCACATCTGGAGATGGAATAATGTTATTGCAATTACCACACCAATAGTGATCACCACTATCTATCAATTTCTTCCGACAACCAGTGTTGGTGCAAGACATATAGAACGGTTGATAATCATGAACAATATCATAAATGATTGTTTTGCATCTGCAGATTTGTCCTTGCACGGAGCGTTAGTATATTGAGAAAATTTAAATTAAAGTTGGACATTAGACAAATGTAGAGTAAACTTACAACAGACTCTGCGTTCAACATTTGAACAACTTGTAAAAGAGTTTTTCTGTTTCTCAATGATCTGTTCTTCATATTACGTTCAACCGATGATGACCCTTGTAGCATTTCAATATTCCTCTTTTCAAAAGTGGAGCTAAAAAACATATAAAATATTTTGTTAAACTTAATTAAGCAATGTATAGTTAATGGAAGTGTATATTATGTTTGTTAATAAGTTATCGTTTTTTTTTTATCACGGATTTTGCAAATCTGATACTTCTAGAATGTCCAAGTTGACGTAGATCTGCGTTGTGCTTGCTGAATTAAAGAAGTATTCACCTGACAATGAACAAATTTAAGATCCAATAGGCAAGGGAAAGAAAAGTGATATATAGATTGAAAGATCAAATATAATCACTGTAATAGTTCCCAACAATTAACGAAGTGACAACCAACACCTGTACGCTGATCAGCTCCTAAATGTGCGTTTTATTACCCTTACATTACTACATTATATCCATTTTTACGTTTAATGAAAAAACAACTCATAGCTTTTATTGTCTTTTTCAGGTTACAGAGAAATTCAGATCACTTATCATAAAAGCTGCGTCTTAGCACCAAAAGGAGCATTAATCATGCTTATTATGAAGATTAGAAGCTGCATTGAAAAAGTACTGAAAAAGTCAAAGTCAAAAGTCAAAGCCCTCAACTCAGAAGACCAGAGATGGAGGTCCTTAGCACAAAATATGCCATTCTCTAAAACCTATCTTGGTCAAGAAGAAAAACATAAAGAAGCTGAGAAAAGCATAAAGTAAAAGCAAGTTGTGAGGTGTCATGAATTTATAGGAGAGGGGTAGTTTTGTAATGGTGTCATATATAAGCCAAAGAGATGTAAAGAATTAGGTATCCATTGCATTTAGGATCCAAACCAATTGGTTTGTAGGAGTAGTGGCACCTAGACTTAATCTAGTGTCATGTAGGATTTATTTTTCTAGTCTTTTTCATTCAAGTCATTTTATTTTATTGTTCTTTATGTCAATCTTGTTATTTTGCTTTGTTATTCAATAAATCAATCTTCATTTTGTTGTTTTTTGTTCCAATTTTTCATTTCAATCCTTTCTTTCAAGTTCATGTTATTTCAATCTTCAAAAACACTTAAACTTTCAATGTTCTTCATTCAACTAGAAACTAAACAAGTCCTATAAGAAACTACCTTCCTTTCTTCTAAAACTCCTAATCATTTAACTCCAAACAATCTATGGTGAACCTCACTTCTAATCTTTTGAAGACCACCACAACTACTACAGCTTCATATGCTCTTTGCATACTTAATCACATTATCAAACAATCGTAATATTACATTTTTCCAGAGATTTATTTTCAATTCAGTTCCACTACATAAATATATAATTTTGTGTTAATATATAGATTTGGTTATGAATTTTTAAAAATCTAAATGAGCATACATAAAATGCAAATCTAGCATTCTTCAAGAAAATCTCTTTCAGCATGAGTCCTTTTCGAAACATCAACTCCGAAGCACCATCAAGTGCGCCAAATGTATCTGCCACAAAATTTTGATGAAATAGGTATTCCTAATGCAATTTTTTTGAAGTAAATACTTGTAGTATATTATTGCAATTGATTACCTTTTAGATTTGTATTTGCTTTCGAAAGCAGCCTAACATTGTTAAACTCAACGAAATCAAATTTGTATATTGGAATTTCAGGGTGAGCTTCGGAAGATCCCTTGACAATAGTGTCCCATCTGATAAGTATAATAAATTCATGTTGAATGGGGCTATATGAATCTCTTCTAGTTTGCACACTGAAGTTTTCAATATGATATATGTGTCCTTCGTGAAGAACATTAAAGAATGTGTTCGAATGGTTTTTAGGAACAATTGCTTCAATCTGATCTCCCTGAAAAAAAATCAAAGCATTAAGGCAATTTCATAACATGGAAAACTTAATGTGTCGAAATGCAAATGACTCAAACGACTTACTTGTTCATCAATTAGGACAACATCAAATCTCTTCTGCTTATCTTGCGAGTCTTTACTGCCTACGGTCCATCTCCTCGAGACATGAACTTTAACTTGACACTTTTGAGTTTTGTCAGTTAATTCAGACAATTGAACATATTCTTCTATGCTCATATTTAATTGCACCTACATACAGTGAAATGAATTAGGAGAAAGGAAAAATAATGAATTAGTAGGAAAAAAAAACTTGTAATATAAAATAGAAAATATTTAGGAGGCAACCTTTTTTGAATGATATGGTTCCTTGTTCTTCGCAAGGATGCGGGCATAAGAAAATGGAAAAGCAGCAGAAGAAGAGAGGGATTTGAAAGTGCAAGACTCTTAGTATTTATAGTGATCATCATATCTCTTACAGAGATAGTTAGGACGGTTAATGTATAAAGTAACTGAATTTGTACTCTGAACGGTTTCTAGGATGTATCTCTCTTCAAATGTAGAAAACTAAAACCTAGATTATTGGCTTTAAGGGATGTAGTTAAGTAACCGATTATAAAATTTAGAAAGTTTATGACTATTTAGTACCACATACTTTCATTTTTTTTCTTAAATGGTACCTATACTTTGTTTCTCACCTATTAGTACCACGAACTCTTAATTTGTTTCAATTTAGTACCTCCGTCTGTTTTCCATCTCATTCCGTCCAATTTGTCTAACGGGGACCTCACGTGTTTAAGCACATGAGTTGGGTTTATCTAATTAGCGCCTAAATAACTCAATTAGCCCAATTAGTTACGACAAACATAAAAAAAAACTAGAGTACCCAAAAAAATCGAAAAACACAGAGAGTGGACTGCAAAATATCTCCATTGCAAAAGAAGGAAGGACGAAGCTAATCACGAGTTCTTTTTACTAAAAATAAAGGTAATTTAGATTAAGTTTATCACTTTGATTAAGTTTGAGTTTTATAATTAAGTTTTTGTTGAATATATGAAGGTAATTGTTGAATATCTTTTTTGATGAACTGGTTGAGTTTCTCCACTGAATCACTCACGAGTTTTGTTTTTTTCTCTTGGGGCGTCTTGATTTCTCATTTTTAATGATTTTCAGCTTTTAAAACATTCAAAAATGGTTGTTTGAGGTTAAAAGATGTGAAGATTGTGTGGAAGTTATTTGTGGTTGTACTTGTAAACATTATGGTGATGTTATAGGGAAGCGTAGTGTTTATGCTTATTAGATTCATGCATTGCTTGTTTTTGTTGGTTTTGATTATGTATTGGAGTTTATAAGCTTTTTGCATGATGTCTATTTTCTTATATTTTTTGTACTTGTAAGTGTATGTAGTTTTGTCTCAGTGCTGAAGATACCCTAATGCAAGATTCTATTGTTTAGTATGGTTGTTTGTACTACCTGTGCTTCTTGATGAATTTTTATGTGTTAATTCTCTTTTGTTATTTTTTTTTGGGTGGAGAATTGTTGATAAAACTAAGAAAGTTCATCCTTGGAGGCATGAGATATTAATTTCTAGGAACTTGATGAATACACAGAATTACAGCTTGTTTAGTATTCTTTTGGGATTTTTTTTCCTCTTTTTTGACAATTCTTAATTTGTAGGCATACATATGCTATTGGACTATGGCTAAATTGTTTCTGCATATGTAATAAGCCATATCTTCATGAGTTTCAAATTTTGATGTTAGTACATGTTTTGTTCATATGTTGAATGTTAGATTTGTGATGAAGTTGGACACTCAGCTACTGAGTGCCAATTTCTATACTCTTCATATAAAAAGAAGCTACATGTGATGGTATCCGATTGTTGGGCAATATCACAAATTGCTCGCAATCCAGTAAGGAAATACTTGAAGTGTCAGCATGCTACATGTCAAAGTTATTTTCAATGGTTGGATGAATCTGTTTATAAAAAACTTTCTGGGATTGGATCAAGCACGTCAACAAACGAATGCTTTAAGTGTGCTCAGGCAGGCCATTGGATGCCCAATTGCCCTTGGGTAGACTGTGAATGCAATAGAAATGACTGTATGGGCAGGAGGACTGTTAAGATTACGAAGTATGGATTGAATGTTGGAAAAAAAGTATTTGAAATGCAAAAGCTGTGGGGGATTTGAATGGCTTCATGATGCAATATTGCGGAGGCAAGAAAGAAGACAACCACTTTGGCTACAAAACCCATTGTTACCCTAAAAATGACCCTGTCAGAATTTTCTAAACTAAATATCAATGGATGAACATGTAATTTGGAATGCAAAACTCTGTCAACTTAATCTTTAACCTCCGTCAGAGTTTAGCTTTGTAATGGACATGTAATCTGTTAGAGTTTTGTTGTTTGTTAGGCATGTAATCTGACAGAAGTTTTTGTGATTTGTAAGGCATGTAGGACTAGTTTCTTAGTTAAAGGATTCTCCGTAAGGCATGTAATATGACAGTTCTGTGTTGAGTTTAGACTAGTTTCTTATTATACATTTTACTGTTGAGTTTTAGTTTGCAGAGTTTTAGCTTTTAGCTATTCAAACAAGAGTGAAGAGAATGTACTGGAATTGTGAGATGTAATTGAACAGACAATACTTGATGAATTGTGAGATGTAATTCTCTATTGAGTACTCTTCTCTGTTTACTTTCGTAATTCTCTATCATGATTTAGAAAGTTTGAAGTGCTTGTTAAGATACATATCACCAAAACTTGCAGAGACTTACAGGACACCAAAACTTGCAGAGATACCCTGTCAGAGTTTTAGCTTTTGACAGCCCAAAGTTCTCACCAAAACTTGTTATGATACATATCACCAAAAGCCCTTGTTCTCACCAAAACTTGCAGAGATACATATCACCGAAACTTCAAAAGACACATACTCTGTTAGAGTTTGTGCTTTTGACAGCCCAAATCACGACCCAAAACTGAACCCCATTTTTTCACAGAACTAACGCCCTACTCTTTCACATAAAAACTGAACCCCTTTTTTTCACAGAACTAATGCCCTCTGACATAAAAACTGAACTCACTTAGGCATGACCATCTGTGATCAAACACATCTATGAAACCCATATGTGAAACACATCTGTGAAACCCCGAACCCTGTCAGAGTTTTAGCTTATGAGTTCTGACAGCCCAAACACATCAGTCAGAGTTTTCACAGCCCTTGTTTCACAGCTATAACTAATAAAACTGAATGAAGCCCTTCTGAAGCCATTGTTTCACATAAAAATTGAAGCCCTTCTGACATAAAACTAATAAAAAAATGCATAGAATTTAGTTCCCTAAAAAACTGACAGGATCATACATTGACAGACAAATACACATTCCCTCAAAAACTAATTAATAAAAAAACCCCACACAAATACACAAAACTAACTATTAAAGCTCCAACATAATCCATACACAAAAAATAGTCGAGTTGCTTGCTTCAATTACTCGATCTATTGGAGTACTGAACACAAAAAACAAAAAAAACATAGAGTTGAAATGACTCGATCTACTAAAGTACTCAAAACATAGTCGAGTACTCAACTAAATACGCCATCTTTTGGCATTTCTTTTACCACTAGGTGTCTTTCCTCTTGTCTGAGTTATAGGTCCACCAGCCATTGACCTTGTCTAAGTTGCAAGTCCTCTAGCCATTGACCTTGTCTGAGTTGCAGGTCCATCAACCATCTTCTTAATTTGGAGTTATTTTCTTTGCAGTTGTGGTATTTCTGGTCTGTCTAGCCATTGACCTTGTCTGAGTTGCAGGTTGAGCCATTTCTGGTATGACAGAACTTGTTGATGATGCATTAGTTCGGGTATCAACTTCAGGCATTGGATCAACTGCTGCTGGCCTGGATGCATTGTTACTAGGACATGTTTACTTAACTAGTATTGGATCAACTGCTGCTGGCATGGATGCAATGTTACTAGGAGCTGATTGCTCAACATCTGTTGAAACAGCTGGATCAAGTGGAGCACTCCATCTACCTCTTTTTTGACCAGAAAGCTATGAACATAAATATAGAAGAAGTTAACTTAGCTATGAATATAAATGGACACAAAAGAACATACACAAACAATTACCTTGTGAATATGGCACAATTTGGACCAACTAAGTTTAAAACACCTATTGGTACAATTGGATTCTTGTACTTTCTCACCTGTTAAAATGAAGAAGTTAAATAGCTTACATGTTTTGGTTTTCTTAATAGACCTTCAAACAACATAAAATAAATTTTAAAAAGGAATACTTACATGTTCTGGGGGTATTTCTTTAACAACATTATCTTTGGCTTTGGCTTTCCTTTGGGGAATACTTACAGTCTCATGTGTGATCATTTATTTCCACATTCATGTAATTACCAATCATTTCTTCATTCATAGGAGTGTCATCATTCACTTGGTTTTCCTGTAATGAAAGTTAGTGAGTACTCAAAGTAATTAAGTAACTAAAATTTAATTCAATTAACTAAGAGACTTACAGGTGCATTTAGTATCTCTTTATATCCTTTCCTATTGTGGACAACCTTCTTACATCTTTCACAAGTCATTTTTCTACCTTTTCTACTAACATCTACTTTCTTACTTGGTGATTCATGGAAGTCCTTCCTCCGCAGCTTCTTTGGCCTGCCTGGCATTCTCCTATTCTGGGTGGCAAAAACTTTGCAACCTTGGTCTTTATCTAGATATTCTCACTATTCATGGGTCTGAGAAAGTGTGAGTCTATATGCCTTCTTATTGCTTTCAACAGAATACCAGTATGCAACATATTTCTCAGGTTCATCTCCACTATTAAACATTGCAGCAATGGAATGACAAGAAGGAATTCCACTCGAGTTCCCACAGTCTACAAGTACATGTCTTCTGTTTCATGTCCACTATATAAGCTATCATATCCCTTTTGATTTCAAATTGTTGGTTCCTAAAATAAAATGCCCTCCAGTGCCTATATTCCAGCTTGTTTGCTTCTAACTTTTCTCTAGCTCTAGAGCATATCGTATCCTCCCATCCTCGCATCATATCTACTCTTTTGACCATTCTTTCCATCAACTTCATTCTAATCTCCTCAAACATAGAGATTATTGGTTTACTCCTAGCTTCAACAATTGTCCCATTAAACATTTCACACATGTTGTTCTCAACATCTTCACAACTAGAGTGAGTTGCAAAAAAGGCCCTTGACCATGCAACTGGATTCTTATCCATCAAGTATGTATGTGCTGCCTGGTTCACTTTCTTTAACTCCTCCATAGCAGTATCAAATTCTTAAGGTGTACTAGCTTTACATGCTTTCCAAAAAGCAAGTTTGAGTTGCAGCCCACAATATTTTTTCTTAAAATTTGCATATATGTGCTTAGCACATGCCTATGCTCAGCCAATGGTAGGCACAAATAGGGAACATTTGGTTGTTCCCATCCCTTCCTACTATAGTCAGAAGCTCACCCTTGACAAATCCTTTCAAAAAACAACCATCTAGACCTAATACAGGTCTACATCCTTCCAACCAACCCTTCTTCAAACTATGAAAACAAACATACATCCTCTGAAAATGACCTACTGGTAGTGGTGCATCCACTTCCATCTGTACTGGGTTAGGTCTATCAACCTCTATTTTCACTGTACTACCTGGATTAGACCTTAATATTTCATGTGTAAAGTCAGACACCTTGGCATAATAAAGCTCTAAACCCTTGTCAACACCACACAAAACTTTCCTCTTGGCTCTTAGACATTGTGTTGTCGTTACTTCTAATGCAAACTTATTCAAGATTTCAGCCTTAAAGTCTACAAGCTTCCAGGTTGGATTAACAAGTATCTCATTGTAATACCTCTTCGCAAGCCACTTAGAATTCCCCATTTTAACACTGTAGTTTCTACCACACTTGTGTACCTTTCTCAATGTCTTGATCTGAAAAGTTGATGAATCTTGCATATAGCTTGCATGCAGCCTCCATGGACACTTTGGAGCGCAAAGAGCTAGAAGTTGTCTTGCCCTATTCTTCTTATACCAAATGGATAAACCATTTGCAACTCGAGTAGTTGCTCAAACATTCCTTCAACTGTTGAGGAGAGGTAAACTTCAGCCCAACTTCAGGCACAAATGTAAACATGTCTTGTTAAGGATTGTAAATAGGGTAATAAGTTCTTGGGTTCCCCCTATTAACAACATGAGTGTCATACTCATAATCTAATTCTGACTCAGGAGTATCATAATCATCACTATCAGCATACTCAGTATCATAACCATCATTAATGTAGGGGAAATTCAGAGTATCCCCTGATCTTTCTCTGTGCCTTGTGATCTAGAAGCCTTTACTGAATAGAGAAGGGATGTTGAACCGTTTGACGGCTGCCTACATATCTCTTTTGTTATTTAGGAGAATCAAACCCTATTTTGCGTAGTTCCTAAGAGCGAATCCCTATAGTTTCTATAGGAAGAGCTACGAGAGTCCTAGGGTTAGGGTTGTCCTCACTGCTTGTGAGTTCCCTTCCATCTTCGGACTCTACTTCCTATTAGGATCCTCTTTTTATGGAAGTTTGAATCTAGACCATATCTTATGAGAGGTAAGTTTCCTTGTTGATCATAAAGTCCCATCGTGTATGGGAAGATTATATCTAAAAGGTAACTCCTAAGATATGCCATCACGATTCCTTCCTTATCATAAGAAATCGCCATCTTTAGTTTCCTTTTATTCAGGAACTGTCTATATCAGTTCCTAACGACTTGGAGAACTGTCATACTTAGAGGTGGTCAGCCACGTGCCTAGGCAATGTCTACTAAACACTCGTGCTAAGCACGAGATCACTTATTCACAGAACTGATCCGATGGTCCTTGTCTCATTCTGGACATCTATAGTCTTATGTTATTTCCCATACACGTGTTATATGTTCAATGACGGGAAATCCCCTACAGATGCCCCCTCTCGTGCCATATAGCACGTGGGCGCTTGAAGCGACATTGCTTTTGGTGTTAGAATCTTTTTCCAAAATTGTTACTGGAACTGCTGACGTATCCAACTAATTAAGGCTCTGAAAAAATGGCTCGAACAGACACGCCATTTCCCGAAAAAGGTAATGATGGCAATTCCATCCTGAAAAGACGCGATGCTTGGGCTACTAGTATGGACATCTATTCTATGGGTCTGTAATTGCGCAATATTACAGACCCTTTTAAACAATTATTCTATGGGTCCGTAATATTGAGTTATGTAGCTCACATACAATTTACTTACTGAGCTCTGCATCAATTCTATTTTATGCACGCATAATATTTACTTATTGAGCTCTGCAGCTCTTCTATTTTATGCATGCATACTATTTACTTACTAAGCTTTGTAGCTCTTCCAGTTTATGTATATATTAGAAGCATTTTAAATTATATGACATATGTTACTATGCATACCCTACCCCTGATGCCCCCAAAGTTCATTTGGAACAACAATAGGTGACCCTAGTAAGCTATACATATTAAAATGAGGCATGACCAAAATCTAATCATGATATCATGGAAGCCATTCAAGTTAACTGTAATTAGGAGTTCGATTGCAATAGAGTCATATATCTTTGCGAAAGTAACTTGGTGCCATGAGCAAAACACTGTGTTTAATAACGATAAGTTCTATTTATTTAAAAAATAAATAGGGTATCGCCAGAACAGCAGTGGGGGAGTCTTCCTCAGCGCCATCATGCCAATATAGTTCCAGGCCCATGATTTGCGTGCTAGGATCTGGATCCAACCCAGATCTTCCCAGCAACTCCTATGTTGATGTTTCAAGAGTGCCAGGAACTGGCATATAGTTCAGGCTCTCAAGAACACTATCTCTTGCTCCAAGTCAAACTAGCATACAGTTTACTAAGCAATTAGTGTGGTCCGATTCCCTAAAGGCTTAACCCATCGAGGATAATCGCAGTTTGAAAGAACTGACGTACAGTTCCAGCTGCGTGGAAATGAGAAAGGATCTGGCATACAGTTCAACTTTCCCATACTCAGTATCACTGGTTCTAAAGCAAATTGGCATACAATATTCTTGAACAGATAGTGAGAAGATAATTCCCTAAAGGCTTAGTCCATTGTGATAATAAATAAAGAACTAATGCAAGGAATAAATTCGATGGCAATGTGGAGAACTTTATTGATGACTTGGAGAGGAGTAAACAATGCGTTAAAAAAGCATATATAGAATAACAATTTACTGATAATATTTGCGAAGGTGTTGCGTGTTCCATGGTTTGACAAGAACGTCATCCCTCGAATTCGGCTTATTATTTGTCCCCGACTCTTCGATTCCCGATGACGCGACTAAAACCATAAACGGTTTTAAAATATCAATAATTAAAACCAATAAAAATTTCAATTATACATAAGTCCTCTTCATTACAAAAACAATTTACAAATGAAAATGCAAATAACCTTATCTCAATTGAAAATCTATATCACCTCGCCGGAAAACAAAAGTTATCCCGAGATGCGGCGTTAATGCAAAACCACAAGCGAACCGATCTTCTTCAACACTAAACTGTCAAAGACTTATCAACTATGTTCATTTAATGAACACACCCGAAAAAACATGCAAATCCGGTCAAGATTATAAACAATCTTTGGTGTGAGTAGCCCTAAAATACAAATATACTTATACATATATATACCCAATCCACAAGGCGGTTAGTTCCTCCACCGGAAGCCTTTAACTTTCAACGACAAATACAACATCCTTAAGAATAATAATTAAAGGCGGTAGTTCCTCCACCGATTTAACTTCCTTCTAACCACACAACAAACTATACACATAATAAATAAGGCATGTAGTTCCTCCATCGAGAATTTTAGATTCTAACTAAACAAATAACCAAACAAACGTATTATATCATTCCTCATTTCATGCTTTCGATCACGAGTGGGTCGTCTGCTTGAAGTAATTAGTTTGACCCACCCTTCGCAAAACCATATATAATCATCTATCTACGGATACATCATTAACAAATATATTACCATAATTATATTGATTAAGGTTTTCTTTGCGTGTCCCTAAAATCACGTCAGTATCTATGTCTTTACCTAGTTTCCTCATTTACCACAATCGCAACCCAACGAATGTACATCCACATGCCTCCCCTTTACATAATGAGCCACTCCGCGCGTAACCACCTTGGGATGCCGCCGCGACACCGTAAATCCTCACACCGGAAGCCAAATCTATCTATGTAAATCGCCACTATTCTAAGATAAAATATTAGCATCATCGTTCTATTTTGCGAACGGAATAATCAAGCCGCACTATTCGCTTGAGAGGCCATTCAACTTTTATGGCGCCCGTAGGTACCCGCGCCATTCGATTAATCAAACGCCGAAGGGCCAATCACATGAGTTGTGGTAGTCGTTAGGATTTTCGTTCGTAATTTATTCGGTGTCATACATTAATGACTCATAAACATTTCTACTATATCATGCAAGTCCAATTACCTTATTGCACTAAGCCATAATATCTAAACATCTCAATTATATCTCATAGTCAAACTTATTTTCACGGCTAATATATTATTTCTACACCACACTCCCGCAAAAATATTCACCAATACTATATTAAGATCTCACATATAAAATAATGGAAACAGATATACATTTCTCCAAGGTATCAGATTAATATAACTATCCCAAAGATATTATATCATGTCACAATGCTTCAACGTATCACATACATTATAACGTGATTAGGAATATAATATCTCCTAACATCTCAATATCGTCCACGCGTACAAAAAATACACAATATCAATGTCAAATCTTTATTAGATAATGACAACCAAAGTTGTCTGACAAGCTTCCACAAAGATTTTATTACTACATATGTCCATATAATATACAACATAAAACGTGAGTACAATTAAACAATCCACACCCACAATCAAAGCCCAATATACTTTACACACTACTTCACGTCCAAATCTAAATTAGATAATTTACCAAAACAAAGTTATACAATATCCGACAATTTTTATTACTATATATATCCATATAAACAAACATATGAAAAAACTGGAAAAGTCAACATCCACCAATAACCAATAACGGTCAAAGTCAACGGTCAATCCACAAAGGTCAACACCTCATGGTCAAGGTCAAACTCAACATGCCATGGTCAAAGTCAAACTGTCATCGCCAAAGTCAAAGGTGAAAGTCAACCGTCCATGGTCAAAGGTCAAAGTCAATCGTCCATGGTCAAAGGTCAAAGTCAACGGCCGATGGTCAAAGTCAAACCGGGTGCTAGTCAAAGTCAAACTATCCCGGGTCAAAGTCAAACTGGCGCTTTTCGTGTTCGACAGGTTCATAAATGAGCCATAGTTCGTGGTTAAGGTCAAAGTCGTAGCATTTGGCCATGGGCTTCGTGACCCAGTCATGGATTCGGACCTAATCGCTGAGCCCAAACCTTAAACCAAAGTCTACACGCTTAAAGACTCCAAGTAGATCTATTTTAAGTCCAATGGGACTCTGGCCCAAATGAATATTAAAAATTGCCCAAAAGTTAAGTTAAACTATCCACAAATACAAATGAAACGGACCCATAGCTAATATTAGAACCGTCCAAAAACACAAATGATACCCCATCAATTTAACTGAACTGGTCCACAAATCTTAATTAAATTGATCCAAAAATTTCAAACCAAATAGGAAAAGGGCCCAACCACTTAAAGAAATCGGCCCAAGACAAAACAAGACTAGGGCCCAAGAACTGAATCTAAACCGGTCCAAAACTAAAACAAAAGAACTGGCCCAAGCAAACAAAACAACCAAAATCGGGCCCAACCAAACAAAAAAATAGAACTGGCCCAAATAACTTAACCCACACTCGGGCCCAACCTAAACAGCTAAGGCCCAAGCCCAATTCGGCTACACCAGGTCGTCTTCTCCAAATTTCTCTCCCTCCAGCCACTTTCCAGCCACCAGCCACCACCCACCGGCGCTCAAAACCAAACCTAACTAACTCGGTTTTGTATCCCCTGAAAAACCCCATCTTTTGCTACCCTCAAACTCGAGTTCCCTCACCTCTACCAGCGCCACCAAATCGCGTCCGACCACCGCTAAGTTCCAATCGCCATTTTACCCCAGCGGTTTTGGTCCTGGAGGAAACCCCCACCACTTGAATACAACCAAAACTTTACTACCTAACTCCGAAAATTCAGCTCCCAACATCAGTCCGACCGCCATTGACAAGCCTTCAAGCTCCCAACAGCCCTATGCTAACCTCCAACCATCAACCCACCAACATCACAACCTACAACCCCATGCCTAGTTTCAACCAAAACAGTACAAAGCATAAACTGGCGATTTTTTTCTCTGGCCGCCATTAACACTTTTACAGAGCACCAGCATAGCTTAAACAGCCACTCCTCTCCAACAATACAAACCCACAACAACAAACACGAGTTCAAACACCCAAAAACACAAACCCACAGCAACAAAAACGAGTTCGAACAACCCAAAAACAGGACGACTCCATTATTTTTGGTTTTAGCCGCCATTAACGACCTCCGGAGTTCGAGCACTCCAACAGTTCCAACGAATCCTACTCCTAAAGTTTTAGTAATTAAACGAAACAACACCTAACGTTTAAGAGTTAATCATTTACTTGGATGAGAAATAAAACAGCATAGAAAAACAGTACAGAAACTGAACGGAAGGAAACAGATAAAACAAACATATATAACTTCTATTTGTTTTTTTCGATGGAACAAAAATGTAACTACTCACATGACGTAACAACTCGACGAATCCTCCCAGTCCGAATCGTCGCGCTCCACCCTCCAGAAATCCAGCTTTCATCTCTGCCTCCATTTTTAATATTCTATTATACTCTGAACCCTATTTTCTAGAAAAAATGTGTTTATATCTTTGGGTCAAAACCCAGCCGTCAACACGCACTCGGGCCCAAAACCGGGCACGATCCCGAAATCAATCCGACGAATTTTGAAAATAAATAAATTAAATTAATTTATAAATAGAAAAATACGTATTTAAAAATACGGGCGTTACAACGTCCCCTTCAATAGTGCATAGATAATAAAAACCAGTTCGACCAACCTTGTCGATGATGTATGGTCCTTCCCAGTTGGGCCCAAGCTTGCTGTTAGGCTCTGGGATCTCGCGCAAAACCAGATCTCTAGATTTGAAAGATCGAATCCGGACT
Organism: Coptis chinensis; assembly: GCF_015680905.1. NCBI lineage: Eukaryota > Viridiplantae > Streptophyta > Magnoliopsida > Ranunculales > Ranunculaceae > Coptis > Coptis chinensis. The sequence goes on along the minus strand of NC_141463.1, from coordinate 75,055,411 downwards.
CTCTTGTCGTATGATCTCTTCAGAATCTGCTGGTTAGTAGCTAAGCGAAGTGCGGCACCTTCTCGCTTTTTATCTAGGAGATCCATTTCTCTACATAACAACTCTTCATTGTCCAAAGTGTGTACAACATCTGACTTCTAAGTGGGAGCTACCAGTTCTGGAGGTATGACAGCTTCAGTTCTGTAGGTCAGTGAAAATGGGGACTCACCAGTTGACCATTTGGGTGTAGTTCGGTATGCCCATAGGACTTTAGGTAGTTCCTTGACCCATAAACCTTTTGCATCGTCTAATTTATGCTTCAGATTATCCAAGATGACCTTGTTAAAGGCTTCAGCCTGGCCATTGCCTTGTGAATACCTTGGAGTTGAGAACAGATGGGTAATGTGAAACTCCTCACAGAGTTCAGCAAATAATCCTCTAGCGAACTGTTGCCCATTATCTGAGATGATAACTTTGGGTATGTCAAACCTGCAGACAATGTTGTTCCAAATGAACTTTCTGACGTCCTATTCTCGAATGAAGACAAGGGGAACTGCTTCTATCCACTTGGTGAAGTAATCCATCGCAACCAGTAAGAATCTGATATTGCCAGGAGCAGGTGGTAGTGGTCCTACGATGTCAGTTCCCCACTGTGCAAATGGCCATGGGTTGGCCAATGGGTGCAGTTTTGTTGCTGAAGTATGGATTAGCAGAGCATATCGTTGACATTTTTCACATTTGCAGGCAAAAACCTGTTCATCCTTTTGCATATAAGGCCAAAAGTACCCTTGCCTTAAGATCTTGGGAGATAGTGTTCTGCCCACAGCACGGTTGCCCCAAATTCCTTTATGAACTTCTCGCATAACCTATTCAGCGAGGTCTGGGGAGAGACATATAAGATGAGGTCCCAGAAAGGACTTCTTGTACAGATCGTCTCCAACAAGGGTAAATCTTTGTATCTTTGCAAGCAGACGCCTTGCTACATTCTTATCCTCAGGGAGTGTCCCATCTTTTAGGTAGGACTTATACAGATCCATCCAACTTGGAGTAATGGCTTGAACAACACAAACTGTTGTAACAGGGACCTGAATGCTAGATTTCTCATGGAGCTCTATAGGGATAGAACTTGACTCGCTGTTGCCCAACATCGAGGCAACATATGCCAAAGCATCTATGTGTCGATTTTTGAAATGAGGCAGTTGATAGAACTGAATGTTCTCAAACTTTTCTTGAAGACCCCTCACCAGTTCCAGGTAATTGACCATTTGTTCATCCCTGGCCTAATACCCTCCATCAACTTGGAACACAACCAACTGTGAGTCATTAAAAACTATGAGGTGTGTTACGCCCATGTCGAGGGCCATTGTGAGGCCAGTAAATGTCACCTCATACTCTGCCTCATTGTTAGAGCCGTTCTAACCTAATCGGATGGATTTCTCCAGTCGTACATTGTCAGGAGTAACTAACACAGCTCTAACTCCTACGCCTCTGTCATTTGAAGATCCATCCACAAACAGCCACCATCCGGAGCTTGACTCCCATGGGTCTAGACGAGTATTTGGAGATTCAAGAAGGATCCCATCATCTGAACTGGTGGTTAAGTCATACCCCGTGTAGGTCATTGGGAAATCTCCCAAGAATTATGCTAGTGCCTGACCCTTCTCTGAGATTCTGGGAACGTAAATAATATCATATTCTAATAGTCGCACAGACCATTTAGCTAGCCTTCCCAACCTGTTCGGTCTTTCCAGAACTGATTGCAATTGGTACTCTATGTTCACTTTGATAGTGTGGGACTGGAAGTACAGTCGTAATTTCTCTGCGACAAAAACAAATGCTAAAGCGACTTTTTTAAGTTTAGGGTACCTTGTTTACTGGTAGGAGCGTTCGGCTCCAGAAATAGATAGGTTTTTCAACCTTTTTTTCATCCATGCGTATCAGTACAGAACTGATGCCGTAGTCAGATGAATAGAGATAAAGACTCAGGACTTCTCCCTCAATGGGCTTTGAAAGGATTGGCGGTGCCCCTAGGTATGTTTTGAGTTGATCGAACTCCTTTTGGCATTCTTCCGTCCATACGAAGGAGGTGTTCTTTCACAGTAACCAAAAGAGAGACTTGCACTTATCTGAACTCTTGGAGATGAACCTGTTCAGAGCTGCTAACATGCCTGTAACTTTTTGAACCTTTTTCATCTTTTTAGGTGAGGGCATTTCTATGAGTGCCCAGATCTGATCTGGGTTTGCCTCAATCCCTCTCTTAGTAACTAGGTACCCTAAAAACTTCCCTGATGATACAGTGAAAACACATTTTGCAGGGTTGAGTTTCATGCGATACTCTCGAAGAACGTAAAATGCACATTTCAAGTGGGAGAGATGATCTCCCCATTTCAGACTCTTGATCATGAGATCGTCCACATACACCTCCACAAAGTCTCCTATCAATCTTTCAAAAAATTTGTTTACCAAACGCTGGTATATGGCTCCTGTATTTTTCAGCCCGAATGGCATGACGTGATAGCAATACAGGCCATCCTCGATTGTGAAAGTCTTCCTCATGCAGTGGGATCTAGTTGTAGCCAGACGACCCATCTGTGAAAGATAAGAGTTCATGTCCATCCATTGTATGTATCTACTAACTTGTCAATTCGTGGCAAAGGGTAGCTGTCTTTCGGACATGTACGGTTCAGATCTATGAAGTTAATACAGATTCTCCATGACCCATTTTTCTTTCTTACTGGGACAATATTAGAAATCTAGGTGGGGAAATTGATTTCCCTGACAAAATTAGCTGCCTTTAGTTTTTCAACTTCAACTTTTACCGCTTTAGATCTGCCAGCACCTATCCTTCTCGGTTTTTTCTTGACTACTACTGCATCACTGCGAACATTAAGCTAGTAGGATGCCATGTGGGGGTCAATTCTTGGCATTTCTTTGAATGACTAAGCAAACACATCTTTGTGCTCTCGGAGAAACTGTATCAGAGCTTGATGCTCTTCAGAACTCAACAAGGTGCCGATGAAAGTGGATTTTGGTGAGCTACCTCCTACAATTTCCACTTCCTCTAATGGCTCCAGTGAGGGGGGATCCTCCCTCTCTCATGGGACCAGGTTCGAGAGAGGTGGGTCCAACTATAATTACTATTTGGCGGGTCGCCCCACCTCCATTGGTTCAAAAGAGAGTGGGGACTTCTTTGTAGCCAGCGCGTAGCATGTTTTGGCAGCCATCTGATCCCCTATGATCATCTCAATTGTCCCATTATGCAGGAACTTTAGACATTGGTGATAGGTACTAGGAACAGCTCAGAGTCTGTGCAGCCAGGTCCTACCCAAGATCATATGATAGGGTGTGTTAGCTTTTACCATAACAAAGTTTATAATGATAGTTACCGGACCAGTAGCTACGGGTAGTTGGATCTCCCCAACTATCAGAGCTTTGTCCCCACTGAACCCATATAAGTTGGAGTTGGTAGCGACCATTTCAGAATCAGGAATCTGTAGCTTCTTGAATGCGTCATAGTATAGCATATCTGCTGAGCTACCTGGATCAACCAATATGCGATGCAAATCATAATCTCCAAAAGGAAGTGTCAGAACAAGTGCATCCTCATGGGGACTCTGGATGCTACAGCGGTCAGCCTCAGTGAAGAGGATGAGCGGATCTTTGTGGGGTATCGTGTTAACCTGAGCTTTTGTAGTCAGCTCATTTTCATGATCCTCATCTACTTGGCGTTGTGCATTTGATATCGCGCACCCTTTTCAGTGATCTGTCCACTTCGTTTACTTGCCTTTCCAGAAATCTTATTTATCTGGGGTCGGCCATTGAGCGGTCTAGTACCTGGGGGATCCTAAACTGACGTGCTAATCTCCTCAGGCTGTACTGCATTCGCATGTTCGTGTGCCACAAACTGCTTCAAATACCCCCTTTCAATCAGATCCTGTAGTTCATTTTTTAGGGTCCTGCAGGCTCTGGTGTTGTGACCCTTACTCTTATGGAACTTGCAGTAGGTCTTTTAGTCTCTAGTACTTAAGGAGCCTAGCTTTAGCGGAGCTGGCCATTTGAGGTAACTCTGATTTTTTATCGAGTCCAGAACCTTATCTGCCATTTTGTTCAGAGGGGGGAAGTTTCTGTCCATTGAGGGAAGAGCTTCTTCAGCTCTTTCCACACGTGGCTTCTTCTGTGGTTTTCCATTTGCACTACTGGCAACATTTTGGTATTGCCCTCTGGGCATTCGTCCCTTTGATGGGGATTCGGCCCTTTGGAGACCACAATTACGGTCTCTCTTTGATTTTTGAGGGGAAGAATTTCCATTCCCTTCTCGAGGATCCCCAGGATCTGTCCAACTCGTCTTCTTTGCTTCCTGACGTCTGTTTAGGACATCCTCTTCCCACCCCGCATGAGTTTCAACCCTATCAAGGAGTTCCTCTAAATTGTGAGGTTGTTTCCTGGAGAGAGATCCGAATAAGGCGCTGTTTTCATCCAACCCTTGTTTGAAAGCTATTATAACAGTCTGTTCTTCACAAGACTCTATTTGGATTGAAAATTCCATGAACCGTTGCATGTAGGATCTCAATGCCTCTCCATCCTTTTTCTTGATGTTTAACAATGCATCGATCCATTTTGGCTGATGCTTGTTGCATGAGTACTTGTCTATGAAGGTCCTAAATAGTTCTTCTGAGGACCTGATCTGACGCTCAGGTAATCTGTGGTACCACTGGAGCATAGATCCAGACAGGGAGGCTTTGAACTCCTGACACATGACATGGTCATATCTCTCATATTGTTTCATAGTGGCACGATACCTGAATACGTGATCCACCGGATCTGACTCACCACTAAATACATTGAACTTCGATTGTTTGTAACCACAGGGATATGGCTTCCTCATCACCCGTGATGCAAAAGGAGATCTGCCTGCCCCCATTATGGTGGATTGAACAAGGGAGTCTTGCATTTTTCTCCCCTTGCCTGTCATCCGATGCATCCGACAGATCAGGTCATTCTTCTCAGTTTTCCATGCACTTTCTTTAGTAGAAAGTTTCCTATTTTGAGTTCTTTTTTGGTGTCAAGGGTCGACATCACGATCCTCGTCAGTGGACTCCGGTTCTGAGGCTGTTCTTGAGTCCTCATCTAAGTTACTATATTCTAACTTAGATGGCTCTTGGTGAACTAGATCCCCACGCCTTGGGTTCCTAGCACGACCACCTTCCGGAAGGTCGTCTTCATCGAGATTGATGAGTGGCTCCTTCCCTGTGTCAGACTGATATAAGTGCCTTAGCAGTTGTAATTCTCACTCAAGGTTGCTTCTTTACTGTTCCAGAGCCTACACCGCCTGACTTGCCTAAACATACTCTAGGTTGGGGAGGAATCCATTCTCACCATTTTGACGTTCCTCCTGAGCGTTATTCCTGGGACCTGCTCCGGGAACAACTGGTCCATCGGGGCTAGTAACAGGGCCTTGGGGGGATCATTTGCATCTTGGTGACCGACATTCTCACCCCCTTCAGGCATCTCATGCACTTCTTCTCTGATGGCGACGCTGCGCGTGGTAGCGTCTCCCTTTATTTTCTTTGCTCCTGACATCACAACAGTAAGAGTTTTTAGACTAAATCAATCATTTGAAAAGAATATTTACCTACTTTCGTCCCCACAGACAGTGCCAAAATATGTAGGGGAAATTTCGAGTATCCTGATAAGAGCCCAAAACTTTAGTTTTAACCCTTTAACAATATTACTTTTTGACCAATTATGTGATTAATAAGTAAGAGTTAGTACTGTTATCGTGTTCTTGTATATTTCAGGCATTGGAGTTGAATATGTGAAGAAATGCGTTCTTTTTACGAGATAAAGGAGCAAAAGTTGGTTGCTAAGAAGTTCTATGATTAATGGCCAAGATTCAAGGAGAAAAAGCCTTTTTAAAGCCCGGTCAAAACTAAAAAGTCAAAGTCAACGCGGGCAGAAATAGCGCATAAAAGTCAGTAGAACTTCCGAAGGCCGTATCTTTGGACTCAGACCTCAGAATTAGGCCTACCATATGTCAAAACGACTAACTTGGAACAAGCTTTCTAATGGTCCAAGCCTTGACCCAATCGGAGGACCAAAAGTGGACGAAAAGACTATTGAAGTCATTTCCAGCTGAAATTTATGGACTGAAGTAATGAGATTTTGGGCTCGATTTTCCAGCCCAAAACATGGCTCCTAAGCCCATGTACAAAATTGTGGATCTAGCCTCTTCTATATAAAGAGGACTAAGGCTTAGCTCTTAAGCTACTTAGATACTTAGTTAGATGATTGATAAACTTAGTTTTTTTAGAATTCAATACTTGGTTAGCTTTAGTTTGTCTTAATTTCATAATTAGTTAGTCATAAACTCAAGTTCTAAATTAGTTTTAATTCCGTTTTAATTCATTTTGAATCATTAGACCATTGTTCATTAGATTAATAAAGTAATTGTTATTCATTCAATAATGTCTTATTCTTATTATTCTTATTCCAGAAATGATAGTTTAATGACTCAAGGCTAAACCTCCATTAGAGGGGTTTGAGGAAGCCTTGATGATGACTTGAGTTTTGTTAGCATAAATATAGTTGTAATGTTCTATTCTGCTCTAGAAAGTAATTAGTTTACCATGAGAATGAGTTTGATTGCTTCACATGTTAGTTATTAGTTGGTAGAGATTACCATGAATAATTAGGGATTAGAAATACCCAACATTTACGTGAAAACGTAAAGATTAGGATTACAACGTATTCTATGCTAGTATATTAAGTCGAATCAAGGTAGAATCAAATTCCCCTAATTCCTTCTCATATTGCCATCTTAGTATTGAATTGTCGTCATTTCATTTATCACATCTTGATTAGTTAATTCACCATCGTAGTTAAATTCAAATCCATTACTCTCAAGATTTTTGTTAGAATACATGAACTAGGAAGTGTTCAGATCTAAACGAGCTAGGAGTGGAACGAATTCTCTACTCCAATTATATTGCATTGATAATGAGAGTAGATAACTTTGATACAAAAACATAAAAATTGCATTTAGTTTTACTTACATTTGAGTTTAATTACTTATTCGTAGGTAAAACATTGTTTTTCCTTTTATCAAATGGCTTTTCAAGATTCATTTTTTCCGCCAGAATCCTCATGAATCCTTTTCAGAGGTCTAGAATCGTTTCACTGATCTTCTTATAGAGTGTCCACATCATAACCTTGCGAAAGACACGTTAGTTCGTGCCTTTTTTAAGGGGCTTCTACACCATCACAAAGAGGTTCTTGATATAATGAATGGGGATAGTTTCCTCAGTAAAGGAGCCTCAGAGGCTTATAGGTTTTTAGAAGATCAAACAAAGCATAATAATAACTGGAGGGGTGACGATATCCCCCGCTCCGCTAGTTCTTCTTCAACAGTTAAAGCTACCAGTATGTTTGAGGTTAAATCCGATCCTGAGCTTAAAACTCTAATTGAATACCCTCACTAAAAATGTAGAAGCTATTTCTATTCAACAAAAGCCTACCCCTGTCATGAATGTCAACTCTATTCCCTGTAATTTTTGTTTGAGTCTTGCGCATCCTGACTCCTATTGTCCTCTAGTCTATGAAAATCCATCCGCACAGCCGGACAATGTTTGTTCCATTAATAGCGAACCTAATGCACCTTGGAGACAAAATCCTAACTTCAGTTAGAGAAATACTCAACAAGTTACACCTCCAGCATATAATAATTAACATGTTAGGCCAGTAAACAATTACAATCAAGCTCCATCGAGACAAGGACAAGGTAATTATAATAATTATAAGGGATTATAACAATAATAATTATAATGCTAATAGAGGCATCGTTCTGGTAAATAATAACTATCACAACCCACTCATTAATAATCAACGTGACATAGTTCCTGTCACACAACCTAAAACAACCACTCCTCCACAACCGGATCATTTTGACGCCTTTATGCAAACCCAACAATAGATTTTACAGTCCATCCAACTTTCCTTACAAAAATTAACCCAAGAGAAAGTACAACCAAAAGGTGTGTTTCCAGGTCAAGCGATACCTAATCCTAAAACAACAAACACAGCCTTTGAGGTAAACGGTAATACTAGTAATGAAAATGGAATCGTAGGTGAGCTAAATGCCATCACCACTCTCCGTTCTGACAAAGGGGTTGATAATGCCGTAACTATGCCTGTAGTTACCCCACCAGTAGTCCCTACACTGGATATTTTACTAGATACCGAAGTAGTAATTGAAGATCCTACCCTTGTAGAGGTACCGGTTAAACCACAACTTAAGAAACAAAAGGCCAAGGTTAAACATCTTGTTGATCCATATGCTAAACATAGAGAGAAACCACCGTTTCCCCAGAGATTAGCCATGTTAACCAAAGATATGAATTTCGATGAGATTAGGGAAGTTTTCAAAAATCTAACGATAAACCTACCATTTCTTGAAGCGATTAAAAAGTTACCTCACCATGCTAAGTTTCTCAAAGAGTTGTGCACTACTAGGCGTAAGACAAATATTCCTAAAGACGCCTTTTTAACTTAACAGTTTCCAACTTTATCTGAACATAATGGAATCGTTAAGTATAAGGACCCTGGTTGTCCTACTGTACAATGCACCTTAGGAGATTCTCACACGACGACTGCGCTATTAGACATGGGGGCGAGTGTTAACTTACTCCCTTATTATATATATAAACAAATAGGTCTACAGGAGATGCAACCTACTAAAATGACGTTGCAATTAGCTGATCGGTCTATTAAGTATTCTAAGGGTGTGGTTGAAAATGTGCTTGTTAAGGTTAAAGATTTCTACTATCCTACTGATTTTGTTATCCTCGATACAGAAGTCGCTAACGACTCTGTTCCGATCATTTTAGGGCGTCCTTTCTTGGCAACTGCCAATGCGCTTATAAACTGTCGTGATGGTTCGATGTCCATGTCTTTTGGCCATCTTTCTGTTGAGGTAAATGTTTTTAAAATGATGAAACAGTTACCAGATTCGTCTATAGATGGGGAGGTTAGCATGATCGAAAGCTTAGCTCAAGACTATTTTAATAACACATTTCTAGAAAACAAGATGCATAAATTCCTTTCTTTCGGAAGTTCAGATTTTGAGGATGACTCCTACGTAGAGGAAGTTAACGCCCTCTTCAAGTCTACACCTACCTTAGCTTTTTCTGTAGCTCCATCTACCAAGTATGAAGATTTGATACCTAAACAAGTTATCACTATTCACGATGAGGAACCTCTAGAAGCCTTTATCGACATTCCTCCGAACCCTGTGTTTAAACCTCTTCCTTATGAGTTAAAGTATATTCAACTTGATCCGGATGGTAGTCATCCGTTAATTATATCTTCTCTGTTGTCTGCGGATGAAGAGACATGTTTGATTAGGGTAATTAGGGAACATCGTTCAGTGATTGGTTGGTCCCTAGACGATATTAAGGGGATTGACCCTAATGTTTGCACTCATCGTATCCATTTGGAGGATAATGCAAAGACTTCTCGACGAGCCTCAGCGTCACTTGAACCGTGCCATGAAAGAGGTGGTCAGGGAAGAAGTCTTATGATTACTCGATGCGGGTATCATATATCCTATTTCCGATAGTGAATGGGTAAGTCCTATTCATGTAGTTCCTAAGAAATCGGGGGTTACCATGGTAAGTAATCCTAAGGGTGAATATGTTCCCACGCGTGTTCCTATGAAATGGAGAATATGTATTGATTATAGATGTTTAAATGCCATGACACAAAAGGATCATTTTCCTTTACCCTTTATAAATCAGATGCTCGAACGTCTAGCTGGTCATATTTATTATTGTTTTTTAGATGGCTACTCTGGCTATTTTCAGATTATTATTGATATTGATGACCAAGAAAAGACTACCTTTACATGTCCTTTTGGAACGTATGCCTATAAATGAATGCCTTTTGGCCTTTGTAATGCTCCCGGTACCTTCCAGTGGTGTATGCTTCATATATTTAGTGACATGGTAGAGCGCTTCATGGAAGTTTTCATAGATGATTTTTCTATCTATGGAGACTCTTTCACTGACTGCCTGTCTAACCTGTCTAAGGTTTTGACACGGTGTGAAGAGAAGAATCTTGTTTTAAATTGGGAAAAATGTCATTTCATGGTTAAAAAAGAAATAGTGCTAGGTCACATTGTATCTAGTGATGGCATCAAAGTAGATAAGGCCAAACTAGATAAGATAGAGTCTCTACCTATACCACGGACTGTCCATGATATTAGAGCCTTCCTAGGCCATGCAGGTTTTTATAGGCGTTTTATCAAAGATTTTTCAAAAATAGTTAGGCCTTTAACTAATCTGCTTTTAAAGGATGCCATTTTTTATTTCAATTATTACTGTAAACAAGTTTTTGAAACTTTAAAAGCTGCTTTAACATCTGCACCGATTATACAGCCTCCTGATTGGTCTAAACTTTTCGAACTCATGTGTGATGCTAGTGATTATGTCGTTGGTGCTGTATTAGGTCAGAAACTAGATAATAAGTCCATTGTCATTTATTATGCTAGTAAAACTTTAAACGATGTTCAAAGGAATTATACAACTACGAAAAAAAAAATTTAGCTGTCGTTTATGCTTTCGATAAGTTTCGTCCTTATTTGGTTTGGTACTAAGACTTTAGTTTACACGAACCATGCAGCCCTTAGGTACCTTCTCGCAAAAAATGATGCCAATCAGAGATTAATTCGATGGATTCTTCTCTTGCAATAGTTCACCTTAGAAATTAAGGACAAAAGAGGGGTAAAAAATGTAGTTGCCGACCACTTATCTAGATTAACAAATGAAAATGATAGTGATTCTGAGTCCATACTTGACTCTTTTCCTGATGAGCATCTTTATGCTATTTTTTTTGCACCATGTTATATTGACATTGTGAATTATTTAGCTTTTGATATTATTCATGATGTTTGGTCAAGAAATGGACATAAGAAGTTCTTGGCCAAAGTTAAGCTATACTACTGGGATGAGCCCTACCTTTTTAAGTATTGTGTGGATCAGATTATTCGTCGTTGAATTCCCCAGTGAGAATATAATGAGGTCCTATCATTTTGCCATGACAAAGAGTGTGGTTGCCATTTTAGTGGTATGAAAACAGCTGCTAAAATTCTTCAATGTGGGTTTTATTGGCCTACCCTTTTTAAAAATGCCCAAGTACATTGCAAGACGTGTGTTTGTTGCCAACAACTGGGGCAAATCACAAAACGTAATATGATGCCTCTAAATCCCATGATAATAGAAATTTTTGATGTATGGGGCATTGATTTTATGGGTCCTTTTCTTGTTTCCCACGATTTCATTTATATTTTAGTTGCCATGGACTACGTGTCTAAATGGATAGAGACCATGGCTTGTCGTAGCAATGACCATAAGACAGTTGTGTTTTTTGTTAAGGAATAGATTTTCTGTCGGTTTGGCATTCCTAAAGCCATCATTAGTAATGGCGGAACACATTTTTGCAATAGATTTGTTGCATCCCTAGTTAAAAAGTACAGAGTTACCTATAAGGTGGCAACTCCTTATCATCCACAAACTAGTGGACAGGTAGAAGTCTCTAATAGGGAAATTAAAAAAATATTAGACACAACTATAAATCCTGATAAGAAAGATTGGTCTAAGCGTCTAACTGATACCTTATGGGCATATAGGACTGCTTTTAAAACTCATATAGGTATGTCTCTATTTAGACTTGTATTTGGAAAACCTTGTCATTTTGCTCGTTAAATTAGAGCACCGTGTTATGTGGGCTATAAAAAGCCTTAACTTCAATTTTGATGAAGCGGGTGTCAAGCGCAAATTGCAATTAAATGAGCTTGAAGAAATCTGTAGCGATTCTTATGATCTCGCAAAGGATTATAAAGCTAACATGATAAACAAATCTTGCGCAAAGAGTTTGTGATTGGTTAAAAGGTCTTGCTTTACAACTCCCGTCTGCATATTTTCCTAGGGAAATAAAAAACTTGTTGGTCTGGTCCTTTTCTGGTTACTGAAGTCACCCCTTACGGGGCAATCACCTTGGTAAATCCCAAGGACAACAGTACCTTTCAAGCAATGGCCAACGGTTAAAACATTTTCATGAGTTAATGTCCCCTGATGTGGAGGAAGTCCTTTTACATGACCCTGACTATGAGGACTGACCTTTGTTGTTTGGTGTACTTCCTTTCACTTCCATATATTGGTGAGTGCACCATTCAGATAACCGGGCCCTCCTATTAGAGTGTGTGGCTGTAAGTATCGGATCCTAAGTCCACGTTTAACGTAATTAACGCTTTCCACTCTCGCATGTTTTCTCGGTTTTTGAGTCATGTTTATCTATGGAGTGATTTACGTCTTTATTGCCTTATTGTTTTTCCTTATATTAATCCGTATTCATAAAAAGTAAAAAAAAATATTAAAACCATAAAAATAGTAATCTAGAAAATCTTGGGAATCTGACTTTAGAAGACCCACGTTTAAAACAAATTTTCTAAACTCTGTTCTATAAAATTTGTTTGGGGGTGGGGTGTTGAACTTTCCATTTTTGTTGCTTATACCATTTAATTATATTTTGATTCGGGTTGACATTATCTATGAATTTAGATTTTATTTGTTCGCATAACTTACATTATTCACGCACTTTGAGATATTTCCACCTTTTTATATGTCAACCATGGTTAGAATAGAGTGTTTTATTGATCATTGGATTGGAAATTCTCTGCTGATCGATTTCATAGCTCATTTGCAAAAATCGGACCATTAACGAGTCGAGAATTTCAGTCTTAACTTTGTGCGCATAGGGACAAAATGGGTATTTCCAAAATTGTTTGGGCTTGGGCTCAAAATATCATAGTCACGTGGCTCGCACGTGAGTCCACAGTAAAACCCAAAAACACATCGCGTTCTTCTTCTCCATTCCGCCTCCTTCAGCCTCCATTAACAAACCAAAAAAAAAAAAAAAACCACCACCGATTTTTCCCACTCCAATCAAGCCACCCACTCCAAATTCAATCCTTACATCAATTCATCTCCTCCACCTCCATTAAACCGCCCAAAACATAAACATAAACCAATTTTTTCTCTAAAAATCGCACCAATCAAACCCAACCAACCACTCAAACCAAATTTCGATTTCTTTGTTCAATACCTCTCCTCTACCTTACCCTAACCCATTTTCGAAATTAAATGGCCCAAAAATGAAAAATTCTCCCGGAACAAGTTTTCAAAACGGAACAGTTTGCACCGTTTTACAATGATGAGATGCAAAGAAGGGATTGGCAAAGGTTGTGGTATAAGGAGAACAATTTTTACCATGAGGATTTGGTTTTGAATTTTTACAAGAAGCCGGAAATCGAGGGTAGGAAGATTTTTGTGAAGGTGAATGGTGCGAAGAGAGAAGTGACTGCTTCGATGTTGACTCACATTCTAGGCATTGGGCCAAAATGCCACCTTGTATCCACCGTGCAGGAATCACAGTATGGAGGGGTCGAGCCGTTGATGAGAGAGACTGTTTTGGAGGGACAGTACAATGCGAAATCGCATTGCATCCGACAGTTGACCTTGTCTCTTTTAGTGTGTAGATGAGATATGGGATATGGATGACATAGATAGATAATGTAGATGGATGATGGTCGTTGAACAAAATAGAAGCGTATCAAAACCTAATTATCCCTCAATAAGTAAAGGATGAGTAGGGTATCGTTCCATTTTTAAGTGTATGTTTATATGAAGGACAGGACTGGAAATGGGGTTTGAGGGATTAAAAACTATTATTATATATTTTAGATTCTAAGGCTAAACTAAACTAAACTAAACTATTGATAATTTATAAGAAAGAGAATTCAAGAGATTAGAATCCACCAATACTTTTGATTCACTGACCTTTTGCTTCATGGTTGTTCTCACAAGTAGACTACAATTAGGCAATCGAGCGAGTGCCGATACCCTCTTGGACGAAACATCGTTAACGAATAACTCTACTTAAGGTTGTTCTTATGTTCATGTTACTACTATCTTCTTTCTTTTTATGTGAGTTTGGGCAGCTATTCAATGAATCACCATCTAAGGGAAACACAAGGAATACTTCCCTTACTCTAAAACACTACACAACTAGAAGAAAAATAGAGAATAATAGTATAATATTCAATTACAATAAATAAAACTCTATTCTAGCATTATATTCAATTGCAATAAATAAAAGCATGTTACTAGCAAATATTCAATTACAATAAATAAAACCCTAAACTAGTATGATATTCGATTGCAATAAATAAAAACCTTAATCTATACTTCCATCCCCTGGTCTGGGCAATGGAACTAATAACTAAAAACACAAAGAACTAACCAGATTGAAGAACACCATGAACCATAAGAATCAACAAACCCTAAGCACCGGCTTCATCTTCTCCTTTGAAGGAGAAGATTAGCCTTCCATAAAGAAGGAAGAACACGAAGAACGAGAAGAAGAAGAGTCGAAGAACATAAGACTAGAAAGACTAATTTATTAAGACTCAGCTAGTTAAAACCGTTCTTTTATTATTAATCTCCTTCTGCCTCAAGTCCTGGAGACAAGAGTATAAGTGAATTGGCCAATTATATGAGGCACTTAAGTCCTCTATTTATAGAGGTTACAATGAGCTCAAGAAGCATTCCAAACCGTCATTTGTTTCCTAATATAATTAGACTTCTTTCAGAGTCCAACTTCGTCTCCAAAACTGAGAAGAAATTGGCTACAGTGTCGATTCATGCGTCTGGATGCACTATTCATGAATCTCAGACGCGATCAATGCGTCCCAGACCCGTAAACCTATTTTGTCTCTTCTGCTCTATCCTTCTATCCTTTTTTGCAGGCTTTGGTCCAAGCAACGAATTCTTTGGCCTTGGGCTTCCAAATAGGCTTTAAAATAGGTCCAAGTCGCATCTTTAATAGCTCCAATTCCTTGGCCTTCTTCATGATTGTCCACGGGCCTCCCATGTGATCTTTAATGCTCCGAATTGCTCCGTTTTATCTCTTTTTCTCTAATATTCTACAAAACTCATTTTTTCTCCTGTAGAATCATAAAACATAACTTAAAAACACTATTAGTCCAGTAAGATGGCTAAACAAGAGGCATAATCGAGGGTTAAATTGCATTTTTTGAGCACTTATCATAACTCCAACTAGTCTTTTGCTAGTCTCTTAGCAAATTAGATAAAAAAATAGATAAGTGATCAAAATCACATCCTAATAACAAAAATAAAATCCTAACTCATTTTTGCAGGCATCGCGATTGCATTTACCATATGCAACAAGGCTTTAAATTTTTAAGTTCCCCAAAAAGGACGAGTTATAGTCTCGTGAGGGTTTTCAAGTGATGTACCCACAAAATCAATCAATAGCATGTTCAAGAATGATAGTATTTTTTAGAGAGAGAAATTTCTTACCCACTTAGTGCTTACTCCAATAGACGGTCTCCATTGCTAACTACATTGCTACAAAGACTCATAAATTATGATGGGAGATAGTAAAATTTACAAAATTCTTAATCAAGGCTTATGTGTGTACTTAGTCAATCTCCTATACTCTCCTATCCAAGAAATAGAATCCCTAGTTTACCATTGGTAGATAATCTCGACTTTCAATCCTTACCGGTCATACTTTCAGAAAAGAATCTCTCAGAAGATGGTCTACTCTTTTACCTCATGTATGTGGGGAAAAGAATAATGTATACAAACATCCCACATACTCTTCCTTTTGTGCTATTTCTTCCGCTTTGTGCCCCTCGTATTCTCAAAAACATATGGGTATGGCTGATAAAGATTTTGGATATACTCATTGTCTGGAGTTGGGTAAAGGGTAAAGGGTAAAGGGTAAAGGGTTTTATGAAAGAAAATGGCTTATTGTAAAGCTCAAAAGGGTTTCACATGATGGTCCTACTAGGTGGGATAAAGGCTGAATGGGTTCACTACTTGACTTATCAGTATGATACTCTGTTTCGAATAGACTACAAGACCTAATGGCTATCTCCCCAATTGATGTCACTTTGTGATTAACCAAATCAACAAATAATGAGACTATATTATAATAACATAAAAAACTGAAAGATGTTGAGTCACTATGACTCGGATTTTTCGTAAGAACTCTCCAAATAATAGGTATAAAGCTCAAGTCTCATGGGCTAAGTCTAAAAATTCTACTTCCAGTTTACTAGGGGTTTAAATTTCTCTTCTAGAAAAGTAACAAAAACTGGCAAAGTATTATGGTGGTGCCTTGATAAAGAATTCTATCAACAAGAACTATGTCCGAGCATAATAAATAGTCTAAGCGGTAATGAAATCAATAATATCAACTATCTATCAAACTTAACACTAAGCAGTATAGAATATATATCCCAGACTCATCATTAAAATTCATTTTTCTCATGCTACTGATATAAAAACAAAAATATTTTTGCTTTTGAAAACTAATTTACGAAATTCATTTCTCAAGTACACCCTCCCCCAACTTAACATATGCATTGTCCTCAATGTATAGAAATTAAGTAAATGAAATGAATGAGAAAAAGGGAAGGTTATCAATGATGCCGAATATCAAAATTAATCCAAAAAATAAGAACATTTGCTTTTACTAAGATATTTTTTTTTAGGTCTTTTTAAATCAGATCCCTAAGACTATATATCATGCATTATCAATTTGGAGTGAGGAGATCAGATTTTCTTACCCAAATCTGACGAATGTTTGGAGGACGAGGAGGTCTCACCTTGTGGGTTGTCAAAAATACTCCTTGATATGTTGGAAAGATTACTGGTGAAGTTGCTTTTCTACCTTAAACGATTTCAGGTATGATGATTGTGTGATAGGCCTTGTGGTTCCTCTATGTAGAAGATTGACAAAAATCTTTCTTTCTAACAGCACAATAGTATCTGATTTGCCCTTTACCACCACAATAATGATAATGGATGTCTGGCTGACTGTGCTCAAGGTGGGAGGTAGACTGGTTCACATACTTCTCTCGTTCAGACAATGATTGTGTAGAAGAGGCTTCAATAGTGCAATGTTTCTTATCAATATGGTCCACTTTCTGCTTCAGAAGACTCATTTCAGTTTCTAGATTCTGTTGTTTTTCCAAAACTTTTTTAAGCTGATTCTCTAGTAACTGATTTTTCTGGGTAGAAGTCTATTGTTCATCCTGAAATGTAGAGTTCATCTTCTCAAGGTATGATACTCTCTCTGTCAATTTTCCATTCTGCTAACTTAAATCCTGAATTTTCTGTAGAGATTCCAAGAACATGGCTAGCAACGCCTCTATGGTGGGGTTCTCAGGTTCATCACAGTTTTCTGTAGATTGAGCACTTTCAATTGTATCTCCGAATGGGACGAATTCTTGTATCATGCTATCAAGGAAGTACACCTCTTCACTTTTGGCGTCATCACAATCTTTATGCAACAGGTGAAAGATATTTATGTCTATCGACATCTTACCAAAGTTGATCTTCATTTCACCGTTGTGACAATTTATTAAAGCTTTTGCGGTAGCGAGGAAAGGTTGGCCTAGAATAATTAGAATTTTATCAAAGGCCTCCTGGGTGTCTATCACAATGAAATCCACTGGATAGTAGAAATCAGCTACTTGAACAAGAACATCCCCAACTATGCCTCTAGGAATCTTGGTAGAGCGGTCAGCTAACTTTAATTTGACTTGTGTAGGCTTTAGGTTCTCCAGGCCCAATGCTTGGTACACATGATATGGCAAGAGATTAACACTAGCACCAAGGTCTAAAAGAGCATTACCCGTGAATTTTTCTACTATCTTACATGATATTGTAGGACTTCCTGGATCTTTAAGCTTGACTGGAGCTTGCTGATGGATAATAGATGTTGTTTGTCCAGCTAAAAACGCTCGCTTTGGAACATGAGTACTTCTCTTTATGTTGCATGCATCCTTCAAGAATTCGGCATATGATGGCAACTGCTTGATCGCTTTGAGAAAGGGGATATTGATGTTATCTTTCTAAAATGCCTCCTTCATCTCTAAAAATTGCTTGTCCTTTTTGCTTTAAGCAAAAAACATAGGAAAAGTTGCCTTTGGTACAAACAAATCAGTATGTGTTTGCTCTTCTTTCTCTTTGTTATTCTTGCATATCTTGTCTTGGTCATCTTGACAAATGGGAGTGGAAAGGATTCCCCCCACTTCCTTTTGAACTTCATTTGAAATCTTGACCGATTGCTTTGTAGCAATGTCATCATGAGAAGGTAAGTCAACCTTGTTGTCTATCTTCAATCTTGATATGAGAGTAGTAATTGAGCTGACATGATCATGGAGGTGATCAGTACTAAAAGTTGTCCCAATGTGGCATACATCTTCACTCTTCAATATTGGTTCTAATAAGCTAGGTTGAGTGGCTTGTGTCTTCTGAATAAAGCGGTGGTGAGTTAATCGACCTTTAGCCTCTAGAGACTCCATTCTATAACATTGACTTGCCTGAGATTGCTGGAGATTGAGCTGAGACTGTGCAAGAAGCTCTAGAAAACTTTCAAACTTTTGATTTTTCTGTGATAGCAAAGTAATTGCATTCTCTAGGTTGGCAGGTGCGGCATAATTTCTCCTAGGAACAGGCACTAACTCTCCACTTGTATTGGAATTTTGTTGAGAGTATAATTGTTGTTGAGGGACCAACTATGAAGCTTGACTTGTCTGTGGAATATAACTTTGATCTTGAGAACCTGGGGGTCCAGCGTTCTGTCTCCAATAATTGCCTTGAAAGTTATTACCACCTTGGTTGGGCCTCTAAAATAAGTTCACATTGTACTCTCAACCGATGCATGTTGACGATAACGGGACATTCTAGAGTTGCATGGGAAGTGTCGAACGGACTTTCGCAGATTGGCTAGCTTGCCGATTGGGAGAGATTTAGCTTGAGACTTGTTGATCTTGGAGGGGATTCATATAGAACCGATTGAATTTCTTACTCAAAGTTTCAATCTTTGGTGGCGCCAATGTAGACTTCAGTTCTTGATCTGATTGTTCATGTGCTTGGTAACCAAATTGCTTTGGCTCCCCCTCCATGCTAGCGACACCCTTGTTGCTAGTAGTCCATTGTTGTGTTTCTTCAGCTAAATTCTCAAGAAAGTTGTAAGCTTCATCTCCATCCATCGATGTAAACTTGCCTTTGTGCATTGACTGTATCATCTGCTTGTTCATCATCGAGAGTCCTCGATAGAAAAAATGAGCCAGTGTGCTCTTGTCATATCCATGATGTGGACACGAGACAAGCAGGTTGTTGAATTTCTCCCAGCTTTGATGATACTCTTCAGTTACCTTTCCTTTGAAATTGCCGATAGCTTGCTGCATGGCATCAGTCTTCTGGAGTGGGTAGAACTTGTTCATAAACTTTGTTCTTAACTTCTCCCAGGAATCAATAGAATTGATCGGCTGTGCAGTTAACCATTCAGATGTTTTACCTTCGAGTGAGAGTGGGAATAGAATTAGCTTGGTACTCTCATCCCTGATATTTTGGTTATTGAAAGGTTTGAGGACTGATAGAAATTTGTTCATGTGGACATAAGGCTGAACATTGTCTAAACCATTGAACTTCGGAAGCATAGAGATTACTGATGCTCTAAGTTCAAACTGGTTAGATTCTATCTCTGGAAAAACAATACTGCTGGGTGGGTCTCCAATGATTGGCGAATAAAAATCGCTCAGCTTCTTCCTCTGTTGTGCTTGCATAGGTGGGATAGCTTCAGGATTATTAGTGTCTACAACACCTCCATCATTGCGTGCGGCCATTGCTTCAATCTCGTTTAGTATTCTTGTGAGTCGGTTGTTGAACCTTGTCCACTGTTGTGTTCTTACCGAACGATGATATGGACAACGGGGCATACACTAGAAAATGATATGCGAAAAACTATCCTACTATGCTTGAATACAATTAAACTAATATGTAACTATTCTAAATTATACTAATATGCAAAACTATTTTCCTTCAACTGGGTTGGGCTTTGCAGCTAGTATCTCTTGGATTGTCTAAAAGTTTGTCTTTTCTAGGGTTATGGTGAATCACTTGGATTGCTTAAGTACCACGGCCCACAGACGATAGTCCGTTTGTCAAGATTCAGACAAGAAACACTAGAGTTTGATGTTTCACTGTGTTGGCTTACAACTTCAATTGTTGAAAAGGTTCTAAATCCAATTATATTAGAAAGCAATAAAACTAAACTATGATGCAACTATATTAAGAATGAAATAAAAAGAATGAAGATTCGACTAACCTGGATGGTAGATCTTGTCTTCAAGATGTCCTTCAAGCTTATCTCTTTTTCAAAAGGATGGATGATGCGGCTAAAATTACCTCAAGATCCAAAATTCTAATTTTGAAAGGAAACGTTAAACATAAACAACTTAAAACGGCAGCGACGCCATTTGACCTTGCCTCTTTTTGTGTGTAGATGAGATGTGGGATATGGATGATATAGATAGATGATGTAGATGGATGATGGTCGTTGAAGAAAATAAAAGCGTATCAAAACCTAATTATCCCTCAATAAGTAAATGATGAGTAGGGTATCGTTCCACTTTTAAGCGTATGTTTATATGAAGGACAGGACTGGAAAGGGGGTTTGAGGGATTAAAAACTATTATTATATATGTAGATTCTAATGCTAAACTAAATTAAACTAAACAATTGATAATTTATAAGAAAGAGAATTCAAGAGATTAGAATCCACCAATACTTTTGATTCAATGACCTTTTACTTCATGGTTGTTCTCACAAGTAGACTACAATTAGGCAATCGAGCGAGTGCCGATGCCCTCTTGGATGAAACATCGTTAATGAATAACTCTACTTAAGGTTGTTCCTATGTTCATGTTACTAGTATCTTCTTTCCTTTTATGTGAGTTTGGGCAGCTATTCAATGAATCACCATCTAAGGAAAACACAAGGAATACTTCCCTTACTCTAAAACACTACACAACTAGAAAAAAAGTAGAGAATAATAGTATAATATTCAATTACAATAAATAAAACCCTATTCTAGCATTATATTCCATCACAATAAATAAAAGCATGTTACTAGCAAATATTCAATTACAATAAATAAAACCCTAAACTAGTATGATATTCGATTGCAATAAATAAAAACCTTAATCTATACTTCCATCCCCTGGTCTGGGCAATGGAACTAATAACTAAAAACACAAAGAACTAACCTGATTGAAGAACACCATGAACCAGAAGAATCAACAAACCTTAAGCACCGGCTTCATCTTCTCCCTTGAAGGAGAAGATTAACCTTCTATAAATAAGGAAGAACACGAATAACGAGAAGAAGAAGAGTCGAAGAACATAAGACTAGAAAGACTAATTTATTAAGACTCAGCTAGTTAAAACCGATATTTTATTATTAATCTCTCTGCCTTTAAGTTAAGAGACAAGAGTATAAGTGAATTGGCCAATTACATGAGGCACTTAGGTCCTCTATTTATAGAGGTTACAATGAGCTCTAGAAGCATTCCAAACCGTCATTTGTTTCCTAATACAAATGTACTTCTTTCAGATTCCAACTTCGTGTCCAAAACTGAGAAGAAATTGGCTACAGTGTCGATCCATGCGTCTGGATGCACTATTCATGCGTCTCTCAGACGCGATCAATGCGTCCCAGACGCGTAAGCCTATTTTGTCTCTTCTGCTCTATCCTTCTATTCTCTTTTGCGGGCTTTGGTCCAAGCAACAAATCATTTGGCCTTGGGCTTCTAAATAGGCTTTTAAATAGGTCCAAGTCGCATCTTTAATAGCTCAAATTCCTTGGCCTTCTCCGTGATTGTCCACGGGCCTCTCATGTGATCCTTAATGCTCCGTATTGCTCCGTTTTACCCCCTTTTCTCTAATATTCCACAAAACTCACTTTTTCTCATGTAGAATCATAAAACATAACTTACAAACACTATTAGTCCACTAAGATGGCTAAACAAGAGGCATAATCAAGGGTTAAATTGCACTTTTTTAGCACTTATCACAACTCCCAACTATCCTTTTGCTAGTCTCTTAGCAAATTAGATAAAAATTAGATAAGTGATGAAAATCACATCCTAATAACAAAAATAAAATCCTAACTCATTTTCGCAGGCATCGCGATTGCTTTTACCATATGCAACAAGGCTTTAAACCTTTAAGTTCCCCAAAAAGGACGAGTTATAGTCTCGTGAGGGTTTTCAAGTGCTATACCCACAAAATCAATCAATAGCATGTTCAAGAATGATAGTATTTTTTTGAGAGAGAAATTCCTTACCTACTCGATTTACTCCAACGAGGGCGGTCTCCATTGCTAACTACATTACTGCAAAGACTCATAGATTATGATGGAAGATAGTAAAAATTGACAAAATTCTCAATCAAGGCTTATGTGTGCACTTAGTCAATCTTTTATACTCTCCTATCCAAGAAACGGAATCCCTAGTTTACCTTTAGACAGATAATCTCGACTTTCAATCCTCACTGGTCATACTCTCAGAAAAGAATATCTTAGAAGATGGTATACTATTTTACCTCATGTATGTGGGGAAAAGAATAATGCATATGACCATCCCACATACTACCTTGAAAAACAGACTTCTAGATGACAGTAGTCTCATGGAAAGAATGTTAATCACATATGAAGTGTTGGGTCCTTCACTTTAGCATCCTCTCACCTATTCTAGACTTTGTACCATACTGTAGTGATAAGTCATGGGTTGTAACTTGGCTTGGGTATTGGTTTATGAAGGAAAGGTAAAAAGGATTCTGAGGTTGTTTCTGAAAACACTAAGGGTTTTCCTTCATTCTTTGGAAGATTTCTTCAAATTCTGTATTGTAAAGAAAACTCTTCCTTTGTCTTAGCTTTTCCAACCATTCAGTTCAACACATGTTTTTTTTGTTTTTTAAACTCAGTGGTAAATCCTTGATTAGTACTGGATATGCTTGTTTTCCACTAGCTTCTTTCACTTAGAACAGAATGATGGTCTTCATTGTATCTCTCTGGTATTTCCTTGTAATCTTCCTTTTGTGCTATTTCTTACGCTTTGTGCCCTCGTATTCTCGAAACATATGGGTATGGCTGATAAAGATTTTGGATATACTCCTTTTGTCCGGAGTTGGGTAAAGGGTAAAGGGTTTTATGAAAGAAAATGGCTTATTGTAAGGCTCAAAAGGGTTTAACATGATGGTCCTACTAGGTGGGATAAAGGCTGAATGGGTTCACTACTTGACTTATCAATATGATACTCTGTTTCGAATAGACTACAAGACCTAATGGCTATCTCCACAGTTGATATCACTTTGTGATTAACCAAATCAACAAATAATGAGACTATATTATAACGACATAAAGAATTGAAAGATGTTAAGTCACTATGCTCGGATTTTTTGTAAGAACTCTCCAAAGAATGGGTATAAAGCTCAAGTCTCACGGGCTAAGTCTAAAAATTCTTCTTCCAGTTTACTAGGGGTTTAAATCTCTCTTCTAGCAAAAGTACACAATACTGACAAAGTATTATGGTGGTGCCTTGATAAAGAATTCTATCAACAAGAACTATGTCCGAGCATAATAAATAGTCTAAGCAGTAATTAAATCAATAATATCAACTATCTATCAAACTTAACACTAAGCAGTATAGAATATATATCCCAGACTCATCATTAAAATTCATTTTTCTCATGCTACTGATATAGAAACAAAAATATTTTTGTTTTTGAAAACTAATTTTCGAAATTCATTTCTTAAGTACACCCTCCCCCAACTTAAACATATGCATTGTCCTCAATGTATAGAAATTAAGTAAATGAAATGAATGAGAAAAAGGGAAGATGTTACCATTGATGCCGAATATCAAAATTAATCCCAAAAATAAGAACATTTCCTTTTACCAAGATTTTATTTTATTTTATTTTTGTTAGGTCTTTTTAAGTCAGATCCCTAAGACTATATATCATGCATTATCAATTTGGAGTGAGGAGATCAGATTTTCTTACCCAAATCTGACGAATGTTTGGAGGACGGGGAGGTCTCACCTTGTGGGTTGTCAAAAATACTCCTTGATATGCTAGAAAGATTGCTGGTGAAGTTGCTTTTCTACCTTGAACTATTTCAGGTCTGATGATTGTGTGATAGGCCTTGTAGTTCCTCTGTGTAGAAGATTGACAAAAATCTTTCTTTCTAATAGGACAATAATATCTAATGTGCCCTTTACCACCACAATAATGATAATGAATGTCTGGCTGACTATGCTCAAGGTGGGCGGTAGACTGGTTCACATACTTCTCTCGTTCAGACAATGATGGTGTAGGAGAGGCTTCAACAGTGCAATGCTTCTTATCAATATGGTTCACTTTTTGCTTCAGAAGACTCATTTCAGTTTCTAGATTCTGTTGTTTTTCCAAAACTTTTTTAAGTTGATTCTCTAGTAACTAATTTTTCTGGGCAGAAGTCTGTCGTTCATCCTGAAATGTAGAGTTCATCTTCTCAAGGTATGATACTCTCTATGTCAATTTTCCATTCTGCTCACTTAAATCCTGAATTTTCTGCAGAGATTCCAAGAACATGGCTAGCAACGCCTCTGTGGTGGGGTTCTCAGGTTCATCACAGTTTTCTGTAGATTGAGCACTTTCAATTGTATCTCCGAATGGGACGAATTCTTGTATCATGCTATCAAGGAAGTACACCTCTTCACCTTTGGCGTCATCACAATCTTTATGCAACAGGTGAAAGATATTTATGTCTATCGACATCTTACCAAAGTTGATCTTTATTTCACCGTTGTGACAATTTATCAAAGCTTTTGCAGAAGCGAGGAAAGGTCGGCCTAGAATAATTGGAATTTTATCAAAGGCCTCCTGGGTGTCTATCACAATGAAATCCACTGGATAGTAGAAATCAGCTACTTGAACAAGAACATCCTCAACTATGCCTCTGGGAATCTTGGTAGAGCGGTCAGCTAACTTCAATTTGACTTGTGTAGGCTTTAGGTTCTCCAGGCCCAATGCTTGGTACACATGATATGGCAAGAGATTAACACTAGCACCAAGGTCTAAAAGAGCATTACCCGTGAATTTTTCTCCTATCTTGCATGATATTGTAGGACTTCCTGGATTTTTAAGCTTGACTGCAGCTTGCTGATGGATAATAGATGTTGTTTGTCAAGCTAGAAACGCTTCGCTTTGGAACATGAGTACTTCTCTTTATGTTGCATGCATCCTTCAAGAATTTGGCATATGATGGCTGATATATGCTCTTTACTACTACTTAGAGTTTTGATCTCTAAGAATTTATGCAAAAGCACTCAAGGTTCCTTACTCACGATCTTCGTTTCGTAGAGTTGGAATAAAGATTCGAACTAAACTAAAGCTTAGAACAACTACAAATTGGAATTTACAATAAAGGGAAACTAAGGAGTAAGGTCATAATATAAATGCTAGATTTTTCCTTCCTACATAAACATTAAGAAAACATTAACGTTGAAAACATTCACTTAATACCGAAATAGAGATTTGAAAGAGAAGGTGGAGAGTTAATCCTCCTCATGTGAAACTATCATTAGTGTTGATTTGAAAAATGTTTTGATTCTTCCTAGACTCATAGACAAGTCCCTAACGGAAAAATAGATTTGATCCCTAGCATGCATGGCTCACTAAAGAGCTCATACATGCTAGCAAGTGAAACCAAACAATGACTTATCTCTAAGCTCATTTCTTGATTCCTAACTAAACTCTACACCAACTACCATTTTGGGATAGGATGTAGAGTTAGTTGTTCTTCCTAAACCTACCAAACCAACAACAATTGGTTTACCCTCACATGAGTTGGATTAACTCCCCAAAAGGGAAGTTAGCTCATGATCCTTGGGACAAGGATTTATAAACTAAGAAAAATACAAAAGAGAGAGAGAGAGAGAGGAGAAAGATAAACAATCAAACTCAATTCTATTTATTTTCTAGAAGAAACAAGTGTTCCTCCATTAAAACTATTACAAGCTTTTTAATAAAAACTAAAACTAACTTTACATTTCTTTCACTAAGGAACTAAAATAATGCCATGTGAGGAAAATAAGTCAAGGGAGAAAATGGAGTGTCCCCCACCCTTGTCTAATTTCTTCTCCATTTGAGAGAAATCTCATTTCCTCCCACGTGAATTATCAAACCACATTAATGAATTTTTATCCACCACATTAAAACAAAGTGACACCTTGCCTTTTTTTTTCACTATTAACACCTAATCTAATTTATTACATGCAAGGTGTCAACTTTGCACCAATAGGTGTCTTAAAAGCTGTTCTGTATGCCCACAAGGCATCAGATAATCATAGAGACCAGTCTTTCCTAGATGGATTGATAGTTTTTTCCAAAATGGATTTTATTTCTCGATTAGAGACTTTTACTTGACCACTGGTTTGAGGATGATACGGAGTTGCCACTTTGTGCGTGACTCCATATTTCTTTACTAATGATTCAAAAATTTTATTGCAGAAATGTTTTCCCCCGTCACTAATTATAGCTTTTGGAACACCAAATCGAGAGAAAATATTTTCTTTTACAAACAAAACGACCGTTTTATGATCGTTAACCGCGACATGCCAATGCCTCAATCTATTTTGACACATAGTCAACTGCTACAAGTATGTATAGGAAGCCATGAGAATTTGGAAATGGACCCATGAAGTCGATGCCCCATACATCAAAGATTTCCACAATTAGAATGGGATTTAAGGGCATCATATTGCGTTGAGTAATGCGACCTAACTGCTGGTAGCGATTGCATGCTTTGCAATGCTCATGTGCATCTCTAAACAGTGTTGGCCAATAAAAACCACATTGTAGAACCTTGGCCGCAGTTTTCTTACCACTAAAATGACCACCACAAGATTGTTCATGGCAGAAGGATAACACATCGTTGTGTTCCCAGTCGGAATGCAACGGCGGATTAGTTGGTCCGAACAATACTTGAAAAGGTAGGGATCATCCCGAGAAATAGAATTTCCGCGTGGATAAAAACTTTTTCCGGTCATTACGAGACCAAGATAAAGGAACTTCCTCGGTAACTAAGTAATTTACTATGTCTGCGTACCAAGGGGACGGAAAAATAGAGTACAAGTGTTCATCTAGAAAGGAATCACAGATAGGTTCGGTATCAGTATCAACATCACTGACAAGTCTTGATAAATGGTCTACAACCAACATTTTAAATACCTTTTTATCTCTAATTTCGAGAGTAAACTCTTTGCAAAAGGAGAATCCATCGGATCAACCTTTGTTTTGCATCTTTTTAAGCTAACGGATAACGAAGTGCCGCGATGGTCGATGTAGACAATAGTTGGAGAACCCACTAGGTAAGGGATGAAAACTTATCTAACATATACAACGACAAGAAACTCTTTCTCGGTGGTGGTATAGTTACGTTGAGCTTCATTAAGGGTTTTACTCGCATAGTAAATGACAAACCGGCTTATCTTCTCCGGCGTTGCCCTAGTACAGCTCAATAGCATAGTTAAACTCGCGTCACACATTAATTCAAAAGGTTTAGACCAATCGGTGGTTGAATTATAGGAGCGGTAGTTAATGCGGTTTTAATACCTCAAAGGCTTGTTTGCAACTGGCCCGAATCAAAAGCGGCATCTTTAAGCGGAGATTGGTTAAAGGTCTAGCAACCTTTGAGAAATCTTGAATAAATCTCCAATAGAAACCTGCGTGTCCTAAGAATGCGCGAATGTCTCGAACTGTTTTTGGTATAGGAAGTGAAACAATTTTTTCTATCTTAGCTTTGTCGACTTCGATTCCGTCCTTTGAAACGATATGTCCTAAAACTATTCCTTTAGTAACCATGAAATGGCATTTTTCCCAATTAAGAACAAGGTTTTTCTCTTCACAACGTGTAAAGACCTTTTCAAGATTTGATAGACAACTATCGAAAGAATCTCCATAAATTGAGAAGTCGTCCATGAATACTTCCATAAACCGTTCAACCATATCACTGAAAATATGAAGCATGCAGCATTTGAAAAGTACCGGTGCATTGCAAAGGCCAAAAGGCATTCATCTATATGCAAATGTACCAAATGGACAGGTGAACGTTGTCTTTTCTTGATCAGTGGGGTTGATGACTATCTAAAAAATAATCTGAATAACCATCAAGAAAGCGGTAATAGGCATGACCGGCTAAACGTTCGAGCATCGATCGATGAATGGAAGTGGAAAGTGATCCCTACGGTGGCGGCATTAAGTTTGTGATAGTCAATGCATATTAAGCCATTTTACTAGGATACTGGCGGAAATGCATTCATCTTTATCATTTAGCACAAACCGTAATGCCGATTTCTTTGGAACCACGCGGTACGGGACTCACCCAAACACTATAAGAGATAGGGTAAATAATACCGCATCTAGTAATTTTAACACTTCCTCCCCGACCACATCTTTCATGGTAGGGTTTAGCGTATTTGTGGTTCACGCGACGTCTTAGCATTTTCTTCAGTGTATCACGATGGGTGCACACATTAGGTTCAATGCCTTTAATGTCATCGAGGGACCATCCAATAGCAGAATGATGTTGTTGAATGACATTAATTAAACGAGCTTCCTGATCGTCAGTTAATTGTAAAGAAATAATAACTGGGTGACGACCATCAGCATCAAGCTGTACGTATTTTAATTCCTAAGGAAGTGGTTTTAATTCAGGGGTGGGCGGAGTTGGTATTAAAGATTCTTGAGGAAGGTCATCATCCATGTAGTAAACAGATTGATGATCATCCAAGTTACTTGACATCACTGTTGTAAGGTCAAATAATGGTACTGACTCTAATAACTCATTTACTTCTTGTGTGTAATCATCGTCCTCAAATTCAGATTCGCTAAAGGAAAGAAATTGGTACACTTTATCTTCAGGAAAAGAGTTTGTAAAATACTCTTTCCGGAATCTTTGTCAATCTGTTGGCCTCACCATCAATGTCGGGGCTCGGAAGTTGTTTCATCAACTTGAACACATTCACCTCGACCGAAAAGATTTCGAAGGACATGGTCATGGAACCATCTCGACGGTTAATAAGAGCATTAGCGGTGGCGAGGAACGGACGTCCCCTAGATGATCGGAATGGAATCACATGCAACTTCATCCAAAATAACAAAGTCTACGGGATAGAAGAAATCTTGGACTTTTACAAGGGCGTTTTCCACAATTCCTTTTGGATACTTTATGGAACGATCGGCTAACCTTGTAGAGTCATGGTGGTAGGTTTGAGCTCATGAAGACCTAGTTGTTTAAATAAATAATATGGAAGTAAGTTCACACTAGCTCCTAGGTCTAGTAGTGCGATGGCCGTGTATTTGTCACCTAAGGTGCATGGAACCGATGGTCTACCGGGTCCTTGTATTTTACTATACCATTGTGTTGGTGATGGAGGGAAACTGTTGATGAGGAACGCTTGTTGAGGAACATTAGTTCTCCTTTTGTGGTGCACATATCTTTCAGAAATTTTGCATGTTTTGGTAATAATTTTAAGGCATCGAGAAAAGGTAAGTTGATTGTTAAATTTTGAAAAGTCTCGAATTTCAAAAAAATTCTCATCGGGTTTATTCTTTGCCAAAGCGTCGCAGGAAATGGTGCCTTAGGGCTGAATTTGGCAAAAGGGTCTACTTGCTTGTTTCCTACATTGGAGGTGTTGACTCTGTTGAATCACGGGGAATCTTCCATAGGTTCATTATTAGAAATAGATTCCTTGGAACCCTCTTTTTCTTTTGGTTGATCATCCGCATCGTATCGATTGTCTCTGAGTTTTTCCGGATCATAGAGTAGTGATTGCATGCACCTCACCTTGGTTGGGGGTGCTTGTACCAGGGGCATTGGTCAGTTCAAAGGCTGTGTTTGCTAGTTTAGGGTTTGGAACTGCTTGTGCAGGAAACACGCCTTTCTAACTCTTTTCTTGCGCCAATTGCTGAAGTGATTGTTGGATAGACGTTAAAATTTGAGAATGTTGGTTCATGTAAGCCAAGAAAGTCTCATTTGTCCTATCCGTAATGGTTGGTTGGCGCGGGTTGTTACAACGGTAGTAGTTCTCGATTATTGCTTAGAAGTTGTTGATTATAGTTGGGATCTGGATTAGCTAGAACAAGGCTGCGGTTGGTTTGATAATTAGCATTGGAATTATTTGGAAATTGACCTTGTTGGTATTGTTGATTATTTCCTTGGCGGTATGGAATAAAATTGTTGGTAGAGGCTTAACGGTGGATTAGGCGAAACCGGAGGAGCCCCCATTTGTTGGTTATTTTGGCGCCAAGCGAAATTCGGATATTGTCTCCACGGTGCATTAGGAATGTTGAATGCACATGCCTCCTCCGATTGTTGAGTAGGGGAAGCATATAACAAGGGACAATATGCATCAGGATGGTCAGGACTAAGACAAAGGACACAAGGGCGGTGTCAACGTTCATGACCGGGTTTTGGTAGTTGATCGTTTACTTGAATTGCAAGGGCATCTACTTTTTAGTTAGGGATTCTATCAAATTTTTATTTCGGGATCGGGTTTTACCTCAAAAATAGATGTGGCCTTTGTAACATTGTCCTTTGATGACCTAGGCGACTTCGGTGTTACCCGGTGTGTACCCTTTTTCACTTGTTTTTCAAGAAAAGTATAAGCTTCAGTAGCTCCTTTGTCCATGAAGCAACTGCCGTTCATTATATCAAGAGTTTCTTTTTGATGATCAGAAAGACCATTAAAGAATGAACGAACAAGGACAGCTTTTCCAATTGGTGATGAGGACATTCTAACGAAAGATCGATAAAAGCGACTCCATGCTTCGTAAAGGATTCATGAGGATTTTGACGAAAAGAATTGAATTTTCTGAAGCATTTCAGTTGTTTTTTCTGAGTGTAAAACTGAAGCATGAAAGCCTGAACTAGTTTATTCCATGTGTCTATGGATTGTGATTGTTGTCCTGCTAGCCAGATTGACGCTTTTTCCGCTAAAGTGAATGGAAACAAATGGGCAAGAGTTGTTCCTTAGAGATCTGGGATGATGAAATGTTTTGCCACTTGTTGAAAACTACGAAGATGATTGTATGGTTTTTCGTGCTCCAAACCATGATATATTGGTAACAAACTGAAAACGTTTCGTGGGATACAAAAATCACCGACAATGTCTTCAAGTTTGATGTAGGAAGAAGGTCCTTCCCTGTGTCGCAATATAGAAGTCCGAGAGGGGCTTCTCTGGCAAGGGAGGATCGTCGGCCATAATGACAGTTGATGGCGGCGAAGGATTGTGATGAAGGTAATTAGCGAAGAAGAACAATTTTTATGTGAGAACTTACGAATTGCTTATCGTATTTTTTTCGACGATAGGTATGTTCAATTTCTTTAGTGGAACCAGACCTTAATCTCATGCAAGTAGAAGGAATTTAGTAGGACTCGAATTTTATTATTATCTTAAGCATTATATTTTAATAACATATGCCTAAGCTGCTGCTAACGTAGCAGTGAAGCTAGAAATACGTGTGCATAAACCAACAGCCAAGTCACAAGAGAGATATGAGGGAGGCTTTCCGTGCAAGCACGGTTCTAATTAAGTAACCTCAATCTTTCAAGTTTCCTAGACACCATTGGAATATGATTTAAGATTTATGGAATTAAAATTTATGCAAAGGTGGTATTAATTTTAATTTAATTTAATTTATTTTTATTTTTATTTTTTTTATTTTTTTTTTTTTTTTTTAAAGATTTATGCAAGGGTTAAAATACAAACATGCAAATACGATCTACTCATACAATACTAAGTGCAGTAGCATGTGAAGATACTCTACTGATACGTATAGCTATACGAATAGGCAAGCTTGTGTCATCGATAAATATTTCCATACGTGCATATGCAAATATACATCGATAATATATGATATATATATGCGCTAATTTGTAAATCGATATTACGTAAACGTGATATATCAAGAATGAAAAATTTGAATCACTCATACATTATCTAAATACATAAGCATCTTGGATATAGTATACATAATGCCAGATAAATAAATCGACAAAACTAAACATGCAAGGTATTATACATAAACTAAAATCGACTCTTGTATTGCATAATAATTCGATTTCGACAATACTCATTGAGATTGCGAATGTCATATAGAGAGCAACTTTACCCCGTAGGGTTTAGAAACAACTTACCCAACTCATATTTTAACCCTCGTTGGAATGTTCTCCTCTTTCTTGACAAAATCGACTTATTAGACAATACCGTGTACGTAGACGTAGAGAAATGTTAAACATGTAACAAGAAACATTTATACGTAGAAAGACATATACCCATACAAAACAGTACCATTAATATGTAAATATACATTAATATGTAATTCATGTCCGAGTAATCGTATATAAATATTTACCGGTATACGAACTTGATTCATGCATAATTTGAGGCTAAAACTTAAATAATAATCCATAAATTTTTCCTAATACTATATACATGGCATACATGCAGAAAAACATAATAAAAAAAATTACAATAATACTGAAAATTTGGAACCTGTAGCGTCCCGTTTTTCTGCCTTTGAACTGAAACAAACGTTTCAATTAAATCGACGCGATTAATCCCAAAGGATTATCAAAATTTTCAAGTACAGGGCCAGATATTTAGGCCTCGAAATGGATCAAGGTTGATCAGGAGATGCTGGTGGTTGAACAGGAGCATCAAACAAGAAAAATGACTTCATGGACGCTGGTCACACATCGTCTTGTGACTTCGATCTGACGCCGCATGTGTCGGGATAATTCAGAATGATTTCAACTTTTTACAGCACTCTTATAATCGCCTGCAGTGATGTTTCCCAGTCCTAACTTTTGGTACCTGGAAGTGGAACAAAAAATTTGTGAGCGAACAGGTCTATTGCGAGGTAAAAATACGAATTTGAACAAAAAAAAAAAAAAAAAGTAAACGAACGAAAAGGAAAGGAAGGAAGAGAATGGGGGTTCTCCCTTGATGCAACTTCCGATCTGTAGCACAAGTTCTATGGCTTTAGAACAGCAGCGGCGCCATTTGATATATGCTTGTTTAACACTACTTAGAGTTTTGATCTCTAAGAATTGATGCAAAAGCACTCAAGGTTCCTTACTCACGATCTTCGTTTCGTAGAGTTAGAATAAAGATTCGAACTAAACTAAAGCTTAGAACAACTACAAATTGGAATTTACAATTAAGGGAAACTAAGGAGTAAGGTCATAATATAAATGCTAGATTTTTCCTTCCTACATAAACATTAAGAAAACATTAACGTTGAAAACATTCACTTAATACCGAAATAGAGATTTGAAAGAGAAGGTGGAGAGTTAATCCTCCTCATGTGAAACTATCATTAGTGTTGATTTGAAAAGGTTTTGATTCTTCCTAGACTCATAGACAAGTCCCTAACAGGAAAAATAGATTTGATCCCTAGCATGCATGGCTCACTAAAGAGCTCATACATGCTAGCAAGTGAAACCAAACAATGACTTATCTCTAAGCTCATTTCTTGATTCCTAACTAAACTCTACACCAACTACCATTTTGGGATAAGATGTAGAGTTAGTTGTTCTTCCTAAACCTACCAAACCAACAACAATTGGTTTACCCTCACATGAGTTGGATTAACTCCCAAAAGGGAAGTTAGCTCATGATCCTTGGGACAAGGATTTATAAACTAAGAAAAAATACAAAAAGAGAGAGAGAGAGAAAGATGAACAATCAAACAAACTTCTATTTATTTTCTAGAAGAAACAAGTGTTCCTCCATTAAAACTAATACAAGCTTTTTAATAAAAACTAAAACTAACTTTACATTTCTTTCACTAAGGAACTAAAATAATGTCATGTGAGGAAAATAAGTCAAGGGAGTAAATGGAGTGTCCCCCACCCTTGTCTAATTTCTTCTCCATTTGAGAGAAATCTCATTTCCTCCCACGTGAATTATCAAACCACATTAATGAATTTTTATCCACCACATTAAAACAAAGTGACACCTTACCTTTTTTTTTACTATTAACACCTAATCTAATTTATTACATGCAAGGTGTCAACTTTGCACCAATTATTTGTTATCTTTGTCTTGACATGCTCCATGATTGATGACTCATCCAATCTTGTGGCCCCGTATAGTGGGTCCATATGCAGTCCAGTGGCGGTCCGGTATTTTGGGCAGTGTTTCAATTTCCCGCCTATGCGTAGAGTTCATCGCCATGATTGTCTGAGCATCTCTCGTGTCCCATTCGGAGTCCTGGTTTGAGAGGTAGGAGCTTTGGAAGTTTGATGCTTCTGTATGGATTTGGGAGAATTCGTATATACGCCGTTCCTCGTGCTTTATTTCAGGTTTAACCAATATTTTTATGTTTACTGCAAATACCTGCAAAAGTATGAAAACATATTTATTTCATGATTATTAAACACATAATTAACCAAATTTATATGTCTCAATGGGGTTTCATAATACACTTTTGGGTGCTTATCAATGGCAACTGCTTGATCGCTTTGAGAAAGGGGATATTGATGTTATCTTTCTCAAATGCCTCTTTCATCTCTAAAAATTGCTTGTCATTTTTGCTTTGAGCAAAAAACATAGGAAAAGTTGCCTTTGGTACAAACACATCAGCATGTGTTTGCTCTTCTTTCTCTTTGGCATTCTTGCATATCTTGTCTTGGTCATCTTGACAAATGAGAGTGGAAAGGATTCCCCCTACTTCCTTTCGAACTTCATTTGAAATCTTGACCGATTGCTTTGTAGCAATGTCATCATGAGAAGGTAAGTCAATCTTTGTTGTCTATCTTCAATCTTGATATGAGAGTAGTAACTGAGCTGGCATGATCATGGAGGTGATCAGTACTAAAAGTTGTCCCAATGTGGCATACATCTTCACTCTTCAATATTGGTTCCAATAAGCTAGGTTGAGTGGCTTGTGTCTTTACTGACAAACAAAGCGGTGGTGAGTTAATCGACCTTAGCCTCTAGAGACTCCATTCTATAACATTGACTTGCCTCGAGATTGCTTGGAGATTGAGTGACTGTGCAAGAAGCTCTAGAACACTTTCAAACTTCTGATTTTTCTGTGATAGCAAAGTAATTGCATTCTCCAGGTTGGCAGGTGTGGCATAATTTCTCCTAGGATCAGGCACTAACTCTCCACTTGTATTGGAATTTTTTTGAGAGTATAATTGTTGTTGAGGGACCAACTATGAAGCTTGACTTGTCTGTGGAATATAACTTTGATCTTGAGAACCTGGGGGTCCAGCGTTCTGTCTCCAATAATTGCCTTGAAAGTTATTACCACCTTGGTTGGGCCTCTGAAATAAGTTCACATTGTACTCTCCAACTGATGCATGTTGACAGTAACCAGGACATTCTAGAGTTGCATGGGAAGTGTCAGAACAGACTTCGCAGTATTGGCTAGCTTGCCTGATTGGGAGAGATTTAGCTTGAGACTTGTTGATCTTGGAGGGATTCATATAGAACTGATTGAATTTCTTACTCAAAGTTTCAATGCTGACGGCCAGGCTGACCAATGTAGACTTCAGTTCTTGATCTGATTGTTAATGTGCTTGGTAACCAAATTGCTTTGGCTCCCCCTCCATGCTAGCGACATCCTCGTTGCTAGTAGTCCATTGTTGTGTTTCTTCAGCTAAATTCTCGAGAAAGTTGTAAGCTTCCACTCTATCCATCGATGTAAACTTGCCTTTATATATTGACTGTATCATCTGCTTGTTCATCATCGAGAGTCCTCGATAGAAAAAATGAGCCAGAGTGCTCTTGTCATATCCATGATGTGGACACGAGACTAGCAGATTGTTGAATTTCTCCCAGCTTTGATGATATTCTTTAGTTACCTTTCCTTTGAAATTGCTGGTAGCTTGCTGCATGGCATCAGTCTTTTGGGGTGGGTAGAACTTGTTCATAAACTTTGTTCTTAACTTCTCCCAGGAATCAATAGAATTGATCGGTTGTGTAGTTAACCATTCAGATGCTTTACCTTCGAGTGAGAGTAGGAATATAATTAACTTGATACTCTCATCCCTGATATTCTGGTTCTTGAAAGTTCTGAGGACTGATAGAAATTTGTTCATGTGGACATAAGGTTGAACATTGTCTGAACCATTGAACTTCGGAAGCATAGAGATTACTGATGCTCTAAGTT
This sequence comes from Coptis chinensis, assembly GCF_015680905.1. Lineage (NCBI taxonomy): Eukaryota > Viridiplantae > Streptophyta > Magnoliopsida > Ranunculales > Ranunculaceae > Coptis > Coptis chinensis. Next base: position 75,019,268 of record NC_141463.1, on the reverse strand, counting down.
CAAACTGGTTAGATTCTGTCTCTGGAAAAACAATACTGCTAGGTGGGTTTCTAATGATTGGCGAATAGAAATCGCTCAGCTTCTTCCTCTGTTGTGCTTGCATAGGGGGATAGCTTCAGGATTATTGGTGTCTACAACACCTCCATCATTGCGTACGACCATTGTTTCAATCTCGTCTAGTATTCTTGTGAGTTGGTTGTTGAACCTTGTCCACTGTTGTGTTCTTACTGGACGATGATATGGACGATGGGGCATACACTAGAAAATGATATACGAAAAACTATCCTACTATGCTTGAATGCAATTAAACTAATATGCAACTATTCTAAATTATACTAATATGCAACTATTCTAAATTATACTAATATGCAAAACTACTTTCCTTCAACTGGGTTGGGCTTTGCGGCTAGTATCTTGCCCGTTGTCTAAAGCTGTCTCTTCTAGGGTTATGGAGAATCACTTGGATTACTTAAGTACCACGGCCCACAGACGATAGTCCGTTTGTCAAGATTTAGACAAGAAACACTAGAGTTTGATGTTTCGTTGTGTTGGCTTACAACTTCAATTGTTGAAAAGGTCCTAAATCCAATTATACTAGAAAACAATAAAACTAAACTATGATGCAACTATATTAAGAATGAAATAAAAAGAATGAAGATTCAACTAACCTGGATAGTAGATCTTGTCTTCAAGATGTCCTTCAAGCTTCTCTCTTTTTCAAAAGGATGGATGATGTGGCCAAAATTATCTCAAGATCCAAAATTCTAATCTTGAAAGAAAATGTTAAACATAAAGAACTTAGAACAGCAGCGGCGCCATTTGACCTTGCCTCTTTTTTTGTGTAGATGAGATGTGGGATATGGATGATATAAATAGATGATGTAGATGGATGATGGTCGTTGAACAAAATAGAAGCGTATCAAAACCTAATTATCCCTCAATAAGTAAAGGATAAGTAGGGTATCGTTCAAATTTTAAGTGTATGTTTATATAAAGGACAGGACTGGAAAGGGGGTTTGAGGGATTAAAAACTATTATTATATATTTTAGATTCTAATGCTAAACTAAACTAAACTAAACTATTGATAATTTATAAGAAGAGAATTCAAGATATTAGAATCCACCAATACTTTTGATTTAATGACCTTTTGCTTCATGGTTGTTCTCACAAGTAGACTACAATTAGGCAATTGAGCGAGTGTCGATGCCCTCTTGGACGAAACATCGTTAACGAATAACTCTACTTAAGGTTGTTCCTATGTTAATGTTACTAGTATCTTCTTTCCTTTTATGTGAGTTTGGGCAGCTATTCAATGAATCACCATCTAAGGCAAACACAAGGAATACTTCCCTTACTCTAAAACACTACACAACTAGAAGAAAAGTAGAGAATAATAGTATAATATTCAATTACAATAAATAAAACCCTATTCTAGCATTATATTCAATTGCAATAAATAAAAGCATGTTACTAGCAAATATTCAATTACAATAAATAAAACCCTAAACTAGTATGATATTCGATTTCAATAAATAAAAACCTTAATCTATACTTCCGTCCCCTGGTCTGGGCAATGGAACTAATAACTAAAAACACAAAGAACTAACTTGATTGAAGAACACCATGAACCAGAAGAATCAACAAACCCTAAGCACTGGCTTCATCTTCTCCCTTGGAGGAGAAGATTAGCCTTCCATAAATAAGGAAGAACACGAAGAACGAGAAGAAGAAGAGTCGAAGAACATAAGACTAGAAAGACTAATTTATTAAGACTCAGCTAGTTAAAACTGATATTTTATTATTAATCTCTCTCTGCCTCAAGTTCTGGAGACAAGAGTATAAGTGAATTGGCCAATTACATGAGGCACTTAGGTCCTCTATTTATAGAGGTTACAATGAGCTCTAGAAGCATTCCAAACCGTCATTTGTTTCCTAATACAAATAGACTTCTTTCAGAGTCCAACTTTGTCTCCAAAACTGAGAAGAAATTGGCTACAATTAATGCGATCCATGCGTGCGGGCGACTATTCATCGTCTCGACGATCGATCAATGCGTCTGGACACTAGATCCATGCGTCCCAGACGCGTAAGCCTATTTTGTATCTTCTGCTCTATCCTTCTATTCTCTTTTGCGGGCTTTGGTCCAAGCAACGAATCCTTTGGCCTTGGGCTTCCAAATAGGCTTTAAAATAGGTCCAAGTCACATCTTTAATAGCTCCAATTCCTTGGCCTTCTCCATGATTGTCCACGAGCCTCCCATGTGATCATTAATGCTTCGAATTGCTCCGTTTTACCCCCTTTTCTCTAATATTCCACAAAACTCACTTTTTCTCCTGTAGAATCATAAAACATAACTTACAAACACTATTAGTCCACTAAGATGGCTAAACAAGAGGCATAATCGAGGGTTAAATTGCACTTTTTGAGCACGTTATCAACAATCGTCTCTGAGAACCAACCAGCTGGTTGTAGCTCAGTGGGTTGGTAAGAATGTCATTGGAAAAGAGAAGTTCAGTGACATCAGTCTGAACTGTATGCACGTATTTGGATATTACAGCAAAAGAGGTATAATTTTTGCATCATCGACTTCTTGTTGACTATGATTAGAGGAGTTGGAGTGAGTACCACACCCTTTCCTATTTTGATTACTAAGATGATGTTGTCTTTTGGTGAGAAACCAAAACCGAGCGGATTATGTTGAAGTTGAATGCAAATGCAATTGCTTATACGGACTGTATCCAGAAGATGTGGAGATTACCTGGAGATAGGGTTGTGGAAAATGTTAATTTGGATGATGAGGAGGAGGACACGGCATGTTTTGATGCCAATGCCATGGATAAGTGTAATTCTGATATAGAACATACGGCGTTGATTCACCGTGGCCAACGTTCTATTAACACCATTTGTGAAGACATACGGACTAGGCAGACTACCATGCATCAGAATTACGAGGGGCTCAGGACTACCATGGAGACCCTAGTCCAACGTGAGGAATCTATGAAAGCATACCTAGAAAGTCAGCGGAAGTTCCAAGTGGAAGTGCTATGACGCTTGCCACCTTATCAGAGTTCTACTTCTGATGAGTCTGAGAGGCATGAGCGTCGTCGACGCAGGACTGATGACTCGGAACCATCCTCGTCTCGTGGCTCATAGTCTAGTTGTGGTGTTTAGGAAATTTCTCTGTTTTCATAGAATTTTATTTCGAGTTGGTTAGTTTATTAGTTAGATTTGGATTATGTAATCGTTTTTGACTATTTGATTGTTAGTTGAATTTTTAATTTAATTTGGTTTTTGTCCAAGCATGCGATGATTTTTCCATGAATCCCACCTTCCCAAATTGTTTAGGAGTGGTATTAGTATTTTTTGCATTGCTTTTTATCTTATCCACCGTTTTAGAAGTTAAATTTTGCAAACTGTGAAAATATGAGTTGTTGAGAATGTTGCCAATATTGGTGTGGCTAAGATTATATATTGTTGTGGTGATGGAATTTCAATGAATAGAATTAGGAAGTTGCTATTTTAAAATCAACCAAAAAGCCATTGGTTTATATTTGGAATATACACCTAACTTGTTTCCGTTTTGGTTTTAGAAATTCTATTTCCATCATCCTGCCTTAACAATTTTGGCAACTTGTGGATATTGGTTTTAGAAACTAAACCTCTATAAATACTTGATTCACTCTACACTTACAAACCACACCTCTCACCTTTCACTTCTCACTTTTCTTTTAGTTTTTCACTGCAAAGCACTCAAGGTATACAGAGCGCACCCCGCGCCCTTCACAGGCCATTTCTGAGCGCACCTCGCGCTGTAGTGCATGGTCCTCAAGCAAGACAGGAGCGCACCTTGTGCCCTTCACAGGCCAATTATGAGTGCACCCCGTGCTGATAGTGCCTGGACCTCGAGCAAGACAGGAGCGCACCCTGCCCCTTCACAGGCTAATTATGAGCGCACCCCGCGCCTTGACCTTCGCAGCCACTTAAATTTCTAATTTTTTGTGAGTTTTTCCAAAGTTGTTTGCAACACTTCTAGAGTGTATTTGTTATGATGACATCGCCTCATATCATACCGGAGCAGTCTTTTGAAGATTTGTTCCGTAGTAACACCTATGGAGGATGGTTCCGTGATAGAATCATGCAGTCAAAATGGACACATCTACTGGTAAGTCTTGATTACTCGTATTCCCCTCAACTTATTGAATATTTCTATAATAATTCAAAGTTATTTTGTAGACCAGATGGAAGAACAAATGTTCTCTGTCGAGTTAATGATACGACTATGAATTTCAGCAAGTTCTTAGTCGCTTTTGTTGTGGGACTGCCTATGCATGTTCCTACAAACTCATGGGGATATCTGACTAATAATGCATACCTTTATAACTATGAGTACTTTCACGAGACTTATAGGGGAGGAGTTTTTCGTGTAATTGACCGAGGGCAGTATAACATTGCCCTTGGTAGCCTATCCCTGAATGTAAGCATTACCATGTTCTTTATTATGATGAATATTTTAGGGGATTGGCAGTTTACTTCTGTGCATAGTACCGTTGGTGACGTTTTCCTTGCTTTAGCTGAAGGACGTTTCCTATATGACATTCCCAAGGTTTTAGTGGCTAGTCTAGCTAGAGGCCATAGTATGAGGCATAAGTACATTCTTATGCCTATTTTGGTTTGTCGTATCATGTGTTGTTTGTTCCCTGATTTCTGTACCCGCTACACGGATTGGGTTGGAGTTGAAATTATGAGACCCACCAATTGTGTTGTTCGTTCATTTCGTATTATGACTTGGCCGAGATGGAGAGTACAACCTCAATGGGTTGCTCCTTACACTCGATCAGACCGAGTAACACTTAACAGGCTAGCACGGGTTGATGATACATGGAGAGAGGCTTGGCAAGTTATCATGGCATGGCAGGATGCAAAAGAACCTCGCTTATATGTAGTCGAGGATGATGATGCCTAAATGTTGGATAGGAGGTAAGTTTTATTTTTGTTCGTGTATGCTTATGTCCCAAGCAATTTACTTTTTGGTAACCCCATAACGGGTGGAACTCATATAGAGTTGTGTCTATTTTTAGTCATATATATTAGTATGTTTTAACTTTGTTTTGCAGATGTTCCAAAATTTTACGCGTTTCCATGGTATTTTTCTACCCTTCTTATGTCTATACTTTGAGGACAAAACATGTTTTTTTGTTTGGGGGTGGCATAGAAACACGCGTAATTTAAGGCATCTGTTAGGATATAGATATGCACAATATACACTTGTTTTCTATAAAAAAACAAAATTTAAAAATATAAATAAAAAGATATGTTATACACTTAGGAATATTGGTGATGTTTCTTTCTCTATGCTTTTAATAATCTAGAAGTTTCACGTTAGCTTGTGCATTAGAATAGTCTTTAGAAATTTAGGTTAATATGTAGGTAATAATCTTTGCATCTTTCTATAAATATATTGCATGAGCATCTATGTTTGTATTGGCAGTAGGTTTCTGAAATCTAGGCTAGTATACTTATTCTACAAATCCTGTGAGAATATAGCCTAAAGCCTTATATGAGTGAAATATTTGAGAAATGACACAAGGGAGAAGTAAATTCCGAATAGAGAAATCACACGTCCACTTGCTTGATCACTATGCCATATTCTAAGCGAGAATTTAGGCCCTTTTTGGATCGATATAGCCAGAAATTCAAACCTTATGAAATTATTTTCCGCTAGTCGCCCCTCTGAGCCTTTCTTTAGTCTTTCATAAACCGCAAATCCTTTACTCTTTTACAAAACAAAATAAAAATAAAAATCAGCCTACCCATTCTTTGAATGAGTCTGAGAATAGAGATGAAAAATAGAAAAGAGAAAGACCTTTGAAATCAAAAATTTGTTAGTTGCTTCAAATAAGAAAATAAAGTTTCCATCTAAAGAAAAGAAAATAAATATATATATATAATAAAATAAAGAGTTAGAACTCCAAAAACAGAATCAAGGGAGTCAAAAGCTAAAGAAAAAAAATTAATGATGGAAACAAAGTGTAGAAGCAAAGTAAGAACAAGGGTTTTCTCTCGTTACATAATATGAAAACTCTATTATCTCAAACTGGTTCTTTTTGAATATCCATTTCCTTCATTCTTAAACCATCACCTAATCCCCGCAACACCTAATAAAGACCTCTAGCTCAATTAGGAATAGGTTAGTGTGATAGTAAGTGGCATATGTGTTTGATCGACTTCGGCTTCCTTGTTTGTCATTGAGATTGTAAGGTAAAGTGTGCCCATTGCACACTGGAGTAGCGAAATTTGAGAGGAAAAATCAGAGTGTTTTTTTACTTGACATTTATGTGAGGACCTACTTAAGGACGTTATTCCAAAGTTTCATAAACGGACCTGTTACTGCATTTCATAGCATATCTTATTGTATATATGTTTATTCATAGATGATTGATTATTATGCATATATTAGCTTAGGTTTCGACTTTACTATTCTGTATCCATTACTAGTGAGATGTATAGATATTTGAGAATAAGTAAGGAAACAATAGTTTTATTTCTTAGTCGTTGTAGTATAGATGAAGTTTGTGAGTACCTTCACTGGAAAACTCTCACGAGGCTATAACTCGTCCACTAGAGAATTCCTAGTGGTTTAAGGCCTTGTTGCATATTGTCAATGCAATCACACTCGGCGAAACGAGATTAGTTAGAACTCTATTTTTGGTAACTTATTCTAATTTCTCATATTTGCTTGAGGACAAGCAAAATGCTGTTTGGGGGTAGTTTGATAAGAGCCCAAAACTATAGTTTTAACCCTTTAACAATATTACTTTTTGACCAATTATGTGAGTAATAAGTAAGAGTTAGTACTGTTATTATGTTCTTGTGTATTTCAGGCATTGGAATCGAATATGTGAAGAAATGCGTCCCTTTTGCGAGATAAAGGAGAAAAAGTTGGTTGTTAAGAAGTTCTATGATTAAAGGCTAAGATTCAAGGAGAAAAAGCCTTCTTAAATCCCGGTCAAAGCTGAAAAGTCAAAGTCAACACGAGCAGAAATAGCGCATAAAAGTTAGCAAAACTTTTGAAGGCCGTATCTTTTGACTCAGACCTCAGAATTGGGCCTACCATATGTTAAAACTACCGGCTCGAACGAGATTTCTAATGGTCTAAGCCTTGACCCAATCAAAGTAGCAGAAGTGGACGAAAAGGCTGTTGAAGTCATTTTCAGCTGAACCCCTTTGTAGACTGAAATAATGAGGTTTTGGGCTTGATTTTCCGGCCCAAAACATGGCTCCTAAGCCCATGCACGAAATTGTGGATCTAGCCTCTTTTATATAAAGAGGACTAAGGCTTAGCTTTTAAGCAACTTAGATACTTAGTTAGATGATTGATAAACTTAGTTTTTTTAGAATTCAATACTTCGTTAGCTTTAGTTTGTCTTAATTTCATAATTAGTTAGTCATAAACTTAAGTTCTAAATTAGTTTTATTTCAATTTTAATTCATTTTGAATCATTAGACCATTGTTCATTAGATTAATAAAGTAATTGTTATTCATTCAATAATGTCTTGTTCTTATTCCAGAAATAATAGTTTAATGACTCAATGCTAAACCTCCATTAGAGGGGTTTGAGGAAGCCTTGATGATGACTTGATTTTTGTTAGCATAGATATAGTTGTAATGTTTAATTCTACTCCAGAAAGTAATTAGTTTACCATGAGAATGAGTTTGATTACTTCACATGCTAGTTATTAGTTGGTAGAGATTACCATGAATAATTAAGGATTAGAAATACCCAACCTTTACATGAAAACGTAAAGATTAGGATTACAACGTATTCTATGCTAGTCTATTAAGTCGAATCAAGATGGAAATCAAATTCCCCTAATTCCTTATCATATTATCATCTTAGTATTGAATTGTCATCATTTCATTTATCACATCTTGATTAGTTAATTCACCATCGTAGTTAAATTCAAATACATTACTCTCACGATTTTTGTTAGAATACATGAACTAGGAAGTGTTCACATCTAAACGAGCTAGGAGTGGAACGAATTCTCTACTTCAATTATATTGCATTGATAACAAGAGTAGATAATTTTGATACAAAAGCATAAAAATTGCATTTAGTTTTACTTACATTTGAGTTTAATTACTTATTCGTAGGTAAAACAATCGTTTTTCCTTTTATCATATCCCCTGATCTTCCTCTGTGCCTTATGATCTAGAAGTTTTTACTGGATAGAGAAAGGATAAGATGATGGTGAGTTTAGGGTTAAACCGTCTGACGGCTGTCTACATATCTCCTTTGTTATTTAGGATAATCAAACCCTATTTTGTGTAGTTCCTAAGAGCGAATCCCTATGGTTTATATAGGATGAGCTACAAGAGTCTTAGGGTTAGGGCTGTCCTCACCGCTTGTGAGTTCCCTTCCATATTTGAACTCTGCCTTCCTATTAGGATTCCTCTTTTTATGGAAGTCTGAATCTAGACCATATCTTATGAGAGGTAAGTTTCCTTGTTGATCATAATGTCCCATCGTGTATGGGAAGATTATATCTAAAAGATAACTCCTAAGATATGTCATCACGATTCCTTCCTTATCATCAGAGATCGCCATTTTCAGTTTCTTTCTGTTCAGGAACTGTCTATATCAGTTCCTAACGACTTGGAGAACTGTCATACTTAGAGGCGGTCAGCCACGTGCCTAACACATGGCCACTAAACACTCGTGCTAAGCACGAGATCACTTATTCACAGAACTGATCCAATGGTCCTCGTCTCATTCTGGACATCTATAGTCTTAGATTATTTCCCATACACGTGTCATCTGTTCAATGACAGAAAATCCCCCTACAATTAACATGATAAATAGGTACATCCACAACTTCATTATGTGGGTTAGTCATTAGTTTAGTAGGTGGTTCATTCATTAGTTCGGTAGGTGGATGAGTATGTGGTTCAGTGATTGGTTCAGTGGGTGGTTTAGTGATTGGTTTAGTGGGTGGTTCAATAGCTATTTGTTACCTTTCTTCGAAGCCAACTTCTCAGCCTTCCTTTGTGCATTTGATACCCTAACCTTTATCAATTCTTCATCTTCAGTGGCAAAGTCTAAACTTCCAGCTTCGCTGATATCATCAACACCAGCCACTTTCCTCTTCAAACTCATCTTCAACCTTAAACTCAGAATCTTCTTCTTTATGGATAACATACACATCAATGCTTCCATACACAACAGCTTGGTTTAACATTTCATAAATATATCTTTCATTGCTGATTAATTTAAGACCTTCTGCTAGAGAGAACCCAGGATAATTATAACATAGCTTCCAATAATTGTAGTTGAGTATATAACCCAATTGAGCAACCTTAGTATGAAGATCACACAAGTTCATAGCAGCACGATCAAGACCATAGTACACTTGCTTATACTCAGCTTCATAATGCAATATTGGCTCCCAATAGAACAAACCACCATGGTGTAATACTAAGTTGAACTTGTCCACTATATACAAACAAACAAACAAAATTATCAATAAATTATTACATTATAATAAAAGTATATGAGAATCAATATACAATTTCAATCCACAAATCCCCAAAATTTTCGAGCTAAATAAACTAAACAAAAGGGATGACTCAAAGGTAATAACTTTGATTCTAATAAAAACACTTACTGAGACAACCCAACAATCAAGCTTCCTCAAAAGAGCTTCAATTTAATTATTCTTTGTCTTCGCTTTGATATTCAATTTTAGGTTTAGGGTTCACACTTTCTTGGATTTTTTGGTTCAACATTTTACTCTCTGTGTTTTTCGACTTTTTTGGGTAATTTGGTTTTTTTTTTATGTCTGTCGTAACTAATTGGGCTAATTGAGTTATTTAGGCGCTAATTAGATAAACCCAGCTCACGTGCTTAAACACGTGAGGTCCCCGTTAGACAAATTGGACGGAATGAGATGGAAAACAGACGGAAGTACTAACTTGAAACAAATTAAGAGTTCGTGGTACTAATAGGCGAGAAACAAAGTATAGATACCATTTAGGAAAAAAAAAAAAGTACGTGGTACTAACTTAGATACTCTAGCAGCTCAAAAGTTTGGTTGGTCCTGGATCTAGCCCAGCCCAATTTTTGCAGATAAAAATGAAATAAATATCCACCATTTGCTTTTGAAAATAATTTTTTTTTAGTAAAATATGTTTAAGACGTAGAGTAATTTCTTATACAATGTTTGAATTTGACATTAGAAAAATGTAAAAACCTGTTTACAAATTGAAAAAGTTGTTGATTAGCTAATATTTAAGTGCATAAGATGAAATGTTGAATGAATTCCAAATTTACAATGTTCCATAGCAATAACGCTTTTCTAAACGATTTTGGATAAGTTATTTTGTATCAACAATACTCCAGCAAACCTCTACTAAACTTTAAAAGCAATGTTAGTGATGGTAGTTTTTAGAAATCGAGACATGAACAAAATTAACGTTAAGATGTCCAAAAGGAGAGTGGAATAGGCAAAAAAAATGAGAAGATACTTAAAGAATGAGTTCCAAGTCTTAGAAGAATTTTGCAGCCATGGACAAACGACTCAAGGATGGCAACGCAACTTGTGACTCTCTGCAAAAAATCGGGTTTTTCCTGCTATATATTATACATTTGCTATAGTGACTGCTGCATTTATACTAAGTTCAAATGAGTCAACTTGTGAGAAGGCTTTGCTTAAAAGAATCTCTATACGAACTCATGTGAAGGAACAAAGTTCATTGTTTTATGTATGTTAGAATGAAGAAGTTCCAGTAGCATACAGCAACAATGACGACAACAATATAGTCTTCGACAGAGTTTAAGTCCTAATCTTATAGACTAACACCAATAATTAATGGATGTCTACATTAGTAGATGCCTAGGGGAAACCACGTTAAGTGCAAACAGGGGCGGATGCAGGATTCAACAATAGGGGGGGCTACTAACACTAATTCTCACTACTTTTTTTTTTTTTGGGAGTGAACAGCTACCAACTTTTGGGTTTTGAGCAAAGTAAGGGGGCTACAGCGTCGACCAACTCATAAGCCGAAAAAAAGACATGGAGCAGCATACTATGAATTCATCAGGTGCCATGCCGATACTTCAATTTCTAATAAGAATGGATGTCCATCTTATATAGTAGATATTTATGGTAACTGGATTGTCTACAGATCCTAAGAAAAGTGGAAGTGCGTGACATGCTATTTTTAAAGACGCGAACCAGTTTCGCAAGATGAAAGATACGTTGCAATTGTAGGTATAAGTCATGCATGTGACTACCAATTTGCAACCACCATTGTACAACTAAGACCATAAAACATCATAGTAAAACTGTTTTCCCTCCTCCTTTATCTGGGCTTAAGACCAGCAAAGCAAGAATGTAATTTGCATTGGCAGAGTTAAAAATGTTTTGAGTTAGTTGTGGTACCCTCCCTTTAATAGTTGCAATTAGGAATGGGTTGGCCTTGTGATTTGTGTACAGTAAGGGCAAAGCTTAGTTTGATGGGAAATTGCTTTATTGTAAAAATAAAAGGTAAGCTTATACTAAAAAACAGAAAGCTTATCAACACTTCTTAATGCCAAAAAATAAAAAATAAATAAATAAATAATAAAAAATAAAAAATCATAGACATTGGAACTTGCAACTATGCGAGTGTGTTAAATATAAAGTTAATGACTATTTAGTACCACGAACTTTCACATTTTTTCCTAAATGGTACCCGAATTTTGTTTCTCGTCTATTCGTACCACGAAGTTTCAATTTGTTTTAATTTAGTACCTCAGTTAATTTTCTATCCAATTCCGTCTAATTTCACTAACGGCGTTAATACTATTCACATGCACAGTGTTTTTTCAAAAAAAACAAAGTTTAACAAAAACAAAAAAATACTATTTATGTGAACAGTGTTTTCACTATTCACGTTAACAGTTTTTTTTTTTAAATCTTTAATCAATCTTAAAAATTAATTCTTTAATGAAAATTTTAAAAAACACTATTCACGTGAACAGTTTTTTTTTTGATAATCTTTTTTTTGTTGTTGATTAAAGATTTTAAGAAAAAAAAAAAAAAATTACAAAAAAAAAAAAAAACGTGAATAGTAAAAACACTGTTCACATGAATAGTGTTTTTTTTATTTTCATTAAAGAATTAATTTTTAAGATTGATTAAAGATTCTAAAAAAAAAATTGTTCATGTGAATAGTGAAAATACTATTTATGTGAATAGTGTTTTTTAAAGATTTGAATTTAAAAAACACTATTCACGTGAATAGATGTGTGAATAGTGCTAACACCGTTAGTAAAATTGGACGGAATTGGATGGAAAATTAACTAATGTACTAAATTGAAACAAATTGATACGAATAGACGAGAAACAAAGTTCGGGCACCATTTAGAGAAAAAAATGAAAGTTCGTGGTACTAAATAGTCATAAACTCTTAAATCTAAACATAACAAAGAGGGAATAAATTCACAATCATATAATGAGGGCCGCGATATTGGCACCCCCATAAATGGGACTAGGACCCGTTTGACAAAAAGTAAAATAATAATAGTTAGTCCTTATATGTTCTTTTACACCCCAAATGTCCATAGTTCTACGGCAGGCAGTTGTCGCGAGATCTCATATCCCACGGCAGCAGCTGTTGCTGAGAGATCGACAATTCACAAAGATCGGTTGCCACAGATCCCATATCCCACGGCAAAGGCAGTTTCCGCAAAGATATTTTTTTGTGTTTTTGGTTTTTTTCACTTCAAATTTTGCGTATTAAACACACACGACATATGGATACCTCATTTTTTTCTTTAAAGTTTTTTTATACACTCTAAGAACAACACCAAAACTATGACAAAAAAAATATACAATCGAGTCATAATTTTGCTATCTCGTGGCAAATATTTTCATATGCTATAAGATTGAAGTCATCTCGCGATATTTTATATACTCCAAGATTGTGCTATAAGAGTTTTTTCATATGCTATAAGAAAATTTTGTGATCAAATTAATGAAGAAGAGTTTTGATGATTAACACAAGCAAAGACTCTATTTTAGTAAACAAAATCATCTCGCGACAACTAATTTTTTTTACGGTGGCTATTAACAAAAAAAAAAAAAAAAAAAGGACCCACGGCAACCACCTTTCGTGGGATATGGGATCTCGCGGCAACCCGATGTCGTGGATTGTGCGATCCCGCGGTAGCTGCTTGCCGTTAGTGTTTTTTGTGCATTTAATGGAGGGGTGCTAGTGCCGTTGAATTGGTCAAAAGGGTGCTAGTCCCATTTATGGGGGTGCCAATACCGCACCCCATAATGAAAGCACTGCAAGAATACACAATATTTTCTTATATAGATGAAAATCAGGAAGGAAAAAATAAATAAATAATGATTCATTGCACGATAGCAAAATTACCTGAAAATAAGTTCAATATCAAACATCCATAGCATCATCATTTGAAAGCAACACATTACGATATACTATATTTCTAGTATAAATTCCACTACGTTTAGTTAAGGTTCCATTTTTTTACTAAAATCTTTATGTTATTTCTTGAGACACGCCTCGACAATGCAATAAATAGTTGTCCATGTTAGTACCCTCCACTCTCAACCACTCGTGGCAACCCACATGTCCAGATTCCAATCACAGGTCGGCACCACGACCTACAAGCACTACGCCCTAAGGTCAAGTCGTCCAGATGACCTAGGAAATATAACCGCTGCGCACTATAGTCAACAATAACATTAATGAGAGACTTTACTCTGTAACGATCTCCAGGTCTTTACTTCGTAACAGACGCATCTAGAAAGGGAAGGGACAGCTCTACGCCTATAAAAGGGAAGCTCCATCATCTCCATAGGGGGTCTCAATCTTCGATCTCTAAGGAACTACGATTGGCTTGATTCGAGTCTAGCCAAAGACTCGATACGTAGGCAACTCTTCTCCGAAGGAAGAGTGTAACCACTTCTCCATCAAACTCGATCTCATGTTGAAAATATAAAACTATACCTAAACATTGGCACTGTCTATCCGCTCGATTTCTTGAAGAATCACAACCTCTTCAAGCTCACGAAACGTGGTAATCAAAACGAAAAAGCCACCGAAATTCATAGAATTGCAACGTCAATTGGATGTCATCCCAAACCATGAAGTCTCGTGATTATCAATTTCTCAACGTTCTGAAGGTTATACCATGTGCAACACAATTTTCAATACGTTCTATGACCGACAAGATAAGTTTGCTTTCCTAGTTTTGTTAATCTGGCACAGTTCAAAGGTTTAAGGATATATTTTTGCTCCCACGTTCAAGTTCAAATTCTTGCACTGATAGGATTTATTTGGTCATCATGAACAAACCTTTAGTGGTCAGACCACGAGCATAGCAACCTCTAATCACACATTGATATATTTTAAAGCACTTATGAATTATGATTAACTGCATATCATAATTTGGAGCATAGTACAAAATATTAGGATATGGGTATTTATCGATATTTAATTTTTGGATATATATCGTGGATATATCCCCTTCTTTGAGGATATTTGACATTGTTTCACATGCAAATATCGTGAATATATCCAAAATATCGACAAATATCGTAGATATTGTGAATATTTCTTGATATATCATGATACATTATTTATATTTATTTGAAATATAATGGTAAATATTAAATAAAATTGTTATATACACAAAATATCGCCAAATATCTCCAAATATCGCAAAATATCATAAATATCACAAATATCGTTTAAATATCATCGATATTTGCAATCGTATATATCTCTGAACATATCGTGATATTTATATATCTTTTTTTGAAATTTGGATAGATATCTCTAAATATCACGGTATATCGGGATATTTTGTACTGTGACCTGAATAGGTGCAAACACTTCTATATTATGTCCAAACATTATATTGAAGGTTTTAGATCCTCATTTATGTTATCTTGTTATAACTTTCCACGTGCTTATCTCATGACACTATTGTGCATAGTCGGCCTGTCGACTACAAACCTTGATCGACCTCAGTTGGTCACTTATGCACAATCTTTCTTAGTACGCACAACCAGATCTATTGCAGGTACCATAACTGAATTGCTCATCATGCAGTTTCAGAGTCCACCATTTTTTTTATTTCATCAAGTCATACATCTGGGTTAATAAGTCATTGAGTCTGATCATATTTATTAATGGTACTTGTTACTGCCGGACCCCATATTGTGTTGGGCAGACCCCAAAAACTAAAACACTTATTACAAATGTGCCATTGGTCCCAAAAGTTGTTTTGTGTTGGGCAGACCCCAAACCAAAGTGAATTTGACTTGTTGCAACCTTTTCAGCCCTTCTCTTCTATTCTCTTCTCTTCCACCATAAAAAACCATAAACCCTTAAACCCTTAAACCCTTAAACCCTAACACTAAACACTAATGGAAGAGCCCAACCCCATTTTAGAACATGAAGATGACGAAGAAAATGTAATGCATCATGACCCCATTCAAGAAGAAAATATAGAACAAGTTCCAAGTGACCCCATTCAAGAAGAAAATGTAGAACAAGTTCAAAGTGAAGAAAATAGAGGAATGGATGATGATGCATTTAATAAGAATAAGGTAAATCTAAATTAAATGTAATTATGAATGTAGTAATTATGCATGTAATAATTATGCATGTAGGAATTATTGATGTGTACAGTGATTATACATGTAATAATTATGCAAGTAGTAATTATGCATGTAATAATTTTGCATGTAGGAATTATTGATGTGTACAGTGATTATACATGTAATAATTATGCATGTAGGAATTATTGATGTGTACAATGATTATACATGTAATAATTATACATGTAATAATTATGCATGTAATAATTATGCATGTAGTAATTAAACGACGCGGCTAGGTCATTTGTATTTCACACCAAACGGTCTCGTCACACCGTCTGGACTGTGTCCAAAACGATGTGGCCATGTCGTTTAGGGATTTGAATTTGGAAAAACGATTTGTCCGTTTTTTTGACTTGAACGGTGTGTCCACACCGCTTGAAGTTAGTCTAAAACGACATGGCCACACCGTTTGGACTAGGTCCCAAATGGTGTGCAATATCATTTTGAGATTTGAACTTGGAAAAAACTTGTCTGTTTTTGCCATTTGAACGGTGTGGCCACACCGCTTGGACTTAGTCTTGAACGGCCACACCGTTTGGACTTAGTCTCAAACGACATGTCCACACCGTTCAAGACTAAGTCCAAACCGGGGTGGCCATGTCGTTTGAGACTAAGTCCAAACGGTGTGGCCACACCATTCAAGTAGCAAAAAATAGACAAGTCTTTTTTCCAAGTTCAAATCTCAAACGACATGGCCACACCGTTTGGGACCTAGTCTAGTCCAAACGGTGTGGCCATGTCGTTTGTGGCATTTGGTACTTAAGCCAAACATCAATTAACAACTGTTCTTTATTTAGGATCCTTCGGTGCGTTTCGAGAACTCTGGAAACTCGAATGACGTGGATGATGTTCAACCGCTTTCAATGGATACAACAGAAATATTTACTACGAAAGAGGTACATAGTAGGCATTGTTTTCACTTGTTTTTTATTTTCTAAATGAAATTATATTAGTTTATTGATTGTTGTTTTCTTTTATATGTTTAGGTATTTTATACACGTAGTGACGTAATTGGTTGGGCAACTGCTCGGGGAAAACAATGTAATGTGGTTGTGGTAATTGGGAAGTCGCAGAATGCTAATGGGAACCGAGTACCAAGGCTGGATTTAGATTGCGAGAGTTCGGGCGTGTATCGTTCACACAAAAAAGCAGAGAAAGTTAATAAGAGAAATACGGGAACCATGAAACATGGATGTCTATTTAAGTTAAGATGTATTTTCCAACGCGGCACTATCGATAGTTGGAAAATTGTCGTTCTTAATGGTGTTCACAACCATCCATTAGCGAACACCCTTGAAGGACATGCATTTGCTACTCGACTGACTGTTCCACAATTCGAGTTCTTGTCAGAGATGACTCAAAATGGAGTTAAGCCTAAAGAAGTTTTGAAGTCCATCAGACATAGGTTTCCTGATAACCTATCTAGCATATATCAAGTCTACAATGCCAGGCACAAGGTGAGGACATTGATATGAACGGGTCCGCCACAAATGCAGAGATTGTGTGAGTTGTTAGCGTAAAACCATTATTTCGAGGAGGTGAGAGGGATATGAATCTACGGGATGAGATAACGGGATTGTTATGGGCCCATCCGGACGGTGTTAAAATGGCTCGGACTTTTCCAAAAGTTTTCATCATAGACGCGACCTACAAAACCAATAAGTATCGGTGGCCTTTTGTACAATTTGTGGGGGTGACTTCAACCTGGAAGTCTTTCACGGTCTGTCAAGTGTTGCTCCAAATCAAACAGCGATATAGACTATGAGTGGGCTTTCGCGTCGGTTTAACGGTTTTGTTGGGTAAAGAAAGGCCATCCGTGATCGTGTCCGACGGGGACTTGGCCTTGATGGGTGTCTTTGCTGATATTGTGTTTCTGCCACGCACAAGCATCTCTCAGATGGCATATCTCTATGTAAGGCCCTTCGAAATGCAATGATTTTTTTCCCACCACGTAACTAGTAGATAAAGGCGCCAGTCGGGAACACCAGAGGAAATCGAGGACTGAGGATATCTTCAACCGTAGAATTGCTGCTTTGGAAAAACATTATAGGGTTGAGTACTCCAATTTTGTTAGTTATCTGCAAGAGACTTGGTTGCCTTACAAGGATCGATTCGTATGTTGTTGGACAGATCAACACATTCACTTTGGGAGTACAACGACCAATAGAGTCGAAGGGTCTCATGCTCAGGTGAAACGTGTTCTAGGAAATACAAACAGACATGATTTTCTAAGTATGTTTTACTTGATCCACCCGATTTTAGAGATCCAAATTGCCCGAGATTAGAGGTAACGCTCGAGAAGAGTCCGATTGTAACCCAAAGACCACCACCGATTCCTTTATTTCGCGAACTCAAAACCCGGTCTCAAGAAAATATTTGGACTTGCTTTATGAAGAACTAGATACCCGTGTAAGTTGTGCTGCTAAAGACTCTGAGTTCATTTGTGGGTGTTATTTGCGCACCAGTCATGGATTGTCATGTGCTCACGAAATCATTGAACTTCAAAAGCAAGAACGCTCCATATCTTTGAGTGCTATCGATCCCTTTTGGAAAACTCGTCTGCTTTTCCAAGTGTGTCGGTGGAGGTGTTGGTCCCGATTGTAGACCTTCGATGGATATGTTTATGAAAAGGTATGAAATGGCTTCAAGAAGAGCGTAGGGTTATGGTTAGAAAACTTATGGAGATTGTTGCCGTAAACTACATGGCTAGAACCACCTCATGAGGAGGCTTAAAAACCAAAGGTCGGCCTCGGGTAGCTGCAAGAGAAAGCTTCCAACCGAGGATGAGAACTCTTCAAAACGAGATTCATCCGGTTTTGAACATTCCCAACGTGAGCATGAAGAGTGGGTCTCGCCGCAACAATCGTAATGTACGCCAAATTCCAAGCCTTCTCATAAATTCCAAGCTACTCCAAACCCACCTGCAGAGAAGTCTTCTCCGAAACCACCTTTGCCACAAAAAAACCACACCACGAAATAACTCTTCTCAAAAGTCACATTTACCACCTAAAACAACCACACCACGGAATAACTCTCTCTCAAAAATCACCTTTACCACCTAAAACAACCACACCACGTATAACTCTTCTCAAAAATCACCTCAAAAGTTAGACATTGGCATCCCCGAGGGAGCCGAGACATTACGGTTTGGACATTCCAAAAGAACCGCACAAATATATTGTTAAAGTGGATGACCCCAATGGGTGTGATGGCAATTCGCGGGTATAGAGCAATGTGCATTGCATTAGGAAAAAAGTCGAAGAGTGGTCGTGGATGAGAAATGAGTTGTTACAAGAACTTAATGACAACCTCCCCTATATCGTACATTGTACACTCACAAAGGAGATTAGGTAATGTGAAACCTACAATTTCCCATGAATGCGGTTGGGCACCCCTCGTAAGTGGATGAGCATGCCCTTTGGCCGGATATCTATTTGCTTCGAGATTTAATGTCGCCCTCGTACATTTAGGAAGTATGTACTTGCCATCTTATTTTTCCACCGAGAACCCAAGCAAATCCCGAGAGAGTAAAGAAAGTGTTGGGTACCGCTTTTACGCATGTGGATGTCATTTTGTCTATGTTGAACTTGTTGATGATTGTCCGGTTCCAAAACCGATCGCGAAGATGGCGTGAGAGCTCGACATTTAATTGCAGATAGTTGGGATACTGCATTACAAGCAAGACAAAGCGCAATTCTGGCGCATTGAACATTCCCAATTTAGTATTGGAAGACGAGCACACTAATGATGGGGCCGAAATACCAATAATAGATGTTGACTAGGAATAACTCTATGTAATTAATGTTCATGTGGTTGGAATTGTAATTTGGTTTTTGATACAATTTTCTTAAATTTGATGGTATTTTTTTGTCGAATTAATTGTATGGATGTATGTATGTTTGTTTGATTTTGGAAAAAATGACTTTTGGCAAAAAAAATTCTCTATTTTTTTGGCATTTGGACGGTGTGGCCACACCATTTGGACTTAGTTTTAAACGGTGTGGCCATGTCGTTTGTAATTAGTCTGAAACGACATGGACACACCGTTTGAGACTAAGTCCAAACGGTGTGGCCATGTCGTTTGAGATTTGAACTTGGCAAAAAGATTTCTCTATTTTTTGGCATTTGGGCGGATGTGGCCACACGTTTGGACTTAGTCTCAAACGGTGTGGCCATGTCGTTTGAAACTAAAACTTGGAAAAAATATGACTTGCTGTTTTTTTGGCATTTGGACGGTGTGGCCATGTCGTTTGAAACTAAAACTTGGAAAAAAAATGACTTGCTGTTTTTGCCTTTGACGGTTGTGGCCACACCGTCCAAGAGGCAAAAACAACAAGTCATTTTTTCCAAGTTTAGATGTTACGTGTTGTTTCGTGTTTTGGCAAAAAAATAGATGTTTCGTGTTTTGGCAATTGATCAATGTTTTATACATGGCATAAGAGAAATGAGAGTGGAGAAAGTGCACACCGTCCAAGAGGCAAAAAAACAGCAAGTCATTTTTTTTTCCAAGTTTAGATGTTGCGTGTTGTTTCATGTTTTGGCAAAAAAATAGATGTTTCGTGTTTTGGCAATTGATCAATGTTTTATACATGGCATAAGAGAAATGAGAGTGGAGAAAGTGAAGAAGATATTCCAAAAATTTGACAATAACAAAGACGGAGGACTCAACACAAGAAATGTCATATCTGGTAATCTCTGTAAATGGACTAACAAAACCTGCGAAGTCGAATATGAAACTTAGATTACAAAACTTAGATTCAACAAGTATTCCACATATCCCACAAAATCTCTCGAAGTTTCAAAGAACAATAAAATGTTACCACTTGATTTTTCTCTATAAGCATCTTTGTTACAAAAGCATAAGTAAACATAACAATAATAACAGAAATAAAAACTTCAGAAAATGGTTAGTCAATCGTGATAACAACACAGTAAACCCTAGACTCAAGCTCAAGCTCTATAACACATTTCCAGACTCAAGAAAGACACTCAATCTCTCAAGCTCTATAACACATTTCCACCCCAGACTCCAACAAGACTTCCAACAAGACTGCCAATGCTCAACACAGTAAACCCTAAACTAACCAAATTCAACATTGCTAAATCCAATGCTCCTTAACGATATCGTCCGCCAATGAACTTGCACCGGGTCAAATTGTATGCCTCCATGAACTCGTTCCGTGCATCGTCTGGAATCGCAGTCCCACCCAATTGCAGGCCTTGATTGAGCAAAACGAGAAATTTCATCAACGACGGGTGTCTTTGTCAAAATTAAAACGAAAAACTACATTAGTATATACATTTACATTTATAAAATACCAAAACAAAACAAAACAAAATAAAAAAAAAAAAAAAACTAACGTTGTAAAGTATTAACTCACCAGATTATGATATGGAAGACTCTGTAGGGAGTAGAGATTAAGATGATCAGGGTTTATCATTCGAATATGGCTATTGTTTTCATACCAACTCATGTATCTACTAACACACTCCCATGGATAAGACGGAATGGGTCCTCGATGTTCAAGTTGTATCAAGTGATTCTGCCATTTACTCCAATAGGAAAACACAACATTAAATTTCACATCGCATTGCCGCGTCCGAATTAGTTCGCGTCGAGGTCTTTGGTCTTGGGGATCCGAAGGTACAAACCGATATAACCCAACTGACGCACAACCCTCGAAACATTGTACTGCTCGACATTATCAAGAAAGCATATAAATCCCTCGAAAAATGCTATTTCATCCACCGGCCGTATAGCTCGGACTTCAGCATAGGGATACCATTCAACCTATCAAATAGCATATGATCGAGGAAATTAATCATTAACCACATACTAATAATATCAATTAATAAATAAAACTATTTATATACAAAAATGCTTACATCGGTACAAGTCATATTATCAATCATCGCCGGGTATGCTTCAATGCACTGTTTTTGCTAGCATAAAAAGACCGAAATAATCGAGTATTTATGAGTACGCCGACATGCTCAACCGATAGTCATCGTTTGGGAATGGCTCGAACACCGGAAGTACTCATAAATCCATGCCTAGATTAATATAGACACCCAGTTAATATTGTAATAGATATATAAAATTGACATTGAAAAGAAAAGAACAAAAAAACTAATACATGTAGGAGAGTGAAATAGCCTAAAACACCCTTCACCTTGGCACTTGTGGCAGTCCCAAGACCCGTGTACAAGTAAGCCGGTAAGGTTGCACACCCCACGCCAGTCTCTCGATCTCGCAAATTTCATAAGCGCCTCGGATAACAAACGGAACTGCAGTTCAGACGGTGTCGGTGAAGGCGGTACATCCAAAGAAAAACAACAAATAAGCTCTCACAAAGAAACCGCGAACTCTTTTTGGGTTGACGCTTCTTCACAACAACCCCATTTTCATCCCAGAAATCTTCATCCGTCACCTTCCCAAAGAAACCGCTTCATCAAGAAATCCATCCTAACTTTGGAAGTGAACTTATTAGATTTCATCTCCGCATCTATCTTGTCCATGGGTATGCCAAGACCTTGGTGGAGGAGTCTTTTGTATGCATTCGAGGTCAAATCGTGTCCCCGATCCATTTTTCCTCGATCGAACTCCTAAGAGTTGGAAACATCGTCCAACGTGATTGTCATCATCCCCACGGCATATGAAACGTGTTGGTCTCTCGATGCCACCTCTCCACAAACGCAGAGACCAACACGGGATCATGATGCCTATATACACCTAAGACCGAGCACATAAGCCGGTCCTTTGAAGCTCCACATGAAAATTAGAACGAATTAAACACTCCGACGATATCCCATTTTACCAACTTGTTCAAAAAAGTGCCCATGACACTTCAACACCCCTCGCTCCGCCTAAAAACAACAAAAACTTAGTATTAATGTATGCACAAGGTTTCGTAATACAAAATTTAAATACTAATAGACAATATATAATAATATTACCTGCCCCTCCCAAATATCGCGAGCCACGTGCACTGCATAGTCATATAACAGATGTGACACACGAGGGCCACCTCCATAAACACCTCTCTGGAACTCCAAGTCATTGTTGGACTTTCTCACAATATTCACTGGAGGTACAGGTACAGGGACTTCAGGGACTTCCTCATCATCATCATCCTCCTCCTCATCCTCCGCATCCTCCTCATCCTCTGCGTCATCAACACCCTCTTCGTCATATTCTTCACTATCATCTTCTTCATCATCACCTACAGCTACACTCTTCCCACGATCCATATTTACATCATCTACATCTACATCTACATCTACATCTACATCTACATCTTCATCTTCATCTAAATCTAAATCTAAATCTAAATCTACATCTACATCTACATCACTCAGAACTGTTTGCTTTCTTCTCTTTTGATTTCCTAACTCTACACCACTTACTACATTACTTTGGGATCATCCGCTTTCCGATCCCTCTACGACCGATGCCGAGGTAGTTGTTGCCCTTTCTCTCTTTTTCTCAGGCTCCTCGCAACCCGAACTACTACTCCCCCCACCTAACAACTTCTTAGCACCCGTGAAAACACTTTTTGCTACATTTTTCACATTCACATTCTTTGTTCGAGGCATTGCTACAAAATAAATAGGAGTTAAAAATAAGACATTCAACTAATTCAAATTGTTTATTAACAAGTAAATTCACAACTTCTAAAACTAACAAGCAAATGCACAACTTCTTCTCCGTTTAGGAAGTCAACATAGTGTAACAAACCTACCACAAACCGAAGTTATTGTACAAAGAACTTCCCATTAAGTTACAATAGAATCAAATCTCAGTTTTCTAATAGTAGGAAGAGAGAACCCCCATAGTCTACATTTTCAACTACGGATAATATGCTCTAAAATCTAAATCGCTACTTTTTTTTTCCAGGTTTCAAATTAAATGGTCCACGTAACAGCATATAACTGTACTCAACAATCATCCGCATCAGTGGTTCAATCAAGCAAGGTAGTAAAACACTCTAAGAACCTCATTGATATTAAGTTATAACCTACAACTAAAGTTCCTCCAAGAAGCATAGCTCTTCTTAGCATAGTCTACTATCTTAATATCTTATAAGTCCTACCAGTAGAGGAAAACACAAACAAACGAGAAGTTATGGCCATGTGGCATAATTGTATTCAGAAGTTCGTTAATGACATACAACTATACAAGTATCAATGCAAGAAGCCAAGAACTATACAATTAAAAACGAGAAGGGAAACTAATTATTCACAAGTTAACGGCTAAAAACCTAAAAGTAGAACTCATATCCGTCGATGAATTTTTTTAATTTTTATAGTTAACTTTATCTATACCATAACATCCTCAAATTTGCCGTTTAAAGAAGTGTTCATGATTGTTGACCATCATGAATATGTAATACCCATCCAACATAAAGTGAATCAAGAAGACTCCAACGTTGTTTCAAACTTTCAATCGTAGAAGGTGAT
This sequence comes from Coptis chinensis, assembly GCF_015680905.1. Taxonomy (NCBI): domain Eukaryota; kingdom Viridiplantae; phylum Streptophyta; class Magnoliopsida; order Ranunculales; family Ranunculaceae; genus Coptis; species Coptis chinensis. The sequence goes on along the minus strand of NC_141463.1, from coordinate 74,995,126 downwards.
TAGACAAGTTCTCTCAAAGGGAGTGAAAATTTGAAACTGAGCAGAGTCACTCGAAACCACTGCTAGGAGAGTAGGAGGTAGGCATTGGATACAGTTTGAGCCTTTGAAAATAGTGACCATTCTTGAGGTGCTCGGGTCTTAGACTTCAGTGCCTTACCTTACTCATTCAGGGTTTTCTAGGGATGATTTGCAATGATAAAGAGCACTATTCTAGAATAAGGAGATTTTGTTTAGAAAATAACTGTCCATACGCAAGCCTAGCTTTTGAGAACAATTAGCAAAAATGAGTGTAAGTGCCGATTAGCCCTGGTAAAACCAATACAAGATCTGACCAAACACCATTTCTACTCGGCATGCGAGGGTGCGTAAGATACAAATTGGGCTCACCAAATATTTATCGACAAAAGTCACAAAACCTAAAACCAATTGATTATAGTTGAGACTTGAGAGTAAACTGAAAAACAATCCCGGGAAGAACAAGAAGAAAGAATATTGAACCGAAGGTTAATCATTATCCTAAGTTGGCACCATCCATTACGGCTAGTTGGCTCTTGGGCATGACATATTTCTTTATCCGATCCTACATAAACATGTATAGCAAAAAATACCGATATAAAGTGCCTCCCCGACTAAATGTCTCACGGTGACTTTTAAGCGTACACTCATTTTTACCACTCATAAAGTCCGAGAGTCCGACAATTACATGACAAATGGACCATGGATCACATTTTCATACTTTACATAGAAGAGGAATAAGATTCCCCATGTGGGAACTATGAGATCCTCCAAAGACACTAGTTCCTTAAAGGTTGTGAATTTGTGACGGATTGGTGGTAAATGACTTAGAATTGAATAATCCACCACAAAAATTCTCGAATAGGTGAAACTATTCACGCAAAAACAAGCACTTTCGAACAATGCACAAAGATAAAACATGGTGCATGAGTTCAATCGACCTTTGGCAACATACATCAAAAGCATGAACGGATTCTAACACAGTTAACTAAGATCACCACTCGATCTCTTTTTCTTTGAAACCTCAAAGAAACCCAACTGAAATACGGTAGGAACACCTTCAATTGACTTTTCCAAATAAAAAAGTTGTTCGAGAAACCTTTTATTTTGTGATCAACACCCTAAAAAGTCTAAAACATAGATGAGTATGAAAGCCAAAAAGTAGTGAATGCATGAAAATGATTCTTCATATTGCACCTGATATTCTCATATACTATGATAATAATGTCACCAAAACTGTACGCCTAGGTAAATATACTACTTGTTACATGTATAAACTAGAAAGCAGCCATGTCAAATACGAATACGTAACATTATAATGTCAACATACACACACCATTCTTATGGTCTCTTAAATAATCAAATAATGAACATGGCTATGCAAACAACATTTTAATTTCTCTAATGAAAGTGGTAATTGAGTGGCTTACCGATTCCGCGACTGGCGCCCGTAATCCAGATAACCTTATTAGAAGAAATAAAAAATAAAAAAAAAAACTAATGTTAGAAGCAAATGAAATTAGTAATTGAAAAAGCAAATGAAATGAGTATTGATAATACCAAAAAAAGATCGAGATACCATCAGATTGGGTTAGTGCTAAAATGTTTTAAATGTATTGTGTGACATATAAAATGGTATAATTATGATCAAGACTATGGTCTGAACCCCATATACACAGTGATACAGGTAAGAACTCTGACGGAATCAACGCCAAATAAATCTAAAATGTTTGAGCTCAAAGGAATCTAGTTGAAACTTACCGATAAAAAAAAAAGGAATCTAGTTGATCGAGATCGAGATCGAGATGGTGGGTTTGATCGAGATCGAGATCGAGCTTGATCGAGATCGTGGGTTTGATTTTGGTGAGAGAAATTTGATTTTGGTGAGAGAAATCGCGAAGAGGGTTTGAAGGATAAAGGTGGTAGCCGGTTTTCCGGTTTCTTGGATATTTGGTTGGGGGGTGTACGAGTCCAAGTTGTGCCCAACACAATGGGTAGACCCCGGCCCAACTCGGGTCTGCCCAACACAAATTGAAGTCTGGCAGTAACAGACCCTTATTAATTCAGTCAAATTGCATGGTTACTACACTTATTTGCCTGCTACGTATTCCTACCCTTACATCAGTTACTTAATTTTGCAATCAATATTCACAATATTCACAGCTTTGCATGATTAATTGACATTATTATCTGGTACATATTTAGGACTTAATTATGTAACGCAAAGCAAACTCAGAGCAAGATCCACCTTTTGTAACGGACTTGAAAGTTCAACTGTTCAGGGCAGTTATATCAATGACCAATGACCAAGCCAGATTTATGTAGACAAAAGAACGAAAAATCAGCAAGTTGTTTTGCGTTACTCTGGCTGAAACTTAGGGCGGAGTTTCCAATCATTTCGATATTCGAGATCACAGCGTTCTGGAGGCAACAATAAATTCAATCGAGTGAAGTTGACCGAACTATCATGGCCCAAAGCTTATGAGAACGAGAAAGACGATGCTAACAAAAAAACAACTCAGTGAGCTCTATTGTCAGTTTCAATTACAGAATTCAGCACGCGTGAGTGCGTAACTGAAGGCTTTGGATTGGCTCAAATGATTTCCATCTATACTGGGTTATTGGGCTGACTCAAAGATTGCGACTCAACAAGTCAACAGTTAATCAAGGTTCAAACGAGGGGCTAGCTTCAACCATCTCTGAACTAGGGCTAACTAAAGCCATCTGGCCATGTCCAGTCCAGCTCAATACAACATACATCTCCAAAATTATTACAATATTGACGTGTAATAACTAGTTGGTACTAACTCCTTTGTGTTAGCTCATTTTTGATAGGTCAGTCAAGCTCCAAAACTGGGGCTAGCTACAATTCAAGGCTAACTATCAACTATAGTGACGCCCCCAAAAGGCATACAATCAACTTAACACCAACGTCAGGGTTAAGCTTGATTCAACCATAGTGATGCCCCCAAAAGGCTAGCTATCAACCATAGTGAAAGTGACGCCCCCCAAAAGACTAGCTATCAACCATAGTGACGCCCCCAAAAAGCTAACTATATCAATAAAAATGTCCCCAAAAGACGTACAAATCAACTTAACATCAACTCCAGGGTTAAGCTTGATTCAATTATAATTATCACTTAAAGGCTAATTATCAATCAAATCCAATCCACGGTACCCCCAAAAGGACCACAAATCAACTTAAGGCCTCTGATAGGGTTAAGCTTTATTCAACTGTAATTACCACGGACTCGAAACAAATTAAGGAAGAATCATCTTAAACTGATGGTAAAGGATTAAAAGATGTCTATTTTCCCTCCCTTTTATGGTAAATTTTTTAAGACTTTCTAGATCTAAAACTCACCAACCATCTTTCTTTGCCTTTTTAAGCACTTTTCACCCGTTACTCTGCCAAGATAGCTCCTTTTCTAGTGCCTACTAACTGTTATTTAAGTTAACACCGTGGGTACTTAGAAGTCTAGCCATCTTAGTGAAGTAATACCCTTTCCCTAGTAGAGAGAATCCCACAGTTGTGTACAATTTCACATCTTCTTAGGTGTGAGTTTGGACACAAAGTGTTGTTCTCCTCGTTAGTACGATCGGGATCTTAGATGTTCTGTAGTTTTTAGATATGGTTATCTTCTCGGCTACCCAAGCTGCTCGGGCTTCTTCAAGCAATGCTCCAATTGCTTGGAGTTCTCTGTTCTATAGCAACAGTAACAATCAAGATACCCCAAATGAACGTTTGGAATACATTGAATCGAATGTTGTCGATGATATTACTGAAGTTGAGGCCTTAATTCTTGAAGAAGACAATGATTACTGGGAAGAATACTTGGTAGGGTGTTTTGTTGAAAAACGTTTTCCATTCCCTTTGGTTAAGAGGACCCTTGAAAAAGAATGGAAAACAAAAGCAGGATATGAAATCTCTACTGATAAGGATTTATTTTACTTTAAGTTTATAGATGAAACTGATCGATAGACAGAAAATCCTGGAAGGGGGGCTGCTATTCATAGCAGGAAGAATATTCCTAATTCGACCATGGACTGCTGATCTTGAAGTAGAGAGACAATTTCTAACAACTATACCAATATGGGTAAATTTCTATGATGTTCCAAAACAGATGTGGACAAGAAAAGGGTTAAGCCTTATTGCCAGTAAACTGGGAAAACCCCATAGCTGGGATGAAGCTACAAGGAAGAAAACTAGACTGGATTTTGCATAGGTTTGCATTGAAGTAGATTACAATGCAAAGTTTCCAACTTACCTAAAATTTAAATTGGGTGAAGGACGGATTGTCACAATTAGAGTAAAGTATACTTGGATACCCCCTGTTTGCTCTCATTGTAAAAGGTTCGGCCACAAACTGGAGAAATGCCCAAGTACAACGCGAGTCTGGGTTCCTAAAGCTGCCACAACTGTTACTACACAAGTGGTAGCAATAACAACTTCCATTACCCAAGGGTTGGACAACAGATCAGTGAATGTGGAAGCTAATACAGAGGTTACACATATCAATGATCATGAGGTCAATGCAATAAATGAAGAAACCAATCATGAAGAAGAGAATGTAAGTGCATTGGGGCAGTACACTGGAATTCGCTGCTCACAAGGAGCCTTTGACATTCTACTCACATTAGATGAGAATGCACAAGATTGTCAGATAGAAGAGACCACCAATATAACTCCTCTTCAAGTGAGAAATGAATCTACTACCTTAACAGATATGGCTCCAAGCATGGAGCTAGTTAACTATATGGATGGTATAGCAGAACAACAACAACAATTGTTGAAGGAAGTAAATTTTTCTGATGAAGTACCACCTATTGAAGAGCAGGACCCAAGTGAAAATGTGGAGCAAGTCATAACAATTTACAGACAAGAAAAGAGTGCCTATCTAGAACCTGATGTAGAGCATGAAACACATGACCTCACAATAGATGGGGGAGAACTTGAGGTGGACCTGAACCAAGGAGCAGAAGGGCTTGAAGGAGTTGACAACGTTCAACTATTCAATGATCATCACAGACTAGTTAATGATGGAACACTACCATTGAGTAAGGAAAAAATCTCACCACCAGCTACAAGGAGTATAGCAAAGAATGCAGCAACAAAGGTTAAGAACAAAACTGACACACTTCAACCTAGGGACCAAGAACCAGGAAGAGGTAGAGGAAGGGGTAAAGTAGCCCCCAAAAGGAGGTAATTGTAGTCTTTATCCATAAATAAATGTCGAAACAAGGCATATGGAATGTTAGAGGAATAAATTTACCTTCGAAGGCTAAAGAGATTAACAAGATGAGAATGGAAAATAAACTTTGTTTGCTAGGGTTTCTAGAAACTAAAGTCAGAGTTGAGAAGTATGATTCCATAAGAGATATGTGTTGTCCTTTTTGGAATCATGCAAACAATTACTCACATGATCCTAGTGGAAGGATATGGGTGTGTTGGGACCCAAATTTTGTTAGTGTAACAGTGAAAAAGACAACTAACCAGATGATACACTGTGAAGTCCTTCTTTTGCCAACAACACAAAGATTCTATATGACTGTTGTCTATGCATCTAACTCAAGAAACATCAGAACTCAACTGTGGAGAGATCTACAAGCCATTTCAAACAATATGAGTATGGCATGGTGTGTATCGGGAGATTTAAACAACATTCTTAATTCAGATGAGAGAATTGGCTGTATGAACGCACACCCTAGGGATATGGAAGACTTCAAAAATTGTGTAGAGAGCATTGGTATTGAAGACTTGAATTACTCGGGATGCTATTATACATGGACAAATAAGGATGCTAATAGAAAATGCTCTAAGATAGATAGGTGTATGGTGAACTCCGCCTGGACAAACTATTTCACATCTGCAGCTGCTAAATTCATCCCTCAAGGAGTGTCTGACCATACTCCAATGATCTTATCATGGTTTGATTATGAAAAGAAAGCCTACCCTTTTAGGTTTTCAAATGCATGGACAATGCACCCTACCTACACGACTACTGTTGAAAGTGTGTGGAGTAGTGAAGGTTATGGGAATCCAATTTTTGCTCTTACCCAGAAACTAAAGGCACTAAAGAACATTCTCAAGACATGGGCAAAGAGCAATTGTTCTGATATAGCAGGTCAAGTTGAGAAGGCAATATTAGAGCTGCATGAGACACATAGACTACTACATGCAAATCCAATGGATGTATTATTGATGAATGCAGAAAGAAATGCTAGGAAATAGTTCACAAACTTGTTGAACATGGAGTTTGAAGATATTAAACAGAGAGCTGGCATAAAGGGCATGATCATGGGAGACAAATGTAATGCCTACTTTCACAGCATGATTAAAGAAAGGAAAAGAAGAAACAAAATTTGGACAATAATCGATGAAGCTGGCACCAAGCATGAAGACCAGGGCAGTGTCATTCAAGCAATTGTAGAGCAATACAAAAGGCTACTAGGCACAGAACCAAATTATGGAGATAATGATGGGCTATTTGAAGAGTTACATATGAACAATACACTCAACAATGAAGATCAAGAACTCCTTGAAGCAGACATTGCAGAAGAAGAAATCAAAGATGCCCTCTTTGATATTGATAGCTATAAGGCATCGGGCCCAGATGGCTACAACTCTCACTTCTTTAAATTTAGTTGTAGTCTTGTTGGTGCAGATTTCATAAAGGCAGTGAAATATATGCTGATAACTATGACCATGCCCAAAGGAATAAACTCAACGTTTCTGTGTTTAATCCCAACGATTCCAAATCCCACAAAGGTTACAGATTTCAGACCTACAACCTTGTGCAATACAACGTACAAATGTGTTGCAAAAGTCATAGCAAAGAGATTGACACATGTCATGCCCTCGTTGGTTTCTCACAATCAAGCAGCCTTCATACAGGGAAGATCTATTCAAGATAACCTACTCTTATCACATGAACTCTTGAGGAACTACACAAGAAAGGGTACCTAACCTAGATGTACTCTAAAAGTTGATATAAGTAAGACATATGACACTGTGAAGTGGGAAGCAATTAAGAAGGTCATGTAATGTGTGAAACTCCCCAACAAGATACAAAAGTGGATCAAACTCTGTTACTCTACTACCCATTACTCCATCCTCATCAATGGGACACCGGAAGGCTATTTCAAAGGGCAAAGAGGACTCAGGCAGGGAGACCCTCTCTCACCCTATGTTTTTGTGCTCGTTATGGAAGTTATGAGCTGCTTACTTCAAAATGCTTTGGAGTCGACGATGATTGCTGCTCATCCAAAATGCAAGAGAACCAAAATCATTAATATGTGCTTTGCAGATGACATTCTCCTCTTTTTCAAAGGAGATTTTCAATCTATGAGAACAGTCAAGGACATATTGAACACCTTTGCAAAGATGACATGACTTAACATCAATAGTAACAAGACAACTTTGTTATTTGGTGGGCTTTCTCTTGCAGAATCACAAGCCCTTGCTGATTCTATGGGCATACAACAAGTAAGTCCTCCTATCATATACCTAGGTCTACCACTTCTTTCAACTAGACTAGGGATAAAAGATTGTCAGCCTCTCATAGAGAGGATTACTTATAGAATTCAAAGCTGGAGATCAAAATGTTTGTCTCATGCTGGAAGACTGGAATTGATATACTCAGTACTTTCATCTTTTCATGTATATTGGGCTCAAACTTTTGTTTTGCCATACACAGTGGTGGATGAAGTAACAAGATTGTGCAACAAATTTTTATGGAATGGAGCGGAGATGGGTAACAAAATGCACCATGCAAGCAAAGAATGTACATCACTGAGAAGAGAAGAGAAGAGGGAGGTCTAGGAATCATGGACCTGAGGAAATGGAACAAAGCAGCATACATGGGGCTGGTATACAAGATTGCTGCTAAAGAATCAACCATATGGGCTGAGTGGATGTGGGAATACCAGATAAAAAATAATAAGTTCTGGACTATGCCAACTCCCAAGGATGCTCTTGGGTATGGAGAAACCTTCTTAACACCAGAAAGGAAGCAAAGAAGTTTATAAAGTACACCATCACTAATGGGGAGAATACTTGGTTATGGCACGACCCATGGTGTACAAAAGGACTACTGATTGATATACAGATGGCTCGGGTACAATTATAGTAGTTACCACTTGAAGCTAAAGTACGTAGCCTTATAACTGCAGGAAAATGGAATGGTATTGTACATAGTCTACTTGACGGAAGAGTAAAGCAAATGATAATTGATACAGAGATCGACTCTTGCCTAGTAAAAGACAAAGTGGTATGGACACCTAACACCACTGGAAAATTCTCTACATAAACTGCATACAATGCACTTTCAATACCCAAAACTAAAGTGATAAGGGGACATCTAGTGTGGGGAAAGCTTGTCATACCAAGACACTCCTTCACAACATGGCAACCCTTTGCTGGGAACCTACCAACACAGGACAGACTCATCATAAAAAAGGTAATAAATACTTCAAAATGTTGTCTGTGTGATAGAACAAGAGAAAACTCTCAACACCTATTCTTTCAATGCCCATACAGCAGAGAATTGTGGAAAAGTGTTAAGAGGTCTTTGGGTTTGAACACCACAGTAACAGATGCAAATACATAATGGCATAGACTTTTGAGAATTACTAATTGTAAATCTCTCGAAGCTGAGATATATAAGGTGTTTGCATGTGGAGCGGTCAGCTATATATGGAGAGAAAGGAACTTCAGAAAGTTCAAAAATACATCCCAAACTTGGCAACAAGTTAAGGATAGGCTTATGGAAGATATGAAAAATTACCTGCAAGGAATACTTTCTACAGTAATGGATACAGGACAAGCAAGAGAGTTGCTGGATAGGCTAGGACTGCAAGTGATTTTCAAACCCTTAATCCCCAAACAAAGCATATGGTCTAAACCACCAGAAAACTTTGTTAAGCTCAACACAGATATGGTCTAAACTTTGTTAAGCTCAACACTATCTGATAGAACTGAAATTGGTGGAACTATAAGAGACAATAAAGGGGATGTTTTATTAGCATTTACAGGCTCGGGAGGAAGGAAATCAGTCATATACCAAGAACTGAAGGCTATCTGGGTGGGACTACAAGGATGCGTAGCAATACAAGCTCTGAACGTCATCATAGCAATAGATTCAAAAACAGCAGTACATATCCTAATGGAGAAAGAGGAAGCACCATGGTATTGCGCGAACCTAGTTGCTGCAATCAAGATTGAAATGTCTAAGTGTGACTACATAGACACAACTCATGTTTACAGAGAGTGTAATAGGGCTGCAGATTACCTAGCTTCCCTAGAGAATATAAGTGATGTAAACTATTTTGTACCTCCTCTAGCTCAACAACTACAGATAATTGTTGAGGAGGACAAAGCTGGTAAAGTATATTTAAGATTTTAATGAAAAGAATGGGGATCCTAAACCCCAAACCCAGTTCAAAAAAAAAATTGTAATTACCACTCAAAGACTAATTATCAGTCAAATCCAATCTACGTACTACAAGCTACGACATACGATTTACGATCTACGCACTACGAGCTATGACATACGATTTACGATCTATGCACTGCGAGCTATGATCTGCGCACTACTACGTAGGACATACCACATCAACTCCCAACAAAGCTCTAAGAAACAAACGACATCCAGCCGACCAACACAGAAAATTCAATTTACAACAATCTCCATTTCAAACTAGGTAAGACACGTGGTCTAATTTATTATCTTTCTTTACACCACTGTTCTAAAAACAGTGATCTAAAGAAAGAGGGCCTATGTTAGTGCCCTCCACTCTCAACCACTCGTGGTTGCCCACGTGTCCATATTCCAATCACAGGTCGACACCATGACCTATAAGCACTACACCCTAAGGTCAGGTCGTCCAGATGACCTAAGAAATATAACCGCTGATAAGCACCCAAAAATGTACTATAAACCCCATAGAGACATAATATTTCGGTTAATTTTGTGTTTAATAGTCATGAAATAATCGCATTTTCGTGTTTTTGCAAATTGGAGCAACTAATGTACAAATAATGATAAAGCCAGCATTTAAACACGGAATAGAGAGTGTACATAAGCTTTCTAATTAAGCCCATCTGAATCCCAACAAATCCGCACAGAAACATCAAACTTCCGAAGCTCCTACCTCTTGAACCAGGACTCCGAATGTGACAAGTGAGCTGCTCAGACGATCAGTGTGATGAACTCTACGCATAGGCGAGAAGTTGTGAAATTGCCAAAAGACTGGACCGCTACTGGACTACACGTGGACCTACTATATGGGCCCACAAGATTTCATGAGTCATCAAACAAGACAAGACAAAGGTGCAAATAATTAGTACAAAAGTGACACCTTGCATGTAGTTAATAAAGTTAGATGAGATTAGGTATTAATAGTGGAAAAAAGATAGGTGTCATTTTGTTGTGGATTGTATGGGTAAGAAGGAAGTAATGTGGTTTGGTGTTTCACGGGGGAGGAAATGAGATTTCTCTCAAATGGAAAAGAAAACAAAACAAGGGGGGATGCACTATATTGATTGCCTTGACTCTTGTTCCATTTAAATTCCAAGTCTTTATCTTTTGGAGGGGAGTTTTTGAGTTTTTTTAGAAAAAGCTTGAAACATTGTTAATGGTGGAAACACTTTCTAGTTTCTAATAAAATTTCTTTTTTTTTAACTAGGTAATCAGTTTGTTTTACATTTTTTCCTTTCTTTCTATCTCTTGTTACTTTCTATCTTGTAATTTGAAATCAATCCAAGGATCATGAGCTGAAATCCTCCAAGGTGGAGGATTAATGAAGCTTATGAGAGGATTCATTAAAATTTTCTTAGAAATAGGATTCACTACCTGGACTTAAGGGCACATATAACACACTACCCCAAAATGGTAGTGTCCAGCCAAACTTGAGACCTAGAAATTTCGAAGGACTTCAAGTCATCTCCTTTTATGCACAGGTAGGCTGCTTGTAGAAGTTATCTTTAATATCTTATTTTCATAGTTAACAGAATTATGTTGTATGAGTCCAGGAGTTGAGATGGGATTTCAGATATGAAACCCCAGTTCAACTTCTTATGCTAGGGAAATGGATTTAGAGATGAGTCTATTTCACTAGGGATCGATGATTAAGCCGGTTCGGGTTTGATAATGAACCCTAAACAGCTTAGAGAATGTAGTAATCCGACTTTAAGATAAGTTTATAAGACCTCCCATGAGTGGAATGATCTTCCACCTTTTCTTTCCCTTTGAATATCTTAGGAAAATCTTAGATTTTTATCGTCATTTGTTGTATTTCGCATGTTTAAGCGTCCGTTAGGATTTAAATAACAAAACTAAACTTAGCTAGTAATCCAAATAAATCTTACTCACTAGTTTCCCTACTTAGAGTATAAGAAAGATGTAAGTGGTCCTAGAATTTAGGTTGGTTCGAATCCCTACTCAACTAAACGCAAGAAGACGTGAGTAAGGACTTGAGTCTACTCTGAATGAAATAAAGATTTCGTATCTTTATACCGAAAAATGATAGATATCAAATGGCGTCGCTGCCATTCTAAAGACCCAAGGACCTGTGCTTGCAAACTGGAATTGCTCCATGGGGAAACCCCCCACTCTCATCATTTCATTTATTTCTTTTTCTTGTGTTTTCTTCATTTTTTTTTTTTTGAAATCTCCAGCGTTTTGCTACTGATCCGCATGCTAGTTTTGCTTGCACTTATAGGTTTCAAATGCTAGGACCTGGAAACTAGGCTACAACAAACACTAAGCTTACTGTGAGAAAATTTGACTTGTTGTGCACGTTTCTTTTCTTTGGCGGACTTGCAGGACGCTAACAGGTTTCAAAAAATTTAATAGACTATTGTATGATTCACATGTATGCAGTTATGTCGTAGCATAGACTATTTTTTGCGTATTATGTTAGAAATATGCATGAATCATGTGAATACGCCTGTAAATATCTATATACGATTAAGTGACTATGAATTGTATATCAATGTATATGTACATGTCCATGATATTGTTTTGCATGGTTATATATATATATATAAATATGGAGGGAATATACATGTTAGCATATTTAACTTTTGAGTTATACATAGTAATTAGAATGTGTTTTGGTATTTTGGCCATAACTTTGGCTACGGTTCTTTGAATCACGCGTGTGAGCTCAATTCAGAAAGCTCTCGACGGCGCGCACGCTGTCACCACCAAGCTATGCTTGGTGGGGGTCATTTTCGAGGTTAAAATCAACTGTTTTCCCCTCCAACGAGAGTTAAAATCTGAGTTGGGTAAGTTGTTTCTAAACCCTACGGGGTGAAGTTGCTCTCTATATGACACTCGCAATCTCAATGAGTATTGATGAAATCGAACTATTATGCAATACAAGAGTCGTCTTTTAGTTTATGTATAATACGTTACATGTTTAGTTTACGTCTTTGCCTAGTCATATATATCTGTCTACGTATAGTATCTTTGCATGCTACTGTAACTAGATACATATGAATTATTACAATTTGCCTGTTACTGTAGATTTACGTATCCGTAATATATATCTACCTATTTGCCTACATATACGTATTACTGATGTGTATTTGCCTGTACATATCGAAGTAATTATTGATGATACAACCTTGCCTATTTGTATTACTATACGTATGAGTAGAGTATCTTCACATGCTACTGTATCTAGTAATATATGAGTAGGTCGTATTTGCCTGATTATACTTTCTCCCTTGCATACATTTTAAAAAAAAAAAGTAAGACCTTGCATAAATTTTAATTTCATAAATCTTAATCATATTTCAACGGTGTCTAGAAAACTTGAAAGATTAAGGTTACTTAATTAGAACCGTGCTTGAACGGAAAGCCTCCCTCATATCTCTCTTGTGACCTGGCTGTTAGTGCATGCACATGTATTCCTCGCTTCACTACTACGTTAGCAGCAGCTTAGGCCTACGTTGCTCAACTCTAATGCTTGAAGATAATCATAAAATTTAGGTAATAATTAGTTCCTTCTTTCACTTAGATCTAATTTTATGCTTGCATGAGATTAAGGTCTGGTTCTACTAAAAAATTTGAGCATACTTATCGTAGGAGAAAATACGATAAGCATTTGCGTAAGTTTTCACCGCCACAAAGTTCTTCATCTATTAATCCAAATCAAACAGATTCCTTGTCACCATTCCCATCATTCATTATGGCTGACAAAAATCCACCAGCTGAGAAGCCACTTTCAGACTTTTATACAGCATTATAGGAAGGACCTTCTTCCTGCATCAAACTCGAGGACATTGTCGGTAATTTTCTAATTCCTCCAAACGTTTTTAGTTTGTTACCTGTGTATCATGGTTTGGACCATGAAAAACCGTACAATCATCTTTGTAGGCTTCAACAAGTGGCCACAACATTTCACCATCCAGCCGTCTCTAAGGAACAACTCTTGTTGCGGTTGTTTCCATTCACTTTAGAGGAGAAAGCGTCAATTTGGCTAGCAGGACAACTGCCACAATCCATAGACACATAGAATAAACTTGTTCAAGCTTTCATGCTTCAATTTTACACTCAGAAGAAAACTACTGAAATGCTTCAGAAAATTCAATTCTTTCGTCAAAATCCTTATGAATCTTTTACGGAAGCATGGAGTCGCTTTATTGATCTTCTTTTAGAATGTCCTCATCACCAGCTAGACAAAGTTGTCCTTATTCGTTCATTCTTTAATGGACTTTCTGATCATCAGAAAGAAACTCTTGATATAATGAACGGCAGTTGCTTCATGGACAAAGGAGCTACTGAAGCATATACTTTTCTTGGAAAACAAGCAAAACGAGGTACACATTGGGTAACTCTGATTCTTCTAGGTCATCTAAGGATATTGTTCCAAAAGCTACATCTATTTTTTAGGTAAAAAACGATCCCGAATTAAAAAATCTAATAGAATCCCTCACTAAAAAGTAGATGCTCTTGAAGTTCAAGTAAACGATCAACTCCCACAACAGGTCATGAACGTTAACACCTCCCCATGTGTTCTTTGCCTTAGTCCTGACCATCCTGATGTGTATTGTCTCTTGTTATTTGCTTCCCCTACTCAACCATCGGAGGAGGCATGTGCATTCAACATTCCTAATGCACCTTGGAGACAGCATCCGAATTTTGCTTGGCGCCAAAATAGCCAACAGATGGGGGATCCTCCAAGTTTTGCAAATCCACCTGTTCGACAACCCAACAACTTTATTCCATACCGCCAAGGAAATAATCAGCAATACCAACAAAGTCAAAATCAATTTCAAAATAATTCTAATGATAACTATCAAAACAACCGTAGCCTTGTTCCAGCCAATCCAAATTCTAGCTATAATCAACAACTTCTCAGCAATAATCGTGAACTAGTCCCTGTTGCACAACCTATGCCTCTCGCTACTAATTGGACAAACGAGACTTTGTTTGCTTATATGAACCAACAATCCCAAATCCTAACGTCTATCCAACAATCACTTCAACAATTAGCTCAAGAAAAGAGTCAGAAAGGCGTGTTTCCTGGCCAAGCAGTTCCAAATCCTAAGCCAGCAAACACTGCCTGTGAAGTTACCAATGCACCTAATACAAATGCTCCAAACCAGGGTGAGGTGAATGCCATAACTACTCTTCGTTCTAGCAAAACTGTTGACAATCAAATCCGTATGCCAGATGATCAAACAAACGTAACCAAAGGTTCCAACAAATCAGCTCCCGATAATGAACCTATAGTGAGAACACAGAGTTCATCAAAGTCACCAATTCATAAATTGGGAAACAAGAGAACGGATCATTATGACAAATACCGCCCTAAGGCACCATTTTCTACCCGTTTGGCAAAGAATAAACCTGACAAAAAATTTGATGAAATTCGAGAAACTTTTAAGAATTTGACAATAAACTTACCTTTTCTCGATGCCCTAAAACAATTGCCAAAACATGCTAAATTTCTAAAAGATATGTGCACCACAAAAAGGAGAACAAATGTTCCTCAACAAGCATTCCTTACCGAACAGTTTCCGTCAATCACCGAATACAATGGTATAGTCAAATACAAGGACCCTGGTAGACTAACAGTTCCATGTACGTTAGGTGACAAATATACGGCCACTACACTATTAGACCTAGGAGCTAGTGTGAACTTACTTCCTTATTACTTATTCAAACAACTAGGTATTTATGAGCTTAAACCTACCATGATGACTCTACAGTTAGCGGATCGTTCCATTAAGTATCCAAAAGGCATTGTAGAAAACTGTCCTTGTAAAAGTCCAATATTTTTTCTATCCCGTCGATTTTGTCATTTTGGATACAGAAGTTGCATGTGACTCCATTCCCATAATATTAAGGCGTCCCTTCCTAGCAACTGGTAATGCTCTCATAAACTGTAGGGATGGTTCTATGACCATGTCCTTCGAAAATCTTTCAGTCGAGGTTAACGTGTTCAAGTTGATGAAACAAATTCTAGAGAATGAAAATGAAGGTGAAGTTAACTTGGTTGACGCCCTTGTACAAGAATGTTTCACAAACTCTTTTCCTGATGATGAAGTACACCAATTTATTTCATTTGGTGATTCTGAATTTGATGTTGATGCTTATTCGTAGGATGTAAACGAATTATTAGAGTCACTACCACTATTTGACCCTAAGACCATCCTTTCAACCGACTTGGACGAGCATCAGTCTGTTTTTTCTATGGAAGACGATTTTCCTCAAGAATCTTTAATACTCACTCCTCCCACCCCTGACTTAAAGCATATTCCTTCAGAATTAAAATATGTACATCTTGAACCAGATGGTAGTCACCCAATTATCATATCATCACAATTGACTGCCGATCAGGAATCACATTTAATTAGTGTCATTCAAGACCACCGTTCGGCTATTGGATGGTCTTTCAATGACATTAAAGGCATTGGCCCTAATGTGTGCACCCATTGCATACATCTTGAAGAAAATGCCAAGACGTCACGCGAGCCGCAACGTCGTCTTAATCCCACCATGAAGGAGGTGGTACGGGAAGAAATTTTAAGGTTACTCGATGCCGGTATTATTTACCCTATCTCGAATAGTATTTGGGTGAGTCCAGTGCACGTTGTTCCCAAGAAGTCTAGCATTACAGTTGTGTGAAATGATAAAAATGAATGCATCTCCGCTCGTATTCCAGTGAGGTGGCGAATATGCATTGACTATCGCATACTTAATGCGGTCACTCGTAAAGATCATTTCCCACTTCCCTTCATTGATCAGATGTTTGAACGGTTAGCGGGTCATGCATTTGACTATTTTCTTGATGATTATTCAGGATATTTTCAAATAATCATAGATCCTGCTGATCAAGAAAAAATAACGTTCACTTGTCCTTTTGGTACATTTGCATATAAATGAATGCCTTTTGGCCTTTGCAATGCACCTAGTACATTCCAACGCTGTATGCTTCATATTTTCAGTGATATGGTTGAACGCTTTATGGAAGTGTTCATAGAAGATTTCTCAATATATGGTAATTCTTTCGATAGTTGTCTATCAAATCTTGAAAAGGTTTTAGTACGTTGTGAAGAGAAAAATCTCGTCCTTAATTGGGAAAAATGTCATTTTATGGTTACAAAAGGAATAGTTATAGGTTATATCGTTTCAAAGGATGGAATCGAAGTCAATAAAGCTAAGATTGAAAAAATTGCTTCCCTTCCTTTACCAAAATCAGTTCGCGGCATATGTGCATTTTTAGGACACGCAGGATTCTATAAGAGATTTATTCAAGATTTCTCAAAGGTTGCTCGACCTTTAACAAATCTCCTGCTTAAAGATGTCGTATTTGACTTCACTTTCAATTGCAAACAAGCCTTTGAGACTTTAAAATCCGCCCTGACTACAGCTCCTATAATTCAACCACCTGATTGGTCTAAGCCTTTTGAATTAATGTGTGATGCGAGTGACTACGCTATTGGAGTTGTCCTAGGGCAACACCGAGAGAACAAGCCAATTGTCATTTACTATGCGAGTAAAACCTTTAATGAAGCTCAACATAACTGTACCACCACTGAGAAAGAGTTTCTCGCCGTTGTATATGCCTTGGATAAGTTTCGTCCGTACCTAGTGGGTTCTTCCACAATTATCTACTAGTGGGTTCTTCCACAAAAAGATGTCTTGATCCACCGGATTCTCCTCTTTGCAAGAATTTACTCTATTAATTAGAAAAAAAAGATTGTGAAAATGTGGTTCTGAGTTTATCCACTTCGTCAATGATTTTTTTTGAAGGTTGCAAGAATTTACTCTAGAAATTATAGATAAAATAATATCACTTTGAAGATCAATGTGGTTACACTACATTCTCTTCTAAACACTTACCTTATCATGATCTCGTCAATGAGGTTGATAAACATGTATAAAAGATACGCAGGGACACCATTGAATGCTCATTTGTGATTCCTTTCCCGATGAACACTTATATTCTGTCTTTTTGTCTCCTTGGTACGTTGATATAGTAAATTACCTAGTTACCGAGGAAGTTCCTCCATCTTGGTCTCGTAATGACCGAAAAAAGTTCTTATCCACTGTAAAATTTTATTTCTGGGATGATCCCTACCTCTTCAAGTATTGTTCCAACCAACTAATCCGCCGTTGCATTCCCAACTGGGAACACAATGACGTATTATCCTTCTGTCATGAACAATCTTGTGGTGGTCATTTCAGTGGTAAGAAAACAGCGGCCAAGGGTCTACAATGTGGATTTTATTGGCCAACACTGTTTCGAGGTGCACATGAGCATGCAACCGCTGCCAGCAGCTAGGACGCATTACTCAACGCAATATGATGCCCTTAAATCCCATTTTAATTATGGAAATCTTTGACGTATGGGGCATCGACTTCATGGGTCCCTTTCCAAATTCTCATGGTTTTCTATACATACTGGTAGTTGTTAACTACGTGTCAAAATGGATTGAGGCGATGGCATGTTGTACTAATGATCATAAAACTATCGTTTTGTTCGTAAAGGAAAATATTTTCTCTCGATTTGGCGTTCCCAAAGCTATCATTAGTGATGGGGAAAACATTTTTGTAATAAAATTTTTGAATTAATAGTAAAGAAGTATGGAGTCACTCACAAGGTGGCAACTCTGTATCATCCTTAGACCAGTGGCTAAGTCGAAGTCTCTAATAGAGAGATTAAATCCATTTTAGAAAAAATAGTTAATCCATCTAGAAAAGACTAGTCTCTCAGATTGTCTAATGCCTTGTGGGCATATAGAACGGCTTTTAAGACACCTATAAGCATGTCCCCTTACCGTCTCGTTTTTGGTAAACCTTGTCATCTGCCGGTTGAACTTGAGCATCGTGCTCTATGGGCCATCAAAAGCCTAAATTATAATACCAAGGTGGCAGGCGCGAAACGAAAATTGCAGTTAAATGAGCTTGAGGAAATTCGGAGTGATGCCTATGATCTCTCGAAATCCTATAAAGCTAACATGAAAATAGTGCATGACAAGCACATATTAAGAAAAGATTTCAAAATTGGTCAAAAAGTTTTGTTGTACAACTCGAGATTACACATTTTTCCAGGAAAATTAAAAACTAGATGGTCTGGTCCTTTCACTGTCTCTGCTATCACCCCTTATGGGGCTATCTCTTTGAAAAACTTAAATGATGACAGCGAATTTCAAGTAAATGGCCAACGCTTTAAACATTATCATGAGTTGCGCTCTCCAGATGTCGAAGAGACTCTTCTCAAAGATCCAATCTACAGAGACTAAAGATTCACTGGGGTACTTCCTTCCATGTGTGTACGACAGGGGAAGTACGCCATTAGGGTAGCCGGGAACTCTTCTATTTTCTTCTATCAAATCTTCTAGAGTGTGTGGTTGCAATCACCGGCACCTTAGTCCACAAAAACTCTACTTCAGAACTGAGTATAAATGTCTTCTGATAATCGAGCAAATGTGCATTCTGGAAAACAATGGGTACCAAAAATTTCAACTCCTTCCTTCTCCTCCCTTTTCTATTCTCTTCCTCTCGAACTCCAACTCCAACTCATCATTTGGTGTAAATCTCACCCATCTCGAATAGGTAATGGTCGTAGTACTTTTGCTCAAAAGCGACGTGCGCAAAGGATGGGGTGGTGTATGAATTGTCAAACACCTTTCTGGCCAGGTCTTGAACTATTATCCGATATGAGCCGGTATAAGGTATATTATTGTCTAACACCGCAGCAGCAGGATAAACTTCGTCGTTGCCCCGTTGTTCCCACTGGTTGGGATTCGTCTTGAGGATCTGACATTAAAAGACTCACAGTCGTCTTGAGGATTTGACGTTAAAAGACTCACATTCGTCTTGAGGATCTGACGTTAAAAGACTCAACATGTATATACTTATTTTTTTTTTATCTTTCCCTTAGCACTACGCATGGTACCCAAAGAGAGTCGTGATATGCAACATCGGACATTTCCTAGTTCGTACAGGCAATGAATTACACCAAGCCAACCCCGAGCAGTTTTCTATGTGACTGTATTTCGGGGCGGTTTGAGGCTATACCATATGTACTAAGGGTAATATTATTATTAGACCATTGCACATTGGTCAGGGATGGTACCGTCCTGAACCCTAGTCCCCCAAAACATAAAGGTTAAGCCACAAATCGGGCTAGATTGATTAAGCCTTTGTTTTTCATATGAAAGTTGCCCGATTTAGTTTGCTTTGTGGTGTTTTTTTTTCTGGATTTCCAGTGTTGTTGACACGTTCCTCTCAACTTGTACATCTATATATAAATCTTGTAAATAAATAAAAATTTCTTAAAAAAAAAATGGGGGGTTGCTTATGTTTTACAAGATTCAACCCCCCCCCCCCCCCCCAAATAAAAATAAAAAGGTTTGAATGTGCCTTTGTCATATTCCATTGAATGACATTTTTAATGCCAATCGTTTTGACATCTCATTCATTCAATTTGGAGTTAAGATGAATCAAAATTCCGCGTTTTGAAATTTCGGGACATTTCGAAACATAAAGGGAATTTCCGAATTCATTTAGGCTTGGGCCAAAAATTAGAACCCGACCCAAATCACGTGTACGGTCAGATACCCAACGGTCAGATTTTCCATTATAAAATCCAACTCTCCTCATCCACTTTCACTCATCCCATTCTCTCACTCTCCATAGCTTAATCTTCACATATTATCTTTTCATTCAAAACAATGAATCCGATCGAGCGATTGGAACAGGAGCAACGCAAATGGGCTGTCACAGTATTCGTGATAACAGTGTTTATCATTGTTCTACTGTCGCTCATGCATAACATGCTCCAGAATATCTAGATCTATGTAACCGACATCTCTCTTTCCCTTTGTCACTTTGTATATTACTATGGTGTTTAAATAATTCTCCACCATTTGTACGGGTTACGTATTAAATGGAGAAGTACCCTATTTAATAATTGTGTATATTAGTTGTATTTTAACCTTATCATAAACATAAAATAGTTATCAAAACAATAACAAATAAGCAAAATCAATAATGCACCAAAATAAATCAATCTCAACTTATTGTTTTCGGAATAGATCGTGCACGCTACACGGTATGCCTAACATTTGTCATACACGCAGCTCGATTATTCTATCCATCTTCTATTATTGAGGTATGATCATCAATTCTGAAATTACATGTAGGTCTAACTACCCTGTGAAACTTTTCTCCGTATTTTCTAACATTGAAACATCCCATTAATTGTTTTTGGGATTCTGACATGAAAAGACTTACTATGGATACCCATTGTTGCTGTTCCTAAAAGTATGTGTCACAACAACACATGAGTCACTTGTGTTTTCACATATTAATTCTGGATTTAACTACACTTGGAATCCTGATTGGTACAGACTCATGGATTGGCTATAAATCTCTTCTTTTCAGCCATTCTCATTTCAAGCGTTCTTCACTATCCTTCCCTCAGTAATACTTCCAAATGGATCACCCAAGAAAAATAATGCCTGAGAAAGACTACCTGAATTTTTTTGATGATGGCCGATTTTTTCCTTATTTTGACACAGAAATTGTACATCAAGGATGGATGCCTCTTTTATATCATTCAGCAGTTGGTTATTCCCGAGAATTGGTTTTGATGTTCTACCAATTTAGCGGACCTGAAAATGGAAAATTCTACTTCAATGTCTATGGACAACGATTTGAATTGACTAGGGAAATTATCTCCGACATACTTCAAATTCCAATGAATACCCAGGAGTTCCTTTTTCCAGAGTCATCACTTGATTCCGTCAAAACTTTACTACGAGCTACCGTATCTCGTGGCGAAGTCGGAAATAGACATCACATTGTTCTTCAACGCTCTTTGAAACAGAATCAACGAGTTGTGCTCCACTGGTTAGGACACAATGTGGTAGGTACATCACACCAATCAGAAGTCATAAAGCCTCAATTTCACCTACTTTGGATTTTGTAGACTCAAAGGGATGATTTTTGTCTAATCCAACACCTCTGGAACGTGATCACCAGGAAAACAAGAAGGTTAGCACCTCTACCTACTTTAGTCATGCAAATTATGATGTGTTGGGGTTATCCAGTAATTTCTCCAGAGACACCCCTTCAAAGAGCAAATATTAGTGTACTCCACACAGACTACTCCATTGGTTTTTGGACTCCTAATACTCTGACAGATGAACAGAACGACCCAAGCTCAAACTCTGAACATTTCTTTGATGAACATGTCATGCTAAACATTTTTAATCTCATGGAAGGCATTCAATTTCTTCATCAAGGCATGCGGGAACTACACGCTCGTCAGGAAATAATCATTAAAACTCTTAAGGATTTCCAAGAACGTCAAGCAATGCATGATGTTGAACAAGAGAAAATCATTCTCAGTCCTTGCAAAAACACGCTCTCCTAATGGAGAATCAAACTACACTCTCTGCTAGCCAAGGGGATATTCAGATGCAGCTCTGCCAACAAATTGAAGAACTAAACAGTGTGGTGCACGATTTGTGTCTCCAGAATCATCATAATAATCCATGATTTTCTTATTAAATAAAAATAGAATAATAATACTAAGTCAATAAATAAATAATCGAATATGTTATTACGTTTTTCATCGTATTATGAATTTTGTTGTTATCTTTGTGTCTTCTGTTGTAAGAATTGCCTACTAGAATTGTCATAATTCACGTTGTGACAAGACCAATTTTAACATGTGATTTTCAATGTCATTACACGAGGGTCTATTTTCTTCCATACTCATTCATCCATCCAGTTTGCCTTTATCCTTACCCATTTCTTTACTTCATCCAACATGGCATCTTCATCAAACATGACACCTCCAAAACTCATTCCTGAGCAATCCTTTTAGTTTATGATGGATTCCAATACTTATGGTCATCTCTTCCGTGACTACATCACAAACATTGGGTGGTCTTCCCTAGTTCTTCAACCTCACCAAACTTATTCTCCGAGTTTGGCTGCATACTTTTATACTAATATGGAAGACACACCAGCATTCAACCATGCGCATGGCTTCTACTTAGACGGTTTCACAATCCTAGTTGGTGACACATGACATATTTTTTCGGAACAACAGCTTGCCCTAACTTTGGATCTTCCATATCACGAACCAGCCGCATCATGGCATTACATCTATTACAATTCTTACCGTTCGTTTCATTGGCATGTTTTTTGCGAAACTTACGATGATGGTCTTGGGATTACACGAGAAGGAGATGGCCATGTGTCATGGCGCGACATCACCATTCCCTTAGCAAGCATGACCATGAACATGGGGACTGCGATGTTGTTTATACTCCTGAACATCATGGGAGATTGGCACTTTTCCACTGCCAATGAGGCTGCCTACATAGTATTCAATGCACTGGCTTAAGGTCATACATTATTTAATATTTTAGGTTGTGTTATCTCCAATCTGAAATGAGCTCGCACTTTTCAGGATCAATATATACTTTTACCTGTAACCGCTTGCCGAATCATGAAGACACATTTTCCATAGTTTTCAGCTACTTTTCATGACTGGGTCAAGGTAGATTCTATGTACCCAGCAAACAAAATCATTCGTTCATTAAGGTTTAGGCAATGGAAACGTCCCACTCGGTACCTGAGGCATGTTCGTTGTTACCCGAAGGATGAAAAAATGACAACACATTTAAACAAATCCGGAGACAAAGAATGGGCAGAAATTTGGCAGACTATTATCTTTTAGCGCGATGCTAAGAAAATGCATTTCATTATAGAGGATGCCAGACCAACACATCCTGCTGGATGGTAAATTTGAGCATGTCATTGTACATATATCTAACTGTAAATAGTTATGTTTTGTGTGCTACTATCTTTCTTTGTTTATTTCTGTATAATATATTATGTTCTCCAACCTTTCTGTTCCAGCAATCCAGCCCTAATTTTGATCACGGTTCTCAGGTAATTTCTTTCTTTATCTATTGATACTTCGAGGACTAAGCATCATTCTGTTTGGGGGTGCTTTAAACCTGTAGCAAAAATTAGGCAAATTGTAGCTTGTATATAGTTTTTATTTTCTTGTTAATAATTGTACTTAGTGACAAAGTCTTGTTTCCTTTTCAATGATGAAATTATCTAGAAGTCTCATATTAGCATTCGAATTAGGATTCGTTTTTAAGAAACTTAAGATAATACGTACGCAATAGTTTTTACATCTTTTCATGAGTATTCATGCACTGAGTATCATTAATTGTACATAGCAAAGAAGTTTCGAACCTACGGTTAGTCTACTTAAACTATCAATCCTGTGAGAATCTAACCAAAAGCCTCGATATGAGTGATTTGTGAGAAATGACACAGAGGAGTAGTTTTTCCGAATAGAGAAAATCACACGTCTACTTACTTAATCACCACCCGAACCCTAGGCGAGAATTTAGGCCTTCTTTAGATCGACATAGCTAAAAATTCTTACCTGTTATAAATTTTACCGCTAGTCACTCCACTGAACCTTTCATCAAACCTTTCACTTTCACCAAAAATTCCTTACCCATCTATTAACCCTAAATAGAATAACCTACCTAAGTGATGAGTATGAGAAATATGATGAAATGTAGAAAGGTAAAGAGAAAGACTTGACCCAAATAAAAGTTAGTTACTTGCTTCAGGAAAGGAAAATAGAATTATGTTTCTTAAGCTTCTTGTTTCAAAAAAAAATTAAAAAAAAATATATATATATATATATATATATATATATATATATATATATATATATATATATATATATATATATATATATAAATGCTTATGCTTAAGAGCAAAGTAGAAAAACTCAAGTAGAAGCAGGAAAAGAAAACAAGGATTTCTCGAGTGTAAATATCTTGAAGACCCTATTCTCTCATACTTATCATTTTTTATTATCCATTTCCATTTTCTTCTACACTACCACCTAAGCCCCATAATACTTAATAAAGACCTCTAGCTCAATTAGGAGTAGGATGGTGTGATAATAAATAGTAGATGTGATTGATCGACCTCGGCTCCTCTGACTGTCATTGAGTATGTGAGAAAATGTGTGCCCACTGCACACTGGAGTTAGCAAAACCTAAGTGCAAAAATTATGAGCGAATTTGTGTTTCGACACATACCTATGAGAACCCATTTAGGTACGCTCTCCAAAGGATCCAGAAATGGCCCTGCTAGTACTTTTCAATGTAAAGCTCACTATATACATGTTCATATGTAGATGTTTTTAATTATTGTATGCATATTATAACTTGAGTTTCAAAGGAATTAATCCTCGTTCCCTGCCAAGGAGATGTATAGATGTCTGAGATTAATTTAGAAAACAAGTTTTTGTTACTGAGTCGTTGTAGTATAAATGAAATTTGTGAGTATCTTCTCAAGAAAACTCTCACGAGGCTATAACTCGTCCACTAGGGAATTCCTAGTGGTTTAAGGCCTTGTTGCATACGGTCAATGCAATCGCGCTCTGCCAAACGAGATTTAGTTTAAGATGCACAGTTTTGGCCACTTATCTGTTTTTATGTCTCTTCTTTGTTTGAGGACAAACAAAGTGCTGTTTGGGGAAGATGTGATAAGCACCCAAAACTGTACTATAAACCATAAAGACATAATATTTCGGTTAATTTTGTGTTTAATAATCATGAAATAACCGCATTTTCGTGTTTTCACAGGTTGGAACAACTAACATACAAATAATGATAAAGTCAGCATTTAAACATGGAATAGGGAGTGTACATAAGCTTTCCAATTAAGCCTATCTAAATCCCAACAGATCCGCACAGAAGCATCAAACTTCCGAAGCTCCTACCTCTTGAACTAGGACTCCGAATGTGACAAGTGAGCTGCTCAGACGATCAGTGTGATGAACTCTACGCATAGGCGGGAAGTTATGAAATTGCCAAAAGATCCGGACCGCTACTGGACTACACGTGGACCCACTATATGGTCCCAAAAGATTTGATGAGTCATCATACAAGACAAGATAAAGGTGCAAATAATTGGTGCAAAAGTGACACCTTGCATGTAGTTAATAAAGTTAGATGAGATTAGGTGTTAATAGTGGAAAAAAGATAGGTGTCATTTTGTTGTGGATTGTATGGGTAAGAAGGAAGTAAATGTGGTTTAGTATTTCACGTGGGAGGAAATGAGATTTCTCTCAAATGGAGAAAAAAACAAAACAAGGGGGGATGCACTACATTGATTGCCTTGACTCTTGTTCCATTTAAATTCCAAGTCTTTATCTTTTGGAGGGGAGTTTTTGAGTTTTTTTAGAAAAAGCTTGAAACATTGTTAATGGTGGAAATACTTTCTAGTTTCTAATAAAATTTCTTTTTTTTTTACTTAGGTAATCAGTTTGTTTTACATTCTTTCCTTTCTTTCTATCTCTTGTTACTTTCTATCTTGTAACTTGAAATCAATCCAAGGATCATGGGCTGAAATCCTCCAAAGTGGAGGATTAATGAAGCTCACGAGAGGATTCGTTAAATTTTTTAGAAATAGGATTCACTACCTGGACTTAAGGGCACATATAGCACACTACCCAAAAATGGTAGTGTCCAGCCAAACTTGAGACCTAGAAATTTAGAAGGACTCGTCATCTCCCCTTTTTATGCACTGCTAGCCAGCCGCTAGTATGAGTTATCTCTAATATCTTATTTTCATAGTTAACAGGATTATGTTGTATGAGTCCAGGAGTTGAGATGGGATTTCAGATATGAAACCCCAGTTCAACTTCTTATGCTAGGGAAATGGATTTAGAGACGAGTCTATTTCACTAGGGATCGACGATTAAGCCGGTTTGGGTTTGATAATGAACCCTAAATAGCTTAGAAAAGGTAGTAATCCGACTTTAAGAGAAGTTTATAAGACCTCCCATGAGTGGAATGATCTTCCACCTTTTCTTTCTCTTTGAATATCTTAGGAAAATCTTAGATTTTTATCATCATTTGTTGTATTTCGCATGTTTAAGCGTCCGTTAGGATTTAAATAACAAAACTAAACTTAGCTAGTAATCCAAATAAATCTTACTCACTAGTTTTCCTACTTAGAGTATAAGAAAGATGTAAGTGGTCCTAGAATTTAGGTTGGTTCTAATCCCTACTCAACTAAACGCAAGAAGACGTGAGTAAGGACTTAAGTCTACTCTGAATAAAATAAAGATTTCGTATCTTTATACCGAAAAGTGATTGATATCAAACGCTGCGCGCTATAGTCAACAACAACATTAATGAGAGACTTTACTCTGTAATGATCTCCGGGTCTTTACTTCGTAATAGACGCATCTAGAAAGGGAAGGGACAGCTCTACGCCTATAAAAGGGAAGCTCCATCTTCTCCACAGGGGGTCTCAATCTTCGATCTCTAAGGAACTACGATTGGCTTGATTTGAGTCTAGCCAAAGACTCGATACGTAGGCAAATCTTCTCCAAAGGAAGAGTGCAGCCACTTCTCCATCAAACTCGATCTCAGGTTGAAGGTATAAAACTATACCTAAATAGTCCATGAGTGAAAACATGATCAGGAAGATATATACCGACATTACGAATAGTCTGTCCTTGTGATTTATTAATAGTTAAAGGAAAACTAAGTTTAATTGGAAATTGCTTTCTTACAAAACTAAATGGCATGTGTTCGCTTTTATTTGGTTCGAGAGGCATTCGTGGTATAAACTCTCTCTCTTACCTCTAAACTGTCCAGTAGAAATCTCAACATATATAGTATTATCATAGAAATGAAGACAAATTAATAAAGTGCCATTATAGAATCCTATACTTGGATTAATATTCCTAAGAAGCATGATTGGACATCCCTTTTTCAGAATTAATTGATGTGGTGGCAGTCCACCTGGTGCAATAAAATTTAAAAATTATTGCTGATATAAGTTTTAGAGATCGGGTGGAACAATATCAAATGAGTAATAAGTTTTTTCTTGTCCTGGGAACATCCCTATAATCTTATTATTAAGTTTATCAACAACATCATTCCTCGGGGGGACCTATCAATAATGTAATTACTATTACATCCATTAAGACTTAGTGGAGGATAAATAAAATCTACTAAATCATTTATCAATTGTTGATCTGTCCATGGCAATACAATATCACTAGGCAATCTAATCATATTATCATCATCAATATAAGGCTCAGTATCATTGCCCACACGCAATAGAAAATCAGCACACCATAAATCAGTTATTGCACACATATTTTGTGTTAAAGAAATTATTTTTACCTTGGTCCAGAACCATGACTTCACAACAAATGCGTCAAACTCTTGAGCCATCGTAGAATGTTGAACAACAAGAAGCGTTTGATGGAAATCACCTTCAATAACAAATACTTTTCCACCAAAAGGGAGGTCAGAGTCGGTGATGCATTTTAAGGTTCTATCTAGAGCTTGAAAAGCATGTTTATGAGCCATTGTTGCCTCATCCCATATAAGTATGTTTGCACAACACAAAAGCTTGGCAAGTGTAGAACGCTTACCAATGTTACACGTTGATAGGTAATCTATATTTATGGGAATGGCAAACCTTGAATGTGTAGTTCTACCCACAGATAATGCTAAGGCTGCTATTCCTTATGTGGCTGTTGTTATCGCAATATGATTATCATTCCTTAAAGATGCAAGTAGTGCTCTGTATAAGAACGTCTTGCATGTGCCTCCTAGACCATCAATGAAAAAAATAGAATGTTGTTTTTCTTTAACAACTGAAACGATTTCATCAAAAGCTTGTTTTTGTTTAACATTCAAGTTTTGAATCGTCGTAAGGTCCTCCTCTGGAATTTGCAAAGATCTCTCTTCAACAATAAGTCTTGTTAAATCAATATCTTCGTCAATATCCCCAATAATTTTGGGCAAATCATAATCATAAATGTTTCTTTATTTCTTCGCTAAAATATGATCAAGCTCCTTTAGAAGACGATTAATAAATATTTGAGTATCACCATTTCTATCATTTGCTGAAATGTAGTCCTCAATCATAAATGGGTAGAATTCATTCCAAAGCTTTCCCACTCCACTCAGCTGACAAAAATTAAAATTGTAGTAAACAATTTTCTCAAAGAAAGAGGGATATATGTACTTGCAGCCTCTCTTAAACAACTTTTGATGTTGTCGTCATTCTCAAGTAAACCCCTTTTTTTTTGCTAATTCTTTGAAAGTACCTACCGGCTCACCGTTTACTGTTAGCAAATTGTCAAAAGAAGTGTGACCTCGCACATATAACAATAGCAAACATAAGTAATACTGTTCTCCTTCCATAAGAGAAATTGTTGCAATTCTTCCAATCGTTCTACGTTTGTTACTTCTACGAACCCATTCCTTTCGAGTGGAATCCCAATAAAAGTATTCTGGGAACTCCAAGTAAAGATATTGATGTGCTTCCTCATCAATTAGATTTGTCTTGAAAGATTTTGTAAGCATGGTTTTCGTTCTGTACCTCATCATCTAATATATCCTCAAGAAGTTCACCACTATAGTAAGAAACTTGCTGCCTATTAGCCAGATGTATCTGCAAGGCCACAACTGAAGAAAACATGCCATTCAAAGGGAACTTATATATATAATCGTCAGAACGCCTCAGGGGGGCAGATCCATCTTGCATTAATAAACTGAAATATCTCATCCTCACTTCCATATGGTCTACTACTAACTCCAAACGATACACGATCAGGTCCTTTATAAACATATTTATATAAATATTTAACCGAAGTTATGCTAGAACAAATATCAACATTAACATGACAATTATATTTTAAGAGCAAATAAGGATTGTATATATGGAACAACGTTACGATTGTCTAACGTGTATTTTCCGACATTGGCATGTCTTCCATTATCACGTCTCATATATATAGCATATGAATCAATACCATGTGAAGTTGAATGTGCAAATGCCATATATAGGAAATTAATTTTTACATCTACCATCTTTCATACAAACGGCATTCCTATTAAGAGTCCCACACGCGTTATGCATCATATGATTCATAACAGTAGTATACAAATCAGGATTCGTATTGGGATCAGGAATTTCTGCAGAAACTATATTATATATATCTTCAGGATTAATTATTTTATCATTTTCATGTAGAATGAGGAGAAAATGAGCATGTGGCAGTCATCTTTTTTGAAATTCTATAACATGAACTTGTGCAATAACTCGACCTAATATGTGCTTGCGAAATAAATCATGTTTTAGTTCTTCCAAAATAGAATGGAATGTTCTAGTAGCTACATCAGGTCTATCTTGTGAACATAGGTCAAATTCTAACTCACGAGTAATCGCATGCCTGATTGGTTACATGTTATAGTTATAAATAAATATGGTTTGCCATACCTCCTTACCAATGCCATTGCATCCTGATAATGGCGATGCATATCTCGAGGGTTACCAGTATGAGAGGGCGGAAGTATGATCCTTGTACCGATGTTGCCTAGGTATCAAAAGTTCAAATTGACAGATAAACAATATTAAATGAGGAATGTCAATTTGTAAATTATGTGAAGAGAGACACAAATATAAGGTACCTGCATACGTCTCCCACTCTCCCCAAAGTTCAATGCATCTTGAATTCCCTGGTACAACTCGACTTTAATATGCTTCTAATTATCCCAATGAAATCTTATCTTCATTGTTTCAATTTTGACACACATGTCAACCACAAATTGTTGCATAAGGCGACAACCTAAAAGAAATAATGATACCTCAGAAAGACGAATCTGAAATATGAAAGAACACGACCAAGTAGAATTCTAATTAGTGTTAATATCAGGCTATAATGTACTTAAAACATGTAGTCTTATTAACACATTTTAAGAGTAGCCCATTATGTGTGATCTACAGTAATCTTTTCTGTGGTTATGCATTGCAACAAAAAATAATTCTCATTCGAAAGTTCCCAAGATCCCTTTGTGTAGCGTGTTGTAAGAATATAAAATTACTAATTAGTGCATTATAAAATTAGGTGCATAGAGAAATAAATTACATAAAACTAATAACAAAACACTTTTACAACCAACATAAACAAAGAACAAAAGGGCACACATACCTGCAAAATATATGCATAGTAACTCCAGTAACTAATTCATCATGTACCACTGCGATGTATACCCGAGTCCCAACCATATTCACCATAAGGCAGCATAAGAGGATACTGTAATGGATCATAATACCCAGCAATATCTGGAATTGGTTGAAGTTCACCTGTTTGTGTCTGAACAACAATATCTCTTGGTTCCAATCTTTCTGGATCATCTTCTCCAATCAATATCACAGCCACCTGTGATGTTGTTGGCAATGAATGCACCTAGCGGTCAGTTCTCAACTCTTTGATGATTAGTCCGCAATTTTGTAAGTCATCTCTTTGTCCGAGCTGTCTGAAAACGCCTACAAAGGGATTATTGCAATTGTCTAGGATATTTTGCAATGTAGATATAATGGTTGCTTGTAAAGTTTGGTTCTCACCATTCCGATTTTCAATCTCATTATCAGTATCATATATGTATATTTGTAAATATTTAGGCTTCCTACCGGGCCCCAACAACATGCTCCCAATCCTATGATAAATAGATGCTCTTGCACGGATTGAAAACACACCATCTCTACCACTTGCAAGATTTTGATCAAAGTGAACACCCATTGAAGTAAATGCAAATATATAAATGTATGAGTGGATGTTTTCTTTGAAATGCTCTCGAAGCGCACCCTCATTGTGAAACAGTTGTACTAACTCAGGTGGCGACGATGGCCTGGGAAGATTTATTCTACCTTTTGAGCAACATATCTCGGATGTCTAGTGAACAGGGTCGGCTCTGGGGCAAGGCTAACTAGGCGACCACCTAAGGCCTCCAAGCTTCAGCCCAACTAAAGGGCCTCCATCCATACCACAACTAGTATGATTTTGTTGGTATGGGCCTGGTTAGTTTGCATTTCGTTAGGTCCAAAGTCAATTTTTGGCAATAAAATGCATAATAGTCCTTTGAAAATGTTACTGCAATTAGGGTTGTTATTGGGTTTCGATAACCCGATAACCGATCCGAACCAAACTGATAAAAAATGGTTTGGGTTTTGATAATTTTGTTTGCCCTCCACTGACCCGAAACTGAACTGAACTGATAAGATATTAGTTTGGTTTCGAGTTTGCCTTCCACCGAACCGATATTGACCCGAACTAATAAGATGACATTTTAGTAATATTTATGATTAATTTTGTATATGTTTATCAATTGTGTTGCTGAAATTAATTGATTTAATTTAAGATTTAATTGATTTTATAGTTTTCAGTTTGGGTCGGTTCAATTTCGGGTTGCAATATATCTTATCGGTTCGGTTTTGAATGAAATATAATATTATCGGTTTGGTTCGGTTTCGGGTTTTCAATTTTCTTATCGGTTCAAGTTTGGATTTTCCAGAACCTTACCCAAACCGATCCATTGACAACCCTAGCTGCAATAACTCGAACCTTCATTACAACCACCGAAACTAGATACACAACCACTACACCACACAATTCTTATGTTATGATTTCCAAAAATTATATATATCACAAGATATATAAAATGGTGCAAAAAAAAAATTGGTCTTTTTTGTTATGGCAATGTCTATAGTCCCCATGTAAAAGTTCGCCTAGGGCCTCTACAATCTCAGAGTCAACCCTGCTAGTGAATAAATTGTTTAGCTCTAGAGTGTTCACAAATTCTACCTTCGGGCAACATGTAAGGTGCGAAGGTTTGATCTGGAACAAAACCCCTTGCACATCTGTAAAACCCATTGCTTATTCTCGATGGCATATGATTGGGAGGATTGTTTGTGCATCTAGCCTGACGACGAATGTCGGTAATGCACACACGCGTAGGATGTGAGAATGTGGGGAGGGCTTCTGTCTAGGACGCTAATAAGGGTAAACAGTAATGGAGAAAATTTAAATCACAAAAATGAAAAAAAAATCTGTGACCAAAAGCACGCAAATAAAAGAATGCAATTGAAATAACTTCATTGGGAGACGAATGCATTGCTCGATATCGCCTTTGATATTTGTTTATGTCCCTAATACTTTGTTGATGTCTCAGTCGAGTATGAGGCATTCGTTGCTTACATCTGCTCGGGCAACTCTGCCATGATTTAAAAAACAAAATGCAAAGAAATAGATAAGGAGAAATACAAAAAACATGAGATCGAGACTTATAACGAATACGAATAAGTTAACAAATACGAAGAGACTTATAACGAATAAAAAGGAAAGGAAAGAAACTAAAACTAAAACGGTTTTAAAAATCATAGAATCATTCAAACTTAGAAAGTGAAAATAGAATACAACACTGACCTCATCCATTGCGGTTGCACAGCGAAAATTGTTAGTATTTAAGAGAAAATAAATGGATCAAGTGAATTGAATATATGTCAGTTTAAGATGCCAATAAGAAGAGTAAGAGAAGGAGAGAAGAGTAAGAGAAGAGAATTGAGTAACTTTTGTAGAATAGAGATTGACGGAGTAGAGAAGAGTAGTAGAGGAGGATTGAGTAACTTTTTAAGAGCGAGGAGTACGACAGATGTAGAAATCAAGGAACCGACGTTTTTTTTTAAGTGGAAATTTTATTGATAATGAATGATAACGAATTTTACAAATAATTATGACAAGCGTGCAACAAGCTGCGCTGCAAGTCCTTTCTAAATAGCAAATCATATCTTTCTAAAAACAAACTCGTTAGAACCAAATTTCATATAGCGCTATCGTCCATAACTTTAAAGTCTCTTGAGTAGCTCAATGATTTGTTGTTCCAAGAACCCAAAAGTGTCGAAACTGAACGAAATAAAACAATGCTGGTTAGCCTTACAAGCTTCCCCATACTTTTCCATCTTCCCTGTTGCTGCCCTCTTAGCAGCTTCTCCCACCTCAAAGTCACCATTCCCCAACCCTACCAACAGATAGACTCCAGTTACATCAACACATGCATGTTTTCCCTTGGACTAACTGTAAATCAAGACATCCGTAGGTCGAAGTGTCGATTTGCCCTCATTTGGATCAGTGAGAAAGTTAACAGGAGCCTCTTTCTTCACTTGTACCCCAGCCCTCCAAAATGCATCACACAAAATGTCTCTAATATGATAATGTCGGCATTTAAAACTAGAAAAATGTCTACAATGTGCCCAAAAGCATCTAATCTACTTTTTTTTTGCATACAGGGCAAAGACCCCCGTCAGAGTACAGAGGAATCATAAGATGGTACCTGAGAATGGCACGATACTCCACCTGTGACATACGCTGTCCAAATCCCTCCATCGGAATAGCAAGTAGAAATTTTTTTGCATGTTCCGACTGCAAGCATCCAATGACTGCTTTCTGACAAGTAGAGAACTCAAACTCCCTCTCAAGACTAGCAACAATCTTACCGTAGAAAGCTTCCGCCAAAACTTTTTGTGGTTTTGAGGGGACGGTAACATTCACAGCCAGAGAATCAAGGTCAAAATCGGGAAGACAGAGACGCAATGCACTGGTAGCATCACCAAGGATCTCACCCATAGCCACTGGACCACAACTCCTAAGAATGTGGTTCTAAAGCTCTAAAATCTAAAAACGGGAGGCTACAAAAGCAAAAGCAGAGACATCAGAGGCACAATAGATACCTAACCCACCAAGGCACAATGGAAGCGTCGCTAAATGCCACTACAAATCACCGAAGTCAGGACCATCAGAAACTATAATGCCCTGTAGAACCATGTGAATGTGCTGATCAAAAGTCTTAGCTGCCTCCCTAAAAAAAAGTGGTGGACAAATACAAACTGCAAAAACCAACTTGGAGAGCCCAGCACAAGCTCGTAAAAGTGCTAACTCACACTGTGGATCCTCCAATACAGCTAAACGGTCCATCGAAGTCATAGCTGTCTATTTGACGATTTGTAAATCTGAGAATTTCTAATTACGCGATTACCTTGAGTCGTAGAATTGCCTGAAATTTAGGAGGTGAAACTTTCGGGTACCCCCTGATTAAAATGTTTGGTTTAAAACCGGTAATATGGGGTCTAATTGAGGAATTAAGATTTTGGCATTATATATAAAATATATATATATATATATATATATATATATATTTTATAAATATATATATATATATATATATATAATAACACGGAGGGATAAAACTAGTATTTTAAAAAAAATAAAAAGATCGGACCAACTTATTTTGTCTTTGAGGGTTAC
The DNA here is from genome assembly GCF_015680905.1 of Coptis chinensis. NCBI lineage: Eukaryota > Viridiplantae > Streptophyta > Magnoliopsida > Ranunculales > Ranunculaceae > Coptis > Coptis chinensis. The sequence goes on along the minus strand of NC_141463.1, from coordinate 74,960,413 downwards.
TAAAATTGAAATTGTGGGTTCCTAGGTTATTTAATGCTGGAATTTGTCCTACTATTAAAAAAAACCGTCCATAATTACTTTTTCCCAAAATTGGTCTTCTAGACTCTTTTCATGAAACATATTAATAAGGACTTTTTCGGTGATGTCTACTTTGATCCCTTAAGAGTTAAGACATATATACCCTTAACTGAAATGGTAGTAATTAAGTAATGAATTTCACTAAATGCATACTTGGTTCATCTCTTTGGTGGCACCTACTGTCCTTGACTACTTGTTAAGACATTTGCCCTGGTGATATCTGTTACTGTAATCTCCACAAAAAATGACCAACCAATACGTTTGATGGAATTGCAATCAGCCCACACATACAGACAGGGACAAAGCTAGAAATCTGACCTAGGGGGGGCGAATATATACACATAATCAAAATACAGGGTCGGTCGGACGAAGCCAGAAATTTGTTGGGGGGGGGGGTGTTGTTTACCACTTTGACCATGTAATTAACAAGCTAGGGATATGATAACAAAATGTATTGGTAGATAAAGAAAAACATTCAAATTATGAACATACCCCATGGATTTCGAAAAAGAACAATCAAGGCAAACTAGAGAAAGCAAAGGCTTGGCTCAAAAAATTTAAGCTCCCCACAGTCACTTATATAGACAATTTTAAGATGTCTGTTCCATATATTACATTAACTCTGAGCTCTTTCGTCTCCAAAAAAAACTCAACGAAATCCTTAAATTGGAAAAAAAAAGTTTAATATCAGGGTTTTTAAATGCTTACATCTTCTTAACAAATTCTTATTGTGAATTGAAATAAATTGGTTTAAGAAGTTTAAAATGAGCGATTTCTCCCATTTTTTTTTTCAAAACTCAGAAAGGTAAAGTGAATAGTAAAGACAGAATGTGATCTTATTAAAGAAAGGGTATAAATAAATGGTATAATAAGACTTTACTTTTTAATATTTGGAGAGAGCAAGTAAGTCGTGACTTTGCAAGGATTTTCTGCTCGATTTAATTGTGTGTTATTTGACTTCTATTCTCGGTCTCGTGGACAACCAAACACTCTATTTCTCACATTATCATTGAGAATTTAATTATCTGAAAATTTTAATTCTCACTAAAATTTTAATTCCCATTTCCAAACGTACCCTCGACAGTGAAACCAAACCACGAATTTCATTATTCAAATATTTTTATACAAAAGAATCAGTCAAATTACATTGTCAATTGCCTAGAATTAATTACTACCACACTACCAGAGGTCAGATTAATGATAAAACACTTAGATTTGATATGATGCTGCTACACCTATTATAAAAAAATTATGTTGTGGTTTCAAATTGTCAAGGGCGCGGTATTTAAACGCCTAGATTTGAATATATGATGATAACGGCCCACGACTACTGCCACTCATTGTGGGCAGACCTATTATTGTCGGTCTACCAGGGAATACAACCACTTGAACAAGGCCAAAAAGATTGAAATCCCAAGTCTAATCAACTTTTTTCTTCTTGTATTTAGCATACAAGTTAACTAGAAAGTACGATGAAGTGGGATTAGATCATTAGACATGCTTTTATGTTTTAGGGGTTACGTGCATATGTGTACACTCTGGCCGTATTGGAATCTTGAACCTTTGAGACACATGACGTGGGACAAGGACCATCACATTTTCTGTTAAAACGGTCTACTTTCGGGTTCTCTAGCTTCTTCATTTTAATCACCTAACACTTGCTCACCCTCACGAATAAAATGCTCACCCCTGGAAAATGGCCTGAAAAAACTGTTGAAAAACTCATTACAGCCTCAAGTTTGGTTGTTTTCACATTCTTGGATATCTTAGACATTTTCCTCTGCTTTTTTTACAGGAAAATAGATGCATTCTTGGAAGGAAACACCACTCCATGTTATTGTAACAGGAGGGGACAAAATGGAAAAGGAGGAGAGGAACAACCTTCAGAGACATTGTATGAGAGGAAGAACATTTTCAGGGAGTTGGGTTTTTTTGGAAATGGCAATACAACAAAGAGAGAGACTTGTATAGAGAAATGTAGTTTAAAGAAGGTGAAGAGAAGATGGTCTGATTGTAGCTGTGAGTCATGTGTTTCTTGGCAACAACAAACTGGGGAGTACAAGCTCCATGTCGTAGTAAAGGAACCTTCAAAAGGTACATATAAGTTCTATTTGAATTTTGCTATACAATAGTGATTAAATCTGAGCTTAGAATGCTATAGTGTAAAATAGAAATAAAACTTTTCATGAAAAAAATTGTGCTCAATCCATTGGCCCAAAGTTCCTATATGCATGCCTTAAGGAAGAAACCAAACTAGAAGAAACCAAACTAGCTATTGTTCTAATCAACATAAAGCACCTCTCAACCTCAACCATTTCACAACATTTGAGTTTGGGAAGTTTTTCTTTTCGCTGGGTTGCTTTGGAGGGTGTTGATTAGCATCAGAAGTTGTTGGTGCTATTCTCAATCAGAGATTTGACTTCCATTAAATTAGTCCTAAGACAGTTGGAGTCATGTATGAAGACACTATTTGATTACACACTTTAGTACATTATGTGGTTTGTCGGAATACAAGCACTAGAAGTTTTATGATACGTTTTATTATATTTGTTTCAGCAGTGGCTAATCAGGACGCGAAGGGGAAGGAAGTTGAAAATGTAATTTTTTTACATGGATTCGGAGCATCATCCTCATTTTGGGTAGAATCTGTTTTCCCTAATCTCTCTGAAAGTGGAAACCAAAATTACAGGATATTTGCAGTGGATCTCTTAGGTTTTGGTAAGAGTCCCAAGCCTTGGGATTGTTTATACACATTGAAGGATCACATGGAAATGGTTGAGCAATCCGTGATCGACAAGTACAGTTTGAACTCTTTTCACTTGGTTGCTCACTCCATGGGCTGTATAATTGCATCGGCTTTAGCTTCTAAGTACTTGAAAGCTGTCACATCTATCACTTTGGTATCGCCAGTGAGTATCTAAAACCAATTCAAAAGCATGTTTGCTTAGTTTCTGCGATGTTCCTTCTATGGTATGAATGGACCCCTTTCTGATCGACTCTGACGGAGTCAGCTAACATAGCAAGTTCCAAATCATCTAAAACATTTCTAACTTACATGCAATTTGCTTCTCTTAATGCATTTATTCAGTTATTAGAATTTAAAGTTATCCGGTCGGTCATAGTGAATTTCATGTTTCTGTAAGTTTTGGCTTCATTACTCTGCATCACTTTTTGGAGTGTCTTCCCAGCTTTGTATATCATTTTTAAATGCAGTTGTATGTGAAGCTTACTAGTGTACATGTATAATGGATATCTCTGTGCAGCCTTATTTCCGTTCACCAAAGGTGGAAGCAAGTTTAACTGCACTGAACACAGTGGCTGACAGGAGGTTATGGCCACCATTGTTGTTTGGGTCCTCAGTAATGTCATGGTATGAGCATGTCGGTAGAAGTATCTGCTTCATTGTTTGCAGAAACCATCAGAGATGGGAATGGATTCTCAAGCTATTCAGTCGAAGAAGGTTAAAGTGCAACACTGAATTTCTTTTTTGCCATAACGAAATATCAGAATTTCAGTTGATGAATAATCAAGAAATCCAAATATATGATATGATATATCTTCTTTCAGGGATCTTCATTTCATGATCGTAGACTTTACAAGGCATACGCATCACTCAGCTTGGCACACCATGCATAATGTGATATGTGGAGGCGCAAAGCTCATGGATGAATATTTAGAAGCCATAAAAAGATCCAGGGTGGTGGTCAAAGTTATCCAAGGGGACAAAGATCAGGTGACTCCATTGGAGTGTAGCCGCAATTTGAAACTGAAGATCCCACTTGCAGAGGTTCAGATCATTTCTAATGCTGACCACAGTAGTGTAATCTTTGGTAGAGAGCAGCATTTTACAAGGGATTTAGAACATTTATGGCTCTCTGCAAGCAAAGAAGAATCATTACAAGAGGTTGTACTACTGTAAAACTTTCTTTTCTTCTGTTCTATGTAGATAGGCGGCGTTTTTTTCCTTCTGTACAAGAACACTTAACAACAACAAAAAGAAAATGGATGTTTGTTTCTGCAAATTGGACGTACGGTAGCCTGTTTTCTTTTCTGGGTTTTAATGTAATGTGTTTACACGAATGTGCAAAAATATGTCGCAAGTAGTCACCCTGTTGTTTCAAAATGTTGCACTCTGAAGTGCAGATGAAACATCAATATTAATGCAGATTCAAAGATTAAAGATGCTAACGCAGAGTGGAGATTGGGGAGGAACTGAAGCATTATGAACTAGTACATATATACAACCTGCAGCCAAGCTGAAGACCTGAAGCTGGTGTTGTTTATATATATATATACATACACACTCTCCCATACCATGTTGCCATGGTTTATACACATAAAATAATTTTATTACGTAGTGGTTGCTAGAGGCCTTGAACTAAGGAAGGAGGAAGGGTTAGGGGAAACCTCCACTGCTCCTTCCAGCATCTGTGTGATTTTTCTCATTGTTGGTCTTAATGACGGCTCCTCCTGAATGCACCAAATTGCTACCATCACTAGCTTCTCTAGCCTATTAACATCATCCATAGCCTCCTCATCATCTTCCACTAACACATCCAATCTTGCTTGCAGATAGCAATCGTAAGCCCATTCTGTCAGTATCACTTTGTTTTCCCCTCTTAACTCTGGCACTACACTTCTCCGACAACAATTGTCTCCAGCAACAAGAAACCAAAGCTATAAACATCCACCTTCACTGTGATAGCCACGTTCCTGAACCAACCATTCGGGACCAAGATACCCTCTGGTCCCCCTGATACCTGTGTTGGTTTGACTTTGATCAGATTTCCAAAGCTTTGCTAGACCAAAGTTTGAAATCCTTGCAGTGAAATGCTCGTCTAAAAGTATGTTCTGAGGTTTAATGTCACAATGGATAATTGGGTTATTGCATTCTTCCATGTAAATATGTCAGCCCACTTGCAATTCCACATGCAAGGTCGATTCTTTTGGACCACTGTGGTCTTGAACTTTCAAATGGCTTTTGGACCACTGTGGTCTTGAACTTTCAAATGGAAACTTCGCTAATGAGCCATTGTTTACAAACTCTTTAACTGCAATGGGGAGTTCCCACAGAGTGCATAGACATATCACCAAAAGAACGAGAAGGTCCCCCCACCACAAAAAAAAGCAGCGACTTAGTGAGGTTCCGATGAGAATGATCTTTTTTACCTTTCCGTACTTTGATCATAGCTCACTCAAGCAAGCGTCTCTGCACCAGTCTGCTTCATTCACTGATTCGTAGCGTTCATAGTCATGCAGTGGCCAATCAGTGTTGGACATTTCTTTCATGTCAAATAGAGATACTCCTTGTGATCTTTCATTACAACTTTGTGGAATAAAGTCTTGTTTACATCCATTTCACATGTTATCAGGGTCCAAGTAGGTGTACCCTGGTGGACATTCACAACTGGGTCTTTGGTTCTGATCAATAGCTATTATATCCACAGGCACCACTGCCTGAATACTCTTAATGCGCAAGCAGATAGTTGAAAGCTCGAACCACACCGCGGGCCAGGACTTGGACCACGTTCCATTGGTGGTTTTTAGGTAGATATGTTGTCTCCATACTCCATCGTAATCAATTGTTGCTCTCTGGTGAAAATTTGCACTTGGGACTGTGTTTGCTGTTGGTGTAAGAATTAATGATCTTCCATTGGTTTGACGTTGTCAGTTGGGAAAATCATATATTGTATACAGCACAAGATTACCATCAGTTTGTAGTCCAAGCTGAAACCTTCCGCTGGAGTAACTGGTTTGTCTGACAAGACACAAGCCTGTTAGGACCTGGGCACACCCGCCAGGCCTGGGCCTCCGCGCCAATGGGATAACTAGTACCGATATTGTCCCCCACTTAACCACCCATTGGGCTTGGGCCATATCTTGGTCATGGGTGTGGGGTTTTATCTTAAAAGGCCTCAGTACTAGTTAGTGAACTTCCCACTTTATCAACCCATGATGAACTCCTTTCTTGTTCAATGTGGGACTATTTCTTTTTTTCGGTCCACACACTCTAACAATCTCCACCTTGGACCGAACTCCAAGGGAGTCCATTCGTTCATCGTCAAGAACTCCAAAGGAGTATCTCCAACTTGAACCGAACTCCAAGGGAGTTCCTTCATCGTCAAACACGATCCAATGCCAGAGCTCTGGTGTGTCTGGGCCTCTGAGGGAGGGGGCTTTTTCTCAACCCCAGAGCCTACTCCACCTAGAACATCATTCCATGTTGTTAGATCCAACTCGAGTTACACCCTCCGAATCTCTACAACATCCAAGGGGCACCAATCTTGATTATGCGGGCACACTTCGTTAAGCAACTCCACCTGAGTTGCGGCCTTCACTGGCGCTCCGACTTGAATGATTTTTGTCTCTGATTCTGCATGATCAATGCCTTTGTCCCTGCCGAACCATCGGCTCTGATACCAGTTGTTAGGACCTGGGCACACCCCCCAGGCCAATTGTTGGGTTGTGGAACCGTCGAGCGAATGAAGCTCCAGTATCTCACCAGCAAGCTTTAGAGTTCTAAAACTTTTCGGAATTTCGATGATTTGTCGATATTTCGGCCCCAAGCCCATATTTATCACCTTTTTTCTATGTGTACCTATATAAAGGAAATATATTAGGGTTTTGAGATAACTTTTTGAGAGATTCATTTCTTGGGTATTGTGGGAGCTCTATTGAGCTAGGGTTTGAGTGAGGCCTCTTGTTCTTGATTATTGATATCTCTTGTAAACTCTCCAATCTTTGCTATAAAGGAAAATTGGCTCTTGTGTGGATGTAGGTAACATTTACCGAACCACCTAAATCTTTGTGTCTCTTTACATATTTACTTCCTTATTTATTGTTTGTTTGCTATGGGTGATGATAAATTAGTGGTTTTGCTTGTTTGAGTTTGTTGTGATAACTACCAAAGTCTTGGGTGGGTGATTTCCTTGGTGTGAGCTCCAAGTTGAAATCATTTGGGATAGAAAGTAACTAGATTGAGGTGTGACTTTCTAGTGAAATCTCCCAACAAGTGGTATCAGAGCTACAGTTGAATCATTGGAACAAGGTGTGTGAGGAAAGTTTCCATCTTTAGCAGAGAAGGCTAGGTGTTTGAAAAAATTCCTCTGAGAGAGTCTCCACCGTTGTTTTGGTTCGATGGAAGTCATGACAACCAAAAAGAAAGCAAAGATAGAGAAGTTTGACGAACAAACTTCGCTATTGGAAGATGCAAATCGAGGACGTACTCTATCAAAAGGATTTGATGGAAACATTGATAAGTGAGAAGCCCGATGAGATTCCGCAAGGCAAATGGGATTTGCAAGATAGAAAGCCATTGGCCACAATCCGATTGAGTCTCTCGAAGTCGGTAGCTTTCAATATTAAAACCGAGAAGACGGCGAAGTCTCTTATGGAGGCACTTACTACGATGTATGAACAACCCTCGGCCGCGAACAAAGTCTATTTGATCACCAAGCTATTTAGTATGAGAATGTCGGAGGGGACCTCCTTCAAGGATCACCTAAATGAATTCAATCAAACTAAGGACCAATTGGAGTCGGTTGAGATTACATTTAGTGATGAGGTGCTAGCTTTGGCGATACTTGGACAATTGCCTCCAAGTTGGAAAGCAACTATGGCGGCTATTAGTGGCTCTGCGGGAATGACCAAGTTGAAGTTTGAGCACGTTGTTAGTTTGGTACTAACCGAGGAAATTCGGAGACAGGATTGTCCTTCATCTTCGGGGTCAACTTAATGGTCGGCATTGAGCACTGAAAGTAGGGGAAGAAATTCAAACAGGAGTCGTAGTAAGAAAAAGTGGAGGGGGAGATCGAAATCTCAAGCCCCCCGATTGCAAAGCGTTGAACACAATCCTCGAGACATAAGTGAAGTTGTATGTTACAATTGTGGTAAGCATGGCCACTATAGTAACAATTGCCCGACACCAAGAAACAACAACAACATTAATAAGAACAAGAAAAAGAATCAAGAAGCTAATGTTGTTGAGATGGTAGATGATGCTTTGATATGTTCGATGGAGCACAAGAAAGAGTCTTAGGTACTTGATTCCGGCACATCTTTCCATGCTACCTCACATCGAGAGTTCCTTGAGAACTACACCGAAGGTGACCTTAGAACGGTCTTTCTCGGTGATGACCAACCTTGTGACATTGTCGGAAAGGGTGATGTGCATGTCAAGATGAATGGCTCGTCATGGTTATTGAGGGACATCAGACACGTTCCGGATTTAAGGAAGAATTTGATTTCTGTGGGGCAATTGGCAAGTGAAGGATTTGTTACAGTCTTCACCGGTGATACTTGGAAGGTCTCGAAAGGTTCAATGGTTGTTGCAAATGGTAAGAAAGATGGTACTCTCTACATGACTGCACATGGTTGTGAGTCGATTGCTGTGGCACATGGCAAAGAGGATCCGAATGTTTGGCACCGCAAACTTGGTCACATGAGTGAGAAAGGAATGAAAATCCTTCACTCTTACGGTAAACTCCCAAAGTTATTCTGATCAACCTGAAATTGACTTCGTGAGAACTGTGTATTTGGAAAGCAGAAGCGGGTGAGTTTTCAGAGAATGGATCAGACTCCGAAAGCTAGAAGGCTTGAGTTGATTCATACAGAGCTAGGTGTATCGCACACACTAGCGCTTACTTGCGGTTTTAGGCGAAAGTGTTAGCACAAAGCCGAGCTTTACGATCAATAGAGGACCATCAGTACCTTTGGATTTTAAGATTCCAGAGGAAGTGTGGAGCGGGAAGGATGTGAACTTTTCCCATTTAAAGGTGTTTGGTTGTGTGTCCTATGTTCACATTAGTGACCAAGCTAGAAGCAAGCTTGATGCTAAGTCACTAAAGTGCACCTTCATCGGCTATGGCGGTGATGATTTTGGGTATCGCTTTTGGGATGATCAAAATCGGAAAATCATTCGTAGTAGAGATGTTGTGTTTAATGAGAAGGTGATGTACAAGGACAGAGATGAAGCACAAACCAAGGAATCGGGTACAGAGAGCGGCACAGAGTATGTTGAGTTGGAAGACTTCGATGTAAGTCGTGGTATAGTGGGAGCCCCACAAATCGAGGGATGACATTAGTAGTGACTCAGAGAATAATGAGGATACTACACCACCGAGTCCATCTCCACCTCGTGCCCCAAGGAAGACATCCAGGCCACATGTACCGAGTACGAGATATCCACCCTCCACCTATGTGAATTACTTGCTACTTACATCATGGTGGGCGAGCCTCAATGCTATGATGAAGCATTGAGGCGAGTGATGCAAGCAAGTGGGAGCTTGCTATGCAAGATGAGATGAAGTCCCTCATCTCTAATGGCACGTGGGGAGTTAGCCAAACTACCCATGGGTAAGAAGGCTCTACGAACAAATGGGTGTTTAGAGTCAAAGAAGAACATGATGGTTCCCGAGATACAAAGCGAGGCTAGTAGTCAAGGGTTTTCGCCAGAAAGCGGGCATTGACTTCCGCGAGAGATATTCTCCCGATGAAACCCCGAATACCATTCGGGTGGTGTTGAGTATTGTTGCAGCGGAAGATTTGTATCTTGGCGGTTGGATGTTAAAACTGCCTTCCTCCATGGTGACCTAGTTGAGGAAATTTACATGCAGCAACCAGATGGTTTCATCAAGAAGGGTAAAGAGAATATGGTATGCAGGCTTAGAAAGAGCTTGTATGGTTTGAAACAAGCCCCTAGGTAGTGGTACAGAAAGTTTGATAACTTCATGCAAGGAAACGGCTACTATAAGTGCAACGCTGACCATTGTTGCTACTTCAAGAGGTTCGACTCCAGCTACGTCATCCTGTTGCTATATGTTGATGATATGTTAGTAACGAGTTATGATATGTTAGAAATTGGGAGATTGAAAGAGAAGTTAGCAAGTGAGTTCTCTATGAAGGACTTGGGTGCAGCGAAACAGATTCTAGGGATGAGGATCAAAAGAGATAGGCAGAAAGGTATTCTAGAGTTGTCTCAGGCTGAGTATATTGAGAAGGTATTGAAGAGGTTCAACATGGGTAGTGCGAAACCAGTTTGCACACCTTTGGCAATCCACTTCAAGTTGTCCAAGGAACACTCTCCCAAGACTGTTGAGGAAAGAAACTTCATGGCTAAGGTACCATACACCTCTGCCATTGGAAGTCTTATGTATGCCATGGTTTGCACGCGTCCGGATATAGCCCAAGCAATGGGAGCTGTCAGTAGATTTATGTCTAATCCTGGCAAGCAACATTGGGAAGCCGTGAAGTGGATATTGAGATATCTGAGAGGTACTATAGAGAAATGCCTATGTTATGGAAGGGGTGTTGTGAACCTGCAAGGGTATGTGGATGCCGATTTTGCAGGAGAAGTAGATCGTAGAAGAAGCACTACTGGTTATGTTCTTTACAAAGGTGCTGCTTTACTGATGAGTTGGATTTCTCAATTACAGAAGATTGTTGCTTTGTCTACCACAGAAGCAGAGTATGTGGCCGTTACATAGGCAAGCAAAGAGATGATCTGGTTACAGGGATTGATGGAAGAGCTTGGGATGAAGCAAGAGAGAAGTGTGTTACATAATGACAGTTAGAGTGCTATACATCTTGCTAAGAATTCCGCCTTTCATTCTAGGACCAAGCACATTGGTCTCCGATATCATTTTATCTGATCTCTGTTGGAGGATGAGGTTTTGGCACTTGAGAAGATCCAAGGGAGTGAGAATCCGGCGGATATGTTGACCAAGACCGTGCCTACTGAGAAGTTGAAGTTGTGTTCAATTTCGGTGGGTCTTCTTGCTTGAAGACCATGATGGATGAGCCGAGTGTTTCATTAGTAAATTGGATTTGGATTGAGTTGTTACAATTGAGATGTGATGTGCATGTAGAATCTCGAAGGTTCCAAGTGGGAGATTGTTGGGCTGTGGAACCGTCAAGCGAATGAAGCTCCGATATCTCACCAGCAAGCTTTAGAGTTCTAAAACTTTTCGGAATTTCAATGATTTGTCGATATTTCGGCCCCACACTACTACAGAAAAGTGCATAGATAGCATGCCAAAAACACTATCAATTTCATTTGATAGCGTTTACAAAACGTTATTAAAGGCTATGCTATCCTTTTATTAATAGCATTTTTCTGAACAACGCAATGTATTTGATAACATTTTGTTGTAAACACTATTCTTTTAATTGCGTTTGTTTTTGGCGCTGTGAATATATCTATAGCGTTTTCATATAAGTGCTATAAATATGATAGCGCTTTATCTTAGCGCAATGAAAATTTCGATAGCGTTTTCTTATAAGTGCTATAAATATGATAGCGCTTTAGTTTAGCGCAATAAAAATTTTGATAGCATTTTTATATAAGCGCTATGAATTTCAATAGTGTTTTATTTTAGCGCAATGAAAATTCAATTGCGTTTTCTTTAGGCGCTATCCCTATTTCCATAACTTTTTTTTTTCATTATAAATTTTAGAGACCTATGAACCTGTGCAAATATACATTTTCAGTGGCGCTGAATTATTGTTGTAACCAACTGTGCAAATACACTTTAAAATCTAATACATGGTAAACAAAATTAACTTCATTCATTAATAGCTAAAATATAGTATTCAATTCCACTGTACAAGGACAAAACAACAAAAAATGTGATAGTATTCAATTCTGTACAAGGACAAAAAAAACAAAAAGTGTGATTCAAGTTTTCACAAAAGTTTCTTTTCGGTAAGGAAAAGAAAATGCTACTGATCGGCTTACTTCAAGGTGGTGATCAGTAAATATTATGTGCTTTGAAGGCCATGCAATTGCGCTCCCTTTAGCATCTCCCACTATTTGCAATTCAGAATTTTCTCTCCAAACACATGGTTCTGCGTTCACAACTTCCTCTACCCAAACTTTGGATGCATTATCTCCAAGAGGTACACCATGTACCAGTTTAAAAGGATCGTCACTCTCCCAACGTCCTTTAGCAACTAATTCATGTGGAGCCGCCCAATTCAACAATTTGCATTGTCGTCCATGTGGCTACATTTCCAAAACAAAAGAATAGTCTTAGGCACATATTACATTACACCATTATACATTAAACCTCTAGATGGGACTTGCCTTATGAAGTTTAACTAATTTCAATATACAAACCATAAGTTAACATCAAATATGACAAACTCTTGCATAAAGAAATATTTTACCTATAGAAGAGTGGTTGAAGGAGTAGTTTGTAAACCCTGATCATTACTCCCTATGCCTTGACCCTACCCAAACAAAAAGAAAATCAGTATAATAACAAAGGGTTAAGTATAATAACTCCTTATGTCCTCTCATGTTTCAAGTTTTGCATGTGGGTGGAGATAATCATATGGTTGCAAACCTGCTTGTGGATTATTGCAGAGAGTTCAACTGAAGCAAAGGTTAGGGATATATATATATTTACCTGTGGAAGAGTAGATGGAGGATTACTTTGTATTCCATGATGCCTCCCTATGTCTTGACCCTACAAATTAAAAAATATATCCATAAGCGAGCAGCCTTTTGAAGTGCACAATGAGTTTGCTGATCAGACCCATACACAACCAACTTGCATATATTCTCCCTACCAATCTTCTTAAGCATTCGATCTCTAGCTAGCCGCCGTTAATTCGCACAAAATGGCCTCACAAGCATGAACGAATTAACATTGCCAAGGAAACAGTAGATAGTACACAAAATGAACAAATTAAGATTGCACCACGTACCTCTCGTGTTTGGGTTATACTCCCATCTGCAGGAACGATTGGGGCTTTCTGGATTTTATTAAAACACAAGTACTTCATCAATGTTAAATGAAATATGGAGAATAGTGAACTAAATAATGCAATACATCATGCAATGGCCAACAAGGGAACTAACTAACCTGGGGTTTCCATCCAAACTCATCAGGGCAACGGAAAGTAGCTTCATTTACTGCCTATTACTCTAATGCAAACCTTGTTGCACCACTATTAACTCCAAAGTGAACCTGAAGAAAATATATAAGAGAAATGGAAAGTAGTAGTACAAGAATGGAATACAAAATAATTTCAAACTAAGCTCTATGTTCCGAAACGTAGTCAATAGGTCATCAATAATATCCAATCTATTAATCATCCTACACTAGAATAATACTACTTCCTAAAATCTACTTGCAAAAGAATATTCCAACCGAAACCACATGCTAAGAAATAACTAAAGAAACAAACATACCCAAATAACCCGCTCTGAATTCAATGGATCAGAGTCTGTACTGGTCACAGTTGATTAAGTTAGCGCTCATTAAGTATGGAGTAGGATCATTGGAGAGATTTAGGAGAAGGCTAGCTAGACCTAACAGAAGTCGGACCTGATGAGAGTTGGGCAACCAACAAAGAAGATTGAAAGATCGAAGCGTTGGAAATTGTCTTAGGACTGTATGAAGGTCAAGAGAATGAGCAGAAGAAGTTAATTAGATACAACTTAATAGACGTGGAGGGAGGAGTGATCGGGAATGAGAGAAAGATCCAGCCAGAGGAAACGCAAGCCAGAACAGAAGAAACACAAGACACAGTGAATAAAGTCGCGGGTTTGAAGGACCAGGGAGTACGAACTCGAGAAACATTACATCCAGGAAACAAGAACATTACTGGAAACGCAGAGAGAGAGCAACAACCACCAACAAATAAGAGCTCTTGGGCTGATGATATCGGGCAAAAGCCGGGGAAGATAGTTCGAACTACAAGTGCAAGTGAAGAACAAGCATTAGAAGCCCAGCGTAAACTATCGGATCGAAGGAGGAGAAGGTGGAGGGAAGAACACAAACACATGATTATACCGGACTTCGGCAATGCCCCCAAACAAGCAACGGTCTTGCCGACATGCGAAGCCGTTAAGCTAACGCCGTTTTCTTCTTTGGGGTAGAGTTCATCTTTAGCTACCGTTCTTTTAGGTGTAGTTCCGTCAAGGGAGTAAACTCCTCTCTAGCGAGTTCTAGTTTGTCACCGGTGTGTTAGTATAGTTGTGTTACCGGTGTTGTTGCTGCTAGCGGCGAGTTAGTAGCCGTTAGCCAGTGTGAGTAGTCTGTTAGTCATTTATGACGTCTTATGCGTAGGAAGTCTTTGTGCAAGAAGCTGCTGTAAAAGCTCTCTCCTTGCTAGTTAGTGGTTGATGAATTCTTGCCGGGTAGCTCTGCCTACGCCTAGTCGATATTCTTCTATCCGGTTGTGTAGTTAGCTCCTAGGTGCGCCTTTGAGTTGTCAGAGAGTTGGCTGCTAAGCGTTGAATCTAATGGAGTGTAGCGAAAGAGCTCTCCCCAAAGAGAGTCCCGGAATGTAACAACTTAAGTGATTGTGCATGGTTGCTTCGTTCTGAAGGAGTTGCTGCAAGTGTTTTCTTCTTGCCAGCTGCTAGTGATTGAGTTCCTCAATGGTTAGCTCCACTATGCCTACTCTCAGCTGACGAAGACATTGGAGACTAATCAGACTTTAGATGATCTAGAGGCATGCTCTCAAAGTCTGTATACTCGTATTTAGGACTTTGAGGCCCCGAAGATCGACTTTCTACAATGATCCAAATTCCCGGGAGGAGGAGGTGGCGAAGGCCGAACAACGACTATTCCAAATAATTATGGTTTTTAGTGGAGGCTAGCCGGAAGGTTTCGAGGCAAGGGCTTCACTAGAAGCGAAAGCGGGGCTTCTCATCGAAGAATTGATGATCTTCACATCGCTAGAGCTGAACGGATGAGTCTAAATACAGCCTTATGTTTCGCAAAAATGAGTCCCTACTTGTACTCTATGTAATTGACCGACCGCTTGAAAGGCGTTAACTCAATCCCTTTCTTTTTAGGCTTACTCCGTCTTGCCCTCCCTCCTCACGAAGTTTCCCAGAAACCCGAGGGTCCGAGTCAATCCCACTACTAATTTGATTGCTCGTCAGAAATCCCACTCCCGAAATAGGTGGGTTTGCTATGGAGAGGCAATCTGATGGGTAGAAGTGATTAGCCGCAAGGCAGTAGGGAAGGAGAACTTGGAATATATCAAGCTAACAATGGTGGATGGGCAAGCAACAGTCCATATCAAGTCCAATCAATTTGACAATATTAAGAAGAAATATGAGAAGTTGGTAGTTGGAAGTTGGAAGTTTCATCGAGAAGAAACCAGGTTTGGTTGAAGAAGGATCAGGATCATGGCAAGCAAAGGAAAGGGCAGAACGAACACAAGATGCGAGATAAGAGAAAGGCTCATTGGAGGTACAGGTAATGAGAGTGAAGGATGGCAGTCACCTATACGGAGACACATGGTGAGGGCGAGACCTGAACACAAGATTTTGAATGTGGAATGCGCACAAAATAACACTGGAATTGCGAATGTGGACTGTGAGCGAGATGGGCGCATGCCTATCCATCAAGGCATAACAATAGGTGCGAGCATACTTGAATCCTCTGATGAAGATGATACTAAATAGGCAACATCTGCTGCTAGTACAAGTGGGAAGGAAGGGGTTAGATCCAACTCAGAGACAGAATTGCGGGTAAGTAAAGATAAACAAGTTATTAACCCAAGAACTATAAATTAAAGGATTGGCGCACACCCTTACAACATAGCATACTTATAAGCGCACCCCCTTGAAGTCTCTGCTGAAAATGATCGTGAACGAGCAGTATTTGCTCCTGGTACAAGTGGGAAAGGAGTGGTGAGGGCCACGCCTAATAACCTTAAATGAGTAATATGGCCTCTTTGGAACATTAGAGTCTTTGGGTATGAGATACCTTAAGGCAAGCAAAGAAACGGAGGAAGAGCATACAAGACATGCAAGCAGAACTTGTTTTTCTTTCCTTAATACATGTGTATAGGGAAAACATAACAAGAGCAGAGGCACTGGCCACAAATGTACCTACTATGAGCTTCATTGATATTATACCTAGTTCATAATTTCACCAACACCTTAAGAACACTAACTCTAATCTTACAGCCCTAGTGCATCATAATGACCTTTTTAACTCGATAAAATATCACGCCATACCAAGTAACCCACAAATTACCCATGCTTGCAAAAATAAATATTTTACCTGTGGAGTAGTTTGTATCCCCTGATCACCACTACCTATGCCTTGACCCTAACCAGAAAAATAGAACCATTAGTTAGTTGTTAGTCTACTAATTAAAATCTGCAGTACTTTTCTTTAAAGATTCTAAAAAAAAATACCTGTTAAAGTGAAGTAATTGGAGCACTAGTTGACTGTATCACTTGCTCGGTCACAACTTTTTGACTTTCACCCTACATAGATATATTAAGATTGTCAAGTCAAGTACACTACCGAGACAACAAATATCAAATCAGTTATTGTATTTGTACATCAGTCACTTGCCTTTTGAGTATTCACAACATCAAGTAAGTTTCTTATAAGTTCACTTTGAGTATTCACCGAATTGGCCATTTGAACCAAATCCTTCTTGACCGTTAGTACCTCCTCTTGAAGTTGAGTGACCATTTGTTTGTCCTGTGACACCACACCTAATTTTGAAGGAGTTACTCCAGCTCCTTTACCTCTCACACGACTATAACGATCAGGTCCAAGTACTTGTGAAAGGGCATCATTTTGTATGGAGTGGTTAAAAGAATCTGATGCTACTGAATCTCTAATTTCTTTCATCTTTTTCTACACCAATCACATTTGATACGTTAATATATAGAATTTAGCAAAGCTCAACAAATAGGTATCATTGATATATATTATGGCTATAATTCTAGTTAGAAAATTTAACTATTCTTACCATTCGTTCTGCAACGATATTATTTGATGGTTCGCCACTTTTCTTAGTGTGTCCTTTGCACCAAACATCAACTCTAGTTTTACAGGAAGGATTTGGACTCTCCTTTTGCTACATGATAAGAATTTCCACAATCAAGATACATACACAAAAACAAAGTTGCGCAAATATGATAGTTAATTACCATTTGGTATTCTAGGCGTGCATAGCCTTGTCGACTACATGTGTGAGGGAGTTCTTGATTTTCCCTCATTTCTTGAAACTTTTGGCTCTTCAGCTGCAGTACAAAAGAGTTAAATAACATATTTCAAACTATGAGGATATTCAAAGTATCACCAAAGTCACTCACAATGAACTTTCTCCTTGACATTTGCTTAAGAAACATCTCCCATTCTGGTAAATCACAGTCTGTTGGCTTGAGACATGCAATGTCCTTCTTCTTTTTTCTATAAATTCTTATCTTTCCCCTCAATCTTGATTTATGCGCCTGCCACAACCTTCCAATTTGTTGGAGGGCATAAGTTCTGCGCCCTTCATCTAAGATAAATTTTTGCTACAAGAAATAAGAAATAGTACATAAAATGTTTTGACAATAACTATATATATTTACTGAAAAGCAAAGTAAAAAAATAAACAAAAACACTTGTGCCTACCAAAACTGATTGCCAATACAGATCTTTGTACCCTTTTCTGATTGCCCTCCAATCACTATAAGTTAGTGGCACCATCTCAGATGCAATACTTCCCAAATAAGAAGAAAACTTGTCTGAATTTTCTCCTACAGGCTGCCCAATCGCATTGAAGGTCACCGTTAACTTACATCCACTATCAGTTGCCATTACCTTGGATCTACAAAGACCTCTTGGTGTCTTGCTTGATTGGTGAGATTCTTTGGTAGAAGGATCATCCTCATCACTTTCAGATTCTTCATCCGAGTCGATAGCAGCATCCTCATCACTAGAATCTCCTTCACTCTCTTCTTCAATCAGTGGTCCCTTTGACTTGGCTCGGTTGGCAATACCCTTACTTCCATCCTCGTCGCTACAATAATCTTCATCACTTGAGTCATGAGAAGAATCCATTTTTGTCCTAGATCTTTTTTCAACTTTTTTGAAACTCTTTTTTAAATGAAAACAAAAGATTATAGTAAGGTATAAACAACGCTTAACAAAAGAAACACGAATAGCTAACATATATAAACAAAAATATTAAGCAAAACATATTTAAACAACACCTTAGACTTTGTAGAACCCCCCTCCTTTGTTGATTTGTGAGATTCATTTGAAGTAGGGTTCTTTCTACTGCCATGAGAATAAGAATTTGGGATTATTTCGTCGTCTTCACTGAAATCATGGGCATCTTCTTCCGCACTAAAGTCCCCATCAGTGGGATCAACGTCGTTAGTATCTCGGCTTGCCATTTTACTCATCTTAGATCGTTTAGTTGCTCCTTTTACACTATGTGATTGTAATTAATATAATATAAGTGTTAACATAAAACACACTTAGATCAAATTAAAGTGCAACATCGAGGATTGGGAGTGAATTGGGATTGGGAATGCTTGTGTGTGTGTGCTGCATTGGGGGATGCTTGTGTGGGTGTTGAATACTTCTATGTGTGCACTAATATGCGTTTTATAAAAGGACATGTGTCTTTACCTTATTATTCTTCTTAGAATTAGACTTCTCTGATACACATGATTTTTTCTTTGACAAGTGGAAGTCATTGGCTTGAGAGGTTAGTGGGCTACCATCATTTCTGTCTGATATGCGTATCCCACTATTTGAGGAATTCCTAAGAACAGCTACAATAACTCTTTTTTCCTTCAGTTTCCTTTTCTTAGCTTGTTTTGAACTCACAACAACATACCAACAAAAATTATGTTAAATGAGAAACCTGTGTATATACAAACATGATCAACAAAAAAATCTTACCTCCGCTTTCGACATTTGGTTTGAAGTGTCCTAAGTCCTAACTTCCTTGTCAAAATCCTGAAGTGACAACGATGACGCATAATGTGGCAGGAAACATCAGGACACAAATCTGATATGAACAAACAACCCAAGTGCCAAAAACATATCACAACACATATTAATAGGAACAAACAACCGATACTCATGCTAATACGCACAAACAACCCAAGTTCCAAACAAACCAAATACTGATATTAATAGAAAAAACAACCATAACTCATAACCAGAAATATTAATCCAAAAAATATTTTACTAATTTGCCGAAAGTACATGCGCTACACATAGTCCCCCTCACAGTCCTTTCTAACATAGCTACCGTCTTCATCAGCAATGTTCTTGTCAATTCTCGAAACATCTAATGGTACTGAGAATATATCCACATTCTCCTCATACATATTCAAGTCATGACGGCCTCTTGGCGGCGCTTGTAATACAACATACCAATTCGAATCGCTGCTGTCCCTTGAATAAAACACTTGTTTCGCTTGTGATGCTAAAATGAATGGTTCTTTTTCGAGTTGGCGTTGTCCTTGATGGAGGTTAACCAAAGTAAATCCATCTTCCACCTTGACACCATTTCCTACATTTGCCCAATCACAGTAAAAAAGAGGGACTTGGAAGCCAATGTAGTCGAGCAAAATTATATCTTTGATGACCCCATAGTAAGAAACATTGTTCATGACTTGGTTTCTGTCCTTTGAACTAGATCTACACATGGTTGTTGACTCAAGTGAAACACCACTATTTTGGTTGGACTTCTCAGCACTTTTCTTGTGGTAGCGTTGACCTTTGACAATAAAAGAAGAATACGACATTGCAAGCTTTCTCGGTCCATTAGCAATCCACCTTAATGTCTGTGAGATATTTTCACTAGTGTCGTCTACAATCTGCCCAAATTCATGCATAAATATCATATGATTATTATCTATGTATATATGTAAAAAGGGTAACAAAAAAACACACAAAAGTCACAATTGAACCTTCTCACGTAGCCATTTAGAAAAATTCTCTACATGTCTCTTCCACAACAAATTTCTATTTCTTGAGAGTTGTTTGTTTTTCTTCCGTAACTCATCCATGTGCATCCTAAACAAAAAAAAAATGGAAAAAGGTAAGGTGCATCATTTCAAAACTCTAAATTTCAATAATTATTACCATACTCACTCAAAATATGGCTCGACTCATACCGTATTGAACAAAGACATATAGATGGGCAGCATGCAACCTTTCTTCACTTAATCTAATCAAGACTCCTTTAGAATTTGGCCTTCCATCAAGTATTGCATCGCTTGCAAAACCATCATTTTTACTTCACCGATTAGTTATCTCAACGGTCTGTTTCATAAATTCACTACAAAATCTCATGCCCTCTTCTGCAAGATAGCACTTTGCAATGGAACCCTCAGGCCTTGCAAAGTTTCTGACAAATCCTTTCAAATCTTTCATGTATCTAAAGACAAGAAATAACATTAATAGTAAATAAGAAACAAGTATTGGAATATAATCATTAAAGTTTTATAAATGAGTTTCAATTCACCTTTTGAACGCATACATCCAACGCAAATGAACTGGTCCACCAAGCTGCGCTTCTCGTGCTAAATGAATTGTTAAGTGAATCATAATATCAAAGAAGGATGGAGGAAAAAACCTTTCTAACATGCACAAAGTCTCTGCAACGTCTCCCTCAAGCTTTTTTAGTCTCTCCGTATTAACGACTTTTTTGCATAATTCATTGTAAAAGGCACACAAGTGAAAAATTGCAGTCCTTGGTCCTTTAGGAAGAAGTCCCCTTAATGCAACAGCCAACAATTGTTGCATTAAAACATGAAAATCATGGGACTTAAGACCTGAAATCTTAAACTCATCCCCTGAAATAACCCTCCCGATATTTGAGCTATAGCCATAAGGGAGCTTTAAATCTTGTAATCTCTTGCAAAAGATCCTTTTTTCAGCTTTTGATAGAGTGTGTGGTGCCGGTGGAAGATAAATTCTCTTGCCACGAACTTCTGGATGCAATTCATGCCTAATTCCCAATTCTTGCAAATCTTGACGAGACTTAAGATGGTCCTTTGATTTGTTCTTCACATTAAATAATGTGGCAATAATGCTTTCACACAAATTTTTCTCTTGGTGCATTACGTCTACATTGTGACGCAAAGGATTATGCTGAAAAATCCAAAAATGATTATTATTGCTCAAAAAAAATAAAGTTGGCTTACTTAGGCTATCCAAGAGGGTGGAGGACCATTGAGTATGGAAACAATGCCCTAAATGCCTATTTATAGTGGCTACAATGGGGGGGCAGGCAGTACTTTCTAGACTTTCAACACTAGCATGTATGGTATGTAGTGATAGAGTTCTTATAGACATCTTAGTGCATAGAGATTGGTCAACATAGGCTTCTAAATAATTACTTTCAAATATATATAGATATAGAAAGTGTAAAACATTACCTCCCAATAAGGCAAGTCAAAAAATATTGACCTCTTCTTCCACATTAGAACCGGTTCTTCCCTCTTCCTCTTCTTTGTTTCGCCTACATCTTCTTTTCTTTCTTTTCCAAAGTCATTTTCTATTTTGTCCACCACAACCTTAATTTCTAAACCAGACATAACTTTAGGTTTCTCCCGATACTCGTTCGATCTTTCCATTGAACCATCTTTTTTTCTTCCGGAATGAGTGATTTGGCGGGAGAAAGCACCTATGATCCATATAAACTGTTTTCCCGCTAAAAGGCAGCCACATTGAATTTGTATTAACACCACAAGTAGGGCATGCATTTTTACCCTTTGTCGTGCAACCGGCTAAGTTCCCAAGGGCGGGAAAATCATTCACAGTCCACATTAGTACTGCCTTTAGGTCGAAGGTGGTCTTAGTAAATGCATCGTAAACCTCCACTCCCTTATTCCACAACTCCATTAAATCATCTATAAGGGGTTTCAAATATACATCAATTTCATTTCCAGGTTGCTTTTTTCCAGGAATCAATAATGCTAGCATCAAATGTTCCTTTCTCATGCATAGCCATGGCGGAGATTGTAATACATAATAACATGGCCGGGCCAACAACTATGTGTTGAACTAAGATTACTAAATGGGTTAACTCCATCAGCAGCAAGACCAAGTCTAAGGTTGCGTGGTTCTGCAGAGAACAATGGCCACTTCTCGTCGACCTTTTGCCATGCCTCAGAATCTACCGGGTGTCGCATGTTACCATCTGTACTCTTATTGTTGTGATGCCACCTTAACTGTTCAGCTAACTTTGGAAATTGAAACATTCTTTTAAACCTTGGTATTATAGGAAAATATCTTAACACCTTTGCGGGAACACCTTCCTTAATCTCATTGGTCTTCTCATCCACGAACCATCGCGAAGATTTGCATTTTGGACACTTATCAATTTTCTCATCCGTAAAAAGACAACAATCATTAACACATGCGTGTATCCTTTTCTCTTCGAGCTGAAACTCCTTGATTAAAGAGTCTGCTGAGTACGAGGAGTCAGGAATGGTGTTCCCTGCTGGTAACATATCTTGTAATACCCTTAGAAGCCCATCAAAAAAAATTATCCGAAACACCATACATAACTTTAAGCTTATACAAGACAACTGTTGCCGCCAACTTTGTGTATTTGGTGCAACGGATATAGAGGGAGTTCAGCATTTTCAGATAAGACTTCAAACTCAGCACCCATTCTCTCTTCAATAATCTCTGGTTCAAAAGCATTCTCATGCTCAAATGCAATTTCACGTAATTCACATGTCTCTGTAGTTTCTATACCAGATTGCATTGAATCCAGTGATTCCCCGTGCCAGAACCAAGCCTTATATGTCAAATCCATACCTTTTATTACCAAGTGTTCGATGACCTTATCATCATTTCCACGATGAAAGTTCTGACATACTTTGCAAGGACATCTCAGGTTCGTTTCTCCTGTTCTTTTTTTCGCGAGTTCAACAAACGTCTCAACCGCTCTTCTATACTCTACTGTATTTCTATTAAAGATAAAAACAAAAAATAACTAAATTCACCAAAATGTGAGGTAAACATACATCAAATTTTCTAAAAGCAATATAGGGAGTTCATTTTAGAACCTCTTCCAATGGACCCAAGCTTTATCCATCATTATGCTACCACTTACTAACTTCAAACCTGATTTGACAAAACCAAAAAAATTAAGTCGTTCTACGTACCACATATCTACATTTAAACCCTCAATTTAAGTTTTCCTTAATTCTTTAGCTTACACATACAGAAGCACGCTAAACTATATTGTTGAAACTAGAAGCCATCATCACAACCATCAATGATCACCACTTGAACCAGCAACAATTAAACCATAGATTAAGTAAACATAACCACCAATAGTTACAACCAAAATAAAAGAAAGCTACAATCAAAAAGTGAAATTTAGTAACTGTAATACCCATTCACATAGACCATAGTTATTGGTAGTAGCGACAAGCAATAAACATGCATACATAAATATAAAAAAAAAAAAAAAAAACTAGCTTAACTAATGATGCCTGTTCAACACGTTCTCTAATTACTAATGATTTTGGCTTAAAATTACAGAACCCCGGCCAATTCATAATTCACTAATTACAAACGATTCAGCATAACATACAAACACACCCTAATTCATAATTAATTAAAAATATCAAAAATACGAACGAGAAACAAACACCACACTTCATAATTCACTAAAGAGATACAATACACGAAAAAATTATCGTCAATACATGAAATAAGTGCTTAAATATATTTTTTTCCTTTGACAAACCAAGAAAACTACAACATCAAGCAACCTCAATTGTTTGCTCGGTACAAAGTACGAAGGAGTAGAACATAAGATTTTCTCATTCTAATGATAAAAGAATATGATTCAAGTTATCTTGTAGAAAAATATAGTAATAAAACATTAAAATCACTTGTTGACCAAACGGCATACGAAAAACGCAATGTTCATCTCATGGTGATTGTTACTTCTAAGTTTTGACTAATCGGGTGTGGAGTTAATAATTTGAAAGAGGAACTTGCAGTCCAATTAAAATGTGGAGCAAATATAACTAAACCTTAGCATATGCAGACCACTAAGCAAATTAGAAGGTAAATGGTACTTACAGATGAATAGCCAGAAATGCAACAATCTGGATGTCGAAGTAAAGCTAATGTGGTCTCTGCAACAAAAATAGAACATAGCATAAGAGTATTATTGTGGAAGACACTATGGTAGAATCACGCTTTAACTTAAGAAACTTATCAAGGTGGAAATAAATAACAAATCACATCATTTGTTAGTTAAAGTCTTGCACTGATATAATTGTGATCTATGGCAATAATTACTATCCTTTAAAAAGTTCGATCAAATAAGAAAGAGCTATCTAATATGTAATGAACTAGAGAAAAAGAGACTAGTTCACAGGTTGCTAAATATTCTGAACAATCTACTCAGTGTGATGAGTCAAAACTCTTTATACCTCTCTATAACACTTGCTGCAGGTTGGAGTAATTTATTAACAGCCTACTGTTATGCTCTTCTATATCTCTAGACTTTTTTTCTTCCCAAATACACAAAAACGTGAAAATGAAAATGGCCTTAGCAAAGGACACACCAGCAAGCTACATGAACAAATTGTCCCATATATTTTAAAACAAACATTGAAA
The DNA here is from genome assembly GCF_015680905.1 of Coptis chinensis. Taxonomy (NCBI): domain Eukaryota; kingdom Viridiplantae; phylum Streptophyta; class Magnoliopsida; order Ranunculales; family Ranunculaceae; genus Coptis; species Coptis chinensis. The sequence continues at coordinate 74,935,961 of NC_141463.1, read as the reverse complement.
ATTAAGAAGCAGAAAAGGGTATGAAAAGTAGACATGGCATTGAGAAACCTGTTGGGGAATGAAATTGTGTTGTTGGAAACATAATCACTCTAATACATGCAGACAGGACGATTATGATGCTTATTAAGACAAAAATAGGAGTTGGTGGTGCACATGTACTGGATATGGGATCACATCCAAATTGATAGTGTAATGATCATTAACCAAGCCAGCCATTTGCTACCATAAATACATTGCACTTAATCCAACTACAACAATAATGATTATCACCAAACATTGAAGTGTAAATTCACATGTTCACTATGGTTTTCCTATATACGAATGTTCACAAAGAATGAACTATTCACCATTCATTACTTACACGGTTGGAGATAACGAATATCTTAACTAGTGGATATCGGAACTACATTACTCAGATTGTAGTATCAAATTATAATTTCTGATTGGAATCTATACACTATAATGAATGCTAAAGGAGAATACAAAGCATTATCGGTCATCCTATCATCTCAATATACCTGATGGTTCTCGTCTTTCAAGTGTGACAGCAGTTTCTGCCTCAATTGTCTCTTCTCCTCGTGGCTTATTCCTCTGCAATAAATGTTCCAAAAAAAGACTTATGAATTTCAATGTAAAAGTAACTTTATATGTACAGTCCTAAGTAAGTAATAAGAAGTCTAAGTTAACCTTTTTCAATGTTCAAATATCAGAATGTTCAAGCTAACCATTAAGCTGGAAAAGTATGTTCAAATATATGATATGGTAAGGCAGATGATATTAAGATAGCAACTTAATCCAGATTCCAAGACTTCCTCTAGTGCAGCAAGGAAATATCATCTCACGTCATAAAATCAAGTGTGCGCTCAGATTAAGCAAGGAATTTAGTGTAACAGTTCTAAGAGATGCTCACCTATCACAAGTTCACATTACGAACATATTGAGTAAATTCATCTTTACATTTCTACTTCGCAATGCAAACAAGTTCACACTACGAACATATTGAGTAAAAAAGCTAAATCTACTTTATTTTTTTCAAACTCAGCATAAAAATCAAACAACTCTTGCTCTGTAAAGGAGTCTATATCATCACAATCCACATAAACAAGCCAATGATTCTTATCGCCAAGTTTAGGGGGAGCTTGTAGTTCCTCATCCAGCAAAGATCCAAAAAATTTAACCTCTAGAGGATTCCAAGCATAATCAAACTCGTTGAAGTGATGGTTACCAAGGATTATGATATTATTTATTTTAGGAGTGCTAGTTTCATCAGGAGAAGGTGCTGATGAAGAGTAAGGTGCAACAGCAGAGTGACGACCAACATTGGTGGTTATGAGAATGGAAGAGAGAAATGATGTTGTTGATCTCATTCTCATGATTGAAGACCAACTGGCAAAATACTGACTTTTGGCGGATGTTATTAATGAGAGGATTGACGTGGCTGAAAAAATTGGAATTTTTTATCATTGCAGCAGCCATTGCTTAGAGTTATCGGAGACCAGAAAAAGAGAACAAAGGTTTTGCAATAAAGAAAGAAAAAAACAATTGAAGTAAAATTGCAATAAAGATAAAATACTTAAGGCTTTCATTTATATCAAACACATATTTTATCAACCATGACTAACCTCTACTAATAGACACAAAATGACCATATTTGTGGCTGGTCTTATAAATCCTTGTACATCATAAATTGTCATCGTTTTTCGTGAGTTGGAAATATGAGATATTTAATGAGACTCCATAAAGAAGTGGTTTGGACGTTTAGATTCTAGTGAATGCATTCTCTTTCTTTGACTCTTTGAGATTTCAATGAACCTCATAGAGAGTAACTTCTTATCTTAATTTATATATGACAGAAACTCAATGACTGTTCATTGATCAAAAATCATCTAGGGACAACCTGATTTGGTTCCATATGCCACTACTTATTCTTCATCTTTTACAAAGTTGTTTTAAACTTCACGTAAATGTCCACTTAAACATATAATCGCACAAGAAAAATTACTGAACCGTAAATCGTCTATGATCAACAATTTCAATTTGACTGAATGAGCACAAACACATCAGAATGAGGCCATGAGCTCACGAGGGCTAAACACTAAATTAGGCTTAAGGCCTAGGCAACACACTTCAAGGCCTAACCCAAAGTATGAGTGAAACTTGCCCAAAAATTGGTTGCCCAATTTTGACTCGTTTCCAGTTTTAGCTTTGCAGACAAAGAAGCAAAAACCACATCAGGTTCTGCCTCTTCAGAGATTTGGATCTCAATTTTGAGTATGTCTCCATTATCTACTCAGAAATATGGTGTTCCCATTTACGGTGCTGCATGGGTTCCAACAAATTTACTCCACAACCAAAAACAAGAAGAAGAAGAAGAAGAAGAAGATAACTTACTTGCAGAATATGATTATAACCTAGAAAAGGCGATGCCTTCACTGCAAAACATTCAAAGAACCTTCAAAAAATTCAAAAGAATTTACTTTTCTTGTTAAAAATAAGGAGAGGAAAGATTTTTGATGGGTCGGTGGTGGTAGATATGGTGGTGGGATGATTGGAGGTGGTCGCACGGTTTTGGACATGGTGGTGAGGTGATTGGAGGTGGTGGAAATAGGGTTTGGATTAGAGAGAATGGTGGTGGTGGTTTTCTTTGGGTGTTTTATTAAATTTGGAAAGAGGGAAAATAAAATAAAAATAAAAATAAATAAAAATAAATAAATAAATAAAAAACCCCCCGAGCTTGAATTTGGGATTTTCGTTTGAGCGGCTTAAAGTTGGGTGTGTTGAAGTCAAACACTGACCCGTCTGCAATAGCAAATGTCCAAAAACGCAATCAATTTTATAGCTCTTTTCCGTTAAACGCAATTGTAAGTTGTCCCAGCTAGAAAGACTCATTGCACTAAACTAGCAAACGCTATCTCCAAAAATTTCATTGCGTTTTTTTATAAGTGTTATTGAATAAATGCTATCTATGTGCATTTTTGTAGTAGTGCCAAGCCCATATTTCTCACCTTTTTTCTATGTGTACCTATATAAAGGAAATAGATTAGGGTTTTGAGATAACTTTTTGAGAGATTCATTTCTTGGGTATTGTGGGAGCTCTATTGAGCTAGGGTTTGAGTGAGGCCTCTTGTTCTTGATTCTTGATATCTCTTGTAAACTCTCCAATCTTTGCTATAAAGGAAACTTGGCTCTTGTGTGGATGTAGGTAACATTTACCGAACCACCTAAATCTTTGTGTCTCTTTGCATATTTACTTCCTTATTTATTGTTTGCTTGCTATGGGTGATGATAAATTAGTGGCTTTGCTTGTTTGAGTTTGTTGTGATAACTACCAAAGTCTTGGGTGGGTGATTTCCTTAGTGTGAGCTCCAAGTTGAAATCATTTGGGATAGAAAGTAACTAGATTGAGGTGTGACTTTCTAGTGAAATCTCCCAACAAAGCCTGCTACCTTCATCCAATATCTGTGTGGGCAGTATGGTGTCAGTTGGTACATCAAAGCTCCCCCATATATTGACCGAACTTTGGCTTTGAAGTACAAATTAAAGTTACCAGTATCGAGCATGGATTCATACGCGCTATGCTTTTGTGTTGAGCTCTCCATATATATTTCTTGTCCTTCATGGTCATGAAGTATAAGCTGGCCAGAAGTAGTAAGCTCAACTTTTGATCCCCTTTGCACCAGATTATCTCAGTTTGCTAACCATACTAAGGTCTTTTCAGGGATGTTGCTGAACCAGATGGAAAAGCAAGAAACCCCTTGTACCAATTGGCTGGAATCCGAAGGCAAAGTCACCTGAAGCTGAAGTCCATGAAGAGCTCTCCTCGAAAGCAGAAAGAAATGAGCCGAGACTGACATTATAAGTTTGAGCAATGATGGGAAGTACTAGAAGAAAAAAGGGAATCAAGAAGAAAAGTGGACGAGGAGAGCATAAGCCATTAGGGAGTTAGTGCATAAAATCTTAAAGCACTGAATATCCAATGGACAAAAAAATTAGAATCTAGGAGCGAGAAAGTTTAGTAATGACAAACTTGAAAGTATATATAAATCTTCTAACAAGAGGAACAAATGAGGATTTTCAAAGTAACTGAGTTCCATATCATGCTATAGAGCTGATAACCTGTTGAGAGGTGAGAGCTTAACAATAATAGCAATGGTGTAAACACTCTATTTATTGAATGCTATAAATACAAACTAGTGAAGTAAAACTAACGCCACTAAATCAGGAACTACTAAAGCCACTCCTCAATGCATGACCATAACAATAGCAACTACTTAGACTCGGTCAATAACTAAACAAACTCAAGAGGCAACTCAACGGACATAAGTTTGGCACATGCTTAAGTGCATCACTACTACAAAAAGGCACATAGATAGCTTTTATTTAATAGCATTTATAAAAAAAATGCTATAAAAACTTTAGAGATAGTTTTTATTCATTCCGTGTTATTAATCTCTGTACCTGGAAAACTGAGGATTGCGTTTGGATGAATAACGCAATAAAATTGATTGAGTTTTTTGGACAACTGCTATGGTCGGTGGGTCATTGTTGGACTTCAACGCCCAATTTTAGCCCAACCTCAAAAGAAATGGAAATTCCCAAAAATCAAAAGAGCGCTTATTTTTTTCATTCACCCCCAAAAAAAACAAACCCTCACCAATCACTAAACAAACACAGCCACCACCACGTCTGAATTTCTCACTTTCCACTGTCAAGTCCGAAAACGCCACCACCTCCAACCACCCCACCACCATGTTTACCATCACCGCCCCATCAAAATTTGTTCGTTCCTTTCATCTCAAAACAAAGCAAAGGCTTCTATCGTAACTCATCTTCTCCTTCTTAAAAAACTCCATCTTCAATTGTTACAATTTCATCTTTGTTTTTAATTAAAAAAAAAACTTTCTTTTGAATTTTTTCAAGGTTCTTTAAAGTTGTGGTACAGTGTTTGGCAACCTTAGATCGGAAACCTTGAAGCTCTCTTTTCGGTATGATTTTCTCACTATATTGTTCCTTAAAACATTCGATTGCCATCACATTGACTGGGTATGGTTGTTTGGAGTTCCTCTGTTACTTGTTCAAAATGGTTAGTAATCTAAATGTTCGAAACAATTACGAAAAATTACCTTGTCGTGGTGATACCATGATAAATGACAGAGTGGTGAAGATTGAAGCAAATTTAGCCGACCTATTAGCAATGGTGAATATTCTTTTGCAACAAGCTTTCATTGCCTTTGTCTGCATCCATGCCCTTGAAGAAGTAGGAGAGTAAATTGACCTTCCATGCCCTTAAATAACAATGACATCTTCTTTGAATTTAAGCAGCATTTTCATTTTCTGATTTTTAAGTATATATATTTTTACTGGTTTTGAAGGGTTGGGCCAATTAATAGAATTGAAGGAAAGGAAGGTTATGACTCGCGGAAACTTGCATGGCTAAGTGATAGTTCACGCCTGAAGAGGTTCGCTTTCATTGTTTTAGATACCTTGTTTGTAATTTTGTATCATTATTGTTTTTGGATTTTGTGATGCTGCATACCTTATGTAAGAAGTTGACATGATGTTCTTCCCTAGCCGCTTGTCCAAAATATGAATGTTGGTTAGCATATCACATACCAAAGTACAATATATACATTAACGATTTTTACTCACTGAATGCATAATGCTAGTATGTAAGTGGTGTGTATTGGCTGTTGAGTGTTTTTTCTAAAACATTGAAGGTCTGGAAAAAGCAGTTCTTGTATTAGTTTCTACTAATGCGTGTCTTTTATTCCTTTATAATGTCTTATGCATCTAGATATTATTCTGTGCATTCCTTTATTCATAAGACATTTTACAGGTTTGTGTAACTCTTCTTACTAATCTATCTTCAATTCATCAATAGGTGATCCCATTTCTACTATGCCCAAATGTCATATAATAATGATAATTTTTCTTGCCACAATTATGTATGTCACACCCACTAGTTAGTTTTAGCTATTGGATTGTGAAACACATTAGATGCAAGTTGGACTGGTTAATTAGAATATCTATATAGCTCTTTTCGGGTAACTATAGCTCTTATGTCTGTTGCTTCTTTGTTGCTACATTTGTTTCACCCTTGGAACTCTTGATACCTATTACCTTAAACGTATATGTTTTGAGTTGTTTACTTGGCCTAGGAACCTAGCATATGGATGCATGACCCATGTGTATACGGGCTGTTTTCTTAAATTTCAGGTTTTTTGTTCATTCTAATTATATTGAATAAAAGTTTCACATTAATTTAGCTATATATTTGTATGGTTATCTTGTTCCGAGTGACACGTGGTGGTACTGGACTGGTGTTGCGGGTACTGCTGCTACTGCTAGCTAGTGCATGAGTGCGTGCAGGTGGTGATGTGAGTGTGCTGCTAGCTAGTGTGTGAGTGTGTGGATGTGGTAATGTGAGTGTACTGCTAGCTGGCGTGTGTGTATGTGAGTGTGTGCAGGTGGTGGTGAGTGCTTTCTCTTTTCATTTATCGAAATTTGGTTTATGGTTCAAATGCCTAGAGAATAGGTGGCTGATGCTGAGGCATTTATCTACTTAACCAGTACGTTGGTAACTTTTGTCAAGTCGGAATGCAATGAGGGAATATATAAAACATCTTATTTTGTAACTTTGTTACTCATTTTTTTGCCTTTGAGAATTTAGTGGTACTGAGGATGCTCACGCCTAGTTGGTGTGGTGAGTGTGTGTGCAGGTGCTGGGTGGAGTGTGTGCTGGGTGCCTGCCTGCTGCTGGGTGTTGCTGGTGCCGCTGCTGCTGCCATGGGCTTGCTTCCCTTTGGTATTTTTTTTCTTACACATGTTTGTTACTGCAGTTGGAGCACTCGACCTTTAATTCTTGCAAAGATAGATCTTGCACTCAACCTTTAATTTACTGCTGGTATTTTTTTGGTTTATGGATTCATTTGACGTTGCCTATATTACAAGGTAAGAAGCCGATCCAAATACTGAGCGATTCTTGTTAGAGAAGGGGAGAAATAGGTGATCAACCTATAAAAGTGAGCACATTTGCCGTTAGAACAACTGCTCAAGAGTATTATGAAGGCCAAGCGTCTGCGGTGGCTGATTGTTATCTCTAATACAAAGATCAGAGAATCTACAAGCAATTAATTGGGGGTATGTTTATTATTCCTTCTTTTTTCTCATACTGGTTTTACTTTTTCCTTCTAAAATTTCACGAACACTACTAGAAAAATGACAATAGATAGCTTCTATTTGATTGCTTTTGTTAAAAAACACTATTAAAAATTTTGAGATAGCGTTTTTGTCCTTCCCGCAATTGTTTCCACCAAGTTTAATTGCGTTTTTAGATATGAACGCAATGATGGGGTACCGACTAACTTAATGCGTGTGAGTTTCGGTATTAACACGTGTGGTATAGTGTTAACATATGAAACATCATAAAACAAAAAATAAAATAAAACATGTTGCCTCTTCTAGTCGCGCAGGTTGTCTTTCTCATCCTTATCTAGGGTTTTTTTCCCCCTCAAATTGATTTGATTCTATGTATTCCACTTCCAACTATTCAATTTTCGTGGTTTCATAATTGTGTGAACCCATTGAAGTGAAGAGGGATTCGGGAATTCGATAAGAAAGTGTTTGGGCTAATAAACCTGCAAATGACAATAGATTGAAGCAAAGTATGGCAGAATTTGAACCCTTGGAATGAAGCGTCAGTCAAAGGTTTGTTTTTTTGTTGATTTGAACCAACTTTTCTATTGAAGATTTATCATTTATCATTTTTTTTTTTTTTTTGATTGTGGATTTCTTCTTCTGTTTGTTAGTGTGGAAAACATTTATCTATTCATCATAAACATGTTTTGACTTTTGATTGGTGTTTGCTTTCTTTTAGATTAGTTAAGGTAATGTTTCCATCTCTATAATTTCAGACCTTAGTCTACTCATACTAATTAGAACTTATAGGGTATTCGTCTCTCTTAAGACCTGCAAAAAACTGCTTCAATAACCAATCCTTAGTGAAGGTTGGGCAGTACGCACGTTAGTGTCAACTATCCAGTCCATTCATTATTCGTGTTCAAACATTCATGAATCAATCCCAAAGTTACATTGTTTTATGGATATAGAATCTGTCTCTCTATATTTTACAGCCCTTATTTTCAGTTGCTGAAAGACTTATAAGTTCGATATGTATGAGACTCGAATGTAGTTTTATTGTAGAAGATGGGATTAAATTCAGTATGCATGTACTATACCATAGCCTTTACAAAATCAAATTTCATTTACTTGCAGGATAGATGCTAATGGTAATAATGTGTACCTTAGCTTTATGGGTAGAAGGTGTTGTTGCTTGTTAATGTTGCTTCACAATGTATTTCAGTTTGTTGTAGTATCTTGTCACTCTAGTGATGGTGATCATTAAGTTGGCATTTTAATTGCTTTAGTGCCTACTATTCATTCACCACCCTTATTGGTTGGGAGGACCGATCTATTTCATTTGTATGTATACTATCTCACCCACCCTTTTTATTTGGTTTATACATGGATTATGTGGTTGTTAAAGGTTTGCAATGGACATTCTTCTTATACTTGTAGGATTTGGAATGGATTGTTACCAAATTTGGGAAACTTATTGTCAATTTCTCTTTTTCTCCACTACAAGAAAATTGAGCTTTGGCCACAGGTACAAGCAAGCTTTAGCCACGGTTATTAGCTGTTGCCAGGGTCCAAAGGCCCATTGCCGTGGCCAAGTTTTTCAGTGGAGTGGGGTATTGTTTGTGTATTTTGGTTTCACTTCCCATTTTGGCCACGGTTGTGTCCATTGTTTTTTCAACCGTTAGATTAGACTTAGTTTTCGATGTCTAGTTCATATCACATTAAACCATCGTGAAAATAAGAGGAGATGTAAAACATTTATCAAATATCAAAGGAGGGCTCCAGAAAAACTTGAAATTGAAGAAACAACAAGGTATGGTCTTCCTTCTTTCTCCTCTCTAAAATAAAATTCTCCTTTTCTCTCCTCTCCTCTAACAAATCTTTCCTTCCCTTTCGTCTCTTACTCCAGGACAAGTATATATTTTTTCTCTCACACACGCTAGGGTCGCGTGGACCAGGTTCGATTTCTCTCTCATAATTGTTTGTTCTTAGTTTTTTTTTTCGATTTTAGTTGCTAATTTAAGGTTTTCTAATTTTAATTGTTGTAAGAAGCATGTGAAAGTTTAGGGTTTGGTCACTTTCAGGGTTTTAAGACTGCAATTATTAGATCTAGGGTTCAGGGAATATCAATTGTATGTTTTGCAAAATAAAAAATCGTTTTAATCTATAATTTTTGCAAAGGAGGAGTTTATAGTAATCCAAAAATTAATTAAGGGAAATTTGACTAGGATATTGTAGTATATTTTATTTTTTTACTACAACCAGCTCATTTACTATACTCATTTTAGCATGATAACTATTAATTTTAAAGTCTCGTCTCTGTTAAATATTGGTTGCGCCAAGGTTGTATTGGTAATTAGTTCTTTTAGACACATTCCGATTTTGTTTCGTTTGCTTGGTTTATGGTTAATTCGGTATAATTTTGTTAAGTTGTATTATTGTGGTACACTCGATCTGTTTGTGCTTGTGTTTAGTATTAAATATTTGGTTTGCTTGGTGTTTGAGCACCGCTTATTGGACGTCCAGTAAGTATAATAAATGGTAGATATGGTGACATGGGTACGGGGTTGTGTGGTGTGTCAAACACCTCATTCTATTACATAAGTAGAAGGTGGCCATGGATGTATGCAAGGAAGGAGGTGGTGTCTTAAGATCTGAATGTTGGGAAAACCTTGAGTATAAGCTGGTGGTGCCTAAGCTTAGTGAGCACATTATAGCTTTACACTTTATAGCTAAGACCACTAAATCCCGAGGTATTGTTTTACTTAGTTTAAGAGCTTGAGAATATTATATCAAGGTTTATTAATTCTACATTAGATAAGTGGCCGATTACTCATCTTTCTATTGTTTTAGCATATGACGACTAATACTTTAAGTGACAAGTTCAAGCCTTGTTGGACAACACCAATGGGGATTTCTTAGAAACCCCAAGTTAGAAATCCTACACTATCCCATTCATCAAGGTACTCTTCTATCTCTTAATTTTTATTATTTTGGATACACCGACTAACCTAGAAATTAACCTCTAGATGGTCGTCCTTTTACTGGTTATTATTGTTTGCTTTTAATGCGGTTATTTGTATTCTTTGCAGGTTATGAACACTGGTCCCTTTTGTTCATTGGGGGGTTTTACTTCTTTTGAGATGCTTTTTGGTTTATTGATGAAGGTATCCGTTTACTTATAAAGTTATAAATGCTTAATTCTCTGTGAACTGAAGTTTGACTTCAATTCTAGAATTTCCTTTTAGCTTGATCTATACGACTATACTACTAATTTCACATGCAACTTACCATGTGGTGAACTTAACCATTCTTATGCAGAAATAACATTTGAATCATCATGGATAGGTTAACAACATTTCAACTTAAGATCTGTTCTACTAGGTTCACATTTTATACATAGGATGGTCCTTAAAAAAACTATAGCATTGCAAGGAAACAATTGGCGGTGGTCCTTCTTTGTGTAGTGGTGAATTGCCTTGCATCTATTAGGTTTATTTTATAAAATTTCAGTAACAAGTTAGCTTATTTGATTCAACTATTATGAGTTTTTCCATTTAGTTTTGCTTATCTACAAAGTTTAGGGAAGTCACTCGGAGGGTTGTATGAACTACAACTTTGGTTAGTTTGATAATTACTAACACTTGAGTCGTTGTTTAGTTTTAGCTCAAAATGGTAGAAGGAACAATCTGAATGCACGTTCATGTGCTTGACACGCACGCTGTTGTTTAAAGGAAAATAGTTCTTCTAGGTACTTTTATTTATGGATTCGTTGACATTGAGGACGCCATTTGAATGAGTGAATGCGCCCTTTCGTTTAGCTATTTTGATTTTGGCTTTTAATGTTATGAACAAAAATGTTCTGGTTTGATGTTTGCGAGGTTCACAAAAATGGAAGTTGAAGCGCACACCATGTCTGGCGTTTAATTTTTATTGGATTAGTATGTTCTCTTTCTCTTCTGCTATACTATATTTTTAAGCGTGATTTTTCATTTTTGCTAATTATTTGTTTTTTGTTTAATTGGTTCATTTATGGGGAATCAACATGGTGTGTTCTGTGTTTACTGAAATCCTCTCAAATCTTTGGTGTGGAATAAGTTCTTGGAATAATTCTTTTGGGAGTGTTGGTCCAAATATATATGGGTTCAGCAACATAGCTTCTAAGATACATTTAGACACATATGCTGACCTTTTAAAGTACTAATTTCGTTAGACACATCTGCCCACCCCTTGTACACATTAGAACTCACCCACTTTGCAAATTTGCTATGGACTTAATAGAAATCATAGAAATGTATTGACTGGGATATTGGCATCGCTAGTTTGTTTGTTGAATCTGATTCAACACCTTAGCAGCTAATGAGCTTTCTTTTGATCCTTTTCTCTTGTGTGTGGGATGAATCCAAATTGTTATGGGATCTTTTAGTGCAGCTAATAATACTAGCCAAGGAATCTGGTCTAAAGCTTGTGCTTCTTTAAATCGAATGCAACTTGTACCGAAGCCATGCACTACAAGTAAGAAAAAGAATAAAAACCAAGCATTCAATCTCGTTTGGTGCAGTTAGATTGATAAGGAGCACTTAAATTGTTTTTCTTCGTTCGGAATTTTCAGTTGTGCATATTCAGTGGTGCATATGTATTTTTTTATGCTTAGTAGTACATTAGTGGTGTTGTATTCTCTTGATGTGAAGCAATTCGGATGAGTTATGTATTTTCCAAATGTATGATATCTCTTGTGGCTGTGTTAAGTTTGGTGGCACCCTGACACTAGTGCTGCCTAAAGCTCACATTTACACTTAGGAATCTGGAAAAGCAAATAGGTACAATGGTATGCATTATAGTATGATGCATGTGTTTGGGATTTTTCATTCATTCTTAGGTTATAATGATGTTAGTATAGTTAACTTACTACTAGAACTAACCTTTGTAGTAAATTGCAAGTGAACGCATGATAGCAGGTCTATTGGATATTTTGACCTACCCAATTCAAATGAGCTAGAACCCACCAAAGGCAATACCAGACCTTGGTTGATGTTGTAACTGCCTAGGTGAACTATAAGATGAAGAGTATGTACCTTTGAACAATACTTGCTAGTATGGTATTGTAACAGAACTTGGATTGAATTCTGCACATTCATTTCCTCTCTCAACCGAAACTATAAATAAGGATGGCTTTTACAGTTTTCATATTCCATGATTTTGGCTTTTATTATATCTCATTTGGATTGACTCACCTAGGCCGTTTGAAATATAAGTTGAGCAAAGAAGTTGGTGTCAATGACTAATTACAATTATGATTTTGGCAACGGTTACAACACGTAATGGTTAGTGATTTTTCCTTGTATTTGAATTTCTATATTACACAATTTTCTATGAGAATATATGTAGTTCAAGTTCTAATGTTTGCTTTTATATGGCTGTAGATATATTTTCAAAGCCTACTCTCTAAGGCAGGATACATGATGAGGTACAGAGAAGCAAACCAAAATATGTAGATTTTGATCAGAAGTAGTTGATGCATTGTGTATATATGGCTGGGAACATAGTCCAACGAGTTTAGGTGTCGTTTATGGTGATGTTTTCATATTTTTTGGGAGTCATTCTTAATAGTATATTTCCAATTTCTTATATTTGTTCTTTATGCAAGTTTCGATTGCTAATGGGTTCTATGATATGTACAATACATATTGTGTATGAAACCCATGTTTAATTGTTGAGAATTATTGTTCCAGTGGGTTTTCTTAGATTGTTGTATGAACAGCAAGCGTGATAAAAAAGTGTGGGACCAAATTTTTTTAAAATAATTTAAAACATTTGCCACGGCCTTAAACCGTGGCCAAACAATACACTCAGTTGGCAAAAAATAAATACCCACGATTCATGTAAGGATTCGCCACGGACATCAACTGCGGCAAAAGGATTATTTACCACGGCTCTTAGGACGGTTCAAAACCGTAGGAAAAAGGCAAGCTTTGGCCACAGCCATTAGCCGTGGCAAAAGGTTAGCCACAGGCGCATTGGCTACGGTCGTGCAACGGCTTTTGACCGTGGCAAAAAGTCTTTAGCCACAGTTAATGGCCGTCGCGAATACTCAGTATTCTTGTAGTGCTCTCTTTGTTCATTTCAGGATTCACGACTTAAAAGCTTTTTGTTCAATTGGCTCAGTATGAGACATGTAAGTAATAATTTCAAATCCTTGGATTTTATAACGTGACAAACCATATTTTTGCTTGTTTGTGAATGTAGTATTTGTACTTGTGTAAAGAACTAAAGATAAAAGCTTTGACCTTGCATCTTAAAAAAATTCTTTCAATTTTGAAAAGGTTTCAATCCATTCACGGTTCACTTTTTGATTGATAATTGTTGCAGTATGATAGTTATTTTAGTTTCACAAGGATGTTTGTGTGTGCAGATTCTAGAGTTCCTCTTAATTATGATAACAAAGTATATTGATAGGTTTGTTTTGTTTTCACAACTTATTTTTCCTATATATTAGGCCTGGTTTGTGTCCATAGCTACTTTAGTCTATGTATGTGCTGCTCGTGCTTGCTGTGTCGATAGGCTTGCTTTGCGTCCATGGTAGAAAGGTAGTCACTACTCTCTAGGTTTAGACTTGTGTGTGTGTGTGTGTATGTCTATGATGGACTAGTCATTTTTCCATGGCATGGTCCTTTGTACATGTAGTAAGAAGTTTCATATTGGGATGTCCAGTTTTCCATTCTCAACGTGGTTAGTCTACTTTGGTTGCGTTGAAAGGTTAAACGCTAACTTGAATACACCCAACGCTATTTTGAAAGCACCGCTTTTACAGAGTTGTGATTTTTTCTCAAGGAATACTTGATTTATTGTTGAGCAAATTTCACTATATAAACTAGAGGCAATTGAATTTGAAGGTCTTATAAGAGGGCTCCCTTAGACCAAATTTTCAAGTAGTACAGCAGTGTAGTTCATTAGACCTTCTTAAATTGTTATCTACTATACTCTTGCTACATCACCCAGACCAATCATTTGAAACTTTGCATTACAGGAGTGACTAGTAAAGTTTCTAAGAAAGTGAATCATATTACTTCAAGTAATATAATTCATGTTGCTGGCCTTGTAGCTTCTTCTCTATCAATTGAAGTTTAAGACCTTACTTGATGCTCCCAACTTCCAACATTTCTAGGTTAGCTATGGTCCTAATCATTTGGTATTCTCCTATTATTTTTCATATTATTTGCATATATGTAGACATATTGAATGTTGGTTTGCAAGTTCAACTACAAATGTTTAAGCTATTGAATTACTTGGATTGCTTTTCAGGACAATGTGCTGCATTGCTACCGAAAAGGATCTGGAATATTATTTAATAATGATTATTCAATTTCTATGCTATGTGGCTTCCTGGTTCGTAACAATATTGATAGATTTGATACTGGTTCTGTTTTCTCCAAATGACATTCAAATCCATTTTGTTAATTTAGTGATATATTTTTTTGTTTTGTTATGCGGTATAATAACTCATGAAAAATCTGTAATGGGTTTCATAGTTGATTTTGAATTTAGAAAGTTAGTGAGGTTGTCCATGACACAGGCCTTAATATGGTTTGACAAAAGCGCAACTAAGAGGCATTAATGGAAGCTCTAAAGGTACCTGAATTGCCCCTTGACTTGTGACAGTAACAACTCTGTAAGCATCATGCAGTTTTGTTATTGTTTTGTTGCTTATGGTTTCACAACAGTTAAATCGTGTCATGCAACCAGGGGATTGTTTGTTGTCACCGATTAATTGCATATGACGTGGGTCCTATTTACCTTGTTTTCATCTAAACAAACCAGTATATAACACTAGCTTGCGTCCAACAACCACAATCTGAAAAATGCTAGCTTGTGTCCAAACAATAGAAATAAAAATAAAAGTGTTTGAGCCCTGTCGTTAAATATTGAAAAAGTTTTTTGGTTGGTTGTTAAATGCATGTATATATTTGTTTCTATAGAATCAGATATTGTTAGTGACCACTTACTTTAGGTAAGCCAGTTTTTAGCTTTCCTTTCTTTCTACAATATGGACTAAAAGTTGTTTTATTTTTTTTCCTTTTGCTAGTCTTCATAAAGCCGGAAGAACGAAACTTCAAAGATAATGGCAACCCTACTGTTGGATCATATGCCAAGTAAAGGAATTGGTAATTAAGTTTTGATCAAATCCTTTGGTGGTACCGTTGATTAATTTATGCATTCTTGCGTTTCCTCAAGTATAATAAGATTGTGTACTCAAGTATAATGAGATTGTGTAATACAATGGATCCATAAGCTCAAAATGGAAAATCGCTCAAATAATTGAGAGGTTGATTGTTCGAATCCATCTGGATTAAATTTCTTTTTCATTCGCTAATTTAATAAATTTAGTATGCATTTGAATATTCTGATTTTATATTAACAAAAACAATAGCATTTTCCTAACGCTATACAAGTTTAATAGCATGAAAGAAATGCTATTGTTTTGAGGTAGAAACGCTATGGAATTTATTGCATTCTTAATAAATGCTATAAAAATGCTATTAATTTGATTGTTTTCAGACAAAATGCTATTAATTTGATAGCGCTTTGGATACAAACACTATCTTAAAAAGCATAGAATGGCTATAGATAGCGTTTTGTAAATGCTATGAAATAAAATTCATATCGTTTTTTCCTATACTATCTATGCACTTTTCTGTAGTAGTGCATAAACATAGGCTTATTCTAACTTCTTAAATCCTAACAAGAGCATGGACAGAATATGTTCTTATGATCTTCATAGTTCATACTACAAATGTATTGACAGAAATTGTTCTAGAACTGTGGAAAGACATAGTCATATTTTGTATTAAACTAGAAAAAAAAATTAATAATCAGATCAGATTCTTTTACTAATTAGAGATTTTGACTTTCTCCCCTCAATTTAGTCAACTGAGCAATGCAACCTATGAGCCAATTTGACTACTTCGTCTAGCACCTGGCTCGTCTGGTATATATGAATATATGATGATTGTGATATATGATCAAATGTATAGATTATTCAGAACATGATGATTGATTTGTGGTCTATAGAAAATCATTCATGAATATATTACCAGAAGGAATGCTATCAGTATTCCGAGACAGCGTTTTCTTATGGCTGTAAGTTCTTAACAAAATATTTCTCTGGTGATGACTAGACGTACCAGTTATATTTCGAGATTACATTATCTTGTATATAGCGTGTGTGTACAAGATAAATTATATAGAGTGTACATTCCATTTGATATGATGCGTAAAAGAAACTTAAATTACTCGACATTGTGTATTCGCTTGTTGTAATCCAGTAAGGATTTTACTTGTATTAGAGCATCTCCAATGGAGTGTGTAAATCTACACCTCTACATATGCTTCATGTAGGCGTCACTAGGATTTTACACTCTTATTTCTAAAATAATAAATATACACCTCATGGCTCTTCCAATGGTGGTGTGGAAATAAAGAGTAAAACGACAGACGTTAACCGTCGCAAGTTTGCAAAAGAAAATTTTAAGAGGAAAACGCATGTCACTTTAACTCACGTCCGTATTCTAGAAATCTGAAAACAAGAGTAGCGACGGTCATGGGCCGTCGCAAATGAAATATTTTAAGTACCCACGCCTGTTGAAGTGACGTCCGAATTTTAAAAACCCACCCACGACATTTAAAGCTACGTCCGTGTTTCTTATTAACTAATAATTTGGGAGGGGAATTTCCACCAAATTTTAACAACTAATAGCTATTGTATACGGTTTACACCCTCCATTGGAAAGGGTTTTTTCAAAGTAGGGGTGTAAATTTCACACATTATACGCTTTACACCTTCCATTGGAGATGCCCTTAGAAATTAGGGTTATACTAGACATACCAATTAGGATTACCCCAAAATAACTGAAATTAGGATTTTCTCTCCAAATTGACCAGTCAACTAATTTTTCCGTCCTTTGATTAGTCAAAACACATGGAAAAAAAACACACATGAAATTAGGGGTGTGTATGGGTACCCAATTACCCAAACCCGAACCGGAACTGGAACAATTTATAGCGGGTCTGGGTCCTAAAATGTTAGACCCATTTAAAGTGGGTCTTCAAGAATCGACCCGATAAAGAACTGAAACCGTTAGAATCGAATAGTAAAAAACCGATGGGTACCCGAACCGAAACCGAAACCGATTAGTTTGATTTTGATATATAGAATTTAATATTATATTACACTAAATAAAAACAAACCCAAACATTATTATTATATATAGTCTATATTTGTTAGGTGTAAAATTTACTAAATATATATAACATTTAGCATAATAGTGAATGTGTGTTATTAAATGTATCTTTTATAATATTACATTAAATATATCTATTATAAATATTAATAATAATGTTTACGTGTCTACGTCTATACGTATAGTCCTATACTATGAATTAACTTATGCACTATCTATATTAACTAATGCATGAACGTGTACGTGCTTGATATATTACATGTATATATATATTAGATAACGAATACGTGCAATGTTAACTAACAATTGTGATATATGTGGTATTTATTCTATATATGACGCATTACGTATAGTATAATATACATATGTTCGATTTAAAATATACACATACATATAATGTATGAGAATGTATTTAAAATTTTTAGATAACTTTCAAATATTATTATTGAATTTAGGACCATTACTTCTTATGAGAGGACAAAAATATCGATGACAAGTGTTATAGTCACCGTAAACCAATTTTTATATCGGTTATATAACTAAAAAAAATAATTTTAGCAATAAAAATATATAACCCGATAAGAAACCGAAACCGGAACCGTAACCGACTTAATTAATGGGTATGGGTCTGGGTTTTCAAAATATAAAAAACCAAAAGAACCGAACCCGATAGGAACCGCTAAAAATAGACCCAGAACCGAAACCGATAAGAACCGACCCATGAACACCCCTACATGAAATGATATTAATACCCTTTTACTCTCTAATATTTTTTTTTTTTTGTTTTTTTATTATTCTGTGGCTCCACAAAACAAAAAAAAATGTCCTCAATTTATTTTAATAAGTGAATAAAAAATAAAATGGGGACCAGTCAAAGCATATGAAATGGGGTGATCTTGGACACACCCATAAAAACACTCCCGTACCCCAACTTTGAAATAAATAAATAAAATTATTTAAGACACATTTAGATTCCTAAATTATCCTTTCTTTTATTAAGTATATCCAAGCAAGTGTTTATTTTTCCAGCAAACACAAACCCTTCGCACTTATTTTCCTTTTTTTTCTGTCACTTTTTTTCGCCCTTACGAAAAGGAATTAGAAAGGGTAAAATTGTAGAATTTGGGAAAACAAAGAAGTCTTCCTTGTCCTTCACTTATCAGCCATTAATGCATTTTTTTCCTTTCTCATTTTTTGCTTGAGAAATTTCCAATTTGATATATTTCTACTAAACTCTTTTAACCCTTCTACAATTATAAAGAAGAAGTAATTGCAATAAAATAAAAATCGAAATTGAACCAATTTATAGAAAAGGAAAAAAGACAATTTGTTTTTGGACATTCTTTTACCTTTATTAGAAGTTCTATTATAGTGCGATTGTCTTTAAAGTAACACTATAACACAAAGATTCTTCAAGGTCGCCCTTCTAGAGTATTACTTTCACATTTTTTTATTCGTTGTTTCCTTTTAGAATAAGTTTTTTTTGTTTTTTCTCTTTCTTTACCCCTATTGGAAATACGCCAAATTAATTTGGGAGATATTAAATAGATTGAAGCGGTTATTGGGGTATAGCAAAAAGTTAGTTAGTCATGGGGTACGGGAATATTTTTATGGGTGTGTCCAAGATCACCCTATGAAATGACATTAATATCTTTGTACTTTCCAATATTTATTTATTTTTTATTATTCTATGGGCCCCACAAAACTAAAAAAAACAAACAAAAAAATGTCCTAAATTTATTTTAATAAATGAATAAAAAATAAAATAGAGAATTAGTGTTGGTAAGGGGTGATCTTGGACACACCCATAAAAATACTCCCGTACCCCAATTTTGAAATAAATAAATAAAATGATTTAAGACACATTTAGGTTCCTAAATTATCTTTTCTTTTATTAAGTATATCCAAATAAGTGTTTATCCTTCTAGCAAACACAAACCCTTAGCACTTATTTTCCTTTTTTTTCTGTCACATTTTTTCGCCCTTACGAAAAGGAATTAGAAAGAGTAAAATTGTAGAATTTGGGAAAACAAAGAAGTCTTCCTCCTCCTTCACTTATCAGCCATTAATGCATTTTTTTCCTTTCTCATTTTTCGCTTGAGAAATTTCCAATTGGATATATTTCTATTAAACTCCTTTAACCCTTCTACAATTATAAAGAAGAAATAATTGCAATAAAAAAAAAATCGAAATTGAAGCAATTTATAGAAAAGGAAAAAGACAATTTGTTTTTTGGGCATTCTTTTACCTTTATTAGAAGTTCTATTATAGTGCAGTGTGCTGCAGTAACACTGTAACACAAAGATTCTTCAAGGTCGTCTTTCCAGAGTATTACTTTCACATTTTTTTATTTGTTGTTTCTTTTTAGAATAAGTTTTTGTTTTTTTCTTTCTTTACCCCTATTGGAAATATGCCAAATTAATTTGGGAGATATTAAATGGATTGAAGCGGTTATTGGGGTATGACAAAAACTTAGTTAGTCATGGGGTACGGAGTATTTTTATAGGTGTGTCCAAGATCACCCTTTGTAAGACTCATATTTTTTTAGAAAAATTATTATTTTTTATTTGTGAGATGTAAGTATTATCGAAGTATAAAGGTTTTTTTTTGTGGAGGGCCACAGAATAATAAAAAGAAAAAAACTAAATAGAGATAAGTAAAAGAGTATTAATGTCATTTCATGTGTTTTTTTTCTTTTTTTTCATATGTTTTGACTGGTCAAAAAACAGAAAAGTTAGTTTACTATCAATTTGGAGAAAAATCATAATCTCAATTATCAATTTGGAGAAAAATCATAATAATTCATTTAATTGGCAATTTGGGGGAAAAAAATTATTATCGTATTTCCGAGTCAATTATTTATGGCGGAACTTTTTTTTGGATAATTCATTTGAATGTTGTTAGTTTTCTGGTAACATCAGTAAGGAGATGTCAACCGTATAACCCATCCAAAATTATTATCGTGATTTCAACCAGTACAAATTAGATAGTATTAGGAATCAGTTATGGCTTCGGAAATCTTTTGACTTGGTACCTAGGTTGTGTCAATTTGAATGTTGTTAATTTTTCATAAATCCACATCAGTAAGGTTTTATGCAAGGCCCAAAATTGAACCGCGAAAATGCATCCAATACAGGCATGCAAGTTTTTTGATGACAAAAAAAGTCAATATCGGATATCTCCAGCCTCAAATCTCGCCGATTAGTTTTCGAGATATTAAATTATTAAAATCAGTTATATTGACTTCGTACCTAGGTTGTGTCATGATTCATGGCTAAATGTTTCCATGTAATTTTCTAGCAATCCAAGTACACCTGTGGTTTTATGTATACATAAATGCTGAAACAGATGCTATCACACAGAGGGATACAGTAACGGAGAGATTTATGAACAATGGCAATATTACTCTTCCTTTCTAAACTTATACCACGAACCCATTAATAAATGATGTTTCGATAACAAACAGTATAAACTAAATGCATAATGTAACCATACTTGGAGACTCTTTTTCCAAAAATATTCTGATTTAACATGGAAGGCAGTGCCTTAAACTGAAAAAGACTGGTAAGAGATCCTCTATGTATACTCTTCAGTGCAGTTCAGGAGCTATCAAAATTAGAAGTCATTGTCCCTTGACCGTTGATGACCATACTTCCTGCAAGCCACTGACAAATAACTGATTTCTAGCGTTGATGCCTTCTTCGCACGACTCCATGAAGGAGCCTTCATCGTCCTCGTGACAAACTGATTCGTTCAACATAGCTCCTATCAGCTACAGAGTTTCATATACCTATCATGTATTCTGTTTCTCGAATAGCATTGCTAGTACAAACATGCATCTCCTTACTATTTTACAAAGCCGGACTACAACAGGCAGCAGCCATTTTATTCTTCAGCTCTCAAAACATTCAACCCCAACAAAATGTGGTTGGGTGTGAATAGTATAAAAAAAATTCAAACAACAAACAGAACAGTTTCTTAGACTCACAATCTTCCTTTTGGTGGTTAGCTGCAATCAAACCTCTGAGCTCAAAGGTTGAACTCATATATACCATCAAAATGTGCTATACAACACACGATGACAATATCAATATTCACTGGGATTGCAATTTCCATCCCCGCTCAGTAATTGCTTCTCGTACCCTGCCAGCTGCTTCTGCAGTGTCATTAAGAGGTGGGTAACTCCAGCTCTCCGACATCTGAAATTTCAGAAGGAACATAGAGAATTGTGAGAAACAATTCCTACAAAGGAACTCAAACACTTTCCACGGGTGAGAGAAAAAATGAGCTGTTTCCACACACTATTATCTGAGATGCAGATAATCATCAGGTCCGGCGATCACATCTTTCTCTCAGAGGAGAAATGTTAATTAACAATTTTTGCATGCCCACGGAACAAGAGCTACACATTATAGAAGCAGAACTTATGAATTGGCAACTTACATCCTCTTTACCAGTGAATGGCCTAGTCAAACCTCGTTCCTGTAGGGACTTGTGAAAGTCCAAGAACTTCCATGTACATCGTTCAGCTCCAATAACATAAACAGGCTTCCTGCAAGACCAGTAAAATATGTCAAAATAGGACTCCTGATTATCCGTCAATCACAAATGTAAATCTTTCCGAACAATACCCTGTGCTGCAAGCCTCACTCAACATACTAACTGAATCTGCAGTAATGACAAAAGCATCGGCCCAAGCAAGATATCCCATGTGTGGATTTGGTTCTACAAAAATAATAATAATAATAATAACAAAACATAGACATTATTAGAAGTGAACAACTAAAAAAATTGAAGAAAGATGTTCACAACCTTCATGGGTCCAAATCTAATATTCAATTAAATCATCTGAAACTGAAATTACCTTCACCATCCCAAATGTAAACCTTTGAATGATTGCCAAGTTCTTTCAATATTATGTCAGATACCTGTTTAAAGCCCAAATTTTATAGTTGGTAAGTACCCGTTCAGCGAGATGAACATTAAGGCTGTGTTTGAAGCGATATATTTCAACTTCAGGAAGTTCCCTTGGTTTCTTTAGACTTGGGCTGTGTTAATCTCTACCAATTTTAAAGCTACACTTGATGCACTTTGCAATCTCTCAACTCTTTAAGCTCCTTAATCCTGAGAGTTCAACTTGCCACCTACGCAGCAATGAGTTACAAATCCTGATTTTGTGGAATTGGATGGCATATTTCACCCACTATTACAGATTACCTAACTCTTGAATTTGTGGATTCACTGGATTGTACAGGAGAAAGGAATCAACTACTTGAAATTGGAAATTCCGGTTTCAAACACACCCTAAAGCTTTTTCCTATTAGTAAGAACGTAAAAGCTAGAAGCAATCGTACCTTATGAGGAGTCCTCCTAGAGAAAGAGATTCTCAAGCTTCCACAGCTTGCAAGAACATTCTGCAAGGAGCCCGTCAATTGCTTCACAAGGTCAGCTCCATAGCGACAGTGTCCTGTAGTCATAGATTGAATAATGCTAAGTGTTGTAATAGCTATGCAGGGGTCACTTATATAATTATAAATATCATACTGTGACAGTAAAATTGTGGATTCTAGATCAGAACTGTCACTAATATTTGAAAAACAAAGATATAAAGGGATTTTTAGAAGTATGTTTAATTGCTAGTGTGATGTTTTTTTTTTTTCTCATTTGTGTGTTCTTGTTTAATTATTTTGCAGGGCAATTACAAGGAAGAACTTGTGATTCCCCTTCTTCAATTTGTAGGTTTTGACTTTCAAGTCTGGTTGTCGTGCCATTAGTGGCTCACAAGCAACCAATTTGTGATTCCTCAGTGTCACATTCGTATCCTTCATTGCACGCTAGTGCATCAATATAGAATAAGCGCAAAGCACAAAGCACAAACTAATTAACCAATTAAGTACTTAACAATTAAGCCATTTTGCACAACAGTACTGGGGGGGATGCAAACAGGATTCAAGGAAGTAAATAAGAGAGAAAAAAATATTAATACCAACTATTTTACATCAGAAAGGAGATACATCATTGTACATAAAAACATCCCACAGAAGCCCACATAAAACCCAACCAGATGCATAAATGGCATATTGATATGGTAAATATAGAAAAAATCGTGAACCAAAAAACATAATTACTTGTAGGCCCTCCTATGTTGACCACAACCAAGGGCTTTGGCAGAGGTGCCAACTCATCATGCCAAGCAGTAGCAGCAGTCCGAAGAGCAGCAGCATCAGCCTGATGTAGAGCCCCCACAGTCAACACCTGGAATTCAACAAACAACCATCTAAGGGGATATAAAATCAAAATTTATTCAGGATTCCTAGCAATATAATAAGCGTTGATGTGATAAATTTATACACAAATAATCTCAAATGTAAAATAAAGTTGACAAGAAAAAACATACCACGTGACTATCAGGTGGTTCACAAGGAGTTATCCACCTCCGGAGAAACCGGGGGATCTGTGCCTGTGCTTGAGGGGTCAAAGGATAGTAATCATGTTTAGGTGCAATCACAAGGTCAAATCTGTTCAGATGGGACCTCGGATGTTGAATCTGAAACCACAAGGTAAAAAAGGTCAAGCAAATATCTATACTGCATTCAAAGCAATTATTAAATATAACTGCTGTCAAATACTACATATTCACAGATAATAACTGCTGTCACAAGGTTGATTCAGATTCCAAGCAAAAATATAACTGGAAACAACCCAATATATAATTTTTCAGTTTCCTACTGCAAATTGATATGAGATCAATTTGGTCAGTTTAGCTCCAATTATGTCTCAAGGTCCGCTATATTTCATTAAAACAAGGTATAAAATTTTGATCCTGTGAACAAAATCACAAAATGATAGGATCATCCATTAATAATCTCTTGACCAAATTTTCCAAAATCCAAGTAGAACTCAATCAGATATGACTCGTGGAAGGATTTTACTTTGTTAGTCAGTCTTAGAAACCTCAAATAGAATAGTGGTCCATTCTTCAAAGCTAGAGAGGTTGGTTGTAACTGATCCTGATGTTTGTCATTTCTTCGGGCCTATATGTGAATACATTAGGTTTGTCACTGAATGAATTTTGAGCTCAATCTATTATGGGCATCAAATGACTTTTTCTGATTCAATCCAAAGCATTTTGCATATTTTAGCAGAAAGACAATATGTGTAACTTTTCAGTTACCGAGTCTTCTCAATTTTAACTTGCCAGGTCTTTTCAACCTACTTATCAAGGAAGAGAAAAATATATGAGAAAGTCTTGCCAAGGACATCGACAACTTTTGTACTGTATCTGCATGCAGTGGTACTGGCTCCCATCAATTTTAGTTAAACTTGGTTCAGATGTAAACCAAAATATACATAACTGATACCATCAGATACTATATCTCTTATGGTAAAATTATACTCAGAAGTGGGATAAATTTTACAACATACAAGTTCCTAGAGGCTGCCAGATAAGCAGATATGGTCGATTGATATGTCTAGATGCATAGAACATAATAAATAATGACAAAAGAGTGGTTGTACCACTTCAAATTAGCTACATGCTCAATAAAAATGCCCAATGTTTTGTTTTGTTGGTGAGATAATCACTCACCATGTATTGGAGCAGTGAGCACATGATGAGTGGACCTAGGGGGTACCAACCTAGTCGGGATATCCTGGGATCATATAGATGCTAAAACTACACCTCTACTTTGTGTGTATATTTATTATCCCCAGCAAGAGACACAACTCAGACACAGCAAACCGCAAACAAAAAAAAACAGACTCAGATATCTGAATAATCATTTTGGAAACTTTCGACAACGGAGCATGCATAACAATATAAAAATCTAACTCCCAATAACTAACCTGAACCACAAAAACATTTTCCGGCGCTAATCGTTTAATGGAGCTGGCTACAGAGATCGTATCCCGACCAGATGCAACAACTAATAAAGGGCCAGCCCTGGGAGAAAATCGTATTAGTTGTTATAGGTAGAGTATTTGATTTTACTTAGGAAATACATCATATCTACATAAATTGATTTAGAAATTAGAGAGAGAGTAAATTAATATAATAAAAGCTAAAAAAGTAGAGAGCAATTAGGAGCTAGGTGACCCCAACCTGCAATAGATTAATAGATTAATAGAACCATAATCCTTATATAAGATTTGCTGAAGGCTCCTTCACATGCAATATCTCAAGAGATCAAGGGCTCATCACCATTTACATTTAAAACATCTAGTCAAGATCAAAAGGCATCATACTGGAATACAATCAGATATGGGGCTTAATTCATGTCTTTTACTGTTGGAAGTTTGTTATTATTATATAATAATATGTAATCTCTAATAAAACATATTAAAAGAAATGGTGTTTTTCCAGGCATCTTAATGAACCTAAGACACTCCAAACAGGTCACATCCCTTAATAAACTCACAATCGGCCATCACACCTTCTTAAATCACATTGCATCCTTAGTGAGATAGTAAGCGTGACATAACAGCCAAACGCTTTAGGTATGCAAGGTGATATTACAACCTTGTATGCTACCAATCAAAATGACAATAAACCATTAAAAAAAGAAGACATGTGTATACAGGTAATGAGGTAACTAGAACTAAGTTTATTTTTACTGTATAATCATCAAGAAAATGAAAGTGCAGAGATATTGACATTGATTTAAAAGCACACATACTTTTCAAAAGTGTCACGAGCCATTCTTGCAATCTGCTTTGCATCAGCTTCCAAAAGAGCTGACAAGCCTGCACCAGAAGCATTTTGAAAAGGAAGAGGCACCAACTTATTCTTCCCGACTGCAAATGGAAATCGTGAATCACCATATATACGCCTCAGGATGTAATATAACTTGTTGTGTAGAGAGAGTGGGAGCCAATGAAGCCACTCATTAATTCCTCCCCTTGGCCTGGTAACACGCTGCATACAGAAAATGGTCAACTCATTTGCAACCCGACAAGAATTGGAATAAAAAATGATGATTACTACTTACATAGAATGATTGATGATTGGAAAGGCCGAGAGCACGAACTAAACCAATACTTTGATTTTCAGCACCTGAAAAACCGTTACCAATTATAACAGCTCTTCTAATCACACTATATATTCCACCTTCGAATATCTCCGGCATCCCTATTGATGACGCACTTGCTGGCTCTGGAAGCCTTATTGGCCTCATTATTATTTACTACTTATTATTTCAACCTACCAATAAACCTTAATTATTATTAAAACAAAATCCCCCTTCTTTCTTTCTTTCAATTAAATTATTTAATAATAAGTTTTTGTAATTGAAATCGGTTTTGAGCTGAACTAAAAACAGTTTTTTTTTTTTATTAGTTTTGGGCTTTTTACTAGTTTTGGGCTCATAGACTTTTTTAATTAGTTTTGGACTTTTAGTGCGGATTGGAGGAGACTCATTCCATTGGCAAACAATAATTCTTCTGTGTTTCAAGAGCAACTTTGATGACAACCATTACATAAAAAGTTTAACTGCACGGCTACACAGTTTCTACTTAAGTTTGCCAATTTCCAACCATTACATTTTGTAAGAATATGAAGCCTAGCAGGATTAGAAGCATGCCCAAACAAAGAGAGGCTCAATACAGCAAGCTCTCTAAGAGACAATTTGGAAGGGAGGAACCCTTGCCAGTAATACGGATCAAATTCAAAGAACCTTCTTGTCCCTTTTAAGTAGAGTCTACATACCAAAAGAATACTACTCCCTTGTTTCTTTGAAGAAGAGGGCAGAAAGAGTTTAATTGTATATATTATATTGTACAAGGTAGTTTTTTGTTGTATTAAACCGTACAATAGTTCTTTACTTCAATGTCAAAATAGGTTCTTGAAAATCCAGATCCTAGACTCACTTCAATAGTGATGTCCGTTGTCTACCATCTGGGAATGATAATAGAACAATAGGCTTAGAGGATCTAAAATATGGCACATCACATATGAAATGGCCCTTCCTCTCCAACTGAAGTATCTCCCCGCGCTGCAAATTGTGCATGTTGGAATCTCCAAGGGCGAGGGTCTCCTTCTTCGTACTAGGATTCAGCACATCGAGGAAATCCTCTCCTTCTTCAAGCTGCAATATATGCCAATAAAAGTAGAAAAGTTAGTAAAATTTTTGACAGACCTTGAACGAAGAAGAGATAGAAACAGAGGATGCACCTTTTTTTTGGTTATTAAGTAATCAAAGCCAACCAACAAGAGCTTAACCAACTCATCTGTTTCAGGTAGCCATGTAAGCTTCCATTTTGTTGTCTTAACAGAGCCCTCCGGGTGCAAAACTCCTGTCAACTGTGTGACAGTTCCATCATTGTCCTTCCCGATTTCATTGATTACAGCATTTCCCCAATCCATCAACGTAATTTACTCGCTGACTGAGATAGCAGACCCATCAGCATAATCTAACCATATTCTTTTTGTGTACTGTGAGGGAGTGATATTCTCCTTCAGGAATATCAAGCACGTGCTCAGTATGGTGGAAATACCACACCGACCTTTGACTTACTTCTCCGACCTACGTCACCAGGTCGCGTCCACAAGCTACGAGGTCGCTCTAGAACAGTTCGTATCACTACGAAGATCATTCCATATCATGACTCAGCCTACCTTCTAGAACCAATCATGACTAAGGATGCACGTACACAAATCAAAATCCGCCCGACTACTGACTAACCCCTGCCGCCGACTACTTAAGCTACTAACCCCTAACCCTACTAATCCCCATCATTCTTTGCGGACCTACTAGCCGCAGTTCTCACACAACTCCACAATCTTTACCCTACATTTGTGCTGATATTTCCACGTGTTGGGTGAAGATTCACTTTCATCACCTATAAATACTTTCCATATGAACTACGCCGGACCTGATTCTTCTCTCCCCGAATCGAGAGTAAAATCGTTAGGCGGCGGTTAAATCAAACAAACTTCGGTCTTTCCCACCTTCAATCCCATTCTCCTTCTTACCTTGTATATAAAGGTGAACTAAAACGCTCATTTACATTGATACCGTCTGTGGTCTCGATTTTTTGAGAAACCACTTCACAACTCTTTAAACCAAAAAGAACCATACTGAAGCCCACAAAGCATGGCAAACCTCGAAGCTCAAATCCAGAGTTTAGCAGGTCAGCTAGGAACGATGAATGAGCAAATCACCACCTTTCGGCGTGGGAGAACGTCATACTTTCAGACACGCATGAAAATCCACTTCCTACCTTAGCAGAAGACGGCATCAACGAAGTTAATCAACAGATTAACGAACTATCACAACGGATCGACCAAAGTGCTGTCAAGAAAAACGCCACCCAGATCGTCCAAAAAATATTGAAGATATACCGCACGTCCCTGTTTACTGTGAGATACTGAGTAGAGGTTCTCCTCCAGATTTCATCCAACCACGTTTTTCGATGTATGATGGCAGCGTGTGTCCTGGTCAGCACGTAGCTCACTACATTCAAAGCCTGGCACTCTATAGTGTACCGGAATTTGATCATCTTCATTGTCGTCTATTTCCCGCTAGTCTCAAAGATGGCACACTCGATTGGTTCTTTTCACTCGAGCCAGACTCGATAAAGACCTTCGAGCAACTCACGATCTGTTTGCTAGTCAGTACGTCCACAATAGATGTAAGAAAGATGATCTTGATTTACTCTTCCAACTATCATTTGGCGAAGATGAAACCATTCGCCAGTTCCTAGGTCGGTTCAAAGCTGAATTGTTGTGCATGGAGAGCGGTCTCAAAGAGTCCTTTGCCACACTGGCATTCTCTAACGCATGTCGAGTCTTGCAACAATACGCACCTCTCCAGTCGTCATCGATGAAAGAGCATCCCAGAACTTTCCGAGCTATACGCTCGGGTAGACAAGTACATTAAGCTACAAGAAAGCCTGAGACGTCACGGCCTAATAGAAGACCAGGAAGTAGCAGCGATCTCCGACGACACCTCACCTACCACAAAGCGGTCCAGACCGCATGAACAGAAGTCGGGGAACATAACAAATAACAACTGCAAGTTCGCTGTCCTCACTCAATCTCCCAATTACATATTGGAAAAGATCAAGCGAGCTGCATACTACCGACCTGAGGTGCGGCAACCAGCAGATCGACCTGACAAGCCTTACTGCGCTTTTCACCAAGCAAAATGTCATGAGACCGATGCATGCTGGGGGCTAAAGCATTACCTTCAAGACCTCATCGAAGCAGGGCATATCAAACAGTACACCAACATCGCCGATGGCGACCTGCGCCGTAAACTTATGGCTCGCAGGGTGCGTAGTAGAACTCCACCCCGCCATGATCGCCACAATGCTCAAGCTCGCTCCCACAGTAGAGGACGTCCCATAGATCGTTCACGCCATGAGCGAATGTCAACACTCATCAGATCACGACAATGACAAAACTATTCATATGATCACGTTCCCAGATGATTCGCAACATCATCCAGAGAGAAAAGAAGGCGCGTTGGCGCCCTTCAAGAAGTTTACCATTTCTCTTCCCAGTCGCTTTTCCCACAGCTCACGCCGCACATGGGTGATATCACTTTTACCGAGGCCGACCTCAACAAGGTTTGCCTCCCGCACAATGACTCACTAATAGTCCATGTCAAAATCAGCGACTAGACAGTTAAGCGTGTTCTGATAGACCCTGGTAGTTCGTGTGACATTTTGTTCTACCATACCGTCTAAGAGATGAACCTGCCCAAGTCAGTTTTCATTAGTCCAATCGCCCCCCTCTACGGGTTTAATGGCTCCAGAGCCGACCCAATAGGTGATATCATACTCTAAGTCTCAGTGGGATCTAGAGAGGACAAAGTCAGCTTCAATACGTGTTTCAGCGTCCTGGACATCAAGTCGTCCTACAACGCCATCCTAGGACGGCGTTGGATCCATCAAATGCAGGTTATACCATCAACACTGCATCAAGTTCTCCGCTTTCCAGGCCCTAGGGGCATGATGGAGCTTCGAAGCAACCAACTCGAGGCCTATCATTGTAACCAAATCCTCTCAACGAACAAGACTGTTGACTCACTTGTTAGCACTCGGAACGAGCCCACCAGCTACATAATAGACAAAGACTTGGTCACTGAAGTCAGAGCCAAAGCACCAAAACAGAACGTTGGCGGCTCTTGCAAGAAGGTTTATTCGTCTGAACAAACCCCAAAGGTCGCTACAGCAGTTGTCGATCCACCAGTCAGGACTCTAGCAGTCGCTCCGGCAGTCGATGCTCCACCTGTCAAAACCCTAGAGATTGCCCCACCACGTCTCAGACAACCAATATAGCTTTAGAAAATCACTCCAACCTCTATTGTCATGACCACAGCAGTCTCACCAGACCCTGTTGTCGTAACCACAGAAGACATTCCAGTTCCTGTGGCCACTCCCAGTAGGCTCCAGCTCGACAAAGCAACTCTAGAACGCAGTCCCCCAGAGGAGGCTCAACCACCACAAGCCACGGTACAAGCAAAAGAAAGGCAGTGAGTGAACTTAGGAACCAAAGACGATCCTAAGTTCGCCTATGTAGGGGCTAACCTTAACCCTACACTCAGGGCCCAACTTATAAACTTTTTATCCATGAATAAAGATGTTTTCGCTTGGTCGTATATTGATGTACCGGGTATATATCCTAATATTGCATGTCGTAGACTAAATGTCAACCCTAATGCTAGACCAGTTTGACAGCGACCTAGGAGACTATCACTGCAGTTTCAAAAAGCAAACAACGATGAGGTCAACAAACTCAAACAAGTCGGTTTCATTTGAAAGGTCGATTACCTCGAGTGGATCGCTAACATAGTCGCAGTTCCAAAGAAGAATGGCACAGTTCGCCTTTGTGTTGACTTCACCAATTTCAACCAAGAAACACCTAAGGACAGCTTTCCTTTACCTCGAATCGATCGACTTGTGGACCAGACCTGTGGCCACGAACTCCTATCCTTCATGGATGCATACAGTGGATACAATCAAATCCCGCTCGCTGAAGAAGACCAAGAGAAAACGTCATTCATAACCGAACAAGGAATTTACTGCTACAACGTCCTCCCGTTCGGCCTCAAGAACGCTGGAGCGACTTATCAACGACTGGTAACTGACATGTTTCAGGACATGTTGGGGGATACCATGGAAGTCTATATTGATGACATGGTCGTCAAGAGCAAGAAAGTAGGTGACCACCTCACTCACCTCGAGCAAGCGTTCTCCAGGTTACGCCGAACTCGAATGAAGTTGAATCCAGAAAAGTGCCTTTTTGGGGCGTCCTCAGGGAAATTTCTGGGGTACCAGGTATCACAGCGCGGGATCGAGGCTAACCCAGACCAAATCCGAGCGTTCTTGGACATGCCCGACCCACAGACAAAGAAGCAGATACAGAAGCTGTCAGGAATGGTTGTTGCACTCAACCGATTCATATCAAGGGTGTCGAACAAATGCCGACCGTTCCTGCAACTTCTTTAAAAAGGTGAACAGTTCTCGTGGAATGACCAGTGCCACCAAGCGATCTCCACCCTCAAAGAGTACCTGACCACACCTCCCGTCCTAGCAAAGCTAACAGATGGCGAAACGCTGGGGATTTATCTAGCAATATTAGACTTTGCTATCAGTTCGGTTCCCTTCAAGGAGGATAACAACTCAGAAAAACCGATTTACTTTACAAGTAAGACACTAACTTTAGCTGAAAAGAACTACTCTTACATTGAAAGAGCAGTACTAGCATTGTTATACTCTGCAAGAAAGTTCAGACCTTACTTTCAAGCACATTCAATCAATGTATTCACCAACCTCCCACTGAAGAAGATCATTCATAAGGAGAACAAGACAACTCGCATGGCAGTGTGGGCTGAAGAACTCGGGGAGCACCACATCAAGTTCGTCCCACACACCTCTCAGAAGGGTCAGGTCGTTGCTGATTTCCTAGCTGACTTCCCCGTCAACGACCTCAATTGGGAACCATAAACGGTTATCCCACATACAAAGAAGAATGACAAGACCGTCTGGTCTCTCTTTGTAGATGGATCTAGCAACCCCGAAGGAAGTGGAATCGGAGTTGTCCTAGTATCCCCAGATGGAGCAATGATGGAGAAATCAGTTTGCATCGACTTTGCGACCTCCAATAACGAGGCAAAGTACGAGGCATTAATCATGGGGTTTAGAATGGCGCTACAGCTCGGTGTACAAGAACTTCAAGTCTTTAGGTACTCGTAACTGGTCGTTCGCCAGATTGCTAAAGAGTACACTACCTATGAAGGTAACCTTTTTAAATACCTTCAAGTTGTTTATCAGTTACTTCCTTCCTTCAAGAAAGCCACGATACACCATTTTTTACGTGACAAAAATTGTCACGCAGACAGTTTAGCTTACCTGGCTACCCAAACACCGAACTGCGCCCATAGGCAACTCATTGAAGTACTTAACCGACCTGCTTACCAAGTTGAACACGTCTTAGAAGTCAACGACCTGTGCCCACTCTCTGAGGATCAGATGAGTCCAACATGGATGCAGCCCATTGTCGAGTACATCCAGCACAATACACTCCCAGAAGAGTGTGCCAAAGCCAGACAAATCCCATATCTGGCTCGCCGTTATTGCCTGGTCCATAACAAGTTATTCCGAAAATCTACTGGCGGGCCTCTCTTGAGGTGTATAAGCCCAGAACAAGGTCAATTAATTTTTACAGAAATTCATGAGGGAGAGTGTGGAAACTATGCTGGAGGTCGCTCTTTGGCCCACAAAGCGATCTCCCAAGGATACTTTTGGCCTCAAATACAGATCGATGCTAAAGCATATGTACTCAAGTGCATCAAATGCCAGACTTTTGGCCACAACATCATACAACCAGCTCGCGAGTTGATCAACATCGCGAGCCCTTGGCCATTTCACATGTGGGGCATGGACATCATGGGACCGTTCATCCCATAAAAAAGTACCGATTTTCGGTTCGTCTTAGTTGTAACTAATTACGTCACTAAGTGGGTCGAAGCAATTCCTTTAGCTCATGTCAAGAAATCACATGTCAGAAACTTCATTTGGACTCACATCATTATCAGATTTGGCTTGTCACATACATTAGTGATGGACAATGGTTCCCAATTCAAGGGAAAGACAGTCAAAGAGTTTCTGGCCAAGTGGAAGATCGTCCATGCATTCTCCACTCCTCAGTACGCTCAAAGCAATGGCCAAGCAGAGGCTAGCAACAAAGCAATCTTAGAAAATTTAAAGAAAAAGATTGAAAAGAACAAGAGTCAATGGCCAAATCAGCTAGAGAACATTCTGTGGGCTCATCGTATCACAACTCTCTCCAACACAGGCGAGTCACCATTCTCCTTATGCTATGGCACATAAGTCGTTATTCCCACCGAACTGACAGTTACTACGACTTGCTCAGAACTCGTCGAATCTGGACATAATGACTCCGTCCTAACTCGCGAGGTCGACTTGCCGGAAGAACGTCGTGACCTAGCAGCCATCCGAGTGGCATCTTACCAGAAAACTCTAAAGAAGTCCTACAACAAGTGAGTACATCCTCGATCTTTTCAACCTGGTGATTTAGTTCTGAAAAAGACCCAAGATGACTCCAAGCTAGCACCAACATGAGAATAACCGTACATAGTAGAACGAGTTGTTGGCAACGGAGCGTACTGGATCAAGACCCAAGAGGGGAAATCATTGTCACGCCCTTGGAATACTTATTTGTTAAAGAAATTTTATCAATAAAAATGCATTATTGTATATTCCATGGTTTTTATTTTTTCAGGTTTAGGTTACTTGTGTTTGTATTGCAACCTCCTCCATTCTATCTCATCAACCAGTATTCGCACACTTCTAACACTCTCAGCAGTTTCAACGCTCTCAGTGAGCAATACGCTTTCATAAGCTTACACGCTCTCCGTGAGCAGAACGCTCTCTTGAGCTAACAAGCTCCACAGCCTCTCCAAGTCTCACTAGTTGAGGACCTATATTTCTAGGATCAACTCAGTGAGAATGCTCTCAGTGAGCCATACGCTTTCATAAGCTAACACGCTCTCCGTGAGCAGAATGCTCTCTTGAGCTAACAGGCTCCACAGCCTCTCCAAGTCTCACTAGTTGAGGACCTATATTTCTAGGATCAACTCAGTGAGAACGCTCTCAGTGAGCCATACGTTTTTATAAGCTAACACACTCTCTGCGAGCAACACGCGCTCTTGAGCTAACAGGCTCCACAGTCTCTCCAAGTCTCACTAGTTGAGGACCTATATTTCTAGAATTAACTCAGTGAGAACGCTCTTAGTGAACCATGCGCTTTCATAAGCTAAGACGTTCTCCGCGAGCAACACGCTCTCTTGAGCTAACAGGCTCCACAGCCTCTCCAAGTCTCACTAGTTGAGGACCTATATTTCTATGATCAACTCAGTAAGGGACGCCTCGGTTGGTCGTGCGGCTTTCATAAGCTAACAAAGCTCTCAAAGAAACCCTACGTCATATTAGGCTAGCACGTTCACCCAAGCTACCAACCTGCCTATATTGTCCTTACTTGTGGTCTGCCCACAAAGGAGAACGTTATTTACGAGCAAAACACTTCCTTAAGCTAAGTCTCAGACTCCTTAATTAGCCACTTTACACCATAAGCGTTATAAACGAAATACTAGCTACAAGCAATCAAGCATAAGCAAAAACATGCCTTCCATATACATACATCAATTGAACTGCCTGACCAAGACCAGGAAACTAGTTTGTAAATGCACCAATCTGCTGAGTCTACCCAGGAAATCCAGACCGGTATTTCTTACAAATGTTGCAAAATATAGAACTCCCACTTTTGTGGAAACCAGCTCATTAAGTATCTGTACCAAAAGGCAAACTGCTCAGGCAAGCCTGAGAAACCAGTTCTATTGTTTAACTCTTTTACAGAGAGGACAACTAACATAACATCCAAAGATTTTTTTTCACTTACAAGAAAACAAATCCAACATCACAATCAAGCATCACCAACAACATGTTTATCGGTAGGAGCAGCACTGGTAGAAGAGATATTACGCGCATCGCGTGCTATGACAAGTGCAGCAGTTTCTTTAGCCTCACGATCTTGCTTTTCCAGTAGTTCAACGTATAGTTCCGCCAGCACAACATGATCTTCACAAGTTCGATCATATTCCTTTCTCACTTTGCATGCCACCACTTGACACTGCTTGGCATACTCAGTTACGGACGCCAGCTTTTCCCACAGGTCCACCATTGAACTAACCAACACCGCTTTCTCCTCCAGTGCGTTCTGATGTTTTTTCCTCAGGGCCATCAGCTTCTTCTTATCAGCCTCCCAAGCAGTACACATCCTTACCAGCTCAGCCGCGCCACCATCGACGTTACCAGGATGCTGCACAGCTCGCTTCAATTTATTGTACCCCGCCAAAAACTGCAAAGAGAATGCTAGCATTAATCATCATCATTCACACCACAAAACTCCAATGCAAGTAAAAAGCTCACCAAACAACAGGCCAAGTTAGTGGTCTTCAAGGTCGTCTCCAAAGTTTCATCGTCTAGCTCAGCCTTATCACCATCTAGCACCATCCCTTCCAGGAGGCAGGTCGCTATGGAGGCCAAATGGAAGCTGTAGTCAGAATGCTTGACCATGCTCTTCTTCCCCGTCTTCCCAACATAGAAAAAGTACTACCCACATCACCAAAATGCTGGGACGAACTGTCAGCCGCAGCATTGTGACCTCGCCCCAGGTTGCCATGTTCTTCCTGGTTCGGGTCACTGCCCCCTCCACGACTGGGAGACCTGAACACGATACCTCCAGGTCGCCCACATCCCTCCACCTTGGCACGCTTGCCTTTCTTAGAACCAGAATCAACAGCTTTGCACTTACCATGATTCCCATGAGGATGGGGTCTAAACTCCATCTCCTCTATCACAAGGGGAGAGGTTTCCCTCGTCCCCTCATCACCACCAGTAGCATCTCCACGTCGCCTGGCCATACTCGAGTCTACAAACGAAACTAAAAGATCATTGAACTACTACAAGAACAAAGCATTCTTATCCAATGACAAACTAAGTAAAGAAGAGCACGTACCTCAGCTGATCAATAAAGGTAAGAGCGCAAAAAATTTGGAGCAGAACAGCTTGAAGATGAAGGAGCGCAAATACCCTTGAACTTCCCCTAACAGCTGTAACGCCCGTATTTAAAATACATATTTTTCTATTTATTAATTATTTATTTATTTATTTATTTATTTAAAAATCGGCTGGATTGGATTTGGGACATGTGGGCCTGATTTTTGGGCCCGAGTCTGTATTGGGCTTGGGTTTCAAACCCAAGTATATAATCACATTGTTCTAGAGAATAGGGTTTTAGAGAATAAAAAAATAATAAAAATGGAGGCAGAACTAGAAACTCGTTTGCTGGAGGGTGGAGCGTAACGATTCGGGCTAGGAGGATTCGTGGAGCTTGGGATAAAGGTGAGTAGCTATTTTGCTATTTCACCGAATTTATAGTTTTCGTATATCGGTGTATACTGTCTAATATTTCTGTTTTTTTATACTGCTCATTGTCTTGTTTTTATTCGACGTCGTGTTTGTCTTGTTAAAACTCTAGTCAAACACTATCGAACTATAATACTGTGGGGGTGGCTATTTTATTTTGAACTGTGGAAGTTATGAACAGACGTTCATGGAGGCGCTAGCCCATGAATCGTACTTCCTTTAGATTATGTTGATTTGTTTTGATGTGGGTTTAGAATCGCCTGTTGAAGATCTGTTCAAGCTCTTGAACGAGACGTTAATGGCGTCGTCGCGATTTGGTGGATGGGGGAAGTGTATGGTTTGAACTGTGGTTGGGGGAAAGGTGATTTGGGTCGTGTGTGGTGCTGTTGGGAGCTTGGAGAAGGCTGTTAAGGGAGGCGCGAGCCCCCAAACCTCCTCCTCTGTAGATTTGCATTACTGTGATACTGAGGGGTTTGATTTGTTGGTTTTTATTTTCGTGTTTGATCTGCTATGTTGTTTTATGGGTTGTTGATGTATGTTTGAATGTTGGAATTTGGATGGGGGCTGTTGATAGGTTGGGGAAGCCATTAATGGAGGTCGAAAACTTTGAGATCTAGGTTTGATGAAGATGAGGGATTAAGGAGGTGAGGTTTTTGGCTTTGTTAAAGTTGTAGGGGTTGTTATGGGGATCAAAATCGGTTGGTTGAAATGGGTGGGCGATCGGAATTGGTGGTGGCCGGTTTTGGTGGTGGCTGTTGGAGAAGATGACCGGTTGGGCTTGGGCCTAGGTCGGTTTCTCTTGGGTTTAGGTTTGTTAGTTGGGCCAAAATGTGTTAGTTGGGTTGGGCCAAAGTTCTATTATTTGGTCTTGGGCCTTGGTTGGTTTTTGGGCCCGATTTTAGTTTGTTTTGATTGGGCCGGTTTCAGTTCAATTTTCGGGCCGAACTCAGTTGTGTTTTGGGCCAGTTCAATCTAAAGTCTTTGGGCTAGTTTCAAGTTTATTTTGGGGCGGTCCATAGGACTATATAGAGATCCAAATGGGTCTTTC
The DNA here is from genome assembly GCF_015680905.1 of Coptis chinensis. Lineage (NCBI taxonomy): Eukaryota > Viridiplantae > Streptophyta > Magnoliopsida > Ranunculales > Ranunculaceae > Coptis > Coptis chinensis. The sequence continues at coordinate 74,898,086 of NC_141463.1, read as the reverse complement.
AACATGTTTAGACTTTCGGGTTGTAAGGTTTGGGCTTGGCCAGTTGGGTCCGAACCATTACCTTGGTTATGAGCCCATGAGCCATGCACATTGCCCTTAGCCATGAACCATGGCTATGACCCTGAACCTATCGAACATGGAAACGACAGTTTGACTTTGACAATAACAGTTTGACTTCGACCATGATGTGTTGACTTTGACCATGACGTGTTGACTTTGACCTTGACTTTAACCGTTGACCATTGACCATTGACTTTGACCGCTGACTGTAGAATGTTAACTTTTTCCAGTTTTTCTCATATTTAAAAATATGGACAAATATAGTAATAAAATATTGTCGAAAATTATATAACGTTGTTTGTCATTATCTAATTAAGATTTGACGTGAGTAGTGTGTAAAGCATATATATATTGGCCTTTGATTGTGGACTGTTGACTGTTTAATTGTGTTACGTTTTTATATATTAAATTGTATGGACAAATCAAATGCTAAAATGCTGGGAAAGATTGTATAACTTTGGTTGTCATTATCTAATTAAGATTTGACGTTGATATTGTGACATTATATAATATGTTGGGATATATATATTAAATGCAATAGTTTTGGAAAAATAAATGTATAAACGCTCCATTATTTTATATGTGAGATGCTACTATAAGGTAGTATAGTATGTGTGGATATTTTCCCACGGGATTATGGCTTAGTGCAATAATATATTGGCACGTGAAAGAATGAAAGTGGTTATGAGATATAATTAAGATATTTCTAAATATTGTGGCTTAGTGCAATAAGGTATTTGACCTGCACGTGATATAGTGGAATGTTTATGAGTCATAAATGTATGACACCTGAATAAATTACGTAACGAAAATCCTAGAACCTGACTACCACAACTCATGTGATTTGCCCTGTGTGGGCGTATGTGATGTGATTGGCCCTTCTGGCGTTTCAGTGAATCTGAATGGCCTTCGAGCGTAAGTAATGTGATTGGCCCCTTCTTCGGCGTAGCGAATAGTAGTGGCTTGATTATTCCGCTCGAGAAAATAGAACGAGAGGAGACGCGATATTTTATGCGAAATAGTGGCGCATTTTTACATAATGGCTTTCGTGTGAGGGTTACCTGGTGTCGCGACATCTCGCATTTCGGGGTAGTTACGCACGGAGTGGTACATTATGTAAGGGAGGCATGTGGATGTACATGTTCGGCGGGTAGCGATTGTGGTAGCCGGGAAACTAGGTAAGACATAGATCACGACGTGAATTTTAGGACACACAAAGAAAGCCTTGATTAATATAATTATAGTAATATGTTGGTTAATGATATATCTTTAGATAGATGATTGTATATGCTTATTGGTTATAGTTTAGTTAGAACCTAAAACCTCGAGGAAACTAAATGCCTTTTATTATCGCGTATGGTTTGTTGTGTGGTTAGTGGGAAGTTAAGGCGCCTCAATGGAGGAACTACCTGCCTTAATTCTTGTACTTAAGGATGTCGTATTAGTTGTTAGAAATTAAGGCGCCTCGGTAGAGGAACTAACTGCCGTATGGATTGTGTATATATATGTATAATTATACGTTGTGTTTCAGAGCTACTCACACCAGCATTTTTATAATGCTGACCCGATTTGCATGTTGGCTTATCAAGTGTGTTCATTAAATGAACATAGTTGATAAGTCTTGACAGGTTTAGTGTTGAAGAAGATTGGTTGCTGCTTGTGGTTTGCGTTAGCGTCGCATTTCAAGATAGGCTTTGTTTTCCTTTAATTTGAGGTGATATAGATTTTCAGTTGAGATAAGGTTATTTGCATTTTCATTTGTTAATTTTTGTAATGAAGATGACTTTTGTTTAAGTTAAAGTTTTGATTGGTTTTATTTATCCGCATATTTAAACTGTTTATGGGTTTTTGGGAGTTGAGAGTGCATCACACCTCGGAGATCGAAGAGTCGGGAACAAATAATGTTTTTTCCGAATTCTGTCGAAATTCGGGGTGTGACAACAGCTCTACTTATGCCCAAGTAACGTACCTTCCCAAGGCACGTCATAATCACATCGAGACGCCAAATGTCAGGCCACCTGGCAGCCATCATTTCATATCTCCCGACCACCCATATTCCTACACGTGCCACGCACGTGCTGTAGCCCATGTTGCTCCAAAGCATAGAACGCTTCATGCGTCCTAAAGATATGTGCAACCTACAATGCTAAAAACGAATAACAAGCAAGACGTGTCAACAAGCTCACAGGTCGTTTGGCCTGTCTCACTCTTACAACAGGTCGCAACAACAGTCAGGCATTTACAAAGCACAATCAGACACATCATACGCAAAGCATCAAGTAATTGAACAAAATAAAGCGACATGCATTCCATACAAGCAAAAAGAGCTTAACCGACGACCACGCTTAAGCCGCTTCCATTGTGCTAACCGAAATAGCCGAAGTCTACCTAGGAAATCTAGCTCAGTTAGCCACTAGTCATCACTACTTAAACTCCCCAGCACATCCAAGGAGGCCAAGTCATGTATCATTTTCACAAACAAAAGATTGCATGAAACCGCCTGAAGTTACCCTGTGAAACCAGCTCTATTATTTTAAGCCAAAGGCCACATACAAACACAAACTTAAACCACCATCTTTAAACAACGTTATCAAAGCTGTCCGAGATGAGTGCATCCAGCACTGTGGAGGAGCTAGGGTCGCCGATAGTCGCCACAGCCGCATCAGTAACGGTCACATCCAGGTCGCCCGAAGCCTGAGGCTGATCAGCCAATATACCAGTAGTAGAAGGAGGCACGACCTCAGGAGCATTACCAGCATCTTCGAGTGGTTCGTTCCTACGATCACCCAAAGCCCCACGTTTATGTTCCTCCCCGTGCAATCCTCGTATTTCTTCTCCAAATCCTCTACCTCCTCAAAGACGAATGACAAAATAGGCTTCCTTCGCCTACTTACACGCGGCAGCTTTGCATCATTCAAAGAAAGCCATTCATCATGGCTAACTTTTTCTTCAAGTCGTCCACCTCATGCCTCAGGCCGACCGAACTCGTTGGCAAATAACGCCTTATCCAAAGTCAATGAAGTGAGCTACGCCTTCTTGAGCATCCAGTTCTTTCTTCTCGACTGCTCCACTTCTCGAAGAGTCGAGCTCGTCCCTCGAGACTTCGACCTCGGGCTTTTTCTATCTCGATGAACCGAAAGCGGCCATTTTCAATTTCTAGCACCCCAAAGAATAAGCGGGTAATAAACATAGTGCACCGCGTCAGTATCAAGTAATAACACGAGGCGCAACAAGGCAGACAACTCATAATACAGGAGGTACTTACCATGCACCATGCCTTATCCATTCCCCTTAAGTTCGACTCCAGCTCCTTGGAATCCAAGTCCTTCCTATCCCCCTCCAGCAAACAAGCAACTATAGGTGTGAATTTGTAGCTACAATCCGACCTTTTCACAACCCGTTTTTTGCCAGACACCTCATCTACATACATTAAGTTCTGCTCCAGCTCATCTTTCCCACCACTAGAGTGACCTTTGCCAGTCTCTTTAACAGCAGTCTTCCCCTTTATCTTCCCGAAAATATCTCCAGCGACCTTGGTCAGAGCGACCTCCATGGTCTCTTCACCCAGCACACTGAAATCAAGCAGTGGCCTAGACCTCGAGCTGCGAGCCGCCCTCCCCCCGGTTTGCCTTTCACCACCAATTCCAGAACTACCCCTAAGTACGGCTTCAACTACCCTTGCGACTTTCGCAGGTTGGGCCTCAGGATCGTCGCCCTTCCTCTTCGGCAAGCGACTTCTCTCAGGAATTTCAAAGATGATTTCATCCAGGTCGAAGGGTACGTCCTCTTGACCCCTCTCAACTCCAGCCCCCAAGGTCCCAGCACCTCCAGGGAGGTCGCTTCGGGCCAGCACGGCTTTGATTCGTATCTTCCCTCGTCACCAAGTCACTCTTACGTTTCTCCATCACAGGTCCACTAGATGCTTCACCGATCACCTCACCCCGAGCCCTCTTCTTCTGAACCCTCCTCTTCTCCCTAATCGCAGGCCCTCTGATAAATGTAAAAAGATATAAAGTTTACCTACGAAATGAACGATAAAACTAAAAACGTAAGTAAATTAAAACTTATTTTTACTACCTAAATTTATCAAAGATTGTTCTACTCTCGATCTATTGAACAGATACAGTGGAGTAGAAAATTCGTTCCACTCCTAGTTCTTTAGCATGGAATGTTTTCTAGTCTAATTACTCTACTCTAAGTCTAATGAGAGATTTACGAAATGATAACTAGACTACGATGCAACTACCCACAAGATGCAACTAGTCGACTATTTAAACAACTATGGGAATACTACGTCGATTCTATGATAAGGAGTTAGAGGGGGATTGATTCCACCTTAGCTCAACTTAATCCACTAACGACGAATCGTCGTAATCCGAATTGAATCGCCCAGAGAACAATGCAGTTATTCCTAATCCCTAATTACACATGGCATTTCTACCAATTCATAACTAGCATTTGAACGATTACACCCATTCTCATGGTGAACTAATCATTTCTAGAGTGGAAAGAAAATTATGACTATTCAACATTAACACGAATCAAGCCTTCATCAAGGCTTCGCAAGCCCCTCTAATGGAGGTTTAGCTGAGAATCATCACGCTATCATTCCCAATCAAATTCGAACAAGACATGATCTAAAGATTTGAACTTTACTTGTTTAAACTCAATTCGAAACTACTCATGCAATAATTGAATTAAACTAATAATGACAAATAAGTAAATCTAAGGATTTAAGCTAATAAATATATGAAAATAAAACTAGATTATGGAGAACTAATTAACTTTATTTATCTAATGAATAGCAATAACAATAATTTAATACTGAATTTAAGGCAAGAATAAAAACTAATTAATTAATCTAAAACTAGATCTAGAACTAAGGTTTAATGGCTACTTTTCTTATCCTAACCTAATTTATTTTCTAACCTAACTATCTACCATTAACAAAGAGTCAAGCTTTTGTTTTTATACTTTCAGATCCAAAAATCGTGCATGGGTTTGGATCCATGTTTTGGGCCGGAAAATCGGGCCCAAAACCCAATTTCTTTAGTCCAAAATAGGCTCTTCAGCTGCAATTGGCTTCGACAAATGTTTTGTCTACTTTTGCTCCTCTGATTGGATCAAAGCTTAGACCATTGAAAAGCTCTTTCCGAGCCGGTCGTTTTGACATAAGGTAGGCCCAATTCCGAGGTCTGAGTCCAAAGATATGGCCTTCGGAAGTTCTGCTGACTTTATGCACTATTTCTGTCCGCGTGGACTTTGACTTTTCATCTTTTGACCGGGCTTTATAGAGGCTTTGTCTTCTTGAAAATTGGCCTTTAATCACAGAACTCCTTAGCAACCGACCTTTTCTCCTTTATCTCGCTAAAGTGGCACATTTCTGCACATAATGGACTTTGAAGCCTGAAATGCATAAAAACACGTAATCAGTATTAACTCTTACTTATTATTCACATAATTGGTCTAAAAGTACGATTGTTAAGGGGTTAAAACTACAGTTTTGGGCTCTTATCACCCTCCACGTTCCACAAAGAAATATGTAACTTTAGGCAATTTCGCCCATTTCTGAGCTCGAGTTAGCCTCGCAAACTTCTCAATCACCTGCCTATTAGTTTCCTTCTCTATAGTGAGCTATGCACAGATAACAAAGTAGTAATGTCAATACAAAATCAACAGATACAATAGCGAAACACTCAAATAGTGTACTGGTACCCACCAGTAAGGTCACATATCCTATTTTCCACATTGTACCCTCTGGCACAGAAGTTCCTAACAAACAGTAATGGCCTTTTGTCCCAAGACTCGTTACTCACACCATCCATAACGCTCAACTTTTTAGCTCGTGTTTGCAAACTAAAGTTAAGCGCCCAAGATCGCTTTACTGAGAAGTGCTCAATAATATCAGCGACCCCTATACGGTACTCACCGTTGGCGTTCAACAGGTCAAACACCTTCAACAACCGCCAGGTGTTACCACAAACTGATAGGGCACTTTACCACAAAAGTTCAAGAACACACAAACCATTTTAGAGAACGATATCGTCATATGCGCCTTCAGCGGCCCTTCACAAATTCCGTAGTTCGGTGGATTGTACCTATTGCTAAAGACCCGTGCGTCCTGTTCGGGCTCGTAGATCTCCAGATCACTTACGGTTATCCCGTAAGTCTTTCTCAGGTAGGGGAATGCCCTCAAAACGTGTTTGTCTATAGCCCTAGGCGGCAACCCACTAGACGACGACCTCTCATCACGACCTGAAGTGCTAGTTACAGCAACCGCAGATGCAGGTCGGGCATTATCTTCTCCACCTTTCGCCTCATCAACATCATCATTTTCATCATCACCCTCACTCACCCCACAAACTGACTCTTCCTTCTCTTCCTCCGCGTCATCCCAACCAAGAGAAACTTTGTGAATCTCATTAGATTGTGTATCGTCTGAGTCAGACATCTTTCTCTTGTCACTCACAACTCTAACAACAGGCAACAAAGTGAATGACCTAACAACTTAATGACAAAAAGCAAGAACGAAGCAAAGAGTAGAAGATCAACAATGGCAGAAAACTAACCTGGAGACTCTTGGTGTAGTGAGTTTTGTTGCAGAGAGAAGCAAAAACTAAAAAGATGGTGATTCAGATAGAAATCGTTATTTTGTATAACCGCCCCTCCAGTTTCCAAAGCGTTATGATTGCACCCTAGCCTTAGCCGCACACGTCTTCCAACAAGTTGTCTTGTCTTTTCAAATCCCAAAACAATGGGCAAAGACGTTTTCTCGCGAATCGCCGATTTGCTCACGTATCGCATTACGTGCACTACACTATTACCGCATACCGCCACCGGATAGTACGAATCAATCTATAAAGTTCCTTGGGTATTCCCATTTGCATCAGTTCGTCTCTTCATGCATGCTTAACACGCGCTACTGTGTTCTCTCAGCAGATCGCTTCAATGAACTGCACGACCTACTGAGAGGGGGCTGTGTGAGTGAGTGATATTCTCCTTCAAGAATATCAAGCACGTGCTCAGCATGGTGGAAATACCACACCGACCTCTGACTTACTTCTCTGACCTACGTCACCAGGTTGTGTCCACGAGCTACGAGGTCCCTCTAGAACAGTTTGTATCACTATGAAGAGCATTCCATATCATGACTCAGCCTACCTTCTAGAACCAATCATGACTAAGGATACACGTATACAAATCACTACCGCCAGCTACTGACCACTGCCGCAAGCTACTAACCCCTACTACTAATCTCTATCATTACTACAGACCTACTAGCACAGTTCTCACACGACTCCACAATCTCCACCCTACATTTGTGTTGATCTTTACACGTGTTGGGTGAAGATTCACTTTCATCACCTATAAATACTTCCCATATGAACTACACCGGACCTGATTCTTCTCTCCCCCCAGAATCGAGAGTAAAATACGTAGGCAGTTCACTCATCAACGAACTCGGTCTTTCCCACCTTCAATCCCATTCTCCTTCTTACCTTGTATGTAAAGGTGAACTAAAATGCTCCTTTACATGTACATTGTTGCTTTTGAACCAGCACCTTCAAATTTCTTGTGTCTTGGAATGATGCGCACAAATGGTTTTTCAGGACCATCGATCAAAGTCAATAACACATGCTTTTGTTCAAGAACCGCAGTATGCCTAGCACAAACTAGATCAATTAGCTTCTTATTTATGGTCCACAGCTTGTCCCACTCCATCAGATTGAGATTCTTTAAAGCTCCTTAGAAAAGATAGAAAAATAAATAAATAAATGGAGGAAGTTAAATTCAATTCAGGAAGATAAATGATGTAAGAATATCCAAGCTAAAGAAACCAAAAGTTCTGAGGGAACAGTTTTGGAAGGTAAAGAAATTTACATACAGGCATACAACATAGTCAGACAAGACATCATAATCTTATCCAATTGGCTTATGAGAGAGAGAGAGAGAGGAGGGGGAATTGAATTAGACAAGATTTTAGTTGAAAAGCGTCTCACCTGTTCCAGAATGAACTGTACTAAAGCCTCGATCTTTAGACCTCTACGTATTATACCTTGCACAGTTGGAAAACAAGGATCATCCCATCCATCAACTTTTCTATTCTGTACAAACCAAAGAAGCTTCCGTTTGCTAAGAAGCGTGGCACCATATTCAACCGGCTAAACTCATAAAGTTGGACTTTTCGCAATCCCATATCCTCGAGAATTCCTATCATGATACTCACTCGACCAAAAGGCATGAGTTATACCTTCAATAGCATCAACGAATGGACATGCAAAGTTGTAAGCCGGATAGACTTTATACATTGACCCGATACGATGGTGAGGATTCGAGTTGTAATGGTAATACACTGGATCTCTAAGTGTCTTATTTTGGTCCTGCATGTCCAGCTTACCACGAACACAACAATGAATACCTCTTTCAGAGCCTGCAATCATTTCTTTCCATAATTTCATATTGTCCTCCGAGCTATTATTCCTACATTTTGACTCAATGCCATCCATTCTTTCTTTCTGCATTTGCTCTTTTTGTGTATCATCAACATAAGCTTTCCCTTGTTGGATCAAATTTTCAGTCATTTCCATCAATTTCTAGAAATAATCTGGAAGTATCGAATCGTGATCCTCCCGATACCTAATGTCTTAATATCCTTTTGCAGATTGTCCACAAACTTCTTACTTTCTTTTGTGGGATTAGTATCGTCAAAGCGAAGAATCAGTCGGCCTTTGTATCTTTGAGCAAAATACTTGTTCAGGAGAGCAGCTTTGGTGTGACCAATGTGAAGATATCCACTGGACCTTCGCATTAGGGAGATCCACTTCAAAGGTTTTTCCCTCTCTTCCCAACATAAGTTTTGTTAGAGTTATCCCTCACATGAGGAGAAAAGGAGTTCAGCTTGCGTGGAGAAGCCTGACGTGCACGCGCTCGAATTAGTCTTGCTCAAGGTGCGCACGCGCCTATGCCTTTAACAACCTCCAGTGTTTTTAGCACGCACGCTCGACTTTGGCCTTGCCCAAGGTGCGCCCGCGCCCATGTCTAAATTCAGAAGAATTCTATTTTTGTGGAACCGCGAGTTTGCAATATGGGATGGGGTTTTTGGCAAAACCTAACACTGAGAGAGACATGAAAATACACAAGAAAAAATAGAGAAATTCAATCTTGAAAGCAATCAAGATTGAGAGATAATATTTACAGAGAAACAACCCTGTAAAGATAGAGGAGTGATCTAGTAAGGTGAGAGACTAAAATGAGTGATTGTAATTTTCTTTCCCACTTTATAAAAAGATTAGCACGCTCTTGTGGAAGAAGGCACCATTGGCCGAACCACAGTATATATTTGTGTTGTGATATATTTTTAATGTTTTACATTATTATATATTGTTAATAGTTATTTAGCGAGTTGGGCATGCTAATTTGGTTGTAGAGAATATTTAGATTGTTTATTAGAGTTGTTATTGTTCAAATACAAGTTATATGTGTAGTGGGGAATCGATTGGTATCGGTATTAAACCCCAACAAGTGGTATCAAAGCCAGGTTAGATTAGCCTAGGGTGTTATCCAAATCTTGGTCGGAAGGTATTTGACAAAACTCCTGAGAGAAGATTTGAGTTTAAATAACTTGTAAATATGGACAATTCCGTGAACACTCGCGTGACGAGTTTGAATAGGAAGAACTACACCATTTGGAAAGCCAAGATGGAAGACTTGCTTTATTGCAAGGACTTGGCACAACCCATTGAGAATGGAGGAGAAAGACCAGAATCGGTTGCTGCGGCTGAGTGGAGCAAGCTTGATAGAAAAGCAATTGGGTACATTCGACAGTGGATTGACGACAGTGTCTTTCACTATGTATCCCAAGAGACTACAGCTTTTGGTTTGTGGAAGAAACTTGAAGACCTCTATGAGAGGAAGTCAGGCGGAAACAAAGTGCTGCTCGTTAAGAAGTTTGCCAACACGAAGTACCAAAAAGGTTCTTCAATGTCTGAGCATCTTAACGAAGTACAGAATACCATCAATCAGATGCATTTGATGAAGATTAATTTGGGAGACGAATTTGAGGCTTTCTTTCCATTAGGCTCTCTACCCGAAAGTTGAGAGACATTAGCAATCTCTCTACACTGAGCATCCAAGGATGGAATCGTTTCCATGGAGATGGCTACTGCGTCTTTGTTGAATGAGGAGACTAGAAGGAGTTCAAAAAGCAGCTCCTCTCACTCAGAGATCCTTGTCACAGAGAAACGGGGGAGAGGTAGAAGTAGAAAACCATCTCGTTCTAGAGGTGATGACAGAAGTAAATTTATGGGTGAAGCTAGAACTCTTAAGGCAGAGCGGCAATGTTACTATTGTGCCACTAAGGGTCACTTCAGGTATAAGTGCAGAACACTAAAGAGGGATGAGAAGAATAACTATGTACATTAAGACATGGTGCAGAGGAACGGAAACACAGGCAGAAATACTACCGCACTAGTCGACGATCTAAAGGGAATTGTGTCAGATTGTGGTGTGTGCTGTCTTAATACCTCAGGCTAGGATACAGAGTGGGTGATAGATATAGGAGCATCCTATCACGTCACACTGCACAGGAGATTCTTCACTACCTACAGCTGTGGTGAATATGGTGAAGTGAAGATGGGTAACAGTGGAGTCTCGAAGATTATAGGCATTGCTGATGTTCATGTAGAAACCAATGTCGACTACACCTTGACACTCAAGGATGTAAGACATGTCCCTGACATTCGGCTAAGCCTAATTTAAATTGGGAAGTTAGATGACGATGGCTTTGTAAACTCGTTTGGTAACGGGTATGGAAACCGGCGAGGTTCCATTATAGCGGCCGGATGGAAGAAAACTTGCTCTCTTTACAAAAACGTAAGCTAGTTTATGTAAAAACGAAGAATCTTGCGCGTAAGAAGAAGTTTCTTCCAAACCGTGGCACAAGATAATCGCGGTCATATAAAGCGCAAAAAAGGGATGGAAGTTCTTGCTAAGCAAAAGGCATTGCCAGACATCAAAGGTACACATTTAAATACATGTATTCATTGTTTGGTAGGAAAGCAACACAGGGTGTCTTTCCAAAGATTCCCATCTCACAGAAAGGACAATGTCCTTGAACTAGTGCACACAGACTTATGTGGTCCTATAAAAGTGAAGTCTCACGGGAAAGCTGTGTACTTCGTGACCTTCATTGATGATGCATCAAAAAATGTATGGGCATATAGTCTAAAGACCAAGGATGAAGTACTTGGCGTGTTTGAGAAATTTCATAGCATGGTGGAAAGAGAAACAGGGAAGTTGTTGAAATGTATTCCCTCAGATAATAGGGGTGAGTACATTAGGCCGTTTGAAGAGTATTGCCAAAGTCATAGGATTAGGCCATGAGCGCACCGCTCCCAAGACACCGCAAAATGGAATGGAATAAGCGGCGAGAGAATGAACCGTACCATTGTAGAGAGGATGAGATGCATCTTTGTCTCACTCCCAAGCTACCTAGAACCCTCTTGGATAGAAGCAATCGCATCTGGTAGTGCATGTGATCAACCTATCGCCATCAAAGCCTCTAAATAGTGATTATCTAGAGAGAGTATAGTCAGGCAGGGATGTTGATTATGGATACTTGAGGGTATTTGGGTGCATGGCATTTGTGCATATTCCGAAGGATGAGAGATCCAAGTTTGATGACAAAGCCAAGCAGTGCATTTTTCTGGGTTATGTAGATGAAAAGTTTGGTTACAAACTCTATGATCCGATTAACAAGAAGGTAATCCAAAATCGAGATGTTGTGTTCTTGGAAGACCAAACCATAGCAGACTTTGAGGAGGGTGAGAAGCTACAGGCTTTCACCAATGATCTTGTTGATTCAGAAGTTCCTACTGTGGAACATGCATAAGGCATTGAGAATGCAGATAACCATGAGTTTGAAGCTCATGATGAGAATCCTATTGCTCATGATGGGATAGAACCTATTGGTATAGAAGATGCAGATGAAGTGCATGAACCACCACCTGAACAGGCAGAAGTGCATCCTCCTGAGGCACTAGCAGATGGGGCAAGGAGGTCTGACAGAGAGAGACAAGCTTCAACTAGGTATCCACCACAAACGTATGTTTTACTATTTGATGGTGGAGAACCTATATACTATCAAGAGGCACTTGAAGGTACAGACAAAGAGAAGTGGTTGAAGGTCATGCATGACGAGATGGATTTTTTACATAAGAATCACACTTATGAGTTAGTTGAGAAACCGACAAGAAGAAAAGTTCTCAAGAATAAGTGGATTTACAAAGTCAAGCCTGTACAAAGTAGATAAAAAGTAAAGAAACCAAATGATGACCACAACATAGCTAATGAAATAAGTACATCGTGACTTGAAAGATATTCTACAGACATCTTAATGATATCATAATTCCCAAGGCGTCAGCCCAACGACAAATAGCATCAAAGGTCAAAAAATACTAGAATAACTGCATAGCAGTGGGGAGTGAGCGGAGCCCCTATGACAAAATTAATAGTTGGCCGGAAAAGAGAGATACCTCGGCAGCAAGGTATTCGAGGAGGAAAACAAACAATCAGAAAGAATCAATACCTGGTTCACTTAAAATCAGCTCAACAAGCATTTTCATTAACACTAACTAAAATAAAACAAAAATTCCGACATTCTCAACTTCCAACTTCTTCAAGTTCGTGGTTCCATAAAAACAATTAGCATATTCTTAAATTGGGGGTTAACAAAGTTATTCTCAAAGAAGTACAATGTAACTAAGAAAAAAACTGTGAAATGGGAAAATGGAAAAACTCACCTCACTACGGCAATCTGAATCAATAAAATGTGTTTTGAAAATCGGTTTTTTGAATGGTATATGAAAAATAGAAATATATTGAATTGAGTAGAACGATGAGTGAGAGATAACAGTGGGTTTTAGCAAAGAGATGAGAGAGAAGGATGAAGTATGACAGAGACGAGCAAGGAGAAGGTTTTCACTTCTCTGTTTGCAAAAACCTGAAACTTGAAAACGACTCAAAATTGGTCAAAGAAGTCTGAGGCTAAGGCTATAGAGGGCTGTCTATTAGAGTGGGGTATAAGAAATTTAATGACCACCACACTTGATAATGCAAAAAATAATGATTCATGTGTTGTTGAGGACTTGAAAAAAAGATTGAACAAGAGAAATGGGTTGCTCATAGCTAGTAATACTCTGTTTTATACCTGTTTTATACACGTTTTATACGTTTTCCTGTATAATATGAATAATAAGGCGAACATTTCAAACCTAAGAATTAATATTTGAATTCTATGATCCAAGCTTATAATTGCCGAATAATAAAGTCCATATTTTTAAATGAAAAAAACACACTACAATTTAGGCAAAATATTACCTTATAAACTTATAATGCAACAAAATATGACCGAATTGTTTGGTATTATACACGTATAAAACACGAATTATATGTTTGGCATTTTTTTCGTTTTTTTGGGTCGAATTTTTAAGCGAATTAGAATCCAAATTTTCATATTTTTGATGAATAATTTTTGTACCAAATTTATGCTGTCCACAAATTTACTAGCTATGGGTTGCTATTTGGTGGTGAGTTCTTTCATGCCTTGTTAGCAATTCGCCAAATTATTCACGAATAATTCCCGAATCAAATTTTTGAAGGGCAAAATGTATAATACTTCCGAATGTTTGAAAGATTCACAATAATTCACGATTTTTAGTCTTGAAACGAATAATTCATATTTTGCCGAATTTTTTGCTCCAAAAAAATAAATAAAAATGAATGAAAATTTGGTTGCGTTTTTGTTATTTTTTATGTACTTTATGTCCTCACTCTTACTTTAAGTCCCTCACTCTTACATTTTTTATGATAAATTAATCCAAAAGCTTTGTTTTTATACTTTTTGGGCAATATTTAAATTGTTATGTTATGGTGTGTGTGTATTTTGAAATTTGAACGTTAATTTCAATCCAAAAACAAATAAATAAAAGTACCTATGTGGACCATTCAATTGGTTTCAATGTTTTTGTTGCTAAATTGTTTAGATATGTTTGTTATGTTGTAAAGAATGACAACTATTATTAATATTTACTAACATAATATCACGAATTTTTTACTTCTGAATTTTTGCAACCAAATGTTTAAAACGCGTATTAATTAAACACCACATAATTGCTGTATTGCAAATTTTTGACCGAATATTTGACCGTACCGTTTTTTTGAATCACCGAATAATTCTCGAATTTTTGCCGTATCCCGAATTGCTAACAAGGCTTTCATGTAAGATGTTTTGCGCATATTATTAATCTTGTTGTTGGTGATGGAATTGCGGAGGTTCAAGATACAATCATACGCCTTCGTCGAAGTGTCAAGTATGTGAGGAGTAGTCCTTCACGCTTGCAAGTGTTTAAACAGTGTTGTGTGGAGGAGATGATTACTTCTAAGAAGTCATTGTGTTTAGATGTCAAAACAAGATGGAATTCAACCTATTTAATGATAAATGTTGCAGTGGATTTTGATAAGGTCTTCGATAAGTTTGATTAGTGTGATCCAAATTATAGGTTTGATTGTAATGTAAATAAGCAGGGTGTAATGGGGGATATTGATTGGATGAAACTAAAAGCTTTGCACGCTTTCTTAGAAAAAATTTATGATCTAACAAAACGTATTTTCGGTTCCAAATATATTACTTCTAACACGTATTTTGATGAGTTAATACAAGTTAAATATCTGATCATGGATCATTTAGCTAGTAATGATGTGTTTTTTTTGTGATATGGCTAGGAAAATGAATTTAAAGTTTGATAAGTATTGCAAGTTTGAAACTCTAAATCAGATTTTGATTGTTGCAATAGTTTTGGATCCACGGTATAAAATACAATATGTGGAGTTTTGGTATGACACTTACTTAGTAAGAATTGGTCATGATGATGATGAGGCAAGGAAGAAATTGGTGGAGACATTCCGTGATGAGTTAAAAGCTTTGATGACTCGTCTTTATAATCATTAGGGTTAACTAGTATTCTCCCCTAGATGAGCCAATTAGGATTTCCTCCTAACTAGATGGCAAAATTAGGGTCTCCCCCCTAAGTACACAAAAAAAAAAAGTCGACTTGGGTTGACAGTGTTTTTTTTGTGTGTATTTGGGGGGGAGACCCTAATTTCCCATCTATTAGGGGGGAATCCTAATTGGCTCATCTGGAGGGGGGGAGGGGGGGTAATATTCTTTAACCCTAACCATTATAAACTAGAATATGTTTCCAATGAAGAAATTGAATTATCTAGCATTTTAAATGATGAGGGGAGTAATCTGATTGGGAAGGTGAATAAGCATCTCTTATCTAAAGACGTGTTTAAGGGCAAGTTGAAGAAGAAGGATGCTAGTGAAGCTTTAAATGATTTGGATAAGTTCTTGGGTGATAGTGTTGTAGAAGGGGATGAAAATGTTTTTAATGTATTAGCTTGGTGGAAAAAGATGGTTCCAACTTATCATGCACTTGCTATGTTGGCACATGATGTTTTAACCATTCCTATAACATCGGTTGCTTCCGAATGTGCTTTTAGCACTGCCGACTGAATTCTAGATCCATTTCGAAGCTCTTTGACTCCAAAAGTTGTGGAAAGTTTGGTGTGTGCTCAAGATTGGCTAAAAACCTCATTGTCATCAATTGAGGTTGAAGAAAATCTTGCTGCACTTGAACAAATTGAGGAAGGTATATTGTGCTCAGCCTGATTTTGGTTTTTGTTCTTGTTCTATTATTGTTTGCTAAAACTTATTATGTGTTTTGCTTTGTCATTATAGCTGTTTTACATGAATTGGGATCTTTGTCAATTGGATCAACTACTTGATTATATTTTGGAAGGGTAGTCATCCTAATTGTAAGTTTTATAACTCGTTTCGTTAATCTCTATATTTACTTTGTATAGTTTTTTATTTTAAGTTCAACATCCAGATTTTTTTGGTTTGTAGATTCTTATACAAATTTTGTGTGTTCAGGTGCTACACTAATAGGAGTAATATCTATGGAGGTCGTTGGTGCTGCTGGATGCTTTTGATAAATAGGAAGAGTAAATGAATTGGAATATCAATTATACATTGGCTAACGAAACATTGTAATTTTGTGATGGTTTCTTGGACGTTGCATTGGCTTAATAGGTTTTAAATTTGTGTACAATATCATACTGCCATAGTAGATATTGAACTGATCCAAAATTGTTCTGGTGGATTTTGATATTGCTTTTGGTATTTTGAAGTTATGTAAAGGATAGCATTCCGGAATGGGTTCTTTCTCTAAATGGTTAACTTCAACTTTAGGTGTAGCTCAAGAATTGGGGGTCTCTTATTATAAATTGAAAAAATTATTGATTTGGGTACCGTACTATAGTGGATTTTACAAAATGGGTGTTGTATTATTTTATTTTTTGCAAAATAGGGTACCGTATTTTTCAAATCTTGCAAAAATGGGTACCGTCTATATATACTGTAATGTATGTATACGTATTTGATGATTTGGCGTACATAATGCATACACATGGGCAACTCAGTCTCCACGTAAGCAGGCATGCACGAAGCACGTGAGTCTCATTTAAAATTTCAAATCGCGAAATCAAGAAAATTTCGAAATCAAACACCCACACTCTCTCTCTCTCACGCGCCATTGGATATGGCGGCAGCAAAACACTTTTAGTTTGGCGCCATTTTTTCTTTTCTTCTCATTTCGTTAAATTGGGAAAGTGTATTCAATTGATGCTTTTAGCATCGTAAAAAACAAAAAAAGAGAGGCTCCAATGTTAAGATAAATTACACTGTCTTGTCCTTCTTGTTTCTCCATCTTTGACTCCTTCCAACTAGCTTGAGAACTTCATCAATAACTACAACAGGTGTCGAAACCAAGATAACTAAATACCATTCTTTTAGGGTCAGCGAAACAATGCCAAACACGTCAGCCAGGAATGGCACATAAAGTATGAGAAAGTGAAGGCCAAATGATACAGACATTGCCAACAGGAGGAAAGGGTTCTTCCATGGTGGCATTCTAACCAAGTTGTTATCTTCAGACAGAGCATTCAATGAGTTGAACATCTCAATTGCCACCAAAACAGATAAGTAGTCATAGGGGTCTGAGAAACTAATCATTCGACCCTACTGACCATGAATGGGGTCACTGAGAAATTAGACCAACTGGGGCACTCCCCCCAAGTGCGGAGCTGGGATAGAGTAACCAATGTGTGGCCATCTTCTGCAAGATTTATGCCCAGGAAGGACCCTTTGGTGTACCATAAGATGAAGATGCCAACTGTTGCGATGCCCACATATGAACCAATAACCTACATTCATGCAATATTAACGTCATTAAATGTGGCAACAAGTATAACTACTACAAGATACATCATACTTAGTAATTGGCAAAGTTACCTCAGTTCCTGTAATACCCATGGCAATTCCAATGTCAGCGAGTTTTAGTGCAGGTGGATCATTCACACCGTCTCCAGTCATAGCAACAATCTCACCCATTTCCTTAAGCATTCTTACTATATCTTGCTTATGCTTGGGTTCGGCACGAGAAAAAACCATTCCACCAGGTTTTGACAAAATTTCCTTTTGTAAAGTAGATGAAAGAGCCATGAACTCTTTGCCAATATAACTTCTAAATTTGAGGTCTTCACCTTCAGAGAATAATCTGATTTCCCGACAAATAGCTTCAGCAGTGGATTTATTATCTCCAGTGATCACCAAAACCTTGATTCCAGCATCCCTACAAGCATCAATTGCTTCATGAACTTCACCATGAGGTAGGTCCTATTTCACAAGGAATTACATAGTAAACATTAAGAAACACATACGAAGAAGACTTGTAACTATGATAAGTATCTAAGGACTCACCCTCAAACCAACAACCCCCACAAAAACTAGGTCACTTTCAATGACGGGGTAGTTGACTGGATTAAGCAGTTTCTTATTAGAAGGATGGCACTCTGAATAGTAATCTGAAAACTCTCTTAAGTCATCTTTATATGCCAAAGCCAAGCACCACAATCATTTTGAGCTCATTTCCAAATTTCTCAAGATTAATAATTGTCTACAAGGCTCATGAGAGAGAGTGTGGGTGTTTGATTTCGGAAATTTCTTGATTTCGCGATTTGAAATTTTAAATGAGACTCATGTGCTTCGTGCATGCCTACTTACGTGGAGACTGAGTTGCCCATGTGTATTTATGTACGACAAATCATCAAATACGTATACATACATTACAGTATATATAGACGGTACCCATTTTGTAAGATTTGAAAAATACGGTACCCTATTTTGCAAAAAAAATAATACAGTACCCATTTTGTAAAATCCACTATAGTACAGTACCCAAATCAATAATTTTTTCTTATAAATTCTATACAGGACCCTTTTTACTATATCTTCATCCTTGGTGCCCCTTTGTGTTTTTTCTATAGTTGGGCTTCTAGAATTTGTCTTCAAAAATGTGTTCTTGATTCCTTTTCTGGGGTAAGTTTGGATATTTTGTAACTATTTGCTGAGTGCCCACTTTGAGTATACATCATTTTGTTGTTTATGGATTGAGTGTTGCAAGTCCCTCTCAACAGAATGCAATGCTTGCTGTTGGTGGCTACAAGTTCTTTTTCTCATTTTTTCTTGGCTCACTTGTTTGAGGTAAGTTAAGGTGGTGAGTAAGTTTGGGAAATTTTGAAACAATGGCTTTAATTTGAAGCATATAAAGGAATACAATTTGTCATCGTAACCCCAAGCAGTTTGCGGCAGGGAAATGTTGATATTGATGGAATGAGATGAATCAGACTATATGTAAGGTGATTTGATGCAAAGTAGTTAGTCTTTCGCCCTGCCAGAATGCCGCAAAACGGATAAAAACTAGCCTTTGAAACCGCGGCTTTGCTTAATTATCTATGAAATATGGTCCAATTATGAAGGTTCAACTAGGGAGCAAACTTGGTATTATATTTAGTTCACCAAATAAAGTTGCAAAGGAAGTCCTTAAAGACCAGGATGCCAATTTTTCCGACCGTGATGTACCAGTGGTAGCGTTTGTTGGTACATATGGTGTTGTGGACATGGTTTTCTCTCCATACAATGAACATTGGCGTATGATATTCTAAAAATAATCGAAAGTAAAGAGATCTGTGAAAATTTACCAAATATTCTGAAATTTCTGAGTTATTCCAAAAATTTTGAAATTGGAAATATATTTTGAATCCGCATATTAAGTTCCCAAAAAAATTCAGAAAAATTCCAATGGAGGTTAATCTGATCCGATCCGAAGTCACCCCTAGGTCAAACCAATTTCACTCATACTTTGGGCCGCAAGGTCAGGCGGGTAAGGGCCTTGAAGTCTGTGGCCTTTGCCTTAAACCTAAACATATATATTCAGCCGTCATAGTCTCATTAGGAACTAGACATTGAGTTTGTGAGACGATTTACACTTCAGTAATTTTTCTTGTGCTGCGACTATATGTTTAATATTGGACATATATGTTTCTATGAAAAATGGAGAGTTTTTATTAACTAATGTTTATCTTCTGTTTATTTTTTATTTATTTTTTGTGAGCAAAAGGGAGTTAGCCCCTAAAAAGGGGCCGACTCCCTAAGATTACAAAATTACAGACTCGATGATAACTCAATTAAGGACCGTGCTGAAACAAGGTCTAGACAAAAGTATGGAGGGGCCCGTCTACCTCTAAAAGCTAAACTATGGGCGACAAAGTTCAGGGTCCTACTAACATAGTAAAGTTTACACTCAACTAATTTAGATAATAAGAAGTATATATCATGAGGTATAGACATTGCTCCCCAGGAAAGCATTGTTCATCTACGCTCCAAGACAGTAACAAGGGTTTGACAGTCTGACAATATTGCTACTTTATTGATTTGCAACCGTTGTGCTAATTGCAGTCCTTCAAGGATAGCTCGCTTCACCTCTTACGCATCTCCGGCTCCCACCCCCGTCATGTCCTGCACCAATGCATATACCAGCAGAGTTTCATAAAGCAAAACCAAAGCCTGCTTCGGTGTAATTGTCCACCCAAGATGCATCTATAGATATGTAATACCAATCTGAGACTATGTTGGGCCAATTGGTACTCCTGATAAGTGGTTGGTTGTTCTTGGTGATGTAAGTAATTGCCCTGAAGAGGATAGCGGTGATAGGAGTTTGCTTGTTGTTGAAGGTGAGGTCATTTCGATCGATCCATATGGAGTACATGGTTGTAGCTACAAAGCTAAGCATGTCAATGATATCGTGCTTATTATTATGTCGATTGATAAGACTACTCAAGACAGATCGCGACCTAAGATTATCACTCAGGTTCAAATTTTCAGTTCTTAGGCCAAGACCAGAATCATACCAAATACGCTTGAGCATAGTACAATGGAAGAGAGCATGGGAGATTGACTCCACCTGGTTATTACATCTCAGACAGGTAGATGATTGGACCATATTCCGGTAACTCAAATTTTCCTTTGTCGGCAAGGCATTTTTTACTGCTTTCCATAAGAAGAGCTTTACCCATTGAGCAGTGTCGAGGTGCCAGATGTAATTTCAAGAAAAATGTGAATTTTCTTGGTAATCACGGCTAAGATACTTATACACTGATTTAACTGTAAGTTCACCATTCTTCTCTCCCAACCATCTGATAATTTCGTCATGAACAGTCTGACTGAGTGGGATCTTAAGAATTTCGTCTGCCACTGCGGAGATGAATAACTCGTTTATAATATCCAAGTTCCATATGCTAGTTATGAGATCAATAAGATCAGATACAAACTTAAACTAGTCTGGCTTGGGTGGTGGCCCAAAAGGTTTATGGTCACGTATGGTAGGGATCCACGAATCCAACCAAATGTCAATGTTTGCACCATTACCAATATGCCAACACAAGTTTGGCACGATTTCATTGCGAGCTTTTATAATGCCCTTCCAAATTTTGGAGGAATGAGACGAGCTTTTTGCTCTGAGAATGGGTGTTCTAGGAGAATATTTTTTGATAAGGCTAGATTCCCAATTCTTTTCAGGTTCTTTGATCAATCTCCAAAAAAACTTAGCCAGTAAAGTTGTGTTGTAGTCTGAGGCAAGTCTGATGCCTAGCCCGCCCTATGATTTGGGTTGACAAACTTTGTTCCAGCAGATGAAATGAGTTTTCTTTGCATTGTTCTCGTTCTATCCCCAAAAGAAGTTTGCATTCATTGAGTCTAGTTTAGAACATGTGGTATCCGGTACATCAAATATTGACATGAGATGGGACGGTATGGCTGAAGTGACTGATTTGACAAGAGTGACTTTTCCTGCCTGGGAGAGAATCTTAGCTCTCCAACCTTCCATCCTTTGAAAAACTCAAGTAGTGACTTCATTGAAGTCTTGTGTACTCCGTCTGCTTAATACCAAGGGTGCTCCGAGGTACTTGTCCGAAGTAATGCTTTTGCTAATATTAAAAATCCGTTTCACCAATTTCTGGTGTTTGAAGTGAGTGTTCTTGCTGAAGAAAATGCCAAATTTTTGAAAATTTATTTCCTAGCCAGAGATATTCTTAAAAACATCGAGGATATCTCTGAGCTTGTGAAACTCATCAATATTAGCCCTGCAAAAAATAAAACTGTCATCAGCAAATATCAAGTGAAATACGGGAGTATCTGATCAGCTAATTTTGATCCTATGGAGTTGTTTGTTGATTTTGGCCTTGTCAAGGAGTCTAGATAGAACGTCTGTGCATATGATGAAGAGGAAAGGTGAAAAAGGATCTCCTTGCATAATTCCTCGCTCTTGCTTAAGGAGACCAGTAGGAGAACCATTCAGCTTGAAAGATAAAGAAGTAGTTGAGATGCACTGTTTAATCCAATTCCTCCATTTCTCGCAGAAGCCAAAAGCTTCTAACGTTTCTAAAAGAAAACTCCATTCAACTCTGTCGAAAGCTTTGCTCATATCTAGTTTTATGGTCATACAACCAACTGCGCCTTTCTTTCGCTTGAGAGTCCTGATAATCTCATGGGCTAGAACAATATTGTCAAAGATTTGTCTTCCCTTGACAAAAGCACTATAGGATGGAGATATAATCTTCTCGAGTAGTAGTTTGAGGCGGTTTGCAAGAATCTTAGTGATGATTCTAAGACTGACATTGCAAAGGCTAATAGGTCGGAATTGGTTTAGATTTTCTGAGCCCTGGACTTTGGGTATAAGGGTGATGTTTGTGTGGTTTAACTCAGCCAGAAAATGGTCAGAAGTCATAAAACTTTGCACAGTATGTAAGAGATCAAGGTGGATGATGTCCCAATATTTTTGGTAGAATAAGGGAGTAAACCGTCCGGTCCCAGTGCTTTATGAGGGTCCATAGAGAATAAGGCATTTCGAATCTCACCGATAGTAACAGCCCGAGTGAGATCAAGATTTTCTGCATCTGTGATGGTAGGCATAATTATATTCAAGTCGGCAACATGGATGTTAGGGTTTGAAGATGTGAAGAGATTTTGGAAATGCTCAACAATGGTGTTGCTAATCTAATCTCTTCCTTCTACCCAGTTTCCAGTAGTGTCTCTGATCTTATTTATTGCTATGCGATTTCTTCTCACCACCATGGACATGTGGAAAAATCGAGAGTTGGTGGCATCACAATGAAGCATGGTATCTCATGATTTATCCCTCCAAAGTTTTTCTTCAAGTTTCAGAGCTTGACTCAATTCTTCTTATAGCTTGTTCTCTTCTTCGAGGTCATAGTTGGGATTCTGCTGATAGATATTTATATCTTCTCTTAGTTTTCTTATCCGGAAGTGAATGTTGCAGAACACATTACGATTCCAGACTTTGAGGTCATTTTTCACCCATTTAAGCTTTTGAGAAAAATAGTAAGCATGTGAACCTTTAAAGCGTGTGTTCCAAGATTTATCAATGACAACTTTACACTCTGGAGAAGATGTCCACATAGACTGGAAATGAAACTGCTTCGGGGTTGAAACCAAAGGTGGCTTTAGGTGGACAATAATGGGTCCATGATCTGATCTAATGATAGGAAGGTTGATAGTGCGAGCATTAGGGAACAAAGTTTGCCAATCAGAGTTCACAATAGCTCTATCAAGTCTCTGTTTTGTAAGGGCTTGACCATTATTTTTAAATTTCTTGTTGCTCCATGTGAAAGGCACCCCTTCATAGCCCATATCTAAGAAGTCTGCTGAAAATATGAAATCTAAAAAATGGCTAGCATGAGCCGGGTCGAAAGGTGGACCTCCAAATTTCTCTTCCTAACAAGTAATCTCATTGAGGTCCCCGACTATAAGCCAAGGAACAGAGTGAGTAGCATCCAAATCCGTGAAACTTTTCCAGAGTGGGCCCCTCTGAGAATGGTGCTGGTGTCCGTAAACAAAAGTGCAAAGCCAATGCTTATCATCTAGTTAGTTTTTCACGAGTGCCGCTATGTAGCGACTGGATGAAAAAAGGATTTCTAGATCAATAGTTGACTTCTATCTTAAGCGAAAGACCACCATTGCGCCCACTAGCAAGGACACAAATAGAATGAGAGAAACCTATAGGGGGGAGAATCTCTTCATACTAGTGGACAAATCTACCTTTGTTTTATAGATGAAACAAATATCAGGGTTAAGAGTTTTAATATGGCTTTGGATTTCTTTTATTGTCGCAGGTTTTCCACTTCCTCGACAATTTCAAGCAAAAATGCTCATCCCTTCTCAAACAAGGAGGGTACAGAGAAAACCAAACTAAAGGAAAATTTGAGTCGTATTCAGATGCATACAACAAACTACCAAAGGATGCTAGTAGTGCATGACCATTTTCAGAATGAACACAGAAAACATGTGAGAAAATAAAATTGTAGCAGCACACATATGTCCGTAGCAATCAGTACGCAAAATTAAAGCAAACCAAAACGCATTCCTGAAAACAAAAGCGAGTTAAAACCTATGCTACAATACACTAATATGCAAAATGAGTATGCAATGTAGTAGCAACAAGTAAACGATGAGGTTATAGAAATAAGTATGTGTTTTAGTAGCGACAGTTAATGATGAGGTTACTACCAAGCTTATCACAGCCAATAACAGTTCTGATTTACCATGATAAGTTAGGGGTGTCTCTTTTTTCCGAAAACCCAATTTTTCCGAATTCCGATCTAATATTTTTCCGAATTTGGCAATGATATTTGTGTTCCGATATCTGAAATTCCGATATCCGATTTTTCTGAAAAATAATTGGATCGGAATTGGATATGCTTTCAAAATCCGATCCAATCCGATGTCCAATTAATTTCCAAATTTTTAACATATAGCGATCTATTCATATAGTTACTAAATTAAAACTACATATAATTTACAAACCAAATAAAAATCCTAGAGAAGTAGAACATTGTCTCTCTCACGTACAACTTCAAGAAATCAATATTGTCATTATAGTACATGTCTCAATTTATCTCATATTCCTATTTATTGAATTAATGCATTAACATGAAGAAAAAATTTACTGAATGAACGTATTAAAAGGTCGTCTAAATTGTTTATTGAATTAATACATTTCAAAATAATTGCTAAATGAATGTATTAACTGGATAAAAAATGGTTATTCTAAAAGAGGATCCGATTATATAATTTAAATTTTCGATTTACTTCCATATTTTGTGGATTCTGAAATTTCCAAAAAAAATTCCGATTTTCTGAACTTTCTGAATTCGGAAAAAAAATTGTCATCCGAAAAATAATTGGATCGGATTATGAAAGGATATTGCCATTCGAAAAAAATTGAATTTTTTTTCCGAAAGCCCTTTATCCAATCCGATCCGAAGTCACCCCTATGATAAGTAAATAAATCAAAGATGGATTAGGAGAGTTATTTGTGTGCAAACCCAGTTGGATCACCGATCACTTAGAGCGTGTCATACGCATAATCAAACACCTAGTGTGCAATTCTCCGCTTTCCACAAGATGGAGTCAATATTGTGACTGGTCGTATAGAAAAGCAAGGAGCAGGACCAAAACTAGAAAAGCAATATTCAAGCAATGTTAAAGCATGGAAGATGAGGTGCCACAAAAGCTACTCGATTGTAGAAGGGAGAAAGAAGCCAGAAAGGCTATGCTAGACAAAGTGTTTCCTTTAGAGAAGGGGGGATCTAGTGGTGCTCGATTAAGAGAGAATGCCACTTCCGAACTCTCAAAGAGCATGTGTAGGGTGTGGTGGTGGTGCCAGCCCTCCGTTGAAAAAGAATCTCAAAAAAGCTGGAGCTGTTGGTCGAGAGCCGAGAGAAAAGCCTTTAGTCTATTCATTTCTCACTCTCTGTCTCTCTTGGAATAGTTCTTCCCTCAAAGGGAATTGAGACAAGGTGACCCGTTATCTCCTTATCTCTTTATTCTTATCTCTGAAGCTCTCTCTCGCATGATTAATAAAGCTGAAAATAATCATGCTATACATGGTATTAAAATTAGAAAGTATGCTCCTCCCATTGCTCATTTATTGTACATGCTGATGATTTACTATTTTTCACAAAAGCTTCCTTAAGTGAAGCAGGTGTTCTTAAAGATATTCTGCATAAATACTGTTTGGCCTCTGGCCAAAAGATCAATTTTGATAAATCTAGTATCTATTTTAGTAGGAATGTATGTTCATGCTAAACATAGGAAACTTTTAAGGAAATACTGGAATATGAGAGAATTTTCAAATAAATATAAGTACCTAGGAGTTCCTATTTTACTTACTGACAGTAAGAAAGCTGATTTTGATTACTTTGTGGATATTGTACATAATAAAATAAAAAGTTGGAGAGCCAAGCTGTTATCTCAAGCTAGAAGAACAGTTTTGATTCAAGTTATAGCACAAGTTACACCCCTTTATGCCATGACATCCTATTCCCTCCCTATATATGTATGTGACAATATGGATAAAGTGTGTAGGGAGTTCTGGTGGCATGGACATGATAAATCCAAGAGTATCCATACTATTGAGTGGGATATACTCTGCAAGTCCAAGTCCCTTGGCAGACTAGGATTTAGGAAATTTTATGATATTAACAAAGCTCTGCTGGACAAACAGAGCTGGAGAGCTTTAAAAGATAAGAATTCCATATGGTTTAAAACTTTTCATGCTACTTATGGAAAAAAGGGTATGGGGACATAACAAAAACTACCATCTAATGCCTCTTACTTATGGAGAGGGATTAATAAAAGCTTTGATCTTGTGTATAAAGGGTCTATCTGGGCCATTGGGGATGGTGCTCATACCTCTGTTTTCAATGATCATTGGCTTATGTTCCATGATCATCATATACTGATAAAGGATTTACACCCACCAGTGTAGATCCAGAAATATTGGAAAGTTAAAAACTCATGAACCAGGAAGGATCAACATGGAATGATTAGCTTATTGATGAAGTTTTTGATCCTATAGTAGCAGGGCTTATCAAAGGAACACACATCAAACCACAGGATGGAAGGGAGGATAAGTTAACCTGGTGGCCTGATACTAAAGGAAAATTCTTAGTCAAATTAGCTTTTCATATGCTCAAAGCGAAGGATTGGGAGGACAGTGACTCGACTTTTCAAACAAAAACTATCAGAAGAATTTGGAGAGCTAGGGTGGCAGCTATAGAACAAATGTTCATGTGGAAATTATATATGGACATATTGCCAACTGGAGAAAAGATAAAGAAAAGGATAAAGAACAATGATACAATGTGTTGCTTTTGCTTCAGGAATAAGGAAATTGTGGAACACATCTTTTTTTAATGTGATTGGGCAAAAGCTTTGTGGTTTGCTTCACCTCTTGGTTTAAGAACAGAGGTCAATAGAGGATAGTCCATTAGAAGATGAATGGATGAGATAATGGAATGGTGTGAAAGCAAGGTCCCTGACATAGCAAACTTAGGTGTGTATGCATGCACCTGGCCTAATGCAAACTATGTGGGATAATAGGAATCTGGAAAAGTTTGACGAAGGAGTAACTGATAGGGGGTCTATACTAACAGCTACAATGATTCAATGGGAAAGAAGACTCAAAGCTTTTGACAAGGAGAATCTAAACCCTACTTCTTCTATTCAATTGAACACTACACTTAGGAATGTAAACACTAACCAAAGCACACATGCTTCTACATCAACAAGTAATACGAGTAATATATCCACTATTAACCTCTCTCACATGCCTGATTCTGTAAATGTTAGGTTTGATGGTGCTTTTAAAAAGAGACCTCTTTCAGGAGCCGCTGCTGTTATGGCTTGGAATGAAGAAGGAGTTTTAATTGCTGCTGCAGTGAGGAGATTCACAGCAAGGTCAGTATAGGAGAGTGAATTTCTTGCAGCTGAGGTAGTAGTGCAGCTGGCAAAACACTTAAGAGGAGGAAAATTTCTTTTTGAGGGGGACAACATCAATGTCATCAACAGTTTGAGTTCCCAGGAATCTAGTATTGTTTGGTCTTTACAAAGCATTACTAAAGCAATTATTAGTACTGCTAGTAAATTTAACTTTTCATGTTTCAGATGGTTAAGAAGATATTTTAATGGGGAGGCTCATGATCTAGCTAAATGGGCTTATAGCTCATCTGACATTAGTACTCTACCAAAATGTTGCACAAACTTTCAGTGTATCCCTTTAATTCTATAATATATATATATATATATATATATATATATATATATATATATATATATGTGTGTGTGTGTGTGTGTGTGTGTGTGTGTGTGTGTGTGTGTGTGTGTGTGTGTGTGTGTGTGTGTGTTGTAGCGGAAAAAAAAAATAGTAGACATATACGTGAGACAATTCCTCCTATCTTGACTTTGGAGGTGATCCACTATGTTTTCTAGGCGAAACCACGCTCACTAAATAGGTAAAATAAGCAACCTACTATCAAAAAAAATCACTTCATATACTTTACTATTTTCCTTTTTTTTTTTTTGATAAACTACTTTACTATTTTCCTTTCACCTACTATTAGGTTTTTTTTCACTTTGATATTTTGTCCTAATTTCAGGCAGTTCTGTGCTGACCTATCCATCGAAATTATAACACGTGTTAGTCAGTTGAGTACATAGCAATTCCAACGTTGGAAAATAAACACATAAGCGTTAAAAAAATAACAAACATAAGCATTAAAAAAATAACAAGGGAGAGGAGAAACAAATTATCCCTATTCTTTTTCAGCTTCCTATCAAAGTCTCAACAATAAGAGCGCTTCTACTTAGACTCCCTCTATAACTCTATAACTCCCTTGGGACTCCATTTCCTACGTGAAATCCAAATCCCACTTTCTTTTTCCAAAAATCAAAAACCAAATATAGAAACAAAATAATAACAAATAACATACCTAATTAAATACTAAAACTAAAAATAGTAATAAATAAATCAACAAACTTACTAATATTTCCACAAACAAAAAAAGAAATAAAAAATAAAAAAGTTTAATTGGGTGTGGCAAATAAATTATCCTATTTTACCATCTTCATCTTCAGTTACACCATTTTGATATTAAGACCATTCATTATCTTCCATGTCTAGTTCATATACACATTTGTTTAAGTGAATAGAACCGTATGATTTTTTGCTCTCCATTCAAGAGGGGTACGGTGTGTTTGATTTTTTTATTTGGGGGCGTTGGTTTTTTAGGGGCGTTGGTTTTGACAAAAAAAGCGAGAGGGAGTGAAACTTTTTTTGGCGTTGTTTTTTATTTTCTTTCTTTTTTTTGTTTGATTTCTGCATGCAATACAGGTAAGTTTTTGTTATTTATTTCTTACTATTTTGGGCTTAGTTATTTAATTGGGTAAGTTATTACATATTTATTTGTTTTTATTTTTGTTTTTTTATTTTTGAAAATAGAAATATAATTTAGGTGGCACGTAAAATAGGGAGTCGCTAGGGAGTTATGAAAGGCAAAAGGGAGTCTAAATAGAATTTTTGCAACAATAAGCACTTATTTTAAAAATTGGGAATCTATCTGGAATCCCTAATTCCTCTTTCTCACAAATATTTCCATACAAAATGAAATTTCTAATCAATCATAGCTAATAGCTAATTGATTGAGTAAATCATTCGTTTGCATTATTGCACGTTCTTCAACATTGGGCTCTGCAAATTGATTCGAGTAAAATTTTAAAAAGTCCTAGGTTCCCTCGAGTCTTTCAAATCACTAATGAAGATGGATCTCCAAAGTAGCTAGTAGGGGAAGAGTTGACAGAGTTGTCATATGTTTCTTGTGTGTGTTTTGTCTAGCTTATATGTTTATTTTCCCCCCCAAATGTTACACAAACCTACTAATTTGACCTACTAATGGTAAACATTGATTTATATCGAGATATGTAACACCCGCCCCATCCTACCACATCGATATTATCCCCACTTAGCGAAGTGGGATCACACCATGGCACAACTGTCACCTATACCCAGGCTAGGCCCCTTTCCATCGTACCCCCTCCTCGGGCCTCGCCCAGGGGTATCGCATTCCCACCACCTTAAGATCGAGCCATCCTTGGCTCTGATACCATTTTGTAACACCCGCCCCATCCAACCACGACGATATTATCACCGCTTAGCCACTGCGAACCTCCGACAGTGTGGGGTTTTGTCTAGACGGGACTTCCCAGGAGGTCACCCATCCTGAAAACTACTCCCACCCGAGCATGCTTAATTGTGGAGTTCTTAAGAACCCCACAACCAATTGTATATGAAAAGGCCTCGACGTTAGGATTTGGTGGATCAATTACTCATAGCCAAGATCTTTTGACAGCTACTTAAACGAAGTGGGATCACACCATGGCGTAACTGTCACCCATACCCAGGCTAGGCGCCTTTCCATCATACCCCCTCATCGGGCCTCGCCTAGGGGTATCACAAGATATGTGTCAATGTGTGTATTTCAATGCAAACCAACATTATCCAAATAATGAGTCACAATAATAGGTCTAAAACGTAGGTCCGTATAGCACTACTCCTAAGTTTGTAGTATAGATGCCAAACAATATAATGAGAGTTACAGAATCAGAGCACATTGTAAGGAAAATGGTTCATTCCTACTAAAATTAACATAAAATTAGGCTTTCTCCCCCCCCCCATCCCCAAATAACCTAAAATGGTTTTTCCCCAAATTGACGGTCAACTAATTTTTCTGTCTTTTGACCAGTCAAAACACATGGGAAAAAAAAACAAAAAAACACACACACATGAAATGACATTAATACTCTTTTACTCACCCATATTTTTTTATTTTCTTTTTATTATTCTATGAGCCCCACAAAACAAAAAAAAACCTTCATACTTAGATAATACTTACATCTCACAAATAAAATTAAAAAATTCTAAAAAAAATATGGATCCTACAAACACTAATTCTCCACTTTATTTTTTATTCACTTATTAAAATAAATTTAGGACATTTTTTTATTTGTTTTTTTAGTTTTGTGGAGCCCACAGAATAATAAAAAAAAATATGTCCTCAATTTATTTTAATAAGTGAATAAAAAATATAGTATGGAATTAGTGTTTGTGGGACCCACATTTTTTTAGTTTTTTTTTATTTGTAAGATGTAAGTATTTTCTAAGCATGGTTTTTTTTTTTTGTAGAGCCCACAGAATAATAAAAGAAAAATAAATATGGGAGAGTAAAAAAGTATTAATGTCATTTTATGTGCCTAACTGGTCTCCACTTTATTTTTTATTCACTTATTAAAATAAATTGATGACATATTTTTTGTTTGTTTTTTTTATTTTGTGGGGCCCATAAAATAATAAAAAGAAAAAAAATAAATATTAGAGAGTAAAAGAGTATTAATGTCATTTATTGTGTCTATGTGATGGCAAATTGCTTATTCTGCCTATTTAGGGAAATGCACTAAGAAAAAAGAAAACAGTTTACGGAAAATTCTAAGGTGAACTGTCATGTGGCGGCGTGCTTGTACAAGTAGTTATAGCCTTATAGGAAGTTAGGAACACCACAACCGACTAGATTCATAAGACTAATTAGCAATGTCCTATAAGTAACAGGCAGTTTTAAAGAAATGAGGATGTATATATGCTCCATTTCGTGTTGGATTAAGTGAGATTGATGTGCTTCACAAAAAAAAACATGTTCAACATATTGTCATTTGAGCGTGTTTGGTGTCACATGGGAATAATTCCAATGGCAAAACTTTTTTATTTCGAAACTTCGTTAAATCTGAATATGCATCGGAATTCTTTTGTGTCAAGAACAAATTTGAATGACAACCATTACATAAAGAGTGGGATTTCTACGGAGCATTTTCCCATGTGAAATCCCGTGTGAAATTTATTGCACAGTACATACAAATCCTTGTATTATTTGGGAGAATTAGGAATAGTACGACTTCACGTACTACACAGTTTCTAGTGCAAGTTTGCCTACCATTTTAGCTAAAGGCAAGGGACATTTGGTAAGAATGTCAAGCCTAGAAGGATTAGAAGCACGCCCAAACAAAGAGAGGCTTAGTACAGCAAGCTCTCTAAGAGACAATTTGGAAGAGAGGAACCCTTGCCAGTAGTAAGGATCCAAATCAAAGAAAGCATCAAAGAACCTTCGTGTCCCTTTTAAGTCTAGCTTCAGTAGAGTCTCCATACCAAAAGAATAGTACTCCCTTGTACATTTCCTGTCCAAAGTCCACAACCCATTCCACACTCTATGATGAAGCTGATTACCTCTAATCATTCTAGTAGACCCAAGGCACTCAGCGATCACACTTGCCAGTATGGGAGCTAGGGCCATTGTCCGAGCCACCATGTACCCTGTAGAAGGATGGACCAACCCTGCTGTTCCGCCAATACCCATTACACTCTGAGGGATGCGAGGCAGAGGCCCGCCCATGGGTATCAAACATTTCTCGTCCTCAATGACTCTCTTCACTCTGATTCCCAAGTTCCTCAGCCTGGCTACCATCCTTTGCTTAATTTCTTTGTATGATAATGCTGGCCTGCTCACTAGGGACGTCTCCTCGAGGAAAACCAAGTTTGAATTAAATGGCATGGCATATAAAAACGTTGGGAGCTTCTTGTTACCTTCACGTAGGTATGGCTCATTTCCCAGGTGTGAGTCCCTCCAATCCATAAGAACCATTTTATCCAGATCAAACGGATGCTCCTCAACCTCTGCCAAGATCCCATGTGCAATTTGATATCCATACTTTCTTGGCTTATCGTATTCTATGAAAGTACTGGCAAAACCACTCGCATCCACAATCAAACTTCCCTTAATCTCTGACCCATCGTCACACGAAACCATAGCTTCAAACTCTTTGTGAA
This sequence comes from Coptis chinensis, assembly GCF_015680905.1. Classification (NCBI taxonomy): domain Eukaryota; kingdom Viridiplantae; phylum Streptophyta; class Magnoliopsida; order Ranunculales; family Ranunculaceae; genus Coptis; species Coptis chinensis. The sequence goes on along the minus strand of NC_141463.1, from coordinate 74,865,780 downwards.
CTATCTCCCACGCCTTGGCCTTGTGAAACTTGGCTCCATGTGACACACACCCCTCCATCAACTTCTTTTTCAATCTTTCCCTGCTAACACGACCATATGGGCGATCTAGATACCTTGTCTTGTTGTCGTCTATATAGACAGCAGCCATAGGCCAGCTCTTGTCTATACAACTTTCAAGACCCAAGCTCTGAAATTCATCCACCCAGACACCATAGTTATTAGGCCACATTGAGAGAGGTGAAGGGTCAATGCAACAAACACGAATACCATAAATAGAGATACTCTCTGCAAGACGAAGGCCAGCAGGACCAGAACCAATTATAATTACATCATATTTTGAACGATCAGCGGTGTCGTGCAAAGGGAGATCAACATCCAAGAACTCTGACTTCGATTCAGGTTTCAGGTCCAAGAAACTTTCCAACCTGCAATGAATTCTATGCTGGAACTTTCTTCTGGAAGCAGGGGTGCGAGTTTTCCCAAGATAGCTCACTGAAGAAGAGGGTGTTGCAGAGCTTGTTGAAGGTGAAAATACAAGAGGACTGAGAAGAGTCCCCATGAGAGATTTAGACAGAAAGGCTGTTTCAGATGGTTGCAGTTTCTTATTTGAGTTTGAGTTTGGAAGATACAGACAAATAGGAATCAGCAATCAGCACAAACAAAATGATGCCTCCCCAACCTTTTTTAATGCTTTTAATGTCTCTGGCAGATCAAAGTCACTATCAATACCGTTTTAAAGTAGACACCAAAAGAAACGAAGCTTACCATGAAATAGTATATTCAGTAATCTGGTCATACACCACCATAGGTCTACCGTCCAGCATTTTAGCAGTTGGGTGGTCCATAGTCCATACTATCAAATATTTGAAGTGGTATCTTGTTACACTTATAAATACGACAGGACCATCGACAAAGTTATCGCCTAACAATATTCATGTTGAGAAATGCTTCATGTGCCCTCCTGCCGCGGCCCCTACAGAAAGGTCTTCATATTACCTGTAAAATTATATTCTAGTCTAGATATAAAGCACTGATTTTATCCAAATCACATCAATTGGTAGTGGGGGCGGTGGCTGGTTAAGGGGGTTAAGCAAATTTTACTCAGCTTAGTGGCTGACATGTAGACCCACCACCTATGTAGTATTAAGCCCATGAAGGGTGGCCTGAAAATCTTCAATCCATAGCTACTAGTGGTGGACTCTTGTGGTCTTGAGGACAGCATGATCACACCTCCGATTGTCCCCTCGTAGGAAGTCGAATTTGATGAAAGAGGCTATCAATTTGTTTAATTCAAAGACATTTACACCCACTTCAAGAAAGGGTAATTCAGGAGCATATAGCTGCTTTTGCCAGTCAGTAAACAGGTATGCAGTCAGCAGAAGTAGAACAGGCAGCATGCATGCATTAAAAGAAGTAGAACAAGTTTCATCCTCTAAATATTTCCTATCAAAATTAGAACGAAGTCAAAGATCATAACATACTTTTAACATTAACATAACTTATTTTCCTTCCACGTGACACAAAGCTAGCTGAGTATATGCAGTTACAACGAGGTCATAGAGCTACAATATGGATATGGATACTGAGCTTCGAGATTAAATATGAGATATTATACATCAAACCCTGACATTTACAAAAGACTAAGATAATTTGGAACAAGCAAACAACTGCTGCAGGATTTTGGTTGTGCACTGCCTACACATTTGTAAAGCTCCCACACAAAAGATTGTCGTGCTATTTTTGAGGACTTGCAACTACACCGTGAAAAACCAAATCATGAGCCTGTTGGCCCTTCTGCTTACCTGAGAGACACACAACCACTTTAAAACCCACATGCAGCATACCTCCATGCATCTTTGATACTAATAAAGTGGGAACTCAAGATCGGCAAGAAGGCAGAGTGATGCCTCCACAGCACGCTGCAATAATAATGTACAGCAACAGAACTATTAAACATGTCAAGACGGCCCTGCAATGAACAGGAAATAAAACTCAGTTCCTGAGAATACTGACAAAGTGTCTCTTAGTTGTCCAATTCCTTCAAGACAACAGAGAAGAGATTCTAATTGACTTAAGCATGACGCTGCATAAAAAGCTTTTAAAGTAACAGTTTTATAAATAGTGCAAGGTGGCTGTCACTAGACAATAAAGCTTTTGGTGGACGAATGTTATTGGGGACCATTTGGCTTTCTTAAGCGTATACTGCCCCCAAACCATTCTCGTAGAACAGATAACAAAAAAAAAATTGGTAACATTTTTTTATTGTTCATGTCTTTGTTTGGGCATTGAAGCATTCGCTGAGCCAAATTAAGCCACTGGAAAAAATATATGGTCTGCGGTTGAAAAAAACTCCAAGGTCTTATGGTCTGCAGTTCAAAAAGACTCCAAGGTCAGGTTGTGATAAGTCTATCCAATCATTTCTAATGGCTGATAATGGACAATGCTTTTATATTCGTTCTGCTATGGGGAATACAAAATAAGATTGGTTTCCATTACTCGCTTAGGTGTCTCTGAGTTTAGATAAGTTGCTAGCAAGATGTGTGATTCATTAAATGAAGTAATAAACTAACCATTGAAGAAATGGAGATCTTTTCTCCAAATTAAACCAACGATGCAGGGTTGCAGACATAAAGTTTCAACTTAATTAGACGTAAAAGTAACCAAGAAAAGCTACTTTCATATGAGATCTTCACATTAATGCTCACTTAATAAACACTTTGGACAGACCCTAGCCTTTCCCCTTCTTCCTACCTCCCTTTTCCCCTACAGCACCACCACCAGTCCACCACAAAGACATACCTATGGGCATGCATGGTGCACGAGAAATGAAGCATAGATTTTGCATACCGGATGCATTACCGAACATAGACTGCACCAAAAGCTAAGAAAATTGCGTATAAAATATTGTGCTCACAACCACTGTCAACTCTTTAAGGCAATGAATGACAGTCCTGAAGGATAAACTTAATACCGTACATTTGTTAACATTGGAATACTCACAAGAGTTTTGCATAAGCTAAGAAAATTGCGTATTAAAAATTGTGCTCACAACCACTGTCAACTCTTAAGGCAATGAATGACAGTCCTGAAGGATAAACTTAATACCGTACATTTGTTATGGTTGGAATACTCACAAGAGTTTTGCATTTTTCATCCAAAGGGCACGGCGAAGTCGTCTCGACTGTTTCTTGAAATGAAACGCACTGTCTTGCATTGTTGCTGTTTTGTCTACAAGAAGTTCAATCCGGTCACCTCTCTCCAAAATCTTCTCAATGTTCTCGACCATGATTGTACGTATCTGAAGGAATACATGTCTTCAGTATTAAGAGATACACAAGGATTGTAGACATAAGTAAACATCTCAAGGAAAATAAAGAAATGTAATGGACAGACTATTAAGGTACAACTTGTGGGAGTTGAATCTGCTTGAGAGCTAGATCCACTGTCCCACTAAGCAGGCAGATTCAACCAAAGCTCAAGGCTAAGACATGACAGGCTTGCAGCAACCCAATTTACTTGCAGCTAGGGTTTCAAATGTATTTAAACCCAATCACTAAACCCCCCCCCACACCCACCCTCAAAAACAGGAGGGCGGGAGGGGTATCCATAGTGATATTTGTTATTTTAGCATACAATTTGCATTTCTGTATGACCCCCTGATAGGAGCAATTTTAACATATATCATGTGGCAGTCACACAACATTTTTCTAAGTGACCAACAAGTTTGGCCCACCAAGAAGTTTTCGCTCGTAAGAATCAGTTTATATTCTGATAATCAGCAATTGGTCTGTAGAATATTTTGAAAACACCAACATACACAATGTTTCTGTACATTTATTTGTCCTGTTGCATGAACACTTCAAAATGGAAGATATAACGATGAGAGGCACACCATTTCTAACTTATTGAGCTGTGTCTGAGCCCTGTCCATGTAAAATAGCTTTGCATCCCAATGAAAATGTTTCAGACAAGAGCTAATCAAATTGATTCTAAGGGTCGACTGTAGGAGGTAGGATGAAATGTTTTGGGCTCCAATGGCCCAAGAGATGTGTCACAAAGCAAAATACCATCCATGTATTTGTGACCAACGCCCCAGATTTATACTTCAACGAAAATGTAATAGACAATTCATACTTATATATATGGCTAGATCAATAGATCGTCCAATATTTACATTTATAATCGTTTAACTCGTAAGGGCCAGTCAAACAATGGTTCAAAATCTCAAATTGTGCTGTGTCTGAGCCATGTCCATGTAAAATAGCTTTCCATCCCAACGAAAATGTTAAGACCCATGGGCTAAATTCATTTCAATTCTAAGGGTTAACAGTAGGAGGTAGGATGAAAAAAAAAATTGGGTTCCAATGGCCCAAGAGATGTGTCACAAAGCAAAATACCGCGCATGTATTTGTCACCAACGCCCCAGACTTATACTTAACGAAAATGTAAAAGACAACGCATACTTATATATATGGCATTATAAATAGATCGTCCAATAATTTGCATTTATAATTGCCCAACTCATAAGGGACAGTCGAACGATGGTTCAAAATCTCGAATTGGCAGAAACTTCAAAGGGTTGGACCAATTAAGCCCAAAATATTACCGAAATTCTGGAAAACTACAGCACATACTAATAGTAATACTAGTGTCTAATTCTTTGTTGTGTCTCATGTTGGAACCCAGAAATACCAGAATATAGTGGGGATTCTTAATATTTTATTCTGAAAAGAACCAAAATCCACATACTCCTGATTGAATGCTCTAAACTATAGGTCTTTATTTCCTCATACACTTGTAGTGAAAACAGTATACAACTAAGGAAGGGGCACCATATTTATCTTATGAGCGATCAAATAGTATTTCTTTGTGGATCATACAAAAAAGTAGGATCTAATATTTATGGACACCTGAACTGGCGATAAGAAAAATCATCATGGTAATGTCTTTCTTCCAAGCAAGAGCGAAATTCAGAGATATAAAAATACAAGATAATTCAGTGAGAAATAGATACTTGCCTCGCCAACTTCGCCTCTTACACGGTTGAGAGTATCAGCACTGGGGTTACTAGAGTAGAACTCCATCTGCTGATGTAAAACCCTTGAAAATTCATCATTCATTGCATAAGCTGGTGCAGAATGAGCAACTCTTCCATAATTCTTCATGAATCTCATGTGAATATCCTCCAAGTATGAAAAAGGAACTCTCCCTGGATAAAAAAATATTAACGTAAAGATGATGCGGCATATAGTTGTGAAATCCAAGTAAGAGAACAATAAAGGTGACAGTGAATTTTTTAAGACGTAGAAGCACAAAAACAACGAATACATAACAACCTATGTTACATGGACACGCCATATTTCAAAAATAATCTGTGTCGGATACGTATCCACACACGGACACATTCTGTGTGTGATATACCTTAGTTTTTTATCTTTCGCCATGTCAAACACTCCGTATCCATGTCAGATATAGACACATGTCCGTGTCAATGTAACTTAGATAACATTGTGCAACAGTGAATTTCCAAAAAAAACAAATGCTCCAACTTTAGGTGCAGGGGCAGTAAAAAAACAACTTATAACGCAAATCATGAGAGGCCTATTATCACATCTTCTGTGACAAACAGCAATGGTCGATGCTAGTTTGAACTGAGCGAACTCAATGAATATAGAAAATCTTTGTGCGAATACATTCAACACACTATTACCCTATGGTCTCCTATCAAACCAGTGAACTCAAACTCCTACACCTAATACAGCCTTGGATCACTCGAGAAGCTACCACAACTTCAAATTTATTCAAAAATAAAATTACTCAATACTTATCCAAAATTTCCCAAAATTAAAAAAAACTCCACAACATTCAGATCCTCAAAATTAAAAATTAACACCAAATTCCCACAATTAAAATTAAAAAAAGTTACTAACTTCCAAAAGTGTCGTTGGCCATGCAAAGGAAATTGAGTCCATCAGATCGAAGTATATGAAAAATATACCGATCTTGTGAAAAACAAAGCCGCGAATCAGACTCCGTTGGTAATTTCTCCATTATTCTTCGTGCTACTGCACTCGTGTTACCTGAAACTGCACTGAATTCAGATAACACTACTGTCCCTCTCGCTACTACTGCATACACAATTGCCATTTTTTTTCTTTTTCAGGAGACTCAAATAAATAACGACTGATTTTTATATCACCAAATTTTCATTCAAAGAGTTTTGTTGTGTCTTTAGAACATCTAATCTTTTGATGTATGTTCTGTTTGGAGATGGTAGGGTAGTTTTTTAATGTATCAGTTGGGTATACTTTTTGATGTCGCAGTATCTTGTTTGAATCTTTCGATGTTCAGTTCGTAGTCAACGGCCATACATCAATGAGACGAATTTACTAAATGTTGTTCTTGAGACTGTGAAAGGGTAATGCATTTGATTATACAGATATTTCTTTTTAAAACAAGAAGAAAAATCCAAGGAATGGGCAAATACCTAGTTGCTGAAGAATAAAATTGACCATGGGTTAACAAAGTCGAAATAAAAGGACAAATGAACGGTACAATGTTTATAGTTACATGGAAAACAAGATACAATACTTCTCTATTTCTTTGTGGAAAACAAACTTGATAAACTTCTGTAATTGGGGAATCCAGATTCCAGACTCACATCAGTAGTGATGTGATGTCTGTTGTCTACCATCTGGAATTGATAGTAGAACGATAGGCTTAGAGGATCTAAAATATGGCACATCACATATGAAGTAGCCCTTCCTCTCCAGCTGAAGTATCTCCCCGCGCTGCAAATTGCGCATGTTGGAATCTCCAAGGGCATGGGTCTCCTTCTTTGTATTAGGATTCAGCACATCGAGGAAATCCTCTCCTTCTTCAAGCTGCAATATATGCCAGTAAAAGTAGAAAAGTTAGTAAGAATTTTGACAGAACTTTGAATGAAGAAGAGATAGAAACTGCACCTTTTTTTTGGTAATTAAGTAATCGAAGTCAACCAACAAGAGCTTAACCAACTCATCTGTTTCAGGTAGCCATGTGAGCTTCCATTTTGTGGTCTTCACAGAGCCCTCCAGGTTCAAAACTCCTGTCAACTGTGTGACAGTTCCATCATTGTCCTTCCCGATTTCATTGATTACAGCATTTCCCCAATCCATCAATGTAATTTCCTCGCCGACTGAGATAGCAGATGCATCAGCATAATCTAGCCAAATTCTTCTTGTGTACGTTGTTGCTTTTGACCCAGCACCTTCGAATTTCTTGTGTCTTGGAATGATGCGCACAAATGGTTTTTCAGGACCATCGACCAGAGTCAATAACACACGCTTTTGTTCAAGAACCCCAGTATGCCTGGCACAAACTGGATCAATTAGCTTCTTATTTATGGTCCACAGCTTGTCCCACTCCATCAGATTGAGATTCTTTGAAGCTCCCTAGAAAAGATAGAAAAATAAATGGAGGAAGTTAAATTCAATTCAGTAAGATAAATGATGTAAGAATATCCAAGCTAAAGAAAGCAAAAGTTCTGAGGGAACAGTTTTGAAAGGTAAAGAAATTTACATACAGGCATACAACATAGCTGTACAGTACATCATAATCGTATCCAATTGGCTTATGAGAGAGAGAGAGAGAGAGGGGAGGGGGAATTGAATAGGACAAGATTTTAGTTGAAAAGCATCTCACCTGTTCCAGAATGAACTGTACTAAAGCCTCAATCTTCAGACCTCTACGTACTATACCTTGCACAGTTGGAAAACGAGGATCATCCCATCCATCAACTTTTCCGTTCTGTACAAACCAAAGAAGCTTCCGTTTGCTAAGAAGCGTGTACACCATATTCAACCGGCTAAACTCATAAAGTTGGACTTTTCGCAGTCCCATATCCTCGAGAATTCTCTGATACTGTGCATTCCTATCATGATACTCACTCGACCGAAGGGCATGAGTTATACCTTCAATAGCATCAACGAATGGACATGCAAAGTCGTAAGTCGGATAGACTTTATACATTGACCCCGTACGATGGTGAGGATCCGCGTTGTAACGGTAATACACTGGATCTCGAAGTGTCTTATTTTGATCCTGCATGTCCAGCTTACCACGAACACAGCACTGAATACCTCTTTCAGAGCCTGCAATCATTTCTTTCCATAATTTCATATTGTCCTCCGAGCTATTATTCCTACATTTTGACTCGATGCCATCCATTCTTTCTTTCTGCATTTGCTCTTTTGGTGTATCATCAACATAAGCTTTCCCTTGTTGGATCAAATTTTCAGCCATTTCCATCAATTTCTGGAAATAATCTGAAGTATGCGTAACTGCATCCTCCTGGATACCTAACGTCTTAATATCCTTTTGCAGATTGTCCACAAACTTCTTACTTTCTTTTGTGGGATTAGTATCGTCAAAGCGAAGAATCAGCCGGCCTTTGTATCTTTGAGCAAAATATTTGTTCAGGAGAGCAGCTTTGGCATGACCAATGTGAAGATATCCACTGGGTTCTGGGGCGAACCGCAAACATACCTCTCCAACCTTCGCATTAGGGAGATCCACTTCATAGGTGGGGCGACTGCTAGCTCTTCCCTTTTCATTGCTTTCACCATTCTCAACAGAAAAATTACCATTTTGGCCTTTTTCCATTGATTTTGTCACAGTTGGCTTTCCTAACCCTCTCTTCCCAACATATGTTGCTGTGACTTCATTTAATAAGACACTATATTCTCCATCAAGTGAATTGAACCAACGAACTAGATTTGGGTATTTCTTGGACTTCCTCAAACTCTCCCACCTTTGTCCAGTACCTGTAGAGAATAGATAAAAGTAAAGAAAGCAAATGATAAGCACAGCATAGCCGATGAAATAAGTATATGGTGACTTGACAGATATTCTACAGACATCTTAATGACATCCTAACTCCTAAGGCGTAACCAATCTTGGGCATTGTTCAGACAAAGGCCATCCCAATGACAAACATCATCAAAGGCCAAATTGATGATTAATTTATATTCCTACTAAATCGTGCCATCAATTTCGGAGTTCCAGTTTATGACTTCTCTAGAAGGGGAATTAAATTGCTGAAAAGTAGGAGGTTGAAACTACGTAATCACCTTTAAACTATTCAAAATGTGTTTGCTAATACTTAGAGTGGTTTGACTATAACCAAGTAACTAGAACAACTCAGTTTTTCCTTAAACCTACACAGCTTTTAGAAAACTTACCAGCAAGACACGACCAGATTGCTATGTCTGCAACTGACAAGTAATAACCAACAAAGAAAGTCCTTATTGAAAGATATGCATCGACACGCGTGCATGCATTCTCAAACTCAGAACCTACTGAGAAGGAGGTATGCGCATATTCTAGCCACTCGTCAATCTGAAAGAAGGATATCATTATTGCAAGAAAACAAATGAGTGTTGGGAATGCTTATAGAGTCAAAGTAGAATATTCGTCACTATACCTGACCAGCCTCCAATGCGTCCTTCCCGTAGAAATTGGGAAGTTTCGCTACCCGGGCTAGGTACCGCAGAAGCACATCCGTGTTGTGCAGTTTCGAACTACAAACAAAAAATATAATTAGTAAAATAATAACAACAGACGGAAAATTTGAATTAAGCATATACATATACCCAGAAGAAAATTGCAATATAGGTAGAGCCCCAGATGGAAGTGAAGAATCTATTATTAAAGAGTGGCCAATAATTTTTGCAGTCGCAATGACGGACAGAGGGGGACTATCCGCAGCAAAGATTAACGACATATTATTCGACATCTGAAAAACAATTTTAGTATTAAAAAAGAAAAAATTTCATCAGTAAGAAAGTGGGTATCGGCGCTGGTGGTAGAACAAGGGTTTAATGTTTTCTTGTTTGGGCGTCTCACTCGTTTTTATATTTTAGTTTCCTTAAACGATGGGCCGGCGTATAAATACCGCTAACACATATTTGGGCTTGGAATCAAAGCCCAATGAACCATTTGGGTTTATTAAACGGTTTGCCCAACCGTTATATATAAATACGGCTGGAAATAGAGCGGGTTCAGGTTGGATTCTTACTCAAAACTCTTTATCATTAGGATCTTTTTGGATTCGGGTCGGATTTCGGATATTTATATCCATTAAAAAAACTAGAAATTGGGATGTAGACACTTTTTGTAGTGTCCGTTTTCTATAGAGAAACACCAATATTTTCTTTTGATTCTACTCCAATCAAATATCATTAATATTGAGTAGTTGAGAATGCTCCCAGTGACCCACGTGAGCCCCCTTTTTTCTCTCTTTCTATACTCTTTTTTCAATTCTATAAAACACTTCCAACTCTCCAAAAAAAAAAAAATCATCTCTTCAAACCCTCTCTCTTATTCTTATTTTCTTCCAAAATTAAACTACATCCATTTCCCAAATCTCACTCTCACCCTTCCATTGTCACAATGACTAGCAAAGCTTTGGAACTAATTAGAAAATTGCACCTCAAACATGAGGAGGACTCAGGTACAGTTTGCACACAAGGTTTTCACTATCAATCTTAGAGTCCCTAGGGAACGAGAAGACGATCCGGTATACAAGAAAAGTGTTTCAACTTTTTCCGAATGAGACTAGAATGAAAGGGAAATTGGATGAATTGGAAACTGGAATCGTAAGAGATGATAATTTGAATAAAATAGTTATTATTGATCATGAAAGTGCAAGAGCTGTCGAGTCTTGGAGTCAAAGATCGAAGAGAAGTAATTGAGGCAGGAAAGTTTGTGTGCTTACTCAACGAAAAGTTTGGCATGGTTTCAACTCAAGGGCAGAAACCCTCATCTTAAGGAATGCTAGAACAAAGTCCAAAAGATGAATCCGAGTACCCTTTCATCTTTAGCTAGAAAGAAACTTATGGTTCAAAATTACTAGAATGGTTTGAATGTTAATGAAATGAATACATTTTTAAAAGTGTCGATTCAGGATTTAAAGATTCATTTTAGTCCATTATAACATGAATTGGCTGGAGAGGTTATGTCCGAAGAAGCGTTGTTGTTCGCTAAAGATAAAAATAACCTGGAATGGTCATTGTGGAAGTGTTGTCAGTGTGGTGAGAAATTTTCTGATCCTGAATCGCATCTGCAACATGTTTTGACATCTCACTTGCATGAACTTCCAACATAACATATATAGCTGTTCACTCAATTGTCTTAAAGTCGATAGTTACTGGGTTTCAACCATAGTGGACAAACACATGGGAACCATTAGATACTTCTGCTGCAGTGCAGGCACTTGAGAAGCATGTGGGGTGGCTCTTGGAAGCACGTACTCGAGGATATTTTGAGGTTAAGAAAAATAATCATACGACTAATATTGATTTTCATACCAATAGAATACTAGAGTTTTCAACCAATTGGTCTGAAGCACAGTCGTCAAGAAGAATTGACTTTGGTATGAAGACAATGGCAATGAGTCTCTGTCCTGCTATGCCAACAACAAATGATTCTTATCGTTTAACGTGCCTGAAGAACATTTAGAGGTTGCTTCTCGGCTTATTAGTAAATGAATATCTCATGGCTTCAAACATGAATAAGGTTATTGTAATTTCAGGCCATGGGGAGAAATATATAGATGGTAGCATAGGAAAAAAATAGATATGAAAGAGATAATCAACTTGGGGTTGGTGCAATGAAGATGAAGAAAGTGAAGACAAGGAGGAAACTTAGAGAGCCAAGGTTTTGTTTCAAGACTCTTAAGTGATGTCGATGTCTTGGATGATGGATATAAGTGGAGAAAGTATGGCCATAAAATGGTAAAAAACACCCAACATCCAAGGTACCCGGCCCCTTCCTTCTTTATTTATCCTTTAATCATGTAACTTCGTCTTCCTTGATATATGTTTAATTTTCTTCCTCAATGGTTTCATACATGGAAATCTAGAAACAAAGTGTAGTATTGTTGTTATTGACTCACACCTCTCTCTGTCATTTTCTTTGTGTTTCTTTCCCTTTGGAAGATTGCTAGAGTAAATGCGGCCTATACCTATTCTGCATATTGTTTACATACAAGCGGGATTCTATTCAAGTAAAGAGTTTTAGTTCACAGTCAATAGGGTTTCCAGATATAACTATCTCCTTTAGTAATCTCGATCGATCTGTACCTATGAATTGGCTATAGAATTGGTTTATTAAGGTTATTATGCTAATGCTTTAGATTTGGCGTGGTGCAATTTTTACTTATTTGTTTTCGGATTTGAATAGCCATATCATTTACTAATAATGAAGAATTTTTCCTAAATCCCTCATAAGATTTAATTTTTAAACTCTATTAGCTAGATTGGAAATGAACACTTCGGTCGTGTTGACAAGGAGAAAGGCTTTTACTAATAACTGAAAAATCATAGATAACTTCAGTTTTCCTTTAATTAATCACACAATACGCAGAAGTACAAGATGATAGAAATATGGGTAGTCAAGGGTTAACGAGTATTACCCACCCAGCTCAGCCCACCCCCCACTAGATGGGCAATTAGGGTCTCCCCCCAAATACACACAAAAAAATACGGTCAACCCAATAATGTAGCTAAGATATTAGGCTATTATTCATACTAAATCGTAGGTCCACCCTTTTTTTTGGTGCTTCATTTAAATATCGACAACTCTCTTAATTAACTCTTAATTGATAATCCACCTTCTTAGCGACTCATTAAATTTAAAGATCACATTAGTCTAAGTTATGCCACATTGAGATACACTTTTAATTGGTCCACAAGGTCATGTAAGTATCTTCATTGACATTTGTATAGGGTACAGTTCTGCATGCTAGCTCGAACCAGGTAGCTGCAGTTAGGGGTGGGCAATGGGCCGGGTCGGGCTAGCCCGGCCCTAAACATTTAAAGCCCTTCAAATATTAGGGTCGGGTCGGGCCGACCCTAAAGTCAGCATAGGGTCGGGTCGGGCCGGGTCACAAGTCTAAACCTCAAGCCCTTACCCTACCCTAAGCCCTCTTTAAAGGCTTTAGGGCTGGGCTTTAGGGCCGGGCCTATATATTTTTTTTTACTACATCAGTTTTAAAACTCATTTATATTACAAAAATGTACAATAATCTACAAACTCAAAGTCCAACCAATCTAGTAATAATCCTGTATAAGTCTAAAAATTTTAAATGCACATCCACAATCTAATGAACTGAAGTACATCAAGAGTTCGGAATTTGTTCTTCCTTATACTCAAACCTCACTAAAATTATATTTTAAATTGAAATATATAGACAAATAATTATATTATCATTTTAAAGGAAGAAGTAATAGATATAAAGAAAAAACATAATAGTTTTGGTTAAGGTTCATGGAAGTTGTTAAACTATTTGTAATATCATAAATTATTTCTATAATAGATTCAAACAAATATAATATTACCTTTCTTTTAATTTAAAAGTGATTCAAGCTTTGTATATGGAAATGAAAATATTGGCTTTTGAACAAGTGATGGAGAAAGGTTTGAGATTACAAATGTCATTTTTCTGACAAAGATTGTTTTTTGGTTTCTATGTTACAAATGTCTGCTCTGTATTTTGCTTTAATGGTGTGGAAGGAAATCTTTAGTTTTAGACTTGGCTTGGATGTGAATAAAAATATAATTTATAAGAAATAAGTGAGAAAAGAAATTGAGAATAATAAGTTATGGACTTTGACTTGATGATCAAAGGAATAAAGTCTTATTTTTTATTAGGCTAGTGCTCATTGTTCTTCATGGCTGTTAAGTTGACAAGTTTTTGTTATATAAGACAAGTTATTGGAAATTTGGAAGTACCCTTGGGTGTAAGTGATAAATTACAAAGGACAATGTTATTTTAATTGAAAATATTTAACAAAGAGTTGGACAATTATGGTATGTGTATTTATAGTGAAAGTGTGAAACAGGGCCGATTAGGGCTTGGTTAGGGTCGGGCTAATGAGGGCTGAATTAGGGTCGGGCCTATGTTTTAGAATCTTAGCCCTAGCCCTGCCCTAGAAAGCTTTAGGGCCGGCCCGGCCCGGCCCTAAACTCTGTGAGGGCTTTAGTTGTGAGGGCTTTATAGGGCTTAGGATCGGGTTGGTCAGGGCCGGGTTAGGGTCGTTAGGGCCAAATTCCCACCCTAGCTGCAGTAGTGCTTTGAAAAAAAAAATTACACACTGCACATGACAATTAAATTGTTCTTCATATTTTCATCTGCAAGCTTTTGCCCTAGACCAATTATTTTCAATGTTTTCCCATTTGCATTTAATTCAAGATGCTTCATTGATTTCATCTTTTTTTTTAGGATGTGATTTTGATGAAGAAACAATTTGAATAGTTCAAAGTGTCAACTCCTTTTTTTCTCTGAGACCGACACATCATATTTTATAATAATTCGGCATAAAAAAAAGCAAATCTACGCCTTTTTTTGCCGATTTCTAAAAAACAAAACCTCTTCTTTCCATACTCTCTTTTCAATTGTACAAAACACCCTTAACTCTGCAAAAAAAAAAACATCTCTTCAAACCCTCTCTCTTACCAACATTATTGAAGTTTCAAGTCTCTCTCACAAAAAAAAAAATGCAATATTTTGTGTCATGAAACACTGTTGAAGATCTGGACGACTTTTCAAATGAGGAGATTTTAGAATTTGCAATATTAACAGGTTTGTGTTAGTATTCTTATTAATTGTTCTTTTCACACTAATTTTGAATTGACTATGGGTTTCCCTTCCCCCCATCATCGTCGATCATATGCATCAAGTAAAGAGTTGTAGCGAATCAGGTTTGTTGGTTCTCTAACCATTAATCTTTGATCATATCAAGTAATTTTTAATATTTAAGGCCTCCCGCCCGTAAGAAACTTCCTCATTTTGAAATCATGAAACCCAAAAGGAAAAATAATTGATTTATTAATTAACAGTTGAGAACTGAAAAGTAAAATGGCCAAAAGAAAATATACTATCACATTGCTATAATGAAACATGAACTCCAGTACATTAATATTTTATACTTATATATGTAAGTAAAACACCATTGTGGACAATGTCAATACACAACTTTATAAAGAACATGCAATGAGTGCGGAGTACTTATTGGGATTGATGAAGTCATATAATTGTATAACTGCACGAACTTGATCAAGGTTTGGAGGAGCTTTTGGGATTTTAAGTGGAGGAGGAGCCTTCATTCAGTTCAATCTTAGATTGTGGATTTGAATATGTGAGATATAGATAAGAGTAGAACCTTGAGGATAGAGGTGATTTTGATGTAGTAAATAGGCTGAATGGTAAAGAATAGTTGTTGGTGAGGGGTGAAGAGTTATGAATGTGTATTTATAGATCGAGAAGGGGCGTTGATTTATACCTTGAGCAGATCACTACAACAAGAGGAGTTGATTTATACTGAATCACCAAGAAGTGAATCAAAAGTTCACGCCTTGAATCCTCGACGCAATTAGGGGACTATCGCATAAGGCCCATTCCTTTAAAGGTGAATTTTCTATGCAAATAGTGTATACAGATTGTGGGCATGCAACATACTTTTATAACTAATCCCAACAATTTGGAATTTAAGGTTGGAATAGATCGAGGGCCGGAATTTTGAGCTGTGAAGATTTTGTGGACAATGTTCTTTATAGGCCACCACATTACTACTCGGGTATACAAAGTGTCTGACATGGAGAAATATTAAAAATGGAGGTATATCACATACAATATGTGTCCGACAGAGACACGTGGATACATATAAAGGTAAGGTAACATTTGAAATTTGTACTTAAGACTGATGCACATAATTTTGTTGATCTTCTTTGCATTAGGGTATTAGTATAAGATTGGACTTAAAAATGAAGTCATAGATAACACCTTACTCAACATCGTAACCACACAACTCCAAATAGAGGATACAACACTTTTCTTTAAAACTCATTTGACTTTAATCATTTCAATTGAGTACAGATTTGTAGATGTTGTTAGGGCCAATATATTTTCTATAACTTAGGTAAGTATAGGGACATGGACTTGGTTTGGAAGATTCACAAAATTGAATGTGTTGGTATGGATTCTTAGCTAGAAATATTAACGAAGGCACCTATAAAAGTTTTAATAAGTTCATGCCAACTTATTACATCTCTCTTTGTTGTTGAAACGAAGGTAGTTTTTGTCTTCTATCTGTTTGAATGAGAATATTTTAGTTTTTCATACAAATTCTATTCTAGATGATTCAAGCAGCCATGTCTATTGTTACTCACTTGCTCTTTGTGCAGGTGGGGCCTGTTGATGAAGATTCTGACATCGCAGCAGAAGCACCACCAGCTGTTTAATTAGCATTATGCCAGTGTTCCTCATAAAGCTCAAATGGGATTTTTACTATCCACATCACCAGGGGGATTACGAAAAAAGTGGAGAGAAAAATGGGATTTTACGTAGAGAAAAATGGGATTTTACGTAGACCTCATAAAGTTAAACACTTAAACCCAGACCCAAAAGAAAATCGCAAAAAAAAAAACCTTTTTCCCCGTCCAAAACCTTCGTCACTTCTATAAATCTGATATAGATTTTCATCACGATCATCAGCCTAATAAGTTGCAAACCTCGATACCCGAGTTTAGGTACGAAAAATTTCCTTACAAAACATTGAATTGTGTTTATCTTTTTTCACTATGTTTGAGGAATTATCAAGTTTTGTGGTAGAATTATATTTATTTAAATAGGGATAATAATAATTTCAATGGGTTCAGTCTCATATTCAAAAACAAATAAGCTGAACACACGGCATGAAAATTCTAAACATGCAATCTAGGTCTCTCGAAATCTGAACGGGGGTTAATGGGATTGCAACTATACGAGATAGTCTTTTCAACGCTGCCTTAACACCCAAGGTCTAAGCCATTTTTGTTACTAGAAACTGATAAAACTTCAAATTGACAGCAAAGTCATTGGAGCTCTGACTCCAAACCTCCAAGAGATTCTGAGGGATACGCAACCCAGACTGCTTCAATTCCTGGAGTAAATTTTGTAAGAGGTGCTAGCTATTATGGACTTGATGCAGGTGAAGTAAAAGGTGGACTTCCAAGTGCAAGGATAGTCGTGTGCTGGTAAGGTTACATAACTTCTTTAAGCAGTATGGATCTTTTTGCTTTTTCAAAGGTCTGTCTTTCTCATTTTTCATCGCTAAGTTAACCACATCAGTTTACTCTATATAGAACCAAAACAGACAACATTATAATAAAAGAGCAACATTCTAATCTTTTCTGCGTGGTCACACTGGAGACCTGAGAAGAGAATGTAGGCATAGGCATCAGAGCAACCAATTTATAGGCATCATGAGTCGAAAAAGGATTTGTAGTCATCATTTATAACCAGGGCAGCGTAAGGTTGGATTTGTCATCATCGTTTTGTGCATTTTATCTCTTCCTTTTTTTTAATCTAGGAAGATAGAAAATATGATAGAGTTGATGACATGTTATTATCATGATTTTTTCCCTGAAATCGTTACCTTCATATGATGCCTAAATTAACCACTCCATTTGCTCATTATAGAACCAAAACATGCAGCATTGCAGTGAAGTGTCTGCACAAAGAATTTGTCTGTGGTAATACTGGAAATCTGAGATCATTTGCTGTCTTAACCTAATTAGATAGCAAAGAGAAGGACAAACATTGAGTTTGAAGTGCACCACGTAGTCAAGGCATCTCAGATATAGATATTTAGAGACTGGTCAGTGTTAGTTGTTGTAAGCTCCTCTGCAAATTATTATTACAAAGATCACAACGAGAATTTTAAACAAATAAAAATAAATTATATTTATGTTTAATATATTCATTGCATTTCCTTTTCTTATGCTTTTGATATGTTCCATTTACTTAATTTTTTTGAATGATACATGTGCTTTATGCAATCTTTAGTTTTTTAAATTATGCCCATAAGATATGCATATCTTAGTTATAGAGTGTTCATATTTTTTGGGTGTTGACAAAGCTTATACTTAAATTATGCTGAAGTAAGAAAGTAATTGAGATAATATCATGCATAAGTACTATCATGAAAACTCAAGTCATGGTTTCGTAGTTACTGCAGAAACAAAGGTATGTTGCAACGTTTGTAACAGTCTGATGTTTGGAGTGCAATCCAACCTATGATGTCTTTCTTTGCAAATTCAGTGGGTAATGGTATTGCATGTTATGAGACCCAGTAGACTTAATTTTAGAAATTAAAGTCTTAAACTATAAGTTAATAGGTTCAACATCATTTGACTCACATGTTTCAAAACTACAAGTCTATTTGGTTTTAGTGGACCACTTCACCGCTCTTTGATTGACTGTTCCTTTTGGTATATCTGTTTCAAAATTATTAATTCTTCCTTTTAATTTCTTATGTTTTCGATTGAGTCTCAACATTTGAGAATTTTCCATGCATTCCCTCCTGAAGGGGTAGCTTCTGTTGCACTTATGGGTTTTGACAATTTTTTGAAGCATGTGGAAAGGAGACTCAGTCTAGGCAGTGGAGAAGAATTAATGATGTTTCTGCTACTCTTTACTATAGAAGCAACTGTTCTCAGATTCTCCTAAACAGAGCGCTACACTAGGACATACATCTTGTTGATGACCATGATCCATTCGACGGGTACATTGGAGCCATAGATATTGCAACTGAAAATTTTGTAGCCATTAAAGAGCCTTTTAGTACTGTAGATGATTTAGAGTTATTGAATGATGTAGCTGTGGGGATACTAGGAGGTTCTCTCATCCAGGTATATGATAGACTCGATGGCCAATTTGTCATATGCTGCAAGTGATTTCCCAACAATTATATGTTCATTCTACAGATGTGAACACTTGCAAAGAACAAAGAAAATCCACCATATGGTTTCATGTAGCCTGGTGGAATACTATGACAGTTTGGTTCCCTCTAGAAATGGTAGACTGCCTGAAGATGTTCCAGCTTAAGGTCAGTAGTGTGAAGAACTTATTTTTATGAGGGAGAAACATTGAGCATATCTAACTCCTGTATGTTCTTGATTTGAAGTTGTAATCATTGTAATATATGTCCAGCTTTTAATAAAGCATTCAAGGTAGTGGTGCAGAGACACAGGTATCTTATGGTTTGCCACTATAAATAGTTTTCTTAAATAATATAAAACAAGTTATTTCGTTATGATATTTTTTTCCACATACATCCTACTTTTATCCATCCCTTGATATACTTTCGATGTTGTATTATAAAGAATTCGGTAAAGTGAGGTATTGGTGTCTTCAAGTTTTGAAGTAGGATGCTTGCAGATATTAGACTCATGTATATTGCTCAATGTTAGATTCGACGTAAGTTGTTCAATTCGAGGAGTATATGATCAAGAAGGATTAAGAATGATTATGACAAAAAGCATGGAGCAAATCAATTATTAATGTAGCATAATACACTTATAATAAGTCGGAGCAAGTCAACTATTAATGTAGTAAGCCGGCCATAGGCAGGCATATTGGCTAGTTTTGGTAACAAGTCACTTATAGGGTATACTAACTGTTTCTAAAAACTCTTATTTCTATTTTTTACCCCTTTTGTTTCTAACTACCTAATTTCTTCCACAAATAAAAAGAAGCCCAACTACTCTTTTATCTTTGAAGTGGTGTTATTGAAATAAATCTCAAGAGCTTGGCCTAGAAGTAAAGAGGAAATAAATACAATTGCACCAACAATAATGGCTTAATGTAGGCATGTGACACTTTGATCGAAGCGTAAGTGCTTGACACAATGCAACAATGGCTAGCAACAAATCTAATTTGTAAATAAGGCTCTAACCATTATGGTTGGAGAGATCAAATTTGTTCATAATTTTGATTTGTTTTGCGTGAATATATATTGAAAAGTGTTTGAGTAGATATAAATTGTTTGAGTTAATTTTTATTATAAAATCTACAGTGCGCATGAGAGAGAGTGGTGTAGTTAATGCAGACCACTCATCATAGCAAAAGGTGCGTGTGTATTACATCACGAAGTACTGTGCAAGGGCCCAGATTCATGTGTACCGGTGCAGCAGGCGTACTCTAGAACTGCTAAATTTTTATTGGTACATATTATTTGTTTCTTGGCACTGGTGAAATCGTTCTTTTCTTCTCATCTCTCAATATCTCATACGTTTCCCATTATTCTCTGGAAATTCTCAGTAGCCATTCCCTTCATCTAAAAATTAAGCATAAATATATTAATAAAATAATCATAAGGTTGAGAACACTTTGATGTTTTCCTCATTCACTTTTAAATGGAAATTTGAAGAAATTGAATGAAGATGAACCCACTACTCTTGGCGTTTTTGGTAACTGATTAAGTTTGGGATTGGTTTGCAGGTAGTTGCTACTAATAGAAAAAGGTC
Organism: Coptis chinensis; assembly: GCF_015680905.1. NCBI lineage: Eukaryota > Viridiplantae > Streptophyta > Magnoliopsida > Ranunculales > Ranunculaceae > Coptis > Coptis chinensis. The sequence continues at coordinate 74,845,452 of NC_141463.1, read as the reverse complement.
AAAATTGTAAATTGCAATCCGAAAGTTGAGACAAATGTCAACTTTTAGTTTGTGGATGAAAAACAAAATTTTTCTTACTTCTTTCCTATGACCGTAAGAATTCTCTATCCGTGTATCTAAACCCAATTTTTTGATTAAAAAAAACAGATAACAGGCCATAGGACAAAATTGGGGATTAATTTAGCTTCTAGTTTGGGTCAGCAAATAATTATGGCTTAAAGACAAACCGGGTTGACCACTACTGAAAGACGATATTACCCTTATTTAAGTTTTTATCAGTTAAATCAAAATCAAAATGTCGTGGCTAGTATGGAAAACTCCCACGTGACTTTTCAAGCACACTCACATTTTATGTTAGGACTAATATGAAAATTTTAATTTATTTCATGTTGTACACATGCATAGTGGTAGTAGCGTTTGCATGTTTGTTGCACACATGCATAATGGTGTGTGCATGTGTAGTATACACATGCATAGTAGTGTTTGCATATTTGTTATGTACATATATGCACATATATAATGTTTGCATATGTGTTATACACCTACATAATAATGTTTGCATGTGTGTTATACATATATCGGGCTAGTGCATAATGGTGTTTGTGCATGTTTGCATATTTGTTATGTACATATGCATATATAATGTTTGCATATGTATTATACACCTATATAATGTTTGCATAGTGGTATTTGCATGTGTATCAGACTATTACTCCAAACTTAAAAATATTATCGATGATAACAATATCAAAATTGAGATAAATCACACAATTGATTAACCCATGATTCGAAGATTTTAAAAGAAATTCAATTGTTGTTTAATTGCTTGTCGAACCGGTGCCAAAATCAACCTAATTATTATTCAATTATCAATAATCTATAATTGAAAAATGAGAAGAGTGTTTGTCATAAGAGAGTAAGATGTTTTATTATAGCTTAAATCACTAATCACAACACACAAATCAACTAGCTCAAAGATGGAAACAACTAAATCTAAAAAAAAAATTACAAGTTTATAGTTGGAGTTTTTTTTTTTGCTAGATGGAGAAGAAGATAAATGTTTTCTCGTATCTTAAATCATTAATCACAAGTTCGCAACACACAAATCAACTAACTCAAATATAGAAACAATTAGATCTCAAAAGTATTTTATAAGTTTATAGTTTGAGATTTTTTTGCTAGATGGAGAAGAAGGTCATAATTGGTATTACTAAAAAATAACCTGCTGACGTCAGCTCAAAAATGTCCTTATAGCGAAATTATTAATGATAGATGCTGATGGTCAGCCCGTTTATGTCATAAAACAATAATTATTGGTCAACCATGCCTAAAACTGAAATTATTGGCCAATTTATGTATTTGGGCCTAAATTTGTGCTAAAAAACACCAAAAAATATACGATCGTAATGATTTATATATATATCAATATATTAATATTAAAGCTCCCACAAGGGGTATTTTTCTAGCTATATTAAAATTTCATGTCATCAACTCCTATTAAAACGAGAATTCATCTCCTATTGAAAAAATAAATTTTAGCACTTCTAATTAAAATGGAAATCCTTCTCCTATTATAATAGAATTTCTCCCCATATTAAAAAGGAAATATCTAACACTTCTAATTAAAACGGGAATCATTCTCTAAATAAAAATAGGAATTACACTTCTAAATTAAAATGGGATCCCTCACCCAATTAAAAAATGGGTTTTTAAAACTTAATTAAAATAATTTGTTAGGAAATTAAAACGGGTTAGCGACGAATCACGATTTGTTATAAAATTTCTATATGTATAGTTTTGATTGTTGAGCAAGTTTTTAAAAGAATCGGTGTGTATGCACGGATCTACTTTCTAGTTAATATTAAAACTCTCACAATAGGATACTTTTATAGATCTATTCAAATTCTACGTCATCAATTTATTAAGGGTTAATTTGTCTAAACCCCCCACATTTGTCACCAATTTCTAATAAACCCCCCATATTTCTACACATCACAATCCCCCCCCCCCCCTCGTGCCGTCTAACTTCTATCTTAATTCTGTTGGTATTTTCACCTAATACCAAAATTACCCCTGACCAAGGGTATAACGAGTATTTAACAATAGCTCTTTTTCAAGTGTACATAGGAAAAAGACAAAATGCAATAACGGCTTTTTCTTATGGGTAATTTTGGAATATTAACTGAACTAGGATGGAAGTCAGATGACACGGGGGATAAATTGTGATATTTACAAATGTGGAGGGTTTATTATAAACTAGTGACAAATGTGGGGGGTTTAGACAAATTAACCCACATTTAATAACCCAACTTAAAACACTTTTCCTTTTAGGAGGGGAAAAAAAAACTTCGCCTTATTTTAGAAACCAACTTCAAACGGGACTCTTTTTTGCTCCCACAAAGGATATTTTTCGAGATTTATTAAGATTCAACTCCTATTGGAAAAAAAAAAAAAAAAATTAGCACTTATAATTAAAACATGAATCTTTCTCTTACTATAATCGGAATTCCTCCTCTATTGAAAAAGAAAAATCTAACACTTCTAATTAAAACAGGAATCTTTCTCGTATTAAAAATGAAAATCATACTTATAAATTTAAACGGAATATCTCCCCCAATTAAAAAATGGGTTTTTAAAACTTAATTAAAACAATTTGTTGATAAATTAAAATAGATTTTAAGACTTGATTAAAACAATTTGTGACGAAAACATGAATCACGATTTGTTAGAAAATTTATATATGTATAGTTATAATTGTTGAACAAGTTTAAAAAAAAGCCAGTGCGTAAAGCTCCCACAAAAGGTATTTTTCAAGCTCTATTAAAATTCTACATCACTTCCTATTAAAACGGAAATTTCTCTCCTATTTGAAAAACGGGAATCTTTTTTTACAAGGAGAATTCATCTCTTATTAAAACAAATTCTACCACTTCTAATTAAAGCGGGAATTATTCTTTTATTAAGATGGGAATTCTTCCCTTATTGAAAAGGGAAAATCTAACACATCTAATTAAAACGAGAATTATTCTATTAAAACATGATCTTTCTCCCAATTTAAAAAAACGGGTTTTTAAAACTTAATTAAAACCATTTGTTAGTTTAAAACGGGATAGTGACTAAAACAGTAGTCCCAATTTTCTAAAAAAAATCTAAATATTTTCAAAAGAGCGGTGCGTGTGCACGGACCTACAAGCTAGTAAATATAAATGTACAATATAAATTAATTTTTAGACATCAAATATAAATCTTGTTAAAATTAAAATAGTTCGGGTTCCAATTGGATTCTGGTCACAAATATAGAAGCCATATCCGTTAAAATGGATCCGGATATGGTCGGATTCGGGTTGAAACAGTACCATTTTGAGCCCAAATATAAACCCTACTACTAAAAAAAAAAGAGAAACAGGAAGAAGAATTTGGAGATGTGGGCAAGTGCAGAAGGTGGACCACCAGAGGTGACACTAGAAACTTCCATGGGTCCCTTCACTATCGAGGTGGTTATTTATTTTTCCCTTTTTTTTTTTTTTTACTAAATTGAGTCTGCTAATATTTAATTACTGATAATTAATTGATATTTTTTACGGCAGTTGTACTACAAACATGCTCCAAGAACTTGTAGAAATTTCATTGAGCTATCTCGAAGAGGTTATTACGACAATGTCAAATTCCACCGCATTATTGAGGTACACTCTATTTAATAAGTCTTTCTAATTTTTCAAAGTTTTTTGTTTCACATTGTTGTTTTTTTATTCAGGATTTTGTTGTGCAAGGTGGAGATCCTACTGGTACAGGTCGTGGTGGCGAATCAATATATGGGTATGCTTAAATTTTATCACTTGTCATTACATGTTATCGAGCTGTAATTTTGAACATGTAATTTTTGCAGTTCGAAATTTGAAGATGAGATAAAACCCGAGTTGAAACATACTGGTGCTGGTATTCTCTCCATGGCGAATGCAGGTCCAAATACAAATGGAAGTCAGTTCTTTATCACCCTTGCACCAGCTCAGAATCTTGATGGTAATTTCATAATCTTGTTCCTTTTCTATTTCGTATCAAGTAAATATATAGTATTCAATCATTTTTGTTTAGTGGGATGTTTGACTGTTAATGATGCGAGTCATAGGGCAATGCTAAACTTTACACAGAAACTAATAAGAAAGAGAAGTATAGTTGTATCAATCAAAACGACAAAGAGAAGAGAATCAAATGAGGGACTTCGTATCTAGTACTCATTTAATAATGGATTATAAACGGTCAATTCATCCCTGCCTTTACACAAATGTATGATTGCATTCACTCACATAATATCTGTTTGAGGATGCCTTTGTTTAGAAGAATTTTTTTTTATTGTGATCCGTTGACGTAGAAATATTGGAATTGAGGCTTGTGATCTGATGCTTATGGATGTTGAGCATTTACCAATATAGTTAAAGTGACTATGCGACTATCTATTATACACCTTATTTCGAGCACTTCTAGATATGTTACATGTTAGTCTGTTCTGGATCTAATCAAGTTTCAATCAGTAGAGTGTTCAGGAAGTAACATTAGAAAAGTCCAAGAAGATGTGCAAAATATCGTTTGTGGTAATTGATATATCCTTTTATATCACCTAGAGAATAAGAAAATAGGATATTTTGGGTTTTATATACACTGGATATCCATAACCCAAGATCGCATGTCAGCCAATAAAGATAAAGTATTAAACTTGGGATTGCCTGAAGCCATTGTTGTTGGCGATCAAAGCAAGCCTTAAACGTAGCGAATATTGTGTCTTCCACCACCAAAGCCTTCTCAGCGTTCTCTTACAATAGATGGAAATATTATGAGAAAAAAAAATTAGGGTTTAGAGTGGAGACTTCAACTGGATATACAGGGGATTATTTTTATTATAAGTCTATCATGGTAATAAAACTATAACTAAACCCGTGAATAATATTTACACATTATTAAGCCTGCAGTGACAAGTGTGTAGAGAAACTAGAGACTATTCATGGGCTTAGTTATATTTCTATTAACTCAATGTTCTTATAATAGAAATAAACTCCTATATATCCTGTTAAGGTCTCCACTCCAAACCCTAATCTCTTTCTTATAATTTTCCCACCTATTGTGTGAGAATACGGGGGAGGGCTTTGGAGGTGGAAAACACAGCATCCATTGCATTTAGGACTTGTTTGGATCACCAACAACACTAGCTTCAAGTGTGTCCTATTTACCATGTTCTCTTCATTGATTAACATGTGGTCTTGGGTTATGGATTTCCAACGATATCCTATCATGGGGTGGGGTGTTAATATTTGCACTCCCAACATCTTCATACTCCCCCATCTCAGGGAAGACCCTTGATATCCCCATCTATTTACTAGCACAACCACGGCACCACCTCCTCTATAGAGCATTCAAACATAAATCTTGCTTACTTGAATCTGAATAATTAACCCCAAAGAATATTGGGAGAGCTAGTTCGTAATGGTGATGAATAGATGAGGCAATGAGTGGCATCTTTTTTTTTCAAGTTTAATGATGTCTTTTGTTGTCAATACCAGTGGATAGATGGGGAAATAAGGGGTGAACTTATTAGTCTATTTACTAAGTTTGGGGTGTCTTCAATGTTTCCCTTATTAAATGCCACTGTGTTGGAGCCAATCTCTCTTAGTCATACGTCAAATTGCATGTAAATCAATGAATAAAACGTATTAAACTAGGAGATATTTGGAGCTATTGTTGTTGCTGATCCAAGCAAGTCCTAAATGAACAGAAGTTGTGTCTTCCCCCTCCAAAACCTTCTCGAATTTCTCTCACAATAAGTGGGAAAATTATGAAAAAGATACTAGGGTTTGAAGTGGAGACCTCAACTGAATATATAAGGGTTTAATTCGATTATATTATAATCCAATCATGATAATAGAAATGCAATTAAGCTCATGAATAGTCTCTACACATAAAGCTCACACTCACTCTAAACACTTGTCACGTGTGATTTGTGATTTGACACTTGTCAAATCACATGTGTATCAAGTGAGTGTGGGCATAATCATGTGTAGAGACTATTCATGCACTTATATTTATATTCTCTTAATAGGCTTATAATGAAAATAAAATTTATAAATTCAGTTGAGATCCCCATTCCAAAACCCTAATCGCTTTGTCATAATCTTACCCATCTTTGTGAGAGAATACCAAGAAGGGCTTTGGAAGTGAAAGACATGACATCCACTGCGTTTAGGACTTTCTTGGATCCCCAACAACAATGGCTTTAGTTGTCCTAGTTTAATATGTTTTCTTCATTGGTTAACGTGTGGTCTTGAGTTATGGATTTCCAAAACAAATCCTAACATGGATCAGGTTGTTAATATTTGCACTCCCAAAATCTGCATATGCCCCTTTGATATCCCCATCTACCTACTAGCAGCACCACATCATCTTTAGAGCATTCGAGCTACTTTAAGCTGAACATTTAACCCAAAGAATATAAACAGAGATAGTTTGCAATGCTGATGAATAGACGAGGGACTTTTTTTTTTGCAAGTTTGGAGAAGTCTTTTGTTGTCAGTAGTGGTGATAGATGGGGAAACGAGGGGTGAACTTATATGTTTATTTTCTAATTGTGGGTGTCTTTAATCTATTTGACAAGTGTAAGTTTAAGTAGCCCTTAGGCTGTGTTTGTTTAGTGGCAAACCTCTAGTGGGGAGATTTGCCAGTGTTTTCCCACTAGAGATTTGCCAGGCAAATTTATAGTGGGAAAATTTCAGTTTGCTAGTGTTTGTTTGCAAAAATTTATAGTGGAAAAATATGAGATTTGCCAGTTTTGTCAGTGTTTGTTTGCATGATTTTTTCCCGTGGCAAATAATATTTCAACTTTTTGAAAATATATTTTTTGGTTTTCAAATTCAATGAAGTATAAAAAAAGCAAAAAATTATATAAAATACAAAATAAAGAAAAGTAAAGACAATACACACACAAACAAAGACTTCAAATTATCTAATAAAAGAAAATGAAAAAAGAAGTGCATAATAATGAAGTTCTTAGACAGTGTTTCTGTACCAAAAAAGAGATAACCAACAAAACCAGAAGGAAATCCAAAATACCCCAGACAAATCAACGATATCCTAATATCCGCCTTTAAGATCATTAACAACATCGTACGGGATATGTGTGACAGTCTCAAGAGTAGCACCCTCCACCATAAAACCAGGCTTAGGACCCTCTGGTTGCCTCTTTGTGCTAAATCTTCTCGTCACAAGCTTTTGCCTCAGCCTCTGCGAAACATAACCTGGAGCACCAGCAGCAGCACCTGGGGCACCAGCAGAAGCAGCAACACCTAGAACCAGTAGCAGCACGTGGACCAGCAGCAGCAGCAACAACAACTAAAACCAGCAGCAGCAGCACTACCTGCAGCACAGCCAACACCAATCCACACTACCACACCACACTACCAGCAGCAGCAGCAGCACCATACTCACACACACTCACCACACTACCACCACCAGGCAGCACACACTCACATACACACACACGCACACTACCAGCCAGCACACACCACACATCCACCACCTGCCAGCACACACCACACACCTACCACCAGCCAGCACACACCACACCACACACACACACACACACACACACACACACACACACTATCATTCACACAGTCCACGTGCAGCTTGTATCCCCTTTTCTAAAACACATCGACAAATAGTTAAATATCTCAAATGATAAGTAGAACTAAGGATCTTGGTGGGTTTGAACCACCACCACCTTGAGATACATGAAGATACGCTCCAACTCCCAAGTGCTCTACCATTTAAGCTAAAGATCCACTACGTGTTCATTAAAACAACTTAACAAGCAACATTCTAATTATAGAATGAACCTCCGTCTCCCATTGTCCACAATCTTCTCAAATAACTCGACAGCTACGACTAGTTTGCCCTGCAAAGAGAGTCCCTTAAGAAGAGTGGTGAAAGTAACAACATCTGGTTCCAACCCAAGTTTCAAAATGTTATCGAAAACTGCGAAACAAAGCTCCGGTCGACCCAAGTGGCAGTAGCAATTAATCAAGATGTTAAGCGTAACATCACTTGATTGGACTATCACAACTCCATTTGTGAATTCACTGAAAGGATACCCATAAGAATAGTGGTCAAAATAACTCAAGTAACTCGACAGCTTCTACTAGTTTGCCCTGCAAAGAGAATCCCTTAAGAAGAGTGGTCAAAATAATAGCATTTGGTTCCAACCCTCATTTCAAAATGTTACCAAAAACAGCGTAAAACCGAAATCTATTCGGCCCAAGTAGCAGTAACAGTTAACAAAGGTGCCAAGAGTAACAACACTTGATTGAACTCCTGCAGAAGTCATTATTTTGGACATTTCTAATACAGTAGAATATTGTTTCATCTTAACAAAGGATCCTAGCAGTAGAGAGAATGCGAAAATGGAAGGCAAACAGGGTCTTGTCTGAATCATACGATTGAACAGACCCAATGCCTCATCATAGCCTAGTTCACCATTTTAAAACCTTTCTTAACCATTTTAAAACCTTTCTCTCACCAAATCTAAAAAAAAAGAGCAGAGAGAGAGAGAGAGAGAGAGAGAGAGAGAGAGAGAGATGGGTGGCAAATTTCCACTGGCAAAAGAGTTTAGGGGGGGAGGTGGATTCTATTTTCCACTTCTAGTGGGAAAATTTCATTTGCCAGGCAAAATGTAAATAGTGTTTGCCACTACCCTTAAACGCAGCCAAACACTGGCAAATGGTGCATCTATTGGGAAAATATGGTTTGTCACCCCCATTTGCCAGTAAACAAACACAGCCTTAGTTCAATGTGTAAGTCCACCTTTATGGAAACTAAGAGTTTGACAAGTTAAATTGTTCAATTATCCTCTCTGTTGTTTAATAATATCTTTGGGAGTTTAGTGTATTACTGATTTGTTGATGTTGATTTCTTTTCTACTATTTTAAATTCAGGGAAACATACAATTTTTGGGAGGGTTTGTAGAGGGATGGAAATCATCAAAAGACTTGGCAAAGTCCAAACTGACAGTAATGACAGGTACTGCTTTTCTTCGAGGTTCTTTACTTGGAATAATATCATGCTAGTGCCGATTGCATAATGAAACCAAATTTACACCTTAAAGGAACTAGTTAACCTGTTTTTCCGGACAAATTAGCTTAAGCTTGTTCTTTCTAACAAACCGAAGTGGTTGCTCAACCATTATTTCTATATGCTAAATTGGCAACAACGTATATTAACATAATAAGATTTAGAGTTAAAATGCATGAATGCATCTCAAAATAAAAGGGAGGTCTATCATTTTCTTTCCTTAGAAATAATTGTGTTTCCCATGCTGTAAGGAAATGTTAAGAAAATTTGGTAAAATTTATCTGTGTAAAATATGTACAGAAAATTATAATGCTTGAACACTATCCAACATATGATCCAAAAATCAGATTTGAATATCCGTAGCCCATAGGCATTAGTGAGAATGTGAGCACACAGGAGTCTTTTGTAGATATAAAGTGTAAACAATATTTTTACCACCACTAGTATATTAACGAGCATGGAAGCAGTACTAACGTGTTCTTTGCTGATTCAGACCCATCCATGATGTGAAGATACTGAAGACGAGTGTCAAGGATTGATGCTGCAGAAAAGTTGCATGTGAAGGATTGATATTATTGCTCCAATACTGGGCAACAAAGAACCTTTCGCTGGTAGCTAGCTTTTGTAGTGCGAGATATATGTGATTTTCTTTATATGGGTTCTTCCTTTTGTGGGGAGATTCTGTGACGGCATTAACAGGAGATGTATTGGATTATTATGTATATTAGCTAGCTAATTTCTATTTACTGATGCATGTTGGCAAGCTATTTTTTTGGCTTTTTGAACTTTAGTTCTTTAAGTTGCAGTTGGGACTTCTATTTTATTTATTGCATCATGGATTTGTCGGTGTGCGCCACTGGGGACGCGTCAAATCAGTATTTTTGGATATATTATGGCCACTGTCTACGCTTGGGAGAAGAATCTAGACTTCTTCTGAACTGTTGCAAGAAATATTTTAGCAGTGGAAACTCGTTGTGGAACACGTAGAGATTCGCTTTGGAGATGCCATACTGTACTATTTGGAGTTCTTTAACCAAGTGAAAGTGTCAATAGTAACATAGTGCCGTTGTGCCATGCTTCTTTGGAGTGTGGGGACGGTAGATGCATTAGCATGTTTGTGATCTTTTGTCCTTTGCATGCAGTGTATTTAGGATTTAAGGCTATGACTGTCAAATGTTCCTCGTTAGTCTGAGCTTGAAAAGTAGCGTGGGGATGTTTCAAGGTATTCACATTTCATAGGTTTTTCTACCTCCAAATTTCTTGCAAGTAGAGATACAAAGCAAGTTTCAGTTTTCAAAATGGCAGCAAAATTTTAACTGAATTTGCATCCTACTTGATAGTGTTTAAATAGTAGAAACGCCTACTAAGTACTTTGAAGTTTGAACCCATTCGTTTTTAGTTCGAAACTGCTCTATCTAGCACGAAATTGAGTTAAATGCTGGTAAGTCTGCAATAGTGTCAAGTCAGAGAGGTCCTTTTCCATACTAGTACATACAAGGTGGAACCGAGATGTCTACAATCTCGTTTTTTCCCTTCTTATTTCTCATTTACAGCATCCCCACCTACTTGAGGTTACACTCACGCTTGAAAATTTTGATTGACGAAAAACCACCAATTGCAGAAGTGCCGTCTATAAAATTAAAACTTTTTAAAAGAAATTTGACAAGAGATGGGATTTGTTAAGGCCGCATTACTATGCCTTTGCCTGCAGCTGCACGAGATGATCAATTGCATTGTAATGGGGCAATTTTCCATGCAGAAACATCAATTTGAATTGCACATTTCTGTCATTTCATTCATGAGAAATTACGTAAGGCTTAAACATCTATTTTTTACATTCTTGGGTGATATACTTTCAGCTCACCCATTGTAACAATTGTTTACAAATCCTATCTTTCCTCCTCAAGTTAACCACTAAATTAAGACTTGGCTAAATACATCCAATACAAATAAGGATGGCAAAAATGTTCCTACTCAATGTGGACTGAAGAAATGGAAGATGTGATTTCACTGGCTCTAGGATCATCTGTCTCTATAGAAACACCTCGGGGATCCTCTGTAACCAACATGGCAAGCACGCCAAGAGAACTCCACATTTTTGTCAGACTGCTGCTGGACTCTCCTAATGTGACAGCAAAGACTGCATCAAAGCCACCTGCTCCAGGAACTCCTGCCAACAAAACTCCTTCCATATTCATAGTAGCATCCAAAAGCTGAGTTTGTGATTCGGGCTCAATCTGCAATTTCAGAAAGCAAAAGGTTGGACAGTCAATGGACATAATCACATGTACACCATCTCATAAAGCCGGCCATTATGTAAAGTACTGATGTTAGCCTTAATAGCCTCTGTAATACCATTTGACACGTCAAATTCAACATAAACTATTCAAATATTGGCACACCACTATCTATATTCTTTTCATCCAAAAAGGATGAGGATTGGCACTATTTTGTTGTTTTTCTATACATTTCAAAGATGGGAAACATGGAATATCAAATAAGTAGATACGATGGTGATGGTAGACACCATGCACATAACAGAAAAGGCAAAGCATCAACCACATGACCGCTATAAATAAAAACAAGCCTCGTTGTTTTATTAGTAAATGAAGGTCTTATTTGGGGGACAAGTTGGCCGTTTGAGCATTTAGTCAAGCTTCACTAAATGCTCAAAGGCCTCAAACTAGGAAACAGCAGTTAGTTCAGCAACAGTTACGACTTGAAAGTTGAGATAAGATCCATTCCTCGGACGGTAGGGATTACTGAGGATTTCTTATGCAAGGGGTCAGCAAACGAATAGCACAAGACTGCAAGGAGTTTATACATTTCAAATTACCAGTAACAGACTTGAACGTTATAATTTCTTTAGTAGATTACTTTTTGTAAGAATGAACATGTTTTTCCTCCCATCCATTAGTTTCCCTCTCTTGCCACTATTCTTCAATTTAATAAGGATGGGGCACAATAGTGAACAAGCCAATCAAAACTGAGAAAAGAACAACTTAGGTGCAACAATAAGCTAATGTTAGATCCCAAACCTTTGTTCACCGGTGAAAAAAAACTGCAGACTACTGCTAATAAACCCACCACCAAATAACATTAAAGGTGGAGTCTTTCAGGAATATATACAGCAAAATAGGAACGTGAGAACCCCATCAAGGACCATGCACAGATTGGAGTACAGTATAGGAATTTTGAAGAAGCACATCAAACTTCAATGTTTACTACATATCAAATGGACAGATTCCACCTCTTTGACGGGAAATAAATTCCTGAGAATATAAGATCATCTAGGCATTCTAAAACAAATTACCTTTCTTTTTTTTTTCTCTTTTGCAAAGTAAGATGAAGTTACACACCAGTTTAATTATATAGTCACAATTATGCATGGATACACCCCAACAGCTAACATCCACTTTGATGAGCCAAAAGCTTCACCTTTCTTGCTACAACAATTTAAGTTTGCCTGTTTGGGGCCTCTTCACTATTATTCAAAGAAGTGGAAGCTTTTTCTTGTTCAAACCAAAAACTGGGCGATTAACTGAAAATAAAAGCTAGCTTTTTGAAAATACAGGCTGAAAGAGCATAATAACAATATAACATATACACCATTTCAGGTGGCAAAAAGAGATTAGAAACCTCAACCCATAGTAATTGGAGAACTCAGAACACTCGCATGACGGTTAATTGGTATCCTACAACCTCTGGGGTACATATGGCACGCTTGCAGGGATATTTTAATCCATGAATAGAGACAAATACCAGCAAAACCGTAAACAATTCAATCTATTGCCTTCTTCCTACAGAGCTTTCTATACTTCTAACTCAAGGATGGCAATGGGTCGGGTAGCCAAGAGTCCAAGAATTGAAAGATGTTCCAGGAAAGGCCAACTCTACATATGTAAAGTCTCCAAGTAATTCATATATATATATATATATATATATATATATATAACTCAAGGATGGCATTCCAATTTGAAAGATGTTCCCATAAAAGAAAGAAAATTCATATATATATATATATATATATGAACCCCATGAAAGAAAGAACCCTGATAACAACTTCAAAGATAAGAAACCTACCGGAACACCTGCTTCCTTCCCCATTAGGCGCATATGGAATCTTATTTGAAAAACAGCATCTCTTGCTCCTAGCAATGCTTTAACAATTGCTTCTCGGAATAGGTCAGTGGCTTGCTCCTTCCACTGTTTAGATGCCACAATTTGTTAGAACCAATTAAGAATCTTTAAACAAAAGAGAGGAAAATATTTAAGTCACATTACAGAAAGGAACAATCACATTGACCACTAAAGATGTAAACGTCTGAGCAATTTCATTCTCGAAGCAGGCTCTTTTATATGGTTGTCACATAGCTGCTGCTCATGGCAAACACAACCCAACCCAATCTGACAACCTCACAAAAGAGCCTGCACCGAGCCAAGTGGCATTATTATCAGAGAAAGAAAACATAAGAAGCCAGGTTGCACTTGGTTTGATATTTTGACATTCACGCAATTATATTAAGAATCATACACAGTATTACAGACACTAGTGACATCACAACTATGCATACATTGAGGACCAGCTCAAGATAGCACGCTAATCCCAGGAAAGTAGTTTTTTAGCTGTCTGCGATGAGACAGTGAAGTATTCTCAAACTCCTGCAAACTAACACGTGCACTTGACATTGACAGCTGTATATTGAGCCCTGAACGTTGCTTCTGTTTACCTGTCTTCCTCGAGTACGAGAAGACTATAACCATATGGATTATTCCATTCATTTGTACGGTTATGCAAATATGTCCAACAAGATTGGGGATCCGGAGATGAGTATTTCTTTTACAGTTTAGTGCCTATGAGTCATAGAAATTCCCAAAAGCATGATCTTCTCTTCCATTTTTTTTATTTCTTTTCTCATATCATATGAGCTTTATAGATGATACTCATTAACCAGTATGAATAGAAATGGTAAAGTGAGATTTTTTATTTTTTTTCCTTAAATCAAATGGCTTTGAATACTTGGGTCTCAACACTCAAGAAGTACCTGTTCACACCTAAGCCCGCTACAGCTGCAGATGACATGTTCATAAGACTCCCACTGCTCTTCTGCAAATTTACAAAGCAGTTTAAGCTGAGTTTCAAGGGCCGAGTTTGCCTCTGACAACATTTGCCATCTTTCCATGGATTTCTGAGGTTCCGACACTTGCCACTTCTTTACAGCTCCTACCATCGATGGCGTGGACGATCCTCCAGTTCCCGGTTCTCCTAGTAGCTGCCAAAAGTATTGCATCACTATGTGTAAAGTTCCAGTGAAACAAAGAAAAGATGTTCAACATGGACACTTATTTACTCAAAGATAGAGAAACAAGAAAAATATAAAGTATAACTGTAATGAAAAAATAAATGTAAATACACTCACCAGGTTCATTAATGGCGGTAAGCAGAACTTAGTCTTCTCATGGTCCCACTTTGTTTTGAGTACATCACTGATGACCTCCTGCAATGACTGCGCTTTCATCGCAACCTATAAAGTTAAAAACACATGAAACATTTTAAAGAGCAGCTAGTGAAAGCTTTGAAAAGATATTGAAGGATATCCCTGTAGTATGGAAGAAATTGTTAATTTGTAATATTTTGGAGAATTAGAAAATTGTACCTTTAAGTTGAATATTTCAACTCATGATCTTATGACAAATAAAATGTAGGGTGGCCTGTTGTAACTTAACGAGAGGACATTATAATATGCGGGTAGGGTTATATTTTCCTTTCCATTAGGTTCAGTAATGAATTAATGATATGATCTTAGAGGTGAAGAAAGAAGTAGAAAAGAAGTGTTAGGTTGAGATAACCTCCCTCACATCATGAAAAAAGGAGATGCGCGTGAAAGAGGGAACCCCTTAATGTCAGCAATGACCTCCATTTCATGATTCCTTTTATTTTGTTTCACTCTAGCCAAATGCCCCAAAGAATCCCAGATGGGCACACCACATTGCCTAAAAAACTCAAAAGGTGCTTCTATGGTATTTTGTAAATTGTGATGATCCAGAGGATTTTGAATGTTGTGACTTAATGTGATGCATAAGGCATACCTCAGGATATACTCGCAACGCAATTAGATATTATTGCAAATGCAGGAGAAGAAACTACGCCTTACGGACTCGCCATAGAAGAGATCCTAATTGCTAGTGTCAACTGCTAGTGCCATAGGAACAACCTCTAACCTTCTGGCATTTTAAAACACAGACAAAGGCAATAAGGCAGCCATGTGGAAAGAGGTACAGGAATAAGATTAGGTAGACATTTCAATTAGGTAAATTTTGGCATGTAAGTCTGATGTGAGTATGTCCTCTTCCTGTAAAACTAACTAATATTTTTACAGGAAGAAAATGTGGATGATGCCAAAGGAGAAATTGAATATGGGGATCCGAAGTTTGGTAACAATGAATCAAGCTCTTAAAGGTCGTTGGTTATGGAGGTACTTAACAGAAGAGGGTTCCCTGTGGCGTGAAGTGATTATCGCAAAGTATGGATATGCTCAACATTGCTGGTGGCTTAATAGTGTAAACCAACCCTATGGATGTAGCCTGTGGAGAGGTATCTTTAGTGTCTTACCCACTTTCAAAAAAGGAATTCAGTTCAAAGTGGGTAGTGGTAACAAATGCCTTTTTTGGTTGGATAATTGGGTCGGCGATAAGTCCTTGGCTGAACTTTTCCTCATATTTGTCAAGCTTCTAATAACAAAAGGAGCTTGATCTATGAGCATGCACAATTTGTAAACAATCAAATGGCGTGGAACTTGTTTCTAAGGAGAGGTAGCAAAGATTGGGAGGTGCAGCAATATGCCGACTTGGCCATGCTTTTGGAAACGGTGGTGATAACTGACTAGGAAGATAGGTGTTTGTGGCGCTCAACGAAGGATGGTATCTTCTCGGTAAGCACTTTCTATGGTACACTAACTGCTGAAGGTAGAGACCAAGTTAGTTGGTGTGGCGGGTTCCCATATCTTTGAAGGTGAAAATTTTCTTTTGGGAGGCCGTTTCGAGTTGCATTCTCACTGCTGATATACTTAGACATAGGGGAACTATTGTATCTCCAGTATGTACAATGTGTGACACTTTTGATGAGGATATTGGTCATCTTTTCCTACACTACTCTTTTGCTTCAGAGGTGTGGGCAGAGTTGAAACAACCAAGGGTAATAACTTTTCCACTTCTTGCTCAAGCTGAGTCGTTACAAGATTTTCTATCACTATGGCCTAGGAAAAGATAGGGATGCTTTGGGGACAAGATATGGTGTCTTTTACCGTATGCTACTATTTGGGTGCTGTGGAAAACAATAAACAATCATATATTCAGGGGTAAAGTGCTAGCAGTTTGGAGTACTGTGCTAAAGGTTAAAGGGCTACTGTGGTATTGGATGTCCACTACATATCAAAGAAGGAATTACAGGTTCAAAAACCTTGTTTTAGATTGGTCACATGTCTTAACAGGAGAGTGATGCTGGGGTCTTTGGAGGGTAGTTAGTTTGTCTGTTTTTTATGTGTAAACAAGTGAGGTCCTCACGCACTGTTTTATGTTTTTGTTTTCTTTTGTGCTATGCACAACCCTCTTAATAAAGATCACTTATCAAAAAAAAAGAAAATTGAATATGGCAGCACTATCCTGTATTTCATTAGTAGATTTTGGAATATCAGTATTACCATCACATGTTTCTGCTGAATGCCAGTAAATTGAGAAATCAGCCTAAAAAAGAGGCAACTTAGATATCTAGACTATTGAAACATAAATAGATTTTTCCACTACGTGTTCTATAGCCCATGCACAAGCAAGTATGGAGAGAGAAAATATACCTGAGCTGAAGAAAGCAACCCTGGTGAGAACCGAACATAACGTTGACTTCCATAAACTGCAGCACTGACATCAAACCCACTGCCTATCTTCCCTTGTGCAATGCAATGAGCACTTTGAGCTACAACATGCACCAAATCAAGATTTGCATCATCTTTCTCTTGATTCAGAGTTTCAGTGCTAAATGAGAGATTGACAACTCCAAGGTATTGAAGTAAAGCTGCAACTACTGCTGTTGTCATTGCTGCTGACGATCCAAGTCCAGTTTTTGCAACTTCTGGCTTGCAATTGTTTCCAGTGGACGCCTCTGCATTGAAGGTAATTGATGAAAAGGCTGGAAGTGAAGCTAATGACTCTGCTGTCAAAGGGAGTCCCAATGCTTCAATCTAACACGCACAAGAATGACCCACTTAAGATCTTAATGTCTAAGATGCCTAGGCAACACATAAACTGCCAAACAATTATAAGAATGTTTAAAAGGAATTGAGCAGAAAATTATTACGGAAGCAGAGATTAGGAAAGATAGTTTCTTCAAAAATGCCATTGATGCTTCTTTTTTTGTCGGGAAAAAGAATATGGCTTCCCACATATTATTGTTACATATAATTCTACATGATATTAGACAACTTTTGACTGGTTAACACCCGTTACACGTGGCCTGATTTTTTCTTGCAATAATGTAATGAACCTCTGTAAACTAAGTTTTGTTCTTAGATATGAATCAGCATATATGAACTTTTTACGTTTAACCAAAACATTCAAAACAAGCAAACGGAGAGTTTATTGCATAAATGTAATGAACCCCTGTAACATAAGTTTTTTCCATATATTTCATATCACGGACGAGAGTAAACTAATATCATGTACTGGCCTAAACTATTTTGTAAACACAAGAAAGCCTAAAAACGTAAAAACCATACACAGCCTCATGTTAGTATAAAGCATTGTCAAAAGACAAAAGATACAGACGGTTTAATACGAAGAAGTACCTGGTTCCGGTACGAGTAGAAATCATTGGAACCGAGGATTGTAATATCAAGACCTGCATGACAAGCCAATTCAGGTTTTAATAACCTTGTAAGTCCATAACAACAGTAAATAAAACATAAATAGTAGCACCTTGCAAGAGTTTTTTCTGCAGTAAATCCTTTTTATCCTTGTCAATAAGTAACACGTGCGCAGCTGCTACGGCATACTGCACAGCTTGTTCCACAAAAGGGTTCCCCAAATCTCTGAAAACACATAAAACAAACAAAATAAATATAACTAGTGCATTGTTCATTGACGAACTTGAACTTGAACTTGAACTTGAACTTGCCCTTGCCTTGATGAGATACATTCAAGGGTTAAATTTTTCAACGACAATTTATACACAGTTTCTCTAGACAACTGAGGAGATGTTAATTTCACATCTGTCCATCCCTGAAATATCGCCAACAAATTTATATATACCGGAATTCGAAAAGAAAAGAAGAAGAAAAAATTTTAGTACGTACCCATGCCCAGCTATCAGGTTTGAGATGATTGTAAATTGGTTTTACAATTGCGTAAAATCTAGCGTTTGTACTTAAAACAAGACCTGCATTGCCTCTTTCTAGAATTAAATATCCACCTGTCATTAATACTTTCCCTGGAGCCGATCCAATAATAATTCTACACAAACAATAACAAATATATATATTAAATGTTAATGGAAAACGATTAAATCTCAGGGAAAGGCGAGCGAGCTTACACGGCCATTTGTTAAATCGGGAGGAGTGACCAGATGGAGGTTGTGAAAGAAGAGGCACTTAAAAACCGAGAGGAGTGATTAGTGGTATTGTCCAATTAAAAGTGAACACGAAAGCACTTTATCAAAATAAGGATTTTGTATAAAAACTGTACTAATTATCCAATAAAATTATAATAATGGACATTTATAAGTTTTTTTAAAAATTAATAACTAATTTTGACTTAACTATATCGGTTTGATAAACCCCCATTTTTAAAATCATTTATTTGCCCCATTCCACATTTTGTTAATTTTAAATTTATTGACCATTTTACCGCTTATGAAATATTGCCCCCCACATTAACACGTTAAACCTAGCTTTGTGAAAACCCCCCAAACGTTGCCATTATTTAATTCTTGCACTCTCTCTCTCGTATTTTACATAATGGGCATTTTGCCATTATGAAAAGCGTAGTGGCCAAAGAAGGAGCACGAGGAGTACAGTGTGACAAGCGTAGTGGCCTTTGGACTATTCCCGAGTGACTGAGCAATTTGTCCAAGATTGTTACTGTAAACCAATCCAATTGTTCCCCCGCAGAAATATGCAACATAGTAGAGCCAGAAATCACATCTCCTGATAAGCAAATGAGCCGGATGTTCTTCACCAAGCACTGTTAGTTGATCCTTCACAATTGCCTTCTCACAACACCCTTCCTTCTCTGCCATGTTATACCCAACATCTCCATTGCCATTGTCATTGTAGTTCTCTCGTCCAAGTAGCTCTTTGTGAAGCTCAAGGTCATCAACCTCAACAAGATTAAAACCAGAACCTTCGAGGGCGAAAAGTATGGATGGTGCGGCGAGCCCATTCTCTTGCAAAGACAATTCCTTACCCAAGGGAAGACCAGTAAGAGAATGGCACCACTGAACAGTAGACGTGCAATATATTGAAGATGAGATTGAATTGAAGAAGAGGAGGTAGAGGCCAGTGAAGACAGCAAGGATGTTGAGGAGTAGGAAAATGAGGGAATCACGGCGAGCGGCTTTCAAGGGGAGGTTGGCGTAATTGGAATAAGCGCCGCAAAGGAAGTAACTAGAGGGACAAGGGAATTGAGGACAAGGTAGAGTGATGAGCTATCTGTTGAAGAGATTGCATTGGCAATAAGAGTGTATAAAGCTGGGCTTACACCATTAAAGCTAATGGTAAGGGACAATGCAAGAGCTCTATTTGTCGGAAATTTTTTAATGCAGAGGACAAAGCATACAGTATTGAACCAACAGATGCTACAGCCTGCTAGCAAGCACAGAAGAAACACCTACAAACCGAATCATAGACAAGGATAATTAATCATCACAGATATTTCAGGACACCTACAGCAGAAGAGTTTCATAAGAGTAGTTATGCGCAAGTGAAAACTCAGAAAAGCTACATCTTCATTTTTCAAACCAAAGGTGATATATGCTTATGAGTTGATCTGGTGTTACGTATATACTACAGACACTTAGTATTTTAGACACGTTAGAGTTACCTACAATGAGTTCGGATTCCCCTGTACTGGGTGGTGTGTTAACTTTCGCCAACCATAGAGAAAAGTGAAACACAACTTGATCTTCCAGTTTTTAGATCAATCGTGTCGATACCATTGCTAATGATTCAAATTGGTAAGAGCATCTTCAGTGCGGTTATAGGATGTTTATAGTTGAGAAGGCAAACAGTAACTTCAATGAAGAAGATGCCCCATATAAGGGGGTAAAGTACGGTGTTAAGCTTTATGGCAACTCCTTATAGTAAAAACAAGAGAAGAGTCCTTGGATAAAACAGTCTATACAACTATATTCGGCGCCTTCGCTGGATAAAACAGTCTATACAGTCTATACAACTATAAAACAGTCGCTGGATAAAACAGTCTATACTCTCCGACGCCTTAATATTCGGCAAGGGTCCATACAACTATACAAGTCATTCCAATTTCAAAAGGAGTTGAGTAGTTGACATACGCACTAATTGATTAATAGAGTTTTCAGCAGTCAAGAGAGAGAGAGAGAATAGAGAGAGAGAGAGAGTTAGATTAGGGCAATATTTGGGTGGTTTTCCCAAATGGGTATTACGTTTTAATGTGGCGGGAAACCCAACATAAGGGCAAAATGGTCATTATATAAAAAACGAGAGAGAGAGCGCAAGAATTAAATAATGGCAACGTTTGGGGGGTTTTCGCAAAGCTAGGTTTAACGTGTTAATGTGGGGGGCAATATTTCATAAAATAGCTAAAATACCAACGTCTGTTTACGCACAAAATTCAAATGATTTTAAAAATAGGGGGTTTAGTCAAACCGCTACTCATCTGTGGGGGGTTAAGTCAAAATTACCCAATTAATAACTACAACTATATCGATTAATTAATATACATTGTTAATTTAGCGATTAATTAATAATAATATTAATGGATTTTGTCCGGTCCTAAGGGTATTATCATATCAAGGGTATATTGTAATCCATAATCATATGTTGCATAATATTAATCACTATACTTGTTATCATAATCATAATCGTAATCCTTGTAACACATTTTTCACTAGTTTGTAGATGCGCACCGGCTCTTTTGAAAACTTACTCAATAATAAATACAAATTTCGTTACAAAATCGTTTTAATTGTTCTTTAAAATTTAAAAGTCTGTTTTTAATTGGGGAGAGATCATGTTGTAATAGTTGTCCTAATTTAGAATTGTGGGTCTCATTTTAGTAGGAGAAGGATTTCCGCTTTAGTTTAGAATGGTTAGAATTTCATTTTTCAAAAGGAAATGAATTATTGTTTTAATAGGCGATGACATAAAATTTTAAAAAATTGTATGTCTTAGTTGAATTTTATAACAAATCGTTTTAATTGTCCTTTAAAAAATATGTTTTTAAATGGGGGAGAGATCCCATGATTCTCGTTTTAATTGGAGAAGGATTTCCATTTTAATTAAAAGTTATTGAATTTTCATTTCAAATAGAAATAATAAATTCTCATTTTAATAGAAGTTTAGATTCCCGTTTTAGGTTGGTGACGTGGAATTTTAAAGGAGCTTGAAAAATATTTTTGTAAGAGCTTTAATATTAAGATATAGATTGTTGAGCACATACAAACTTGAGGTAATTATTGAAAGTTGGAAACACGCACAAAACAACACATTTAGTATGCATAAGACATGGCATAAATATGTGTAGCTAAGAATAGAAACATAGGGGAAAAAAACCACAAGCATCTAGTGCCGCTTTAGGTGACAAGAAAAAAGAAGCCGCCAAAAGCTAAAAAGAGAATCATAAAACCGGTCCGCTTTGCTTTAGTTCACAAAAGGAATCAAAAGTTTGCAAAAATATTTGAAAACTATTCGAACTACATTTTCAAGGTATTAAAATGGGTAATGCCAGATATTAGAATTTCTAAGAAGGCAATGACCGTTATAACACCTCCATATATTTTATATATTTATTTCCTAGTACTATAAAAAGAATAATAAGAAAAAAGAAAATAAAACAAATAGGATAAAGATTAGTGGAAAGAGAAAACGTGGGTAAAGAGGATAAACCCTCTTCCCTGTTTTCAGGGGTTTTGGAAAAAAAAAATAAACACAGAGAGGAGTTTACACGGAGAGTTTTACATAAAGAGGAAAGAAAAGATAAAGGGGCGGATTTGTGCACCTCTTAGCTAGCCTTGGATCGGATTTTTGATTCTATTATATATATATATATATATTCTTTTTGCGGGATACGAGAGGTGAGTAGATTTTTAATCTTTCACATAACTTTTATTGAATGTTTTATCTCGAAGCAAAAGGTTTACTTATTCCATAAAATTGATTCCATAAAATTGTGCTTATACAAAACTGATTACATATAACTGTATAATTGTGTTACTAAAGTTTTATTCACTCTATGTTGTTCTGAATTATTCTGTACTAGTGAATGCCTATGCCAGTCGGCACTCTAGACACGATGGCTGCGCATGTTCTTTTTTATTAAATAACTTCCCAAAATACCATCCATCTCCATTGGTAGCATGGGATCAGTGTCATTAATTATTTATTTCACTCCACACTCAAGTGGGTTTATAGAAATCTTATATACGCAAGCTTACTATGCTTATGAACAATGTGACGGATGACATAAAACACTCACCCCCTTCTCTCTCACCCACTCCCCAAATAGCTATGATTTGTTTTGCAAGCTCGAGAAAAAGTCCCTATAAAGAATAGGGAAAAAATAGGCCAACTCGTTCATACTTATTGGCGAGTAGATATGAAAAGAAGATGATGCTCAATAACCATCAAGAAATAGAAGAATCATTAACACACATCTCCAGCAGCTTTATTTAGAAGCTTAAAAAAAGCAAAATACGCATGAATCCAACATCGCCTCAGATGTTATCAGATCATCTTTGAGCATGTGTTCAAGGTCTAGCTACTTCCCCAGCATGTAGGCCTATTGACATATCTTTGCAGGCATAGGAAGATCTAAATTTTGTGAAGAAAAGAAAATATAGTCAACTGATAAATCAACCAATTAAGCTCAAACCCCAATTCATTAATTTTTTTGGCTCCCGGGGTGTTCTATAGCTTAATAAATAAATACATATCATCTTTCAATGTTCACTTTAATAACCCAAATTTAAGAAATAAGTTCAAATGATAAAAAGGGAATACATAGGTAAAGACTGACTCAGAAATACGTTCTTAAACTATGATGAAAAATGTATTGATCTTATGCTTCCCAACCCCTAAAAGGTAGGTGGGAGAACCAACTGACTCTGAATGTGAAGGCACCCATTCAAAGGCTGCAACCCTGAGATTGACACATTGCCTTGATATTACTGAACAAAAGTACAAAAGCGCATCTCATGTACCTCTACAACTCATTGTTAACTTTCTCATCTCCCCCCATAAAACCTTAAATGTTTTGGAAAAAAAATGTAATGAACATGTATTTTCCTCAGTATAAAGATAGAAGTATATGAAGTTCTAAGATAAGAATAAAGGAGAGAGGCCAAGTTCACAAATATTTAGTACTATACCGTACCTAAACCCATTCAAAATAGTTTACTGTCACCCCGCCAGCTGAAAATAACATATGGATTTGTATCTTTGCATAGGATTTGACCAAGCTGAAAATCAGAAAATCTTTATCTGTGGGTGTGCAATTTGGAACTGCCCCACTCTTTCTTCTTTCTCAAAGTAAAAATATCAATCAACAAATAAAATATTTAACAAATGGGTGACAAACAACCTTCAATGGAATCAATAACTGTCACTCCAATCTTAATAGCTAAGGTGTAAAAGATGTGTGATCAGAATTGTAATGTCTAAAAACCCGCCTAAGAACATAAATAACTCGCCCAAAAATGTAGTAAACTAAGAAGAGCATTAAAAACTTAAGATGCATTTAAGAAAGCACCACAGTAAGACCATTATGTCAAAAAGAGCTAGAAAAGAAGAACTTTACCATTGTTGTATTTGCCAAGAACAAACAACCAATATAATCCTAGATATGTAGCAGGAAAAACAACCTAGCAAAAGCAAAGATTACAGTGCCTCCTATATAGACGATAAGAGGTCATAGATAATCATAATTTAGACCTAAAAAGTAGTGTAAAGTGTAAATTAACAGGTTAAATGTGTACTATATATATGTAGGAGCAACAGATTCATACTACTGGAAACAAAGCAGTTTCCACCACTTTCTTCATGATAAAGTTATCCAAAAGACATTGTTAAAAAAAAAAAAAAAATGTTAAGGAACTCCCAGTCTAGGATGATTGGGTCACTTCGAAAGAATGAAGTCCAGAGATAAGTTGGAAGAGTTTTTCTTTGAAACATATAAAGCATAAACCAAACAGGACTGCAAATATGTCTAAGCCTCTAACATATAACTATAGATATAACTTTTTCATCAGTTTCCACTTTTTTCTATTTTTGATGACGAACCATTTCTTCTGACATGTTTTTGGCTTTTTCAATGGCTAAGTAGAAAGATTTTTATTCACTTACTTTGGGTATTTGTATGCAAATATTTTTGATTGCATGCCTTATCAAGACTGGTTTTGAGGCTCAGAATAACTCAAGAGGAACTAAACACATTAGCAGACTGTATATTGAGAGAAAAATGACAACCAAACCTACTCTAAAAAAACATCTAGTTCACAACTTCAACAATAATACCCATTTGATCAAAGGAAATTGTTCAGAAAAAATAAACTTAGTAGAGGTCACCTTCCTTATGTGTGTGAATCCCACAGTCAAAGGTGGGGTATGAGACACATGTCAACAAATACCCTTTTTTCCATTTGATTATCATCAAGGAGAGAATCATCGGATTGATCAACGACACCTTTAACCATCTGCCCAACACAGGTAGAGCATGCCTTTGTCCTGCAAGAGTAAGGGAGCTCCAATCCCGTATTTTCAGCTGAGTTTAGGATATAATAGTCATCCCGGGTGTAGGGGATTTTTCGAGTTTTCCCTGATCTTCCTCTATGCCGTGTGATCTTGGAACCTTTAAATGAATGGAGAAGGGATGAGATGATTGTGAGTTCAGGGTTGAACTATCTGACGGCTGCCTACGTATCTCCTTGTTTATTATGGAGAATCAAACCCTATTTTGCGTAGTTCCTAAGAGCAAATTCTTTTGGTTTATATAGGAAGAGCTACGAGAGTTTTACGATTTAGGGCTGTCTTCACCGCTTGTGAATTCCTTTCCATCTTTGGACTCTGTCTTCCTATTAGGATTTCTCTTCTTATGGAAGTCTGAATCTAGACCATATCTTACAAGAGGTAATTAAGTTTCCTTGTTGATAATAATGTCCCATCATGTATGGGAAAATTATATCTCAGAAGGAAACTCCTAAGATATGTCATCACAATTCCTTCCTTATCATCAAAGATTGCCATCTTCAGTTTCCTTCTATTCAGGAACTGTCTATATTAGTTCCTAACGATTGGGTAACTGTTATGCTTGAAGGCGGGCAGTCATGTGCTTGGCACATGTCTACTAAACACTCGTGCTGAACACGAGATCACTTATTCACAGAACTGATCTGATGGTCCTCATCTCATTCTGGACATCTATAGTCTTAGGTTATTTCCCATACACGTGTCATCTGTTAAGTGATGTGAAATCCCCCTACAGATTCCCCCGCTTGTGCTAGCTAGCACGTGAGTGTTTGAAGCGACGCTGCTTTTGGGGCGAGAATCCTTTTCCAAAATTGTTTGTTGGAACTGCTGATGTACCAAACTAAGGCTCTGAAAAGACGGCTCGAACAGACACGTCATTTCCCAAAAAAGGTAATGATGGCAGTTCCATCCCGAAAAGACACACCCCTTGGGCTCATCATAACCGTTCATCTTATCTGTATATAAAAGATCTGGTGAGAGAATCTTCATTATCTCTTTTGCTACCTTTTTCTGCATACTGAACCTTTTGATCTCCTGTTAGGGTTTAACCAAAAGCTTAAAACTTTTTCTCTTTCTTGATCATGAATCCCAACTAGTCACTTGTAAACTTCAAGATCTTTCCTCCTTGGAATTGATCCACGCAAAATTTCACATCCCTGAAGATGTTGGCCTGGAGTGGGGGAGGTTATCTGATGAGTTGGCCTACAAAGAGGTGGCGCTCATCACCATTGGTCAACTTAGGGACGGACTCACTCTTCCCCTCCACCCATTGCTACGAAAGTGTCTGATTCACTTTAATCTTGCTCTTGGTCAGGCAGCACCCCTGTTTTACAGAATTGTTATGTAGTCTGCCCTTCTCGCCAAGAGACATGGATTTGCTCTCAACCACTGGGTGTTCGGTTATTTTTATGAGGTCCGACGCATTCGAGACCAATCGTACTATTACCTCATGACTAGAGACAAGAATTCTCTTATTGTCTTTTTTGAGGGGAAGTAGAGTGACAAAGGTTAGGCTGATCACCACCTTCATGTATTGGGTGATGCTTGGGACATTCGCCCCACTGATGACGATGGTGAGCCCATGGTAATTCCTGTGCCCAGAAAACACACCCATGCTCCAACCAGTAAGTCTTCCTATTTAGGTACTTTATAACTTGATATAGGAGTCTTTCACCTGAATATCTTTTGCTATTATTTCTTAGGTGACTCTTCCCCTGGAATCAACTAACTTCAACTGATGCTGCTACAATGGACATTATCAAGAAGATCCCCAAGGAATAGAGGATGCTTTGGGTGATAGTTCCTGATCCCACCCATCTTTTTGAATATCTCAACATATCTACTGAAGAATTGCTACAACTTGTTCCTGGCTATTCCCCCTTTGGAATAAATATTGTGAATTTTGGACGCACAACCCTTCCTCCTCCTGTGGATCAGGATGCTGGACTTCTTCCTCCTCCAGTTCAGGACGAATCCTCTTTAATTACTAGAAGAAGAGGAAACCGCAAGGAGAAGAGTTTGGAGGCCGTTGATAACAGTGATTTTACGTATTCTAACTATCTATGTGTAAACACAAATAATCATTTTACGTAAATACGTGTTTATATCAATATTCCTACTCTCAATAATGAAGTAATATAAGAGAGTCAGGATTCGTTCCACTCTTAAACCCTCAAGACGTAAATTAGAATTCAACTACTTCACACAAAAGAACAATGTGAGAGTAATGTGTGATGTGAATTTTCTAATATCATTATACTATCATTTCCCAAGCAAATCAAACAAGACATGGTATAAAGGGTTGAACTTTGCTTGTTCGAATTTAAAAGGAAACTACTCATGTAAGAATTGATTTAAACTAATAGTGACAAATATTAAATCAATGAATTGCAATAGATGTTTAATGAAAAATGAAGCTAGATTATAAAAAACAACTAACTTTATTAATCTAATGAAAAGTAACAATGATTCAATAATCTATATTAAAACAAGGTATGAAAACTAATTAATTAATGAGATAAAACTCAAAACTAGATCTAGATCTATCTTTTTCTAACCCTAAACTCTATTAACATTAGCTTCCTAACCTAACTTATTTTCTAACCTAACTATCTACCATTAACAAAGAGCTAAGCTTTTATTTTTATATGTTCAGATCCAAAAATCGTGCATGGGCTTGGAGCCACATTTTGGGCCAGAGAATCAGGCCCAAAACCTAATACTTTCAGTCCAAAAAGGCCTCTTCAGCTGCAGTTGACTTCGACAGACTTTTTGTCCACTTCTACTCCTCTGTTTGGGCCAAGGCTTAAACCATTGGAAAGCTCTTTCCGAGACGGTCGTTTTGACGTAAGGTAGGCCCAATTCCGAGGTCTGAGTCCAAAGATATGGTCTTCGGAAGTTCTGTTGACTTTGTGTACTATTTCTGCCCGCGTGGACTTTGACTTTTCATCTTTTGACCGGGCTTTACAGAGGCTTTGTCTTCTTGGAAATTGGCTTTTAATCACAGAACTCCTTAGCAACCGACCTTTGCTCTTTTATCTCACTAAAGTGGCACATTTCTGCACATAATGAACTTTGAAGCCCGAAATGCATAAAAACACGTAATCGTATTAACTCTTACTTATTATTCACATACTTGGTCTAAAAGTACGATTGTTAAGGGGTTAAAAACTACAGTTTTGGCTCTTATCAAACCACCCCAAACAGCATTTTGCTTGTCCTCAAGCAAATATGAGAAATTAGAATAAGTGACCAAAAATAGAGTTCTAACTACTCTGCGTTTCATCGTCGCGATTGCATTAACCATACGCAACAGGCTTTTAAACCACTAGGAATTCCCTAGTGGACGAAGTTATAACCTCGCGTGAGAGTTTTCCAAAAGGTACTCACAAACTTCATCTATACTACAACAACTAAGAAATAAAACTATTGTTTCTTCATTCATGTCTCAACTATCTATACATCTCACTAGCAATTGAATAAGAATAACCAAGTCAAAACCTAAACTAATATATGCATAATAATCAATCATCTATGATACAAATATATATACTATGAGTAATACTATGAAATGCCTAGCGGGTTCATTTCTCAAAACTTCGAATAACGCCCTTAAGTAGGTCCTCACATAAATGTCAAGACAAAACCACTCTCGATTTTTTCAGCTCGAGTTTCACTCTCCATTAATGCGATGGGCACACTTTACCTTACAATCTCAATGACAAACAAGGAAGCCGGAGTGGATCAAACATATCTGCCACTTACTATCACACTAACCTATTCCTAATTAAGCTAGAGGTCTTTATTAGGTGTTGTGGGGATTAGGAGATGGTTTAAGAAGGAAGGAAATGGATATTCAAAAGGACAAGTCTGAGATAATAGAGTCTTCATATTATATAACTTAGAGAAAACCTTGTTATTTTCTTTTGCTTCTATACTTTGTTTCCATCCTTAGCCATATTTTTTTCTTTTTCTTTTCTTTGGCTTTTGACTCCCTTTTATTCTATTTTTGGAGTTTTTATTTATTTCTATTTTTTTTTTTTTTTTGGATGGAAACTTCTTTTCTTTTTCTGAAGCAACTAACTAATTTTTGTTTACACAGGTTTTTCTCTTCTTCTTTCTTCACTCATTCTATTCTCAGACTTATTCTAGATTGGGTAAGTTGAATTTTTTATTTTGTTTTATTTTTGTAACAGGGTAAAGGAATTGTGGTTTATGGAAGGCTAAAGAAAGGCTCGAGGGGCTTAACTAAGCGCGGAAAATAATTCATAGGTTTGAATTTACGGCTATATCGATCCAAAGAGGCCTAGCCTAAATTCTCGCTTAGGATATGACATAGTGGTCAAGCAAGTGGACGTGTGATTTCTCTATCCGATTTTTACTTCTCTTTTGTGTCATTTCTCAAATGTTTCGCTTCATATAAAGGCTTTAGGCTATATTCTCACAGGATTTGTAAAATAAGTACTCTAGCCTAGATTTCAGAAACTTACTGCTAACAATCATAGATACTCATGTAATATATTTATAGATAGATGCAAAGATTATTACCTACATATTAACCTAAGTTTCTAACAATTATTCTGATGCAAAAGCTACGTGAGACTTCTAGATTGTTAAGAGCATAGAGAAAGAAAACAATACCAATATTCCTAAGTGTATAGCATAAACTTATTTATTTATATTTTTGAAAATTTTAACTTGAAAACAAATGCATATTATACATATCTATATCCTAACAGATGCCTTAATTACACGTGTTTCTATGCCCCCCCCCCCCCAAACAAGAAGCATGCTTTGTCCTCAAAGCATTTAAATAAAGAGGGTAGAAAAATACCATGGAAACGCGTGAAATTCTGGAACATCTGCAAAACAAGGTTAGAACATACTAATATAGGAAATAAAAAGCGACGCGAACTCTATATAAGAGTTCCACCCATTATGGGTTAACATAATTAAATTGCTTGGGACATAAGCAGACACTAACTGAAACTAAAAACTTACCTCCACTCCAACGTTTACTCGTCATCCTCCTCTTCTATAAAGAAGTGAGGTTCCTTCGCATCCTGCCATGCCATTATAATTTGCCAAGCTTGCCGCTATTTATCATCTACGGATGCTAACCTGTTAAGCGCCACTTGGTCGGATGGGGTGTAAGGTGCAACCTGATGAGGTTGTATCCTTCACCCCTTGCCAAGTCATTGCACGGAAAGATCGGATAATACAATTGGTGGGTCTCACAATTTCAATTCCCAACCCAATCCATAAACGGGCACAAAAATAGGGAAGAAACATTGCATAATACGGCAAACTAAAATAGGCATAAGAAGATACTTATGCCTCATGCTATGGGCTCATGCTAAACTAGACATCAAGGTTCTAGGAAGGTCATGGCACATACGTCCCGTGGCTAAAGCAAGGAAGACGCTACAAGTGGCATCATTCACAGAAGAAAAACGCCATTCCCCTAAAATGTTTAGCATGATCCAAAACATAACAGTTCCTATGTTCATGGACAGGCTACCAAGGGCGACGTTATATTCGCCTTGGTCCTCGATACGGAAAATGCCTGCCCCATAAGCCTCATGCAAAAAGTCATAAGTGTAGACATGCATATTATCTACCCAATAGCATCATGGGTCTTGTATTTCAGCGGGCATGGCAAGTCCAAGAACAAATGCTAGCAAGAACCATAAGCGGTTCCCAGCCTACGTGTGTGATCACCTCACGAAACCAAGCACCATAAGTAGTGCTTTGAAACAAATCTTGGAAAGACTGTTCGGTATTATTGTAGGAGATGTCATCTCAAAACTACGGCCTGAACACCAAAATCACCCTGAACAACCCGCGTAAAACCGGAATTTTCCGTGTTCACGAAGGCAGGTATGCTGGTGCACTCCACTGAAGCGGTCGTGGCTCTCGAGGTTTTTGGAGTTACAGTGTTTGGGCGTGAGTCGCGCTCAAGTTGGGGGTGGGTCGAGCTCTGAGTAAACTTTCTGAATTTGTCTAGGGCGCAGGTGCGCTCGTAAGTGCTGAAGCAGAAGTTTAAGAGGAAAAAGAAGGGAAAGCTTGGAGTGAAAGGTGAGAGATGATGGTAGGGTATAGTGTGGGTTGTGAGTGTAGAATGAAGGAAGTTTAAATAGGTTCTGAGCTTCCAAAATGAATCGGCAAGTTTCCAAATTGTTTAAGGCAATTTTCGGAAATAGAAAATTTCCAAACCCAAAAACGGAAACAAACCATATTTTTGTTTTTATAACAACCCTGGTATCTTTTATACTGGATTTAGAATAGTAACTTCTAAACTCTCTTAGATTTCATCCTACCACCACATCTAATAATAGGTATGCCAATTACGACAATATTCTCAACCTTTACTCCAAAACAAACTCTAAAATGGAGGATCTTCTACAAATCATGATAGAATAAATAATACCACCCCCAAACAATTCGGGAAGGTGGGATTAACAATAAAATCCATGCACAATTTGAAAAGAACAACATTATATTAAAATTGAAATTCAAACAACATTTAACTACCAAATTCAAAGTTAACTACTGAATTTAACAACGTAACATCCTATCTACTAAAAATAATAAAAACAACATCAAAACAACAAACAAGGAGAAATCTAGCTACTCTTAAAGGGAGCGGTGGGGATAAGAATAGAAAGTTTAGTGATCAAGCATGGAAAAACCAAACACCCACACCCAAACAAATTTTTGAAAAACAGGGTTTGTAAAAATTTGTTTTAAAACGTCAGGTCTTTTAAAGTCGATTCCTAGACTTAAAGTGATATATATGTATTTACATGCAGTTTCCCATATATCAATAATCTAAACAATTGTGGATCTTTCCATAAATAGTTAACATGGAATGCACCACCAAAACAGAATCAAGCTCCAAAACTTTCTACTGACGCTGACTTAGTTGAATAAGAAGGTGTCCAAGTGAATGATCGTGGAGTAAATGAATGGTTTTGGAAAATACTTGGAATGTGGATAAGTGTTAAAAGAAAAGGGTGGGAAGAATGATTGGATTTTATGAGGGATTAACTTCAGGTGGATGGTGGTAGGGTGGTGGTGCTCTAGGTAGTGCTTGAGAAGGTGGATCATCACAGCTCTTAGAAACTTCGTCAATTCCTCATCTAGGTTGTTCGCATCCATATAATTATGGTATTCATCTCCATCTTTGAGGAATTCATCTATCTCGTCTATTGTGAGGTTTAGTCCATCTCTTCTATGGTCAGAAGGCAGGGTTGAAAATTCTTTCCTTAGTTTAGTTATGTCCAAAGAGTCAAAATTGTGATCTTTGTCTTCTTCCATAAGAGGGATATGTACTAGTGTAGGGACGACATCGTCGGAAGCATTAATGTGATATACAAAACTCTCAATAGACTTAACTTCACCTTCTACAGGAAAATCTAGTTGTTCATGCAGTGTTTTATCCCTATACCTAATATGAGGGGGAACATATTTGTTAACCGTTGCTTTATCTTTTATCACTTTCCAACTAGGTTTCCATATTGGAACTTCTACAGTGTAGGGTCTTCAATTTCTATGACATTATTTGGTATGGTATCATTTATAGTTTTGGCGGGTGATCTTTAGGCATAGTCACTTGGTTATCAACTACTCTCCCTGAACGAAGGGTAGTATTTTGTAGAGTCCCCTTGGTTTATATTACTATTACACTCAATACTTTTATTTCGGGCGGTTTTTGTTAACTTAGGATTAGGCAATTGCTGACTTGGAAACACACCGTTTGGTTATTATTTTGGTTAGAAGACATGTCAATAACCTTTTTGGCACAAAGACTGCATTATTTGCATCGTTTGTTTCATCATATTAGAGTTTTGATCATGCCGATCTTTCATCAAGTTGGAGTTTTGTTGCATAATTTGATTTTGTTTCTCCAACAAGGTCACTACTACTTTGTCCGTAGATGGTTGTATTGGAATTGAAGCTTGTTGGCGTTCATGTCTTGATGTTGATAGTTAAGGTTATGGGTACTAAACCTCTATTCTGGTCACCTAAGTTCCCTTGTCCTTGATGTTGAGTTAACCGGGTTGAAGTGTGATGGTTGTGGTGGTGTTTGTGCATAGAAAGAGGACAATAGAAGTCGGAATGCTCAAGACTACAAATGCATTACAACGAAAGTAGAGTTAATGTTCATGACCTGAGTGGGTTGTTGTTGAATAGAGATGGCATCTACCTTTTAGTGAGGGCATCGATAAGAGTTTTAAGCTTCGGGATCATGTTTAACCTCAAGAGAAGAAGGAGAGGAGCGGGAGGAATCGTTTCCTCCCCAATTGTTGTTCTTCTTAGATTGATCTTGTAAGAATTTATAAGCCTCCAAGGCTCCTTTACTAAGAAAACTACCCCTAGTCATGATATCTAGAACCTCCTTATGATAATGTGAAAGCCCCTTGAAGAAAAGCACGAACAAGCGTGTCTTTCGCAAGATTATGATCTTGGGCATTCAATGAGAAGATCGATGAAAAAGATTCCGAGCCTCCGAAAAGGATTCATGAGGATTAAGGCTGAAGAAATGAATCTTGTGAAGCATTTCATCTGTCTTTAGTGGTGGGTAAAATTGTTCCATGAACAATTGAACAAGTTGAGCCCATGAGTCCACGAGTTTGGCGTTTGGGCGCTTAACCAAGATGCCGCCTTGTCGGCTAGGGTGAAAGGAAACACCGTAAGTTTAACTTGATCCGACTTACGCTAGGATGATGGAATGTAGTGAGAACTTGGTCTATCCTACGCGATAAAGGTAAGGCTTCTCGTGGTCTAAACCATGAAAACCCGGTAACAAGTTAAATATATTAGGGGGATTCGAAAATCCCCCACTAAGTCTACAAAGAATGATGCACCTACTTAGGGCCATCGCTTTAGGGCTTTATAAAAAATCGAGAGAGGAGTCTCTTGTTCTTTAGCCATTGATGCAAGTGTAGTGTGTGAAATTCTAGATAGGCGTGTTGTATTTATTTCTACGAAAAACAAGCCTGATTATACTAGAATTAAAACTCCTCTGACAGAAGAGGCGAGGAGTGGAAGAAGGAGTACCTGAATGCCTCCTTGCTACGCGTTTGAATAGCGTCTTGTATATGCAATCTCAGTGTATTTAACAAGTTAGAAACACTGAATAACTTGAAGAAATAGAAATTTGAACTAACCTATGAAAATTGGGCTGTTCACGCTGAATTTTCCTTCGAGGGCGAGGGTGCCCTCTGTTTTTTCGAATGTCCAGTGTTTTGGGCGTGGGTCGCGCTTCAGGGTTTTCAATTTTTAGGCCTTTTATCGTACTCCAAAAAATTTGAAATTTTTACAGTAATTTGATAAGACATCTATAAAGTAGCCTGTAAAATTTCAGATCAATCGGAGCTATGAAAGTCCCTCTACTGCCCTGCAAAGTTTGCAAAACAGTTTTCGGACACAATACAAACAACTGAATGGTTAACCCATCAAAACAAAGCCAAAAATTTCCAAATGTTTACTGGAGACTCCTGACAGATCCCACTTGTTCCTGTAAAAATTTTAAAGCAATTGGAGTTCTACAACCTCTCCTTATCGGCTGGTGTTCCAGATATTAAGTGTTTGCAACATTGCAGAAACACACTGGAAACACTCTACTATTTAGGTGGTCAAAACAAATCAAAAACTCGTCAAATTTTTACTACAAACTCCTGACTTAGGATAGATACTCCTGTAAAAGTTATAGAATTTTTAGAACTCCCTAAGTAACCTTACTCGTCTGTTTTTTAAGAAGATACGGTGTGAAAACTGAAATGCAGCACTGTAAAGATCGTATTTTTTTCACAAGGTAAACCAACTTTGAAAAATCTGAAAATATTCCAGTAAATCAACAG
This sequence comes from Coptis chinensis, assembly GCF_015680905.1. NCBI lineage: Eukaryota > Viridiplantae > Streptophyta > Magnoliopsida > Ranunculales > Ranunculaceae > Coptis > Coptis chinensis. The sequence continues at coordinate 74,810,489 of NC_141463.1, read as the reverse complement.
CACATTATATATTATGTATGAAAATTTTCAGAATTTTCGAAAATTTAGAAATACCTTCACCGCAGTGTTTTTCTCTGTGAATCCGCAGCCCCTATGCCTGAAACAGTGAATAGTTCCGAAAATTCAAGAAATAAGAATGAAAAATTAAAAGGGTGGGTGGGTAGAGAATGGGGGATTGCCCCTTGGATTCAAGCAATTGAATTCTTGTCTAGAACGAGATTAAGATGGCAGCGGCGCCATTTGATAACAGTGATTTTACGTATTCTAACTATCTATGCGTAAAGACAAATAATCATTTTATGTAAATACGTGTTTATATCAATATTTCTACTCTCAATAATGAAGTAATATAAGAGAGTCAGGATTCATTCCACTCTTAAACCCTCAAGACGTAAATTAGAATTCAACTACTCGACACAAAGAACAATGTGAGAGTAATGTGTGATGTGAATTTTCTAATATCATTATACTATCATTTCCCAAGCAAATCAAACAAGACATGGCATAAAGGGTTGAACTTTGCTTGTTCGAATTTAAAAGGAAACTACTCATGTAAGAATTGATTTAAACTAATAGTGACAAATACTAAATCAATGAATTACAATAGATGTTTAATGGAAAATGAAGCTAGATTATAAAAAACAACTAACTTTATTAATCTAATGAAAAGTAATAATGATTCAATAATCTATATTAAAACAAGGTATGAAAACTAATTAATTAATGGGATAAAACTCAAAACTAGATCTAGATCTATCTTTTTCTAACCCTAAACTCCATTAACATTAGCTTCCTAACCTAACTTATTTTATAACCTAACTATCTACCATTAACAAAGAGCTAAGCTTTTATTTTTATATGTTCAGATCCAAAAATCGTGCATGGGCTTGGAGCTACGTTTTGGGCCAGAGAATCAGGCCCAAAACCCAATACTTTCAGTCCAAAAAGGCCTCTTCAACTGCAGTTGACTTCGACAGACTTTTTGTCCACTTCTACTCCTCTGATTGGGCCAAGGCTTAAACCATTGGAAAGCTCTTTCTGAGCCGATCGTTTTGGACGTAAGGTAGGCCAATTCAGGTGGTCCGAGTCCAAAGATATGGTCTTGAAGTTCTTTGACTTTGACTTTGTGTTTATGCCCGCGTGGACTTTGACTTTTCATCTTTTGACCGGGCTTTACTGAGAGGCTTTGTCTTCTTGGAAATTGGCCTTTAATCACGTAACTCCTTAGCAACCGACCTTTGTACCTTTATCTCGCTAAAGTGGCACATTTACGCACATAATGGACTTTGAAGCCCGAAAATGCATAAAACACGTGTCGGTATTAACTCTTACTTATTATTCACATAATTGGTCTAAAAGTACGATTGTTAAGGGGTTAAAACTACAGTTTTGGGCTCTTATCAGCCGTCTCCAGTTCAGGAGCCTAATGTCAGTGATGATTGTGTGATCATTGGCGAAAGGGACCCTGAACTGCCTCAGAAGTTGCTGATGGCCAGCAATTTTAAAAAGGGAGTTCGTGCGTCCAACCATTCTAAATTGAAGAGATTTGATACCGCTTCTGATGTTGCCCCCTATGGTAAGAAAATGAAGTTTCGCCTTTTATCTATTAGTGAAGACCCACTTTTTAAAGTTCCTGCTAGTATTCCCCCACCTGTTCAGTCTTGTGAGAATGTAGCTGTACCCCCACCAGTTCCAGATCCTTCAATAGGTTCTGAACAAACTAGTGATAGTGTCCATTTGATCGTTAACCCTCCCCTCCTTGATAATCGCAAGGGGAAGGGTATTGTTGAAACCTATGTTGTAACTGTCGCTCTCTTTCCTCCTCAATCCAGTGATAGGAGGGGGTGAGTGACGACATTCCCTATTTGCCAAGATCTCCAGATTCCCTTGAGAGGGAGATGATTGTGGAGATGAGGCGTTGGGGACGAACTGATGAACTGCCTGTTATAAACAAGCACTCTGTTAAAGATGTTGATATCGCGCTGGGAGTTTTGGAGGCTGCGCGACTTCTTGTTGACAAAGCTGAAGCCAATATAGCTGGGACCTTGGACTCGCCTTCACCGACCGCTATTCACCTTGCCAAGGTAAGACTTTCTTCTCTGTTCCATTGTTCGGTTTCTCTTATTGTGTTACTTACACATCCTATATTCTTTTCCGTTAGTGAATAACTTTTTGGCCATGAAAGATCCCATCTTTGCGGCCACCGCCGATACATCCACTGATGCCATGGCTCTTGGTGAGCCGACCGGCAAAAGAAGCTGAGAAGAAGAGTCGCCTGAGCTGCCGGATCCAGTTGACCAGCTCTTGGTGAAAGAGAAGAAATCTGATACTAGCTTTAAGAATATGAGAGATACTATCTCTAACCTTCGGAGCTCTCTAGAGAAATCCCAAAAAGAGCTGCTGATGCTGGCACTTGGAAAGTGAAGTTCTTGGAACTGCATGCCCACTTCACTACCTTGCAAGCAAAACATGACCAGGTCCAAGGGGAGCTTCACCGTAGGAACACCGAGATGAAGACCCTTAGCCAAGCCATTGCCTATGCAAACAAGGTCATGTCAGGCTATGAGAAAGCTCTGAAGGATAAACGCCTTCATTCTGGTAAGAAGGCTGACAACCTCCTAGATGAGACCTCCAAGTTTTATTCTGAGGTGGTGCAAGAGGTGAAGAAGAGATCAGCTGAGAATGCCATTCGTTTTGCTTTGAGGTTATTGGATGTTTCTTAGGAGTCCTTCAATGCGGCCAAACAAGTTAAGTTCGAGGAGGCAATTGAGGCTACTGGGTATGTTTCTCAGATGGATGATCAAGGGCGAGTAACCAACCCTTTTGTCTTGTTCCCTGGTTTGAACACCAGCATCTCTGCTATCCAAGCTGAACTTATGCCTGATGCCTCCTCATCTTCTGAAAAAGACACCGATGATGACCTCGCCTTCCACTTCAACTTTTCTTTCGTTCCAGCCAGTGAATGTTCGCTTTTCAAATTCTACCGTTCTAGCTAATCCAACCACACAGTTTGATGGTGCAGCAGCAAGCACTGATGGTGAACCAAAGTTTGATTCTACCCCTACTTCATAAGCCTTTCAGTTGACGATAAACAATTATTCTATAGGTCTGTAATATTTAGCTATGTAGCTCACATACAATTTACTTTACTGAGCTCTGTAGATTTTCTATTTTATGCATGTTATTTACTTACTGAGCTCTGCAGCTCTTCTATTTTATGTATGCCTTAGAAGTATTCTATGTTACATTACATATATTACTGTGCATACTCTACCCCTGTTGCCCCTAAAGTTCATTTGGGACAATAATAAGTGACCCTAGCAGGCTAAACAGATTAAGATGAGGCATAGCCAGAATCTGATCAGGATGTCATTTTAGGAGTATTAGGACTTTAAGCCTAATTGGAATATATTGGGCTTGGGCCTAAATATATCGGCCCAAATAGAACAAACGAAATCGCGAAACAGGAAAACCAAAAATCGCGAAACCGAAAAATCGCACTTAACTTCTCCTTCTTCCCCAATTCGACAATACCCAAACCCTAGGAGAGAGAAACCTAAATTCTCCCAATTCCCATCGATCCAACCCTCAATTCTTCACACTCAAACCTAGAAACACTAAAATGAAGTGAGAGAATTCGAAATCTCTTGGAAATTCGAGCATCCCGGCCAAATCAAGGGCGACAGGTGGAGTGAATTCCTCTCCAACCGATTCAACCCAAGAATTCGAACAACCAATCCCTAACAACACTCAAAGCAAGTGTGGGGATTCAAAAACGTTTGGAATTGGCGTCGTATTTTCGCGAAAGGTGAGTTTAAATTCGTTTCAAATAAATAGTTAGCTTCAATTTCGATTACTTGAGGGTGTAATGTTGAAATTGATTGTATTGGGGGTGTTGAAGGTCGGCAGTGGCAGTTTGGAGGAGCTAAAGTGGAGGGAAATAGTGGTGGAGCCGAAAATTCTTGGAGTGCGTCGGGTTTTCGAGAAAGGTTAGTGAATTTCGCCTACAAATCGATAGTGTAAACTCGATTTCGAGTTAATTAGTGGTATTTGATGAAAGATAATTGAATGGGGTGGTTGTTATGTTGGATGTTGTGGGTGGGTGGCGATAGAGTGGAAGCGATTTTTGGTGGAGCAAATGAGCTAGGGCGATTTTTTTTGTCGACTTGGTAAGAATTTGATTATTCATTGCAAATTCGAGAGATTCATGTCGATTTATAACCGTTAATGTGAAGTTCGAGATTCATGTCGATTTATAACCTGTTAATGTGAATTTCGAGATTTAATATGAATCGAAGAAGGATTGGTTATAGTCGAAATTTGGGACTTGGAATTAGGATGTGATAGGATTAAGCGTCGATAGGAGGGCCTGCCATGGCGAAATAGCCGTAGAGATCGGCAAAAATAAAGGTCTCGAAATGGCTGTAGAGCTCTGTTGATAGTAGTTATAGAAAAAATAAATTCAAACCAATTTCTTAACGTCGAGATTTCTTCTCGGTTACACTAGTTAAGAATTCCTCGTGGTTCGATCAATTCTAACAACCGACGATATGTATATCTTTGTTATAGGAGTGAATTCGAGTTGATTCGGTTAAGCGGGCTCGATTTGGTTAAGTGGGCTTGAGGAGAAGAAGCTTGCTAAGGTAGGAACCTACATACCAATATATAGTCCCGCTTATTTTCATGCATGATTTGAATTGTTTAAATAGGAAATAGATAGTTAGATCAACCATGCATGTATATATGATATTCATGATTTGCAATCGATATTTCCTCGATATAAACTATATATAGATAGCTTTAGTGTGAAATGGTTTTTTGGTAAAAATCGGGTAATTGGAGATTTGTTTTCTTTGTTAAAAGAGAAAAAAACTGGTTTTGGGAAGGGTTCACGCCTCTTGTCTCGATGGAGACAGAGAGATGGATTTTGTATCTTGGTGAGGATTACCCGGTTGTTTGTAAATATGTGTGAGGTTCTAGATTGTCCCCCGGATAGAGTTCGTTTTATTATTTTATGATTCGCCGTTTAGGAATCATCGGTTGTCATTTACTATGACCGCCCGTTTAGGGAGTTATAGGTTATATGTGATCGATGGGGGACATCCCGGAACTCACACATACAGGACCAACAGTTTTAAAAGAAAATCTAAATATGTATCTATAGTATTTGGAAAATAATCAGTAATACGAGTATATATATAGATATTACTATGCTTATCACGAGGGGATTTAGAAAAGGAATTGTGAATTCCTAAAAAGAAGGAACTGTTGTCGCAATTCGAGAGGCGATTCGCTCTAGATTCCAACGGTGGTGTACACCTTCGAGGGTGGTGGGCCACCTTTAAAGGGATGCATCAATCGGATGTAGTCCGGAATTCCTTTTCTACTTTTCTAGATAACCATGCTTGTGCGTGTCAATTTGTATGGTGATTAGCTTGTGGGGTTGCATGCTACCTCGATGAGGTTTAGACGCCGGGAGTGAGAGTTTAGTCCACTCCCGATGGATGTGATCTCGAGCGGGATCTTGAAGCGATCTGCCGAACGGTTGACCACCGTAAGTTAGGTGACAGTCCGTATGGGGTCGTGGTCCACAGGCCCACCGAGCCCTAAAAGCTTTGGAGATTTTGTGTGTCTGAACACAACAACGGCATTTCAGCTCCTCACGGTAAAATCAGGAAAACAACGGTGCATGGTTCACAATCGAAAAGTAATTGAACCGAGATTGCCATTCTAATAGGATGCAAATGACCACAATAGTTGTAGGATGATTGTGAAAAACTATATTTTGTATATCAATGAAGCATGTCGAGATGATTTACGCTAGTTAGTGATGTATATATATAATCACGGATATTTGAATACTTTTATGGAAACCCCCCGCGATGTTTTAAATGTTTTCTATAAGTAACTATTTATTGGCTATATGCGTTTCTACCGGGTATAGTTGTTTGCTCATCCTACTTAACATTTCGCACGAGCGAGCCATTCTGGAGGTTTTCCCTAACCCTAGTGATAACGGTTATGGTGATTTGGGAGGATTTCCTTATGCTTGACGAGGACAGAGTCAAGATCATACTTTTGGTTGTATAGAGATAGTCTAGTCATTTTGGTTGTATATATATAGAGCTCCGCTCTTTTTGATGTATTTATTTGATGTATTTGAGCAGCAGTTACACTTAAACAGTGGGTGGATGTATATAATGTTGTTTAGAAGGTTGGTTTGTATATATATGGTTGTTGGAAGGTTGTAGTTTAGGATTTCTAGGTTATGACAGGTTTATGACAGGTTTTAGGGTTTACGAATGTCGATTAAACAAAGAAAACTCTGCCGAAATTTCGGTAGAATTGTGATGGTGTCGGCCCCGAGATTCACTCATCGTCCTCGGGATGTGTGTGTGGGGTCTCGGGGCGTGACAGTAACTGAAAGTTCGATCGCATAGATGCATATGCGTTTGCGAAAGCAATTTGGTGCCATGAGCACAACACTGTGTTTAATAACAATAGGTCCAATTTATTTTTTAAAAGAATAAAAATGGTATCGCCTGCACAGCAGTGGAGGAGTCTTCCTCAGCATCATCATGCGTTTAATGTTTTGAGAGTATCCAGAATTGGCATATAGTTTAGGTTCGCAAGAACACTATCTCTTGTTCCAAGTCAAACCGGCATACAATTTACTGAACATTTAGCATGGTTATATTCCCTAAAGGTTTAACCCATCGAGGATATTTGCAGTTTAAAAGAACTGGCATACAGTTCCAGCTGCATGGGGCTAAGAAAGGAACTGTCAGTTCGACTTTCCCTTACTCAGTATCGCTGGTTCCAAAGCAAATTGGCATACAATATTCTTGAACAGATAGTGAGCAAATAATTCCATAAAGGCTTAGTCCATTAATGATAATAAAGAACGTGCAAGGAATATATTCGATTGCAAAATGAAGAACTTTATTGATGGTAAAATAGGCATAACAAAGCAAGAAATAACAATGTACTAATAGTACTTGCGAAGGTATTGTCCGTTCCATGGTTTGACAAGAACGTCATCTTCAACAGTGCGTAAATAGTAAATACCAGTTCGACCAACCTTGTCGATGATGTATGGTCCTTCCCAGTTAGGTCCAAGTTTGTTGTTAGGCTCTGCGATCTCATGGAGAACCAGATCGCCAGTTTTGAAAGATCAGATCCGGACTCTCTTGTCATATGATCTCTTCAAAGTCTGTTGGTTAGCAGCTAAGCGAAGTGCGACACCTTCTTGCTTTTCGTCTAGGAGATCCATTTCTCTACATAACAGCTCCTCGTTGTTCAGAGTGTGCACCACATTTGACTTCTGAGTGGGAGCTACAAATTCTGGAGGTATGACAACTTCAGTTCCGTAGGTCAGTGAAAATGGAGACTCACCAGTTGACCGCCTGGGTGTAGTTCGATATGCCCATAGGACCTTAGGCAGTTTTTTGACCCATAAACCTTTCGCGTCATCTAATTTACACTTCATGTTATCCAAGATGACCTTGCTATAGGCTTCAGCCTGGCCATTGCCTTGTGGATACCTTGGAGTTAAGAACAGATAGGTGATGTGAAACTCCTCACACAATTTAACAACCAGTTCTCCAGCAAATTGTTACCCATTATCTGAAATGATAACTTTAGATATACTAAACCTGCAGACAATGTTGTTCCAAATGAACTTTCTGACGTCCTATTCTCGAATGAAGACAAGGGGAACTGCTTCTATCCACTTGGTAAAGTAATCCGTTACGACCAGCAAGAATCTGACATTGCTATGAGTGGGTGGTAGGGGTCCTACAATGTCAGTTCCCTATTAAGCGAATGGCCATGGGGCCAATGGGTGCAGTTCTGTTGCTGGAGCATGGATAAGTGGAGCGAATCGTTGACACATTTCGCACTTGCGGGCAAAAACTTGCGCATCTTTTTGCATATAAGGCCAAAAGTATCTTTGCATTAGGATCTTGAGAGCTAGAGTTCTGCCCCCAGTATGGTTGCCACAAATTCCTTCATGAACTTCTCATATAACCTGTTCAGCGAGATCTAGGGAGAGACATCTGAGATGAGGTCCCAGAAAGGACTTCTTGTACAGATCATCCCCTACGAGGGTGAATCTTTGTATCTTTGTAAGCAGACACCTTACAATGCTCTTATCTTCAGGGAGTGTCCCTTTTTTGAGGTAGGACTTATATGGATCCATCCAAGTTGGAGTAATAGTGGGAACAACACAAACTGTTGTAACCGGGACCTGAATGCTAGGTTTCTCCTAGAACTCAATAGGGATTGAAAGAGACTCGTCGTTGCCCAACATTGAGGCAACATATGCCAAAGCATATGCGTGTCTATTGGCCGACCGAGGCAGCTGATAGAACTGAATATTCTTCAACTTGCTCTGAAGGCCCCTTACCAATTCCAGGTATTTTGCCATTCGTTCATCCCTGGCCTCGTATCCACCATCAACTTGAAAAACAACCAGCTGTGAGTCACTAAAAACTATGAGGTGTCTCAGGCCCAGATTGAGAGCCATTGTGAGGCCAGCAAGAGTGGCTTCATATTCAGCCTCGTTGTTGGGAGCATTCCAACCTAACTGGATGGATTTCTCCAATCGCATATTGTCAGGAGTGACTAACACAGCTCCAATTCTTGCACCTTTGTCATTCGAAGATCCATCGACAAACAACCGCCACCCGTGAGTGGGCTCGGGGATCCGACAGTTTTTGAGATTCAGGTGGATCTGCGATCATCTTAACTGGGGGTAGTTGAGTCATACCCAGTGTAGGTTATTGGGAAATCTCCCAAGAATTCTGCTAGTGCCTGACCCTTCTCTGAGATTCTGGGGACGTAAATAATATCATATTCTGACAGTTGCACAGATTATTTTGCTAGCCTCCCTGACCTGTTCGGTCTTTCTAGAACTGACCGCAATTGGTACTCTATGATTACTCTGATAGTGTGGGATTGGAAGTATGGTTGCAACTTCTCTGCGGCAAAAACAAGTGCTAGAGTGACTCTTTTGAGTTTTGGGTACCTTGTTTCTACTGGAAGAAGCGTGCGGCTCAAGAAATAGACAGACTTTTCAACCTTCTTTTCATCCACGCATATTAGTACAGAACTGATTCCGTAGTCTGACGAACAGAGATAAAGACCTAAGACTTCTCCCTCAACTGGCTTGGAGAGGATTGGTGGTGCCCCCAGGTATGTTTTGAGTTGATCAAATATTTTCTAGCATTCTTACGTCCATGCAAATGAGGTATTCTTTTGCAGTAGCTGAAAGAGGGGTTTGCACTTATCTGAACTCTTGGAGATGAACCTGTTCGGAGCTGCTAACCTGCCCGTAACTTTTTGAACCTCTTTCATATTTTTAGGTGAGGGCATATCTAGGAGTGCCCGTATTTGATCTGGGTTTGCCTCGATTCCTCTTTTTGTAACTAGATACCCCAAAAACTTCCCTGATGAGACAGTGAAAGCACACTTTGCAGGGTTGAGCTTCATGCGATATTCCCTGAGAATGTCGAATGCACGCTTCAGGTGGGAGAGATAATCTCCTCGTCTTAGGCTTTTGATCAAAAGATCATCTACATACACCTTCATAATATCACCTATCAATTCTTTGAACATCTTGTTTACCAATCGCTAGTATGTAGCCCTTGCATTTTTTAGTCTGAATGGCATGACCTGATAGCAGTACATGCCATCCTCGATTGTGAAACTGGCATGCTTGTGGTCCTCTTCATGCAAGGGGATTTGGTTGTAACTAGATGACCCATCTGTGAAAGACAACAGTTCATGTCCAGCTGTTGCATCCACTAATTAATTTATCAATCCGTGGCAGAGGGTAGCTGTCTTTCGGACATGCACGGTTCAGATCCATGAAGTCGATACAGATTCTCCATGATCCATTTTTCTTTCTTACTGGGACAATATTAGAAATCCAAGTGGGAAAATTGATTTCTCTGACAAATTTAGCCGCCTTCAGCTTTTCAACTTTGGCTTTTACAGCTTTGGATATGTCAACACCTATTTTCCTTGGTTTCTGCTTGACTACTACTGCATCACTACGGACATTGAGTCAGTGGCATGCCACATAGGGATCAATCCCTGGCATTTCTTCAAACAACCAAGCAAACACGTCTTTGTGCTCTCAGAGGAACTGTATTAGAGCCATACGCTCTTCAAAACTCAACATGGTGCCGATGAAAGTGGTTTTTGGCAAGCTACCTCTCCTAATATCCACTTCTTCCAACGGCTCCAGTGAGGGGGGATCCTCCCTCTCTTTTGGGACCAAGTCTAGGAGAGGGGGATCCAACTATAATTGCTATTTGGCTAGTGGCCCCACCTCTATTGGTTCAAAAAGGAGTGGGGACTGCTTTGTTGCCAAAGCATAACACATCTTAGTAGCCACCTGATCTCCTCTGATTGTCTCAATTTTCCCATGATGTGGGAATTTTAGACATTGGTGATAGGTGCTAGAAACGGCTCTGAGTATGTGTAGCCAGGTCCTGCCTAAAATCATGTGATATGGTGTGTTAGCTTTTAGCACAACAAAATTTATGATAAGGGTTATCCGACCAGTGGCTACAGGTAACTGGATCTCCCCAATTGTGAGAGCTTTGTCCCTATTGAATCCATACAAGTTGGAGCTGGTGGCAACCATCTCCGCATATGGGATCTGCAACTTCTTGAAAGCATCATAGTATAGTACATCTGCTGAACTGCCTGGGTCCACCAGTATGCGATGTAAATCATAATCTCCAAAAGGGAGTGTGAGAACCAGCGCATCCTCATGTGGGTTTTGGATGTTAAGGCAGTCAGCTTTAGTGAAAAGAATGAGTGGATCTTTCTGGGGTGCCGCATTCACCTGAGCTCCTATAGTCAGCTCCCTGTTCATGATCCTCATCTACTTAGCGATGCACATTTGATATTGCGTACCCTTGTCAGTGACCTGTCCACTTTGTTTACTTACTTTACTAGAAATCATATTTATCTAGAGTCGGCCATTGAGCGGTCCAGTACTTTGGGGGTAATTGGACGGCGTCTTGATTTTCTCGAAAAGCCAGTATTTGCATTTGCGTTTGCCACAAATTGCTTCAAATACCCCCTTTCAATCAGATCCTGTAATTCATTTTTCAGGGTCCTGCAGGCTCTGGTGCTGTGACCCTTACTCTTATGGAACTTGCAGTAGGTTCTTTAGTCTTTGGTACCCAGGGAACCTGGCTTAAGTGGAGCTGGCCATTTGAGGTAACTCTGATTTTTTATCCAGTCCAGAACCTCATCTGACATTTTGTTCAGAGAGGTGAAGTTTCTGTCTATTGAGGGAAGAGCTTCTTCAGTTCCTTCCACACGTGGCTTCTTCTGTTGCTTTCCATCTACACTACTGGCTACATTCTGGTATTGCCTTATGGGAATTCATCATTTTGATGGGGATTCGTCCCTTTGGCGACCGTGATTACGGTCTCTCTTTGATTTTCGAGGGGAAGAATTTTCATTCCCTTCTTGATGAGGAACTCCAGGAACTATCCGACTAGCTTTCTTTGCCTCTTGACGTCTGTTCAGGACATCTTCATCCCACCCCGCATAAGTTTTAACCCTGTAAAGGAGTTCCTCTAAATCACGGGGTGGTTTCCTGGAGAGAGATCCGAATAAGGTGTTGTTTTCATCCAACCCTTGTTTAAAAGCTATTATAGCAGTCTGTTCATCACAAGACTTTATTTGGATGGAAATTTCTATGAACTGTTGCATGTAGGATCTCAGTGCCTTTCCATCTTTTTTCTTGATGTTGAACAATGCATCGATCCGTTTAGGTTGATGCTTGTTGCATGAGTACCTGTCTATGAAGGTCCTAAATAGTTATTCTGAGGACTTGATTTGACGCTCAGGTAATCCGTGGTACCACTGGAGCGTAGATCAAGTGGTCATATCTCTCGTATTGTCCCATAGTGGCATGATACCTGAATACGTGATCCACCGGATCTGACTTGCCACTAAAGACACTAAACTTCGGTTGTCTGTAACCACGGGGATATGGTTTCCTCATCACCCGTGATGCGAAAAGAGATATGCCTGCCCCCATTATGGCGGATTAAACAAGAGAGTCTTGCATTTTTCTCCCTTTTCCCGTCATCCAATGCATCTGACGGATCAAGTCATTCTTCTTAGTTTCCCATGCAGCTTCTTTGGTAGAATGCTTCTTGGTCTGAGCTCTTTTTCTGTGTCGAGGGTCAACATCATGATCCTGGTCTGCTGACTTTGGTTCAGATGTTGTATCCGAGTCCTCATCTGAGTTGCTGTATTCTGACTCAGATGTCTCGCGATCGAGCTGGATCCCCATGCCTTAGGTTCTTTGCATGACCACCTTCTGGAAGGTCATCATCACCGAGATTGATGAGTGGCTCCTTCCCTATGTCAGATTGATACAAATGCCTCAGCAGTTGTACTTCTCATTCAAGATTGCTCCTTTGCTGTTCCAGAGCCTGTACTACCTGGCTTGCCTGAATATAGACTTTGGGTTGGTGAGGACAACATTCTCACCATCTTGACTCTCTTCTTGAATGTTATTCCCGGGGCTTGCACCGGGAATTGCTAGTGCGTCGGTGCTAGTCATGGGTCTCTAGAAGGGGTTGTTCGCGTCGTGGTGACCAGCGTTGTCCCCTCCTTCAGGTGTATCATGCTCTTCTTCTCTTACAGCGACACTGCCTGTGGTAGCGCCACCTTTTATTTTTCTTTGCTCCTGCCATCACAACAGTAAGAGTTTTTAGGCTAAATCAATCGTCTGAAATGAATATTTACCTGTTTTTGTCCCCATAGACGACGCCACTAGATGTAGGGGATTTTTCGAGTTTTTCCTGATCTTCGTCTATGCCATGTGATCTTGGAACCTTTAAATGAATGGAGAAGGGATGAGATGATTGTGAGTTTAGGGTTGAACCGTCTGACGGCTGCCTACGTATCTCCTTGTTTATTATGGAGAATTAAACCCTATTTTGCGTAGTTCCTAAGAGCAAATCCCTTTGGTTTATATAAGAAGAGTTATGAGAGTCCTAGGGTTTAGGGCTGTCTTCACCGCTTGTGAATTCCTTTCCATCTTTGGACTCTACCTTCCTATTAAGATTCTTCTTCTTATAGAAGTCTGAATCTAGACCATATCTTACGAGAGGTAAGCTTCCTTGTTGATAATAATGTCCCATCATGTATGGGAAGATTATATCTCAGAAGGAAACTCCTAAGATATGTCATCACGATTCCTTCCTTATCATCAATGATTGCCATCTTCAGTTTCATTCATTCGAGGGCTGCCTATATCAGTTCCTAACGCATCGGTAAATTGTTATGCTTGAAAGGTGGTCAGTCATGTGCTTGGCACATGTCTACTAAACACGTCTTTTGAACACGAGATCACTTATTCCACGTAAGCTCGATCCGATGGTCCTCGTCTTATTCTGGACATCTATAGTCTTAGGTTATTTCCCATACACGTCTGTCATCTTGAACGGAAAATCCCCCCACAAGAGCTTCATACTCATTCTCATCATCGCCATCCATCTGGGCGATGAAGCCTGACCTTGTATTCACGGACACCACCCGAAGGATGAAGTTTTCAAGCCAAGTCCCTTTGAGACACTCTTGATGGAGCCTTAGACTTGAAATTACCTAAGCGCTTTGCTTGAGTGCTGTGTGAGGTTGTGAGATAAGCAAATCAAAATGAAGATAAAAAGGTTTAGGATTTTAGTTTAACTTACCCTGATGAGCCTATACTTGGGTTCAAACTTCATAGCACTGTCAACATAATCATAAATCAAACCAAAACTAGTTGACTTGCCACCACCAAAATGAGTCCTAAACTTGAAAACAAAGATTGATTTTGGATCCTTCACTTCATACATCTTTGACAGCTTCTCCTTCAATTCTACCTTGGAAACATTGGGTCTTCAAGGTTGAAGAACATCAATAACGAACTGCTTCCTGGAAAGAAGGCGGTTAGTCATGAATTTCCTTGTTCGGATTGTAACTGCTTTGCCGCCGTTTGCCATTTTTTGAGATTGAAACTCTCGAGCTTTTAGTGACTAAATTTTAATAAGATTTATTGGCCTCCACCCGCGACCCCGATGTAAACAAAGCCAAAATAACCAAACGGGAGTCGTTACCATCAGTGTCCCGATTCAAAAATTAAATCGGAACGCACATCTTGACCGTTAGATCTTGTTCAAAATGATCTGAACTGCCCTTTTTGTGTTATTTTGTCTTGTAGTAGGAAAAAAAAACCCTAGCTTATTAGACAGATGCTCTGCCAAAATTGTTCTCCTGAGTTGTTTTATACTGTCGATTTAGATTAGATATAAGGGTTGTTGTATACTACCAAATGAATATAATATATGGGTTGTTGTGTTTGAATCGAGAGTTTTGGTTGGTTAATTTCTTGGTTGTTATTGTCGGGTGAAGGGTAAATGTTGGTGGTTGGTTTGGGTACGGTGGAAACTAGCTTTCATAGGGTAGTAATGGAGTCGAGATCGATTTTTGGGAAGTGAGGGGAATCAAGTTTTGGTTATATCCAAATGTGGGGTTTTTGATAGGGAGTAAAACCGAACCACTTTTGTGGTTTTTAGTGATCATGCCATCTCGGGGAGATCAGGAAAGGAAGATCTATTGGAGGAGATGACCGAGAGCATGATCTGGTGCTCTCGGCTTTGGTGAGTTAAGTTAGAAAGGGCTAAAGACTTTTGGGATTGGGCCTATTTTAAGTTAAAAGACTTTTGGGCTTAAATTTTGTTAAGTTAGCTTGGGCCGGGTTATAAAAACTTTTGTACTTAAGTCTTGTTTAGTGGATTAGATCTGTCAAATTTTAGTGGGCCGGTTCTATTGTTAAGATTTGGATATGTTGGTCTTTGAATGACTTGGCGTGTTTTAGATGTCTTAGCGCTGGTCTGATTTCGAGCTAAATTTTGATTTAGTTAGAGTTTGAAATAAATTTTTATAAAAACATGAAAAAGTAAGATCTGGAAGTCTTCTTTCTATTCCAATTGGCCTCATCGCATTCCAAGGCCCGTGAAATTAATTATTGCGTCTGGAAGTTTGACTGTCAGAAAACAGTGAGTCAAAAATCAGTTTCTGCGCACTATGTTCGAACCTAGTTTTTGTATATTTAGAATGAGATTGAGTATTTTTGTAAAACATAAGAAAGTAATTTCTGTGTGTTAGCTTTTCAACACAAAAAACCTCAATGAATTTGGATACCTGTGGAAAGAGTTGTGCCATTCGGAAGATAGTCCGTCAGAAATCTAATTTGCTGAAATTAGGATTTTTACCGTTTTCAATCTAAGTTTTCTTCTAGATGGGCTGAGGTTGGGACTTCGAGTTCTACATGAAAAAGTATGTCCACATACCCTAGTTTCTAAATAATTAAGTTACATGTCATTTGGATGAATATATGAAAAACTATAGCATTGACAAGTTGGCTAGAAAACCTACCGTGTTATCCTTTATATGCATGAACCTATTTTGGGAAATATGTCTAGTAATGAACTAAGAGTCTCTTAAACTCTTCTTGGATGTTTTATATAGTGTTTGTAGTCTACTTTTAGACTGTGGTTTTATTTGGAACTAACATGGTTCATAAGATTGTTTTTTTTAGAATAAAAAGTAGATAAATATATGATTGTGAGTTTTTGGATTTAAAGGTTCATAATGTATCTCTAGGTATGAAACTTTACGTATATAATTGTGGGAGTATTTGAAACTTATTGTATGTGATTCTATATAGTATAAATTGTTGTTTTCCTTAAAGCTACGTACAAGGATGTTGATATTTATTGGTTAAGAGCTACGTAAGGCTTGATTCTAATCCTGGAAGATTGGATACATAGGCAGCCTTATGTACAGGTGCAGCCACTATATTATTATATATTATATATATTAGTTTTTGTGATAACTATATGTATATAATGTTAGTATTTAATTGTGTACATGATTATGACTGTTTGAATTGTATTTGATTGATGACCATTCGTGCTGCGTTCAATGATATTTAAATCGTTGATTGATTTGCATTGATCGTGAAAATAACTTTATACCGCGTGTGATCAATTGTTGTGCATGATTAATGCTAGTACAATGATAAGTGAGCTGAGAATAATATTTTCAACGAGTCGACCACACCTTTAGAACTTTCCATGCCTCAGGATTTGGTAATGATATATTATGACTTGAGATATCATGTGATAGGAAGGTATTCATTGAATGTGCTATAAATGACCTGTTAGTGTTATGATGGGTATTCCTTGAATGTGGCGGGAATAACCCAAGGTATTCATTGAATGTGCCACGAATGACCTATTAGTGTTATGATGGGTATTCTTTGAATGTGGTGGGAATGACCCAAGGTATTCATTGAATGTGCCATGAATGACCTGTTAGTGTTATGATGAGTATTCCTTGAATGTGGCGGGAATGACCCAAGATATTCATTGAATGTACCATGAATGACCTGTTAGTGTATGATGGGTATTTCTTGAATGTGGCGGGAATGACCCAAGGTATTCATTGAATATGCCATGAATGACTTGAGATATTGAATGCCCATAAAAGGCTGTGATTATGCGAATGGAAAGCCCAGAGATGGCTGTGACTCACAAGTTATAAGTTTGTAAGATGTAAATATGTTCTTGGAGGCGATATCCCTGCTTGGGACATATATCTTGTAGTGGTACTCGGTGTGAGAGAGGCACACGGGTATGTGTGATTTGGCAAATGTGTGAAGTGCAAATCGTGGAATATGGGAACTAAAGGTGAGGTCAGTAAATAAATGATTAATAAACCAGATACATTGTCGAATTGAATGAACTAAAAGTATGTGAATTTGTGTGATGTTATGGATGTGAAGTATGATTGTGAATAATATTAGTGAATGCTTGTGATCTTTTATGTGATTGCGAAATGACTATAACTTGATATGTTATTACGAAAATATTAATGACTTGTGATAGTCTGAGATCTATGGTTATACACGCAGAAACTTTATGACGTAATGATGTCATGTGAATGACTACCCTTGATATAGGTATTATGATAAGTGGTATTCCCCGAATATGCAGGACAAACCAGGTTGTATCAATTAGACTTAAATGTCTTAAATGAAGTTTGATTATGAATGGAAATTTAACTGGCTGAGATAAATCATTTTATTGTAATGTCTAACTTTGTTTTGCAGGAGGGTAGGATCTATTAATCTTTTATGCAGGGACATAAATATCTTACCCTAAGACGACGTGTTGGCTTAAAGGTAAGGTATATCAAACTCATATTTAATTAGGTTAGTATATGTGCATTTAATAGGTGGAATATAAGTGGTTTTTATGTTGTGAGTTATTTTGGAAAGTGGGAATGATGAAAACTGTTATATGAGATTCTTGGAATTGTATATTGGGGGTGAAATCTTACTTTGGAAGAAACTACATGCCGTTTTGAGAAAACGAAACTAACTTGTCTTCCAAGTTGAAATGATTGTAATAATATATTCCTTTATTTGAAATATTGAACATATTGTTTTTATATTTTAAGTCTTACTCATACCAGCAAATTCAATTTGCTGACCGTTGTGTGTTCTTGTTGAAATGATTGTAATACTATATTCCTTTGTTTTGCAGCGCATGTGTGTTCTTGGAAAGTTGGAAACATAGATGGTGGAGTGCAGTGAGTAAGGACACGTGATTTGGATTTGCTCTTGGAGTCTTTTGGTTTAAGTCTAGTTTTTCTGAAGTGTACGGTTTTGTTTTGAGACAGATATAATAGAGTTGGTTAGTTTCTTTGTAGTTTAATAATGTGATTGAAGGATTGTGCCTTTTGGTTTTAAATTTAATCTCAGATTTTAATATCGCGGTTGATAATATGTTATTAGGGCTTCGTTTCATCCTGGGTTTTCAGATGATTGAATAGGGTGACGATTGAGATAATTATATCTTGGATAATTCCCTATTTTAAATTTTATGGAAATTTGGGGTGTGATAACCGTCGTGAATGACTTCATAAATGACATGTTTGAGAGATTGGCTACAACAACGTTGATCCTTGCTCAATCAATTGGGAGGTCTACCATCACCGAGAAGGAGTTTTAGAATGTTGTTAGTCTTCTTCTTAGAGATAACTTAGCAAAGTTTGCCATCATTGAGGGGACAAAAGCTATTGCCAAATTCAAATAGCTCCTACAACCTAAACAAAACTAGTTAAGCTATTTTTGTAAAATTTATTTTGTTACAGTCAATAGGTAACTAAATTTGTGTAACCAGACTTGCTAGCCTAAGTTCAAGTAAAAAAAATATTAAAATTGTGTTAATGCAAATAAAAGAATACGTTACCATCTGACTACCATAAGGGGTATGTGGTAGTAGTATTGCAACTACAAGCATATCTAAATGGAATAGGCGGCTATGCCAAGGTGTTTTGCAAATCGATTATTATGTGTTATACCCTGTATCTTTTTTACATTACGAAGGTAATATGAATTTGTTTTTGTTTGTGTGTGTGTGTGTTTTTTTTTTAATTTAATTTAATTTAATTTAATTTTTATTGTGTGCCACAATTTTCTTATTGTTATCATGATAGGAGTTTAATTGGAAGATCATTGGAAGTTTGGGAGAGAAAGGGACATTTGTCATTAGCCAAACTGACATGAAAGTGGAAGAGAAATGCTAATTATGTTACATAAATTTCACTCGAATCTTCTATAAATCGAAAAGTCCAATATTCTCAAAATCGCTATTAAGCTTAAAATTTACAATTTTTTGTTGTTGATATATTGTACTTCAACGTTCAGAACCAACCTTTAGTCATTAAGACAAGTCCAAATGATTGTAGAAAAATATTTGGGTAATTGCTTGAATCGGCCATGATAAATACACATTGTTCTCCAACGGGCCACGCCTTTCAATTTTGACCAATTCAACGGGTTTTTAACCTTTTTTCCCTTCCTTACAACACTCTCTTTCCTATGCAACACACTCTCTCTCCTCTTGTACTTCTGATGTGACATGCACAATAATATTTATCCGTTGGATTCTCTTAGCGATACGTACTAGCGATTAATGACCGTTGGATTTCAACCCAGCAAAAATGAAAACGGACTTTAGCTATTGTGGGAATCAGGAACCAGCAACTTATGGATCTACTATCAGCAATTTTTGGTTGTTTTTGTAATTCAAAGACGAGACAATATTTACCTTATTTTTTGTGCCAACCTCAAAAAGTTTTTACAAAGCTCCAAAGCTACACTTTTTTCTCTGGGTTCTTCTTTTTTGTTCCTGTACTCTGTCTTCTCTTTTTCAATTTTTCTAAGGATTTTGATGGATGAAAACAACTCAAATATTAGGTATTTGATGAACAAGTCCCCTTGTAGAATCGATGAAGAAACCGAATACTTGAACATGATTAAGAAGTAGAAGAAGACTCCAATGAAAGCAATGAAAGTTTGGGTTATCAATGAAGCAATCGTCATCACACCATGTAGTATGGGAGCAGGACAAGTTATGTCACGCCCCGAGACCCAACACACATCCCGAGGACTAGGAGTGAATCTCGAGGCGGTCGCTATCCCAATTCTACCGAAATTTCGGCAGAGTTTCATTTGTTTAATCGACATTCGTAAACCCTAAAACCTGTCATAAACCTGGACATTTCATAATACCCTTCCAACAACCATATATATATACAAAATCCACTTTCTAAACAACCGAGATGTATATACACATATCCACAGAAGGTTTAAGGTAACTATTACTCCAATACATCGGGTATTACATCCAAAATGAGCTAGCTCTCAATATATACAACAAAAGAATGAACTAGACTATCTCTATACAACCAAAAATATGAACTTGACTCTGTCCTCGTCAAGCATAAAGGAATCCTCCCAAATCCCCACAACCATCATCGCTAGGGTTAGGAAAAGCCTCCTCTACAACTGGCTCGTCTGAAATGTGAAGTAGGATGAGCAAACAACTATGCCCAGTAGAAACGCACATAACCAATACTAGACTACTTATAACAAAACATTTAAAACATGCAGGTTTTTATAATAATATCCAAATATCGTGACTATACAATAAATCACTAGCTAGCATAAATCATATCGGCATGCTTCTTTAATATTCAAAATATAGTTTTCACAGTCATCATACAACTATTGTGGCCGCTGCACCCTATTAGAATGGTGAGGGTAATGACCGATACTCAGCCCGATCCGCAGGCAATCTCGGTTCAAGACTTTCCAGGTGTGAACCATACACCACCGTTGTTTTCCGATTTTACCGGCGGGAGATGAAATGCCGTTGTTGTGTTCGTATTACACACAAAATCCCCAAAGCTTTTAGGGCTCGGTGGGCCTTGTGACCACCTAACCCCTATCATACGGGCTGTCACCTAACTTACGGTGGTCAACCGTTCGGCGACTATGAGACTTTCGGGGATCCCTCGACACACATCCGAGAGTGGACTAAACTCTCACTCCTTAAGTCTAAACCTCATCGAGGTAACATGTAACCCCACCTAAGCTAATCACCATACAACGCGTGACACGCATGAAAGCATGGTTATCTAGGAAAGTAGAAAAGGAATTCCCGGACTACATCCAAATGATGCATCCCTTTAAAGGTGGCCCACCACCTCGAAGGTGTACACCACCACCGTTGGAATCTAGAGCTTAACTGCCGTCTCCTAGAAATACGACAACGGTTCCTTCTTTATAGGAATTCACAATTCCTTTTCTAAAATCCCTCGTGATAAGCATAGTAATATATATATACTTTCGTATTACGGTTATTTTCAAATACTATAGATATATATTTAGTTTTTCTTTTAAAAATGTTGGTCCCAGATGTGTGAGTTCCCCGATTCCCCATCGATCACATACAACCTATGACTCCCCAACGGGCGATCATAGTAAATGACAACCGATGATTCCCAAACGGCGAATCATCGTAAATAACGTAAAAACTCTATCCCGAACAATCGGAACCTCACACATATTTACAAACAATCGGGTAATCCTTACCCGCATTACAAAATCCATCTCTCTGTCTCATTCTGAGAGACGAGGCGAAACCCTTCCCAAAACCAGTTTTTCTCTTTTAACCAAGAAACCAAATCCATTACCCCCGATTTTTTTTTCAAAAACCATTTCACACGAAAAGCTATATATATATATATATATATATATATATATATATATATATATATATATATAGTTTATAGGGAGGAAATACAGTGCAAAACATGACTATCATATATACATGTATGGTTGATATGCAAACTATCTATTTACAATTTAAACGATTCAAATCATGCATGAAAATAAGCAGACTATATATTGGTATGTAGGTTCCTACCTTAGCAAGCTCCGTTCTCCTCAAGCCCACTTAACCGAATCAAGTCCACTTAACCAAATCCAACTCCTATAAAATCATATAAGCCCAATCGTGAAATCTATTAGAACCCTAAGAAGACAACTAATATTTCCTTTCAACATAAATTCTAAAGAAATAATTACTCGCTTGATTATATTAACCACTAATGTAATTATTAACGTACTACCCTTCTAGTTACCAAAAGTTTTGTTCTAGACTGCTATAGGCCACCACAAACCGTTACAGAACACCGACAGGCTGCTGCCAGGCAGTCTGACTACAGGCCATTTCCAGTTCTTACATATATTTTATTAGTAACTTAACCCTTCGTGATGCTTCATACTCACTCTCCTCCCATCCCACACAAAATTTCCATTTGTAATAAAATCCCAATCCAAGTCCAAATTTCAACTACAACCAATTCCACACCCTTCGATTCATATTAAATCTAACAACAATTACTGTCGTGTTCCTTATCAATCGTGCATTACTCAATCAAATCCTAAACAAGTTTAAACTAACATAACTTCTCTAAAATAAAGTGAATATAGATAATTCTTACCGAGTTTCAAAAGATCCCTCCTTAGTTTTTGGCTCCACCTCTATTTCACTCCACTCTAGCTCTTCCAAACTATCTTGCCTTCAACACACCCCCATACAATCAATTTCAGCAATACACCCTCAAGCTATCGAAATTGAATCTAACTATTTATTTGAAACTAATTTAAACTCACCTTTTAAAATTACGGCCTTAAATTCCACTAAATTTTGAATCCCCACACTTGATTTGAGTGTTGTTAGTGATTGGGTGTTTGAATTTTTTTGTTTGGATCGATCGAATTTGGGAGAATGAATTTTCTCTCTCCTAGGTTTTCAATAATAGCGAAATTGGGGAAGAAGGAGAATTGGGTTTGTCGATTTTTGTTTGTTGGGCGATTTTGGTTTTAAGTTATTAAGGCCCAAGCCCAATATATCCCAATTAGGCTTAAGGCATAATTAGACTTCGCGTCGTGATTATTTTTCCGGCCCCTTCCACTTAAATTTAATTTCCTACATTCTATCTCACCGCAGGCTATAACAATAACCCACTCATGCGTGTAAGCTGTTAACTTCGTGCCGGCGTGAGGCGAACGAAAAAACCGCTAACCGGCATTTTGTCAAATTTTCGCATATGGGTCACTTACCTAACGTGACTTATGAGTCGGAGTTAAGTTTCAGTAAGTTACATACGTTTGAAATATAAACCCGACGACCAATTTACATAAACGACCCTAGATTTAATATGAAATTTACAAAAATACTCTTAATAATAATTCAGGACTTTACAAGTTAGAAGATCAAGTCTTGGACAACCTACTGTGAAGAACAAAAAAGTTCGTACTGAGCTGTTTAAAGTAGATATTGTTACTCCTGGAAAAGGTGGTGGACAACCTAGAGTGCAGAATAAACTGGTTGGTAGTGAGCTATTTAAACAAGAAATGGTTAGAAGTACAAGTCCTGGATCGAGTTATGGAGTTCCTAGTATGGAGAAGAAACAAGTTTATAGTGAGCTATTTAAACCTTCTCTGCCAAAGAGTGCATGTCCTGGATCAAGTGGTGGAGAACATTGTATGAAGAAGAAACTCAATGAAGAAATTCCAATAACTGATTCTCCAAGAAAACAATCTTTTTTGAAAGAAAAAGTGCTAGCTTGATAGAAATATTCTTTCAATCAATTTAAACTTGTAGACGAACCAATAGGTAAATCACTAATTTTATTTTAGTTATTCTTAGTTCCAGTAATTTGTTTGGTTGCTGACGGTTATAAATGATGTGTTCCCCAGATAGTTTGCTAGAACAACCTTCAACTGCGACTCGTCAATTGCAAGATGTGGAAAATAAAAACGTCGTTGAAAATGTCCCACACAGCTTAGAGACGTTCGAAAAGGTCATGACAGGTGAGGAATGGCTAACTTATAGTACACCTGTAAATATGTTAGTTACTGATATATCCCTGTTAAATTACTCACATTTAGTAACTATTTTAGATTTGTTCCCAAAGGGAAGCTCAAGTGCAGTTGGTAGTTACAAATCAAAAGACGGAAGAATACCTCTTGCAATTGTCATTGAAGGTGAGCAGTATAAACATTACAGGGGATAATTATAGTTTGAGTTGCTGATAGTCCGAGCACTAATAGTTGACCTATTGTAATGCAGAGGATGATCCCACTAGTGTTGAAGATGCTGATCAACTAAACTATGAAGAGTTTGATTCACAAAATCCATATGGAGATACAGCTGACATTCCTGAAGAATACATAATTGCCAGTCCTAGAAGTAATGAGGAGGTTGAATTTCAAAATGAAGATGAAGTTCAAATACTAAATGATTTAGTTGATACAGCTGGCATTCCTCAAGAAAACATAATCGGCAGTTCTCGAAGTAATGAGGAGGTTCTATTTCAAAATGAATATGAATATGAAGTTCAAATACTAAATGATTTAGTTGATACAGCTGACATTCCTCAAGAAAACATAATCGGCAGATCTTGAAGTAATGAGGATGGTGAATTTTAAAATGAATATGAAGATGTTGTTGCGGGTAAAGTTGTGGTAGTAGAAGATGACGATGAAGATGATGATCAAGTTGAAGAAGAATCACGATCGGATGATGGTGATATATGGTCAAATCTCGAACCGAAGTCAAGAGTATTTGTGGGGGGACACACCTATGACAGTTGTGAATGATGGCGATGGGGAAGGTGAGATTGATTTCGAATTTGAGGGAATGGTTGATGCTAGGGTTTTTGGTGCTAAAGATCTGAATTCCAAATACCTACGTCAAGGATATGATCCGTTGTGTGGTTCTCATAGTCCAAAAACCCCTATGAACCAAAGTAAGATTGTAAATCCTTGTAATGAGGGGTTGAAGTTTGTACCCCCTAAAGTAGGTCAGCACTATGCCACTCAAGATGATCTTGTGAAAGACATAAAATCTTATGCAATTGCACACATGTTTGATTTACGTCATTGCAATACTACCTCCAAAAAGTTGGTAATGAAGTGTAAGGCAACTAACTGTCCATTTCATTTGTATGCAAAACCTACAACTGGGTCTAATATGTGGGTGGTTATAACTTTTAGAGATGCACACACTTGTGCACAAGATAAGGCTGTTTCAAAAAATTCACAAGCAGACGCAAAGTAGGTTTCAAAAATTGTTATGTCCAAGCTTAAGGATAATGAAGAACTGACTGCAAAGAACTTGCAGTTGGAGCTGAAACAGGCACAACTAACTGATGTGACGTATAAAGTTGCGTGGAGGGCCAGAGAAATTGCGTTAGAAAAGGTCAAAGTACTATTGTAACTGTCAGGAACTATGAGGCGAACTAGTAGCAATATGTAAAGTCTTAGTACAATTATTTTTTTAAAGTATACTATGAAGAACATCTATTTGTACACCAAATTATTCTTTAGAGTATGCTATGAAGAACATTTATCATCTTTTCGATTAACTTGTATCTGTCATGGCGTTAGGAAAGCTAAATGACGTGTAACTATCAAATACTAAATAAGTAACTGTTAGGCATATGTAATCTCACCGGGTGTATTTTGTTTCGATTTAGATAAAGGGGCATCTTCAATCAATCATACTAGATGTTTTAATTTATTTTAAAGAACTCAAGAAAATTGATCCGTTGCCACCGATATAATAACAACAAGCTTGTGCGTTTTTGAGCGCTTGCTTGTGAGCTATGACGAATCGTTTTAGGCTTGCCTACGAATATGCCTTCGGCCCATTGATTATGATCGATGGAACTTTCACTATACCAAAACAGATATCTTTAATGGTTTCTGGCGTTACTAAAAATATTTGTAACGGTTTTATAATGTGAATGTTTGGGCGCTATTAATGTGTTACTTTAATTAGTTGCATTTTTAACCGCTACAAATTATTTATAGTAACGGTTATTTAGTGTAACTGAAATTAATTACTAACGGTTTTTCACTAGCACGCAGTGTTACTTATTTCCAGAAAATACTAATGGTTTCCTTTAGATTCTAACGGTTATAAAATGTAAGTTCTTTTAGCTATTAGTAACGGTTTGTATAAGTTGGTAACGCTTTGTTAAGCCGAGAATATGTGTTACCATTGAAGCATTTACTAACGGTTTTTACCCATTGCTAACGCTTTTACTTCTAATAAGTGCTACTCAATGAAGAGATTAGTAACGGTTTCTTGCCGTTAAACAACAATTGTATTTAAAAAAATTATTTTCGCCCTTCCACCCATTTACCACATTTACCTCCATCATGCCTCCCTTTTATTTTTAATGAATTCCACAAAAGTTATCAATAAACATAAAACCTCACAAGTACATCTGATCAAATACTAATTTTTATTACTACAAATCACAACCAAAAAGTCAAACATAATGAATGAGTATGCGGATTTTGAAATTTACAACTTATCCGTAGACTTATCCAAAAATTTATTGATTGACCTGCCTTCAGTACTTCATTATGGTCAGTTAACAAAACCTCATGACATAATTTGCTGCAAAGAATGCCGATAACTCCTAGTAACCACAATAACAATAAGGAATCAACTCCCAAGTACGGAAGACCAAAATGATAAGAGAATATAAGTTCTAGATCATACATTCACACCAAAATGATATTATATTGATATCATATGCAAGAAAACACAAGTGCAAACTCACCTTTAACACACCCATGACATTAGCTAAGGAAGACTTCATCTCATTCATTTCCCCTTTCAACTCATGTGTAGTCTGTGGAGATCTTTAAGTGCACAAGATACTTGGAAAAAAAATAAGAAAGTAGTGAAGAAGAATTACTTAAAAGATGAATATGACGACATTGAATTGTCGATGCTAGCAAGATAGTCCTGAGAAAAAAATGGCATTAGTTTAGCGTGACGAGCAACAATAAAACTTATGCCACTACTTCAATGAAAAGAAGATGCGCATGTTAATAATATCGCCATGGCATTTTAATCGATCCCAATTGTCATTAGTATGGTTGTCCACTTTAAATTCTATAAAGTCACCTATCATAAACACCGCATTTTTCATCCCAACTTAAGGTTTGTGCCCTCCACATCGAAATATATCGCTCTACCGCCTTTAATCTTGTCATAATAAAGTCACAATAAAGCACGAGGGTCCACCAAAAATTGCATACTTTGAAAGAGTTACCATCACAAAAAGGTAATCATGTAATCGTGCACCCTATAAGAATGACATCAAGTTAACTAAAAAAGAAACCAAAAATAGTTGAGACTTTGTGATCAATACTAGAGAACTTACCAATGGTTTTCTAGAAGACAAATAAACTCTAGGAATTGAATCATCAATTTCTCGACCTTATTATTGTGAACAATAACTCCAGCAAGATTACGAAAGTTTGCATCTGAAAATGCCAAATTCTAAATGTCAAAAACAAATCAACAATATATGTTATTGCCTACACAGCTTTTTTTATTTCTAAATGAAGAATAAGAACCTTTGATTAAGGAACAAGACAAACACGCTCATAGTCATCCCCGGTTAAGCTTGAGTGGTCGGTGGTCATAAAGCATAGCATTTGATGATGATGACTCGAGCCCTAAGAACACCGCAATAACATTTAATGATGACTCATAAAGCATAGCATTTAATGAAAATAGGGTTTGAATATGCATTAAAAAAAACAAAAACAGGATGCATGACCACTGAACATAGTAATTTAAG
The DNA here is from genome assembly GCF_015680905.1 of Coptis chinensis. Taxonomy (NCBI): domain Eukaryota; kingdom Viridiplantae; phylum Streptophyta; class Magnoliopsida; order Ranunculales; family Ranunculaceae; genus Coptis; species Coptis chinensis. Next base: position 74,783,369 of record NC_141463.1, on the reverse strand, counting down.
ACATACATATTACTCGAAATTTCTGTGATTAAGCAAGACAAACCGGTTTAACAAACAGTTCAAAGCCCTTTTAGATTTCAAAGCTAAAACAACAACTTTTGAAAATAGGGACTCAATAGGCAAAAAAAAAATACTAAATCGGGATGAGTAACCACAAAACATAGTAATTATAGATAATACTGGATATTTTCACAATTAAGCAAGAAAAAAGTGATTTAGTGAACACTAAACAGGACAGTTCCAAGGCATTTAAATTTCAGTGCCAAAACAGTGCGAGCCTCAAGTAAGCAATAAAAGCATAAACTCATATACAATTTTGTACAATAAAAATTTAATTCACAAAAAGTTTAAACTTTGAGACAGATGCACACAACCAGACACACTTTGGTCACAATGTCACTTGTTTGTTGATTATAAAAGAGAACTTCCGAGATGGTTGTAGAAAAAACCACAATATAAGTGTGTAACACACTTTGAATTAGCACAATATAACCTCAATTAACTTTTGTTATATGAAGAAGTCTACAGTGCAGGGAATCAGAGTGACACATCTGCTTTCCAAGGGCAGAATGTACAATGGTGTCCGTGACCTCAATTCTCAGCCAGACTCAAGTGAAGAGCAAAGGCACCCCACCCCAAGTATCAAAGAAGTGCATTGGTATCCACCACGGGCTCGGTCATTAAATGCATCACCGACGGTCGGTTCTTGGCGCATACCATCTAGAGGGGCGCCGGGCGCATTTTCGAAAACAAGGACTTGGCAATCATGGGGGTTCTAGCAAATGGGCTCGGTGATGTTACCTCTTTTTCAAGCCGAGTCTTGCAGCTTGTCTACGCAGCCAGAGAAAGCTAAAGACATGAACTGAACGTAATATGGATAGAGGCAGATTCACAAAGGGCGGTCACGCATTCTCAGGGAATGACATACCATGGCCACTTAGAGCCCGTTGGAAGCATGCAACCAAGAACTTACAAGAGCTGAAAGTCTCACATATCTGGAGAGAGGGCAATTTCGAGTCGACTTCGGCCAGCCTGTGAAGGGCTCTTCAATGCCGCTAGGAGACATCTCATGGGGTTTGAGTAGGCCTGACTTTGTAACAAGTATTGAGAGTCCTTTTAGGACTTATTATAGGTTTGAGTAAATTCGGTTGTAAAGTGATGTACCTCATTTTCTTTTCTTTCTAATAAAACTCCTTATTTGCGTGCAAAAAAAAAACACACTTTGAATTACAATAATATCCCCACGGAGCTAAGTGGATAGCTCGAGACAAAAAGCGAAAAGGTGTTGTGCCCATAAAAAACATCTTTTAGAGTGTATGGGTAACCATAAAAACAAGTTCATACACAAACACAACAGGTAGCACATCAGTTCCAACATCATAGAACAATCTAGATTACACAATTTATATTCAATTGCGACTAAAGTAAATAAGTAACACTTGACTAACAATAAGAACAACAAGCTAGCAATTTAAGAAAAGGTAAAACATAGTCACCATTTCTACTAGATCTAATGTATTTTTGGTATTCTGTTTGAGCAGCAACTTCGTAAGGCATTTCATCTCGACTTTCAACATTTGTTATCTAGACAAAATTGTAAATGCATGTCACTTTATACTTGTTTTTTCCAATTTAATCGTTAAAAGAGCACATAAAAGAGATACATACCGGTGGAAGATCCGATATTGCATCACCAAGAAGAAGTGCCTTTTTCAAATCCATTGGAGTGTTCTCCTCGTAAGCAACAACGTTATGCTATTTTCAAACATTAAATAACTACATTTTGAATCACTTTACATATGAAACTAACACATTAATTCAATAGAACCATACCTCAAATTGCTTAGGAAATAAACCTCTAATCACTACATCATGTGTAGGAAGAGGAAATTGAGGTAATTTTTGCAAAAGAAAAACAACAATGGCTTAAATTTTATCTTATTCAACCAGGGGAAAAGTGAAAATGAAAGCTTTAAATAACAAGTAAAGACAATCATCAATACAAACAATCCACCTCCCATAGAAAAGCCCAGCCACAAAACTGAGGCAGCCCATATGTTCCTACTGTCATCATTCCCATCCTTGCTTGGTAGTCCATAGAAACAATTCTACCCATAGCATACCGTCCGAGAAACCCATCAGAAAATTTGAAAATGTCAACAACGTTTTCCATCAGGATTGTTACACCTTTTGTGCACTATGGGACGAGACCAACTTGATGATACTCACATGAAGCCTTTATTGCGTGCTCCATTTCATTACTCTGTGCCAAGCTAAACATTTATGATCTCTATGCTCCAAATTGAGGCACCAATATTTTATGAAGTTTATATTATAAAAAATCTTGTTATGTTCTCATTAATATTGGAGTGATAGAAGGCCATATCCTCCCTTTTCTCTCCAAAGTTTGTCTTCATTAACATTAAGAATAATATAATTTAAATTTTTTGAGTTTGATGAAACGGAATAAATTGCTTCCTTTAGCCAGCCCCAAATAGTTAGGATAAGTAAGTTGATTCTTGTTCTTGTGAGGCAATGCGCATAACTATTTGTCACTTCTTTCAATAAGTTTGTTATTTATCTATGGGTATATATCTATATATAAGAGGAAATATAAAAGGTAATTAAAAAGAAAAAGAAAAGGTAAACATACCTGCAGGCAAGAATCAATCATGGACACCCCAATGTATGGAATGTGGACTGAAATCCTCGCAGAGAATTCAACAAATATCTCATCTTCAACAAATATCTCCTCTTTCTGGTCAAATTTCTTTTTTTCTTTGATGCCAGATACTAGAGTCTTTCATATCATCGGGTAGATAACTTGAATCCAGAAGACTGAGCACCTATAACATAGAAGGAGCGTTGCTTTTTGTTACCGATCAAACACCAATATTATTCACTTAATCAAACCATGAGAAACACACCTTGACAGCTCCATCAGCATGGATAGAGAGAAACAATTGTCTTCCAAATTTCTGAAAAAAGACATAATGATAAATGGAAGTGACAGAAAAAGAAAAAAATAACTCTTTATAAACTTCTACAAGAAAGATAGAAACATATGAAATCCTCTTAGTGCTTTTGTAGAACGAAGCTACATTATCAAAAGGAAAGATATATAAGTTGTTTGTCTTTCATCTAACAATATTTGTTGTTCATTAATACATAGATAACACAAACAAAGATATTGACAAATCGTGTTATGAAAGTGGATTATGTTTTACAATCGTGCACGCTAAATATAGCAACAAAATCAAGTAATGTTAACGCAATCTATATACCAGTGAAACAAGAAGAGTGTAAGTGACAACCGTCTTAACTAAGCTAGGCACAGACAGCTTTTACATTATTCGACAGGCTGCAAAAACACCAACAAGAGACTTTCCTCCTCTACAAGGTAGTCCAATAAATCCAAATCTTGCCCTGCCTGCAAAATGCAAAATAATGATCGACCTATAAATCATAACCAACTTAAAAAAGAGGATTACCCTACATAATGCCAACCTAAACAAAACCTTCTATTTGAAAAATGATTCACCTCAAAGTATCTCATTACTAAAACTAAAGCAAAAACAAGATGAACAAGAAAAATAGATAACCTAAAAGTCACACGACTTTAGAAAGAAAGGGCCAAATATTTTACACAAGCTATTTTCCTGGTACATTACAAGAAAAACTAAACTAAGTTACAACATGTGAAGCAAAGACTAGTACACACCTTTAGTTCGAGAATCCCAACGTTCAATGGAAAAACAGTCCAAGGCTCCACCATCCTCCCTCCTCCTTTATCCGGGCTTGGGACCGGCAATGCAAACTAATTATATTAATTTGCACAGGTGGAGTTAAAAATGGGTTAGGACTTTCTTCAACCTGCTAAGCAAACAAGCATACATACACTGCAATCAAATTTAATAAATAGATATAGTATGAACATATTAAAGTTAATACTCATCCATACCAAAAAAAGACCATAAGTTTGTCAAGTCACTATGACATCCATATTAAACAAAAAACAAACGGCATTCAAAATATAAAGAAACCAAACCATACTGAAAAATCCCAAGTTCAGAAAGTTTGTATATCCCAAACAACTTATTAAGAAAACTGCATCCTTGACTCGAGCCAAATTAAAGGACCTCCTGCACTAAAGCCATCCAAAAATCTAACTCCATCTTGGGGCCCATCGTAAACAAAAGAGCATCACCAACCAAGACTTCCTCTATGTAGACCTTTTTTCCCACCGCGAGAACTTTTCTACCATTGCAATCTCCAAATCTCTACCATGACATACCCCTTAGCAACCACTACACCATCCCTATCTAATAAGGATACATTTGGTGAAGAACCAAGTGTCCTGTAGGAGGATTCAAATTTGCAAACATATTCATCAAGTTTTGTTGAGTCGAGTGACGAAAGCAAAACTAGAACCGACTTCAGTTATTAGGCGCCGCAGAGACGGTTGTTGAGGAGTTGATGTTCCATTGTTTTTAACAGCCCTTTTAAGTACATCCCTCGACACAATTTATAGTAACAATTGGTTATACATCCCGACACAAGTGCAAACCGCAAACTCACCTTTAACACGCCTATGACATTAGATAGGGAAGACTTCATCTCATTCATTTCCCTTCAACTCGAATTGGATGAAGAGCTTGTTTGTTTGCAATAATGCCTTGGCAATACATGTACGTTGCAATTGCTTCTTAGACTTGTTGAGCTGATTCCACGAAGTTCTACTCCCTTTGTCGGGCCCAAAGACTTCAAAGAACTCATCATTATCGAAGTCTACTTCCATTACACTGCCCTCACCACCACCAAGGCTTTTTTCTTCTTTTATTAGAAACCTCCACTTGTTCCTATATGAGTAATACATGCCTAAATTATGAGAATGGTATGCAAGTATGCAACATAGTCTATATACAATACCAACACACAGGTAAGTTCAAGCTTCAATGTTATTAGATCATAGTCTAAGCTTTGCTAATATAGTTCCATCAATGACGCCATGTCCTTTTTTTTCAACTATCTACTTTCGTCCATGTTTTCTTCTAGGATCTCCTTTATCCTAAAAAAAAAAAAATCCTTACTAGTTATTAGCATAAGGTGATAAGAAAACGTTAGTGCAAGAATAGACACCTACCATTTTATCCAGGTTTATGGGCATATGTCCCGCCTATTAGTATGTCGATATATGTTCTTTTGGCATTCTCAAAGATTCTTTATGCTCTAGCTCTCACTTCATCGATACTCTCATTTCTCGACAAATGCAAAGACAATGATTTGATCCTTGCCATCCGGCATGCTTTGCAATAGCTTCTTCCACGCTCCCCGCGACTTACGCAAAAATCTCTTTCCGAAAGGCATACTTTGCTAATCTGAACTTTTGGGGAGAGTCCTTTTCAACTTCTCGACGTGCCGTTGCTTGGGGAACATTAGGCTCAAATTCTTCCTACATGAACAAAGTAATGTTTGTTCATTTCATATTAAGTAAATTTCCACACATAGGGCTGGACAACATGTAGATATAGGATTGAAAACATACTAATTATCAAGAATAATGGATGTTATTATTGAAATTAAAGTACATGTAAACCATACCATTAATTTGTTCCGACATTATCCTTTGAAGCTTCCATCTATTTTCCTCCCAATCTTTGTAATGAATTAACCCAAAAATTTTGTTACAAAATGTGTACCCCCATCATCGATGATAGCTTTGGGAACACCTAAAACGAGAAAATGTTTTCTTTACAAATCTCACGACAGTCTTATGGTCATTTGAGCGACATGCGAAGTGCCTCAATCCATTTGGACACATAGTCTACAATGACTAAAATGTATAGAAAACCTTGAGAAATAGAGAAGGGTCCCATAAAATCAATGCCCCAAACATCAACAATTTTCACAATCAAGATAGGATTTAGGGGTATCATATTTCGTTTTGGTAATTCGACCTAGGTGTTGATTAACTAATGCAAGCTACGCGAATGTTCGTGGTGCATCGCGAAAAGGGTGCAGGCCAGTAAAACCACATTGTAACACCTTGGGCCGCAGTTTTTCCACTGAAATGACCTCCGCAAGATTGTTCATGGCAAAGGATAATACGTCGGTGTGTTCCCCGAATGCAAAATAACGGAACGAGTTGGTCGGAACAATACTTAAAGGTAAGGGTTCATCCTAGAAATAATATTTTACATTGGATAAGAACTTTTTATGATCGGGACGCGACTAAAAAGGAGGGACTTCCTCAAGAACCAGGTAGTTAACGATATCCGCACTATGGAGATGAGAAAATAGAGTACAAGTATTCGTGCAGGAAGGAATCACCGATAGCCGAAGAATCACTATCGATGTCACCAACCCTTTTGATAAATGGTTGGCTACGACATTTTCGGTTCCTTTCTTTGTCTTTGATTTCCGTGGTGAATTTTGTAAAGAGAAGGATCCAATGGAACAATCGCTTGTTTTCGTGATCCTTTTCGCGAGTAAGTACCAAATGCGGCATGGTGGTAAGATATACTATGGTTGATGTTCCAACTAGGTAGGCTAAAACTTATCCAAAGCATAGACAGCTAAAGGAACTCTTTTCTCAGTTGTGGTATAATTACGCTGAGCGCCGTTAAGAGTTTTACTAGCGTAGTAAATGACAACGGGGTTTGTCGTCATCGCCGCCGCTAAATTTAGCGGCACCAATAGCAAAGTCGCTTGAAGGCCACACATTAGTTCAATGGTCGAGACCAATCGAGGGGTTGGAATGATAGAGTGGTAGTCGAGCGTTTTTGGGAGTATCAAAAGCTTGTTTGCAATTGAAATTGAAGTCGAATAATCGCGATCCTTAAGCGAGAGATTGGTTAAGGGTCGAAAGCAACTTTAGAAAAATCCTGAATGAATCTCCTCAGAAAACCCAACATGGCCTAAAAGGCACACGGATATCACGAGTTGTCCGTGGAAAGGTAGCGAAGAAATTTTAACAATTTTAGCTTTATCAACCTCTATCCTATCTTTTTGAAACAATATGACCTAGAACAATTCCTTTGGTAACCATGAAATGACACTTCTCCCAACCGAAAGTACCGCATTTTTTTCTTCGCAAGAACGTTAAAACTTTAAAAAATGTTGGATAAACAGTCGTTAAAAGAATTTCCGTAAAATGGAAAAAGTCGCCCATGAAGACTTCCATATAACGTTCCACCATATCACTAAAAAATGTGAAGCATGCGGCATTGAAAGTGCCACGGAGCATTACAAAGACCAAAAGGTATTCGATGCGTATGCAAAGGTTCCAAAGGGACATGTGAAAGTTGTCTTTTCTTGATCGGCAGGATCGATGACAATTTGGAAGTATCCGAATAGCCATAAAGAAAAACAAGTAGTAAGCATGACCGCTAAACGTTCTAGCATCCGGGTCAATGAATGGGAGAGGGAAGTGATCTTTCGGGTTCGACATTAAGTTTCGCGATAGTCAATGCAAATTCTCCATTTTAAAGGAATCACGAGTGGAGATGCATCACCCTTTTCATTTTGCACAACTTGAATGCTTGGGACTTTGGGAACAACGCGGACCGGGACTAACCGGTCACTATCGGAGATAGGGTATATGATACCCGCATCAGTAAACGAGAACTTTCCTCTCACTACTTCCTTCATTCGCGGGATTAAGGCGGCTTATTGTGTGTCTCATGATGTCTTTGTGCCATCATCAAGATGTATCGACACGTGCATATGCTAGGGTCTATTCCTTGATATCATCTAAAGACCATCCGATGGCGGAGGCGGTGTTCACTTAATGACATGAATCAAACGTGCCTCTTCGATGCAGAGTCAAGGAGCAGAAATTATTATAGGGTGACTACCATCGGGATCGAGAGATATGCGTACTTCAAATCGGGGGTGAGGTTTTAAATCCAGAGTTGGAGGATTGGGGATCAAGGATTCGTGAGGGGATCATCTCTTCAATGGAAAAGAGTTTAATCCCGTTCTTCCAATTAGTTTGTACCAAGCATTAGGGTCAATAGTGGTGGTATCGACTCTAATAAAGCATGGACATCCCTTATGTATGAGTCATCGTCAAACTCGGATTATCAAAAGAAAGAAATCGTGTATCTCGCCCGGGAAAAGAGTTTGTGAAATAATCATGTTCCAAACTATCAACCAAGCTAATCTCGCCCTCCATTATGGGATCGGAAACTGTTTCATTAATTTGAACCGTTGAGTTCGACGAAAAGGTTCGAAAGATAATGTCATCGGGAACCGATCCGACAATTTACGAGAGGCGCCAGAGTTGCAAGGAAAGGACGCCTCAAGATGATAGGGATGGAGTCACGTGCTACTTTAGTATCTAGAATGACGAAATCAACTGGATAGTAAAAATCTTGACCTTTACTATAACGTTCTCTACTATGCCTTTTGGGTACTTAATGGAGGCGATCCGCGAGTTGCAGAGTCATATTGGTAGGTTTCAATTCATGAAGACCTAACCGCTTAAATAAGTAGTAGTAGGGAAGCAGGGTTAACACCGGCACCTAGGTTTAAAAGCCGCGATAGCGGTATACTTGTCACCAGCGTGCATGGTACGGTTAATTCGACACGGTCCTTTGTACTTTACCACACCATTGATAGTGGTAATCTGGCGGAACCTTTCGATTGAGGAACGCTTTGTTGAGGTACATTCGATGACGTCGTTTGGTGGTGCACATGTCCTTCAAAAACTTGGCATGCTTGGGCAAATACTTTAGCGATCTAGGAAAGGTAAGTTTATGGTCAAATTTTTGAAGGTTTCACCGGATCTCATCAAAATGTTCGTCATGTTTGTTCTTTACCAAGCGGCGGAACGGAGCTTTTAGGACGGAATCGCGTTGCAAGGATCAATGGTATCTTTCCTAGGGACGTAGGTGTAGATTTTGATGGTACAACTTCGTCCGTTATAGGTTGCGAGGTAGGAGTTGGAAGGGCGTTAGTCGTTGGCCCGGCCGATTCCTCATCCGCATAATGATATATTATTGTCGATGGTTCGGCCGAACAAAGAGTGGTAATGACATTTACCTCACCCCGGCTTGGATTACTAGGTCCCCGTGCATTGTCGAGTTCAAAGGCGGTGTTTGGAAGCTTAGGGTTTGTTTTTGGCCGGGAACACGCCTTTGACTTTTATCCCGAGCTAACAATTTGAAGAGATCATTGGATAGAAGCTAGGATTTGATTATGTTGATTCATGTATGTCGGAAAGTTTCATCCGTTTTATCGGTACGTGGATTGTACCAAAGGAGCAAGCGCCAGGAACTTGTTCACGGTTATTATTCACGGGTTGATTTTGGTAGCCATATCCTTGGTTAGCGGGAACAAGGTTCGCGTTGTTTTTGGTATCCCATATTTGCGTTATTGGGAAAATTACTTTGCCCTTGCTGAAATTGTGGAGGATTTCTGACGATAGGAATTGTAGTTCGTGAGTGGTCGACAGAACGTTGTTGCCACTGAAGGAGCTTGTCCGTTGGATGGGGGTGCCTAAGCTAAATTCGGATGTTGTCGCCAAGGTGCATTAGGGATGTTGAAAGCACAAGCCTCTTCAGAAGGTTGGGGAGGACACTCAGATACCAAAGCGACAATAAGAATCGGCGTCTTTCGGGGACTTAAACAAAAGAGGGCATGGGGGAGCGTTGGCAGCTATGACTGTTTGGGTTTTGTTCATTTACTTGTAAACCGAAAGAGCATCAACCTTTTTGTTTAGGGACTTCGATTAGAGTTTTTAATTCGGATCGGGTTTGACCTCAAACATAGACGTAACTTTGGTAGGAGTGTCTTTAGAAGATCTAGAAGAATCGGTGTTTCCCCAACGGGTGCTTCCGTGAGGCCTATTTCTCCAAAGTGTGTATGCTTCCATTTTCCTTTATCCATGAAACAACCGTTCATGATATCTAATGTTTCCTTTTGATGGTCGGAGAGACCATTAAAGAATGAACGGACTAATACAGGTATGTCGAAGTTGATGATGGGGACATTCGAGAAGTAGATCAAGAATCTGCTCCACGCCCGAAGGATTCGGGGGTCTTGGCGAAAAGAATTGAATCTTTTAAAAGATTTTCAGAAGTTTTCTCCGGTATAGAACTTTATCATGAATGCTTGAACAAGTTTGGCCCATGTGTCAATGGATTTGCGGTTTGTCCGGGCGAAGCCAAACCAAGCTTTATCGCCTAAGGTGAAGTGGAAACAACCTAAGCAAGACTTGTTCGTTGGTAACGGTCGGATGGCGGAAAGTGGTGACTACTTGTTGCATCCGAATTTAAGATGATTGTACGGTTTTTCATGGTCTAAACCATGGTAAGCGGGTAACAAACCGAAAATGTTTCACTTGGAATACTAAAATCACCTACAATCGATCGAAGTTTAATGTAGGAAGCGAGTCCTTCGTAGTAGGGTAGTATAGAAATCGAAAAGGGTTTCTCGACCGTGAGATTTTCTTCAGCCATAATTAAAGGAGATAATGGAAACGGAGATGTTTGTGAGGTTGATTTCTGGAGGAGGAACTATGCCTAGGAGATAACATAAACAGGTTGTTTCTTGTTTTTTCGACGATGATATGTAAGTTCTAATTCCTTATGTTTACGGACCGTAGTCTCATACAAATATGAATTTTAATTTAGTGCTCATAAGGAACTAATAATGACTGGAGGTTTTAGAAGTTAGGAAGGAGGGGTTGAAAGCACGTCTTCCTCGATTTGCTAACTTTCGAAAGCGGGGAAGCTAGGATAGCGTGTGAATATTCCAGCAGCCAGGTTACCCCGAGAGAATTGAGGGAGGTTGTTCGCTAGCACGCGTTTCTTGAATTAAGGCAACCCCAATTTTTTCAAGTTTCTAGGCACCGATGGAATAGGATGATGATTTATGATGGTGTATTATGCGGGGTGTTATTAAGATGATTTAGATGAAATTTTTAATTACTATGATTTTTTTATTTTATTATTATTATTATTATTATTATTTTTTAATTTTTAATTTTAATTTTTAATTTTTTTATTATTTTAATTTACGTAATTAGTGTATTATGGAGACGTGATTACGAAATATGCAATTAAAAACGATAGATGCCAAAATAGAAACTAACTAACATATACTAGTTTACGCAGAAAGTCTACCCATGCAAATCTATATTACCTATACGTGCAACTATGTGTAAGTTATACATGAGCTAGGGGAATGTCGAGAACGAACTCATGCAATTGAATACCGCGTACGTGAATTGATATAACATACACATACAAAAATATTCTAAGTAGGTGGTTTGGCGCTACGCATATATCAAAATATATTCGAATCATATTAATTGTGTTACGTGAATATGTGATGACGAACCACCTTTACATGCATAGAGTTCTCATGCCAACATATACATATACGAGGTAAAACAGGTTATAGCAAATAATATCCTCGACAAAGTTTAAGGAGTTTAAGAGTTTGAAACACGGCGCCCCGCGATTCCTCGTGATAGCGATCGACTACTCCCAAGCTTATGCTTACTAGAAAAGCGCAGGGACCAAAAGAGCCCAAAAGAGTAATTGAAAAGGAAAGTGGCTCAGCACTGAAAACCGGAGTGTTGATACTCCGTGTTAGTCTTGCGTGCTACTAATTCAGTCTCGTCCGAGACTCTTTTGTCTGTTCAAGACTTCAAATTCCTATGGAGTACTTTAGATTTGTGCTAATGAAAATAAACAACTTGGTTCACGATATTTGTAAGTAGAAAAAGTTAGGGTAAAGAGTTACGAAAAAGAGTTAGTATTGTAATAGAAATGAAAATTAAAAAAGATGAGGAGGTAAGGGAGGGTTTTATGGATGTATTCCAGCTTATTACGTTAAGTCCAGAGTCCTTCTCGGCAATGCGCATTTGATAAAACTCTCGATTTACACCGCGTTTGTTTATTGGCTTTCGGTTATTTATTTTCTTAAGTTCGAGGTCCACAGTCAAAGTCCGGAGGTCCACGGTCAAGTCCAAAGTCCAAAGTCCAACGTCCAGTATAGTCATATCGTTTTAGTCAAGTTACCTTACTCGTGGGTTTGGTAGGATAGGTCGAGTAAGGGATCGTCCAAACCTTAGGGCTCGGATAGGTTCAACCTGGAAATTACAACTTTAAGTGAGAAGGATTTTTTAGGTTTCTTTTTAGTTGGTTTTAATTAAAATAACGGTAATGCAAATAAAATAAATTACTACGGCGATTATATGTAGGTAAACAAAATGTAGAGAAACATGGAGAGAGTTAATCATGCTCATGCAAGAATCATTTCTTAACAGCTTTTATTACCAAATCACTACATCTCTAATTCGTCTCGCTTTGAGACGACGCCGAAGTATTGATCCCTAGTGCATGCCCACATCTCTAGATCGCATTTCACTAGCATAAGGAGTTTTAATAATACCGCGATCTACGGTATATTATTTCCCTCTTCGCCTCGATTTCACATTACCGGACGAATTGGAGAGTGCTCGACACTGTAGTCGCGAAGACATTTTTAGGTCGCGATTTTAGACCGTCCCTAGAGCATCAAAAATTCAACTTTTGTACGTCTCATCATCATTTTGGGACCGGATGTTAATTTTATGCCTACTTCCTAAGTAGTGATTCTAGAATATTAACGAAGTCAATCCGATTTTTACGAAGCAAAGATAACCCTCCCCCGAGGGGGATTAGCTCATCATCATAGAAGGAATAATAAAACTTCTTTGTATACATTAAGTAAATAAATGCAGGACAGAAATTAAACTAAAAAGAAATGATGTTATTAAGGGTAAAATAACTTATAGTATTAAGCTGCGCTGAAATAAAAATGGCGGAATGTAAGTACTGAAGAAGAAGAAAAACTAAAAGCGAAATTTTAAAGCATTAATATGTCAAGACCTTATAATAAAGGCTTAACCCCATATATATAGGCGGATGTCCCTTCACGTGAATTCCTAACAATTAAATCAGGTTTGTTTGTTACCTATTTGAAACGTTCAAAACTTTGAGAATCAAAGTTTTGTTTTACCTGTATTAAATTTTTGTCCTTTAGCTGATTTTATGTTTTGTTTGTTAGCTCATTTCAATTCAAACCACCTGGTTTGAATTGGTACGTGTCTTCTCTCTTGCCAGGTGGTATCAAATTTAAACCATCCTTTGCCACCTGCCTATGCTGACTCATCATGCCTTCTGGGCCCGCAGAGTGTGTCTACTTAGTGTATCCGCCGATTTTGGCGTTTTTACGACTTTTTGTCCTTGCAGAGTTCGTCCGCCGTCACTATGGCAGACTTCACTAGCCAACGTTGGCACCTAGATTTATCCGATTTGAGCTTCCGAAGTTTCCCGCTTCTTTATATATGGGCCCGATCCCCGCGACCGGGTTCGTTCTTTTGGAAACTTCGCTCCTAGGGCGCTTTTGGGCTTCACGAGGGATTGAGTGGGAATTCCAAATATTCTCAGTATTCTTGTACTTGGTAGCTTCACTAGCCAACGTCGCACCTAGATTTATCGATTTGAGCCGGAAGTTTCATGCTTCTTTATATGTGGGCCGATTTCAAGACCGGTTGCATTCTTTTGGGAACTTCGGCTCTAGTCAGGCTTTGTTGGGCTTCACGGGGATTGAGTGGGAATTCCAAATATTCCCGTATTCCTGTACTTGGCAGCTTCACTAGCCAACGTCGGCATCTAGATTTATCCGATTTGAGCTTCGGAAATTTGCTGCTTCTTCATATGTGGGCCCGTTCCACACTGGTTCTGTTCTTTTGTAAACTTCGGCTTCCGCGGGTCGAAGTGGGAAACTCAAATATTCCGTATTCACGTGCTTCGATGCATGTTTTATCACTATATTCATTTTAATTGCGAAAATCTGCAAAAGTACGAAAATATAATTATTACATGATTATTAAACACATAATCGACCAAAATGCTATGTCTCTCGGGGTTTAATATTACAGTTTTGAGTGCTTATCATATAGTAATCAAAGTTCTACTATGTGTATGCTGAAATGTTAAATATGTATGTATCCCTTATAGAGTGGACTTCCAACTAATAATTATTCGGAAAATTTTCTTTAACGTAATGTGTGATTATTTTGTTTTCCTAATTTATTTTGTTTTATCAAACTTGTTCAACCCTTTGTAGTTTGGGACTTCAGCTCATTATACTCACCGGTTCTCCAAAAAGTCTCATGGGCGTATAGGAGCTAGAGTTGGAAGGTAAGCAAGGAAACCTTTTAGAGCCTTTAAATGGTCAACATTTATGTTAGTTCTCCTAAAGTTTGAAATGTATTTTTTTTTGTCTTTGGTTAAAAAAAATGAAACTTTGAGTTGGAGAAAAGCAAAATAAGAGCAGATGACATCCTGAATAGTGTTCCGTGTGTAGTTATATGTTTTTAGTACTCAATTAGTCGTATTTTAAATGTGTTAATTTTATTGTTTTAAAATATAGGGGGTTAGATGTCACTCAATTAATCTAAGTAAAACTCTTTCTTTCTTAAGGAGGGGAAAATTTCCACCATAGAAGCGATGTGACAGTTGAAATTTAAAAGCAGGAGAGAAATAGTAATTCCTGATGGGTCAGGTTATGATGAAGCAAGTAACTTACATGGGATGTTGATGGACTTTTTCCTGAAAAATTTGCCCAGGCTTAAGCCCAAGTGCCAACTAGCCTACATTAATTGAGCATACAACCGGTGGAGTCCAGGTGCGTCTGTTCTATATAAGTTAAGAAGCTTACCCTGTGGAGGAATGTGACCGTGGGTTTGGATAGGGGCCACAGTAATTCCACTCTACTCCTTGGGGGGTGTCTCATGGTGGAGACATAGGTGTGAACACTATTCGATTGCAATATAAGAGATGATGGTTATGAATAGGAAAATTCTTTTCGTTTATCTATGATTGTTCCGGATAGAACATGTACTAATCAATTTACTGATTTAGTGTGTGTTTTAAGTTGCCTTTAGGTTTTGATTAAGCTGATCAAGTACATAATCACTGCTACTTTGTCTTTTTTTTAGGCACCATTTTTTGTTGCAGATTTTCCTTTCTATGGTATGTTATCCCTACCTATCCTTTTTATGTTTGTTTCTATAGGTTTTATTGAGTATCTAGCTATTTCTATTTGTTTCTACAGGATCCCATAGATAAGGGTAAACGTCCAATGGACCCTTATAAGGACCCTTACAAGAAAAACAATAATTATGTTCCAGTTCAAGATGGACTCTACCTTCACCACGTACTCCTCAACGACTGCTTCGGCTCCCGTGTACAATATACGTTATTGATAACTTCTATTAACATACTTTGAGTTACCCAAATTATCTTAACACTCTTATTGATTTCATATCACGTTTTTGAACTCTCTTTCAAATATTTATAGCTTCCTACTCAACCAATTCTTGACAAAGGAAAACGCCCTATGGACTCCTTTAAGGAACCTTCAAACCAAAACAAACATGTCTTTGTTGCCCCCCAAGATAGGCTCAATCTTCAACCGCCTCTTGCCTTCCAGGTATTTCTTGCTTGCATTGTATTATGCTAAGTTGCATTGCCTTATTTATTTAATTTTCTACACTGTTGCTTATGTATATTGCATTGTCTTATTTCTTCTTTTACTTTATAAATGTGCAGCGCCCATCAGATAGTGTTCCTCTATCTCATCTCCCTCCATTCGGTTCTCATGTACAACCAATTCTTGACAAAGAAAAAATTCTATGGACTCCTTTAAGGAACCTTCAAACCAAAACAAACATGTCTTTGTTGCCCCCCAAGATAGGCTCAATCTTCAACCGCCTCTTGGCTTCCAGGTATTTCTTGCTTGCATTGTCTTATGCTAAGTTGCATTGCCTTATTTATTTTTCTACACTGTTGCTTATGTATATTTCATTGTCTTATTTCTTCTTTTAGTTTATAAATGTGCAGCGCCCATCAGATAGTGTTCCTCTATCTCATCTCCCTCCATCCGGTTCTCATGTAAGATGAGCTTTAATTAAAATGTAATGCTATAATTGCTCATGCATTGTCCAAAAGGTGTTTTTGTACACTATAATTGTAGTAAATTCACTGCAATTTAATGCATGCTTATATGTATACTATTTACCCACTAACTGTGTTGCATGTGGTCATCCATCTATTCATTTATAATTTGCTTTTGTTTTTGGGTCTTCGATCACTTATTATCCTTGACTACTTTATTCATATATTTACATTCCACTAATACTAACTGCCATATTTGTGAGGTGCAGATAACAAATAGAATGCTAGGACAGCGTGCTCGAAGGGAAAGAGAAAGGAGCACCAAACTAATTGGCAGCTCAAACTTCACCATCCAAGATGCACAAGTAGTCACACGTCATGTCATTGACCACCAACTAATGGGTTCAACATTGAATGGCTCTCCTTCACTTCCACAGACTCCACTTCAAACACTTCTCCCGCCATCCGGTTCTCATGTAAGATGAGCTTTAATTAAAATAATACTATGATTGCTCATGCATTGTCCAAAAGGTATTTTCGTACACTATAATTGTAGTAAATTCACTACTATTTAATATCTTCCATTTAATGCCTGCTTATATGTATAATATTTAACCACCAACTGTGTTGCATGTGGTCATCCATCTATTCATTTATAATTTGCTTTTGAGTCTTCGATCACTTATTACCTTTCACTACTTTCTTCATATCTTTACATTTCGCGTTTTCTACTTTTAATACTAACTGCCATCTTTGCTATTATCCATGCATTCCTCTTTCTCCCAATCTATTCGGTTGATTATACTTATAATTAGGTGCAGATAACAAATAGAATACTCGGACAGCGTGCTCGAAGGAAAAGAGAAAGGAGCACTAAACTAATTGGCAGCACAAACTTCACTATTCAAGGTGCACAAGGTTCAACATTGAATGGTTCTCATTCACTTCCACAAACTCCACTTCAAGCTGACAAGCATCAAACACATAATAGTCCAGTTACACCTCATGCAACACCATACCGACGTCTTTCTTCTTCAGAGTCTCTTCGGAAATCTCTATCATTCCTTAATCCCGTAAGGCTATTTACGGCTCTCCGAACGCGTGTCACATCAAGTACCCATGCTGATTCATCGGCTCAAAACAACACGTGAGTACTTCACTTAGTGGTTTTCCTTAATCAAAATCTATATATAACTCACATGTGCAAGTTTCATTGCAGTACATGTATCTCTTCTGCTTCCTCATCCTTACCTCATGCAATTCCACATTCAACCAATGAGAACTTTGTACCAACAACGTCTCACCAAAATGCAAGGTTAGTACGTGGTTTATTACATCTTTCTCTTGGTTCTTTGTGGTTTGGTTACCATAAGATCCTACCTAACACCACAAGTTTCTTCGCAGTACGCGTAACTGCAGGTCTTCTACCTCATCCTTTGTCCATCCAATATCACATTCGACAAATGCAGCTTCTACATCATCATCAACTAATCGAAACTCGCGGTATACTTCTTCACACTTATTGAAATTGGAATACCAAAAAAATAGCACATTTGTCTAAATATATACAATTATTTCTCTTGTAGACAACAACCATTTGGGGATCCTGCACAATATTGTGAGGAGGTTCACAATAATGGTTTTGACCGTCCAATTTCTGCTAATAATGCTGACATAAGTGATGATGAAGACGAAGTTGACAATATTGTTTCTAACCATCTCATTGAACAAGGAAGACACTCCTTGGGGAGAATGGATGTTCAGTGTCCATTTTGTAGTGCACTCCATTGGATGGATGAACGACTAAAAGATTCATCATTATCATGTCCTCGATTCGGGACTTGTTGTTTGCAAGGGAAAGTCAAATTGCCTCCACTACGGCCATTACCTCCAACCCTTAAAGCTTTATATGATGGAAATGATCGCAAGTCAAAGTCATTTCGGAAGTACATGAGACAATACAACCAAGCTTTCGCATTTACGAGCCTTGGAGGAAATGAGCGTGTCTTTACTGGACAAGGTCCAAGGCCTTTTACTATACATGGCCAGTTGCGTCATAGAACTGGATCTCTAATTCCTGACACTGGGCAGCAGCCAACTTACTCTCAGCTTTACATATATGATCCCAGTGCTGCATTGGATATATGTCAACTTCGTAATCCCCGTTTGAACACAGATGTTCTGAAGATAATTCATGCAACTATGCTCCAGTATAATTGTTTCTCTGCTACGTTTCGCCACGCATACAATGTTCTTAGATCTGCCTCTCTTCAACATGGTGAGAACTTTAATGTACCTGCTTATTTGCATTCTGATTGCTACTAGAGATAGACGTCGTTACAACTTGCCAACCGCAGATGAGATTGTTGTCATTTTACCTGGGGATGGCAGCGAGCGGGATAATATGAGGGATATTGTGATATATCTTAAAGGAGGGCAAGAATTCATGCAGATCAGTGAATGTCATCCAGCTTACTTGCCTTTGCATTATGTGCTAATGTTTCCTTACAGAGAGCTTGGGTGGTCACCTGATATGAGGCGTTCAAATACTAATGACCGATTGACACAGATGGATTTCTACTCTTATCGGATATTTGAACACCCTGGAGAATATTCTACAATTTTACGCAGGCACAAACTGTTTCAAGAGTTCCTGGTGGATGGATGGGCGTGGTCGAACGAACAAAATGAGATATTATAGGCTACAACAAGACAAGCGGGCTAAACTTTATCAAGGTATCATCGATGTTGCGGTGAAGCTTTTCGACCTAAACCAGATTGGAAGACGAGTGGTCTTACCAAAGATCTTGTGTCGGCACCCTAGGCACATGTTTGAAATTTTTCAGGATTCAATGGCCATCTGCGTTACAATAAGCATCATCGATATATTTCTCACAATGACTGCAAATCAAGACTGGGACGGAAGTTGTCGAGGCATTGTCCGAAAGCACCAAATCGCAACTCATCGACCCGGAGGTCGCGTGGCCCGTGGTCTTTGAACTAAAGCGAAGGGCCTTGATGAAGGAAATTAAAAAGAAAGGTGTGCTTGGTACTGCCGTTGCACATGTCTACACCATTGAGTTCCAGAAACGCGGGTTGCCCCATATGCATGCACTTATATATCTTCGACATTCCGACAAGATCCATATACCTGCTCAAGTTGATCGCATTGTATGTGCAGAGTTTCCTGATCCAGAAACCGAACCTGAGTTATTTTGGACCGTCCTCACATGTATGGTTCATGGTCCATGTGGACTAAATAATCCTAACTCTCCGTGCATGGTAAATGGTAGATGCAAGCATCACTATCCCCGAACTTTTGCAGATGCTACCACCATGGATAAAGATGGATATCCAATCTACCATCGTCGTGACAATGGTAGATCATATATTAATGAGGGGCATCTGATTGATAACAGGGATGTTGTTCCTTATAATCCTTATCTTTCTAAGATGTTCAACTGCCATATTAATGTCGAAGTTTGTGCTGGGATCCGTTGTGTTAAATATATTCACAAGTATATATTTAAAGGGCATGACATGACAACAATACTGTTGAATGAGTTGGATGAGATCCAACAATACTTGGATGCGAGATACATTGGCCCACCGGAAGCAGTTTGGAGATTATTAAGTTTCCATCTACATGAGGAGATTCCCACGGCCAGGCGCTTGACACTTCATCTCCCTGGAATGCACCGCGTAGTTTATAAACCGATGAACCAATACATGATATACTATCAAGTATGAGCTAAAAGTCAACTTTGACTGCCTTCTTTGATTGTTGTGCATCAGATTTAAGAGCAAGAAGCCTCACTTATCAAGAGTTCCCCGAATACTATGTCTGGAACAAACAATCTCAGACTTGGACAAGAAGGATACGAGAGGGAAAATTTGCTATTGGTAGAATGTATTTCGCCAGTCCTAATTCCGGTGAGCGATTTTACCTACGCTTACTTCTAACCGTTGTAAAAGGACCTCAATCATTTGATGATCTGAAAAGGATTGGTAATGGTCCTCCACTTCCAACTTTTAAAGATGCATGTGTTGCACGTGGACTTCTGGAAGATGACAGCGAATGGGTGCAATGTCTACAGGAAGCTTCAGTCATGCAGACTGGATATCATCTTCGCCGACTATTTTGTGTTATTCTCGCAGAGTGCAATCCTTTGCAACCCCAAACATTGTGGAATGATTTTTAGGAAAATGTATGTGATGACCTTCCACATAAGCTTCGCACAATGTTCAACATTCCAGAACCTACCCCTGCTGAAGTGCAAGATTATGGTTTATTTCTCTTAAATGAGATTTTGATGGAGTCAGGTAAATCACTGGCTGATTTCCCTCTAATGCCGCTGCCTCTGTTAACTACAAGATGGAACTTAGTTGTTGCAAACCGATTCATATGGGACCAGCGACAATTTCAGTTTGATCCTCAAAATGCAAAAGCACATGGCAACAGGGTTCTCCTAAATGCAGAGCAACGCTTTTCATATCAAACAGTGATAGATTATGTTTCCCAAAATCTAGGGAAACTCTTCTTTTTGAATGGAACAGTAGGAACAGGCAAAACTTTTGTTTACAACACAATTGCTGCTACGTGTCGTGCTGAGGGGCATATTGTTATTATGGTCGCTTCATCTGGAATAGCTTCATTACTATTGGGTCGGCGGTCGTGATCGCTCATTCGACCTTTTCGATCCCACTAGATATTCTTGATACCTCTGTTTGTGGGTTTAGTAAGAATTCAATGCATGCCGAATTATTAAGGGAAGCTAAACTTATTATTTGGGATGAAGTCCCAATGCAAAATAAGTTTTGTGTGGAGGCAGTTGATCGCACACTTCGGGATACTCGCGACAATAATAAACCTTTTGGTGGAATAACAGTTGTACTTGGTGGTGACTTCCGTCAATGCCTTCCAGTTATACCCAAAGGGGTTCGAGAACAGATTGTGCGTGCTTCCTTGCGGTCTTCCTTCCTCTGGAGTCACATTCATGTTCTAACTCTTGCCCAAAACATGCGATTGGAAAATGGAAACTCTGCAAATATTGGTTCAAGAAATTTCTTAATGGAGGCACCAAACCGTGTATTTTTCTTTGTACTATTTTGCTTAATATTGATATTCATTTACATCATTCTTTGTACTATTTTTATTCATACTAATATTCATTACTATTTTCTGGTTAATTAGATAGGAAGTGACCCAAGCGAGACAGTTGAACTACCATCAACAATTCATTGATGTGCAAATCTTCGGATCTCATTTCTACTACATATCCTCAACCTAAATCAACCTACCACGGTTACATCGGAATATTTAACTGAAGCGCGACAATTCTATCTCGCGACGAATGATGATGTCAATGATATTAATGCAGTTGCTTTTAAATATGTTCCTGGGGAAAGTACTCTCTTTCTAGTCTGCAGACAAGATGGCAGACGAGGATGCAACGAATCCAGCCAATATTAATCAATACCCAAATGAGTACCTAAACTCACTTGATCCAGCTGGTCTACCACCATTTCGTCTCAACCTAAAAGTCGGTTGTCCTATAATGTTGTTGCGAAATATTGCTCCCAAAGATGGATTATGCAATGGAACCCGATTGATGGTGGTCCACTGTCGACCTCACGTTCTTTTCGCAAGAATTTTGACTGGTGAAAAAGCGGGTAATCATGCATTTATTCCAAGAATATCTTTGTCACCGTCGTCTTCTGATTTTCCTTTTCATATGACAAGAAGACAGTTTCCTATGCGTGTTGCTTATGCAATGACTATAAATAAGTCACAAGGACAATCGGTGAAGTATGTGGGGATTGACCTTCGCACTGAAGTTTTCAGCCACGGTCAATTATATGTCGCGACTATCAAGATGCACTTCTTCGCATTTAATCGAGATTCTCCTCCCTCCAAATTCGAAAGTCACACCCCAAACTTTGTTTACCCTTAAGTCTTACTATAATCCGTAAGTTCTTTTCATTTATAGTCACGTGTTGAGTAGTTACTCATTGAATTTATAGTCATCAAATTGATACATTTGTATTTGCTCTTACTTGGTTAATTTGCTTCGTTCAAATTATGTAGGTTTTCTTAATTGGTGTGTAATTACATTTTTCAAGATTGCGTTGAAGAACTTTTTTGCTAACCTTGGTTAGTTTTTTCCCCTAATTTCTTCTTTTTGATCTTACAACACCTGAATTTATAGTTCTATACAAATCTATTTCAATTCCTACTAAATGGTGACGTCTGTTTATATGGTATTTAGCTGAACGAAGAAATTTCAATTCTCATATCTTCAAACTTAGTGATCTCTCGATTCTCGGTATGTTCCTTTTCATTTTTCATTTTTTCTTCCCCGGTCTTTCTCTACTTATTGTGTTGTTTAATTTTTTCATCCATGAACGTGGTGATGGGACCTTGGCCAATTACTATAACTTAGTGATCTCTGCTGATTCTCAGGTCAAGTGAAACAGGTAACATCTCTTCTCTTATAACTCAATCTCTTTGATTTTCCATGTAAAGATTCAGTTCATTTTAAAATCGATTAGCTAGAGATGAATTATTTGTTTTCTTCTATGTAAAGGTTTAGTCTGAGCTTCTTCTGATGTTGTTACAGGTATTTATTTGCTTATTTATTAAGGGTTCTATTTTTTGGTTTTGGGTTTGTCGAAAAGTATTAATTTTGATTGATTTGAGCTTTGATTTGGTTCTGCTGCTTTTATAGGTATTTTAGTGCATGTAGCATTTCGATGGCTATTGTTTGTTCTTTGATTTATTAGTGTTGTTACAGAAAGTCGCGTTTATGGAACTACCCCAATGGAAACTTTAGGAAATATGGTATATGTATACATTGTAAATATCATTTGTTAAGGGTGTAGACCTTTTGATAGTTATGGGACTCGAATGTATGTATTTTACTTGTGTTTTCGGTAATGACTTTCTATGAGGTGCTTTGATGATCTGACATTAGTCGAGACATTCAAATACTTTGGCGTACTAAGTCATAATGTTGAAGTGGTCTCATTTTTGTAAGTCAGTTATTTGACTGTTTTGGCATCTGTCGAGACGGTTAAGTAACTGGATTAATCAATGAGAAATATATGATTGTGATTTTTAGGTTATGACAGGTTTATATTTATGAAATATAAAAAATACAGAGGAGATGCTATCGAAATTTTACTATAAAAACCACGTGTCATAGGTTTATAATTGTTTGAGTTTTGGGGCGTTATATATTTGCTTGTTCCAAAACTAGAAAAGAGTCTAGAGGTGAATACAATCGTTCATTGTTTCACTTCTAAATTGTCAATTTCTTCTTCCCTTCAGTATATATAGTATTTCCTACTCACTCTATTTAACAAATTTAAAACAGATAATTACATACTTCTTTGATGAAGTTTCCTTAAGGCTTGGGATTTATGATAATGACTTTGACATTGGCGAATGAGGATGGGGTTTCTGGAAGAGTTATGATTGTCAACAATGGTATATGTACTTTTGCTACTTTTTTTTTGTACTTGGCGTACTTTTGTGGGTGCTCTTTTTGGTACTGTTTTGATGTCCTCATTCAAACCACTTGTGGGAGTCTGATTATGTATCTGTTTCTCATATTGTTCTTATTTCATATGGTTTAATTGGTGTTCTTCTATGTTTAAGTCCATTTAGATGAATGAGTCTAGAGCATCTGTGCAAATCACTACTGGATTTATTGAATGAGAATTGTCTTTACAGCCTTTTAACATGATCCAAAACATTGGAAAGTCATAAAATAATGGGGAGATTCTATCCAAATTACCCCTCAGGTGGTTCAAGTTAATGTGATGTCGAGTTTCTCAGTCTAATAATCATTCTTGACCATAAATGGAACAATAGCTAGTATAATAGAATCAAAACGTGAAAGGGGGTGTGTTCAAGTTCAGGCTGCTTCTACAAAGTTAGCGTCGCAGGCGACTCTATCAGTGTCATACGGCACGGGCATATCCTAGTACAAAATAACACCAAATATCACAGTATATCTCCAAATATTATAAATATCGGTAAAATTGTTGAAATATTATTGATATTTGTAGTCTCATAAATCTCTACACATATCTTGATATTTTTGTATTTATTGCAGAAATCTCAATAAATATCACGATATATCACAATATTTTGTACTATGGTACATACTGTGCACTGTAACCCAATATCATTAACTGTGCACTTTAAGCGTCTGTTAATCGGCGAGTAATCGCTATGCGCCACTTGAACGATCCGGTTTGACAAAAAAAATCAACTTTGAATGGGGTTATGCCACAAATCGGACGATTTCTTCCGATTTATGGGCCAATTTCCGAGAAATCGGCTACAAAAAATCACCGCTTAACAGGTAAACTACAAAACACAGAAAGTCAATCACAAATTTCACAACTCCAACATAATACACACACCTTATCATTTAACTACTGAATGCAAACCACACTATGGGTTTTGTTTGCAAAAAGAATCGCAAGGTTCTCCGAGATAACATCCAGGGCATCACTAAGTCTGCTATCCGTCGTTTGGCAAGGCGTGGTGGTGTGAAGCATATTAGCGGTATGATTTATGAAGAGACCAAAGGTACTATGGATGTGGTTTATGCTTTGAAGAGGCAAGGAAGGACTCAGTATGGGTTTTGTTGATATTAATAATTAAAGTCGTTTCTTGAAGTTCTCTGTTTTCTCAATCTAGTTTGTGAAAACTGATTAATTGTGAAATATCTTAGCTTGATTGAAATTGAAATGTTTGGTTGGTGTTATATCTGATGTATGAAGTGGTTTATCTTATGCTGAATTTTTCTCCGCGCCTGTAGAAGCAATTTTGATTGTTCTCACTTTGTGAAGATGGTGTGCCCTACTGTTACTGTGGAAAAGAAACCCCCTCCCTAAGTCCAGAACCAAAGAAGCCCAAGACTATGAAATATAGGTTGGGTATTAGACTATTATTTTTTTAAAGGGGAAATTAAGTCATATAAACAAATACTATAATAAATAAATTAAACTAAATTAAAATTAATTTCCTATTAATTCTAATTAATTCCCGATTAATCCTGATTAATTGCGATAAACTCTTGGAGCGATTTGATCCCGATTAATGCTCATCATCTGTGATTATGGATATCTCGCAAGGCGAAATATGAGGATGACTGGATGAGTAGAGCTTCAAAATTATCTAAGGACTAAGGAGGACTCAACGTCATGCAACTCAGTAATTGAACTAAGGGGTGTGGTAATAATGTTGGGGCCTTGGGGGGGTCACAATTTATATGCTTCGTATGCCTATAGTAATGGCACACGGTATATAGTCAATATATCATATCATCAAATTTTCCCCAACAACAATATACACACTCAACCATCGACTATTCATCTCTGGTATCTCTACCCACCGTTTTCCAGTTGCACGAAACCAGACCTTTGGAATCGTCTAGAAGAATAAAACATAAAAACAATGTTAGTCAAAAGTTGACGAGTCATGTTCTCTGATTTCTTTCCTTACTGAAAAGTCTTTGGTCCTTGCTGTCCAAGAAAAGACCCCACTACTATATTTCCTTCCAAGAAATTGAAGAAACAGTCCGCATTTGTGGACAGACTTGTCCACGAACTGTACATTTCTATTGGTTAAATCTATTTTCGGTCAGTTTAACAGTGTTTTTGGCAGTAATACAATTTTTTTGGGCAGCCACTCCACTAATCAGAAGCTGAGATCTTGTGGACAGCAAACGGTTGCTTGTCCACAAACTTATTATGTTGAAGAAATTGAGTTAGGGAGTGTTTTTGGGAAAATTTTACGCTTAAATGATTGAGAAATATTATTTTATAGATTTACTACTATACTTATATTTTTTTATATAATGAAAACTACTTACACAAGAGAAAAAACAAAATTCAAATGTATTATTTATAACTATTCACGTTTTTAGGAAGTGGATAATTTAATTATTGGAGAAACTCTCCAAGACAAATCGGGAGATAAAGTAACTCTCAATGACACATTTTTTTTTTATCACTCACAAGGACCGGGTAGATGAAAGGTCAATTATGCTCTTAACGCGAAATTAAAAACGGCTCGGGTAAATAAAAAGTCAAGTATACTCCTAATGCGAAATAATAAACGGCCCGGCCCAATCGAAACGACCCAGTGTATATAGTATTAATTGTTCATATATACCTATTTAGTGTATGAACAATCATTATTCATACTATACCTCATTATGAGTTATAAACAATCATTGTTCATACCTATTTGGGGTATGAACAATCACTGTTCATACTTCAACTAACATAATATATGTTAAGTAAGAACACCTGTTGGAGTATAAACAATCATTGTTCATACCTATTGTTCATACTTTAACATGAGCTATATGAGCACTCATTGTTCATACATATTTGGAGTATGAATAATCAATATTCATACATTAATATAATATATTATCAGTAAGAACACCTATTGGAGTATGAACAATTGTTCGTACCTATTTGGGGTATGAATAGTCACTATTCATACCTCAATATGAGCTATGAACACTCATTGTTCACATAAACAATCATTGTTCATACCTATTTGGGATTTGAATAGTCACTGTTCACACCTCAACATAATGTATGTTCAGTAAGAATACTTACTAGATTATGAACAATCATTGTTCATACCAATTGTTCATACTTTAATATGAGCTATATGAACACTCATTGTTCACATGAACAATCATTGTTACCTATTTGGAGTATGAATAATCAATGTCCATACCTCAATATAATGTATGATCAGTAGGAATACTTATGGGAGTATGAACAATCACTGTTCATACCTTAACATTAGTTATGAACACTCATTGTTCATACCTATTTGGGGTATGAAAAATCATTGTTCACACCTCAATGTAATGTATGATCGGTAAGAACACCTATTGGAGTATGAACAATTATTCATACCTATTTGGGGTATGAACAATCACTGTTCATACCTCAGTATGAGCTATGAACACTCATTATTCATACCTATTTGGAGTATAAACAATCACTATTCACACCTCAATGTAATGTATGATCAGTAAGAACACCTATTGGACTATGAACAATGAGTACCTATTTGGGGTATGATGAACAATCATTGTTCATACTTCAACATGAGCTATGAACAATCATTGTTTATACACAACATGAGATATGAACAATCATTGTTCATATCTATTTGGGGTATGAACAATCAATATATGTTCATACCTCCACATAATGTAGATCAATAAGAACACCATTTTGAGTATTTCGATCTATTTAGGGTATGAACAATCAATGTTCATACCTCAACATAATATATGATCAGTAAGAATACATATTGGAGTATGAACAATCATTATTGTTCATACCTAGGTCAACATATTGTGTGAGGTACATTCACCTATTTAATTAGGTATGAACAATCAATGTTCATACATCAACATAAGGTATAAACACTCATTGTTTATAGCAAAACGACTAAAAGTGTAAAATTGGAAAAAAAAAATTATTTTAAATCTGGGCTATTTGTCCTTACGAGTTATTTTCACTCAAAATTGGTTTTATGGGTTATTTACACCCGAAAGTCATCCTTAAGAGTGATTAAAATAAAACACTGGTTTTGTGAGTGATTTTCACTCGCAAATGGGCCTTGGGACCAATTTCTTGATTTAGTTATTGAAATTTGTAACCATTTTATTCTCTTTTTTACCCTTATATAACTACCAAATTAAAAATTTTCACTAAAAACAATATAATTCAATTATAACCACCTGTTTTGCATTTTTAAATGCATATACACAAATATAAACCACCAAAGTAATAAACTTATTTTTAAAATACTAATGCATTTTAAAATGTATATGCATAATGATATGCATTTTAAAGTGCATACACAAAATGCATTTTATTATTTAGTAATTCTGACCAACTACTATGAAATGCAATGAGTTGGTTTAGGGTTTGGAGTTTAAGCTTAGGGTCTAGTTTATAGGGGTTTAGGATTCGGTGTCTTGAGGTTTAGGATTTATGCACTTAGGGTTTAGTGTCTAGAGGTTTTTAGGGTTTAGGCTTAGGGTCTAGTCTATTGGGGTTTAAAGTTTATTCTTAGGGTCTAGTTTATAGGGATGTATGGTTTAGTGTGTGGAGGTTTAGGGTGTAGTGTCGACAAGTTTAATTTGTGATACACTATATGCATTTAAAAATGCAAAGTGGATGGTTGGTTATAAGTTAATTATAATATTTTAAAATGCATTGTAAAACATTGAGATCAAAATAACTTAATGAATTTTAAAACGTTGAGTTAAAGTGTTATACTAAATGTTTACTTTCAAATGCATTTTAAAATTTATGAAATTTTAGAGATTATAGGAGCGAAAAACGACTAAAAAGGGTATCAAACTTTACACCTTTTGACAGTTTGGGGACCAAACTTTTTTTCTTGATAGTTTGGGAACCAAACTGTTTGCTTTGCTTTTTGCAATTTAGGAACTTCTGTCAAATTTCTCTAACACTGTTTCTAATTTGTATTTTTTTTTTCGAAAAATAAAAAATATGCTGACCTGTACAACTATAACTCACACGCACACACTTCTCACGTGATAGCAATAGGTCTTCCCCAAAGAAGGGGTGGTTTACTCTGACAGCTAAGTAATCTCTGACAGCTAAATAATACTGAATTACACAGCCATACACCCCTTTAAGGCCCAAATTCTTGACAAGAATCCGCTTCTGTTGAGGCACTTTAGCAACCAACAAGTAACGAAGGGTTGTGAAAACAGTGACTTTATGCAAGGACGTCATGTTCTTGATGTAATGCCCAATGACAGGAGTGAGTCCATCTTGGATATTGTTGTAGAAGAAGCATAGTCCTGGAACCCTTTGGATTTCTGGGTTGGCCAAAAGCATACCAAGATTGTCTAAAGTTATTTTATAGGTCATTTCATACTCTAACTTTCTCTGCCTCCCATAAAACCAGCAAAACATTATAAATGCAAGGAAGATGGAAATGACAAAAGGTAACCATCCACCCTCTGGAATCTTGGTGAAGACCGCACTAACATGAACCCCTTCAATAAGAAAAAATGTGACAAAGTAAAGAGCAACCAACACAATTGAGGTCCTCCAAATCATGAGCATGACCAGTGTCAGCAATATGGTGGTGATTAGCATAACTAGACTGACCACAACTCCAAATGCATTGCTAAGATCTTTCTCATCTCCAAACACAAGCACAGCGGTGACACAGAGAACCATGAGGATGTAATTAACTTCTGGAGAGTAAACCTCCCCTTCTTTGGGAAAGACATATTGCTATTAGGTGAGAAGTGTGTGCGTGTGAGTTATAGTTGTACATGTCAGTATATTTTTTATTTTTCGAAAAAAAATAAAAATAAATACAAATTAGAAACACTGTTTGAGAAATTTGGCAGAAGTTCCTAAATTGCAAAAAACATTCCCAAACTGTCAAGAAAAAAAGTTTGGTTCCCAAAATGTCAAAAGGTGTAAAGTTTGATATCTTTTTAGTCGTTTTAGGTTGAGGAAATATAGTTGTTCAATATGTGCAAAATAGAATATTTTTGTGAATTGCTATAGAAAATGGATTAACACGTGGTCAAATTATGGTTTTGGCGTAGAAACTAAAAATATTATCCCTAACCGACTCCCTTAAAAACTAATTTTCTGTATTTCCTTCGCCCCTCTAAAAGTGATCAAACTGAAAACTTGAACCCTCCTTCAATCCGTCATCCTTCATCCTTCCTCTCTTTATTACAAACACAATCATCAATATTCTTCACTCTCAAAAATGCAGAAAAGTTCATCATCTGCATCATTTGGTCCAGAAGGACTAAACATGGCACAATCATTCTTCAAGCCCATACAACAAACAAGCTCACCATCCTCAAACAATCGTCAAACCAAAATATCAGTCATAGGCACAGGCAACGTTGGCATGGCAATAGCACAAACCATTTTAACACAAGACCTTACTGACATACTTGCTTTAGTCGACGCAAAGCCCGAAAAACTACGTGGCGAAATGCTTGATCTACAGCACGCTGCAGCATTTTTACCGCGTACTAAAATATTAGCTTCAGTTGACTATAGTGTAACTGAAGGATCTGATCTATGTATTGTTACTGCAGGTGCAAGGCAAATATCTGGTGAATCTAGACTTAACTTGTTACAAAGGAATTTAACGTTGTTTCGTGATGTTATACCCCCGTTGGCAAAATATTCACCTGATTCGATTTTAGTGATTGTTTCTAACCCGGTTGATGTGTTGACTTATGTTGCTTGGAAACTTTCTGGATTTCCTGCTAACCGTGTGATTGGGTCGGGTACTAATCTTGATTCTTCGAGGTTTCGGTTTCTTATTGCTGATCATCTTGATGTTAATGCCCAGGATGTTCAGGTACGTTCTAATGTTATATTATTTAGTTGCTTACATTTTTTTGGCGTGCAAGATGGTGATTAATTCAATCTGTTAAAAGTATATATTGCTGCTGAATGTTGCCTTTGCTTTATGTTGACTATGCTCTGTAGTCTGTATATCAATCTGCTATATGCTCAGCAGAACGAAACGTATTAGTGACAATCCTTCTAGAATCAATGTAATCATGGAAGGGGAACCTATACCGAGTAGTGTAGTTGTGAGGGATTTTCTGAGATGGTACCTTCTAATGGTGAGTGGACTATTGTAGCTAAGCCTAAAAAATGGCCTACCTTAGAAGGATGTCTCTAGAGGGCAAGGTGTGGTTGATCCTACCATTGGTATGATCAAGCTAGCAATAGACCAATTGAAAAACAAAGAGTTTAGAAACATTGAGGATTATATGATCAAGAAGGTCTCCAACAATGCTTATGGATGGACCTAGGGCTGTGGAGACTGCTAGATTCTTCCGAGAACATGAGATGGTATCCGGGTATTGTCAAGCAGATATCTAAAGTGGGATGCAAACTAGGAGATCCAAGACAGGTTGAGCCATAAAATTTGATATCTCCATATGTTAATGACGTATGAACTCCTAAGAAATTTGACATCTTTTCTATTTCTCTATTGTAAAGCTCAGAGCTTATAGGTTTGAGTTGCTAAGAAATATTAGGACCCTTTCCGCTGAGATCTCATAAGGGAAGAACTGTAACTGAGTTTTGCTTCAGCAAAGCAGGTAGGGATCTGCCTTAACCCGAGCTTACCATTTCCCAAAAAAATATATTGTGTGCTCCTCATTTCTAAGTTGTGTAATAACATTTTACTGCAAATTTTGAAAGAGGCTAACTGGTCTGGGGATATCAAAATTTCAGACAATCTTTGTTTGAAACATACCACTTCTGCCTGCCAGAATGGTGCCTTAATTATGTTTTAAACAAAGATTACTGTCATTTTTGCTTAGGTGGTGGTGCGTGTAAAAATCGCAGAGATCATACTCATTGGGGCATGTAGAGCCTTTAAGTTTCTTTCGGTTTATCAATTTTTCTTAACCATTCAGTTTGTGGGATTGCAAAGTACTTTGGAAGTAATATTATTGGCTATGGGATTTGGTTATGCGCCAAACCTGTCATACTTGGAGACAAAATCGAAAAACAATAATGCAGGAGAAAATTGTTCCCTTTCATCCCTGTAGATGGTGATAACAATCTAAAAAAGCAAATGTGAGTACCTTTGATAAAGTTTTGCTCCCAAAAATGTATTTGATTAACAACCATCTCATACTCTAAGTTGTCTCCTATTTTGCTGTTCCAATTAGTTGTTTTGCATATCCTTTCATTGCAAAGTAGATGATCGATTCAATCAGTATGCGCCCTGACCCTGGGCCCCTCTACGACCTGCTTTATTATTGTGATTATTATTATTTTTTTATTTTCATTTGTTCGTCCCTATGGCTTTCAGGCTCATTTGATTAGTATCTTGTTTGCTGTAAGCATAGAACTTACAATTTCCTTTAAACAGGCATACATTGTCGGAGAACATGGCGACAGCTCAGTAGCATTGTGGTCAAGCATAAGTGTAGGGGGAGTCCCAGTACTTAGTTTCTTAGAAAAGCAACAGATTGTATATGAAAAGGAGACATTAGAGAACATCCACAAAGCTGTTGTTGAGAGTGCTTATGAAGTTATAAGCTTGAAGGGCTACACATCTTGGGCAATTGGCTACTCAGTCGCTAACTTGGCTAGAACACTACTACGGGATCAGAGGAAAATCCATCCAGTTTCAATTCTTGCTAAAGGCTTCTATGGTATTGATGAGGGAGAAGTGTTCTTAAGTTTGCCTGCCCAACTTGGAAGGGGTGGGGTTATAGGCATTACTAATGTGCACTTGACTGATGAAGAGGCACAGAAGCTTAGGGACTCAGCTAAGACTATAGCGGAGGTCCAAAGCCAGCTTGGCATCTAACTGACTAAATAGACTTGCTTTTATAGTTCAATGGAGAGATTTTGATGCCACGTAAAAAAAAATCCTGACTTGAAATAAACATGGATTTTGTTTTTGGTTTGTGGCTTGTTCCTGTTACTCACAAGCTTACCTGTATTATCATTTGCAATTCCTCTATTTATGTAAAACGGATTTTCTTTAACTATTAGTACTCCAGTTTTTGTTAAATTCATTATGGCGTTAATTGTAGTTCAAGTGTACCATATTGTTTCGTAATACCACAGGGAAGCTTTTGACTCGACAAATTTCTGATGCACACGCAAAAGCAAACAAGCAAACCATTAATATCAATCACAAAGACAACTTATCTACTGTCAATATTAAACCAACATATTTGAATTCTACAAAATGAAACTCTCCTTCAATTCATTGTTTTCTCATCTTGGGGATGAGAACTAAAGGTTGTTCTTTAAGTAAAGTGATACCAAACTTCTCATTCATATCCAACTCTGTCGCGCATATGTTTCCAGGAAGATACCAATCAAGCCCATGAACCATCGAAGCAACAATCAACGGAACCAATGCAGCAGCCAGAGGTAATCCTGGGCAAATCCGCCTTCCAGCACTAAAAGGAATGAGTTCGAAGTCATTTCCCTTGAAATCAATATTGGAATCAAGAAATCGACTCGGATTAAACGTCAATGGATCTTCCCATGTCTCAGGATCTCTTCCTAATGCCCACAAATTTACACAAACGTGAGAGCCCTTCGGAATAGTATAATTCATTATCTTACATGTCTCGAGAGCACGATGAGGAACTAGTGAAGCAGGAGGGTGTAATCTCCACGTTTCCTTCACACAAGCATTCAAGTATGACAATCTAGGTAGATCCGAATCTCTAACAAAGGCACTGTTTATCTCCCTTGCTAGTTCTTCGCGAACTCTGCCCATGACTTCTGGATTCTTCATTAGCTCAGCCATTAGCCACTCAACTGTTGAGCTAGTAGAGTCACTTCCAGCTACAAAAAGGTCCTGTAAACATGTATCCGGTTAGAATTGGTGACATAAGAGGTTTTATCATTAAAACATTGAGGCAAAGAGTAACAGGTAACTTACAAATATGAAGTGATTAATTTCATCATTGCTGAATCTGTTGGCAAGCAGAACATCTAATACATCTCTTGGAGTTGACTTTTCGGAATTTTCGGCTTCTTTCCTTTCCTTGATGAGAACATCCCAAGAAGCAAACATACTCCTAACACACTCCAAGAATTTCTTATGTAGACCTTGAACATCCAAACCATTCAATATAGGAAAATAGTCTTCAAAGTTTGGAGCACTTCCCACCTCCATTATCGTCCTTATATGTTGCTTCATACCTCCAACTTCCTTCTCATCATCTAACTGGATAAAATCTTTAGTAAAACAAAGTCCACTTACAACATTAATTATGGTAGCAAAAGCAACTTCAACTATGTTTACTTCTTTCCCCTCCTTAGTACCCAAGTATCTTACCATCTCCTTCAGCTTATCCTCTCTCAAATTTGCTTGGGATTCAATAGCTTTTGAAGAAAAAAGCTCAGTACGACAAATCGTACGCAAATATTTCCATTTCTCAGTGCACTCAGATGCCCAAACAATTGACATATGGTTGGATTCAGGGCTCTTTGTGTGAAGCGTATGAGGTACATGGCGAGCTGAGCATACGCGATCATGGGTCTTGAGAATTTCTCTTGCAGCTTTGGGAGATGACCCGATGATCATGATTTGTGAACCAAGTTGTAGAGTGATTAGTGGACCATGAACTTGGGCTAGTTTGGCAAATGATATATGAGGTTTCATCCCCAAACTGAGGATGTTGCCTATGATAGGCCATGGTTTTGGACCTGGTGGGAGTGGTGGATTGGCTGGCAAGGTAGATTTATGGAACCTAAGGATGATAAAGAGAAGAGGTAATAGTAGAAGAACAAGGGGATAGAGTAGATGACTTTGTGTTGAAAAAGTCATTTGATCCATGGTTTTCGATCAATTTTCATATAGCAGGATTGTTTTCTTCCTAGTGCAATGGATATAAATATAAGTAGTTAGCTGCCAAGGTGTAATCAGGATTCAGAATATGGATCTGGTACTGAGTGCTGACTTCATTTACAATGATTAAGTCAGCCATAACTAAAATCAGGAATTAGGATATGCTATCCGTGATTGAGGTGGTGATTCTGCAATATGGTATAGTAACTTCAAAAGTTTTACGAGAGCAGTATCTGTAGTTCTGTACTTGGATTCATTGGGTTGCATCCACCCTGTGATAGCTAGTGGCTCTATTACTTGGCAGATGGTACCTTCACGAAAAACAAATTAAATCAACGAATAGTTTTCACTGCAATACATGTCGGATGCGCATCTCAAAGTTATATCAAATCTTAGGCCAGGAAGTACATTTGGCAAAATTTGGGCTTCGGATACTTTTTACCATTATTTCTGCCAATTGAGAGAGAAAGATACTCTTTAATTAGCTGTCTGAAATGTGAAGTCATTGGGGAGTTCGCAAATATACAATTCTGTAGGAAGAGAAGAGATACATTGGTTGAGATCACCATATATAAATTTATAATATACGAGATCCCTTCCCTGTGAATATAAATATTTCCATAAACATCACAATTAATGACAATATTTTAAATGTAATGTTATCCTTGAATTATTGAACGCACAAGTTCCCATTGTTGATGGAAATATATAATGGGCTTCTTGATTTTGTTCCTCACGTTGTCACTACTGAGGACAATGATATTTTATCAGCTGAGCCTACATTGGGATGATATTTTAGTATCCCAAAAGACCGTGCACCAGGTCCAGATTGTATTTCCTCTGCCTTCTTTCAGGGTTGTTGGGACATTGTAGCGGAGGATTTGTTGCATGCAGCAATTGATTTTTTTTAAAGGCACATCGTTATCTATAAGACTACAAACCAATTAGTCTGTCTATGTTCAGTGGCTTATACAATTTTCAGTAAAATTCTTACTACCAGGTTGAGTACATTGCTTCCTAATCTGGCGTCCAAAGAACAACGTGCTTTTGTTAAAGGCTCGGAAATTAGTGATAATCTTTCTCTCACTAACTCAGGAATTGATACAAGAATTGTCAAGGAAAGTTTGGGGAAATAATATTGTTCTTAAGTTTGATATGGCCAAAGCTTATGATAGAGTCAACTGGGGTTTTCTGAGGCGGGTTCTAGAAAGCTACGTTTGGTTTTGTCGATAACTCTATCCAGTTATTCGCTAATTGTGTCGAAAGTCCTTGGTTTTCAGTGGTGCTTCAAGGAGTTTACAAAGGATTTTTCAAATCATCTGGAGGCCTTCGACAAGGCGATCCTCTGTCTCCGGGCTCTGTTGTTTATTTTAAGTGAAGAGGTATTGAGTTGTGGTCTCAATAAATTTCAAGTCCTGAAAAATTGGGTGGTTCCAAACTAGAAGAGGTTGCACTAGCTTCAATTACTTGCTCTATGCAGATGATCTTGTTGTATTTTTAAATGGTTCTAAGTCTTCGGTTGATGGTTTGATGCCGTTCATGAAGGAATAAGAGAAATGCTCTAGTCAGTTGCTTAATAAAAACAAAAGTGTAGAAAGTGGTTGTTTTGTTCATCATAAAGCCCCTGCTTCAAAGTTAGCTATTATAAATTCCGCTTATGGAATCCCATTATGTAGCATGCCTTTTACATATCTTGGAGCGTCAATTTCGTATGGTATGTGTAAATGTTATGTTTGGATTAACCTTACAATCGTAGGTTGATAAGGGGAGATGTGGATCTTGGATTAGATTTGACCGAGTTCGTGTGGACGAACTGCCTACGTATCAAACTCTCTCTCTTGGGGGAAACTTGAATCAGGTCAGACGTAGTTCCTCATCCCCTTTATATAGGCAAGGTGCCCGCGCTTCCTGCTCTCCCGCGTCAGGTCAGATTCAAGTCTTTAGGTCACTTGCGAGCCATGATGGTGAGTTATGGATATTTACTGTGATGCGTACTGAAGCTTCGGTCGTGATGGCAGTCATAAAGACATACGTTACGAGCCATTGTGGGATGGGGAGAGTGAGCACTGAGGAGATCGCTTTTGAGCGAGATCGTCTACTCTACTCGAGTTACTTTGAAGCGAGCTCGCAGGACGAGTACATGAGATCGGTTGGTGGTGACGTCGCTCTGGGCGCGAGTTGCATAGGTCGCTTGCCTGAGTCGAGTCACTATGAAGTGAGCTCGGAGGACGAGGACATGAGGTCGGCTGGTAGTTTTATATATGTTGGACACGTGTGTGATATTCATTGGATGTGAATATTACTTCATCACACAGCCCCATCTCAGTATAGTAGGTCGCTTTGTGCGGAGGAGCGACCTGCTGAGAGAGAACAATAGCACGTGTTTTAGCACATGTGAGGATGCGAACAACTGTGAGTAGAAATAGCAACCGCCTCGTTTCATGGAATTTGAAAAGACGCTACATAAAGGTACGTGTCAGTCTAGGGTTTTAGTGTAATCATGACGTGCCTTGGGAACTGAAAGGCTTTTTCTTGAACAAAACCGTATCTGGAGAACTGGAGAGCCACCGCATTGAGGTCACTGATATCGTGGAGCACTTTGCTGTGAAGTGGTCCAGAGCCTATAACTTTAGTTTCTAGACACTGACCAAGAAGTCGAGCGTCCTGGATGGGGTTAGTAATGAACCCTGGGAGAAGAGGCCGTTGCTGGTGGTTGGAAACTATTGTGCGCCTGGGTTTAGTGTCCAGACTAGGGTTTGTAATTTAATTTGCCGGTATGTTTATGTTTAACTTGTTGTGTATTGAGACATATGTGCAAATTTTAACTGATTCTTTGAATTGGTTGTCTTACAGAGGTCACTGTTACAAGGCGGAGCAAACGTGGGGTGATTGAAAAGTTTGCCAAGTTAAGCCGAGCTCAGAAACAGGCACGGTTACCCAACGTAGCGACCTACTTTGTGGAGAGGGGAGGACGGGAAATCCGTTTGAAGAGGAGGAATCAGAAGAAAAGGGCTCGAGGCCAAGCTGATTGTGAGTCATCAAGTGAGTCTATTATGAAGAGGGAGAATAGCGGCATTGTTACGAGGGAGGAGAGGAGCAGGGGTCGTAGTGGCCGGGCATGGGCGTCCTGCTGGAGGAGCCGGGGCCTCAGGATCTATTGGTGGGTCGGTCAGGCGACCTGCCCAAGGAGGCGGTGGTGATGGCATCGGGGTCGCTCCGATGGGGAGGGTGAGAGAGGGCTCTCCACTGGACTTGGAAGAGATTGGCTTTGTGCCTCGCCGGTCAAGCAACCTGGGCAACTGGAAGGCGGACGCGCCTGATCCTAGGGACACCAAGTTGGCCAAGGTCGTGGACGGCTCTGCTGGGAGTGGATCTTGTGCTGTGCTTGAGCGGACTGGAGGGAAGGGTGTGAGGAGTTTGAGGTCTAAGGATGGGCTCAACATGAGCATACCCAACCTTGATAGTTTTGAGAAGGGGTTGAGTCTGGACGTTGATGTGGGTGGTAAGGGAAAAGCAGTTGCTAGGGACAGTGGTAAGACAGCTTCTGTGAGGAGCAAGGGTGACGACCTAAATCGACACCTTGTCTATGTCAATGAGAAGACGGGAAGGAAGCATGCGGTTAAAAGATCGGACTGCAGCTTTAGGTTGGCACCCATTGCTAGTTGTCTACTGAATGGAATTGTGTTGGATGGGGACAGAAAAGAGGTGGACGCTAAAGATTTTGATGAGAACCTGAGGATGATGGATATGGCTCATTGCTTGGTAAGCGGTGTGCTTTTTTGTTCTTTCTTTTCTGACTTAAAACTAAGACTAATCATTGATTTCTCTCATGCAGCTGATCGATGGGTACCAGAAACTGAATCATATGGTGCAAATCAGCGAGGGTGAGAAGGGCGAGTTGGAGAGGGTTAGGGAAGAATTGGCTAATGTTCAGGTCGTTAAGGAGACCGAGAAGAAGGAGCTGAAAGAGCTGAAGAAGATGTACAACGGGGTGGTTCTAGAGAAGACGACTCAAAGCAACTCTGTGGAAGAGTTGAAAAAAAAGATGGCTACTATGAACGATTATGCCAAGACATGCAAGGGGGTTGCTCAGTGAGCTCAGCTGGCATATGACGGCTTGGGCCAAGACTATGATGAACTGGAGCAGATGTACTTTCAACTGAAAGAAGAGTATGAAAGTGGGGGTCGAGGTACAAGTGTAATCAACGTACCTGGAGATGCTGGTAATGCTCTATCTGCCAGCATAGTTGTGCTTGTTGAGCGACCTGAAGAGGTTGATGACGTCCTGGAGTATTTGATCAGCTCCCAAATGTGTGTTTTATTATCCGTATATTGTTGCATTACAACCTTTCTTACACTTAACGAAAAGACAACTCATAGTTTTTATTGCCTTTTGAAGCTTTAGTATTGGTGGAAGTATACTTCAAAAGAGTTTAGAAGTTGAGGTTCATCCTAAATTGTTTAGAGTTTGAGTGAGGGAGATAGAAGAAGAAAGGTAGACTCTTGAATCTTAGAATGGTTCTAAGCTAATGAACTTGAAAGCTTTGATTGTAGATTAAAATGACTTGCAAACATGAAATGAAGATTGATTAAAACATTGAGATGAAACAAGCAAACAAGATGAAGATTGAAACAAAGAACAAGTAACAAGTTGATTGAAATAAAAGAAATGAAATAACAAGTTGATTAAAATAAAGGAAATGAAATAACAAGAAATTAAAAACATAAAATTAAAAACAAGATAAGAAAATAAACAACCCAAATGGTTTGGATCCTAAGACAATGGATGAGTTCTCTCTCTTTTGCTTTTTGTTTATATACCCATATTTTTGCCATTTATAGATTTGCCCTCATCCATTATAAACTAGACACCTCACCCCTTTCACTTTCACTTTTGCATTTACTTTTGCTTTATGGGTGCCTTCTTGACCAAGATAGGGTTAGGGATAAGTCTTCATAATTTGAAATAAGGGCCTCCATTTTCGGTCTTTTGAATTGAGTCATTTAACTGTTGACTTTGACTTTTTTATCACTTTTCCATAGCAGCTACTGGTTTTCATAATAAGCATGATTAAGGCTCCTTTTGGTGCTAAGACACAGATTTTATAATAAGTGGTCTGAAATACTCCTTAACCTGAAAAAGACAGTAAAAGATATGAGTTGTCTTTTTGTTAAGCGTAAGAGGGACTGTAATGCAGCAATATACGGATAATAAAACGCACATTTGGGAGCTGATCACCACCCCCAAATAGCATCTTGCTTGTCCTGAAGCAAGGATGAGAGAAAAAACTAAGAACACAAATGAGTGATTTATTAGTAGTTATACTAATCTCGTTTCGCAGAGTGCGATTACATTAACCATATGCAACAAGGTCTTAAACCACTAGGAATTCCCTAGTGGACGAGCTTTAAGCCTCGTGAGAGTTTTCTAGTGAAGGTACTCACAAACTTCTTCTATTTAGTACAAAAGGTTTTGTTTCCTTATTTATTCTCAGAAGTTCATACATCTCATTAACAGTGAATAAGGACAAGCTCCTTTGAACTCAGAATAACATATGTACAGTAATTTAAGCATCTAAAGATAATTGTACAAAACATGAGCAATGAAATACAAAAGCAAAATTGTTTTCGAGGCTTTTGGAGAGCTTCTTTAAGTTGGGTTCTCACAGGGATGTGTTGCAATCACAACTCTCTGATAGATTCACTCAATGTTTGTGTCTCTCAAGTGCAGCGGGCACTTATATTCCTCACATACTCAAATGACTTCCAAAGGAACTGGGGTCGATTGATCACGCTTGCCACTTACTATCACAACATTCTATTCCTAATCGAGCTAGAGGTCTTTTATTAGGAGTTACGAGGCTAAGGTGATGGTTTAGAAGGAAAAAAGAAGAGAAAAACAAAATCAGATAAGATGAGAAACTGGGTCTTCAAGATACTTGTAACTAGAGAAGAACCTCGTTTTGTTATTTTGCTTCCGAATTGTGATACATTATTTTAGCCCTTTGGCTTTGTGACTCCATATGATTTTGAATTTTGGGAGTTCTAACCTTGCTTTTGATTCTTTTTTGTTTCTGATATTGTCTATTTTTGATTTTGAACTTTTGGAAGATTTGATTTTTGACTCCTTTGGATTTTTAGAGTTTTGGTTTTTGATAGGTCTTTCTTTTCTTGTCTTCTATTTTTTTTTCTTTTCTTTCTTAAGCAAATAACTGTTCTATTTTTGTATAAGGTCTTCTCTTATCTTTTTCTAATATCCATCCAGTTCTCAACTCATCAGCTGGGTAAGCTTTTTATTGTGTACGGTGATGGGTTAGGAATTATTGGTGAAGAATAAAAAGGCTTTTAGAAAGGGTGATGGCTCAAGAGGGGCAACTAGAGGAAAACTATATTTTTTGGGTTTTAACGTTTATTTGGCTATATCGATCCAAAAAGAGCCTAAATTTCCTCATAGGATATGGCGTGGTGATCAAGACATCCTTTATGTCATTACTAAATATTTATTCAGATGAGGCTTTTGGCTAGATTCTCACAGGATATGGAACTTAATTGTTCTAACCTTGGCTTCGGAAACTCATTGTTATATACAAACAAATGCTGATGCATGCCATTCATGAAAAGATGCAAAAACTATTGTACGTATATTAGTCTAAGTACGAAGAACAAGTCATTACTCTATTGCTATAACGAGACTTCTAAACTTTTTATTCATCATAGAAAAAGGAAACAAGACTTTTTAATACTAAACAGAAAAATATTTTTGGTCTTTTTCGAAATTTTTTCTAGAAAGAAAGAAATATACTATACTATATACTATATAGAAAATGCATAGTTTTTGCAAAATGTTACTATACCAACTCTATGATAGAACTATACTTGTCCTCAAAGTATGAAGAGATAAGGAAATAGATTATCATAGAAACATGAGCAAAAATGGCGATAGACCTGTATTCTGTTCTTCATGATGAAAATACGTCACCCCCAAATAAGTTTGGGGCGTGGGTTGTTTGATATAGAACGAGAAATACATGGTTTATTTTACTAGGGATATTTATTCTACTATAAAATCTTTTTGGGTTTTTGTATTTTTGAAAGTATATGTAATGCAGAAAATCTAACATGCATGCATGATTATTATTACACTACGAAATGTAAAGTATGTAAACAACTATCTATATAGATACATGAAATGTGTGTGTGTGGGGGTTTCTTTTTGTTGTTGTTGTTAAGGAATAATTGTTTTTCTCAATCTAAAGGTATCTCTAACCATATAGAGGTTTTGACAAGAATATAAAATTATACGTAGATCCGGTATCATTTTGGTTACTTCGAGCATATAATTTTCATTTTTATATCCTCTAGTTTTGAAAACTATGGAGAGATGCTTTAAGATACTCTACTCAAAAGCCATGATTTCTAAATATGAATTTTGAAAACAAACCATAATAGGTGATCTTAGGCAACTTTTGTGTCGGCTCATTATGGAACCCAGTCCAGTCAGATTGTGGCTTCAGTTTTGTGTGTTGGGGGGTTTACTGCGCAAGACATAATGTAAGAGTTTATCTGATTAGACACTAGTGGATGGTGGAACTAGGTCTCTTTGGTAGTTTTGGTTAAAATGGGATGGAACCAATGCTCTGTTCTGATTGTTGTAGGTATCTTGTCCTTGTCTGAATGTATTTGATGGTTGACGTGATGATATGTTGGTGAGTAAGGGACAATTGGTATCTATATGGTTTAAGTTGAGACAGAAATTGCATGATGATATGGGCGACCCTTAGTAACACATAACTGATCCTTAAACCGCCCTTAGAAGAATGGAGATTATGTACTTCTAAGGGTTGGTCTATGTGGAATCCATTGCCCGTTTTGTTTTTTGGAAAAATTACATGACTATTGATGTATCGAGAACCTTATATTATGAGAACGTAGAAAAACAACTATTTTGAAAAAAAAAATGTAAAATAAAGAAATGAAAATTGTATACTCGCTACATAGGATCATACTTACTCAAACAACGAGTAAAAAATGTTTTATAAAGAATACGCGAGATATACGTGAACTAAGGTTCTGACACTTACAACCACACACTCCAAGTGGAGTGGTTCGGTTACCTTAAGGATGCACTCCCATGGAATGCATCGAGAAAACACGATGTGTCTTTTATAGTCAATACTATATGTGGGGTCATTTTAGGTCAGATTCCCCAAGACTATATACATATGATGGATGATATGTTATTAGTTATATACTAATAATCTAAACAGTTGGGGATCTTTATAGAAAAACATGTAAAAGCATACACCCCCAAACAGAATGAAATGATTCATTTGGAGTGTAAGATGCATAATGATAAAAGAAAGTTTATGCAACCCATCATGGAACTTATGCAATAACCCGTCATGTTTGATGTCTAAAAGAGTGTGAGGTTGGTACTGGATGTTATTCAGGAAGCTCAGATGATGCAGAATATGATATGTTAGGCTTTTGAACCACTTGAATGATGGGTTCATCATCGCATGCTTTCAAGAGCTCCAAGAACTCTTCATCTAGCTTGGGTGTATCTACAAAATCAGGGTCAATGTCGGCATCTTTAAGAAAATCATCGATTTTGTCCATCGTTAAGTCCACAACGACCACGCTAGATTAGGATCCACATTCCACCATAGATTTTGTTTCCTCTTTTTCTGGCACTTCAATCAAAGAGGGGTTCTCATCAATTGGAATGATAGGCTCGTGAGTATGTATGTGGGGCAAAATCTCTTTATTGGGAAGGTTTAGAAAATTATGAAGGATCTCAAACGCAATTGGCTTAAGTGCGAATTTGAGGTTTCTTTGAAATGGTTTAGTGGTACAGTCCTAAGAAATTGGTGGATTTTTGATGAATGGATGTTGGATTTCAAGAGGTGTTAAATTGGGATGGTGATGGTTGGGTGGTGGTTTTTCACATGATCTCGAGGACTCAGAGAATTCTTTATCTAGTTTTGGCGTTTCTACAGGATTGTGGTTCATATCTGCAATAGTAAGGATGTCACAAATTTGTTCCATCGATAAGTTTTTAATGGCCAAACTAAATTGAAATCCACTTTCCACCATAGATTTTACTCCCTCTTTTCCAAGCACTTCATTTTCTTTGTCCTTTCTGCCTAGATCTTCATAAATTTTCTCAATGTCATTTTCCAAATGTGTCGAGTCCAATACATGCTCTTAAGTTTCTTCTGCCAAAGTTTTCTCATTTATGGGTGATGATGTGAGGGAAACTGTGACTTTAGGCAGATAATCATTGTCATAAGATCTGGAATTCACACGATAGTCAGGTGGATGGTGATAGGATTTTAATTGGTCATTAATATCAGGATGAGCTTTAACAATGGGCGTTATTATAGTAGCACCCTGTTTCTCTTGTTGGATTGGGTGGAAGGATATTAGTCTCAGATGTGGACTCTTTTGAATTGGAATGGAGAAAACATAAGGTAGTTGCAATTTGCTGAGTTAGTATTGTTTGCTTGGCCATTTCTTGGTAGAGTTGGTGTGTGATAGATGATGTAGTGGAATATGAATTTGGTATGGATGGTGTTGTGAATGGTAATGGGCTTTGGGTGAAACCATACTCTGACTGACCAGGTGGATATATGAATGGTGGTTGACTATTTGTCATGTAACTCCATGAATTATCGACATGGTTCGAAAACTCTTGAGTATATGGGGTACTAGGGAAGTTTGAAAATTAAGGTTCATAATCGTAAGGATTTCCCATAGTAGACTCGAATTCGGCATATGATGGATAATGAGATAACCAGTGATAAAGACTACCACAAAAAGAACAAGGTTCTGGGGTTGCATTATAATTCCATGATGGTTGTGATGCATATTGGTAAGACATGAATGCTCAATCAATGATGATGCACAAACGGTTTTTTTTTTTTTTTGGCTTTTTGAAAATATTTGCTTTTGCTCTATATTTTACTATGCCCTA
Source organism: Coptis chinensis (assembly GCF_015680905.1). NCBI lineage: Eukaryota > Viridiplantae > Streptophyta > Magnoliopsida > Ranunculales > Ranunculaceae > Coptis > Coptis chinensis. The sequence goes on along the minus strand of NC_141463.1, from coordinate 74,739,010 downwards.
TTCAGAGGAACAGTTGGGTGCGTAACTAGGATGGCTCTACTACACGTCTCAGAAGAGTAGGCAGTCACTTCACCAAGTGGTGTGCTACTAAGAATCTCACTCACGATGAATCTGGGGGAGGGGAGTGAGGAAGGTAGTTGGTCCACCGGAATTTGGTAACTGATTACTTTAAATCTTCGGGGCTATGTTTTTATCCTTTTTTAGAGGAGAACGACTACTTGGGCTCTAGTTGATTGATTTTAATTAATTTTTTTGGTCTAGGGCTTTCAAGAATCAAGCAATGTTTGACCTACATTGGGTAATAACTTCCCACTCGGGTTCAGCCTTATGCGCGAATGTAAATTGCAGTGTGGAAAGTAAATTTCAAACAATCACGTAAGCATGCTTGAACACACAAGTATCCTCTTACTTAGTGTTTGGGTAAGAATTCACCCAGACACACTATTGAATCTACAAGGGAAGATGTTGTATAAAGAATGAGACTGTGCCTTTAATGGTTGCCTACGTATCTAGAATATGTTTCCAGAATCAAGCCTCCAAAACCTCATTCTTTGTTAAGTGAAGAGTCCTATTTATAGAAATAGAAAATAAGAGTTTTGAGAGCACAAGGACTCTCACTAGATAGGACTGGTTAACTGAACATGTGACCGGCTCAGGTGATTAAATGGACTGTGAGCCGTCCAGGTAACCAAGGATCGGTCTTTTAGACTTAATGTAAAGACCCCAATGGAATCCATTAGTAAGGGTACTAATATGGTGGTACATACATCACCCCCTCTTTGCCAGATGGAATTTATTCGATTTGGTACAGAAGAACGTTACTGAAATAAGAGTTTGGTATTGCAAACGCAAACTAGGACTTTGATTGCACAGAGTTTGGTATCGCAAACGCAAACTTTGCAACTTTGATTACCTAGAGTTGGTATCGCAAACCCAAACCAGGACTTTAATTGCACAGAGTTTGGTATCGCAAACGCAAACTCTGCGACTTTGATTGCCTAGAGTTGGTATCGCAAACCCAAACCAAGACTTTGATTGTACAGAGTTTGGTATCGCAAACCCAAAGTCTGCGACTTTGATTGCCTAGAGTTGGTATCGCAAACCCAAACCAGGACTTTGATTGCACAGAGTTTGGTATCGCAAATGCAAACTCTGCGACTTTGATTAACTATTTTTCGTTTATGGAGTTAGTTCCTGAAAATCATCGCATGAATGCCAATGCAACTTTCAAAAATACTCTAGTGTTTGAACAAATTTAGCTCTTAACATGTCTCCGTCGCCCCCAATTATGATATGAGTTAGAAGACTATTGAAGTCAATGCACTTTTTTTGATGGTAACATAGAAATAACTGTACGTAGTACTGAGTCATTGTAGGTTTTTGCAGTTGTCTTCAGAATGATATACTTACCAGTAACAAGACTCGTTATGTTATCAGCCATAAGCATAAATGACACAGCTATTGTTAATTAGTGTTAATTCCAAATTGTAAGTACTCGACAAGTGCTCACCCCCAGTCTTGAGTTGTATATAAAACTTGAACTTTATTATGATTTCTCGATATTTCTTCAGTTTCTTTCAAAAATAACCTTTTGACCGCATCTTTAATTTGCTGGTCAGTGTAGGTTTGTTAGGATTCGCTAACATTTTATGTCAGATTGTACAACTACTTTAATTGTAGCCTCCCCCAGATATGCATTTTTGTCAAAGTGGTAGCTTTGAGGCTTTACTAGAGGTCAGTTTTGAGGACGCCTACTAGTCGATCCATAGGCCAGTTCTCGACTCTTCACCCTTTAATGTGCCTTCTTGAACGGGATAGGGAAGGGGCCAATAATGTCCAAACTCCATTGCAAATGACCATGGAGAAAAAATTGGATGCAATTCGGTGGCTGGTAAAGCACCTATGTTGTAGTGTTTTTAACAAGGTATACATGTTCGAGAAATTTGATTGGCATCTAGTTGCATACGAGGCCACCAATATCCCTGGGTCATTGCTTTATGAACCAACAAATTCTGACTACTGACGTGATTGGTACAAATGCCTGCATGAATTTCTTTGAACACAAGTAAGCCTTCTGCTTTGGTGAGGCATCTAAGCATGGGGGATAAAATATTTCTCTTTTTATACAACTGTGGATCACCATTGGACGATGTTATCGTTAAGAATTTCTAGGCGTCACGCTTGACAGTCTCAGCGAGTTTGGGGTCTTAAGGAAATATGTCATTGTTCAGGAAGGCAATGTATGGAGTTCGTCAGTTCTCGGTTGGTGCTGCCAGCATAGGCAATCAAAAGCGCGGGGCTCCTTTCTTGAATGGTTGAGATCTTGGTCACCTTGAACAACTCCTGAAGTTAACTCTATTTCATTCCCTTGGCTAAACATGTCTATATCTTGAGAGGAATCGGAATTTAGCTAGTTAAGCAACAATTCATCATTGTCATATTTTCTTTTTCTTATGGTCACAACATGAACGATTAAAGGTGATGACTCTGAAGAAGCAATGAAAAAACAGCATGTGTTGATGTAAATGTTCGTGAGTTGCTCGACTGACAAATCAATACTTGGATCTTGCTGGAAATCGACGATGACTTGTCTTGGGCCATCAATAGCGATAGATGCAGAGAGGTATGCCAAGGCATCAACGTGTCGAATGTCGTTTCAAGGTCTCTGAATGATTGAAATGACATCAAATTGACGAGAAAACCTATGGATCAAGTCTAGATATGCTGCCATCTTATCATCCCATGCTTCAAAAGAGCCTCCAAACTGACTTCCCACTAATAGAGAGTCTGTAAAAATTTGAAGCTTTTGAACTTTTAATCCTAAAGCAGTATGCATGGCTTAATTGACTACTTCATATTCCGCTACATTGTTAGATGCTTTGAAACCGAAATGAACTGAGTGCTTAATCGCTGAATCATCAGGAGAAATAAAAAGACACCCGAACCCGGATCCAAACTTATTATATGATTCGTCTGTGTAGACTATCCATGCGTCTGATGACAGGGTAATAAATGTTGTGGGACCTCACCTCCCTAATTGTTGCCTTTTTAGTGGATGAGTCTTCGTCATGATTGATTTCTGTGACCATATCATTGATTGGAAAGTCCGACATTAAAGATGCAAAAACATGACCTTTTTCTGAAGTACGTGGTTCAAAAGTAATGCTATATGCACTCAAATAATTGTCCCATTCTGCCAGTCTATTTGATTCTTGTGCATTTTGGAGCACTTTGCGAAGAGGGTACTTAGTGTATACCTTGACCAATCGTCCTTGAAAGTACAACTTAAGGCGTCTTGCAGAGTGAACCAAAGTGAGAGCAATTTTCCCAATTCTTGAATATCTAGTTTCCGCCCTCGTTAAAGTTTTGTCGATGAAAAAGATTGAACGACCATCTTCACCATCACCAAACAATACTGCACTTACTGCAGTCTGTGGCAGCCAAGCAAATTTCGATAGGTTGCCCTGTAGTTGGACTTGGAGGAGTGGGCAAGTCGTGAGCCCGGAGCCCTCTATCAACATATAGGGCGTAGGTCGTAAGTGGTTTTGTTCAGACTCCCAATGCTTTGACAACATAAGTGAGTCTTGTGGTTGAGATCACCTTATCAGGCCTAGGACATTCCCTGGTTTCTCTTTCACAAAGTAGAAAAGCACAATCGAGATATGCGCTTATAAGCTAGCCCAATAATGTAGAGGCATTCCATTGCTATTTTTTGTTTGAGTTAATAACTATTTATGTCACACCTCAAATTTCAACAGAATTCGGAAAAACAATATTTGTTTCCGACTCTTCGATTTTCGAGGTGTGATGCACTCTCAACTCCCAAAAACCCATAAACAGTTTAAATACGCGGATAATTAAAAACCAATAAATTTTTTTAAATAAACAAAAGTCCTCTTCATTACAAAAATTCACAAATCTAATTAAGTTACAAATCTCCTTTCAATCCTTTTTAATTCTAATTACAATTGAAAATACAAAACAACATTTGTCTCAACTAAAATCTATTACACCTTAAGGGAAAACAAAACATATCCTGAATGCAACACTAATGTAAACCACAAGCAGCAACCAACCGTCTTCAACACTAATCCTGTCAAGACTTATCAACTATGTTCATTTAATGAACACACCCGATAAACAAACATGCAAATCGGGTCAGCATTATAAACAATGCTGGTGTGAGTAGCCCTAATGTACAACATATACTTATACATATATTTACACAATCCATAAGGCAGTTAGTTCCTCCACCGAGGCGCCTTAACTTCCAACGACTAATACAACATTCTTAATTACAATAATTAAGGTAGGTAGTTCCTCTACTGAGGCGCCTTAGCTTCTAACTTAATAATAATAAGGCATTTAGTTCCTCCACGGAGGTGCCTTAACTTTAAACCGTACTAGATCAAGTGTATCTAATAATACAATAACCAAACTAAAACTTACTCTATACTTACACTGGTGTAAGCCAAATCACAGAGTGGGTCACACCTGCATATATAATCAATTCAACCCACCCTTATGCAAAACCTTTGTGAATGCAACATAAATTACAATAAAACAAACATATCATATACCTAATTCCAATCATCTCATTGAACCAAATTTCACAACCACCATCAATCATTTATTATAGATGTAACGTACACTTTGATATATCATCACAATTATTGTTTAGAGTTTCTTTAAGTGTCTCTAGAATCACGTCGCCTCTATGTCTTACCTAGTTTCCCTGGCTACCACAATCACTTCCCAATGCCGAACATGTACATCCACATGCCTCCCCTCACATAATGAACCACTCCGTGCGTAGCTACCCTAAGCGGGATATCGCATACCAGGTAACCCTCACACGAAAGCCATTATGTGAGTACTGCCACTATTCGGCATAAAATATCGCGTGTCTCGTTCTAATTTTGTGAACGGAATAATCAAGCCACTATTCGGCTATGCCAGAAGGGCCATTCAGATTCACTGAAACGCCAGAAGGGCCAATCAAATTACTTACGCCCGTAGGGCCATTCAGATTCACTAAAACGCCAGAAAGGCCAATCATATCACATACGCCCATCACACGGGCCAAATCACATGAGTTGTGGTAGCTAGGTTCTAGGATTTTCGTTACGTAATTTATTCAGGTGTCATACATTAATATCTCATAACCATTTTACTCTATCCCGTGCCAAATAAATTATTGCACTAAGCCACCATATTTGGAAAATCTCAATAATAATTCTTGTTTTATCTCATGCAGTATACTTAATTGTACTAAAGCTCAACGTTTCTCGTTATAATAAAAATCCACATTATCACGTGCCAATACTATTTATTGCACGATATCCAAGTATCTCTATATCAAATCTCAAAACTTATTATTTCACGTGCCAATCATATCTTGCACTACACTATATGGAAGATCTCAAGCCTTCATAAATACTACAATTCATTTAAGTAGCAACTCATAATAGTAATCAATAATGTAACATATTCATTCAATATATTTATGTGAACTCAATTCCCCATCAAAGGCAAGCATTATTTCCATTTGTGCACAATATAAATAGTAAATAGATAATGAAATTATATGTCCATTCTACCAATGTCAAAATGAAACGACTTTAAAAAGAAAGAACAACTCAAGTCCAAATATCATGCATAATTATTCGAGTCCAAATCACAAGTCAAATCAAACTGATCAACCGTCAAAAGCCCAAAACTAAAGTCCATGAATCTAAGTCTGTATGTAGTTTAATACTCATAAAAACATATATATCTAAGTCTTATAAGAATTCCCCTCTTGTTACGTGCCAATATTTATATGCTTTACACAGTACACACTACTCACGTCAATCTTAATTAGATAATGACAAACAAATTTATACACGCTTCCATAGCATTTTAGCATTTGATTTGTCCATACAATTTACAACATAAAACGTAGCACAATTAAACAGTCAAAAGTCCACGATCAAAGCCCAAAACCAAAACCCAAAAGTCCAAATATTTAAAGACCCCATTTGGATATATATTAAGTTATATGGACAGGCCCCAAAACAAACTTGAAACTGGCCCAAAGAAAGCTAATTGATTTCGGCCCAAGCCAACTAAAAAATGAAACTTAAACTGGCCCAAAACTTTAATTGGTTCGGCCCAAAGAAATAAAAGAAATTTGCCCAAAGACTAAACTGAAAATGGCCCAAAACTTAATCTGAAACTGGCCCAACACACTAATTAGTTTGGCTGAAAAGAAAAGAAAAAGAGCTGAGCCAAAGAAACAAACTAAGATTTCGGCCCAACAACTAAACAATCTAAGGCCCAAGCCCCAAGCCCAACCACACCAACAATATCGTCTCCCCAACCTCACCAGTGCTTCTCCTCCACCTCCAGCTCGAATTCCGGCCACCAACTCTCCTCCTTCCCCCTTTTCAACCCAGCGGTTTTGACCCTCGTGAAAAACCCCAACTTTCGATACCCACAAAACTCGATTCCTCTCACCCTCACTAGCACCAGCAGCTCCCCTAGGCCACCAACCACCACCTGATCAGCCACTACTCACTTCCTCATACCCTCGGTTTGACTCCCTGTGAAAACCCCTAATACTTTAATAAATCAAAAACCTCAATTCCTTGATTAACAACCCTTCCTCAAAATTGTATCGACATCTCGTCCGCCATTAACAATTATTCAAAGCTTTCAACAGCCCCATAAACCAACGACTCGATCCCCCTTCCCCAACCACAATTCAATCAACAACAACCCAACAATAGAGGCAAAATGAAAAGATAGCTCTAGAGAAATACAGTGAGCTAGCAAGAATAGAGGCTGCTGAGATTAAGGATAAATATGATGAAGCTTGGGCAAGGGAAGGAGACAAGTGTACGACATTTTTCTTTAAATCTTTAGAGGAAAGGAAGGCCAAGAGTGGTATTTGGTGTCTGCAAAACCATAGTGGGGATACTGTGACTGGTCAAGCTGAGGTGAGCAAAGCTTTTCTGGAATACTACGGTGAGATATTGGGGTCTGAATCAGAAGAGATAAGTGGCACAGACTTCTTTAACAGCTTGAAAGTCAAAGCATTTGTATCACCGATCATGAAAGCAGAGCTAGAAAGTGATATTTCTCCGGATGAAGTGAAAGAACTATTTGGCATGAATAAGAAGGCGACTCCGGGACCAGATGGTTTCACCCCGTTCTTTTTCATGAGTTGTTGGGCTGTTATTGGGAATGATTTTACGCAGGCCATTCTCAATGCTTTTAAAGTTTGTAAATTTCTGAGAGGTGTTAATGCCACGTTCATTTGTCTTATTCCTAAGGTTCACAACCCCACAAAGGTTGAGGACTTTAGACCCATTGCTATATGTAATACGGTGTATAAATGCATATCTAAAATCATAGCAAATAGGATTAAGAAGGTGATTAATGATATTGTTCATTCTAATCAGTCGGCGTTCATTCCTGACAGATCTATATAGGACAATATCCTGCTTTCTCATGAACTACTCAGAGGCTATGACAGAAAGTATGGAACACCCAGATGCTTTATAAAACTGGATATACAGAAAGCTTATGACTCGGTGAGTTGGGAGTCTATAATAGCGATGTGTAGAGTTTTCAGATTTCCGGAAAATATGGTTAAATGGGTAGAGATGTGCATTGCGACTCCCTCATATTCTATCCTTATCAATGGGTCTCCTGAAGGATTCTTAGCTGGCAAAAAAGGCATTCGCCAAGGTGACCCATTATCACCTTATCTCTTTGTGATGGTGATGGAAATCCTAACTGGTATCCTTATGCAATGTATTAACAACAAGGACATCTTATTTCATTCCAAATGTAGCAAGGTGAGATTGTCCCACCTAGCTTTTGCAGATGATGTTCTTATGTTTTGCAAAGGTGATAGGGCATCAGTGAAAGCGGTTAAAGAAGGATTAAAACTCTTTGGAGATGCAACTGGATTAAAGATCAATACTCACAAAACGTCTTTACTAGCTGGAGGCCTTAGCCAACCGGATGCAAAAGCTTTAGCGGAGATTATGGGAATAGAATTGATTAAACCGCCAGTGAGATATCTGGGGCTTCCACTCATCTCTTCAAGGTTGGGGATTAGAGAATGTCAGCCATTAGTAGAGAAGGTTACTAGCAAGATTTCGAATTGGAAGTCAAAGTTGTTGTCTCATGCAGGAAGATTACAAGTTATAAACTCTGTGCTTATTGCTTTCCATACATATTGGTCCAGAACTTTCATTATACCTTCTATGGTTCTTAAACAAGTGCAACAGATATGTGCAAAATTTTTGTGGACTGGATCTACAGAGAAGAAAGGGCATCACCAAGCTAGCTGGAGTTCTGTTTGTCTGTCTAAGGGGGAAGGGGGTTTGGGAGTCATGAACTTACAAATGTGGAACATTGGAGCCTACTGTGGTTTGATTTTTAAGGTGGTCACAAGAGAAAAAACTGTTTGGGTCGACTGGACATGGCAGCAGCACATTAAAGAAAAGTTTTTCTGGTCCATGAGTATCCCAAAAGACTGCTCATGGACGTGGAGAAACATTTTGGAGAATAGGAAGGAAGCCAAAAAGTTTATCAGATATGAAATTGCTAATGGTGAAGACACTCTCTTATGGCATGATATTTGGTGTTCAAGATCTCCTTTGATCGAAGATGCAGAGGCGAGAGCAGAATGGGATTTTCAACTGAATGCTACAGTAAATATCCTTATTTTCGATGGCACATGGAACTCAGAAGTCCAAAATTTGCAGGCGACATGATTGAAGGAGGAAATCAATGAAGTGCAAATCAATTCGCACCTAGACAAAGACTTTATCGTCTGGACTCCCCATCAAAGTGGCAAATTTACTTCCAAGAGCGCTTACGAAGCTTTGACCAGAGCACGATAAAAGAAAACTTGGTGCAGTATGGTATGGGGAAAATGGGTTCTGCCACGCCATTCCTTCTCCACATGGCACCTCTTTTCTAATAGCATACCAACACAGGACAGGTTAGTGCATAAGAAGATCCTAAACAGTTCGGTGTGCTGTCTTTGTAATGAAAGCAGGGAATACTCAGCGTATTTATTTTTTGAGTGCCAATATTCGAGGAATTTCTTTGGAAGGGTGAAACAGTTACTGGGAATTCACACTGATGCCTCCAATGTGAATAGGGAATGGTTTTCAATAATTCGACAGTGTAGAAATGTTGAGGTGGGGGAAATCTATAAGGTGTTCATATGTGCGTCGGTGGATTATATATGGAAGGAACGTAATTCAAGACGCTTTCGACACAATGGAAAACCTCCGGAGGCAGTGTTTAATAAGATGGTAAGAGATTTGAGAAACTATCTACAAGTGATAAGACCGGAACTCAGAGATAGTGAAAGTGGAAAAGGACTGTTTCTCAGAATCGGCATTAGTGGTGAGTTCAAGCAACAGATACAAACGAATTGCGCATGGGTTCCTCCGATGGGTACGAGATTGAAAGCAAACACAGATGGTGCCTTAGATATCTATGGACCGGGACATGGAGGAGTGATAAGAAATAATGAAGGCAGGGTTTTGGCTGCATTTAGTGGAAGTGGTGGTATGGCGTCAGTTATATTCCAGGAACTGAAAGCTATAGAGGTCTGTCTTGATCGATGTCTGATAGAAGGCTATGTAGAGGTTGAAGTAGAAGCGGATTCACTAAGAGCTGTCAATGCAATCAACAAAATTGAGGAACCTCCCTGGTATTGTCGAGATGTAGTGGCGGCTATAGAGAGGAAGAAGGAAGGATTCAGTTTCATATCTTTTTCACATGCTTTTCGAGAAGTGAATAGGGTAGCTGATTATTTTGCTAGTTTACATAGAAATGTTGAATTTTCTACTGTACATTTTGCTCATCCTCTGGATTTTATTGTACAGAACATTGTAAACGAGGATGAGAGTGGAACTATATATGTAAGGAAAAGATAATTAATACAGGTGGGGGTCGGCCGAACCCTAGCTTATTTGGAAAAAAAAAAACAACAACCCAACAAAACAATAACAAAAATAAGTTAAAGAAAATAGTACAATTCTTGAGCTCGCGCCGCCATTAACGACCTACGGAGTTCGAGCAGTCCACCAGTTCCAACGAATCCTACTTCCAAAGTTTTAGTAATTAAGAAAAATAATACCTAACATTTAACGAGTTAACCATTTAACAGATGAGAGGAAAACAACATAGAAAAATAGTACAAAAAATGAACGGAAGAAAAACAGATAAAAAACATATATAGCTTCCTCTTTTTTTTCTTCCCGTAGCTTCGATGAAAACAAAAAAAACTATAACTACTCACATTAATTAAAAGCTCCACGAATCCCTCCTAGTCCGAATCGTTGCGCTTCATTCTCTAGCAATCGAGTTTCCTTATCTCCGCCTCCATTTTATTTTTTTTTTTTTTCTAAAAACTCTATTCTCTGGAAAAAATATGAATATATACATGGGTTTTGAAATCTAAGCCCAACACAGACTCGGGCTCAGAAATCAGACCCACATATCCCAAATCCAATCCAACAAATTTTAAATAAATAAAAATAATTAATTAATAAATAAATAAATACAAATTACAAATATGGGGGTGTTACTTTTTAGTACCATGAACTTTCACATTTTTTCCTAAATGGTACCCGAACTTTGTTTCTCGCCAATTTGTACCACGAAGTTTTAATTTGTTTCAATTTAGTATCTCAGTTAATTTTCCATCCAATTCCGTCCAATTTCACTAACGGCATTAGCACTATTCACACAACATTATTCACGTGAACAGTGTTTTTCCAAAAATTCAAATTTTGAAAAACAAAAAAACACTATTAACGTGAACAGTATTTTCACTATTCACATGAACAATTTTTTTTAAAGAATTTTTAATCAATCTTAAAAATTAATTCTTTAATGAAAAATAATAAAAGAACACTATTCATGTGAACAATGTTTTTTTTTAAGTGGAAATTTTATTGATACTGATGAGGAATTTTACAATTAATTAGGAAAAGCGTGTAACAAGCTGCACCACAAGTCTTTTCTGAATAACAAATCCTATTTTTCTAAAAACAAACTTGTTAGAACCTGCTGTCATAACGTTACTGTCCATAACTTTCTGAAGTCTCTTGAGAAGCTCAACAGCCTGTTGTTCCAAGAAATCGAAAGTGTCGAAACTAAACGGAATGAAACAATGCACGATTAGCCATGCAAGCTTCCTTATTTTTTTTAATAATCTATTTTTTAAGATTGATTAAAGATTATTACAAAAAATAAAAAACACTGTTCACATGAATAGTGTTTTTTAAAAAAATTTTCATTAAAGAATTAATTTTTAAGATTGATTAAAGATTCTTAAAAAAAAAAACACAAACACACACTGTTCACGTGAATAGTGTTTTTTTGTTTTTCAAAATACGTGTAAAAAAAAAACACTGTTCACGTGAATAGTGAAAACACTGCTCACGCGAATAGTGTTGTGTGAATAGTGCTAACGCCGTTACTGAAATTGGACGGAATTGGATGGAAAATTAACTGATGTACTAAATTAAAACAAATTGAAACTTTGTGGTATGAATAGGCGAGAAACAAAGGTCGGGCACCATTTAGGAAAAAAAAGCGAAAGTTCGTAGTACTAAATAGTCATAAACTCTTTTTGTTTCTATTTGTTGCTTACATGAGATTCTTTTGAGCTTGCGGAACTGTGAGAATGAGATCCTTAAAAGAGTTGATCTCTGCAAAATGTTAGAAGACCAACAAAAAAAGAAATATATAGAATAAATCTAGCCAAAAACGATGGTTTGAAACATGCATATATAATTAGACCTGAAATCTAGTGATTGGAAAACACCGAAGATTGATTCGATATCAATCCATGTACGTATCTGGGATCCTTTCTTTAGATTAATGAATTTAGTGTAAGATCATAAGCACCATACCATACTAGGAAGATGGGAGTACTAGATCAATCCTTCAGATTGCTTACTTCCTCAAATAGATTTGTCAAGCATGAAACTCTTATCCATGCCTTACCAGACCCCAAAGAAAGTAAAACACGCATCCATGTTTCGTTCAATTGACATAACATCTATAACTTGGTGGCTTTGCACGAATTTATGAAACTTGTGTATCACGACCAGATTACTGATTGTGGATAGATACTGTACCGTCGGCATAACTGTGGTGTAGAGAACAACAACTTTTTGTTTGTTCCCCAGGAGACGTCAATCGCCTTAATAGATTTGTTGAAATATTTGTTGGCCTGGATTGATTGGTCGAATCTCAGGGACAACATCAGTGGTTCAAAATTTTTCGTTATTGTCTTGCAAACGGTGGAATACACTGTGGTTTTCTCTAGATCTTGGGATTCTTGATGGAGTGGATGAAGCAGTATTGTTGTTGTCTATTTGTACTTGCTTGTCTTCGTTTATTTGCTTCTGCAAGTCCGCGTTATGCTCCTTTTCCCTTATGAGCTTGTGACGCAGTGCCTCCAGGATTAGGTCTTCATCACTTGTCTCCATATTTTCTAGATCTGCAACTGGATCTACACCTGCATCTACATCTGGCGAATTTGTACCATTATGAGGAGAAGATACTAGAGCCTGGGACCTTGGAAATTTAGATCTGGGTAGTCATGGTACTTGAAGTAGCAAAGGTGGAGCCAGTTATTTGATGTAACTTGATCGACGTGAACTTCAACATTTTGTTGATTGTTTCCTTCGGATGGTTGTGCTCTTGCCTGCTTGTTAGCTAGAGATCTTGTTATATTGCTATTGACAAAGATGGAGAGAGATACATGGAAGAGGGAACGTTAATAAGAACTGCAGACGACGCCAATTATGTTTGGGTAAGAATTCACCCAGACACACTATTAAATCTGCAAGGGAAGATGTTGTATAAAGAATGAGACTGTGCCTTTTATGGTTGCCTACATATCCAGAATATGTTTCCAGAATCAAGTCTCAAAAACCTCGTTCTTTGTTAAGTGAAGAGTCCTACTTATAGAAATAGAAAATAAGAGTTCTGAGAGCACAAGGACTCTCACTAGATAGGACTGGTTAACTGAACATGTGACCGACTCAGGTGATTAAGTGGACTGTGAGCCGTCCAAGTGGCTAACTGGAACTGTGAGCCATCCAGGTAACCAAGGATTGGTCTTTTAGAGTTAATGTAAAGACCCCAATGGAATCCATTAGTAAGGGTACTAATATGGTGATACATACACTTAGGTTTTGAGGTGGTTTAGAATTTACCTTTCAAGCCGCGGCTTACATGTTTGCTTGAGGAGAAGAAGCGTCGGTTGGTTGATTGATCCGAGAATCAGACCCAACCTTTTGAGCTTTACCCTGTTTTAAGTTACAATAAAGGCCCACTTAAAAAGCCCACAAGTTAGGTTTTTTGACAATTTATACAACTTTGCCTTCAAGGGCTCAAACTTAAAACTAAACTAAGATTATACTAATCTAATTAACTAGTTTTAGATTAATCTCCTAGATTAACTAGAGTCAATTGGACTTAGAGTGTTGATTACCAAGTTGATTTAAAGTGTGTGAGCTATGATCACAACTTGCCTCACACAGTTGAACTTTCCAAGGCAATTAAAACTCTAATCCCTTGATAAGTATTAAACTTAAACCAAGTTTAACTCTCGTTCATCATAAGAAATCAATAAAACCAAGTTTTCATTTTTTTTTTTTTTTTTCTTTTTTATCACTAACTATTACAAACAAGTTCCACTGTTTTATCCTACTCTATTACAAAACCGGCTCGAGTACAACCTGTTTGTCCCAAATGAACTGGACCTCAAAAATCTCAAGACTTGTGTTGAGGTGACACAACAAATCGTGCTCGTGTGCCGCAAAGACAGTGGGCCTGTCATCTTTCGCCTGTTGGATTAGCTCCTCTCCACCTTTGTTGTTTTGCAACCTGTTTTGCAAAATCGTATCTCAGTATAGAGAAACAATAAAAATAAAATGACAAAAAATAAAGAAAATATAAATAGAGAGGTGAGAATGATGCTCCCTTCTTAGATTCTCAACCAATCACTCTCACTCCTTCAATCTATGACGGCGGCACCATTTGAAGCTTTAGTATTGGTGGAAGTATACTACAAAAGAGTTTAGAAGTTGAGGTTCATCTTAAATTGTTTAGGGTTTGAGTGAGGGAGATAGAAAAAGAAAGGTAGACTTTTGAATCTTAGAATGGTTCTAAGCTAATGAACTTGAAAGCTTTGATTGTGGATTAAAATGACTTGAAAACATGAAATGAAGATTGATTAAAGCATTGAAATGAAGATTGATTAAAACATTGAAATGAAACAAGTAAACAAGATGCAGATTGAAACAAAGAACAAGTGACAAGTTGATTGAAATAAAAGAAATGAAATAACAAGTTGATTGGAATAAACACTACACCAAAACGGGATATTAGTAACGTTCACTTTTTTTTTCATTAGTAACATTTTTAAGCGTAAGAGAGTTGCTCTAACTTTAATACCATGAGCAATTATGAAAAACTGTTACAATGATTTTCCATTAAAATTGAATTAATTTCTAACATTTTGTTTTAATTTTCTTTACTTAAACTTATCGTTGGCAAACCGTGAACATTAAAAAAAAACACACAAAAAAATTAGAAATTTGGGAAATAGAGGGAAACTGTTGAAAACTTGCGCTCTTTTTAAGTTTCACGTATCACATCTCTTTAACTATGGAAACAAACTATCTTTAAATCTCTCAAATTTCTTTCAATCTCTCTCAAATCTGTTTCGTTCTTAAGTTGTTTGCTGCCGCCGCTTGTAAGTATGCCTTCCCCTTCCTCTTCCTTTCAATTACGTAGGGTTTGGTAATTTTTCAGTTGGATTAATTAACTCTCTCTCTCTCTCTCTCTCTCTCTCTCTCTCTCTCTCTCTCTCTTCAGTTGGATTAATTCTTCAGTGAGGGATTTGCTCGATTTGTTTCAGTTCAAGTTTGATTTGAGTTGTTATAAAAGGTACGATTTTTTATTTTCATTTGTGCGTGCTCTTCGAGCGAAACTACTATCTTTTAGTCTGATTGTTTTTCTTTGCAAAGGGGATTGTTTGTATTGATGATTGTCTTTACTTGTTATTTAAAGCTTTCATTTTCACTTTTCCCCTGGTTGAATAAGACAAAATTTAAGCCATTGTTGTTTTTTTTTTGCAGAAATTACCTCAATTTCCTCTTCTTACACATGATGTAGTGGTTAGAGGTTTATTTCCTAAGCAATTTGAGGTATGGTTCTATTGAATTAATGTGTTAGTTTCATATGTAAAGTGATTCAAAATGTAGTTCAGAGATGAAATGCCTTCCGAAGTTGTTGCTCAAACAGAATACCAGAAATACATTAGATCGAGTAGAAATGGTGAATATGTTTTACCTTTTCTTAAATTGCTAACTTGTCGTTCTTATTGTTAGTCAAGTATTAATTATTTACTTTAGTCGCAATTGAATATAAATTGTGTAATCTAGACTGTTCTATCTTTGTTTGGCTGATGATGTGCTACCTTTGTGTTTGTGTATGAACTTGTTTTTTTGGTTACCCATACACTCTAAAAGATGGTTTTTATGGGCACAACACCTTTTCGAGTAATATGTATGCCTTAAATTACTATGTTCAATGGTCATGCATCCTGTTTTTGTTTTTTTTAATGCGTATTCAGACCCTATTTTCATTAAATGCTATGCTTTATGAGTCATTATTAAATGTTATTGCAGTGTTCTTAGGGCTCGAGTCATCATCATCAAATGCTATGCTTTATGACCACCGACCACTCAAGCTTAACTAGGATGACTATGAGCGTGTTTGTCTTGTTCCTAACTCAAAGGTTCTTATTCTTCATTTAGAAATAGAAAAAAAAAAAAAAACTTTGTACGTAGGCAATAACATTGTTGATTTGTTTTTTGACAATTAGAATTTGGCATTTTCGTGGTGCAAACTTTAAGTAATCTTGCTTTGGTGTTATTGTATGCAATAATAAGGTCAAAATTGATGATTCAATTCCTAGAGTTTATTTGTCTTCTGGAAAACCATTGGTAAGTTCTCTAGTATTGATCATAAAGTCTCAACTATTTTTTTGGTTTCTTTTTTAGCTAACTTGATATCATTCTTATAGGTGCTTGATTACGCGATTACCTTTTGTGATGGTACCTCTTCAAAGTATGCAATTTTTTGGTGGACCCTCGTGCTTTATTGTGACTTTATTGTGACAGTAGGGCAGTAGAACGGTATAGTTCGATGTGGAGGGCACAAACCTGAAATTGGGATGAAAAATGTTGTGTTTATGATAGGTGGCTTTACATAATTTAAAGTAGACAACCATACTAATGACAATTGGGATCAGCAAAATGCCATGGCCAGTATTGCTGTATGCATATTCTTTTCATTGAAGTAGTGACATAAGTTTTATTGTTGCTGGTCTGCTAAACTAATGCAATTTTTTTTCTCAGGACTATCTTGCTAGCATCGACAATTCAATGTCGTCAAATTCATCTTTTAAGTAATTCTTCTTCACTACTTTCTTATTTTTTTCCACTATATTCATAAGTATCTTGTGCACTTAAAGATCTCCACATACTACACATGAGTTGAAGGGGGAAATGAATGAGATGAAATCTTCCTTAGCTAATGTCATGGGTGTGTTAAAGGTGAGTTTGCACTTGTGTTTTCTTGCATATGATATCAATATAATATCATTTTGGTGTGAATGTATGATCTAGCTAGAACTTATATTCTCATATCATTTTGGTCTTCCATACTTGGGAGTTGATTCCTTATTGTTATCGTGGTTACTAGGTGTTACCGGCATTATTTGCAGCAAATTCTATCATGAGGTTTTGTTAACTGACCATAATGAAGTACTGAAGGCAGGTCAATTAATAAATTTTTGGATAAGTCTACGGATAAGTTGTAAATTTCAAAATCCGCATACTCATTCATTATATTTGACTTTTTGGTTGTGATTTGTAGTAATAAAAATTAGTATTTGATCAGATGTACTTGTGAGGTTTTATGTTTATTGATAACTTTTGTGGAATTCATTAAAAATAAAAAGGAGGCATGTTATGCAGGTAAATGTGGTAAATGGGTTGCAGGGTGAAAACAATTTTTTTTAAATACAAAATTGTTTAGTAACGGCAAGAAACCGTTACTAATCTCTTCATTAAGTAACACTTACGTGGAAGTAAAAGCGTTAGCAATGGGTGCAAAAACCGTTAGTAAATGCTTCAATCAGTAACAATACATATTCTACATTCTACGCTTAACAAACGTTACCAACTTATACAAACCGTTACTAATAGCTAAAAGAACTTATATTTTATAACCGTTAGAATCTAAAGGAAACTGTTAGTATTGCTGGAAATAAGTAACACACGTGCTGGTGAAAAACCGTTAGTAATTAATTTTAGTTACGCTAAATAACCGTTACTATAAGTAATTTGTAACGGTTAAAAACCGTAACTAATTAAATTAACACATTAATAACGCCCAAACAGTTACACATAAAAACCGTTACAAATATTTTTAGTAACGGCCAGAAACCATTAAGGATATCCTGTTTTGATATAGTGAAAGGAAATGAAATAACAAGAAATTAAACACAAGACAAGAAAATAAACAAACCAAATGGTTTGGATCCTAAGACAATGGATGAGTTATCTCTCTTTTGCTTTTTGTTTATATACCCCTGCTTTTGCCATTTCTGATTTGCTCTCATCCATTCTAAACTAGACACCTCACCCCTTTCACTTTCACTTTTTCTTTTGTTTTTGTTTTTGGTTTTGCTTTATGGGTGCCTTCTTGACCAATATAGGGTTAGGGATAAGTTTTCATAATTTGAAATAAGGGCCTCCATATTTGGTCTTCTGAATTGAGTCCTTTGACCGGTTGACTTTGACTTTTTCAACAATTTTCCATAGCAGCTACTGGTCTTCATAATGAGCGTGATTAAGACTCCTTTAGGTGCTAAGATGCAGCTTTTATGATAAGTGGTCTGAAATACTCCTTAACCTGAAAAAGACAGTAAAAGCTATGAGTTGTCTTTTCGTTAAGTGATAAGAGCCTAAAACTGTAGTTTTAACCCCTTAATATCATTACATTTAGACCAATTATATGTATAATAAATATAAGTTAGTACTGTTTATGTGCGTTTATGTATTTCAGGCATTGGAGTCAAATATGTGAAGAAACATATCACTTTTGCGAGATAAAGGAGAAAATGTTGGTTGCTAAGAAGTTCTATGATTAAAGGTCAAGATTCAAGGAGAAAAAGCCTTTTTAAAGCCCAGTCAAAGCTGAAAAGTCAAAGTCAACGAGGGCAGAAATAGAGCAGAAAAGTCAATAGAATTTCCGAAGGCCATATCTTTGGACTCAGACCTCGGAATTGAGCTTATTATATGTCAAAACGACTGGTTCGGAAAGAGCTTTCTGATGGTTCAAATCTTGACCCAATCAGAGGAGAAAAAATGGACGAAAAGGCTGTTGTAGTAATTTCCAATAGAGTTTGGACATATGTAATTAGGTTTTAGGCTTGATTTGAGGGCCCAAAATATGGCTCCAAATCCCATGCACGAAAATGTAGACCTAGCCTCTCTTATATAAAGAGGACTAAGGCGTAACTCTCAAGAGATGAGACTTAGATATACTTAGACTTAGATAGATATAATTAATTAGAGATAGACTTAGTTATTAGTTTAAACTTAAGTTAGTTATTTGTTCTTCATTATTAGATTAATAAAATCCAAGTTTGTTCTTCATTATGTCTTCTTCTTATTTATATGTTTATGATAGTCTAATGACTTCTAGCTAAACCTCCATTATAGGGGTTTGATGAAGCTTGATGAAGACTTGATGTATTAGTTAAGATTATTGCATTTTAAAGAGTTTCACTCTAGTAGGTTAGTTGATTCACCATGAGAATGGGTTGGACTTCCTCACATGCTAATTATTAGTTGGCAGAGATTGCCATGAATAAGTAGGTATCAAATATTTAATCTTATTTGATTAGGATTGCAATAATTTACACTAGCATATTAGGAGTACATCAAGTGGATTCCAATTCGATCTCCTAATCTCTTATCTATATTCACATTTTAATATTCAATTATCATAGTATAAGTTAATACATCTTATTTAAGTTCAATTGCCATATTAGTATAATTTCAATTTATTACTCTCATTCATTTTGTTAAGATCGATTAAACTAGCGGAAACTTACGTTTAAAGGACTAGGAGTGGAACGAATTCTCTACTCCACATATTTCCCGATAACCGAGAGTAGATAACTTTGATACATAGCAATAGTATAAACTTTAGTTTTACTTATTCATAGCATAAACAGTTAAGTTTAGGTAAAACTATTAGTTTTATATATTATCAAATGGCGCCGCTACCATCTTAGTTCAGTTTAAATTCGTTTCCTTTAGTATTTTCGTCCCTACCAAAAACCCATTAAACCCACCCACCCTTGTTTGGTTCTGACTGTGTTTGTTTAGTTCATAAATCTTTTTTTCAAAATTATACTCGGAGCGCGCCCGCGCCCATAGTAGGCTATCTCGGGAGCGCGCATGCTCTAAAAACACTGGACATTGGTTTAGGCAAGAGTGCCCCCGCCCCCTTATACACCTAGTTCCAAGCGTGCCCGCGCCCACTTCTGAATTAGCCCGATTTTCACAGGTTAGTTTCCAACTTTCTTCGTTCAAATTTTTCAGTGTTTCCAACTTTGTGAATACACACTGTAAGTGCGTATACAAGACGCTATTCAAACGCGTAGCAAGGAGGCATTAAGGTACTCCTTCTTCCACTCGTTGCCTCTCCTGTTAGAGGATTTATTCTAGCATATCAGGGTTGTTTGACTATTGATAGTAGTTTGTTTTATATTGGCCTTAGCCTTGTATGAGATTAAGGTCCGGTACTAGTAAATCATCTTATGTAATTTATCGTAAACGTCAACGCACACGCCTATCTAGATTACCACACACTACACCTGCAAAAATGGCTGACGAAACAGAGACTCCTCTCTCTGACTTTTATAAAGCCATTAACGATATCCCTAAGTCTTGCATTGTTCTTGCAGACCCAGTGGGGGGTTTTCGAATCCCTCCGAATATATTTAATTTGTTACCCGTTGTTCATGGTTTAGACCACGAGAAACCTTATCAACATATGCGTAGGATTGAATAAGTTCTTACCACATTTCATTATCTTACCGTTGGTTCGGAGCAAATTAAACTTAGGGTGTTTCCTTTCACCCTAGCTGATAAGGAGGCATCTTGGTTAACTGCCCAAGTGCCTAATTGTGTGGACTCATGGGCCAAACTTGTTCAATTATTCATGGAATAGTTTTGCCCACCGTTGAAGACAAATGAAATGCTTCAAAAGATTCATTTCTTCCACCATAATCCTTATGAATCCTTTTCGAGAGGGCCGAAATCGTTTCATCGATCTTCTCATAGAGTGTCTACATCATAACCTTGCAAAAGACATGCTTGTTTCGTGCCTTTTCAAAGGGCTTTTACATCACCACAAAGAGGTTCTTGACATAATGATAGGGGGGTAGTTTTAGTAAAGTGGTGCCTCTAGGGCTTTATAGGTTTTGGAAGATCAATCTAAACGCCAAAATAATTGGGGGTGTAATGACATTCTCGGCCCAGTAATTCTTCTTCCACAGCTTAAGGCTGCCAAGATGTTTGAGGTTAAATCTGATCCCGAGCTAAAACTTTAATCGAATCTTTCACTAAAAAGGTAGAAGCCATTTCTCGTCAACATGATTTTACTCTGTCATGAATGTCAACACTCTTCCATGTAATTTATGTTACAGCCTTGAGCATCCCGACTCGTATTATCCTCTAGTCTATGAACAACCATCCGCTCAATTGGACAATGTTTGTTCCATTAATGGCGATCCTAACACACCTTGGAGACAACATCCTAACCTTGGTTGGAGAAATAATCATCAAGTTACACCTCCAAGGTTTAATAATCAAAATGTTAGGCCAACGCCCAATTACAACCAAGCTCTATCGAGACAAGGATAAGGACAAGGTAATTATGATAATTATAATAATAATTATAATGCCAATAGAGGTATCGTTCTGGTTACTAATAACTATCGCAACCTACCCGTTAATAATCAACGTGAGATAGTTCTAGTCACACCACCGTGACCACTACACCTTCACAACCGGATCGCCTCAACGCCTTCATACAGGCTAGCCAACAGTTGTTACAATCCTTTAATCATTCTAACACACAACTTCTACAATCCATTAATCATTCCATCCAGCAGCCTAGCCCAAGAGAAATCCCCACCAAAAGGTATGTTTCCAAGTCAAGCCATACCTAATCCTAAAATGCCAAACACAGCCTTTAAAGGAATCGGTAATCCTAGTATTGAAAATATCAACGTAGGTGAGCTAAATGCCATCACCACTTTCCATTTTGGCAGAGTGGTTGATAACGCCGTAACTATGCCTGTTGTTACCCCACCAGTGGTCTATACACCTGATATTTTACTAGATACCAAAGTAGTAACTGATGATCCTACTCCTGTAAATGTACCAGTTAAACCTCAACCCAAGAGGAAACCGGCCAAGGTTAAAACTCCTATTGATCTATATGCTAAATATAGAGAGAACCCATTGTTTCCCCAGATACTAGCCATGTTACACAAGGATACTAACTTTGATGAGATTAGGAAAGTTTTTAAAAATCTAACAATAAACCTACTTTTTCTTGACGCTATTAAAAAGTTGCCACAACATGCTAAGTTTCTAAAAGAGTTATGCACTAATAGGCGGAAGACCAATATACCAAAAGACGCCTTTTTAACTGAACAGTTCCCAACTCTATCTGAATATAATGGAATCATTAAGTACAAGAACCCCTGGTAATCTTACTGTACAATGCACCTTGGGGGATACCCATATAACGACTCGCACTATTAGACATGGGGCGAAAGTGTTAACTTACTCCCTTATTATTTATATAAACAAATAGGTCTACAGGAGATGCAACCTACTAAAATGACGTTGTAATTAGCGGATCGGTCTATTAAGTATCCTAAAGGTGTTGTTGAAAACGTGCTGGTTAAGGTTCAAGATTTTTACTACCCAACAGACTTCGTTATCCTAGACACAGAAGTCGCTAACGACTCTGTTCCTATCATTTTAGGGCGTCTTTTCTTGGCAACTGCCAATGCGCTCATAAACTGCCGTGATGGTTCGATGTCCATGTCCTTTGGCCATTTTTCTGTTGAGGTAAATGTTTTCAAAATGATGAAATAGTTACCGGATTCGTCTATAGATGGGGAGGTTAGCATGATCGAGAGCCTAGCTCAAGATTATTTCAATAATACATTTCCAGAAAATCAGATGTACCAATTCCTTTCCTTTGGTAGTTCCGACTTCGACGATGACTCTTACTTAGAGAAAGTCAACGCCCTTTTTCGAGTCTACCCTTATATTAGATCCTTATGTTCCTCCTTCTTTCAAGTTTGAAGAACTCTTACCTAAACAGGTCTTCACTACTCAAGACGAGGATCCTCCGAAATCCTTTTTGCCAATTCCTCCCACCCCTGTGCTTAAGCCTCTTCCCACTGAGTTGAAATATATCCAGCTTGATCCGGATGGTAGCCATCCGGTGATCATATCCTCAGTTATCTGTTGATGAAGAGGCATGTTTGATTAGAGTGATTAGGGAACATCGTTCCGCGATCGGTTGGTCCCTAGACGACATTAAAGGGATTGACCCTGGTGTATGCACGCATCACATACATTTGGAGGATAATGCGAATACTTCATGCGAACCTCAACATCTCTTGAAACTTGCCATGAAAGAGGTAGTCAGGGAGGAAGTCTTACGGTTACTAGATGCGGGGATCATATATCCCATCTCCGATAGTGAATGGGTAAGTCCTATTCACGTAGTCCCTAAGATATCGGGAGTTACCATTATTTGTAATGCTGCAGGTGAATATGTTTCTATGCGTGTTCCTATGAAATGGAGGATCTGTATTGATTACAGATGCTTAAATGCCATGACACAAAAGGATCACTTTCCTTTACCCTTTATAGATCAGATGCTCGAACGTCTAGCTGGTCATGGTTATTATTGTTTTTTAGATGGCTATTCTACCTATTTTCATATGATTATCGATCCTGATGACCAAGACAAGACTACCTTCACATGTCCTTTTGGAACAAAAGCGTATAAACGAATGCTTTTTGGTCTCAGAATGCTCCCCGTACCTTCCAATGATTGTATGCTTCATATCTTTAGTGATATGATGGAGCGCTTTATGAAAGTTTTCATGGATGATTTTTCTATATATGGAGACTCTTTTAGTGAATGTCTATCTAACCTTTCCCAGATGTTGACACGATATGAGAAGAAAAATCTAGTTTTAAATTGGGAGAAGTGTCATTTTATGGTAAAGAAAGGGCTAATGCTAGGTCATATTGTATCTAGTGATGGCATAGAAGTAGATAAGGCTTAATTGGATAAGATAGCGTCTTTACCTATACCATGGACTGTCCGTGACATTAGAGCCTTTTTAGGCTATGCAGGTTTCTATAGGCGTTTTATTAAAGATTTTTCGAAAACAGTTAGGCCTTTAACTAATCTGCTTTTAAAGGATGCCATCTTTGATTTCAATTTTGATTGCAAGAAGGCTTTTGCAACTTTAAAATCCACTTTAACATCTGCACCGATTATACAGCCTCCTGATTGGTCTAAACCTTTTGAGCTTATATGCGACGCTAGTGATTATGCTGTTGGTGCTATGTTAGGCCAAAAACTAGATGATAAGTCAAATGTTATTTATTATGCTAGTAAAACTTTAAATGATTCTCAATGCAATTACACTACTATTGAAAAGGAATTTTTAGTCGTGGTTTATACTTTAGATAAATTTCGCCCTTATTTGGTTGGTTCTAAGACCTTAGTCTACACTAACTATACAGCTCTGAAGTACCTTTTGCCAAGAAGGATGCTAAACAGAGATTGATCCGATGCATTCTTCTTCTCGCAAGAGTTTACCCTAGAAATTAAGGATAAACGAGGGTAGAAAATGTGGTCAGTAGATCACTTATCTAGACTTACCAATGACGATTGATAGTGATTTAGAGTCCATACCGATTCTTTTCCCCGATGAGCATCTTTATGCTATTTTTTCTGCACCATGGTATCTTCGACATTGTGAACTACTTAGCTTCCCGATATTATTCCCGATATTTGGTCTAGAAATGAACGTAGAAGAGGTTTTTGGCCGAGTTAAGCTTTATACTTGGGATGAGTCCTACCTTTTTAAGTATTGTGCGGATCGATTATTATTCGTTGTATTCCCGGCTGAGAATATAATGAGGTTTTATCCTTCGCCATGATGATAAGAGCCCAAAACTGTAGTTTTAACCCTCAGAATGCATATACCTTTAGACCAATTATGTGAGTAATAATTAAGAGTTAACATTCGACATTTGTTTTATGCATTTCGGGCTTCAAAGTCCATTATGTGCGTAAATGTGCCACTTTAGCGAGATAAAGAAGCAGAGGCAGGTTACTAAGGAGTTCCGTGATTAAAGGCCAAGTTTCTAGAAGACAAAGCCTTTCCAAAAGCCCGGTCAAAAGCTGAAAAGTCGACGCTTGGGCGTAAACAAGACACAAAGTCAGCAGAACTTCCGAAGGCCATATCTTTGGACTCAGACCTCGGAATGGGGCCTACCTTATGTCAAAACGACCGGCTCGGAAAGAGCTTTCCAATGGTCTAAGACTTGATCCAATTAGAGGAGCAAAAGTGGACGAAAAGTCTGTTGAAGCCAACTACAGCTGAAGAGGCCTTTTTGGACTGAAAGAATTGGGTTTTGGGCCTGATTCTCTGGTCCAAAACATGGCTCCAAGCCCATGCACGATTTTTGGATCTGAATGTATAAAAACAAAAGCTTAGCTCTTTGTTATGGGTAGATAGTTAGACCTAGAAATAGATTAGATTAGTAGCCTCCATTAATGAATTCTAGATCTAGTTTTTCATGTAGATTAATTAAGTTTAGTTCCATTTCAATTATTGAATTAGATTAAACCTTTGAATCTTGTTCTTCATTTTGATTAGATCAATAAAGTAGTATTTTTATCAATTTCGATTTTTGTCATTTCCATTTCTAGATCTAATTTCAATTCCTGTCCTTATTTCATTTTAGTCATTAAATTAGATTTCATTATTGCTTAATTAAGTAAATTTCAATTCTTTATATCATGTTTAGTTTAAATGTAATCGGAAATGATTATGTAATGATTCTCGCTAAACCTCCATTAGGGGGTTGAGAAGCCTTGATGAAAGCTTGATTCCGAATATCGTAGAATCGTCGTAATTTCCTTTCCACTCTAGAAACGATTAGTTCACCATGAGAATGGGTTTAATCGTTCACATGCTAGTTATGAATTGGTAGGAATGCCATGTGTAATTAGGGATTAGGAAGAACCAATTGTTCTGCGAAGCAGTTCAATTCGGATTACGACGATTCGTCGTTAATAGGATTAAGTCGAGTTAAGGTGGAATCAATCCCCCTCTAACTCCTTATCATAGAATCAACGTAGCATTCCCTTAGTTATTCCCATCGTCGACTAGTTGCATTTCGTGGGTAGTTGCATCATAGTCTAGTTGCCTTTTTCGTAAATCTCTCATTAGACTTTAAGTTAGATTACTTACACGTGAGAACACAGCATGCGGAAGGACTAGGAGTGGAACGAATCACTGTACTCCACTATATCTTATAGACTTGAGAGTAGAATCTTTGATAAATATAGACCCATAAAGTTTAAGTGCTAGTTTTACTTGCGTTTAGAGTTCATCGCTTTATTTCGTAGGTAAGACTATTCATTTTACCACTATCAAATGGTGCCGCTGCCATCTTAGTTTCACTTTCGTATTGTTTTCGTAGTGTTAGTACTGTTCTTAAAGTCCCATTTGACCCACCCACCCATGTTTGATTCATACCGTGGTTGTCCATTTCGAGTGAAAAATTCGGGCGAAATTACACCGAGCGTGCCTTCCTTTGAGCCGACCCCTCTAATCATCAGCCCTCGAGCGAACCGCCCCCCATGTGGATTTGACCGCCCTTAAACCGGAATTAAGATATTTAAGATGACGCGCCCTTAACAAAATTTTTTCGGATTTCGGCGGTTTGATTCGAACTTTGATCTTTCATATTTTTCGGTGTTCTAACCTGCTATATACACCGAACAAGCGTAAACAAGACGCTATTCATAAGCGAAGCAAGGACGAATCAGGTATTCCTTTCTTCCACACCTCGTGATCTCTGTTAGAGGTTTATACTAGTATATCGAATTGTTTGGAGTGTTGATGTGTTTAGCTAAGTTTGGTTTTAGCCTTGTATGAGATTAAGGTCCGGCCAAACAAAACACCGAGCGTAATTACACAACAACGTCAACAAACAAGTCTATCTAGTATACCACCCACTACACCTCTAGCTACTATTTCACACACATCACGACCACAATGCCCGACGAAGAAGAGAGGCCTCTCTTTGACTTCTACAAAGCCTTGAGCGATAGCCCCAAATCTTATATCGTTCTAGTAGACCCGGTGGGGATTTCGAATCCCCAAATATTTTAATTTGTTACCCGCTTTTCATGGATTAGACCATGAAAAACCTTATCAAAGACATCGTAGGATTGAACAAGTCCTAACAACATTCCACCATCCTACGGTTGGTGCGGAACAAATTAAATTAAAGGTATTCCCTTTCACCTTAGCCCGATAAAGGCGTCTTGGTTAACTGCCAAAGCGCCCCAATTACGTGGACTCGTGGGCTAAACTTGTTCAATTTGTTTATGGAACATTTTACCCACCCCTAAAGACGGATGAGATGCTTTCCAAGATTCATTTCTTTTCGACAAAATCCTCATGAAACATTTTCAGAGGCTTGGAATCATTTCACCGATCTCCTTATAGAGTGTCCACATCATAACTTAGCGAAAGACACGTTAGTTCGTGCCTTTTTCAAAGGACTTCTACACCACCATAAAGAAGTCCTTGACATAATGAATGGGGGTAGTTTCTTAAGCAAAGGAGCTATGGAGGCTTATAAATTTTTAGAAGACCAAACTAAAGTTTAAATAACAGGGGGGGTAGTGACGATATCCACCGCTCCGCTAGTTCTTCTAATACAGTTAAGGCTACCAGTATGTTTGAGGTTAAATCAGATCCTGAGCTTAAAACTCTAATTGAATCCCTCACAAAAAAGGTAGAGGCCATTTCTGTACAACAAAAGCCAATCCCCGTCATGAATGTAAATTCAAATCCATGTAGTTTCATTTGAGCCCGAGCATCCCGACTCCCATCTGTCCTATAGCCTATGAACAGGGCTTGTTCCATTAATAGTGAACCTAACCCCTTCGAGACAAAATCCCAACCGGTTGGAGAAATAACCAAAACGTCACACCTCAAGGGTACAATAATCAATATGTTAGGCCCACGACGCCTTTAACCAAGCCCCACTACGACAAAGGATGGGTCGTGGAATTTTAATAATTATAACAACAAAGTGCAACCTCTACAAGGTCAAGCACAAAGTCAAGTAGTTATAATAATTATAATGCTAATAGAGGTATCGTTAGGTAAATAATAACTATCAAAATCCACCCATAAATAATTCACGTGAAATAGTTCGGTCACACCACCCGTGACTACTACACCCACACAACCGGATCGCCTTGACACCTTCATACAAGTGAGCCAAAACTTTTCCAAACCATGGCTTAATCTAACCTTGGCGGCTTCTACAATCAGGGTTAATAATTTAACCAAACGGTTGGCTCAAGATAAAGCCCAACCCAAAGGTGTGTTTCCAGGTCACGAAATACCTAATCCTAAAACAACAAATACAGCCTTTGAGGTAACCCGATAATACTAGTAATGAATATGAAAATGTAGGTGAGCTAAAGGCCATCACCACTCTCCGCGGGCAAAGTGGTTAATAACAAAGTAACTATGCCTATAGTTACCCCACCAAGAGCCCCTACACCGCTATATTACTAGATACCGAAATAGAAACGGAAGAGCCTACCTTTGTAGAGGTACCCATTACAACAAAACCAAAGAAACATGAAGCCACAATTAAACATCCAGTG
This sequence comes from Coptis chinensis, assembly GCF_015680905.1. NCBI lineage: Eukaryota > Viridiplantae > Streptophyta > Magnoliopsida > Ranunculales > Ranunculaceae > Coptis > Coptis chinensis. The sequence goes on along the minus strand of NC_141463.1, from coordinate 74,710,852 downwards.
TAATACCATTGCTAAATATAAAGCGAAACCACCGTTTCCACAAAAATTAGCCATGTTAACTAGGGATACAAATTATGAGGAAATTAGGGATGTTTTAAGAATCTAACTATAAACCTTCCCTTCCACCGAAGCTATTAAAAAGCTACCACACCATGCTAAGTTTCTTAAGGAATTGTGTACTACTAGGCGTAAGACCAATATACCAAAAGGCGCCTTTTTTTAAAAGAACAATTCCCAACTCTATCTGAACATAATGGAATTGTTAAGTACAAGGACCACGGTTAGCCCCATCTTGTACAATGCACCTTAGGAGATTCCTATCTGACGACAGCGTTATTAGACTTGGGGGCTAGTGTCAACTTACTCCCGTTTTATTTGTATAGACAAATAGGTCTAGGACGAGATGCAACCCACTAGAATGAAGTTGCAATTAGTCGATTGGTCTATTAAGTATCCTAAGGGTGTCGTCGAAAATGTTCCGTAAAAATTCAGGATTTTTACTATCCCATTGATTTTGTCATCCTCGACAATAAGTGGATTAATGACTCGTGTCCGATCATCTTAGGGCGCCCTTTTCTCGCAACCGCCAATGCGCTCATAAATTGCCGTGATGGTTCAATGTCCATGTCTTTTGGCCATCTTCTTTGTTGAAGTCAATGTTTTAAAACAAAGAGACACGGTTACCCGATTCGCCTATGGATGGAGAGGTTAGCATGATCGAGCTTTGTTCGAGATTATTTCAACAACACGCCCACGATAATCATATGCCCAAATTTCTTTCCTTTGGAAGATCGGACTCAAGATTTCCATCCCTACACTAGTCGATACACATATTACGGATGAGGAGGAGATAGATGATTTTCTCAAAGATATAGAGGACTATCATAGTAACGTGGATATGACTAATCTAGATGAGCAATTCAATGAGTTTGTTAGAGTAGGTGATGATTCACCCTATCAAGAACTACTTTGCACAACATCCACCTCGATTCCCCTCCTTCCACCCTTTCAAAGGAATCTCGAGTTTGCACTCGATCCTGTTGTTTCTTCTGTGCTTCATAATTTTTTAAATCCACCTAGTAAACAAATACTACAGAAGGACAAACCATTTGACACCTTCATTTTCAGAATTGAGACAGTCCCTACACACACAATGAATGAGTTTTGTGCTAAAACCACATCCTCATTATTTACAGGCTGTCTTTCTACAACTTATCCATATCCACCATATTCTCCACAACCATTCACTTTTCCACACTTATTTACTAGAACACCCACTCATTCAAAAATGAAAAATAAGGTGCATGATAGGTTACATAATAGGGTTATCCGACTTCGCTTTCATTTCACTAGGTTGAGTCATAGGAAATCTTGGTGCTTGATTGTGTTTGGATATGCTTTCTGTGATATTTATTTATGGAATGATCCACAACTATTTCGATTGTTGATATATGATAAACTGTATGTTCATACATATGTTTAGATAAAGTCTCGAGTATCTGACTATAAACGACTCAACTTTTGTGTTTGGTGCATTTCCTTTCATTTCCATATATTGGTGAGTGCACCATTAAGGTAACCGGGCCCTCCCTATGGAGTGTGTGGCTGTAAGTACCGGATCCTGAGTCCACGTTTAAACATAATTCACGTTTTCCACTCTTGCATGTTTTTTTCGGATTTTTTAGTCATGTTTCTCTATGGGGTGAATTATGTCTTTCGAGCTATTATTTTTCTTTTTTTAAAAAAAAAAAAAAAAATTAAATATATATATATTAAAGAATAAACATAGTAATATAGGAAGTCTCGAATCTAACTTTAAAAAGACCCTTTTGCTAAAACAAATTTTCTAAGCCGTTGTAAAAATTTGTTTGGGGGGGGTGTTAAATGTTCAGATCCTAAAATGTTTATGTCCCATTACAGTTGCTTAGGCCATTTTATTGTATTACGATTCGGGTTGACATAATCCATGAATTTAGAGTTCAATTGTTCGCATAACGTACGTCATGCACGCACTTCGAGGCGTTTTCCACTATTTTATATGTCATCCACGGTCGGAATAGAGTGTTTTATGGATCATTGGATTGGAAATTCTCTCCTGATCATTTTCATATCTCATTCGCAAAAAATCGGACCGTAACTTCTAAGCGGCAATTTTGATTTGAAGTTTCGAAAAAAAAAAAAAAAAAAAAATCAAATCACAAATTTCGATTTTGGGCTTGGCCCAACCCGCTAACTCAACTAACCACACCAACCCGCCACCGCACTTTACCTTTACCTTCACCTTCCCTTCATCGCTTTTTACAACCGCCATTAACAAGCTTAAAACAAAAAAAAAAAATAAAATAAAAAGAAAACCTAAATTAACCCACGCCCACAATCAATATCCAACCCAAATCGATTCTAAAAGCTTCCCACCACAACCCCCACCGATTTATATCAATTTAAAAACCACCAAAAACTCCAAATTTTGGTGCTTTGGCGCCACCACTCCACCACCACCATCGTTTTTTCAGTCGGTCGATTTAAATCCCACCACCACATCCCATTTAAAACCCCCACTACATTCCAAACTTCCAATGGCTCAACAACGCCCGAATTTTACCGAGCAAGCTTTTACCGACCACCACTTCGCCATTTTACGGTGTGAGATGATCCGGTCGAGACTGGAATAGCTTGTGGTACTCGATTGAAGCCTATTACCACGAGGACTTAGTCCGGCGGTTCTACGATCTGAGGGAGTTGGAAGGGACTAGGATTTTTGTAGTTTGGCTAAGAGGCGGAAGGAAGTGACGATGGGTTGTTGGCTGAGATTCTAGGCTTCCGCCTAGAATCCATCCGATGTCACCTGCGGGGAGTCCCAACATAATGGGGTAGAGCCATTGATGCACGAGACAGTTATTGGAGGCGACTACAATGCGAGATCGCGATTGTGTTCGACAAAACTTCCTTTAGGACCAACCCACCTGGCCGCATTTCGATGGATTGGTCGGAACGCCCCGGGAAGGAGAAGGTCACGACATCGGCTGAATCGCCTCCATATCTTATGGATACTCCAGAGCGGAAGTACGAAGTTTCAGTATCTTGGAGTTTTCGCTTAGCATGATTGGGGGTAGGAGGTCTGTTGCCCTCTCCCCCGTGTTGATAACAAAATCATCTTTGAAGTTGAGAAAGCAGCTCAGCGATCGATCGGACATACATCACCCTCCACCGTAACCCCGTGATCTATAAAGAGTGTGTCCAACGGGTTTGGAGGTTGGCTGAGGATAGAGAAGAAGAAGAAGAAGAGGATGGTGGAGAGGAGAATGCCGAGGAGGCTCGGGGAAATCAGAATGCCTCGGAGGATGAGGAGGATTTGACGTGTTTTGACGCGGATGCCTTGGAGAGGTGCTGGTCAGATGCAGAACGCATGGCTGTGATTCATCGTGGCATGCGTTCGCTCAACACTATCTGCGAAGACCTCCGGACTCGACAGGCAACGATGCATCATAAACCGAGGTCCGCACCCGCAGAGAGGGCGAGAGGTGGGAACGAGATGAGGGGCGAGCTAGAAGCTTCGCCGCCCGATTCGAGAGCGAATCGACACGATTCCCACCTCCACGGGGATTCTCCTTCCGAGGATACACCCTCGAAACGCTGGCCACCGAAAAGAGGAATGGTGCCGGGTCCATCAGAGCTCGGGAGCGATCTCGGACCGTGTGCCCTCCGCTACCGATTCTCCCGAGTAGCTAGGGATAGTATAGTTTGATGTTTTATGTTTTATTTGTAGTTTCATTACCGTCATTTATTTTTTATGTAAGTTTATTTCCGTGAATTTGAATTTTGTAGTGAAATGTACTCGAATGAATTATTTTTAATATAATGGGTTATTTTTCATTATCGTGGTTGTTTAATATTGACCCCACCTTCCCAACTTGTTTGGGGTGGTTTTATCTACTCCAAAGCATGAGTTTTATATAACCCTCGTGTTAGAATTTATTGTGGAGTCAAGGTGAAAATATGGCTGTTTAGGCATATAAATGAATAAGTATCATGGTAGGATGAAATCTAGATTAAATAGGTACATTCTATCATAAAATCAACCTAAAAGATACTGGGTTTGAATTAGAATCAAGGAAATGAGTTGTTTCCGTTTTCGGGTTTGGAAATTTTAGGATTTCCGAAAACCGCCCGAATTAGTTTTGGCAACTTCCGATCCATTTTAGCAACTTAAAACCTATATAAACTTCATACAATCTACACTCACAACTCACACTACACCTAAACTCCATCACTCACCTTTCACTCCCACGATTCCCATGTTTCGGCTCATTTTCCGAAGTTTTCAGAACTCGAAGCATTCTCAAGGCTTTCTACAGCGCCTTTTCGGCTTTGTATATTTTTTTTCGAGTTTTTGTCGAGGCTGGCCTTCAAGCCAAAAGCGCGACCAGCGCCAAACACCGGAAATTTCAATTTCTTCAGAGCGACTTCGCGCTCGACTCCGTGGACCAGAAAATTTCCGTTTTCCGTGGGTACTTTCCGGATCATTCGCAGCTATTCCAAAGCGTAATTTTGAGATGACATCTCCAACATTGATACCGAAACGATCTTTCAAGATTTGTTCCAAAGCACTACTTATGGTGCTTGGTTTTGTCCGCGATCATCACATCGTTGGTGGGAGCCGCTTTTATGGTAAGACCCAATGCACTTTATTCTCCAACACTAGCATCTTATTTTTACGATAAGCGCATTTTCTTTGAAAGACCGGATGGAGAACAAAGTGTTCTCCATCAACATTGATAATGAACCAATGGAAATTACCGTGTTCTTGCTAGCATTTGTTCTTGGACTTGCTATGCCCATTTGAAATACAAGACCCATGGTGCTATTGGGTAGATAATATGTATGTCTACACTTATGAAGTTTTGCATGAGTCGATGGGGGGGCATTTTCCATATCGAGGACCAAGGGGACTATAACGTCGCTTTTGGTAGCCTGGTCCATGAACATAGGAACTGTATTATGTTTTGGATCATGCTAAACATTTTAGGGGAATGGAGTTTTTCTTACGTGAATGATGCCACTTGCAGCCGTTTTTCCTTGCTTTAGCCGGGGACGTATGTGTCATGACCTTCCCGAACCTTGATGTCTAGTTTAGCTCGATCCCATAGCATGAGGCATAAGTTCCTTCTTATGCCCGTTCTAGTTTCCGTATTATGCTATGTTCCCGCTTTTTTGTACACGCGTTTCACGGATTGGATTACGATAATCGCGCACGACCCACCAATAGTATTATTCGATCTTTCCGCGTAATGACTTGGCAGGGTGGAGGATACAACCTCATCGGGTTGCACCCTACACCCCGCCAGACCAAGTGGCTCTTAATAGGTTAGCAATAATAGATGATAAATGGCGGGATGCCCGACAAATTATCATGGCATGGCAGATCTAAAGGAACCCCACTTCTTTATGGAAGAAGAGGATGAGGAAGATGATGAGTAATGTGGGAGATAAGGTAAGTTTCATTCTAGTTAGTGTCCGCTTATGTCCCAAGCAATTTCATTCTTATTAACCCCATAATGGGTAGAACTTCGTGATCTGATTCGTCGGTTTTATTTCCTTTATTAGCACGTTCTAACTTTGTTTTGCGGATGTTCCTGAATTTCACACGTTTCAATAGTATTTTTTCTTACCCTCTTTATTTACAATGCTTTGAGGACAAATCATGCTTTTTGTTTGGGGGGCATAGAAATACGTGTAATTAAGGCATCCTGTTAGGATATAGATAGAGTTAATATGCATTTGTTTTCTAGTTAAAATTTTAAAAAAATTCAAAAATATAAATAAATAAGTTCATGCTATACACTTAGGAATAGTGGTATTGTTTTCCCTTCCCTATGCTCTTAACAATCTAGAAGTCTCAATGAAGCTTTTGCATTAGAATAATTGTTAGAAACTTAGGTTAATATGTAGGTAATAATCTTTGCATCTATCTATAAATATATTACATGAGTATCTATGATTGTTAGCAAGTAAGTTTTCAAATCTAGGCTAGAGTACTTATTCTACAAATCCCGTGAGAATATAGCCTAAAGCCTTATATGAGGAAATAAACATTTGAGAAATGACACAAGGGAGAAGTAAAATCCGGATAGAGAAATCACACGCCCACTTGCTTGATCACTATGCCATATCCTAAAGCGAGAATTTAGGCCCTTTTTTGGATCGATATAGCCAAAAATTCAAACCTATGAATTATTCCCCGCTAGTAAGCCCCTCGAGCCTTTCTTTAGCCTTTCATAAACCACAATCCCTTTTACCTGTTACAAAAAAAAAAAAAAAAAAAAAAATCAACCTACCCAATTTAGAATAAGTCGAGAATAGAATGAGGAAGAAGAAAGAAGAAGAGAAAAACTTGTGTAAACAAAAGTTAGTTAATTGCTTCAGAAAATAAAGAAAAGAAGTTTCCATCCAAGGAAAAAAAAAAAATAGAAATAAATAAAAACTCCAAAAATAGAAGAAAAAAGGAGTCAAAAGCCAAAGAAAAAAAAAAAGAAAAATATGGCTAGGGATGGAAACAAAGTATAGAAGTAAAAGAAAATAACAAGGTTTTCTAAGTTACATAATATGAAAACTCTATTATCTCGGACTTGTCCTTTTTGAATATCCATTTCCTTCCTTCTTAAACCATCTCCTAATCCCCATGAACACCTAATAAAGACCTCTCATTTCAATTAGGAAAAGGCTAGTGTGATAGTAAGTGGCGGATGTGTTTGATCGACTCCGGCTTCCTTGTTGTCATTGAGATTGTAAGGTAAAGTGTGCTCACTCGCGACTAGAGTAAACCAAACTTGAGTGGAAAAATCGAGTGTTGTATCTTGACTATTATTGTGAGAACCTACTTAAGGGACGCTTATTCGAAGTTTGAAACGAACACGCTAGACATTTCATAGTATTACTCATTGTATATATGTTTATTATAGATGATTGATTATTATGCATATATTAGCTTTAGGTTTTGACTTGGTTATTCTTGTTCATAGCTAGTGAGATGTATAGATAATTTGGAGCATGAATAAGGAAACAATAATTTTATTTCTTAGTCGTTTGTAGTATAGATGAAGTTTGTGAGTACCTTCATGGAAAACTCTCACGAGGTTATAACTTCGGCCCACTAGGGAATTCCTAGTGGTTTAAGGCCTTGTTGCATATGGTCAATGCAATCGCACTCGGCGAAACAAGAAGTAGATAGAACTCCATTTTTGGTCACTTATTTTAATTTCTCATCTTTGCTTGAGGACAAGCAAAATGCTGTTTGGGGGTGGTTTGATAAGAGCCCAAAACTGTAGTTTTAACCCTTTAACAGTCATACTTTTAGACCAATTATGTGAGTAATAATTAAGAGTTAACACTGATTACGTGTTTTTATGCATTTTAGGCTTCAAAGTCTATTATGTGCATAAATGTGCCACTTTGGTGAGATAAAGGAGCAAAGGTCGGTTACTAAGGAGTTCCGTGATTAAAGGCCAAGACAAAGCCTTTCTAAAGCCCGGTCAAAAGCTGAAAAGTCGACGCTGGGCGTAAAACAACACACAAAGTCGTGAGAACTTCGGGCGTCAGTATCTTTGGACTCAGACCTCGGAATGGGGCCTACCTTATGTCAAAACGACCGGCTCGGAAAGAGCTTTCCAATGGTTTAAGTCTTGATCCAATCAGAGGAGCAGAAGTGGAAGAAAAGTCTGTTAAAACCAACTGCAGCTGAAGAGGCCTTTTTGGACTGAAAGAATTGGGTTTTGGGCCTGATTCTCTGGCCCAAAACATGGCTCCAAGCCCATGCACGATTTTTGGATCTGAAAGTATAAAAACAAAAGCTTAACTCTTTGTTAATGGTAGATAGTTAGACCTAGAAATAGATTAGATTAGTAGCCTCCATTAATGGATTCTAGATCTAGTTTTTCATATAGATTAATTAAGTTTAGTTCCATTTCAATTAGTGTATTAGATTAAACCTTTGAATCTTGTTCTTCATTTTGATTAGATCAATAAAGTAGTATTTTTATCAACTTCGATTTTTGTCATTTTCATTTCTAGATCTAATTTCAATTCCTGTCCTTATTTCATTTTAGTCAGTAAATTAGATTTCATTATTGTTTAATTAAGTAAATTTCAATTCTTTATATCATGTTTAGTTTAAATTCAATCGAAAATGATTGCGTAATGATTCACGGCTAAACCTCTATTAGAGGGGGTTGAGAAGCCTTGATGAAGGCTTCATTCCGACTATCGTAGAGTCGTCATAATTTCCTTTCCACTCAAGAAACGATTAGTTCACCATGAGAATGGGTTTAATCGTTCACATGCTAGTTATGAATTGGTAGAAATGCCATGTGTAATTAGGGATTAGGAAGAACCAATTTTCTCAAGAGGCGATTCAATCAGATTACGATTAAATGGCCGTTAATAGGATTAAGTCGAAGTTAAGGTGGAATCAATTCTCTAATGACTCCTTATCATCGAATCAACGAAGCATTCCCTTTAGTTATTCTCATAGTCGACTAGTTGCATTTTGTGGGTAGTTGCATCATAGTCTAGTTGCCTTTTTCGTAAATCTCTCATTAGACTTTAGAGTTAGAGTACTTACACGTGAGAGCACAGCATGCGGAAGGACTGAGAGTGGAACGAATCACTCTACTCCACTATATCTCATAGGATTGAGAGTAGAATCTTTGATAATATAGGCATAATAAATTAGTTTTAGTTTACTTACGTTTTGAGTTTTATCGTTCATTTCGTAGGTAAACTATTAATTTTATGTTTTATCACTTAATTGTACTGAAGCTCAACGTTTCTCGTTATAATACAATCCACATTATCACGTGCCAATACTATTCATTACACGATATCCAAATATCTCTATATCAAATCTCGAAACTTATTATTCCACGTGCTAATTATATATTGCACTACACCATATGGAATATCTCAAGCCTTCATAAATACTACAATTCATTTAAGTAGCAACTCATAATAATAATCAATCATGAAATCTATTCGTTCAATATATTTATGTGAACTCAAGTCACCATCAAAGCCCAATACTAAGGTCCATGAATCTAAGTCCGTATATAATTTAATTCTCATAAAAACGTATACATCTAAGTCTTATAAGAATTCCCCTCTTGTTATGTGCCAGTCTTATATTCTTTACACACTACTCACGTCAAATCTTAATTAGATAATGACAAACAAAATTATACAATTTTCGATAATATTTTATTACTACATTTGTCCATATTCTTAAATATGTGAAAAATCTGGAAAAAGTCAACATTCCACAGTCAACGGTCAGCGGTCAAAGTCAAAGTCAACACGTCATTGTCAAAGTCAAATTGTCGTTTCCATGTTCAACAGGTTCATGGTCATAGCCCTGGTTCATGGCTAAGGGCAAAGGTGCATGGCTCATGGGCTCATGACTAAGGAAACGGTTCGGACCCAACTAGCCAAGCCCAAACCCAAACCTTAGAACCCGGCCCCAAAAGTCTAAACCAACTTTTTATTCAACATGACCCAATTGGGGACATAAGGACCACCCACATAAAATTAGAAATCGGCCCAAAGAAAACTAATTAGTTTTGGCCCAAACAACTTAAACTAAACCGGCCCAAAAACTTTGAACTGAAACCGGCCCAAAAACTTTAAACCAAACTGGCCCAAACAAAACAAATAAAACTGGCCCAAAATAGTTTAAACTAATATGGACCGGCCCAAGCAATACAAAATAAAATCGACCTAACCAAAACAAAATAAGGTCGGCCCAACCAAAACAAAATAAGGCCCAAGCAAAACTTAAACATTTCGGCCCAAGGCCCTACAGCTAAAACTAAAACCCAAAAACTGAAACCGGCCCAAACCAAATAGATTCAGTGAATAAAACAAAAATAACTACTCACCTTAATTAACAGCTCGACGAATTCTTCCTAGTTCGAATCGTCGCGCTCCAACGCTCTAGCCAACGAGCTTTTATCTCCGCCTCCATTTTTATTTTATTTTATTATCTAAGAACCCTATTCTCCAGAACAATATGAATATATATATCTGGGTTTGAAACCTAAGCCCAATACAGACTCGAGCCCAGAAACCAGGCCCACATATCCCAAATCCAATCCAGCGAATTTTATATAAATAATTAAATTAATTAATTAATAAATAATTACGTATTTTAAATACGGGCGTTACAAATTTCCTTGTTCGGATTGTAATTGCTTTGCCGCCGTCTGCCATTTTTTGAGATTGAAACTCTCGAGCTTTTAGTGACTGAATTTTAATAAGATTTATTGGGCTTGAACCCGCGACCCCGATGTAAACAAAGCCAAAATAACTAAACGGGAGTCGTTCCCATCAGTGTTCCGATTCAAAAATTAAATCGGAACGCACATCTTGACCGTTAGATCTTGTTCAAAATGATCTGAACCATCATTTGTGTGTTATTTTGTCTTGTAGTAGGAAAAAAAAACCCTAGCTTATTAGACAGATGCTCTGCCAAAATTGTTCTCCTGAAATTTAAAGTAATCGGTATTGAAAACTTTTATATATTGCCGATTGAGATGAAGTATATGAGTTGCTTTATACTGTCGATTTAGATTAGATATAAGGGTTGTTGTATACTACCAAATGAATATAATATATGGGTTGTTGTGTTTGAATCAAGAGTTTGGGTTGGTTAATTTCTTGGTTGTTGTTGTCGGGTGGAGGGTAAATGTTGGTGGTTGGTTTGGGTACGGTGGAAACTAGCTTTCGTAGTAGGGTAGTAATGGAGTCGAGATCGATTTTTGGGAAGTGAGGGGAGTCAAGTTTTGGTTATATCCAAATGTGTGGTTTTTGATAGGGAGTAAAACCGAACCATTTTTGTGGTTTTTAGTGATCATGTTGTCTCGGCGAGATCAGGAAAGGAAGATCTATTGGAGGAGATGACCGAGAGCATGATCTGGTGCTCTCGGCTTTGGTGAGTTAAGTTAGAAAGGGCTAAAGACTTTTGGGATTGGGCCTATTTTAAGTTAAAAGACTTTTGGGCTTAAATTTTGTTAAGTTAGCTTGGGCCGGGTTATAAAAACTTTTGGACTTAAGTCTTGTTTAGTGGATTAGATTTGTCAGATTTTAGTGGGCCGGTTCTATTATTAAGATTTGGATCTGTTGGTCTTTGAATGACTTGGCGTGCTTTAGATGTCTTAGCGCTGGTCTGATTTCAAGCTAAATTTTGATTTAGTTAGAGTTTGAACTAAATTTTTATAAAAGCATGAAAAAGTAAGATCTGGAAATCTTCTTTCTATTCCAATTGTCCTCATCGCATTCCAAGGCCCGTGAAATTAATTATTGTGTCTGGAAGTTTGACTGTCAGAAAACAGTGAGTCAGAAATCAGTTTCTGCGCACTATGTTCGAACCTAGTTTTTGTATATTTAGAATGAGATTGAGTATTTTTGTAAAACATAAGAAAGTAATTTCTGTGTGTTAGATTTTCAACACAAAAAACCTCAATTAATTTGGATACCTGTGGAAAGAGTTGTGCCATTCGGAAGATAGTCCGTCAGAAATCTAATTTGCTGAAATTAGGATTTTTACCGTTTTCAACCTAAGTTTTCTTCTAGATGGGCTGAGGTTGGGACTTCGAGTTCTACATGAAAAAGTATGTCCACATACCCTAGTTTCTAAATAATTAAGCTACATGTCATTTGGATGAATATATGAAAAACTATAGCATTGACAAGTTGGCTAGAAAACCTACCGTGTTATCCTTTATGTGCATGAACCTATTTTGGGAAATATGTCTAGTAATGAACTAAAAGTCTCTTAAACTCTTCTTGGATGTTTTATATAGTGTTTGTAGTCTACTTTTAGACTGTGGTTTTATTTGGAACTAACATGGTTCATAAGATTGTTTTTTTTAGAATAAACAGTAGAGAAATATATGATTGTGAGTTTTTGGATTTAAAGGTTCATAATGTATCTCTAGGTATGAAACTTTACGTATATAATTGTGGGAGTATTTGAAACTTATTGTATATGATTCTATATAATATAAATTGTTGTTTCCCTTAAAGGTACATACAAGGATGTTGATATTTATTGGTTAAGAGCTACGTAAGGCTTGATTCTAATCCTGTAGGATTGGATACATAGGCAGCCTTATGTACAGGTGCAGCCACTATATTATTATATATTATATATTAGTTTTTGTGATAACTATATGTATATAATGTTAGTATTTAATTGTGTACGTGATTATGACTGTTTGAATTGTATTTGATTGATGACCATTCGTGCTGCGTTCAATGATATTTAAATGCGTGATTGATTTGCATTGATGCGTGAAAATAACTTTATGCACGTGTAATCAATTGTTGTGCATGATTAATGCTAGTACAATGATAAGTGAGTTGAGAATAATATTTTCAACGAGTCGACCACACCTTTAGAACTTTCTATGCATCAGGATTTGGTAATGATATATTATGACTTGAGATGTCATGTGATAGGAAGGTATTCATTGAATGTGATATGAATGACCTGTTAGTGTTATGATGGGTATTCCTTGAATGTGGCAGGAATAACCCAAGGTATTCATTGAATGTGCCATGAATGACCTGTTAGTGTTATGATGGGTATTCTTTGAATGTGGTGGGAATGACCCAAGGTATTCATTGAATGTGCCATGAATGACCTGTTAGTATTATGATGGGTATTCCTTGAATGTGGCGGGAATGACCCAAGATATTCATTGAATGTGCCATGAATGACTTGTTAGTGTATGATGGGTATTCCTTAAATGTGGCGGGAATGACCCAAGGTATTCATTGAATATGCCATGAATGACCTGAGATATTGAATGCCCATAAGAAGCTGTGATTATGCGAATGAAAAGCCCAGAGATGGCTGTGACTCACAAGTTATGAGTTTGTAAGACGTAAATATGTTCCTGGAGGCGATATCCCTGCTTGGGACATATATCTTGTAGTGGTACTCGGTGTGAGAGAGGCACACGGGTATGTGTGATTTGGCAAATGTGTGAAGTGCAAATCGTGGAATATAGGAATTAAAGGTGAGGTTAGTAAATAAATGATTAATAAACCAGATACATTGTCGAATTGAATGAACTAAAAGTATGTGAATTTGTGTGATGTTATGGATGTGAAGTGTGAGTGTGAATAATATTAGTGAATGCTTGTGATCTTTTATGTGATTGCGAAATGACTATAACTTGATATGGTTATGCACGCAGAAACTTTATGACGTAATGATGTCATGTGAATGACTACCACGTACCCTTGATATAGGTATTATGATAAGTGGTATTCCCCGAATATGCAGGACGAACCAAGTTGTATCAATTAGACTTAAATGTCTTAAATGAGGTTTGATTATGAATGGAAATTTGACTGACTGAGATAAATCATTTTATTGTAATGTCTAACTCTGTTTTGCAGGAGGGTAGGATCTATTAATCTTTTATGCAGGGACATAAATATCCTACCTTAAGACGACGTGTTGGCTTAAAGGTAAGGTATATCAAACTCATATTTAATTAGGTTAGTATATGTGCATTTAATAGGTGGAATATAAGTGGTTTTTATGTTGTGAGTTATTTTGAAAAGTGAGAATGATGAGTACTTTTATATGAGATTCTTGGAATTGTATATTGGGGGTGAAATCTTACTTTGGAAGAAACTACATGCCGTTTTGAGAAAACGAAACTAACTTGTCTTCCAAGTTGAAATGATTGTAATAATATATTCCTTTATTTGAAATATTGAATATATTGCTTTTATATTTTTAGTCCTACTCATACCAGCAAATTCAATTTGCTAACCCATGTTTGCTTTGTTTTGCAACGTATGTGTGTTCTTGGAAAGTTGGAAACATAGATGGTGGAGTGCAGTGGATAAGGACTCATGATTTGGATTTGCTCTTGGAGTCTTTTGGTTTAAGTCTAGTTTTTCTGAAGTGTACGGTTTTGTTTTGAGACAGATGTAATAGAGTTGGTTAGTTTCTTTGTAGTTTAATAATGTGATTGAAGGATTGTTCCTTTTGGTTTTAAATTTAATCTCAGATTTTAATATCATGGTTGATAATATGTTATTAGGACTTCGTTTCATCCTGGGTTTTCAGATGATTGAATAGGGTGACGATTGAGATAATTATATTTTGGATAATTCCCTATTTTAAATTTTCTGGAAATTTGGGGTGTGATAACCGTCGTGAATGACTTCATAAATGACATGTTTGAGAGATTGGCTACAACAACGTCGATCCTTGCTCAATCAATTGGGAGGTCTACCATCACCGAGAAGGAGTTTTAGAATGTTGTTGGTCTTCGTCTTAGAGATAACTTAGCAAAGTTTGCCATCATTGAGGGGACAAAAGCTATTGCCAAATTCAAATAGCTCTTACAACCTAAACAAAACTAGTTAAGCTATTTTTGTAAAATTTATTTTGTTACAGTCAATAGGTAACTAAATTTGTGTAACCAGACTTGCTAGCCTAAGTTCAAGTAAAAAAAATATTAAAATTGTGTTAATGCAAATAAGAGAATAAGTTACCATCTGACTACCATAAGGGGTATGTGGTAGTAGTATTTACAACTACAAGCATATCTAAATGGAATAGGCGGCTATGCCAAGGTGTTTTGCAAATCGATTATTATGTGTTATACCCTGTATCTTTTTTACATTACGAAGGTAATATGAATTTGTTTTTTTTTTGTGTGTGTGTGTGTGTGTGTGTGTGTGTGTGTGTTTTTTTTTTTTTTTTTTAATTTAATTTAATTTTTATTGTGTGCCACAATTTTATTATTGTTATCATGATAGGAGTTTAATTGGAAGATCATTGGAAGTTTGAGAGAGAAAGGGACATTTGTCATTAGCCAAACTGACATGAACGTGGAAGAGAAATGCTAATTATGTTACATAAATTTCACTCGAATCTTCTATAAATCGAAAAGTCCAATATTCTCAAAATCGCTATTGAGCTTAAAATTTACAATTTTTTTTGTTGATATATTGTACCTCAACGTTCAGAACCAAACTTTAGTCATTAAGACAAGTCCAAATGATTGTAGAAAAATATTTGGGTAATTGCTTGAATCGGCCATGATGTGACATGCACAATAATATTTATCCTTTGGATTCTCTTAGCGATACGTACTAGCGATTAATGACCGTTGGATTTCAAACCGGCAAAAATGAAAACGGACTTTAGCTATTGTGGGAATCAGGAACCAGCAACTTATGGATCTACTATCAGCAATTTTTGGTTGTTTTTGTAATTCAAAGACGAGACAATATTTACCTCATTTTTTGTGCCAACCTCAAAAAGTTTTTACAAAGCTCCAAAGCTCCAAAGCTACACTTTTTTCTCTGGGTTCTTCTTTTTTGTTCCTGTACTCTGTCTTCTCCTTTTCAATTTTTCTAAGGATTTTGATGGATGAAAACAACTCAAACCTCGATAATGGTCAGTTTTGATGTTTGTTTAGATGTCTTTAGTGTTGGTTTATTTCTTTGTGGTTTTACGTAGAAGTGTGAGTGTTTTTTTATAAGGTTTTCATGGTTGTTTACCATAACTCAAACCTCGATAATGGTCAGTTTTGATGTTTGTTTAGATGTCTTTAGTGTTGGTTTGTTTCTACGTAGGTTTATGTTTTGGTTTGTTTCTTTGTGGTTTTATGTAGAAGTGTGAGTGTTTTTTTATAAGGTTTTCATGGTTGTTTACCATTTCCAAGTTGATTTTGTTGTCATAGTTATGGTATTTATACAATGCCATAAATGTAGAACAATAAATGAAATAACTTTATTGTCGTTTTATTAAAAACTCATACTTTTTATTATGCTAACTTTGTA
This sequence comes from Coptis chinensis, assembly GCF_015680905.1. Classification (NCBI taxonomy): domain Eukaryota; kingdom Viridiplantae; phylum Streptophyta; class Magnoliopsida; order Ranunculales; family Ranunculaceae; genus Coptis; species Coptis chinensis. The sequence continues at coordinate 74,694,988 of NC_141463.1, read as the reverse complement.
TTTTTGCAGGTTCATTCGATATGCTTATTTATTATGATGGCGAGATGAAATCTGACAAATATGGTGTGATGAAGTATCTAGGGGTTGAGATGAAATTGAGAGTGTTTGATGTGGATACTCCCTTTGAAGTATTCATGTGCCTTGTTAAAGCTGTGCCATCGCGCATGAGATTGGGTTTTTTTGTTAGGTATTTGATAAACAAGTCCCCTTGTAGAATCGATGAAGAAACCAACTACTTGAACATGATTAAGAAGTAGAAGAAGACTCCAATGAAAGCAGTGAAAGTTTGGGTTATCAATGAAGCAATCGTTATCACACCATGTAGTATGGGAGCAGGACAAGTTAGAAGATCAAGTCCTGGACAACCTACTGTGAAGAACAAAAAAGTTCGTACTAAGCTGTTTAAAGTAGATAGTGTTACTCCTAGAAAAGGTGGTGGACAACCTAGAGTGCAGAATAAACCGGTTGGTAGTGAGCTATTTAAACAAGAAATGGTTAGAAGTGCAAGTCCTGGATCGAGTTATGGAGTTCCTAGTATGGAGAAGAAACAAGTTTATAGTGAGCTATTTAAACCTTCTTTGCCAAAGAGTGCATGTCCTGGATCAAGTGGTGGAGAACATTGTATGAAGAAGAAACTCAATGAAGAAATTCCAATAACTGATTCTCCAAGAAAACAATCTTTTTTGAAAGAAAAAGTACTAGCTCGATAGAAATATTCTTTCAATCAATTTAAACTTGTAGACGAACCAATAGGTAAATCACTAATTTTATTTTAGTTATTCTTAATTCCAGTAAATGGTTTGGTTGCTGACGGTTATAAATGATGTGTTCCCCAGACAATCTGCTAGAACAACCTTCAATTGTGACTCGTCAATTGCAAGATGTGGTAAATAAAAACGTCGTTGAAAATGTCCCACACAGCTTAGAGACGTTCGAAAAGGTCATGACAGGTGAGGAATAGCTAATTTATAGTACACCTGTAAATATGTTAGTTACTGATATATCCTTGTTAAATTACTCACATTTAGTAACCGTTTTAGATTTGTTCCTAAAGGGAAGCTCAAGTGCAGTTGGTAGTTGCAAATCAAAAGACGGAAGGATACCTCCTGCAATTGTCATTGAAGGTGAGCAGTATAAACATTACAGGGGATAATTATAGTTTGAGTTGTTGATAGTCCGAGCACTAATAGTTGACCTATTGTAATGCAGAGGATGATCCCACTGGTGTTGAAGATGCTGATCAACCAGACTATGAAGAGTTTGATTCACAAAATCCATATGGAGATACAGCTGACATTCCTGAAGAATACATAATTGCCAGTCCTAGAAGTAATGAGGAGGTTGAATTTCAAAATGAAGATGAAGTTCAAACACTAAATGATTTAGTTGATACAGCTGACATTCCTCAAGAAAACATAATCGGCAATTCTCGAAGTAATGAGGAGGTTCTATTTCAAAATGAATATGAATATGAAGTTCAAATACTAAATGATTTAGTTGATACAGCTGACATTCCTCAAGAAAACATAATCGGCAGTTCTTGAAGTAATGAGGATGTTGAATTTTAAAATGAATATGAAGATGCTGTTGCGGGTAAAGTTGTGGTAGTAGAAGATGACGATGAAGATGATGATCAAGTTGAAGAATACGATCGTGATGATGGTGATATATGGTTGACTCCGAACCGAAGTCAAGAGTATTTGTGGGGGGACACACCTATGACAGTTGTGAATGATGGCGATGGGGAAGGTGAGATTGATTTCGAATTGGAGGGAATGGTTGATGCTAGGGTTTTTGGTGCTAAAGATCTGAATTCCAAATACCTACGTCAAGGATATGATCCTTTGTGTGGTTCTCATAGTCCAAAAACCCCTATGAACCAAAGTGAGGTTGTAAATCCTTGTAATGAGGGGTTGAAGTTTGTACCCCCTAAAGTAGGTCAGCACTACGCCACTCGAGATGATCTTGTGAAAGTCATGAAATCTTATGCAATTGCACACATGTTTGATTTACGTTATTGCAATACTACCTCCAAAAAGTTGGTAATGAAGTGTAAGGCAACTAACTGTCCATTTCATTTGTATGCAAAACCTACAACTGGGTTTAATATGTGGGTGGTTATAACTTTTAGAGATGCACACACTTGTGCACAAGATAAGGTTGTTTCAAAAAATTCACAAGCAGACGCAAAGTAGGTTTCAGAGATTGTTATGTCCAAGCTTAAGGACAATGAAGAATTGACTGCAAAGAACCTGTAGTTAGAGGTGAAACAGGCACAACTAACTGATGTGACATATAAAGTTGCGTGGAGGGCTAGAGAAATTGCGTTAGAAAAGGTCAAAGTACTATTGTAACTCTCACCAACTATGAGGCGAACTAGTAGCAATATGTAAAGTCTTAGTACAATTATTTTGTTAAAGTATACTATAAAGAACATCTATTTGTACACCAAATTATTCTTTAGAGCTGAGTATGCTATGAAGAACATTTATCATCTTTTCGATTAACTTGTATCTGTCATGGCGTTAGGAAAGCTAAATGACGTGTAACTATCAGCAACTAAATAAGTAACTGTTAGGCATATGTAATCTCAGCTGGTGTATTTTGTTTCGATGTAGATAAGGGGCATCTTCAGTCAATCATACTAGATGCTGCCAATTTATTTTAAAGCGAAGAAAATTGATCCAGATTGCCACACTGATATAATAACAACAAGCGAGCACAGGTTTGAGCGTTTGTTTGTGAGCTATGACGTAATTGTTCGTGCCTACAGAAGGTGCCTTCGTCCATTGATTATGATCGATGGAACTTTCACTATACCAAAACATGATATCTTTAACGGTTTCTGGCCGTTACTAAAAATATTTGTAACGGTTTTTATACGTAATTGTTTGGGCGTTATTAATGTGTTACTTTAATTAGTTGCATTTTTTAACCGTTACAAATTATTTATAGTAACGGTTATTTAGTGTAACTGAAATTAATTACTAACGGTTTTTCACTAGCACGTGTGTTACTTATTTCCAGAAATACTAATGGTTTCCTTTAGATTTTAATGGTTATAAAATGTAAGTTCCTTTAGCTATTAGTAACGGTTTGTATAAGTTGGTAACGTTTATTAAGCGTAGAATATGTGTTACTGATTGAAGCATTTACTAACGGTTTTTGCACCCATTGCTAACGCTTTACTTCTACGTAAGTGTTACTCAATGAAGAGATTAGTAACGGTTTCTTGCCATTACTAAACAATTTTGTATTTAAAAAAAATTATTTTCGCTCTTCCACCCATTTACCACATTTACCTCCATCATGCCTCCCTTTTATTTTTAATGAATTCCACAAAAGTTATCAATAAACATAAAACCTCACAAGTACATCTGATCAAATACTAATTTTTATTACTACAAATCACAACCAAAAAGTCAAACATAATGAATGAGTATGCGGATTTTGAAATTTACAACTTATCCGTATACTTATCCAAAAATTTATTGATTGACGACCTACCTTCCGTACTTCATTATGGTTAGTTAACAAAATCTCGTGACAGAATTTGCTGCAAAGAATGCCGATAACACCTAGTAACCACAATAACAATAAGGAATCAACTCCCAAGTACGGAAGACCAAAATGATAAGAGAATATAAGTTCGATCTAGATCATACATTCACACCAAAATGATATTATATTGATATCATATGCAAGAAAACACAAGTGCAAACTCACCTTTAACACACCCATGACATTAGCTAAGGAAGACTTCATCTCATTCATTTCCCCCTTCAACTCATGTGCAGTATGTGGAGATCTTTAAGTGCACAAGATACTTGGAAAAAAAAATAAGAAAGTAGTGAAGAAGAATTACTTAAAAGATGAATTTGACGACATTGAATTGTCGATGCTAGCAAGATAGTCCTGAGAAAAAAAATGCCATTAGTTTAGCAGACCAGCAACAATAAAACTTATGCCACTACTTCAATGAAAAGAAGATGCGTATAGGAATACTAGCCATGGCATTTTACTGATCCCAATTGTCATTAGTATGGTTGTCCACTTTAAATTCTATAAAGTCACCTATCATAAACACCGCATTTTTCATCCCAACTTAAGGTTTGTGCCCTCCACATCGAGCTATACCGTTCTACTGCCCTTACTGTCATAATAAAGTCACAATAAAGCACGAGGGTCCACCAAAAAATTGCATACTTTGAAGAGGTACCATCACAAAAGGTAATCATGTAATCAGGCACCTATAAGAATGACATCAAGTTAACTAAAAAAGAAACCAAAAAAATAGTTGAGACTTTGTGATCAATACTGGAGAACTTACCAATGGTTTTCTAGAAGACAAATAAACTCTAGGAATTGAATCATCAATTTCGACCTTATTATTGTGAACAATAACTCCAGCAAGATTATGAAAGTTTGCACCCTGAAAATGCCAAATTCTAAATGTCAAAAAACAAATCAACAATATATGTTATTGCCTACAGCAGTTTTTTTTTTTTTTTTTTTTTTTTTTTTTTTTTTTTTTTTTTTTTGCTATTTCTAAATGAAGAATAAGAACCTTTGATTTAGGAACAAGACAAACACGCTCATAGTCATCCTGGTTAAGCTTGAGTGGTCGGTGGTCATAAAGCATAGCATTTGATGATGATGACTCGAGCCCTAAGAACACTGCAATAACATTTAATGATGACTCATAAAACATAACATTTAATGAAAATAGGGTTTGAATATGCATTAAAAAAACAAAAACAGGATGCATGACCATTGAACATAGTAATTTAAGACATACATATTACTCGAAATTTCTGTGATTAAGCAAGACAAACTGGTTTAACAAACAGTTCAAAGCGCTTTTAGATTTCAAAGCTAAAACAACAATTTTTGAAAATAGGGACTCAATAGGCAAAAAAAAAATACTAAATCGGGATGAGTAACCACAAAACATAGTAATTATAGATAATACTGGATATTTTCACAATTAAGCAAGAAAAAATTGATTTAGTGAACACTGAACAGGACAGTTCCAAGGCATTTAAATTTCAGTGCCAAAATAGTGCGAGCCTCAGGTAAGCAATAAAAGCATAAACTCATATACAATTTTGTACAATAAAAATTTAATTCACAAAAAGTTTAAACTTTGAGACAGATGCACATAACCAAACACACTTTGGTCACAATGTCACTTGTTTGCTGATTATAAAAGAGAACTTCCGAGATGGTTGTAGAAAAAACCACAATATAAGTGTGTAACACACTTTGAATTACAATAATATCCCCACGGAGCTAAGTGGATAGCACGAGACAAAAAGCGAAAAGGTGTTGTGCCCATAAAAAACATCTTTTAGAGTGTATGGGTAACCATAAAAACAAGTTCATACACAAACACAAGGCCTGACTTTGTAACAAGTATTGAGAGTCACATCAATTCCAACAACAAAAAACCTCAGTCTAGATTACACAATTTATATTCAATTCGAGACTTAAAAAAGTAAAAAAATAAGTTAACACTTGACTAACAATAAGAACAACAAGCTAGCAATTTAAGTAAAAAGGTAAAACATAGTCACCATTTAAGAAAAGGTAAATCTAATGTATTTTTGGTGTATTACGTTTGAGCAAAGAACTTCAGTAAGGCATTTCATCTCGACTTTCAACATTTGTTATTTAGACAAAATTGTAAATGCATGTCACTTTATACTTGTTTTTGCCAATTTAATCGTTAAAAGAGCACATAAAAGAGATACATACCGGTGGAAGATCCGATATTGCATCACCAAGAAGAAGTGCCTTTTTCAAATCCATTGGAGTGTTCTCCTCGTAAGCAACAATGTTACGCTATTTTCAAACATTAAATAACTACATTTTGAATCACTTTACATATGAAACTGACACATTAATTCAATAGAACCATACCTCAAATTGCTTAGGAAATAAACCTCTAACCACTACATCATGTGTAGGAAGAGGAAATTGAGGTAATTTTTGCAAAAGAAAAACAACAATGGCTTAAATTTTATCTTATTCAACCAGGGGAAAAGTGAAAATGAACGCTTTAAATAACAAGTAAAGACAATCATTAATACAAACAATCCACCTCCGAGCCCCATAGAAAAGCCCGCCACAAAACCGAAGGCAGCCCATATGTTCCCTCTTTGTCATCATTCCCATCCTTGCTTGGTAGTCCATAGAAACAATTCTGCCCATAGCATACCGTCCGAGAAACCCATCAGAAAATTTGAAAATGTCAACAACGTTTTCCATCAGGATTGTTACACCTTTTGTGCACTATGGGAGGAGACCAACTTGATGATACTCACATGAAGCCTTTATTGCGTGCTCCATTTCATTACTTTGTGCCAAGCTAAACATTTATGATCTCTATGCTCCAGCTTGAGGGGAGTACCGAATATTTTATGAAGTTTATATTATAAAAAATCTTGTTATGTTCTCATTAATATTGGAGTGATAGAAGGCCATATCCTCCCTTTTCTCTCCAAAGTTTGTCTTCATTAACATTAACAATAATATAATTTAAAATTTTTGAGTTTGATGAAACGGAATAAATTGCTTCCTTTAGCCAGCCCCAAATAGTTAGGATAAGTAAGTTGATTCTTGTTCTTGTGAGGCAGTGCGCATAACTATTTGTCACTTCTTTCAATAAGTTTGCTATTTATCTATGGGTATATATCTATATATAAGAGGAAATATAAAAGGTAATTAAAAAGAAAAAGAAAAGGTAAACATACTTGCGGGCAAGAATCAATCATGGACACCCCAATGTATGGAATGTGGACTGAAATCCTCTCAGAGAATTCAACAAATATCTCATCTTCAACAAATATCTCCTCTTTTTGGTCAAATTTCTTTTTTTCTTTGATGCCAGAGATACTAGAGTCTTTCATATCATCGGGTAGATAACTTGAATCCAGAAGACTAAGCAGCTATAACATAGAAGGAACGTTGCTTTCTGTTACCGATCAAACACCAATATTATTCACTTAATCAAACCATGAGAAACACACCTTGACAGCTCCATCAGCATGGATAGAGAGAAACAATTGTCTTCCAAATTTCTGAAAAAAGACATAATGATAAATGGAAGTGACAGGAAAAAGAAAAATAACTCTTTATAAACTTCTACAGTAAAGATAGAAACATATGAAATCCTCTTGGTGCTTTTGTAGAACGAAGCTACATTATCAAAAGGAAAGATATATAAGTTGTTTGTCTTTCATCTAATAGTATTTGTTGTTCATTAATACATAGATAACACAAACAGTATATTGACAGTCCGTGTTATGAAAGTGGATTATGTTTACAATCAGGCACGGAATATAGCAACAAAATCAAGTAATGTTAACGCAATCTATATACTAGTGAAACAAGAAGAGTGTAAGTGACAACCGTCTTAACTAAGCTAGGCACAGGCAGCTTTTACATTATTTGACAGGCTGCAAAAACACCAACAAGAGACTTTCCTCCTCCACAAGGTAGTCCAATAAATCCAAATCTTGCCCTGCCTGCAAAATGCAAAATAATGATCGGCCTATAAATCATAACCAACTTCTAACATAATGCCAACCTAAACAAAACCTTCTATTTGAAAAATGATTCACCTCAAAGTATCTCATTACTAAAACTAAAGCAAAAACAAGATGAACAGGAAAAATAGATAACCTAAAAGTCACACAACTTTAGAAAGAAAGCGCCAAATATTTTACACAAGCTATTTTCCTAGTACATTACAAGAAAAACTAAACTAAGTTACAACATGTTAAGCAAAGACTAGTACACACCTTTAGTTCGAGAATCCCAACGTTCAATGGAAAAACAGTCCAAGGCTCCACCATCCTCCCTCCTCCTTTATCCTGGCTTGGGACCGGCAATGCAAACCAATTATATTAATTTGCACAGGTGGAGTTAAAAATGGGTTAGGACTTTCTTCAACTTGCTAAGCAAACAAGCATACATACACTGCAATCAAATTTAATAAATAGATATAGTACGAACATATTAAAGTTAATACTCATCCATACCAAAAAAAGACCATAAGTTTGTCAAGTCACTATGACATCCATATTAAACAAAAAACAAACGGCATTCAAAATATAAAGAAACCAAACCATACTGAAAAATCCCAAATTCAGAAAGTTTGCATATCCCAGACAACTTATTAAGAAAACTACATCCTTGACTCGAGCCAAATTAAAGGACCTCCTGCACTAAAGCTATCCAAAAATCTAACTCCATCTTGGGGCCCATCGTAAACAAGAGCATCACCAACCAAGACTTCCTCTATGTAGACCTTTTTCCCACCTGCGAGAACTTTTCTACCATTGCAATCTCCAGCTGTCTCTACCATGACATACCCCTTAGCAACCACTACACCATCCCTACCTAATAAGGATACATTTGGTGAAGAACCAAGTGTCCCAGAAGGAGGATTCAAATTTGCAAACATATTCATCAAGTTTTGTTGAGTCGAGTGACGAAGCAAAACTAGAACCGACTTCAGTTTCTGGAGTTATTAGGCCGCACGGTTGTTGAGTAGTTGATGTTCCATTGTTTTTAACAGCCTTAAGTACATCCTGACACAATTTATAGTAACAATTGGTTATACATCCTGACACAAGTGCAAACTGCAAACTCACCTTTAACACGCCCATGACATTAGATAGGGAAGACTTCATCTCATTCATTTCCCCCTTCAACTCAGAATTGGATGAAGAGCTTGTTTGCTACAATAATGCCTTGGCAATACATGTACGTTGCAATTGCTTCTTAGACTTGTTGGAGCTGATTCCACGAGTTCTACTCCCTTTGTCAGGCCCAAAGACTTCAAAGAACTCATCATTATCGAAGTCTACTTCCATTACACTGCCCTCACCACCCGCGCTTGCTTCTTTTCTTCTTTTATTAGAAACCTCCACTTGTTCCTATATGAGTAATACATGCCTAAATTATGAGAATGGTATGCAAGTATGCAACATAGTCTATATACAATACCAACACACAGGTAAGTTCAAGCTTCAATGTTATTAGATCATAGTCTAAGCGCTTGCTAATATAGTTCCATCACGACGCTCATGTCCTTTTTTCCAACTATCTACTCGTCCATGTTTTCTTCTAGGATCTCCTTTATCATACAAAAAAAAAAAAAATCCTTACTAGTTGTTAGCATAAGGTGATAAGAAAACGTTAGTGCAAGAATAGACACCTACCATTTTATCCAGTTTATGGGCATATGTGTCCCGCCTATTAGTATGTCGATATATGTTCTTTTTGGCATTCTCAGCATTCTTTGCGTTTCTAGCTCTCACTTCATCGATACTCTCATTTCTGACAAATGCAGCACAATGATTTGGATCCTTGCCATCTGGGCATGCTGCAATAGCTTCTTCCACGCTCCTGCACTTACGCAAAATCTCTTTCCGAAAGGCATACTTTGCTAATCTGAACTTTTGGGGAGAGTCATTTTCAACTTCTCGACGTGCTGTTGCTTGGGGAACATTAGGCTCAAATTCTTCCTACATGAACAAAGTAATGTTTGTTCATTTCATATTAAGTAAATTTCCACACATAGGGCTGGACAACATGTAGATATAGGGTTGGAAAAACATACTAATTATCAAGAATAATGGATGCTATTATTGAAATTAAAGTACATGTAAACCATACCATTAATTTGTTCCAGACATTATCCTTGAAGCTTCCATCTATTTTCCTCAAATCTTTGTAATGAATTGGAATACGAGCTCGAACATAAACACCAACCTGGGTATTCCATTTGGCATGGTTAGGAACCACAGCGATGTCATCCCCATTGAACTCTATAGGTAACTTGGTAATCGTTGGTGAGGCTTCCGAAGGCTGAGATGTATGTGAGTCGGAAGTTGAATTATAAGATGGAAGTGGGACTAAACTCGAAGGCTGGGAAGCAGTATGTTGTGATTGACCTGATGACATTATTAAATAGCCTAATATGACAAAAATATTGTTAGAATAGAGAGGTAAAATTAGGATACCACAAAAAAATGACAAAGTTCAAAAGTATAAATTTATAAAGGCCACTCTTGAAAAAAAAAAAACATAACTCTCATCTAATTGCACAAACAAACTTCAAAATAGAAAAAAGTAGAAAATGAGAAGTTCGCATGCAACTAAGAATATTAAAAATATGATAATGCAACTATTACAATAAGGTTAGACTTTGCATCAAAGGCTGCAAATTAGGTTGGTCCTCAAGAATAGATTGGAAGTCGGTTGGTGCATTTAGTTCATCAACTCGACTTGTCAATCGCCTAGGTGAATTTATGACTATCCACCAATTAGAATTTCTCAAATCCTTTGAGTAAAATACTTAACTAACCTCGGAAGCAAGAATCGCCGGCTCATCAATATACTGATCAACACTCTTTAGCCTATTGAGATTAACCATCACCAAATTAGAATCTGGACAAAGTTTACAACCATTGGTCTTGTCCTCCACCTTCACCCAATTGCAGTAAAAGACAACATGCTGGAAGGTCGTATAGTCCAGCTCTATTATCTGTTCGATAACCCCATACCACTTAGTCGATGCATCAATGGGATTTTTGTCCTTCCTACTTGACGTAAATGTAGTGATTGCATTCATGCAAACACCACTGTCTTGTGTGGCAACTGTTTCATCATGCGACCTAGTAGAGAACACAAAACCATTAACACGATACTTTTTATACGTTTTAGCTTTGAACAATGGTCCTTGGACAAATCTCCATAAGTCACAATTTGTGTCTTTTTCAGCCAACAACTGTGAAGTGAAAAAAAAATGACAATTAGAAAGTTAAAAGTACGAATTGTAATATCCTAGTAAACTAAATACATTAATATAAGAAAACAATACCTTGTCATATAACCACACAATGAACTCGGTCTGTATCCCTGTCTTTGCTATCCCTTTTCTTCTACCACGTGCACTTGCTTGTAAGGCATGATACTCACTGCAATTTGTTTATGCAGTTTGACATGACTATTTATTAAAACTTTCTAGACTAGTAATTTCAAGTCAAATGTGTCAAAAAAGAAATCAAACCTATAATGTTCATCAAGCTTTTCAACGTCTAGTCGAAAAAGAACCCATCTACGGATTTGTATCCATTGTTCCTTGCCTAGGGTCACAGTTTTACCTTCAAGTATAGGCCCCTCATCATAATACTCTCCATCTTCATCTAGAAACACCTCACGAGTAGCTTTGTGATTTCCATCCCATGAATTTGGTATGTACTCCATATCATACCTAACAGATTTAGAAACAATATAGGACTCCGCAATGGAGCCTTCAACATAGCGTTTATTGCTCGGAATATTTTTACACTCCTTCATTGCCCTATTAAAATAAACAAATCCAAAATTATACTTTTGTAGTTTCGATGATAATTGTCGTTAAATATGAAATAAAGGTAAAATTGTACATACCGTTCAAATGGAAACATCCACCTAGGATACACGGGTCCACAAATCAGCTCTTCATTAACCAAATGCACCATGTATTTGGAAAATACATGGTGCATTTGGCAACTTGGATGCTGATATAAAAAAGTGGTTGGAAAATACTTTTCCAGCACACACAATCTGCTACCATGTATTTGGCAACTTGGATTTCCTTTCGGATTAAGACTTTCGAACATAGGAGATTAAAGAATAAGCTAATCTGGTGAATAGCTTTATGCAAATCGCGGTGTTTTGGAAAAGCATGTTGAAGAAAAATTGGAAGCAAGTAACACATAATCACGTGATAGTCGTGTGATTTCATTGTAAGCAAACCAGGAGGACTCAAAGTGACAACATTTTTTAAATTTGACGAAAAACCTGAAGGAAGCTTCAAGTTCTTCAAAATTGTGCAAAACTCAATTTTCTCATCTTTATTCAAGACAAATGGGGCCTTTGGTTTAACAGATCTCCCTGTGATTGGGTCTGTTTGCATCCACTGACCACTATGAATCCCCATTTTCTTCAAATCATCTTGCGCATGTACTGTATCCTTTGTTTTCTCTTTCTTGTCAAGAATTGCATTTATTATGTGTTCTGCCACATTCTTCTCATCGTGCATCACATCAATAACATGTCAAATCTTATGCTTTGGCTAATATTCCAATTCAAAGAGAATAGACCTCTTATACCATGCTTCAGTAACTTCATAATCTTTATCATCTCTAATAGCAACCACATTTACATCATTTACACTCCGTTTGACACCTTTTAATACTTTACCAGGTACATAATGGACACGACTTAGCATTTTCTCAATTACTTCTCCCTTTAACTTTGGTGGAGGGGGGTTAACTCTTTTGTCTTAAGTCCTAAGTGCTTGCCCTACCTAAATGGGTGATCAGATTTAATAAACATCTGGTAATTTGTATAAACGATCTTCTTTGCATTCCCAAGATGCATAGACGGAGTTTCATCTCCACAAATAGGACAAGCTTTGTAACCATGTGTTACATAGCCTGATAAGTTACCATACACAGGTAAATCATGAATCCCCCACATCAACATAGCCATCAAAGTAAAGTGCTCTTTTTTGTACATGTCATAAGCTGCCACCCCTTCTTTCCATAACTGTTGTAACTCATCAACTAGTGGTTGAAGAAATACATCAATGTTTTCACTCGGTGCCTTTGGCCCTGGTATTAATAACGACATCATATGGAACTCAAATTTCATGCACAAAGACGGAGGGAGATTATAAGGAACTATGTAAATAGGCCAACAACTGCAGTTGCAATCTCAAGCCAAACATTACGCCCTTCCTTAGCAAAGTCTGGCCAGTCATCTTTACATGTCTTCCACTGAAGTGAATCGATTGGGTGTCGCATATAATTCCAAAAAGGTGTCGCTCTATCATGCCATGTCATTTCACGCACTATCCATGGTATTGTGTATAACCTCTTGAGTCTTGGAATCAAAGGAAAATGTCTTAATACTTTTCTCGCCTCTTTTGTTTCTTTCTTCCCCGTTTTCCCCTCCTTCACTTTGTATCTCGGTGTTTCACATTGAGGACATGCCGTTAAGTCAGCTTCGGTCTTCCAATATAACATACAGTTGTTTTTGCATGCATCTATACACTTGGCTTTAATTTCATTCCCAAATCTTTTAACATTGCCTTCATTACAGGATACTTTAAAGGCAACGTGTTTTCTTTCCGGCAACCATTTTCTTAACATGAACAAGAGCGCGGTCACACTGTTTCCTAACCAATTATATTGCTTCTTCAAGTTTTGTAGGTCCACCACTGCAGAGAGAGTTGTTATAGGAGCCTCGCATGAAGGGTATAATTTTTCTTCCGCTTTTTGTTTATATTCATTATACCTCTTACCCAAATCTGGTTCAAGAACATATGGTGGTTCCAAATCTCCACCCTCAGTTTCATCGCCTCCATTCAAATCACCTGCTAGCCCTTCATGTATGCCATAAGCAATGTCAACAAGATTCCCCATTCCGAGTCCTTCAGCCTCATCGTTTTCTTCTACATCTCGGTCTACCATTCGATCCTTATATGGGTTCTCACCATGTAAAACCCATACATGGTATGTTGATTCTATACCATGCAAAATCAAATGTTTTCTCACTATATCAAACGGATACCTTTTCCTATTTCGGCACTTATTACAAGGGCAAGGACACGTGGTCGATGTAGGGTCATTGTCACTAGCAAATTGAATAAAATCCGACACCCCTTGCTTGTATACAATCCAAAATCTGTCAATTTCATTCATCCAATCTTTGGAATTGGTTGAGACATACTGCAAAATAACTCCTTACACTACACCGTTTAGAATAAAATAAAATCTAAGCAAAATAGTTTAGAGGCAAAAGGATGGAAGTGACTTTGAGCTTGCAATATGACATATACAGACACAACTATTTACTAAACTTCATTATACCAAATCAGGGAGTTCCTTCAATATGCAAGTCTAGTATAGGTATTAGCAGAGTACCATTTTTTTTTCCGGTAGAATTATTGACAAAGTATCAAATCACTAAGGTAAGTATACTCAATATTTCAATCCAGTCACCATAACAAATTTGACAAGAAGGAAACACTAAAGAAAAATACAAACACTCGAGTTCACTCATGACAATGACAACAAGATATTTGTCCAAATAATGACATGTAAGAAAAGATCTATCAAAGTCAGTTTTAACACCATCGATTATATAAGTTTACTTACCATAATAATTTTACTTGGAAAAAAACCATAGAGATAAAACAACGATAATAACATGTAAACAGATAATAACCACAAAGATGCATTTCCACAAACAATCCAGAGACTCAAAAGAAGAGTTCAAACTGTATAGTATTCATATATTGAATAGTACTAATAGAGCATACCAATTACATGCCTGATTAAACCAACAAACTGAAATAGAGAACTAACAACTCCCAAAAACAATTATTTTTTATGCATGATTGTTATGTAATTTGCTTTTTTCTTGGTTACAAAATTATTTGCGTGAGTTTCTAATGGACTTTGAATTTTATATTGTATATTTCCAATCATTTTTGGATGTGTTTTAAAGGGTTGCATTTTGTGGCAAGTATGATGTGGTCTTTGGGCTCATGGCATGTTAGGGATTTCTTACGTTTTAATGTGATAGTTCTGTTTTTTTTATAAGTAAACAAGTTTGAACAATCTTGTACATTTAAAATAGATAAGTGTCCTTTTCATTGCACATCATGATATGGTTCCAATTTCGAAATAGAGATCAACATTCATTTGTATAATTGTATCTAATCATGCTTTCATATATAAAACACATGGAATAACTTAGTATTTTCAGCTTCATAAAATCTATCACATTATTGTTAATTTGTTTAGTTTTCATTTTTTTTGAGTGTTTTTTTCTAGGAAATGTGAGGACGGAGATATATCAATTTTGGTTGAATTTAATTATATATATTTTTTTCGATGCAATACTACTTAGATTATATAAAAACACCTAAAGGTGAAATGGAACACAAAGAACGTCAACCATACACTTCGGAAGATCAGAACTTCCCAATTGATGGTTTGCCCATTTAGCTAGTAAGTCTGCATCCCCATTTGAACTCCTACTAATCCAATTAAAATTACATGATCTAAATCCCAAGACAATAGAGTTTATAGAGGTCTTCAACATTTCCAAGGACCAAGGACAGTCTAATCCTTAGAGCACCTTCATCACCTCCATGTTGTCCCCCTCCAACATATACTAGTTATAGCTAAATTGCTTTGCCAACAGAGCTGCCACTTCAGCTGCACCCATTTATGCTTCCCCGACCTCCTGATCCCTGAATCTCCTAATTGCTGCTCCAACTATTTTCCCTTCACTATTCCAACTATTTGCCCTGAATTTATATTTGATTTCAACCATCTTGATTAATTTTTTCCATTTTCAATTTTTACAGGATGAAATTTGTCTAATAATCAAAGGTTCTAACCACCAACAACTGTATATATGGGAATGTAATTGGAATATCGGATCTATGGGATCAGCCGTTAGTAAAGTTGCAAATGGCATTGGAAGTTTACTTGGAAATGCTTTCACAGCTCCAATCAAAACAATATTTGGTGGTTCCTGCGAAGAAGAATTGACCCCTTTAATATTTATTTAACAATAGGCATAAGCCTTACAATCATCCCTTTTGCAAAGAAAAACAATCAGACTAAAAGATAGTAGTTTCGCTCAAAGAGCACGCACAAATGAAAATAAAAAATCGTACCTTTTGTCCAGCAACTTAAATCGAACTTGGACTGAAACAAACCGAGCAAATACCTCACTGAAGAATTAAACCAATTGAAGAGAGAGAGAGAGAGAGAGAGAGAGAGAGAGAGAGAGAGAGAGAGAGAGAGAGAGAGAGAGAGAGAGAGAGAGAGAGGTTAATTAATCCAACTGAAAAATTACCAAACCCTATGTAATTGAAAGGAAGAGGAAGGGGAAGGCATACTTACAAGGTGGCAGCAGCAAACAACTTAAGAACAAAACATATTTGAGAGAGATTGAAAGAAATTTGAGAGATTTAAAGATAGTTTGTTTCCTTAGTTAAAGAGTTGTGATACGTGAAACTTAAAGAGAGCGTAAGTTTTTAGCAGTTTCCCTCTATTTCCCAAATTTCTAATTTTTTTGTGTGTTTTTTTTAATGTTCACGATTTGCCAGTGCATAAGTTTCGTAAGAAAATTAAAACAAAATGTTAGAAATTAATTCAATTTTAATGGAAAATCATTGTAACAGTTTTTCATAATTGCTCACGGTATTAAAGTGAGAGGAACTCTCTTACGCTTAAAAAATGTTACTAATGAAAAAAGTGAACGTTACTAATATCTTGTTTTAGTGTAGTGTTTCATGAAGGGTAGATACAAGTCTGTCATCCTAACTGCTCTTTCTGTTGATGGAGATAGTCATTGCTTTCCAATTGCAATTGGTGGTCCCAAAAGAGAACAATGAACATTGGGATTGGTTTCTTCAGAAACTCAGGGATGTTGTAGTTGGTATTATAGATAAGTTTGTTCTATTATTAGATAGACATACAAGCATTCTCCAGGCTGTGCCAAAAGTCCTTCCAAATGCGTACCATTGCTTTTGTGCACAACATATCTCTAACAATGTCAGCAAAGAAGACACCAAAGGGAGAGTTAAGGCCGCAGTAGAAACTTATGATAAAGCTGACTTTGTGATAATCATGTGACGTATTTGGTGTAGTGATAGTAAAGGTTACGCAAAAATAATAAAGATTCCTAAGGAACAGTGGTCATTTGCCTATATATGCTAAAATGAGAAGGTATGGAATTTGTTATACAAATCATATCGAGAGTTAGAATAAGATGATTATGCTTGGCGAGCTATGCCAATTATATCTCTGCTAAATGGTAGTCGAATGAACATTATGAGGCACTTTTATGACTATTGGGTCATGGCTTCGAAGTTGAAGACAAAGCTGACAAAATTAGCTGAAGATGTAATCATTTCCTCTCGTTATGTTAGTCGGCCGTTCACTACAATAAAGGCTAGTAAGTACGTATACTCGGTTGCCAACATAGGGTGCACGGATATAGTTGACCTACTAAATAAATGTTGAACATTTGGTTTTTTTCAACAAGTTGGTATTCCTTGCAGCCATGCAATGAAGGCCATTGATGGTGGTCGATTCTGTGTATATGACTTCTGCCTGCCGTGCTACTCAAAGAAAACGATGATGGATACCTATCAAGAGAATTGGACACCGTTGAAGGGCAAATAACAGTGGCATTGGGGAAGTTACAACATCATGGTTCGTCTTCCCACAGATGAGGTAATGCCTAGAAGGTCCCAAAAGAAGAGGAAATGTTCTAAAGGGGAGGGTGTGCCAGTGCAAAGGAGAAGGTGCAGCTGTTGTGGTGCCCTTGGACACAACAAAGCAACCTGCCCTAATGCGACAGATGCTGCTGCTTGGATTGACTTTTCAGCTAGGGGTTCGGCTGATTTTACCAACAAAGACTTCAATTGAGTCAACAATCAGCGATATATAGAATTACTGTCAGCAACTACGCTTGTAATGTTATTTGTATTTTCATTGGCCTTTCAATGACTATGTAAGTTATTTGGGAATCAATGTAATGGTATTTTGTTGTTTTCAATGACTATGTAAGTTGGGAATCAATGTAATGATATTTTGTTGTTTTCAATGACTATGTAAGTTGGGAATCAATGTAATGGTATTTTGTTATTTTCAATGACTATGTAAGTTGGGAATCAATGTAATGGTATTGGCCTTTCAATGACTATGTAAGTTATTTTGTTGTAAAATTAACGCCACAATTGAAGCACTTAGGATTGTAACTTGAAAATGAAAGACGTTATCTAAATAAACCATTGACATCAAAATATTATGTTTATCAAAATGAAACACTGCAAAATGAGACACATAAGTTCCAAAATAATAACAAACATCTGAAAATGAGACAATATTTCTATATCCCCTATTTCTTGTCTTCAGTTATGTTCTCCTGGCGGGTCACAGACCCATCTTCACCATTCTTATCTTTGTTGTTTTTTGCATCCTTAAGCTATACCTGACTTCCAACTACATCATCATGGCTCTCTTCATTATGGTCAATGGAGATTTGGTTCTCAGTATCAGCTTCAGCATCCTCGTTCACTTGGTCAGCATCCTCGTTCACTTGATCACTTCTAGCTGCATTTGCTTGACTCTGTTGGCATTGGTCAATCTCCACGTGGTTCTCAGTAGCAGGTTCAACATCCTTGTTCACTTGGTTCTCAGTAGCAGCTTCAGCATCCTTGTTCACTTGGTTACTTCCATCTTTAACATCCTTGTTCACTTGACTCTGTTGGCATTGGTCAATATCCACTTGGTTTTGAGTAGCTGCTTCAGCATCATATCCTTGGGCTTTTTGTCAATTCCAGATGAATCTGCTTCACTCTGTACCTCTATGCCAATGTCAACTTGCTTTAGTGCCTCTTTCTCAGTAGCTGCTACTTCAATTGCTTTTGTCAACTTGGTTCCTCTGCTTGCGGACTTCCTTCTGTCAACCTATCTTCAAATTCTTTTATCTTCTTAGCCACTTCATCTGGATTTAATCCACACGATATAACATCCATTCCAATCCTCATCCGCATTCTAAATGGTTGCATGTCAATATGGTTTACCCTCTCAGGAACACCTCTAAGAAGACTATCAATAAAGCAGGCAAGACAATATAACCTACAACTATTGGAATATGGTTGTTGTGTGACACTAACAAATTCACAAGCCCATGATGTGTTCAAATCAACAGTGGAGCTTAGATCAACACACCTGAACACATAAGGAATCATTCTCTCCAAAGCTAGTTGTTCATTAGAAATTTGGTTTCCACCAAGAGAATCATAGGTGCACACTTTCATCTCTTTAAAGTTAAAGACATCAACAATCAAGTGACTACCATGAACTTGAAGAGGTACAATTACTCCTTTACCCTGTACTGGGTGTAGTTAATTTCTAATCCTTCCTTCAAAAGGGTCCAAATACTCTTTAACAATTTCATCTGTATGGTACAAACCATTAGCCACTCTCTCCTCTGGACTTGCAGCTCGAAAACTTGGGTCTTGTAGCTTTTTCTTGAATATCCCATACTCTCTTATGATGAATTTCTACATCCACAAAGTGATGATGAAGCTTATCAAACTTAAGGTAGAATAGTGAGTAAGATTCAATATAAACTTAATATTAAAATATATAGAACTCACAACAAAGTAAATATCCTCCACAATAGTATACACTTCCATCTTCTGGAATGGCATGTTCCTTACAGTGCTGCTTATACCACCTTATCAATAACTTGACATATAAGCTGAGAACCTAGAAAAGAATCATATAGTAATTAGTAACAATTAACTTTCTGTAGTAGTTTACTTTGCACATTAATACCAAGTTGCTGATAGTTGTAGAGCAAATTACTAATGATAGATTCATTACCTTACCATCCACCCACTGTCTTCCATATAACGAATGAAAATTATGCACTAAAATAACTTGATCGTACCTAAAAACTCTCATATATGGAGAGCTCTATTGATCCATCTTCCTACTGAACTTTTTCCAGTAATAATTGACAACATTTACCTCACCTGTGGTAGTTGTTTTCTTGTAAAAGGTTGGTGACAGAGCAACCTTGATTAATAAGTCACATTTCTTTCCCAGTTTTTTTCCCCTCCTCCTTCTTCTACGGCCACTCTCTTCAGTTTTCTTATCCATTTCCATCTCCATTTGAGTGTGAATGAGTACCACATCAGGTTCCTCCAAATCAACAGCATCATGCTGACCCACAGTGTTCTGATCATCATCTATAGATGCCACAACATGTTTAGTGCTTGCTCCTTCTGATGGTGATAGGGCTGGCAATTCGGTTATGTCAGGGAGCTCTGCACTTCCAGCCAATAGTGAAGCAAAACTGATTTTTTCCATTTCTCTATTTAGAACTGCTTCCCTATCAAGATCACCAGGAGGAAGCACTAAAGCATAAGCCAAAGGAGAGTAAAAGGGAACATGGTCAAGCACTTAGTCACCAGAACGTAGAGCGGAAGCGGGCGCGTCAAAGCGCATGACTTGAGAAGCTTCACTATCTAGAGCGTGGTGGGAGCACTCATGTTACGTAATAAATTATATAATATTTGTGTATTACTAAATATTAATATACTTTAAAATAGTTGATTAATAATTGATTTTATGAATTAAATTTGTTAAATATGCTTTTTACCCATGAAAATTATGTGTTTTATAAAATAAATAAATAAATAACATTAATAAACAAAATTAGTGTCAAGTCATTTCAATCTTTCATGATAAAGTGAAATAATATGAGTAATAATATTAGCTTAAAGTGGTATTGAGTATCTAATACATAATTATTGGTATTGTTTTGTTTAAAAAAGTTCTTTATCTTAAGTAAGTAAAAATAAATACTAACATACTAACATATAATAAAACACAAAAAACTTGTTAATTATTACATAGTTAGCACTTTATCACATTAATTGGGCACAGAAACCAACAAGTCAACAAGAGAACAAAGATAATACTACTACTCATCATTCTTTTACCATTTTTTTATTATTTATTCAACTTCACTCTCTTCTCTACTTTCTCTCTTCTTCACCAAAAACCAGTAGCAGGAGCCATAACCATATCATTTGTAAACCTTAAACACAAACGTCCCTCACAATTTTTTTTATCTCCTAGTATTACTTTTTTTGGGTTGAAATTTATTGCAGATAGACCAAAAAACAAATCCTAAAGCAGTCATTAACTTTTTTCTTTGGGGGAAAGAGACGCTCTTTGTCAAGATTTTGGAAAGCGCGATTTGGAATTTTGAGAGCAGCGATTTCAGAATTCTGAGAGAGCGGTTTTATAGCGATTTGACTATTAAACCGTGAGAGCGAGGTTTGAGACCGGGAATGGTGGGCACTTCGCACGGTTTGTGTGACTAAGGTCAAGCATTACAGATTTAGCATAAGGTACTATAGCAGTCTTACCCCAACCAGGTCCTCTTCCAGCTCTACACTATGTTCTTGGTATGTCCCCTTTGGTATGGCCTCACTAATCTCTTGCAAAACACTTACAACAACTGACTCCGAATCATTTTGCCTTATTTGTTATTGTTCAACATCTTTATGTTCATCTGACTCAGCCTGGATCAACTTTCTTATCTGTTAGGGTGTATCTGCTTCCTTAAGCTTCATCTCCCGTTCCCTTGTTCTCTCACTGATTTGATTTTTTTCTTCAAGTTTTGCCTCTCACTAGCCTTTATAGCCTCAACTTTGCTTGCCCTTGATGGCTGAACTTGGGTACCACAAACTTTGACCACTTTCATTTTCTTTATTTCATACTGAGTAGGTATTAAAGTATCTCCTAGAACTTTAAGCCTTTGATCCTTGTCCAATGCTTATTTTTTTGATATGAGGTATTAGAAGAAACCTCAAAGGTAACTTTCTTAGAAGCAGATGAACTCCCTTTCTTAGGTTCTGAGTGAACCTTCTTCTGGGAAGACCTTATTGGTATTTTCAGTATAGCATCAACACCTACATTGCTTGGCTTCTTTGGGCTTCTAGTTCTAGCTTCTTTCATAACCTCAACCTCTAAACTTCTACTCTTTGTTCTATTCCTTGTTCTACCCCTTATTCTAGGCCCCTCTTTCACAACCTCAACCTATGAACTTTCCATACCACCTTTCAACCCACCATGAACAATCTCTTGAATTATTGTTTCTATGTCAGTCCTTATTTCACTCTAGAGTATATCCACAACATTCCTAACCTCCTTAGTAAGTTGTTTTAGATTAATCAGAGTACATAACAAAGATTATAATTAAAATCCCACTTCACTATTTGTAAACCACAATAGATACATTATTGCTGACATATATGTGTTAACAATATATCAATCATGGTACCATAACATATTACTTCTTCATATATGAAAAAATACTGAAACATGCAGTTCCATAACAACACATTATAGTGCTTCATATAACAACATTTGCAATTCCAATTCAAAATTGTATAATAGGGTACCCATATTATATTATAACTTCTATAACATTATAAGATTATATGAGTACTTTCAAATGTCAAAAACTGGTTACCCATATATTATCATTTTGGGATTTAACATGTAACATTGTTGAACATAGTTAAGAAAACAAGTTACTTACAAGGCCTTTAATTACCTTTGCCTGTCTTTGAAACAATTCATCGTTATTGTATTTCTCTGAAACTGCTGCACCACTTTGCACGTGCTGTTGTGCCAAAACATCCTTTATCACTTTTTCATTCAGTTCTCCTTCAGACAGATCTAGACTTTCCAACACCATTGCCTTCCCCTTAAGAGGCTGAATCTTTTTCTTATAATTCTCTAGATGTACATTTCTTGAAGGCAAGTCTACCCAATCTAGTATTCTTGGGAACCTACCATCAACTTGTCTCCGAGCCCCAAGAGATGGGATGTGAAGATATACCCAAATAACAAAACAAATTAAACAACCATAAACTGCGAAAAGAATCCTTTCCAACACTCACCAGGTTAAACATATCTTCCAAAGACTCTTCCAACATTTCAACAGAGGTGTGCCCCAAGGAAAGCTATCAAATTCATTTAAATTCTCGGCCAGATTAATATACCTTCCATCAATAGTCCTAGCAGATCCTGGAAGCACAACCTACAATAGTATATACAACCTATTCAGCCTAAACACATCATTTTGACTTTCTTCACCAACACTTGATTTTGATGAAGATCGTGGTTCCTTTAAAAAACCTATTCCAATATTTCTGTTTCAGAAACCGTGGTTCCTTTAAAAACCTTGCACGAAATTGGGATGGGATCTTGATGTCTGCCGTGTAGAATGAATTAGAAACCGGTTTCACACTAAGACCCATTATAAGAGCAACATCACTTTTTTTAAATACCAAATCCTTCTTACTGATTCGATAACAAAGTTTACCTACTTGGTGTCCCAAAACAGCATACACTAGCGTAGTAGTGGTGTGCATTCTCTCGTTAATGCTTGAAAACTTCCCGAAGCAAGACTTCTCAAAATCTTCCTTCTTTGCAGTAGTGAATGTCTTGAACAATTTATGCATTTTATCGAGTGACATACGAACAGTCAAATTAAGCTTTCTCATTTTTGAAAGATTGGAAATGGTCAAAAAATTAGGGATTCAAGTGTTTTCAATTTTGGCGGTTTTTTTGGTCCGAAAATGAACACTGAACAGTCCTTATAGCTCACACATATTACTACTAACACGTGTCAGTTAAAGGTTAAAAAACCATCATTTCTTCAACTATTCGACGAATAATTAATGCTATTGTATCGTTCCTAACACGTGGAAAAGTTTTTTCCCGCCCAAACTAGATTCTTTATCTCACCAGTTTATCTAAGTACAGACATATTCTTATGTACCAACCATCAGCAACTTCTGATTATGGTCATTTTACAAAGGGTAGGTGATAAGAATGAAAATGATAACTGTAATGAATACGATAAAAATGAATAGTCTACCTACGAAATGAACTATGAATTCACAACGTAAGTAAACTAGAATTGTTCATTTCGTATATTGGGCAGTTTTTTAATTTAGGTCACAGTATTTGATAAAAATGAAAATGATAACTGTAATTAATACGATAAAAATGAATAGTCTACCTACGAAATGAACTATGGATTCACAACGTAAGTAAACTAGAACTTAACCTTTTACGTGCTTGAATTATCAAAGATTTCTACTCTCAATCCTATGAGATATAGTGGAGTAGATAAGTTCGTTCCACTCCTAGTGCTCTAGCATGGATGTTTTCTAATCTAACTAGTCGTTTTTAAGTCTATGAGAGTTTCTGAAGGGAATTATACTACGATGCAACTACCCACAAGATGCAACTAGTCGATTATCTAAATAATTATGGGAAGGCTACGTTGATTCTATGATAAGGAGTTAGAGGGGATTGATTCCACCTTAACTCAACTTAATCCACTAACGATTTAATCGTCAGTAATCCGAATTGAATCGCTTCAGAACAATTGGTTATTCCTAATCCCTAATTATACATGGCATTTCTACCAATCATAACTAGCATGTGAACAATTAAACCCATTCTCATGGTGAACTAATCATTTCTAGAGTGGAATAGAAAATCGGCGACTTCTACGATAATCGGACTCAAGCTTTCATCAAGGCTTCACAACCCCCTCTAATGGAGGTTTAGCCTTGAATCATTCAATCATT
Organism: Coptis chinensis; assembly: GCF_015680905.1. Taxonomy (NCBI): domain Eukaryota; kingdom Viridiplantae; phylum Streptophyta; class Magnoliopsida; order Ranunculales; family Ranunculaceae; genus Coptis; species Coptis chinensis. Next base: position 74,670,699 of record NC_141463.1, on the reverse strand, counting down.
TCCATTTAGATTAAAACTAAACATAATATAAAGCATTGAAATTTACTTAATTTAACAATAATGAAATCTAATTTAATGACTAAATTGAAATAAGGACAGGAATTGAATTTAGATCTAGAATTGGAATTGACAAAATCGAAATGGGTAAAGAATACTACTTTATTGATCTAATCAAATGAAGAACAAGATTCAAGGTTTAATCTAATGAAATGAATTAGATTTGAAACTATACTTAATCAAAAACAATTAAATAAAACTAGATCTAGAAGCTATTTTAATGGCTACTTTCTATTCTAAGCTATCTACCCTAATTCTCCACTAATTAATCTACCATTAACAAAGAATTAAGCTTTTGTTTTTATACATTCAGATCCAAAAATCGTGCATGGGCTTGGAGCCATGGTTTGGGCCAGAGAATCAGGCCCAAAACCCAATTCTTTCAGTCTAAAAAGGCCTCTTCAGCTGCAGTTGGCTTCCACAGACTTTTCGTCCACTTCTGCTCCTCTGATTGGGTCAAGGCTTGGACCATTGCAAAGCTCTTTCCGAGCCGGTCGTTTTGACATAAGGTAGGCCTCAATCCGAGGTCTGAGTCCAAAGATATGGCATTCGAAGTTCTCACGACTTTTGCTCCTTTATCTCGCTAAAATGGCACATTTCGACATAATGGACTTTGAAGCCGAAATGCATAAAAAAACACTTAATCAAGATTAACTCTTACTTATTATTCACATAATTGGTCTAACAGTATGATTATTAAGGGGTTAAAACTATAGTTTTGGGCTCTTATCAGTAGGACTTCAAAACATTTTGGCTATTTGTATAAGAAAACTTTTAAATATTGAACAATGGACAAACTTGTAACTGAGTTGGGTGGGAACAATGGTGAAATAAGGCACTGAGATGCTAGTTACTACTTCTCAACTTCAGTATGTGTTATTAAATGCTACACTTTTGCTTTACTTGATATTGGATAAACTTATCAATGTTGACTTTTGTTTAACTTGTTATTAGATAATACTATTTTGTACATAAGTTATAGGTGTATATTAAAATCAACCTGATAGTCTTAATTGTGTTCTTGTATATGGCTTCAGTTGCTGATGTATCATACATAATACGTTGTCGGTTACCTTCGTTTAGAATGGCCCGTCCAGCCCAGTTTTGTGAATGCTAAATACATCTTTTCTTATTAAGTGTCCATACATATTTCTTTCTCATTATCTCCTTATAAACAACAACACTGATATAAGGGTACCCTTGATATAATCACAAACAAAACATATGAACATTAACAATTACTGTGCTGACACTCAAGCACAATGGACCGGCCGTTTCACAAACCACAAAATACCATTACATCGATTCATGCCCAAACCTATACAGTGAAACATACTTCCAAAACTCCATAAGGTGATCTGTGAAGTGGAAGTGTGATTTCCAAGGAAACCCAAGTTGCTAACGGTACATGTAAGTGTAGCTTATGGTGGCATCCACACAGTCTTTATTGCTAAAACCTGGCGGAACCGCGACTGAAAAGGCAATCCAAGCTCACCACAATGATTGTACAGTTGTTTTCTTCTACTTTTGAATCATATTCAAGTAGTCAATTTTTTTATCGATCTAGAAAGGGACTTGTTCATCAAGTACATCACACAAAAACTCAATTTTATGTGCTTGGACAAACCTTCCACAAGACACATGAATCTTTCTAAGGAAATATACACATCAAACACTCTCAATTTCACCTCACCTGTTACATACTTCTTCACTCCATGCAACAAGAACAAAATCAACATGGAAATAGTAAACACAACTATGGAAACGAACCTTAAAAGACTCTATACACTACTACGTAAAAACAAACCCAAGACGACCTAGAAACAAACTAATATTAAAGACAACAAACCAAATTTCAAAACATATCAATAAACAATGAGAACCGTATAAGGAGATGATAATCAAGAAGATGAACCTTAGAAAAATCAATTATCAAGATTTGTGTTCTTGTCTTCCATGAAAAACCTTACCAAAATCACGTAGGAGAGGATAATCAAGAAGATGAAGTAAAAAAACTAGAAGCTTTGCAGGTTTGTAAAAACTTTTATAGTTTGGCACAAAAATCGAGGTCAACGTTGTTTCATGTCCGTACAACAAAAACAGCCAAAAATAACTGATAATAGATCCATAAGTTGCTGGTTCATGATTCCCACAATAGCTAAAGTTTACTTTCATTTTTGTTGGGTTGAAATCCAACGGTCATTAATCACTAGTACGTATCGTTAAGAGAATCTAACGGATAAATATTACTGTGCATGTCACATCAGAAGTACAAGAGGAGAGAGAGTGTAGCAGGAGGAAAGAGAGTGTTGTAAGGAAGGGCAAAAGGGTCAAAAACTCGTTGAATTGGTCAAAATTGAAAAGCGTGGCCGGTTGGAGATTAATGTGTATTTATCATGGCTGATTCAAACAATTACCCAAAATATTTGCATGATTTATGTATGCCATAAGAGGATCCTTTGTCCACATTTTGCACAGGGCCTTTGAAACTCATAGCCGCCAGTGTGCAGTTGAAACTTGAAACAAGTGCGCCTAGAAAGCCCGACAATAGTATGTTGTACCGATTAGATATTGGATTTATCAAAATTTTACCTTGTTTAACTTTTTTTTTTCGTTGTTGCTTGTTTTTTTTTAAAAAGTCAGTTTTAATCTTTTCATTATATTTCTCTACATATAGTTAAAACTAGCTTGTAGGCCCATGCATACGCACCGACTCTTTTGAAAACATTTAGATTTTTTTTAGAAAATTGGTACTACCGTTTTAATTTTCTAACAAATTGTTTTAAATGAAGTTTTAATTAAAATTTAAAAACCCATTTTTTTCAATTGGGAGAGAGATTCTGTTTTAATAAGAGAATAATTCATGTTTTAATTAGATATGCTAGATTTTCCCTTTTTAATAGGGGAGGAATTCCCATTTTAATAGGAGAATAATTCCCGCTTTAATTAGAAGTGTTAGAATTTGTTTTAATATGAGATGAATTCCCGTCGTAAAAAAAAAATCCTCGTTTTTCAAATATGAGAGAAATTCTCGAATTAATAAAAGATGATGTGGAATTTTAATAGTGTTCGAAAAATACCCTTTGTGGGAGCTTTAATATTAAGATATATATTTGAAATAAGTCGGTAGTAATAGGGAATTCGTTTATACAAATCACCTATCTTGTAGCAATTTTTTTTTATTTGATCAAATATATAAGAATTGGAACACTATTTTTTAGCATTTTTGTTTGATTGGTAATAGGAAATTACCTTATACAAATCCACCTATTTTTAGAAAAATTTTTTTATTTGATAAAATATATAAGAATTGGAAAATCACATTCAAACTATCCAAATATAAGAATTAGAAATACACTTAAACTCTGGGTGTAGTTTTCATGGGCGAGTTTCAATAACAAAATTATGAAAAAAATGTGAGATTAGGATATTAAAAATATAGATAGAAAATTATCTTTCGATATTAAAGTCACAAATATTAGAATAGAAAATGGTAACTCTCATATTAGAGTGTCACACAGAAGAGAGAAAATTCTCCTTTAGAAGTAGATACTCTCACTAAAAACCCATTGTATTTCGTAATACAAAATAACCCTTGGAAGCACTTATGCACCCTTTGTGCTTAATTTGCACTCTTTGTTGTTATTACGTGGCAGCTATGTAGTCTGATGGGTCCCACTTAAAATATAATTTTGAAAAGAAAAAAGAAAAAGAGAAAATTGCTCATCAAACTTCCCTTACTCGTTCCTCCGTACAGAAGAGTTAGTGATTTTGAGAAAAACAAGAATAGAATTACCAGCGAAACAATGACGATGTCTCTCGGAGGTAATTGTTTAATTTCACTATTTCACTATTAAACGCTACTTATTCACCCTTTAATTAAGAATTTGAAATTAATACTTGGATTAACAAACTAATAACTATAGGAACAAGATTCAGTATTTGAGTAATCAATCATGTTTAGGATTTTTGTCAGTTGTAGTAAAATGACCGTTCTTCACTCTCCACCAAAGCCTGTCATTGTAAGTTATATATTATGCATAAGAAATCCATTATGTCAAGCTGCTCGTTACCATAACTAACTGGTGTAAGGGATGGTGTTGTTTTTCATTGTGTTTTGTTAAACGTTGCGCTTTGTCATCTGTGTGTACCACCTTTATGTTCCTTATTGTATTTTGATAAAGTTCTTCATCATTTTGTTTCTTGTTTCTGGATCTGTATAGATGAAATACATGTTGATCTTGGTCCTTTTGGCACATGAATAAAAAAAGAAAGTATAGATATTGACTATGCAGTAGAGGATTTTTATCTGTAGTAATATGAGATTTATTCCAAGACAAATACTACTTGGAATACTGTTGGTTAAGATTATTTTTCTTCATACTTCTTTTGGACATTTCATCATGTCCATAGCATGTTCGTATATGTATCAACATTTGGTTCTAACTAGTTGTTCATCTTTTTTCTTTCTGTTGGCGGACTTTTATTGGTTTTGTGGAATTTGTATGCTCCAGTGTAAGTTACGACAATTCCAATGTGCTTTCATTGACTTGCACCTTGGCTACTGAATCTCTTATTTATAATTTCCTTATTTTGCAGGCTTGCAGGTCTCGCTTTTATGTTTTCATCTAGCATTCTACTACAAATCCTGGTATGTTTTCTTTGTTTTACTCATGGTTCTACTGGTCAAAAGTAAATTACTAGTCATTGTTGTAGACAATAAAGTAATGGATTGAGTTGTCTTCCACTCTTCCTATTGTGTTTTACTAGCTCTCTTTAAGGTTTTAACAAATACAACTTGCCTTGAATTTTCTTTTTAAGAAGAAGAAACACAAAAGAGAAACAGTGTGATAGAAGTATGTAAAAAAGAAACAGTTTTTATTTATAATCAAGTAAACAATCTAATTGGTTGTTTCCTATATGACGATGTTGGCAGGCTTGTGCACTATATAACAACTGGTGGCCAATGATAACAAGTGAGTCATGGTTACTAAACTATTTGGATAGATTTTGTGCTTCTATGGGTAATGCTGCAAATTGACAGTAGATTGACTAAATGGTTTCCGTTGTTCTGTAGCCCTGATGTATGTGATGGTTCCTATGCCTTGCTTATTCTTCGGAGGTGGTTCCACTCATTTCTTAACCAGCAGGGACGGTGGAGGGTAAGTATTTTATCAAGATATTTGAACAATTGAGGTTTTATATGTGAAAATCCTAGTTTGTCTTGTCTGGCACACATGTCATAGTTTTGGATTCACGGCATGCCTAAGCACTAGTTTTAAACCATCTTTTAGTACTTCTTTTTTGGAGTTATTGGAACTTCAAGAACAGCTGCTGGTTTTAGACAGACAAGAATAGCACCTGGAACATCTTTGTTGAGTTTTTCATTTTGGATTCTTTGGGACTTCAATTGCATGGTCCTTAAACATTTTTTCTTATTATTTTGCCATACTTAGAAAGTGCCGCTTCACTGTTCACTTATAGTACTTCTTGGCACTGGCTACTGTAATGTTTTGGAGAGGAATAATGTTCCTCCTTTAACACCCGACACTAAACTCATCCATCTAGTTTCTGGAACTTATGGTTATTTGACTCTAGATTACCATTGAACTGGTTAAACAAAGGGAGATTGTTCTATGTGCTTGAAGTTTAAAATGATACCAGAGATTAAGACAACAAAATCAATAACCCCATGAGCGTGTTAAGATTGAATATGAGCGTGCATTAAGACTAATGAATGTTAAGATTAGGATGGACAATCAGTAGTTTAAGATTAGGATGGAAAACCATAATTTTAAGATGAGATTGCATTTTTTCTATTGAGTTAAGATTGAATATGAGTGTGCATTAAGACTGATGAATGTTAAGAATAGGATGGACAATCAGTAGTTTAAGATTAGGATGGAAAACCATAATTTTAAGATGAGATTGCATTTTTTTCTATTGAATTTGAAAAAATGAGTGTGCATTAAGATTGATGAATTTTAAGATTAGGATGGACAATCATAAACATTTACGTTGAAAGGAAAATTGGCAGTATCCCCAACAGAAGGTAAATAAGGTAAAGTTAGTTGTGATACGTGGGAGTATGCCTGAAAAGCACTAATGTACAAGTTACTAAGAGAAACGTTGAAATGATAGCTCTTGGATTAAAAAGAAGACTAAAGAGAGGTGGATGGATGTACTAGAAGATATGAAGACTCAGGCCTTAACGTGTATGTCTTTATAAAATCGGAAAGAACATAAAATAAGTAAATGTATTTCTCTAGTGAATATTCCATTTGCAGAATATGAACTCATAATTTGAGATTTGGGTAAAATATGACCAATAAGTACCATGGAGTGGTGAAGCTCTTTTTTTTAAAAAAAAAAAAATGTAGTAAAGCTTTGTAGGATAAAAAAAAAAAAAAAAAAGTGGATAAATCATGTATCATGTATAAGTTTGTTATGTGTGCTCTTTTATGTGGTCGTTTAAGTTCTATTTACTTGTGTAATTAGTTGAAGGATGAAAACTGGGTTATCCTGAATTTATCTTATTATGTCAGAACGGATTCTATTATTATACACCTTTCGCGCTGACAGACTGCTTTATCATGCAGTTGGATAGATGCTGCTAAGTTCTTGACTGGAGCATCTGCGGTGGGTAGCATTGCCATTCCTGCAATCCTTAGGCATGCAAATCTTATTGAGAGTGGAGCTATGTTCATTGAGTTTACGTCCTTCTTCATTCTTGTCTGCACAGTTATGTGTTTTCACCGAGCTACTCTTGAAGATGATTGGTGATAGATGTTTGTCAACGAAAAAGAAAGATGTTCAGATTTTGTATATGCCATTAACCTAATGTTATAAAAAAAAATGATTGTTAATTAATATAGATAAACCATAATTTAATAGTCCTGAGATAAACCTTGTGAAGGCCCACTGTTGGTTTGTTCTCTGAATCAATCAAGGCAAGTTTTTCAGCTAGCTGTTTTTTATGGCATGCATCACTCAGTCTCTTCGTTGTTACTGTCTAGGATCAAATGTATTAAAATTTGTGATTAAATGGATAAGTTGCCACATTCTTCAATTTCGTTAGTATTATAACCTACAACTGTCGCATTATCGGTCTGTGTAACGAGGAAATCATCCTCCCAAAAGATGAGAGCACAGCAAAGTCTCAATAATCGTACATGCTGTTAACATTCGTTCTGGTCCATGACCTAATAAATTTTACTAGTGAAGGGACACGTACGTCATTTGACGTCTATAAAGAGGACTAGACCGTCTTTTAAACAAATTAACACGGTCTATATATCTTCCTTTCCCACTAGGGTTTCTAGTCCAATCCTGTTTTTGTTTACCCACTTTCTTCTCCTTCGAACCCATTTTTTTTATTGCTTGTATTTTTTATGTGTTCATTTTCAATCTTAGAAAAAAGCGCAGCCCTTAAGATCGCCTTTCAATACCATGAAAGCGTTTTGAGTCATAGCTACGCGACATTAATCATAGAGATCTCTCAGAGGTTTCTCTTTGAGTTCTTTCTCCCTTTTTTTTTAATGTTCTGTAACATTTCTTTTATTTTTGGCTTTGATTTATTATTCGAAAAGCCCCATTAATTTTTTTAATGTGGGTTTATCAAATATAGAGTCAATGACTAATAAGTTTGTGAAATGCTTCATTTTCAATGATGGGAGACATGTTTATAAATTTGGGGCTTGTAATTTTTTGTAAAAAAGTGGCAGAATGATGATTCAATTAGATGTGTGAAAGAAGAGATTTTCTTTTTTCTTGATGAACTTAACTTGTTGAGGCATAATTATGTCTGACTTGCCACTTATTTGATTTCAAATGTAAAGTTTGTTTTTTAGGATTTGTATGTGGAAAGAGGAGTGACAAGAGTGATGATTCAATTAGATGTGTGAAAGGAGAAAGAAATTTCTCATTTCATGAACTTAAACTCTTTGAGGCATAAATTGTCTGACTTGCCACTCTTCCAAGTGCTGGGTTATCAATATTTTTTTTTCTCGAGTTGATGGTTTTGATCTTATATAGAGTATAGACTGCCCAATACTTCAATCTGATCTGTACAGAAAACAAACCATGTATAGAATTTGAACGAAAATTATTGAGGAACTTATATAAGAATTAAGATTACTGGGAAAGTCTGAGGATCATAAATGGAACCGATATGTTAAAAGAATATGAAGTACAGTTGCCTTAAAATTACAAGTGATTGACTGGCCAGCATAACAGTGGAGCTAAATTTACATAATTTCACGGCACTTACTGTGATTTTTGGAAATTCAAAGGGACTTTCCTAGGGTTATACTCTTAAAAACACATACATGTGCAACAAACAGGGAGGGAGAAGCTCTAATAGTAGGGACTAGGGAGCGCTACTACAGTGAACCTAATTGGTATCAATGCTGAATGCTTAATTGTGGTAACTTGAAAAACCTAACAATCTTGAACACAAATGGATTGGCCGAGTTACTGATCTTATTTAAAATAGATTTTCCAATTAAAAAAATAAAAAATAAAAATAAAAAAATACTATTTGTAAAAACAGTAACAACTTACTACCAAAGGCAATGGGAAAGTTGATAAAAAAAAAGTGTCCAAACTCCACAGTCGGAAACTGTTGTTGGCTGTAGGTTGACCAGAGGTATCTATCGAATATCTTGTGTTGGGCCTCCGGCCCATGTAAAGATATTCAGAGAAACAAGTGGAAGTAAACTGCTTGACGCCTACGGTTTGCAAAACGTAAACAGTGGTTAAAATCTCTGATTATCAAATCACACTCTGCTCTATACTCATTCTTCTTCCCCCCTCCAAAAAACAGCAATGATTACAACGGTAAATTTTTTTAATTTATTGGTGTTGATTCTTATTAGTAGCTCTAATAATAATAATAATATGTTGGTATGCAGCAAAGAAGTTTCTCAGGATCATCACCCCCAAGATCTCCTTTATCATCATCATCACAACCGTTTTTATCAGTTTCCGTAACTGACCCTGTTAAATTAGGCAATGGAGTTCAAGCCTACATCTCTTACCGTGTCATCACTAAGGTAGCTAACCTAGTTTCGTCATTTCAACGTTTGTTTTAATTGAGATGGATCACAAAACAAAATTTTATGCAGACAAACTTCCCTGAATACCAAGGACCGGAGAAGATTGTGATTCGGCGTTATAATGATTTTGTTTGGTTGCGTGATCGCCTCTTTGACAAGTACAAGGGAATCTTTATCCCTCCTCTTCCAGAAAAAAGTGCTCTAGGTAATAACTGGAGCGAATCATAGATTGATTTCCCGTGGATTATACTGGAGATAGTAATTTTACTCTTTCTCTCGTTTTGGATTCTTCTTTGCAACGCAGAGAAGTTCCGCTTCAGCGCTGAGTTCATCGAAATGAGGCGTCAGGCGCTGGACGTATTTGTCAACCGAATAGCTTCTCATCCTGAGCTTCAACAAAGTCATGATTTGAGGACTTTCTTGCAGGCAGAGGAAGAGGTGATGTGTTCAAAGTTTTTTGTGGTCATAATTTTTTATCAAATAATTTCAGTTGATTTTACCTAAACATATAACTTATTACTAATTATTTATGGATCTTGTGTTTCTTGATTAGACAATGGAAAGAGCAAGGTTCCAAGAGACTGGTATATTCAAAAAGAAACCAGCTGATCTGATGCAAATTTTCAAGGTAGTGTTTTAATCATGAAATAAGATTTTTGTCATGGTCCTAGAATTGTTGTGTGAAATGTTACTTTAATAATCTGCCTATAAATGAAGATGGTGCTAGAAATAGTAACTTCCTTATGAGAAATTGTGCTTATAATATGGACTAATGCATTTATATGATCTTGTTGGAATGTTTGACAGGACGTACAGTCCAAAGTCAGTGATGTTGTTCTTGGCAAGGAAAAACCGTGGAAGAATCGAATCCTGAATATGAAAAACTCAAAGCGTTACATACTAGAGCTGGAGGACCACCTAGCAGAGGCATAAAAGCATGCTTATCGTTTGGTAAAGAGGCACAGAGGTATATATAACTTAAATACCACACTGTATTTGTTTATTGATTGATTTTATATGTTTGGTTTATTCATTTTTTATTTCGTGTCCTGTCAAAATTATCTTTATAGTTATGTTTTTCTTCTGTCCACTTTTAGAAAGTTAGAGGCTGCATTTGATTGGTGGAACTTTGTTTTCATCGTAAATAGTTTACATAGTAGTGGGTTTTCATTGTACCGCTTTTCGCTGAAAATGTTTGCTAAACGTTTCGTGAGGTACAAAAAACTCAAGGAAAACACTTTAAGATTCAGATTTGTGGCATGTTTAGTTGCATAACCACTTCTCCATGAGGAATTTTACACTGGGAGGTATATTGAAACCTCACCACACCTCCAAAGTTACTGTGGAGGGTTTTCAACTATGGGAGTATGGGATGATAACTTTGAAAGTGGTTTTCCACGTTTTTAAAAACGGTGTCATCAAACAAATGTGTTACAAGGTTTTCATTTACCATGCCCAATCAAACACTTCTCGTAAACCTTTCATGTTTTTATTTTTTCCAACACTATTTTCCATGTATCAAACGGAGCCTAAAGTATATTAACTTTTATATCCCTTCCGCAGAATTGGGTCAGTCTTTATCGGACTTTGGAAAGGCAATTAAGCTCCTTGGTGCTTGTGAGGGAAAACCTCTTGGGAAGGCATTCTCTGACCTAGGAGCAAAATCAGAATCGTTATCAGTTAAACTACAAACGGAGGTAATTATATAGAAAAAAGTACCCAGTTCTTTAAAATTGTAAACCTTCTTTATGATGTTCTCACTTCTCTATGATGGCGCAGGCCCATAACCTTTTGATGAACTTTGAAGAACCTTTGAAAGATTATGTTCGTGCAGTGCAGTCAATTAAGGTGACTTTGCTTGTTTTAATCTGTTTACAAATGGGGCGATCTGAAAAACTAGTTTAAAAGAGGATGGTAATAACAAAAAAAATAATATGTTGAATTTAAATCTTAATAGTTGTTTTGTGTTTTCTTAATTTCTTTTTGGTTTCCTAGAACTAACCATTTACGTCCCTTGTGTCTATCTAACAGGCTACAATGGTGGAGAGAGCAAATGCTTTCAGGCATCAATGTGAACTGGCTGAAACTGTTAAACTGAAGGAAATAAATTTGTAAGATTTTAAATAGGTTTCTGATCCAAATTTTAATTTGATCACAACAGTAATACTTAACGGCGTTCTTTGTTTCATGCACTATAAAATAATTTTGTAAACTTGTCTGAAGGTCCTGATAATGGTTTGAAGTAAAACTCTTGGCTTCCTTAAAAAAAACACAAAACTCTAATTGACAAGTTAACTTGTAAATGTTATTTTCTATTGCAAATATAGATTTTTAACATTTACTTTTTATCTCTCTGGGAAATGAACTTGAAAAAGAAAAAAAAAAGTCTTTTCTTATTTGGTTTCTTTGGCAGAGACAAACTGATGTTAGTGCGATCTGATAAAGTAGGAGAAGCCGAGATTGAATACAAGGAGGTGAGTGCTTCCAAGAATCATTATTTTCCAAATCGGAGTATATTATTTGTTATCTTCTGCAGTGCACCCTCGTAGTGTTATCTTTGTATCTGATGAATTTTCGACACAGTTGAAGGCTGACAGTGAGGAAGCAACACAAAGATTTGAGATGATTATGCGTCTAATGAGTGAAGAGATAGTGCGTTTCCAGGAACAAAAAACATTAGATATAGGTCTTGCTTTTCACAATTTTGCAAAAGGACAAGCGGAGCTGGCAAATGAAATTGCAGATGCCTGGCGTGGTCTCCTCCCTAAGCTTGAAGCTTGCTCTTCCTCTTTTACGTGAACCAAACAGTTCCACATAACATCTGTAGATCAGTTCTGTGGACTTGTTTTGAACAGTGCGTCTCCCCCTTCATGTTTGTAATGGCTGTGGGGTTTCATTGACTCCATATAAAGTTTTGGGTTCTCCTTTCTGTAACGTGTACATTTTAAATACAACTTGAATTTGCTAATACAAGCTTAATTGAAATGGTTTTTTTGCTGGTTTTTCCTTTCCTATTTTTCTCTTTTGGGCATGTTCATTACTTTACCCTTCCAACAATTGGACGTGTCTGCAATGTATTGTATTATCCCAATTTTTTTTTACACATGCGTCTTGAACTTTTGGGGCTTATATCTTACACACTCAGCGCAAAATCAACCCTTGAATCCAGGAAATCAAACCAGTTACACACTTGGTTTGAACTTTGAAGGTCATTTGTATATTTCTATTTGCTTCTTTTTGGTCCTCTAAAAAAACTTCCAGAGTGTAGATCATCTAAGGTGCCTGGAGAGTGCTTGAGCTGTGAGGAAATTCTGATTCTCTTGTTTCCATGTCCTTGGATAGTTGGATTGCTATATTTAACTCTGTTCCAACTTCCAAGGAGTGGATTGGTCCATTAGGTGTCGTGATGTTTTTAACTGTATGCTCTGTTAAGCAATTGACCAGTGTTACTTGAAAACTCGAGATAGTCAATTACTTCTATGACACTGAACCAATGGTAGACTTTTCTTTTTGCCTCTAGGTTGCAACTGACCCAATGTTCCTTGAAAACCTGAGTTGTCAAGGAATGGATAGTCAATTACTTAACCAGAATCTAACATGCTCCAACGATTGGAAGATATTTAACTAGCAGTGGAGTACATAATCATGGTAAGAACCTAGTACATCCGATTATGCGTGTTGATTAAGACAACATAAGATAGCTATGGCTTCTAAAGTTGGTTTGAGTTACCTGGTTCGTTAAAGGTTTCGACTAAAAGGATCAATTCTACGGAGAACCAAACAAAAAGATGGTACACTATTTTGATATTCTCAAACACGGCTCATCTGTTTGAGATTCATAATTTGTCCCAAACTAGCGTGTTTGCAGTGACGCATCCAATGGAGGTGACAACCACCAAAGATTGTAAAAACACCATTACTATATTAGTCATGCACTATGAATTTTCCGAAACTACAAGGTTTCGCCCTGTCAAAGAACAGCCCTTACGTATATTGCATGTCCTTTCGCTACTCAAGCTTAGATTCCTGGATCTGCTTGTTAGAAGACAAAAATGGATATGCAGATTAGGACCTTGGTAATGACGGCACATAGCGATAAAATGTGAATATACACTCAAATTCTCAACCCCTTGTTGTCTACGCCGTTTCATAGTATTTGTGGTAACTCATGCACCCAAACAGATTACAAATGAGAATAATCCCACATTCTGCTCTCTCTAACTGGAACATGGAAAGAGAAACAGATGCAAGACAAGAAATGTTTGGTCATGGAGATGAAGCTGCAGGGTATGATGCTGTTGTTATTGGGTCTGGATATGGTGGTTCTGTTGCAGCCTGTCGAATGTCGATGGCAGGGATTAAGGTCTGTTTGATGGAGAAAGGTCGCAAATGGGAAGCCCGGGACTTCCCAACCAATAGTGTAAATATCCTGTCTGCAGTAAAGATAGAAAGCTGGAAATGGGGATTCAGTTTCGGCCCTAAAGATGCTTTAATTCAGGTTAGATTCAACTTCTTATTCATAGAGTTGAGTTTTCATTGTTTTATTGTTCTTGGTTAAGCTGGGAAACCGAGGAGAGTATTTACACTTATATCAGTTATATGATGTTTGTTGAGATGAAGAGACATAGAAACATATAGGTTAAACATCATATAGCAATTACAATGGAGTAATGGACTTTGAAACACATTCTAACTGGCTCTAAATTCTAATGTCAACCTCAAGATAAATGTAACATCTAATGGACAGTCTTTGGGATAGGCGCTAATAACTGAATAACATTGGCATCTATGTTGATTTCTGTAACTTACTGTAAGGAACATACTGATCTCAACCTCCGAAGTCCAAACTGAACTGAAATCCATCTTTCTCCCTTGAGAAACACGTAGATTACTAAGGTCACTGTCAAGTATTCTTAAATTTAGTAATATCTGTTTGGTACCTTAAAATATATCTGTACTATGTCTGTTATGCGTACTTTTATTAAATCATAGTGCAGTCTTAGAATCCTAAGGTTTTGTTTCTATCAAATAACTTGAGAACTCCGTTTTCAGAACATATGTTAAGTTCATAGTTAATAAGACAATTCAAAATTTTGGATTGTAAGGCGTATGGATAGAATTTAATAATCATCCACGCACTGTGGGTAAAGAAAGGATTCTGTTTTGTTTTTTGCATTGTTCTTGTATAAATTAAATATTAATAGCCTACAGGACATTGTATGTTCTTTTAAAGGCTTTGCTAATTGCTACACAAGTCCCTCAGCTGGGCAGGTGTTGCAAGTCAGGTATGATTATTACACTAAGGTATGTTATTTTAGAATGTTGCACGAACCTTCTATTCTTTTGAACCACCCAAGTTACCCAGGAATTCTCTTATGGCCCTGCTAGGAAGACTATAAGATTGCTGACTGCAAAATGGCCAAAGTGCTATTAGGTGGACTAAAATTATTGATATTGCGAACAAAAGAATCAGAGAGAATTGATGAAATATTTATTGTCACCCTGCTGTTAGTTATATATAACAAGACCTTTCTCAACGGCACTCTTAAAGGCAACAACTTCAGATTTTGGTTCTTGCAGTGCCTACGTGCTAACATACCTTGTATTTGTTTTTTTTTGGAAAGGCAAGCAGGACATTCCTTGTATTATATCTATGCATGTGTTTATCACTATGCGTGCGTTTATCACTATGTGTTGTTCTCGCCTTGAAACTGAGTACTTATCTTGGAACTTTAACTATGGTGCTACATAAATTGCATTCTGAGATATGAGTATATACAAATCGTTCTTTAAAGTGTAGGTATATAACCAAGATGATTCATTAGCAGCAGTCGCTTGCGGGCTTGGAGGGGGATCACTAGTGAATGCTGGAGTGATGGCATCGACTCCAGTACGTGCAAGAAGGAACAAGAACTGGCCAAAGGATTGGGAAAAAAATTGGGAAGTATGTGAAGCAGCTGCTTCAACTATGCTCAGAGCACAGAGTGTTCCTGTTGAGTTTCCAAATGCCAAAGTCATGAGAGAAGTGGCCCAAGAAGAGATTGAGGAATGCAGCCCGAGTTCAATGAAGCTGAGCATAAACTTTGATAAAGAAGATTCAGCTGGTTCAATGGCTAGCTGCTTAGCCTGTGGAAATTGTCTTTCTGGTTGTCCTTACAATGCTAAAAATTCCACTGACAAGAATTATTTGGTTTCAGCTTTCAAGGCATATTTCTGTACTTCCTATTGATTAGCCTCTATCATTTAGCTAAAACCAAAATTTGTTACTAATAAGTGCTTGTTATATGTAGGCTGGATGTACAATTAAAACAGAATGTCAAGTTCAGTATGTGGTGAGAAACTCAGATGAAGGTTGCGAAGAGACAGATAGCTTTGACAAGAAACTGAAAAGAAGATGGCGAGTTTACTCAAACGATGTTGATTATGTACTCTGTGATTTCATAGTTATTTCAGGTAAGATGTCCCTTTGAAACTAACAATCTAGGAAACAAATCAGAAATTTGGAGATCCTACTTTTATTGTGTATGTGTGCATGGTTCAGCTGGAGTGCTTGGTACCACGGAGATATTATTTCAGTCCGTAAGAAGAGGATTACATGTATCTGAGAAGCTTGGTTTTGGATTCAGCTGCAATGGTAATAGTTGTGCCTATCTTGCTGGGAGCTCAGCTCCATTGGCTGCTTTTGGATTGGATAGAAATCAATTTTCAAATATTCCATTTCAAGATCGACCAGGACCGGCGATTTCCACATCGTACACTTCATCTTTGGGGTTCACCATCCAGGTAGAGGGGTCTGATATTCAATAAGAACTTCTCTAGTAATATTCATAATTTTTCTAGACACTGAACTACTCTTACGTTTTGGCTATTAACACTTCAGACTATTTTCCTGCACAGAGTGCAGTGCTTCCGACATCTTTCCCTTACTTGTTATTCAAGGGAATACACACCTACGGATGGCCCAATGGTTTCTGGTTCTTACATGGACTAATCGACAAGTTGAACCACATGTTCGGTCTAAAATCTGGCCAAGCTGTTGTGTTCAATGTCATGGGTTACGATGATAGCAACGGGAAGATTACTTTAGAAAAAGAAACAGAAAAGATCTGCTTTGTCCCACCTCGTGATCCAATACTCCCACGGAAAATTCAAGCCCTTCAAAAACTCACTAAGAGAATAGGAGGAATCTTGTTCATGTCGAGGCATAGAAGCACTTCAGTTCATCTTTTAGGAGGGTGTAATGCCGCGTCAGATCCTTCAAATGGTGTTTGTGACCCCAATGGCCAAGTTTTCAACTCAGAATGTAGTCCAACAGTGCACCAAGGCCTTTATGTTTGTGATGCATCACTGATTCCCTGTTCCATAGGCATAAACCCATGCCTTACTATTGCTACGGTTGCCGAGCATGTTAGTAGAAACTTGGTGCAGGACGTTCTCAAGCACAAGAACTATACTTGCTCAGCTCAACTAAAGACGAAGAAAGAACAGCATTATGTTGACAAACAATGTACGAGTACTTCAGACGAAGCAGTTGTTCCAAAAGCGGAGATGGGAGTTAGTAGGAGCTTAGAAACCAACCAAAGATCACACCTCCTGATTAAAGAGACCATGAGAGGTTATATAGGGGGTATGCCATGTACAGCACATCTCATAATGAAGATGAACTCAAGCTATCATCAAAGTTCAACTATAGGAGAATCTGATCCACTTTTAAGAGGTAAAGTTGGCGGGTATGTTATCTTTAAAGCCGTGGAGAAGGACAAACTTTATATTGTTGATGGGAAAGTCAATATGTGCCAAGTGGATAACAGAACCCCTTATACACAATACATGCATTATCATCTCGTTCTAGCATCAGCTTCTGGTTCAAGGTATGATTGGTTAATTCATTTAGATGAAACTATATTTTATTTTATTTTTACCTCTCATGCAGATCTAATATGAAGTAAAGTCATTGCAGATATATTCTTGAAGGAAAGAAAATAATGAATCCATATCTTCTATTTTCCTATGCTTGGAGTGAGTCTACTACACTGCATGTGACATTCAGAACACTTGGTCAACAGAGTAGCAAAGAACAGAAGATTGATTTGGAAGGAGAGCTTTCTCTTTCTTTTCTGGATCTTCTTCGAAGTTTGATAGGCTTAAAAGGGAATATGAAGGGCCTGTTCATTTGTCTGCTCTTGCGGTCCCTCTTGCGGACCTATATCCTACAAACACCTCGAGGGAGCCATCCCGGCTTCTCGCCATCAGATTTGAGGGAGAGACCTTATCCTCCCAGCACTCTTCACAAAATAAAAACAGGTAATTCTAAAGAACATCATTTTGAGGTTTATATATATATATATATAATCAATTTAGGAGACTTTTTGATACACTGATTCATTCGTATGGGATCATGTCCAAATCAAGTATTAAATTTAACATGGATTAACTCTATTTGCCTAGGTTGCTCAAATTTCAATTTACTAAAAGAACTCTTTAGAAGTAAGATTTTTTATTATATCCCTAAGCAACCATTTCCAAATTTTCCTTTTTGTGTAAATCATGCAGAAGATGGAGCTATCATCACTTGTAGGCAATGGAAATGCAAGCAAGATCTTTGGAAGAATGAAGGATACAGTCAAAATCCAGTTCTCTTGATTAATGGGTATTCTACTGAAAGTTATTGGTTGCCTACTGAGCCAAATGATCTGATTAGAACATTACTAGAAAACGATCAAGAAACATGGCTACTTCAACCACGAATGCACCCCTCACATCCTTCGAACAAGTTCACTATTGAAGATATCGGGAAGTTTGATATCCCTGCTGGTAATCTTTTCTATGATTACTAAATTTCAATTTTAAAATCCTATGTATCAAAGATAATTGAGAACCTTTTCTTTTGGTTGTCTTCATTTTAGCAATAAAAAAGATTGGCGAGCTGAATGGGGCATCTGTAAAAGTTCATGTGGTTGCACACTGTGTTGGAGGTTTAGCAGTCCATATTGCTCTAATGGGAGGCCATGTCTCTGCAACCAACATTGCATCTCTATGTTGTACAAACTCTTCGATGTTCTTCAAGATCACAACTTCTTCATTAGTAAAAATGAAACTTCCACTCATCCCTGTAAGCACCCTTCTCATACACACACAAGGGCTAACTTTATATTTTTGTTCACACTAGCTAATTACTTGAGTATATATGTGTTTCAATCTCTGACTCTATTAATTCACAGATGTCAATGAGAATATTAGGCAAGGAAAGGATTCTGCCTATGTTCCGGAACTCAGAAAGTAGTTCGGCTCACAGACTCCTGAAACTTATAGCCCGACTGATGCCCCGCTATGAGAGATGCGCATATGACGAATGTGAGGTCTTCTCAGGAATCTTTGGCAACACATTCTGGCATGATAATGTAAGCTCATCTATGCACCACTGGCTTAACAAGCTAAGCTTACCAAAGCTTCCTATGTCAGCATTCCCTCACCTTCGTAAGATCTGCACTACTGGTTACATTGTTGACCCTGATGGTAAAAACCAATATTTGATCCATCCTGAGAGAATGGCAACCCACACACTCTATCTATCAGGTGGAAGATCTCTCTTAGTGACCCCACAGGCGTCTTTTCTTGCCAATCAGTACATGAAGTTGCACCAACCTGGTTTTAGACATTCAAGAGTGGTGGTGGATGGATTCGGGCATTCCGATCTCTTGATTGGAGAAGAATCATTCAAGAAAGTCTTTCCTCACATTATTTCCCATATTAAAACAATTGAAGAAGGAAGAAACGGGGTTGTATGTACTAAAGAAAGAAAGTACAAGAGAGAGTCCTTGTCATGGGCATGGGATAATGATCCATGTGAAGCATCAAAATGTGGACTAGTGTGTTGGATTTACTATTTAAAGCTTTTTATGTTGCTGATGTTATTTCTGAAGATAGCATCTCTACTGCTGTAATTCAGGTTCAAGGAAACAAAACACTAATACAATGTATACTCCAAAGAAAATGTAATTCGTTGGTTGTTTCTATAATAAAGGGCAAGCGGAGGTGGCAAATGAAATTGAGGAATGCTCGCCAGTCTGTCCTTTTAGCGTTGGGCTCGGAAACATCCCAGTAGATCGACAAAATTATTTGGCTGGTTGTAGGTTTTGGGGAAGAAAAACAGGAAAAAGCTATAGAAAAAAAAAAAAAAATCCAGTTTTCAAATAAATAGATAGCCCGAGTCGTCACTCTATCTTTAAGAACTCTGTGTAGCTTTGGGTTTGAAGAAATCTTCTTCATCCCAAATAAAATTTTGTTCAAAGAGTTTCAGAATTTTAAAAACATATTAAATTTGTTGGACTGATCAGTCAATTGAATATGCTATGTAGCTTGAAGTTTAAAGAGATCAGGGAAGTATAAAAGCGCAACACTTTATAGCAACAGAACCCATTTATTAATGATTACACATTCACGAACAAGTCTCCACAAATCAAATCATTTGAACAAGTCACCATAAAGCCAAGTCAAATCCATCTACCATCAAGTATGTGAGGAATTTACTAGTTCAAGTTTGATTCTAAATAAAGATGTAGGAAAGAGCAACACCATTTTCGTTGTTACTTGATGATGTTGAATATATAGATTGATGACTTTATCAATTATCATGACCATCCACAGGTTCCTTAATTAAGTTGGAGAGACCTACACAAGGCTCTCACTGAATGTACATGTAACATTTTTTTCAGTTTTGCTTAATACAATTACCCTTTAGCAAAAAAAAAAAATTATCATGACTAATCACAGCAATGATAATTAGTTGATGAGATAGATGGGTGCATTTAATGGTCATGCAATAATTACCAAATAAATCAAGCTCTACCTGTTAACAACTAAACATGTTTTCACTCCATAATAATACTAAAAGAAGGTTAGCTGGATACGTATATATAGCTTAACATTTTGCACCATAGCATTTCGCTTGTAACTATGATATTGGACATAGCATTTCGCTTGTGAAAAGAGATTCAACAATATTCACTATTGACCTTTGATCAATAAAAAATATATTGACTTGGAGCCATTGTCCTCAACCTGTATAATACAGTTCTGGTTGAGGCTTTGAACAAACAAACAATGCACGCTACCCCTTAGTGGGGGTGCTTAAACAGTTCAATATCTTGTTGTCGACGCCATTTAATAGTATTTGAATTGTGGTAACCATATGCGTTGAAAGAGGCTATAAATCACATTCTACTCTGTTTAAGTCTTTAACTGTACCATGGAAAGAGAAACAGTTGCCGGAAAAGATATGTTTGGTCATGGAGATGAAGCTGCAGGGTATGATGCTGTTGTTATTGGGTCTGGATATGGTGGTTCTGTTGCAGCCTGTCGAATGTCAATGGCAGGGATTAAGGTCTGTTTGATGGAGAAAGGTGGCAAATGGGAATCCCAGGACTTTCCAACCAATAGTGTGAGGATCATGTCCGCAGTAAAGATAGAAAACCGGAAATGGGGATTCAGTTTTGGCCGTAAAGAAGCTTTAATTCAGGTTATTTTTCTACTTCTTATTCGTAGAGTTGAGTTTAATTTTCATTGCGGCTGTTTTCTTGTTCTTGTTTCATTTCGACTTCTATGATCATTGTCATAGTATGTTTTTCTAATGGCTTTGCTACACAAGTCCCTCAGCTTGGCAGGTGTTGAAAGTCGGGTATGGTTACATTCACTGTATAGGTAGCATGTAATTAGAATGCTGCATACCCTCTATTCTTTGGAACCAAGTTACCCAGGAATTCTCTTATGGCCCAGCTACGTAGACTCTAAGAGATTGCTGCAAAATGGCGAAAGTGCTATTAGTTGGACTAAAATTATTGATATTGAAAACTAAAGAAAAAGAGAGAATTGATGATTTTTTTTCCTCATCTTGCTGTTAGCTATACATAACACGACCTTTCACGACGCCACTCTTAAAGGCAACTTACCCGCTTGTATTGTATATCCACAAGCTTTCTCTTAAACGGCTGTCCATTTACGGACATGTTATATAGTGTCTTGAGTAGCTTATATAGTGTCTTGCACAGCTTATATAGTGTCATATATATGCTGCCCACGAACAAATTAATAAGCGTAAATTAAAAAGTTAATTGTTCAAGACACTATATAAGCTGCCCCATGAACATGTACGTTTAAGAGAAAGCCTGTATATATCATCTATACCAAAAATATAAGTAACTTTTCTTGCGTTGTACTAAGAAATCTTAGTAACGTAGGAAAGACGTCATTTGCAGAACAATTTGTTGGTCAAATGGATATTCTTTAGTATTTATCACTATGTGTTGTTCTCACCTTGAAACTAAGTACTTATCTTGGAACTTTAAGTATGGTGCCATAAATTTCATTCTGAGATATGATTATTCACAAATATTTGTTTAAACTGTAGTTATATTACCAAGATGATTCAGTAGCAGTAGTTGCTTGCGGGCTTGGAGGAGGCTCACTAGTGAATGCTGGAGTGATGGCATCGACTCCAGTACGTGCAAGAAGGAACAAGAAATGGCCAAAGGATTGGGAAAAAATTGGGAAGTATGCGAAGCAGCTGCTTCAACTATGCTCAGAGCACAGAGTGTTCCTGTCGAGTTTCCAAATGCCAAAGTCATGAGAGGAGTGGTCCAAGAAGAAATTGAGGAATGCAGCCCCAGTTCTATGAAGTTGAGTATAAACTTCGACAAAGAAGATTCAGCTGATTCAATGGGTAGCTGCTTAGCCTGTGGAAATTGTCTTTCTGGTTGTCCTTACAATGCTAAAAATTCCACTGACAAGAATTATTTGGTTTCAGCTGTCAAGGCATATTTCTGTACTTCCTATTATTAGTCTCTGTAATAATAATAGACATCTTCTTCCTGGATACGTAGGCATATTCTCCCAAGACACTAGATACGTAGGCATCTTCTCCCTCATGATAAAAAAAAGCCATTTCCATCCAACCTAGCTACACCTTCCCCTGAATAATCCCTGAGCTTAATCATCATTTGGTGTAATGTTAGATCTAAAATATCTAATCCTTAGGGATAAAATTTGACATTTACAGTTTCTATCATTCAGCTACAACCAAATTTTGTTACTAACTACAACAATTGCTTGTTACATGTAGGTTGGATGTACAATTAAAACAGAATGTCAAGTTCAGTATGTGGTGAGAAACTCAGATGAAGGTTGCGAAGAGACAGAAGGACTTGACAAGAAACTGAAACGAAGATGGCGAGTTTACTCAAATGATATTGATTATGTACTGTGTGATTTTGTAGTTATTTCAGGTAAGATGCATGTCCCTTTGAAACTCACACTATAGTAAACAAAGCAGAGATTTGGATATCGTCCTTTTAATGTGTATGTTTATGCGTGGTTCAGCTGGAGTGCTTGGTACTACGGATATATTATTTCAGTCCGAAAGAAGAGGATTACATGTCTCTGAGAAGCTTGGTTTTGGATTCAGTTGCAATGGTAACAGTTGTGCTTATCTTGCCGGGAGCTCAGCTCCATTGGGTGCTTATGGATTGGATAAAAACCAATTTTCAAATATTCCATTTCAAGATAGACCAGGACCGGCGATTTCCACATCATACACTTCATCTTTGGGGTTCACCATCCAGGTAGAGGGTTCTGATATTCAATAAGAATTTCTCTAGTACTCTACATAACTTTTCTAGACAATGAACAACTCTTATGTTTTGGCTATTAACACTTCAGTTTCCTGCACAGAGTGCAGTGCTTCCAACCTCTTTCCCTTACTTGTTATTCAAGGGAATACAAACCTACGGATGGCCCAATGGTTTCTGGTTCTTACATGGACTAATCGATAAGTTGAACCACATGTTCGGTCTAAAAGCTGGCCAAGCTATGGTGTTCAATGTCATGGGTTACGATGATAGCGATGGGAAGATTACTTTAGAAAAAGGCACAGACAAGATATGCTTTAGCCCACCTCGTGATCCAATACTCCCAAGGAAAATTCAAGCCCTTCAAAAACTCACTAAGAGAATAGGAGGAATCTTGTTCATGTCGAGGCATAGAAGCACTTCAGTTCATCTTTTAGGAGGGTGTAATGCAGCGTCAGATCCTTCAAATGGTGTTTGTGACCCCAATGGCCAAGTTTTCAACTCGAAATGCAGTCCAACAGTGCACAAAGGCCTTTATGTTTGTGATGCATCACTGATTCCCTGTTCCATAGGCATAAACCCATGCCTTACTATTGCTACGGTTGCCGAGCATGTTAGTAGAAACTTGGTGCTGGATGTTCTTAAGCACAAGAACTCTACTGCACCTCAACTAAATATGAAGAAAGAACAACATTATGTTGACAAGCAATGTACGAGTACTTTGGACGAAGCAGTTGTTCCAAAACCAGAGGTGAGAGTTAGTAGGAGCTTAGAAGCCGAGCAAAGATCACATCTCCTAGTTAAAGAGACCATGAGAGGTTATATAGGGGGTATGCCATGTACAGCACATCTCATAATGAAGATGAACTCAAGCTATCATCAAAGTTCAACTATAGGAGAATCTGATCCACTTTTAAGAGGTAAAGTTGGAGGGTGTGTTATCTTTGAAGCCGTGGAGAAGGACAAACTTTATATTGTAAATGGGAAAGTTGATATGTGCCAAGTGGATAACAGAACCCCTTATACACAATACATGCATTATCATCTCGTTCTAGCGTCAGCTTCTGGTTCAAGGTAATTTTGATTTATTCATTCAGATGAAACTATATTTTCTTTTTTACCTTTCATGCAGATCTAATATGAAGGAAAATCATTGCAGATATATTCTTGAAGGAAAGAAAATAATGAATCCATATCTTCTATATACCTATGCTTGGAGTGAGTCTACAACACTGCATGTGACATTCAGAACACTTGGTCAACAGAGTAGCAAAGAACAGAAGATTGATTTGAAAGGAGAGCTTTCTCTTTCTTTTCTGGATCTTCTTCGAAGTTTGATAGGCTTAAAAGGGAATGTGAAGGGCCGGTTTATATGTCTGCTCTTGCGGTCCCTCTTGCGGACCTATATCCAACAAACACCTCGAGGGAGCCATTCCGGCTTCTCGCCATCAGATTTGAGGGAGAGACCTTATCCTCCCAGCACTCTTCACAAAATAAAAACAGGTAATTCTAAAGACCATCATTTTGAACTTTAAATATATAATCAATTTAGGAGACTTTTTAATACACTGATTCATTAGTATGGGATCATGCCCAAATCAAGTATTAAATTTGACAGCTATTAACTCTGTTTGTCTAGATTGCTCAAATTTCAATTTACTTGAAGAACTCTTTGGAAGGTAAGAGTTTTTATTATATCCTAAGCAACTATTTCCAAATTTTCCTTTTTGTGTAAATCATGCAGAAGATGGAGCTATCATCACTTGTAGGCAATGGAAATGCAAGCAAGATCTATGGAAGAATGAAGGATACAATCAAAATCCAGTTCTGTTGATTAATGGCTATTCTGGTGAAAGTTATTGGTTACCAACGGAACCAAATGATCTGATTCGCACATTACTAGAAAATGACCAAGAAGCATGGTTACTTCAATCACGACTACACCCCTCACATCCTTCGAACGAGTTCACTGTTGAAGATATCGGGAAGTTTGATATCCCTGCTGGTAATCTTTCATATGATTACTGAATGTCAATTATAAAATCCTGTGTATGAAAGATCATTGAGAACCTTTTCTTTTGGTTGTCTTCATTTTAGCAATAAAAAATTGGGGAACTGAATGGAGCATCTGTAAAAGTTCATGTGGTTGCACACTGTGTTGGAGGTTTAGCAGTTCATATTGCTCTAATGGGAGGCCATGTCTCTGCAACCAACATTGCATCTCTATGTTGTACAAACTCTTCGATGTTCTTCAAGATCACAACTTCTTCATTAGTAAAAATGAAGCTTCCACTCATCCCTGTAAGCACCCTAGCTTCTCATACACACAAGGGATAACTTTATATTTTTGTTCACACTAGCTAATTGCTCGAGTATATGTGTTTCTCTGACTCTATTAATTCACAGATTTCAATGGGAATACTAGGCAAGGAAAGAATTCTTCCCATGTTCCGAAACTCAGAAAGTAGTCTGCCTCACAGACTCCTTAAATATATAGCCCGACTGATACCCCGGTGTGAGAGATGCGCCTATGACGAATGTGAGGTCTTCTCAGGAATCTTTGGCAACGCATTCTGGCATGATAATGTAAGCTCATCTATGCACCACTGGCTTTGTAAGCTTAACATTTCAAAGCTTCCTATGTCAGCATTCCCTCACATTCGTAAGATCTGCACTACTGGTCACATAGTTGACCACGCTGGTAAAAACCAATATTTGATCCATCCTGAGAGAATGGCAACCCACACACTCTATCTATCAGGTGGAAGATCTCTCTTAGTGACCCCGCAGACGTCTTTTCTTGCCCATCAGTACATGAAGTTGCACCAACCTGGTTTTAGACATTCAAGAGTGGTGGTGGATGGATTTGGGCATTCTGATCTCTTGATTGGAGAAGAATCATACAAGAAAGTCTTTCCTCACATTATTTCCCATATTACAACAATCGAAGAAGGAAGAAACCGGGTTGTATGTACTAAAGAGGAAAGCAACTTCAAGACAGAGTCCTTGTCGTGGGCATGGGATAACGATCCCTGTGAAGCATCAAAATGTGGACTAGTATGTTGGATTTACTATTTAAAGCTTTTTATGTTGCTGATGTTATTTCTGAAGATAGCATCTCTAATTTTGTAATTTAGGTTCAAGAAGACTAGGCACTGATACAGTATGTCCTCCAAAGTCCTCCAAACCAATTGTAATTCATTGGTACTTGTAAAGGGACAATTTCTGTTGTATGAGTTGACATTACGATGTATGGACGTGACTATTACGATAGTGTAACATCAGAAGAATGCAGAATTTACGCTTGAAATTTACCAATATCTATAAAACGATTGTTATAAAAAAAGAAGCTGGATTGGATCTAAAATGTGCCGAATTCCACGATGTTTCAATGACTGAAATAGTTCCCCAGAGAAAAATAACGATTAACAAAAAACATTCACTGACGACTACCAGTATTACACGTGCAGATAACTGTCCTCTTCTGCAGACAAAAGATACTTGTTTAGATTCTTCTTAAAAAACCACCAACCTTACATAGAAGCACACATGTTCACTCTCTCTCTCCATCACTTTGAGAGAGAAATGAACTCCTTGGCTCATTTCTCTATACTTCCTTCAGTTCCTTCCTCAAAACCCAATTCACCAAAACGTTTACTTTTCATTTCCAACAATAACAGCCACCCCTTTTATGGAAAACCAAATCTTGTTTCTTTGTCTGCAACTAATTCTCAGTCAAGAATTGTTTCTTGTTCTGCTACAGAGAATTCCTCTGGTGATAAATCCTCAAGGTTTGTTTTTTTTTTTTTTTCTTGTTGAGATTATAGAGTTTGATATTAACAGTTAAGCTGATTTTCTGATGATATTTGTTACTGACGATGTTTTCGACAAAGTGTTGAAAATATGAAACTTTGGAAATTTAATTTATTTTGCATTGGAGTGTATATATGGAACTATGATTTGATGATTGGTACGAATTTGATCTAATACTAACTCTTGAGGAACAATGATTTTCACGACAGAGGGCTTTTGAGCAGTTTTCGTGAAAAATTGCTCCTTGAACCAAAATATCTGTCATTCTGGTTTTCTATTTTACCATATTTTAGGTTAAGGAAGCTGTTATTTACGGCAGAGTTAAAGCAAAATACTTCGAGACCAAAAGTTCTGACTAGTAGCAGTTGTGTGTGCCTATAGTTCCTCGTGGTATGCCTTATGTGGTGTCATCTGAAAGAGCACGTTGAAGACAAGTTTTTATATGTAGAAGTTGTTGCTTACAACCCAATCAACTGGGTGTTAAATAATGAAACATGACAGGTTGTTGCCACTTTAGTAGCCTAATCACCTACACTGCTCCACATCACACAATAACCACCTTTATGTAGATGCTTTCACTTTGGTCCAACTAGGCAGCCATGTTAGCTTACACCTAATTCGAAGGCTATCATCACCATCCCGGAATTCTAATTGACCATAAGCTGTAACTGGCTCTAGAGAAACTGTTTTGAAGGCTATCGTCCCTGGCCTTGAAGGGCTTAAATAACTACTCAAGTAAAAACTCCCCATATGACCGTAGGGAGTCTTTGAATTTGCAAAACTTCTGGTGCCACTTTGATCAAGAAATTCCAAGTCCCGACAGATACAAAGAAGGGGCCAGCTTAGAATCTCATCTGTAACATTTTGTCTCCACAAATTTATCTTCTTCTTGTATAGAGATGTACATGAAAAATATATGGAAGTGGATCTTCCTTCAATTCGATCTTGCTTGATTAATTCTTTTATACGGTCAGGGAAATGTGGCTAAGGGATGAAAAAACTATACATGAACTTAAGCCTTATTTATTGAGCCTATCTTTGCTACACGTATTCTACATATATGGTGTTTCTACTACTATACTGTGAGGAACAAGCGAAGGTCCCCTAGAGTAAGCAAGCATAGAAAGAGAGAGGGAGAGAGAGGAGAAGCAGGGAAGAAGAAAAGGAAGAGCGAGAGAAGAAAGTATAATGGTGAGAAGACAGACGAACTGAGAAACTCCGAGACAGTATTTTATGCCCCCTAACCCTGGATCACTCGCTCATTCTAGATTTGATTTTATTTGTTTTATCTTTACTTTAAACAACTTAATAATTTTCTTGCTACCTGTATGTATACAATATAGTCCTTCACAGCATATAGGTATAATTGTTGGTTCTATTACCAATAGTTAAACCTTTGTTGATTGTTCCTAAATCCTTTTTTTTTCATTGCTGTTATCAGCAGCTTCTGTATCATAGAAGGACCAGAAACTGTTCAAGATTTTGTTCAGATGCAGATGAAAGAGATCCAAGACAACATAAAGAGTAGGAGAAACAAAATCTTTCTACTCATGGAAGAGGTAAAGTATTTATGGCCATCGAACTGTTCTATTCTATTTTTCTTTATTATGCAACTTGAAAAAAAAAATACTTTCTACCAGATCCTGGTATTTGAGTTAAGGGAACTGATGTATTTTAGTTAAGGGATTTGATGTATGTTTTATAGTTTAATGTTTCTCTTTATTTTATTTATAGGTGAGGAGGCTACGGGTACAAAAACGCATAAAAAGAACCAAGGTTATTGATGAGATTAGCGAAGAAGCGGATGAGATGCCTGACATCCCTTCATCTATTCCTTTTCTCCCTCATGTGGTAATTCTCAAAACATATGAACGGTCTCACATAAATAACAAGTACTCACACACTGACAGATACCTGCAGACACAATGTTTTGGACCTCATGATAAGATAGTATATAGATTGAAGATTTCTTAGGTGTAGTATCAACACCATCTGATGTATCACCTTGTTGAAGCCCTAGCAAATATAACATGTGAGAGGCATCATTTGACTTTTTTCTCTTTCAATTTTTCCTAATCACCTGATTTTACTTATCAAAAAGTCAAAGTAATAATAAAAATAATAAAATAAAATAATAATAATAATAATAATCACCCTAGACTTTCTTTAACCATTAATCTTTTTTTTTTTTTTAAATACTCTGATTTTCTTTTTCTCCTCATCTTTGCTTTATACCTACTTCTAATCTTTCTCTTTCTTGTAGACGAAGACAACGTTAAAGAAACTGTACCTGACAAGCTTTTCATTCATATCTGGGATTATCGTCTTTGGTGGGCTTCTTGCACCAGTTGTAAGCACTTGTGCTTGAGCTCAAATTTTCTTTTGTCGAGGAACGTCTCTAAATCAATATGACTTATTTATTTTGTTTCGAGCAACTGAATATGTTAGTCTTTGTCTTTATGAACTGTGATGGAAAATGAGATGAAACTTCTTCCATGTTCTATGACAGCTGGAGCTGAAACTAGGTATAGGGGGCACCTCATATGAAGATTTCATACGCAACATGCATTTGCCGATGCAGCTAAGGTATAAATTGAAAATTCATATATATTTATGTAATAATGCTTTAGTATCAAACTAAGATTCCGCGTTGTTGAATTTTATCTGTGTTTATAGGATTTTTGAACTGGTTAGTGTTGGATATGAAAATACAGATTGATTGTTTTCGTTTTTGGTCTCTTGAAACATTTTGTTTTATAATGATTCAGTCAGGTAGATCCCATCGTGGCATCCTTCTCAGGTGGTGCTGTAGGTGTTATTTCTGCATTGATGTTGATCGAAGTCAACAATGTTGAGCAACAAGAGAAGAAAAGATGCAAGTATTGCCATGGAACTGGTATGTATGAACTTTTGTAAAAGACAGTGTTGTGCTTCTACCCATCGAAAGAGCTTTAAGTGCTATACTGCTATATGCCTATATTCGTAGTTGCATCTAAACTTTGTTCATACCACAATTTTGTTATTGCACAAGTGGCAATTTGTTATGTACCATATTTAAAGACTCGTAATTGATATACTCGTAAACCCACTGATTCTAGAGCAGAAAAAAAAAAATACAACTTCCATCATCAGCTACCTTTGATGATAAATTTGTTCTTCCTTTTTTAGAAGAAAATGATGGTGGCAGTAGGGTGGTGGTGGTTGCAATGGTGTGGAAGTGTTGGCAGTGGTAGAGATTTGATGAGGATAAAGATACTCGAAATTAGGATCCCCTAATTAGGTGGGTATGATAAAATAGTTTTTACTTTCTTGTGGCCTGCCTTTCAATAAGTGGCTGCCCTCTTAGAGACGGTGGGATTTTGTGATGGGAGCCTATTTAAAATGCTAATAGATTGATTGTAGTGGGGACCAGTGGCAGAGCCAGGAATTTATTCCAGGGTGAGCCGATTAGCACTACAAATTTTTCAACGCAAATTCAATTAAAACGTATACGCGTTTTTTTTGTTTTTCTCTTAAGTTTAATATTTGTGAGTCTATCGTTTTATTTTATTTTTTTATTTGTTTTTTTAATACTGTTATACAAACAACAATTTTTTTGTAGTGTATGTTATCAATTACAAAATCATATTATAGCTTAGGTAACAAAATTTTAAATTTGGAAGTATTAGATCAAAACTCGCATCTACTGTACTTCCTAGGAGTAACTGTCACGCTCCAATTTTTTTTTTTTTTTTTTTTTTATAGAATCCAAATCGACAACAAATAGATTTTACTTTATTTCTGCGTCATTCCTACAAATCTTAAAGCGTGAGCTGAACTTAGTGTACAATTTCTGGTCTAGCAATATCTCAATACAATACGTATACGCTCTTCATGCTCCTCCATAGTAAATGAGTCCACGAGATATCTTTAAGTAGAGTAATTAATAATTGTAAAGAAGATCTTTTCCTTTTATTTTTTTTCCTTGTTGGCTTTTATTTTTATTTTTATTATTACTCTAGTAAATGGGTTGGATAGTTAGTATGCTTGAGTGTGATCGGTCAAAATGAAATAAGGCCCGAATATGATTTAATGCTATGTGGGCCAGAAGGAATTACATTCTAGTAGGGTCTATGAACTTTTTTAACAGTTGTATGGGCTTAAGACTTGATATATATGGGCGTAAGACATGGGCTGCCCAACTTAAGACTTGATTTAAAAGAAAAATGACGTCATCATCTTCCTCACTGGGAAAATGAGGCACGATCAGGTTCAGGTCTGCCAACTCAACTCTCCCTCATTCACTAGCTCTTATTTTTTCTTGTTTTAAACATGTTTTCTTACATCACTAAAAGAGATGTTGGTCTTTTTTTTTTGTCACTGACCAAGCAAAGGTTTCTAGTGAAGTATATATATTTTGTTAAGGAAATTTGAGGGTGCGCCAGGGTGTACCCTGGGACCCCCCTGGCTCCGCCACTGGTGGGGACTATTTGTGTCAGTACTAGTGAAATCTCACCTGCATACGATTGTTTGCTCTTGAAATTTGCAGGATACTTGGCCTGTGCACGTTGTTCTGCTAGTGGTGTGTGTTTGAGCATTGAGCCCATTTCAATAGCCTGTGGATCTGATCGTCCTCTTCGTGCACCCACAACCCAAAGATGTATAAACTGCTCTGGAGCTGGAAAGGTATGAAATATGAATGGAAATAACTTGAGTTTAATTCCTGATATCAGTGAGTTGAGGTCTGAAGCAAAAGAAAATGTAACTGCTTAGGCCAAATCCTCGAATTTATTCATGCTTCTTGCTAATCATATTGTCACAAAATATCTGGAATGGACTGGATTTTGGCTTTTGTGAGACTTGAACAGGAGAAAGAGATTTGTTTTTTACCCAGAACTTTGCATTTGAAGCTGTGTTTATCAGGGGTGCCTCCTCGGAGAGACAATATGCTTGTGTAAAATGACCAGATGGTGTATGAAAGAATCAGACCAGATGGTTAAGTTTGATTCTAAAGTCTCCCTCACCAACCTTCTCATATTTATTATCATTATGCCTTAAAAAGAAGGGTAGTTTGGAATCATTGGCCGTATTTAAATGTAACGAACAAGGACCTCAAGGACCTCAGTTTTACTAATCTATATTTGTCATTCATGTCCCTCCAGGTGATGTGTCCTACATGCTTGTGCACCGGAATGGTTATGGCTAGCGAACATGATCTTAGAATTGATCCATTTGACTAAGTAGAGGAGCACAGTTCGTAGCTCTCTTCTTTTGTGTTTTCTGTTACAGTTGCTGTGTGAGAATTTCTCATTACCACCATTCGGCTTGTTATATCGCCTCAGTGAAGTACTGATGGCATAATATGTTAATAGAGATAGATATGTGAAAAATGCTGAATCAGAGCAATTGTTGATATGGCTGACTGAGAAATATGTAAGTTGAATACATTCATAGTTCAATGTCTTACATATGTAAGTAAATTTGCTGACTGTCTAAATCCAAAGAAGCACTGTGTAAATCAGATCTACTATTTCATCAAAACTGCTCCAGCCCATCTGATGCTTCTGGTGAGAAATCATCCTACAAATAGATCATTGTTCATGACATTTCATCAACACAATCTTACTTGACAAGATTTTATATTATTCATGAAATGCCTATGAACACGACCCATTTACCCCATCATCTGTCCATACAAAATCAAATCAGAAAGCCACCAGATTCTAATGCAAATTTGGAAAAGTAATAAATGACGAAAATTTGATCATTGTAATGAAGCCCTTGAGTTGGGGCCCAGTAAAAAAAATATATAGTCTGAGGAAAAAGGGAAAAAGAAAAGAGGTTTGGGAAATGATGATGGCAACAAGTATAAGAAAAGCTCGACTGTTATTCACATCGACATCATCACCGGCGTGGAGTTATTACTATTCGGTGAATAACAAGAATAGTTGGAGATCACTTGAGACTTTAGCGTTTGAAGAGATTGAAGCTAATAATAATAATAAAGGGGAGAAACCAGCATACAATGCGACTGTTTTTGTTCTTCATGGTCTTTTAGGTTCTGCCAGAAACTGGAGATCCTTTTCCAAGAATCTTGTTTCCACACTCGCTACTAATTCCCCACTTGGTCAGTCTCTTAACTCTTGCCCCATATCATTTTTTTGTGTTATGTTTGCCCAAATTATTCTTGAATTGTCTGTTTTCTCTAAGATTGGAGAATGGTTCTAGTCGACCTGAGGAACCATGGGAGATCAGCGGAGCTAAAAGGTCTTCATCCACCGCATGACTTGGTCAATGCAGCAAAAGATTTGGCTAATCTGGTTGACTCTCAAGGTTGGGCCTGGCCGGATGTTGTTATTGGACACTCTATGGGAGGCAAAGTTGCCTTACAGTTTGCACAAAGTTGTGCTAATGGAGATTATGGTGAATCTGTTGTCTTGCCCAAACAGGTTAGCAATGGGTGGAACAGCCTCAAGATCTTATATATTTTTATTAGTCTTTAAATTCATCATGTTACAGTATAGCGTCTACATTTAGGCTTGTAACTTAACTTGAGCCAAACATGTGAATTCATTGTGGTGACTGATGTGTTATGGGCGCCGGGCACAATAACCTGGATCTCGTACCATCTTAAATTTGGAGTATCCATTTTAAAACCAATTCGTAACTAGTGGAGCCACCCAGGATCATATATGTTATAATGCAAGGTTTAGATGCTCGATATGGAACTATATAATTCAACAAATATGGCTACTTTACATGATGTTGAAAGTCATATCTGGTTTCTCTACCCCATGTCCTTGTGTAAAACCATTTGACACCTTTATAACCAGCACCATATATTGGATACTGGGAGAAACTATATTAAAGTACCTGACATGCTTTTGGATAGCAAACTGATTAAATCTTAGTAGAATGGTTCTATAGTTTATTAATTTTAGCCTCTATTGTAGTATTTACTGTTAGTCAGGAGTTTGTTTTTGTTTTTTTTTTGTTGACAATTCAGACAGACAGCAAACATCAAAATTTTGAACTCATAAAAAGAAACCACAAATCTGTACAATTATACAATTATAAAACTCCAACCATCTTTAAGGTCCTTGAAGTGAAGATTCACATCCTCGTCACAATCCAAAAGAGTTGCTTTGACTTAAAATGAGACCTTCCATAGATTGGTTGGCGAATTAAGGATTCTACCATTCCTTTCTTTGCAAATGATCAATTGAATTGGCACATAGGTACTTAGAAAACTTGATAACAGGATTTTTGAGAGATCAAATTCATTAAAAATATCTTGATATGTGAACCTAAATCTTGTAGGTTGGATCCAGGCATCCAGAAAATTTTAGTAGATATTCATGTAATTTATCTTGCTCTTGGGTTGTAGTGTGAACCTCTCAGTCTATGGTACACATAATAAAGTTTTTTTTAGTTACCAAAAGAAATTCATAGATGGTGTCGTGTACATTGTTCTTTTCTTTTTTATTGATTATAAGACGAGCGAGCCTAGTGAAAACTAGGGGTGGTCATCGAGTCGAGCCAGCCGAGTATTGGCATGCTCAGATTCGGCTCGTGAGTTTTCGAGTTCGAGCCGAGCTCAAACTCAAGGTCGAGCTTCACTTTGTGCTCAAACTCGACTCGTTTTACAAAATGAGCTCGAGCTCGAGACTCGTAGCTCGTGAGCTTGCATCTGGAAACAGTGGCATATATACTCAAAATTGTTGGCAGAAGGTGGTTTACCTGAAACGTCACAAGAAAACATCATCGACGAAACAAACATCTGATTCCAACATTGATCTCGAGAAAATCCAGACCAATGGTAACAAATCTAATGTTTTCAGTTCCGTGGATCAACATGCAGAAGAGAGACGCCGTCGAAATATCGAGGCGCAGAAGAAAGCTTTGGCGGAATTGGAATCGAAATATCCGAAATCGAAATTGAGGAATTCGGATGATGATAATTTCGATAGTGATTATGAGGAAGACAACGTGGCTGTTGTGGAGGAGAAGAAAGTTAAGAAACCGAAAGTTAAGAAGATTAAAGTAATTGTTGCTGAGGCTGCTTTGAAAATTGATGCTTCGGATCTTTCTGCGTTATTTCTAATTGATGTTTCTGTGAGTCAAAGTTTTTGAGAGCCGTCTCTAAATTTTGGTGCTTTGGCTATTTTTTAGGGTTTTACTTTGTGGGTTAATATGTTTATGGGCCTGGGTATTTTTCTGGATCATATATGATATATAGAAAAAAAAAATTAATAAAATAACGAGTAGCTCGCGAGCTACTCGACTCGAACTCGAAATGAGCCTAAAACTAAGCTCATATTTGACTTATATTTTTTCATGAGCGAGCGACGAGCCGATCTCAAAACGAGCCGAGCACCGAGTCTCATGACCAGCCCTAGTGAAAACTATTCAAGTTCTGCTTCTTCAGTTTTTGAATTTTTTTTGTACAGTATTGACTTCATTTTTTATAATAATTATACATACTTAAAAAGATGAAGATTCGACCCATCTTCATTCCCACATGTAAGAATGGTTTCTCATGTTCTTTTTTATGCAGAACAGCTGTGGGTTCTGGACTCTGTTCCTGGAGAAGTAGAACCTGAATTTAATGATGGAGAAGTAGAGAAGGTTCTGCAGACCCTGCAGAGTCTACCTTCCTCATTACCATCACGGAAGTAAAGTTTCTTTTTCCTTATAGTGATGTATGGTTATGTGTTAGTTTGTTATCACTTCCGTGCTAATATTGTTTACATAAAATACATCACTCATGTATATTGTCAGGCCTAGTCTTATTAATTAATTAGTGGATATGCACACCATTCGTGCATGTAAAAGGAGAGTTTTTTTTTTCCTTTTAATTTAAATCAACTTTTATGATTGAACTATGTGATAATAAGCAGATCATGGCTATTGTGCCTCACATTGTTTTGTTAACGTACCTCATCATGGTGTGCACGTAATCAAAAAGTTCATTATCTAAACTATTCACTAATTTATAAATACTTTTATGTTTGAATCAGTTTAAATATAATAAGCGAATAATGTTTTGTATTTTGGCTCACTCTTGAAATATAGTCCCATGATGACAAGATAGTTTTTTTTTTTTTTGAAAAATTAAGCTGGGGTTAAGGCAGAACCCCCACCTGTTTTATTGCCAAAGATAAAACCTTACAAAAACCATGATGACAAGATAGTTAAGTAGACAGTGGTGTCAAGTTATAACAAGTTACTTGATAACTGTTTTTAGCCAATTCTTGGCGTTAATACCTTGTGACGTGCCAAATTTCTTGGCCTTGAATTCCTTATGGGGTTTTCCTGAATATTATGGCGATAAAGGCCATGCTAATTGTGGTAACACGTGTTACTAAAAATCATTTTGATAATGACGTATGCATATCATTACACACAGATACTACATATTCGTTTGATAGTATTTTCAAATTTCAAGATAGTAAGACTATCAGATAACTTACATCACACCATTGGATTATTATGATATGCAATGTATATCTATGTGCATTCTTTGGCAACATTAGTATAAATTATTGGCCATCCTTGAATGTTGTGGTGCATGGTTGTCATATCTGTACCTATTTTTCTGCAGTGTTTATGTATGTGTAACAAATAATTTTGGTTTTGCATTAACACATATCTCGTCCATTATATGCCATTGATTTTGTGGTTGGGCATATAGAAATTTTCATTTTGAATGAGAAGAAAGAGAATCAAGTTTATAACATCAATTGAAATATCTGAGCACCTTAAATAAGTAACACCCCAGAATGAGCTCAGTTGAGCTTGAATATAATCCACGGTGAAGTTTTTCTTAATTCACTCTATCTGCCTTTCTCTTAAATTACTCCAAGTGGACATGTGATCATCGTAGATGAGATGGCCTCTTCTCAAGTCAGTTGTTTATGCACTGCTCAGAATTTGTTGGTTTGGCAGTTTAGCCATATAGACAAGGAAGTTGTACGATTCACACGTAGTTTTATGTAAGATTGTAAATGCACAAAAGGTATGCACTATGCATTACATCAATAAGATTTGTTTGCCTTTGCTAATTGAAAATTAGAAAGAACAAATAGACACAAGGTTTTTACGAAGTGCCCTAAATGATAAATGGGTAATTCTTCGGACTCGTAAAGCCGTCTATTGATATAGTTTGAATTGATTACATGGTGTATGGAATGAGTTTATAGTTTACCCAATTCTATGTACAAGTGATTGTAGATAATGACTTCAGGAAAAAGTCATGTAAGAGTGTAGAGATGGTGGGGGAGAGAAGATTATGTGAGAGTTTCTCTAGATTCGTATATAAAGTTGGTTCATATTGGTGGTTCATAATGGCTCACCATGCAACCATTAATCAAATAAATTACTTTGTAACCATTTGGGTGTTTAACTGTATTGATGACAATTAAACACAAGACCATGACTTGGTCAAACTGTAACACCTTCCCTTCCTTGTAAATGTCACTGCCACGTGTCATGCTTTTAGTGGTGGTGAATATTGTCTCATGTTATGCCCTGTAGCGCCACATGTCGTCTTGTGATAGGAGGATAACATTATGTACTTACAAAGACCATGATTTACCAACTGCATACTACTATAGTTTGTAGATTATTTCTATTAGGGTTATTACAATTATTAGTTTTAGCCCACTTCTGCGATCTCCAAATATTGAGTCTTCAGCTCTGCAAATTTTGGTTCATTTGGGTTTTGTTATGTGTATTGAAGTTTTGTTGAGGTTTTCACTCCGGCTTAGTTTTTTAGTACAGTAGTATCTTTTTGAAACATCCAGTGAAAAGACATGACATTTAACAGAAATTAGCTAGTGTGTCAAGTTTCATCTGGTCGGTAGGGTGTTTGGATAGAAAGACGGAAATCTAAAAGCTAAAACTTAAAATTGTGAAGAGTACAGAGCTTGAGGGTGGAGTTGGGATCTATGGTCCGGCACAATTTCCATGATTCTAGCTTGTTGAGGCCTTATTAGAAGGCTCGAGGATTTCTTGCGATCTTTTTCTCCGCAGAGAGTTTTTTCTTTCCACCTTTTTGCTTTCTATCCAAACCACCCCTTAAAGAATTCAACTTGGACAAGTTTGGATTAGTCAGAGTTTTTAGAGTATTATTTTATTATGTCGAGGTCTCACGGCATGGAATATGCATTCGCATTCAGACTCTTGCTGCGTAAGTGTGAATGCTCTCTGCATTGTGAACCTCAGGTGGCTAGTTGATCACATGATGAAACTTGGATTCTCGAAGCCGTTCTCTGAATGGATAGGGAGCAACCTTAAGAAGTCAGGGGACCACGAGACGCTTGCCTTCAATCTTGACGGTGCTGTCCAAATGTTCAATTCCTACAGGTGAATTCCATATCCTCTTACAATACACTAATAGAAATGCCTCTTGTTGCAGTCTCAATTACAAAAATATCAATCATAAATTTTGCAGGGAGCAGAGTTATTGGTCTCTACTGGAACACCCACCAGAAGGACTACAGGTTGCAGTTCTGCGTGCAGAAAACAGTGATAGGTGGTCTCCATCCGTGGTTCAGCGACTTGAAAGCCTTGCTGACAATTCTAATGGGAAAATTTCAGTTCATCTTCTTCCAAAATCTGGCCATTGGGTCCATGTTGACAATCCAAAAGGACTGTTAGAAATAGTGGCCCCTAGTTTGAAGACAATCCAAAAGCCTTGATTTGATCGACTATGCGTTTGAAATTTTTGTGCCCCTTACAAAACTATTGTTGGATATTATATTTTGTAGACTACGTTGGATAATATTTTGTAATCAGATGCTTCAGACTTCAGTCAAATAATTATTTGTCAACCATAATATTCTTTGCGGATCATGAGGACTAGTTACTACAGAAACAATGACATTCAAAGTACTGTGCAGACAAGTCTTTCGTATAATTTGAAAATTGTAACAGACTTGCGACTTGTCTACGGATGCAAGAAACATTAGATTTTATGGACAAATGAACGCATCCTGGTTTGAAAAGGGTATGGTATAACTGATAGAATGTGAAGGTTGTAACTTTGTGATGACTAGATGTAGCCTGTCGAAGCTTAATCTGGACTCCGGAGGTTGCAGGATCAAACTCAGTAGCATTGCTTGAAGATTTACTTTTATAATTTTAGGCTCAACGGTTCGGGTGATTCTAGCAGTCAGGCCCAGTTTCTGTAGATCCAGTTATGGCTCTCCTTAGGGGCTGCTGATGTTAGCCTTCATAGGCTCATACTAGTGAATGGTGCTGCTTAGGTAGAACTATATGACAAGCTGCAAATCCTAGCAGGCTAGCAAGTAGCAACATTGACTTACACACAAGAACTATGATTTCTTGAGTGCTTTAGATAATTGAAGTGAACAAATTAAATCATTACTTAGCTGATTGTAAAGATAAACAAATCTCTTACAGAAAT
This sequence comes from Coptis chinensis, assembly GCF_015680905.1. Lineage (NCBI taxonomy): Eukaryota > Viridiplantae > Streptophyta > Magnoliopsida > Ranunculales > Ranunculaceae > Coptis > Coptis chinensis. Next base: position 74,631,742 of record NC_141463.1, on the reverse strand, counting down.
TCGCTGTGAAGAATTATTCAAACTTCAAAGAAGAAACAACAACAATAACAACAGAAACTTGAACATTCAAAACCTTAAAACGAATCACCCTGCATAGAACTAGAACAGTTGCTGTAATGCTTGGACTTGCACGTATTAGGGATTGTTGCTACTGTAACAAAAGACCAAGCGTGGGAAATATGGCAACAAATCCCCGAGTCAAACTGTCAAAGTAAAGCAATAATATTACCATTCAGTTCCCATGAATGCAGCAAGATACTGTCACAAAGAATTGAATCTTCCAAAGCTCGATCAACAAGGAAACTAAGCATACTTAAATAGAATCTGGCTTACCTCTTGGATTATCAAAGTGATCTAATCAATCCTGTTGTCTCAATCTGAAAATTTTCAACCATAACATGAATCTATCAGTTCCAGGTAAAAAGAAAAAAGTATCAATATGAAAGTATTCGAAAACAACAGATTGGATAATTTACCTATCCAAGCGGGACATTATGCTTTCATCTTCCCAGTCCAATCTGTTGAACAAGTCACGATCCATAACAAATTCTTTAAGCTTAGGAACACTGTGGGTATTGAAAGGAAGTCTCTTCAAATTTCCACATTCGCATATCTGTAGAGACACCAAAGAGGGCCAATCAACAAGTAATCCTGACCGGCACAGACTCGAGAGTTCTGGTAAGTCACGTAGAGTTAGCTCCTTCAATTGAGGGAGAATCGCCTTGTCTTTATCAGCATCAACATCAGCATCAGCATCAGCATCAGCATCAGCATCAGCATCATGTGTGATTATAGTGTCTATATTGAAGGAATATTCTACATCAAGCACCTCCAGGTGCAAGAGATGTCTAACTACTCCCAATGGGAATATATACTTCATTCTCTCACAACGTTTAATTTCCACATGTCTTAAATGTGGAAAAATTGGAGATGACAGCCAAATACTCGCACCAAATAGGTTTTCCAAATAGAGACACCAAATTACGGTGATCTTTTCAAGATTCTGCAACCTCACTGTCAAATCACAAGGCAGAAGAGTAATTACATTACCGCAAAAACCAACATTCAGGACCCTTAATTTATGGAGGAATTGAAGTGGAACTTCTCCATCACAGATTGCCTCAAATTTACTCAAGCCATTAAGGCGTAATTCTTCCAAATTACTAAAAGCCTTATCAACCGAACCACTCGTGAGAAACTTAAACTTGCCGTATTGAACATCAAGTAGCTTCAAGTTGTTAGACATCCGGCTCTGATAAACTTGTTCAACACTCTCCACATCTCCACAATGGTACAAAAACAAGCAGTTTGTTCTTTCGACAAGTGTTACAACCCACTTGGCAAGCAAAGAAACTGATGGAATTTCAAGAAACATACACCTATCATAATGCCGTTTCGCTTCTAAAAATTCAAAGTAAATTCGGTTCCAAATGTCCTGCCTCATGCGGCTAATAGAAATTGCAAATTCTGACAACTTCTCCCAATAGCTAGGCGCGTCTTGAGAGAGTGAATGGATTGTCAGTTGTATGTGGAGAGACGTCAAGCGACTTAAACACATTACCTCCGTTAAGTTAGTGTCGGATTGGAGAGGTGTTGATCCTGGCATAACTTCCCATCCTGTAAAATGCAGTTCTTCTAACTGAAACAAACTTGAAATCACATTTGACAGAATAACTTTAGATGACACTGGCTTGCAAATGTTCAAGTTCAACATCTTTAAGTTGGTCAACTTCCCTATCTCATTTGATAAGTTAACGTCATCACAGTCCTGAAGACTAAGCGTCTGAAGACTCTTCAGTTTCTCAACCGGAGATATGTCTTTCAGACGACCACAGTTCTCCAAACGAAGGGTACGGAGGTTCTCAAGAAAAAAGAATGACTGTGGAAGGGATACAATACGGGTGTGACTCAAATCTAGATTCAAAAGGTTTTTCATTTCTTTGAAAAAATCATCAGGGAATTCACTGAAACCCTTATTTCCACTCAGGGAGAAGGTTAATAGGTGTGGAGCTTGAATTTGATAGGATGGGCCGCGCCTGAGTTTGTTAGCTATTAAGGACAATCTCCTGCATCTACCCAAATCAATATTTGGCCAGTCCCTCATTCCCATGGCAGCTTTCACAATAAACTCCTTGCCATCTTCGTGTGCAATTGATATGGCTGCATCACGAACAAGGTCGTGCATCTTTATAAATTGCTCATCTCTTAGTAACAGACACGAAGATACAAGTTCATCAACAATTACATAAAACTTTCTCCTTGCAATCAATATAGTGTCTCCATCTCCCAGGAGTTTTTCACCCGTCAGATAACAAAACAATTCTTCCATATCGATCTTAAAATCTTCCGGAAATAAGCTACAAAATAAAAAACACATTTTGTGCTCTTCACTTTGCATGTAATTGTAACTCATTTTGATGGAGGAGAAAACCGGCGTCACTGTAAATGAAATAGGGTAGCATAGTAAGTAAGAGACAGATTTTGTTTTTTATTGTTTTTTTCATTATGCAAACACTTGTTGCTTAACATAGTAAGATGGATGTCATACCTTTACTGAAGACCGACTCTTTTAATTGCTGAAGTGCATTGTCCCATAGGTATTCATCTTTCCCTCGCAAGGCCCTTGCTACTGCAACAATTGCCAACGGTAAACCTTTACATTCATTTGCGATGTCCTTGGCTACAGTTGGTAGAGCAGAGCTGTTCTCCACATCCCACGCTCTATTTTGAAATAATTCCCACGATTCTTCCTGTGGTAACACCTTAACTTCAAAGTTCACATCGCTTTCCATCATATTACACACATCTCGGCTTCTTGTGGTAAAGACAACTTTGCTTCTTTTGTTGTCGATTTTGTATGGAACTCCAACTTGAGCTAGTTCCACTCTGTCCCACAAATCATCTAAGACGATAAGTGTTTTTTCCCTCTGCATCAATCTCTCTGATAACCGTCTCGCTTTTAAGATAATAGTCTCTTTTCCTCCTAGTTCCAGACCCAATTCCATTGCGACATCCGCCTGAATTGTTTTTAAATCCAAATTTTGAGATACAACCACCATCACAACCTCATCGAACATTCTCTTCTTTTTCACGTGCTTACATAGTGCTTGTATTAACATGGTCTTGCCTACTCCCGGCATCCCAAATACGCCAACTGAGCCGATTTTGTCATCTTCCAATGCATGCATGATGCGATTTGTAATAGTTTCCCTGGAGGCAAAGGAATCGAAATCTGCGGTGGCCACGAATTCTAAGTCTTGAACGAGCTTAGGGTGTGAAACGGAATCACCAAACTCGCGCCTTTCATTCAAGAGATCTTGGATATCAGCAATCACTTTCTCAGCTTTTCTGCTTAGACTAATACGAGTTCCAGTACGCCTCCCTTTACACCATCTATTAATATTACCTGCATTTGTATTCAACTGAACAGCCTCATTTCTAACAGTGGTTGCCTCTTGAAGCCAATCTGTCACCGTTTCTCTGAGTACTTCAATTTTGCTCCGAGCTGCATGTTGGGGATTATACCAATACCAATCGGTTCCCCCACTACACAGATAACTTGTATGAACACACTTCAACTCTAGATAAATCTCAAATATCACAAACTACCTATACTAACATGCCCAACTCGCTAAACAACTATCAACAACAAATAATAATGTAAAGCAGTTAAACAACAAACCACAACACAAAGATTTACCGTGGTTCGGCCAATGATGCCTACTTCCACAAGAGCAGTTCTTAATAAAATGGGAAGGAAGATTACAATCTCTCCTTTTTCGGTCTCTCACCTTACTAGATCACTCTTATCTCTTTCTGAGGGTTGTATCTCGTAAAGGTTCTCTCTTTGTTTTAGTCCGGATTCCAATCCTTCCGACTTGTTTGGTTCGTTAGGTTAGGTTTTCCAAAACCTTGATTTTGGTTTTATCTCCAAAAACCAAATTAGCGGATCTTGTAGCAAGCCCACGAAAAATAGACTGGCGCTTGGCGCTCACTCTCGAACTGAAGGCGCTGAACCATGGCGACATCGCGCTGGCGCTGGCTTGAAGCTGGTCGCGCAATATTTTGGAACATCGAAGCGAAGTCGCGCTTCATCGACTTGTCGCGATCACCGGAATTAAGCCCGTTTACGTCGACTCGGTTTCTCTCCTCATGTGAGGGATAACTCAACAATCTCCCCTCGAGAACGGTGAGGGGGCTACCTCCATGCAATTGCCAAATCAGCGGGGAGGAGTTAACGCCATTCCGGCAATAAGACAACAAACATCAAACTTACCTTTCGGTAAGACTTTGGTCATCATATCCAGACCCGTTCTTGTCGGTATGGATCTTCTCGATACACAAATGCTTGTCTTCGAAAGTACTTCTCTAATCGATGATAACGCACATGTATGTGCTTGGATCTAGAATGAAAACTTCGGATTCTTGCTTTCAAGTGGATGGGCTCGACCATCACATAGAACTACAAACTGTTTCGCTTTTAGCCCCGGTTCGTCGAAGAACCTCTTCATCCATAGCAACTCTTTACAACTTTCGGTGGTACTGCAATATTTCGGCTACGTAGTGGAGAGGGCAACACACTTTTTGCAACTTAGATTGCCAAGAAACTGCTCCCCGCAAAAGTAACCGGATAACCAGGAGGTGGACTTCATCGAAGTCAACATCACGCCGCCATGTGCATCGGTGTAGTAGCTTCAAGTAAGGGCTTACTTCCACCAAAGCACAAACATGATTTAGAAGTGCCTTTGAGATATCTCAATATCCACTTAACACCTTCCCAATGCTCTTTACCCGGTTTGTGAAATCGCTTACCACCCCAACGGCGAAAAGCAATGTCCGGTCTAGTACACACCATGGCATACATCAAAGCGCCCGCTGCGGATGCATAAGGAATCTTTTCCATCGACTCTGCTCATGCTCACCCCTTAGGACACATCTCTTTGGTCATGCGGGCTGGCCACTGGCGGACAACCGGCGGCTTCGGCTTGATCCATGTTGAATCTCTTCAACACCTTTTCACCGATGTAGCTTTCTTGAAAGCCACAACTTCCCACTCTTTACATCACGAGTGATCCGCATCCCAAGTATGCGCTTTGCTTGACCCAAATCCTTCATCTCAAAGGACTTACTCAAGTCTTTCTTGACTTGGATATCTTGTTGATGTTTGGGCCAACTATCAACATATCATCCACATACAATAGCCTGACAATGAAATCTCCATCCGGAAACGAACAAGCGCCTGATGATCGGAAGCGGACTTCTTGTATCCTTGCTTCACCATAAAGGAGTCAAACTTTATGTACCATCGTCTCGGTGCTTGCTTCAACCCATACAAGCTCTTTTATCGGCTTGCATACTAGGTGCTCCTTGCGCCTTTGACCTCAAACCCCCTCGGGGGTCCATGTAGACATCTTCTTCAAGGTCTCCATGAAGAAAAGGCGTCTTAACATCTAGTTTGCTCAACCTCTAGGTTCATACTTGCGGCCATACCCAATACCACCCGGATAGAAGTCATCTTCACTACGGGAGAAAATCTCATCAAAGTCAATCCCTTTCCTTTGACGAATCCCTTCACAACAAAAGGCGAAGCTTTGTGCCTTGGGTGAGGATTGTTCTCTCATGCTTGACTTTGTATATCCACTTATTCTTGAGAACTTTTCTCCCTGTGGGTTTCTCAACTAACTTCATAAGTGTGATTCTTATGCAAAGAATCCATCTCGTCATCATGGCCTTCAACCACTTTTCTTTGTGCGTACGCCTTCAAGTGCCTCTTGATAGTACATAGGTTCTCCACCATCCGATAGTAGCGCGTGCATTATGTGGTGGATACCTGGTTGAAGCTAGTCTCTCTCTGTCGGACCTCCTTGCCCCATCTGGCCGGTGCCTCGGGAGGATGCACTTACGCTTGCTTCGGTGGTGGTTCATGCATCTCATAAATCGCATCTTCTATACCAATAGGTTCTATCCCATCATGAAGCAATAGGATTCTCATCATGAGCTTCAAACTCATGGTTCTCTGCATTCTCAATGCCTTACGCGCGCGTTCCACGGTAGGAACTTCGGTTGAATCAACAAGATCATTGGTGAAAGCTTGTAGCTTCTCACCCTCCTCAAAATCTGCTATGGTTTGGTCTTCCGGGGAACACAACATCTCGACTTCGGATTACCTTCTTGTTAATCGGATCATAGAGTTTGTAACCAAACTTTTCATCTCCATAACCCAGAAAAATGCCGCTTTGCTTGGCTTTGTCATCAAGCTTGGATCTCATCATCGCCGGAATATGCACAAATGCCCGCACCCAAATACCCTCAAGTATCCATAATCAACATCTCTGCTGACCATACTCTCTCACGGATAATCACTATTCGGAGGCTTTCTTTGGTGACGGGTTGATCACATGCTGCGGTATGCGCATTGCTTCTACCCGGTAGCTTCAGGTAGCTTAGAGTGAGATAGCATGCATCTTATCCTCTCTACAATGGTGCGGTTCATTCTCTCTGCTATTCCATTACATTTGCGGTGTCTTGGGAGCGGTGCGCTCATGCCGAATCCCATGACTCGGCAATACTCTTCAAATGGCCCAATGTACTCACCCCCATTATCACGGCGAATACACTTCAACAACTTCCCGGTCTCTCTTTCCACCATCTTTTGTGGAATTTCTCAAACACGCCAAGTACTTCATCCTTGGTCTTCGGGACTATAGGCCCATATCTTTCTTGACGATCATCAATGAATGTCAAAAGTCTGAAACTCCCCGGTGGGACTTCACTCTCATAGGACCACATAAGTGCGTATTGCACTAGTTGAGGGCCGGTGTCCTTTACGTGAGACGGGAATCTTTGGAAAGACACCCCGTGTTGCTTTCCTACCAAACAATGAGTACATGTACTTAAATGTGTACCTTTTTAATGCGGCATGGCCTTTTGCTTAGCAAGAACTTCCATCCCTTTTATGCCCATGTGATACGGTCTCTTGTGCCACGATTCGGATGAAGCTTCTTCTTACGCGCGATTAAATACGCTTTACACAAACTAGCGTGTTTTGTAAAGAGAGCAAGTTTTCTTTCCTCTGGCTGCTACAATGGAACCTGCTCGGTGGGTTTCCATACCCCGTTACCAAGCGAGTTTACAAAGCCATCATCATCTAATTTCCGGCCGAAATTAGACTTAACCGTATGTCGGGGACATGTCTTACATCCTTGAGTGTCAAGGTGTAGCCGACATTGGTTTCTACATGAACATCTCAATGCCTATAATCTTGAGACTCCATCGTTACCCATCCTCACTTCACCATATTCACCACAACCGTAGGTAGTGAAGAATCCCACAATGCGATGTGGCGTGATAGGATGCTCTGTATCTATCACCCGCTCGTATCGACATGAGGTAAAAGGACGACACACCCACCAATCGACCAATTCCACTAGGTCATCGACTAGTGCGGTAGTATCTCGCTTTGTGTTTCCGTTCCTCGCACCATGTCTTCATGTACGGTTATTCTTCTCAACTCATATCCGAAGTGGCCTTTGGTGGCACAATAGTAACATTGCCTCACCGGCCTTAGGAGTTCTAGCTTCACCCCTAGATTTACTTACGTCATCACCTCTAGAGCGAGATGGTTTTCGCCCGACCTCTCCCCGTTTCTCGTGAAAAGGACCTGCGAGTTAGAAGAGGCTTCTTGCACTCCTTCTAGTCTCTCCTCATTCAACAAAGGCGTGGTAGCCATCTCCATGGTAACAATTCCATCCTTTAGGGCTCCATGTAGAGAAGCGCTAATGTCTCCCAACTTTCGGTAGAGAGCCTAATAGAAACAAAGCCTCAACCGTCTCCCAAATTGATCTTCATCAAATGCATCGATTGATGATATTCGTACTTCATTAAGATGCTTTCGGACATTGAAGAACCTTCTTGGTACCGTGGTGCGCAAACTTCTTAACGACTAGCACTTTGTTTCCACCCGACTTCCTCTCATAAAGGTCTTCGAAGTTTCTTCCATGGATGAAGGCGTAGTCTCTTGGGCCACATGGTGAAAGACACCGTCGTCTATCCATTGTCGAATGTACCCAATAGCTTTTACGTCAAGCTTTTTCCACTCAAATTTCATCGTCGATCTTTTCCGGTTTTACTCCCTCATTCTCAATGGGAAGGGCCAAGTCCTTGCGGTATAGCAAGTCTTCCATCTTGGCTTTCCGGATGGTGTAGTTCTTCCTATTCGGACTCATCATACACGAGTGTTCACGGAATGGTCCATCTCTACAAGTTATTTAACCTCAAATCTTCTCTCGGGAATTTTCAAACACCCCCGACAAAGATTCGGATAACACCCTAGGCTATTCTAACCAAGGCTCGATACCACTTGTTGGGGATTATACCAATACCAATCGGTTCCCATTTACCGAGGATAACTTGTATGAACACACTTCAACTCTAGATAAATCTCAAATATCACAAACTACCTATACTAACATGCCCAACTTCGCTAAACAACTATCAACAACAAATAATAATGTAAAGCGGTTAAACAACAAACCACAACACAAAGATTTACCGTGGTTCGCCAATGATGCCTACTTCCACAAGAGCCGGTTCTTAATAAAATGGGAAGGAAGATTACAATCTCTCCTTTCGGTCTCTCACCTTACTAGATCACTCTTATCTCTTTTGAGGGTTGTATCTCGTAAAGGTTCTCTCTTTGTTTTAGTCCGGATTCCAATCTTCCGACTTGTTTGGTTCTCATTAGGTTAGGTTTTCCAAAACCTTGATTTTGGTTTTATCTCCAAAAACCAAATTCGCGGATCTTGTAAGCAAGCCCACGAAAAATAGACTGGCGGCGCTCACTCTGAGCGCTGGCGGCTTCCACTGGGCCGAGTCGTGGCGAAGGCCTGAACCTTTGGCTTGGCGGCCACTTTGAGCTGGTAAGCCCTATGTTTCTTGGAACAACGGCCTTGAAGTCGCTTTCTATTGGGCTTTGCGAATCTTGATGCCGAATTCGCCCGTTTTCTGTCGACTCGGTTTCTCTCCTCATGTGAGGGATAACTCCAACACTGCATTGACCAACTGTTGAACTTCGTTTATCGTTGCTGTTAGGTCCCCAGTTTTTGTTCTCAAGTTCTTGATGTTTCTTCTAAAATGTATGAGATAACTAATCTCTCGTTCAAGAAGAGCAATACCACACGTGATGACTTTTCCAGCAACATCAGTAGCGATGTCCATTGCACATTTGCACCTTGCTAGTGCAATGTATAAAAGATGATGATCTTTGAAAGAACTAGTTTATTTGTTTGCGGAGAAAGATAGTATATTAAAACAATTCATGAGACAACTATTATGGGATTAAACCATTAATTGAATACCAATAGTCAGCTTTGGTGGAAAGAAGTATTGAACAAGCTACTGTGGAAAGAGGTACTATATTGAACAGTCAACATAAAATCACAAGTTTAAATTAAACACGTTGGGCGGGCTATTCTGCTCTCCTTGGCATGTCTACGTGTTTTTTGGGTAACGTGAACCTGGTGAATTGGAAACCACGAAAGGGGCTGTTAGCGTGTATAACGGGTATCGTGGAATTCGTAGGGGTTAGGAGAAATACACGTATACGAGAGAAAAACAGCGTAGACTAGTAGCGAGAAAAAAAATTGAAATTAAAAGACTTTCTTTGGGTCGTTTTTCCTTGTCTCTTTCAAGATTCAAGCCTCCTTTCATACTTGAACTCCCCGGAAACATCCTACTCTCTCTCGATTTCTCTAAATGCATCAAATAATGCGTTGTTCTTCCTTAAAACTATGTATTATAGCGGGTTAAGTAATGCAAATTATTTTGCAGCCAAACAGAGTCTTAGGGTGTGTTTGTTAAATTTTAACTCATGGAAAGGAAAGGAAATAAAATGGGTGGTCCACTATGGAATGGAAAAGAAATAATTTTAAATGGTATGTGTTTGGTAAACTGGAGAAAGGAAAGTAAAAACTGGGGAAAGGAATAATCATGTTTGTTTGCAAAAACTATGGAAATGAATAATTGTATTGTTGGGTCATGGGTGTATTAGTAGTTAGTCCCTATCTATTTATTTCCTTTCCTTTCCTTTCCACAAAAATTTCAGGGGTTAGCTAAGGACACAAAACCTTTTCCATTTCAATAATTTTGTTTCCATATGAAAAAGCTCATTTCCTTTCCATAGGTAAACAAACACCTTATAAACTATGGATTAGGTGGACCACTCTTATTTTCTTTTCCTTTCCATAGTGTTTCCATCATAACAAACACACCCTTAATGAGTTTCCGTGAGGCTGAAATTGTCGTGCTTAATCATTTTAGTATCTGCCCAGTTAGGTTTTTTTCCACAAGTAAGTTGCCTAAAGATGACTTGAGTTCTTTTCTAATTTTCTGATGATCTAATTTTGCTCTCATTTAAACAGGTGCGTGAGTGCCTGCAGCAATACTTACGAGAAATTCTTCCTTGGAAATATATAACTATGGGGCTGCACTGACATTTTAGTTTTTACGCACTCACAGATACGTTTTATTTGTATTTGTCTTGAACGAAAAATCAAATTCAACAATTAAGCCAAAACAAATCGTAGACATCAGAAACAGACAGGTGAAGTAACAGAATAATGAAGAGGCAACTGCCGAAATTGTCCAAGTAAAGCAATAATATCACCATTCAGTTCATATGGATGCAACAAGATACTGTCACAAAGAATTGAATCTTCCAAACCTCGATCAATAAGATACTTAAATAGAATATGGCTTACGTCTATGCCAACCCACCTCCCAATTCGCCTCCCCTTTTCTTAATCTGAAATTTTTCAACCAAGCATGAATCAATTAATTCCAGAAGAAAAAAATATAAAAGAAAAGCATCAAAGTATTAAAAAAAAACAGGTTGGTTAATTTACCCATTCAAACGGGGCTTTACGCTTTCGTCTTCCCAGTCCAATCTATTTAACAAGCTCATGCGAAATTCTCTGAGCTTAGGGACACTGGCCTCTCTCAGCAACCCGCTTTACTCTCTCAACACTCCAACTTATTCGACTCTCAACACTCCAATTGCTACAATAACTCCTCGCTACCTCTCAAAGTGAAAGAGAATGTCACATTATACCTCTATAAGGTATCGATCAAAGTGTGAGCTACTGAGCTAGGATTACAAGTAGCTGTGCTTGATATTGGATGGCGTTTTGAGTTTCTATAGGGTCAGACTTCCTACCAGAAAGATATGGACCATTCTGCTTTGTCGGCACTACCAAAAGTATAAAAATGAAAAACAGGTGCGTGACTGCAGCAACACATGTGAAATTTTTCCTTGGAAATTTACTTGCTAGTGGATAACTATGGGACTGAACTGACATGTTAGTTTTTACGCCACTCACATATTTTTTGAGAGAGCATCATCACAACTTCACGACGGTAATCATCACAAACTGTTTTTGAGGTATGGACTTTCTAAACACACAACACAAGTCATCAATCCCATAAAAAAAAATAAAAAAAATAAACATGACTATTGTATTTGTCTTGAATGGAAAATCAAATTCAACAATTCAGTCAAACAAATCTTAGCAACTATGAGCTCAGAAACAGACAGGTGAAATAAAATAACAATTAAGAAGCAACAGCCTAAAAGAGAGATGTTCCCTTCCCCTTCTTGTCCCCGCCAATCTCAAAATGTTTGCACCTCTGCAGAAACCACAAATCACGCATTAATAAGCAGGTGATTTAATGCATAAACATAAACGAAGTCTGTTGAACATAATAACCTTGATCGCATGCTGGGATACATGCTTGCAGCTCTGGCACTGCAACCTCAGGACGATCTTCTTAGTTGTCTTGGCCTAGAAAGGGAGAAAGGAAAAAAACACATTAGTCAGACAATATCTGTGTGCAATACTTATATTGTATCATCTGAATAGTCCCCTCTTTTTCTCTCTTTTCAAGTTGATTAATTTTTCCCCTAATTATCTTTGAATCAAAATTTTAATTGAGAAAACAGAAAGCAGCATGGAAAACACGCTGAAAAGAGACACGAGGGGAAGCAGTATGCAAAACTGAACAGAAAGCACACAAGCTCCTCCCACAGTCCTCAAGTAATAAATCACTATACAAGGCTATTCATCTAATTAAGCACACTATACAGGCAAATCTTTCAGTTCTCTACAGCACAATGTATCAAGTTTCTCAATGTCCAGATTCCAAAAGTCTATATATATATCCCAAGATATGGCAAATATTCTGTAACTTGTTCATCCCTGTAACACTTGTATGAACTGTGTTGTATAGATCTTGATATCTCACATGAATTGGGACTTGGGAGTCGTTAGATTGTGTTACAAGCAACATTTCACTTACTGTAATATTCCCAACCCCAATCTAATGCCACTCACCCATCATTAGCAGTTTAGTGCAAATAGTCTCATGGGTTAGATGTCAAATTATAACCCACAACCATGGACACTTAATAACCATCCTACATGATTGACAGTGTTTTAAATAACACAACAAGTTGCACACCTAGGCACGCTGAGGCTGGAGTTTCAATGGCAGAATAAACAAAGACCCTTGAAACTTGATTTTTTTTCAAATTCTTTTTTAAGTTTTTATCCTGGCAAGTTGCAACCACCCTCAATCTTTTTTCATAGGACACAACATTATTCACATGGAAAATTGTTCGATTTCCAAAATTAAAACAAAAAATGAGTTGTTTTTCCCACTAAGACCAAAGCCTCAATAACCCTCTGAGGCACGCCCTAAGCCTCATGGAAGCCTACCCTCACATTGTGACAATTGACAGGATTTATATTTCAGTTACAGTAATTTAAGATAGCAAAATACACGTGAACCCCTAATCCTTTCATTAACAGGGTTTAGAACCCATTGCAAACTTAATTCACTTGGGAAGCATCATGTACATATATCAATCGAACAGATAAAGTGGATTTTCTTTCTAAGCTAATATTTTTAATAGTTAATAAAACGTAAAAATATGTACTTAGTTGGTTACCTTCTTGTGGAAGACTGGTTTGGTCTGACCTCCATAACCCGATTGCTTTCGATCATAACGGCGTTTTCCTTGGGCAGCAAGACTATCCTTCCCCTTCTTATATTGAGTAACCTTATGTAGAGTGTGCTTCTTGCACTCCTTGTTCTTGCAGTACGTCTTCTTTGTCTTCGGAACATTCACCTAAATCATTCATATTCAGCATTCAAACTACAAATTATTTAACAATACAACATATGCAAATAAGTCGATTCTTCCACCTAAATTACAAAATGCCCGCTTTTCCAATTCTAAATTTAATGGTAATAAGACCAAGCTAGAGTGGACCACAGCTACCCAGTTTCAAAAATCAATAACAAGCTTTTTCATGTATACCCAAACTCCCATTTCTATAAATTAAAGCTTAAATGGGCATAAGTAATAACAAAAATGAGTGGAGTGGACGGTGTAGTGTCAATATAAGTAAATATGTAAGTGAAAATGAGTAAAAAGGGGTTTAAGAAAATTACCATGACTGCAAGTGGAAGTGGAAGTGGAACTTGGAGAGCGTAGTTTGTAGAAGAAGGAAAATTTTCTAGGGTTTATAGATGTTTGAACTTATATTAATCAATTAGGGTTTTGAGAGAAAGGGAACTTGGGCTTGGTTGTGGGTTGCTGGGTTTGCTTTATAAGCCCATGACATAAGTTTTGTTGGAAGGTTGTTGACTTGTTGTAGTATTTTCTTCAAATTTGAAGACAAAATTTGGATAATTTGGTCGCAAATTTTGACCAACTCTAAGTGGTCGCAAATATGATTTGCAAATTTGGAATAAGGCTACATTACGCGACATTACCACTGTCGCTCCCAAGTTAAAAAAAAAAAACTCACCCGACATTCCTAATGTCGCACCAAATTGTAAAAGTAAAAAAAAATAACTTGCGAGACATTAGCAATGGCGCGCGACATTACCACTATCGTTCCGCATCTGCATCCGAAATCCCAAATTTGCGAACAAAGATGTGGCTAGACAGATAATGCCACCGAATTTGCTTCCACCTAGAATTGGATTTCTGTGAAATTTCGAGTTTTAGAAACAAATTTAAAGAATTTGGGAGGTGATACTAACACCTAGATATCTGTACCGGTCTTTCAAATTATGGCCGTTCCTACAAACATTATCTGGATTTTGGACAGAGCCCATAGGCCCAGGCCCACGGAATATCCAAACAAAACCCTATCACAGGCTCTATATAAATACTTAAGCTTTTCTAGGTCTTGGTTTTATTAGGGCTAAATATCTCACACTTCTCTCACAGTAGGAAAATCTCTATTCCCCAAACGCTTCCGTCTTTGAAACGATGGTATGTTCGATTCATCCTCAGATCTATTCTCTTTTCTATATCAATACTTCATTTTGGGTATTTTAAAATATGCTGAATGTTATATTCTGTTATAGTCGAGGAGGAAGACCAGAGAGCCCAAGGAGGAGAATGTGACAAGCCTTGGACCTGCTGTACGAGAGGGGGAGTATGTTTTTGGCGTGGCCCATATTTATGCATCGTTTAATGACACCTTCATTGTAAGTATTATGTCATTTAATTCTGTTCAGTTCGTTTCTAGATAATTGAGAGTTGAAATGTGTTTGTTTGAACTGCAGCATGTTACTGATTTGTCTGGAAGGGAAACCATGGTTCGGATTACTGGTATGGCATCATCTATGTTTTATTATTATCTTATTTGATCTTTAACAGTTTTATTAGGCATGTCGTCTTATTACTCAGATTTACACTAATTTAATTGAGTGTAGTCATCATAATAATATATATGTACACATACATATTTTAATTGAATCTCAATGTAAATGCTGCTTTGCAAAATGGAAAAAAAAAATGGATTTTATAAATGTGCTGTAAAGGAGCTTAAGAAGTTTACAGTGTGTATCTTCATTTTGCCTGCAACTTCCTTTTTTTGTTAATTTTATATTTGTTTTCTTTCTGTTTTTTGTTTTGTGCACCAAGTTATATGTGTATGCAAAGTATATTCCTTTTAGTTTCATCAGTTCCGGTGCAACCATGATTTTACATTTATATTTTTCTATACTAAATACTGATTTGTAGCATAAATATCTGTACTTGTTTTTCTTAGTCAAACTTGCAATAAATGTTCTATTCTCTTCCTACTCTAGGTGGGATGAAGGTCAAAGCTGATAGAGATGAATCTTCCCCATATGCTGCTATGCTTGCTGCACAGGATGTTGCAACACGATGCAAGGTACCTTCTAATTCTGTTTTATCTATTGTGGGTTGCAATATTATCAGGTGGCTGTAGTGGGTTTAAGATGATTGCCTTTTGTGACCGTATCTTCAGCATGTGGGATATTGTAGATATAGGTGTATGTATTATCTATAATGAATGTGGATTGATTTCTTTTGCTGATCTGATGCTAGCTGACATCTTACGAATTTGTTCCAGGAACTCGGTATTACAGCTTTGCATATCAAGCTTCGTGCCACTGGGGGGAACAAGACAAAGACCCCTGGTCCAGGTGCTCAGTCTGCACTGCGAGCCCTTGCTAGGTCTGGGATGAAAATTGGTCGCATTGGTAAGCTTTGTCCCATCTATATGCATTTATCTGAAAATTTTCATATTTGCTGGGAGATCTTGGTTTGGTCCTGCTTTCTCTCCAAAAATGTCCTGTTCATGTATCCTCCTCCCGTCGGTTAGATTTTGTTCTGTATAATTGTCTTTTTAGTCTCTCATCAAGTTCATTGTGTTTGCTTTTCAGAGGATGTTACTCCTATTCCTACCGACAGTACTCGTAGAAAGGGTGGCAGAAGGGGTAGGAGGCTGTGAGTCCTTACCAATGTGATGGTGGTCATGGTGGTGGATCTTTTTTTACTTGGAACTTCATTTTCATGTTTCGTTAAACTTTTTGTATCTGAGTTTTGACCATGGTCTGTAGACGTCAGATTTTTAAACTTCCATAGGAACAAGGGTAACAACATTTTCTATCTACTGCGTGTCTGATTTGAAGTTTGGTTGAATACTACCAGTGATGTTTATTCTCTTTTTAGCTAATTTGGTGCCCTTTCTAATCTTTAGTGCGCATGACAATTGTGCAGAATGGGTTTCTTAGTTGCTATTATCCTTTTAGTTTGTTATATTTCATAGATTCCTGCTGATACTACAAGCCTATTAGTTATTATGGAGCAGTGAACTCTTATTTCACTAATAAGCAATTACCCCATTGGTTCCACATTGAAATGTTGGTGTTTTAGAGTATTTTTAGGAGAGCAACCGAAAAAACACCAAAATTTTGAACTAAAAAATCACCAAACAATTTTAGGAGCAACATCAAAAAAACACTAACCAACTATGTTGTTTTGCCAAAACTGTGCTATATAGCCCACGCGGTTTTGGCAAAACTGCCCACTAAAGCCCAACTAATAGGTTCAAGACTACGCAGTTTTGAGAAAACCGCTCTATGCATTGTATATAAATTTTTTTTTTTTTTTTTCTTTTTCAATTTCTAATCCCAATTAGAAGCCCAAGTCCATGCGGTGTTGGTAAAATCGTGCGGTTTTAGCAAAACGCGTGAGTGATTTGATATAGCACCAAACCTAGAACCAAATATTGGTGGATTTAGTGTTTTTTTGGTGTTTTCATCAACATGTAGTTCTCCTGAAGTTGAAAAAACACCAAATTTTTGAGAATTTGGTGTTTGATGTTAGGTTGATATCACTGCTAAAGATGCTATTATGTTTGCACTTAGGCAGCTTCTAGTCTTGCATCTTGGGTTACGTAGATTGGTTATCATCGGAAACAATGGTAACTTTGAGTAGTTTTGGCAAAACAGTTTAGGCATGTGCTGTCCGAGGTGCATAAGTTACCAGAGTTTTTATGTGGCAATTCTTAATTCTAACTTTCTAAGTATACACTCTCAAGCCATGAATCTGTTTCAGTGCAGTTGGTGACTCAATAAGTAGTAATAATCTATTGAATAGGATTATCTGAACTTGGGGAAGTTCCTGCTTTGATGTGCCGCCATAATTCTAAATGTGTAGATGGAAATAATTTGCAATAAAATCTCAAGGCTGCCATTAGAACTGGTAATTGAATTTCGCACTTAAAAAACCAATTTAAAGGTGAAACCGTTTCCATAAGGTTTATCTTAGAATGTCTCAACCAGATAGTTTTACAAACAGAGCAAAACTAATTATTTCCACTTTTGATTTCCACCTAATCTTACCAATAACTAGTTTGACTAACCATATAGCCCGACCTGTGGCTGGTCTGCTATTTCAAAACCTATTATGTCTAGCCTATTAATTTTGATGTGCTTAATGCATAATGCCCATTTGTATAATGAACACGTGGGTTTGCTCTAAACCGTTGGGTGTTCGGTTACTTTTATGAGGTCCGGCGTATTCGAGACCAGTCGTACTATTACCTCATGACCAGAGACAAGAATTCTCCAATTGTCTTTTTTGAGGGGAAGCAGT
This sequence comes from Coptis chinensis, assembly GCF_015680905.1. NCBI lineage: Eukaryota > Viridiplantae > Streptophyta > Magnoliopsida > Ranunculales > Ranunculaceae > Coptis > Coptis chinensis. The sequence goes on along the minus strand of NC_141463.1, from coordinate 74,614,260 downwards.
GGCGGCTTGAAGGTCGGATCATCACCACCGTGTGTTGGGTGATGTGTGTGGGGCGTTAAGCCCCTCCGATCGTCGATGGTGAGCCAATGGGAATTCCTATTCCCAGAAAACACAACCATGCTCCAACTAGTAAGTCTTCCTACTCAGGTACTTTATAACTTGATATAAGAGTCTTTCGCCTGAATATCTTTTGCTATTATTTCTTTGACGACTTTTCTCCCTGGAATCAACTAACTGCAACTAATGTTGCTACGGTGGATATTATCAAGAAGATCCCCAAGGAGCAGAGGATGCCTTGTGTGATAGTTCCTGATCCCACCCGTCTTTTTGAATATTTCAACATGTCTACTGAAGACCTGCTGCAACTTATTACTGACTATTCCCCCTTTGGGATAAATACTGTGAATTCTGGGTGTACAACACTTCCTCCATTTGTTGATCAGGATGCCGGACTTATTCCTCCTTCAGTTTAGGATGAATCCTCTTTGATTACTAGAAGAAGAGGAAACCGCAAGGAGAAAAGTTCGAAGGCCGTCTCAGTGATGCTGCGACGTCGGGTTCAATTCAGGAGCCTGCTGTCAGTGATGATTGTGTGATCACTGGCGGGTGGGGCCCTGAACTGCCTCATGAACTGCTGGCGGCCAACAATTTTAAAAAGGGAGTGCGTGCGTTCAACCATTCTAGATTGAAGAGATTTGATATCGCTTCGACCGATCGCCCCTACGGTAAAAAATAAAGTTTTAGCCTCCTCTGCGGTAGTGAAGACACACTTTTAAGGTTCTGCTAGTATTCCCCACCTCTTAAGCCTTGTAAGAATGTAGATGTACCCCATCAGTTCAGTTCTTTCTCTGAGTTACGAACAAACCTGGTGATAATGTCCTTCATTTGTTGACCCTCCCTCCACGATAATGCAAGGGGAAGGGTATTCTTTGAAAACCATCTGCCAGAATTGTCACTCTCCTCATCCTAGATCCAGTGATAGGAGGGGGTGAGTGATGACATTCCCTTTTTGCCAAGATCTCCAGATTCCCCTGAGAGAGAGATGATTATGGAGATGAGGCGTTGAGGACAAATTGATGAACAACCTGTTACCAGCAAGCACTCTGTTAAAAATGTTGATATCACGCTTGGAGTTCTGGAAGCTGCGTAACTTCCTTTTGACAAGGCTGAAGCCAACATAGCTGGGACCTTGGACCTGTCCTTTTGCCGATCTGCTGTTCACCTTGCCAAGGTAAGACTTTCCTCTCTGTTCAGTGTCCGGTTTCTCTCATTGTGTTTCTTACACATCCTATATTCTTCTCTAGTTAGTGAGTAACTTTCTGGCTATGAAAGAACCCATCTTTATGGCCTCCGCCGATTCATCCACTGATGCCATGGCTACCCAGTGAGCTGATTTGGGTGAAAGAGGTTACTGAGAAGAGAACTGCAGAGTTGCAGATCTCGGTTGACCAGCTCTTGGTGAAAGAGAAGATATCTGATACTGACTTCAAGAATATGAGAGACACTATTTCCAACCTTAGGAGCTTTCTGGAGAAAGCCCAAAAAGGAGCTGCTGATGTTGCCACTAGGAAAGTGAAGTTCTTGGAACCGCGCGCCCACTTCACTACCCTGTAAGCAAAACATGACCAAGTCCAAGGGGAACTTAACCGTAGGAACGCCGAGATGAGGACCCTTGGGCAAGCCATTAGCCATGCAAATGAGGTCATGTCAGGCTATGAGAGGGCTCTAAAAGAGAAACATCTTCGCTCTGAGATAAAAAGGTTGATGACCTCTTGGTGGAGACCTCTGAGTTCTATTCTCAAGTGGTGAAGGAGGTGAAGAAGAGGTCAACTGAACATGCCATTCGCTTTACTCTGAGAGTACTTGATGTTTCTCAAGAGTCCTTCGATGCTACCAGACAAGTTAAGTTTGAGGAAGCTATTGAGGTTACTGGATATGTCTCTCAGTTGGATCTTCTCGGGGGGAGTAACCAACCCTTTCATCTTGTTTCCTGATCTAGACACTAGTATCTCAGCTATCTAGGAAGAACTTATACCTGATGTTTCCTCATCCTCTGAAGAAGATACCGATGATGACATGCCTCCCGTTCGCCTTCCTTCCTTTTACGCTAGTTCGGTTTGGTGAGTGTTACGTTTCGACCTTCAACCATTCCAGCTAATCCAACCACACAGTCTGTTCTTGAGAGTGAAACCAGAGTTCTTGACGATGGTGCAACAGCAAGCACTGATGGTGAACCGAAGTTTGATTCTACCCTTGCTTCAAAAGTTTTTCAGTTGATGATTCTCATGAACAATTATTTTCAACAATTATTCTATGGGTCTGTAATATTGAGCTATATATGTAGCACATATACAATTTACTTACTGAGCTCTGCAGCTCTTCTAGTTTATGTATACACTATCTTCACTTTATGTTATATGGCATGTGTTACTATGCATACTCTACCCCTGATGCCCCTAAAGTTCTTTTGGAACAACAATAGGCGACCCTAGTAGGCTAAACAGATTAAAATGAGACATGACCAGAATTTGATCAGGATGTCATGGGAGCTATTCAAGTTAACTGTAAGTAGGAGTTTGATCACAATAAAGTCATATGTCTTTACGGAAGGAACTTGGTGCCATGAGCACAACACTGTGTTTAATAACGATAGGTTCTATTTATTTAAAAAATAAATAAGTTATCGTTAGAATAGCAGTGGGGGAGTCTTCCTCAGCACTATCATGCCGATACTGTTCCAGGCCCATGATTTGCGTGCTAGGATCTGGATCCAACCCAAATCTTCCCAGCAACTCCTATGTTGATGTTTTGAGAGCGCGAGGAACTGACATACAATTCAGGCTCTTGAGAACATTATCTCTTGTTCCAAGTCAAACTGACATATAGTTTACTGAACAACTAGTTAGTGTGGCCGAATTCCATAAAGGCTTAACCCATCGATGATAATCGCAGTTTGAAGGAGGCTGGCGTCTGAGTTCAGTGGCGTCAGGAATGGAAAAGAAATCGGCATACTGGTTAAACTTTTTTCTATGCTTTCGGTATCACTTTGGTTCTAAAGCAAATTGGCATACAATATTCTTGAAAAGATAGTGAGAAGATAGTTTCCTAAAGGCTTAGTCCATTATGGATCATAAATAAAGAACAAATGCAAGGAATAAATTCGATGGCAATGTAGAGCACTTTATTAATGAATTGGAGAGGAGTGAACAATGCATTGAAAATCATAGAATAACAATTTATTGATAGTACTTGCGAAAGTGCTGCGCGTTCCATGGTTTGACAAGAACGTCCCCTTCAACAGTGCGTAGATAAAAAAAAACCAGTTCGACCAACCTTGTCGATGATGTATGGTCCTTCCCAGTTGGGCCCAAGCTTGTCGTTGGGCTCTGGGATCTCACACAAAACTAGATCTCCAGATTTGAAAAATCGAATCTGGACTCTCTTGTCGTATGATCTCTTCAGAATCTGCTGGTTAGCAGCTAAGCGAAGTGCAACACCTTCTCGTTTTTCATCTAGGAGATCCATTTCTGTACATAACAACTCTTCATTATCCAGAGTGTGTACAACATCTGACTTCTGAGTGGGAGTTACCAGTTCTGGAGTTATAACAGCCTCAGTTCCATAGGTCAATGAAAATGGGGACTCACTAGTTGACCGTCTGGGTATAGTTCGGTATGCCCATAGGACCTTAGGTAGTTCCTCAACCCATAAACCTTTTGTGTCGTCTAATTTATGCTTCATGTTAGAGGCTTCAGCCTGGCCATTGCCTTGTGGGTACCTTGGAATAGAGAACAGATGGGTAATGTGAAACTCTTCACAGAGTTCAGTGACCAATCTTCTAGCGAACTGTTGCCCATTATCTGAGATGATAACTTTGGGTATGCCAAACCTACAGACTATGTTGTTCTAAATGAACTTTATGACGTCATGTTCTTGAATGAAAACAAGGGGAACTGCTTCTATCCACTTGGTGAAGTAATCCATCGTAACTAGTAGGAATCGGACATTGCCAGGAGTAGGTGGTAGAGGCCCTACGATATTAGTTCCCCACTGTGCAAATGGCCATGGACTGGCCAATGGGTGCAGTTCTGTTGCTGGAGCATGGATTAGCAGAGCATATCGTTGACATTTTTCACATTTGAGGGCAAAAACCTGTGCATCCTTTTACATATAAGGCCAAAAGTATCCTTGCCTTAGGATCTTGAGAGCTAGTGTTCTGCCCCCCAGCATGGTTGATAAATTCCTTCATGTACTTCTCGCATAACCTATTCAGCGAGATGTGGGGAGAGACATCTGAGATGAGGTCCCAGAAAGGACTTCTTGTACAGATCGTCTCCTACGAGGGTGAATCTTTGTATCTTTGCAAGCAGACGCCTTGCTACATTCTTATCTTCAGGGAGTGTTTCGTCTTTAAGGTAGGACTTATATGGATCCATCCAACTTGGAGTAATGGCTAGAACAACACAAACTGTTGTAACTGGGATCTGAATGCTAGATTTCTCCTGGAAATCTATAGGGATAGAACGTGACTCACTATTGCCCAACATCGAGGCAACATATGCCAAAGCATCTGCGTGTCAATTTTCAGATCGAGGCAGCTGATAGAACTGAATGTTCTCAAACTTTCCTTGAAGACCCCTTACCAGTTCCAGGTATTTGGCCATTCGTTTGTCCTTGGCCTCATACCTTCCATCAACTTGGAACACAACCAACTGTGAGTCACTAAAAATTGTGAGGTGTGTTAGGCCCAGGTCGAGGGCCATTGTGAGGCTAGAAAGTGTTGCCTCATACTCTGCCTCACAGTTAGAGGCGTTAAAACCTAATCGGATAGATTTCTCCAGCTGCATATTGTTGGGAGTAACTAACACAGCTCCAACTCTTGCACCTCTATCATTTGAAGATCCATCCACAAACAGCCGTTATCCGGAGCTCGACTCCCATGGGTTTGGACGGGAGTTTGGAGATTCAGGCAGGATGCCATCATCGGAACTGGGGGTGGTTGAATCGTACCCTGTGTAGGTCATTGGGAAATCTCCCAAGAATTCTGCTAGTGCCTGACCCTTTTCTGAGATCCTGGGGACGTAAATAATATCATATTTTGACAGTTGCACAGACCATTTAGCTAGCCTTCCTGACTTGTTCGGTCATTCCAGAACTGATCGCAATTGGTACTCTGTGATCACGCTGATGGTGTGGGACCAGAAGTACAGTCGTAATTTCTCTGCTACAAAAACAAGTGCTAAAGCGGCTCTTTCGAGTTTAGGGTACCTTGTTTCTGTTGGTAGGAGCATCTGGCTCAAAAAATAGACAGGCTTTTCAACCTTCTTTTCATCCACGGGTATCAGTACAGAACTGATGTCGTAGTCAGAGGAATAGAGATAAAGATCCAGGACTTCTCCCTCAACTAGCTTTGAAAGGATCGGCGGTAACCCCAGGTATGTTTTGAGTTGATTGAACACCTTTTGGCACTCTTCCATCCATGCGAAGGAGGTGTTATTTTGCAATAACTGAAAAAGGGGTTTGCACTTATCTGAACTCTTAGAGATGAACCTGTTCAGAGCTGCTAACCTGCCTGTAATTTTTTTAACCTCATTCATGTTTTAGGTGAGGGCATCTAGATGAGCGCTCGGATCTGATCTGGGTTCGCCTCAATCCCTCTCTTAGTAACCGGGTACCCTAAAAACTTTTCTGATGATACAGCAAAAGCACATTTCGCAGGGTTGAGCTTCATGCGATACTCTCAAAGAACTTCAAATGCACGTTTCAAGTGGGAGAGATGATCTCCTTGTTTCAGACTCTTGATCAGGAGATCGTCCACATAGACCTCCACAATGTTGCCTATTAATCCTTCGAACATCTTGTTTACCAAACGCTGGTATGTGGCTTATGTATTTTTCAATCCGAATGGCATGACCTGATAGCAGTACAGGCCATCCACGATTGTGAAACTGACATGCTTGTGGTCCTCTTCATGTAAAGGGATCTGGTTGTAGCCTGACGACCCATCTGTGAAGGATAACAGTTCATGTCCGGCCGTCACATCCACCAACTTGTCAATTCGTGGCAGAGAGTACCTGTCTTTCGGACATGCACGGTTCAGATTCGTGAAGTTAATACAGATTCTCCACGACCCATTCTTCTTTCTTACTGGGATGATATTAGAAATCCAGGTGGGGAAATTGATTTCCCTGACAAAATTCGTTGCCTTTAGTTTTTTAACTTTAGCTTTTACCGCCCTGGATATGTCAGCACCTATCCTTCTCGATTTATGCTTGACTACTATTGCATCACTGCGGACATTGAGCTGGTGGCATGCCACATGAGGGTCCATTTCTGGCATTTCTTCGAATGACCAAGCAAACACATCTCTGTGCTCTCGGAGGAACTGTATCAGAGCTTGACGCTCTTCAGAACTCAACAAGGTGCCGATGAAAGTGGTCTTTGGTGAGCTACCACCTACAATTTCCACTTCCTCTAATGGCTCTAGTGAAAGGGGATCCTCCCTCTCTCGTGGGACCAGGTCCGAGATAGGTGGATCCAGCTGTAATTGCTATTTGGCGGGTCGCCCCTCCTCCAATCCATTGGTTCAAAAGGGAGTGGGGACTGCCTTGTCGCCAGCGCGTAGCATGCCTTGGCAGTCACCTGATCCCCTCTGATCGTCTCTATTGTCCCATTATGCAAGAACTTCAAACATTGGTGATAGGTGCTAGGAACAGCTCAGAGTCTGTGTAGCCAGGTCCTGTCCAAGATCATATGATAGGGTGTGCTAGCTTTTACTATGACAAAGTTTATGATGAGAGTTACCGGACCAGTAGCTATGGATAGTTGGATCTCTTCAACTGTCAGAGCTTTGTCCCCACTGAATCCATATAGGTTGGAGTTGGTGGCGACCATTTTAGAGTATGGAATTTGTAGCTTTTTGAATGCAGCGTAGTATAGCACATTTGTTGAGCTGCCTGAATCAACCAATATGCGATGCAAATTATAATCTCCAAAAGGAAGTGTCAAAACAAGCGCATCCTCATGGTTTGGATGCTGCAATAGTCAGCCTCAGTGAAAAGGATGAACGGATCCTTGTGGGGTACCGCGTTATCCTGAGCTCCTATAGTCAGCTCACTGTTCATGATCCTCACTTGCTTGGCGATGTGCATTTGATATCATGCACCCTTTTTAGGGATCTGTCTATAACGTTTACTTGATTTTCCAGAAATCATATTTATCTGGAGTCGGTCATTGAGCGGTCCAGCACTTGGAGGATCTTGAACTAACGTGCTGATCTCCTCAGGATGTACTGCATTTGCTTGTTCGTGTGCCACATACTGCTTCAGATACCCCCTTTCAATAAGATCATGTAGTTCATTTTTCAGGGTCCTGTAGGCTCTGGTGTTGTGACCCTTACTCTTATGGAACTTGCAGTAGGTCCTTTGGTCTATTGTACCAAGGGAGCCTGGCTTTAGTGGAGCTGGCTATTTGAGGTAGCTCTGATTTTTTATCGAGTCCAGAACCTCATCTGGCATCTTGTTCAGAGGGGCAAAGTTTCTGTCCATCAAGGGAAGAGCTTCTTCAATTCCTTCCACACGTGACTTCTTCTGTGGTTTTCCATCTGCACTACTGGCTACATTTTGGTATTGCCCTCTGGGCATTCGTCCCTTTGATGGAGATTCGGCCCTTTGGCGATTACGATTATGGTCTCTCTTTGATTTTTGAGGGAAATAATTTCCATTCCCTTCTTGAGGAAGCCCATAAATTGCCTAACTAATCTTCTTTGCTTCCTGACGTCTATTCAGGACATCTTCTTCCCACCCCGCATGAGTTTCAACCCTGTCAAGGAGTTTCTCTAAATCGTGGGGTGGTTTCCTGGATAAAGATCCGAATAAGGCATTTTTTTCATCCAACCCTTGTTTGAAAGCTATTATAGCAGTCTGTTCGTCGTAAGACTCTATTTGGATTGAAATTTCCATGAACCGTTGCATGCAGGATTCAAAGCTTCTCCATCCTTTTTCTTGATGTTGAACAATGCATCAATTCGTTTTGGCTGATGCTTGTTGTATGAGTACCTGTTAATGAAGGTCCTAAATTGTTCCTCTGAGGACCTGATTTGACGCTCAGGTAATCTATGGTACCACTGGAGCGTTGATCCAGACAGGGAGGCTTTGAACTCCTGACACATGGCATGGTAATATCTCTAATATTGTCCCATAGTGGCACGATACCTGAATATGTGATCGACTAGATTTGACTTGCCACTAAAGGCACTGAACTTCGATTGTCTGTACCCATGGGGATATGGCTTCCTCATCACCCGTGATGCAAAAGGAGATCTGCCTGCTCCCATTATGGCGGATTGAACAAGGAAGTCTTACATTTTCCTCCCTTTGCCTGTCATCCAATGTATATGACGGATCAAGTCATTCTTCTCAGTTTCCTATGCACTTTCTTTGGTAGAAAGTTTCCTGTTCTGAGTTCTTTTTCGGTGTCAAGGGTCGACATCATGATCCTGGTTAGTGGACTCTGGCTCTGAGGCTGTTCCTGAGTCCTCATCTGAGTTGTTGTATTCTGACTCAGATAGCTCGTGCCGCACTGGGTCCCCATGCCTTGGGTTCCTAGTACGACTAGCTTCGGGAGGGTTGTCATCATCGAGATCGATAAGTGGCTCCTTCCCTGTGTCGAACTGATATAAGTACCTTAGTAGCTGTAATTCTCGCTCAAGGTTGCTCCATTGCTATTCCAGAGCCTGCACTGCCTGACTCGCTTGGACAGACTTTGGGTTGGTGAGGACATCATTCTCGCCATTTTGACGTTCCTCCTAAGCGTTATTCCTGAGACCTGCTCTGGGAACAACTAGTTCATCGGTGCTGGTCATAGGTAATAGGGTTATATACTAAAATCATTACTTTTGTAATAACTCTAATTATTTATATTTTGAATGAGAATCTTATGGGCAAATGTTATGCATATTATATATGTTATTAGTTATATGCATGTGTCTAATACTTTAGGCTGTAGATGATATGGTGTGTGGTGACACACAGAAGATCATATCATTAGTACCTTATAAAGTATAAATAAACGTTCACAACCTAGATGGATTTGGACAAACCATTGGTAAGGTTGTAGTATAATCTGGTATTAGTCTATCTTGACTATAGGATTACACTAGTACACTTTGTGTGTATTGAATAGGACCAAGTGAGGTTATTTCTCTTTATATTGACTATATAAGAGAACAAACACCTTTGTTATTATGGATGCTTGTCATCTTAATCCGGATATAATAACGGGCACTTACGTGCATTGTACATTGCTTTAAATCATCAATGAGTGAGATTTATTTGTGAATCAACAAACTCGATGGATTGGGTAATGACATTGTATGTAAGGTGTGCTGTTGATTATAGAAGGAATCCGTGACCCGCAGGAAGTCGGGTTGATGATGTCCCCTTGAGGAGCTCATAAAGATTGTCATGTAAACCCTGCAGGTGGATTTATTCCGACATGACAATGAGGTTTAGTGGTACTACCCAAGGACATAAGAAGTTGATTGATGTAGTTGTCAGTAACTTGACTTAATCAATGGGCATTCGATATCTTAAACACGGAGAGATCAACAAGCATATAATATAGAGCCCATAAATGCTGACACGTAATTTGGGATTAGGGCGGCAGTGCAACAATGACCTTTAGTGGAATAAGCCATTTGTTGACAGACTTAGGCTGTTTGTTATGGGCAAACATGGGAAGCCCAAGCCCGTCAGGAGGCCCAACCCTAATTTCTCCTCATGGTCCATGTTGTAGCCTATAAAAACAAACTCTTCTCTCTTGGCCAAATTCACTATTCATTGGTTGAAAAAGAGAGGCAAGAAAAGTAGATCTGAATTCGTTTTTAGCTTTGTGAGTGAGATAGGCCAAGAGAGAAAGAAGGGGTTTGGTAGATCGTTGCCCACATAACGTCCAATCTATTGATAGGAATACAACAGAAGATCAAGAGGTTGTTGATTTCATAGCTATTGGATTCTCAGAGTTATCACAGCCGATCTACAGGTATGATTTTCTATCCAAAACCGTGAACCCCATTAATTTCGCTTACACGTGGGTTTTCGCGGTTTGTAGAAATTTACATTATGAAATAACGGTTCCTACAATAGGTCCTTGGGGGATCATTCGCATCTTGGCGACCAACATTCTCTCCCCCTTCAGGCATCTCGTGCACTTCTCCTCTGATGGTGACGCTACGTATGGTAGCGCCACCTTTTGTTTTATTTGCTCCTGCCATCACAACAGTAAGAGTTTTTAGAATAAATCAATCGTTTGGAACGAATATTTACCTGCTTTCGTCCCCACAGACGGTGCCAAAAGATGTAGGGGAAATTCCAAGTATCCCCTGATCTTTCTCTATGCCTTGTAACCTGGAATCCTTTGCTTAATAGAGAAGGGATGAGATGATGGTGAGTTCAGGATTGAACCATCTGATGGCTGCCTACGTATCTCCTTTGTTATATTGGAGAATCAAACCTTATTTTTCGTAGTTCCTAAGAGCGAATCCCTATGGTTTATATAGGAAGGGCTACGAGAGTCCTAGGGTTAGGGCTGTCTTCACCGCTTGTGAGTTCCCTTCCATCTTTGGACTCTGCCTTCCTATTAGGATTCATCTTCTTATGGAAGTCTGAATCTAGACCATATCTTATGAGAGATAAGTTTCCTTGTTGACCATAATGTCCCATCATGTATGGGAATATTATATCTAAAAGGTAACTCCTAAGATATGTCATCGCGATTCCTTCCTTATCATCAAAGATCGCCAACTTCATTTTCCTTCTATTCAGAAACTGTCTATATCAGTTCCTAACGACTGGGGTAACTGTTATGCTTGAAGGCGGTCAATCATGTGCTTAGCACATGTCCATAACATTAGTGAGGCAGGGACTGTTGAAAGGTGCTAAGACTTGTAAGTTAGATTTTTGTGAACATTGTGTTCTGGGCAAGCAAACAAGGATGAAGTTTGGCACCGCTAACCACCATACGCGTGGAACCCTTGATTATGTTCATTAGGATGTTTGGGGCCCTTCTAGGAATGCATCTCTTGGAGGGAACAAGCATTATTATGTGACCTTTGTTGATGATTATTTTAGGAGTTTGTGGGTATATACCATAAGAAACAAGGATGAAGTCCTAGATATCTTCGTGAAGTGGAAGAAATTGATTGAAACTCAGACTGGTAGAAAGATCAAAAGACTCCGTACTGATAATGGTAGTGAATACACGAGTGATCTGTTCTTGCAAGTATGTCAGGATGAGGGAATAGAGAGACACTTCACAGTGAAAGGTACGCCGCAACATAATGGGGTAGCTGAGCGCATGAACCGTACTCTAATGGAGAAGGCTAGGTGTGGTGTATGTTATCCAATGCTGGATTGGGCAAAGCATTTTGGGCTGAGGCTTTGACTTATGCATGCTACCTTGTTAACAAGTTCCCTTCGTTTGCAATTTAATTGGAGGTAAAACTCCTATAGAGGTTTGGTTTGGTAAACCTGCTCAAGATTATGATTCCTTTCGTGTGTTTGGATGTCCTGTTTACTTTCATATCAAAGAGAGCAAGTTGGATCATAGAGCAAAAAAAGCTATCTTTGTAAAGGTGGAGTTAAAGGCTATAAGTTATGGGATCCGCAAGATAAGAAGTTTGTCTTGAGCAGAGATGTGACATTTGATGAGGCTTATATGTTGAAGTCTGCTGACTCTCAGCAGGTGGAGAGTATGGCCAAAGAGGTATTACAGTAGGTGGAGATTGATGCGTCTTCACCTAGTCCAGATGGTTCTGTATCTAGTAGATTGGCAACCATGGGTAGTCAGTTTGTTGATATTCCAGTTGAAGACACAAAAGTAGTGAATACAGGTGATGGAATAGATGATGATGCAGAGAATGTGGCTCCATTAGAGGAGCAAATTAATGTTGGTCCTTTAGCTCCGGTTCATGAGCCTATTACAACTGGTAAATCTAAGAGGAATGTTCCCCCATTGTATTGGCTAAACGATTATGTTATCTATGCACTTTCCGTTATTGAAAGCCTTGACGAAGACGCTCCTTCCTTATATTATAGAGCAATCCAGTGCTCTCAGTCAGGAAGGTGGAAGACAGCTATGGATGAGGAGATACAATCTCTTCATAAGAATGATGCTTGGATGCTTGTAAAGTTACCTAAGAGTAAGAAGGCGATTGGCGGAAAATGGGTGTTTGCATTGAAAGAAGGATCTCTAAGTGATGAGTTACGTTAGGCAAGATGGGTAGCTAAAGGCTATGCTCAAAGGGAGGGGATTGGTTATAATGAGGTGCTTTCTCTGGTTGTGAAACACTCATCTATACGCATCCTTTTGGCCTTGACAGCTCAGTATGATTTGGAGCTAGCCCAGCTCGATGTAAAAATTGGTTTTTTACATGGTGATTTAGAAGAAGAGATCTATATGACTCAGCCGAGTGGATTTAAAGTTGCAGGAAATGAGAATTTGGTGTGTAAACTGAAAAAATCGCTATATGGTTTGAAACAGTCTCCCAGGCAGTGGTACAAGCGGTTTGATTAGTTTATGCTAGGGCTTAAGTACATAAGAAGTCATTATGATCATTGTGTCTACTTTCGCAAGCTACATGATGGTTCTTTCATCTACTTGCTCTTGTATGTTGATGATATGCTTATAGCCTCAAGAAGCAAGACTGAGATTGGTGAGTTGAAACAGCTTTTGTCCTTAGAGTTTGAGATGAAGGACTTGGGTGAAGCTAAGAAGATTCTTGGCATGGAGATTCAGAGAGATAGAGCAAAGGGCAGAGTTTGGTTGTCTCAAAAGACATATTTGAAGAAGGTACTACAGAAGTTTGGTATTGATGGGAACACTAAGTCTATGAGTACTCCTCTTGCCCCTCATTTGAAACTTAGTGCTACTATGTCTCCGAGTTCCAATGAGGAACGTGAGTACATGACTCATGTTCCATATGCTAGCACTACACCATAACAGGATATTTGTAACACACACCTTTTTTGCTTTGTAACGGTTATTTACTGTTAGCAAGTTGCCAACGCTATATAAGCGTTAGGAATATTGTAAAGTGTTACTTTAATTAGGGTGAATTTCAGGAATTAATTTCTAACGCTTAAAAATCGTGTGAGAAGTATTACAAATTAAAAAACTTGAAATGCTCTATTATTTCGATCGAAATATAAAACATAACTTTACTTTTTCTCCTCTCTCTCTCACCGCCTCTGCGCTTTTCGGTCTCCTCCACCTCTCTCTCTCTCACTGTCGGTACCCTCTTCTCTCGCTCTCTCTCTCTCTCTCTCACTTTTTTGGATCGGTTTTATTCTAAACTAGGGTATTTTCTCTTGTCTCTCATTGCCGCTGTGCTATTTTTAAACTAGGGCAAATTTTCTTCTGATGTTCTGATCATCTCTTTTAAAAGTTGCGTCTCTTTTCTCTTCTTCATCAATATTTTTTCAACCCTCTCTCTCTCACCACACACCACAGCCATCTTGATCCGATGGGTGGAGGAAACGGTCAGAAAGCCAAGATGGCTCGCGATAAGAACTTGGAGGAGCAAAAGGCTGCTGGCAAGGGTAATCTGTAGTTTTTTTAACTTGTTGTGAGATACTCTTCTTTTGGATTGAAACTTATGTATTTTTACTTGTGCTTGACAGAAGTGGGTTGGAAGCTAACAAGAAAGTTATGAGTATCGAGGTATAACTCACTTTCAATTTTACTCTTTCATCTTTTATATCTCCAAAGTATATATTGATTGTAAAACCGACTTTAGAATTGAAGTACAATAGACAAAGTTATGCTATTTTGCAACATGCAATTCACCCCCACTTTGATTTACCAATTGCCCTTTGAAACAAATAATTATTCTTTGGATCTTTAGGTGAGTACAATTAAACAAATTAGCACCAATATCTATCTGAGGGCGACTCAAATTTTCCGTTAATTATAGACGGAAAAAAATACATCAAAATAAGTGTATGCTATTTGGAAAATAAATTTTATTAAAAAAAAAAAATGCTCTAGAAAACAACCGGCAACATGATCTGATGATTAAATGGGAGTTGTATGAGTTACATAAGTGAAAAAGGATGTCTTGTGATATTCCGATGTTCTGATACATCTCTTTTAGTCCTGTTTGTTAGAAAATTTTAGTAAAGTTTTGACCCTACTAATTAGGATGAATCATCTATAACTAGTACAAAAAAAGAAAATCTCTTAAGCAAGCCCTAAATCTCGCCACTTTCAATGAGACGAAGGATGATGAAGAGCTCAAGACAAAGATATCCCACCAATTACTCTTCAAATTTAGGTATGAATATTTTTTTGTGTATCTTCTCTCTTGATTTTTCATTTGTTTAAACAACGGTGAGTTCAAGTTTCTTTTCAGTTTTTGTAGATATCAACTTATTTCTTGATTTCATTGTCAAGTTTGAACTTTTGAAGACTCTTAAGGCTCATATTGTTCTTTTATTGATGAGGAATGATCGGCTTTAGCGAGTATCATTCTTATTTCCCAAGTTTACACTTTCAGCAACTTTGGATGTTTGTATAGGCCGGTTTATTAATTCTTAGTTACATTTCACACTAAGATAGATTCGTTTAATTGTGTAGTTGAAAATTTCTTATCTAATAGTCTCTATTTATCCAAATTTCAGCTCATGGTGCAGTGTTTATATGCTTATGAGACTTATACTAGATTACGTTAATTAGTCGCACCAAGTAATTGTTAGAGTTCCACGTTGAATGCACTCTTGTTCATTATGTTTTAACTAAAAACGCACTTGGTTCCACTTATTCAGTTAGGATAGGGGGGGGGGGGGGCTGTTAGTATATAAGATTCCATTTATGTGAAAGACTTATTGCTAAATGACATCTATCTAAGAACTTATAAGTTTCAGTAGAGTTGTAGAATTGCAAAAAAAAACAAACAGGAATCAAGACCTTTGGTGATACCAAGGGGAGGCTCATGACCTGTAACTATTTTGACTACCCTAATTAAGTTAGCTAGGCTAACATTGTAAGCTAGTAGCACTCTTTTCTAAAGTATGTCTTTTATTCCACTTGGTCTGAATGCTATTTTTCATTTTTTTTTTATTCGTTTCTAATTGATTTGGTTTTCCAACTCGTATGCATTCACTAGGACTGCAATTTGTTTCATTCATTTATTTTTCGTGGTATTGCAAATGGATTGGATAACGGAATTTAGCTTATCGCAGTCGGCCTAATCTTCAAGCTTTGAATTGTGAGCTTAGTACCTTTATTTTATATTTAGATTGGAGCCTTCCTAAAACTGATATCGAAGTTCTTATTAAGTGCACATATTTTAGCAAACATAAAGATTTGCTTACTTCTTAGAGGATTCTGTTTGAGATTGTGTTGGTCTTTGCTTATGTAATTATTCCATCCTATATTTGGGTATTCTATATGTATATTTGCTTTGCGTTCTATCTAGTGTTGGATCCTTGGGCATGTATTTATACTTATTATCAGTTACATTTGGGGGTATCAATTTTTCGTAGTTAGATCACTTAAAATGTGCACTCATATGTGAATTAATCGATGGCATGTTGGTTCATCCATACATTAAACAGACAATAATCCTCTTCTTCATACATGGAATATAATCACAGTACACATGCACTACAAGAAAACTAACTTGTGTGCAAATATATATTCATTGAAAGATTTCAATTGATTGATATTAGTACAATGATGTTTTTTTAATTAGATGTATAATCAGATAACTTTTGATGCCTTTGAGACTTGAAGAGTTATTGTTTTAGACTTTGGTCTTGCAAACTTAAGTCATTCTTATCACTTTATTTATTTGTACTATACTTGTTTTAACTTTTAACAACGACCCATATTAGTTGACATTAGGATAACTTTTTGCTATCTTGGGTACTCTCATGATCTAGCACTACATGAAAAAAGGCTTTTGACAATTCGGCAGCATCTTAGCTTTGACTTGGATTTTTTTCTTTGTATCATAGATTTTCATAATAACCTTAAATAACTTCTCGATCTGACTTTTCACAATCTTTAGTTAGTTTAGTGGATGTAGTACCACCATAATGTAATGTTTATGACTTGGGACCTATTTGAATTTCTGTTTGTTACATCTACCTAGTCTTTGGTCTCATTATTCATTAGACATATGGTACAACGGACTTGTACACGTTCGTTGTTTCTTTTTTTGTTTAAGGTTACTACTAATTCAACTCACAAGCCTTTTACTCTCCTGGATTTTTGTTTACATATATTCTTGCTTATTTATCCCAAGCTTTTGTGTGATCTGATGAGACTGTCTAGGGTGTTGTTCAAAACAATCAAGCTCAATCAGGTAGATGTCTTCTAGCATGGTCTTCCGGTGCTCGTGGGAGAATGCCTTTGCAGCCATCTAAATTCTTCGTTATCTGTGAACTAAAGAGTCTTCGATGTTAAAAGTGTGATTTAGATGGTTATTTGTATTTACACCATTGTTATGGTATTTTTTTTGTCTTATTGCACATTTTAAAAGTTTTCTTTATTTGGCCGGTGTGAAATGCTAAATGTATAGATTTGGATTTCTGAGTAAGTTGGAATCTGAAGCCATAAATGAATATTTGTTATGTAATCATATTGTGATATTTCCCTTGTATACAATGTAGAAATAGGGTATTTTTATGCAGGTGCAGCAGTCCCCCAAGCAAATGAAGAAAAACAATAATTATTTTTTTTACAAATACAACTCCCTTTGTAATGGTTATAAACTGTTACAAAGTAATTTTTTTTTCCGAACATAAATTATTTCCCAACGCCCCTGAACCGTTACAAATTTTGCAAAACCGTTAGTAGACTTGTAAAACATTAACAAAAGAATGTAGCCAAAAACCGTTACAAATATTTTTACAAACGCTTAATAAACGTTAGCAAAATAATGCTTTGTAACGCTTTTAAACCGTTACAAATATTTGCAACAGATTACCCACGCCCAAACTGTTACGGATAAAAAGCGTTACAAATATTTTTTGTAACGGTTTTTGACTGTTAGTAATAGCCTATTATGGTATAGTGTAGTGTTGTTGGTAGTTTGATGTATGTGATGGTATGTACTAGGCCGGACATTTCACAAGCTATTAGTGTTGTTAGTAGGTATACGCACAATCCTGGGAAGAAACATTGACAAGCTGTGAAATGGATTCTACGGTACATTCTTGGTACTGTAGATGTTGGTCTGAAGTTTGAGAGGGATACTTGTCAGCTCTGTGTGGATTATGTGGACTCTGACTATGCAGGTGATTTGGATAAGCGTCGATCCACACTGGGTATGTATTTACTTTAGTTGGTGCTCTGTTGAGTTGGAGGTTTACTTTATAGTCTACAGTTGCATTGTCTACGACAGAGGCAGAATATATGGTAGTGACTGAGGCTGTGAAAGAGGCAATTGGTTGTAGGGTTTGTTGGATGATTTGGGAATTGTGCAGGATCGGCTTAAGATTCATTGTGATAGCATGAGTGCTATATATTTGGCCAAGAACCAAGTTCATCATGCCCGAACGAAGCACATTGATGTGCGGTTTCACTTTGGCAGGGAGATTTTGGAAGAGGGTGATATCTTACTTACTAAGATAGACACCAAGGAGAACCCCGCTGATATGTTAACCAAAGTGGTTTCTGGAGTCAAGTTCCACCATTGCTTGGACTTGATTTGTATCCTTCATTTGAGATGATTTGGCTCTTATGAGCATATATGAACTATGATTGGCTTGATATGATCCCGTTTAGAGGGTACGAAGGCAACCATTATGTGGTGCAGTCTTTGTTGGTCCTTCGAGACATTTGCTTGGTTTTTCGAGACATTTGTTTGTTTTGGTTTGGTGTAGCGGATTGGTCAGCTCGAATTTGAGAATTGTTGAGCTAATGGGCCTTTGGTAGCCATATGCCGAAATGAGCTAAAATTTCGTATTCCTCTGAAATTTCAGCTACACTATAAAAACAAAGTTAGGGTTTTAACCGAAGGGTGATGAGAGATTTGTGAGTTCTTCTAAAAGAGGACTTTGGGTGATCTATTGAACAAGGTGAGTGTGTAATACTATTTGATTCTCTCAATTTGAAACTTCTAATTTGGTTATGGATTAGGCGTAAGCCAAACCACTTAAATCTTTGTGTCTCTACTACTTGGTTGGTTATTTCTTGCATAGTTGATACTTTGTTTGCTTTGGTTGGTTGTGATTCACCACTCCTCTCAAGTTGTTGTTGTTGTTATCGCCATTTTTAGTTGTTATCGCTTCCGTTACACAACAGTTATACCAAGGCTTCTGTTCTTCAGGATATATATTCCAATCTCTATTCGCACTAAGGTACAAATGAAAATATAATGGCATGTCGCTTTCTACTTGGTTCAGTAAACAGGGTCTTTATCTTGGGTTTGAAATTGATCTATTTCTTTTTCTTAAAGAAAAAAAATCCGAAAGGGTCTTCTAAATCTAAACTTCAATCAAAAAACATATATTGATCAACCCCATTAAATCGTAAGATCAACTAATGAATCAAATAAGAACCCCGTTAGGGGGGAGAATGAATCAAATATAAAAACACAAAAGAATGGGTATTCAAAGAAACAATCTTCTTACCCCTTATTGCTTGCTTTCTTCTTTTTCTTCCCAATTCATTAGATTTCCCTAAAGTCTTTTGGGTTCTCTAAAGATCAGATGAGGAAAAGTTTTGATTGAATCAATTTGATTGTTATTTGTACATATAGATAAGGACGAATTTGTTTTATTGGATCGAGAGTTGTTGTCGTATTTTGAGAAAGACGGCTTGGGGCTTCAGTAGCTAGAAGAAGAGGTGTTGCACTCTAGTAGGATGAAAAGCCTTTCAAAAGTGGTTAGAGAGTAGAGCGGTTGAAGGCTAGCTCGCCCTTACGACGGCTAAAGCATGGCTAAACAGCTCGGGCAAGCTCTAAGGTGTTTAGATTTGATAGTATTGGCCTATTGGAGGGTTGGAGTACAATAACAATAATAATGACACTACGGATATTAAAACTATTTTAAAAATCGCGACCCTTCATCTACAGTCCCGTAATAGTGAAATATATATATTTTTTATGTATATCTAAATCTCTTCGTTACTTTGTTTTTGCCCCTGTACCTTCTGGTTATTTACCTTATTTAACCCTATTTGTCTCTTTTATATCTTTATGTCTCACCGACTCCAATTTTAGTTTCTCCTTCTCCTTCTCCGTCCCCATTCTCATTTAGCTTCATTAATTAATCTCATATGTGAGATTGACATCAGGAAGCAGTGGGCGACACTACCTGTGAGATTGACATGCTTTGTTGTTTTTCTGCATAATGTTTCTTCATCTCTGGTGGATTAGTAATTATTTTGTTGGATATAGGAATTCAAATTCCCGTATGGATTTTATTTAACGTGTAGAAGCACTTAAATAGACTGTAATACTACGTATCTGCAGAGCAAGTATAGCAACTTACAACGATGAATTTATTGTTTACTTACTTATTTAATTGGATTCATGTTATTTTATTTTATTTTGATTTTACAGGATTTGAGTTCTGAGGGGGAAATAAAACGTGGAAAGTGCCCACTCACTCCTGAAGAAGTGGGTTTGATGTTAAGGGCGCTTGGTTTCAGAAAAGATTCTTATCTCTATGTCGCGTCTGGGGAAATTTATGGTGGATAAAAGACTATGCAGCCCCTCAGAGACCTATTCCCAAACTTCTACACCAAAGAGATGCTTGCAAACGAAGAGTTGAAACCATTTCTCCAATTCTCATCTCAACTTGCTGCCATTGACTACATTGTCAGCTCTGATTTCAATATTTAATATCCTTATATACCAGTTTTGTAGATTCAAATTTGCACCCCAACTATGCACCCCATCTATGTGGGTAAGTGTTTGATGTTGCTGGACTTCATCTTATGGTAATTATCTTATCTTACCTACTCAATTAGATAGATTTGTTAATATGTCTTTCATTTTCAGTGAAGCTACTTGAAGAAAGCTATACCTGGTTGTACAATTTGAGGAGTATATATATATAATGGCTACTAATTCGGGCGCCGATCGATTATCTAATTCTAATAATGATGATCGGTTGGAGCAATAGTGAAATCAATATAGAGAGCGTCGTGAGATGATGTCCGAGGAGCAACGAGAAATTCAGAGGGAATGTTGGCGTTCGCAATACAGAGAATGTAGACGAAATATGAGTGATGAACATATTGCAGCTAAAAGGGAGCGTCAACGTCAATATAGAGAGCGTCGCGAAATAATTACCGAGGAGCAACGAGAAATTCAGAGGGAACGTTGGCGCTCGCAATACAGAGAATGTAGACGAAATATGAGTGATGAACAAATTGCAGCTGAAAGCTAGAGCACGTCGATCATCTTTAATTGGAGTTGAAAATTTGTCTTTAGAGCGTGCAAGCTTGCTAACATCCCTTCATTCAGGTATATATACATTTGTTATATTTTTTCTGTAAACACTTAATTGTTTGTTCCCTGCTTTTATTCATGTACACATATACCTCGTTGTGTCTTGCAGGCCAGCATGTCTCCCCTTCCATTGACAATATGTTTGGCAAAGAACCCGATACACAATTGTCTTCAAGGCGTGCAAGCTCACTAACGTATGATCATTCAGGTATGCACGTACTGTTATACTATTGTTTTCTACACATTTATTTGTTTATTCCTTGGACTTACTCGCAGGCATTTACCTTACCGTGTCTTGCAGGTCAGCATGTCCCCGATTCCATCAATAAGGAATTTAGCCAACTCCTCATTCCATTTCGCATCATAGTTCTTCAAAGCAAGTCCAATGGGGAGCAGCTATAATGGGCTCCTAAAAGGTGCCACATAGGCCCTTTAGCAGCCCCAGCCAAATTTGGCAGCCCAAATTCGAAAAACCAGTCCAATGGGGACTTTTAGCAGCTGCTAAGTTCGAGATATGGACGGTAGAGTTTCTGCCGTCTGTACGTTAAATTGCAACGGACGGCATAAACTCTGCCGTCTGTTTAGTCCAGACATCCCAATGGCTAGAAACGGTTAGTTTTTTTGAAATTGCAAATTTATAGCAACTACTTCACACAACTCTCCCACCATTTGCTCTCAATTCTCATACAATTTCTATCTACTCCAACTACAACAATCATACAATTTCCATTGTTGTTGTTAGTTCATTTCCAATATTATAATTTCAATTTTAATTTGAATTGTCTTGAAACAACATAAAGTCAAACATAGATAATACTCAAACTACAAATATAGAAATACTCATACTACATTCCTTGATCCGCACGAAATTGCCAAAGATGATTGATGAGGTCAACTTTTAGTTGAACATTAGTTTCTCTACTCTGAATATGACGAAGTGTGTTGAGTCTTCTTGTGATTTCCTCATTTTGATTCTCGACAACATGCAATGTGACTGGTGGCTCCCAATCCATGTCAATTTGCCAATCTTCGATATCAATCTCTCGTTCATTCTCGACAATCATATTATGTAAAATTATACACGTCTTCATTATCCGATTAATGTCATCCCTACTCCACATTCGCGTTGGCCTCTTGATTATCCCCCATTTAGCTTATATGACACCAAATGCACGCTCCACATCTTTGCGACACACTTCTTGCATCTTAGCAAAGAATCCCTCTATTTGAGTTGTTGGGTGAGGGATTGTTTGTACAAGTGTAGCCCATTTAGGATAAATCTCATCGGCTAGATAGTAACCCATTTTGTATTGGCGACCATTCACAGTATAATTGCAATGAGGAGCATCACTACGCATAAGATTGTCAAAGAGGTGAGAATGTTGAAGCACGTTGACGTCGTTGTTTGAACCTACCATACCAAAAAAAGCATGCCAAATCCACAAGTCTTGATCGGCAACGACTTCCAAAATGATTGTAGGTTTCTTCTTATGTCCTACATATGTACATTGCCATGTCGTAGGACACATTTCTCATTGGCAATGCATACAATCAAAACTTCCAAGCATACCCGGGAAGCTACGATTTTCACCTTGTGCAAGTAGACGTTGAATGTCTTCTTTGTTTGGAGCCCTCAAATATTCTTCCTCGAAGACCGTCAACATGGCATCACAAAAATGCCTCAAGCTTTCGAAAAGGGTGCTCTTTGCGATTTGAACGTATTCATCCCACGCATCCGCACCACACCCATATGCAAGCAACCACCTTTTGCATACCCGTCAAACATGGTTTTCCAATACCATCAACCTTGTATGTGAAGTACTTGTCATGGTCGGAAACGGCTTTCAAGATTCGGAGGAAGAGATGGCGGTGCATCCTAAACCTCCTACGAAAGATATCAAGGGGATACTTCGGGTATTGCACGAAATAATCCCTCATAATCCTATTGTGAACGTCGATTCGATCATGATAAATGTACTTTCTACCAAGGAACGAGCCTCGATGATCATGAGTAGCTTAGTGCATGTCTTGCAACAACGAGAAAATAGGTATGAACATGTTCTCATCTTCATTCATCATGTTCTCATCTTTGGATGAGGAGCTTGATTCAACATAGCGAGAAGAAGAAGCCATTTTGAATGTGAGAAGAAAAGTTACAAAGTTAAGAATAAATGTGAGAAGAAAGGTTGCAAAGTTGAGAATAGTAATGCAAAAAGTGTGAGTAAAGAGTTTGTGGTCTATAAAGTTGACACAAGAAATGAGGTTGGTGGTTGAAGAGTTGATGGTTGAGGAGTTGAGGGTTGATGCTTTGATGACAAGTAAATGTATATGAGTGAAAAATTGATTAAATTTGGCTAAGTCTAAATCATGTTGAGTGTCTGGAAGGTACGGATGGCACAGTGTCTGCCGTCTGTCCATTTAATTAAAACTGGAGACAAACGGCATAGTGACTGTCGTCTATACATAAATAACCAACAGACGGCAGAAACTATGACGTCCGTATCCCGGAACTTATTATGGCAGCTGCTGGCGAAGGTCTTAACTTTAGCTGGGTTTTTGACTCCTTCCAAATTTAAGGTAGCAGCCCCATTGGAATGACATTTTTGTGGTTGGGGTGCTATATTTACCTTTAGCAGCCCATATAGCCCCCCATTGGACTTGCTCTTACTTGGCCTTGATCAGCCATCTACACTTACTACAGAACTGCGTAATTCTTCTTCTTTGCATCACCTCTTAGACTTCATCAGACAACTACTATTACCTTGGAATTCATATTTATTCATCTTTGTTTAATTAATTATATATTTTTTTAGACAAACAATCGACTACAGAAAACTTAGATACATCTCAGCTTTTTAACATTTTGCAACGACACTTGGAGTCATAAGTATCTAGGATTGGAGATCACCTTTACACCCCCGTTTTGGATATTAGCCAAGGTTCTATGAATGTTATGATTAATAATGCAGGTGTGTTAGCTCTCTCAGATTCTCGGCCTAAACAAATGGATATGATTCATGTCAATTTTGCTAATGATTTAATCTTATTGCATTCTTACTTTAGCAATCTCTACTCCCGTTGTTAGCGGGTTCCGAAATTCGAATTCAAGTATCTTCGAAGATTGGAACCTATATGAGGAAGGTCATGAGAATGAAGACTTTGATCAATACCTATCTACTATCGCAGGTTCTTCTTTACCTCCCTATGTCTTTACTTTATGTTCTATATATTTATTGCTATGGGGTTCCAAGTTCATTTAATTATACCATCACAGATGATCCCCATGTTGTTCAATCTGATATATCAAACCGGTCGAAACGACTATCCAAAAGGCAAAGATCATTTCACAACTGTGCTAGAGACTTCACCAACTTCTCTCCCTCTTCAACAGATGCATTTAGGCAACATGCATTTTGCATCCATCGGCCGTGCAAAACTATACTCTCATGAATCACGTGAGTTCTGTTGTCTTAATGGACGTATCAATCTGCCATTATTGTAGGAGAAATTCCAAGTATCCCCTAATCTTCCTCTGTACCTTATGATATAGAAGCCTTTACTGAATAGAGAAGGGATGAGATGATGGTAAGTTCAGGGTTGAACCATCTGACAGCTTCCTACGTATCTCATTTGTAATTTTAGAGAATCAAACCCTATTTTGCGTAGTTCCTAAGAGCGAGTCCCTATGGTTTATATAGGAAGAGCAACGAGAGTCCTATGGTTAGGGCTGTCCTCACCGTTTGTGAGTTCCCTTCCATCTTTGGACTCTGCCTTCCCATTAGGATTCCTCTCATTATGGAAGTCTGAATCTAGACCATATCTTATGGGAGGTAAGTTTCCTTGTTGATCATAATGTCCCATCGTGTATGGGAATATTATATCTAAAAGATAACTCCTAGGATATGTCATCACAATTCCTTCCTTATCATCAAAGATCACCATCTTCAGTTTCCTTCTATTCAGGAACTGTCTATATTAGTTCCTAACAACTGGGATAATTGTTATGTTTGAAGGCGGTCAGTCATGTGCCTGGCACTTGTCCACTAAACATTCGTGCTTAGCACGAGATCACTTATTCACAGAACTGATCTAATGGTCCTCATCTTATTCTGGACATATATAGTCTTAGGTTATTTTCCATACACGTGTCATCTGCTCAATGACGGGAAATGTCCCTTACAGATTTTCCCTCTCGTGCCATCTAGCACGTGGGCGCTTGAAGTGACACTGCTTTTGGCACGAGAATCTTTTTCCAAAATTGTTACTGGAACTACTGACGTATCCAATTAATTAAAGCTATGAAAAGACGGCTCGAACAGACACGCCGTTTCCCGAAAGAGGTAATGATGGCAGTTCTATCCCAAAAAGACGCACTGCCTGGGCTCATCCTAATCGTCCATGTTATCTATATAAAAAGGATCTGGCGAGAGAACTCTCATTAACTCTTCTGCTACCTTTTTCTGCATACTGAACCTTTTGATCTCCCATTAGGGTTTAACCAAAACTTGAAACTTTTCCTATTTTTCGATCATGAATCCCAACTGGTCACTTGTAAACTTCAGAGATCTTTCCTCCCTGAAACTGATTCGCGAGAAATTTCACATCCCTAAAGATATCGGCCTGGAGTGGGGGAGGTTATCTGATGAGTTGGCCTACAAGGAGGTGGCGCTCATCACCATTGGTCAGCTTAGGGCCAGACTCACTCTTCCCCTCCACCCATTGCTGAGAGAGTGTCTGATTCACTTTAATCTTGCTTTTGGTCAGGTAGCACCTCTATTCTACAGAACTGTCATGTATTCTGCCCTTCTTGCCAAGAGACATGGATTTGCTCTAAACCGTTGGGTGTTTGGTTGCTTTTATGAGGTCCGGCATATTCGAGACCAATCATACTATTATCTCATGACCAAAGACAAGAACTCTCCGATCATCTTTTTTGAGGGGAAGCAGAGTGACGAAGGCTGGGTTGATCACCACCTTCGTGTGTTGGGTGATGCGTGGGACATTTGCCCCTCTGATGCTGATGGTGAGCCAATGGGAATTCCTGTTCCCAAAAAACATACCCATGCTCCAACCAGTAAGTCTTCTTACTTAGGAACTTTATAATTTGATATAAAAGTCTTTCGCCTGAATTCCTTTGCTACTATTCCTTAGATGACTCCCGAAATCAATTAAGCGCGAATCGATTTCGCTTTCTGATGGACTTCATCAAGAAGATCCCCAAGGAACAGAGGATGCCTTGGCTGATAGTTCCTGATCCCACCCGTCTTTTTGAATATTTCAACATGTCTACTGAAGAATTACTATAACTTGCCCCTAGCTTTTCCCCTTTTGGGATAAATACTCTGAATTCTGGGCGCACAACACTTCCTCCTCCTATAGATCAGGATGCCGGACTTTCTCCTCCTCCAGTTTAGGATGAATCCTCTTTGAGTACCAGAAGAAGAGGAAATCGCAAGGAGAAGAACTCTGTGGCCGCCTCTAGTGATGCTGCAACATTGGGTACAGTTTAGGAGCCTACTATCAGTGATGATTGTGTGATCACTGGCAGGAGGGGCCCTGAACTGCCTCATGAACTTCTGGTAGCTAACAATTTTAAAAGGGAAATGCGTGCGTCCACCCATTCCAAATTGAAGAGAGCTGATTCTGCTGCTGATGTTGCCCCATCTGGTAAGAAAATATAATTTTGTCCTCTCATCGTGAATGAAGAAACACCTTTTAAGGTTCCTGCTAGTATTCCCCCACCTGTTAAATGTTGTAAGAATGTAGTCGTACCCTATCGGTTCGGATCCTTCTACGGGTTCAACGAGGAACTGGGTGATAATGTCTTTTCTTTTTGTTGACCCTTTCCTCCCCGATAATCGCAAGGGTATTCGGTATTGCGAAACATTTCTGGCCAGAATCGCTTTCCTCCTCCTCCGATTTAGGGATAGGAGAGGGGTTAGTGATGACATTCTCTTTTCGCTAAGATCTCCAGATTCCCCTGAAAGGGAGATGATCGTGGAGATGAGGTGTTGGGGATGAATTGATGAACTATCTGTTACCAACAAGCATTCTGTTAATGATGTTGATATCCCGTTTGGAGTTCTGGAAGCTACACGACTTCCTGTTGACAAGGCTGAGGCCAGCATGGCTGGGAGCCTGGACCTGTCCTTTCATCAATCTATTGTTCATCTTGCTAAGGTAAAACTTTCCCTCTATGTTAAATGTTTTGTTTCTCTCATTGTGTAACTTACACACTCTGTATCCTTTTCCAGTTAGTGAATGACTTTTTAGAAATGAAAGAGCCTATCTTCGCGACCTCAGCTGGTACAGCCATTGATGACATGGCTACTAGCGAGCTGGTCTGGGCGAAAAAGGCTACTAAGAAAAGAGCTAAGGAGCTGTAGATCCAGGTTGAAAAGCTCTTGGCTAGAGAGAGGAAATCTGATACTGGTTTCAAAAACATGAGAGATATGATCTCCAACCTTCGGGGCTCTTTGGAAAAAGCCCAGAATGGAGCTGCTGATGCTGCTACTTGGAAGGTGAAGTTCTTGGAACTGCACTCCCATTTCACCACCCTACAAGCAAAGCATGACCAGGTCCAAGGGGAACTTCACCGTAATAACACCAAGATGAGAACCCTTGGTCAAGAAATTTCCCATGCAAATGAGGTCATGTCAGGCTATGAGAGTGCTCTGAAAGATAAACATCTTCATTCTGATAAGAAGGCTGATGACCTCCTGGCTGAGACCTCCAAGTTCTATTCCAAGGTAGTACATGAGGTGAAGAAGAGATCAGCTAAAAATGTCATTCATTTTGTTCTGAGAGTACTGGATGTTTCTGAAGAGTCCTTCAATGCGGCAACAAGTTAAGTTTGTGGAGGCTATTGAGGCTACTGGGTACATTTCTAAGTTGGATGATCAAGGGCGGGTAACCAACCCTTTTGTATTGTTTCCTTATTTGGACACCAGTATCTCTACTATTCAAACTGAACTTATGTTTGATACCTCCTCATCTTCTGAAGAAGACACTGATGATGACTATAACACCCCGTCTTTTTATTTTTCTAGTATAATAATAATAATAATAATAATAATAATAATAATAATAATGGTAATAGATAAAGCAAAAATATATGATAACTATCAGTTACGGATAAAAGTTCCGTAAGTAAATAGATAAGTTTTATCCTTGTTTTTCGGTGAGTTTTTTTTAAAACTAAAAGGGGATTCTCACGTAGAGTTTTTGAGGGAAAAACACAGCGAGAGTTTTAGAAAAAAAAAGGGAGTTTTATTGAAAGAAGAAAAGATTTTGAACAAGGAAGATCGTCTTTTTTGCGCGACAGTCGACTTCGGTCTTTCGGGGTTGTTCCGCTTTTGGAAAGTTGTTCGGTTTATAAACTATGAGTAGATATATTATGTTTTGATAAAGTTCTCATTGTTTACTGTAGATTGCATGAGGATGAAACTAATATGATTTTTACTGTTCATATAATGTTGTATGAGTCTGATTTAGATTGTATACTTTTTAGTGTTAACTACGTATACAATTATGAATAACCGTCTCTCTCGGGAAAAAACTTAAAACGAGGGGTTTTAGAATTGATGATGGCTGCTGTAAAAATAGTGGTCGACATATGTATTGGCTACGCGTTTTTGCCAAAGGACCAAATTGTCATGGATTGTTATACTGTTATTGTATTGTTGTGGTGTGGGTTGTTTGTTTTGATTTGGTTGATGTTGGGGTTTTAGAATCGGTGATTGGGTGCTGTTGGGTTGAAATTGGGTGTGCTGTTGAAGCTCCGGAAGAGCGTTAATGGTGATGCGTTAATGGAGGCGCGAACTCAAATTGTATTGTTTGATTTTGTTGTTTGTTTTAGGTGGGTTATGATGTGGTTCTAGTATGGAACTATGTTGGTGACTGGAGAGTTGATTTCGTAGTGGGTTGGGGTTGTTGAAGCTCCAGAGAAGCCATTAATGGCGTCGATCCCGATTTACCTAGTATAAGGGAATTGAGATTGGTTGGTATAGGTATGTAGGGGTTTTCAAAAGGAAGCAAACTGCTAGGTTGAAAAGTGGTGGCGAGCGGTGGCTGACTGGTGGTGGAGACGCTGGAGAGTGTGAGAGAGGAAGATGAACAATGATTTTTTTTATGTGGGCTTGGGCCGAACTAAAAAATGTGGGCTTGGGTGTTTAATTTTTGAAATTTCTTTTTTTTGGCCTTAAGTTTTTGACTTTAGGCCTTTGACTTTGGGCTTTTGGGTTAGAGGAGTTTGGAAATTTGGTTGCTGTTGTTGACTGTTGGTTGATTCTTGTTGACTTTTTCTTGAGTTGACTTTGGTGTTGAGCGGGGTTGACTTTGACCACTTGACCTAGTTTGACTTTTAACTCGGATTATGATTCGGTCTATTAGGATAGGTCTAGGGCTATTAGCATGCTTGGCTTTAGGCTAAGACCTTTCTATATATACTTGTGTACGTGTATTAACTACTATGTGATATTTCAGTCTTTTATGATATACAACGTTATGACACTTATACATCCATATAATTAATAACGCGTAAACAAAAAATACAAGAAACAAGATACTCCTTCGTTATCTGAAATAATATATGTAATAAAGTTCAATAATGCGTAAACAAATTTACCGCACCCTTTTAGAACTATCAATGCCTCAAGTTTTGGAAATGAGTTTTATGACTGATGATGTCATATGTTAGGTGGGCATTTATTGAATGTGCCATAAATGGCCCGTTAGAGTTATAAATGGGTATTCATTTAATGTGCCATGAATGACCAGATTGTTTGGACTGCCCTAGAGAGGAACTAAGGTATTCGCCTTGCGGGTTAGTTGTATACCTTGAGTGTACGGGAATGTAGGATTGGGTATTCCTTGAATGTGGTGGGAATGACCCAGGGCATTCATTGAATGTGCCATGGATGTCCCGTTAATGATATGATAGGTATTCCTTGAATGTGGCGGGAATGACCTAAGGTATTCATTGAATGTGCCATGAATGACACGAGTTTTTTGTGCTTTCAAGAGGTCAGAAAATATGTGTATGAAAGGCCAGAGATGGCTATGATATCGTGGTATTCGGTGGGAGAGGGGCACACAGAAATGTGTGATTTGGCAAATATGTGGAGTGCAAATCGTGGAGTAGGTACTAAAGGGTGGGTGTATAAGAAAAGAAATTGATTAATTGATAAGAGAAATTGATTTGATTATGCGAGTGTGTTTGGGCTTACATTTGAATACCTATAAGATATCTACATATGTTATATAAAATTTCTAACTTTCTTTTGCAGGAGGGTAGGACTTAATAATATTTTGTGCAGGGATGTGGTCCTACCCTTATACAGTAGTGGATATCGGTAAGTTTTAATTCAATTATTAGTTATTAAAACAAGTTATTATAACGAGTTAATAAGATGGGAGTCTTGCTTGGGAAGAAACTATACCGGTTGAAATGACGAAACTACCTGTCTTCCAAGCTGAGAATGATTAAATTATGATATATTTAAAGTGGTAGTTGGATAAGTAAAGATTGGAAAGGTTTATATGTGGTTAGTCTACTCATACCAGCAAATTCCATTTTGCTGACCCATGTTTGTTTTTGTTTTGGCAACATGGGTGTGTTCTTGGGAACATAGGTGGAAAGCAGTGGAACCGCGGCGTGTGATTTGGATTCTTGCCTGGAGCAGTCCGTTAGTTCTTTTATTAGGTCGGATTCTTATTGAAAGGATATAATAACGTAGTTTATATTTTTCAGCATGACATGAGAACATGGTAGTGAGGACTATTATTCAGAGAGTTTGTTTGATGTTTTGTTTGGACGGAAGATAGCTTAATAAAGTGATGGTGGAAACTTCTGGGGTTTATTTATTTTCAAGTGGTTTCTTTTATGATGTGGGTTTTAGGTATTGACATGTGTTGTATCTACCCCATCATAGTTTGGGTTTTAAACAAGTGAACATAGTGATGTTTGAGATAGTTATATTTTAAATATTCACTTTGTTATTGTTTAGAAATTCGGGCTGTGACAATGATATGCCTTTAGTTCAACTTTCTTTTCTGCCAGTTTCAGCTTTAGGTAAGTGTTCTGTTCAGCCTTCAACCGTTCCAGCTAATCCAACCACACAGTCTGTTCTTGAGAGTAAAACAAGAGTTCTTGATGATGGTACAGCAGCAAACACTGATAATGAACCAAAGTTTGATTCTACCCCTGCTTCACAAGCCTTTCAGTTGATGATTCACATAAACAATTATTTTTAAACAATTATTCTATGGGTCTGTAATATTGAGCTATGTAGCTCGCATACAATTTACTTACTGAGCTCTGCAGCTCTTCTATTTTATGCATGCATACTATTTACTTATAGAGCTCTGTAGCTCTTCTATTTTATGCATGCATACTATTTACTTACTGGGCTCTGTAGCTCTTCTAGTTTATATATACGTTAGAAGCATTTCATGCTATATAACATATGTTACTATGCATACTCTACCCCTGATGCGCCCAAAGTTCATTTGGAACAACAATAGGTGATCCTAGTAGGCTAAACAGATTAAAATGAGGCATGACCAGAATCTGATTAGGATATCATGGAAGCCATTCAAGTTAACTGTACTTAGGAGTTCGATCGCAATAGAGTCATATGTCTTTGCGAAAGTAACTTGGTGCCATGAGCACGACACTGTGTTTAATAATGATAGGTTCTATTTATTTAATAGGGTATCACCAGAAATAAAAAATAAATGGAAATTAATAATAATAATAATAATAATAATAATAATAATAATATTTGTATGCTTATAATCCTACGTATGTTGAATCCACTCTATATCCAGCTACCTGCTACCATAACTCCATGAAAATATCTTTGCTTGATTGATCTCTTTTTGAAGGCAAACAAACCCGGTTTGTGAATATAAGGAGCATGGTTAGAAAAATCCAGTCGCAATGCAAGCTTAGCAAGTCTGTAAGTCCGTTTACACCAGCGATGGCATAACACCTTTTGTAGGTTCTTTTGTTCCTCTGTTCATATAAATACACACATGAACTTGTAACTACTTTACTTCATTTCTTCGCAAGTGATTATACTTTACGTTATGCTGGTGGCTTTTCAAATGCTTGCATTGTTGACCTTTTGAGCCCAGCCGCATATATTTTTGCAAGTGTGAAATTTGAGATACACCCCCCTTTAGTGTAGTTATTGGGATTTTGCTGGTTTGTTTCTTATTGATATGCCCTCTGATGTTTCTCTGTAGTATCAATGTGATGGACCCAAATACCAAAAGTATTTTGTAGCTCCTCCGTTTGAGACAGGTAAAGACAATTGAGATTCTGATTCCAAATTTCTCTTGATCAGGCATGTGTTAAGCATAAAGATGTATCTTTTTTGCAGATATTCAATTGTGTCTTCCTTAAAGTTAACAAGGTGACTGTCAATATGTTGCGTAGGGTTGAATCTTATGTGACATTTTGGTAACTTTAATCTGTTTCCTGACAATTTTTTTTAAAAAAAAGTCGACGTAATGGTCATTCTCAAAGTTTACAGAAAATGATCCTTCAAGTGTTTAGAGCTCCTTTAACTTATTCCCTAAATTACAGATATCCTAATTTGAAAAGCATGAGGGAACTGATTTATAAGAGGGGTTATGGAAAGCTGAACAAGCAGCGCATTGGTTTGACCGATAACTCTATCGAGTGATTCCTTTGCTTGCCTTCTGACTTCACTTCCTGGCAAGGACTTGGAAAGTATGGGATAATCTGTGTTGAAGATTTGATTCATGAGATCATGATTGTAGGACCTCATTTCAGGGAAGCAAACAACTTCTTATGGCCTTTCCAGTTTAGTGCTCCATCAGGTGGAATGAAGAAGAAGAGAAACCACTATGTTGAAAGTGGAGATGCTGGAAATAAGGAAGATTACATCAATGAGCTCATAAGGCGGATGAACTAGATAGGGAGCTCATATTGTCATAGTTGACTATATGGTTTCATTTTTCGTTTCGGAGACTATGTGGATTTTAATTGCTCATATTATCAGAGCTATGACTATATGGTTTCAGTTTTCATTTTGCAGAGTATTTTGGATTTTGATTTAGTTGAGTTCTGCATTAAACCTATTGTTTGTTTGTTGGAATTTTGTTCTTCTCACTTGTCTACTAGTTCTGGGTTTGTATTATGCATTTATAGCCAATTTCAGATGCTTTTCATATTGGATACAAACATTATTTTTGTTCATAGGACAGATATGCTCCTATTATGTAAGTAACTACAAAAACTATATATATCCACTTCCAATATGAAGTGTACTTCTCTTGATTTGCCGCCCTCTACATCAGTCAGTTGTGTCTTCTACGTATTATCATCTTGAACATTAGTCATTTACTGCTGATGCATTGAAAAAAAAGAGTCATTTACTGCTGCAAGTGTATTAATGCAATATCAAAAGTTCTGTTCATGTATAAAAGGAGCTATAATAATGCAAATGTGCTAATGCAAAATCACTCAAGATCATCTCAATGTAAAGTCCAAAATTGAACGCTAATATGGGCCATTCCCCCACTCGGCCCAAACAGCTAACAAAAAACACATAACCGACTGCATTCATTCTCAACACTACCCATTACAAGGCGAGGAGTCTTGAATGTTTTTGACACTTCTCAACCAAATTCGTTTCTCTTATTAAAGGAGATGTACTATTGCAATTGTACTAACGCTTGTGTAAGACTTTCTTTTGAGTGAGATATTTGACAATACTTTCATCCAAATTTATCTCTTAGATCTTATATTAATTGTATCATTGTGTATACATACCTCTACGAATGGCACTTCTTCAACATCACTGCATAGCTGCCATTAACTCCTTTGATAGATACTGGAAGATATTAGCTAGAGTAAGTAGATTATGGGAAGCCGTTGACTACAACTCGGATGAAGTAACAAGTTTAGACATGCTCCTCATTGATGAACACGTATGTATAATTATATTTACTTTCTTTATCAAACATAATATATATAACAACATTTGCACTTTTACTCGGGACACCAGATACATTCAAGAATTTATAAAACGTTCATGGATAAGTTCAGACACCACATAGTTGAGAAAGAGATTTACAAAATCTATATATTTTCTTTTATGAAAAGCGACAAGGCATATAAAGTAACATCTGGAGAATATATTATCACTTTCAATTGGAGCACCATGATAAAACTAGCCAAAATCAGCGCTACGAACTTCCCAGAGCATGCATTCCAATTTGTCGATTTTGATCAAATACCATCTAAGATTAACGACAAGCATCTTATAGGTATGTACCTACATACTATAATATTTTAATAATTATTTCCAATGTTATTCTAATGTTTTACGCTGTTCTTTTTATTTATAGATGTAGTCGGACGGATAATTGTGTGGAACAAACTAAAGAATGTTACAAAAAAGAATGGCCATCAGACTGTTATAAGGGAGATACAAATTCAAGATGAACAGTAAGACATTTCATTCCAAACAAACATTAGAAATACTCTGCTGATGAATTACTTATTTATGTGTACTCACTTTTCTATTAATCACTATACTCCGTTTTAGCGTATTGTTATTAAATCTTCTTAAATTTAAAGAAAACGGAAGGAAAGTTTCAGACAAAGGGGGATAAAACATAACAAAATAAGTGTGGGATGAATTTCATCTGGATCCATTTTGAAAAGGAAAGATACTTTATATTATTCTACATAAAATTTTGATATCAAAATTGTCTCTCTCTATTTACTCTCCCTCTTTACACACATGCTACCTATTTATTGCTTCATCATGTAGAGGATATGTCTTGAAAATCACATTGTGGAGCGGCTTAGTGACACAACTCGATGATGAAACAATCAAGATAGAATAATAGTAGTACAGCAGTTTTGATCGTAACTTCTACGAGCATCAAACATAATGGTATGTTTCTTCACACCAAACACATATTTTGTCATAATTTATAATCATTCAACTTATCCAAAACCTAACATAATGCAGATGAATATGTTGAATATGTTTTGTCATCTACATCTGCAACAAAACTTTATCTAAATTTGGAAATTCCACGTGTTGCAGATATCATGAACAGGTACTTTCAATTACTTAGTTTCAACTAATTACATTTTACTGGTAATCATGCCATGTAAAATATTCTCTAAAAAGAGCACCAACATTTATATTCTCTGCCCATTCTTCATGATTGTACGTTTTGGCATTTTTATTATGAAATCACGATTGAGCATTTGAAGAGAATTTTAACATAAAATTTTAATATATTTGTTTGAGAACACTTCCTTTCAAAAGCTATATGGCTTACTTTTTTTTTGGTAATTGCTTGATTCGGCCATGATAATTTCACATTGTGCTCCAACCGGCCATACCCTTTAATTTTGAACCATTCAACGGGTTTTTGACCATTTTGCCCTTACTTGTAATACTCCACACACTCTCTCCTATTTGTACTTTTGATGTTGACATACACAGTTATAGTTACCCGTTAGATTCTCTTAGTGATACGTATCAGCGATTTATGACCGTTGGATTTTGACCCACATAAAAAAAAATCGTGGTAGTCATTTATACCATTACACTTAGTTATTGTGGAAACTAGGAAGTAGCAATATACTGGTCTACTATCAGCAACTTTTTAGTAGTGTTTGTTATATGGACATGAAACAACTTTTACTTCGATTTTTGTGCCAAACTCGATTTCTTTTACAAAGCTCCAAAGCTTCCTGTTTTTTTTTGTACTTCTTCTTGATCATCTTCTCTTTCTCAATTTTTCTAAGATTTTTCATGGAAGACAACAACATAAATCCGATAATGGTATAGTTCTCATTGTTTATTGATATATTTTGAACTTTGTTTTGTTGTCTTCAATGTCGGTTTGGTTCTAGGTCTTCTTGGGTTTGTTTTACGTAGTTGTGTTTGGATTTTTTAAAGTTTCCATGGCTGTGTATACCGTTTCCATGTTGATTTTGTTCTTATTGTTACGATATTTATAGAAGCTTTACTCTCATTTATCTTTATTAGTTCTTTTAATTCCTATCTTGTCACTCACCTTTCCAATTTTCCATTTTCCATTTTCATTTCCCATATCTTTATATTCTTTATTGAATAATTCATCTCTCACAACCAATTATATTTTCCATTTTTAGTAATATTTTCTCATAATTCACATGAATTAAAAAAAGAAAATTCGTGTTTTTTTTGTTTGGTTGTGCTTATATCTTCATTAGTGTTCTATAAAAATCAACTTTAGTTATATATATGTAAAAGTCATTTCAACAATAATTGGTAAACTAACCCATCATTTAGTTTAGTTACACTAGAAGTTGTACAAAAAATGATATGATGATTGTGGAATATGTGCTCCATAAGAACTTGAAAGTGAACTTATGTTTTTTTTCAATATATTTTGTGTAAAGTTTTTCTTGAGTGTAATATATGAATATGGTAGTTATTTTTATATAATATCTCAACAACTAATATAATTTTTGGTACTGAACTGGTGGTGATTGGTTACTTTTTATTTATTTATTTTTTGGCATATTAAATTATCTTATAAGTTGTAATTTGTTGATCTGTGATCGAGTTACAAACTGTTGGTGATTATTTTATTTCAATTTTTTTTAAAAAAGTTTCTCTAAGTTTTAATTTGTTGATTTTTGAGTGAGTTACATACTAAGGAATCTATTTGTTATGTATATATGATATTTGTTGAATGTTGAGCTCGTGTTGTTTTAGTATATTTTTTTCTAATAAGTTTCTCTTGGAAGTAAACTTATATATGTCAACTACTTTATAGGAGGTGGACATTATTACCTAACAAAATGTTAAGCAATAGGTGAAGAATGCTAAAGATCGTAGTTAAAATGGGGTCACATTGCCCTACAGAATGTTGAGCAAGATGGGAACAATGTTGAAGATGGTTAGTGCTTGTACATGCTTTCGTAGCTGACATTTTTGAACGTTTTGTTTACTAGACGATCCGCTTGATCAACAATCAACTGGGACTCATCAATTGGAAGATGTGGAGATTTATGACATCATTGAAAAGGTCACACACAGCTTGTCGACGTTCGTAAAGGTCATTGTAGGTGAGGGTTGGCCAACATGTTGTATGAGTGTAAATGAGAAAGCTATTGATACATTCATGTACAATTACTAACTGTTCGTTACCGTCTTAGATTTTCAAAGTTTTTATAGATGTCATTTTGTAATTTGGGAATCAAAGTAAAGATTTTCAAAGTTTTTATATGTTTGGGAATCGAAGTAATGTCATTTCATAATTTTGAAACTGACAGGTTCACATGTAATGACTATCAGCAACTGGTGACTATTTGAAATATAAGTTCATCTTAGAAGATATTTACTTATGAAGACTTATATTTTTCACATCACAGCTCATCTTATAGTTTTTTGGGATATTCAAAGTTTTTATAGTGACTTTATATGTTTGAGAATCGAAGTAATGTCATTTCGTAATTTTGAAACTGACATGCTCATATGTAGTGACTATCAGCAACTGGTGGCTATTTGAAATACAAGTTCCTCTTAGAAGATATTTTACTTATGAAGACTTATGTTTTTCACATCACAGTTCATCTTATAGTTTTTTGGGATTTTCAAAGTTTTTATAGTGACTTTTTATGTTTGTGAATCGAAGTAATGGCATTTTGTAATTTTGAAACTGACAGGTTCATCTGTAGTGACTATCAGCAACTCGTGGCTATTTGAAATACAAGTTTCTCTTAGAAGATATTTTACTTATGAAGACTTATGTTTTTCACATCAAAGTTCATCTTATTGTATTTTGGGATTTTCAAAGTTTTTATAGTGACTTTATATGTTTGAGAATCGAAGTAATGTCATTTCGTAATTTTGAAACTGACACGTTCATATGTATTGACTACCAGCAACTGGTGGTTATTTGAAATACAAGTTCCTCTTAAAAGATATTTTACTTATGAAGACTTATGTTTTTCACATCATAGTTCATTTTATAGTTTTTTGGAATTTTCAAAGTTTTTATAGTGACTTTTTATGTTTGTGAATCGAAGTAATGTCATTTCGTAATTTTGAAACTGACAGGTTCACATGTAGTGACTACAAGCAACTGATGGCTATTTGAAATACAAGTTTCTCTTAGAAGATATTTTACTTATGAAGAGTTATGTTTTTCACATCACAGTTCATCTTATAGTATTTTGGGATTTTCAAAGTTTTTATAGTGACTTTATATGTTTGAGAATCGAAGTAATGTCATTTCGTAATTTTGAAACTGACATGTTCATATGTAGTGACTATCAACAACTGGTGGCTATTCGAAATACAAGTTCCTCTTAGAAGATATTTTACTTATGAAGACTTATGTTTTTCACATCACAGATCATCTTATAGTTTTTTGGGATATTCAAAGTTTTTATAGTGACTTTATATGTTTGTGAATCAAAGTAATGTCATTTCATAATTTTGAGACTGATAGGTTCACATGTAGTGACTATCCAGCAATTGTTGGCTATTTGAAATACAAGTTTCTCTTAAAATATATTTTACTTATAAAGACTTATGAAGACCTTGTTGGTGTTTTTAGTATAACATCAACATCTACATTGCTTGCCTTCCTTGGCCTTCTAGTTCTAGGTCCTTTCACAACCTCAACCTCTGAACTTCTATCCCTTCTTCTATGTCCTTTCACACCCTGAACTTCTAAACTTCTACCATTTGTTTTAGGTCATTTAACAACCTCAACCTCTGAACTTTTCATACCACCTTTCAACCCACCATGAACAATCTCTTGAATTATTGTAGATAGGTTATAAACAAGCGCACAATTTAGACTATCAAGTTGACTTAAACATACACCCATAACTTATGTACAAAATAGTATTATCTAATAACAAGTGAAACAAAACTTAACTTTGATAAGTTTATCCAAGATCGAGTAAAGCAAAAGTGCAGCATTTAATAACACATACTGAAGTTTAGAAGTAACTGGCATTCTAAACTGTATCGTCTATCAGCAATCCTAAATACCTTCTTCATCGTTGTTCCCCTGCTTCTGAGTACCATAATCACCATTGTTCCCACCCTACTAAATTACAACTTGAGCATTGTTCCCCACTTGCTGAAGATTCTCTTGGATCATAGTAGAAAAAGGGTTATCGTCTATGTCATTGTTGATGTTCAATATTTAAAAAAAAAATCCTTATACAAACAGCCAAAAACGTTTTTGTAAAATTGACCAAAATTTGAAAATGTTGATGGTTAGTACCCTAGAATATGTGTGTACGTAGATAAACTGGTGAAATGAAGAATATAGTTTGGGTAGGAAAATGTTTGCCACGTGTTAGGTACGGTAAATAACATTAATTATTTGCCAAACGGTTGAAGAAATGATAGATTTTTTACCTTTAATTGGTACGTGTCAGTAGTAATATGTGTGTGCTATAAACCCGAACTATTCAGTCTCCATTTTCTGACCAAAAAAACCGCCCAAATTGAAACGCTTGAAACGCTAATTTTTTGACTATTTCCAATATTTCAAAAATGAGAAAGCTTAATTTGACGTGTCGTATGTCACTGTATAAAATGCATAAACTGTTCAAGACATTCACTACTGAATAAAAGGAAGATTTATGTGATTCACAAACATAAAAAGTCACTATAAAAACTTTGACAATTCCAAAAAACTATAAGATGAACTGTGATGTGAAAAACATAAGTTTTAATAAGTAAAATATTTTCTAAGAGGAACTTGTATTTCAAATAGCCACCAGTTGCTAATAGTCACTACATATGAACGTGTCAGTTTCAAAATTACGAAATGACATTACTTCGATTCTCAAACATATAAAGTCACTATAAAAACTTTGAATATCCCAAAAAACTATAAGATGAGCTGTGATATGAAAAATATAAGTCTTCATAAGTAAATATTTTCTAAGATGAACTTGTATTTAAAATAGTCACCAGTTGTTGATAGTCACTACATGTGAACCTGTCAGTTTCAAAATTATGAAATGACATTACTTCGATTCCCAAACATATAAAAACTTTGAAAATCTTTACTTTGATTCCCAAATTACGAAATGACATCTATAAAAACTTTGAAAATCTAAAATGGTAACGAATAGTTAGTAATTGTACATGAATGTATCAATAACTTTCTCATTTACACTCATACAACATGTTGGCCAACCCTCACCTACAATGACCTTTACGAACATCGACAAGCTGTGTGTGACCTTTTCAATGACGTCATAAATATCCACATCTTTCAATTGATGAGTCCCAGTTAATTGTTGATCAAGCGGACCGTCTAGTAAACAAAACGTTCATAATTGTCACCCACGAAAGCATGTACAGGCACTAACCATCTTCGGCATTGTTCCCATCTTGCTCAACATTTTGTACGGCAATGTGACCCCATTTTAACTACCATCATTAGCATTCTTCAACTATTGCTCAACATTTTGTTGGGTAATAATGTCCACCTCTTATAAAGTAGCTGACATATATAAGTTTACTTCCAAGAGAAACTTATTAGAAAAAATATATACTAAAACAACACGAGCACAACATTCAGCAAATATCATATATACATAACAAACAGATTTCTCAATATGTAACTCACTCAAAAATCAACAAATTAAAACTTAGAGAAACTTTTTAAAAAAAAATTGAAATAAAATAATCACCAACAATTTGTAACTCGATCACAGATCAACAAATTACAACTTATAAGATAATTAAATATGCCAAAAAATAAATAAATAAAAAGTAACCAATAACCACCAATTCAGTACCAAAAATTATATTAGTTGTTGAGATATTATATAAAAATAACTACCATATTCATATATTACATTCAAGAAAAACTTTACACAAAATATATTGAAAAAAAAAACATAAGTTTACTTTCAAGTTCTTCTAGAGCACATATTCCACAATCATCATATCATTTTTTGTACAACTTCTAGTGTAACTAAACTAAATGATGGGTTAGTTTACCAATTATTGTTGAAATGACTTTTACATATATATAGCTAAAGTGGATTTTTTTATAGATGACTAATGAAGATATAAGCACAACCAAATAAAAAAAAACACGAATTTTTATTTTTTAATTCATTTGAATTATGAAAAAATATTACTAAAAATGGAAAATATAATTGGTTGTGAGAGATGAGTTATTCAATAAATAATATAAAATATGGGAAATGAAAATGGAAAATTGGGAATGTGAGTGACAAGATAGGAATTAAAAGAACTAATAAAGATAAATGAGAGTAAAACTTTTATAAATATTGTAACAATAAGAACAAAATCAACATGGAAAGGGTATACACAGCCATGGAAACTTTAAAAAATCCAAACACAACTACGCAAAACAAACCCAAAAAGACCTAGAACCAAACCGACACTGAAGATAACAAAACAAAGTTCAAAACATATCAATAAAGAATGAGAACTATACCATTATTGGATTTATGTTGTTGTTTCCATGAAAAACCTTGGAAAAATTGAGAAAGAGAAGACGATCAAGAAGAAGTAAAAAAAACATGAAGCTTTGGAGCTTTGTAAAAACAAAATCGAGTTTGGCACAAAAATCAAGGTAAAAGTTGTTTCATGTCCGTACAACAAACACTACTAAAAAGTTGCTAATAGTAGACCAGTAAATTGCTACTTCTTGGTTTCCACAATAGCTAAGTGTAATGGTATAAATGATGATAAGAGCCAAAAACTATAGTTTTAACCCTGTAACAGACATACTTTTAGACCAATTATGTGAGTAATAATTAAGAGTTAACATTCGACACGTGTGTTTTATGCATTTCAGGGCTTCAAAGTCCATTATGTGCGAAATGTGCCACTTTAGCGAGATAAAGGAGCAAAGGTCGGTTACTAAGGAGTTCCGTGATTAAAGGCCAAGATTCAAGAAGACAAAAGCCTTTCTAAAGCCCGGTCAAAAGTTGAAAAAAGTCGGGCGTAAACAAAGACACAAAGTCGTGAGAACTTAGAAGGCCATATCTTTGGACTCGGACCTCGAATGGGGCCTACCTTATGTCAAAACGACCGGCTCGGAAAGAGCTTTCCAATGGTCCAAGCCTTGACCCAATCAGAGGAGCAAAATGGACGAAAAGTCTGTTGAAGCCAACTGCAGGTGAAGAGGCCTTTTTTGATTTGAAAGAATTGGGTTTTGGGCCTGATTCTCTGGCCCAAAACATGGCTCCAAGCCCATGCACGATTTTTGGATCTGAATGTATAAAAACAAAAGCTTAGCTCTATGTTAATGGTAGATAGTTAATGGTAGATAGTTAATAGTTAGAGTAAAAAGTAGCCATAAAAATAGCTTCTAGATCTAGTTTTTATTTAATTGTTTTTAATTAAGTTTAATTTCAATCTAATTCTTGTTTTAGATTAAACTCTTAGAATCATTACTCTTAATTAGTTTGATTAATAAAATAGCTAGTTGTTAAATTTCGATTCTTGTCATTTACATTTGTGTTAGATCTGATTCATTTATTACTTGTTATTCAATTCTTAGTTATTAATTAGATTTTAATTATTGTTTAATTTAGATTAGTAAATTTCAATTCTTTATATCATATTTAGTTTAAATGTAATCGGAAATAATTGCGTAATGATTCTCGGCTAAACCTCCATTAGAGGGGGTTGAGAAGCCTTGATGAAAGCTTGATTCCGACTATCGTAGAATCATCGTAATTTCCTTTCCACTCTAGAAACGATTAGTTCACCATAAGAATGGGTTTAATCGTTCACATGCTAGTTATGAATTGGTAGGAATGCCATGTGTAATTAGGGATTAGGAAGAACCAATTGTTCTGCGAAGCAGTTCAATTCGGATTACGACGATTCATCGTTAATAGCATTAAGTCGAGTTAAGGTGGAATCAATCCCCCTCTAACTCCTTATCATAGAATCAACGTAGCATTCCCTTAGTTGTCCTAATAGTTGACTAGTGCATCTTGTGGGTAGTTGCATCGTAGTCTAGTTGCCTTTTCGTAAATCTCTCATTAGACTTTAAGTAAGAGTACTTATACGAAGAGAACATTAACATGCGGAAGGACTAGGAGTGGAACGAATCACTCTACTCCACTATATCTCATAGGATTGAGAGTAGAAACTTTGATAAACATATAGGCACATAAGATAGTTTTAGTTTACTTACGTTTTGAGTTTCATCGTTCATTTCGTAGGTAGACTATTCAAATTTATGTTTTATCAAATGGCGCCGCTGCCATCTTAGTTGCACTTTCGCATTGTTTTCGTAGTGTAAGTGCTTTTCTTAAAAGTCCCATTTCACCCACCCACCCGTGTTTGATTCATACTGTGGTTTTCCGTTTCATCGTTGAAAAATTTCAGCGAGAAATTACATTGGAAGCGCCAGCTTCGAAAGACCGCACTGGCGCCTCTATAACTTGAACACCGAAGCGACCAGCCCTAAAAACAACGTAATTTGAAAATTACCTGGAAGCGACACCACGCCCTATCTGGCCTTCAGCGCGCCTTTGTTAATTTTTCCGAATTCTACCGTTTTGACTCGAACTTTGATTTTTCAAATTTTTCAGTGTTCTAACTTTTTTATACACAACGAACAGCGTAAACAAGGCGTTATTCATAAAGCGAAGCAAGGGCCTTGTCAGGTATTCCTTTCTTCCACACCTCGCGATCTCTGTTTGAGGTTTATACTAGTATATCAGAATTGTTTGGAGTGTTGATGTGTTTAGCTAAGTTTGGTTTTAGCCTTGTATGAGATTAAGGTGCGGCGAACAAAAAACGTAAGCGTAATTACACAACAACGTCAACAAACAAGTCTATCTAGTATACCACCCACTACACCTCTAGCTACTATTTCACACACATCACGACACAATGCCCGGCGAAGAAGAGACTCTCTCTCGACTTCTACAAAGCCTTGGCGATAGCCCCAAATCTTGCATCGTTCTAGTAGACCCGATTGGGGATTTCGAATCCCCCAAATATTTTAATTTGTTACCCGCTTTTCATGGATTAGACCATGAAAAACCTTATCGCACATCGCGTAGGATTGAACAAGTCCTAACAACATTCCACCATCCTACGGTTGGTGCGGAACAAATTAAACTTTGGGTATTCCCTTTCA
This sequence comes from Coptis chinensis, assembly GCF_015680905.1. Taxonomy (NCBI): domain Eukaryota; kingdom Viridiplantae; phylum Streptophyta; class Magnoliopsida; order Ranunculales; family Ranunculaceae; genus Coptis; species Coptis chinensis. The sequence continues at coordinate 74,570,627 of NC_141463.1, read as the reverse complement.
CCTTAGCCGATAAAGGCGTCTTGGTTAAGCGCCTAAACGCCCTAATTCACGTGGACTCGTGGGTTAAACTTGTTGTTTGTTTATGGAACATTTTACCCACCCCTAAAGACGGATGAGATGCTTTCCAAGATTCATTTCTTTTCGACAAAATCCTCATGAATCATTTTTGAGGCTTGGAATCGTTTCACCGATCTCCTTATAGAGTGTCCACATCATAATTTAGCGAAAGACACGTTAGTTCGTTGCCTTTTTCAAAGGACTTCGCACCACCATAAAGAAGTCCTAAACATAATGAATGGGGTAGTTTCTTAAGTAAAGGAGCCTCGAGGCATATAAATTTTGGAAGATCGGACTAAAGCGTAATAATAATTGGGGGTAGTGACAATTACTCCGCCTCGCTAGTTCTTCTTCAAGAGTTAAGGCTACCAAGATGTTTGAGGTTAAATCAGATCCTAAGCTTAAAACTCTAATTGAATCCCTCACAAAAAGGTAGAGGCCATTTCTGTACAACAAAAGCCAATCCCGTCATGAATGTAAATTCAAATCCATGTAGTTTCATTTGGAGCCACGAAAGCATCCCGACTCACATTAATCGCCCTATTGCCTATGAACGGGCTTGTTCCATTAATAGTGAACTAACGCCCTTTGGAGACAAAATCCCAACTTCGGTTGGAGAAATAACCAAAACGTCACACCTCAAGGGTACAATAATCAATATGTTAGGCCTACGCGCCTTTTTAACCAAGCCCCCTACGACAAGGGCGAGGGTCGGGGTAATTTTAATAATTATAACAACTAAGTGCAACCTCGACAAGGTCAAGCACAAAGTCAAGGTAATTATAATAATTATAACGCTAATATAGGTATATCATTTCGGGTAAATAATAACTATCAAAATCCACCCATAAATAATTCATGTGAAATAGTTCGATCCACACCACCCGTGACTACTACACCCACACAACCGGATCGTCTTGACACCTTCATACAAGTGAGCCAAAAACTTTTCCAAACCATGGCTCAATCTAACCAACAAATTTCTACAATCCGTTAATAATTTAACCCAACGGTTGGCTCAAAATAAAGCCCAACCCAAAGGTGTGTTTCCAAGTCACGAAATACCTAATCCTAACACAACAAATACAGCCTTTGAGGTAACCGATAATACTAGTAAGGAACATGAAAATGTAGGTGAGCTAAAGGCCATCACCACTCTCCGATTACGGCAGAGTGGTTGATAACAAAGTAACTATGCCTATAGTTACCCCCCAAGATAGCCCTACACCGCTATATTACTAGATACCGAAATAGAAACTGAAGAGCCTACCCTTTGTAGAGGTACCGTTATAACACAACCTAAAAGCGAGGAAGCCACGGTTAAACATCCGGGTAATACCATTGCTAAATATAAATAGAAACCGCCCGTTTCCACAAAAATTAGCCGTGTTAACTAGGGATACAAATTATGAGGAGATTAGGGATGTTTTCAAGAATCTAACTATAAACTTTCCCTTCCTCGAAGCTATAAAAAAGCTACCACACTATGCTAAGTTTCTTAAGGAATTATGTACTACTAGGCGTAAGACCAATATACCAAAAGACGCCTTTTTAACAGAACAATTCCCAACTTTATCTGAACATAATGGAATTGTTAAGTACAAGGACCCTGGTTGTCCTACTGTACAATGCACCTTAGGAGATTCCTATATGACGACCGCGTTATTAGACCTGGGGGCTAGTGTTAACGTACTCCCGTTTTATTTGTATAGACAAATAGGTCTAGACGAGATGCAACCCACTAAAATGACGTTGCAATTAGCTGATCGGTCTATTAAGTATCCTAAGGGTGTCGTCGAAAATGTTTCGGTAAAAATTCAAGATTTTTACTATCCGCTGATTTTGTCATCCTCGATCACGAGAAGTCGATTAACGACTCTGTTCCGATCATCTTAGGGTGTCCTTTTCTGGCAACTGCCAATGCGCTCATTAATTGCCGTGATGGTTCAATGTCCATGTCTTTTGGCCATCTTGCTGTTGAAGTTAATGTTTTTAAAACAAACCACAGTTACCCGATTAGATCTATGGATGGAGAGGTTAGCATGATCGAGCTTTGCTCCAGATTATTTCAACAACACGTTCGGATAATCATATGCCCAAATTTCTTTCCTTTGGAAGTTCAGACTCAACATTTCCATCCCTACACTAGTCGATACACATATTACGGATGAGGATGAGATAGATGACTTTCTCAAAGATGTAGAGGACTATCATAGTAACGAGGATATGACCAATCTAGATGAGCAATTCGATGAGTTTCTTAGAGCAGGTGATGATTCACCCTATCAAGAACTACTTTGCACAACATCCACCTCGACTTCCCTCCTTCCACCCTTTGAAAGGAATCTCGAGTTTGCACTCGATCCTTTTGTTTCTCCTGTGCTCCATAATTTTTTAAATCCACCTAGTAAACAAATACTTCAGAAGGACAACCCATTTGACACCTTCATTTTCAGACTTGAGACAGTCCCTACACACACAATGAATGAGTTTTGTGCTAAAACCACATCCTCATTGTTTACAGGCTGTCTTTCTACAACTTATCCATATCCACCATATTCTCCACAACCATTCACTTTTCCACACTTATTTACTAGAACACCCACTCATTCAAAAATGAAAAAGAAGGTGCATGCTAGGTTACGTAATAGGGTTATCCGACTTCGCTCTCATTTTACTAGGTTGCGTCATAGGAAATCTTGGTGCTTGATTGTGTTTGGATATGTTTTCTGTGATATTTATTTATGGAATGATCCACAACTATTTCGGTTGTTGATATATGGTAAACTGCATGTTCATACATACGTTTAGATAAAGTCTCGAAAGTATCGACTATAAATGACTCAACTTTTTTGTGTTTGGTGCATTTTCTTTCATTTCCATATATTGGTGAGTGCACCATTAAGGTAACCGGCCCTCCCTATGGAGTGTGTGTGGCTGTAAGTACCGGATCCTAAGTCCACGTTTGACATAATTCACATTTTCCACTCTTGCATGTTTTCTCGTTTTTTTTTGAGTCATGTTTCTCTATGGGGTGAATTATGTCTTTCTTGTTTATTGTTTTCTTTTTAAAATTATATATATATATATATATGTATATATATATATATATATATATATATATATATATATATATATATATATATATATATATATATCTGACCAGCTCTTAAGCGGATGTACTTAAACGGACTTTATCTAAATATTGAAATCTCGCGAAATAAAATCCACGGTCTCTCAAAACCCAAAATCTCTCTCTCGGTCTTTCTCTCTTTTATTCTCTCTCCCATCTCTTTCGTTAGAACACTCCTCTCCCTCCTAGCACTCTCTTATAGCAAGTCCTAAACAAAAAGAGAGAGGCACAACACAAGTTTTGTCGTTACTGAAATTCTTTAAACTGATTCTCTCTTTCTTTCATCACATTTGAATGAAGAAAAATCATGATCTATTAGTTTTTTTTCATTAAAGATATATTTTTAAGCCTGTCATATTTATCATCCTGTTATATTAACTTGTTTGCACTGTGTTTCATGACCTACTTGAGGTTTGAGCATCGGCAATTTGAAAGAAAATGGATATAGAGATGGGGTTCCCTACTTCCCTTATGCCCTCCTCATAATGGTTCCTGAGTCCTGACATCAAACTTTGATACCATTTCAATTTTCAAGTGATCATTGATTACGAACTTTACTCTGAAGGAGGCCCAACTCTCAGTTAGGAAAAATTATTACTGTCGGAGGCAACCAGTTTTTTATATCTGTCTTTAACAGTGTTTATTATTTGGCATTTGTAGTTTTCTGCACAAGTGAACACCTACAAGCATTTCAGTTGTTTGGTTAGGAGGTAGAGCAGAAAAGCAAGATATGTTTTGTCTGACATGTTTGAAGTTCTTGCCAGGTAATCTGAATCTTTTATCACAATCGTCACATTTTGGATTTCTTTTTTTAATTTCCATAACATATCCAACATTTTTTAATTTCCATTAACATCTCCAGTATCTGAGCCAGGTAAATTTCGTAGGTCATCATATGTTATAAATGTTAAGCGAGCAGAGGTGCTTCAGTTCCCTTTTTATCTTTTGCCTTCTGTTTTGCTAGTAGTCCAAGGTCTGTCATATATCACGAACTTCTGGTCTGCAAGGGTGTCAGAAGCTACAACTATTGAAGGTGGAAGTGGCCTCGGATTCTATGAGGGCTGTTAACATCTTGAAGAAACAAGAAAGGGAATTAAGGGATTGCAGACTGCTCATCACGTTACATCTTCTTTGTTAACATTTCTTTATTTTTGTAATCCAATGTATTTACTACAAACATTTCAACCACTTTATACTTTATCGTTACATACTTGATGAATTTAAATAATAAAGTCATTTGTCGGCTACTTAATACTCATATTGCTTTGTGCCTTTGTTGCTTCTATGAACTATCTTGTCCGGGCTACTTTAATTCTCGGTTTCAAAAAGTTCGAGTCTACGAACTGTTGACTGTTGTTGACGAGTGAATTGCAGATTTGTTCAAGACTTCAGCTAGGAAGAAGGCTTCTTATATCTATTATCAACCGATTACTTAAGCCAATGTATGGTTTTGCTTGGTTCACATATTGAATTCCATCTGAATTACAAATTTCACATACTAGACAATGAAATTTGGATAGAAACTATTTTACGATACATCAAACTTCGGCTTCCAAACTGAAACATTGTATTTCTTCCTTGTAGGTATAAGCACCATCTTTTCAAATTCTAAGAAGCTATTGGTGTTTGTAATACCAGAAAAATTAAGCCATGAAACTTAGAAGCTATTATTCTAGAAATCATGCAAATCATTGAAACAAAGCTCCATGTAGATAGAGCACAGGATACAGAACAAATATTTTTCCCAACTTTACCAAAAAAACACTTACAATCACTAGACTAATCACTACCTCCAAATCCAAAAACTTTACAAGTTGTTAACTGAATTGGTACAGCTGACAAAAATTTGCACATCCATACAAAGGACTACAGGTAGAGGATGACTAGGGATGAAGCCCCTGTCCGGCTGCAGCACCTCCAGTCCTTGTTTGAGCCTGTTGTGAAGATCCATGGGAATTAATGTTGTTGGAAATGAGTATCTGGAGTTGCTGAGAAACACTAAAAGGTGGCGCTGTATGTGGTGGTGGTGATGCAGCTTGAATCGATTGAGTTGGCTGAACCATATATTGGCTAAGAGCAGCAGAATAAGCCTGAGCCTGAGTGCCTGACTAGATAGAGCTCCTCTCATTCGACTAGCAGGCCTCCAATTCGATCGATGGCAATTCGTTCAAGACATTAGATCTTGCAACATGTCTTTGTATTTACCCCCTATGCCCGTTGAAAATCATTGGAAAAGATGATCCGGTGCTTGGAGTTGAGCAGTGCGGCGGGTGGTGATCTTGCAACTTCAGGTAACGGTTAGGCTAGCGGCTCTAAGGCGATTATGCAAGTTACTTGCACCTCCCACTTCGACCACCGGCACCTAGTGGTCCTCGCTGAACTTAGGGGGGATGATAATGAAGATGATGTATGCTAGCTGGCTGGCGGTGGCGGAAGCCCGGAAGAAGAACCTCTGTAGGAACACGGAACTTGACTTGTTGCTAGAAGGCCAACAACCCGTTGCAATGGACTTGGGAATGTGGGCGGCCTTGATGATCCCAATTCTGCCAACAAAACCCAAGTATTCCATAAATTGCAGTAGAACACATCTCAATGCATATATCAAAGCGAGAAAATAATTAACATCTTTCGAGTAGCGGATAATTTCAAACATCCTTACCAGAAGAATTGCTATAAAAACAAGATGAAGTCATTCAACCCTCGCTAAATATAAATGTGTATTCATATATGACAAATTTGGTAACAATGTGACTACCATTACTTAGCACTCTGAAATGTATTCATTATATTATTAGGCCAAATGTTCGAAGAGCTTCGTAGATCTCCTCGGTAGCGAGAAGTTGTCACATAAACCGCATTTCATGAGTAAGAGCGTGGGTTCTTCCATACAATAGATAGACAAATATTCCAATAATCATCCGGATGGAAACACGAATCCATGTGCGCCGAAGTTTAGGAGAAATGTTTTAGAAGTTTACATGAGATTAGACCTTACTAAGCGGTAGGGTACAACACGGTACTAAATCCAAAACATTCATGGAAAATGAAGGACGCTTTGCTACATCTCAGGGAGGAAGAAGAAAATAAATTAAAACAACACACGACGGAGGAGAATAGAAAGTACTCACCCAAGATTTATCATTAAATAGACATTAACAAGAATGCACACAATGGGGAGGAGTGGAACAAATGGGCAAAGGAAACCTGTCGAAAATCCAGTCAATTATATGATCAATTCTATATTATAAGCACTTTCATGCCTGAGTTTTTAACATACATTATTCTCTTAGAACTTTAAAGTAATGCAATGCAAGATTGAATATAAAAGATACCTCCAGCATGTCCAAAGCTATGTCTTGCATCATCTTGGTCAACCCAGTAGAGTATAAATAGACCACACAAGAGGAGCATGCCTCCAACTGCGCACACTGATACGCGTGCAAATCTGATATAAACAAATACACATGGCATCCAAAACATTATTGAAAACTAAGGTTCAACTTCTTGATTTTGATACACGAGTTGCCCTAAGTTTGATGCAATTTCTCAAAGAATAATAAATAACATTGATATGATACTTCCAAGTCCCTATAATGGATAAAAACTTTCTTAGTTTCAAGCTGAATCAGGAAAACGAATGTGATGAAAGAAAGAGAGAATAAGTTTAAAGAATTTCAATAACGACAAAACTTGTGTTGTGCCTCTTTTTTTTTGTTTAGGACTTGCTATAAAATGAGAATGAGAGAAACATAAAAACATGAGATATAAAGAGAAAGAGAGTGGGAGTGAGGAGTGTTCTAACGAAAGAGATAGGAGAGAGAATAAGAGAGATTTTGGGTTTTGAGCGACTGTGGATTTTATTTCCCGAAATTTCAATATTTAGATAAAGTCCGTTTAAGTACATCCGCTTAAGAGCGGGGCTATATATATATATATATATATATATATATATATATATATATATATATATATATATATTAAAGAATAAACATAGTAATATAGGAAGTCTCGGAAATCGACTTTAAAAGACCATTTGCTAAAACAAATTTTCTAAGCTCTGTTGTAAAAATTTGTTTGGGGGGGTGTTAAATGTTTCCGATCCTAGAATGTTTATGTCCCATTAGAGTTGTTTAGGCCGTTTAATTGTATAACGATTCGGGTTGACATAATCCATGATTTTAGAGTCCAATTGTTCACATAACGTACGTCATGCACGCACTTTGAGGTGTTTTCCACTATCTTATATGTCATCCACAGTCGGAATAGAGTGTTTTATGGATCATTGGATTGGAAATTCTCTCCTGATCATTTCCATATCTCATTCGCAAAAATCGGACCGGTAACGAAGCGGCAATTTTGATTTGAAGTTTCGCGAAAAATCGAAAAAAATCAAAAATTTCGATTTGGGCTTGGGCCCGACCCGCGCCCACCGACAGCGCGACCGCGCCCTTACCTTAGCCAACAGTCGCGATCTTCTTCCATAACCGCCAAAAGCTTCAAAAAGCTTCAAAAAAAAAAAAAAAAAAAAAAAAAACCTAAATTAACCTACGCCCCCAATTCAAATCGATTTCAAATCTAACCTAAAAGCTTCCCACCACAACCTCCACCGATTTACATCACCAAAAACCACCGAAAACTCCAAATTTTAGTCGCCACTACTCCACTCCACCACCACCTTGTTGCTTCGGTTGGTCGATTTAAATCCCACCACCACATCCCATTTAAACCCCCACTACATTCTAAACACCAATGGCTCAACAACGCCAAATTTTGCCGGAGCAAGCTTTTACAGGCGACCACTTCGCGCCGTTTTACGGTGACGAAATGATCAGTCGAGACTGGAATAGCTTGTGGTACTCGACTGAAGCCTATTACCACGAGGACTTAGTCAGACGGTTCTACAATACGAGGGAGTTGGAAGGGACTAAGATTTTTGTTGTGGTGGCGAAGAGGAGGAAGGAAGTGACGATTGGGTTGTTGATTGAGATTCTAGGCATTCCGCCTAGAATCCATCTGGATGTCACCCTGCAGGAGTCCCAACATAATGGGGTAGAGCCATTGATGAACGAGACAGTTATTGGAGGGGACTACAATGCGAGATCGTGATTGTGTTCGACAAGCTTCCCTTAGGGACCAACCCCGGTGGCTGCGGACTCGGTGGATTGGTCGGAACGCCCCGGGAAGGAGAAGGTCGGCGACATCGGCCCGAATCGCCTCCATATCTTATGGATACTCCAAGAGCGAAGCACGAAGTTCTCAGATCTTGGAGTTTGAATTAGCATGATAGGGGAGTAGGGAAGTCTGTTGCCCCTCTCCCCGTGTTGATAACCAAGATCATGTTGAAGTTGAGAGCATTTCAGCGATCGATAGGACTTACATCACCCTACACCGTAACCCGCACATCTATAGGGGAGTGTGTCCAACGAGTGTGGAGGTTGGCTGAGGATAGAGAAGAAGAAGAAGAAGAGGCCGGTGGAGAGGAGAATGCCGAGGAGGCCGGGGAAATCAGAATGCCGAGGAGGATGAGGAGGATTTGGCGTGTTTTGATCGCGGATGCCTTTGAGAGGGTCCGGTCGGATCGTAACGCATGGCTGTGATTCATCGTGGCATGCGTTAAGCTCAACACTATCTGCGAAGACCTCCGGACTCAACGAGCAACGATACATCATAACTTCGAGGTCCGTACCGCAGAGAGGGCGAGAGGTGGGAACGGATGCCGAAGAGCTAGAAGCTCGCCGCCCGATTCGGGGAAGAGATGCTTACACGATTTTCGACCTCGCGGGGACTCTCTTCCGAGGACACACCATCGAGGAGCCGGCGTTATCGCCGAAGGGCTAATGGTGTTGGCCCATCAAGACCCGAGGCGATCTCCGGACCATGTGCCCTCTCGCTACCGATCACCGAGCAGTTAGGGATAACATCGTTTGGCGTTTTATGTTTATTTGTAGTTTCATTATTGTTATTTATTTTAATGTAAGTTTTATTTCCGTAATTTGAATTTTGTAGTGAAATGTACTTTCGAATGAAAATTTTAATATAATGTGGTTATTTTTTTATTATGCGTGGTTGTCTCATATTGATCCCACCTTCCCAAATTGTTTGGGGGTGGTTTTATCTATTCCAGCATGATTTTTATATAACCCTCGTGTTAGAATTTATTGCGGAGTCAAGGTGAAAATATGGCCGTTTAGGCATATCCAGGAATAAGTATAAGGGTAGGATGAAATCTAGATTAAATAGGTAGATTCTATCATAAATTCAACCTAAAAGATACTAGGTTTGAATTAGAATCAAGATAATGAGTTGTTTCCGTTTTCGGGTTTGAAAATTTTAGAATTTTCGGAAACTGCCATAAATACTTTTGGCAACTTCCCGATCCGTTTTAGCAACTTAAAACCTATATAAACTTCATACATTCTACACTTACAACTCACACTACACCTAAACTCCATCACTCACCTTTCAACTCCCACGATTCCCCGTGTTGGCTCATTTTCGAAGTTTCAAGAACTCCGAAAGCACTCGCTTCCTGCATATTTTTCTGAATTTTTGTCGAGGCCTTTTCGCTTCAAGCCGAAGACCGACCAGCCAAACACTAGAAATTCCAACTACTCGAGGCGACTTTCGGCGACCGACTTCCGTGGACCAGAAAATTTCCGTTTTTTGCGGGTAGTATCCGGATCATTCGCAGCTATTCCAGGCGTAATTTTGAGATGACATCTCCAACATGATACCGGAACAGTCTTTTCGAAGATTTGTTCCAAAGCACTACTTATGGTGCTTGGTTTTTGAGAAGCGATCACATCGTTGGCCGGGAGCCGCTTTATGGTAAGACTGATGCACTTTATTCTCCAACACTAGCATCTTATTTTTACGATAACTGCATTTTCTTTGAAAGACCGGATGGAGAACAAGTGTTCCCATCAACATTGATAATGAACCAATGGAAATTACCCGGTTCTTGCTAGCATTTGTTCTTGGACTTGCTATGCCCGCTGAAATACAAGACCCATGGTGCTATTGGATAGATAATATGTATGTCTACACTTATGAGTTTTGCATGAGTCGTATGGGCGGGCATTTTCGTGATCGAGAACCAAGGGGACTATAACGTCGCTTTTGGTAGCCTGTCCATGAACATAGGAACTGTTATGTTTTGGATCATGCTAAACATTTTAGGGGAATGGCGTTTTTCTTCTGTGAATGATGCCACTTGCAACGTTTTCCTTGCTTTAGCCACGGGACGTATGTGTCATGACCTTCCCCGAACCTTGATGTCTAGTTTAGCTCGATCCCATAGCATGAGGCATAAGTTCCTTCTTATGCCCGTTCTAGTTTCCCGTATTATGCTATGTTTCTTTCCTGTTTTTTGTACACGTTTCACGGATTGGATTACGGCCGATTAATCGCGTCACGACCCACCAATAGTATTATTCGATCTTTCCCGCAATGACTTGGCAAGGGTGGAGGATACAACCTCATCAGGTTGCACCCTACACCCCGTCAGACCAAGTGGCTCTTAATAGGTTAGCAATAATAGATGATAAATGGCGGGAAGCCTGGCAAATTATCATGGCATGGCAGGACGCAAAGGAACCTCACTTCTTTATGGAAGAAGAGGATGAGGAAGATGATGAGTAATGCGGGAGATAAGGTAAGTTTCATTCTAGTTAGTGTCTGCTTATGTCCCAAGCAATTTCATTCTTATTAACCCCATAATGGGTAGAACTCGTATAGAGTTGCGTCAATTTTTATTTCCTTTATTAGTACATTCTAACTTTGTTTTGCAGATGTTCCTGAATTTCACACGTTTCAATGGTATTTTTCTTACCCTCTTTATTTACAATGCTTTGAGGACAAAGCATGCTTCTTTTTGGGGGCATAGAAACACGTGTAATTAAGGCATCTGTTAGGATATAGATAGAGTTAATATGCATTGTTTTCTAATTAAAATTTTAAAAAATTCAAAAATATAAATAAATAAGTTCATGCTATACACTTAGGAATAGTGGTATTGTTTTCCTTCTCTATGCTCTTAACAATCTAGAAATCTCAAGTAGCTTTTGCATCAGAATAATTTTTAGAAACATAGGTTAATATGTAGGTAATAATCTTTGCATCTATCTATAAATATATTACATGAGTATCTATGATTGTTAGCAGTAAGTTTCTAAAATCTAGGCTAGAGTACTTATTCTACAAATCCTGTGAGAATATAGCCTAAAGCCTTATATGAGCGAAACATTTGAGAAATGACACAAGGGAGAAGTAAAATCCGGATAGAGAAATCACACGTCCACTTGCTTGATCACTATGCCATATCCTAAGCGAGAATTTAGGCCCTCTTTGGATCGATATAGCAAGAAATTCAAACCTATGAATTATTGTCCGCTAGTCACCCCACTGAGCCTTTCATTAGCCCTTTCATAAACCACAAATCCTTTACCCTGTTACAAAAAAAAAAAAAAAAAAAAAAATCAACTTACCCAATCTAGAATAAGTATGAGAATAGAATGAGTGAAGAAAGAAGAAGAGAAAACCTGTGGTAAAACAAAAATTAGTTTAGTTGCTTAAAAAAAAGAAGTTTCCATCCAAGAAAAAAAAAAATATATATAAATAAATAAAACTCCAAAAATAGAATAAAAGGGAGTCAAAAGCCAAAGAAAAAAAAAAAAAAAATATGGCTAAGGATGGAAACAAAGTGTAGAAGCAAAAGTAAATAACAAGGTTTTCTCTAAGTTACATAATATGAAGACTCTATTATCTCAGACTTGTCCTTTTGAATATCCATTTCCTTCCTTCTTAAACCATCTCCTAATCCCTGCAACACCTAATAAAGACCTCTAGCTCAATTAGGAATAGGTTAGTGTGATAGTAAGTGGCAGATGTGTTTGATCGACTCCGGCTTCCTTGTTGTCATTGAGATTGTAAGGTAAAGTGTGCCCACAAGACTAGAGTAGTAAAATAAACTTGAGTGGAAAAATCAGAGTGTTGTATCTTGACTATTATTGTGAGAACCTACTTAAGGACGCTATTCCGAGTTTCATAAACGAACCTGCTAGGCATTTTATAGTATTACTCATTGTATATATGTTTATTGTAGATGATTGATTATTATGCATATATTAGCTTAGGTTTCGACTTGATTACTCTATATGCATTGCTAATGAGAGGTATAGATAATTTAGAGCATGAATAAGGAAACAATAGCTTTATTTCTTAGTCGTTGTAGTATAGATGAAGTTTGTGAGTACCTTCACTGGAAAACTCTCACGAGGCTATAACTCGTCCACTAGGGAATTCCTAGTGGTTTAAGGCCTTGTTGCATATGGTCAATCAATCGCGACTCAAAGTAAACGAGTAGTTAGAACTCCATTTTTTGGTCACTTATTCTAATTTCTCATTTTGCTTGAGGACAAGCAAATTGCTGTTTGGGGGTGGTTTGATAAGAGCCCAAAACTGTAGTTTTAACCCCCAGAATGACATACTTTTAGACCAATTATGTGAGTAATAATTAAGAGTTAACACCGACACGTGTTTTTATGCATTTCAGGCTTCAAAGTCCATTATGTGCAGAAATGTGCCACTTTAGCGAGATAAAGGAGCAAAGGTCGGTTACTAAGAGTTCCGTGATTAAAGGCCAAGATTCAAGAAGACAAAGCCTTTCTAAAGCCCGCCAAAAGCTGAAAAGTCGACGCTGGGCGTAAAAACAAAGATACAAAGTCAGAGAACTTTCGAAGGCCATATCTTTGGACTCAGACCTCGGAATGGGGCCTACCTTATCTCAAAACGACCGGCTCGGAAAGAGCTTTCCAATGGTCTAAGCCTTGACCCAATCAGAGGAGCAGAAGTGGACGAAAAGTCTGTTGAAGCCAACTGTAGCTGAAGAGGCCTTTTTGGACTGAAAGAATTGGGTTTTGGGCCTGATTCTCTGGCCCAAAACATGGCTCCAAGCCCATGCACGATTTTTGGATCTGAATGTATAAAAACAAAAGCTTAGCTCTTTGTTAATGGTAGATAGGTTAGAGTAAAAAGTAGCCATAAAAATAGCTTCTAGATCTAGTTTTTATTTAATTGTTTTTAATTAAGTTTAATTTCAATCCAATTCTTGTTTTAGATTAAACTCTTAGAATCATTACTCTTAATTAGTTTGATTAATAAAATAGCTAGTTGTTAAATTTCGATTCTTGTCATTTATATTTATGTTAGATCTGATTCATTTATTACTTGTTATTCAATTCTTAGTTATTAATTAGATTTTAATTATTGTTTAATTTAGATTAGTAAATTTCAATTCTTTATATCATATTTAGTTTAAATGTAATCGGAAATGATTGCGTAATGATTCTCGGCTAAACCTCCATTAGAGGGGGTTGAGAAGCTTTGATGAAAGCTTGATTCCGACTATCGTAGAATCATCGTAATTTCCTTTCCACTCTAGAAACGATTAGTTCACCATGAGAATGGGTTTAATCGTTCACATGCTAGTTATGAATTGGTAGGAATGCCATGTGTAATTAGGGATTAGGAAGAACCAATTGTTCTCATGCAAGCGATTCAATTCGATTACTGACGATTAAATTCGTTAATATGATTAAGTCGAGTTAAGGTGGAATCAATTCCCCTCTAACTCCTTATCATAGAATCAACGTAGCATTCCCTTAGTTGTCCTAATAGTTGACTAGTGCATCTTTTGGGTAGTTGCATCGTAGTCTAGTTGCCTTTTCGTAAATCTCTCATTAGACTTTAAGTAAGAGTACTTATACGAAGAGAACATTAACATGCGGAAGGACTAGGAGTGGAACGAATAACTCTACTCCACTATATCTCATAGGATTGAGAGTAGAAACTTTGATAAACATATATGCACATAAGATAGTTTTAGTTTACTTATGTATAGAGTTTCATCGCTTTATTTCATAGGTAAACTATTATTCAAATTTATGTTTTATCAAATGACTACCACGATTTTTTTTTTATGTGGGTCAAAATCCAACGGTAATAAATCACTGATACGTATTACTAAGAGAATCTAACGGATAACTATAATTACGCATGTCAACATCAAAAGTACTAATAGGAGAGAGAGTATGGCAGGAGGAGGGAGAGTGTGGTAGGAGGAGAAAGAGTATTACAAGTAATGGCAAAATGGTTAAAAACCCGTTGAATTGGTCAAAATTAAAGAGTGTGGCTGGTTAGAGCACAATGTGCAATTATCATGGCCGAATCAAGCAATTACCCTTTTTTTTTTTTTTGTTCCTCCAGTCCAGTACCGCACAAAGTCAACTTCCATTACAAGGGCTTCCTTAAGCACTGCCACGATTCACCGCACTCTCTTCATCCCAGAACAAAAAAACATTGTCAAAAATAATTGCTTTGGTTAACGTCGCTTCATCACAAGTATATAAATCAACATATGCTCATCTATAACTTTCATCTCTTAACAATTCTATATATACCGTATAACGAACTATATTATTTACAGCAAATAAATGCATTTTACTTGTGAGGCGACTATTTCCATAGTACTTCTTGACAATGGATGGTCTTACAATGCATGCCAACATTGTCTAAAAACAGTTGATATCACCAGTAGCAGTTACAAATGCACAACGCACGACATTGTGCTTCGAGAACAAAAGTAAGATTTAAGTTTTACGTCTTCCCTATCTATATGCTATAATTAACTTATATATTGCACAGGTACCGATTGCGAATGGAGATAAAGGACGAAACATCTACAGCAAGAGTTGTAGCATTTGATCATGAAGTAACAACACTCCTGCAAAAAACTGAAAAAGAAATTGCTCAGATTGAATCACAAATGAAAAAATAACTAATAACTACTCCTACATTCAATATATACATGCAATAGCAATTTAAATTATGTGCATTCAATATGTTCACGAGAATGGTACAAACATTTTACTAGAACTGTTCCAAGATTTGTTGGGATATCACTGCAATAAACAGGTTTTTTAGCGACATTATTTTTAGCGACGTTTTTGTTTCATTCCTGAAACCAACTTTTTGGCACATTTTAATCGTCGCTACTAATCTATTTGTTTAAATGTCAAAATTTGTATCTAGCGACGCTTTTTTCGTCAAAAATAGTGGTCTAAAAGCATTTTCATCATAATAACATATTATTCTTTTTATAGTTGAAAATTGAAATAGTGGCAGTACCGACAGTAAAAACATCAGAAATACTTTTGTACATAAGGCGATGATATACTGTAAAACGTTAGTTTTACCAATGAATAAAGCTCGCGAGAACTCTTTCCGCTAGTAAAACTAGAACTAACTTCATGCTTAATTTATCAAAGATTTCTATTCTCATTCTTATTGAGATATAGTGGAGTAGATGATTCGTTCCACTCATAGTTCTTTCACATGTAATGTTTTCTAAGTCTAAGCAATCTTAACTAAAGTCTAATGAGAGATTTACGAATTATAAACTACGATGCAACTACCCACGAGATACGACTAATTAACTACGGAATGCTGCGTTGATTCTATGATAAGGAATTAGGGGGGATTGATTCCACCTTAACTCAACTTAACTTACTAACGATGAATCATCGTAATCCGAATTGAACTGCTACGCAGAACAATTGGTTCTTCCTAATCCCTAATTACACATGGCACTTCTACCAATTCATAACTAGCATATGAACGATTAAACCCATTCTCATGGTGAATTAATCGTTTCTAGAGTGGAATAAAAATTACGACGACTCTACGATAATCGGAATCAAGCTTTCATCAAGGCTTCTCAACCCCCTCTAATGGAGGTTTAGCCGAGAATCATTACACAATCATTTTCGATATGAAATTGAATACGACATAATATAAAGATTCTAACTTTATGCATTTTAACTAAATAATAATCCAACCCGAAATCAATAACTACGAAATGAATAACAAACAATAAATGAAATTAGATCTAACAAATTTAAATGACAAAATCGAATTTGATCAATAATAAACTAATTTATTTATCTAATCAAGCAATAACAATATTTTAAATGTTTAATCTAAAACAAGGAATGAAAATGAAACTAAACTTAATTAAAAACCATTAAAACTAGATCTAGAAGCTATTCTAATGGCTACTTTCTATCCTAAGCTCTCAGATATCTTAAGAGTTAAGTCTTCTTTGTTGATAAGGAGGAAATCAGATCCAAAATCGAGAATGGGCTTGGAGCCATGTTTTGGGCCGGAAAATCGGGCCCAAAACCCAATTTCTTCAGTCCAAAAGGGCTATTCAGCTGGATTCGGCTTCAACAGACTTTTAGTCCACTTCTGCTCCTCTGATTTGGCCAAAGCTTGGACCATTGGAAAGCTCTTCCCAAGCCGATCGTTTTGACATAAAGTAGGCCCAATTCCAAGGTCTGAGTCCAAAGATACGATCTTCGGAAGTTCTACTGACTTTGTGCACTGTTTCTGCCCGCGTGGACTTTGACTTTTTAAGTTCTGAGTAGGCTTTACAAAGGCTTTGTCTTCTTGAATCTTGGCCTTTAATCACAGAACTCCTTAGCAACCAACCATTGCTCATTTATCTCATCAAAGTGGCACATTTCTGCACATAATTGACTTTGAAGCCTGAAACGCATAAAAACACGTAATCAGTATTAACTCTTAATTATTACTCACATAATTGGTCTAAAAGTGTGATTGTTAAGGGGTTAAAACTACAGTTTTGGGCTCTTATCAAGCGACGGTAATTTCGGTCGCTACTTGGTTTGAACTGGCGACGATTTGATGGATCATAGGAAGTATTATATATTGCGACGTTTTATATTGTCGGAATTTGTGTTTTCGATTTCGCGCTATTTCGATTATAACCAGCGCCTTGTTTGATTTTCAGGAAAAAGAAGAGGGAAAAACACTTTTTGGGAAAATTAACAAGGAAAAACACACTAAACTAAAAGCAAGTCGGAGTGTCGGACGGCTCCTCGCTCCCATGTTGTCCAAGTACTCCTTTCTCTCACCTCATTCTCTCACCTTATTCTTTTTCTAATTATTCTTCTCCCCCTTTCTAATCTTTTGTATATAGTTGTAGTTTTCTTGCAGGATAGAAGCTTTATGTCGGGTTCGGTTTGTCCTCCTCCTTCATTGAGGGAAAGAAAAAATCTGGTGAGTTATGAAGCAAAAACCTTTCTATGAACTTGTTTACTGAAAAAGAAAAGAGATTAAAGTTATGATTTTTCTTTTTGTTTCTTTAAGAATTTTCAATCAAACTTGTTTGTAGAAATAAAATAATTAAATTTTTTATGATATTGTGAACAAAAGCACTAATTTTTCCTTGTTAATTTCTTAGTGAAAGGACTTTGCAAGCGGTAGCTATTAGTTCAGGTAATATTTTTGCTAGTTTTGGCTTTGGATATATGCTGGTTTATCAGGTTTAATTTTTGGTTTAGTGGCTATTTAGTTTTGTAGAGTCGCCACAGTGTTATCGATTCTTCCGTTACTTGTGTGTTATTTGTTACTGGTCGGTGGAATTTTCTATCTTGTAGAGTTTCTGTTATCTGAGTTTATGACTTCTGTACGAGGGCATGCTAGTTACTTATCATGATATGCATATTAATTTTGTCGGCTTGCAAATTAACATGGTTGTTGTTTGCTTGTTAATGATTTGCAAATTTATTTCGTAAAAGCTAGCATAAGTTAGTTCCTCACTAAGAACATATCCACAATCTCATATCTATGTATCTGTCTCTTAATGATTTGCAACAAATAAAGGTGTTGGATGCCCTTTGGCAATAGTGTTGCTTGGGCGGCACTTGGTGTCGATTGATTTGGATGTTGGCCTTTGCTGGCAACTAGGATATGGTTTTCTTGCTGACCAGTTGCCTCCAAGAACTCAACGACCTTTCCCCTTGAATGAAGAATGACTTGACCGGCTTAGCCATGTAACCCAACTTATGCTTTTATAGTTTATATCGATGAGAAATCTTTAAGTGGTCCTAGTAAATTTCTGATAATGGCAGCAAGGTGTCTTCCTTAGTTGCACTTAATAGATTGCAATTAAGCGCACACCTTAAATTTGTATATCTTTGTTACGAATGATTTGGAAAAAATGAGGACTTCTAATAAATTTTATTTAAGGTTATTTTTTTTTTTGAGGAATTTTAGATACGTCCTATATTAGGAATCATGATTGTTTGAGTAGAATCTTCAGCTTTTTATTATTTGAGAGATGGCGCAAATTCAAGGTTCCAAAAGCGAAGGCGACAATAGAACCCAAGGCCAGGCAACCCAGGGCACTTCTTAGCGCAGCATCAATAGTTCAGCATTTAGGCCGTAACATTTCACAACAAAAAAATCTTTAACTCAACAAGTGATCTCTAAACCAAGATAAATAGTGCTGAATCCGAAGTCGAAGATTGAATAAAGTTAAAGTAATAGATAGGAATTGGAACCTTAAGCAAGTGAGCAGTCCTTATACGAAGAAAAAAGGGGTGAGCTTACGACATCTCCTATAAATTGGGTCATCTCATAAAATCAAAATAGGTTTGAAGTGGTGAGTACTTTCCGTAATACTCAAATAAGGGAAGGCTTCAAAACTAGTACATAGTAGTTTTTCACTTTTAGAAAAGAGATTGGTATCGTGTGTGTGATGCTCTTGGTTTAGTTCTCCACCTTATTGACAAAAAAGATTGATCCAATTCTATTAAGTCTGAATGATAAGCGACTTCGTCCCCTTTATTAGTGGAGCCATCCTCACTTTATTGCAAATCTGCCTCTCGGTCTTTTAGTTCAGCACCACACATATGAGTGGTGAATCTAGCCTTATCCTAGATAAGTGGTCTGGCCTTATCTGAATCCTTGGTAGGACTCTTTCACTTAGTGTACGGAGTTGCTTCATTTGGCACATATTTAAATGAAGGAAAGAGAATAGTTTAAGACTGCCCCTCTTGTCTCTAGTACGTGTTGGTCATTGTTGAATCAACTAGGATTGAAACTGTAACTATTGATTCTAACTCCGCCTCCTGGGGCAGATGTCCCATGCTGAATGGAAACATAACTGCTATAGGTAAAAAGGAGATGTCCTTCTTTATGGGTTGTTTATGTGTATCTTATCTTAAAGTAGGAACTGCGATAGGTAAACAAAACTGGTAGCAAGAACTGTTAAAACAAGACTGCCCTTCTTTATGGGTAGCGTACCTATCTTAAACAAGACTGCCCCTCTTTATGTGTTCTTTATTTTTTTTGTTGTATGTGAATTTTTGCCTAGTATATATGGACTGCAGGGCGGGGATAATAGGTGTACCTTAGAAATGCTTATCTTCTTATGAGAAGTTTTTGTTTAGCATTAATTGAGTCCATCACATCTCATGCTTCCAATTTCTGGTTAGTTCATTTGAGTTCACATATTAATGTTCTTTTCACTTGGCATGTTCCCTATTAATAAGCTAATTGATTTTCCTATCAGAAAAAAATTATGCTTACCACTATGGTCCTTGAAGGATTTATTTGGGTTCAGGGTATCCCTGCATTCTTTTAAATGTTTTCACTTATGCAAAACAGACAAAGAAAATTGTCGGTTCAATCTTAACTATATGTATATCTTTTAAGGTTTCCATCCCTCAATCCGTTTTGTTATGTATTAACTTTATACAAATCAAACAATCTTCACCACAGGAAAACTTTAAAGTAGTGACAAAGTAAGAGTGGTAAAGTATTATTTGTGAATGATTATTTCCATTGTATATATTGATTTTTCTTTGATGCCCATGGTTTGTTAAACCCGAGAGTTGGGTTTACATTTAGATTGGATTCGTTGAAATTTGATTATTGATGGAGTTGTGGTATGGGGTAATTTAAGAGCTACATAAGGCTTGATTCCAAATCTTAAAAGATTTAGATAGATAGGCAGCTTTGTAGTAAAGTGCAACCTTTATATTAGATATTTGTTTGTAATGTTATGAATACAATATGATGATATAGTTAAGTTATAAATGTCTCAAGTATTAGTTATTTTCGCTTGATTGAACAGTGATTTGTAGGAGGGTAGGCCCTACTAATTCTTTGTGTAGGGCGCGTGTTTACCCTATGATACTAACTCAGGTAAAGGTAAAAGTAAAGTTAAATGTAGTTATTTTGAATAATCGCGTATATGTTACTTTAGTTATTTTGTTAGGGGAATAAGGAACTAAAATGCCTCCGAGTAAGGAACTAGCTTTAGTGTTTCGTGTTGGAACGTAGATGGAGAGCAGCAACATGAGACCTAACATTTAATGAAAGGTAAGGAACTTATGTGGTTTTCTTTCATTTCATATGTGACAATTGTATGTGGATGTTGGAATATTCATGAGTTTTGTTTTGGAAGATGGTTTTTACATGTGAGTAGTGTGAATGTATGGCGTATATATATTCGAAGTGTGGTATCTTTGGTTGGAACTAATAGAGGTGTATAACACTGATATAAGTGGAAGTGATGTATATATTGTTTTCATTTTAATTTTTGTATAAAATTTATAGTGTCATTTTGATTTGAGGATTGGTTATTTGACTTAACTGGCATTGGTCGAGATAGTTAAGTAGTTGGTTCTACGAATCAATATATATTTGAGTAGTCAGGTTTACGACCAAGGTCTGAGGTTTTAATATATGTTATGAAAGTATATTATTTGATTTTCAGGTTATGACAGGATTTATGTCTATGAAATGTTGAAAATACAGAGGAGACTTTGTTGAAATTTTTATGTCTTTTGTCAAGGTGTCTGACAATGTTATAGGGGTTTGGGGCATTATACTACAAGTGCTTCAAATGCTCTGGCTAATTGATTAGTGATTTTTATTGGTAAAACTTACTACCAGGGATATGCATGCATGGTC
Source organism: Coptis chinensis (assembly GCF_015680905.1). Classification (NCBI taxonomy): domain Eukaryota; kingdom Viridiplantae; phylum Streptophyta; class Magnoliopsida; order Ranunculales; family Ranunculaceae; genus Coptis; species Coptis chinensis. The sequence goes on along the minus strand of NC_141463.1, from coordinate 74,549,593 downwards.
TAAGCTAATTCTATGGATCTATAATATTATGAATCTGTCAATGATTTGTTGCCATGTTGACATTGCTTGTAGAGAGATCTATTATGCTGAAAAACTAGATGGCTTTTGCCATTTGCCATTGAAACTTGAAAGTTCCGCAACAGTATTTTAGAGAGTTGTTGTATATGTGGTATATATGGTTAAAGCCCCATTGCCTTTCTAGATGAACAAATACAGTCTTATTCATCTTGTTTAGGGTTATTAATCTATGGGAGTTGTATATATCTATTGTTATCAAGCTTTTACTGCTTGGAGAAATACATCTTCTTTGCTGCATTTGGAAATCACTAGACCTAACTAATTGTAAATGTCAAATGTCATGTCAACTTCTAGTAGTTTGAGTACATATTGGTTCATTTGTTATGGTTACTATTGTGAAATTATACTTTATTTTGGGCATGCATGTATGGCATAGTGAGAATTGGGTTTCTTGCCTTTGCTTATGAAATGTATCAAATTGTACTAATATAAGGACAATGAGTGTTTTTTAATTGTTTTCTTTGGCTCAACTTGGCTATCATGTGGTTTGGCATAATAGTATCACTTGGAAAGTTATAGAACATGTTTTTCTTTAGTTGTACTCTAAATATATGCTGCCATGTCTTGCTTTGGCATTTCATTGGATGTGAACTAAATGTTATTATATTTTGTTTGCAGGTTCGAGAGTCAATGCGGTTTGGAAAAAGTGATTTTTGTGGGTTTGTTTGAGAAAAATGAAGTTTATTTGTTTGGGCAGAAATTTTAGGTAGGATTATGGAAAAAGAAAAGTACAATGTGATTTTAGATGATGTTAAGGCAATTTATTTTGATGTTTTTTGGTTTATAAGGTTGTTATGTATGTAATGAATCATATTACTCTTGGAATTAGAGACGATAATCAATCTTTATAAATGACTTCCGAGAATATTGTTGGTAAAATTTAATGTGGTGTGTTTATGTTTATTTAGGTTTTGTGATTGAATATGACAGATACATTAGAAGTTATATGAATATGTGATAACAAAAATATGGGGGAAAAAATAGGGCGACACTATGACGATGTGTCGCTAAAAAGATATTTTTAGCGAGGTTTTGCAATGCAAATAGAAGACTCCCCAAAACGTCCCTACTAATACCAAAAATGGTCGCCAAATGGGAATCTTTAGTGACGTTATATAACGTCAGAATATGAATGTAATTCATGAAAATTTTGGGGTTGTTGCCACTAAATAAAACGTCAGTAGTATAAACAATTACCGACGTTTTCTCATATCGTTGCCAAAAATACTTTTTTTGCTACATTTTGAGTAATCAAATGGAAATCGGCGTTTTTTTGGCATTACCGACATTATAAATCGTCGCTAATGCTACACCTTTGCCGACGTTTTTATTTCGTAGTTTCAAACCTTTTGCGACTATACAATTTGCGATGATCGAGCGACGATAAAAAAAACGTTGCTACTAACTATTACCGACGATTTTCTTACTTTTTCCTACGCTTGTTTTCGTCGCTAAAATGGCTATATTCCAACTAAAAATAACCAGCTTCAACAAGCAACACAAAAACAGTTTCTTCGTCGTTTCAAAACTGCTTCCAATTATTAATGACTCAACAAGTCGCAATGCACCAATTCTGGATAAAAATGTAAGTGCGACATTCTTACAATTTCAAATACTTACCATAAAATTTTCATATCTCTAATGTACGCATTCATACAAATATCTTCTTATTTTGGCAGTGATGACATCCACTGTAGTGAATGCTTCGATGAACAACTTGACCGAAAAACAGAGACAACAACTTCACTTAGCACTACGTTCTAACTTTTGTTCTTTTGAAACCAAATATGTAAAAGATATTCAGTATTTTCTTGCATGTTCTTTACTAACTGCTATATCCTCTTTTGCTTCTGTACATGTCTATGATATTAAGTCTTTTCTTATGTGTCTTTTACTGTCTACTAGGTTCAATATATCTTTTACATTTTTCACCAACTCTTTAACATATATTGACAGCACAATGTAAAATTGAATATATACCTTGCTTACACCGACGATATAGATACGATATACAATATATACCATTTTAGATACATTAGTACTTAGTTGGTTAACTATTGTTCTAAAAATATTTGCCGACTTATACAATTAGCTTGGTGTAAAGGAGCGTTTTGGTTTCCTTTACATACAAAGGAGGAAGGAGAATGGAATTGGATTTGGGAAAAGTTTAGACCAAGTTCGTTGCTGAGCGAACTGCCTATGTATCTTCTCGTGATTCTGGGGGGCGAGAAGAATCGGTCTCACGTAGTTCATATAGGTGGTATTTATAGGCATTGGAAGGTCTAGATCCCTGAGACACGTGTACTGACATGTATATATGTAGGGTGGAGATTGAGTATGAGTGTTAGGTTGGTTTTGGTATGAATTGTGTGATGATGGGGAGTGGGTGTAGTAGTTCATATATCAAGGTGATTGGAAGTACAGGTATGGCTACGGTGATGATTGCATCTGGATAAGGAATGTTGTCATCACTCAAAGCGTTCTGATTGAGTTTGTCCATCCGACTCGATGAATTCTGGTGCGAGCTGAAGTGTACCACCTACATGAAGCGAGCTGCTCACAAATTGATCTTGGAAGTCGATGATATGAGTTCGCTACGATCTCTGCTTATGCTTAATGCGTGCTTAATATTCCTCAACGAGAATATTACTCCCTTACATAGCCCCCTCTCAATAGATTATGTTGTACATTGAAGCGATCTGCTCAGAGAAAATGGTAGTACATATTGAGCATGAGTGGAAGAGTGGCTGGTGTGAACGGAATTGGCTATCGTAATGTGGAGGTCGATTCGTGCTGTATGACAACTTGATGCGAGGTGAAAGTTAGCACATGGTTGGCACGTGACAGAATCATAGCAGTTGTTGAGGAAACGTATTGCCACATTTTCGAAATCTTGAAAAGACAGGTCCTTGAGACACGTGTGCGGGCTAGGGCGTAGGTTGTAATCATAACGCCTTGGGAACTGAATGGGCGGTTGTACAAAAATCAAATTTGGGAGAGCTGAAAAGCTATTTTCTGTTTTCTTCTTCAGCAAAACCGCAAGCTAGGGTTTCTCAGGTAAGTGCTTTCGCTACCGCTTATTTTCCATTCTCGGTTTTCTTTCTGCTTGTGAAAGTGTTGTGTGTCTAATAAGTAGGTTGGTGTCAGGTTTGGGTATTTGATAAGAAAAAAATGCAAAAATGTCTGACTCTGTCGATACCCAGTCGGAAGAGGTTTAGGAAGTTTCTTTAAGTTGTGGTGAATATGAAGAGGATAATGAAGAGTCGGTGAGTCTTGAAAGTCATTCTGAGTGTGGTGAGGTTGGGGTTAGGGAAGATAAGGGTAGTATATGATCTGGCTCTGTGGGTGCTGTGGCTAGCATGTCAGGTCGTGATGAAGGGTCGTCCTCAAGTGGGTTGCCCCCTAGGTCAGTGGATCGTCTTGCAGCGAGTGCGTTCCCCGAACTGAGGGTAGCTTACGGAATAAATATACCTGACCTGGAGATATACGAACCAGGGCCGAGTGAAAATGTGCGGAGTGAGGAATACAACCCACCGAACGGTGGGGTAATCACCTATGAGTGTACAACCGACCGAACAGTTAAAGGTATTCAACTGAGAAGAATTTGAGAGGCTGTAAAACCTGTGATCTCAAGAAAGCGATAGGCTCGCTGAGAGCGTAGTGTTTATGTAAGCGTAATTAGAATTAGAGAGACTCTGGAGCCTGTAAGCTCAAGAGAGCGTGCTGCTCACGGAGAATGTGTTAGCTTATGAAAGTGTACGACTCATTGAGAGCGTTCTCACCGAGTTGATCCTAGAAGTATAGGTCCTCAACTAGTGAGAATTGGAAAGGCTCGGGAGTCTGTTAGCTAAAGAGAGCGTGCGGCTCACGGAGAGCGTGTTAGCTTATGAAAGCGTACTGCTCACTAAGAGTGTTCTCACTGAGTTGATCCTAGAAGTATAGGTCCTCAACTAGTGAGAATTGGAGAGGCTCTGGAGCCTGTTAGCTCAAGAGAGCGTACTGCTCACGGAGAGCGTGTTAGCTTATGAAAGAGTACTGCTCACTGAGAGCGTTGAAACTCAAGACAGTGCTGGAAGTGCGCGTATATTGGTAATGCTCCTATTACGAGTTTGGTACTTCATCGACGAGGTTAGGTATAATAGGTTGTAATACATAAGTAAATGAAACTTGAATTTATAGTAAATGAAAAACATGAAATATACAACAATGTGGTTTTATTGATAAAATTTCTTTAACAAGTAAGTGTTCCAAGGGCGTGGCAATAATTTCCCTTCTTGGGTCTTGGTCCAGTAAGCTCCATTGCCGACAACTCGTTCCACTATGTACGGTCCTTCCCATATTGGTGCTAGTTTGGAGTCATCTTGAGTCTTTTTCAGAACTAGATCACCAGGTTGAAAAGATCGAGGGTGTACTCGCTTGTTGTAGGACTTCTTCAGAGTTTGTTGATAAAATGTCACTCTGATGGCGGCTAGGTCGCGCCGTTCTTCTAGCAAATCGACCTCTTGTGATAGGATGGAGTCATTGTGTCCAGACTCGACGAGTTTCGATCGTCGTAGTATTTGATCATTTCGGTGGGGATAATGTACTTACGTGCCATAGCATAGGGGAGAATGGTGACTTCGCTGTCTTTGGGAGCGAGTTAATGGTGCAATGAGCCCACAATATGTTTTCTAATTGATTTGGCCATTGGCTTTTGTTCTTTTCAATCTTTTTCTTTAAATTTTCTAAGATTGCTTTGTTGCTAGCCTCTGCTTGGCCATTGCTTTAAGCGTACTGAGGAGTGGAGAATGCATGAACGATCTTCCACTTGGCCGGAAACTCCTTGATTGTTTTTCCCTTGAATTGGGAACCATTGTCCATCACCAATGTATGTGGCAAGCCGAATCTGGTAATGATATGAGTCCAGATGAAGTTTCTGATATGTGATTCCTTAACATTAGTTAAAGGAATTGCTTCGATCCATTTAGTGAAGTAATCAGTTGCGACTAAGACAAAGTGAAAATCAGTACTCTTTTATGGGATGAATGGTCCTATGATGTCCATGCCCCACATGTGAAATGGCCAAGGGCTCGCGATGTTAATCAATTCACGAGATGGTTGTATGATGTTGTGGCCAAAGGTCTGACATTTGACGCACTTAAGTACATATGTTTTGGTGTCGATCTGCATTCGAGGCCAAAAGTATCCCTAAGAGATCGCTTTGTGAGCCAAAAAGCGACCTCACGATGGATTTCCACATTCTCCCTCATGAATCTCAGCAAAAATCAATTGACCTTGTTCTGGGCTTATGCACCTCAAGTGAAGGTCGCCAGCGGATTTTCTAAACAACTTGTTATTGACCAAGCAGTAATAGCATGCCTGATATGGGATTTGCCTGGCTTTGGTACGCTCTTCTGGGAGCGTGCCATGTTGGATGTACTCTATGATGGGCTGCATCCATGTTTGACTCATCTGATTATCAGAGAGTGGGCACAGGTCGCTGATTTCTAAGACGTGTTCCACTTGGTAAACAGGTCGGTCAACTACCTCAATGAGTAATTGTCTAGGGGCGAAGTTCGGTGTTTGAGTAGCCAAGTAAGCTAAACTGTCTGCGTGACGGTTCTCGTCACACAAAAAGTGATGTATAGTGGCTTTCTTGAAAGCCAGAAGTAACTGATAAACAACTTGAAGGTACTTAGAAAGGTTACCTTCGTGGGTAGTGTACTTTTTAGCAACCTGGTGAACGACCAGTTGCGAGTCACTAAATACTTGGAGCTCTTGTACTCCGAGTTGTAGCGCCATGCGGATCCCCATGATTAACTCCTCGTACTCCGCTTCATTGTTGGAGGTTCCAAAGTCGATGCAAACTGCTTTCTCCATCATTGTTCCATCTGGGGATACTAGGACAACTCCGATTCCACTTCCTCCAGGATTGCTAGATCCATCTACAAAGAGAGACCAGATGGTCTTGTCATTCTTCTTTGTGGATGGAGTAACTATTTATGATTCCTAATTTAGGTTGTCGATAGGGAAATCTGCTAGGAAATCTACAACAACTTGTCCTTTCTGTGAGGTACGTGGGACGAACTCGATGTGGTGCTCCTCGAGCTCTTTGGCCCATACTGCCATGCGAGTTGTCTTGTTCTCCTTGTGAAGGATTTTCTTCAATGGGAGGCCGGTGAGTACTTTGATTGGATGCGCATGAAAGTAAGGTCTAAACTTTCGTGCGGAATATAACAATGCTAGTACTGCTCTTTCAATGTAAGAGTAATTCTTTTTAGCTGGAGTGAGCATCTTACTTGTAAAATAGATCGGCTTCTCTGAGTTGTTTTCCTCTTTGAAGAGAACCGAGTTGATGGCAAAGTCTGATATTGCTAGATACAGCCCCAGCGTTTCGCCATCTGTTGGTTTTGCTAGGACGGAGGTGTAGTCAGGTACTCTTTGAGGGTGGAGAACGCTTGGTGGCACTGATCGTTCCACGAGAACTCTCACCCTTTTTAAGAAGTTACAAGAACGGTCGGCATTTGTCTGACGCACTGGATATAAATCGGTTTAGTGCTGCCACCATTCCTGATAGCTTTTGTATTTGCTTCTTCGTCTGTGGATCGAGCATGTCCAAGAACGCTCTGATTTGGTCTGTGTTAGCTTCGATACCTCTTTGTGATACTTGGTACCCTAGAAACTTTCCTGAGGACGCTCCAAAAAGGCACTTTTCGGGATTCAGCTTCATTCGAGTATGGCGTAACCTGGAGAATGCTTTCTCAAGATGAGAGAGGTGGTCACCTGCGTTCTTGCTCTTGACGACCATGTCGTCGATATAGACTTCCATGGTATCCCCTAACATGTCCTGGAACATGTCAGTGACCAGCCGTTGATAAGTCGCTCCAGTGTTCTTGATGCCAAACGGGAGAACGTTGTAGCAATAAATTCCTTGTTCAGTGATGAATGACATTTTCTCATGGTCTTCTTCAGTGAGTGGGATCTGATTGTATCCATTGTACGTATTCATAAATGACAGGAGCTCATGGCCACAGATCTGGTCCACGAGTCGGTCAATTCTAGGCAAAAGGAAGTTATCTTTAGGTGTTTCTTGGTTAACATTGGTGAAGTCAACGCAAAGACGAACTGTGCCATTCTTTTTTGGAATGGCTACTATGTTGGCGATCCAGTCTGGGTAATTGACTTTTCTGATGAATCCGACTTGCTTGAGTTTGTCGACCTCATCATTAATTGCTTTTTGAAATCTTAAAGATAACCATCTAGGTCACTGATGAACTGGCCTAGCGTTAGGATTTACGTTTAGCCTATGACATGCAACATTATGATCTATACCCGGTACGTCGATATACGACCAAGCAAAAACATCTTTATTCATTGCTAAAAAGTTTACAAGTTGAGCCTTGAGTGTAGGGTCTAAGTTAGCCCCTACGTATACAAACTTAGGGTCATCTTCTGTTCCTAGGTTCACTCGCTCTCTGTCTACAGATTGAGATGCTGCCTTTGACGCTGATGCATCCTCAGGTGGACTGATCTCTGGAGATGCTTTGTCGACCTGAGGTAGAGTGGAGTTGGCAATAGGAGTTGGAGCGACCTCTGTGGTGACGACAACAGAGGCTGAAGTGGCTTCTGTGGTTATGACAACAGGGGTTAGAGTGATCTCTGGAATCTGTGTTGGCTGTGTGACCCATGATGGTGCGACCTCTGGAGTTTTGATGAGCGGAGCAGCAAATGACGGAGTGACTTCTGGGATCGTGGCTGGTGGAGCAACAACGGTTTGAGTGACTTATGGGGTTTGAATAGACGAATAGACCTTATTGCTGGAGACCCCAACATTCTGTGTTGGTGCTTTGGCTCTGATCTCAGCGACCAGATGTTTGGCCATTGTGTAGCTGGTGGGCTCGTTCCTTGTGTGGGTAGGTAGGTCGGTGGTTTTGTTCGCTGAGAGGATTTGATTACAATGATAAGCCTCGAGCTGATTTCTTCGAAGCTCCATCATGCCCTTTGGGCCTGGGAAGCGGAGAACTTGATGCAACGTTGATGGTATAGCTTGTATTTGATTAATCCAGCGCCGTCCTAGAATAGCATTGTAGGACGACTTGATATCTAGAACGCTGAAGTGCGTATTGAAGCTGACTTGTCCTCTCTAGATCCCACCAAAACTGGGAATATGATGTCACCGATTGGGTCAGCTCTAGAGCCATTGAACCCGTAGAGAGGAGCGATGGGGAACCGACTTGGGCAAATTCATCTCTTGAATAGTATGGTAAAACAGAATGTCACATGAACTACTAGGATCTATCAAGACACGCTTGACTGTCCAGTAACTGATTTTGACGTGGACTACAAGTGCATCATTGTGTGGGAGGCAAACCTTGTTGAGGTCGGCCTCAGTAAAAGTGATATCACCTGAACTGCAATAGGAACTGCGTGGGGCTGGTGCGGCCTGGGAAGAAAAATGGTAAACTTCTTGAAGGGCGCCAACACACCGTCTTTTCTCTCTAGATGATGTTACTGAATCATCTGGAAACGTTATCATGTGAATGGTTCGGTCATTGTCTCGGTCTGACTAATGCTGACGACGCTCATGGCGGGAGCGATCTCATGGTCGTCCTCTGCTACGGGAGCGAGCTTGGATGTTGTGACATTCATGGCGAGGTGGAGATCGACTGCGCACTCTGCGAGCCATGAGCTTATGGTGCAGATCGCCATCAGCAATGTTGGTGTACTGCTAGATATGTCCTGCTTTGATGAGGTCCTAAAGGTAATGCTTTAGCCCCCAGCACACATCGGTCTCATGACATTTGGATTGGTGAAAGGCGCAATAAGGCCTGCCAGATCGATCTTCTGGTTGTCGTACAGTAGGTCAATAATAGGTAGCTTTCTTGATCTTCTCTAGTATGTAACTGGGAGATTGTGTGAGAACAGCGAACTCACAGTCATTGTTCATTCTATTTTCCGACTTTCGTTCTTACTGTCAGGGTCGCTTTTTGGAAGCTAAGGGGTCGTCGGATATTGCTGCGAACTCTTCTTCTTCGGGTAGGCCTTGGTGCTTCAGGCCTTCCTACAGCTTAATGTACTTGTCAACTCGAGCGTATAGCTCAAATAAAGTCTCGGGGCGTTCTTTCATCAGCGATCTGGCGAGTGCCGTGTTGCATACACGGCAGGCGTTGGAGAATGCTAGGGTGGTGAAAGACTCTTTCAGACCTATTTCCATGCACAGTAGCTCGGCTTTGAACCGACCTAGAAATTCACGAATTGTTTCGTCTTCGCCAAGTGAGAGCTGGAACAACGAATCAAGATCAGCTTTCTTACACCTGTTATGGACGTACTGACTAGCAAATGAATCGGTGAGCTGCTCAAAGGTCTTTATCGAGTCTGGCTCAAGTGAGAAAAACCAATTGAGTGCGCCATGTTTGAGACTGGCGGAAAACAAACGACAGTGGAGGTGATCGAACTCTAGTGCACTATATAGTGCTAGGCTTTGAATATAACGAGCCACGTGTTGACCAGGACACATGCTACCATCATACATTGGAAAACGAGGTTGAATGAAATCTGGAGGATAAGCTTTACTAAGTACCTCAGCAGGGAATGGAGATGCCCGGTATGTCTTCAGCATCTTTTGAACGATCTGGGAAGCGTCTTTCTTGACTGCACTTTGGTCGATTCGTTGTGACAATTCATTAATCTGTTGATTAACCTCGTTGATGCCGTCCTCTGCTAAGATAGCAGGTGGATTCTGCGTGTCGACTTGGGCGCGGAGAGTGACATTCTCCTGTCTGAGTAGGGTGATTTGCTTATTCATCGTTCCTAGCTGACCTGCCAAACTCTAGGTTTGAGCTTCGAGGCTTGCCATGCTTCGTGGGCTTGAGTGTTTTTTCTTTTGGTTTTAGGATTTGTGAAGTGGTTTCTCAAGAAATCAAGACCACAGACGGCGCCAATGTAAAGGAGCGTTTTGGTTTCCTTTACATACAGGGGAGGAAGGAGAATAGAATTGGATTTGGGAAAGAGTTTAGACCGAGTTCGTTGCTGAGCGAACTGCCTATGTATCTTCTCGTGATTCTGGGGGGCGAGAAGAATCAGGTCTCACGTAGTTCATATAGATGGTATTTATAGGCATTGGAAGGTCTAGATCCCCGAGACACGTGTACTAACATGTACATATGTAGGGTAGAGATTGAGTATGAGTGTTAGGTTGGTTTTGGTAGGTATTGTGTGATGATTGGGAGTGGGTGTAGTAGTTCATATATCACGGTGATTAAACGTACAAGTATGGCTACGGTGATGATTGCATCTGGATAAGGGATGTTGTCATCACTCGAAGCGTTCTGATTGAGTTCGTCCATCCGACTCGATGTATTCTAGTACGAGCTGAAGTGTACCACCTACATGAAGCGAGCTGCTCACGAATCAATCTTGGAGGTCGATGATATGAGTTCGCTACGATCTCTGCTTATGCTTAACGCGTGCTTAATATTCCTCAACGAGAATATTACTCCCTTACACTTGGCATAAAAAAACGTGCATCATACTAGTAAATAAAAATGGATATAACACTATAACAGTACCTATTACATCTCACAGATTTCACAGACTGACCAAACTCTCCTCATGATTGGCAACTATCACATAATGTATACATGAGGGCCCAGGAAACTTTTGAAGTTCAATCTTCTTACTGAAATGACTTTGTAGGTTATACGAATAGAGAAAGTAGTGTGCACGCCAATAATAGAGATGAAGTACTCTTACAACGATAAGAGGATACTGTCAATATCTCACCATTTCGAATAACTATTATATTTGAGGCGGCATCTTAATGTCTGCTAGCAAGTCTGGCCGAACAACACTGTGCTTGACCTAAGTGTTATAGTCCTTTAACATCCACAGGTTGAAAACATACTGATAGTCATCGATCTTTTTTTTTTTTTTTTATACCTTATATATATATATATATATATATATATATATATATATATATATATATATATATATATATATAATCAAACTCTAAACCACAACAGGCACTACATTGTTTGTCAAGATACACTGTGGAAGCTGATACACTTGCTGCTGATGGTATGCCCATTTCGCTAGCAAATGTGCCTCTCCATTATCTCTCCTACTAATCCACTTAAACTTACAAAAAGAAAAGGAAGAACTTAAGTTAAGCACATAGTCTCTTAAGCTCTCATATAGCCATGAACATGTTTGGCTATTGAGTGCCTTGATACTCTCTAAGCAGTCCCCTTCTATCAAAACATCAGTCCATCCTGAAGCTAGAGCCAGCCCTACTGCTACCTCCGCAGCCACCATCTCAGCTTCCTCTACTGACCAGGCTTGATACCTTTTAGTGCCTGCCCCTACTACCTTTCCTTCATTGTTCCAAGCAATTGTACCAGCTGCTGCCCATCCTGTTGCAACCTGGAAAGAAGCATCAAACCTAATGTTAGTACAATCATTAGGGATAATAGGAAACATAGAGTCAAAATCAAATTGATTAGAAGGAAGTTCAGGAGCAATAGAAGTTCTATTCTCAAGGTTGCTTCTTGCAAGGCTAGCATATCACTTGTCTGCCTCCATCACACTCCTTCTGATTGTTCTTTCTCTATTTGGTGGTCTATGGTCGAACTTGGCTTTAATTCTGGTTTTCCAGATGTTGTATAACAAATAGCATGCTTGAACCCCAGCTTGGGATACATTTTGCCTCTTGCTATTGCTCCAACTTAGGAACTTAGTTACCCAATCTTTGACAATGGTCTTTCCATGACTCTCTATTCTCAGACCCAAGCCTGAAGAGAACCACATGGTTCTAGACCATTCACATTCAAATAACAGATGAGCATCAGTCTCTAAAGTATTGAAGCAAAAAGGACAGGAGAAGTCCCCTAACATCTTCCTAGATGCCAGCCTATCCCCCATTAGTAAAGCATACATATAGACTCTCCAAAGGAACATATGGATATTGGCTGGCAATCTAGTCTTCTAGAGGAGCTTAGCAGTATGGGAGTTCAAACTGGAACTCTGCCCTACAACTTTATCTTTAGTTAGATACTTGTAGGCAGATTTCACAGTGAACTTCCCAGACTTATCCTCACTCCAGACCATCTTGTCTTTTCCTAGGCCCAAAGGTCTGATCACAACCTCCTTGATTCTAACAACTAGCAAAGGAGGGAAAAAGGCTGTTAGTTTAGCCTCATCCCATCCAGTCCTATCCTCTTTGAACAAGTCAGCCACATGGAGATCATTTAGTCTGGAATCCTCCAGCCCTAATTCTCTTAGAGTCTTAGGTTTTACATTGCAAACAACCCAAGGGTCATCCAAGATAGAGGTGGAGGTTCCACTATGTATCCCCCAGATCAAACCCCCACTAAATAGATAGTCATTGATCACCACCACAAAACATGCACAAACATCCTTCACAATCAAGTAGATATTCCTTACTAGAACTAGTGAGCTTCTGTGGGTGCGTTATCACACCAAACTTCTCAATTTTTAGGTCAAACGAGATTATGATGCCATCAGAATTCCAGTGAAAGACCCCATTTACAAAAATGGATTCCTCCGAGATTTTAGATTCTTGGGGATTGCAAGTGGGTCTTCTAGTTATTTCTCTCCAAGAACTGTCCTCTCCCAACGTAAAGACCGGAGAGCACCCATAATCAAACTGAAGAACTTTATACTTATTAATGGATTTATCAAAGCATAATCCATAGTTTAAACCATACAAAGTGTTACTAGGGAGGGTTACATATTCTTTTGTGGTTGGGTTAAGCACACATACCATGCGCAAAAACAAATCAACCAATTGCAGTATTGCAATGGAGAACCTGGTCTTCTCATCTTGTGCATTAGACTTGTGACTTGTTACACCTTGTTGATTGATAGCAAGTATTTGTCTAAGAAAATCCTGACCAGTTGATATGTATAAACATGCCATCTTCTTCGATCGATGAAGATGCATTTGGATGAAGAAAGGCTCTTGGATTAAATAGCACCATTGCTTGTAGACAGATTTAAATCTGAAGAAAGATTTCACAGGCAGTCTACTATGTATTTCAAGTAATAGATCGATCATACGGAATATGGTCAAGATCCAGCAACTTGTTGTTGGGGTTTAACAACGATGCCAATCGATTCCCCACTACACAGATAACTTGTATTTGAACAATAACAACTTCAATCAACAATCTAAATATTCTCTGCAACCAAACTAACATGCCCAACTCACTAAATAACTATTAACAACAGATAATAATGTAAAGCAGTAAAAGCATACCACAACACAAAGATATATCGTGGTTCGGCCAATGGTACCTACATCCACAAGAGCTAATCCTTTTATAAAGTGGGAAGGAAGATTACAACCATTCCTTTCAGTCTCTCACCTTACTAGATCACTCCTCTCTCTTTACAGGGTTGTTTCTCTATAAAGGTTATCTCTCAATCTTGATTGCTTTCAAGATTGGGTTTTCTCTCTGTGTGTTGTGTATTTTCGTGTCTCAGCATGTGTTAGGTTTTGCCAAAAACCCAAACCTTATATTGCAAACTCGCGGTTTCACAAAAATAGAAGTTCTGATGAAAATAGGCATGAGTCTTGCTTGGGCAAGGAAGACCAAAGTTGTAGCGCCTCTAAAAAACACCTTGGAAGTCGTTCACGGCATGGGAGCGGGTCGCGCCTTGGGCAAGACTAAACTGAGTGCGCGCGTGCTCAGCCTTCTTCACACAAACTGAACTTCTTTTCTCCTCATGTGAGGGATAACTCCAATAATCTCCCCCTCCCGAACAGTGAGGGGGATACCTCCATGCAATTTCCAAATCAACAGGAGGAGTCTACAACTATTCCAGCGGTAGCACAACAAACATCAAACTTTCCTTTCGGTAAGACTTTGGTCATCATATCCAACCCGTTCTTGTTGGTATGGATCTTCTCAATACACAAATGGTTGTCTTCGAGTACTTCTCTAATCCAATGATAACACACATGTATGTTCTTGGATCTAGAATAAAAACTTGGATTCTTGCTCAAATGGATGGCACTCTGACTGTCACATAAAACTACAAAGTATTTCTGCTTTAGCCCTAGTTCGTCGAAGAACCTCTTCATCCATAACATCTCTTTCCAACACTCAGTGGCTGCAATATACTTGGCTTATGTAGTGGAGAGGGCAACACACTTTTGCAACTTAGATTGCCAAGAAACTGCTCCCCCTACAAAAGTAACCAGATAACCGGAGGTGGACTTCATCGAGTCAACATCACCTACCATGTCTGCATTAGTATATCCTTCAAGTAAGGGCTTACTTCCACCAAAACACAAACACGATTTGGAAGTGCCCTTGAGATATTTCAATATCCACTTAGCACCTTCCCAATGCTCCTTTCCCGGATTTGACAGAAAACGGCTTACAACACCAACGGTGAAAACAATATCCGGCCTTGTACACACCATTGCATACATCAAGCTACCCATTGTGGATGCATAAAGAATCTTTTCCATCTGACTCTACTCATGCTCACCCATTGGATACATCTCTATGGTAATGCAGAACTGGCCACCAAGCAGACAACTGACTAACTTTACTTGAACCATGTTGAATCTCTTCAACACCTTCTCAATGTAGCTTTCTTGAGAAAGCCAAAACTTTCCACTCTTTCTGTCACAAGTGATCTGCATCCCAAGTATCTTCTTTGCTTGATCCAAATCCTTCATCTCAAAGGACTTACTCAAGTCTTTCTTCAGCTTGGATATTTTGATGATGTTTGGGCCAACTATCAACATATCATCCACATACAACAAGAGCACTATGAAATCCCCATTTGGAAATTTTTGAACAAACACATAATGATCGGAAGCAGACTTCTTATATCATTGTTTTGCCATAAAGGAATCAAACTTTATGTACCATTGTCTCGGTGTTTGCTTCAACCCATACAAGCCCTTTATCAGCTTGCATACTAGGTGCTACTTGCCTTTGACCTCAAACCCCTATGGCTAGTCTATGTAGACATCTTCTTCAAGGTCTCCATGAAGAAAAGTTGTCTTAACATCTAGCTGCTCAACCTCCAGGTTCATACTTACGGTCATACCCAATACCACCCGGATAGAAGTCATCTTCACTACAGGAGAGAAAATCTCATCAAAGTCAATCCCTTTCCTTTGACTGAATCCCTTCATAACAAGGCGAGCTTTGTGCCTTGGGTGTGGATTATTCTCCTCATGCTTGACTTTGTAGATCCACTTATTCTTGAGAATTTTTCTTCCTTATGGTTTCTCAACTAACTCATAAGTGTGATTCTTATGCAAAGAATCCATCTCGTCATGCATGGCCTTCAACCACTTCTCTTTGTCTGTACCTTCAAGTGCCTCTTGATAGTACGTAGGTTCTTCACCATCAAATAGTAAAACATATGTATGTGGTAGATACCGGGTTGGAGCTTGTCTCTCTCTGTCTGACCTCCTTGCCTCATCTGTTGGTGCCTCACGAGGATGCACTTTTGCTTGCTCTATGGTGGTGGTTCATTCACTTCATCTGCATCTTCTATACCAATAGGTTCTATCCCATCATGAGCAATAAAATTCTCATCATGAGCTTCAAACTCATGGTTCTTTGCATTCTCAATGCCTTCTACATGTTCCACAGTAGGAACTTCTGGTTCTGAATCAACAAGATCATTAGTGAAAGACTGTAGCTTCTCACCTTCCTTAAAGTCTATTATGGTTTGGTCTTCCAAGAACACAACATCTCGACTTCGGATTACCTTCTTGTTAATCTGATCATAGAGTTTGTAACCAAACTTTTCATCTCCATAATCCAGAAAAATGCATTGCTTGGCTTTATCATCAAGCTTGGATTTCTCATCCTTCGGAATATGCACAAATGCTCTACACCCAAATACCCTCAAGTATCCATAATCAACATCTCTGCCTGACCATACTCTCTCTGGATAATCACTATTCAGAGACTTTGACGACGATAGGTTAATCACATGCACGGCTGTACGCATTGCTTCTACCCAGTAGCTTCTAGGTAGCTTAGAGTAAGATAGCATGCATCTCCTCCTCTCTACAATGGTACGGTTCATTCTCTCTGCTATTCCATTCTGTTGTGGTATCTTGGGAACGGTCTACTTATGATGAATCCCAATGACTATGGCAATACTCTTCAAATGGCCCAATGTATTCACCCCCATTATCTGAGCGAATACACTTCAACAACTTCCCTGTCTCTCTTTCCACCATCCTATGAAATTTCTCAAACACACCAAATACTTCATCCTTGGTCTTCAGACTATATGCCCATACTTTTCTTGACCCATCATCAATGAAGGTCACGAAGTATAAAGCTCCACCATAGGACTTCAGTTTTGTGGGGCCACATAAGTCTGTATGCAATAGTTCAAGGACATTGTCCTTTCTGTGAGACGGGAATCTTTGGAAAGACACCCTGTGTTGCTTTCCTGCCAATCAGTGAGTACATCTATTTAAATGTGTACCTTTGATGTCTGGAAAGGCCTTTTGCTTAGCAAGAACTTCCATCCCTTTTTCGCCCATATGACACAGTCTCTTGTGCCACAGTTCGAAGGAAGATTCTTCTTCTGCCGCATTCACTTCTGCTTTACATAAACTAGCCAGTGTTTTGTAAAGAGAGCAAGTTTTCTTCCCTCTGGTTGCTACAATGGAACATCTGCTCAGTTACCATACCCCATTACCAAACGAGTTTACAAAGCCATCGTCATTTAACTTCCCAGCCGAAATTGGGTTTAGTCGAATGTCAAGGACATGTCTTACATCCTTGTGTGTCAAGGTGTAACCGACATTGGTTTCTACATGAACATCACTAATGCCTATAATCTTCGAGACTCCACTGTTACCCATCTTCACTTCACCATATTCACCACAGCTGTAGGTAGTGAAGAATCCCCTGTGCGGTGTGACATGATAAGATGCTCCTGTATCTATCACCCACTCTGTATCCTGGCCTGAGGTACTAAAACAGCACACACTACAATCTGATACAATTTCCACTAGATCATCGACTAGTGTGGTAATATCTCTGCCTGTGTTTCCGTTCCTCTGCACCATGTCTTCATGTACACAGTTATTCTTCTCATCCCTCTTCAGTGTTCTACACTCATACCTGAAGTGACCCTTGGTGGCACAATAGTAACATTGCCTCTCTACCTTAGGAGTTCTACCTTCACTCCTAGATTTAATTCTGTCATCACCTCTAGAACGAGATGGTTTTCTGCTTCTACCTCTCCCCCGTTTCTCTGTGACAAGGATCTCTAAGTGCGAGGAGCTGCATTTTGAACTCCTTCTAGTCTCCATGGAAACGATTCCATCCTTGGTTGATCCGTGTAAAGAGACTGCTAACGTCTCCCAACTTCCGGGTAGAGAGCATAATAGAAACAAAGCCTCAACTTCGTCTCCCAAATTAATCTTCATCAAATGCATCTAATTGACGGTATTCTGTACTTCGTTAAGATGCTCTGACATTGAAGAACCTTCTTGGTACTTCGTGTTGGCAAACTTCTTAACGAGCAGCGCTTTATTTCCGTCCGACTTCCTCTCATAGAGGTCTTCGAGTTTCTTCCACAAGCCAAAAGCTGTAGTATCTTGGGATACATGGTGAAACATTGTTGTCAATCCACTGTCGAATGTACCCAATTGCTTTTCAGTCAAGCTTGCTCCACTCAGTCGCAACAACCGATTCCGGTCTTTCTCCTCCATTCTCAATGGGTTGTGCCAAGTCCTTATAATAAAACAAGTCTTCCATCTTGGCTTTCCAAACTGTGTAGTTCTTCCTATTCAGACTCGTCATGCGAGTGTTCACGAAATTGTCCATCTCTACAAGTTATTTAAACTCAAATTTTCTCTCAGGAGTTTTCTCAAACACCTTCTGACCAAGATTTGGATAACACCCTAGGCTAATTTAACCTGGCTCTGATACCACTTGTTGGGGTTTAACACCGATACCAATCGATTCCTCACTACACAGATAATTTGTATTTGAACAATAACAACTCCAATCAACAATCTAAATATTCTCTACAACCAAACTAACATGCCCAACTCACTAAACAATTATTAACAACAGATAGTAATGTAAAGCAGTAAAAGCATACCACAACACAAAGATATACCATGGTTTGCCTAATGGTGCCTACTTCCACAAAAGCTAATCCTTTTATAAAGTGGGAAGGAAGATTACAATCACTCCTTTCAGTCTCTCATCTTACTAGATCACTCCTCTCTCTTTATAGGGTTGTTTCTCTGTAAAGATTATCTCTCAATCTTGATTGCTTTCAAGATTGGGTTTCCTCTCTGTGTGCTGTGTATTTTCGTGTCTCATCATGTGTTAGGTTTTGCCAAAAACCCAAACCTTATATTGCAAACTCGCGGTTTCGCAAAAATAGAAGTTCTGACAAAAATAGGCATGGGCACGGGTGCGCCTTGGGCAAGGCCAAAGTCGAGCGCGCGCGCCCTAAAAACACTAGAAGTCGTTCACGGCATGGGCGCGGGTCGCGCCTTGGGCAAGACCAAACTGAGCGCACGCTCTCAGCCTTCTTCACACAAACTGAACTTCTTTTCTCCTCATGTGAGGGATAACTCCAACACTTGTCATACCCCCGCTCAATCTTCCTTCTTTTGTTTCCATTCTTCCATAACTTAATGATCAAAGAAAGGAATGCCATTGTATTCGATCAAAAGCTTGTCAAATAGTCCAATTTAGTAAATTGTAAAAATACAATGTAGTGAGGACCAACAATGCTTTTGAATATGTAAAACAATTCAAGGATATAAAGTTATCAAGAATACATAAAATGACAAAGAAAGAATAATCATATATCCTAAAGCTCATGAAACAAGCTCTTCCACATTCAAATGTCTCTTCACTATTCTCCTCACCAGATATGAAAGCAAATGGAGCAGAAGAGAATGTGAAAGACTATGTTACAAACGGCAATAGCTATGGGTACCAGCTAAAGATTTGTGGTCTGTTGTCGATGTCAAGGTATAGTGCAGCAGTTGAATGGCATAATTTCAGATCTAAGTTGTGAAGCAAGTTATCTTTTAAAAATTAGTATCTCTAAAGGAGTCATTTGCTTATTCCAAATTAGTTTTCATTCCTAGAATCTCTAAGAATGATGTAGCACCATTTATGATACAAGTCAGCTAGGTGGGTCCAAAGACATGCTGTACAATTTTTTTGCTATAAAAGAAATCGGTAATAAAATCCTTCTCTACAATTAACACCTACAGAGTCCAAGACACACATAAAGTGTCTCTTGTTGGAGTTATCCCTCACATGAGGAGAGGAGAGAAATCAATTCAGCTTGTGTGGAAAAGAAAGAGCGCGCGCCGCGCCTTCCACAACCTATTCTGAAGCGCGCCTGGACATCGACTCAGGCAAGAGCGCATCCCACGCCCTCCACAACCAAATCTGAAGCGCGCCCCGCGCCCATGCCTAATTTTGGCAAGATTCTATTTTTGTGGAACCTCAAGTTTTGTATTATATGTTGGGGTTTTTGGCAAAACCTAACACACGAGAGACAACACAGAAGTCAGAGAAAACCCAATCTTGAAAGCTATCAAGATTGAGAGATAACCTTTACAGAGAGACAAGCCTGTAAAGAGATAGGAGTGATCTAGTAAGGTGAGAGACTGCAAAGAATGATTGTAATCTTCCTTCCAACTTTATATAAGGATTAGCTCTTATGGAAGTAGGCACCATTGGCCGAACCATGGTATATCTTTGTGTTGTGGTCTGCTTTTACTGCTTTACATTATTATCTGTTATTAATAGTTGTATAGCGAGTTGGGCATATTAGTTTGGTTGTAGGGAATTTTAGATTGTTGATAGGAGTGGTTATTGTTCAAATACAAGTTATCTGTGTAATGGGGAATCGATTGGTATCGGTGTTTAACCCCAACAAGTGGTATCAGAGCTAGGTTAGATTATCCTAGGGTGTTATCCAAATTTTGGTCGAAAGGTGTTTAACAAAACTCCTGAGAGAATATTTGAGTTTAAATAACTTGTAGAGATAGGCAATTCCGTGAACACTCGCATGACGAGTCTGAATAGGAAGAACTACACCATTTGGAAAGCCAAGATGGAAGACTTACTTTATTGAAAGGACTTGACACAACCCATTAAGAATGGAGGAGAAAGACCGGAAACGGTTGCTGCGGTTGAGTGGAGCAAGCTTGACAGAAAAGCAATTGGGTACATTTGACAGTGGATTGATGACAGTGTCTTTCACCATGTATCGTAAGAGACTACGCTTTTGGCTTGTGGAAGAAACTCGAAGACCTCTATGAGTGGAAGTCGGGCGTAAAAACAAAGGCCGGGTCGTTAAGAAGTTTGCCAACACGGTACCAAGAAGGTTCTTCAATGTCGAGCATCTTAACGAAGTACGTAATACCATCAATCGATGCATTTTATGAAGATTAATTTGGGAGACGAAGTTGAGGCTTTGTTTCTATTAGGCTCTCTACCCAAAAGTTGGGAGATGTTAGCGATCTCTACACGAGCGCGACCAAGGATGGAATCGTTACCGTGGAGATGGCTACCACGCCTTTGTTGAATGAGGAGACTGAGAAGGAGTTCAAAGGCGCTCTCCTCGCCGAGATCTTTGTCACAAAGAAACGGGGGAGAGGTAAAAATAGAAAACCATCTCGTTCTAAAGGTGATGACAGAAGTAAATCTAGGGGTGAAACTAGAACTCCTAAGGCAAAGAGGCAATGTTACTATTGAACCACCAAGGGTCACTTCAGGTATGAGTGTAGAACACTGAAGAGAGATGAGAAGAATAATTGTGTACATGAAGACATGGTGCAGAGGAAACCAAACACAGCGAGATACTCACCGTACTAGTCGACGACCTAGTGGGAATTGTGTCAGATTGTGGTGTGTGTTGTCTTAGTACCTTATGCCAGGATACAGAGTGGGGGATAGATACAGGAGCATCCTATCACGTTACACTGCACAGGGAGTTCCTCACTACCTACAGCTGTGGTGAATATGGTGAAGTGAAG
Source organism: Coptis chinensis (assembly GCF_015680905.1). NCBI lineage: Eukaryota > Viridiplantae > Streptophyta > Magnoliopsida > Ranunculales > Ranunculaceae > Coptis > Coptis chinensis. Next base: position 74,528,493 of record NC_141463.1, on the reverse strand, counting down.
ATGGGCAACAGTGGTGTCTTGAAGATTATAGGCATTGGAGATGTTCATGTAGAAACCAATGTCGGCTACACCTTGACACTCAAGGATGTATGACATGTCCCTGACATTCGACTAAGCCTAATTTCGGCTGGGAAATTAGATTACGATGGCTTTGTAAACTCGTTTGATAATGGGGTATGGAAACTAAGTAGAGGTTCCATCAGCGTTTTTGAGGAAGGAAAAAAACTTGCTCTCTTTACAAAACACGTGCTAGTTTGTGTAAAGCGTATGAATACTGGCGGAAAGAAGAAGCTTCCTTCGAACTGTGGCACAAGAGACTGTGTCATATGGGCATAAATAGGATGGAAGTTCTTGCTAAGCAAAAGGCCTTGCCAGACATTAAAGGTACATATTTAAATACATGTACTCACTGTTTGGTAGGAAAGCAATACAGGGTATCTTTCCAAAGATTCCCGTATCACAGAAAGGACAATATCCTTAAACTAGTGCACACAGACTTATGTGGTCCTATAAAAGTGAAGTCCCATGGGGGAGCTTTATACTTTGTGACCTTCATTGATGATGCGTCAATAAAGGTATGGGCATATAGTTTGAAGACCAAGGATGAAGTACTTGGCGTGTTTAAGAAATTCCATAGCATGGTGGAAAGAGAGACAGGGAAGTTTTAAAGTGTATTTGCTCAGATAATGGGGGTGAATACATTGGGCCGTTTGAAGAGTATTGCCAGAGTCATGGGATTTGTCATGAGTAGACCGTTCCCAAGACACCGCAACAGAATGGAATAGCAGAGATAATGAACCGTACCATTGTAGAGAGGATGAGATGCATGCTATCTCACTCTAAGCTACCTAGAACCTACTAGGTAGAAGCAATGTGTATAGCCGTGCATGTGATCAACCTATCGCCGTCGAAGCCTCTGAATAGTGACTATCCAGAGAGAGTATGGTCAGGCAGAGATGTTGATTATGGATACTTAAAAGTATTTGGGTGCAGGGTATTTGTGCATATTCCAAAGGATGAGAGATCCAAGCTTGATGACAAAGTCAAGTAGTGCATTTTTCTGGGTTATAGAGATGAAAAGATTGGTTACAAACTCTATGATCCGATTAACAAGAAGGTAATCCGAAGTCGAGATGTTATGTTTTTGGAATACCAAACCATAGCAGACTTTGAGAAGGGTGAGAAGCTACAGGCTTTCACCAATGATCTTGTTGATTCAGAATCAGAAGTTCTTATTGTGGAACGTGCAGAAGGCATTGAGAATGCAGAGAACCATGAGTTTTTAGCTCATGATGAGAATCCTATTGCTCATGATGGGATATAACCTATTGGTATAGAAGATGCAGATGAAGTGCATGAACCACCACCAGAGCAAGCAGAAGTGCATCCTCCTAAGGCACCAGAAAATGGGGCAAGGAGGTCGATTGAGAGAAGAGAGACTAGCTTCAACCAGGTATCCACCACATACGTATGTTCTACTATCGGATGGTGGAGAACTTATGTACTATCAAGAGGCACTTGAAGGTACAGACAAAGAAAAGTGGTTGAAGGCCATGCATGATGAGATGGATTCTTTGCATAAGAATCACACTTATGAGTTAGTTGAGAAACCGCAAGGAAGAAAAATTCTCAAGAATAAGTGGATCTATAAGGTCAAACATGAGGAGAACAATCCACACCCAAGGCACAAAGCTCTCCTTGTTGTGAAGGGATTTGGTCAAAGGAAAAGTATTGACTTTGATGAGATTTTCTCTCCTGTAGTGAAGATGACTTCTATCCGGGTGGTATTGGGTATGACCACAAGTATGAACCTAGGGGTTGAGCAGCTAGATGTTAAGACAACTTTTCTTCATGGAGACCTTGAAGAAGATGTCTACATGGGCCAACCATAGGGGTTTGAGGTCAATGGCAAGGAGCACCTAGTATGCAAGTTGATAAAGAGCTTGTATGGGTTAAAGTAAGCACCGAGACAGTGGTATATAAAGTTTGATTCCTTTATGGCGAAGCAAGGATACAAGAAGTCCGCCTCCGATCATTGTGTGTTTGTTTAGAGATTTCCATATGGGATTTCATAGTGCTCTTGTTGTATGTGGATGATATGTTGATAGTTGGCCCAAACATCAACAAGATATCCAAGTTGAAGAAAGACTTGAGTAAGTCCTTTGAGATGAAGGATTTGGGTCAAGCAAAGCAGATACTTGGGATGCGGATCACTCATGACAGAAAGAGTGAGAAGTTGTGGCTTTCTTGCAAGAAAGCTACATTGAGAAGGTGTTGAAGAGATTCAACATGGATCAAGCCGGCCGACCGGTTGTCCGTTTGGTGGCCAGTTCCGCATGACCAAAGAGATGTGTCCAAAGGGTGAGCATGAGCAGAGTCAGATGGAAAAGATTCCTTATGTATCCACAGTGGGCAATTTGATGTATGCAATGGTGTGTACAAGACCAGATATTGCTTTCATCGTTGGTATTGTAAGCCGATTTCTGTCAAATCCGGGGAATTGAAGGAGCATTGGGAAGGTGTTAAGTGGATATTGAGATATGTCAAGGGCACTTCCTAATCGTGTTTGTGTTTTGGTGGAAGTAAGCCCTTACTTGAAAGCTACACTGATGCAGACATGGCAGGTGATGTTGACTTGATGAAGTCCACCTCCGGTTATCTGGTTATCTTTGCAGGGAGAGTAGTTTCTTGGCAATCTAAGTTGCAAAAATGTGTTGCCCTCTCCATTACAGAAGCCGAGTATATTGCATTTGCAAAGAGATGCTATGGATGAAAGGGTTCTTCGACGAACTAGGGCTAAAGCATAAACAGTTTGTATTTCTATGTGACAGTTGAGCGCCATCCATTTGAGCAAGAATCCAAGTTTCCATTCTATATCCAAGTACATACACGTACGTTATCATTGGATTAGAGAAGTACTCAAATACAAGCATTTGTGTCTAGAGAAGATCCATACCGACAAGAACGGGTCGGATATGATGACCAAAGTCTTACCGAAAGATAAGTTTGATATTTGTTGTGCTACCGCCGGAATGGTAGTAAACTCCTCCTGTTGATTTGGACATTGCATGGAGGTTTCTCCCCTCACTGTTCGAGAGGGGGAGATTGTTGGAGTTATCCCTCACATGAGGAGAGGAGAGAAATCAGTTCAGCTTGTGTGGAAAAGAAAGAACGCGCCTCGCGCTCAAGTGCCTAGACATCTACTTAGGCAAGAGCGCGTCCCGCGCCCTTCACAACCAAATCTGAAGCGCGCCCCGCACCCATGCCTAATTTTGGCAGGATTCTATTTTTGCGGAACCGTGAGTTTTGTATTATATGTTGGGGTTTTTGGCAAAACCTAACACACGAGAGACAACACAGAAGTCAGAGAAAACCCAATTTTGAAAGCTATCAAGATTGAGAGATAACATTTACAGAGAGACAAGCCTGTAAACATAGAGGAGTGATCTAGTAAGGTGAGAGACTGCAAGGAGTGATTGTAATCTTTCTTTCTACTTTATATAAGGACTAGCTCTTGTGGAAGTAAACACCATTGGCCGAACCACGGTATATCTTTGTGTTATGGTCTATTTTTACTGCTTTACATTATTATATGTTGTTAATAGTTGTTTAGTGAGTTGGGCATGTTAGTTTGGTTGTAGGGAATTTTAGATTATTGATTGGAGTGGTTATTGTTCAAATACAAATTATCTGTGTAGTGGGGAATCAATTTGTATAAGTGTTTAACCCCAACATCTCTCACTCTTGCTCAGTTGTAGATGGCAACTTGACACCTTGCAAATGGGTTTCCATACAAGTAACAAGACATTGTGCATCAATTCAACTCGTAAATCCACTTTAAGAATGGAATAAGTTTTCATATATCTGTTTCGGCAATAAACTGCTTCAACACAACGAGAGCAATGGTGACGAACGCACTAAGAAACAGAGGATTTTAATGTTGGGGGAGATGAAACTGAACCAAATAATGGCTGCCTACGTACCCAAGATCTGTTCTCTAGGGATCAAGTTTCCACGTAGTTCCTTATGAAAAATAATGTGGTATTTATATAGGTAGAGTAAAGAGTCCTTGTAGCTCAAGTAATCTTGTATCTTGAGTAATTGTGATAGAGTATAAGCGCAAACCGATAACTATCTCTTTGATAAGAAATGAATACGGACATAAATCAACGTACATTAGTGGCAAGCCATGTGGCTAAGGTTCAGCCTTTAGACACATGAGTTAATGGCCCGTACATTGATCCATGATATTGCTTAATCGGGCTTTTAGCCCCGTTGATTAAATGAATAAAATAGAGACCCCTACTAATGGACGTTTGCCACGTGGGTGGGGTCGAAACATCCGCCCCTCTTTGTCGGCGAACAAAGTTCACATGGCAAAGAAGAGTAAAAGCGGAGTGTATAACAAAGTGTCGTGTGAACGTAAAACGATAAGAAAATGGACAATCGGAAAAAATTCGGAATTAAAGCGAAAAAAAAAAATGCTAAATTAACGTGGATTGACGCGAATGACGTAGTTAAAGAAAAACGGCCCAAAAACGATAGATAGAATAAAAGATGCACATAAATAAAATATGGCTAAAATATTAAAAAGAAATTGAGTGCGAAAACTATACCCAACGATTTCATAACAAGGCTTAAAGTGAAGTCGATGACGATACCACCGGGAATAGCAATACGAGGATTAGGCCGTTGAAAACTGTGGAGAAAAAAAATCCGCGAATTATCCGACGGAGGACGGACATAAATCAAAATCGCGGAACGAAATAATTGGAAATCGATATATCTCGAAATAACGAGAAGATGTCACGTGAAAATACTACGAAAACTAGGACTCTAAAATAAATCCGGATTGGATAACGCTTTTATCGCCGAAGTCTCCCATCCGAAGTCGGTTTGGATGGAAGACTTATACGCAAACAAAAGACCGGACCGCGCATAAAGGAAAGTATAAATAATCGATAACGGAGAGACTCATCCAAACCCAAGAGGTTCGACGAAGAAAAACTGCGGGTAGACGAAGAAAAGCGGCGGTCTTATATCGGATACTCAACCTCGTCTTCTGTCGCCTCTACTTCCAGGTAATCCCTCGCCTCATCGTCTTCTTCTCCGTCTTTTGTTTTGACTAGCAGGTACGTCTCTCTTGATCTTCTTCTCTGTTCACGAATCGACCTTAACACAGCACCAACATCATACCATCCTCTTTGCAATCTACCTCTGAACTTAGCACCAACACCAAACAGCATACCTTAACACCGCGCCAAGCAATCACAGGGTCAGAGTCCTCCCCCTAGATGCGTGACAGTGGTATGATTGTCTTCAAGTTAGAGAGAACGCATACGCTTTCTCCGGATTGGTGATTCCATGTACTATGTAAAGGATCGTTTTCGCGTTTGTATGAGTTCTCAACCCGTAAGGAAACCTCAAGTGATCCCAATTCGGACGGCCTGGTTCCACAAGCTTAAACCAAGGTCCTAGAACTCGTCTTTACAGCCCTACGGAAAATGCCGGCTTTGGTTTGTTAGGACGTCGATGGTGGGTCTCATGAACTTTATATTGTAACAAAAGATAGCTACCGGTAGGGGTGATAGCATGCGAGAAGCAAAAAGAGGAGTTGGGGGTTCCCGCCAAAAGAGAGCATCTTTGTTGGTTTTTTTTTTTTTACGATAATTGTTGAACCATGTCCTTAGGAACTCTCTCGTTCGAACATGTCTAGACGAGCCAAAAAGGAAACTTTTGGTGTTCAGGCGCCGAATTGTATTGTACTCATCATCTTTGTTGTAAAGATGGCGAAGAATGAAGATGATGAAGGCGCTCGTAAACCGATATAAATCAAATACGATATAGTGCAGTGCCTACTAAGGAGGGGCACCGCGTACTGTGACCCCTTTATCCTATTTGGTTCACCCTTGTGGCTTTAGAGAAACCGGTTTTCAAGCAATCTGACCCGATTTTTTTCTGTTCTATTTTTTCAGGTAGACTCTACCGTACTATACGGGGGAAAAATACTCGAGAAGAAACTCGATGGCGATCGCAGACTTGGTGAGGTGGAAAAAGAAGGTGATCAAATGACTACTGAACCGCGTCGATGGTCGCTTTAAGGAAATACAGAAAATACTATGAGTCGAGAAATTTGAGATGGATGAAGTGTACGAATTTGAAACGAAAGTCGAAGAAGATGAAGTAGTAATGGCTTACACACAATTAAATTGCAGGAATGCAATCCCGTTGAGCAAAGAAATAGCGCATTATCTTTGGAGTGGTGGCAAATTGCACCGACAATTGCCAATATCGTTCGGTTAATCTTTACAAGAGCGCACCGTTTACAAAATGAATTTAAATGGAAGGTTAGGGGCTCAAGAAATCTTTATGCTGTTAATCGACCGAAAAGCCATCTTGACGAAAGGGTACATAAAATTTGAAGTTGAATTCAAAGATTCAAACGAAGTTTTAAAGGGTTCCCAAAAAAGTATACACCGGATGGGATAGATTTCTGTACGCTTTGCGAGGGAAGTGGAATCCGACAGAGTTTAAAGTGCCGAACTGATTTCGAGGTAAGCCAAAATATAAGTATTGAAAATTGTACTATGAGTAAACTGTTGACTAACACGAGTTATTTTTGTGTCTAACAGAAAACGCGAGTACACTACCAGACATTGAATTGGACAAGGAAGTGGAGAACAATCTTCGTTTCTTCTTTCATGAATGCTCTAATGAAAGATTGGTAGATCTGAGCTACTTTGATGATATCGTTGATTTCCGACATTATGGGGGTATCGAACAACGGCCCAATAGGTCCATGGAAACACATAGTGAAATGGCGAAGAAGAGTAAGAGTCTCAGAAATGCAATATTTGGCAGCGATAGCGATAGTGAAAAAGAAGATGGAACGGAGTTAACACAGCGAGAACTAGTGCTAAGTTTGCCAAGCAAAAAAAGCAAATTGTACAAAAGAAAATGTGCCACAAGAAAACGGGCGAACGGAGATCAAAAGAAAAAACCAACGTTACACTGTATGATGCCTCGAGGGACGAGACTACAATGCACAAAACGTCCCAGACGAAACATAATACATACGCCGCATCAAGAGAAAAAGGTATGTAACGTAGAAAACATAGATATGTAAACGTGTGGTGAGATGTAATATCTCGCTTTGTTTTGTATATACAGGAAAAGAACGAAACAGTGATACTTACAAAAGATAGTGCAGCGGAGAACACAAAGTCGGTGAAAGAAAATAAACGGCAAAGCAAAATGCAGGAGCAAAGAATCCAACAACCACTGGCAAGTACTGTCAGGGGTAATACTACTCATGGAGGAAAACCACATAATCTGTTAATGGTAAGTTGACCGTTGATTTTTACTATTGCGTTAGGAAGGTAAAGAAATTTGTGTCCAACACTAAACCGATGAAAATATTAGATGAAGCAGAGATGTTCAAGCTTGGAAGACGAAGTGAAGGGATCGCCCGGGATTATGCCAATGAAAGGGCTCGAAAAATATCAAAGCTGTGACCAGAATACGGAGAACATCGGAGAATATGACAGAGTAGTGTCAATGATTTTCGATAGTATGAACCAGGTATGATAGTATTTTTTTTTTATCAGTTATTGCAAACTTGTGTTTAAGTCTGAAAGATAATGAAATCAGATTTTTTTTTTTTTTGTTTTCCCGCCGCAGGTTAAAACGGCGGTAGTACGAGCCAAAGAAATTCATGAAAAAGTCGCGAAGAAAAATATCGTTCCGAATGAAGTCAATGCCTTAGAAGAAATAGAGAAAGTGAAGATACTCAACCAAAAATTGGAAGAGGCAAACAAAGCGTTAAACGGCACCATCAGAGATTTAGAAGACGAAAACAAAAGCTTAACCGAGCGTACGGAAGAAGCAGAGGAGAGATCGTACGAAGAATTCGGGAAAGCCTGTGAGATAATGGAGGAACACAAACACTTAAAAGCAGATGTGATAGAATTGAAGTCACTCGTGGCGACCAAAGATCGAGGAACTTAAGCGTCAAAAAGGAGGTAGAGAAAAATAACAAGCGAATGACGATTTAAACGAGCGGCTCGGCCAAGATCACGATGCAAATGGCACACCGCGGAATCGTCCGTAAGAGAATTGATGAGACTTTAATAGAAACGGAGATGAACTAGAACGCGAGAAGATGAATTACAAAGATTTGTACGAGTTGTATATGCGAAAAGTTGGGAAGGAACCATCGGATTTTCCCAAACCAATAATCATGTGATTGCGAGTATGTAATATCGTAGAACTAAAAATTCTTTTTATGAAAATAAAAATAAAGTATGTGTTGGCTATTGAATATCATTGTGATGTTAGATAACATACCTGTATAAAACTTAGTGTGGTTGATTTATGAATGTAAAAGAACGAGACGCCCCCATGTAGAGAGAAAAACCTCCCAATATAGAACCATTGGACAAAGTTATTGAAAGGTAAAGGGGACATGATCGTCCTCCATGAACCTAGCTATTCAGGTGTTAAAATATTTGTACCGAACGTGAAGCACGGCCTGACAACTGTTGGAGTTGTCACAGGTTCAAAGTCATCACCCGTGCACTGGGACCAAACTAAAACACAACGTCATTGCCTTAGTAGTGGAATTAGCACGGATATTGTATTGTGGGAGTATTGCAATAATTGTTCCGAGCAAGAATAACCATCTTATTGACTCGGATTTCCGTCAAGTAGGCATGAATGCGACTTACTTGGACCGAAAAAGGCATAATATGAATGACCTCCGTAGAATGAACGTTAATGAATGACATTGTTTAAAGTAAAAGTACAGACGAATAGAGAAATGTAAAATGACAACCAAACTAAGAGAATGGAAGTTGAATGCCTTTATTGATGAATAACATAGAACGAACTACATAGATGGATAGATTTGTTATTGATGGAGTAATGTAAAATTGCAAAAAAATTTCCTAACGGTAAAACTTTGCGAAGGTGGTAAGCATTCCATGGCTTCTCTATTATTCTTCCGTAAATAGTACGGAGGAAATATGACCCCTTAGATCTTTGGGCGATCTATGATGTAGGGTCCTTGCCAATTTTCCCCAAACTTTCCAAATTCTACAAGCTTTGGGTTTCTACAAAGAACCGGTCTTGAGGAGCAAAAAGACTTAGGGACGGATCTTCTTGTCGAAGTTCCGTTTCATGTCAACTTGATACTTAATAAATTTGTTTGTAGTCCCTCTAGCGAACCTCATCAATAAGAGCTTTTGGTGAGCCAAAGTAGTGTCATTGGAACTGTTTCAACCGCATGAATTGACCGAGATGTACCGGAAATCAGTTTTGTAGGTAAGAGGCTTCTTGACACCATATGCAAAGTTAAAAGGTGATAATGCAGTTGAATATTTTGGCGTTGTCCTATAAGCCCACAAGGCGGTGGTAACTCCTTGACCCAATTTCCTTTGGCCGATCAACGCGCCTCTTCAGTTGGCCAAAATCACCTTATTGGTGGCTTCGGCCTGCCCCATTGTTTCATGGATGATAAGGTGCGGAGAAGTTATGCCGTATCTTCAAATTAGCAGAAGCGTAATCGAATTTCTTCAAACATCAAATTGCTTACCATTATCCGATACAAGTCCGCAGGGATGCCAAAACGACAAACAATATTTCTCCACAAAAACATTTTGACATTGGAAGCATGGATTTGGACCAAAGGCTTTGCTTCTACCCATTTGGTAAAAGTCGGTTGCCACAAGAAGGAATCGTATACTACCTGGAGCTTTAGGTAAAGGACCAACAATGTCTAAGCCCCATTTGGCAAATGGCCACGGGCTTAGCATGGGATGCAACTCAGTAACAGGTAGTTTACTCATATTATCGTGCTTTTGGCATGGCTCACACCTCTCAGATAGGTGTTTTGCATCCTTTTGCATCTCTGGCCACCAATAGCCCTGTCTCATAGCCTTATGAGCTAAACTTCGCCCCTTGGAGTGGCTTCCGCATAAGCCGGAGTGAATCTCTTCCAAAACTTGAAGTCCTTCCTGTTTTGAGAGGCACCGCAACATAGGGTTAAAGTCCGAGCCTTTGCGATATAAGTGCAAACTTTCGTCGAATGAGATATCACCAAAACTTCCATGCATCGTGGTTTGATTCTTTCAAATGAAGTTTTGGTTCTAGCGGAAGTGAAGAAACTTGCAAGTAGTGGATATAAGGAAGACGCCAATCTTGTGCATCGGAGATCATCACTGGCTCTGATAGTTATATCGGGAACTTCAGGACTATCATCTGCTTCATGTACCAACTCACTATCTGTTTGGGAGCTTAATTCGGGAGGAACAAATGGATCTACAGATTCTAATGGAAGATCCAAAATATGGTCATGTTGTGAATTTTCCATCTCCCCTTTTCCGCTTCGAAGTCATGATTGGTGCGATTATACGTGGGTCGTATTTTATTTTGTTATGCATAAGCAAAACAAGTAATTGCTTTCATGTACATACAAGTCATGCAATTCTTTGTCCGGTAAAGTCAATGCTTGGCTCTTTCTCGAACTCCACGGTGATGTATCTTGACTCTTCGCTTCTAACGGGCGGAGAGATAAGCCAATGAATCAAGCATGGCGTATGTCATTTCGGGTCTTTGAGTGATAGAGATGCTATCAAATTGTCGAGCAAGGCTATGTATCAAACCAAGATAAGCCGCCATACGGTCATCTCTTGCTTCAAAAGACCCGCCAAACCGATTGGCTACAAAGGCGAGAATCCGTGTATAACCTGGAGCTTCGCGCCCCCATTTTAAAGCCGTTCTCAAGGCACAAACGGCAGCCTCATACGCGCCGTTATTTGAAGCGGCGAAGCAAAGTCGCACGATTTCTCAATCTTCTCTCCTCCCGGGTTTAACAAAACGCGATCCAATTCCGGACCGTGATTTATTATGGGAGCCATCTGAATAAACAATCCATAGGTCAATTGGATTAGGAATTGCGTTTGCAAGTTGGTCTTAAATTCGCCCCAGTTATTGGTGGCGAATGTCTTCCATAGATTCTTCTTGGCGCAAGAAATCGCGTCAATAGGAGAATCATCAATCGGAAAAAAATCAGCTATCAAAGAAGCTAAAGCATGTCCTTTTTCAGTGATGCGACTTTTAAAGACAATGCTATACGCACTAAGATAACTTTCCCATTCGGCTAATCCGCTTTGATTCTTGTGCATTTACGAAAGATCTTGCGTAAGGGATACTCAAGATAAACTCGACCAACCTTCCCCTGGAAGTATGGTTTTAACCGACGAGCGGCATGAACCAATGCAAGTGCCATTTTTTCCATCTTTGAATAACGAGACTCAGCTCCGGTTAACGTCTTACTGATAAAAAAGACGGGTCTACCATCATCGACGAAAAGAACAGCACTAACAGCTTGAGTTGTAGCTGCTAGGTACATGCCAATGGGTTGACCCGTTGAAGGACTTGTCAATATAGGAGGACTGACCAAGTATTTCTTCAGCTGTTGCAATGCCATCTCACAATCAATGTTCCAAGTTGCCGCCCCCTTTAAAGTCTGGAAGAAGGGATGACAACGATCGGAATATTTAGAAATAAATCTATGAAGAGCGGCAAGCCGACCAGTAAGCCGTTGAATTTCCTTCTTATTTTTTGGTGATGGCATATCAATAACGGCACGGATCTGATCAGGATTAGCCTCAATACCTCTAACGAGTCATGAGGTATCCTTAAATTTTCGAGGAAGAGAGGCCAAAAGAACATTTGGCGGGATTGAGTCTCATGTTATACTTGTTAAGCCTATCAAAAACAAGTTGAAGATCGGAAAGATGATCACCAGTAAGCTTTGATTTCACGACTATATCATCGATATAAGCCTCCATTATTATTCCCAACAGATCGGAAAAAATTGTATTGATAAGCTTTTGGTAGGTTGCACCGGCATTTTTCAAACCAAAAGGCATAACGAGTTGTAAAGAAAATGCCTTGGTCGGTAATGAAAGCGGTGAACTCTTGGTCATCAACATTCAAAGAGATCCGGTAGTACCACGAAGAAGCATCCATGAAAGATAGGTATTTGGATCCCGAAGTGGCATCCACTAGTTCGGAAATTCGTGGCAATGGATAACGGATGAATCGGACAAAGCCGCGTTAAGGTTTGTAAAGTCAATACAAATTCTGATTTGTCCGTTCTTTTTTGGCCGCTATGACGACATTAGCAAGCCATTTCGGGTAAGTAACTTCGCCGGATAAAGTTAACCGCAAGTAGCTTATCAATCTCCTCTTTAACTTTGAGCTTCGATCGGTGCCATTCTCCTAGGTTTTGGCTTAACCGGCCTGAAACTTGGATCAATGTCAAGTTTATGAGTAAATAGAATGGGTCGATTCGGCATTTCCTCAATTTTCTAAGCGAAGATACGCTTTATTTTGTCAGAAAAGGGAAACCAACTCTTGTTGTTCTATGCTCGAAAGTTCAAATGGAAATAAAAGTGGTTTCTTCTTTGAATCTCCTACTTGTACTTCCAAAAGTCGATCAATCGTCGGCCCTTGCACATGAGCCTCAATATTATAGATGGAGGCACGCTTTGGTAACCGTAATCAGGCGGGGCACTTGCAAGGATCAGATTACCTCGAACTTCAGATTTTTATAGTCATCCATTGCTTTGTCATGACAGAATGGGCAGATACCGGTCACTACTGAACCTTGCAAATATGCCCGGAGAATGGGAACTTGACACATCGATGAAAAGTGGAGACTACAGCCCCCATGGAATGTATCCAATCCGCCCAAAATTCGTTATAGTGGGATTGATGATCCATCAATAAGAAATCGAGCTCAACTTCTTTGTTCATTAATTTGATTGGTAAGGTAATTCTTCCAACCGGCTGAAGATGTTGTCCCATCAAAACCGATGATAGATTGTCTTCGGCGATGATCATACCCTCATGAAGTTGCATCCGAGAATAACATCCACCGAAAATGACGCTGAAGTGGCCCCCGTATCGATCATTACCCGTTGAACACGAGAAGCACCTATAGACACAGAAATTATAAGCTGCGTCATAGTGAGGGTGATATACACCACGGAGATCATCATCGGTGAATTGGAGGGCTCTTCTTCAAAAGTCTCGATACCGGATTCCTTTGACAAAATCGACTTTGTTGATACGGTTAAATTCACCAACATAACTAACTTTCAAACGCTTTTGATTCTTACTCGACTTTTGGAAAGAGACTCAACATGAGAATGGGAGACATTAATGACATGCTCATAAGTTGTAAAGAATCACTGTTGAGAGTTTTTAAGTAAGATATTCGTTCAAAAGTCCTTTCTCCACTAATTTCTGAATCCGACCCGGAGAGAGCGACAAAGTTACGTCTCATGGCCATAGTCATTATGAAATTTACACCACAAGGCTTTGTCCCTTGTCGCTTTGGTATCTTCGAAAAGTGGATACGGCGGGAAAGAAGATTCCCACTTTTCAACTTCTCATATATAAGCGAGTACTTGGCATTGAAATGGGGTGGTTTTAGCTCGGTAGAGTTTTTCCATCACGATTGAAATTGACTTGTTTCTGATTGTCATTCTTTCCATCGTTATGTTGTTGATCCGGATCGTCTTGCCCGGCTTAAAATTTTTGCTTTTCGGAAAAATCTTTACTCCGAATATCTTTGTCCCTTTTTGCTTTTCGCCGATAGGTTCTCCTCGATACGGATGTGTTGTTCAGCCCTAACATACGATCGATCGAGTTTTTAGGGACATCTTTTAATTAGAGAGTGGTAAAGATCCCTTTACAATGAAGTTCGAACCGTCTCTTTCATAATATAATGCTTCTTTAAAGGCAAAAAGAAGCATCCCATCGTAAACTTCGAACATCTGGCTGCCGCCTTTGAACCTAGTAACAAAAGTACGTAACTTTCGGCCACGTTGTTGCTTGATGTTTAGAAGTTTAGTCGACATCCTTTGGCGCCTTGCAATTGTGGCTTTTAAAAACGATTAACAAATTGATTTTCTAGTTCATTGAATTGGTGAATTGATCTTGAAGGCAACTCACTAAACCAACAGTAATGCTTCTCCCTTTAGAGTCGATGGAAAGAGCTTACATATGAGCGGATCATCCCCACCCCACAACACCAACTTATTTTTGAACGATAGAACATGCAAGCGGGATCTCCTTCCGACTCATCATAAAGTTCAAAATCGGGTTGTTTGAAGCGGGATGGTGGTAAGCTTCTTGAATGTCGGCTTAAAACTTGTCAAGTACTCCATCATTGACCGCCAAGTTTTTCATTCTTACATCCCTTGACTCTCTATCGTTAAGTTCTTTTGCAATCAACTCTTTTCAACCGTTGTTCTCGTTAGAGTTAAAGTATTGGCTCGAACAACTGGATTTCCGTCGTGCCCGTATGTGGAGAAGGATACCTTCCATTATCTCTTATGGAGTTAGAGATCTTTGGCGGTACCCACGATCGGCTCCGACCGGTGATTGTCTTTGTCTATCCCCTCAGACCAGGCTCGTGTCTAGGTCGGTAGTCACCCTTGGCCTAGGGTGGTCGGAATAATTATACCACTCCATATTTTGTTGCTTTTGTGCGGGATGCCCGCTTCCCGGTCATGTCGACATGTCGGATGGCGGTCTTCCCGAAATTGCTTCTCGAGGTAAATCTTCCCTTTGAGATCGGACATGTCTAGGGTAGTAGTTATCCCCGCCAATCCGATTCTCCCATAAGTACGGGTAATAGTGGTCATTACTCCTAGAGCGTGCTGTAATCGGTTGATTGTGCTTCGAGAAATAGACGTTGTCGGTGACGACGAAGTGGATCGTCAAGACGGTCCCATACACCGGAATGGCTGCGTCCGCCGTGGTCGCCTTGATGTTGTTGAATTTGCAACGCCGTCCCACCGCCTTTGCCTCTTTGCCTTCCTTCTCAAATTCTCGCTTAAATTTTTGACTCGTCGTAACTCCCCGCCAACCATATTAGGGGTGAATTGGTCATTACTATCACATTTTCCGCTAGTTGGCGTGAGAGTAATGTCCACGCCCATATCCATGTCAACCGGAAGGATCGACATGGACGGGATGATCGGCGGACCGCATGGGAGGACTACCGACTTGTCGATTTTCTTGTTGCAAGGCCGTTAAGGGTGGTGGCACTTGTACCGCTTTTGGCGGGCGAGGCGGTGGCGGATCTTATTACTTCTGACCGGATGTTGAGAATTGATCCTACTACTAGGAGCAACTTGATTGTTCAACGGTTCATGCATCGGCCGATTTGAATTTCGAGGTGGTTGCAATTCTTGTTAGTAGGAGGAATATGTTGACTATTTGGTCCGCTTCGTGCTTACCATCTTGATTGTTTCACGGATAATGAATTCTTTTTCCCCACAGACGGCGCCAATTATGTTTCGGCAATAAACCGCTTCAACCACAACGAGCAATGGTGATTTAACGCACTAAGAAACAGAGGATTTTGATGTGGGGAGATGAAACCGAACCAAATAATGGCTGCCTACGCATTACCCAAGATCTGTTCTCTAGGGATCAAGTTTCCACGTAGTTCCTTATGAAAAATAATGTGGTATTTATATAGGTAGAGTAAAGAGTCCTTGTAGCTCAAGTAATCTTGTATCTTGAGTAATTGTGATAGAATATATAGCTAACCGATAACTATCTCTTTAATAAGAAATGAATCACGGACATAAATCAACGTACATTAGTGTAAAGCCATGTAAAATTTAAGGTTGAATTTTGCATAATACGAAGTTAATCGCCCGCATACATTGATCCATGATATTGCAAATTGGGCTTTAGCCCTGTTGATTAAATGAAAAAAATAGAGACCCCTACTAATGGACGTTTGCCACGTAGGTGGGGGTCGAAACAATATCCATTATTGTCCTTTGACATTGTGCACTCAAGCTCTCATTACCCGTAAACAAAATTTGAAAGATACAAAAAAAACAAATGAAAACTCACCTCCTGAGTTAATTCTGTTTGTATCTGCCAAAGCCTACTAGTGTGTATATTTTCACTTCATCCATGTATAGCATATCTGCTATTCAGAACTGTATTTAGAAACAAAAAGAATATGTTTTTCCTATAAAATTTGCTTGTTTCTCATCAAATCATAATTTTTATTTTGTTCTAACCTTCTTTCTAGAAAAATAAAAATAGAGATGTGATGGAGAAAAAACATTACACAAGAAAGAGAAACCAACCTATGTAATGGAGAAACCCAGGGATTATTATTTTTTGATTTGATTCGATTTGGAGAAACCGTTTGTTTTTATATCGAACGAACAAAAACAGAAAACACTAAAACAGTAACGGGTTATATAAGAGGGCTCCAGCCCCAATGTTAGGAAATTTTACAACGGCCGGGTTTCGGGTACAGAAACAAGGAAAAAGAAAAGAAGGCAGTGGATTACTAGGGGTTTTTTTTTTACTACTTTGCTCAACAGCGATGGGAAGAAGAACTTGATTAGTTCAGCTCCACTCTTTCAATTAAACTACATGTATTATATCAATTAGTGTTTGGATAAATGAATCACACTTTCACACTTGCTAGTGTCTATGTGTCTCACTTCTGAACCTTAGACCAATGGACTTGTTGTCCTGTGGTTTTCCTTTAGTTGGTAGTATTGATATTTCGCTCGGATCAGCTTTTAATTTGGTCTTCTAACTGGATGGCAAACTATGCTTCTACTAGCTGTTGGACTTTTCCTACTGTAAGAAATTGAATCATTGCCATTAGTTTCAATTTATGCCCCCCTTGGCCCAAGTGATGTGATGATCTATTCGATCAAATTTGCAGGGATACAGGTAGGCTCTAGCACTATTGCACATTGTCCATTGCCTCTGTTAGAATTTAGAAATAGGTTTTCAGATGTGAGATGTCAATCCATTTTTGTTTTATTTTATTTTATTTTTTTCCAAAAAAATTGGCTTTCAGAGTTCAGACGCCATTCTTGTTGCTTTATAGGGGTAAGGCAATTAGGCGCCATTTCAAGTGTCATCGTCATCTTTCAAACTCTGGTGACAAATTGAGTTTCCCTTCATCCTTAATTCATTGCAGATGAATTTCAAGAAACGTTGGAGTTGGTCCTAGACTCTTGGGAACTCTTGCCTGAATGGTATGTATGAACAATCTCAATTGTTTTTATTGAACAATTTCAAGAAACATCGACATGTTTTTATTGTACCAACAATCTCAACTGTTTCATTCTCTAAATCTCTATGATTTGGGATATCAATATGCCGAAAAGTTGACTATATTCTAATAAAATCAACTTATATGAAATGAACTTGAAGACACATTTTTAGGATCAAACATACTTAATAATTTTCTCTTGGAGTTATCCCTCACATGAGAATGAGAAAGATGAGAGAAAGATGAGAAAGCAGTATTGTTCGTGTGAAGAAGTCTAAGCGCGCACGTTCAAATTGGTCGTGACCAAGGCGCGCCCGCGCCCTTGCCGTGAAAAAGAAGATAGTTTTTTTTCAGCCTCTTATGAAACAAAGTTACTGGACTTTTGGTGGTTTGAGGAAAATAAGAGAGCGCACACGAGCTCGATTGTGCCTTACCGAGAACGCGCCCGCACTCATGTCTAAATTTGCAGTTTCTATTTTCTACAGTAACCGCGAAATTGTGGGTTACTATAAAAACCAAAAGTATGGTTTTGGAAAACCTAAGTGAATAGAAACCCAATTTTAAGAGCTATCAAAATTGAGAGAAAACTCTTACATCCAGAAAAGCTTGTAAGAAGAGAAGAGAGATCTAGTAAGGTGGAGAGACTTGAGAGGAGTGATTGTAATCTTTCTTCCTATACTTATAAAAGAATTAGCTCTTTTGGAAGTAGGCATTATTGGCCGAACCACGTTACATCTTGTGTTGTGGTATGTTTTACTTTCTTTGCATTATTATTTGTTGGTGATAGTTGTTTAGAGAGTTGGGTATGCTAGGTTGGTTGTAGTGAAAGTTTAGATTTTCTGGAAATTGTAGTTAGTCCAAGTGCAAGTTATCCTAGTAGTGGGATCGATTGGTATCGTTATTTCCCAACACTTTCGAGATATTTATTCATTTTGATTTGTTCATGAAAAAGGATACCAAGGGAAACGATCTGTAACAACTTAAACGAAAAAGTGAAAGGTAGACTGGAGAGCTACTGTGAATTGTACAAAGAACCAACAGTTCCTGCTTGACGAGACTGCATGGTGATCGGTATATAGTTCACTCTATATAGGTTTTGATTGCCAGTCCGGCCTTGATCTTGAACATTAGTTTTGAAAGACATAGATAAGATGTATGTGTACCATTGATGCCAGCAGTAAACGCAGTGTTGGGAACTGACACAGTTCGATCACAACTTGAACTCGTCGAGAATAGACATGTTTCCCAATGCTCTACTATAAAACTTCTGTACAAGTTCAGACATAGTGAAATTCCTATAAAGGGGTGGCTTCGCAGGTGACAACAACTCCTGCAGTGGCCCATATGACGCTGTGTTTGTATCTTTTACTTCTACACCAACGAACACGGCAATAGAGGTTCGTGGCTCTCGAAAAGAATTTGCCAACACCCGATGCTCTCCACTCTTGTATTGATCATTAGATAGCATCTGCAGTTAAAAATTGGCGACAGCATTGGCATGTTATTTCTGGAACGTTAACATTACTGTGTAACTTTTAGTAATCATATATAGTTGATTTAGTCACATTTGAAGAAAAATGTTAAGGTGACAGCTTGCTGCTAATCAGTGCTAGTTTGTGCAAAATAAATAAGTGCATTTGGGTGCTTTTGTGAGAGTTGTCAAAGGAGATAATATTGGTTAAGGTGAACAAATTTTGAATGAAAATAACTTAATCCAGAACATACAGAACACACATCTTTTTTGAAGTGTAATATCTTTAATAGTGTAGGGGAATATTTAGTGTAAGTCATGTATATGTGCTACCTGCAGCAAGTCCCCGACGTTAATAACTAAAGCACCAGGTATGGGCTTGACCACCACCCACTGCTCTCCCTTCTTCATTTGTAGCCCTCCATGGTCTTGTAGCAAAACTGTCAGGACACCTTTATCAGTGTGTGATGGGAAGCCCAATGTTGATTCTGACTCCGCACAATATGGGTAATAGTGCCCTGCAAGTTGCATGCTACTCGAACACTTTCTTTCCTTCAATGTGTTGGCCACCAAACCCAATCCTTCCCCTAAGAGCTCCATCAACATTTCTGCTAATCTCCTCACATGAACACCCCAGTCCACCACTTCTTTTCTGCATATTGCTGGAATTTCTTCAACTACTTGTGGTTGGTGTGGTGCCAACAGCACCAAGAGTGTGTCCCTCCAACTGGCAGCCTCGGAACGGAAGAGATCTATGTTAGTAACATAAGATACAGGTTGCTCTCGGACATAGTGCAGTTTCTTGATTTCTGGTGGCTGCTCGTGGAATGATCTGATGGCGGAGATTGTAGCATTTAGTATGGGAAGAGGAATGCCATGGTTTATGACTTGAAAAAAGCCCCATTCGCGGGCAGCTTCACTTAAGTTTTCAATAATTTCTGGTCTTCTGTGAGAATTGACGCCAAAGAGATCAACGATTGGGAGGTCAGTGGATTCTGAACATGTTTTGATATCAGCTAGATTTTCAGGCTTGTGCACGAAAAATCTTGGAATGGTGGTGATACCAGAATCCACAAGACCTTTCACTCCAATCTTTGAATCATCAAATTCTTTTACTTCTTTCATCCGATCATAATCCATTTTGGGGTAACTATCAAGTATCAACTATGGGGTCAACTATATATAACATCCTCGATGAATTATAAATATAGTACACTGTATGTTGTTTTTCAATTGCTCGTGTGTTATGCTTTCATTTTGTATGTTGTTTTTCAATTGCTAGTGTGTCATGCTTTCATTTTTTAATAACTTAGATAATATGTCAAGACTCTCATACAAATAAAACCAAGTAAAGATCATAATCACATCTTATCTTATCTTATTACTTTAAAAAGAAATTTTCTAGACCAATTTTAAGCCAAAATCACGGTAGAGGACAACCTATTTTAGAAATCACTCACAAAACCAAATTCCATGTTTTAATCACTTACGGACGCAATCTTTTAATTAAAATAACCCTCAAGGACAAAATAAGTTAGCCCGGTTTTTAATTTTTTATTTTATTTCCCCTTTTACCTTTATGTGAATAAACGAGAGAGAAAACCCAAAACGCCAAAACTCCTTATTCTCCAACCAACCAGACCCTTTTTAGACGATAATAATACCTCCTTGCGAAGAATAACCCTTTTTATACGATAATATCAATGACTAATTATCAAACAAAGCTAGAGATGGCGGCACCAGACTAATTATCAAACAAAATAGTGTTCATAGCTCCAATAGGTATGAACATTCATAGCTAATGTTCATAATTGAGGGTATGAACAATCAATGTTCATAGGTAATGTGAATAACTTATTCAAATTTGGGTAAAAGTGATATCCAAAAGTGATGGTGGTTCGATTCCACTAAGATTCTCTAAAATTTTAATGTTAATCAAACAATGATTGTTCATTTTTTTACTGTTAAAGTTAAACACGTATTATTCATACCTACTTTAAGTATGAACACGTATTGTTCATATCTGTTTTGGAAATAAACATTTATTGTTTATATCTACTTTGGGTTCATGTTTTTTTGTTGGTATGAACACGTATTTTTCATATCTGCTTTGGGTATGAACAATCAATGTTCATATATCTTTTGGATATGAACATTTATTATTCATATATGTTTTGGGTATGAACAATCAATATTCATATCTGTTTTGGTTTCATGTTTTTTTAAGTAGGTATGAACAATCAATGTTCATATATGTTTTGGGTATGAACATTTATTGTTCATATATATTTTGGGTATGAACAATCAATGTTCATGTCTGTTTTGGGTATGAACATTTATTGTTCATATATATTTTGGGTATAAACAATCAATGTTCATATCTGTTTTGGGTTCATGTTTTTTTGGGTATGAACACGGATTATTCATACCTAAAGAAGGTATAAGAAGGTATAAACAATCAATGTTCATATCTGTTTTGAGTGTGAACATTTATTGTTCATATCTGTTTTGTTCATACCTATTGTTCATAACTAATGTTTATAATTTGGGGTATGAACAATTATTGTTCATATCTGTTTTGGGTTCATGTTTTCATAGCCACAATTAATGTTCATATATAGCTGATGTTCAGCATGGGTAGGTATGAACAATCAATGTTCATACCTATTGTGGGTATGAACAATCAACTGGATCAATGTTCATACATGGATAGGTATGAACAATGCTTGTTCATAGCTCAAATAGATATGAACACTCATTGTTCATAGCTAATGTTCATAATTAGGGGTATGAACAATCAATGTTCATAGCTATTGTTCGTACATGGATAGTCATTATTCATACCTATTGTGGGTATGAACAATCAATGTTCATAACCGGGTTGTTTCAGTTGGGTTGGGCCGTTTATTTTTTTTTTCTTCAAAGGTATACTTGACCTTTTATCTACCTGAGCCGTTCTTATTTCGCGTCAAGGGTAAACTTGAACTTTCATCCACCCGGTTCTTGTGAGTAATTACAAAAATAACATGTCCTCTAGAGTTTCTCTTTCGGTCGATTTGTCCTCTAGAGTTTCTCTACTTTAAAGAGAATTAGTAGTATTTTCCGATTTTATCTTTATCCGACTTCGATAATTGGATATGTATAGTAATGATTTTTGTAATAACGGAATTTATGGAGGGATAAAATAGTCCGTTTCTACAGTGAAATTCAGACGCTTCTCTTTCATTTTAACACTGCCATCAGTTTTGTTAAAAATTACGAAATTGCTGCTGACTAAATTTTGTATTTTTGTCATTGTCACCAAGTACGGTACGTGTTTAAAACGGTGTATTTGAAAAAAAACTTAGTTCGTGTTTTAAACGAACGCGTCTTTAAAAAAAAAACTAAAAAAAAACGAAAAAAGCGTGGGGCATAAAAACGGGTTTAATAATGCACGCACAATACATAAAAGAAACGGTAAAACCGATGATAAAGAATATAATAGATAAATAATTGATTTTTTTTTATAAGAGTGGAAAAAAGAATTGACATATAAAATAAAAATAAAAATAATACAAATGAAAGAAAATTCAAATACATGAAAGTATCAAATTATCATTACTCATCCAAATACTAGAAGTTTTAAATTCAGTACCAAAACACGGCTCTAAATAAGATACTACTAATTACCAACCATAATGACATAATCAAGTTCTACAAATAAGTTAATACCTTTAAATTTTATAATTAATTATTAATAGTCCAAAACAAAATAAAACTGTCTCAATAAATCAATCTAACGCCCACTCTTCAAAAAAGTAAACTCAAAAATCTCTTTTTCTTCTTCGTGTTTTCTTTTAGATTAAAAAATAAATAAAAAATAAAATAAACGGGAGATTTTCAAAATCTCGGGTTTTAAACGTTTTTTAAGTTTAAAACGCATTTAAAACGTTTAAAACGGTTTTTTTTTTTTTTAAATCCGGGTTTTAAACTGGAACCAGACGCCTTGCCAATATCTCGGGTTTTAAACGGGCTGCCCTGCCTAATCCAGCTGACCACACACACGTGGAGTAAGACATTGTCTCTATTTTTTCAGTCATTTTTTATATTGCCACTGACCGAATTTTAAAATTTTGTTTGTGCTGCCCGACTAAAAACTGACCGTACACGTGGCGACTGCCACGTGCCAGTGTACTAGTGCATTGTTAAAGTCAGATCAGATCAAAGATCATAATCACATGCATTATTAAAGTCAGATCAGATCCAAACTTTCCGTGAATTTGACTTTAAATAAATCATAGGTCTGAATTATTTTATAAAATTTGAATGCATTTTGTCGAGAACTCGAGACCCACCCCACGTTTATCTATCAAAAAAGCATTGATTCCCTGAAGTTTACTTTTAAATTCCAGTGGCAGCTGGCCGGCAAATAATCATTGCTATTTGGAGAGCAGCAATAAGAATAAAGTTTAAACAATGATCAATTTGTCATAAAATACTTGAAAGACATAAGGATAACGAAGTTCAACAGTCGGTCAATGCATCTCGTAGCAAAATTGAAGTAATCAGAAAAATGGTGACATAGGCAGGAAATATTAATAGACTAGGCAATAGGCATTGCCTGTGCCTTCGGCACGATTGTCCTTGAAATTTTATTGACGTGATTATTTTTTATTTAAGTTTACAATTTTGAAAAAACATCGAAGGAACTCTTTTATAAAAGAGCACTACTTCGGTGCGCGAGATGTATCGTGTGCAGGAAGTGAGGGCCGTTGATCAGTACTTCTTGACACAATACACACGCACCTCCTTTGTGATGAGTGGCCGAGATGTGAGGGCATAGCCTACATCTCGCACACAGTAGATTTAGCCTTTATATAATAGATTATAGATGAAGCAAGTCATCTCATCACACTATTTGCGAGCTCCTTTAAGCTTCCACAGACCTTCTACAGAGGCGGTGATATTTCTAAAAAGCAAGAAACATAGGCAAGTGCAATAGGGTTCTTCCATCTTATCGAGTAGTAGTGGAGTCCAACCAACAAAGTCAGAATGACATCAACACAAGATGAAACAGCATCTGAGCAGCAAAATTTAATTACTTCCCTGCAATTTATTCGTAAATAATGACCAATTTCCATTGGAAATCTTTTCGCGCCACCTTACGTGTAAGACTCGGCAGGATACAATTTTTATGAAATATATATGTAGAACCTCGTTAAATTAATGTCATAAATTAATTATTGCACTTAATTAATGAAATTTGTGTTGTCCCGACTCTGCCAATTAGGGGTGGGCAATGGGCTAGGTCGGGCTAGCCCGGCCCTAAATATTTAAAGCCTTTCAATTATTAGGGTCGGATCAGTCCGGCCTTAAAGTCTCCATAAAGCCGGGTCGGGCCGGGTCATAAGTCTAAATTTCAAGCCCTGACCCTATCCTAAGCCCTTTTTAACAGTTTAGAGTCGGGCCTATATATTTTCTTCTTTTTACTGCATCAATTTTAAAACTCATTTATATTACAAAAAAATTTCAAAGATTTGCAAACTCAAAGTCCCACCACTTTGAAATTTGAATAACAACCAATCTAGTAATAATTCTTGATAAGTCCAACAATTTAAAATGCATATCCACAATCTAATAAACTGAAGTACATAGAGACTCATATTTATATTTCAAAATTACGGTTAAAATGCACAAGACACATTTTGGAATGAGCTTTCAATCGACATAAATCCGTTATTTCTTGTACTCAAATCTCACCAAAATTACATTTAACATTGAAGAACACAAAGACAAATAAGAGTATGGAATGAGTTTTTACTGACGTCAACCTATTTTTCATTAGGCTAGTGCTCAGTGCTCATTATTGTTCTTGGCGACTAGGTTAGACGGGGAGTTGTGAGGTGTACGTGAGTTGTGAGATAGAAACAATTAAGTTTACAAGTTTTTATGATATAAGACAAGTTATTAGAAGTACCCATATGGTAACTGATAAATTACAAAGGACAGTGCTATTTTAATTGAAAATATGTAACAAGGAGTTGGATAGTTTTAGTTGTGTATTTTATAGTAAAATTATAACTAGGGCTTGGTTAGGGTCGGGCCTATGTTTCAGAACCTTAGCCCTGACCCTGCCTTAGAAGGCATTAGGGCCGGGTCGGCCCTTCCCTAAACTCTGTGAGGGCTTTAGTTGTAAGGGCTTTATAGGGCTTAGGGTCGGGTCGGTCAAGGCCGGATTAGGGTCGTTAGGGCCAAATTCCCACCCCTACTGCCAATGGACTAAATTAATAATTTCACTAAATTTGTAAGATAATAGATTTCAAAACATAAGTAGAGTTTAGTGAACCCAATTTATTACATAAATTAATAAAACAATACAATTGAGGCCATATATTATGCCTTCTTAAATTATGAGTTTAGTGTTGCTTATTATTTTGGTGAAATTTAAGTCTAACTGGATCTCACCTCTAATCTTTCGTAATGCGCTAAGAAGTTCCGGTGTGGTGTTTTCATATTGCAAGAGGAAATTTAACATCATTGTCGCCTTCAAGTTTACGTGAAATTGGCTCCATGGTACAAAACCATGGATAATTATTTCTAGAATAAACTTTAAAATATCCGTAAATGTTTGGATAAATTAATAACTATTAATTTACCAATTAATTAATGTTATTATTAATTTACCGATTAATTAAAACCCCACTTAATTAATGGATTTTGCCTGGTCCTAAGGGTATTAACTTATCGAGATTTTACTGTAGATAGTACTAGATTTTGGACCCGGGCATATGCTCGGGATCTATTAAATATTTTGTGTGCTGAAAAGGCTTTACAAAATGTCTCACACAAATTTTCGAATCAGAATATATTTTTATTAAAAATAAATAGAAATACGTTAATGACCAGCGATTATGGTGCATAAGTACTTGGAAACTAAGGGATCAAATTGAGATAGCCTCTTCACTTTGTGGTTTAGGATATTAATCCGTAATTTTCAAATATAATTATCTTAAACTCTATCTAGCTTGTATAATAATTTTCTTAGATTTATGGTGATTTAGCGGCACATTTTCGAATAAGAATATATTTTTATTGAAAATAAACCGAAATACGTTAGTGAGCAACGATTATAGTGCATAAGTACTTGGAAACTAAGGGATTAAATTGAGATAGCCTCTTCACATTGTGGTTTAGAATATTAATCCGTAATTTTTAAATAAAATTATTTTAAACTCGATCTAGCTTGTATAATAGTTTTATTAGATTTATGGTGATTTAGCGGTAAATCATCACCATTCGGCTTACGTAATGTGTACAAATCACTAAAACAGATGGATTGTTTCCATATCCTCAAAGAATACACTACTCCCACTTAAAAAGATTTTTCACATGAACGTGTCCTACGAACGGGTGTCATTATATTAAATTATTCTAAAAAATATTAGCAACTATGCATAGCTATGAGATATGAAAATTATACTAATTACTCATTTAAATTTCTTGACCACTCTCTATAAAAAGGAAGCACCAAGCCTTGATAAAACTTATCGACTTCTTTTTATTGTTAGGTTTAATAATAGAAGTTTGATTGAAGCTTTGTGAGAATGTCCAATATGACGAAGATAATATTGAAGCTACTTGAATAGCAAGACATTCCCAATTACAATAAAATAATTATAATAAACACTATTTAAAATGCAAAACTATATTTGTTGAGACATTTATTCTCCCTACATATAATACAAATATGTTTTAGGATTATTAGTTCAATGCATTTGCATCAAGTTTTTTATTTTCTATTAATTATTCTTTGAGGTTAGTTTAATGTAGTACGTTGCATCCAGTTTCCAATTTGTCATTAATTATTCTTTGAGGTTAGTTCAATGCAATTGCATCAAGTTTCCAATTTCCCGTTAATTATTATTTGAGGTTAGTTTAGTGCAATTGCATCTACTTATTTATGATTTCCCGTTAGTTATCCATTAAGGTTAATTCAGTACAGTTGCATCAAGTTTTCGATGTTTTATTAATTAGTCTTTGAGATTAGTTCATTGCATTTGCATCCAAGTTCCAATCTCCCGTTAATTACTCTTTGAGGTTAGTTCAATACATCTGCATCCAGTTTCTGATTTCCCGTTAATTGCTTTTCTAGGTTAGTTCGATAGTTTATAATTTGTTTGCATACATGTAAAAGTCTGTTTTTATAAACTCACTTTCGTTTTGGGTTCCTAATTACTCGTAATTGCTAATGTGAGAAGGTTAAAAAGTGGACATTTATGCTTTGAGGTGAGCATGATGCGATTACATCCGACTTCGATTTCTAGTTAACTATTTTTTAGATTATTTCAATGCATTTGCATCTAATTTCTGATTTCCGTTAGTTAATTTCTTATTTTAGTTTAATGCGGTTGCATCCAGGTTTTTTGTTTTCATTAATAATTATTTTTTGAGGTTAGTTCAATGCGATTTGCATCCAATTTTCGATTTTATGTTAATTGTTCTTTGAGGTTAGTTCAATGCATTTGTATCAAGTTTTTGATTTCTCGTTAATTATTTTTGAAGTTAGTTCAATACAGTTACATCAAATTTATAATTTTTGTTAATTATTCATTTAGGTTAGTTCGGTGCAGTTTCATCCATTTTTCAATGTTTCATTAATTAGTCTTTGAGATTAGTTCATTGCATTTAGATCTAGTTTCGATTTCACTAATAACTCTTTAAGGTTAGTCCAATACATCCGCATCTAGTTTCTAATTATTTGAGGTTAGTTCGATACAATTATATTCGGTTTATGATTTCCATAAACTATTCTTTAAAGTTATTTCAATGCATTTGCATTTAGTTTCCGATTTCCCACCAATTATTCTATGAGGTTAGTTCAATGCAGTTGCATTCTGTTTTTGATTTTATGTTAATTATTTTTTGAATTAAGTTCAATGCATTTGCATCCAATTTTCGGTTTCCCATTAATTATTATTTGAGGTTTTTTTGATGTATTTGCATACCGTTTCTGATTTTCCGTTAAATATTTTTCAAAGATTTGTATCCAATTTATAATTTCCCGTTAGTTATTCTCTGTTATTAGTTTAATGCAATTTGCATAAAGTTTCCGATTTCCCATTAATTACTCATTAAGCTCAGTTATGTATTTGAATCCAGTTTTCGATTTTCTTATAATTATCCAATGTGGTGTGTAATACAAACTTCTACTGATCCATCTGTAGTGTCCTTGCAAACATGACATAAAAAATAAATTATGTTTAATTTACTATGTGGGATCATCGAAGATTATCCAGTTCCCGATTTCCCGTTAATTATTCTTTAAATTATGCATGACTCATTATGTGAAATCTTCAAAGATTATCTACGAACGGGTGCTCACTACTACAAAAAAGCTCATATACCACTGTTATTTACAGTGGTAAAAAGCCTTTAGCCACTGTTTTCATACCGTGGTAACAACCACCGTGACAAATACTTCTAACAAAACCGTGGGGAAAAATATCTCTTATATACCACGGTTTTTAGTAAAACAGTGGTATTAGAATTTACAAACCGTGGTTAATAGCCCGAAAAGTCTGCTATATTCGATGTGAACCGTGGGAAATATGATGATATATACCACGGTTGGATACAAACCGTGGGTTATATGTTGCAAACCGTGGGAAATAAATATGATATATACCACGGTTGGATACAAACCGTGGGTTATATGTTGCAAACCGTGGGAAATAAATATGATATATACCACGGTTGGATATAAACCGTGGGTTATATAAACTGATATATACCACGTTTACAAACCGTGGGAAATAAATATAATATATACCACGGTTTGATATAAACCGTGGTTTATAGTCTTTTTTTTTTTTAAATAAAAGCCCCTAATTATTTGATTCTAATCATATTCATTCAACCTGCAACCTGCCCATTTTCACCATATATATCCACACTGGATTTAAAAACACATTGCTCAAATGAACAATTCATAGTGCAACACAAACAAAAGAAATAAATTTAGACGTCCAACACGAAGACATTGAATTGCTAAAAGAGTTTTGAACTTTTTGAGTCATCAATAATGAAAGAAACATCCAAATTTACTTGTTCTATCAAAATAATAATGACATAACTTGTTGCATCAATCAAAAAACAATCTATTTGTTCTATCTAAAATATAAAAAAAAAATGGTGAGACCAAGCACCACACCTTAACTGGAATGGGTCAAAACCTAGCTAAGACTCGACGCTTGGCTCAAACACTCCATTATGCTGGATGAATCTAAGAATTTCAAGTCGAACAACATCAAGTTCCTCTTGTGTGTATGTAGCTTTGAGAGATAGATTTGTCATCTGCACGATCAAAAATCAAAAAGTATATAATAACTAAAAAAGGAAGAGTAACACAAAATATAGAATACTAGTGTATGACGAATTATACCTTATTTTCAAAAGAATTATCTGAACAAGCTTCTATTATTTCTCTCATAAACTTCATTACGTAATACCCACACTCTTTACTACTAGGTTGGTACGGGCCCTAAGTACAAACATGGAAAATATTCATAAGTATATATTTTTCCAAATACACAGTATGTATGTATAAGAATTTAATTTGTTTATTACCATAATATTCTCCCACTTCACTTTGGACCTTTACTTCCTTTCCCTTCAAGTCTTTCTATTTTCATGACCGCACTTCAAAATAAGATCAATGTAAAACCTAATTAGCAAGTAAAAGATAAGCACGTAATGATCTAATTATTTCATATACATACACACTCATGACAAACCTGTTAAAATAGATATCCATATCATTAGAGGGCAGATTATGCATCGAATCCAACCAATTAAAAGTCATCCTTGATAAATTAATGGCAATCAAAACCCAATGTCCACTACAAAAGATCAGATGCATGTGTGGTTAAAAAGAAAAATTAGACATTAAAACTACAATATACATTTCAATGAAAATGATAAAACATGGATAGTATTAAAAATATAAGACAATATCCCTTACGGATTATAAGGGATAAGAACAACTCTTTTACCACTTGTATTCTGCAAGCTCTCCACGATAATTTGAGTTTTCTCATTCCCATTAGCTCTTGTGAAAGATAAAGGGTTTACAAATCCGGACGACATCACGACAACTCACAAATTCGTCATAAAGAATCCTAGAGAAAAAAAAATAAAACAATCATAATTACTAAAACTAAAGATGAATATCTAAGATTTACGATAACACCAACAATGAAATTTTGTAGATATTCTAACCTCATGTATACCACCAAAATAGCAGCATCTAACCAACCCATGTTACATACATCCATTATATCGCTTTTCTCCATAATGAAACTACCCATATTATCTCCAAACAATTCTCCTCCTACTGGAAAATGTATCGAACCTTGGTCCCCTGGAAGCTCCATATTGAGGAATCCCACAAACGAATCTATTGCACCTTGATTATGACCATCACTAGTTTGATTTTTACTTCCCTAAATTAAAAATTCAGAACAACCAATTATTAAAAGAGAAGCCAAATTCAGAAATCTATCATATAACTTCATATAAAAGAATCTTGTTATTTACCTCAATGTCGTCTTTATAATAGACATGGTCCTTTGGCCAAGGAACTTGTGCGCCAAGAGCATCTGCGACATATCTAAGCTCCTCATTCACTTGTATAGGAAGAGCAAGGCGGCCCGGCTTCTTTAAACAAGCGATACAACCCATAACACCTAACATTATCGAGTCCCAAAGGGTAACCGTGAATTTCTTTTCGTTTATTTCCCTCGTATACCAAGCCTTCAAAGAACAATATTTGATCGGCCAACAGCCAAATAACATTCTTTTTTTCCTATATAAATGTCTAAGTATCATAATAAGCACACGGCATTATATTTTAATAACATATTACGTATAAACTACAATTTACCTCCCCTAGACCAAATGTTTGACCCCGTGTTTTCTTATTTGCCTTGTTCACATTATCAAATTGAGCCAAATTACACTCTAGGCCCTACAATTGAAGTATAAATCTTAGAACCATTTTAAAATTATATATATAACGTGTAAAATACTACTTACCTCTCCTAGACCAGATGTTAGACCCTGAAATGGTGGTTGACCCCGTGTTTTATTCTTATTTGTCTTGTTCACACGATCAGATTGAGCCAAATTACACTCTAGGCCCTACAATTGAAATATAATCTTAGAACCACGCAACATTATTAAAATTATATATATCACGTGTAAAATGCAACTTGCCTGTCCTAGACCAGATGTTGGCCTCGAAAATGGTGTTTGACCTTCTTGTGTTTTCTTATTTGCTTTGTTACCATGATCTGCTTTGGGCTTTGATGGGGGTTGGGCTGCCTTCCCAATTTTTTTCAACTATTAGTCAGAAAAATAAAATTTGTAGTTAGAAGGTCGGAATGCATAAAATGGTTGGGTCAAACTATTGTTGCACAAACACTAGATGCAACGATGAAGGATGCGCAAATAGATGACATGTTACCAATAAAAAAAAATAAAAGAAACATTCACAGTAGTAACTTACTTGCTGAGCATTTTTAACTAATCTACCAGATTGATGTTTGCGGATGAGTGTATCATTATGATCAATATTGACACTCGTATTGCTGTTTGAAGAGATTTTTTCAGATGGTAAGGAATTATCTTTGTCCTCCAACCTTCTGACTCTATCCAACAACAACCTAACATCTTCCTGAAGACAGTAGTTTTGGTCCCGTTGCTCCTGAATTGTCGATTCCAACTTCATAACATGTTCCTTTGAGCCACGTTTGTTAACGTGGAAATATGTGGTGGGAGTGATCCCCTTTCCAACTGCTCGAGTGCGACCAGGATGCTCGGGTGTGCCCAATGCTAGAGTTAAGATGTCCTTACTTCCTTCAATAACTACCTTTCCCTCCTCCACTTCCTTAGTCAGCACATCCTTCAATTAAGTTTTGAAGTAAACAAGGATTTAGCAAATCCAAATCACAACAAGCATTCATGTCTAACATTAAAACATAATAATAAACGATTAGAAAACTTACAATCTTTTCAGCCACTCTTTCCGTAGCTACTTCAATATATTTTCCTTTTTTTGAGTAAGCTCTTTTCCATATTGAAGGCCTTCGATTTTTTTCCATTAAAGGATGGTCCCAACTCTTTTTTCTATGGTTACAAAATAATCACACAAACGACAGGGTTAATACGGTGCATGTCTTCGAAACTCTTAGAGGTTTATCATACCCAAACAAATTAACAAAGTGCCTACGTGTATAAATGTCGAGACGCAGACAATGTACTCACCAATTGTTCTCCAATATCAGCAAATCCCGTCTTCCCGTCCGTGATTATATACTTTTGCTGCTCGGCTTTGTGAATTAAGTTTGCTAATTTCTGGAAAACATGGAATTAGTTGTCTTTAGGAATAAAAACAATATATGGGTAGGAATAAAAAACAATATATGGGTTTAAAGGAGAACACCGAGTAGTAGAAGTTACGCTTCATAAATGAGTGGCATGAGTAGAGATTTGTGAGAATCCCTCCTCCCCGCGACACTCCTTGAATGCTAATGTCATCTTTGGAAGCAATCCACATATTTATTAACCATGTAACAGAGTTTCTTGACTTCAATATAAACTATAAACACTAACAGAGCCGCAGTTTAAATCTAAATTTAGCAAACTGGCTGCTATGATGACCAAAGCGGGACTAAAGACCTCATGAGAAAAGAAAAAAAAAGCTGATAATAACTCTTGGAGCGAGGGGAATGCAAGATCGTGGGGAATGAACATGTAATGTTGTTGTCCATGTATTGGGTTGGTCGAACCACCACGAGATATTGGGTTGGTCTAACGAACTCTTTTCTAGCCTCAAGCCTTCTTGAATGTCCCATTCTTCTAGCGCCACCCGGGGAATGAAACCACCGTATCCCATCGCTCTCATCACTAGAAAGGCTATCCGTAGATCCGAGTCGGTAGCGGTGGCAAAATCTAATAGTTTACTAGTACTAGTAAGCGCAGCCGGCTTTAAAGGATATGGGATGGAAAGAAGGATTAATGATCGATTGGATGTCTACAAGGGAATCTTTATTGTTGATTTCGGGAGGGTCTGGGGGCAAGTTCATTAATGAAGACGAAAAAGACTTCGTTAAGCCATCGAGAAAACTTTAAGGTGATCAATGGAGGATGGAATAAAAGTGCAAACCTTTGATCACTAGTAGGGAGGATTCTTAGTCAAATGTTTAATAGCAATCCTAATCCTGTCTTGTTTCCTTCTCAAGGCTTACATTGTCCTTACCGAACAGTCCATAGCCCTTTTTGCCTCTTAAGTCAACACTCATTGTTTCTTAACTGGAGGTTTTGTTTTCTTTCTCTTTTTGTTTCTTCTTTGATTCTTGCATTTCTTATTCATAGCTTTAGTTTTGTGATTGTATATAGTAGGTTGCTTTTTATCTTTAGTCATATGATTAGTTTCTTTAGGTTTTGGTATCTCTTGTTGTTTCTCTAATCCTTAAAGGTATTGTAGTTTTGTCGAATCATAGGATTCAGTATCTTTATTTTATTGGTTTCTCTAATTTTAGTTTTAGGTTTTTTTTGTTTATCTTTAGGCTTTGGTATATTTGTTGTATCTTTGGATTAGTATCTTGAGGTGTGACCACTTGTAATTTGAAAGTCTCTTTAGGCAATGCGGTATAGTATCTCTTCTTGTATCTTTAGGATTTTCCGTAGTAAGAGGCTTATTATAGGATTTTTTCTCTTGGGTTAGCTTGCTTATTCTGATTTTTCTCTTCGGTTTACGCTTGTAGTGTTTTTTGTTGAGGGAGAGCTAACAAAAGGAGTTAAAGCCTTGATTGATGTCTTTATTGATTGCCTTCCTTTCTCTCTCTTCTAATGGGAATCATCTTCCTAACCGCTCGGCTTAAGCTTTAGGGGGATGAACTCCTTCTTTTTTAGAAGGGTTAGCGAATAGAGCCCCGGTTACTAGATGATAACGGAGGGACCAATCTACCTATGGGAACCAAATTACCTCAAGAAAAGGTAGAACTATGGAAATCCTTAGGTAAAGCATGATTTTAGGTAAATCCTTTTAATGCTAACTAATAAGTCGCCGGTATTATTTGCCATCAAGACAGCACGGTATTCAATCTACCGGGCGCTAAGAGGCACTTTTTATCTAAAGCCTACAAAGCAGAAGCCAAGATCCTTCGAAGTCGGACTGAAGTTGTGAACAAGTCGTTGGGGAACAAGCAGCGGCTTTTTTCGGTAGTACGCTCATCCGTTGCTTGTTCGTCCCCCTTCTCAAGTTCGGATGGCATCTTTCACTTGGTGTTCCCTATTCTAAGACATCAACACCGGCTTAGGCATCGACTTAGGCACCTGCTTTAGCTTGAACTTTGACTTAGGTTTCAACTTCAGCCTCGGCATCGTTCTCTCTTTCTTATTCTTCATCGACTACCGATGAACTAATCAACAACCGAGCGAGACTGAATCAAGCGAGTGAATGAACGAGTCGGGGGTTTGTAAAGAGCAAAGGACTATAAAAACACTACCGGAATAGGAGTCTTGGCTAGTTTGAGCTGGAAGGCGAGTCTAAGAAGTAAAAAGAGCATAATAGACATCAACCGAAGCGATCTGAAATAGGAGGATAGCTTGTCTCAAAGCAAGTGATTGGGATTGTTGACGAGGAAAGAGTTGCGACCGCGAGGAAGGCCCTAGGCAGTGATTGGTGACCGTCGGGCTCCTTAAACCTTGACCCACCTTCCTAACCATTTGTCATAGGCTTGCTTCCCTCTGTTTGTTCTTTCTTTCTTTCCTTCCGCCACTAGTAGCTGTCTCATTCGACCTTGTTAGTGCGGGCTAGCCTCGGCTAGCCGGTGAAATGGATAAGTCGTGTAACAAACAATCCTTGTTCCTTTTCGGCTTTCTGCCGCCGTCTTTTCGGCTTTAGGACTAACTTCGGTCTTCTTTAATAAATAGGTATTCAGTGAGTGACTCTTTCCGTCTTTAGTTTAGGTTCATTTACGGTAGTTGTTAGTTTTGTCTCTTTATCGGTTAATTCGGTATCGTTTATTAATTGCTTATATGTAGTCCTTCCCCGGTGCGCTAAAGTCTTATGATGATCCCTTTCAAAGCCCTAGGTTGGGTTAAACCATCAGGCTCGACTAAGAAATCCATGCCCGAGACTCCTCCTAGTAACCATCCCGAAATCCGGGGAGGTGTTCTTGAAGACATGGCGGGCTCCAAGCTACACCCTTCTACGCTACCAAATCATAGATCTTCCGAGAGAAGACCAAAGCGAATGAGCTCACTCGATTAAGCGTCGATCCTCCATTCTTTCTCATAGACCGATGCAGAAAAGAAGTCACTTAAGGAAACATCGGTGAATTCGCGACACTCCAGTACCAATGGGCGTGCGAAGCCAATCCTTCATCCGGTTCACGAGCAAAGACCACTCAAAGGGAGTCCCGGACTCTTTTTGTTGGAAATAATTCATCGGGAGCCACCAAAAATCCGAAGGTTTCATCTCTTTAAGAAGGAAGGAGATAATGAAACCTCGAAGATAAGGAAGCTTAAAGCTCACTTTGCCAAGCCACAATTCTAATGGATAGTCATTGTGACCCGACCGAGGCTTGGTGTGTACATAGCAAGAACCAGCTCAAAGTGGCGAGATCTTGTATGGTGAGTTTGGCAAGGACCCTATAACCTCCACCACCTATCCTTACTAAGGTAGAGAACCTTCGTAATGAATGGATATTTTTACATATAGCCATCAGACCATATGGATGATGGTAAAGCAAAGCAAACAACGAAAGCGGACATGGCAGATAAATCCACCCGTCCACCCTTGGCGCCAAAAGCGCTTTAGCAAACTCAAATGCACCGGTCGAAATCAGATATTTTGGAGTTGAAATTGGAACTCCTAATTTCTGAAGACACGAAAATAAACTTCAGCAACTTGAGCATCAGCGATGACAACATCATTACCGAGCACATTGATTGGGACACATCAACTAAAGTGGCTTTTGAACGAGACCTACCGGCTTAAGTAAAGCAGACAGCTAAAGCCGTTTCGCCCCTACTAATAAGCTTCCCCTCATAAAGGATAATCACTTAGGTGTGACTCTCATTGCAGCTACAACTATTTTACAATAAAAAAGAAGTTGCAAAATGGATGCGAAATAGAAAAAAAAGAGAAAAAAGTTTGAGTTTCAAGCTTTTTTTTCTATTTTTCCTTAAACCGAAGAAGGCCTGTTGAAATACCTCGCTAGATTGTGGATTATCCCGTTGTGAGTTAAGAAATCTTGTGAGAAAAGCCTTGTATAGGTCTTTTCAAAAGCTAGTAGCTATCGAGTCCTCTTTTAAGCGAGGGAAGCTCTCGTGTGGTTTCCTTGCCGATCTTTGTTGTTTGCCTTGTGAGTAGTCATTACCGGTGTGTTAGTTCGAGTAAACTCCTCCTTTTGCGTTCGGTGTGTTAAGGGTTTAGGTGCGACTAGTTGCCCGATCAGTTGGACCAAAACATATAAGGATCGGCATAGTCACTCATACATATCTATCCGCGGATAGATTCATAGAGGCGGTATCCCGTAGTATAGAGGATTGACACCCTTTCATTTAGTGCTCGCTCGGTACACTCTTGGGGTTGGATATACAGATTGAAAACAAGGGATTTCGGACGGCATAAAAGACTCCCTTGAGAAGACCGATCTTCAATTTGAGAATCATAACTCTAGCCTCATTTCGGCGGTGATAAACCCTCGTTTTTATGGTAGAAAGATGCCTCAGTATCCAAATCTTCATCCGTAGCGAGAATCAAATTTGAAACAAAGAGACGATTGGCATCCAAAGAAGCAAGGGTGAGCTAAAACCCCTGCATTCCATAATGGCATAAAAATCAGACTCTAAGGGCTTTCGGGCTTAGCATCGAACAAAGACACGACCCGTATTCTTTTTCGTTTTCGGTTAGTATTTTGTTTTTTCGAATCGAGGAGCGACCAAAGGGCACCTATTTGCATATTGGGTTGGTCGAACCACCACGAGAGGGGTTTTACTACTTTCGACTAAAAGGGAAGGATAAACGCCACTTGACCGAAAGGGGACTCTGAGGAGCTGTGTCGCTAGCCTTAAAAAAAAAGAATGCGATAGGTTTTGCGATTCGGGGAGATGCAATAGAGCGAGTTTATTGAGTTGATCTAGTTTCATCGGTCGCTCTAGTTGAAGCGGTCTGTTGATGAAGCAACAACCAAAGCAAGGAAGGCAGTCCTTGGCTTACGAATGGCCCCATATCGGCTAGTCGACTACAGTTTTGGGTTATCTCTCGTATTCCGAAAGTTTCGCCTTTCGGCGACCCAAACATGTGGATGGATTCTCTTATTTTGTACTTTAGTTCTAGTTCTAACTTTATTTTCCAAAACTAATATTTTTTTTTTTTGCTTGATAATATGATAACTCCTCAACTAATCATTATCTGTTTCTAAAGGGATAGAGATCAAAAGACTTAAGTCTGCTATATTCACGGCCTAGCACCTAGTTGGTCATGGCCCATAACATATCAAGGTGCAACAAACCGGTTAAATCGCGGTATAGACCACGTTGCAACAAACCGTGTCTCCCGAACATAACACACCCTCCATAACATATCAAGAACTAAGGTGATTTCGAAGTGAAAACACATTGTATCCCTCGCTCACTTCCTCTCAATGTATTTCTTCCTTCGCCTTTTTGGGGCTATGGAAATCTTGCGCCTTGCCCAAAGCTACCAAAGAAACTGGAACCCTTGAAAGAACATGGATTTCAGCCAAGGTGCCAAGCCAAGAAGAGATTTTTTACTAGAACTAGGTATGTGTCGCTAGCCTTAAAAAAGAATGCGATAGGTTTCATGTTCAGAAGATGCAATAGAGCGAGTTTCAGCAGTTGATCTAGTTTCATCGATTCGCTCTAGTTGAGGCGGTCTGTTGATGAAGCAAACAACCAAAGCAAGGAAGGCAGTCCTTGGCTTACGAATGGCCCCATATCGGCTAGTCGAGATATACGGTTAAATCGCGGTATGAACACGGTTGCAACAAAAAGCGTGTTCATCCTGATAATAACAGTTGCAAGTTGCAACAAACTGTGTCTCCGAACATAACACACCCTCCACCACGGTTGCAACAAACCATTTTTCTTTTTCATTATAGCAGTGAGAACCTTACGTTTGTTTACTTTTAAGCGGGTTCTAATAAGAACTTCTACTACAATTGTGATTGACGCATGGACTCGCACAATTTACACCCAAAAGTATATCATCCATCTTTATCGTAGGGGATTGTTCATGCTGTCTAGAACCTAGGAGGTCATGGTTCAAGTCGAGTCTTTATATGCTAGTGGTTGCTAGTTCCTATGGACTTACAAATTCTCATTAGGAGTTACAAACTTTTCAGGCACTTGTTAGAATGTGCAATCTATACTCTTCAGTCTTCGGATTATCCACTGTCAAATACTCTTCACAATCAGTCTAAGGAATGGTACCAGAAGTATCACCAGATACTTCACAATCTAAGGAATCGCACAATACTTCACAATCAGCCACTATCACTGCGGACAATACACCACCCCAAGTGAACACGGTACGGAAGTATAGACACATTTTGCATGGTTGTCATTTTTTATATGAATCAACTAGTATCAATAATAGAAAATCCAATTTAAGATGCATCTTGAAGAAAAATACTCATATCGACTAAGGAAGGGGCACCTCGCCATTCTAAGAAAAAATACTCATAATCAATTCAAGGCCAATAAGCGTAAAGGCAAGTATGGCAATTCATATCAATAGTAGGGGAATGAGAGACAAAGACCAACACTAAATCAGATATGCCCGTAAATGCTTAATCTTTTTAAAAAGTACAAGGTATCAATGTTCTATACTATTCTAAAAGTTGGCTACTATTTAGGAAAACCTCCTTAACTAGCAGCACCTGTTTTAGAGAGGAAGTAGCAGCTGCTATCTAGCAAGCGTCTAGACTAGACTGTGAGACTTCGCCCCGGACTATGACTAAAGAGACTACCAAATTACTACCCACACCCACACCCAGTAGAAAATCCAGCATAAAGTAATAGCACATGGGCTGAGATTTTAGGGATGAAGGCAGTAGGAAGTATCAGAAGATAGAATGCTTGTTAACCGAAATGAATACAATTATCCAAAACCAATCAAACTAAGAAAAATAAGTTATCCTAACCTGAAATTTTGGTGTCGGTCTTGACTTCACAAATCTTTCCCAATCTTCTGTCTAATATTTTTTCTCGTGTTTTTAGCGGCTTCAAAAGCATTTCGGGTTGGTCTTTGTAGGGAGTGATATAGTACCTAGTCAACCGACTCTTGAATTCTTTCCATTTCTCACCAATATCCGAGGACGACACCCTTCTTTTTCGTCTTACTGTCAATTTGAATTTGGCCTATAAAATAAGAATAAGCTATAAAGTTACAATAAACTAAGACTAATTAGACAATTAGTATTACAACCGAGCTATTTACCTTTATACTATCCCATAACAAGTCTCTCACTTCATCTCCGATGACATGCCAATTTTCATAATCAACAATAGAGATTCGGGACTCCGCTAACAAACTGAGTAGCTTGCCAAATCCTTTCGCCTTCCCTATATCGTTGACCATCTTCATTGTATTGAACATTCAATAGTTCACCCCCTCTCATTTTGTTATCTTTTTGCATTGAACTGCTCCTCTTCTTCTGTCCTTTCTACACTTGAAGCTTGTGTATTGTTAACTTCCATTGGTGTATCGGAAGTCTCGTCAACTCCCATATCTGAATCGAATCAGAATTCTCTCTGGATCCATCTTTGATTTCCTATATACCAAGTATAGACATGAAGACTTGAACCAATAACAACATATGAAATAAGCTAGGTATCAATAACTTGGACAATATTAATTAAACAATAATAAGACAAATGATCATCCATAACATGAATTAAAGTATTAAGGCAAATATAAATATCAAAGTAGGTGCAATTCACATTTAATAACAATATTCAATAGTCAAATAATAAAGGAACAAACTTGTTCAAACATCTCCATAGAAAGGAAAAAATCATAACATGCTCTAACTTAATCGTTTGAGGTAGGGAATTCGACATAAGTCCCCTCACAATCTACTAGCATAAGATGATGATCTTGATGCTTTTTGAACTAAGGAAGTCGACATCCGGAAAGACTTTACTACTTGTATGATCTAGCTCATCCTCATTCCCTTCCTCAAGGTAGTCTCTTTCGGGGAGTCCTCAAAGCTATTGACCATTTTGGATCGAGTTGGTCGGTACATAAAAGACTTGCTTGGCACGAGAGGCCATCACAAAAGGGTCTTCCTTATGTCCAATTCTACCAAGGTCAGCAGAGTGAAACCCAAATCGTCTACTTTGATGCCATTTCATTTGTCAACCCAGTCACACTTAAATCTTTGGGACTTTGAGTACCGGATAGTCGGCGACCATATCTCGGTTATAACACCGTAGTAACCCATTTCAAACAACGGGTTCTTATCCTTGGCACTTGAAATTTGCCTTTGTTGTAAGCCATTAAACCCACACCACTATTTTGGTTTACTAGTGAAGCTTCATGATCCTTCAGATGAAAGCGGTATCCACCAATAACATAGCTGAACACTTTAGAACGTCTCGACGAGGTCCTTGAGCTATAACTTTCGGGGTGTTTGAAAGTTTGTTACGGTAGCTCTTTGCCTCCTCCTTAACCTCGATTATCCAAGTTATCCAAGAATCTTAGTCGAATTTAGCAAAGTTGTATTAGATGTAAAATAATTTCAGATAATCTTACCCTTTGTGAATCAATAAATGAATGTCGCGAGTGTGCTCATCTTGATACCATTTGGTGACTTACGAGGATAAGTAAGCTTTAGGTGTTCCATATGCTTCCTATCAAGTTAAGAAAAAGCTTGGTCACCATTATCTGTCTAGGTGAAATAAGGAAAAACAAAATCCTATACTAACGCTTTCGATATAAGGTTGAAGCGTCATTAGTGTTTGCCAAAACACATTGATGAAGCTTGCTCCCAAGTCTTCGTCGACTTCAACAACAACATTCATACCACCAAGAGGCTTTCCCTTAGAAATTGTATTTTCTTTCTCCGTATCATTAGTATCCATGTTTCTAACCGATGGGACTCCCACAAAGCATTCACTCCGGATAAGTACTTTTCGCTAAGAAACTCAGCGGCTTCTTCAAGGATATAATTTTCAGCAATGCATCCATCGACGGGCGATTTCGATTCAGACGTAGCCCTTTAGTATTTTCATGAACCTAATATTCAAAAAGTAACAAAAAAGAGAAAATACAAACAAACAAACAATCAAATTGATGAAGCTTTACTAAATTATTGAAAGTAGTTAATTCAATTTTCGTGTACTTGCCTCTCAAATGGATACATCCAACGAAAGAATCTTGGCCCACAAAGCTCAACCTCCCTTATAAGATGAACGGATAGATGCACCATGATGACATCAAAGAGCGATGGTGGAAAGTACATTTCCAGAGACATAAAGTGAGGACCAAATTGTCTTGAATTTCCTTTAATTTTGACACATCCACTACTTTGGTGCAAAGAGAGTTGAAAAGAAACACAACCGAAAGTGATGGTATACCTCCGTGCGTTTTGGCAACACCGATCGTATGCCCGGGGAAGAAGTTGCTGCATCAATATGTGACAGTCATGAGACTTGAGACCATACACTTTTAGATCTTGCATTGACACGCGGTGTCTAAAATGTGAAGAATATCCATCCGGCACTTTGAGTTTCACAAAGTGTTGCAAAAGCTATTACTTTCTCAGCTCTAGATAGCATTATGACATCTTTGGTGGAAGATAAGTCCTATTTCCCCTTTTCTCGGTGCTAGTTCCTTCCTCATGTCCATTTCTAAGAGGTCTAGGCGACTTTTTTGAGGTCATCTTTTGTCTTGTACTTAATGTTAAGTAGTGTGCGATGATGCTATCACAAATATTTTTCTCAATATGCATGACATCCAAGTTGTGTCGCTGACAAGCAAGAATTCCCAATATTCAAGCTCAAAAATATGGATCTCTTCTTCCAATATTTACCACTTTCATTCTCATCGAAGTGCTAGGTCGCTTCTCTCGT
Source organism: Coptis chinensis (assembly GCF_015680905.1). Lineage (NCBI taxonomy): Eukaryota > Viridiplantae > Streptophyta > Magnoliopsida > Ranunculales > Ranunculaceae > Coptis > Coptis chinensis. The sequence continues at coordinate 74,486,752 of NC_141463.1, read as the reverse complement.
GTTTGTGACTCTTCATTGGATGCCTTTGACTTCTTTCTTGATGTTTTGGCTTTGGAATCACCAGCTTTGGTTTCCCCATCTAACTTTCATCCCTTTGAGCTTCTCACGAAATCACCTCTCCGGTTAGCAGGTGCGGATGTGATCTTAACTCTTGTCGACCATTAAATGCCTTCCTTTGCAGCCGATAGCGATGATTTTTTGGAAGGAACTTTTTATGGGACTGATATATGTTTTATTCGAGTGTTTCAATCTTGTAGAATCAGTTTTCTCACCACATATTGGACAAGCAAGATATCCCTTGACACTACACTTGACTAAATTTCCAAAGGCGGGGAAAATCATTGATCGTCCACGATAGAACATCCCTTAATGTAAAAGATTCTTGCTTGTAGGCATCATAAACCTCCCACACGGGATTCCAAAGAGCCTGTAAATCTTCAATTAAAGGTCTAAGGTAAACATCAATATCATTACCAGGTTGCCGGGGACCTGATATCAACATTGTCAGCATCAGAAATTTTCTCTTCATACATAACCATGGAGGAAGATTGTAAGTGATCAACATAACCGGCCAGCAACTATGCCTAGAGCTGAGATTACTATGTGGATTAATCCCATCTGTCGAAAGAGCAAGTCGCAGATTTCTTGGATCTTCAGCGAACTCTGGCCACCTTTTATCAACCTCTTTCCATGCTGGAGAATCTGCTGGATGACGCATTTGACCATCAACTTCTACTCTTCTATCTGCATGCCATACCAAATCCTTTGATGTCTGAGAAGATTGAAACATCTTTGCAAACCTTGGGAGAGGCGGAAAGTACCACAAAACTTTCGCAGGCGCTTTACCCTTCTTTTCCTGATATCTCGATGTTCCACAAGTTGGACAACTAGTTAAATCCTTGTACTCATCTCCTCTGTAAAGTATGCAATCATTGGGACATGCATGTATTTTTTGAACTTCCATTCCAAACGTAGACAAAACATTTCTAGCTTTGGTCATGGATTGTGGCACTTCGTTATTATCGGCAACATTTTTCCCAACACCTTCAATAGCTTGGTAAAACTCGTGTCTGACCACCCACTACTGGCTTTCAAGTTGAACAATTCCACAAGGGATGATAACTTTGTATAGCTTTTGCAACCTTTGTACAAAGGTTTCTCAGCATCTTCAAGCAATTTACAAAGCTTTTCAGGATTCCCCGTGAAACTCTCATATGCATCATTAACCATTCTAACCGTGTCCCCAAAATCACATGGGGTTTCCATATCAAAGTCTTGACATGGAGGTTCATGCGTGTCGACACTTCGGGACTTTCCACTGTGAGGCTTTTCCCCATGCCATATCCACGTTCTGTAACTTTTTTCAAAACCAACATGAAACAGATGATCCTTGATATCGTCCAAACTCTGATGCAAGTGGTTCCCACAATTAAGGCATGGGCATCTTATGAAATTAAGATTATGCGGGCTGCATGCTCTCCAAAGACATTCTATAAAATACTTGACCCCTTCCTCGTATTCATCGAAAAGTCTATCCATAGTCATCCAAGGCTTATCCATACTCAATGTCGAGAAATTCAATACACAAGTACTACATACACATGAAAAAAAGGTGATTAAGCAAGATAAAATCATGCAAATCACGATCGAAGGCGTTCTGCCCAATATATCAATCAACAATAAGCAAACTTGCAAACTAATAGTAAAACAACAGGCATAAGAGCTTCTAAAATCAGTTTATATGCGATACTTGATCTCTATCTCTTACTCATTCAGGTCAAACACCTTAAGCCACTAACAAAACCGTAAACATGAACCGCCAAGCCACTATACAAGCAACTACATGCCATCACTAGGCCAATATATCAATTAACAATAAGCAAACTTGCAAACTAAAAATAAAAATAAAACAACAGGCATAAGTTTCTAAAACCGGTTTATGTAACGAAAATAGTCTCCATATCTTATTCTTTTAGTCAAACAACTTAAGCCACTAAGAAAAATTGTGCCGGGGCCACTATATAGGCAACTACATGCCATCACCAGGCCATTACAAGTTTTACGAGGGCTACTAAAAGGCAAGTATTTGGTGAGAGCTAAAACCTTGCTAAACCTTTCATTGGACCACATTTTGACGCATCGAGACAGTGCTATGGGATTTCATATAATTTTGGGACCTCACATGGAATTCAATGAAAAATATCCCCAAGCAGTTCAGTGAATTATAATTTGAGGAATGCAAACACCTGATCAATGCACCTACTATATTGGGGGAAGAAAAGCACTAAACACACGGCAGGCAGTGTGATACAAAATCTATTCGAATGATTCGCTCAAATTTATGTAGTAGTGGAACCACAACAGAACATACACTACACCATAACTGGATTTTTGTGACAGAGGTTTTTGAGGATTTGTGATGCCAAAATGGCGTCAGAAATTTTGTGACGGTAATTAGGCGTCAGTATTCGGTTTTTAACGTCACAATAAATCAAAAAGTTATTTTATTTTTCTTTAGATAATTCGGGAAAAAATAGTGACGGCATATAGGCGTTAAAGTATAAATATTTTAGCTAATAAAATATTAAAACCAAATTAAAGGTTGTTTTTTATTTGCCGGTTCCTTGAGATGATATTTAAACCCAGCGTTAAATATTAAAAAAAATAGTGACGGGATATAGGCGTTAAAGTATAAATTCTTGTTCCTTGAGATGATTTTGTTCAAGGTTAATTTTTGTTTGAATATCACAAATGGAGAAACCGACTTCCGTGAGAAATCTAGAAAAATGATGGTTGGTCGGTCACCGTGAAACGATTGAAGTATTTAGATCTAAAGCTTGAAATTTCTTCTTGTCAAGCCATTAAACGATTGAAGTATCCGAAGGCAAAAGATATTTGAAGAAGGAGCTCGAAGATGCGATTGATTTAATGGAGAAAGGTAATCGACGCCATAAAAGTTTGTGATTAATTTGAAATCAAGTTAGGGTATTGAAATTTCTAATTTACTTAGTTCGTTATTCTAGTGTAATCTAGTTTGAATACATTAATGTTTGGTGTGAAAAAATTGTAACTTCTTTGTCATCGTGATTGATTGAATTCGGTCAATTTATGTTTACTTTCGTGTTATTGGATGGAGGATTTTTTTTCATTTTGTGCGGAAAAGTTTGAACAAGTTTTCAGTTGATTTATTTTTTCTTATTTGCTTATAGAAATTGTTTCTTTTTGTATGGTTGGGTATTCCGAAGTGGTGTTTGTTTAGTTCGGATGGATTTCGTTTTGGATTTTTGGGTGCTCTGTTTCTTGGGTAGCGAGAATAAGTTTTGGAGTTCTCGAGTTTCTAGCTGAAGCTTATGCAGTTACAAAACAAGCATCAACAGCTCTAAGTTATATCCATTCATGGAGCCGAAAATACAAGGCCGGATTAGAGCTTGTCAACAATTTATGGTAGCCGAGGGGCGGATTAGGCGTAAGAAACTAGAGAACCAATTGAAACTTGAAGCAAAGCTTTGCGAGCCGAGGTAATGACTTTTATTCATGTCCGTTGGTTAGTTCTTAGAATCTCTATTCACTCGAACTTTGAAGGCATGGGTTTAGGGACTAGTGGCGTGGTTTGCATTGTGTGGACTGGTGGTGCAGTGTGTGAACTGGTGGTGTAAAGTGTGTGGTGGTTTGCATTGTGTGGACTGGTGGTGCGGTGTGTATGTGGATTGTTGGTGTGCGGTGTGTGGTGGTGGAATTTGGTGGTGTAGTGGTGTGGATTTGGTAGTCAAAGTGTGGGTGGTGATGCGGGTACTACTGCTAGCTAGTGTGTGAGTGTGTGCAAGTGGTGATGTGAGTGTGATTATGTACCATTAGGCACCTAGCTCATGTGGAGAAGCTAGCTTGGCTCAATTCGATGAGAACTCATAGCGAGGGGGATGCACCGTAGAGGAGGAAATCAAATTTAGGGAGGGAACCTATTCGCAAGGGAGAAAGAGTTTATTTAATGCGGGGGACTTTCTGTACTACTCTCGTGAGACTCATCTAAGGCTTATGTCGCGCCCACTCACCGATTCATTACCTTCGATTACCACGTGGAAAGCTGAAAGGCAACTTCAAGCTATGACCAATCGTTAACAGCCCATGGTGAACAAAAGAAAAAAATCAGAAATAAGAAACTTATCTTTGACTTGAACTTCACTTTCCAACTTGTTAGGAGTAGGGGCTTTCTTTGGAACTAAAACTCTATCTTATGTTCAACTCGGCTTCCTTCTCTTTCTTTCTCTCTTGCTTCTTAAGGAAAGCAATATGGTGCAAAGCGCTTTTGCGGTGTCACCGTTAAGAATGGACTTCCTTGGTTTACATTTGCGGTCGACAATAACTTGGTGACATTCTTGCCGCTACAATGAGGAAAACTAATTCATCCGAGAAGTATGATTGCGGCTGGATATACACATTTTACTCCTTCCATAAAGGTAAGAAAAAAGTGGTGGTTGGATGAGCCATGGAAGTAAAGCTAAAAGTCTCGACTATGTTCCTAACATTGTCGGTCAAATGAAAGTGAATGGTTCTCGGTGCACCAAGTCCATGAGATCTGATTCAGAAAATCAACTAATGGTGAGAGAGTTTGTTTTGTTCGAGGTTGAACCTAGAAAGGCAGATCAAGAAACATCAAGTTTCCTAACAAATGTGGAGCTTGTAGCCATTGTTATCAAGGTTCGAAGAGGCGGAAGCAAGTCTAAAAAAGTTGATAGACAAAGCAAATTGATAACCGTGAAGACTTTTTGGGCATGAGGATGCGAGAGAAATCACTTGATAAGAAACTCTCTTCTATTGAATATGTAATGAATGGACCTTTTTTTGGAAGTCAAAGCCTTTCTAGCATTCTAGCTGTACTTCCTAGTGGTGTTCATGGCTTGTCACCTACGGGATTACCTTCACCTCTGCTCGACAGATGGAGATCGGGCGGATCATGTGACTGTGGAGGTTGGGATCTAGGCTGCCAACTAAGAGTTCTTTCCAATCATGATCAACGTGCTAAAAAATTAGATTCCACCACCTTGAGTTGCGGCCAAGAAAAATTTGATATCTAGCCTCATCGAACAAATCTGAGAGTTTCCTTTTACACTAAAATCCCCAAATTTTGCAAAAGAAAATTGCAATTTCTTATTTTTGTGAACTCTATCAACAGCTACCAATGATATAAAGCAAAAACAATTACTTTACAGCCAAAATTGAATTTAAATAGAGCAAAAAACAATACCGAGAAATGGAAATTTGGGAGAGTCAGATTCTCACCGCTTTCTTGGTGACGATATTCTCACGCTTCTTGGTGACGATGAGAGACCGATAGAAGTTGAAGAAGAATGGAGGATAGAAGTTGAAGAAAAAAAAGAGAGACCGAGAGAAGGTTAGAGAGTCCGAAGTTAGAAGTTTTAGAGAGTTTTGGAAGTTGAAAAGACCTAAGTTTGGCCGAGAGACGTTTTTGGCCCTACTTTCTAATAATTTTTCGTGGGGTTTTGGTAGACTTTGTCCACGGTATGCTTAAGTTTTTGCAGACATTAGCCACCTTTTTGTTCACATCGTGGGGTATATGAACATCAAAATACAAATTAGGCGATATTGGTTTGTTCCGTGGTATATGACATACTATATACCAATCGCTTTTTTCTGAGACTAGTGGCTTTTTGCTTGTACCGAAATTAGAAAAGTTTTTCTTACCGTGGCATATGCCTATTAATATTTTTATTAGAGAAACAGTGGTATATGCACTTTGACCTACCGTGGCTAATGAGCATTTATGTAGTAGTGGCTGTTATATTAATTATTCTGAAAAATATTTGCAAATATATAAAATTATTATATATTGATATTATATTGATCACTCAACCAAATTTTTTATAACGTGAAAATCTCATTCTCCATTAAAAAAAGCATAACTCGCCTTTGATAAAACCCTTCAACTTCATTTTGTTGTTTAATAATAGAAGTTTGATTGAAGTTTTATGAGATTGTCTAATAAGAAAAAGTTAATATATATTGAAGCTACTCGAATAGCAAGGAGTTCTCAATCATACGGAAAGACATAATATAAACATCATTTTAAATGCAAAACTATACTTATCGAGATATTCCCATAACATATAACCCAACTATAATTTGAGGTTAGTTCAATGCATTTGCATACAGTTTCTGATTTTCCATTATTTATATTTTGAGGTTAGTTCAATGCATTTGCATACAGTTTCTGATTTTCCATTATTTATATTTTGAGGTTAGTTCAATGCAGTTGTATCCAATTTTCTATTCCCGTTATTTATTTTTTGAGATCAGTTCAATACAATTGCATCCAGTTTCTGATTTATCGTTAATTATTCTTTTCGGTTAGTTCAATACATTTGCTTCCAATTTCCTATTAATTGTTCTTTGAGGTTAGTTCAATGCATTTGCATCCAGTTTCTGATTTTTCGTTAATTATTCTGTGAGATTAGTTTAATGCATTTGCATCTAGTTTCCAATTTTTCATTTATTATTTGATAAAGTTGCATTTGCATATAGTTTCTGATTTCCTGTTAATTATTGTTTGAGGTTAGTTCAATGAATTTGCAACCGGTTTCGATTTCCGTTAATTATTTCTTGAGGTTTTGCATCTAGTGTATTTTTTTAGATTAGTTCAATGCAATTGCATCCGGTTTTCGATTTCTCGTTAATTATTTTTTTAAGATTAGTTCCACGATTTGCATTATGTTTCCAATTTATAATTAATTTTTCTTTGAGGTTAGTTTAATGCAGGTTGCATCTAGTTTCCGATTTCTCGTTAATTTAATCTTTGAGGGTTAGCTCAATGCATTTTGCATCCAGTTTTGATTTTCCGACAATTATTTTTTGATGTTAGTTTGATGTATTTGCATCCAAGTTTTGATTTTCCATTAATTATTATTTGAGGTTAGTTTAATGCAATTGTATCCATATTTAGATTTTCTATTAATTACTTTTAAGATTTGTTTAATGATTGCATTTACATTCAGGTTTCGATTTTTAGTTAAATATTATTTGAGGTTAGTTCGATATATTTGCATCCAGTTTTAGGTTCCCCATTAATTGTTTTTGACATTAGTTTTATTCAAGTATTATACATATTTTAAAAATATTTGTCATTATTGTTTTGTCGCGTTATTATTATTATTATTTTCATTTTCTATTATATATTTTGTGATGTTATTTTTTGTATAATTGTTTTTAACTATGTTTTGATGCTGTGTTAAAGATATATTTGAAATAAGTCAGTGCTTTATCATAGACACTAAAATTGTATGATTTATAATAGAGAATTAGTTTTTACAAATCACCTATTTTTTAGCAATTTTTTTTATTTGATCAAATATATAAGAATTGGAACACTAAAAGTGTTTGATTCGTAATAGGAAATTATTTTCTACAAATCATTTATTTTTTAGCATTTTTTTTTATTTGATCAAATATATAAGAATTGGAAATACACTCAAACTCTCCAAATATAAGAATTAGAAATACACTCAAACTCTCCAAAGAGATTCCATGTACGTGGAATTATAGGCTATTAAAAAATACTATCTTTCATATTGCCATATATGATAGAGAAAAGGCTAACTCTCATATTAGAGTGCCACATAGGAGAGAGAAAATCCTCTTTTAAAGGTCTCTGCTTTAGTATATAGATAGTAGATTAATGGGTTGAGGGTTTGAAGAATTTAAAAGAATTAGGGCGTAGCACGGATCACATACATACAAGTAAGCTGTTAAAATAATTTTTTATTTGCTAAAAGGCAATTGTATTATCAAAAGAATAGAGGATTAGAGGTATCAGTTACATCAAAATTACAATGGGTTTCTAAGATGGATTAAGGCATTATGATTGCCCTGTTGGTTTACAAGATCCAACTTTCAGTTGTGATTCAATTCACAAATCTAAAATAGGTGCTATGTTGGTTCCCTTTGATCCCACCATTGTTTGACGCCTTTAGGTAGTCTGGCTAGCTCCAAATCTAGCATATGCATCTGCACCTAGATTTGTTTCTCTCCAGACACATGAGGGATTTATCCATTCTGCTCCCCTTTTAAACATTTTCCCATCTCCCTTTCACACTCCAATACATGGTTGGTTTGGAAGCTAGGCTTTAATAGCTGCTTTAGAATCATACTCTACCCAGAGGTGTGTCCATCCCATGTCCAATGCTCTGCTGATCCCTTCCACAATTGCATGACTTTCTGCTGTATAGCAAGTAGTCACCCCAATTTCTCCAGCATAAGCCCCAAGGAAGGTTCCATTATTATTGCCCCTAAAGGATGCCCCCCATCCTCCCATGCATGCCTGGACTAGCTGTGTGCAAGAACCATCTGTGTTACTTTGATCACGCCATTAGGTGGTGCTGCCCAGTAGCACTCAAAACACTTTTGGTGCTCTAGCTTCTTGTTTTGGTATTCAGTCTTAGTCCATGCAGCACTTCCAAATCTAGTACACTGTTAGCCATGCAACTCCTTGATAGTTGTTAATTAAAAGGTCTAGTTCTTCTTGCTTTGGTATCTAGCTAGAAGAGAATTCATTATAAAATACTAAAATAGTGAGATTATTAATCCATAACAACTTGGGATCGATCTACCAATATGCCTTCTGCCCTTCTTGGCCGAAGAAAGATGTCATTAATCACCAAAAGAATTGAAAAATAAAAATAAAAAAATTATCCATACAGATATGCAAGATATCATTATTGAGTAAAGAAATAAACGTACATTAGATGGCTAGCTAGTCTCATGAAGTTAACGCTAGCTGAATAAATTTATTGTAGAAATGGACGAATAGTTTTGGTGTGATGAATCAGAGACTACATAGTACTTGGGATCAAGTTCTAGGCTTTTGTTGCTAATCCGGCCTTGATCGCTTCAATAGTAGCAACATCAGTCTTAAAAGCGTTAGCTAAGATGGTTTCATCAATGCCTGTTGTGAACACAGTGTTGGGAAGTGACACAGTTCCAGCATTTGCACTACCGAAGGCTGAGATTGCAAGAGCGGATGAGTTTGTGGTATCTGCATTATATTGGTAGTGAACAAGCCCCTTAGGGAACACAAACAAATCACCTCCTTGCAGTATTTGAGTGTATAGCTTGTTTGTTGTGTCGACAAATCCGACTTCAAGTGAACCATAAACGAGGAATAGTAGCTCGGCCGAGCGTGGGTGGGTGTGAGGAGGGTTGATAGTGCCTGCTGGGTATTCTAATACAGCAAAAGAAACACTCTGTCCATTTAGTGCTGGGAACTCTGCCATGCTAGCTTTTAAGACCTTAAAGGTCGGTGGTGGTTCTGCCCCGACAATGACTCTCATCCCAGTAAAGGTGAAGAAGTTGGCATCAACTGGTGTGGCATTATTTGGTGCGACTATAAAATCAGAGATGATATCTGGATCTCCAGCAATTGCCATTGGCACAACTACAAAGAGAAGTACAAGCAGTACAATGGATTCATTCTGAAAAGCCATTCTACCCAGTATTACTTATTGTATTGCAACGACTTATACTTGGGTAATTATGTCTTCACCAACGTACTATTTATACAGATGAAAGCAGGGGGAGCTATGAAACTACATATATGCTTTGTGCAGGCCACTTCAAGTGCAACAAGAAGTGGAAACCACAATGTCCTTAGCTTGTACATTTCTACATTGAAGTTGTCATGGAGCTTATCAAGACAAGCCTGCACAATTTTGTCATATAACCTAACACCAGACCTATTGGGACAAAAACGAAAAGAATATGTGGAATATCTGCGTCTTGAGCTCACTTTTTCATCTATATACATGCACCTGAGCACCTCATTTAGTTGCTTGTGGTTCATCAACTCAATTACTGAAGTGACTAGTTTCTTGACCGAGCGCGACTAACACCATCAGTTAGGCTGGGCAATAGAAATAAGGACAAAATAGGGTGTAATTGCATCGTAATATCCGTTGATATTCTTGAGATTGTAGTTCTTTCAGTGATTTGTTAGAGAAGTTTCCAAGAGGCGCATTAGGCTCTTTCAATATGATTCTTAACATTTAAACAATTAATTACAAACTCAATCTAGAGCTGAAGAAGTTAGACCCTCAACTTTAGTTAACAAGTCCTGAAGGCTGAAGCATATGCCAATTAAAAGAATATTACAGCTAATAAATTACTTCTTGTTCATATCATATCTATGCAGCCAAACCAAAAGGAAACAAAAAATCAACCTAGAAAAGTTGGACCATAAATTGCCTTTTCTTATTATTGAATCGTAGAGGATACTGCATGCATTATAAATAGACTGAATAATTCATAATCATATCCATCACACGAAACACTTCATTGCTTCATATAACTCATATTTTTCATTATATCTTCTGTTAGGCGATGGACATGAACTTCGTCAAAGCAACCCTGTTTTTTCTAGTACTGGCATTAGCCACCTCACGTACGGTTCATGCAAGTGACCCAGACATCCTTTCGGACTTTATTGTTCCAGCAAATTCCAATGCTGTTGATGGTACATTCTTCACTTATACTGGCCTGCGCGGAATCTTTGACGCTGATGCCCCAGCCACCTTCAAAGTGACAAAAGCTAGCATGGCTGAGTTTCCAGCTCTTAATGGCCAGAGTGTGTCCTTCGCTGTGCTCCAGTATCCTGCCGGTGGCATCAATCCACCTCACACACATCCGCGATCAGCTGAACTCTTGTTTGTTGTGGATGGTAGCCTCGAGGTTGGTTTTGTAGACACCACTAACAAGTTTTACAATCAAACACTCCAACTAGGAGACATGTTCATTTTCCCCAAGGGTCTTGTCCACTATCAGTACAATGCCAATCCCAGTGAAGCGGCCACTGCCGTCTCTGCCTTTGGTAGTGCAAATGCCGGGACTGTATCAGTTCCCCCCACAGTGTTTTCCACTGGCATTGATGATGGCATACTTGCCAAGGCTTTCAAAACCGATGTAGCAACAATTCAGAAGATCAAAGCTGGTTTAGTATCCAAGGCATAATCTAGACCGTCAATTCAAATTTGCTATTGTTTTTGTAATAAGTTCCCCACTTCATTATATTTCGGAATTGACGATTTTTATTTAATAATGAGTCCAATCAAATCTGTATTTTGGTACTGAGGAGACTGTTTCCTTCATTTTTCACAATGTTCAAAAACTACAAAAATCTTTGGACGCTCTGTAATGTACAAAATACAAGATAATTCAATAGAAAATTCTCCAGATATTATATGGTTGTTGTGTAGGAAAGTGAAAAAGAGACATTGTTAAAGGGGACAATGGGCTACTCCTTATTGTTGGGAAGGACGGAAAATTGTCTTACTTATTAGAAAAAAGATTTGATCTTGACCGATGTGTTTTGGTCGTTTTTCTTGTTATGCAACTTCATTTCTCGGTGGCTCAACAGAAACATATGCACGATCTACTATGCATAAAATGTTTTCATGCACAATCAACTTTTAATTTGCACGAAATATTTTATGCAGCCTACTTTGGATGAAAAATTTTTGTGCTGTCTACTTGCATTTCTTGGTACATGGAAGATGCTAGCTATCACGCGGCAGCACAGACTTAGAAGTCTCATAACTTAGGAGGGTAATGAAATATCATTGATTTGTTTACATTGTTGAGGAACCAATTGATGATTTAGCTGTCAGCAGGGTAAACGACAGTTTTGACCCCTAAACTTGTCACAGAAAATTCGTAGAGACCCTAAAGTTTGTTTTAGGCAGTTTAGACCCTGTACTTGTAACCCGCAAGCAACTGCAGTTGGGACACTAAAATCCGGCACCAGAAAGTCGATGTGGCAAATGAGTTGCTTTGTAAATTGGGCAAATTTGTTGTGGCTTTGGCGTTTGGTTTATTTTTAAGATGAATGAAAAGCCCACTTAATTCGATCTTTGGTTTGTAAAGTTCAACTAAAAATTCAAAAGCTTCACGTTGTTGTTTGAATTCTTGTGATTGTTTTAGAGGAGGTGGTGGTTTGGTACGTGTTGGTTGGGAAGAAGATGAAACAAGGATTAAACAATGGCTTTTGGATTATCTATCTCGCAACGACACAGATGATGCCATGTGTTGAAGTTTTTAATTTTGTTAGATGATGACTTGGTTATAACACGTCATTATAAAGAACTAGAAAATATACACGTGGTGGTAATCATTTGTGTGTATGATTAGTTGCATTGTCACCAATTACGGTTCGGGTTTAAAACGGTGTACTTGAAAAAAAAAAAATTAGTTCATGTTTTAAATGGAACGTATCGGAAAAAAAAACGTAAAAAAACGTAGGGTATAAAAAACGGATTTAAAACGTATAATACGTAAAAGAAACGGTAAAAACCGATGATAAATAATATAATAGATAATGAGTTTGATTTTTTATAAGAGTAGAAAAAAAACTAGGCACATAAAATAAAATAATAATAATAATAATAATACAAATGAAAGAAAATTCAAATTCATTAAAGTATCAAATTATAATTGCTCATCCAAATACTAGAAGTTTTAGATTCAGTACCAAAACACGACTCTAAATAAGATACTACTAATTACCAACCATAAGTCCATAATGATATAATCAAGTACTACAAATAAGTTAATAACTTTAAAATTTCCAATTATTAATAGTCCAAAGCAAAATTGAACTGTCTCAATAAGTCAATCGTTAGCCCACTATTCAAAAAGGTAAACTCCAAAACCCCTTTTTCTTCTCGTGTTTTCTTTTAGATTATTATTATTAAAAAAAATTGTTTTAAACGGGAGATTTAAAATCTCGGGTTTTAAACAGTTTTTAAGTTTAAAACGCGTTTTTTTTTTTTTTAAAAACCCGGGTTTTAAACTGGAACAAGATGCCTTGCCAATATCTCGGGTTTTAAACGCATTTTTTTTAAAAAACGCCGAATTTGGTGACAATGATTAGGGTAGTCTCTCTCTCTCTTACTTTATTTGTGGTACGGTCTCTCTCTAAAACAAAATAGAACAACAAAACAGATGTGGTTATTGACTTTTGTTTTGTTTTTTTGTGGCTCAAATGGCTAACATGAGACGTGTCAAACTATTAGATCTTGTTAGAATCGAGTAACAGCTTTTGGTGGCTCAAATGGCTTAACATGTGACGTGTCAAAAAACTATACAAAGTTAGAACCGAATAATAGCTCATGTGACTAACTCAACCACGCCACTTATAAGTAGTAGAGATTTTACACTTTAAATTATGATTGCCACATAAGAAAATGAATTGCCACGTTGACTTTCATTTTAGACTTTTAGTATCCCAACCTTGTGATTGTCAAGTTTAGGATTTAAATTGCCTATAACAAATTTTAGGGTTTAGATGAATAATATGTATCAAGTTAAGGGCCCAAACCTGCCTTTTACTACATGTCAACAACGGACCCCAAATTGCGGAAGATTCCGATAATAGAAACAGTATACTCCACAAATTCTCTGTTGGCGGTCTCCAAACGTTTGGTCTCATTTTTTATTTTCTCCATATTCTCGATTTTTTAGGTTGTGATTTTGTTCTTTGAACTAATTCACGCCGCCACTCTCTCTGTTTTCTCTCTTATTTGACGAACGACATACATCTTTATTTCTCTGGTAACGTTGTTATGATTGCAACCTAAGCTTCCACATTTTTTTTTTTTTGTTTTTTCTATTTTATAAGCAGCCATGAGATGCAATAGATGTTGATCTGAATCTCAGATCGATCTGTTTATTATTTTTGAGGTAATTACTTAATCGAGATGGCTTCTAGTGATGCGTCTACTATCTCGACTGTTACTTCTGTTAGAACGGGTGAAGATGTCCAGTCCTTCTACCATATTCATGATAATCCGAATCTGAAAATTATCTTACAACTATTAGATGGCTTGAACTATGTGACACCAATCTCAAAGGGTTAAATGGGGTCCGTGAGTATGGCAATTTTCTTATGTAAGAAAGTAACTTAATGTTGCCCTGCCTCTCTGATCTGGTGCTCCAACTTTACTACTTTTAGATTTAAAAAGTTGGTGAGGGCATTCTTATCATTTTGCTTTCCTCCTCTTCTACTATTTTAGGTATAGAAACACAGACCACAAAGGAAGAAGAAGAAGGCTGCCTTTCTACTCGCTTTCATCGAAATCATCATTCTACAACCACTGCAAGCTTAAATGGTGAGTTCTTCACAACAAGTTGGTGACTTTCCACCACTTCCATCTCTGGCTCGAGCTGGAACACAACCGGAAACAGTAAGGGATGAAACACAAGTGCGTGCAAGTCCTTGGAGTTCACTTTTCAAAGGCACAAACTCAAACACCTTTGCTAATTTATAGAAAATGAACATTAATTATGTTAATGGAGTAGCACAAATTCCTATGGATGTAGTGAATAAGGGTATTTGTGAATGGAGGGAATATGTGGTGGGATTTTTTGTTGGAAAAAGACTACATTTTCCCTTTGTTAGGGACTTCTTGCAGAAGAGTTGGAAAATCAAAGGTGGATACTCCATAACAACTGATAAAGATTTTTTTTTTATTTTATTTTATTTTAAGTTTAATTGTGATGAAGACATGAAGTTCATCTTGGAAGCTTACCCCATGTACATACCTGGTAAGTTGTTTGTCGTAAGGCAGTCGACGCCTGAGGTGGAAGAACAAAAAACATGAATCAAAACTTTGCCTATGTGGGTTAAGTTTTTGAACTTTCCAAAGCAATTGTGGACTAAAGAGGCTAGGGCATCAGTTTTGCATCCAGTTTGATTGGTAATCCTATTTGTACTAATGAAGCTACAAAACCTAAGCAAAAGTTGTCATTTGCCAAAGGTTGTATTGAGGTTGAAGTAAACCATGAATATAAAGATTCTGTGAAGTTTAAAATGGGGGAAAAGGAGGTCACTCTTGACTTGGAATATCCATAGATACCTGTTGATTGTACCAAGTGCAGTAGGTTTGGTCATAAGGATGAGAAATGACCAAATAAGGACAAAGTTAAGAAAGTGTGTGTTGTTAAGACCAAGGGTCAAACAAATGATTTTAACATAGCCAAGCATAAGGAAACTGAAGCAGTTTTGGAAGTGGTTATGGTACCAGATAACACTGGAGATAACCATGAAGTACCACAACAAAGGGCGAATGAAGCACCACCAGTAAGTTAGGAGGGACTTCAACTAGCAGTTTTTACTAATGCATTCCCATTCCAAATTCTTAAGGCGCAAGAGGATGACAATGTCCAAGATGAAGGAGTAAACAAAGATACTAGCTCTGGAAATGGAAACAATGACCAAGGCAATACTCCAACTCAGTTACAAGTTCAGAACCAGGATGAATAGATGACGATGACACCAAGACATGGTGAGAGTAATATGGCTACACCTATCCATAGTCACAAGCATATTGATACTCCTTTTGACCAACTACCCAATAACAGATAAAGAAACATGTATGAAGAGTTAGTTGCTAGAAATGGCGACGTCGATGATGATCTCTCGAAAAATGAACTTGAGTTGTTTGGAGATTTTATAGTGGCCCAAACATTTGCATTGCCTACGAGCAAAGAAAGGTATGAAGCTACTTCGGAGGATTGGATTGCGGAGAAGCCAAAAAGAAGCAAAAGGATTCAAGAGCGTTCTTCAGGAGAGATAGAGCCTATACCTTCGCAATGATGAATAAAGTAAAGTCATTAATGAAAAACAAAAAGATGAAGAATCTTGAAGAATGTACCAAAGAGTTTTGGGATGACACTTTGGGACTCACCTACGTGTGTTGTTGTTGCGGGTGTTTCTTTTGCACCTATGAAAAGGCGCAGCTTCATCTTAGGAACGATCATCCTAAGATAGTAAAACAGCTCATGACTAGAAAGTAGTAGAATGAGAGTATCCCTATGAATACTTTCATGAAAGGAAGTGGCAAGGAAGCACATCATGTTTTGAGTTGTACGTACTTTCTTGTAAGTACAATAGCTTGTAGGAATTGTGCCTTTGGGCTATGTACTCATCTGTCGTGTTGTACCTCCCTATAAAATGTAAGCTTCAAGCTTTGGTTTTAATATACTGGTGGGGGTCTGCCTTAACCCCAACTTAACTTTTCAAAAAAAAAAAAAAAAAAAACTATGTTTGGTAGGCACAGTCTATAAAATTGTTTGTTAGAGGCTGTGGAAAGATAGAATTTCTTCTGGGCACAGAAAAAGCACCTGCAAAAACTTATTCGAAGTATATATGTTAAGTGGTTCTCAGATGGTTCTATGGTGAGAACTTGGTTGAATTGATTAATTATATGCAACCAAAGATTTCTGCTGGCTATATATTTGTTTACAGACATTGCATATCTTATTTGGGAATCTTTTCTAACAGTATATGCTCAGAGACAGAATAATGTAAGGAGCTTCTAACTTTCCAATGAGATTGGAAATTTCAAATAGGGTACTCAATCTCTTGGGGCGTACTATGCGAGTTTGATTTGGTTGGGAAGAATTATCTCATTATGATAGTTTTATTGAATGGCCAACTAATGCAACAGTGATTTATGCAAAGACTGTGGAGAAAGGTAGGTATTTTAGTTTCTTGTTGGGTTTAATCCTGAGTTTGAGTATGTTGTTGTTCATCTCCTTGATAAGCATCCATTCCCAACTCTTGAGGAAGCACAAGCCTATTATCTTTTCGATCAGAGTCATCGAGTGCCTATGCCTCATACCCCTGGTCTTCTGTCTAAGACTTTTGCTCTGGTAGTCCGTTATTGTAAAACCCCAAACCTTATAATAATAGGGCATATGTTGGGCTTTTGTTTTTAACCCGGAAGCCTTAAACCAATGACCCAATAGAAGAAATCCCACAAAAACAAAAGAAAAAGGAAAAAAACAATACGTACCTTGGTTCTTGTCTTCATTCGACCTCTTCTCTCTCCCTCTCACCTCAATCTTCTCTTTTTCCATGTCTTAAAAAGAAGTAAATGATTATGGGGTTTTGTTGTGAGTGAAAAATACACATATTTTCGGATAGAATTATGATCATTACTCTTTTTATCATCTTCTATACAATTATTACAAGATACAAAGTAGGGTTTTGGATAGGGGTCGGATTGGAGCTAAATCAAAGGAATTTTGGGGGTTTGATCTTATTTAGGAGTTAAAGGAGTTGAGGCATATGACTCTACCTTCAAATTGTTAAGTTTAATTGGAGTTTGTTGTTGAAAATGTGTAGCAATGCATTGTATTAATTATTATTAATAAATGGTGTTAGAGTGGCAGTAGATCGAAGTGATGTCGAACCCACTGTTGAACATGGCAATCGAATGCCTTGAGTGAATGGCGAAGGATCACTTTTACCGTATGTTTATGAGAATGTGTTAACTAGTAAGTGCAAATTTGAGTATATAATCCAATGATATGATTTACAACACAACACAACACAAACGTACACTTATGTTAACACCTTACACTCAAAATACGCTAGAGTTGAAAGTCGAGTAAAAATTCATTCTCATACCTAGACCTTAGGCACACATTCAAGTTACTAGACTACAAACTAGAGAATCTTAGTAAGAGTGAAGGATTTTGATGGTTGATTTATACTAAAACTACTTAGCTTGATTTTAGATTACTTGAATTACAAGTTACGTAAACATACACGAATTTATAACTAAAAAGAGAAATTAAGAGATAGAGAGGTGTGGAGAGTTAAATGCACTCGTGTAAAGGAAAACCTCTATTAATGAAATCAAGTTCATTGCATCTCTAATCGATCTTTCTTAGGATTCATAGACAATATAATCTCATCTCAAAGATCATACTGCTAGCATGAGAAATTTAAGTGATAACACATCTTTGAGAAATCACTTCAATTCCTTACTAGAATCTACACCAACTTTAGCCTATTTGTCCTAAACAATTAACTAGAAAACCATTAACAAAATTTGTTCCTCACATGAGTTTCATTAACCCTCCACAAGCACATGATCCTAGGATTGATAAATCACAAACTAAGTAGGTTGATAACCTGTAAAAACTCTACTAGATTTCTCTAACTTTATTCTTACGTTATCAATTATTTATTTCCTACTCTCACATATATATTCATGCAATATATATAGAGTACGGAATCGTTCCACTCTTAACTCTCTAAACTTAACGAATTCAATTAATCAAACACAAAGAAACAATGGTGAGTGTAATATTATGTTGAGAGATTTTTATTCTACGATTATACTACAGATTCAAATAAATCTAAATTAACTAAATTACTAGAAATAAGGTTTTGATGGAAGAGAAAGTTATAGAGAAGAGTAATCAATCCACCTAATGATTAGTTTCAAGCAAGAATAGAATTATTCATTGAAAAGAGATCATCTTTAGGTTTTCACACAATGATCCAACCTAAAGCCTCAAATTTATCATCTCTAGCAATAACCTACATCTCTATAGTCATTATTACGAACATGAAGAAATATTACAGCCAAGTCTCTCGACTTAATTACAGCAATCCTTAGTTTAATTTATTATATGCTTATTTTAGAAGTCATACAATAAACTAAACACATTGAAATACATACACAATTAAATAATTCTACTAAGCAATTTATTCCTCATTAGGCTTCATAATCACTCCCTCTAATGGGGGGATTAACCTAATATCATTAGATTAATTAAACTAAAATAATGAAATGAAGACATAATATAAAGAAGAAGTAATTGAATTGAATAAACTAAAGCTTTTATTAAAAGGTTCTAATAGAGGCTATAAACTAAACTCATAAACTAAAACTAAAGAGGGATAGAGAAATTCTAGGCTAATGGTAGGTGAGATTTTCTGGGTTTAGGGTTTTCATTCTCTTATATAATGATATAAAATCGTGCATAGGTTTTTAGGCTAGTTTATTTACCCATAAATCAAGTCCATAACCCAATTGGTTGAATCCAAGACTTCCAATTCTGTTTGTGTTACTGTAGCGCGAGTTTTCACTGACTTATACTACTCTGATCGAGTCAAGGCCTAGACCATTGGAAAGGGCTTTCTGAGTTGGTCATTTTGATATAAATGGGCCCAAATCCGAGGCCTGAGTGGCCTTTTGAAGTTCTGTTGACTTTTCTTCAGCTCTCTAATCCAGTTTGACTTTCACTTAACAATTTTGACTTGGGCTTTTTAAGGGCTTTTTCTCCATGAAACTTGGGCTTTCTTGAGGGAACCTCCATAGCAATTACTTTAGCTCCTTTTAGTGCCTAATTAGTAACGAATTGATATTTATTCAACTCCGACGCCTGAAATACTCAATAGCACATAATTAGTGTAAACCTATATTATTAATAACATAATTGGCTACATAGAAATACTATTAAAGGGTTTAAACTACAATTTTGGGCTCTTATCAAACCACCCCCAAACAGCATTTTGCTTGTCCTCAAGCAAATATGTGAAATTACAATAAGTGGCCAAAAATATATTTTTAACTAGTCTTGTTTCGCTGAGTGCGATTGCATTGACCATATGCAATAAGGCCTTAACCACTAAGAATTCCCTAGTGGACGATTTATAGCATCATGAGAGTTTTCTAGAGAAAGTACTCACAAACTTCATTTATACTACAACGACTAAGAAATAAAAGTAATTGTTCCCTAATTTTATCTCAGAATCTATGCATCTCGCTAGTATTTAAACAAGGATTATCATTCTAAAACTTAAACTAATACATGCATAATAATCAAATCATCTTAAGATAAACAACTATACAATGAATTATGATATGAAATGCAATGGTAGGTCCGTTTCTGAAACTTTTGGGTAGTGTGCCTAAGTAGGTTCTCACAAAGAATGTGTCAAAACACATAACACTCTGATTTTTCCACTCAAGTTTGCTAACTCCAGTGTGCAATGGACACACATTTTCTCACAATCTCAATGACAATCCAAAGAAGTCGAGGTCGATCAAACACATCTACCACTTACTATCACACCAACCTATTCCTAATTGAGCTAGAGGTCTTTATTAGGTGATACGGGGCGTAGGTATTGGTTAAAGAATGAAGGAAATGGATATTCAAGATAAAACCTCGTTCTTATTTTGCTTCTACACTTTGTTTCCATCTTTAGCCTTTTTATTTTGACTTTTTGACTCCTTTTATTCTATTTTTGGAGTTTTTATTTTATTTTTCTTTTCTTTTCTTTGGATGGAAACTTTCTTTTCTTTTTCTTTTCTGAAGCAACTAACTAATTTTTGTTTACACAGATTTTTCTCTTCTATTTTCTTCACTCATCCTATTTCTCCCTTAGAATATGGTATGGTGATCAAGCAAGTGGATATGTGGTTTCTCTACTCGGAATTTATTTCTCCCTTGTGTCATCACTCAGATATTTCACTCTTATGAGGCTTTTAGGCTAAATGCTCACAGAATATGTATTAAGTACTCTAACCTAGGTCTCAGAAAAATACTGCCAAGTACAATCAAAGATGCTCATGCAAGATAGATGCTCATGAAAATATGCAATGACTATTACCTATATATTAATCTAAGTTTCAAAAATTAAATCATAATTCAAGTACTACGTGAGATTTCTAAACTAATATCATCATAGAGAAGGGAACAATACCATTATCACTAAGTGCCTAGTATAAACAATATTTTTGATTTTTAATATTTTATAAAGAAAAGTGCATAATTTACATCCTAAAAGTGCCTAATTTTTGTAAATGTTTCTATCCAACCCCCAAACAATCGAACGCTTTGTCTTCAAAGTGTAAAGAGATAAGGAAAGAATTTACCATAGAAACGTGGTAAAAATTGGCTGTACATGTAAAAAAAAATATTATAAAGAAGATAAGATAAAATGAAACATAATTAAACTGTTATGTACGAACAAACAAGGACTTTACTAGAGTAAACATGACAAGCAAAGGGTGGCAAAAAGATTTGAAATGAAATACCAAAATACGTCACCCCCAAACAAAATTGGAAAACTCTTTTTAAGTTTGAAAATTTTTGTTTGGTCTATACTCCAAGAAGGTGGTATTGTACAAAAACTTGGGTCTTTTAAAGTCAGATTCCCTAGACTTACTAATACATGTTTATGATTTTAATTTTTAAAATTTTTATATATTTGATTTTTGGAAAAAAAAACAAAATTATGATAAAGAAATAAAAATGAAACTCACTCCATAATGAAACACTACTCAAACAATGAGAAAAAGTGCAAAAGATGAATGTGTGAGCCACATGAAACATGGACTAAGGATCCGACACTTACAACCACTCACTCTAAAAGGAGGGTCCTGGTTACCTTAATGGTGCACTCCTATAACATAAGATTGGAATGGAGTAGACCGAAGAACAAAATGAGTCTTTTATAGTCAGATACTCGAGACTTTATCTAATATATATGTATTAAAATGTAGTTTACCATATATCAACAACCGAAAAAGTTGTGGGTCTTTCCATAAATAATTAACATGGAATGCACCCCCAAGCAGAATCAAACACCAAGACTTTCTACGATGCAACTTAGTTGAATGAGAGGGTGTCCAAGTGAATGATCGTGAGAAAATGAATTGTTGTGGAAAATACTTGGAATATGAATAAGTTTTAGAAGAAAAGGGTGGGAAGAATAATTGGATTTTATGAGGGATTACCTCAGGTGGATGGTGGTCCGGTGGTGCTCTAGGTAGTTTTTGAGAGGGTGGAATATCACAAGCTCTTAGAAACTCATAGAATTCCTTATCTAGCTTGGTCGCATTCACATAATTATGGTATTCATCTGCATCTTTGAAAAAGTCATCAATCTCGTCCAAGGAGTTGAAATTATGATCTTTGTCTTCTTCCATAAGAGGGGTATCTATTAGTGTGGGGATGAAAGTGTCGGCCACACTAATGTGAGATACAAAACTGTCAATTGACTTCACTTCTCCTTCTACAGGCAAACCTAGTTATCTTTGTTTTTGTCTAAATATGATAACTTCCATAGAAAGATTTCCAAAAGAATGAGTCATTGAGCCATCCCAACAATTGATTTGGGCATTGGCGGTTGCCAAGAAAGGACGTCATAAGATGATGGGAATAGAATCATGAGAAGCTTCTGTATCGAGAATAACGAAGTCAACGGGGTAGTAAAAATCCTAAACTTTAACGAGAATGTATTCAACTACGCCTTTAGGATACTTAATAGAACGATCGGCTAACTGCAAAGTCATTTTGGTTGGTTGAAGTTTTGTTAGACCTAGTTATTTATATAAATAAAAAGGGAGTAAGTTAACACTCGCCCCCAGGTCTAATAAAGCAGTTGTTATGAAGGTATCACCTAAGGTGTATTGTACAATAGGACGACCAGAGTCCTTATACTTAACAATTCTGTTATATTCAGATAAAGAGGGATATTTTTCAGTTAAGAGCGCCGTGGGGTATGTTGGTTTTCCTTTTCTTGGTGCACAACTCTTGTAGAAACTTAGCGTGTCCAAGTAGACTTTTTATAGTATCGAGAAAATGTAGGTTTATAGTCAGATTTTTAAATACTTCCCTAATCTCATCAAAATTCTAGTCCTTTTTAGACACAATTAGTCTCTGGAGATATGGTGGGTTATCTCTATATTTAGCATAAGGGTCAAAAGTTTTATTAGTCTTTGCTTTATCTTAGCCGTTTTCCATCTAGGTGTCCATATTAGAACCTCTATAGGTGTAGGATCATCAGTTTCTATTATGGGGTCTTGTAAGGGTTTTCCTTTTGGTTGTGGTGGGACTGGAACTTTTACAGTTGTAGGGTCTTCAGTTTCTATGGCAGTATGATGTATGGTTTCATTTTCAGCTTCTATCTACGAGTGATCTTTAGGCATAGTTACTATGTTATCAACTACTCTCCTTGAACAAAGGTAGTGACTGTCTGTAGGTCCCCTGGGGTTATATTATCATTACACTAAATACTGTTTATTTTGAAGGCGGTGTTTGTTGACTTAGGATTAGGCATTGCTTGACCTGGAAACACGCCTGCTTGACCTAGAGACATGTCAATAACCTTTTGGCACAAAGACTGCATCATTTGTTTCATTATATTAGAGTTTTGATCATGTTGATCTTTCATCAAGTTGGAGTTTTGTTGCATAATTTGATTTTGTTTTTCCGACAAGGTCACTACTACTTTGTCTGTAGATGGTTGGACTGGAATTAAGGCTTGTTGAGCGTTCATGTCTTGATGTTGATAGTTTTGGGTCATAGGCACTAAACCTCTATTCTGGTCACCTAAGTTTCCTTGTCCTTGAGGTTGAGTTAACTTGTTGAAATTTGATGGTTGTGGTGGTGGTTGTGCATAGACAAGAGGACAATAGAAGTCGGAATGCTCAAGACTAAAACAAACATTACAACGAGTAGAGTTAATGTTCATGACTGGAGTGGGTTGTTGTTGAACAGAGAGGGCATCTACCTTTTTAGTGAGGGCATTGATAAGAGTTTTAAGCTCGGGATCAGGTGTAACCTCAAAAGAAGAAGGAGTGGAGCGGGAAGAGTCGTTCCCTCCCCAATTGTTGTTTCTCTTATATTGATCTTCTAAGAATTTATAAGCATCTAAGGCTCCTTTACTAAGAAAACTACCCCCAATCATGATATTTAGAACCTCCTTATGATGATGTGAAAGCCCTTTAAAAAAGGCACGAACAAGCATGTCTTTCGCAACGTTATGATGTGGACACTCTATGAGAAGATCCAGTGAAACGATTCTAGGCCTCCAAAAAGGATTCATGAGGGTTCTGGCGGAATAAATGAATCTTGTAAAGCATTTCATCTGTCTTCAGTAGTTGGTAAAACTGTTCCATAAATAATTGAACAAGTTTGGCCCATGAGTCCACATAATTAGGCGTTTGGGCAGTTAACCAAGACGCCGCTTTGTCGGCTAGGGTGAATGGAAACACCCTAAGTTTAACTTGATCCGGACTTACGCTAGGATGATGGAATGTAGTGAGAACTTGTTTTATCCTACGCATGTGTTGATAAGGCTTCTCGTGGTCTAAACTATGGAAAACCGGTAACAAGTTAAATATATTCGGGGGAATTCGAAAATCCCCCACTAGGTCTGCAAGTACGATGCACGACTTAGGGCCATCGTTTAGGGCTTTATAAAAATCAGAGAGAGGAGTCTCTGGTTCTTTAGTCATTGATGCAGGTGTAGTGTGTGAAATTCTAGATAGGCGTGTGGTATTGCGTCTACAAAAAACAAGCCTGATTATACTAGAATTGAAACTCCTCTGACAGAAGAGGCGAGGAGTGGAAGAAGGAGTACCTGAACGGCTCCTTGCTACGCGTATGAATAACGTCTTGTATACGCAATCTCAGTATATTTAAAAAGTTGGAAACACTGAATATAAAATAATTTGAACAAAAGGAGAGTCTGTAACTAACCTTTGAAAATCGGGCTTTGCTTCAGATAGGCACGGGCACGCTTGGAATCAGGCTAATAAGGGCGAGTGTGCGCTCTTGCTTGACACGACTTCCAGTACTTAGAGCGCAGGCGCGCTTCATAAATAGGCTACTTAGAACGCGTGCGCGTTCCAAAAAATTTGAAAATTTTATAGTAGTTTGTTAAGAAGTCCAGTAAGTATCCTGTAAAATTTCAGAACAATCGGAGTTATGAAAGTCCTTCTACTGCCCTGCAAAGTTTGTCAGACAGTTTTCAGACACAATACAAACAACCGAATGGTTAATCAATGAAAATAGAGCCAAAAATCACCAAAATTTTATTGGAGAATCCTGGCAGATCATGAGTGTTCCTGTAAAACATTTAGAGCAATTAGAGTTCTACAAGCCCTCCTTATCAGCTGTTGTTTCAGAAATTAAGTGTTACAAAACTGCAGAAATACACTGGAAACAATCCCCTAGTTAGGTGATCAAAACAAATCAAAAAAACTTCAACTCTTTACTGTAAACTTCTGACTTATGATAGATACTCCTGTAAAAATCTTAGAATTTTTGGAACTTCCTAAGTAACCTTACTCATCGGTTTTTCCCAAAATGTACGGTTTGGAAGCTCAAATGCATCACTATAAAGATGATATTAGTTTGCAAGGTAACATAACTTGAAAAAATATGAATATATTTTAGTAAATCAATAACACCTTAAGGATTATTTTTATAAATTTTCAGAATTTTTTGAAATTTACAAATATCTTTGCTGCAGTGTATTTCATTGTGAATCCGTAGACACAAGAGAGGGCGGGCGCGCTCTAAACAAGGAAAAATAGAATGCGTGCACCCCTGTGCTTAAAACAGTGAATAGTAACAAAAATGCAAGAAACAGGCATGAAAAATTAAAAGGGTGGGTGGGTTGAGAATGGGGGATTGCCCCTTGGATTCAAGCAATTGAATTTTTGTCTTAAAAGAGTTTAAGATGGCAGCAGCGCCATTTGATATTCCCAAATTTATGTAAACTAACTATCTATGCGTAAATACAAATAATCAATCAACTAAACAAGTGTTTAGATCAATATTTCTACTCTCAAATAATAATGAAGTATAAAGAGTACAGATTCGTTCCACTTCTAAACTACCAAGACATAAATGGAATTCAACTAATTTAAATCACAAAGAAACAATGGTGAGAGTAATATTATGTTGAGAGATTTATATTCTACGATTATACTAAGGATTCAAATAAATCTAAATTAACTAAACTAATAGAAAGAGGGTTTTGGTGGAAAAGATAGTTATAGAGAAGAGTAATCAATCCACCTAATGATTAATTTCAAGCAAGAATATAATTATTCATTGAAAAGAGACCATCTTTAGGTTTTCACACAATAATCCAATCTAAAGCCTTAAACTTTATCATCCCTAGCAACAACCTACATCTCTATAGTCATTATTAGTAGCATGTAGGATTATTACAACCAAGTCTCTCGACTTAATTACAACAATCCCTAGTTTAATTTACTATATGCTTATTTTAGAAGTCATACAATAAACTAAACTCATTGAAATACATATACAATTAAATAATTCTACTAAGCAATCTATTCCTCATTAGGCTTCATAATCACTCCCTCTAATGGGGGGATTAGCCTAATATTATTGGATTAATTAAACTAAAATAATGAAAGGAAGACATAATGTAAAGAAGAAGTAATTGAATTGAATAAACTAAAGCTTTTATTAAAAGGTTCTAATAGAGACTACAAACTAAACTCATAAACTAAAACTAAAGAGGGAGAGAGAGATTCTAGCTAATGGTAGGTGAGATTTTCTGAGTTTAGGGTTTTAATTCTCTTATATAATAATACAAAATCATGCATGGATTTTTAGGCTAGGTTATAGACCCATAAATCAAGTCCATAACCCAATTGGTTGAATCCAAGACTTTCAATTCTAGTCGTGTTATTGTAGTACAAATTTTTACTAACTTATACTACTCTGATCGAGTCAAGGTCTGGACCATTGGAAAGGGCTTTCTGAGCCGGTTATTTTGATATAAAATGGGCTCAAATCCGAGGCCTGAGTCCAAAAATATGGTTTTTTGAAGTTCTGTTAACTTTTCTTCAGCTCTTTAATCATGTATGACTTTCACTTAACAGTTTTGACTTGGGCTTTTTCTCCATGAAACTTGGGCTTTCTTCAGGGAACTTCCATAGCAATCACTTTAGCTCCTTTTAGCACCTAATTAGTAACGAATTGACATTTATTCAACTCCGACGCCTGAAATACTCAAAAGCACGTAATTAGTGATAAACATATATTATTAAGAACATAATTGGCTACATATAAATACTATTAAAGGGTTTAAACTACAATTTTGTACTCTTATCATAGGTGAAAAAAGAAGTAGAAGAAGGAAAATACTAAAATTAAACTAGAAGAAAATTAAAGATTTTATTAGAAGGTAGAAGTTTATTTCTTGAAGGTTTATTACAAGTTCTAAACTTACAACTATCAAACTTTGAAATAATGAAACTTGGAGCAAAAAAAAAAAAAGTGTAAGTAAGTTATGAAGACTAAAACTTCAAACTTGGCATATCAAGAGAATTGATTTCCACTCCCACGTGAATCATCCCTCTCCATTTAATTTCATCTTATCCATATTCCTAATCAAGTCAAAAAATTGAATTTATTATGTGCACAAAAGTATTCATTACATCACCATTTATTATGTGTATAATCCTTGTTTTATGGCATGCATGTGTTTTGTGCCAATAATTTGCTTGACTTGCTCAATAATGGAGAAAATCAATTGTGTGGGCCCGTATGGTAGGCCCCATATGTTTTGACCAGTGGTGGGTCTAGATGTTGACTTTTTACAAAGTTCCGTCTTTGCGTAGAGCTTGTTGCACCAATCGTTCTAATGGTTCACTTGCCGAAATTGAAGTCCATGTTCAGAAGATATGAGCATTAGAAGTTTGATGTTTTTTTTGCGTGTTAATCCTATTTTGACCTGGAAATGTCATGTTTGAGTCCCCGGGCTTTAGTCAGGATTCGTTAAGCTTCGCATGGGCTAAATTGGAATACTTCAGGTATAAACACTATTCCGTGCTTAAATACTGGTTTTATCATTATTTTTACGTTGACTGTGAAAACCTGTAAAAGCACGAAAATATAATTATTTCATGATTATTAAACACATAATTAACCAAAATGTTATGTCTCTACGGGGTTTTATATTACATTTTTGAGTGTTTATCATTAACCATGTGATTCGTTATGTCTTCAAGATTGTTCTTCATGTTGAACACATGTGACTCAAGTGATGTTATGACCATGTTGAGCCCATGGTGTTAGAATGGCGGTTGATGTACTTAACCATGTTGAACCTATGATGTTAGCATGGTGGCTAAGGCATGCAACCATGTTGAACCCATTAAGCACATGGTGGTCGAACTCATTGAGTACATGGCGAAGATTTATCATAACCTCACTAAATGTCTTTGGCAATATTGTAGCTCCTTATAAGAATTATTGTTATTGTGTGATGATTTAGTTTATGGTGATTTGGGTTGTTGTTTAGTGCTTCTGGACTTATGTAAGTAACTCGTAATAGCTTATAATTATTCGCTCACGAATCTCGAAGGATTCAAATACGTAGGCAACTTTATTTAAAGTGCAACTTCTATATTAAATATAATGTATCTTATTTTGATAAGTTAGTTTGCAATAGAATGTGTTTATTCACTAATGACATTATTTCAAATGCATAACTTTATTATACCGGTGTTATGTTTTAATTTCCTCTTTTTCAATCTTTGTCCTAAAATTTTAAAGATTTATTGGTAGATGTTATTTGTTGGACGCGTGGTTATAATTTGCAAAAATTTGCTGGTTACAAGTACTAAGAGGCGACTAAGGTCAATAGGTATTATCTTTGTACCTCTTTTGCTTAACTTAGTATGTGTTGTCTCTTTATTTAAAGAGAGTGAGTCCTCTGTAATATTATTCAAGAATAATGTATAATATTTTCTCTTTTCTATAATTCTACAGTCTGGTCTCACTAGCAATCTCTGTGTCTATGATAGTCAGTCGTGTTAATGAGAAAGTAAAGCTCATAAATCATGTGAAAAATGTTCTACTCATATGTATGTGTGATGAAAAATCTGTCTTACACATATACATACGAAAGTGCGCCATAGTGGTATAGTCTGTAGACGCATAGACGCTAGGGTCAAGAATTACGGGGAGTTTGAGTCATGCAATTAGCCTGATTTTGAGGCTCAAGTGATCTCAAAGGATTTACCATGCACAATTTAACAATACAAAGCTTCTCTTACTCTAGCATCTGTGATACATTAAAATCTCCTCCTGCTTCCTCAATCAAGTTTTCCTATGCGCTCATGATTTACATTCTTTTTAAGGGACCATCTACAGAAATTTGTTTTTGCTATGGACAGATGATGGACTCGACTATGTAGCTAGTCTAATAGGAAACCCTATGTGTATGGACCATGCCACTAAGCTAAGGCAAAGGCTTAACTTTGCAAAGTTTTGTGTTGAGGTTCCAGTTGATCATGAGTATAAGAAATCATTTACGATCAAGATGAATGAAAAGGAGATGGACATAGACCTTGAATATCCATAGATTCCCGTTGCCTTCTCAACTTGCAAAAAGTTTGGGCACAAAGCAGTCAGTTGTACATCAAACACTAAAACTGTATGGGTAGTGAAAGAGACCCCGTGTGACAAACGTAAAGAGCAAACAGTGAATGTACCAACTGAAGTAACTAAAGTCATTAATGTGGTGGAAAATAACACTGCAGCTCAGGACTCCGATGTAATTTCTATATCTCCAGCTACAAAGCAACCTAGTAAGCCAATTGTGCAGAATGTAAATCCCTTCCAAATGATTGAGCAAGAAGAACAGGAGGAGGAATTAAGTACACATGCACAAATCAACTGTCAACATCAATATCACAATGATGTAAGAGGTGGCGCTTTTGCAAGAGGAAGTTTTAGAGGGGGCTCTGCTACTAAAGGTGGAACATCATCTAGAGGTGGCCTAACTGTTAGTATGGGTGCTTCTAACAGAGGAGGCTCAACTGGTAGGGCAGTATCATATGAGAAAGACCATATAAATGTCTTGGTAGTTGGGACTCAAGAGATGAACACTTTGGAGTTAGCTAATGCGAGCGAAGGAGAATTAGAAGATGACGTCCTTGAACCCGAACACGAATTATTTGTAGATCATGTTCCTAAGAATACATCAGGGTATACAACCCAGCATAAGGATAAAAGAGAATGGAGTGTTGCAAATCCAAAAAGAAGCAAAATAATACAAGAGAGTTCTTCGAGAGAAGTAGAGCCCACTCTTGCAATTATGAAAAAGGTAAAGTCAATAGTTAAAAACAAAAGGATGAGAAATCTTGAGGACTACACTAAAGAGTTTTGGGATGACACTCTAAGACTTACTTATGTGTGTTGTGCTTGCGATGATTTCTTCTATGACTATGAGAAAGTGCAGACTCATCTTAGGAAGGATCATCCAAAGATAGTGAAGCAATTAATGGCCAAAAAGTAAGAGAATGAGATAGCATTGATATCACTTCATTCTTGATCAAGGACCCATTGTGATATGTCTAGCTAGTGAGTAATCTCATCTTTGTCAAGTTTGTTGCTTGTTGATTTTGTAAGGTTTTGTGTGCTTCCTTAATGATCTAACTCTTAGGGAGGCTTTGTAAGGTTCAACATTCAACAAATACATGTGGGGGTCTGCCTTAACCCCATAACCATTTCAAAAAAAAAAAAAAAAGTTTGAAAAGGTTTTTTGACAGAAACATTTACTTTCTATTTGTTTGAATGAAGATGATCCGACATAGAATATAGTTTGGAAAGGTTGTTTGTTGCAGCCATCTTTTACGTTCTGACATGTTCATATCGAATCAAGTTCAAAAACATCGTAAATGCCAGTTGTTCAAAACCACCGATGGAGGAGAAATGAATTCATTTAATTTGTAGTGATTGTCAGTACGGGTTGTAGTCTTGTAGAGACAACTAGAGAGGAAACTTTGTTTAACATTTGTTAAAGTATGTAAAGTATCCCACATTTCTATAAGTGTGGATATGTAATTAGTAGTTGCTGTTTTGAGTAGCTTCATACCCAAGTAAGTCAAGTATAAATATATGAACTAAGGTGTACTGTAGAGAAACAACTCTCTAACCCTATTATTCTCTCAGCCTCCATTCTTCTCTATTCTTTTCCTTCTTAGTTTCCCTATTACAAACATATTTAAACTCTCCTAGCATCACCACTAATATGGTATCAGAGCATCAGGTTTAAATCTAAGTTTAGTAGTATGCTAGGAGAGGTAACCCCTAAAATAAGTATACAAGAAAAAAATCAATTCTTTTTCAATTTTCAGTATAATATTCAATTCAAGTTTTAATCT
The DNA here is from genome assembly GCF_015680905.1 of Coptis chinensis. Classification (NCBI taxonomy): domain Eukaryota; kingdom Viridiplantae; phylum Streptophyta; class Magnoliopsida; order Ranunculales; family Ranunculaceae; genus Coptis; species Coptis chinensis. The sequence goes on along the minus strand of NC_141463.1, from coordinate 74,455,943 downwards.
TTCTTACAAGAAGTTTTTGCTGGTGTTTAAAGTTTATTTGAAGAATGCTAGGAGAGAGATCCGAAGTTTCTCAGTACTAGTTTCTTAGTATTGTTTCGCTTCCGCAGCCTCCTTCTTCCGCAATCTCTCTGTCTTAGTATTGATAAGAGGGGCACAACCTCTCTGTATCTCGCAGTCTCTGAAGTTAGTATTGGATGAGGTGCATACGTGTTCTGGGCTTTGTATCTCGCAGTTTCTAGTGGAAGGCGCGCACGCGCTTGGTTTAAGCCTTCTGCTAGGCACACACATGCTCTAGGCTGTTCGTCTCTGTATCTCACAGTTTCTGGTTTTGTATTGTTTCAAAAGTTCTCCACTTTGGTATCTTGATTGGAGACTTCTGTTTCATCTTGGTTTTCTCGACAACTTGCACGTTTCAGACACTTTATTGCAATCGTTGGGTTTCTTGATTGAAAGTATTGGTTCGCAATATCGATTTCGATGGCAAGGAGATTGCCATCACGTCCTTGTAAGTTCCACATCTTTAAAGAAATTGTTAGTTGTTGTTATGTGCTAGAAATCAGTAGTTGGATTGTTTGATGAGAAGTTCGAAAAGATTCTCTATTTTGTTTTTATTGGATTTCTCTAGAGCCGTATGGGCATCATGCAAGGGGCGTCTGCCTTCTTGCAGTGCTTCTGTGAGGGGCCCCCGCCCTCCTTCCTCAAGCGCTCTATTTTTTTTTGTCTCCTAGCATGATTGGAGGGGTGGTATTGTTTGTATGCCGTTATGGATATTTGAGTTTCTAGCTTCCGTACTTGGTATTGATGAACATAGTATTCGTCATATGTTTCAAGTTGGGTATTGGTTAGTTGTATAACTTTGGGGATGATTAGTTTATTTATTGGGTTGGTATTTGGCTTTCTCTGTTTCAAGTTCAAGTCGGAATAGACAAGTCTTTGTATGTTCCAACTCAAACTTGTATATTCCAACTTGAAGGGGGGGGGGGGGATAGGGAGATATGAAGACATTCAATAGTATATGAGGCAAGGAGAATATAGAGACGTATGAGGAAGAGTACTCATGTCTCCATATTCTATCATGCCTTGGTGAACTCGCTTCATGAGGGAATGCGCCCCTCATTCAGGCATATCCAATGGCTTGCGCCCCCTTTGCATCTTAACAGTATGACATCCCCACTATTCAGTCTTCAGTATCCAGGTAGCAGTCATGCCTAAACTGCAGTCATCAATATTCAAGTAGCAGTTAAGCCTAAATTGCACATATGTTTCAGGTAGTAGTCAAGCCTAAACTGCACGTATGTTTCAGGTAGCAGTCAAGCCTAAACTACACTCATCATTATTCGTAGCTTGATCCGCCTAAATTGCACGATGTTTTGGTAGCGATCAAGCTTAAAACTGCGTATGTTTCGTGTATGATCATGCCTAAACTGCACGTATGTTTTAGGTAGCAGTCATGCCTAAACTGCAGTATTTAGTATGTTTCAGGTAGCAATCAAACCTAAACTGCAGTCTTCAGTATATTTTAGGTAGCAGTCAAGTCTAAACTACACTCTTCAATATTCAGGTAGCAGTCAAGTTTTAACTGCATCAGTATTCAGTATTCAGATTCAGGAGTACCCATAATAGTATTTTGTTGACATTAACAATGATATGTTAGTAGTTGCCAAGAAGCGCACATCAAATAAGTATTATTGTTTTCAATTTATATTATGACAGCCATAACAGCGAATAAAGTGAGTAGTAGCCAAGCAGTGTGCCACTAAACTGGTGTTATGATTTCAGTTTGTGACTATGGTACACCTTCAGTATTTAGGTTAGGCCATTGCCTACACCGATAGTTTCACTTTCCAAAACGTCTCAACAGTTGTTCGAGTTCTTCAACTAAAGACAGTTCTATGAGAAAGGAGTAGTATTCTTATCTTTTATTTTTGCAGTCCAAGCTGAAATTTGCATAGTTTGCGTAATTACAACTTGATGGGGAGTGTTGAAGTATGTAAAATATCTCACGTTTCTATAAGTGTGGATACATAATTAGTAGTTGATGTTTTGAGTAGCTTGACACCTAAGTAAGTCAAGTATAAATATATGAACTAAGCTGTAGAGAAACAACTCTCTAACCCTATTATTCTCTCAGCCTCCATTCTTCTCTATTCTTTTCCTTCTTGGTTTTCCCATTACAAACATATTTAAACTCTCCTAGCATCACCACTAACAACATTTAAGAATACAAATATATAAGAATGACTTCTACACTGCCTAACACTGGCCGGAAACGGGTTTATACCTGCAATATTCTATCTTGTTAACTTAAATATGCACCCAAAGGGTGAAAGGAAACCCCACACGAGCCTAGTAAACTCCAATCACAAGCTCACCGCCAGAGGCCAGTTTGAGAAAAAACTTCCGTAGAAAACAATGCCCCCCTCCCTAAACTTTGTTTTTAACATATAAATAGGTAGCAGAACCAAGACAGAAAATCATCACCTGATTCACATATTCTTCTTTTTCTTATACCTTATATTACCAATGGTTTTGAACTTTTATAAACCTATGTTATTTCTAGTGGTGGCCTTGACCACCTCTTACGTAGCCCATGCAGGTGATGCGGATATTGTCTCCGACTTCATTATTCCAGCAAACTCTAGTGCTGTTGATGGCAAATTCTTCACTTATACGGGTATGCGTGGAATATTTGATGTGCAAGCCGTAGCAGACCTCATTGTAACGAAAGCCAGCATGGCTGAGTTTCCAGCTCTTAATGGTCAGAGCGTGTCTTTTGCGGTTCTTAAATACCCTCCGGGTACAATTAATCCACCTCACACGCATCCCCGAGCTTCAGAGCTCCTGTTTGTCTTGGAAGGCAGCCTCGAGGTCGGTTTGGTAGACACCACTAACGAGTACTTTAATCAGACACTTCAAGAAGGGGACTTGTTCATTTTTCCTAAAGGTCTAGTACACTATCAATACAATAGCAACTCTAAAGGAGCCATTGCGATCTCTGCCTTTGGTAGTGCAAATGCTGGCACTGTATCGATACCCCGCACTGTGTTTTCTTCTGGAATTGATACTGAAACCCTTGCTAAGGCTTTCAAGACTGATATAGCAACGATTCAGAGGATCGAAGCTGGTCTAGTACCAAAATAAATTTGAGGCTGCGTAATTCTCTATAAGATCAAGTCCCTTTCTATTCTGTTTATTTTTCTGTATACGTATCACCATTTATTTCAATTCAGCATTGTTATGTAATAAAGAGTCACAGGAAAATGGTTCCAAGGAGAGGTCCTCTCTTTTCATTTGTTTCTGTAATAATAATGAAACAGATTTTATGTTCTGTATTTCGAGCAGTAAGAATTGTCCAACATTGTTCATTCTTAAGCAATCCTATCATTTGTGTTATGCTTCACAAACTTATATCGTATCGAACTCTGATGCAATAATATTTTCTTTACTATCTGCAAGAGAATCTTCAAGTAATTCTGTTAAAAACAGGAAAGACAGACATTTTCAATCAATTTTTATCTTCCAAGCATCTTTATGGAATAGTGAGAAACTCAAATGAAGTCTCTAGATGATTTGATAACAAACAACAGATGAAATCAGATATATGAGCTTTTCATGCCGTTACCATGTTTGCCCTGTATCTTATAATAATATATTCTACTGTTCATTTTTTATTTATTTTTTTTTTTAATTTGTTTATTTTTGTAGATGAATCATATGGTAAAAGCAACCTATTTGTTGTATTTTTGCTGTTTTATGTTTCCATTCTTATCATGCCCTAATGAACTCTTTCATGTGTCTCTGTGTGTATCTAACTTTATTAACACCGTCAAAAATAACAATGAGTATGAGATTGCACGCAGTTCATACAGAGAGGTAAGTTTAACCAAATACCTAGCTAGTGGTGAATATGATAATCACATTGGACACTGAAAATTTGATGAACGAAATCTAGCCTATTCGTTTTGTCTTTTCAACTTTTTTTAAGTTAAAGAGCATATGTGGTTTCTATTCTATGATAATCATATGAAACTAATGAATCATATAAGTTCACCTTTCTTTCCAAATGTTAAATACAAAATATTTCTAGGTTTGCTGGTAAAGAAAAGTGTGTACAAAAAAGAACTGTTTCAAAAATCACATTGCTCTAACTATCAGTGTCCAGTAATCACATTGCTCTAAATATCATAAACCAAAAACAGAGATGTGAGCGCGCAAACCCTACCATTTGTCAGGATAAGCAAATTTGCTGAAACACTGAAATGGAACAAAAAAAGTTCTTTCAAGTCAAGACATCAACCAACTAGATGAAGGGTTGTTACGTCTTGTATAGAGTTACAAGGTTAATTTTTAAGCTGAAAAGTGCTCAAAACGTAAAACACGCAGGTTAGGATGATTTATAAGTAACAAACTCTACTTCAGGCCTTTGGTGCAAGTCCAGCCTTGATCTTCTGAACAGTGATAATATCAGTCTTAAAAGCTTTAACAAGGACATCATCGCTGATCCCAGAGGTGAACACAGCTCCAGGAACTGGTACAAGTCCAGCATTTGCACTGCCAAAGGCAGAGAGTGCAAAGGAAGACTCCTGTTCATTCTTGTTGTACTGATAGTGAACTAGTCCTTTAGGAAATACAAACATATCTCCTGCTTGGAGGGTCTTAGCATAAAGCTTATTACTTGTGTCGATGAACCCCACTACAAGAGAACCTGTCAGGAGAAACAAGAGCTCGGATGAGTGGGGATGAATGTGAGGGGGGTTAATGGAGCCGCCTGGGTATTGTAACACAGCATAAGAAACACTCTGTCCATCGAGAGCTGGAAATTCAGACAAGCTTGCTTTCAGTACACTAAAAGTTGTTGGAGGATCTGCTCCAATAAGGACCCGCATGTCAGTGCTGGTGAAGAAGCTTCCATCAACCACAGTGACATTTGAGGGGAATACAAAGTCTGCAATGATGTCTGCATCACTGGCATATGACACTTGGATAACGGCGAAGGAAACAGCTAGTACGAAGAATCTGCAGTTCATGTCGTTGATTCGAGCATGTATAGTAACACAGGTTCAAGGTTAGTTTCAGGATGTTAGGCCAAGGCAACTGTGCCTTTGTAATGTTTGTCTACAGTAATTGAAGAAAATTTAATTGAGACTATCTGATGATTTATACAGGGGATCTCTCTTCTTCAAATTTTGTTGGCCGGCCGTTACATATGTCATTTACAATGACTATTATTTTAGCTTAGTTTCCTATGCTCTTGTATTGTTCTGAAACTACAATTATGCATGGTATTACTATTATTTTAATCACATTTTGGAATGACCTACTTATAGTCTTTACAAAGACGCCGCTCATGAAGTTGAGAGAAAGTAAAGACACAGTGCTGATTTTGATGGATATTTATCTTATGGCTTTTCATGAAAAAAAAGCAATTTATTCAACATTTTCACTCACTTAAATTATTCATTTATCTGAAATTCTGAAAAGATTTTCAGCATCAGAAGTCAGAGCAAAGGCAAATGCACATATTGATTGTAAATTTGTAATCCACAGAACGTAAACAAAGACAAACAAGCATAGTGTATTGAACAACAACATTGTTGGGAGATTTCACTAGAAAGTCACATCTCAATCTAGCTACTTTCTATCCCAAATTATTTAAACTTGGAGATCACACCAAGAAAATCACCCACCCAAGACTTTGGTAGTTATCACAACAAACTCAACAAAACAAAACCACTAGTTTATCATCACAATTCATAGAAACAATAAATATGGAAGTAAATAATGCAAAGAGACACAAAGATTTAAGTGGTTCGGTAAATATTACCTACATCCATACAAGAGCCGAGTTTCCTTTATAGTAAAGATTGGAGAGTTTACAAGAGATAACAAGAATCAAGAACAAGAGGCCTCACTCAAACCCTAGCTCAATAGAGCTCCCACAATACCCAAGAAATGAATCTCTCAAAAGTTGTCTCAAAATCCTATTCTATTTCCTTTATATAGGTACACATAGAAAAAGGTGAGAAAATGGGCTTTGGGCCGAAATATCGGAAATCAGTGAAAATTTCGGAAAGCATGAGCGCGGGTCGCGCCTCGGCCAAGGCTAATCCAAGCGTAGGTCGTGCCTTGTCCACATCATGGTTAAGCGCGGGTCGCGCCCTCTTCTCCAAACTGAAAACTGAAGGTAACAGGTCGGACACCGGAGCAAAGCTCGACGGTTCCACAAACCCAACAATCTCCCACTTAGAACCTTCGAGATTCTACATGCACATCACATCTCAATTATAACAACTCAATCCAATTCCAATTTACTAATGAAACACTTGGCTCATCCATCATGGTCTTCAAGCAAGAAGACCCACCGAAGTTGAACACAACTTCAACTTCTCAGTAGGCACGGTCTTGGTCAATATATCCGCCAGATTCTTACTCCCTTGGATCTTCTCAAGTGCCAAAACCTCATCCTCCAACAGAGATCAGATAAAATGATACCGGAGACCAATGTGCTTGGTCCTAGAATGAAAGGCGGAATTCTTAGCAAGATGTATAGCACTGACCACATCCGTGTAACACACTTCTCTCTTACTTCATCCCAACCTCTTCCATCAATCCCTGTAACCAAATCATCTCTTTGTTTGCCTGTAGCAGCCACACATACGTTTTACGTGGTAGACAAAGCAACGATCTTCTGTAACTGAGAAATCCAACTCACTGCAGTAGCACCTACTGTAAAGACATAACCAATAGTGCTTCTTCTGCGATCTACCTCACCTGCAAAGTCGGCATCCACATACCCTTGCAAGTTCACAACACCCCTTCCATAACATAGGCATTTCTCAGTAGTACCTCTCAGATATCTCAATATCCACTTCACGGCTTTCCAATATTGCTTGCCAGGATTAGACATAAATCGACTGACAGCTCCTACTGCTTGGGCTATATCCGGACACATGCAAACCATGGCATATATAAGACTTCCAATGGCAGAGGCGTATGGTACCTTAGCCATGAAGTTGCTTTCCTCAACAGTCTTGGGAGAGTGTTCCTTGGACAACTTGAAGTGGACTGCCAAAGGTGTGCAAACTAGTTTCGCACCACCCATGTTAAACCTCTTCAATACCTTCTCAACATACTCAGCCTGAGACAACTCCAGAATACCTTTTTGCCTATCTCTTTTGATCCTCATCCCTAGAATCTATTTCGCTGCACCCAAGTCCTTCATAGAGAACTCACTTGCCAACTTCTCTTTCAATCTCCCAATTTCTGACATATCAGAACTTGCTACTAACATATCATCAACATAAAGCAATAGGATGACGTAGCTAGAGTCGAATGTCTTGAAGTAGCAACAATGGTCAGTGTTGCACTTATAGTAGCCATTTCCTTGCATGAAGTTATCAAACTTCCTGTACCATTGCCTAGGGGCTTGTTTCAAACCATACAAGCTCTTTCTGAGCATGCATACCATATTCTCTTTACCCTTCTTGATGAAACCCTCCGGTTGCTGCATGTAAATTTCCTCAACTAGGTCACCATGGAGGAATGCAGTTTTAACATCCAACTGCTCAAGATACAAATCTTCCATTGCAACAATACTCAACAGTGACCGAATAGTATTCAGTTTCACCACTAGGGAGAATATCTCTGTGAAGTCAACGCTTGCTTTCTGCTGAAAACCCTTGACTACTAGCCTCGCTTTGTATCTCTAGGAACCATCATGTTCCTCTTTGACTCTAAACACCCATTTGTTCTGTAGAGCCTTCTTGCCCATAGGTACGTAGTTTGGCTAACTCCCACGTGCCATTAGAGATGAGGGACTTTATCTCATCTTTCATAGCAAGGTCCCACTTGCTTGCATCACTCACCTCCAATGCTTCATCATAGCATTGAGGCTCGCCACCATCAGTAAGTAGCAAGTAATTCACATAGATGGAGGGCAGATATCTCGTACTTGGTACATGTGGCCTGGATGTCTTCCTTGGGGCACGAGGTGGATATGGACTCGGTGGTGTAGTAACCTCATTATTCTCTGAGTCACTACTATTGTCATCCTCTGACTGTGGGGCTCCCACTATACCACGACTTACATCAAAGTCTTCCAACTCAATATACTCTGTGCCGCTCTCTGTACCCGATTCCTTGGTTTGTGCTTCATCTCTGTCCTTGTACATCACCTTCTCATTAAACACAACATCTTTACTAGGAATGATCTTCCAATTTTGATCATCCCAAAAGCAATACCCAAAATCATCACCGCCATAGCCGATGAAGGTACACTTTAGTGAGTTAGCATCAAGCTTGCTTCTAGCTTGGTCACTAATGTGAACATAGGACACATAACCAAACACCTTCAAATGGGAAAGGTTCACATCCTTCCCGCTCCACACTTCCTCTGGAATCTTAAAATCCAAAGGTACTGATGGTTCTCTATTGATCGTAAGCTCTTTGTGCTAACACTTTCTGCCGAAACTCGGGCAAGCCCGCTAGTAGTAATGCGATACACCTAGCTCTATCTGTCAGTGTTCTATTCATCCGCTCTGCAACCCCATTATGCTAAGGTGTCCCTGGCAAAGTATTTTCCATCTTGATGCCATTGTCAGCACAGTACTTCTTAAAACCTGAATCCTCATACTCTCCATCGTTGTCGGATCTCAGCTTCTTTACTTTCAAGCTTGTCTCATTCTCAATCATGGCCTTCCAAGTCTTGAACACTTCAAATACTTCTAACTTGTGTCTCAAGAAATAGACCCACACCTTCCTAGTATGGTCATTAATGAAAGTCACAAAATATAACTTTCTGCCAAGTGAAGAGACATTAGCTGGCCCCCAGACATCTATATGAATCAACTCAAGCCTTCTAGCTTTCAGAGTCTAACCCATTCTCTGAAAACTCACCCGCTTCTGCTTTCCAAATACGCAGTTCTCATAGAAGTCAATTTCAGTCGACTGTAACTTTGGGAGTTTACCAGAAGAGTGAAGGATTTTCATTCCTTTCTTACTCATGTGACCAAGTCTGCGGTGCCAAACATTCGGATCCTCTTTGCCATATGCCATGACAATCGACTCATACCCATGTGTAGTCATGTAAAGAGTACCATCTTTCTTACTTTTTGCAACAACCAATGAACCCTTCGAGACCTTCCAAGTGTTACCGGTGAAGACTGTAACAAATCCTTCACTCGCCAATTGTCCCACAGAAATCAAATTCTTCCTCAAATCCGGAACGTGTCTGACATCCCTTAATAACCATGACGAGCCATTCATCTTGATATGCACGTCACCCTTGCCGACAATGTCATAAGGTTGGTCATCGTCGAGAAAGACCGTTCCAAGGTCACTTCAGCGTAGTTCTCAAAGAACTCTCGATGTGAGATAGCATGAAAAGATGCGCCATAATCAAGTACCCAAGACTCCTTCTTTTGCTCCATCGATCATATCAAGGCATCATCTACCATCTTAACAACATTAACTTCTTGATTCTTTTTCTTCTTCTTATTAATGTTGTTGTTGTTTCTTGGTGTTGGGCAATTGGGACTATAGTGGCCAGGCCTACCACTGTTGTAGCATACAACTTCACTTATGTCTCGAGGTTTGTGTCCAACGCTTTGCAATTGGGGGCTTGAGATTTTGATCTCCCCCTCCATTTTTTCTTACCACGACTTCTGTTTAAATTTCTTCCTCTACTTTCAGTGCTCAATGCCGACCCCGAAGTTGACCCCGAAGATGAAGGACAATCCTGTCTCCGGATTTCCTCGGTTAGTATCATACTAACAACGTGCTCAAACTTCAATTTGGTCATTCCCGCAGAGCCACTAATAGTCGCCATAGTCACCTTTCAACTTGGAGGCAATTGTCCAAGTATCGCCAAAGCTAGCACCTCATCACTAAATGTAATCTCAATCGACTCCAATTGGTCCTTAGTTTAGTTGAATTCATTTAGGTGATCCTTGAAGGAGGTTCCCTCCGACATTCTTAAACTAAATAGCTTAGTGATCAAATAGACGTTGTTCACGGCCGAGGGTTGTTCATACATCGTAGTAAGTGCCTCCATGAGAGACTTCGCCATCTTCTTAGTCTTAATGTTGAAGGCTACCGACTTCGAAAGACTCAATTGGATTGTGGCCAAGGCCTTTCTATCTTGCAAATCCCATATGCTTTGCGGAATCTCATCGGGCTTCTCACTTATCAATGTTTCCATCAAATCATTTTGATAGAGTATGTCCTCGATTTGCATCTTCCAATAGCCGAAGTTTGTTCCGTCAAACTTCTCTATCTTGTAGCTTTCTTTGTCGGTCGTCATGACTTCCACTGAACCAAAACAACGGTAGAGAACCTCTCAGAGGAATTTCTTCAAACACCTAGCTCTCAATGCTAAAGGTGGAGTCTTTTCTCACACACCTTGTTCCAATGATTCAAAACCGTGCTCCGATACCACTTGTTAGGAGATTTCACTAGAAAGTCACACCTCAATCTAGCTACTTTCTATCCCAAATAATTTCAACGATCATACCAAGGAAATCACCCACCCAAGACTTTGGTAGTTATCACAACAAACTCAACAAAGCAAAACCACTAGTTTATCATCACAATTCATAGCAACAATAAATATGGAAGTAAATAATGCAAAGAGACACAAAGATTTAGGTGGTTCGGTAAATATTACCTACATCCACACAAGAGCCGAGTTTCTTTTATAGTAAAGATTGGAGAGTTTACAAGAGGTAACAAGAATCAAGAACAAGATGCCTTACTCAAACCTTAGCTCAATAGAGCTCCCACAATACCCAAGAAATGAATCTCTCAAAAGTTGTCTCAAAACCCTATTTTATTTCCTTTATATAGGTACACATAGAAAAAGATGAGAAAATGGGCTTTGGTCCGAAATATCATAAATCATTGAAAATTTCGGAAAGCATGAGCGCGGGTTGCGCCTAGTCCACAGCATGGTTGAGCGCGGGTCGCACCCTCTTCTCCAAACTGAAAACTGAAGGTAACAGGGACACCGGAACAAAGCTCGACGGTTCCACAAATCCAACACAACATCAGCCGGCCAGTTCGCAGGTTACCAGGCCTGTTAGAAACCAAGTTAAAAATCACCACTTCTATCAGTTTTAAACTGCATCCTATAACCTATCAACCATGGACCAAAACTCAATATCCTTCCTGCTTATTAGCTTGGTCATGTCCCCGTTGATCCAAGCAAGTGATTTAGACATCCCCTCTCCACAATTCCACTTGTAACTAATGCCATTGACAGGACCTTCTTCATCTACATTGGGAGTAGTTGCATATTCGACAGTGGGCTTCTAGCTCTTAATGCCCAAGGCACCTTGCCACCTTTGAAAACTTGAACCTCGGTACGAAATCTGAATAGAAGTCCTTAATTTTGACCAATGATTTCCTTTTAATAAATTCCGCATGCACAATAATTATGTCTATTGTAATTGCCAACATTCAACCAGAATTCCCTTACGTCGCCTGTTAGGAAAAGCAAGTATTTGAAGCCACAAATACCAGTTCATAGCAAAATATAGTCCAAAACTTTCAAAGGCTTACCGTACGTTATACGGCGGAACATGATGGCAATGCTGATAACGACCACATGCTTTGGTTAGCATAAGGATTTTGGAATAACCCACAAAGGAGGGGTGTAAAGTGAGGTTGCAATTCCGGTATAGTGAGGCTTGATTGTTCCGTCCTCTAAATTAAACACTCCTATGTCAAGACCACCTTCCGTTCCAGTTCCATGATATTCCAGAGCATGATCATCTGTAAAATAAATGCAATTCCTTTCGAAAGTAGAAGAATCAAAACCAAACAAAGATACTGAGGTATTAAATCCCAAGAGCAAGGAATGTTGTCCTAACCTGTTTACCTCTTCCAACTGCCCCTTAACTAAGTTAAGCTTGTACACTTGGAATCTATTCGTTTTGTAATAAGGTTCTTCGTCAGTGCATGGGCAATACTTAGCAACCAATAACAATTCACCCAACCATTTCACCAAATAATAATATTTTTTGGCCAAAAAATAATAATTTAAATCACCAGATACTTGTGTAGCTTGAGGAGGATTGCATTCAGTGTCGTATATGACAATTTTTCCACGATGATTAACAGAATAAAATCTATTCTTATAAAAAAATCACACCATTGATTGCAGAAGTAGCAGGGAATCGGGGTTTTACTGGTGACCATGATTCGTCTCCAAGCCTAGCAATTGCTAATTTTTTCAGAGCAGCATATATAACTATTGCGACAACACTATCTAAATCTTCTAATAAGTTATCACTGAATTTCGGTGTAGAAGATAAAACAACTTTGGCTAAAAACTGGTCACGCAGATCTTCTTGACTATAGTCACCATCTACATTGGAAAACTGGTATGGAAGCGTGGATTGTGATGGAAGACGTAATGCAGTTCTAGAGAATGGATTGAAAATATGCAACTCTAATTCTTTGTTCACTGTGATTAGCCAATTACCTGTTGACCCAACGCAACGTTCCTGATAGAGTTGAGGTAAACCTCGTAAACTTTATCTCCGTTGTTTAGTCCAAAGAATCTACGTAGAAAGTGTTGGGGACAATGATACCAATCGATCCCCTACTAAGACAACTTGCAATGGAACAAACTGCTACTGTTGGCAAAAAATCTAAATTTTTACTACAACTAACCTAGCAAGCCCAACTCTCTAAACAACTATCAAAAACAAGGTATAATAATACAAAGAAAATAAAGCATATCACAACACAAAGATGTACCGTGGTTCGGCTAATGATGTCTACTTCCACAAGAGCTAATCATTTTATAAGTATGGAAAGGAAGATTACAATCACTCCTCTCAAGTCTCCCCACCTTACTAGATCACTCATATCTCCTTACAAGCTTTTCTCTTTGCAAGAGTTTTCTCTCAGTTTTGATAGCTCTCAAAATTAGATTTCTATTCAAGACTTAGGTTTTCCAAAACTTTACTTCTGGTTTTTATAGTAACCCACACGGTTACTGTAGAAATAGAAGTTTGCGAATTTAGGCATGGACGCGGGGGCGCTCTCAGCAAAGCCAATTTGAGCGTGCGCGCCCTCAAAAGTCCAATAATATTGTTTCGTGAGAGGCTAAAAAAAAACTATCTTCTTTTTCTCAACAAGAGCGCGGGCAGGCCTTGGTCACGACCAATCTGAGCGCGCACGCTCAGACTTCTTCACACGAAGGGTACTGCCTTTCTCTCCTCTTTCTCATTCTCATGTGAGGGATAACTCCAACAGAAAGATGGTGTCATCTTTCTCCTCATCTTCGATCTTCTTCTTTTTCTACTTTGTTTGTATTCCCGTTTTTCCTCTTGCATTCAGCTAGCATGAGGAATGGAGGATGTCGGATGAAAAACTTATTAATGGGACTTGAAATAGTAAGGGTGTTCCATGACTTGCAAACTTGACTTACATGGAAGTAATCAATCAAACTGTGAAGTTGTTTAGCAATTGAAATCAATATATCCTCTGGAATCTCTGACCAATCAACGCCACCACTACAAGCCATTGGCATGTATGATAATTCGCTGTTGTTCTCTCTTCTCTCTGTTCTCTATCTCGAGTTCTACTCAGAAACCAAGTTAGTATATATAAGTTTCTTATATAAGTTCAAGAAGTAGTAGTCCGGGTTCAAATCTGAAGATGCACTTAGATTCGATCTGCTACTTGTGGGAGTGTCTGCAAAAAAATTGATTTGGGTGGACAAAGGATTTGATTAGTAATAGGTTTGGTGGCGGCGTGGGACCTAAAAATTAAATAAATCTGTAGTGCGTGATTTTCATTTTTATTTTGTCCTGGCAATACCCTGTTCCTTCCGGACATTGCATCAATTTGAGCATCAGGTTCATTAGGGGCAGTGTAGTAGCAGCTGTGTATCAGATTATCATCAAGTATGATATGTGAGGTTAGTGGTGTTGCGAAGGAGTGCTGATAAAATTATTGGAACCACTATGATGACTTCAAAATTCAAACAATAACTTTGTTATGCATGCAACCTAATACAATAGAAGAGGCTCTACACTTACGCCTTGGGTGTGAGTCCTGCCTTGATCGCTTCAATGGTTGAAACATCGGTCTTGAAGGACTTGGCTAAGATTGTTTCATATATCGATACTGATAGAAAATGCAAGTTGGGAACTGATACAGTTCCAGCATTTGCACTTCCAAAGGCTGAGACTGCAATGGCTGAGTTCTTAGTATCTGAATTATACTGGACCCTTGAGGAAAACAAATATATCACCTGATTGGAGTGACCAACCGTAAAGTTTGCGCTAGTAATGTCAACAAAAACCACTTCAAGGCAACCATCAACAAGAAACAATAGCTATGACCATCGATGGAACTAGGGGGGTGCGTGTGGGGGCAGTCCCACCCCCTGAACTTTGAAAAGCTTCCGCTACCACGTAAGTCATTGTCGAAAAAAATATCCAAACTATAAGGACTCGCAACCCCCAAGATTTTGTCCAAACTTCTACTACCGCACCCCCCAAAATTTTCATAACTATAGTGAGATTATAATCGACAGAAAAGCAATTATAGAAAAAAATAAATAAATAAATAAAATAAAAACTAATGATAAACAAAAAAATATTCCAAAGCCTTTTTTCCAGTTCTCATTCTGCTCCTTACAAAAGTAGCCTTATTTTGAGGCCAAAACGATTAGAAGGGGACAATTGTGTCAATGTTTGATGGGTCATGGGTCTATACTAAAACAAATAGAAAAACCTAACAGCCAATTCCTATTCATACCCATAGGCTCTCTCTAACCCTCTGTCTTCTTTCACTCTCAAACTCAAACAACTCAAACAAGCGAACTCCTTAACCAAATAACCAAAAACAAGGAAAAAAAAAAAAAACAAAAGGTAATCTTTATTTTTTGCATTCCATTCAATTTATGGCTTAACTTCATTATATTTGCATTCCATTATTTTTTCTCTTTCTTAACTTTTTGCGTTAAGTTTTTGGCGATTTTAGGTTTTTCATTGAATTAGTTTATTTTTTGGGGTTCTAATTTGGTGAATTGGTGCCAAGTTGTCATAAATGTTGTTATATGGAAATGGAATTGTTGAATTGTGGTGTTAATCACTTAAATTTGGCTTTGATAAATGGAATTAGGAAAAAAAAATCTTTGTTCTTGGTTTGATAAATTGATCTTGTTTTTTTTTCTTTGTCTAGAAGTAAAAAGTGGTTAATCATGGTGACAACACTTTTCTCATTCTATAAGAAAAGTGAATCTCGAAATGTGGAAGCACCAAGTACTACTACAATGCCCCCAATAGTGTTGAAGCGCCTACTAGTCATGAACGTCTTCTAAAACTCCAATTGTATAGTCTGATGAGGTTGAAGTTGAACATCGTCCTTCCAAGAACCGATGTAGAAGAAGTTGAAATTGAACAGCATATTCCGAATTCTCTTAGAGTTGAGTCAGAGGAAGAACACCATCATCTTCTAGAAGTTGCTACTGTCGAAAATGTTGATACAACTTTGGTACGAGATCCGGGGTTAAGACAACAAATATTGAGTTACCCGCCATATAAACAAGATGAGATCAGGCGTGCTTAAATCAAATGGGGTCCTTATCAGCCCAAGCCTCCAAAATCCAAACCTTATCCTTCATACAAGTTTGGTCGACGTTTTCTAGCTGATTGGTACAAGTTATTTCCTTACTAGCTTGAATACTCTCCACAAAAGAATTGTGCGTTTTTCTTTCCCTATTTTTTATTTGCAAATTCATCCGGACGACAAGGACATACTGCTTTCACAGTTGATGGGTTTTCTACTTGGAGGAAAGTGATCGAAGGAAAGAAGTGTGCTTTCCTATCTCATATAGGAAAATATCCTAATTCACATCACAAGGCTGCTCTTAGTTGCTACCATAGTTTAACAAATAAATTGCAACACATCGAGAATGTTATTCAAAAACAAGTTTCTAAACAGGTTGCAAGAAATCGTTTGCGGGTGATGACAACAACACAGGTAGTTAAATTTTTTACACTCCAAGGATGTGCTCGATGAAAGCAAAGGTTCTAGTAACAGAGGGAATGTTATTGAAATGATAAGCTTATTGACTTCTTACAATGTGGATGTGGATGTGATCGTG
This sequence comes from Coptis chinensis, assembly GCF_015680905.1. Taxonomy (NCBI): domain Eukaryota; kingdom Viridiplantae; phylum Streptophyta; class Magnoliopsida; order Ranunculales; family Ranunculaceae; genus Coptis; species Coptis chinensis. Next base: position 74,439,820 of record NC_141463.1, on the reverse strand, counting down.
TTAGGGAATTCTCCTAAAAATGCAACACATGTTTCTCCTCTTATTCAAAAATAGATTCTTAGCATTCTTGCACACAAGACACAGAAATATATTCGTGAGGAGATTGGTGATGAAAAATTTTGCCTTCTTGTAGATGAAGCTCGAGATGAATCAAAAAGAGAGCATACGCCAATTGTTTTAAGGTTTGTTGACAAAGATGGTTTTATACAGGAACGTTTTTTTGACATAGTCCATGTCAAGGATACTGCATCATCAACATTGAAAGATGAAATATGTAAGGTTCTTTCTCGTCATGATTTTAATGTGCATAATATTCATGGTCAGGAGTACGATGGTGTTAGTAATATGAGAGGAGAATGGGCCGGGTTGCAAGCCTTGTTTTCAAAGGAGTGTCCTTTTGCATACTACGTCCATTACTTTGCTCATAGGCTCCAATTAGCATTGGTTGCAGTTGCCAAAGATGTTAAGGATGTTTGGCAAATTTTTTCTAACTTGACTCTCATAGTTAATATTGTTGGAGCTTCTTGCAAAAGAAGTAATCAATTGAGAGATTCTAAGGCTACATAAATTACATAAAAACTTGCCATTATTGATAAGTTGGAAATTGGTACAGAGAATGATGAATTGGACTCAAAAGGTAATTTAGTTTGAATTTTTTTTGTGCTTGTTTTATTTTGTGTATGTTGATATTGATTACTTCTTTTCTTTTCACGTGGTGTGGAGCCGGTACAGGGAAAAATCATATTCAAACATTGAAACGAGCTGGAGATACTCGATGGGGTTCTCACTTGGGATCCATTTCTAGTTTGATGAGTATATATAGTGCAACGCTTACAGTCCTTACATATATAATTGAGGATGGAGCCACTAATAATGTGCGTGCAGAGGCAGATGGAACTTATGATACTATGACGACTTTTGAGTTTGTGTTTGTCTTGCATCTTATGAGGGAAATCATGGTGATTACGGACGATCTTTGTCAAGTTTTGCAGCCCAAGTTTCAAGACATATTGAATGCAATGCATTTAGTGTCTACAAAAAAACACTTATTCAGAATTTGAGGGAAGATGGATGGGTTCATTTCGCGTATAAATATTATTGATATGGGTAGTGCTTATACAGGAAGTCGAGGTCGTCGTTTTCGTTCTCAGAAAGGCACTAGTAATGAGCATCACTTTCGGGTTCTATAGTGGCATAGTGTTGGAAGTTGGACTAGGTCAGCGGTGCAGCGGATAGGACACAACATAAGAGGGAAAAGAGGGGAAGTACGAGATCAGTACCGCGGAACCCTAGACCGCGATGTGGCATACGTACGGTATGAAGGAGAGCCATGCGATGATGCGATAGATAGACGGCCTAGAAGGGGAGGAGAGGTATATATAAAGAAGAGGTGGGATGAGAAAAAAGGAGAGGCCGCTAGGGTAAGAAAAGAGGAGAGAATAGTGAGAAGGAGAGAGAGAGAAGAAAAAGAGAGATTGAGTAAGAGAGAGATATATAGGGACACTACATTTGGCGCCGTCTATGGGGAACTAGAGAAAAACAACTTAGAAATGGCACCGAAGAGAGTAGTGGGTAGGCCAAAGAAGGTTATGGTTCATGAGCCGACGCCGGAAGCGGTGATTGAAGAGGGAGAAGAACTAGAAGAAGGGCGAGCAACGGAAGAAACATGCTTGATACGAGAGGAAATTGAGAGGCTGGGAGAGGAGAACGATGAGCTGCGAAGAGAGAGAGAGAGAAGATGGAGGAGGAGGTCGGAGAAGAGTTAAGCGAGGGGTCCAAAAATGAGGGATGAGAAGATGAGGAGGAGCCCGGACCAAATCTAGTAGAAAACCCAGTAGGGGGGATTGACAATGGAGCAAGTCCAAGAAATGATAGACAATGATAGGGAGGCTAACCGGCGACAGATGAAGGAGCGCGGGGGAGCGACCAGTCAAGTGGTGGCTGGGTTGAATCGCAACCCGCTTGCAGATGACATATGGGCTTCAGAGGTTCCAAAGCGGTTTGCCCAACCGAGGTTCGAGAGTTATGACGGCAAAGGGGATCCAGCGGACACATTCATCATTTTCGGCAGCAGATGCCTCTATGGCAAGAGGCTCGGTATGACGGTCTGCGATGTATGATGTTCCCGGCTAGTCTTAAAGGAGGGGCGTCGGACTGGTATTACAGACTGCCAGCGGGTAGCATCAAGAATTTCCAGGAGCTGGAGCACGCGCTCATAGATCACTTCATACATAAAAAAAAGCGGGTGGTGGACATCGCGGCTCTATTCAATGTGCGACAAAGATCTGCAGAATCAGTTAGGGAGTTTCTGTGTTGGTTCAAGGAAGAGACATTGAAAGTTGAAAATTTTGATGAGAGGACAACGGTGATAGCCTTTGAGAGAGGCTTGCGCCCGGGGACAGGGGTGCACCAATCCGTGACCAAGAATGAGATCACGACACTACATGAATTGTATCCACGAATGGAGAAGTATATAAGATATGAAGATTCTATGCAGAAGGATTCCAAGAGGATGGAGAAGGCCGTGTTGTCTTTGGAGAAGGATCGAGAATGCCAGAAAGTGGGGACGTCGGAAAAAGAAAGTGGGAGATACCGCAGGTACGGAGCGCGAGCAGAGGGAAGCCAAGAAGGAATCCGAAGAGAGTACAGGGAGAGGAAGTCATACCGCGAGATGGAACAAACTCCACTAAACAAACCGCTCAATGAGATCTTACCCTTAATAAAGAATCTGCCGGGGTATGAGGGATCGCGAACCACGCCAATGGAGATACCGGAGAAGCCCTTCTGTGCATATCATCAGATAAGGAATCATGAGACGAATGACTGTTACACTCTAAAATGGTTGGCTCAGAGAATGGTGGAAAAAGGGAGGATGGGAGAATTTGTGAGAGATGGTCGGAATGAGGAGCGCATGCCGCCGCAGGGAAGGATACTGGGAACCATCAACGTGATTTACAGCGGGGAGGTTATGAGTCATAACGCTCATAGAGACAAGATACGGCGGACCGCGAGCATCCAGCAGATTAATGAGAGAACGGATAGGCCTCGACAGCGAGTGGTGGCAGCGGCAGAAAAAGATAGAGTCGTGTTTAGCAACGCGGACCTACGAGCAGTGGACTCACCACATGAAGACGCATTGCTCATTACAGTGGCAATGAGGAATTACATGGTGAAAAAGGTGTTGATTGATTGTGGGAGTGCGGTAGATCTGTTGTTCAGAGGTGCCTTGGAGGAAATGGGAGTTAATCCTAAGCAGCTGCGTCATTCGCGAACTAATTTGTATAGATTTAACGGAAGTATGACAGAGCCCATGGGGGAACTCTTACTGCCCGTGACAGTTTTCGCCCATTTCATGGTGGTGGATTCGGCTTCGCAATACAATGCAATCTTGGGAAGGCGGTGGATTCATGAGATGAAGGCGGTCCCATCAACGTATTATCAGGTAATATGATTCCCCACCCCTACTGGCATGTATGAGGTCTACGGTGATCAGGTTACGGCAAAGAACAGTCATCGGGGAACCATGAAGCGGTTGATCGGCGGATCAAAAGGAGAGGCTTCCAATCCTAGGAAGAGGCTAGCATAGCAATTACAATGCACCTCAGGCAAGGGGGAGGGTGAGACAACGGAGGATCCAAAGACGCTCGACGAGATAGAGATGGTGAATATTGGGATAGGGGAAAAGGAGAAGTTCACATCAATAGGATTTAGTTTGCCCGTAGAGTGGATGGGTAAGTTGATACAGTTCTTGTCAGACAATAGAGACGTCTTCGCTTGGACAATAGAGGATATTACTGGGTTAGATCCCGAGTTCGCATGTCATCACTTGCATATGAAAGTGAACGCCAAACCCGTGAGACAAAAGATGCGCAGTATTAGACCAAAATATGCTGAAGGGATCCGGGAAAAGGTCGCAAGATTGAAAGGGGCGGGAATAATCCCAGAGGTAGAGTTCACAGACTGGTTATCTAATATAGTTGCGGTACCAAAAAAGAATGGGAAAGTGCGTATGTGCGTAGACTTTACTGATGTAAATCAAGAGTGTCCAAAGGATAGCTATCCTATGCCGCGAGTAGATGAGTTAGTGGACAGGATGGCTGGGTTCAAGATTTTTTCCTTCATGGACGCGTCGATGGGGTATAATCAGGTCGCGATGTATGGGCCTAATCAGGAGAAGACCTCGCTTGTGGTGGAGGGCGGAACTTACTGCTATAAGAGGATGTTGTTTGGTTTGAAAAATGCAAGAGCAACCTTCCAGCGGTTGGGTGAGAAAATATTCGAAAGCAAGATTCGGAAGGGAATTGAGATTTATATAGACGACATGGTGGAGAAAAGTATGTCAGAAGAGGAACATATCGAGGGGTTGTGAGAAACCTTTGGGATACTACGTAAGTACAACTTGAAACTGAATCTTGAGAAGTGTACTTTCGGGGTGACTACAGGAAAGTTTTTGGGGTACATCGTTACTTATAGGGGAATCGAGGCTAACCCCGAGCAGATAAGGTCCTTGGTAGAGATGCCATCTCCGCGGAGCGTGAGAAAGTACAGCGGTTAGCAGGAAGGGTCGCGGCTCTGAATAGATTCATTTCCAAGTCGTCTGATAAGTGCAGACTGTTGTACCGACTATTGAGGAGCACACCAGATTTTGTATGGACCGCAGAATGTGAGGAGGCATTCCAGGAATTGAAAAAATATTTGGGCAAAGCGCCTTTGGTGTCACGGCCCGAGACCGAGGAGAAGTTGTATTTGTACTTGGGGGCCACGAAGTATTTAGTCAGCTCAGTTCTAGTTCGGGTGGTCGACAAGGCAGAGAAGCTGGTATATTTTCAGAGCAAGACTCTGTTAGATGCAGAGACGCGATATAGTAGGATCGAGAGGTATGCCTTGGCATTAGTTTTTTCAACCCTGAAGCTGAAACCCTACTTTGAAGCACATGTGGTGGTGGTGGTAACGAATATGCCTTTGAAACAAGCACTGAGAACAGAAAAATCTGATAAAATGTTGAAGTGGGCAGTGATGCTGAGTTCCTATGAGATACAATATCAGATAAGAACCGCGGAAAAGGCACAGGCGGTGGCTGAGTTTCTGTCAGAGTTTCCCGCAGAGGATCCCACGTGGGGAGAGGAAATGATTATGGAACCGAACGGGAGAGTGAGCCAGACCTTCTAGACCCGTGGGATAAGAGGAATGGGTGGAGGGTATTCGCGGATGGATCGGCTACCGACGCATGCAGCGGCATAGGAGTCGTGTTGGTTACACCTCATAATAGCATAATAGAGCAAACCATAAAACTCGGGTTCGCGGCATCCAGCAATGAGGCAGAGTACGAAGCGGTAATCGCAGGTTTGAGAATGGTCGAGGATTTGGGAGTGAAGGAGCTGACAGTCTATTCTGACTCAAACTTAGTGGTGTGTCAAGTTAATCGGGGGTTCGCCGCTCGATGCCCTAGGATGGCAAGATATTTGGATGTGGTGCGTAAACGAGCCAAGAAATTCACAAAACTCTGTTTCTTTCATTTGGGCCAGGGAGAGAACAGACACGCCGATGCCCTAGCATATGTAGTAGCTGCAATTCCCAGGTCGGAGGAGAGAACAATACACGTGGGAAGGTTAGAGAAACCGAGCACTGAGGATGAGATGGAGATTTGTCAAGTCGCGGAAGAGAATGAGGGTTGGATGGAGCCTATTAAAGACTTTTTGGCAGGAAAGGAAGTCATGGATAAAAAGGAAAGAAGGAGATAGGAGCAGACTTCTCGGAGATACGTTCTACTGGAAGGAGAGTTATATCGGAAAAACTTCAGTGGACCACTTCTAAAATGTTTAGGTCCGCGACTATCCCAGGAGGTGTTGGTAGAACTACACGAGGGGGATTGCGGGAGCCATTCAGCGGGGAGAACGACGGCACATCGGCTACTGACACAGGGGTATTTCTGGTCCCATATGAAGAGGGATGTTGTGGAATTTGCTAAGAGATGTGACAAATGTCAGAGATTTGCACAGTTGATATTTGCCCCTGCTGAACCCCTTCACAATGTCTCAAGTCCGTGGCCTTTTGCTATGTGGGCAATGGATATAGTGAGACCGCTGCCCATGGCTAGTGGTAAAAGGAGGTTTATGCTCGCGGCCATAGATTATTTCACAAAATGGATTGAAGTCGTACCCCTGCAGCAGGTGAAGGAAGCGCAAGTCATCAAGTTTTTATGGGAGAATATTATCTGCAGGTTTGGGTGGTCGTACGCCATCATAGCAGATAATGGAACTCAGTTTACGGGAGCAAAGGTGGCCAGGTTCTTGCAAACCTACAAAGTTAGACAGGGGTTCTCAGCCCCTTACAACCGTGAGGGCAACGGACATGCAGAGTCCTCCAACAAGACCATCATGAACAACCTAAAGAGGAAGTTGGAGGATAAGAAGGGGGCATGGGCCGACGAGCTTAGTCATGTATTATGGGCCTACGGACCACACCTCGGACATCCACCCAAGAGACCCCATTTTCATTGGCTTATGGGGTGGAGGTTGTGATCCCGTCGAAGATGGTGGCAGCTACAACGCGAACAAAGGTCGTGGAGGAGGGTTCAAAATGGAGAATCTTAGTAGCAGATCTTAATATAGTGGAGGAAAGAAGAGACATTGCCCGTATAAGGCTAGAGGAGTACCACCGGAGGTTGCAAAAATAGTACAACAGGAGGGTCAAGCCAAGGCAGTTCCACATAGCGACCTGGTGCTCCGCCGAGTGACACCTAGCACCAGGAAAGAGAAAGATGGAAAGCTGGGTCCGAACTGGGAAGGACCTTACACGGTGGTGGATATTGGAGGGGCGGGCACCTACAGGTTGCGGACACAGGAAGGCAAACTGATAGAGAAGCTGTGGAATGTGAGTATGTTAAAAAAAATTTACACTTGAATGTAATGAAAATCTATTGCCTGAATTTGGCGTTGTATATAAATATATAATGTAACAGCACTTTTGAGAAGAAATCATCATTTATAGAGGTAGGAGTCCAAAATAACTAGGAGACGTGAAATACCAACGAGACCGCGGAGGGTCCCCAATGGTTTTTCAAAAACTATGAAACCCGTGGGAAGCGGGATAAATGCGCAAATAGCACGTAGGGCATGGAGCCCAATTCAAGGATGGAGAGAGACAGCGGAGGGGATGAGCCCTTCGCTGATACGAGGCTAGAGATGAGCCCGGGGCAAGATGAGTTGCCTCAAGGGACTTATTGAGATTGCAGAACCGCAAAGTGGGATGAGCCCTCTGTGGGGAGCGGTGCAAATCGCATAGGGGACACAAAGTCCCAGTGTGGAGAGAGACAACGGAGGGGAGGAGCCCTTCGCTGATAAAAGGATAGAGTCTGTGGAGCGGGGCGAGCCCTTCGCGGAGTAGGGATACTAGCACCACGTGGGGGCATGAGGCCCAAACATGGAGAGAGTTAGAGGGGAGTTGGAGTCATTTGCAGATATACTCAACCATCATAAAAACAACGAGAGGAATGAGCCCATCACTAATGCAAGGAACTAGTCGAGGAGCATGGAGGCTGGCTTAAAGTTGGTGGAGTAGCCAAACATCAAGAAAAAGACAGGGCAAGAGTTACATCGGAGTAAGGTAAAGAGACCAAACCACAGGGGGAGAGATGATATATATGCCAAGAAAAATCAAACATCACACATGAAAAAGATTAATATTCAAACATAAACACAACAATTGTACTGCCATCAGTGGCATAGATGGGATAAAATAACTTATTACAAAAGGTGCGGAAAACATAGAGTATTTTTAGCGCTTCTCGAAGGGAGAGTCGGCGGCAGGTAGGACATCAAAGGCTTCTTTAGAAGGTGCAATGGTGTGTGCGGCAACAACGTTCTCCAGTGTCTCGACAAGGGTCTCATCGGTAAGGTTGGAAATCTCTTCATACACTGGAGAGCGGGGAAGGTTATCGGTGGCAACCACTTCTTCCTGGGCATCTCTAGAGGGGGCTGCAGCTGGGGTGCAGGGCTTTTCGGGCAGGAGTCGTCCTTCTTGGGTGAGGCGGGCAAGCTCTTCCTGGATTTTCTTGGTTACCCTTTTGTCAGCAAGAAGCTTGAAGCATTCGCGAAGAATAACCATGTCATCCTGATGTTACTGAAGTAGGGCGGCGGTAGCATCTTTCTATTCTTGAGAGAGGGTGTCGAGGGCAACTTGGTGTTGCTGGGCTAAAGCAGATAGGGTGAGCTGATGTTGTTCAAGGAGCATTTCCCGCTGGCGACTCAGACGGTCGTTGATAGTATCCATATAGTGCTGGTGTGAGGATTCCGCGGACTGCAATTCGTCCTAGGCCTTGAGTTTGGCTAAGTTAGCAGCGGCTAGCTCAGATTGAAGCCCTGCATATGCGGCCTTCAGACCAGAAGGGTCATTGACCTCTTTCTCCAAGGCAGCCAACTTGTTCTTGGTGCTGAGAAGACCACGGATCATGAAGGAAATGTCCAAGCTTACCTAGAAACAGAAATAGAGAGGTAAAAAAAATAAATAAATAAATAAAAAGAAGAGGGGCTTACCCGTGCCCAGTTAGTATAAAAAGAGGTGCGGTAGGTGTCAAACGAACCCCCATCGGCGTAGGTGATGTCCCTAGGCAAATGGGCGTTGTAAAGACAGCCGCATTGTCTAAGGCGGAGTCAGCTGTGGATATTCAGCGGTTGCATACGTTGAAGATGGGGTAGAAGTCTTCCATAGGGGCCAATTCAGAAACCGGAGCTGCCGGTGGAATCGGTTCTTTGCCAGGTCGGCGGGCGCATGGAGAAGAGACTGCGGGTGGAAGTGACGATGGGAGGAGGGCAGGTGCTTCAGATTCGGAGGTCTGCGGAACTACAGGGACTAACCCGTCAGAGGCTGAGGTCCATTGTCGCTTGGACGAGGGCATTTAGGTAGAAGCCACCGCCTCAGTTGGGGAAATCTCAATCACCTCATTGTCCTCAGAGTCACTGTCAAAAAGTTTTTGTTTATGGACATCCATGTCGTCGGTGGGGGAGTGAGGAGAAGTATACTGGTCGTCCCAGTTGGAAATGGAGCGGTATGAGGGGATGTCTTTGGGCGCGGAGGTGGCGAGAGAGTCCTAAGATCTTATGGATTAAGAGGAGGTGCGAGGACGGTGGCGGTGGGATGACGAAAGGTGGGATCTTTTTCGGGTAGGCGGAGAGGCTCTGAGTTTTCGCTCTTTTGGAGGGGGAGGGCGGTAAAAGGGAGCTGAGAAGCCACGGAAGGTTTGTAGATAGGGAATTTGCAACAGCGGGGTGGCGGTGGTAGGGTGGATGCCGAGATGATTGGCTTGAGCGGGACCGAGGTCACAGAGTCTTTGGAAAATGGGACAAGATATGCCGGAGTAGAATTGGGATTTGGAGTCCGACCGCCAACCTACAACACAGGGAAAAGCAGCGAGTTAGAGCATAATGGTAACAATGCAATAAGGAAGAAGAGAAAAACAAGGTTACTTACCGCGGGGGATGAAGGCAAGGTGGTTAAGATGTAAATCAGAAGGAAGGTCCGCGGACAGAAATTGTCCTGATACATATAAAGGGTAATGGTGCCACACTTTGTCTGAGGATGTAATGCAGAGCAAGAGGGTAGCTTCTAAGGGCGTACACAAAAAGACTGGTATCCCACGCCGACGTCTTTAGTGCTTTTCTTAAGGAAGTAGTGGGAGAAGATGTCTCGGCTGGTGATTTTGGGCTCGCCGGTTCTATTATATGCATTCGTGGCATACATAGTCCTCCAAAAGTTTCCTATGCCATGGAAGGGGAGGATGTTGAAGTGATTGCACACCTCGACATCCAAGAGAGTGAGGGGCAGCCGTAGACCAGCAACAATTTGACCCACTGTGACCACAAGGTGACCGGGGCGATGGGGAACTAAGTGTAGGTAGTGTGTGATGGATGGCACGTGCTCTAGAGTTATGTTGGCTGGGATGCCATAAGCAGCCCTAATGGCATCTAAATTAGGGCGGCGACAACGTGAGGGTGGAGGAAGCAACGAGGTGGGTGGCTGGAGGTGGAGGGGGCCGCTGTAGGGGCAAATGGAGGCGGAGACGCTACTTGGGGTGAACGGGAAGTGGAAGAATCACCGAAATTAGAGCTCGACATCAGAAAAATAGAGAGACAGATGCAGAAAATGGAAAGAATTTACTATTTAGCTTGAACAAAAATAAAGCAAGGCCTAGAAAACGTACCGACGAGAACCAAAAAGAGAGTGTTTATGCTTGAGTAGAGAGCCAGTGAGGGGAAGGAACCGCCGGAAGACCGAAGGAGCGCACGCAAGCCGGAAACAGATAGAAAGAGAGCAAAAATGGAGAAGCAGTGGAAAAGAGAAGATGAAGGGGCGGAATAAAATGAAAAAGAGGGAGAAGAAGGAAGTTTAAACAAAGGGAGGGCAAAGAGGTAATTATGGACATTGGGGAATTCGAGGAGTCGGGTAGACCGCCAACCAAATTGAGACACGTGGAAGCGCGAGGTACGAGGGGCAGCTGAAAATGCGCGTGATGAGTGCAGTCCCATCACACACAAATCGAGGAAAGGGAAGCGTGCATAGTGAAAAGAGAGTATCCAGGAAAGTTCTCGACCCCGGATCCATTAACAGGACCGCGGAGTCGAGAAGGGGCATTTGTAGTGGCATAGTGTTGGAAGTTGGACTCGGTCAGCGGTGCAGCGGATAGGACACAACATAAGAGGAAAAAGAGGGGAAGTACGAGATCAGTACCGCGGAATCCTAGACCGCGATGTGGCATACGTACGGTATGAAGGTGAGTCATGCGATGGTGCGACAGATGGATGGCCTAGAAGGGGAGGAGAGGTATATATAAAGAAGATGTGGGATGAGAAAAAAGAAGAGACTGCTAGGGTAAGAAAAGAGGAGAGAATAGTGAGAAGGAGAGAGAGAAGGAGAGAGAGAAAGAAGAAAAAGAGAGATTGAGTGAGCTCAGCTCTAAATCCTAGGGATGGTTTTAAATCATTCAAAGCTGATGAGATTTGCAAGCTTGCAAATAAATTTTATCCTATGGATTTTACTAAGCAAGAGAAGATACATTTGGGATTTCAATTGCAAAACTATAAGCTTGATGTTCTTGTACACCTTGAATTCCAAAAGTTGTCAACCGTTTATGAGTTGTGCCTGTCGGGGCAAAAAGTTAACCCGACACTCCCGATGTAATGATACTTCCAAAAGCTATGGGATTAGGTATTTTGGAAGAAGAGCGACTGCACCAACGTTCTGGTTGCCTACGTACCCAGTGAAGAATCCAGGATCAAGTCTCTTAAAACGTAGTTCTGGTGGCTGCAGAAGCCTCCGTATATATAGCAATCTCCTACATTGGCGACCAAGAAAGTGATTCTCAGAGATTGCCTTCCTTGATGAATCCTAGTATGATCCTACTTCTCAAATAGGATCATTCCCCAAGATTTCATTCTATCCTTGTGCAAGATCTTATCGGATTACACTAGGGTCTCTTGCTTCCGCGGATCGTATTACTAGATCCGAGTGATCAGGACGGATTGGGTCCATGAACTTGGGCAGTCCAGATGGGCCCTGGACCTATTGTAAACTTTGACAGATTAAAGAATCGGATGATCCACAACATTTTTAACAGCTACCAGGCTTGTCCGTTGCTGGGCCAACACCAGGTCCATGGTCTAAATACACTCTAGACCGAAAATATGACGTAGGGTTCACTGGTCCCACACCCGGTCCATGGTGAAAGTCCACTTTGGACCAGAAATATGATGTAAGGTATACACAGTGCCCCCTCTTCAACAGAGGAGCAAACGAAGATGAAGGTGCTATGTTGAAGAATTAAGAAAACGTGAAAAAGGGAGTTAAGTGAAAAAGTGTGACAATGAGGGACTAAGTTAAAAAGATACACTACAAGAAAATCGATTTTTCCCCACGGATTCCCGGTATTTTTAGCCACGGTCATAAACCCTTGCATAGTTTCCTACGGATTTTGACCGTAGCAAATACATTTTTTCTCGTTTCGTGCCTTTGATACCTTTAGCCACGGTTTATCTCTTTAATTGGGCGTGGGTAGAGCTACGCCAAAACCGTCGGGTACAAATTTTTTAACACGACACTGTTCTACACGCGTTTCGACCGTGGGCTTTATAGCTGAAAAGTTTGGGCGGGGTGACCACTTTCTTCCCTCCCAACAGGTTAAAAACACTTAAAAAAAAAAAAGAAAACATAAAAGATCGGTTTGTTCCTTCTTCTCTCATCTCCCACCGCCAACAGTTAAAAACACTTCATCCCCACCACCGCCAACAGTTAAAACACTTCATCCCCCACCGCCACTCAACCCCATTTTTCTTTTCCGTTTCCTTCTTCTCTCATCTCAAGAAGGTATTTCAAGCACCGATTTTTTTCAAGCACCGATTTTTTTTTGCCAACTGGGAGAACTAATTTTTCAATTTAAATTTTCTTAGGATTTACTAAGTGGGAAAGGGATTACAAGCTTCGTTTTCTCTTCTCGAGCGATTCCTCCATTACAAATTGAAGGTGACTTATTATGCTATTAAACATTGATTTTTATTTGATTTTTTTTTTTTTCGTTTTTTAATCTAATATTAGATGTTGTTGTTATCAAAGTAGTATCAATAATAAGAATTTTGTTAGCCATTAGAAGAAGTGGACGCTTCAATTTTTCACCCTCAGTTGTTGGTACCTTTTTTTATCTCCTTTGATCGGATAGTCTGTGCCTTTTGTAATTTCAGTGTTTAGGAAAATGACGTATGTCGGGGCAATGTAAATGGTTATCTAAACCTTTCTCTTGGGACATAGTATGAAAGAGTGGTTTGCGTTGAATAGATAACTTCAAGAAGCCGGGGAATAAACTGCATAGCTGTATAATAATTAAATTGAAGTAGAATATCTCGAGAAGTTTGTAGATTAACAAAATGAAGTGGTCACGTTTGAAAATTTGATGTTAGATGAAGAATGAGTTGCATCCTCCTCAACCTCAAGTAGCGTGTTGAGGAACAATCAAACATTTATATAATACATAACTATCAAGATTTGATGGCACATATATTAAAACAGTAAAAGAGAAGTGATGCAAATTGACACGAAAGTAGAAAGCAATAAAGCAATGGAGGGAAGAGAAAACCGACCAAAATTGACCTCTCTTTGTAGTCAGATCAAAATTCGCATGGGTACTGTTTTTACTTTGTATTGAAATCATGACTTGTTTTGGATTGTGTTTCTTTTTTTTATTATTCTCTCAGGCCGCGTTCATTATGCTATTTCTGAAATGTTAAACTACACGGTAATTTGACCCGCTACTTGAAAGGGATGTTTTAATCAAGACCTAATCTATCTCTCGACCAAACACCTCAGATTGTTTGATTGTCCTCAAAGTGCAACCTTTATTCAAGGTAAAGAATTTCTATTTATGTTTTGTATTTATGTAATACCAAATTCCCTGCATAGAACTGCTTGTAGTGCTTGTTGTTGGAAGATTAGAGCTACCAACCATCCCCCGTATAGAACTGCTCGTGTCAATTTAAAAAATGGTTGCTGTAATTTCAGGGACAAGTCTCGATACATTCACTTATGATATAATGTTCTGATTGTCTATAAATTTGTGAGATAGCCTATGGATTTTAGAAGGTCGAATTGGAGATATTGGTGATTAGTCATTACTAGTCACTTTACTTGCTTTTTAAAGTTTGATTAGTTTTACTAGTCTGGACAGTTGTTATGAATATTTGATTTGTTTGACTAGTCTAGAGTCTGGGCATGTGCTATGAGTTAATCTTTAGTTGATTAGTTTTAATTGGTGCGGACATGTCCATGAAATAATCTCAGTTGATTAGTTTCACTTGTGGAAGTTTGAAATTTGTAGCTAGAATAGCGCTCATGAAATCAGACGCCATTTGCACATTCATTAGATTCATTTGTACGACGCATTCTTCTAGGCATTTTGGTATTGTAGATATGAACAAGATTGGATTAATGTGGTATATATGCATGGTGATATATTATTATGTCTAACATTTTTGAATGTTGTGTGTATCTTTTATTTATTCCTAGATACACCATGGAGGGTTCTATTCCAATCGATAGAAGTTGGATTGAATTAGATCACCATGACGAACGCTTTCTAAAGGGTGTTGATGAGTTTCTAGAGTTTGCAAAAAAATACCATCATAATAAGGTACTGATACCGTGCCCGTGTCGCATATGTAGAAATGGGGGGAAGGCATTGACACACGAAACCGTGAAATTTCATGTTTATAAATGGAGGTTTGATCCAACATATTTACATTGGATTTTTCATGGTGAAAAAAGACAAGATGCACATGTAGAGTCCAATATGAATTCTAATGTGTTCGAGAATATGAATGATGCATTTGCCACTGTGGTAGAAGAATTTGGTGGTGAAGACTTGGATACATTTCTTGGGGGTTTGGGAAGTGGTGCTGAAGAGGGACTAGTCGATGATGATGAAGCAGAGCCATTGGTGTCGGATAAAATTTTTGAAGAGGCCACAAGTGCTTTATACCCTGACTGTAAAGACTTCACTGTCTTGAAGTTTGTAATTAAGCTATTCCGAATTAAGGTCAAGCGTGGGTGGTCTGACATAGGTTTCACAGAGTTGCTTCAGTTACTTAAAGTTGCACTACCGCATGGTAATAAGATCCCGAAAGATACATATCGAGCAGAAAAGTTTGTTAAGGATTTGGGGCTGAATTACCAGAAGATTGATGCTTGCCCGAATGACTGCATCTTGTATTGGGGAGATAACGAATTCCTGGAACAATGCCCTACTTGTAACTCATACAGATACAAGTTTGCAACAATTCAAGACAGAAAAAAAAAACGTGTTAGGCAAGCTGCAAAGCAATTGCGGTACTTTCCTATAGCAGATAGGTTGAAGAGAATGTACAGTGTTGATTGGGTAGCAAAAGCAATGTGTTGGCACTCTACAAACCGATTGAAGGGTGGTGAGTTGGGTCACCCAGTTGACTCCTCATCTTGGAAACATATTGATAAAACATACCCAAGTTTCTCGTCAGAGCCTCGTAACGTTCGATTGGGTCTTTCTACTGATGGGTTCAATCCGTTTGGAATGCAAAGCACTTCGCATAGTTCATGGCCGGTAATGTGTGTCACATACAACCTCCCCCCTTGGCTGTGTATGAAACCGCAATTCACTATGCTTGCATTGCTTATTGAGGGTCCAAAACAGCCTGGAAAAGATATTGATGTTTACTTGCAGCCATTGGTTGCTGAGTTGCGGTCTTTGTGGGATACCGGAGTGTTAGTTAAAGATGCTAATAAGGGAGATGTGTTCACCATGCGGCGGTGTTATTGTGGACAATTCATGACCTCCCGCATATGGAAACATCTCGGTTGTAGGACTAAGGGGAGATTTGCTTGCCCCCTTGTGGTCCTAATACTTCCACTTTGAGACTTGTTCATGGGAGGAAAAATGTTTATCTTGACACGCAGGCTTATTTCTAGGGCAATCGGATCCAAGCAGATTTGATGTGAGAGAATCGACTTTCAACAAGAAAGAAGAACATCGGGCACCACCGCATTTAATATGCGGTAAGAAGGTTAAAGAGTGAATCAACATCTTAAAGTGAAATGGGGAAAACGAAAAGAAAGGGAAGGGTGGTGATTCCGAGGAGGAATATGATACGGTGACTCTTGTTTCTACAAGCAATCAATATTTTTGAAGGAGCTAGACTATGTGGAGGAGCTTCCCATCTTTCATAACCTTGATGTAATGCACATTGAGAAGAACATCATTTAAATACTTCTTGCTATGATGTTGGACACAGTAAAAACCAAAGATGACATTAATGCACGCAAAGACTTGGAGCTCTTAAGGATTAAAAAGAAGTATTGGTTGACTAAAAATGCTCGTAAGAAGAAACGTGGGGTTTTGTGTCTGTTACCTGAGGAGAAGAAGTTGTTTTTTACTACTTTAAGAAATATGCGTGTTCCGGTTGGTTTTAGTAGTAATTGGAGGATTATCGCCAATGAGGGATCGTCTATGGAGCTGAAAGGGATGAAGTCTCATGATTATCACATTTTAATGCAACATTTGCTCCCGGTATTAATCCAACATGCGTATAAAGATAGGAAAGAGGCTCGAAATGTTCTACTAAGTTTTTGTACCTTTTTCCGTGCTCTATGCTCGAGGAGAATTGATGTTGAGTCGCTGACTATACTTGAGATGGGTATGGTACGAACCTTATGTGAGCTTGAGAAAATGTGCCCCCCTTCATTGTTTGTCATAATGATGCATCTGCCTATTCATTTGGCATATGAGGCCCGTGTTTTGGGACCCGTGTTCTACCGGTGGATGTATGTTTTCGAAAGGTACAATAATTTTTATTTTTTATAAATAGTTAGAATTTATTTTACAGAATCTTCCTAATTCATTTTAGCACTTGAAGGTTAATGAAAACCTACAAGGACTCTGTCACGAACAAAGCACGTCCAGCAGGTTGCATTGCAGAGAGATATTTGAAGGAGGAAACAATGACATACTGTGGAGGATATGAAGGAGGGGGTGGCATCCTTCAAAAACTAGATGAAGATGCCGAGGGTTCTACGGTAACAATACCTCCAGGTTCGATTCTTAGTGTTAGTGAGGAAGACGAAGTTGGTCCTCTTGGTCCTCAGAAACGTTATCTTCTAGAAGGTGTTGAGTGGGAACAAGCACGACAATGGATATTGAAAAGCCACCCCAAGTATGATATGTGGAAAAAGTACGTATTTTTCGTGTTGTTACATTGTGGATGTGCTTTTCAATTCCATATTTTATTTTTGTATTGTATGTGTTTTACATGAGAAATTTGCTCACTTTAGGAGTCACGATAGCTTCCTCGAAACATGTAGGAGGACCATGGGGAGAAGGGTAGGCAAAGACTGAGTACCGAAAAAGATGAGTTCATGCCATGGTTAAGGAGACAACTTGACGCTCAAAACCCGAAAGATGATGAGCTCATACAAATAGCAAGGGGACCAACACGAGAGGCCGAACTTATGATAAGTAACACGTTGAATGGGTTTTATTTGTCACCAAGGATTACGAGATGACTAAACGAAATCAGAATAGTGGAGTTTCTACCAAGTGCCCAACTACCTTTCGCCGAAAGTGCTAAGGATAAGAATCCAATTGATGGGTCCGCTGAATACTATGGTGTTATTAGAAAAATCATTCAATTGAGTACCGAGTATTGACTATGAACCGGTTTATATTCAAGTGTGATTGGGTTAAGCTCCAACATGGTGTGAAGGTCGATAATGAATCAAAGTTGTTGTTGGTCAATTTGTCCAATATATATGGGTCATCCCAAAGGAGGACGAGCCATTTATTCTTCTTGCTGAGCACGTATCACAAGTCTTTTACTCTCAAGACCCAGTGAATCGATTGGCATGCGGTGATTGAGGTTCCAAGAAGGGTATACTCGATCTAGATGCAACAAGATTGGTGTCGGAAGATGTAGTTGTGGATGAATCCTTTCAAGGGGCTAGTGAATCAAGAACCAATTAGAATGGAAGACGAAGTGATATTTAATGACCAAGAAGACATGGTTGAGGAAATTGAAGTTCCTAGGCGAAGAAAAAGACTTAGAAAAAAAAGTGAATGTATGTATCTATATATTGGAACTTAAAATAAGTGTATGTTTTTTTTTTTTAAACTTTTTTCCTTTACATATCGTTTTGTTTGACGATTGCATGTCTATTTTAACTCTGTAAGGACATCTATTCAATTTTAAACATCTTGACTTGTAGCCCTCATAAAACACTTGACCTGCTGAAAATATTATTAGCTATTGTGGCATTGTCTAGTGTAACGCCCCATGTGTGATTATTTGTTTGATAATGCATTTTTTTTAATATCAGGTAATTTACAATGGTTAGCAAAGACATCACATGGTTCAGTTCCACTTCAGGAGTCCCTAGGGCAGGTACATAACATTAGGCTACATAACATTTTACCGACATTAGGCTACATAACATTTTGCTTCACCGACTTCCACCCATTTTATGATCAGGTATGTCCGCCACTTCACGGCGAAGGTCGGGTAATACTAGAGGCCCAGCTATACCGCGGGGGAAAAAAAGGTTGAAACCGGGTGAGAAAATTGTTCTTCGATTAATGAAGACACCTTGCAGCCTTGCTCCCCTAAAAGGGTGTACATCACTTGTCTAGTGAAATTGCTACACTTGTTAAGCGAGATCCCGATTTACTATAAATCTTTTTCGGATATGATCATAGGTTGTCTTTGAGAATGATATCTTCCCTTATAAAACCATAATTGATAGTTTGAATAATATGTTTCAATTTGAGGATGATGATGAGGGGGTTGCTTGTGATTATGTTCGAGACAAGATCACGGCTGCTTGGAGGAGTCGCAAGTATGACTTAAAGAAGACATACCTTGATGGTAAGGATCCAGAAGAAGTGAGAACAATGGAAGCCCCAGAAGACATTCCTTTGGAGGATTGGAGAGCTTTTGTGGAGCTTTGTAATACAGACGACTTTAAGGTTTGTAAACCATACCCAATCATTTTACATTACCTATTTGATAGTATGTTGTCTGATAAATTGTGATTTCTCTTTGTATACTAGTTTGATTTTTATCAATGACGTGTAGGCAAAAGTGAAAAAATAAAATTAATCGCGCGAAGCAAACAGAACCCAATTGCTCAGGAAGGACACCGGCACAACTTGTTCGCCATGAGATTGCAAAGGAAAGAGGTGTGCCAGATGTAGAAATTTTCCGTGGTGACTTGTACCTAGGCATGCATAGCCATGGGAAAAACAAAAATTCATAAAGACAAGATTTGGCGGTAAGTCTTTATATGGTACCTTTTGTGATTTTTCAATTTGCATACATATATGGTATTGATACCCGGAGTTGGTATGTTTATCTATCAATAGGATAAGATTGGTGAACATTCTGCCTCCAATCCTCAATCAGACCCGACTTGTGATCTTTGTGGCGAGAGGTTTGAAATTTAATTGTTTTTTTTTCAAAAGGTAAATTAGTCTAGAATATTAGTTATAAGCATAAATTAAAATTTTCCAATTAAATAGGTTCTTGGCAAGGATGGTAGAGGTCGCATGCGGTTGATGGGATCGGGTTGCTCCAAATCAAAATTGAAGAATTCGTCTCCTTATGTCAAGAGGAATCAGAAACAAGTGAAGGCGACTTCGGACTTAGCCGCCTTGTTTGAAAATAAACTTGATCAGGTGACTAACAAATTTCAAGGGCAAGTAGATCACCGACTCAAGCAAAGTGCAGATTCTCTCCCCGTGATGATACCAATCACGCCTAGTACCCCTAATGGACCATCTTCTTCTTCTCGATTCTCTTCCGCAACACGGTTTCTAATGTATGTAATCTATTTAATTTTTTTTATGTTCTTAATGAAACATGTATACTCGACTAGTAATGTTTCTTGCACTGTTTTTCAGGAAAGCAATTACATTGATGTTGAAGTGGATGTTAGAGCTCATTGGCCTTTGAGAAAAGTTGCATCTGGGAGGGTGATAAATGTTGATCCAGGACATAAAATTGGTAGAAGAACCGTAGGGGATGGCAATTTCCTAGTCTGCATTGAAGCGATTATCGAAAGCTCATGTGAGATACCGGAACCATATAACCACTTTCGAACCCTTGGACAAATTGGGCAGGGAAATGTTATATGGCCTAAAGCGTTTCTCAATTTTCTCCCTCCTCGTTGTTAGGAAGCAAACTTGAACTAGTAAGTTTCATTTTGAGTTCCATGTAAGCTTAAGTACTTTATTAGACATGTAAGGTTCATTTTGAGTTCCATGTAAGCTTAAGGTACTTTATTAGACATGTAAGCTTCATTTTGTGCAGACTTTGTCTTTCTATAGATAATTTTGTTAGATGGAATAGTTTATCTTATTCATCTATTTAGTTTTATTTTTTTCATTGTGGAACTTGCATATGTATGTATGTCTATGTGTTTGATATTTAGGTGGTGGACTCTACTCAATTGTACTAACCCCCTTTTAACTCCGCCAATGCAAATTTATTTGCATTGTCGGTCCCAAGCCCGAATAAAGGAGGAGGGAAAAGGGTGGCGACTTGAAGGAATGTTGAAACTTAGGTATGTGCTATTCTACTTTGAAATATTTATATCTCACTCTTTTTAAAATTTCAAGTTCACTAAGTAAAGTTTGGTTGGCATCGATCTCATGCATGCTTTGTGATGCTTACCCGTGTTGTTGGCACTAAATCATTATGTGTTCTCGCGGACTTCGCTCATTTGTGAAGACTTGAAAAGAGAAACTTTGTAAGGGGTCTGCCACTATGGCACTTGTGCTAGAAGGTTTCTTGATACTTGAACTATTCCCGATTGTTGATACTTGTATTGTTGTCTATGTCTGGTTCATATGACAGCCTATTCCGTGAGAAAGAACCGGTCTTCGACTAGAATGTAGGTGCGAGGGATGACTAGGGCCAGAAGAATTGAAGTAATCCACCTTACCAAAATCATCCAGATATCCTTTCTCCAAGTGTTTACCAAGCCAAAATAAAACCCTAGTGTCTCACGAGAACTTAAGTTGAAGCCACAAGGAGCTTGTCACGCACTAACAGTTTTGACTCTTTTTCTCAAAAATGTTCTAGACTATACACAATTGTAAGAACCTTCATGTCAGAATGCCCATATGAAAATTGTTAGGCTGACCTCTGAAGGTAATTAATATCCACAACAGACCTAAGAAGAACCCAACTGCTAGAGAGTTGGTGCTATTCTATGCCGTTCATTTTCTATACAGTCTCTTGGTTAGGAGGTTGGGATTGAAGGCGGTTATGGGTTTAAGTGTCAAAGTATGTTTAGGGACACAGATTTCTGATAGGAGAAGAACCGTCTCTCTAGTTCTTTATGTCCCTATTGTGTTTTTCCCCAGCCACATGTAGATTTGCTGAGTTTATATTTTCCTTTGAATATATTAATCTTATGCAGATAGATGCTCATATTGGTTCTCGCGGTGCATTGTGAGTTGTGGAGATGACAAGGCTACCAAGGTATGTTTGGCCCATGCCATTTTTGTTATGTCGTAGAAGTAAAGGACCTCAATCATTAAAGATAAAGTAGATGCAGGTATGGGATGCAGAACCACGGGTGCCAAGCAATACACATTTGAAGGTCACAACTCACAAAGCACCTGTGTTTTCTGTATGCACGAGGAAAATATCCAGTGTATTCTGTAGTCTAGTATAGCTTCATGAATATTATGTTACTTGTACCTTGTTTTGGTTGGTTGTTTTATATAGGCCCCTCTACCCCCATGCTTGCGTCCCGACATACTCCAACTACATTATTTTTTTTCCGTGTTCTTCCTTTGTTCAGTTTATCTTTTTCGATGGCTATGGATGGGAAGATTAAAGCTTGGTTGTATGACAATTTGGGATCAAGAAGTCGACTACGATGCACCTGGTCATTGTTGTACAACAATCAACAATGTCCTACAATCTGATTGATGGAACAAGGTTGGAAAATGTTATCTTTCTTTCAACAATTTTTATGTAATTCTCGTTCACCTAACAATTGTGAAGCCGCGGAAAACAGGAATAACTTATTTTTCCTTCTTTTTGTTCAATGCCCAAAAATATCCCAGTTATGTGTTTGGAGCACCGATGGATGGGAGAAACAGGCCAGTAAATTCTTGCAGATTCCAAATGGCGAAGTTCGGCCTCTCTTGCAGAGACGCAGCGTGCAATTTCACCAAGATCGATGCAATTCTTGATTAGACACGAGACACGAGATAGCCATATCGAGGCATGAAAGTTAGAGTGCCTTAAACAGGTGTGTACATTATGGCCCTAACTTTACCGTATACTATGTTACTTGAAAGTATTCTATTAGTATAATGGTTCATCAATAACATAGATTAATTGCAAACAAGCCGAGGAGATCAAGTGGATTTGGATCGAAGTCAGTTTCTTTTGAGATCATATCTTAGAATTCGTCTTTATAAGGTGATCACTAACTCGGATTCTTTTCGTGTTTGACGTATTTATTTATATTGTTTCTAATTATGGGCATTTTTTTATTATTGTAGATTGAAAAGTATATGATATATATATCGAAAACTACCGATATGTGGAACCGGCTTTTCGAACAAGAACGAAGCTTGCTAAAAGGTGAAATTTTTGGTTATTATGTGTGTTTTATGGGGGAGAAGTTGTTTTACGTGTTAATGATGTGTGGAAGATTGGGTGGCAGATGTATAGATGATATGGAAAAGCATTTAACATAACTGTTTTTGTCACGGTTGCCTTTTGGTTATCGGTCTATGATGAAACAATCCATTTCAAGTGAAGAAGATGATCCGGGTATGATATTCTTGTCAAATGTTTTTTTTTTTTTTTATTTATTGCATTTAGCTAATTCCAGGTATTTATATGGTGGTATTATGTTATATCTGTAGAGGTTGGTTGGCACATCTAATAATATGTTTCTTTGTGGTTGATAGACATGAATAAATTACATAGTACATGCCAAAACTGAGAATTGCTACACTAGAATTGCTAGAGGAATATTATTTTTATGTCGTTATGATTAGTTTGTTGTGAATTGGAAAAGGAAGCTATCTTAATTCATTGTGAAAACTCACAACAATTTGAACTTTTTATACTATGGAGAAAATGCATATTGTAATATGTCTCCTTCAGTACATTACAACATCTCCTTTGTTTTGTTTCTTGATACTTGAACTATTTTTTTTCATTGGTTGATTCAGTTTGTTTGATATAATAGGTGTACGAAGGAAAGAATGGTTCCTAAAGATATGTATTTACTTGACTCAAATGGCTCTGCTTTTGTTTACACCTTCTCCTAAGCCTTATCCTAATAAACCTCCCAAGTGTAATGGATTGTGCTTCACTTTTTATGAAGGTCTGCATTTTTTATTTTTGTTTTTGTTTTTGTTTTGGCTTTATGGTTTGGTTACTTGAGTTACACTTTTTGTATACTCTTACTAGGCTTATCGGATGAGAAATCTTTGGGGGCGTTATACACGATCATGGGATGGAGTCTTGTCTTGCAACCTTGCTTTGTCCCAAGAAAGGAATTTCGAAAGTAAATGTTTTTGAATATTGATTATACTCACTCTTATTTACCTCAAACATATTGTGCTTACTATAACTACTACTTCCTTAATGTTAGTTTCTTTTTGTTGACATGGACAATTATAAGTAACACTTGGATGCTACATAGAATCGTTTTTTTTTTTTTTTTTTTTTTACAGTTTTGGCCCAAAAAGAAGGGATTTTTTGAAAACGTCTACTACAATATCTTGTATGTACATATTAATGCACCGAGGAAGCTCATTAGAGTATTAAAGCGATTTTGTTCGTCTGTTTCTTTTGGTGATTTCCAGAAATTATTTTAGAAATAACCGTGAATTGAAATACATCCCTCTAATTAGTATTCACATCAAATTAGGGTGGGAAATATACACTTGTGCATATGGATCAAATGCATGAAGTAGAACACCTATTTAACTGGGAACCTTTTTTTTTTTATGAATACACATTTTTTTTTGTTACTTTTTGCATATCTTGAATGCAAAAGGGTTAAACTAATTCACCAAATTGTTTCTTCACCGGATGAGTTCGATACCTTTAGAAATGCTTAATCATCGGGTGGTATAACTCGTTTATTCCGGATGCATTTGAGCCAACTCGAGTGATTACAAAGAGAAACTTCAAAAGGAAGAATCTGCTAGAAAGATGCATGAAAAGGCATGTAATTTTATTTGGGTGTTATTTCGTGTTTGGACTTCAATTGACATCATTTTGACAGTTGAACTGGTATACTCTAATTAGCAAAAACATCTTTAGTGCATTCTCGTGAAAGTTGATAGTTGATAGCACTCCATTACAAGTATGTTATCCTCTCATGTGTAATAATTAGAGATGTATTTGCAGCTTGAAATAAAATAAGCAATGAACCAAAGTGCATTTTTTTACCTTATTTTATATTGAAATTTGTGCTAGTAGTGTAATTTATGCTATTTATGGCTTCTTGCCTCTCGGTGATTGGTTAATTTGGCTAGTTACTTGAGATCTCCTCTATTTCCTTTGTTGCTTTCTCCGTACCTTGTAATTATATATATTTTTTATATAGCTCAACCGCGATTCTTTCAAGATGATGAGGATGAATGGAAATGGTGATTTTGAAGTGTAGGATGGTTAGGGGAGTTTTGCTAGGTCTTTGTTGATGATTGCAGGTAAAATGAACCAATAGAAATTAAAATATCAATATTTTTTTTAAAACAATAAATAACTCTGCCACGGCCCATAGCCGTCGCAAAAGTACTTTTTCCCACGGTCGTCCACTTTGCCCACGGTCAAATAACAACCACCAAAACCAAAATTCACGACGCAAACACCAAATCCACCGAACTAAGACCGTAGTAAATATCTTTACCCCGGCCTATGACCGTCGGTAAAATAATCTTTACCTACGGTCTTAAACCATGGGAAATACTTACTTTTTCCGACGGCTTTTCTTACGGGTTTAAACCGTGGCTATACCGCGGCAATGACCGTCGCAAAGACCGTCGCTATTGGTGAGCTTTACCGACGGTTATGGCTGTCGGCGGAACCATTCCGACGCACAAAAAGCCCACGGTCCTTTGACGGTCCAAAACCGTGGGGAAAGTTTTCCCCCCGGTTTTGGACCGTGGCGTAAAACCTGTTTTCTTGTAGTGATAAAAGTAAAAAGGGTTGGTGGGGTGGTGAAAAATGTTTAATAATTTATCTGGTCATGGCTTGGTTAATCAATTCTTTAACCCTTTGTGCATTCATATTCTCATAGCTATCTTCATCTTGATTCTCTTCTCACCAGATTCGTTCATCGCGGGTTAAGATTCGATTGGGATTCGGTCGTTGCAGACGTTCGATTCTACCCCACCTTCTCCCTGCCACTCTGTTAGTAGGTAGAAGACTCTCATTCGATTTGTGCATTGGGATTCATATC
Source organism: Coptis chinensis (assembly GCF_015680905.1). Lineage (NCBI taxonomy): Eukaryota > Viridiplantae > Streptophyta > Magnoliopsida > Ranunculales > Ranunculaceae > Coptis > Coptis chinensis. Next base: position 74,414,815 of record NC_141463.1, on the reverse strand, counting down.
TAGATCCGGACACTTCCACGGATGCTGGCATTTCCAAACTGGAACTCAATGCAGTTGCTTGCGTTCCAGATTGTTATGGCTGGTGTGTCTGAGGATTTGTGCCCAAATGATCCCAGACATTGTTTGACTATGAGTGAGTGGGGACAGGCACGATAGGGTGGATAGTCCTGCTTTGACTTGGATCTCTAACTCGACCATTATTGTGAATAAGGTTTTGGCCATTGTTAGGATCTTCATGCTGTCCCGGTTCGGCCCGTTGCCTTTGCCTACGTTCAGACAAAGGGACTCGACCGATTGGTGCTCCTCAGGGTCTCTGGGCCATTTGCCTAGTTAGGACAAAGCTCTGACAGTTGGGGAGATCCAACTACCCGTAGCTATTGCATGGTCCGGTAACTCTCATCATAAACTTTGTAGTGGTAAAAGCTAGCACACCCTATCATATGATCTTGGGCAGGACCTGGTTGCACAGACTCTGAGCTGTTCCTAGCACCTATCACCAATGTCTAAAGTTCCCACATAATAGGACAATTGAGATGATCAGAGCGGATCAGGTGGCTGCCAAAGCATGCTATGCGTTGGCAACGAAGCAGTCCCCACTCCCTTTTACACCAATGGAGGTGGGACAACCCGCCAAATAGCAATTACAATTGGATCCACCTCTCCCGGACCTAGTCCTACGAGAGAGAGAGAGGATCCCCCCTCTCTAGAACCGTTAAAGGAAGTGGAAATTGTAGGAGGTATCTTGCCAAAAACCACTTTCATCGGCACCTTGTTAAGTTCTGAAGAGACCTCGATCTGATTCCTCTCCGAGAGCCGCAGAGATGTGTTTGCTTGGTCATTTAAAAATGCCAGGAATCCCACGTGGCATGCCACCAACTCAATGTCTATAGTGATGCAGTAGTAGTCAAGCAGAAACCGAGAATGATAGGTGCTGACAGATCCAAAGCGGTAAAAGCTGAAGTTGAAAAACTAAAGGCAGCAAATTTCGTCAGGGAAATCAATTTCCCCACCTGGATTTCTAATATTGTCCCATTAAGAAAGAAGGATGGATCATGGAGAATCTGTATTGACTTCACGGATCTGAACTGTGCATGTCCGAAAGACAGCTACCCTATGCCACAAATTGACAAGTTGGTGGATGCGACGGCTGGACATGAACTGTTATCTTTCATAGATGGATCATCTGGATACAACCAGATCCCATTGCATGAGGAAGACCACAAGCATGCAAGTTTAACAACAAAGGATGGCCTGTACTGTTATAAGGTCATGCCGTTTGGACTAAAAAATACAGGGGCCACGTACCAGCTTTTGGTGAACAAAATGTTTGAAAGATTGATAGGTGACATTGTGGAGGTGTATGTAGACGATCTCTTGATCAAGAGTCTAAAATGAGGAGATCATCTCTCCCACTTGCAACGTTCGTGCATTTGACGTTCTTCGAGAATATCGCTTAAAGCTCAACCCTGTGAAATGTGTTTTGTTGTATCATCAGGAAAGTTTTTAGGGTATCTAGTTACTAAAAGAGGGATTGAGGTGAACCCAGATCATAACCGAGAGCTCATAGAAATGACCTCACCTAAAAACATGAAAGATGTTCAAAAAGTTACAGGCATGTTAGCAGCTCTGAACAGGTTCATCTCCAAGAGTTCAGATAAGTGCAAACCCCTCTTTCAGTTACTATGAAAGAACACCTCCTTAACATGGATGGAAGAATGCCAAAAGGTGTTCGATCAACTCAAAACATACCTGGGGGCACCACCAATCCTTATTTCAAAGCCTGTTGAGGGAGAAGTCCTGGGTCTTTATCTCTGTTCATCTGACTACGGTATCAGTTATGTACCAATACGCGTGGATGAAAAGAAAGTTGAAAAACTTGTCTATTTCTTGAGCCGTATGCTCCTACCAACAGAAACAAGGTACCCTAAACTCAAAAGAGTCGCTTTAGCACTTGTTTTTACCATAGAGAAATTACAACCGTACTTCTAGTCCCACACCATCAAAGTGATCATAGAGTACCAATTGTGATCAGTTCTGGAATGACCGAACAAGTCAGGAAGGCTAGCTAAATGGTCTGTGCAACTATCAGTATATGATATTATTTACGTCCCTAGAATTTCAGAGAAGGTTCAGGCACTACCAGAATTCTTGGGAGATTTCCTAATGACCTACACGGGGTACGACTCAACCACCCCCAGTTCTGATGATGGCATCCTGCCTAAATCTTCAAACACCCGTCTAGACCCATGGGAGTCGAGCTCTAGATGGTGACTGTTTGTGGATGGATCTTCAAATGACAGAGGCGTAGGAGTTGGAGCTGTGTTAGTTACTCCTGACAATATGTGGCTGGAGAAATCCATCCGATTAGGTTGGAATGCCTCTAACAATGAGGCAGAGTATGAGGCGACACTTACTGGCCTCACAATGGCCCTCGACTTAGGCCTAACACACTTCACAGTTTTTAGTGACTCACAACTAGGTGTGTTCCAAGTTGATGGAGGGTATAAGGCCAGGGACGAACGAATAGTCAAATACCTGGAACTGGTGAGGGGTCTTCAAGGAAAGTTTGAGAACATTCAGTTGTATCAGTTGCCTCAATCCAAAAATTGACACGCAAATACTTTGGTATATGTTACCTCGATGTTGGGCAATAGTGAGTCACGTTCCATCCCTATAGAGTTCCAGGAGAAATCTAGCATTCAGATCCCAGTTACAACAGCTTGTGTTGTTCCAGCCATTACTCCAAGTTGGATAGATCCATATAAGTACTACCTCAAAGACGGGACGCTACATGAGGATAAGAATGTAGCAAGGCGTCTGATTGTAAAGATACAAAGATTCACCCTCGTTAGAGACGATATGTACAAGAAGTCCTTTCTGGGACCTCATCTCAGATGTCTCTCCCCACACCTCGCTGAACATGTTATGCGAGAAGTTCATGAAGGAATTTGTGGCAACCATACTGGGGGCAGAACACTAGCTCTCAAGATCCTAAGGCAAGGGTACTTTTGGCCTTATATGCAAAATGATGCACAGGTATTTGCCCGCAAATGTGAAAAATGTCAACGATATGCTCCGCTAATCCATGCTCCAGCAACAGAACTGCACCCGTTAGCCAGCCCATGGCCATTTGCATAGTGGAGAACTGACATTGTAGGACCTCTACCACCTGCTCCTAGCAATGTCTGATTCTTACTAATTGCGACGGATTACTTCACCAAGTGGATAGAAGCAGTTCCTCTTGTCTTAATTCGAGAACAGGACATCAGAAAGTTCATTTGGAACAACTTTGTCTGTAAGTTTGGCATACCTAAAGTTATTATCTCAGATAATGGGCAATAGTTCGTTGGAGGATTGGTCACTGAACTTTGTAAAGAGTTTCACATTACCCATCTGTTCTCCACTCCAAGATACCCACAAGGCAATGGCCAGGCTGAAGCCTCTAACAGGGTCATCTTGGATAACACGAAGTGTAAATTAGATGACACGAAAGGTTTATGGGTCGAGGAACTACCTAAGGTCCTATGGGCATACCGAACTACACCCAGGCGGTCAACTAGTGAGTCCCCATTTTCACTGACCTACGGAGCTGAAGCTGTCATACCTCCAGAACTGGTAGCTCCCACTCAGAAGTCAGATGTTATGCACACTCTGGACAATGAAAAGTTGTTATGTAGAGAAATGGATCTCCTAGATGAAAAGAGAGAAGGTGCCGCACTTCGCTTAGCTGCTAACCAACAGATTCTGAAGAGATCATACGACAAGAGAGTCCGGATTCGATCTTTCAAATCTAGAGATCTAGTTTTGCGTGAGATTCCAGAGCCCAACGGCAAGCTTGGGCCCAACTGGGAAGGACTATACATCATCGACAAGGTTGGTCAAACTGGTTTTTATTATCTACACACTGTTGAAGGGGACGTTCTTGTTAAACCATGGAACGCGCAGCACCTTCGCAAGTACTATCAGTAAATTGTTATTCTATGCTTTTCTACGCATTGTTTACTCCTCTCCAAGTCATCAATAAAGTTCTCCACATTGTCATCGAATTTATTCCTTGCATATATTAGTTTTTTATTTATGATCCACAATGGACTAAGCCTTTAGGGAATTATCTTCTCACTGTCTGTTCAAGAATATTATATGCCAATTTGCTTTAGAACCAGTGATACTGAGTATGGGAAAGTTCAACTGTATGTCAGATCCTTTCCCATTCCCACACAGCTAAAACTGTACGCCAGTTCTTTCAAACTGCGATTATCCTTGATGGGTTAAGCCTTTAGGAAACAAACCACACTAACTGTCCAATAAATTGTATGCCACTTTGACTTGGGGCAAGAAATAGTGTTCTTGAGAGCCTAAATTGTATGTCAGTTCTTGACGCTATCAAAACATCAACATAGGAGTTGTTAGGAAGATCTGGGTTGGATCTAGATCCTAGCACGCAAATCATAGACCTGGAACTGTATCGGCATGATGGTGTTGAGGAAGACTCCCCCACTGCTGTTCTGACAATACCCTATTTATTTTTTAAATAAATAGAACATATCGTTATTAAACATAGTGTCATATATGCTCATGGCACCAAGTTACTTTCGCAGAGACATGACTCTATTGTGATTGAACTCCTACTTACAGTTAACTTGAATGGCTTCCATGATATCCTGATCAGATTCTGGTCATGCCTTATTTTAATCTGTTTAACCTACTAGGGTCACCTATTGTTGTTCTAAATGAACTTTGGGGGTGATAAGCACGTAAATGCTATATATTTACGCTCAATTTTATATTAGTTAGTCCAGTTATTTTATTTGTTTGATTTAATTAGTGTGTTTCTAGTGACTTTGCAGGAATTGGAGTTAGCGTGGAAATATTAATGCATAACTACTGTTTTGTCAACAGTACATTCCAGGGAGTAGGCGTTGATTGAGTTAGTACAATGGTTCTAGTTGGATTGGCATGGAACGTATATGGTGCGAGATCAGTCGAGGGCTTAATCTATGGGAACTGGCGGATATGGGGCCTTGAATATATTGGCTCAAGGATATTGAGTAGCACGTGAACAGTACAAGCTTGTGAGCTATGTGCCAACATCTAAAAGTCTAAACTCACATGACTAAAGGAGGTGCTGAAGACCAGACCATGTGCACCCATGTACAACTAATTAGACCAACCCATAACTAAACATCAAACCCCACACTTCCAAGCCCATATAAACATATAACCCACCAAGCCATATTCTAACTATGTTGCACCTTGGACCACCGAATCAAACAGTTTCCTTCTCCAAATTCAATTCGCACGAACAGAAGAAACCAGAAACCGATCCCTCTAATTTCGGCGATCCAAATCAGCACCCGAACCAATCAAAAATCCCAACCGACCGAGCCGCGCCTTCTAATCACCCATGGGCTTAAACAATTATTTCTAATTCCCTTTTTTGTAGAAAAACAGTATCCAATTCATAAGGAGAGACGTGAGCAGGTCGATCTTTTGGTTTCCAATTCGGTTTTGAAGTCCACATAACTCGACCGAATTAGATACTTCTAATCGAAATCAAACACTGCCCGAACCAATCCATTATATATAGAAGAGAGAAACAGTAGAGGGGGGCGCTCCAGAATACGGAAAAATAGAACACCAGATCTTTGGAGAGCAGCAGACGAAGTGGAGAAGAAGATATCAAAGCGGAATTACGGTTTTGTCGATGATTTATTCTTCTTATATTTTTGTATTGCAAATTATCATGTCTAGCTAAATTCCAAGCTAGGGCTTAGATGAAGCCCTAGACTTGCGTAGGTTTTCTAAGTTTAATTGGGTTATTGTTCTCTGACTTAAGTTTTAAAGTAAATAATTAATTGAATTCTCTGATTTCTGTAGAAATTCTATCATTGATTATATCCTACATGTTTAATCCATGTCTAGACTAGTCAATTGTTGGATTAAGTTTCTTTTGATATCGAAGCATCGGTTCTAAAGTTTATTTAAACCTGTGAGAAGTTGTACTGTAAAAAGACAATTTTTGCTAGGGGTTTATATCTGTTTGCTGAAATTCAATTAATACAATTTGTTAGAATTGTTTAAGAATTACACGCTCACATCTTCGAGCAAGCAAGGGTTGCCTTTCCCTCATGCTACTCGTATTAAAAAGATAACTTTAAAATTAATTAAACTAAGATAATCTACAACGGTCTAGGGTGGATTCGAATGCCTTAATGTTTTCTTCGGTAATAGTTAATCCATTTAATTTATTGCTTTTGTAGTAATTAGTTAATTTTAGTTAATAATAATTCCAGATTTCTATAAAACAACATTGTCGAATTAGGTTAGGTAATATTTTAGTACTCGTTTGTTCGAAGTAGCAATCCCTGTGGGATCAACCCGTTTGCCGCAACTATTTTCAACGATAGCTGTGCGCTTGCAGTTTAATTAAGGTTAGATTAATCTATTTAATTAGACTGACTAATTTCCTATCAAGTTTTTGGTGCCGCTGCCGGGGATTGTAGTGGCACAATTGAGTTTTAAAGTCTTATTTATCGTGATTTGTAGTTTAAGTTTAGTCGTAGTTATATTAATTTGTAGTTTACGTGTTTAATTTTAGTTATTTTTGCAGATAGTTAAGCAAAGATTTCTCTTTACAAGGTTGATAGTCGTGATTTGTTGTGGACTTTGTGAAGTTGCTTGCTGTTGTCACCCGACGTCGCAAGTAGCCCTCGAAGGCTCACGCCGGAGGTACGTCTCTTTCCTTTGTGGGGTTGAATTTTGTTTGTTTCGTGTGTTTTGTTTGTTTTATTGTTTCTTGCATTTAGGAAGGTTAAATCACATTGACCAGCCTTAGGCATCTTGCATTAGGACAGGTTTTAGCCCGCTCACTAGGAAAGCCCTTTTGACACGTGGATCGAGTGACGGTGCTTTTGCACAAGAACTGGGAATCGTGTTATTTGGGTTTAGGAGCAAATATATTAAACAATATTTAAAAATTCAATCTGGGTTGAAATATTTGTTTTATATTGTTTGTGTGAGCATCGTTTGCATAATTTATTAGAGTCTTAGGTTTTAGATGTGGTTTATGATTGAGACTCGATCCAATAATCCAGAGTTAGCACTGTTTGATTCAGAAATTGAACGGACACTCCATAGAACGGACCTATAACCTTTGTCGGTAATACACCAATTTTTGCTGACATGGCTGACAATAATAATGACATTGTTGCCCAAGTACCTAGGTCTATTAAGGAATTCATATATCCTACTAGGACAACTCGACCATCTTGCATCGTTCCTCCACCGACCAATGCTAATAATTTCGAGTTAAAGCCCAATCTACTTGGGTTACTTCCTAAGTTTAGGGGTACGGATGAGGAAGACCCATATCTTCATGTAAGGGAGTTTGAAGATATTTGTGGGATCGTGAAACTTCAACAGCTTTTAGCGATGAGGCTATAAAAGTGAAGTTATTCCTTTTTCCCTTAAGGAGAAAGTTTTAAAAGTTGGTTTCACACTCTTCCATCTAATTCCATAACTACATGGGAAAGATTATGCATTGTGTTCTTAAAGAATTTTTTCCCTAATCATAAGGCAACCGCTTTTAGAAAAAAAATTTATCATCTTTTTGCCAAACTGATGGAGAGTCATTATGGAAGTGTGATAAGAGCCCAAAACTGTAGTTTTAACCCCTTAATAATCATCTTGTTAGACCAATTATGTGAATAATAAGTAAGAGTTAATACGATTACGTGTTTTATGCATTTCAGGCTTCAAAGTCCATTATGTGCGTAATGAGGCCACTTTTAGCGAGATAAAGGAGCAACAAATGCCTAAACTTCGAATGCCATATCTTTGGACTCAGACTTCGAATTGGGCCTACCTTATGTCAAAACGACCGGCTCGGAAAGAGCTTTCCAATGGTCCGAGCCTTGACCCAATCAGAGGAGCAAAAGTGGACGAAAAGTCTGTTGAAGCGAACTGCAGCTGAAGAGGCCTTTTTACCGAAAGATTGGGTTTTGGGCCCGATTCTCGCCCAAAACATGGCTCCAAGCCCATGCACGATTTTTAGATCTGGATGTATAAAACAAAAGCTTAGCTCTTTGTTAATGGTAGCTAGTTAGACCTAAATTAATATATAGAATTCTAGATCTAGTTTTATTAATTAAATTAAGTTTTAGTTCTATTTCAATTCTTGTTTTAGATTAAATCTTTGAATCATTGTTCTTGATTGATTAGATAAATAAAATAGTTAGTTGTCCATTTCAAATTTTGTCATTTCCATTCTAGATCTAATTTAAATTCTTGTCCTTAATTCATTCCAGTCATTAAATTAGATTCATTATTGTTTAAGTAAGTAAACCTCAAATTCTAACATTATGTTTAGTTTAGATTCAATGGGAAATGTTAGTTTGATGAATCAAGGCTAAAACCTCCATTAGAGGGGTTGATGAAGCCTTGATGAAAACTTAGTGGTTAGTATAGAATTGGTTGTAGAATCTATTCCACTCTAGAAGGTCGTGTTTCGCCATGAGAATGGGTGGACAAACCTCACATGCTAGTTAGTATCCGGTAGAAATGCCATGAACACTAGGGATTAGACTCGAAATTCTTGCGGAAAAACGTAAGAATCGAGATATCGACAATCTATACTAGGTTGTTAAGTTGGATTCGAGGTGGATTCAATTCCCTCTAATTCTTTATCTAGATTCAAGAACATTAGTATTTCCATATAGTTAAGTGAAGTGACATTCAACATATTGCTTTTCATATTGCATCGTAGTATAATCACCCCTCGTAAAAACTCTCATTGACTTAGGACTGATTTCTTAGACTAAGAGAACAATCCGTGCTAGAGAACTAGGAGTGGAACGAACTTCCTACTCCACTTAGTGCAATCCGATTGAGAGTAGAAGCTTTGATAATAGAGACTTGTAAAAGTAAAGTTTTAGTTTACTTACGTTTTGAATTCATAGTTCATTTCGTAGGTAAACTACTCATTTTATGTTTATCAAATGGCGCCGCTGCCATCTTAGTTACACTTTAGCATTGTTTTCATAGTAGAAGTAGTCATTTTAAGTCCCATTAAAACCCACCCACCCTTGTTTGTTTCATCTTTGTGGTTCCCCGGTTCAGCGTTGACAAATTCCGCGAAAAATATACCTGAGAGCCCGCTTCAAGGAGAGCGCGACCAGCTTAAGTTAATCGGAATTTTGTTTACCCCGAAGGCGCTGCATACCAAAGCGACCAAGCTCAAACACTGGAACTCGACTTTCAATCGAGCGACTACCCCATTTGGAGCGTGACCATCTAAAAAACATCAGTAAACTGAAAATTACTTCCGAGCTGGCGCTTCTATGCGAGCGACCGACCACGTTGGTGTTAAAATTTCCGGATTTCCACGGCTTTGATTCAAACTTTGATCTTTCATATTTTTCAGTGTTCTAATCTCTTATATATTAATTGAACACAGCGCATACACAAGACGCTATTCATAAGCGAAGCAAGGACGCTTATCGTATTCCTTTCTTCCATACCTCGTGATTTCCGGTTAGAGGTTTTCTACTAGTACATCGTAATTGTTTGGAGTGTTGCATGTTTAGTTAAGCTCAACTTAGTCTTGCATGAGATTAAGGTCGGGTCGAACAAAACAACAAACGTAATTACACGGCAACAAACAAGTCTATCTAGTACACCACCCACCCTACACCTCTAACTACTATCACACACACCATACCCGACATAATGGTCAAGAAAGAGAGACTCCTCTCTCCGACTTTTACAAAGCCTCGAGCGATAGCCCTAAATCGCATCGTTCTAGCAGACCAAATGGGGATTTTCGAATCCCCCCAAACATATTTAATTTGTTACCCGTTTTTCATGGGTTAGACCATGAAAAACCTTATCAGCACATGCGTAGGATTGAACAAGTCCTTACGACATTCCACCATCCTACGGTTGGTGCGGAGCAAATTAAACTGAGGGTATTCCCTTTCACCCTAGCCGATAAGGCGGCGCGTTGGTTAACTGCCCAAGCGCCTAATTCTGTGGACTCGTGGGCTAAACTTGTTTAGCTGTTTATGGAACATTTTTACCCACCCCTAAAGACGGATGAGATGCTTTCAAAGATTCATTTTTTCCGACAGAATCCTCATGAATCATTTTCTGAGGCATGGAATCGTTTCACCGATCTCCTTATAGAGTGTCCACATCATAACTTAGCTAAAGACACGTTAGTTAAATTGCTTTTTCAAAGGTCTTCTACACCACCATAAAGAAGTCCTTGACATAATGAATGGGGTAGTTTCCTAAGTAAAGGAGCCCCTGAGGCTTACAAATTTTAGAAGACCAAACTAAACGGAATAATAATTGGGGGTAGTGATGATATCCCCCGCCAGCCTAGTTCTTCTTCAACAAGAAAGGCCGGTATGTTTGAGAAGAAAACCGATCCGTAACTTAAAAATCTAATCAATCTCTAACTAAAAAGTAGAGGCTATTTACGCTCAACAAAAGCCTATCCCCCATCATGAATGTAAACTCCAACCCATGTAATTTCTGTTTGAGTCCAGAGCACCCGACGATTATTGTCCTCTAGCTTATGAACAACAACCACCGTAACAAGATAATGTTTACTCTATTAATAACTATCCTATTCCTAACGCTCCTTGAGACAACACCCCAACTTCAGGTTGAGAAATAATCAACAAGTAATACCTCCGTGGTACAATAATCAAAACGTTAGGCAAACAAACAATTTTAACCAAGCTCCACCTAGACAAGGACAAGGTCAAGGGAATTATAATAATTATAACAACCAAGCTTAAACCACGACAAGGTCAAGCACAAGGTCGAATAATTATAATAATTATAATACCAATAGAGGTATCGTTAGGTTAATAATAATAACTATCACAACCCACCCATAAATAATCAACGAGAGATAGTTCCGGTCCACACCACCCGTGACTACTACACCTACACAACGGATCGTGATCGATGCCTTTTATACAAGTTACCCAACAACTTTTCCGCATAATGACTCAATCAAACCAACAGATTTTACAATCCATAAATCGGGGCATACAACAGTTAGCCCAAGTTTAAAAGCCCAACCAAAAGGCGTGTTTCCGGGACAAGCAATACCAAACCCTAAAACAAAGAAACACAGCCTTTGAGGTAAACGGTAATTCTAGTAACGGAAACTACAATCGTAGGTGACCTAAATGCCATCACCACTCTCCGCCTCGGAAGAGTGGTTGATAACAAAGTAGCTATGCCTATAGTTACCCCATCAAGATTCTCTACACCGGATATCGAACTAGATGCCAAATAGAAACTCAAGAACCTACCACCGTAGAGGTCCCAGCTTAAACCACAACCTAAGAAACAGAAAGCCAAGGTTACAATTTAAGTCGAGCCATACACTAAATATAGAGTTTTAAACCACCGCTCCTCAAAAATTAGCCATGCTAACTGTGGATACAAACTTTGAGGAAATTAGGAACGTTTTCAAGAATCTAACGATAAACCTTCCTTTTCGAAGCTATTAAAAGCTACCTAACCACGCTTAAGTTTCTTAAAGAGTTGTGCACTACTAGGCGAAGACCAATATACCTAAAGACGCTTTTTAATCGAGCAGTTCCCAACTTTATCCGAAAATAATGGAATTGTTAAGTACAAGGACCCCGGTCGCCCCATCGTAAAATGCACCTTAGAGATTCCCACACGACTACCGCCTTTATTAGACACGGGGCGAAGTGTTAACTTACTCCCGTGATTACTTGTATAAACAAATAGGTTACAGGAAATGCAACCTACAAAAATAACGCTGCAATTAGCGGACGTGTCAATTAAGTATCCTAAAGGTGTAGTGGAAAACGTGCTTTGTTAAGGTTCGTGATTTCTACTATCCCGCTGATTTTGTTATCCTCGATACGTAAGTCGCTAATGACTCTGCATCGATCATTTTAGGGCGCCCCTTCTTGGCAACCGCCAACGCGCTTTATAAATTGTCGCGATGGAAAGATGTCCTTATCTTTTGGCCATCAATTCCGCCGAGGTAAATGTTTTAAAATGATGAAACAGGTTACCGTGATTCGCCTCGTAGATGGGGAGGTTAGCATGATCGAGAGTTTAGCTCAAGATTATTTTAACAACACGCTTCCCAAAACAATATGTACAAATTCCTTTCTTTTGGACCTTCGATTTTGTAAATGACTCCTACTTAGAGGAAGTCAACACCATCCTAGAGTCCACACCAATTGTAGACCGCCGGTTGCTCCATATATATCGATTATGAAGACTTGCTACCTAAGCAAGTCTTCATTACGCAAGATAAGGACACTTATGAAACATCAATGGACATTCCGGCCCACACACGCTAAGCTTAAACCTCTTCCCGAGTTAAAATATATATTCAACTTGATCCGATGGTAGTCACCCGATAATTATATCTTCTCCGTTAACTAAGGATGAAGAGACATGTTTAATAAGGGTGATTAGGGAACATCGGTCTGCGATTGGTTGGTCCCTAGCCGATATTAAGGGAATTGACCCCAATGTTTGCACTCATCAGATCCATTTGAGGATAACGCGAAGACTTCTCGAACCTCGCCGCTTGAACCCCGCCATGAAAGAGGTGGTTAGGGAAGAAGTCTTGCGATTACTCGACGCGGTATTATATACCCAATCTCCGATAGCGAATGGGTAAGTCCCATTCATGTAGTTCCTAAGAAATCGGGAGTTACCATGGTACATAACGGGAAGGGTGACTATGTTGTCACCAAGGTCCTATGAAATGGAGAATCAGATTGATTATGACGCGTTTAAATGCTATGACACGAAAAGGATCACTTTCCTTACCATTTATAGATCGATGCTAGAACGCCTAGTCGGTCATGCCTTTTATTGTTTTCCTCGATGGCTACTCGCTATTTTCAGATTATTATTGATATTGATGACCAAGAAAAGATAACCTTCACATGTCCCTTCGAACATATGCCTATAAACTAATGCCTTTTGGCCTTTGTAATGCCCCCGGTACCTTCCAAATGATGTATGCTTCATATATTTAGTGACATGGTAGAGCTTTATGGAAGTGTTCATGGATGATTTTTCTATCTATAGAGACTCCCTTTACAGACGTTTGTCTAACCCGTCTAAGGTCTTGACACGGTGTGAAGAAAAGAGCCTCGTTTTAAATTGGGAAAAGTGTCATTTCATGGTCAAAAGGGCATAGTGCTAGGGTCATATTGTATCTAGTGATGGCATCAAGTAGATAAAGCCAAACTAGATAAGATAGCTTACCCTACCTAAACCACGGATTTGTCCGGTGAGATTAGAGCCTTTCTAGGCCATGAGGTTTTATAGGCTTTCATTAAAGATTTTTCGAAAAAATAGCTAGGCCTTTAACTAACCTCGCTTTTGAAGGATGCAATCTTTGATTTTAATTTTAATCGTAAACAGGCTTTTGAAACCTTAAAAGCCACCCTAACCCATTGCACCTATTATACAGCCTCCCCGATTGGTCTAAACCTTCAACTCATGTGTGATGCTAGTGACTATGCAGCTTGGCTTGGTGCCGTCTTGGGACGAAACTAGATAATAAGTCCACTGTTATTTATTATGCTAGTAAAACATTAAACGATGCTCAACGGAATTATTCAACTACTGAAAAAGAATTTTAGCTGTCATTTATGCTTTAGATAAGTTTCGGCCCTTATTTGGTTGGTTCTAAAACTTTAGTTTACACGGACCATGCAGGTTTTAGGTACCTTCTTGCAAAGAAGGATGCTAAGGCAGATTAATCCGATGGATTCTTCCCGCAAAGAGTTCACATTAGAAATAAAGGACAAAAGAGGGTCGAAAACGAAGTTGCCGCACACCACTTATCTAGACTTACAAATGACGATAGTAGTGATTCCGAGTCCATACCGGACTCTTTTCCCGATGAGCATCCAGATGCTATTTTTTCATCACCATGGTATCGCGGACATCGTGAAACTATTTAGCGGCTGATGTTATGCCTTATAATTGGACAAGAAATGAACGTAAGAAGTTCTTGGCCGAGTCAAGTTATACTACCGGGATGAGCCCTACCTTTTTAAGTATTGTGGATGGATCAGATTATTCGTCGTTGCATTCCCAATTGGGAATATAATGAAGTTCTATCGCTCGCCATGACAAAGAGTGGTGGGCCACTTTAAGCGGAATGAAAACAGCCGCTAAAGTTCTTCAATGTGGATTTTATTGGCCTACCCTTTTTAAGGATGCCCAAGTGCATTGCAAGACGGTATTCGCGTTGCCAACAACTTGGGGCTTAATCACGGCGTAATATGATGCCATTAAATCCAATCTTGATAGTAGAAATTTTTGATGTTTGGGGTATTGATTTCATGGGCCCTTTCCCCTGTTTCCCCACGGTTATATTTATATTCTAGTTGCCGTGGACTACGGTCTAAATGGATAGAGGCCCTAGCTTGCCGAAAGCAATGACCATAAGACCGCGGGTATTTTTTATTAAAGAATACATTTTCTCGAGGTTTGGCATTCCTAAAGCCATCATTAGTGATGGGGAACACATTTTTGCAACAGAGTTGTTGCATCCCTAGTGAAAAAGTATGGAGTTACACACAAAGTAGCAACTCCTTATCATCCACAAACTAGCGGACAAGTAGAAGTTTCTAATAGGGAAATCAAAAAGATTTTAGAAACAACAAGAAACCCCGATAGGAAAGATCGGGTCAAGGTTGCCTATCGGATGCCTTATGGGCATATAGAACTGCTTTCAAAACCCCTATAGGTATGTCTCCCTTTAGACTTGTATTTGGGAAACCATGTCATTTGCCCGTTGAATTAGAGCACCGCGGCTCGTGGGCTATAAAAAGCCTTAACTACAATATTGATGAGGCGGTGTCAAATGCAAGTTACAATTAAATGAGCTTGAAGAAACCGTGATCTTATTCTTACGATCTCGCCGAAGGATTATAAAGCTAACATGAAACGTGTTCATGATAAGCATATCTTCGCGAAAGAGTTTGTGGTCGGACAAAAGGTTTTGCTTTACAACTCCCGCCTACATATTTTCCTGTGGAAACTAAAACCCGCTGGTCCGGGTCCTTTCTCGTTATCAAGTCACCCTTACGGGCAATTACCTTGGTAAATCCCAAGGACAACAGTATCTTTCAAGTTAACGGTCAACGGTTAAAACATTTTCATGAACCGCCCTCGATATAGAGGAAGTCCTTTTTACAGGGACCTATATATATGAGGAATGACCCTTGTCATTGGTGTACTTCCTTTCACTTCCATTTAATGGTAAGTGCACCATTTAGGTAACCGGCCCTCCCTATGGAGTGTGTGGTCTGTAAGCACCGGATCCTAAGTCCACAGCTCACATAATTCACGTTTTCCACTTTCGATGTTTTCTCGATTTTTGAGTCATGTTCCTCTATGGAGTGAATTATGTATTTATTGTTTTTCGTGTTTCTTAACAAATAAAAATAAAATTAAAATTCTTAAAAATCATAGACATAGCAATCCAACAAGTCTTGGGAATCTGACTTTAAACGACCCACGATGTAAACAAATTTTGTGTTTAAAAATTTGTTTGGGGGTGGGCAGTCGATCCTTGCATCCGGATTGCTCGAAACTTCCTTTTGCGTTGCTTAGGTCCATTAGTATAGTTCATTGGGTTTGACGTCATCTAATTTAGTGTTCATTCGTTCGCATAACTTACGTCACACACGCACTTCGAGGCGTCCTTCCACCCTCTCATACGTCACCCATGGTTGGAATCGAATGTTGTATGGACCATTGGATTGGAAATTCTCTCCTGATCATTTCCATATCTCATTCGCAAAAATCGGACTGATAACGAAGCGGGAAATTTAGTTTGAAGTTGCGCTAAAAATCGACGAAAGTCGAAAAATCAAATTGGGCTTGGGCCGAACTCGCGCTCACCTACAGCGCGCCCGCGCCCCCCTTTCCAAAAACAAATCGCGACTTCATCTTCTCCAACCGCTTGACACACTTTGAAATTCAAACCCTAGCAACCCAAATAAAAAAAAAATAAAAATAAAATTAAAAATAGAATACATCAAAATAGAAAGACCACCCAACCCCATTGTGAAACACCAACACAACCTCCAACCGTTTCCACCAAGAAAACGCGACACCAATCCAAGTTTTTCAAACCTGCCGCCGCATACCTACCATAACCACCACCGTTGTGTTTAGTTAGTTTTCATCAAACTCGTGATCCACCACCATCTACAAACCCCAAATCAGTCCAAACTTCAATGGCGCTTACGACGAGAATTCCCCGCCGAAAACGCGTTTGTTCTCGATAGCCAAGGCCATTTTATGACGCCAGATGTTTAAGAGACATTGGAACGGATCGTGGTATTCGACAGAGGATTTCTATCACTATGATTTGGTAGAACAGTTTTATAAGAAACGAGAATCGAGGGAAATAGGATTTTCATTAGGATAGCGAAGGAACGCTGGAGGGAAGTTACGGAGACGCTTGTTGGTCGAGCTATTAGGAATCACCAGAACCAACCTAGATATTTGACCATTCAGAACCCCAAAGATACCGCAGTTCCTGTTTTGATGAAAGATATGGCCATAGAGGGTGAATACAATACGATATCTCATTCAAGGCTTCCTGACGACGAGAACCAATCATCACCGGGTCAGCTTCGGTGGATTGGTAAGAACGCCCCGGGAAAGACAAAGTCACCGACATCGGACTTCAATTGTTCCGTGACGTTCTCCGGATTTTGCAAACGAATGAGTGTAATTTCTGCATCCTTGATTTAATTTTGAATGTGATTAGAGGGTGGGGAAAGAGCCCGGCCTCTTCCCGTATTGATCACTAAGGTTATGCTCTCATTTAGAGCCGCCGCTAAATCTGCTCCTATTAAGATCAAATTGCATTCTAATGCAAGTATTTATAAGGAATGCATCCAAAAGACTTGGCCGTTGTCCGCAGAGAAGGAAGTTTGAGTCGGATAATGAAGGAAAGATATGACATGGTTGGTTGAGGATAATTTCGATAGTCATACTTCTAATTTAGAACTAATGATAATGCCGCGAACCGGGTTCGCGATGCAGTTATCGATTCGTGAAGATATCCCGACATAGACAAATTGTAATTCAAATAAGCAAACAAACTTTCGACGAGAGTTGAAATGCTCGAAAGGGGTCGAAGATATCTTGTCTAACTTGGAGATTATCCACAAGAATCACCAAGCCCAAGATGCGCGACTTCAAGATCGAGATGGAAGCACACGCTTTGTTCAGATAGAGATGCTACGACGATGCCACTCGTGGATGAGTCCGTCTCACCGAAGTCCGAGAGGCATGAGCCGCCGCCGCCGCAGGCCGATGGCTCAAGCCATTCTTCACCACAGAGCCGATCTCCATCTCGTGGACCATCTTCTTCACACGCCTAGGTGTTCACCATCACCAGGTCCTCCGTTATTTCATTGTTTTTATTGTTTTGTTAGTGGAATTTTATTTCAGATTTAGATTTAAATATTAAGTTGTTTGTTTTAGATTGCTTGGATTTCATATTATTTTAATATAAATTATTTTGATCATTTTTCGTAAGGTTGTCTTGGAGTCAAAGTTGAAAATTAGGCCGACATCGGCATATCTATGATTTTTGTAGTGGTACCATGATATGTAGGAGAGTTTAGAAGCACCTATTCTAAACCAAGTTTAAAAGATACCGGGGTTGTTAGGAAATCAAAACTATGGTTAGTTTCCGTTTTGGTTTGGCAGATTTCTATTTCCCGAAATTGCCTTTAAAACAATTTGGCAACTTGCCGATTCGTTTTGGAAACCCGAACCTATTTAAACTTCCATCTTTCTACACTCACAACCCACACTACACCCCACAATCATCTCTCACTTTTACTCCAAGCTTTTTCTTCTTGTTTCTCTTGTCAACTCGGTTTAAGATTTTCACGAAAGCCGGCTTTCAGCTTCGCAGGAGCCGCTTTTACAACACTTTTGTCTAAATTTTGTTAAGAGCGCCACGCTTCAAGTAGAGCGACTTCGCCCTAAAACACTGTAAATCTGAAAATCCCAGAGCGCCGCGCAAGCAAGCAAGCGAATTCGCGCCAAACATCGTAATTTCAAAAACCTACGAGGCGGCCCGCCTCCTCCCCGTAAGCATGTGAAATTCAAATTTTTCCGAGGTTTCTTCCAGTGTTTTCGCGAGTCGTCCCCACAGAGTAGTTTTGAGATGACACCTCCTATAGTGATTCCCTGAACAGTCATTTGAGGACTTGATGGGAACCGATACCTATGGAGCATCATTCGCGCCGGATGGATCGCGGCAGCTAGGATGCATGCATCTTCCGGGTAAGTGATGACGATTGTTTTTCACCAAAGCTAACTGAATTCTTCTATAATAATATTACTTTCTTTTGTACCCAAGAAGGAGAACAAAAATTTTCCCTTGCTTTTGATGGCACGACTATGGAATTCAAGAAGCACTTGATAGCTTTGGTTTCGGATTGCCATTACCGACCCTATGCACACGGGGATATATGATGATAACTCATACCTATATGAATATGCCTATTTCCATGAGTATTATGGGGAGGGGTGTTTCAGATCATGGACCAAGACCAATATAACATCGCCCGAAGTAGCCTATCGCTGAATGTAGGCACAACCATGTTGTTCATCATGATGAACATTCTAGGGAACGCAGTTTTTACTTCGCCAATAATATCATTTGGT
Source organism: Coptis chinensis (assembly GCF_015680905.1). Taxonomy (NCBI): domain Eukaryota; kingdom Viridiplantae; phylum Streptophyta; class Magnoliopsida; order Ranunculales; family Ranunculaceae; genus Coptis; species Coptis chinensis. The sequence goes on along the minus strand of NC_141463.1, from coordinate 74,396,077 downwards.
GACGTTTTCCTTGCTTTAGCCGAGGGACGCCGCCGGTATGACATTCCCCGAAGTTTTAGTTGCTACTCTGGCGAGGCCATACCTTGAGGCATAAGTACCTTCTTATGCCTGCCTTGGTTTGTCCGCCTTTACGCGGCTTTGCCTACCCAGATTCTCAGATACGTACGCATTACCGATTGGGAAAGGGTCGAAATCATGAGACCCACCAATCGTGGTAAGATCATTCCGAGCCATGACTTGGTCGGGATGGCAGGTGCAACCACATTTGGTTGCCCCTTACACCCCATCGCACCAAATAACACTAGAAAGGTTAGCACTAGTTGATGATATACATGACGGAAGGCGGCAAGTTGTTATGGCATGGGGATGATGAAAGAACCTCATATAGAAGAGGAGGATGACGAGTAGATCTTTGGGTGGGGTAAGTTTTAGTTAAGTTAGTGTCCGCTTATGTCCCAAGCAATTTAATTCGTTAACCCCATAATGGGTGGAACTCTTATAGAGTCAAGGCCAATTTTTTTATTACTATATTTGTATGTTTTAACTTTGTTTTGCAGATGTTCCTGAATTTCACGCGTTTCAATGGTATTTTTCCTACCCTCTTTATTTAAATGCTTTGAGGACAAAGCATGCTTCTTGTGGGGGGGCATAGAAACACGTGTAATTAAGACATCTGTTAGGATATAGATAGGTATAATATGCACTTGTTTTCTAGTTAAAATTTCAAAAATTCAAAAATATAAATAAAAAAAAAAAAAAAAAGTATGTTATACACTTAGGAATATTGGTATTGTTTTCTTTCTCTATGCTCTTAACAATCTAGAAGTCTCACGTAGCTTTTGCATCAGAATAATAGTTAGAAACTTAGGTTAATATGTAGGTAATAATCTTTGCATCTATCTATAAATATATTACATGAGTATCTATGATTGTTTGGCAAGAAGTTTCAAATCTAGGCTAGAGTACTTATTCTACAAATCCTGTGGAGAATATAGCCTAAAGCCTTTATATGAGTGAAACATTTGAGAAATGACACAAGGGAGAAGTAAAATCCGGATAGAGAAATCACACGCCCACTTGCTTGATCACTAAACCATATCCTAAGCGAGAATTTAGGCCCTCTTTGGATCGATATAGCCGTAAATTCAAACCTATGGATTATTTTCCGCTAGTTAGCCTCTCCGAGCCTTTCTTTAGCCTTCCATAAACCACAATTCCTTTACCCTGTTACAAAACAAAAACAAAATTAAAAAAAAAAAAAGAATAAATCAACCTACCCAATTTAGAATAAGTCTGAGAATAGAATGATGAAGAAAGAAGAAGAGAAAAACCTGTGTAAACAACAATTAGTTAGTTGCTTCCGGAAATAAAGAAAAGAAGTTTCCATCCAAAGAAAAAGAAAAAAAAAAATAATAATAATAGAAATAAATCAAAACTCCAAAAAATAGAATAAAAAGGAGAAAAAAAAGCCAAAAAAAAAAGAAAAAAAAAAATATGGCTAAGGATGGAAACAAAGTGTAGAAGCAAAAGTAAATAACAAGGTTTCTCTAGTTACATAATATGAAGACTCTATTATCTCAGACTTGTCCTTTTTGAATATCCACTTCCTTCTTTCTTAAACCATCTCCTAATCCCATGCGAACACCTAATAAAGACCTCTAGCTCAATTAGGAATAGGTTAGTGTGATAGTAAGTGGCGATGTGTTTGATCGACTCCGCTTCCTTGTTGTCATTGAGATTAAGGTAAAGTGTGCCCACCGCACACTGGAGTAGCTTAAACTTGAGTGGAAAAATCAGAGTAGTTTTTGTCTTGACATTTATGTGAGGACCTACTTAAGGATCGATAATCCGAAGTTTTAAACGGACCGCTATTACATTTCATAAGATTACTCATTGTTATATGTTTATTTTAGATGATTGATTATTATGCATATATTAGCTTAGGGTTCTTCGGGTTATTCTTATGTATTTGCTAGTGAGATGTATAGATAGTTGAGACATGAATGAGAAAACAATAGTTTTATTTCTTAGTCGTCAGAAGATATAGATGAAGTTTGTGAAAGTACCTTCATCGGAAAACTCTCACGAGGTTATAACTCGCCCACTAGGGAATTCCTAGTGGTTTAAGGCCTTGTTGCATATGGTCAATGCAATCGCGACTCAGCTTAAATGAGAGTAGTTAGAACTCCATCTTTGGTCACTTATTCTAATTTCTCATCTTTGCTTGAGGACAAGCAAAATGTCGTTTGGGGGTGGTTTGATAAGTGCCCAAAACTGTAGTTTTAACCCCTTAATAATCATCTTGTTAGACCAATTATGTGAATAATAAGTAAAAGTTAATACCGATTACGTGTTTTTATGCATTTCGGGCTTCAAAGTCCATTATGCGTAATCGCGCCACTTTTAGCGAGATAAAGGAGCAACAGTCAGCTGAACTTCCGAATGCCATATCGTTGGACTCAGACCTCAGAATTGGGCCTACCTTATGTCAAAACGACCGGCTCGGAAAGAGCTTTCCAATGGTCCGAGCCTTGACCCAATCAGAGGAGCAGAAGTGGACGAAAAGTCTGTTGAAGCGAACTGCAACTGAAGAGGCCTTTTTGGACCGAAAGAATTGGGTTTTGGGCCTGATTCTCTTGCCCAAAACATGGCTCCAAGCCCATGCACGATTTTTAGATCTGGATGTATAAAAACAAAAGCTTAGCTCTTTGTTAATGGTAGCTAGTTAGACCTAAATTAATATATAGAATTCTAGATCTAGTTTTATTAATTAAATTAAGTTTTAGTTCTATTTCAATTCTTGTTTTAGATTAAATCTTTGAATCATTGTTCTTGATTGATTAGATAAATAAAATAGTTAGTTGTCCATTTCAAATTTTGTCATTTCCATTCTAGATCTAATTTAAATTCTTGTCCTTAATTCATTCCGGTCATTAAATTAGATTCATTATTGTTTAAGTAAGTAAACCTCAAATTCTAACATTATGTTTAGTTTAGATTCAATGGGAAATGTTAGTTTGATGAATCAAGGCTAAAACCTCCATTAGAGGGGTTGATGAAGCCTTGATGAAAACTTAGTGGCTAGTATAGAATTGGTTGTAGAATCTATTCCACTCTAGAAGGTCGTGGTTTAGCCATGAGAATGGGTGGACGACCTCACATGCTAGTTAGTATCCCGGTAGAAATGCCATGAACACTAGGGATTAGACTCGAAATTCTTGCCGCGGAAAACGTAAGAATCGAGAGATACCACAATCTATACTAGGTTGTTAAGTTGGATTCGAGGTGGATTCAATTCCCTCTAATTCTTTTATCTAGATTCAAGAACATTAGTATTTCCATATAGTTCAGTAGTGACATTCAACATATTGCTTTTCATATTGCATCGTGAGTATAATCACCCCGTGAAAACTCTCATTGACTTAAGACTGATTTCTTAGACTTAGAGAACAATCCGTGCTAGAGAACTAGGAGTGGAACGAACTTCCTACTCCACTTAGTGCAATTCGCATTGAGAGTAGAAGCTTTGATAATAGAGACTTGTAAAAGTAAAGTTTTAGTTTACTTACGTTTTGAATTCATAGTTCATTTCGTAGGTAAACTACTCATTTTATGTTTATCAAAGTGTATGGAGAGGTTCAAGGACCTGCTCTTGCAGTGTCCTAACCATGGCCTAGAGAAGGGTAGGCTAATACAGATTCTCTATGAGGGTCTTGATTTTAGCTCTAAGGCTATGATTGAGACCATGATCAGTACTGGAGATTTCTGTGATAAGACTGTGGATGATGCATGGTCGTTTTTAGAAGATGTTGCTGAAAAGGTCCAACAATGGGAAACTAGTCGTGAGCCTAAAAAGGTGGCTAGTAATACTACAAAGAATGTTATGTTTCACGTTGATAAAGATTTTGACTCAAATGCCAAAATAGCTGCCTTAGTTAGAAGAGTTGAGGCTCTTGAGGTAGAAAAGGAGACAAAATCTCCAGCTCCTGGTTGTTTGTTGTGTGATAGTCTTGATCACGTGATTGATAATTGCCCTGGCGTTACTGCGCAAGTTAATGCTTTTAATTCATACCAAAAGCTAGGCAATAATCCGTTTTCTAATACGTATAACCCTGGGTGGCGTAACCACCCCAACCTATCTTGGTCCAAGGGTATACATCAGGGTGGTCCAGTTAGTAATACAAACCCGGTGCAACAATATACAACCCAACCACCTAAGTTGTCACCTTTAGAGGAAACTATGGCTCAATTAGCACAGACCACCATGAAACTTCAGGAAACGACCGATCGGTTTATGCAAACCAGTCAAATGGCTACTCAGGAGAATGCTCAAGCCCTTAGGAAGTTGGAAGTTCAAATTGGTCAAATTGCTAATACTTTGAATGAGAGGGACAAGGGTAAGTTTCCTAGCCAACCAGTAGCTAATCCTAGGGGACAATTTGAAATAGGTTCTAACTTGAACCAAGGGAACCACCAGGAGCAAGTCAAGTCTATTACTATTCTTAGGAGTGGTAAACAGGTTGATAATAGGGTTGAGGTACCTAAGGATGGTGAGGTCGGATCTGATCCTATAGAGATTGAAGGGGAGGAGAATGACGTAAGTGGGACTACTAGTCGTAATACTTCCAAGGAGAGCTTAGAACCTCCTACTCCTGTGCAAACTAGTCCTATACCTTCTTATATATCAAAATCTCCTTTTCCCCAACGGTTAGATCAGGCTAAGAAAAGTTCTAATTTGAGTGAGATGATGGAGCTGTTTAAACAAGTTCAAATCAACATTCCATTACTTGATGCCATAAAACAAGTTCCTTCTTATGCCAAGTTTCTTAAGGATTTGTGCACACGGAAACGTAAGTTGAATGTGCACAAGAAAGCCTTCCTTACCGAGCAAGTGAGCTCCATTATCCAAAACCAAACCCCGCCTAAGTTTAGAGATCCTGGATGCCCTACTATTTCTTGCGTAATTGGTGATCATATGATTGAGAAGGCATTGCTAGATTTAGGGGCTAGTGTTAATTTGTTGCCCTATTCGGTTTATTTACAGCTTGGTCTTGGTAAGTTAAAACCCACCACCATTACTCTTCAATTGGCGGATAGGTCTGTGAGAGTTCCACGGGGTATTATTGAGGATGTTTTGATTCAGGTTGACAAGTTTTATTTCCTGTTGATTTTATTGTTCTAGATACACATACACTGTTCAGGGACCCTAAGCACCACATTCCTGTTATCTTAGGTCATCCATTCTTGGCCACATCTAATGCTATCATTAACTGCCGTAATGGAGTGTTGAAGCTTTCTTTTGGTAATATGACTATCGAGCTTAACGTGTTTAATGTGGGTCAACAACTCCCTGAGCCTGATGATTTTTGGGAAGTTAATCTTATTGAGTCTGTGGTCCATAAGACTTTCTTAGAGAGTTATTCCGATGACCCTCTTGAGTCTTGTTTAGCTCATTTTGGCGGTGATTTTGATGTGGATAGTTCTATTTGTGAAGTTAATGCTTTGCTTGATCCTACCCCGATCTTAGATACTAATAAGTGGAAAACCAAGGTAGAACCTCTTTCTCCTTCTGAGTCTAAACCAGTTTCTTCCATAGATAGTCCTCCTAAGCTTGAGTTGAAACCATTACCAGATGCTCTTAAGTATGCCTTTTTGGGGCCTGATGAGACCTTGCCTATTATTATTGCTTCTAATCTTGATAGTGAACAAGAGAGTAAATTGCTTAGGGTTCTTAGAGACCATAAAACAGCTTTAGGGTGGACTATTGCTGATATTCATGGGATCAGCCCCACTGATTGTATGCATCATATTCATCTAGAGGAGAATGCTAAACCAACCCGTGAGTTCCAAAGACGGCTTAATCCTAACATGAGAGAGGTAGTGAGAGCCGAGGTTCTTAAGTTGTTAGATGCGGGTATCATTTATCCCATCTCCGATAGTCAATGGGTGAGTCCGGTTCAGGTTGTCCCTAAGAAGTCTGGTATTACGGTAGTTAAGAATGCGAATGGCGAGTTAGTTCCTACCCGTATGACTACTGGGTGGCGTTTTTGCATTGAATATCATAAGTTGAATCTAGCCACTAGGAAAGATCACTTTCCTCTTCCTTTTATTGACCAAATGCTTGAACGGTTAGCCGGTCATAAGTATTATTGTTTTCTCGATGGTTATTCCGGTTATTACCAAATATGTATTACACCTGAGGATCAAGAAAAGACTACATTTACTTGTCCTTTTGGAACTTTTGCCTACCGTCGTATGCCATTTGGGTTATGTAATGCACCTGGTACCTTCCAGAGATGCATGCTTAGCATTTTTTCTAACATGGTAGAGAGGTTTCTTGAGGTGTTTATGGATGACTTCTCTGTATTTGGTGATTCTTTTGATGAGGGTTTGCACCATTTGGAATTAGTGTTAATTAGGTGCAAGGAGAAGAATCTGGTGTTGAATTGGAAGAAGTGTCATTTTATGGTTCAACAGGGTATTGTTCTTGGTCATATTATTTCTACTAAAGGAATTGAGGTCGATAAAGCTAAAATTGATGTCATTTCTAGTCTTCCACCACCTAAGACTGTGAGAGATATTAGGTCTTTTTTAGGTCATGCTGGATTTTATAGGCGATTCATTAAGGACTTTAGCAAGATTTCTCGTCCCTTATGCAATTTACTTGGTAAGGACGTCGATTTTGTCTTTGATGATGATTGTTTGAAAGCTTTTGAGAAGCTTAAACATTTATTGACTACCGCTCTTATCATACAACCACCTAATTGGAGTGTGCCTTTTGAGTTAATGTGTGATGCGTCAGACTATGCTATTGGGGCTGTTTTAGGTCTACGGTTTGATAAATTGCCCCATGTAATTTATTATGCAAGTCGAACTCTTAATGATACCCAAATGAATTACACTACAACCGAGAAGGAGTTGTTAGCTGTTGTGTTTGCTTTAGACAAGTTTAGGTCTTATCTCATAGGGTCTAAGGTTGTCGTGTTTACTGATCATTCGGCTTTGAAGTATCTTCTTTCTAAAAAGGATGCTAAAGCGCGTCTTATTCATTGGGTCCTCTTATTACAAGAGTTTGACATTGAGATTAGGGATAAAAAGGGTACAGAGAACGTGGTCGCTGACCACTTGTCTAGGCTTATAGTAGAGTCTTCTACTAGTCTTTTGCCTTTGAATGAGTCCTTCCCTGATGAGCAACTTTTTGGTGTCTCCCAGTTGCCTTGGTATGCAGATATTGTTAATTATCTTGTTATAGGTCAGTTTCCTTCTCATTGGAGAAAACAAGATAAATCTAAGTTTCTTGCTGAGGTTAAGTATTTTTAAAGGATGACCCATACTTGTTTAAGTCATGCCCTTATCAGATTATTAGGAGATCTGTTCCGGAGAGTGAGTTTCATAGTATTCTCTCCTTTTGCCATGACCATGCATGTGGTGGTCACTTTGGTCCTAAGAAGACGGCTGCTAAGGTTTTGCAGTGTGGTTTTTATTGGCCTACTCTCTTTAGAGATGCACATGAGTTTTGTTTAGGATGTGATCGATGCCAGCGTACGGGTAATATTTCCCATAGGAACATGATGCCTCTTTCCCCTATTTTGGTTGTTGAGCTTTTTGATGTGGGGTATAGACTTCATGGGTCCTTTTCCTCCTTCTTTTGGTTATCTTTATATCCTCATCGCGGTAGATTATGTTTCTAAGTGGGTTGAGGCGGTGCCATGTAAAACAAATGATCACAAGGTTGTAGTTAAATTTTTGAAATATAATATATTTTCTCGTTTTGGTACTCCTCATGCAATTATAAGTGATAATGGTACTTATTTTACACATCGTGCGTTTGAATCCTTAATGAAAAAGTACTCTATTACTCATAAACTTGCTACCCCTTACCATCCCCAAACTAGTGGCCAAGTTGAAGTATCTAATAGGGAAATTAAACGGATTTTAGAAAAGACGGTACGACCTGACCGTAAGGATTGGTCTCAACGTCTTAATGATTCCCTTTGGGCTTATAGGACTGCTTATAAGACTCCCATTGGTATGTCTCCTTATAGGCTTGTGTTTGGGAAGGCATGTCATTTGCCTGTGGAATTAGAACATCGTGCTTTTTGGGCCATTAAAACTTTTAACTTTGACATGCGTAGGGCAGGTTCATAATGTAAGCTCCAATTGAATAAGTTAGCTAAGTTAAGGAATGAGGCATATGAGAATGCCAAGATTTACAAAGAGCGGACTAAGATTTTTCATGATAAATCTATTCTTCGCAAGTCCTTTGAACCTAATCAAAAAGTTTTGCTATATAATTCTTGTTTGCGTCTTTTTCCTAGTAAGTTACGTTCTAGGTGGACTGGTCCTTTCATTGTTAAAACTGTTTTTCCTTATGGAGCTGTTGAGTTAGAGGATCCTACGGATGGTCGTATGTTTAAGGTTAATGGTGAACGCTTGAAACCATATCTTGATGGTTTTGCTAATAAGGATGTGGAAGAAGTGGATCTTATTGATCCTGTTTATCATGACTAAAGGAGTATGCTTGTTGTATTTTAGTAGTTTAGGGTTTGTTTTTTCGTTGTTTAGGGTTTTGTTTTTCTTTTGTAAGAGTCGCTTCGTATTGTTCCCAAATATTTCATTCCAGCTCCTAGTCTCCATTTGGGTCAACCAATGAGAAACATATTATTGTGATTTTCAGGTTATGACAGGTTTTTATTTATGAAATGTCGAAAATACAAAGGAGACTCTGTCGAAATTTTTTTCAATTTTGGGGCATTCATTTTGTGTCTAGTTGGTAGACAAAATGCTAATCTAAGAATTGGGTGTCTTGAAGCATTCATCCGCTAGAGGCGTTAATCAGAAGGCTTTTATGGGAGGCAACCCATGTTTTTATTTTTGTTGAGTCTTTTGTGCACGTGTATCATGCATTCCACTCTAGCACCTTTTCTCCGCCTTTTTAGAGACGTGTAACTCTATAGGATGAGACACGTGACACATTTTAGTCATTGTAGTAACTTGGTCCTCTTTTATATTATCATTGTTATATCTTTTGTGAGGTACTAATTTCTACATGTGACTCAAAGATATTATTTTTCGTTTTTGGAAGCTCTTGGTAACCTCTTTCCTTATATAATTTTACTTGTCCATGTTGTTATCTTTTAAATTACGCATCTATGTTAACATTGAGGACAATGTCTATAAGAAGTTTGGGGGTGGGAACAAAATGTTTGTTTACCGAAAAATAAATATGTCCAACATGGTATGATTAATGGTGATTTCCTATGATGAGAAACTTAAAAAATAAAAAAATTAAAAATTAAAAAATTAAAAAATTAAAAAAAAAAAAAAAGATTTATAAAGCCACTGATTTTCAAGGAATCTATGAAGTTAAGAGTCACTTTTGAAGTTATTGTTGCTTTTAGACTATTTTCTACCTCTAGAAATAGATTTTGTTGATGAAGTCTAAGCCAAAGTGGAATATGCACTATTAGCCACCTGATACATGTCAAATTGAAGAGTAATTTAATCTCCTAGTGAACTAGAAGAGGAATATAGAGACTTAACCCGTGAGACTTGAGCCTTTGAATTTCTTGGAGAGTCTTTACGTAAATTCAGAGTCCAAGTTGACTCATTCATTCTTCTGTGCTTAAATTCGTTGTATAGTCTCATTTTTTTTCTTATTTTGGTCGATCACGAAGTAACATCAACTGGGGAGATAGCCATTAGGTCTTGTGGTCTATTCGAAGCGGAATATCATACTGATAAGTCAAGTAGTAAGCCAATTAGCCTTTATCTATACCACCTAGTAGGATTTTCATGTTAACCCTTTTGAGCCTTATATATTAAGCCTTTTCTTCTCAAACCAACTATACTTAACCCAACTCCAGATAACGAGTGTAAACCCATATTATTGGCCTTACCCATATTTCTGAGAATTTCTAAAAGACTAAGGAGAAAGCTAGAAGAAAGAAGATTCGGAAGGAAAATTTACCAAAATCAAATGAAGAAAATCATTCCTTTTGCTCAAAGTGATTCAATAGAAAAGAAAGAAAAAAAATAAATAAAAAAAAAATATATATATATATATATATATATATATATATATATATATATATATATATATATATAAAAAAAAAAAATCATTGAGTAGAAGTAGTGAGAAAGTCAAGTAATGTGATCTACAAAGTGAAGAAATTTTCCATGAAGGTCAAGTGCAAGAAAAGTCTTTAGTTTATTCTCAGAAATTTTTGAATCCCTTTTACCATTTTCTTGTCAACCTATCATAAGCCCCGTCTTAATACCCAGACTTATCACAAAAGTATGATATGAAGTGTAGAATAGGTGAGAGGATGCTAAAGTGAAGGACCCGACACTTCACATGTGATTGATGTTCTTTCCATGAGACTAATTTGTTTTTGAAATTTTATAAGTCCGTCTTTCTGGCTAAATATGTGGGATGTTCTATTATCTAACTCATTTCCCTGCATACAGAGGTAAAATTGAAACTTATCTAAGAGAGATACTTTCTTGTGAGTGTATGAATGGTGAGGATTGAAGTTGATATATTCTTTGGATAGCAAGTTAGGAATTATGTTACTTGAATATGAGATTGTATTAGTTTGGCTAAACACACACACACGCTTTGGTTTGGCACAGTAATCAATGATTTCTATCTTTGGAAGTAGTGATGTGTCTTGGTGATGATGATGTAAACTGTGGTAATTGCTGATTTTTGAATTTGTTTATCAGTGGGAGAAAAAGTTTATTTGTATCTATGAGAAAATTATATCACCATTGGTTATGCTATGTTAATGTTTGTGGGTACCGTTTAAAGAAAACCTCCTTGAGACTAAACTCATCCACTAGGGGTAACCTAGGGGTTTAAAAGGCTTGTTACACATGCTAAGTGTAATCGTGATTCCTACAAAAGTGAGTTAGGATTTTTGTTTTTGTCATTAGTTTAGTTTTAGTTTTGCTCGAGGACTAGCAAAATGTAAGTTTGGGGGATTTGATAAGCACGTAAATGCTATATATTTACGCTCAATTTTATATTAGTTAGTCCAGTTATTTTATTTGTTTGATTTAATTAGTGTGTTTCTAGTGACTTTGCAGGAATTGGAGTTAACGTGGAAATATTAATGCATAACTACTGTTTTGTCAGCAGTACATTCCAGGGAGTAGGCGTTGATTGAGTTAGTACAATGGTTCTAGTTGGACTGGCATGGAACGTATATGGTGCGAGATCAGTCGAGGGCTTAATCTATGGGAACTGGCGGATATGGGGTCTTGAATATATTGGCTCAAGGATATTGAGTAGCACGTGAACCGTACAAGCTTGTGAGCTATGTGCCAACATCTAAAAGTCTAAACTCACATGACTAAAGGAGGTCCTGAAGACCGGACCATGTGCACCCATGTACAACTAATTAGACCAACCCATAACTAAACATCAAAGCCCACACTTCCAAGCCCATACAAACATATAACCCACCAAGCCATATTCTAACTATGTTGCACCTTGGACCACCGAATCAAACAGTTTCCTTCTCCAAATTCAATTCGCACGAACAGAAGAAACCAGAAACCGATCCCTCTAATTTCGGCGATCCAAATCAGCACCCGAACCAATCAAAAATCCCAACCGACCGAGCCGCGCCTTCTAATCACCCATGGGCTTAAACAATTATTTCTAATTCCCTTTTTTGTAGAAAAACAATATCCAATTCATAAGGAGAGACGTGAGCAGGTCGATCTTTTGGTTTCCAATTCGGTTTCGAAGTTCACGCAACTCGACCGAATTAGATACTTCTAATCGAAATCAAACACTGCCCGAACCAATCCATTATATATAGAAGAGAGAAACAGTAGAGGGGGGGCTCCAGAATACGAAAAACAGAACACCAGATCTTTGGAGAGCAGCAGATGAAGTGGAGAAGAAGATATCAAAGCAGGATTACGGTTTTGTCGATGATTCTTATATTTTTGTATTGCAAATTATCATGTCTAGCTAAATTCCAAGCTAGGGCTTAGATGAAGCCCTAGACTTGCGTAGGTTTTCTAAGTTTAATTGGGTTATTGTTCTCTGACTTAAGTTTTAAAGTAAATAATTAATTGAATTCTCTGATTTCTGTAGAAATTCTATCATTGATTATATCCTGCATGTTTAATCCATGTCTAGACTAGTCAATTGTTGGATTAAGTTTCTGTTGATATCGAAGCATCGGTTCTAAAGTTTATTTAAACCTGTGAGAAGTTGTAATTTGTAAAAAGACAATTTTGCTAGGGGTTTATATCCGTTTCTTTGAAATTCAATTAATAACGATTTGTTAGAATTGTTTAAGAATTACACGCTCACATCTTCGAGCAAGCAAGGGTTGCCTTTCCCTCATGCTACTCGTATTAAAAAGATAACTTTAAAATTAATTAAACTAAGATAATCTACAATGGTCTAGGGTGGATTCGAATGCCTTAGTGTTTTCTTCGGTAATAGTTAATCCATTTAATTTATTGCTTTCGTAGTAATTAGTTAATTTTAGTTAATAATAATTCCAAATTTCTATAAAACAACATTATTGAATTAGGTTAGGTAATATTTTAGTACTCGTTTGTCCGAAGTAGCAATCCCTGTGGGATCGACTCGTTTGCCACAACTATTTTCAACGATAGCTGTGCGCTTGCGGTTTAATTAAGGTTAGATTAGTCTATTTAATTAGACTGACTAATTTCCTATCAGGGGGCATCAGGGGTAGAGTATGCATAGTAACATACGTTATATAACATAAAATACTTCTAATGTATACATAAATGATAAGAGCCCAAAACTATAGTTTTAACCCCTTAACAATCATACTTTTAAACCAATTATGTGAGTAATAAATAAGAGTTAACACCGACACGTGTTTTATGTATTCAGTGCAAGAAAGTCAATTATGTATTAAATGTGCTACTTTGGGGAGATAAAGGAGCAAGGATTGGTTGCTAAGAAGTTCTGTGATAAAAGCCAAGATTCAATGAGACAAAGCCTTCGTAAAGCCCGGTCAAAAGCTGAAAAGTCAACACGGGCAGAAACAGTGCACAAGTCGGCAGAACTTCCAAAGACCATATCTTTTGACTCAGACCTCGGAATTGGGCCTATCTTATGCCAAAACGACCAGCTCAGAAAGAGCTTTCTAATGGTCCAAGCATTGGCTAAATTAGAGAAGCAAAAGTAGACGAAAAGTTTGTTGAAGCCAAATCCAAGCTGAAGAGCCCTTTTCGGACTGAAAGAATTGGGTTTTGGGCCCGATTTTCCGCCCAAAACATGGCTCCAAGCCCATACACGATTTTTGGATCTGAAGCATATAAAAACAAAAGTTTAGCTCTTTGTAAAGGGTAGCTAATTAGACCTAAAATATAGATAATTCTAGATCTAGTTTTAATTGTTTTTAATTAAGTTTAGTTTCATTTCATTCCTTATTTTAGATTAAACCTTGAAAAATTGTTATTGCTTGATTAGATAAATAAAATAGTAGATTCTTGTTCATTTTGATTTTTGTCATTTACAATTGTTTAGATCTAAATTCCTTATTTACTTGTTATTCATTTTCTATTTATTACCTGAGATTTCAATTATTGTTTAGTAAAATTGCATAAGATAGAAGTTTTATATGATGTCTAGTTTTAATTTAATGGAAAATGATAGTAGTATGACTCAAGGCTAAACCTTCATTAGAGGGGGTTGAAGAAGCCTTGATGAAGCTTCATCCTTGTTAACTTAGAAATCGTCGTGAGAGTTTATTCCACTCTAGAAGGTCGTTGATTCGCCATGAGAATGGGTGGATGACCTCACATGCTAGTTATTGATTGGTAGAGATGTCATGTATAATTAGGGATTAGAATTACTATTTTGATATGCGAAGCATTTAATTTGGATCACGACAAGTCTTTGTTAGTTGATTAAGTCGAGTTAAGGTGGATTCAATTCCCTTTAATTCTTTATCTAGATTCAAACCCTTAGCATTCTATCATTTCGTTATTCGTAACTTGTTAATTGAATTCACCTCGTAGTATAGAATTCCCCTCGTAAAATCTCATTAGACTTTGACTGATTAGTTGACACACTAAACCACGCGATGCTAAAGAACTAGGAGTGGAACGAATCATTTACTCCCCTATATCTCAATAGGATTGAGAGTAAAAATATATTTGATAAATCTAGTAACAAAGCAGTTTTAGTTTTACTTTCGTTTAGAGTTTCATCGCTTTATTCATTAGTAAAACTATTCATTTTACGATTATCAATAAACTAGAAGAGCTACAGAGCTCATTAAGTAAATAGCATGCATAAAATAGAGGAGCTGTAGAGCTCAATAAGTAAATTGTATGTGAGCTACATAGCTCAATATTACGAACCCATAGAGTAATTGTCTAAAAATAATTGTTTATGTGAATCATCAACTAAAAGAGTTATGAAGCAGGAGTAGAATCAAACTTTGGTTCACCATCCGTGCTAGCTGCTGCACCATCGTCAGGAACTCTTTGTTTCACTCTCAATAACAGACTGTGTGGTTGGATTAGCTGGAACGGTTGAAGACTGAACAGAACACTCACCTAAAATTGGAACTAGCATAAAAGGAAATTGAATGGGAGGCATGTCATCATCGGTGTCTTCTTCAAAAGATGAGGAGTCATCAGGCATAAGTTCAGTTTGAATAGCAGAGATACTGGTGTCCAAGTCAGGAAACAAGACAAAAGGGTTGGTTACCCGCCCTTGATCATCCAACTTAGACACGTACCCAGTAGCCTCAATAGTCTCCTCGAACTTAACCTGTCTGGCCGCGTTGAAGGACTCTTCAGAAACATCCAATACTCACAGAGCAAAATGAAGGTCATTTTCAGCTGATCTCTTCTTCACCTCCTACACTACCTTCGAATAGAACTCGGAGGTCTCAGCCAAGAGGTCATCATCCTTCTTATCAGAATGAAGATGTTTCTCTTTTAGAGCTCTCTTATAGCCTGACATGACCTCATTTGCATGGGCAATGGCTTGTCTTCATGTCGGTGTTCCTACGGTAAAGCTCCCCTTGGACCTGGTCATGTTTTGCTTGCAGGGTGGTGAAATGGGAGTGCAATTCCAAGAACTTCACCTTCTAAGTAGCAGCATCAGTAGCTCCTTTCTGGGCTTTTTCCAGAGAGCCCCGAAGGTCGGAGATCATATCTCTCATGTTTTTGAAACCAATATCAGATTTCCTCTCTCTGACCAAGAGATGTTCAACCTGGATCTATAGCTCCTCAGCTCTTTTCTCAACAGCCTCTTTCGCACAGATCAACTCGCCAGTAGCCATATCATCAGTGGCTGTACTAGCTGAGGCCTCAAAGATAGGCTCTTTCATGGCTAAGAAATCATTCACTAATTTGAAAAGGATACATAGTGCGTAAGTGACGCAGTGAGAGAAACAGAACATTGAACAAAAAGGGAAAATTTTACCTTAGCAAGATGAACAGCAGATCGATGAAAGGACAGATCCAAGCTCCCAGCCATGCTGGCCTTAGTCTTGTCAATAGGAAGTTGCGCAGCTTCTAGAACTCCAAACGTGATGTCAACATCATTAACAGAATGCTTGTTGGTAACAGGTAGTTCATCAGTTCATCCCCAACGCCTCATCTCCACAATCATCTCCCTTTCAGAGGAATCTAGAGATCTTGGCGAGAAAGGAATGTCATCACTCTCCCCCCCTCCTGTCACTGAATCGAGGAGGAGGGAGAGCAATAGTTACAGCAGTTGTTTCAGCAATACCCTTCCCCTTGCGATTGTCAGGGAGGGAAGGGTCAACAGTTAGAGGGGCATTGTCACCAGTTCATTCGAAACCTGTAGGAGGATCTGGAATTGGTAAAATATAGCTACTTTCTCATAACTAGAATGGAGAATAGTCACAGGAACCTTAAAAAGTATGTCTTCACTAACAGAGAGAAGGCAAAACTTTGTTTTCTTACCAGAGGGGGCAACATCAGAAGCAGAAGAAGGATTAGTTCTCTTCAGTTTATGATGGTTGGACGCACTCGCTTCCCTTTTAAAATTATTTGCCGCCAGTTCATGAGGCAGTTCAGGGCCCCTCCCGCCAGTGATCACACAATCATCACTAACAGTAGGCTCCTGAACTAGGCTCGATGTCGCAGCATCACTAGAGGTGACCGTAAAACTCTTCTCCTTACAATTTCCTCTCCTTCTAGTAATCAAGAAGGATTCGTCCTGAACTGGAGGAGGAAAAAGTCCCGCATCCTGATCTACAGGAGGAGGAAGTGTTGTGCCCCCAGAATTGACAGTACTTATCCCAAAAGGGGAAAAACCTGGGGCAAGTTGCAGCAATTCTTCAGTAGACATGTTGAAATACTCAAAAAGATGGGTGGGATCAGGAACTATCACCCAAGGCATCATCTGTTCCTTGGCGATCTTCTTGATGAAGTTCACCCTAGCAACATCAGTTGCAGTTAGTTGATTCCAAGGGGAAGAGTCATCTAAGGAATAATAGCAAAGATATTTAGGCAAAAGACTCTTATATCAAGATATAAAGTACATGAGTAGGAAGACTTACTGGTTGGAGCATGGGTGTATTTTCTGGGAACAGGAATTCCCATTGGCTCACCATCAGCATCGGAGGGACGAACGTCCCACGCATCACCCAACACACAAAGGTGGTGATCAGCCCAACCTTCGTCACTCTGCTTCCCCTCAAAAAAGACAATCGGAGAATTCTTGTCTCTGGTCATGAGGTAATAGTATGATTGGTCGCAAATACGCCGGACCTCATAAAAGTAACCAAACACCCAATGGTTTAGAGCAAATCCATGTCTCTTGGCAAGAAGGGCAGAATACATGACAGTTTTGTAAAACAGGGGGTGCTGCCTAACCAAGAGCAAGATTGAAGTGAATCAGACACACTCTTAGCAATGGGTGGAGGGGGAGAGTGAGTCATTTGACCAATGGTGATGAGCGCCACCTCCTTGTAGGCCAATTCATCAGATAACCTCCCCCACTCCAGGCCGATATCTTCAGGGATGTGAAATTTCTTGTGGATCAGTTCCAAGGAGGATAGATCTCTGAAGTTTATAAGTGACCAATTGGGATTCATGGTCGAAAAAGAGGACAAGTTTCAGGTTTTGGTTAAACCCTAACGGGATATCAAGATTCAGTATGCAGAAAAATATAGCATAAGAGACAATGAAAGTTCTTTCACCAGATCCTTTATATACAGATAAGATGGACGGTTAGGATGAGCCCAAGTGGTGCGTCTTTTCGGGATGGAACTGCTATCATTACCTTTTTCGGAAAACGGCGTGTCTGTTCGAGCCGTCTTTTCATATCCTTAATTAGTTGGATACGTCAGCAGTTCTAGTAACAGTTTTGGAAAAAGATTCTCGCGCCAAAAGCAGTGTCACTTCAAGTTCCCACGTGCTAGATGGCACGAGAGGGGGAATCTGTAGGGGGATTTCCCGTCACTGAACAGATGACATGTGTATAGGAAATAACCTAAGACTAGATGTCCAGAATGAGACGAGGACTATCAAATCAGTTTTGTGAATAAGTGATCTCGTGCTTAGCACGAGTATTTAGTGGACATATGCCAGGCACATGACTGACCGCCTTCAAACATAACAGTTACCCCAATTGTTAGGAACTAATATAGACAGTTCCTGTACAGAAAGAAACTGAAGATGGCGATCTTTGATGATAATGAAAGAATCGTGATGACATATCTTAGGAGTTACCTTTTATATATAATCTTTCCATAAATGATGGGACATTATGATCAACAAGGAAACTTGCCTCTCATAAGATATGGTCTAGATTCAGACTTCCATAAGAAGAGGAATCCTAATAGGAAGGCAGAGTCCAAAGATGGAAGGGAACTCACAAGCGGTGAGGACAGCCTTAACCCTAGGACTATCGTAGCCATTCTTATATAAATCATACGGATTCGCTCTTAGAAACTATGCAAAATAGGGTTTGATTCTCCTTAAGAACAAAGGAGATACGTAGGCTGCTGTTAGACGGTTCAACCCTGAACTCACCATCATCTCATCCCTTCTCTATTCAGTAGAGGCTTCAAGATCACAAGGCACAGAGGAAGATCAGGGGATACTCAGAATTTCCCCTACAATTGTAATCACAAGATTTACGATGGTGGATACTAATTCACAGTATAATGCAATCCTGGGGAGAAGTTGGATTCATGAGATGAAGGCAATCCCATCGACGTATTACCAGGTGATCTGCTTCCCCACGAAGGGGGAAATGTATGAAATAATAGGGGATCAAGTTGCCGCGCAGAACATCCATCAGGTGACCATGAAGAGTATGGTCAGAGGAACAAAAGGGGAAAGTTTGGCTCGCGAACAAGGATCAACATAGCAATTACAGGAGGCGTCCATGGCGGCAGTACACGAGCCGCCGATGGGGCCAAAAACTTTAGATGAGATTGAGATAGTGAACGTAGGAGTGGGAGATGAGGAGAAATTTACATCGATAGGGTCTGACTTGCCAGATGAATGGAAGAGCAAGCTGGTGCAGTTTTTGGCAGAGAATAAGGACATATTTGCATGGGTAATCAAGGATATCACAGGGTTAGACCAAGAGTTTGCCTATCATCACTTACATATGAACGCAGATGCAAAGCCGATAAGGCAGAAAATAAGAAGCGTGAGACCAAAGTACACTGAGGAGATTCGCGAAGAGGTTATAAGGTTGAAAGGTGTCAGGATAATAAGTAACCTGGGTGAACAGTGACATAGTGAATAGTACCCGATGAACAGTGTTTTACGAACAGTGTTTTCGGTGAATAGTAACCCCTGGAATTAATCTGCTCCGATACTAAATAATGTAGATCTTACCGGCGGAAGCTTCAGTTTAATTGAATCTACACTTTAATTGAAACGCAATTAAAAGGCGACCTAAAAATCACTCTTTTATTAAATCTCTCAATCACAAATCACACACATAAACACAACTATTGAAACCCTAACTACAAGCCCGTTATTTAAAGTAAACCTAGAAAGCATAAACCAATAGGAACATGACATGTGTCCAACTAACTAATGGACTTGAACCATGGGCATGAGCCCCTTAGTGGAGTCCAAGCCCATGGTTCGAGTCCATTAGTTAGTTAGACACATGTCATGTTCCTATTGGTTTAGGCTTTCTAGGTTTACTTTAAATAACGGGCTTGTAGTTAGGGTTTCAGTAGTTGTGTTTATGTGTGTGATTTGTGATTGAGAGATTCAATAAAAGAGTGATTTTTAGGTCGTCTTTTAATTGTGTTTCAATTAAAGTGTAGATTCAATTAAATTGAAGCTTCCGCCAGTATGTAAGATCTACATTATTTAAGTGATGTAGAACATTAGTCGAGTCTATCAGTGTCATAGGTGTGTGTGTGCCTATGTTCCCTCTACATGTTATGGGCGTGAGCGCCTTAGTTGAGTCCAAGCCCATGGTTCGAGTCTATTAGTTAGTTATGACACATGTCGTGTTCCTATTGGTTTATGTTTTCTAGGTTTACTTTAAATAACGGGCTTGTAGTTAGGGTTTCAGTAGTTGTGTTTATGTGTGTGATTTGTGAGAGATTCAATAAAAGAGTGATTTTAAAGTCGTCTTTTAATTGTATTTCAATTAAAGTGTATATTCAATTAAACTGAAGCTTCCGCCAGTAAGATCTATATTATTTGGTATCAGAGCAGATTAATTTTAGGGTTTACTATTTACGGTACTGTTCACCGAAAACATTGTTCGCTAAAACACCGTTTCATCGGGCACTATTCATCGCACAACCGCTCACCTGTTGTTATCGTTTCTTTGTTCGCGATTTTTTTTTTCTTTTCTTGAAAAGTCAAAAAAAAAATTTGTGTTATTATGGTGAATAACAAAGCAACTCGGGATCGTCCTCCATCCATGGATACTCGCATGTCTCGTTTAGAAGAAAGCATGAAGAACATGATACAAATGTTCCAGAACCTGATGGAAGCAAAGTTTCTAGTCCAAAAAGAGGTGTAACAACCGCCTCCACCACCACAGAATAATGGTTTAGTGGCTAGTACTAACGATGCATCTCAGGTTGATGGTTTAATCCCTCTTTTGAACCCTTTTGCGCCTACAGATCCAGAAACAACGGAGAGAACAGAGTTGGCATGAAAGATAACACCAACAGGGAACCTCCTCTCAATGAGGAACGTGAGGGTGTACCCCTCAATGATGGCGCCGCTCGGCTACCGATAGGTGTTGAAGCCTCCCCATTGGGCGCTCCACCTATCTTTGATAAGTATGAAGATGAGCCTCTTTTTGATAAGTATGAAGATCCGATTTGGGAAAATTTTGTGACTCACTTTGACAAACGAAGTGATTTGTTTTTCAAAAAAGCATGATTGCAGATTTGGATTTTCTTAAAGAAAGTAACATATGTTGGTGAAGTTACAAGCTTTCAAGACGAGCCATTGGTACCGAAATTTTTTGGTGCATCTTCTGGTTATTGTTTTCATAATCTGTGTGCAAGAGCATGTTGTGGGTTATTGATTTTAAGCCAGGGAAGCTGCTATAGAGGAAAAATTCATGGTCGGATTCCTTTCAGCTTGGGTATTGGCTGATTTCCTAAAGCTTGTGGACGTGGTTCTCTTTACCTGAAGTTTTTGTTGATTAGAAATTCGATTTCGAATTTTTTTCGATTGGGGAGAGTGATGTAGAACATTAGTCGAGTCTATCAGTGTCATAGGTGTGTGCCTATGTTCCCTCTACATGTTATAGGCGTGAGCGCCTTAGTTGAGTCCAAGCCCATGGTTCGAATCCATTAGTTAGTTGTGACACATGTCGTGTTCCTATTGGTTTATGCTTTCTAGGTTTACTTTAAATAACGGGCTTGTAGTTAGGGTTTCAGTAGTTGTGTTTATGTGTGTGATTTGTGATTGAGAGATTCAATAAAAGAGTGATTTTTAAGTCGTCTTTTAATTATGTTTCAATTAAAGTGTAGATTCAATTAAACTGAAGTTTCCGCCAGTAAGATCTACATTAAGGGATGTAAAGTTCACAGAATGGATGTCCAATGTGATCACAGCAGTTCAAAGAAGAGCGGCAAAGTCAGGATGTGTGTCGACTTTATAGGCATAAACAAAGAGTGTCCAAAAGATTGTTACCCTATGCCTCGGGTGGACGAGTTAGTAGACAGAACGGCTGGTTTCAAAGTCTTTTCTTTCATGGATGCGTCCATGGGATACAATCAGGTCGTGATGTTCGGTCCAGATTAGGAGAAGACAACATTCGTAGTGGAAGGTGGTACATATTGTTACACAAGGATGCCTTTTGGTTTAAAAAATGTTAGGGCCACATTTCAACGGTTAGGAGAAAAGATGTTCGAAAGCAAGATTCGGAAAAGGATTGAAATATATATCGACGACATGGTGGAAAAAAGCATGTTGGAAGAGGAACACTTAGAAGGTCTCCAGGAGACTTTTGGCATACTGCGAAGGCATAAGCTGAAACTCAATCCCGAGAAATACACGTTTGGGGTAACTTCAGGAAAGTTCTTGGGTTACATAGTCACTCACCGCGGAATATAGGTGAATCTCGAGCAGATTCGATCACTGATAGAAATGTCATCCCCTCATAATGTGAAAGAAATACAACGGTTGGCCGGAATGGTCGTGGCACTCAATAGATTCATTTCCAAGTCGTCGGACAAATGCCGACCTTTGTATTGTTTGCTGAGAAAAACACCTGATTTCCAATGGACTGGGGAATGTGAGGGGGCCTTCTAGGAGTTGAAGAGTTATTTAGGAAAGGCACCTTTACTGTCACGACCGGAACAGGGGAGAAGTTGTATTTGTATCTGGGAGTCACTAAATACGCGGTAAGCTCAGTGCTTGTACGAGTTGTTAATAAAGTAGAAAAGCTAGTTTTAAAACCCTGCTGGATGCAGAGACCAGGTACAGTAGGATTGAAAAGTATGCTTTCGCTTTGAAATTTTTAGCTCTAAAGTTGAAGCCTTACTTCGAGTCTCATTCAGTGGTGGTAGTAACGAATCTGCCCCTCAAGCAAGCATTGAAGGTAGAGAAGTCAGGCAGAATGCTTAAATGGGCAGTAATGCTCAGTTCTTATGAGATTCAATACCAGATCAAAACAGCAGAAAAGGCGCAAGCTATAGCGGAGTTTTTGGCCAAATTTCCGACCTAGGACCCAACTTGGGGAGAGGAAATGGTCATGGAACAGGAAGGGGAGGTTAGTCGCGACCCCTTGGATCCTTGTCCTTGGGATGTTCGGAACGGGTGGAGAGTTTTCGTAGATGGTTCCGCTACCGATACAGGGAACGAAATTGGTGTCGTTTTGGTGACTCCTGAGAACACTCGTCTAGAGCTATCGATGAAACTGGGATTTGCGGCTTCTAATAATGAGTCTGAATATGAAGCAGTGATAGCAGGATTGGATTTGGCAAAAGATTTGGGGGTGAGCAAATTGTCTGTTTACTCCGATTCTAATTTGGTAATTTGTCAGGTGAATGGAGGGTTTGTGGCTCATTGCCCAAGGATGGTGAGATACCTTGAGGTCCTACAACAAAAGGCAAGCAAGTTCAGTAAGATCAAGTTTTCCCACTTAGACCGCTGAGAGAATAGACAAGCCGATGCATTGGCTTATATGGCTGTGGTGCTTCTTGGGACAGAGGGTCGATCTATTGAAGTGAGGGTGTTGAGCAAGCCAAGTACCTCAGAGGAGGAAGGTGTTTGGCTCACCACTGGGAGCGAGCCAGGTTGGATGGAACCCATAAAGACTTTCCTGATGGGAATAGAAATAGAAAACAAGCAGGAGAGGCAAAAGATGGATCAGGTGAGTCTAAGGTACACATTACTAGAGGGGGACCTATATAGGAGAAATTTCAACGGACCAATGTTAAAGTGCATAGGGCCACAGCAGGCTCAAGAAATTTTGGCTGAGGTACATGAAGGTGATTGCGGAAGTCATTCTGCCTGGCGAATGACAACCCTCAGGTTAATATCACATGGGTATTTTGGCCCCATATGAAGAGAGATGCCATGGAGTATGCAAAGAGGTGTGAGAAATGCCAGAGATTTGCACCATTCATACATTCACCAACTGAGCCGTTGCATAATGTGTTCAGCCATTGGCCATTCATCATGTGGGCACTGGATATTATGGGGCCTCTTCCCATGGCGAGCGGCAAAAAGAGATTTATGTTGGCCGCTACTGATTATTTTACCAAGTGGGTAGAGGGTGTGGCATTACAACAAGTTAAGGAAGAACACGTGAAGAAGTTCCTGTGGGAGAATATCATATGTAAGTTCGGGCTGCCACATACTGTCATCATGGATAATGGAACTTAGTTTACAGGGGGAAAGGTGTGAGAGTAGTTTCTTCAAGTGTTTAGGGTGAAGCAGGGGTTCTCAGCCCCCTACGATCTTGAAGAAAATGGGCAAGCAGAGTCATCAAACAAAATCATTATGGATAATCTAAAGAGAAAATTGGAGGAGCAGAAATAAGCGTGGGCGGATGAACTAAATCACGTGTTATGGGCTTATCGCACGACACCACGAACATCCACTAATGAATCACCATTTGCAATGGCTTATGGAGTTGAGGCCGTCATACCCATGGAGATGATAGTGTCAACAACCAGAACCACAGCTGTGGAAGGGAGAATGAATGAGGGGATATTAGCCGCGGATTTGAATCTCATTGAGGAAAGAAGAGAAATAGCAAAACTAGATTAGGTTGGAAAAGAGTACCATCGAAGCTACATACATCAGGCAGATAATAAAAAGAAAATTGAAGCCGCAAGATACATTCAAGGTTGGTGACTTCGTGCGACGACGACCAAATCATCCCCAATCATCAATCACCAAGAAGGAGAATGAAGGTAAATTGGGTCCCAACTGGGAGGGACCATATGTCGTCATGGAGAAGGGTACTTCTGGAACTTATTGATTGCAGACTTCAGCCGGGGAAAAGATTGAGAAACCATGGAACATTAGAATGTTGAAAAAATTCCATGGATAGAGTCTTTGTTTAGTCTTCTAATTAAGAGAGAGAAGGCTTGCTTTTAGATAGTGTTATGTAAGCCGAGGAATGATATTTGTGTTAAATGTTATGTCAATGAAATAAAGAATGCACTTCTTTCAATTGTGTCATGAGAATGGATATGAGAGAAAATAACTTGGGTGCAAATCTGAAAAGTTGCGATTTAACTAGGCTTCAATGGTGACTGAAAAAAGGCAGTGGGGGGATGAGCCCTTCGCGGACTGCTTGTCTGAATCAAACTTGGGGGCAAAGTGAGTTGCCCCACCAGGCTTCACAACTTATCAAAGATAGCGGGGGGGATGAGCCCTTGACGGGATCTTTGTCGAATCAAACTTTGGGGGGCAAAGTGAGTTGCCCCCCACCAGTTTCCACAACTTATCAAAGATAGCTTGAGGGGATGAGCCCTTCGGACATTTTGTCCAAATCAAAATTGGGGCAAATTGAGCTGCCCCTCCAGGCTTCACAGCTGACCAAAGACAGCGGGGAGATGAGCCATTCGCGGATTCTAGTCTGAATCAAATTTGGGGGCAAAGTGAGTTGCCCCACCATGCTTCCCAGCTGACCAAAGACAGCGAGGGGATGAGCCCTTCGTAGACTTCTTGTCCAAATCAAAATTGGGGCAAATTAAGCTGCCCCTCCAGGCTTCACAGGCAACCAAAGACAGCGGGGGGGATGAGCCCTTCCAAGGCCATTCATCATGTCCGAATCAAACTTAGGGGCAAAGATTTATGAGTTGCCCCCACCAAACTTAGAGGGTGCCATTACCCAAAGGAAGAACAATGAAGGGGATGAGCCCTTCATGAAACTCCTAGATAATGGAATCAAACTTGGGGGCAAAGTGGGGTTGCCCCCCCATTGAGGAAGGAAATGGGCTCATAGATACCAAAAGAGGGGGGGATTGTTCTTCCTTTATCATACGACACCACTCTGCTAATAAATCAAACATGGAGGGGCAAAGAGTTGTCAACAACCCCCCCAAGGGAGAATGAATTATTAACCGGGATTTGAATCTCATTCGAGGAAAGAAGAAAGGTGGGGGGATGAGCCCTTCGCGGACCTCCAAGTCCGTATCAAACTTGGGGGCAAAGTGAGTTGTCAGCTTCACAAATGGACCAAAGAGGGTGAACCCTTCACAGACTATAGCTCTGAATCAAACTTGGGAGCAAATTGAGCTGCCCCCAAAGCTTCGCCACTGACAATAATGCATATCATAATACCATCTTATAAATCCTTTGATACATATGTCCAAGTGACAATACAAAGAAGACTTGATATGAAAGACAATTGAGATCTCACATTATGATGCCGGGATTTAGGAAAAAAATTGGGGGGAGAAAACGAGCTTAACTTTAATAAACGGGGGAACCGGGAACACCCAAATCAAAATTAGGGGCAAAAGATGTCAACACAAATACAAAAAGTACAAACATCAGAAGTGTATGAACATACAAAGAAATGAAAGTACAAAATTCATTTTCGTCCCTTGTCGCATCCACTGGGTGGGGGAACCTCATCCTCATCCACATCAAACTTAGGGGGTGGTATGATCCTCGGCAGAGGTGTCCACGCTTTAGAGTGACAAACTTGGGGAGGCAAAGCTTTGAGAGGAGGGGAAGAGTTGCCCCACAAACCGGGGTGAAGCAGAATCAAACATGCAAAGTGAGTTGTCGGGCTTCACAACCGACCAAACTGGGGGGAGTGAACCTTCACAAACTATAGCTCTGAATCAAACTTGGGAGCAAATTGAGCTGCCCCCAAAGCTTCGCCACTGACAATAATGCATATCATAATACCATCTTATAAATCCTTTGATACATATGTCCAAGTGACAATACAAAGAAGACTTGATATGAAAGACAATTGAGATCTCACATTATGACATGCCGGGATTTAGGAAAAAATTGGAGGGAGAAAAACGAGCTTAATTAATAAACTGCTGGGAACACCCAGAAATCCAGGCTGAAAGATGTCAACACAAATACAAAAAGTACAAACATCAGAAGTGTATGAACATACAAAGAAATGAAAGTACAAAATTCATTTCTGTCCCTCAGCCGCATCCACCTGAAGGGGAACCTCATCCACATCCACAGCGGTGGTATGATCCTCGGCAGAGGTGTCCACGTTTGGAGTGACAAGAGGCAGCACAGGTGAAGCGGCTTCGGGAGTGACAGATTGGGGTGTTGAAGCAGGATTGTCAGGAACTGGAGGCGGAACAGGAAGTAGATGGCCGGCCGCACTAAGATCTTCAAGTTGTTGCTTGAGTTCTCGGGTAATCTTCTTCACAACCAGGCTTCGTAAACGGTCTGCGACTTCCTTCAAAGCATTGTCCACGGCAGCCTGATAGGCTAGTTTCTCCGCCACTTTTTGGTTTTCCAGCTTGGAGGCGACTCCCGCTACATAGTCGCGATGTTTGTCTTCAGCCGCTGAACTTCCTTTTGGGCCTTGATGGCCACAAGGCGAACATCGTCCTGTTCCTTTTCCAGCCTTGCATACTTGGCTTTCTAGCCATCAGGGTCGTGGATCTCCTGCTTCACAACATCCAGGGACTCTAGCGTGTTGGTCAGTCCAAGCACCACGTAGCCAATGTCAAGACTCAGCTGAATATAAACACTGGTTAGCTAAGAGTTGTAAGAGAATAAGGAAAAGAGAAGAGAGAAGGAGAACGAACCTTCTCCCAGCCGGTGTAGATGGAAGCTCTATGGGAGGCGGACGAGCCAGAGTCGCCATATGCTTGATCCCGGGGAAGATGGGAGCTAAAGAACAAGGAAGTAGCTACAGTTGGATTGTCCAAGGCTGAATCGCGGGTAGTTACCTCGTGATCTCTCACCTTGAAATGTGGATGCTAGACTTCGATTGGACCAGAGGAAAGGGGGCCGGATGAGATAGAGTCCTTGCCTTGATGGATGGGGCCATGGACCGCGCTGGCTCCACATGAGTTCCAGAGGGGGCAGGAGGCGCGGTCCTTGGCTTTTTGGCTGGGGGGCTTTTGGCCACAACTTCAATGGGTTCACCACCATCTGAGTCGTTGTCCCAGAGTTTGAGTTTGTTGACGTCCATGGCAGTGGGAGGGGCAGGGTTGGCAAAATCATCTTCCCAGTCTGCCAAAGAGGAATATGAATAGGGGGTGGGGTCAGGAGTAGTAGTGTGGGATTGGGCGGCGGCTCGTTGGGCAACGGCTTGGGAGTGATAGATCTTGGTGGTGTATTTGAATGACTTGTAGGCCTTGCGTTTTCCTTTTTTGAGGGGGGAGGGTTTTGGTTTTCTTTCTTTTAGCGGTGGCAGGCGATAGAGGGAACCTTGGGGGACCTACGTCTTTTAGGGAAGGGTCAAGCAACAGAGGGTTGCCTTTATCGGGGTCTATGCCGAGAACCCCACACTGGATACTCCCCAAATCATGGAGCCCTTGGAAAATTTCTGAGGAGATGCCGGTGTAAAATTGAGATCGCGAATCAGGTTTTCAGCCTAGGTCACAAAAAGAAAGACAAGTTAAAAACAAGGTTAGACAGAAGCAATGTGAATCAAAAGGTTGTATAGTACTTACCACTTTTAAGGAAACTGAGGTGCCTTAGAGAAACTTCTAAAGGAAGGTCCGCGGAAATAAAACTTCCAAACACATACAACGGATGGTAATGCCACACCTTGTCAGAAGTTGTGATGCGGAGGACAAAAGACTTCTTCCGCGGACGAGTACAGAAGGACTGATACCCTACACTACCGAATTTGGTGCTCTTCTTTATATAATAACGAGCAATTATGTCACGGAGTTGGATTTTAGGAGTATGGGTTTCGTTGTAATGGTCAGCGGCATACATGACACGCCAGAAATTACCTATGCCTTGATATGGCGGAATGTTGAAATGATTGCATACCTCGACATCAAGCAGAGTCAAGGGAAAATGTAAGTTGGCCGCTATCTGTCCTACGGTAGTGACGAGACAACCTGGCCACATTTTTACCAAATGAGGAAAATGGGTGATGCCAGGCACGTGCTCTAGGACCACGTCACCAGGGATGCCATAAGCGGCTTTAACTGCATCTAAGTTAGGTCTACGATAGTACAAGGGAGGGGGAGGAAGAGTAGCCTTCTTCCCCTGAAGTAGATGGTACAGCGGCAGGACTGACAAAGCCAGAAGCCAGGATTCAGATCTATCAGCGGTGTGACTGCTAGATCTGGGTGTAGAAGACTCCGATCCATCGGATCTGGCGGCTGAGGTATTCACCGATTCTGATTCCGATTCCGATTCCGACATGATAAACTCAAATAAAATTGGGAAGCTGAAGCAACAGTGGAGAGTACAAGCTACGAAAGGGCCAAGATTGTGGAACAGTACCACAAAATGATTATAGCAAGAAAACAAAACGATGGGAAGAGAAAGGGAAGAGACAAACCTAAGGTGCAAGGTAGCAAAGGGCAATGGAGTAAGTAAAAAAGGAACTCGAACGGTGTTGGAAGGATCCCACGAAAGTGAAGAATAGCAAAGGGGAAGTTGAAGAGGATAGAAGATGAAATGAAAAGTGAACTGAGAGTGTTGGGTTTTGAGGGAAGAGAGAAGTTTGAGAGGGATTCGAAGTGATAGGGGTAAAAGGTTAATCATCGAGAAAGGAACCAGGAGGAATGTGACACGTGGGGCCTCAAAATTCAAAGAGACATGTTATATGCACGTGCGCCTTTCCCACGTGTCAATAAAGACGGAACACGTGCCAAGAAATAGAAAGGGAGCTGACAACGTAAAAGAAGAATGATATACCGTGAAAGGAAAAAGGGAATGGGGAAAGTTCGTTCTCAGTCCCATTGTTTGTCCGCTAACTATCAATGGGACCGAGAGAGGGCATCTGTAGTGGTCATATTCGTAACATGGGAGGTTATTTGTGGCAAGTGGGCCGGGTGCGGAATAGTAAAAGGAAGACATGCTGCAGTATATCAGGTCCGCGGAACCCTAACCGCAAGGAGACCGAAGTGACACGTGGAGAGGTAGAGAACGTTGGATGAAAGGGGGATCAACGAACCACAAGATAGGGAGGAGTTAGAAAAGAGAGAAAGAAGTTATAAAGGAGAGAGGAGGTTAGAGAAAAAGAAAAAAAGGAGAAAAGGAGAGAAGAGAAAGAGGAGTGAAAGCTAATAAACACTAGGGATCTTAGAGGTTGTAATTTTTTATAATACATTCAGCTTGCCTACTAAGAGCATCTTTAGGAGTGATATCAACCTAGCACCAAATACCAAATTTCCAACAATTTGGTGTTTTTTCAACTTCAGGAGAGCTACATGTTGATGAAAACACCAAAAAAACACCAAACCAAACACCAAATCGGCCAATATTTGGTTCCAGATGCTGTATCAAATCACTCACGCGGTTTTCCCAAAACCGCGTGGTTTTCCCAACACCGCGTGGGCTTGGGCTGCTAAATGGGCTTCTATGGCGCGGTTTTGGCAAAACTGCGTGGGCTTGGGCTTCTATGGGCGCAGTGTTGGCAAAACCGCGTGCGCTTTTTATGAAAATTAGAACTGTGGTGCATAGAACTTGAAAAATTATGACTTTTGCATAGAAGTTAAGAAATTAATAATTGTGCAATTTAAAAAATTAAGAATTGTGATTCAAAATTGAAAAAATTAAAGAAATTAAAAACCTATGATTATGATTATGATTATGCAGTCTAAAATCTATGATTATGATATAATCATATAATATAAAAAATGATCCAAAACCTATCATATTATATCAAATTTATTTAGCTCTCTTCCTAAACCCCTTACCACTCGATCTCTCTCCTCTCTCTATTTGGATATTCCTAAGCTGCTCATCTAAGTTCCTAACCTGAGAATCAAGATCTTCTCTATCTGCACGAAGGTTAACTACCTCAGCATGAAGTTCCTTATATCCCTGATGTTGTTGCGTGTACACCTGCTGAATATCCTCGTATGCTTTTCGAGTCTCGCCATACGCACGTTGGGATTGCTGGTATGTCTGAGAATTTGCCTCCTCCCTTTCTTGGCTATAATGATACACGGCAGTTTTCATCCCATCAAACATACAAATTTGGTTCTCATATCTTTCCCGAATCTCAGCCTGAAAATCCAAAAAAATACATTGTGAGTACATATTATATATATAATTAATAAGAAAAATAAAATAACTAAACTCGCCGTGGTATACTGATCAATCTGCGGCTCTAACTCATGGCAACGAGCACGAGGCACCTCAGGAATGGAAATGTAAGTAGCATCCCCATCAGGTCCACACACGGCAAACATCTGAGGATTACTGGCAAACACAGGAGCTAGATGATATGCATTTAGAGGTTGTGGGTTGTAAATAGGCTGTGGTGGATGAGGAATACGTAGCTCACGTCTCATCCCTTCCAGGCCCACAAACTCGAAGTTGCTAACCCGACCAACAGGGGGCAATAACGGACCCATGGAGACACACTTCCACCATCTATAATACTGATCAGCAGTCTGCTCAACAACAAAAGAAGACGCATCTTGCCAAGGACCACCACTGACATGAACTTCATGAACTTGAATTCTACCCCACGACTTCGCGATCACTAACATCCGCATGGGAGCACATGGAACTCCATAACGCCCCGGTCATCCGCCTCCAACATCATCGCCGCCACGGGACCAAACCATATAGTCACGTCGCGGCAAACATAACTCGCGGACGTGACAACACACAAGCATCTTTGCCGCATAAATTGGATCGCCAAAGCACTAACAATGAGCATGTTTTAGCGGCGCCATACCCCATCGCTAAAGGTGCCTTTGAGCGTGGCAAAGATCTGTCGCGAACGCACCGGATGGCGTTGCAAAGGCATAAAAAAAGCGTCTCAAATACTTTAAATGCAACGCCAAAAGTGGCGTGGCAAATGTTCCTAGTTTGTTGCGACGCCTATGGGCATTGCTAATACACTAATTCCGTTGCTACTTCATTTATGAAAATTAAATTAATTGCAAATTTATTTCAAACTATTTGCGGCTTTGGCCGCAAAAAGAGAGCTTGTAACAACTAGGATGGCGTGCAAAAGTGATACCTTTAGCCGCACAACTAGGCATCGCAAAAGGCAACCTTTTGCTACACTATTTCCGTTGCGGAAAGTTTGAATTTTTAGCTATACATTTGGCGTGGCAACAGACGTCCATAAATTTAGCGACACACCAAGTGTGGCAAAAAGTGTCTACGTTACGGTAGAATCAAATCTTTTAGCTACACCAAAATTGTCATAATGATATAAATTCGAGAAAAGCACACACTTTATTTGGGACGATTTAGCATTACAAATGGTGCAATTCATATATATATACTGTACATTTTCATTTACATAATCTTGCCCAAAACAATTTTTATAGAACACAGTAACCCTATAACAATTCACCACAAATCATAACAAAATGAATTTCATTACTAAACCATTCGATCAATACAAAAGATCTTAAAGAATTCACATAACTATTTTTTGCGAAAAAACATCGTCTCACATAATCTTAACAACGTTCAACTAAATTAGGACTAATTATTCAAAACTAAAATTCCACAAATAATGTCTATAACATGCTAATTTGAGCAGCATCCACTCGAGCTTCTTCTTGATTCTACTATTTCGGCGACTAAATCAACCAACTGCATAACAAAAAAAAAAAAATCACGTAAGTAAATTTATTAGAAACATTAATAAACCTAATACACACTCAAGTTGACAATGCATGTGAAACTATGCACCTCCTATATCGTAAATTGGTGCCCATAGCCAAAAGCTTAGAAAGAACTTATCAAAGTTATAACTTCGATCACATTCATGAAGGTACAGGATCAAATAAGAAGACAAAATAGCAAAAAACTAATAGATTTTGATCTAAATTGTACATGTAAATGCCAAACCATTAAAAAACCTCGTGTCATAAAGTTATCACCAATGAAACAATAAAATAAGTAAGGTTAAACATCAAGTAAATCAAGCAAACAAGCTCAACTACAAAAAGCACATATCAATGAAGAAAACGTCTTAAATGAAATCAGCATTGAAAAGGATGTAGATGGTTTTCATCCTCTGAACATTGGCAAACTTGGTATGAAAGGCAGAGATCCATTATTTCAGCCGTGTACACCAAAGGGTTGCCTTGAACTTCTATCACGCAGTGGCATAAGTAAAAGAGCAAAAGGGCGTGGTAGTTGGTCGAAGTAATATAGTTGGACTACTACGGTGGCGTTGCTTCTTCTCAAAGCGGATGCCATTCTTTATGGAGTTCACTCACGCACCAATCGATTCTCGAAAGCATTATTCGTGGAGCAGGACATCATCATAGCTGCAGCGGGACGAGGGCAAATATGATTAAAGGTATTTGGATCAAACCACAGTGCGGCAGCTTATTGATGTTGGTACAAATCTTCATTGATGACCCAAGTAGAAAGTCGGGCTATAGGCTCAGAGGTGATGTGGACTTTGAACAAGCTTGCAAAGTTCTTTGGATGGGTGACTCCAGGTTCGGGGAGGTGTTTATAGCTCTTTGGAAGGACGAAGTTTTGTCTTGTATTGACGACTTAATATCCCAAAGACATCATCTCCCTCGTCCTTCCCATGTAAGCATTCATTTAATTCACTACTTTTATCGGCCATCCCGGAGGACACATTCTTACACGCGTGATACGTTTATACAGGGGTGCCCAGAAGTTTTAGAGTTTTGGATATAGTTGGACTGCAGCTGGTTTTGGTGGAGGAAAAGTTGGGTTTTGAAAGAATCTTCTAGAAAATGTCTTCTCATACAATTATCAAGGATGGCGAAGTCGACATCGCTATTATAAGCGACAAGCGTTCGACCTTACTTCCTTCATGGAGGAATGGAGAAGAATCTTCTCACGATTTCATTTGATAATCGTTAAAGACCCGATCTTGTGGAGGACCTCAAGATACCGGATGGTTTCAATCATGAGGTGTACACCAAATTTGATATAGACAAACGTGTGGGCCTCGCTACGACTAGCATTCTCTTTTCGGGCTATTCGGTCGGTATTTCGGTTATTTGGTATCCGCAAAAAGTATATTGTATCAATTGATGATGATTGTGTTCCCGCAAAAAGAGATGATAAGGGCCAAATAGTGGATGCAGTGGCCCAAAAGACATCTGGAACCTAAGGACTCTGCCACGCCATTCTTCTTCAATACACTCTATGACCCTTACTGCTGCGCAGGTGCAGACTTTGTTGTTGGGGATACCCATTCAGCCTCGCGAGTGGGGTGACATGTACTCTATCTTATCTTGGGGCGGTGGCTCAATTTGGCCGACTTAGATGCACCCACTCAAAACGAAGCAGAAATGAGGAATTCCGGTATGTGGATCGGTCCCTAACAGTGCACCGCAAGGACAATGATGCCATTAAGTGGAATTAATGTGGCATTCAATCGAGAGATAATAGGACCTTCACTTTTCCCCGGATCTGCGGTTATCTGGGGGAGGAAAGCCGAGGTGGGAGGCTGTTGAAGAAGACGTCTTCTCCTGGAATGTGTGCTAAGGTTGTGTCCGACCACCTGGGCTTGGGGTAAAAGTGGATTGCCATACGTGTGGAGGAAGGAGAACGGTAACGCAATAGATAGGCGGTTTGAAAAAGGAATGGGAAGGGGTGAAACTAATGGAGGAGGTGGTCCCTTTTTCCGCATGCTAAGTTATCAAGGTCTGCAATCACCGCAGAGACTGTGGTCATTGAGATTCGCGAAGATGGTAAAGGAACAACTTGGGCCATCGATGCGCGGTTTGCACGCCTGTGCCGCAGATGCCATCTTTGGAGTGGATCAAGCTTTGGAAAGGTGTTTGTTGCATCCGAGCCAACAAAGATAAAGCGAAAAAAATGGATTCTACTCTTTTTATGGAAATATTTTCTTTGTTAGTAGATAAAACTTCGGAAGAAGAATAAGAATATTACTACCTACTTTCCCTCTTTGAATTCTTTATAATTTTAGACATACCTCCTTTGGTTTCATTAGTGATTCTTTCACCGGGTGCTCTTCCGTTCGAGAGATGTGCAAATTCTTGCTTCAAATTGTCTTTATTTGTCCGGGTAACATTGCTAACGTGATGTATGATTTAACACTTCGATGTGTGCAAACTTATAAAACAACTATGATAATTTGTGGTGCCATTTATTTACCAGGTTCATTCCTTATTTCATCTCGATGTGAAATCTAATAAAGAAAGTCGATTAAGTACAAGATTACTATTACACGCCAAAGATCCACCCATATAAATTATTTCCCAAACCCTCTTAAACCCCACCACCTCTCATCTTCATCAACTCATCAAACAAACAAACATGAAGTTGAAAAACCAGAACTCCGGACAACCCCTCAAAACTTGATTCAACATATCCAAAACCAATGTTCTTCACTCCTCCAAAACCACCACGCCCAAACAATTATCCACCAAACTAAACACACCCTTGAAACAACCATATCCAACTTCACTTCAAATTTTCATTTAATCAAAGCAAGAAGAAACCTTTATGGGCTAATCTTTCTTTTAACCATACCCAAGTCCACAAATGACCCTATTCATCGTTTTGTTTTTCCAGCTTAACCTTCTCGCAAGGTTTTATGGGCTAATCTTTCTTTTAACCATACCCAGTCCACAAAGACATAGGAATAATGTCAACCGTTGCACACAAATCTTAAGTTTTATGTGTACATAGGAATTACATGTTGATGTAAATGCTTAAAGTTTTACAGGTCTACATTTCTACGTTTCTTGCAAGCATCCTATTGTTGGGGGTTTCTTAAGTAAGTTATTTTGATAGGATCACAAATTCTAGAGTTACTTGATGAAAACATCAACTTAGAAGTCACAAAAGTTATGATGTAGTTTGCCATGTGCTTCTTTGTCAATTCATTTTCCCAATTATAACAAAGACACAAGTATCAGAGGACTTAGGGACAATGCCAACCACTGCGACCATATCTTAATCACTACAAGTTTCCACAGGAATTAGAGTATATAGGTCTAAATGCCTAAAGTTTCTCCCTGCACACTAATTCTTGGTTGGCACTTCCAGACAAATAATCAGGGGTGGTACACATGAAACACAGTTTGGGGACCATAAGAAAATTCACAAAGCCATTATACGGACTGTGTATGTAGAATTGTTCACCAACCACCACCTAGAAACTCTCCACGGATAATAATAACCTTCCTCTTCGTGATGCCCAAATAAAAACAAAGAACCACACAAAGACCTGCTTCTACACACCACAAAGAAGTGTGGTTATCTTCAATTCTAAGATCTCTTCTAAACCATACTATACTACTACAACTGCTATTACCACCACCACCACCTAACAAGTCCACTTGACATTTTTTTTTTCTCTTAGCAACTCAAACCCAAGAAAACAATCTCAGATCAAATCTATGTTCGGTCATGCAAGTAATAATTACTATAGACTCGCGTGAAAGAGAAGTTTTTAGGACTTATAACAAGATTGCTTTTTCTTTTTTCTAGTATGGTTTAGGCCAATAAATGTATGGGTCATAGATTCTCGCTCTTATCCCCTTGAACTTGTAATGTTTTTATCCTTATTCTAAGTAAATTATTACCGGCTGTGGTCGGTGGAGAGTGGGATTATGGCTGTTTCAAGAGGCGCAAAGGAAGCAGAGGGGGCGGTCGATGCAGAGGCAAAGACAAGCTTTTTTTGAAGCAAAGAATGATGACACTAAAAACAGAAAACTTTAACCTTTTATCCTTTGTCCTAACCTTTATCCTTCGGCTATTCCATCTATCCTTTGCTACTGTTTAATAGGGGGCTCGGGGAAAGAACCTAAGCTCAAAAAACAAACACTACCGCGAAAGGAACAAGGGCGAGATGGATAGGCTAGGATCGGGGAAGGTTGGAAGCTCAACCATCAACAAAAATGCTCGAGGGAAGGGCTGGGCTCTAGAATAGCGTTTAAGCCATGCATGTTGAACCAACTCTTTTAAGGTAACATATGAGACCGATCAAGTGTAGGAATTAGTGCTGGTTATCTGACGTCTTAAAGGTTCAGACAAACCAAGCTTTCAAGGAATTATCAATGCCTCGATGTGTACACCTAATTGTCAATCATATATCCCTAATTGTGTGAAAAAAGAAAAAAAAAACCCAATACATCATTAACAGAAGATAAGATACCAATATTTCTTACTTGCTTAAAGTTTTCAAACTACGTACCATTGAGAACCTCCACTGAACTGTAGCATCCAAGCCTCCATCCTAGCTTGAACGGCCAAAACCTCTTCCAATTTAGTTCTTTGGGATACCATTTCAGCAGTGAGCTCGTCATTACGTTTTCAGCCTTCCTCGACCTCGCCCTTTGTACTTCCTCTTCAAAGATCGCTCCTTTGCACTTCCTCCTCTAAGTGAATGGATCTCATCCTTCTAGCTGATGGTGGCATGACACCATGCCCAAGGCCTTTACAATATCCAGATCTTACACCCAATATCAGACTAAAAATTTCATCCTCGGCCTTTGGCTCACCACCACCTTACGCTCGGACTCAACTTTTAAGTTGTCGATCCGGCTCAGTAAGTTTAAACTAGGGATAAATATATGAAATTAAAGTGCAATGGTAAAAGCAAGTAAGAGTCATTTAACTTACATAATTTTCCGAGCTACAGGACTAGTCCATCCCTTTACTACTAAAGTGGGTTCGGACGGTAGAATTCAATCTTTCCCACGGTTTGTTGGGTTTCAGAGTCGCTATTTGAAAAATATTTGAAAACGATAATTTATTTTAAATAATAGTACACAACTCCAAAGCAACATAAATTATGTAAATAAAAATATACCGATTCCCTCAAGAAATGTAGAAATGACTTTGAACCAAAGACAATGGTTTGTTGAGAGCTTTTGCCGATTATTTGAATTTCGCCGCTAATTTTCTCAAGTAAAATGAATATTGTATTACAAGTTGTATTTGAATAATATAATCATATAATCAGTGGCTCATTGGACTCAACTTTGAACTAAGATGGGATAAATGTAAAGAGCTGCATTATTGCCTAATCTCAAGTCAAGAGGAAAACAAAGGGTCTCAAAATTTTAAAAAAAAAAAAAAAATTAGAACAATCATTTCCTTGGAACATAGCCGGACTAGCACTTCAACCTCAAAAAAATATAATTATATCCTCTTCTAGATTTCCTTAATTTCCTCAAAACACATGAAACCAATCACAACAATAACCAGCCAACAATAACCATTTAAAGGAGACTAATAAGTAAACTATCATACCTTGAAATCTTCCCTTCAAAACCAATCACAAAGAAGCATCCCATTTATCTTGCGCCACGCCACTATAAGGATTTTCGCCGTACAACGTGATCATTTCCAAAACGTTTATAGTGCAAGTGAAGAAGACACCTATATCCTCTTAAGCTCCCTAATATCTTGTCCACGACGTACTTCACATGTGGAAGTTGCATATCCACATCAAACTTGTCCTACAAGAAATGCATTACAAAGTTACAAGGAATCATTCTCCGATATGCCATGCAACTAGAAATAAAACTTTATTACCTTAATGCGATCAATGAATGGTCCTCTCACATCCTCTTCCACTTTATCCCAATCATCCCTGTAAAGAGGTCCATGTTGTCGCTACTACTCCAATCTCCTCACACTAATTGAGTACTCCACCTTCCCAATGTGTCTTGCATGATCTTTGTGGATCTCTATCCTAGGTTTTGACCAGTAGCAGCTTTGTAATCAATGAGTTTCTTATTCATAGCCTTGCCTCTTTTTTTCTTAGTTGGAGCTGTTAACAAAAAACATTCATAAAAAGAAGAAAAAAAAGATGCCTAGTCTTTTTATTATTGAACTATCCAATGCATTAAACAAACCAAAATATAATCTTATTACCAATACTTGATGTGTTCACTTCGCTAACCGCTGACATTGGTTGTGCTCTCACTTTCGTCGAAGTTACACACTCAAGGCCATAGCTATATACACGAAAACTTAAATTTGATAAAAACAATTGATATCAAATGGCACATAATCTAAATACAATAATAAAGCACATTAAAAGTCATATATAAAAAAATTAATATAGCATTAAAATGGAGAGTTTCAATTCTTAATATATAAGCATGTACCCGACTTAGCACCTAAATAGATCCAACAACAAAACTATCACTTAATGTAATGCAATCCAAACAACCCGGCCCTAGCTAGAATATGCTTTAACGCTTAATGTGAATGCATGACATATATATATATATATATATATATATATATATATAGATTACCAACATACAAAATAGATAATGAAGTTTTTCATTAACATTTAGTCAATGTCTCAGATCATCATCAATGGATACCTACATGCTCCTCTCGAGAACAATACTCTATTAATGTGTCATCTATTTTCATCATCTTCCTCGTCAATAATGAAATTGTTATCGGTTTGATGACTTTCCATAGCAGCCACGACCACATTAGCATCAACTTCGTTTGGGTCCAAATCCTCCCTATCTAGACGTATGGGTGTGAATGGTGCATTTTGAACCCGGCCGCTGCTTGTTTCATGAGTTTGATCAAGTTGGACATTGTCGATATTCACCCCAACTTGCTCTTCCCCGTTGATATGCTACATCACTACCGCTTCTTCTTTTCTCGAACATCAAACACGCTTTGAGGCTTTGTCTTTTGCACAACTTTCCAACCGACACCTAATTTGGTATCATCGACGTAAAGACTTGACATGCTTGCGTGGCTAAGACAAACCGGTCTTCTTTATACCACATCTTGGAGCCATTAATACTAGTAAAGTGACCATCCGCTTGAATCCCCGCCCTATTATTACCAACATCATACCAATCACATTTGAAAAGATAAACTCGATTCCCAAATAGATAACTAACCTCAAAACATCAGTTTAACACACCATAAAAGTCAATCTCTTCTCCTTGGTGTCCCCCTTTACTTCAACACCACTATTTTGGGTTCGGAGATTTTTTTCTCGATCCTTGGTGTGAAACCTAATCCCATTAACAATGCATCCGCTATATACCGTTTCACACGTTTATCAGGCCCACATGCCAATGAATATAATTCATCCGCCGCCAGAGGAGTTCTCACAAGCAATACTTGCATCTATTCATAAAATTAGTACACCAAGTTAGGAAAACATAATTAGCATATTATCCAAGTTCATAACCATTGTATAAAAAGTAGCAATCTGAGCTCTTACATGTTTTGAAACCAACTAGGAAACAACATTTCTTGTTTCTCATGTAAGTTGTGTGAGCTTTGCATTTCAAGCTCTGTCATGTGTTGACTGCATGCATATCAAATATATATAAACTTAATAACTCGTGAGTAGTTGATGATGATAAAAAGACTTCGGTAAGCTAAATGCAATAAAACTTACTCTAAATATGTTGAAATTTCTTCAGAATTATTCAACACATAGTAATGAGCCTTGGCATAGTCTTTTGGATCAAGAATGGAACTTGTATAGGCTCCTAAAGGCCGAACATTTTGTGCTTAAAACACTAAATCCAACCTGTTGATTCTCATTACCACCATCATAGTTTCGTTCTTCACGATTGAACCGAAGTTTCAACTCCTTGAAGATACATGGAGCAAAACGTGAGACATTCGGTGTCTACATACACGCCCAAAGAATGAACCTTCGGGGCGAGCTTTATTTCGAACATATTGTTTTAGCGTGTGTAGATACCTGTTTGCATATAACACACACATGTAATATATATATAGTAAATAAAAACTTGAACATGCTAATTTCAAATTAAATAAATTACTAACAGTAAACCTCACCTTTCAATAGGATACATCCACCTATACTGCACTGGTCCTCCAAGTATCGCCTCACGTGGCAAGTGGATAGCCAAATGGACCATTACATCAAAGAATGCGGGGAGGAAATATTTGTTCGAGCTTACAAAGTATCACCGCAATGTCCTTTTCCATTTTTCTAATACTTCCAATTTTAAAGTCTTGCAACATAACTCTTTAAAGAACATTCCTAACTCAACCAATGCAATGGCTACATCATTGGGCACAAAACCACGTGATTGCAATTGGGAGAAGTTGTTGCAAGAGCACATGACAGATCATGACTTTTCATTTCTGTTATTTTACCATCTTTAGCATTTGCACATCTAGAAATGTTAGATGCATAGCCATCGGGGAAACTTCACCGACTTCAACCACTCGCAAAAGATTTTTTCTCCTCAAGATGACAATGTGTAGCATGTTTGGCGGCATTACAAACTTATCACCTCTTGGGATTAGATGCAACTCTTTTCTTATACCCACTTTCGCCAAATCTAATCGAGCTTTTACTGAATCTTTTGTTTTGCTATCTATATCTAACAATGTCCCCACTACATTGTCACAGATGTTCTTCTCAACATGCATAACATCCAAGTTGTGTCGAGCTTAAGAGTGTCCCAATACACGGTAACTCAAAAATATGCTTTTCTTTGTCCAATTCAACTCCATCTCAAGCTTTCTCTTCTTGTTAGTTAAGCGGCTTTTCCGAATTTCTGAAGAGGTTCTACATAGTTCACCCTGGATAACAATTCATCCCTAGACAACTCAGAGGTGGCAACCCGCTCTCCCTATTTCCATCAAATAAGTGTTTGCCACGAAGTTCTCCAAGGATGCCTTTGGCTGCAGAAAACGACGATTGGCCATATAACACAACTTTTGGCCATTCTTTAAATACATGGAAATCAGATCCTTGTTACAATTAGGCAAGCAATTCCCCTTCCCGGCTCCAACGGATAAATTACCTAGTCTTTGGAAAATCATTTATAGTCCATAACACCGCAAAGATGCAAACCGAAATGTTTCCTTTGCTATTTGATCATACGCCTCCACCCCATCATTCCATAACTCTTTTAGTTCATCAATCAAAGGTCAAATAGACATCGATATCATTCCCAAAGCGATGTAGGCCCGGGATCAAGAGGGCACATGAAGGTGAATGGTTCTTTCATACACTTCCCGGTGGTAAATTATATGGCATAACCAATTACCGCCACATACTATATTGGTGCTCATATTACCAAACGGGTTAAATCCATCGCCATGGAGACCAAGGCTTAACATTGCGAGGATCATTGGCAAACCACTCATGTTCCTTGTCAAAATCACCCCCAAGCTTTAGAATCACTGGGTGTCTAAGCACGCTCTCCTCATGCTCAAGTTTTTCTTTATGCCATCTCATATCTGCAAAGATTAACCCTCGACATGAATAGCCTCTTGAGCCTTGGTTTAAGTGGAAAGTAACGCAACACCTTCTCGTGGTATTTTTTAGTCTTGCCTTCAAGACTTGATACCTCGGCTCATTACATTCGGACAATTTTGAAGATTTTCATTTTCTTTCCAAAACAACACACAATCATACTTGCATGCATGGATTGAGATATAACCAAGTCCCAAGTTACGATTAATGCCTTCGGCCGTAATGGGACTTTGGGAGTGTCTCTCACCTTCAGTAATATTGCTTTAATCAACCGGAGAATCATAGTGAATGATTTGTTACTCCAATGATTAATTATCTTCAAATGAAGCAACTTCACGACACAATCTAACTTTGAAGATTTACATACGGATACAAAGGTTGACGTGCTTCACTCAAAAGTTCATCAAATGGATCTATATTACCTCCCCGATTCCCTATGTTCCACATTAGGCACCAGATTATCAATATGTATTGGAGCCCGCAAATCTTCAAACATGTCATCCAGTCCATCAAACTGTACCCCTTCACCAACATCATCATCATCATCGCCACTTTGTTCCTCATAGTCTTCTCCATGAAAACCCAACGGGTGTAATTCTTGTCCATGCCGTAAAGGTCTAGATCGTCTTTTACCTCGTCGATGTGCTTGTAATTCCTATTTTTGCATTGTTTGCATGGACATCTAGTCCTTCCCATTCTGTCTGTATGACCACGAGCAATCTCAACAAAATCTATAATTCCTTTTTTATAGTCAGGCCTAAACCTATTCGGCGATTGCATCCAACTCTTATCCATTTCTAGTAATCAAAGAAGAAAACATGAATCAAGTATGTTGCACCTTTAATAAATATGGCAAAGGAAACATATCTTACCAAAGGAAAAAAATACTTGTACACGCCACATGGTAGAACAAAACAACACTACTAGATTAAAATGAGGAAAAAAAATATCGCGAAATCACTCAATCTATTATCATACTTAAGCTGATATGAATAATTGAAACTATCAGATAAGGACAATTTGACTTGTCGTGATCCACAATATAACTTATATTTGACTTGCTGTGATCCAAATTTAATCATAAAAGATAAAAAATGTATATATCTTATTTATATAGTAGCTCTTCATGACTACTTCTCAAGCTAATCCCTAATTCCTTTTTGATACACTGGGCAAAACCTATTTGGCAATTGCATCCAACTCTTATCCATTTCCGTGTTCCCTACTACGAGATAATAATTGTACATCACAAAATAAGAAAACCCAAACATTTAAACTAACCAATTAAGGACAGTCCATTAACAATCCAACTTCCTACACCACTATTGATAGAAATTAACTTAGGCATGCATATAAGAATATACGAACAATTACCAGAAACAATGTGTAATTTAACTTCACAAAGTGGTCTTGTATTCAAGATTGCATTCAACCAGACTTCTACTGTCCTTAAAATGCATACACATGATAGAAAGATTGAAAAGTAACCAAAATCAGAGAAAAAGGGCCAAAGAATCATCACCGTAACTCGGTTCTAATACATAAGTCATCTTAGCAAACATGCACACACGTTACGGAAACCAGCAAGCACATAATTCACCCATAAGCTCATTGTATATAACTATGGCAGTTTACGGAAACCAGTTTTTTCCAATAGTTATGGCAGTTTATTAGATTTACAATTTTTTCAATCAAAATAGAAATAGTTAAATTAAATACACTACAGTAGAGGAAATC
This sequence comes from Coptis chinensis, assembly GCF_015680905.1. Taxonomy (NCBI): domain Eukaryota; kingdom Viridiplantae; phylum Streptophyta; class Magnoliopsida; order Ranunculales; family Ranunculaceae; genus Coptis; species Coptis chinensis. The sequence goes on along the minus strand of NC_141463.1, from coordinate 74,353,080 downwards.
TCATTGTATATAACTAAACCAAGTGCCTAATAAGAGCCTGTTATGGTGGAGATGCAAGTGCAAGTGCAAATGGGGATTTAGTGACGTTATGTTCAAATTTCACTCCTTAGGTTCTTATAAGAACAAAACCGAGAGGACAGATGATCCTACAAGCAAAGAATGCTTGTAGCTGATGTTCCCATCAGCAAAAAAAAAAAAAAAAAAATCCATCAAGTTAATATGATACATAATAACAGTAATTACAAATACTAAAAATGCTAGCAAGATGATTTAGAATAACAAATATAGATCGGAAGCAACCGAGGTGACGAGGATATATACCTTTAGTGAATCTAAAGATGTGTAAAGGTATGCTCTAATTCACTAGTGTTCAATATACTTTCCATCTTTTGTATCTAACATGTGTTTCGTGGTTGTGTGCATGTATTGGATTTTTGTTTCTTTATTGGTTCTGCAATTTAATTTAATGAAGGCTTTTACTCAGATATTTGACACGTTCCTCGATATTGAATATATGAAATATATATCTCAGTTCAAAGGGCATGATATGCCGGGTAATCGCTCATATCAGGTTCAAGAGTAGTGATAATCGATCCCCAAGTAATCCATAGGTCCGAGGTAATTACCTTAGTCTATTCCACTTGTTTACCAAAGATAATCACTTCAAAATAGAAAGTGGCACAAGAACTTCAACTAGTGAATGAACACGAGAGATCTGTAGAGTTGATCTTTTAGCTTAGATAGTTGACGGACTTTAAGAATGTTTTATGTCGCAAAAATATCACCCAAAATAGTACCACCAAAAGTCGGGGGAACCATATGCTTTTACCCCCATTAGGTAAGTCAAAGTAGTCGCCCATCCGACGTGCTAACGGACGGAACTCGGTGTTTTATCCAATCCAGCCCAGGGACAAGGAAGAATCGAGCTAACGAATTCTCTTTCCTAAGCCCGCAGAGAGAAAAGGATTCTAGGCAATGCCCCGCCTCAAAGCATCCACGATTTCTCCGCGAATCCGTCCGATATTCCCTTGTGGATCAATTTCTCGCTAATCTTTCGCGGTAACGGCTCTCATTATTTCGCCTTCCAAAAGCTTTAAAACATGAGTGAGAAAGACCTATTTGAATAGATGCCCCTTTACCCCTTTTACCTACTTAATAAAGGCTGGTTGCACTCACCAGAGATTTGAGGATCGGATCCAGAAACAAGGCCGCCAAAGGCCGACAACAACAACCAAAAAATGCCGGAAAAGCAAAGAAAAAAGACCACGTAAATGATGCCCATTTCTCTTTACAGCTAAGGCATGATACCTAAAATAGGTATAATCACTAATTAGAGTACTTTTCGGGTTTGTTCAGAGAAACGAGCAAAGTGAAGTTCAAACTTCCCGTGTTCTTTCCTTGCCCTTGTCCCCGACTGACCTATATACCCGTCGGGGATATTTTTAACCGAACTAAAGCCTCTTCAAAAGGCCGTTAGACCCGCCCGCTCTTATCCACAATGATTTAGCAAGATTTTCAGAACCGAGAGTGACCTTTCGTACCGATTTTCCCCGCACTAGGTATTGAAAAAGGGAAAGAGGAAGAACTTCAAGCGAAGGCATAAGTAAGTGCCTCACTGGATGGATTGTAAGCAAGCGGAATCTAAGCCTGGTTTTGAGAAAGAAATTAGGTCACTGAAAGCGGTTGAAGTCCTAGGCTTTTCCTAGCCCCCGCTGAGAGAAAGTCCGGAAAGTCAGGCTATCAGCAAGCATGAAACTCCTTCAATCGCCGGCAGCATCTCGGCCAATTCCAGGGTTCACGGCATTCCTACCTTTGGGTGGTTATTGCCGAAGTTGGAGCGAGTCACGCCCGATTCCATTTGAACGAAAGCATTCCTACCAATTCCATTTTAGGGGGTAGCAGTAGAGATGCCCATTGGGGTGATCCTAATATAATTGCTACTTTTCTAGGTGCGATTCACCGATAAAGAAGGAGGCAGCGGGCAAGGAGGAGAGCAGCGGTCTACTGGGATTTTATGGCCATAGCGTTTAGTAGTTGTAGGGATAGGTAGCAAGTAGCTTTGATTTGGGAATAAGCCGGGGACAAAGAGATTGATTCGGAAGTTAAGCCAAGGAGTCTGCCAATAACAAGCAGGCTAGGGGAGGGCGTAATAGAACTCCATCGATCGGGTCTCAAAAAGATAACCTCAGACCGCGAGCCCCAAAGATACTTCAAAGGGGGCTACAACCATGGACGTTATGATTCTAGAGTCGACTAAGTGTGAAGATGTTCGAGTAGACAAGCTAAATACTTGCAAAGATAAGCTACCCATAGCTCAAACCGACAGCTTAAGTGATCCGCGACAACAAAGAAGCAACAAAGTGACAAAACTTCTACCAGTTCAAGACACAAGTTAATACGAATATTAAATAGGGTAAACAACTAAACTCCCTGCAAGTTTGAGGATATAATGGTTAAGATATTTCTTATGACTCATGTGGCGGCAAGACAGAATTCAGACCAGGCCGTGGGTCGGTTCTTTCGATTCAATTCAAAATTTATAATATCATATTGATTCAATAAAGTATCTGAAAATTTTCCGTCGAGAGTACATGATGTATTAACAAGTGTAAAGTATCCTTACTAGATTTTTTTAGCAATAAATAATTGTGTTATGTACTTCACAATATGTATCACTGTCGTAGTCTATTAGTTATTACAGATCATTTGTTTAATTCACTGATCTAAGCGCACTCTTGAGCGCGGAGAACTCTTAAGAACATTAAGAAATTTGGAGTATTTGGTAATTTAACGCACTGCAAGTGCAAGGTGATAAACATGCAACAGACACAACATTGTGCCCCCTCCATAAGCACAACTAGAATTGCTTTTCAGTCTATACTGTTTCATCTCAATGAGATAAACATGCAACTTACTGGCATATTCTTTAGCCTATATATGGACCAGCCATATTCAGTTAGGAATTTCAGTCTATAAGTCTTCAAACTGTGAAATGGTGTCTTACAACAACGAACATATCAATGCACCAGAGCAATTTAAGGAAACCTCTATAAAGTTAAACTTTATATATATTCATTTGTCCTACTTTTTATTCTGTTAATCACCATTTAATTGTAAAGCAACACAAGAGGATATCACCAACTAGGAATACAACACAAACAACTAAACTCCGCCTTTTATACCAACTTCACAGCTTACCAACTATCATGAAAATCATAATCTCTCAACTAATACAACAGTTTTTTCAACTCAAAGCCTACACTCCACAATTCAGATTAATACATATACAGGCTTTGTTTATCCTTATTCACACACATAAACACACCAAACACATATAAAAACATATTTGCATTCTCAGAATAATAATTACCTCGTGCTCACTACCATCCGAAAGTTAAAAAATTCTCATACTATAATGAGAGCCATGGGTAAAAAATTCTCATACTATAATGAGAGCCAAACTATTGAAAGATTGATATTGAAATAGAATACACGCCAAAATTCCTTCAAATTGAAATATAAAGATTTGTTCTTTATATCACAAATCAAAACAAAAACAAAATACCCAAAATCAAAAGCAAAGCAATATATCTTACCGATTGTAGAAAAACCCCAATTCGAAAGCTTTTCTTCTACCGGCTCCACAAATCACTGCAAAGAACACCAAAACCCCACTTTAAAGTTAAAACAATCAATCAAGACAAAAAAAAAAAATTTCAACTAGGGCAGGGAACAAAAAAACAAATCTTTTGATTTTGTCAATGACTTTTCAATTCTTCTCACCTTGAGGTTGAGGGGTGGAGGAGAGATAAGCTTTGAAGATGTGGAGAGGATGAGTTTTAGAGATCGATAGAGGAAAGAAGTTTAGATTTAGTTGGAGAGAGACGGCAATCTAGGGTTTTAACATGTTTTTTTTTTTTTAGTATTCCTAATTTTGTTATGACTTCAAATGTGGAACACGAACCGAGCTATTTGGAGCGAAAAATATTTGCAAAAAAGGATTATTTTCGCCCAAACCAAAGCCCACATTTGCAACACCAAAAACGTCGCAACAAGGGCATACACAGTCTATCCCAGAATTACCAGTGACGGCAAAGGGGTTGCAATAGATATTTAATCTATAGCAGCACCACACTCGTTGCCAACAATAAACATTTTCAATTTAATTATTTTTCTTATTTTTCGTATGAATTTAAGTGAACAGTTTTGCAACGCTCAAGGCGTCTTCTAGGTATTTCCCAAAATCAAAATTCTATTAAGACGGATGACCTTTAGCAACGCCACACGGTGTTGTAAAAGATGACTTGTTGCAACAAATTTTAGGCGTGGCGAAAGAGTGCGTTGCAACAGACCCCTTTTGTTGTAGTGAAGGCAGTAGTCAAATGCCAAGGTCTCCACTCAATAGATGACAATGATTTAATATCAATCTGAGCACGAGCCATACAGACATTATTTCTAATCTGCCCCCTGTTATGAGTCAAGTGAGGCCCTGACCAACTACCAGATCTAGGGCGAGTATCAGCAATCATGTCTATGGTAGGACAAAGAGTTTGAAAGTACTCATAAAACCAAATCTCTAAAAGTCCTGTGAATCTCAAGTAATCGAGGACTTCTACTTCCAAATAAATGCGGAAGTTTTATCTAACGCCGCTATCAATGTGGCATATCCTGAGCTACCCAGGTCATAATCTCTCATAGCATGCAAATCAGATACATAAGCATAATATCTCACCAGATCAGAGATCGTAGAATGACCATTGGGAAACAGAACATGCCCAATAAAAAACATCAAAAAAGCCCTAACATATACATCAGCACCCTCACTACCAGGTAGAACAGTCAAAACTAACTCCGCTCGTGTATCAGGATCTAAGAGGGGGTCCATATATGCAGTCTTAATATGAGATAGCTTAATACCAGAAGAATCATAAGCATCCGCACCCAAATGAGGAAAACTCATAAGCATACTATCCATATTCTCATAATTTGTATGAAAAGGTATCTGTTGGCCTATACCGATACTCAGCCCATAAATCATAGTGAAGTCTAGTGGTGTAAATCCTAACTCTACACAAGGAAAATGAAATATATGAGTTCTACTCCACCATCTTTCTACTAAAGCTATGACCACTACCCAATCAGCCTTCTCATAATCCACAGAACCAAAAGACCCAAGGGTGTAGACAAAATACTATCTCTAATATGTACAAACTCATCCAAACTCTTAATAACCTTCCACATGCTGATATTATGAAAAAAAATAATGCGTATAAGATAAATAATTAATTTGTCCAACTCAACTAGTTAATATTCAAAATATTTAATCAAAACTAATTAATTACTTGAGTATTAGCCACTGCACTCGACACGTGTTTTGTATCACGTGTAAAAGACACAACTTCCATATCAAGTGCTTCTCCAGGTGCAAATTGACAATCGAAGTCGTTCATCTGATACTCCAGTACATAGGGATGTCTATCAGTCGGCGCGACATCCTCGGGTTCTTCTCCCCCAATCGTCTTCTCCCATCAGATTCTACTTCCTCGGGTTCTTCTCCCTCATCGCCAATGTCGCCAAATGCGTGTATTGCCAATCATCACCGTCGAAAGGTTCAAAAGGATCTATATCAAATTTTAAGAGTTTAGGTAGGTTTTTGTTTTTTTTTTAACTAAGGAGAGGGTTTTATAATTATGAGAAGAGGTGAAAGTGACTAAACTGCACGGCTTTGGAGCTGTTTATATAGAAATAGCACGCGGTGTTCTGAACATCGCGCGGTTTTCTGAAAACCACGTGGGCTTGGGCCTGTCAGTTGGGCTTTAGTGGCGCGGTTTTGGCAAAACCGCGTGGGCTATATGGCGGTTTTGGCAAAACCGCGTAGTTGCTTAGTGAAATTTTGATGTTGCTCCTAAAGTTGTTGGTGTTTTTTTTGTTCAAAATTTTAGTGTTTTTTTGGTAGCTATCCTAAAGATGATCTAACACCTTCTAAATCACCCATACCAAGAGCAGCATGCATATCCATAGTCTCCTTATCCACTTCAATAGTCTCAACTTTAATAGCAGATTCTTCAGGAACAAAATCCATCCTCCTCAAAATATCTTTTCCTCAAAATCCTTCAATTTTTTTTGTCTCTTTCATCTATGCTCCACCAAAACCAAAAGAAAGATTTGTTTTCTGGCAACATCTTCGACATCAACAATGTTTCATGACGGATGCTTGGCTTTTGATAGGGGACTTTAATGAACTTTTACAGCCATGGGAAAAATTTGGCAAACCTTATCACCATTCAAAATCTTCCGATGAGTTTGCAAACTTAGTGTATGATGCCAACATCCAGGACATTGGTTTTTCTGGAGTCACTCACACTTGGTCTAACAATCAAAACCTCCTCAGTTTAATAAAAGAGCGGCTGGATAAAGCCTTTTTAAATGAACTTGCTTTTCAATCTTTTCCAAATGCTACTCTTTTCACCTTTCCAATCATTCACTCTGATCATAGTATGATCCTTTTTGACTCATATCCAAAGCGCGCTAAAACACGGAAACCTTTTTATTTTCAAAGTGCCTGGACACAGGATCCTTCCTACAAAGAAATTGTTCAACAAAATTGGTCTCCTATAACTCAGGCCTCTACTTTCCTTACTAACCTGAATTATGTTAAGAGTGGGCTGCTAAAATGGAATAAATTTCACTTCAACAAAAGTCATTTCGAAATACAACATCTTTTACAAACTTTAAGTCAAATTCAGTTATCTAATCCTTCATATAATACAATTGCTCTAGAAAATGAGATCAAACACAAGATCAGTGCGATTAACCTTAAACAGGAAACCTACTGGCGAGAGAAATCCAGGTTTTTAAAGCTCTCTTTGGGTGATAATAACACAAAATGTTTTCATAATATAGCCAATGGTAGGAGAAATCAAAATAAAATCCTTTTGTTAAAAAATGAAAACGATATTTGGTTGAATAATGTGCAAGATATTGGTGTTCATATTGTTGAATATTATAAAAGCTTTTTGCCTCCTCTACTCCATCCATCCCCCACCATATTCCCCTATATAGAAAGTATGATTACAGATCAAGATAATGACTTGCTAACGCTAATCTATCTCATTATCCGAGATACATGATGCTCTCTTTGCTATGGACCCGTGTAAGGCTCCGCCCCGATGGATTTACTCCATTATTCTATCAAGATAACTGGGATCGCTTAAAAATGATTTACTACATGTTATACATGATTTTTTCACTAATAATAATTTGTTACAATCTTTTAACCACACAAATATTACTCTCATCCCTAAGATACCTCATCCTAATAAAGTCGGGTTCCTATCGACCTATTAGTCTATGTAATATTGTTTATAGAATCATCTCTAAAATTCTAGCTAACAGGCTTAAGCCCTTTCTAGGAAAGCTAATTTCTCCTATGCAGTCTTTTTGTTAAGCAGAGGCAAATTTCAGATAATACTATCATCCTGCATGAGATTCTTCACAAGCTAAAAAAGAAAAAAGGTATTCATGGTTGTATGGCCCTAAAATTAGATATGCATAAAGCGTTTGATCAACTTGAGTGGCCTTTCATTTTGAAGATGCTGGAGAAATATGGGTTTTGTCGAAAATGGATTAGTTGGATTACAACTTGTTTAACCTCTACTTCCTTCTCCATCAACCTTAATGGTTCCTCTTTTGGTAAATTTACTGCGTCTAGAGGTCTTAGACAAGGGGATCCTTTATCCCCTTTCATCTTCATTTTATGTTCGAAGTTTTTATCTAGGAAGATTTCCTCTCTTAAACCGAAGCATATTCATGGTATTCATATTTCTCGATCAAGAAGACTCATTTACTCACCTTATGTTCACTGATGATTGTTTTATTTTCATGCTAATATTGCAGAAGCACATCAATTTTTAAATAGTTTAACCCAATATTGTGCTATGTCCGGTCAATCTGTCAATTTTAGTAAATCTTCATTGATTTTTAGTCATAACTTGCATCATAAGCATAAAAAATTATCTCTAAGATTTTCAAAATACCTTTAGCTAATACTAGTAATTCTTATTTAGGTATAGACTTTAACCCGGGTGAAACCTAATCATATTAGTACCTCTCGCATTATGAAAAATGTGCTCTCTCGTGATCAACAACCTGGAATAACAAGTTTTTGTCTATGGCGGGGTAGTACTCTCATTAAAAGTGTAGTATCTGCTCTCCCTATTTATTCTATGCAAACCACTTTGTTTTCTAAGGCTTTTGCCATTCTTTAGACATGATAAATGCTAATTTCTGGTGGGGCATAATGAACATGGTAGTCATAAGCTACATCTGTTAAATTGGGAACAGCTTTGTTGGTCGAAGAAAAGCTTGGGTGGTGTCGGATTCAAGCATTCCGGTTTCAAAATAAAGCTCTTATAGCTAAGTTATGTTGGAAGCTCTTTGACAGAGCCCGAGTTGTTCGGGTCAAGCTTATTAAGGCTAAATATTATCGTCATGTTCATTTCTTGCATGCGAAAAAAGAGTAGTTCGCTTCTAAGTGGTGGAAGAACATTATCAAGGTAAGAAATGATATCTCTCACCTTCATTGTTGGAGAATAATGATGGTAATAATATTAGCATTTGGGATGATAACGGATCCCTTCTCTTCATTTTAAGAAGCCTTTTGGACTCAACCCAACCCCCGACCTCTGGTAGATATGTTTTCAAGTGATTGATAATGTTTCTCATTCTTGGAATACTAGTTTGTTAGATAACGATTTTCACTAAAGCTATTGTGGATGAGATTTTACAAACCAAGTTATTTCCTTTGGATTTAGAACGTAGAAAAATTTTTTGGCCCGTTAGAAAAATGGGGTATTCTTGTCAAATCTATTCTGGGTTGGTTTCGAGTCAATCTCGAATTGTAGCCTTACGTGTCTATGGTATCTGTTAAAACTATGTGGAGTCATGTTTGGAACACTAAAACTCCTCATCGTATTAAGCTCTTCATGTGGAAGCCGCTTAATGGTATTTTGCCTACTAGGAAGTTGTTATTTGAAAAGCATGTATGTTACGTTTCCATCGCCCTCGTTGTCGGTCGGTGTGTGAGAGTTTAGAGCATGCTATTTTTAGTGCCCTAGTCTTGATAAGATTTGGTTCGCTTCCCCTTGCCATGCGTTTCCAAATTTGGCCTCCCAACTTTTCTCATCTCTCGATGTGGTTAGAAAAGTTATCTCCAATGGTCACTCAAAAGATAGCATTATTCATAATTTATCTATTCTAGCATCTATCGTGATACATGATTTGGTTAGATAGAAATTCTATGGTTTTGATCCTCATTATAAGGCCATTTCTCATACTTTCGGATGCTTAAGCAAGCACTTAGGAGTATTATTCCAAACACTCCTCCTATAGTTTTGAAGTATTTGATTCGGGGGCATGTTTCGAAGCTTTTTATGCTTGCTTGTGATGGCAGTTTTGACCCCATCTCTTTGCAAGCGGGTGTAGGCTATACAATGAATAGATGGAATTTCGATATTTGCTATGAGAAGCAAGCCCGCCGCAGCAGGATCGCTAGAAGAGGCGAGCCGCAAGCGATAAAACCGGATTGGAACAAGCCCGTCGCCTAAGTGTTAGCAAAGTGGTCGCCCCGTTGTTAGATAATAAGAGCATCGCCCAAGAGCTGAATGGAGTATCGCCAGATGTTTCTTGGTCTTCGTTGGAATTTTGCAAGAGATACATCATCTCAAAACTAGTTTCAGTTTCGTAAAATTGTCTTTTGTCCTAGAGAGCTTATCAAACATGCCCATCTTATGGCAAGATCGGCCGTCGCCTAATCTGGTCGATAGTATGTAACAGCCAAGTTCCTACGGCAGTGAAACTTGGGTTCTATGATGTCCAGTCATGTCTGTACGAACTTTTTGCTCTTGGTTAATGGAAAGGAAAGTTTGTGCAAAAAAAAAAAAAATCCATCCTCCTTTCTCTCTCTTCTTCTTGAAGTTTCAAAGATATCCCACGAACTGATCCACGTTGGATACTTCTCTCTCTATAATGCAAACTCAATTAATCAAATGACAAGGGACTGAATGATTGATTCTTATTTGAAGATTATAAGATGGTGATTGGATCCGCATATATTTAATTGGTAACAAGAAGAAGCTACCCGGTTGTTGGTATTTTCGATTTGATGCTTGGCCAGTAGGAGCACACAATAAACAAATATCTCTTCTAGATGGGAGAAGGTGCTCCTGCTAGAGCTATGTTAAAAAAAAATCGTTTACCAGATTGTTCATTATGATAATTTTGGACTTGCAAATTTGTGGTTCCTTTGTTTTTTTTTTTTCCGGATAAGTAATATACACTTGGAGGGTGTATACAACACAAAAAGTACAACTGGTTAGTGAGATCCTCACTTGAAAATGAAACTACAAATCCTTACTCAATAAACCTACCGGTACAGATCATACGCATTAATTACATTCGGCCAATCTAATGCAAGGTATCTAAATCGGTAGGTTTTCCCTTTGAAAACTAGTGAGCATCCTTTCACATCTAACGCTGTGTGTTTCATTTGCGTGTCTTTGGTTCCTACAAGTCTACAACCCTTTTAGTGTTACTTGATAAATTTCTTTACCAATTTCTTTTCCTAAATTTTCCCCCTGATAAACTTATTTGGATTTTGAACCTAATACACTAAGCGACTTAATCATGGTAGATTTAATGCAAGAACCTCTTAATAATAATTAAGCATTCATAATACAAATACAAATTAGTTGTTTCAGAGAGAAACTCACACAACATAATTAGAAAAACCAACTTTTACATTTTATCATGGTCTCATGGTTGGGGAAGAGTAGGATTTGTAGTGCTGAAACCCCCATCAACAATAAGGTTAAGGCCACTCACATACTTAGCCTCATCACTAGCTAAATATAGCACTGCCTCTGCAATATCATCCGCCTTCAGCTGTACTCCTTTTAGATTTGCAGCCTTACCAAATATTTCCTCCACCTCTCTGTCTTCCTCAACATTCACCATGCTCCTCGTCATTGTTGTTGCAACTGCATAAGGAGAAACACAATTCACTCTTATTCCATGTTGTCCCAACTCGACACACAAGCTCTTTGATAATCCTACCACAGCATGCTTTGACATAGTATACGCGTGCGGTATTCCTCCAGCTATAACCGAAGCAACACTTGCTGTGAAGATTATACTTCCCTTCTTTGCTGGGATCATCACTCTCGCGGCATGTTTAGCACCCAAGAATGAACCATAGGCATTTACATCGAAGACTCTCTTGAAATCTTCGCTTGTGCAGTTCACGACACTTTGAACAAATTCGCCACTGATGCCAGCATTATTGAACATGATATCAAGTTTCCCATGTTTAGCAACGGTGGTATCAATGGCATTTCTGACATCATTTTCTTGAGTAACGTCGCAATGAATGAACGATACATTTTCTCCCAAGCCTATCTCCTTGCAGAGTGAGTGGCCAAGGTTGTCTAAAATGTCTGCAATGACTACTTTAGCACCATGGCTAACAAACAATCGCACTGTCGTCTCACCAATTCCCCTAGTGTATCAGCCTAATATATGACTACTAAGACGACTGGTGTGTCCTGGGCTGGGGCAACATAACGGTATAGTCCGCGAATAATGTGAAGGCCGCGGACTCTGGAAGTACGAGAAGATCAGTGGAGGTACTATGATTTGAGGGAGATGTTGGATAGGGAAAGAAAGAGCTGGAGCACTGTAGCCAAGACACGATCTCTGAGGAGACAGGTGGACGGTTCCAGGACGTGGGGCACGTAAGGAGATCATGGAAACAGAAGAACGGTTAGAGAAGATGGGAGCAGTTAAAGAAAGAGGGCGGTTAGGAAGTATATATAGAAGGAGGAAAAGAAAAAGAAGAGAGGAAAAAAGAGAAAGAGAGGAGAGGAGTTTATAGGTTGTAATTTTGGATAACACATTTGGCGCCGTCTGTGGGGACCGAGAGAAAAGCATACGATCAAGTGAGTGCTAAGAAGAAGGTGTAAAGATGGCAACCATAGCGAAGAAAACAAGAGGGAGATCCAAAAAAGTGAGGACTGAGGGGGCTGATGATGAAACCATGAGTGTGGAAATGGAGGAGATGGAGGAGTTGGAAGAGGAAGTTCCCGAGGTTGCGGGGAAGCAACGCTATTCTGAGGAAGAGATAGGAAGGTTGAGAAATGAGAATGAGAGTCCGAGGAGAGAAAGGAATCCACGGGGGGGGAGGAGGAGATAAGGGAGCTAGAAAAATGAAGTGAAGTAGAAGGCCAACATGAGGAAGTGCGGCCATAAACCATCAGCGATCTGGGGAAGGCATTACCATGGAGATGGTCAAGCGATGATCGAAAGACAGAGAAATGAATCGGTGGCGGAGAGGGAAAGTCAAGTGGTGGTGAAGAAGGTGGTGGCTAGACTCAATCGAATCCACCGGCCGATGCAAATTGAACGCCGAGGTGCCAAGCGATTCGCGCGCAACCAAGATTCGAGAGATACGACGGAAAGGGGATCCTCGCGGACCACTTGCACCATTTCAGGCAACAGATGCCGTTGTGGCAAGAGATTAAATATGATGGGCTCCGTTGCATGATGTTTCCCGCCAATTTGAAGGGTGGAGCGTCAGACTGGTATTATAGGTTGGCATTGCGGAGTATAACCAAGTTCGAGGAGTTGGAGCAAGCATTTGTAGACCATTTTATCCATCAGAAACGAAGGGTAGTGGATATTGCGGATCTATTTAACGTCAAACAGAAGTCCGGCGAGACACTCAGGGAATTCTTGTGTAGATTCAAGGAGGAGACCCTAAGGGTAGAAAGTCTGGACGAGCACACCGCAGTCATTGCTTTCTAGCATGGACTGAAGCAGGGAACCAGAGTCCACGAGTCTGTATCCAAAATTGAGGTTACAATGTTGCATGTGTTGTATCCGAAAGTGGAGAAGTACATCCGCTATGAGGATATGTTGCAGAGAAATGCTAAGGAGCCGAGGAAGTCAGAGAAGTCAATACAAAGTGTAGAACAGGAAGACCGGAAAGGCAAAGGGAAGGCTGCGATAAGAGAAGGGGGAGCCTATAGATAGGCGGCCCGCAAATCGGAGAGAGGCAGAGATCAAGTTAGGAGGGAGATCCGCGAACGAAAACCATATATCAGCGACGTAGAGTCCACCGTTGAACAAACCACTGGACGAAATCTTGCCACTGATTAAAGGGATGCAGCATTATGAAGGTCCGCGAAGCATACCCAGGGAAATAGAAGATAAACCATTTTGTGCTTACCATCAGATCAGAAATCATACTACAAATGAGTGTTTCGCGCTGCGATGGTTGATAGAAAGAATGTTAGAGAAAGGATTGTTAAGGGAATTTATCAAGGAGATACACCCAGTGGACAGAGCACCAGTCGTGGCCAGAATATTAGGAACAATCAATGTCATATATAGTGGGGAGACAATGGGGAGGAATGCACACAGGGATAAGGTGCGGAGGACTGCCAGCTTACAGCAGATAAATGAGGTTTCGTGTGCTCCGCGACCAGTGCCAGGGAACGCCCTAGGCGATGGAAGGATAGAGTTCACCCCGAAGGATCTGGAAGCAGTAACCGCGCCTCACACGGATGCTTTGGTGATTACGGTAGCAGTGGGTAATTATATGGTGAAGAGGGTTTTGATAGATTGTGGGAGTTCAGTAGATTTGCTATTTAAAGGCGCAATGGAGGAAATGTGCATCGAACAGAGGCAGATAAAGCCCCCAAGAACCAATTTGTTCGGATTTAATGGAAGCAGAACCGAGCCCATGGGGGAATTATTATTACCAGTAACGGCGGGACCGGTGACGGTATTCACTCGTTTCATGATAGTGGACGCCGCTTCACAGTATAATGCAATTTTGGGGAGAAGATGGATCCACGAAATGAAAGCGATTCCATCCACATACTACCAGGTGATCCGCTTTCCGACTAATGGGGGAACGTATGAAATAAGAGGGGACCAGGTCGCCGCTCAAAATATTCACCAGGTGGTGGTTAAAGAATTGACCCCGCGACCGGAGAAAGGAAGCGAGGGGGGAAAGCGAGTCCCCAAAGATAGCAATTACTGACTGCGATGGCTAAGGGAGATGGGTCTGTGGGACAAAAGACCTTAGACGAGACTGCGACCGTGAATCTGGGTGAGGGGGAAGAGGAGAAACTGGTGTCTGTTGGGGCCGAGTGGCCAGAGAGTTGGAAGGCAAAGTTAGTTGAGTTGTTAACAGAGAACAGCAATGTTTTCCCGTGGTCGATTGAGGACTTGATTGGATTGGATCCCAATTTTGCGTGTCACAGGCTGCACATGAGAGAAGGGGCCAAACCCGTCCGACAAAAAATGAGAGGAATAAGACCGCAGTATGCAGAAGGGATAAGAGAGGAAGTGCAAAGATTGAAAGCCGCAAGAATCATCCGAGAGTGTCAGTTCACCGAATGGCTCTCAAACATCGTCGCGGTACCCAAGAAAAATGGGAAGGTACGAATGTGTGTTGATTTTACTGATGTCAACCAGCAGTGCCCGAAAGACTGTTATCCTATGCCGCGGATAGACGAACTGGTGGACCACACGGCCGAGTTCAAATTTTTCTCATTCATGGACGCCTCCATGGGGTACAACCAAGTGGTAATGTATGGCCCAGACCAGGTGAAGACCGCGTTCATTGTCGAGGGAGGAATGTATTGTTACACCAGAATGCCTTTCGGACTAAAAAATGCAGGGGCAACTTTTCAAAGGATAGGGGAGAAGATGTTTGAATGCAAAATCCGGAGGAGTATGGAAATATACATAGATGATATGGTAGAGAAGAGCATGACTGAGGAGGAGCATCTGGGGGGATTGAAAGAAACCTTCGCGATATTGCGAAAATATAGGCTGAGGTTGAACCCTGAGAAGTGCACATTTGGGGTGACTTCTGGAAAATTTTTGGGATATATTGTCACATACCGCGGAATAGAAGCTAATCCGGACCAGATCAGAGCGTTAGTGGAAATGCAATCGCCCCAAAATGTGAAGGAGGTTCAAATGCTTGCGGGAAGAATTGCGGCCCTCAACCGGTTCATTTCCAAGTCGTCAGACAAGTGTAGACCGTTGTACCGACTCTTGAGAAAAACATCTGACTTTCAGTGGACCGAGGCATGTGAACAAGCTTTCCAAGAGTTGAAGATTTATTTGGGAAAGGCTCCTATTTTGTCGCGACCGGGCAAGGGGAAAAGCTGTATTTGTACTTGGGGGTGTCAGAATATGCTATTAGTTCTGTGTTAATAAGGGTGGTGGACAAGGCAAAAAGGCCGGTGTATTTCCAGAGCAAAACAATGTTAGATGCAGAGACCAGATACAGCAAAGTTGAGAAATTTGCATTAGCCTTGGTGTTTTCTGCGTTAAAATTGAAGAAGCCTTGCCGCCGATGCTCATTCTGTGGTTGTGGTGACTAACTTGCCTCTCAAACAGGCATTAAAGGCGGACAAATCAGGGAGAATGCTGAAATGGGTCGTGCTGTTGAGTGCATATGACATTGAATTCCAAATCCGGACAGCGGAAAAAGCACAAGCTATGGCAGAATTTTTGGCAGAGTTCCCCGCCGAAGACCCAACTTGGGGGGACAATATGATCATGGAGCCGGAGGGAGAGACGAAGCAGGATGTGTTAGACCCATGGGACATGAGAAATGGATGGAGGGTATTCACAGATGGGTCCGCAACAGATACAAGAAATGGGATTGGAGTGGTGGTAGTCACCCCGGAGAATAATCGACTTGAATTATCGATGAAGTTGGGCTTCGCGGCTTCAAACAATGAATCAGAGTATGAAGTGGTGATAGCTGGGCTAGATTTGGCCACGGATCTCGGAGTGAAGGAGCTGACAGTATATTCCGATTCCAACTTGGTAATTTGTCAGATGAATGGAGAATTCACTGCCCGATGCCCCAGGATGGCAAAGTACCTGGAGGTATTACAGAGGAAAGCGAGTGAGTTTGGCAAAATCCGGTTCGCTCATTTAGGGCCGCGGTGAAACGGACATCTTGCCGACGATTGGCATATGTAGCCGCGGTGCTTCCTGGGTCCGAGGGCAGATCAATTGAGGTCAGGGTGTTAAGCAAACCAAGTACCTCCGGGATTGCCGAGGTAGGAATGACCATGAAGGAAGAGCCAGGGTGGATAGAGCCCATAAAAGATTTTTTATTGGGGAGAGAAATCGAGGATAGACGAGAGCGAAGGAGAATGGAGCAGGTATCGCAAAGATACATTTTAATGGAAGGAGACCTGTACAGACGGAATGTCAGCGGACCGTTGTTGAGATGTTTAGCTTCGCGTCAGGCGAAAGAGATCTTAGCAGAAGTTCATGAGGGGGACTGTGGGAGCCATTCGGCAGGAAGAACGACGGCGCATCGGGTGTTGTCCCAGGGGTATTTTTGGCCACACCTGAAGAGAGAAGCGACCGAATATGCTAAGAGGTGCGAGAAATGCCAGAGATTTGCACCACTGATACACGCACCCGCTGAAACTTTGCACAAGGTATATAGTCCTTGGCCGTTCGCGATGTGGGAACTGGATATTGTAGGACCGCAACCAATGGCCAGTGGAAAACGAAGGTATATGCTAGCAGCGACTGATTATTTTACCAAGTGGGTAGAGGGTGTGGCACTCCAACAGATCAAGGAGGAACAAGTGAAGAAATTCCTATGGGAAAATATAATATGCCGGTTCGGGTTGCCACACACCATAATTGCCGATAATGGGACACAGTTTACGGGGGGGAAGGTGTGAGAATTCCTTCAGGCGTTCAAGGTAAAACAAGGATTCGCGGCTCCTTATAACCCAGAAGGGAATGGGCAAGCAGAATCCTCCAACAAGACAATCATGGATAATCTGAAAAAAAAAAAAAAAACCGGAGGAAAAAAAAAGGGTTCATGGGCGGACGAAGTTAAATCATGTCTTTGTGGGCATATCGAACTTACACCGCTTAACGCCCACTCGGGAGTCGCCATTTTCCATGGCATATGGGGTAGAAGCAGTGATTCCAGTAGAGATGGTGGCAGCCACAACCCAGACAAGAGTGGTGGAGGAGGGGATCAATGATATGGTACTGACCGCGGATCTGAATCTCAGGGAGGAGAGGAGAGACACAGCCCGCATCCGATTGGAGGAATATCATAGAAGATTGCAAAGACAATATGCCAAGAGAGTGAGGCCTCGACAGTTTCAGGTGGGGGATCGCATTTTGAGGAGAGTGACACCGTCGACTAGAAAGGAGGTGGACGAAAAGTTAGGGCCTAATTGGGAGGGACCCTATACCGTGGCAGAAAAGGGGAGTGCAGGAACATATCGGCTGCAGACACTTCAGGGAAAGGATATCGCGAGGCCTTGGAACATCAGAATGTTAAAAAGTTTCTTTGAGTGACAACATGTAATGTGTGGGAATCAACGGCCAAGGTAGCGGCCTCTAGTAATGTAGCGACATTTTATTATAATGTTTAGAGTATAAAATTTATCAATGAATAGAGTATCATGTTGCCTATTTGTTTGCTGCGTTGTTAATTGCAAAGGTGTAGAGAAATTGCCCATGGATGAGGAGGTCCCACTTTAACTGGGGGGGCAAACTGAGTTGCCTTAAATGCGGTTCATGGTCGGACAGAGATAGCGGGGCGGAGCCGCCCTTCGGGGGACTTGAGGTCCAAATCTGACTTGGGGGCAAATTGAGTTGCCCTTAATCGGGAGCCCATCTGAGATAGCGGGGGGGGGTGGAGCCCTTCGCGGACAAAGAGGTCCAAATCTGACTTGGGGAAAATTGAGTTGCCCTTAATCAGGAGCCCATCTGAGATAGCCGGGGGGGGGTGGAGCCCTTCGCGGACAAAGAGGTCCAAATCTGACTTGGGGGCAAATTGAGCTGCCCTTAATCAGGAGCCCATCAGAGAGTGGGGGGGGGGGAGCCCTTTGCGGACAACAAGATTCGTATCCAACATGGGGGCAAACTGAGTTGCCCCCGAGGATCTTTATATAACGAGAGGTTAAGTTAGGGCAATTGAAGCGAGTGGTGAAAACAGTCGTATAGTATGGTTCAAACACAGTGCCATGAAATAAAAGGAAGAAAATACCGCGAGCGGGATAGTTAAAATGAAAGCATAAGTGTGAGCCCGTTGGGATCACCCAGAAATACGGGACATAAAGTACATACAAAATGAGTGAGAACAAAATATGAATAGGATGAGTGAACACAAAGAAACAATCTCTAATTTAATGTTCAGCAGCAGTGTCTGGTAAAGTGGGATTCCCAGCTATGCCTTTATGAGGAGAACCTTCAGATATTACCACCACAGCGTCCTCGGCCGCGGATCCAGTGTTGAGATCACCCCCAGGGGGCGGCGAAGAGGCCATTGAAGGACCAACCTCTGGAACAGGGGTTGAAGAGGGCGAGGGGAGGAGTCTCCCAGCAGCAGTGAGATCATCGAGCTGGTGCTGCAATTCTCTGGCTATCTTCTTTTCAGCCAAAACACGGAAACGATCGGACGTAACCTTCAGCGATTGCTCCGGTTTAAGCAGGCGCCGCCTCTGGCTGTCTTCGCCTCCATCTTGGACCGCAGCCTCGCGAGGCGATTGATTGAAGGCCTCCTCCTCCTCCTGGCTCGAAGCTTATGGGATTTAAGAGCGGCGAGGCGAGCATTATCGCGATCTTTCTCCAGACGCTCATATCGTATTTTCCAGCCCTCGGGCCCATGTATTTCCTGCTTCACAGCCTCCAGAGTTTCCAGGGTACTGGTGAGACCATGGATGACGTAGCCTACATCCAAGCTCAGCTGTACACAAAGGAGACGTTAAGTATCTTATCCACCAAACAAAATATATATATCAAGATAATAGGGGACTAAGGCATACCTTCTCCCAGCCTGTATAGATGGCAACGCGGTGGGCAGGGAAGGTCCCAGAGTCGCCATAGGCTTGGTCACGAGGTAGATGGGGGCTGAAGAACAGAGTGGTAGCGACTGCAGCGTTATCCAGAGCTGAGTCGCGGGTGGTGACTGCCCGATCCCTAGCTTTGAATTCAGGGCGCCAAACCTCAGGAGCGACAGGGGCAACTTCCTTGCACGGACGCAGTGGAAAGTCGAGGGCGCGGGCAATCTTGGTACGGGGAGCAGCAGGGGCAGATGAGGTTCCCGCCGTTCTGCTTCTCTTGGCTGGCGGGCTCTTGGCGGCGGAATCAGATTCGCCCTCTTCTTCGTCACTGTCCCACAATTTCAACTTGGTGGCGTCCATAGCTGGGGCGGTGGGGGAAGTAGGACCAGCAGCTTAAAAATCGTCCTCCCAATCAGCGATGGAGGAGTAAGGGGCCGGGGCACGGGGGTGCTAGTTGGAAAGGTTCTGGAGGGGCGTTGAGGTTGATGAGCGGCCGCAGCCCGTTTTGCAGCAGCCTTGGAATGAGAAATCTTCTTGGTATATCCCCTCTTCTTGAATTTGGGGGGGGAAGCTTTGGGCAACCTTTCTTTGGGAGGAGGTAGACGGTAGAATGGGCCTTGGTACTTGCCGAAGTCTTTGAGAGACGGGTCCAGAAGAAGAGGAGTGCCTTTCTCCGGATCGATACTTAGAACTTCACACTGATCACTTCCCAGGTCGCGAAGACTCTGGAAGATGGCGGAATTGACACCGAAATATAGCTGGGAGTGTGAGTCTGGTCTCCAACCTGTGCCCATGCAAAGAACATTGGGGTGAGCGATGGGAATACATAAAAAGAAAACATAGGCGGGCGGTCCATACTTACCGCTCGAGAGAAAATGTAAATGTCTCAGAGATACTTCAGGGGGAAGGTCAGCGGACAGGAAGCTCCCAGACACATACAGCGGATAGTGGTGCCACACTTTGTCGGAAGAGGTGATGTTGAGAACAAAGGACTTCTTTCGCGGACGACTACAGAAGGATTGGTAGCCTATACTACCGAATTTGGTACTCTTCTTTAGGTAATAGTGGGAGATCATGTCGCGGAGTTGGATGGTTGGGGAGTGGGTTTTGTTATAGAAATTGGCGGCGTACATAACACGCCAGAAGTTTCCAATACCTTGACACGGTGGGATATTGAAATGGTTGCAAACCTCTACGTCTAATAGGGACAGAGGAAACCGAAGACCGGCCACGATTTGCCCTACGGTAGCGACAAGAGCGCCTGGCCGAGGTTTGACCAAGTGTGGGAAGTGGGTAATCCCGGGCACATGCTCCAAAATCACATCGTCTGGGATACCATAAGCCGCCTTAACCGCAGCCAAGTTGGGTCGGCGATAGTGTGAAGGGGGCGGAGGGAGTTTGAACGATCTCCCAGACGTGAAAGGGATAGCGATTGGGGAGTCTGAATCTGAGGCCGCGGACTCAGATCTCACAACAACAGGGCTACTGGATCTGGAGGAAGGAGAACTAGATCTAACGGATTTGGCGGCGGAGGTGATTGCCGACTCAGAAGCCGACATGATGCAAATTACACTAGTCGTAGAAGGGAAAAGATGAAAGGACTAAGCTACGCAAGTGGAAGAATCCACAAAGCACTAGAGAACAACCAAACCAATGGTATAATAAAAGTTCAAGAGATAAAGGAAAGAAGAAACGAACCTGATTTACGAGGCAGCAGCGAGCAAAGAGAGTAGTAAGAATCGAATCAGGAGCAAAGGCAGTGGAGATTCACCGAGAGGAAGAAGAAAGATAGGAAAGCCAGCGATCCCAAAATGAAAAATAGAGAGAGATGAAGGTGAAAGGTTTAAGTGAGAAGAAACAAAAGGGAGTGAGAGAGAAAAGGAAGGGTTTGAGAGAGAAAAGGAATTGTTTGAACGAGTTTCGAAGCGGCAGGGGTAAAGCAGTAATTTCTAGAATACAAAAACCGAAGAATCAGAAAGAGGGGCCAACAAGGGGTGACACGTGGAGGGGCTAAGAACGAGGCGACAGGTTCCGCACGCTATCATAATTGCTAGAGGCGTGCGAGGCACGCGAGGGGTATAGAGTTATCAAATCAAAGTCAGGAGAACACGTGGCCCTAAAGAAAGGACCCAACACTGGCTAACCGGACCCCTTCATCTGGCTTGGTGATGGGCTCTAGGACAGGTACCAGAGATCCGTGGCTTCAGTTGGCAGAAAGTATCTCGGACCCCGAACTATGGGTCCGAGGACCGAGAGGGGGCATCTGTATCAGCCTAATATATGACTACTAAGACGACTGGTGTGTCCTGGGTTGGGGCAACATAACGGTATAGTCCGCGAATAATGTGAAGGCCGCGGACTCTGGAAGTACGAGAAGATCAGTGGAGGTACTATGATTTGAGGGAGATGTTAGATAGGGGAAAGAAAGAGTCTGGAGCATCAGAGCGAACCACACATCTCTCGAGGAGACAGTGTGGGTTCGGTTCCGGGGCGTGGGGCACGCGTAAGGAGATCATGGAAACGTAAGAACGGTCGAGAAGAGATGGGAGCGATTAAAAGAAAGAGGGCGGTTAGGAAGTATATATAGAAGGAGGAAAAGAAAAAGAAGAGAGGAAAAAAGAGAAAGAGAGGAGAGGAGTTTATAGGTTGTAATTTTGGATAACACACCTAGAACCACCAGTTATTAGTGCTACCTTACCTTCTAACCTGCAAAACAAGAATTCCTGGCTTTATTAGTTCTTTTAATTTAATCTTGATTTTGCGAAAAAACTGAAAGGCTCTATAAGTTAAAATCCATACACATTTATACACCTCACCTTTTCGCTAAGGGTACCTGCTTAGAAATACATGCCATCTTCACCTCAATATAGCAAGTGAAGGGGGTCTGGGCTTTGGAGCTAGCAGCGGCTCAAATGGTCTTGCATTTGTCGAGATTAGATATTGGAATATATAACAAAAGGCAAAGGGTAACAGGTGCTATGAAAATGAAAAACATATACATTATTTCTTACATAGAGTGACTCTAGATGAATTTAACTCGTGTTGTCCGTTTTTGTGATTGAGATATTAAACTTTTAAAACAGGTATGTCCCAGGAGAGCTTTTTCACAACTAACACGTGCAGTTCATTCCAAAATTTTAAACAGGAACGCACCAAATATGTGCCATCATTTTAGGGACGCAGTTCACAGGAACGCTTAGCTTTTGTTCCAAACCTGTTCAGGAACAGATTTAACACATTCCAGAATCCATATAAGAAAAAATGGTGTATCGTCCTTTTAGAATAAACACAAATTATTAGAAGTATACACGAAGTCTCAATTGCTGCAATTATTTGTATTTACTATTATTGTTTGCACCTAGTCAAGTACAGTACAGTTGAGCCTCTTCTGTATTTTGTGTCTCCCTCTTAGATCAGCAAGTGTATAACATTTGTTGAGAGGATAATGTAGAAGGCATATCTACTATTTATACACTAAAGCAGTCTCTCCTATGTGATACTCTAATATGAGAGTTAGTTTTTTCTCTCTCCTAGCACTCTAATATGGAAGATAGTCTTTTTTAATAGCCTACAATCCCACATACATGAACCTTTTTAGAGAATTTGATTGTACTTCTAATTATTATATTTGGAGAGTTTGAGTGTATTTCCAATTCTTATATATTTGATCAAATAAAAAAAAATTGTTAAAAAATAGATAGTTTGTTAGAGGTTTTCTCTCTCACACTCTAATATGAGAGTTAGTTTTCTCTCTCTCCTATGTGGCACTCTCATATGAAAGATAGTCTTTTCTAATAGCCTACAATCCCACGTACATGAAACTTTTTTGGAGAATTTAAGTGTATTTCTAATTCTTATATTTGAAGAGTTTGAGTGTATTTCCAATTCTTATATATTTGATCAAATAAAAAAAATTGCTAAAAAATAGGTGATTTGTTAGATGTTTTCTCTCTCCTATGTGGCACTCTAATATAAGAGTTAGTTTTTTTTTTCTCTCCTATATGGCACTCTAATATGAACGATAGTCTTTTCTAATAACCTACAATCTCACGTATATGGAACCTCTTTGGAGAGTTTGAGTGTATTTCTAATTCTTATATTTGGAGAGTTTGAGTGTATTTCCAATTCTTATATATTTGATCAAATAAAAAAAATTGCTACAAAAAGTTGATTTGTAAAAAGTAATTTCCTATTACGAATCAAACACTTTTAGTGTTCCAATTCTTATATATATATTTGATCAAATAAAAAAAATGCTAAAAAATAAGTGATTTGCATTGTATAAACTAATTCTCTATTACAAACCATACAATTTTAGTGTCTATGATAAATCACTGACTTATTTCGAATATATATATCCTTAATACGGCCTCAAAACATAGTTAAAAACAATTATACAAAAAATAACATCACAAAATATATAATAGAAAATGAAAAAATAAAAATAACGGCAAAGCAATAATGACAAATATTTTAAAAAATATATAATACTGAATGAAACTAACGTCAAAAAACAATTAATGGGGAATTGAAAACTGGATGCAAATGCATCAAACTAACCTCAAATAATATTTAACGGGAAATCGGAAACTGGATGCAAATGCAAGCATTAAACTAATCTTAAAAAGTAATTAATATGAAATTGGAACATGGATACAACTGTATTAAACTAACCTCAAAGAATAATTAACGGGAAATCAAAACTTGGATGCAAATACATCAAATTAACATAAAAAAAAATAATTGACAGAAAATCGGAAACTAGATGCAAATGCATTGAGCTAACCCTCAAAGATTAAATTAACGGAAAATCGGAAACTGGATGCAACTGCATTGAACTAGCCTCAAAGAAAAATTAATTATAAATTGGAAACATGATGCAAATACGTGGAACTAATCTTAAAAAATAATTAACGAAAAATCGGAAATCGGATGCAACTGCACTAAACTAATATCAAAAAATAAACTGGATGCAAATGCATTAAACTAACCTCAAGAAATAATTAACGGGAAATCGGAAACTGGATGCAAATTCATTGAACTAACCTCAAACAATAATTAACGGAAAATCAAAAACTATATGCAAATGCAGCTTTATCAAATAATAAACGAGAAATCGGAAACTGGATGCAAATGTATTAAACTAATCTCATAGAATAATTAACGGGAAATCAGAAACTAGATGCAAATACATTGAATTGACCTCAAATAACAATTAACAGGAAATTGGAAATTGGATGCAAATGTATTGAACTAATCGAAAAGAATAATTAATGAAAAATCAGAAACTAGATGCAACTATATTGAACTGATCTCAAAAAATAAATAACGGGAATTGGAAATTGGATGCAACTGCATTGAACTAACCTCAAAATATAAATAATGGAAAATCAGAAACTGGATGCAAATATATTTAACTAATCTCAAAACAAAGTTGGGTTATATGTTGTGGGAATGTCTCGATATCTTATCTATTTCCGTATGATTGGGAACTCCTTGCTATTCAAGTAGCTTTAATATATATGAACTTCACCTTATTAGGCAATCTCACAAAACTTCAATCAAACTTCTATTATTAAACAACAAAATGAAGTTGAAGGATTTTATCAAATGTGAGTTTTTTTTTTTTAATGGAGAGTGGGGTTTTCACATTATAAAAAATTTGGTTGAGTGATCAATATAATATTAATATATAATAGTTCTACATATTTGCAAATATTTTTCAGAATAATTAATATAACAACACCCGTTCATAGATAATCTTTGAAGATTCCACATAGTGAGTCATGCATAATTTAAAGAATAATTAATGGGAAATCGGAAACTGAATAATCTTCGATGATCCCACATAATAAATCAAACATAATTTACTTTTTATGTCATGTTTGCAAGGACACTACAAATGGATCAGTAGAAGTTGGTATTACACACCACATTGGATAATTAAAAGGAAATCGGAAACTAGATTCAAGTACATAACTGAGCTTAAAGAGTAATTAAAGGGAAATCAAAAATTTTATGCAAATGCAAAAAAAGTAATTAATTGGAAATCGGAAACTGGGTGCAATTGCATTAAACTAACGTCAGATAATAACTAACGTGAAATTAGAAATTGGATGCAAATCCTTGAAAAATATTTAACGGGAAATTGGAAACGGTATGCAAATACATCAAACAAACCTCAGATAATAATTAATGGGAAACCGGAAACAGGATACAAATGCATTTAACTAAACTCAAAAAATAATTAACAGAAAATTAAAAACTGAATGCAACTGCATTGAACTAACCTCATAGAATAATTGGTGGGAAATCGAAAAATAAATGCAAATACATTTAATTAATTTCAAAGAATAATTAACAGGAAATTAGAAACCGGATATAATTGCATCGAACTAGCCTTAAAGCATAGCATAAATAATCAGAAACTAGATGCAGATGTATTGAACTAACCTTAAAGAGTTATTAATAGGAAATCGGAAACTAGATCCAAATGCAATGAACTAATCTCAAAGATTAATTAACGAAACATTGAGAAATGGATGAAACTGCACTGAACTAACCTAAATGAATAATTAACTGGAAATTATAAATTTGATGTAACTGCATTGAACAAACCTCAAAAAATAATTAACGGGAAATTTAAAACTTGATGTAAATGCATTTAACTAACCTCAAAGAGCAATTAACATAAAATTAGAAATTGGATGCAACTGCATTGGACTAACTTCAAAGAATAATTAACAGAAAACCAAAAACTGGATGCAACTGCATTAAACTAAAATAAGAGATTAACTAACGGGAAATCAGAAATTAGATGCAAATGCATTGAAATAACCTAAAAAAATAGTTAACTGGAAATTGGAAGACGGATGTAACTGCATCGCACTGACCTCAAAACATAAATGTCAACTTTTTTAACCTTCTCACATGAGTAATTACGAGTAATTAGGAACCCAAAACGAAAGTGAGTTTATAAAAATAGACTCTTACATGTATGCAAACTGTATAGAAATTGTAAACTATCGAACTAACCTAGAAAAACAATTAACGAGAAATCAGAAACTGGATGCAGATGTATTGAACTAACCTCAAAGAGTAATTAACGGGAGATTGGAACCTGGATGCAAATGCAATGAGCCAATCTCAAATACTAATTAACAAAACATCATACAACTGTACTGAATTAATCTTAATGAATAACTAACGGAAAATCATAAAATGGATGCAATTGCACTAAACTAACCTCAAATAATAATTAACGGGAAATCAGAAATTTGATGCAACTGCATTGAACTAACCTCAAAGAATAACTAATGAGAATTTAGAAACTGGATGCAACGTACTACATTAAACTAACCTCAAATAATAATTAATGGAAAATCAGAAACTTGATGCAAATGCATTGAACTAATAACCCTAAAACATATTTGTATTATATGTAGGGAGAATAAATGTCTCAACAAATATAGTTTTACATTTTAAGTAGTGTTTATCATAATTCTTTTATTGTGATTGGGAATGTCTTACTATTCAAGTAGCTTCAATATTATCTTCGCCACATTAGGCATTCTCACAAAACTTCAATCAAACTTCTATTATTATACCTAACAATAAAAAGAAGTCGATGAGTTTTATCAAGGTTTGATGTTTCCTTTTTATAGAGAGTGGCGCAAGAAATTTAAATGAGTAATTAATATAATTTTCATATCTCATAGCTATGCATAGTTGCTAATATTTTTTAGAATAATTTAATATAACGGCACCCGTTCGTAGGACACGTTCATGTGATAAATCTTTTCAAGTGGAGTAGTGTATTCTTTGAGGATATAGAAACAATCAATCTGTTTTAGTGATTTGTACACATTAGTACATAAGCTGAGCAGTGATGATTTACGGCTAAATTATCATAAATCTAATTAAACTATTATACAAGCTAGATCAAGTTTAAGATAATTCTATTTGAAAATTACCAATTAATATCCTAAACCACAAAGTGAATAGGCTATCTCAATTTGATCCCTTAGTTTCCAAGTACTTATGCACCATAATCGCTGCTCATTAGCGTATTTCGGTTTATTTTCAATAAAAATATATTCTGATTCGAAAATTTGTGTGAGACATTTTGTAAAGCCTTTTCAACACACAAAATATTTAATAGATCCAGGGACGTATGCCCGGGTCCAAAATCTAGTATATATATATATATAGTATAAAAAATTTGGGGTGCGAGCAATAGTGAATTTTCTATCATGGTGGCATTTTGGTAATTTTATCATTTTCTGATTTTTTTTTTTATATATTTTTGTTATTTTCTAGGGGCAATATGGTTATTACACTATTTTAAAATTGTTTTTAAAATCGAATTTTAAAATTGGCGGGCCATTATGTTTATGAAAAGTTGGACAAACACATGCTATAATGGTAGATGCACAATCTAAAATAAACTTTTTTATTTTGTCAGTTGGTGGGACCTTTATGTTGGGAGAGCGTTGTGGAAACAACGTGTTATGTAAGATTTTGATTCTCAATAGAGTTAGGGGTCTGCCTAAAATGATAGTTGAGCTAAAAGCATAGTTCATGATTCCAAACGAAACTTCGGAATTCCGTCCGGAATTTCGATTTTTCAAAAAAACGAGAATTCCGAATATATAGTCGAAATATCCAAAATCATCCGAAATTCCGAATGTAATAGGGGTCGAAATTTAATGAATTTCAGATTTTGGATTTGTCGAAATTTCAAAAATTCCGAAATTTCAAACTATGGCTAAAAGTCACAAATGCTATTCCAATCCATATATCCCAATGAAATCTTGAATATGGTAGCCATATATAAAACATTTACACCTACAAATAGTAGTGTTAAAAAAAAAAACCCCCCCATTGACCCATTATCTGGTAGGGCACCCGATCATCACCTGCCACCCAAACCTGCACCGACTCGAAAATAGACTTGCTCCTGCCTTGCCACCGTTTCTAAGTGGTCTGGCTATGGGTGTAAATTATATGCTCAATCCCGACTCATCGAGCCGCCCAACCCACACCGTTCCAAAAGTCGTTGACCCACACCGTCCCAATACTCTAATTTAACTCTAATATTTGTATGTTTTGTTTATATTTCTTTTAACTTTTGTAGGAATTTGAGTAGGGGTGACTTCAGATCGGATAAAGGTTTTTGAAAAAAATTCCAATTTTTTTCGGATGGTAATATCCTTTTCAAATCTGATCCAATTATTTTTCGAATGACAATTTCTTTTCCAAATTCGAAAAGTTCGGAAAATCGGAAAATTTTCAGAAATTTCATAATCGGCAAAATTCAAAAGTAAATCGGAAATTTGAATTATGTAATCGGATTCTCTTTTAGGATAACCATTTTTTTTTATCCAGTTAATACATTCATTTAGTAATCATTTTGAAATGTATTAATTCAGTAAACAACTTAGACCTTTTAACATGTTCATTCAGCAAACATTTTCTTCATGTTAATGCATTAATTCACTAAATAACAAGATTGGAGAAAAAAAGACATGCACTAGAATGACAATATTGATTTCTTGAAGTTGTGAAAGAGACAATGTTCTACTTCTCTAGGGTTTTTATTTAGTTTGTAAACTAAAACTATATGTAGTTTTGATTTAGTAACTATATATGAAATAGACGACTATATGTTAAAAATTTATAAATTAATTGGAAATCGGATCATATCAGATTTTGAAAACACATCCAATTCCGATCTAATTATTTTTTGAAAAAATCAGATATTGGAATTTTGGATATCGGAATACAAATATTATTACCAAATTCGAAAAAAAATATCGGATCGGTGTTCAGAAAAATCGGGTTTTCGGGGAAAAAAAATGGCACCCCTAAATTTGGAAGATATGAACACAAACGTATGAGTTCAACATCAATTTCGAATGTTCAAGTTTGAACATTGAGCAAATATCAAGAGTTCAAATTCAACTTTCGAATTTTGGAGAAGATGAACCATTCACTCTTGTATTAATTTCGAATTATTTTAGTTTATATTTTATTGTTTTGTACCATAGATCCTTTTATCTTAATTTTATCATATTATGGAAGATAATCAATTTACAAATAGTAGAGAAAAAGGTTTCAAATTTTCAGTTATGGTTTTGGATTCAAGTTCTAGTTTTTCAATTTTGTTTATTTTTCATTGATTGGTTTCATTTTTTTCTCTATGTTGTGAATTGGAAAAGTTATTAATTGGAAAGATTACTTGTAGAATTAGTTTTTTTTTTTTTTTTTTTTTGGGTGTAAAATTGGGTTTAAATGTCAATTTCCACCCGACTCAGATGACCCGCCCAAGACCTGCCTCGTAAGCTAACCCAACAGGCCGAGTGATGGTACTAAGACATAGCACTTCAACCCGCCTCGCCCCGTCAGGGACTACTAGATTTGTATCCCCTAGACCTGACCTGTTACTGTTTGACCCGCCCCGTATTACACCCCTACATACAATAACTTAAGATGTACGAAACAAAAATAGCAATATCTTATATATAATGGGAAAACTTGCCGTCGTTTATTAGTTCTCGTATTTTCGGTTTTAACCCAATCTTTTGGTCTAAAAGGGTACCCAAAAGTTTCACCCATGAAATTTTCTACACTTCACGTTCGAAGGGTAAATCGGATAATTTAGTAATTTACATCATTTCCCAAGACTATAAAACTCAACGTCTTCAGAAAAAACAAACAGAGACACCGTTTTGCGATTTCCCAATTAAGAAAAAAGAAAACCGTTTGTTCGTCTTCTCCATTCCTGATATTCCCAATTAAGTTCGAAAGTTCAAATGCAACCAACGAATCATGCTATTGGGAGTGGCTATTTTTTCCCTTTCCATTTTTCTCTTTCTGCACAAGAGACTTCCAACCGGTAAGAGTTTCTGTTGGATTAAGTCGCACACCTTTATTTTCTAATTTGAGGTCAATTTGTTCTATGATAGACAGAATGACACCTTCAGTTTGCCTCTTTATATCATTGGAATTTTCACAACTTTATATACATTTGGGAATGGGAACGTATGTATATTAGCACTTGAACTTTCTATTTTCTGCAACTCTGATGTATTTGTTATTGCCTATTTCGTATGCGGTTTTTTTTTCTTGATTACAGGTCGACGACTTTGAGGATTTTAACGCATTTCCAGGACTATAAAACTCAACGTCCTCATAAAACAGAAACACCATTCGCAGTTTCCCAATAAAAAAAAAGAAGTAAGTCGTTCGTTTGTCTTCTCCGTTCCTGATATTCCCAAAACCGTAACCTCCAAAACGGAGTTTTGCCTTTGCATTTGACACCTAGAGAGTATGAATTTCAATTTTATTTGTTTTGTTCTTCTTCGTCCTTTTTTTTTAGATCATTATATGTTTTTTTGAGCAGAGATACGGGGATTGTGTTGCAAACCCCAAGCTTCTTTTCTCTAGTGTAAGGGTTCTATTGTTGTTGGTCTCTAGCGTAAGGGTTCTGTTGTTGTTGGGATGACAAGCAGGTTATCTAGACTCAATCATTTTGCTAACTCAATTTCATGCGTGTGTGTGTGCAAGTAGTTGTCGTCTAACATTGTTGATTAAGTTGTAACATAACATGCATCAATATTGATCTTTGGATTTATAGTTTGGAATTTTGGATTGAGATTTTTTTTTTATTTTTGGTTAAAGCAACATCCAAATTGTTGGGCCTACTGTCATTACATGTCACCATGAAGAAGTCCTTAAGGTTGGGCTCAGTCCATCATTGGTAGGAAGTGAAAGTTTTCAATAAATTTCTCTATGTCATCTATCTTTTCTGCTCCACTGTTGCGAACTACACACTTACGGGTGATGTCAGGTACTGCTGAGAATGTATTCCGTAAAGTTTTTTATGTAAAAAATTTCTGAAATTAATTCGTTCATCTTAAACGTTACAAGAAGTCACCTTGGTTTTAGCAACACACCTTGATTTGTAACTTACACCATTGAGATGCTAAGACTATTGAACGTTGTAATTTCTTATGATTCAATAAAAAATGTTTTATTAAAAGTCAAATTGTAATACCGAATAAGCACCCTATCGACGATTTCAAAGTAATGTTTTTTTCGGGTGTCACTTTTCTGTATTCATGGGATCGAAAGACTTGCACTCAAGCCTCGTAGGCTTTTCTATTCTTAAGTAGCATGTAATTTTGTGAAATTACTTAACAATCTCAGTATTTGCAGGTATGCCAGACTTTGCCGAAGTATATAATTTCATTGGAAGTGTCTTTCATCCAGACACAAAAGGTCATTTCCAGAAACTCGAGGAGATGGATCCTATCAACTTAAGAACGGTGAGTGTATCTGTAATTTTCTTCCCAATAAAACTTATGATAAGTCATTGAAGATTGAAAGATTGGATTGCTCTGGTTATCCAGATCAAGGGTGGTTGGTATTTTAACTAATTTTTTTCTTCTTCTCTTTATAGATTTTAGTTGTGCTGCTCTCTAAACTCTTTGTTGCCGTGGTTGGTATTCTTCACTGATGGGGAGAAGAAGGCAAAGAAAATATGTTTGGATGTGTTTGGACAGGTCACAAACTTATTTTACATTTTAATCTATTCTTTTACTACAAGTTCTGTGTAAATTAATAATCTAACTTGATTAATTTCTTTGTAATTATATTATGTTTGTCTTCGGTCCTCAATCATTTTGCAAGGAGGTACTATTGGGGATGCAGATAATGAGTGATCAAGCTCCAAGTTAGTCAACTACTAGGTTAGTTGCTACCTTATTCCATTCTTTGGTTCTTCATTTTTTTTTTCTTACGTTTACTGCCATGTAGAATATACTATCAGTTGTTGTCAAAACTGTGTTAGCAAAGGAGAAGAAAGTTCCACTTTACATTCTTCTATGCTCACTAAGCCAATAATTTTATATATTGCATTTTAGTGTGATGCGTACATGGTCTTCTCCGTCATAGTTTAGGGGTGAGTTTGTTGATATGGAATAAGCTTTTTAGCGCATATGGTCAACCAAAAGAAGGAAAATATTGTTTGAATGATTGTACCATTCATTGTAGTAAATTATCTGTCTCTTTGTTCTTGGGACAACAACACAGATAGCGAGTTAAACTGCCAATTGTTCTTTGTTCTTGGACGCACCCATCGCATCAATAATTGAATAGAATATTTTTCACCTTCTTGAAGGTGAAAACTTTCTTGATCATGTTTTCACCCATGGCCAACTATACGTGGCATTGTTGAGGTGCGTCTCAAGAAATAACATAAAACTTTTAGTGAAAAATGGAACCTTAACTAAACATAGTGGAACTTACACTAGAAGTATAGTATATCGGGATGCGTTGCTTTCAGACGTTGATGATGTTATGGATGATTTACATTGAACTTTTTTTCATGTCATTAATTATGATATCATTCAATGAATCGTTGTTTGTTTGTTTGTTTTTTGTTTTTTCCCCCTCTTCCTGATTTTCGCCTATGCAATAAAATGTTGTGTATAACTGCATTACCTTTATAATGTGATTATTTTTTATGATTAGTTGTCTATCGCCGTTCAAATAAACAATATTGTTAGTTCGGGATACCCACCCACAATTAATCGTTGCAATTTGGGATACCTCTTCCACAACCCTCCTCACTTCCTAAAACCAAAAAAAATAAATAAATAAATAATGGAATACCCGCAAAGTTGACCATTCCCTAGCACTTAAACTTTTTCTGTCATAAACAAGTTCTGTTAAGCTTGTCTTTTGTTTGTACAATACACGAGTGCCTTTTGTTTTTAGACTCTTACTGTAAACAAAGCAAATGGCCCGACAATAAGATTAGCAACTGTTAAAGGGGAGGGTATCCACAACTGGCCAAAAAATATTTTAACTCCGCCAATGCATTCTACGCTCGTGCATTGCTGGTCCCAAGCCCAAATAAAGGAGGAGGGAAAATAAAAATATTTTGATGTTCTATGCTCATAGTTATGCTTAGTCCTAATAACTATAGTTGGGACTTTTAACATAGCATGTCAGGCACTTGAACTTTTCTTAGGAAGTGCTGACTATCCAGCAGTTACTTACTTTCGTTTCAAACTTTTTCCATTTCAGGAATTGCATGCATTTGATGCTTGAGCAATTTAATTATAATTGAATTTGTTTTCAGTTCCTGCGCCCCACAAATTTCCGTTTTAAACGTAGATTTCCGTTTTATTGCTATGTGTACTGACTACTCATTCTTTTTTTTTTTTTTTCCTTTTGGGGTTAATGTGCACTACTTATAATTTATGCTTTAATATGAAACGAGAAAATAGTTAACAATGAGAATTCAAACACATTTTGCGTTTTATTACTTAACTGAGTTTCTTTCGTGCTCTAAGATGTGGAGAGCTATTTAACCATTATATTATTTGTTTTGTTCAGGCAGTGCTTGATTCTCCTGGGCAAAGCAGGGACTACGGTTTAGTTGCATTTTCTTCTGCTAAAGCATGGTGTTCTTAACCTCCTACATATATACTCTATACATGAGTATCCCTTTATGTTGCTGTTGTCCAGCATAAAAACAGATAGTAAGGCCTCTTTACATGCTATCCTTTTCTTTTTAAGCAATAACAAATGGATTTGGTGCATGTGAGCCTTCCTAATGTATCCACTGAATAGGTTATTTTTTATGCTGTTGACAATGCATTCCAATAGCCGTCAAATTCTCATGACACGTACATTGTGCGCTTTTAAGCCGTAACTTTTGCTGATAATGAATATTAGAGTTGATTGTATTCAACATGAATGAATGTGACAATCATTCACCATGGTACAAGAGAATTTATGAAACCCTCTAATCGAATTTGATTTTTCAAAAGTGCCCTTTGATTATTTTTTTATGTGCACCCAATATTTGGTCTATAAGATTAGTAATTACGAATTTAACTTTGTACAAGATTGTTTTTTTAGAGTTGATCTATGTAGTTTTCCTACGATATGTGGACTGACCTCTTTTGGAATCCAACTGAGTATAGTTCTATTGGCCCATCATCTTACCAGCTTTCATGTTATTCTCCACGTGCTAACCTCTTTCTTCTTAACTTTGCAGTTTGTTCAAAATAAACAGGTCAGCACGCCTAACTTTTTTATAATTAACAATGGATTGTGACTCTGAAGAGACCAATAGAGTCAAAGGTGTCGCAGAGTATGGGATATGGATTGTGCTTTGGTGAACAAAATGCAAAGGAACGCAGTCTCTCGGGGATCAGTTTTTCCCCATTCGCGGACGCTTTCATACATATCTCTGTGTACCCATGGCAGTTGCAATAGTCTAACACCATCTCAACTATCTGAGTAGCAGGAACTACAAGGTCACGGTATGATGTGATTAAAAATAACTGCAACTTCACCCTGAATGGCAGTTCTAGATTTAAGTGATAAAGATCCAAGATACTTGACAAACGAGTGTTCCAATTTTTGACATGCTGGAAGGGACACAAATGTTTCCACTATGTAATGGCTCATGTACAGAATGTGCACACGTCCCCACTTGCAAGAAAAGGTAGTACGAGATATTAAGGAGGCAACCCAGATTAAGTAAACTATAACCGTTATCGAGTTCTTAGAAAAGACAAGCTGCAATATCTTCATGCTGCTCTATCTGAGCCTCTTAGACTCCACCCTCCAAGTACCCGAAGTGTTTTGTTCATGTTTGACCAGATGGTGGCGCATATTGGTTTGTCATAGGACAACTCGATTATGGCAACAAGGGGAGCTTACTCATTGTTGACGTCCACTGATTTCAACAGATGTTTAGAATGGTTTTGATTCGTTTCAGTTTAGAAGTTACTGGGTTGAAGCAATGCGTACAGCCATGCATGTGATCAACCTATTGCCGTCAAAGCCTCTGAATAGTGATTATCCAGAGAGAGTATGGTCAGGCAGAGATGTTGATTATGGATACTTGAGGGTATTTGAGTGTAGGGCATTTGTTCATATTCCCAAGGATGAGAGATCCAAGCTTGATGACAAAGCCAAGCAGTGCATTTTTCTAGGTTATGGGGATGAGAAGTTTGGCTACAAACTCTATGATCCGATTAACAAGAAGATAATCCAAAGTTGAGATGTTGTGTTCTTGGAAGACCAAACCATAACAGATTTTGAGGAGGGTGAGAAGCTATAAGCTTTCACTAATGATCCTGTTGATACAGAACCAGAAGTTCCTACTGTGGAACGTGCATAAGGTATTGAGAATGCAGAAAACCATGGGTTTGAAGCTCATGATGATGATCATATTGCTCATGATGGGATAGAACATATTGATATAGAAGATGCAGATGAAGCGCATGAACCACCACCGAGCAAGCAGAAGTGCATCCTCCTGAGCCACAAGAAGATGGGGTAAGGAGGTCTGACAAAGAGAGACTAGCTTCAACCAGGTATCCACCACATACGTATGTTTTACTATCTGATGGTGGAGAACCTATGTACTATCAAGAGGCTCTTGAAGGTACAAACAAAGTGAAGTGGTTGAAGGCCATACATAATTAGATGGATTCTTTGCATAAGAATCACACTTATGACTTAGTTGAGAAACCAAAAGGAAGAAAAATTCTCAAGAATAAGTGGATCTACAAATTCAAGCATTAGGAGAATAATCCACAACCAAGGCACAAAGCTCGCCTTGTTGTAAAGGGATTCGGTCAAAGGAAAGGTATTGACTTTGATGAAATTTTCTTTCCTGTAGTTAAGATAACTTCTATGAGGGTGGTATTGGGTCTGACCGCAAGTATGAACCTAGAGGTTGAGCAACTAGATGTCAAAACAGCTTTTCTTCATGGAGACCTTGGAGAAGATGTCTACATGGACCAGCCAGAGGAGTTTGAAGTCAAAGGCAAGGAGCACCTAGTATGCAAGCTGATAAAGAGTTTGTATAGGTTGAAACAGGCACCGAAACAGTGGTACATAAAGTTTGATTCCTTTATGGTGAAGCAAGGATACAAGAAGTCTGCTTCCGATCATTGTATGTTTGTTCAAAAATTTCCAGATGGGGATTTTATAGTGCTTTTGTTGTATGTGGATGATATGTTGATAGTTGGCCCGAACATCAACAAAATATCCAAGCTGAAGAGAAAAAACTTGAGTAAGTCCTTTGAGATGAAGGATTTGGGTCAAGCAAAGTAAATACTTGGGATGCGGATCACTTGTGACAAAAAGAGTAGGAAGTTGTGGCTTTCTCAAGAAAGTTACATTGAGAAGGTGTTCAAGAGATTTAACATGGATCAAGCGAAGCCAGTCAGTTGTCCGCTTGGTGGCCAATTCCATATGACCAAAGAGATGTGTCCAAAGGGTGAGCATGAGCAGAGTCAGATGGAAAAGATTCTTTATGCATCCACAGTGGGCAGCTTGATGTATGCAATGGTGTGTATAAGATCGGATATTGTTTTCGTCGTTGGTGTTGTAAGCCGATTTCTGTCAAATCTAGGTAAAGAGTATTGGGAAGGTGTTAAGTGGATATTTAGATATCTCAAGGGCACTTCCAAATCGTGTTTGTGTTTTGGTGGAAGTAAGCCCTTTACTTGAAGGCTACACTTATGCAGACATGGCAGGTAATGTTGACTCAAAATTCATCTCTGGTTATCTGGTCACTTTTGCAGGGGGAGCAGTTTCTTGGCAATCTAAGTTGCAAAAGTGTGTTGCGCTTGCCCTCTTCATTACAGAAGCCGAGTATATTGCAACCACTGAGTGTTGCAAAGAGATGGTATGGATGAAGAGGTTCTTCGATGAACTAGGGCTAAAGCAGAAACAGTTTCTAGTTCTATGTGACAGTCAGAGCATCATCCATTTGAGCAAGAATCTGAGTTTTCATTCTAGATCCAAGCACATGCATGTGCGTTATCATTGGATTAGAGAAGTTCTAGAAGACAAGCATTTGTGTATTGAGAAAATCCATACCGACAAGAACGGGTCGGATATGATGACAAAAGTCTTACCGAAAGGTAAGTTTGATGTTTGCTTTGCTACCGCCAGAATGGTAGCAGACTCCTTCTGTTGATTTAGAAATTGCATGGAGGTAGACCCCCTCACTGTTCGGGAGGGGGAGATTGTTAGAGTTATCCCTTACATGAGGAAGAAGGAGAGAATCTGGTGGTGTTTGCGTGAAGAAGTCTGAGCGAGCGAAAGCTCGGAAATAGTCTTACCCAAGGGAGCCTTTGAGAGAAAAAGAAGATAGTTTCTTTTCTATCTTTTTTAGCATCTTCAAATCAGTAAGTTGAGGGCGCGCGCGCTCAGATTTGGCCTTGCCAAGAGCGCGCCCGCGCCCATACCTATACTCGCGAAACAGGTTGTTGAGTGGGCGCGCGCTCGACATTGGCCTTGCAGAGAGCGTGCCCGCGCCCATGTCTAATTTCGCAGTTTCTATTTTTGCTACAGTTACCGCAAGATTACTATAAAAACAGAAACAAGGTTTTGGAAAACCTAAGTCAGAGAAAAACCCAATTTTGAGAGCAATCAAGATTGAGAGAAAACTCTTGCATCCAGAAAAGTTTGTAAGGAGAGAGGAGTGATCTAGTAAGGTGAGAGACTGAAAAGAGTGATTGTAATCTTCCTTCCCACTTTATAAAATGATTAGCTCTTGTGGAAATAGAGCATCATTGGCTGAACCACGGTACATCTTTATATATATTGTGGTATGTTTGTTCTTCTCTTTACATTATTATTTGTTGTTGATAGTTGTTTAGAGAGTTGGGCATGCTAAGTTGGTTGTAGTGAATATTTAGATTGTTGTCTGGAGATTGTTGTTGGTCCTAGAACAAGTTATCTGTGTAGTGGAGATCGATTGGAATTGTTATTCCCCAACAGAAACCGGCATGCATGATTCTAGTCCTCCCTCGGGTTTCAAGTTCTCAAAATCCTGATTTTAGTTACTTTATCATAAGAAGAAAAAGGAAAAGGAAAACATATTTGATTGGAAGTTACATGTCACATAGTTTTTAGCAGTATGAGCTGTTTAAATGCTATTTCTTGTTCACTTCATATGGCGCCAAGATACAAGGAACCAGAAACCAGCCTTGCAAACTTCGACCTCATCCTTACTACATTGTTTTAACGGAAATGCAGAAATGCACCCAAACAACGCTCAGGACTGCCCAAGATTATAAGTACATGACCAACCATAGCACAATAGCAAACTACTACCTGTTCCAGATACTCATCTTCATCTTGATCTTACATCCTACAAACAATGGCCTTGAAATTTCTCGAACTTACCTTGTTTTCTCTACTAGTAGCATTGGTTTCCATAGCAAATGCAAGTGATCCAGATATTGTTATCGACTTTCTCGTCCCAGCAAACTCTACTGGCGTTAATGGTACATTCTTCACATATAGCGGCATGCGTGGAATATTTGATGGTGAGGATCCAGCAACCTTCAAGGTGACAAAAGCTACCTTCCTTGAGTTTCCAGCTCTGCTGGGTCAGAGTGTTTCTCTTGCTGTGCTTCAATTCCCAGCAGGTAGCACCAATCCTCCTCATAGTCACCCCCGCTCTGCTGAGCTCCTGTTTGTCATTGATGGCAGCCTAGAGGTGGGATTGATCGACACCACTAACAAGCTTTACAACCAAACACTCCAAGAAGGAGACATGTTTGTGTTTCCAAAGGGGCTTGTGCACTATCAGTACAATGCCAATACCCAGGAAGCAGCTACAGCCGTCTCTGCCTTTGGCAGTGCTAACGCCGGAGCTGTATCAGTCCCTGCTTCTGTGTTTACTACTGGGATTGATGATAGCATCCTTGCAAAGGCGTTCAAAACCGATGTCACCACTATCCAGAAGCTCAAGGCTGGTCTTGCACCGAAAGCTTGAACTCTTCCTTCTTTAGAGTCATGCTTTTCTAACGTTATCTTGATTCAAATTGTTGAGGAATGTATCGCAATTTATTTTCCTGATTGACTATGGTGATGCAATAAGTTTGGTTTTTTCATTAATGGTGATGCAATAATTTGGTTAGTCATACATTGATTCTTTAAGGGTGACGAAGTCCCATTTATTCTTCAGCACCAGTGAACAAGATAACCGTAATTCTATTAATTGTAGAACTGCAAATGAACATGAATAAGTATTATAAAATTTTAATCCACACAAAAAGAAAAGAAAATGCCAACAACCATTGATCTATGATCACTATGATCCAACTGCTTAAATCAACTAATGACATGTTATGACGTACTTAAAAACCCACATTAGCCCGATCATTTTTCTAGTAATCAAGCTTTTACTGAACCTTCTTGTTCAATCACTAAATGAATGGAGATAATTATTAGTTGTTCTGCATGTCAGAGTCCAGAGCGGGCACGCGCTATATTTCAAGTACAATTAGAGCGCGCCCGCGCCTCGCATCCTGTTTAGAAATCCACTGTTTGTGTTTGTACGGACTCGCACCGTTTGTATTTGTTCCTATTTTAGGAACTTGTAATCTCTATATAAACCATTGTAATCTCATTAGAAATCAATCAAGTAAATATTCTCAAATCTCTCTCTCTCTCTAATTTATCATGGTATCAGACTAATTTCGATCCAAACCCTAACCCTAACCACTCTAAGCTTCCGCCTCCTCTCAATTCTCAATGGTCGACACTCAAACACCAATAATGACTCTCCTCCAGGTTTTCGCTCACATCTTCCAAGAAAATTTATACTTCCCGTGACGTGATTTTCCATGAAAATGTATTCCCCTATCAACATTTCTCTTCCCCACCATCACATCTGCCAGTTTATCCCTTACCTATCCCAGACAATGAAATTTTTGACGACATTCAATCCTCTCATGTAGTTCCAGTAAACGGAGCAAGCCCGTGGCCTGATCCAGCACAAATCGAGTGCGCCCGCACCCTCCCTCCTGTAACTCCAGTAGACAAAGCGCGCACGCGCCCTCCCTCTTGACAATCTTCCAACTCTGACA
This sequence comes from Coptis chinensis, assembly GCF_015680905.1. Lineage (NCBI taxonomy): Eukaryota > Viridiplantae > Streptophyta > Magnoliopsida > Ranunculales > Ranunculaceae > Coptis > Coptis chinensis. The sequence continues at coordinate 74,313,242 of NC_141463.1, read as the reverse complement.
GCTCCGTCACCCGCAATTTTGGAACTCCCTCAGCCACCACACCCCAACCCTCCTGCCTCACCTCAATCTACTAGAGTGCGAAACCCCCCACCACTTCTTATCAAAGATTATCACTGTCCTACTCTCACCAAGGCACCTACAGTCCCTTGTTCGGCCAACCTCATCCAATCAGACTCTAAGGTAACACGGTCTTCCACTCCATATCCTATGGTTTTCTATGTTTCTAACACTAATTTTTCTACTTGTCATAAAGCTATTTTGTCTAAAGTGTCTTCTTCAGTTGTTTCTACATCTTTTTCTCAAGCTGTCAAAATTCAGAATGGAGAGCTGCTATGATTGCTGAAATTGCAGCTTTGGAACATAATAATACATGGACTCTTGTTCCGTTATCTTCTCATCATAAGTCTATTGGTTGTAAATGGATTTTCAAAATTAAATATCATTTAGATTGTTCTATTGAACGTTACAAAGCTTGTCTTGTTGCCAAGGGTTACAATCAGATTGAAGACCAAGACTATCATGACACTTTTGCACCCGTTGCTAAATTAGTCACTGTTCGATTACTTCTCTCCATTGCTGCTATCAGACATTGGTCCCTTCATCAGCTGGATGTCTACAATACCTTTCTCCAAGGCGATTTGGATGAAATTGTCTATATGACCTTACCTCCTGGATTCGTCAAACAGGTGGAGCACAGGATCTATCGCCTCAATAAGTCTTTATATGGACTCAAGCAGGCTTCTCAGCAATGGTTTGCCAAACTATCTACCACTTTTATCACTGCCAGCTTCACTCAGTATAAGTCTGATTATTCTCTATTCACTAATATTTGTGGTTCTAATTCTACATTTGTTCTTGTTTATGTGGACGACACTCTGATCACAGGCAACAATCCATCTCTCATTCAGAACTTGAAGCATTTTTTAGAAGCAAAATTCTATATCAAGGATTTGGGATGTCTAAAATATTTCTTGGGTACTGAGGTGGCTCGTTCCAAAAAAAGATTATTTTTTACACAGCGCAAATGTCTTTTGGACATTCTGTCTGATTGTAGTACCACTAGTGGTCGTATTTCTGAGTTCCCTATGGAACAAAACATCAACCTCCATACCGATGATGGCACATTACTTCAAAATCCTACTATCTATCATCGCTTGATTGAGCGTCTCTTATATCTCACAGTTACACGTCCAGATATCACTTATTCTGTTAATTATCTCAACCATTTCATGCAGTCCCCACGGACTCCACATCTAGATGTTGCTCATTGTATACTCTGCTACTTTAAAAGTTTGATCAACAAAGGGATTCTCTTATCCACTAATAGTTATTTACACATCTATGGTTTCTGTGACTCTGATTGGGCTGGCAGCCCTGTCACTTGTCGTTCTACTAGTGGTTATTGCACTTTTCTTGGTTCTAGCCCTATATCCTGGAAAACAAATAAACAGAGTATTGTATCTCGTTCTTCTACTGAAGTCGAATATCATTCCATGGCTACCCTTGTGTGTGAACTTCAATAGTTGAAGTATCTTGTGCATGATTTAGGCATCTCTCATCCTTCTTCAATGAACATGTTCTGCAACAATCAGGCCGCCCTCCATCCCTCTCAAAATCCAATTTTTCATGAACGAACGAAGCATATCGAATTGGACTGTCATTTCTTATGCGACAAGATACAGGCCAAGTTACTATCTCCTATGTTCGTTCCATCCTCATATCAAGTGGTTGATGCCTTCACTAAACCTCTCAGCAAGGACACCTTTCTGAGATTAATTCGCAAGTTGGGAGTTCTTAACATTCACTCTCCAACTTGAGGGGGAGTATTAGAAGTTGTTCTACATGTTAGAGTGCAGAGCGCGCACGTACTCTATTCAAGTACAATTAGAGCACGCCCGCGCCTCGCATCCTGTTTAGAAATCCACCGTTTGTGTTTGTACAGACTCGCACCGTTTGTGTTTGTTCCTATTTTAGAAACTTGTAATCTCTATATAAACCATTGTAATTTCATTAGAAATCAATCAATTAAATATTTAATTCAAATCAATTAAATATTACCAAAATACCAAGGTCGACAAACTTGATGATATACATCCCAACTTTTCTATCAGAAACCCTCCCCACACAGTACGGTGTTAGAAAATTAGACCTGCATAGTTTTTTATCTAAGTGATGTTCTCGAGACTATAACTACACAATTCTCAGTAACATATTTGATGAATTCTATTCTAACCAAATAAGAAGCTTTAGTTCCATTACAGATTGGTAACTAGATTTCTAACTATCGTTTCATTTTATTTTTATTGGCAAAACGAAAAATATCGTTACTAAGTATGCCATAAGGACAATCATATGATACAAAGCGCCAAAAGTACAAAGAATTTTTTATAAGCTTATTATTGCATGGAATGGATCGGAGGACTAAAAAGATTGAAAGATGAATTCTACGAGTTACTAATCATGATTACTACTAACATTAAAAAGGAGAAAATAGAGATGAATGCATTTGTTATCATCTATGAGTACTTCCGTTTGATGAAAACAAAAAGAAGTCCATTAGTTCTAATGATTTATTACCGAGAAAAATCTACTCAATACTAAGATACTGAAATCCGTAGTTATGTGAAGTTATTAATCGAGTAGTAGTAATATGAAGTCGTGATGCTTCAACCAGTTGATAAACTGAGGTGTAATAGGACAAAATAAGTTTATTCTCCAGCGAAAAGAACCACAATTACACCAGTCTCTTCGATGACAAAGTATTTGCAACAAAGAAGAGTATTATTGCTGGAAAGACTCTCAAATGGCAAACAATAGGATTTAGGATTTGACATAGTAAATGTAACTAATAAGCAGCATCAGTTTAGACCTTGGGTGTAAGACCAGCTTTGATCTTCTGAATGGTGGTAACATCAGTCTTGAAAGCCTTTGCAAGGATTACATCGCCAATGCCAGTAGTAAACACAGATCCTGGAATAGACACAGTTCCAGCATTTGCACTTCCAAATGCGGAAACTGCAAGGGCACTTTCATCAGAGTACAGGTTATTTTGGAAGTGAACAACCCCCTTGGGGAACACAAACATGTCCCCTGCTTGCATCTTCTGAGTATATAGCTTGTTCTTTGTATCAACAAACCCCACTTCGAGAAAACCGTAAAGCAGAAATAGGAGTTCAGCTGAACGAGGATGGATATGAGGGGGGTTGATGGAACTCCCAGGAAATCGTAGCACAGCATAGGAAACACTCTGCCCATTAAGAGCAGGGAACTCATTCATACTTGCTTTCAGGACTGTAAAATTCTTCACAGATGGTGCCTCAACGAGAGATCGCATGGCTGTGTAAGTGAAGAAGTTTCCATCAACGGAAGTAACATTTTGAGGAAGTATGATGTCGGAGATAATGTCTGGGTCCCCTGCTGTAGCCATGTTGACCATGGCAAAGGCAACTGCTAGTAACAAAAACATACCATACTCAAAAGTCCTGAAAACCATGTTACTAACAGAATCTACCAAAAAGCATATGCTAATAATATGATCTGCTGTAAGCCCATAACTATCTTATTTATGCCGAGGAAGATATGAAAAGCCAGCTAAGAAGTCCTGATTGAGATTACAAGGGGTATCTTCTGGGTATCTCCTTAGTGCCTCCTTTTTTTAGAAGCATAGTTGTCTAAATTGTCATCTGTCTAACAGAAACGATTGGAGCTAAGTAGAAGCCAGAAAAGATACTATTGTTCCTTCCAATGTTTTCGATAATTATGTAACTAGATATTGATTCATAAAAGGAACTTCAGAATTTGAATAGCAGCTTCTTCTTCAAATAAAACTCAACTTTCACTGATTCCTCTATTTGAGTGATCAGCATGTCTCAAGTTCAAACCAAACTCAAAGATTTCTGGACGCAAATGGTTACGATTTTTAAACAAGGATGAGGGAGTTAGTGTGACTTTATACTAATTTACTTACATAATTTCTTTAAGATTAAAACTACAAAAGGAAACCTATAATTAGATTCTTCTTTCAAGGTAAAAACATTTTATGACCAAAAAATCCGAAAAACACTATTTTTTGTTGTTATACTCTCGACTATATATGATCAGCAGGCTGACAGCTACTTTGAGCCTCGTGGGATATGAAGGAACACCCCACGATACAATTAATATTTTTCTTTTCTCATTAGAGAGGATAAATCCTTAAAACACTTGAATCGTATATTTTCTGCAAGTATAGAAAAGTCATAACTAACTCACTTTGTATTCTTCATTTTCACATTGCAGCATAGTGGAATGTTAGGATCCAGGGACATACCTCAGTGGCTCAGTCTTGGGAAAATCGTGTAAAACTTTGCGCTGGGCTCTGCATCATTTCTTTATATTTCTTCTCTACCTTTTTCATGACTTAATAACACTGTCGGTGTCAAACATAGCTTGGCCAGTTGGCCTTCAATCAGACTAATGAATGGATCTTAACCTCCTAGTCTCCTAGGAATACAACTTGGATTGATGGTGAAACTAGATGGTGACAGAACTCAGAAGAGTAGTTGGACACATGAAGTAGAGTTTATCCCCACACATCTAAACTACATCCCAACATGAAAAAGGTACAGATGAAAAGATCCATGTCATAGTAATCTCCTGAATCCTGATGCAGCTGCTTGCCTGCTTGAAACCAACTCACTTTCCCTCTAAGTCTCTAACACGAGATACAGAATGTACTCCGCATGGCATTACGCCATTACAACTTTTTTACATTGTGCACGGCAAAATCATCCATAAGAAATTGCATCTACAGATTTCTGTGAAATACTAAACAATACACTTGTAGTTAAGGTGTCCTCGGGTAAGTTGTCAAAATAGACAGCCAATATATGCATGTCCACTAGACTGAACATACTCATTGCACATCGAGGAGATACACTGCTATGAAAATCATACATGAAATCAGTTCTGTGAACAACTTTATGTGGATTCAAACCTCTGAAGCTCAAGCACTCCCATCCACTATAATTTTCTTCATGTGATCAATGAGCTCTTGCATTTGCTCTCTTGAATGCAGGGGAATTGGATAGACACAGGAACAATCTAGACTTCCATTTCTTATAGTGTCGAAAACAGCAACTGATGGGCCCACCCCATGAACCGAAGAGCATCCTACATAGTCTTCCAGTCCGATTTCTTGCTGCAAGCCACTGGTATCATCGATCACGGGGTCCTCAAAGACAACAATAAAGGAAGTTCTTGATGACGAGCTGGGGGTTAAACCCGGATTCTCTATGGCCTTACACATGAGATAGTTGAGGTCACCCATATCTGAGAAATGCTTATAGGAGCTCATTGCATTTTTGAAGGCTGCGTAGCACCTACTTGCGAGCTCCCACAATTCTGCTTCTTCGCCTATATCATGTGTATTGAGGACGGCAGAGTGGTAAAATCCTGAAACAAGTATCTGTACTTTATTTATGCTCCAAATAGAATGAATCATACATTTTGGAGGATGAGGATTACGGAACTATTTGGCAATGTTATTTCGAAAACACATGTTGGAAGTACAAAAATTAAGTTGATGTGAACTTGGTAAGTGAAGAGTGTTGTACCAAGATTATGGCTTTGAAGAGGTGGATCTAGCTCTTTGCGACAATCAGCAAGTGTAACAACTGCATACTTCTCCCTTTGGTCATCAGGAAGGTCTTTAGATGAATAAGCAGCCAATAATCCTGCTGCTGCTAATGCTGCACACAATTTGATACCTCTTGCCTCACAACCCTGCAATCCACAGAAATCAATTGATATGATAAGTCAGAACTTGAAGTGGAAATTTAGAACAATGGCAGATTAGATTAAAGTCGTTAAACTCGTCCTCATTTAGCAGACATTATCTTTATGAATTAGCTGCTCTTCTAAATATTCAGAATTTAAAAAGAAGATTACGTCACTATTTTCTTATAAAACAAACTATTTCCTATGTTACATAGACATGCCATATTATAAAAATAATCTGTGTCAAACACATATTGTATGTGATATCCGTAAATAGACATTCCGAGATACCATAAAGGAACTATGTTCATAGTTCAATAATCAAGTTTACCAATCAATCATGACATCTCCTTGTTTAGTTACTCAATTTATTGATTTTTCTCTTTTTTATTTTCTATTTTTATCCTTTGTAATATTCTTGGGGTGGGAGGATAGGCATACTCCCTCATCTGTACTCCACTTCCAGAAGTTGAGCTAACCCATGAATTAAAGGCTGGTTTTTGTCGAGAATAGAGATGAGGAGATGATCTCCTCACAAAAGTCAGCCCCTTATTCATGGATTAGGAAAACTTCTAGAAGCGGGGTACACCGAGACATCTCCACAAAGATCAGTTTTAACATTGTCTAACATTCTAACTTGCCAAAATTGCATTCAAGTTTAGGATTTATCTTGGTCCACATTTTTTCAAATTTGCCATAAAATGGTAGTGAGTGAAATAGTGTTTTATACTTTCTAAGTTTCAAAGTGCCATAATTGCTAATCCAAATGTTGTCTTCAATGAAATAGGTATCAACTGAAATGACTCAACTATTTCCAAAATGAGACCTCAGCATCTCAGACAAGGATAGCTGCACAAGGCATGCTCAGGAAATCGGGAGTCAGGACACTGCAAGATGTTGTAAAGGGACATAGACCCATATGGGGAAGGCACTAGATGTTGTCTAGTGGTGAACTTGATACGTGGTGTTCTAGGCACAAGCAACTGCTACTTCAAACCAAAGCAGGTTTGTTTCAGTGCAAAACAAAATTTGGGAGAAAAATACCAATGGCCAAGTTGATACAGTGGCCAATTATCCATCCTTAGTTTGGCCTCATCCGTCAAAGAGAAGCTACTTTTAACGGGGTTTGGGATCCACCTCAACTCATAATGTAGTCAATAATATGACACAATAAAAAGCAAGCAAAAAAGAAAAGTTTTAGTATGACAAGAATTTATTGGTTTTATTGGTTTTTTTTAAACTAAAAGTCATAAGTATATAAACACAAACTGAATTTTGTTGAAACTTCATGCAGATGACAACCGTGATAAAAATTGGGAAAAAAAGGTTAAATTTCTGAAGGCTCTACTCACTAATGCATACAGGTTGGTAAAAAGGAACATGCAATCACTTCCTTGTGTTGCATGACAGATACAGACTAACAGACGGCATAGAGGAAATTTATTGAAGGCATAAGCAATTACCAAAAATGGATTCAGGAAGTGGGGCATGCCAATATGCATGTTAAAGGTAGTCCATGAGTCATAATTTGTTTATTGAAGGCCTACGAATGCAACCAGGTTAGAATATGTTAAACCAAGAGAAACTCTAAAGTTTTTACATGCAAGCTAGAGTGTTTCGGAGGGTCTCTGACACACATGCCCAAGGGACATGAGAGTGTGGCATGCCACACATTCTTTCGGATCGGTAAAAGATAGTTTCACTAGGAACTTAAAAGAAAAAAGTGTATGAATACCATACATGGAACCAATCTCCATTAACTCATATTTTCACACGAGGGAACTCTGACACGAATGAATACACGAAACGTAACATATATCACAATCAAATTACACTTTTACAACATGAACATAAAAACAAGAGTAGCGTAGACGTGAGGAATAGTAACATGTATAATTATGACACAAATTTATTCCGGTAGTACGGTTTAGAGACTCAAAACTTGAAATTCTCTGCACTTTGGACTGCATTTAGCAAAACACAATATCTTTGATATAGAAGGTTCGTGAATAAAATGTACACAATCTTTGTTCGCCAATAAAATTCCGTGAGAGATTACCAAAAATGAACTCTACACTAACACACAATTAAAATGCACGAACATACTAAAACTCTATAACAAAAAACTGTTGCTAATATATACATTGAATATTTGAGTACTAACAAAACAATAAAACTACTTACAACAACAACTCTTTGAGTCTCAACTGAATTCAACCGCAACCGAACGAATCCAGTAGTCCGAGCCGACTCAACATCTTTAAACTCCAAATTAGAAAATCTAAACGAGTTCAGTGAATACCCAAGTAAATCAACCCCACGTGCCCAAAACGGTTTATTAGCTTTCCCACTCGGAATAAGCTCCTCAATTCCCAAATTAACCTCATCACCACTCCCTAACTCTCCTCCATTTTTCTCACCAATCAAATTCAACAACTCAGTAAGTATAACAACAGCCGAAGTTCGATCACATATCGAAGTATGTAACCGAAATGACAATACCCATTTCTTCATTTCCTCAATAGTGTAAAGTGTACAACAAAAAGTATCTGAATCGGTTTCCACTGAGTCAACTCGGTTTAACCAGAGTTGGTTTTGACTCAGTTCGTGTTCAAGAACTCGTTCGAAAGTGGGGTTTGTTTGAATGAGTTGTGAAGTTGAGGGGAAGTCGTGAAATTGGATTTGAATGTGTGGAGTGGGAGGTATAGTGAAGGTGAGTGGGTTTGAGTGAGTGAGTTTGGATCGGAGGATAGGATGGGAATATTGGAGTTTGTGAAGGGCAGTTTGGAGAGTTTGGAGGTTTAGTGGTTTAATGAGGAGGAGACTCAGAACTGTTATACCTGTGCCTATTTGTACAGATCGGCACCAACTGTACTCAGTTCCACCAACGGGTCGACTCACTGAGTCAGTGTGGTTTTTATTGGCCATTTTTTTTTTTGGCTAAGGTGGAGAGAAAGGGCTCGAGTTCAACTGTTGAAGTCTATCTTTACCAAAAAAAAAAAAAAAAAAACTGTTGAAGTGGGTTGCATTTTAGATAGGTGGCAGAATCGAAATTACTGAAATATCCTCTGTCGATGTCATAAGTCCAGGAAGGGGGATATTGGACACACCCATAAAAACACTCCCATACCCCATAACTGACCATAAGTTTTTTTACCCCATTAACTGTCTAAATCCAATAATATCTCCCAAATTAATTTAGGATATTTCCAATAAGAGTAGGGGCAAAAGGATTTAAAAAATAAAAAATAAGAAAAAATAACGACCACCTCAATTTGGTATCCCCTTTGTTTTTTAAGTAAAAATTTATTTTCGTATTCTTCTTCATCTCTCGTTGTATCTTAAAAAAAAAAAAAAACACACACACACACACACACTTACGAGCCTTGTAAACACAGATTTAGTCCCATGCTTATTAAACTTGAACTTGCTTTTAAGTTACGAAGTCATCTCCTTTAGTGTTTCTAACATTTGTCTTGTAGCAACTCAGAGCAACTCTGTAATAAATTCAGAATTGGGTCTGTTGAGACTTAATTGGTTGTCTGTTTAGCTTTCAACACCATAGTTGTTTGATGAAATGCCGCATTGAGGGGGAAAGTCGTGTTGCTGATTTCGTGTGTGCAAGGTTGTGAAGATTGCCTATGGAAGTGCATGCCTTCTGTTTTGGATGTGGTTAGGCTAGAAGAATGGAAATTCAAATTTGGCGTGGTGATGTTAATCTTGTTTGGTTGTTTGACAGGTTTGAAGCAGAAGTTGCAGAGGTGTAGGGCAGTAGGCATGGTGGAACACTGAACGATTTAGGCTAACCCGCCATCCTTACAGCGCTAGAGACGTAGTCTCTCTTAGAGGAAACCTGGAGTAAGGCTATGGATCCAATGAGTTGGCTAAGAAATTGTGGAGGACACTTAAGACCCACCAAGCCAATGGAACAGCATCAAGAACATTTGGTGCTCTCAACCCAGTTCAAGTCACCATGATGGCTAAGCATTTGGACACCATTTATGTCTCAGACTGGCAATGTTCATCAACTCATACGTCCACTAACGAGCCAGGACCTGATCTTGCAGATTATCCTTATGACACTGTCCAAACACTATAATATATTGCCAAGTTGGAACTAAAATTTGACATTCCTGTTATTTAGACAATCCATTTTTAAAATTTCAAATTTCCTCGTAGTCTATCATCTATGTGTGGAATTTTGAAAACAGGCATCAAACTGTGACTGTGTAGCATATCGCTTATGGTATTATTTTCATTTTTTTTCACAATGGAACAAAGTGTGTATGCACTCTTGTGAACACAAGAGCTTGGCCATCTAGCGTTAAAGATAGTTAGGAATTTCAGTTACTTGGTAATAGGATGCATGTCTAGTTGGCAAGGTATAATTCTAAAAAAAGCTCTCTTTTTGTTTCTGTATTCAGTCATAAAGCCTATCATTCATTCATTTGCAAAAAAAAAAAAAATATTCTTTCGTATTGACTCCCTGTTGGGATGATGGGCCTAATGGGCCTTTGGTAGCCATATGTCGAAATGAGCCAAAATTTTGTATTCTTCTGAAATTTCAGCTACACTATAAAAACAAAGTTAGGGTTTTAACCAAAGGGTGATGAGAGATTTGTGAGTTTTTCTAAAAGGGGACTTTGGGTGTTCTATTGTACAAGGTGAGTGTGTAACACTATTTGATTATCTCAATTTGAAACTTCTCATTTGGTTGTGGATTAGGCGTAATCCAAACACTTAAATCTTTGTGTCTCTACTACTTGGTTGGTTATTTCTTACATAGTTGATACTTTGTTTGCTTTGGTTGGTTGTGATTCACCACTCCTCTCAAGTTGTTGTTGTTGTTATCGTCATTTGTAATTGTTATTGCTTCCATTGCACAACAAATTGGCATCGGAGCCAAGGTTCTACTTTGGGTTTGTACTTGTGGTTATTGGAGGAGTCCAAGTGTTTGAAGAAATTCTCAAGTGAGTTTCTTAGTTGATTATTGTGGTTGTTGGTATTTGGGTTCTCTTTTGACTATCAAGTGTGTGTTGAAATCCCTAAGAGGGTGTTTCTTTGGTTATTGTGGATTGTTTGGGGTGTGTGAGAGTTTGAGAATAGTATGTCGACAGAGTCCACCATTACTCCTACGACTTCTATATCTAAGGAGAAATCTCATATGACTTTGAATATCAATCATGCGAGAATTGATGTAGAGAAATTCGATGGATCTAACAATTTTAGTATGTGGAGTTGTGAAGCTATAGATGCACTATGCCAACAAAACTTAGATAATGTGTTAGATGAAAAACCATCAGATATAGAGGAGAGTATTTGGGTTAAGAAAAATAGACAAGCTTGTGGTATCATAAGATCGTGTTTGGCTAGGGATGTGAAGTACCTTGTTCTCAATGAGGCTTCGGCCAAGGAAATCTGGAGAATCCTTGAAGAGAAGTATTTGGATAAGACAATGGAAGGTCGTGTCTTTATGAAAGAAAAGTTATATGAAATGAGAAAGAAACAAGGTGTTTCATTGGCCTAGCATATAAATGAGTTCAATAAGTTACTTATCAACTTGTTGAATATTGAAGGAGAAACGAATGATGAGGACAAAGCTTTCCATTTGTTGAGATCTATTCCTAAAGAGGATTACGGGCATATAAAAAACATCATTATGTTTGGAAAGAAATCTTTGAATTTTTGTGAGGTGTAGACTGCGTTGACATGTTGGGATATGATGAACAATAATAAAAGGGAGTCAAAGGAGTCAACGAGTTCTACTTTTATGGTAAGAGGGAGGTCTAAGGACCACCCGAATTCTGGTGGAGGAAGAGGGAAATCTCGTTCTAAGCCGAGAGGGCAAACTCTAGCCAAAGATGAGTGTTTTTTGTCATGAGGTTGGGTATTGGAAAAAGGAGTGCAAGAAGTTGAAACAGAAGATGAAAGATACCGAGCATAAACAAGCCAATACATGTCAACATTGCTCAAGGAGGTAATGATTCGAATGGTTCCAATTTTTCTTTTGCCGTTACATCTAGTATTTGTTTCATTGACTCTAGTGAATGGATTTTGGATACGGGTGCTACCTATCATGTTTGTCCCATACGGGAGTGGTTTTCAAGCTTCAAGGAGCTTGATAGTGGAGATATGTTGATGGGGAATGATCAACCTTGTCACACTTTGGGGATAGGTAATATTCGTCTCAAGATGCATGATGGAATGGTTTGGGAATTAGAGGATGTTAGATATGTTCCCGCATTAAAGAAGAATCTTATCTCTGTTGGTATTTTGGATGTTAAGGGCTACAAGGTAGCTATTGCAAATGGTGTTATGAAGTTAGTCTCGGGAGCAATGGTATTCATGAAACACATACGGCGGAATAACTTATACTATTTGAAGGGAATAGTAATACAATTACTGGGGAAGTAGCTGTTACTGAGCATTCAGAGGCAGTTGCTAAGGAGGCCACCAGATTATGACATATGCGTCTTGCACATGCAGGTGAGAAGTCTTTGCAAGCATTAGTGAGGCAGGGACTGTTGAAAGGTGCTAAGACTTGTAAGTTAGATTTTTGTGAACATTATGTTATGGGCAAATAGACAAGGGTGAAGTTTGGCACCGCTATCCATCGTACGCGTGGAACCTTTGATTATGTTCATTCGGATGTTTGGGGTCCTTCCAGGAATGCATCTCTTAGAGGGAACAAGCATTATTATGTGACCTTTGTTGATGATTATTCTAGGTGATTGTGGGTATATATCATGAGAAACAGGGATGAAGTCCTAGATATCTTCGTGAAGTGGAAGAAATTGATTGAAACTCTGACTAGCATAAAGATCAAAAGACTTCGTACTGATAATGGTGGTGAATACATGAGTGATCCGTTCTTGCAAGTATGTCAGGATGAGGGAATAGAGAGACACTTCATAGTGAAAGGTACGCCACAACAGAATGGGGTAGCTGAGCACATGAACCGTACTCTAATGGAGAAGGTGCAGTGCATGTTGTCCAATGCTGGATTGGGTAAAGTGTTTTAGGCTGAGGCTTTGACTTATGCATGCTACCTTGTTAACAGGTTGCCTTTGTTTACAATTGGAGGTAAAACTCCTATGGAGGTTTGGTTTGGTAAACCTGCTCAAGATTATGATTCCTTTTGTGTGTTTGGGTGTCCTGCTTACTTTCATATCAAAGAGAGCAAGTTGGATCCTAGAGTAAAGAAAGCTATCTTTGTGGGTCTGAAAGGTGGAGTTAAAGGCTATACGTTATGGGATCCGCAATATAAGAAGTTTGTCTTGAGCAGAGATGTGACATTTGATAAGGCTTTAATGTTGAAGTCTGCTGACTCTCAGGAGGTGGAGAGTATGGCCAAAGAGGTATTGCAGAAGGTGGAAATTGATGTGTCTTCACCTAGTCCAGATGGTTCTGTATCTAGTAGATTGGCAACCATGGATAGTTAGTCAGTTGATGTTCCAGTTGAAGACATGGAAGTAGTGAATACAGGTGATGGAACAGATGATGATACAGTGAATGTGACTCTATTAAAGGAGCAAATTAATGTTGGTCCTTTGGCTCCGGTTCATGAGCCTATTGCAACTGGTAAATCTAAAAGGAATGTTCCCCCATTGTATTGGCTAAACGATTATGTTACCTATGCACTTTTCATTATTGAAAGTCTTGACGAAGACGATCCTTCCTTATATTATGGAGCAATCCAATGCTCGCAGTCAGAAAGGTGGAAGACAACTATGGATGAGGAGATGCAATCTCTTCATAAGAATGATACTTGGGTGCTTGTAAAGTTACTTAAGGGTAAGAAGGCGATTGGCGGGAAATGAGTGTTTGCATTGAAAGAAGGATCTCTAAGTGATGAGTTACGTTACAAGGCAAGATGGGTAGCTAAAGGTTATGCTCAAAGGGAGGGGATTAATTATAATGAGGTGTTTTCTCCGGTTATGAAGCACTCCGCCATACGTATCCTTTTGGCCTTGGCAGCTCAGTATGATTTGGAGCTAGCCCAGCTCGATGTAAAAACTACTTTTTTACATGGTGATTTAGAAGAAGAGATCTATATGACTTAGCCGAGTGGATTTAAAGTTGCAGGAAATAAGGATTTGGTGTGTAAACTGAAAAAATCGCTATATGGTTTGAAATAGGCAGTGGTACAAGCGGTTTGATCAGTTTATGCTAGGGCTTAAGTACACAAGAAGTCATTATGATCATTGTGTCTACTATCGCAAACTACATGATGGTTATTTCATCTACTTGCTCTTGTATGTTGATGATATGCTTATAGCCTCAAGAAGCAAGACTGAGATTGAATTGATGAGTTGAAACAGCTTTTGTCCTCAGAGTTTGAGATGAAGGATTTGGGTGAAGCTAAGAAGATTCTTGGCATGGAGATTCAAAGAGATAGAGCAGAGGGCAGAGTTTGGTTGTCTCAAAAGACATATTTGAATAAGGTAATACAAAAGTTTGGTATTGATGGGAACACTAAGTCTGTGAGTATTCCTCTTAAACTTAGTGATACTATGTCTCCGAGTTTGGATGAGGATGTGAGTACATGACTCATGTTCCATATGCTAGTGTTGTTGGTAGTTTGATGTATGCGATGGTATGGTATGAACTAGGCCGGACATTTCACAAGTTGTTAGTGTTGTTAGTAGGTATATGCACAATCCTGGGAATAAACATTGGCAAGCTGTGAAATAGATTCAACAGTACATTCTTGGTACTGTAGATGTTGGTTTGAAGTTTGAGATGGATACTAGTCAGCTCTGTGTGGGTTATGTGGACTCTGACTATGCAGGTGATTTGGATAAGCATCGGTCCACTACTGGATATGTATTTACTTTAGCTAGTGCTCCGGTGAGTTGGATGTCTACTTTACAGTCTACGGTTGTATTGTCTACGACAGAGGCAGAATATATGGCAGTGACTGAGACTATGAAAGAAGCTATTTGGTTGCAGGGTTTGTTGGATGATTTGGGAATTGTGCAGGTTCGGCTTAAGATTCATTGTGATAGCATGAGTGTTATATATTTGGCCAAGAACCAAGTTCATCATGCCCGAAGAAACACATTGATGTACTGTGCGGTTTCACTTTGTCAGAGAGATTTTGGAAAAGGGTGATATCTTACTTACTACGATAAATACCAAGGATGACCCCACTGATATGTTAACCAAAGTGGTTTCTGGAGTCTAGTTCCACCATTGCTTGGACTTGATTCGTATCCTTCATTTGAGATGATTTGGCTCTTATGAGCATATGTGAACTACGATTGGCTTAATCCTGTTTAGAGGGTACGTAGGCAACCATTATGTGGTGTAGTCGTTGTTGGTCCTTCAGGACATTTGCTTGGTTCTTCGAGACATTTGTTTGTTTTGGTTTGGTGTAGTGGATTGGTCGGCTCAAATTTGAGAAATTCTCGCTGAGGTGGAGAATTGTTGGGATGATGGGACTAATGGGCCTTTGGTAGCCATATGCCGAAATGAGCCAAAATTTCATATCCCTCCGAAACTTCAGCTACACTCTAAAAACAAATTTAAGGTTTTAACCAAAGGGTGATGAGAAATTTGTGAGTTCTTCTAAAAGGGGACTTTAGGTGTTCTATTGAATAGGGTGAGTGTAACACTATTTGATTCTCTCAATTGGAAACTTCTCATTTGGTTATGGATTAGGCGTAAGCCAAACCACTTAAATATTTGTGTCTCTACTACTTGGTTGGTTATTTCTTGTATAGTTGATACTTTGTTTGTTTTAGTTGGTTGTGATTTACCACTCCTCTCAAGTTGCAGGGCCGACTCTGAGGGGTAGGCAACATAGGCCACCGCCTAGGGCCCCCATTTGATTGCTAATATTTAGGGCCTCCAGCTGCTACACAAGTGCACACCCACTAACCCACGTCCATATATATATATATATATATATATATTTTTTTTTTTTTTTTTTTTTTTTTTAGTTCGGCTGTTTGGCTAGTCCATTTAGTCAAAACTCAAAAGCCCAACTGTGTTTGTTTAATATGCAATGTAATTGTAGGTCACTATGTTCCGCAAGACGACAACTTGCTGCACTAATAGTAGAGTATAATGAAATGCCCAACATAGCACCCATCAAGTTGAAGGCCATTGTTGTAATCCTCTTACCCTTACTTTATCTCATCCAAGTTCTTGTACCATTGCCTTCGTTCTTCCTACATATTTCTAATTCTTTCAATCATTTTGTGTCGCTGGTTCTCTATGTAAATTGGTAATTCACTTTTAGACTTAGACATTAGCATAACCTCGGGTGATTATTTATGGTCTCATGGAGCAGTACTATCAGATGAAACATTAGCTTTGGAGAAGACAATTTGTAACAACTCAACATACTAGAAGCAACAAGTCCATGTACATTACCTTTACTTGTCAATTATTATGAAGGTATGTTCCACTTCCACTTTTCTCTTATACTTCACTTCTTGTCCCTTTAGAAGTTGAAGGGAACGTTCAAATGTTCCATAGACATGATTATGAAATGCATTACTTCGCTCACGCCCCCACTGCAATGCAGTATACTAGTAATAATTTTAAAAAAATACGCACATGTGTGTGCGTGTTTTTTTTTCCCTAAGACAGAGGGACCATTTTTAGGAGCCGGCCCTGTTGTTGTTGTTGTTATCGCTATTTGTAGTTGTTATCGCTTCCGTTGCACAACACTCTCTCTATCAATTTACATCATTTGCAAACAAGGTTGAACACTTGTTCTTCACTCAACAATACCATGACAGGAAGCAAAGACAGGCTAGGATGAGCATGAGCAGGGAAGAAATAGCAAGAACTCCAAGCCAATCATTGCTGATGGGGATACTGGTTTAGGTGGTGCAAGAACAACGGTTAAGCTTTGCAAGCTCTTCGTAGAAAGGGGAGCTGCTGGAGTCCATATTGAAGACCTTGTTCCCTACTTCTGGACAATCGAATACGATAGCACTTACAGCCGTTACAGGGATGGTTGATGATACATTTTCAACAACATCAAATGCGCTTAGTACTGACAAACTTGCACCGAGGATGTGTCCTGTGAAGACTATGCTTATGGTTTCATCTTTGTACTTGTTTACCAATTCTTTGATTTTGGTGAGGAGTTGTGTTCTTGCACTGAGTTTGGTGAAAGGAGAATTGGCATTATTTGAAGTATAGACGGTAAGCCATCCTTTCATGACCTTCATTGTAGTGTCATCATCATCAGTATCATTGCTGCTGCTTTTATCCTTGTTTCCTCTGTTGTTGCACAGGTGGCGTTTTTTTTTTCTAAGGTTAGGAATAATTATAGTGTTTAAAAGTTACAAGAAA
This sequence comes from Coptis chinensis, assembly GCF_015680905.1. NCBI lineage: Eukaryota > Viridiplantae > Streptophyta > Magnoliopsida > Ranunculales > Ranunculaceae > Coptis > Coptis chinensis. Next base: position 74,296,172 of record NC_141463.1, on the reverse strand, counting down.
TTGGTCCCAAGGCCCAATTTTGGGGAAAATGAAGTCTAGAGAACACGATTTTTGTGAGTAACTCACAAGGACAAATTTTGGGGAAAAGTAAGTCATGAACCCACTATTTCAAAATTAGTAACCCTCAAGGACAAAATAAGTTGGCCCCGCCTTTTTACATTTTTTTTAAATGCTAGTTATACCCTTCTGTGAAAATAATCCTCAAGGACAAATGGCCCGGATTAAAATAAATATTTTCTAATTTTACCCTTTCTGTCATTTTACTATGAACAATGAGTGTTCATACCTTCTGCTGATGTATGAACAATGATTGTTCATATCCAAATAGGTGAATGTACCTTATACAATATATTGATGTATGAACATTGAATGTTCATACCCAAAGGACCAAGGACTATGAACATCGAATGTTCATACCCAATCAATGTTCCTTGGGAATGTTCATACCCAATCAATGTTCATACCAAGGACTATGAACATTGAATGTTCATACCCAATCAATGTTCATACCCAAGGACTATGAACAATCAATGTTCATACCTATCAATTGAAAAAAAAAATTAAAAGTAGTCATGAACAATGATTGTTCATGTTTGATGTATGAATACTTTTGATGTATGAACAGTGATTTTTCCTACTCCCAAATAGGTATGAACAATCTATGTTCATAACTGGATCATTGTTCATAGCTCCAATAGGTATGAACACTCATTGTTCACTCATAATGTTTGTTTAATTGGGGTATGAACAATGAGTGTTCACGCCTCACGCCTGCTAAAAGGTATGAACAATGATTGTTCATACTAAATACACCAGTCATTTCGTCTGGGCCGGGCCGTTAATTATTTCGCATCAGGGGTATACTTGATATTTCATCTACCCGATCCGTTTTTTATTTCCCGTCAAGGGTATACTCGACATTCATCTACCCGGTCCTTGTGAGTTACGAAAAAAAAAAAAAAAAAAAAAGTGTCCTTGAGAGTTATGTTTTCGGCAGTTTTGTCCTTGAGAGTCACTCCCTGTAAAAGTTAAGACCAGAAATTTCGACACGTCACCACATCTAAGTGTTGTGTGAACTCAGTACGAACTGAATGGTGTGAACGTCGTATTCCGAAACAAATGTAGATTGTATACAACAAATTTGATCCCCCTCCCAATGAGCAGATTTGGATCTGTTGTAGGCTATTTGTGGTTCTACGGACTGTGGACTGATAAACTCTCCGTGCCTGCTATTCTAGACCATGCTTACAACATTTTGGTGAAAGTTGGAGCCTAAAGAGCATTACTCCGATATCTATGCGGGTGTACGATGCTGGTCTGAAACATGATCTTACAGACCAACTCACGGGGCATTGGTGAATAAAAAAATAGCATCACACTTTTAACACTTAAAGTGACACAATTACACTTCTCACGATTCTTCTCGAAGATCTAGCACCATTCATGAAAACAAAAAATACCAATTTCTCAACATAATTGATACTAGAAATATCAGATTTTTCAAGGGTGGTGTTTGTTTTCATAGTTTAAAGGACCGTACTCTTCTCAATAACTCGGAGAATAATTAGTCCAGAACAAAGAAAACTTTGATGGAGTTGCTATTTAGAACTCTGAATAATTTTGTGTAGAAGGTTCGGGTGCAAGTGTAACAAGTTCGCCCACTATTACTCATTTTTAGATTTGATGTATATAGTTTACCTACAACTTTGCTAATTCTAGGTCAATTTATCAAAACTTCAGTCATATTCCAACAGATATAATCGTACTGAGAAAAACATTATATCTTTGTTGTGCACTCTGATCATTGATCTTCAACAAGGATTCCACTGATACAAGTTTTGGCTGCAAAACATCAACCCATTCAAGAGGTCAAATGGTTCCACGCCATGCAACATATATTTCACGTCTCCCAGAAGCTTTAATTACTAAATTCATCAGATGTTACAGCAATGTATCCCATCCAATTAGATTCATGATCCCAAGCCTCCGTGGAGAAGGAATGGATGATGAAGTCGCTGGGTACCTCGACCCCGGAAGTAGCATAAAGGAACGAAGCAACATAGTAATTCGAAGCACTTTGAAGTGCAACTCTGTTGAAGAGTGACTTCTTTCCATATCGACTACTGCCACAGTACTTGGAATGTTGGTGAGATAAAAGATGACGTTATTGGAGGAGGAGAAGAAAAAAAACCCGATCTTTTTCTAATCACGTAGAGGGCAATGTTTTGAAAACTGAACCGGTAATCGAACCGATATTTTGTTAAAATGGTTCAACCATGGTTCAACTCGGTCGGACCGATTTATGTTTATTTAGCAAATTTTTTAATAATTACAATAATAAAATGAATAAATACATGTTTTAATTCAATATTAATTGGTATTATATATCAAAATAAATTTTTTATACAAGAAATACATAGTAGTAAATTGGTTTGGAGTTTGGATTATCTTGTTTAGGTGTTAGGTTCAAGTGTTCAACTCCCCACATTATCAATTTTTCAAAAAAAGAAAAAAAAAATTATATAAGGATGATCCGGTTTAGAATTGAGGGTTCAACTATAAACTCAAGTTTTAACTGAACTGAACAGAAAATTTACCGGTTCCGGTCGGACCCCAGTTCAACCACCAGTCCGGTCCGGTTTTCTAAACACTGGTAGAGGGTTTAGTATGGTCCACGAGTTATATATTCAATACTTGTTTTAGTCAATAAATATTGTTTTAGTCAATAAACATCTTGGATACGCCTAATAAAAAGAAGGGCTTTTTAGACTTTGGTCCTAACCATACTTGGTTTATTAGGGTTTGGTCCAGAAAAGGTTGAATATTAGGGTTTAGTCCTAGTTTTGATTTTTTATTGAGTTTGGTCAATCGGCTTGTATTTTCGAAATGGCAATAATATACCGCGTGTAATATCGTGTGCTTCTATTTAATCAAATTAATTCGACACGTGTCGACATCTGACTTCGACTTTTAATGTGGCCGTCAGATCTGAAATTTGCGCATCTCGAGAATACAAATGAGATTTTTTGTTTTGGATGTGAAATACAGACAGGTGAAATAAGGAGGGAAATGATCACTCACTCTCTCACTCTCTCTCTCGACTTCTCTCACAGAAACCCTAGCTCTCATGTGTGAAAACACCAAGTTTAACACTGGCATACAAACCCAAACAGCCAAACCAGCCCCTCTTCTTCTCTAACCACGAAATATGAAGAACCTCCATTGGAGTTGTTGATCGTGTTTTTTTTTAATGATTTTCATCTAGTGTACCTGTTGATCGTCGTTGTTTTATGGTTTTGAAGCTGTTGTGAGGTCATAATCGTTGATTTAAGGTCATCATCATCTGTTGTCGTCATAAAATTGAAGGTTGTTGCTTAAAGGTTAGTTTTTTATGTTAATTAATCTTAGTAAAAATATAATTTTTATATAAAGTTGTATGATAAACATGAAAGTGTTAGCTTGATCTGTTGGAAAAATGGTGGCTTTTCGTGATGCTTCTTATAATCGTTATTGTTAATTTTTCAAGAAAGCGTGAATTAAAATGGTGGTTTGTTGTATTGCATGGTGCATGGCTTAGTCTATTGCCGCATACACTTTAGAAAACATGGACTAAAACCTAATTTTTAACTATTCAGGTTGGACTATGATTATATTAGGAAGTAATTACAAGTACTTAACTCTATATGTGGACATGCTATGATTTGGGGTCTTTTCTTACATTTTGTCCGAGAGTCCGATCCTTTGTTAGGAAGTAATAACATTTGGAATATGTTGTAAATGTTTGAAATTAGGAAGTAATAACATTTGGGATGGATATATTGTAAATGTTTGAAATTATATGCATTTGAATGATCTATATTTGCAAGTTTATATTTGTCTTGCATTAAATTGATTGAATGTAATTGTGAGAAGGGTCCCCTTGTTTGAATTGTTTCTTATTAACTGATTTATCCTATATGTTGTTTGTTTGTATGTTTGTGGACAGAGGAAGAATGGCCAATCCTTTGCTAGGTGTAAAGGAATTTGTGATACATTATGGTGGTAAGTGGGGGAGAACTATTCCTGGGAAGATAAAAGCTAGTCAATACAAGGGTGGTAAGAGAGAGTGTGTGAAATATGATGGGGATGAGATATTTCTGCTAGATTTGCGAAAGGATTTGCAGAAATTGGTTGGTGAAGGAGTTAAGTTTGAGATTGCAAGTTTGATTGAAGGGAAGTTATGTAGCATAACAGAAGACAAACATCTTATGGATATGTGGGGTAAGCTTACACTTAAACAATACCACCTATTTGTCCTCCCACCTCCACCAACTGCTCATAACTCTCCCCCACCACTTGACTTCAACATCGCTTATAACTCTCCCCACCACTTGACTCCAGCATCACTGCTCATAACTCTCCCTCACCTCTTGACTCCACCCCAACACAACTGCCCACAACACCCAAGAAACCTTTACAAGTCACTGAAAGTGTTAGAAGATCACCTAGATTCAGTCCAGTTCCCATTGAAGTTCCCACTCAAAAACCTAATCCAGTTCCCACTCAAAAACCTAAACCAGTTCCCACTCAAAAACCTAAACCAGTTCCCACTCAAAAACCTAATCCAGTTCCCACTCAAAAACCTAAACCGGTTCCCACTCAAAACAAAACCAATGGCACCTATAAGAAAGTCCAACAGCTTAACATAACGAAAACTAAACCACTTGTAGGTCCCAATGGAGAGCCATTGGTCTTTGACATTTCTGATGATGAAGAAATTAGTGAGCCACAAGCAAGAGAGGAGGTGACTGAGAATGTGGTTGAGGGGCACAATGGTGTTCAGCCATCTGGGAATGATGTGCACTTGTCTCAATTAGATCCCGCATTGATGATGGTTTTCGTACTTTCGAGAATATTAATGAGTTTCTGGAAGAATTGAATGAACCTGATGGTACTCATGTTGAAGTTATTGATGTGTTAGAGGAATTGAATCCTAATGGTAGTCATGGTGAAGTTGTTGATATGTTAGAGGATTTGAATCATAATGGTACTCATGCTGAAAGTGTTGATGTGTTAGAGGATTTGAATCATGATAAAAGGGATCTTGAAGAGCCTTTGTATCGGTATGGTCAATATTTTGGGCGGTTTTTGGTACTTTTGGATGTAGGGTATGATAGCAATCAAGAAGATAGTGATGAAGAGTATTGTCCTACGGTAGTGATTACTCCGAGAATGAGTTAGATAATGATATTGATCCAATGATGGTTGATGAAGAAGTTCACAATTTAGAAGAAGAATTACAAGGCATCGTTTTGGGAAATTGGTCCATGGGAACAACAAATGTTTTCGAGATTGAGGACATGGCTAAGGTTTCGACCGTTGCTGAAGCTTCTAAAAGGTTTGGCTCGTGTGAGTTGAAGCCTAAAATGACATGGGCAACTGTAGAGGATTGTAGAGAGTTCTTCCAGACAATGGCAATTAAGCACAAGTTTAGTACACAACAAGTGAGAAATGACAGAGAGAGATACATTTTGGCATGCAAAGATCCTAGTTGTGAGTGGACTATAACTGCTACTCTTACCAGAAAAGACATGCACACTTTTGTTCTTAGAAACTATAATGATGAACATACATGTGAAGCTAGTGTGAAGAACAAGTTTACACAGGCTAGAGCACCATGGGTGGCTCAAGCACTTGAAAATAAGATGAGAGAGCATCCAGATTATAGACCTAAGGATATACAAGCAGAGATGTTTTTTCAGTATGGAGTTAGCATATCATATTGGATTAGTTGGAATGCTAGGACATTGATGCTTGAAGTGATCAATGGCAATTATGAGGAGGGTTATAGACTAGTCCCAGAGATGTGTAGGCAGATTATAAAGTCAAACCCTGGTAGCCTTGCCAAACATTTTGTGAATGAAAAGAATCATAGTTTCATTGGTGTTGTTGTTGCGTACAAGTCATCACTTGATGGATGGTTGAATGGGTGTAGACCAATTGTTGGTATGGATGGCTGTTTTTCAAAGGCAAGTATGGTGGGTGTTGTTTAACCGCTATTGGATTTTGGATGCCATGAATGGGATTGTCCCTCTTTGTTTTTTTCATATGCAAGGGGAGAATGGGGATACATGGAGGCAGTTCTTATGTGAGATGAAGCCATTTCTTGACATGCATAAAGACAAGCTTACCTTCATCGCTGATGCAAAAAAAGGATTAATAAGTCTTTGTTGATGAGTACTTTCGATTCAAATCACGGGTAATGCCTAATAGGTGATGTTGTTTTTTTTGTATATGTATATGCTGTTTTTGTATATGTATATGTTGTATATGCATAATAAGCCATTTTGTTTGTATATGTTGTTTATTTCAGTCATAATGATAATATGTATATGTTGGTTTTTTCTTCCGTGTATTGCTTGGACATATGTATAAGAACTTCAAAAAGAATTTTGGCGGTGAATTATGGGAGAATCTAGCTTAAAAAAGCTAAGGCATATAAACAACAAGAACCGATAAAGATATTGGGTGTTATCAACAAAACAAACAGTAAAGCTTTGGATTGGTTAGACGAGCCAAGGAGTTGTTGGGCTAGGGCACACTTTATTTGGACATCAAAGTGTGATGAGTTAACCAATAATTTGTGAAAGCTTCAATTCCCCGGATATCGCGCGATCGAGATAAACCATTGGTTCATTTTATGGATAAGTACAACCTAAATTTGCTGCAAATGGTCTATGATAGAAGGGAATTGGCATTGTCATTGATGCCTGGTGAAGTTGTACCAAATGTGTTGTTCATGATAAAAAAGAGAGAGTTGAGATACAATTGGTATGAGATAAAGGGTGTATCAGATGTTGAATACTTAGCAATCAACACCAAGATGGGACTAAGTACAATGTTGATATTGGCAAACTTCAATGCTCTTGCATTGAGTGGCAAATGTCGAGTACCTTGTGTACATCTTTGTTGCAGATCCTTAGACCAAGGAGGCCCCGATGGGCAAGGTAATTAAGTAATGGGGTTCCCCTTAAGTGATTTACTTCATTGCATATTGTTTTAATTTGTTTTGTTTTTGTTATTAATTAAGTCCATTTTTTTACTGGTATTGCAGTCCATATTTTAGTGTGGAGGCATTGAGCAACTTATGCAAATTATCTTTATCCACTTGATAATATTGAGGAAGGAAATAGTAAGTCTATACTAGTAGGGAACTTTCATAACTCCCTATAACTTATTAGTTACTTATACTGAGGAAAGTCCACTTGCTTACTTATATAGTAAGTCCACTTGATAACTTATTGCTTACTCTATCTGGGAAAGCCCATCAGAATTGGTTCTACCTCCCGAACACACTAGAAGGGGGCTGGAAGGCCAAAAAAACAGAGAATTAGGAGTGAAGATGAACCACTTAAGACTCATAGAAAAATAAAGTGTGGAACACACGGTCACAATACCTTGAATTGTGACGAAGAAAGAAAGAAAGGAGTTCATGGCAAGAGAGGGAAGGGTAAAGGCCAAGGTAACTTTTCATTGTTAACAAATGAGTATTTAAAGTTAGTAATGGTAGTTAACTAATGAGTAATGATTTAGTTGAAGGTGGACAAGACCATCTTGAACCAAAGATCGAACAACAACCATCCGAACAACAACCACCAAAGCAACATGTTCCACCTGAAGAAGCCAATAGGAGAGGGAGGAAGAAAGAGTGCTCCACTACAACTCCACTACAACAAGAACAACAAGTGGAACATGAAGCACCACAAGTAGTGAAGGAAGGAGGAGTTAGAGCAAGGAGCACAAGGCCAGAGGAGGAAGGAAGAACACCACGAGCCAGAAGTTGAACTTGAAGCAGCTCTGACTAGAAGGAGGGTTAGAGCAAGGAGCACAAGGCCAAGAGGAGGAAGAGCACCAGCCAGGAGAAGTTGAACCTAAAGCAGCAGCAAAGACTGAAGGAGGAGTTAGAGCAAGGAGCACAAGGCCAAGAGGAGGAAGAGCACCGGCCAGAGAAGTTCAACAGGAAGCAACAACAAAGAAAGCACCACCACCACAAGATGAAGAATCCGGAGGAGGAAGTAGAAGGCCAAGAGGACCAACACCGGCAATGTGAGTGAGGACAAGGGGTTTATATAGGCTGATGTTTGGAGATGACAATGTACCAACACCTTCAACACCTCCAATGAATTTAAGTCGAGAGTCGTAGTAGAGCCACTTAGTCAGACATAGTGAAAGCAAATCCAAGACTGAATGTTGTTGTGAAAACAAACTCTTTATCATTTCAGTTTTTAGTTTTAGTTACATTTTGGTACTTATGCTATTGGTCTGGTGTACTTTTGGATTTGTAATGCTATTTTGGGATTAGATGTACTTTTGGATTTGTAATGCTATTTTGGGATTAGATGTACTTTTTGATTTATAATGCTATATTTTGGTATGAAATTTGTCAGTTTAATGTCCTCTGCTATGTTTTGTTTGAAATTTCTCAATGTTATGTTATTTAGAGTACCAACAACAATAATAGATCGATAAGTAGATTAACAAACATTAAGCAACAAACAAAAGACTGGGACATGGACTCAAATATCTCTAGAAGAACAACAACATTGGAAGAACAACATAAAAAAACATTAAAACACTAGAAAAACATTAAAAACATCTGCAACAAAATGTACATGTGACACCACAAAGGTAATGCAAACGTCCGCAACAAAATGTAGACAAACCGACATAGTATCCTACTACCGGACATGCTTCCTTCAAAATACAAAATGACAAAATGTAACAACAACACTCATGCCCACAAACATCACAATTAATGACAAGTGTGACCTCCTTCAATGGGATAGGAAGATTCGGTTATCGCAGTGGAGTTAGTTGAACCTTATTGAAACATCCAACCCAATCATCAGTGAGAGCCATAACTTCAAGTACTTTGCGATTTATCTTGGACTTGTGCAAATCCATAATGCCTCTACAGTTTTCCATATTGCATCTCTTTTTTAGGTATGGACACTTTACGAAGTGTGGTGGTCTTCTTGGTAACATAGCCGACATATCCGTGAAAACCAAGATTATATACAAGTTAGACTTTGATACATAAATAAGGCCATCTTTTAGGACTTGGTCCCCTTGTTACTTGAAAAATTAGAGCTTAGTCCTACTTGTCACCCATTAGAATTTTGAATTTTGAAGGTGAAGAGGTAGAAAAAAGTGTACGTGGTAACAAAAGTCTTGTGAGGCTCCCCATATTTCCTTCCGAGTGAGATTTGCAAAGGATGAAATGGTATTTGGTTTCTCTTATAGAGAGGACCACCAACGGATCTATTGTTTTGGCCGTTGATTTATTTGTTAGCTAGATTTGTGACGTGGCAAGTCAATTTTGATTGAGATTCCAACGGCAACTTTAGTTATTCGCATTGATATTACGCGAGGGTATTATTATTGCCATTTCAAAATACAAGCCGATTGACCACAGTCCAACTCAGTTTGTGGTCAAAACCAAAACTAGGACTAAACCCTAATATTCAACCTTTTCTGGACCAAACCCTAATAAACCAAGTATGGTTAGGACCAAATTCTAAATATCCCTAAAAAGAATGATAATTTATGAAGTTAAATGTGTCTAAATTATTTTATTTATTTATTTTAAAATTGGGATACCTAAGTATTTTTATGGGTGTGTCCAAGATCACTATGAAATAGGGTTGTCAACGGGTCGGACCTGAATAGGACACACCTAGGTCCAGGCCCACCAAATGATATTTGATATTTTGAGTCCAAGTCCGGCCTAAGTCCTATTGGACCTGAATAGGACACACCTAGGTCCAGGCCCGGCCCAAATGATATTTGATATTTTGAGTCCAAGTCCGGCCTAAGTCCTATTGGGCAAGTTCGGATTTGGGCCAGGCCTAGGTCCGGTAGCAATACATGAGAACTGTTATTTTTGTCTAAAATTTGTAAGTGGTAAGAATCGAATCCACAACTCTTGTGTGGCAAACACAATACTAACCAATATGGCTTCCAATTTTTTATATCAACTTTCAGTAAATATAATAGATATATTAATAATATTAAATATAAAACACATAAACTATTATAGATTTCGGGCCGGGCCATTATCGGATCGGACATAGGTATGTCCAGACCTTGCTAAATTTAAAGTCTAAGTCCTTATCTTATCGGTTCGGATTCAATCGGACTTCGGGCTTGTCCCAGCCCATTGACATCCCTACTGTGAAATGCCATCTATTATTCAAGGGTAATAATATTCCCACCCCACACTGATAAATTCCCTACAATAAATATGTACTACCCAATATACCCTTCTTCCATCAATTTCCTATAGCTCCTCTTCTCCCTTTTTGTGTCCAAGTTTCACTTAACTATAAACAATTAAACATTAATCTTTCAACTTGAGTTACAGAGCAAGAACCACTTCAAAGTCGACTATCTTAATTGTACCAAACTTTTTAGCAAGATAATTAATTTGATTACATATTTTCGTTGGGTGATGGACATGAATCGACTTTTAACGTTCTCGTCATGAAATGAGAACACGTACTACTTCAAGTCAACATTTCAATTGCAATAAAGATTTAAGTCAACTGAATTAGTTGGTAAAACCTTTGGGTGATAATACCGAGGTCTGGGGCTCGAACCTCGTCAGCATTAAAGAGTTATTGATCTCATTTAAAATAGGCTTGCTAAAAAAAAATACTTGCAGAGCAACATTTCCATATGAAGGGACATCTTCATTCCTCACTACTGAAATACTAAAACTTGGTTAAAAAAAAAAAAAAAAAACAACAACAACAACAATAACAACAAAAAAAAAAACACTAAAACCTCATAAATTGAAATTTGGATAAACATCTAATATGATCTCAAACTTTGTACTCCCCTTTTGAAAATATGCAAAGTTATTCAACTCAATTTAATCATAAAAATCTTGTCATTGCTAGCAATAAACTTAGTTTAACGTACACCTTTTTTCGGAGTTCAAATTCTTTTGGTTTTCTTTATATATATATATATATATATATATATATATATATATATATATATATATATATATATATATTTTTATGTATTTTCTCTGAAGAGCGTGATTTGTATTCTTGTTAGCATGATTCCTACGATATGTACAATTACGCTATATCACATGAATAAAGTAGTGTAGCAGAAACAAAATATCGTACCTTGGTCACAGCTTTCAATTCGAAGTTCCAAGCTTTGATCTACCGGAGAAGATGATGTTCTTGGCACACTCAAGATCTTCTTCTTCTCAACTTAGCTAGAGTCAAGTTCCAACCACGAACTGGAAGGAACCTTTGTTCACGAACCAAGAACCAAGAACTGACAATGGCTAGCAATGGAGGTTACTACCTATGGAATCTCCATGAAAAACTAGCTTTTAGAAAACGTTGGAGGCCACCATTAAAGGGAGCGAGAGATTTGCTCGTTTTTAGGATGATCAATATATGGGGGGGGGCGGGTTCTTTTTATAGAGCTCTCCCACCTCCTCAAATTCGGCTAGGATAAAGTCCCATACTTATCCAAAATCGGCTAAGGATAGAGTCCTATACTCATCCCAATACCTGGTGGTTATCTTTATCTCGGTGGTTTATCCTTATCTTGATGGGTATTTATCCATATCAGGTCTGACCCGGCCTTATTTCCAACATCTCCCACTCACCCACAATGGCGAAGAAGGTTTCTAAGAGAAGCGTTTAAGTAGAATGCTCATCCATTCGTGTGTCTCACACGACAAATGGTTCGTGTGATCCTAGCACACGTATTATGATATCTGTGAAGTAGCAAGTCGCACTGAAAAACATGACACAGTGATCTACCATGAAAGTGATCTTAAAGAAGACGAATCCGAAAACCTAATATCCGGAGAGTGTGTGTATACCCCAAGATCTGTTTGTTTCATCACTTTGACAAATAACACTCATCCCTATGAATCCACACCATAAAGTCAAAAAACGTATCACATGATTCACAATTATCATCAATTGTCGGCGGTAGAATCAATGATTGTGTGATAAACCGCCAGTTCTTTTACCCTTTGCATGACGCCATTTATTGTCGCCGAGTTCTACCAACTTCCCAGTATGCATCCAGTCAGCCTTTTAGTAAGAGCTTGTAGGGAGCAAACCAAAGTTACGAGTAGTCCTCTTATTTTCTTGACAAGGTCAAAAGTTCAAGGAGGGTATCATTCGATATGTCTTAAACAAAAAACCTATCAATTGAGCTCACATAGCAATAATTTTTTAGGGATATTTATTTTCTTGCTCTCAGGTGGTCGGTCAACTATACACATGTTGTGTGAAAATATGTCATGGCAAGAGTATCTAATTTGTTTACTCAACAATAGATATCTGTATGTCCACTCATACCATGCAAGTGTTGTCATCCCTAATGACAATTCCAAGGATACTTTGCTCCCACTTGGCAACAACCGTTTGTAGGTTTAGACAGAATCTTCCCTATAAAGCCTTTTTCTTCTTATCCAATTATAAGAAGGGGCATAACTCGGCACTAGGTCCACCCTTCCTATAAGGTTTAGTGACTTGTCAAGCTAAACTCCCACTGTTTAAAATGGAAGTGACTGTTCATGTGAGTGAACCAGTCAACCCTATTGACATACATATGAGATAATAAACAGTATAATGAGAATGCAATCGATCTAGAAAGAATGCACGTTTATTCATTAAACCATCAAAGTGTTCTTAGCATAATCACATCCTCTTTAACCCAAGCATTTTTACATGTGGAAGGAAGAGTTCCTTTGGAATAGGTTTGGTCAATGGATCCGCAACCATTTGATCAGTGGATATATGTTGTAGAACCACTTTCTTCTTCAGTATCATTTGTCATATGTAGTGGTACTTTAACTCTATATACTTGGTTCTTCCATGGTACTTTGGATCTTTAGCGTATGTAAGAGCAGCCATGCTGTCAGTCCAGATGTGAACTGGTTCAGCAACTCTTGAGAACACTGACAAGTGTTTGATGAATCGTCGAGCCTGCGCCTCTCTGTGTGGGGCGAGCAACATGCAATATATACTCAACTTCCATAGTTGAAAGTGCTATGGAAGTTTGCTTCTTGCTGCTCCAGGATATATCACCTCCATTCATTATGTAGGTATATCCTGAAGTTGACTTCCTCTCATCAAGGTCTCCAGCCCAGTCGGCATCGGAGTACCCAATCAGCTTAAGATCTTTCCCTTGGTAGACAAGTGAGTAGTCCACGGTGCCTTTCAGATACCTAATTATATTCTTGACAGCCTTCCAGTGTGCATAGCAGATGTCTGGCTTTGTACACAACATTGCATACATAAGGCTTCCAATTGTGCTTGAGTATGGTACATTTTTCATAACCTGAGTTTCAGTAGGATACTTGGGAGACATTTCAGAACTCAAAGACTCTTCTAGACTTACTGGGAGATTCATTTGCTTGCAATCAGTCATGTTGAATCTTTCCAAAACCTTCTTGATGTATGTCTCCTGAGACAAAGACAACAAGCATTTGGGCCGATCCCTAGTTATTTTAACTCCTAAGACATAACTAGCTTCACCCATGTCCTTCATTTTGAAGTTTAATGACAACCACTCCTTAGTGGAATTTATCAATGCTTTGTTGTTACCTGCTAACAAAATGTCATCCACATATAGAGATAGAATCACAAAACTATTTTTAGATGTCTTGACATATACTCAATGGTCCTCATTTACCATTTCAAATTTGTCTTGAAGCATAGCTTCATGGAATCTCAAATTCCACTGTCTAGAGGTCTGTTTTAAACCATATATGGATCTGTTCAGTTTACACACTTTGTGTTCCTGACCCTTGATTGAAAAACCAGTGGGTTGATCCATATAGATTTCCTCTTGCAATTCTCCATTGAGAAAAGCAATTTTGACATCCATCTGGTAAAGCTCTAAATCTAAGTGGGCAACCATTGACAAGAGGAGACGTATGGAGGCAAATCTCACTACTGGTGAGAAGGTGTCCTCATAGTTTATTCCTTCTTTTTGGGTGTAACCTTTTGCAACAAGCCTAGCTTTGAATTTGTCTATGTTCCCTTCCATATTTTTCTTGATCTTGAGAACCCACCTGTTCCCAATAGATCTCCTGTTTGGAGGTAGATCAACTAAGTCCCATACTTTGTTTTTCTTCATCGACTCTAATTCTTCCTTCATAGCTTCCATCCACTTACTTGTATTGGACCCAGAAATAGCCTCCTTGAATGTTTTAGGTTCATCAGATATTTCTGTAAGTGCATTGGTCATATTTATCTCCCCTTCAATCTTAAACCGACGTTCGGGGATATGGCCTCTAACACTCTTACGAGGTTGGGATTGACCATTGCCATTGTCACTGGAATCAGGGTTGATGAAAGTTTCATCTTCGCCTTGTTCAACATCAGTTATAAGGTTGTGAACTTTGTAAAGTCGTAGATCCTTATCAACTTCACCCCTCATTGGGTATTGATCATCTAAGAATCTGACGTTATGTGCTTCTATTTCTGTGACATGCCCTTGAGTATCCTCCCCTAGGAAGATATACCCCTTTAGAAGTCTCACTGTATCTTATAAAGACACATTTCTTTCCATGAGCACTCAACTTCCCAAATTCTTGATTTTGAGAAGTGACAAAGGCTGCACACCCCCATGGTCTAAGGTAGTTCAAAACAGGTTGTCTACCAGTCCATAGTTCATAGGGTGTTTTGTCAACAGATTTTGAAGGAACTAGGTTAAGTATGTGCGCAACCGTTAACAATGCATCACCCCAAAATGAGATGGGCAAGTTAGCCTGAGCCATCATAGACCTAACCATGTCCAGCATGGTTCTATTCCTTCTCTCAGAGACACCATTATGTTGAGGGGTATAAGGAATAGTTAGCTGTCTAGCTATACCCTTATTTTCACAGAGTTCCTTAAACTCATGACTCATCAGAAAGATACTCATGTCCGTGGTCAGTTCTTAAAGCCTTTATTGTCCTATCAAGTTGATTCTCAACAAGGTTCTTGTACTTTTTAAAACAGTCCAAGGCGTTTGATTTGTGAGACATCAAGTACACGGTCCCATAACGTGTATAGTCATCTGTGAAGGTAATGAAATACAAAGCCCCATTCCTTGCTGTTACATTCATTGGTCCACAGATGTCTGAGTGAATAAGTTGTAAAGGATAAGTTGCCCTTTGGGCTTTCCCAAAAGGTTTCTTGGTGGCCTTTCCAGCAAGACAACTTTCACAGGTTTCCATTTTAACATAGGTTAAGCTACCTAACAACCCTCCCCTTGCTAAGTGGTCTATCATATTGTGTCCAATATGTCCTAGTCTAGCATGCCACAATTGGCAACCAACCATTTTAGACATAAAAACTTTAGTTTGTGCTAAGTGTAATGTCATAAAAGAATCCATTAAATAAGCATGACCTATCAAACTGTTATTCAAAAATATCTCAAGTGAGTTCTGGAAAAAATTAAACACATAGGATTCTTGAAATAATTTCAAAACTAATAAAATATTTCTCCTAATTGAGGGTACAAAGAGTACTTCTGCAATAAGGATGGATCTCCCACTCGCAAAATCCAACCTACAAGTGCATGTGCCCAAAACATCAGCTACACTTTGGTTTCCCATGTGGACTCTCCGAGTTCCTTGTGGAAGTTTCCGGAAATCTTCAAACATGGACCTATCCCGGCTTATGTAGTCTGCCGCTGCTGAATCTACAATCCAATATTGTGAGGAATCAGACAGCATGACAGTACTTAAAATAAAACTTACCTCAGGAGAAGGAGATGCCCTAGCATAGTGTCCCATTTGATGACAATGGAAGCATTCAACACTAGTCATGTCTATCGACTTCCTAGGTTTCTTTTGATGTGGGTCAGGCTTGGCCTTTTCCTTGCATTTCCCTTTTTCACTTTTCTTGTTCTAAGGAGCCTTCCTCTTTTTGGAGTTGACAACATTTGCTTCAGTTTGAACAACAGGCTTTTCATTGAGAAGCCTTTGTTCCTCAAGCTCACATTTCATTTGCACCTATGCAAAGTTTGTGATACTATCGTCATGCATCAAGATAAGATGAAATTGTTCCCAAGTTTTAGGTAAAGACCTAATGATAGCTTGAATTTGTTGTTCATTTGACAGGACCTGTCCTGCTTGGGCTAACTCAGCAACCATGTTCCTCATCACCGTGCAATGTTGTGTCATAGAGGTATGAGGCAGCTTGATAAATTTGTCAAAGCTCATTTGTAGCCTCCTCAGCTGTGCAGTAGTCGTACCCCCAAGGTCCGCCTTTACTACTTCTCATAGCTCTTTAGCCGATCCAAGGCCATCATACTGCATCATGAAGTCATTCCTCATGGTGCCAAGTATGGCAATTCGGGCAACATTGTCTCTACTTGTATACTCATTGTACTTCCTAAGTGCAACAATATAAGCAGCTTGTGTTAATCCTTTGACGATAGGTTCTGCTTTTGTCTCAGTTATTATGTCAATGACCTTCTTATCTGCCAGAATTAGCCTAACTTTCCTAGACCAAAGTTCGTAATTCTTATCGTTTAATAAGTCATTTTCAGGTAGCATGGTAAACGGGGATTTTCCATCGGGTGCCATTCTATCAAGTTTGAATTCCAAAAAAAATAAGATACTACGAAGAAGAATCATCTCTTAAAATAAATCTAAGTAATCCACATTTTTACATATGAGATGATCATGATAATCTACTAGCATGATTCTAGCCATTAAATAAAATCAATGCATTTGACTATCAATAACATAGAATATGCAAAAAATCTACTACTTAAATTTCCATTTAATAAAATTGTATCGACAAAAAGGAGTTTTCTATCTTTCAAAAACAATGTGGAACTAAAAAGAGCCAGTCAACCATGAACATATAGAAACGTCCTGGGTGCCTAGGGGGGTCATCCTCATCCTCATAGTCACTATCAGCTATTTGAAAAATACTAGCCACTTCCTCTTTTTCCCTATGAGGTGGGAAAATAAACCATGATGACACATCATATGGATTTGGTTCCTTAGCATCGTCCCATAACCGATGTAGGAGAGATTTAAGTGGTCGAGCCTCATTCCTATCTTGAATAGGACTGAGACTCTTTGGTGTATATTCTGGTGATGGTGGCTCTGTCTTTATCCTATCAGATTTCAAGACAGTACGCTTCAAAGCTCTCCTATATTGCTTTGCAGTTATGCGTTTCTTGGAAGCCAGTCTCCCAAGATCTGGTTCAGTTTTCCTACAAGTCTCGGGTCTATGCGACTTAGGCATTGTGCCTTAGTTTTCATATGACCATTGATAGAAAACAAATAATTTTATTTACATGCAATAGTAAAAATCCATATTTAAATAATTACTGCATGGTAAAAATAAACATCCTAATGTCAATTTTTAATTGTGAAAAAATACATGTGAAAAATCCTAAAATTTCTAGAGAAATAATCTCAGAAAATAAATTTCTATGTAAAAATTTCTAAGGAAAAAAAAACTAGAAAAAAATTTTAATTAAAAATAGCCAAATTATTTCCCATAAATAAATTATTTTGCAAAATAAAAATTTAAGCAATTTCTAATTAATTTTAAACAACCTGATTATTTTAAAATTAATTAAAAGATTTTGAAAAAAAATGCAGTTTTCAAAAAAAAATTAGTAGATCACAAGATCAAAACTACAAATAAAAGCATGCAAACCATGGAAAACCTAGCTCGATGCCAATGTAGGGATTTTACTGATATCTCATGCATGATTCCTACGATATGTACAATTATGCTATATCACATGCATAAAGTAGTGCAGCGGAAACAGAAGATCGTACCTTGGTCACAGCTTTCAATTCGAAGTTCCAAGCTTTGATCTACTAGAGAAGATGATGTTCTTGACACACTCAAGATCTTCTTCTTCTCAACTTAGCTAGAGTCAAGTTCCAACCACGAACGGGAAGCAACCTTTGTTCATGAACCAAGAACTGACAATGGCTAGCAATAGAGGTTACCACCTATGGAATCTCCATGGAAAACTAGCTTCTTCTTTAGAAAACGTTGGAGGCCACCATTAAAGGGAGAGAGAGATTTGCTCATTTTTGGGATGATCAATATGTGATGGGGGGATTTATAGAGCTCTCCCACCTCCTCAAATTTGGCTAGGATAGAGTCTCATACTTATCCAAAATCGGCTAAGGATAGAGTCCTATACTCATCCCAATACCTGGTGGTTATCTTTATCCCGGTGGTTTATCCTTATCTTGGTGGGCGTTTATCCATATCAAGTCTGACCTAGCCTTATTTCCAACAAGTTTGAACCGGAAATCATCAATGATGGAAAACAAGAGTGATGGGAAGAAAAATAGAGAAATAAAAAGAAACAATTGAGTTGAGGTTCTTTGCAGTGGTGGGTGGTGAAGTAGGTAAAATGGGTAGTACAAACTTTTAGCAGTAAACTAATCAAATTCGATGGTGAGAATAGTAACACCCTTATTCAATTACCTAACAATTAAATTAATCTAAATCTATTATTGCACAGTGGGCGAAAATGCTCATAAGGGATATTAGGAGGCCAAGTCAACAGTATTTTTAAGTGGGTATACAAAGTTAATTAAAAGTCAGGACAGTATTTTAATTAATTGTGAGTCAGTCCCTACTACAAATTATATCTGACGTCTACAAATTATATCTGACGTTGGATTTTCTCGAGATTCTCTAGATGTTATCGAGATACATATAATAAGAACAAAACAATTACATGCCCAATCTTTAAACCAATTCGCGATAACTACGAATCATTCAAACATAAAATTTGAATCGAAAAAAAAATAAAAAAAAAAAAAAAACAAAAAAAAAAAAAAAAACAAAAAACAAAAAAAAAAAAACAAAACTTCGAATTCAACTAGAAATCCTTAAAACCCAAAATACCTTCGACTATTATTAACCAAAAAAAAAAAAAACACCCAAAGCCAAAACCCACGAGTTCTCAACCTCAAAAAAAATGAAGAGCTATCTCATTGACAAAGGAAGATGAAGTAATTTGCCAGTCCATTGATTCGTAAGTTTTTTTAGTAATCTATTTTTTAACACCTGTTTTTGGGTTTGAAATGTCTATTCAATCGAAGCTATATAAAAACGCAATTCTTCTTCTTCTTAACAGAAAAAGGAAACCCCCCAATCACAATGAAGAAGAAGGCAGTAAAGCTGTTCTAGGTAGTTCGATAAGTAAGCAATTTTTCCCCATAACCTTCAGTTTCATGATAAGGTTATCTTACTGCAAAGATGAATTCAATGCCAAGAAATACCATTCATGATTGTTGTGTATATTTTTTTTTTCCAAAAACTCACATTCTAAAAAGAATGAAGGTAAATGACTTAATTTTTTCATGAATGGCAATTTGTTCTTTAAATATTAAAAAAAAAAAGATAAAAGCCATTTCCCATGTAATACACCTTCAATAGTTTGAACTGTACCTCATTATTTTAAGTTTTTTCACATAAATGGTAAATATTAAATAGTTGAATTAATTGATCGTCGCCACAATCAATTGAGATAAATATATAATTGAACAGGAGAGAAAGGGTATTTGAATTTTTGGGGTCCATATCAATTTGATTAGAAAGATGGTGTTTTTTCTAATAGATTTAA
The DNA here is from genome assembly GCF_015680905.1 of Coptis chinensis. NCBI lineage: Eukaryota > Viridiplantae > Streptophyta > Magnoliopsida > Ranunculales > Ranunculaceae > Coptis > Coptis chinensis. The sequence goes on along the minus strand of NC_141463.1, from coordinate 74,276,533 downwards.
GAGACAAACTTTAAGGATGAAGCATCTTGATTGATGGTGACCATTGTTCACATATGAGGAGATAGTAGGTATATATATGTCTCAATATCTTGGAACTACTCGCCAGTAGTGACTATCATACATTTTTGAAGATATGAAAAAACCAATCAATATGTCATGACCAATTTTTTTGATGAATCTATTTAGGTTTGTCTATAATTAATTTGTATCTTTTTTTTTATTTGTCAGCTTAGATTTTGGAACGGTGGATTTAATGGAGCAGACTTGAAGAAGATTATGGCAAATGATAAGCTACTTGAGAGTTGAGATTGCACTGGCTGACCCAAAACGCTCCAAAAGGTGAGTAAAAATTTTCAACTTTTGCGTTCTTAGAGTAGTTGTTTGTTAGAGTATTCTAATGTTGGTGTGTCTATTGTATTGGGTGATGAAAAATTTTCAACATGTTAGCCAATCGGCAGTCAGCTGCTTGCTCCAAGGAACACCAAATGAGAAATATATTTGAATTGAACGTAGAATGGATTAACATGATTGTGTCGAATACTATCAAAACAAAAAACCCAAACCCACGCCTATTTTTTTATATAGTTCCCGTTACAAAGACGAAACTAATAACCGAAAAATAAAAACACCCAAAATCCCACGAGTTCTCAACCTAAAAAAAATGAAGGGATCTCAATGACTTGACGGAGAAGGAAGCTATATCGCATCTATATCGATCTCCCTCTCTCATAGGTGATTGGTGATATCATAAGATCACGGGGTTTACTGTTGGCAGCTGTTATAGGAGGTTATGGTGCTGCTAGCAGCAAGCAAAATCAGAGGACTCCCTATAGAGGATTCAACTGTTACAAAGTCATAACCTCCAAATAAGTTTTCTCCAATTTGTCCAAATTGTTGCCTAAACATTTTGTGAGCGTGATCTATGGAGGAGAGCACTACATAGAGAAGTTCAACACCAACCAATAAGAACAAGAAGGTAGGCTATGGCTTACAAAACCAGGAGGTATTAATAGGAAGCGGCAGCAACAGTCGTGATTAAAGCCTTGAATGGAGACACCCAGTGGGTTTACATTTTGATAGCTATATCTTTTGTTTCATAGTAGCACACCAAATTGATAGCTATATCATCAACGAAAAATATTTACACATTTTGCAGGTCATTGATTCGTAAGTTTCTTTTCGTATTTATTTTTTAACACCTGGCATGTTTGCATATCTCTACTTCCTCTTCGTTCATGTATTTTTTTGACAATGAGTTTCATCTTGTTTTTATATTTGAATCTATTATAGAGAGAGACACATGTTCATGAGAGAGAAAAAGTTGTAAACCTTAACACCATGGAAGATATGAAGTTCTATGCGATTTTTGTTCTCGGTATGCATTGTTCTTATTTCTCGATCTGTTCTGATTATTCGTTTAGTTGTCTTTTATTGTTTTATTTTGATCTGAAGAAAATTGGTATTTATTAATCCAATTTGTGTTTTTCTTCAACATATTTGTGGACCTATTAAATTAATTTTATTTTTAGAATTAACTATGGGCCAGGTTAAATTTTGTGATTTTTTTGGCAGGTGCGTTTGTAAACTTTGGTACAACATTCTCACTGACTCATCTTTCCTCAAAATCCAACTTGCCTAGCACTCCAAAATCAGTCCTTAAATTTTTATTTTCACCCAAACACAATTTTTATATTTTGAAGTGAATGAAAAACCATTTAAGAAAAAACCCATCAAGCCATTTAAACAGGGGTAGACCTAGGAGAGGGCTACACCAGGCTTTAGCCCGGGGTCCGTTTAGTTAAAAAAAATAAGTAGTATGCATCGCTCTAAACTTGAAAGCCCATTAGCCTAAGGAAAATAAAAGAACCGAATGTGAATAACCAATCTTTCTCCCTACAACTACAACCCCTCTATCTCTCTACAACTCTAGCTCTCTCGAATCTAATTTGTTGTTTATTCAAAGGTGAATAAGTGAATAAACCATCTCTTGATTAAATTCTTCTACTATTCGTTGCTCATCAGTCACCTCTTTGAAATTATATTTTGTTTGTTATTTATGAATTTGTAGAATAGTATCCAATGATTTTTCGATTACTAGAGCTTCTGTTTAAAAAATTGTTGATCGAAGCCCGTTTCAAACTGTTAGCACTAGTATTTTAGCTAACTCGTACCGATAAAAGAAGAAGAAGAAAGTGTTTGAATGTTTGATCTAACTTGTTTTGTTCAATCATTTGTAATGTCTAATTAAGGAAATGTTGTTCATTCCTTTCATATAATAAAATTAATAACGTGTTGTTCACTTGTTTGGTGGTCAATTGATTGTGGAAGTGTGTCAGAATAATAGAATTTGGTGTACAGGATTGGCACGAGTCGTTCTTGTCAACAACAAGATTGCATAACCTTTGAGCATCGGTATCGCGTTGATATATTTAACAATGCCATATATTTTCAATTAATGGAGTTTGAAAAGTAGATTCACCTAGGAAACAATAGATCTTTTTACTCTTAGCTTTGCTTTCAAATCATTTAGGATTGATGATATTTGCAGTCTCGTTGAGAGATTTTATTTTTGAGATTTCACTGATCAAGAGATACTTATATTGAGAACTTAGCTGGAGCAATATTATGAGATTGATGTTTGTCATAATACAGTTTTCCATAATATGTCCACGGTGTTTGAGTTGTGTTGAAGATTAGTTGAAACTGAAAAGTCGAAGGTCTACCACTTGATTGATAGATTGATTCATTTTGTGCTTACTCTTCATTCCCATATCTACAACAACTATAGAAAGGGCGTTCTCAACCATGAAACTTATCAAAACACAACTTTGAAACAAGATGGAGAATGAGTTTCTTGCAGATTCAATGGTCATCTACATTGAAAGAGATTTTGCTAACGATGTTGATCTGAATTTGGTAATAGATGATTTTGACGCCTGCAAGACTCATAAAATATCGTTTAAGTAGTTTTGCTTTTTAAATAGATTTGTAGTCGAACTTGATCAGATATTTTGATGAATTAGTATATATATTTGTCTACTTGTGAATTCTGACGTTTTTTTTAGCCAGGGGAGAGTTGAAGTGTTGGGTCCGCCCCTACATTTAAAGTTTTCGATTATGACTTCATTAGCAACTCATTTCATTTGCTTCCTGGGATTTTGGGTTGTTGCAATGGGTTTATCTGTTTACCTGGAATTAATTTACTTAATACTCTACTTCTATGCAATCCTATTTATACATTCAACCCGCTTGCTGAAGAATACGCAAAGCTTCCGCTTGTGATGATCCACATTTAGCGGAATTTGAACCAGTTGGTAAGCATATAGATGTATGTTTGTTGGGTTTTGGGTTTGAAGACTCTAAGTTGGAGTTTAAGATGGTGATTGTTACGTTCTTAGTGATTTCCCATGAATGTAGTTAATACTTAATATTAGCATACTAATGTAGCATATCATCTAATCATTAATTGCTTATGGACAGGTTCAAAGGTCTATGAACATAAGCGTAGTTAAGATTGGATGCGGTCGGACATAATGTAATTACTATAGCAAGGGGTGAAGGTGATATTATTCCTATTGGTCTTATGATGAAGAGAATTGGATTTTGAAAGGTGGGATATGAATGGGCATCCTAGAGTAGGCAGTGTTTAGAAGGAAAGCAAGCAGTTGCTCATGATTATGACAGAAAGATTGGGCCACTGTTATTGTTATGTCCTTATTTAGTACAGTTCATAGTTTCTCTTCTTTAAGTGATTGTTGATCCTTACATAATTTTTCCGCACTTTGATATTCAGTAGAATCTATAGTTTCTTATCATTGTTACTATTGTTACCAATAATGTTTTTAATAAGATGTTGTCAATATTGTTCTTTTGATTGAAATTTTGCGTTTGGATATATATGGATGAGTAGAATAAATCTTTTCTTTATTCTGATAGAGTGTTATATGATGGCTTGATCTTTTGACTTCCAATCGTAAAATAGTAGAATTATTCGTACTTTAAGTTGTTTTAGCATAAGTGAAACTGGATGTGTATATTGTTTGTCTAATTATAAGATTTTACTGATTTTGTCTATCTTTTTTTAGGCATGCCCCTCATAAGCAATTTCTCCTTGGTCAAGGCTAGCTCCACGTTTAGCTGCAACATAGACATAAAATTTACTGCCCTGTATCCGTGAGTTATCTTCCATATTAGCTTTGTTTAACAGTCTAATATTTTTATTGTTGCTATCTCATTTGCTATAATATAGCATTACACTCTGCATCATAGTTGTTTATAGTGCCAAACCCTTTTAAAATGGATACCTAGCTATCAACTCAAATTTGTTTCTTTTTTAATATAATAATGGTGCCTCCTCTACCTGGATTACCAAACTATATTTATATTGACTTTCAATAATTTTGACTATGGGGTGGCTGAAGAATGCAAATTTCTAGCTTTCTACAACAATATCAAACAGGCGACATCATTGCAGCTCTTTCAATGTGTTGCTTATTGCCAAGGTCAAAGTATTAGATGTAGAAAACCAACAAGGTTTTGAAATCATAGTACACCTAATATTCTGCCAAAGCCACTCCTGTATGAGGATTGAGGAGCGAGACACTATAGTGTAGCAGGTGAATCTGCCATTTTGGCTACCACAATAGTGTATTTCATCATCCTATTTTTATGGAAAGCATGTAGTCACTATTTGAGCCACACTAGATGCTTTTTGCCCAATAGCTACATAAACACATATTCGTATTCACATAATATATAGGATTCAATGAATCCCAAACTTGAAAGAAATTATTTTATTCTCAACTGACATATCGCTTGCTAAGTAGTAGAACAAATGGAGTTGTGTAAGTCCTTCTAATTATTATTAAAAAAGGTTGGGGACTTGGGGCTAATTCTGATTGATTTATCGTGCTAAGCAAATAAATAATTATTTCAAATTAGTCGGTTTGCTAAGTGTTTGTTTCAATGAATCCCAAACTTGAAAGAAATTGTTTTATTCTCAACTAACGCATCGCTTGCTAAGTAGTAGAACAGATGGAGTTGTGTAAGTCCTTCTAATTATTAAAAAAGGTTGGGGCTAACTCTGATTGCTTTATCGTGCACAAGGAAATAATTAATTATTTCAAATTAGTCGGTTTGCTAAGTGTTTGTTTCAATGTCTCACTATGTCGATTATCTGTGGAGAGGCAATCAAGGGAGGCTTTCTCCTTAAGTATGTTGCTGGAATGCTTTTGATCATATTAGTATTTATTTATTACTTTCTTATTTTTAATGTTCTTTTGATCCATATTTTGTTGGGTTTAATTTTAATGATTGAATCATTAGTTGAAGATATAAAAACTTGAAAAAGAATGTCATGCACATTACTCGCTAAGCATTTTATGAGTTACACAAATCTCAATTATATTATTGATTGCCTAACTAAAAGACTGGCCAACATGACATATAGTTTTCATGCTGTAAATGTGGAATGGAATGACTTTAAGTTGATAATTCTTCAAGTAGTAGGTTACCTGCCTGCTTTGAGCAGTATTTTAAACTTGGGATTTGTATGTGCATAATTTTTCTGGAAAAGCCTTCTATGCTTGAGGGTATTGCACTATAATTAGATATGAATCTGTAGAGATTTTGCGTCTGCGGGATTTGTCAGCTGGGCATTGGCATAGTTATTACCCATAAAAATTAGTATTAAGTGAAAGTACGTCACATAACCATGTGGCCCAGGTTGGGTAGTCCTTAGTTAGAACCAATATAGGGTATCGTTGTATCAAACACACAGAGCAACTATTATGCTATTCATGCGTGGTTTAGCTATAATGCTATTTATGAGATGGAAAAGTATACCATAAAGGTTGGGCATTAAGTTTTTTTCCTGTATGTAGTTGTTTATATATATGAGAAAGTTTGTTCAAGTGTTTTGTATTTTCTTTCCCAGTGTGGGGATTGAGAATTTATATATAGGCACCTCATTAGTCCTTGCCGGTTTAGGTTACTTCAATGTCACCTTATTATTATTTTTTGCCAAAACTCTGTTTGAGCCGCAAGGCGAGAAAGGGGATACATATTGTTGTATTTGTTGTTGAAGGACGTGTCATAGCTACCAGAAATTTTTAAGGTTGTAGTTTATATCCAAGAAATATATGAATAGGTTCGCTTCTACTTGGGCGTACGAAGAACACGGTCATCCTTGCTCTCGAAAACCTTCTATGCAAAGCATTCAAGATTATGTGTGAAGTGTGCAATTGATTTTTCTTTTTGTTATGTTTTCTCTTTATGATTTCATTCTTACTTCGGTATATTCATTTATGTTGTATTGTAGGTACTCTATTAATTGGTCACCAAGCATATCAAAAGAATTCATATGGGAGTTATTTCGACCATTAAAAGGATAGTTTTGGCAATAGTTTATGCTAATATGCCTTTCGCCAAATCAATTACAACTTTACAAGATAAATTTTTATTGATTTTATGAGTTCAATAGTTTGCCACATACTTGATTTCCCATCTTTGATACTTCATCATATGCTATTTCATTATTTGAATCGTTGCCTGCTATATATTATCCATGGTGTAAATTTATTTAGAAGTTTGCTGAATGTCTCTCCAAATGAGTAGATTGAGCTACAATGGTTGAATTTGAATTGATGAGTTGTAGGTATGTGATGGCTCCCAATTTTTGTATGCTATGTGCTTATAAACCACACATTTAAGTTGGCTATTGTAGTTAAGAGAAAGAAGCAATGCACCACTAGTAGCAGTGCACCATTGTACCATGTGATTTATTTTTCATAAATGATCATTGTAAGTTGTAAACCATGGTTTTTTTTTTTGCTAAAAGTAGTTTGATTTTGGTGTTAATACTCTCAGTAGGGCATCACAAGAGTTACACGAGGTGTGAACATATTTAACTATCGATTAGCAGTTATACCAATGCACTTGCAGAATGTGTAGTGGTTAAATTCCATACTAATAATATGCTTTTGCAGTCATCAAACAACTTGATTGTGACTTACCATTTTGATTTTTGAGTTTTCAATAGTGATTTGCGATGTCGTGCCTAGAGGTCATGTAGTGAACATACTTTATTCTTTGGCTATGCACAATATAACTATGTTGCTTAATAAACTTTGTTGGTATCAAGTTCAAGACCTCATATTGCACCAACATGAAGGGGCATCGATCACAACTTCCACTGTTGTGCTATTCAACATATTTAACAAGTTTATGGATAATGAGTTACCAATGCGGTCATGCGATCTGTCCATATAATTGCTATCATTGATCTAGAGGAATCAACAAACTATGGAATGTGGAATCATTAAAAATAATGCAAATGGTGTAAAGCATGAAGAAAATTAAAGGCTTAGATGGAAATTGATTATTGTGTATGTCTCACATGTTTCTAATCAACAGTTCATTCATGAGAATAAAGAATTGTAACTGTGGAGGTGATTAGATGAAGTTCAAGCCATTAAGTAGTATAGTATAGTAAACTGAGGCTGTCTAGTAACTTAGCTTGTTGTTGTGAATATAACACTGCGGAAACAACGTTACCCACTACAATAGATCAATCCTACACAAGGATCGATCCTTCTTACTAGACAAGACTTCAACACCCTCAAAAGTAATCCCAACACTTCTCAATATCAAATAACAAGTATCTAAAGTAAAACAATTAATATAAAAGAAGAACAAACCACAAGACGAGATGTATCGTGGTTCGGCAATTTGCCTACATCCACACTGCGAGTTCCAAGCTTTACTAGATGTCCGGAGTAACAGATTACAAGTCTCTCAATTCACTCACAAAGAATGAACACTCAACTCACAAAGAATTGCTCACTTATAATCTCTCTCTTTCTTTGTTTTGGAAAAGTTAGGTTTCTACAGAAAAAACCTATATTTATACTATTTCAAAAAACTTTCGAAAAAGGGCAAATTCGTGCTGAAATAAGGTAGAGCGCGGGTCGCACCCTCGACCAGGCAAAGTTGAGCGCGGGTCGCACTGAAGAGCCTGTAAGTCCCCAAAGTCATGAGCACGGGTCGCACCTTGCCCAGGTGTAAATGGAGCGCGGGTCACGCCCTTCACACCATAATGAGAAAACATCTTTTTTCTCTACAATTCTCCACCTCGGTGAGATTTTAACACATAAAACCGAGCGAAACACATCTAGCAAGAACACATCCATCCAGAAACTCGCAGTCCATCCGTCCCAAAGGGGCATGCCCACAAAGGGCTCTATCAAGCATGTAGGATTTGGAGCAAGTCCAAACAGTGTTGGAACTTAACTCCGGTGACAACCTTAGTCAGCATATCAGCAGGATTGTCATGGGTGTCCACTTTCTCAAGTGTTACATCACCATCCTCAACAACATCCCGTATAAAGTGATAACGGACATCAATATGCTTGGTCTGAGCATGATAAACCTGGTTTTTTTCCAAATGAATAGCACTTTAACTATCACAATGCAAAGCAACACTGTTCTACTCAATACCCATATCATCTAGAAGACCTCGAAGCCATAATGCCTTTTTCATTACCTCTGCCACTGCCATATACTCTGCCTCAGTAGTAGATAGAGCAACTGTAGTATGTAGCATAGACCTCCAACTAACCAGTGCACCATGCATCATAAACACATAACCAGTAGTCGATCGTCGTCTATCTAGATCACCTGCATAATCTGAATCCACATATCCACTGACATAACAAGTGCCTCCACCATAAAATAATCCCATATCCAAGGTACCCTTCAAGTACCTTAATACCCATTTCACTGCCTCCTAATGCTGCTTCCCAGGACTAGCCATATGCCTGCTTACAACACTAACTGCCTGTGAAATTTCTGGGCGTGTGCACACCATAGCATACATCAAATTGCCCACTGCATTAGCATAAGGAACATGTGCCATATACTTTTGTTCCTCCACCGAACTAGGAGAAAACTTAGCTGAAAGCCTAAAATGCCTAGCCAAAGGCGTAGAAACCGACTTTGCATTCTCCATACCAAAATGCGAAAGTACTTTCTGAAGGTATTTCTTCTGAGATACAACTATTCATCGATTATGCCTATCTCTGTCAATCTCCATGCTCAATATCTTCTTGGCTCCACCTAAGTCTTTTATTTCAAACTCAGAGCTAAATTGAGATTTCAACTTGTCTATCTCCACCGTGCTTTTGGAAGTAATAAGCATGTCATCCACATAAAGCAGGAGATAGATGAAGTCATTACCACGAAGCCTACGAAAGTAAACACAACAATCATACTTATTTTGGGTGTACTCATGTTGCATCATGAACGTGTCAAAGCGTTTGTACCATTGCCTGGGTGATTCCTTTAACCCGTACAGTGACCGATTCAATTTGCATACATGATCTTCTTTCTTAGCAATGACAAACCCTTCAAGTTGTCTCATATAGATCTCTTCCTCCAAGTCACCATGCAAGAAAGTAGTTTTCACATCAAGTTGCTCTAACTCCAAGTCGAAGTGAGCAACTAAACTCAATAACACACGAATGGACGTATGTTTGACCATCGGAGAAAATACCTCATTGTAGTCGACTCCTTCCTTCTGTGAAAAACCCTTTGCTACCACTCTTGCCTTGTACCCAGTACTGTCAAACTCAGGAAGGACCTCTTTCTTTTTGAACACCATTTACTGTCGATAGTCCTTTTGCCCTTTGGTAATAAAACTAGGTCCCATGTGTGATTTTTATCAAGAGATTCCATCTCTGCTTGCATAGCTACCAATCAATCTCTGTAATGAGCATCTCTAACAGCTTCTTTGAAGCTATCTGGCTCATCATCTTCGATATTCAGTGCATATGCCACTAAATCCACCTGATCATAGTGTTTCACCGGCTTCTCGTGCCCATACTTGTGAACTTCTTTAACTTGTCTTTTTGGCCTAGGGTCAGCCACTACAAGTTGCAGATGCTTTTGCTCTTCTTCCTATTGCTGTGTGGTTCCATGATTTGGTACCTCATCATGATCTAACTAGTCATCTGCTGCATCAGACAACTCAAGCTCAGTAGCTTGAACTTCTATAGACTCACCATTCTGCCCAGCTACTTCCGACTTACTGAAAGATAATACGGAAGTCTCATCAAAGGTAACATCTCTGCTGACCAGGAACTTGTGGTCTTCTAGACACCACAATCTGTATCCCTTTACCCCATTTGCGAAGCCTAAGAATATGGCCTTCTTATCTCTAGGATCTAGTTTGCTTTCCCTCACATGGTAGTAAGCTGTCGATCCAAACACTCGCAAAAAACTATAATCAGCTGGGTTACCTGACCACACTTTATAAGGTGTCATGCAATCTATAGTTGGTACTGGTGACCTATTGTACAGGTAACACGCCATGGACACTGCATCTGCCCAATACTCTTTGCCTAGACTGGCATTAGACAACAAACATCTCGCTCTTTCAAGCAAGGTTCTATTCATCCTCTCTGCCATTCCATTCTGCTGTGGCGTGCCCCTAACTGTCTAGTGTCTGGCAATTCCTTGTTGGGCACAAAACTCTTGGAAAGGACCATAGGTATACTCAGTACCATTGTCAGACCGTAATGTCTTTACCTTCCTATCTGTGTGATTTTCAACCCTTGCCTTCCACTTCTTAAATGTCTTAAACACTTCATCTTTCGATTTCATCATAAACACCCACACATAGCGAGTATGATCATCAATGAATGAGACATAATAATGGTTACCTCCCTTTGAAGCCACCCTGGAGGGTCCCCAAACATCCGTATGCACATAGTCAAGGATGCATGTTGTTGTGTGCTTTCTTGACTTGAACTTGACTCTGCACTGCTTTCCATAGACGCAATGCTCATAGAACCCCATACTTGGCTTCTTCAAATTCTTCAAGAACCCTCGTTTGCACAACTCAGACAAACCCTTTTCACTCATATGCCCTAAACGCATATGCCATATCTTAGTGCACTCAGAATCATTACTACATGCACCCACTGCTACATCGCCTATCACCGTACTACCTATCAGAGTATACAAGGTTCCATGTTTTTTATCCTTCATAACAATTGAAGAGCCATTAACAATATTTAGGACTCCACCTTCGCCCACAAACTTGTGGCCTTTGGAATTCAAGGTACCAAGAGAAATAAGACTTTTCTTTAGCTCAGGAACATATCTCACATCGGTTAAAGTCCTCACTACATCATCATACATCTTGACCCGTATAGTTCTAATTCCTATCGTCTTACAAGCAACGTCATTACCCATCAAAATGGAACCACCATCAATGCTCTCATAAGAAGTAAAACCACTTTCTATTCGGGCACATATGATAGGAACATCCGAAATCAATAATCCACCTTTCGGTCATATAGTCTTGTGTGGACACACAGAGACTGAACTCATCCCCTTCAGAGCCTGAAGTATAACTTGCCTCAATTTTTGCCTTACCTTTCTTCTGACCATCTCTCTTGTTCTCTTGCTTCGGGTGAGGACAATTACTTGTGTAATGTCTCTTTTCATCGCAATTGTAGCACTGTACATGTTTTAAAAGCTTCTTTGACTTGGACCTAGAATTCTCATTGCTTGTAGAATTCTGTTCATATGAATTTCCTCTTGCCACTAGCCCTTGTCCTGCATCAATGTTATTCTCAACTCGTGTCTTCTTCATCAACTCATAAGAAAGAAGCGCAGTTTGAACTTCGTCGAGATCTACATATTCTATGTTCATAAAGTTAGTCATTAGATCCTCATAGCTTTCTGGCAAAGAGAATATTAAACATGCCGCTTTTATCCTCATCATCCATCTTCATGCCAACATTCAAATAATCCACTAGGCGTCGACGGAACTCACTAACGTGCTCTTGCATCATTGAACCATCCACCATCATGTACCAATAAAGACGCTTCTTAAGGTACATCTTGTTAGTCATGCTCTTGGTCATATACATAGACTCTAGCTTGAGCCAAATACCGGCAGCGGTATCTTCTCTCATCACACTATACATAACCTCATTAGCAAGACGGTCCAGTTGATGAACAAGCCTGTAGATCGAACTCTTCCCAATCATCATCACTCATACTCGCCGCCTTAGATTTAATCCCCTTTAAAGCCTTATGCAAACCTTGTTGGATGAGGATGTCCCTTACTTGGATTCTCCAAATCCCAAAATTATTCTTCCCATTAAACTTCTCTACTTCAAACTTAGCATTTGACATCTTGGGAGCCATTTTTTCAAGTTACATACAATAACTAAAAAAAAAAATAACTCAGGAATTTAATTGAACACCTTGTCTACACAAATTCCTAGGTCATAAATCTATGCTCTGATACCAATTGTTGTGAATATAACACTGTGGAAACAATGTTACCCACTACAATAGATCAATCCTACACAAGGATCGATCATTCTTACTAGACAAGACTTCAACACCTCCAAAGTAATCCCAACACTTCTCAATATCAAATAACAAGTATCTAAAGTAAAACAATTAATATAAAAGAAGAACAAACCACAAGACGAGATATATCGTGGTTCGGCAATTTGTCTACATCCACACTACGAGTTCCAAGCTTTACTAGATGTATGGAGTAACAGATTACAAGTCTCTCAATTCACTCGCAAAGAATTGCTCACTTATAATCTCTTTCTTTCTTTGTTTTGGAAAAGTTAGGTTTCTACATAAAAAACCTATATTTATACTATTTTAGACAACTTCCGAAAAAGGGCACATTCGTGCTGAAATAAGGTGGAGCGCGGGTCGCGCTAAAGAGCCTGTAAGTCACCAAAGTCATGAGCGCAGGTCGCACCTTGCCCAGGTGTAAATGGAGCGCGGGTCGTGCCCTTCACACCAGAATGTTTTTTCTACACTTGCCTAAAGGGCATGTATTGTAATAGTAGTAGTTCTATGACAAGTGCCGAACTATCCTAGCAATAGCTCTCGAACTCCAATGTCTTCTCATTTTTCTAGATATGTATATGTTAATATATAGATTTGATGAAATGTGTCGTGGTTCTCATGTTAAACTGGAAGCGATTGGTCAGTGATGTTCACAGTATATTGGCAATGTCAATTAAAATTTCGAACATTGATGGCGTTTTATCTACTTCAAAAACATTCTCAATTTTTTGGATATGAAATGAATTATTGCTAAATTGTAGTGCCATTTTGTTCCCTTATAAGGTAATAAACATGGTTTATAATAGTCGAAATATAATGAGTTCAAATATGGATTAGCATATCACTTTATCTTCCATTTCTTTTTTCTTGATGGTATGGTTTGAATTGATTCATGAACTAACTGCTATTCCAATGACATTGGTCGGTTGAATCAAATGTTGGTTTAAAAAGTCATAAATAATATCTTTCAATGTATGTACCTTATCTGTTTTTTAATGTTTATTTTTATAAAAAAAGGACCCAATTTAAACACAAAATGTGACAATCCGGCCATGGGACGGTCAAAATTGCTAGTAAATAAAATAATTGTTTTCCAAACACCAAGGCAATATAATGTCAAAATAACAAAATAATCAATCAAAAACTCTTGTGGGCTTGAGAAAAAAAAAAGTCATTAAACTCTAAGATACTTAATATATACAACTAAGCGGGTTACACAGGGTAGCTTGGTTGATGACACATCCCGCCTGACCCGGCAACTAAACAAGTATAAATGTGCTTTAGTCTGGTTAACTTCTTGAACTCAAACCCAACCCACTTACATAACCAATTTGGCAGGTCAATCCGTAATTAATCCAAATTCAATTATGGGCCAACCTAAATCCGTTAATAATCGTGTTGATTACTTGATTACGTGTTAGGTTAGTGCGTCGTGTCCAAAACTATTGCTCCTAGTCATAACCTTGTTATTTAACAAACCCAATCCAACTTAAAATCGTTTTGCAAGGGTAATACGGTGTAGGTCATGGAGTTGCAGATCCAATGGTTACTGATGGTGCAGGTCAAGTCGGAGTCTCAAAGCCAATATCGTCCCCAACCTCGACCGCCCTACTGGGGCAGGTATACCAGATTGGGTCAACCAAAACAGGTGGATATCATATTTTATACCTGTTGTTCATGTAATAATTCACCTAAACACACTAATAGAGTCGTAAAGGGTGTTGATTGTGGTGGATGAGAGACTGAACCGTATTAATGGTTGCCTATGTATCCAAAGTGTTTTCTAAAATCAAGTCCTCTCACGATCGTAGTTCTTTGGTGAATAACGGGTTCTATAAGAAATATAATTTCTTTAATCGAATAGATATTTCCCATGCATATTGTGTAAAATATTTCTAATATCTTAATACATAAAAATATATTAACAAAAATGTATTTAAATTAAAACTTGCTATGTTTAACTTATTGGGCCACTTTTGTGGGCAGCGCAGCGCACGTGGGCAATGTAGGTAGGCCATTAGAAAACCTGGGTATCAAAAAAGTAACTTGAAATCAATTAATGAAGATGAATGGGAAACAAGATAGAGCTTGAAATCAAATCACCCCTAGCTTCCTCTCTGAAAAATCAAATGGTTGCTACAAGGTTTCAAGAAGAAACAAAATTAAAAGTGTTTTGAAGAGAAGTAAACGACGAAAAAGTCATGGAGATGCACAATGTTTAGTGAAAGTACGAAAACATAATATATTGGAAAGAAGAAATAAGCTATAGCTATATGTTATTCACTTCCTGAAATCACTCGTTTGGACACATTCTCGTGCTCACACCTAACTTTCTTACATCATTTCCATTAGTTGTATTTATTTTGCCTTGTTTTATGTTTGTCTAAGTATATAATTTGGTCGTAATTTTTTTTTATTTAAGTAAGAATGATGATTTAATTGTATTGGTTGGATTTATGGCCATATAGAACAAAATTTTGTGTATTTTACTTTTAACACATGTCCATATATACATACATATGACCCTAAAAGTTTTGAACCATCTAGAAATGGTTTGGGGGTAAATAACAAAAACGTGGGTACAACTTATAATCTCTTATTCTAACTTTCTAAGTAAATCTTAGGATTTAAGAGAAACTATGGCAAAAGCTTTGGGGAGAGAAAGAGGAAGAGATCATCGTCTTCATTGATTTTCATGTTTTAAGGCAAGTTTACCCTCGCGTTTAGGTGCTTGGTACTTAGATTTTTCTTTTGCACAAACAATTTATGAATTATCATGATCTAAAAGTTTTTATTTTATTTCACTTTGATATATTAAAACCATGTTAAGGCTTAAATGGATTGTGATTACTCTAGAAACATGTTAGATTTTGACTCTCTGCTTGTACATGCTTTTAGAAATTTCAGAGAAAGAATCTTCCATATTACTCTTGAGAAGTAAATAACAAAAATGTGGGTACAACTTATAATCTCTTATTCTAAGTAAACCTTAGGATTTTAAGAGAAACTATGGCAAAAGCTTTGGGGAGAGAAAGAGGAGGAGATCATCGTCTTCATTGATTTTCATGCTTTAAGACAAGTTTACCCTCGCACTTAGGTGTTTGGTACTTAGATATTTCTTTTGCACAAACAATTTATGAATTATCATAATCTAAAAGTTTTTATTTTATTTCACTTTGATATATTAAAATCATGTTAAGGCTTAAATGGATTGTGATGACTCAAGAAACATGTTAGATTTTGACTCCCTACTTGTACATGCTTTTGGAAATTTCAGAGAAAGAATCTTCCATATTACTCTTGAGAAGAAATCAAGATCTATGTGTCTGGATTTCTTAGAATTTGGATTCGACTGATTTGGAGTTGTATATAATTTCATATGAATTGTTTCCTATGACTGTGCAGACCAGAAATCGTTTTTCTGACATTCCCGAAACTTGAGGTTTAGTTAGGTATTATGATGACTTAGATACTTAATTAGATAAAAGTTTATTGAGACAAAACCTAGATACACGTGTCTGAATTTCTCAGGATTTAGATTTGGAGTTATATTCAATTTTATATGAATTGTTTTCCAAGACTACGCAGACCATAAACTGTTTTTCTGACGTTGCTGAAATTTGATTATGTTATTTTATTTTTATCTGTTTTTTTTACACGTTATGACACTCGATTGTGTTTTCAGCTAATGGACTTTCAATATCTACATGTGATGTTTTATTTTATATATGTTCATGCTTATTTGCACGTTTAGCTTTGTTAAAGTTAATGGGTATGCTATATGTATGTGGTTGATTTCTGACAAAAGGATCCCGCCGTAGTCGATGTCAATAAGTACTACGGGACGTGGGCTTGTCATGGTTTAAGTTTGACGAATAGATCCCGCTGTAGCCATAGTCAATAAGAGCTACGGGACGTGGGTTTGTCATAGTTTCTAAGATATTTTTTTTTTTAGTTTATTATATTTGGATTTGTTATCCATGGTGATAACCATTTCCCTTTGATATTAAGTATTACAAGTCGTACTCTTATCATGTGGTGTTGAAAATAAATTCTGAATCATTTTCTAGTACAAGTTAAATGAAGTGTTACTAATATCCAAAAGATGGTTCTATTGCTAAGTAGGTCCTAAGCTTTTGGGCAAGCTTGCTTATATATTCAGGTTTAACCTCTTATAGTTGTTGCAGGTTTTTGGATTCAGCCTCGCTAAGGTCGATACACGTATGAGAGTTGGGGACCTACTCTGCTCAAAGGACTCCTAACTTTTGATTAGATGTATGTAACATGGAGTCATATGTTCTTCTTTTGTCTTTTTGGAAAGGGTTTCTTTATGAGGTGCCATGACTTGTATTTTTTTTTTTTTGAGAAGACTATATGCTAAACCCTTTGATCATCAATTATGAGATTAAATGTTTTGCAAATATTTATCTTATTTTTGAGTTCTTTTATACTAAGTTTGATATTTAACAATTAATGTTCTTTAAATTTATATTAAGGGTAGGCAACCTATTGTAAATTTATGGGGTATTACAGACCCGCTTTCAGCCAAATGAGAGCTTTTTCATTGTTACTGTATGAAATATGAACTACGAAATATGGATTAAATCCAGTAACACGTACTAAACTATAGATTAAATCAGGCATCGTAAAGGCTTTAAAAAAGTTACCTCATGCTTTCAAATTTGATAAGAATTAAGACCACAAGGCATATCCCTATTTCAAGCTTAATGAACGGAAAATTATTTATGAGATCAATTTTCGAATTCCTATGACAAAAAAGCAATTGGTCTAACTTTTAGGACCACTCAAATGGTAATCTACAATTTTCGTTACTAGAAACCAGGCTAACTAAGGAGCCCAATTATATTAACGCCAATAAAGTGTTTTATTACCCTTTTTTCAAATTTTAAAACGGTGCATGATTCTCTCCATTCCATTCTTTGTTTTTGCTGCCATTAAGCCTCTTCATTTAAAATAAGAGGTTATAATAGCTCATTCAAAGTGGTCTCCTTCTCAAAAAAATAAAAGTGATCTCTCTCCAGCTAACTTTCTATATATTTGAATGCATTTCTTCAAATTTATACGTAACTTTCTATAAAGGGTAAGGTTGTTAGTTAGTTGTTACCAAAATAAAATAAAAGAATATTAGAAAAAAAAAAAAAAAAAACTTGGAGAATGATATTTATGGGAAATATAGTAAATTTACGCCTCCTCGAGTTAGTCTTACCCTGCCCCCCCTAGTTATTTTGGTTTTCGATAACAAAAATTGTAGATTACCATTTGACTGATCCTAAAAGTTAGACCACTTAGTTTTTTGTCATAGAAATACGAAAGTTCCACCCGTAGGTAATTTTCCGTTTAATGAATCCCAACGACTTCTTTAAATAGGGAATCGATCGGTTCCTATACAAGCCACTGGTTTAACTTGGGATCATTCTGCCCCGATCCGATCTTAAAAAAATTGGTTTTGAAAACCAGCGTTATGCCATATGTACGGTGCAATTAATGATATGTAAATTGTATTGTAGAAACATCAAAATTAAGTTGAAAAAAAAATCACTACAAAAAACACATCTGATCTACTTTTACTAAGTGTGAGTTTAGTAGGCTACTCAACTAACTTCAATTAAGGTATATGCTAAGCATTTCGCGTCAACAAAGTTTCAACTACAAGCCTCTCGTTGTATAATCTAGAACTAATAAAAACACACACACATATGTTTGTCGACTCAAGTGCTAATATATTTCAATTCTTATTATTTTGTTGCTTTTTTGATTTTTTGTCATGGTGTTGCATGTTAGTAACACGACTATGATGGTTTACATTTGGTCTATTTTTTCAATTTGTTTATTGTTGTGGATTTGGCAAATGGAACTCTAATACAAATACACCTATAAACAAAAAGTAGGTTATAATGATTTGGCCTCTCAATATTAAAAGTCAACATCTTGAAATCAAACTTTAAGTAATCTTTAGGTGTTGGGATGAACATTGTGCCATGTCATCTAATTGAACTTGAAAAACTTTTGATGTTTCGTTTGGCTGAGTTTGAGTTTTCTAATGTATTCAACAATTTTAAAGTATATCAGTGTAACTATTGGATTCAGAAGTATTTCTTACTTTTATATATATTTATTTATTTCTCCCAATACAATTTCTAATTTTAATGAGAAAAAAACAAAAAACACACATATTTTCCATCTATCAATCCCAACCGTCCATCAAACAACAATTCAAACGTTAGGCATATCTAAAAGCGGGATCTACAAAAATTTCAAATTTCAGACTCATCCCGCTCCCCCAAAGTTAAACCCCCAAACGACAGCCACGACGGCACACAACAGACACACTCAAACACACAGAACAAAACGAGGATACAAAAAAAAAAAAAAAAAAGAGTTTCTAGAGAGAGAGAGAGAAATCTAGGGTTTCGAATTTCTCTCTAGATTCGACCCATTTCCTTAATTTGTGTCAATTTTGACTAAACAATGTCTAGTCGTCAAGATAAAGGTGTAAATGTTCAGGTCCTTCTTCGTTGCAGGTAAAATTTTAAAACAAAAAAAAAAAAATCATTTATAGGGTTTTTTATTACTAAAAATGTTATCTTTATTATAATTTCAGGCCGTTTAGTGAAGATGAATTGAGGAATAATGCACCACAAGTTGTGACATGTAATGATTACCAAAGAGAAGTTGCTGTTTCTCAGAATATTGCTGGGAAACAAATTGATAGGGTTTTTACTTTTGATAAGGTAAATTTTATTTTCATTTTTACTTGGTTTCAGATCTGGGACTTTTTTTTATATAAATTGTGTAACATTGTTATTTGTCAAAAAATTGCATTTTAGATGCTTAGTTCTTTGAATAGGTAGATAAACATTTAACTATTTCAGAGGCTAGTAATGACAATGCCTTTGGTTTTAGGATGTTGCTTTAAGTGAGGCTTCTAAGGAAAGAGCTTAATAGGGCTCTGACATATCCATTCAGTAGTTGAGAATTACAATTGAATGTGAAATGTATGAAGACAAAAACTATACTACCCCTACAATACATTAGCCTTATACCGAGTCCGTATATCTCTAATAAGGCTAGCATCTAGAGTTCATTACAATTGGATTGCTTAACTGATTTTCATGTGGCACACAACTGAGATACAAAATGTCGGCATGGACTATGGACCATTGCTTGTTTTTTGTTGAAAATGAGGTCGACACCAGTAATTTGGATAATGATAGATGTTTAAGTCTTGATACATGAGGGAACTAATTCAGTTCTGACAGTTTAAGCATTTGAATAATCTACAAATTATAATGTGTATTCTGTAGGTTTTCGGCCCCGCAGCTCAACAGAGAGATTTATATGATCAAGCTGTTGTACCTATTGTAAACGAGGTTTTAGAAGGATTTAATTGCACCATATTTGCCTATGGTCAAACTGGTACAGGAAAAACTTACACAATGGAAGGTGGCAGTAAAAAATCAAAGGTATCTTTTCTCCCCTGATAGACCTTCTCCCCTCCTTATTTTCCTTCCCTTTTTTTGCACTGAGTTGCACTTCAGGGTTTTGGATAGGCAATTAGCCAATTACGAATATGCATTTTCACAACTTTAATCTTTTGAGGGCATTCACTTTAACCGATGCTATTGCTCAATTGCAGAATGAAAGCAAGGGACAGTTGCCTCCAGAGGCAGGGGTTATTCCAAGAGCTGTCAAACAGATTTTTGACACATTGGAGAGTCAAAATGCTGAATACAGTGTGAAAGTAACCTTTTTAGAACTATATAATGAGGAAATCACAGATTTGCTTGCTCCTGAAGAATTATTAAAACTTGGTATGGACGAAAAGCAAAAAAAACAGTTACTTCTCATGGAAGATGGTAAAGGTGGAGTTCTTGTACGAGGACTAGAAGAAGAAATTGTAACAAGTGCAAATGAAATTTTCACCTTACTTGAAAGGGGGTCTGCAAAACGTCGTACAGCAGAGACTCTATTAAACAAACAGTCCAGGTGACAATGCTCACATGTTCTAGTATACAGCTCTAGTGTCATCATAATTTGTTTTCATGTTCATTTAAACACTTTCTTTATTTTCTAGTCGATCACATTCGCTGTTTTCCATAACAATTCACATCAAAGAAGCCACTCCAGAAGGTGAAGAGCTTATAAAGTGTGGGAAGTTGAATCTGGTTGACTTAGCTGGTTCAGAGAATATTTCGCGTTCTGGTGCAAGGGAGGTATAACCCATCTTCTTTGCTTTTGTGTTATGATGATTAAACTTTTGCTTGTATAATTAACACGTTTACGTTGAATGCATGAAAAGTATGCATGGCTTACTAAAGCTTTACCTCATCACCCTTTTGTATGTAGGGTCGTGCAAGAGAAGCTGGAGAGATTAACAAAAGCTTACTTACTTTAGGCCGTGTAATCAGTGCACTTGTCGAACATCTTGGACATGTCCCATACAGGTCCTAATTTTTTACAACTTGTGTGAAAGGTTTGGCTGTTTTTGTTGTTTCTCATAAGTCTAATCCTGATATTTGGTGTCATTCAGGGATAGCAAACTTACGCGATTACTTCGTGATTCCCTTGGTGGAAGGACCAAAACATGCATAATTGCGACTGTATCCCCAGCGGTTCACTGTCTTGAGGAAACACTGAGCACTTTGGATTATGCTCACAGAGCGAAGAATATAAGAAATAAGCCCGAGGTTTGATTTTTCTGTCTCATTTGAACAGAACAATGCGTCCCCTTCTCTTTGTTATATTCCTTTAGTAATTTATTACTTTTCTTAGTGAGTAGTATGATTTACTATTGGCTGAGCCTTCTCTGCCATTTTAAGAGCTGCTGCATTATGTTCATTTAATGCTTATTGATTTCCATAAGAAAGGGATGTTTGACAATAGTACAAAATATTGCGATATGGGGATATATTGACTCCCTAAATCTTGATATGTATCGTGGATATATTCCCTTCTGTGGTGATATTTTACAGTGGCATATATGCAGATATTGAGGATATATCAATAACTATTGACAAATATCACCCTATTGATGGTATTTAGTTATTTATCATGATATATCATAATACATTTTGATTATCATTTAGAATGTAATGATAAATAGCAAATTAAATTGTTATCATCAACCAAAACCGGTTAATATCACTGATATATCCCCAATATTGAGATATTTGTGGATAAATCAACGATATTTGCAACTGATTGTATCGAATATCATCTCGTGATATATCCATATCGTTTTCCAATATCTCGATAGATATCCTGATATATCATGACATGTCACGATATTTTGTACCATGTGTTCGACTATGAATTGAGTACAGATTTCTTGTTATTAGTATGTGCGTTATCTTGTTATTATCAGTGACAACAAGTGTGGAAATTATTTGTCCGAACTGTACACCTTGTTACTGTGCATAGGCCTGTTAAGCTGTTCTAGTTTGTTAAGTTTGGCTCACAAAAAAAAAAAAGTTTGTTAAGTTTGCAGCTTTGCAGCCGTGTTATTATGGCAGGCCCAAATTGAATACATGCAAATATCAAAAGCCATTCTCTAATGAAAAAAGAAGTAAAAGTAAATTTTTTGTTAGTGTTGCCAATTCTCCAAAAAATGTTTCAACGTTTATTTGCATGTTATATCCACATACACAGTAGATTTTATTTTAACCATCATTAGGGTTTTTGTAGTTGGTGTTTGTGCAATGATTGACCAGAATTGCCGAATATCCCCCACTGTAGTCATCTCCTTTGTTATTACATCTTCATATTCATTTTTTTTCCTCTATTTAAATTTGTCTTTGATTTGAAATTTGTAGGTAAACCAAAAAATGATGAAGTCAACACTTATCAAGGACCTGTATGGAGAAATAGATCGGCTTAAAGCAGGTAATGTTGTTGATCCATGGGATTGTGAAGAGCTGAAAGAGGTATTTTAGTACTTACTAGAAAAGAAACTGCCTTTTTTTGTAGAGGTTTATGTTGCAAGAGAGAAATGTGGAGTTTACATTCCAAAGGAACGGTACTATCAAGAGGAGAGCGAAAGAAAGGTATTGTTATAATCCCTTGTAGAGTTTTGTGTTTGGCATTTAATGTTTCTTAGCTTGCTGAGACAGCGGGTGAGCTATCTGCTGCTATTGTGTCCTACAGTCGTAAATGATGTGTTGGAAAAAATATGGTTGTCATGATTCTGCATTTTAGCACCTCATGAAATGTTATTTAGTAAAACTAGAAACAATTCACTTATTAAAATCAACATAGTAAAATGAGCTGCGTCCTAATTCATTTTAAAATTTCTTCTGGTAAATTTGACATTTCTCCTAATCTCCTATGCAAATAGATAACTGCATCATGGTGCAGAACAATGTTGACTGTTTCCAGTTTGCTGCATTAAGGATTGAAAAGTCTTTAGCAAACTTGTTATATGGCGAAAATGGTTTTCTGTGTAAGGAAATGAAATTAGAACTGTTACCTAGTACTGCAAAGTGCAAACCTTTAATGCTAGTTGATAATTGATGAATTTAAAGTATACTTGATATAATTTGAAAAAGTCATATTTAGCTCTTAAGATTTGCTCCTTATGTAAGATGATTTTCTTTTTGGTGAAGGCAATGGCAGATCAAATTGAGCAGATGGGCGTTACGCTTGAATCAAATCAGAAAGTGAGTTATAATCTGCGTTTTCAATTATTCTTTTGGATCTTGTGTATTTTAGGGATTTTGGTTGTCTTAAATCCATTTCCTTGATTACTCTTATGCTTTCTGAACAGCACATTGAGGAATTGCAAGAGAAATTTGATGCCCAGGTCCAAGAGTTGTCTGATTTGAGAAGCAAACTTGATATGACAGAGGTAAATTAGCCTGATTTTAATTATGCATAAATACACTTATATTACTTATGTAATATTTATTAAGTGAAGCTCACAAATTTTTCCCAAATGTATTTTCATGGTTATACGAAATCATTTGAAGTTTTATTTACTTATAGGATCATTTGGAGGAAACCAGCAAGTTACTTGCTAAAGCAAAAGAAGAATTGAGAAAATCCCAGTATTCCCTGAAGGAAAGAGATTTTATTATATCGGAACAGCAGAAAGCAGGTTCTCAGATGATTCTTATTTTCACCTTCTTTTGGATGCTGTTTTGGAGAGCTTTTGTATCCTACTTCTACCTCTTACGCGTTTGAATTTGTAAAATGCAGAAAATGCATTGGCTCATCAAGCGTGTGTTCTGCGGTCAGACTTGGAAAAGTCGCTTAAGGATAATGCGTTGTTAGTTTCAAAAATAGGTATTCCGCTGCTCTGCTGTTTGCTGTCCTGATGCACTCTTTCCTCAAGTTCCATTGGTCTTTGTATTTTTCCTTAGCTTCTTGTGTTGGTGTTTATGAATGCAGCCAGAGAAGATAAACTGAATGCTGAGAACCGTTCAGTGGTCAATGATTTCCAGGCCTATCTTTCACAAAATGTGGGAACTCTTTGCGCCACTGTATCCACATCAATGTCTGAACAACAAGTGCACCTTGACCGTGTTGAAAAACTATGTCATTCTTTTCTTGAAACCCATGAGAAGGTATAATAATTTATGATCAGAAATTTTTGTGAAAGTAGTGTCATCATTTTACTAAGCCCTATGTAATTCTAGATGGTACTGGATTTAAAGAAGAAATTGGTTACCTCAAGGGCGTTGTATACTTCTCACATGGAAGCGATGCAAAACGTTGTGCGCTTGCATAAAGCAAGTAATAATGCAGGGCTAGATGAGATATCTTCTTCAGCTACTGACAATGTTTCTACAATTAAGGAGGTATGTGGCATCAAAGCTTTCTAATTGCTGCTTTCTAATGCTTTCTCTTATATGTCTCTGTTCTGATCCTTGTGAGCTGCGTATCTGTTGCATTTTTGCGAACTAGTATCTGAACTCCATGGATGGAGAAGCAAGTTCAATATTTGCTGATCTTCAAGGCACTTTATCAAGTCAACAAGGAGAAATGGCCCTCTTTGCTAGGGAACTTCGGGAGGTTTGTTAATCAACTCATGTGCTACTTTGCAATAGTATTTTCATGATTAGTGTTTCAGTTTCCCCATATTGTTATGCTACTAAAAACTTTTTGTAACGAAAAGCTTGAACGAAGATGTATGTGATTTATGGTTTCTGGTGTATAGTATTTGTTTTTAGCATTTATAAATAAAATAGACATCATTAGTGTCTTAACCTATTGGAGTTTACACCTATGTTATAATGTCTTACAATCTGTCGATGGATCCCAGAACTATTGAATTGTACAAGTGTCAATATTTTTTTAAAGATTTAGTTGGGTGGACAATCAGAGTACTGCTGTTCATGTTATTGTTTCTAAAGTAACTTTTTTGTCCCACCAGAAATTCCATGTCAGCATGAATCATTCAAAGGAAACCTCCAAATTTATTAATGATTTCCTCAATACGCTCGGAGAAGAATCTCACAGACTTCATACACATACAAGTCAACATCATGAGGTGCAACAGAAGAGTATTGCTGAGTTTCAGAAGGTTTATGAGGTAATCTGCCTTACTTATAGATACAAATAAATGATAATATCTTTGATTAATCTGAGTTTTCCGAAATGAACGAATGCAGGAACAAACACAGTGTGAATCGGAAAAACTATTGGTTGATGTAACCAATTTGGTATCTAGTTACATTTGTCGTCAAAAGGAGCTGGTATTGTTTTGAATCCTTAATAAATTATTTATTCTGTTTGATCTCTCTCTCTTGCTTGGTCGCTCTTTTATTTGTTTATTGTAAATGTTCTGTACAACCTGCAGGTGGAGACGAGACTTATCGGTTTGAAAGATACTACAAACGTGAACAAGGCACTTTTGGATGAACATGCATCATCCATGGACGGAATCACCTCTGATGCAAAAAGAAAATGGCAGGAATTTTCCAGCCAAGCAGAAAATGGTGCCAGAGATGCTGCTGACTTTTCTGCTGCCAAACATTGTCGTATGGAGATATTTTTACAGAAATGGTTAGTCTTTTCTGCATTGTTCAACCTGCAGTTTTATATATTTGGTGCTTTTGTTTGTTGGGTTTGTTCTACTTTTTTTTCATTTGATTTCTCATTTTTTCCCTCTTAAATTGCTTTATATGCTAATGCTCTTTCATGATTGTGCTGACCTTGCAGTGTAAGCACTGTTGAAACTGCTTCCAAGCACTGGAAGAATACTCATGAATCTGTAAATGACATGAGCAGTGAGCATGCTTCGGCAATTGGGTCGCTTGTCAGGTTAGTTGCCAGAAGCATTTGTTCCTGACATTTGATGTCTCCTTGTTACTTGCTAGATTACTTCCTGACATAATGATGTCACCTTGCAAATGATCCAATCAAGGTGATTTCATGACAGTAAAAATGGAAGTCATTTCTTCGTTTTAAACACGGTTTTTCCTTCTCTGGCCATGGCAAATAAAATATCTGTCACTTACTTTAGCTGTCTCCTAGTTTGGTAGTTAAGAAAGAGTATGAAGAACAAATGTAGACTGCTAATATTTACTGGAATCATTTTCAAATAAATACACTTAAGATCTTGTGCCTTTTGGGAGTGAGTGATTGTACCCTCAGTATATTTAGTATGCTTTTCAATTATTACTGACATCATTATTGACAAATATGCTTACCAAATCTGTCATCTCATGATTCCGTTATTGTCCCTTTGGTGCAGAAATGTGTCTGAAAGCAATGAACAGCTTGATTTAGAGATTAGTTCAACGAGGGCTGCAGCAGAAGAAGACGTTGCCAAGAGTAACGAGGATGTTCTTTGCGATTTTGAGAGTGAGTCATTCTTGTTGAAATTGTTGTGTTTCTTTTTCCCTTTCCAAGAACTTTGACTCCCAAATAGACGAACAGTTACACATGAAAGATAATATCTGGCAAGGTTGATTAAGGATCTTGTTCAGTATACCATGAGTCATATTTGATGGGGCTATAAATTATTTAAAATTTGCACCTCATCTATGCTGAATTTCCAATAGCCACAGATGGTGAATATAATGGGTTTCCTAAGGACTTGTATATATGACGAAATATTGGCTATGGTTTCACACTTTCACTTTCACCTATTTTTTTGAAGAAATGGTTACATACTTGCGTTTTTGGTCAGATGTATTCAAATATTGGCTTTTCAGCTTACTTGGTTATTACTAGTTTATGCCTTTAGCATTTCATTATCCGGACTATTTTTTCTTGATGCAGATATACTTTTCATTTAGTTTTTAATGTTTGATTATTACCTTTTATACTCCTTCCAGGTGTGTCAGCGCATGAACGGGAATCCATATCTGGCATAATGGAAGTTGCTGAGGCTCAAACAAATACCATACAGAAGTTGCGAGATGACCATTCAGGACAGGCGATAGAGATAGAGGAGCAGGCACAGAGTACGTTCGAGCAAAGATACATGGTACTGTTTCTCACACTCTTATATAGAGGAATTTAGTGCTGACTTTTGCCTTTTTCATAGAGAATTTGGTTTTCATAGTGAAAGAAATGAATACATGGGTTTGGCAGAGCCACAAACAAACCCTAGGCTCCTTTTTTTTCCTATTCGACCTTTTTAAATTGGTTCATTTGACCAACATGAGTAGACATACCGTTCGAGATGGAATCAGTTGCAATTGACCAAGAGAATGCCTTCTTTTGATATTGCAATGCAACTGTATCCTAACTCTCTGGGTATGTTCAGTATATTAAACTGACGAGGAGGCTTATGTGAATATAGACGATTTGATTTTTGCTGAAAATCTTCCCTCTGGTATTGCCACATATGATTGAAATTTGACTCCCTTATTACAAATTTTTGTTGAATTAAATGTAGGATTATGAACCCACTGGCACAACACCTGTGAGGTGTGAGGTAGATGTTCCAAGCAAGGGAACCATTGAATCGCTACGGACACTGCCTATGGACTCTTTAGTTGAGGAATTTAGAGAGAATCATCCATACGAGGCATCAAACATGAAGGAAATAAAGCCATCTCTAATACCACGCTCGCCTTTAGTCCAGCTAAACTGATGGGGTCTGCGCGAGTAGCTTGTTATGATATTTGTAAGTGTATTTCATTTCCGGTGTACAATGTTATTATTGTAGTTGAAAGAAGCATTCGGCAGGGGGGTTGAATACTTTGCAAAATATATTATATATAGGAGTAAAATAAGTCACTCGGGATTTAGCAATCTGTTAGGGTGGTGTTGGGTGTCTGTTGTATATTGAAGGTAGTCTCCATGTCTCCACTTTCTTCTATTTCCTTTTCTTTTGTCCTTCGAATGTTCTTTGGCTGAGCAACTCGCTTGGGTTTTGGAGAACAATTGTTGATTTATCATTATTGCAAACGAAAAGTGTATGTTGTTTTGTTCAGTGTCATACTTTCCTGACTAGATAAATCATCTAAATGTTATCATATATGTGCAGTAGATCTTCAGAACCTAAAGTGAAGTCATTTTTTTTTCGTGGTTTTTCCTAAACAGAAAGATGGTTTTTGACTATTTTTTGAGGTTATTTTACCTGAATCACTTTCCATATAAGACAGAATCCGTTCATTTATTAGGACGGACATGGTTGGGTTTCAGTAAAATTCGGCTATGCTTGCCTTGTCAACTTATTGAATCGCTTCACAATTTGAAAGTCGTTTGTCACCTTGTTTAAAAAAAATGTTCGGCTGGCTATTTAAACTTGTGATTGGGAAGATAGTTCGAATTTATTAGAAGAATTCCGTGCAAATGCAAGGATAGTTGTAAATTGGGAAGATAGTTCTAAATTTCTAGCAAAAATGAATTGACAATAGTGCAGAATAAAGTGGGAAGATAGTTCTAAATTTCTAGCAAAAATGAATTGACAATGTGGTAATGCAGAATCTGTGCAAGGGCAGTTGGCACCTTTGTTTAGTAAAATATTGCTGATTTTGTGCAGAACCTGCGAATAGTGAAGTTTAAGTTCAGATAAATGTTAGCTTGACCATCACTGCAAACATAAAAAAACACTGACTGTGTGCGCCATTGAAACCAGTTCTACATATTCACTTTTACACTTTCTTATTCTCTCTATTTCCATCTGCTTCTTTTTCTTCCAAAATCAAACAGAATTAAAGATCACTCAGTGCCTCTGCACTAGGCGTCCACATCCCACCTCTACTCCCCTTGACCTTTTCTACTTTGTCTGATGCTAATTTTTTCGCAATGCTGATACTCTAGTTACTCAGATTTTCTGACTTGTCATAATCTCTCTAGTTTCAAACATAGTTTTGTTTTTCATTTCCTATCGACAGCAGAAACCTTAGATGTAGATATCAATATTTCACCAAACAGTCGAATGAAAGTATTCAAGCAAATAGTTTAACCATAGCTAATTTTGACCATGAGTAGAAAAATATTGCACATTGCAGGCTGTCAATCAACAAAGAGTTGAAGCTGTGACTTATTTTCTTGCTCAATGACATCAAGAAAAACAGGATCAACGACAATATGACTATCGACGTGTACTTTAAACCCATGGGACCAGCAAAGCACCTTAGCCGTACCTTGAATATCTACAGCAGCATCAAGCTCCATTTCTCTTTTGGCCACGTCAGCTAAAAACTTCTTAGCATGATGGGCCAACTCAAGCCCAGAAAGACGTCCAGCTAGTTTAATCACCTGACATGATTTAGCCGGTTGAGAGCCGGCTTCAACTAGAGCCGAGCCGAGAAGTGAGCCATCATAGAAAATAGACATGGTTGTAGGTGAGTAGTTGATGGGTACTATGTTTGGGTTGGTTACGTGTACGGTTAAGATGAAATCTGCATCAAGAACTGGAATACTGAGTTTGAAAGATGTGAGACTTATGGAGATCACATGGAAAGTTGGGTCTTTTGGTTTGGCATAGATAATTGCAGCCGTTGTTGTTGCTGTTGCTGCCCCTACTATGGCTGATACCCAATTCCAGTTTACCTTTCTGTCCATGGTGGGTTCTGTATTTTGTTCCATTTCTGTCCTATTGTTTTTCTCCAAGTTTCGAGGTTTCAGGTGTTGTTCAACTTGAAGAAGGTTGTTGTTGGCTGTGGATGTGAAATGGACAATATCATGTAACTTTGGGGATGTAGTAGGAGTAGTTTTGTAATTTGGATATGTTGTTTGAGAGCCACGTCTTTTGTTTCAAGTTTCAATGCAAAGCAAAATGCCAACCCCCTAATATCATCATATATCGATGATTACTGTCTCATCAGATATATTCAGATCACACAAAATACAATTCGACGGTTAAAATGCTGACACAGTACGGAATACGGGTACCATCCATATCTGAAATATCAACCAATCAGGGAGATTTTTTTTTTTTTTGCTAAACAATCAGTGAGACTTCGGATCACGTTGGACTGGAAAATGAGCCTAGCAGTTTGCTGGTTAATTTCTGTTTGAGCTCAACCAACAGCAACTTTAAGTTTCAGTTAGTATAAAACTATAAATGTATAATGTGACTGTTACAACAATCCGGTTCTGGTCCGCTTCTTAGTGTTGTAAGAAGTAAGAACCAAGAACCATTTAATTTTACAGTTTCGGTTATGGTTATGATTATTTGCGGTTCTTAAAACCATCGGTTCCTAGCGGGCTGGGTGTTTCTAGTTCTATTTTTTTTTTCCGGTTATTAAGATATTTACTATTGACACACATTTTTTTATTAGTTTTATTAAAAAATGTGTATTAAAAACACAAAAATACCACACGAACAAGTCACTTTTTAAATATTGATATAAGTAATTATGTTATTCAATAATAAGTTAAATAAAACCATATATTTAAAGTTGTAAGCTATATTTTTATATTATTTATAACATTAAATACTATGAAAACTACATATTACACTAATAAATAAAATTTAGTAATATATAAATGAACGTTTTGAGTTTTTATATTTTATATTTCGATATTTTTTATGTTAAAAATATGATAACATTCGGTTTCAGTTCTGGTTTGGCTTTTCTGTTTTAAAAACCATTCGATTCTGGTTCTATATGGCCCGGTTTTTTTAGTACCCATATTTAAACGGTTCCTAAAAATAGAAACCGAAACTATGAATTTTTCTATAATTCCGGTTTCGGTTCTGGTTAAACGGTACCCTGTCATTTAGTTGTCTGGACTGCAAAGTTGAGAGACTAAATTTAGTTAGTTGCTTTGTCATAATCATAGTCATAATATGCGCTTTAGGATAAAGTTCATGGCATATCACAACAAAAGGTTCATACAATGAGAAAAATTTGTTGATTCTTGATGTAACTGCAAATGGACATTGACACATACCATGTATGCAACATTCCAAACTAAAGTGAGGGTGGCTTACATTAAAAGGGTTCTTAGAGTTCTATTCAGTTTTTCATGTGCTGTTTTGTAGAACAGTTTTCCCCAGACCATTGCTGGTCGTTCAGGAGTTCTGAATGATGTCAAATAATAATGCAAGATTTGAAGGTTCTAGTATTAGGATTGTATACTTGGATCCATATATTCTATAAAAAATCTTGCTGAGAAAACAACAAGTACTTTTAAAATTTATCTTTGGGATTGCTACAAGTCCTAATTCAATTAGGGACAAATATCGGCTCATTTAGCTTACTGGTCTACTCCGATTCAGGGCATTCACCCCTGTTTTAATCCATTCAACTACTGTATGGTTGCAACTTACAACATACAAGAGTTCAGGAAACCGAAACTGCTACATAAGATTGGTTTACGGGTTCAGCATTGTCCCTTTTTGAGTAAAATCTGTATTCCTAATTGTTAATAGGGTGATTTAGCTTTACATCATCCTAAAAATAGGGCTTTTTGCGTTGGGTCCAATTTTTATCGTTTATTAGCTTTAGGTCTCCCTATCGTCAGTTGACCGCGTTGACCGTCATTGACCAGGTTTGGCCGTCCATCGTTGTGTGTTTGGCGTCGTGCATTTTCATAATGGCCCCTCGCACATTCGCACATGCCCACACCAAAAACCTCACAATTGAATTTGAAATTTCATTGACACGTGTTCGAATCGTAGTTCCCCAATCCAACGACTGCTATAAAGGATAAGAGCTCTACTCAAAAAAGCGGAAAAGTTTATTCATCTCATATTCCCCCTCTTTTCTCTCTCTCATAGATTCATCTCTCTGGCAGATTCACTCATTCTTACTCTCATTTCACCTCTCTCATCTCATTCTCCCATCTCTGTCACTTAATTAAAGTTGTTAGAACTTGGTGGAGGTTGAAACTTGGTCGTAGAATCGTGGTCTTTGGAGCTTTTGCTTCAAGTTTATTTTAGTTAGGGTTTAGTTTAATAATTAGAGTACGTGTTGTTTCATATGCATTATCGAATTAAAAATTAGGGCTTTTTCCTTTTGCAACTGTTTTACCAATTAAAAATTGGGGATTTATCTTTTCATGTGCAATTGATGAAATATTTTGCGATTTATGAATTAAAAAGTTAGGGATTTTGACTGTAGTGAGTCCAATTGTTAATAAAGTTAATTATTTTGATCATATGGGCAATTGTTTGTTGGATTTTTGTGATGTACTTTAATTGTACTCATACTTTAAGTGCTGAAAATGATGTGTCATTCATATGAGGTTTTGTTTGTTTGTCTGTTTGGTTTATGTGAAATATACAGTCATGTGGTGGGGTAAAAGAATATTTGTAGTTCATTTGGGTGGTGTTTGGGGTGAGGTCAATCCGCGTGCAATAACTGCGAATGATCATAGTGGTGGTAGGAGAAGAAATTTAACATTAGATGGAGATGAGTTGATGTATATGGATTTTATGAAGGATATTCAGGGCTTCATACCTAGAGGGAAGAAAGTGTCATCTGTGACTTGTATCTTGGCAGGATTTTTGTGCCCACTTGGGACTGACAAACAACTCATGCATATATGGGAAAATATCATGGTAGAAAATGATTAGAAATATCATTTGTTTGTAGCTTATGATGATGTTGTGGGCTTAACTGAAAACTGGGAGGAGAACCCAAATGTGATGGGGGTAAACCAAAGAAAAATATGAGCCCTCCTTTAAGACAATTTTGGGTGTTCAATACAAGTCTAATATACCTACTGAGCCCACTTCCAATGTACATGTTGAGTCCATATCTAATGTACATGTTGAGCCCATATCCAATATACCTGTTCAAGCAATGTCTAACAAACATGATAACCCCAATCCAATTGTCCACTCTACTGCGGAGAGTTGTGTCAGCCCATTCAAAGTCATTGAAATAGACCATGATCCTTTAATATATAAAGTTGTAAACCCTAAAGCTAAAAGAGTTTTAGTGGAGGTAGATGGAGTCCAAAATGTGTTGTTGTGCAAGAAACCAAGAGTTATTAGTGTTGATTCTGATGATGAAATAGATCCAAGTGGGGAAACTGGTGCTGGTTTGAATGATGAGGTTTCTAAAAAATTGAAAGAAGTTGTAGACCATGTGTTGAATGATTGGGCTGATGTTATTGCTACTGCTGAAGTTTTTGATGAAGGGGCTGATATGGGAGTTGGATTTGATGTGGAAGTTGATGTGGGAGGCATAGGAAGTTCTGGTGATGAAACTGATAGGTTTTTTTCTACTGGTGATTGGTTTGGTCCTACAGTTGATACCAATGTAGGGTACAACAGTTATGATTCATCTGATGAAGAAGATGAAGATTTTGACCCTGAAGAAAATGTCATGGATGAGAAATCTGAAGCTTTTGTAAATGGTTTGGTAGATGAGGAGAAGCACTTCAATGAAATTGATGAGGAAGGAGATCCTATTAACAGTTTGGGAAAAATAGGTTCAAATTTGTTTCAAAAGGAACAAAATCAAGAGGGAGTTAATATTCCCAAAGTTGGGCAGCTGGTGAAAGGAATGGAGTGAAGAATCATGGAAGAGTGTAGGAAGTTCTTCAAAGCATATATAATTGTTAATAGATTCAGTTTTAAGCATAACAAGAATGACAAAAAGAGGTACAGAATTTGGTGTTGCAATGAAGGAACAATAGGAGAGGAGTGTCGGTTTGGTACATGTGGTTGGCATGCTTGGTGTAGTGCTACAAATGATCACCACACTGTGAAGTTGAGGAAGTTTAATGACACTTACACTTGTGAAGCTGACAAAGATGATAAGTATAGGCAGGCTAGAGCTCCTTGGGTTGTTGATGAGCTGGAAGAATATGTTAGAGATCATCTAAATAGCAAGCCTGTTGATATCTACAATGAGATTTATCATAGATATGGGCATATGGCGTAAATATTTCATACTTCACTGCTTGGAAATAAAAGGTGAGGCTGTTAGAGAGAATTAATGGCAATTATGAGCATAGTTATAGCATTGTGAAGGAGTTAAAAAGATAAATTTTGAAAAGAAATGAAGGGAGTAGAGTCAAATGTGTTAGGGACAAATTTTTTCAATTCAAAGGATTCTTCCTTGCTTATAAAGCTTCTTTACATGGTTTTGTTAATGGGTGTAGGCCTGTTGTGGGTTTAGATTGGGCTTTTATGAAGGGTAAGTATGGTGGTTGTGTTTTAAGTGCTATGGGATTAGATGCAATGAATGGATTGTTTCCACTTCCAATTTATGTGTGTAGGGGTGAGAACACAAAAACTTGGTGCATGATGTTAGGACTTCTTCAACCATACCTTAACAAACACCCAGAATAACTCACTTTCATATCTGATAGACAAAAAAGACTTATTCATGCCGTGGAGACTAGATTTCCAGATGCCAACCATAGGTATAAGTTGTTTGTGTATTAACTAATTTATCTAATTTCCCTAATTTACTTTATATTGACATGTATTGTTTGTGTTTTTCATAGGTTTTGTTTTAGATATATGTACAAGAATTTTAAGAAGTAATTTAAGGGTGAGCACTTGATGCAGCTTAGTTGGGGGGCTTCAAAAGCATACAAAGTTAGTGAGCATGAGCAATTCATGGAGGCATTGTCAACTGCTGAGAAGGATGTTGTGGACTGGTTAGAGAGAGAGCCTAGGAGAACTTGGGCAAGGTCACATTTTGACCTCACTTCAAAATGTGATGCAGTTACTAACAACTTCAGTGAATCATTCAATGCATGTACATTGAAAATTAGAGACAAGCCATTTTTACACTTTATAGCTAGATAAAAATACAAAAGCTGTGATGTCTCTTATACATGAGAGAAAGCTACTTTCCAAGGAGATGAAAGAGAGTGACCTTGTAACATCTGCTATAGAGGTCATTACCAAGCTAGAGAAGAAGCATAATAGATATCAGGTTGATGGCTTTGACAATGACAAATATTGTGCAACCAATCCAAAATATGGGAAACATTTTGTAGTTGATTTAATTGCCAAGACATGCTCTTGTATGGTATGGCAGTTGGGTGGCATACGATGTGTTCATGCTATTGCAGTCATCAGACCTCTGAGGCCAAGTAGAGAATCTTGGAGCAAGTAAGTACAAGTTTAATACTTAAGTCTATATGTTTGGGTTTATAGATGTGTAATTAACTCATTTTGCAATATATGTTTGGGTTTATAGATGGTGCAACCCTTACGTTCATGCTGAGGCATTCAAAGGCACTTATGCTGGTAGTATATATCCCTTTGATAATGAGGAAGACTGGGGAAAGGTTAGTGACATTGTTTTATGTTCTATTGGATTATATTTTAGTGTGACACTTATGTGATCATGTTTTTTTTGTTACAGTTAAGTTATGAAGATCAATATCTACCACCACCTGTTGAAAGAAAAGCTGTGAGACCAAAAAAACAGAGAATCAGAGATGAAGATGAGGAGAGAGCTAGTAGCATAAGGAAATGCAAATTGTGTAATAACCCAGGACATAATCAGAGGACTTGCCCTGAGAGACCTGACAAACAGAGCAAGAAGAGGAAAAGGAAATCAAAATCAAGAAATACAGGTGCTATTTATTGTTTTAGTCATGTTTAATGAATTTAATTTCATTATCTTAATTGTTGTATTGTAGGGGGTGTAGCTGAGAATGAAGGTCAAACAGTTGAAGGCCAAGTGCAACCACCTCAAGCACCTGAAGGCCAAGTGCCACCTCAAGCTGTTAGTAAAGGTGGAAGGGGTAGTAGAGGTGGAAGGGGTGGTTGAGGTGGATCAGCAGAAGTGAGTGAAAGCCAAGCTTCTTAACAAGTTAATGCAAGTCAAGCATCTCAAGGACCATTGAATGAAATTCAAGC
The DNA here is from genome assembly GCF_015680905.1 of Coptis chinensis. NCBI lineage: Eukaryota > Viridiplantae > Streptophyta > Magnoliopsida > Ranunculales > Ranunculaceae > Coptis > Coptis chinensis. Next base: position 74,240,940 of record NC_141463.1, on the reverse strand, counting down.
ATCTACAAGACCACCTACAAGGGGTAGATGTAGTAGAGGCTTTAGAGGTGGTCAAAGTAGAGGACACATGTATAGCTATTTTGAGAATCCAACTTCATATACACATCAGCCTATTTCAAGAGCCACAAATGAGTCTTCTGTAACTGGTCAAAGTCAGGTATGAACTTCCCTTCCCAATACAGAATGTATTGGGACACAATTTGGCATATCACAATTTACCTTTTCAAGAAATTGACTTATTATATACCCTACTATAAAAGGATCTCTTTGACATCTCTCTCTCTCTCACACACAATCTCAAATGGGGAAGAACAAAGGTAATGGTAAGAAGCAAGTGAACAAATGTGATAATTCTAGAAAGGGTGAGAATTCTAGAAGTGGTTCTAGAAGGAGTGAGGAATATCCAGATCATCTAATGTCTTGTGTGAGATTTGGATATAAAAATATGGCTCGGGAAGAAGTGATGGTTGCTAGAGCCTATGTTGATGAGAATGGTGATGAAGTTTCACATGGTGAAGTAATTACTCATGTGATGAAGTGGAGAGATGCAAGAGATGCTTCTTTGGTGGCTAGGGGACTTCCTACTATATATCCAGAAGAAATTGAGGAGAAGCAACTTATGCAGGAGGGTTGGGAATTTGAACAAGCTAGGTTAGTTAGGGAGAGAGGTTATATTGGGGGAGGAAAGTGGGGAGGGAAACCAATGTTAAACTCAACCTAGACTGGTGGTGCAAGCTTTGATGTGTCCTCAGAGCTATGAAGATTTCAAGAATTCAATGAATAAGAAAATAAAATAAAAATGATGTTGGTCTTATTTCTTTGGATTTTCTTTTCTTTATGTATTTATCTTCATTTATCTTGCTAAGTTTATGTCAATTAATGTCATAATTTTGCTTGTTTAAGCAATGAACCTGTGACAGAGATATTCTAGGATGCTGTTTTTGTTGGGATGTATCTGTCTTCTTTATGTATGCTGCTTTTGCTATGTTTTGTGTTGCTATGGGATGTTAGAGATCTTCTGGGATGTACTCTGAGAATGAGTGTTATGTTTTTGTGTTGCTATGGGATGTCAGATGTCATTATGTGTTTACCCTTCTGTGTTAGGTTACTTTTCTATTTTGTGCTGTGTAGTTGACAATGGGAATGACTATGTCATGTAGGTATGACTATAATTTGAGGAATGAATATGTTAGTTTGGTCAGTGAAAGTGCACATGTTGTTTACCCTTGTTTATTGTTGATCCATAACATTTTATTCATCACTAGATAACTGACATTAGAAAACTAAACTCCATACACATAACTCCATACATAGAACTCCAAACTAAACTCCATACATAGCACTCCATACTAAACTCCATACATAGCAACTCAGTTGCTCTTTATACAAGAATTAGGGACATGACAATCCTTGCATAACTTGCAGATTTCACAAAGTTCATCTTCTTCCTTACACAGGTTACACACTTCTGAGTCAACCTTCTTGTCAAAGTAAATCCATTCCACTGCACTACAACCTTCCCTAGAACACTTGAGAAACTTGAACTGCAAAGTGCCACCTTTCATATGACCTAGTACTACACTACTACTCTCATAAATCCACAACACCAAGAATGAGGGCAGTGCACGCCAAGATATGGACATGTTGAAACATAGTGATCTTCGTCGTAGCAAAGTTGACAAACCTGTAATTAATGAAAGAAAGACAAAAGGTCAAAACCAAATCAAATCTGAAAAACAAAACCAAATATAATTGAAAGAAATTAGCATATGGTCCTTCCATATACACATTAGTTTTGCAATAGGTCCTTCTACCGCCATTAATGAAAGAAATATGAAAACTTCAGAAACAAGATCACCTTTGGTGCAACAACAATAAGAGCTTCACTTCCACCCATGTTGATGCTCAAAAAGAAGAAATTTAACAAAACTTGTGTGTCTAAATGGAGAAATCGAGTACATTCTTATAGAAGTAGCTTATGACCGTTGGGAATGGGGTGCTCAACGACTATCTTACAGCAGCCGTTGGATTGAATTGGGGAGCCAGGATGTCAACACGTGTCGAGTAATTTACATTTGGATGAGCCATTAGATTGGGGAGCTACGATTCGAACACGTGTCGATGAAATTTCAAATTTGATTTCAAGGTTTTTGGTGTGGGCATGTGCGAAGCATGCGATGGGTACTTTGGCCATTATGAAAATGCACGACACCAGACACACAACGATGGACGGCCAGACCTGGTCAATGACGGTCAACGCAGTCAACTGACGATAGGGAGGACCTAAAGCTAAATCACCCTTGTTAATACAATAGTAACAAATAAGTATATAGGAATAGGGGAAATGATCAGAAATTTGACAATGGTTTGAGATGTGCAGATAACACTATCCTTAAGGTGTTATTTGCCCCCACTACAAGAGTTTGCTATTGGGTCTAGGCAAATTACCTCCAAGATTCAACAACAAACCATAGAATTCAGCAGTTAGCAATATCGAAGAATTCTTAAAGCACTCTAAGGAAACTTGTATTCAAGACTAAACAGTAGAGATAGATAATGAGAATAGTAGGACATTTTTCCTTGTTACATAGGTTCTCTTTATATAGAGTTCAATTATGGTATGAACAGACACACACCTTTTCCAGCATGTAAGTGTCTTCAATGAACACACCTCTTCGTGGACACCCTTTGCTTTGAAACGAAATTGGGCCTTAGGGCTAATTTCTTGTTGACAGGCTGGGAGTAACTCTCCAAGATAGATCAGGGGGAAAAGTAACTCCCAGAACCATTATTTTTTTTAATCACTCACAAATACCAGGTAGATAAAAGGTCAAGTATACCTGATAAGAGCCTAAAATTGTAGTTTTAACCCTTTAACAATAATACTTTTAGACCAATTATGCGAGTAATAAATAAGAGTTAATGCTGATTACGTGTTTTTATGTATTTCAGGCATTGAAGTCAATTATGTGCAGAAATGTGTCACTTTGGCGAGATAAAGGAGCAAGAGTTGGTTGCTAAGAAGTTCTGTGATTAAAGGCCAAGATTCAAGGAGAAAAAACCTTTTTAAAGCTTGGTCAAAGCGGAAAAGTCAAAGTCAACGCAGGCAGAAACAACGCACAAAAGTCAGCAGAACTTCCGAAGACCATATCTTTAGACTCAGACCTCAGAATTGGGCCTACCTTATGCCAAAAGGACCAGATCAGAAAGAGATTTCCAATGGTCCAAGCCTTAACCCAATCAGAGGAGCAAAAGTGGACAAAAAGTCTATTGAAGAGAAATCCGACTGAAAAGGCCTATGTGGATTGAAGAAATTGGGTTTTGGGCTCAATTTTCCGGCTCGAAACATGGCTCCTCAGCCCATGTACGAAATTGTGGATTTGGTCTCCTCCATTTCAATAGACAAGACTTAACTCTGAAGAAATATACTTAGTTTAGGTAGCAAGTAGCCATTAGAGACTTAGTTGTTAATCATTTTTTAGTTGCTAATTTAGATTTGAATTATTGATTAGATCAAATTAGTAAATTTACAATCTTTATATGATGTCTTGTTTAAATTCAATTGGAAATGATAGTTTGATGAATCAAGGTTAAACCTCTATTAGAGGGGTTTGATGAAGCCTTGATGAAAACTTGATTGTGTAGTGTAGAATTAGTTGTAAGAGTTTATTCCACTCTAGAAGGTAGTTGATTCGCCATGAGAATGGGTTGGACTTCTTCACATGCTAGTCATTATTTGGTAGAGATTGCCATGATTGATTAGGGATTAGAATGACCAATTCTTATCGTAAGATTACAACAATCTATACTAGTTTAATTAAGTTGGATTTAAGGTAGATTCAATCCCCCCTAATTCTTTATCTAGATTCAAACCTTAGTATTATTTGTTAATTTATCGTATCTTGTTAGTATAATTTGCATCGTAATATAAATTCCCACCATTACTCTCATTAACTTTGGATAGACCGATAGTCATAGAAAACATTGAATACTAACGAACTAGGAGTGGAACAAATCTTCTACTCCAACTCTATTTCGATAGATTCGAGAGTAGAATAATATTTGATAAATCATCTCACGTAAAGTTTAGTTTTAGTTTTACTTGCATTTAGTTTCATCGCTTATTTGTAAGTAAAATGATTCATTTTACGTTTATCAATACCCTTGATGAGAAATTAAAAATGGCTCGGGTAGATCAAAAGTCAAGTATACTCTTAGTGCAAAATAATAAATAGCCCAACCCAACCGAAACAACCCGATGTATATAGTATGAACAGTGATTGTTCATACCTCAACATAAGCTATAAACAATCACTATTCGTATGAACAATCATTGTTCATACCTATTTGGGGTCATTATTCATACTTCAACATAATGTATGATCAGTAAGAATTGTTCATGCCTATTTGGAGTATGTACAATCAATGCTCATACCTCAACATAGTGTATGATCAGTAAAAACACCTATTGGAGTATAAACAATCACTATTTATATACCTCAACATGAGCTATGAACAATCATTGTTCATACCTATTTGGGGTATGAACAATCAATGTTCATACCTTAACATAATGTATGATCAATAAGAACACTTATTAGAGAATGAACAATCATTGTTCATACATCAACATGAGCTATGAACAATCATTGTTCATACCTATTTGGGGTATGAACAATCACTGTTCATACCTCAACATAATATATGATCAATAATAACACTTATTGGAGTATGAATAATCATTGTTCACACTTATTTGGGGTATGAACAATCACTGTTCATACATCAACATGAGCTATGAACAATCATTATTCATACCTATAAATTTGGGGTATGAACAATCAATGATCATATCTCAACATAATATATGATCAATAAGAACACTTATTGGAGTATGAACAATTATTGCCTATTTGGGGTATGAGCAATCAATGTTCATACCTCAACATAATATATGATCAATAAGAACACTTATTGGAGTATGAACAATCATTGTTCACACCTATTTGGGATATGAACAATCACTGTTCATACATCAACATGAGCTATAAACAATTACTGTTCATACATCAACATGATTGTTCATACCTTTTTGGGGTATGAACAATCAATGTTCATACCTTAACATAATGTATGATCAGTAGGAACACTTATTGGAGTATGAACAATTATTGTTTATACATTAACATGAGCCCCACCACGACCTCCACCAACAGCTTCGTTTAGGATATACCTACCCCAAAACCAATGAGTCTTCCACACTCTATTCATCTCCTCAATCAGAACATTCTTTGTCTTAGGTAAGAAGTAGTAGATGAATATGGTCATTATGATCACAAAGCAAGCAAAGAAGAAGAAGAGACCAAACTTCATGTGGCAAAGCATAGTGAGAACACCTATTAGACTATGAACAATCATTGTTCACTCTCAACATACCCTTAATGGACTATGAACAATCATTGTTCATACTCCATTGTTCAGTACTTATTGGATTATGAACAATGACTGTTCAATTCATACCTTAGAAACATGATGAATGATCAGTGAGAACATCTGTTAGACTATGAACAATCATTGTTCATACTGAACAATTGTTGTTCATACCTCAACACCATGAGGAATTTAATGATCAGTGAGAACCTATTGGACTATGAATAATTATTGTTCATACGGAACAATAATTGTTTATATCCCTATTGGACTATAAACAATGATTGTTCATATCTCAACAACTATGAATTTTTTTTGGAATTGAATTTCAGGAACTTATTTTGGAAGTGTCATCCAAGTTGAAAATTAATCACATTACACACTTGATTTCCTGTTTGATTAACGTTAAAAATTTAGAGGATCTTGGTGGATTTGAACCACCATCTCATTTGGATATCTCTAAAGTGCTCGACCATTTGAGCTAAAGATCCACTTTGTAGATGTATTGATTGTTAGATTTACACATCCGACTTCAGGATTTACACAGTCTACATACCTTCCAGACCCTATAATCAAAATCTCTGAAAGAGAAAAGAAAGATGATTGATTGTTAACAAATAACCTAAAGTGATCAATAACTTAAAGATGATTGGTTGTTAACACACACGAATTGGTAATCGAAATTGGTACCTGTTGAAGAGATTCAATTTGTAGTTTGATGAGGTGCGTCATGAATCAAAGAGTTTGGTTGGTTGGAGAAGAAAGGGGCTTTGAGTTTTCTCACTCGTAATTTTGTTTATTAACAGGAAAGAGTAAAAGTGAGATTTAAAAAAAAAAAAAAAGCCGGGCCAACTTATTTTGTCATTAAGGGTTATTAAAATTAAAAAATTGGGTTCGTGGGTTATTTAAACGTGGAAAACGGGTTTGTGAATGATTATGAAAAAACCATGTCCTCTAGAGTTGTTTTGAAACGAAATTGGGCATTGGGGCTAATTTCTTGTTGAATGTATCCAACCATTCCAACGTTTATGTATGACATCTATTCCTAACATTCATTCGAAAGAACACAACAGTTCAAATAATGTAACTGTTTTGGATTCAGTTATATTAACTGTATCATACATAGATGTGATCAGGTGCTCTAAAAATCTACATTATATTGGACAATATCTAATGCATCCAAGTAACCAATATATATCTTCTCAAATTATAATACAATCTCACCAACACTTTTAACAGCCAAAATCATGATACCAACAAGGCATCACAAGCTACTTGCGACTTTATCCACAGCTCATACTACAGAGCTCCAAAATACATATAGTTTGTTTGTACATAATAAAATTTCACACTGACCAATTTACTCAGAAATTGTGTAGCAACAAAAGTAAAATTATAGCGCTCCCAAGTGCTTCAATAAAACTGAAATGGCTATGGGTTTTACAGCCAATGTTGTTATGGGGGTGGTGGGTGTTTGCAGCACCCGCTGCGTATACAGGAATAACAGCTGTGCTCCCTGGAGATGTAGAGGCACTGTTGTCACCATGATCACCATTACTACCATGAAATCCATTACCACCATGAAATCCATTACCACCATGGGTACCACCGACACCCACACTGATAACAACAAGGCCTCTGTCTTCCCTAGTAATGTTCGTATGCAGAAGCCCATTACACACGCTACTCTCTTGTACATGAGCTAGAAACACACACATGCTTCGTCAATATACACATATTAGTATATATATAGCTGGATTTAAAATGAGAGGATTGTTTTGCAGAGTGTAGACTTCGTTGACACTAATGACTGTTATATTCCACAGTCCGATCTAGTTATGGAAACTCATGAGAACTTAAATGACTATTTGTAATAGATGGCAGCTATCAATAGTTTAAGAAATGAGAAGTACACGGAAAAGATCGACGAAGAAAAAATATGACAGTGTGGGAGTTAAATGAAGTTTGTGAAGAATTCAACAAACAAAAAGGATAAAAACATACTTGACCTACGCAACAAATTGGAAACTAATGCATCACATATACCATTAGTTTGCATGATCTTCAATTAATTTCATGAACAAGATTTATTTTCTGATGTCTATAATTCTATATATATAATTTTAACACATCAGCTAATTATTAAGCGTTCCCTTAAATGCATAGAGTCCAAAGATCCCTAAGGTAGAGACGTAGAGTTCAGGGGCAGCCAAAGGGATTAAGTAGTAACAAATATTACTCTGATCTTCATTTTCTGTAATCAACAAGGATATTTCGTATTGAATTGTCATAACTGAATTGAATATTAGTGCTATCCTAGAATAAGAACACGGTAGGTCACCATCTTTGTGGAATAGAGATCTTTCGATAGAGGATCAAAGTGTTTTGAAATTATTTAGACAGAGGAGAAAAGAAATAAGAACACCACCTGATGCAAAGGTTTTGTCCCAAGGAGAAGCAGATAATATGAGCTCAAGAGCAAGGCAGGAATAGAGGAACATCCACAAATCCCTCCCAGCGATTTTCATCCTTCCTCTCTATAGAAATGATCAACTTTGCTAACTTTACCTCAACTAAAACTTTGATACATTAGATCTCTCCTTGAAATTTTAAACTAAAGTTAAAGACAGAATTTGCTTTTAGTTAAACAGGTGATCCCACCCCCACCATAAAGAATATTTACAATGGATTGACACTGTCTTTATGATAAACCACCAGTCTTAGGTTTCCAACCAGCTGGGATCATTGATTTGTGACTTTGTCTAAAACTTATACTAAATGCTCTTCAAATCTATAATTACTAAATGGTCGGTTTAAAGTTGAATAAAGTAGTTGATCCCCACCTGCACAAATTCTAGACAAACTGAATATATTCAACTCAAAAACGAGGTGAAGCGAATAATGAGTCATAGAAATTTCCAAGTAAAGAATGCAGAGATGATTTAGAAGCTACATACACGTACAGAAAATGTAAAAAAATCACCTTACATACCGAAGACCGGTGGAAGTAACTTGATCCCCCTCCCCCCCAACAATTGGAGCAGAGTACAGAAAGAATTTTCACTGTAACATAGGACCATGCATTAAAGTACAAAAAGGCAGATAATGGCTGCCATGGCTGTTATCTTAACTGTAACTGCTGCAATTGAGCGGCTGCAGCTGGTTGAGTAACTATGGTTGCGAGTTCCTTGGTTAAAACCTCTGTTATAAATAATACCATTTCCATAGTTGGTGCTAGAACGACCACTGCCACTGCCACGGCCTCTGCCACTACCACTGCCTCTGCCACTACCACTGCCTCTGCCCCCACTACCCCGATTACCTCCACCAGCACCACTACCACGACTGCCTCCACCACCTCCACTACGAACACCACCACCTCCACCATGACTACTGCCACCATGACTGCTAGGACGAATAACAGTGTTGATGCCGCCGCCCTGCTTGTCTAGATCCCCATGACCATCCAGTTTGATAGGCTTTACAATCCCTTTGCTCTCCAAAGGTGCTCTTTCCCACTCTGTAAAACTTGAATATATTAGTTGCTAGTAAGGAAAGTAACATGTCTACATGTATAGTACGTATCATGCCATGCAAGTATACAACCACAAGTTTTCAATATATTGTAAATTTAACCAAATGACACTTAACTGCTACTGATAAAAACATTCATTTGATGCATTCAAGTACGTGCTTGTAAACAGGTATATACAGATCAGTTTCTGAGGCTGTATATCTTGACAAATGTACTATGGTATCAGTACGTATGAGGATTACGTGATCAGGTGTGGTGTGACAATGTCTCCGGAAAAATCTGTCTTCGTATCAATTTCACTCTAAAGTCGTGGACATGCAGTAGTGCAGTACTCGTGGCAATCATATATGTTAATAAGTTGTTTTGCGTAGCCTAACAAACAAAGCCAACAATTTCATACAGGAACCAAGCCAACCTTGCATTTTAGTCCTTCGCCCTTGGATCCAGCAAACCTAGCTGAACTAGTCTGGCAACAAATTTCAAGCTACTTAATAATTTTGCCATTCCTTTTGGAGCTCTCAACCTAGAAACCTGTTTTCCATGATGAAAAGTTAAATATGGACAGATGATACAACGACTTGTTGCTTCTGATTCTTGTTCTCTGCTTGATTCTATGATCAGTTATTACAGAGCTTAGTGATGCTCTTTTTCTTTGCTATATTGCATTCCTAGGTTCAAGGGGCTTTGTTGAGAGGGGATGAAACAATCTCAACAGCATAAAGTCCAATCTGATATGATTTTTTGTAGTTTGATGGGGCAACAAAGTTTTGATTCACTTTTGTCTCACAGCTCCATCCGAATTCGACGAGCCAACTAACTAAGATAAAATCAATGCCCTAAGAAACGTCTTTCTAGACCTAAATTTACATATGTTGCGATTAGATTTTTCCCTAAAGCCAAGGACAACTCTGAATTATGAATTCCTGGGCTTAGGTTGTAAAGCTACATGAAATTGTTCCATAACGCCTCAATCAAGGAAAAAAAAAAGATGCACCAATTGCAACTCAAAATAGTTATCATGCACGCAAGTCTACTTTTAAAACTCAATCATTGATTTATAAAACCATATATTATTAAAGCGATTGAAGTACTAGTAAATAATAGTATACCTGAGTCAACATTGGAAACAAGATTGCTAGATGTAGAGACTATCAGATATGAGAAGAGAAGAAGAAAAATTGCTGCAGTTCTCATTGCCATTGCTTCGCTCAACTTCAAGAAGATTAATGAAGTTATTGATAACGATAATACTACTTTTACAGCAGTTTCAACTTAAGTCTCCTAATTAAGTTAGAACTTTAATTATCGCCCATAATTTCGTAATGAGACGTTTGTTCGGAAGTCATCATAGAAATAGGATCAGTAATTAATAGTTTTGTTGGTTAACTAAATTCTGACAAAAAAACACTGCGTAGTGCGGGTAACCTCAACAGAGTACATGTACAACTCTTGATTGACTGAATCAAATTTTGGACCTATGTGTACAGACCGGTAAGTTCTAAATCAAATCGCCTAGTTCCACTCGGTCGCTCTAATTATGTACCTGACCAAACAAGTATACACAAACAAGGTAAAAAAAACTAACTGAAGAAAGGTGAAAACAATCAAGTCTTTACAATAGAACAGTGTACTACTAATCAAGCATATTGCATTGCTTCAATTCAAAGTGGCGCTTGTTCTTGCGTAATCTTGATGACACCCGGTCTTGCCGCCTCCTTGAATTGGAATACTTGCTTAGTCCTCTGCTCTACCACCAGAGCTATCCCGACTCTTCCCAAAGAATAATCTTCCCTATATTATAAGGACCATTAGAATAAAGTAAGATAGATAATGGCTCTCATATATGGCAGTTGTCATAGCTGTATAAGCTCCGTAGTTGCTTGAATTACCAGTATGGCCTCCTGGAAATATTTGAAATCCATAAATGTTGCTATAACCACCACTGCCTCCACAACTGCCACTACTTCCACTACCACCTCCACCTCCACCTCCCACCACGACTACCATGACCACCACCCACCTCCATGTTGGAGAAAATGATACCAATCAATCCCCTCTAAGATAGCTTGAATGAACACTCTATACTCCAATTGAAAAATCTAAACTTTCACTACAACCAACCTAGAAAGCCCAACTCTTTAAGCAATCAAAAACTATCACAAACAAGTAATAATAATGCAAAGAAAGTAAAACATACAACAACACAAGATGTAACTGTTGGAGTTATCCCTCACATGAGGAAGAGGAGAGAAATCGGTTGACGCTTGCGTAGAGAAGCCTAAGCGTGCACGTGCTCAGATTAACCTAAGCGCCAAGCGCGCCCGCCCTCATGTTACTAGATTTTTAGTTCGAGGAAAAAGGAGAGCTGAGTATCGATTTTTGCTCTTGACAAAAGGCGCCCGCGCTTATGTCTAAATTCGTAGTTTCTATTTTGCTACAGTAACTGTGAGGTTGCGGGTTACTATATAAACAGAAACAAGGTTTTGGAAAACCTAACACAAGAAAAAGAAACCCAATATTTGAGAGCTATCAAAATTGAGAGATAACATTTGCAGAGAGAAAAGCCTGTAAAGAGAGAGGAGTGATATAGTAAGGTGAGAGACTGAAAAGGAGTGATTGCAATCGTCCTTCCCACTTTATAAAAGGATTAACTCTTGTGAAAGTAGACACTATTGGCCGAACTACGGTATATCTTTGTGTTGTGGTATGCTTGTTCATCTCTTTACATTATTATTTGTTGTTGATAGTTGTTTAGAGAGTTGGGCATGTTAGCTAGGTTGTAGTTGATATTTAGAATTTGTCTGGAGTTGTAGTGTTTCATATTACAAGTTATCTGTACAGAACTGATACCATAGTCAGATGAACATAGATAAAGACCCAAGATTTCTCCCTCAACTGGTTTGGAAAGGATTGGTGGTGCCCCCATGTACATTTTGAGTTGATCGAATGTTTTTTGGCATTCTTCTGTCCATGAAAATGATGTATTCTTTCGTAGTAATTGAAACAGAGGTTTGCACTTATCTGAACTCTTGGAGATGAACCTGTTCAGAGCTGCTAGCCTATCTGTAACTTTTTGAACCTCTTTCATATTTTTAGGTGAAGGCATTTCTATGAGCGCCCGGATCTGATCTGGGTTTGCCTCGATTCCTCGCTTAGTAACCAGATACCCTAAAAACTTCCTTGACGAGACAGCGAAAGCACATTTTGCAGGGTTGAGTTTCATGCGATACTCTAGGAGAACGTCAAATGCACGTTTCAAGTGGGAGAGATGATCTACCCGTTTCAGGCTCTTGATCAAGAGATCGTCTACATACACCTCCATAATGTCACCTATCAATCTTTCAAACATTTTGTTCACCAAATGCTAGTACGTGGCCCCCGCATTTTTCAGTCCGAATGGCATGACCTGATAACAGTACAGGCCATCCTCGGTTGTGAAACTTGCATTCTTGTGGTCTTCCTCATGCAATGGGATATGGTTGTAGCCAGATGACCCATTTGTGAAAGATAATAGCTCATGTCCAACCGTCGCATCTACCAATTTGTCAATCCGCGGTAGAGGGTAACTATCTTTTAGACATGCGCGGTTTAGATCCGTGAAGTCGATACATATTCTCTATGACCCATTCTTCTTATTTACTGGGACAATATTAGAAATCTAGGTGGGAAATTGATTTTTTTGACAAAATTAGCTGCCTTCAGTTTTTCAACTTCGGCTTTTACCGCTTTGGATCTATTAGCACCTATCTTTATCGGTTTCTGCTTGACCACTATTGCATCACTGCGGACATTGAGCCGGTGGCATGCCACATGGGGGTCAATTCCTAGCATTTCTTCGAATGACCAAACAAACATGCCTTTGTGTTCTCAAAGGAAATGTATTAGAGCCTGACGCTCTTCAGAACTCAACAAGGTATTGATGAAAGTGGTTTTTGGCGAGATGCCTCCCACAATTTTCACTTTCTCTAACGGCTCCAGTGAGAGGGGATCCTTCCTCTCTTTTGGGACCAGGTCCAGGAGAGGTGGATCCAATTGTAATTGCTATTTGGTGAGTTGCCCCACCTCCATTGGTTCAAAAGAGAGTGGGGACTACTTCGTTGCCAGAGCGTAGCATGCTTTGGCAGCCACTTGATCTCCTTTAATTGTCTTAATTGTCTCGTTATACGGGAACTTCATACATTGGTGATAGGTGTTGGGAACAGCTTGGAGTTTGTGCAGCCAGGTCTTGCCTAAGATCATGTGATAGGGTGTGTTAGCTTTTACCACAACAAAATTTATGATGAGAATTATCGGACCAGTAGCTACAGGTAGTTGGATCTCCCCAACTGTTAGAGCTTTGTCTCCGCTGAATCCATATAGGTTGGAGTTGGTGGCGACAATCTCAGAATCAGGAATCTGCAGCTTTTTGAAGGTGCCGTAGTATAACACATCCACTGAGCTGTCTAGATCAACCAATATGCGATGCATATCATAATCTCCAAAACGAAAGTGTCAGAATAAGTGCATCCTCATGTGGGCTTTGGATGCTACAACAGTCAGCCTCAGTGAAGAGGATAAGTGGATCTTTGTGGCCTGCGTTGACCTGTGCACCCATAATCAGTTCGCTGTTCATGATTCTCATTTTCTTGGTGATACAAATTTGATATCGCGCACCCTTTTCAGTGACCTGCCCACTTCATTTGCTTGCCTTTCTGGAAATCATATTTATCTGGAGGCGGCCATTGAGCGGTCCGGCACTGGGGATCTGAACCGACACATGCTCCTCTCCTCAGAGATCTTTGCGTTAAGCTTATAAAGGTGCTACAAACTGCTTCAAATACCCCTTTTCAATCAGATCATGTAGTTCATTTTTCAGGGTCCTGCAGGCTCTGGTGCTGTGACCCTTACTCTTATAGAACTTGCAGTAGGTCCTTTGGTCTCTGGTACCCAGGAAGCCTGTCTTAAGCGGAGCTGGTCATTTGAGGTAACTCTGATTCTTGATCGAGTCCAGAACCTTATCTGGCATTTTGTTCAAAGGGGCGAAGTTTCTATCCATCGAGGGAAGAGCTTTTTCAGCTCCTTCCACACGTGGCTTCTTCTGTGGTTTTCCATTTGCACTACTGGCTACATTCTGGTACTGTCTTCTGGGCATTCGTCCCTTTGATGGGGATTCAGCCTTTCGGCGGTCACGATGACGGTCTCTCTTCGGTTTTTGAGGGGAAGAGTTCCCTTCTCGAGGGGCTACAGGAGCTATCCGATTAGCCTTTTTTGCTTCCTGACGTCTGTTCAGGACATCCTCCTCCCACCCCGCATGAGTCTTAACCCTGTCTAGGAGTTCCTCTAAATCACGGGGTGGTTTCCTGGAGAGGGATCCAAATAAGGCGTTGTTTTCATCAAACCCTTGTTTGAAAGCTATTATGGCAGTCTGTTCATCGCAAGACTCTATCTGGATTGAAATTTCCATGAATCATTGCATGTAGGACCTCAATGCTTCTCCGTCCTTTTTCTTGATGTTAAACAATGCGTTGATCCGCTTTGGTTGGTGCTTGTTGCATGAATATCTGTCTATGAAGGTCCTAAACATTTCTTCTGAAGACCTGATTTGCCGCTCAGGCAATCTATGGTACAACTAGAGCGTAGATCTAGACAAGGAAGCCTTGAACTCTTGGCACATAACGTGGTCATACCTTTCATATTGTCCCATAGTTGCTTGATATCTGAATATGTGATCCACCGGATCTGACTTGCCATTGAAGACACTAAACTTCGGTTGTCGGTAACCACGGGGGTAAGACTTTCTCATTATTCGAGATGCGAAAGGAGATCTGCCTACCCCCATTATGGCGGATTGAACAAGAGAGTCTTGCATTTTTATCTCCTTGCCTGTCATCCGATGCATCTGATGGATCAGGTCATTCTTCTTAGACTCCCATGCAGTTTCTTTGGTAGAATGCTTTTTGATCTGAGTTCTTTTTCAGTGTCGAGGGTCGACATCACGATCCTGGTTAGCTGACTCTGGTTCAGATGCTGTATCCGAGTCCTCATTTGGGTTACTGTATTCTAACTCAAATGTCTTGCGTCAAACTAGACCCCCACGCCTTGGGTTCCTTGCACGACCACCTTCTGGAAAGTCATCATCATCCAGATCGATGAGTGACTCCTTCCCTGTGTCGGATTGATACAAATGCCTCAGCAGCTGTGATAAAATATAAAAAGATATATGTTTTACCTAAACTATTAACTAATTATGCTAAGAATAAGTAAAACGTGGATTTATACTAGTTTGTTTATCAAAGTTTCTACTCTCGATTATCTTGGTGGAGTAAAGAATTCGTTCCACTCCTAGTTTCTTAGACGTAACAGTTTCACTAATTTAACAATTCTATAATATCAACGAGAGCAATAATTGAATTATACTAATATGGTGAAATAGCTAATTATGATATGCTAATTTATACTATGGCGATTTGATTATAAGATGTGAATGAGAAGAGAGGTATTAGGGGGATTTGATTCCACCTTGATTAAAACTTAATAAGCTAGCATAGATTTGTTGTAATCCTAATCTTTATGTTTTCACATAAAAGTTGGGTCTTTTTAATCCCTAATTATTCATGACAATCTCTACCAACTAATAATTAGCATGTGAGACAATTTAAACCCATTCTCATGGTGAATTAACTACCTTCTAGAGTGGAATAGATTACTACAACTTATTCTACACTAACACATCAAGTCTTCATCAAAGCTTCATCAAACTCTCTAATAGAGGTTTAGCTAAGATTCATTAGATTATCATCAATATAAGAATAAGAATAGGAATAAGACATAATTGAAACAATATAAATAACTTGGCTTTATTAATGGTGATTAGGCTAATAAAACAATAACTAGGGCTTTTTAATTACTTAAGAAGAAAACTAATTTATGATCTAATTTATTAACTAAGAAGGGATATATGAATTAAAAACTAAGTACTTGAGAGTAATACCTTAGTCCTCTTTATATAGGAGAGGGCTATGTTTACAATTTTGTGCATGGGCTTTGGAGCTATGTTTTGGACCATTAAATCAAGTCCAAAACCTAATTACTTAAGTACGTCTAAAAAGGGTTTCTCTGCTAGAAATTACTGTAATAGTCTTTTCGTCCATTTTTACTCCTTTGATTAGATCAAAGCTTGGACCATTAGAAAGCTCTTTCCGAGCCGGTAGTTTTGACATATAGTAGGTCCAATTCTGAAGTCTGAGTTCAAAGATACGGTCTGCGGAAGTTCTGTTGACTTTTATATTATATTTCTGCCAGCGTTGACTTTGACTTTTCAGTTTTGACCGGCTTTAAAAAGGCTTTTTCTCTTTAAAATTTGGGCTTTAATCATAGAACTTCTTAACAACCAACCTTTGCTCCTTTCTCTTACAAAAGTGATATATTTCTCCACATATTTAACTCTAAGACCTGAAATACACAAAAACACGTAAACAATATTAAGTTTTATTTATTATACACATAATTGGTCTAAATGTAATATTATTAATGGGTTAAAACTACAGTTTTGGGCTCTTATCAAACCACCTTCAAACAGCAGTTTGTTTGTCCTCAAGCAAATATGAGAAATTAAAATAAGTGACCAAAAATGGAGTTCTAACTAATCTTGTTTCGCTGAGTGTGATTGCATTGACCATATGCAATAAGTCTTTAAACCACTAGGAATTCTCTAGTAGACAAGTTATAGCCTCGTGAGAGTTTTCCAGAGAAGGTACTCACAAACTTCATCTATACTACAATTACTAAGAAATAAAATTACTGTTTCCTTATTTATTCTCAAATTTCTATACATCTCACTAGCAATGAATACAGAATAATCAATTCGAAATCTAAGCTAATACATGCATAATAATCAATCATCTACGGATAAACATATATATAATGAACTATGCTATGAAATGCAATAACAGGTTCGTTTATGAAACTTTGGAATAGTGTCCTTAAGTAGGCCCTCACATATATGTCAAGACAAAAATACTCTAATTTTTCCACTCAAGTTTCGCTCACTCCAGTGTATAGTGGACACACTTTATCTTACAATCTCAATGACATATAACGAAGATGAAGTCGATCAAACACATCTGCCACTTACTATCATACTAACCTATTCCTAATTGAGCTAGAGGCCTTTATTAGGTGTTGTAGGGATTAGGTGATGGTTTAAGAATGAAGGAAATGGATATTCAAAAAGGACAAGTCTGAGATAATAGATTCTTCAAAATATGTAACTAGAGAAAACCTTGTTCTTATTTTGTTTCTATACTTTGTTTCCATTCTTAGCCATTTTTTTCTTTTCTTTTAGCTTTTGACTAATTTGATTATGTTTTTGGAGTTCTAACTTTTTATTTTATTTATTTATTTTCTTTGGATGGAAACTTTCTTTTCTTTTCTTATTTGAAGCAACTAACAAATTCTTAGTTTTCCACAGGTCTTTCTCCTTTTCTTTTCTTCATTTCATCTCTATTCTCAGACTCATTCAAAAATGGGTTGGCTAATTTATTTTTATTTTGTTTTTGTAAAAGGGTAAAAAATTTGTGGTTTATGAAAAGGCTAAAAAAGGCTCTGAGGGGCGACTAGCGGAAAATAATTTCATATAAGTTTGAATTTCTGGCTATATCGATCCAAAAAGGGCCTAAATTCTCGCTTAGGATATGGTATAGTGATCAAGCAAGTGGACGTGTGATTTGCCTATTCGGAATTTACTTCTCCCTTGTGTCATTACTCAAATATTTCACTCATATAAGGCTTTTAGGCTATATTCTCACAGGTTTGGTATAATAAGAATACTAGCCTAGATTTCAGAAACATACTGCCAATACAAACAAAGATGCTCATGCAATATATTTATGGAAAGATGCAATGACTATTACCTATATATTAACCTAAATTTCTAAAAACTATTTTAATTTAAGAGCTAACGTGAAACTTCTAGATTAATATTATCATGGAGAAAGAAACAATACCAATATTTCTAAGTGTATAGTATAAATACTTATTATTTATATATAAATTATGCGTGTTTCTATGCCACCCCCAAACAAAAACATGCTTTGTCCTCAAAGTATAGAAATAAGAAGCATAGGAAATACCATAGAAACGCGTGAAAATTTTAGAACACTTGCAAAACAAATTTAGAACATACTAATATAAATAAATAAAAACAGACGCAACTCTATATGAGTTTCACCCATTATAGGAATAACAAAAATAAAATTGCTTGGGACATAAACAGACACTAACAAAAAGTAAAACTTACCTAATATCCATAATTTAAGTGTTGTCCTCCTCTTCTATAAAGAAGTGAGGTTCCTTTGCATCCTGCCACGCCATTTATCATCTACCTTTGCTAACTTGTTAAGTGCCACTTGGTCGGATGGGGTGTAAGGGGTAACCCAATTAGGTTGTAGCCTCCACCCCGGCCAAGTCATTGCACGGAATGAGCATATAATGCAATTGGTGGGTCTCACAATGTCAACCCCAACCCAATCCGTGAAACGGGTACAGAACTCAGGAAAGAAACATAGCATTATGCGGCAAACCAAGACAGGAATAAGAAGATACTTATGATTCATACTATGGGCTCGTGCTAAACTGGACACTAAGGTCTGGGGAAGGTCATAGAGCATACGTTCCTGAGCTAGAGCAAGGAAGACGTCACAAGTGGCGTTATTCGCAGAAGAAAAACGCCATTCCCCGAAAATATTTAGCATGGCAAAGAATATAACAATGCCCACGTTAAGGGACAAGCTACCAAGGGCAACGTTATATTGCCCTTGGTCCTCTACATGAAAAATCACTGCCCCATAGGTCTCATGCAAAAACTCATAGTTGTAGATATACATATTATCAACCAAATAGTCCTATGAGTTTTGGATTTCAACAGGCGTAGAAAGTCTAATAGCAAAGGCCAACAAGAACTTGGTTAAGTCCATTGTTTCATCATTAATGGTGACAGAGAACACTTGTTCCCCATCCGGTTGATAAAAGAACTTACAATGATCATAGAAATAAGCTGTAAGGGCAGGAAAATATAATCCATCAGAGCTTACCATTAGAGGCTGCCATCCTGCCTGTATAATCAAGTCGCAGAACCAAGACCCATAGGTGTCACTCTCAAACAAATCTTCGAAGGACTGCTCCGGTATGATTTGAGGAGATTTCATAGCAAACAAACACACTCTTGAACTCCTGGAAGTAACCTCAGAAAACCTTAGAAAAAATTAAAAACTGGAGGTCTTGTTAAGGTAAGGACGCGGGCGCGCTCAACTCTGACTCTGGGTTCTAGTAACTTGGGCGCGTGCACGCTTTGTGTATAGGCAAAAGGAAGCGCGGGCGCGCTCCGAGTGCTGTTGCTGGTGTGGAGTTTAGAGGTGAAAGTGAGAAGTTTAAAGGTGAAAGTGAGAAGTTTAGAGTTGAGCATGTATTTATAGAGGACTAGTTTCTTAATCTAAGTTCCACAAGTTGCCCAAATTGTTAAGGCAGGATAATGGAAAAAGAAAATTTCTAAATCCAAAATAGAAACAGATAAGGTGCAAACTCCAAAATCAAACCAATAGCTTTTAGGCTGGAAATAAAAATAGCAATCATCCAATTTCTAATCCTTGAGGTTTCACAAACCAAGAGTAACTCATTCTAGCTACACCACATTAGCAACATGCTCACATAAACCATATTCTCATAACCTTGCAATATTAACTTCCAAAAACAAGTGGATATGGAAAAATACAATGCTAAACAAATAATACCACCCCCAAATAAGTCGGGAAGGTGAGATTCATGAAAAATAGAAAGCATTCTCTGACAAAATTTAAATTAACTCGAAATTTAAATAACAACCAAATACAGAATTCAATATTAACTACTTAACTAACAACTCAGAATAAAAATTATTCTACTAAAAACAGGGAAATTTCCTAAAACAACAATAATCAAATCAACAAACTAGCCACGAGATGAAGAGGGGTTAGAACCATCCGTCCTACGTCGATGATGCTCATACCTCCTAGAGTCAGAAGAAGAAGCCTCATGAGGTGGCAATCATCGTAGAACTTCTACTTGAAACGTGCGCTGTTGCTCCATAAAAACATCAATGGCTTCCCAACGTGCATTATTACTCTGGACAAGAGTCTCTATGTTAGCCTGGAAGTTTGCTTGGCTACGGACAATAGTAGCTTGCCTTGTCTGAATAGCCTCACAGAGGTCACGCAGAGAACATTGGTCCGTGCACATTGTCTCATTCTCGTTATGGAGAGTTCGCAGGCCACGATGAAGTAATGAGATGCGGGCTACATCCGTAGTAGCCCTTTCCAACGCATCTGCATCAAAACATGTCGTGTCGTCCTCATCTTCCTTATCTGGTGCCGTCTCAAAATGCCTAACTTCAGGCAAATGCCAATCCCTCTTAATACATTCCTGATAGATACGTACATTTTCATGCAACTTCAAATTAATCTTACCAGTCTTTGGAACACCTTCCCAATACAACATAACCTTTGTAATCAAAGTAGGGAAGGCTGTGCTCGATTTACCAACTGCCTTAATCTCATTTAACAAAAATTCAAGGATGCAGAACCCATACCTCCTGTTCTGAAGGGTCTAGAGAACGTGCAGACAACTTAAATTGATATCACTAGCTTTTGTGGTGGCAATAACATTCCTACTAACCCACTGAGCCACAGCCAGCTGGTTTCTTCTCAGAGACGTCTGACGAACACAGTGCGAGTTTGGATTGTAAACTCCTTCCAAGACAGTCTCCTTCATTAAATGACCAATTCCACCAAGCTGAGATTCCTGCATTGTGACTACGATGGTTCTTTGGTCAATGCCAGTAATCTCAGACAATACTGCTGTAGTCAATTCCCTCCGACTACCATTCATCTTAACAAAAACCCGACCACAATCAATCTCCCTATTTTTATAAAAATCATACACCAAATCAGTGTGATAAAAATCCTCACGGAGAATACCACAATCCATTCCACTTCCTAATAACTATTTTGGCACCGAAAAAGGGTGAAAATTGTGTTTGAGTAAAAACTTGTTCCAGAAGAATCTTCGGTGGTTAAGGAGCCATTGGGTTTTGGATTTTGAATTTGGGTTGAATGTAAGGTGGGGAAGAGTGAATTAAAACTCTACCGAAATTTGGAGTGGGTTCGGGTGAGGGTTAGGTTTTTTTTTTGGTCGGTGTTCTTGGAGGCGGAGAAGAAGAACTCGGGAAAGGTTTTTTTTCTCTCTCTCTCTCTCTCTCTCTCTCTCTCTTTAGTTTTTGGAAATCACATGCGAATCACGTAGGGTAAACCGGTTTGGGCCCAAGCCCAAAACAAATTCTGAAATGCCCATCCTGTCCTATTCCTCGTAAAATTTAAAACTAAAATTCTCGATTCGTTAACGATCCGATTTTGGCGAATGAGCTATGAAAACGATCAGAAGAGAAAATACAATCCAATGATCTATAGAAAACTCAAATCTAACCATGGTTGACATATACAAAGATGGAAAATGCCTCGAAACGCGTAATTGACATAAGTTATATGATCACAAGAAATCTAAATTTATAGATAGTGTCAACCTGAATCAAATTATGACTAAACGGCATAAACAACAAGAATAGGAAGTTGAGCGATCAAGAAAGGAAAGACCAAACACCTTACCCCCAAACAAATTTTTGAAAACATAGTTTAGAAAATTTGTTTTTAAAAATGTGGGTCTTTTAAAGTCATATTCCCGAGACTTGCTAGATTACTGTTTATAGGGTTTTAATATATATTTTTATTTTTTTTATGAATAAGTTTAATATAAAGGAAAACAATAAAATAATAAAGACATAAATCACTCCATAGAGAAACATGACTCAAAAACTGAGAAAACATGCAAGAGTGGAAAACATAAATTATGTTAAACGTGGACTTAAGATCTGGTACTTACAGCCACACACTCTAAAGGAGGGCCCGATTATCTGAATGGTGCACTCACCAATATATGGAAATAAAATGAAGTACACCAAACATCAAAGGCTAGTCCTCATAGACAGGGTCCTGTAAAAGGATATCCTCCACATCTGGGGACATTAACTTGTGAAAGTGTTTTAAACGTTGGTCATTAACTTGAAAGGTAATATTGTCCTTGGGATTTACCAAAGTGATTGCCCCGTAAGGGGTGACTTCAATAACCAGGAAAGGACCAGACCAACGGGTTTTTAATTTTCTTGGGAAAATATACAAATAGGAGTTGTAAAGCAAAACCTTTTGACCAACCACAAACTCATTACGTAAAATCTGTTTATCATGAACATGTTTCATGTTAGCTTTATAATCCTTTGCGAGATCATAAGAATTGCTACGGATTTCTTCAAGCTTATTTAATTGTCCTCATCAATATTGAAGTTAAGGCTCTTTATAGCCCACATAGCACGGTGTTCCAATTCAACAGGCAAGTGACAAGGTTTTCCAAACACAAGTCTAAAGGGAGACATTCCTATAGGAGTTTTAAAAGTTGTCCTATACGCCTATAAGACGTTTGTTAGACGCTTAGACCAATCTTTCCGATCAGGATTGACTGTTGTTTTTAATATTTTCTTAATTTCCCTATTAGAGACTTCGACTTGGCCACTATTTTGTGGATAATAAGGAGTAGCCACCTTATGGGTAACTCCGTACTTCTTAACTAACGAAGCAACAACTCTATTGCAAAAATGCGTTCCGCCATCACTAATGATGGCTTTAGGGATGCCAAAACAATAGAAAATGTATTCCTTAACAAAAAACACAATTGTCTTATGGTCATTAGTACGGCAAGCCATGATCTCTATCCATTTGGAAACGTAGTCTACGGTAACAAGAATATAAATAAAACCGTGGGAAACAGGAAAAGGACTTATGAAATCAATGCCCCATACATCAAAAATTTATACTACCATAATGGGATTTAAAGGCATCATATTACGTTTAGTGATACGCTCTAGTTGTTGGCAACGAACAAACGTCTTGCAGTGAACTTGGGCATCTTTAAAAAGGGTAGGCCAATAAAAACCACATTGAAGAACTTTAGCTGCCGTTTTCATACCACTAAAATGGCCACCACACTCTTTGTCATGGCAGAAGAATAAAACCTCATTATATTCCCACTGGGGAATACAACGACAAATAATCTGATCTACATAATACTCAAAAAGGTAAGGCTTATCCCAGTAGTATAGCTTAACTCTGGCCAAAAATCGTTTACGTTCATTTCTTGACTAAACATCAGGAATAATATCAGAAGCTAAATAATTCACAATGTCGGCATACCAAGGTGCAGAAAAAAATAGAATAAATATGCTCATTAGGAAAAGAATCAGGTATGGACTAAGAATCACTATCACTGTCATTGGTTAGTCTAGATAAGTGATCGACAACTACATTTTCGACCCTCGTTTATCTTTAATTTCGGGGGTAAACTCTTGCAGGAGAAGAATCCATCGAATCAATCTCTGTTTAGCATCCTTTTTGGCGAGAAGGTACCTAAGAGCTGCATGGTCAGTGTAGACTAAGGTCTTTGAACCAACCAAATAAGGGCGGAACTTATCTAAAGCATAAACCACAGCTAAAAATTCCTTTTCTGTAGTAGTGTAATTTCTTTGAGCATCGTTTAAAGTTTTACTAGCATAATAAATAACGGTGGACTTATCACCTAGTTTCTAGCCTAACACAACACCAACATCATAATCGCTAGCGTCACACAAAAGCTTGAAAGGTTTATACTAATCGAGGAGGCTGTATAATCGGTGCAGATGTTAAAGCGGCTTTTAAAGTTTCAAAAGCCTGTTTGCAGTCATAATTAAAATCAAATATGACATATTTTAAAAGCAGATTAGTTAAAGGCCTAGCTAATTTGGAAAAATTATTGATAAAGCGTCTATAAAAACCTGCATGGCCTAAAAAGGCTCTAATATCATGGATAGTCCGTGGTATAGGTATAGCCACTATTTTATCTAATTTGGCCTTATCTACTTCTATGCCGTCGCTAGATACAATATGACCTAGCATTATTCCTCTTTTTACCATAAAATAACATTTTCCCTAATTTAAAACCAGATTCTTTTCCTCACACCTTGTCAACACCTTGGAAATGTTAGACATACATTTACTGAAAGAGTCTCTATATAGAGAAAAATCATCCATGAAAACTTCCATGAAGCGCTCCACCATGTCACTAAAGATATGAAGCATACACCGCTGAAAGGTACCAGGAGCATTACAAAGGCCGAAAGGCATTCGTTTATAGGCATATTTTCCAAAGGACATGTGAAGGTAGTCTTGTCTTGGTCGTCAGGATCGATAATGATATGAAAATAGCCAGAGTAGCTATATAAAAAACAATAATAAGCATGACCAGCGAGACGTTCGAGCATCTGATTTATAAAAGGTAAAGGAAAGTGATCCTTTCGTGTCATAGCGTTTAAGCGTCGGTAATCAATACAGATCCTCCATTTCATAGGAACTTGATAACAGTAAAACAGTAGTTTTACCTACGAATAAGCGATTAAACTCAACGCAAGTAAAACTAGAGCTATTTTGTGTGCTAATTATCAAAGTTTTCTACACTCTCGATGCTATTGCACTAAGTGGAGTAGAGAATTCGTTCCATTCCTAGTTCTTTAGAATTAACATTTACTAAGATTATCGGTCCTACTAAAGTCAATGAGAGTAACACAAAAATTATACTACGATAGCAATTCAAATACTAAAATATTAACTACGATAATTCAAACTACGGAAATACTAAGGTTTGAATCTAGATAAAGGACTTTGATTCCACCTTGAATCCAACTTAATGAACTAGCATAGATTGTTGTAATCCAATTCTTACGTTCTTACGATAAGAATTGGTCGTTCTAATCCCTAATCATTCATGGCAATCTCTACCAAATAATAACTAGCATGTGAGGAAGTTCAACCCATTCTCATGGTGAATCAACTATCTTCTAAAGTGGAATAGAATCTTACAACCATTTCTACACTACTCAATCAAGTTTTCATCAAGGCTTCCTCAAACCCCTCTAATGGAGGTTTAGCCTTGATTCATAAAACTATCATTTCTATATGAATTTAAGCAAGACATGATATAAAGATTATAACTTGACTATATTGATCTAATCAAGAATTCAATTCTAACTTAACAACTAAGAAATGATTAACAATTAAACTGAATTTAGATCTAAGTAATTTAATAAACTAAAACTGAAATTATGAATAACTAACTACTTTTATTGATCTAATGAATAAATAATAATACTGATTCTAAAAATAATAATCTACTTTGTTCTAACTAATTAATTGAATGTAACTAGATCTAAAACTATTGGCTAATGGCTACCTAAAAAAACTAGATGCTTAAGAGTTAAGTCTTGTGTCTTCAAATGGAGGAGATAAGATTCACTTTTTCGTGCATGGGCTGAGGAGCCATGTTTTGGGCCAGAAAATCGAGCCCAAAACCCAATTTCTTCAGTCCACAGAGCCTTTTCAGTTGGATTTTGCTTCAATAGACTTTTCATCCATTTTTGCTCCTCTTATTGGGTCAAGGTTTGGACCATTAGAAAGCTCTTTCTAAGACGGTCGTTTTGACATAAGGTAGGCCCAATTCTGAGGTCTGAGTCTAAAGATACGGTCTTCGGAAGTTCTGCTGACTTTTGTGCGCTGTTTCTACCCGCATTAATTTTGACTTTTTAGCTTTGACTGGACTTTTTAAAGGCTTTTTCTCCTTGAATCTTGATCTTTAATCACAGAACTCCTTAGCAACCAACCCTTGCTCTTTTATCTCGCAAAAGTGACACATTTCTGCACATAATCGACTCCAATGCCTGAAATACATAAAATCACATAATCAACATTAACTCTTATTTATTACTCGCATAATTGGTCTAAAAGTATTATTGTTAAGGGGTTAAAACTACAGTTTTGGGCTCTTATCAAACCACCCCCAAACAACATTTTGCTTGTCCTCAAGCAAATATGAGAAATTAGAATAAGTGACCAAAAATGGAGTTCTAACTACTCTTGTTTCGTCGAGTGCGATTGCATTGACCGTATACAACAAGGCCTTAAACCACTAGGAATTCCCTAGTGGACGAGTTATAGCCTTGTGAGAGTTTTCCAGTGAAGGTACTCACAAACTTCATCTATACTACAACGACTAAGAAATAAAACTATTGTTTCCTTATTTATGCATCAATTATCTATATATCTCACTAGCAATGAATACAGAATAATCAAGTCGAAACCTAAGCTAATATATGCATAATAATCAATCATCTACGAATAAAAATATATACAATGAGTAATACTATGAAATGCACTAGCAGGTCCGTTTATGAAAACTCGGAATAACGTCCTTAAGTAGGTCCTCACATAAATGTCAAGACAAAAAAACTCTGATTTTTCCGCTCAAGTTTCGCTACTCCAGTGTACAGTGGGCACACTTTACATTGCAATCTTAATGACACACAAGGAAGCCGGGTTTGATCAAACACATCTGCCATTTACTATCACACTAACCTATTCCTAATTGAGCTAGAGGTCTTTATTAGGTGTTGTGGGAATTAGGAGATGGTTTAAGAATGAAGGAAATGGATATTCAAAAAAGACAAGTTTGAGATAATAGAGTCTTCATATTATGTAACTAGAGAAAACCTTGTTCTTTACTTTTGCTTCTACACTTTGTTTCCATCCTTAGCCTTTTTATTTTGGCTTTTTGACTCATTTTATTCTATTTTTGGAGTTTTTATTTTTATTTTTCTTTTCTTTTCTTTGGATGAAAACTTCTTTTCTTTTTCTTTTCTGAAGCAACTAACTAATTTTTGTTTACACAGGTTTTTTCTTTCTCTTTTCTTCACTCATCCTATTCTCAGACTCATTCTATAATGGGTAGGTTGATTTTTTATTTTGTTTTGTTTTTGTAACAGGGTAAAGGATTTGCGGTTTATGAAAGGCTAAATAAAGGCTCAAAGGGGCGACTAGTAGAAAATAATTAATAGATTTGAATTTCTGGTTATATCGATCTAAAGAGGGCCTAAATTCTCGCTTAGGATATGGTATAGTGATCAAGTAAGTGGACGTGTGATTTCCCTATCCGGATTTTACTTCTCCCTTGTGTCATTCTCAAATGTTTTGCACATATAAGGCTTTTAGGCTATATCCTCACAGGATTTGTAGAATAAGTACTCTAGCCTAGATTTCAGAAACTTACTGCCAAACAATCATAGATACTCATGTAATATAGTTATAGATAGATGCAGAGATTATTACGTACATATTAACCTAAGTTTCTAAAAACTATTCCAATGTAAAAGCTAACGTGAGACTTCTAGATTATTAAGAGTATAGAGAAAGAAAACAATACCAATATTCCTAAGTGTATAGCATAAACTTTTTATTTATATTTTTGAATTTTTGAAATTTTTGAATTTTTACTAGAAAACAAGTGCATATTGTACATATCTATATCCTAACAGATGCCTTAATTACATGTGTTTCTATGCCACCCCCAAACAAGAAGCATGCTTTTTCTTCAAAGTATTGAAATAAAAAGGGTAGAAAAATACCATGGAAACGCGTGAAATTCTAGAACATCTGCAAAACAAGGTTAAACATACTAATATAGAAAATAAAAACTGACGCAACTCTATAGGAGTTCCACCCGTTATGGGGTTAACAAGAATTAAATTGCTTGGGACATAAGCAAACACTAACTGAAACTTAAAACTTACCTTATCTCCAGCGTTTAAGCGTCATCCTCATCCTCTTCAAAAAGATGAGGTTCCTTCGCGTTCTGCCATGCCATGATGATTTGCCAAGCCCGTCGCAGTGTGTCAACGACTCGTGCTAACCTGTCGAGTGTTGCTAGGTTTGATGGGGTGTAAGGAGCAACCAAATGAGGTTGCACCTGCCAACTCGGCCAAGTCATAACTCGAAATGAACGAACCACCCAATTGGTGGGTCTCATGACTTCAACCCTTTTCCAATCCATGAACTGGTACAAAATTCAGGTAAACAATCGTGCATGATGCATCAAACCAAAACAGACATAAGAAGATACTTATGCCTCATGCTTTGGGCTTTCTTAAGACTAGCCATTAATATGCGGGGAATGTCATATCGGCGACGTCCCTCAGCTAAAGCAAGGAAAACGTCACCAGCGGTACTATTGGCAGAATTAAACTGCCACTCCCCTAAAACATTCATCAGGATGAATAACATGGTGGTGCCTACATTCAGGGACAGGCTACCAAGGGCTATGTTATATTGCCCTTGGTCCATTACATGAAACACCCCTCTCCTGTAATACTCATGAAAATATGTATAGTCATAGAGGTATGCATTATCAGTCATATATCCCCACGTGTGCATAGGATCAGGCAAGGGCAATCCCGAAACTAACGCTACCAAAGACTTACTAAATTCCATTGTCGTTTCATTAATTGGAAGGGAAAATTTTTGTTCTCCGTCTTGGTTAAGTTACAATAGAAAGTAATATTATTGTAGAAAAATGCAGTAAGCTGAGGTGAATACGAGTCGTCATCACTTACAAGTAGATGCCGCCATCCTAACTGCAAGATCCTGTCGTGGAACCAACCTCCATAAGTCTCACTTCCCAACAAGTCTTCAAAAGACTGCTCAGGTATGATTGTAGGAGATGTCATCACAAAACTACTCCCTAGAAAAGCTGCAACCGATCCTGGAACAACCCACAAAAAATTAGAATTTTTCGTGCCTACGGAGGTCAGGGCGCGGGTGGCGCTCTAATTTAGCCTGGATAGGGTGCGGGTCACGCTCAGGTCCAACTCGAGTTCCAGGCACTTAGGCGCAGGGTGTGCTCACTTTTTGCCTGGGATGGGCGCAGGGTATGCTCGTGCCTTGGGCAAGTTCCAATGTTTTGAGCGCGGGGTGCGCTCGGATTTGTTCTTGTGAAGGCGCAGGGTGCGCTCTGGTCTAAGTTGAGTAACCGGCTGTTCAAGCACAAGGTGCGCTCACTGAGGCACAAGGCGTGCTCCGTATGTCTTGAGTGCTGAAGTGAAGAAATGAAAGAGAAAAAAAATTGAGAGTGAAAGGTTTGTAGTGTTGGTTGTGAGTGTAGAATGAAGGAAGTATATATAGGGTTTTGGTTTCTAAAACGGATTAACAAGTTGCCAAAAAGCTTTAAGGCAATTGCTGGAAACAAAAATATTTCCAAAACTTAAAACGGAAACAACCCATATTCATTATTCTAAAACAAACCTAATATCTTTTAGATTGAATTTAGAATAGTAACTTATTAACTCTTTGAAATTTTATCTTACCACAACATCTAATCATAGGCATGCCAATATCGGCAATATTCCCAACAATCACCGCAAAACTACTTCTAAAATTATGGATCATATAAAAATCATGCTAGAAGAAATAATACCACCCCCAAACAATTCGGGAAGGTGGGATTAACAATAAAATCGATGCACAATTTGAAAAGAACCAAATTAAATTCAAATTCAAATATAATTAACTACCGAATTCAAATATAACTAATGAATTCAAAAACTTAACATCCGAACTAATAAAAACAATAATAATAATAAAAAAAAAATCAATTAATAAATTCCCTAAACCACACACTATTGGTTGAAGATGGACCATGAGATGAAGATTGTGCCTGAGTTCCAGATGGGCCCAAGCCATCCGTCATTCGGCGACGACGCTCGTACCTCACAGATGCCTCCTCTTCAGAAGAACCCCCGTGGGGTGGGAAGCGTTCAAGCATTTCTTCTCGGAACTTGCGCTATGCTTCCATCTCTACCTTCATCTCTTCCCAACGCTCATCCTCGCGCTGGGCACGACTCTTGTAGTTATGATGTATGGTAGTTTGCCGAATTATGAGATCTTCACAAATAGTATTAAGAGAACGCATGCCACTATGAATTATTGACATGCGTTCTAAATCCGAATTACATCTCTCCAAGGCATCGACATCAAAACATGCCATGTCCTCCTCATCATCCGACTCAGTCTCTTCCATTACCTTCTCTCCAGGAAACCTCCAAACCTTCTGAACACAATCCGTATATGCTATGACATTTGTATGTAACTTAATCATAGTACGCTCAGTTTTCGGAGTTGCTCTCAAACTCATCATGATCTTTGTTATCAAAACAGGGAGAGGTGCAATACTCTTCCCAACTCCCCTAATTATATTAATAAAAAACTCGAGAATACAGAATTCATACTTCCGCTCCTAGAGTATCCATAGAACGTGAAGACAGTTCAGATTGATGTCACTAACCTTCTCTTCTCCAGTGACATTCCTACCAATCCATCGAGCTTTCTGACCCGGTTGGTTGGTTCAGAGACGATCGGGCGAACACAATGCGAGCTCGCATTGTAGTTTCCCTCCAAAATCGTCTCGTTCATCAAAGGCTCGATCCCACCAAATTGGGATTCCTGCAATGTGGTTTTGAGTTAGCGTCTAGGCGAAATGCCTAAAATCTTAGCCAACAACTCCCTAGATACTTCTCTCCTCGTCCCAGCCACCTTAACAAAAATTCTATTCCCATCCAACTCCCTCTTCTTATAGAATTGTTTCACTAAATTGGAGTGGTAGAAATCATCTGTCGAATACCACAACCTATTCCAATTCCTCCTAATCATCTCGTCATTATAAAATGGCGCGAAGCGGTCGGCCGTAAAAGCTTGTTCCGGCAAAATTCTCCGTTTTTGTGCCATTGAAGTTTTGAAACGATTTGAGGGTTTAAATGCAATGTGGGGATGGAGTTTGAATCAAACTCACTTAAAGTTTGGGTGGTGGTGCGGTGGTTCGAGTTTTTTTTTTTTCTGAATTTTTTACTATTTTGGTGGTTGAAATTGTTGGAGATGGTGGTGGGGATGTTGTGGGGAAGGTTTGGGGTGGGGGAATCCTAATTGGCGTGGCAGTATTTAGGTTTTCATTTTTTTTTATTTTTATTATGTTAGGGTTTTGAGTTGTTAATGGCGGAAGTGAAACAAACTCGCGATCTGTTTTGCTGAAGAAGGAGACGCACGTGCTGCGCACGTGCGTGCGGTATTTGGGCCTAAGCCCAATTCAATTTATGAAATTTTCGATTTTTTTGTGCAACTTCAAACTAAAATTGCCGATTCTTTACCGGTCCAATTTTTGCGAATGAGATATGGAGACGACCAGGAGAGAATTTCCAATCCAATGATCCATAAAACACTCTATTCTAACCATGGGTGACATATAAGAAGATAGAAAATGCCTCGAAGTACGTGCGTGACGTAAGTTATGCGAACGAATGAAATCTAAATTCATAGATAATGTCAACCCGAATCAAAATATGATTAAACAGCCTAAGTAACAAAAATGGAAAGTTTAGCAATCAAGGACGGAAAACCAACACCCCACCCCCAAACAAATTTTTGACAACGAAGATTAGGAAATTTGTTTTAAACGTAGGTCTTTTAAAGTCAGATACTCAAGATTATATTTAAGACATATGAATATAATGAACATGCAGTTTACCATATATCAACAACCTAAAGAGTTGTGGGTCTTTTCATAAATAAATAACATGGAATGCACCCCCAAACATAATCAAGCACCAAGAGTTTCTATGACGCAACTTAGTAAAATGAAAGCGAAGTCTGATAGATCTAGAACGTAATCGAGCATGCACCTTCTTCTTCATCTTTGAACGAGAGGGTGTCCAAGTGAATGATCGTGAGAAAATGGAAGTTTGTGGATGATATGTTGGATATGGATAAGTGTTAGAAGTAAGGAATAGAAGAAATGAGAATGTGGGTTAAGCACAAAACTCATTCATGGTGTAGGTAGAAACTGTTTCAATTCTGAAAATGAAGGTGTCAAGTGCTTTGCCCTTGGGAGTTATTTCCGTATTAGGAGGATTTAGAAAATCCTTAAGCACAGAAGAAGCAAGAGGGTTGATAAGAGCCCAAAACTGTAGTTTTAACCCTATAACAGTCATACTTTTAGACCAATTATGTGAGTAATAATTAAGAGTTAACACTGATTACGTGTTTTTATGCATTTCAGGCTTCAAAGTCCATTATGTGCAGAAATGTGCCACTTTAGCGAGATAAAGGAGGAAAGGTCGGTTACTAAGGAGTTCCGTGATTAAAGGCCAAGATTCAAGAAGACAAAGCCTTTCTAAAGCCCGGTCAAAGCTGAAAAGTCAAAGTCCACGCAGGCAGAAACAGTGCACAAAGTCAATAGAACTTCCGAAGACCATATCTTTGGACTCAGACCTCGGAATTGGGCCTACCTTATGTCAAAACGACCGGCTTGGAAAGAGCTTTCCAGTGGTCCAAGCCTTGACCCAATCAGAGGAGCAGAAGTGGACGAAAGGTCTATTGAAGCGAACTGCAGCTGAAGAGGCCTTTTTGGACTGAAAGAATTGGGTTTTGGGCCTGATTCTCTGGCCCAAAACATGGCTCCAAGCTCATGCACGATTTTTGGATCTGAGAGTATAAAAACCAAAGCTTCACTCTTTGTTAATGGTAGATAGTTAGACCTAGATTAGTTAGCCTCCATTAATTAGTTTTAGAACTTAGTTTAATTAGTTTCAATTCATTGTATTAGATTAAACCTTTGAATCTTATTCTTCATTTGATTAGATCAATAAAGTAGTATTTTTATCAATTTTGATTTTTGTCATTTCCATTTCTAGATCTAATTTCAATTCTTGTTCTTATTTCATTTTAGTCATTAAATTAGATGTCATTATTGTTTGATTAAGTAAATTTCAATTCTTTACATTATGTTTAGTTTAGATTCAATGGGAAATGTTAGTTTGATGAATCAAGGCTAAAACCTCCATTAGAGGGGTTGATGAAGCCTTGATGAAAACTTAGTTGTTAGTGTAGAATTGTTTGTAGATTCTATTCCACTCTAGAAGGTCGTGTTTAAGCCATGAGAATGGGTGGGCGACCTCATATGCTAGTTAGTATTTGGTAGAAATGCCACTAACACTAGGGATTAGAACTTCGAAATTCTTGCCGTAAGAACGTAAGAATCGAGATACAACAATCTATGCTAGGTTATTAAGTTGGATTCGAGGTGGAT
The DNA here is from genome assembly GCF_015680905.1 of Coptis chinensis. NCBI lineage: Eukaryota > Viridiplantae > Streptophyta > Magnoliopsida > Ranunculales > Ranunculaceae > Coptis > Coptis chinensis. Next base: position 74,207,873 of record NC_141463.1, on the reverse strand, counting down.
TCAATTCCCCTCTAATCCTTTATCTAGATTAAAAAACAATCATATTTCCATAGCATTCGTAGTTTAAATTAAAATAATCAATTTCATATTGCATCGTAGTATAATTCCCCCTCGTAAAACTCTCATAGACTTAAGACCGACTAATTAGATTAGAAAACAATTCCATGCTAGAGCACTAGGAGTGGAACGAACTTTGTTACTCCACTCTATTTCGATAGATTTGAGAGTAGGAAAATTTGATAAACATATAGCATCATGCTAAAGTTTTAGTTTACTTACGTTTTGAGTTCATCGTTCATTTCGTAGGTAGACTATTCATTTTATCATTTATCAAATGGCGCCACTGCCATCTTAGTTGCACTTTAGCATTGTTTTCATAGTAGAATTAGTCATTTTTAAGTCCCATTAAACCCACCCACCCTTGTTTGATTCATACTGTGGTTGTCCATTTCAGCGTTGAAAAAGTTCCGCAAAAATATACACCGGAAGCGCCGCTTTATAAGGAGCGGCGCTTCTATAGCTGGAACACGAAGCGCCCGCTTTCCTTGAGAGCGACCCGCCCTATAGTTACTGGACCACGAGCGCGACCCGAGCTAAGTCACTGGAACAAGGAGCGCGACCGCGCCCTATGCGAGCGCACCCGCGCCCTAAGCAAAATTTTCCGGATTTCTGCAGGTTTGTTTCGAATTTCGATTTTTCAAGTTTTTCAGTGTTTTAACTTGTTATTTACACTGAACACGCGTAAACAAGACGCTATTCATAAGCGAAGCAAGGACGCAATCAGGTATTCCTTTCTTCCACACCTCGCATCTCCAGTTAGAGGTTTCTACTAGTATATCAGAATTGTTTGGAGTGTTGCATGTTTAGTTAAGTTCGACTTAGTCTTGCATGAGATTAAGGTCTGGTCGAAGAAAAACAACTAACGTAATTACACTAACAGCGTCAACAAACAAGTCTATCTAGTTTCCCACCCACTACACCTCTAGCTACTATTTCACACACACTACCTGATATTATGGCTGAAGAAAGAGAGACTCCGATCCTCTCTCTGACTTTTATAAAGCCTTGAGCGATAGCCCTAAATCTTGCATCGTTCTAGCAGACCCAGTGGGGGATTTCAGCATCCCCCAAATATATTTAATTTGTTACCCGTTTTTCATAGTTTAGACCATGAAAAACCTTATCTGCACATGCGTAGGATTGAACAAGTCCTTACAACATTCCACCATCCTACGGTTGGTGCGGAACAAATTAAATTGAGGGTATTCCCTTTCACCTTAGCTGATAAGGCGGCGTCTTGGTTAACTGCCCAAGCGCCTAATTCTGTGGACTCATGGGCCAAACTTGTTCAGCTGTTTATGGAACATTTTTACCCACCCCTAAAGACGGATGAAATGCTTTCCAAGATTCACTTCTTTCGACAGAATCCTCATGAATCATTTTCAGAGGCTTGGAATCGTTTCACCGATCTGCTTATAGAGTGTCCACACCATAATCTAGCAAAAGACACGTTAGTGCGTGCCTTTTTCAAAGGACTTCAACATCACTATAAAGAAGTCCTTGACATAATGAATGAGGGTAGTTTCCTAAGTAAAGGAGCCTCGGAGGCTTACAAATTTTTAGAAGAACAAACTAAACGCAATAACAATTGGGGAGTGATGATATCCCCCGCTCGCTAGTTCTTCTTCAGCGATTAAGGCCGCACGGTATGTTTGAGATGAAACCCGATCCAGAACTTAAAAATTTAATCGAATCTCGAACTAAAAAGGTAGAGGCTATTTCTATTCAACAAAAGTCTATCCCCGTCATGAATGTAAATTCAAATCCATGTAGTTTCTTGGAGTCCCGAGCATCCCGACTCTATCGCGTCCCTATAGCCTATGAACATTCTTGTTCCATTAATAGTGAACCTAACGCCCTTGGAGACAAAATCCCAACTTCGGTTGGAGAAATAACCAACAAGTCACACCTACGTGGTACAATAATCAATATGTTAGGCCAACATACGCGGTTATAACCAAGCTCCACCACAACAAGGGCAGAGTGGGGTAATTATAATAATTATAACAACCAAAGCTTAACCTCGACAAGGTAAAGCACAAGGGTCAATGTAGTTATAATAATTATAATGCTAATAGAGGTATCGTTAGGTAAATAATAACTATCACAATCCGCCCATAAATAATCAACGCGAGATAGTTCGGTCCACACCACCGTGACTACTACACCCACACAACCGGATCGTCTTGACACCTTCATACAAGTGAGCCAACAACTTTTCCAAACCATGGCTCAATCTAACCAACACATTCTACAATCCGTTAATAATTTAAACCAACAGTTAGCCCAAGAGAAAGCCCAACCAAAAGGCGTGTTTCCAGGCCAAGCGATACCCAACCCTAGAACAGCAAACACAGCCTTTGAAGTAAACGGTAATACTAGTACGAAAACTACAACCGTAGGTGAGCTAAATGCCATCACCACTCTCCGTTCTGGAAGAGTGATTGATAACAAAGTAACTATGCCTATAGTTACCCCATCAGTACTCCCTACACCGGATATCGAACTAGATACCGAAATAGAAACTGAAGAACCTACCACTGTAGAGGTACCCGGTTAAACCACAACCTAAGAAACGAAAGCCAAGGTTACACATCAAGTCGAGCCATACGCTAAATATAGAGCGAAAACCACCATTCCTCGAAGTTAGCCATGCTAACCGGGGATACAAACTTTGAGGAGATTAGGAACGCGTTTTCAAGAATCTAACGATAAACCTTCCTTTTTCGAAGCTATAAAAAGCTACCTAACCACGCTAAGTTTCTTAAGGAGTTGTGCACTACTAGGCGTAAGACCAACATACCTAAAGACGCCTTTCTAACTAAGCAGGTTCCCAACTTTATCCGAAAATAATGGAATTGATAAGTACAAGGACCCCGGTCGCCCCATCGCACAATGCACCTTAGGAGATTCTCACACGACGACGACGCTTACTAGACACGGGGCTAGTGTTAACTTACTCCCCATTTTATTTGTATAAACAAATAGGTCTAGAGGAGATGCAACCTACTAAAATGACATTGCAATTAGTCGATCGGTTTATTAAGTATCCTAAGGGTGTGGTTGAAAACGTCTTTGGTTAAAGTCCAAAATTTATATTACCGGCCGACCGTTATCCTCGACCGCGAAGTCACTAACGACTCTGTACCTATCATTTTTAGGGCGTCCCCTTCTTGGCTGCCGCCAACGCTCATAAATCGCTGCGATGGTTCGATGTCCTTATCCTTTGGCCATCTTTACGTTGAGGTAAATGTTTTCAAAACGAGGACCGCGATATCGATTCATCTACAAATGGCGAGGGTAGCATGATCGAGAGCTTAGCTCAAGATTACTTCAAAACATGTTTTCGAGAAACAGATTAACAAATTCCTTTCCTTCGAAATTCGACTTTAACAATGACTCCACGGTAGTAGGCTAAATCGAAGAAGAATTCACGCAACTCTTTTGCACCGCTTCTTTACCACTTCGAGTCCCCTTGCCAACAACCATTCATCCCTTGATGCTATGGACGGAAGATGAATTTTTCAATCTCTATCCCGGTGATCCTTTTGACCCACCTATTGAGGAATGTCTTGCATATATCAAGATTTCGATGATATGGACTTGAGAGCTCTAGCTGAGAATCATTCACCTTCCATCACCAATATTCCCCACCCTCCACCTTTTCAAAGGAACCTCGAGTTTGCACTTTCGATCCTTTAGTTTCTCCCGTGCTTCATGATTTTTAAATCCACCTAGTAAACAAATACTTCCCAAGGATAAACCACTTGACACCGTCATTTTCAGACTTGAGACAGTCCCTAACTACACCATGAATGAGTTTTGTGCTAAACCCACATCCTCATTTTTTTCATGCTTTTTCTCTAAAACTTATCCCAATCCACCATATCTTCCACAACCATTAACTTTTCCACACTTATTCACTAGGACACCCTCTCGTTCAAAGATGAAACATAAGGTGCATGCTCGGTTATGTTATAGGTTTATTCGACTTCGCTTTCATTCCACTAGGCTGCGTCGTAGGAAATCTTGGTGCTTGATTGTGTTTGGATATGTTTTCTGTGATATTTATTTATGGAGCGATCCACAACTATTTCGGTTATTGATATATGATAAACTGCATATTCATACATATATTTAGATAAAGTCTCGAAAGTATCCGACTATAAAACGACTCAAATTTTGTGTTTGGTGCATTTCCTTTCATTTTCATATATTGGTGAATGCACCATTCAGTAAACGGGCCCTCCTTATGGAGTGTGTGGATGTAAGTACCGGATCCTAAGTCCACGGTTCACATAATTCACGTTTTCCACTCTTTGCATGTTTTCTTGGTTTTGAGTCATGTTTTCTCTATGGTGTGAATTATGTCTTTATCGCTTATTGTTTTCCTTTATATTAAACCTAATTCATAAAAAGTAAAAAAAAAAAAAAAAGTTTAAAGCTATAAAAATAGTAATCTAGCAAGTCTCGGGAATCTGACTTTAAAAGACCCACGTTTTAAAACAAATTTTTACAAACCTGTTTTCAAAAATTTGTTTGGGGGTGGGGTGTTTGGTTTTTCCTTGCTTGATCACTAAACTTCTTATTCTTACCCCCACCTCGCTCCCTTGAAAAAAAAAAAAAAAAAATAAAAAAATACAAACCCAGAGGAGCGCACTCGCGCCCAAGGTGAGTGCGACTTGGGCTCAAAAACTGGAATCCCAAAATCATCAGAGCACGACCCGCGCCCTGCTTTCTGTGAACACGGAAAATTCCAATTTTCTGCGGGTTGTTCCCGAGTGATTTGCAGCTGTTCCAGAGCGTATTTTGAGATGACATCTCCTACATTAATACCGGAACAGTCTTTCGAAGATTTGTTTCAAAGCACTACTTATGGTGCTTGGTTTTACGAGGTGATCACACACGTAGGCCGGGAACCGCTTATGGTTCTTGCTAGCAATTGTTCTTGGACTTGCCATGCCCGCTGAAATACAAGACCCATGATGCTATTGGGTAGATAAAATGCATGTCCGGGAGATAAGGTAAGTTTTAATTCTAGTTAGTGTCTGCTTATGTCCCAAGCAATTTGATTTTTGTTAACCCCGTAATGGGTGGAACTCTTATAGAGTTGCGTCAGTTTTTTATTTCCTATATTAGTACGTTCTAACCTTGTTTTGCAGATGTTCTGAATTTCACATGGCTTCAATGGTATTTTTCCTACCCTTTTTATTTAAATGCTTTGAGGACAAAGCATGATTCTTGTTGGGGGGCATAGAAACACGTGTAATTAAGGCATCTGTTAGGATATAGATATGTATAATATGCATTTGTTTTCTAGTTAAAATTTCAAAATTTCAAAAATATAAATAAATAAGTTATGCTATACACTTAGGAATATTGATATTGTTTTCTTTCTCTATGCTCTTAACAATCTAGAAGTCTCACGTAGCTTTTGCATTAGAATAATTTTTAGAAACTTAGGTTAATATGTAGGTAATAATCTTTGCATCTATCTATAAATATATTACATGAGTATCTATGATTGTTAGCAGTAAGTTTCTGAAATCTAGGCTAGAGTACTTATTCTACAAATCCTGTGAGAATATAGCCTAAAGCCTTATAAGAGTGAAACATTTGAGAAATGACACAAGGGAGAAGTAAAATCCGGATAGAGAAATCACACGTCCACTTGCTTGATCACTAAACCATATCCTAAGCGAGAATTTAGGCCCTCTTTGGATCGATATAGCCAGAAATTCAAACCTATGAATTATTTTCCACTAGTCGCCCCTCTGAGCCTTTCTTTAGCTTTTCATAAACCACAAATCTTTTACCCTGTTACAAAAACAAAAAAAAAAAAAAAAAAAAAAACAACCTACCCAATTTAGAATAAGTCTGAGAATAGAATGAGGAAGAAAGAAGAAGAGAAAAACATGTGTAAACAAAAATTAGTTAGTTGCTTCAGAAAATAAAGAAAAGAAGTTTCCATCCAAAGAAAAGAAAAATAAAAATAGAAATAAAATAAAAACTCCAAAAAAATAGAATAAAAGGAGTCAAAAGCCAAAGAAAAAGAAAAAAATATGGCTAAGGATGGAAACAAAGTGTAGAAGCAAAAGTAAATAACAAGGGTTTTCTAGTTACATAATATGAAGACTCTTTTATCTCGGACTTGTCCTTTTTGAATATCCATTTCCTTCCTTCTTAAACCATCTCCTAATCCTCAAACACCTAATAAAGACCTCTAGCTCAATTAGGAATAGGTTAGTGTGATAGTAAGTGGCGGATGTGTTTGATCGACTCCGCTTCCTTGTGTGTCATTGAGATTGTAAGGTAAAAAGTGCCACACACTAGCACTAGAGTAGTGAAACTTGAGTGGAAAAATCAGAGTGTTGTATCTTGACTATTATTGTGAGAACCTACTTAAGGACGCTATTCCGAGTTTCAGAAACGGACCTGCTATTGCATTTCATAGTATTACTCATTGTATATATGTTTATTGTAGATGATTGATTATTATGCATATATTAGCTTAGGTTTCGACTTGATTACTATATATGCATTGCTAGTGAGAGGTATAGCTAATTTAGAGCATGAATAAGGAAACAATAGTTTTATTTCTTAGTCGTTGTAGTATAGATGAAGTTTGTGAGTACATTCACTGGAAAACTCTCACGAGGCTATAACTTCGTCCACTAGGAATTTCTAGTGGTTTAAGGCCTTGTTGCATATGGTCAATGCAATCGCACTCAGCGAAACGAGAGTAGATAGAACTCCATTTTTGGTCACTTATTCTAATTTCTCATCTTTGCTTGAGGAAAAGCAAAATGCTGTTTGGGGGTGGTTTGATAAGAGCCCAAAACTGTAGTTTTAACCAGTAACAGATCATACTTTTAGATCAATTATGTGAGTAATAATTAAGAGTTAACATTGATTCACGTGTTTTATGCATTTTCGGGCTTCAAAGTCCATTATGTGCAGAAATGTGCCACTTTAGCGAGATAAAGGAGCAAAGGTCGGTTACTAAGGAGTTCCGTGATTAAAGGCCAAGATTTAAGAAGACAAAGCCTTTCTAAAGCCCGGTCAAAGCTGAAAAGTCAAAGTCCACAAAAGCGAAAAAAACAATTGCACAAAATCAATGAGAACTTCCGAAGACCATATCTTTGGACTCAGACCTCGGAATTGAGCCTACCTTATGTCAAAACGACCGGCTCGGAAAGAGATTTCCAATGGTCCAAGCCTTGACCCAATCAGAAGAGCAGAAGTGGACGAAAAGTCTATTGAAGCGAACTGCAGCTGAAGAGGTCTTTTTGGACTGAAAGAATTGGGTTTTGGGCCTGATTCTCTGGCCCAAAACATGGCTCCAAGCTCATGCACGATTTTTGGATCTGAGAGTATAAAAACCAAAGCTTCACTCTTTGTTAATGGTAGATAGTTAGACCTAGATTAGTTAGCCTCTATTAATTAGTTTTAGAACTTAGTTTAATTAGTTTCAATTCATTGTATTAGATTAAACCTTTGAATCTTGTTCTTCATTTGATTAGATCAATAAAGTAGTATTTTTATCAATTTCGATTTTTGTCATTTCCATTTCTAGATCTAATTTCAATTCTTGTTCTTATTTCATTTTAGTCATTAAATTAGATGTCATTATTGTTTGATTAAGTAAATTTCAATTCTTTACATTATGTTTAGTTTAGATTCAATGGGAAATGTTAGTTTGATGAATCAAGGCTAAAACCTCCATTAGAGGGGTTGATGAAGCCTTGATGAAAACTTAGTTGTTAGTGTAGAATTGTTTGTAGATTCTATTCCACTCTAGAAGGTCGTGTTTCACCATGAGAATGGGTGGACGACCTCACATGCTAGTTAGTATTTGGTAGAAATGCCACGAACACTAGGGATTAGAACTCGAAATTCTTGCCGTAAGAACGTAAGAATCGAGATACAACAATCTATGCTAGGTTATTAAGTTGGATTCGAGGTGGATTTAATTCCCCTATAATCCTTTATCTAGATTAAAAAACAATCATATTTCCATAGCATTCGTAGTTTAAATTAAAATAATCAATTTCATATTGCATCGTAGTATAATTCCCCCTCGTAAAACTCTCATAGACTTAAGACCAACTAATTAGATTAGAAAACAATTCCATGCTAGAGCACTAGGAGTGGAACGAACTTTGTTACTCCACTCTATTTCGATAGATTTGAGAGTAGGAAAATTTGATAAACATATAGCATCATGCTAAAGTTTTAGTTTACTTACGTTTTGAGTTCATCGTTCATTTCGTAGGTAGACTATTCATTTTATCATTTATCAAGGGTCAAGCGCAAACTCAAGGTTCCTTTGAAAAGGTGGAGGGCAGGGAACATTGATGGAAAGTGAATTAGTAACAGGATGATATGAGGTAGGTAAATGGCGCTCACCTAATGCTCTCAGTTTTAGGTCATCAGAATCTTTTAAATATGCAAGACATTCCTCAATAGGTGGGTTAGAAGAATCACTGGGATAGAGAGTGAAATTTTTTTCCTCTATCATGGCGTCGAGGGATGAATGGATGTTGATAAGTGGGGACTCGCGAGGTGGCAACGAATAGTTGCAAAAGAGTTGAAGGAAATCTTCATCAATTTCATCTACGTCTAGGGAGTCCTTGTCGAAATTAGAACCTCCAAAGGAAATGAATTGGTGCATATGATTCTCAGGAAACATGTTGTTAAAATACTCTTAAGCTAAGTTCTCTATCATGCTAACTTCTCCATCTATATTTGTATCAGAAAACTGTTTCATCATTTTAAAAACATTGACCTCAACAGAAAGATGGCCAAAGGACAAGGACATCGAACCATTGCTGCAGTTTATGAGTGCGTTGGTAGTTGCCAAGAAAGGACGCCCTAAAATGATTGGAACAGAGTCGTTAGCGACTTTTGTATCGGGGATAACAAAATCAGCAGGATAGTAGAAATCCTGGACCTTAACAAGCACATTTTCAACCACACCCTTAGGGTACTTAATAGATCGATCCGCTAATTATATTTCATTTTAGTAGGTTGCATCTCTTGTAGACCTATTTGTTTGTATAGATAATACGGGAGTAAGTTAACACTCGCCCCCAGGTCTAGTAAAGCGGTCGTTGTATGGGAATCTCCTAAGGTGCATTGTACAGTATGACGACCAAGGTCCTTATACTTAATGATTCCATTATGTTCTGATAAAGTTGGAAACTGTTCAGTTAAAAAGGTGTCTTTAGGAATATTTGTCTTACGTCTAGTAGTGCACAACTCTTTCAGAAACTTAGCATGGTGAGGTAACTTTTTAATCGCTTCAAGAAAAGGAAGGTTTATTGTTAGATTTTTGAAAACTTCCCTAATCTCATCATAATTTGTATCCTTGTTTAACATTGTTAATCTCTGGAGAAACGGTGGTTTCTTTCTATATTTAGCGTATTGATCAACAAGATGTCTAACCTTGGCTTTTTGTTTCTTAGGCTGTGGTTTAACTGGTACCTCTACAGGGGTAGGATCTTCAGTTTCTATTTCGGTATCTAGTTCAATATCCGGTGTAGGTACTACTGGTGGGGTAACTATAGGCATAGTTACGGCGTTATCAACCACTCTGCCAGAACGGAGAGTGGTGATGGCATTTAGCTCACCTATGTTTTCATTTTCGTTACTAGTATTACCGTTTACCTCAAAGGCTGTGTTTGTTGTTTTAGGATTAGGTATCGCTTGACCTGGAAACACACCTTTGGGTTGAACTTTCTCTTGTGCTAACTGCTATAAGGAAAGTTAGATAGCTTGTAAAATCTGTTGTTGGGTTTGAATAAAGGTGTCGAAAAGATCCGATTGTTGAGGAGTAGTTGTTACAGGTGGTGTGACAGGAACTATGTCACGTTGATTATTAATGGGTGGATTTTGATAGTTATTATTTACCGGAACGATACCTCTATTAGCATTATAATTATTATTGTTATAATTATTATAATTCCCTTATCATTGTCCTTGACGTGATGGAGCTTGGTTGTTATAATTATTATAATTACCCTGACCTTGTCCTTGACCTTGTCGTGGTGGGGTTTGGTTATAATTGTTTGTTGGCCTAACATTTTGATTATTAAACCCTTGAGGTGTTACTTGTTGATTATTTCTCCAACTGAAGTTGGGATGTTGTCTCCAATGGGCATTAGGAATAGGATAACTATTAATTGAGCAAACATTATCTTGTTGTGATGTTTGTTGTTTATAAGCGAAAGGACATTAGGAGTCGGGATGCTTAGGACTCAAACAGAAATTACATGGATTGGAGTTGACATTCATGATGGGGATAGGCTTTTGTTGAACAGAAATAGCTTCTACCTTTTTAGTTAGAGATTCGATTAAAGTTTTTAGTTCAGGATCGGGTTTAATCTCAAACATACAGGCGGCTTTTACTGTTGTAAAAGAACTAGCGAAACGGGAGATATCGTCACTACCCCCCAGTTATTATTACGCTTTGTTTGATATTCTAGAAATTTATAAGCCTCTGAGGCTCCTTTACTGAGGAAACTACCCCCATTCATTATGTCAAGCACCTCTTTGTGGTGGTGTAACAGTCCCTTGGAAAAGGCACGAACTAATGTGTCTTTCGCGAGGTTATGGTGTGGACACTCTATAAGAAGATCGGTGAAACGATTCCAAGCCTCTGAAAATGATTCATGAGGATTTTGTCGAAAGAAATGAATCTTGGAAATCATTTCATATGTCTTCAGTGGTGGGTAAAAATGTTCCATAAATAGTTGAACAAGTTTGGCTCAAGAGTCTACAGAATTAGGCGCTTGGGCAGTTAACCAAGACGTTGCCTTATCGGCTAGAGTGAAAGGAAACACCCTCAGTTTAATTTGTTCAGCACCAACCGTAGGATGGTAGAATGTAGTAAGGACTTGGTCAATCCTACGCATGTGCTGATAAGGTTTTTCATGGTCTAACCCATGAAAAACGGGTAACAAATTAAATATATTTGGGGGGATTCGAAAATCCCCCACTGGGTCTGATAGAACGATGCAAGATTTTGGGCTATGGTTCAAGGCTTTGTAAAAGTTAGAGAGAGGAGACTCTCTTTCTTCAGCCATTATATCAGGTGTGGTGTGTGGTATGCTAGCTAGAGGTGTAGTGAGTGGTATACTAGAAATGCGTGTTTGTTGACGTTGTCGGTTTATTACGTTAGGCGTTTTTCTTCTGCCTGACCTTAATCTCATGCAAGGCTAAGACCAATCTTAACTAAACATGACAACACTCAAAACAATCCTGATATGCTAGTATAAACCTCTAATAGGAGATGCGAGGAGTGGAAGAAAGAAGTACCTGAATGCCTCCTTGCTACGCTTATGAATAGCGTCTTGTATACGCGAGCTCAATGTATTTAACAAGTTAGAACACTAAATAACTTGAAGTAATGGTAGTTTGAACTAACCTGTGGAAATCGGGCGGTTCAGAATAGGGCGTGGGGTGCGCTCTGGTTAAGCCTTAGGAGGGTGCGGGTCGCGTTTAGGTGAAAAGTTCCAGTTCAAGTGTGTGAACGAACTTTGCCTTGGTGTGTGCCAGCTCAAGTCGAACTTTGCCTTGGTAGGGCGCTCGAACTTTACCTTGGTAGGGTGTGGGGCGCGCTCAACCTTGGCTCATGTCCAGTGTTTTGGGCGCGGGGTCCACTCCAAATTTGCCTACCAAGGGCGCGGGGTGCGCTCTGTGTATTCCTAAGAGGAAAAATTCAGTTCTGAAACAAACAACCACAGTTAGAATCAAACACGAGTGGGTGGGTTTAATGGTAGTTTTAGGATCGTTCCACTCTTAGTTTTTAGAATTAGCGTTTACTAAGATTATCGGTCCTACTAAAGTCAATGAGAGTAACACGAAAATTATACTACGATGGCAGTTCGAATACTAAAATATTAACTACGATAATTCAAACTACGGAAATACTAAGGTTTGAATCTAGATAAAGAATTAGGGAAATTTGATTCCACCTTGAATCCAACTTAATGAACTAGCATAGATTGTTGTAATCCAATTCTTACGTTCTTACGATAAGAATTGGTCGTTCTAATCCCTAATCATTCATGACAATCTCTACCAAATAATAACTAGCATGTGAGGAAGTTCAACCCATTCTCATGGCGAATCAACTACCTTCTAGAGTGGAATAGAATCTTACAACCATTTCTACACTACTTAATCAAGTTTTCATCAAGGCTTCCTCAAACCCCTCTAATGGAGGTTTAGCCTTGATTCATAAAACTATCATTTCTATATGAATTTAAGCAAGACATGATATAAAAATTATAACTTGACTATATTGATCTAATCAAGAATTCAATTCTAACTTAACAACTAAGAAATGATTAACAACTAAACTGAATTTAGATCTAAATAATTTAATAAACCAAAACTGAAATTATGAATAACTAACTACTTTTATTGATCTAATGAATAAATAACAATACTGATTCTAAAAATAATAATCTACTTTGTTCTAACTAATTAATTGAATGTAAAGAAAACTAGATCTAAAACTATTGGCTAATGGCTACCTAAAAAAACTAGATGCTTAAGAGTTAAGTCTTGTGTCTTCAAATGGAGGAGACAAGATCCACTTTTTCGTGCATGGGCTGAGGAGCCATGTTTTGGGCAGGAAAATCGAGTCCAAAACCCAATTTCTTCAGTCCACAGAGGCCTTTTCAGCTAGATTTTTCTTCAATAGACTTTTCATCCACTTTTTCTCCTCTGATTGGGTCAAGGTTTGGACCATTGGAAATCTCTTTCTAAGACGGTCATTTTGACATAAAGTAGGACCAATTCTGAGGTCTAAATCCAAAGATATGGTCTTCGGAAGTTCTACTGACTTTTGTGTGCTGTTTCTGTCTGCGTTAACTTTGACTTTTCATCTTTGACTGGGCTTTTTAAAGGCTTTTTCTCCTTGAATCTTAACCTTTAATCACAGAACTCCTTAGCAACCAACCCTTGCTCCTTCATCTCACAAAAGTGATACATTTCTACACAAAATCGACTCTAATGCCTGAAATACATAAAATCACGTAATCAGGATTAACTCTTATTTATTACTCGCATAATTGGTCTAAAAGTATTATTGTTAAGGGGTTAAAACTATAGTTTTGGGCACTTATCAGAACTTGTGTGGAAACATATTCACCTGTAGCATTACGCACAATGGTAACCCCAAATTTTTTAGGAACTACGTGAATGGGGCTTACCCATTCGCTATCGGAGATGGGATATATGATACCTGCATCGAGTAACCATTAGACTTCTTCCCTGACCACCTCTTTCATGGCAGGGTTCAAACGACGCTGAGGTTTGCATGAAGTCTTCACATTATCCTTCAAATGTATGTGTCCCCTTAATGTCGTCTAGAGACCAACCGATTGTGGAACGATGTTCCCTAATCACCCGAATCAACCGTGCCTCTTCATCAACATATAACTGAGAAGATATGATCACCGGATGATTACCATCCGGATCAAGCTAGATATATTTCAACTCAGCAGGAAGAGGTTTAAGCACAGTGGTGGGATGGATGGATAAAAAGGCTTCCGAAGGGTTCTCGACTTGAGTAGTGAAAACTTGTTTAGGTAAGAGGTCTTCAAACTCAGAAGATAGAGCTACAGAAGGATCTAAGATAGGAATAGACTCGAAAAGGGTGTTGACTTCCTCTAAGTAGGAGTAATCGTCAAAGTCGGAACTTCCGAAGGAAAGGAATTGGTGCATTTGATTCTTGGGAAACGTGTTGTACTGTTGAAATAATCTTGAGCTAAGCTCTCGATCATGCTAATTTCTCCATCGACAATTGTATCGGGAAATGTTTCATCATGTTAAAAATATTTACCTCAATAGAAAGATGGCCAAAGGACATGGACATCGAACCATCGTGGCAGTTTATGAGCGCGTTGGCAGTTGCCAAGAAAGGACACCCTAAAATGATAGGAACAAAGTTGTTAGCAACTTCTGTGTCGAGGATAACGAAGTCTGCTGTGTAGTAAAAATCCTAAACTTTAACCAGCACGTTTTCAACCACACCCTTAGGATACTTAATAGAACGATCAACTAATTGCAACGCCATTTTAGTTGGTTGCATATCTTGTAGACATATTTGTTTATAAAGATAATAAAGGAGTAAGTTAACACTCGCCCCTAGGTCTAATAGCACAGTCGTCGTGTGGGTATCCCCTAAGGTCCATTGTATAGTAGGACGACCAGGGTCCTTGTACTTAACGATTCCATTAAGTTCAGATAGAGGGGGAAACTGTGCAGTTAAAAAGGCGTCCTTTGGAATGTTCATTTTTGCCTAGTAGTGCATAACTTTTTTAGAAACTTAGCATGTTGTGGTAGTTTTTTAATAGCTTCAAGAAAATGTAGGTTTATCGTTAGATTTTTAAAAACTTCCCTAATCTCGTCAAAATTTGTATCCTTGTTTAACATGGCTAGTCTATGGGGAAACGGTGGTTTCTCTCTATATTTAGCATATGGATTAATAGGAGATTTAACCTTGGCCACTTTTCTCTTGGGTTGCGGTTTAACTGGTACCTCTACAGGAGTAGGATCTTTAGTTTCTACTTCGGTATCTAGTAAATTTTCATGTGTAACGACCACTGGTAGGGTAACAACGAGCATAGTTATGGCGTTATCAACCACTCTGCCAGAATGGAGAGTGGTGATGGTATTTAACTCACCTACGTTAAAATTATCATTACTAGTAATACCGGTTACTTTAAAGGTTGTGTTTGGCGTTTTAGGATTTGGGATAGCTTGACCTGGAAACACACTTTTGGTTCAGCTTTCTCTTGGGTTAACTGTTGTATGGATTGTTGAATATGTTATTGAACCTGTTGTTGAGCTTGCATGTAGGCATCAAAACAAGATTAATATATTATTTCTCTTTAGCATGCAGTTTCTTGACACGTAGCAAACTCTATGAAAAATATTATTCTACTTACACTAATCAATAATGTGGGGTAAGTTCATCCCTGCATAAAATATTAGGGAATTTTTCATTATCATGCACAAAAAACATTAGTGTCCTAATACACTTAAAACAAAAATCACTCATGTCATTGAAACTACAATACAAATCTCAACCATTTTAATTAAGTGTATTCCCGTATCATATGAGTCGAACCGAAAGGAAAACATCTAATTAAAAATACAAACAATAATATGAATCAATAACGTTCACTACTTTAAATACCAATGTATTATCATCAATAACGCATAAATATTCTACAACATGATATCTTTTTTTTTCCTTTGTGTTCATGCTATCAACAAAACGCATTAAAATAATCTTATCCAACTTTACATCAATTTCTTCTCATGAATATATCAAAATTTATTTTATTTTACTAGTAAACTATTTATTTTTTCTTACTAAACAAACAAATCAAATTTCTCTTATTATCATGAATGACAATCTAAGCAACTGACATACTATGTATTTCATAAGAAAATTAAATAACAAAACACATATAATTTGTAGTTTGTTTCATGACTACTCACTATGATAAACCATGGATCTAAAAGTATAAGAAAACTTCGACACACTAACATATTTTAATCACACATGAATAAAATTAATTAGTTGGCAAAAGTTATAGAGAACGGATGAATTTACACTAATTATTATGCATTTGAAATGTCATATGATAGTAACAACCTCAAACAATAAAACTTTATATTTACTTTAGTCATGCTATCAAAAACCCTTTTATTTTATTATTTTATGGTATCTACAAATGTTATTTCTTTGCATTGTTAAACAAAATATTAAGGAACTCTAACTCAAGTTTATGCAATTATAATTTAGCAACATGAGAGAAAGATAAACAATCAAATATATAATACTCTCATTCAAGCAAGCAAAAATGAATCATTTAAAACTATATAAATCATGAACATGAAAACAACCATTGAATCCTAATTCAGGAATGCAACTAGATCAAATATAACACGTATTAAAAAAAAATTTTTTTTTTCATATCCCTCCATCAAATTTATATAGACTGAAACAAAATAATTAAGAATAAATAATCAACGTTTATTGTTATTATTATTTTAAATAGTGAAAATGTTCAAAAATTTAATCTCCATATACAATGACAATTAAAATAAGACCTGCTACCGTATAACACGAATTTTAAATTTTTTAGGATAATATAAACCAACTTCTACTATATCTCCAACAACAAGTTATATTGGCATGGACAAAGTTAAATATATTAATTAAGAACAATAAATCCAAGACATATATTTTAAAATACTTGAAGATGCAAAAATCAATGTGAAACTAATGTAACAATATTAATCAATCATGTCATAATTTATAGGCACGAAACACACTTATAAGACAAAATAAAAATTTGTTTGCTGTTGAAGTAAGATCATCATTATATTAAGACATTATCTACATAAATTCCAATATGGTTTATGACCACCGATTATCACAACTATTTTAATTAATCATTAATAACGCGGCATTAAGAAAACAACCTACCAATGCATGCCTTATTGGTGAAACAATATTATCATCATATACACACGGTAATAGTTTATATATATATATATATATATATATATATATATATATATATATATATATATAATAATATAAGAAAGCGTGTATAATAATAATATAAGTGTACACATCTCAAAAGGAATACACGTATATTTTATTTATTTTTCTTTCTATTTCTAACTAATCATATCTAACAAATTAATCTCTTATACTTTAAAACATTATTCATCCATTAAAGTGTATGAGTGAGGCGAGATAGTTCCACCAACACAGAGGCAATTAGTTCCTCACTTAGTACAGTTTTAAAGTCATCAGTTGATGCAGCTCATTCAATATAGATTAAAATATCTCATTCGTTTATTGAATAATAATATAACACTCAAATATAAAGTTCACAAATATGTTGTCGTACTTAATCCATAATCTATGTGAAAAATGAACACCAACAATAAAACAACATTATAGCAGCACACAATGTTTTGGTAAAAACTGCTAATAATTAACATATAACAAATATAACTACTCCTCCTATGGTAAGGAAAATAAAATAGAAAAACATTTCATATATACTCTACAAGAGTAACTAATATAAATATACACATTACACATACAAACAACTCAAAACAAATCAAGAAAAATATTGACTCACTTTATTTTTCGTTTTATTTATTTATTTTCTTTGTAAAAATAAAACGACTAGCGCAAATAGTTTTGAAAATAATATTTCCTAAACACTACCCATAAACCACGGTCCGAGGATCACTTAGACTCACTTAAGTCTAAGCTAACCAAATGCTATGATACCAAACTGTCACACCCCGAATTTCGACAAAATTGGAAAAAACAATATTTGTTCCCGACTCTTCGATTTTCGAGGTGTGATGTACTCTCAACTTCCAAAAACCCATTATCCATTTAACTATTCCAATAATTGGAAACCAATAAAAAAAATTAATAAACAAAAGTTCTCTTCATTACAAAAATTAACAAATATGATTAAGTTACAAATTTTCTTTCAACAACTCTTTAATTATAATTACAACTGAAAATACAAAAAAATATTGTCTCAATTAAAAGTCTATTACACCTCAAGGGAAAACAAAACATATCCTGTAATGAGACGCTAACGCTAACCATAAGCAGCAATCAACCTTCTTCAACACAAATCCTGTCAAGACTTATAAACCGTGTTCATTTTATGAACACACCCGATAAGCAAACATGCAAATCGGGTCAGCATTATAAACAATACTGGTATGAGTAACCCTAAAATACAAAACATACTTATACATATATATACACAATCAATAGGGCAGTTAGTTCCCCACTGAGGCGCCTTAACATCCAACGAATAATACAACATTCTTAAATACAATAATTAAGGCAGGTAGTTCTTCCACTGAGGCGCTTTAGCTTCAAACCGTACTAGATCAACTGCATCTAATAATAAAATAACAAAACTAAAACTTACTCTATACTTACACTGGGGTAGGCCTAATAACAGAGTGGGTCACACCTGCATAAATAATTAATTCAACCCACCCTTATGCAAAAACCATTGTGAAAACAACCTAAATTACAATAAATTATTTATTACAGGTTTAACGTACACTTTGATATATCATCACAATTATTGTTTAGAGTTTCTTCAAGTGTCTATAGAATCACGTCGTCTCTATGTTTTACCTAGTTTCCCTTACTACCACAATCGCTCTCCTACGCTAAACATGTACATTCACATGCCTCCCCTCACGTAATGAACCACTCCGTGTGTAGTTACCCTAAGTGGGATATCGCATACCAGGTAACCCCCACACTA
The DNA here is from genome assembly GCF_015680905.1 of Coptis chinensis. NCBI lineage: Eukaryota > Viridiplantae > Streptophyta > Magnoliopsida > Ranunculales > Ranunculaceae > Coptis > Coptis chinensis. Next base: position 74,189,457 of record NC_141463.1, on the reverse strand, counting down.
ACGCCATTAGATGGGTACTGCCACTATTCGGCATAAAATATCGAGCGTCTTGTTCTAATTTTGCGAACGAGATAATCAAGCCACTATTCGGCTACGATTGCCCTACACATGGGTCAATCAACATCTCATACACCCTATACAAGGGCCAATCATATCACATACGCCCTACACATGGGCCAAATCACATGAGTTGTGGTAGCTAGGTTATAGAATTTTTGTTACGTAATTTATTAAGGTATCATACATATATATCTCATAATTATTTCACTTTATCATGTGCATGCCAAATATATTATTTCACTACGCCACAATATTTATAAATATCTCAATACATCTCATAACAACTTTCATTCTTTCACGTGCCAAATAAATTAATGCACTAAGCCACAATCCCTTGGGAAATATCCACAAATATTATACTACCTCACAGTAGCATCTCACAGATATAATGATGGAGCGTTTACATTTATTTCTCAAAGATATTGCATTTAATAGATATCCTAACATATGATACCATTTAACAGAACAACAATTTCAACATACCACATAACATCACAATTGCTCCAAACGTACCTCATAACATTTTTATAGCGTTTTAGAAATATTATGTCTCCTAAAATTTCTATCTCGTCACATGTCAAAAATTGCACAATATCAACGTCAAATCTTTCTTAGATAATGACAAACCAGTTTATATAGGCTTCCACAACATTTTACCATTGGATTAGTCCATAAAATGTAATATATAAAAACGTAACACAATAAACAGTCAACAGTCAAAGAGTTGAATGGTCAACAGGTCAAGCCCAACAGTCAACAGTCTTAAACCGGTAATCATCCAAACAGGTCCTAACGCAAACCCGCATGTTCTAAACAGTTCAACCCATGGTCCTAACCTAATTAAACAAAACAAAACCCCAAAACCAAGGCCCAAAAGTCTAAACAACTAAAGACTCACCTTGACCCATTTTAAGTCATATGGACCAGCCCAAAACCAAAAATAGAACTAGCCTAAAGAAACCACTAGTTAGTTTTGGCCCAAAGAAACAAACTAAAATTTTGGCCCAAAAACAATAAATAGAAACTGGCCCAAAACCAAACTAACTAAAAATCTGGCCCAAAGAAAACAAACCCATTGGTTTCGCCCAAGCCCAACAGAGAGGTCATCTTCCTCACCTCACCAGCAGCCTCTCCTCCACCACCAGCCACCACGAATTCCACCCGCCACCACTCCAAACCTAACCGAAATTGACCAGGGGAAAAACCCACCAACTACTTTAATAAACACCAAACGCGATTTCATTAACTTTCAAAATCACTCCCCAACCAGATCTCGACCGCCATTAACACCCTACCAAAGCTCCCAATAGCACCCCAAACCATATACAACAACCCAACCATCAAACCCTTAATCCCCGACATCAATCATCATTCAAGTATTAACCAAAAACCACAACAACAAAAGTTCACATAATCTACTAGGCGATTTCTTTGCACCGCCATTAATGCCCTTTCAACGCTTCAACAACACCCCTCTCCAGCACTCAATCAACCAAACCAATACTATATACAAGTTCAAATATAATTTAACAGACGATTCTTTACTTTGGGGCTTTAGCCGCCATTAACGACCTCCAGAGTTCGAACAATTTGAACAGTTTCAACAAATCAACTTCCAGAGTTTTAGTAATTAAGCAAAACAACACATAACATTTAACAAGTTAATCATTCAACAGGACGAGAGAAAAAAAATAACGACATAGGAAAAGCAGAACAAAAAAACTAAGCAGAAGAAAAACTCTAACCGTATAACTTTTTCTTCCTACCTGTAGATTTGGTGAAACAGAAAAAATATAACTACTCACCTTCGTATCGCGAAAAAGTATCTAGAAAAATGATGCAGATAATCCGATCATAAGCTAGCTACAAGATGCACAATCTGCTCTGTCTCCATTCTTCTTTGTGTTTTAGCTGTTTAGTTCTTGTTTTAAGAAAATCTTCTTTTTTCTTTCCGGAGACCTTTCTAAATAATATTACCTACCATATATTATGTTTAACCTTTTAGAAACTTCCTATTTTACCAACTATCTCTATTCCTAATTATAGAATATTTTTTTTCTCTATTATAAGTACTATATTTATTACATACCTTATATTAATATATCTTTTGAAAACTTTCCAAATAATTAAAAATCTCTACACAAAATTCAAAATTCAAAATACTTGTTTTCCCTCTTTTCTTTTTCTATCAAAAAGTCAAGCCCACATTTACTAGGTTGTTGACCAATAAATAAATATCAAATTTCAAAATACTAAATATTGTTACAAAATATATTTAAAAATAATTTGGGGACTTACAAGGAGTCTCTGTTTCGTCAGCCATTAATGCAGGTGTAGTGTGTGATATTCTAGATAGGAGTGTGTGTTGACGTTTACGATAAATAACAGAAGATGGTTTACTCTTATTGGACCTTAAGCTCATGCAAGGCTAAGGCCAATATGAATACAAACCACTAACAGCAGTCATACAACCCTGATATGCTAGAATGAAAAATCCTCAAACAGAAAAGACGAGGAGTGAAGGAAAGAGTACCTGAATACCTCCTTACTTCGCATATGAATAACGTCTTGTATACGCAATCCCAGTGTAGTTAAGAAGTTGAAAACACTGAATAGTAAAAATAATTTGAACAAAACGAGAGCCGGTGACTAACCTGTGAAAATTGGGCTTTTTTCAGAAGGGGCACATGCGCGCTCTATTATATAGTAAACAAGGGTGAGGGAGCACTTAAGGTACTCTTCACAAAAAAATTTTCCAGTAACAAAAGGGCGAGCACGCTCAAATTTAGAGTACACGAAGGCGCGGGCGCGCTCTGAGTACTATGTTGAGAAATTTTTTTCTGAAGAAACAAAACAAACACAGTTAGAACCAAACAATCGTGTGGGTGGGTGAAATGGGATATTGGTAGAATTTGAAACACAACGGGAAACTAGTCTAACAAAACTAAGACAGCAGCGACGCCATTTGATAAAATATAAAAAGGTATATGTTTTACCTAAACTATTAACTAATTATGCTAAGAATAAGTAAAACGTGGATTTATACTAGTTTGTTTATCAAAGTTCCTACTCTCTATTATCTTATGATATGGTGGAGTAAAGAATTCGTTCCACTCCTAGTTTCTTAGACATAATAGTTTCACTAATTTAACAATTCTATAATATCAACGAGAGCAATAATTGAATTATACTAATATGGTGAAAATAGCTAATTACGATATGCTAATTTATACTATGACGATTTGATTATAAGATGTGAATGAGAAGAAAGGTATTAGGGGGATTTGATTCCACCTTGATTAAAACTTAATATGCTAGCATAGATTTGTTGTAATCCTAATCTTTATGTTTTCACATAAAAGTTGGGTCTTTTTAATCCATAATTATTCATGGCAATCTCTACTAACTAATAATTAACATGTGAGACAATTTAAATCTATTCTCATGGTGAATTAACTACCTTCTAGAGTGGAATAGATTATTACAACTTCTTCTACACTAACACATCAAGTCCTCATCAATGCTTCATCAAACCCCTTTAATAGAGGTTTAGCTAAGATTCATTAGACTATCATAAATAGAAGAATAGGAATAGGAATAAGACATAATTAAAACAATATAAATAATTTGGCTTTATTAATGGTGATTAGGCTAATAAAACAATAACTAAGTTTTTTTTTATTTAAGAAGAAAACTAATTTATGATCTAATTTATTAACTAAGAAGGGATATATGAATTAAAAACTAAGTACTTAAAGAGTTATGCCTTAGTCCTCTTTATATAAGAGAGGGCTAGGTTTACAATTTTGTGCATGGGCTTTGGAACTATGTTTTGGGCTATTAAATCAAGCCCAAAACCTAATTACTTAAGTCCAAAAAGGGTTTCTCTATTGGAAATTACTGCAATGGCCTTTTTGCCTACTTTTAATCCTCTAATTGGATCAAGAACTCGACCATTAGAAATCTCTTTCCGAGCCGGTCGTTTTGACATATAGTAGGCCCAATTTCGAGATTTGAGTCCAAAGATACGGCTTGCGAAAGTTCTGTTAACTTTTATGTAGGGATGTCCATCTTGCTCGAAACCGAAAGCTCGCCCAAAATACCCGCACTGAACCCTGTCTGAACCCGACAAAACCCAAACCCAAACCCAAACCCAAACCAAAATACATAGGGTAGGGTTTGGTCACTCTCTAAACCCAGACCGACCTGATAATTTAGCCCTAAACCCGTTAAAAGGGCTAAAAAACCCAAAACCGAATTCGGACCGAAATCGAACCCCAAATCTGGTTTCAATTGCATACTACTAATCTCATATAAAAAAATGAGTTAGATAAATATTTGGATTATGATCTCATTCATGTTTATAATGATGAGTTATTTAATATATTGGATTATGAAAAAATATATATCGTGATTTTCAATTTTTTCAGTAATTGCACGTGGTAATGTGTCTATAGTTCATTCCGGAGTCCATCTATTTTTAAATCATATCAAATAGTTATGTCCGAATATAGGTGATAATTACTTCCAAGTTCATTAGAAATTTTATTTTGTTTGAAGAATTGGTGGATAGCCAAAGAAGGAATAAAATGTAGATATATTTCAAATAAAGTTTCTTATTGTCTTTTTTCTTCATTTATACGGGCTTTATCCCTACGAAAACCCGAACCCGAGCCCGATGGGTACCCGAAATATAGGGTTAGGGTGGGGTTTTGTCACACTTCTCAACAAAATACCCGACTTCGAACCCAACCCATTGAAAACCGGTCTGGGTTTGGGTAACCCGATACCCGTTTAAAACCCAAAAAGTCGGGTTTGAGTCGGGTCGGATACCCGTTTGGACATCCCTACTTTTATGCTCTATTTCTGCTCGCATTGACTTTGACGCTTTTATCGGCTTTAAAAAGGCTTTTTCTTTTTGAAATTTGGGCTTTAATCATAGAACTTCTTAACAACCAACCTTTGCTCTTTTCTCTTGCAAAAGTGACATATTTCTTCATATATTTAACTCAAAGACCTGAAATACACAAAAACACGTAAACAATACTAACTCTTATTTATTATACATTTTTTTTTGCTTAAAGGTAATTGATTAATGAATAAAATAGAGTTACATTTGGATTACAAGAGAAACTTAAGATGATAACTTCAAGTTGCAAATCAAAACTTATTTATTATACATATAATTGGTATAAATGTAATATTATTAAGGGGTTAAAACTACAGTTTTGGGCTCCTATCAAGCTGTACTTCTCATTCAAGATTGCTTCTTTGCTGTTCTAGAGCCTGTACTGCCTAACTGGCCTGAACAGACTCTGGGTTGGTGAGGACAACATTCTCACCATCTTGACGCTCCTCTTGAGCATTATTCCTAGGACGTGCACTGGGAACAGCTGGTTCGTTGGTGCTGGTCATAGGTCTTTGGAGGGGGTTATTCGCATCATGGTGACCGACATTCTCCCCCCCCCCCCTTCAGGTATCTTGTGCTCTTCTTCTCTCACATCGACGTTGCGTGTGGTTGCACCACCCTTTGTTTTTTTTTGCTCATGCCATCACAATAGTAAGAGTTTTTAAACTAAATTAGTCATTTGGAATGAATGTTTATTTGCTTTCGTCCCCACAAACGGCGCCACAAGATGTAGGGGAATTTCTGAGTATTCCTTGATCTTCCTCTGTACCTTGTGATATAGAAACTTTTACTGAGTATAGAAGTGATGAGATGATTGCGAGTTCAGGGTTGAACCGCCTAGTAGTTGCCTACGTATCTCCTTGTTTATTTTGGAGAATCAAACCATAGCTTGCGTAGTTCCTATGAGCGAATTCCTATGGTTTATATAGAAAGAGCTTCGAGAGTCCTAGGGTTAAGGCTGTCCTTACCGCTTGTGAGTTCCTTTCCATCTTTGGACTATACCTTCCTATTAGGAATCCTCTCCTTATGGAAGTCTGAATCTATACCATATCTTATTAGAGATATGTTTCTTTGTTGATCATAATGTCCCATCGTGCGTGGAAAAATTATATCGAAAAGGTAACTTTTAAAGATATGTCATCACAATTCCTTCTTTATTATCAAAGATCGCCCTTTTTAGTTTCCCTATGTTTAGGAACTGTCTATATCAGTTCCTAATGACTTGGAGAATTGTTATACTTAGAGGCGGCTAGTCACGTGCCTGGCACATGCCAACTAAACACTCGCGCTAAACACGAGATCACTTATTCGCAGAACTGATTCGATGGTCCTTTTAGCTCGACTCATTCTGGACATCTATGGTCCTGGGTTATTTCCCATACATGTGTCATCCATCTAATGACGGGAAATCCCCCTTACATTGTGTGTAACAATGGTTCAGGGATTAATGGAGAAGAATAAAAAAGTTTATTAAATTTTTGAAGGCTAAAAAAGGGGTAATGTAACTAGAGGAAAAATATTTTTTTGGGTTTTTAACGTTTATTTGGCTATATGGATCCAAAAAGGTCCTAAATTCTCTCATAGGATATGGCGTGGTGATCAAGCAAGTGGACATGTGGTATTTCTATCCGGACATCCTTTGTGTCATCACTTAATAATCATTCAGATGAGACTTTTGGATAGATTCCTACAGGATATGGAACTTAATTGTTCTAATCTTGGTCTTGAAAACTCACTGCTATATATAATCCAAAAAGGGCCTAAATTCTCTCATAGGATATGGTGTTGTGATCAAGCAAGTGGATATGTGATATTTCTATCCGGACATCCTTTGTGTCATCACTCAATAATCATTCAGATGAGGTTTTTGGCTAGATTCTTACAAGATATGGAACTTAATTGTTCTAACCTTGGTCTTGGAAAATCACTGCTATATACAATTAATGATGCTATGATGCTTATGCATGTCATTCATGAAAAAGATATGATGCATAAACTATTGTACGTATATTGCTATAATGAGACTTCTAAACTATGTATTCATCATAGAAAAAGGAAACAAGGCTTTTAGTACTAAACAGAAAAATATTTTTGGTATTTTCAAAAATATTTTAAGAAAGAAAGAAATATACTAATATACATAATATAAAAAATACCTACTTTTTGCAAAATGTTATTATACCACCCCCAGACAGAAATATATTTTGTCATCAAAGTATGAAGAGATAAAGAAAGAGATTACCATAGAAACATGAGCAAAAATGGTAGTACACATGTATTCTATTCTTTGTGTTGAAAATATACCACCCCCAAATAAGTTTAGAGCTTGGGTTGCTAGATATAGAACAAGAAATACATGATGTATCTAAATGGTAAGTTACGTAATTATTCTAATATGAAATTTTTGGATTTTTCGTATTTATTTTTGAAAACATATATAATGTAGAAATTTGAAATTTTGGCATGATGCACTTGTATTACCTTCTACTCATATACCAAATTCCATATAAGAAAATCTAACATGCATACATGATTGTTATTACACTAACAATTGAAGAAATAAAAAGTGCGAAATGTAAAGTATGTAAACAACTATCTATACAGACATATATGAAATATGTGTGTGTGTGGTTTTTATTTATTTATTTATTTTGTTTTTTTTACAAAAATTGTTTTTCTCAATCAAAATGTATCTCTAACCATATAGAGGGTTTCTATAATAGAATAAAATCATACATTTTGCAATGCGTACACCTTTTGGGCAGTTTTCCCACCTCCACGTACAATTTGCTAGAATTGAACCTTCTTAGTCTTGACATATATTTGACCAGGTATTGCTTCCGAGAGATCAACGTCCACTAGGATACGAGCATAATACCCATATTCCCTATTAAGAGTTTTCTCATCTATCTGCATTGGGTAGCCTACACCGCTAGCAATGGACATGAGTGCTTCAGGCTCCCAATACTCCTAACTGAGTCCTGGTAGTCTTATCCATACCAAGGCATGGGATTGGCGTTGGCTTTATGGGCAGAAGTTAGGAGTCCATTGACTAATGCGCAATATAGTTTTCTCAAAATCCCATGCTCCCTTTGACCACACCCTGTTGAAATCCTCTGCATTGGAAAATTTCAGAAAAAGGTAGCCTTTGCCGATGGGGGCGATAAGCCATTCACCCATTGGCTACCAGAGTAGCTTTGCTAGAATTCGAACTCTCTCTATTGGGACTTTGTTCAAATCGATTCTGCCCACCAAGCAGTGTTTACAGAATTGCAAACCTTTTTCATAAACCTTTTTAGGAATGGTAATTGCTGGATAATCACCCATCTTTTCCGGCATAGATAGGTCAAGAAATTCTGCCTGATGATGAGTTTGTTGCTTGGCTGCCGCAGCATAAGAGAGTAGTCTGCCACTGTTCGTTTGTGCGACCATCTTGTTATCAATTGACCACCTCTTGTGGAAACTCAAAGAGATCCATGTTGTGAAAACTTGTGGTTTTCCAACTCAAAGAGATCCATGTTGGAAATTATTTCCAAACTGAGATTGAACCCTAGTAATGAACCCTAGCTGGAGAGTATTTCTCGAAATAGTAATGAACCCTAGCTGGAGAGAATTTCCAGCTTGAGAGTAATGAACCTTATCTCGCTGGAGAGTATTTCTAGCTAGAGAGTAATGAACCTTATCTCGCTAGAGAGTATTTCCTGAAACAGTAATGGACATGAAGAAAGAGAAGATAAGGTTTTCGCAACCACTCTGTTTTTACTGTTTTTGGTAGGGAATAGAGCACTGGATCGTGAGGGCTATTTATGTTATATTGCACCCTATCTCCCAAGATTTGGTCCCCATTGCCCTTTTTTCCTTCTCTCAAAGTATCCTTACGAACACTCAAAAGTTTTTTTTTTTTGGCCATGAGGGGAATTGAGCGGGTGACCATTGGGGAGCAAACCCAAGGCCAGACCTGCTGTGACATCCGTCATTGCAAAATAGTCCGGCACCTGGCTACAGAATGTTGGGAGTTAAAAGGGCACTAAACAAGGAAAAAGAGGTGGTTATTGATTCCACTCCACCAACGGTTAATTTGGAGGAGATTACTCATAAGAAACGAGGTAGACAATAGAAGCAAGGGGAAACCAGTAGTGAAGCAATCTAGATTCCTAAAGCCTCTGCACAGCCTAACGAAACACTAGTTCAGAACCGATTTACAGGGCTAGAAGTTGAGGAACTTCATAACATTGACGCTCTTGAGAACCAAGGCGTGACAATCCTATCTCAACCCCAAGTATTGAATCAGGTGGAAATGGTTAATCTACAGCATGCGAGTCCAGTAGTGGAACAAGTTTGGGAACCGCAAGCAACACTTGTGGTGGCAGATACAACAGAGAAAGAATCTGAGGCATACCTCGAGGATGCTCTTGCGTAGAAAGAGGGTCCAACTATCCAAAATGTGGACATGGCTGCAATTGTAGTAGCGTCATGAACCTATCCAATCTTAAATGACCCTACATCCAATAGTGTCTAGCTTCTGATCCCCTAATGAAGAGGCTGTTGGTTTACAGGTTGTGAATGCTTCTACAGGTGCTGACAAATTAATGTCCCCAGTGACACATGGGCAACCCAACATAGTGTCTAGCTTCATCTCTACAAATGAAGAGGCTGTTGGAGCTCAGGCCATGAATACTAGAGTTCTAGACTCCTATTCCTCTTCGGCAACAAGAGTAGAGTCCTCATTCTCCTCCTCAATAGCAGCCAATCAAATCAATGTAGTGAACGAAACTAACTTTATTTCGAGAGCGGTTAATTGGGCTGACTTAGCTGATGATGAGGATAACTCGGAGGATGGCGATGAACCATGGCAGACGATACACAAGAAAAAAATACAAGCCACAATGGATGATGCAGGAACACTCTCCCCCGTCCACAAGGGCAAGGAAACCTCCAAAACTTAAGAAATGAATGCTCTACTTTGGAACATTCGAGCCACTTTAGACCAAGCTGAATTAGTATGGGCGTGGAAATACCACCTTTGGTCACAAATTTGGAAAACCAGGACCAGTTATACTTTGGATTTCCATAAAGTGTAGCAAGATGCCCTTTTGTTCCTTATGTTCCTTATGGTGGAAACTCTAATATGTAACTTTTATATTTATAATAATATATTCACATTTGCTTGCAAAAAAAAAAAAAAAAAATCATACATTTATCCAGTATCATTTTGGTTACTCTGGGACGTAAGATTTTCATTTTTTATATCCTCAAATTTTTGAAAAACTATTTAGAGATGTCATAAAGATAATTCGTACAAAAGCTGTGATTTCTAAAGATAAGTTTGAAAACAAACCATAACAGGTGATCTTAGGCAACTTTCGTATCGGCTCTTTATTGAACCCAATCCAGTCAGACTGTGGTTTCAGTTATGTGTGTTAGGAGATTTATTACGCAAGACGTAATATGTCTTGTATGAATAGCACGGTGATATGAGCGACCCATAGTAACACATAATTGATCCTCAAACGCCCTTAGAAGAATGGAGATTGCGTACTTCTAAGGGTTGGTCAGGGTGGAATCTATTGCCCGTGTTTTTAGAAAATCATAACTATTGTTGTATCGAGAATTGAATCATCCATTATAAGCACGAGAAAAACAAGAATTTTTGAAAAAGAATTATAAAATAAAGAAATGAAAAATAATATATTCGCTTCATAGAGTAACACTACTCAAACTACGAGTAAAAAGTGCTAGATATACTAGAATGTGCAAGATATATGTGGACTAAGGTTTCGACGTTTACAACCACACACTCCAAGAAGAGGTCCCAGTTACCTTAAGGTGCACTCCTATGATATAAGAATGGAAAGGAATGCACCAAGACGATATGTGGGGTTATTTTAAGTCAGATTCCCCAAGACTATGTATAAGATGGATGATATGTTATTAGCTATAGACTAATAGTCTAAACAGTTAGAGATCAATATAGAAAAAAATAATATTAAAGCATATACCTCAAAATAGAATGAAATGCTGTAGTTGGAGTGTAAGATGCAGAATGATAAGAGAAAGTTTATGTAACCCATCATGGAATGTATGCAATAACCCATCATGTTTCAATTGTCCAATAGAGTATGAATGTGGTAGTAGTTGTCTTTTATGAAGCTCAGATGATGCAAAATATGACATACTAGGGTTCTCCACTACTGGAATGATAGACTCTTTAGTTTGTATGTTGGGCAAAGTTTCTTTACTGGGAAGATTAAGAAAATTATGAAGGACCTTTGAGGCAATTGGCTCAAGTGCGAATTAGAGGTTTCTTTGAAATGATTTAGTGGTGTAATCCTCTAAAATTGGTGGATGTTTTATGAATGGAGGTTGACTTTCAAGAGGTGTTAAATTAGGATGGCAATGGTTGGGAGGTGGTTCTTCACATGATCTCGAGGACTCAGAGAATTCTTCATCTAGTTTTGGCGTATCTACAATAGTAAGGATGTCACAAATTTGTTCCATCAATAAGTCTTTAATGGCCAAACTAAGTTGAGATCCACTTTCCACCATAAATTTTATTTCCTCCTTCTCGGGCACTTGATTTTCTTTGTCCTCTTTGTCATTGTCCAAGTGTGTCGAGTTATTTTCCAACGCGTGTTCTAGAGTTTTTTGCCGGAGTTTTCTCATGCATAGGTGATGGTGTGCTAGGACAAGTTAGAGAAACTTTAACTTTAGGCATGTAATCATTATCATAAGATCTGGAATTCACATGATAGTCAGGTGGATGGTAATGGGATTTTAATTGGTCATAAATATTAGGAAGGGATTTAGTAATTGACTTTGTTATAGTAACACTTTTGTTTCACTTGTTGGTTGGGTTCTGGATTGGTGGGAAGAATATTAGTCTCAGATGTGGTATTAATTGAAGCGGATTGGAGAGAACACATGGTCTTTGCCATTTGCTAAATTATTTTTGTCTGATCGGCCATTACCTGGTAAAGTTGGTCTATGATAGGTGGTGGAGTGGGATATAAATTGGACATGGATGGTGATATGAATGGTAATGAACTTTGGGTGAAACTGCACTCTGACTGATCAAGTGGATATATGAATGGTGGTTGACTATTTGTGGTGGAACTCCATGAATTGTTCACATTATTAGAAAACTTTTAAGTGCCTTGGGTACTAGGAAAGTTTGAAAATTGAGATTCATAATTGTAAAAATTTCTCATTGTAGGCTCGAACTCGTTATATGATAGATGGGCAATGAGAAGCTCAATGATAAGTACTACCATAACAAGAACAAGGTTATGAGTTTGCATTGTAATTCCATGACGGTTGTGATGCATATTGATAAGCCATGGATGCTCAAACAAGGATGACACACAAACAACATAAATTCATTTTTTTGAATTTGTATATAAAAACTTTGAAAGTCTGGAGATTTGATACTATGCCCTGTTTGAAACGGACAGTTAGCCGCGAAACTAGGTAAGATCTACTACACAGCTCAAAAGAGTAAAATAATCACTTCACCAAGTGGTGTGCTACCAAAAAACTCACTCACGGTGAATCTAGGGAAGGGGAGTGAGGAAGGTAGTTTGGTCTACCAGAATCTGGTAATTATCTACTCTAAATCCTCGTGGCTATGTTTTTGTCCTTTTCTGGAGGAGCGTGACTACGTTAGGCTTTAGTTGATTGATTTTAATTTTAATTTTGTCTAGGCCTCAAGTAGCAAGCAACGTCCATTCACTACATTGGGCCATGATTCCCAATGGTTGTTATTTTGGCATAGGTTTAACCTTATGCTCAAAATTTAAAAGGCAGTGCGGAATTTAAATAAGGTAATCAAGCAGGCATCTTTGTAACACACAATTTTATCCTCTTGTAGGGGATTCTAGCAGGTTAAGGGATTACCTCTCAAGCTGTGCTTACACGTTGCTTGAGGTGGAGTTGACATTAGTGGGGTTTGACCAAGTGTGTGTTATCTTGATTTGTCAAACCCTACTATTCGAGCTTTAACGTTTGGTTACAATTTTTTTTTCTAACTATACCCACATGTCGGGTTGGAATGGTGGCATAGCCAATAAGTTACAACCTTGCCTTCATGGGCTTAATGATAGAATGAAAATTATGCTTTTACTCCTACTTAGCTAAAGAGACTAGGAAGAAGTAAACTATATTTTCCAATCTTTTTATATCAAAGTTCTACTCTCAATTATACTGTAATAAAACGAACTAGAGTAAGAATTCGTTCCACTCCTAATTGCTTAGATAATAACTAATTCCATTAATGATGAACAATTAAACATCATGAGAGTAATGATTTAAAATATAACTAATATGGTGAGAACTAATATTAAATATATTCTAAATTAAACTATGGCAATTAAATACTAAGATGTGAATATAAAGAAGGAATTATGGAGATTTGAAATCCACCTTGATTAATCCCTAACATGCTAGTATAGAGTTTGTTGCAACCTTAATCTTTATGTTTTCACACAAGGTTCAACATAAAGGTTAGGTCTTTTTTTCCCTAATTATTCATGGTATCTCTAGCCAACTAATAATTAGCATGAGAGGAAGTTAAAACCCATTCTCATGGTGAATGAACTACCCTCTAGCCTAGGGTTATATACTAATATAGGTAAAGAAAAACAGACGCAACTCCTATATATATAAGTTCCACCCGTTATGAGAATAACAATAATTAAATTGCTTGGGACATAAGCAGACACTAACAAAAAGAAAAACTTACTTTATATCTAGCACTAAGCGTTGTCCTCCCCTACTATAAAGAAGTGAGGTTCCTTTGCGTCCTCACAAGCCATGATAATCATTAGAGGTTGCCATCCTAACTGCACAATCATGTCGCGGAACAAGAACCCATATGTGTCACTCTCAAGCAATTCTTCAAAGGACTGCTCCGGTATGATTCGAGGAGATTTCATTACAAACAAACACACTACTGAACTCATGGAATTTACTGCAGAAAAACCAAAAAAAATAGTACTAGATGTATGTTGAACTAAGGGCGCGGGTGCGCTTAGAATGGCTTATGTCAGAGGGCGGGCACATTCTTCTGACAAAATCAAATTCTGCGATACTGGATTACAGTGCGGGCACACTCTGTGTTAATGCAATATAAGGGCGTGCGCACTCTGAGCAAGACTTGTGATATGAATTTGAAAGGTGCAGAGTGAAGCACATGGCGTGCCATGTATTTATAGAACACAAGTTTCTTAAACAAAGGTCCCTAAGGTTCCCAAATTGATAAGGAAAGAGATGGAATAAGAAAAAGGCTTCTAAAACCAAAATAGAAACAACCGAGAGCAGACTCCTGCACCAAACCTATATGTTTTTAAGTATGGAATCAAAATAGCAATCTTAAAGCTTATAACCCTTGAGGTTGCACCAAACAACAGTAGCTAATTCTAGCTACACCCTATTAGCAGGATGCTCATATAAACTATATTCCTTAAGCATTGCAATAGTAATTCTAAAAACATGTGGATATGGTAAAATACAGTGCTAAGTGAATTATGCCACCCCCAAACAGGTCGGAAAGGTGGGATTCATGAAAAATAGATAGCATGCATAGACAAAAATTAAACCAACTTGAAATTCAAATAACAACCAACTTACATAATCCAATGTTAACTACTTAAACTAACATCTGGGAATACTAATTCTACTGAACAGGGAAATAATCATGAAATAATAAATAGCGCTTGGACATAAGCGGACACTAACAGAAATAAAATAAAACCATATGTTCACAATTCAAGCATGTGCATATCGTGGCTCATATATGATTAGCTTTCGAAATTCCACGAAATAGGGAAATTTTACGAAATTAAGGTATCTAATTACATTATGCATCCCAATTAAATCAACAAGGTCCATGGGTTCTATCTTTTGATATTTATACATGCAATTTTAATACGTGAACGTACAATGTGCTAAAATATACCACCCCTAAACAAGTTGGGAGAAGGGGGTTCATGAAATAATTCAATATCATAATTAAATTATGTAACTAACTAACCTAGACTCCACTGGAGTAAACATGATAGGCAAAGAGGTGGGAAAAAGTTTTGAAATGAAAGACCAAAATACGCCACCCCCAAACAAAATTTGAAAATTCTTTTTAAGTTTAAATTTTTTTGTGGCCTATACCAGAGAGGTGGTATTGTACAAAAATATGGGTTGTTTAAAGTCAGATTCCCTAAACTGTCTATCTAATATATATATGAACATGCAGTTTATCATATATTAACAACCGAAATAGTTGTGGATCTTTCCATAAATAATTATCATAGAAATCACCCCCAAACAAAATCAAGTACCAAGATTTTCTATGATGTGGCGTAGTAGAATGGGAGTGAATACTGATGGATCTAGAACCTAACCTAGCATGCAATTTCATATTTTTCCTCCAACGAAAGGGTGGCCAAGTGAATGATCGTGAGAAAATGGATGTTTGTGGAAGATATGTTGGATATGGATAAGTTTTAGAAGTAAAGAATGGAAAAAATGAGAGGTTTAGCACAAAACTCATTGGTGGCGTGGGTTGGTATAATCACACACCTGAAAATGAAAGGGTCGGGTGGCTTGTCACTACTAAAAAAAAGTCTTGTTGTGTCGATTCTTAAAAACCGATTGTGACGGTTCTACCCAAAAGTGACACAACAAAGTCTCTTGTGTCGGTTTTGTTTAGAGAAGGGTTTGTTGTGTCGGTTTTGAGATGGGTGACACAAGATAATTTGTTGTTGTGTCACTTTTTAGTAGGACGACACAAATAAATGAGCTATTGTGTTGCTTCTTTCTTTTTTCTCGTCTGAAGTTTACAAATTTTTAGCAAACCGACACATCAAATAAAATGGATTATGGGCTAAGGCCCAAATAAACCAAAGGGCACCTTTTTGTGAGGAAGACATTGAAAGTTATTGTAAATTGCGAGAGCTGATTTTTGGGTGTGGTCTTCTTGATATCAAAGGTTAGTCCATTTTGCTTGGGAACATTTTTGTTTATAGTTCTCCTTGATGATGATCCCGACGCCATATAAATCATCATATTGGAAGATCAAACAAAAACTGCACTCCCTTTTGGCGAGATAAAAAATTTCGATGCAAACTTATTTTTAGTATGAGAATCTCGTGGCATCGGTATCATCTTCCAAAAATCACTACCCAAACTCTACGTTTGTTGGCTTTAATGTTCATAGAAAGAAGGGTACAAATAATTTTCCAAGGAAAATCTTAATCCATGTTGTGATTGTTAAGTTTCACATGACAAACCCAATTGCTATATGAATTGAAGTTGTACCGAATACTTCAGGGAGGAAGTAATTATAATTCTTCACTCCTTTGTTTGTCCATTATGTGACTCACTACATTTTCTTTGTTCAATATCATCTCATTATCTTCAACTTTGACAGCTGGGATTCCGAATGTGAGGTGGTTTGGCATTGAAGGAGATTACAATGTTCTTGTGATGGATTTGCTTGGACCTAGTCTTGAAGATTTATTTAACTTATGTAGTAGAAAACTTTCTTTAAAGACTGTTCTTATGCTGGCAGATCAAATGGTAGGTGCAATATCTCGTTTGGTCTATGTTATTCAATATTAATGGTATACAAGATTTCTCATGTACATATGTTCCCAATTCTTTCATCAGATTAACCGAGTTGAGTTTGTTCATACTAAATCTTTTCTACATCGAGATATCAAGCCAGACAATTTCCTCATGGGCTTAGGGAGGCGAGCGAATCAGGTATGCTTTACCTCTTCATTGATATTTTTTCATTTTTCTTCCAAGTGATTCCTTGTATGTAATATAATGTGCTTTTTCTCTTTAAAACCTACTCTACTATATTTGTTGAGATTTTAGTAGAAAAGGAGTTGAGAGCTGATTCTATGTCGTGGTGCGGGTTTCGATAGTCACTTAGCACTCGACATATTTCGTTTACGTCATCTGGTGTGTTGGATATGTAACGAAATTTAGATAAGGTGCATGGAGAAGAAATGGATGGGAGTACTGGTTGAAGAATGCGAGCTAGTTTAGTAAAGATTATGAGGGGTGTCATGTTTTTTTTTTGGTTCAGTGGAGAAATGAGTTTTGTTTGTTTTTTAATTCCTACTTACATGGATAATGATTCAAACCTGTGTAAAGACTCAACAAAAGCTCATTACATGGAAGGAGAAGAACCATAAGAAAATGACCCAAAAAGCAACTCCCTGCAGCAGCCACTTCTTAAGAAAAACAAAACACTCTCCTCCAACCCACTAGACATGGTTGGGTCTAAGGTCTCTCATATGGAGAGCTTGGACTATGAGTATGGTCATCTTATTCCATAAATCAATGCTAATATTCCTTCTTGTAATACTATCATGCTCAAATGATTATTTTTTCTAATGTCCTTCTTGATGCAAGATCAATGAAAATGATCTCTTCAAGCATGATTGGAGGAGTTGATCAAGAATTGGCTTTCCTTATTTTCCTAAAATGGACATTGGCTTTCCTTATTGGCCTGCTAACTGGGGTTATTGCCACCCTTATCAACCTTTCAATAGAGAACATTGTTGGATTCAAGCTTCTCGCAGTGGCTCGTTTTGTTGAAGAGAAAAGGTGTGCATGCTTTATGTAGGATCAGTATTATACTATTATCAAAGCTTTTTAGTAGGGTGTCAACAACTTCATTTTCTTGGTCTTTTTTCTCTAGAAGTTTGAAATGTACATTTTGATGGTTGCTGCAGGTATGTCATGTGTATCATATATTTCACCATGGTTAATCTGGTTCTCTCATTAGTAGTGGTTGTTCTCTGTGTGATGTTTGCGCCTACTACTATAGGGTCAAGCATACCGGAGATTAAAGCTTATCTCAACGGAGTTGACACACCCAACATGTTCGGTGCTCCTCAATTAGTTGTGAAAGTGAGTTAACCACTTCCTAGCTTGATTCAAGTTTCTGTCAGCAATTTCCGGATAGTGAAATAACTAAATCAAAATAATTTTAGTGGGCAAAATTTCACCACTATGATAACTCCAGCTTTGTGTTTTGTAAAAGCAAGTTTCAGGAGTACAAAACAATCTCAAACCTGATAAACAAGTACATTTTTATATATGGCTTAAGAAGAAATGCACAACAAAGGATATTGACATTAAATTCAAAAAATGGATAATTAGATATAGATGATCTCAAAAAACATTTTCTTACTCATCTTTGCAGATAATTGGAAGCATTTGTGATATCTCTGCTGGTCTAGATCTGGGAAAAGAAGGGCCACTGGTGCACATCGGTTCCTGCATTGCTTCCTTGCTAGGCCAAGCTGGTGGACCAGACAAACACCACTTAAAATGGCGTTGGTTACGTTACTTCAATAACGACAGAGACCGTAGGGATCTTATTACATATGGAGCAGCTTCAGGTGTATGTGCTACTTTCCGCTCACCTGTAGGGGGTGTTCTGTTTGCCCTAGAAGAGGTAGCAACATGGTGGAGGAGGCCTGCTATGTGATATAGGGTGAGTGTTATCTTAGATTTAATTTCATACTTTGTAAATGTTAGTTTTAGTAAAACCATTTCCTTGTAAGTTATTGGGAATAGCTTTAGCAATACATTAATGGTTGTTTGTTCACTCTTAAATTTAAATTTTGCCCCGATATTGTTCCTATCTTAGCTTGAAGTCCTGTTTCTCTTTTGATCAGTCATGTGAGGCAAGATTATTGTAGTCATGCAAGTCACAAACTATTCAATGTTTTTTAGTAGAGTACTTTAATTTAGCATTTTGTTATTATAATTGTTTCTTTATGAATATATTGGCGCTTGTAGCATTTGAGTGGGAACCTGCAAGATGTAATTAGAGGGGAAAAAATGTAGTGTTGGGATTGGGATACCTGAAAGATTATTACAACCAATATTTTTTTTTAAACAAAAAACTAATACCCGACGGATACCAACTGTCTAGTAGTAAACTACCCTGACGGACCTATCCGACGGCCTATAACACTTCTCCTATCCGACGGCTAGTGATAGCAGGTATATCTGAAGGCCTATAACACTTGTCCTATCTGACGACTAGTGACAGCAGACATATCCGACGGTCAACAACAGCAGTTCATATCCGATGGTTCTTGGCAGCAGTAATACCCAACGATCCAAAGCAGTGAGAATATCCGTCAGCAAAGTTCATTAACCCCGATGGCCTGTTCTGACCGTTCATAACTATCGGAAACCTATGCCGACCAAGCATTTTCCGACAATCGTGCGGCAGTTTTGGTCTGTCAGGTAATACCTTTGGTGACAGTCACCGTCAGTCGGGTAAAGTGACTTCTTTTGTAGTGTTTTTAACGTGGTAAATGACTATAAGCCACTGTTATTAGGGGAACAATGGTATATACCAGATGACCAAACTAGTAGTGCTTGTTATGTTATTGTTAGAGGTGACAAGGCTATGCAGCTATTGGAAAGTAGGTTGAAGGTGAAAAAATATAAGCTTTAGATCACCTGTACGTACTCATCAATGGATGGTGTGTTTTTTTTAGATTTTGTTGGTTTTAATTATATTGTTTTTTGCTTGCCCTGACTTAAAAAACACATATTTGAGGTTATGCCATGTGAACATGCAGCGTATTTGCATTTTGTACTATAATGAATTTTGTTGCTTTACGGTATATTGAACGACGTAACTACTTCTTTTGTTTTGTTTATTTTTTTTTGTAGATTGAACTTAATAGAATGCGGCTATGATGGCTAGATGGATGGATAAAAGCTAGACGCAAAATCATTTTCTCGTATGGTGTTAGACCAAGCTGATTAGGTTTTATTTTACGGGTTTTGTGAACGTTTTGTATTTTGGATAGTTGGTTGGTTGGTTGTAAATTGATGTTGGATAATGGAATTATTTAGTAATGAAATGAAATTGTTTTTGAGATTGTTAGTTGTGTTATATTGATGTGGATGACAATGCTTCTATATGTTTTTTTTTTGAAACAGGTGATCTACCAAAACTGACACAAGAAAGGATCCAATTTTGTGTGGTTTAAAGAAGAACCGACACAACAGAGTTATTTCTTGTGTTGGTTTGTGCTTTCCCTAGAGCAAATTTACACTTGTGAAATGCTAAAACCGACACAAGTAGTATACCTGTTGTGTCGGTTAATAATTAAAAACCAACACAAGTATTATATCTATTGTGTTGGTTTGACAAAAACCTGTTGTGTCACCACTATTTGTGTCGCTTTGTAAATCTGAAAAAATTGACACAACAAGCCCTTTTTTTAGTAGTGTGTCCTTGGGTAGTATTTTCTTACTATGAGAGTTTAGAAAATTATGAAGCACAGGAGAAGCAAGAGGGTCAAGTGCAAACTCAAGGTTCTTTTGAAAAGGTAGAAGGTGGGGAATATTGGTGATTGAAGGTGAATGAGTGACATTAGGATGTGAGGTGGGTGAATAGAGCTCAACTAGTGTTCTCAGTTCTAGATCATTATAAGCCTTGAGATATGCAAGACATTCCTCAATAGGTGGGTCAGAAGAATCAGTGGGATAGAGGTTGAAAAACTCTTCTTCCGTCATGGCGACAAGGGATGAATGGATGTTGATAGGGGGGACTCGTGAGGTGGCAAAGAAGAGTTGCAAAAGATTCAAAGGAAATCTTCCTCGATTTCATTTACGTCCAGGGAGTCATCGTCGAAGTCGGAACTTCCGAAGGAAAGAAATTGGTACATCTGATTCTTAGAAAATGTGTTCTTGAAATAATCTTGAGCTAAGCTCTTGATCATGCTAATTTCTCCATCGATAGTCGTATCTGGTAACTGTTTCATCATTTTGAAAACATTCACCTCAAAAGAAAGGTGTCCAAAGGACATGGACATCGAACCGTCTCGGCAGTTAATGAGCGCGTTGGCGGTTGCCAAGAAGAGACGCCCTAAGATGATAGGAACAGAGTCGTTAGCGACTTCTATGTTGAGGATAACGAAATCAGCTGGGTAGCAAAAATCTTGATATTATCTTAAAACTATTATTTATCTAATACTGATAATAAACTATTTTTTTCTGTATTTTTTAAAAAACATTAAACATTCAAAATCTAACTAGTTTCAAATTACTAACAGTTTAACTAAACATATTGATAAACGGGGAATTGAACGTTTCTTTGGGTTTTTATTCTTTAAGTCCGAGGTCCAAAGTCCGAAGTCCGAAGACCAAAGTCCAAAGTCTGTATAGTCGTCCGTTTAGTCAAGTTACCTTACTCACGTGGGTTTGGTAGGATAGGTCGAGTAAGGGATCGTCCAAACCTTAGGGCTCGGCAAGGTTCACAACTGGAATTACAACTTTTAGTGAGTAGGATTTTAGGTTTTTTAGTTGGTTCAATTAATTTAACGGAAATGTAAATAATATAAATTACTAACGATGATTTCGATGTGAATAAACAAAGATAGAGAAATATGGAGAGGGTTAATCATACTCATGCAAGAATCATTTTTTAATAGTTTATATTAACATCACTACAGCTCTAATTCGTCTCTAGTTTATAGACAAATCTGAGACGAAGTCGAGTATTGATCCCTAGTGAAATGCCCACATCTCTAAGCCGTCATCGCATTAGCATAAGAAGTTAAACTAATATTTCATCTCTGGAATATCATTTTAGCTCCTGGCTCGATTCTACATTAGCTGGACCAATTGAAGAGCTGTCTGACACCAGAGAGTCGAGCGCGAGACATTTTGGGTCTCTCGCGAGACTATTCTGGAGCATCAGTACTCCAACTTTGTACAGTCTCAGTCATTTTGGGACTAGATGTCTAATCTACACCTAATTCCTAAGTAGTGATTCTAGAATATTAAAGAGTCACTCCGGATTTTCACATGAGCAGCATAACCCTCCCCCTGAGGGGGGGGGGGATTAGCTCATGGTCATTGGAAGAATAATTAAATTGGCTGTATACATTAAATAAATAAATGCAAGACAGAAATTAAACTGGAAAAGAAATGACTTTCATTAAGAAGAAAATGACTTATAGTATTAAGCTGCTGAAATAAAAGGGATAGAATTTAAGTGCTGAAATGAAACTAACTGACTGCTAAGCGGAGGCTAAAGCATGAAAATGCTGAAGGCCGAATAATGAAGACCCCCCTCACATATATATAAGCTGGGGACCCTTCACGTGAAATCCCAACATTTAATCAGGTTTTGTTTTTTAGCCCAATTCAGTTTGTTAAGATCAAAACTTTGTTTTTATAAAGTTTTGTTTTATTATCATTTGTTTTGTCCTTTTATGTTTTGGTTTTGTCTTTTAGCCCAATTCAATTCAAACATTGAATTGGTACGTGTCTTTCCCATTGCAAGGTGGCACAAATTTGTGACCATTACTTGCCACCTGCCTATGCTGACTCGTCATGCCTTTGGGCTCGCAGAGTCGGTCCACTTAGTGTGTCCAATGGCGGCACTGATATTGGTATTTTTACTATTTTCTGTCTTTGCGTAGGGTTCGTCACCCTGGTCGCTCTGGCAGTTCACTAGCCAACATCAGCATCTTTATTTATCAGATGTGAGCTTTGGAAGTTTGCTGCTTCTTTATATATGGACCCGTTCTGCACTGGTTTTGTTCTTTTGGAAACTTCGGCTCTAGTCAGGCTTTGTTGGGCTTCAGTGGGGTTGAGTGGGAAACTTCAAATATTCCGGTATTCCCGTACTTCGATGCATGTTTTATCATTATATTCATGTTAACTGCGGAAACCTGCAAAAGTATGAAATTATAATTATTACATGATTATTAAATACATAATTGATCAAAATACTATGTCTCTCGGGGTTTAATATTACAGTTTTGGGTGTTTATCACACCACCCCCCAACAACACTTTGCTTATCCTCAAGCAAAGAAGAGACATTAAAATGATAAGTGGTCAAAAATGTGTTGTCCTAAGCTAAATCTCATTTCGCAGAGTGCGGTTGCATTGACCGTATGCAACAAGGCCTTGAACCACTAGGAATTCCCTAGTGGATGAGTTATAGCCTCGTGAGAGTTTTCCAGAGAAGATACTCACAAACTTCATTTATACTACAACGACTCAGTAACAAAGGCCTATTTCTTGAAATAATCTCAGGTATCTAGACATCTCATTAGCGGGGGAAACAAGGATTTAATTCTTTCAAAATTTAAGTTAATATATATATAATAATCAAAACATCTACGTATGAGTATGCATGCAGTGAACTTATAATGAAATGTACGAGCAGGGCCATTTCTGGATCCTTCGGATAGCGTCATTAAGTAGGTTTTCACAGGTATGTGTTGAAACACAATTTCTCTCTTATTTTTCCACTCAAGTTTGCTATCTCCAGTGTGCAGTTGGCACATGTTTCCTCACATACTCAATGACAATCAGAGGAGCCGAGGTTGAGAAGTCACAACTATTACTTATTATCACACTATCCTACTCCTAATTGAGCTAGAGGTCTTTATTAGGTGTTATGGGGCGTAGGAGGTAGTGTAGAAAAAAATGGAATAGAAAATTCAAAAAATGATAAGTATGAGAGAACAAGGTCTTCGAGATATTTATACTAAAGAAATCCTTATTTTCTTTCCTACTTCTAACATGGGTTTCCATACTTGGATTTTTCAAGCTTTTGTATTCCCTTTTGATTTGATTTTTGGGGGGAATTCTAACTTTGATATTTCTTTTGATTTTTGGAAACATATTTCTATTTTTCTTTTCTTTTTTTCTTTTCTTCTGAAACAGGTAACTGAATTTGATTTGTGACAAGGTTTTTCTTTTCATTTTTCTGCACTTCATCCTATTTCTCATACTCATCATCTAGGTAGGCTTATTTATTTGTGGTTAATAGATGGGTAATGAATTTTTGGTAAAATAGAAAGGGTTAATGAAAGGTTCAGTGGGGCGACTAGTGGTAACTTTTTTTACAGGTGTGAATTTTTGGGTATATCGATCCAAAGAAGGCCTAAATTCTCGCCTAGGATTTGGGTACCAAGTAGACGCGTGAACTTCTCTATTCGGAAAAACTACTCCTTTGTGTCATTACTCACATATCACACATTTTGAGGTCTTTTGGTTAGATTCTTACAGGATATGGAAACTAAGTTGTCTAACCGTGGATCCCAGAAACTTACTACTGTGTACATTTAATGATAGTCAGTGCATGAATGCTCATGAAAAGATGTAAAAACTATTGCATACGTATTTAATTAAGTTTCTAAGAACAAGTCCTAATTCTGATGCTAGGGTGAGATTTCTAAATATTTTTCATCACAGAAAAGAAAACGAGGATTTGTCACTAAATACGTTTATTTAGACATAAAGTAAACTATGCATGCTTAATTTTTGCAAAAGGTTCTCACCACCCCCAAACAGTCGGACACTGTGTCCTCAAAGTGTTAAGAGGAAGAAAGAGTATACTTGAGAGGCTTTGAGCAAAAATATAGCTGACATCTTTCACAGAAATTTATTGTAACACACTATATATTATACATCATAAAAGTGAAAGCACACTGTTAGATTAGCACACTGTTAGGTTATTTATTTATCTCACATCAAAACATAAAAACAAATATGTACATGCATCAACTCACATTGCCCCAACCTAGAACTGGGGGATAGTCCATCCTTGCCTTGTCCTTGTAGAAATGTCATTCCTTTGCAGCACGCCAATCTATCATAGCTTTCCAAACTTCGCTCCACTTCCTCTTCTTTGCAGTGTCCAGATGAGCTATCATTTTATCCTCATTAGGGAAGGAACACACTTTCTTTAGATACCTTGCAGGGCGTCGCCATGTCCGAAATCGCAAGGAACGAATGATCTTGTTGGTTAGACACATAGAGTCGACCTTTACCCAGTCCTGAAAGGTGGCCGCAAATTGTGGGAAGTACGTCCTCACTATCCTGCATGCTGTGACTGGCAAGGTGATATAATGTTGCCGAAAAGATCAAGCCTTCTTTAGGTTCTCAATTACTAGGTCTGTGATGATGTCGAAGGCGGTATGTTGCTGGGCTAGTGCATGGAACGTCTTACAAGCTGACTTTGATGCAGTGGAAAAATGCCAATCCCCCATGATGTTCAGAAGAATAAATAACATGGCAGTTCCAACATTCATGGTCATACTGGCAAGTGGAATAGTAAAGTCTGGCCATCGGCCAGCTACGGCACGTTCCCTGACCTGGGCAAGGCCATCGCCATAACGGGCAGCAAATTTTTCCCAAGAATAGTCGTTAAAGTTGTTTTCTACCATGTATTGGATGGGGATGTCTGGCTGAAAGGGAGGAAGGTCTAGAGCCATAGCAACTGTTGGCTCGTAAAAAGAGTGTCGGGTGTTACCAATGCGGATTGTAAATCCGTTCAAAGGGAAACCCTATACAATAGGTAGATCTTCCATATGATCGTAAAAATAAGTTGCCAAACCTGGGGAGTATGTATGCTCTGGGTGTAGAATAAGAGAGTTCCAACCGACTCGAGTGATGTAGTCTCTGAAAAGATGTCCATATGCAGGAGAATTCAACAACAAATGGAAAGATTGTTCTGGAATCATCTTTGGATCTGCCATTGTAGAAGATGTGTGAAGAAAGATGCTACCTGTTAGACAAAGATAAACAAATATTAGAATATGATGAGAATAATTAAGAAAAAAAAAGTACCATAGGGAAATTGCACTATATTTAAAAAACTAAAAAAAATTGACAAAGAACATAAAATTGCAAAATGTAAATTGTGTCATGGGCCCAAGTAACGGCGAGGATCCTTTTGTGAAAGGGATCCATTTATAAGATCTTCGATGGCGTCAATTCTGGCAACAACTCGTTGCATAATTTCACTCTGTGTCTGGTAAATCTCGGCGTTGTTCTCCATTATGAGAGTGTGATTTGCCGAGAACAGGTTGTGACTGTGCAAGAATTGTGCTTGTTCCTCTTCCTGTATTGTCCGCATGTCGTGAAATTCAAGGAGACTAGTGATGATAATGTTTTGACGTTTGTATAATGTCATCAATCCTTGTTGAATTAAACGAAGGCCTTCCATAGGATTAAATATATTGCTTAATGCATTTTCAGTGAAGATGTTATCAGCGGAACAAGCTTCTTCGGTTTTTGTACTGACATGGTTTTTTGCAACATCGGGATTCCAGAAACCGTTCCTGCAAACTGAGTGAATGGTAAGAATGTTAGCTGTTCTGAGAGGTGTATTAGGAGAACTACTAGAAAAACCCCAACGTATCATGATAAGTGTCACAATGGTTGGCAAAGGAGCTGCCTTTTTCCTGGCATGTGCGATAGCGTTCCAGATAAATTTAATAATGCAAAAATCATTGCAGTTAGTCTGCAAGACCCATAGTAGATGGAGGAGGGGCTTTGTTATTTATGAAGTCTTAGACGTGCCGAGCACATTATGAGCTAGCCATTGGATCACAGATAATTGGTTATTTTGCAAGGATCGCTGATAAACAACACAGTTTTTCCAGTTGTATTCACCGTGAAGGATAGTTGCAAACATCAGATGTCTAATATTGTTGAATGGTGAATCCTGAAGATGTATCCCTTGGTTTGTAATGGGAATTTGAAGTACCTCGGAGATAATTTCCATAGTCAATTCATGCTTGCATCCGTTTGCACGGACAAGAAATAATCGTGTTTATAGAACAACAGGACCAATTCTCTGGAAAAAAAAATGCCTGTTTATGATGTAAAAGAGGGTACCATCCTCGACGTAAAATTTATGTGTCAAAAAATGGATGAAAAAGACCGTTTTGGAAATTTTCCATAAAATTTTGCTCGGGCACGAAAATTTGAGTGAGGGCCATTAAAGATGGAGGGGTAAAGAAAAATTTTAGTGGAAAAAGGGAAGTTGGTATTTAGGGTGTCTATCCTTGTTATAAATAGGCACCAATCCGAAAATGTAGAAAATACGGATCGAGGTGTCACAGGGTAGTTAGACTATGTGTATTTTCTAAAACATGGCGCAAAGTGTGGATGAGAAGAATGGGGAATGTGACTACAAGGAGTGCCATTTTTTTTTTTTTTTGGAAAAGAAATAGCGTAAGTAGAAAGCAAAGGAAGATGTAAATATATTATTACAATAAGATGTAAGAACGTACAGAGGATTAGAAACACATCATAAGGATACGTGAACTAAAATACAAACCTAAATATTAGATAGAATTATATGCCACATTAACAACATTACTATAATAAAACAATCGAGCATGAAGACTTGAGTAGCATATTCAATCTGCTGCTGCTCAAACTTTTCTAGTGCATCCATGAATCTTGAAACTTGGAATGATCTAAAAACGATTTTTAGAATAAAAAGTGGAGAGGGGAGAGAGTGAAAGGAGTGAAATGTGAAGGAAGTGTTGAACTTATTTATAGAAGAAAATTGAGCCGTTTTCTGACCATTTTTAGATGCGATTTCATGACCGTTTTCTGACCGTTTTTATGATGCAATTTCATGACCGTTTTCTAACCGTTTTTCAAAAAAATGTTGGTTTACGGTAAAATTTTGCCGTTAATTGTGAAGTTAAAAATATATGTATATATTTTTATATATCTATATATATTTTTATTATTAATATTATTATATATGTTTCTACCTATATAATATAATATTGGAGATAACTAATATACTATTCGATAAGGCAGAAATTTTGGAGAATGTAAGAATTAATAGACATCCTAAGATTCTAAAATAAAATGCAAACACGTAAATAAAATATCAGACATAAATAATATACAAGAACGGTGAACATAAACTATCTACTGAGAATCCTCGGGGGCTGCAGGAGAATCCTCAGGGGCTGCAGAAGAAGAACCAGGAGTCCTACGACGTCGTGCAGGACGAGCTCCTGCGGAGGCTAACTGCTCCTGGATATCACCCAGAGTATCCAACACCTGAGACTGAAATTGATGCTGGTTTGCCATGAACATTCGTTGGAACTTGTTCTGGCGAGTAGTCATCTGGTCCTGAAATGCATTCATGGAAGCTCGCATTTCCTGCTGAAATTCGCCCATGCTGTCTGTCAGCGCCCCGTGGCGAGTGGTCATATCCGTCCTTAACTC
The DNA here is from genome assembly GCF_015680905.1 of Coptis chinensis. Classification (NCBI taxonomy): domain Eukaryota; kingdom Viridiplantae; phylum Streptophyta; class Magnoliopsida; order Ranunculales; family Ranunculaceae; genus Coptis; species Coptis chinensis. The sequence goes on along the minus strand of NC_141463.1, from coordinate 74,161,443 downwards.
GCCCAAGGCATGCTTCATCGATACCTGGCGAGTGTACATGTCTCTCATGCCACTGTTCATAGCACGCAAGGCATCCATAGGGTGACTCATCTTACTCATAGCAGTCTCATCAAAATAGGGTGGGTGAGATGGGCCTATGTTAGCGTGCTCAGTAGCCATTGGTGTTGTGGGTTCCCAAGGGGTCAGTATGCATTTCTTGAAGGCAAGCATATTCTCATATTGTGGTATGGGGAGTAGCGGGGTGGCGGACAGAAAACCCAAATTAAGCATAACTTGCGTTACAAGAACGACAAGAGGGGCTGACCTAAGAGTGGCATGTGTAATAATATCAAAAAGAAAGGTAACTATGCAGAAGTTACCCTTTTGCTCCTGAAGGATCCAGAGAAGGTGGAGGAAGGTCTTGTTGATGTCCGAGGGCTTCGAGGTGCCAATGACGTTTAGTCCCAGCCATTGAGTCACCGCCAGCTGGTTCTGTCGCACCGAGCGCTGATACGCGCATTTCCCATCTATGTTGTACTCTCTCTCGATTAGCGTGTCGAGCATTAGGGTCGTAGGTACCAGGACTACACGGAACCGAGAGTCGAAGACGTGGTTGACTAGAGGAATGCCCGTGATCCCAGAGATCAAAACAGGTGTAACTTCATGGTGCACACCCTCGACGGTAACCCAAAAATGGTCGCCATTAAAGCTCCCATTGTCGTAGAATTTCATCACCAAATCCTTGGAATAATGCCCGCCATTAGCATATAACAAGTACTCCCATCCTCTAGAGTGAATTTTATTATCAAAGAATGGAGCAAACATCCCATTTTCGAACAAATTTCCAAAAAAATTTCTCCACACAAATTCGCTTGTTTCCGGCCATCACTGGTCTTAGGGAGAGGTTGGCTATTGATTTATGATGAGGGGGAGAAATGGGACTTGCTGACAGAAGGGAATTGGGGTCGGAGTTGTAGGAATCTCGTGTGAGACCTGGATATAACATGAGCCTGTCTCGTGTGAGACTTAATCGAGAGGGGACAAGATCCGGAAATTTGGGAAGACAAGCGTGTGTGATAGTGACGCGTGTGGTAAGCTTTGTTGGGTTTAAAGGGCCGAGATTTCGAGATTTGGTTGGGCCAAATTTTTTCCCAAGCCCAAATCAAGCCTAAAGCCCGATTTAAGCCTAAAAAATCTAAACGCTTACCCACGACTCGTTTGGACTCCGAATTGGATGAATGAGATATCGAAATGATCGGCACAAAAAATTCTATCCAATTGTATGAGTCATTCTCAAAGGTCACAAGAGTTTTGAAAAGAAAGGAGGGGTATTTTATTTATATACAAGGGAGGTTACGTGAAAAACATTGGATGTCCAGAAGAGTCACCATCTAAATTCATAGGCAACTGTCATGTCGACTCTGAAGTGAACCCAATCCAGCCAGACTGTGGCTTTACCTTTATGTATTACGAGGTTAGGGGCAGGACAGTACCATCCTAGACCGTGCGCGCTACGGTCTAATAATATTGCCCTTATTACATACGGCTATCCTCAAACCGCCCCAAAGGGAACTCAAAGTAACCAATTCTAGGGGTTGATCTAGTGGAATCCATTGCCCATTTGTGTTCCAAGTATGTAACATCCGAGGTTGAACACGAATCTCTATGTGTACAACTTAAAGCACGGGGAATTTGTCAACAATATATACATATCTACAAGGTGAGTCTTTTAACGTCAAATCCTCAAGACGAATCAAGTCTTTTAATGTCAGATTCTCAAGACGTGTGTGAGTCTTTTAACGTCAGATTTTCAAGACGATTCCCAACCCGTGGGAGAAACGGTGCGGCGGCGAAGATTATCCTGCGCAGCTGGTGTCAGACAAAAGTATACCTTAAACTGGCTAATATCGGATAAGAAGTCAAGACCTTGACAGAAGGGTGTTTGGCAATGCATACACCACCCTTTTTTTCGCGCGCGTCGTTTACGAGCAAAAGTACTACGACCATTCCCTATTCGTGATGAGTGAGACTTACACTAAATGATTAGTTGAAGTTCGCGAGGCAGAGAATATAAAAGGGAAGAGAAGGAAGGAAGTGAAATTTTAGGCACCCATCGTTTACCAACAGGCACGTTTGCTCGTTTTACAGAAGACATTTATACTCAGTTTTGAAATAGAGTTTCCGTGGACTAAGGTTCTGGCGCTTGCAACCACACACTTCAAAGAACTTTTGAGATCATAAAATAGAAGATGACCCGGATACCAAAATTGCGTACTCTCTATAGAAACAAGATTCAGGTTACCAAACAAAACATCTAGTCTATGTAGACCGGATCCTGAAGAAGAATCTGTTCAACATCTGGAGAGCGTAATTCGTGGTAATGCTTTAGGCGTTGTCCATTGACTTGAAATTCGTTGTTATCTTGTGGATTAAGCAAAGAGATTGCCCCATAATGTGTCACAGCTGACACAATGAAAGGACTAGACCATCGTGTTTTCAATTTACCAGAAAAAATGTGTAATCTGGAGTTGTACAATAAAACCTTTTGGCAAATTTTAAAATCCTTACGCAAAATGTGTTTGTCGTGCACTCTTTTCATATTAGCTTTGTAGGATTTCGAGAGATCATAAGCATCACTCCGAATCTCCTCAAGCTCATTTAATTGCAGTTTTTGCTTCTTGCTTGCCTTGTTGATATTGTAATTGAGGTTTTTGATGGCCCAAAAGGCACGATGCTCAAGTTCAACTAGCAAATGATAAAGTTTTCCAAAAACAATGCGGTAAGGAGACATCCCTATAGGTGTCTTAAATGCTGTTCGGTATGCCCACAAGGTATCTGATAAATGGAGAGACCAGTCTTTTCTTGATGGATTGACAGTTTTATCCAGAATGGACTTTATCTCTCTGTTGGAGACTTCCACTTGGCCACTCGTTTGTGGGTGGTATGGAGTAGCAACTTTGTGAGTAACTCCATATTTTTTCATTAAAAACCTAAAAATTTTATTACAATAATATGTACCCCCATCACTGATGATAGCCTTGGGGACACCAAAACGAGAGAAAATATTTTCTTTTACAAATTTCACGACAGTCTTATGGTCATTTGAGCGACATGCGAGTGCCTCAATCCATTTGGACACATAGTCCACAGTGACTAGAATGTAGAGAAAACTTTGAGAAATCGGGAAGGGTCCCATAAAATCAATGCCCCAAACATCAAAAATTTCTACAATCTAGATAGGATTTAGGGGCATCATATTGCGTTTTGTAATTCGACCTAAGTGCTGACAACGAATGCAGGCTATGCAATGTTCGTGTGCATCGCGAAAAAGGGTAGGCCAGTAAAAACCACATTGTAACACCTTGGCCGCAGTTTTCTTTCCACTGAAATAACCTCCGCAAGATTGTTCATGGAAAAAGGATAATATGTCGGTGTGCTCCCAGTCGGGAATGCAGCGATGAATAAGTTGGTCGAAACAATACTTAAAGAAGTAGGGGCCATCCCAGAAATAATATTTTACAGTGGATAAAAACTTTTTACGATTGGGATGTGACCAAGAGGAAGGAACTTTCTTCCTCAGTAACTAGGTAATTAACGATATCCGCGTACCATGGAGCGGAGAAAATGGAGTACAAATATTCGTCTGGGAAGGAATAACAAATGGCTTCAGAATCACTATCAATGTCACCAACCAGCCTTGATAAATGGTCGGCCATGACATTTTTGGTTCCTTTCTTGTCCTTGATTTCCAGGGTGAATTCTTGCAAGAGAAGGATCCAGCGGAACAATCGCTGTTTCACGTCCTTTTTCGTGAGTAAGTATCAAAGTGCGGCATGGTCAGTATATACGATGGTGGATGATCCAATTAGGTATGGGTGAAACTTATCCAAAGCATAGACAACAGCTATGAACTCTTTCTCAGTTGTTGTGTAATTGCGTTGAGCATCATTAAGAGTTTTACTAGCATAGTAAATGACAATGGGTTTGTCGTCACATCGTTGGCCTAGTACGGCGCCAATAGCAAAGTCGCTAGCGTCACACATCAGTTTTAATAGTTGAGACCAATCAGGGGTTGAATGATAGGAGTAGTAGTCAGGGCGGTTTTTAGAGTTTCAAAAGCTTGTTTGCAATTGTAATTGAAGTCGAATACCGCATCCTTAAGTAGGAGATTGGTTAAGGGTCGAGCAACTTTAGAAAAATCCTGAATGAATCACCTGTAAAACCCAGGGTGGTCTAAAAAGGCACGGATATCACGAACTGTACGTGGGAAAGGTAGCAAAGCAATTTTAACAATTTTAGCTTTATCAACCTCTATCCCGTCTTTCGAAATGATATGACCTAGAACAAGTCCTTTGGTAACTATGAAATGACACTTCTCCCAATTAAGTACTAGATTTTTCTCTTCGCAACGCGTCAACACCTTAGAAAGGTTGGATATGCATTCGTCAAAGGAATTTCCATAAATGGAAAAGTTGTCCATGAAGACTTCCATATAAAGTTCCACCATATCACTGAAAATATGGAGCATGCAGCATTGGAAGGTGCTCGGGGTATTGTAAATACCAAAAGGCATTCGTCTGTATGCAAAGGTTCCAAAGGGACATGTGAAAGTTGTCTTTTCTTGATCGGCGGGATCGATGACAATTTGGAAGTAGCCGGAATAGCCATCAAGAAAACAGTAGTAAGCATGACCGGCTAAACGTTCTAGCATCTGGTCAATGAATGGGAGAGGGAAGTGATCTTTACGCGTTCTGGCATTAAATTTGCGATAGTCAATGCAAATTCTCCATTTTAATGGAATGCGAGTGGAAATGCATTCACCATTTTCATTCTGTACAACTTGAATGCCGGACTTTTTAGGAACAACGTAGACAGGACTAACCCAGTCACTATCAGAGATAGGGTATATGATACCCGCGTCAAGTAAACATAAAACTTCCTCTCTCACCACCTCTTTCATGGCGGGGTTAAGGCAACGTTGCGGTTCTCGCGATGTCTTTTAGCCGTCATCGAGATGTATACGATGCGTGCATACGCTAGGGTCTATTCCCTTGATATCATCTAAGGATCACCCGATAGCAGAGCGGTGTTCACGAATGACATGAATCAAACGTGCTTTTTCGTCGGTAGTTAAGTGAGCAGAAATTATTATAGGGTGACTACCATTGGGATCGAGATGCACGTACTTCAAATCAGAGGGTAGAGGTTTTAAATCTGGAGTTGGAGGATTGGGGATTAAGGATTCGTGAGCGACCGTCTCTTCAATGGAAAAGATCGAGTCTGGTTCTTCTGGATCAGTAAGTACCGCAGTAGTAGGATCAAATAGTGGTACTGACTCTAATAATGCGTGGACATCCTTGATGTACGAGTCATCGTCAAACTCAGGATTATCAAAAGAAAGAATTTGGTGTACCTCGTCTTCGGGAAAAGAGTTTGTGAAATAATCATTTGCCAGACTATCAACCAAGCTAATCTCACCCTCCATTATAGGATCGAGAAATTATTTCATTAATTTGAACACGTTGAGTTCGACAGAAAGGTTCCCGAAAGACAACGTCATCGAACCGTCCCAACAATTTATAAGAGCGTTAGCAGTTGCAAGAAATGGACATCCCAAGATGATAGGAATGGAATCACATGCCACTTCGGTATCTAGAATGACAAAATCAACGGGGTAGTAAAAATCTTGGACCTTGACTATGACGTTTTCTACTATGCCCTTTGGGTACTTAATGGAGCGATCCGTGAGTTGTAGAGTCATATTGATAGGTTTTAATTTATGAAGACCTAACTGCTTAAATAAGTAGTAGGGAAGTAGGTTAACACTGGCGCCTAGGTCTAAAAGTGCGGTAGCGGTATACTTGTCGCCCAACGTGCATGGTACAGTTGGTCGACCTAGGTATTTGTATTTGACCATCCCATTGGTAGTAGTGATTGAGATAAACTGCTCAGTGAGGAATGCTTGTTGAGAAACATTCGTACGTCATTTGGTGGTGCACATATCCTTCAAAAACTTGGCATGCTTGGGCAAATGCTTAAGCGCCTCTAGAAAAGGTAAGTTTATGGTCAATTTTTTGAAGGTTTCACAGATCTCATCGAAATGTTCATCACATTTGTTCTTTGTCAATTGGGCAGGGAATGGAGCTTTTGGGCGAAATCGCGCATAAGGATCAGTGGGGTCTTTCCCTAGGGACGTGGGTGTAGATTTGGAAGGAATAACTTCGTCCGTTATAGGTTGCGAGGTAGGAGTTGGAAGGACGTCAGCCGTGGTTTCCGTCGATTCTTCGTCTGGCATACGTATGTTATTGTCTATGGTTCGGCCAGAACGAAGAGTGGTGATGGCATTTACCTCGCCGGCTTGGATTACTAGATCCTGATGCATTGTTGAGTTCAAAGGCAGTGTTCGTAGGCTTAGGGTTTGGAACTGCTTGGCCAGGGAACACGCCCTTTTGACTTTTATCCTGTACTAATAGCTGAAGAGACTATTAGATAGATGCTAAGATTTGATTATGTTGATTCATGTAAGTCAGAAAAGTTCCAGCTGTTTTATCAGCAGCGGATTGTACCAGTGGAGTAGTAGGAACAAGTTCACGGTTATTGTTTACAATTTGATTTTGGTAGCCATATCCTTGATTAGCAGGAACAAGGTTGCGGTTGTTTTGGTACCCTATATTTGCGTTATTGGGAAAATTATTTTTCCTTTGCTGAAATTGTGGAGGATTTCCTTGACAGTAGGAATTATAGTTCGCGGGTGGTCGTGCAGAAGCGTTGTTGACACCCGGAAGAGCTTGTTGTTGGGCAGGGGGTGCCCAATCCAAATTCGGATGTTGTCACCAAGATGCATTAGAGATGTTAAAAGCATAAGCCTCTTTAGAAGATTAGGGAGGGCACTCGTATACCAAAGGACAATAAGAATCGGCGTGCTCAGAACTTAAGCAAAGAGGACATGGGGAAGTGTTGGCAGCCATGACCTGTTTGGGTTTCTGATCATTTACTTGAACCGAAAGAGCATCGACCTTTTTGTTTAGGGACTTGATTAGGGTTTTAATTCCGGATCGGGTTTGACCTCGAACATAGATGTAACCTTGGTAGGAGTGTCTTTAGAAGATCTGGAAGAATCAGTGTTTCCCCAATGGGTGCTTCATGAAGCCTGTTTCTTAAGGAAAGTGTATGCTTCAGTAGCGTCTTTGTCCATGAAACAACCGCCGTTCATGATCTCTAATGTTTCCTTTTGATGGTTAGAGAGACCATTAAAGAATGAATGGACTAATACAGTGGTGTCGAGTTGATGATGGGGACATTCGAGAAGCAGATCAGTAAATCTGCTCCAGGATTCTGAAAAGGATTCCTGGGGATGTTGGCGAAAGAATTGAATCTTCTGAAGAATTTCTGTAGTTTTCTTCTGAGTATAGAATTTTATCATGAATGCTTGTATGAGTTTGGCCCATGTGTTATGGATTGCGGCGCTTTTTCGGCGAGCCAAACTGAAGCTTTATCAACTAAGGTGAAGGGAAACAACCTAATCAAGACTTGTTCGTTAGTAATGATCGGATGGCGGAAAGTGGTGACCACTTGTTGCATCCGACGAAGATGATTGTACGGTTTTTCATGGTCTAAACCATGGTAAACAGGTAACAAACCGAAAATGTTTGGCGGAATGCGAAAATCACCTACAATGCATCGAGTTTAATGCAGGAAGCAGGTCCTTCCTGTAAGGCAGTATAGAAATCCGAAAGGGTTTTCGACTGTGGGATTTTCCTGAGCCATAACTAAAGGAGATAATGGCAATGGAGATGTTTGACGAGGTTGGTTTACGAAGGAGGAACTATGTCTAGGAGATAGCATAAGCAGTTGTTTATTGTATTTCTGACGACGATATGTAAGTTCTAAGTCCTTATGCTTACCAGACCGTAGTCTCATACAAATACAAATTTTAATTCAAGGCTCATAAGGAATGAATTATGACTAGAGATTTTATAATCAAGGGAGGAGGGAGGTGAAGCACGTCTTCCTAAGCTGTTGCTAACTTGAGCAGGTAAGCTAGGACAACGTGTGAATATTCTAGCAGCTAGGTCACCTGATAGAATTGAGGGAGGTTGTTCGTGCTAGCACGTTCCTTAATTAGGCAACCTCAATTTTTCAAGTTTCCTAGGCACTGATGGAATATGATGATGATTTATGATGGTGTATTATGCGGGGTGTTATTAAGATGATTAAGATGAAATTTTAATTACTAGGTTTTTTTTAATTTTTAATTTTATAATTAAATAATACTAGCATGTGTTAATTGTATGTTTAAGTTTTTTTTAATTTTTAATTACTAGGTTCTATTTTTTTTTAAATTTTATTTATTTTTAATTTTTAATTTTTTTAATTTTTAATTTTTTTAATTTTATTTTACGTAATTAATGTATTATGGAAACGTGATTACGAAAGATGCAATTAAAAACGATGGATGTCAAAATAGAAACTAAACATACAATTAACATATGCTAGTTTTACACAGGAAGTCTACATATGCAAATTTATGTGAATAGAAATGTGTCCTACGCATGCAATAATCTATACCTATTGATACGTGCAACTTAAATGTGAGCTAGGGGAATGTCGAGAACGAACTCATACAAATGAATATCACGTACGTGAATTGATGTAACATACACATACAAAAATATTCTAAGCAGGTGGTTTGAAACTACACATACATCCAAATATATTCGAATCATATTAATCATGTTAACGTGAAGATGTAATGACGAACCACATTTATATGCAAAGAGTTCCCATGCCAACACACAAACATACAAGGTAAAATAGGTTATAGCAACAACCAAATAATATCCTTGACAAAGTTTGAGGAGCTTAAGAATTTGAAACCTAGCGTCCCGCGATTCCTCGTACACGATCGAACTAACTCCCGAGCTCATGAACTTACTAGATAAACTGGACTAGAGAGTCCAAAAGACTACTGAAAGGGAAAGTGGCATGTACCTGAAAACCAGAGTGTTGATACTCCAGGTTAGTTTCGCGCGCTACTAATATAGTCTCGTTCGAGACTCTTTTGTCAGTTCAATGCTTCAAGTTCCTACATAATACTTAGACTGTGCTAATGAAAATAAACAAGACTTGGTTCACAGATATCTGTTAGTAGAAAAAGTTGGGGCAATAAGATACGTAACACGTTAGTATTACAAAAGAAATGGAAATTAAAAAGATGAGGAGGTAGGGGAGGGGGTTTTTATGTTTGATGTATTCCAGTTATTACGTTAAATGTTTAGAGTCCTTCGGCGTGCAGCGGTGCCATTTGATAAACGCGGAATTGAACGTTTCTTTGGTTTTTATTCTTTAAGTCCGAGGTCCACAGTCCGAAATCCGAAGACCAAAGTCCAAAGTCCAAAGTCCGTATAGTCGTCCGTTTAGTCAAGTTACCTTACTCACGTGGGTTTGGTAGGATAGGTCGAGTAAGGGATCGTCCAAACCTTAGGGCTCGGCAAGGTTCACAACTGGAATTACAACTTTTAGTGAGTAGGATTTTAGGTTTTTTAGTTGGTTCAATTAATTTAACAGAAATGTAAATAATATAAATTACTAACGATGTGAATAAACAAAGATAGAAAAACAGGGAGAGGGTTAATCATACTCATGCAAGAATCATTTTTTAATAGTTTATATTACCACATCACTACAGCTCTAATTCGTCTCGAGTTCATAGACAAATCCAAGACGACGTCGAGTATTGATCCCTAGCGAAATGCCCACATCTCTGAGCCGCATCGCACTAGCATAAGAAGTTGAACTAATATTTCATCTCTGGAATATCATTTTAGCTCCTGGCTCGATTCTACATCAGCTGGACCAATTGGAAAGCTGTCTGACACCAAAGATTTCTTGCTTGAGACATTTTGGGTCTCTCGAGACCGCTGATGCGAGCATCGAGACTCCAACTTTGTACAATCTCAATCATTTTGGGACCGGATGTCTAATCTACACCTAATTCCTAATTAGTGATTCTAGAATATTAAAGAGTCAATCGGTTTTTCACGGCAAAGATAACCCTCCCACGGGGATTAGCTCATGGTCATTGAAAGAATAATTAAACCGACCGTGATACATTAAATAAATAAATGCGGGACAGAAATTAAACCGAAAAGAAATGACTTTCATTAAGAAGAAAATGACTTACAATATTAATTTCTTTGAAATAAAAGGGAGAATTTAAGTCTTTGAAATGAAACTAAATGACTGCTAAGCGGAGGCTAAAGCATGAAAATGCTGAAGGCCGAATAATGAAGACCCCCCTCACATATATATAGGCTGGGGACCCTTCACTTGAAATCCCAACATTTAATCAGGTTTTGTTTTTTAGCCCAATTCAGTTTGTTAAGATCAAAACTTTGTTTTTATAAAGTTTTGTTTTATTATCATTTGTTTTGTCCTTTTATGTTTTGGTTTTGTCTTTTAGCCCAATTCAATTCAAACATTGAATTGGTACGTGTCTTTCCCATTGCAAGGTGGCACAAATTTGTGACCATTACTTGCCACCTGCCTCTGTTGATTCGTCATGCCTTTGGGCCCGCAGAGTGGGTCCACTTAGTGTGTCCAGTGGCGGCGTTGATATTGGTGTTTTTACAATTTTCTGTCTTTGCGTAGGGTTCGTCGCCCTGGTCGCTCTGGCAGTTCACTAGCCAACGTCGGCATCTAGATTTATCAGATGTGAGCTTCGGAAGTTTGCTGCTTCTTTATATGTGGACCCGTTCTGCACTGGTTTTGTTCTTTTGGAAACTTAAGCTCTAGTCAGGCTTTGTTGGGCTTCACTGGGGTTGAGTGGGAAATTTCAAATATTCCGGTAGTCCAGTACTTCGATGCATGTTTTATCATTATATTCATGTTAACTGCGGAAACCTGCAAAAGTACGATATTATAATTATTACATGATTATTAAACACATAATTGATCAAAATGCTATGTCTCTCAGGGTTTAATATTATAGTTTTGGGTGCTTATCACATATCCTACATAATTAATCTATGAGTAATTATGAACAGATTGTACCAACAGAATCTTGTTCTGGACAGGAGAGGTGTGGTTGCGAGATTCTATGGCGCCATCGCGGGTCCACAACATGCAAGAACAACTCGATCTTCTCCAGCAGCTCCAAGTTTCCATCGGGTACTTTTGGTGTTCCTTCTTGTCCTGATGGTGAGCTCCATTTTAACAAACCTATAATGAATTGAAAATATGAAAAGAAAGATTAATACATGATATTTAAAATGAAAACATGAAATAAATGAAAATAAAAGAAGAAAAATGAAAAGAAGAGATTAGGAGTTGGTGTTTGAATCCATATTCCTCTCTAAGCTTAGATCCATGACAGCGGCACCATTTGATGTTTTTGTATATTGTGGGTTGTCATTGTTCATCTTAAATCTTATGTTGGAGAGAATGGTTTGATAGCTAAAAACAAAAACTTATCTAAAACTTATCTTATTCATGTTTCCAATTTCTAAAAGGGATTAAAAGCAAGTTGTCTAAAGTGCTAGGAAGATAAAAATATTGAAAGTTGGTTGCTTTGAATTAAAAACTTGAAATAACAAGGGAAGAAAAAGAAATAATTTGGTTAACAAGTCACAATCAAATGAGTATAACATGCTTCTATTCATTGAAATGACAAAAAGGAAGTGTAGAAAACAAGTTGCTTGATAACAAGATTGAAAAACAAATATTTGAATGCAAGAAAAAACTTCAAAGTAAAGAATTGAAAGCATAAAGTTTGAACAATGGAAAATAGTAAAACAAGAAATAAAACTTGAAATAAAATAAATCTATCTATTCTTTATTCCTAGTTATTTCCTAAAAAGCATGAGTAATGATCTCAACCCTTGGTTTGTCAAGCCAAGAATTGGATAATGATTTCTCTATACATTTTTTGTTTATATACCCCTACTTTTACATTTATAGATTTGCCCTCCTCCTGTAGATGTAGGACACCTCTTACAATTGTTTTTCCTTTTGCCTTTTGCCTTTTGCTTTATGTTTTATGCTTTCTTTTCTTCTTTATCAAGCTAGGGCAAACAAGAGCAAGCTGAGATCACTTTTGAGATAAGGACATGATCTTTAGTCTTTTGAGCTAAGGACAGAATCTTCAGACTTTTGGGTTTTAGTCTTTGACTGTTGACTTTGACCTTAACTTTTCAACACTTTCTCATATAAGCTTGAGTCTTCCTAAGCAGCGTTAATAGAGCTCATTATTTTGGCGTTAAAGTGCATCTTTTACGATAAGTAGTCTGAAATGGCCTATAATCTGCTACAAATGAAAGTAAAAGCTATGAGTTGTCTATTTATTATGCGTAAGAATGGTTGTAATGCACTAATGTAAGGGGATAAAAAATGTATATTTGGGGTCTGATCAAAACTACACTCATTAAATGTCATTAGCCTTATAATTATGTTTGGTTTTTCAGATTTTATTATAGGAAAAGTATTTTAATGAATTTATATTGTCTAATCTCTTCAGGTGGTTTATGAAAAGTTAATTAGAGTTCTTGGATGGATATTAATGTAACTATTGAAACAAGCCACATCTTCAACTTTTCTCGAGTACTTGGTCATGGGTATATGTCGGGCGGAGTAAACTCTCACGTTAAGGATCATCTTATCTTCTATGAAACTTTACTATCTAAATTGCTACTTTTCAAGTGAGAGAAAACAAACTTTTTTCTTATGGTTTCCCTGCAATCTGTAATGAGCATACATGTCCAGTGGGGTTAAAGCTCCCTGTGGCTTCAGTCACATAAGACATATTAACAGGATTTAAGATTGGTGGCGCTCTAGATAATATATGCACCCACCAATCATTCTGATTGTCTGCACAAACTTCTTCGATGGGATCTTAGTTATGTGTATGGAGGTGGTATTAAATCGTAATAGCAGATATCATACATTTATGCTACAATTTATCCATTGGTAGCTTCGACATACACCTGTGCCTCTTTTGGAAGTTTTACTTAATTTGAGAAAAAGGTACATTGTTCTCTCACCAATTGTAATTTCTGATATTTTGTTGCCCATGAAATTATTTGACCCTGTATTAAGTGTCAACCTAAAGCTCTAAACAACCACTTTTAGAGACTTTCCTTATTGAGTATTTTGACCCCCCCTTGTCCCATGTCTGCATGCATGGCTGCAATTTTCTTTTAGGTTATATTAACAAATATCCAGGCCAACGTTGTATATTTATGCATGTAGATGTCATCCTACCAATGATTTCCAATTAGTTTCGCTTTCTACTTTAAAATAAAAAAATAAAAATAAAAACTAATAATTGACTGTGTACTTAATTTGCCCCGCCATTAACTTCAAATGGGTTGTCTCGTTACTATTTTTATTTAATTCTAAGCAAATTTTGATATCGAGTTAGTATCTATTAATAAAGTTTGAGAAAAGCCTAAGGTATCCATGTCTTTATGGTTTCTTTCTCTATAGTGAAATATATTCTTGACAACCGTGTTTCTCCATATATATATGATGTTTCTTATTTCAAAATTTTCATGTTAAAAAAAACTCATTTATGTGTGGATTTGATTAGCTTGTTAGTTGACAACAGGTTGCTTCCTTCCAAGACAAATATTACGAAGCACTTTGAGGAGAGACCTATGGAAGTTGAGGGTAATATTGGCGAGATTGGAATGATTTTCCTTCTAGGTTAGAATGCATTCATTGTGATGTATCATTTTAATTTTTTATTGGTTAAATGTATTGGTTATCGAGGTCTTGTATTGGAATGTTTCAATGGAATGAGCATGTATGAATGCTATTTTGAAATACGATGGGTTATCTTTGTTTAGACAACTTCCATCAGGTGTACTTAGTAGTTTATGTTGTGCAAATTGAGTGCAATTCAAAGGTCTTCTTGAATGACTTTTTTATATAATTTTTTTGAAAAAGATAAATAATTTATCACGGTTTTATAAACACTGTTATGCAAAAGGTCATTTTTATGTGACTATTCTAGACATCATATCACAATTCTTCCAAAACCATCACAGATATTATGTTATATTGTGACAGTTTTGGAGAAAAAATATGACACCACCCCCCACACCACTTGGTTATGGTTTTGGAAAAAAAAAATAACATTGACAGATACATAAATACATGCAAATACATGATTGCAAGTGTTTCTCCTTAGGAAATGCCATTCGTTCTACTTTGCATTTACAATACAAGATGGATTCTGCACCATTATTTGATTTATTTCCACCGCAACATTCATTTTGCACTGAATTATGTTTTTTTTTAAAATCTGAATGCAAAATGGATATTATTGCGTCAAACCACTAAGCGACGTCCATTTTGGATTGATTTATTTATGACTTTATGAGCACCGAGGGGTGAAGGGTTCAGCGATATGGCAGCATGTGTTTAGCGTTTCTCAGTTCACTGTAAAATGACCTATCGAAACAAAATCTAGCAATCCCCATGCTCAAAGTCCTTAGCGTGCTTGCTACTCATCACACTTAAGGACGCCAAGTCAATATAACCAACAGCCGTAGGCATGATATATCCATTTTTTTTGTAACACTAGTCAGCCATATTTAGTGAGATACATCCGATTTATATTTTAAAAGTCAAAAATCAAAGGAGGATGCACGATTGCATGAAATCCCCAATTTTACTCATTATTTAAAACCAAAGTCTCCGATATCTGCTTCAAGAGTCTAAGCGTTGTAAGTACAATTCAGTGCAAGTGATTGAAGTCAATATAAGGTGCATGCAAGTGTATGTGAGTTGTTAATTCAACTAAGGTATGGGATTAGAATTGAATTCCGCACTGCTTAGACTTTACCCGCTCAACTCTGCCATGTGTTGATTAATCCTTTGTCAGCATATCATTTGTCGGTGGACGTCAGTTTTGGATCTACATCGTCGTTGATAAATTTCAAACTTACACGGTTCTTATTTTTAAATCGAAAATATTGATGTTGTCCATATTTATTTTGATATCATAATATCTGGTTTAGAGTTGGACCCAATTTCTGGGTTATTTATGACGGGGAGAGTTTCTTTTAACCTTGTGGTTTCCAAAGTTCAAAATGTCACCGACTTTTGTCGTGTCCGACCAAATTTATGTTATCTGTTTTTTTTTTTTTTTTCTCTCTCTGTTTTTTTATCAAATATATCTATATATCTATATCAATATATTAATAGCTCCCACAAAAGTATTATTTTAAAATTCTATTAAAAATTCCACCAACTTAATAATCCAACTTAAAACGGGAAACACTTCTCTCCTTTTAGAAACCAACTTCAAACGGGACTCTCATTTTCCCACAAAAGATATTTTTCGAAGTTCTATTAAGATTCCACATCATCTCCTATTAAACTGGAATTCCTATCCTATTAAAAAAAAAATCTTTTTATTTATTTAAAACGGGAATCATTATCTTATTAAAACGGTCTTTCCCCAATTGAAAAAATGGGTTTTAAAACTTAATTAAAATGATTGTTTTAAAATTAAAGCGGGTTTCAAATTAAAACGGGATCCTTTTTTCCCAATTCAAACGATTGTCATAATTTTTATAAATTCTTAAAAGTTTCAAAAAAAGAGCCGATCATATGCACATGCCTACATGCTAGTCTTAATATCTAAAGCTGGGTATTTTTTGTTTATTAAAATTCCACCTCATCTGAAATTAAAGCGGGAATCCTTTTGGACCTCTCCTATTGTATTTGGAAATTCTTCTCCTATTAAATCAAATTATAACACTTCTAATTTTATTAATCTTTCTCCTATTAAAAAAAGAATTCCTTCCCTATTGAATCGGGTTTTTTATTTGAAATCCAAAAATGGGGAAATAAACTAATTAAAACGGGAATCATTATCCTATTAAAAACATTAATCTCTCTCCCAATTGAAAAATGGGTTTTAAAACTTAATTAAAACTTCATTTTAAAATACATTTTGTTAGAAAATAAAAAAGTTGGAATTCCAAAAGATTAGTTCCAATGGTTTCTAAAAAATCTAAATGTTTTCAAAAGAACCGGTGCGTATGCACATGCCTACACGCTAGTCTATATCTATATCTTAATATTAAAGCTCCCACAAAGGGTATTTTTCGAGCTCGATTAAAATTCCACATCATCATCTCCTATTGAAAAGGGAATTCCTTTCATATTTATTAGACACTTCTAATTAAAATGGGAATCAATTTCCTATTAAAACAGAAATTCATCCTCTATTAGAAAAAAGAAATTCTAACACTTCTAATTAAAACGAGAATCTCTTTCCTATTAAAACGGGAATTCCTTCCTTATTGAAAAGGAAAAATATAGTATATCTAATTAAAATGAAAATCATTCTCCTATTAAAACGGAAATCATATTTCTAAATTAAGTCAACTATTAAAACGGGGTTAAAAAATGGGTCTATAAAACTTAATTAAAATAATTTGTCAGAAAATTAAAACGGGTTTCTAAAACTTAATTAAAACGATTTGTTATGAAATTACAATAGGTTAGCGGCTAAAACAGGAATCGAACATGTTTTCAAAAGAGCCGATGCGTATGCACGGGCCTACAATAATAAACGGGAATTTATCTCCTATTTGAAAAACGGGAATCCTATTATAACGGGAATTTCTCTTCTATTAAAACAAATTCTAGCACTTCTAATTAAAGCGGGAATCATTCTCCTATTAAAATGTGAATTCCTCCCCTATTGAAAAGGAAAAATTTAGTATATCTAATTAAAACGAGAATTATTCTCCTATTAAAATAAGATCTCTCTCCCAATTGAAAAAATGAGTTTTTAAAACTTAATTTAAAACAATTTGTTATAAAATTAAAACGGGTTAACGACTAAAATGGTAGTCAAAAGAGCCACTGCGTATGCACGGGCCTACAAGCTAGTTTTAATATTAAAGCTCCCACAAGGAGTACTTTTCGAGCTCTATTAAAATTCCACAT
Organism: Coptis chinensis; assembly: GCF_015680905.1. Classification (NCBI taxonomy): domain Eukaryota; kingdom Viridiplantae; phylum Streptophyta; class Magnoliopsida; order Ranunculales; family Ranunculaceae; genus Coptis; species Coptis chinensis. Next base: position 74,144,499 of record NC_141463.1, on the reverse strand, counting down.
CATCATCTCCTATTAAAACCAGAATTCCTTTCCTATTTATTAGACACTTCTAATTAAAACGGGAATCAATTTCCTATTAAAACATAAATTCCTCCTCTATTAGAAAAAAGAAATTCTAACACTTTTAATTAAAATGGAAATTTTTTTCCTATTAAAACGAGAATTCCTTCCCTATTGAAAAGGAAAAATATAGCATATCTAATTAAAACAAATATCATTCTCCTATTAAAACGGAAATCATATTTCTAAATTAAGTCAACTATTAAAACGGGGTTAAAAAATGGGTTTATAAAACTTAATTAAAACAATTTGTTAAAAAATTAAAGCGGGTTTTTAAAACTTAATTAAAACGATTTGTTATGAAATTACAATAGGTTAGCGACTAAAACGGGAATCACGATTTGTTAGAAAATTTCTATATGTATATAGTTATGATTGTTGAACATGTTTACAAAAGAGCCGGTGCGTATGCACGGACCTACTTTCTAGTCTTAATATTAAAGCTCCCACAAGGGTATTTTTCGAGCTCTATTAAAATTCCACGTCATCTCCTATTAAAACGGGAATTTCTCTCCTATTTGAAAAACGGAAATTCTTCTCCTATTAAAACAAATTATAGCACTTCTAATTAAAGCGGGAATCATTCTCCTATTAAAATGTGAATTTCTCCCCTATTGAAAAGGGAAAATCTAGCATATCTAATTAAAATGAGAATTATTCTCCTATTAATTAAAACAAGATCTTTCTCCCAATTGAAAAAACAGATTTTTAAAACTTAATTAAAACTTCATTTAAAACAATTTCTTAAAAAATTAAAATTGGTTAGCGACTAAAACGGTAGTCCCAATTTTCTAAATTTTTTTTTAATGTTTTCAAAAGAGCCGGTGCGTATGCACGGGCATACAAGCTAGTGTTTTACAAATCTCTTGACTAGACTTTTTAAAAAAAAAAGGACTAAAAAATAAACTGTGAAGTGATTCAGTGATGTATCGCCTTCGTAAGCAGTAAGAGAGGGACTGAGAGAGTAGGCAACTCCACTGGGCTTGTTGCGGTATACAAGGGACAAACTTTATTTTTTATTTTGTACAAAGTGTTGTATAGGGTTGACAACATGCTGACCCTAATTTCATGTGCTACATTTCATAACTGTCACCATGAACAAGTATGGTACACTATATCCTCACAAAAATATGTAATTTTTTTGCAAAGGAGACTCCCATTTCTACAGCCAACTAGGCCTACCATCAATGGTGTAAACTTCATTGTCAATTAAAGTGACACCTCTTTTAGCAAGCAAATCCGTTGTGAAGTTTCATTCCCTCCAGATTGTCGAAATTTTCAACCTATGTAAGCTCTCTGTACATGTTAACCACCTAGGTTGTAACATCCATGGAACAATTCCAGTTTCAAATGCCTTCACTGCTGCTTCAGAGTTGGTTTCAATCCACAAATTCTTCCAACCTTTGCTAAGTGTTGTCTCATAGTCATACACTTTGCTATGAAGTTATCTTTGTTATCGATGTTCACGTTGAGTGTATGCAAAAATTGACTCATGTTTCCTCTAAAAGAGATTACAATCCCTGAAGGTCCAAGATTTCCAATTGACGCACCGTCAGTATTAATTAAGTTTAACAATATCCAGCTCGGGTGAGATCCAAGTACATTGCTTAACTTGTGGTGCCTTACAACAACATTCCAGAAACTCAAAATCACAAACTCCAAAGGAGAGTTGTAACAATGACTGACCCCTTGTGGTTTACCCGTAATCTTGATTTGTAATCACACATGGTGTTTGCAGTTCCAGAGCTTTGGCTTCTTACCATCGAAGTGGACCTTGTTCCTTTCTTTCCAAATACTTACCAAACATGAAATAACACAAGATTTCCACATATAACGTACCATTGGATAATACATAATCTAATCTAATCTAACGTGTCACATCCCAAATTTCCAGAAAATTTAAAATAGAGAATTATCTAAGATATAATTATCTCAATCGTCACTCTATTCAATCATCTGAAAACCTAGGATGAAACGAAACCCTAATAACATATTATCAACCACGATATTAAAATATGATATCAAATTTAAAACCAAAAGGAATAATCCTTCAATCACATTACTAAACTACAAAGAAACTAACCAACTTTATTACATTTGTCTCAAAACAAAACCGTACACTTCAGAAAAACTTAAACCAGAAGACTCCAAAAGCAAATCCAAATCACGTGTCCTCATCCACTGCACTCCACCATCTATGTTTCCAAGAACACACCCACGTTACAAAACAAAGCAAACATGGGTCAGCAAATTGAATTTGCTGGTATGAGTAAGACTAAAAATATAAAAACAATATGTTCAATATTTCAAATAAAGGAATATACTATTACAATCATTTCAACTTAGAAGACAAGTTAGTTCCGTTTTCTCAAAACGGCATGTAGTTTCTTCCAAAGTAAAATTTCACCCCCAATATAAAATTCAAAGAATCTCATATAACAGTACTCATCATTCCCACTTTCCAAAATAACTCATAACATAAATACCACTTACATTCCACTTATTAAATGCACATATAATAACCTAATTAAATATGAGTTTGATACACCTTACCTTTAAGCCAACACGTCGTCTTAGGGTAGGATATTTACGTCCCTGCATAAAAGATTAATAGATCCTACACTCTGCAAAACAGAGTTAGACATCACAATAAAATGATTTATCTCAACCAGTCAAATTTTCATTCATAACCAAACCTCATTTAAGACATTTAAGTCTAATTGATACAACCTGGTTCGTCCCGCATATTCGGGGAATACCACTTATCATAATATCTATATCAAGAGTAGTCATTCACATGACATCATTACGTCATAAAGTTTCTGCATGCATAACCATATATCTCAAACTATCATAAGTCATTAATATTTTCATAATAACATATCAAGTTATAGTCATTTCGCAACCACATAAAAGATCACCAACATTCACTAATATTATTCACAGTCACACTTCACATCCATAACATCACACAAATTCACATACTTTTAGTTCATTTAATTTCACAATGTATCTTGTTTATTAATCACTTATTTACTGACCTCACCTTTAGTTCCTACTCCACAATTTGCACTTCACACATTTGCCAAATTACACATACCTGTGTGCCTCTCTCACACCGAGTACTAATACAAGACATATGTCCCAAGTGGTGATATCTCCTCCAGGAACATATTTACATCTTGCAAACTCGTAACTTGTGAGTCACAACCATCTCTGGGCTTTCCATTTGCATAATCACAGCCTCTTATGGGCATTTAATATCTTAGGTCATTCATGGCACATTCAATGAATACCTTGGGTCATTCCTGCCACATTCAATGAATACCTGTCATACACTAACAGGTCATTCATGACACATTCAATGAATACCTTGGTTCATTCCCGCCACATTCAAGAAATACCCATCATAACACTAACATGTCATTCATGGCACATTCAATGAATACCTTGGGTCATTCCCACCATATTCAAGGAATACCCATTATAACACTAACAAGTCATTCATGACACATTCAATGAATACCTTCCTATTACATGACATCTCAAGTCATAATATATCATTACCAAATCCTGAGGCATGGAGAGTTCTAAAGGTGTGGTCAACTCGTTGAAAATATTATTCTCAGCTCACTTATCATTGTACTAGCATTAATCATATACAACAATTGATCACACGTGTATAGTTATTTTCGCACATCAATGCAAATAAATCATGCATTTAAATATCATGAAATGCAACACGAATGGTCATCAATCAAATACAATTCAAACAGCCACAATCACGTACACAATTAAATGATAACATTATACATATATAGGATAACACGGTAGGTTTTCTAGCCAACTTGTCAATGCTATAATTTTTCCTACATTCATCCAAATAATATGTAACTTAATTATTTAGAAACTAGGATATGTAGACATACTTTTTCATGTAGAACTCGAAGGCCCAACCTCAGCCCATCTAAAAGAAAACTTAGGTTGAAAATAGTAAATATCCTAATTTCAGCAAATTGAATTTCTGACGGACTATCTTCCGAATGACACAACTCTTTCCACATGTATCCAAATATATCGAGGCTTTTTGTGTTGAAAAGCTAACACATAGAAATTACTTTGTTATGTTTTACAAAAATACTCAATCTCATTCTAAGTGTACAAAAACTAGGTTAGAACACAGTGCACAGAAACTGATTTCTGACGTACTGTTTTCTGCCAGTCAAACTTCCAGACATCATAATTAATTCCATAAGCCTTCGAATGCAATGAGGCCAATTGGAATAGAAAACAGACTTCTAGATATTACTCTTTTATGTTTTATAAAAATTCTAACTCTCACCCTAACTATTTTAAAACTGGACTTGAACACAGTGTATAGAAACTGATTTCTGACGCACTATTTTCTATCAACCAAACTTCCAGATATTATATCTATCTCCACAGACCTCTGAATGTGATGAGGCCAATTGGGTTGGAAAGAAGACTCAGAACACTCACTTTTTCATGTTTTGGTAAGAGTTTGAATCTTACCCTAACTATGTGAAAAATCGATTCCAAACCAGCCACAGATTGGATTTCTGCAGTCAGAAAATTCTGACGTGCTAACTTCCAAAGGGTGTAACTCCTTCAACGTAAAACCGAAATTAATATGTTTTAATCAAAACCTATATCAATTTCTAAAGACACTGAAAATTTTCTCCAAATCAGACAAAATTCCTAACTAAAACAGGAACAAAACAACATCAATATTAGAACTAAGTGTACGCCCATTTAAATACTTATCTAATTTAATAGAAGGCTTTATTGCTCAAGTAGGTCTTTTATTATACCAAAAGAAAATTAAGAGATAAGTTTAAAACCGATGTAAAGGTTAGGCTTATAGCCTGGTATAAGTCTGACTTGTAGGTTCATTATACAAAAGAGAACTAATAGTTAAAGAGATTCAAAACCAATATATAGGTTAAGGCCAATGCACATTAATGTCTGACTTAGTTTAGCTTAACCTTATTATAACTAGGTGAGCAACAAGTTAAGGTGCACCTCCTAGGTAGTCAAAACAGTTCTTGCTTGGACTTACAGAATTTAAGTCCACATATTCCTACGTAATCATCACCACTTATTTCATATTTTAAATATCATGAAGGTTAAAATGTTGTTACCATCAAATATCTTAGATCATCACCGACCATATAAAGCAAATAATTCATACAAACGCTTCAACTACTTAGTTCTCATATATATATATATATACATATATATAAATTTCTAATTTAGATATCAAAAATCTAAATCTCAAAAGCAAATCATACACCAACCATATAAACTCATTTATATCAAAAGAAATCTCAACGTCAGTAACTTAACACAGTATGCCCTTTTCTTTTCTTTTTTGGCTTTGATCAACATAACAATTTTTCACTTCAAATTTCCAATAAATAAATTCACGTAATCACTAATATAATTCATATGATAACTAATCAATTAAATTTTAAAATAATAAGGTTTAGACTACTCACCTGAAATTGAATTCGCAAAAAATGCCAATGTTTTATTTTCTCCAATCCCTTTTCTTCTTCTTCCCCTTCTTTTTATTTCTTTCAATCAAAAATATTCTTTTTAATGGAGGCTAGGGTTTTGTTTTTGAATAATAAGATTTTTACACTGGAAATTCGCATGTATTCTTTATTCAGGGTCTTTAAGTCTGTTTAAGTTAACCTATGGGCCTCAAATGGGTCTTAAAACACCCAAGGTCCATACCTATATGAATGGGTATATTTTAATAATGTTTTCAAGCCCAAAAATAATTCTAAAATACCCACAAAAGTTCTAACAAATAAATTCAAGTAAAAATAATTTTGAAAAATCGACAACAACCAAACAAATTCTAGAACAAGCTAGGTTTCATAATATAATAGTTATTTTCAATTCAAATAATGTAAATTGTGTTGTTTAAAAATTGGGGTTGTTATATAACGTCTATAAAGAGAATTGGTTGAGTTACAGAAAGAGTGATCTTGGTCACACCCGAAGAAATAATAGCATACCCCAATAACTAACTTAATTACAAGTATACCCCAATAACTACCTTATTTTAATAAACATATTCCAAATTACTTGGGGTGTGTCCAATAGAAAAAAAAAATGAAAAATAAAGATAGAAAATACCCTAATTGATTAGTTTATCTTCTTCATATTGATTTCTCACACACCAGATCATTTGAATATCCATCACACGAGATTTATTTTATAATTCCCTATTTTGTTAAATTAACCACTATTAAAGATTGGATGATATATGATCAATTTAGATACTAATTGCTAGAAATTTGGAAAATCCAATTTGAATCAAACATTCAAAAATCAACTAAGAGAAACACAATATATTGTAGGGAAACTGAAAAGCAATTAGGCACATGGGCATATTTTAGAGTTTACATTGAAATAATTAAATTTGCCCATATTTTGAAGCTATGGGTGTCTAATTAGCACTCTACTTTTAATTTTATTACACATAATTATATGAACAAATTTGATAGTATGGGTAAGGAGAATAGAGTTCATGGGTCGTTGGATTTGGTGGAATGGAGGTCAAATTTGGTGTTGGATCTTCTTAAAACATAGAAGTTGAGAAATAACGTGATTCATTTTGTCATGGGGTGTTCATAAAAAATAAAATAAAAGATAAAACTATTTTTATTTTTATTTTTATTTTTAAGTTGGGGTATGTTATTGGATTCTTAGGTGTGACCAAGATCACTCTTTCCAGAACCCCATTAAAGAATTAGTTAAAAGAAAGATTAATTCTACATTGAAATCAAATAATCTTCTCCAAAATAAGTATTGGAAATATTATCCCCTTTTCAAAAGATTTAGATGATGTTTATGAGTTGGTTAGCTCATATTAATGATGAACTTACTTTATTTTTGGTTTCTCGCCACATCATTTTTTCTAGGCAATAAGGATTGAGTTCGCAAGCTTTTTGTGTTTGCGTCCAATTTGGAATCATGCTTTTAAATTCATCTATGTACAACACGAAAAATTTAGTATGTGGGGATTTTTGTATGTGGGCATGTGGTTCCAATAGTGTACTACCATGTGTTCATACATATTAACCATAGTTAATAAGAGATTTAGCTTTAAAAGGAAACTAAATAAGCCAATAAGGTGAGTTTTATTTGCAAGATTTTAGGGATTATACCAAAAATTAAACAACAATAAATAGGAAACAAAAAGAGTATGTGGGATTTAGTATTATTATTCTTTTTTATTAGGTGTCTTATTTTCCCTCCTCCTCCACCCTCTTTTCCATCAATATTCTTGACTCCATAAGAAAAAAAAATCTCACATTTTTTACTTTTCAACATTTAGACATGATAATCGATCATCATGTTTAGCATTCTTCAATATTTAGACAAGTGACAAGAATTGCATCCCATGATTTTGGACATGGTAGTCATCATGTTTAGCATTTTTCAATAATAGAACAATCATTTAGTTTGTTTATCATAACATTTATTTTTTTTCTCATTTTTTTTCTTTTATTTGTTTGGGTACTGAAGTTTTATTGTTCTATTGGCCAAAAAAATAAACTTTTAAATGGAAGTTCTTTTTCTTATGGATTTGATTTTGATTTTTTTCTGGTATAAACAATATTTTGGGGCAGGGAAAAGGGAAAAAAACTCACACATTGAAAAATAACGAATTAATTGATATAAAAATGTGGGCGTTCCTTAGGGCATCTCCAATGGAGGGTGTAAACAGTATAAAGTGTAAAGTTTACACTCCAAGAGCAAAAAAAAACTCTTTCTAATGGGGGTTGTATATTGTAGGTCAATAGATGGGGTGGGGAATTCCCTATCTGGCTATTAGTTAATAAAAAAGCCCAGACGTCACTTATAGTAACGCCTGTGTAACTTAAAAACTTGGACATCACTTCAACTGACGTTTCAAGTTTTATTTTTCTGTTTGCGACGGTTTAAGTCTGTCATGTAGTGAATTATAACTATTAAAAATATGGACGTTGTTTTGAGTGTCGTATGAAAGTGGACCATTATTTGTTTTAAGCCTTTGCGACGGACCAAGCCTGTCATTTTTATTATTTTGAATGGTCTGTGACAGTTTAAGTCCATTGTTATTTTTTTGTACACATTTGCCTCCACCTACTATTGGAAGAGCCACAAGTAGTAAATATATACTTTATCGAGTGAGCGGGAGCGAACGATCTTGGGAGAAGGGGGAGTATTCGGACAAAAATAACTTGTCAGCGTTTAAATGCGTCTCAAGACTTTACAATTTCTCTTCACTCACTCGCGTTCTCTCGCTTTAAACTCCCTTCGCTCTCCCTATATCTTCTTCCGCCCAAAACTCTCCCTTTGCCAAAATCCATCACTCCCCGCACACACTCTCTATCTCTTTTTCACAACACCCCACAATATTTTTTCATTTGGAAAATTGGTCAAGAATCGAGGTTTCATTACTTTTTTGTGCAAGCAATCAAACAACCGCAGAGGTAACTTTCTCAACAAATCCGACACTGACAAAGGGGTGCGGCAAATCCTTGCGATTAAAGAAGGTAAGTTCCAAAGTTCTACCTTTTCTACTATATCTGTTCATCAAAGTTTTTAGCTTTCCTTTTGATTGTATCTCAATTGTGCTTTGTGGTTTATACTTGATTATGGGTTTTCTTTGAAATAAATCTCACTTTTGGATTTTATTGAATATTTTTTTGTTAGTTTATCATGAAAGATGAAAAATGGTATCGAAACTAAGAATGAAGGAAGCATAACTCATTTAAATGGTATCGAATCTTCTCGCTTGGTTTCTCGTTTGTGATCATGGGTTGTATGGCGAAGTGCTCACGTGAAGTTTAATGATAGTGGAATTTTGAGATTTGGTGGTTTGAATGTGGGGTATTGAAGGCACCAGCTAATGTGAGAATGTAAGTAGTTGTTGGTGTTTAATCTCAAATTGTTTATGTTGGAATTTCTGCTGAAAACAACTAACTTCATAGTATTGATTTTGGTAGAGAAATTAGTTTAGTCTTTGTCTTTATATATCTTCTTATCATTTTAGTTGTTGTTATGTTCTAATTTGTCGAGAAATTTGAAATATTTGATTGTTAAGGTCTTAATGATTTTGGAGAGTAATGTTGCCCTTTTACTTGGTTCAAACTAGTTATTGGTCCTTTAAATGTTGCCAAAAACTCAATTTTCTATTCTTGAACTCTATTACGATCTTGTGTTGAGTGTGTTCGTGGTTAAATTATTTTTACGATAATACCCCTATAAATAAGTTTCTATGACTCTTTTAGGGTATCTTGTGGGAATATCACCAAGGCTGCAAAGACTTTGACTATTGCAGTTACTACTATGTGTCTTGAAGTTGGTAAGGAAGTCACCTATTATTCCTTTCGAAACCATGCTTGGCTAATATTTCTTTGGTGATCGGTATAACTTTTTGTGTTAAGATTGAGTATTAGCTAGTCATTTTGGTAGAATATAGAGAATGCTTTATTCCGCAATGTATTTGTTAAAACTAGTATGGAAGTAAATAAGTAATGGAACATGTGAAGATTTTATGGCCTATGGGGAGATTTCATGGTTTGAATAGTATGAACTATGAACAAATGTTACGCATGCTTCTTCTGTACATTTTACTTGTGACGCATATGGTGGTACTTATTTTGTTCTTGAGAAACATAAATTGCTGTTTGAAATTAAGGTAGTTTGTACTGAAGGACGAATAACTCATTTTCAGGAGAGGAAAAACATAGAATAGATGCATTGGTCATAGGTATAGAGGTTGGTAAGCGCAGGATTTAGGTGTCACAACTCACAATCTGTACATTTTGTCAATTATTGATCTATGGAGGAGGCATTTTTGTGTGATCTGTGTCATTTACTATGTGTTGATTATTATTATTTTGCCCCTTTTTTTTTCTTTTTATTACGTGATCTTTGTCTCTTACTTCAAGCCTTACAAGTAATATTTCTAACGTACTAGAGATTTGGTGTAATACACACACACAAAATTAGGTATTTAGGAGATTTCTTGTGATTTGGGCTTTTCAGAACAATTGAGTATTCTATGGACTTATGGAGGCTTTTCGGAAAGTTGTTAAGAAAAAAGTTAATTCTTGTCAAATGGTTAATTTTTCTATAAGCTTGAACTTGTAGAGGGTAGAATATTATGTATATCAAGAGAGCAAGGAAGTGCAGATGTAGGTATAGGTCGGAGATACCTAGAAGTGGGGTGGAATGGTCGATCTCACACTTTCACTTCCATCCTCCTTGGTTGGCCTTTTCCAGAAATAAGATTTTTGGTTATGCTAGGCGACTTGACTCTTTCCTATCCTCATGCAAAAGGTACACTTTATGATAGGCCCCGAAATCTTCGATATATCACAAAGATTGCCAAAGTTCATTAAGAAAATCAACTAATTCCGTTTTAGAAATCATCGCTAGCTGGTCACAACTCCACCTTCTAGACACCAAGAAAGTGTACAACTTTGAAATTTTGGTAAAATGCCATAAACAATTTGAGGGGTTTTGCTGAAAATAGATTGAATTAAGTTCTCTAAGTGATTAGAGTGCATTGGTATTGATTTGGGTGATGAAATCAAAGCTTCAAGTGGTGAGTTTGTTGAAATTTTCGTGTTCTTTGCTTCGTCTTCATTTTTCATCATCTAGAATTGATATTTTGAGTAGAAATCATGTTGTAGGCACTACCCTATCATTATTCTATGATAACCATACAAAATTATTTAGTTTTTAAGTGTTTAGACATGATTTTCATCGGTTTTTGTTAGGTATTTGTAGAAACACAAATTTAAAGCTAAGTAGTTGTAATTTTCATTGTGTTAGTTGATTTTATTGAATTGAGGATATGAACAGTAATAGTGGAGTCAATTTCGATTGTCGTTGATGAATTTTAAATCATCTTTATAATTGTAGAGTGTAATTTAGGGTTTGGTATTTCGGTTAGACACTAGAGAATTCTCGTTGGTTTAGAGTATGACTAAATGATTAATATAAAGTTACCAATATTTATTTTCAGTGGTTTGGAATGGAAGAGATCTAGTGGTTGCGAGTTAACCGAGGTTTGGTTTTTTGGTTGCGAGTAGAATGTAGGTGGATATTACTTCTCTTAGTCATTTATGAAAAATATATATTGTATGATATTTTGATGTGATGTGTGTGGTAAGCTTGGTTGTGTTGTAGAATGATTGGCTATATGGTATTGGTTTTAGAGATGGAAGTTTAGTTGATTGTGTAGCTTGCTATATTATTGAGCTATGATTACAGGATTGAAGCCTGGTAAGTATTGATTAATGGTGTAGGTAATTTAAATTAGCCGCGGGCTTGTCTTTTAAATGGGCCGTGGGCTTTGTCATTTAAATTAGTCGCAGTTATGGGGTTTCTAAGAGATGAATGCTTCCTTAATGAAATCCAGGAAATCCCACATACTTTTCTAGGCATCCATTTATCTCTATAAATTATTTAGAACGTGTTTTGATTTGTGGAATGTACTCAGGTTGTGGTAGATATTGCTATGATGGTTAGATTGGTGGTTTAAATGTTTAGGTGTACACTAGTCTATTATATTTATGCGTGAAATGTTTTTATGATAATTAATAGCAGTTGTATCTTCCTGCTGGACTTTTGTTCACCCCCTTATATCTCTTTTCAGATATAACTATCGAAGATTGCAGTATGAGTTTAGTGGAGTATATAGAGCAGCACGAGGAGTAAAAGCTTTGGAGTGAAGTTGTTTATAGTTAACATTTTATTTTCATGTATGTATATGTTTGTAGTGTAGTCACTACTTTATCTTTTGGAAGGTGTTGTGTATATTTTTTGATGGTGTTGTATATATTTGGTTGGCGTTGTATATAAATATGTTTTGGTTTTCAAACTATGTAAGGTTATATATAACTTGGAAGGGTTGATATATGAATATTATGTTATTTTGATTTTCAGGTTATGACAGGTTTTGGGTATTTGAAATGTTGAAAATACAAATGAAATTTTACCGGATTTTTTGTAGGAAAAAAAAAAATGATGGTTGCTGAGTTGATTTTAAATAATTAAAATTGAACATAGTCTTATTAACGCATCGTAATATTTATTTGAAGTAATGTCTATGTCATTACCCAAGAAAGTTTTTTTTATTACCTTGATAAAGTTTATGTTTTTTGTTTTTTTTAATCTATGTAGGGACTCGGCAAATACCAACCATGCAGAACCATTTTTTACACTTGCTGCATATTTGATTATTAACTTCATCTGATGCTAGTGTATCTCGTTTGTTCCTACTGGACTTTGATTCACCTCCACTCTCATCTTCTTTAAGTTTGATTATTAGTGTAAATATGCACCATATGTTTAGGTGCAACTGGAGCGTGAGAGCTTTGTAATGAAACAATTTGTTGAGTCTTACGTGTATTTTGTTGTATGTATTAAATTTATAGCAAAAAAATTGCATACTAGACTACCAATACAATGACCACATTAGTAATTGCTGAGACTCTTAAAGGGATTTGTGACATGATAAAATAAAAACTTCTCATTGTGTAGAATTGGGTTTAATTAATTATGCCAAAGTGGTACTCAGGACTTTTGATTTCCTAACTTCAAAACATTTGAGTAATAGGGTTATATGGTTTGGCTAATTTTAACTGAACATAGTATTTCAATCTTTTAACTTAACATGGTTACATGCGTGGTTTGACTAAAATTTTATCTGAACATTTTTAATTTTTTTTAATGTGTTTAAATTTTAGTCCAAGGTGTGGTGGTCAAATTTTTTTTCATAAGAAAATTTATAATTAAATAATAATAATTAAAAAAGTACATAATTATTAATTATTAACGAAATGCCATGTTCCGCTCACGCCCTCACTCACTGCAATGCAGTATACTAGTCCTAATGGCGTCTATGTGGAGGTGGATTTTTACACTCTCCATTGGAGATGCCCTTATACAAAAAGGAATAGTGTCTGGAGCCCAATTTCTAGTTTGGCTTTTATGCTATGCTGACTCACCATCTTGTGATGGACGTTTGGACGCTCTATTTGGAGGGGGGAGATCAAATAGAATTTGTAGTAGTGCAAATTTGCAACAAATTTTTAAACTTGTAATTCCCCTTTCCCTCTTTTACTCTCAGTTTACCACGTGCAATCCAGTCATGTTGTTGTGCTTCTTCAGCAACAATCTCATGTTTCTCTCAAGACCCAAAACTCGGATGATTTCATCTCGACACGGTAAATGCTTCTTTATTCCAGTTTACGATGCTGATCTTTTTCTTTTACCTGTTCAGTTGTGCTCTTCTTGACAGAGTCATTTGAGTTGTGTATGTGTTTTATCTGTTCCTCTTCCTCCTCCTCTCATATTCTAGTACCATTTATTTTCGTAGTTCTTTGGTTTTTATTTTTTCTTTTCTCAAGCTTCTGTTTCAGTATTTCATCGCTGATTTTTATTATATTTAGGGGTCGTTTGTTTTTGAGCTTCACGAATCTTTGAATGTTGAATGCTGAATCTTTGAATGCTAATTGCTAAATTCTGAAAAACATGTTTGTTTTCCGAGAATGAAATCTTTGAATATAAATCATTTGGACAATTTTATCCCTTTATCAATTTTGAGCACAAACTTATTGATGCTATAAACTTCCACAAATTTTCAATATGATTCACCTTGGGTGCATGAGCTTGTGATCATGATCAAATAGATGTGATGAGCTTGTTTTCTTGTTTTACTTTTACTTTGATTGTCTAAAATGAGGAAAACAAATGGGTTTTTACAAATTTGTTGTAGTGCAATACCCAACAACACATTTACTTTTGTCTAGACTTGGTACCAACTTAGTATGTGTTCTTAGAGCTATTCACCTTTTATTTAGGCATAAGAAGATATCTCTAATAATTACCAACAAATACATATAAGTTTTTAAGCCCACTAAATAATCAAAATAACAAGGTACCCATCATGAATCATTAGATGTAGAGTTGACGAAATAAACTGAAAACACAGTAGAGGCAGAATCAGGAAACAAGTAGAAAAGGAAAAAAATAGAAAAAAAAAAAGCCTCTTGCTTTGGAACCTCAGAATTAGTGTCTTCTTCAACTCCCATATTTGATACCAAGTCACAAGTATAAACTTCCACAACTCGAAAAGAAGATGATGGGTGAACCCAAGTACTTAGAATGAAGAAGAAGTCAATAAATAAGATAAACGAAGAGTAAGAATTTTGGTGAAGTCGACAGTGGTGACTTTTAATTTTTTGGCTTCTCGATATAATGGTAGTGTTCGAAGTGGGTTTAAGTGTAAATTTTCGCATGATTTGAATATTCAGAGAAAGAGTGAAAAGATTGATATTTATAGTTAACCTGTTGAAGGTGGTGACATAATTTTAATCTTATGGTTTCATTTCTTTGTTGTTTGATGTTTCTGTTGGTCACATTGTCTTCAACCTATTCCCAATCAGTTTCGATAACTTGCTCCTTCAAAAAAAAAAAAATCCTCCTATTCTTCTCTTCAATCTCTCCCTCTTCTCTCCATCGGCTATCAGAGAAGTTCTCTCTCGATCTCTCTCACTCTCAACAATGATTTGAAAATAAAAATATTGGATAGGGGTTTGGAGGCGAGCATGAAGATGAGCAATTAAACAAAGGGTCTTTTATGGTACTCACTGTTTCAGCCACTTCAATTCAGCATTCAGGAGCAACTTTAGCGTGGAACTGAAGATTTAGTCATTTGAGCTTTAAAACCATTTAGGAAAACAAACAACAATTTGTGTTCTTTGAATCTTTGAAACTTAAGTTTCGAGGTCTTTGAATCTTTGAAAAAAAAAAACAAACACCTTAGTCGATATAGCACACATTTTTACAATAAACGGAAGTATGTTTTATTTCTACAGACGGTGACGCGTTTCGTAGATTACATGTGGTGAGAATAGTTGAAAATGCTATCAATGTAAGCAATTTCTCCAGTTCCCCAGTTACTATCTTGAAGAAGGAATTATTTTTCGTTTTGTCTGGATAATTATATCATGTAAACATCATGTCTCAGTGTGCTCAAGGTCCAAAAGAGAAAATCAGAGAGATGTTCAATAAGATTGAGCTTTCAGTTTCTTCCTATGATACCGCTGGGGTTGCCATGGTCCCTTCTCCAGATTCATCACAACAACCCTGTTTTCCTGAGTGCTTAAATTGGTTACTGGAGAATCAAGTACATGATGGTTCATGGACACTTCCTCATCACCATCACTTACTGATTAAAGAATCTATGTTGTCCACATTGGCATGTGTCCTTGCACTGCGACGATGGGAGACTGGCGATGAACATGTGAGAAAAGGCATTTTCATGTCAGGTCCAATGGGTCTCCATTTTGTTTTAGTTGTGATCAATCAAGCTAATAATATTGTTGCGATATTCGATCTCTGTATAGGTTTAGAGTTTATGGAACTAAATTTTGGGCTAATCATAGACAAGATGCATACCTCCCCAATCGGGTTTGATATCATATTTTATGGTATGACTGAATATGATGTAGATTATACTGGCGGAAGCTTCAATTTAATTGAATCTACACTTTAATTGAAACACAATTAAAAGACGACCTAAAAATCACTCTTTTATTGAATCTCTCAATCACAAATCACACACATAAACACAACTACTGAAACCCTAACTACAAGCCCGTTATTTAAAGTAAACCTAGAAAACATAAACCAATAAGAATACGACATGTGTCCAACTAACTAATGGACTCGAACCATGGACTTGGACTCAACTAAGGGCTCATGCCCATAAAATGTAAAGGGAACATAGGCGCACGCCTATGACTTGGCAGGAACAACTTCATGCTCTGCATCATTCCCCCCAAGTTGAAGAGAACTCGACCGTGAGTGATAAGCTAGGAAGTGCTGATAGAAAGTCGGATCAATCTGCTGAAACAGTGTACCAGAAATCCAAGAATTATCAAGAAATGGGCGATTATACCACTTAACAAAAAATCCATCAGAAGTCGACAGTGAGGAGTCAGAGAAGGTGGAGTCCAATATAGCTTCAATACGGTCAGTAGCTATAGGCGTTGAACTGGAGCTGTCGATGGGAAGAGGAATAGGAGGGACATGATCACCAACAAAAGGAGATAATTTGCTGACATTAAAGGTGCGATGCATACGCAGTTCTGAAGGCAGATCCAGGGTGTAGGCATTATCACCACAGCATGCAGTAATGGGGAAAGGACCAAAACGCCGCATCTGGAGTTTAGTAGCTTTGCTCACATGGCGTTCCTTTCGTAGATAGACCATAACTAAATCACCTACTTGAAATAAGACTTGTCGGCGGTGACAGTCAACACTGGACTTATACTTAGCATATACTTATGATAAACGCTGACGGACATTGTCATGAATGAGTTTAATATGAGAGGCAAAATCATCGCCCGCCACACTAACAGGAAGAGCCGAAGGAATAGGCGCTAAGTCCACTGGCATATTAGGAGAAATGCCTTGGACTATTTGAAATGGCGTCTGACCAGTAAAGCAATTGACAGAATTGTTAAAAGCAAATTTGGCTTGGGAAAGAGCAAAATCCCACAATTTTGGTTCGTCTCCAGCTATGCAGCGTAATAAGTCACCCAAACTGCGATTAACAACCTCTATTTGTCCATCTGTTTGTGGATGAAAAATGGTAGAGAACTTAAGAGAACACTTTAGAAAGCGCCAAAGAGTCTGCCAAAAATGACTAGTAAAACGAACATCCCTGTCAGAAGTAATACTACGCGGGACCCCATGTAAACGTACAGTCTCCTTGAAATAAATTGTGGCTACATGATTAGCATCTGAAGTCTTCTTGCCCGGAATAAAATGAGCCGTCTTGGAAAATCTGTCGACTACTACAAAGACCGAATCAAAACCCTTGCTTGTCTTTGGTAAACCAACAACAAAATCCATAGAAACATCAAGCTAGGGTCGCTCAGGGTTAGGGAGAGGGGGTGTATAGGCCAGCATTAGTCTTCTGTCCCTTCGCTATCTGACAAGTATAACACCTACGAATAAATGCATTAGTATCACGCCTCATAGAAGGCCAAAAATATCGCTCTCGAAGCACCCCAGCATGACCAGCTAGGCCACCAGAATGGAATTCGGTAATGAGTTTCTCTCTAAAAGAAGACTGAGGGATGCACAGTTGAGACCCACGAAAGAGGAAACCGTGCTCGAGAATATATTCACCTGAAATGCTGTCATTATTTATACAGGACTGAAAAATTGGATCAAAGAAAGGGTCCAAAGCATACAGTCCATTAAGTTCATCAAACCCAAATACAGTGGTGCGAAGAGAGACCAAGATATGCTCACGTCGACTCAAAGCATCAGCTACCTTATTTGCAGTGCTCGGTAGGTGTTTCAGCAAGAAATTGTACCCCTGTAGAAAAGCGAACCATTTAGCTTGGCAGTCAGTTACTTTAGCCTGGCTGTTAAAAAGCCGGAGCGCCTCGTGATCATACTTAAGGACGAACTCACAATGTAGGAGATAATGGCGCCAATGACGAAGAGCTTGCACAACAGCATACAATTCCACATCATAAGTAGAATATCTACTAGACGGCCCACACAATTTTTGACTATAGAAAGCCACAAGACGTCCATTCTGACTGAGGGCATCACCAATGCCCACTTTACATGCGTCACACGCCACTTCAAAAAGCTGAGAAAATCAGGAAGGGCTAACACAGAAGCTGAGTCAGCTTCTACTTTATGAATAGGTTATAATACCGACGGTACCTCTGTAGGATCAACTGCTAATGAAGGAGCAATGACAAAGAATGTTCCCACCTCCTTTGCCTCAGCTAGAAAGGTTGCACTCACTGTTTTCTGTGCTGCTGGCGGTGGTAGTGGTTCCAGAATCAGTTTCCTCCCGTTATGTACTATGGAATATGTGTTAAACTCTCCATTGTGCACACTCTTGTGATCAAATTGACAGGGACGTCCCAATAACAGATGGCAAACATCCATTGGAACTACTGTGCACGTTACTTGGTCTTCGTAAGGTTCAATAGTAAATGGTACGAGACATTGTTTATCTACGACAACCGGATTGCGTGATTGGAACCACTGAATGGAGAACGGTTTTGGATGGTTGACAGTTTTCAAATTCAATTTATCAACCATCTCTTGGGAGACTAAATTGTCTGTTGATCCCCCGTCTATAACAACACTACACAACTTACCCTTGCTAATACACCTTGTTCGAAAGATAGAATGTCGCCGCCATGATTCAGTACCCGTTTTTTGGGATGGGGATAATGGGGTCGCCATTAGGGAGAAGTGGGTTTTCAATAGACAAGGTTGTGATTTGTCTGATTCGGCGTGGACAAGTGGTGCAGGCGCGTTGTACTGTTCTTTCCCAGTAGGCGTTTCAATGGAGCAGTTACTCCATGGTGCTGCTACGTCCTCAAGCACTGTACCCCAACCATCTTCCCAATCTTGCTCAAAAAACTGATTCTGAATTTCTTGACATGACTTTATAACTCTGATAAAATTGGATCTTGATTTGAAGGTTAAAAGAAAATTAATTTTTTGATGAACAGTAACACGGTGAACAGTAACCAGATGAACATTGTTTTTGTGAACAGTACTGATGAACAGTAACACGAAAAATTAAAACGAGTAAGAAAAAAGAAAATTGGATTTTATTCAGGAACGATTCGTGCTCTGATACCAAATGATGTAGATTATACTGACGGAAGCTTCAGTTTAATTGAATCTACACTTTAATTGAAACACAATTAAAAGACGACCTAAAAATCACTTTTTTATTGAATCTCTCAATCACAAATCACACACATAAACACAACTACTAAAACCCTAACTACAAGCCCGTTATTTAAAGAAAACCTAGAAATCATAAACCAATAAGAACAAGACATGTGTCCAACTAACTAATGGACTCAAACCATGGGCTTGGACTCAACTAATGGCTCACGCCCATAAAAAAAAATGTAAAGGGAAGATAGGCGCACGCCTATGACTTGGCAGGAACAACTTCATGCTCTGCATCAGAATATGCCAAAGATTTGGACTTAAACCTTCCATTCAGTCCAAAATTTGTTGAAACAATGCTTCACAAATGGGATTTGGAGTTTGAAAGGTATGCATGTTCTTATTCTTTAGTTGGAGTTGTTCTCTATTTCTACTTGTAACAGTGTTTGACATCTTGTTCAGAGTCTCCAAAATCAATTCCAAGGGAAGTAAAGCTTATCTAGCATACACATCTGAAAGACTAACTAAATTATGTGACTGGAAGGAGGTCATGAAATGGCAGAGGAAAAATGGGTCTATGTTCAATTCCCCATCAACCACTGCTGCCACTTTTATTCAAAATCAGGATGCGAAGTGTTTGGAATACTTGCGCTTACTCTTAAAAATGTTCGCCAACGCTGGTAACTAATGATGTTTATATGAATCTTTATTTTCTCACTGTTAACAGTCGAAGATCTAGATTCTACTACTTTACAATTGTCTTTACAGTTCCCACCAGTTATCCAGTGGATGTGTATATCCATCTCTCTATGGTTGACCGTCTTGAGAGAACGGGAATTGGGAGACAATTTAGGAATGAAATCAGAAGTGTATTAGACGAAACATATCAGTACCTACTGAATTAATGCATTTTTATTTCAATGTGTGCTTGTTGATTTTAAATGGTGCCTCAGCCCAATGTCCTGTAGTCAAAGAGCTTTCAAAAAGTTTGCTGTGTATGCAGGGTATTAGAACCATAGGAATGTGTATGCACTTAATCTTGCAAGGAAATAGTAACCCACATAACAGATAGTTATTCTGAATTCCGATATCATTGATCATGGCCTATGACTAGGTGTTGGCTGCAGAGGGATGATGAGATATTCTTAGACATAGAGATCTGTTCTTTGGCTTTTCGGCTCTTACGGATAAATGGCTATGCAGTTTCTTCCGGTGAGGCGATCTATATTATATTTAATGGTATAGCTATATTTATCCCAATGATGGAAGTTAAATTTATCAATATGTGGTGTAGACACATTAGCTGAATTCAAAGAAGAAATAGATTTCTTCACTTCTGCTGGTGGGGATCTCAAAGGTATACGTACTCTTTTGGAGTTATACAAAACATCGCAGATCATGATATCACCAAATGAACCGGTTCTGGAGACACTAAATTCGTGGACAAGTCACTTATTAAAACAGAATCTATCAAATGACATGATACATGATGGCAATTGCCAGAAAGAGGTATTCACCCATATGACTATATGAGTACAATACTTAAACTTCCTTTATCATCGGGAGTCATCTCAGTCAGAAGAGAATCAAAGTAAGACATAACTAAAAGTTGATATGGTTATTGCGTGCAATGACAGGTTGTTAATGCTCTCAAGTTCACTTATGATGCCGATATAGAACGTCTAGAAAACAGGAGAAATATCGAGTACTACAATGTGGATAGTCTTCGCGTCCTGAAAGCATCATATAGGTAGCCTTTCTTTTCTTCAAGATTTGCTTTTTTTTGTTGTCATATTATTGCACAGTATGTTAATTGTCGTGTTAACCGACTGCCTTGTATTAGGTGCTCCAATGTTGGTAACAGAGATATCGTACAGTTTGGAGTAGTAGAAGATTACAACTTTTGTCAAGGAATACTACAGAAAGAACTTACGAGTCTTGAGAGGTAAGCAATATCTACTTGGAACTAAAGTCATGTTACTCACTATTGTCTTAACACTGTCAACTTAACTCAAGCAGGTGGGTAAAAGAAAATAGATTGGATAAACTCAAATTCGCCAGGCTGAAGCTCGAGTACTTGTATTTTTCGGTAGCTGGAATCGTTTTTACTCCTGAACTATCTGATGCCCGCATGTCATGGAAAAAAAATTCATTTCTTTCGACTGTGGTTGATGATTTCTTCGATGTTAAAGGAAGTAGAGAAGAACTAGTAAAACCTTATCAACTTGGTAGAGAAGTATGTCCTGTTTTTCCTTTTCTCTTTCTATTTTTTGCTTGTAATAATATTTTGTTTTGCGATTGAATTCTTATTTTGTTTCTTGTAATGCCTTCAATGATAACTATGAGAATTCCTGCTTGCCACAGATGGGAATGCAACACAGCTACCAATTATTGCTCTGAAGAAGTTGAAATTATTTTTGAAGCTCTTCACAAGACAATTAATGACCTTGGAGACATCGCATTCACATGACAAGGCCGTAGTGTCAGAAGCCATCTAATTGATTCCATATCTTGAAATAATTTCCTCAATTTCAAGATGGTGAAAGTACATTTGATTTTAGGAACAAGTCAGACATAAATGTACAGATTTCACAATTAATAACTGTTCTGTACATACACTCGCAGTGGCTTACTTTGCTTAAATCTATGATGAAAGAATATGAGTGGGCAAGAGATAAGTCAGCACCCAAGATGGAGGAATATATGGAGAATGCCTGCATCTCATTCGCATTAGGACCTGTTGTCCTTATAACACAATACTTTCTGGAGCCTACGCTTTCCAAAAAAGTTATAACAAGCCCGAAATACAACAAACTTTTCAAGCACATGAACATTTGTTGCCGAGTTCTCAATGATATCCAGAGCTTTAAGGTATATACTTGGATTCGTATGTCTAATGTCGTTAGCCTTGATCTTCTTTTAATTTTGAAGTATGTTGCAGAGAGAAGGCGAGGAAGGGAAGCTGAACAGTGTGTTATTGTGCAAGATTCATAGTCCTGAAGCTATCAAAGAGCAAGAAGCTGTGAGAGAGGTAAAGGGTATCATTGATCGCAACAGAAGAGAGCTTCTAGGTTTAGTGTTGAATACAAAGGAAAGTATTGTGCCTAAAGGTTGCAAAGATTTATTTTGGAAGACTTTCAGAGTAACTCATCTCTTCTACCATGAGAAGGATGGATTCTCTTCTTCACTGGAAATGATTAATGCTGTCAATGCAGTTATTCATGAACCTTTAAGTTTTCCTTCATCTTCCTGCGAAGGGATGGATGAACCTTTTGTTGCAGAAAGGATTGGAGAACAATGACAAAAACATGTGTTGAGGAGGATAGGTTTTGCCATTAAAAAAGGACCAGTTGCTTACTTGTCTTCTGAGTATTTGTATGATTTATTTTGGAGATTAAATAAAATATATCTTTAAATTAAAAAAATAATAGTTTCATTTGCTTGATTAATAAATAAATAAATTAGATTGATGCTAGAATTAAGGTGTTGGATTTGAGCCATTTTGTTACTCAATACTTATAAAAGTATTTGTAGACGACTTCACATAAATACATACAAATACATGGTTGCAAGGTGTTCCACCCTAAGAATGCCATTCGTTCCCGGCAACTCTGCATTCACAATGCAAGATGGATTTTGCACCATTATTTCCAAAGCAACACTCTTTTTGAATTGAATTATGTTCTATTTTAATTTGAATGCAAAATGATTGTTACGTCAAACCACTAAGCAACGTCCATTTTGGATTGATATGTTTACGAGTACCCCGGGTTGAAGGGTGCAGCCACATGGCAACATGTGATTAGTGTTGCAAGCATGTGATTAGTGTTGCACACTTGCACAGCTCACTGTAAAATGACCTACCGTAACAAAATCTAGCAATCACCCATGGTCAACGTCCTTAGCTCCTACCTCTTACCACTCATCTCTATTACTAAAGTATACTATAATTAATCTCGCCTCTTCAATTGAACCCGCCTTTTTTCTACTACTAAATATCTTTGATCAAATATTAAAAAATAATTGTTCATTTTACCTTAGAATTAGACCACTTGTCATTTTAGTTTTTGTTTCCATTTATACTCTAGTTAAAGAATGAAAAACACATTCAGACAAAACCAAATACACCCAATATATTGAATTATACACTATTTATTACTCATAAATGATTTTAATTACCATAAATACACGAAAACCTTTCTCCCCACCTCTTTTGCAAACAGTCAAAATAATACTAATCAGCCATTGCTCAACCTTTTCTTCATCACCAGGTATTCAAGCCTTTCACTGTCCTCTTTTTTACTTTTCAGTCATCTAATTAATTAATTTGTTCTTTTGGTTTTATGAATTGTTGTTTTCTGATGGCATAAACCTAGAGTCCGTTTGATGTTGTTTAACATGTTGCCTCATAAAGCCGTTTGAAATACTTTATGGGCGTCGTTGCTATATGCTCAAGTAGATTATATTGCATAACTTTGGAAAATAAATGAACGGTTATGAGTTTTTTTATTCTACAACACTTAATCTTTGTTTGCCATTCTCTTCTATGATAGTAGGACTATGCATTTTTACTAGACTTTAGTTCCAACTCTTTGTATAAGACGCTTCCCACTCAACTCAGTTAATTAGTTAATTTGATAGCATGCAAGTTTCACATATAGTGTTAAATTCCATGTTAGTGGTGATGCTAGGAGAGTTGTGACATTGATATATTGAAAGAAACCAAGAAAAAGAACAATGGAGAATAATAGAGATTGATTAGGGTTAGAGTTTAGATATTTGAGTTCTTTAGCCAGAGTTACATATTTATACTAACCTACCTTGGGTGTGAAGTAACCCAAAACATAAGAATAGAAACTACTAGATATGGATGTCCACACTTATAGAAACGTGGGACTTTACATTTAGGTCATATTCTAATATTCCCCCTCAAACTGTAATGCCGCAAACTATGCAAATTACAGCTTGAATGGTAGAAAGAAAAGATAAGAATACAGCTCCCCTTTTTCCATAAACTGCCTTTAGTTGAAGAACTCAAACAACTGTTGAGACGAGACGTTTTGGAAAGTAAAACTGTTGGTGTAGACAATGGCCTAACCTGAATACTAAAGTTACCACAAGCACAAACTGGAAATAGAACACTTGTTTGATGACTGCAACTTGAGAGATGAATCTGAATAGTGCAGTGATGATGTGACTGTAACCTGAGAGATCGATGAAAACTGAATAGGGCAGTAATGATGTGACTGCAACCTGAGAGATGAATAGAAAGCTCGTGTTTTTCAGCCAAAGAGCTCAACAAGAGATAGTAAGAGTCAATGAAAACACCTGAGTACTTGGCACCACTGCGGCATAAAAAGAATCAAAACCTGAAAAGCTGAACCATTAATGACAACATCATATAATAAGCTCCTCAATAAGAAGGCTAAAACATAAAGTCGATGAAACACCATATAACTTAGAACCATGACATGAAAGGGAGTCAAACCCTTATAAAGGAAAGAACTTATCAACCAACTAATAATCAGGAATTTTACCAAATCATATTAGTTGAGACGAGGAGAAAGTACTGAAAAATACGAAAAACTGGACCTGAGTACTTGAAGTGTGGGGCGTGTGCCCTCTGATCTGCCTTTGAGAAGGGGCACATGCCCTCATATTAGAACTTGTCGGTTCAATTTTGTGAACAGTGTGATGAATAGTACTAGCGAACAATATAATGAATAGTATTAGTGAACAGTGTCGTGAACAATACGATGAATATTACTGATGAACAGTACCATGAACAGTACAATGATGAATAATACCGTGAACAGTACTAGAAACAGAGGAAAGATAATTCTTTGCGATATACTCTAGAGCGCATGCGCCCCTTGACAAAGGCAATCTTGAGTGCGTGCGCCCCTTGACAAAAGTAATTTTGAGTGCGTGTGTGCCTTGACGAATACTAACTTCAGAGACTGCGAGATACAGAGAGGTTGTGCCCCTCTTATTAATACTAAGACAAAGAGATTGCGGAAGACGGAGACAGAATAATTTCTTTTTGTGAGAAAGAGAAAGATTGAAACTTGAATTGAATATTGAAAATTGAAAAAGAATTGATTTTGATTTTTTTTTTTTTGATATTGATTTTGAGAGATTTCTCTCATAGCATACCACTAAACTTTGATTTGAACCTGATACTCTGATACCATGTTAAATTCTATGTTAGTGGTAATGTTATGAGAGTTGTGACATTGATATATTGAGAGAAACCAAGAAGAAAAACAATGGAGAAGAATAGAGATTGATTAATTGAGAGATTGATAAGAGTTAGAGTTCAGAGATTTGAGTTCTCTACCCATAGTTACATATTTATACTAACTTACCTTGGGTGTGAAGTAACCCAAAACATGAGAATAGAAATTACTAGATATGGATGTCCACACTTATAGAAACGTTGGACTTTACATTTATGACATATTCTAATATATATATAACGATCGACTCACTTTTTGTGAGACTTCATCTCTATGGTGCTTGGTGAGTAGCAACTAGATATAGACAACTCAATCCTTATTTTATGAATTTTCAGGGAGGATCTTAATATTTTACTATTGTTTGTTGGTTAAAGGATGTGTTGAATGGGGAAATGATTGTCGACCTTATGGAATATTCTATTAGGGTGTTACCTATTGTAAAACGGAACAAGAGGGAGAATGGGAACAAACCCCGAGCACAAATATGAGATATGTAAAAATGAATTCTACACTGATGGTTTATAAAACTGTTTAATGGGATGAAAATTTGATTGCAATATATGGTATTACCTCTAATTAAAATGGCTCAAAATTGAAGTTTTGGTTTTTGACGTTTTCGGTGATTAGATTGTTCGTTTAATTTGCATTGAATGATGTATTATGTTCAAATTCCAATTTTTTTTTTTTTTTCAAACTATTCCAAATTTATCATATAGTTAGCTTAATGTTGACAAACAATATAAGCATTGCATGGCGAATATAGTAGGCACTAGGAAGGGCTACATAATATGTTTTTACACCCTTAATCCCTTTCAAAAACAAATTATGATTCATTTTCTTTCTTCCTTCTTTTTTTGGGGACCAACTCGGACTTGGTATGTTTAAACAAGCGAGCAGGGAAGGGGGCTACTAACAGAGGACAGTTACTGGGAGAAAAGTACACTAATAGAACGAGAAAGAGGGGGTCTACTTCAAAGACATCGACTATTTAGAGAGGTGTCACTTTGCTGATAAAAATGTCTCACATATATTGTTACAAACTTCATTTTCGTCATTATTTTCAGTGTAACGAGAGAAGGATAGACTTCAGGACTTATAGTCTATGATGTTCCTAATTTGTTTTGGTGCTTGGTTTAGAGCATTTACTACTCCCTTTTTCGTAGCATACCTATTAGTGATGATAAATAATAGTTCAAGATAGGGTTGAGGGACTTAACGATTGGTTTAGGGAAGTCAGTACGTACACTATTAGTGCATTCCCTATTAGATGTCTTATGATGATTCTCTCATAAGTGTTGGATCTATGAACCAAATGTTTTATTAAGATGTTTGTCATTGCATTAGAGAATAACCAACTCATAGATGGTTTGAGATTATTGGAAAGCCAGACAATTGGAACAGCATTTGAGGATGTTTATGGCATGTGCATGCACCTTAGAGAGGCCAAATCCCTAGTTTTAATGAATTGGTTTCTTATATTTGCCCCCTTATCTGGGTGGATGATCGTAATATTTTGGTTGCCCAAAATCAACGTCAAAGTCGCTAACCCACTAAAGAATATCCATGATTTTCTATTACACCAAAAGTTGTGTATAAGATGTTATAGTTGCAATATGAAACACATTGTTTGTTTAAGTTTTAAGGTCTACCTTCTTCTGAGCTTCGGCTTAGTAGACTACGTAGCGTTTAAGTTAAAATAGGTTAAATTGGCTTAGTAAAACTAAAATTATTCTTGATTTATAGTTATTTGTCATAGTGGGTAAGTGCTTAACTAATTGAGTGATGCAATCACAATTGCAAAGAAACGAATTCTATGAATTCTCAACTAAAATCAATTCAATTCAATCCAAAAACTAACTTTGCCAAAGGCCTACAACTCCTTATATAATAATACAACTTCTAAAGCAAATAAAACACCCTAATTTCGGAATTAATAATAACCCCTAAATACCCTTATACTAAATAACATCAAAATACTAACTATACCCAATTCTAGTACTCCCTAATGACATAGAAACTAATATAGGATTCAATTATCAATATGAACCCCTAATTTACATCATACTCCCCCACTTGAAGAACTCAACTCCAATGAGTTAAAAGTCTCCTTAGATCTCCAATCACTATGACGATGAGGTGGCAGATAAACATCATTCCCAGACTTAGCAAGCACAATATGATGAGACAGCTGACAACTTTCGCAATGGCTAATTACATAGTGTAAAGACACATCAACCCTGAGAAATACGATAGGTTTGCTCCCATGCACGATAAACAACTCGGACACTATACTATCAAGTGGTGCCTAAAACCAAGTCATAAGCATCAAAACTACTCACATGACAAAGAACATAGTCACTAAAATCTCCTATGCGAACACCAACTCGAACTATCTCTGCCAGTTCCTCAAAATCTCCAACTCTGAAAGAATGCACCTTCCTAGGTCAACGATGTACCATAGTAGTCAAACCAAGTGTGTCAACCATGCGATGAGCAATCAAAGAAATACTACTTCCATTATCCAAAACCATATGAGCAGGACAAGTCTTAGAAGACAGTGGATTATATAAAGTAGCACTCTGTTGAAATATAATACAACGTGTAGACTCTGCAATAGGTGAAACATGTGTCATAAGCATATATAGGGAACCTTGTATCTGCTGGAGTAAGAATTCCCTCAAATGTGTATCCTTGCAGTTCTTCTTTCATCTCAAGTTGAGACATCTCCATATCAGTAGTCAGAACCGGCTTCTTAGGACAATTTGCTTGAACATGACCTTCTTGACCACAGTTGTAGCACTTAACAATTATCTTCAGACATATGGGAGCGTAGCTTTGTAAGATGACATGGAGGAAAGGTAACTCATTTTCTTCTCGGACTCACTTGCAAAACTATAAGCTTCCTCCAAGGTGTTAATCCAAACATAGACTAAATTATAACGAATATCTTCCCTAAGACCATGCATATAACGGCGAATGCAGACTTTCTCATTCTTTGGTAGGTTGCAACGTGACTGTAGACGGTAAAAGGACTCGGTATACTCCTGCACAGACTTAGACTCTTGTTTAAAATCTTGCAACTTCCAGTACAATTGTTGCATGCACATAATTCATAGGCACAAACTTAGTAACCAAAGCTTCTTTCATGCGCTCCCATGTAGTGACTTGACCTAAATTCTGGCGCAGATGCTATTGGAGAAACTATGTCCACCAAATCAAAGCAAAACCTTGAAGTCTTGTAGCAACCCAAGACACCTTGCGATCTTCCGACATATTTTGATAAGCAAACATATTCTCTATCGTGGCAATCCACTCAAGGCAAACCTCAAGTTTCAAGATACCTATAAACTCTGGATTATCAACCTTTTGCTTGAACTCACGCTCAATTGGTGGAGAATGATTCACAATAATGGAATGAGGCAAATTATCAGCCTTTCCATTTGTCAACAAATCTCGTAACTTGGCAAAACGTATATTGAGAGAAGTCGTCAAATCCACTTTTAATTTCTCAATTTTTTCATCCAAAGCAATGAATTTCTCATCATAACTAGATGTTTTTTTAATTATATCATTCACACTCTTCTCTAATGTCTCAAATTTCACATTAAGTTCTCTAATTGTCGTTGCCATAAGAATAATAATTTTTATTTTCGTAGTAAACACGGTGAACAGTAGCCATGAGCAATACGTGAACAATACCGCATTTTTTTTTAAATCCTAAAAAATTCAAATCTTTTTTCCAAAAAAAAAAAGATTCTGGAACAAGCTTGGTGGACTGTTTCGCCTCTTAGAGTCTACAGTAGAGCCTCCTTCAATCTAGCCACCCCAGAGATTTGTTTCCACTCAGAATGTGTGTCGATGCTTACAGAAAGTTACTGATGAGCATTTTACTGCAGCAGTAAAAGTGTTGTCATCATCAGGGGTTGTCTCTAACTCGGTGGAGACTATTCAAGCATTAGAGGAGAAACACTAGATGCGACAACCACCTGTGAGACCAACTGTTCCTTTTGTTGATCCCCCTTTATTAGTAGAAAGAGATACTCTATTCTCATGTATTAGGTCGTTTCCGAAAGGTACTTCTTGTGGTCGTGATGGTCTCCGAGCTCAACATTTGTTGGATGCCATGAGTGGTGCTGCAGTAGCTATATTTTATGATTTGCTAGATACATTGACCCCTGTGGTGAATCTTTGGATACACGGACGATACCCACAATCGTTAGCGAAATTCATAGCGAGTGCTCTGCTTACTCCACTTCTTAAGCCGGATAATAGTATTCGTCTTATAGATGTGGGCATGGTTTGGTATCGTCTGGTCTCTAAGATTGCAATGAAAGGAGTTTCTAGAGATGTGGTTGGGTACTTACAGGATTTCCAGTATGGGGTGGGTGTTTCTGGTGGAGCAGAGGTGATTTTGCATGCTGTCAACCGTATGATGTATGCTAATGGTGACAATACCTCTCTTTCTATGCTGCTGGTAGATTTTCAGAATGCTTTTAACATGGTTGATTGGACCACCATGTTGAGAGAGGTTCGTATCCAATGCCCAGCTATTGCCCCTTGGGTTGAGTACTTGTATTGTCAACCTGCGAGGCTATATGTGGGGGATGGCTACATATGGTCTACTACTAGGGTCCAGCAAGGCGACCTTTTGGGTCCTCTTCTATTTGCACTGGTGTTGCATCCTCTGATTCTACGGATCCAGTTCAGTTGTCAATTATTGCTACAGGCTTGGTACCTAGATGATGGGACTCTGATCGGGGATACAGAACAGGTGGCGACAACTTTGGGTATGATTCAAGACTAGTATATAGCCTGTGGCCTTCGACACTATTTCAAATTAGGCCCAAAAGAACCCCAACCCACTGAAAGATAAAAACCCAGCCCATAAGGCAGCCATTGTTGACAAAATTAACAATGATCCAGTACTCTTGTACAGTCTAAATAATAAACTACACATACCCCATAAGTCTTTGGATTCGCCATGTCATAACTTGTAATGAGGATTTGTAGCCGCCAGATGGGGCCTTGCACCCCACACGTACCGATCTTTTTTATTAGATAGATTATCAGTCAAAGGAGGATTCGAGGATGCATGACTTCACGAAATCCCATTTTTTTTTTCCGATAATCAGTCAAAGAAGGATGCATGATTATTTCGCAACGTTGATTCATTATTTATATAAAACCAATGTCGCCGGTAATTCAACAATTTACTCTTAATCTTTTTTATTTCGTCAGTATGAAGCGGTAGTGGACTTACATATAGTACACAAAGAATGAAGGTTTGGGATTCAGGGATTTGAAGTAGGGCGCGACTGTCACACATGGCCTAGCACAAATTTTGTTTAGGAAGTCAAACCTTATTGGTTGGGGTTACTGATGTGGCGATGAAAAGAAAAATGAGTTATTGAATAAAAAACCAACTTCTCGTGCCCTCTCTCCTCCTTCACCGATCTTCCCTTTTTCTCTCTCTCCTCTCATGTTCTAAAAGCAACATATGATATTCATCTAATCCATCCCCATCTACCATTCATTTTTTTTTGAAGAGGCATAATAATTTAATTTACCATAACAATATTCACACCTTCCATTAATATACGTTTTTAATTATTTTTAGTATTTTCTATTTTAAAAATCTGACTTCATAGAAACCAAAATCAACACTTTTGTGGATGGCTTAAGACGACAAAATTTATGCGTTTTCATGATAGAGAAGAAGGTGAGGTTATTGGATTTCATAGTACAATTCATAACTAAGTAGAATTTATACAGGTGCTTGAGACACCAATATTGAGTGACTACGTTCATATCTCCTTTGTCTATCTAGTTCGAGCTTTGCCTTTCTAACTTGAAAATAGCTGTTGGTTTTTTTTTCCTTTTCATGACTTCAGTAAATAATGGTGAAAGCCTAAAAGAGGAGTGGATGAACGTTGTTTCTCAAAAAAATAAAATAAAAGAAGAAGATTTCTTTTTTCTTTCCCAAGTCCTTCCCTGAATTCTATTTGGCAGGGCTTTATTTTGAGTTTTTTTGGTGAGTTGTTTTCATTGTTGTTAATATAGTCAATATTAGAAGAAGGGGATGTGATTTTGTTATTTTCTCTGTCATTTTTTCCTCTTCTTTCTTACTTCTCTCCCGTATGTTTGTTTTATATTTCTTTATCCCTTAGGTGTTTGGATCCTATTTATTTATTGTGAAAAAGTGTTTATTAGTGAAAAAATATTTTTTTAAAAAATAAATGTGTTTTGTCTCTATTTAAAAAATAAAATAGTTTTTAATCCAAAAAACACTTTTTGGCCCCAAAAACTAGTTTTATGGTAATTAGGTAAAATTTGTTTTTCAAGTTAAAAAACTGTTTTCATTGAGGGAAACACTTTGGGCGCTGAAGGCAAATGAACTGCCCGTATGTTTTAGGCTTTAGTATTTTATATGCTGAGATATACCAAAATATATCGAGAAATATAGTATGAAATATGGTTTGATAAAATAGCTTTTAAGAAAAATCACAATCAAACATGTTTATTTAAAAACTGTTTTAAAATAAATATTTTTTCATAAAATTGTTTTTAAAAAAAAATAATTTTTTGAAAAAATGATAACCTACCCACTAGCTTTCCTCGAGATTTTGGGTTTTGATTTGCTTTTGGGTTCTCACCACGTCATTGTTGTTTTAAGCCAATAAGAATCGACTTCGCAGGTTTTGAGGGTATGTGGTCCAGCCCAACCGAGGGCGGCCCCTAGACAAGGGCTACGGATTGAGGTTTTATGACTTCAATCAGATTAGTCAACTTGCACCATATTTTAAAGATTGAGTATATTAATCTATATATATATATATGGAGATCAAAGTGCGGTTGCAATGCTATACCACCAAAGCACGCAAAGTCTTTAAAGGAGTAAGAACTTGTGGTACAGTGGATTACAGCAAGGAACCAGAGTTTCCAGCAATGAACTAATATTCAAAGGAGAGGATGGAGCAGGGTCAATTTTGGTGGGGATGGAAAACCTTAAAACCCCTTTGTTCCTAATAATGTTAGGGTCCATAATGTTATTTACAACTCTGAACAGCAGTGATTGACTGATTGGTCATGGAGACGTGACGACCTATTGAATGTTTTGCTTTGATTTTTCATTTTTGTATTCACCACAATGGAATAGGTCTTCCCCGTCATCGGACTTTGAAATTAATTGTGTTGAACTTATAGTTGCATAATTTCGATTCAAGTCGATAATATCTATCCATACCTTACGAGACAGTGAGAGATAGGGAGAGATTTATAAAAGAATGTTGATCCGACTTCTACGAAAACGGAAAACCCAAATAATGAGTCTTAAAGGATTATGTATCTACCAAATTCATGACCATGGGGATGACATGTCCCAGAGACCGAGATAACTTAAGGCACCAGAGAGTGAGAGCATAGGATACATGCCGCGATACTTGAGGCAGTACTGGACGGTTAGCGATCTTGTGGAGGGAGAGGTGAAGATCGTGGAATCGGGAATCGGTTAGCGATTATGGGAGGGAGAGGTGGATATCGTGGAATCGGGAAACGGTTAGCGGTTATGAAGTATAAGAGACTGAGAAGGAGAGAGAAAAAAAAGAAAAAAGAAGAGAGAGTTAGGATTTTAGAGGTGAGAAAATCTGATCATACATTTGGCGCCGTGGGGAACGCCGGAGTGACCTACGGTTTAGGGACAAGAAGAAAGGGTTATAGAATGGCAACGATAGCTAAGAAAAGGAGAGGGAGACTAAAAAAAGTGAGAGAGGAAATCGATGAGGAAGAGGCTCTGAGTGTGGAGTTGGAAGAAACACCAGAGGAAGGTCAAGATGCGACGGCGGAGGCAACCAGACTCCTGCAGGAAGAAGTAGCGAGATTGAGGGAGGAGAATGAAGATCTTAGAAGAGAAAGGGAAACTACACAAAGAGGGGAGGGGACTAGAGAGCCAGAGAATAGCGAGGTGGGGGAACAGAGCGAGGAAGCGCCTCAAGGGCCAAGAGGTGATCTTGAGGGGGGGGGGTCTGGCTGGAGGTGATCCGGGCAATGATTGAAAAGAATAGAGAAATAAGTCGGGCGGCGGAAAAGGAAAGCCACGGGGCGGTGAAAAAGGTGGTGGCCGGACTTAATCGAACCCGCTTAGCGATTCGCTTTGGAATTCCGAGGTACCGAAGAGGTTTTCGCGAACCGAGGTTCGAGCGATATGACGGGAAGGGTGATCCTGCGGACCACTTACACCACTTTAGGCAGCAGATGTCGCTATAGCAAGAGAGTAAATATGACGGACTCCGCTGCATGATGTTCCCCGCTAGTCTGAAAGGGGGAGCTTTGGATTAGTATTACCGATTGACGCCAATGGCATAAATAAGTTTGAGGAGTTGGAATAGGCATTTGTGGACCATTTCATTCATCAGAAACGGAGAGTAGTGGATATCGCGGACCTCTTCAATGTCAAACAGAAATCCGCCGAGACACTGAGGGAATTTTTGTGTAAGTTCAAGGAGGAGACGTTGAGGGTGGAGAATTTGGATGAGCACACCGCATAATAGCATTCCAAAGCATGGGTTGAAGCAGGGTACTAGAGTCCACGAATCTGCGGTCCAAAATCGAAGTCACGACGTTATATGCGTTGTATCCAAAGGTCGAGAAGTACATACGCTTATGAGGATATACCGCAGAGAACCGCTAAGGAGCCTAGGAAGACGGAGAAAATCAGCAGAGAGTAGGGACGAACGACCGAAAAGACGGAGAGGAAAGCCGCGTCCGAGGGGATCTTACAGGGAAGAGACACACAAAGCTGAGAGAGGTCGAGACATAGCTAGGAGAGACATTCGCGAGAGAAAACCATACCGCGATATAGCGACAACTCCTTTGAACAAAACTTTAGAGGAGATATTGCCGCTAATCAAAGGGATGCAATATTTTGAAGGTCCGAGAAGCACGCCTAGAGAGTTGGAAGAGAAGCCGTTTTGCGCATACCACCAGATCCGAAACCACAAAACCAATGAGTGTTTCGCGTTACAGTGGTTGGTAGAGAGAATGATAGAAAAGGGGTTGCTGAGAGAGTTCATCAGGGAGGCACATCCGGTCAAAGAAGTGCCAGCCATGGCGAGGATCCTAGGAACCATCAATGTCATTTTAGTGGGGAAACAATAGGAAGGAATGCTCACAGGGACAAAGTAAGGAGGACGTCCAAATTTTTAAGCCAGATAAATGAGGTCTCGAAAGTATTCAGCGGCCCGGTTCCAGTGAACCACGGAGGGGGATGGGAGGATATAATTCACACCAAAGGATCTCGAAGTGGTAATCTCTCCCCACGAGGATGCACTGGTGATAACAATAGCAGTGGGTAACTACATGGTGAAGAGGGTGTTAATAGACTGCGGAAGCTCAGTTGATTTGTTGTTTAGCGGTGGCGATGGAGGAAATGAACATTGAGAAGAAGCAATTGAAGCCTCCCCGGACCAATCTGTTTGGATTCAACGGTAGCATGACCGAACCCATAGGGGAACTGGAGCTACCAGTAACAGCAGGTCCGGTAACGGTGTTCACCCGTTTCATGGTCGTGGACTCCACTTCGCAATTTAATGAAATCCTGGGAAGAAGATGGATTCACGAGATGAAGGCAATTCCATCCACCTACTATCAAGTGATCCGTTTCCCGACTATGGGAGGAATGTATGAGATAAGAGGGGACCAAGTTGCGGCTCAAAGAATACACCAGGTGGTGGTTCGAGAATTGATCCACGCACCAGATAAGGGGGCGCAGAAAGAGGGCGGACCCGAGGCATAGCAATCACAGATCGCGGTAACGGCCCCAGAATTGCTGGTGGGGGCAAAGACAATGGATGAGGTTGAGACAGTGAATGTAGGTACTGGGGAAGAAGAGAAATTGGTGTCTATTGGGGCCGATTTGCCGGAGAGTTGGAAAGCAAAGTTGACCGTCTTGTTGATTGAGAACAACGATGTGTTCGCATGGTCCGTAGAGGATCTGGTGGGACTAGATCCGGAATTTGCTTGTCACAGGTTGCATATGAGAGAAGGGGCCAAGCCCATCCGGCAAAAGATGAGAGGCTTAAAGCCGCAAAGTATGCCAGGGATCTGAGAGGAGATACATAGGTTGAAAGCGGCGGGGATTATTCGCGAATGCAAGTTCACGGAATGGCTCTCCAACATTGTCGCGGTTCCGAAAAAGAATGGGAAAGTGAGAATGTGTGTCGATTTCACGGATGTCAATTTACAATGTCCAAAAGATTGTTACCCGATGCCGCGGATAGATGAGTTGGTGGATCGGACTGCGGAGTTTAAGTTCTTCTCTTTCATGGACGCGTCCATGGGATACAATCAGGTGTTCATGTATGAGCCGGACCAAGACAAAACCGCGTTTATAGTAGAAGGGGGAGTTTACTGTTATACCCGAATGCCTTTCGGCTTGAAGAACGCCGGGGCTACCTTTCAGAGGATAGGAGAGAAGATGTTTGAGAGCAAAATCAGAAGGGGAATGGAAATCTACATAGACGACATGGTAGAAAAGAGTATGACCGAGGAGGAACATCTGGAGGGATTGAAGGAGACGTTCACGATACTACGGACATACAAGCTGATGTTGAACCCTGACAAATGCACCTTTGGGGTGACGTCGGGAAAGTTTTTGGGTTATATCGTCACATACCGCGGAATAGAAGCAAATCCGGACCAGATCAGGGCTTTGGTAGAAATGCAATCACCCCAGGATGTGAAAGAGGTCCAGAGGTTGGCAGGAAGAATCGCGGCTCTCAACAGGTTCATTTCAAAATCCTCGGACAAGTGTAGACCTCTGTACCTACTCTTGCGGAAAACAACTGACTTCCAATGGACCGAGGCGTGTGAAAAAGCTTTCCAGGAGTTAAATGTTTATTTAGGAAGAGCCCCTATCCTGTCGCGACCAGGGCAAGGTGAAAAATTGTATCTATACTTGGGGGTGTCAGAGTACGCAATCAGCTCCGTGTTGATAAGGGTGGTGGACAAGACAAAGAGGCCGGTGTATTTTCAGAGCAAAACCATGTTAGATGCAGAAACCAGATATAGCAGGATCGAGAAATTTGCTTTGGCGTTGGTTTTCTCAGCTTTGAAATTAAAACCGTACTTTGATGCTCACTCAGTAGTGGTGGTGACAAACTTGCCACTCAAACAGGCCTTGAAAGCGGACAAGTCAGGAAGAATGTTGAAGTGGGCAGTAGTGCTGAGTTCTTACGACATAGAGTACCAGATCAGGACAGCAGAGAAGGCACAGGCTATGGCAGAATTTCCAACCGAGGACCCTACATGGGGAGAGGAAATGGTTATGGAACGAGAGGGCGATCCTAGTCATGACCCATTCGACCCTTGGGATATGAGGAATGGGTGGAGGGTCTTCGCAGATGGATCCGCGACCGACACCGGAAGTGGAATCGGGGTGGTGTTGGTTACACCAGAGAATAACCGGTTAGAGTTGTCGATGAAGTTGGGGTTCGCAGCTTCGAATAATGAGTCAGAGTACGAGGCGGTGATAGCAGGGTTGGAAATGGCCGCTGATCTCGGAGTGAGTGAATTGACGGTGTATTCAGATTCCAACCTGGTAATATGTCAAATGAACGGAGAGTTTGCGGCCCGGTGCCCCAGGATGGCAAAATATTTAGAAGTATTACAGAGAAAGGCTAGCAAGTTTACTCAGATCAAATTCGCTCATCTGGGTCGCGGTGAGAACAGACACGCCGACGCGTTAGCATATGTTGCGGCGGTGCTACCGGGAACCGAGGGCAGAGCCGTTGAAATCAGGGTGCTGAGCAAACCAAGTACATCAGAGGGTGAAGCGGTTTTGGGAGTCACCGAGAAAGAGACAGGGTGGATGGAACCCATAAAGAGTTTCCTTGTGGGGTCAGAGATCGAGGACAAACGGGAGAGAAAGAGAATGGAATAGGTGTCCCAAAGATACACTCTGATAGATGCTGACCTATACAGACGGAATGTCAGCGGACCGTTATTGAAATGTATGGGGCTTAAACAGGCGGAAGAGGTCTTGAGTGAGATTCATGAGGGGGATTGTGGAAGTCATTCTGCGGGTAAGACGACGACACATCGATTATTATCTCAAGGGTATTTTTGGCCGCACATGAAGCGAGACGCAATGGAGTATGCAAAGAGATGTGAGAAATGTCAAAGATTCTCGCCACTAATACACGCTCCTGCTGAGTCTTTGCATAAGGTGTTTAGCCCTTGGCCTTTCGCCATGTGGGCGCTGGATATCGTTGGACCGCTCCCCTTGGCCAGTGGCAAACGAAGGTTCGTGTTGGCCGCGACGGATTATTTCACCAAATGGGTTGAGGGTGTGGCACTGCAGCAGGTTAAAGAGGAGCAAGTCAAGAAATTCCTTTGGGAAAACGTAATTTGCAGATTTGGGCTGCCGCATACCATAATCGCAGATAACGGTACTCAGTTCACTGGGGGCAAAGTACATGATTTCCTCCAAGCATTCAAGGTAAAGCAAGGATTCTCAGCTCCTTACAATCCAGAGGGGAATGGTTAGGCAGAATCCTCTGACAAGACTATAATGGATAATTTGAAGAAAAAATTAGAGGATCGAAAGGGGGCGGGCGACGAAGTTGAATCAAAAGGTGCTATGGTGCGAACCACACCACAAACTTCCACTCAAGAGTCGCCATTTGCCATGGCCTATGGAGTGGAGGCGGTGATTCCCGTTGAGATGGTGGAGGCGACGACTAGAACCAGAGCCATAGAGGAAGGAGTCAATGAAGTTATATGAGCTGCTGAACTGAACCTTACAGAGGAAAGGAGGGATATGGCGCGCATCAAATTGGAGGAATACCACAGGAGATTGCAGAGGCAATATGACAAGAGGGTGAAGCCACGGCAGTTCTAGGTGGGGGACCGCGTTCTAAGAAGAGTGACCCCAGCCACCAGAAAAGAGAAAGACGGAAAGCTGGGGCCCAACTGGGAGGGGCCATACACTGTGGCCGAGAAGGGGGGTGCCCGGACCTATCGGTTGCAGACTCCGAAGGGGGAGGACATCGCGAGACCTTGGAACATAAGAATGTTGAAGAAATTCTATGAGTGATGCTTTGTACAGTGTTATTTTAATTAAAGACAAGCTCTTAAATCACCAGAGATTATCATTTGAATGTATGATGATGTTTTGTGTCACACATGCTGTCATTGAATCAAGTGCAATTGAGACCAAAGAATGTGGTGGTATAATGGCCGTGAACTCACAAACCAACTGGGGGCAAAGTGAGCTGCCCCTAACAGCCTCACGGCTGTAGAGACAGCGAAGGGGACGAGCCCTTCGCGGACAACGAGGTCCAAAACCAACTGGGGGCAAACTGAGCTGCCCCCAAACAGCCTCAAGGCAGTAGAAACAGCGAAGGGGACGAGCCCTTCGTGGACGATGAGGTCCAAAACCAACTGGGGGCAAACTGAGCTGCCCCCAAAGAGCCTCACGGCTGTTAGAGATAACGGAGGGGACGAGCCCTTCGTGGACGACGAGGTCCAAAACCAACTGGGGGCAAATTGAGTTGCCCCAGAATAGCCTCACGGCTGCCAGAGACGGTGAGATGGGAAGCCATCTGCGGATGCAGTGGTCCGAAACAAATTTTGGGCAAACTGAGTTGCCCCAAAACTAAATCATCGCAGATAGCCAAGCATAA
Organism: Coptis chinensis; assembly: GCF_015680905.1. Taxonomy (NCBI): domain Eukaryota; kingdom Viridiplantae; phylum Streptophyta; class Magnoliopsida; order Ranunculales; family Ranunculaceae; genus Coptis; species Coptis chinensis. The sequence goes on along the minus strand of NC_141463.1, from coordinate 74,105,750 downwards.
TACAGTTGAGCAAGTTGGTAAAACATATTCCCACATAAAAATATCTGAAATACATCAAGATCGGCAAAGGCATTAGCCCGCTGGGAACACCCAGAAATACGGGGCACGCATAGTATCCAAAACAACAAGAAAATAACAAGAGCGGTATTGCGAGCCTTCAGAAAATAACAAGTGCGAAAACAAAAGGTATTGAGATGTAAAACAAAGGGTGGAACTCCGATCACTGCTCCTCGGCCGGTGCTTGAGTAGTGGTGTCCTCGAGCATCTCTTTTTGGGGCGAGCCTTCGGATATGTTCACCACCTCATCAGTTGCCACCGGGACAGTGCCGGGCTCCTCTTCAGGCAGCGGAGGGGAAGTAGCAGGGGGTTCGGCGACTTGATCAAGAGCAGGTGGCGACGAGGGAAGAAGTCTCCCAGCAGCGATGAGCTCGGCCAGTTGACGCTTTAGTTCTCTAGCAATTTTCTTTTCTGCCAGAGCGCGGAAGCGGTCAGAGGCAGCTGCCATGGACCGGTCAAGGGTGGTCTGAGCGGCGGCCTCCATTGCTGCCTTCTCGCTAGTCAGTTTAGCCTGAAGGTCCGTTATCTGCTGGCGGAGAGCCCCTTCCGTGGCTTTATTGTCGTTGTGTGCCTTGAGGGCTGCGATACGAGAATCATCGCGCTCTTTCTCCAGCCTGGCATATCGAGCTTTCCAGCCGTCCTGCCCATGGATCTCCTGCTTTACCGTCTCTAGAGTGTCCAAAGTGTTGCTCAATCCCCGGATGACATAGCCTACATCCAGGCTTAGCTGAACACAAAGGAACGTTAGATGTGACACAAAGTAAAAACGCAAGGCAAGAGAATCAAGATGAGACATACCTTCTCCCACCCAGTGTAGATAGCAGCACGATGGGCGGCAAATGTTCCCGAGTCGCCGTAGGCTTAATCTCGTGGAAGATGGGGGGTGAAGAACAGAGAGGCAACCACCGTAGCATTGTCTAAAGCAAAGTCTCTAGTGGTGACGGGGCGATCCCTGGCCTTGAACTCGGGATGCCACACTTCAGGCCCAACGGGCACGGGATCCTTGCCATGACGGCGTGATGGGACCAACGGCCGTGGGGCCGCAGCGACTGGGGCGGATGGGGTAGCAGGAGTGGAGGTGTTTCCCGCAGTTCTACATCTCTTGGCGGGTGGCCCCTGCGCCGCCGATTCGGTCTGCTCATCTTCAGGGTCGCTGTCCCACAATTTGAGTTTATTGACATCCATGTTCTGGGTGGGCGGAGGGGAGTTGGAGACTGCAAAATCGTCCTCCCAATCAGCAAGGGAAGAATATGAGCCGGGGACACCTGCTGGGGTGGATGGGTCTGGAGTAGCGGTAGAAGGTTTTTTGGACCGTGAGGCGGCGGCTCTTAGGGCCTCGGCTTGTGAATGAGAGATCTTCTTGGTGTAGCCCCTCTTCTTAGTCTTGGGGGGAGAAGGTTTGGGTAATCTCTCTTTAGGTGGAGGCAGACGGTAGAAAGGGCCTTGGTATGGGCCAAAGTCTTTGAGGGTTGGGTCGAGAAGGAGCGGAGTGGCTTTTTCAGGATCAATGCCTAGAAGGCCGCACTGGTCGTTTCCCAAATCGCGGAGTAGACGCCGTTGTAAAGTTGAGAGTGAGAATCGGGCCTCCAACCTGTGACAAAGAAAGTTAGCAGTGATGTCAAGAACGGAAGAAGAATGAGTAAAAGGACACACCAACTGATCAGCTACACTTACCGCTCTTGAGGAAGTGTAAGTGCCTTAGAGAAACCTCAGGAGGTATGTTCACGACGAAAAGTTCCGGACACATACAAAGGGTAATGGTGCCACACTTTATCAGAGGTGGTGATGTGAAGAATGAAAGATTTCTTCCGCGGACGACTACAAAAGGATTGATAGCCTACACTGCCAAACTTGGTACTCTTTTTGATGAAGTAATGGGCAATGATATCGCGGAGTTTGATTTGGGGAGAGTTGGTTTTGTTGTAAAAGTTGGCAGCGTACATGACACGCCATAAATTGCCAATGCCTTGACATGGCGGAATGTTGAAATGATTGCATACTTCCACGTCAAGCAAGGACAAGGGGAACCTTAAGCCGGCCACTATTTGCCCAACTGTAACGACTAGGCTCCCTGGTCGCGGTTCTACAAGATGGGGAAAATGAGTTATGCCCGACACATGCTCTAACAGCACATCATCTGGGATGCCATAAGCGGCTTTGACCGCGTCTAGGTTGGGTCTGCGGTAGTATGAGGGGGGTGGGGGAAGCTTAAACGATCTCCCCGAGGTAGAGGGGATAGTGGCAGGGCTTGTCGACCCGGAGGTGGGGGACTCTGACTCGTTCGCGATGGTGTTACTAGATCTAGAGGGTGGGGTCTCCGATCGGTCAGTTCGGACGATGGAGGAGTTCGAAGACTCCGAAGCAGACATGAGACTCGAAAGCGGGCGATGCAGAGAAGCAATGATTTCCAAAAATGCAATCAAGATAAAAATATCACAAAACCTAATGGGCGGGGGAAAGAGTTGAACGGTGATCGGAAACTAAAAAACAAGAATGGAAAAGAGTGAAAGGGAAGAAGAGCAAACTTGACTTTCAATGCAGTTGCAAGCCAAGGAAGAGAAAGCGTGGAAGACGGGGACAGTAACTGGTAAGAAGACCACTGGGAGAGGATGCTAACAAGAAGAACGGGACAAAGGAGAGCAGAGGAAGAGAAAGAAGGGAGAGAGGTGCTGAGGTTGAGAGAATAAAGGATGGAGGAATAATGGGAAAGATGAAGGGTTTGAGGGTTTGAGCGGGATTTGAAGCATCGGGGGCAAAAGGGTAATTTTCCGGAGGGGTATGACCCAAAAGCCAAGAGAGATGAACCAGAGGATGGGCGCCACGTGGATATCGAGGAACGAGGAGTCAGGTTCTGCAGGTAATCATGATGCGTGCAGGCGTGCTAAGCACCCGTGTAAGAGGGCAGAGCAAGCACGTGCCAGTTGGGAGAAAGCACACGCTGATACCATGAAGTAAGAGAAGGAGGGCCGCGGATCAAGAAAATTGAGGATATCTCGGACCCCTGAACGATGTTCTTCAAAGGGTTCGGGGGGCCGAGAGGGGGCATTTGTATCTACCAAATTCATGACCATGGGGATGACATGTCCCAGAGACCGAGGTAGCTTAAGGCACCAGAGAGTGAGAGCATAGGATACAGGCCGCGATACTTGAGGCAGTAGTGGACGGTTAGCGATCTTGTGGAGGGAGAGGTGAAGATTGTGGAATCGGGAAATGGTTAGCGATTATGGGAGAGAGAGGTGGAGATCGTGGAATCGGGAAACGGTTAGCGGTTATGAAGTATAAAAGACTGAGAAGGAGAGAGAAAAAAAGAAAAAAGAAGAGAGAGTTAGGATTTCAGAGGTGAGAAAATCTGATCATACAGATCACATTGAAATATATATTGTGTGACGTTGATTTTACTAAAAAAAATATATATATATATATATATATATATATATATATATATATATATATATATATATATATATATATATATATATATATATATATATATATATATATATATATATATATATATATATATATATATATATATATATATATATATATATATTGTGTGTATATATATATGTCCTGAACATAACCATGCATGACACCAATTCCTCCGCTCGTTCCAGTCTCGCCCGATATAGCTAGACTTAGAGAGCGAACACTTTGGTGAGGTCCGCATGGAATAGAAGACTGCAAGCTATATATTGTCAGAAGAGAAAGGAATGAGAAGACTCTGAGAAAAAAAAATGGAGTTAGAATGGAGGGTCTTCTTGTGGTCAAGTATTTGCATTTCCATGGTTTTACTTTTTCGGTACCTCCACGCCGAGAAAGCCAGAAACACTGCTACTAGTCCACTGCCTCCAGGACCACGGAGATGGCCAGTAGTTGGAAACATGTTCGACCTAGTAGGAGAGTTCCCACATCAGACACTAGCCAAGTTAGCACCAAAATACGGCGCTGTCATGTCTTTACAAATAGGCGCAGTGACCAATGTGATCATACAGTCATCCAAAGCATCCAAGGAGATGTTCAAGAACCATGACCTTATTTACTCCGGTCGCACTGTCACCGAAGCCATGAAAGCATGTGGCTACTATCAAGGGTCCATGGCTGTTGCGCAGTATGGGCCATACTGGCGAACAATGAAACGCCTTTGCATTAATGAACTAGGAATTGCCAAGCGGGTTAATGAAACAATACCCTTGAGGAAAGAGAATATCGACAAGATGCTTCAATGGATAGATGAAGAAGCACAGGCTCGTGGAGTAGTTCATGTAGCTCGATTTGTCTTCCTCATGAACTTTAACTTGCTTGGAAACATCTTGCTCTTCCGAGATCTATTTGACCCACAGTCCAAGGAGGCCTCTGAATTCAACAAAAGAATGGACGGAATATCGAAATGGGCGGGACAACCTAATCTTGCAGACTTCTTTCCTTCCCTAAAATGGCTTGACCCACAGCGCATACACTCCAAGGTGGGCCAGGAAATGAAAGGAGCTCTGCAAATTGTTTCAGGCTTCGTAAAGGAGCGCATTGAAGACCGACGCTCAGGAAAACAAACGCAAAGAACGGATTTCCTTGATGTACTGCTAGACTATGAAGGTGAAGGAGAAGGAGAGCCAGATAAACTATCAGAAAGACAGCTCGCTATAATCCTACTGGTAAATTCTCAAACGCACTCTCCATGCATGTGCTATATGAAAATTAGTATAAGAATCTTTTAAGATATCAGTGTTGCAAATACAGAAATACACTCACCAGTCACCCCAAAACTCAGATTCTTGGCAGTGCCAATACAAAAACATGTAATAATTGCCTACCGGTTGCAGGAACTATTTCTGGGTGGCACTGAACCATCGAGCAACACAACAGAATGGGCTATGGCTGAGCTGCTCCGAAATCCTGATACGATGAGCAAGGTGAAGACAGAGCTATCACAAGTTGTGGGGGAGAGTAGGAGGATTGAGGAGAGTGATATTGAAAAGCTTCCTTATTTGCATGCTGTAGTTAAAGAGACTCTAAGATTACACCCACCAATCCCTTTCCTGATTCCACGCAAGGCCTCTAAAGACAACGACTTCATGGGATATCACATACCGAAGGACACACAGGTGCTTGTTAATGCATGGGCAATCGGAAGAGATCCGGATTCTTGGGTTGACCCTTTATCCTTCAAGCCAGAGAGGTTCTTAGGCTCTGAAACTAACTATCGGGGACAACATTTTGATTTAATTCCATTTGGGGCTGGGAGGCGGATATGTCCAGGCATTACTTTATCTTCAAAAGTGCTGCCCCTTTCTCTTGGCTCACTGATCCACTGTTTCGACTGGGAGCTTGAATCCTCTGTCAGTCCATATAAACTGGACATGAAGGAAAGGTTGGGGTTCACCTTGCGGAAAGATGTGCCACTGAAAGCAATACCCAAGAGAACAAATGTGTACAAGTAACTCAATTGAACCACTGTTCAAATCTGGATGTGCTGCCGTACTTTCAAAAATAAACATGAGATTTATGTAACCTTTAAATTATGAGCATGTCTTCAGTGCGCGAGATGTATGGTGCGCAGGTAATGTGGGCCTTTGAATCAGTACTTTTGTCATGCAATACACACGCACCTTTTGGTATGAGTGGCCCAGATTTAATAGCATACTATACGACCTGCACACCATAGATTTAGCCTTAAATTATATGTAGAAATTGAATAAATATGAAATAAAGTGCATGAATGCACACAAAGTAGTATTATTAATAGTTCATCTAATGTCACCAAATCTAACGTAGATGCAATTATCCCCTGATCGGTGAGTTAGGGCGTTATTAACTTAACTTGGAAAGAAACAGGAATAACCCCCATAGTTATCAAGAAACTACAAAAAAAATAGTCATACAGTTTTATAAATGCAAAATGATCCCAAAAGATCCTCTTCCTCACAACAGTTGTTCAAGTTAGTGCGAAGATATTGGTTCTCCCCGCCTTGAACAGGATCTCAACCACAAAAAGAAAACACTTATAGAGGGTAACCCCTTGGTGAAAACGACTGCCAGGTGATCACTCACTACAGCATCTGCTGTGTGCCTAGAAACTGTGCTTTAGAGGAACACTTAAAGTCTGCAAGTTGCCAAACCATAATAAAAGGCAATTCTCTCATGTCATTAATTGCTAAACAAGAGGAAAATGGCAATGACACATAATTCATTAAAACTTTCTAACTAATAATAATCACACATAATTCATTTACACTATTTAATTATCACATAATATATGAAATAGAAGCGTATTCAAGTTGATCAGAAGAAAACCATCTTTATCGACAAGTATCATCTTATAAGTCCAAAACTTATCCCTTTTTCTCATCAAACACATATTTGCCTGATGATAAGTTTCTTTGAGGAATTTCATCAAACGCTACCACACTACCACTAAACCATATGAGGTAATTCTCCAGAATTGTTTCTAAAATAAACCATTCTTAAACTTCTACATTGGACCAATTCTTAACTCCCAAATTTTACTTCTCACTACATTTTTTTAAAAAAAGGTAGTTATTAATCACGGCATTATTTTTAGTCTCCTTAATATATGGAAAGACACTCTCAGTTGCTCTTTCAAATTACAAAAATAAATTTTAGAAACATTATCCATCGAAAATCGTCGAGATTTGATAAATTTCCGAGACACATCGGTCGATTTTCATTTCTGTTGCTCACTTACTGTCGCGCAACGTTTGAAAACAATCTCTTTTATCTTCTTCGTCGTGTATGTGCCGGGTCAAGAAAAGCCCATATGGAAAAATGATCCCAACTGATCGGGCTGGGTTTGGGCTTATCTGGTTTATTGCTTGATCAAAGTATCAAACAAGAGTACCATAATCTGATCGTTGGACAGTACAGTTGCCGCTGATTTTGAATTCTTTGTGTTGACACTAGTTGTTCTGTTTGGTTCGATGCAACCAAGCGCAAATAGCAAATATCAAATGGGTGTAATTACATCGTAATGCACGACAAAGAATTGCAATGACAATTCACTTAACCTGTTTGGTTAGACTAGTGCAAAAGCATCTTATATTTTTTTCATCTTCTTCACAAATACATAACTAAATAACCACATGATTTTCTTCCCTCAATAATTTCAAATTCTAAATACACATTTTAAGATTAAAACAAGTTTTTAAATGCTAAACAGTTTATTTTCAAGTCTCATTCACAAAAACTACCTAAAATCTTTTTTTTTTTTTTTTCGATTTTTTATCTAATTTCGACAGAGATTCAACAAAATTAGTTGATTTGAGTTGGTTTAAATCTTCATAGAGAGGAGATTGAGATTCAATGAAAAAAATTAGTTAATTTGAGATGGTTTATTCTTCATGAAGAGGAGAAATTGAAATGAAAAAACTAAAAATTTATTTTCTTTACTAGTGGCAACTACAAAAGAGGAGAAAGTTACAAAAAAAAGCTAAGAAAGAGAGAGACAAAAATTGCAAATAGTTACACTGTTTTTTTTTAGCTGCAACAAGTTGTCTCCTGACCTATTTATATGGTGCACATGAGTGCAACTTATTTGCATAATTGCCACTTTGCATTAGTGGGCCAAAGACCAGTAAATGGATAGTTAGTGGGAAATGGGTGCAAATGCATCCCATTACAGTGAACCAAACAGAGCATAGTGTGTTGGTCGTTTGGCCAGACTATGCTATAATACCATCTAAAATTTGTAGCATCCAACACAAAACCAATTCCCAGTTAGGAGGAAAAGAACCACAAATCTCAAATTATATATAAATACTACAAAGATATGGGCTAAAGACATTATAGAAGCAGAAGTTAAACCGTTGAACTATGAACTCAGTGGGGGTTTTTTAGTGTGATTGTTCATATGTAGTTCATGCTCTTAATGTATTTGGATGTTGTGGTTTGTGTCTTAGAAGATTAGTAGTTTAGTGTTTGCTATCAACCATATATTTGTAGCAGATCGTTAAGACTCAGGTCTTTAGATCTGTTCACGCCTGGATTGTACAATTGTTTTAAATTGAAATAATTACATACTAGTATTTAGCCTATGTCCACGACACTGTTTCAAATTAGGCCCAAAAGAACCTCAACCAACCAAATGATAAAAGCCCAGTCCACAAAACAGCCATTGTTGACCAAATCAACAATGATCCAGTGTTCCTTCAAATTAACATTTTAAACTGCACATATCCTATAATACTTTGGATCTGCCATGTTATAACTTGTGAGAAACATTTGTAGCCGCCGATGGGGCTTTGCGAGCCCACACCAAGCTTTTTTTATTAGATAGATATACCATATTTTTTTCGATTAATTCCTGGATCGAACGTTGAAAAAAAGATTGTGCCCAACGAGCCCATTGAAAGTGGCAGAGATATTTTAATCCCATTTTGGACGTGGTCTCCACACAATAAGTAATTTTGACAAAAACACAATTATGTTTATACCCTTCTTCTTCTCTCTCCTGATTTTCTCTCACGAACCCTCTCTTCCATCTCTCTCTCTCTCTCTCTATCATAGTTTAACACTTTCCAAAGGCTTGTGTTTTCTCCTAACCCACTAATAAGAAGGCTCTACATATGTTGTCACACCATAAAAAAACACATATGTTGTCATAGGAAAATGTTGGTATCGTCTTCCAAAAATAGATTACTTATTTCCATCGTTAAGGTGATGGTGGTGACCACCATACAATAGTTTGAACTAATAGGAGATTGTAGCCTGCAAGGTAGATTTCAAGATATCAGCTTCTCCTTTTCTTAGCTATATTTCATGCAAGATGTATTATGCCAATTAAAAATCGTAACTATGGTGGGGGGGGGGATCTATATTAAACAACATCTACCATTACCTTAATTTTCACCCCATTTCACCCTGATTTTTTTCAAAAAAATAATAACATCAGTAAAATGTCGTAATATCATTACACATTGTCTTAATATGAAATTATGGTGTAATTGGGGGTATTAAACGATATCGATCTATCATCTACCTTGATTTCCATCCCATTTAACAGCACCACATAATGTCGTACATGTGAAATACAATGTCTTATTATGATCATATTTAGTTTAGTTAAACGTGTATTTTCAGGTTATCCAAATAGGAATGCTACAACACTATATAATGTCGTACATATGAGGGGTCATTTAACAGCATCACATAATGTTGTGCATGTGAGATACAATGTCTTACTATAATCATATTTAGTTCAATTAAACGTGTATTTTCAGGTTATCCAAATACGAATGTTACAACACTACATAATATCGTACATATGATGGGTCATTTAATAGCACCACATAATGTTGTACATGTGAGAGACAATGTCTTACTATGATCATATTTAGTTCAGTTAAACGTGTATTTTCAAGTTATCCAAATAAGAATGTTACAACACTACATAATGTCATACATAGGAAGGGTTATTTAACAACACCACATAATGTCGTACATGTGAGATACAATATCTTACTATGATTATATATATTTAGAGCATCTATCCCTAGGTGGTGGTAGTATTTCCTTCAAATTTGAAGGCGAAATGTGGAGAAATTGGACACAAATTTTGTCTTAATATGAAATTATGGTGTAATTGGGGGTATTAAACGATATCGATCTATCATCTACCTTGATTTCCATCCCATTTAACAGCACCACATAATGTCGTACATGTGAAATACAATGTCTTATTATGATCATATTTAGTTTAGTTAAACGTGTATTTTCAGGTTATCCAAATAGGAATGCTACAACACTATATAATGTCGTACATATGAGGGGTCATTTAACAGCATCACATAATGTTGTGCATGTGAGATACAATGTCTTACTATAATCATATTTAGTTCAATTAAACGTGTATTTTCAGGTTATCCAAATACGAATGTTACAACACTACATAATATCGTACATATGATGGGTCATTTAATAGCACCACATAATGTTGTACATGTGAGAGACAATGTCTTACTATGATCATATTTAGTTAAGTTAAACGTGTATTTTCAAGTTATCCAAATAAGAATGTTACAACACTACATAATGTCATACATAGGAAGGGTTATTTAACAACACCACATAATGTCGTACATGTGAGATACAATATCTTACTATGATTATATATATTTAGAGCATCTATCCCTAGGTGGTGGTAGTATTTCCTTCAAATTTGAAGGCGAAATGTGGAGAAATTGGACACAAATTTTGACCAACTCTAAGTGGTCGCACATATCGACCGCAAATGTGATTGTAGACCCTACCACGCGCGCCAGTACTATTGCCGCGCTCCATTACCAATGTTGCATGCTATGCTTGTTTAAATGTCGCGCGACAGTCGGACTTTTGTCATTTCACACATTTGTTTTCAACATAGTTTCTCTAGTTCTAACAAAAAAATGGGTTCCAATGACGAATACGTCTATAATAACCAAACAAGATGGAGTGGTGACAGTGAGGAAGATCAAAACAGTGGTAATAATGCACTGGTTTGGAGCAATCCCATAGGTGATCTAAATGATGAACCAAACACTTCTAGAGCTGGCAATCAAGGAGCTGAACCGGACGATCCATTACTACTTTAGTATCAGCAAGTCGATTTTGAATTTCCTGCTGAGGCTATGGATTTCAGCCATCCTAGACCGGTGTCTAGGAGGTTTTATGATAAGCATGTGTCAAGAGTTGTTTTTGAACAACATGTATGTATTTTAATTTCATATATTAGCAGTAGTTGTAGTTAAATATGTACATTTTTATTTTTATTTTTTTAATTTTAGTTTCATTTTGTGTACATCAGAGATGTGTTATGTATCGGGTTTGGTGCACTCCATGTGCGCTTAAGACGTGGTGGGATGATATTAAAAAGTCGGTGCACCTGACCATGTTAGAGATGCAATTCTAGCAACTCCCTTTGGTCATCTAGTTGACATACTTTACAATAAGACTGACATTCAGGAAGTTATCAATGGTTTAGTTGAGAGATTGTGGGATAGTACACATACTTTTCACTTCCCTCAGGGAGAGTTAGGCTTCACTCCACTAGATTTTTGTATGATATCTGGTTTGAGTATAAAATTAGGTCAGCCATTGAGATGTAGCATTGAATTCCAGAGTTGTGCCCAAATGATGACTTTCTTCCCTTGTCTGACCGAGGAGTCATATGACAGTGCTGGTGTTAGGATTTTTGGTATCAAGGATGCATACATTACACTATTGACTAATGATGATGGGTTGCAGTTTTTAATAAATTATTTGTCACTTGATTCTGATGATGGTCAAGCACATGTTGATGAGTATGTAAGAGCTTTCTGTATGTATTTGATGACATCTTGTTTCTTCCTTCTGGCCATTCCACGATTAACTTGGGGTATCTAGCCAACTTTGAGCACTTGCATGAGTTGCACGGTATTGATTTTGGTGGAGCCATATACTATAATTTGTTGCGTTGTTTAGATAGGGCTTCTCAGCAGACTAGTGTTGTCAGTAGTCCCCAGATGGGAGGGTTTGTCATTCTCTTAGAGGTATAGTTTTATGAGTATTTCGGTGCTGCAAATCCTATCCTCACAGAGTACACCGATGAGAAGCTTAGGCTCAAGGCTTGGCACGGACCTCGTCTGACCAATGAGATCAGTCATAACATAACTTCTGTCTGAACCCAGATTGAGCTTAGCACATAGGCTTCTATTGTTTGGAGGCCTTGGTGGACATCTGTGCACGTCGACGCGAATGACTATAGATACGCATTGTTCATTTTTCATAGGAGGATGGTATTCACTTGTGAGAGTGATATGGAGTGGTATTTAGGGGATAAATGTTATAGACAACTCACACCATGCTTTGGTATCCCCCTGATCCGCCTACCCATGTAACAGAGGCTAAGGACATGACCTTACAACAAGTCATCGAAAGAAACGTGGATTGGAGTTGGCTAGTAGCTTCTGACCTAGTTACATTGCAGACTTATAAGCAGTATTACCGTTATTAGTTTAAGGTATCTATTGGTCATTTTCTCCCAACTGTGGTCGTACATACAACATTCATATGGTTAACAGAATGGGTGCAGTGTCAAACGTGAATATCAGATTGGCCAGCCATCACAGCCAACGTTTCAGCATGGACCTATACACATATTTGTTCTAATGCCAGATCCCCTTCAGTCAGAGTGGCCTTGGGTTTTCAGTTTGAGTGATCCGAGTGGCCAGACGATTTACCATCCCATTTCTTCTATTGATGACACTCGCGTCGTACAGTTCGAGCCTAACCTTGGACATCTACCTCTGGTAATTATTTTTATTGGTTTTGGTTTATTATGAAAATGTAATAAATTATTAATGAATAATTATTTTAGGATGAGCTACGCATGAGATATGAGACAAGCATTCGTGTAAATGATGGCATGCGCTCCTTAGTATTCGCCTACAGTGTTGAGAAAGAAAAAGCCTTCTTTTCCAGGCTCATATTGATTATGACGATTTGCAACACCAGGTTGATGAGTTACAAGCTCAGATTGATCTCACAAGGACAAGTTCATCACATGGACAAACGAGAGAGTTCAGCACAAGGACAGTCGAGGAGGAGTTCACGGCATAAAAGGCTGATAAGAGCCCAAAACTATAGTTTTAACCCCTTAACAATCGTACTTTTAGACCAATTATGTGAATAATAAGTAAGAGTTAATACTGATTACGTGTTTTTATGCATTTCAGGCTTCAAAGTTCATTATGTGCAGAAATGTGCCACTTTAGCGAAATAAAGGAGCAAAGATCGGTTGCTAAGGAGTTCTGTGATTAAAGGCCAATTTTCAAGAGGACAAAGCCTCTGTAAATCCCGGTCAAAAGGTGAAAAGTCAAAGTCCGCACGGGCAGAAATAGTGCACAAAGTCAGCAGAACTTCTGAAGACCGTATATTTGGACTCAGACCTCGGATTTGGGCCTACCTTATGTCAAAACGACCAGCTTGGAAAGAGCTTTCCAATGGTCCAAACCTTGTCCCAATCAAAGGAACAAAAGTGAACGAAAATTAAGTTTTACTATTATGTTGTATGACTCTATTATTATTACAAAAGGACTTGATTCGTTTTAAGTTTTACTACTATTATTACAAGTGAACGAAAGTTTTACTACTATTATTACAATTATAGTAGTAATAATTGTTATTATCCCTTTAGTTTTAAGTTTTACTTAAAATTATTATTCATTAGTAGTATTCTAAATCACACAACATAATAATAATAATTCCAAAGAACTTGATGATTTATAATATTAAGTTTGTTGTATAACAATTATTATTATGTTGTGTGATTTAGAATACTACTAAAGAAAGGGCTTTTTGTGTCACTTTTTAAGTGACATAATAAGTCACTTGTATCACTTTTGAAATTAATTATGAAGTGACCTAACAACCCCCGACACATAAAGTTCAACCAAAAGTGACACAAAAGTCTTACTAAATGTGTCACTTTTTGTTAATAAAATGACACTTAAGAATAGTCTCGTGTCATTTTTAAGAAAAATTGTCACATGGCTTGTCAAAAGTGACACTAGTTGTATCCCTTTTGGACCAGAATGGGACATAATTTCGTCAAAAGTGACACATTAAGTATATTAGTTGTGTCACTTTTGGACCAGAATGAGACATAAGTACGACAAAAACGAGACATTAAGTATACTAGTTGTGTCACTTTTTTATCAGAGCAAGACATAAGTACATCAAGAGTAACACATTAAGTATACTAATTGTGTCACTTTTGGACCAGAGCGTGACATAAGTATCAAAAGTGGCATAAAAGCCCCCCACTTCTTGTGTCACTTTTGGAAATCAACTCCATATAACTCGTATGAAAAAAAACGCGACACATAAGAATGGCCAGTTGTGTCGCTTTTAATAGATATTATGCCACTTTTTCCAAAAGCAAGCCAAATGAAAATAATTTTTTTTTAAACCTTTTATCATTTTTGTATTCGATCCACCTGCATCCTATACATCATAACCAAAATCCCATTAATATATTTTATGACATAAACAACATCCACATACATTTATCAAAATATCACAACCAAGATCGCTTTAACCTGCTTTATGATATGGAAACAACGTCCACTCGAGATCAAAAAAAGAAACAACATTCAAAACAATTAATTTCTATTAATTTCAAGGATCAAACCTAGTATCTATCATTTAGTTTGACTCCCAACAAAATAAGTCATTCCAATACCAAAAAAATCACAATATATTAAAGCAAACAAAAAAACTACATGCCGCCAACGCTATCGTAGCCATATCTTAGCTTGTTGTGTGCACTTTCTAACACCAAAAAACCTAGCTGCCATCTATTAATATGTTAATCAATCCATGCACCTGCATCATTTCATGAAGTCGTCATTCCATGACTAGTATATAAAATAAAAAATCAAGTGAATCAAGAAAGATATATTGCACAAGTAAGAAAAAAAATCGATAAGAAAAGTATATATACATAAATAAAGGGAAAATATGGAAGCCCACTTACCCAAATTAACTACTCAGATAAATTGTTGGATAAAGTCGATGAATTCAAGATGAAGTTCATCTATTTCATTGGAGTAACTCTTCTTGCTAGAGAACTCCAATACCTAATACCTATTCGACGAAAAATATATTATAAATATTATAAAAATGAATAATGCAGGCAATGCATTGCCTACCATATTTACACATACACCAATTTATAAGCTAGCTAAGACTATATGAAAAATAATGCTACTTTCCAGTCACCTTCTTTTTGAGTGGTGGACTAAGATCCTCCACTAAATCTCGCATAAAGCGCAATACATAATATCTGCATACAATCCCCCCTTGTTGTTGTGGGCACTACACATAATTAATACTTGCATTAACACATATACACAAATTGGAAGATATTTTGTATTGTATTCCAAAGAAACTAAGTTTACTATCACATAGTTCTAATTTGGATTTGGATCCATCTTTCTCTTTCCTTTGGACATGTTTGATAACTTGTTTGCACTGAAAATGCATTTGTTTCATTCTCATTATTTTCAAGATAGAATCAAATATACAATGAAAAATACAATAAATAAAGACTAAACTCACGTGTTCACTAATAGTTTAAAAACTGAATCCGGGGGCCCTCTAAAATCTCTTAAAGAGTCAAGCTCGTATACTTCCATTGATGGTATGTCAAGAACCATTAAGACCCAATGCCCCCTACATGACCAGTTATGTGGATACAAATCCAATAAAGTACTTTTAATTATATAACCAATAGAAAAAATAAATAAATAAAATAATTTTAATTATATTAAAATAATGTATATGTACTATAAGCACAGTTATCCTGTGTTGAAAGGAATTCAAAACACACGATCACCGTGTTCTTCAGCCAACTTCTGAATATATCGAGCCTTCTCATCATCCTTTGTATAAATAGTAAAATTTTCTAGATTACCAAATGTGTATTTTGTTCGAGCAATTCTAAAACTCGAATATAAATATTTACAGCATATATATATATTTTGTTAAGTTGTCGCATACGAAAAGTTAAATTATAACTAACACAAATAAGTTCACCAAATTATTCATACCTCATGTAGGAGATAATGCAACTACCATTTAACATTCTCTTCTCACACACTATGCTCGAACCGATATGGACCTTGCAAATTCCGATATTGTGGTCAGTATTCCAATTTTTTACTTTTCAGAAATCTGTGAATTTTAAAATCCCAAACTATGCTTGAGGCTCACTGCCTTTACGAGGTTTAAGGCAAGGCTCAGAGGCTCTTGAGGCTTAAGCCTCAATAAATATAAAAATAATAAAGGAGAACAAGGAAAAATCAGGAAGCTTAGGATTCATAATTGAATGAGCTGTTTTGATGCTCAAAACAAAACATGTTGTCTTTAATCTTTTGAAAAGTTAAGAGGAAGCCAAGTGTCAAAAAGCTGGAAAAAAAATGGGAAGAGAATAGAAAGATGTGAGGCTTAAGCCTCAAGGCACAACATGAGTCTTCAGCCTCAATACTTTTTTAAAACCTTTTATACAACAATGCCGTAGATATGAAGAAATAGTGCATCATTTAGTAACAGACAAGTAGTTGAAACCCCATAATCTCATAATGTTCATTATTAAGAACCAAATTTGGACAGCTACAAACAAAAGATATGTCAAAGACCACTTACAGTTCCAATGGAAGGTTTATCCTTGCTAGCCTCAGTTAAAAACAAGCCACTGCACCAGCAATTTTCTGCTCCACCTCAGCAACCTACAAGAATGTAATCGAGCTAAAAGTGAATATTATTTTAATGCACGTGTTTAACTTTAATAAAATTGATTGGGGAACCTTAAAAAATAGTACCTTTTTCTTAAGTTCCACTAGTTATGGACTCTTAGATCACTTGATTAATAATAATAGTTACAATATACATGGGATGAATTTATCTGACCTTGATTAAAACACAGTCATTTAGAGGCTTGAGATCTTTGACTTCATCAATCTCAAGAATACCCACAATGTCATCTTCTTTCAATAAAAGATGAGTTGATCCATCAAACTTGAGTTTTGTCCCAACATATTTGGAGTAGACATACAATTTGTGCTCCATTCTAGGCAACAAGGGAAAAAAAACAATATTACCAAGAATACTCAAACAAACAAACAAACAAACAAACAAACAAATAGTTGAGAGCATTAGAAAGGGCTATGAAATCACCTTGACACTAATTTCCATCTTGTTCTTCCCGAGAGTCTTACCCTCCCCAACAACAACAACCTAACCTCCTTGTGGTTTTGATTAAGTTGTAGAATGAAGCAAAATACCTCCTACAGTTTTCTCTTTGGCAGACTTGATCTTAACAAGTACCCTATCACCCAAGGGCTTAAATCTTAAAAAATATAAAATTTCTTATGTGCTGTTTTAATCATTTAGCTTACTGATGTTAGTAACTACATGTTACTTCAAAGAAACAGGCTTTGCACAATATACCTAAGAGAAACTTATGTTTCTGAATGGATTGCTGAAGAGTACCAGTACCCTCGAATTCTGGAAATGAATTTCATTGTGTTGGTGATAATAGATTAGTCCTTTACAAAAATGAAATCAATCATAGTCCACATAAACTATTAATAAAACAATGTCCAAAATTGTTGGTGCAAGAAGCAAAATCCAACAAAAAGACATTTAAGTATATTCCACTGTTCTCTAGCATATCATGGCCAAAACTCATGGTTTATATACTTAATGTAATTCCGAAATAGTTTATGTTTGTAAATCTACAATAAGGGTATTAGGGTCTACATAATCTCTCCTTAATTAGTTAAACAATGTAGGGTTAGCTAATAGATATTAAAATGTTCCATGAGCACTCAGGTGACACATAATGATTAGTTAAACAACATAGGTCAGCTAAAATATTTTTCAATAGTGTAACTCCACAACCAAAAAATAACAAGCCATCATGACAAATCCAGCTTGCTTGTTGTCTTTTTGCAAAACTGAAACCATGCATCTAGTGGTAACTAAAAGAATAATATATATAAAGTATTTGTCGGAGTATGTGCTACCATTGGCATGTAGTCATGCGTGAGTAGTATGTTGCTTGGCCTCAAATCCCTATGAATTATTGGACATCCACGACACTCTTCATGTAGAAAACACAATCCTTTCGATGTTCCGATGGCAATGGCGCGGCGTTAGTTTATGCCACTCAAGAATTGTGGCAGATTTATCTACAAATACCAGAAAGAAGGTAAGTCAAAGAAAACTAGGAATTAGGAACATTGGCTATTTGAATTTACAAAAAATCACTTACAAAATAAATGGAAATAGAGAAACTTGTTATAGATGTATTCGTATACCAAAATACTGTTGTTCTTATTCTTGCAATACCCCAGTAGCATCACAATATTCTTATGACGCGCATAACTTAAGACATATACTTCAGAGCGAAACTCGGTATCTCATGCACAACAGTTGAAAAGCCAATAAATTATACTAGGACAATAATAAACCCATGGATTCACATCTTATCTAAATAACAAAAACTTGCATATTTCATATTAACTCATTAATCCAATATATTATACAATAGAAATGAAGTAATTCAATCTTTATAACTAAAACAAGGAAAAAGATGATACCTTTGGAGCCACAACAGTAACAACTTTAACAACAAGTCGTTTAAATGATCTCTTATTATTACAAGTAGCAACTGATGGAGAAGAAGAAGTAAACTTCACATTCGAAAAATGAAGTCCTTCAACACAGCTAATTGATGAACCAATTACTTGTACTATTCCTGATGCCATTAAACCCATAGTGAGAGATTTAATGAGGATTGGGTTTGGAGAAATAAGGAAAAGGCTAGAAAACCCTAGAGAGAGAGAGATAGCTGGAATGGGAAGAGAGCCCTGGATAGAAAACGAGGGATGGACAGAGTGAGAGACCGCTGGGTAAGAGAGCGCGCGCTGTGAGGTCTGTTAGACTTCAGTGTTTTTGGGAGACAAAGTTTTTCTTTTTTTTTTTTTCTTTTTTAATCCTAATCCAACGGACGGACTTAAGTTATTTATTCCCTTTTATTTATTTTTCTTTTCCTTTTAGGTTTATTTTGTTGATTCTTTCAGAGGGAACCTAAAAATATACATGCACGCTCAAATCAGATAGTATGTTAATTTTGTTTTCGTCTTCTGTTACACCCAGAAGACACAACAAGGCAAACCACTAGTGTCACTTTTAAATAATGTGACACAAACATTAAAATTATTTGTGTCACTTTTTCTAAAAGCAACATATCAGCCCTCGTTCCATAAAAAAGTGACACATCAAAACTCTATGTCACTTTTTTCTAGTAAGTGACACGAGACATAAATAAAAAGTGACACAAAAAGCCCTTTTTTTAGTAGTATAATTCATTTGATCATTTTGATAAGTTCTAATTTACTTCCTTTGACCAATTTGATTTAGCAAATGAATTGCAATTTTTATTAATAGAACGACAACTAATACATGATTGCAAAAACATAAAATTAAAATAAATAAATAAAAAACAATTATTACATATCACCCTTATTACATACTACTAGAGTTACTATAGTTATCAAGCCACTCATTATTTTCTTCACCATTAGCTCCTTCGTCCCCTGAAGCTTCATTTGTACTATTTGATCCAACTCTTTTTGCATATTTAGCTACAATTGCTTCTTGTTTTAGCTCTAAAACTCTTCGTGCACGATGATTGAGTTTGTCGGTTGACATTACCAACAACATGACATTTTCCTCCTCTATAACACGGAGTTTTTCTTGCTTCAAAAATAACTTTTTTGTGTCTTGTCTTACTTCATTTCACCATAGTTTGAAATTGCCCATCTAGAATCTCTTCTCTATGTCTTCGGCTTTCTTTAAAAAACTAAAGAAATTCATCCATATTTTTAGCAGTAGATGCAATATTACCCTCGACAGTAGAAGCAATTTTGTTGTTGTTCTCAATTTCTTTGCTATGCTTCCTACCAATCGACCTTTCCAAAAAACCCTCGGTACTGCTAGGATCGTATTCCGAGTACAGTGAAGGTGAAGGGTTAGAGTGAGGCATTGAAGGGGTTGAGGGTAAAGAATCGAAGCCTTCAAGATCTCCGGATCTTGCTTTCTTCTTTGGTCTTGGAGCAAACGTTTCGTTGCATAACTGAGTTCTTTGCCACTTTGGCGTATGTTTGACTAGATTATAACAATCTTGCCATATCCATAGTTTCCCAGTAGTAGCTGCATAAGTTGCTGCCGCATCTATAAGTTACGTTTATTTAAAAAAAAAACAATATAAAGTAGTATATAAACGAAGTATAAACGAATCTTACAATGTCTTCACATCCCTACCCGCTTGGAGATTGTTCTTCAAGCTTTCTTAGTATAACATGATATTTGTTGAAGAACGGTAAAAGAATCGCCCAACGTTGTGAGACTCCCTTCCACTTACAATTGTGGTTAAAATCTTGAATTTCATTCATCCTAGCCATAATTCGTTCCCAATAAACTTGTCCTAATTGATCATTCCCTACTATAGGATCTTCTCCAATCTCAATCCACGCTCTAGTAAGAGCAATATTTTCTTCATTTGTCCAATTTGGACCCCTGCCTTATTTTGATTGTGACATTGAGAGTGTTGTGTGTAAAATATTTGAGTTGAGTGTATGTAAAATGAATCAGGAAGTTACCTTTTTTTTTTATTGATTGACAAGCTTGTTTTAAATGAGATTAGCAACTCATTGATACGCAGTAGTGGGGTTCGATCCGCAGACCTTTATATGGTATCATCAATGAAAGGTTTTACCAACTTCGCTAGTTGGCACTTGCCATGTCATGGTTTTTTATTAGCATAATGCATCTATATTGTCCATTTACTTTAATTTCTATAATATAACCATACATCTGACTTCGTAAACATGAAAGTTAAGTAGCATGATTAATGTAAAAAAATTTGATTTAAGTGAGAAAACAGGAGCATCCTATTTCTTAATTATTAGTTATATATTCAACTTAAGTAGATTGTTTTATTTTACATTTTTTAAGAATAGACAGGTATGGGTGTACATTGTGATCTTTAAATCAAGCCAAGAAACTTAAGTAGCTAGCTTAATTTATAATACAATTTTTTATCTCAAAACCAATTTGGATTCAAGTGGATCATATCTTTCCAAATGTTAGTCAACTTTGGCCACCACAAATAATTAATTAAGATGGATTATTGCATGTCAAGCAATGCAACTCCAAAGTCTAGTTCTAATATATGGCCACCACAATCAAGGCCGGCCCTAAGCATATGCTGTCTAAGGCTTTGCATAGGGCTCCCAATATAAACAAAAAAAAAGGCCCCGTGAATGCTCTTAAAAGCCCACTATAGTGTTACAAGCCTAGACAAAAGCATGTTCACAGGAAAAGAAAAAGGAAACAAAAGTCCAATTTTTCAGACTTTGCATTGGGCCCTTTGAAACACAAGACCGACCTTGACCACAATGTTTTGATGGTGTTTTGTCTTCTTGTTTTTTTCCTTGTGTGTGAGGAGCTCCCTCGCAACGCTTCTTCTTTTCTACTTGCATTCGTTGCCTTTTGTTACTAATTATCAATAAAATTCAATTAAAAAAAAAAAAAAAAAGAAAAGAAAAAAGAAATATATAGTTTCCAAAAACAACAATATACATGTAATAGTCATTCTCTAAAAAGTAGCTACTTTTTTTTTTATTGGTAAGTCTGTTTCAAATGAGATCAGTAACTCTTTGATGCTGGCGGGGTTCGAGCCCCAGACCTTTGATATCATCACTCAAAGGTTTTACCGACTTTGCTACTCGACACCTGCAAAAAAAAGTATCTACTAAAGTTAACTTAAACTAAGTACGTAAGTAAAATTTTACCTAGAAAATGAATTCAAATCTAATTTTTTGTGGTTATGAAATACTCACCATAAAGATCATCTCCACAAAATTTTTGTTTATCTGGAAACCTCTAACATAGATTAAAATTGTTGTCATTTTCAAAAAGAAATTTAACGGTCCAGAAATGTCAAATTTTTGTAATTACTTTTTACAAATATAAGAGGTTTCCAAATAAGCTCAAATTTTGTGGAGATGATCATTATGGTGAGTATATCATATATGGATAATTCCAGATGAAACAAATTATGGATAGATTCATCCCTTTTTGTTAGATGAAATTTTGATTTTTTTGTGAGCATGTATTTTGTGGAGAGATCATATTACAAAAAATCAGCCCTTAATTCAATTTTTAAGTCCATGATTTTCTTAGATAATGACTCTATCTCCAAATATATATATATTATATGTTATAATGTTAGACTTATTTGAATGAGTTGAATTTTTGTGAGCATGTTCTCCATGGTGGAGAGATCATATCTACAAAAAATCAGCCCTTAATTCAATTCTACTAACTATAAAGAACATCTTTACAAAAATTCAACTTGTTTGACAATTTTTAACATTGGCAAAAGATGATTGCAAAAACTAGATATTCTCTAGACTATTATATATTTTTTCAAAAGTGGACAACAATTTTTATCTAAGTTAGAGGATATCAAACGAGTTAAATTTTTGTAGAGATGTTTTTTATGGTTAGTAGATCATATGTACAAAAGATTAGGTTTTAAATCATTTTGTAGGTGAAGTTATGGGTGTTTTAGATTTGGTACTTATTTAAAGTCATTATTTAAGGTCCTTTTAGGAGTCGGGCTGTATATATATATATACAGTCCTTCTCTTAAAAGTAGCTACTTAAGTTAATTTTAAAATAAATACGTAAGTAAAACTTTACATACAAAATGAATTTAAACCTTTTTTTTTTTTTTTTTTGTGGATATGATATACTCAATATTAAGATCATCTCTACAAAATTTCAGCTCATTTGGAAACCTCTAACATTGGCAAAAAACAATTACAAAAATTCAACATTTCTGGATTGTTAGATTTCTTTTTAAAGATGACAACAATTTATCTATGTTAGAGGTTTCCAAATGAGCTGAAATTTTGGGAAGATAATCATTATGGTGAGTGATAACCACAAAAAATTAGGTTTTAATTCATTTTGTAGGTGAAGTTTTACGTACGTACTTATTTTAAGTTAACTTAAGTAGCTACTTTTTAGAGAATTTTTGTATGCATATATATATATATATATATACACACACACACACACAATTATATATTGATCAATGCATGAATTTCGTGGATTGAAAATGCAAAATCCATTGAAAAAAGTATTTAAGTATTTTGAAGAAACATGGTTTAGATCACAAGCATTGATACTTACATATGTCAAAGTTCGAACTTTACGGTGGTCATCTCCATGCTTAATTGGAGAAGTGTTTGTAGTTTTCTATCACCATTGACTTGTTAAAGCCAACATTAGGGGCTAGATTTGTATCATTGATTATGTTCCAACTTTGTGTTTAAAATAGTCTTCATGAGCTTGTTCAATTTGTATAATATATATGTTGTCAATTTGTTCAATTTTCTTATACCTACTTGAGGTATTCACACTCAAATTTTCAACTTCTTTAATTTGACCCTAATTGCGATTCAAAAAAAAAAAAATGCATGGATGGGTAACAAACTATACCTGAAATCAAACAATGGGGTTATTATTTATTTTTTGAGCAAGTTTGGGTATCCATGTATACCACGTTTTGCAACGTTTAGTTCTGTTTCACTTCCGTCCATTTATTTCATACGTGTCACGTTTTTTTTTTTTCTTTTTCTCTAATTACGTGGCCCTTATTTTCCAATGTGGCCATCTAAATCTTGCCACATGGTATGCCAACACAAAACATAAATAACTATCATCTTCTCCAACTATCATTTTTCTTCTTCATCTTATGCTTGTTCCTTTCTATTTGCATTTCAATATGATTAATATCACACCATGAATATTAATTGCAATACTGTGTTTCATAGCTAAGTATATTGACTCAGAAGTTAGTGGCTCCAATAATCGTAAAAACAATATTTTCCGACATTAATTTAGACATGGGTTGTTAAATTTTGAGCTAATTTGACTTATAGCTCTTTGAGCATCATTATTTTATTTAGTTAGGAATTTGGCACGTGTTACATTGTCCATGAAAGATTCAAACTTTTTAAAATTCTTCCCACTTACAGAAGTGAGCTATAAGGAAAGCCCCGAAGCTTTATCTGGAGTTTTTAATTACCATGACTAGTGACCAAAAGACACGCACTATAGAGGCATTGGAACAAAGATTCACATTTGTAAAAACTGGGGTTCTCCAACAACTAGAACAGAAGATAGAAAAGAGACCTCGCAAACATAACCAAGACCAAAAATAGGATTCTGATTCACTTACTCCTCTGGTATGTGATAGTGGTGCCTTGAGCCTTCCTCTGCAAGAAGAGACCTCGAAAACTCCAGTCTCAGAGAAAGGGTGTGTTGCTTTTGTTGGTTATATACTTATATGCCAGGGGTGGGAAGTTATAGGAAATCAGATGAAGCAAACGATCTTACATATTCTCAGATCTGTCAGTCAGTATGCTTTTGAGATTTGGAAGAAGATGACATGACCAGATAATGCTCTCGTCCTATTTTTAATTTAGTCATAACCGTCTGATCATTTCCACTAGTCGATGTGATGTCCCCACGTGTCTCATAACTTAAGTATAGAGCAAGTGATTCGTGCATGGGGAGTTGCCTAATTAATCTTACAACAGATGTACTATATACCACCATTTGCCACATAGGAAAAATAATTAGAGAAAAAGAAGAAAAGCGTGACACATATGAAATAAATGGACAGAAGTGAAACAGAACCAAACGTTGCAAAACATGGTATACATGGATACCCAAACTTGCTAAAAAAAAGTTTAAACCCCAATGTTTGATTTCGGGTATAGTTCGTTACCCATCCATGCATTTTTTTTTTCCCATAAATGAACCGTACTCTGCTAGATTGAGAAAAATGAAAGTCAGAATGCATGCAGTGAATACTGTACTAATCCAACTACAAATCGATCAGACCACGTATAGAACCATCAGAAGTGAAGGCCTACAATTTTTTTACACTAATAATCCAACTCCATCCAAGTCTACTCTTCTTGAGTGGCATATCTAATATGATGTAAATTCTTGTACAATCCTACATTGAGCAAGTGCGCCAGCAGCTCTAAAATAATAAAGTGCTATGTTTTTACCAACAACAAAAAAAAAGAAAGAAACAAAAATACTGGAAGACGATAATAATAATAATAGCATTGTAGCAACTAGCAAAGGTGAAGAATAAATTGTTATTATTATTGTAATTCTTGAGCTATGCGTAGCAGCTAGCGTTTAGCGAAGGTGAAATTAAATGAGAGAACATGCATGGCTAACTTTCTAGCACTCTTTCATTCCATTCTCCTTCAACACCTTTGGCATTTTAGCAAGAGATGATTGTATAAAGTGATGGCCTGGATAGCAATATATATAATGTGATGACTATGGTCTATGGGAATCGGTTTTTTTTGAGGATTAGTTGCTATTCAAAATGGGGTGCAATTTGTTGCGGGCGATGATTGTACCTATATATAGAGAGAGAGTATACAAAGGTAGTAGAGGACTAGTAGGGGACAATCACCCGCAACAAATTGCACCCCATTTTGAATAGCAACTAATCCTCAAAAAAACAAACGGATTCCCATAGACCATAGTCATTGATCACATTATATATATTGCTATCCAGGCCATCACTTTATACAATCATCTCTTGCCAAAATGCCAAAGGTGTCGAAAGAGAATGGAATGAAAAAGTGCTAGCAAGTTAGGTGTCGAAGGAGAATGGAATGAAAGAGTGCTAGCAAGTTAGCCATGCATGTATATATATAGAGGGGTGTGCATGGGTATCCGATTACCCGAAACCGTTTATAGCAGTTATGGGTCTTAAAATATTAAGTGGGTCTTCAATAACCGAACCGATAAAGAACCGAACCCATTAGAATGGAATAGTAAAAAATGGTGGGTACCCGAACCGAAACCAGAACCGATTATTATGATTTTGATATTTAAAATTTAGTATTATATAACACTAAATAAATGCAAACCCAAACATTATAATATATAGTTTGTTTGTTTTTTAGGTGTAAAAGTCTATTAAATATATAGGGGTAGTATAATAGTGAATATATGTTATTACATGCATGTTTTGTAACATTACATTGAACATGTATATTATAAATATTAATAATAATGTCAATGACTACACGCACGTATACTATGAATTAATTAATATACTGTATATATTAACTAATAAAACGTATACATGAGAATATCTCTATTAGTAAAATACACCATAATTAACCTGGCCTTTTAAATTAGACCAGCCTGTTTTCTACCGCCTAATACCCCTAATTTAATACAAAAAAAATATTATTCAATGTCTTTAAAAGGACTATTTTAGTCATTTAATTTTGTATTTCCATTAATACCCTTCCATTACAACACACCTGGACAAAGGAGTTTTATGTAAATTAAGGGCAAAAACCAAATCCGCGCCTATATATTGACATGTATGCGGTTTTGCCACTTAACTACCATTAATACCCACTTCAATTACCATTAATACCCACTTAACTATCATTAATCCGAAGTTCTTCCAACTTCCTCTCATTTCTATCATTAATACCCTTGAAACTGTTCCTGTTGGGTTTCTTGGCAATAAATATTTTGATTATCCTAAGTTGTCGATTTTGATCAGCGTTTCTATTTTATCTAATAAAGTACCGAGTCAATGAGATCGCCGTGGTTCGAAAACCGAGTCAATGTCTTTATCTTTTTGGGTGGTCTGGCGCCATGGAAGCATTTCCATTTCTTGATGGATTAATTATGGAGGGTACAAGGGAGCCATGAAATCAAAACCGGTAGAGATCTCGACTCTGTGTTCGGTTAGTGCGGGAGCATCTACAGAGAAAACTTTCTCGCAGATCTTTGGGGATCATGAAGATTTTTTTATTGATGTGATGATTTCGGTTTAGAAGGTATGGAGTTCCTCGGCTACGACCCACGATACCATCATCAAGGCTACGTGCGGGTAAGCATTACTAAACTAGACAATTTTGGACATATTTACTTAAGTTTTGCAGATGGAATTACGATTGATTAAAAAGTCAATATCATGATCATTCAATTTCGATACAATGTTGTTATGTAGAAATTTAAGTTTGGTAACCGCAAGCAAACAACAAAAATCATTTAAAAGTTTCTTATTAGCATTATTGTTAATTTGCTTTCTTATCTTAGTAATGCGACAAGAAATTAAGTTCTACGGATATTTTCTCGTTATGGAATATTCAGGTTTACTTGATGGGTTTCAGATTTTTTTTAGGCTATATGGTTCTAAGTGGTACGGACACAACCATGATCACCCTAACTTTGGTCCTATCTTTCTTTGTTGAATAATTGCCATGTGCTAAGAAAGGCTAAGGATGAGTTGGATGCTCACGTTGGCAAAGGAAGACATGTTAACGAATCGGATATTCATAAACCGCTTTTATCTTCAAGCCATTGTGAAGGAAACTTTAAGGTTATACCCCTGTTTAAATGTCGATTACCTCCTCATGAGTCCATGGAAGACTGCCACAATAGGTGCGATGGTTACATAATCCCGTTAGGCACAACTGTGATAGTTAACCTTTGGAAGCTACCGCGAGACCCACAAGTGTGGTCGGATCCTTTAGAGTTTCGAAGTTGGAGAGATTTATCACGAGTCACATGGATGTAGGCGTAAGAGGTCAACATTTTGAATTCATACCTTTTGGCTTAGGAAGAAGGTCCCGTCACGGGATTTCATTTGCTATTCAGGTTCTACATTTGACTTTTAAACGTTAATTTCGACTCATTCGAAATGCGGTTAAGGGGTTTATGGATTATTTGATGGATGAACAGTTGGCACATACATGATGTCACTTACCAACAGATTTCATTGAGGTCCTCTCATTAGTAGAAAAGCCCAAATGAACAAGAGAAGATAGCAAAAGCATTTGCCTGGATTGCAAAGTTAATGGATCTAAACCTTATAAAGGAAGAAAGAGATGCCGCACAAATACGAGATACGACGCAAGGAAAACAATAACTTCTTTTGGAACTTGCTTTTATTCAATCTAACTCCATCTCACATGGGCATAGAATTTCCAACTGATTAAACGTGATTGAAAACTAAAACTACACACTCATTTGGGTTCGAGTGTATATGGTTGTATAAGTCGGCACTGTCTCATGGGCATGACGGGTTGCGACCAGGTCCTCCAAAGTAGAATTTGTACAGTGAATTTGTCGGTTTCAACTATGGACTTAAGAGTCTCTAAAAGTGGAGATTCAAGCAAGCCTACAACTCCCTGATTTAACTTTGGTGAGAACCAAGTCACTATTGGGAAACAAAGGTAAGATCCCCTTGCTTTCCTACTTTTTTCAATATTTCGTGAGTGATAGCAGCACCTTACTTTGGAACCTTAAAACACTCAATGACTGCTCATTCGCCTTTGCAATGAGAGCACCTTTTTTCATTTGATTAACTAACTTATTTTACATTCAATTTATTAAAATGGTTATATCAGGTCATGAAGATGCAACCATACGAATATCAAGTTGGAAATATTTCGCATCAGAGTGCTCTGCAGCTAGATTAAATGTATGTATGGAATCTATTTTTCTTTTTAATTTGATATATATTTATAGTCTACAAATCTTGATCAGTTTCTACGATCTTTCTCAGAGGGATGTAAGGATGAAGGTTAATCCATAGCCTACAGAAGAATCAAGGTTTATCTATTTTCTGAAGTTTAGATTGACAATGTTATCTGCATGGTTTTTTAGAATTATTGATTTAAAATCAGTTAATTTTCATATATTATTTTTTGTCATTTGTGGATGCAATATATATTATGCAATTTGGTCGCCGTTTGTGAAGCTACAAGGGATAATCGAAACAAATAAAATCCTATCTCGATTTCAAGCACATTGTTTGCTCGATTGTCTTGATATTCATTTGTGTAGTGTTTAGTCATATAGACAAATATGTTAGTCGAGATTATCGTGATATTAAAGGTAATAGCATTGAACCAAACGATGTGGTTTAGTCGAAGTATTGCTTGGATTTGTGTGTACACTAATAGTTCATTGATACCATGCCATTCTGATCTGCACACTAATAGTTCATTGAAATGGAAGTAACATTTGTTTAAAGAAAAAAGAAAAAAAAAATTGTGTATATACTTTGTGATAGATCATAGCAAGTTATAGATTTCGAGCGTATGGTCTGTCTTTGCGTTTCATGCAGTATTATAGCAAATTATGCCCCAAAATAGCATTATCATTAAGTGCTTGACCATCCTTCAAATATGTTTTAAAATTGCGCCGGCTTCTTTGTTGATAAAAAATTCATGACTTATCTGAGGCGAACAATTGAACCATGTCAACTTTGACATTTTACGTATTATATAGATGAGTTCATAATTCATGAAGCTATCTTTTTTATTTGCTTTTTATTCCATTGTATTTTATTTAATTTTACATGAGCATGATAGTTAAGTGAAGTCATGCTTGTTGTTTCTTGAAATACATGTTAGTACTTCAGTGTATGGCCTTATGGTTATTATAGTAAAAAGGTTCTATATGTAGGTTGGTCAATCGTGGAAGGCTATGCCGGCTGATTTTACTCTTTGGCAAGAACAGAGATCCATTTCTAATCTTTGAGGTTCGGGGAGTTGCAGTTTTCGGTCAAAGAGTGGCAATGATGAGCATTGTGATAAGATAAATGAATGGAGCTTTTTCGGAGGTTCAAGAGTTATATATTCTGCGTCTGAAAGTAGTAAGATCTGTGCCCAATGAAAAAGCTTCTGAAGCAAATGCTTCATGTAAGATTGTAATACTTTTGCTCATTGAATTTTCCTTTGGTAGTTTTGCTCATTGGTAGAAAACATAAAACTTAATAAGGCTATGTGTAGCTATTCCTTTTTGTGACTTACATGCTTGAGTTGACAACATTGTTTTGGTTAGATTCTTTATGGATTTCCTCTTATGGAATAACATGAGTTGCAAACAACGATTGCCCCAAAGAAAAGTGCCTCAACTACCATAAACATTTTGGTATTGCAGGATTTGGATACACATAAAGAAAAAAATGAAGTATTATTCGCCTTTGTTGTTATATGAGTTAGATTATCTTATAATTAGATGTATTTTATTTTATTCAAATTTCCTCATTTGGGTGTTACACGTGAATTTCTTCAGAGAGGACCATGTCGAGAATCTCAATTTAAAAGGTGTGTTTAGTTTCTATTAATTCATAACTTTCCTTCAAAAACAAACATTTGTGCAAGCACCGCACGATTGATTGCTAGCTTATTATTTAGCAAGTTGTTTACTCTTGGCAATTTTCCCCATAGGTATTCTATCTTGGTTGTGAGTTTTAGATCGCCCTCTACACCATTAAGGTTTTTCTTAATACATGATATGATCAAGAAATCCTACAAGTGGTCAAGACCTTCCTAACTCATTGTTTGTGAACAAGGCACTATCAATTCATCTATCATATCTCTTTGTTTTGAAATTTATTTGTTTATTTTAAAATTCCTGATTATATATTTTGGTTTATTTATATTTTTCCATTATTGTTTGAATTGGAGAAATGAGTTATTATTGAGGTGTATGAGAATGCGTTACATGGCCATTGCTTGCTTGTGGATGTAGGTAATTAAATAGTTAAGTAGCCGTTAATCCTTTTAAGATGAAAGATATAGAAAATTCAAAATCACGCTTCCCTTTGTATCAGCATCCCACTTGACACAATTTAAAACTTTGAATGTTGGAGACTTGGAGTTGAGCAATGTTGTGACTTGATTATGTTCATGCTTTGTTTCTACCATATTTTTTTTTTACGGATTTGTTGTTTTGTTAGTAAAATGTCAAGGTGAAAGCAATCTATTAATTAGTAAAAATAGTATATGTAGTCTTTTCAACTGTTTCTTTGTGAATGCAGAAATATTACATGGCTTCTTCCGGGGAATTTGTTAGCATTGTTAGCATCCGTAAATCAATTGTCATCCATCTCTTTAGAGAATCAATTCTTTGGGGTGGCTACAATCGAGGCTTTGGTCAAGAGAAGCGGTTCGTGAAGAGGAATCTATATCTTCTTGACTGTTTTGCTTTCGCCCTTTCTTACGCAACATAGCTGCCATTGAGTGGCTTTGCTTGCCCATGGAATTACTCTCGACTTTTGTCTTTGCATTCGTGATGTTTACACTTTGTAAAGCGTGTGCCACGCGAAGCATTGATCCAATCAAGTATAGAACTCTTCCATTCTTTCTCTTTATATCCGAGTCCCGTTTCATTTTTCTTGAAAAACATCCCAATATTTAACTTCGGATGATGACAATGTATCATAAATATAGTTTGAGTTTAGCACTTACTGCGGTCCCCTATTATCGGATCTTTTAAGGTGTTGGAAGTGCTTCGTGCAAGGTGTATGGCAGGCTTTGGCCGTCGTCGCGTATGTATGACCTTAACTTAAATGCACGCTTATCATGGTGGATATTGAGCTTTTGCAAGCTTGAAAACAAAATTATTTCTATTGGCGTATTCATCGGTATTCTCAACTCCCAAGTGAGGCTCCACTCATCATTGAGGACTCTCGCCCTCCATCCTCATGGCGAGAGAATGGAACAATTGAACATCTTGATCGAAGGTTAGTTAGGCTTTTCTTTTATGATTGCATTCGCTTTGTTAATGATTGCTATGATTATATCCATAAACCTTATATAAAAATAATTCATTCCGTTATTTCAACTTGATTATCTCTATTTTCTGAAAATTATTATTTTTAAGGTTTGTTATAAGGAGAGTCTTCATGTTGTCCTTCATAATGTATCGTGTTCATTTTCGGTGGAAAGAAAATTGGAATAGTAGGACGATTGGAAGTGGTAAATCAACGCTTATCCAAGCTCTATTTAGACTAATCAAACCAAAGAGGGGAAGGATCATCATAGATAACATTGATATCTCTAGGACGCTGCAGTGAAATCGAACATTTCAAGTGATATTCTTTGCTAAGTTTAGAAAAAGTTGAACATTTCATTTGTTGTGTTACTATTAGGGCATTTACGAGGATATAGTTATAGGTGTGTTGCTTTATCTGAATCAGCTCGAGTGAGATAGGCATTTGACTGGAATTTAATCATTTTGCTATTAGGTTTTAATTAGCAGCAAGCGTCAACAATAACAAGCGAAGCTATTGATAACACATATTTGAATATATCTCAAAGCATAAACAAAAAGTCTCAAATAGAAAGTAAGGTTCCAAAACTTTGGGAAAATAGGCTCTGAAGAGCCCTTTAGGCTTCAACCAAGGCTTAGGCGAGAAAGCAAGATGACTAAAAGAGAAGAAGGGGTCCATTACAGGTAAACATACAATCAACCGTATTAAGAATGCATGCACATTATTGGGTCAAAGGTCGAGGGAGTCGGAGTATAACCAATCTAGCCAAGTCAAGATTATGTTTCGGCTTGGAATCGGATATCCAAACTTACAACCTGGTTTCTCTTAATTACTAAGTCTTCATTTGGGTTTGAATTTGGATTCAATGCTCATTTTATTGGTGTTTTTCGATTGCCTTACCAACGGAAATGGAGCCATGGGGTTGAGTAGCAAACAAAAAGACTATCATTATTGTGTGGGATGAGGGAAGGACACATTTTCCTAATGTGTAAAGGAGCATACCTGTAAGATTCTAAATACTCATACATCTGTATATTATACCGCTATTTTTTTACTTCAACATTAACACTTCTCTTTGTCGGATCTTAAGAGAAACTTTCCAATTATCACAACTCATCCAACTAACAAGTGTACTTGAATTGGTCCCCTTTTTAACTAAAAAAAAAAGTAATTAGCATAGGTTAGGTATATTGGTTTTGGGTGCTCGAGTGGTATGTAATATTCTTGGTGTACTAGAAATTAACGATAGGGGAAGACGGCAATGGGGCACAAGGCTGATGGCCGAGGAATGTATGGAAATCTTTGGAAGTTGGTGGAGATGGGTGGAAGAACTTATGGAAAGAACTTATGTCATGAGGAGCTCTTCTTGCGCTTTAAGAAATACAAGACTAATACACATCAAGAAGAGGATTGTGGTAATATTGGAATTCATGGTTTCTATGTGTAGTAGTAGATTACTATGTTCAGGGGTTGTTTAGTCTTAATCTCTTAATATATAATAGAGTTCTTATAAGATGTAAAAACTATGAGTATGTAGTTTTGAGTGAGATAACAATGTTGAGGAATGTGATTATATGTGAGACTCTGGCATGCTTCTTCTTTGTTTTCGTCAAATTTTTTCTGGAATCCTATTTGGAACTTGTGAAGTTGTGACTTAAGACCAAAGGAATTGAACAGGGTTAAATAACTAGCTTCGATGAACTTGCATTGGAATTGCGGTCTTTGTGGCTTTGATATAACCATCAATTGAACTAACGATTTCCAAATCTGCCAGCAGACTCCAAATTTACACAAGAATGTTATTTTGCTTAGTTGTTCTAAATAGTAATAATTATTGTGTTTAATGTGTTATGTGTTCAGTTTCCATACATTGCTCATTAAATGACTGATTGTGTTTGATGCTTTATGAAGTAAAGTAACTAGATTATGTTTTCAGTTCTTGCAACAGATACCACGTTCATTAAAATTCCATACTATTTTTCAGGGTTAGAACAACTTCCTATATATTAGGTGAAACGGTCCCAGGAATACCACGCTTTTCCTATCTTCTCCGAAACTTAGTTGATTTATTATCGATTACTTTTTGAACTATCGTCTAACAAAGCATGTAAAATATAATTTTTGGGAAATTTATGAGTTTAATATTTTACATTACATTTTCTATTTTTGAGTTTAAGGAGTCATACTTTCACCTAACATGCTGCTAAGGTTTTCCGTAAGATTATGTACCAACTATAGAATGATGCAAATCTTGAAAGAGATATCTAGAGTCCAATATATAAATTGATACTTCTGTTGGTTAGAGGCACTATATGTAAAATTTCTATTTCAATCCTTGATCGTAACGTAATGGGTGTGAGTGCCATCAAAACGTAGAGAGCCGAGGAGGATTTCTCAGGAGGCTGAAAGGTGTGCCCAGGAGATTGAAAGGTGTGCTTAGGAGGCTGTAAGGTTTGCTCTAGAGGCTGGAAGGGATGATCAAGATGTTGTAGCTCAAGAGGTAGCGCCCGTTTGATAGAGCAGTTTGGGTTCAATCGTTCTATGGGGTAAATATTTGGCTCTTACAATCGTCTTTCATATACGTTTTATTCTTAATTTGTTTGACAGAAGTTCATGATCTTTTTGTGTTCTGTTAAGCTATTGGTAATAAGAACTATGATGAGGTAGTTGATCGATTGTCTAATTTTATGTTGGTTTAGCCAACAGTTGAATGAGCATGCCAAATTCTCTATGTTGAGAAATGCAACATGAACTCTATCCAATTTTGCAGAGGCAAACCACAACCTCCATTTGAACGGGTTAGTGATGAGTTGCATTTTATTTATTTGTGGGGTTATTAAGAGGTTGGGATTACTAACGATGTTATGTTCCTTTTCGAAAACAATATGGCATACAAAACTTGCACTTCGGCGCTTTGAGCATCCGGATTCATTCAAATCGTGAAGAAGTCTTAAGCCCGATGCGTCTTTGTGCATTATCTTACTTTTCGATGGTACAAACGACAAAATCCAAGCTATTATTGAAGCGGGGAGTTTGCCCTAGACTTAAAGCCAACGAACCAAATTTAATTAGAAGAGGGATTCATTAAATGTTTCTGCGAATCGATAGACCTACCTTTGCAATAGTTGAAGAGGGATTCTCCTTTTCTGATTTGGGTCCTTTAAAAAAGACAATGAGCGTAAAGATCTTAGGGGTCAGTAAAGGAGTATATGCTTTTAGCAGGATATCGACTCACCACAATGACATTTTATGAGGAGGTGGGCGACAATTTAGGAGTGTGAATGTTTAATATTTCCTGTATCTCAGTTTTTCTGATGTTTCATTGACTCAGTATCATATATGATTTTGTAGCATGACCTGCCGCCATCATTTTAACACACATATGACTTGTGAAAGATACATTACAATTTGATGCACAAGTTCTATTATAAAAATAGGTATTTTCTGAAAGCACTCGACCTGACCGCCAAAATGACACCAATGATCAAATAAAAACTTGGCATTTTGAAAAGGAAACAGATTTGTCAAAAGTACATTATCCATGGCAATCGCAGAAATACTAATTTGTTGTGTGTGATCGAGTGTGTGGTACAACAATTTTTTAAAAAAAAGAAAAAAACAGGTTCTTTGTTTCTTTTTAAGTCTTCCCCTGGTGCCCTAATCATGTAATTTACTTTCATGCGGATTACGGACTTAACCTTGATCTTTAGCGAGTAACACACCGTGTGTATTCCGGATGCTTTTCGCCATTATTACTATCAAGCACCCTTCATCTACTTGATGAAGCATGGCCGAGGTATTCTATTGAACATGTGCTTGTGTATGAATTTTATTGAGAGAGAAACTTCTCATTTGTTTACTCACAATTGGTGCATTTTCACTTTTGCATTACATCCCTACAAAGCCTTACGTTTCAAGCAAAGATTAAATCATAAAGCGTTGTATGCAATGTCGAAGGACCCTAGAATTTTTGAAGGAAAATTTCGGCATGTTATGTTGGAGTTTGTGTGAAACAACATGGGTAAAAATGAGATTGCAAGAAAGACCCAAGTAGACTAACATGGTTTGAGGACCATTGGAGGAGTAGAAATTTTTCCCGCTCACCTTAACGATATAAAATGCTACATAATCTTTGAAGTGGCTTTGAATCCCAAGAAACCACAAGAAAGAATACTAGGAAACAGAGGGAAAAAATAGCCATACAAAAGAATCAAAATATGTGTTATTGACCAGTTAGGATAGGCCAATAGGCACCGAATCGTAGGAGTGTCAACCATTGTCAATTTGCCCATTACGTAAGTTTTGTAAAATATGAAGCAAGCAGTCACACCTGTATAGCCTTCACACTGTTCTTTATACGTAATGTAATTAACCTCCAATGAATCTCGCTTTTTTTGGGGGAAGATATTGGTACCATAAATTTAATGTTATGAAATGTATGTTCTTTAGATCAATTGCAATTTGTTATTTATGTGCAAACCAAAGCAAAAATATATGCATGTAGTCGGTGACTTTTATTTAAGATTCTTTTTTAAGCCACCAAATTTCATGTTGGGTCCATTTAGAATATGTTCAGAATAATTCCATGGTTTTGATTTGTCACAAGCCTTTTTCTTCTTTAGTTCAGTATAGTTACGTTACTGAACAATTTTTATATGTGCTTTGAGCAATTTCTGTTTTCAAATGATGCTTCCAAACTTTTCTTTTTGGCTGGAATATGTTTCCAAACTTCAGTTCGTAGATATAGAGCTTATCAATTAAAATTTCCGAATAACCACTTATCAAATACATGTTTAGCACGCTACTGGAGTTCACAACATCTAACAATTTGTACCCACTCTTAACATTCAACTGAAAACGATTGAGCTTAAATAAATTATAATATCTCAAATGTGGATCAAGTAATTTTATGATCGAACTATCCATTGCTAGGAAAAGATAATATGAAATGCAAACAAGGACTACTCCAAGTCACCAATTAGTTTGTATATAAACTGTCAGTTGTTAGATTGCACATCGTCATTTTAGAAGATGGGAAAAATAGTCTAGCTTAGAAGCATATGTTAGTATAGAGTTATGGCCGGAGAAGGGACCTATTTCGGACTCAAATATATTCTTGTAGAATTCGCTTTTTTTTTTACTTTTCGATGCCAAGAGTAGTACTCATAATTGGAGGTTCTTCTTGGTTTTATACATTATAGTAGTGCTTCATTGTATTGCCCTCACCCGGCCTCTCAAAGTGTTGTGATAGAAGCAACAAAGAAGAATTCATGCTACATGAACAATTGAAGCTTTGGGCTCTTTTTGTCACTGTACGCTTCAAACCAATAAGTTCAGCCTCCTTCTGCCTTTTCCTTATAAGGCCTCAGAAACTCATCTATCATTCTGTCAATATCAATCAAAGGCATATCAAAGTTTATGATACAATACATTTTTCAAAAAAAGCCTCCCCCTCCTCCTCCAAAAAAAAAAAAAAAAAAAAATCAATTCCATAATGCAATGTGCTTTTGAGTGTGTCCTACATGTAATGGTCAAACAAACTTTAAAGTTCTTATTCATGCATGTTACACTAACCAATACCTACATCACTCAAATTCACATATTTTACTAGCCTTTACTTACATCACATATTATATATATAATGAAATAAATGTGTTTGTCAACCGCGTGCACAGCACGTGCATCTTGCTAGTTTATATAAGTGCACGTGTTTGATATATTGGACGTGTATACATGTATATATATAATTATGAATGCATGTAATTAATGCTAGCAATTTAGTGTGTGATATATATTATATAGGACGTATGTATTTATGTATATTATAATATACACGTGTTCAATTTGAAATACAAGTTAATACATGCTTATGTACAATTTAAGAGATTTATTTAAAGTTTTTAGAAAACTTTCAAAGATTATTGAATTTATGACCATTACAAGTGTTATTGTTGCAGGTGCCGACTAACAAAGTCGGTAAAATCTTTGGGTGATGATACCAAAGGTCTGGGGATCGAACCCCGCCAGCATCAAAGAGTTACTGATCTCATTTAAAAAACAGGCTTACCAATAAAAAAAAAAAAAGTGTTATTGTTGCACTAACAACCAACTTTTATATCGGTTACGTAATTAAAAATGTAATTTTAGTAATAATAATAATGTATAACCTGAGAAGGAACCGAAACCCGAACTGGAACTGACTTAATTAATGGGTATGGTTTCGGGTTTTCTAAATATAAGAAAAAAACTGAAAGAACCGAACCTGGTAGGAACCGTTAAAAATAGAACCGAACCCAAAACCGATAAGAACCGAGCGGAACCGACCCATGAACACCCTATCTATCTATATACAGAAATGATATACGCAATCCTACTTACCTACACAATGAACTAAAAACTGGTTTTCTAGGGATGCGATCTCCACAAAAAATCAACTCCTTTGAATATGTCTAACCCTACCAAAAGTTGAGTTTAAGTTAGAAATTTATCTGACGGTCCATAATTTAAATATCTTTTTACAAGATTGGACACATCCAATTGAGCTAATTTTTGTGGAGATATTATAGTAGGTAAGTCATCTTTACCGAAAATCAACCCTTACTTCAATGTGCAAGTCCACTTTTGAAATACATATGTCATTTCTATATGTAACATAGCAATATAGTCATATATATCTACACTATATGATAGCCGGATATTTAGGAGGAAAATTTCTCAACCGAACTGTGTATTTGTAATCTCTCTATTTTATGATTTTAGAATCACCTCCCTTAATTATTCTAATCAGCTCCTTTCTTTTTAAACAATTTACCAAAAACTCTCACTTTATTGAAATTAGAATTAGCTTCATATTATTTAAAATAATTTAGAAAACCTCATTCACGTTACTCAAATTATATTCAACCCCTCCTAATGTTTTTATATTATTTTTTAGATTATAACTAGAATTCAAAAAATCATACTATCATAGAGATGTTAGAGGGACAGATTTAAAGATTTGAAAAAACACCAATGCGTAGCACGGTTCGCACACTCATGTATATATATATAGAAATATGAGGATCGATAAACAATATATTTTTTTTTTTTGGCTCTTTTGGAGGGCAAAACTGTAATTTTGCTCTTTTAAAAAATAGTTTTTTTTTTCCAGATTATGGTGTCTTGAGGTAGGGGTGATAATTTGGCCCCTCGGGCCCTCAACCCGCCCAACCCGTCCATGTTCAAAACCTTGGCGTCAAAACCCCAAAAGTTTGGCCC
The DNA here is from genome assembly GCF_015680905.1 of Coptis chinensis. Taxonomy (NCBI): domain Eukaryota; kingdom Viridiplantae; phylum Streptophyta; class Magnoliopsida; order Ranunculales; family Ranunculaceae; genus Coptis; species Coptis chinensis. The sequence goes on along the minus strand of NC_141463.1, from coordinate 74,067,193 downwards.
TCACAGATTTATTTCATGCTTTTTAAATAAAAAAAGTTCTAGAGCATAAATGAATTTGGCCCCCTTCCAAGCCCCTCACTTGGCCCTAGTTTTTTTTTTTCGATAAGATATATTTTATTTTTTACATTATATATGTAAACCACAATTATCCCTATTTGAACTAAATATTTTCACTACAAATGATGTTTAATAATAGTAGTTTACCACATATCATATGAGGTATTTTGTAATTTGAGTAAAAGAGTTCAAATATAAAAAGAAAAAGTGAATTATGATTATTTTGTGTAAACCCAAAATAGAGGTGATAATTTATGTATTATACTATATATTTGTGTAAACCCTAAAAGAAAACCATATTTTCTTGTTATTTTACATTATATTTATGTATTATACTATAATTATCTAAATTGTATAAAAAATTATTAAATTAGTTTTCAATAGGGGATAAATTATAACATAATATAATATATGACTTTTGTAATTGATTTAATGATATGTATATAAGTCATACATGAAAATTCAACTTAACAACATAGTTAAGTATTAAAAATGTAGATATTTTAAGAATATCATCTCTTCCACCATCTTTATCTATTTTTTTTTAAAGATATAAGAATTAGTTTTGTAATTTATATACATATCATTAAATCAATTAAAAAAAAAAAAATTACAAAAAAAATAAAACTAGTGAAGTATAATTAGAAGGCCCTGACCCGCCATTCATTTTTTAAAAAATGAGGGCCGATGGTTAAGGGCTTGAGTTTTCACGCTTGACCCTACTTTCGACTGTCCCTCAATATCAAATTATGAATTTGACCCGGCCCTCAATCATGAGGGCTTTTATGGTTTGAGGGCCGGGCTAGCCCGGCCCGGCCCTTTTATCACCCCTATCTTGAGGTGTGTGTTTTATCTATCTTGAGATAAGAAGTTTAGATATGTACGATGAAAATCAACGGTGACTCAGAGTTTGTGTTCTAACACTTTCTACTTTTCCTACACATATATGTTATCTAAACTCCTTTTTTAACATCAACACCCGCAAGACCTGGTTTTCCTCTCCTGCACTTCTCTGCTTCAGTCACTACTTCTCATTTCTCTCCTTCAGTCCTTCTTCAATCACCCCGAATTAGTTGAACCGATCATCCTTTTTTATCATTACATACCAACTCCACGTTGATACAACTATAACCCGTTATAGATAGGGGCACTCAAATAGAGTGAAAAGATGATGATGAGCGATTGAATATCAAAATTTTTGTATCACAAGGTACCATTGAAGAGCATTTTTATCAAAAAAAAAAAAAAAAAAAAAAGGTATTTTATAGTAGTTGTACCTTTTGGCTTCTGTTAAATTTCATGTGTTTTTCTTTCAATTGGTAGTAGATTGATTTGGGTTTGGACATTCTGATTTTTTAGGTGCTGAATTGGTATTATACATTTATACCCAGTTTTCCTCTGTTGTATAGAAATATAAGACTTGAAGAGTTTCCAGAACATCTATAACCACATATTCATCCAACTCAACATTATGTTATAACCACCTTCAAGCTTCTAGAATGAATTCAGTTATAATTGCACTTTGACAAATGTAATAGATTTCTAGCAAACCTCTAACTGACTAGAATGCTCATTGTATAAATACCTCATGTAATCATTCATTCAAGGTTAATGAAATAATTTCCTTCTACTCATTTCTCTAAATTTAGTTTTGGATTCAAAACTTGTTTCATGGTATCGGAGCCTTTGAAGCTATGATCTTCATTGATCCGCCATTAAAGTAAAGAAGCTAGTTCTTTTTCATCTTCAAATCAAACAAAACGTTCGCTGGTTGTGTTTTCTGTGATTCCTATTCTTCAAATTGAACAAAAGGTTCATCGATTCAACTTGAATCATCAGGTTTCATCTATCGATCTTTTCAATCTTTTGATTTTGAGTTAAATCTCAATCATCTCTTGAATCTTTTGATTACTGTTGTTCTACTCAGTTTTCATTACAAATTGAATATGCTTTCTTTGAGAAATTTCTTAGAAATGGCATCAAATACATCAATTACTGCTTCAATCAACCTAAGTCACTTTGTTCCAATCAAATTGAATAAGGGTAACTTTCTACTTTGGAAATCACTCTTCCTTCCAATACTTCGAAGCAACAATCTTCTTGGTTATGCTGATGGGTCACTTCCATGTCCTCAAAAGTTTACTGGGTAAAGCAAGATCAAATTCTATTGATCTGGATCAATGCTACACTATTTGAAACTGTACTTCTATATGTGATTGGAATGGAGACTTCAAAAGATTTGTGGAATATTTTAGAAAGAAGGTTTGCAGCTATTACTCAGTCTCATCAACATCAGTTAAAGAACAAACTTCAAGCAAGCAAAGAAAGGGAATGACTCCATGGGAGAGTTTTTACAGAGGATAAAAGAAATATCGGATAGTTTAGCAGCTGCTGGTGTTGTGATAAGTGTTGCCTACTTGGTTTCCTATGTTTATAATGGTTTACCATCTGAATATGAAGCATTATGTATCTTTTCTTGAGTGAAGAGATTACTGTTACAGAAAGAAATAGAAATCTTGTTGCATCTTCACCTCAAGCATTCAGTACGTGTTAATGCTTCTTCAAATGCTTATAAGAATTTTGGTTATCAAGGCAATGGTTATCAAGGTCAACAAAACAAAGGAAGAGGTAGATCAAGGGGAAGCGGTGGTTATAATAATAATACTCAAGGCAGAGGTTATAATCAAAACTATATGAGTTATATTCAAGGATCAACTTCAAGTAATCAGTATTCACAAGGTCTAAAATCAAGCAATTATCAACCACCTATAGGAAGGATTCAATGTCAAATCTATGGCAGAAGAGGCCATGCTGCTATTGATTGTTTTAATATGATGAATCATGCTTATCAAGGGAGACAGCCACCTTCAAAACTACAAGTTATGGCTGCTCAAAGAGGTTCTGTTCCAACATGCTCAAGTCCATCTCCTGATACAACTTGGGTGGCTGACACAGGAGCTGCAAACCATATGACTGTTGACCTTAAAAATCTGGCGCAACATGCATCTTACACTGGAAATGACAAAGTCCTCGTGGATGATGGTCAAGCTCTTGAGATAAACAATATTGGTAATTCCTTTGCTCATACTTCAAATTCTTCATTTCATTTGAAAAATATTTTGCATGTGCCTCATATATCACAAAATCTTCTTTCTGTTCACCAATTAATCAAAGATAACAATTGTGCCATAACCTTTACTCCGTTTTCTTTTTTTGTGAAGGATAATTTGGGGAAGATAGTTTTCCAAGAGACTCATGAGAATGGACTTTATCTCATGAAGTTTTTGCATCATTCATCAACTCCTTCTCATGCATCAACACAATCTTTTTTCATCTCTTCAGCTGCACACAACTCTCAAGCTTTTGTTGGAGTCATGACTACTGCACAAAATTGGCATCATAGATTAGGCCATCCAAACAATGTTTATTTTTTAAAATAATGTCTACATATAGTCTGCCTACTCACGGCAAGACTAATGATTTGTTGTTTTGTTCTTCTTGTAATAAAGGGAAAAGTATAAGATTGTCTTTTGTCCCATCTACTTCATGTGTTTCAAAATCTTTACAATTGATTTATAGTGATTTATGGAGACTTTCCTCAATACCATCTATCACAAGGTTCTTATATTATGTTTCTTTCATTGATGAATGGTCCAAATATACATGGATATTTCCATTATATAAGAAATCAAATTTCTTCTAAGTTTTTCAAATATTCAAAAACAGTGTAGAAAATCAACTTGATTTGAAAATAAAAGGTTTTCATTGTTGTGATGAAGGTTGAGAGCACAAAAGCCACATTTTCAGAAATTATCTACATGAACATGGTATTTCTTTGCAATACTCATGTCCACACACTTCTCAGCATAATGGCATTGCTGAACAAAAACATCGTCATATCACTGAAGTTGCTAGAACACTTATTGTTCACAACAATGTACCACCAAAGTTTTGGGTGGACATTTTTCAAACTTTTGTCTTCTTGATATACATAATCATTTCACAAACAATGTCTATAACTCCTTTTGAAAAATTGTCTCTATTGAATTATATGTTAGTGGTGATGCTAGGAGAGTTGTGACATTGATATATTAGATAAACCAAGAAGAAGAACAAAGAAGACTAGAGATTGATTAGGGTTAGAGGGTTCTTGTCTTTGAGAGATTGTGTTCTCCACCCATAGTTACATACTTATACTAAACTAAAACATGATAATAGAAACTACTAGATATGGATGTCCACACTTATAGAAACATGGGATTTTCCATATTGGACATATTCTAACACTCCCCCTCAAGTTTTAATTATGCAAACTATGCAAATTACAGCTTGGATTACAAAAATCAAAGATAAGAATACTGCTCCCCCTTTCGCATAGAACTATCTTTAGTTGAAGAACTCGAACAACTATTGAGACGTTCTAGAGGTGAAACTGTCGGTGTAGGCAATGACCTAACCTGAATACTGAAGGTGTACCACAGTCACAAACTGAAATCATGACACCGGTTTAGTGGCGCACTGCTTGGTTACTACTCACTCCATTCGCTATTATGGTTGTCATAATATAAATTGAAAACAATAACATTGACTTGATGTGCGCTTCTTGGCCGCTACTATCAATATCACTGTTAATGTTAACAAAATACTATTATGGGTACTCCTGAATATTGAATACTGAATATTGGTGCAGTTATAACTTGACTGCTACCTGAACTCTCATGACTACTACCTAAAACATACTTGTAGTTTGGGCTTGACTGCTACCTGAAACATACTTGCAGTTTAGGCGTGACTGCTACCTGAAACATACTTGCAGTTTAGGCTTAACTGTTACCTGAATACTCATGAAGATTGCAGTTTAGGCTTGATTGCTACCTAAATAATGAAGACTGAATAGTGGATATGCCTTGTCATGAAGAGTTCGTTAAGGCATGCCGGAATATGGAGACATGAGTACTCTTTCTCATACGTCTCCATATTCTTCTTCCCTCATATACTACTGAATGTCTTCATATCTCCCTATTCCGCCTCTCAAGTTGGAAATACAAGGTTGAGTAGGAACATACAAAGACTTGTCTATTCCGACTTGAACTTGAAACAGAGAAAACCAAATACTAACTTATACAACAACCAATGCCCACTTCAAAAAAACAATACTTCATACTCCAATACACAAAAAAAAGTTCTAACAGAACATGCATCAAACAATACTCACTATAAAGAGTGGAGGGTGGGTCATGCCTTTTTATGACTGCAAACTTCTAGAACAGTGGAAGATGGAAAGAATAATTTCTCGTGAGATAGAGGTCATGTGCCCCTATAATACTTCAAACAAATAACTTGATCATGTTCTAGAAACTGAGACAGAAGATGGGCATCAATACCAACTGTGCGGAAGCTAGAAATCCAAACATCCATAACAGCATCCAAACAATACTACCCCTCCAATCCTGGATGAGAGTGCAAACTACCTTCCAAGGCTTGATACTTCAAAAATCTCGAAAACTGATGTGTGGAGGCATGGGCGCAGGCACGCTCTTGGCAAGGCCAATTTCATGGCCATCTCTTATCTGATTGTTTAGCGGAGTTTTTTTTTTCCTTTCATGGCATGGGCGTGTGCTCCCTTTGGGCCTGACTATACTTGAGCGCGTGCGTGCCTTCTTCACTGGAAAAACAAATTAGTACATAGAAAACTTACTTCTTTTTCACGTCATGGGTGCGTAGCAGAAGGCTTAGACTTCGCTCGTGCGTGTCTCGTCCTAATACTAATTTCAGGGATTGCGAGATACATAGAGGTTGTTCCCCTCTTACAATACTAAGACAGAGAGATTCTGGAAGAAGGAGACTGCGGAAGCAAAACAATGCTAAGAAACCAATACTGAAAAATTTCGGATCTCTCTCCTAACTTTATTCAAACAAACTTTAAACACCAGCGAAATCTTAAAAACTTACTTCGAACCATAGAGAATAATGAAATGAGAGATTTCGGAACTTAGAATACTTAAACATGTCGATGAACAGTATTGTGAATAGTGTCGGTGAACAATGCCTGTGAATAGTGCCGGTGAACAATGCCTGTGAACAATAAATCCTTCTAGAGAAATATTGAAACTTGAATTGAGATATAAGAATTTTTTTTTTAAGAAATCCTTCTTCTTCTTGAAACTTGACTTGAATACTATACTGAAAAACTTAAAGAAACTTGATTTTTTTTTTCTTGGTGAGGGATTCCACTCCTAGTATACCACTGAACCTCGCTCTGATACTACTGAATGTCTTCATATCTCCCTACAAGAAGAAAGTAGGGTTTAGAGTATTCTTGTCTTTGAGAGATTGCGTTCTCTACCCAGAGTTACATACTTATACTAAACTAAAACATGATAATAGAAATTATAGATATAGATGTTCACACTTATAGAAACATAGGACTTTCCATATTGGACATATTCTAATACTGACATATTCTAACAAGTCGTCTCAAAAAGCTCAAAATTATTCTTTTCTTAAGATTTTTGGTTCAGCTTGTTACCCTTGGTTGAAACCGTATACCACGAACAAATTAGAGCCCAGAAGCACTGAATGTGTCTTCATAGGTTATAGTTTGGACCACAAAGGATACAAATGTCTAGAGATGTTGTGATTGATGAAGCATATTTTCCTTTTAATTCTTCTTTATTTGTATTTATTCCATCAATTCCATCTACTACTAAAATGATTGTTCCATTTCTTAACATTCATTAGTCTAATAATTCTAATCTGACATTTACTCAATCATCATCTCATCCTTCATAATCACCAAGTTCCCAGGTTCTAATTTCTACTGCAAATTCTATTCTACCTTTAGTCTCTACTTCAACTCTAAACTCAGTTCAAAACAAAGTACCAAAACATCACAAGACACCGTTAAACTCAATAAACACAAGGACCAAGTTTGTTATTTCTAAACCTATCAATACTAGGTCCAAGTCAGGCATCTCAAAACCAAAACAAATCTTTACTTTAAATGCCACAAAATATCCTTTGCCCTCTGCTTTAGTTACAAATTTGGAAACCGGATCGAGTACCAACTCCAACATGCTATACTCAAGCAGTCAAGCATCCAGAGTGGAGAAAAGCAATGCAAAATGAATACAATGCTCTCTTATAGACAAGGAACTTGGTATTTGGTACCTTATGAATCTTATCAACATCTTGTCAGAAACAAGTGGATCTTTAGATTGAAGGAAAAGGCTGATGGTTCAATTGATAAATATAAAGCTAGGTTAGTTACAAAGGGCTTTGATCAAGAAGAGGGAATGAACTTTAATCAAACATTCAGTCAAGTTGTTAAAGCTGTAGCAATCAGAATGGTGTTATCGATCTATAACAGTTTAGAAAGATTGGCAAGTAAAGCAACTAGATGTTACAAATGATTTTCTACATGGAACATTGAATGATGAGGTTCATATGGTTCAGCCACCTGGCTTTGTTGATTCACTTAAACCTACTCATATTTGCAAGCTTCACAAATCCTTATATGGTCTTAAACAGTCACCGAGAGAGTGGTATGAAGCCTTAATGACAATTTTAGTTGACATTGGATTTATACTATCCCAAGCTTATCCATCACTACCAAAAAAACGAGTTTACCCGACATACACCATAAAGAATATGGATGATTTCCATCATAGGAAGTTCAAAAGATTTTGACATTGATTATAATATTTCCATCTATGCAATGAAAGCTTTAGAGATTTCATTTGTTTTAGGATGTTGAAATGACAAGGAGATAAAGATTATTGTTCTTGTCTATTTCGAAAGTTTTAATTGTTTTTGAGGAAAAACAAGACTACATAATTTCCTCTACACCATGTTTCAATATTTTTCAATGTTTTCAAAACCGCCGGATTTTTCCCTCTCCTACGAGTTTGGGCCAAGATGCATATCTCTTCCTACAATAGGGCCATTTTGGGCGCCAAATTAATTTCATTTGTACGCCTAATTTTTTAGGAAAAAAATAAATAAATAACAAAAAGATAACCAAGGTTTATTGGTATCTCACTAGTATATTTCAATTGATTTTTCTAATTATTTCTCTCGTTATTATGGGTTCGTTGAATTCTAGGTAAAACCATAATAAATTGCTTGGTATTTCGAACTAATTTCTATCTTTGATTTATGTAAAAATTCTTTAACTTAATCTTTTATGTGTTCATGATCTTCACGCAAGGCATGCAACTACACGAGGAGTTCATCAATGGGATTACAGATGTTGGTGGTGTATGTGGTAATAGGAGGCAACCGCGACTTCTTCTACGGACTTGCTCTTGATGATGTGGTAATCATCTATCTTTAATTGTGGTTTTACTTTCTTGTCAATGGCATTTCTAAACTAAGAAAGTAATTTTTGAAGTAATTTCTAAGCATTGTAAGTGTTATTTGAAGTAATTTTTCCCATTCTTTCGATTAGTAACCGGACTTAAAATGAAGACCGGTTTATAAATGCTTTGTTATTGGCTCATCCGAGTCCACAACTTAAAGACCCATTTGGTGGATCCACTCTTAAAGATAAAGTAAGCGGAGACTGAGAGTTCCACCGATCATTCATCAAGTTAATGTTTTCATACTTGTTTACCCTTTGATTTCTATCTAAATAGGTTCCTTCTACTATTTGTTGTGATAGCGACAAATTGTGGTCTATTATGGACTCCTATCGGTGATGTTACCACAACAATCTTTTTGGATACATGGGCAAATTTTTATTGCTATAACAATGTGAAGGTGTTTTGATTATTTTTTAATAAAGTGTAGGTCATTTTGGTTTAAAATAGTCATTATCGGATGTTTGTTTGCTACGAAAGGCTTTAGGATATTCATATTTGTTGAAACTATTTTGTAGTTTGTAAATTCTTTGTTTTGTTTTTAAATATCACAATAGGAAGAAAATAGGATAGTAGTACTATAGCCAAGGATGAGTATGATATTATCTAAATATCACAACCAAAGGGGATGCTAATATTTGCTCACAATGGTTGATTCGAGCATGCAGGATGTTCTTCTCCTTCATAATTTTATGAAAATTAGCATCATGATCCCTTAACAATCATCTTAAAGTTAATGCTAAAGATGAAGTTTTGTGTTACTATATGCTTATACCCTGGTCTCCCATGGAAAGGTAACTAAAGTTACAAAGTGGATGAGGATATGAACCATCAAGACAAATTGTGCAAGTGAACCTTGCAAATTGGCATCCTTAAGTGGTTACCATACTAGTCATTGGTGCTTCATCGTTTAATTGTTTATTATCCAATGGAGAAGTAGAAAATTGATCCACCACAAGGCATTTAGAGAGTGGGATAAGAAAGTACTTGAAATCGTGGAGAATTGAAGACCAATATAACTTCATACTTTCAAAATGTGTACTCCAAAATCCAAATTCTCTCTCGCTTCATTAATTTTTGGCTGCAGGATTTATTTATTCCTTCTTTTGTTTCTCCTACATTGGGAATGGCTCTTATGTCCTTTACTAGGTATGATTCTCGGATAACCAAACACATCCACATCTTTTGGGTTTCTTTTTAGATTATTATTCTAGTTATAGTTTGTTTCCTAGGGATGGGAGTGTGTCGGGACATTATATCCTTGGCATGGGACATTCACATCGAGGACAACTTGTTTTCTTGGCCCAAACTTGAATGTCATTCAAGTTTGTGACAAGTTGTTCAAGGCAATCACGGTCTGTTCTTTGCACCTTGGGTAAACTACTTGGAATTGGAGTTCTTTTGGAGTTCTTTTGAAGGGGATGCTATTCATTCAATGGGGAAGCACCTTGGAGGAGGTTGAAAGTACTCACCATCCTCACTTTATCTCGAGCATGAATATAAGCATAATATAATCAAACTTTGGATTATATACTTTTCTTCCTTGGAATCATAGTTTTTGGGAAAGCGGTTTTAATAACACAATCAAATTAGCATTTATGCAATCATGTACACTCCATAAGGTTTATGTTTTGAATTTTTTTGTTTTATGGATACTTGTGCACCACATCACATTCATTATAAGAAAAGAATCCCTGCATGGTGGGAGGTTTGGACTTTGGAGTGCTCCTATCATTAAGTGTCTTGGATTAGAGTGATGCGAAAACTAAAGTGGTAAATCTGGTGGTTATTAGCATGTTAACTTTTGGAATATTTGAAGTTATAAGGGAGTGAACTATCTTAGACATTTGAAAAGAATTTCAAATTTAAATGTGAAATAGAAAATGAAAACATATATTTTTTTAAAAATGTTTGGAAAGATTGTGTTCCAATGGTAATGTTTAAAACTTGGGTTTGCACTACATACATTCATGAAAAGCATGTTCTTTGGTTTCATTTTGAAATAATTTTCCAAAAATGGGAACACCAAATTTTGTTTTACACTAATATTCATTTATTTCTTTATTCATATATGTTCTTTGGTAATTTTTTGTCCAATTTTATATCTAACTTTAATTAGAATGTCCTCTTTCTCTCTCCTCCGTTGGATAACACTAGTCTTTGTGAATGGGACATTGGATGTTCATTTTATTTTATTATGAACTTTCTAGCCCTGAGGTGATACCTCATTCTAAACCTTTATCTGGATGCCCACATCCAAAATGGGTTTACCTCTACCATTTTAAACTTTCATGATTTAGTAATAGGGTGATATCTAGAAATAGTCTAGTACCATATAAGTTTCTTTTATTATGCATCAAACTACAACAAAAGATTGATTTTCTTTGGCTCAATTGTTTTGTAATTTATAGATGATATATTATCTTGATGTATTAATCACATGTTGGGCATTGGTAGATCCAACATGCTTAATTCCTCATTTGAATATAAGGCTTTAATACTTTATTAGAGTCTTCACCGTTTTCATTCTTATGCATGTATAAATTTTACATGGTAGAACATCAAACAAGGAAAGACCTACAAAGTGGTTATGCATGTTAAGTCTTTGGAGTCGATCAACATTTCAGTTTTTTTGGTAGGTGCAAATGGACATGGAGGGATTACCTCATGTGAGCTTCACTTGTATAAGTACATCTACATTGATAATACTTTCTTACGCCATTGGCAATTGTTTTTTCTCATTGCTTTTTATTTTTGTTCTCTTACAAATATGATGTTTCAAATTGACAAAAGTGGAGTTTCTATTGGTAGCTAAAGGAACATACCATAATTCAAGACTTCATGTTTGACGATGACTAGAAAAGGAGTGATTTGGTTTGATCAAGTTTTAGTCATGCCAGTGGACACTTATAAGGTGAACTTGCCCTTCATGGATTTCAAGTTTTCTAAAGCAAGCAAATACTTAAATGGGAAACCTCCATGTTTTCATGCTATTGTTTCACATTGTGAATATTACTAGTGATTTTTCTTCTCTGCTTTTATTTACATGATTATCTTTGCATTTTGGAGCGTGTATTATTCTTTAACCTCTATTAGACCTGCTCCCGCTTTTCATTAGATTCTATTATGTTTTGATCATTGAAAAGAATTAGATGATTTTTTTGAATCTACTTAGTTTTGAGCTTTTTGTTGTTGACTTTTCAATATGTTATTTATCTAATTTTATGTTGTAAAGTGTATTATCTTTTCACACATCGTATGTTTTTATTTGGATAGTAAAAATTGATATGTTGTTTGTTTTCGGATTTCTCTACTTGTGATATATGCATAGGCCCAAAAACATTATGGATATGGTTTGATTTTTATGTCAAAGATGACGAGGTATTGTTTATTCCGTTTCATTGTTTATAAATAGCATGTGTTTGCTTTTTAATGAGATAGACACGAGTCTAACATGGGTAGAAAGGGTCAGACACGAGGCATGAGGCAAGTTTGAGCTCAATATCAAAGGGAAGGTATTTATTGGCTCAATGTCAAATTTCATGTATTTTAGATGCTCTATTCTTGCTTTAGTGGTGTTTCTTACGAGCTTACAATTATGGTTTTCACCAAGAATGGTGCCCGGGATCAAATGGCAGACTGACGACTATGGGTGTGTATGTACGTGATCTACTTCTTGGACAAGTCGGTTGTAATACCATCCAATTTACTTTGCATTGGGTAGTAGTTAGCTCACTATGTTAGTTATTTAGCTCACTGTTCTATTATACTACTTTTGAATGTGATTAGTTTCTTACTGCTATATGTGAAGTCTATATCTTTGGTGCATGGCTTTCCCTCGGTGATTTTGAAGTGGGTTAGATTTCTATTAGAGGTTGGCCAAAGTACCACTCTTATGTCGAATTCTGGTTTTTGAATCTTAGAATATCGACAATTCTGAAATCGTGAACTATGATCTTAAGTGGGATGAAGCAAGATTAACAAATACAATGACACTAATAAGGGGGACCGATGATATCATTATACAAATAAGTTTTAAATTGAATGCTAACCTGGTAGAAAATCTTTACCATGCATGCCATTAATTGTTAAATTGTGTTCGAAATTTAAGTTTATTGGAGAGAATGTTAAGGAAATATATGACAAAATACTTAAGTTAGTTGAAGGGGGAATATTCACCTCATAATAGTGAGGTCATGGTTGCTTGAAAAAGTACGCTAATTGAGATGACATTTTTTTTTTTTTTTTTTTTTTTTTTTTTTTTTTTTTTTCCAGATTTTATGGAAGACATGGAGATTTGTGAGCTAAATTCCTCTAATTGACTATGGTATGCTTCTCAAGGTACATATCAATATCTTTTGCTTTATTTATGTAATAGTTAGATTATCACTTTTATTTTCTTAATAGTATCACGCACTATTTTCTGCTTAAACCTAGTACAACATTCATCATCTTTTAAGGTTGGCTTCATGTCTATATGTGATGTATTGTTATAAATGACAAATTATGTGAGAGCCACTTTCTATTAAATGACGAGTTAGACTTGCTTGTTAAGTGTTTTATACTATTGTGTGTATGTAGGTCTTGTGGAATCGGCTTCTAATGGAATTACATGCAACAATCGACATGAAATTCTAGTTTTGGGAATCTTTGAGTTTTATTCAAGCATTGTACTACTTACCATTTGCTAGTTGTTTTTTGTACAATTTGGTATAGCCTGTGGATGAATAGAATGTTTTGGTTAAATACATGAGTTTTGGATGAATAAAATACACTAGAAGTATTGTTTGAAGTTCATCGTTGAGGTTGTAGTATATATATTTGTTAAATTATTTGAATAGTAGAGTTTTTGTAATTTGTGGATGAATATAAGTGGTTTTATATTGTTATTACTTGGTTAATTTTTATTTATTTTTTATAAAAGTTGTTGATTGCTAAGATTTGGTAGAAAGTGGAGGCCAACCCAAAGTCATGGGAGTACTAATTGCATTTCTTGCAAGTATCCCCAAAATTAAAATTGATTTTTTTAAAAAATATATCGACCATTAGTAACGGATATTTCCGTTACAAACAATAGTTAGTAAATATCAAATCCATTACTAACGGATATATCCGTTAGAAATGACAATTTTAATCGGGCCACCAATAGTTAGGATCATTTACAAAAACAAAATTGTAACAGATATAACCTGTTATTAAAATTATTATACTTCAACGGTTATATCCGTTACAAATTTGGCCTAAGAAGAACTTCATGATCCTAACGGATATAACCGTTAGTAAAAATATAAGTAACGGATATAACCGTTAGTAAATGCCTTTTTTGGTGTAGTGCAGATATCAGTTTCTCAGTGAATCGAGTTTGTCAATTCATGCAGCATCCAAGAAGTACTCATCTTGCTACAACAAAGAGAATACTTGAATACTTAAAATGATCAATACAACAAGGCATCAAATTACAAAATGGTACAACACAAGTCAGAGCATTTTCTGATGTTGATTGAGCAGGATGTCCTTTTGATAAAAGATCAACAACTAGCCTATGTGTATTCTATGGTTCTAATCCAATTATTTGGAGTTCTAAAAACAAACAATTGTCTCAAGATCCTTGATCGAGTGCAAATGATTGGTTAATGCCAATATCATTGTAAATCGCACTTAAATTCAATAATTTAATTCCTACTTAATATTTAATGAATAGTATAACGCTAAGTAGGGTCGTATCCACATAAACTAATTTAATTTGTACTCAATTTAAAATGACTTACCAACTAGAACAATAATTGTTTTCTTTTTAATTAATGAAATTTATAACTAATCAAAATAAGCTAAAAATAATTGGGAATGAATAATTATAACTAAAGACAAGGATTTCAAGATTTCATCTATATAATTCATGCACAATTTTCTCAATCTCATTCATTTTATATAAGTCAAATTAAACCATGGCTAAATTCATTTAATTCGGAAAATCTATCCTTACATACCAATACTAACATAAAATGTAATATGAACTTTAATTCCTCATATTTTTCAACCTTCAATAAATTAAATCTAACTATTGCATGGAAAAATAAGTACACACTATCAAAGGATTCAACCAAAGTATAATATGTCAAACTAATAATACGCAATGAAAGATATTAATTAAGCATTTTGAAACTAAAGGTGTACTCTCGTAATTGGAACTAAAATTATTTGACATACAAAACAATAATGAATGAAGCTAAGAAAAATTGCATGGTCATTATATTGACTGCATCTTGAAGTCCTAGAAAACTTCTTCTTCTACAATGAATTCTTCTAAAACTTATATCTCTACTAATAAATCTAAGAAAGTGAATCTAAGAATGAACTAAGGAATGAATGAACAATGGAGAATGTTCTGAATCCTCCCCAAAGGCCTTTATTTATAGGCTCACAATGTGCTAACAATATATAGGAAACTTTCCCTCTCAAAACAATTGAAAATGGTAGCAAAATGTTTATACACCAAACAAAATATTCTTTTGCATAAAATCTTACAAAAGCTTTCCAATCCGGGCTTGCCATTGATCTTCAATTTGAATTGTTTACCCCATTATATATTTTCTCCTATGAAATTATGGAATGGAGAATATTTAGATGGGTAATTGATTTGCATGAAATTGGAAGGACTAATATAAATTAGTTAGCGAGAATAGTGGGTGGTAGGGGTGCCTCTATTTTATGAAAATCTAATTTTTCCGAATTCCGATCTGATATTTTTTCGAATTTGGCCATAATATTTGTGTTCCGATATTCGAAATTCCGATATCCGATTTTTCTGAAAAATAATTGGGTCGGAATTAGATGTGTTTTCAAAATCCGATCCGATCCGATCCGATTTCCAATTAATTTCAAAATTTTTAACATATAGCGGTCTATTTCATTTAGTTACTAAATTAAAACTACAGATAATTTACAAACCAAATCAAAACCCTAGAGAAGTAGAACATTGTCTCTCTCACAATTTCAAAAAATCAATATATATTGTCATTCTAGTACATGTCTCAATTTCTCCCATTTTCCTTTTAACTGAATTAATACATTAACATGCCATGAAGAAAAAACTTACTGAATGAATGTGTTAAAAGGTCTAACTTGTTTACTGAATTAATACATTTCAAAATGATTGCTAAATGAATGTATTAACTGGATAAAAAATGGTTATCCTAAAAGAGAATCCGATTATATAATTCAAATTTCCGATTTGCTTCCGTATTTTGCAGATTCTGAAATTTCTGAATTTTTTTTATTTTCCAAACTTTCTGAATTTGAAAAAAAAATTGTCATTCGAAAAATAATTGGATCGGATTTAGATAGAATATTGCCATCCGAAAAAAAATTGAATTTTTTTCTTAAAGCCCTTTATCCGATCCCATCCAAAATAACCCCTAGTGGGTGGTCTATTATACAGGGAATGGAATGATCGAATAATGGGGAAAATTGTGATTTTGTTTACTAGTGTGGTGGTGGTGCTAGTTTGGTAATTTTGGAATGAATTAATGGGTAAATCAAAGTGTGGTCAAAGGTGTGTTGGCGTAACATGGAAGGGAATAATGAGAATCGGAAGGCTCAAATGTAATAAAGAGCTAATATGGGTGGCAAGGTTAAAAAGGAAAGATGAGGTGAGATATAAATGACAAGATTACATGTGGGTCCAAACTCCAAAGTTCAAAGTTCAAATAGGTAAATACCAATATCTTTCCAATTCTCCTATTGTTGAATTATGGTTGGTTTAATGAATAAAGCGAATAATTTCCTAATTTTTGCAATAACACGGTTTAATCCAGCACCAAACTTTGTACCAGACTTATAATTGGAATTATTGACTTAATTATAAGGTTTGGCTTAATAAAATGACATTTGTATTATTTTTTCATTAAAATAAAATTGTAAAAATAAAAATAAAAACGTTATATACTTATATATCAAAATTTTAAATGTAAAATATATAGAATTTTAAAGAAATATATTCAGTATTATACCTAGTTTAAAACACGATATACAATTTTTACCGTTAAGCGTTTTATTGGACCGAATATTTAAAAGTATTATTGTTGAAAATTTCGAATCTTAGGCGAATAATTGACGTATCGAACTTTTGCCGTCCACGAATTTACTAGCTATGAGGTAAATACCAATATCTTTCCAATTCTCCTTGTTGTTCACGTGGTTGGCTAGATTCCAGCTGATCCATCAATTTCCATACTTTGCAATTTTCCAGCACCAAACTTTGTACCAGCATGGATTGGTCTTTGACCTAATCACCTTACTGGACTTTTGCAACTCACTTGGAGCTTGGACATTAAACATTAATTTCTTGCCTATCAAAATTAGAGTTGATCAAATTTGTCACATTGTATGGGCCAATTCTAGAACATGCAATATATCACAGAACTAGTAAAAATACGCACTTCACAATGAAATAATAAAAATACATGATAGGATTTTACGTGAAAATGTGGAATTATACATAAAAGAAGATTAATAAAATAGGCATATTTGAGCACTTATCAATCCTCTATTGAAGCAGAATACAGTGCACTTGCATACACTGCTACTAAGATGTTTTGGTTATGTATTATGTTAAAAAAACTTAAGATTTTTCTGCAAGATTCTCCTATTTTGTGGTGTGACAATCTCAATGCAATTGCTTTATCAATGAATCCTATCTTTCATGCAAGGGCAAAGCATATAGAGGTTGACTTCCACAATATTAGAGAACTAGTTACTAATAAAGTTCTCAAGCTTCAATATGTGTGTGCAGAAGATCATATTGCAGATCGATATTCTTACTGAAGGATTGGCTACCAAGAGACAATCAATGTTACAACAAAGACTTTACGTTTTGCCAAAGCCATCTCAAGATTATGGAGGTGATCACTTGAAGAGTTTCCAGAACATCAATTTCAAGCTTCATTGAATACTTACTAAAGCTTGAGGGGGTGTATAGAAGCATAAGACTAGCTTGAAGAGTTTCCAGAACATATATAAGCACGTTGTAATGGAGTGATATCCTCCCTTAGGAATATCAGGCGCGTACTCAGCATGATGGAAATACCATACCGACCTGTGGAACTAGATCACGTCTACAAGCTAAGAGAACGCTCCAGCATAGTTCGCACCCGCACGCGAACCATGCTATAACGTGACTCAGCTTACCTTTTAGAAGCAATCATGAACAGAGATGCACATGCACAAATCCCCACCACCAGCTACTGACCACTCCAGCAAGCTACTTGCCCAGACTACTAATCCCCATCATCACAGCAGACCTATGAAGACAGTTCTCGCACGTCTTCTTAATCTAGACCCCACGTTTGTGGTACACTTTACACGTAGTGGGCGAGGATTCACTCTCAACATCTATAAATACCCCTCCTATGAACTACGCCAGACCGGATTCTTCTCTCCCCTCATATTCGAGAGCAAGATACGTAGGCAGTTCGCTCCCAAGCCGAACTCGGTCCCTTCTATCATCCATTCCAGTTCCCATTCAACTGTGTATGTAAAGGAAAGCTGAATCACGCCTTTACATTGGCGCCGTCTATGGTCTCGATTACTTGAGACACCATTTTCACACAACCCAAAACCAAAAGCCAAATATCTCAAGCCCACGAAGCATGGCAAGCCTCGAAGCTCAAGTTCAAGGCCTCGCAAACCAGCTAGGCTTAGCCAATGAGAGCATTTCCTTGCTCAGGCAAGAGAATGCTTCTCTTCGTGCACAAGTTAACGCTCAACAACAGCCAGCTGGTAACGTCGCTGAGAACGGCATCAACGAAGTTAATCAACAGATTAACGAGCTATCACAACGGATCGACTAGAGCGTTGTACGCAAAGATGCGAGCCAGATCGTTTAGAAAATGCTCAAGACATACCGCGCTTTCCCCGTTCACCGCAGAGGTACTCAGTAAACCCTTTTCTCAAGATTTTGTTCAGCCACGTTTCCCAATGTACGATGGCAGCACATGCCCCGCCAATATGTAGCCCGCTACATTCAAAGCCTAGCCCTTTACTCCTCGAGTTTGACCATCTTCACTGTCGTCTCTTTCCCGCCAGTCTCAAAGATGGCCCACTTGATTGGTTCTTTTCACTCGAGTCAGACTCAATCAAGACCTTCGAAAGCAGCTTCGCACCGTTTGCGGTCGAAGACGCGCATAATGAGGGCGTAAAAAAGTAGATCTGGATTCACTCTTCCAGTTATCATTTGGAGAGGATGAGACCATCCGCCAGTTCCTAGGTCGGTTCAAAGCTGAACTGTTATGCATGGAGAGTGGCCTCAAAAAGTCTTTTGCCACACTGGCATTCTCCAACGCCTGTCGGGTGCGTAACACAAACCTCTCCAGGTCGCTGATGAGGTCACATCCAGAAACCCTGTCAGAGTTGTACGGTCGGGTCGACAAATATATTAAGCAGCAAGAAGGTTTGCGACACCACGGTCTACCAGACGACCAAGAAGTCGCGGCGATCTCTGACGACACTTCACCTGCCAAAAAGCGGTCCAGGTCGCAAGCACCCAAATCAGGCAACTGTTTGGATAACAATAGAGAGTTTGCTGTCTTGACACGCTCTCCCAGTTACATACTGGAAAAGATCAAGCGAGCTTCATATTTCCAACCTGACGTACGACAACCAGCAGACCGACCTGACAAGCCCTACTGTGCATTCCACAAAACAAAATGTCACGAGACCGATGCTTGCTGGGGGCTCAACCATTATCTCCAGGATCTCATTGAAGCGGGACAGATCAAATAGTACACCAACATTGCCGATGGCGACTTGCGCCATAAGCTTATGGCCCGCCGAGTGCATAGCAGATCTCCACCCCGCCAGGAGCGCCACAACAACCAAGCTCGCTCCCGCAGCAGAGGACGCCCTATAGACCGTTCTCGTCATGATCGACACCCATACTCGTCAGATCGTAACAACGGCAGAACCATCCATATGATCACTTTCCCAGATGATTCTGTTACTTCTTCCAGAGAGAAACGAAGGCGTGTAGGCGCTCTTCAAGAAATTTATCATTTTTCTTCACAAGCAACACATGCCCCGCGACATTCGGGTCGCCATTCAGGGGATATCACCTTCACAGAGGCTGACCTCAACAAGGTTTGTCTCCCTCATAATGACACACTTGTCGTCCATGTCAAGATCAACGACTGGACAGTTAAGCGCGTCCTGATAGACCTTGGCAGCTCATGCGGCATTTTGTTCTACCACACAATTCAGGAAATGAACCTCCCCAAGTCAGTCTTCATAGATCCTATTGCTCTTCTTTATGGGTTTAATGGCTCTAGAGCCGACCCAATCGGTGACATTATACTCCCAGTTTCAGTGGGATCAAGAGAGGATAAAGTCAGCTTCAATACACGTTTCAGCATCTTAGACATCAAGTCGTCCTACAACGCCATCCTAGGACGGCGTTGGATTCATCAAATGCAGGCTGTACCATCTACACTGCATCAAGTCCTTCGCTTTCCAGGCCCCTGGGGCATGATGGAGCTTCGAAGCAACCAGCTCGAAGCCTATCATTGTAATCAAGTCCTCTCAGCGAACAAGACCTCTGAGGCCCCCATCAGCATAAGAAACGAGCCCACCAACTACACCAAGGCCAAAGACTTGGTTGCGGAAGTCAGAGGCAACATACCAACTCAGAGCGATGGGGGCTCCTAGCAAGAAGGTCTATCATCCATGCGGACGGACGAAAGGCACCAAGGCGATTCTTGATTCACTTTCACAAGACCCGGAGGTCCCTCCCGCAATCAGTGTTCCACCTGTTCGGACCCCAGAAGTCGCCCACCAGATCCCAAACAGCCAAAACAACTTCTGCAACGTACTCCAGCCTCTGTTGTCATGACCACAGAAGTCATCCTAGACCCTGTGGTAGTAACCATAGAAGACGCTCCGACTCCTGCAGCAACTCCCATCACTCATCAGACTAACAACGCATCCACAGAGCTCAGTCCCCCAGAGAACGCTCTCCCAACACAAGCTATGATACCAACTGAAGAAAGGCAGCGAGTAAATCTAGGAACGGAAGACGACCCTAAGTTCATCTATGTAGGGGCTAACCTCGACCCCACACTCAAAGCCCAGCTTGTAAACTTTTTATCCATGAATAAAGATATTTTCGCTTGGTCGTATATTGATGTGCCAGGGATAGATCCTAGCATTGCATGCCATAAGTTGAATGTCAACCCTAGTGCCAGACCAGTTCGACAGGGACCTAGGAGACTATCACTACATTTTCAAAAAGCAATCAATGATGAGGTCGATAAACTCAAGCAAGTCGGTTTCATCCGAAAGGTCGACTACCCAGATTGGATCGCTAACATAGTGGCAGTTCCAAAAAAGAATGGCACGGTCCGCCTTTGCGTTGAATTCACCAATCTCAACCAAGAAACACCCAAAGACAACTTCCCGTTACCAAGGATCGACCGACTTGTGGACCACGAGTTCCTCTCTTTCATAGATGCCTATAGTGGGTACAACTAAATACCACTTGCTGAGGAAGATCAAGAGAAAACGTCTTTCATTACAGAATAGGGAGTTTATTGCTACAACGTCCTCCCGTTCGGCCTCAAAAACGCTGGAGCGACGTATCAACGAATGGTAACTGGACATATTCCAGGACATGTTAGGCGATACCATGGAAGTATATATTGATGACATGGTCCTCAAGAGCAAAAAATTAGGTGACCACCTCACTCACCTCGAGCAAGCGTTCTCCAGGCTACGCCAAACCTGCATGAAGCTGAACCCAGAAAAATGTCTTTTCGGAGCGTCCTCCGGCAAATTTCTGGGATATCAGGTCTCACAGCGCGGGATTGAAGCTAACCCAGATCAAATCAGAGTGTTCTTGGATATGCCCGACCAGAAGACAAAGAAACAAATACAGAAGCTGTCAGGTATGGTCGCTGTCACACCCCGAATTTCGACAAAATTCGGAAAAACAATATTTGTTCCCGACTCTTCGATCTTCGAGGTGTGACGCACTCTCAACTCCCAAAAACCCATAAACAGTTTAAATATGTGGATAATTTAAAAACCAATAAAAATTTCAAACTTAAACAAAAGTCATCTTCATTACAAAAATTTACAAATGAAAATGCAAATAACTTTATCTCAACTGAAAATCTATATCACCTCAAAGGAAAATAAAGCATATCTTGAAATGCGACGCTAACGCAAACCACGAGCAGCAACCAATCTTCTTCAACACTAAACCTGTCAATACTTATCAACTATGTTCATTTAATGAACACACTCGATAAGCAAACATGCAAATCGGGTCAGCATTATAAAAATGCTGGTGTGAGTAGTTCTAAAATACAACATATAATTATACATATACATACACAATCCTTAAGGCAGTTAGTTCCTCCACCGAGGCGCCTTAACTTTCCACGACTAATACAACATCCTTAAGTTCAATAACTAAGGTAGGTAGTAGTTCCTCGAGGCCTTTAACTTCCCACTAACCACACAACAAACTATACGCATAATAAAAAGGCATTTAGTTCCTCCACAAGGCGCCTTAGGTTCTAACTAAACTATAACCAGCCAAGCATATACAATCATCTATCATTAACCAACATATTACCATAATTATATTAATTAAGGCTTTCTTTGTGTGTCCCTAAAATCACGTCGTATCTATGTCTTACCTAGTTTCCTTGGCTACCATAATCGCTACCCAACGCCGAACATGTACATCCACATGCCTCCCCTTACATAATGTATCACTCCGTGCGTAACTATCCTGGGCGGGATGCCGCACACTAGGTAACCCTCACACGGAAGCCATTATGTAAGCATCGCCACTATTCGCATAAAAAATATCGGCGTCGTCCAATATTTGCGAACGGAATAATTAAGCCACTATTCGGCTTCACGCCCGGGAGGGCCATTCAGATTCACTGAAACGCCAGAAGGGTCAATCACATTACTTACGCCCGAAGGCCATTCAGATTCACTGAAACGCCAGAAGGGCCAATCATATCACATACGCCCACACAGGGCAAATCACATGAGTTGTGGTAGTCAGGTTCTAGGATTTTCGTTACGTAATTTATTCAGGTGTCATACATTTATGACTCATAATCATTCCACTATATCACGTGCATGTCAAATACATTATTGCACTAAGCCACAATATTTAGAAATATCTTAATTATATCTCATAACCACTTTCATTCTTTCACGTGCCAATACATTATTGCACTACGCCACACTCCCATGGGAAATATTCACAATTACTCTACTAGCATCTCACAGATAACGTAATGCAGTGTTTATACATTTATGTCTCCAAAACTATTGCATTCAATATATATATCCCAACATATTATATAATGTCACAATATCAACGTCAAATCTTAATTAGATAATGACAACCAAATTTATACAAGCTTCCACAGCATTTTAGCATTTGATTTGTCCATACAATTTACAACATAAAATGTAACACAATTAACCAGTCCATAGTCCACAATCAAAGCCCAATATATATATGTTTTACACACTACTCACGTCAAATCTTAATTAGATAATGACAAACAACGTTATATAATTTTCGACAATATTTTATTACTATATTTGTCCATATTCTTAAATATGAGAAAAACTGGAAAAAGTCAACATTCCACAGTCAACGGTCAAAGTCAACGGTCAAAGTCAAACACGTCATTGTCAAAGTCAAAATGTCGTTTCCATTGTCAAAGTTCAAACTGTCGTTTCCATGGTCAAAGTCAACACGTCATTGTCAGGGTCATAGCCATGGTTCATGGCTAAGGTCAAAAGTGCATGGCTCATGGGCTCATGACTAAGGTAATGGTTCGGACCCAACTGGCCAAGCCCAAACCTTAGAACCCGAAAGTTTAAAACAAACTTATTTATTCCACCTGACCCAAATGGGGACATAAGGACCAGCCCACATAAATTAGAAAGAAAACTAATTAAACTGGTCCAAAACACAAATGGGTTCGGCCCAACGAATTGAACTGAAACCGACCCAATCAAAACAAAATAGAATCGGGCTCAACAACAAATGAAACCGGCCCATAGACTAACACTAAAACTGGTCCCAAAACTTAATTAAATTGGGCCCAAACAAAACTAAAACATTTCGGCCCAACCAAACCAACCAAACCCAAGAGAAATCGACCCAGGCCCAAGCCTAAGTCGTCATCTCCTTCCTCCAGCAGCTCCACCAGCCACCAAAATCCGGCCACCACAAGCCTCCACACGACCACCCAATTTATACAAGCGGTTTTAATCCCCCTAACAACCCCTACAACTTTAACAAAACCAAAAACCCCAAATCATTCAATTCATATACTTCCTCAAAACTAGATCTAGATTTCGCGCCGCCATTAACGGCCATTACAAAGCTTCCCACAACCCCACTCTCCAACCAACAACCCAACATTCATCCCTAACTCCTCCGCCATCAACCAACAACTTAGAAAAACCCCACAACAACGAGTTCAATAAAAAAACAGCACATGTGACGCCATTAATGGCTTCCACCACCAATCAAACAACCAAACCGACATCAAATACTTAATCCCCCCCACATCACAACACATCACCACAAAACACAAAACACAAAAAGCGAGTTGAATCATAATCACGGGCGCGACGGCGCCGCCATTCGGCGCTGTTGTGAGCTTGAGCGAGCTACAATGATTCAATAAAAATCGATACTTAATAACCCAACCCCACAACATAGTAAATAAAATCATAAATGTTCAAATAAAATCGGGCCGATTTCTTGTCATTGTTGGACTCGCGACGCCGCCATTGACGACTTCCGAGTTCCAACAGTTCCAAATCCCAAATTTCAGAGTTCGAGTTTTTAACAACACAACAGTTTTCAATAGAGTTTTAACAACAGACATGACGACGCCGAATAAAACAATATAATGAGCAGTATATAAAAAAACATAAATATTAGACAGTATACACCGATACACGAAAACCATAAATCCGGTGAAATAGCAAAATAGCTACTCACCTTAATCCCAAGCTCCACGAATTTCTCCGAGTTCGAGTCGTCGCGCTCCAACGCTCGAGCCTCCATTTTTATTATTTTATTTTTCTTAGAACCCTATTCTCCAGAACAATACGAATATATACTTGGGTTTGAAACCCAAGCCCAACACAGACTCGGGCCCAGAAACCAGGCCCGCGTATCCCAAATCCAATCCAGCCGATTTTTAAATAAATAATTTAATTAATTAATAAATAATTACGTATTTTAAATACGGGCGTTACAGTCGCTACACTCAACTGATTCATATCTAAGGCATCAGACAAATGCGGACCGTTCCTACAACTCCTCAAAAAAGGCGAGCAGTTCTCATGGAACGACCAATTTCACCAGGCCTTCTCCACTCTCCAAGAGTATCTCACAACACCTCCCGTCCTAGCCAAACCAACGGACGGCGAAACGCTGGGGCTTTATCTAGCAATATCAGACTTTGCTATTAGTTCGGTTCTCTTCAAGGAGGACAACAACTCAGATAAGCCAATCTACTTTACAAGTAAGACATTAACTCCAGCCGAAAAAAACTA
Organism: Coptis chinensis; assembly: GCF_015680905.1. NCBI lineage: Eukaryota > Viridiplantae > Streptophyta > Magnoliopsida > Ranunculales > Ranunculaceae > Coptis > Coptis chinensis. The sequence goes on along the minus strand of NC_141463.1, from coordinate 74,042,174 downwards.
CTCTTACATCGAAAGAGCAGTTTTAGCACTATTATATTCTGCAAGGAAGTTCCGGTCATATTTCCAAGCGCACCCAATCAAAGTACTCACCGACCTCCCGTTGAAGAAAATACTTCATAAGGAAAACAAGACAACTCGCATGGCAGTTTGGGCCGAAGAACTCGGCGAACATCACATCGAGTTCGTCCCACGCACCTCGCAGAAAGGACAAGTCGTGGCTGATTTCCTTGCCGACTTCCCTGTGGATGATCTACATTGGGAGCCAGAGACAGACGTCCTACCCCCCAAGTACAACGACAAGACTGTTTGGTCTCTCTTTGTAGATGGTTCCAGCAACCCCGGCGAAATTGGCGTTGGCGTTGTATTAGTATCACCCGCCGAGCGGTGATGGAGAAATCAGTTCGCATCGACTTTGCGACCTCCAACAAAACGAAGCGGAGTACGAGGCAGTAATTATGGGGCTTAGAATGGCGCTACAGCTCAGTGTACAAGAGCTTCAAGTCTTTAGTGACTCGCAACTGGTTGTTCGTCAGATTGCTAAAGAGTACACTACCCACGAAGGTAACCTTTCTAAATACTTCAAAGTTGTTAATCAATTACTTTTATCTTTCAAGAAAGCGACCATGCACCCTTTTTGCGCGACGAGAACCGTCACGTAGATAGTCTAGCCTACTTTGCTACTCAAACACCGAGCTGCGCCCCGAGACAACTCCTTATTGAAGTAGTTGACCGACCTACCTACCAAGTAGAGCACGTATTAGAAGTCAACAACCTATGCCCACTTTCTGAGGATCAGATGAGCCAGACATGGATGCAGCCCATCATAGAGTTCATTCAGAAGGGCACACTCCAAGCAGAACAGAGCAAAGCCAGGCAGATACCATATCAAGCACGTCGCTATTGTGTTATGAATAACAAGTTGTTTCGAAAATCTGCTGGAGGACCTCACTTGAGGTGCATAAGTCCAACTCAAGGTCAATTGATTTTTGCTGAGATTCATGAAAGAGAATGCGGCAATCATGCTGGAGGTCGTTCTTTAGCCTACAAAGCGATCTCTCAAGGATACTTTTGGCCTCGCATACAGATCGATGCCAAAACATATGTGCTCAAATGCATCAAATGCCAAACCTTTGGCCACAACATCATCCAACCGGCTCACAAATTGATCAGCATTGCAAGTCCCTGGCCATTCCACATGTGGGGAATGGACATCATGGGACCATTCATCCCACAGAAAAGCACCGGGTTCCGCTTCGTTTTAGCTGCAACCGATTACTTCACTAAGTGGATCGAAGCAGTTCCTTTGGCACATGTCAAGGAGTCACATGTTAGAAACTTCATTTGGACTCACATTATCACCAGATTTGGTCTGCCACACACTCTGGTGATGGACAATGGTTCCCAGCTCAAAGGCAAAACGGTCAAAGATTTTTTGGCCAAGTGGAAGATAGTTCCGCCGTTCTCCGGTCCGCGATGCGCTCAAAGCAATGGTCAAGTAGAGGCCAAACAATAAGGCCATATTAGAAAACTTAAAGAAAAAGATTGAAAAGAACAAGAGCCAATGGCCAAACCAGCTAGAGAACATTCTGTGGGCCCATCGCACCACATTTCGCTCCGGCCACGGGAGAATCACCATTCTCCTTATGTTATGGCACGCGAAGGCGTTATTCCCACCGAAGCCCGACAATCACAACTACTAGATCCGAGGCTTGTCGAAGTTAGGATACAATGATTTCTACCCCTAGCTCGGAGAGGTCGATTTCTTTGGAAGAAGCCGACACGACGGCTATCTATCAGAGTGGCATCATATCAACAGATTCTAAAGAGGTCCTACAACAAACGAGTACACCCTAGATCCTTCCAACCTAGTGATCTAGTTCTGAAAAAGACACAAGATGACTCCAAACTAGCAGCAACATGGGAAGGAATGCACATAGTGGACCGAGTTGTTGGCAATGGGGCTTACTGGATCAAGACGCAAGAAGGGAAACCACTACCACGACCCTGGAACACTTACTTGTTAAAGAGATTTTATCAATAAAGATTCAGTCTTGTACACAGTCATGTTTTTAATCTTTGTCAATTCAGATAGTTTAGTTATATTTGTATTGTCAACCACTCTATTCAAATACTTCTAAGATCAACACCGTGAGAACGCACTCAAGGGCTACAAACACTACTCAGCAAGCACCGCCAGGAGGCTAAATACGCTCTTCTGTAGCGTAACGCCTCGAGCTCATAGGCTCATAGCCTCTCCAAATCTACAAACGCTCTCAGCGAGCAACACACCTTCAGAGGCTAAATACGCTCTTCGTCGAGCAGAACGCTCTCAGGAGCTCACAGGCTCATAGCCTCTCCAAAACTACAAACACTCTCAGCAAGCAACACGCCTTCAGAGGCTAAATATGCTCTACGCGAGCAGAATGCTCTTAGGAGCTTACAGGCTCATAGCCTCTCCAAACCTCGCTAAGTTGAGGACCTATACTTCTAGGATCAACTTCGTGAGAACGCTCTCGATAAGAAGCGCCCGGGGGCTACAAACGCTCGGCCCGAAAGCAACATGCCTTCAGAGGCTAAATACGCTCTTCGCGAGCAGAACGCTCTCAGGAGCTTACAGGCTCATAGCCTTTCCAAACCTCGCCAACTTGAGCACCTATACTTCTAGGGTCAACTCCGTGAGAACGCTCTCAGGAGTTTACAGGCTCATGGCCTCCCTAATTCTCGCTAGTCGGGGACCTATATCTCTAAGATCCGCTCAGAGAGATCACTCTCTTAAGCAATACTTCACAAGCATAACACTTTCTTAAACTAAATCTCAGATTCCATAGCCACTATATACCACAAGCGTCATAAACAGAATAATAACTATAAGCAGTCAAGCAAAAGATGGCATTACATAAACATTCACTGATTGAGCTGCCTGGCCAATGCCAGGAAGCCAGTTCCAATCCACCGATCTACTGGGTCTACCCAGAAAATCCAGATCGGTTCTTTAAACATTAGGAGTAAAATTAACGAACTGCCACTTTCGTGGAAACCATTTCTCAGTATCAACTAAGGCGAACTGCTCAGGCAAGCCTGAGAACACAGCTCTATTGTTTAACTCTCATAGAGAGGAGAATAGACAAAGCAATCATCCAACTTAAACACTTTTCAAAAACAAGACGAGAAATCACCATCAAGGAGCAGCCACAACATGTTTATCCTTTGGGGCAGCACTAGTCGACGGAGTGTGTCTTGCAGATCTCAGCATAGCGCGCATACCGGTACCCTGGTCCCCATGTGCCTTATTCAACTAGAAGTATTTCTCATCTAGTTCGGCGTACTGAACACATTGCTTGGCGTACTCGGTGACTTCCGCTAACTTCCCTTGTAGATCAGTCATCGCCGCAACAAGCTTAGCATTCTCATCAGCAGCCGCACGGTACTTATTTGTCATCACATCCAACTTCATCTTGTCAACTCCTCACGCAGCTCGCAGACATCCCAGCTCGACTCGGGAGTTGACATCAGTATCAGAGCACTGCACAACATTCTTCAGCTTATCGTACCCTACCAGAAACTACAAGTACAAAATCAAGGTCGCAATCCCTTACGAAATAGAGCGACAAGCCTAACAAATAAACACTCACCAAACAAGTAGCCATGTCCATGGTTCCCAATAGCGTGTCCATATCTTCATCCTCAACCTCAACTTTGTCGCCGTCCAACACGATCCCCTTCAGAAGACTGGTCGCTATGGGCACTGAGTGGAAGTTCAGAGCGTTTCACAGATGCTTCTTCCCCGTCTTCCCCATATAGTAGAATTCGCTCCCCCACATCCCCGATACGAGGAGGCGAACTCTCACCAGCGACGTGGTGACCTTGCCCCAGGTCGCTAGCTCCCTCAGCAGCCTGATCGGTGTCATCAACTTGTTGAGGCGACCTGAAGACAATGCCACCCGTCGAGCGACCTGAGCTCCTGGGTCGCTTGTTGCTCTTAACCCTGGAAGCTACAACTTTTCTTTTGCCACGATCTCCATGCACATGCGGGTGGAACTCCATTTCCTCCATTATCAGAGGGGAGGTTTCCCTCAAACTCCCTTCTCCCCTAACATATTTGCAGCACCTGGCCATAAGGAAACCTACGTAGAACGCCGGTTAAACAAACAAGCCACATGTTTCTTTTCAAAAAAAAAAAAAGAGAGACAACCAAACAGAGAAGCCAAACGTACCTGAGTAAACTGACAAAGAAAACAACGCACCACAGTTGCGCGAAGAGAAGCTGCAGCAAGAAGAAGAGCAAAGGAAGAGCAAATGCCTTTGCTCTTTCAAGAACACTCCTACTTATGCTGAAGTAACGTATCTTCCCAATACAGGTCATGATGGCATCGAGACGCCAAAACGACAGGCCACCTTTTTGGCAGCCATCATTTCATGTCTCCCGACCGCCCATATTCCTACACGTGCCACGCACGCATTATAGCTCAAGCAGCTCTAGGGTGAGAACGCCCCTTGTGTCTTCAAGATAGGTGCGACCTATAACATTTAAATCAGATAACAAGTGCGACAGACCAGGAAAGTCACAGGTCGTCGAGACCATACCTTCCGTACGACAAGTCGCAACAGCATACACACGCTTACAGAATGCAAACACATATATCATACACAATCCTACTTGAATAAAGCAAAGCAACATATTTCCCATTCACGAAAAAGAACGAACTGACGACCTCAGTGAAGCCTCAGTTCGCAGACTAACCGAGCTGCTAAGGATACTCAGGAAATCCAGCTCAGTTAGCCATTATTCATTGTTATCACAAACATAAAGAACGTCGAACTGCCCAGGTTACCCCAGGAAACCAGCTCTATTGTTTCAGGCCTAAGGCCGCATACAAACACAATTTTTACGACCACTTTTAAACAACATGGTCAAAGCTTTCACTGACAAGAACATCCAAAACTTGCGACGAGCCCGGGTCACCAGAGGTCGGTCCAGCTGCATTGATCACGGTCGTGTCCAGTTCGTGTGATACTGGAGGCTGTTTAATCACCACATCAGTAGACGAAGGAGGCACAACTGCAGGAACAATACTCGCATCTTCAAGCGGCTCACCCCCATGACCGACCAGAGTCCTGCGTTCCTGTTCCTCTTGAAGATCAAAATATTTCTTCTCCAGCTCCTCTACCTCAGCTCGGATGACAAGATAAGTGTCCTTCGCCTGCAGCGCGGTAGTTTTACACTTTTCAGCATAAGCATTTGCGGTCGCTACCTTCTTCTTCAGGTCGCCCACCTCATGCCTCAGCCTGACCGCCTCATTTACAGCTGATGTCTTCTCCAACGACAGTGTTACCAGTTCTATCTTCAAAGAATTCAGTTTTTTCTTCTCAGACTGCTGCACATCTCGAAGAGTTGAGAGCTCGTCCCTCAGCGACTCGACCTCCGTCTTCTCCATTTCAAATAACCTGAAGCGGTCCGTAAACCTCGGTACCCAAAGAATCAGCTATGATAACTCGCATAGTATACCACGTTAACATCAAACAACTAGCACAATAAAGCAGACAAGTAATAACACAAAAGTTACTCACCAGGCACATCGCCTTATCCATCCCCCTCGGATTCGACTCCAGCTCCATCGCATCCAAGCTTTTCCTATCACCATCCAGCGTCATCCCCTCCAGCAAATAAGCAGCTATCGGTGCGGACTTGTAGCTACAATCCGACCTCTTCACATAGCGTTTCTTACCAATCACTTCATCCATATACATCAGGTTGCGCTCCAACTCATCTTTCCCAGCACTGGAATGCCCCTTACCAGTCTCTTTCATATCAACCTTCCCCTTCATCTTGCCAAAAGTATCTCTAACAACCCTGGTCGGAGCGACCTCCGGGGCATCCTCCCCCAAAACGCTGAAGTCGGGCATCTGCCTCGCTCTCGAGTTACGAGCCGCCCTTCCCCCGGTTTGCCCTTCACCACCCCCCAGTGCGGTCTCAGCTACCCTCGCAACCTTGGAAGGTCGAGACTCTGGGTCGTTACTCTTCCTCGTCGACAACCGAGGTTCAGGGATTTCAAAGAGTGAGTCTTCCAAATCGAATGGAGCGTCCTCTTGACCCTTCCCAACTCTAGACCCAGACGCACCAGCACCTCCGGCCGGTCACTTCACCCCAGTACAACTTCGATTCTTATCTTCCCTAGTCACCAGATCACTCCTATGCTTTTCCATCACAGGCTTCCTCGACGTTCTCCCGCTCACCTTACCTCGCGCCTTGCTCTTTTGCACCTCCCTCTTCTCCCTAATTGCAGGTCCTCCCTGTTCTTTAAAGAAATGTGCTACTTCCGGAAGCTTCGCTTGTTTCTCAGCTCGAGTCAACCTAGCGAACTTCTCAATCACTTTTCGGTTTGTCTCCTTTTCTAGGGGGATATCTACACAGACAACAAAACAGTAATATTAGTACAAGCTCAGCTAAATCAAGATCAATATTCTCAGAGAGCGTACTGGTACCCACTAGTAAAGTCGCATATTTTATTTTCCACACTGAGTAATGCTCAATAATGTCAGTGACCTCTATCTGGTATTCACCACTGGCGTTCAGCAGGTCAAACACCTTTAACAACCGTCACGTGTTACCCACAAACTGAACAGGTGCTTTGCCACAGCGGTTCAAGAACTCACAAACCAGCTTCGAGAATGGTATCGTCATATGCGCCCTCAGCTGCCCCTCCCAGACGATAACCCCATAGTTCGGTGGGGTATACCTATTGTTATAGACCATAGCGTTCTGTTCGGGCTCATGGATTTCCAGACCACTTACGGTTATCCCATATTTTTTCCTTAAATAGGGGAAAACCCTCAAAGCAATCCGTCCTAGCGGCTAGAACTTCTTTGGGCGCCGACCCTCACAAATGACTTTGAAGTGCTCGGCACAAGACCTACGTGACGCAGATTGAGCCTCATCTTCCCCACTTCCAGCCTCCTCAACTGCTTCATCTTCATCACCACCCTCACTCACCCCACACACCGACTCATCTTTCTCTTCGTCCTCATCATCCCAACCAAGAGAAACTTCGCGAACCTCATGAGATCGTATATCATCTGAGTCAGACATCTCTCCTTTCGCCCTAACAGTTCTAGCCACTAGTCACTAATCGAACGTCCTAACAACTCTAGAACAAAGACTAAGCACGAAGCAAGAAACACGAGTTCAACAATGGCAGAAAACTAACCTGAAGGTTGTTGCGGTAGTGAAATGCTTTCTACAAGGTGAAGCAACAAAGTGATGTTTCAAAAAACGCAAGCGTAATCTTTGAACAACCGCCCCTCCAGTTTCCAAGGTATCATGATTACACCATAGCCCTAGCCGCACACGATTTCCAACAAACTGTCCTGTCTTTTCAAATCCCGAAAAAATGGGGCGGCACGTTTTCTCTGCAACTACTCAGATTCTCTCACGTGTCGAACACGTGTCGAACATCTATGCCCACCAGCTCACAGGATACCACAGATCGTTCTCCCCAGCTCGTTGGATATTTCCACATCTAGCATGATCCACATGCGCCATCTTTTTTCTCTCTCGGTCGAGCTTCCTTCCCACCAAAGACCGCCGCCTACCGAGAGGGGTGTAGGCGGAGTGATATTCTCCCTCGGGGAATATCGGCCAGCGTCTTTCGGCATGATGGAAATACCATACCGCACTGCGTGGAACCGGATCACGTCTACAAGCTAAGAGCTCCGCTCCAAAGTTAAGCGCGGCAAAGATGTGAACCATGCTATAATGTGACTCAGCTTACCTTCTAGAAGCAATCATGAACAGAGATGCACATGGACAAATCTCCACCACCAGCTACTGACCACTGCCGCAAGCTACTTGCCCAGACTACTAATCCCCATCATCACAGCAGACTTATGAAAACAATTCTCGCACGCTTCATAATCTAGACCCCACGTTTGTGGTACACTTTACTCGTGGTGGGCGAGGATTCACTCTCAACATCTATAAATACCCCTTCTATGAACTACGCCAGACCGAATTCTTCTCTCCCCTTAGAATCGAGAGCAAGATACGTAGGCAGTTCACTCCCAAGCAGAACTCGGTCCCTTCTATCATCCATTCCAGTTCCCATTCAACTGTGTATGTAAAGGAAAGCTGAATCACGCCTTTACACACGTATTTATCCAGCTCATCATTCTGTTATAACCACCTTTAAGCTTCTAGAATGAATTCAGTTATAACTGCACTTTGACAAATGTAACAGATTTCTAACAAACCTCTAATTGACTAGAATGCTCACTATATAAATACCTCATGTAATCATTCATTCAAGGTTAATGAAGTAATTTCCTTCTACTCATTTCTCTAAATTTAGTTTTGGATTCAAAACTTGTTCATGGTGCACCTCTCTGCTTCAACCACTTCTCTCCTTCTTCAATCACTCATGGCGCGAGTTGAAAAGAAAAAACCATTTGGATTTTGGACATTTTGAGTTTTTAAGTGCTGAAATGGTGTTTTGAGATATAACTGCACAAAGGTACCATTCTAGATTTCTACTATTCCTTTAATTTCAATATTTTAGTTTTAAGGGAATTTTGTTTCAGCTTCCAATTATATTCTAACGTTGCTCAATCTATAGTGACTTGTTGCACTTCTCTCCTTCTTCGATTATTGTGTCACTCCTTCAATTCCCTGCACCATGTCTGTCCTCAATAGAAATCGTATTGATAGATAATAGAAAGCACATTGATAATATGACTCCTGAACAAAGATTTGCGCAACGAGAATATGGTCTTCTTCAAATGAGACAACGTTGTTTGAATATGTCTGATGAACAACGTTATGCACATAAGGAACGTCGCTGCTTGCAACATATAGAACGTTTGCAGAGACTAATTGATAAACCAAGAACATTACAAAGGCAACAACGAAGGAATCAAGCACGAGAGCGCACCGCAGTTAATTCTGGGGCAGAACATGCAATACCTTAGTAGAGGAGAAGTAATGACTAAATTGAGCTTCTTTACAAGTCCAGATTGATTAACATGTAAATGAACTCAGATTTCTGATCAACAAGAAGTACCTCTCCTAGAATTATCAATTGTCGTTGCTTCATCAGTCTATCCTCTTCCATTCAACATGAGAACCCTATATCAATAGCTTTTGTATATACCAAATCCTCCCAAGCTTTTTGTTTGGGTACTCAATGGGTGGCACAGTAGCTCTGAAGGTCCATTTGAAACAACCTAATGCCTGGGATGGTGTTGTTCTGCTTTCACCTACGTGCAAAGTATTCTCCTGAACCAGAACTCAAAAAGAGCTTATCTATTGGCCATATGTGCATCTAATTAACTAAAATGTTTATTACTAGATTGCAGATGATATTCTTCCACATTGGATAGTGAAACAACTTCTAATTGGTATAGCTAAGTTTGTTCCCACGGCGAAGTTAGTTCCACAAAATCATATGGAGAAGTTAGTTCCCAACAATATAATTTCTATTGTTCCAATTTTATGCTATTTCTAATATTGTCAAGGTTTTTTATATAGCACACATTATTGTTTACCCAACTCCACGTTTTTTGAGTCCTTTTTCAAAGAGGATTTAAAAGATGGGGACAACTATAACACATGGCCTAGCACAAAAAAAAAGTCACGAAGTCAATGCTCATGGGTTTGGATGATGTGGCAATAACAAGAAAACAGTAATAAAAAATCATAATCGACTAGAAAATATAGTGAAAATATGGAAATAAAATAGATACCAAATTATGGGCAAGAACAAGAATAGAAATGAAAACCAAAAGACTCAAACAAAACAGGTACTCTAAACAACACACCTCTCTTTTGATGGTGATCAACATTGATAGTCTCTCTCTCCTTCTTTGATTGGTATGGGTGGGTGTTTTTCAGCAAAAAATAGATTTTTGCTTTTAAAATATATTTTTCATAATCTCATGGCATCAAATTTCAACAGTTTTAATCCAATTGGCGAGGTTCTCGTCGTTTTTGAAGAAGAAATTTGGTGCTAGCAATTAATTACTACAATATTTTCAACCATGAAACAAAAAATTGTCATGAGTAGAATTAGCCCTTTCCAGCCATTTAGAAAAAGAACACATATGAACAAAATGTTATATTTTTTATCCAAGACGAAGTCAGTTGTCTTTTTCACCAAAATTCCAAGCCATTTCCGTCATTTACAAAGTGCACCTACACATGAAAATAATATAATCAATGTCATAGATACACCAGATTATACTAGCTATTGCGGTAATAGAAAAAACACATACCAAACAAAAAGAATTTGATTCTTCTGGTTTTAAGTAAAGTGATTACTAATTACAAAGTCACAATAATGAATCCTGAGAGACGGAAAAAAATGGCGTAAGTAGACTTATACTATGAACAAGTTTTACCGTAGAATACTAATATAATCACTTACAATATACTGTTGAGATCAATGCTTGCAATTCCATGAAGTTGTTGAGGCCTCAAGAAAAGATGTTCAAAAGTTCCCTATATATATATATATATATATATATATATATATATATATATATATATAAAGTTACATATATGTTTGTATTAAAAACTTTGCCACATGCAAAGGTTTATTGATAACAAGCGAATTTAGAACTTCAAATACTTGTTCATGTTAGTGAATTCCTCTAGTGGATGTCGCATCATGTTGTATCTCAAAATTATTTCTGACCAGAAAGGGCTCCTATATAGTCACCATGGAACCATATATTTATGTATCTAGCTATTATGTCAATACTTAAATGTTTTATCTATTTAAGTGAGAAGGTTATATGGTACTTGACTTAAATGGAAAGGTTGATGAATAGGCAAAAAACTTCGAGTACCAGTCCCAAAATACTCCTAATAGTAGCAAACAAATTTCAATATAATAACATGTACAAATGCAACAACAACCACTGGCAAAAAAAAAACAATTATAACACTAACCTGATTAAAAGTGGGGAGCATGAAATCATGAGTGTATCGAGAAGTATCCATCAATAAGGTCCTACGAAATCCAGAAGAATATTGTTGAATCAAAACAATAGCGAATGCTACTAAATAAAGTTGAACACAATTTTAGTTACCTGACTGAAGGTGTGGAAATCCGAATCTCTTTCAGTAGCCTCTCCATCTAAGATTTCATTTCCTTGAGTTTTCTTATTTTTGGCATTTGGCTTTGCTTGAGTGCTTTTCTTACTGCCTTTCTTTGTCCCATTTTTTCCCTTATCAAGAAACGATGTAAAATCCTTGGGTCGACCTTTGGGTTTCACAAAAGATGGATCAAGTAATTAATAGCTTCTGAATATATGCAACTGGGGTTCTTGTTTGATTATTTTGCTCCTTTTTAGTTTCTTCATTCTGCTCCTCCGAACGTAATGATATATTCCTAAGTGCAGCTTCAACATCTTGTAAGGTATTGTGCAAACCTTTCATTACACACAATATTGACTCCCAATTTGCAAAGTTTGCAATATTTACATGTTTTACTTTCTTGATGACTCACTTGAATTTCTTCATTTCCGAACACCACTGAGCTAGATTTTTCTTCTCTTGTCGTCCATCTTTTGAGTACATGTTGTATTGGGAGAGTTTGAATATCTTCAACCTAAAAAATCTTCAAGATATGCCTACACAAATAAACTACAAATTCATACAATTGGCAGCTACACTTTGCTCATGGTAGAAGGTGCAAACAGGACCGTGCGCACTACTTGATCATGTCTTTCCATCCACACTTTGTAGACACATTTTGTTCCATGCTCCTCAATTTAATTTCCTATGGTAGTAAGAAAGACCTTGATATAACTGCTCTTGAAACTTACAAAAGATACTTCTTGTATAAACTTTAGTTGCCTCCTTCTCAATTTTAACGTTAAGTCTTAAAATTGGCCTTGCATAAATGGTGGCATAATCTTCCTTATTTTCTTCCTCCCGCCTATCCAAGATAGCTATATTGTTTAACAAACTTAGAAAGAGCCATACCTTTTATCATGTATTTATCAAAGTAGAGTTGATGGTTTCACTCCGTTGGGTCGTATAAATACCTGCAAATTTATAATTAGACCATAAATTAAAGAAGTTATTCAAAGCAAAGTGTAACTAAACTATTGAGATAGCCTGTACGAGAAAAAAAAAATCAAAAGACGACAAATACAAGAAATGATATACTTTTTGAAAATAGGTCACATCTGTAAGTTGATGCCCACTTTTCTCGCTTTTCAAAAAACAAATTCTAACCACTTGTTCTCTTTTAGGTTGTACTTTTCAAGCATTACCTCCCAATTATGCTCAAACTCTACAATAGTCTCGTAGCCATATAAACACTTGCAGAAATCCCTAAAAAGATTTTTTTTTTAGACAAACTCATGAGCCAAATGTTTCCTTGTGTTTCTAATTATATGCCACAAGCAATATCTATGATGAGTACCAAGTAAAACTTTCTCAATAGCCCCTCCAATGGCTGAATCTTGACCGATCAGTGAGGATAACTTTCGGTTGTTTTCCATCCATTGGAGTCATCAATTTTTTCATTACCCACATAAAAGACTCTTCCATCTCATAATAAAGGCACTACCAAGTAATATTGTTTGGAAATGATGATTTATACCAACAATAGGAGCAAATGGCATATCGAATTTATTTATTCCATACATAGGATCAAAACAAAGAACATTTCCAAAATAATAGTAATCCATTCTCGACTTAGCATCTGTCCAAAAAAAAATTGTCATAAGTCAATTTGTATCGAATAACAAAAAGCATGATTATCTATTTGTTGCTGCTAAAATGATCAAGCACAACTTGTGCATCACCATTGGCAAGGTCCCTTTGGCATTTTGTACTCAAATAATTACTGATAAGAGCCCAAAATTGTAGTTTTAACCCTGTAACAGTCATACTTTTAGACCAATTATGTGAGTAATAATTAAGAGTTAATACTGATTACGTGTTTTTATCCGTTTCAGGCTTCAAAGTCAATTATGTGCAGAAATGTGCCACTTTGATGAGATAAAGGAGCAATGATTGGTTGCTAAGGAGTTCTGTGATTAAAGGCCAAGATTCAAGAAGACAAAGCCTTTCTAAAGCCCGGTCAAAGCTAAAAAGTCAAAGTCAATGCGAAAGAAAACAACACACAAAGTCGTGAGAACTTCGAAGGCGTCAGATCTTTGGACTCGGACCTCGAATTGGGTCTACCTTATGTCAAAACGACCGGCTCGGAAAGAGCTTTTCAATGGTCCAAGCCTTGGCCCAATCAGAGGAGCAAAAGTGGACGAAAAGTCTGTTGAAGCCAACTGCAGCTGAAGAGGCCTTTTGAATTTGAAAAGAATTGGGTTTGGGCCCGATTCTCTGGCCCAAAACATGGCTCCAAGCCCATGCACGATTTTCGGATCTGAAACATATAAAAACAAAAGCTTAGCTCTTTGTTAATGGTAGCTAGTTAGACCTAAAACTATAGATAATTATAGATCTAGTTTTCATTAAATAAAATTAAGTTTAGTTCATTTCAATTCTTGTTTTAGATTAATCTTTAGAATCATTGTTCTTCATTAGTTTGATAAATAAAATAGCTAGTTTGTCAATTTCGATTTTGTCATTTCAATTTATAGATCTAATTTTAATTCTTGTTGAGTATCATTTCTGATTTGTTAAATTAGATTGAAGTATTGTTAGTTAAATTAGCCAAGTTAGAATTTTGGTATGATGTTTAGTTATAATTCAATGAGAAATAATGGTTTGATGAATCAAGGCTAAAACCTCCATTAGAGGGGTTGATGAAGCCATGATGAAAACTTAGTTGTATAGTGTAGAGTCGTTGTAGATTCTATTCCATTCTAGAAGGTCGTGTTTCACCATGAGAATGGGTGGATGACCTCACATGCTAGTTATAATTGGCAGAAATGCCATGCTAATTAGGGATTAGAACGAGCAATTCGTACCGTAAGAACGTAAGAATTGGATTACAACAGTCTATGCTAGGTGATTAAGTTGGATTCGAGGTGGATTCACTTCTCCTCTAATTCTTTATCTAGATTCACATTTCAGTATTCCGTAGCATTCCGTTATTCGTAACTTGTCAATTGAATCCACCCCGTAGTATAGAATTCCCCTCGTAAATCTCTCACTAGACATAAGACCGATTAGTTAACTACGAAATCATTCCATGCTAAAGAACTAGGAGTGGAATGAATTTGTTACTCCACTCTATTTCGATAGAATTGAGAGTAGAAAACTTGATAGTAATTAGTAAATTAAGATTTAGTTTACTTACGTTTTGAGTTTCATCGTTCATTTCGTAGGTAAACTTTATCTTTTTACATTTATCAATTCCTCAAGTCTTTCTTAGTAAATCCTATATTCTGAATCCCATTGGCTTCGCTAGCCATAAAGCTAGCCATCATACTTCCTCTAATTCCTACTGAGTCCATATTATCCACGATAATCTGTTGGCTCAGGTCAATTTGTCTCTGCGATCTAAGTAGGTCCTTTTTACTTGGAGTGAGTGACGACATTATGGTTATGATTTTCAACTACTTTAGACACGATCCATTTTTCTTCATTTTTTTTTGCCAACAACCATCATTGCCTTACAGCCTGTCCTCGTATCAACTTTGTTTTGCTTTCTCTCTTCAAATCGCTTGGCTCAAGAATCTCGCATCCGCTCAAAAGAACAGCAAAATGTCCGACCATTAATTTCCCTGAACTACAACATAAATGGCATTTTCCATCACTTAAAAAGTGATATCAAAAGTATAAGACATCACTTTTGAGAGTGTTGTGAATGGTGGAGACGTGAAAAGTCAGGGTTTTCCACATCACTTTTTAAATGATGTCCATAAGTGATGTTACTTCACATCACTTTTTAATTGATGTCCAGAAGTGATGTTATAAATTTGCATCACTTTTTAATCGATGTCCAAAAGTGATGTTATAACGTTTAACATCACTTTTCATTCAGATTCCAAATTACTTGTAAAGTGATGTAAAATAACTCTATAAATCACTTTAAAAGTGATGTCCCATTTATCAAAAAAAAAAACAAAAACAAAATTGCCAATATCATCCCAATATAATACCATTTTCTTGGTCATTTATCATCAAATAAAAATGAAATGTATCTTAAAATCATATTTAAACAGTTATGAGGCAAACCTTAAAATAATCGAATCCAAATAACTACAAGTAAACCTTAAAACATGAAAGTCAGAAACATAAGTGTGTAGAGCAGTCAACAGAGTGTCAAAATCATAATAAGAACATATCACATGACATCCAAAAGTACGATGGGAAAACCCTAGCTTGATAATTAACACCTTATAGATTGTCCTCAAATTTGGAGAGAGGTGTCATTTGCTCCTTCAAGCCCTTCCTCCTACGAATCTCAGACACAAGGGTTGCTGCTTGCCTGCGACCCAGCCTCCAAAGGATCTGAGGACATCATGTCCCAGTGATCAAACACACACTGTGGGAAGGCCTGTCCAGATGTTACAGCTCTGAGTTGACCGGAGAACCCAAATGACTCAATGACTGGCAAGTACACTTTGAAGTTATATAATGGAGTACCTGGCCTCTGCATCTCTTCAATGACATGCCCACGTTTCTGGTTCAAAACACCATAAATGCCACCAAGTGCCTGCTCTGGGGCCTGGATCTCGACCAAGTAAATAGGCTCCAACAGCCTTGGCTTGGCAGTAATCTGTGAAGCATAGATGACTCTCCTTGCAGTTGGAATGACCTGACCATTGCCTTTGTGAATGGCATCAGCTTGGAGCATGACATCACATACCTCAAAGCAAATGCCCCTCATGTTCTTCAGATAAATAACCCTCCACCTATATAGCCAACTAGTTTTTCAATAATGTACTTGGCAAGAAACGCTCCTCCCAGAATAGCCACAAAAGTTGCAATTAGGTGCCCAACAATTGCTCCGCCAGCCACACCCCCAAAGAGACTATACCAAGTTGAGACAATTAGCTATGGGAGTAGCCACATCCATAACATAGGAAAGGTATCTGTAGAGCATAACCATTAGAAATTGTCTAAATTTAAATGGACTAGCAAGGTGACAGAAGTTCTTCAGCAAACGAGTTTCAATACCTGAGTTTAGTATATGCATGTGAAATCCCGTAATAAGATGCAAATTCAGCGAGTAACCATTTCCATGGATCATGCAACAACAAATTGCAATCATTTATTTTTGTTTTTGGTTCAGCCAGATTAGAATGCAATCTTCTACTATAAATGAGCCAACAATTGCAATCAGTTGTTATTGAGATTTAATATAAACTGACTTGTTGAGAATTATCTTTTTTGTTGGCTGGATTTTATAACCCTAGTTAGGTGTATTTTCTTGGTGTCCCCATTGATGTTTGCCTCTTCATCCCTCCTCGACAGCTTTCAATGTGTACTCGATTTCTATTACAAGTACTTAAAGACAAGAAAGGCCATGTACCTTAAGATGACCATTTTCATCTAAACTGGTTGAGTAGCTTATGTGGAGTTATAGTTTGCCAACAAGCTCATGCCTTGGCTCACGATAAATAGACCACTAGCGAAGCTTGTCTCCATGCATTTTAAGTACTATATTAGACTACTAGCATAACAATCTAGCTTCATAACCTTAGAGAAACTAGGTGGGCTGAACAATCTTACTGGCTCCTCAGTGACAATAGCTAGTTGAGCAAATGCATAACCATAACACTTTCCCTTCGAATCCTGAACTTCAATAATAAGGTCATCGCCTACACTGTCGGGAAAGTTGTACCAATATAATAGACTCAGGGCTAATCCAAACATGCATTTGAGATGCATCATGATATGCACATTCAAACATCTCACAGAGAAGATAATAGACAGTAGTAGGGAGAAAAAGTACATACAAAACATGTGTTTCACCATAACCAAGTGGCATTCTAACTGCATCCTCTTCAGCTGAGCTTTTCAATCGCAATAGACAATAGTATTTTTCTGTAAAATTAATATTATCACATCATATAATGAATGATTTATTTCAACAAAAAACAAGTAGTCCTTTTGAAGATAAAAAAAAAGATTTTTATCATTATATTCAGCTTTGTGGACATTGATACGTGTGGATGAAAAGAAGGTTGAAAAACTTGTCTATTTCTTGAGCCGAACGCTTCTACCAGCAGAAACAAGATATCCTAAACTTGAAAGAGTCGCTTTAGCCCTTGTTTTTGCAGCAGAGAAATTACGACCGTACTTCCAGTCCCACACTATCCGCATAATCACAGAATACCAATTACAATCAGTTTTGGAAAGGCCAAACAGGTCAGGGAGGTTAGCTAAATGGTCGGTGCAATTGTCAGAGTATGACATTTTCTACGTCCCACGAATCTCAGAGAAGGGTCAGACACTAGCAGAATTCTTGGGAGAATTCCTAATGACCTACACTGGGTACGACTCAATGATAAAAGATAAATTGATTAGTCTACCTACGAAATGAACGATGAACTCAAAACGTAAGTAAACTAAAACTTTCTACGTGTCTATTTTTATCAAAGTTTCTACTCTCGAATCTATCGAAATAGAGTGGAGTAACAAATTCGTTCCACTCCTAGTGCTCTAGCATGGAATGTTTTCTAATCTAATTAGTCGGTCTTAAGTCTAATGAGAGCTTTACGAAGGGTGTTATACTACGATACAATATGAAATTGATTATTTGATGAATTTAACTACGAATGCTATGGAAATATGATTGTTTTTTAATCTAGATAAAGGATTAGAGGGGAATTGAATCCACCTCAAATCCAACTTAATAACCTAGTATAGATTCTTGTATCTCGATTCTTACGTTCTTACGGCAAGAATTCGAGTTCTAATCCCTAGTGTTCATGGCATTTCTACCGAATACTAACTAGCATGTGAGGTAGTCCACCCATTCTCATGGCTAATCCCGACCTTCTAGATTGGAATAGATTCTACAATGCTTCTACACTATACCACTAAGTTTTCATCAAGGCTTCATCAACCCCTCTAATGGAGGTTTTAGCCTTGAATCATTCCCATATGAATCTAAACTAAACATATTATCAAAGATTCGAAATTTACTAATCTAAATTAAACAATAATTAAATTCTAATTAACAACTAAGAAATGGTAACCAACAATAATTAAAACTAGATCTATAAATTGAGATGACAAAATCGAAATTAACAAAATAACTATTTTATTTATCTAATCAATCAAGAACAATGATTCAAAGACTTAATCTAAAACAAGAATTGAAAATGGAACTAAAACTTAATTAAAATACTGGAAACTAGATCTAGAATTATCTATATTGTTTAGGTCTAACTAGCTACCATTAACAAAGAGCTAAGATTTTGTTTTTATATGTCCAGATCCAAAAATCGTGCATGGGCTTGGAGCCATGTTTTGGGCCAGAGAATCAGGCCCAAAACCCAATTCTTTCAGTCCAAAAAGGCCTCTTCAGCTGCAGTTGGCTTCAATAGACTTTTCGTCCACTTCTGCTCCTCTGATTGGGTCAAATCTTAGACCATTAAAAAGATCTTTCCGAGCCGGTCGTTTTGACATAAGGTAGGCCCAATTCCGAGATCTGAGTCCAAAGATACGGCTTTTCGAAGTTCTGGCGACTTGTGTTTTGTTTCATTTCTCAAGGTCGACTTTTCAGCTTTTGACCCGGGCTTTAGAAAGGCTTTGTCTTCTTGAATCTTGGCCTTTAATCACGGAACTCCTTAGTAACTGACCTTAGCTCCTTTATCTCGTGCACATAATAGACTTTGAAACCGAAATGCATAAAAACACGTAATCAGTGTTAACTCTTAATTATTACTCACATAATTGGTCTAAAAGTATAACTGTTATAGGGTTAAAACTACAGTTTTGGGCTCTTATCACTCAACCACCCCAGTTCAGATGATGGCATCATGCCTGAATCTCCAAATACCCATCCAGACTCATGGGAGTCGAGCTCCAGATGGCAACTGTTTGTGGATTGATCTTCAAATGACAGAGGCGCGGGAGTAGGAGCTGTGTTAGTTACTCGACAACGTGCGACTGGAGAAATCCATCCGATTAGGTTGGAACACCTCTAACAATGAGGCAAAGTATGAGGCAACACTTGCTGGCCTCACAATGGGTCTCAACTTGGGCCTAACACACCTCACAGTTTTTAGTGACTCACAGCTGGTTGTGCTCCAAGTTTATGGAGGATATGAGGCCAGAGATGAACAAATGTCCAAATACCTATGGAATTAGTGAGGGGTCTTCAGGGGAAGTTTGAAAACATTCAGTTTTATCAAGCTGCCTCGATCTGAAAAGCAGCACGCAGATGCTTTGGCGTATGCTGCCTTGATGTTGGGCAACAGCGAGTCTCGTTCCATCCTTATAGAGTACCAAGAGAAATCCAGCATCC
The DNA here is from genome assembly GCF_015680905.1 of Coptis chinensis. Classification (NCBI taxonomy): domain Eukaryota; kingdom Viridiplantae; phylum Streptophyta; class Magnoliopsida; order Ranunculales; family Ranunculaceae; genus Coptis; species Coptis chinensis. The sequence goes on along the minus strand of NC_141463.1, from coordinate 74,022,780 downwards.
AGGCACTCACAATTACAATAGTTTATGTTATTCTAGCCACCACTCTAAATTGGATAGATCCATACAAGTCCTACCTTAAAGATGGAACACTCCCTTAGGAAAAGAATTTAGCAAGGCGTCTGCTTACAAAGATATAGAGATTCACCCTCGTTGAAGATGATATGTACAAGAAATCCTTTCTGGGACCTCATCTCAGATGTCTCTCCCCAGACCTCGCTGAAGAGGTTATGTGAGAAGTTCATGAAGGAATTTGTGGCAACCACGCTGGGGGCAGAACACTAGCTCTCAAGATCCTAAGGCAAGAATACTTTTGGCCTTATATGCAAAAGGATGCACATGTTTTCGCCCGCAAATGTGAAAAGTGTCAACGATATGCTCCACTTATCCATGCTCCAGCAACAGAACTCCACCCGTTGGCCAGCCCATGGCCATTTGCATAGTGGGGAACTGATATTGTAGGATCTCTACCACCTGCTCCCAGTAATGTCAGATTCTTATTGGTCGCAATAAATTACTTCATCAAGTGGATAGAAGCAGTTCCCCTGGTCTTCATTTGAGAATTGGATGTCATAAAGTTCATTTGGAACAACATTGTCTGCAGGTTTGGCATACCCAAAGTTATCATCTCAGATAATGGGCAACAGTTCGCTGAAGGATTGGTCGCTGAACTCTGCGAGGAGTTTCACATTACCCATCTATTTTCAACTCCAAGGTATTCGCAAGGCAATGGCCAGGCTGAAGCCTCTAATAGGGTTATTTTGGATAACATGAAGCATAAATTAGATGACGCAAAAGGTTTATGGGTCGAGGAGCTACCTAAGGTCCTATGGGCATACCGAACTACACCCAGATGATCAACTGGTGAGTCTCAATTTTCACTGACCTACAAAATTGAAGTTGTCATACCTCCCGAACTAGTAGCTCTTACTCAGAAGTCTGACATTGTGCACACCCTAGACAATGAGGAGTTGTTATGCAAAGAAATGGATCTCCTAGATGAAAAGCGAGAAGGTGTCACACTACGCTTAGCTACCAACCAACAGATTATAAAAAGATCATCCGACAAGAGAGTCCGGATTCGATCTTTCAAATCTAGAGATTTGGTTCTACGCATGATCCCAGAGCCCAATGGCAAACTTAGACCCAACTGGGAAGGACCATACATCATCAACCAAGGTTGGTCGAACTAGTTTTTACTACCTACGTCACTGTCGAAGGTGACGTTCTTGTCAAACCAATGGAATGCACAACACCTTCATAAGTACAATCAGTAAAATTGTTATTTCATTCTTTGTTATGCATTGTTTATTATCTCCAATCATCAATAAAGTTCTTCACCTTGCAATCGAATTTATTTCTTGCACGTTCTTTATTTGTTATCCACAATGGACTAAGCGTTTAGGGAATTATTTTCTCACTATCTAGCTATTCAAGAATATTGTATGCCAATTTGCTTTAGAACTAGCGATAATAAGTATGGGGAAGTTGAACTATATGCCAGTTCCTTTCCCATCCCCATGCAGCTAGAACTGTACATCAGTTTTTTTAAACTGTGATTATCCTCGATGGGTTAAGCCTTTAGGGAATCTGACCACACTAACTGTTCAGTAAACTGTACACCAGTTTGACTTGGAACAAGAGATAGTGTTCTTGAGAGCCTGAACTGTATGCTAGTTCTTGGAGCTTTCAAAACATCAAACATAGGGGTTGCTGGGAAGATCTGGGTTGAATCCATATCCTAGCACGCAATCATTGGCATGGAATATCGGCATGATGGCGCTGAGGAAGACTCCCCCATTGCTATTCTGGCAATACCATATTTATTTTTTTAAATAAATAGGACCTGTCGTTATTAAACATAATGTCATGCTCATGGCACCAAGTTACTTTCGCAAAGACGTGTGTTTCTATTGCGATCAAACTCTTAATTACAGTTAACTTGAATGACTCCCATGATATCCTGATCAGATTCTAGTTATGCCTCATTTTAATCTGTTTAGCCTTACTAGGGTCACCTATTGTTGTTCCAAATGAACTTTGGGGGCATCATGGGTAAAGTATGCATAGTAGTACATATCATATAACATAAAATGCTTTAAATGAATGTATAAACTAGAAGAGCTGCAGAGTTCAGTAAGTAAGTAGTATGCATGCATAAACTAGAAGAGCTGCAGAGATCAATAAGTAAATAGTATGTGAGCTACATAGCTCAATATTACTGACCCATAGAATAATTGTTTTCCAAATTATGAACTGAAGAGCTAAGTCTTTACTTAGCCTATTGGGCAGGGGTAGAATCAAACTTTGGTTCACCATCAGTGCTTGCTGTTGCACCATCATCAAGAATTCCTGGTTCACTCTTAAGAACAGACTGTGTGGTTGGATTAGCTGGAACGGTTGAAGACTAAACAGAACACTGACCTGAAGCTGGCACTTGCAAAAAAAGAAGCTGAACGGGAGGCATGTCATCATCAGTGTCTTCTTCAGAAGATGAGGAGGCATTAGGCATAAGTTCATTTTGAATAGCAAAGATATTGGTGTCCAGATCATGAAATAGGATGAAAGGGTTGGTTACACACCCCTAATCATCTAACTGGGAAACATACCCAGTAGCCTCAATAGCCTCCTCAAACTTAACTTGTCTGGCTACATTGAAGGACTCTTCAGAAACATCAACAACTCTCAGAGCAAAGCAAATGGCATTTTCAGCTGACCTCTTCTTCACCTCCTTCACCACTTAGGAATAGAACTTAGAGGTCTCCGCCAAGAGGTCACAAGCCTTCTTATCAGAGAGAAGACGTTTTTCTTTTAGAGCCCTTTCATAGCCTGACATGACCTCATTTGTATGGGCAATGACTTGGCCAAGGGTTCTCATCTCGCTATTCCTACGGTGAAGTTCCCCTTGGACCTGGTCATTCTTTGCTTGTAGGGTGGTGAAGTATGAACGTAGTTCCAAGAACTTCATTTTCCAAGTGGCAGCATCAGCAGCTCCTTTTTGGGCTTTTTCCACAGAGCTTCGGAGGTTGGAGATAATGTCTCATATTTTTGAAGCCAGTATCAGATTTCTTCTCTTTCGTCAAGAGCTGGTCAACCTAGATCTGCAGCTCCTTAGTTCTCTTCTCATCAGCCTCTTTCACCCAGATCAACTCACTGGTAAACATGACATCAATGGATGTATCGGCAGAGGCCGCAAAGATGGATTATTTCATGGCCAAAAAGTTATTCACTAACTAGAAAATAATATAGAATGTGTAAGTAACACAATGAGAGAAACCGAACATCTTATTGAATAGAGAAGAAAGTCTTACCTTGGCAAGGTGAACAGTAGATCGGTGAAAGGACAAGTCCAAACTCCCAGCCATGTTGGCTTCAGCTTTGTCAACAGGAAGTCGCATAGCTTCTAGAACTCCAAGTGTGATATCAACATAATTAACAGAGTGTTTGTTGGTAACAGGTAGTTTATCAGTTCATCCTCAATGCCTCATCTCCATGATCATCTCCTTTTCAGGGGAATCTGGAGATTGTGGCGTAAAGGGAATGTCATCACTCACCCTCCTCCTATCACTAAATCAAGGAGGAGGGAGAGCAACAGTTACAGCAGTTGTTTTAGCAATGCCCTTCCCCTTACGATTATCATGGAGGAAAGGTCAATAGTCAGAGGTACATTGTAACCAACTTGTTCAGAACCTATAAGAGGATCTGGAACTGGTAGGGATATAGCAACTTTCTTAAAAGACTTACCAGAGTGGGGAATACTATCAGGAACCTTGAAAAGTGTTTCTTCATTCACAGTGAGAGGACGAAATTTCATTTTCTTACCAGATGGGACAATATCAGAAGCAGGAGCATGGTCATCTCTCTTCAATCTAAAGAGATTGGACGCACGTACTTCCTTTTAAAATTACTTGCTCCAGCAGTTCATGATGTAGTAGGGATCGATTGGTATTGGTATTAACCCCAACAAGTGGTATTGAGTCAGGTTAGATTAACCTAGGTTGTTATCCAAATCTTGCTTGGAAGGTGTTTGACAAAATTCCTGAGAGAAGGTTTGAGTTAAAATAACTTGTAGAGATGGACCATTCTATGAACACTCGCATGATTAGTCTGAATAGAGCAAATTACACTATTTGGAAAGCCAAGATGGAAGACTTGCTATACTGTAAAGACTTGGCACAACCCATTGAGAATGGGGAGAAAAACCGGAAACGATTCCTTTAGCTGAGTGGAGCAAGCTTGACAGAAAAGCAATGGGGTACATTAGACAGTGGATTGACGACATTGTCTTTCACCATGTATTCCAAGAGGCTACTATTTTTGGTTTGTGGAAGAAACTCGGAGACCTCTATGAGAGGAAGTCGCTGGAAACAAAGTGCTGCTCATTAAGAAGTTTGCCAACACGAAGTACAAAGAAGGTTCTTCAATGTCTGAGTATCTTAATGAACTGCAAAATACCATCAATCAGTTGCATTTGATGAAGATTAATATGGGTGATAAAGTTGAGGCTTTGTTCCTATTAACCTCTCTACCCGACAATTGGGAGACGTTAGCAGTTTCTCTTAACGAAGTTGCTAAGGATAAAGTTATTTCCATAGAGATGGCTGCCGGGGCATTGTTGAATGAGGAGACAAGAAGGGGTTCAAGAAGCAGCTCCTCTCACTCAGAGATCCTTGTCACAGAGAAGCGGGGGAGAGGTAAGAGCAGAAAACCATCTCATTCTAGAGGTGATGAAAGAAGCAAATCTAGGGGTGAAGCTAGAACTCCTAAGGCAGATAGGCAATGCTACTACTGTGCCACCAAGGGTCACTTTAGGTATGAGTGCAGAACACTAAAGAGGGATGAGAAGAATAAATATGTACATGAAGACATGGTACAGAGGAACGGAAACACCGGTAGAGATACTACCGCACTAGTCAACGATGGTCTAGTGGGAATTATGTCAGAATGTGGTGTATACTATCTTAGTACCTCATGCCAGGATACAGAGTGGGTGATAGATACAAGAGCATCTTATCACGTCACACCGCATAGGGGATTCTTCATTACCTACAACAGTGGTGAGTTTGTTGAGGTAAAAATGGATAACATTGGAGTCTCAAAGATTGTAGGCATTGGGGATGTTCATATAGAAACTAATGTCGGCTACACCTTGACACTCCAGGATGTAAGACATGTCCCTGACATTCTGCTAACCCTAATTTCCGTTGGGAAGTTAGATGATGATGGCTTTCTAAATTTGTTTGGTAACGGGGTATGAAAACTAAGCAGAAGTTCCATTGTAGCATCCAAAGGGAAGAAAATTTGTTCTCTTTACAAGACACAGGCTAGTTATGTAAAGCAGAAGTAAATGCGACAGAAGAAGAAGCTTCCTCCGAACTATGGCACAAGAGACTGTGTCATATAGGCGAAAAAGGCATGGAAGTTCTTGCCAAACAAAAGGCATTGCCAGACATCAAAGGTATACATTTAAATAGATGTACTCACTGTTTGGTAGGAAAGCAACACAGGGTGTCTTTCCAAAGATTCTCATCTCACAAAAAGGACAATGTTCTTGAGCTAGTTCACACTGACCTATGTAGTCCTATGAAAGTAAAGTCCCACGGGGGGAGCTTTATACTTCTTGACTCTCATTGATGATGCGTCAAGAAAGATATAGGCATATAGTCTAAACACCAAGGATGAAGTACTTGGCGTGTTCAAGACTTTCCATAGCATGGTGGAAAGAGAGACAGGGAAGCCTTTGAAGTGTATTCGCTCAGATAATGAGGGTGAGTACATATGGCCGTTTGAAGAGTATTGCAAGAGTTATGGGATTCGTCATGAGCAGACCGTTCCCAAGACACCGCAACAGAATGGAATAGCTGAGAGAATGAACTAGACCATTGTAGAGAGGATGAGATGCATGTTATCTCACTCTATGTTACCGAGAAGTTACTGGGTAGAAGCAATACGTATAACCCGTGCATGTGATCAACCTATCACCGTCAAAGCCTCTGAATAGTGATTATCCAGAGAGAGTATGGTCAGACAGAGATGTTGATTATGGATACTAGAGGGTATTAGGGTGTAGGGCATTTGTTCATATTCCCAAGGATGAGAGATCCAAGCTTGATGACAAAGCCAAGCAATACATTTTTGGGTTATGGGGATGAGAAGTTTGGCAACAAACTCTATGATCCGATTAACAAGAAGGTAATCCAAAGTCGAGATTTTATGTTCTTGGAAGACCAAACCATAGCAGATTTCGAGGAGGGTGAGAAGCTAAAAGCTTTCACTAATGATCTTGTTGATTTAAAACCAAAAGTTCCTACTGTGGAACGTGCAGAAGGTATTAAGAATGCAGAGAACCGTGGGTTTGAAGCTCATGATGATGATCCTATTACTCATGATGGGATATAACTTATTAATATATAAGATGTAGATGAAGTGCATGAACCACCACCTGAGCAAGCAGAACTGCATCCTCCTGAGCCACAAGAAGATAAGGTAAGGAGGTTTAACAAAGAGAGACTAGCTTCAACCAGGTATCCACCACATACGTATGTTTTACTATATGATGGTAGAGAATATATGTACTATCAAGAGGCTCTTGAAGGTACAGACAAAGAGAAGTGGTTGAAGGCCATACATGATGAGATGGATTTTTAACATAAAAATCACACTTATGAGTTAGTTGAGAAACCGAAAGAAAGAAAAATTCTCAAAAATAAGTGGATCTACAAAGTCAAGCATGAGGAGAATAATCCATACCCAAAGAACAAAGCTCGCCTTGTTGTGAAGGGATTCGGTTAAAGGAAAGGTATTGACTTTGATGAAATTTTCTCTTTTGTATTAAAGATGACTTCTATCCGGGTGGTATTGGGTTTGACACAAGTATGAACCTGGAGGATGAGTAGCTTGATGTTAAGACAGCTTTTCTTCATGGAGACCTTGAAGAATATGCCTACATGGACCAGCCATAGGGGTTTGAGGTCAAAGGCAAAGAGCACCTAGTATGCAAGCTGATAAAGAGCTTGTATGGGTTGAAACAGGCACCAAGACAGTGGTACATAAAGTTTGATTGCTTTATGGCGAAGCAAGGATACAAGAAGTCTGCTTCCAATCATTGTGTGTTTGTTTAGAAATTTCCAGACGGGGATTTTATAGTGCTCTTGTTATATGTGAATGATATGTTGATAGTTGGCCCGAACATTAACAAGATATCCAAGTTGAAGAAATACTTGAGGAAGTCCTTTGAGATGAAAGATTTGGGTCAAGCAAAGTAGATACTTAAGATGCGGATCACTCATGACAGAAAGAGTGGGAAGTTGTGGCTTTCTTAAGAAAGCTACATTGAGAAGATGTTGAAGAGATTTAACATGGATCAAGCGAAGCTAGTCAATTGTCCGCTTGGTGGCCAGTTTCGCATGACCAAAGAGATGTGTCCAAAGGGTGAGCATAAGCAGAGTCAGATGGAAAGATTCCTTATGCATCCACAGTGAGCAGCTTGATGTATGCAATGGTATGTACAAGATCGGATATTGCTTTTGTTGTTGGTGTTGTAAGCCGATTTCTGTCAAATCCAGGGAAGGAGCACTGGGAAGGTGTTAAATGGATATTGAGATATCTCAAGGGCACTTCCAAATAGTGTTTGTGTTTTGGTGGAAGTAAGCCCTTACTTGAAGCATACACTAATGCAGACATGGCAGGTGATGTTGACTCGATGAAGTCCACCTCCGGTTATCTGGTTACTTTTGCAGGGGGAGCAGTTTCTTGGCAATCTAAGTTGCAAAAGTGTGTTGCCCTGTCCACTACAGAAGCCAAGTATATTGCAGCCAATGAGTGTTGCAAAAAGTTGTTATGGATGAAGAGGTTCTTCGATGAACTAGGGCTAAAGCAGAAACAGTTTGTAGTTCTATGTGACAGTCAGAGCGCCATCCATTTGAGCAAGAATCCGAGTTTTCATTTTAGATCCAAGCACATACATGTGCGTTATTAATGGATTAGAGAAGTACTCGAAGACAAGCATTTGTATATTGAGAAGATCCATATCGACAAAAACGGGTCAGATATGATGATCAAAGTCTTACTGGAAGGTAAGTTTGATGTTTGTTGTGCTACCGCTGGAATGGAAGCACACTCCTCCTGTTGATTTGGAAATTGCATGGAGGTATCCCCCCTTACTGTTCGGGAGGGGAAGATTGTTAGAGTTATCCCTTACATGAGGAAAAGGAGAGAAATCGGTTGACGCTTGCATGGAGAAGCCTGAGCGCAAACGCACTCAGATTGGCCTAAGCTCCAAGTGCTCCCGCCCTCATGTTACTGGATTTTTAGTTCGAGGAAAAATTAGAGGGCGCGCGCGTGCTCGATTTTGCCTTGACAAGGATGCGCCCGCGCTCATGTCTAAATTCGCAGTTTCTATTTTGCTACAATAACCACAAGATTGTGGGTTACTATATAAACAGAAACAAGGTTTTGGAAAACCTAACACAAGAAAAAGAAACCCAATTTTTGAGAGCTATCAAAATTGAAAGATAACCTTTGCAAAGAGAAAAGCTTGTAAAGAGAGAGGAGTGATCTAGTAAGGTAAAATACTGAAAAGGAGTGATTGTAATCATCCTTCCCACTTTATAAAAGGAATAGCTCTTGTGGAAGTAGGCACCATTGGCCGAACCACAATATATCTTTGTGTTGTGGTATGCTTGTTCTTCTCTTTACATTATTATTTGTTGTTGATAGTTGTTTAGAGAGTTAGGCATGTTAGCTAGGTTGTAGTTGATATTTAGAATTTGTCTGGAGTTGTAGTGTTTCATATTACAAGTTATCTGTCTAGTGGGGATCGATTGGTATCGATATTAACCCCAACAGTAACGTGGTTCGCCAATGATACCTAATCCATAAGAGCAAATCATTTATAAGATTGGGAAGAAAGATTACAATCACTCCTCACAAGTCTCTCCAACACTTATTAGATCTCTCTTCTACAAATCTCTCCTTACAAACTTTATCTCTTTGCAAGGGTTTTCTCTCAATTTTGGTTGTTCTCAAAATTGGTTTTCTCTCACTTATGTGTTCTACTAACACATGAAAGTATTTATAGACTTCCAAGTTCCAATTTGGTTTATTTCCTAAAAGAATTAGAAACCCAAATCTAATAGACAACTCCAATTGGTTTCCAAAATGAAACGAGGTGAGGGACCCAACAATCTCCCCCTCCCGAACCATGAAGGGGGATACCTCCATGCATTCCCAAATCAACAGGAAAAGTGTGCCAACAATCCGGCAGTAGCACAACAAGCATCGAACTTGCCCTTGGGCAAAACCTTGGTCATCATATCCGACCTATTTTTGTCAGTATGGATCTTCTCTATGCACAATTGCTTTTCTTCGAGAACTTTTCTAATCCAATGATAACGCACATGTATGTGCTTGGATCTAGAATGAAAACTCAAATTCTTGCTCAAATGGATGGCGCTCTGACTGTCACACAGAACTACAAACTGTTTCTGCTTTAATCTTAGTTCATTGAAGAACCTCTTCATCCATAACATCTCTTTACAACACTCAGTGGCTGCAATACACTCGGCTTCTGTAGTGGAGAGGGCAACACACTTTTGCAACTTCAATTGCTAAGAAATTACTCCCCTTGCAAATGTAAACAGATAATCGGAAGTAGATTTCATCGAGTCAACATCACCTGCCATGTCTCCATCTGTGTAGCCTTCAAGCAATGTCTTAGTCCGACCAAAACACAAACACGCCATGGAAGTGCCCTTGAGATATCTCAATATCCACTTAACACCTTCCCAATGCTCTCTACTAGGATTTGACAGAAATCGGCTTACAACACCAACGGCGAAAGCAATATCGGATCTTGTACACACCATTGCATACATCAAGCTGCCCACTGCGGATGCAAAAGGAATCTTTTCAACTTCATTCTGCTCATGCTCACCCTTTGGACACATACCTGAGGTCATGTAGAACTGGCCACCAAGCGGACAACTGACTGGCTTCAGCTTGATCCATGTTGAATCTATTCAACACCTTCTCAATATAGTTTTCTTGTAAAAGCCACAACTTCCCACTATTTTTATCATGAGTGATCCGCATCCCAAGTATTTGCTTTGCTTGACCCAAATCTTTTATCTCAAAGGACTTGCTCAAGTCTTTTTTTAGCTTGGATATCTTGTTGATGTTCTAGCCAACTATCAATATATCATACACATACAACAAGAGCACTATGAAATCCCCATCTAAATTTTTTGCACAAATACATAATGGTTGGAAGCGGATTTCATGTAGCCATGCTTCACCATAAAGGAATTAAACTTTATGTACCACTATCTCGGTGCCTGTTTCTACCCATACAAGTTCTTTTTCAGCTTGCATACTAGGTGCTCCTTACCTTTGACCTCAAACCCCTCTGGCTGGTCCATGTACGCATCTTCTTCAATATCTCCATGAAGAAAAGCTGTCTTGACATCTAGTTGCTCAACCTCTAGGTTCATACTTGCGACCAAACCCAATACCATCCTGATAGAAGTCATCTTAACTACAGGAGAGAAAATTTCATCAAAGTCAATACCTTTCCTTTGACTAAATCCCTCCACAATAAGGCGAGCTTTATGCCTTGGATGTGGATTATTCTCCTCATGCTTGACTTTGAAGATCCACTTATTTTTTAGAACTTTTCTTCCTTTTGGTTTCTCAACTAAGTCATAAATGTGATTCTTATGCAAAGAACTCATCTAATCATGCATGGCCTTTAACCACTTCTCCTTGTCTGTACTTTCAAGAGCCTCTTGATAGTACATAGGTTCTCTACCATCAGATAGTAAAACATAAGTGTGTGGTGGATACCTGGTTGAAGCTTGTCTTTATCTCTCTGACTTCCTTATCCCATCTTCTTGTGGCTCAAGAGGATGCACTTCTGCTTGCTCAGGTGGTGGTTCATGTACTTTATCTGCATCTTCTATATCAATAGATTCTATCCCATCATGAGCAATATGATCATCATCATAATCTTCAAACCCATAGTTCTCTACAGTTTTAATGCCTTCTGTACGTTCAACAGTAGGAACTTCTGGTTCTAAGTTAACAAGATCATCCATGAATGTTTCTAGTTTCTCACCATTCTCAAAGTCTGCTATGGTTTGGTCTTCCAAGAACACAACATCTTGACTTCGGATTACCTTCTTGTTGATCGAATCATAAAGTTTGTAGCCAAACTTCTCATCCCCATAACCTAGAAAAATGCACTGCTTTGCTTTATCATTAAGCTTGGATCTCTCATCCTTGGGAATATGAACAAATGCCCTGCACCCAAATATTTTCAAGTATCCATAATCAACATCTCTGCTTGTGACCATACTCTCTCTGGATAATCACTATTCAGAGGCTTCGAAGGCAATAGATTAATCACATGTACAGCTGTGCACATTGCTTCTACCCAGTAACTCCTTGATAGCTTAGAATGAGACAACATGCATCTCATCCTCTCTACAATGGTACAGTTTATCCTCTCGATTATATATACTATTGTGTTGCGGTGTCTTGGGAATGGTCTGCTCTTGACGAATCCCATGACTCTTGCAATATTGTTCAAATGGCCCAATGTACTCACCCCCATTATCTGAGTGAATACACTTCAAAGGCTTTCCTGTCTCTCTTTCCACCATGCTATGGAAAAGTCTTGAACACGCCAAGTACTTCATCCTTTGTCTTCAGACTATATGCCCATATCTTTCTTGACACATCATCAATGAAAGTCAAGAAGTATAAAGCTCCCCCATGGGACTCCACTTTTATAGGACCACATAAATCTGTGTGTACTAGCTCAAAGACATTCTCTTTTCGGTGAGAAGGAAATCTTTAGAAAGACACCATGTGTTGCTTTCCAACCAAACAATGAGTACATCTATTTAAATGCGTACCTTTGATGTTTGGCAATGCCTTTTGGCTTGGCAAGAACTTCCATGCCTTTTTCTTCCATATGACACAGTCTCTTATGCCACAGTTCGGAGGAAGCTTCTTCTTGTGCCGCATTTAACATTATTTTACATAAACTAGCTTGTGTTTTGTAAAGCGAGCAAGTTTTCTTCCCTTAGGCTACTACAATGGAACCTTTGCTTAGTTTCTATACCCCGTTACCAAATGAGTTTTGAAATCCATCATCATCTAACTTCCCAACGGAAATTAGGCTTAGTCGAATGTCTGGGACATGTCTTACATCTTTGAGTGTCAAGGTGTAGCCAACATTAGTTTCTACATGAACATCCCCAATGTCTATTATCTTTGAGACGCCATTGTTACCCATCTTTACCTCACTAAATTCACCACAGTTGTAGGTAGTGAAGAATCCCCAGTACGGTGTAACGTGATAGGATGCTCTTATATTTATCACCCACTCTGTATCCTAACATGAGGTGCTAACACAACACTTATCGCAATTTGACATAATTCCCACTAGACCATCGTCTACTAGTGCGGTAGTATCTCAGCCTGTGCTTGCGTTCCTCTTTACCATGTCTTCATGTACACAGTTATTCTTATCATCCCTCTTCAGTGTTCTACACTCATACCTGAAGTGACCCTTGGTGACACAATAGTAACATTGTCTCTCTGCCTTAGGAGTTCTCGCTTCACCCCTATATTTGCTTCTATCATCACCTCTAGAATGAGATGGTTTTCTGCTCTTACCTCTCCTTCGCTTCTCTGTGACAAGGATCTCTGAGTGAGAGGAGCTACTTCGTGAACCCCTTCTTGTCTCCTCATTCAACAATGCCCCGGTAGCCACCTCCATGGTAATTATTCCATCCTTAGCGGCTCCACCAAGAGAAACTGCTAAAGTCTCCCAACTGTCGAGTAAATAGTTTAATAGTAACAAAGCTTCAACTTCATCACCCATATCAATCTTCATCAAGTGCAATTGTTTGATGGTATTTTGTATTTTATTAAGATGCTCAAACATTGAGGAACCTTCTTTGTACCTCATGTTAGCAAACTTCTTAATGAGAAGTACCTTGTTTCCGGCCGACTTTCTCTCATAGAGGTTTTTAAGTTTCTTCCACAAGCCAAAAGCAGTAGTCTTTTGGGATAGATGGTGGAAGACATTATCATCAATCCACTATTGAATTTACACAATTGTTTTTCTGTCAAGCTTGCTCCACTCAGCCGCCGCTATTGTGTCTGGTTTTACTCTTCCATTCTCAATGGGTTGTGCCAAGTCCTTGCAATAGAGCAAGTCTTCCATCTTGGCTTTCAAAATAGTGTAGTTACCTCTATTCAGACTAGTCATACGAGTGTTTATAGAATATATGGTCCATCTCAACAAGCTATTTCAACTCAAACCTCCTCTCATAAATTTTATCAAACACCTTCCGAGCAAGATTTGGATAACTATCTTTGTGATTAATCTAACCACGGCTCTGCTACCACTTGTTGGGGAAAACGATACCAATCAATCCCCTCTAAGATAGCTTGAATGAACACTCTATACTCCAATTGAAAATTTTAAAATTTCACTACAACCAACCTAGCAAGCCCAACTCTCTAAGCAATCAACAACTATCACGGACAAGTAATAATAATGCAAAGAAAGTAAAACATACCACAACACAAAAAGTAACGTGGTTCGCCAATGATACCTAATCCACAAGAGCAAATCCTTTATAAGATTGGGAAGGAATATTACAATCACTCTTCAGAAGTCTCTCCAACACTTACTAGATTTATTTTCTACAAATCCCTTTCCTTACAAGCTTTATCTCTTTGCAAGGATTTTCTCTCAATTTTGGTTCCTCTCAAAATTGGTTTTCTCTCACTTCTGTGTTATACTAGCATATGAGAGTATTTATAGACTCCCAAGTTCCAATTTGGTTTCCTAAAAAAATTAGAAACCCAAGTCCAATAGGCAACTCCAATTGGTTTCCAAAACGAAACAAGGTGAGGGACCCAACACTCCACCTCCACCTCCACCACTAAGACAAATAATAGTGTCGATGTTACAACCCTCTTCGTCTAGCTTATCGTCTCCGTAGCCATCCAATTTGAAAGGATTTACAATCATTTTGTTTCCCAAAGGTGTTCTTTTCCTTTCTGAGAAATATGAAGATGTTATTTGCTAGTAGCAAAGGCAGCGCACATGTGTTCAGTTCCATGTAAATTTAAATCACGATGTTAAACATTCATTAACTTTATAGAAGTGGTTGTGACCAGGTACATAAAACATGCTCTTTGTTTCTTGTAGATCCAAGTTTTCCTTTATACCAAGAAGAACTGAAGTATGAATTTCTAGTAGGGGTGTCTCTTTTTGCCGCAATTCGATCCAAAATTGGTTTGGCTCTGGGTGTAGTTTTCATGGTCCGATGTTCGATTTTTCGATTTCTGAAAATTCAAAAAAAAAATTGGATCGGATTCGGATATAACTCTAAAAATTGATCTGATCCAATATCCAATCCGAAAGTTCGATATATAGTCGATCTGAAAATTTTGATATTATTGCCGATTTATTCCAAAAATATATACTTATAAACTAATAAATCTCCACTGACCACTTGATTAGATCTCCACCGTTCATTCATTTTCTAGTTTTTGTACTTCCAAAAACAAAATAAACAACATAACCTAGCTCCTAACATATGAAGTCTTGGTTTGTAACATGTAAAGGCTAGCTCCTGACATATAAAGTCTTGGTCTGTAACATGTAAAGGTTTTTAGCTCTTGACATATAAAGACTTTTAGCTCCTAACATGTATTACGCTTTTATTAGTTCCTTACATGTAAAGTCTTGTTTTTTTTAAGTTCCAAAGTGTTTTACTACTATTGTATATTACTATATTTTGAAATTTAGTGATGTCAAATTTTCTTTTCCAAAAATATATTTTGAATCCGAAAAAAAATTGGATTGGATTTGGCTAGTATATTAGGTTCCGAAAAAATTGAAAAGTTTGAAGGAGGTTAATCCGATCCGAAGTCACCCCTAATTTCTAGGCATTTCAAAAAAAAAAAATGGTAGAAGGCAAATAAATTGAAGTTCTAGATAAATGGAAGTAATGGATGCTTGATTGAGTCTGACCTTAGAAAGATAGACTATTGCCTCCCTAAACACCTTGTGTCTCTTTTTTTGCTTTCTTTTTAATACAATTTAACTTACCCAGCTAAAAAAAAAAAAAAGGAAGTTCTAGACATTCCCAACTTCATAACAGCAATCATAGCAAATTTTTTGTTTCAAGGGGAATGAACTTGTTCTATCATGACTCGATAGAAGATTAGAGGCAAAATGCACCAATCTCAAAATTGTCATCGTATGTTAGTCTATCAATGCTCTCATCATGGATTTACAAGTATGTAAACTGATAACCCTAAAAAGTCTTGGGATAATGCCAAGACTTCACGCGAACCTCAGCGTCGCTTGAACCCTGCCATGAAAGAGGTGGTCAAGGAAGAAGTCTTACGGTTACTCGATGCGGGCATCATATATATATCCCATCTCCGATAGTGAATGGGTAAGTCCCATTCATGTAGTTCCTAAGAAATCGGGGGTTACTGATAAGCACCCAAAACTGTAATATTAAACCCCGAGAGACATAGCATTTTTGTCAATTATGTGTTTAATAATCATGTAATAATTATATTTTCATACTTTTGCAGGTTTTCGCAGTTAACATGAATATAATGATAAAACATGCATCGAAGTACGGGAATACTAGAATATTTGAAGTTTCCTACTCAGCCCCAGTGAAGCCCAACAAAAGCCTGACTAGAGCTAAAGTTTTTAAAGGAACAAAACCAGTGTAGAACGGGTCCACATATAAAGAAACAGCAAACTTCCGAAGCTCACATCTTATAAATCTGGATGCCGACGTTGGCTAGTTAACTGCCATAGCGACCAGGGCGATGAACTCTACGCAAAGACAGAAAGTTGTAAAAACACCAAAATCGGCGCCGCCACTAGATAAACTAAGTGGACCCACTTTGCGGGCCCAAAAGGCATGACGAGTCAGCATATGCAAGTGGCAAGTGATGGTTACAATTTGGTGCCACCTTGCAATAGGAGAAGACATGTACCAATTCAAAGCAGGTGGTTTGAATTGAAATTGGCTGAAGACAAAACATTAATAAGGAAAAGACAAAAGGCAAATTAAACTGGGTAAAGACAAAACTTTGTTATTTAAAGTTTTGAACGTCTCAATTCAATAAAAGGACGAAACCAATTTAAATGCTTCACGAGGGTCTCCAGCCTATATATATGAGAGGGGTCTTCAATATTCCTCCTTCAGCATTTTATGTTTTAGCTTCCGCTTATTAATTAGTTAGCTTTCATTCCAGCACTTTACATTCTGTCATTTTCTCTTCCAGCAATTTCAATACTGTAAGTTATTTCTTCTTAATTAAAGTAATTTCTTTTCAAGTTTAATTCATGTCCTGCATTTACTTATTTATTGTATACATTAAGTTTAATTATTCCTCCAATGACCATGAGCTAATTCCCCCCCTCAGGAGGAGGGTTATGCTGCTCGTGCGAGAATCCGGATTGACTCTTTAATATTCTAGAATCATTGCTTAGGAATTAGGTGTAGATTAGACATCTAGTCCCAAAATGACTGAGACTGTACAAATTTGGAGTGTTGATGCTCCAAAATAGTCTCACGAGAGACCCAAAATGTCTCGCGCGCGACTCTCTGGTGTCAGACAGCTCTCTAATTTGTCCAGCTGATGTAGAATCGAACCAGGAGCTGAAATGATATTCCAGAGATGAAATATTAGTTCAACTCCTTATACTAGTACAATGTGACTCAGAGATGTGGGTATTTCGCTAGGGATCAATACTCGACGTCTTCTCGGGTTTGTCTATGAACTCGAGACGAATTAGAGCTGTAGTGATGTGGTAATATAAACTATTAAAAAATAATTCTTGCATGAGTATGATTAACCCTCTCCCTGTTTCTCTATCTTTGTTTATTTACATCGAAATCACCGTTAGTAATTTACATTACCGTTAATTTAATTAAACCAACTAAAAAACCTAAAATCCTACTCACCAAAAGTTGTAATTCCAGTTGTACACCTTGTCGAGCCCTAAGGTTTGGATGATCCCTTACTCGACTTATCCTACCAAACCCACGTGAGTAAGGTAACTTGACTAAACAGACAACTATACGGACTTTGGATTTTGGACTTTGGACTTTGGTTTTCAGACTTCAGACTACGGACTGTGGACCTCGGACTTAAGTATAAAAGCCAAAAACATAGATTTAACGTTTTATCAAATGGCGTCGCTGCACGCCGAAGGACTCTAGACATTTAACGTAATAACTAGAATACATCAAACATAAACCCCCTCCCCTACCCCCTCATCTTTTTTATTTCCATTTCTTTTGCAATACTAACGTGTTACGTATCTGTTTGCCCCAACTTTTTCTACTAACAGATACATGTGAACCAGATCTTGTTTATTTCTATTAGCATAGTCTAAATATTTCGTAAGAAGTTGAAGCATTGAACTGACAAAAGAGTCTCGGACGAGACTATATTAGAAGCACACGAGACTAACCTGGAGTATCAACACTCCGGTTTTCAGGTACATGCCACTTTCTTTCTCAGTACTATTTTGGACTCTCTAGTCCTGTTATCTACCATCCAGTAAGTTCACGAGCTCGAGAGTTAATTCGATCATTATACGAGGAATCGCGGGACGTGATAAGAGCCCAAAACTGTAGTTTTAACCCCTTAATAATCATACTGTTAGACCAATTATGTGAATAATAAGTAAGAGTTAATACTGATTACGTGTTTTTATACATTTCAGGCTTCAAAGTCCATTATGTGCAGAAATGTGCCACTTTAGTGAGATAAAGGAGCAAAAGTCAGCAGAACTTCCGAATGCCATATCTTTGGACTCAAACCTCGGAATTGGGCCTACCTTACGTTAAAACGACCGGCTCGGAAAGAGCTTTGCAATGGTCTAAGCCTTGACCAAATCAGAGGAGCAGAAATGGACGAAAAGTCTGTTGAAGCCGAATCTAGCTGAAGAGGCCTTTTTGGACTGAAAGAATTGGGTTTTGGGCCTGATTCTCTGGCCCAAAACATGGCTCCAAGCCCATACACGATTTTTGGATCTGGATGTATAAAAACAAAAGCTTAGCTCTTTGTTAATGGTAGATTAATTAGTAGAGAATTAGGGTAGATAGGTTAGAGTAAAAAGTAGCCATTAAAATAGCTTCTAGATCTAGTTTTATTGAATTGTTTTACTTAAGTTTAGTTTCAAATCAAATTCTTGTCTTAGATTAAACTATTAGAATCATAGTTCTTCATTAGTATTAATAAATAAATAGCTATTAGTTAATTTCGATTTTTGTCATTTCCATTTCTAGATCTAATTTCAATTCTTGTGTTTATTTCATTTCAGTCATTAAATTAGATTTCATTATTGTTTATTTAAGTAAATTTCAATGCTTTATATTATGTTTAGTTTTAATCTAAATGGAAATGATTACAGAATGATTCAAGGCTAAAACCTCCATTAGAGGGGTTGATGAAGCCTTGATGAAAACTTAGTGGTTAGTATAGAATTAGTTGTAGAATCTATTCCACTCTAGAAGGTCGTGGTTTCGCCATGAGAATGGGTGGACGACCTCACATGCTAGTTAGTATCCGTAGGAATGCCATGAACACTAGGGATTAGAACTCGAAATTCTGCCGTAGAAGAACGCGTGAGAATTGAGATACAACATTCTCACGCTAGGTTGTTAAGTTGGATTCGAGGTGGATTCAATTCCCTCTAATTTCTTTATCTAGATTCAAACAATCGTATTTCCGTAGCTTTTCGTAGATTAACTTTAGTTTATATTTTATCTTGTTATTTATTATATTATTATATCTTGTTATTTAAATTAACGCGCCTTGTTAGCATAACATTTAAGAAAAGCTCTCATTAGACTTAAGACTGATTTCTTAGACTTAGAAAACAATCCATGCTAGGGAACTAGGAGTGGAACTTAACTTCCTACTCCACTTAGTGCAATTCGTGATTGAGAGTAGAAGCTTTGATAAACATAAGAGATAAAAGATCAGTTTTAGTTTACTTACGTTTTGAATTCATCGTTCATTTCGTAGGTAAACTATTCATTTTACATTTATCAGGACGCTAGGTTTCGAATTCTTAAACTCCTCAAACTTTGTCGAAGATATTATTTGGTCATTTGTATAACATATTTTACCTCGCATGTTTGTGTGTTGGCATGAGAACTCTTTGCATGTAAATGTGGTTCGTCATTCACGTTAATACGATTAATATGATTTGAATATATTTGGATGTATGCGTAATTTCAAACCACCTGCTTAGAATATTTTTGTATGTGTATGTTACATCTATTCACGTACACGGTATTCATTTGTATGAGTTCGTTCTCGACATTCTCCTAGCTCACATAGAAGTTGCACGTATCGGTAGCTATAGATTATTGTATGCGTAGGACATTTTTCTATTTCACGTATAAGTAATATAGAGTTGCATGTGTAGACTTTTTGTGTAAAATATGCATGTGTTAATTGTATGTTTAGTCTCTAGTTTGACATCTATCGTTTTTAATTGCATGTTCTGTAATCACGTCTCCATAATACATTAATTATGTAAACTAAAAATAAATAAAATAAAACAAAATAAAATAATAAATAATAATAATAATAAATAAATAAATAAAATCCTAAAATTTCATCATCATCTTAATAATACCCCGCATAATACACCATCATCCTATTCCATCAGTGTCTAGGAAACTTGGAAGATTGAGGTTGCCTAATTAAGGAACGTGCTAGCACGAACAACCTCTCTCAATTCTCTTAGGTGACCTGGCTGCTGGAATATTAACATGTTATCCTAACTTGCCTGCTCAAGTTAGCAACAGCTCAGGAAGACGTGTTTCACCTCCCTCTTTCCGTAATTCTAAAGCCTCCTGTCATAATTTGTTTCTTATGAGCCTAGAACTAAAACTCGTATTTGTATGAGACTACGGTCTGGCACTAATAAGGAATTAGAACTTACATATCGTCGTCGGAAATACAATAAACAACGGCTTATGCTATCTCCTAGACATAGTTCCTCCTCCATAAACTAACCTCATCAAATATCTCCATTGCCATTATCTCCCTTAATTATGTCCCAAGAAAATCCTCACAGTCGAGAAACCCCTTTTGAATTTCTATACTGCCTTACAGGATGCGATTGTAGGTGATTTCCGCATTCCGCCAAACATTTTCGGTTTGTTACCTGTTTACCATGGTCTAGACCATGAAAAACCGTACAATCACCTTCGTCGGATGCAGCAAGTAGTCACCACTTTTCGCCATCCGACCGTTACTAATGAACAAGTTTTGCTTAGGTTGTTTCCCTTCACCTTAGCTAATAAAGCTTCAGCTTGGCTCGCAGGTGAAGCGCCGCAATCCCTTGACACATGGGCCAAGCTCGTACAACCATTCATGATAAAATTCTATACTCAGAAGAAAACTACAGAAATGCTTCAAAAGATTCAATTCTTTCGCCAACATCCCCAGGAATTCTTTTCGGAAGCATGGAGCAGATTTACTGATCTGCTTCTAGAATGTCCCCATCATCAACTCAACACCGATGTATTAGTCCCTTCATTCTTTAATGGTCTCTCTAACCATCAAGAGAAAACATTAGATATCATGAACGGCGGTTGTTTCATGGACAAAGGTGCTACTAAAGCATACACTTTTCTTGAGAAACAAGCTTCACGAAGCACCCATTGGGGAAACACTAATTCTTCCAAATCTTCTAAAGACACTCCTACCAAAGTTACGTCTATGTTCGAGGTCAAACCCGATCCGGAATTAAAAACTCTGATCGAGTCCCTAAACAAAAAGGTCGATGCTCTTTCGGTTCAAGAAAATGATCAGAAACCCAAACAGGTCATGGCTGCCAAAGCTTCCCCATGTCCTCTTTGCTTAAGTCCTGAGCAAGTCGATTCTTATTGTCCTTCGGTATACGAGTGCCCTCCCCAATCTTCTGAAGAGGCTTGTGCTTTTAACATCCCTAATGCACCTTGGCGACAACATCCGAATTTGGCTTGGGCACCCCCTGCCCAACAACAAGCTCCTCCGAGTGTCAACAACGCTCCTGTATAACCACCTATGAACTACAATTCCTACCGTCAAGGAAATCCTCTGCAATTCCAGCAAGGGCAAGGTAATTGTAACGCCCGTATTTAAAATACGTATTTAGTTATTAATTAATTTATTTATTTAAAAATTCATTGGATTGGATTTGGGATATGTGGGCCTGGTTTCTGGGCCCGAGCTATGTTGGGCTTGGGTTTCAAACCCAAGTATATAATCACATTGTTCTAGAGAATAGGGTTTTGAGAGAATAAAATATAATAAAAATGGAGGCAAAGATAGAAGCTGGATTGCTATAGCGTTGGAGCACGACGATTCGGACGATGAGGGTTTCATCGAGTTGAGTTTTAATACAGGTGAGTAGTTTATTTTTTTTGTATTTTTCCCGTATATAGACACAGATAACTGTACTGCAAAACCTTGTTTCGTTCATTTTTCATTTTCATCTCTTTTCTCTTCAACAATCATTCTTATTGTTAGTGTTCAAAACTTATTAGATTTGTTAGGACTGTCAACACCCTTAGGTGTTTGTAAAGGGAGGCGTGAGCCCCCAAACCTCCTCCCCTGTAAAAATTGCAATATTGTGATACTGTGGTGTGGGGGATTTTTGTATTTTAAACTTTTTTTTTTGTATTGCGGGTTGTTGGTTGAATGAATGGTGGTAGGGGGAAAGTTTGAGAGTGGTTGAAAGCTTCAAGAACGTTAATGGCGGTCGGATTTGTGATTAGAGAGTGATTTCGAAAACTAAGAATTTGGGGTTTCTTGAGGAATTAAAGTTTTGGGGTTTTTCATCCTAACCAATTTTGGTTGGTTAGTTTTGGGTGGTGTGTTAAGGCTTTTGGGTGGCCGGAAATTGGGTTGGAGCGCTGGAGAAGAAGAAGGGGATCAGCCACTGCTCCTGATGCTTTGGTTGGGTTTCATTTGAGTTGGGCCGGACCACACCAGTTTGGTCCCTTTGGGCCGGACCACATCAGTTTTGTTATTGGGCCAATTCTTTTTAGTCTTTTGTTTTGGGCCAAGTTAACTTGTTTAGGTGGGTTGGTCCCTAAAATTTTAAGTGGGTCGCATGAGAACTATTTAGTTTAGAAAATTTTTCAAGTTGGGCCAAATCAGTTTATGGGCCGGGTTAAACCGGTCGGGTTTACTTGATCGCTTAGGACCAGGGTTTGAACTCTTTTTAAATATGGGTTTGGGTGAGGACCGGGTGGAATGACCACGGTTAGGACCTTTGACTGTTGTGTTGACTTTGACTTTAACCGTTGACTGTTGACCGTTCACTGTGGAATGTTGACTTTTTCCAGTTTTTCACATATTAAAGAATATGGACAAATATAGTAATAAAATATTGTCAGAGATTGTATAACCTTGTTTGTCATTATCTAATTAAGATTTGACGTAAGTAGTGTGTAAAGCATATAAATATTGGCACATAACTAGAGGGAATTCTGATAATAAGAATTTCATATATATGTTTTTATGAGTATTAAACTACATACGGACTTAGATTCATGGAATTTAGATTTTGTGGGATTTAATTGTGGACTATGGACTGTTTAATTGTGCTACATTTTATGTTGTAAATTGTATGGACAAATCAAATGCTAAAATGCTGTGGAAGCTTGTATAAATTTGGTTGTTATTATCTAATTAAGATTTGACGTTGATATTGTGACATTATATAATATGTTGGGATATATATATTAAATGCAATAGTACGTTTTGGAGAAATAAATATATAAACGCTCCATTATTTTATCTGTGAGATGCTACTAGGAGGTAGTAGAGTATTTGTGGATATTTCCACGGGGAGTGTGGTGAAAGTGCAATAATATATTGGCACGTGAAAGAATAAAAGTTGTTATGAGATGAATTGAGATATTTCTAAATATTGTAGCTTAGTGCAATAAGGTATTTGACCTGCACGTGATATAGTGGAATTATTATGAGTCATAAATGTATGACACCTGAATAAATTATGTAACGAAAATCCTAGAACCTAGCTACCACAACTCATGTGATTTGCCCTGTGTGGGCGTGTGCAATTTGATTGGCCCTTATATAAGGTGTATATATAAGATGTTGATTGACCCATGTGTAGGGCAATTGTAGCTGAATGGTGGCTTGATTATTCCATTCGCAAAATTAGAACGAGACGCGCGATATTTTATGCCGAATAGTGGCAGTACTTACATAATGGCTTTCGTGTGAGGGTTACTTGGTGTGCGGCATCCCGCTCATGGTAGTTACGCACAGAGTGGTTCATTATGTAAGGGGAGGCATGTGGATGTACATGTTCAGCGTTGGGAAGCGATTACGGTAGCCAGGGAAACTAGGTAAGACATAGATATGACGTGAATTTTAGGGACACACAAAGAAAGCCTTAATTAATATAATTATGGTAATATGTTGGTTAATGATATATCTTTAGATAGATGATTGTATATGGTTTGGCAGAAGGGTGGGTCAAACTAATTACTTGTGCAGAGACGACTCACTCTGTAATTGAGCATGAAATGAGGTAAGTATGGAATATGCTTGGCTGGTTATAATTTAGTTAGAACCTAAGGCGCCTCGTGGAGGAACTAAATGCCTTTTTATTATGCGTATGGTTTGTTATGTGGTTAGTGGGAAGTTAAAGGCCTCGGTGGAGGAACTACCGCCTTAATTATTGTACTTAAGGATCTTTGTATTAGTCGTTGAAAGTTAAAGGCTCGGGGAAGGAACTAACTGCCTTATGGATTGTGTATGTATATGTATAAGTATATGTTGTATTTTAAAGCTACTCACACTAGCATTTTTATAATGCTGACCCGATTTGCATGTTTGCTTACCGGGGGTGTTCATTAAATGAACATAGTTAATAGGTCTTGACAGGTTTCATGTTGAAGAAGGTTGGTTGCTGCTTGTGGTTTGCATTAGCGTCGCATTCAGGATATGTTTTGTTTTTCTTTAAGGTGTAATAGATTTTTAGTTGAGACAAATGTTGTTTTATATTTTCAGTTGTATTTAAATAAAGAGTTATTGAAAAGAAATTTGTAACCTAATATTATTTGTAAATTTTTATAATGAATAGGACTTTTGTTTAAGTTAAAAATTTTATTGGTTTTTAATTATCCGCATATTTAAACTGTTTATGGGTTTTTGGGAGTTGAGAATGCGTCACACCTCGAAGATCGAAGAGTCGGGAACAAATAATATTTTTCCGAATTCTGTCAAAATTTGGGGTGTGACAGTAATTTTCCCAACAACGCAAATATAAGGTACCAAAACAACCATAGCCTTGTTCCGGTGAATCAAGGATATGGCTACCAAAATCAACCCGTAAACAATAATTGTGAATTTGTTCCTAATGCTCCACTAGTACAATCCGCTGTCGATAAAACAGCTGAAACTTTTCTGACTTACATGAATCAACATAATCAAATCTTAGCATCTATCCAACAGTCTCTTCAGCTGTTAGCACGGGATAAAAGTCAAAAGGGCGTGTTCCCGGCAGCCAGTTCAAACCCTAAGCCTACAGACACTGCCTTTGAACTCAACAATGCACCAGGATCTAGTAATCCAAGCCAGGGTGAGGTAAATGCCATTACCACTCTTCGTTTTGGCCGAACCATCGACAATTACATACGTATGCCAGATGTCAAATCAAAAGAAGCGGCTGCCGTCCTTCTAACTCCTACCTCACAACCTATAGCGGATGAAGTTGTTCCTTCCAAATCTACACCCACGAGCCTAGGGAAAGACGCCATTGATCCTTATGCACAATTCAGCCCAAAAGCTCCATTCCCTGCCCGTTTGGCAAAGAACAAACCTGATGAACATTTTGATGAGATCTGTGGAACCTTTAAAAATTTGACCATAAACCTACCTTTTCTGGATGCGCTTAAGCATTTGCCCAAGCATGCCAAATTTTTGAAGGACATGTGCACCACCAAACGACGTACGAATGTTCCTCAACAAGCGTTCCTCACTGAGCAGTTTCCCTCGATTACTACTATCAATGGTGTGGTTAAATACAAAGACCAAGGTCAACCAACTGTACCATGCACATTGGGTGACAAGTATACTGCTACCGCACTTTTAGGTGCCAGTGTTAACCTACTTCCCTACTACTTATTTAAGCAGTTAGGTCTTCATAAATTAAAACTTACCAATATGACTCTGCAACTCGCGGATCGCTCCATCAAGTACCCAAAGGGCATAGTAGAAAACGTCATAGTCAAGGTCCAAGATTTTTACTACCCTGTTGATTTTGTCATTCTAGATACTGAAGTAGCCTGTGACTCCATTCCTATCATTTTGGGACGTCCATTTCTTGCAACTGCTAACGCTCTTATAAATTGTCGGGACGGTTCAATGACATTATCTTTCGGGAACCTTTCTGTCGAAGTCAATGTGTTCAAATTTATGAAACAATTTCCCGATCCTATAATGGAGGGTGAGATTAGCTTGGTTGATAGTCTGGCATATGATTATTTCACAAACTCTTTTCCCAAAGACGAGGTACACTAATTTTTTTCTTTTGATAATCCTGAGTTTGACGATGACTCATACATTAAGGATGTCCACACATTATTAGAGTCAGTACCACTATTTGACCCTACTACTACGTTGCCATCTGATTCAGAAGAACCGGACTCGCTCTTTTCCATTGAAGAGACAACCCCTCATGAATCCTTGATCCCCACTCCTCCAACTCTAGATTTAAAACCTCTACCCTCTGATTTAAAATATGTGCATCTCGATCCTGATGGTAGTCACCCTATAATAATTTCTTCTCACTTAACTACTGAAGAAGAAGCACGTTTGATTCGTGTCATTCGTGAACACCGCTCCGCTATCGGATGGTCCTTAGATGATATAAAAGGAATATACCCTAGTGTATGCATACATCGCATACATTTGGATGACGGCTCAAAGACATCGCGAGAACCTCAACGTCGCCTTAACCCTGCCATGAAAGAGGTGGTGAGAGAGGAAGTTTTACGTTTACTTGATACGGGTATCATATACCCAATCTCTGATAGTGACTGGGTTAGTCCTGTTCACGTTGTTCCTAAAAAGTCTTGCAGTCAAGTTGTACAAAATGAAAATGGTGAATCCATATCCACTCGCATTCCCTTAAAATGGAGAATTTGCATTGACTATCGCAAACTTAATGCCAGAACACGTAAAGATCACTTCCCTCTCCCATTCATTGACCAGATGCTAGAACGTTTAGCCGGACATGCTTACTACTGTTTTCTTGATGGCTATTCCGGCTACTTCCAAATTGTCATCGATCCCGCCGATCAAGAAAATACAACTTTCACATGTCCCTTTGGAACCTTTGCATACAGACGAATGCCTTTTTGTCTTTGCAATGCCCCAGGCACCTTCCAACGCTGTATGCTTCACATTTTCAGTGATATGGTGGAACGGTATATGAAAGTCTTCATGGACGACTTTTCCATTTATGGAAATTCCTTTGACGACTGCCTATCCAACCTTTCTAAAGTGTTAACACGTTGCGAAGGGAAAAATCTGGTACTTAATTGGGAGAAGTGCCATTTCATGGTTACCAACGGACTTGTTCTAAGTCATATTGTTTCGAAAGACGGGATAGAGGTTGATTGATAAGAGCCCAAAACTGTAGTTTTAACCCTGTAACAGTCATACTTTTAGACCAATTATGTGAGTAATAATTAAGAGTTAACACTGATTACGTGTTTTTATGCATTTCAGGTTTCAAAGTCCATTATGTGCATAAATGTGCCACTTTAGCGAGATAAAGGAGCAAAGGTCGGTTACTAAGTAGTTCCGTGATTAAAGGCCAAGATTCAAGAAGACAAAGCCTTCCTAAAGCCCGGTCAAAAGCTGAAAAGTCGACACGGGCAGAAACAGCACACAAGTTAGCAGAACTTCCGAAGGCCGTATCTTTGGACTCAGACCTCGGAATGGGGCCTACCTTATGTCAAAACGACCGGCTAGGAAAGAGCTTTACAATGGTCCAAGGCTTGACCCAATCAGAGGAGAAAAAGTGGACGAAAAGTCTATTGAAGCCAACTGCAGCTGAAAAGGCCTTTTGGATCGAAAAGATGGGTTTTGGGCCCGATTCTTCGCCCAAAACATGGCTCCAAGCCCATGCACGATTTTGGATCTGAAAGTATAAAACCAAAGCTTAGCTCTTTGTTAATGGTAGCTAGTTAGACCTAAACAATATAGATAATTCTAGATCTAGTTTCCAAAGATTTTAATTAAGTTTTAGTTCCATTTTCAATTCTTGTTTTAGATTAAGTCTTTGAATCATTGTTCTTGATTGATTAGATAAATAAAATAGTTATTTTGTTAATTTCGATTTTGTCATCTCAATTTATAGATCTAGTTTTAATTCTTGTTGATTATCATTTCGTAGTTTAAGTAGATTGAAACATTGTTAGTCAATTTAGTTAAGTTAAAATTTTAATATGATGTGTAGTTATAATTCAATGGGAAATGATGGTTTGATGACTCAAGGCTAAAACCTCCATTAGAGGGGTTGATGAAGCCTTGATGAAAACTTAATGGTATAGTGTAGAAGCATTGTAGAATCTATTCCAATCTAGAAGGTCATGATTTGCCATGAGAATGGGTGGACGACCTCACATGCTAGTTAGTATTCGGTAGAAATGCCATGAACACTAGGGATTAGAACTCGAATTCTTGCCGTAAGAACGTAAGAATCGAGATACAAGAATCTATACTAAGTTATTAAGTTGGGTTCGAGGTGGATTCAATTCCCCTCTAATCCTTTATCTAGATTCAAAAACAATCATATTTCCATAGCATTCGTAGTTAGATTCAACATAATCAATTTCATATAGGTATCGTAGTATAACACCCTTCGTAAAGCTCTCATTAGACTTAAGACCGACTAATTAGATTAGAAAACATTCTATGCTAGAGCACTAGGATTGGAACGAATTTGTTACTCCACTCTATTTCGATAGAATTGAGAGTAGAAACTTTGATAAAAATAGACACGTAGATAGTTTTAGTTTACTTACGTTTTGAGTTCATCGTTCATTTCGTAGGTAGACTATTCAATTTTATCTTTTATCAAATGGCGCCGCTGCCATCTTAGTTGCACTTTAGCATTGTTTTCATAGTAGAATTAGTCATTTTTAAGTCCCATTAAACCCACCCACCCTTGTTTGATTCATAATTGGTGGTTATCCGTTTCAGCGTTGAAAAATTCGCGACAAAATTACACTGAGCGACGCTTATAAGGCGCACCTGCCTATCTACTCTGGAACCGAGCGACCCCCTCATACCGAGCACGACCCGCGCTAAGTTACTGGAACACTGATTTTGATCACGCTTCGGCTTTTACCGCAAGCGCTCTAAGCAAAATTTTCCGATTTCTACGGGTTTGTTTTGAACTTCGATTTTTAAGTTTTTGATTGTTCTAACTTGTTATTTACATGAACACGCTGCGTAAACAAGACGCTATTCATAAGCGAAGCAAGGACGCTATCAGGTATTCCTTTCTTCCATACCTCGCATTTCCAGTTAGAGGTTCATACTACTAATATATCAAGATTGTTTGTATTGTTGTCGTGTTTAGACTTAGACTTGCATGAGATTAAGGTCTGGTCGGAGAAAAACACCGAACGTAATTAACCGTCCACCAATCACTACAAATCTATCGAGTATACCAATCACTACACCTCTAACTACTATCCCACCAACTACACCTGACACAATGGCTGAACAAAGAGAGACTCCTCTCCGACTTTTACAAAGCCTTGAGCGATAGCCCTAAATCTTGCATCGTTCTAGCGGACCGGTGGGGATTTTAATTCCCCAAACATATTTAATTTGTTACCCGTTTTCCATGGTTTAGACCATGAAAAACCTTATCAACACATCGTAGGATTGAACAAGTCCTTACAACATTCCATCATCCTACGGTTGGTATGGAACAAATTAAACCGAGGGTATTACCCTTCACCTTAGCCCGATAAGGCGCGTCTTGGTTAAGCGCCCAAGCCCTAACTCGTGGACTCGTGGGCTAAACTTGTTGCTGTTTATGGAACATTTTACCCACCCCTAAAGACGGATGAGATGCTTTCCAAGATTCATTTTTTCGACAAAATCCTCATGAATCATTTTCTCGAGGCTTGGAATCGTTTTCACCGATCGCTTATTGAGTGTCCACACCATAACCTAGCAAAAGACACGTTAGTTCGTGCCTTTTTCAAAGGACTTCAACATCACCCCAAAAGAAGTCCTTGACATAATGAATGGGGTAGTTTCCTAAGTAAAGGAGCCCCCGAGGCTTACAAATTTTTAGAAGATCAAACTAAACGTAATAACAATTTGGGGGGTAGTGATGATATCCCCGCCTGTTAGTTCTTCTTCAGCGATTAAGGCCGCCGGTATGTTTGAGATGAAACCCGATCTAGAACTTAAAAATTTAATCGAATCTCTAACTAAAAAGGTTGAGGCTATTTCTGGGCAACAAAAGCCTATCCCCGTCATGAATGTTAACTCCAACCCATGTAATGTCTGTTTGAGTCCTGAGCACCCTGACTCCTATTGTCCTCTCGCCTATGAACAACAACAATTAGAGCAAGATAATGTTTACTCCATTAATAACTATCCTATTCCTAATGCCCCATGGAGACAACATCCCAACTTTAGTTGGCGAAACAATCAACAAGTTTCACCTCCAGGGTCTAATAACCAAAATGTTAGGCAAGCAAACAACTATAATCAAGCTCCACCTAGGCAAGGCCGGGGACTAAGTCGGGAAATTATAATAATTATAACAACCAAAAACCACCCACGACAAGGTTTAGCACAAGGTCGTGGTAATTATAATAGTTATAATACCAATAGAGGTATCGTTCCGGTTAACAATAGTAACTATCACAACCCACCCATAAATAATCAACGTGAGATAGTTCCAGTCGCACCACCTGTGACTACTACACAATCACATCCGGATCGTATAGACGCCTTTATACAGGTTACCCAACAACTTTTCCAATCAATGACTCAATCAAACCAACAGATCTTACAATCCATAAATCAGGGCATACAACAGTTAGCCCAAGAGAAAGCCCAACCAAAAGGCGTGTTTCCAGGACAAGCCATACCCAACCCTAAAACAACAAACACAGCCTTTGAGGTAAACGGTAATACTAGTATGGAAACGACAATAGTAGGTGACCTGAATGCCATCACCACTCTCCGTTCTGGAAGAGTGGTTGATAACAAAGTAACTATACCTATAGTTACCCCCAAGATTCCCCTACACCGGATATCGAACTAGATACCCGAAGAAACCAAGACCCTACCACCGTAGAGGTACCGGTTAAACAACAAACTAAGAAACGAAAAGCCAAGGTAACACATCAAGTCGAGAGCCATACGCTAAATATAGAGCAAAACCACCATTCCCTCGGAAGTTAGCCATGCTAACTAGGGATACAAACTTTGAGGAGATTAGGAACGCGTTTTCAAGAATCTAACGATAAACCTTCCTTTTCTCGAAGCTATTAAAAGCTCCCTAACCACGCTTAAGTTTCTTAAAGAGTTGTGCACTACTAGGCGTAAGACCAACATACCTAAAGACGCCTTTTTAACTGAGCGGTTCCCCAACTTTATCCGAAAATAATGGAATCGTTAATACAAGGACCCGGTCGCCCCTCTACTATAAAATGCACCTTAGGAGATTCCTACACGATGACCGCTTTATTAGACACGGGGTAGTGTTAACTTACTCCCGTATTACTTGTATAAACAAATAGGTCTACGGAAATGCAACCTACAAAAATAACGTTGCAATTAGCGGACGTGTCAATTAAGTATCCTAAGGGTGTAGTGGAAAACGTGCTTGTTAAGGTTCAGGATTTTTACTATCCCGCTGATTTTGTTATCCTCGTCTACGAAGTCGCCAACGACTTGCATACCGATCATCTTAGGGCACCCCTCTTAGCAACCGCCAACGCGACTTATAAATTGCCGCGATGGTAAGATGTCCTTATATTTTGGCCATCGTACAGTTGAGGTAAATGTTTTTAAAATGATGAAACAATTACTAGACTCGTCTATAGATGGGGAGGTTAGCATGATCGAGAGCTTAGCTCAAGATTATTTTAACAACACGTTTCCTGAAAACAATATGTACAAATTCCTTTCTTTTGGAACTTCAGATTTTGTAAATGACTCCTACTTAGAGGAAGTCAACACCATCCTTGAGTCCACACCAATTGTAGACCCTTCGGTTGCTCCACATTTGGAGGATAACGCGAAGACTTCATGAAACCTCGGCCACTTGAACCCACCATGAAAGAGGTGGTTAGGGAAGAAGTCTTTACGATTTTCGATCGCGGGTATCATATACCCAATATCGATAGCGAATGGGTAAGCCCCATTCATGTAGTTCCTAAGAAATCGGGGAGTTACTATGGTGCGTAGCGGGAAGGGTGACTATGTTGTCACACAAGGCCCTATGAAATGGAGGATCTATATTATTGATTACGGATGTTTAAATGCTATGACACGAAAGGATCACTTTCCCTTACCTTTATAGATCAAATGCTCGAGCGCCCTAGCTGGTCATGCTTTTATTGTTTTACGGATGGCTACTCGGGCTATTTTCAGATTATTATTGATATTGATGACCAAGAAAAGACTACCTTCACATGTCCCTTTGGAACGTATGCCTATAAGCGAATGCCTTTTGGCCTTTGTAATGCTCCTCTGGAACCAAATGTGTATGCTTCATATATTTAGTGACATGGTAGAGCTTTTATGGAAGTTTTCATGGATGATTTTTCTATCTATGGAGACTCCTTCACAGATTGTTTGTCTAACCCCGTCTAAGGTTTTGACACGGTGTGAAGAAAAGAGCCTCGTTTTAAACTCGGGAAAAGTGTCATTTCATGGTGAAAAGGGCATAGTACTAGGTCACATTGTATCTAGTGATGGCATCAAGCAGATAAGGCCAAACTAGATAAGATAGCGACTCTACCTAAACCACACGTTGTTGCTCGTGATATTAGAGCCTTTCTAGGCCATGCATGTTTTATAGGCGGTTTATTAAAGACTTCTAAAAATAGCTAGGCGTTAACTAATATGCTTTTGAAGGATGCAATCTTTGATTTTAATTTTAACCGTAAGCAGGCTTTTGAAACTTTAAAAGTCGCCTCAACCTCTGCACCAATTATACACCTCCGATTGGTCTAAACCTTTCGAACTCATGTGTGATGCTAGTGATTATGCGGTTAGTGCGTCTTGGGACAAAAACTAGATAATAAGTCCATCGTTATTTATTATACTAGTAAAACCTTAAACGATGCTCAACGGAATTACTCAACTACAGAAAAAGAATTCTTAGTCTGTCATTTATGCCTTAGATAAGTTTAGGTCCTTATTTGGTTGGTTCTAAAACTTTAGTTTACACGGACCATGCGACCCTTAAGTACCTTCTTGCAAAGAAGCGATGCTAAGCGAGATTAATCCGATGGATCCTTCTCCGCAAGAGTTCACATTAGAAATAAAGGACAAAGAGGGTCGAAAACGAAGTTGCCGACCACTTATCTAGACTCACAAACGGCGATCGAGTGATTCGAGTCCATACCGGACTCTTTCCGATGAGCATCGTATGTGATTTTTTCAAACACCATAGTATCCGACATTGTAAATTATTTAGCGGCTGATGTTATGCCTTATAATTGGTCAAGAAATGAACGTAAGAAGTTTTTGGCGAGTTAAGTTATACTCTTGGGATGAGCCATACTTTTTAAGTATTGTGCGGATCGATTATTTCGTCGTTGTATTCCCGGTGGGAATACAATGAACTTCTATCGTTCGCCATGATAAAAGAGTGTGGTGGCCATTTTAGTGGGATGAAAATAGCGCTAAAGTACTTCAATAATGGATTTTATTGGCCTACCCTTTTTAAGGATGCCCAAGTGCATTGCAAGACGTGTATTCGTTGCCAACAACTTGGGCGAATCACAAAACGTAATATGATGCCATTAAATCCAATCTTAATAGTAGAAATTTTTGACGTTTGGGGCATTGATTTCATGGGTCCTTTCCCTGTTTCCCACGGTTTCATTTATATTCTAGTTGCCGTGGACTACGTGTCTAAATGGATAGAGGCCCTGGCTTGCCGTAGCAATGACCATAAGACAGTTGTATTTTTTATTAAAGAATATATTTTCTGTCGGTTTGGCATTCCTAAAGCCATCATTAGTGATGGTGGAACACATTTTTGCAATGAGTTGTTGCATCCCTAGTGAAAAAGTATGGAGTTACACACAAAGTAGCAACTCCTTATCATCCACAAACTAGCGAACAAGTAGAAGTTTCTAATAGGGAAATCAAAAGATTTTAGAAACAACTGTAAACCCTGATAGGAAAGATTGGTCAAAGCGTCTATCGGATGCCTTATGGGCGTATAGAACTGCTTTCAAAACTCCTATAGGTATGTCTCCCTTTAGACTTGTATTTGGGAAACCATGTCATTTGCCGTGGAATTAGAGCACGCGTGCTCGTGGGCTATAAAAGCCTTAACTTCAATATTGATAAGGCGGTGTCAAACATGAAGTTGCAATTGAATGAGCTTGAAGAAATCCGTAGCGATTCTTACGATCTCGAAGGATTATAAAGCTAACATGAAACGTGTTCATGATAAGCAAATCTTGCGCAAAGAGTTTGTGGTCGGTCAAAAGGTCTTGCTTTACAACTCCCGTCTACATATTTTCCCGGAAAACTAAAAACCCGTTAGTCCGGCCCTTTTAAGTTATGAAGTCACCCCTTTACGGGGCAATCACCTTGGTAAATCCAAATGACAACGATGCGTTTCAAGTTAATGGTCAACGGTTAAAACATTTTCACGAACTTACGTCACGATGTAGAGGAAGTCCTTTTACAGGACCACGTCTATGAGGATTGACCTTTGTCATTGGTGTACTACCTTTCACTTCCATATAGTGGTAAGTGCACCATTCAGGTAACCGGGCCCTCCCTATGGAGTGTGTGGTGTAAGTACCGGATCCTAAGTCCACGGTTAACATAATTCACGTTTTTCCACCTTTGCATGTTTTTCGGTTTTTGAGTCATGTTCCTCTAAGGGGTGAATTATGTATTTATTGTTTTTCGTTTATCTTATAATAAACTAATAAAATAAATAAATAAATAAATAAATAAATAAATAAAATACATAATAATAAAAAAAATTCTTAATCATAAAAATAGCAATCCAACAAGTCTTGGGAATCTGACTTTAAACGACCCGCGTTAGAACAAATTTTGTGTTTAAAAATTTGTTTGGGGGTGGGCAATCGGTCTCTCCATCTGGATTGCTCGAACTTTCCGTTTGTGTTGCTTAGGCCCATTACTTGTAGTTCAATTGGGTTGACGTAATCTTTACTTAGATTTCCTTCGTTTGCATAACTTACGGCACACACGCACTTCGAGGCATTTTTCTACCCTTTTATACGTCACGCATGGTTGGAATTGAGTGTTTTATGGATCATTGGATTGGAAATTCTCTACTGATCATTTCCATAACTCATTCGCCAAAATCGGGCCAATAACGAAGCGGCAAATTGAGTTTGAAATTGCGCGAAAAATCAGAAAATTTCGGAATTCAAACTGGGCTTGGACCCAAACTGCACGCACGTTTGTGCGTCTCCTTCCTTCCCAAAAACAAACGCACGGTTTCTTTCTTTTTCGTCAATCCCGCCGGTTATCAAGGTAAAACAAACCTTGAACACCAAAATAAAAATAAAAAAAAAAAAAAATAGAGAGAGAGAAGAAAACCTAACTACACCCACACCAACATAATCAAATCCAACTAAAATATTCTTTAAACCATTAATACCACCACCCCAACTCCGAAAAACAGCCACCAATTCGAGTAACTACCGCCACCACCGTTGTTTTTAGTAGTTTTCTTCAAACTCGCCTCCCCCACAATCTACAAACCCATTAGTTGTCTCGAAACTTCAATGGCGCTACGACGAAGAATTTTTTGCGAGCACGCAGCGTTTGAGTCGGGCGACTTAGCGCCATTTTATGACCGCCGGAGATGATTAGGAGGCATTGAACGATTTGTGGTACTTTCGAGGCGTTCTATCACCATGATTTGGTAGAACAGTTTTATAAGAAGCGAGAATTGGAGGGGATAGGATTTTCATAAAGGTACCGAGGAGCGAGGAGGAAAGTAGGGCGGTTGTTGGATGAAGCTGTTAGGAATTACGCTTTGAAAGCAACCTGGTAGCGACAATTCAGGAATCGATTATCTTGGAGTTCCTGCTTTGATGAAGGATACCGTCGTGGAGGGTGAATACAATCCGACATCTCATTGCATCCGATCAACCACGAGAACCAATCAACCGGGTCAGAGCTTCGGTGGATTGGTAGGAACGCCCCTCGGGGAAAGACAAAGTCGATTGATATCGACTGCAATATGCGCACGTTCTCTGGATTTTGCAAACAAATAAGTATAATTTCTGCATCCTTGATTTAATGTTTAATGTGATTCGAGGTGGGGAAGAGCTTTGCGCCTCTTCCGATTATTGATCACTAAGATCATGCTCTCCTTTAGAGCCGCCGCAAGATCTGCTCCTATTAAGATCAAATTGCATTCTAATGCAAGTATCTATCTGGATTGCATCCAAGAGACTTGGCCGTTGTAATGCGAAGAAAAAATGGATGAGTCGGAGGATGAAAGGGAGGATATGACATGTCTGGATGACGATGCATTAGATAAATGTAGTTCTAATTTAGAACGCATGCAAGTATTGCAAACTGCCTTGCGTTGCGTTTATGGTATTTGTGAAGATATCCGAGATAGACAGATTGTAATTCGAAAGAAGCAAACGAACCTTCAGACGAGACTTGAAATGCTCGAAGGGGTTCAGGACGATATCCTGTCTAACATGGAGACTATCCACCAGCATCAACAAGCCCAGTATGCAGTACTCCGGACTGAGATGGAAGCACAGCGCTTGTTCCGAATAGAGATGCTACGACGCATGCCACCCGTGGAGGAATCGGTTTCAGCCGAGTCCGACAGGCATGAGCGTCGTCGCCGAAGGACAGATGGTTCAAGCCATTCTCCATCCCAGGGCCAATCTCCATCTCAGGGTCCATCTTCATCACACAACTAGGTGTTCACCATCAGTTGTGTTCGCTGTTATTTCATGGTTTTGATTGTTTTATTAGTTGAATTTTAATTAAGTAGTTAAATTTAAATATTAATGTGTTTGTTTTATGTTGTTTGGATTTAAATTTTATTTTTAATATAATTGGTTAATTTCGAGTACTGCTTGTTTTTATCATTAATCCCACCTTCCCGACTTGTTTGGGGGTGGTAATATTTATACCGAACATAGTTCGTTATATGATCATCCGCGGTAAAGTAGTCTTAAAGGAAAGGTTGATAATTTGGCCGATATTGGCATATCTATGATTTGTGTGGTGGTAGCATGAAATGTAGGAGAGTTTAGAAGTTACTATTCTAAATCCATTATGAAAGATACCAGGATTTTTAGAAAATCACGAAAATGGTTTGTTTCCGTTTTTGGGTTTGGAATTTTTCTATTTCCGGAAATTGCCTTAACACAATTTGGAAACTTGCCGATTCGTTTTGGAAGCTCAAAACCTATTTAAACTCCCTTCATTCTACACTAACAAACCACACTACACCCCACCATCATCCCGCACCTTTCACTCCAAGCTTTTCCTTCTTTTTCTTCCAAATTTCTGTCAAGGCACTTACGGCGTGCTGCACAGCGCTTCGTCGGCCGCTGCCCTGTACACTTTCCCAAATTTTAGTCAGAGCGCGACCCGCGCCCTCCTTGAGCGCGACCCGCGCCCAAAACACTATAATTCTAAAACCCACGAGCGCGACCGCGCCCTATGTGAGCGCATCCGCGCCCTGCCTTCTGTTAACGCGGGAAATTCCAATTTTCAGAGGGTCAGTCTAGGATTTTTTAGAACTGTTCAAAGAGTAGTTAAGATGACATCTCCTATAGTCATACCGAACATCTTTCGAAGATGTGTTGGGCACCGAGACCTATGGACATTGGTTCCGGCCACGGGATCCCGCCGATTAGGATGGCGTCATCTACGGTAAGTGATGACGATTCATATTCACCACAGGCTTACTACTTATTTCTACGACCATGTTAAATTCTATTATAATCAGGATGGAGAACAAGAATTCTCCGTCGTAGTCGAAGACACGACACATCAATTCGATAAAAATGTGGTCGCTTTAGTTTCCGGGATTACCAATACCGATCTGTTCACACATGGGCATATATGACCGATAATGCATATCTTTATGATTATACATATTTCCATGAGTATTATGGGGAGGGTATTTCGAGTAATGGACCCGGGCGATATAGCATTGCCCTTGGTAGCCTTTCCCTAAACGTAGGCACCACCATGTTATTCATCGATGAATATTTTGGGGAATGGCGGTTCATTTCTGCAAACAAGATCGCTGGTGACATTTTCCTCGCTTTAATGAGGGGCGTCGCCAATATGACATTCCCCGAAGTTTTAGTCGCTAGTCTTAAGAGAGCCCAAACCATGAGGCGTAAGTATCTTCTTATGCGTGTTGGTAAGCCGCATCATCGTAGTTGTTTACGTGATTACGTGCACAATTCACACGATTGGAGAAGGGTTGAAGTCATGAGACCCACCAATTGGGTGGTTCGCTCATTGCGAATAATGACTTGGCCGGGATGGCAGGTGCAGCCTCAATTGGTCGCCCCGTACATCCCATCAAACATAATAACACTTAACAGGTTAGCATTAGTAGATGATAAATGGCGGCAAGCTTGGCAAGTTATAATGGATTTGGCGGGGATCGCGAAGGAACCTCATCTCTTTACTTGAGGAGGAGGGCGTTTAAGCGGGAGATAAGGTAAGTTTTAGTTTTTTGTTATTGTGCGCTTATGTCCCAAGCAAATTTAATTTCGTTAACCCCATAATAGGTGGAACTCTTATAGAGTTGCGTCGGTTTTATTTCCTATATCGATGCGTTCTAACTTTGTTTTTAGATGTTCTGAATTTCACAAGTTTCAATGGTATTTTTCCCTCTTTATTTACAATACTTTTGGGGGCATAGAAACACGTGTAATTAAGGCATCTGATTAGGATATAGATATGTATAATATGCATTTGTTTTCTAGTTAAAGTTTCAAAAAAATTCAAAATATAAATAAATAAGTTTATGCTATACACTTAGGAATATTGGTATTGTTTTCTTTCTCTATGCTCTTAACAATCTAGAAGTCTCACGTAGCTTTTGCATCAGAATAATTGTTAGAAACTTAGGTTAATATGTAGGTAATAATCTTTGCATCTATCTATAA
This sequence comes from Coptis chinensis, assembly GCF_015680905.1. Classification (NCBI taxonomy): domain Eukaryota; kingdom Viridiplantae; phylum Streptophyta; class Magnoliopsida; order Ranunculales; family Ranunculaceae; genus Coptis; species Coptis chinensis. Next base: position 73,984,288 of record NC_141463.1, on the reverse strand, counting down.
ATATATTACATGAGTATCTATGATTGTTATGATAAGTTTTAAATCTAGGCTAGAGTACTTATTCTACAAATCCTGTGAGAATATAGCCTAAAGCCTTATATGAGCGAAACATTTGAGAAATGACACAAGGGATAAGTAAAATCCGGATAGAGAAATCACACGTCCACTTGCTTGATCACTATGCTATATCCTAAGCGAGAATTTAGGCCTTCTTTGGATCGATATAGCCAGAAATTCAAACCTATGAATTATTTTCGCTAGTTAAGCCCCTCGAGCCTTTCTTTTAGCCTTTCATAACCCACAAATCCTTTTACCTGTTAAAAACAAAAACAAAAAAAATAAAAAAAAAAAAAAAAAAAAAAAAAATAACCTACCCAATCTAGAATAAGTCTGAGAATAGAATGAGGAAGAAAGAAGAAGAGAAAAACGTGTAAAACAAAAGTTAGTTAATTGCTTGAAAAAAATAAAGAAAAGAAGTTTCCATCCAAAGAAAAAAAAAAAAAAAAAAAAATAAAATAAAACTCCGAAAAAAAAAATAGAATAAAAGAAGTTAAAAGCCAAAGAAAAAGAAAAAAAATGTGGCTAAGGATGGAAACAAAGTGTAGAAGCAAAAGTAAATAAAAGTTTTTCTAAGTTACATAATATGAAGACTCTACTATCTCGGACTTGTCCTTCCGAATATCCATTTCCTTCCTTCTTAAACCATCTCCTAATCCCCCCAACACCTAATAAAGACCTCTAGCTCAATTAGGAATAGGTTAGTGTGATAGTAAGTGGCAGATGTGTTTGATCGACTCCGGCTTCCTTGTTGTCATTGAGATTGTAAGGTAAAGTGTGCCACCCGCATTAATCGGAGTAGAAAACTTGAGCGGAAAAATCAGAGTGGTTTTCGTCTTGACATTTATGTGAGGACCTACTTAAGGACGCTATTCCGAGTTTTCAGAAACGAACCTGCTAGGCATTTCATGGTATTACTCATAGTACTTATATTCGTATCATAGATGATTGATTATTATGCATATATTAGCTTAGGTTTTTGACTTGGTTATTCTTATTCATTTTCTAGTGAGATGTATAGATAGTTGGGGACATGAATGAGGAAAACAATAGTTTTATTTCTTAGTCGTTGTAGTATAGTTGAAGTTTGTGAGTACCTTCACTGGAAAACTCTCACGAGGCTATAACTCGTCCACTAGGGAATTCCTAGTGGTTTAAGGCCTTGTTGCATATGGTCAATGCAATCGCACTCAGTGAAACGAGAGTAGATAAAACTCCATTTTTGGTCACTTATTCTAATTTCTCATCTTTGTTTGAGGACAAACAAAATGCTGTTTGGGGGTGGTTTGATAAGAGCCCAAAACTGTAGTTTTAACCCTCAGAATAATCATACTTTTAGACCAATTATGTGAGTAATAATTAAGAGTTAACACCGATTCGTGTTTTTATGCATTTCAGGTTTCAAAGTCCATTATGTGCAGAAATGTGCCACTTTAGCGAGATAAAGGAGCAAAGGTCGGTTACTAAGTAGTTCCATGATTAAAGGCCAAGATTCAAGAAGACAAAGCCTTCCTAAAGCCCGGTCAAAAGCTGAAAAGTCGACACGCGAGGAAAAAAGACACAAGTCGAAAAACTTCCGAAGGCCATATCTTTGGACTCAGACCTCAGAATGGGGCCTACCTTATGTCAAAACGACCGGCTCGGAAAGAGCTTTCCAATGGTCCAAGCCTTAACCCAATTAGAGGAGCAAAAGTGGACGAAAAGTCTGTTGAAGCCAACTGCAGCTGAAGAGGCCTTTTTGGACTGAAAGAATTGGGTTTTGGGCCTTATTCTCTGGCCCAAAACATGGCTCCAAGCCCATGCACGATTTTTGGATCTGAAAGTATAAAAACCAAAGCTTAGCTCTTTGTTAATGGTAGCTAGTTAGACCTAAACAATATAGATAATTCTAGATCTAGTTTCCAGTATTTTAATTAAGTTTTAGTTCCATTTTCAATTCTTGTTTTAGATGAAGTCTTTGAATCATTGTTCTTGATTGATTAGATAAATAAAATAGTTATTTTGTTAATTTCGATTTTGTCATCTCAATTTATAGATCTAGTTTTAATTCTTGTTGATTATCATTTCGTAGTTTAAGTAGATTGAAACATTGTTAGTCAATTTAGTTAAGTTAGAATTTTAATATGATGTGTAGTTATAATTCAATGGGAAATGATGGTTTGATGACTCAAGGCTAAAACCTCCATTAGAGGGGTTGATGAAGCCTTGATGAAAACTTAATGGTATAGTGTAGAAGCATTGTAGAATCTATTCCAATCTAGAAGGTCGTGATTCGCCATAAGAATGGGTGGACGACCTCACATGCTAGTTAGTATTCGGTAGAAATGCCATGAACACTAGGGATTAGAACTCGAATTCTTGCCGTAAGAACGTAAGAATCGAGATACAAGAATCTATACTAGGTTATTAAGTTGGGTTCGAGGTGGATTCAATTCCCCTCTAATCCTTTATCTAGATTCAAAAACAATCATATTTCCATAGCATTCGTAGTTAGATTCAACATAATCAATTTCATATAGGTATCGTAGTATAACACCCTTCGTAAAGCTCTCATTAGACTTAAGACCGACTAATTATATTAGAAAACATTCCATGCTAGAGCACTAGGAGTGGAACGAATTTGTTACTCCACTCTATTTCGATAGAATTGAGAGTAGAAACTTCGATAAAAATAGACACGTAGATAGTTTTAGTTTACTTACGTTTTGAGTTCATCGTTCATTTCGTAGGTAGACTATTCAATTTTATCTTTTATCATTGATAAAGCTAATATTGCTAAAATTGCTTCGCTACCTTTTCCACGCATAGTTCGTGATATCCGTGCCTTTTTAGGACACGCTGGGTTTTACAGGTGATTCATTTAGGATTTTTGTAAAGTTGCTCGACCTTTAACTAATCTCCTGCTTAAAGATGCGGTATACGACTTCAATCTCAAGTGCAAACAAGCTTTTGAAACTCTAAAAACTACCCTAACTACCGCTCCTATCATTCAACCCCCTGATTGGTCTAAACTATTTGAACTGATGTGTGACGCTAGCGACTTTGCTGTTGGCACCGTACTAGGCCAACGACGTGATGACAAACCCATTATCATTTACTACGCTACTAAAACTCTTAATGATGCTCAACGTAATTACACAAGAACTGAGAAAGAGTTTCTAGCTGTTGTCTATGCTTTGGATAAGTTTTGCCCTTACCTAGTTAGATCATCCACCATCGTATATACTGACCATGCCGCACTATGGTACTTACTCGCAAAAAAGGACGCGAAACAGTGATTATTCCGCTGGATCCTTCTCTTGCAAGAATTCTCCCTGGAAATCAAAGACAAGAAAGGAACTAAAAATGTCGTGGCCGACCATTTATCAAGGCTGGTTGGTGACATTGATAGTGATTCTAAAGCCATCTGTGATTCCTTCCCAGACAAATATTTGTACTCCATTTTCTCCTCTCCATGGTACGCGGATATCGTTAACTACCTAGTTAATGAGGAAGTTCCTTCCTCTTGGTCACGTCCCGATCGTAAAAAGTTCTTATCCACTGTAAAATATTACTTCTGGGATAACCCCTACCTCTTTAAGTATTGTTCCGACCAACTCATTCGTCACTGCATTCCCGAGTGGGAGCACACCGACGTATTATCCTTTTTCCATGAACAATCTTACGGAGGTCATTTCAGTAAAAAGAAAACTGCGGCCAAGGTGTTACAATGTGGTTTTTACTGGCCTACCCTTTTTTGCGATGCACATGAACATTGCATAGCCTGCATTCGTTGTCAGCACCTAGGTCGAAATACAAAATGCAATATGATGCCCCTAAATCCTATCTTGATTGTGGAAATTTTTTATATTTGGAGCATTGATTTTATGGGACCCTTCCCTATTTCTTAAGGTTTTCTCTACATTCTAGTTGCTGTGGACTATGTGTCCAAATGGATTGAGGCACTCGCATGTCGCTCAAATGACCATAAGATTGTCGTGAAATTTGTAAAAGAAAATATATTTTCTCTCGTTTTGGTGTCCCCAGAGCTATCATCAGTGATGGGGATACACACTTTTGTAATAAAAAATTTCGGTTTTTAATGAAGAAATATGGAGTTACTCACTAAGTTGTTACTCCATATCACCCACAAACGAGTGGCCAAGTGGAAGTCTCCAATAGAGATATAAAGTCCATTCTGGAGAAAATTGTCAATCCATCAAGAAAAGACTGGTCTCTCCGCTTATCGGATGCCTTGTGGGCATACCGAACAGTATTTAAGACACCTATAGGGATGTCTCCTTACCACATTGTTTTTGGAAAACCTTGTCATTTGCTAGTTGAACTTGAGCATCGTGCCCTTTGGGCCATCAAAAGCCTCAATTACAATATCAACGAGGCAGGCGAGAAGTGAAAACTATAATTAAATGAGCTTGAGGAGATTCGGAGTGATGCTTATGATCTCTCAAAATCCTACAAAGCTAATATGAAAAGAGTGCACGACAAGCACATTTTGCGTAAGGATTTCAAAATTGGCTAAAAAGTTTTACTATACAACTCCAAATTACACATTTTTCCTAGTAAATTGAAAACACGATGGTCTGGTCCCTTCATTCATTGTGTCAGTTGTGACCCATTATGGGGAAATCTCTTTGTTTAATCCACAAGATAACAGTGAATTTCAAGTCAATGGACAATGCCTCAAACATTACCACGAATTATGTTCCCCAGATGTTGAACAGACTCTTCTTCAGGATCCGGTCTACATATATAGACTAGATGTTTCGTTTAGTGTACTCAATCTTGTTTCTATAGAGGGTATGCCATTTTGTTAGCCGGGCCATCTTCTATTTTATGATCTCAAAAGTTCTTTGAAGTGTGTGGTTGCAAGCGCTGGAACCTTAGTCCAAGAAAACTTTATTTCAGAACTGAGTATAAATGTCTTCTGCAACACGAGCAAACGTATCGGTCAGTAAACGATGGGTACCTAAAATTTCACCTCCTTCCTTTTCTACTCTCTGCCTCGCGAACTTCAGCTAATCATTTGGTGTAAGTTTCACTCATCATGAATAAGGACTGGTCGTAGTACTTTTGCTCGTAAACGACGTGCGCGAAGGATGGGGTGGTGTATGCATTGTCAAACACCCTTCTATCCAGGTCTTGACTTCCTATCCGATACTAGCCAGTTTAAGGTATACTTTTGTCTGACACCAGCTGCGTAGGATAATTTTCGTCGCCGCGCCATTTCTCCCACGGGTTGGGAATCGTCTTGAAAATCTGACGTTAAAAGACTCGCAAACGTCTTGAGAATCTGACATTAAAAGACTCGATTCGTCTTGAGGATCTTACGTTAAAAGACTCACCTTGTAGATATGTATATATTGTTGCCTGTTATAAACAAATTCACGTGCATTAAGAGTTGTGCACATAGAGATTCGTGTTCAACCTCGGATGTTGCATACTTAGAACACGTACGGGCAATGGATTCCACCACACCAACCCCTAGAATTGGTTACTTCGAGTTTCCTGTGGGGCGGTTTGAGAATAGCCGCATGTAATAAGGGCAATATTATTAGACGTACCGTAGCACATATTGTCCAGGATGGTACCGTCCTGCCCCTAACCCCATAATACATAAAGATAAAGCCACAGTCTGGCTGGATTGGGTTCGCTCCAGAGCCAACATAACAGTTGCCCATGAATTTAGATGGTGACTATTCTAGACATCCAGTGTTCTTCACATAAATCTCCCTTGTATATAAATAAAAACTTTGATTATAAATAAAACACCCACCTTATTTTTAAAAACTCTTGTAACTTTTGAGAATGACTCATATAATTGGATAGCATTTTTCGTGCAGATCATTTCGATAGCTCATTCATCCAATTCGGAGTCCAAACGAGTCGTGGGAGAGTGTTTAGATTTTTTTTAGGCTTAAATCGGGTTTTAGGCTTGATTTGGGCTTGGAAAATTTTTGGGCCCAACCAAATCTTGAATTCTCAGTTCATTTAAACCCGACAAACCCCACCACACGCGTTACCCTTACACCCTTCGTCTTCCCCAAAATCCGGATCTTGTCCCCTCTCGACTAAGTCTCGCACGAGACAAGCCCACGTTATATCCAGGTCTCACGCGCGACTCCTACAGCTCCAAATTCAATTCCCTTCCATCAGCAAGTCCCATTTCTCCCCCTCATCATAAATCAATAGCCAGCCTCTTCCTAAGAGCACTAATGGCCGGAAACAGGCGAATTTGTGTGGAGGAAAATTTTGGAACTCTATTCAAAAATGGGATGTTTGCTCCATTCTTTGATAATGAAATACACTCTAGAAGATGGGGAGTACTTGTTATATGCTAATGGCGGGCAATATTCTAAGGATTTGGTGATAAAATTTTACTAAAATGGGAGCTTTAATGGCGACCATTTTTGGGTTACCATCGACGGTGTGCACCACGAAGTCACATCCGTTTTGATCTCCGGGATCACGGGCATTCCTCTAGTCGACCACGTGCTGACTCAGCAGCAATCCATGTACCCATGGACTTATGACCTAATGCTCGACACGCTAATCGAGAGCGAGTACAACATAGATAGGAAATGCGCGTATCACCGCTCGGTGCGACGTAACCAGCTGCCTGTGACTCAATGGTTGGGACAGAACGTCATTGGCACCTTGAAGCCCTCGGACATCAACAAGACTTTCCTCCACCTTCTCTGGATCCTCCAGGAGCGAAAGGGTAACTTCTGCATAGTTACCTTTCTTTGTGATATTATTACGCTTACCACTCTCAGGTCAGCCCCTCTTGTCGTTCTTGTAACACAAGTTATGGTTAATTTGGGTTTCCTGTCTGCCACCCCATTACTCCCTATACTCCTATATGAGAATATGCTTGTTTTCAAGAAATGCATAATGGACCCTTGGGAACCCACAGCACCAATGGCAGCTGAGCACGCTAACGTAGGCCTATCTCACCCACCCTTCTTTGATGAGACTGCTATGAGTAAGATGAGCCACCCTATGGATGCCTTACGTGCTATGAATAGTGGCATGAAAGACATGTACACTCACCAAGTATCGATGAAACATGCCTTGGGCAAGTTAAGGACGGATATGACCACTCGCCACGACTCGCTGACAGACAACATGGGCGAATTTCAGCAGGAAATACGAGCTTCCATGAATGCATTTCAGGACCAAATGACTACTTGCCAGAACAAGTTCCAGCGAATACTAATGGCGAACCAAAGCATCAGTTTTAGGCCCAGGTGATGGATACTCTGGGTGATATCCAGGAGCAGTTAGCCTCCACAGGAGCTCGTCCTGCACGCCGTCGCAGGACTCCTAGTTCTTCTTCTGCAGCCCCCAAAGATTTTTTAGTAGATAGCTTATTTTCACCATTCTTGTATATTATTTATGTCGGATATTTTATTTACGTGTTTGCATTTTTATTTTCGAATATGGGACGTCTGTTAATTCCTACATTCTCCAAAATTTCTGCCTTGTTAAATAGTATATTAGTTATCTCAATATTATATTATATAGGTAGAAACATATATAATAATATTAGTAATAATAATATATATACATATAAAAATATATATACATATATATTTTAGATGTCACACTTAACGACAAATTTTACCGTAAACTAACGTTTTACAAAACGGTCAGAAAACGGTCATGAAAACGTACAAAAAAACGGTCAGAAAACGGTCATGAAATCGCATATAAAAACGGTCAAAAAATGGCCCAATTTTCTTCTATAAATAAGTTCAACACATTCTTCACATTTCACTCCTTTCATCTTCTTCCCTCTACACTTCTTATTCTAAAAATCGTTTTTAGATCGCTCCAAGTTTCAAGATTCATGGATGCACTAGAAAAGTTTGAGCAGCAACAGATTGAATATGCTACACAAATCTTCTTGCTCGGTTGTTTTATTATAGTAATGTTGTTAATGTGGCATATAGTTCAATCTAATATTTAAGTTTGTATTTTATTTTCCGTGTCATTATGGTGTGTTTTCACATCTCTGTACGTTGTTACATCTTACTTGTCCTTCTACTTACGTTTTTTACGTCCAAAAAAAAAAAAAAATGCACTCCTTGTCACATGCCCATTCTTTTCATCCACACTACATCAACGTTTGTGCCTTATTTTAGAAGATACATGTGGTCTAACTACCCTGTGACACCTCGATCCATATTTTCTACATCTTCGGATTGATGCCTATTTATAACAAGGATAGACACTTCTAAACACCAACTTCCCTTTTTTTCCGCTGAATTTTCTTCACCATTCCATCTTTAATAGCCCTCACTCAAATTTTTGTGCCCGAGCAAAATTTTATGGAAACTTTTCAAAGCGGTCTTTTTCATCCATTTTTTGACACATAAATTTTATGTCGAGGATGGAACCCTATTTTACATCATAAGCAGGCATTTTTTTTCAGAGAATTGGTTTCGTTGTTCTATAAACATGATTATTTCCAAAACGGGCAATTCTTTGTCCGTGTAAACGGATGCAAGCGTGAATTGTCTATGGAAATTATCTCCGAGGTACTTCAAATTCCCATTACAAACCAAGGGGTACACCTTCAGGATTCACCATTCGACAATATCAGGCATCGGATGTTTGCAACTATCCTTCACGGCGAATACAACCAGAAAAACCATGTTGTTTATCAGCAATCCTTGCAAAGAAACCAATTATCTATGATCCAATGGCTAGCTTATAATGTGCTAGGCACATCTAAAACTTCCGAAATAACAAAACCCCTCCTCCATCTACTCTGGGTCTTGCAAACTAACTGCAATGATTTTTGCATTATTAAATTTCTCTGGAACGCTATCGCACGTGCCAAGAAAAAGGCAGCTCCTTTGCCAACCATTGTGACACTTATCATGATGCATTGGGGTTTTCCTAGTACTTCTCCTAATACACCTCTCAGAACAGCTAACATTCTTACCATTCACTCAGTTTGTAGGAACGGTTTCTGGAATCCCGATGTTGCAAAGAACCATGTCAGTACAGAAACCGAAGAAGCTTGTTCTGCTGACAACATCTTCACTAAAAATGCATTAAGCAATGTATTTAATCCTATGGAAGGCCTTCGTTTAATTCAACAAGGACTGATGACATTATACAAACATCAGAACATTATCATCACCAGTCTCCTTGAATTTCACGACCTACGGACAATACAGGAAGAGGATGGAACAAGCACAATTCTTGCACAGCCACAACTTGTTCTCGGCAAATCACACTCTCATAATGGAGAACCACGCCGAGATTTACCAGACACAGAGTGAAATTATGCAACGAGCTGTTGCCTGGATTGACGGCATCAAAGATCTTATGAATGGATTCCTCTCACAAAAGGATCCTCGCCGTTACTTGGGCCCATGACACAATTTAAATTTTGCAATTTTATGTTCTTTGTCATTTTCTTTTTAGTTTTTAAATATAGTGCAATTTCCCTATGGTAATTTGTTTTTACTTAATCATTCTCATCATATTCTAATATTTGTTTATCTTTGTCTAACAGGTAGCATCTTTCTTCACACATCTTCTACAATGGCAGATCCAAAGATGATTCCAGAACAATCTTTCCATTTGTTGCTAAATTCTCCTGCATATGGACATCTTTTCAGAGACTTCATCACTCGAGTCGGTTGGAACTCCCTTATTCTACACCCGGAGCAGACATACTCCCCAGGTTTGGCAACTTATTTTTACGATCATATGGAAGATCTACATGCTGTACAAGGTTTCCCTTTGAACGGATTTACAATCCGTATTGGTAACACCCGACACCCTTTTTACGAGCCAACAGTTACTATGGCTCTGGACCTTCATCCTTTTCAGCCAGACATCCCTATTCAATACATGATAGAAAACAACTTTAACGACTATTCTTGGGAAAAATTTGCCGCCCGTTATAGGTATGGCCTTGCCCAGGTCAGTGAACGTGCAGAAGTTGGTCGATGGCCAGACATCACTATTCCACTAGCCAGTATGACCATGAATGTTGGAACTGCCATGTTATTTATTCTTCTCAACATCATGGGGATTGGCATTTTTCAACCGTGATCAAAGTCGACTTGTAAGGCGTTCCATGCACCGCCCAAAGAACATACCGCCCGACATTCTGGACCTAGTAATTGAGAACCTTAAGAGGGCTCGGTCTTTTCGGTAACACTATATCACTCTGCCAGTTACAGCATGCAGGATAGTGAGGACGTACTTCCCACAGTTTGCGGCCACTTTTCAGGACTTTTCAGGACTGGGTAAAGGTCGACTCTATGTGTCCAACAAACAAGATAATTCGTTCTTTGCGATTTCGAACATGGTGGCGCCCTGCAAGGTATCTAAAGAAAGTTCGTTCCTTCCATGATGACGATAAAATGATACCTCATCTGGACACTGCAAAGAAGAGGAAGTGGAGCGAAGTCTGGAAGCTATGATAGATTGGCGTGACGCAAAGGAATGACATTTCTACAGAGACGAAGCAAGGATGGACCATCCCCCAGTTCGTAATTAGGGCAATGTGAGTTGATGAATGTACATATTTGTTTTACGTTTTGCTATAAAACATAAATAACCTAACAGTGTGCTAATCTAGCAGCGTGCTTTCACTTTTATGATATATAATATATATAGTGTGTTACAATAAATTTCTTTGGAAGATGTCAGCTATATTTTTGCTCAAAGCCTCTCAGGTATATTCTTTCTTCCTTTTAACACTTTGAGGACACGATTAATGGGATTTGTTTTGGGGGTGGTGAGAACCTTTCGCAAAAATTAAGCATGCATAGTTGTATATAGTTTTACTTTATGTCTAAATAAACGTATTTAGTGACATATTCTTATTTTCTTTTCTGTGATGAAAAAATATTTAGAAATGTCACCCTAGCATCAGAATTAGGACTTGTTCTTAGAAACTTAATTTAATACATATGCAATAGTTTTTATATCTTTTCATGAGCATTCATGCCCTAACTATCATTAAATGTACATAGCAGTAAGTTTCTGGGACCCACGGTTAGACAACTTAGTTTTCATATCCTGTAAGAATCTAACCAAAAAGCCTCAAAATGTGTGATATGTGAGTAATGACACAGAGGAGTAGTTTTTCCGAATAGAGAAGTTCACATGTCTACTTATTTGATCACTACCCAAATCCTAGGCGAGAATTTAGGCCTTCTTTGGATCGATATAGCCAAAAATTCGCACCTGTAAAAAAAATGTATCACTAGTCGCCCCATTGAATCTTTCATTAACCCTTTCTATTTCACCAAAAATTCATTACCCATCTATTAACCACAAATAAATAAGCCTACATAGATGATGAGTATGAGAAATAGGATGAAGTGCAGAAAAATGAAGAGAAAAACTTGTCACAAATCAAAATCAGTTACCTGCTTCTTAGAAGAAAAGAAAAATAGAAATAAAAATATGTTTCCTAAAAATCAAAAGAAATATCAAAGGTAGAATTTCCCCCAAATCAAATCAAAAGGGAATACAAAAGCTTGAAAAAGCCGAGTATGGAAACCCATGTTAGAAGCAGGAAAGAAAATAAGGATTTCTCTAGTATAAAATCTCAAAGACCTTATTCTCTCATACTTATCATTTTTGAATTTTCCATTCCAGTTTCTTCTACACTACCTCCTAAGCCCCATAACATCTAATAAAAACCCCTAGTTCAATTACGAGTAGGATAGTGTGATAATAAGTAGTAGTTGTGACTTCTCAACCTCGGCTCCTCTGACTGTCATTGAGTATGTGAGGAAATGTGTGCCCACTGCACATTGGAGTTAACAAAACTTGAGTGGAAAAATAAGAGAGATATTGTGTTTCAACACTTACCTGTGAGAACCTACTTAAGGACGTTATCCAAAGGATCCAGGAATGGCCCTGCTCGTACATTTCATTATAATATCATTGCATGCATGCTCATATGTAGATGTTTGAATTATTGTATGTATATTAACTTAAATTTTGAAAGAATTAATTCTTGTTTCCCTTGCTAGTGAGATGTATAGATATATGAGATTAATTTTTAATACTGAGTCGTTGTAGTATAAATGAAGTTTGTGAGTATCTTCTCTGGAAAACTCTCATGAGGCTATAACTCGTCCACTAGGGAATTCCTAGTGGTTCAAAGCCTTGTTGTATACAGTTAATGCAACCGCACTCTACGAAATGAGACTTAGCTTAGGATAACACATTTTTTGTCACTTATCATTTTAATGTCTCTTCTTTGCTTGAGGACAAGCAAAGTGTTGTTTGGGGGTGGTGTGATAAGCACCCAAAACTGTATTATTAAACCCCGAGAGACATAGCATTTTGGTCAATTATGTGTTTAATAATCATATAATAATTATATTTTCGTACTTTTGCAGGTTTTCGCAGTTAACATGAATATAATGATAAAACATGCATCGAAGTACGGGAATACTAGAATATTTGAAGTTTCCCACTCAGCCCCAGTGAAGCCCAACAAAGCCTGACTAGAGCCGAAGTTTCTAAAGGAACAAAACCCGGTCGTAATCGGTCCACATATAAAGAAGCAAACAAACTTCGAAGCTCACATCTTATAAATGATGCCGACGTTGGCTAGTGAACTACCATAGCAAACGCATTAATTTAACTCTACGCAGAAAGACGAAAGTTGTAAAACACCAAAATCGGGCGCCCCATCGACACACTAAGTGGACCCACTCTGCGGGCCCAAAAGGCATGACGAGTCAACATATACAGGTGGCAAGTGATGGTCACAATTTGGTGCCACCTTGCAATAGGAGAAGAAACGTACCAATTCAAAGCAGGTGGTTTGAATTGAATTTGGCTGAAGACAAAACATTAATAAGGAAAAGACAAAAGGCAAATTAAACTAGGTAAAGACAAAACTTTGTTATTCAAAGTTTTGAACGTCTCAATTCAACAAAAGGACGAAACAAATTTAAATGCTTCACGAGGGTCTCCAGCCTATATATATGAGAGGGGGTCTTCAATATTCCTCCTTCAGCATTTTATGCTTTAGCTTCCGCTTATTAGTTAGTTAGCTTTCATTCCAACACTATACATTCCGTCATTTTCTCTTCCAGCAATTTCAATACTGTAAGTTACTTCTTATTAATTAAAGTCATTTCTTTTCAAGTTTAATCCATGTCCTACATTTACTTATTTATTGTATACAGTGAATTTAATTATTTCTCCAATGACCATGAGCTAATTCCCCCCCCCCCCTCAGGGGGAGGGTTATGCTGCTCGTGTGAGAATCCGGATTGACTCTTTAATATTCTAGAATCACTGCTTAGGAATTAGGTGTAGATTAAACATCCGGTCCCAAAATGACTGAGACTGTACAAATTTGGAGTGTTGATGCTCCAGAACAGTCTCGCGAGAGACCTAAAATATCTCGCGCGTGACTCTCTGGTGTCAGACAGCTCTCCAATTTGTCCAGCTGATGTAGAATCAAACCAGGAGTTGAAATGATATTCCAGAGATGAAATATTAGTTCAACTCCTTATGCTAGTACGATGCGACTCAAAGATGTGGGCATTTCTCTAGGGATCAATACTCAACGTCTTCTCGGGTTTGTCTATGAACTTGAGATGAATTAGAGCTATAGTGATGTGGTAATATAAATTGTTAAAAAATGATTCATATATGAGTATGATTAACCCTCTCCCTTTTCTCTATCTTTGTTTATTTACATCGAAATCACCGTTAGTAATTTATATTACCGTTAATTTAATTAAACCAACTAAAAAACCTAAAATCCTACTCACAAAAAGTTGTAATTCCAGTTGTACACCTTGTCGAGCCCTAAGGTTTGGATGATCCCTTACTCGACCTATCCTACCAAACCCACGTGAATAAGGTAACTTGACTAAATTGGACGACTATACGGACTTTGGACTTTGGACTTTGGTCTTCGGACTTTGGACTTCAGACTTCAGGATGTGGACCTCGGACTTAAGTATAAAAACCAAAGACGTGGATTTAACTTTTTATTAGTTACCATTGTGCGTAATGCTAAGGGTGAATATGTTTTCACGCGTTTTCCTATGAAATGGAGGATCTGTATTGATTACAGACGCTTAAATTCCATGACATGAAAGAATCATTTTCCCTTTCCCTTTATAGATTAGATGCTCGATCGTCTAGCTGGTCATGCTTTTTATTGTTTTTTAGATGGCTACTCTGGCTATTTTTAGATTATTATTGATATTGATGACCAAGAAAAGATTACCTTCACATGTCCTTTTGGAACATATGCCTATAAATAAATGCCTTTTGGCCTTTGTAATATTCCTGGTACTTTCCAGCGGTGTATGATTCATATCTTTAGTGACATGGTGAAACGCTTCATGGAAGTTTTCATAGATGATTTTTCTATCTATGGAGACTCTTTCAGTGAATGCCTATCTAACCTGTCTAAGGTTTTGACACGGTGTGAGGAAAAGAATCTGGTTTTAAATTGGGGAAAATGTCACTTTATGGTTAAAAAAGGAATAGTGCTAGGTCATATTGTATCTAGTGACGGCATAGAAGTAGACAAGGCTAAATTAGATAATATAGCGTCTCTACCTCTACCACGGACTATCCGTGACATTCGAGCCTTTTTAGGCCATGCAGGTTTTTATAAGCGTTTTATCAAAGATTTTTCTAAAATAGCTAGGCCTTTAAATAATCTGCTTTTAAAAGATGCCATTTTTTATTTTAATTATAACTGTAAATAGGCTTTTAAAACTTTAAAAGCCGCTTTAACATCTGCACCGATTATTTAGCCTTCCGATTAGTCTAAACCTTTCGAACTAATGTGTGATGCTAGTGATTATGTTGTTGGTGTTGTGTTAGGACAGAAACTAGATGATAAGTCGACTGTTATTTATTATGCTAGTAAAACTTTAAACGATGCTCAAAGAAATTATACCACCGCGGAAAAAGAATTTTTGGCTGTGGTTTATGCTTTAGATAAGTTCCGTCCTTATTTGGTTGGTACAAAGACCTTAGTTTACACGGGCCATGCAGCCCTTAGGTACTTTCTCGCAAAGAAGGATACTAAACAGAGATTAATCCGTTGGATTCTTCTCCTGCAAGAGTTCACCTTAGAAATTAAAGGATAAAAGAGGGGTCAAAAATGTAGTTGCCAACCACTTATCTAGACTAACCAATGACAGTGATAGTGATTTTGAGTCCATACCTGACTCTTTTCCTGATGAGAATCTTTATGCTATTTTTTCTGCACCATGGTATGCTGACATTGTAAATTATTTAGCTTCTGATATTATTCCTGATGTTTTGTCAAGAAATAAATGTAAGAGGTTCTTGGCTAAAGTTAAGCTATATTACTGGGATGAGCCCTACCTTTTTAAGTATTGTGCGGATCAGATTATTCGTCTTTGTATTCCCCAGTGGGAGTATAATGAGGTTCTATCTTTCTGCCATGACAAAGAGTGTGGTGGCCATTTTAGTGGTATGAAAACAGTTGCTAAAGTTCTTCAATGTGGGTTTTATTGGCCTACCCTTTTTAAAGATGCCCAAGTACATTGCAAGACGTGTATTCATTGCCAACAACTGGGGCGAATCACTAAACGTAATATGATGCCCTTAAATCTTATTATGGTAGTAGAAATTTTTGATGTATGGGGCATTGATTTCATGGGTCCTTTTCCTGTTTCCCATGGTTTTATTTATATTCTTGTTGTCGTGGACTACGTGTCTAAATGGATAGAGGTCATGGCTTGTCGTAGCAATGACGATAAGACAGTTGTGTTTTAAGTTAAGGAATACATATTCTGTCAATTTGGCATTCCTAAAGCCATCATTAGTGATGGCGGAACACATTTTTGCAACAAAGTTGTTGCTTCTCTAGTTAAAAAGTATGGAGTTACTCATAAGGTGGCAACTCCTTATCATCCACAAACTAGTGGTCAAGTAAAAGTCTCTAATAGAGAAATTAAAAAAATATTAGAAACAACAATAAATCCTGATAAGAAAGATTGGTCTAAGCGTCTAACTGATGCCTTATGGGAGTATAGGACTGCTTTTAAAACTCCTATTGGTATGTCTCTCTTTAGACTTGTATTTTGAAAACCTTGTCACTTGCCTGTTGAATTGGAGCGCCGTGCTATGTGGGCTATAAAAAGCCTTAACTTCAATTTTGATGAGGCGGGTGTCAAGCGCAAATTGAAATTAAATAAGCTTGAAGAAATCCGTAGCGATTCTTATGATCTCGCAAAGGATTATAAAGCTAACATGAAACGTGTTCATGATAAATAAATTTTGCGTAAAGAGTTTGTAGTTGGTCAAAAGGTCTTGCTTTACAACTTCCGTTTGCATATTTTCCCAGGAAAATTAAAAACCCATTGGTTTGGTCCTTTTCTTATTACTGAAGTCACCCCTTATGGGGCAATTACCTTGGTAAATCCCAAGGACAACAGTACCTTTCAAGTCAATGGCCAACGGTTAAAACATTTTCACGAGTTAATGTCCCTGATGTGGAGGATGTCTTTTTACAGGATGAGGACTGACCTTTGTTGTTGGTGTACTCCCTTTCATTTATATATATTGGTAAGTGCGCCATTTAGGTAATCGGACCCTCCTATTCGAATGTGTGGCTGTAAGTACCGGATCCTAAGTCCACGGTTAACGTAATTCACGCTTTCCACGTACTCTTGCATGTTTTCTCGGGTTTTTGAGTCATGTTTCTCTATGGAGTGATTTACGTTTTTATTGCTTTATTTATTGTTTTCTTTTATATTAAATCTTATTCATAAAAAGTAAAAAAAATGTTAAAACCATAAAAATAATAATCTAGAAAGTCTCGGGAATCTAACTTTAAAAGACCCACGTTTTAAAACAAATTTTCTAAACTCTGTTCTATAAAATTTGTTTGGGGTGGGGTGTTGATCTTTCCATTCTTGATTGTTCAACTTCCTATTCTTTTTGCTTATGTCGTTTAATCGTAGTTTGATTCAGGCTGACACTATCTATGAATTTAGATTTCATTTCATCACATAACTTATGTCATACATACACTTCGAGGCGTTTTCCATTTTCTTATATGTCAACCACGGTTAGATTTGAGTTTTTTTATGGATCATTGGATTGTACTCTCTGTGTTAATCGTTTTCATAGCTCATTCGAAAAAATCGGACCGTTAATGAATCGAGAATTTCAATTTTAAGTTTGCACGCATAAGGACAGAATGGGCAATTTTCAAAATTGTTTGGGCTTGGGCCCAAAATCTCGCGGTCACGTGCCTCGCATGTGGATCTCCAAAAACCCAAAAGAGAGAGTGAAACCCTTCATTCATCTTCTTCACGCCTCCATCAGCCTCCATTAACGAAACACCAAACCAAATAATAAAAAAAAAATAAATAAAAACAAAAACAAAAACAAAAACAAAACCACCGATTCTTATAATTCCAATTTAACAACCCCACTCTAATTTCGCTATTCCAAATCATCTTTTCCATCTCCACCTCCATTAAGCCACCAAAAACCCAACATCCATCGCGCACCCACGCCTTTCAAACCACAATTCGATTCCTTGTTTCAATACCTTTCCTCCATTTTACCATAACCCCATTTTCAAAATCAAAAACAAAAAATGGCCCAAAATGAAAAATTCTCCTAGAACAAGTTTTTACAACGGACCATTTTGCACCATTTTACAATGATGAGATGAGGCGTAGGAATTGGCGGATGTTGTGGTATACGAAGAATGATTTTTACCATACAGATTTGGTTTTGAATTTTTACAAGAAACAGGAAATTGAGGGTAGGAAGGTTTTTATTAAGGTGAATGGTGCGAGGAGAGAAATGTGTACGGGGATGTTGTCTAGGTTGCTAGGCATTGAGCCAAACAACCGCCCTATAGTTACATTACAAGAATCGCAGTAGGGTGGGATCGAGGCATCAATGAGAGAGACTATCTTGGAGGGACAGTACAATGCGAAATTACATTGTGTTTGATAGTCGTCTCTGAGAACCAACCAACTAGCTATAGCTTAGTGGATTGGTAAGAACATCATCGGCACCTCGAAGGTCAGCGACATTGGCTCGTCTTGTCTGCATGTTCTTTAGGTTCTTCAGGAGAAGAGGTATCAGTTCTACATCCTTGATTTTTTTATTTCTGAGCTTAGAAGCATTAGAGAACATTTTGCACCGTTCCCTATTTTGATTACTAAGATCATGTTGCATTTTGGAGATAAACCGAAATTTGAGCGGATTATGTTGAAATTGCATTCAAATGCAAAGATTTATTCGGAATGTATTCAGAATATGTGGCGGTTGCCTGAAGAGAGGGTTGTTGACTCGGATGATGATGATGAGGAAGACACGGCATGTTTTGAAGTCGATGCCTTGGACAAGGCTATGTCTGATATAGAACGCATGGCATTGCTTCATCGTGGCCAGCGTTCTCTTAATACCATTTGTGAGGACATCCGGACTAGGCATGTTAGCATCCATCAGAATTATGAAGAGCTCAGGGCTAACATAGAGACCCTAGTCCAGCGTGATAAGGAGCGTGAGGAATCCATGAACGCATATCTAGAGAATCAGCGGAAGTTCCAAGTGGAAGTTCTACGATGCTTGCCACCCTATCAGAGTTCTACTTCTGACAAATATGAGAGGCATAACCGTCGTCGACGTAAGACTAATGACTCGGAACCATCCTCATCTCGTGGCTCATAGTTTAGTTGCATTATGTTTAGGACATTTTCATATTTTTAGTAGAATTTTATTTTCAGTTGTTTAGTTAAGTAGTTAATTTTGGATTATGTCATTGTTATCGAATATTTGGTTGTTAGTTGAATTTTAAGTTTAATTAATTTTTTGTCCAAGCATGTTATTGTTTTTCATGAATCCCACCTTCCCGATTTGTTTGGGGTGGCATTAATTATTCAGCATTGTTTTTTATTCTATCCACCGTTTTGGAAATATTTGCTACAAGATTAGGAGAATATGATTATGTGAGAATGTTGCTAATTTGGTGTGGCTAGGATCATATACTATTGTAGTAGTGAAATTTCAATGAATGGAATTCGGAAGTTGCTATTTTAATTTCAAGCCAAAAAGCAATTGCCTATTCCAATTTCAATGAATGGATTTATTTTTGGAATATGCACCTGGTCTATTTCTGTTTTGGTTTTAGAAATATTCTGTTTCCGTCAATTGCCTTAACAATTTGGGAAACTTGTAGAATTAGATTAAGAAACTAAAACCTCTATAAATCCTTGATTCACTCTACACTAAAAACCACACCTTTCACTTTGCATCTCTAACCTTGAACCTCTCAAAAAAAATTCTCCTTTTGTTTTTCACTTCAGAGCACTCAAGATACACGGAGTGTGCCTCGCCCTCTGGTTTGCTTACTCTCGAGCGCGCCCCGCACCAAACTGCCTAGAAGTCGACCAAGACAAGAGCGCGACCCGAGCTAAAGTGCCTGGAAGTCGACCAAGACAAGAGCGCAACCCGCGCCCTTCCATTTCTCGAGCGCTCCCCGCTCCTTGGCCTTTGCAGACAGTTTCACTTCTGATTTTTTTGTGGATTTTTCCGAGGTTGTTTCAAGCAGTCCTAGAGTGTATTTGTTGAAATGGACTCTCCTACACTCATACCGGAGCAGTCTTTTGAAGATTTATTCTGAAGCGACACCTATGGAGGATGGTTCCGCAAAATGATCGTGGAGTCAAGATGGCAGCATCTACTGGTAATTCCTGATGACTCGTATTCCTCTAAACTTACTGAATATTTCTATAATAATTATAAGTTCTTTTGTCAACCTGATGGAGAGCAAAAGTTCTCTGTCATAGTTAATGATACGACAATGGATTTTAGCAAGTTTTTAGTTGCATTTGTTTTGGGAATACCTATGTCTGCTCCTACAAGCTCATGGGGATATCTGTCTAATAATGCATACCTTTATAACTATGAGTATTTTCACGAGGCTTATGGGGCAAGGGTTTTTCGTGTAATGGACCAAGGGCAATATAACATAGCCCTTGGTAACCTGTCCCTGAACGTAGGCACTACCATGTTATTTATCATGATGAATATTTTAGGAGATTGGCAATTTACTTCTGCGAATAATACCGTTGGTGACATTTTCATTGCTTTAGCTAAAGGACGTTTCCTATATGACATTCCCAAAGTTTTAGTGGCTAGTCTAGCTAGAGGCCATAGTATGAGGCATAAGTACGTTCTTATGCCTATTTTGGTTTGTCGTATCATGTGCTATTTTTTTCCTGATTTCTGTGCCCGCTACATGGATTGGGTTGGCTCAATCAACTAAAATAAATATGATTAAAGTGTAGAACTTTACAAAATCGAGGGTTGGTCGAATCGGCGAAATGTCAAGTTCAATGTTTAACTTTGAAATAGTTGAAATAGTGAACACAATTACTCGGCTAATCGGGCCTAATTGGCCGAGTACTCAGGGAGTTTTTGAGCCCAATTGTGATGGGGATTAAATTGTTAGTCGGGTTGGCTAAGCAGCGAGTAGCGAGTACTCAACGATTACTCGTCGAGTACTCAATGATTTAATAGCCCAGACTTGAAATGAAACAACTAAATCATGGATCAATCATACTAGATGAAACAACACATCATCAATCAAACACGCCGATAATTAGCCAAAAACTCATCAACAGAACACAAGAAAAAAATAACTTGAACACGTACATATCCACAGTCCAAACTAGCAAAAAAATAAATAAAATAAAGACATAATTACCTAAAAATACAACGTACTTTGCAGTTTTTTACATTAAATACAATGTATTATTTTTCTTGCCTAAAAATACAACATACTTTCAATTTTTTACAATTGGTACTATCTGTTAAATCGGATTTGACAGAGCTCGATTGAAGCCTAAATACCCATCACCCACCTCTTATTTTCGATTTTCATGTTTTGGAAAATTCAAATAATGCTTAGGTGGACTGTATTACTTACGTGGCTAAGTCAAATAGTGGACTCGGACATTCCCTCGGTCTAATGTTTTCCCTCCTCAACATTTTCCCCAAATCAGAAACCCAATTTCAATTCTTCCCCAATTTCTTCCCTCCAACTCTCCATGTTTTTGCATCCAACTATATATACCCACCAAAAGTGAGGGTTAGTTATAAGTTAGCCCTCTAATAGCCTCAAATTCATCCGAAACCAAAAGAACTCACTAATTAGTAAGTTATGCCTTCCTCTTCAATCAACTCCAGATACAAATGTGAATGTGGACATCCCACATTGTGAAGGAAGTTTTGGAGAAAACTCTTGTAATTGGGATTGAACCGCATCTTTAAGTGCGATTCAAGGGTGGATGATTTGCAATGTCATAATAGGGCATTGCAGAACAACCAATTAGATTTTTCTGTGTTTAGGTGTTGAAAGAAGGGACTTGGAGTTGTTGAGGAGAATTTGGGGAGAAGAGAAAAAAAAAGGAGAGGAATTGGAGAACAAGTACAAAAAAAGATTTGCTAGTTATTGAAATTGGCCCTCTGGTCTGTTTGGATGGTTGATTATTTTGTTCAAGTGAACATTATCTTGTTATATATTGTCAACTGTTGACATTCTTAAGTTTTTTTTGTGGTGGTCATCATAATAGAGATGCGTTCTTCAACAGAGAAACATTCATCACAACATTCTATGATACGTGCTTCAATTCTTTGAGAGAGGTTATGACCGAAGTCTACCATTTGACTTAGCCACGTAAGTAATAAAGTCCACCTAAACATTCTTTGAATTTTCTAAAACATGAAAATAGAAAATGGGAGGTGGGTGCAACTGAAAAAATATCGCTTTTGAAAGGCTAAATTCCGTCCGAATCCGATTTAACAAATAGTACCAATTGTAAAAAATTGAAAGTATGTTGTATTTTTAGGCAAGAAAAATAATACATTGTATTTAATGTAAAAAACTGCAAAGTATGTTGTATTTTTAGGTCATTATGTCAAAAATAAAATCACCTAAACTGATCACTCCAATTGATATTAAAAGTCCTTTCATTAAGGAATTCACATTGAAAAATTAGTGCTTTTGTTTCTAATACCAGAAAAAGTTGTTTCTTTTATTTCTACAAACAAGTTTGATTAATAATTCTTGAAAAAACAAAAAGAAATATCATAACTTACCAAACATTTCCTTTCCCTCAATGAAGGATATGATGAAGGAGAATGATAAACCCGAACCTGAAATAAACAGCCTGTAAAAGCTACAGAAGATTATAAATGAGAAGAAGAATTAGAAAAATAAAAAGAAAGGGAGTACCTGGAAATTGAAGGGAAGAGAATGAAGTAGGAGAGTTAGGAGGTGAGTAGAGTTTAGCACCGCCACTTCCTAACTTTTCACAATTAAAGCACCACTTCAAAACCATTTAAACCCACAAACACAAATAGACTTCCCATAAAGATTTAATCTTTATTAACAAAAATTGGTATTCAAGGGGTATAAAAATGAGAAAAGGGTACCCTACAGTTGAAGTTGTCGAGCTTTGGCAGTAATCTTTGCTTGTTTTTTGAGAAAAAAGCTTTGGTTAGAGTTGGGTTTCTTAATTTAGTAGGTGAGGAGAGAATGAAGCAGCCATAGAAACATTCTCCATCTCATCTTCTATTTCATTTTATCTTTCCTCTCTAATTAGTTTTCCAAAAAGTGTTTTCTTCCCTCATTTTTTTTTTGTGAAAAATCAAACCATTTAGTGCTACTAATTATTGAAATCGCGCGAAATTGAAAAAATAATTTTCGACGTTATAAACGTCGGCATAAAATATTATTTCCTACGATCAACAATAACATCACTAGTATTAAACCACTAGCTACGAAAACAGTCGTCGCCCCATGTATAAACCTATTTCCGATGTTTTTATCGTCGGTACTGCCATTATTCCAACTCTTAAATTAGT
Organism: Coptis chinensis; assembly: GCF_015680905.1. NCBI lineage: Eukaryota > Viridiplantae > Streptophyta > Magnoliopsida > Ranunculales > Ranunculaceae > Coptis > Coptis chinensis. Next base: position 73,961,335 of record NC_141463.1, on the reverse strand, counting down.
AATTTGCTTTTAAAATATAATTAAAACACAATTGGCAATGAAACAAATGTCGCAAATACTAATTTTCATAGTTGAACCCAACAGATTACTAGCGATGATTTAAACGTGCCAAAAGATATGTTTCAACAACGAAATGAAAACTTCGGTAAAAGTTTCATCGCTAAAAAACATGTTTGTTGTAGTGACATACTTTTCTGTTCCGTTAATCGACCTTTGTTGGATCACCAGTTTTTTGTAAGCCCTCTCAATTACTTTTTCTTCTATAGTATACTTAATCATCATAAATTAAGAGGATGAGAATTAAGAAAACACGGGTATCCACTGGAATAAAGCATATAGATAGTCAAAAGCTGAACCTCTGTGCAGAAACGAAACACTTGAACTTCTTTAGTTTGACCAATTCTATGAGCACAGTCCTGTGCTTGCAAATCCACTTGTGGATTCCTATATCACATGTAACATGAAGATGAGGAGCAAATGGGTAGATTAGTAAATACCAAAGTAGCAAGCAATTTGTACCAGAAGATGCTATAAGTCTATAACTCACCAATCACTGTCATAAAGAATGACAACATCTGCAGTGGCAAGATTAATACCAAGGCCACCTGCTCCTGTAGATAATAAGAAGATAAATTTTTCACTTCCCGGCTAGTTGAAGGATTCAATGGAAGCATCACGGTCTTCTCCACCAGTATTCCCGTCAATTCGATAGTACTTGTACCCACGTAACACTGAATAGCCTTCCAAAATATCCAGCAGTCTAGTTATCTAATTACAAAGTAAATGTGCCAAAGGCCAAATTTTAAAAGGAAATCACTACACCATGAATGAGAACTATTTTGAGAAAAGTAAAACACCACGAGCATGGGACAAAAATACTGACACTGGGAAAATATTAGGACCCTCGAATCTCGTTCTTTCAGCTTTGGAAGTAGCTTATCCAAAAGAACCATTTTCCCTTTGGTGGAGGGAGGGAGGGGGGATAAATTGGAAGTAAGTTGATTGATCATTAAATCCCAATAAATCCATAAGCATTACAGAAATAAGATATACCTGCACTGGTAATAAAATGGTCTCCTATAGTATAAGGAGGGCCAGGCTCAGCGCCTTGGAATAGATATGGATGGTTACAACAATTACGAAGCTGCATAGCTATATTCAGAAGATGTTTACGCTCTCCACTAGCATTAACAACCTCAAGATCCTTCTGCAACAAAGCTCGGTAAAACTGCTTCTGCAATTGGGACATCCCTACCTTAAGTATTGTTTCCTTTTTAGGGGGTAAACCTTTCTCAACATCAGACTTTAATCTTCGGAGGAGAAATGAACGAAGGACCTTCAAGAAGCACAGAAAGTTGTTGAGTCAACTAAAGTCAACAAAATGTTTATCCCCTACAATGCAGGTAGAAATTTTACCTTGTGAAGTTGTTGAACAACTTCTTGCTGGTCATTTTTGCCAGATATTTGGAACCATTCATCAAAAGTTTCCACATAACTAAAAATCTCCGGAAGTAAAAAAAATTAACCAGAGACCATAGCTCATTAAGATTATTCTGTCAAAAAAAAATAAAGCATCATCAACAATAAAGTAATACAGAACACTGGGACAAAATGAAAAAGTGGTTTTCTATTATCTATCGTGTACCAGGAAAAAGGTAACTGGAACTATTAGGAATATAGAGACACATGACGGTATCCTCTACATGATGGAAATACCCAATGGAACTTTCCTATTAAGTACCACTTTTTACGTGGAGTTTTATTTTTTACTTTCCAGATCGGTAAAGTGTGTAAGTATTAGATAGATTATGTGACCAGTTGTAGGATGAGGTATCCTACATACATCATCAATCTTAACTTCGGAAGTAAATAATACAACTACAGTGTGATGTTGTGGACATAAACATACATTATGTTCCTACCACTGAAACAATGCTAGGGGAAGTTCTAGCTCAACATGACAATACTTGTAAAAAAATATCAATGAGTTTGTACTGAACTTCATCAATCGATTTCCAACCCTTAAATTTCTGACAGATATATCTCACACACAATGAAGAAATATAGTAGTGCAAGCATAGCCTTGTTATAGTTGATGCATACGACATAAAGCCCATTAGGTGTAACCATTAAAGGAAAAAAGATGCATAAATCCATAAATCCCATCATAGAAAGAAGATTTGTTTGCATCTAGGTAACCCAGATTCTAACAAAAAAATCAATTACGGTTTCGTTTGAATGGTTAGAAAAGGCACTCAAGTAGTACATAGAGCTAGGCAATATTTTATATTATCTTTTGTGATCATTACAAACTCATGAAAATTGCATTATATGTGGGGATTGAACCAACGACACGTGGTTAAAACCACGCGCTCTACCACTGAGCTAAGAAGGCAAAAAGTATACTTTAATTTAGAGAAATGAGACTTCGCATTCATTTCAAAGTGTGACATATAAGAAATATTTTCAATTCACAAAATTATATAAGAGATTATGCCTTCAGTGCACCTATGATGTTGAAGCAAAATTGTACAACAAATTAGTTGCTACCAATATATATATATCAAAATCGTTATTTAAAACTCGGACGGAAGAACATAAACAAATGAATACATAATAATGTTGCTACCACTATATATATATATATATATATATATATATCAAAATAGATATCAAGTAAAATGATATGCTTACTCCTCGTATATTAAGTACATAAAACAACATGCGTACTCCTCAAATATTAACTAAAACCATAAGCTCTAATAATGTTGTTACCATTGTATATATATCAAAATAGATTTCAAGTAAAATGATATGCTTACTCCTCGTATATTAAGTACGTAAAACAGCATGCGTACTCCTCAAATATTAACCAAAACCATAAGTGGAGCAATTTAATGTTCAATTTTAACCAAACGCAAAGACCGGGTTCTTTGCAATAGAATACTAAAATAGAAAAAAAAAAAAATATATATATATATATATATATATATATATATATATATATTCATTAGCCCTGAATTAATTTGGTGAAAAAAATATAAACACATATCATTCATAACGACCCTTCAAAAAAGCCTATAAGAAACAATCACGCTAAATTCAACCATGCACGTGAGCTTTGTTGAATATCCAAAATTCAATCAGTAAATCATTTTGTTTGATATACATGAGCAAACCAAAATTTCTCAAAGTAATTAATACATCAACCAACGCTTGAAATAGCAAAGACAAAGTAAACCTCACCAACCTGTTAATTCGAGCATCAAGCCTGCACCCAAAAGGAGAGTAAAGAAGTAGCCCGCAGCACGATGGAAAAACTCAATCTATAGCAAATTGCAAAGTGTATTGTAGGTCTTTTAGCTAATAAGTTTTGAGTAAATAGTATAACTCAAAACTTGATCTTTGATTTAGTGATGGATCTCAGTTAGTAAAATATTTTTGACAATGAATATGGGTGTTGAAATTGATAAACAGAGAGGAAAGGCTTTTTCTTTTTCAATAACCAGATGAAAGGTTTTGGGAGAGGAAGAAAGATGAAGGGTTTTGGGAAGGAAGAGGTACGGTTGGTTTTCTCGCAGCTCGTTTTTCTTTTTTCTCGGCAGTTTTTTTCCTCCTTATTTATCGTAATTAGTCTGGACACGTGGACACTCTAGCTACGTTTTCTCAATTGAGGAGGGGAAAGCTATAATATATATAGAGATGACCTATAAATACAACGTATTTTGCTGTTTTTTACATTAAATACAATGTATTTTTTTTTTCTTGCCTAAAAATACATTGTACTTTCAAATTTTTACAATTGATGCAATCTGTTAGGTGTGGTTAAACGGAATTCAATTTACCGTTAAAATTGGTCACGAGTTGCACCCCTTCTCATTTCCCTTAGTACATTTCTAGTCAACTCAACAACAAGTCAATCAACAACTCAATCACCACGTTGGATACAATTGCCCCCTTCTTCTCCAATTCTTCCCCACTCAACATGAAAATCGTTATCTCCAACAACAATAATAACAATGCCAACAACAATAATAACACTACCCAATGTCCTAGTCAGATTAGTACGAAATCATGAACCAATTGTTATTGCCCCACTACTTTTGGATCTTGATACAATGCGGCGCGGAAATGGGGTTGTTCGATTTTTAAAAATTAAACTCCTCTTTAACATCAACATGGCAGGGGAATTGGTATGATGGGGAATATTGGGCATCCTCTATTTTTCTTTAGCGTGATTATTCAGTCTGAGAAAATGAATCATTGTTCATCAACATTCAGCTATATTAGCAAAGTGGAGCTCCAAGCAATTCGTTTTCATCGCATGTTTTTTATTTCAATCATAATACTTTGTAAAGTGAAACATAATACTTTATTTCAATCATAATACTCTACAACAAAGTACTCTACAAAACTTTTGAGAAACAATGTTCTTTGCTTCAATGGTAGGGGTTGTAGCATGTTCTTGATCATATTGGGTCCATAATTTTAGGGGTTAAATGTTTGGATTTTGCACTCTTTTCTCAATTTATTTTTTTGTTTGAATAAATCATGTGATTATTGAAGGAAGGAATTGGAGAATTGCAGATAATTGGATTCAATATGGTGATTGGGTTGTTGCTGTGTTGTTGAGAATTGCCCAAGTCATCGTCAAATGAGGACATTGGGGAGGGGGAAACTCACGTGACCATTTTTAACCATAAATTGACATGCCGTCTGTTTACATCTAACGAATTGTATTGATTGTCAAATTTTGAAAATACTATGTATTTTTAGGCAAGAAATAAAATATATTGTATTTAATGTAAAAAACGGTAAATTACTTTGTATTTTTAGTTCATTATGTCTTTACATTAAATCAAAAGTTTTGTTGGTTTTGAATTGAGATTCAAAGCGGGTGGCCTTCCATTCAACTCTCCCAACTCTGTATGCATATTGTGGCAAAGACGTTGCCGGGTGAAATATAATCTTTTCAGCATCCAAGTTTCTATTTCAATATTTTGGTTGCGAAAGACCACTTTTAACTTTTAAGATAGTGCCCCATGAGTTCTCGGAACTCAGAATTTTATATTATAATTCAAGACATCCCACATATCAAACACATTCCATATAGATGATTTAGTTACGAAGTACAGAAAAGAACTTAAAAAACCAAACATTGAAAGGTGAAAATAATTAGATTAATTTCCAAGATACTTCATTATACTGGAAGGTTATATCTAACACAGTTACACAAATATGTTTAAGTGCCATTCACAGTCCTTCACTCATACAGTCATATTAAGTCTTTATAATAGAAATAACACTGTATATATATACCTAAAGAAGCATATTGCGTTGCTTCAACCCCTATTGTTTTCTAAAATCAATTAAACCAGAGTACCTTCGGAAGGTTCACCAATCACCACTAGGACCATTAAACTATAGTAAGGTAGATAATGACGGCCATGGCTGTTGTCAAAGCAGTAAGTGCTGCAAAGAAGGGGTTGTAGCTGCTTGAATTACCACTTCCTCCACGACTGCCAACATTTTCCCTACCACGACCCCGACCCCTGCCACCTCTACTACTAGGACGAATAACAGTGTTTATGCCACCACTAATAGTAGGAGTAACAACGTTGATAGGCTTTACTATCATTTTGTTTTCCAGAGGTCTTCTGTTAAATTCTGAAAATACACAAATATGAAGATATCATTTGCTGGTACCAAAGGTAGCACGCCGTATGTTCAGTTACACGTAAAACTTAAACCATGACTTGATGCTACATTGCTACAGATATAAAACAGTCATTAATGTGCTTGTTACCAGGTACATAAATGATAAATCAGTTTCTTAGGCTCTGCTTGGTAATAAAAGATAAGCATAATTTCAATTGATCATGCCAAGCACGTACATATTTTAAACAACCTTTTATTGATCAAGTAGTATGGTGGGAGGATCAGGTCAGCAGGTGTACTGTAACAATAATTGTATTGGTAAAAATCTGCGTCTTTGTATAAATCTCTCAAGTCATGCAAGGCCCTTATAACTTGCGCATCCTCAGGCTAGCTTTTCCTTTGTACCAAGAACAACTCAAGCATGAATTTCTAGGCATCTTGCAAATACTGTTAAACAGGGGATGTATTGTTCCAACAGAGTTTGACAGAAGCCCTAACATCATTACAGAGCAGATTATGTTTCAAGGGGAATGAAGTCATGAGCATGCTCCATAATGCCTCAAAAAAGATCGGACACAAAAATGCGCCAAACTCAAAATCATTATCGTACATAAGTCTACTCACTAATTTAATTTGATTTATAAGATAATACATTTGTTTTGTTGCTGAATCTCTTTGGTAAATAGTGGAAAATCACTAATAACACAATAAGAAATAGATATCAAATGTTAATCAGGGAGATGAAAATGAGCTAAGTGAGATGAAAATGAGAAAAAAAAAGTTGAAGAAGGTGAAAAAAGCAATGTTATCAGACCCAGCCCGGAGGTCAACCCGGTGAAGGGACTGAGTCATTGGGTTAGTGGTTCATCTAGTGGGTCACTGGTTGGACCAATGGGTCATTGCTTGTTCCGCCATAAATATATATACAATGTACTTGTTTAATTTTTATAGCAAAAGTTGATATTGTAGCCTAGTGGAATGTTGTCTATTAGTGAATGTGGAGGTCCTTAGTTCGAATCATAGTGAATACATAAGCTTTTGAAAGTTTACAAATAACTTGTCTTTAAAAGTTTTGTAAATATATTAAAAATTAACTTCAAACACAAACACAAGAAGTGAATTGGCACCTTGGCGAGCCTTTACATCAATGTCTTATTAACCCATGGTTCGAGCCTTCCCTCCTACCGAATTTATGACTTATTGACCCATGGTTCGAGCCCTCCCTTTATGACTTATTGACCCATGGTTCGAGCCCTCCCTTTCTAGTGACGAAGAAGAAGGAATGAACTGGTGGTTCATTTGGTTTGGGTTTTTATAGTGGGGGTGTTTTCGGCTTGGAGGTGTGCCCAACACAATTGCAGATTTTTTTTGGGTCTACCCAACACCGGGTCTGTCAAAAACAGGACCCTAATTAAATCCTACGCAAAACTTGTTACTTTTATAGTGTAGGGAGGCACGTAAGCTAGCGCAAAAGTACATATAAACCTCATCCTTCATTAAGTAATAAGTAAAAAGAATTTTGGACTGAGGTTTCTTGGTAGCTACTGTTGGAATCTCTTGATGATTAGTATTTCAAATTATTATTCCCAGTAGGAGTCATTCTCTGATTTGGAAACCGAGTGTCTATTCCAAATAGGAGTTTTTATTTGTTTTGAAAACAGACGAACTTACCTCTATATAAACAAGGACTTTGTGTCCATAAGAGGTATTCAAGAGAGAAACACATCTAGCACTTCTAAACCCAATCTACTATTGCTGTCTTATTTCTTCTCTTCTTACTATTAGCCGCCAGAGAGAGTTATACTGTCATTCTAGAGGGTAGTTTGTTCTAGTGTAAGTCAAACTGCTGTAAACCATTGAATCCTGTGAGAAAGACGTTACTGTTGCCTTTCTGTACCACTGGAAGGGGCAAAATCTTTCCTTAAGGACAGCTTAATACGCGCCTTGGTTGTTACATGTAACTGCTGTCCTTGTCTACTGTTCCTTTTGTTCTACTCTAGTTGTTGTGTTCATACAACTATAATAACAATCTTAAGAAAAGAATTTCGTAGTAGAACAAAGGAGAGTGTTTTAATACGGCAATCAAAAGATAAGTCTTTTACTTTGAGTTATTGTTTGTGTTATTGGGTTATGACTTTAGAAATTTTCTAATAATTTTGTTTTTGTTAGGGAAACTAATTAAAGATTGAATATTTATTGATCTTTTGTGGTTTATCAAACCCTATATGGTTGTAGACCTTTCTCCTACGTTTGTGGGAGTCAAATATGAGATTTCTATCAAGAAAAACATCAAGGTTCGTCTTTTTGACAGCTATGTCACTCGTTACGGAAACTGTTGTAACTTTCAGCTCAGAGCTCGGTTTTGTAATCTGCTTCTTGTGTTGGATAGCTGATTCAAAGATCTTTCCAGTGGTATAAGGCTTGATACCCAATTCATCCTGAACTGGTTCAGAATTACAATTCTTTTGAACTATTTTTCTAGAAGAAGGAAAATATGGTAATCCGGTTTTTCAATCGGTTTGGTATCGTATTCTTTCACTCTATGCAATTCTTTTGGTTTGATTATATGGTGATATTCTTGCTTTGAGTTGCATACTAGTTTTTCTTAGGAGGAAAATCCCTAAGCTTAAACTTCTTTAATAACCTAGTCAACAAATTATACGTGTTTATCACTAAGATATTAATTGGTTTGATTGGAAGTAGTTTGATATTAATTTTCTTTGTACATATGTAGATGTATGTAGATGGTCTAAGAGCGACCTTAAGATATTTAATATCAACCACACTCAAATCTTGGATAGTAATTATAATGTATTCAATGCATAATTGCTTACCTCTATTGAGTGTACATGTTGTTAGACGATGGTTATAATTGTACTGTTGTGAAAATACATGTTAGATGAAGTAACTTATATTTTATATCCAATATAGTATATGTTAAAGTTGTGTAGCATGCTAGTTTTGGATATTAATCATCGTGGATTTACTTTGAACTTGATGATAGTTTATTGGTAAATTTTTCTAGTTGAAGACATTAATGGGTTGAGTCATTAGATGTTGTGGTAGTATTTGAAGTCTTGTTGATAGGGTATTCTATCTTACTTAAGCTCATGTAAAAATAGGAGGTGGAGTCCTTAGTTATTTTGCATATTCAGAGGCTAGATTTGCTTAAATATCGTATACCTTTTGTTGTGAGGGGTATAGTTAAAGTTTACTTTTCCTAAACCTATGATATGATATTAATCATGTTTGGCATGAATGCATTATGTAACATTGGCATGAAGCTTAACCATGTCATATATTATTAAGTAATGAGCATCGTTGTCTACGAGAGGAAACAATATGGGAAACAATAAATATCCTCCTAAAACCTAATTTTAGTCAAGGAGATGTAAGATAATGGATTGTCTTCTTAGACAATATCCTCTAGTGATTATTTTAGACAAGGAGATATAACGCTTGTAGATTGTCTTATTAGGCATTATCCTCCTATGACTATGAATAACTAGCCAATATGATATACAAGTACGTGGATTGTCTCACTATGTAAGTTGGAATGTTGAATGATGAAAAAAATATTGATAATGATATTATTTTGGGTAAAACCCTTTTCATTTAATTCTTCTATTCTTTAAAATTCATTTGAATCACTTGTTGATTTCCTTTCATATAGATAGCATGAACATAATATAACTATGTTTAATATGATCCATAATCATAGACTTGAGTAAAGTATATTCTTGTCATAATAGTGTATATTATTGATGTTATTTCTTTTAGTATTTGTAGCGGTATAATGTGTTTTGCATGGAAGTTTGATTAGGTTGAATAACCATTGAACTGGGGGGGGACCCATATGCATGACATTATTTTACCATAGTTTACCTCACAAGATAATTGGAAAGACACTGAACTACAAAGTATGGAAAGGTCGTGTCTTGCCAAGGCTATTGTGAATGAATCTAAAAGAATTTTTTTTTTTCTTTTAGACCTAGAACTATTTAGTAGATGTTCATTGGTGAAACTCATAATAGTGATGTTTGTTTTTAGTTCTCATGCGTGATAACAATCTTGTAGATACCGCACTATTATTGAATGTCTTATATGCTAATTTTATTTGAGGCTGTGTTTTCTGTGAAATTGGCATAGAGTGGTTGAATGTTGATAATGAACTACATATGAGAATCCCATAATTTCTTAACAAGAAATTTGGAAGACTATCAATGAGTATATCTACCATTCATGGTGATGATGTTTATATGTTTTTTGAGAAAGATTCATTAACCTATAAGGAAGTTGTCTGTCTATGAGAAGTGTCCTTTTTGAAGGATACAACTCCTCTAAACTGGACTCTTGATTTATTGGGAGATTTATAGGTTGAATTGAATCTTCAAGAGAAAACTAAATCATGATAGTTGTATTGCAAAATACAAGGCTAATAATAATAGCCAAGGGGTTTCACTCAGATAGAAAATTTATACTACTTTGGAACCTTGCTCATGTAACTAGAATTTTTTCTTCAGAATTCTAAAGACTCTAGTTGAGTAGTTGTGCGGAACTACAATACCGAGTAGTACCAAGTGATGAGCTTAAGGTATACAATTTAGTTAAATCTTTATATGAATTGATTCAAGCGCCTATAAATGGCATGCACAATTCAACAACATATTGGTGTCATATGGATGTCAAAGTATCGTTGTTGATAAAGATGTGTCCTTTCTTTAAAGTAAAGCAAGACATATGTGTTAATCTCTCTTTGTTTAGATGATTTCATATTATGAGTGCTAGCATTGAGAATGTGTATGAGACAAAAAAATTCCTATTTGAAACACATAATAGACCATCATTGGAAATGATAGTTCATTATGTTGTTAAACTCAGTTCTGTAACTGCTATATTCCGTTGTCAAGATGTTGACGTTTGAATATGGTTGAAGACCACAGCGTACCTTAAACTAGACTAGCCGGATGGTATAGAAGAATTTGGGCACTACAGAATTGAATTACTGGTGAATATAGGAATTATAACTCATGTTGGTCTCATTATGTTGTTTTCGCACTTAGTAGAAATATTTTCATTGAAAAGTATGGGTATTACGGTAGTAAGACTGTGTCAACACTTCTTGTGGCAGATATCCATCTTATGAAAAATAATCTACTTGTGTTTTCTCATACTAAATATGTCAATATCATTAGTAGCCTATTATACTTGATGGATTATATATGTGAGACATGACATTGCCTACATTAATGGCATACTGAGTTGATAACCCATTATTCTTATAAGGAACATTGGATGTATATTGTCAAATTATCCAAGTACTATAGCGGAGCCATTGATTATGAACTTATATTTAGTAATTTTCCATAATTGTTGAAAGGGTAATGTGTTATAAGCTGGATCCAGTAATGTTTATGTGTTTATCTTTGGTGGAAATTAAGTGTCTTGGATATCATTCAAGATAATCGCCTTAAAAAGGCATGTGATGATGTTGAGTAGGTTAGCAATCTCTTGGCAAATCTTCCTATTGGCTCTAAACAATCTCCTGATGTGTATATGCTTTGCAACTGTCTCATTGCAATAGCTAAGACATAAAAAAATATGTGCAATGGGAAAATAATACATGTAAGTTTGAGATATAACTTAATCAAGTAGCTGCTAGAGATTATGTTAGGTTGGACTTCGTTTGGCCACATGTCTAACCACACCACTTTTTGGAGGCAAATGGTTATACGTCGAGGGGGATGGGACTTATGCCCATATATAGGCTTATTAATCGATGGCAAACCCTACCTATGTGGATTTGGAGTTCTCATGAAGTAGGTTCAAAAGGAAAAACAAGTCACTTCGTCGTCCTACAGTACTATCGTTTTATTTATTTATGAGACGTCCCACCCTATAGCGAGATGGTACTATAGTATACTTTGTATAACTAGAATTGTAGTGAGTAAGGATAAGTTCTTTTAACTCTTATTGGATTCCATAGCCCATATTTTAATGAGGTGGTGTATTTAAACTGCAATACACACCTGATGGAAATCCACCTACGTGAATGTAGAACTGAGTCGGTTCTTATAAGTATTCGGGCAAGTACTCTAGAGCATTCATGGAACACAGGAAGTGCATGGGCCAAAAAGCGCAACACCGCAGAACTGGCATATAATGAAAGAGAAGTGTGGGTGCATGTGATCTATTTTACTACAAGGGAATGTTGGTTCAAAGATTTTTTAATCCACCACTTTCACGTATTATAAGACATGTTACCCTATGACTGGTTCAAGCCCGTAAAGCACCAGTATCTTAGGCATTGTTTTTTTTATTCTCTCTGGCATTTCGTTAACCCATTTCTTTTGTAATATCCTATTCCAAAATAGTGGGGGACTATAAGTATTTTGAAATAGTGGGGGATTGTTAAAATCTCTTGATAATTAGTATTTCAAATTATTATTCCCAGTAGGAGTCATTCTCTGATTTGGAAACTGAGTGTCTATTCCAAATAGGAGTCTTTATTTGTTTTGGAAATATACGAACTTACCTCTATATAAACAAGGACTTTGTGTCCATAAGAGGTATTCAAGAGAGAAACACATCTAGCACTTCTAAACCCAATCTACTATTGTTGCCTTATTTATTCTCTTCTTACTGTTAGCCGCCAGAGAGAGTTATACTGCCATTCTAGAAGGTAGTTTGTTCTAGTGCAAGTCAAACTGTTGTAAACCATTGAATCCTATGAGGAAGATGCCACTGCTGCCTTTCTGCACCACTGGAAGGGGTGAAATCTTTCCTTAAGGACAGCCTAATACGCTGTAGGGATCATATTCGTGACATGGGATATCATTGGTGGCGAATGGCCCGTATGCAGAATAGAGAGGAGAAGACAGGGTGCAGCGGATCTGAGCCGTGGAACCATAACTGCCGAGAACTGCGGTGAATGTCTTGGGTGGCGAGTGGGTTGTAGGCAGAGTAGGGAGGATACTACAGGGTGCATCGGATCGGAGCCGCGGAACCCTAACTGTCGAGAACTGTGGTGAATGTTGAGGGATAGATGGCGAGATAGGGCATGGAGGATCAGAGTGGATGGACAAACGAGAGAGAGCGGTTAGAAAGGAGAGAAGATATAAAGACAAGGGAGAGAGAAAAAGAGGGAGGGAGAAAAAACTGAGTGAAGAATAAGGAATTAAGACCAGTAATCTCTTAGGTTGTAATAATTGGAGATACATTTGGCACCGTCTGTGGGGACCTGAAAGAAAATGGTTACTGTAGTGAAAAGATGAGTAGGGAGACCTAAGAAAGCAACGGTTAGAGAAGCGGTCGAGGAAAATAGAAATCGAGGTGGAAAGGGTAGGAGAAGAAGAAATATATGAAGTGGCGGCGGACGCTACCAGACTTCTCCAGGAGGAGATAGTTAAGCTACGAAATGAGAATGACGAGTTGAGAAAGGAGAGAGAGATTCCACAAGGTGAAACGGAGCGGGATGATAATCGGAGCAGCGAAGTGGAGGGGGAGAATAAGGAGCACCCGCCATTTGGACGCAGAACAAACGGCGGGTATCACATTGGAGGTAGTACAGGCTATGATTGAGAAAGATAGGGAGATGAACGCGCAGCAGAAAAAGCGAACCAGAGTGCTACGCAGAAGGAGGTTGCAAGCCTCAACAAAAATCCGCTGGTAGATTCGGTATGGAATTTGGAAGTGCCTAAGAGGTTCTCTCAATCCAGATTTGAGAGGTATGATGGAAAGGGAGACCCGACGGATCACTTGCACCATTTTCGGCAACAGATGCCATTATGGCAAGAGAATAAATATGATGGGCTTCGCTGCATGATGTTCCCCACCAGTCTTAAGTGGGGAGCTTCAGATTGGTATTACAGGTTGGCTTCGCGGAGCATCAAAAGTTTTGAAGAACTGGAGCGCGCATTTGTTGACCACTTCATACACCAGAAAAGAAGGGTTGTTGATATCGCGACTCTGTTCAACATAAAACAAAGATCCGCGGAGTCATTGAGAGAGTTTCTTTGTAGGTTCAAGGAGGAGACATTGAGAGTGGAAAATTTGGATGAACATACAGCGGTCATAGCCTTCCAACACGGCTTGAGGGTGGGAACTAGAGTTCATGAGTTTGTTTCCAAAATCAAAATCACCTTTTGCATCCTCTGTATCCAAAGGTAGAAAAATACATATGCTACGAGGATATAATGCAGAGGAATGCGAATGAATAGAAGAGATCAGGGAAGGCAGTGCAGGCTGTCGATCGAGATGATCGGAAGGGAAAAAGTAAGATAGAAGAAAGAGAGAGAGGTGCGTACAGAGAAAAGAGCCGAGGTTCGAATAGGATGGGAGACCGCGGCAGAAGGGATATCCGAGAGAGGAAGCCATATCGCGAAATCGAACAGACTCTACTCAACAGACCCTTAGAGGAAATCTTGCCGCTAATAAGGGGCAACAGTACTTTGAGGGTCCGTGGAGTACACAGTGGAGATAGAAGGGAAACCATTCTGTGCATATCATCAAATCAGGAATCACACCACTAATGAATGTTATGCCTTGAAGTGGTTAGCGGAGAGAATGATCGAGAAGGGGATGCTCAGAGAGTTTGTCGCGGAGGTTCGCCAAGCTAAGAGAGTGCCAGCTCCGGCCAAAATTTTAGGTACCATAAATGTCATCTTTAGTGGAGAAACCCTGGGAAGAAATGCATACAGAGAAAAGATAAGAAGGACAGCGAGTTTACAACAGGTGAATGAGGTGGTAAGCATACCACGGTTGGTTAGAGGATCCGCGATGGGTGAGGAAAGCATAATGTTCACCCCAAAAGACTTAGAGTCAGTAATTTCCCCGCATGAGGATGCATTAGTGATTACTATAGTGATGGAAAATTATCTGGTAAAGAGAGTATTGATAGACTGCGGAAGTTTAGTGGATTTGTTATTTAAAAGGGTCATGGAGGAGATGAATATTGGTAGAGATCAGTTAAAAGCTCCTAAAACGAATCTGTATGGGTTCAACAGCAGTATGACAGAGCCCATGGGGGAATTGATGCTACCAGTTACAGCAGGTCCGACAATGGTATTTACCAGGTTTATGGTGGTGGACTCAAGTTCGCAATATAATGCCATCCTAGGGAGAAAATGGATCCACAAAATGAAGGCCATACCGTCGATATTTTACCAAGTGATCCGCTTCCCTACTAATGGGGGGACATACGAAATAAGGGGGGATCAAGTGGCAACGCAAAACATCCATCAAGTTACTGTAAAATGTATGGTCCGCGGAATAAAAGGGGAGGGGTCGTCACACGAACCAGGATCAACATAGCAATTACAGGAGGCAGCGGAAACAGAAGTGTACAAGCCTCCGCTGGGACTGAAAACGTTGGATGAGTTGGAAGTAGTGAACCTTGGGGTGGGAGATGAGGAAAAGTTTACATCGGTCGGAGCTGACTTGCCGGAGGAATGGAAGTGTAAGCTGGTGCAGTTTTTGACGGACAATGCTGATATATTTGCATGGGTAATCGAGGATATTACGGGTTTAGACCCAGAGTATGTCTGTCATCATTTGCATATGAATGAAAATGCTAAACCAGTAAGACAAAAGATGAGAAGCATAAGGCCCAAATACGCTGAAGGGATTCACAAAGAGGTTATACGGCTTAAGGGGGTAGGGATAATAAGGGAAGTAGAGTTTATAGAGTGGTTGTCGAATGTGGTCGCGGTACCAAAAAAGAACGGCAAGGTTAGAATGTGTGTTGACTTCACATATGTAAACAAGGAATGCCCGAAAGATTGTTACCCTATGCCCCGGGTGGATGAGCTAGTTGATAGAACGGCAGGATTCAAGGTGTTCTCCTTCATGGTGCATCGATGGGGTACAATCAGGTCGCGATGTTCAGGCTAGATCAGGAGAAAACCACCTTTGTGGTGGAGGGTGGTACCTATTGTTACACCAGGATGCCCTTTGGCTTAAAAAATACGGGAGCTACCTTTCAGCGGTTGGGAGAAAAGATGTTCGAAGGCAAGATTCGAAAGGGGATCGAAATATATATTGACAACATGGTGGAAAAAAACATGTCGGAAAAGGAACACTTAGAAGGTCTCCATGAGACTTTTGGCATACTGCGCAAGCATAAGCTCAAACTCAATCCGAGAAATGCACATTTGGGGTAACTTCAGGAAAGTTTCTAGGCTACATAGTCATCCACCGCGGAATAGAGGCGAATCCAGAGCAGATTCGATCATTGATTGAAATGCCATCTCCACAGAATGTGAAGGAAGTACAAAGACTGGCTGGGAAGGTCGCGGCACTTAATAGATTCATTTCCAAGTCATCGGACAAGTGTCGGCCTCTATACCGCTTACTGAGAGAAACTCCTGATTTCCATTGGACCATGGAATGTGAAGGAGCATTTCAAGAGTTG
The DNA here is from genome assembly GCF_015680905.1 of Coptis chinensis. Lineage (NCBI taxonomy): Eukaryota > Viridiplantae > Streptophyta > Magnoliopsida > Ranunculales > Ranunculaceae > Coptis > Coptis chinensis. Next base: position 73,945,266 of record NC_141463.1, on the reverse strand, counting down.
AAAGGTTAGCTAGGGAAGGCACCTTTGCTATCACGGCGAAACAGGGCGAAAAGTTGCATTTGTATCTAGGTGTTAGCGAGTACGCGATAAGTTCAGTTCTTGTAAGGGTGGTCGACAAGATAGAAAAGCCAATTTACTTTCAAAGCAAAACCCTACTAGATGCGGAGACCCGGTACAGTTGGATTGAGAAGTATGTTTTGGCTTTGATATATTCAGCTCTTAAGTTGAAGCCTTACTTTGAAGCTCATTCTGTGGTGGTAGTAACAAATTTGCCCTTAAAACAAATGTTAAAGGCCGAGAAGTCAGGTAGAATGCTGAAGTGGGCGGTATTACTCAGTTCTTATGAGATCACATACCAAATCAGGATGGCAGAAAAGGCACAAGCCATGGCTGAGTTTCTGGCCGAATTTTCGGCAGAGGATCCCACTTGGGGAGAGGAAATGGTAATGGAATTTGAAAGGGAGGTCAGACGCGATCCTTTGGATCTTTGGGATATGCGCAATGGGTGGAGAGTTTTCACAGATGGTTCTGCTACGGATACAGGAAATGGAATTGGGGTCGTGTTGGTGACTCCTAAGAACAATCGCCTTGAGCTATCTATGAAACTGTGGTTCGTGGCTTCAAATAATGAGTCTGAATATGAAGCTGTGATAGCTAGATTAGACTTAGCCAAAGATATGGGGGTGAATGAGTTATCTATTTTCTCAGATTCCAATTTGGTAGTTTGTCAAGTGAATGGAGGGTTTGCGGCTCGCTTGCCCAAGGATGGCGAGATACCTTGAGGTCCTACTGATAGGGTTATATACTAAAAGCATTACTTTTGTATTAACTCTAATTCTTTATATTTTGAATGAGAATCATATGGGCAAATATTATGCATATTATATATGTCATTAGTTATATGCATGTGTCTTATACTTTATGTTGTAGATGATATGGTGTGAACACACAGAAGATCATATCATCTGTACCTTATAAAGTATAAGTAATCGTTCACAACCTAGATAGATTTGGACAGACCATTAGTACGGTTGTAGTATAATCTGATATTAGTCTATCTTGACTATATGATTACACTAGTACACTTTGTGTGTATTGAACAGGACCAAGTGAGGTTGTTTCTCTTTATACTGACTATATAAGAGAAAAAATGCCTCTGTTATTATGGATGTTTGTTCTCCTAATCCGGATATAATAACAGGCACTTACATGCATTGTACATTGTTTTAAGTCATCAATGAGTGAGATTCATTTGTGAATCAACAAACTCGATGGATTGGGTAATGACATTGTATGTAAGGTGTGTTGTTGATTATAGAAGGAATCCATGTCCCGCAAGAAGTCGGGTTGATGATGTCCCCTTGAGGAGCTCAAAAAAATTGTCATGTAAACCCTGCAGGTGGATTTATTTCGACATGACAATGAGGTTGAGTGGTACTACTCAAGGACATAAGAAGTTGATTAATGTAGTTGTTTGTAATTTGACTTAATCAACGGACATTCTATATCTTAAACACGGGGAGATCAACGAGCATATAATATGGATCCCATAAATGCTGACATGGAATTTGGGATTATGGCGGTAGTGCAACAATGGCCTTTAGTGGAATAAGTCATTTGTTGACGAACTTGGGTTGTGTGTTCTGGGTGAACATGGGAAGCCCAAGCCCGTCAGGAGGCCCAACCCTAATTTCTCCTCATGGTCCATGTTGTAGCCTATAAATAGAATACTCTCTCTCTGGCTGAAATTCACTATTCACTATATTAGAAAAAGAGACAAGGAAAGATAGATCTAAAATTGGATCTAGTTTTGTGAGAAAGAAGGGGATTGGTAGATTGTTGCCCACACAACATTTAATCTATTCTAAAGGAATACAACAGAAGATCAAGGGGTTGATTTTGGATTTGATAAAGCTTTGATTCTCAGATATTACATTTTAGCCGATTCTAAAAGGTATGATTCCTATCCAAAACCGTGAACCCATTAATTCCGCTGCGCGTGGGTTCTCGCGGTTTGTAGAAATCTTGATTCTTAAAATAACGGTTCCTACACCTACAGCGAAAGGCAAGCACGTTCGACAAAATAAAGTTTGCCCACCTAAGCCGCGGAGAGAATAGACACACCGATGCTTTAGCTTATATGGCGGCAGTTCTTCCTGGTTCAGAGGGTCGGTCTATTGAAGTTAGGGTGTTGAGCAAGCCAAGTACATCAAATGAGGATGGGGTTTGGCTCACCACTGAGAGGGATCAGGGTTGGATGGAACCAATAAAGACTTTCTTGAGGGGAGTAGAGATAGAGAATAAACAGGAGAGGCAAAGAATGGAACAACTGAGTCAGAGGTACACATTGCTGGACGGTGACCTATACAGGAGAAATTTCAGGGGACCGTTGCTAAAATGTATAGGTCCGCGACAGGCACAAAAAGTTCTGGCGGAGGTTCACGAAGGAGATTGCGGGAGTCATTCTGCAGGGCGAACTACTACCCACAGGTTGATATCACAGGGGTATTTTTGGCCCCATATGAAGAGAGATGCCACAAAGTATGCCAAGAAATGTGAGAAATGTCAAAGGTTTGCACCGTTCATACATTCACCAACTGAGCCCTTGCACAATGTGTTCAGCCCTTGGTTGTTCTCCATGTGGGGACTGGATATTGTGGGGCCTCTACCCATGGCAAGCGGAAAAAGGAGATTTATGTTGGCCGCTACTGATTATTTTACCAAATGGGTGGAGGGTGTGGCTTTGCAACAGGTTAAGGAAGAGAACGTGAAGAAATTCTTATGGGAGAATATCATCTGTAGGTTCGGGATGTCACATATGATCATCGCGGATAATGGAACTCAGTTTACTGGGGGAAAAGTGCGGGAGAGTTTCTTCAGGCGTTTAGGGTGAAGCAGGGGTTCTCAACCCCTTACAATCATGAGGGGAATGGACAAGCTGAGGCATCGAACAAAATCATAATGGATAATTTAAAGAGAAAATTTGAGAGTCGAAAAGGTGCGTGGGCGGATGAGTTGAATCACGTGTTATGGGCTTATCGTACCACACCGCGGACCTCTAGTCATGACATATGGAGTAGAAGCAGTCATACCGGTGGAGATGATAGAGAAAACGACAAGAACCAGAGCTGTGGAATTGGGAATAAATGAGAGGATCTTAACCACAGAGTTGAATCTCACAGAGGAAAAAAGAGAAATAGCGCGCATACGACTGGAGGAATACCATCGAAAGTTGCAGAGACAGTATGATAAACGAGTGAAGCCGTGAATTTTCAAGGTTGGGGATTTGGTGCTGCGACGTGTTACACCGGCCACTAAGAAAGAGAATGAGGGTAAACTGGGTCCCAACTGGGAGGGACCATATGTCATGACGGAGAAGGGTACTTCTGGAACTTACAAGTTATAGACTTCAGCAGAGAAAAAATAGATAACCCATGGAATATCAAAATGTTGAAAAAATTCCATAATGGAAGCATTCTTTAGTTAGTTTTCTTTCTATTGTAGTTGAGTAAGATCAAACTTGCTTTTGAATGATATCTTGTCTTTTGATTGTTATATCCTTGAAATAAAAGTGTGTGTTTCATCCAATGACCCCAGGGTATTGAATGTCCAAATCAACTTAGGGGCAAATTGAGTTACCCCAGGGTTTCACAGCCGACCAAAGACAGCAGGGGGGACGAGCCCTTCGCGTGGACTATATGTCCAAATCGACATGGGGGCAAAGTGAGTTGCCCCTAAGGCTTCACAGCTGACCAAAGACAGCGGGGGGGAAGAGCCCTTCGCGTACTAATGTCCAAATAAACTTAGGGGCAAATTTAGTTGCCCCAGGGCTTCACAACCTACTAAAAATAAATTGCAATGAGAGGAGATAAGTGAAACCAAAGTCCAACTTTTGTAATGGGAATTACAAAATGTTGTGACTGTGCAATTTTGATTGAGGAAGTAATGGAAGGTGGTTTCATACTATGAGAGGAAGTGAAAAAATAAAAGGAATTACAAAATGTTGTGGATAACATTTGAAGGTGGTTTCATACTATGAGAGGAAGTGGGCATATTTGAAGGAGAAAAGCGGGCATAACATGCAAATAAACATATTTCAAATTTATACTGTCAGAAGATGAACAAAATAACCACAAAGTACTGAATTACATTTTCCAACAATTTATTGTTGCCCTTCAACCCCCTCCTACTGAGAAGAAACCTCAGCCACTTCCACCGCGGTGTTAGAGTCAGCATCCACATCGATGGGGGAGGTGACCGCGCTGGAAGTACCGATGGGAAGCCCTGGGGGAGCAACCTCAGGTACAGCGAGAGATGGCAAGGCAATTTGAGTATCAGGGACTTGGACTAGAGGCGAGAATGGGGAGTAGACGACCAGCCGCAGCAAGCTCTTTAAGTTGACTCTTCAGTTCGCGAGCAATCTTCTTCTCAGCTAGGACTCTGAATCGATCTGCTGCATCATTCACAGCTTTGTCCACAGCGGCCTGAGTGGCGAGTTTCTCCGCCTCCCTTTGGCTCTCCATTTTGGAGGTGACTCCTGCCGTAATCACGGTGCTTGTCCTCAGCTTGCTGAAGAGCTTTTTAGGCCTTCAAAGCAACAATTCGAAGCTTATCATGGTCCTTCTCCAACTGGGCATGGTTAGTTTTCCAACCGTTGGGGCCATTAATCTAGTGTTTCGCGACCTCCAGAGAGTCCAGGATGTTGGTCAGGTCTGCGCACCACGTAGCTGATGTCCAGACTCAGCTAAGGAAATACATGTTAGAAAGGATTACAAAGAAAAGAACGAAAAGAGAAAATTAAAAATACCTTTTCCCAGCCAGTATAGATGGATGCTTCGGTGAGATGGCGAATGAGCCTGAGTCGCCGTATGCTTGGTCTCTGGGAAGAGGAGAGCTGAAAAACAAAGACGCCGCGACTGCGGGGTTGTCAAGGGCTGAATCATTTATATTTACATCGTGGTCTCGAGCCTTAAATTGCGGGTGCCATATCTCCATAGCACCAGAAGAAGGAGGGACTGATGTATGGTGTTCCTTTCTAGGGAGGCGAGAGGGAGTTGTGGGCCGCGGTGAGTGAGTTGGTGGTTCTGATGAAGGCGGAACCGCAGTCCGGGCTTTTTTGGCTGGAGGGCTCTTAGCTGCAACTTCAGTGGGCTCATCGCCTTCTGAGTCATTGTCCCAGAGTTTAAGTTTGCTATAGGCCATGTCAGTAGCAGGAACAGATGAGGGGTGGGCAAAATCGTCTTCCCAATCCGCTAAAGCAGAGTAGGAAGAGGGGGCGGTATCTGTAGGGGGGCGGGGATTGAGCGGCTGCTCGTTGGGCGGCTTTCGAATGGGAGATCTTGGTGGTGTAACCGAATGACCGATGAGCTTTGCGTTTTCTTTTGGGGGAGGGGGAGGATTTGGGTTTGCGCTCTTTGGGTGGCGACAAACGGTAGAGGGGACCTTGGTACTTCCCTATGTCTTTAAGAGAGGGGTCAAGCAAAAGAGGGTTGCTTTTGTCGGGGTCTATGCCTAGAACCTTACACTGGTTACTCCCTAGATTCCGGAGTCCTTGAAAAATGTTAAAAGAGATGCCGTCGTAGAATTGAGATCGAGAATCGGGTTTCCAACCTGGGCCACAGAAAGAAGACACATTAAAAGCAAGGTTATGCAGAAGATTTGGGATTCAAGGGGCTTTACTTACCACTTGTAAAGAAATTGAGATGCCTTAAAGAAACTTCAAAAGGGAGGTCCGCCGAAATAAAACTTCCAGACACATACAATGGATAATGATGCCACACCTTGTCAGAAGTTGTAATGCGGAGAACAAAAGACTTCTTCCGCGGACGTATACAAAAAGATTGGTACCCTACACTTCTGAATTTGGTGCTCTTTTTCAAATAAAAATGAGCAATTATGTCGCGGAGTTGGATTTTAGGAGTGTGGGTTTCGTTGTAATGGTTAGTAGCATACATAACTCGCTAGAAGTTACCTATGCCTTGACAAGGCAGAATATTGAAATGGTTGCATACCTCGATATCGAGAAGAGTTAAGGGGAAATGCAAGCCGGCCGCTATCTGGCCAATAATCGCGACAAGACATCCTGGCCGCGGTTTTACCAAGTGGGGAAAATGGGTGATGCCAGTCACGTGCTCTAGTAACACGTCATCTGGGATGCCATAGGCAGTTTTAACTGCTTCTAAATTAGGGCGGCAGTAGTATGATGGTGGGGGAGGAAGAGAAGCCTTCCGCCCTAATGTAGATGGTACAGCGGCTGGGCTGGCAGAGCTAGAGGCCGGAGATTCCGACCTGTTCGCCGTGGAGTGGCTAGATCTGGATGGAGAGGCACCGGATTTATCGGATCTTGTGGCGGAGGTATCCACCGAATCGATCCCGACATAATGCAATAGACACTAAGATGGTTCGAGTGAAGCAATGGGGAAGAATACAAGCTATGAGAGAAGGAAAGAGTGTGAAAACAATACCGAAAATTGAGTATAGCAAATAAATGAGGGGGAGAGAGAAGGTGAAGAACAAACCTGAGATGCAACAACAACCAAGGCGGTGGAATGACCAAAAAAGAGACGCAAGCGGTGCAAGAAGAAACCTTGAGATAGAGGAACAGCAGGAAGAAGTTGAAGAGGTTGGAGAAGATGAAAAATGGAGGATTGAAAATAAAAAGGAACGAGGGGTTTATGGGTTTTGAGGAAAGTGAAAGGTTTGGGTGGGATTTATAAAGACAGGGGTAAAAGGGTAATTGCAAAGAAAGGAACCAGGGGAAATGTGACGCATGGGGCCTCGAGAATCGAAAGGTCAAGTTCTGTACGGCGCATGCGCCGTTCCCACGCGACAGTAATGATAGAACACGTGTCATGCAACAGATGGAACAACTTAAAATAATAAAGATAAACCACGCCTGGAAATTGTTAGGTCTCGGCCCCATCGGTTGTCCGCGGACTATCAATAGGACCAAGAAAGGGCATATGTAGGGGTCATATTCATGACATGGGATATCATTGGTGGCGAATGGCCAGTATGCAGAATAGAGAAAAGAATACAGGGTGCAGCTGATCTGCGCCGCGGAACCATAACTGCCGAGAACTGCGGTGAATGTCTTGGGTGGCGAGTGGGATGTAGGCAGAGTAGGGAGGATGCTACAGGGTGCACCGGATCGGAGCCGTGGAACCCTAACTGCCGAGAACTGCGGTGAATGTTGAGGGACAAATGGCGAGATAGGGCACGAAGGATCAGAGTGGATGGACGAATGAGAGAGAGCGGTTAGAAAGGAGAGAAGATATAAAGACAAGGGAGAGAGAAAAAGAGGGAGGGAGAAAAAACTGAGAGAAGAGTAAGGAATTAAGACCAGTAATCTCTTAGGTTGTAATAATTGGAGATACATACGCGCCTTGGTTGTTACATGTTACTGCTGTCCTTGTCTACTGTTTTTTCTGTTCTATTCTAATTGCTGTGTTCATACAACTATTCTAACAGCTGTTACCTACAAATATAAAAATTCATTTATAAATAAAGAGTAAGATATCCAAATGAACGCCATAATATGAATGAAGCCTGAACCATTTGATCCCCTGACCCTTGTATAATCATTGTAAAGTTCATTTCGTTCCTACTCATTTAAGAGTTTTCGTACTTAATTGTATAGAGTAGAAAAGCAAGATTAACAATTATAGACAATTTTGAGACAAATTCACTAACAAATGAAACAGATATTTCGATTTTCAACGCTGGTAGGTTTGTCTTTGTTCGGGATAATTATACGCTTTCGTTTTTGGGAAATTATAGAATTAACATTGGTAGGTTTATCATTATGAGAATTACCAATACTCTTCGATTATTGGTTCCAATTCGATGAATAGAGAACCTAATTCAAACTTCAAGTGCTTGTTTTAAATTCAGGCTGCTTTGATAACATGGTGGAAGAGTGCAAGTTTACCACAAATTTCCATGTAAAAAATTTCAAGATCATAGTAGGCTAAGACAATTTATAATGGGAGAATTGCATTTGATGCCGTTTGATTGCTAATTGGGTTGAATTTTCATTTAGGTAGCAAATTTGCTCCAACAAGATTTGCAAATTTCTTTGCAGTTTTTCCTGTCAACATTTGGTTAGGGCATTTCCAATGGAGGGTGTAAACCGTATAGAATGTCAAAAATCTATTTCCAATGAGGTGGTATACCGTAGGGGCGACACTTTAACCAACGTCTGAACAAAAAAAATTCGGACGTCACTTTAAATATCGTCCCTTTCTAATTCTAAAGTAAAGATAAACGTCACTTTAAGTGTCGTCCGAGTTTAAAATCCAATTTTTTTTACACTTCTCTATTGGAGAGTATAGAGTGGATATTTATAGGTTATACAATAATTTGCAATTAGAGTTGTAAAATTCTAATGGTATCTACGTGGAGCCTAAGTGGAGGTGTAATTTTACATCCCCCATTGGAGATGCCCTTAGGGGGTACTAAGTTAATTGTGGCAAACTTTCTGACAGGAAAAAAAATGAAACAAATATATACATGACGTTTATGAGTAAATCACTATAGCCATTCACTGCATGTAAGTTGCATACACTTGCATATGGTGCGCCACTGCATTAAACCTTCTCTAAACATTTTGATTAAGGTGATTTCTACTATCTATATACTAAAGCAGACTTCTAGGAGAGATTTTTCTCTCTCCTAGGTAGCACTTTAATACGAAAAATAACTCTTTTCTATTTCCTAGGTGGTACTCTAATATCTTTTCTATCTCCTAGGTGGTACTCTAATGTGAAATAGTCTTGCTACAATCCAACCTCTTTAGAGAGTTTGATTGTATTTACTATTCACATGAATTGAAAAAGGTTAACGACCCTAAAAAAGAAGTGATTATTTAGTGCCCAATTTGGAGCACTACCAAAGCGATTCTATTGGCATTAATTGAAAAAGGTTCAACGACCCTAAAAAATAGGTGATTATTCTTTTAAAAAAACAATGAAACAACACGTTGCCTTAACGTGAGGAGTGAGTGAATGACTCTTACAGCTTGAATATTTTTGAACATTATAAAATTATAAACACAACATAGGTTAGATCTTTGTGTGAAGATCTCACTCACAGTTTGTGTGCTTGCACTATCCCGCCATCAATAAAGATTATTATTTATTGATGGCGTAGCCAAGAAAACCTGGACGTAGCTTGATCACTAAATAGAACTCTCAATTACTTCATTGATCAATCAAATTCTCAAAAGTTGAAAGATACATATACTTGGCGAATTAGTTATAGGATAACCTTCCTGGGCTTAAAAAGACAAACTAAAGGGCGAGTACTAAGCAAAGTTTGTGGCAAGTAAAATTCAGATCCTATAGAAATGCCAACCCATCTAAATACTGGATATAGAATAAACTAATATTAAACCATACATACAAAGGGAATTGGAAAGTGAGAAGTATACATCAAGCTCAGTACAGGTGTTTCCAAATATACATCAAGCCCAATTTAGCAAATTGATAATTTGATTGCCCCTCTTCAATTAAGACAAGTTTTGAAAATTCAAAGAGAACCACCAATATTAAATTGCGTAGCAGAAAATGAGAAATGAGAAGGAGAAGACGAAATTGGCTTTTGTTTAGTCAAAGTGTCGAACACACAAACTTTTTTTCTCCAAAAACTTTGTTTAATCAATCAAACATACACATAGCCTACACGGCCTCCAGCAAACACGTGTTCAACAAAGCCTTTTACTAGCTGTGGGCTTTTGAAATTTTAAGTCCAATAATTGATTTAGAATAATGGGCTTTCAATTTAATGGTCCAATTAACGAATTTGGGCTACAGTATGAAAAGTCCAATATATATTATGTCTTTTTTAATACTCCTTTTTTAATATGTATATGCCATCAAAATTATAACAAAAAAACTAAAAATAATAAAAAACTTAGAAAAAAAATTACCATTATCATGTAGACTATGGATAGTAGCTAGAGATAAAGTGTGAGAGGGTGGGTCAGTGAGTGGTCAATAACTTATTGGGTAATATAATTTTCATATATTTTTTCTACTCATATATACACCGCTATGCATTATTATATTTTATTTTCAAATAATTAATAGTAAAAAAACAATTCCATATAACATCACCTAGACTATATTTTTTAATTAGTAAATTAATTTGCAATTACTCATTAAAACACAAATATGGATTCTGACGTATTGCATAACTATTTCATTTGTTTACTTCAAATATTTGAATAGACAAATCTTTCATTTATTAATTAGATTGTTTAGTATTTATTTCAAAATAAAATTAAGTGAAATCTATTACCAATAAAGTTTAATTTATTTTTAAAAAGCCCAATGGCATATGTGTGTGTGTCTATATATAGTGTACTCATAATATAAACACGAATTTTTTTCTAAAACAAATAAAATAAAAATAGTTTTTTCGCTCCTATATTTTAATATGTATATCACATGAACTAAAATATTGAACAAAGTTAAAAAGAGTCTTTGAGGTGGGATGGTTAACGAAGTAGTATATTTCCAAGGAAACAATAAACAATGCAACAATATACTATACATTACTACATATTTAATCAATTACCAATTCTCTAGAACGGATTTACTCATTGCACTAAAAAATGTATTTAAAAATAAATACATGCAATATATAACACTGTCAATAACAAAGAAGAACTGTTGAAGGAGAGGAATGCAACTGATGAAGAACATAAAAGGAATTTAAAAATCCAAAAAGATTAATATAATAACTTCAAATTAATCTAAAGAGAAATGAAGTAATAACTTCACTCTCAGTTTCAAGTTTCAACTAAAAAATTGGACACGGATTTCACGAAAAAATGTCGAAATAGGAGACACCAGGACACATGCTCCAACTCAAGAGACACGTACTCTTCACTCTAATAACAACCAAGTTTGAACCAATTACAATGCAATAGCCAAACCCAAAGCTCATTAAAGTACCAACTATTAAAGTCGGTTTATATGTAAGTCGAATCTGGTATGACTCTCAATAGTCTCAATTCAAACATATGAAACAAGTTGGTAGTACTAAAAAACTGCAATTGGAACAATATATACGTGCAATGTTTTCGGGGTTTGGAGGGATGACATATCTGGGGCTGCAGACTATCTTTCCAAGCAATGCAAGTCACAAGAATAAGCATAATGGTTTTGAAAGTTTTTTTTTGTAAACTCTACTTCAACTTGGAAACTTCAAGTGATGATAGTAAAATTAGTAGTGGGTCACTGCCTCATTGGTTGCATTGGGTTAGTTGCTTATACTCTTAGGAGTCTTACGCGAAAGAGCCTTTTTGTGCTTGAATTAGACCATAAAATTTTTAAATATAAAAACTATCGTAATAAAGTATTTCTTTTACATCATGAAAGATACTTAAAAGATCCCGAGCGTATAGTTACCTTTGAAAATCATATAGTTACCTCACGGGGAGTTGGCTGCACCCACGAATGATATAAATACTACTGTTGCTTTAGCTTTACCTTTTATATACTAAAGTAGAGACCTATAAAAGAGATTTTTCTCTCTCCTATGTGGCACTCTAATATGAGAGATATCATTTTCTCTCTCATATGTGGCACTCTAATATGAAAATATATTCTTTTCTAATAGCATACAATCCCATGTACATTAAACCTCTTTGAAGAATTTGAGTGTATTTCCAATTCTTATATATTTGATCAAATAAAAAAAATTGCTAAAAAATAGGTGATGTGTATAAGGTAATTTCCTATTACGAATCAAACACTTTTAGTGTTCCAATTCTTATATATTTGATCAAATAAAAAAATTGCTAAAAAATAGGTGATTTGTATAAGCTAATTCTCTATTACAAATCATACACTTTTAGTGTCTATGATAAAGCACCGACTTATTTCAAATATATCTTTAATGCGGCCTAAAAAACACTACATATTCTTTTAATAACTTATTATAGAGTGTAAAATCAGCTTCCGACGGTTCCCCACATTCTCTAAGGATTATGTGAGATGTACCAAATTAGAACACTCAAAATGTTATTCGCATAACCCCTTCATATACCTGGAATTTGTATTTGTTGTTGGTTATTAACTTCTTAAGAAGTAGACCAATATACTTCAGAGTAAGTGCTTTCGAATACCCATCACGACTCTCACATTTTTAACATATGTATTTTTATTCTTTTCGTTTTTTTCTTTCTTGGATCTCATTCTGATTTTCAAACACATACAGGCTACAATATGATAATACATATTGAAAGTCTAGACATGTAAAAAGAACACCAGCTTATTATGAAGGGGTGCTTTTATTTGCACATTTGATTTATGCTTCTTTGTATAATATTGTTTCTTTAGACAATCTAATGATATATCTAATAATCATCCAAACACAACCTCTCACATACATACACTCGAACACTCGATTCAGAAAATATCAAAATTAACACAAGATCAAATGTCAAGGTGCAAACTCTCACAAGTTCTTTCTCATTAATGTAGAAAATTGTGCTTCTATCGGTTTAAGAACACTATGAAATGATCGGACGATCACCGATAGTCATATTTGGAAGATAGGTAGATGTAATGCATGGTTATGCATGTGATGCCATTTTTCTATTCAATGTATATATAGCAATAGAGTACGTTTACATGTGAATCCATATAGTTTTTTCCACTACAATAAGAGCTGACTATAACAATCTAGATTTTGTATTCGAATATCATCGGGAAATACAAATGAACTCAAAGGCAAAATTGTATTTGGCACTTGGGACGGTTTCCTTTAGGGCCCAAATGGTAAGCAAAACTTTAAGTATATGTACTTAACTAATTTCATTTATAAACAATACATTGGCTTTTTTTTTAACTGATCGAATATATACAACCTTCTTACATTTCATTTCAGCTCCTAGAACATAAATTGGAACTAACTCTTATAACAAATACAAGATACGGTGAGTGAAATCACTTAATTCAAGAGCGAGGATTAAATTAACTGATCGAGGCGGCTGTCTTTGGTTTCCTAAGTTTTGTTCTTTTTTTTTCCGAGTACAGGAAGATGAGATAGTGCTAAAAAAAAATTCAAAATTTGTGTTCATTCTGAGTGCAGGATGATGTGATAGTGCTAAAAGATATGAGTCAGGATGCTTATAGAATGTCCATATCATAGAGTAGGATCCTGCCAAGTATGTTTCACCGCTCTAACTTCATAAATAGGTGTGGATACTTATAGAATGTTCATATCATCATGGAGTAGAATTTTGCCAAGTTGTATAATAATATGATGTCCTATATGAGCTACTCTTGGTATTGCATAAGAAAGCTATTATTGAATTTGCATTGTGATGACCATTTCAAAGTGATGGAACTACAGTTGAACTTGTAATAGCTCAACAACTTAATCTTTATTCGATACACAACAAACTTTGGTTGCAAAGAGAGCCACCTAAACATTTTTTGGTTGTAGGAATTTAATTTAATAATTTTGGAGTAAAATATATCGAAGCTTAAAAATTTTTACGAGTGTTCTACTGATAATTGATAGATGATAATTCTTTGGTCTAAAAGAGTGAAGAGTGTTTGTGTGAATTATTGTTATAATTATTTTTGTAACACTTTATTGATACCATCCCTTTCAACATTAGTGCAATATTAGAAGAACTTTGTGGTACTATTTCTTCGTCCAAACTTTGTTTTGCAATGTGCTTGCAAAAACATTGAGAATAGATAAATTTACTATAAGAAATAAGGAAAAAGGTGGAATAAGATGGAATATTTAAGCATTTTATTGTAAGTTCAAGGTATGTGTTAGAAACTTCAAGTTTGGAAAGGGAATGTTATTTGAAATATTACACACTTTTCTTCCATCCATTTGATTATTAGCTTGTTCAAATTTGAAAATTAATGGTTATTATTCATTTTACCTATCCAATTTTACGTTAACATTTTGACATGTTCACATTGATGAAAGACATAGAACGACATGATCTTCTCGATATGTTATTCATGTTGGAATTGAATAACTATATTTTGCATGTATACAAACAATAACCTAAAAAAAATATATAATATACTTGGGGGAGTATTCTAAGTAGGTTAACAAATTTTCTTGAAAGAGAATTTTTTTTTTTTGTATTCATCAAGTCATCGTAGAACACGTTTATGTAATAAATTTTTTCAAGTGGGAGTAGTGTACTCTTTGAGGATATGGAAACAATCAATCTGTTTTAGTGATTTGATAGATATTTTAGAAATTTGTACAAATTAGTACGTAAGCCGAGCGGTGATGATTTACCGCTAAATCAACATAAATCTAAGAAAACTATTATATAAGCTAGATCGAGTTTAAGATAATTCTATTTGAAAATTACGGATTAATATTCTAAACCACAAAGTGAATAGGCTATCTCAATTTGATCCCTTAGTTTCCAAGTACTTATCCACCATAATCGCTGCTCATTAACGTATTTCGGTTTATTTTCAATAAAAATATATTCTGATTTGAAAATTTGCCGCTAAATCACCATAAATCTAAGAAAATTATTATACAAGCTAGATCGAGTTTAAGATAATTCTATTTGAAAATTACAGATTAATATCCTAAACCACAAAGTGAAGATGTTATCTCAATTTGATCTCTTAGTTTCCAAATACTTATGCACCATAGTCGCTGCTCATTAACGTATTTCAACTTATTTTCATTAAAAATATATTCTGATTCAAAAATTTGTGTAAGACATTTTGTAAAGCCTTTTCAGCACACAAAATATTTAATAGATCTCGGGCGTATGCCCGGGTCCAAAATCTAGTCTACTATCTATATACTAAAACAGAGACCTTTAAAGGAGGATTTTCTCTCTCCTATGTGTCACTCTAATATGAGAGTTAGCCTTTTATCTATCTTATGTGGCACTATAATATGAAATATAGTATTTTCTAATAAGCCTACAATCCTACGTACATGGAACCTCTTTGGAGAGTTTGAGTGTATTTTCAATTCTTATATATTTGATCAAATAAAAAAAAAATTGCTAAAAAATAGGTGATTTGTATAATGCAATTTCATATTACGAATCAAACACTTTTATTGTTCTAATTTTTATATATTTGATCAAATAAAAAAAATTGCTAAAAAATAAATGATTTGTAGAAACTAATTCCATATTACAAATCATACAATTTTAGTGTCTATGAGACTATGATAAAGCACCGACCCATTTCGAATATATCTTTAACACGTAACAATTATACAAAAAATAACATCACAAAATATATAATAGAAAATGAAAAAAAAATAATAATAACGACAAAACAATAATGACAAATATTTTAAAATATGTATAATATTGAATGAAAGTAACGTAAAAAAAAACAATTAATGAGGAACCAAAAACTCGATGCAAATATATCGAACTAACCTCAAATAATATTTAACGGAAAATTGGAAACTGGATGCAAATACAAGCATTAAACTAATCTTAAAAAGTAATTAATAGAAAATTGAAATATGGATACAACTACATTAAACTAATCTCAAAAAATAATTAACGAAAAATCAAAATTTGGATGCAAATACATCAAACTAACATTAAAAAATAATTGTCATAAAATCGGAAACTGGATGCAAATGCATTGAGCTAACCCTCAAAGATTAAATTAACAGAAAATCGAAAACTGAATACAACTGCATTGAACTAACCTCAAAGAAAAATTAATTATAAATTGGAAACATAATGCAAATGCGTGGAACTAATCTTAAAAAATAATTAACAGGAAATCGGAAACTAGATGCAAATACAAATTTATCAAATAATAAACGAGAAATCAGAAACTAGATGCAAATACATTAAATTAATCTCACATAATAATTAACGGGAAATCAAAAACTGAATGCAAATGCATCAAACTAACCTTGAAGAACAATTAACAGGAAATTGGAAATTGGATGCAAATGTATTAAACTAACCAAAAAGAATAATTAACGAGAAATCAGAAACTGGATGCAACGGCATTTAATTGATCTCAAAAAATAAATAACGAGAATTGAAAATTGGATGCAACTGCATTAAACTAACCTCAAAATATAAATAATGGAAAATCATAAACTGGATGCAAATACATTGAACTAACCTCAAAACATAGTTGGGTTATATATTGTGGAATATCTCGATAAATATAGTTTTGTATTTAAAATGGTGTTTATCTTATCTCTTTCTGTATTCAAGTAGTTTCAATATATATGAACTTTGCCTTATTAGGCAATCTCACAAAACATCAATCAAACTTCTATTATTAAACAACAAAATAAAGTTGAAGGGTTTTATCAAATGTTTTTTTTTTTTTTTTTAATGGGAGAGAGAGGTTTTCACATTATAAGAAATTTGGTTTAGTGATCAATATAATATTAATATATAATAGTTCTGCATATTTGCAAATATTTTTCAGAATAATTAATATAACAACACCCGTTCGTAGATAATCTTTGAAGATCGATTCCACATAGTGAGTCATGCATAATTTAAAGAATAATTAATGGGAAATCGAAAACTGAATAATCTTTTCGATGATCCCACATAGTAAATTAAGCATAATTTACTTTTTATGTCATGTTTGCAATGACACTACAGATGGATCAGTAGAAGTTGGTATTACACACCACATTAGATAATTATAAGGAAATCGAAAACTGGATTCAAATATATAACTGAGCTCAAAGAGTAATTAACAGGAAATTGGAAACTTTATACAAATTGAATTAAACTAACGACAAAGAATAATTAATGGGAAATTAGAAATTGGATGCAAATCTTTGAAAAATATTTAACGAAAAATCGGAAATGGTATGCAAATATATCAAACAAACCTCAAATAATAATTAATGGAAAACCAAAAATTTGATGGAAATGCATTGAACTTAACTCAAAAAAATAATAAACAAAAAATAAAAAACCGAATGTACCTGCTTTGAACTAACCTCATAGAATAATTGGTAGGAAATTGGAAATTAAATGCAAATGCATTGAAATAACCTCAAAGAATAGTTAATGGGAAATCAGAAACCGAATATAATTGTAACGAACTAACCTCAAAGCATAAATAATCAGGAACTAGATGCAGATGCATTGAACTAACCTTAAAGAGTTATTAACGGGAAATTGAAAACTGGATCCAAATGCAATGAAGTAATCTCAAAGACTAATTAACGAAATATTAAAAAATGGATGAAACCACACTGAACTAACCTAAATAAATAATTAACGGGAAATTATAAATTTGGTGTAACTGCATTGAACTAACCTCAAAAAATAATTAATGAGAAATCGGAAATTTGATGCAAATGCATTGAACTAATCTCAAAAAACAATTAACATAAAATCAGAAATCGGATGCAACTGCATTGAACTAACCTCAAAGAATAATTAACGGAAAACCAAAAACTGGATGCAACTGCATTAAATTAAAATCAGATATTAACTAACTGGAAATCAAAAATTGGATGCAAATGTATTGAAATAACCTCAAAAAATAGTTAACTAGAAATCGGAAGTCGGATGTAAAGCGTGATCGCGACCGACCTCTCAAAGCATAAATGTCCATTTTTTTAGCCTTTTCACATGAGTAATTA
Organism: Coptis chinensis; assembly: GCF_015680905.1. Taxonomy (NCBI): domain Eukaryota; kingdom Viridiplantae; phylum Streptophyta; class Magnoliopsida; order Ranunculales; family Ranunculaceae; genus Coptis; species Coptis chinensis. The sequence goes on along the minus strand of NC_141463.1, from coordinate 73,927,650 downwards.
CGAGTAATTGGGAACCCAAAACGAAAGTGAATTTATAAAAATAGACCCTTACATATATGTAAACTGTATAGAAATTGTAAACTATCGAACTAACCTAAAAAAACAATTAATAGAAAATCAAAAATTGGATGCAGATGTATTAAACTAACCTCAAAGAGTAATTAACGGGAGATTGGAACATGGATGCAAATACAATGAACTAATCTCAAAGACTAATTAACAAAACATCGAAAATTAGATGCAACTGTACTAAATTAACCTTAATGAATAACTAACTGGAAATCATAAAGTGGATACAATTGCACTGAACTAACCTCAAATAATAATTAACAGAAAATTGGAAACTTGATGCAACTGCATTGAACTAGCCTTAAAGAATAATTAATGAAAAATTAGAAACTGGATGCAATGTACTACATTAAACTAATCTTAAAGAATATATAATTAATGGAAAATCAAAAACTTGATGCAAATGCATTGAACTAATAACCCTAAAACATATTTGTATTATATGTAGAGAGAATAAATGTCTCGACAAATATAATTTTGCATTTTAAATAGTATTTATTATAATTTTTTTTATTGTGATTGAGAATGTCTTGCTATTCAAGCAGCTTCAATATTATTTTGGCCACATTGGACATTCTCACAAAACTTTAATCAAACTTATATTATTAAACCTAACAATAAAAAGAAGTCGAGTGAGTTTTATCAAGGTTTGGTACTTCCTTTTTATAGAGAATGGTGCAAGAAATTTAAATGAGTAATTAATATAATTTTTATTTTTTCATAGCTATGCATAGTTGCTAATATTTTTTAGAATAATTTAATATAATGACACTCGTTCATAGGACACGTTCATGTGATAAATCTTTTCAAATGGGAGTAGTGTATTTTTTGATGATATGGAAATAATCAATATGTTTTAGTGATTTATACACCCCGTAAGCTGAACGGTGATGATTTACAGCTAAATTACCATAAATCTAATAAAACTATTATACAAGCTAGATTAAGTTTAAAATAATTCTATTTGAAAATTACGAATTAATATTTTAAACCACAAAGTGAAGAGGTTATTTCAATTTAATTCCTTAGTTCCCAAGTACTTATACACTATAATCGCTGCTCATTAACGTATTTTGGTTTATTTTCAATAAAAATATATTATGATTCGAAAATTTGCCGCTAAATCACTATAAATCTAAGAAAACTATTATACATGCTAGATCGAGTTTAAAATAATTTTATTTAAAAATTACGGATTAATATCCTAAACCACAAAGTGAATAGGTTATCTCAATTTGATCCCTTAATTTCCAAGTACTTATGCACCATAATCACTTCTCATTAACGTATTTTGATTTATTTTCAATAAAAATATATTCTGATCCGAAAATTTGCGTGAGATATTTTGTAAAGGCTTTTCAGCACACAAAATATTTAATAGATCCCGAGCGTAAGCCCGGGTCCAAAATCTAGTATACACTATTATAGGCTTAGATATCAACTCTTTCAAGCACAGTTGGTACAGTCAAATATACGGTGTTACTATTATTTGCTACGTAAACCAACTACACTGTTTTATCCTTCACTACGTCTGTAATTACAAATAATGTAAATCTTCCTGTTAAACCATATTACGAATAAAGAATTTCTACTTCAATTTAATTCTAACTATATATCAAACTTTTAAGGCTGCCACCTTGATTTTAGTTTGTACTTCTTTGCAATGAAAGGGTTGTAGATGCTGGGATAACCACTGTGCGAGTTCCTCCGGAAGCCAAAATTTCCCCAGCGGAACCTATAGAATTTTGGTAAACCATATTACGAATAAAGAATTTCTACTTCAATTTAATTCTAACTATATATCAAACTTTTAAGGCTGCCACAGTGATTATAGTTGTAAGTGCTGCAATGAAAGGGTTGTAGATGCTGGGATAACCACTGCAGCGAGTTCCTCCGGAAGCCACGCGATTTCCCCCAGCGGAACCTCCAGGATTGTTACCAGATCCCTTAGTTGGGCCTCCTTTACCTGGGGACCCACCTCCCCTGGGACCACCTTGTCTGTACCACTGCCACCACTGCGACCACCACCTCCACTGCCACCAGTATTAGACGACTGCCACCACTACCACTACGACCACCTCCCCCACCACTAGTCGCACCACTGCCACCACTGCGACCACCACCTCCACTGCCACCAGTATTAGAACTGCCACCACCACGACCACCTCCACCTCCACCAGCACCAGCACCAGCACTAGAACTGCCACCACCACGACCACCTCCACCACTTCCACCTCCACTGCCACCACCACCACCACCACCACCAGGACGGCTGACAACGACCATTCGACCAACACCGCCTATACGACCCTGCTCTAACTTTTCAACTCCGATTGCATGGCTATCTAATATGATAGGCTCAACTATTATTTTCTTTGCCAAAGATGTTCTGTTCCACTCTGAAAATATAAGGTTATGTCATTTGAAAACTGCTAGTATGTAACATATAATGCAAGAAAACTCCAACATTTCAGTTATATGCATGTCCCTTACTAGAGATGATTATTAGAAAAACCGGATTTCAAGTGTGTCATCTAGTCATTCTAGTATATAAGTTTCATGTCTAGAACTCTGACTGAGGGAGTTCTTATTGATCATGTGTTTAGAATCAAAATGAGCTGAATAGCACTCAATAAAGGATTCATAAGATGAAACATAATTGACATTTCAAATCGTGATAATAAGCTAAACGAATAAAATACCTGGGCCAACATTTGATTCAAGAGTAATGCTAGATGTCGAGATTTGCACGTACAAGAACAAGACCAAAAAAATTGTTGCTATTTTCATTACCATTGCTTCTTTGAATTTCAAAGTGAACACCATAATAAGGCCCCCACTTATATAACACTTTCAACACGTATGTACAAGTTTCCTAGTAAAATTCTTTTTTTATCAGTTCAGCAGTTCTCAGATGTCGGAATTCTTCGCTAGCAAGCGATGTAAGTTTCTAGGAACAAGAAACACAAATCGTGCAACATTTGACTCTAATTAAATAGGATAGACTTCCTCCAAAAATGCATATTTAAATAGCTAAGTGTACGATCAACGAAAATACACTTGGTTGACTTATTCCAACCTTGCCACCTTGGACTAAGTATGTTTACGGGCTGGTCTACCATTGGGCCTAGTTATTTAGATTATGGGCCTAACTATTAAGGCCTTTTAAAATGGCCCAGAAACATAAAATGAGGTTCATTCTTTCCCTCTCAATTTTGTCTTCTTCAGTGTTGAGTTGGAGTGAAGAAAATTGCTGTATCCTATTTAAGTAAGCTCATTTTTTTCCATGTTTTATTTATTTTCAGAAATATTTCGTACTAAATGTTTATAAGTTGAGAAACAATGTGTTTTGTGGTTTTGATTGTTAGTGTTTTGTTGTTTTGATAGAGGAATTAGGGTTTGACATTGGGGTTTGATTATGTTGCTTGAGTTAGTCTTAATAATTGAATTGGGAATTTTATCTCACATGATAAGTTGACCTGGAACCCTTGTGTGACTTTATTATGTGTGGATATACTTTATATTTGTATTAGGAAAAATATTGACCACTTGGAATAGACAAACACGCATAAGCTGATAAGATTAAAATTCAGACTTGCAATGCTGTTGCAGGATAAGGTCTTTTTGTTGTTTGAACACTTAAGACACATGCAAATGCTCAAATTGCTCATGTTTTAGATCTGTAAGGCTGTTGTTTCACATTTTTGTTTGTTATGTTTAATGCAAGTGTTCATCCTTTGAAATCAATTACAATCGTATTGCATGACTATAAGAGTGTATTTGTTTGCCTTGATGTTTCATCATGTTGCGAAGGTTGAGTAAACACTTGAGATTTGAAAGTAGGAAGTTTTTGGTAGCTTTTCTCTCTCAGTTGTCGTAGTTTAGTCTATGCTCTCTTGTATAGCGTGTTCCCTTGCGGTTGATTTTGAAGCAGCAGAAAGTTTGATACTCTGATACATTACTGTGAATAAGGGTGTCAATCCCTGGACACTTCAGCCCATAAGGTACCATTCCTTTTAAAGAGGACTTTTGTTCTTTCCCAGAGATTTTTGTTCTCCTCCATTCTGTTTGTGAGCAAGATAGTTGATATAAGACACAATTTGAACACTATTAGGCATAAGGTCATTTTTCAAATCTGTAATAGTGTTTTCTGGTCAGTGTATTTGTCGGATGTGCGATGACTATGACACAAATGATTGTAGCAATCAAGGGATTAGTCTTTCTCTGGTCAAAGATTTGGGAGGGTTTAGGGTTCAGATACACCTTTCAGGGATATTATGTTCAGATGGGGTTCCTTGCTCGGCCATGCATGATTGCATCTCTTTGTTTTAGTTTTCTCTAGTAGTCATAGTTTTCTTTTTTATAGTATTGTTATTGTATCTGTCTTTCCCTTTGTTGTATCTGAGTGAGATATCTCATCCTACAAAGTATAAACTGTTGTACAAAAAGTGTTGTATATGGATCCCTCCCCTATGAGTGTCCGCGCACACACACACACACACCTCATATTTTACCGATAAGAAAAAAAGTATTTGTCGGATTAAGCTATGGGTTCCTTGGGTGGTGGAACAGTGTTAAAAAAACAAAATGGTGTGACAAAAAATTCCCATGGAAATCTTTTTGGAATTGCTTACTACATAGATATGTAAGGCAGGAAACAATGAATCATTTTCTAGTACACAACATTTATAGTTTTGGATTAATGGTCAAAGTAATTTTCGAAGGGTTGAGGATGATCAGGGGCAGGGAGGAAAGGAGAAGGATCCTAATCTACTGTGTTTTTCCTGTAAAGCAAATTGAAGCATTTTACAGTTGAGAAATCTGTTAATTTATTTCCTCCTAAACTATTCTGAGTTCTGATGAGATTATGGTTTGACATCCACATTAAACTGATTTTATATTTGTACAGCATAGTATTGGCATTTTCAAGTTCTTATTAGAGATTTTTGCCTTACCAGGTAAGGAGGAGAATCATCAAAACCAAAACTTTAGCAAAGCAGACATGGTAGATGTATGGTGGTCCCTGTTGGGGGCTACAGTTCCCGCTCTTGTCACTGCACAAGCTCTTAGGATGAAGAGGAGACGTGCTGAGGAGCAGAGGATTAAGAGTGCCCGAGGGAGGGAGAAGAGCTCGGACGACGTCTTTGTCTGTGAGAGAGTTTGCACCTCAAAGAGAATGTTGAAGAGGGTCGGTGCATTTTCGAAGGACCCGACACCCGACACTTGTGTTACGGTTTGCGGTGTGTCTGAGCTTGATGCTTGTTCTGACGCATGTGCTCGAACTGTCTGCGTTAACCAACACCAAGTACCTAATTGGAATGATATCTGCCTACGGAGATGTCAGAGTGAATGCCTTAAGCTTAGTTCATCTTATTCTTCATAGTGCTTGATGTTTTTATTGTTGAAGAATTTATAAAACCTTGCAACTTGAGCGCTTATACTTGGTTGACCTCTGTTAGTTTGACATGCCTCTAGACTTCTGGAGTCAAATATGGAAATTTACAACAGTAGTAGCTAATTTGTCCCCCAATAGTTGTACTTTAATGGAGACAACTTTTACAGCTTACAGATGCTGTGCATGGGCTAATCTCTGGGGGGACATTGTATGCATGCTGGCTGACTATGCGGTTTGGAAATTCAACTGAAGTTCACTCTTTGGCTGGAGAAGAAAAGGTGCACCTGGTCTTTCATGACGTATTGCCTCTTTTTGGATGGTCTCATGTATGCAACTCATCTAGAGTTGTTTATATTGTTATCTAAATTTTGCTAATTGGGATGGGCGTGATTCATATGTAGCGGAGGTATGACTAAAGTAGCTGACGGCAGAGACCTGTTAGTCTGTAAGAGTACTCAGTTTTCCTTTACAACATAGTAGGCAATATAGGAGCTATACTTGCCTCCAAATGAACTCCTGAAAGGAAATTGCACATCGAAAAATACACTAGAGTAGTATCACAGAATGATCTGGTCGTTCCAGCTATAGATCATATAGGTGAAAGAATGTAGGGATGCAATTTTAAACATGGTATCTGGTCCTTCCAGCTATACTCTTGCTATTCAAGCTTGTTGTATGTGTTCTCAACTTCTCATTGAATCATTGGTTTGAATACAATTTCATTTATCAAAATAATAATGATGAAAAGAAATTACTTCAACTACACAGGAGCTATGTTGAACAGAAAAACAGAGAGCTATCAAGCTTGGATAGGTGGGTAGCAATGACTTAGTAGTAGTCTTCAACTATTGCCAATAACACTTTAATTTCAATTTCCCAAATCTAAAAGAACTAATGGACTAATCTCAATTTAGTAACGTAATAGCTGGCACAGCGGGTTGTCAGTAACTGCTGCAGTACATGGTGGTGGAATAAACCTACTTTTGTGCACTTGGTAGAAAACCCCCTTTCTACATATTTTAGATTTCTGGTATCTTGTAATGTTGGAGAGCCTACTCAAAGTTCTCACCAGCACAGCACACAATGTAATATTCTTTCATTTTTACTATCAATACAATCAATTATTCTTAGCATAAAAAACTGCTGCAATCCACCTCCTCCATGTACTGGAAGTTTTGAGCACCACCATCTCTACTACTTATAAGGGGTATGGCGAACTAGCGGTTTGAAATTTTTGTTTTTTTTTTCATTTTCTTTTCTAAAAAATAGTCCCACTCCCACCAAAAACAAAAAAGCAAAACGTGTCTCGCACATATTTAAGGTTTTGTTGCAAACGCGTGGCCCTACCACTATCAAATTTTGGAGCTGTCCATCGGTTCTAAAATTTGGTCTTTTTTCAGTGGTCCCACTATAAAATTTATTATTATTTTGGTTTTTTAATAAAAAAACAAATTAAGACCTATCACATCTCTCTCCTTTAATGAACTCCACCCAGTTATATAGACTTACTAGCAATTTGGCACTTGAATAAATAATATATTTATATTGATAGAACGGGGTGATGTGACTTTTTGGAAGCATTCTCACCAAACTTGAGAATTATTGGTTTTTCAAAATCATCAACAAAGACATACAATTGCAAAAATCTAGGTTTGCTACCAGGTGTTAGTAAGAGGCTCCCTATTATGTGATAAATAGAACCCCCGTGCACGATATGAAAAAACACCATCCCTACCACTTGCAATTTTTTAATCCAGGTCAACACCCATCGAAATAAATGAAAAAAATATATTTGTAAGAACGTATATTTTCTCTGAAATGTTGTCCACATTCATCTTGATCAAGAAACAACTATTTTACTTCATTAGGTGTTGTTAGGCTTGGAAGATTTATTCTACCTTTAGAACAACAAATTTATGTTTCACGAATAAATCGTTTTGCTCCACAATATTGACAAATAATCGGAGTGGGTATCATGTAAGGGGTGAAGTTATGATCCATAATAAATCCTCTCACGCATCTATAAAACCCTTTGATAATCCTAGAAGTTTGTGTTGACACTTTACGCGTAGACAATGTATTTGAGCTTTGATTGTAGTGAACTAAGTAACAAAACGTACATAGACTGTGTTAGCAAACTATAAAGACCAACATGCATTAAATTATAATGTAGATAATTAATAGAGAAAAATTTGTACCTCTAGTTGTAACATTGTGTAATATGTTTGTAGCTTGAGAACTCTTATTCCTTGCTTGCCGGCGAATATGTGGAAGACGCATCCTGATAGGATTTGTAGAATTGTTGTTCAATCCTACATGAGGATTTTTTTTTGAAATGTATATATCTATTATAATGAAAGCAATGGTTGAACTTCCATATGAGGTTTAAAAAAGATGGGAAACATTAGAAAATTTCAATATTTATTTGAGACATGACTATATCTAATATGGACTTCTCATGTTGTTCAAAGGAAAAGTTGGGGATCTAAAAAGGCTAATAGAAAAAGAAATTGATAAGTTATACCACAGTTAATTTGACAAACACATAAACGCCCAACTCATTGAGAACATGATAAAGTTAAGAAAAAATAGATATAAAAGTTCAATGCCATATAAATTAACACAATATAAAATATGATCGACTTCAACACGCGTACCTTACATACATAGATTGGATGCACTTATTTGCAAGACATTTTTTTAAAAAGAGGATAGAGTAATGAAGAAAAAGAGAATAAAGTAACCGATAAAAAATTGAAGTGTCAAAGCTTAGGGATTCAGGGAAGCAAGCACTGAAACGAAAAGGCAAACTTTGCTAATTTGATATATTGATATCAATATAATAATATTATAGAGACACAATGTTAGACACCAAACAGTTCCAAAGTTAATGGCATTATATAGTTCGCAAATAACAACGACATATACTAAATGAAAACAAATCAAGACACTATGTAACAGATGCGCCCTTTTAAAATTAACATAGTGCATACATAATCGGGTGAATATTCGCGAGATACACATACACACGCACAAACACAAAGTGCAATGGAGAATCAAATGAACTACAATTCTAAAAATAATACCAGATAAATTAACGAAAAAAAAAAGACATGACTATACAAAATAAGATACATAAATACTTAACCTTTAAAAAAATAGTCCTAAAGGTTTTAAGCCGGGCTAAAAACTCATGATCACAGTAAAATTATTAATGGAAGTTAATATTCCGACTTTTTACACGTTACAATAAGTACTGTTACTTCAAAGTGCTACACAATTGAATGAGCAAATTGTAATTACAAACATCAGACACGCATGCAGGATATTCGAGAATAAGAAGAAGAACTTCATTGATATCAATTTTAACAGGCTCAATGCCACGTGCACGTTGATCTGCACCTTTGTTATCAAAGAAGCCTTCAAGAAGAGCACCCTTCACTTGCTTGACTTATGAACCAACAACGTCCCTCTTTGTGTGGGCATCATCCTTCTCAAAGAAACCTTCAGGAAGAGGATCCTTCACTTGCTTGATTTCTGAACCATCCACCTTTTTGGTAAGTCACAAAATCCATATTGGCAAAGGAGCCATCAGGAAGAGTTCTGTCCATTTGCTTGACATTAGAACCATCAATAGTTGTTGTTGCATCGATATCCATGCCATCAAAGAAGCCTTCAAGAAGAGAACCCGACTCCTGTGTTAGTACTTTGCCATGTTGTGTGATTGGAATGGATAGACGGATTACTTCCCTTCTCCCCTGTTGCAACAACTGCAATAGATGGTTCCTTTATCCGGTTTTTGTTGCAAGTGGTTTCACGAAGTCGAAGAAAAAACTTTTTGATTTTCCATGAACCATTTCGGAAGAAACAACATCGAAGGACTTGAGGTCGAGAGTGCGGTTCAATCTTCTCTCCAATACCTACTCCTATAATTTTCAACTATTAGGTGATTAAAATAACACAATCTGGTCAATGATAGTTACATACCATATCGAATGAAAAAAAAAAAAAAAAAGACAACCAAAAAGGCGTTCGGGGCAAACAAAGAAGTAGAGAGCTCACTAAGACCGAAGATAGTACTCTAGTCTTAAAGAAAATGTCTTGTTTTTGTTTTTTCATATCGATTAGGGCTATAAAATGACGATACCGAAAAAACCATATTTTTGGAGAGAAAAGAAGTCCAATCCAGTTTTAGGGTGTTGGACGAAAAAATCATTCAGAGAAGGAAACTTAAATCATTTGTTTTACCGGTTTTACGCCTTTTCGTTCCATTTGTATCAAAAAGTCTGGCTGGCAGCGTAGATGATGGTCATGCTTTAGGTAGTAACTCTACAGGGAGGCTCAGATTTCCTAATATTTCGTGCTTGTCCCGCTTTAACTTTGTACTCTGAAATCGCCGTGCAAATTCAACCATTAATAGTTGTTGTTGCATCGATATCCATGCCATCAAAGAAGCTTTCGGGAAGAGAACCCCCGACTCTGTGTGTGTTAGTACCGCTTTGCGTTGTGTATTTGGAATGGATAGACGGATTACTTCCCTTCTTCTCCCTGTTGCAACAACTACAATAGATGGTTCCTTTATCCGTTTTTTCGATGCAAGTGGCTTCACGAAGTCGAAGCAAAACTTTTTTTGATTTTCCATAAACCATTTATGAAGAAACAACATCCAAGGACTTGACATAACCCCGAGAGTGCGGTTCAATCTTTCTCTCCAGTACCTAATCCTATAATTTTCAACTATTCAGTGATTAAAATAACACAATCTGTCAATGATAGTTACATACCATATCGAATGAATGAAAAAAAAGGACAACTAAAAAGGTGTTCATGGCTAACAAAGAAGTAGAGAGCTCACTAACACCAGTATAGTACTCTAGTCCTAAAGAAAATGTTTTGTTTTCTGTTTTGTCATATCGATTAGAGCTATAAAGGATGACCCGATACCCGGAAAAACCATATTTGGAGAGAGAAACCAAAAGTCCAATCTAGTTTTAGGGTGTTGATGACGAAAAAATCATTCAAAGAAGGAAACTTAAATCATTTGTTTTACCAGTTTTCTGCCTTTTCGTTTCATTCGTATCAAAAAAGTATGCTGGCAGCGTAGATGATGGTCATGCTTTAGGTAGTAACTCTACAGGAGGCTCAGATTTCCTGATAGTCTGCGCTTGTCCTGCTTTAACTTTGTATTCTGAAATCGCATGTGCAAATTCGAGGCCTTTGTCAATAAACTTAGCATCTAACTTAAGTATTTAACAGGTATTGGTTCAATATAGTCTTGCATGGAGAAAGAAAGGAATGACACCGTAAAAAACAAATCTTGGATAGTCTCTTATATATTGAAGCAAAAAATAGCCAAAAGTAGGAGGAGGTAGGTTCTGCGCACTTTTTATCGACCTATATATCATAGATGCAGTTATAGCTCTTTTGGTAAACGTCAGGAGGGTGTCTACACCGAAATGGATAAAAAAATTGAAGTATATATATAATATATGGATATTGTCCCCACTGATTTCAATGAAAAGGACGAAGCATTCTAGCATTCCATCCTTGCATGAGCTTCCTTAGTCATGCAACATGGAAATATCATATTACACAAATTGAAAGTAGATTTCATAATTGAAAAAACAAAACCTTCAAAGTGTTAAAACTCAACCTGATGAGTCGTATTAAAGCTCCTTCTTTGAGTTATAGCCACTTTGACCTATAGAGGTAAACACATACAATGATACAAACAAAATGATAAATATATGTACACATAAAATTAAATATGGAGAACATGACCAAATTAAGCAAGAACGGAAATGGATACATATGAAGATGACCAAATTAAGCAAGAACGGAAATTAGGGAGGAACTTACAGTGAAATGAGATTGAACTTACATATGGAGATAAACTTACACTGGGAATCTACACTGGAATACAAATGTACATTACTCTTTGTAGACAACATTTCCTGTAACATAGAATAAATTAAACATCAAATGAAACAACAAATCAGGATAACTGGTACTACAGGAGGAAAAAGCCGGGATTTTTTTTTAGAAAACCACTTTCAATAGCATGAATTCATACTACTAATTGATCCAGAAATCCAAAAATTGTGGGAAGGGAAAATATAAAGTTGATTTGCTACTTACGGTTGGAACCCTTGATCCGGATAACTAGAGTCCAGAGCAATTGAATCTTTCAATCTTCAAGGACTTCTCGCAAGTTTTATTGGGAAGAATCGAAGAGACTTGACGGAAATTGTGATTTTAGTATTTGGGAATACGGAGGAGACGAACTGTTTGGATTAGGTATGCTTCTAGAACTCGTTCTAATTCAGTACTGCCATAAAGAATACACTTCAATTCCTACCAGAGTTTCAGATAGTGGCTTCTTGTAAATGGGTGCCCAAGAAAAGTGAGTTGCAGGCACTGTGGTGGTGGCCATGGCTTGAGGTTAATGTGTAGCAAGTGTGGTGGTAATGGCAGTGAATAAGAAGTGGTAGGCTTTTTTTTTTTTTTTTTTTTTTTTTTTGGGTTACGAACAATTGAAATCTGCAAAAAAGGGTACATCAACTTCAATTACTTACCTAGTGAAGTCTCTTCTTCTTTGATCTTGTTGAAGAGCCAATTTTTCAGTATATGTTGAAGCTTCGACACGGTTACTTCTATCAAAATGGTGGCCTAGCAAAGAACAACACGACATAATCCATCCATTATATCAAGACACGAGGATACCTCCAGAACATGAGATCTCAGTGCATTTGGACTGTCCCGAGTAACAATTATTAATTGCATAGATGCTTTTAACTTTAAAGAAATTGTTTTGATATGAAAATGCTTTTGGTGAGGCAGACCTTACCCAAGGAACTGACTTCGCGATTCAACCCTCGCTCTGCAAAATTTAAAATTCTCAAAGTGCAACTCAAATTGCCAAGTACAAAGTATCTGTTACAATGATTCTTTGCGAGCTGTGCTAGGCCTACTAACAAAATGTTTATGCTCACTACAACTGATACAATGAATAACATTTTAAGACGGCCATACCTTGTATTCCCATGGTTGTGTTCGTCTTGCATTCCATAACTGATAAAGCGTTTTCAAAAACTCAAAAGATCAAGTTGTTCATTTGAAAAGAATGAAACAGAAATATATAAAGAGAAAAATTAAAGAAACCCAAATACAAAAATTAGGGAAGTTTGTACCTCAAGCAAAATGGGTTCCTTCGACTGCTATTAATTAAAAGATATACATACAAAATCCTCATCTACTCCAAAATTAAATTGAAAGGTACTATCTAGTATCTATTGAAAACTAATGATTATCCAAATTTCCAATTTGAAGAGGAAGAAAATAATCTTATTGACGATCGTATTCAATCGAGCAAAGAAAGAAAATAAAAACTGGAAGAAAGAAAGTGAGACAGTGCCTACGCATGTTTGTAGAAGATATAGAGCTAGATGGCGTCAACATTAAACTAAAGAAGTTATTAAACCTTTCACATTGCACCTGTTAAGTTTCTAATAGCACCTCCTAGTCTCTATAATTTTATATTGTCAAACCACTAATATAACACTTATTCATATCATTTCAAGTACAAATAAATAGTTTGATATAGATTTAATCTAAAAAAATTACACCAATTCAGCAGAATCTGAATACGTAACTGGAAAAGCAGAATGAATAATAGAGAAAACCACAATGAATAGGATTCAAGAATTAAAATCCATAACAATATGTGTATGAGGGGGGTGGGTTGTAAATAAATCAATTGCAGAAATCAAAGATTCAAAGACATAGACCACCAAAAGATAGATCGTAAGTTCGTAACACTATAGACATACCAATACCAAACACTTGAGGTTGACGACGCTACTTTCGATCATTGATTAGACAGCAATAATGCACGCCATCTTGCATTTTCAGGCCTCCCTCCTGCATTAACTCCAAACTCGTTGTAGACATCAATATACAGAAGTAAATTGTGAATTTTTCAGCACAAAGAATCGAATCAAATTCTAGCACCATGAAGAAAAGCCAATGGAAAACTAAAAGTGTGAGTGGGTAACTTTTTTGTTGATCCTAACTCCAATCCATATTGGACGTGAAAACCACTTTTAATAGTTTTGGGCACTTTAATTTGAAGAAGAGAAGAATAAGAGAGAGGGTTTGAAGATATGAAACTTTTTTTTGAGAGTTGGGAGTGTTTTGTAGAATTGAAAAAAAAAAAAAAAAAAAAAAATGTATAGAAAGAGGTTTTTATCTATTTTGGGTGACGAACAATTGAAATTGTCAAAAAAAAAAAGCGTAGAATTCATTTTTTTAGGTAAAATCTGATGTGTCAGTCTCAGAGAAAAAAGGGGAGCTGACGTGGGTCACTAGGAGCATTTTCCACTACTCAGTATTAATGGTCTTTGATAGTAGAACCCACCCAATTATAGCAGAATTCATACGTAGTTTTTTTGTTTTTTCCATTTTACCCTCGCTAAATACTATTATTATAATTTATACTATCTGAAATTTTGACAATTTCATCAGATATTTTGAACAAATTTTCACACTATTATTACAATCTATGCCATTTGAACTTTCGATAATTATATCTGAAATTTCGACAATTTCATCAAAAATTCCGAACAAATTTTAGAAATTACTTTTTTATTTTTATTTTTTATTTTATTTTATTTTATTTTTCTGAAAAATTTAACATATTTAATCTAAATTAGTGGGTTAGTGACATAGTTAGCAATTCGTAATACAGCAAAAATTCGATACGTAAAATATTCAAATAAAATTCAAGCTTCGATAAGAATTCGTTTTTTCAATTTAGATTAAAAAAACGGAAACGGCAAAAGTTTGGGTTCGTAAGTAATTCGATCGAGTATAATACGAAGCTAAAAATAAAAAAATACAATAAAATTTGACAACATACTCAGCAAACTTATAGTGACAATACGACTAATTCGCGAATTAATGATTTCTTTCCGAATTAATGAATTATTCCGTATCATTGAAAAATATGACATTTTTAAATGTTTTCCGAATTAAACGAATAATTAGTGGGACCTCCGTACATCTAGAGCAACAAATCGGGTTGGGAATTTAAATTTTTAATGATCGATTCAAATTTGAATTTTGGAATCGGAGTTTTTTATTAACCTGATTAATTTTGGTTTCGGATAGGTAGCATAAAATAAGTGTGAAAAACAACAGGCGCACCACGCGTGCCAGAATAGGTTTCACACTCGATGAGCGTACCCAAAATGCTAGTATTAGAGAAAAATTGAGGTTTATGTGCAAAGTACGTGCGCAATTACTAGTAGAATTTAAGTTGTGTACCAATGAACTAGTGAATGGAACATGTTCTATCCTACTTTCTCCTTGGAGCTTTTTGTTTTTCAATTCGAAGCACGGCCAATTTAGCAACCAAACTCTACTCGAACTGCACTAGGGACAATCTGATTGTATGTGCCACTATATGCGTACCCCTACATACGACCATCATTGGGCACCCCAATAGCACCGCCTACTAGCATGACCTACTTGTGTGTCTATTAAGGTGCCTACATGCATTGCCCACTAGTGCGGCCTATTTTTAGTGTCTACTATGCTGGCCTACTTTTATTGCTCAATAAGAAAATATTCTGACTATTATGGAAACTATATTTCTTAGGTAATAAGAAACCTCACTTATTGCTCACCTATAAATACCCCATTTCATTTCAACAAAGAACTACGCACATGAAAACTTGATTCCAGAAAATACTCTGGATACGTAGGCAGCCATCGACATGGTTCAGTCTCTCCTCCACCACAATCGACACCCCTTACGACTTCATTAGTGTGTTTAGGTGAATCACTGCCCAAACATAATTGGCGCCATCTGCGGTTCTTATCAATGGGCCCTCTTCCACGTTTTTTCTTCAAGCTCCATTAATGGCGACAACTACAAGATCTCAAGTAAACAACCAGGCAAGAACATAACAGTCCAATGGAAACAACTTAGTAAATCTTGAAGATCCAGTCAATCAAGTTCCACCATACCAAAAGGCATCACCTTTGCAGCTTCAAATACCACGAAAGCCCATATCTAAACTTTCACGGTCTCACTAGCCAATATCTTTAATTCTCCTCATAATGACGAGATGTAGATCTATAAAATATGGAGACAGATGATAAAAGCTTGACCCTAGAAGTGTTGCGTCAAAGGCTCAGAAAAACAAAGAAACTTAACGACAACTTGCAGATCGAAGCAACTAAACAAAGGGAGGCTAGTACAACTATCAACAATGGTGTGGTGAAAACGCAAGAGAATTTCCTCAAGTGCTCCAAGATGTTATCATATCTCACACCCTTACAGAGAATAACACCAAAGTTAACCATGGCAAAAAGCGGAATGAAGAAGTTAAACAAACATTCAAATTTCAACTATCAGCCAAACTAGATCTACTACTTTCAAGTTCCATCAACGGTTGTTACTCGATATCAAACAAGCTTCAAAAATGGAAAACATAACTGTACACAAGACAATACCATCGTTACAGAGGAGACGCTACAAAATTGTCAGCATAAATCAAAAGGAAACAACCACAAGATAGACAACGACAATAACGTGGCCACTTCTACAACACAATCAAATTTAATGTAAACTATAGCATATGGACTGAATACAATATAACAAATAACAAGAACGGAGAAAGACGACACCATCTCGTATGCACTAAAGTGGGCAGCACCAACGAGCAACACTTCTGGTTCTGTCCAAAAGTGGGAACCACTAGTGAGCAATATTTTTGGGCACCAAAAGTGGGTAGCACTAGTAAGCAACAAAAGTAGGGAAACACTAGTGGAAAGCATCATAAGGGAAATCAAGGACACCTTCTATGCCCTAGGCTAACATGGTATGTTTTCACTTATATTGTCGAAGCACTAGGGGTCTAACCATAGACAACTCAACTCCTGTGCCATATGGGTTCACATAGAGCTCCAGGTTCACGACTTGCCCATTTTTTCAAAAGTGCACAGGGTCTAACTGAAGACACCTTTTTACATGGGCAAAAATGTAAGAACATGACAAGAAGAAGAAAACAACTTACCAAATCCTGAAGTTCCGATTAATCAAACCGCAATGCATTAACTAGCCACACTAGATCTGCAAGCTCAACCTTCACATCTCCAAGTGCCACGACAACCCAGATCTAGATGTATACGACCTCAAGCTCCAACAACTCATTCTCAAGATCTAGATGCTACAAATGCAAACGAAGTAGATCCAGAAAATATAGAGATAGGAGATGAAGACGTTATGTTAGAAATGATTATGCAAATGTTCATAAAAGAAAATGAACACAACTACTTGCATGATAATAACGGTAAATTCCGTCTATTGGAACCTATCTTTGAAAATCATCCAAATCACTCAAGGTCAAGCAGGCATTCGTCCCATTCGAGGAGGTGATCCAGATCTCGAAATAACAACGACGATGGGTGTAGCAAGGGTCATAACACAAGGCATAAAGAATAACAAAACACGTTGTTAGGTAGTCATCATACCTCCCATGAGATTCCAAGATCATCGCAGCATATCAAGAAGATAGAAAAAGGTGGACACATAAGACGCAATGTCAAATGACAAGGTCATGACGTCAGACACGAATTGTAGCATGACCTAAGATATGGTTTGAATGCAACAAACTGGTACAAAAGGTTTAACGAAGATCAGCCCAGAATGCGGCCACTTTGAAAAACTACTCCCCAATTCAATAGCTTATCTCGTATTATTGACATAGGTCTCGCAGTCTAAGAAACCAGTGAAATCTAGAAGTAAAGAACAATTGAGGGTGACCACACTGTGAGATGTAGCATAGCAAAGTTACTCTTCAAGTTGAAAATCAAGATGCCACAGGAGTAACATTCATAGTACATCAATCAAAGACATCACCAAGAAAACAATGAACAATGCGGTTGAGGCTGAAAATCGATGGAAGGATTTTGCAGTAAATGAAGATGACGTTGAGAGATTTTCTTTGATGATACAAAATGCAGAACTGGGGGCGTCCGCAAGAAATCGACGTCAAGAAGTCGTATAATCTGGCATAAAATATTAGAGAACCCCAGCTTGCCTACACTGACCAGAAAAACAAAGACACGATCAAGAAGTTGTTCCTGAAGAAAACTAGAGACATATTGAGAAGTTGGTATTACAATAAAGTTTAAGTTTTACCAATATTTTATGTACAACTCAAAACTTGGGGGCGACAAAGTTAAACATGATGGGTTGAATACATACGACAACTGATATAGAATGCATACTAAAGACTAGCCCAGAATGTGATATCATCAAAGAAACTACTCCCAACTTCGACAGTATAATCGGTATTATAGACCCAAGTTTTGCAATTCAAGGAACCAACGGACTCTAAAGCTAAACAACAACTGGAGGCGACCACGAAATGAGACACAACGCCAAGAAGTTCCTCTGGTAATCATCGAAAATCACGAAGCTGCATGGGCGGCATACACTGAGCAACATATTAAATACATCATTAACGAAATAATGTGCAATACTTGTATAGCCAAAACTCGTTGGAAAGATCTAGTTGTAGACGAAGATGCCGATAGGCAATTTTCTTTGATGATACAGAATGCAGAGTATTAAGAACAATTCAATTATCCAGATCTACCAAACAACCATGTCAGGAAGTTTAAAGTAAGCTACTTCTTTGGCACAGAGATGAAAATGAGAAACTCTAAGTTGGCTTGCACCAAAAAGTAGTGGAGTTTGGGTTTTCAACACCTCTCTCCATGCACCAAAAAGTTATGGAGTTTGCATTTTCAACACCTCTCTCCACGCACCAAAAAATCATGGAGTTTGCGTTTTCAACACGTCTGTCCATGCACTAAAAAGTTATGGAGTTTGCATTTATAACATCTTACTCCGCGCATCATCGAGTCATGGAGTTTGCGTTTGCAACACCTCTCTCCATACACCAAAAAGTCGTGGGGTTTGCGTTTTCAACACTTCTCTCCATGCACTAAAAAGTCGTGGAGTTTGCGTTTTCAACACCTCTCTCCATACACTAAAAAGTTCACGGAGTTTGCGTTTACAACACTTTACTCCACACATCACCGAGTCATTGAGTTTGCGTTTGCAACACCTCTCTCCATGCACCAAAAAGTCGTAGAGTTGTTGTTTGCAACACCTTACTCCATGCATCAAAATTCGTGGAGCTTGCGTTTGTGACACCTTGCTCCACGTATCAAAAGTCCAAGAGTTTATGTTTGTGACACCTTACTTAGGCATAAAAAATTATGGAGTTGGTATTTGCAACACCGTACTCCATGCATCAAAATTCGTAGAGTTTGCGTTTGCGACACCTTACAATGCAACACCAGCAAATTAAGGGCGACGATGACATAATAAAAGTTAAAGTTGTTTAAACACTCAAGCATTTTGAAGGCTGGCATTCAGAGATAATATTTTAGGGTCTCGCCTCTTATCAATGACGAAGATAAATAAATAATGTTACAAGACACATTCAATATTTCCTTCTACCATAAAATATGGCTGCTTCTCCTGTGAAATGCCAATTATTGGGGGCAACTAAGTCAAAAGGCGTAGAGGTTGCATTTAATATCAACCTCCACTCATCAAAACCCGTAGAGGTCGCATTTAATATCAACTTCCACGCATCCAAAGTCGTAGAATTTGCGTTTACAATACCAACCTCCATGCATCAAAAGCCGGGGAGTTTTGTGTTTACAATACCAAATACCACGCAACAAAAATAGTGATGCTTACATTTGCCACTTGCAATACCAAAAATTACAAATCATCAAACTTGAGGTGTTATTGCCAAAAATATATATAGTATGTCTTAGTCTACAAGCTGGTTGAAAACTATGACACAAAAATTCGCTTAGTTGCCACGACGTGCGCGACAAACGGAAACCAGTGCATCAGTTTCCTTCATTTTAGCCTTCATTCCAAACATATTTTTTTAATTATTCTTCGCCGCAAGGAATAAATTTCATCCGGCAAAGAAGGAGCGGTGTATGTATCACTATATGTGTACCCCTACATACGACCACTATTGGGCACCCCAATAGCACCGCTTACTAGCATGGCCTACTTGCGTGTCTATTAAGGTGCCCACATGCATTGCCCACTAGTGCGGCCTCCTTTTAGTACCCATTATGCTACTCTACTTGTATTGCTCAATAAAAAAATATTCTCACTATTATGGAAACTATATTTTTTAGGCAATAAAAAATCTCACTTATTGCTCACCTATAAATATCTCATTTTATTTCAACAAAGAACTACGCACATGAAGACTTGATTCCAAAAAATACTCTAGATACGTAGGCAGTCATTGATATGGTTCAGTCTCTCTTCCACCACAATCGACACCCCTTACGATTTCATTAGTGTGTTTAGGTGAATCACTTCCCAAACACTGATAGTGTTGATTATTTCTGTTGTAGTGCGCTCAATCACTGATAGTGTTGGTTGTTTCTGTTGTAGTGCGCTCAATTGCATATCATTTCACTTGGGAAAAAGTAATGCAATATTAAAACACACTGTCAAATTGATGATCGTTAATTTAACTCGTGGTATATCATTAAGATACTAGGCAAGCACGATTAGGATCAGTCTCAACTCTTTAAGCTATTGTCTATAACATTTGATTTCAATCTTCTAAATCTACAGCAACTAAAAGTTAACTAGTCTTATGCCAAGAATGTAAGAGCAGTCACTGTGGCTATTACAGCTGTAATTGCTGCAGTCCACGGATTGCAGAGGCAGCAACAGGCATTCCGGGCATGTTGAGTTTGACCACCTCTAGTCAGTGGAAAAGTTTGAGAACCAACGGCACCAGAAGAACTTTTGTTTGGACTAGAACTACCACCAGCACCGATAGTACCACCTTGACCAGAACTAGAACTACCACCTCCACGACCACCACCTCCGCCACCCGAAAAACCACCACCACCACGACCACCCGAAGATCCAGGTTTGACAGTCACCACAACTTTTTCGTTGTCCAAGGAAGATTCATGATCATAAGCTGTAGACGCATCAAAACATTACTAAACAAAAGGTAGTATGTAACCACATAATTTCAAACCACCAGTTCAGTATCAGCCTATCAGTGTTCACATACTTCGTGTTGGACGACTAATGAGTTTAAAACTTTAACACTATAAGGCCTTCGAGTGTATAGGCCAAATTCAAGCCACATTCATCTAATTTTTTTATGCAGAAACATAGAAACCTTCAAAATTTCAAAGTTAAAACACAAAACAAAATGCTCAAAGAGTAAGAAGAATGATCATGGTAATACCTGAGGTACATAGGTTCAGATAGAAGCAAAGGAGGAGGAGGAGAAGAAGCGCAGCTCTTATCTTCTTCATGTCTGTCGATCTCAAAGACACGAATAACTGTGAAAATTGCTGTATGGGTCAAGCTGCAAAAGTACTTTAACAAATGAACTAAGGGGTGTGTTATCCAACACAAATGAATTATGGCTTAATGGATGGATAAACATTCCGTAAATGTGAACTGAGTTGATGGTAGGCTGGAAATGGTAGTTTGGGTCGCATTCTTATTCAAAACTCTTTATCATATCCGGATTTTAGACATCCGTATTTAGATATCCCTATCCATTAAAAAACACTAAAAAATATATTATTTTAATAATTTTTATATAAAATATAAATTATTAATTAATTTTTAAACTTTAAAATATAAATTTTGTTAAATGATTCGGTTTCAGATATTCGGGTCGGATTCTAGATGAAACGGATATGGTCATTAGGGTTGAAACCCATATCATTCCCCGCCCTAATTGATGGATTATTGTCTAACCACCAAAAAGAATGTCTTCAATTTTACTTTGAAGATTAAGATATCGCATTAATTGATGCGGTTGTTGAATTCTGAAAACATCTCCATTGTCGGTTTAACTTTTTTCTTGTGTTAGGCAATTTTGTAATGTTGAAAGTTAAATCAGTACTATTGTCAGTAGGAAGTTTTTGTGCACACTTTTATCATTGTCTCTTTTTTTTTCGCTACTAAACACTTTTATCATTGTCAGGAAAGTCACAACTCCTAAATGTATTGTTGATCATATCATACGATACATGACTGCGTGTTGCAACTTGCAACATCATGAAAATTATCAAGCTTAATGGTTAATTATGGTATAGAAAAAAAGTATAATCGTTATCAAGATTTATAAAATAATCGTCAAGATTGATCTCAAAGCAATGAAATGAACTACAAAATATTTGAAGGATCATCACCCAGAGCTCTGCAAATAAAAGGATATTTGTTGTGCAAATGAAAACCATCTTCCTTAATTGCAAGTCAAACTCCAACATTGATCCTATGTGGTTATATTGACAAGATTTGTTTAATGTTGAGTATTTTTGTTTGAAAAGTTAATCAACTTATGCATTTTTCCTGTTTAAGCATCCAGGCCTCGAGGGTACTTTTTAAGGTGTTTTTACAATCAGAGATTTGGAGTGTTTTTAAGTAACTTCAGGCCATTCTAAGATTTTTTCATATTTCTTTTCCCATTTTGAAATTTTGAATTGGCAGCTTCTAGTGCTATGTCGATATAATGTGTCTTATATAACCAATGAACTTATGTACAATTCCATTACAATGTACCACTCTTCTATGTTGTTTTCTCAGTTGAGGTTATGGTTTAAACATAGAAAACAGGCTGTTAAGACAAGGTCCGAGCCTGGGCGTCTATAGTGGACCAAGGTTCCTAACAATTCGACATTTTTTAGAGCGAATGACTTGGAGGGTGCCATACTGCCATGTTCCATAAGAACACAGTGTAAGCATGTAATGCACCATAAAATGCATTGCCTCTGCCTTGCTTTGATGATACGAAGTTTGCTCCCCCAACCATTTCAAGACATAAGTAGCTCTTTCATCTCACAGTAAAGCGTCCGTAGGCCATGTTATCCCTGAATGGAATCCTCTCGTCTGAAAACGTTGATAAACCAAATATGTATATATCAGAGGAGCTCAATAATTTTTTGACGCTTTTTCAACTGACCATTACTCGCAACAACTTCCTTCAGCATGAGGGAACCCATTCAAACTTGGCAGAAATTATGTACTCGAGACTTGAGGTCTCTTAATTTCATACACAGAATACAATTCGTTTCATGAGGGAACCCATTCAAACATCGCAGAAATTATCCACAGGAAACAAAATGTGCCACAAAAAATAATATCATTCCAGTAATTGGACCATTTTCAAGCGAAGAGTTTATTAATCCGATGATACTTTAGATAACTTTCATTAACAAGAAAGTTCTCAGAAATCTAATATGAAACATATATAATGACTATCAGACATCCAACACCATGTGTTACTAGACTAAGGGCTAAGCTAGCTAGGAAATCAGAAGCATTTACATTCAGAAGCCTAAAACTAAGAAGGTAACAACCATCATAACAGCTGCAAATGATGTTTTCAATGGATTGTGAGTGACACGAGAAGCATTGCCCTTAGAGTGACGGCCTGCAGCCCCCTTTCCAGGCACAGTATGACCAGCAGAGCTACCACTTCCAGCACCTGGAGACTCATCTGATCCACGACTACCGCGACCACCTTTACCTGATCCACGACCACCACGGGAAAAACCACCTCTGCCACCTCCACGACCACCACCACCCCCAATGCCACCTCTTTTGATAGTTTCGACAAAAGTATTGTGATCATAACCTGGAGCTGGAATGTGGAAAAAACGTGTAAATTGCAGTAGTAAGGAGTTCCACCTCACTTTCATTCACTATACCAAAGTATGGATGAATATTGGCACAAAATGCCTTTTCACCAAACCAAAAGAATTCCACACTTCATGGTGTGGCCGGGATTCTAAAGGGACCTACATTAGTACATTTGGTGGCCAAACTTAATTAATTTATTATAGCATTTCACATTATATTCCATACCATGGTAATAACTAAGGACAACCTCAAAATCAGTCAACCAAATGCATACAACTACTATAAGAAGGGTAAGATGGATACCTGAAACCGTGACATCAGAAGTGCTGGACGATGCAGAAATGTGCAAGTATGAGCAGAGGAGGAGGAGAAATACTGTTGCTCTGATCATTTTCATTTTTTGCCTCAGAAGACTAGCTAGATGTTGCACTATGCAAATGTTAGGTTCTATGTTACATATTAGAGAGGTAACATACTTATAGTCATCTCACTTCTACGTACTGAACACTCTAAATGCCAAAAACAGAAAACCATGTCATTTGAAACAAATGAATTAAACGAAACTTTACCTCTAAGTTAGCTAGATTTTTACAGAACTGTGACAATAGTTTTTTTAAAAAAAAGTAATTATAGTTAATGGCTTATTGACTTATTTGCTACTCACGTACAAGTGTACAACAACTTATATACCGAAAGTATCTGTCCTTTTACTTTTCTTTTCTGTTTTTAATTTTTACTTTTAGTATTTCCTTCGGGTTCTTTTACGTTGAGAGGGTTTTCATTTCTAGTGGGTACTTTATATTTCACACTTGCGTCATTTCCAAGAAACTCACAGCTCTTTAATGAATTTACTCAGCTCATTCGATCTATACCTACAAGTCTACAACATGAAAATCTTCATATAACCAAATAAAGTACTGCTCAACTATTTTGAGGATGATCACATGGTGATACAGACAGTTGTTGCTCCTTTATCGATCTTGAGATCGATAGAATCCTGGGCGTTGTTGGTGATATCCATGATGTTGCATTGAGACCTTCCTTTCCTCAAACTTGTAAGATGCATGGAAACATCATTTTTGTCAGTCCATTATTTGACTATAAGAGAAATAAGTCATTGCTGTGAGAGTGATTAATGTTGATGAGTTAATTATGAGTATCTTTCGTGTAAGGCTCATGTACCTGTGAATTTTTTTTTTTTTTTTTTTTTTTAATCCTGAACTTTTATTATTAAGTAACAGTAAACATTACATTATCAAGTGTGATGGAGAAAATCACAACTTGGCTGTTACAGATGAAACAACGACAACAATGAACCTGTGAAATTCAAGGCAACCTGCTGAAAAAATGGTCAAGTTTATCTACAATATGGACTTGTGATATTGATCTAATCAAATTTTGATAGTTCAAAATTAAATTTTACATGTATGATCGATATATCTCAAAGACTAGATGTTCCAGAATTACATAAGAGACTTAATTGATATATATTATTGATGGTTTTTCAGGCATTTTGAAACGTCCTAACACAAAAATTCCGCAATAATCTAAAATTGTAACAAGGAATAGAATTTCCCATACGGGCACGGCGGCGCACACAGCCACACAGTTAATATTTCCCATCACTTATATTGCTAAAAATGTAGAGCCCATAATTGGCTTTCTGAGTTTTTGCTATTATTCAGTATCTAATTTTTGGCACCTGTACCGGCACTATATATCACTTGTACTGATCGTAGTAGTCTTGTAGAAAAGGCAATATTAAACGCAATATATTTAACTGCAAAAACCTATTCCTTAACAAGAAATTGGGCCGAAGGCCCAATTTTAGAGAAAATGAAGTCTAGAGGACATATTTTTTTGTGAGTAATTCACAAGAACAAATTCTAGAAATTAGTAACTCACGAACCCACGATTTCATATTTAGTAACCCTCAAGGACAAAATAAGTTGGCTCGGCCCATTTAATTTTTTTAAATGCCAGTTATACCCTTCTGTGAAATTGACAATTTTTTATAATACCAATTTAACCCCTTCGTATTTTATTTAAAACAGAGAAATTTTCAAAATAATAAACTACTTTACACTGCGCGCTTCATTTTTAGTGGAGAGCGAAGATCGCGACACCAGGTTTCAATCTAAAAAGGTTTGTTCTATACGATTTCAATATGAGGTCCAATAATCTATTAATTTAAACTTGAAATCGTATACTTAAAATTGAAATCGTATATTGAAGGTATACTTAAACTTGAAATCGTATTTTGAAATCATAAAATGTTATGATTTGTATACCCATTGAGATTGTTTATGATTGATGGGTTTTATGCTATCGGCTTTGTTTTGATTAAGGTTGTTTTATGATTTAGATATTTCTTGTTTTTTAGATCTGAATGGGTATGAATACTCATTGAACAAATAATATGAACACTTATTGTTAATAGTCTAGTTGAGTATGAACAATGTATGTTCATACCTCTCTGAAGCATTGCGAATGATGTAGTAGTACGTGTACTATGAACATTTAATGTTCATGGTGAAAATTTATTGTTCATAGTCTAGTGGAGTATGAACAATGTATGTTCATACCTCTCTGAAGCATTGTGAATGATCATAGTAGTACGTGTACTATGAACATTTACTGTTCATGGTGAACACTTATTGTTCATAGTCTAGTGGAGTATGAACAATGTATGTTCATACCTCTCTAAAGAATTGTGAATGATCATAGTATTTGTTTTTATTGTGTACATCTCCTGAATTACATTTTTATTGTGTTTTTGTGGGTTGAATTTTGCAGTTATACATGGAATTTAGTGTGATTAGAGTTTTTTGCTATAATAGGGAGTACTTTGTCCTTTCGTTTTGGGTTGGATTCTTCGATTGATGTTGTCACGCGCAAGGTGTGTGACAAGTGGCCTGATTTGGGATTAAGGAGTTTTTTTATGTGTTTCTCCCGTGATGCAAAAGAGAATATGATTGAAACGGATGGGGATTTGCGATCCTTGGCTTGCTATTGTTATGGCATGAAGATTGCAACTATGGAGATTAAAGTAAATGTGTGTATGAGTTCAATGAGTAGCTGTAGTGGTGCAAGTACGTCAAGTTCATCAGGTTCATCGAGTTACTTAATTGGTGGTGAGGTTGTTGGCCATAAAACTTACAAGTCTGATTTTTGGTGGCGTAACTTTGATGGTGGTGTTAGGCAGAGATTTGCTTTAGGTGCTCCTGAGTTTAGATGTAAATTGATAGAGTACTCTATTGTGAGTGGTTACAAGTATGAGTTGATCAAGAATGATGATTTTAGAGTGACTGCAGTTTGTCAGAAGAAAAATGAGCTAAATTGTCAATGGTGTATTCACTCTTGGGAGAGTTATGGTTATTTTGAGATTAAGAAGATTAATCTCACACACACTTGTGATTTTGCAGTTAAAGACTACGACCATCCACCTCTCACTTCTTATCTTGTGAAAACTCATATTCTTGATTTTGCGAGAGATAAACCAGATTTGACGTTTGGAGATATTACTGCTTTATATACTCGTGAGTACGGGCTTAGTATTTCAAGGCACATAGCTTATGCGGGTAAGAAGTTGGCATTGAAGGAGCTGTATGGTGATGTTGCACTGTCTTACAATGACTTGTTGTAATATACGGAGGAGTTGAAAAGAAGATATCCTATGAATATTGTTGAACTTGAAGTTAACAAGGAGAGTGAGAAGTTTGAGAGGGTGTTTGTTGCTTTTGAATCAAGTATCCATGGTTTTAAGTTTTGCCGCCCGATGGTGTATTTGGATGGAACATTCTTGAAATCTGATTACAAAGGGTGCTTGTTGGCTGCTACTGCAAAAAATAGAGATCAAGGTATTCTCCTAATTTTACTAGCATTTTCATTAGTTTTAATTTTGTATTTGGTCATGAACAATCATTGTTCACAACTGTTTTGGAGTATGAACAATACGTGTTCATATGAACAATCATTGTGCATACACATTTTTGTGTATGACAATCAATGTTCATACACTCTGTATGAACACATAACACTGATGCTTCAAGTTATCTCATATTTTGTTTTTTTTTGTTTTTTTAAGGATTGTTCCCTCTTGCTGTTAGTGTTGTTGACATTGAAAACGATTCCAATTGGTATTGGTTTCTTGATATGTTTAAGAAGGCTTTTGGGTATGAGCGGAGGTATACGTTTTTGAGTGATAGGCATCATGGTTTGCTTGTCAACATTCCTATTGTATTTCCTGATTCCTATCACTCTTTTTGCTTGTGGCATATGGAGAACAACCTTAGAACATGTTTGTCGAAGTCATGTGGTATGACAAAAGTGTTGGTTGCATTATTTAAGAAATATGTTTATGCTGCCACACATGAAAATTTTGAAGAGCACATGGCTGAATTCAAGGAAATTGGCAGAGATGCACTTTCTAACTTTCTTAATAGGGCGCCTTATGAGTACTGGGCTAATGCGTATTTCTGTGGGGCCCAGTATAGTGAGATGTGCTCTTCCTTGGCGGAGTGCTTCAACAGCTGGATAGATAAAGAGCGGCATATTCCCATCACAGCCATGTTAGATGGAATTCGGATGAAGATGATGAAGATGGCGTCTGCCTGGAGGATGGAATGCAAGAATTGGAAAAGTTTTCTTTGTCCTAAAATTGAAGCAAAGTTGCTTGAGACGACTGAGAGGGCTCATTCTGTGACTGTGACAAAGTCAGATGATCATGTATTTGAAGTTGATACGGAGAAACATAAGCATCGGGTTGATTTGCTTAGGAGAGATTGTACTTGCAACAAATGGGGCATAGACGGTTTTCCTTGCCATCATGCTATTGCAAGTATTCATTGCAAACAGGAGTCGTCGGTGTATTCATACATTGAAGATGCATTTCGCTCCACTTATTTCAGTAGCACCTACTCTCATGGCATAACTGCAATTAGTCGTAATGAGATCTGTTCGGATGGTTCTAATGAAGTGCGAATTCTCCCACCAGATGTGAAGAAGCCTCCGGATAGACCACGAGTTAAGAGGATTGAGAGCGCGGGTGCTATGTGTTATACTGCCCACAAGTGCAGAAAATGCGATAGCACCGACCGACACGATCGAAAGAATTGCCAAGGGAAAATTGTTGATGTGTTAACTACTGAGTAGCCTAGTGGCGATATGGTATCAAGGTCTTGCCAATTATTCTAGGTGGGAAGAATTAATCAGGCTGTGGTAATGTTTTGTATGAACAATATATTGATTGACTGATTGATATTAATACAGTTTTCATATGATTTTTATATTAGGATGTTTAATGTTCTAGGTGGAATATATTGATTGACTGATTGATATTAATACAGTTTTCATATGATTTATATTATTCATTTCATTAATGTTATTGAGGTATGATTTTTATATTTGTTCATACCTACTGGAGTATGAACAAATATTGTTCATATCTAGTGTACTAAGAACGTTCAATGTTCATGGTGAACAATCAATGTTCATACCTAGTATGTGTACTATGAACATTCAATGTTCATGGTGAACAATCAATGTTCATATATGATGTACTATGAACAATCACTGTTCATACTTAACAATCACTGTTCATACACTAACATTCAATGTTCATACACTAACAGGTATGAGCATTGAATGTTCATACACTAACAGGTTTGAACAATGAATGTTCATACATTGAGGTATGAACAATCATTGTTCATACTTACTAGAGTATGAACAAATATTGTTCATACATGATAATTAATAAAAAAGAATAACAATAAAAGAACACATGATAAACATTAATAATAGTTTATACATTTTGTCATTGTGTACCAAAATCATGACCACTCAGAGAACACATTTGACTATGAATCACCACTGATGCACATTCATACACGAGAAAAAATATTGTTTTGTCCTTGTGTACCAAAAAGACAACTCAAAAAGAACACATTTCACTTTGAATCACCACGTCAAAAATATATTGTTCATAGAGTAAACTCTCCTTTTTTTAACGCCTCCTGGAACTCTTGATCTTCCTTTGTCCAGCTTCTTGGTTTATCAGAAAGCAATCCACATGCAAGTTAAAGCATATTGTGTGCCGGTTTCAGTAGTTACATCACAAAAATCCCAACGACCTTGTTCATAAAGAATTTGCATCATTTTACAAACATGAACGCCGCAATCAATGCTGCAATTTAGAGAATACAGATCTCAGGTCAATTATTGTTTTCTGTATGTCTAGAAGTCTCCAAGAATGTCAATGAATAATTACGTGCTTACCTATTTTGTTGTTGTGGACATTTTTTAGGCATTATTCTTCCTTTATTACTGAGGTTGTGGATTTTCTTCTTCTCCATTTTGATACGACTGTTGATGGGATCAACCAGTCTTTTCCTCTACAAAATAAAAAGAATTTATTTCATTATGTTTTAAGAAAAAAAAATTCATGTCAGTTAAGTGTTTTATGTTGAACTCACCAGATCTTTCGCAACTTGGAGCGATTTTTTTTCGGTGATTAGAGAGTTGAAATGAAACCATTGCTTTTGTTGTCCCTCTATCAACTCTATTACAAGAAGTGTCCAATGTGTATCTGAATGAACAGGAATAGCTATGAATTTTGTAGAAACGTTGATGCTCTGCACTATTTTTTCCAAGCCTCTTTCTTCATCTAACATTTTCTGTGTCAATGATTGCGTGAAATAGTAAGAATGTGACAACATCTACAATATAGAAATGAAATAGAATTTTGTAATAAATATTTTACCTTTATGTTTGAAGTGATTAGACAAGTTTCGTTTTTTCCATGGTTCTTTTCTTAAAGGTGTTTAGACCACCAGTCGATAACCTGTTGAATTTAGAATTTTTAAATTGGCATTACATATTTCATGAACAATGATTGTTCATAGTACAGTATGGACTATGAACAATGAGTGTTCATAGCTCATGACTATGAACAATGATTGTTCATAGTCCAATTTTAGTATGAACAAAGAATGTTCATAGCTCATGACTATGAACAATTATTATTCATAGTACAATATGAACTATGAACAATGAGTGTTCATAGTCCAATTTTAGTATGAACAAAGAATGTTCATAGCTCATGACAATGAACAATGATTGTTCATAGCTCATGATTATAAACAATCATTCATAGTACAATTTTAGTATAAACAAATTTTACCTGAAAATCAATTTCTCTATCAAACAGAAGGTCTTCAACTAGAACACCCTATACTTGTAAATTTCCATCTGACCATGCAATTGTGCTTCAAAAACCATAAGGAATTACCATAAGAAATTACCATTAGTAAAAAATGTTATAGTAAACTTGTAAAACTTACAGTCTTGTTAGACTTACCCTTTGTCTGCTATCGTGAAGAAAGTGTCGACAACTTGTCTGTGGCTTTCTTCTAATCCCTCATAGTAGGGACTCGTCTTGGGGTCTTCGAGTGGTCCACTCTCAATATCATTGCCAAGAATTTGCTTGTCAGTATCAACTTTCTTGCCAATAGGCTTAGTTTTCCTTCCTTTCTTTTCCTTGACTTGCTTTACTAAGGAACAAGGTTTCTCTGCTCCCTTACCCGCCTCAACATCCTTCTCTTCACCTTTATTTGTATCTCCCTCCTTGTCTAGAGGAGACAATGTAAGACGTAAGTCAAATGATGGAGCTTCACTTGTTGCACTTCAGCGAGGGGGACTTGATCAGGTTGAGGTTGCAATTCAGCCGGGGGGACTTGATCAGGTTGAGGTTGCACTTCAGCCAGGGGGACTTGGTCAGGTTGAGGTTGCAATTCAGTAAGGGGGACTTGATCAGGTTGAGGTTGAGGTTGAGGTTGAGGTTCAGTTGTATCCCCCTCTTGCCTTTCCTTTAACATCTCTTTTAATTTTTTTATTTCTTCTTCGCGATCAAGAAGTTGTTTCTCAAGTGTGGCAATTTTGGCCAACAGTTTTTTGTTCTCCACTCTAAGTGTTTCATCCATTCCTGGAGTAGGTTGGACTTCATGATCTGTACTTTTGACTAAATCAATGTACATGTCACGAAGTAACTCCCTTTCGATCTCGTTATTTCAAAGATTGACAACGATCCGAGATGCAACCATCAGAGTAATCGAGTCTTCGAGTAAGCGATCAAACAAGGTCTTTAAATTCCACCTCGCACACCTGGGGAATTTACTTTCATGGTTATGTACCTTGTTGATTACTAGAGAGTGTTCACAAAACCAAAACTGCAACGCGCGTGATGAAAGCCATATTAGTTCACACACCAATAAACCAAAACATTAAAGCAGTCAATGTTCATACCTAATAATAGATATGAACAATTAGTGTTCATACCTATCCATGTATTAACATTATATTCATTGTTCATTAGGATATGAACATTGAATGTTCATATCTAATGTACTATTGAACATTCAATGTTCATACCCAATCAATGTTCATACCTAAAGGACTATGAACATCGAATGTTCATACCCAAGGACTATGAACATCCAATGTTCATACCTACCAATTGAAAAAAAAAAATTAAGGAGAAACAATACCATAAACATTATCGTGCAACCATTGATTGTGAGTTTCTTCTTTTCCTTCTTGACTTTGTGCTCTCTAGCTGCATCAATTAGGTCATTGTGGATAGATGTTGGCTAAGACAACTTTCTCAATGTATCCAAGTTGTCAACAACAATTACCAATGGCCACAAGATTCTGTAGTTAGCATTTGTGAAGAAGCAAGTTGTCAGCATGAAGAGAGACACCAGCCTTGCAAAATCTTCAGCTGCGTGTTGCTCTTCTGGGTCATCCAAGGTCCTCTGTATGCCATCTTCTACTTGAGCATTGGTATATCAGATGGTCTCATCACCGAAATACTTCAAAATGAACCTTGTTTTTTGTTCATCAGCTCCGACAATCCGGTTTAGCTGCACCATTGTCTCGGTCACAGGAATTCCAAACATTAGGTGACCTCTTCTACGATGAACTTGACAAGCTTTTTTTTGAAATGCCTCTGAAATTGTCCTAATATAAAATATTTCTTTGTTGGGTTTGTTTCCATAATATAAAATATTTCTTTGTTGGGTTTGTTTCATTTCATGGAGATGTTTTTTCTAGAATGCCTCTCTACTTGAGTTTTCTTACAAGACTTATCATAAAAGACAAGGTACTTCGCAGCTGAGTTACCTTCTTTTCCTCCTCTTTCTTCTTTTTCACTTCCACTGCCTTATTTCCCTTTCCTTTGTTAGCAACAGATTGACCGGCATCAGTGGTTGGCACTGCCTTCCTTTTCTTCTGTCTACGGGCTAAGTTCTGCAAATGAATAAAAGTCATATATCAAGATTAAAAAATTAGGAAAGTATAAATATAATTTTTGTTGATATGATACATAAAATTAATAAACAGGTATGAACATTCAATGTTCCTACCGATTATTAGGGTATGAACATTGAATGTTCACATCTAGTGTACTGATAAGAGCCCAAAACTGTAGTTTTAACCCCTTAACAATCGTACTTTTAGACCAATTATGTGAATAATAAGTAAAAGTTAATACTGATTACGTATTTTTATGCATTTCAGGCTTCAAAGTCCATTATGCGCAGAAATATGCCACTTTAGCGAGATAAAGGAGCAAAGGTCGGTTGCTAAGGAGTTCTGTGATTAAAGGCCAATTTTCAAAAAGACAAAGCCTCTGTAAAGCCCGGTCAAAAGATGAAAAGTCAAAGTCCACGTGGGCAGAAATAGTGCACAAAGTCAACAGAACTTCCGAAGACCATATCTTTGGACTCAGACCTTGGAATTGGGCCTACCTTACATCAAAACGACCGGCTCGGAAAGAGCTTTCCAATGGTCCAAGCCTTGGCCCAATCAGAGGAGCAGAAGTGGACGAAAAGTCTGTCGAAGTCAACAGCAGCTGAAGAGGCCTTTTTGGACTGAAAGTATTGGGTTTTGGGCCTGATTCTCTGGCCCGAAACATGGATCCAAGCCCATGCACGATTTTTGGATCTGAACATATAAAAACCAAAGCTTAGCTCTTTGTTAATGGTAGATAGTTAGACCTAGATTAGAATTAGATTAGTTAGCCTCCATTAATGAGTTTTAGAACTTAGTTTTAGAATTTCATTTTCTTGTTTTAGATTAATTTCTTGAATCATTGAATATCATTCATTAGATAAATAAAATAGTGATTATTCTTGTCATTTCGGTTTTTGTTATTTCAATCTATTAGATCTAGTTTTAATTCTTGTTGATTATCATTTCTTAGTTGTTAATTAGATTTTAATTATTGTTTAATTTAGATTAGTAAATTTCAAATCTTGATATTATGTTTAGTTTAGATTCATATGGAAATGATTGCGGAATGATTCTCGGCTAAACCTCCATTTAGGGGGTTGAGAAGCCTTGATGAAAGCTTGATTCGATTATTATCGTAGAGTCGTCGTAATTTCTATTCCACTCTAGAAACGATTAATTCGCCATGAGAATGGGTTTAATCGTTCACATGCTAGTTATGAATTGGTAGAAATGTCATGTGTAATTAGGGATTAGGAAAAACCAATTGTTCTGCGTAGCAGTTCAATTCGGATTACGACGATTCGTCGTTAGTGACTTAAGTTGAGTTAAGGTGGAATCAATCCCCCCTAATTCCTTATTATAGAATCAACGTAGTATTTCCGTAGTTGAATCAATTATAGTTTGTATCCTGTGGGTAGTTGCATCGTAGTATAATTCCCCCTCGTAAAACTCTTATTAGACTTAAGACCGATTAATTAGACTAGGAAACATTCCATGCTAGAGAACTAGGAGTGGAACGAATTTGTTACTCCACTCTATTTCGATAGAATTGAGAGTAGAAACTTTGATAAACATAGACACGTAAATAGTTTTAGTTTTACTTGCGTTTGTAAGTTTAATCGCTTTATTTCGTAGGTAAAACTATCATTTTATGTTTTATCATGTACTATGAACATTCAATGTTCATACACTAATATTTCCTACCATGCAGAAACTAACATTCACTAACATAGGGAACAGAGTTATGAACTATCATTGAAAAAAAAAATCATTGTTCATACTAAAAAATGTACCTTTATTAGTACATCCTCTTCTTGTTCTTCTCCCGGTTCTTATTGTAGTTGTTCTTCTTCATCTTTATTTTCTCCAACATCATCTGATTTCTCATCAACTTCTTTTATGCTCTTAAGGACAAAATTATTTGCTTTCTCATCGTCATCCTCAGTAGTTGCAATTCCTCCTTGTTCCTCCATCAAATCATCCAGCATAATATTGTCAATAACAGATGATATTTGTTGGATGTGCTCTTGACAATAAATTTGGGTTTCAAATCTAGTATTCGTGCAATTTTCCGTTGCGCACAAGTTCTAGTCGGTTTCCAATAGTGAGTTTGACATTTTTACTGGGTTTGATTTTGATTTTGTTGTATTGTTTGAGTTAAGTAAGAAAAGATATAGGGTTTGGTTTGCGGTTTTGGTTTCTTTGTGCTCTTTTTTTCGAAATGTGTGTAACTGAAATCATAAAAACAAGAAATGATGGACACATAACACTCAAAAGTGAAACCGCTTTTGAGGGTAATTATGTCTTTTCACATGTATGCGTAAGTATGAACAATCAATGTTCATAGCTCAATGTATTTTCACATGTTGAGGTATGAACAATGATTGTTCATACTATATTTGAAATCAAAGTAGTCATGAGCAATGATTGTTCATGTTTGATGTATGAACACTGTTGATGTATGAACAGTGATTTTTCATACTCCCAAATAGGTATGAACAATCCATGTTCATAACTGGATCAATGTTCATACCTATTGGATCATTGTTCATAGCTCCAATAGGTATGAACACTCATTGTTCATAGCTAATGTTCGTAATTGAGGGTATAAACAATGAGTGTTCATACCTGCTTAAAGAA
Organism: Coptis chinensis; assembly: GCF_015680905.1. Lineage (NCBI taxonomy): Eukaryota > Viridiplantae > Streptophyta > Magnoliopsida > Ranunculales > Ranunculaceae > Coptis > Coptis chinensis. Next base: position 73,892,512 of record NC_141463.1, on the reverse strand, counting down.
AATAATATGAACATTGATTGTTCATACCTATTGGAGATATGAACACTCATTGTTCATACCTTTAACCAGGTATGAACAATAATTGTTCATATCCACAAATATGAACATCAGTTATGAACAAGGATATAAATAATATGAAAATTAGTTATAAATAATAATAAGATAACACATTAATAACACCAATATTTAACTTTCATAAACAAAATATCATTGTGCACAAAACACACCACAAAATAGATTGTTTTTTGCCTTCGTCACATTCATTCAGTAAACATTCCCTTTTTAAAATCTCACATTCATTCAACAAACATTCCCTTTCTAAAATTTTCCTGAAAATCATGATCATCTTAACTCCAGCTTCTTGGCAAGTCTAAAAGCATTCTGCATGCAATGTGAGGGCGCAAGTTTTGTATTTCCTCTTCATTTATCAATTGAGAGAAATCCATATGACCTTGTTCATACAAAATTTCCATCATTTTGCACACATGAATGCCACAATCAACACTACAATTTAGAGAATACACAATCAATGCTAAAATATGAGGAATCATTGTATTCATATGTATTGGTGTATAAACAAATATTGTTCATAGTTCCTATGGGTATGAACTATGATTGTTCATAGCTATCTGATGCATGAAAAGTCATTCTATTCATAATTTTTCATACCTATCTGAGGCATGAACAACCAATGTTCATAGCTATATGAGGTATGAACACTCATTGTTCATACCCAATGGGTATGAACAATCAAAGTTCACACATGTAGCACAAGTTGTAAATAAATAATTACCTATTGTTTTGCTAAGGACATTTTGGTGAAAGAATTCTTCCTTTATTATTAACAAGCTGGATTTTCAAATCCCCCTTTGTGATAAGATTGTTTATTAACTGAACTAGTACCTTCTTCTGCAAAATTACAATAAGTTATTTCTTTATATTTCAACATAAAAATTTTTATGTAATTTAAGTGTTTATTGTCGAACTCACCAATTCTTTTGCAACTTCCAACCCTTTTTTTGTGTGGCATAGGGAATTGAAGTAATACCATCTTGCTTGTTGTCCCTCCACCAACTCCAAAACAAGAAGAGTCCAATGATTGTCCGAATGAATTGGAATGGCAATGAATTTCAAAGAGAAGTTGATGCTCTTCAATATGGATTCCAATCCTACTTCTTCCAACAATCTCTGTGTCAACAATTGTGTGAAATAATAAGAATGTGACAATAATAATAAATGAAACAATATTTTTTTGTAATAAAAAATTCACCTTAGAGTTTGCAGATACTAGACAAGTCTCTGTTTTTCCAGTCTTCCTCTGTTGAAGTTCTATCGCCCACCAGTCGATGATGACCTATTGAATGGATAAGTTTATTTTAAATTGGCATCACATAAATAGTTTATGACTATGAACAAAGAATGTTTATAGTCCAATTGTCTAAGGTTAATTATATCTACAAGATTCTTGGCAAGTTGCTGGAGTATGAACAATGAGTGTTTATAGCTAAAGACTATGAACAATCATTGTTCATAGTCGAATTGTGGGTATGAACAATGAGTGTTCATAGCTAAAGACTATGAACAATAATTGTTCATAGTCCAATTGTGGTATGAATAAAAAATACCTGGTGATCAATTTCTCTATCAAAGAGAATATCTTCAACTAGAACACCTTGAATTTGTAATGTTCCATTTGACCAAGCAATAGTTCTTCAAAAACCATAAGAAAATAACCATTAGTCAAACAAGATATTTACTCAAAATATTATTTTTTGGTATTTTAAACTTACCCACTGTCCGCAATTTTAAAGAAGGTGTCAATGACTTCTCGATGGGTTTCTTCCAAACCCATATAGTATCGACATGTCTTCAGGTCAAGCATAGGGCGAACGGTACTATCATCAACAAGAGTCCCCTTGCCAGTGTCACCTTTCTTCTTTTTTTTCAGCCCATCACCAGTGAAATCCTCACCAAGCACTTTACTTCTCTTCTCTTTATTTTCCTTAACTCGATTTACAAGTGAGCAATGTTTTTTGGCTCCCTCGACATCCTTATCCTCATCTTTATTTGGAGGTGACAAGGTTACACGAAGATCAAATGATCGACCATCAAAGGCTTCTCCGACATACTTACTCTGCTGAACTTTATCAGTTGTGACTTCGTTAGAAGGCCCCTGATGCACTTCAGCTGAGTGGACTGCATCTGTGACTTCATCAGGATGCCCCTGCTGCACTTCTTTAAGTGGGTGGACTTCATTCGTTACTTCAGTTGCCACTTCGTTAGATGCCCCTGCTGCACTTCAGCCGGGTGGACTGCATCCGTGACTTCATCAGGATGCCCCTGCAACACTTCTTTCGGTAGGTGGACTTCATCCATTACTTCATTAGGTTGCAATTCAACCTCATCATACATATCCCTCTCTTGCTGCTCCTTTAACTTTGCCTTTAACTTTTCAATTTCATCTCTGGAAGACATAATTTGCTTTTCAAGCTCGATGACCCTCTCCTTCAGTTCTTTGTTCTCCATTTTCAATGCATCAATGTTTTCTACAGTAGACTGGACTGTTACTTCATGGTTTGTGACTAAATCACTATACATGTCATGAAGTAAAGTCTTTTCATCCTCCATTGCTACTTCAGCATCAACAACAATCTGACTTGCAGCTATTTCTGTTATTGGTGTCTTTCGAAACGCATCAAGTAAGGTCTTCAAATTCTACCTTGCACACCTCGGGAATTTGGTTTCATAGTTCTCTACCTTCTTGATGACTACAGAGTGCTCACAAAATCAAAACTGCAATGCACATGACGAAAGCCATATTATTTCACACACCAATAAACCAAAACATTAAACCAATAAATGTTCATAACCTAATAATAGATATGAATATTGGTTGTTCATATCCACCAATAGCTATGAACATTGAATGTTCATACCCACCAATAGCTATGAATATTGGTTGTTCATAGCCACCAATAGGTATTTATGTATGAACCCACCAAATAGCTATGAACATGGATTGTTCATACCCAGCATTAGCTATCCACCAATAGGTATCCATGTATGAACATTAGTTGTTCACATCCACCAATAACTATGAACATTGAGTGTTCATACCCACCAATAGCTATGAGCATTGGTTGTTCATACCCACCAATAGGTATCCATGTATGAACATTCATTGTTCATATCCACCAATAGCTATGAACATTGAGTGTTCATACCCACCAATAGCTATGAACATTGGTTGTTCATAGCCACCAATAGGTATTTATGTATGAACATTCATTGTTCATACCCACCAAATAGCTATGAACATGGATTATTCATACCCTGCATTAGCTATCACCAATAGGTATCCATGTATGAACATTGGTTGTTCATATCCACCAATAGCTATGAACATTGAGTGTTCATACCCACCAATAGCTATGAACATTGGTTGTTCATACCCACCAATAGGTATCCATGTATGAACATTCATTGTTCATATCCACCAATAGCTATGAACATTGAGTGTTCATATTCATCAATAGATATGAACATTGAGTGTTCATACCCACCAATAGTTATGAACATTACAAATTTTCATACCCACAAATTGTTATAAAAACAGACAAGCAACCATAAATTAAGGATATTGAGTTAAAGAAATATACCAAAAACATTATAGTGCATCCATTGATTGTGTGTTTTTTTGCTTCTTTGTATTCAATGGCAGCATCAATTAACTCTTTGTGTATGGCAGTTGGCCAAGACAGACTTCTAAGTTTATCCAAGCTGTCAACAGCCTTGATCAATGGCCATGATGCTCTGTAATTGGCATTGGTGAAGAAACATGTAACCAACATGAAAAGCGACATCAGCTTTGCAAAATCTTCAGCTGATTGCTCATTAGTGGTTGCCAAAATCCTCATTATGCCATCTTCAACATGAGACTTGGAATACCTGGTGTTTGCATCACCAAAGTAGTCTTTAATGAAGTTGGTTTTCTTTTCATCATCTCCGACAGTCCTATTTAACTACACCAAAGTCTCTGTGATAGGTAGCCCAAACATGAAACTAACCTCCTCTACAGTTAGCTTTACCATTCTCTTACCAATCTCAAATGCCTCCTCAGGTTCTGATTTGAAATTGTCCAAGAGATAGAATATTTCTTTGCTTGGCTTGAATTTGTTTCCTTCAACAATCCCACAGTTGTATAATGCATCAAACATAAACCAGAACGGTGTTTTCTTCATTTCATCGACATGTTCTTTTGGAATCCCCACTTCTTTGATTTTTTGTAACAAACTTATCATGTGTGAGAAGGTACTTTGCAACTGCACATGCAGGTTCTACTGTGCTACCTTTAACATTTTTCTTCTCATCTTCCTGATCTTCCTTCTCTTCCACCACCTTCTCTTTCCTAGTTTTCTTGACCACAACCTTCCTTTTATTAGTTTTCTTGACCACAACCTTCCCTTTACTAGTATTCTTTGTCTTAAGTTTTTTAGATTGGATGGCAGCGCTGCTCAACTCCGGTTTCCTTTTTTTTTTTATGCAGACCTCAAACATAATTTTTTGTTTGGTGTGTCAGATCTCAAAGATAACTTTCTACTCACAAATCTACTCACAGGGGACTTATCGACTTTCTTCTTCTTCTCCATATTTCTTTTCGTCCTTCCTCGGATTAAGGACTGCAAATAATTGAAGGTCAGACATGCAAATTATAAACATAGTTTTGTTATTGTAAAGGTATGAAATCGATGTTCATACCTAGGGACTATGAACAATTAATGTTCATACCCAGTGGACTATGAACAATTACATAGTTTTGTTATTGTGAAGGCATGAAATCGATGTTCATACCCAGGGACTATGAACAATTAATGTTCATACCCAGTGGACTATGAATTGAACAATTAATGTTCATACAAAGTTATGAGTAATCACTAATGTAAATGTACTTTTATTGGAACCTCCAAATCATCTTCTCCTCCATCTTGTTGTTGATGTGCTTCTTGATTTCCAGCATTCAAATCCTAACATGCAAAACAAAGTTATGAAAAATCAGTATTCATACATACTTAATATCATGCTATACTACATGAATGTTCATACACTCCGCATGCCCCACTTCGGCCACAAAAAAACAAAAACTGAGCCTTAAAGGGGCACAGGTGAAGTACTAGTAGAAATTTCTCACAACAATCGTGGAATTTAGAAGAGGAAGTTATATGAACTATGTTAGTGTTATAGGCCGGGTTTTGCTAGAATTTTGCATCATCTATTATGTTGTGTGGCAGTGAACTTGATAATATATAAGACATGCGTTCTGCCACAAAGCAACCAATACTTTTAAAAAAACCTAGCATAAGTTGTCTTGGTAACCTTTGACAGATTTAGAGATTTAGATCCCTCGATAGTTGATATTCTCAAGTTAACCTGGCCCAGTTGAGGTCTCTTAGTTTCATACACAGAATACAATTCGTTTCAGCATGAGGGAACCCATTCATACGTCACAGAAATTATCAACAGGAAACAAAATGTGTCACAAAATAATCATATCATTCCAGTAATTGGACCATTTTCAAGCAAAGTGTATTAATCCGATGATAATTTAGATAAGAGCTATCAGACATCTCAACACCATATGTTACTAGACTAAGGGCTAGGAAATCAGAAGCATTAAGCATATATTCAATCTCAACAGATTGTCGCTAAAAACAATTATTTTCGTAGTTCTAACTTCCAAGTCCTTATAAAATATAGTCGACTAAGCTAAAACCCTAAAACTAAGAAGGTAACAACCATCACAACAGCTGCAAATGCTGTTTCCAATGGATTGTAAGTGCCATAAGAAGCATTGCCCTTAGAGTGACGGCCTCCAGCCCCCTTTCCAGGTGGAACAGTACGACCAGCAGAGCTGCCCCTTCCAGCACCTGGAGAATCTCCATCTGATCCACGACTACCACGGCCACCTTTACCTGGTCCACGACCACCATGGGAAAAACTACCTCTTCCATCTCTACCTCCACCTCCCCGACCACCGCCAACAATCACCACAATTTTTTTTATGTCCTGGGATGTTTGTGATCATAACCTGGAGCTGCATCGTGGAAAAAGTTTAAATTGCAGTAGTAAGGAGCCAGAGAAATTTGTGTTGGTCTACACTCTATAGCGTAAAAATTGACTAAATTGCGAGGTCTTCCAAGTGTTTGTTTTTCACTAGCGGCAAGTGTATTAATTATCTTAGCATTGGTGTTGTTGTCTTGGTTATAACAATGATGCTTCCGTGGTTTACATTTTGCTACAGAGCATATCTTAATATGTTTTGGTTTTTGTTTTTCTTCCAATCCCATTTCTTAGAAAACTGGTCTCTGAGAGTATGATTAATGTTGAGTTTCTTTACTATTTTCTCATGTACCTGTAACATACAAGGCAACAAGATGAAAAAAATGGACTTGTCATATAAATCTTCCTTTGAACCAAAGCAAATTTCGATATATATACCGATGGTTTTTCAGGCAATTTTGAATTGTCCTAAAACGAAAATTCCGAAATAATCTAAAATTGTAACAAGGAACCGAATATCCCATACAGGCATACAGCACACCCAATATTTCCTATCACTATTTCCTATATTTCCTATAACTTATATAGCTAAATAATAATTCGAAGCCCATTTGTTTATTTTTTGCTGATCAATAATTCGAAGCCCATAGTTGGCTTTCAGAGTTTTTGCTATTATTCAGTATCTAATATAATTTTTGGCACCGGCACTATCACTTGTACTGCAGACCTGCAGTACTCTGCAGTACTGATCGTAGTCTTGTAGAAAAAGCAATACTAAACACAAACACTATATTTATTATTTAATTACAAAAATACCATATTCCTTAAAGTTATATTATCTCCACAAGAACACAACTAAAAGAAAATCTAATTGCACATATATGTTAACAATGCTGGCTCCTATCCTTTCAATCGTAAAATGTAAGCTATAACACTGAGAATGTAAGAACTGTCATAACTATAATTGTCGTTAATGGTACAGGTAATGCCTCTTGGTGACTATGATTCTGATGATGATAATGATAAGGGACTGCATGATAACCACCACCGCTCCCACGACTACGACTACGACCACCTCGTTTGATAGTCTGTGCCAATTGTGTATGTTGCTCATAAGCTGCACACATGAAAAAGACAAAGACGAATATTAATACATTATTAGTTAAAAGTTTGATGACCTTGAAAATTCGTATTAACGCAGGTAAAACCCTGATTCTATATTTTATAACGAAGGACTACGAACATTGGCTTGATGAATTATTAATGGAAGGACTCGAGTCAAAGGATATTTTGGTTTATTAGACACCCTGACAAATGTTAATCATCTTTGAGGTGATGATCAAACATAGCTAATAACCTTCTAGTTGAAAATAACCCTGTACTAGGTTTCTTTGATTGGACACAACACCCCGACGACCTTAAGTACTAACTAAAGAGCATTAATTATTTAATACAAAGAAAATGTACCTGAAACCATATTGATACTAGAAGTGGGAGATGCACACATGTACGAGAAGAAGAGGAGGAGAATCAATGCTGTTTTCATCACCATTCTTCCCTTGCAGCAAGGTTAACTAGCTTTGCAATGGAACAGACAATTTTTTAAGGTTAGAATATATATATATATATATATTGATTTTTCCTTCTAAAATAGCTACGGTTTCTATAGTAAGATACTACGTATAGTATGTATGTGAAAAGAAACTTGACTATTGTACTATTTGGTATTAATTAAGTTTCTCTTGAGTAGCTTAATTTATAGGGTTATAACTAGTATTACCTCTAGATGGGAAATTAGGGTCTCCCAGGGTGTTTTTTTTGTGTGTATTTGGAGAAAGACCCTAATTTCCCATCTAGGGAGTGCATCTCTACACTATATGATAGCCGGGCAAATTGACATCTCCCTATTTGCTCAATTTATAAACACCCCCCTATTAATAATTTAGAAGAACCCCCCTAATGTAACTTAAATTATATAATTATTCTCCAATTTTCTCTCTGAATTTAAAACAAATCTTCTTTTATTAATAATTTAGAAAAAAAACTCTCTAATGTAACTTAAATAACATAATTATCCATTATATTAAATTAGATGTGCCTCCCCTATGTAATTACAATTAGAATCCAAAAAAACCATGCTAATTATCGATCTTGAATGACGGATTTCAAGACTTCAAGAAAAAAAAACCTTGATGCATAGCACGGTTTGCATACTTGTGCTAGCTAAGGTTGCATATGTAAAGGAAGGTATATATAGGTTGAGGCATGCTAGCTATCTTCTTTCCTTCAGCAAAATAGAAACTACTATATATATTAGTATTACAATAAAGCAAACATTTACTCTCTATTCTGAATCTAAATAAGCTCAAGTAAAGAAGCTAGCTCCTTCTTTCAAAATCATGCAAGGACAATGAAACCTAAGCTAAACTAATGAAGAAAACACCAATATAGTTGCAATTGTAGCCATAAATGGTACAGATAATGTCTCTTGGTGATTATAATTTATGAGGATGATGATGGTGATGGTAATAGTAATGCTAGCCAACAGTACTACTAGAAGGATATATAGCTGGCAACTGCACCTCGTTTCATAGATGCGACCAACTGACCAAGGGACGGTTCATTATGGTCTTTGATCAGTTGTACATGCACATAGAAACATTGTTTTAATTATTATTATTATTTTTTCGTTGAAAACATGTCTTATATATATATCAAAGCATAAGAGGAACAGTACTACTGACCACCAAAAACACGGGAAGGGAGTTCAGCTCCTGACTACCAGAAGCCCATTTGGCCAAAACATGAGCTTCACCATTAACTTGCCTACTTATCCAGCTAAACCTACAAAAGGTGAAAGTCTGACATAACTCCTGAATATTACATCTAATAGAATCTAATTTCCGTTTTTATCAACTGGCCGCTCGCGTTCAAGTTAAATGCGGCCAAAATCACTTGACGGCAGTCTCCCTCAAACATAACTGATGTACTTCCAGTGGTCCTAGCCAGTTTAACAGCCACTTCAAGTGCTACCATCTCTGCCTCTTCTGCGCTCCCAGCTTCAAATTGTCTTGTAGCTGCTCTAACCAAAGTGTCTTCTCCATCCCAAGCCAAAGTTCTTGCTGCTGCCGCCCTTGTTTCCCTACAAAAAGCCGCATCAAACCGGATTAATACAGTATTTTCTTCCACAATAGGGAAAATAGAATTGTTTTTTTCATCAACCCAATTCTTTGGAAGGTAAGAGTTTGAAATAACTATTCCCTGAGGTTCTCTATACACTTCAAGGGTCCTGTTCCACTGAGCATAGGCCCTTCTCAGTAGGCTTTCTCTGTTGGGCAATTTTCCCTCAAACTTAACCTTATTTCTTACCCCCTAAATATCATGTAAGATATGAGCTACTAGCAACCCTTTTTCTGCAAGGCCTGGGTCAGCTGTGTGTGTCCACCCTAGGAAGACATCCAGTCAGTCTCTTATTGTGTTCCCAGCATGCTCTTCAACTCGAGCCCCCAACTCTGAGGCAAACCAAACCACTTTTGTCCATTCACATTGGAAAAAAAGGTAGATGGGTTCTTCAGGGGCCGACCAGCATAAAGGGCAAGTATGGTCCCCCTGAATATTTCTGCTTTCCATCACATCTCCTGTGGGAAGTATATGCATATACAGCTTCCAAAGGAACATCTGTGTGTTAGCTGGCAGCTGCAATCCCCACAGAGTTTTGATACTCTTGGCATTGAAAGAGGATGTACCTCCTTTCCAATTGGCTCTATTGACAAACTTATAGGCAGATTTGACTGTTAACAGTCCATTATGGGTGTGCACCCATCTGATATCATCAGTAGCCTTGCTGTTAGGTCTAATCACCACTTGTTTGATCATAGTCACTATCTCAGGTGGAAATAGAGACTCCACCTTCTGATAGTCCCAGCTAGAACCATCCCTTAACATAAGGTCTTTTACCCTTAGTTCCTCCAGTTTAGGTCTGTTAGGCAGCATCTCTTCCAGTGTTATAGGGGCATTGTTTTGGAGGAGCCAAGGTTGTTTCATGACTTTCACCTTGTCTCCTTTTCCAATACTCCATATAAACCCTGGAAGAAAGCCTCATGCAGTTCTATGCACCCCTTTCCAGAAACAGGAAGCCCATGGAGGAGGTTCCTCTTTGCTATCAAACCAATGATTTTGATACACAGCTATAAAGGTCTTAGCCCAGATAGATGTGGTGTCCTTTATAGCTTTCCAAGCTAGCCTAACAAGCATAGCCTTGTTCATGTCCCCAGATTTTCTCAAGCCTAAGACTCCCAAGGCTTTTGGTTTACATATGTCATCCCACCCAATGGTGTGGAGACTTTTGCTGCCAGTTGTACCATGCCACCAAAATTGTCTGTAGGCTTTATCCAACTTATTGCAAGTGGATTTAGGTACCTTGTAAGCTGCCATAGCGTAGAGGGGGGTAGCTTGAGCTACTGCTTGTATAAGAGTATTCCTCCCAGCTTGGCTCAAAACTTTTGCTTTCCAGCCTTTTATTTTTCCATGGACTTTGTCTATAAGGTAGTCAAAGTCTTCTTTTTTATTATGAGATATGACAATAGGTACTCCCAAGTACTTGTCTCTCTTATAAAAAATTCTCATCCTCCATAATCTCTTAAGAATCTTTCTTAGCATTCTATGCACATTTTTGCTACAATGAATGCTAGATTTATCATAGTTTATCCTCTGCCCAAAGGCAGCACAATACTCTTCCAGGATGTGCTTAACCTTGCCACTCTCAGCCAAACTAGCTTTAGTGAACAAGATAAGGTCATCTGCATAGAGGAGATGTGTGATAGGAGGTGCATTCCTTCTGATTTTGATGCCATGAATCTCCCCATTATTTTCAGCCTTTGCAATCATTCTAGAGAGAGCTTCAGAGACAATGATAAACAAGTAAGGGGAGAGAGGATCTCCCTGTCTAAGCCCTCTGTCAGGGTTGAAACTCTTTAGAGGAGATCCATTCAACAACACTCTATAAGAAACAGTGGAAATGCATTGGGAGATGAGGTGTCTCCACTTAGCACTAAAACCCAACTTATTGAAGATATTGTCAATAAAGGACCACTCTACCCTATCGTAGGCTTTTGCCATATCCATCTTTAAAGTAACAAAGCCATATTTTGTTTTCATATTCTTCATATTGTGTGAAAAGATCTCACTAGCTAGCCCAATATTATCACCTATGCTCCTACCCTTTATGAAAGCTCCTTGAAAAGGAGAGACTATCTTGTTTATATAAGCCTTAAGCCTATTAGCTAGGATCTTAACAATAATCTTATAGCAGAAGTTGCATAGACTTATAGGTCTAAACTTAGACATATGATCAGGATTAGAAACTTTAGGGATTAAAGCAAAGAAGGTTTCATTAAAACTAGGGTTCATGCAACCTTTTACAAAGAAATCTTTAACACAGTCTATAATAGCAGGGCCAATCACATCCCAGCAATTCTGGTAGAAAGTTCCTTGGAAACCATCTGGTCCAGGGGCTTTCATGGCCCCCATCTTTCTAACCACATGCCAGATGTCTTCCTCAGAGGGACATGCTGTGAGGATCTCATTTTCACGATCAGTTATGCAAGGGGAAAACAAATTAAAAATACTATCATTACTAGCAGGATTATCAGAAGTATAAATATCATCAAAATATTCTTTAATAGCAAGACCCACCCCTTGTCTTCCTTCCTTCCACACACACCCACTAAACATTGTTTTAATTTGTTAGGCACAATATTAGTGTACGTCGTTTAAATTATTATATCAATTACTATAGAGTAAATATTTACTAGCGGAGCATATTTAGGAGTTGCGGACTACAAACTTAAGCATGTCCATTGGTTGCAACGTTGGCGCTATATGGGGTTTAAGACTTGAAGCCATCATGATTCACCTTCCAAAATTGGCTTGACATATATATACGCTAATAATATTTACTCTCATTTACGTACAAGTCACTGCCTGTTCCACTAAACGCACTGAGGCATCAAAGCCGTTACAAAGGGGGTTGCTATATACATACACCATATCTCTCAAGGCAGACTCCATTTTAAAAAAAAAATAATACGTCCCCAAATAATCTCTTAGGGCATACCCACTTAAAAATGAAAACACACAAATTTCAACTTTTGTCTTTTTACTCTCAAGAAACCTTCTTTAAACCCACATTTTTTTTTCTCACTTCTCTCATTTTCCAATCCAAAGAAACTTAACTCACACATCTCTTCTTTCTCTACACATATTCAAATTTTTTTGTTCTATTTCTACTTACAACCCTAAAACCTTTTTTTTTTTTTTTTTTTTTTTTTTTTTTGATGACATTGAGTGAAATGGAATGGGCATATGATGCTTTTAATGTGGAAAATGAACTATTTAATGAAGAGAAATTTCAATCAAGTGACCAAGACGGTGACCAAGACGAGGTAACTCCATAAACAACTACTGTTCATAATGATTCCAATATCAATTATTATGAGATCATTATGAGGACGACTTGTACAAAATGTGATTACAAAGTATGTATTTATGCAAACTCAATCTATGAGAACGACATCTTCCGTTTATGGTTGATTTTAATAGTGAGTGTTGGGAAATGGGAATAGCCTTACGTTCGAGACATCCCAGGCCAACTAACTTTCTAAGACTCTAGTGCCCCAACTGGAGCGACTTATGAAGCATTAGACAGTCTAATTTGGTCGTCGCTTAGTTACTTTGATAGACATTTTTCTTGTGACAAATTTTTAGCTAACATCATAATTCATTGTAAATATTATAGGATCCTCTATACAGTCACAATGAGGTACCAATTGATCCACTTTGGACTTCAAAAAATTCAAATGCATCTTCGGAGGGGCACTACATAGATCAAACCGAACATTTTAACACCAACATGGTATGTATGGATGAATATACGTTTTGAAACTTACTTCTTTGATTTAATATCTTCTTACCCATGGATTAATTAATACTTAAATTGATTTATAGGTATTTGATAGTCATCAAGATTTGATTGATTGGACACAACATAAAGGAAATGAAGTGGGAGCCATTATCGTCACTGGGAAATCTCAAAATGTAATTGGTGGGAAAGCTCCTAGACTTATTTTGATATGTGAGTGTGGTGGTGAATTTCGATCTCATAAAAAGGTAGAAGAAAATGAGAAGGCAATGAGAAAGACTGGAACAAAAAAGATGAATTGTCCTTTTAATTTAAAAGTGTGTTTTGAATGTGGTAGTTTAGATAGATGGACACTAAGAGTTGATTGTGGTAGACATAATCATGGGTTGGCAAAAACTATGGAGGGTCACTCTTATAAGGGAAGGTTTAATAAGATGGAAATGATTTTTGTATCTGAGATGAGTAAAGTTGGAGTTAAACCAAAAGTGGTCATGAATGTTGTCAAAGCAAGAGATATATTAAACTCGTCCTCCATGAGACAAATGTATAACGGAAGACACAAAATTAGACTTGATGAAATGGAAAATAGAACACAGTTGAAAGAGTTGAATAGATTGTTAAGGGAAAATGGATATGTGGAGCACAGTAAACGCCGAGAAGGTAGCAATGAGGTTTGTGAATTGTTTTGGACCTATCCGGGTTCGATCCAAATGGCTAAGACTTTTAACCAAAATTTTCTCATGGATTATACGTATAGGACAAACAAGTATCATTTCAAGTTGTTAGAGATTGCAGGAGTGACATCGACCAATATGACTTTCATTGCATGCTATGTGTTGATAGAAAAGGAAAAAAAGTATGACTACACTTGGGCATTGGAAAGGTTTCGAGAGATACTCATGCCTGAAGTTCCAGTGTTGATTGTGCAGTGACTGATAGGGAGCTAGCTTTGAAGAATGCAGCCGATGTCGTCTTTCCAAATGCAAATAAGCACTTGTGTCGATGGCACATTTCCCAATGTGTCTTAAAAATGGGAAAAAATATTCTCAGTGACGAGCAAAACATAAATAAATTTTGTACCATGTGGACTAATGTGGTAAAGTCAAAGACACAGGAGGGTTTTTTGAGAAAGTTTTTGCTTATATAGAGTTAGCTTTTAAAGACTATCCTGTGCTCATCCAATATTTGCGTAGAACATGGTTGCCTTACAAAGAAGCATTTGTTGCTTACTGGGTAGACTAACAAAAGCACTATGGAAACACTACGACGAATAGGGTGGAAAGATTGCATGCTCAACTGAAGTTGAGCTTGAAGGGGACATGCAAACATGATTTTCTTGGAATGTGGAAATTGATCCATCTAGTTATCAATATTGGGATGAGCGAAATTAGAGCCTCTTTTGAAAGGAGTTTAACTAGATTTCAACACAAGCACAATGACGAGTTTTTTAGTGAGCTCAGACGATTTATTTCAAATAGAGCTTTAGATTTGATTTTGGAAGAAATGGGACGTATAGATGTCATTGGGGTAGATGATAGTGTTTGCGACCACACTTTGCGTACTTCACACGGTTTGTCGTGTGTGCATGAGTTAGTGCTACACAAACAAAAATGGTGCAGAATACCTCTTTCTGAAATTGATGAATTTTGGAAAAAGTTATCTATTGAACCGAGAGATAGTGATCCTATTGGTGTTTATTACAAACCAACTATGGATTTATTATTTATTCAACGACTAAAATTGACTTCTGAAGACCAGCAGAGATCTATGATAAAGATGCTCATGGAACTTGTAACGCCTAAAAGTTCATCATTGGAGCCGCCAAAGGAGGATGCTACACCAAAGGGCCGCCCTAAGGGCAGTACAAAGAAGAGGCCAACAAAAGAAGAGTGGTCAACTACCTGAGATCCGTCATGGTTTGAGTACCCTCCGGATGCTCCACCTGTGACTCCACAATCCATAACGAAGCCCAAGGCCAAACCATTTGTTCCAAAGAGGAAGAAACCAAATGTTGATGTTGGTTGCTCCATCCATTAATGAAACTGAACATCCTCAAATGCTCCACCCATGACTCCACAATCTGTAACAAAGCCCAAGGCCAAACCATATGTTTCAAAGAGGAAGAAACAAAATGTTGATGTTGGTTGCTCCAATATTTAAATTGAACATCCTCCAGATGCTCCACTCAATTGTGACTCCACAATCTGTAACGAAGCCCAAGGCCAAACCATATGTTTCAAAGGGGAAGAATAAACTGAGTTTTGATGCCAATTGCTCCATTGCTCAATCTAGATATAAAATGTGTTTTCTGCGTGAATTGCTACAGTTTATTGTTGGTTTTGAAGACCCCATTAGCGATGGAAATTATGGTTTCAGGGCCCTCTGCTTGACTTTGGGAAGAAAACAAACCGACTGGTTTTGGATGAGACAAGAGTTATTAAGTGAGTTAATATCAAATAAGGAATATTATGTGAGGATATTTTCCCAGGAAGTTGTTGATGGATTAAATAAAAGGATAAGGAAAAAGAAGAGAACTCGTGCCAAGAGAAACAAATGGATGGATATGCCTATTATTAGGCATTTGTTTGCGTCGAGATTTGACGTTGTGCTTGTATAATCTCTACATCATATTGTTATACCTTTCTCCCTATGAGATCCCTAGTGGATCTAAACAATGTTAATGTGCTTGGGATCGGTTATGTTAATAGTAACCATTACATTAAACTAGATTTGGAAGATGGTTGCCCAATTCCAAAAATAATGTTGTTTTGGAGTAGGAATAGTCTAGAAATAGCAAAAGGCTAGGAGATTCTAGTGAAAACCCGTTTGGAGGCATTCCAAGGGTTGAATGTTTAGGGGATTGCTCAAGCAGAAGCTTTCAAAGGAGATCCAATTTTTGTCGATTAATGTAGTTGGGCAAATAGATGTTTGAAATACTTTATACTTTTACAGAGGATACATGAAGAAACATTTTTTGTGAGGATCGGAAGAATTTTTGTAAAGACGTTGATAGGATGGAATTGAGTTTCTTATATATTTTGGAACCAAACATTTTACATGTTTAAATTGATGTTTCGACTTTCATTGTTTACTTGTATTGGTTTGGAACATTTTGCCAAATTTTCAAATTAGTTAGAGTTTTAATTTCGATCAAAACTAACCTAAAAAAAAAGATGTTCAGATTAGGCTAAGTCTACTGTCTACATTGGATGGTTGGACTGGACCGTCTTATAAAGAGAGGATATTGTGTTGGTCCGGTATTAAGAACGGTTTATTAGAACCAACTTTAAAAGAAAAGACGTTCAGATTAGACTAACTCTGTCTGCATTGGATGGATAGACTGGACCGTCTTATAAATAGAGGAGATTGTGTTGGTCCTGCATTAATAACGATTTATTAGAACCAACCTAAACAAAAAAGACATTAAGCTTAGGCTAACTCTGTCTACATTTGATGGTTAGACTAGACCGTCTTATAAAAAGAGGAGATTGTTTGAAGACTAACCTATCTCGTTTTGGATAGCTGATATGAACTGTTTAGTTGGTCAAAATTGGTCAAGTTTAGTAATTCGCTAAAATTTGGTTCACAGTGGCTGACAAAATCTTGATTTTAAGACAATAATTAAAAAAACATTACTAACCATTAATTGTTTGTACACTTAATTGTTATATATTTATTTTATGGTCTTCCCCACTACACTATAGGTGTACATATGAGTTCAGGGTTTAAGGTTTATGAGTAAGGTTTTGTACTTTACAGAGATGTGAATGAAATTGAATTTGAACAACATATTTTTTTCTTTAATTCAAAATTTATTATTGAATTTTGGCTCACAAAATTATTTTTGGAATTTAAATACACGACTCAGTTTAGGGTTTAGGGTTTATAAACTGTTTAGTTGGTCAAAATTGGTCAATTTTTAGTAATTCATTAAAATTTGGTTCACAGTGGCTGACAAAATCTTGATTTTAAGACAATAATTAAAAAAACATTACTAACCATTGTTTGTACGTACATCTAAATGTTACATATTTTATGGTTTTTCCCACTACACTATAGGTGTACATATGAGTTAATGGTTTAAGGTTTATGGGTAAGGTTTTGTACTTTACAAAGATGTGAATGAAATTGAATTTGAACAACAATTTTTTTTCTTTAATTCAAAATTTATTATTGAATTTTGGCTCACAAAATTATTTTTGGAATTTAAATACACAACTCAGTTTTGGGTTTTGGGTTTTGGGTTTTGGGTTTTGGGTTTTGGGTTTTGGGTTTTGGGTTCAGAGCATATAGTGAAGGAAAACTTTGATTCAAATTTTTTTGGCCAATTGTTTTTTTTTTTTTTTTTTTTTTAAATATGAAGTCTTGAATATGAAATTTAAATTGAAACTTCCCGCCCAAAATTTAAATTTTGAATTTGAATTTAAAATTTTAATAAAATTTTGAAAACAATATTTTGGTAATTTGGTTTGTATTCTTCATTTCATGTTCAATACAATATGAAAACATGAATTGAATTGAAATTGGAGTTAGTGATAACACAAAACCAGACAAGTTGATCATGGGGACCATAAGTGGGGTGACTGGGTGTGAGATAACATAAGCTATCTGAATGATACAGTACTCCCCATTTTGCCGCTTTTAGTTAAAAGCAAGTTTTGCCAAATAAATTAACTTATCCTCTCAATCTCCATACTACCTTCCTTTTCGGGTAAATTCCTCCACTGATTAGCAGTGCGAGTTCTAGCAAGTTGGTGTTCCTCCACTGCTTTTGGGTAAAATCCTCCACTAATAACAGTGTGAGTTCTAAAAGCTTGGATAATTCGGCATTGCTTCTCCACTCTCTCTATTCCCAGGCTCCATCACTTTTCAGGTAAAATCCCACACTGATACACAGTGTGTGTTCTAATAAAAAAATCAATCATGGACCTTTATGAGTTCGAGAAGCCCAAACAAACTTTGAGCGAGATACAGCCACAACATAACCTTTCAACCCCCAACGAGAATGACGCTGAAGAAGCTCAATCAGGAACTCTAAGAGTTTCATACGCGGATGCCGCAAAACATCAACTTCGGCAACCGGTGGAACTCCAGGAACTCCCAATCCCCGAAAAAATGGGAGAATACCCAGCAATCACTATCCCAGAGAAAGCTTACGAAAAGGGTTTGCTGTTTTGCAAACACTGTTTGGTGGGAAGAATAGATTTGCAAAAAGTTTCGCTGGATAGAGTCAGAGCAATTGCTTTACAACTCTGGAAACCAATAGGAGAATGGCTTATCACTCCCATTGGAAAAGGTTTCCTTTTTCTCCGATTTTCGAATGCAGATGATCTAAACAGAGTCTGGGCGAACTGATCATGGGACTTTGATAAAATGCCTATGAGAATTAGCCAATGGACTACAAACTTCAATCCCGACAGCCAAAGGCAATCTCATGGCTTGGTTTGGATTAGACTGCCTGGCCTCAGCCAGGAATATTGGGATCCGAAGGCACTGATGTCCATTGCTCGGAGAGTGGGGTACCCTATGCAAATCGATGAGAAAACCCTCAATAGAGAGTATGGATACTTTGCCAACATTTTGGTTGACGTGGACCTCTTTATACTGATCCCGGATCAAATTTATGTCGGGACGAAGAATACCAATTTCTGGCAAATAGTGGAGGTGGGCAAACTTCTAAAAATGTGCACACATTGCAAAATTATGGGACATTTGGTAACATAATGTAGGAGGCTTATAAGTGATATGCAGCATAACAAAGACAAGGGAAACAAGGATAAGGAGGTTGTAGTGGATGCCACTCCCCCATTAGAACCAATGGGAGAAAAAAGACTCAGAAGACATGGAAGGTAAAAGAACACAGGGGAGTCTAGTAAGCAGGGGAGTCCATATGGAGGGCGAAAAACACTGAAAAGCCCAAGGAAGTGCAGACACAAAATCAGTTTGAGGGGCTTGAAGTGAATGAGATTCACACTGTTGAGGATCAAGATCAATTTGTTGTTGAACATGAGGACCAGGAACACCTTTCTGCAGAGAAATCTCAGGAGTTTATCACTGTGAAGGTAGTGGAGAATTTCACTGCAGAGAATTTTTCTTCAGAGGGTGCGACTGAGAATTTTTCCCCAAATGCGCATACAAAAGTAGCGACTGAAAAGATTGATGTTATGATTGTGAATTCAATAGTGGAACAAGATTTAAACCCTCAAGCTACATGTGATGTGTCTGCTACAACATCGACTGAGACCGAGGCTTCTCTAGATGAGTCCCTTGTGGCAAGAGTGACTTCAGGACCGGCAGAAAATGGGGCTATGGTTACTACGGCAGCAGCACCGTTAATATCTCTAGTTATGGGGATTCCGGCCTCTCTAGTTCAAAAAGAACTTACACCTAACATAGTGCCTAACTTCATATCCAATAATGAAGAGGTTGTTGGTTTAAAGGTCTTGAATACTTCTACTGTGGGTGAGATTTTTGCTTTCCCACCGGCACATGGGCCTTCTCCCAACATAGTGTCTAACTTCACCCATGAAAGGCTGTTGGAGTTCAGGCTATGAATAGTAGAGTTTTTTTTATTCCTATTCCGCATCGACAACAAGAACAGACTCCTCGTTTTCCACATCAAGTGTGGACAATAGTATCAATGTAGTGAATGAAACCAATTTTATCTCGACAGCGGTAAATTAGGCAGACTTAGTTGATAAGGAGGACATATCGAATGATGGTGATGAATCATGGCAGACGATACCAAAGAAGAAATATAAGCCACAATGGATGTTGCAGGAACACTCTCCTCCATCCACAAGGGCAAGAAAAACTCCAAAACAAAATAAATGAATGTTCTCTTCTGGAATGTTCGCGACTTAAGAAGAACTTTGCCGGACAATTACTTAGAAGAAATAATCCAGGAGTATAAGCCTAACATCATTGGACTGGCTGAACCTTTTATTATTGCCCCCACAGTGACTCCAAAGGTCCTTTTAAATTATGGCTATAGTACATATTTTGCTCATAACCATACGCCGCTTCAATTCGTACAGGCAATATCTGGGTTTTTTGGAGGAAAGAGTTAACGGTGAATGTGGTTGCTTCATCCAACCAGCAGATTACGGTGGTAAAGAAAGACCACCTTTTGTCACAAAATTGGAAAACTAGCACCAGTTATACTTTAGATTTCCCTAAAGTGTAGCAAGATGCTCTTTTGTTCCTTATGGTGGAAACTCTATAATGTAACTTTATATTTATAATAATATATTCACATTTTGCTTGCAAAAAAGATAACCCAAAACCAATTTGAAATTCAAAACACAAAATTTGAATTGAAATTTCTTGCCCAAAATTTCAAATTTCAAATTGGATTTTAAATTTCAGTGAAATCTCAAATCCCGCCCAAAATTTGAATTTGAATTTTCAAATTGAACACATAAAATGATATTTCTGGGCTAATATTTGACGTCCGTGTCGACCTAATAGAGCTAACATTATGACCTTCAATAAGTTGGACCGAAATATTTTGTCAAAATTTCAAATTTCAAATGAAGAAAGATGTGTTGGTCAGAATGGTTCAATTTAACTAACTTAAAAATAGTAGATGTTCAAATTAGGCTATTTTATTCCCCCTTTTGTTGGTCCGAATGGACCATCTTATACATAGACAAAATGTGTAGGTCATGCATTAGGAACAGTTTAATTGAACTAACTTATAAAAGCAAAGATGTTCCAGTTAAACTATCCATTTATGCCTCTGTTGGTTGGACCGGACTGTCTTACACTTAGATTAGATTTTGCTTGTCTTGCATTAAGATCGGTTTAACTAAACTAACTTAAAGCGAAAAGACGTTCCAACCAGGCTAGCCTTTTCTGCTTTAGTTGGTTGGACTAGACTATCTTACACTTCGATTAGATTTTGCTAGTCCTGCATTATGATTGGTTTAACTTAACTAACTTAAAGCGAAAAAAGCGTTAGAACCAGGCTAGCCTTTTCTGCTTTAGTTGGTTGGACTGGACTATCTTACACTTAGATTAGATTTTGCTAGTCCTACATTACGATCGGTTTAAATGAACTAACTTAAAGCGAAACGACGTTCTAACCAGGCTAGCCTTTTTTGCTTTAGTTGGTTGGACTGGACTGTCTTACACTTAGATTAGATTTTGCTAGTCCTGTATTAAAATTGGTTTAACTTAACTAACTTAAAAAGAACAGATGTCCTAACCAGGCTAGCCTTTTCTGCTTTAGTTGGTTGGACTGGACTGTAAAAAATCCTTAACTTTTCAGTTTATCAGGCAACCTCAGAGGCTGAGTGGCAATTTACTTACCAAAATTGTTTGGACTTCATTTTGTGATTAGCTTTATTTTTCTTAAGGGAGCGCAGATGTAGATAACCAAAATTTGACCCAAAGTTGCCTTCACTGTAGCAATGTCAAGTCAGAATTTGTCAACGTTAAACCAACAAAATATTACAGATACATGCATGGTAAGCAAGCTAAACCCTATCCAATTGTGGCAAAGTCATGGCCTTCATTGCAAGTTTCAGAGTAACAATCCATTGCAAGTTTGGCTTTATAATCAGAGATAGTGTGTTGTGAATTCAAAATCGCAAGGAAACACCACTCACTAATTAAGCAAAGTGCTATAAAATACA
This sequence comes from Coptis chinensis, assembly GCF_015680905.1. NCBI lineage: Eukaryota > Viridiplantae > Streptophyta > Magnoliopsida > Ranunculales > Ranunculaceae > Coptis > Coptis chinensis. The sequence goes on along the minus strand of NC_141463.1, from coordinate 73,870,897 downwards.
CTTGCTAACAGAGATTGAAAGCTGACATTGTTACCAACTGAGTCCAAAGTTCAAATAGTACAGCCATGTGTACATGTACCTTCACAACTAGCAACACCAGAGGAAACAACTTAAGTAACAACCGTCAATTATAATTATTGGCCGATTTTCTCTCTTACCCTGTTGAGAGTTGAGATAGACATGGCATCATTTAGAAGAAGGACCTAATCCTTTATATTAAAACTAATAACATTACACCTTTGTGAAAGACAAAAATATAGAAGATGGTCAACAAGAAGTCTGCATCAGATGGTTCTACAAGTGCAAATAAACCATCCATATCTCCTCTGACAAGCATTCTTTATAACTACACATGTGACTGCATAGGCCCAAAACTCATGCACCCCACTCGTTCACTCAAGCGATAGGAATTGAGAAGTTTTAGACAGGAGACAAAATGAGAGCATCTATTACATGTTCCATGAAAAAAAAAAAAAAAAAAAAAAAAAAAAACCCAATTGCATAAAAACACCAACATTAACACCATCATTTCTTTCTTTTATGCCTTATTGCAAGTTGTCATTTTGTGAACTTTGTCGTGTCAATGTTCATGTTATTTCCACTATTTTCACCACCATCTCCACCATTATCTTGACCACCCCCACTATTTTCACCAACATCTCCACTATTTTCACCCCCACCTCCACTTTGTGAACTTTTTTGAATAATTTGTTTGAATTGGAGAATGTTGTATATCATCTTCTCACGTGCTAACATCCCATGAACATCATATCTTGGGTTCCTCTTGTGTCCAACGATTCTTTAAACAACCTTGTCGCTTATGCTACAATAAGTTCCTATAAAGCAATTTGAGAGTTAAATGCATATCACAAATATGACTAACATTAGATATATTACATTTTTCGTACATAATGAAATCGAATACGAGTAGGAATAAAAAAATATATATACATCTCACCCAATTTACAAGTGGAAGTCTATGAGCTTGTGAAAAGTGCTTCAGATTACGTATACGAGGATGGCTAATATTGTTGAACCAATCTATGTATCTATTAACGCAATCTGAGGAATCCACAACACGTTCACCACATTCAATATTAGACAAAACATGATTATCCCCTGAAGTCCACAATTGGGAAAAAGTGTAATGATTCACATTGTATCGCACATTTGTTTTGTTACTACCATATATATTTAGGCTGAATCGGCCTACCAGGAATCCTTTGAACATATCCAACCTGACGTAGCACTCGGCCAATATTGTAGCCTTCAGCGATATCAAGCACACACAATACGCCATTAAAAAAAGTAACCTCGTCTAATGGTCGGATGTCACGAACATCTTTGTAAGGGTCCCAATAAACCTAACACACAAAAATTCATAATTGTTATTCTCTTCCATCATTTTACAAACTAACAAATTATAATAAGAAAGTATTAAACTTATATCCTTACTTCTCTAGTTGATAATAAGTCTATCTCCTCCCGAAGGTAGATCAAAGAAGACATTGTGACCATTGAAAGTGAAGGATATACCATCCACCATCTCATACGAGGCATATCTCTTTTAAAGTCCATATTGATCATAGGAGAATTCAAAAAACGAAAATGTTTATACACCCAAGCCTACAAAAGTATTTTGTGAATAAATCAAATTTTGAAAATGAGATAACTCCCTACAATAATAAAATACTACTTACTTCCAACAATGTCATACACCCGGCAACTTGTCTCCCATTTCGTTGAGATGCTTTTGCTAACTCCCTATATAAATAAGCCAACGCAACAGCACCCTAGCATCTTCGGGTGTGTTAGAAAATGTCTTCCTTAACCACTCTAGAGTCACATGCTCCTTTTTCACTTTGGGTACATTTTCGGCTGTCAAACTAAGCCCTTGTATAAACAATTCTTCTTCTTTTCCTTTATCTAACAAATAGATTCCCTCCATTGGAAAACCTTTGATTGGAATCCCCAAAATTTGGCTCACATCATCGAGAGTAATGGTCATCTCGCCAAATATAATGGGAGATGGAAAGTAGTTGTTTCTTGATGCCATCTCTCACAAAATGTTGAAATCACTACTGCATTGAAGTTCTTCCACGAATACAAGGCTAAGTTTAACAACCCAATAGCTTCTAACTTCTTTTGGAAAAGAGGTGGTTCTTCACTTATGTCTCATTGCTCTAGTTTGACGGTATGGTGGTGTAGTTTTAGAATACCCCTTTCCTACAAAATTAAACAATATTTTATTTTATTTATTTATTTAAAAAAAACGACTATAAAATGAATTAAGCATAGATGTAAAAAAAAAACCTTTCTATCCCAAATCTTGCGAGCAATATGGTCCTTATAATCGACCAAAACTTTGCTATCTATAGGACCTCCGGAATATATTCCCACTCCATCGCTCTCGCTCTCATCTACTTCCTGCCAATTTTCTTCCCATTAGAAACTTCTACCTCCTCATCATGTTCTTCTTCCAACTCAACATTCTCGTCTTCTTCAATATGGTCTTCTACAACCATTGCTTTTTTGTTTTTTTGTATTCAATGAGATGTCGTTTGGGGCATCCTAACTGAAGGCTGACTAGAGCCAACTTTCCCTTTTTTTTTCCAAGGCGGCATGACTATCCCTATATTACGTCAATAGCTAACAATAGTCAAATTTCAATTACAACCCAAACTTTATGATGCAAGACAGAAAATGCAAAATTTTGATTGTGCCATGAATAACCGATGATTTTTTTGTAAACTATATATATTAACTATAAGCACTCAGAGTCTCTCAATCAAAGACTGTAATTAAATGACAAGTGATACAACAATCCCAACATCCTCATAATCTTATCCAAACCTTCAAAGTAAACGTTTCTAAGAAAATAACAAGTTAACAGTGGACTTATAATCAAATGAAAGTAACTATAATATCAACAAAGCTAAAATGCAGTAAAAAAATATATCACTTACTTGCATTGTCACCGTATCTAATTCTTTAAGAAAATGTCATACAGAAATGAATCTATGAAGCAAACAAAAGAAGGCAAAATAACTCTTGTGGTGATTGTTCTAAACTGCAGATTAACAAAAGAGGGCAAAAAATTGAAACTTGAAGAATGAGGTGGTGTTCTTATTACCTGAAACAAAGAGAAGAAGAATGTTTAAGTTTTGTACTTAAATAAATTAAACAATACAAGCAGGTGATACTTGAAAATGTCACAAAGTTAGAACGGGGTCTTTCAGCAAACAAAGGTCATAACAAAATCCTAAAATTGAGGATTAGTCTGTGTGTTTCCGTCGAAACGATGATATTAACCAGAGAAGAAGAATAGATATGTACGCAAGTATCTTTACAGCGTTAAGCTAATATTATAAAAACCAAAGTTTACAGTTAAAGGATAAACACGTTTATATACAAAAAATTGAAACTTGAAGAATGAGATGGTGTTCTTATTACCTTAAACACTTGGTTTTTTGTTTTTAGAGGAGGAGGAAGAAAGAGAACAACCGAAGAAAGTGAACAGTGAAAAGAGAAAATAGTTGGTTTTTTGTTTTTGGGTTGACAAGGCCTAGGGGGGTGTGCCCAACGACAATTTTAAGTTTGGAGTATGCTTTGAGAAAAAATGGGGTCTGCGCACCTTGAGATGGGGTCTGCCTTGAGAGATTCGGGGTCTGTAGGTAGTCCTTCCCCGTTACAAATAGCAAGCCAATGCACCCAATATAGACATATAGTCCGCTACATACTGATATATACTCGACACTAATCAAGTCAGGTAAAAGAAGAATAAATGCCTGAAGCCATGGACAAGTATGAAAAGAGGAAGAGAATCAATATCACTCTATTCATCATGCTCCCTTGCACTAACGATTAGCATAACCAACTAACCAAGTCTTCAATCGTCAATATATATTAATCCGAAAGGGATATTTAAGCTTTCATCCTATTATTAATAGCGATATTAGGCTTTATTTGGTCACACTTTTCAAATTAATTAGATTTTAGTCCTACTTTCTTCCTTGACCGTGAGTCAACATAGTTGACCAGCCTTGGTCATTCGGCTTGTTTTTAACAATATGACCTGAATACCCCTCATCGTGTGACCAAAGCCTAATATCGTTATTAATAATAGGACTAAAGCCTAAATAGCCCAAACATTTTTTTTCTAAAAACAAACATTTGAAAACAACATTTGGAGGGATGAAATGGCATCAGATTCATGCAGTCATCTATCCATCCTCTAATGTGGAGGGTCGAAGTGGCTCACTACTACATTGGTCATCGGCTAATGTGTTACTCATCACCAACCAAAATATCATACATTTGTCATGCTTGACCAAATTCTCAAAGTACACAATTCGGAAGGGATTAACAAAAACAGGTAGTTCTCCAGAGACAATAAAAGGATGGCCAAATCATGAAATTTTTGGGCATTGCTGAAGTTAAAACGTGTAAGGATCATATTGGTGGACAGTACCAAATTTTTTTAAGGATTTTCAAGTTGAGGAGAGTACTTGATGTTCAACACTTCAATACATGTGGTTCTAGCTAGTTCTTAACGTTCATATATTTTCTGAATAAGTATAAAAATTGGCTGATTGTTTGTAAAATAAAAAAAAGAAACATATTTTAATGTTGGTTTCATAGTAATTGAAGAGTAGAAACAGAGTGCATATTATACATACGTTTTAATTTTAATTTCACACCAGTTAATGTATTATACTTTTGAGCATATTGATACATTCCTATGTACTTCAACAATGACCGTTGCATGCTCAGCTTCATCTGGTATTAGTCTCATTCTAGTTGAAGTAATAAGCGGTGGTGATACTTGATTGAAAGAAAATGAATCTCACACCTCCAAATGTTGTTTTCAAGTGTCTGTTTTTTAGAAGAAAAAAGTTTGGGGTGTTTAGGATTTAGTCCATCTATTAATAGCTATATTAGCCTTTGGTCACACGATAAGGGGTATTCTGGCCATATTGATAAAAACAACCAGAATGACTAAGGTCAACTATGTCGACTCACACAGTCACACTCAAGAAAAAAAAGTTAGTTAATTTGAAAAGTGTGACCAAAGCCCAATCCGAAATCGTTCTTCTAGTGCAATTTCTAATTTTAGGCTCAACAAGGTATCATACTTGGAGGCCCAATTAAAAGTCACAGTTAAGACAAAAAAGAATCAGAGTTGCTTGGTGCAACTCTTTAAACCTTGCAGCGGTGCAGTACACAAAATCTGCAGCAGCCTTGTTTCTAATTCATTCACTATAATTTTTAGGGTTTAGGGTTTTAAGGATACAAAAAAAAAAAAAAACTCTTTTTCTTCCTCAAAATTTTCACCATGAGTCGATCAGGTCAGCCCCCAGATCTCAAGAAGTAAGTACTCCTCCCCTCCTCAATTGATCTCTCTCTCTCTCTCTCTCTCATGTTTTTTTCTGCCTTTCGTTTTTGAGTTCTGATTTTTTTTTTTTTTTTTTTTGTTTGTTGTTGTAACAGGTATATGGATAAGCAACTTCAAAGTAAGTTATCTTCTTTTCATTTTGCATTTAGATTATTTTCTACACCTGCAATTGTGTTTTTGTGAAGTAAAGTGAAATAATTTAGAGTAAATTGATTGTTATGTGGAAATATTGGCGTTTCTAGGTGTTACTCCAAATTTTATTAAATTTTATGTAATTTTTTATAGTGACTAAATGATAAATTTTGGTAGTGGGGCAGAAAAGCAGCACACTTTTGTCACATATAATCTGCCCGCAAAACTTTTTGATTTTATGCCATTTAAAACTGTAAAATGTATATATAATATTCACTTACTGGTTTATCGGTCATGTTCTTTTTAATTTACTTTACTATATTAATTGTTTCTTATTGAAAGGATTGGTAACAGTGGCTTCAGTTACTTTCTTTTACTGTTAATAATGGAACTACCATATTGTTTCTTACTCTTGTTTTCTATTGTGGGGTTGGGGAAAAGAACTTCTGTATAATTGATAAACAGTGACGATGAAATGGTCATTGTTTTTGGATTGCTTTATTTAGTGATGGAAATGTTGAGAGTGAAGTTTATGGGAGTAGTGATTTATAGGCTGTCTTCGTTAGTCACTCTCCACTAATGTACCTCATTTAATTGGAAACATTCATTTCCTTGGATTTTATTACATGTTGTCCACTACAAAGGAGGTCCCACAGAGTGCACTAAATGTTAGCCCACATGACATCCCAAAGAATCAATCCATAATTGTATTCCCTTAAATCCTATTCTCTTCAATCTCCATATTGAAACAGAATAATTGCTATTTGTACATTAGACTTTGCTTAGGGTTCAAAGGTCAAGGGTCACTCCTTGAAAGTAATGTCTTAGGATATAAAAGAACCTTACCAGGGCTATGCTCCCTTTTACTTGTGTTTTTGGAGTGAAGAACGCATAAAGATGGAGAGTGGGCAATGGAAGCAGAAACTTCTGCTATTAATCTTAGCTTTGTTCTTACTGATGGCTGTTTCTCTCTCAATCCCTGCAAAGTTCGATGGGTTCGTGTACAACAAAAATCACAGACAGATGGAGGATTCGATCATAATTGAAGCGTTCTTTGACCCAGTCTGTCCAGACAGTAGAGATGCTTGGCCTCCTCTAAAACAGATCCTCCAACACTATGGCTCCCGCATTTCACTAATCGTTCATCCCTTTCCTTTACCTTACCATGAAAATGCTTTTGTTTCTTCTCGTGCACTTCATATTGTTGATAAGTTGAATGCCTCGGCTACGTACAACATGTTGGAGATGTTTTTCAAACATCAGGGGAAATTTTACAATCAACCGACCCATAAGATGTCTAGAAAAGCTGTAGTTGACAGTGTTGTGAAGTTGGTGGCAGATGTTGTTGGGAGCTCTTCACTGTCTGTGGTTGAATCCAGCTTTGATGATAGGGAAACCGATCTCAGAACAAGGGTATCATTCAAGTATGGGTGTTCAAGAGGAGTGTCTGGGACACCTTTTTTCTTTGTTAATGGATTCCTTTTACCTGATGCTGGTTCCCCTTTGGACTACAATAATTGGAGAAGCATTATAGATCCACTTGTCAGTAGTTAGACCACTGATCCAAATGAGAGAGCTCTCTTTCCATCTCTCCAGTAGTGTCAAACTCAAGTTATTTAGAAAGTTTTCGGTCTATGAAATATGCATGTACTACAACTCCTTAGGTGGCATGCTCGTTAGCAGTGTTTTGTTGTTGCACTACCTAGACTATTAGTAAGAACTAAATAAACTTGCCAGACAGGGTTTTGAGGACTACTGTCATTTTTAAGATTCTATTTTTGACCTTTGATGATAAAGATGAGGACTGTATTTTGAATTTCTTCGGTATTAACTGCATAGCTTTTCTTATGGTGCCTAAATTATGTAGAACTCTTTCTGTGTATGGTTGATTAGACCACGATCAGTGTAATCTCATACTTGCCATCTATGTATTCTGAACTGTTTCTCCCAAGTAAACTGATAAGGCTAGATTCATATTTCTTTTCCCCTCTCACAAAAATGGTTTGATTTAGAGACGACATGTCGTTGTTTTTCCAAATTGAGGTATCAACTCCGTGAAAATCATTTTCGTAAAGATAATCAATTTCAATCTCGTGTCCATAGTAAACCTTCGCATTTTAGTCATCATTTCCTTGGGGAATCAACAAAGGCATCTTATTGGCACCACATCCTTTACAGTTTTCGCCTGTGTTCCAGTCTGACTCGATTCCGACTCACTATTTTGTTAACCCTAGTGGAACCCGTTCTGTTAAATTGGTATCTTGTTGATCCAGAACAACCATTTATATCTCTAAAATTGTGATATGGAGTGGATCCCTTTCTGATAGACAAAAAGTGGCATTTTTATTTGTTTATTTTTATTTTTTGTTTTTTTGGGTTTCAAAGTGGGGATACAAATGACATATATGTTAATTTTTCTTTCTGAGAAGCCAAGTAGTTGAACACAAAGGCATATATTAGGAATGCCAATAGTTTTTGATAGATGGAAATGGTTGTCGATGGCAGTTCACATCCCAATCTATTACTTGTGCAGTTGTGCTCATGCATGATATTGAGTATAAAGGTGTGGCTGTATTATGTATTTGAAGTGTATGGTTGATTGGGGATGGAGACATGGAGTTGCATAATTTCTTGTAGCGGCCCCCACCAACCTCCCCCACCCAAAAAAAAAAGTCTTACATTTTGTTTTCTTGTTCAGTAATAAAAGAAATGGGGAGTCTTAGAACTTGGATGTCGCATGGAAAGTATATGACGGGGAATGGGTGAATATGTAGTTTAAAAGATAAGGTAGAGTACATGTATTTTAATTGATGAAGCTGACAATTGATTTAATTGGAACTTGGAACGACGGTAAATAGGAATATTTGTGGTTCTTAATGGGGATGGGCCCTGTGATAGATGAATTATTAATTGCAGTACCAAAGTGTTTTTGGAATTGTGTGATAAAATGAAACCCTACATATACTTAATAAGTCATCTAGAGATTTACAGGAAACCTTTGCTAAACTTTGTTGGAACACAAGAAAAGGGTGGAATAGAAGTTGGCCCACAATGCTCCCCTGAGGGTGATAGTTTGGAAAGGCACGTCTACAAGAGAATCTGAGGTTTGATGAAGTAGGAAGAAAAAATGTCAGATTTTGGAAAGACCCAGGGTTTTTGTGACTTCTTCTAAGCAACTCTACCCTTTCCTGTGCCCAATTTAAGGACTGAAGGGTTGTTCTTTAAAATTACACACACTAATGTTGATCATGCAATACCAAGTTTTAAATGAGCATAGTTTCTCATATTTGCTTCATTTGCAAATCTAGCAGTAGCCTGATCCTTTATTTACTGGTTTTATGTAAAATTGTTTGCAAAGCAACTGGTAACCTTAGTTGTATTACTATGTAAAATGTCTTGCAGTCAAGCTGGACGCAAATCGCCTGGTTGTTGGTACTCTTCGTGGATTCGACCAGTTTATGAATTTGGTGTTGGAGAACACCATTGAGATGAATGGAAATGATAAAAATGACATAGGCATGGTGGTAAGTCGAAATTTGGGATTTCCTTCAGTTTACGATGATTACCTACTGTCATTTTTCTCTAGTTAATTTGTTGGTGAACTTTCCTGCAGGTTATCAGGGGTAATAGTGTGGTTATGATTGAGGCCCTTGAGCCTGTTGCTAGAAATCAGCAGTGAGCACTCATGACGGTTCTGCATATTGCAAGTTGCTTTGGATCATGCAGTTGTTTTGTGGACTGCATGGATGAGTTTTCTGTAATCTAGGATTTGAGGGAAGTTGCATTGTAATGTAAGATATTTGCATGTTGTGATACTATATACTGTGGCCCCTCGAGCCTGGATTTAAGACCATTAATGTAGCTGCCTTATTGGCTCAGTCAGATGCAGGTCAATTACTTCTCTTGGCAACTGAATTTTATTTCTTTTTATCATGACAATTTAATTCTTCCTTGATATCATAGTAGCTTTCCATATATGCAAAATCAAGAAATCAATATATGCGATGTCACTGCTGATTTCCCCTCCCCCCAATGTATTGCAAAATCAATATATGCAATGTCACTGCTGATTTCCATGATTTCCTACTTGGCTGGGAGTTTTATGATTGTAATATCCTCTCAGAATGTTACTACACAGAGCTGCAGAATCCGCTTTCAATCTGAGTATCTGGCTTGTTATCAACCAAAAGAATGTATTTGAGTGTCGAAAAAGGATGACAGGTGACATTCTGGAAGGTCAACTAGTTACAATAAAATACTGCCGTTGCCAGCCACATTAGGTTTGAATTTCAAACAGTGACACAGCTATAAGTTGCTTTTGCAGGCCTGAATGCTTCTCAGTTCTCACTGTTTAAAGCTAAAGTAAGCAGATATCTACTTTTCCTTGAAAAATTAATAAGAACATTAAGTCCCAAAAAAAGAAACCCATATCTAGGCAAACGAGATTACATGAGAAAGGAAGCCAGAACATTTACAATTTCTCAATGAGAACTCTTTCTCAATAGAACGTAAACCCAAATTTTCCATCAAATGGTACATATGTAATTATGTATGATGCAACGACAGGTTTCAGTATTGATTTAGAACACCGAATGTTTGGTACTTGGGCCACTTGGGTGCCCTATAATGTTATCTTAGAGATGACAAAGCAATGGGGGTATTTTAGAGTTGAAAGATTGCTTCTTAGATTTCAACATCACCACTAAGTAAGGCCATGGTGTTTCTGCCTTTCTGGTGGGGTCATTAGATTGAGAGTGAATTTGAATATACCCTGGTCTTAGCTCATCAACCGTAACAAAATGGAATGTCTTGTAGGAGTCTCATTTCTCAAGTTTACTCAATGTCTTTGTTTTCGTTGTTTTGTTGCGAAAGAATATTGTATTCTGTTTCGGCAGTACACTGAAAGCTGATGACTGATGATTATAGTTCCATTATTGTTTGTTTCTCATGTAGTTCTCAGTGCAACTTCTGTGTAATTTTTAAGGATATAGTAATGAGAATATGAGAGGCTTAGGGTTTTTCTAGCAACCATTATGATAATTCATTATTATATGACAAATAATGTATTGTGAGTTTCATAATTGATTTTGGATATAAAAAAATTTGTTTGGTAAATTTTTTTAGAAACCATTATCTCATATTCTCAAAATGAAATAATCCATTAAAACTTAACCAAAAAATAAGATAGCTTAAAAAATAAGAAACAAAAATTATGAGGCCTTCTTTTTTAAATGAGTTTACATATTTTGATTCTTTTTGGTAATTTCTCTTCCCACTTTTGGTTTGGTCATTAAATCAATAATTGTTTTGTATTTTTTTTGGTAGTCAATAATGTTAGGAATAAACAACTTAATTGTACTTACTCTTTACTAATTACCAAACTATACAAATCTTTTGTCTTCAGACGCGTCTCTCAGACTTTTGGTTAACTGAGTTTAGTGTAGATACACTATGTCCTTAAGACAGATTTTCCCCCTCACGGTGTTTGAAGGTTAATGGAAAATTGTTTCCTTCTATAGAAAGCTGGCACTTCAATTCTACAGAATCTGCGAACACAACATAGTATTTGACTAAGAACAGAGGGAGAAGAGAAAGATCAGAACTCTATGTGATCTGGTATATCTTTCTCTCCAAATTCATCCACTATTTATAGGTGAGTAGTGCCTCTTCGAAATAACACAGTGACTCTTGGGAAAAAGTAAGCAATTTTTTGAAAAGTCACATGTTTCGAAAGGACACACCATTTTAGCATAAAGTACTGTTTCGAACCAATGCCTATTTCGAAATGTCACACCTTTTTGACATAATGCACTATTTCGAACCAATGCACATTTCGAAAGGTCACACCTTTTCGGCATAATGCACTGTTTCGAACCAGTGCACCCTTTCGAAAAAGTTTTTCTCATTTTACGTACTGTTTCAAGAGAAACTCATTTAATCTCAAGTGGGGTAACTTGGGAGACAAATTACTCATTCATATCTCAATGGATTTGTGCAAATCCATTTTTCTAACAATCCCCCACATGAATGAAAATTTGGCTTCTTCTATCATAAACATCGGATTTATGTTCTTTTACAAATGAAAAGATATGCATCAGGTCAAGTAGCCTGGGAGGCCTTAAACTTGCCTTAGTGAAAGACGATCAGATTTAATTGGACGATTAGTAGACTTCAATTAATGTCCTTGAACTATCAGTCGTTTGTATAAACCTAGACAATCATTTTTACGCAGTACCTTCTCGAAAACTGTTGGTTCTCACGTTTGTGTTCATTTTGGTCTTGAACACTTCTTGGTTTCAGAGAGTGCTTTTGAGGCATTTGCCTTAAAATTCTCATAGAAACAGCCTCACTTCACACTCACATAGGTGATTTCTATAAAGAGTATTCTGTAATACTCGGATAACATAACTTTCCAAGATATAGTAAATCATTAAAAGCTTTACTTATCCTGGGTCTCGTGGCAGATATGCATTGTCTTATATAGGAATAGGTTAGAGTATATTATTACTCTCCAGTGCTAACTAAGTCACAGACATAATTCAGTTGGCCCTTTGAACCTAGATCTTGGGATCTCCAGTCAACTAGGTTGGTTTTTCTATTATGAGGACTCTTGATTAATTATCTTAAAGGCTTTAATTTAAGCCCATTCCCCTTGATAATATTTCCAGTTGCTCTCTTGTTAAACCTTTTGTAAGCGGATCCGCAATGTTATCTTTTGACCTTACGTAGTCGATTGAGATAACTCCATTTGAGAGCAATTGTCTAACGGTGTTATGTCTACGACGTATGTGTCGAGACTTCCCATTATACATGATACTCTGCGATCTACCAATAGCAGATTAGCTGTCACAGTGTATACACACTGCTGTCAAAGGTTTAACCCAGTTTGGAATATCTTCTAAGAAATTTCGAAGCCACTCTGCTTCTTCTCCAGCCTTCTCCAATGCTATGAATTCTAATTCCATAGTGGACCTCGCTATGCACGTTTGTTTTGCGGATTTCCAAGAAACAACTGCACCTCGAAGTGTAAAGACATATCCACTTGTGGACTTTGAGTCTTTAGTATTAGATATCCAATTAACATCGCAATACCTTTCTGAAAACGGCTAGATATCTTGTATAGTGCATACCAAAATTCTGAGTATACTTTAAATATCCCAAAACTCTCAGTATGGTAGTCCAATGATCTCTACCAGGATTACTCGTATATCATATCGACTTAGCTTGCTCACAGAGTATGTTATGTCAGGCCTTGTACAATTCATGACATACATTAAACTACCAAGTATACGAGAGTACTCTAGTTGAGATATGCTATCTCTAGTATTTTTGGCTAAATGAAGATTTACGTCAATTGGTGACCTTTTTGGTGTGATGTTATATTCCTTGAACTTTTCAAGAATCGTCTTAATGTAATGAGATTGTGATAGAACAAGTCCATCATCTGTCCTATAAATCTTAATTCCTAGGATAACATCAGCGACACCTAAATCTTTCATGTCAAACTTACTAGACAACATTTGTTTGGTAGATTTTATGACATCCATATTACTACCCAAAATTAACATATTGTCTACATAGAGACAAACAATGACACATCCCTTTTGAGTGCTTTTGACATAGACACACTTGTCACACTCGTTTATTTTGAAACCGTTTGACAATATTGCATTATTGAATTTCTCATGTCATTGCTTAGGTGTTTGCTTTAATCCATATAAGAATTTAACAAGTTTGCAAACTTTCCTTTCTTGTCTAAGAGCAATAAACCCTTCGGGTTGTTCCATGTATGTTTCTTCATCTAACTCACCATTCAAAAATGTCGTCTTTACATCCATTTGATGTATCTCAAATCCATGTATTGATGTTATTGCTATTAGCATCTTTATGGAAGTTATTATTGTAACTTGAGAGTAAGTGTCAAAATAATCCAATCCTTCTTTTTGTCTAAAGTCTTTGACCACAAGTTTAGCTTTATAATTGTCGATTGATCCATCAGTCTTAAATTTCTTTGATAATATCCACTTATATCCCAAAGTCTTGGAACCTGGTGGTAAATTCACCAATTCCCATGTATGATTTTGCATTAGGAATTCAATCTCGCTATTTATTACTTCTTTCCAATAAGTAGCTTCTGGAAATGACATTGCCTCCTTGAACGTTTGAGGATTATTTTCCAACAAGTATGTTAGAAAATCAGGTCCAAAAAACGTTGACATCCTTGACCTTTTGCTACGTCTAGGTTCCTCCTCAATTTCGCTTTGTGTAGGATGGTTACTAGTTGTAGCATCTAAAGTTCTCTTTGTTGAACTTGGCTCTATACACATGTTATACGGTATTGTATTGTCAAAGAATGAAGTATTCATTGACTCAATAATCATATTAACATGTATATCTTGAATCTCTGATTTATGAACCAGAAAACGATATGCACTACTATTATTTGCATATCCAATGAATACACAATCAATAGTCTTGGGGTCCTATCTTCACATTATCAAGTTTAGGAACTTCCACTTTAACAAAACACCCCCACACTTTTAAGAATTCATAGGAAGTCTGATGATCTTTCCATAATTCGTATGATGTTTTAAACGTCTTCTTATTAGGAATCTTGTTGAGAATGTAATTGGCGGAAAGCAAATTAAGCTCCCCCCACAAATTCTGGGGTAAACCAAAACTTAACAATATAACATTCATCATCTCTTTTAGAGTTCAGTTTTTGCGTTCCGTAATACCATTTGATTGAGGTGAATAAGGAGCCGTAGTTTGATGAATGATTCCATGTTCAGAACAGAAACCTTCAAAAGGTGATTCATATTCACCTCCTCTATCACTCTTTATAGCCTTAATCTTTTTGTTTAGTTGATTTTCAACTTCATTTTTATAGTGTTTGAACACTTCAATTGCCTCATCTTTACTTCTCAACAAGTAAACATAATTATATTTAGTGTTATCGTCAATAAAAGTAATGAAATACGTTTTACCACCTCTAGTTTGCACGTACTTAAGATCACATATATCTGTGTATTAATTCTAGAGGTTCAGTACTTCTTTCAATGGAATGAAAGGATGATCTGGTCAACTTGGACTCTACACAAGTTTCACATTTATGTTGTGGGTCTATTTTTATCTTTGGTATATAGTCCAAATTAATTAATCTTCACAAAGTATCATAATTAACATGTCCTAATCTACCATGCCATACATGTGAAGACTCAATCAAGTAAACAGAAGATTCAACTTTATTGGCGCTCTTTGGCGCAATAGTAAAACAAGACATCCTAAAGAGCTCATCTTGAAGATAGCCTTTACCCACAAATACATCATTCTTAGTTAGTACAAACTTATTAGAAACAAAGACTAACTTAAAGCCATTATTGCTCAGCAGCGACCCATAAACCAAGTTCTTGCGAATGTCAGACACATAGAGCAACTCATTCAGAGTTAGTTCCTTCCCAGAAGTCAACCTCATCACCACCTTTCCTTTGCCTTCAACCTTGGACGTAGAAGAGTTTTCCATAAAGAGTTGTTCTTCATTTTCCACAACATGATAAGTGGTGAACATCGACTTGTTAGAGCATATGTGGCGAGTAGCACCAGTATCCACCCACCATTCCTTTTCATTTCCAATCATGAGATATTCATAAACCATACCAGATAGGTTCATGTCATTAACATTGTCAGAAAGCGTGTCCATTGTCACATTTGCTTTAGTATTTTGCTTCTTGTACTTCTTTGGCTTGCGACATTCACTTGCCTTATGTCCAGCCTTCCCAAATTTGTAGCACTTGCCCTTGAACTTAGTAGGCGTATTACTCTCTTCGCCTTGAGCTTTGTCTTGGCACTTCCTCTTTCCCTTAGCACTTGATCCTTCCACAACATTGGCCTTTGCCACCATGGGATCCTTGCCCTTCTTCTCAGATAGACAATTATCTTCCTCTATCCTTAGACGGATAATCAGTTCTTCAAAATTCATATATTTGTGTTTATGCTTAAGATAGTTCTTAAAATCCTTCCAAAATGGTGATAATTTCTCAATCATAGCAGCCGACCACTTTGAAGGATTTTCCTAGGGTCATTCCTTCGGAAATGACATCATGGAAGATTACTTGAAGTTCTTGGACTTGGGTTATGACGGTCTTACTATCCGTCATTTTGAAATCAAGAAATCTGCCAACTATGAATTTATTCATGTCAGCATCTTCACTCTTGTATTTCTTGTCCAACAAATCCCAAAGTTCTTTAGCAGTCTTGAACACACTATACACATTGTATAATGAGTCAGCCAACCCACTAAAGACATAATTTCTACACAAGAAATCAACATGAAACCAAGCATCCTTGGCCAAAACCTTCTCCTTGTCGGTTTCATCAGGGATTACATCAAGAGCCTTATCCCACAGAAACCTTCCAAGTTAAAGGTGGTCAGATAGAAGATCACCTTCTATTGCCACCGCTTGAAAAGTTGAAATCAGTTCCATTGAACTTTTCAGGCTTCTCCCCATGAGGAACATAATGGGGAACAACACTAGGAACAGTAACAACATGTGTAACTGGTGGTGTTGCCATATTCTAAAATACAACCACACTTTGTTTGTTATTCCTTTAAACCAAAAAAAGAAAATAAAACAGAAACAAACTCTGTTCGGTAAAGAAGAAGAAGAAAAAGAAATATGTCTTAAGTTGTTAGGAATATACAACTTAATTGTACTTACTCTTTACCAATTACCAAACTATACAAACCATTTGTCTTGTACGTGTCTTGTACTTCTTAATTAAATCTGAGCCTAGTGTAGATACACTATGTCCTTAAGACAGATTTTTCCCTCACGTTACTTGAAGGTTGATGGGAAACTGTCTCCCAAGATAGAACGAATTTCCTTCTATAGAAAGCTAGCACTTCAATTTTACAAAATCAACGAACACAACATAGTATTTGACTAAGAACAAAGGGAGAAGAGAAAGATCAGAACTTTATGTGATCTGGTGTGTTTTTCTCTCAAAATTCATCTAATATTTATAGGTGAGTGGTGCTTCTTCAAAACAACATAGTGACTTTTGGAAAAAAGTAAATAACTATTTTAAAAGTCACATATTTTAAAATGACACACCATTTCGGCATAAAACACTGTTTTGAACTAGTGCATATTTTGAAATATCACACCTTTTCGGCATAATGCACTGTTTCGAACTAATACACCTTTTCGAAAAGTTTTTTTTTCCACTTTACGTACTGTTTCAAGAAAAACCGATTTCATCTCAAGTGGGGTAATTTGGGAGACAAATTACTCATTCATATCTCAATAGATTTGGTATCATTTCTTGATTTATTCTCTAAATATTTATCTAAAAACTATTTGTGTTAAATTTGATTTTAGAAACATAATTATTTCTACTTAAAATAAATGGTTGCTAAACCGTCCTTGATTCCTTGAATAGATTAATATTTACTTATTTCTGGTTGCAAGAGTAGTGCAAGAGTAGCAAGTACAATAGTACATACTGTCATACCCGCACCAATTCAAACCATGAGGTAATTATTTAGTGAATGCCTGAAGGCGTGCGAAGCAAAGCTGCTCTCTCTTCGGAACTTTTGTAAAATGAGCAATATTGACATAATTTTGCTATAGTAAAGTTCGTTTTGGGGAGGTGGGGGTTAAATTTTGAGTCCAATAGCTCCCTATCCCCTTAAAAATAGAGCTAAAGTCAATATATTTTATTCTCTATCATTAATCCCTCTGCATATATACAAATGGTTTTACTGTATATAGGGTAATTTCCCAATTAGTAACCTATAATGTCAATCTGTTCCCAAGTAGTAACCACTCTTCAATTTTGACTTTTCAACCTCACTTTTGACACTTTTGCCCTTCTCCTTATTTTCAAACAATGCCCACGTGGACCTGCAACACTCTCTCTCTACTGCAACACTCTCTCTCCTTATTTGAAGTGATTTGATGGGTGTGTGGATAGATACCACAGATTATCTTAGAGATGAAGAGATCCAAATGAACGGTCACGAACGCATCTGTAGTTTAAAAGCCTCGAGATTCGTAAACATTAAGATGGACGGTTATTTACATTAACACTGTTCATATACTATTTTTATTATAAAAAAATTATTTTTAATAAGAAAAATGTAGAAATAATAAGATTCTTGTAAAAATAACAAGAATAATGGTAAAAAACATGAATAATGGATAAGATTCTTGTAAAAATAACAAGATAAAAATCATGAATTAAACCAACCCATGTATTAAACCCTTAAAACTAAGCAAAATCTACACAGCATTCACAGGACATGTTCTGGTTCTACAACTATCATTAACAAAAATTGCAAAAGCACCATAAACTAAGACAAAACATAAACCCCAACATAAAAACTGAACATAAAAACAGAACATAACAACATAACATAACAACCCTTAATCTTCATCGTTTTCATCGTCTTCATCTTCCTCGTCTTCATCATCGCCATCATCCCCAGAACTGGAACTATCATCATCATGTTGGTCTTCCCACATGTAATTAGTAGGGTCTTCAACAAAATAAGGATCATACATCTCTTCTTCTTCATCGTGTAGTAGTCATCGAAGAGAATAACTATCCCACATTTTTCGCATCTTTCGTCACTTTAGTAATCAGTGGTTTCACCGCTTGAACATCCAGGAAGAGGCATGTTGATAACTTTGGTAGATTTAACTTTGGTAGATTGTTGCTTTGGTAGATTGTTGCTAACAGAAAGAATATTAGAATGTGAGAGAGATCAAATTTTAGATGACTATTTCAAAGATAAATGTTTGCGGGAAACGAGGCGTTGTAATTATGTGGGGTGGTTAGTTTTCTTTTTCACCTTACCGTAAATGGTCATCATGACACACAAACAATGAAGGGACAGGCAAGACCAAAATTAATTTAGAAAATGAAGTGAATTTTGACCCTTTGTCAAACCCAATGTAATTCGTTTGTTGCCATATTAGAGGACATGCAAGTATGCAACTCGACTAAATTACCCCGAAATTAACCCATAAATGGACCCTAAATGGATTGAATGAATAATTTGGGTACCCATAAATAATTATCAATGTACAAGAAAGTTATCGATAGTCTTAAGGCCACAATATAGTTATTCATCGAATGACTAATATGAATATCATTATTTTCATGGAAATTTGAGGATTGACATGTGTCCCCAATTTGTAGAAGACCTTTTATTTATTTAAAGGCAATCAAACCCTTTTTTTCTTTTTTCAAATACCCATGTTTATTTCATGATATCTAGTGGCAAGCATGCTTCGGCATGTTAAAAAGCTTCATGTAGAATGTTAATCTTTATCTTGAATTTCTTGAATTTTTTTTTAACCTTATTAGAATTAATTATTTAGACAATGTATAGTAAAGTTCTTTGATAGTTCTAGGGTAGGAATATGTTTGTTCATTTGATAGAGGAATCAACATGGACATCAAGATATTTTATGGAAATGAAGTTGGGTACCCAATGAAGTCCGACACGTGGAGGGAAATCACCTTGGAGCGTCGTGTCACATTAACCTAAACTTAAAGAAATCAATTGGGAATTAGGGAAAAATTGTCCTAGTGAAGCTCAATTAAATTTGGAAACCCTAATTTTTAGTTTCACTTCAATCTCCATATTATAACCCCACCCTCATTTTATCTTTACGGTTCGAATTATTGGTGGAGAAATGAGGAAGCTTAACCTGACATGTAGAATGTCATTAGATAAAATGCAGAAATTATTTGGTGGATTTAGTAAGGAAGAAATGGAGGATTTTGAGAATTCCTGTTTTCGAAGCTTTTTGCAAATCCAAAAAAATATGCACACAACAACTACACTAGTTTGTGCCATAGTTAGCCATAAAGTTGGTAGACTTTGCTATCGGATTGGTAACAAAGATTTGGTATTCAAGAAGAGTGATGTTGCATTGATTATGGGTCTTAGTGTAAACTCTGTTGCTAACTCATTCTACACCATCGACGTGAAGAACAAACATCAGAATTTTCGTGCTAGGTTTTTAAAGGAAGCAATCATTAGTGAGACGTAAATATTAGATGTTTTAGTGGTGGCAAAATCCAGTGGTAGTGAAGATAAAAGTGATATATTTAGGCTCAATAGGTTGTATGTGCTGCTCCAAGTTGTGCTTCCTGGATCTTCTAGGACTGTAGATGGAAGGTATGTTGATCTTGCAGAGGACCTAGCTGCTTTTGATCAGTTTCCATAGGGCACACCTTGCTTTGAGATGTTGGAATACTGTTTGGATGATATTTACAAAAATGTGTTAGCTGAGAAGGACTCCTTTGCAGTTTATGGTTGTGTTATTTGTTTTGATATTTGGGCATACCTTCACATCCTTTCTCTTGGGGCTCGTAGGGCATTGAATGGTAAATTCCCAAGAATACTAGATTGGGTTCAGTTGCCTCCCAAGAACTTACATCTCCAGACCTGGAAGAAGAAGCTCGAGCCTCTTAAGGGTAAGGTTGTTGCCTTTGACACTTTGGATATTGAAGAAGAAGAAATGAATGAAGATGTAATGAAGGTGGCTTTTCAACCAACAGCCACACAATAAAAGCGCCGGTTTTTTGAGGAGATGCTTCAGAGACAGGCACACCTACTGAAAGGCCTTGTAATCATATGATTGAAACTCTGCATTGTTGATTATAAACTCTACATTGTTGATTATAAACTCTGCATTGTTAATTATATTCTGCAACTAGATACATCAGCATTGCATTTGACATCTGTTGCATTTATAAGAAAGGTTCTTAAACTGAAAATATCAGGGAAATATATATTACATTTGTGTTGACTCACAAGATAGGTTCTTAAACTTGATATATCAGAAACTCTATGGTAGTTTTATGTTAACTGATAAGATAGGTTCGTAAACTGGATATATCAGGAACTTTATGTTAGTGCTCATAAGGTAGATAGGACTCATAAGATAGGACTCTATGATACACGGCAATGCTTACTTCAACTAACTTTTGAATACTGAGGTTAGGGTGGTGGCTCGGAATGACATCAAGTCTGAAATTAAGAGACAGTTATGGAGACAATACATCGCAAAGGGGTTTTGTGGTGGGAAGAAAAGTGGATTGGGTGAACCATCATCATCCCGGGGGTTGTGAAGGGACCAAGAACAAAGAAAACAAGGGGAAGAAGTCGTGGTACACACCAATGCTTTGATGTTGTTGTCAAAAACCTACTACACGGTTTGTTAAGAATAAGGTTAAAGTTGTTGTGGAAGAAAGCTGCGGTCTACCCCACCTTCTAAGAGGAAGTCATCATCCCCACCTTCTAAGAGGAAGTCATCATCCTCTAAGAAAGTTACATTTGATCTTTCACATGAGGTTGAAGAAAATAGAAAAAGAGGAGTGAATGCGGGGTTTAAAATGGTAAGGAGGAGGGTGAAGAGAAACATAGTATGCAAAGAAGTGAGTCCAAACCACCAAGATTAAGTAAAGTATAGGTGTAAAGGCTAGCAAAAGGCAAACAATTTTGAAAAGAAGTCAAGTCGATTGAGAAAAGAAAAGACATTGGAGGCTAAGAGCAAGGAAGCTAACAAACCAAAAGAA
The DNA here is from genome assembly GCF_015680905.1 of Coptis chinensis. Taxonomy (NCBI): domain Eukaryota; kingdom Viridiplantae; phylum Streptophyta; class Magnoliopsida; order Ranunculales; family Ranunculaceae; genus Coptis; species Coptis chinensis. Next base: position 73,849,773 of record NC_141463.1, on the reverse strand, counting down.
GAAGAAATTTGATTGGTTTAGGTGAGGAAGAAGAAGAAGATGGAGAGGGAGAGGGTAGTGAAACCGATCTTGTTGCAGCAAAGCGGTGATGTTTTTGAGAGATATTAGTGAAGAGTTACCCAAGACTCCTCATGATGACCAGGTGATGGGGGAAGACCATGTACATGGTTTTTTCCAAGAACCTGGACATGAACATGAAGGCCCTTATGATAATGATGAGGGTGCTCCAGAGTTTTTAGTTGAGGAGGTTGAAGAGAGGGTTGTAAATACCTACAAATGTCAAGAGAATGTGGTTCAGGAGTCTTTGAGCAATGAAGTGCAGGAAGAGGGTGTGAAAGATCCTATTGATGAGAATGTGGTTGGCCAAAGTTCCCTAATGGAAGTCTATAATATGGATGTTGTTGAGCATGTGCCATTTATTAGTCCCTTGGACATTGCTCCTGGTGATGGTCCCTGGCCTACACCTAATGTTGATGTTCCCTCCAATGATGATGTTGATATTGATGGGGAAGAAGTCCTGAACTCAGAAATGGAGAAGGTCACATTTTCTCGCTTTACTTTCTTGCAAAGATCGACATAACCGACTTGCTGTATTGTCACCCACAACGCTCAAACCTTTGAGGTAGATAGTCACTAAAATCTATTGTTGTTATGAAATCTAAAAATGATAATGTGATGTTGGGAGAACGTGATAATGATGTAGATGATGATGATCTTTGTGGAGGGGAAATGGTGGTCCCACGATGTAGTGCGATACTGAGTCAAATGGCAAGTGAAATGGAAAAGAAAACTGAAGAAACACACCAAAAAGAAAAGAAGGGAAGGGAAGGGATGCAAGGTCAGTCATGGGAAGAAAACATTGGACGAGGGAATGTGATGAACCGATCAAGTCCGCTCCGCCAAAAACATTTATCAAGAAAACCACCACCAAAGGTGACCTCCTCGCAAATCTTCAAAGATTACTATTGGAAGATGTTCACAAGGTTATGCAGTCCACAAAACTGTTTAGATGCTAGAGTGTTTGGATACAACCGGTCTATTTCGGTGCAAAGTTTCCATTCATTGCATGGAAAGAGTGGGTAGATGGGGGAGGTCAAGATAACAACTAACATATTATCTTACATATTAACCAAAAACAACTAACATATTAACCATCAAAGAACTAACATATTAACCATCAGCAACTCGTGATAATAATGTTTAAAATTCTATGACTCGGTGATCACCATATATGTGAAGTTGTTGATCGTGGAACATCCAACATTGTAAGGAAAATGGCATTCCAGAAGAAGAAACATATACTATCATTGAGGATGTATACTTTTCTGTAAGTTGTATCTCATTGGTTGATGGAATTTGTTTTGTATAGTTCACCTTACTAATGAAGTACTTTATGATTTTGTTGATGTAGAAATTCATGAACATAGAGTATACAAACTTTAAGAAGAAGATGGAAGACCAAACCTTGATTGGTGCAACTCCCCGATGTGAGTAGATAGTCTCGCTGCGTATCATCCATATGGAGTTGTTAAAGAGTACTTAGACCCTTATGAAGGAAGAATTAGAGATCAAGCACACCCATCCAGGGCAATGGGTCTTATCATTCCTCTTCAAGTTGAAGGTAGCCTTGGGTTCTTGAAGTCTACAATTTTGGAAAGAGAAAAATCTACAACTATGATTCTCTTGGTGCGAAGAAAGTTTCGATGAGCAACTTGCTATAGAGACTTGTCTTACTTATGTCATGAGGTGTCTTTGATCCATCGTCACCTCATGATTTGGGAGCCCCTTGGGCTCGTGAGTTAATGCCTATTACTCAACAACCGGATACAAATAGTTGTGGCCTATTTTGCCTAGCCTATCTAGACTGCCTTCTGAGGGGTGTACCTGAGGAAGTAAACAAAATAGATATGCAACCCCATCGAATGAGGAAGAGGATTGGAATGGATATAATTAATTGTGGGTTGAATCCAGATACTGTTTCAAAAAGCAGACAAGAGCAATTGGAGAAGAGTTTGGAGGATGCTAAAGAAGTCGGTACGTGAGCAGGGGAATCACTATGAAACAGCTTGGTGGATGCTACTTCTTCTATTTTGTGTTTAGTGAAACAAATAACTTCTTCTATTTTGTGTTTAGTTGTCTAATTTTAGTATGGTAATATCATTTTGTGGTGCCGTTAATATCATCAGCTACGAATTTGTGATGATGGAATTTGTCATTCATTGCTTCATGCTTTCATGGAGTGATGAGTTAAGTTTTTAGTGAAGCATTTTTTATGGAATTAGTTGCTTTGATAGGTCCCGCGAATGCAATATGGTTATTGGAATATTATGTTTCATCAAACATTTGTGTATAGTTTAGGCGGAAATGTTTTGGAATAGTTTGGCCAACACCACTTGGGCTTGGGGAAAATAATGTGTTTCCTTTTATAAGTACAAACTGGGTTGCCTTTCTTGGTCCATCCCATTTCTCTTTTTCTTTTTTTCTCGTTCAAAATGGGTGGGGGTGAGGATTCTACCAAGAATAATACAAATGTTGGTTCATCATCAACCAACTATAGCAAAAATGTTTTGAGTGTGGGGAAACTGGGCCTTCGGAAGATCAATCGTCCATGGGCAACCACGCGATCATCCGCTATGCTCAAGTACCTAATATGAGGTATGGTGTAAGTACAAAGCCACATAGTGCGGGAAGAAGGTTTCTCTCATGGGGGCCGATCCATGCAAGGGTTTTAAATGGATAGATCTAGAAGGTGAAGGGACACATAAGGCTAAAGCACCGCTAGTGGGTGACAAAGGAAAACCGGTTGCAAATCACCATTGATGGTCCTATTAAAATGAAAATAGAGGGCGTGTTGATGATGTTAGCCTACTTGTAAAGAAACTATCCATTAGAGATCGATATTAATAGTTATCGGTGTTGATGACCATGTCATTGTTATAGTTCTTCGATATATTAATAGTACAAGAAGATGTCCGTTCAAACCAAATTAATTCTGAAACCAAAATTGCCAACCAAAACTATCCAAAATATCAACCCCGAAGTAAAGCCAAGAGTAACAATTTACCACCTTACATATATGCAACTGCAAGTGCCAATTTCAAACAAACAAACCAAAGCTGCCACTATTGGTGATTGGTTAAAAGAAAGATCATATGTACTCTTCATATGCAAAATGGTGGAATCCGGCTGAAAAATCAATCCACTTTCGCATCATCATCGGCGGCGTGCAAGTTGCCTTATTGTGTCCAAAACCACCACAACGCGTACACTTTCTTCTTTGCACTGGGACTCCCTCTCCTTTAGAGCGCTTTCTCTTTTTCTGTGGTCTTCTGGGCATCACCTCATCAACGAGTGGACGGACGATGATGCCATCATAAACCCAAACCCACTGTTCTTTTCCTCTTAATGGTGTCTAGTTCTCTCTATATGTATCCATCATCGTTCCTTTTGTGTACCAATGCAAGCAAAAGTCATATGCACATAGCTTACAATGATCGATTGCCTTCATAGCATGGCTACAAGGAAGACCAACCTGTTGAAAGAAACCGCATGTGCAAGTCCTCTCCAAAAGGTCTACGGTGTCAGTACGGTCTAGTGATTGCATAGAGTTAGGGGTGCAAACGGATATGTTCGGATGCGGATATGTCTGTATCCGAATCCGAATCCGAAAATTTATACCGATATCCGAATCCGAATCCGAATCTGAATCCGAATCCGATGGATATTAAAAAAATTATCCGAATCCGATTTCGGATATCCGAAACAGATATCGGATAATATCCGATCCGAAAATAAAAATTAATTAAAATTTTATTTGCTTTGAATAATTCATTTTACCACTATAAAAACTAGTATAAATATATATATATTTGTCATTTATTATTATTATTTTGTTATTATAGTTTTATATTATTAGTTTATGATTTTATATAATATTTTATAAAATAAAAAATAAATAAATAAATTATATATAAAAACTATTAATTTTTTAAATCGGATCGGATATTATCGGATGCGGATATGTCAGTATCCGAATCCGTATCCGAAACCAGTTCGGACAAAAAAAAATATCCGAATCCAAATCCGAATCCGAAATTTTCGGATAATATCCGATTTTTCGAATACGAATTCGAATCGGATTCGAATATTTGGATATCCACTTGCACCCCTACACAGAGTAAACGTGCTCACTTGCCTTTGTTGCTGTGAAACATCTACTCGAATATCTCGACGAGATGAGCCCTTCCTCAGCTGATTTGGTCAGTTTTGTCTTCAGCTTTGACGCCATCACCCGGTAGTCATAAAAATGTTTCATTATGTTCAACCTGATACCATTGACAAGAGATGTCACTGGCATAGCTCTCTCTGGAAGTATCATCTTGTTCCAGCTCTCTATGTGATTTGTGTAGCAAATGTCATACCTTCTCATTGGAGCAAAAGCACAACACCACGACTCTTTCGGAATCTTTACAATCTTTGCATAACCTTTGCTGTCGGCACAATAAATTTGGCTCATAAGTCTTACAAATTCTGCCTGTTCATAAGTTTCAGCAGCTCTCTTCACCTTCCCTTTTGTCTCTTGCTTAGTCATACAATTTGAAATGTGTTGTGCACAAAAGCAATGGACCGCATTAGGAAGTATTTTAGGCACGGCTTGAAGAATGCTTAGATGCCTATCAGAGAGAAGAACAAAGTTTTGCTCCGTCCCAACAACAAGGTCTCTTAACTTTTCCAGAAACCAATCCCAGTGGTCATTATTTTCCTTTGGGACTATGACAAATGCAATTGGAAACACGTGGCTATCGCCATCATCCGCGATATAGCAGTTAGTATGATTGACTTGTACCTACTGTCATGAAAGTGCCATCAATCATAATCAATGGACAAAGACATCTTTTGTAAGCTTCGGACGGTGATGGACCGTCAGAGCTCACAAACAAACGTTCAAACTTGTGCTCGAGGGCGATGGACGTTTGCAGCTCGGTGAAACAATCTGAATCCACTCTTTTAAGTTCTTTACAATAATTTGGCAACATTTGGTACGACCGACTAAAGCTTCCCCTTATGCGCAAGCAAAAAGCCAAACAAACATAAGTTAGTTGTTGCTACTATTCGTTCATTAGTTCGATATATAACAAGCGATTACCTTTTGCATTGCAATTTCTTTTGCTTTCCAAGCAACTTTATACGACACATTTGTGCGGTGTCGCCTTAACCTCCAAACAAGAATTGTTTGAGAGCCATATCAATATTGTCCCTAAGTTTCGATTTCACAACTTCTGAAACCCATTTTGTATTAGCTTGTTTATTAGTTGCAATTGCTTTATCTTGTGAACACGTATGTACTTCTCTGAAGGTTATAATAACCCATATATCAGAACCAGTGGTCGGTTTTGCAAACAAATGAAATGTGCAACCAAGAGACTTACACTTCATATAAATCCTCTCAGGAGAAGTGCTCGCACGACGCAAATCAAACATGTTTGCTATTGCGTATGACTTCATGTCTTTTATAAGATCATCCCGAGTAGGATAGTGTTGTCCTACTTTAGGAGGAACAAACTTCAGGTTCACATGAGGAGGAGTTACATCCACTTTAGCTGGTGTTTCTGGACTATGGGGAGAGCGAAGAGGATCATATCCTTGATGTAAGTCTTCTGAATTGAGATCTTCTGCACCGAATAGCGTAGCATCAACCATTCCATTTGTTTCGATATTAGGTTCACTTTGGCCTTCCTCATCATTAACAGTCATATCAAGTTCACTTTGGCCTTCCTCATTATTAACAGTCATATCAGGTTCACTTTGGCCTTCCTCATCATTAACAGTCATAGGCGTGCCTCCCCAAAAAAACTCTTGATTACGGTTAGGAGTAGACCATACATCACAATCATCATCCAATAATTGAACTTCATCATCATCATCCAATAATTGAACTTCATCATCATCATCTTGATTACCACCATTTACTACTCTAACTTCATCATCATCAGCTCCATCCTTTACTTGTACTACTTCTTCTTCAAAATTAACTTCATGTAGTATTTCAACTTCATCATCATCACCCTCATTATTGTCAATATTTTGATTCATGGAAATTCTATATTCCTCAGGGACGTCCTCTGTATCACCATATGGATTTTGGGAATCAAAGTCATCATAATCAGATTGATCAAGATCTGGTACACCATCTTGCTCATCACCATCATTGACCGTCCCTATATTATATCGATGAATTAGCTCCCCACTATCAGCAACTGGAACTATATGTTACCTTGCAAGGCTATAGAGTGTACCTTCCATAAACAGAGAAGGCGGTGTGACCATTTCTCTTTTATGTACTGAAGGTTCATGTGTAACTTCAGAGGAAACACCCTCTGGACAAATATTTATATTTCAATGAACACTCAGTAAGTTCCACACACTATCTATCAACGGCAGGTAAGCTATCATCTATCAACATATCCCATTGATATCGAAGACTTACCTACCATCACCTTTTCGAACGTTGACAAGCCGTGGAGGTTGAATGTGTTCTTCGGACGCCGTGAATCTCCACATCTTCCCATTGATGAGTCCCCACTCTCCCACTCGGGGTTGGTCAAGGGGACTTTCTAGAAAACCAAAGATTCATAACTATCGTGAAATAAAGCATGTACCCACCCTCACTAATAATGACCTAACCAAATGGAACTCGCATTACTTACCAATTGCTTCATCGACAAGTTTAAATTGGTTAATGGGGACGAAAACCGACGAGCTAGCTCCTTACGTTTTGAAAAGAGTGTTTCACAGAGAAACAATGCTTGGAGAGTCAGCGTCTTTCTTAAACAACTCAAGAGCAACTTCTTTCTTCTTAACATTAGGCTATCCATTGCTTACCACTTCTACTTCGTTGATAACCCAAACCATCATTGTTTTTCTTGGAGACTTTCTTTGTTTCATAATCATGTTCAAATTATTTGTTTCTTCATCAATTCGACACGGGGACTTCTTCGTCAAGTATCTTATAGAAAAAGTAGATCTCTTTCTCGACAACACACCTTCCACGGTACTCATGAATCCTTCAAATGAAATACCCCCATCACAAACTCTCAATTTCACCTCGCCACCAACATACTTCATCCGGCCATACTTGTCCGCTTTCATCTCCCCATTGTAGTGAATAAGAACATCCAAAGAAGTACCTAACCAAGAAGTATAAAAAACAACAAAAAGCGATGGTTACAAAGAAGTACCTAACCATAAACCATAAAAACTGAAAAGTAAATTCAAACATTTAAGCACAAACTAGTTAAACTAACACTTTTAGGACATTTATGACATAATCTATCTTAAATGCCTTAATATTAAACCCAACATTAAATATAGAATCAACATGGAAACCACAAACATTCTACCACAACTATATAATCAACAAGCATTTATACATGGAGACGTCATAGCTGTCTTCAAAACCCTCTTCCTTGAAAGATGAAACATCAAACAAACAAAACACTAAACTACGTGGAATAAAACCGTAGACCCAAGGCCCTAGATAGCTTAAAAAACAACAAACTATACCTTTATCATGTGAATGTGTCATGTTTTCCATGTCAAACCTTAAAAAATACAAAAGCGGAGGGACAATGGCGAGGAAGAAAAGAAACAACCAAGAAAAAGCGAAACTTTGAGCTTTTGTCCTTATTTTTTAGGTTGGCTCAAAATCTGAAGTAAAAGTTGTAAATGTAATCGACAACCAAAATCACCGAGAGAGTTGCGATAGTTTATTAGTCGGGTTGCTTCTTCATTATAGCAACCACAGATACTACAACATGTTTTGATTAACGTGTTTTCTTGATCAAGATCCAACGGTTGTCTATCACTATAAAGTCAAACTCATCGGTCTGATATGACATAGTTATCTTGCAGATAGGTAAAAAGAGGGAGAGAGAGTGTTGCAGGTCCACGTGGGCATTGTTTGAAAATAAGAAGAAGGGCAAAAGTGTCAAAAGTGAGGTTGAAAAGTCAAAATTGAAGAGTGGTTACTACTTGGGAACAGATTGACATTATGAGTTACTAATTGGGAAATTACCCTTGTATATATGCAGAGAGAATTAATGATAGAGAAGGATAGAGAGTAAAACCATTTGTATATATGCAGAGAGAATTAATGATAGAGAGTAAAATATATTGACTTTAACTCTATTTTTAAGAGAAAATTAACGATAAAAAGTAAAATCTTGATTTTAGCTCTATTTTTAAAGGGACGGATAGTCACTGGACTCAGCCTTAGTCACTAGAATTTGTAATGTAGACTTTATGTACTTTTGCAGCATATGGTCTGTACTAATAATTGACTAATGAGATGAACTCTTGAGATACAAATCTAAGTGAACGCCGAGAACTCCAAAAAAAAATTTCCGCTAGTATGAAAAAGGAAAAGGTCGAAATCAACCTAAGAATTTATTTTTATTTTTTTGGTAATCAACCTAAGAATTTATTATCTTAATCCTTAGCCATCAATCAATCAGACCCACCACATTATTGCTGACAAATACAAATGCCAAACATTTACTCAAAGAAATATGTACATCAAAAGTTTCATAAACCACATGTCATGTAGTTACCAACAAAAAAAACCACATGTTATGTGTCTCCCACTCCCTATATTCGTTGCCAGTTACCTATGTAGGAATCTAGATATATATAGGTATCTTAAACTGCAAAAAGGGTCACCCTATGGAAGTTGGTTGGAGTGGCTTACCCCCAAAACAGTTGCCTTAGATTTGAATGAAAGTGAAAAAGACAGAATTATAGCAAAGGCCTATCTCCATCACCACATTTCTTTATACTCAAAAAAATTTCATTTGTTTATAAGAACAAAATTTTTCTAGTCTTTGCTTCTTCAACAGTAACAACAGAGAAAAAAAAAAACAATAAAAAATTTCCTTAATGATTCCCACGTCCCACCAACACTCCACTCAAATCTTTCCTTCAATCCAACTCTACTAACAAATTTTCAAACACCCCCTCATGTCTTCAATCCAATTTTCTCAAAAAGATTTGTTTTTTATCATTTTTTTGACATTTTGTTGAACCATTCATGTGAATTTTGTGAAAAAGAATTGATTTTGATAAATTTTTAAGTCTTGCCAGGCATGACAGAAGTCCTACACTCCCCATCTCATTTTCCTTCTTCACCAAGTTCCTTATCTTGTGCACCCACACCCAATGATGATACACAACCTCAAATCTCAACACAACAACCTCTTATTAACAATATCAGTAGCCCCAACTCTTCTTCTGTAGTTGAAGAAGAAGAAGAAGAAGAAGAAGAAGAAGAAGAAGAAGATAAAGAAAGGGACAAAGAAGGAGACCAGCTGTCTTTATTAGCAGTTTTGCTTACTGTTTTTAGGAAGTCTTTGGTTTCTTGTAGTACTTTGAGGGAAAATAAGCTTTGTTCTATGGAGATCGGGGTGCCTACTAATGTACGCCATGTTGCCCATGTTACATTTGATCGGTTTAATGGATTTCTCGGTTTGCCTGTCGAGTTTGAACCTGAAGTGCCTAGGAGAGCTCCTAGTGCTAGGTGAGCTTACTTTGTTTTCAGATTTTTGTTTTGAGTCTTTGTGTGATAGCTATTTATATTTTTGGATAAGTTGGTTATTGTTTTTATGTAAGGCCTTGAATTATATATCGTAACTGATGAAGTATGCTACTTGGTTTAGAAATTTATCCTAGGTTGAATTCGAAAAACATTGCTAAGTTGAGGGTAGTCTGGTCTGAAAAGTATTTTGAATAATTAATCACAGAGTAAGAGTGTTGCTATGAGGACAAATTTGAAGACACTCATAATTTAGAGATTATGATTTTGGACTGTTGATTGAATGGAGGAGAGAGGGATTCAATTACATCTTTAAGCATTTTTTATAAGGAAACTATTGTTGTTATTCTATTATAGAAGAATGGTACCGATCCTTTGAGGCAAAGGAACGTTCTGTAACTTTATCTTTTTCAGGAGGAATGTTTTTTCCTTCCATGCCCGCCCTTATTTATTCCCAACGTTTTAAGGACTTGTGGATGCTCCATTGTGTGAATTAGTAAAGAGAAGCTTTAGGTTAATATACAGAAAGAGAATAACTTAGAATTTAGAGAATTAATGGCTTCTATTAATTAGGCTGTGATTATGGGTAGTATTGTTTGTATGGAAAGATTTTCCATTTTATATATTTCCTATGGAAGAGACAAACAATCTTGCTGAAGGAATTTCAGATAGTTGATTGCTATATCCATAATCGGATTTATTTTAGGACAGTGCTATGTGATAGGCCTAGCACAGAAAAATTTCTAAAGGTATTATTTTATGGCTAACAATTACTTGAATTGTTAATACGTGTTTACGGACGTAGTTATGTAAGCTGGTCCAACTTGGTATAGATCTCGGTACATGATACATTTTCCCAAGTCACCTTTCTTACATTATGTCTCTTTTATATCTAAAAAGGAAAGGATTTACATTCACCAATACTTGCAACAATATTTTCCGTCCCCGGCCCTTTTGAGTTCATTCTTGTATTTAATTCTTTTGGGGAGTTTTGTTTTTGTATCAGCAACAATATATGCATGTTCTTGGTGGAAGGAGATTTAAAGTCGATGAACTCCTGGAAAAAGTCTCATGCAGATTTTGCTAATATGTGCACTATGTTTTTCATTGTAAGAATCTTCATAGGAAAAGTTTACCTAAACATAAGTAATAGACAGAGATAACTCTTCTCTTGTCTATGGCACTGACATGAAATGAATAGGCACATGTTTCTCATAATCTCGTGTCAAGGGAAACCTTGTCAATCATCATTAGCATGTTAATACTTGGATAAGATTTTCTCTTCTTCATATGAAACTATGGATTAATTTAACCGGGGATATGAAATTGGTGCATATTTTGCTTTCAAGTTAGATCTATTCCCCAATTAGAAGGCTTACTCATATCATATAGCTGAGTAATATTCAAAGAAGTAATTTTCGAAGAGCATTCTTTTAGGCTAGTTTTTCTCCAAATTTATGAAAATGAGGGCGGAGATAGGTCGATTGATGTGTTTTTCATTATTATGGTGGAAACTTCAATTCCTGATTCTTAAAAACAAATCATACTACCAGCTCCACTCCTGACCACTAAAAGCTTGCATAAATGTGGCGATTGGGTTTCGTATGTAATGTTTCCAGTGAAGTGGCATATTTTGAACCTAGCAAGTGAATTCTGCAATCTCCTCACTCTTCCCGAGTCAATGCAACCCCCTTGATTTTTCAGAGTTACCTCAGCTCGAGTAATAACATTTACTCAATTTCACTTAAAGAGCCAAATCATAAGAGAACTTATGGAAAAGGACAATTGATCCCTTCTCATTTTAGGTGACTCTGTAATAGTTACCAAAATTGCTCTTGGGCAAAGATAACTTACATAAGATACTTTCCCACCAAGGATTCTTTAAGGTCTTGAACTTGTGTTTGATCTACAATAATGCAAACACTCTTTAAAGTACTTCCATGAATTGTGAATCTATTCCATGTGTAATCTCTACAGGATTCTAGAACACTGTCGTCTGTCGACTCTTTTGCTTGTTGCAATATTCTTGTTTACTTTTAAAATTTCAAGTGGAGCCTCTCTAACAATTATGGAATGCTTAAACCTCTTAAAACTGATTATGAAGAAAGAGTAAAGGAAATAACTTCCTCAATGTATGGTAATGGAAAAATTCTTGTACCCCAATTAGCCTGTCTGAAGTTCTCTCCCAATTGAATTTGCAGTCCCAAGTCATATTCTTGGTCCATTCTTACGTAGGTATGCAACCATGCAAGACTAATGTTCCTATCCTTGTGTCATCTCCCCAAAGCAATTTTTGTTCAATTTCTAACTTATACTCACTTTGCCCTCTTGACTTTGACGAGTCTTTATTGATCTGTTGAAGGCTTGTTCCTAGTCGTGAGTCTATTGATGTGGACATGTATAATAACTCAGATTTGCCATAGATTTGGGGGCATCACCTTGTTCCAGAATGTGCTTTGCACATGTGCAGCTTGAAACGAGTACGCAGAGAGAAAATTGAAAAAGAGAAGGCTATCTTGACGGTTACGTGGTTTTAGGTATTGAGAGAACGAAACGTCTGTATTAAGAACATTCTTGCTTGTGCTTAGTTAAATTTGGCTGATACCTCATCTCACCATGAATTCTTATGTTGTTCTCAGCTAAAACTGTTTCAGTTAAGAAATAAAAATTCACCAGATCACATATTTCTGAAATCTGTAATCGTAAATTACTAACTCTTCTGCTAAAACCAAGGGATTGCTCAAATATCTTTCTGTGCTGAAACACTTTTATGTGGTTGGTTAGTTGGTATAAGACCATTGGCCCATTGGGATACCTTGCAACCCACAAACCACAATGCTACACCCTTGATGAGTTTTCCAAGTTCAACTTGCATTGTTGTATTAAATTGATTCTGCTTCTCTGTTTGTATCTTTTGATCTTTATCCTTTCTTTTTCTTTTTGCAGTACAAGCGTTTTTGGAGTTTCAACGGAATCCATGCAGTGTTCATACGACTCTAGAGGGAACAGTGTACCAACAATTCTCCTGCTGATGCAGAAGCGCTTATATGCTCAGGGAGGCTTGCAGGTACATTTACCTTTCCTCTTGTTTTATTTTTAAGCTTGAAGTGAACCCTTTACCTTATAAGTGCAAGACAATAGCGTCATCTGCTTGAGCTTAAGGGTTCAACTCATCCATCTGTATGTACCAAGATATGGAGTGGCCCATAAAGTTCAACTAAAGATACACAGGAGGAAGATTATTCACTTATTGTATCACTCTCAAAAAGAGAAAATGAATGTCACTACAGTTGTGTTCCCCAAAAACAAAAGAGATTGTATTGTTTTGAAACTGAAACAAGATTTAAGATACATTTTAAAAACGAAACAAAAAATAAAATCAAACAAACAAAAAAGAAAAGGGACAAAAGGAATGAAATTTGCTGATATGATATAAAAGAAAAGAGAACAGAGAAGATGGTTGTTTTGTTATGTGTATATAAGAGCTAATTTATTTCTGAAACTCAGATTGTTGATGTCTCAGTGAGGTTGCGATCATTATAACTCGCCCAAATCGCACATTTGAATATTATTTATAAGTTATCCATCAAGCACTGTTTTGCCAGTATGAGGTCCCAATGCTGAGCGTGTTTTCATCTTTCTTTAGTGTTTGACTTTTTACCTTTATTGCACAGGCAGAAGGGATATTCAGAATCAATGCTGAGAACAGCCAAGAGGAATATGTCAGAGACCAGTTAAACAGGGGGGTTGTGCCTGATGGCATTGACGTGCACTGCTTGGCAGGTCTTATAAAGGTATACACTTACCATCTCGGTTACTCTAGAGTTGGTAGTTAATCATCTTACATTCTTACTAGATGTGTTATACTCCATTTAGGGCTGTATGCATGGACGAACGCGAACCCAGGAGGGGTAGAGGGTATTCAGTTGAATACCTTCACTTATAAGAAACTGTTACATGTATAGTATATATTATCCTTTAAGATGAACAAGAAAGCTATAAGCCTGTTCTAGACTGACGCAGTTGCACTCTATTTCCATTGCTTTGCTTTGTGATAAAAAAAAAGAAAAGAAAAGAAATTTTCCACAGCATAGAGTTTGTCGATGGAGAGTGGAAATGGTATAAATTGATATAAACTGGGAAATAGATTCTAGGTAAAACTTAACATTAAAAGCATCCTTTTCCAAAATGAGGCTCCTTGTTAGATATCTCAAGCGTTTTAACATACTCTTTGCTTGCGGTCCTATGGCAGTGCCTGTGAATCTGTGATATTGTTCAAGGCATTAAGTTTTTATGGTTTAATATTCATTTGGTGGGGATATTTGCTTGTGGCCCTTTTTTTTTTTTTTTTTCCCTACATATTCCGTTTTCCCACCAGTTTTCCCCTCTACTGACTCCTTGCTCTTGTATTTATCCTTTTTTTTATTATAAGACAAAGAAGATTTTGGTCATAGCTAGGATAAAGAAAGAGAAGATCAAATATTTATTGATTTGGAGGTATTTTTTGGTAGTATTGTAGGATATGCCCACTTATCCTACATTTCTACTGCTTACCAAAAAAAATAGGAAAAGAAAAAAAAAAAGAAAAAAAAGAAGACACAGCAAAAAAGAATGGGAAGAGATAAGAATAACGAAACCCCACAAGAAAAAGCTATGAGTCTGCAGTTGAAATTCTTTGATATTTTTATACTCCATGATCATGATCGTAACTACGAAGAATTCCAGTTTCCATTGTTCTACCATTTTCTTTTGGTGTAATTTGTTATCAGGTGGATCTCTGCCCTCTTCATTACTTTGAAAACTTCATTTGATATCTTAGATATAGTTTCTAGGTTTGCTGAGTACATTACTTTCTGGATTGCATGATTTGGCTAGCACTTTTGGATTTACGCCATAGACAACTTAAGATGCATAACTTGCCCGCCCATGGGAAAATTTCTGGGTCCGCCACTGGTTGTATGTCAAATGTTGTATCTGCAAATTCGCCCCTTCTTTTTCTGAGGAATCTAAGGTATGAGTACAGTCAGTGGCATTTCCTAGGTACATACTGGGGTATAAGAAAAATCGGGGTATAAGAAAAATCGGGATGACAAACGTCCCAACCATCCCTTGTTCCTATGTGCTGCCGGAGATTACATGAGCCAAACTCCAATATCGATTGTGGGGTTAAGTTGAATTGTGCACTTTCTCCCAGCGTGCTTTTCCTTATTGTTACTTGTGTTATGTGGTGCATTCCTTGATTTCCTCATTGTCGTGATCAGTGTTTAAAAGAACTAATCTAAGCCGCAAGGCACTCTGCCTCTCTAAGGCTTGAGGCTTAAGCCTCAATAAAAGTAAAAGGGGATTTGAGGGAAAAAGGGGTTTGATGATTGAAGTTTGTGATTTCCAGAATTAGACCTACTAGGGGCTTTTTAATCTTTAAAGAAGTTATGAAGAGTTAAGTTGTAAAAGAATGACAGAAAAAGTTATATTTTAAAAATTAAAGAACTAAAGAATAAAAAGTTGAAAAACATATAAGGCTTAAGCCTCAAGTAAAGCCATAAAAGGCTTAAGATGTGCCTTGAGGCTTAAGCCTCACTGTGTTTTTCAAAACCTTGGTCATGATGCTACTATGCCACTTAAACAAACATCTCTGAGCTCATACTTTTTACTGGTTGCAGTGTATGCCATATTAACTCTTCTTGGAATTGCTTTAGATATACCATGAGATGAATAAGAGTCATTGGGTGAGACAAAATATAGTCGCATTTTGCTGTTTATGGGTGATTTCTAAATCTGAACTCATCTTCTGATATTATTTGTTATTGATACTTCTCTAGGCTTGGTTTAGAGAACTACCAAGTGGGGTGTTAGACCCTCTTGAGCCTGAGCAGGTGATGCAATGCCAAACAGAAGATGAATGTGCTCAGCTCGTGAGGCTCCTGCCACCGATGGAAGCTGCCTTACTGGATTGGGCCATCAACCTGATGGCTGATGTTGTTCAAGTAGAACATGAAAACAAGATGAATGCCCGCAATGTGGCAATGGTATTTGCCCCTAACATGACTCAGGTGATGGACGATTTTCATTTCTGTTTCAAAAATATATTCTACCTGTGTGTCATTGGCAGATCCTGTGTGTTTTTGGAAATTGAACTGGATGATAAACTTTTTTAATTGCAGATGGTAGATCCATTGACAGCATTGATGTATGCCGTACAAGTGATGAATTTCCTTAAGACACTGATCACTAGGACTCTCAAAGAACGGGAGGATTCTGTTATTGACTCAGCTCCTAATTCCCATCTGGAGCCTTCAGATGAGAATGGACACCAAGGCCGTTCACTACCCTGTGTGGAGGAAGCATCCGAGGAAGAAGAAGAGGCAGATCATGTCTATATTGCTGAAGAACCCATTTTAGAAAGTCCCCCTCTCCCTAGTGAAAATGATTTGACATCTGAAAAAGAATCCGATGATTCTCAAAGATCTGATGCAAAGGTGGCCAATGATTTCTCTAGCGCGATACCAACTCAAACTGACATTATGCGATATGGAGAAGAGACGACTACTGTAAGTCAACTGAAGCCTGTAGTTTATGGAAACAGTACACTCAAAACTAAGACTGGCCAATCCAGTAATTCAACCATCAGAAAGGGACCTGGGAAAGCAAATGGACTGGCAGTGGTTCGAGTAGCAGGATCCTCCGAGAAGTCAAGAGGAACCAGCATCATAAGCCGTATAAATTCTAGGACAGAAAGGGTCGAAGCATGGCGATGAAAACTCGCTTGACCAGTGGTGTCCTGACTGAGCTGTTCAGGCTTAGACATTGCGAGATTTGAGTGTTGAATGAATTTGTGTAAGATTGTTGTTGTTACTTATATTTCTGGCTTAATTTCTCTGATTTATTCTCACCTGTATGACAACATCTGACATCCCACCTTAACAATGGTTTCGAAGATTTACCATAATACAATGTGTTTGTTGTGAGCTTGTGTTACAACAGAAATTGTCCATTTAAATCTGGGATAATAACTTATAAATGGCTTGTCCTACTGTCCATTTAAACCTTGAATTGATTATGCTTGGAGCATGGAGTTCTTGTAGATTTACAAGCTATTTTTCATTCCAGATATTAGGCATCATAATTCGCTCCAAGAGATACTTAACTAGGTAACAGTATCTGGTGTTGTTTGCCACAAGAGTAACAGCAGTGGACGTCACTGTGCAATCTGCATGCTCTTAAGACTATAGCACATATGGGAGGGGTTAACGTAAACAAACTCAAAATTGTTAGGGCATTTTTTTTGTAGATATGATTTTCTAACTATTCTAAACATTATCACAAATAATCAAAAAAATAAAAAAATTCTAAACTTGCCAAATGTAGTTAGCAATTTACAAAATTTGGCTAATTGTAGACCCTTTATTTTCACCATTTTTTATACTATATTTGGCAAGTTTAGAAATTTTTGATTTTTTGATTATTTGTGATAATGTTAAGAATAGTTAGAAAATCATATCTACAAAAATTAGTCTAATCCAAAACTTATAAATACTCTAACGATTTTAAATTTGTTTAAGTGTTAAGATAAGAATATAAGATATGTCTCCCTTTGTTTATATGAATGGTAGACATTTTGTGCATTGTGTGTCAATGTATAGGATCAGAGCAGTGGCAGGGCAATGAACACGAGGAACCTAGAACCTTTATACGTTTGTTTTCCAATGTACTTGTAAAGCCATTTAGCTGCATGATGCAGATACTTTCGGAGATCATGCATGGAAAGTATTAATAGTCATGTACATTTAGTAAGTGCACTGATAGCTAATGATCCGCCCAGACACCCAGTTGAGTTGTCTATTTAATTTCGATGTGTTCTTCAAAATATCTTCCGACTTAAATGAAATGACTACGTGCTGACGTGCATCTTTCAAGTAATAGAGAAAGATCTTAGGAAACAGGTGGAAGTGTGGAACACAAGTTCATAACACTTAGACTTGACTGATGTAACATCTACGACTCCCAAACGCCACGCTAAAGGTTACATGGGCCACTGAGTTTAGAAAACTAACTCAGTGGTTAAGAACTTAACACGGATCGGTTTGCTTCTTCAGCCTATGGCACACAATGTCACTTGCTAGTGATCGACTCATTGGTGACTATTAACAGCTACACTGAGTGACTCAACTCATCCTATCATTTTCATGGTCATACACTCATACTCAGTGCCCTAGTGAGTCGGTTGCCTCTCTGTAAACTTGTCACGAGTCTTTTGATTCCCAAAGAGTCAGAAATGTGAGAGGTGGTTATGGTATTAGCTATCTTGCAACACGTCACACTAAGTCACAGAAACACTAAATACATAAAGAAAGGGCTTACGTATCCATATATATATAGTCCGAAAAACAAGAAAACAAAACTGAAAAAAAGATGCAGAAGCTGTGGTGTGAATTTTAAATGCATATACACCTCACACAATCCTCGCTCGCACACCACCTTGTTCTGTCAACTGAGACAAAATCCTAACAGTATCTCTATGCATATGCCTCCATACTCTCAGTTCGCCACAAGTGTCTTTCTTTAAATCACCCCCTCATCTTTAACCATATACATATCTTCTCTTCTATAATCCTTATTCATATTTTCACTAGGCAGTCATGGCTTCTTGTGATCATAGTCTACAACAGCTCTTTGAGAATCCAATGCCCGAAAATGCAACTTTCATTGAATCCTTAACCACATGGAATCATATTAAATCCAGGCAAGCCATGGAGATCTCTTCCTTTTCTGAGATATTTGGTGAACTTCACTTTAAAGAAAGTCTTGAATCTTCATCTTTGCCTTTTCTTCCTCCATTTCCATTGTCATCGCCGTTGTCGGATTTGAATCCTCAACCAGAGATTGACAAGTCCACTGATCAGGAATATAACAAGAGCCCTTCATCACATCCTCTGTTTTCTGCTCAAAAGAATAAAAAAATGGATTGTTCTAAGAAGAGAGATGACTTCTCACCCAGGAATTCAGGAAGTCTACAGATGTGCACTGAAGGACTTGGATTTGAGAGCTTTGAAGATGTCGATGAATCAGATAAGGAGGAAGGAGATGACGTGAAGAAACCGAAGGAAAAGGTGAGCATAATGAGACGTTCGTCATCTCAAAGTTCACATAGTGAATATAGAAAAAGAAACTTTCCTCCACCTATTCCATCCATAGGTAGGAATGGAAAGCCTTGGGTTTGTTACAAATCTTTCCGACAAGATGGGAGGCTAGTTCTTAAGGAGATGATGATTCCCACCCAGGGCCAGGAGTTCATGCATGCATGTAGAGAACATGGACGACTAACGCTGCACCTTGTTCACGCAGATGAAGAAATATCAGCTGATGCAGCGGAGGTGAAAGACAATGAAGGAGAAGCAGAGGAAGATGGTGATGATGCAGAAGAACAAGTAGTCAAGTAGATTATGGCAATTTATAGTGACTGAATCAGCTTATAAGCGTGTCCAAAGTCCAGAAACTGCGTTCTTATCAAAATTGAGATCAAGCAGTTTGACACAAGTGTAGACCTTTTACAGGGAAAAAAGGGGAAAGAAAACAGCTCAAAATTACAGTGTTTCAGATACTATAATGATTAGATCCATATAACTGTATGATTTCCAGAAACATAGCACTTTCTTTTTGATAAGTGGTATTCTATTTTAGCTTGTCTAAGTGAGGCAATTCACCCTACTTCTTACGAAGTTCGATCCATCTTGGCAGATGGATTATACTAATCAATTATTGATAGTTCGTTGCATGTCATTCATAACAACAGTGAGCAATCTTCCAATTCAGTGTACATGGCACGCAGTTGAAGTCCAAATAGCGAAGTTTGATTCTCTCCAGCAGCCATAAGTTTGTCAATCACATAAGCAGTACAAGTCAACATCAGAAAATTTTCAATAATCGTCAGCCACTACTGGAATTCCGGACTCGGAGCATTAGATGTATAAGAAAGTGGGAACAAAATTGTTTACCATTTTGTAAGGAAACATGGCTAACTACAAATTTGTATCTTCCTATAAATGTCTTGATAACGACAAGATCACAAGACTTACTTTTCTCTCTTCCTAGTAGCAGCAGTGTGATGCGTTAAAAGCAATTCAAACTGAAGCTTAAAAGAAGTTTGGTGTACTACAAGCAAACCCATCTTAAATCCAAATAGAAACATACTCATCTCAAAAAAGAGAAGTAGGATACGATTACATTGCAAAAGAAGGTAGGGCAGAGAACCCTTATTGCTGATTTCCCCAGAGTTAAAAGGGAAGGGCTGTATAGTTTATACATGCTTATGCTTTTAAAGGATCTTGCCTAAGCTTGTATAGGATCATGCTATCGCTGTTTTACTACAATAGATAACTAACACAGTAAAGCACTGAAATTACAGAGAAGGATTGCGGCCATCTAATGTTAGAAGCACTTTATAAAGGTCAGGTCGTCTATCTCGGAAAATTCCCCAGCTGTGTCTCTTGGATTTGATTTTATCAAGATCAAATTTTGCTAGTAGAATATCTTCATCTTTGTCATTGGCAAGTGACACAATTTCTCCTGTAGGCCCTATTCATCACAAGGTCAAGATTACAACATAAAGCATTAAATTGTGACCTGAGAATAGTTTGAATTCTGCAGAAACTGATATTGAATAACATACCTGCTATAAAAGAGTTCCCATAGAATGTGATCTCACTGTTTCCATGTTCTGTCTTAATTACCTCCTTCCCAATGCGGTTTGAAGCGACTAAAGGTACCTGAATTATCACAACCGGATCAGTTAGCTCCAAGAGACGAGATAAATTGCCCTGCCAAAGTGAGAATTCCATTCATCTCTACCTCCATAATATTTGTGGTAGCCATCACTTGTTGAGCCAACTACAGGACTTGAAAAGAGAATGAATCATCTAGAGAATCCAGGTTCAATTCCATAGAAAACATGGACTTGAGGGGTTGTTTATTGTGATAGAAAAATATTACTCGTGATTTGTATTAATTTTCTTAGACATTTTGAAAAGGGAATTCTGGACCAGGATAAGAAAGAAAAGGTTAAAGTCATTATCCAATTTATCCTTTCAACGACAATAGCAAAGTTTTTTGGGAGCAAAGGTGGGAAAGTTGGCTTGTTAGTATGACAGATCCCCTCCATTTTTATCAACCAAGTGGGTGGCTCACTGATCAACACATTTAGAGAATCACGAGCAATAGACCCATTGATTTGGGTAGTGAAACGAAGTTCACCAAACTAGAGTATAAGTCTATAAGAACGAATCACTGTGATTACAGGATAATCAGATTGCAGTTAACTATCAATTAATATGTTATAAGTGTAGCCTCTAGTTATGAACAAGAAAATTAACATACCAAATTGGCCCCTGCATGTCCTTGCATTACTCGTTTCCAATGCTCACGAGAATCAAGACCGTCATCTTGTGGTTCAGAACCAATAGCAGTGGGATAGAACAATATTTCAGCACCTTGAAGAACCATAGCTCGTGCAGCCTCTGGAAACCACTGGTCCCAACAAATAGCTGCATATATAAAATAAAGCTTTAGGAACAGCTCCTCTTCCTCCTTGCAATATTAGGATCTACTCGAATAATATCTCAGACTTCTCCAGCTCAAGTTTTCCAATCAATGTCACTCAAAACTTACCAATCCCAATTTTTGCGAACTTCGTTTCAAAGACCTGTATTACATAACATAGCAGTTAGAAGAACAAAAATCATCCATTACAAAAATTGTTACAGTCAGATTGAAATATAAAGAAGAATTACCTTGAAGCCGGTGTCACCTGGATTGAAATAAAACTTTTCCTGGTAGCCTGAAACAGCAAAACCATACAATTTTTTATAAAAATACCAATAAAAGAAGCAACTTCAAGGAATAATGCTCATTGATACAAACTTACCTGGTCCATCTGGGATATGGGACTTCCTGTACAGTCCAAGATCTGTCCCATCGGCATCAATTACAGCTATGGAATTATAATGGGCATTATTTGCCTCTTCAAAGAAGCTTACTGGGATAACTACTCCCAACTCTTTCGCAAGTTTCTGCATCCTGCACGTTTTGCAAATACATTTCACAAAAAAGCTTTTGAGTGGGCTGTATGAGCTCAAAATCAGAACACTCCTCGTTTTCGACACAATGTTATTATCTGGAGTACAAAAGTAAAAAACCAAACACGAGATATAGAACACAAACACACAATCAGGCAAAGGTACAGATAGAACATATCATAAAGAAACCCCAAAATATAATCCTTACTAACTGAAACTGTTTCTTTTATCACATCCTATGTTCGTTCAGGATAGATATTTTTGTCAGGGAAACATCTATGTTAAGACATTTATGTTTCTAAAAGTTATTCTGATGTAGATTAAACTGGCGGAAGCTTTAGTTTATCAAATCTACTCTTGAATTAAACAAAACAACTAAAAACTAAAACAAATCTTTATTTCTCTCTGAAATATTCTCAATAACACAACTCTCTCCGAACCCTAATTCCAAGCTCATTATTTATACTAATCCTAAAAACTATAAACCAATAGGAACACGACATGTGTCAACAACTAAAATAGAATAACTTAAACTAGTGGGCTCGCGACCCATGGGCTTGGACTCAGCTAAAGGCTTTTAATTATAAACACTTGATGAGATTTAACTAATGCTCTGCATCATATTCGCTTCTCAAATACCTGATTCCATAAATCAACTCAACAACTAAAAAACTGAACACAAGATATAGAACACAAACACACAATCAGGCAAAGGTACGCATAGCACATAACACACAGAAAACCCAATATAAGATCCTTACAGAACTCAAACTCTTTTTTATCAAATCCTATGGTTGGACAAGATAGATATTTTTGTCAGGAAAACTTCTGTGGTAAGACATCTATGTTTCGAAAATTATTCGCTTCTCAATTTCCTAATTCTAAAAATCAAACTCAACAAGTAAGAACATACTTCCGATAAACTTATTTATGTCTATCGTTTATGGTTTGTATCAAAATAAATTAAACTCTTGTGTGATCTGTAAGCACTTGGAGCATGCAGGCTGCATGCATCATTATGCTATTGGATGATATGTTATTTATACTTACTTGAAGTTGACAGGTACAGTCAATACTCACTCTAGTGGAAGTTGAAAGCCTATAGTTGCAATTTGGTCAGTTACCTTAAGATTGTAGGATGCGATTTATAAGGCTTTGCTCGCTGAATGAAGTCCTCCCTCTGTGCCTGGCAGAAATAATAACCCTCAAACAGTTCCTGAAGAAACACAACAAAAAGGTTCAGGTTTAAAGAAAAAGCAATACTGATGTGTGTCTTTATAAAAAGGTAACTGCCACATGGGAAACAGGAAAAGTAAAAATAGAAATAGAAAGAAAAAAAAAAACAAAAGACCTCCTTAAGGGATACATTACAGATGTAATAGAAGGATTTTGGCAATCGATTGCTTGCCTCCCTCTATCCAGTATGCAGTAAAGGGACTCTTTGCATCTACCGATTTTTGTGCGTGTGCGTGTGCATGTGCTTTTGTGGTGGAGGGGGAGGGGGAGGGGATGGGGGTGTCTGTACACTTGAGTTTCCAAATTCCAAATCAAACTCCAGAAAGTCCTTACTTTCTGATTATTGACTTACTACTACTTTTATACTGGGCAAATAGTTTAGCTCTTATGATGAAAGTTATAACTTTTGACCAAATTGCCACACAACTTGATACCTCAGAATCTTCAGCTTGATGAAAATGAAACTATGCATGTAATGACGGATTTGAAAATGTTTCAATATACCATTTCTATTAAACTTATCTATTCTACCACACGATCTGACTATAATCTACGTATTTTCACTTCTGAAATCCACATGCTAATACGTGACTGTACAAGAATGATTAGGATGAGAGATTATTCACTACATGTGTCTCAATAAAATCCAAGCAATGGTCTGTCATTTCTTGTAAAGTACAATATGCAATAGGTCCAATATATAGCTATTGGATCATAGATTTGGCCCGAAAAAGTAGCAGCACTACTGGATCAGAGGGGATATATAGGACAGATGTTTTAGCTTCATCTAGACAATCTAATAAAACTCAAGAACACAATTGTAAGAGGTCCGTGCAAATAAGGGCATTTCCAAGAAGATAGATAATATACAAATGTGTATATGCATTTACTTGGATCAACTATATGAACTATGGGGGCAATACACAGCGCGTTGATATGCAAAAACTGAAAAATTGGCAGTTAAAACAGTAATTACCGTTATACGTCTTTCTTGAAATATTTCTGGTGGGATGATTTCTTTGAACAAAATTTGTAAATTGTGTGTGTTTGGGAACACATTTTGTTTCACTAAATGCTATTTTATACACAGAGAAGAGCTATAGTACCTGAATGAGAATGATATTTGCACCTTTGGCATGAGCATATCTGACCAATCTGTAACAGTAAGCAAACTAGCGGATAAGGCACGGAAATTTGTGATTAAGATAGTATAAAAAATGAGAGAGAGAATAAGATGGACCTTTCAGCTGTGTCGACATTTTGGGAGACAACATCAGAGCAAGCGAATTGCAGAGCTGAAACCACCACACTTCTTCCCCCCTCCATTTTCAACTAGTGTGGACCCAAAGATTAGAAATTTCGACTATTATTCTTATTATTAGGCTGCGCACGTGGGTGGTTCATTATTTTCTAGTACTGGACCAGTTTCGGTTAAGGCCACTACTGATGTGACCGTCATGGGTGTGTGTCGTTGCATTAGACTCGTGTTGGTTTGTGCATGGGCATGCCTGCTGCGATTCAGTGATTACCAAAACGAGTTGGCTTCAGTAAAATCATCAGTTTCAGAAACAAGGGTATGTACCTTAGTTGTGTTAGGCAGCATCAGTTTATTATACGAGAAAATAAGAGCCCTTATTCATGAGTTTAACTGAGAGTCAAATATAATTGTTAGAGAAAAACTTCGCTGTTAGCTAGCCACATTTACCTAGCAAAAACAAAGAAAAAAAATGGTGGAAGGAATAGGCTGGTGTGATGTACATATTTTCAACAATTTTCTTCAGCATCAAACTCCATGTACAGAATATAGATTTTTTACACAGAAAAACCATTTGTGCTAATACTCCTGAACTTCAAAATCAACATTTAAATCCCCTGCAAATCATCAGCCAAATTATGATAATAAAGGCAATGAGTGCACCGCCAACCATCAACTTCAATTTAAGGTTCTGCAGCCACATCTTTCGTCGCAGTTGCCTTCCCTGCCTGTGAAAGCTATCCGTCTGACACCAATACAACGGACAAGAATAAGACGTACAGGTCAATCTCAATCAACTTTTCTCATATTCCAAGTTTCTAAAAAAGGTTGATAGTAACTACACATTACCTGGAACTGAAGGTTTTCCGTCTTATCCACCAAAACTTCAATCTTCTCCCCTCGTTCCAGAACCTGGAAAAGAATTAGTGACCTCATCAGATAGACTACTATCTACCAATCATTTGGTTCTAATGCAGCAGCAGCATTCAAGCGTCTCACATGGAACATTAGAACCATTTTGTCTATTGAATTGTGGAAGTAGAGCATCTTCGCCAGAGTAATGAAAAAGATGACCTTCATTTCCCAAGTGGCACATTTTTCATACTCAATAAGCTTTGCAGCATTTCCTAAATCCTTTACTGAAAGGATAGGTAGTTAAGTAGCCAAAGGTCTGTCGCTTGAGATCTCAAGCAAGGCGCAGATAAAGTGGCAAAGGTAGAAATATATGCTTTACTAGGTCTGTATGTTCTTGCATTATTACATTGTGATTTACATTTTAGAATAAATCTTGACACCCAATGAAAATTCTTGCAGCTTATCTGTTATGTGAAGGAGATGTGCATAAATCCATTACTTGTCAACTACTTCATAGATGTGTCGATATAGCACTTGCAAAAGCCTAAATTGTTATTACAGTAGTTATTGAGATCCATCAATATTGAAGAGTAAATATTTCCTACTTTCAGCATTCCTAAGGACCAACACACATTCTATGATTGTAATCCATGTACAATTATAAAGAAGGAGAAAGTCACAACATTCACTGTCCAGCTTATCATATTCTTTATTTTCATCTTCATCTTTTCTCCCATCTCATTTTTTGACAGCGGCACCTTCGAAAGTAAATATGCATTTTCTCTTTCTTGATATAAACAAAAAAATAAAAATAAAACAAAAATCCTGAAATCAAGACCACATTTATGAGCATGGTGTGATGTCATCATATCCCAGGATGTGATGACAGAATATGGCATGGGAAGCATGAAGCTTGAGGGCAATGTCCTCAGGCATGCCAAAGAGGCTATGATGCAGCAAAATTGGGCCTAGGGCCTTTAGAATGTCCTAGGAAATTGTCATGGAGTCAAAAGGAATAGCAAGAGATAAGTGCCTAGGACTTGATCACATAGTTTCTGTAAAAGGTCGCACTTGTCAGGCAAGAACAATACTTGGTGGGCATGGTACGAAATAGCTCATAGGCAGGGACGAGGGGCTTGTAGATTTTCATTAATGCTACAGCCCACATTATTTCAGATGGTTCGTTGGCCGGACAACCATAACTTAATGTACACGGTTACAAATTACCCAATCAGAGTGGAACTCCCAAGTCCAAAGCTACATTGTTATCATTACAATAAGACAGACAAACACACACATAAACCCAAGAAGGTGGCTGTGTGTGTATATGGTCGGACTTGAAGTAAGTTGACTCCCCTCAAATCAATTTTCTTACCAATTTGAATATGGACGTCAATATGCCGGTCTGGAACACCTTATCACATAAAGGTTTAAGACAATAGCCATCAATAAACTTATGAGAAAGAACTCTATTGTTTTTTTCTAACCAGCCACAACAAACTGAAAGCTAAAGTATTCATAGGAAAAAGGTTCAGAATTTTCCTTGTAACTTTTGTTCAAATAAAATTCAGTACTGCATGCACAAAAAGACAGGGGTAAAAAGATGTACACCAACATCAAGAGTTTGAAAGTACGGACGTTAATATATACTCTACAAAAAGAATAAAAATAAGTAATACATACCTTATCAATGTTTTCCATCATTATCCCTTTGACCTCTGTCATTTGCGCCTTTATTTTAGATATCTTACTGATTTCCTCTGGATGACTGGTGCAATAATCCATCTGTTGCTTAATCCTTGGCCTATTTAAAAAAAAAAACACACACACACATCAACTGCTTGTGACACAATAATTGGAGGAAACAAAGTAAAAGAGAGACGGGGTTGTACAGACCCAAATTCCTTATCAAGATTATACGCGATACCAAAAGTGTCTTCAAAAAATCATCGTTGTCGTCATCAGCAAGTGGGTGTGGTCCCTCAATGCCAATCCTTGCTCCATAACTCCTTCTGAATTCATCCTTCAACCGCTGAAGAAATGTAAAGGGTAAACCCCTCCCAACTGCCTCGTGAGCAACAACAAGAAAAACTGCAGGGACAATAAACAACTAACTTACCAATAACGATAACAACTAGAACAATTATAGAATAATAAGAATATATTAACAAAAGGCATACCAAAGCCATTGTCGACAAGAAAATTGAAAGTGTGCCCATCACAAGAGTAAGTATACTTATTGCTATTCGTAGGAAGCTTCTGTAGACATTGGACTGCAATGGTACTAAAGTTTCCAGAAAATGCTGTATATTCTGCTAAAACAACAGTACCCTTTGAGACGAAACTATATATTAATCCTCTTTCACTCATTCTCCAACTGTGAATCAAAGAACGCCCAAAATATATTAAAAAAAAAAAAAAAAATCTAAACACGACGGTACAACATGGTCTACTTTAAAATATAAACATGTTTATAATTTACCTTAATGTATTGAGCTACCCTTTTGTAAAACGACTTATTAGTTAAGATCTACAAAACAAAAACAATAATTCTTAGCTATGAATGTATGATAAAAGAAAAGAAAAGAAAAAACGGTTTTTTCTGTTACGTGGAAGATTATGGGCTTTGATGCTTTATGGGCCTGGTTGGGCGGGAAGACATGTCTACATGGTATAGCAATAGATTGTCTTTGGAGGAGGTTGTGTACTAGTGTCACATAATCATCAGTAAGTCAGTAACAGCATAGCCACTGCCTGCTTGCAAATCCTGCAAAATTTGATGAAACTTCACCTCCATCGTTCCATGAAATGGTGTGGAAATGGGACCAGAATGACAGGGAAATAAAGATCTTGCCTCAGTAACAATCAACAACTTTTACAAAAACCTCCTTGTTCATAACAAAAACGGTATTTACAGAACATTCATCTTTCCCTATACATTGCGTAGTTCAGGAATTTTTTCCTCAAATTTCATGACAAACTTTTCCAAAAAAAACTTTATCACTCAATCTTAATCTGT
This sequence comes from Coptis chinensis, assembly GCF_015680905.1. NCBI lineage: Eukaryota > Viridiplantae > Streptophyta > Magnoliopsida > Ranunculales > Ranunculaceae > Coptis > Coptis chinensis. The sequence continues at coordinate 73,821,754 of NC_141463.1, read as the reverse complement.
TGAGTTTTCTTAACAACACCATTTGAGACTAAAACTTTGATAACTGAGATCCTCGGAATAGTCCTCTTCTCCAAACTTAAGTTGTGCACCCGCACCACTGGGGTTTTGGAAATTAGTAACAAATAACCCATCTTGTCCACTAGAAACTCCATAGTGCTCATAATATTCTTTTCTGATAACGCCATAACGTGAGGGTGATGTCTGAACTCCATGTGTATCTCCTTCTCAGACCAACCCCAGTTCTTAAAAGTTTCACATTTTGCATCCCAGGAAGATTTACTCAAGCCTGACAATACATGAATTGCTCTAACAAAACAAATGTAGATCGCAAAGGATTAAATTTCATTTTCTTAGTTTCCTCCACAATCTCACTGAACCGATCACCCGTTAAAAAAGAACGAGCACTATTTAACAGTAACAGCTTCAAAATATTTGAATTGGGTACACCATGAGCTCGCAAGATGGCAATGCTGGGTGCAAGCCTTCTTTGTGGATCTTGATTAAGAACCCTTGCTGTGCGTTTAATCACAGTTAGGACATCACTGTCTGTAGGAAGGTTAGCTTTGAGGAAAGAAATGGCAGGTCAAATTCTATTCTCTAAGCTTAGCATCAAGATGTTTGGTTCCCTTGAAATGACCTTGGCAAGGTCAGGATCAGAAAGACCTATAGAGTTGAGAAACTCGAGTTTGGGTTTAAGGGTTTTAGCAGCATCAGATAACAGCAGTCTTGGCAGTTTTGGGATGATTTTGGAGATGTGGATGTTGGTAAAATCATGGTCTCTAAACAAGGTGAGGACTGAATCTGGTTTTGTGGGTGTCACAAATTGGACTTTTTTGGACAAACAAACAGCTTTCTCATGAGATAATCCACATGAATCGACCAGGTAAGAGACCGTGAATGAGTTGTCATGTGTTGGATTACTAGAAATGGATCTAATATATATTGAATTTGGATTGAATAACAAATCTCTTCTCTGAACTAGTAGCTTCTTGCAATGAAAACGGAACATAATCATAGCATGAAGATGAAACCTACAAAGAAAAATTGTGTAAATGGAGTTTGAAGAATAAACCCACTCACCTGTTGTGTAACGATGCAGAGAAAACTTGTGCAGCTTCTTAGGACAAATTGTGCCTGCAACCTAAATCCTTGCAAACTGCTATCAAAAAATGGAAAAGACGTGGAAAAATCGTGGATATATATCGAAACTATTGATATCAGTTCAAAGTGGGCTCAATTATCTCCGAGGCCTAGACCTACAGCAGGGAGCTTTACAGGGATCACATGGAAAGCAGCTCACGAGTACATAGCAGCTCCAGCTTAGACGGCTTGTAGAGTTGTAGGTGAACACTCTACAGAGTACAGATGAAGAATTTTAACGCCTCAATTCTGCAGATGAGTTTTATTCTGGGAATAATGACATAATGTCCACAATATGGTGAAATAAACTTGAATTTACTCCTTGTGGAAGCACAATGAGAAAAATAAGGGGATATTATAGCAGCTTAAAATGATTATGACAGACAATACATCAATCAGAATCATGTCTCCACTTTTCCTTGTCTTTCCTGTGCCTCCTCTTGTCATCGGAATCACGTGAATGTCGCTTATCACGCTTCTTGTGTTTCCTTTCTACACGCTTCTCGTGTCTCTTATCTACATGCTTCTCGTGTCTCCTCTCCTCACGCTTCCTTTTCTTCCAGCTGCTTTCATCATCTGAAGATTCTTCTTTAGTGTTCTGCACCTGTGGCTTGGGCAGAATCGCATTCACCCTTTCAGGTGAAGCATCCCTTTGGCTGGTAGGAAGAGAAGTCGATACTTCCATACCACCACTGCGAGGAGCTCTGCAATAATAATCCAGAAAAAGAATACACACAATCAGAGTGCCAATGGAAATTTTCTTCTTTAAAAGCTTATACAGAGAACAATAATTTTCCTTGTTGCCAGTAAAGAAAACAGTTAAGGCAGACCAAGCGACTATAAACCACAGGCTTAATGCACATTTGCACAAGAATAGGGAAACTCTATTTTTATTCCAGCTGAGAAACCAGTCCATTACGGGGTCCTTGAGAATAAGTGTGTTCCAGGATATGTCCAGCATGACATAGTTTCCGATCACAAATTTATCATCACCAGAAGAGGTAAAAGATGTTTCATAATTGCAAGTCAGCCACAGGATATACACAAAAAAGTGGTCTGTTTTTTTGCATAAAGGATAATTGAATGATATTAAAGTGGTCTGTTTTTTTGCATAAAGGATAATTGAATGATATTATTGTTCATTGAGGGGTGTAACACTACACAAAAAAGTGGTAAAAAATTCATTTAATATATGGACGCCAAATCCAAAAATCCAGATAAAAATTAGCATGCACATCAGCACACATGACAGCATTTCGAATAAACAAAAAACTCAGAAGTCTTTCATTGAATAAAAATGAACGTTAAAGGGAAAATCAGGTAAAAGTAGCATGTACGTATGAGTGTATGACAGTATATGAGATTATAGGTTATGTCACTCTAGGAGGTAAAAGACGTTTCATGATTACAATTCAGTGGCAGGGACATAAAAAATTGGTAAGCATCTCACTAGATATATGAACATTCAAGGCCAAACCAGGTAAAGAGTAGCATGCAAGTGTGGACGGCAGAGGGGATGTACATGTGACAGATAGAAACTGTTGTATTTTAGACTTTCAGAATCTCAAAATTGCTATAACAATTTATCTAAAATTACTTGTTAATAACTGATTCTTTTATAAACTTGACTACACTATCTTTCAAAGGAGACTAGAAAAGGAACCAAATTTCAACGGGAAAAGGAAACAGCAGTATTATGTTGCTATCAAATAAGTTTTTATTCTTTTTACTTATTTGAAACATTTCCCAATCAGAAACCATTATCTAATGGGGCACCTGTGATGAATAGTTCTTATAATGCACTTAGCAACTTATTGCTCATCTCTTCCAAATATGAAAGTCAGTCAAGTTTCTCATTAACATATAACTTTTAAGCACACCTATTAAAAACAAAAACACAGTTCAAGAAAGCTGGCCGCAGCGTAGACTGAGACATGCTCTCAAATTTCCACCGTAGAGGGCAATATAATTACACTAAGTACATGTTTGTTGATCATACCTAGCAAATCCGAGACCCTGCACATGTGCAGCTTTGGCATGACCTGCTCCCAAGTCTTCTGCAGTTGATCCCCTCTTAACAAGCTCCCAGAATTCATGCTTATTTAGTCGATTACCTTGAGGACGACCAGAACGTTTGGGAGCTAAACCAAGAGCCTCATGCATTGCCAACTCTTCCTCTTCTTTAATTCTTTTTATCTCAGCTTTGGCTGCCTCTGTATCCACATCCAAAGAACTCTTAAAAACTAACTTGACTGAATCCTAAATAACAAATAGGAATACTGAATGATGGGGAAATAAAGATCTTGCCTCTGTAGCAATCAACAACTTTACAAAAAGTGTCATCGTGACCTTTGTTCCATAACAAAAACAGTATTTACAGAACATTCATCTTTCCCTGGAATACATTGCGTAGTTCAGGAATTTTTTCCTCAAATTTCATGACAAACTTTTCCAAAAAGACTTTATCACTCAATCTTAACACACTATGTAAGCTGTGAGTTTTATTAACAAGACCATTTAAGACTAAAACTTTGATAACTGAGATCCTCGGAATAATCCTCTTCTCCAAACTTAAGTTGAGCACCACTGGGGTTTTGGAAATTTGTAACAAATCGTAACCCATCTTGTTCACTAGAAACTCCATAGTGGTCATAATATTCTTTTCAGATAACGACATAAAGGCAGGTTGAATTCTGAACGCCATGCTTGTCTCCTTCTCAGACCAACCCCAATTCTTTAAAACCTCGATTGCTCTAATAAATTGATATTGTGAAGGATCAAATTTCATTTTCTTAGCTTCCTCGACAATCTCACTGAACCTATCCATCAATAACGTGATAGCATATCTTCGTACTAGCTTCAAAATATTGTCATCCGGTACGCCAATCGTTCTCAAGAGCGCAATGTTGGGTGCAATCCGTCTTTGTGGATCTTGATTAAGAACCCTTGTTGTGCGTTTAATCACATTTAGGACATCACTGTCTGTACGAAGGATAGCTTTGAGGAAAGAAATGGAAGGTCTAATTCTATTCTCTAAGCTTAGCATCAAGATGAATGGGTCTCTTGAAATGACCTTGGCAAGGTCAGGATCAGAAAGACCTATAGAGTTGAAAAACTCGAGTTTGGGTTTAAGGGTTTTAGCAGCATCAGATAACAGCAGTCTTGGCATTTTTGGGATGATTTTGGAGATGTGGATGTTTGTAAAATCATGGTCTCTAAACAAGGTGAGGACTGAATCTGGTTTTGTGGGTGTCTCAAACTGGACTTTTTTTGACACAGAAACAGCTTTCTCATGAGATAATCCACATGAATCGACCAGGTAAGAGACTGTGAATGAGTTGTCATGTGTTGGATTACTAGAAATGGATCTAATATATATTGAATTTGGATTGAATAACAAATGTCTTCTCTGAACTAGTAGCTTCTTGCAATGAAAACGAAACATAATCGTAGCATGAAGTTGAAACGTACAAAGAACGGTGTTTCAAGGATAAACCCGCTACTCACTTGTTCAACTTCTGAGGACAAATTGTGCCTGCAACCTAAATCCTTGCAAACTGCTATCGAGGCAAAAATCGTGGATATATATCGGAACTATAGATATCAGTTCAAAGTGGGCTCAAATGCTCAAGGGTCCTACTATTGACACCCTCCCAATTGTGTTGGGTAGACCCCGGCCCAATTTAGGGTATGTACTTGTGTTGGGCACATCACCACGGCATCTGTCCATAGAGGGGATCAAAAAGCAGATGATGCCGATCCGAGTATTGTAGGTGTAGGTGATTTAGAGTTAGTAGAGAAAAAAAGAAGAATGGGGAAAGAAAAAAAAAACTTATAATGTTCCGAGTATTGAAGATGAGAATTTAGATTTGGATTTGGATGTAGATTTAGATGAAAATATAAATTTAGATAAGGATGTGGATGTAAATATGGTTCTTGGGGGAAGGGGAAGAGGAAGATGAAGAGGCGGATGGTGAAGAAGAGGGTAATGACAATGATGTCGATAATGGGGAAGAGTTAGGTGAGGAGGATGATGATTTGGAGGGGGATGACAATTCGGAAGAGGATACAGTGGAGGAAATAGTGGAAGCACCGATGGAAGTACGTCCAGTTGGAAATATTGTGAGAAAATCCAAGAAAGACAAGGAGTCCCAACTAGTTGTATATGGTGGTGGCTCTTATATAGTGCGTGGACGTGCAACAAAGCAACTTCTGTATGACTATGCAGTGCACGTGGCTCGCGATGTTTGGGAGGGGCAGGTAATATTAATATCATATAGTATGCACTTAGTACTTTAATTTTTTATTACAAAACCTTCTTCTCATTGACTCTTTGTTGTTTTAGAAGGAGCGTGGAGCGTTGAAGTGTGGTCAACACCTAATCAAGTTAAATCAATAGAATTTGAAGTTAGAATTTAAAAACTCCCCTAGATTTTAAAATGAGCTTAGAATAAAGGGATTGTATGATATCGTGATGGGAGTATACGAGCATCAGGATTATGTGTTGGTCTCTACATTTGTGGAGAGGTGGCATCCAAAGACCAACACATTTCATATGCCATTTGGGCAGATGACTATCACTTTGGATTATGTCTCCCAAATCCTAGGAGTCTCGATAAGGGGAAGATTCGTGCAAAGGAGCAATGATTTGAAGTTAGAACAGATTGAGAAACTGGTCAACCACACTCTTAATATATCTATGGGAGTGATTAAGGCGGAGTTGCAAGCTAGCCACTTCATATCAAAAGTAAGGTTAGAATTCTTGAGGCATCACATGGTTGGGAAGGTGCATGATAGTGATATTAAAGCAAAAGGAAAACTTGTGAAGAAGGCGTTGACTTTGAGGGAGGTACAACGTGTTGTTAGAGAGCCTCTCCAACAGTTATAGCCTACTGTGATGCTGACTGGGTAGATTGTATCTACGATAAAAAGTCTACAACTGGATTAATAATCATTTTTTTTATGGATTATGTCCAATCAGTTGGAGTTCAAAGAAACAAAATACAGTTTCAAGGTCAAGCACAGAAGCAAAATATAGAGCCTTAGCTCACACAACAACATAACTTGCTTGGTTATGCATTCTTCTTAAAGAATTAAAGGTATATCTTCCTCAACCACCACTAATATGGTGTGACAACTTGAGTGCTATATTATTATCCTTAAATCCAGTTTTTCATGCAAGGACAAAGCATATTGAGGTAGACTTTCATTATATTAGACAAAAAGTTACAAATGGTTCTATGAAGCTTCAATATATCTGCACAGAAGATCAAATTGCAGACATAATTACCAAGGGTTTGTCTTTTGCAAGATTTTCTAAGCTTCAACAACGACTGGCAGTTTTACAAGCCCCAGCAACTACAACTTGAAGGGGTGCATTTTCTCTACTGACAAGCTCATTTGGACTTCATCTCAATTGATCTTGAGGGGGTGTATTGGAGTATATAACTCAATATATACAGTACAGACATACCACTAGATCATTAGATAGAATGTACAGGTGTCAATATGTAATAGATCTAAGGGTCCACTATATAAATGTAATACTAATTCAGAGATCAATAAGACAGAAATCATTTTCTCATTATTTGTCATGGTATCAGAGCTGTGCGCTCAAAAGCAAAAAAATGATCTGCCATTAATGAATTCTAGAAAGTTTCTTCAATAAGCTTCTTAATCAGCTTTCTTCCACACAAATCATCTCTTTGAATTAGCAAATCAGCTAATCTTCTTCTTCACTGACCAAGAATTCAAGAAATTGACTACATCTCATTTCTTGATCTCTAAGTTTCTTGATCAATCTGTCTGTCTTCAATCTCAAAGATTCAAGATAGGTTTTCTCTGAATATCTACTATTTTCTTCAATTTGATATAAATCATTAGAAATTAAACTTCTTGTTATCAATTTCATCGTCTCAAATTACAATTCTTGTTATCACAAAGTCATCATGACAACTTTTGGAACAACAACAATTCCAACTTCTTCATCAATATCAAATATGAGTTATGTTAACACTACAAACTTTGTTACTGTAAAGTTAACAAAGGATAATTACCTCTTATGGTGTCAACTATTTCTTCCAATTCTTATTAGCAACAATTTACTAGGGTTTATTTATGGAAGTGAATCATGTCCCTCAAAATATGTGGTTGATTCAACTGGAACAACTACTAGTACTGTGAATTCAAAGTATATGCAGTGGATGAAACAAGACCAGACCATTCTTATCTGGATGCACGTTACTATATCAGAATTTATTCTTCCTTACATCATTGGCACATAAACCTCAAAGACATTGTGGATTGTTTTGGAAGAGAGGTTTGCTTCTATGACTAAAGCACACGTGAGTCAGCGGAAATCGAGGTTGGAAAATACAAAGAAAGGAAATTTAAGCATGTCAGCTTATCTATAGCAATACAAAGAAGTTAATGATTTATTAGCAGCACCTGGAACTATTCTAAGTGATGTTGATATTGTCCACTATGTGGTAAGAGGATTGCCAATTGAACATGATGCGTTCAATACTTCCAGAAGACTCAGGCAATCTGACACAACATTTGATGAGTTACACGGTTTGTTACTAAGTGAAGAAATCAATATTTTCGAATGACAAAAGAGACTATTGGAAGCTTCTTCACAAGCATTTGTTGTATATCAGAATCCTATTTACAGAGGAAAGCCTAAAGGCAGAGGAGGTCGTGGTTCTTACAACAGAGGAGATTTTACTTAAAACAACAACAATGACAATAACTCAAAAACATGTAATCCAGTAGTGAATCCCACAAGAAGAATAATATGTCAAATCTGTGGTCATATTGGGCATTTTACAATCGACTGTTATAAAAGGATGAATCACTCCTATAAGGACAAACAACATCCAGCCAAACTTCAAGCTATGGCAGCTCAAAAACAACAAATGCTTGACAACTGTGGATATAATATCAATCAAGTTAGCAACAACCAATCTACCAACATTTCAATACAACATATCATATACTTTAGCAGACACATCTTGGATAGCTGATACAGGAGCTACTTCTCACATCACTAATGATATCAACAATCTCTCGTATCATCTTGACTATTCTGGCTCAGATAAAGTGATAGTTGGCGATAGCGAAGGTCTGTCTATTTCTCATATAGGTTACTTAACTGCTCACACACCTACATCTTCATTTCATATGCATATATAACATTTTACATGTTGACAAAATCTTTTATCTGTTCAAAAATTTGTTAAGAATAACAATTGCTCAATTACTTTTTCACCTACTTCTTATATTGTCAAGGACAATGCATTGGGGAAGATTCTTTTGCAAGGGACTTCTGAAAATGGACTATACCCAATGAAATTTCAACACTTCACTTCACCACCTTCAGATCATTACAAGTCTCCAGCTCATTCATCTCATCAAGCTGTTTCAGCACAACTTCACACTTCAAATAACACAGTCAATCACAATGCCTACATTAGAGTAAAAACTACTGCTTCAGTATGGCATGACAGATTAGGACATCCATCTCATCCTGTTTTCATCAAAATAATATCATATTCTAGTTTACCTGTTAATGGGAAACGTACTATTTCATTTTGTAATGCTTGTCATGATGGAAAAGTGACAAGACTTCCTTTTGTGCATTCTCCTTCATGTATTAATGCTTCTCTTCAATTGATTCATAGTGATCTATGGGGACCGTCAATTATTCCTTCTATCAATAGATATTTGTGCTACGTGTCTTTTGTAGATGATTTTTCCAAATATACATGGATTTTTCCTTTACATAAAAAGTCTGACTTCTTCTTCATTTTCAAAGTATTAAAAGCTACTGTTGAAAACAAGCTTGAAAGAAAAATCAAAACATTTAGAAGTGATGAAGGGGGAGAATACAAAAGTACTATCTTAAAATATATATATATATATATATATATATATATATATATATATATATATATATATATATATATATATATATTTTTTTTGAAATAACTAGGGTCATTCACCCCCAAACTTTATTAACTTCATTTTCTCAAGTACATAGTGCCTTCCTTATCCCTCGTGATCAGTACATGCATTTTTTGATCCATCGAGGGAATAAAGAGCATCAATCCATTACACTCGTCTCTATTTAATTTCGATAAGTAGTCACTACTTGGTTACCTTCCTCAAGACATGGACAAAGGATACTATGTCGAACTTTGAGCTCATTTGTTTGAATCGTGCTACGGTGTTCCTACAAGCATTACACGGTGGCTTACCTTTCTTTGTTAATATCTGTACCCCTGCATAGAGTCGATTGCACTTTAATTCGTGTTATCCTCGGCTGCTCCAAGACACATTCCCCCTTTAGAACAGCTAGCAGTTCCTCGATAGATCACCGATTTCTTCTTAGAACTGCCGCTATCGCTGTAGCACTTCCCCATCTCTATCCCTCAATACACCTCCATAATCTGCCATCCCTCTTGTACCGACCCATCCGTGTTTTAGAGCCACTGTCTCTCCCTAGTCTCTCCCATTTGACCCATCTTTCCTCCTTTTGTATCACTTGGACCCTAATACCCAACCTCTCCAACATCACTTTGGATCCCACGTCCTCCTGTATAGCTTCTAGCGTCTTCCCCATGTATATTCTTGCCCACACACTCCTCAGCATAATGGCATTGCTGGGAGGAAACACATACATGTTGTTGACATGGCCAGAAGTCTTATCTGCATGAGTAATCTTCCACCACAATAATGGTTGAGGTGTTTCAAACAACTACATTTCTCAAAAATAGAACTCCCTCTCTAAAACCAAACTCTCTAAGTATCTCACCATGGGAGAAACTATTCAACAAAACTCCAAACTACTTTATTCTTAGAGTGTATGGATGTGCTTGCTTCCCCTGGCTAAGGCCTTATACCATGTACAAATAAACTTCAGTCAAGAAGCACTGAATGTGTCTTCATAGGATACAGTCTAGACCACAAAGGCTACAAATGCCTCAATCCTTCAACTGGAAGAATTTTTACCTCAAGACATGTCATATTCAATGAACTGCATTTTCCATACAAGTCATGTATTCCTACTTCTATTTTATAACTTCCATCCACTACAATTTCATCACCTGAAAATCATTCTTCTTCATCTATATAATTTATACTTCCAATCAATACTATTCCACAAGTTCAACAAATTGTCAACCCTCCCCAACATCATATGGAAACAAGATCCAAACATGGAATCTTTAAGCCAAAGACATATTTCAACCATGCACAACTAAACATCCTATTTCACAAACCCTTCTCTCAAAACTTGAAAACAAAATCCCAATTCCAACTTGTTTTTCTCAAGCTGTCAAACATTCAAAATGGAGAGAAGCCATGCAAACTGAATACAATGCTCTTATTAAAACAAACACTTGGACTCTTGTTCTTCCCTATCCATCACAACATATAGTTGGCAACAAATGGGTTTTCAGACTAAAAGAAAAGGTTGATGGGTCCATTAATAAGTTCAAAGTCATATATGTTGCAAAAAGATATCACCAAAGGCCTTGTGTTGATTTTACTGAAGTATTTAGTCCTGTAGTGAAACCTGCAACTATCAGAATGATTCTTGCATTAGTTGTGCAACATAATTGGTCGTTTAAGCAATTGGATGTCACAAATGCTTTTCTGCATGGTGATTTAAAAGAGGATGTATATATGGCTCAACCCCTTGGTTTTGTTGATCCAATAAAGAAGGATTATGTGGGCAAGCTTAACAAGTCACTCTATGGTTTGAAACAAGCCCCAAGGGCCTGGCATGAGAAACTAGTAAATGTTTTATTGGATTTAGATTTCACACTTTCTGAAGCAAACTCCTTTCTAATGATAAGAAGAAGATCAACGGATATCATTTTTCTTCTAATCTATGTAGATGACATCATATTAACTGGAAGCTCAATGTCCAACTGTACTCAGCTAGTCTCTGAACTAGGAAATAAATTTGATATGAAAGATTTGGGTTTGGGTAATCTTCATTATTTTTGGGCATTGAATTTAAAAGGACAACTCAAGGGATGTTTCTGTCACAGTCTAAATATGCTTTAGATCTCCTGAAAAAGGCAAATATGGAAAGAGCTAAGCCCTGCAACACTCCTTGCTCTAATACAATAACGCTTGATAACACTTATGGTGACATTTTGTCAAAACAAACATAATACAGATCCTTAGTTGGAGCACTCCAGTATCTAACTTGGACAAGGCCTGATTTATGCTTTGCAGTTAATCAAGTCTGCCAATTCATACATCAGCCAAGAACTCCACACATGGCTGCAGTGAAAAGGATATTAAGGTATATTAAAAGTACTCTCACTCATGGTATTCAACTACAAAGAGCCTCTCTAATAGTTATAGCCTACTGTGATGTTGACTGGGCAGGTTTTATCATTGATAGAAAGTCTACAACTGGATTAATCATTTTTTTATGGATTATGTCTAATCAGTTGGAGTTCAAAGAAACAAAATACAATGTTAAGGTCAAGCACAGAAGCAGAATATAGAGCTTTAGCTCACACAACTTTTGGGTGAGAACTCACGCAAATACACCAATAATCTTGTTGGAGAGGTTGATATGAAGTGAGAGAGACTGTACCACCAATGGCTGCCTATGTATCCAAATCGTTCTCTGGAATCAATTCTAAAAAATACACGTAATTCTTTGTTTGAAATGATTGTTGGGTATTTATAGAAAAATGAATATGTTAAGCTTCTTATTGCTTAAAATACCCTTTCCTTATTTGATGAGATATTTCTCTCTTTGTATGAAATCTTTCCAAAAGCTTTATATGGAAAAAATCCCTTAACATATCTCCGGACCTCCTATATATAACTTGGGTGCTATATTAGTGGGCAGTGTCATTGCTCCAATAGAGGGCATGCCCGAATGTCACACTAGTAGGCAAGCGGGAATGCCACAGTAGCGGGCAAGCAAGCACGCCTCACTAGTAGGCAAGCGATGCCACAGTAACGGGCAAGCAAGCACGCCTCACTAGTAGACAAGTAAGAATGTCATAGTAGTGGGCAAGCAAGCATGCCTCATTAGTGGGCGGCTCTTATAGTAGTACCCAATGATGGTCGTTCGTAGGGGTACGAGTACACTGGTACATACACCGCCCCCTCTTCGTCAAATGGAATTCATTCCTTGCGGCGAAGAATAAACATTATATTACTGCAAAAGAATGAAACAGTATGATTGAAATATCTGCGATGCAAGTGCATGACAAAGCTGACAGTAGCAATCACCCATTTGACATGACATATGTTAATGCTAGTGTTGGTATTGATGCCAAAGGAGCTGGTTAGGGGCAATTTACCCAGGGTGTTGAGCATCAGCCACATCATGTTGCTTTAAACCATGAGGCTATGATTACTGATATTCTTGTTTTCGAAAAGGACGTTGAAACTATGGAGAAGCAGCCATTGTTTACGGAAATCGAACGGGTTCAGCCGCCCCAATCGTATTATTGAAGATGGGACTAAAAATGGTGTGCTTGGTGTCTCCTTGTATGCCACAAATGGTATACCAATCCACAACACAGATCACATTCCCACTGTATTTCTTGATGATGATGAGATAGAGGCGCTGAAGCCGATAGATGATATAGTTTTCTCTATCAAGATAGTCGAAGAGTATATGAATAATCCATTGGTAATGGAGATGAGTTCGAATAATAATGCGAAAGACGTGGAGGATGTTTCAGACATGTGTATTACTTGGATACACAAATTGCAAGAAGTAAAACAACTGCATATACAAATATATACTCCTTGTTTTGTTGTTTGATATAATTTATGATAAATAAGTCATGACTTTTTGGTGTGTGGAGAGAGGTGTTGAAAACGCAAACTCCACGACTTTTGGTGCATGGAGAGAGGTGTTGAAAACACAAACCCCATGACTTTTTGGTGCGTGGAGAGAGGTGTTGAAAACCAAACTCTATGACTTTTGGTGCACGGAGAGAGGTGTTGAAAACGCAAACCCCATGACTTTTTGGTGCGTTGAGAGAGGTGTTGAAAACGTAAACTCCACGGCTTTTTGGTGCATGGAAAGAGGTGTTGAAAATGCAAACTCCATGACTTTTTGATGCGTTGAGAGAGGTGTTAAAAACGCAAACTCCATGACTTTTGGGTGCATGGAGAGAGGTGTTGCAAACGCAAACTCCATGACTTTTGAATTTGTATATGTTTTTTATAGTTTAGTTTTTCTATCAACTGCTTGTCTTTAAGAATGGTAATTGAGTAATTGATATATATTATTTTTTACTAACTAACTGAATGAAAATAAAGAAATGTGGAATAATGCATTTTATTGATGAGTGATAATCTGAAAAACAAATGAAAATTACTTCAAGGACCAGTTATAAGGAACTGTCGGCCCAAACTACTAATTGTCTGGCTTGATAAAAGCCCATCCTAATCCAGAGCTGGCTTTGTTGTATGAGACGTCCGTGTAAACCATCTATGAATCGGGTGATGGGGCTGTAAGATTTGTTGGGCCTTCTTCGCCCCCAACTGTTGGCGCTTCACTAGAGATGCCCTTATCTTGGTTGATTTCAGGGACAAAGTCGTCAATTGGAAAATCTGTCATTAGGGATGCAAAGGTGTGACCATAGCTAGTAAATTCGTGGACGGCAAAAGTTTGATACGACAATTATTCGCCTAAGATTCGAAATTTTCAACAATAATATTTTTAAATATTCGGTCCAAGAAAATGCTAACGGTAAAAATACGATATACGTGTTTTAAACGGATATAATACGAATGCATTCCTTTAAAATTCGGCTATATATTTTACATTTAAAACTTTAATATATAAGTACATAAGGTTTTTATTTTTATTTTTACAATTTTATTCATGAAAAAATAATACAAATGTCAAATTTTTGGTAACAACTAAGGCCCGACCCATTTGTTTGAATTCGGAAAGCCTAGTAACCAACACTGTGCTCTTATGGAATTGCAAAGTGTTACCAAAAATGGGGAATAGCTAGAACCATATCTAGAAAAAAACGGAAATTTTGAAGTCGATGCCTGTCTGATGGCCATCAAAGATTTGACATTCAAATCCCATGTAGCGAGGAGGTGTACAATTCATGCGTTATTTCGATCATTGTTAATTGTGTACATCAAACTAGTAGTGTGTCTTAGTTGGAACCATAACACTATGTTGGTTACTAACACATTTAAGGCCCGTTTACAATTAGTGAGTTCCAAAGTTTACAATTAATACTAACACATTTATTTTTGGTTCCAATTAAAGCCCAGCCCATTTTTTTGAATTTCAAAAATCCAGACATTATAATTCGGCAATTATAAGCCCGGCCCAACCAATTCGCGAATTAAACCGTATCATTCAAAAATTTACCGACTTATTCGTTTTATTCGCCAAACCTTATAATTCGCGAATAATTTGGCAAATTACTATTTATGGGTGTGACCCTTTTCTGAAACGCGAGGTTCAAAGACAATGCTGTAAGCGCTTAAATAGATGTCCCATTTAGCCAGTCTGCTTGATTCTTGAGCACTGTGGAAAACTTTGCGAAGTGGGTATTCAGTGTATACCTTGACCAATCTTCCTTGAAAGTATGGCTTGAGGTGCCTGGCAGCATGAACCAATGCTAGAGCGATTTTTTCAACTCTCGCATATCTAGTTTCCACCCCCATTAGGGTCTTACTAATGAAGAAGATTGGACGACCGTCTTCTCCATTGATGAATAGTACTGCACTGACTGCAATGTCTGTAGCGGTCAAGTAAACTCCAACAAGTTACCCTGTGGATGGGCTGGCCAACATTGGTAGCGAGACTAAATATTTCTTGATGGATTGGAAGGCATTTTCACAGTCATCATTCCACCCTGCTGAGTCCTTTAAAGTCTGAAAGAAAGGATGATGACATCTGTCCGAGTATTTAGAGATGAAACGGTTGAGAGCTGCTAAGCGTCTTGTGAGCTGTTGAATCTCATTTTTTGTTTTTGGCACTAGCATGGCTTGAATGGATCAGATATGCTCTGGGTTAGCTTTGATGCCTCAACGAGTCATCAAATACCCCATAAAATTTCTAGAGATTAGCCCGAAAGCACATTTTGAAAGATTGAGCCGCGTGTTGAATTCTTCAACTCTCTCAAAAGCTGATTGTAAGTCAGAGATGTGATCTCCCTTATGCTTGGATTTTACAATCATGTTATCAATGTACGCCTCCATTATCTTGCCTAACATATCTCCAAATATGGTGTTGATCATTCTTTGATAAGTGCCACCCGTGCTCCTTTTTAAACCAAAAGGCATGACCTGGTAACAAAAAATTCCTTGATCAGCTATGAATGCAATTGCTTCTTGATCATTAATAGATATCAAAATCTGGTGGTATCCTGAAGAAACATCCATAAATGATAATCGCGGGTAGCCAGATGTGGCATCTACCTGTTTTGATATCCGCGGAAGAGGGTATGGATGAATCGGGCAAGATTTGTTAAGGATCGTGAAATCGATGCACACTCTCATTTTACCATCTTTCTTAGGTTTGACTGAGAGTAGACGATCGATCTCCTCTTTGACCTTGAGTTTTCTATCCGGTGCCATACGCCTAGGTTTCTGTCGCACTGGCTTGATTGTAGGATTAATGTCAAGCGTGTGGCATGCAATATCTGGGCTAAGTCCAGGCATTTGTTCTACTGACCAAGCAAATATCGTATTGTTTTTTTTTAGGAGGACAATCATCTCCGCTTGTTCGCTTTCTGACATTTCCACCGATATGAAAGTTGTTTCGCCGCTTGAACTCCCAATTTGCACTTCTAAGAGGCGGTCTATAGTTGGTGGCCCTTCATTTCGTGAACTAGGAGTACAAAGGTGTGGTACTGATTCTGACTTAGACACCTCCTGTGAATTGCTGAGAACTGTATTTCCTCGCATATCAGACTGACGATACTCCTCCAAGACTTTTTCGTGACAACTGTGGGAAGCCATTTGGTCGCCCCGTATCTTACAAATTTTGTCGAGGGATGAGAATTTGACTGCTTGATGAAAAGTAGAGACTACTGCCCCCATACTGTGGAGCCAATCCCTTCTTAAGATTGCATTGTAAGGGGATTTGCAATTCATCAGAAGGAATTCAATGTCTGCCATCTTGTCCATGAGTGTGACTGGTAAAGAAACTCTTCCCACTGGGGTTGTTGCTAATCCATCGAAATTGACTATTGGATTATTTTCTGCAACCACCAAATTCTCTGAAAGCTGCGTGTTCTTGTAGCAACCTGCAAAAATGACGCTGACAGAACTCCCAGTGTCTATCATTATGCGGTGAACTCGCCATAATCCAATGAAAGCAGAGATGACGACCGCATCATAATGAGGATGATGGACGCCCATTATGTCTTTATCACTAAAACATAAGGGACTGGGTTCGGTAGTTTCTGATCAAATTCTTTCTAAAAAATCAATGTTATTTACGTGATAAAATTCACGCAAGAAACCAAACTTGGCTCGTTGCTCATACGTCTGCCTTGTTCGTGAAATGTCATTAATTTTGGCATGACCAGCTAAGATGACATTGTTGCCCGTCATTGCTAAATTTTGCTTCATAGTCTTTGAAAGTAAAAACTCGTCTAACTGTCCTTTTTCTACTAACCTCTATATCTTTCCCCTGAGGGATCTGCAATCTTCAGTTTCATGACCGAAATCATTATGGAAATGACACCAAAGATTTTTGTCACTCTTAGACTTTGTGTTTTCAAGTAAGGGCATTGGAGGAAAAAGTAAGTTACGTCCTTTAATCTTATCATATATTGCTGCATATTTGGCATTTAATGGAGTAAGCTTCATTTCTTCGTGAACCGTGTCTGATTTTTGTTGTTGTCTTTCCGTAGTGTTTTGCTTCTGTTTGGCTTTACCATCGCTTGAATCTTTACTTTGAAAATAATCTTTGTCTCTCAAGGCTTTTGCTATAACATCTTTTTCGACGTTAATGAACTGTTATGCTCGTGTAAACAAATTGGACTTGGACTACGGGGGGTTTCGTACAAGGGAATTATAAATTCCATTTTTATCGAAATATATTCATTCCTTGAATGCATGAACGATCATTACGTCAGGGACATCAGTAACCTCTGCTTGCACTTGGCGGAAACGAATTACAAACTTTGCCAGAGTTTCGTCCTTTTGCTGCTTGTTATTTAGCAAGATGTTGATATCCTTAGGACATGTTTAATTATGCTTGAACCGGTCTGTGAATTGACTTGCTAATTATTGGAATGATGTGATAGAACGAGCTGGTAGGCCGGAGAGCCAATGGAGAGTTTCTCCTTTTAATGTCGACGGAAATTTTTGCATAAAAGGGGGTCATCTCCACGCCAGGGAATTAGTCTACTTTTAAATTATATGACATGATCATTCGGGTCACCTCCTGCTTCATCAAACTTAGGAAGATCTGGTTGTTTGAAGCTGTCTTGATGTTTTGCATTTTGTATGATCAGAGAAAATCGCCCAACGACATCTTCGTTCACTGCAAGGTCTTTCCATCGAGTTTCAACCACATCCGTACTGGTCATTGTTTTCTTGATAATGTCTCTAATTTGTTGTTCCGTAAATGCTGCTCCTACGGCCTCTTGACTTTCGACTTGAGGAGTGACTTCACTATGTTACATCTTACGGTGTGGTCGCCCCCAGTTGTTGCTTACTTCTAGATTTTGCTGGTGCCTTGGACTACGGGATTTGTGTCAGTAAGATGAGCTAGGTTGTCGTTCTGGGGAATAGTTCCTTTGGTGTGGTTGCATTTTAGGCTGATCTGTGTTAAATCTTCTGTATTGGTTTGCCACATTCAAACCATGCATGTCTAAGGTCATTATGCAATTCGGCTCTGAGGTCATGATCTTGGCTTCCAACACTGCCTCTTATTGTGGCTGTTGTCCACCTTTCTGACGCGACTACGATCAACGTTCAATGACCTTGTCCTGTTAAGGGAGGTATGATGATTACCTAACAATGTGTATTGTTGTTCTTCATGCCCTGTGTTATGACCACTACTACGCCTAGTGTTGGTATTTCGAGATCTGGATCGCCCTCTTGAATGGAATGAATGTCTGCTTGACCTCAAGTAATCTTGACAATGTTCGGGGATGGGTTCCAATGGATGGGATCTGCCATTATTATCTTGTATTCGGTTGAATACACTCCAGTTTTTGCCAGATCTGGGGGCTCTTGCCGATGTGGAAGATGCAGCATTGACGTCATCCCTCTGTACTTGCTTCCCTTGGTCCAGTTGTTTTTGCAAGTTTTTGTTGCATTCCTTCTCTCTTATGGATTTTTGACATATCATTTCTAACGTAAGGTAATCATCGTTTGCCGCCATATTTTCAGGATCTACTTCATTTGTATTTGTAGCATCTAGATCTTGAGGGTGAATTACTGGAGCCTGAGGTGGTGGACGTCTAGATCTGGGTTATCGTGACACTTGGAGCTGTGAAGGCTAATCTTGCAGATCTGTTGCAGCGGATTGATCTATCACTTCCTGATTGACTAGAACTTCCAGATTTTGTTGTTGTTGTTGTTGTTGTTGTGTTCTTGCATTCTTGTTTGCCTAGGACCTTGTAGTTTTTGTCATTAATGGTGTTTGGAAGAAGTAACATGGAAGAGAGCCCGTCAATAAGGACCACGGATGGCGCCAATTATGTTTGGGTGAGAACTCACACAAACACACCAATGATCTTGTTGGAGAGGTTGATATGAAGTGAGAAAGACTGTACCACCAATGGTTGCCTACGTATCCAAATTGTTCTCTGGAATCAAGTCTAAAAAATGCACGTAGTTCTTTGTTTGAAATGATTGTTGGGTATTTATAGGTGTTCCGGCCCCCACAAATGTGGCCCAATATAAGCCCAATTCAATACAAGCCCATGCTCAGAGCCTAACTATAAACAAGCCCACGCTCAGAGCCCAACTATAAACAAGCCCACGCTCAGAGTCTATGCTCAGAGCTTAACTATAAACAAGCCCACGCTTAGAGCCCAACTATAAACAATCCCACGCTCAGAGCTTATCTATGAAAAAGCCCATGCTCAAAGCCTACATTCCACGAGCTGACAGTTCTCCCGCCAGTTCTCCAACTTCATCCCACGAGCTGACAGTTCTCCCGCCAGTTCTCCAACTTCATTCCACGAAGCTGACAGATGTCCCGGCAGTTCTCCAACTTCATCCCATGAGTTGACAGATGTCCCGACAGTTCTCCAACTTCAATCCACGAGCTGACAGATGTCCCGCCAGTTCTCCAACTTCATCCTACGAGCCGACGGATGTCCCGGTTCTAACTTCATCCCACGAACCGACAGTTCTCAACTTCATCCCACGAGCTGAAAGTTCTCCGCGAGTTCTCAACTTCATCCTACAAGCCGACAGATGTCCCGCCAGTTCTCAACTTCATCCCACGAAATGAGTTCTCCCCGGTTCTCGCCCTAACTTCATCCTACGAGTTGACGGATGTCCCGCAAGTTCTCAACTTCATCCCCGAACCGACAGTTCCCGCCAGATTCTCAACTTCATCGAGCCGACAGCGGATTCTCTAACTTCATCCCTACGAGCCGACAGATGTCCGCCCGTTCTCCAACTTCATCCCACGAGCTGACAGTTCTCCCGCCAGTTCTCCAACTTCAAACCACGAGTTGACAGATGTCCCGCCAGTTCTCCAACTTCATCCCACGAGGTGACAATTCTCCGCCGGTTCTCAACTTCATTCCATGATCCGACGGATGTCCCGCCAGTTCTCTAACTTCATCCCATCGAGCCGAGTTGGTTGTCCCGCCCTCTCTCAACTTCATCCCATGATTGGGCCAGTTCTCCTTGGTTCTCCAACTTCATCCCACGATTGGAATATTGGAGAACGAGGAAGTAACTATCACCAATGCTACCTATAAAATCCAACCTTCGTCATTTTTCCAGAACTACGCAATCGAGACTTTATCCCAAGCAATATCTTTGGGTACGTAGGCAACTTCAAAACCGAAGTCCAGTCTCATCTTTCCCCAATCACCATCTCCAAAAAAACATTACTTCCAACCCTCAACTGGTGTGTTTTGGCAAATCTTGCTGAAACATATTTGGCGCCGTCTGTGGGGATCGAACCCACGACCACGTGGTTAAAAGCCACGTCAATGGCTTCTCGAAAAACAAACAACGGTGAAAGTAAGTTCAGCATTCACCTTCTGCTGGGAATTCACTTTCCAAGTCCGATGGTCCTCGGCCATCTGCGACTGAGAGAGTGGGTATTCATGTATCCGATCCATCAACTCAGGTAGACCGTCGTCTTCGACAATTGGAGAGCAAAAATAACAATCTGAAGAAACAGCTGCGTCAACTTCTCGAAGATGATTCAAGGTCTATAGCAAAAAGTGTTTGGGATCGTTTGAACACTGAAGCATCACTGTCAAAGACTCCGAGTACAAACTCCCGCACCAAGAGAAACCGCGGCGAAGTAAACTACGAAGGCTTTCACGAAAACAAAATGTGCAACGCCGAAAAGCCTACACTTTCGGTGTAATCGTAGTTTAATCCACAAACTCTCCTTTGCCGACCTTTGATGCCGACCACCCAATGGGGGATCACCAACTCACAAAAGATCTAATGATGAAAACCGGTTTTACCGATTCGAACCGTACTAAGGGAGATCGGCAAAATATTCATATAGGTCGGCAAGATAGACTACCCAACCAACGAAAAACCAATGAAGTTCCTACCCCAAGCTATAGAAGGGGTAGGCAAGCCATCGAAGTCCTCGCCGCATGGCAGCGGTATCGCCCGATCTCGACAGCTGAATACTATTCACCAAGCGGTTCAGTTCTGAACAAAGTCGCTCAAGTTGTAGTCCTAATCAAGAGCTCATTGTCGGCCAAAGTATGTTGACAATGGTAGCCATGGAGATGGAGACTCACTTGTATCAGTCAAAAATGGTTGTGGACGGTCCAAAGACTCCGTCATATTATTCTCGATGTTCACCATAGGAGACGAAGGAACCGAACTCCTCTACTGGCTCGGTCACCTTCACCTACATGGACGGGTCGACGAGAACTCACTCCACCTCCTCTGAAGAAATCTTGGCCAAAACGTCCACAGTTCGGTCGTGACCATCGTCAAGAGAATGTTCCATTTTTTGAACGACGTCTACACAAAATGATCTTGAAGGGCGTAAATGATAAGGAGTCACGAGAAAATAAAATACGAAATCTTGCTATCGAGAGTGGTATCGATTCTCCCTTCTCTCTCCGAATCCAAACAACTGTTCATCACAAGGACTTCAAGCAGCCAGAATTCGAGAAGTATGATGAGATTGATGGAGATCCTTTGATGCATCTTGTTAATTACAGAAACAAGATGATCTTATGGACTTTCGACGATGCTCTTCTTTGCAAGTTATTCCCGTCCACACTCATTGGAATTGAGTCGATGAGATGGTTTAACATGCTTCCAGAAAGATCCATCCACAATTTTACTGATCTGGCTTACAAGTTTGCCGAGCATTTTCGTCACAACTGGAAAGAACCGAAACATATTGATTCTCTATTCAGTATTAAACAACAAAAAGAAGAAAAGCTCAGTAAGTTTGTTGCGAGATTTCGGAAAGCGGCTGTTGAAATCCCAGATGCATCTGATATTCTTGTCATTTATGCCTTCAAGGAAGGCATTAATTATGATAGGGACGGCATTTACAACTCTATTGTAAAAGATGTCCCAACAACTCATTATGAACTTTTTCTCGAACTCAGCCGGTTTATTCGAGTTGAAGATGATGCATCGGCACAAGTTCACAGAGATAGAGATCGAATAAGCAAGCCGCAGGAACAGAGTCAAAAACCAAAGTTTCAACAAACAACCGATCAAAAGTCCAAGAGTGATGGTAGGCCACAACAATGGAACGACAAAGAACAAAAGAAACTTCCAGAGTTAAAGCTTACCGCCCTCAACGAGAAGTACGCTGTTATCTATGAGAAGATTAAGGGAAAGAATATCTTATCTCCACCTTTTCCTCTCTCCGAAGATACCAAGGCTACACGTGACAAATCCCTGTGGTGCAAATTTCACGATGATTTTGGTCATGAAACTGAACAATGCCGATCTCTAAGGGGTAGAATCCAAGGTTTGATCGAGAAGGGTATGCTCCAGGATTATGTGTTGGGTAAAACAAAACAAGCTTTAGTCGTTACCGCACACAATGTAATCAAAGTCGGTCATGCCAGAGTTGATTCAATGTCTAACACCTAGAGAAAGAATTTCAATCACTCCAAGATCACTGATCTCAGCCACCACTATGTTTATAGTGGATATGATTTTCTCCACAGAATGGGTACTGAAACTTATGAGGAAGGACCTCTCTGTTGGACTGACAATGACCTGATAGGAGTGCACCATCCTCATTAAGATGCTGTTGTAATACAAGATTTTGTTGGAATTCATCGTGTGCAGAAAATCATGATCGATACAGGTAGTTCGGCAAGTGTGATCTACAAGCGTTGTTACAAAGGACTCAACCTCCCCGAGAAAATGATAGTTCCCGATCCAAATCCTATCATTGGCCCGATGGGACAAAGACAACATCAGTTGGTAGATGCTCTCTTCCGGTGACATTAATGAACAAGGAAGTTACAATTGATTTTCTTCTCTTGGATTGTAACTCCTCCTACAATGTCATTCTGGGAAGAGATTGGATTCACTCAATGGGAGCTGTCGTTTCTACTTTCCATCAGGCTATCAAGTTCTGGTGTGATGGTAGGGTATGCAAAGTTCGAAGTGATCAGATAGCAGCTTTGAAGTGTCATGAGTCTGTACTCGAAGATTATAAAGATTCGGAAGTCAAGGGTAACACCATCCTAAATGTCGATGGGAAAAAGTAGCAATTACAGAATTCCATTGGCCGGGTAAACGCTATGGAGCAGCGTTTAGGTGGCCCCCCGACCATCGACAGACTCCTCGGAAGTCTAGATCGGCAACAAGGAAGAAGAAACCACTTTTATTTCTCAAGGAAATTTCCAAGAAAGAACGGGATAATCTCATTGAGCTTTTGAAGAAAAATTGCACGTGATGTTTTGTGGACGGTCGAACAAATGCCGGGATTGATCCTTCACTTGCATGTCACAGCTGGATATCGACAAAACACAAAAGCGGTCGTCGAAGCCTCGCCGAATGGCTCCCGATCGAAAGCTCAAAGTGAAAGAAGAGATCGACAAACTTCTAAGTGTTAATTTTATTAGGCCTGTACTATATCCGAAATGGATATCAAATGTAGTAGTAGTCCCTAAGAAAAATGGGAAACTTAGAATCTGTGTTGATTTTACTGATGTCAATAAAAAATGTCATGTTCACCCGTATCCTTTGCCTCGTATTTCTGAAATGGTTGATGCCACTTCAGGGTTTAAACGAATTTCTTTTATGGATGCCTCATGGGATTTTATCAAATTGCATTAGCAGAAGATGAACAAGAACTTACAACTTTCATAACAGACCAAGGCTTATTTTGCTATAAGGTAATGCCTTTCGGTCTAAAAAATGCACCGGCAACATATCAGAAATTCATTAATACATCATTTTCAGACTTCTTAGGCAAGTTTATGGAAGCTTATATTGACGATATGGTCATCAAGTCGCATGAAGAGTCATCACACCTTCATCACTTGCAAAATATTTTGATCGGTGATACATATTGAATCGCGTCTAAATCCATCAAAATGCGCATTTGGATTAGCATCGGGAAAATTTCTTGGATATCTTATGACCAAACGAGGCATTGAAGCTAACCCTGATCAAATCCGTGCAATTACTAAAATGCCCTCACCAAAAACCAAGAAGCAAATCCAAAGAACTTCACGGGTAGGATAGCGCTTTGGGTAGATTTATCTCAAAATATTCGGATCGGCTCCACCCCCTTTTTCCAAGCCATTAAGGGATCCCCAAAATGGACCGGATGAGTGTGACGTAGTTTTTGAGAAAATGAAAGAATACCTAGTACGACCGCCAATTCTTGCTAGTCCGACCACCACGGACAAACAATTGGCATCTATTTGGCAAAACATCGAGAAATAGGCGTGAGTGCCGTCTTATTCATTGATGATGAAAATGAACAACCAATTTTCTTCATAAGTAAGACCACTTACAGCTCGAAACAAGGTATTCACAGATTGAGAAAATAGCTCTCTCACTTGTCCATAGTGCTTTTAAGATTGAAGCCTTATTTTCAGGGACGTATCATCAATGTCTACAATCGAATACCCCTTTGAGAAAAGTTCTTGAAATGCTGATTCGAGCCGATTAGCGAATGGGAAACATATTTGAGTGCCTCTAAATTATCTACAAAGCCCGATCATCCGAGAAAGGCCACGCGAATGGCATCACTTATGGCCGATTTTCCGTCGATGACATACCGACCATGGAAGAAGCAGTTTTCGAACCTCCTCCTAATCCACAACAAGGATCGGCCGATCCATCCACAAGTGCCGACCCCTACTTTATGGATTATACACACGGACGGTTCCAAGAACAAATCAGTCCAGGCCTTGGTTGTGTTTTGATCCGACCTGATGGCGAGAAAATTGAAAAATCTGTTCGCCTCGGATTTTGCACATCAAACAATGAAGCTGAATATGAAGCGGTTCTTTATGCAATGCGAACGGCACTTGACCTAGGGGCGACAAAAATCGAGTTATTCACTGACTCAAAGCTTGTTGCGAATCAATTTGGCGGATCTTTTGTTGCTCGAAATGATAGGATGGCTGCATATGTCCAAAAATGCATGAGCTATCCATTCATTTCAAATCCATTCTTTGTTCACCGGCTCTCATAATGATAATCGTCATGCCGATGCCTTAGCCTATCTCTCGACGCAGATTGATGTTAACAATGAAAGAAAAATCTATATTGATTTCCAACCTTTTCCAAGCATAACCGTCATAGAAGAACATGTTCAAAACTTATATATTGCTCATCTATGCTATATTTCGGGCGACATCTCGGAATTGAATTCGAGCAAGTGAATGCCGTAACAACAAAAAAAGAAAGAGAGAAGAGCTAGCTCAATCAGCCGGCACAAGTTCAGAATCTCACTCAGAGGAAGCAGCTCAAGAAGATTTAGCCGACCATCAAGGTTTGGCTGATCATCGTGTTAAGAGTGATTCTCCACCGACACATGATGCCGACCAAATCAATGTTGATATGGAAGATGAGTCCCACGAAGCAGATAATTCTCCAGAAGTACCACATTTGGATCTCCAATCTATCGATGGTGACACTTCACCAGATGATTGAAGACCTATTTATTTAGAATTTCTGCAACATGGAACTTTACGAGGGATTCGCCTTTCCTACAAAATTAAAGAGATGCCCGGAAATTTGTCATAATTCCAAATTCTAAAGGAAATCTCCTACTCTATAGGAAAGCAAATAATTTGATCATCTTTTCAGGATGTCTTTCCAAAGATCAAGGTCATCTAGTTTCGAAGAGATACTCCGGACTTTGTGGAAACCATTCGGGGGGGCGTAGTCTTGCTCATAAAGCCATGACTCAAGGATACTGGTGGCCTAGCATGCAAAGACACTCAACGAGAATTTGCCCAAAAATGCATACCATGTCAAAAACATGCAAATATGGGCAAACTTCCAGCAACGGAACTCCACCCAATTCTAAGCCCTTGGCCTTTTGCGAAATGGGGCTTGGATATTGTGGGACCCCTACCAAAGGCTCCTGGAAGTGTACGATTTTTATTGGTTGCGACTGATTATTTCACTAAATGGGTAGAAGCTCAACCGCTTGTCAACATCTCAGCAACAGATGTACGGCGTTTCTTATGGAAAGACATCGTTTGTCGCTTTGGAATTCCATCTAACATCGTCTCTGACAATGGTAAACAATTTGATGCGGAAGAA
Organism: Coptis chinensis; assembly: GCF_015680905.1. Taxonomy (NCBI): domain Eukaryota; kingdom Viridiplantae; phylum Streptophyta; class Magnoliopsida; order Ranunculales; family Ranunculaceae; genus Coptis; species Coptis chinensis. Next base: position 73,795,696 of record NC_141463.1, on the reverse strand, counting down.
ATTCACAAATTTTGCGCCTCACTAAAAATTCAGCATAATTTCTCCGCTCCATATTATCCACAAACAAATGGACAAGCAGAAGCAACCAATAAGACGATTCTCTCGACTTTGAAGAAGAAGCTTAATGAAACAAAGGAAATTGGGTTAAAGAGTTGCGGTGATTGCTTTGGGCTTATCGCACCACTCCAAAGCATTCTACCAATCTTTCCCCTTTCAATCTAGCTTATGGCATGGATCTTTGTCCTCGGCGTAATTAATTGCACCAACTACAAGGACGTGAAGCGATTACAAACTGGTAACAATGATCTTTGCTCTAACTTTGGTGGCGAGACTTAATTGATAAAACTTCGAGAAGAAGCTTTACAATGTCTAATAAAATATCAGGCAGCCATGAAATAAAATATGATAAAAGCTTTGCCTCAAGAGTTTTGAACACCTAAGATTGGGTACTTAGCCGCAAACAGAAGCTCATTGAATCTGGGAAGCTATCAGAGAATTGGGAAGGACCGTTCATTATTGATAAACCATCATCCAAAGGGTCTTATTTCCTTCGTCGAATCACCGGAGAAAAATTTGCCAAGCCATGAAATGCTTTTCATTTGAAAAAGTTTTATCGTTGAATGTTTGTTTTTCATTCATTGTAATCATTTTATAATTCAATAAAATTCGATCCATCTTTCGTTTTAACTAGAGATCAAATATCCCAAATTATGTTATCATTACAAAATGGGGGCGGCGACCCCCCAAATTTCATTACGTTATCATTACACTATGGGGGCGGCGACCCCCCAAATTTTATTATGTTATCATTACACTACGGGGGCGGCGATTCCCCAAATTTCATTACGTTATCATTAAACTATGGGGGTGGCGACACCCCAAATTTCATTACGTTATCATTACACTATGGGGGCGGCGACACCCCAAATTTCATTACGTTATCATTACACTATGGGGGGGTGACACCCCAAATTTCATTACGTTATCATTACACTATGGGGGGCGACACCCCAAATTTCATTACGTTATCATTACACTATGGGGGCGACACCCCAAATTTCATTACGTTATTATTATATTATGGGGAAGTGACACCCCAATTCGTTATCCTTAATACTTATATCTATTTTGCCGACCTACCTCAAAACCAGATTACACAACTATTATATAGTTTGACCGACCTATTCTGAATTCCAATCTAATAAAAAATAGATAAAAACCAAATATCATGAATACAGTGGAAAAAAGAAACATAATTGAGAAAGAAAAAACCGTAACCTAACCTCACATCATCATAACAATAAAGAATAAAAACTTCACTCAAGAAGTTGTGGCATAATGCTATCCTCCACTGGAACTAGAACACCTAATAGATCCGACGGAGATACATCTTCCAACTTCCTATAACACATAGTATAATAATCGGCAATTTCTTGCTGCAATTTTTTCCCGTTTCTCAAAATCTCTTGATTTCCAAAGTCCAACACTTGCCGATGCTTCACGCAACACCGCTCTAGATTTCTTAATTTCAACTGCATGCTTCCCAATTATATCATCCTTCTCTTCACACCCTACTCTAAAATTTTCCACCCTCTCATGACATTCATCTAACTCCTTCTTAAAAAATGCATTCTCTTCCAATAGTACCTTGTAGTCTCCTCTAATCCCCTCAGCCTCACAAACTCGTTTTGGCAATTCCAATTTCTCACATTTTAAAATCGAAACTTCATCACTCAAAACCTTCTGCTCCTTGAGAACAACAATTTCTTGATTCTGTTTTCGACACTTCGACTTTCATGATATTCATTTTCATCTCATAGTGGGTGCAAAACTACTTCATTTCTCAAAATTACTCCTCTCAAATGTTCATTCTCCGAAAGATGAGCTCTCTCTTCCAAATATTTCTCAATCTTGCATATTCATTTGGTTTTAATCTTATAATTTTCTTTTGCTTCTAAGATTTCTTTAGCACAATCCCCAAGCCCGGCCTAATAGAAAAAATAATGTGTTACTCAAAAAAAAAAAAAAAAAAACACACACACACTAAAATTACCTACAACTAAAAAGCTTTGAATGAATTCAACATACTAACGGTTTTTCCAAAATCTACACCGTTGATAATCCAAACACAATAACTCTCGGATCTGAAATATTAGACAAAAGGATTTAAAATAATAATATATAATAATCAGTAAATACTATTTAAATAGCTATTCAACATCTAACCTTCAATTGCCAAGGCTTGCGACGCGGAGTGATGAGCATAGGTGTTGTAGAACAACCGCTCATCCCCATTGCGCAGCGAAGAAGGTACAGATTGATCCAACAATGATGTCGGCACTAACAAAAGTAGACACTTCGGTTGACACACTGCATCGATTGTCGAGGAAGTCGGCAATCCAGCATTTGTACCAACAATCGTTGACACTTCTGTTAACATACCTGCATCGGTATTAACAACAGAAGTCGGAATCCAGCACTAGTGCAAACAATGGTGCCATCGGCAGAAGTTGCTACACCAACATTGGTGCCAACAACAGGTGTTGGAACTCCAATACTACTTCCACCAAAAGAAGTTGGCAGTCCAAAATTGATTTTGACAACAGAAGCTGAACCCATTGTATCTCTACCATCGTCAACTTTTTCCATCTACATTACCAAAAGAACCATTAAACAATAAATAACGAATATTATTCAAAATCACAGAAGCAAGATCAACACTAACATCAAGTCTAGATATCTTTGTTAGTCATCGCTTCCCCACCGATATCATCATCATCATCAATATCAAGCACATGGTAGTTTTATGTGCGGGGAAGACAAAACCTGTGACAATGAAACATCATTCCAAAACATATTATAGGTATTACATATATGTTATTTTAAAAGAAATATTATATCGCATGCCGGTTTCGACTATCAATCTCTTCCTCAATTTTACTTGAGTTATCCCCGATTTTCTTTTCCTTCTTTTTTTGGACGTACATTTCTTTTCTTCTTTCTAATATTTTCTTGTCCACTATCCTCGAGTCATCTCCTTCTACTTCTTCGTCATCTTCACTTGCTATCATCCACAATAATATTCTTTCTCTTCTTTGAGCCACAAGAAGGTGCTAATTCCCTAGGCTCATTCAAGTGAGCCTAGTTTCTATATCATGATAATAATCTACTATATCGATGCGGAAACGAAAGATCATAGACATCTGCATTATGACTAAACAAACTAACAAATTTCTTTTTTATCATCTCGCTGCTAAACACTGATTTATTTGGAAACTTCAGAAAATCCCCTATAAAAAAATTTAAAAAATAAAAAAATAAAAAAAAAATAACAATTTAATCAAAATGTGATGCTAACTATTAAAAATTATAATTATAAGAATATTAAGTTTATATCTTACCTGATATATTGTTAGGATAATCAATATCTTCGAACCTCCAATTGCCTTTAATCTTAAAACCATACAATATCGCATTCTTGTAGTTCGAAGGCATCCCATAAAACCGATAATTCTGGTTGTGATGGTTATGATATCCCAATGCATAACTTTTAGAAGAGGCCTTGTTTTGCCGCAGAGGCTTCAATAACTCAAACAAAAGGTCTGACGACATACTATTTTGATAAACCTTACAAATTCTCGCTACACGGGCAAATATAGCCCAATAGCTAGGAGATAATTGTGGGATGTACTCTCCATCGAAGCTAATACTTCGAAACCGATTTCGAAATGGAACACTACAACCAAGCCAAAAATGTGAAAACAATAAGATTATCTCATCCTTTTCACATTTTTGGTCGATATCGCTACCAACATACTCAATAGAAACATCATCTCCAATATCATACTTTGCTCTCAAACTATCAGATCAATTCCCTTAGCCACCCTATTCATATTAAAATCCCTCTTATCACCCCATCTCCTCTTCAAGTTATAATTCTTCTCCATTATCAAATATTTTCAATACTGTCAAAAAATAAAATAATATCGGTTAATCCTTCTCTTAAAAAACAAAGACGAGTTTCTTTGATAATAAGATCTAAACACATGGTTTTCTTGTCTCGCGATCACTCTGAGAGATCCAAATCCTAATATACATTCCCAAAAAAAAAAAAATAAAATAAAAAAAAATAGTGTGTTAACGTGAATAGAACTAACCTTGCCGCCGACGGGTAAAACAAGAACATGAAGAAGAAGCGGGGAACTTTTATTATTCTCCTCTCAAACCTAACTTTCTCAATCTTTTTAATTGTGAGTATTTAAGACATCAAGTACTCTTTTATATTTACATTCTAATTTAGAGTATACTAAACCAATAGGACTCTCTTTCTTTCTTTGAAGCCCAATACATCCAACACTTGGTTTCCTAGTTCGCCTCTTATTAGCTTAGTTCAATCATTCTATCCGATACTAATGTGAACCAAGTTCAAATTAACAACCCAACAATTATATAACAACTGCCGACCTATTAATTTTCTTGATTTGTCGATCAAAACTAAAAGTTTGAATTGCCGCTCGAGTAGCCGATCCAATAATGCCGCTCGCATTGTCGCATTGCCGCTGGTGTGATGATCCATAGAATAGCCGCTGAAGAACTTTGAATGCCGCTGCTATTTTTTTTCCGAATTGCCGCTGCCTTACTAGTGCAATTCTGCTTGTTGGTGGCACCCCGAAGTTAATGTAAGCACCATGTGTGAACTTGGGGTCTGGTGGTGTCTCTGGTAACAATGGCCACAAGAACTCTGGGGAAAGTTGGAGCTCAAATTGTTTGATGGAAAAGCGCCACACTGTTTTCATTGGTTTTGAGAGGTGTGTGTTACTAAGGAAGCCAACGGTTTATAGGGGCCATTAATGGGATTCTAGTATTGAATGCCGCTGTATGCCGCTGCCTCAAGTAAACTTGATTTGCCGCTGCTCAACAACCAAACTGCCCAGTCAATACTGAAGCAGGATTACAAAGATGATATCACAAGGGAGGAGGCTGTCCAACTTGCACTTAAGGTGCTCAATAAGACCATGGACATCACTAGCCTCACTCCAGCCCTGGTGCCTTTGGGATCTGAACTGGAGAGAATTATGGGATCGTAAACTGGCGTATGTGATAATAATTCTGGCTATCAGCAATGCTCTCATTCATCTTTCTATTGCATTATTGGTTGCCTATAATCCCTTTTCCCAACATCAGATCTTGTGAATGAATGCGCAATAGGATTCTCTGGAATCTTATTTTCCATGATTGTTATAGAGACAAGTCTCAGTGGCGCCCAATCTAGAAGCGTGTTTGGACTTTTTAATGTTCCTGCTAAATGGTATGTTTGGATCTTGTTGATTGTATTCCAGCTTTTGATGACGAATGTCTCCTTACTTGGACATTTGTGCGGGATTTTGTCTGGATATGCCTATACCTATGGGTTATTCAACGTTTTTACTACCTGGATCATCTTTCTATTCTACCATCGAGAGCTCCTCGCGTTCTTTGTCAACATGTGTGAGACGACCCAAATTTATTTTGTGCCTTTGGAGGCAATCCATCCGGTTATATGCCTACACATACAAGTCCAAATTCACCACCCAAGAGTTTAATTTCCAGCAATATATGGAGAAACCTTTCCTCATGGATGCCACAAAGAGAAACAAAGCAGATTCTTCTTTCGGTCAACACAAGATAGCAAGTTCCCCGGTAGCGTGCGAAGCTGCGACTATGTCCATTGGTAAAAGAGCAATTCCCAATGCCTCTTACGTTGTGAAGCGAATCAAGTTGTGCGTGGAAATTGGCTTCAAGCGATTGAACAAAGCATTATCAAGTGTGTTTAGTAAATTCTATGATCAATGATATATTGGATATCGGTTGTTACGTTGGTGTTAGCACAAGATTTCTTGTGGTTTCCTTCAACCAAAAGTTTCGGGTTGGATCTATCACCTTACTTTCTTTGTCAGAGTACGGTTCAAGGAGAAGGAGATGATCCCAAGAAAAATCCAATTAGTTGGGTTCATGCAAATGGTGAAGCCACCGGACCTTCCATCCAATTCTTTTGACCTTGTCTCTCTTGCATATGTGATTCATGAATTTCCTACAAGAGCAATAGTTGGTTCTGGTGAAGGAAGCCTTCGGCTTCTCCATCCTGGAGGCATGCTTGCAATAACTAATAATTCGCCAAAGTCTAAGATCCCGGGGAGTTGTCACCGGTATTGTTTACACCGATGAAAAGCCACGAGAACCATTTTGGATGAGTACTACGACCGATGTGGAAGAGACAATGACGAAGTCGGCTTTGTAAATGTCTATTCGACTCTCTTACGGATCCAAGACAGGATGTGATGGGGCGTACCTTAGTAGAGTATCTAATCGTCAACAATGTACATTGTAAACTTTTTTATTCAAAGGAGACATTCTTACTAAAAAAAAAAAAAACCTTCTTTGCCACACGGGCCTTGCCCATGTAACAAAGAGAGGGCGATGTTCCGACCCCCACAAATGTGGCCCAATATAAGCCCAATTCAATACAAACCCATGCTTAGAGCCCAACTATAAACAAGCCCACGCTCAGAGCCCAACTATAAACAAGCCCACGCTCAGAGCCCATGCTCAGAGCTTAACTATAAACAAGCCCACTCTTAGAGCCCAACTATAAACAAGCCCACGCTCAGAGTCCATGCTCAGAGCTTATCTATGAAAAAGCACATGCTCAAAGCCTATATTCCACGGTGGCGGTTCTCCCGCCGATTCTCAACTTCATCCCACGAAATGACGGTTCTCCCCGCCAATTCTCAACTTCATTCCACGAAGCCGACGGATGTCCCGATTCTCCAACTTTATCCTATGGTGACGGATGTCCCGCCAGGTTCTCAACTTCATCCCACTGGTAGCGGTTCTCCAGCGATTCTAACTTCATCCCACGGTGGCGGTTCTCCCCGGGTTCTCCAACTTCATCCTACGAGTGACGATGATGTCCCGGTTCTCAACTTCATCCCACCGACGGTTCTCCCCGCCAGTTCTCCAACTTCATCCTACGAGCCGACAGATGTCCCCGCCAGTTCTCAACTTCATCCCATAATTAATCGACACTTCTCCGCCAAGTTCTCCAACTTCATCCCACGAGCCGACAGATTCTCCACCGGTTCTCAACTTCATCCTACGAGCCGACAGATGTCCCGCCGGTTCTCCAACTTCATCCCACGAGCTGACAGTTCTCCCGCCGGTTCTCAACTTCAAACCACGAGTTATGGATGTCCCACCAGTTCTCAACTTCATCCCACGAAACGACAGTTCTCACTTGAGTTCTCAACTTCATTCCACGACTTCGGATGTCCCCGATTCTCTAACTTCATCCCACGAGCCGGTTGTCCCGCCATTCTCCAACTTCATCCCATGATTGGGACGGTTGTCCCCGATTCTCAACTTCATCCCGCAGCCGACGGTTGTCCCGCCCGACTCTCAACTTCATCCCATGATTGGAAAGTTCTCCGCCGGTTCTCCAACTTCATCCCACGATTGGAATATTGGAGAACGAGGAAGTAACTATCACCAATGCTACCTATAAAATCCAACCTTCGTCATTTTTCCAGAACTACGCAATCGAGACTTGATCCCAAGCAATATCTTTGGGTATGTAGGCAACTTCAAAACCGAAGTCCAGTCTCATCTTTCCCCAATCACCATCACCATCTCCAAAAACATTACTTCCAACCCTCAACTGGTGTGTTTTGGCAAATCTTGCTGAAACAATAGGAAAATAAATATATTAAGCTTCTTATTGCTTAAAATACCATTTTCTTATTTGATGAGATATTTCCCTCTTTGTATGAAATCTTTCCAAAAGCTTTATATGGAAAAAATCCCTTGACATATCTCCGGTATATAACTTAAGTGCTATATTAGTGGGCAATGTCATTGCTCCAATAGAGGGAATGCTCGAATGCCACACTAGTAGGCAAGCGGGAATGCCACAGTAGCGGGGAAACAAGCACGCCTCACTAGTAGGCAAGCGATGCCACAGTAGCAGGCAAGCAAGCACGCCTCACTAGTAGACAAGCGGGAATGCCATAGTAGTGGGCAAGCAAGCACGCCTCATTAGTGGGTGGCTCTTATAGTAGTACCCAATGATGGTCGTTCGTAGGGGTATGAGTACACTGGTACATACAACAACAGCATAAATTGCTTGGTTATGCATTCTTCTTAAAGAATTAAAGGTATATCTTCCTCAACCACCACTACTATGGTGTGACAACTTGAGTACTATATCATTATCCTTAAATCCAGTGTTTCATGCAAGGACAAAGCATATTGAGGTAGACTTTCATTATATTAGACAAAAAGTTACAAATGGTTCTATGAAACTTCAATGTATATGCACAGAAAATCAAATTGCACACATATTTACCAAGGGTTTGTCTTCTGCAAGATTCTCTAAACTTCAACAACGACTGGCAGTTTTACAAGCCTCGGCAACTACAACTTGAGGGGGTGCATTTTCTCTACTGACAAGCTCATATGGACTTCATCTCAACTAATCTTGAGGGAGTGTATTAGAGTATATAACTCAATATATATAGGAGTACAACTAGATCATTAAATAGAATGTACAGGTGTCAATATGTAATAGACCTAAGGGTCCAGAAATCATTTTCTCATTATTTGTCAGTTGTGTCTAACAGCATAACCACTGCCTACATGCAAATTATGCAAAATTTGATGAAACTTCACCCCCATCGTTCCATGAGACCAAGCACTAACTTGACTGAATCCTAAACATTGAATGACAGGGAAATAAATATCTTGCCTCAGTAGCAATCAACAACTTTTACGAAAAAGTCATTGTTCATAACAAAAACGGTAGTTACAGAACAATCATCTTTCCCTAATATACATTGCGCAGTTCAGGTATTTTTCCCTCGAATTTCATCACAAACTCTTCCAGGAAGACTTTATCAGTCAAAGTTAACACTCTATATAAGCTGCAAGTTTTCTTAACAAAACCATTTGAGACTAAAACTTTGATAACTGAGATCCTCGGAATAGTCCTCTTCTCCAAACTGAAGTTGAGCAACACTGGTGGGTTTTGGAAATTAGTAACGAATTGTAATCCATCTTGTTCACTAGAAACTCCATAGTGCTCATAATATTCTTTTCAAATAACGACTTAAAGACAGGTTGATTTCTGAACGCCATGCGTATCTCCTTCTCAGACCAACCCCAATTCTTTAAAATGTCACATTTTGCATCCCAGGAAGATTTGCTCAAGTATGACAAAACCTCGATTGCTCTAATAAATTGATATTGTGAAGGATTAAATTTCATTTTCTTAGTTTCCTTGACAACCTCACTGAACCTATCCATCAATGACGTGTTAACATTTCTTCGTACTAGCTTCGAAATATTGTCATTTGGTACGCCAATCGTTCTCAAGAGTGCAATGTTGGGTGCAAGCCTTCTTTGTGGATCTTGATTAAGAACCCTTGTTGTGTGTTTAATCACAGTTAGGACATCACTGTCTGTAGGAAGGATAGCTTTGAGGAAAGAAATGCCAGGTCTAATTCTATTCTCTAAGCTTAGCATCAAGAAGTTTGGGTCCCTTGAAATGGCCTTGGCAAGGTCAGGATCAGAAAGACCTATAGAGTTGAAAAACTTGAGTTTGGGTTTAAGGGTTTTAGCAGCATCAGATAACAGCAGTTTTGACAGTTTTGGGATGATTTTGGAGATGTGGATGTTGGTAAAATCATGGTCTCTAAACAAGCTGAGGACTGAATCTGGTTTTGTGGGTGCCTCAAATTGGACTTTTTTTGACACAAAACAACTTTCTCATGAGATAATCCACATGAATCGACCAGGTAAGAGACTATGAATGAGTTGTCATGTGTTGGATTACTAGAAATGGATCTAATATATATTGAATTTGGATTGAATAACAAATCTCTTCTCTGAACTAGTAGCTTCTTGCAATGAAAACGAAACATAATCGTAGCATGAAGTTGAAACATACAAAGAATGGTGTTTCAAGGATAAACCCGCTACTCACTTGTTCAACTTCTGAGGCTGAGTCCAATGGCTTGCCACTCTCTATCTCTATCCCTCCAAAAAACAGTGTTATACGGATAGAGTGTAGGTTTTGTTGAATCAATGGTGTGAACAATCCTATGCCACTTGAATTTGAATTGTTTAAATAGGAAATTTGAAACAACCAAGTATTTTTTCATGTTTTGCATTGCTATAAACTTCAATAGATAGCTCGTGAATGAAAACGGTATGAGAATGAAAAAAAAATAATTTAAACCATTCGACTCCTCTTCAAATGGCATAAAATAGAAACCCAAATTTTGCAAAAGACAAAACTGTCCCTACACCCTCTTAAACATAACTAGCAAAAGACGATACATCCGTAATAAAATAGAAGTAGTGGGGGTAGTGTAGTAATTCGTTGTTCTCATAATTAGCATGTGGTTTGGTGGGGACACTTCGCAAACCACTCCACTTCAAATGGCGCAGTATGAAATTGTATTTTACATTCCACGCCACTTCAAGTGGCGCCGTTTGGGTTTTTATAAACCACGCCATTTCAACTCGCGTTGAATGCACTCTTCATTCCTCAATAATACTCTCTATATATAGAGAGTTATATAAAGATAGGAGGAGAAAATCACCGCAACTCCTACCGATTTTAAGGGAATGCGGAGCCATTGCACCCAACTTGAGGACAAATTGTGCCTGCAACCTAAATCCTTGCAAAGTGCAAACTGCTATCGAGGCAAAAATCATGGATATATATCGAAACTATTGATATCAGTCCAAAGTGGGCTCAAATGCTCAGGGGTCCTACTATTGACACCCTCCCAATTGTGTTGGGTAGACCCCAGCCCAACTTGGCCCAATTTAAGGTTTGTACTTGTGTTGGGAACATCACCTCGGCATCCGTCCGTAGAGGGGATCGAAAAGCAGATGATGCCGATGCGAGTACTGTAGGTGTAGGTGATTTAGAGTTAGTAGAGAAAAAAAATAAGAATGGGGAAAGAGGAAAAAAAAAATCTTATGTTCCGAGTATTGTAGATGAGGATGTAGATTTGGATTTGGATGTAGATTTAGATGAAGATATAAATTTAGATGAGGATGTGGATGTAAATATGGTTCTTGGGGAGAATGTAGATGTATGTGATGATGAGGAAGAAGAGGGTGATAGTGAAGGCGAAGAGGAAGAGGAGGATGGTGAAAAAGAGGGTAATGGCAATGATGTCGATGATGGGGAAGAGTCAGGTGAGGAGGATGACAATTTGGAGGGGGATGCCGATTCGGAAGAGGATGCAGTGGAGGAAACAGTGGAAGAACTGGTGGATGTACGTCCAGTTGGAAATATTATGAGAAAATCCAAGAAAGACAAGGAGTACCAACTAGCTGTATATGGTGGTGGCCCTTATAGAGTGCGTGGACGTGGAATAGAGCAGCTTCTATATGACTATGTGGTGCACGTGGCTCGCGATGTTTGGGAGGGGCAGGGAATATTAATATCATATAGTATACACTTAGTACTTTAATTTTTTATTACGAAACATTATTCTCATTAACTCTTTTTTGTTTTAGAAGGAACGCGGAGCGTTGAATTTTGGTCAACACCTAACCAAGTTAAATCAATCGAATCTGAAGTTAGAATTTAAAAACTCCCCTAGATTTTAAAACGAGCTTAGAAGGACAGGGATTGTATGATATCGTGATGGGAGTATACGAGCATCAGGATTATGTGTTGGTCTCTATATTTGTTTAGAGGGGGCATCCGAAGACCAACACATTTCATATGCCATTTAAGGAGATGACTATCACTTTGGATTATGTCTCCCAAATCCTAGGAGTCTCGATAAGGCGAAGATTCATGCAAAGGAGCAATGATTTGAAGTTGGAACATATTGAGAAACTGGTCAACCGCGCTCTTAATATATCTATAGGAGAGATTAAGGCGGATGATAAGAGCCAAAAACTGTAGTTTTAACCCCTTAATAATACTACTTTTAGACCAATTATGCGAGTAATAAATAAGAGTTAATGCTAATTTCGTGCTTTTATGTATTTCAGGCATGGAACTCAATTATGTGCAGAAATGTGCCACTTTGGCGATATAAAGGAGCAAAGGGTTGGTTGCTAAGAAGTTCTGTGATAAAGGCCAAGATTTAAGGAGACAAAACCTTTATGAAGCCCGGTCAAAAGCTGAAAAAGTCAACACGGGCAGAAATAGTGCACAAGTCAACAGAACTTCCGAAGACCATATCTTTGGACTCAAGCCTCGGATTTGGGCCTACCTTACGTCAAAACGGTCGGCTCAGAAAGAGCTTTCCAATGGTCCAAGTTTTGACCAATCAGAGGAGCAGAAGTGGACGAAAAGTCTACTTAAGTCATAGCCAGTTGAAACGGGCTCTGTAGACTGAAGAAATTGGGCTTTGGGCTCGATTTTCCGGCCCAAAACATGGCTCCTCAGCCCATGCAAGAAATTGTGGATCTGGTCTCCTCCTTTACATAAAACAAGACTTAGTTCTTAAGAAAGGGATAGTTAGATAGTTTAGATAAAAAAGTAGCCATTAGAATAGCTTCTAGATCTAGTTTTAGAATTCAATTAGTTAAATTAATTAGTTTCATACATTGTTTTAGATTAATTCCTTGAATCATAGTTCTTCATTGATTAGATAAATAAAATAGTTATTTCTTGTTCATTTCGATTTTGTCATTTAAAATTGTTAGATCTAATTTCAGTTGTTGTTATTCAATTCTTAGTTATTAATTTAGAATTCAATTATTGTTCAGTTAAATTTAATAAAGTTATAATCTTTATATTACGTCTAGTTTTAATTCAGATCGTAGTATAATTCACACCATTGCTCTCATTAGACTTTGAATAGATTAGTTAATCTAGGAAACTTGAATGCTAAAGAACTAAGAGTGGAACGAACTTTTTACTCCGCTCTATTTCGATATAATTGAGAGTATAGAAATCTTTGATAGCAACGCGTAATTAAGTTTAGTTTCACTTATGTTTTGAGTTTCATCGTTCATTCGTAGGTAAATTATTCAATTTTACGTTTACCAAATGGCGCCGCTGCCATCTTAGTACTCTTTAGTATTGTTTTCTTTAGAATTGATAGTTTTTCAAAGTCCCATAACCCACCCACGCTTGTTTGGATTCTCACTGTGGTTGTCTATTTCAGGTTTGCAAGTTTCCTCGGAAAAAAATTACTCAGAGCGCACCTGCGCCCTGCCAAGGCAAAACACGAGCACACCTGCGCTCACACGCCTGGAATTCCAACTTTTGCCTGAGCGCCACCTGCGCCCTACCAAGGCTAACTTGGAGCGCCACCTGCACTCACATGCCTGGAATTCCAACTTTTGCCTGAGTGCCACCTACGCCCTACCAAGGCCAACTTGGAATGCACCTGCGCTCTGATAAGAGCCCAAAACTGTAGTTTTAACCCCTTAACAATCGTACTTTTAGACCAATTATGTGAATAATAAGTAAGAGTTAATCGACATTGCGATGTTTTATGCATTTAGGGCTTCAAAGTCCATTATGTGCAGAAATGTGCCACTTTAGTGAGATAAAGGAGAAAAGGTCGGTTACTAAGGAGTTCCGTGATTAAAGGCCAAGATTCAAGAAGATAAAGCTTTTCTAAAGCCCGGTCAAAAGCTGAAAAGTCGACACGCGGCCAAACAAAGATAAAGTCGAGAACTTCCGAAAGCCGTATCTTTGGACTCGGACCTCGAATTGGGCCTACCTTATGTCAAAACTACCGGCTCGGAAAGATCATTCCAATGGTCTAAGCCTTGACCCAATCAGAGGAGCAAAAGTGGACGAAAAGTCTGTGGAAGCCAACTGCAGCTGAAGAGGCCTTTTTGGACTAAAAGAATTGGGTTTTGGGCCTGATTCTCTGGCCCAAAACATGGATCCAAGCCCATGCACGATTTTTGGATCTTAACATATAAAAACCAAAGATTAGCTCTTTGTTAATGATAGATAGTTAGACCTAGATTAGAAATTAGATTAGTAGCCTCCATTAATTAGTTGTAGATCTCAGTTTTAGAATTTCATTCCCTGTTTTAGATTAAAACTTTAAATCATTGTTCTTTATTGATTAGATAAATAAAATAGTTATTCTTGTCAATTTCGATTTTTGTCATTTACAATTTATTAGATCTAATTTCAATTCTTGTTCTTATTTCATTTTAGTCATTAAATTAGATGTCATTATTGTTTGATTAAGTAAATTTCAATTCTTTACATTATGTTTAGTTTAGATTCAATGGGAAATGTTAGTTTGATGAATCAAGGCTAAAACCTCCATTAGAGGGGTTGATGAAGCCTTGATGAAAACTTAGTTGTTAGTGTAGAATTGTTTGTAGATTCTATTCCACTCTAGAAGGTCGTGTTTCGCCATGAGAATGGGTGGACGACCTCACATGCTAGTTAGTATTTGGTAGAAATGCCACGAACACTAGGGATTAGAACTCGAAATTCTTGCCGTAAGAACGTAAGAATCGAGATACAACAATCTATGCTAGGTTATTAAGTTGGATTCGAGGTGGATTCAATTCCCCTCTAACCCTTATCTAGATTAAAAAACAATCATATTTCCATAGCATTCGTAGTTTAAATTCAAATAATCAATTTCATATTGCATCGTAGTATAATTCCCCCTCGTAAAACTCTCATTAGACTTAAGACCGACTAATTAGATTAGAAAACATTCCATGCTAGAGAACTAGGAGTGGAATGAACTTCCTACTCCACTATATCTCATAGGATTGAGAGTAGAAGAATCTTTGATAAATATAGCATCATAAATAGTTTTAGTTTACTTACGTTTTGAGTTTCATCGTTCATTTCGTAGGTAAACTATCATTTTTTATGTTTATCAAATGGCGCCGCTGCCATCTTAGTTGCACTTTAGCATTGTTTTCATAGTAGAATTAGTCATTTTTAAGTCCTATTAAACCCACCCACCCTTGTTTGATTCATACTGTGGTTATTCGTTTCAGCGTTGAAAAATTCCGGGACAGAATTACACGGAGCGCGATCGCGCCTATAAGGAGCGCGCCTAAGCCCTATAGTCACGGACTTGAGCGACCGCCCTCACTTATTGGACTTCGAGCGACCGCCCTCATACCAAAGCGCGACCAGCTCACTTTCATGGACAAGGAGCGACCGCGCCTATGCAAAATTTTAAGCGGATTTCTCTGAGGTTTGTTTGAACTTCGATTTTTTAAGTTTTTTTTTCGGTGTTCTAACTTGTTATTTACACCGAACACGCTGCGTAAACAAGACGCTATTCATAAGCGAAGCAAGGACTAATCAGGTATTCCTTTCTTCCACACCTCGCGTGATCTCCAGTTAGAGGTTTCTACTAGTATATCATAATTGTTTGGAGTGTTGCATGTTTAGTTAAGTTCGACTTAGTCTTGCATGAGATTAAGGTCTGGTCGAAGAAAAACAACTAACGTAATTACACGGCAACGCCAACAAACAAGTCTATCTAGTTTCCCACCCACTACACCTCTAGCTACTATTTCACACACACCACCTGATATTATGGTGAAGAAAGAGAGACTCCTCTCTCGACTTTTATAAAGCCTTGGCGATAGCCCTAAATCTTGCATCGTTTCTAGTAGACCGATTGGGGATTTCCGTGATCCCCCAAATATATTTAATTTGTTACCCGCTTTTCATGGTTTAGACCATGAAAAACCTTTATCACATACACGCGTAGGATTGAACAAGTCCTTACAACATTCCACCATCTTACGGTTGGTGCGGAATAAATTAAATTGAGGGTATTCCCTTTCACCTTTAGCCGATAAAGGCGTCTTGGTTAAGCGCCTTGGCGCCCTAATTCTGGTGGACTCATGGGCCAAACTTGTTGTTTGTTTATGGAACATTTTACCCACCCCTAAAGACGGATGAAATGCTTTCCAAGATTCACTTCTTTTCACGTAATCCTCATGAATCATTTTCAGAGGCTTGGAATCGCTTTCACCGATCCGCTTATAGAGTGTCCACACCATAATCTAGCAAAAGACACGTTAGTGCGTGCCTTTTTCAAAGGACTTCAACATCACCATAAAGAAGTCCTTGACATAATGAATGGGGTAGTTTCCTAAGTAAAGGAGCCTCGGAGGCTTACAAATTTTTAGAAGAACAAACTAAACGCAATAACAATTGGGGAGTAATGATATCCCCCTCGCTAGTTCTTCTTCAACAGTTAAGGCCGCCGGTATGTTTGAGATGAAACCCGATCCAGAACTTAAAAATTTAATCGAATCTCTAACTAAAAAGGTAGAGGCTATTTCTATTCAACAAAAGCCTATCCCCGTCATGAATGTAAATTCAAATCCATGTAGTTTTGTTGGAGTCCGAGCATCCGACTCCATCGCCCTATAGCCTATGAACATTCTTGTTCCATTAATAGTGAACCCCCTTGGAGACAAAATCCCAACTTTGGTTGGAGAAATAACCAACAAGTCACACCTACGTGGTACAATAATCAATATGTTAGGCCAACGCCGCGGTTATAACAAAGCTCCACCACAACAAGGGCGCGAGTCGGGGTAATTATAATAATTATAACAACCAAGCACAACCTCGACAAGGTCAAGCACAAGGTCAATGTAGTTATAATAATTATAATGCTAATAGAGGTATCGTTTCGGGTAAATAATAACTATCACAATCCGCCCATAAATAATCAACGCGAGATAGTTCCGATCCACACCACCCGTGACTACTACACCCACACAAACCGGATCGTCTTGACACCTTCATACAAGTGAGCCAACAACTTTTCCAAACCATGGCTCAATCTAACCAACACATTCTACAATCCGTTAATAATTTAAACCAACGGTTAGCCCAAGAGAAAGCCCAACCAAAAGGCGTGTTTCAGGCCAAGCGATACCCAACCCTAGAACAAACAAACCACGACCTTTGAAGTAAACGGTAATACTAGTATGGAAACTACAACCGTGGGTGAGCTAAATGTCATCACCACTCTCCGTTCGGAAGAGTGATTGATAACAAAGTAACTATGCCTATAGTTACCCCATCAAGACTCCTACACCGGATATCGAACTAGATACCGAAATAGAAACCGAAGAACCTACCCTTTGTAGAGGTACCCGGTTAAACTACAACCTAAGAAACAGAAAGCCAAGGTTACACATCAAGTCGAGCCATACGCTAAATATAGAGTTTTAAACCACCGTTCCCTCAGAAATTAGCCATGCTAACCGGGGATACTAACTTTGAGGAGATTAGAACGTTTTCAAAAAATCTAACGATAAACCTTCCTTTTCTCGAAACTATAAAAAGCTACCTAACCACGCTAAGTTTCTTAAAGAGTTGTGCACTACTAGGCGTAAGACCAACATACCTAAAGACGCATTTCTAACTTAACAGGTTCCCAACTTTATCCGAAAATAATGGAATTGTTAAGTACAAGGACCCTAGTAGATCCCATCAGACAATGCACCTTAGGAGATTCTCACATGGCGACCCTTTACTAGACACGGGGGCTAGTGTTAACTTACTCCCGCTTTTATTTGTATAAACAAATAGGTCTAGAGGAGATGCAACCTACTAAAATGACATTGCAATTAGCTGATCGGTCTATTAAGTATCCTAAGGGTGTGGTTGAAAACGCGTCTTTGGTTAAAGTCCAAAATTTTTATTACCCGGCCGACTTTGTTATCCTCGACCGCGTAAGTCACTAACGACTCTGTACCTATCATTTTAGGGCCCCTTCTTAGCTCGCCAACGCTTCATAAACTGCGATGGTTCGATGTCCTTGTCCTTTGGCTATCTTTCTGTTGAGGTAAATGTTTTCAAAACGAGGACACAGTATCCCGATTCATCTACAAATGGCGAGGTTAGCATGATCG
The DNA here is from genome assembly GCF_015680905.1 of Coptis chinensis. Classification (NCBI taxonomy): domain Eukaryota; kingdom Viridiplantae; phylum Streptophyta; class Magnoliopsida; order Ranunculales; family Ranunculaceae; genus Coptis; species Coptis chinensis. Next base: position 73,777,798 of record NC_141463.1, on the reverse strand, counting down.
AGAGCTTAGCTCAAGATTACTTCAAAAACATGTTTCCGGAGAAACAGATTAACAAATTCCTTTCCTTCGGAAATTCCAACTTTAACAATGACTCCCTAGTAGTAGAGATCGAAATCGAAGAAGAATTCCTGCAACTCTTTTGCACCGCTTTACTTTACCACCAGCGAGTCCCCCTTGCCAACAACCATTCATCCCTTGATGCTATGACGGAAGATGAATTTTTTCAATCTCTATCCCGGTGACCCTTTTGACCCAACTATTGAGGAATGTCTTGCATATATCAAGATTTCGATGATATGGACTTGAGAGCTCTAGCTGAGAATCATTCACCTTCCATCACCAATATTCCCCACCTCCACATTTTCAAAGGAACCTCGAAGTTTGCACTTTCGATCCTTTAGTTTCTCCCTGTGCTTCATGATTTTTTAAATCCACCTAGTAAACAAATACTTCCCAAGGATAAACCACTTGACACCGTCATTTTCAGACTTGAGGCAGGTCCCCTAACTACACCATGAATGAGTTTTGTGCTAAACCCACATCCTCATTTTTTCCATGCTTTTCTCTAAAACTTATCCCAATCCACCATATCTTCCACAACCATTAACTTTTCCACACTTATTCACTAGGACACCCTCGTTCAAAGATGAAACATAAGGTGCATGCTCGGTTATGTTATAGGTCTATCCCGACTTCGCCTTCCATTCCACTAGGGTCTGCGTCGTAGGAAATCTTGGTGCTTGATTGTGTTTGGATATATTTTCTGTGATATTTATTTATGGAACGATCCACAACTATTTAGGTTGTTGATATATGATAAACCGTGCATATTCATACATATATTTAGATAAAGTCTCAGTATCGACTATAAATGACTCAATTTTTGTGTTTGGTGCATTTCCTTTCATTTCCATATATTGGTGAATGCACCATTCAGGTAACCGGGCCCTCCCTATGGAGAGTGTGGTTGTAAGTACCGGATCCTAAGTCCACGGTTCACATAATTCACGTTTTCCACTCTTGCATGTTTTCTTGGTTTTGAGTCATGTTTCTCTATGGTGTGAATTATGTCTTTATCGCTTATTGTTTTCCTTTATATTAAACCTAATTCATAAAAGTAAAAAGTTTAAAGCTATAAAAATAGTAATCTAGCAAGTCTCGAGAATCGACCTTAAAAGACCCAAGTTTTCGCATACAATACCAACTTTTCGAGTATAGGCCAAACAAAATTTCAAACTTAAAAAGAGTTTTCCAATTTTGTTTGGGGTGGCGTATTTTGGTATTCATTTCAAATCTTGTTGCCACCCTAAGCCTGTCATGTTTACTCCAGTAGAGTTTGTGTTAGTTAGTACGTAACAGTTTAATTGTGCTTCATATTATCATATCATCTTTACAATATTTATGTTATAGGTACTGCCAATTTTTGCCACGTTTCTATGGTAAATTCTTTCCTTATCTCTTTACACTTTGAGGACAAAGCGTTTGATTGTTTGGGGGTGGGATAGAAACATTTGCAAAAATTAGACACTTTTAGGATGTAAATTAAGCACTTTTATTTATAAAATGTTAAAAATTATAAAAATTAGTTAGTTACATAATTTAATTGTGCTATTGAATTGTTTCATGAACCCCTTCTCCCAAATTGTTTGGGGTGGTATAGAAACACGATGTAAATGTTAAGCACATATTAGGTTGTATATTACATTATTATTTGTCTTAAAAAAATAAATAAAAATAAAAATAAAAATAAAAAGTTTATGATATACACTTAGGAATATTGGTATTGTTTCTTTCTCTATGCTCTTAATAATCTAAAAGTCTCCGTAGCTTTTTTGCATTAGAATAGTTTTTAGAAACTTAGGTTAATATGTAGGTAATAATCGTTGCATCTATCTATAAATATATTACATGAGTATCTATGATGGTTTGGCGATTGAGTTTCAAATCTAGGCTAGAGTACTTATTCTACAAATCTGTGAGAATATAGCCTAAAGCCTTATATGAGTGAAACATTTGAGAAATGACACAAGGGAGAAGTAAAAATCGGATAGAGAAATCACCGTCCACTTGCTTGATCACTAAACCATATCCTAAGCGAGAATTTAGGCCCTCTTTGGATCGATATAGCCGTAAATTCAAACCTATGAATTATTTTCCGCTAATTAAGCCCCTCGAGCCTTTCTTTAGCCTTTCATAAACCACAAATCCTTTTACCCTGTTACAAAAACAAAACAAAATTAAAAAAACAACCTACCCAATTTAGAATAGAATGAGGAAGAAAGAAGAAGAGAAAAACATGTGTAAACAAAAATTAGTTAGTTGCTTCAGAAAATAAAGAAAAGAAGTTTCCATCCAAAGAAAAGAAAAATAAAAATAGAAATAAAATAAAAACTCCAAAAAAATAGAATAAAAGGAGTCAAAAGCCAAAGAAAAAGAAAAAAATATGGTTAAGGATGGAAACAAAGTGTAGAAGCAAAAGTAAATAACAATGTTTTCTCTAGTTATATAATATGAAGACTCTATTATCTCAGACTTGTCCCTTTTGAATATCCATTTTCTTCCTTCTTAAACCATCTCCTAATCCCCGCAACACCTAATAAAGACCTCTAGCTCAATTAGGAATAGGTTAGTGGGATAGTAAGTGGCAGATGTGTTTGATCAACTTGAACTTCCTTGTGTGTCATTGAGATTGTAAGGTAAAGTATGCCCAACGCACCTTTGGAGTAGCAAAACTTGAGTGGAAAAATCGAGTGATTTTTGTCTTGACTTTTATGGGAGAACCTACTTAAGGACGCTATTCCAAAGTTTGAGAAATGGACTGTTATTACATTTCATAGTATTACTCATTGTATATATGTTTATTGTAGATGATTGATTATTATGCATATATTAGCTTAGGTTTTAGACTTGATTACTCTATATGCATTGCTAGTGAGAGGTATAGTTAATTTAGAGCATGAATGAAACAATAGTTTTATTTCTTAGTCGTTGTAGTATAGATGAAGTTTGTGAGTACCTTCATCTGGAAAACTCTCACGAGGCTATAACTTCGTCCACTAGGGAATTCCTAGTGGTTTAAGGCCTTGTTGCGATATGGTCAATGCAACTTTCGACTGAAATGAGAGTAGTTAGAACTCCATTTTTGGTCACTTATTCTAATTTCTCATATTTGCTTGAGGACAAGCAAAATGCTGTTTTGGGGGTGGTTTGATAAGAGCCCAAAACTGTAGTTTTAACCCCTTAACAATCGTACTTTTAGACCAATTATGTGAATAATAAGTAAGAGTTAATACCGACACGTGTTTTATGCATTTCGGGCTTCAAAGTCCATTATGTGCGAGAAATGTACCACTTTAGTGAGATAAAGGAGAAAAGGTCGGTTACTAAGGAGTTCCGTGATTAAAGGCCAAGATTCAAGAAGATAAAGCCTTCCTAAAGCCCGGTCCAAAAGCTGAAAAGTCGACACGGGCTGAAACAAAGACACAAGTCGTGAGAACTTCCAAAGCCGTGATCTTTGGACTCGGACTTCGAATTGGGCCTACCTTATGTCAAAACGACCGGCTCGGAAAGAGATTTCCAATGGTCTAAGCTTTGACCCAATCAGAGGAGCAAAAGTGGACGAAAAGTCTGTGGAAGCCAACTGCAGCTGAAGAGGCCTTTTTGGACTGAAAGAATTGGGTTTTGGGCCTGATTCTCTGGCCCAAAACATGGATCCAAGCCCATGCACGATTTTTGGATCTGAACATATAAAAACCAAAGCTTAGCTCTTTGTTAATGGTAGATAGTTAGACCTAGATTAGAAATTAGATTAGTAGCCTCCATTATTAGTTGTAGATCTCAGTTTTAGAATTGCATTCCCTGTTTTAGATTAAAACTTTAAATCATTGTTCTTTATTGATTAGATAAATAAAATAGTTATTCTTGTCAATTTCGATTTTTGTCATTTACAATTTATTAGATCTAATTTCAATTCTTGTTCTTATTTCATTTTAGTCATTAAATTAGATGTCATTATTGTTTGATTAAGTAAATTTCAATTCTTTACATTATGTTTAGTTTAGATTCAATGGGAAATGTTAGTTTGATGAATCAAGGCTAAAACCTCCATTAGGGGTTGATGAAGCCTTGATGAAAACTTAGTTGTTAGTGTAGAATTGTTTGTAGATTCTATTCCACTCTAGAAGGTCGTGTTTCGCCATGAGAATGGGTGGACGACCTCACATGCTAGTTAGTATTTGGTAGAAATGCCACTTAACACTAGGGATTAGAACTCGAAATTCTTGCCGAAGAACGTAAGAATCGAGATACAACAATCTATGCTAGGTTATTAAGTTGGATTCGAGGTAGATTCAATTCCCTCTAACCCTTATCTAGATTCAAAACAATCATATTTCCATAGCATTAAGTAGTTTAAATTCAAATAATCAATTTCATATTGCATCGTAGTATAATTCCCCCTCGTAAAACTCTCATTAGACTTAAGACCGACTAATTAGATTAGAAAACATTCCATGCTAGAGAACTAGGAGTGGAACGAACTTCCTACTCCACTATATCTCATAGGATTGAGAGTAGAAGAATCTTTGATAAATATAGCATCATAAATAGTTTTAGTTTACTTACATTTTGAGTTTCATCGTTCATTTCGTAGGTAAACTATCATTTTTTATGTTTATCACGCTCACACGCCTGGAATCCTAACTTTTGCCTAAGCGCGACTTGCACCCTGTCTAGGCATATTTCCCCGCGCACCAGCCCTCTCAAAACCGCCGATTTCCACGGGTTTGTTTGAACTTCCATTTCTTCAAAGTTTTCGGTGTTCTAATTTGTTATATACACCGGAAAGCACGCGGCATAAACAAGACGCTATTCATAAGCGAAGCAAAGGAGGCTTTTCGGTACTCTTTTTCTTCCACACCTCGCATCTTACATTTAGAGGTTCATACTAACATATCGATTGTTTGGAGTGTTGTTGTTTTGCATTAAGATTGGTCTTAGCCTTACATGAGATTAAGGTCAGGCCGAAGAAAAACACCTAATATAATTAACCGACAACGTCAACAAACACGCCTTTTTAGTATACCACTCACTTCACCTCTAGCTAGCACACCACACACCACACCGAGATTATGGTGAAGAAAGAGAGTCTCCTCTCTCGGACTTTTACAAAGCCTTGAGCGATAGCCCGAAATCTTGCATCGTTTATATAAGCCGTTTTTCATGGGTTAGACCATGAAAAACCTTATCAGCACATGCGTAGGATTGACCAAGTCCTTACTACTTTCCACCATCCTACGGTAGGTGCTGAACAAATTAAACTGAGGGTATTTCCTTCACTTTAGCCGATAAGGCGGAGTCTTGGTTAAGCGCCTGGCCTTAATTACGTGGACTCGTGGGCTAAACTTGTTCAACTATTCATGGAACATTTTTACCTACCACTGAAGACCGATGAAATGTTTTCCAAGATTCATTTCTTTCGATAGAATCCTCATGAATCATTTTCAGAGGCTTGGAATCATTTCACCAATCTACTTATAGAGTGTCCACACCATAACCTCGCTAAAGACATGTTAGTTTGTGCCTTTTTCAAAGGACTTCTACACCACCATAAAGAAGTCCTTGACATAATGAATGGGGGTAGTTTCTTAAGTAAAGGAGCCTCGGAGGCTTATAAATTTTTAGAAGATCAGACTAAGCGGAATAATAATTTGAGGTAGTGATGACATCTCCCGTTCCGCTAGTTCTACAACATTCTAAAGCGCACGGTATGTTTGAGATGAAACCCGATCCATAACTTAAAAATTTAATCGAATCTCTAACTAAAAATGTAGAGGCTATTTCTGTCCAACAAAAATATATCCCCATCATGAATGTCAACTCCAACACATGTAATTTCTGTTTGAGTCCAGAGCACCCGACTCTATTGTCCTTTCATTTTATTTAACAACAAGCATTACAACAAGATAACGTTTTGCTCAATTAATAGTTATCCTATTCCTAACACCCTTGGAGACAACACCCCCAACTTCAGGTTGGAGAAATAATCAACAAGTAACAACTCCAGGATTTAATAATCAAAATGTTAGGCAAGCAAACAATTACAACCAACCTCCACCACGACAAGGACAAGGTTAGGGTAATTATAATAATTATAACAACCAAGCACAACCACAACAAGGTTAAACACAAGGTCAAGGTAATTATAATAATTATAACAATAATAATTATAATGCAAATTAAGGTATTGTTCCGGTTAATAATAGTAACTATCACAACCCACCCATAAATAATCAACGTGACATAGTTCCTGTCACACAACCTATAGCTAACATTCTTCCACAACCGGATCATTTCGATACCTTTATACAATCTCAACAACAGATTTTGCAAGCCATCCAACTTTCCTTACAGCAGCTAGCTCAAGAGAAAGTACAACCCAAAGGTGTGTTTCCAGGACAAGCGATACCTAATCCTAAAACACCAAACACAGCCTTTGAGGTGAACGGTAATACTAGTACGGAAAATGTAAACATATGTGAGCTAAATGCCATCACCACTCTCCGTTCTAGTAGAGTGGTTGACAACAATGTAACTATGCCTATAGTTACCCCACAAGTAGTCCCTACACAGGAGATTGAACTAGATACCGAAATGAAAACTGAAGAGCCTACCCCTGTAGAGGTACCAGTTAAACCACAACCTAAGAAACAAAAGCAAAGGTTAGACATCGGTTGAACCATACGCGCTAAGAATAGAGACACCACCATTTCCCCAAAAAATTAGCTATGTTAAATAGAGATACAAACTTTGACGAGATTAGGGAAGTAATTCAAGAATTTAACGATTAACCTACCCTTTCTCGAAGCAATTAAAAAATTACCTCACCACGCTAAGTTTCTTAAGGAGTTGTGCACTACTAGGCGTAGGACAAATATTCCTAAAGGCGCCTTTCTAATGAACAATTTCCAACTTTAACAGAACATAATGGAATTGTGAAGTACAAGGACCCTGGTCGTCCTACTGTACAATGCACCTTAGGAGATTCTCACATGACCACCGCTTTATTAGACCTAGGGGCAAGTGTCAACTTACTCCCGTATTATTTATACAAACAAATAGGTCTACAAGATATGCAACCTACTCAAATGATGTTGCAATTAGCGGATAGGTCTATTAAGTACCCTAAGGGTGTGGTTGAAAATGTGCTAGTTAAGGTCCAAAATTTCTACTATTCTGCTGATTTTGTTATCCTCGATACAGAAGTCGTTAATGACTCTGTTCCGATCATCTTAGGGTGTCCATTTTTGGCAACTGCCAACACGCTTATAAACTGTCGAAATGGTTCGATGTCCTTGTCTTTTGGCCATCTTTCGGTTGAGGTAAATGTTTTTAAAATGATGAAACAATTACCAGATTCGTCTATAGATGGAGAGATTAGCATGATCGAGAGATTAGCGCAAGATTACTTTAATAACACGTTTCCAGAAAAACCATATGCATAAATTCCTTTCTTTTGGAAGTTCAGATTTTGTCGATGATTCCAACGTACAAGAAGTCAACACCATCTTTGAGTCTACACAAATCGTAAACCCTTCGGCTGCTCCATATACAGAGTTTGAAGACCTAATGCCTAAGCAAGTATTCATTACTCAAGATGAGGACACCCCAGAAGCTTTTATCGACATACCAACCACCCCAGTACTTAAACCTCTTCCTCATGAGTTAAAATATATTCAACTTGATCCGGATGGTAGCCATCCGGTAATTATATCTTCTCTGTTATCTAAGGAGGAAGAGACACGTTTAATCAGGGTGATTAAGGAACATCGTTCTGCGATTGGTTGGTCCCTAGCCGATATTAAGGGAATTTACCCTAATGTGTGCACTCACCGTATCCATTTGGAGGATAACGCAAAGACTTCTCGTGAACCTCAGCATCGTTTGAACCCGACCATGAAAGAAGTGGTCAGGGAAGAAGTCTTACGGTTACTTGATGCGGGTATCATATACCCAATCTCTGATAGCAAATGGGTCAGTCCCATTCATATAGTTCCAAAAAAATTAGGGATTACAATGGTACATAATGCCAAGGGTGAATATGTTGTCACACATGGTCCTTTGAAATGGAGGATCTGTATTGATTACAGACGTTTAAATGCCATGACATGAAAGGATCATTTTCCATTACCCTTTATAGATCAGATACTAGAACGTTTAGCTGGTCATGCTTTTTACTATTTTTTGGATGGCTACTCTGGCTATTTCCAAATTACTATTGATATTGATGACCAAGAAAAGACTACCTTTACATGTCCTTTTGGAACATACGCCTATAAACGAATGCCTTTTGGCCTTTGTAATGCTCCTGGTACCTTCCAGCGTTGTATGTTTCATATATTTAGTGACATGGCAGAGTGTTTCATGGAAGTATTCATGGATGATTTTTCTATCTATGGAGACTCTTTCACTGACTGCCTATCTAACTTATCTAAGGTTTTGACACGGTGTGAAGAGAAGAGTCTAGTTTTAAATTGGGAAAAATGTCATTTCATGGTAAAAAAAAAGGGCATAGTACTAGGTCACATTGTATCTAGTGATGACACAGAAGTTGATAAGGCCAAACTAGATAAGATAGCGACTCTACCTATACCGGATTTGTCAGGTGATATTAGAGCCTTTCTAGGCCATGCGAGGTTTTATAGGCTTTATCAAAGATTTTTGAAAATAGCTAGGCCGCTAACTAATCTGCTTTTAAAGGATGTCATCTTTGATTTTAATTTTAACTATAAACAGGCTTTTGAAACTTTAAAAGCCGCCTTTAACTGCACCCATTATACTGACCTCCGATTGGTCTAAACCTTTCGAACTCATGTGTGATGCTAGTGATTATGCGGTTAGTGCTATCTTTGGGACGTAAACTAGATAATAAATCCACTATTATTTATTATGCTAGTAAAACTCTAAACGATGCTTAAAGGAATTATACTACTCTTGAAAAGAATTATTAGCTATGTTGTTTATGCTTTAGATAAGTTTAGATCCTTATTTGGTTGGTTCTAAGACCCTAGTTTACACCGACCATGCGACCTTTTTAGGTACCTTCTCGCAAAGAAGGATGCTAAGAAGATATTAATCCGATGGATTCTCCTCCTGCAAGAGTTCACATTAGAAATAAAGGACAAAAGAGGGGTCAAAAACGTAGTTGCCGACCACTTATCTAGACTGACAAACGACGATGATAGTGATTCGGAGTCCATAACCGACTCTTTTCCTGATGAGTATTTGTATGCTATTTTTCTACACCATGGTATCGACATCATGAATTATTTAGCGGCTGATGCTATTCCTTATGATTGGTCAAGAAATGAACGTAAGAAGTTCTTGGCCAGAGTTAAGCTATACTACTGGGATGAACCCTACCTTTTTAAGTATTGTACATATCAGATTATTCATCGTTGTATTCCCCAGTGGGAATATAATGAGGTTCTCTCATTCTGCCATGAAAAAGAGTGTGGTGGCCATTTCAGTGGTATGAAAACAGCTGCTAAAATTCTACAATGTGGGTTTTATTGGCCTACTCTCTTTAAAGATGCCCAAGTGCATTGCAAGGCGTGCATTCTTTGCCAACAACTTGGGCGAATCACGAAGCGTAATATGATGTCATTGAATCCAATCATGGTGGTAGAAATTTTTAACATATGGGGCATTGATTTCATGGGTCCCTTTCCAGTTTCCCACGGCTTCATCTATATTCTAGTTGTCGTGGACTACGTGTCTAAATGGATAGAGGCCATGGCTTGCCGTAGCAATGACCATAAAATAGTTGTGTTTTTTGTTAAAGAGTATATTTTCTGTCGATTTGGCATTCCCAAGGCCATCATTAGTGATGGTGGAACACATTTTTGCAACAGAGTTGTTGCATCTCTTGTGAAGAAATATGGAGTTACACATAAGGTAGCAACTTCGTATCATCCACAAACTAGCGGACAAGTAGAAGTTTCTAATAGGGAAATCAAAAAGATCTTAGAAACAACTGTAAATCCTGATAGGAAAGACTGGTCAAAGCGTCTATCTGATGCCCTATGGGCATATAGGAGTGCTTTCAAAACTCCTATAGGTATGTCTCCCTTTAGACTTGTATTTGGGAAATCTTATCATTTGCCCATTGAATTGGAGCACCATGCTATGTGTGCTATAAAAAGCCTTAACTTCAATTTTGATGAGGCGGGTGTCAAGCGCAAGTTGCAATTGAATGAACTTGAAGAAATCCGTAGCGATTCTTATGAGCTCGCAAAGGATTATAAAGCTAACATGAAACGTGTTCATGATAAGCAAATTTTACAGCAAAGAGTTTGTGGTAGGTCAAAAGGTCTTACTTTACAATTCTTGTCTACATATTTTTCCAGGAAAATTAAAAACTCGTTGGACTGGTCCTTTTCTGGTTACTGAAGTCACCCCTTACGGGGCAATCACCTTAGTAAATCCCAAGGACAACAGTACCTTTCAAGTAAATGGCCAACGGTTGAAATATTTTCACAAGCTATTGTCCCCTGATGTAGAGGAAGTCCTTTTACAAGATCCTGTCTATGAGGACTGGCCTTTTTCATTGGTGTACTTTCTTTCATTTCCATATATTGGTAAGTGCACTATTAAGGTAATCGGGCCTTCCCTATGGAGTGTGTGGCTGTAAGTACCGGATCTTAAGTCCACGTTTAACATAATTCACGTTTTCCACTCTTGCATGTTTTATCAGTTTTTTAGTCATGTTTCTATATGGTGTGAATTATGTCTTTATTGCTTTTTTGTTTTCCCTTATATTAATCCGTATTCATAAATATATATATATATATATATATATATATATATATTATATAAATATATATATATTAAAATATATATATATATATATTTAAAAGTAATTTAGGAATTTGACTTTAAAAGACCCACATTTAAAACAAATTTTCTAAACTCTGTTCTATAAAATTTGTTTGGGGGTGGGGTGGTGGTATTTCCATCCTCATGGCCCATCCTCATCCCATACCTAATATTCACCTCAAGGTCCAACTTCATCACGTGGCTAGTTGTTTAGACAAATTTGTTGTGTTTCGCTGTTATTTAGTTGTTTTTATGGTTTTTATTAGTTCGGATGTTGAATTTGAATTCAGTAGATTAAATTTGAATTCGGCAGTTAATTGTGTTTGATTTCAATTTTAATATAATATGGTTCTTTTCAAATTGTACATTGTTTTTATCGTTAATCTCACCTTCCTGAATTGTTTGGGGGTTGTATTATTTACTCTAGCATGATTTCTGATATGATCCCCCAGTTTAGGATTTGTTTTGGAGTGAGGGTTGAAAATATTGCCGCTATGGGCATCCCTATGAATAGATATGGTGGTAGGATGAAATCTCAATTAGTTAGGCAGTTTCTATCCTAAATTCAACCTAAAAGATATTAGGGTTGTTTTGGAATAGAGAATATGAGTTGTTTCCGTTTTCGGTTTGGAAATTTTATTATTTTCGGAAATTGCCTTAAAGCTTTTTGGCAAATTTCCGATTCGGTTTAGCAATTTAAAACCTATAAAAATTGCATTCATTCTACACTCACAACCCCAACTACATCTCACATTCATCTCTCATGTTTCATTCCCACTTTACCTTATTTTTTTCCTTCGCGCCCGCCTAATTGAGCCCTCCCCGGCCTTTTTGCATCAGATGGAGCGCCACCTGCCCTAAGCCTGTCGGAGAGAATTCTACCCGAAAGTAGCGACTGCGCCTTCTCCAAAGACAAAGGCTGAGTGCACATGTGCCCAAGTGCCGGAATTGAAACTCAACAGAAGCACCAGCGCCAATCCTGCATACCTTGGCGACTGGCATACCGACCCCAATGGGCACCAAAAATTTCAAGTTTTCCGAGGGTTGTTCCGGGATATATAGTTGCAGCTGTTCTAGAGGGTAGTTTTGTGATGACTTCTCCTATAGTAATACCGGAGCAGTCTTTTGAACACTTGTTGGGGAGCGAGACTTATGGACATTGGTTCCGTGAAAGGATCATGCAGTTCGGATGGAGGCACCCTCTAGTAAGTGAAGACGACTCGTATTCACCTAAGCTTACTGAATTTTTTTTACAATAATGCTAAGTTCTATTATAACCAGGATGGAGAACAAGAATTCTCCGTCACGGTTGATGACACACCACTAGAATTCAATAAGTATGTGGTAGCTTTAGTTTCAGGAATACTTATACCTGATCATATTCACACGTGGGGATATATGACCGATAATGCATACCTCTATGACTATACATATTTCCATGAGTATTATGGGGGAGGGGTATTTCGTATAATGGACCAAGGGCGTTACAACATAGCCCTTGGTAGCCTGTCCCTAAACGTAGGCACCACTATGTTATTCATCGATGAATATTTTAGGGGATTGGCGGTTTATCTCGTAAATAGTAAATTTGGTGACGTTTTCCTTGCTTTAGCTGAGGGACGTCGCCGATATGACAGTCCCTGAGTATTAGTGGCTAGTCTTAAGAGAGCCCAAAGTATGCGGCATAAGTATCTTCTTATGCCTGTTTTGGTTTGTTGTATCATGCTCAGTTGTCTACCTGAATTATGTACCCAGTTCACGGATTGGAAAAGGGTTGAAGTCATGAGACCCACCAATTGGGTGGTTCGCTCATTTTGAGTAATGACTTGGCTGGGATGGCAGGTGCAACCTCATTTGGTTGCTCCTTACACCGCATCAGACATAATAACACTAGATAGGTTAGCACAAGTTGACGACACACAGCGGTGGGCTTGGCAAGTTATCATGGCATGGCAGGACGCGAAGGAACCTCCTCTCTTTGTAGAGGGAAATGAAAATGCTTAAATGGGAGTTAAGGTTAGTATTTATTTCAGTTAGTGTCTGCTTATGTCCCAAGCAAATTTGTTTCTCATTAACCCCATTACAGGTGGAACTCTTATAGAGTTGTGTCAGTTTTGTTTTCTATATTAGTATGTTATAACCTTGTTTTGCAGATGTTCTGGAATTTCACGTGTTTTAATGGTATTTTTCTACCCTCTCTTTAAGGACAAAGCATGCTTCTTGTTTGGGGGCATAGAAACACGTGTAATTAAGGCATCTGTTAGGATATAGATATGTATAATATGCACTTGTTTTCTAGCTAAAAAATTCAAGTATTTTAAAAATATAAATAAAAAGTATGCTATACACTTAGGAATATTGGTATTGTTTTCTTTCTCTATGCTCTCAATAATCTAGAAGTCTCACATAGCTTTTGCATTAGAATAGTTTTTTGAAACTTAGGCTAATATGTAGGTAATAATCCTTGCATCTATTTATAAATATGTTACATGAGTATCTATAATTGTTGGCAGTAAGTTTCTGAAATCTAGGCTAGAGTACTTATTCTACAAATCCTGTGAGAATATAGCCTAAAGCCTTATATGAGTGAACATTTGAGAAATGACACAATGGAGAAGTAAAATCCGGATAGAAAAATCACACGTCCACTTGCTTGATCACTATACCATATCCTAAGCGAGAAATTTAGGCCCTCTTTGGATCGATATAGCCAGAAATTCCAACCTATGAATTATTTTCCGCTAATTAAGCCCCTCGAGCCTTTCTTTAGCCTTTCATAAACCACAAATCGTTTACCCTGTTACAAAACAAAACAAAATAAAAAATCAACCTATCCAATTCTTTGAATAAGTTTGAGAATAGAGATGAAGAACAGAAAAGAGAATAACCTTTGAAATCAAGAATTCGTTAGTCGCTTCAGAAGAGAAAAGTAAGTTTCCATCCAAATAATAAAATAAAAAAAATAAATAAAGAGTTAGAACTCCAAAAATAGAATCAAGGAGTCAAAAGCCAAAGAAAAAAAATATATGACTAAAGATGGAAACAAAGTGTAAAAGCAAAAGTAAATAATAAGGTTTTCTTTAGTTACATAATATGACGACTCTATTATCTCAGACTTGTTCTCTTTGAATATCCATTTCCTTCCTTCTTAAACCATCTTCTAATCCCCGCAACACCTAATAAAGACTTCTAGCTCAATTAGGAATAGGTTAGTGTGATAGTAAGTGGCAGATGTGTTTGATCGACTTCGGCTTCCTTGTGTGTCATTGAGTTTGTAAGGTAAAGTGTGCTCACTGCACACTGGAGTAGCGAAACTTGAGCGGAAAAATCAAAGTGGTTTTTGTCTTGACATTCATGTGAGGACCTACTTAAGGACGCTATTCCGAGTTTTCAGAAAAGGACCTGCTAGTTCATCTCATAGTATTACTCATTGTAAATATGTTTATTTGTAGATGATAGATTATTATGCATATATTAGCTTAGGTTTAGACTTGATTATTCTGTATTCATTGCTAGTGAGATGTATAAATAATTGAGACATAGATAAGGAAATAATAGTTTTATTTCTGAGTCGTTGTAGTATAGATAAAGTTTGTGAGTACCTTCACTGGAAAACTCTCACAAGGCTATAACTCGTCTACTAGGGAATTCCTAGTGGTTTAAGGCCTTGTTGCATATGGTCAATGCAATCGCACTCGGTGAAACGAGATTAGTTAGAACTCCATTTTGGTCACTTATGCTAAATTCTCATATTTGCTTGAGGACAAGCAAAATGCTGTTTGGGGGTGGTTTGATAAGAGCCCAAAACTATAGTTTTAACCCCTTAATAATACTACTTTTAGACCAATTATGCGAGTAATAAATAAGAGTTAATGCTAATTACGTGCTTTTATGTATTTCAGGCATAGAACTCAATTATGTGTAGAAATGTGCCACTTTGGCGATATAAAGGAGCAAAGGGTTGGTTGCTAAGAAGTTCTGTGATAAAAGCCAAGATTCAAGGAGACAAAGCCTTTATGAAGCCCTATCAAAAGCTGAAATAGTCAACACAGGCAAAAACAGTGCACAAGTCAGCAAAACTTCCGAAGACCATATCTTTGGACTCAAGCCTCGGATTTGGGCCTACCTTACGTCAAAACGACCGGCTTGGAAAGAACTTTCCAATGGTCCAAGCCTTGACCCAATCAGAGGAGCAGAAAGTGGATGAAAAGTCTGGTTAAGTCAAAGCCAGCTGAAACGGGCTCTGTGGACTGAAGAAATTAGGCTTTAGGCTCAATTTTCCGGCCCAAAACATGGCTCCTCAGCCTATGCACGAAATTGTGGATCTGGTCTCCTCCTTTACATAAAACAAGACTTAGTTCTTAAGAAAGGGATAGTTAGATAGTTTAAATTTTAAAAAAAAAAAAAAAAAAAAAAAAAAATTAGAATAGCTTCTAGATCTAGTTTTGGAATTAAATTAGTTAAATTAATTAGTTTCATACATTGTTTTAGATTAATTCTTTGAATCATAGTTCTTCATTGATTAGATAAATAAAATAGTTATTTCTTGTTCATTTCGATTTTGTCATTTAAAATTGTTAGATCTAATTTCAGTTGTTGTTTTTCAATTCTTAGTTATTAATTTAGAATTCAATTATTGTTCAGTTAAATTTAATAAAGTTATAATCTTTATATTACGTCTAGTTTTAATTCACATCGTAGTATAATTCCCATCATTGCTCTCATTAGACTTTGAATTGATTAGTCAATCTAGGAAACTTGAATGCTAAAGAACTAAGAGTGGAACGAACTTTTTACTCCACTCTATTTCGATAAAATTGAGAGTATAGAAATCTTTGATAGCAACGCGTAATTAAGTTTAGTTTCACTTACGTTTTGAGTTTCATCGTTCATTTCGTAGGTAAATTATTCAATTTTACGTTTATCAGCAAAGTTGCAAGCTAGCCACTTCATATCAAAAGTAAGGTTAGAATTCTTGAGGCATTACATGGCTGGGAAGGTGCATGGTAGTAATATTAAGGCAAAAGGGAAACCTATGAAGAAGGCGTCGACTTTCAGGGGGGTACAACATGTTGTCAGAGAGCCTCTCCAACAGTTATAGCCTACTGTGATGCTAACTGGGCAGGTTGTATCTACGATAGAAAGTCTACAACTGGATTAATCATTTTTTATGGATCATGTCCAATCATTTGGAGTTCAAAGAAACAAAATACAGTTTCAAGGTCAAGCACAGAAACAGAATATAGAGCCTTAGCTCACACAGCAGCAGAAATTGCTTGGTTATGCATTCTGCACAGAAGATCAAATTGCATACATATTTACCAAGGGTTTGTCTTTTGCAAGATTCTCTAAACTTCAACAACGACTGGCAGTTTTACAATCCCCAGCAACTACAACTTGAAAGGGTGCATTTTCTCTACTGAGAAGCTCATTTGGACTTCATCTCAACCGATCTTGAGGGGGTGTATTAGAGTATATAACTTAATATATACAGTACAATAGTACCACTAGATCATTAGATAGAATGTACAGGTGTCAATATGTAATAGACCTAAGGGTCCACTATATAAATGTAATACTGATTCAGAGATCAATAAGACAGAAATCATTTTCTCATTATTTGTCATGGTATCAGAGCCGTGCGCTCAAAAGCAAAAAAACGATCCGCCATTAATGAATTCTAGATAGCTTCTTAATCAGCTTTCTTCCGCGCAAATCATCTCTTTAAATTAGCAAATCAACTAATCTTCTTCTTCACCGATCAAGAATTCAAGAAATTGACTACATCTCATTTCTTGATCTCTAAGTTTCTTGATCAATCTATCTATCTTCAATCTCAAAGATTCACGATAAGTTTTCTCTGAATCTCTACTATTTTCTTCAATTTGATAGAAATCATTAGAAATTAAACTTCTTGTTATCAATTTCATCATCTCAAATTACAATTCTTGTTATGACAAAGTCATCATGACAACTTTTGGAACAACAACAATTCCAACTTCTTCATCAATCTCAAATATGAGTTATGTTAACATTGCAAACATTGTTACTGTAAAGTTAACAAAGGATAATTACCTCTAATGGCGTCAACTCTTTCTTCCAATTCTTATTAGCAACAATTTACTAGGGTTTATTGATGGTAGTGAATCATGTCCCTCAAAATATGTGGTTGATTCAACTGGAACAACTACTAGTACTGTGAATTCAAAGCATATGCATTGGATGAAACAAGACCAGACCATTCTTATCTGGATGCACGCTACTATATCAAAATTTATTCGTCCTTACATCATTGGCACATAAACCTCAAAGACATTGCAGATTGTTTTGGAAGAGAGGTTTGCTTTTATGACTAAAGCACACGTGAGTCAGCTGAAATTAAGATTGGAAAATACAAAGAAAGGAAATTTAAGCATGTCAGTTTATCTACAGCAATACAAAGAAGTTTCTGATTTATTAGCTGCAGCTGGAACTATTCTAAGTGATGTTGATATTGTCCACTCTAACATTTTACATGTTCCAAACATTTAACAAAATCTTTTATCTGTTCAAAAATTTGTTACGGATAACAATTGCGTAATTACTTTTTCACCTACTTCTTATATTGCCAAGGACAATGCATTGAGGAAGATTCTTTTGCAAGGGACTTCTGAAAATGGAATATACCCAATGAAATTTCACCACCTTCAGATCATTACAAGTCTCCAGCTCATTCATCTCATCAAGCTATTTCAGCACAACTTCACTCTTCAAATAACACAATCAATCATAATGCCTACATTGGAGTAAAAACTACTGCTTCAGTGTGACATGACAGATTAGGACATCCATCTCATCCTGTTTTCATCAAAATAATATCATCTTCTAGTTTACCTGTTAGTGGGAAACATACTCTTTCATTTTGTAATGCTTGTCATGAAGGAAAAATGACAAGACTTCCTTTTGTGCATTCTCTTTCATGTACTAATACTTCTCTTCAATTGATTCATAGTGATCTATAGGGACTGTCAATTATTCCATCTATCAATGGATATTTGTGCTACGTGTCTTTTGTAGATGATTTTTCCAAATATACATGGATTTT
Source organism: Coptis chinensis (assembly GCF_015680905.1). NCBI lineage: Eukaryota > Viridiplantae > Streptophyta > Magnoliopsida > Ranunculales > Ranunculaceae > Coptis > Coptis chinensis. The sequence goes on along the minus strand of NC_141463.1, from coordinate 73,759,839 downwards.
TCCTTTACATAAAAAGTCTGACTTCTTCTTCATTTTCAAAGTATTAAAAGCTACTGTTGAAAACAAGCTTGAAAGAAAAATCAAAACATTTAGAAGTGATGAAGGGGGAGAATACAAAAGTACTATCTTTAAATATTTTTTACCAGCAAATGGCATCATTTTACAATATTCTTGCCCACACACTCCTCAGCAGACATGTTGTTGAAATGGCCAGATCTCTTATCTGCAAGAGTAATCTTCCACCACAATATTGGGTTGAGGTGTTTCAAACAACTACATTTCTCAAAAACAGAACTCCCTCTCTAAAACCAAACTCTCAAAGTGTCTCACCATGGGCGAAACTATTCAACAAAACTCCAAACTACTCTATTCTCGGAGTGTATGGATGTGCTTGCTTCCCCTAGCTAAGGACTTATACCACGTACAAATAAACTTCAGTCAAGAAGCACTGAATGTGTCTTCATAGGGTACAGTCTAGACCACAAAGGCTATGAATGCCTCAATCCTTCAACTGGAAGAATCTTTACCTCAAGACATGTCATATTCAATGAACTTCATTTTCCATACAAGTCCTGTATTCCTACTTCAGTTTTATAACTTCCATCCACTACAATTTCTTCACCTGAAAATCATTCTTCTTCATCTATAGAATAATACTTCTAATCAATACTATTCCACAAGTTCAACAAATTGTCAACCCTCCACAACATCATATGGAAACAAGATCCAAACATGGAATCTTTAAGCCAAAGACATATTTCAACCACAACTAAACATCATATTTCACAAGCCCTTCTCTCAAAACTTGAAAACAAAATCCCAATTCCAACTTGTTTTTATCAAGCTGTCAAACATCCAAAATGGAGAGAAGCCATGCAAATTGAATACAATGCTCTTATTAAAACAAACACTTGGACTCTTGTTCCTCCCCATCCATCACAACATATAGTTGGCAACAAATGGGTTTTCAAACTAAAAGAAAAGGTTGATGGGTCCATTGATAAGTTCAAAGCCAAATATGTTGCAAAAGGATATCACCAAAAGCCTGGTGTTGATTTTACTGAAGTATTTAGTCCCATAGTGAAACCTGCAACTATCAGAATGATTCTTGCATTAGCTGTGCAACATAATTGGCCGCTTAAGCAATTGGATGTCACAAATGCTTTTCTGCATGGTGATTTAGAAGAGGACGTATATATGGCTCAACCCCCTGGTTTTGTTTATCCAATAAAGAAGGATTATGTGTGCAAGATTAACAAGTCACTCTATGGTTTGAAACAAGCCCCAAGGGCCTGGCATGAGAAACTAGTAAATGTTTTATTGGATTTAGATTTCACACTTTATGAAGCAGACTCTTCTCTAATGATAAGAATAACATCAACATATGTTATTTTTCTTCTAATTTATGTAGATGACATCATATTAACTGGAAGCTCAATGTCCAACTGTACTCAGCTAGCCTCTGAACTAGAAAAGAAATTTGATATGAAAGATTTGGGTAATCTTCATTATTTTTTGGGCATTGAAGTTAAAAGGATAACTCGAGGGATGTTTTTGTCACAGTCTAAATATGCTTTAGATCTCCTGAAAAAGGCAAAGATGGAAAGAGCTAAGCCTTGCAACACTCTTTGCTCTAATACAGTAAAGCTTGATAACACTTATGGTGACATTTTGTCAGAACAAACAGAATATAGATCCTTAGTTGGAGCACTCCAGTATCTAACTTGGACAAGGACTGATTTATACTTTGCAGTTAATCAAGTTTGCCAATTCATGCATAAGCCAAGAACTCCACACATGGCTACAGTCAAAAGGATATTAAGGTATATTAAAGGTACTCAATCTCACTCATGGTATTCAACTACAGAGAGCCTCTCCAACAATTATAGCATATTGTGATGCTGACTGGGCAGGTTGTATTTATGATAGAAAGTCTACAGGATTAATCATTTTTTATGGATCATGTCCAATCATTTGGAGTTCAAAGAAACAAAATACAGTTTCAAGGTCAAGCACAGAAGCAGAATATAGAGCCTTAGCTCACATAGCAACAGAAATTGATTGGTTATGCATTCTTCTTAAAGAATTAAAGGTATATCTTCCTCAACCACCACTACTATGGTATGACAACTTGAGTGCTATATCATTATCCTTAAATCCATTGTTTCATGCAAGGACAAAGCATATTGAGGTAGACTTTCATTATATTAGACAAAAAGTTACAAATGGTTCTATGAAGCTTCAACATATCTGCACAGAATATCAAATTGCACACATATTTACCAAGGGTTTGTCTTCTGCAAGATTCTCTAAACTTCAACAACGACTGGCAGTTTTACAAGCCCCAACAACTACAACTCAAGGGGGTGCATTTTCTCTACTAACAAGCTCATTTGGACTTCATCTCAACTGATCTTGTGGGGGTGTATTAGAGTATATAACTCAATATATATAGGAGTACCACTAGATCATTAGATAGAATGTACCGGTGTCAATATGTAATAGACCTAAGAGTCCACTATATAAATGTAATACTGATTCAGTGATCAATAAGACAGAAATCATTTTCTCATTATTTCTCAGTTGTGTCCCATGAATCATCAGTAACAGCATATCCACTGCCTACTTGCAAATCCTGCAAAATTTGATGAAACTTCACCCCCCATCATTCCATGAGACCAGGCACTACTGAATCCTAAATACTGAATGACAGGGAAATAAAGATCTTGCCTCAGTAGCAATCAACAACTTTTACAAAAAAGTCATTATTCATAACAAAAACGATAGTTACAGAACAATCATCTTTCCCTAATATACATTTCACAGTTCAGGTATTTTTCCCTCGAATTTCATCACAAACTCTTCCAGGAAGACTTTATCAGTCAAAGTTAACACTCTATGTAAGCTGCAAGTTTTCTTAACAAGACCATTTGAGACTAAAACTTTGATAACTGAGATCCTCAGAATAGTCCTCTTCTCCAAACTGAAGTTGAGCACCAGCACCACTGGGGTTTTGGAAATTAGTAACGAATCGTAACCGTACCCATCTGAAACTCCATAGTGCTCATAATATTCTTTTCAGATAACAACATAAAGACAGGTTGATTTCTGAACGCCATGCATATCTCCTTCTCAGACCAACCCCAATTCTTTAAAATGTCACATTTTGCATCCCAGGAAGATTTGCTCAAGGATGGCAAAACCTTGATTGCTCTAATAAATTGATATCGTGAAGGATTAAATTTCATTTTCTTAGTTTCCTCGACAGCCTCACTGAACCTATCCATCAATAACGTGTTAACATTTCTTCGTACTAGCTTCGAAATAATTGTCGGCTGCTAAGTTGATGTTACCACTATCACTCCACTAAGTTGAAGTATCTCCCTACAGGGGCAACCACAAGTCAAGCAAGAAAGGGAACCACGGGAAAGAAAAGATGCAACACAAGAACTAAAATCAGCAATGATAATACCAAGAAGTTTAGAGATAAATTTAAGCAACCAGAATTTGGTGGTTTGTTCTTGTTCTTTCCGCAGTACGACTGGCTTAGATATGACACAGTCAAATAAGTATGAGCTTTGAAGTTCTGAAGATTAATTTTTGCAAACGAAATTACTTGTACGCCTGAACTAAGTTATTAGTGTCCGGCCTAATTAGAGATCACTGAGTTTTCCCCTCCAGTAAAATAGATACCTACTGTCTTGTCAATTAATCTTGAGGTTACTGAATTTTAAACGTTCAGCAAAATAAAGGCCTAATCCCTTGTCAGTCAGAGACTGCACAGTCGTCAGAGAAAGCTACCAACTGAGCCTACTCCTGTATATTACTACACATGGAGAACTCAAAATTTTCCCGTCAGGTGAAGAAATTTGTATTACTGAGGAATTTGGCGCCAATGATAAAGGGAAACTCTTCACTAGACCCAAATTCTACAACAACTCAAAAAACTAATCACCAGACACCCCACCACCACCACACACCGTTTTCAGCATGCTCTTAAAGTACACTGGTGAATAGCCATACACGGATCTAGGACCAAGAGTCCAGGAAACCAGGACAGTGCCAAAAATGATGTAAAATTCACATTTCCGGTCAGACTCTTCAACAAATCACAATACAAGACATCAGGACCATAAAAGAAAAAAAACTAGTACTCCAAAATTTTCTTCACTTGGATAAAAAAATAAACAAGGTTTTGAGATAGATAGCCTCCGGAAGAGGAATGATACATAATGAAACGACACACATATTCCAAGAAAATGAAAGATAAAACGGACACCCTAGTTTCGAAGCCCTGGTTTACAGATTACTCTACTGAATGAGCATAACTTAATGATGATAATTTAGGGAAATGTAGGTGAGAAAAATATCACTGCCAAATAACAAATCTTTATCTCTAGTTTTAAGTTCCAAAACAATTCGGAGGATTAATACCAAAATCCAAAAGATACATAACATTACTCTTCCATGGCACGATTTTCCTGTGTCTGCTGTTGGGGAACCTTGTGTTTTCTTGCTGGTAGAAGAGAGACAGCACCAGGAGCTTTGACCATGTTGATGCTCTGTTCCAACTCCGTTTTTGCCTCTTTTTGCTCCTTCTCTTTCTTTCCCCCCATCCTGCCAATACCATTTGCCCAATGTTCAACAAGATCCTATTATGTTCTACAATCAAACAGAAAGATGGGGGAAAAACTAACCTGATTTTATGATGGGTTTCCGCCCTAGCCACTCTGACTTTATCAATCTTCTTAATGGCCTTCAAGGTGTTCTCTACAATATCCCTGTCATATCTCTCAGGCCTGTTTCGCTTTCTCTCGAACTCAAAGGTTGAATCCTAGACAAATGTACAAGGGGAAAAAGAGAGAACAAAAAACATCAAAGCTCTCTTCTGTCTTGGTTAGGTAGTAAATTTCATAATTACAGGATCACAGAAAAATTGAAAAGACCGCCATTACCTGTGTCATATCCTTCCCATGCAACCGTCTGTACGCCTTGGTCCATTTCACCTTTCGAGGATTCCTCTTCATCTTAAAGTTCTTGTGGCATTTCGACCTGCAAAATCGGAATATCTGGAAATGAAACGCGTGTCAAAAGTCAGTAGTATTACCAAAGACTTCAAACCTAAGTGTATGCAATTGCTATTTAGGTTTTACAGAAAGCTTTACCTTTGCATCGTTGCGTACAAATTGTATACCATGCCCCGGATAGACAGTGGAGGAACAGAACCAACACTTCTCTAATCTCATTGCACTTGAGGGTCAGAAGAAAATGAATTCCCTGCAGGGAAGTTGGGAAAGGTTAACTACGACATGGTAAGAGCATGCAAAAGACAATACAACTGCACTGTCCACCATAATACTAGTACCTTTAAAGAATATAAATTGTAAATGTAAGATAATTTCTTTTTAATACTAATCATCCAATAATAACTATATGGAGAATCTATCTTCTCCTTTTCCTTTATTTAAACAGTAAGAATAATTTATTCACCAGAAAAGTAAGAACCAGAAAGAGCATGTAATTGACGCACTAAAAAACTAGATAATTGTACATCAAACCCCAATGACACCCGTAGTCTCGGTTTGAGCCAATTTGGAAACAATCAAATCCTTGAACAGGTTTTCCTTTAAACCACTGGTTGAATTATCCCCATTGCTTGAAGCCATGACTCCAAAAACAGGTTTATGAAATATAAGTGTTTCGAAATGGGGTATAATACTGGTTGGAAGCCAATAAATCTTTATGTCGCGAATTACTTTCATACATTAATCAATCAGTACCTATCTTTCTATTGGTTCTCTAAAAATCTTGAAATAAGAAAGGACACCAAAGCGTCATGGCAAAAAAGAAGTAATCTTTAGAGATAAAGAGAAAAGAGGAGACAGCTAGAAAAACGCTTACCAGATGGAGGCGGTTTTTGTCTGCAAAACCTGAAACTTGGAATGAAAACGAGAGAGGGTTTTAACAGTCAAGGTCGATTTTTTGTCAAAATTGGTCGAACCAAGTTTTGGGGCAGTTTCATTCTGGCTCTTGGATCTAAAAACCCTAAGCCCAATGTTTCCCGGACCGATGGGCCCAATTAAAATAAGGCCATGATGGCTTTGAGTTGCAGGAACACTAAACTAAGTGGGTACCATTTAACCTGAATCGGAATTGAAACATTAGAAAAACATATAACTGGGGTAAAACCCGCCTATGGCCGGATTAGCCTAAAATAAAATAACTAATGACTCAAAAGCCTAAAATCTACTTGAATAAATAATATATGTATATTTATAGCTAATGATTCATTGTATACTTTATTTGAAGGGTTTATGTTTTTCTAATTTTTTTAGAATGGTTTTGACAAAAGATTTTATTTCTATTTTGGGTTATTATTATTCTAAATAACAATTCTTATCATCCACCTATATAAACTATATCAAAATATAGCAACAATCAAGAAATATAACACGCACTCAAAACATACCATATGTTTAGCGATAACCGAATTATATTCATTACGCACAATGCTTTATTCTCAAGATTTGAAGTTCTTCTACTTGAATATTTGCTTCATAGAGCTCTTCACGCCTAGTCATGAGTTAGTTGTAATTCACATCTAGTACTTCAAACTTGTATATCTGTTGTAGATAGCGTATGACACAAACAACATTTTTGAGTCAACTTTCTTGGTTTGGTATGTTCCAAATGATGTTTCTATGCTAGGATAATTTGGATCTTGATGGTATTCTCTTAGTATAGGCACATTGATTGCGACATCCGCTACGCATCGATAGTTCTCAAATCATTAATGGTTCTTCATAAATCTTTTCTTTTTGAAAATTTTCTAAGTGCACTCTTTTGAAACATTGTGTTTTGTTTTGTACTCCACGATCTTCTTGTTGTATGTTTGATTCTTGTTGTATGTTTGATTATCTTATTTTTTATTATAGTAGTTTAATAAAAAACATATATTGTCATGGAATAAATTGTGTTTAGCATTATGTGGTTGGTATATATATATTTCATAGGGTGAAGAGTCTTTGTAATTAGAAGTTTTTTAATTACATCTGGAAAAGGACGACTATGAGATAATGATACTATCCTAAAATATATAGTTATATGAATCTTATACGATTTTATTGCAACATTACTTTTTCCACGCTGATTAATAACTATTTTAAGCATAAAAGAGTCATATCTGGCGAGTTTCTCCATTTGAACTTGCAAATGGCACTATTGTAACCGGCTTTACAAAGACCGTCGTTCCAGCTAATTTTGTTGTTTTGAGTGCTTCTTTGGTGGCTTTCCTGATCCTAGACTCCAGAGAATTAGTCTTACTTAAGGTCTCCTGTAAGAATTATCACCAAGTAGAATAGGAGTCAGTCATGTCGCCTTATTAAATTCCTGGTCCTAGACCATGGGCGATGTGCCCATTATATATATGGTAATGAACCGTGAACGAATGTTCTGTATAGAAGACATGAAACTTACATGGAGAACTTACATGAAAATAGTAGTCAACAAATAAACGTTTTCAAAACAGTAAGATCTTGGGGAAGAAATGAAAGAGCATTTTTGAAGTGTTGTGTGAGCACTGGACTTTTTAAAACTAAACGGTTGAAACAAAGACGGGTTTGCAATATCATATCAAGATATTAATGGAGTCACATCAACCGCCCGATTATAGATTACACTTGATGAATTAGAAATGGCAAACCCGCAAAACCGCCAAACCCCTAATTTAGAAATCCCAGATTATCCGGGTTATATAATCCCCACAATCATCGATTTGCCTAATGGTCTTGTACAAAACGGTGCATCTTGCAACAAATGCGGATGCACCCACAACAACAATGACATCAGCTTTGTCCTCCAGCCATAAGCCATGGCGGGGAGCCTTTATACGTCCCACTCGGGGAATTCGTTAGTTATATCTTGTTCCAATTCGGGCAAGTGAAGATTCTTCGTGTCATCCGAAGATTTCGAGATTATCGTTACCACCAAACATGGGGTTGATATTAGCCAAGGTCTTAAAGCCGTTGTTCCTAATGCATCTCATTGATAATACCGCCCGGAGCATTATCGATGTTCCTATTCGCAGATCCCAACCATGCCTCAGAAGCAATTGGCAAGGATCTCCATTTGTGGCCCCATTTAATACATTAAAGGTTGCCTCACCTAAGTCCATTTGCATTATGCCCACTTGGTGATTGTTGTTGCACCCTTCCTCCACTGTTATTCATCATCTCATGAAGCTTCTTTGGATCGGATCAAGCAAATTGGCTGCCTTGAGAAGACTGTGGAACGGTTCTCACAGAAGTGCACCATTTATTCGGGTCTGCTTTGTTGAGGTCTGGCGTGGGGTTGACAATCCATTTCGGAATGTTTTGCATTGATCCCCGAATCGAAGATTCATGACCTTGAAATGGAGAAGTTTGTTCCGAATTGGAGTATTGAAGGAGAAGCCTCTTGTTGAAGCGCATTAGGATTGAATTCATGGAGTTCTCACTATAAGTTCGATAATTGCCGAGAGCCAATGCGGTTTGTCTTTGAAGTATTCAAGACTCCACTTCCAACCATGTGGTTGTTATTGTTCATATGACTACTAAGACCGGGATGAATTGACATAACATTACTCGGTGTGTTGCGATCATTTGGTAGACCATGAGCACCACCAACCTCAACGCCTAATTTCCCCGCAATTTTGCATTTGGAACTTAGCCGCAGCACTTTCGAGGATAATTCTTCAAGCTCTCGCATAATGCAAGTACAAAGTATTAAATTGTAAATCAAATGCCGGCTTTGTCTTAAATTCATACGTCAAGTCCTCGAATTGCATCCTCGGCATCTCGCTCATCATCCATATAGACAAAAGCAAATCCTATAACATAAAAATCATTCAGAGAGGGAAACTTAAATCATTTGTTTTACCGGTTTTCTGCCTTTTCGTTCCATTTGTATCAAAAAGTCCATTTGGCAGCGTAGATGATGGTCGTGCTTTTAGGTAGTAACTCTACGGGAGGCTCGGATTTTCGATATTCCGCTTTGTCCCGCTTTTAACTTTGTCTTTGAAATCGCCTGTGCAAATTCAACCATTAATAGTTGTTGTTGCATCGATATCCATGCCATCAAAGAAGCCTTCGTGAAGAGAACCCCGACTCTCATGTTAGAAATCGCTGCGTTGTGCATTTGGAATGGATAGACGGATTACTTCCCCTTCTCCAATTAAACAACTGCAATAGATGGTTCCTTTATCTAGTTTTTTCGATGCAAGTGGCTTCACGTAAGTCAAAGCAAAACTTTTGATTTTCCATGAACCATTTCGGAAGAAACAAAGATCCAAGAACTTGAGAACCCCCGAGAGTGCGGGCCCAATCTTCTCCAAGCATACCTAATCCTATAATTTTCAACAATTCAGTGATTAAAATAGCAACAATCGTCAATGATAGTTACTACCATATCGAATGAATGAAAAAAAAGGACAACTAAAAAGGTGTTCATGGCTAACAAAGAAGTAGAGAGCTCACTAACACCAGTATAGTACTCTAGTCCTAAAGAAAATGTTTTGTTTTCTGTTTTGTCATATCGATTAGAGCTATAAAGGATGACCCGATACCCAGAAAAACCATATTTGGAGAGAGAAACCAAAAGTCCAATCCAGTTTTAGGGTGTTGATGACGAAAAAATCATTCAAAGAAGGAAACTTAAATCATTTGATTTACCGGTTTTTCTGCCTTTTCGCTTTCATTCATATCAAAAAGTATCTTTGGCGGCGTAGATGATGGTCGCGGCTTTAGGTAGTAACTCTACAGAGGCTCGAGATTTCCACGATATTGATCTTGTCCCGCTTTTTTAACTTTGTATTACGAAATCGCGATGTGCAAATTCGAGGCCTTTGTCAATAAACTTAGCATCTAACTTAAGTATTTTAATGTATTGGTTCAATATAGTCTTGCATGGAGAAAGAAAGGAATGACACCGTAAAAACAAATCTTGATGATCTCTTATATATTGAAGCAAAAAAATAGCCAAAAGTAGGAGGAGGTAGGTTTCACAAGACTTTTATCGACCTATATATCATAGATGCAGTTATAGCTCTTTTAGTAAACGTCAGGAGGGTGTCTACACCGAAATGGATAAAAAAAATCGAAGTATATATATAATATATGGATATTGTCCCCACTGATTTCAATGAAAAGGACGAAGCATTCTAGCATTCCATCCTTGCATGAGCTTCCTTAGTCATGCACCATGGAAATATCATATTACACCAATTGAAAGTAGATTTCATAATTGAAAAAACAAAACCTTCAAAGTGTTAAAACTCAACTTGATGAGCCGTATTAAAGCTCCTTCTTTGAGTTATAGCCACTTTGACCTATAGAGGTAAACACATACAATGATACAAACAAAATGATAAATATATGTACACATAAAATTAAATATGGAGAAGATGACCAAATTAAGCAAGAACGGAAATGGATACATATGAAGATGACCAAATTAAGCAAGAACGGAAATTAGGGAGGAACTTACAGTGAAATGAGATTGAACTTACATATGAAGATAAACTTACACTGGGAATGCCACCTTGAAGAAAGAAAGAAAAATAAACTTACACATATGAAGAAAGAAAAATGTATACCTCGTGATCACCACCTTGGCCTCCCTCGGGAGGAATTTTTCCAGGATGGTCAGGAGGATAAACAATAACAAATAGAAAATTTTTTTGCCATGGGATGTAGAAGAGTAATATCAAGTAAATGCCTCCGGAACATCCCCTTGTGAGTGTCATTTTATGCCCATTCAAATACACTTGTGCAGAGTAATTAATTGCACGGAACTTTAAATCCACATCTTTGGTTCCCCGACTACAAAAAACAAAAATAACATTTTAGCCCTAAAATAGAATAAAATAAAATAAAGTATGTTTTTCATTACATAATGCATACCAAATGCAAGACAATCAAAAGTGGTAAAAAACCGGAAGGTATAATAATCTCTCCCCGAGAATCAGCAATGTCAATAATAGCCTCATTCTCCAATCCATAAAAAAGGATCTGAAATTAATTTATTCTTTAACAAAGTTCCTAAAACACTATCAACAAAAAAAAAATGTCACTATCAGTTCAAACAAATTTTAATTATAAATAAAGAGTTAAATAGAGAGAGAGAGAGAGAGTTATTACGTTCCGGGAACAACGGCTGGAATCCAGGGAGATGAAATTCCAGTGGTAGGGGGAGGATGAGTAGTGGTGAGCTGGATTCCAGTTAGTTGGACTTGTGTGGATCTTGCAGCTAACCATCCTGAATCCAGATTTGTTTTTCCTTGCTGTTGCGGCATTGTGAGTTGGAGAGTTGGAGTGAGAGTGTTTCAAAGTGCGTTATTTTTCTCCATATCTTTAGAGTTCGTCTTCTGATTCGATTAGAGAATGAAATGGGGTTAGTGGGAGCGAGAGAGATATACTTGGAAGGAAAGAATCGCCTCTTGGATTTCCGATGCATCTCTTTTTTTGGTGTGTGAAAGAGACTTAAAACTTCAATAATGTTGGTAAGAGAGAGGTTTGAAGAGATGATTTTTTTTTTTTTTTCTGAGTTGGGTGTTTCGTGAGTTGGGTGTGTCGTGTAGAATTGAAAAAAGAGTATGGAAAGAAAGGGTTTTGTTTTTTAGAAATCGGCAAAAAAGATATTGCTTCAAGATTCACGATAAACCTTTGATCTGAAACACAGTACTAAAATGAAAAAGAACTTCTTGTTTTGTTTGGAGATAAGATTTAAGAACGGAGTAGGAGTAAGAATGGAGATAAAATTTAATAATGGAGATAAGATTTAAGAAAGATTTTTATCTACTTATCTACTACGAACAATTGAAATAGGGAAAAAAGGGCGTAGAATTCATTTTTTTATGAAAAATCTGATGTGTCAGTCCCAGAGAAAAAAGAGGGGCTGACGTGGGTGCCTGGGAGCATTCTCAACTACTGAGTATTAATGGTCTTAGATATAACTGGGGTAAAAACCCTGATTCCGATCTTTATTAGCCTAAAACCCATTGACTTTTGGAATTACGGCTAAAGCCCACCTGCTTATTTTAGATGTGAATTAAAAAATGTCAGCCAATTAAATTGCGGAATAAGGTCATTGACGCAATTAGAGATTTTTATAATACCAAATTTACCCTTTTCTTCTCAATTCTTCTCAATTTACCTATTTAGTTCTTAGTGTAGCTTCGTCTTCGAAAAGATCACTATTTTATTGAGTTTGAGATCGTGATTTGTGATTTAATGAGATTTTGTGGTCATGATTTCATTCTTTTCTTTTGACTTTGTTATTGAGATCTTCTTTTAGAGATCGTAAGTTTGAGGTAATTTTTCTAGATCTCTTTCTGCATCTTTGTCAATTTTTTGATAATTGAGTCTAGTAAGGTTTCATCTGTTGAGATCCATGGTATTTTGGAGACGAACCTGCATTTACTTTCTTTACGAAAGCTTGGTATTCTTCCATCGGCTGTGGTGAAAATACTATTGTTAGATTCGTCAGTTAGTCAGCTGCATTTGCATCCAAATCACCTTGTGACAAGGGGTTGTGCAGCTACGTATCTGTTCTTGCTTAAGCATGAGAGTAATGAAGTTGTCGAATAGTCGATTTCATCATTGATTGAGAAGCTAGAACTATTAAAGTTGCTGGTTCAAATAAGTTTGGATTTTAAAAAAGAGCTTAATTCGTGTTTAAGTTTGATTTGAAGGTCTTGTTGGGCAATGTTTCCTTAGGAAGTGGTGATTGGAGATTGTTGGGCCAGCCATAGGTTGCGGCGTGCTATAGCGAGAGATTAATGAAAATGGCATTTAGTATTCTTAAAAAGCTTGATCCTTTCGAGTTACCAATTCAAGATTGCATTGAGGTTCAAGTCAGTGTTTTTAGGACCTTAAACAAGCTTTGTAAAGTTGAACTTTTAAGTAAGTTCTTTGTAAGAAAAAATTTAAGCAAGAAGACTCGTGCTGGTCTTGATGCTGAAAAGTTTGTCGGTCATTATTCTTCCAAGAATGTAGCTTTTAATTTGGCTATTGAGTATTTAAAGAAGTACAACATATTCCTTGTTAAGTCTCTCCATGCTTCTTCTCCTCTCGTAGTTAAATTAGAAGCCCTGCGATGGGTTCATAGCTTTTGCAAGGTTATGGTAATTGTAAAGGGTGATGTGAGTTTCATAAAAAAAATCATCATGAAGAAAGTGGCTTTGTTAATATATGTGATAATTTGATTACTACGCATTTGAATGTATTTCAGATAAGGAGCCAAAAGTGAGGTCTTGCGTTGCGCCAGTCTTGGATAATCTTTTGCAAGTAAGACTTATTTACCATGGAAACTTGTATGAAATTGTAGGAGTCATCCTCGAGAAAATTGGTGATCCTGATACTTCTATAAAAAAAACACATTCTTGTTCTTAGATAAGCTAACATCTCTTTTTTTGTTTTATACTAAAAAAAATCAAGCTTTTAATTTGCTTTTCTAATACCACACTTTGTTACAAGTACCTTCCTCATGCACAAATTGTCATTTGTAGAATGTCTCATGTTTGGAGCCCTTAATACTGCAACTAATTCTGTCACCGTTTTAATCCATATCTCTGTGACAAACTTTCTACTAAGTATGTCCATTAGTGTGAGTATAATAAAATGACTTGTATGTAGTGTGAGTTTCACAGTGGTTGTTGCAGTAGTAATAGACAATGCAATATCCATGTTGTAGTTGAGTTGATAGTGTAACATTCATGTTGTAGTAGAGTTGTCAGTGCAACATCCATGTTGCAGTGGGAGTTCATAGTGGTTATTGCAATAGTAATAGACAGTGCAACATCCATGTTGCATTAGAGTTGATAGTGCAACATTCATGTTATAGTAGAGTTGCCAGTGCAACATTTATGTTGCAGTAGGAGTTGCCAGTGGTGATTCTTGCAGTAGTAATAGTCAGTGCAACATCCATGTTGTTGTAGAAGAGTTAATAGTGCAACATCTATATCGCAGTGAGAGTTGATAATGGTTATTGCAGTAGTAATAGACAGTGCAATATCCATGTTGCTGTAGAGTTGACAAAGGCAATATTCATGTTTAAAAGAGTTCTTGCCGGAAGTAGTAATGACATAAAGGCAACATCAAAAGATAGTTGACAAATGCAACATTCATGTTGTAGTGGTTGTTGCAGTAGTAATAGATAGTGCAACATCCATGTTGCAGTATAATTGACAATGTAACATTCATGTTGCAGTGGGAGTTGACAATGGTTGTTGTAATATTAATAGACATCCATGTTGCAGTGTTTGGGAGAAATTTCGGGAGAGAAATCAATAGGAAATTTTAAGGACAAAATTACCGATTGAAATTTCACAAAATTTCAAGACAAAGTTCACATGAGAAAGTTAAGCCGGGTTTCATATTTGGCATTATTTGTTTTGTCTTAAAGGGCAAAGTGGTAATCTAACTCAAAAGTCAACCGGATGGGCTTTACACATAAATAAAAAACCAGGTGTCTTTTATCCATAATTAAACTGGAACTGTGGGCTTTAGGCCCAAACTCTGTTAGAAAAAATCATGGTTCCAGTTCTTATTTTTAGGAACGGTCTAAAAATAGTTACTAAAAAACCCGGACCATATAGAACTAGAACCAAATAGTTTTTTAAACAAAAAAACCGGACCAGAACTAGAACCGAACGTTATCGTACTTTTAATATAAAAAATATCAAAATATAAAATATAAAAAATCAAAACATTCATTTGTATATTACTAAATATTATTTGTTAGTGTAATATTGATAAACACGTAAATGTTACATTATTTACGCACAATTTTATATTAGTTAGTCCGTTTATTTTATTTGTTTGATCTAATTAGTGTGTTTTCGGTGATTTTGCAGGAATTGAAGTTAAGTTGATTAAATGTTTCAAAACTAACAAAAATGCATGAGTTCGAGATTTGGTTGGCCAACATTGATTTTACTGTTCATTGGAGGTGTCCCGAAAAAGCATTGGTGAAATGGGTTATTATTTGCATTTGGATCGCTGGATGGGCCTTTGGTTGGGTTTGTGATATTGGCCCAACTAGGTAAAAGATGACACAAAAAATTAAAAGGATATAGGCCCATGGACTTAAGTAGTCACGTGACTAACTTGATATATCAAGATTTATTAGCTTATGATCCAACACCCCTCAAGTTACACTAGAACCAGACCACCGAATCAAAGAATTAGTTTTCTTCCCCGATTCATTCTCCCAAACAAAAACATAACCCAAAAGCTCCTCAAATTCCGGCAATTCAATATCGAACACCGAACCTTCCATGTGAACCAACCACACAAGCCTAACTACTCCTACTACCACCGAATCATAGCTGCAAGTGGAAAGGGAACCAATAGTTGAACTAAAGGGGCGCATGCCCTTCATTATACCTGGATTCCAGGGAGCCTGCCCTCAGTACCCTTCATCTTCATCTCGAGCAGACACAGAATTTTGTCCAATGTTTTTCAGACATATGCAGTCCAAAGACACACCATTACAACTCACCATACATCTGGACCACCTGATCAGACTTCTAATTCGAATAGAAACTTGAAGGGAAAGAAAGGAGACCGGCAGTTTTCTAATTTGGAAAGAATCCAAATTTCTCACACACCTTTGGAGCTTGAATTCATAAACTTCTAATTGGAATTGAAGGATATATAAACAAGGGAGACAGAGAGTTGAAAGGAGCCTCTCCATAACACAAGAAACAGAACAATATAAAAGAAAGAGAATCAGAAGTTTAAAGAGATGGAGAAACAAAACTATTGTCGACTGTTGGGATTACTTTAATCCTACATCTTTAACATGCTAATATATTATTGATCAAAAAAGAAATTAAAAGAAAAATACCTTCAAAGCCGTCCGAATTGAATATTGACAGTAAATAGAAGGGTTAACTAGTATTACCCCCCTACTAGATGAGCCAATTAGGATTCTTCCCCATAGAGATAGATGGGGTCTCTAAACAAAACACACGGTCAACTTGGTTTGACCGTTTCAAGTCAAATAATTGAAAATTACACAAATGCCCCTCATTGTTTTCAAAAAGAAAATATTCAATTTTAATTAGGTGGGGGCATTTATATCATTTTCAGTTGTTTGACTTGAAGTTAATGGTCAAACCAAGTTGAAAAGACCCCTAATTTCCCATCTAGTGGGGAAATCCTAATTGGCTCATCTAGTGGGGGGGTAACACTAGTTCACCCTAAATAGAAACTTTCCAAAGATGAATCCAAGTCACTTAGTCTTCAGCCTTCTAGTAGTATTCACCACACAACACACCATAAAATACTTTTGCTTTTCTCCTACTTTTAGTTGTACTTTTCTTTGAAAGACTAATGGTCCTTTTCTCCAAAAAGGCATTCTCTTATATAGAGAAACTTTGAGAATACATAACTGTGTGTGTAGTGGGATCCACTTAGGATTCCAAATCTTATCTTAAGAGGACAAGTCCTTGTCATACAAGTACTTGTACTTGATATATTAAAACACTTTTAATATATATCTCTTTAAAACACTTTTAATATATATCTCTTTAATATGGAAAGTGCCCATTAACAAATCCATATTTACAATAAGGCCCTTGGAACTTTCAAGAATGTCTTTTCCTACCATTAATTATATCTAAGTCCCTCCACCTTACTTGTATTCACAATTAGACCATTGGGAATTTGTTCTTCACTGTCACACCCATGTCTAATTGACCCAATTTGACATTTAACATTAATTGTGCATTAAGAAACTATTTCTTATACCGGCCGGATTTGAGCTCAATTAGTTATGTCACAATTTCCTAATACATAACTCCATAGAGCGGTGGATCCTTTATTAGAATTCATGATTCAAGACGTCCTACATTCATTACCCAAAACGTCAAGTCTAGTCTATGAATAGACATTACTTTTTAACGTCTCAAAGTAATAAATTTGAGACACAATAAATTTTCACAATTCCTCAAGTCTAGGGATTAATTGGTAGAGTGAGATTTGCACACTAACCTTAACAGCGAATTTATAGTGTATTCTCACTTTGATCCCTTCAGTGTCAGTCATGTGACTACACCAATATACAAACTTAGAGTCATACTCAAATGATTGAGATATCATCATCCTATCATATAGCAGTTATGTATATTATAGTCTTATAAGTGAAGTGTCCGACTTCATTCACCCCTAACTGTGAGTATTCTAGGTAAATATGTATAATCAAATCTCCCACACATGACTCTTCATATGCTTTATTGTTCTAATTCTATGACCTATGGAACTTATGGTTTCATCATATGATATTAGTTCACCCATATGCGTAATAATAAGATTTGTGTATTTAATTAAACATCATCATGTATAATCAATAAATGTTCATTGCCTTTGTAAAGGCCAAATATCCCAACATGAGTTTATCTATACTTGCTTTAGTTTTTGTCTTAATATTATATTCATGTCTAGCTAAATCCAAGTTAGGGCTTAGATTAAGCCCTAGACTTGTGTAGGTATATACTGTTGAATTGGTTATTTGTTCTCCAACTTAGCAATTAAACTTGATTTTTTCATATTGATATCAATGGTATACCTTCATTAATTATATATTGCATGTTATGTCATGACTTGACTAGTTAATAGTGTAGGAAACTTATTCCAAAAATGAACTTAATTTACCAATGATTAAATTTGAGCCTAGTGATAATCACTATGTCCTTAAGACAAATTTTCCCCCTCACGGTGCTTGAAGGTTGATGGGAAACTGTAAATACTCAAATTCTTGTTAAGGGTATTTTTGTAAATTTCATAGTTAACCTAGGGACATTTAGGTAATTGGTCGGTCGGGTTTACATTTCAAACTGACGTAATTTAATGAAACTTAACTCAACCTTATAAGCCACGTTAGATAAGCAAATCATATGAGAAAAATTTAACAAAATGTCGGTTAGCGGCTTTCTGCGTTCAAAGCTGGCACGAGTTAACAGCTTACATGCATGAGTGAGTTATCGTTATAGCCTGCGGTGGGATAGAATGTAGGGGATTAAATTAAGCTGGATGAGCCGAAAAATAATTTCGACGCTAAGTCAAATTAGTTAGTGGTTAGGAGTGAATTATGCTTTAGGCCTAATTTAGACAATTGGGCTTGGGCCTTAATAACCAAAACATGTGAAAAAAAAAAAAAAACAAAACAAAACAAAACGCGACGACACCAAAATCGCACCCAATTCTCCAATTTCGCCACCTCTTAAAACCTAGGAGAGAGAACCCTCAATTCTCCCCAATTTCAATGATTAAAACAAAGAATTCGAACACCCAATCCTTAACAACAGTAAACGCGAGTGTGGGGATTCAAAAAAATTGATTGGAATTTCATCGTATTCCCGCGAAAGGTGAGTTTAATTTCGTTTCAAATTAATATTTAGATTCAATTTCGGTAGCTTGAGGGTGTATTGATGAAATTGATTTAACTGGGGGTGTTGAATGACGGCAGTAGCAGTTTGGAGGAGCTAGAGTTGAGTGGAATATCGGTGGAGCTGAAAGCTAAGAAGAGATTTTGTTGGCTTGGTAAGAAATGTATATATTCATTCTATTTTGAGAAGTTATGTTAGTTATATACTTGGTTAGGATTAGGTCGAGTGAGGAATAATGAATAAGGAACACAACCGTAATTGTTGCTAGATTTAATAGGAATCGTAGGGTGGGGAATTTGTTGTAGTTGGAAATTTGGAAGTGATATGATTGGTGTTGACGTGAGGTACAGTGCTAGAAATGGCCTGTAGCTCTGTTAACTGTAGTTAGAGAAAAAATTTCCGGAAACCAAATTCGTAGTATCGAGATTTCTTCTCGGCTTGCGTTAGATAAAAATTTCTCATTAGTTTATCAATTCTAATAACCGACGTATATGTTTATGATGTTATAGGAGTTAAATAAGAGTGGATTCGGTTAAGCGGGCTGGATTCGGTTAAGTGGGCTTGAGGAGAACGGAGCTTGCTAAGGTAGGAACTTACATACCAATATATAGCATGCTTATTTTCATGCATGATTTGATTGTTTTAAATTGGGAAAGATAGTTTGTGTATCAACCATGCATATATATGTGATATTCATGTTTTGCATTGTATTTACTCAATATAAACTAAATATATGAATAGCTTTCGTGTGAAATGGTTTTGCGAAATCTGGGTAGCGGGGATTTATTTTCTTTGTTAAAAGAGCAAAACTGGTTTCGGGAAGGGTTCTCGGCTCTTGTCTCAGTAAGGAGACAAAGAGATGGATTTTGTAATGCGGGTAAGGATTACCCGGTTGTTTGTAACTATGTGTGAGGTTATGGATTGGTCCATGGATGGTTTGTTGTTATTTACGATGATTCGCCGTTTGGGAATCATCGGTTGGCATTTACTATGACGGGCCCGTTTGGGAATCATAGGTTGCATTACTCGATTGTTAGAAATCCAGGAACTCACACATACAGAACCAACAATTTTAAAAGAAAAACTAAATATGTATCTATAGTATTTGGAAATAACCGGTAATACGAGTATATATATATTACTATGCTTATCACGAGGGGATTTAGAAAAGGAATTGTGAATTCCTATAAAGAAGGAACTGTTGTCGCATTTCCAGAGACGGCAGTTAAGCTCTAGATTCCAACGGTGGTGTACACCTTCGAGGTGGTTGGCCACCTTTAAAGGGATGCATCATCGGATGTAGTCCGAAAATTCCTTTTCTACTTTTCTAGATAACCATGTTTTATGCGTGTCACTTTTTGTATGGTGATTAGCTTGTGTGAGGTTACATGTTATCTCGATGAGGTTTAGGCCGAGGAGTGAGAGTTTAGTCCCTCCTCGATGTGTGTCGATCCCCGAAAGCAGTCTGCAGGTCGTCGAACGGTTGACCACCGTAAGTTAGGTGACGGCCGTATGGGGGTCGTGGTCCGTGAGGCCCCGAGCCCTAAAGTTTTGGGGATTTTTGTGTGTAATTTAACACAACAACGGCATTTCCCTCCCTAGGTAAAATCGGGAAAACAACGGTGCATGGGTTCACACCGGGAAGCTTGAACCGAGATATGCCTATATTTGGATCGGGCTAAGTACCAGTCGTACCCTCACCATTCTAATAGAATGCAGCGGCCATAATAGTTGTATGATGTTTGTGAAAACTATATTTTGAATATTAACGAAGCATGTCAAAATGATTTATGCTAGTTAGTGATGTACTATATAGTCACGATATTTGGATATTATTATGAAAACCTGCATATTTTAAATGTTTTACTATAAGTAGTCTATTTATTGGTTATGTGCGTTTCTACTGGGCATAGTTGTTTTGCTCATCCTACATTAACCTTTCAGCCGAGCCCGTTGCGGAGGAGACTTTCCCTACCACTGGGGATGATGGTTATGGAGATTTGGGGGGTTTCCCTTATGCTTGACAAGTGACAGAGTCGAGTGATTTTGGTTGTATAGAGAGAGACTAGTTTCTTTTGTTGTATATATAGAGAGCTAGGTCATTTTGATGTACTAAACGATGTATTGGAGTAATAGTTACACTCAATCATTTTGTGGATATGTATATATATCTTTCTGTTGTTAGAAAGTAGGTTTTATATGGAAATGGTTGTTGGAAGATTTTTTTTTATGCGATGTCCAGGTTATGACAGGTTTTTCGTATACGAAATGTCGATTAAACAAATGAGGCTCTGCCGAAATTTCGATAGAATCAGGATAGCGGCTGCCTCGAAATTCATCTTCGCATCCTCGGGATGTGTGTTGGGTCTCGGGGCGTGACAGAAACTATCTCCCAAGATAGAACGGATTTCCTTCTATAGAAAGCTAGCACTTCAATTCTATAGACTCAGCGAACACAACATAGTATTTGACTATGAACAGAGGGAGAAGAGAAATATCAGAACTCTGGGTGATCTAGTGTGTCTTTCTCTCCAAATTCATCCACTATTTATAGGTGAGTGGTGCCTCTTTGAAACAACACAGTGACTCTTGGAAAAAAGTAAGCAACTCTTTGAAAAGTCACATGTTTTCAAAAAGACACACCATTTTAAGATAAAACACATTTTGAACCGCTGCCTATTTCGAAGGTCACACCTTTTTCGCATGATGCATCGTTTCAAAACCAAAGGCACATTTGAAAGGTCGCACATTTTCCGCATAATGCACTGTTTCGAACCAGTACACCCTTTCGAAAAGGTTTTTCTCATTTTACGTATTATTTCAAGATAAACCCATTTCATCTCAAGTGGGGTAACTTGGGAGACAAATTACTCATTCATATCTCAATGGATTTGTGCAAATCCATTTTTCTAATAATCCCCCACATGAATGAAAATTTGGCTTCTTCTATCATAAACATCGGATTTCTATTCTTTTACAAATGAAAAGATACCGCATCAGGTCAAGTAGCATGGGAGGCCTTGAACTTGCCTTAGTGAAAGATGATCGGATTTAATTGGATGATCAGTAGACTTCAATTAATGTCCTTGAACTGTCAGCCGTTTGTATAAACCTAGACAATCATCTTCTCGAATATTGTTGGTTCTCACGTTTGTATTCATTTTGGCCTTTAACACTTATTGGTTTCAGATAGTGCTTTTGAGACATTTGCCTTTAAAATTCTCATAGAAGCGGCCCCACTTCGCACTAACATAGGTGATTTCTATAAAGAGCATCCTGCAATACTCTACTTGGATAACATAACTTTTCAAGATATAGTAAATTATTAAAAGCTTGACTTATCCTGGTTCTCGCGGCAGATATGCACTGTCTTATATAGGAATGAGTTAGAGTATAATATTACTCTCCAGTGCTAACTGAGTCACAAACATAATTCAGTTGACCCTTTGAACCTAGATCTTGGGATCTCCAGTCAACTAGGTTGGTTTTTCTATTATGAGGACTCTTTGTTGATTATCTCAAAGGCTTTAAGCCCATTCCCCTTGATAATCTTTCCAATTGCTCTCTTGTTAAATCTTTTGTAAGCGGATCCGCAATGTTATCTTTTGACCTTACATAGTCGATTGAGATAACTCTATTTGAGAGCAATTGTCTAACGGTGTTATGTCTACGACATATGTGTCGAGACTTCCCATTATACATGCTACTTTGTGCTCTACCAATAGCAGATTGGCTATCACAGTGTATACACACTGCTGGCACAGGTTTAGCCCAGTTTGGAATATCCTTTAAGAAATTTCGAAGTCACTCAGCTTTTTCTCCAGCCTTATCCAACGCTATGAATTTTGATTCCATAGTGGACCTTGCTATGCACGTTTGCTTTGAGGATTTCCTTTAAATTTATGCATCTCTCCTAGAGTAAAACACCACATTTGATGTCTTTTGAGTAATGCCTCTACAAATTTCCAATTTTGAGTTGATTAATTCAAGGTGATTCATAATCCCCCACATTTTCCAATTTCTCATGACAAAGTCAATAAATTGGAAAACCATTTAGATATATGTTTAGCAAGTGAGGCGTCTTGTTAAAGAATGTCACATATCATTCATATAGTGTCGAAAACACTTATAATACCTCAATTTTGCTTACAAGTATGCTTACAAAACAATACCTTAAGCAATCTTCTTTATTAACACTCTTTGGCGCAATAGTAAAACACATACATCTTATAAATAATAAAATAATTTTAGAACCTTTTTAGCACTCGCCATTCCTAACATCTGGAATGAAACAAGGATTCTCGAAATCTTGGATCATAATCCCGCCCAAGTGTGGCATTACCACCACCTTGTTTGCTTTCAAGAAGTCCATTCCAAAAATGACTTGAAAATGGTCTAAGCGAGCTATCATCAGGTCCACCTTTCCTTGCCAGTTGTTCATTTTAATGTCAACGTCCAAAGCAATCCCTTTCACCGGTTCAGCTTCTTGGTTCAAGCCTCTCATAGAGCCTTTGCATTCTGTGAGTTTCAATCAAATAACCTCGGATATATATACTCAGAGATTAACGTATGAGTTGAACCAGTATCCACCATTGCTAGTAGACACCCGTAGTTGTTGAGTTCCACTTCTACGAACATAAGGTCTTCATCGGGGACCAAAATGTCCATAATATTCAACAAATTAGTAGGTCTAGCAAATGAAATAGGAACAACATGAATAGGAGAACCTAGTGGTGTTGTCATTTCTATTCTGAAATAGAAACACACTTTGTTATTCTATTGAAAGAGATATTGACGTACTTTCTGACTTTCTGTTCATACAAAGACAAGAGATTGTTGATATTAAAACAACATGAAGTTGTTGAAGCAACTGTTAAAACCAAAAATCATGAAAAACTGTCCCTTATGTATTTCAATCGTTGCCTTTTGTAAATATGGCACAAACAGTTGCCTTGTGTAAAGGTTTTGACCGTCTTTTGCCAATAGGTGGTATCGCTTCAAGTATAACTGACTTTTTCGACCGTCTCTTACTAACTAATTTTTTTTTCAAATATAATTGACTATATCCAAACTTTATGTCCAAGTGTTTAAGCACATGCAATGTCAACCCATAACCTATATCTATTTCATGCACTGTTTGGACTTTTAGAAGTACAATAAGTACGTGCTTGATATGGTGACATCAAGAATTTAGCACAAGTAAAACTCAACTGATTTCAGACCATTACCAACCTTAATGAAAACATATGTAGCTAAAAGTGCAAAATAGTGAAGCGGGCTTACACAATAGTCATGTACAAATAACTTTCAAGAGAAGTAAACTTATATGTATGTGAAGGTTGCACCCCTTCACATCTTTTCTACATGTTACTGAAAATCAATATTTTCTACCACATCTCAATCCTTTTTTATACTGCTTATCAACGAAACGTGAATAAAATCCGTTTTAGGATTGTTAGTGCATTAACAATAAGTATAACCAAAAAATAAAAGAAAATAGAAACAAATTATGTTCGGTAAAGAATAAGAAGAAGGAAATATGTCTTAAGTTTGTAGGAAACTTATTCCAAAAATATATTTATTGTTAAGTAAACAAGAAAAATCAAATTGATATAACAAATATATCATGAACAAACATTTAGTTCAACAAACAAACAAACATTTTAGTTCAACGAATAAACTTAATTTACCAATGATTAAATCCGAGCCTAGTGATGATCACTATGTCCTTAAGATAGATTTTCCCCCTCACGGTGCTTGAAGGTTGATGGGAAACTATCTCCCAAGATAGAACGGATTTCCTTCTATAGAAAGCTACCACTTCAATTTTATAGACTCAGCAAACACAACATAGTATTTGACTAAGAACAGAGGGAGAAGAGAAAGATCAGAACTCTGTGTGATCTGGTGTGTCTTTCTCTCCAAATTCATCAACTATTTATAGGTGAGTAGTGCATCTTCGAAACAACACAGTGACTTTTGGAAAAAAGTAAGCAACTCTTTGAAAAGTCACATGTTTCAAAAGACACCATTTCGGCATATAAAGCATCAATTTTGAAACCGATTGCCTATTTCGAAAGGTCACACCTTTTCGACATGATGCACTGTTTCGAACCAGTGCACATTTTGAAAGGTCGCACCTTTTCAGCATGTTTCGAACCAGTGCACCCTTTCGAAAAGGTTTTTCTCACTTTACGTATTATTTCAAAATAAACCCATTTCATCTCAAGTGGGTAACTTGGGAGACAAACTACTCATTCATATATCAATGGATTTGTGCAAATCCATTTTTATAACAAATAGTTGGATTAATATTCTATTTTTATCAAGGTATCGTTTTTATCGTTTAATTAAGTCTTTGAGAAGTTGTGTTGTAAGAAGACAACTTTTGCTAGGGATTTATATTTTCGTTTGTCGAAATTCAATCAAACCAATATATAGATTTATATAAAAGCTCAACGTTCACATCTTCAAGAAAGCTAGGATTACTTTTCTTTCGTGCTACTCGTAATTAAAAGAGAATTTTACACTGATTTGACTTTAATAATCTACAACAGTCTATGATGGATTCGAATGTCTTCGTATTTCCTCCATTAATGGTTTTAATATAAGTTTTAGAGGGTGTTTGGATCCTATTTATTTATTGTGAAAAAATATTTATTAGTGAAAAAACATTTTTTGAAAAAACAGTTGTTACATCACTTTCTATATGAAAAATATCTTTAAGGAAAGCAATGGATGGTATAGGTTTGTTATCTAATCTTTTCATCAAGATGCGTGAGTTCTTTGAAATGACTTGGGTAAGGTCGGGTCGGGACCAGAGAGACGAGTTGAAAAACTCGAGTTTGGGTTTAAGGGTTTTAGCAGCATCAAATGATAGTAGTTTCCGGGAGTCTTTAATGAATTTGGAGATGTGGGTGTTGGTGAATCCATAGTTTCTTGAAAGGTTAAGAATGGAATCTGGTTTGGCACAGGTTTCAAATTGGACTCTTTTGGACACAGAAACAGCTTTCTCATGAGATAATCCACATGAATCGACCAGGTAAGAGACTGTGAATGAGTTGTCATGTGTTGGATTACAAGAAATGGATCTAATATATATTGAATTTGGATTGAATAACAAATCTCTTTTCTGAACTAGTAGCTTCTTGCAATGAAAACGAAACATAAATATAGAATGGTGTTTCAACTTTCAAGGATAAACCCGCTACACACTACTTGTGTAACGATGCAGATAAAACTTCTGAGGACAAATTATGCCTGCAACCTAGTCCGAAATGAAATCAGGTCAAGGCAATAATCGTGGATATGTATCGGAACTATTGATATCAGTTCAAAGTGGCCGGGATCAAATGCTCAATTATCTATCTCCGAGGGCTACGACCTACAGCTGGCAGCTTTACGTAGATCACATGAAAAGCCAGCTTACAAGTACGTAGCAGCTCCAGCTTACACGACTTGTAGAGGTGAACACTTTAAGGATGAACAATTTTAACACCTAAATCCTGCAGATGAGTTTTACTCTGAGTATAATGTCGACAATACGGTGCAATTGTGCACTAGCATCCTCAAAATCCAATTTTCAGTATTCCAACATTATATAACAGATAGAAGGTACATATTCAATAAAAAAAAATTGAAAACGTAGTTAGCAGGAGCATCCCTTAGTGAGGAGACAGAATTTACTCTATTTGGAAGCACAATGAGAAAAAAAGGCAGCAACTTAAGATGATTATGACAGATACATCAATCAGAATCATGTCTCCTCTTTTCCTTGTCTCTTCTGTGTTTCCTCTTGTCATCTGAATCACGTGAATGTCGCTTCTCACGCTTCTCGTGTCTCCTCTCGTCACGCTTCTCGTGTCTCTTATCTCCATGCTCACGCTTCTCGTGTCTCCCCTCCTCACGCTTCCTTTTCTTCCGGCTGCTTTCATCATCTGAAGATTCATCTTTAGTGTTCTGCACCTGTGGCTTGGGCAGAACCGCATTCACCCTTTCAGGCGAAGCATCCCTTTGGCTGGTAGGAAGAGAAGTTGATTCTTCCATACCACCACTGCGAGGAGCTCTGCAATAATAATCCAGAAAAAAGAACACATACAATCAGTACCTCTGGAAAATTTCTTCTTTAAAAGCTTATACAGAGAACAATAAAGAACACAGATAAGGCAGACCAAGCGACTATAAACCACAGGCCTAATGCACGAGGATAGGGAGACCATATTTTTATTCCAGCTGAGAAACCAGTCCATTACAGGGTCCTTAAGAATAAGTGTGTTCTAGGATATATCATATATCCAGCATGACATAGTTTCAGATAACATATTTATCGTCACCAAAATGGTAAAAGATGTTTCATGATTGCAAGTGGTCTGTTTTTTTGCACAAAGGATAATTGATTGCCACTATTGTTCATTGAGGGGTGCATCACCAAACAAAAAAGTGGTAACAAATTCATTAAGTATATGGATGCCAAATCCAAAAATCAGATAAAAAGCAGCATTCACATCAGCACACATGACAGCATTTCGATAATAAATTGTGTCAATATAGGAGCAAAAGACGTGTCATGATTACAATTCAGTATAGGGATATAAACAAAAAATAATAATCTTAAGTCTTTCATTTGATACATATGAATGTTAAAGGGAAAATCAAGTAAGTAACATGCACATATGACAGTAATTGAGATTATAGATTATGTCACTCTACGTGGTAAAAGACGTGTCATGATTACAATTCAGTGACAGGGATATACATAAAAAAGTGGTCAGAATCTCACTAGATATATGGACGTTAAAGGCCAAATCAGGTCAAGAGTAGCATGCAAGTGTTGATGGCAGAGGGGATGTACATGTGAGTGTGTGACAGATAGAAACTGTTGTATTTTAGACTTTCAGAATCTCAAAATTGCTATAACAATTTATATAAAAAAAACTTGTTAATAACTGAATCTTTTAAAAACTTGAGTATACTATCTTCCAAAGGAGAGTATAAAAGGAACCAAATTCCAAAGGAAGCAGCAGTATTATGTTGCTATCAAATAATTTTTTCAGAATCCATTGTCTAATGGGGCACCTGTGATGAATAGTTCCTATAATGCACTTAGCGACTTATTGCTCGTATCTTCTAAATATGAAAGTCGGGCAAATTTCTCATTAGCATCTAACTTCTAAGCACACCTATTAAAAACAAAAAAGCCAGTTCAAGAAAGCTGGCCATGCGTAGACTGAGACCTGCTCTCACAGTTCCACCATAGATGGCAATATAATTACACTAAGTAAACGTTTGTTGATCATACCTAGCAAATCCGAGACCCTGCACATGTGCAGCTTCAGCATGACCTTCTCCCAAGTCTTCTGCAGTTGATCCCCTCTTAACAAGCTCCTGGAATTCATGCTTATCTAGTCGATTACCTTGAGGACGACCAGAACGTTTGGGAGCTAAACCAAGAGCCTCCTGCATTGCCAACTCTTCTTCTTCTTTATTCTTTTTATCTCAGCTTTGGCTGCCTCTGTATCCACATCCAAAGAATTCTTACCTCTAGCATACCAGTTTAGATCTTTGCCTGTTGGAAAAAAACATGAAAAGGGGGAGTTATGGTATGATTTTTTTGTCCATCAATTTACTAACAGAAAAAAGGGTAGCAGCAGTCAACAGAGACTCCCTAAAGATTTAACAAATTAAGTTGTATATGCTTAACCTAATCCTAAACGTCTGTATTACCTAAGTACCTGTCCATTCTAAAAGTTTACAAAATCGATTGCAATAAAATTTAGGATTTCGACCCCACCATCATGGTGCGTCACACCAAAAGATCAAAGTGGTCGGGCTATATAGACTACATCAAGATTCCAGGCAGTTAGATAGTCTATAATACAAATAGTTACTTGAAACTGAAATATCGAAAGCAGAAATAAATGAATAGATGACGAATAAATTACCTTTCTGCCATCTCCCAACAGGTGCCTTAAGACTATGACCAAGATAGTTTTCTCTATGCTTATCGGCCTTCACATCATCCCACTTGAACTCTGCCATAAAATCAATGAATGATAATTTAGGATTGAAACATACCCTAATTAACAGGGGAATAAAAAAAAACTTACGGTCTCGACCGCCGCGAACACCTCCTCTTGTAGGGTGATACATTTTTTTTTTTACTATCTTCTCTCTCAGCTACAAATCAGTTTCGCTTAGCTTTTGGTCCAATGACCGAAGCTCCTAACCTTAAAAGGGGGAAAACAAAGGGTCGGGTACACTGTGTTTATGGATATATTCTGATCCATATTCAAACCCGACCCGTTTCTAGACTTCAAAAATATATACCAAATGAAAGTGACTGTAATGTTCTATAGTTCTAGGGTGCTGTATTGGTATTGGGCGCCACTCATATTAGATCGGGCAGCCTCCAGCCCAAGCCCAAACAACAAGGCCCAATACACCCCCCACCAAATCGAAACCGGGAAAACCTACTCCTTACCGGTCATCTCTTTCGCCCAAACCCTTCGAAACCCTAAAAATTCGAATTTCAATTCGAGTGCAAACCTTCGAGTGCCCGATTCGAGTTTCTCCAACAAATCTCCAACAATTCAAGTTTGATCCACCATTGATCAAAATCTCCAACACGATCGGTTTGATCCACCATTGATCAAAATCTCCAACAATCTCCACCATTGATCCACCAGTTTGATCCACCATTGATCCACCATTGATGTGTTTGTATGTGTTTGTCACTGAAAACTAGATTTGAGTTTCTCAATTCGTTTGAGTTTCTCAATTCGAGCTTTATCAAAATTGCAAGTTGGAAGAGCGGTGAAAGCTTAAAATTTGCGAGTTCTTCAATTGAAATTCAGGTTGGTTCTTCTTAATTTGCGAGTTTCTCTTATAATGTAATCATATATATGTGATATGATCATGGTTTGTTGCTTTGAAATGTTATATATGGATTATTAATATGACTCTATGACTCTATCCAAGAAGAGGTAATACAGATGCAAGTGTACTTGTGTTTGAACTGAGTGTTTGATTTGGTTCAGTTATCATTTTGATTTATTTGTGTTTGAACTGAGTGTTAAACTAGTGTTGTTATTTTTAGATGAAGTTTGTGATGAATCTTGTTATATTGGATGAAACTCATTCTAACTGAGTACTTATTGGTCCTGCAGTGATGGTTTGGTTTACCTCATCTTAGAAGTCTACTTATTGCTGGTTACTTTTATGTCTTTTTGATTCAATGCAACTTGAGAGACTTGGTTACTTTTGTTTCATTGAAATCCTGGGATTTGTTTGGTTTCAGTTTATTGGAAATTTTAAGTAATATCTAGTTGGTGTGTAGTGTGCATTATCAGTTGATAATCTCCTTGCCATGTTTTCTTTGGTTATATGTACTTTTTTGGAAGACTTAAAAATGGTGATCTTCGAAAACGTAGATTCATCCACCATAGACCATTCCTATTGAGGAAACTGTCTTACCCATATGCATTGATTTCATGCGCCAGAATCCTTGGCTTGTCATCCGGATAATGTAATTATGATTAGAGTCTCCATTTTGCCATCGCCACGATTGCCACCGAACGTTTTGAATTCGGTATGTATGTGGGTCTTCTTTTTTTCGTAGCTACAATTAAGAGTAGCAGTTCATTGTTGCATTAGTTAGACTACCTAAGTACCAACATCGTTCTTGGTCAATGGCATTTAGAGTTTTAGACCAACAAATTCTTGAATTCATGCACTTTGCGTGTTGGGATATTCTATCCCCAATGGAATGCTTATCGCTGTAATTAGGCTAACTAAGTTATTTTTTTTGGTAGCGTGTAATCAGTAGCACTTTATTCCTTGAGTAAGAACAAATACTTGGTGTGACATAAGTCACATGATTCCTTAGTTTGGGTATGTTCTTGGCTAAATTTGGCTTAGAAACTTTGGTCGCCAGTGTACTTTCAAAAATCCTTGCTCTGTTTCGTGCTATTGACTTTTGTCTTTGGACGGTCAGCCTCTGTTGTAAGAGCAGGGTAAAATGAGCAATGGCAAGCAACCAGGTTTTTAAAATGGGTCCTGTATTGGGCGCCACCAAAATTGGATTGGGCAGCCTCCAGCTCAATCCCAAATCGCGAAGCCCAACAAAAAGCCCAGTACACCCCCCACTTCCATCGCGAAACCGGAAAAACCTTCTCTAGCCGGTCATCTCTCTCGCACACTCGGCCTTCGAACCCTAACCAAAAACGAATTAAAATCGCCCAATCCAAAAACCATTCCAATTCTCGCCCAATTCAATTAGAATCGATACAATTGTAATTGAGAATCGCACAATCAAATTGAAAATCGCCCAATCAAATTGAGCCATCGAGTTTTTCTTTGATGAATCAAGTTGTAGTCCATTGTAATTGATGAGCATTGTCTATGAGTGTTGTTAGAAACATAGCTTGACTTATAGGTTTACCATTATTTACCATGTCTCCTTAGCAGATCCCCTATTTAGCTTGAAGTTCTTTATTAATTGTTTATAGTTGTAGTGCAAGTATGAAGCACATCAAAGCGTGTTTATTTAAATATGGTTTACTAATACTTGTTTTATTTTTCTTTGTAGCGATGGGTCCTCGATCAAAGAATATGAAGAATGTAGCGAAAACTACATTCAAGGGTGTTAAGAAATTGTTTGGTGGCGGTTCCTCTAGCGGTGACGCAGTTGGAAGAAAAAGACATAGGGTAGACGGCTTAACGGCATCAGCGCGTAAGAGGGGACCATTTGGAAAAAGAGGTTCCTGAGGTTGATTCGTTTAGTGAAGATAGTGTAGATAGTGATACTAATGTAGGTTTAGATGTAAATATGGACAAAGGGAAGAGTATAGTAGAAGAGGAGAGTGAGGAGGAGGAGGAGGAGGATGAGGGATGATGATGTTGAAGAATATGTGGTAGAAGACGTACCACCAATTGGAAGAAGCACCTCCAGATTGATTTCGTAAGAAAATCCAATGATGATTTGGAGTTTCAAAGAGGTGTGTATGGGGAGGCCCGTGATGAGTCGAGTTGTTGTATGACTACGCGGTGCATGTCACCGCGATGTTTGGGAGAGAAGGGTAATATTTTGTTTTTCTTGTGTACTTTGATTTTCTTTTACAAAATCTTTTGTTTTCATTCATATATATCTAATGCGTGCTTCGGTTGTTTTCAGGAGGATCGCGGAGCGTTGAAGTGTGTTTCACACTTAGCCGGTTATCCCAATGGAATTTCAAAAATGAATGTGAAAGGTCTCGAGATTTGCGCGGCAAATTGAGAAGGATCGGGTTGTTTGATCTCGTGGAAGGTTATCACGAGCATATGGATCCACCATTGATCTCTGCGTTTGTGGAGAGATGGCATCCGGAGACCAACACCTTCCATATGCCGGTTTGGGGAGATGATTGTGACTTTGGACGATGTTGTCCAAATCTGTGGAGTCATTAGAGGGAAGAGCGGTGCAAGGGGACAAATGAAAGTGAACTTACAACAATCGATAAATCTCTTACATCTTGGTCTGGGGCTCCCTATTGATTTGATTAGGGTGGAGATGGAAGCTAGCAGGTTCACTTCAAAAATAAGGCTAGAATTCATCCGGAAGCATTTTGTGAACAAGGTTCATGATAGCCCTATATGTGACGCTGCTGGGAATGTGGTAGAGAAGGCCTCGAGTTTCCAAGATGTTCAACGGACTGTTAGAGCTTTTATTCTATTTTTCTTTGGATGTGCCGTTTTTACTGACAAGTCTGGGACTGGAGTGCCTATATGTTATCTAAGGCCGTTGTTGAAATTCAGTGAGATAGAAGAGTATGCATGGGGTGCAGCAATTTTGGCGTTTTTTATATAGAGGTCTGGGGCCGCCACATGTGCGAAGGTGAAAGGGGTTACGGTGCTATATGACTCTTCTGACTAAAACTTGAGTATTTTTAGAGTTTATTTTTTAATGTTAATTTTATTACTATATCAATATGTTAACTATTTGTGTATATCTAGGCATAGATCTATGAGTATTTTCGGTATTCATGGCGGTCCCAAACTTCAACTATATCTCGTCTCACCGGCGTGCTCATAAACACATCCGGCCGCTCCCACTATTATTACGACACAACGTATGCATTGCGGTTTTATCGGCGATAATTGATGATTTGAATGAGTTCAATGTAAGTATTAAATTCAATGACAATTTGGTATTTAAGTTTGTTTTATATATTTTTTTAGTAATTGATCATTAGAGTTGTTAATGACACATTTGATTTTGTTTCAGTTGTTTGGCATCCCTACAAAAAAATATCGAGAGATACAAACCCGATCGATGACATTGCATTTTTGAGGGATTGCTATGTTTTTTCAACATTGTCGAGCTTTCTGCCGCAGGGTGGTGCATGCATCGGTTGGGTCACGTGCAACTTGTACCTAAAGATCCTCCAATACCAAATTGGAGAACAAGAAGTGTGGCAGACGCTGGTATGAGGAAATTTGAACCAATATTGGGCCACTTTTATCGAGTCGTGGAGAATCACGTGATCCAACTCTGCAACCGAGGACCTATTTCGTCTTATCCATGGAAGTGTCATCAAAACTACATGACTTGGTATCGCGAGGAATTCTCATGTAGTTTTGGTGAACCCCGAAGCTTCTTCCTATTCATCCATCCCCGGAGACAATCACTTTAACCGTTCACCCGATTGTAGAAGTATTGTGATTTTTAATTGAGTTTCTCTAAGCGTGATTTTTGCATTCGATTGGTAACTTATCTTGATTTTCCTTTTTTCGACAGAACGACGTCATCGATGAAACCAGTCGTTTGCTAGAGAGAGGTCTGCAATTGGCTGGGAATGATATGCTAGAGGAAGCGTACAACTTGATTAAGTGCAAGTACATTGGTGGGCGCTATAGTTGATTTGTTTCAGTTTAGGGTTTGTAACTTCATAATTTAGTTTCAGTTCAGTTTAGGGTTTGTAATTTGTTTCAGTATATGGATGTAATTTGTTTCAGTTTAGGGTTTGTAATTTTGTTAACTTCGAATGAATTGATGGATATGATGTTTGAATGAATGTTGGATGTTTGAATGGATGAATGATGTTTAATATTTGAATGGAATTTAATGAATATGAATAGATGAATTTGATGAATGTGTTTGATATCTGATGTTTGAATGGAAAAGTGGAATTTGATGAATATGAATGGATGAATTTGATGAATGAGAGTGTTTGATATTTGATGTTTGAATGGAAAAGTGGAATTTGATGAATATGAAAGTGTTGTAAAAACAAAATGAATTTTGAATTTTTTTTTCCAAACGACCCAGCCGCATCGTTTGGCATAAAGGCCAAACGACCTCAGCAGATCGTTTTTCCTTTATACCAAACGACCTCGGCAGATCGTTCTCTTTTAATCTCAAACGACCCACCCACATCGTTTGTCCTTTATACCAAACGACATGGCCACGTCGTTTGGTCTAAAGGCCAAACGACTTGTTCATGTCGTTTTTCTTTAATCCCAAACGATGTGGCTGGGTCGTTTGGGATTAAAGCCAAACGACTTGACCGTGTAGTTTCGGTCATTATTTGTCAACATACGAACATTATTTCAAATCACTCGATTACCGTCCGAATCAACTAGTCGATCACTCGATTGTCATCCGAATCAACTTAGTCGATCATTCGATTTCAAAATCACTCGATTGCCATCCGAATCAACTTAGTCGATCGCTCTATTTCCAAATCACTCGATTGTCGTCCGAATCAACTTAGTTGATCGCTCTATTTCCAAATCACTCGATTGCCGTCCGAATCAACTTAGTCGATCACTCGATTTCCAAATCAAATCAAATAAAAGCCCTAACATTATTTCCAAATAACATAAAAATAAAATCAAATTACACTTGTTCCAAATTACATCAAAATAAATATCAAATTACATAAATATATCACTTAGTCGATCGCTCGATTTCCAAATCACTCGATTGCCGTCCGAATCAACTTAGTCGATTACTCGATTTCCAAATCAAATCAAATAAAAGCCCTAACATTGATAACATAAAAATCAAATCAAATTACACTTGTTCCAAATTACATCAAAATACAAATTACATCAAAATATCATATCGACAACATACAAACAACTTAGTCGATAACATGTAATCATTGGTCTTCAACGAGCTCCTTTTCCCATATTAAATTGGGAATGTTCAATGCCATAAATTGCAATTGCCTTGCTTTGTTAAGGCCAAATTCAACTTTCAGCAATATCATATCGAGCTCTAAGCCATTGGCGACATCGAGGAACCGAACAATCTTCAACAAGTTCAACATTGACAAAATGATTTCCACCAACATGCGCTACCCAACACTTGGGTCACTCTCGAGGATTTGCTTAGGTTTCACGGCATGAGAAGGAAGCTAACCGACGAGCTCCTAAATGCATAAGGACAACATTAAATCTTGAAGCAAATAAGTATCCAAACAAAATGCATGCTCATCCACTTATTTAAGGGTGCGTAACCTTCTTCATGTAGGATTTCCTTCATCGAATAAAAACCTCACTTTGATTGTTGTACAAAGTACAACAAAGGGGAGGTTGTCGATGAAGCTCTTCGCACAACTCCCTTCTCATCGTGGCCATTCTTCTTGACTTCTTCCTAATGCAATGCAGAAAGCTCTATAACCGCAGTTGCCATCGCCAACGTGGTCATGGACTCTAACAATGTATTTATGCATTTCTCTTCGGGAATATCCAACCCGTAATCCTTAGGACCCTCGTCTTTCCAAAGAAAGCCATCTCTCACATTTGGTGGTGTTTGTTTTGGAGAAGGCTTATTTCGTGGTGTGGTTGTTTTTGGTGTTTTAGGAGAAGGTTTATTTCTTGGTGTGGTTGTTTTTGGTGTTTTTGGAGAAAACTTATTTGTTAGTGTAGTGTGGATGTTTTGGGTTGGTAGTTTTGGAGAATACTTCTTTCTTGGTGTAGTGTGGGTGTTTTGGGTGGGCGCAGTGTTTGGTTGTGACGAGACCCACTCTTCATGGTCACGTTGAGAATGTTCAAAATGAGATGGATCTCGCTTTGAAGAGTTATCATCTCCAGTTTGAAGCTTTCTGCTGCAGCCTACCTTTCGGCCGACCTTTGGTTTTGCTTCCTCACAAGGCGGTACTAGCCATGTACTTTTCGGGTACGGCAATCTCCATAAGCTTCCTAATCATAACCTCGCTCTTCTTCGAAACCATTGCAAACCTATTCATGAACAAGTCCATCGAAGGTGCAACATCGGGACCAACACCCACTGACACATTGGGAGAAGCTAGGGGTGACTTCGGATCGGATCGGATCGGATTAACCTCCTTCGGAATTTTTCCAAAAAAATTTCGGAACCTAATATGCTAGCCAAACCGATCCAATTTTTTTCGATTCAAAATATATTTCCAATTTCGAACTTTCGGAAATTTCGAATAACTTCGAAATTTCGAATACTTGGTAAATTTTCAAAGATCTCTTTACTTTCAATTATTTTTGAATATCATACCAATGTTCATTGTAGGGAGAGAAAACCATGTCCACAACACCAATGTACCAACAACAATACGCACTTGTTTACTGAGAAAACCCATTTTCATTCAAACAAGTGATCCAAGAAAAATAACATGCAGCCACCAATAGCAAGCATTGCATTCTGTTGAGGTCTGGGTATTTGTAATGTTTAAATCTTTTTTCGTGTGTGGAAATTAAAGCGTGAAGTGTCTGCATAAATAATGGATTATGGTCTTGGACTCTAAGTAGCTTTACATAATATTCTATCTATTGGAATTTGGCTTTTGTATTGGTCTGGAAGTCATTGTATGACTCAATAACATTTTTTTTCATATCATTGTTGTTATGGCAGACGGTGTAATGACAGTAGAGTGGTCCAATTCAAATGGGGAAGTAGCGGCTAGGTTATGTTTTTGTTTTGTTTTTGGAAGTAAAAAACTAGAAAATGAATGAACGGTCGAGATCTAATCAAGTGGATAGTGAGATAAGTATATATTTTCGAAATAAATTGGCAATAATATCGGAAATTTCGGAAATTTCGGATCGGATCGGATTTTAGAATTATATCCAAATCCGATCCAATTTTTTTTCGGAATTTTCGGAAATCGGAAAATCGGAAAATCGGCCCATAAAAACTACACCCAAAGCCAAACCAATTTCGGGTCGGATTTCGGAAAAATCGGAAATTCGGCAAAAAGAGACACCCCTAGGAGAAGCAGACAATGTTTTCCAAAAGGGGTCGATAGCAGTCAAAGGGATGGACCGCTCTTGCTCTTCAAACTCAATTAATTCATGAGCACATGGCAGTCCATGGCTCGTGCGCAAATAACACCAACACCTTATCTCTCCATCTTTAACACACTTTACGCGGGTATCTATTTCTTCAAATAACAAGTCTAAACACTTTGCGTGGAGACAAGGCCTCCGAAGTTCCGCGTAAACAAAGGAATCGGTGGTGGTGCCGAAGTTACAATCATACTTCTCTCGAAGGTAGCTCTAATCTCGGACATCCGGATCTCTAGAATTGGGTGGATTAAGCTAAACATACTCAAAAATCATGACGGTTTGCATTTCCTAGTACACGCTTCACCGAAAGCATGAGACCCTTCAACTCTATTGGTCGTTGTACTCTTAAAGTGAATGTGTTGGTCAGTCCAACAACATATGAATCGATCCCCGTGGAGGAAACCAAGTCTCTCGCAAATAACAAACAAAATTGGAGTACTCAACCCTGTAATATTTTTCCAAAGCATCCCATCTACGCTGGAAAATAACATCTGTCTTCGATTTGACTACAGTATTCCACGAGAACTGGGCCTTCTCTACAAGTTTTGTAGTTGGAAAAATATCGTAACATTTTGAAAGGACACACGTAGCGATATGCCATCTACATAGATGCTTGTGTGCGTTAGGGAAAACTCTGTCAGCGGCACTCATCAGGGCTAAGTCCCCGCCGACACGATCCATCACGATGGGCTTATGTCACCAAGCAAGCCACTAAAATGATGCAGGGCCCACTGATAGTCGACTGTTGTTTCAGACTGAAGCAGCACCTGACACACGGTGAAAGATTTCCACGTTGAAGTCACCCCAACAAACCGCGACGAAAGGCCACCGATACCGTTAGTTTTGTAGGTAGCGTTTAACATGAAAAAAAAAAAAAAAAAAAAACGTTGGAAAAGTCCGAGCCAATTTAACACCTTCGGATGGGCCCATAACAATCCCGTTATCTCCCCGGTATTCTCATCCCGCCTCAACTCCTCAAAATAATGTTCTTTTGCTAACAACTCACGCAATCTCTGCGAATTGTGTGAGACCGCTCATATCCAATTTCCTCACCGGCGTCTTTGCGATTGTAGACTTGGGATATACTAGAGATGTTATCATGATACCTATTCTTGATGGAATCCAATATTTGTTTAGGTTTTATTCCACACTTACTCATCTCTGACAAATACTCGAACTCTGGAACGGTTAGTCGAGTAGCAAATGCATGTCCTTCAAGGGTCTTCGCCAATGGATGGTTGTGAACACCATTAAGAACGACAATTTTCCAACTATCGACAGTGCCGCGTTGGAAAACACCTTTTAACTTAAATGGACATCCCGATTTCTTGGTTCCCAACCTTCTCTTATTAGCCATCTCTTCGCCTTCCTTCTTGTGTGACCGATACACACCCGAGCACTCGCAAGCCAAATTCATTCTTGCTACTCGGTTTCCTTTGGCATACTCCGACTTTTCAATGACCACAACAACATTAACTTGTCTTCCTCTAGCGGTTGCCCAACCGATTGCCTCGCTAGGTGTATGAAAGACCTAAACACATAAAAAACAACAACTATTATTAATACACTAATAAAATTATATTTAGAAAATTAAAAAAAAAATGAAATCAATGCCTACTCAATCATACCTCTTCCGTAGTAAAAATTTCTGTTGTATCACTTAAAATCGGTTGACAATCCACATCATTCGAGTTTGCAGAGGATCGGTTCCCGGATAGCGGCAAAGAATTCTACATATAGAAGAATAAAACAAGAGTCTCAAACAATTTGCATTTAGTTTCAAAGTCACAAAAAAAAAAACTTTTAATTAAATTTAGTCCAAACGACCCAGCCATGTAGTTTCATAGAGGGTCCAAACGACCCGGCCATGTAGTTCTATAGTGTCCCCAAACGACCTGGAGAAGTCGTTCTATAGTTTTATCAAACGACCCAGCCATGTAGTCCTATAGTGTAATCAAACGACCCAGACATGTCGTTCTGTAGTGTTTTCAAACTACACCTATAACACCCCGTGTTTTTATTATTTGTTTTCCTAAGAAGAATAATAATAAATAATAATAATAATGAAAATAGATAAAATGGATAGATGATAACTATCAGTTAAGGATAAAAGCCCGTAGATAAATGGATAAGTGTTGTCCTTGTTTTTCGGGGAGTTTTCTCACGTAGAGTTTTGGGAAAAAAAAAACACAGCAAGGGTTTTAGAAAAAAAAAAATGGGAGTTTTACTGAAGGAAGGAAAGGAAGGTTTTTCTGGTAGTCTGGCTGATAATCGGAGAGCGCTACAGGTGAGTAGAGTTAACTCTCACCACTACTAGAACTATGATTTTCATCTGTTAGAATTTACGAATTTTCTGTCCATATAAACTGTTTTTGTGAGTCTAACTCATGATTTTTGGATTATATTTAAAAGCTTGAAGTGAACTTGTCATAGCTATTGATCTTCTAGCTATCAGAAGAGTAAAGTTTGGTTCAGTCACTAACAAGTATATGACTTTTCATCTCGCGGGTAGGGCGAGTAGGGGCTCGTCCCTGTTATATATGGATCGTAGCAGGTGTTATTTTTGTTCACTATTATTCATGTTGTGTCATTGATTGTCCCTATCATTTATGGATCATACTAGGTGTTAGATTTTGCTCACCATCATTCAGATTGTGTCATTGATATGGGGGTTGGTGACATGAATAATATTTTTTTATCATTCAACTCCATCCGCTTAGAGTTTTTGGCATAGCATTTGCCTTTGATTAGAACTGAAGTAGTCCTCAGTGATGCAGTTAACGGTCATAACTGTACTTGTCTAGTCACTCTCATTTTGGGATATCCTTAAATCCTCCAAGAGTATACAAAGAGTGATGGGAAGACCGAACAGCACTCATCGTGTGGTGGTCGATTCGGGCTGGTGGTGGAGGCTGTTGGAAGCTTAAAACAAGTTTTAATGGCGGCGGGAATTTTGTCTCAGATCTAGTTTTGGTCGAGATGTTAAATTCAAGAATTGAGGATTTGGCGTTAATTAAAGTTAGTGGGTTTTTCGCAGGGATTAAAACTGCTTGGTTAAAAATGGGTGGACGTGTGAGATTGTGGTGGCCGGTTTTGGTGGCTGGAGGAAGAGGATTTGGTGAAGATGAACAGTAATTTCGATTTCGGGTTTGGGCTTGGTTCCTTGGGCCCGGTTTCAGTTGTGATTAGTTGGGCCTTATTTGATTTGTTTCTATGGGCCGATTTTATTAGTTGATGGGGCCAGCTCACTTTAGTTTTGATTGGGCCGGTTTCAGTTTAATTTTCGGGCCGAACTCGGTCGGTGTTTTGGGCCGTTTCTAATATTATTGCTGGGGGCATCCATTGGACTTAAAATAGATCTACATGGGTCTTTCAACTTTTTAGACTTTTCGGGTTCTAAGTTTTGGGCTTTGGCGGTTAGGTCCGAACCATTACTTTAGTCATGAGCCTATGAGCCATGCACATTGACCTTAGCCATGAACCATGGCTATGACCTCGAACCTGAACATGGAAACGACAGTTTGACTTCGACCATGATGGTTGACTTTGACTTTGACCAGAGTTGACTGTTGACCATTTGACCTTTTAACTCGGATTATGATTTGGGTTATTAAGGTAGGTCTAGGGCTATTAGTATACTTGACTTTAGGCTAAGACCTCTATATATACGTGTGTATGTGTATTAACTACTATGTGATTTTGCAGTATTTTATGATATGCAACGTTATGACACTAAGACATCTCTGAAATTAATAACGCGTCAATAAAAAAATACAGGAATCAAAATACTCATTCGTTCTCTGAAATGATACATAAAATAAAGTTCAATAATGCGTAAATAAATTTACCGCACTCTTTTAGAACTCCACGACTCAAGTTTTGGAAATTTTAGTTTTATGACTGTTGATGTCATATGTTAGGTGGGCATTTATTGAATGTGCCATAAATGGCGGATTAAGCGTTATATAGGGGTATTCATTGAATGTGCCATGAATGACCCGGGTATTCATTGAATGTGCCATGAATGACCAGATTGTTTGGACTGCCCTAGAGAGGAACTAAGGTATTCGCCTTGCGGGTTAGTGGTATTAATTTGATTATGTGAGTGTTTGGGTTTTTTTTTTAATACCTAATATAATATATATATACATATGATATATAGAAGTTCTAACTTTCTTTTTGCGGGGAGGGTAGGACTTAATAACATTTTGTCTTGAGGACGGTCCTACCCTTATCTGGCCAGTGGATATCGGTAAGTTTTAATTCAATGGTTTAGATATTAAAAGGAGGTATTATAATGAGTTATATAATGGAAGTCTTGCTTGGGAAGAAATTATGCCGGTTAAAATGACGGAACTACCTGTCTTCCAAGCTGTGAATGATTGAGTTATGGGATAAAATAAAGTGATTGTTTGGATAATTAAAATATGATAATGTTTATCTGTGGTTAGTCTACTCATACCAGCAAATTCCATTTTGCTGACCCATGTTTGCTTTGTTTTGGCAACGTGGGTGTGTTCTTGGGAACATAGGTGGAAGGCAGTGGAACCGCGGCGTGTGATTGGGATTCTCGCCTGGAGCCGTCTGGGAGTTTAGTTTATTAGGTCTGATCTTTTGGGAGGATGTAATAACGTAGGTTACATTTTTATATGACATGAGAATACGATGTTGGAAATTGTTATTCTTAAAGTTGTTTATGTTTGTATTGGGATGGAAGAAAGTTTTTAATAAATTGATAGTTGAGGAATTTGGAGATTATTGTTGTTAAGTTGATCCTGTTGTGAGGTGGGTTTTAGGTTTTTACATTTGTTGTATCCCCCCGCCATAGCCTGGGTTTTTAGACAATTGAACAAAGTGATGGTTGAGATATTTATATTTCAATTATTCATTTAT
Source organism: Coptis chinensis (assembly GCF_015680905.1). Taxonomy (NCBI): domain Eukaryota; kingdom Viridiplantae; phylum Streptophyta; class Magnoliopsida; order Ranunculales; family Ranunculaceae; genus Coptis; species Coptis chinensis. The sequence continues at coordinate 73,718,216 of NC_141463.1, read as the reverse complement.
TTTAATTGTTTAGAAAATCGGGCTGTGACAACACCGCCATGTCGTTTTGTAGTGTTCTCAAACTACACGACCATGTCGTTTGATAGTGTTCCCAAACGACCCAACCATGTCGTTTGGGCTCGGGATTTGCATTCATTCATTTTGCATCCATTCATTCATTCATTCAATCAATCAAGTGTTTTGTATTCATTTTAATCAAGTGTTACCTCATTATTTAGGTTTGCATTTTGTCGTCGACGATTTCTCGACATTTCATTTGCTCGACTTGTCGCATCTTCAAATTCTTCACCTTGACCTTCAACATTTTGTTCCACTTCTTCACTTTCAACATATCTTCTATTTTCTCCTTCTCTAATGTGTTGTTCTTATCTAATTTGTTGTTCTTCTCTAATTTGTTGTTGTACCTCAAACATTACCTCAAATACTTCTTCTTCATCTTCATGTTCCATTTAGAGAAACTTAAGTATGTAGAGAAACTTGAGTATTCTATGTAAACCCTAAACTCTAAACTGAGTGAATGAGTATTCTATATATATTTGAAATTTTGATATATTTCGAATAATTGAGTGAAATATATTTGTAAACCCCCCAAACTAGTTTATTATTTACAATTGAATAAAAAAAAATAATAACAAGTTTAGATATAAAACAAATTATTATTTTAGATTTGGATAATTAAGTGAAATATGTTTGAAATTAAATTTTTTTTTATGTCGGTATGAAATTTATAAACCCTAAACCCTAAACCCAAACCCCAAACCCCCCAAACTAGTTTATGATTCAAAATTTGAAAAAGAAAATAATAAATAATAAGTTTATAAATAAAACAAATTATTATTTTGAATAATTAAGTAAAATATGTTAGCACGAAATTTGTAAACAACTCTAAACCCTAAACCCTAAATCTCAACCTAGTTTATGATTCACAATTTTAAAAATAAAATAAAAAATAACAAGTTTAGATATAAAACAAATTATTATTTAAAATAATTAAGTGAAATATGTTGGTACGAAATTTCTAAACCCTGAACTCTGAACTCCAAACCCCAAACCCCAAACTAGTTTATGATTCACAATTGAAAAAATAATAATAATAACAAGTTTAGATATAAAACAAATTATTATTTTAGATTTTATAGCATGTTTGATTACATGTTTTAACTTGGTTATAAAGATACTATGTCACGAAATTTCTAAACCCTGAACTCTGAACTCCAAACCCCAAACTAGTTTATGATTAACAATTGAAAAAATAATAATAATAACAAGTTTAGATATAAAACAAATTATTATTTTAGATTTTAGCATGTTTGATTACATGTTTTAACTTGGTTATAAAGATACTATGTCATAACAGATAAAGAGTGCATAGTGCATGTAGTTTTATTGATGTAATTGTGTTGTTTCTAACCCAATTTTTTAAATCGGATTTCAATTTTTCTAATTCAATTGAAATCGTTTGAGTGCGTTTGGAATCGTTTGAGTGCGTGTCCACGTCGTTTGAGTGTACACTCAAACACGTGACCAAGTAGTTTGAGTGTACACTCAAACTACATGACCAAGTCGTTTGAGTGTATACTCAAACTACATGGATAAGTCGTTTGAGTGTTACTCACACTAACACTCAAACTACGCGGCCATGTCGTTTGAGTGTATATTCAAACTACGCGGCCATGTGGGTGTACACTCAAACGACATGGCCGCGTAGTTTGAGTGTTAGTGTGAGTAACACTCAAACGACTTGGCCATGTAGTTTGAGTGTAACTCAAACTCAAACTAACACTCAAACGACTTGGCCAAGTCGTTTGAGTGTAAACAAAACAACCCGGTGGGTTCGTTTTGGCGATACCGGTTGAATTGGTTGCTGGGCTTGGGCTTTGATGGCAAATTTATAAAATTTCTTTTTTTTAGGGGTTACCCAATCCAATTTGATGAGTGCCCGATGGAATCACCTAGTTCTATTGCCAATTTAATGGATTGTTTTTTTTTTAAGTGCATGTCCAAAGGAAATAATACAAGTCCAATTGTCCAAATATCCATCAAGTCCATACTCTCAACATTCATTCATTAGAGTCAAGGTATCTTCCCACCTCAAAAGCAAGGAAAATCATGATTAAAGTTTTTAGAATCGATCATGGAAGATGGAGGAGAGGAGGATTTTTCTTGTGAAGATTATAAATTAAAGGTGTTTAAATTAAAATAATTTAAAGAAGATGGCGAGAAGTATGGAGAATTGACTTATCATGTGATTCAAACTACCATTAATAGAGAATACTTCAATTGTTAATTCTTATATTTACTTTGATTCATAGACAAATCAAAGTGAAAAATCAAACTTTGATCCCTAATAGAAATTTCTAAATCTCTAAAAAAACAATTCTACTAGCATCAGAAATTAAATTAGCACCTCATCTCTAGAACACTTCTTCAACCCCTAGTTTGTTCTCCACTTCAAACTATTTTGTAGTTGAAATAAAAATCAAACTTGTTAAACTTGAATAAAGCAATTGAATCTTCATTAATTTATTAATGGAGTCATCCTCACATGGGTTTACCAACCCTCCACAAGAGAGTGGTTAACTCATGGTCAAATAATTACAACTACTTAAGATGAAGACCATAAAATAAAAAGAAGAGAATTTATTTGAAAAAATAAAATTTTAATTCCCCAAACTACTAAACATGAACTAAAATTACAACTACTTCCTACAAAACTGACAAATCTCATATTTTTCCATTATAAATTTTTGTAAACAAACACTAGCAAAGTGTAATTTTCCAACTATAAATTTGCATGGCAAATCTCTAGTGGAAAAACACTGACAAATCTCAAAATTTTCCGCTAAAGGTGGCAAACTAAACAAACACACCTTATTTCTTAATTTGTGTCGAATTAGAATTAGAAGTTGTTTCTATTTTGCATTGCTTATAGTCCAATAAACCATATCTATAAATATGGCTTCTCTAGTATTTTGTAAAGGCATCTCCAATGGAGAGTATAAACCGTATAGAGTGGGAATTTTACACTCCAAGTGTCAAAAAAAATTATTTCCAATGGGGGTGTTATACCGTAGGTAATAGACTATTAGTTGATAGAAATCATAGACGAGGTAGGGAATTTCCCATCTCACTATTAGTTGATAAATATCCCGGGCGACACTCAAACACACGTTTGAACTTAAGTTCATCTCACACATCACATTAACTCACGTCTGTTTTATTTTTTAAAGATTTTTTAATGTTCGCGACGGCCAAAGACCATCGTTTATGGGCCGTCTATTTTAATCATTCACGGACGTTACTTGGAGTGACATGCCTTTTATTTTCTTTTTAGTTAAATATATTTGCAATGGATTTTGACCGTTGTTTTTTCAATTTTACAAACTCATCAACTTCTCTGCATTGGATACCATTTTGGAAGTGGAAACTATTAGTGTGTAGTATGGGTCATAAAATCCTAGTGGCACTTAGCTTCTTTGGCGCTTCTGTGGAGGTGTATATATCCACTCTCTATTGGAGATGCCCTAAGAACCAACTCATTACGATTATTATATGTTTTGATCTATGTTTAAGAATGAAGTCTCTCAATTGAGTTAGCTTTGTTATTATATGTCTTATTTATACTCTAAATCTTCATCTTCTTTTAACATATTGTTTTAATATGTCTTATTTATATTGTTTTAAGCAGCGTAAGTCGATTTTTTGTCAAAATAAATTTTAGTCAAAATTAGTCAAACCAAGTTTTGGGACAGTTTCATTTTGGCCCTTGGATCTAAAAACCCTAAGCGCCCAATGTTTCCCAGAATGATGGGCCCAATTAAAATAAGGCCCTGATGGCTTTGAGTTGCAGGTACACTAAACTAAGGGTGTCGATAGGTACCCATTTAACCGGAATCGGAAATGAAACCGTAGAAAAAAATGATGGTTCCGACTCTTATTTTTAGGAACCGTTTAAAAATAGTTACTAAAAAAACCGGACCATATAGAACCGAAAAAGAATGGTTTTTTAAACAAAAAAACCGGACCAGAACCGGAACCAAACGTTATCGTACTTTTAATATAAAAATACAAAAATATAAAATATAAAAACTCAAAACGTTCATTTATATATTACAAAATGGTATTTATTAGTGTAATATTGATAAACACGTAAATGTTACATTATTTACGCACAATTTTATATTAGTTAGTCCATTTATTTTATTTGTTTGATCTAATTAGTGTGTTTTCGGTGATTTTGTAGGAATTGAAGTTAAGTTGATTAAATGTTTAGAAACTAACAAAAATGCATGAGTCCGAGATTTGGTTGGCTAACATTGGTTTTACTATTCATTGGAGATGTCCCGAAAGAGCATTGGTGAAATGGGTTATTATTTGCGTTTGGATCGCTGGATGGGCCTTTGGTTGGGTTTGTGATATTGGGCCCAACTAGGTAAAAGATGACACAAAAGAATTAAAAGGATATGGGCCCATGGACTTAACTAGCCACGTGACTAACTTGATATAAGGGTGATAAAATGGCGGGCGGGCTAGCCTGCCCCTCAAACCATAAAAGCATGATTGAGGGTTGGGTCAGCCTGCCCCTATTTTGTATTGAGGGCCGGGTCGAGTAGGGTTAAGAATGAAAACTCAAGCCCTTAACCCGCCCCTCAGCCCTCATTTTTTAGGGCCAAATGAGGGCCGGGTCTGGCCCAATCTAATTATACTTTACTAGTCTATTTTTTTTTTTTTTTGTGATATATATATATCATACTTTGATTATGATTATCAATTTTAACTAAGTATACAAAACTAATTCTTATGTCTTTAGAAAAAAAAAAAAAAAAAAAAAGATATAGATGGTTGAAGAGATGATATTCTTAAAACATCTATATTTTTCATATTTAACTATGTTGTTAAGTTGGATTTGTTTTTATGTATGACTTATATACCTATCATTAAATCAATTACAAAAGCGCATATGTTATGTTATGTTCTAATTTATCTCCTATTGAGAACTAATTTAATAATTTTTTTTTTTATACAATTTAGATAATTATAGTATAATACATAAATACTATTGAATAGCCAATTGAGAGACTTATTGACTATTGAATATAAATGAAAATATAATAGTCATAATGAGTTGGTTTTTACAAAATACTATAGAAACCATATTTGTGGTTTTAAAGAGAGGAGATTTGTGTTGGCGAGAGAGAGATCGAGATATTTTGTTGGTTGTAAAGAGTGAGAGATGAGATTTTATTGGTGGAGATGGAAATGGAGATTATGTTGGATTAGGAAAGTGAATATGAAGATAATGTGATGAAATTGAGATGGATAATGAATTTATATTAGACAAAATCTTCAAAGTAAAAAAGACCGTGCGCTCTTAAAAGTATGATATTCTAGAAGGTTTTATTTTTTAAGTCTTGCTTTTACATGTATTCTCTATTAAAAGTAAACTTTTCACTTTGTCGTGAAAAACATTCTCGTGACATAAGAGTTTTAGAGAGGTTATAGTTTGTTTTTTTGTTTTTTTTGTTTTGTTTTGGTTTTTTTTTTTTTTTTTTTTTTTTTAGTAGGGGTATTATATTTTTTATGAAATTGGGATAACAATAAAAAATCAATATTGAAATTACTTTGGCTATGTTTGATTAATTTTATTTTTTTGATACATGATGACACCGCCATTGAACATACCCTCTACAAAAAAATTTAATGTAAATCCTAGATTGGACAGAGTTAGATAATTCAATGTTATCTAATATCTTCAACTTCCCAGATCCCGTGAAGCTAATTGTCTCTTGGTCGACTGCTCTTTTACTACAAACTAAAAATATCCGATGTTTGTGAAGTGTTGCATCATATTCACATATTATTAGCTGACAATATTTTTTTATTATTTCTAGTATGGGTATAACCTTTTGTTATTTCCCGTATTTAAAGTAACTAGCCGCCTTATTAACAATCTCACTTAGACTTGCATCTAGAAATCCGGCATAAAACTATATATCTATAACAACCCCAATTTTTAAACAACATAAATTAAATTATTTGATTGAAAATAACTATTATATTATGAAGTCTAGCTTATTCTAGAATTTGTTTAGCTATTGTTGATTTTCAAAAAAAAAAAGTTAATGTTTTTACTTGAATTGTTTGTTAGAACTTATGTGGGTATTTTATAATCATTTTGGGCTTGAAAACATTGTTAAAATGTACCCATTCATATAGGTATGGACCTTGGGTGTTTTTAGACCCATTGGAGGCCCATAGGTTACCTTAAACAGACTTAAAACATGGAATAAATAAGAGCTGCGAATTTTCTCTGTAAAAATATGATTATTCAAAATCAAAACCCTAGCCTCCAATAAAAAGAAGGGGAAGAGGAAGAAAAGAGAAAAAAGGGGACGCAAAGTATTGGGCTCACCGCACTATTGATATTCATAGTTGTTTACATCTTGTAGACTTAATAAGGTGAGTTATATTTATTTCTTTTATTGTTTCCATAGAAATAGGATATGTTGTTTGTTATGTGTGATCATATGGATTGTATATTGGGAGGATAAAGTCATTAATAAATTGTATAGAGTTTTGTGAAGAAGATGAACAGTTAACAGTAAACACCATTCTAGAAAAGTTGTCTGCACAGTCTTTTAATTCTATTCAAATGGAGATCTTTCCGCACACGGATGTCTCTCAAATTTAATCCATAGTTTCCTGACACATTGTAGTCTGACATATTAAAATTTTAGACAGATCCAACGGTTGGATTTCTGTCGAGGTGCGCATAAGCATGACAGGTCCTAGTGTTTCTACACCAGAAAAACTGCAGTGTGCAGTCTTTTGTTTCTTCTTAGATGGTGACCTTTCCGTACTCGGATTTGTATGAAATTTAATCTATAGTTTCCTGACACATTTTAGTCTTCCATATTAGATTTTTAGATTTATCCAATGGCTTGATATCTGTCGAGGCTTCCATTAGTGGGACTAGTCGTAGTAGAAACTACACCAGAAAACTGATGGGTGCAGTCCTTTGTTTCTGTTTAGATGGAGGTCAACCTATTATTGGATTGACCTCAAATTTAATCCATAGATTCTTGATATCTAGTTAAATGACATATACAAATTTTAGGCAGATCCAATGGTGGGTTGTCTGTCAAGGCACGGATTAACAAGGTTGTTAGAATTAGCTCAAGTTTAAAATAGATATAGTTGGGTGGTTACATGATGGCATTAGATGGTCAGTGGTTATTATACTTTCGATATATTCTTACTATCGTGAAAATATTGGTGTGGAATGAAAATATATCTATATGTTTTATTTTATCGCGTGATTATTAAAATATTTGGAGAATTGGTTAAGAGCTACGTAAGGCTTGATTCTAATCTTAAAAGATTGGATAATGTAGGTTCTTTTATGTACAGTGCAGATCACTATATCTATAATATATATATTAGTTTGTGTGATAACTATGTGATTGTGTTAGAAAGTAATCTTGTTTGTTTTGATACTACATAAATATATATGTGTGAGATAGAAGTTGTATATGAATATAGACTTTAGTATATGTAGATCCGTTTTTGGACATTAGTGTGTGTGGACTTGAATTTGGGTTAATGAACTATTTGTTTACAATATTGTATATATGAGTGTGGTTATGTAAATTGTATTTGTTTAATTATAAGTCCGTTTACATTAAATGATGCTTAAGTGCTTGATTTGCCTTGACACGTGAAAATGACTCTCTACATGTGTGGTCCTGTTTTGACATGAGTAATGCTAGTATAATTATAAGTGATAATAATGTTTTAAAGTGTCGCCTACATCTTTAGAACTCTCCATGCCTCGATTTGGTAATGAGATATTATGACTTGTGATGTCATGTGATAGATGGGTATTCATTGAATGTGCCATGAATGACCCAATAGTTTGGACTGCCCTAGAGAGGAACTAAGGTATTCGCCTTGCGGGTTGGTCGTATTCCTTGAATGTGGCGGGAATGACCCAAGGTATTCATTGAATGTGCCATGAATGACCTGATATTTTGTTATGCCCAAAGGAGGCTTTGTGATTATGTGTATGGAAAGCCCAGAGATGGCTGTGACTCACAAGTTACGAGTTTACAAGATAAAAATATGTTTCCTGGAGGCGATATCCCGCTTGGGACATATGTCTTGTAGTGGTACTCGGTGTGAGTGAGGCACACGGATATGTGTGATTTGGCAAATGTGTGTAGTGCAAATCGTGGAGTAGGAACTAAAGGTTGGGCTGTGTCTTTGAATAAATGAGTCAACGAGATAATTAATAAGCAAAGTAAAATATTGATTTTACGTGTGATGGAGTTATTGCATATGATGTATATGATTTCTTATGATAAATGCTTACGTGGTTTGTATGAGTTGATACTCACAAGGGATGAATGTACTCCTTGGTTGTGACTTTTCCTCGTTCTCATAAGTAGACGAGTGATACTAAAGTAAAAGTATATGAATTGTGTAATGTTATGGATATGAAGTGTAACGGTAAATAATATTAGTAAATGATTGTGATTTCTATGTGACGCGTGAAATGACTATAACTTGATATGTTATTACTGAAACTATTAATGACTTGTGATAGTCCGAGATCTATGGTTATGCCTTTGAGAAACTTTATGACGTAATGATGTCATATGAATGACTACCCTTGATGAAGGTATTATGATAAGTGGTATTCCCGAATAATATGGGACGAACCGGGTAATATCAATTAGACTTAATTGTCTTAAATGAGGTTTGGTTATGAATGGAATTTTGGCCGAGATAAATCATTTTATTGTGATGTCTAACTCGTTTTGCGGGGAGGGTATGATCTATTAATCTTTTTCTGCGAGGGACGTAAATATCCTACCCTAAGACGACGTGTTGGCTTAAAGGTAAGGTATACCAAACACATATTTAATTAGGTTGTCATATGTGCATTTAATAAATGGAATGTAAGTGATATTGTATTGTGAGTTATTTTGGAAAGTTGGAATGACGAGTACTGTTATATGAGATTCTTGGAATTTGTATATTGGGGGTGAAATCTTACTTGGGAAGAAACTACACGCCGTTTTTGGAAAACGGAACTATATTGTCTTCCAAGTTGAAATTGTTTGAAATGTTACATTTATTCATTTAAATGATTATTATATATTTTGTTGTTAGTCTACTCATACCAGCAAATTCAATTTGCTGACCCATGTTTGCTTTGTTTTGCAACGTGGGTGTGTTCTTGGGAACATAGATGGTGGAGTGCAGTGGATAAGGAGACGTGATTTGGAGTTGCTCTTGGAGTCTTTTGGTTTAAGATTTTCTGAAGAGTGGGTTAGTTTCTTTATAGTTTAATAATGTAATTTAAGGATTTTTTTCCTTTTCGTTTCTTTTGATTTCAGTTTTTGTATATATCGTGTTTGATAACAGTGTTTTGGGTTTTGTTTCACCTCGGGTTTCCAGATAATTAAATATAATTGTTTTAAATATTGTCTGGAAATTTGGGGTGTGATAATATCCTACCCATTCTTTGTAATATTTAAACTAAGTACGAAATCAAACTTTATTACCTTTTTTTTTTCCAACTGACACACTTGTTGCTGATGGTTAGCCTACTTCGCCAGCAAATGTGCCTCTCCATTGGACATCCTATTGATCCACTTAAACTTACAAAATGAGAAGGATGTAATCAAATTTAAAACAGAGTCTCTCAAGCTTTCTAGTAGCCATGAACAAGTAGGGCTATTAAACACTTTGATAACCTCTGTACAATCTCCTTCCAAAAGAACAGCAGTCCACTCGGAAGCTCTAGCAAAATTGCTACCTCAGCTGCCACCATTTAAGCTTCTTCTGCTGGCCTGGCTTTGAATCTTCTGGTTCCTGCTTCTACTATCTTTCCTTCGTTGTCCCAAGCCATGGTTCCAGCTGCTGCCCATCCTATTGTAGGCTGGAAGGAGGCATCAAACCTGATATTAATACATTCATTAGGGATTATAGGAAAAATAGAATAAAAAACAGCTTGTTCAGAGTAAGAAAATTGAGGATTAGGGTTTAGATGTCCAGGGTTCCCTATTGCAAGGGCTGTGTAGCACTTTTCAGCCTCCACAGTACTTCTCCTGATAGTTCTCTCCCAATTAGGCCTTATATTTTAAACTTAATTTGTTTCATTCAATTCCTTGTAATCCATATGTTGTATAACAAGTAGCATGCCTTCGTCCCAGCTTGGTATATCTCTTTATTCTTGCTATGACACCAAGTCATGAACTTAGTAACCCAAGTATTTGCCTTATTCTTGCCTTGACTCTCCATTCTTAGACCCAAACCCGATGAGAACCACATAGCTCTTGACCATTCATAGTCAAATAACAGGTGGCCATAAATTTCTAAGGTCTTGAAGCACAAGGGGCAGGAAAAATCACCAATCATATTCCTTGTTGCCATCCTATCCCCCATGGGTAAGACATTCATGAAAACTTTCCATAAGAACAATTGGATATTGGTTGATAGTTTGGCTTTCCAGATAAGCTTAAGAGTGTGGGAGTTGAAACTGGAGCTCTGCCTTACATCTTTTACCTTAGTAATAAATTTGTAAGCAGATTTCACAGTGAACCTCCCATACTTGTCCTCACTCCACACCATTTTATCCTTGCCAATGCTCAAAGGTCTTATCAAAACTTCTTGGATCCTTTGAACTAGAAAGGGAGGGAAGAGGGATGCTAGTTTTGCCTCATCCCAACCAATCCCATTTGTTTTAAACAAATCAGCCACATGGAGGCCATTCAATCTGGTATCCTCCACTCCTAGCTCCCTAAAGTCTTAGGTCTTCCATTACATAAGACCCAAGGATCATCCAGGACTGAAGTGGAGGTTCCATTGTGAATTCCCCAAATCAAACCCCCACTAATGAAGTTAAAAGTTATGTGTATGCCTTTCCAAAAGTTGGAAGCATACTCAGGAGGCTTCAAGATGTCTCCAATCCAGTTTTTTCCATAAATACCTGCTAAAGTTTTTGTTCATATAGAGTTTATATCAGTAGCTGCTTTCCAAGAGAGTTTGGCTAGCATTGCCAAGTTCATATCCCTCATATTTTTTAACCCTAAGCCTCCTTCAAACTTGAGTTTACAAATGTGATCCTACCCAATGGTGTGGACACTTTTAGAGTATTCAGTGTCATGCCAAAAGAAATCTCTACAAGCCTTGTCTATCTTATTACAAGTAGACACATGAAGCATATACATGGCCATAACATACAGGGGGGTGGCTTGTACCACATATTAGATTAGAGTTGCCCTACCAGCTTGAGATAACACCTTAGCCTTCCACCATTTGATCTTATTGTGAATCTTATCTACCAAATTAAATAATCAAAGTTCTCAGCCTTTTAATTTATGAGATAACATAATAGGGATACCCAGATATTTATCTTTTTGGTCAAACAATATCATATTTCAGAACTTCTTAAGCTTGATTTTATTCCTAAAGTTAACATTCCTACTAAAAAACATACTAGATTTGGCAAAGTTAATTAGCTGACCAGAGACTGTACAGTAATCTTGGATGATGGTTTTTAGATGTCCCCGATCCTCAAGATTGTCTCTGGTGAACAAAATCAAATCATTTGCATAGAGGAGATGAGTGATATGAGGAGAAACTCTCCTAATCTTAATCCCATGGACTTTCTCTTCCATCTCAGCTTTAGCAATCATCCTGGATAGGGCCTCAGACACTATAATAAAGAGATATGGGGAAAGAAGATCCCCTTGTCTGAGTCCTCTTTCAGGGATAATATTGTTTAGAGAATACCATTAAGCAAAACTTGGAAATACATAGTAGATAAGCATTGATGAATAAGAGTTCTCCATTTTTTTTATTAAAACCCAGCCTATCAAAAAATTTATCTATAATGACCACTCAATCCTATCATAGGCTTTGGCCATATCCATCTTTAAGGCAACCCAACCATGATTATTAGATTTCATGTTTTTCATGTTATGAAACAAATCACAAGCCAAGCCAGTATTATCTCCAATATTTCATCTTTTTTTTATGAAATCCCCTTAGAAGGGAGAGACTATTTTATTCAGGTGACACTTAAGCCTATTGGCTAATTTGTTTGAAATAATCTTACAACAGAAACTGCAAAGACTAATAGGCCTAAAATTTGTCATAGCCTCGAGATTACTTACTTTGGGAATAAGAGCAATAAAAGTTTCATCAAAGGTAGGATTAAGCACCCCAGTAATGAAAAAAAATCATTCACAAAGGCAGAGATACTTGTTCCCACTATGTTCCAAGTATTTTGATAGAAGCATATTTGGAACCCATCTGGCCCAGGGGCCTTCATGCTTCTCATCTTCCTGACCACTCTCCAAATATCCTCATTAGTAGGAACAACAGTAAGGATATTATTCTCCCTTTCAGTAATACAAGGTTGAAACAAGTTGAGAATACTCTCATTATCCTGAGGGTGGTCTGAACTGAATATATCTCTAAAGTAGGTACTAATGTTAGCACCCATTTTAGCTATCCCCAAGCTCCAACCCCCATCATTCTTTTTGAGCTTCTCAATCTTGTTTTTCTTATTCTATATATGGTGGAGAGATGGAAGAATCTAGTATTTTTCCCTCCATCTTTCAACCAGTGAGTAATGAGTTTTTATTTCCAAAAACTATCCTCTTTTGCTAACCAATCAAACAACTAAGATTTAAGCACCTTAGCTCTCTCATAGTTGGTTGGAGAAAAAGGTTTGACCAAAATATTTTCCAACTCTTTTTACACTTTTTTGATATTAGTGAAGATATTATTAAACACTTTTTTATTCAAAATGGTTAGATGTTACTGAGTAACTTTAAGCTTAAGAATCACATTAACATTAGGCATATCATGCATAATAGATTTCGAAGTAGTATCTATAACAGGCATGCAAGTACTATATGAAAATCACATATTATAAAATCTAAAATGTTTTTCATGCTCAGTTCTATTATCATCATTTTTATTTAGATTGATCATAATAGACAGATGGTCATAGGTAACATTTACTAGATTATTAACTTGCATATGAGGAAAGGCTAGGAGCCAGGCATCAGTTGCCATAGCTCTGTCTAATATTTCAATAATATGATCTTGCGGGGATCTATTATTGCTCCAAGTATATTTTGAGCATTTATATCCCAGATCAATAAGACTAAGGTCATTAATCAACTCATTAAACTCTAGCATGTTTTTATCAAAAATACTTTTCCTCCCTATTTTTTCTTCTAGGGATGTGATAGCGTTAAAATCCCCAAACAGGCACCAAGGTCAAGGATCATAAGGGCCACATCCCTTAGCTCATTTCAGACTTTATGTCTATTACATGCTAAAGATTCTCCATACACAAAAGAGAAATACCAAGAATATGTACAATGATAATTCGGCTAGTCCTTTTCAGCTACCCAAGCCCATACATCCTGGGCCCAACCCAAACAAACGGGCAACAAATTGGCTGAACCAACAACAATTTCTCTCTCCAAATTATTTCAGCCTAAAAAAAAAGGGAAAAACCTCTCCAACCAGATCCAGTCAGCTTTTTAACATGTGAATCAACGTAAGCAAAATTCAGCTCCCCTCTTTATTTTGTTTCGTTAATTATGTTTTCAAGGGTTTATTATGATTAATTGATTTGTTATTTGTGTCTGATTGGATTTGAGCTTGTAAGATAATATTTTGATAAAAGGAAAGAAATTTTATTTACAGGACACTTGGTTTGTTAAGATTGTCTTCTTAATGGGTGCTCCAAAGCAAAAATGGACATCGGAAGAAGAATCAGCTTTGAAAGCTGGTGTAGTTAAGCATGGGGCAGGAAAATGGAGAACAATACTTAAAGACCCAGAATTCAGTGCTATCTTGTCCTCGCGTTCCAATGTGGATCTAAAGGTATTATTTCTTTATTTATTTATGTCGTGTAATTTCTACAAGTAGTTCTCGTTCTCGTTACAATATGATGCCATTCACTTTCATGGTAATGTATTATCACAATTTTTTAACAGGACAAGTGGAGAAACATGAGTGTGACAGCAAACGGATGGGGGTCTCGTGAGAAGGCCAGGTTAGCACTCCGGAGGAGTCAATATATCTATAGAAGTGATGAGGACACGTCTGCTAGTCTAGAGTTAGATAGCGATGATGAAGAAGTTAAGTCTCTGACAACTTCTAATGGACTGTTGCAGATTGCTGCTCCAAAGCAACCAGTCTCTAGGTTTGTCACTTTGTTCATTATAAGTAATTGTCGTCTACACTTCATATGTGGAAGTCGGAGGGACTAACAAGACCAAAATAAACTGTTTTGTCATGAAATGGAAATGTTACATAACAGGGCCATAGTGTTACGAAATTTAAAATTACCTTTTGTAGTTGCGATAATTTGTTGTGAGGTGTAGAAAGACGATAGATTTCACCCCTGATCATTGCTGGTTACTTGGATAAGCACGAATTAGTGTGGCCATGCTAGTTGCATTTTGTTGGATATCGTAGCATTTATATGCAGTTCATTGAAGCCAAATTAGAAAATAAGGTGTTTTGGTACCAATTAGAAAAAAATGAATTGCAGTGTTTTGCTTTATGGATCATTAAGCCTCAAAGTTTTATGAACACGTAATAAAATACTATGCAGAGGTTTGCCAAGGTCTACTGCATAGGCTAGGTTCACCCCTTGTGGGTAGGGGTTCCTTGGGGTCACCAGTAAAATGTTCGACAAAGAAGTTTAAGGAGTTTTAGTGAGAAGTTTAGAGGTTTATTGTGTAGGGTTTAAGTAGTGTTTAAACCCCTCTGTGTAGGGCTTAACCCTGCAAATGAGGAGTTTAGAGTGCGAAGAAGTTGAGAAGACAAGGTTTTACTGAAAGGGTTGTAAAATAGAAGTATTTAGAATTTTAGGGTTTGATCTATATAATCAACTGCTTCTCTTGCAACTTGCAATTCTATCTACAATTTAACTAGGTTAGGGTCAGTAGCCAGTTGGGTTGAAGTTCTAACCAAGGCCTACAACGTGATTTGGATCACAGTCCGCTATTTTGGATATCGGACACTGAAAGAGTGACAGCCAAGATTAATTTGAGTGAGTCTGTTAAACTCATGTTTTTCCCATTGAAAGTAAAAATAATTGCAGTGTTTTTCTCTATGGATAAAATTTTAAGCGTTTTTAAAATGTGTGCAAAGTGCTTTTAACAACGTTTTGCAGTCAGAGGCTCGCCAAAGCTTATTGTGTAGGCTAGGTTCACCCTTAGTGTGCAGGGGCTCCTCCTGTTATTAGGATTCTTAAATTTTTCAAAATAAAATCCAATTTTATCTTTAAAACAAAGTAACCGAAGCTTATGGACTACTACAAGTCTACAACATTCTTAGCCCGTCATAGCAAGGACCTACCTAAGGCCAAAGAGAGAAGCACCGCATTACAACATCAGACACTCGTAACACAAGTGAATCCTATTTGTTGCACATGAAAACTTGAAAAAGCACACCCCTAAATCAGTAAATCTTGGACAAGCACTTATATAATCAAAAAGTTGTTCTTTGATCTTGTCTATAAGTTTACGAACCTGTGTTTCTGGATGTTTGAACACCCCTCTTTCGTTCCATTGTTTCTTTCTTCTATTGTTTTAGGATTGACTTATATGTATTTATACTTGTAAGCTATGAGTGTTGATTGCGTTACTGCTTTTCCCTATTGTAAATGTATGTTTTTCATTCTTAACATTGTAGAAGCCTAACATGTTTTTTTAGTTTAATTGTTGGTTGCACATGTTGACGTATGTCTCATGGTTAGGCTGGAGAATCTAATTATAGAAGCTATAAACAGTCTGAAGGAGCCTAGTGGGTCTAACAAGAGTAATATTGCTATGTACATAGAGGTAAGCTTTCTTGTATTTTGGAAGCATGCTTTGGATACTTCTATTCTTGTCTTACTTGAAGAAAGAAGATAACAGTTCACTTTATTTATAATTGCCTATGTTCCTCTAGGCTATTATTTAGGGCATATGTTTTTCGCTATTATAGTTTTTGTGGAGTTTTCGTGTTCCTCCACTGGTAAAAAGTAAATGTGGTTTTTCCCCAAAGTAAAACTTTCAATGTTACCAAGAGAAAACATTCAAACTTTGCAGAAGCTTTTCCAAAACATGTGATGTTCAGAGTTTCATCTTGTTCACAATGTTCCCAATTTTTCTTGTGCAGGATCAATACAACACACCTCCGAACTTTAAGAGGATCTTGTCACCAAAATTAAAGGCTTTGGCTGCAAGTGGTAAATTGATTAAGGTACTGGTTTTCATATTTATTAATCTGGACACTTCATATCACTTGAACGTGATTGTTTTCAACTTTTCCACAAACTTTTTAGAAAGAAAAGAACATCCTCGGAGTATCTACATTCCATATCCTTTAATTAAAGGTTAGATAGATTTCAATGCAGAGAGGTTTTTTTAATTTTTAAAAAATATTTTTTTCAGTATGCAGTTTTTGTTTTGATACTTTGGAGGTTTATTTTCGGTATGTGTCAATAGTAGAGGAAAATTTGGGTTGCACAAATTAAGACCCTAAGGCCATCTGATGTGAGCTGCACATACACAGTATGACTATACTTCTTGGCCATTACTTAATCCGAAAGGATAGCACTCTAGGTTAAATAAATTTTATTAGAGTTTTTCCAATATCTAGTTATAATCTGTTAGGTTTGTGATTTTTCGTCCTTTTTGTTTTAATAAAGACTTTCTGTTTTGGTATGCCACCAAACTAACTTGTAAGTTGTAATTTATCTACTAAAGGAAAAGAGATGATTTCTTTATGAGTATTTTGGGTGAAAATTTCATAACATTGTGGCCTTTCTGAGTGTATTTTGTGCTACATCACATTGATCAATTATTTTATTTATGCTGTTGATATTATCATTTTTCAGTTGTTTTCAACTTTCAAGGGTCTTCAAATGAAAATTTTACAATTTCTCCCTAGAAAATGTTCACCCAATGTGAAGCCTTGTTGATGCTCTTTTTTTCTTGTCTTTTGTTATGGACATCGTTGTGGTATGCCTGTTCAATTTTTTTAAGCTTGTTGATCCTGTTGCTGGCCTTTTCATATAACAGGTGAATCGAAAGTACAGGATTGCACCGATTGCAGCTTTCCCTCAAGTAAGAAGAAACCCTGGGATGCCGGTCCTGGAAGGAAGGCATAGAGATTCAATTAGAGCTGAAAAAGATGATATCCGTAATCTTATGAAATCCCAAGTTGATGCTGAGCTGGCCAAAATGAGAACTATGAGTGTACAGGAGGCTGCTGCAGCTGCTGCCCGAGCAGTTGCTGAGGCTGAAGCTGCAATGGCTGAAGCTGAAGAGGCAGCTAAGGAGGCAGAGGCAGCAGAAGCTGATGCAGATGCGGCACAAGCTTTTGCTGAAGCAGCAATGACGACTTTAAAAAACAGATACTCAACTAATCTGGTAAAACAAACTTCCTTTAACATCCCTGGTGTTATTTATTTATATCCCTTATTTTCCCCACATCTAATATAGGGTGTATTGTGAAACTTATTCCTGAATCATGATAGGAGCTTAGGACATCGGCACATCTTTGTATGATTCTAATTTCTGAGGGCTACTTTTTTGAATATTTGGAATTGTACCTGCATAAATTCATACTTTAATGAGAGTGTATAGTGGTGTTGGTATTATTGAAAAAAAAAATGAGAGTGTATCGTGTGTCTCATGGAGTTAATTGTCACTTATGGCGGTCCGAAACGGACTAACGTTTAGACAGATCTCTTGAGGCGAAAATGCGAAGCCTTATTTAAATGGGTGCATACACTTTGCATATGTGCATAGATGTATGTACTTATCATTCATGGCATGTTTAATTGTTTATCCTTCTTTTGTTTTTACCTGCTTCATTGTGGATATTTTAAATTTATTTTTGAAACATTTTGGGTGAGATCAAACTTGATTTTTTCCTTTTTACATTTGACCACTTGACCACTAGTCCACTACTACATGATTTATCTTATGTATCCTTTTGATTTTTGGATACACTGGAATGCTTCAAAGAATCCATGGTAGACACCAGAAAAAGAAAAAGAAAAAAGTCTGGACCCTGGACCATCAGCATAACAAACTGCTTGTCTTATTTCCCCTCTAAAAATGATGATATCCGATTGTTTTTAGCACAGCCAGCTCATCTTCCTTTAGTGGAATTAAGTGTAACCAATTAAGTCTAATCGGCTTCTTTTCGGTTCATATGATCTTGTTAATTGTATGCAATTTTTATTATGATTATGAATTTTGGGGTTTCATCAGCATTCTTGTCAGAAAAGCTTTTTGCAGTAGGTCTTGGGTAGTTGGGTGTACCAGAGGAAAGTCTGAAGAGACTATAAAGAACAAAAACATCAAGGAGATATAAATTTTCGAAAAGAAGAAAGGAAAATTCGAAGCTAGCTAGGTTGCCAAGATTTTGATCTATTTCGCATTCATCTCAGTTCTCAGTTATGATTTGTTTGTTCTGTTTCCTAAACACAACAATAAGAACCTTAAAAATACACATTGCAATTTGCAGTTTTACACCAGTGTAAATAACTTAACTATCCTCTTATAGATTCTGATTCATGTTATGCATCTGTATGCAGATGGTTCATGGGTGACAAAGAAATCGGAGATGGGCAGATGGTTAATGGGTGACTGAACTCAGAAACGGATTTATTTGTAGTTCGATGAAGTATGACGTTTGCTTTATCTGCTTTGACCGTGTATTTCTTCCTTCTCTGGGTGTGCGTCTGTATATTGTAGCTTTTTATTGTAGTGTTGGTCCAGAGCCGATAGTTCTGATAAAGTTGATAAGTAGTCCAGGAATAAAACAAAAATAGGTGTTTACCTTGGTGTGGGTTGAAGTTATTCTATCTATTGCTGTTGTATTCTACTGACTTACAGAGAGTCTATGTAAGTTATTCTAACTATTGCTGTTGTATCCCATTTATTTTGTACGACCATTTGAAGAAAATCCTAATGACCATAAGTAGAGTTTTATGACCTCCGAAATGTTTGTAATATCATTTTAGAATAGTGAAAGATATTTATGGATTATCGATTCCAAATTGCTTTTGTAATGGATTATTTGAGCGTAGCATTGTGCCTTCCAGACTTCCAGTAGTGTTGTTAGCATCTGCTGTCGAAGTCACACATGTTACATGTGTGGAGTGGGGAAGACTGGAAGTGCTTTAATATGTGTTTGATTTGACCCGTGTTTATTGAAGGAGGGCCTAACGCTATATTAAGTTAGCACGCATGATACATGGCTAATTAAGAATGCAAAGAAATTAAGAAGTATACTTTTGATGTTTATTTGTCCATTTATCCGTTAGTATTATAAGTTGTAGGCTGTAGCTGAAGAAATAAAATGCTGATAATTTATGTTTAGAAAACATTCATCTACCATCTATCAGCTTGTCCTTGAGGTCTTCTATTATTTTTCAGGCATAACTCATGATCTGTTATTTACTGCATACATTGAATAAGGGCCAACAATCAATAGATAAGGCCTAAGGGTACTTGTTTATTATTGATAATAAACCCATGCACATATGCACCCTATTTAAGTTAGAGGATTCACCCTTCGTGCACATTGCATTGAGAACAAGAGACAGTACTCTAATGGATACATTCAGCTCTTCATATCCTTTTTACCTTCTTCTTCCTCTACTTCTCCTTCCACTATTGCTTTCCATGAGAAAGAATAGAAAAGGTCTTCCACCTGGTCCTCCTAAGCTTCCCATCATCGGTAACTTGCACCAACTTGGAGACTTGCCTCATCGTTCATTATGGAAGTTATCCGAGAAGTATGGTCCAATCATGCTATTGCAATTTGGCCGTAAGCCAACATTGATAATCTCTTCAGCAGAAATTGCAAGTGAGATATTGAAAACACATGACCTCAACTTCTGCCATAGGCCTTCCCTAGTCGGCCCAAAGCGTCTTTCTTACGATTGTCAAGATATCATTTTTGGTACCTATGGTGAGTTCTGGAGGGAGCTGAGAAGAACTTGTGCTGTTGAGCTATTTAGCTTGAAGAGGGTGCAATCTTTTGGGTTTGTAAGAGAAGAAGAAGTTGCAATTCTGGTGAAGTCTATATCTGAAACTTCAGGTCCTATAAATCTTACTGAGAAGTTGTTTTCGCTTACAGACCGTAGTGTGTAGAGTTGCTTTTGGAAAGAGTTATCAAGGAAGAGACTTTGATGTTGGTAAATTTCATGATGTTGTCTATGAAGCGATGAAAATGCTTGGTAGTTTTGCTGCAGCAGATTTCTTCCCATATTATGGGTGGATCATTGATGTGCTCAGTGGTTTCAATTCAAGACTTGAAAAGCTATTTCTTTCATTCGACACTTTCTACCAAAAAGTCATTGATGAGCACCTCGATCCTGAGAGGAAAAAGGCAGAGAAGGAAGATATTGTAGATGTCTTGCTTGGGTTACAATCTCATGATCAATCTGGCGCAACTCGTCTTACTATTAGTCAGGTCAAAGGGATCCTAATGGTACGTAAGCCATCTTTACGTACATTTTGGGCAAATTCACTTAGGTAGCTCCTATTAGATATAATTCCTACATATTACAACGAAACTGATTTGATTTATTCGTTTGCATCTCTTGTAAATATCAGAATGTATTTCTTGCTGGAGTAGAGACAAGTTCTCTAACAATGGTGTGGACAATGACAGAGCTCGCCAGAAATCCTAAAGTAATGAAGAAGGTGCAAGAGGAAATCAGAAATTGTGTAGGGAAAAATGGGAAGGTCGAAGAGAGCTATATTAATCAACTTCCATATTTCAAAATGGTAGTCAAAGAGACTCTAAGATTGCATCCTCCAGGACCTCTATTAGTACCAAGAGAATGAGTCAGTGTAAGATCAATGGATATGATGTATACCCGAAAACAAGAGTCCTAGTGAATGTGTGGGGAATTGCAAGAAGCAGTGAATACTGGGAAAAACCTGATGAGTTCATCCCAGAAAGGTTCCAGAATAGCTCCGTTGATTTTAAAGGACAAGATTTTGAGTACTTACCCTTTGGGTCAGGTAGAAGGGCTTGTCCTGGAATGAACATGGGAGTTGCAACAATGGAAGTGGCATTAGCAAATCTTCTCTATTGCTTTAATTGGGAATTGCCTAGGGGAATGAAAAGTGAAGATGTAAACATTGATGAGAAAGCGGGTATTTCTATCCATAAAAAGGTTCCACTTCACCTTGTACCTATAGACTACAATTGGCAATGAAAAGAGAACTTTGGGTAGAGAGCGTTCGCCTGTTCTTACTGCTAAAGTCTTGTCTCTTTATATTTCCAAATGTAATGCTAGAATGGGATGTAAGATATATAGTGTGCCTTGTGAGTGGTACAATAATGTAAGTGCATTGAGCAACAGGTTTGTTGTACCTTTTAATTTCCTGCCATTGCTAGTAGATAATTCATTTTATTTCTCTAGTATCTGTAAGGTTGTTTGCAGTTTTCCTAAAAAGAACCTCCACAGTGTCGAATATTCGACTATGCTCTTTCTCATCTGAATTTCACTTTGAGTGTAAACTTAATATGATGAAAGCTAATCAACAAGTAACCCAAACTGTCATAATGCATCGTAACAAATGCAAGTAAAATGGGAGATCAGAGGCTCCTTCAAGCAATGGGCAGAGGATCTAAACCCGCTGTTCGTGCTATGTGGACAGGACATGCTCAAAGAACTTGCAAATCTGCTAGGAGCGAAAGAACTTAACATTTGAACAATAAGTGTCTAGTCCAGATTGTGGTCTAATCCAGTAGTCGTTGTTTTGAAAAAATGACAAGTCATATGTTTTTAACTAACTAGAAAAAAATAATTATCTATACGACAACTATCAACTATTGCCCATCAAAAACTTTGCCACAATTATGAAATCTTTTGGTGAGAAAGTTGGTTCTGTAGCAGGTGGTGTGTGACAAATTCAGTTCTTTTTCTTTTTGTAAGGAGTTCTGATTATAACGTATAAGCCGGTGGCACTCTACAATCAATTAGTAGTCCTGTTTATCCCTCACTGACCATATTTAGGAGTCTATCATCCGTTCTTTATTTACAGAAGAAATCTGGAAACCAAGGACTATACTTCACTCAAAACTAAAATAGTTACTTCGTCGCCTCACTGCAGTCTTGCTGATCCATCTCTACTTCTGTTATCTTTTTATTCATGTTATTTACACCGCGTTAGCACCAATTAATATGGTTCTGATGCAAAAATGACCATAGGTTTCTTATATCGAACAAATGACTATGGTTTAAGTAGTGAATTTTGGCAGTGAATGATCTAGAAGTAAATATCTTTAAAATCATAATGCTAAAGATATTTGAAGCAATTGGTTGCCAGTTGTTTATGTTTTGGAGTCTTAATTTCGAGCAATATTTTAGTCCCTGTAGTGTGATTTTTTCTTTATTTATTATTATTTTTTTAAGCAAAGTGTCATTTGCAATGTCAATTATAGAGAGATTATTTTTCCTAGGATATATCCATAACTTGGAAAGCAATAATGCCATCAAATCTAAATGAAAGTAAGTAACTACCTATAGTGATTTGAATAAGAAAAATAAAAATACAAGAAGGATATATATATCCACAACAGGTTTTCTAATTTAAAATCCAATAAACTGTATGTATGTGTTTTCTCCAAGCCAATAAGGGTGCTTCGATTGATATATGTTGATAATCCATGCATTGATGCACATACATTTGTCTATTTATTTAGAGGATACATTCTTTGATACTCATTGCAGATCAAAATCCTAGCTCATGGATACATTCATCTATTATCTATGTAATTTTCTCCTTATTCCTCTGCTTAAGCCAGAGAAGGAAGACATTATCGACGTCATGCTTCGGTTATAAGCAAATCAATCTAGTACAACTCCTCTCACTGAGAGTCATATCAAAGGGGATCCTCATGGTGAGCTACCTTCAGTTCGCTTAATGTTTTTATTTTCAAACTATTTCGATAACATTGAAACTATTTTTTTTTTCATATATTTGCATTGTATGTTATTATATCAGAATATATTTCTGGCTGGGGTGGAGGCTACAGCTTTGACAATGGTATGGACAATGACAGAGTTGGCTAGAAATCCGGAAGCCATGAAGAAAGTTCAAGATGAGATTAGAAACGTTGTAGGAAATAAAGGAACGGTGGAAGAAAACGATATCAACCAACTTCAGTATTTGAAGATGGTAGTGAAAGAAACTCTAAGGTTGCACCCTGTAGCGCCTTTACTGGTACCACGAGAATGCATGAACCAATGTAAGATCAATGTATTTGATATATACCCCAAAACAAGAGTCTTAGTAAATGTGTGGGCAATCGGGCGAAGTACTGAAGATTGGGAAAATCCTGATGTCTTCTATCCGGAAAGGTTCAAGAATAGCTGCATTGATTACAAGGGACAAGATTTTGAGTTGTTACCCTTTGGGTCTGGCAGAAGAGTTTGTCCAGGAATGAATATGGGACTGTCAATAGTAGAACTTGGTTTGGCAAATCTACTCTATTGCTTTAACTGGGAATTGCCTAGTGGAATGAAAACTACAGACATAAACATGGATGAGAAATTTGGTATTTCAATCCATAAGAAACATCCACTTTACCTTGTATCTAAAAAATACAATTGCCAGTCAATTGAGAAGATTGTCTAGATGTTTTTTAATTGAAGCATCTCTACTACTTATAAGTGGCATAATTGAGTTAGCAATTTGAGCTGTGTATCGGTTCTAACATTGCATAATCGGTTCTAACATTACATAATTTCGTGTCAGGTGTTATGTCTAGCCATTTGAGCCTATTTTTGTATTCTGTATTTGTAATGTCGCAATAATGATCGATGTAAATATAATAATACACCTTCTGTCGGACATTATTAGTGTTCACTGGCATGCAACATCCCCAGCAATAATATTTGTTTTTTCTGCTGGGTAAGTTTAAGTTCTATAAGAAATAAAGAGGTTAAATACGAGAAAATAGAAAACTAAGGGAATTCAAACTAGAAGAAGCAAAATATTAGTCCCATTTATAACTACTGGGGTATTTAACATTTTAACATCATGTGAATCTAAAGAAAACCTCCCATTCCCGGAACATTGTGATAGAAAGACTGGTCACTGCTTTTGCTAAAGCATCATCCGAGAAGTTTGCCTCCCTCCAAATCAAATCAAGGTGATCTTCAGTCAATACTCAAATATATCCCCATGGAATTTGGCCATTCAAAAATGTCTTATTAGCTGCTTTCTCCAACTTGTTCAACCCCCTTCCACTATAGTCACGTGTGCTGCAACTATTCAAAATAAAATAAAATAGGCGATGCTTATGAGCGGCATTTCATTTTCTAATAAATTAAATCGGCATATAAATCACCGATATTTGACGATATCTTGAACACTATAAAAACAAAACAAAAAACAATCGTCTCATTTTTTCACCATCAAAATGGCAACTTCAAATCGTTATTCACTAAACCTATTACTACAAGCCTCACGAAACACAATGATGAAGATGGGGGTTCTTCCTCGTTATTTCAGTAGTGATGGAAAAGGCTGGCAAAATATCAAGGTAATAATAATAAATAATAACTTGAATGGTAAAAGAAAAATAAAATCTTTATTTGTTTATTAATTGATTTAATAATTGTTTGTGTTAATTATTTTGATGAATTAGAATTCGAGGAGACGAAGAATAAAAAAGATAGAACTACCCACTCATTATTTGGAGGCGAATTATAGAACAATGAAAGCAGTGATGTTTTATGCACCTACTATTGCTCACATTCCTCAGTCCAAGGTGTTGCAAGAAATGGAGCCTGCAGCTGGTGAAACGAGAAGCAGCGGCTGAGAAAACTGATATCCCACAAGGTTTGTTGCAATCTTATGTTTTTAAGTATGATTTATTTGTGATATGGTTTATTAGTTAGTTTTGCTTCTCGTGTGGGACAAGTTTGTAGAGATGATTATTGTCGTGGTATAAGTCTCATTTAATAAGTCACTGCAAGGAAGGCGGATTAGATTAATCTATAATAGCCATTAGCTATTTCTCTATGAAAAATGAGTTTGGTTTAGGTGTGATAGACCACAATTGGAAGATACATTTCCCTTCCATGACATTGAGTTGGTCATTAATAGTGAAAAGTAGCGTTCAACACCTACTATATCTTTGAGCCTGGTGAGTTAAATGAAATGCTTGTGAATTTGATGGTACATGAATAGTGGCTGCTTTCATGGAATCCAGATTTGGGGTGTGTGTATGAACTTGTCGTTCCATATACCAAATCGTAATTCTTATTGAATACATTTCAAATAATTTGTTATTGAAACATGTGGTCTAGCATGCTTCTCTGGTACTTGCTTAGTGATTTCAGTTGGATTTCCATTTCCTGGGTCAGTCACTCCCTCTTTCAGTTTACGTACCAGCTTTGCAAAATACTAAAATCCGTGGAATGACTCAGGCTGTGTTCGTGGTGTTTATAGCGTATTTTCGTAAACAAAGAACACAAAATTGCTGATCATGAGTAGATTGAAATTGTACCTTGTTCGTATAGCAACAAAAGTTTCAAATTTGTATTTTTTTTAAAGAGTAAGCAAATCAGGGAAATCAAACCAATTTGCTAGGTACTGTACTAGTATAGCCAATCATGGATTGTTTGGTAGTGAGCAAA
Source organism: Coptis chinensis (assembly GCF_015680905.1). NCBI lineage: Eukaryota > Viridiplantae > Streptophyta > Magnoliopsida > Ranunculales > Ranunculaceae > Coptis > Coptis chinensis. The sequence continues at coordinate 73,692,502 of NC_141463.1, read as the reverse complement.
ATTTTGAATGAATTACTCGTCAGCTATTTCTCTATGACAATGAGTTTAGTCATGGAAATAAGTATGTTAGTAGTAATGAACCCTTCAAGCACCAGTAGGGTGGTTTTTTAAGAGTATGGTTTAGGTGTGATAGACCAACAATTGAAAGATGAATTTCCCTTCCATGAGATTGAGTTGGTCTTTAATAGTGAAAAGTAGTGTTCTTTAACACCTAGTGATGGAGCTTGAGGTGATGCATATAATGAGTGGTAGAAGAAACACCTTAATGCAGACAATGTGTCAATGTATTCAGTGCAGAGAAAGTTGAGCAAATATTTTTGAGCTAGTGCCCAACAAAAGATACCAAACTAACTCTGAGATTTGAGAGCCAGTCTTCAGGGTCAAGAATGGTGAACAGCCGTTATTCGGGGCTGAGAAGGAGGGTATTTGCTGTGTGGAGAACGAGTTGTTTGACGTTGAGTGGTGGAGGAATTCTTCTGGTGCCAAAGAGTTTTCTCTCACTGAAAGAGGTAGGGGAGGGATCTTTGAATGCTCCACTTCCATTGGAGGAGGCAAGTGGATGGAGAATCTGTCAAGTTCTTTGTGCTTAGTCCTGGCCAACCTATAAGATACTTCGACGACTTCAGCCAACTGATCGGGACTGTGCGACGAAACAGAAAGGAGAACTATCTTCACGTAATCTTATATTCTCGATCTGTTTCACGCAGACATAAATCCCTCTTTTTGCCGTTCAGTAACGAAGGTAACGGTTGGGACTTGGGAGGATGTTGGGTCTAAGATTTTGAAGCTTTTAAAATCTCTTTCACTCAACCAGTGACCAGCACTAAAGATTGAAGTGGCCAGTGTCCCTTAGCAGAACACAACGACTGATGCAAGGCAGGGTTCAAAGAATGAAGTGGTAACTTGACTGTAGTCTCTGGAACATGGGGAAAGCCAAAGGTGCTGGTCAGATCTGTTGGAGGTGTCTTCCACTCCTCGTGGTGGAAGACGACGTTGTTATGGTCTTCAGAAAATAGCTTTCCTGATTGGAGATGGGTGAAATGCAATTTGGTGCTTTAGTATTTCTGCCATCTGAAGAAGAGGTTGAAAAATTACTCTGAATGCCTAAACTCCAATTCTGGGGTTGGGAAAATCGTGTTTAGGAGGTGGCTCCAGAAGCTGGTATCTTGAATTCAATCTCTCTTAACGAGAGAAAGAGAGTTGTGGTTGTACTTTTTAGGAGTTCCACTTCACCTAAAACTTAGCAAGTTGCTTTAGCTTTGGCCAAGGCCCGTGGAAAATATGTGGTACAGGATGAGAGCTCTTTGAGCTGGGACAAAAAAGTTATCCATTTGAAAATTCAGGTCAAAGAGGTAAGGGTAGAAGCGAGAGTAATTAATCTTGAAGCGAGGGGTTATGTGTTCCCTATCTTGGTGGATATAGACTTGGATGCGAAGATGGTGGAGGTTACCCCAACTTGGCCGGCAGAGATGAATCTAGGTCCGGGAAGTGCCATGTTTTCTGACGAAGGTGCTGTTTTGGAAGGTGATAGGAACAACATGTGTGTGACCCATAGTCCAGCTGTGATATATGTTGCTGCCACATCAAACTTATCTAGGCCATCAGTTTTTGGTGATTCATAGGCAGCAAATCAACTTAATTTAAATTTCAAAAATTCAAACCAGAAAAGGGACCTCCCAACCCCAGAAGTGTTTTTTCCCTGCAATTTGACACTTCAAGAAGAGATAGAAATAAACAGGTTTTGAAACCTTGTCCATCGGAATGAAGAGGGTTGCACAGGATCTCTTGGGCCACAAGTTGAGGAGCCAGCTGTAGAAGCCCAATCGTATGGGATTGAAGTTGGGGAAAGCAGGCACAAGGGGGAGTGGATTTTTTTTTTGTTTGGGGGGCGGTGCCAATGTCGATTAAGAATGTATCTTGGAACCTAAGGATCTTAGACTCTTAGTATTGATGAGACTTGCAATAGTATACGCCTTTTTTGAAGAGGACTCAGAATCCGACAATTTTCTTGTTGCAGGAGAAACAACACCCTTTACTACTGACTATGGAGACATCCATGCAGTTCCTTCATATGTTGTCAATTGGTTTCTCGGAGGGTGTGTTATTTTGCTTGGTATTATGATCTTTGTGGAGGTAAATGACCACCTTTTTGGTGCCTTTTCTTTGTTCATTGAATGCTCGCTGAAAACAAATGGGTCTGCGTGGTTATTAACTAGGGTATACGGTCCTACTAAGAAGAGTGTTCGGGATCACTTCTTTGAAGAACTTGAGGATATGAGCTCTTGTTATGAGTGGTCATGGTGTTTGGGGATTTTAATCTTCGTAAGGTTCAGGCATGAAAGAACTGGGAGGTGTAGGATAATAAAGTACCATGCAATGTTTCCAGAAATTCGTTGGTAGACTGTCCGCTAAATGGCACCTTATATACTTGGTCGGATAGAAGACGTTTGAGTAGAATTGACAGGTTTCTGGCACACTTCCCTCGACAGATTGGGATGCACACTTCCCTCAAGTGAAGGAAATAGCTGAGGCCAAATTTCTTTATGGTCACAGGGGGCTTGTCCTGGATTGTTGCCAGTCTTCTAGAGGTCCATTGCATTCCCATTTTGAACTCATGCGGTTTGGAGGTACTAACTTAGTAGTGCTGATCGAAGAGTGGTGGGCGTCTTCTTCATTCGAAGGACCACCTAGTTATATTTGGTGATGCAAAATCAAGGAACTTAAAAGCAGGCTGTGTACTTGGAATAGAGAGTTGTTCGGCAGGGTAGACTTAGTCATCAAGGCCAAACTGCAAGAGATTGAAATGTTGGATAGAATAGAGAATAATCAAGCCCTGTCTCGATATGAAGAAGTCCAATGAGCCAGCACTTTAAATTACAAGTCCTTACAAGGAAGGAGGAGATAAGTTGGAGGCAGTAATCCCGAACTCGATACTTCAGGGAAGGCGAAGACAAGACAATTTCTTTCATAAGACCGCCAGCATAAGGAGCTGAGTCAATAGCATAAACCGAATACATATTGAGGAAGAACTTGTTAGTGATGTGGAATAATCAAAAAGCATATCATTGATTATTATGTATCTTTGTACACTGAAGATCCCGTTATGAGACCTTGTATGAACGACATGGAGTTTGATACTATTTTTAGTGAACAGGCGCTTGGGCTTGAAAATCCTATCAAGGAGAATGAAGTTCTGGCTGTTATCAATGGATTGGGAGGTGATAGAAGCTCCTGGTCCAGACGAGTTCCCGATGATGGTCTTTAAAAGTGTTGGATTCGGTCTGATTTTGTGGAAGTAGTATTCAGGGACGCTGGACAGAAGACAATGCCACTTTTATCACCTTAATCTCGAAGCGAGGAGCAAGGTCAACTTATTTGGGGTCCGTAGTCATCCTAATCCCATGAATGAATAGATGACTTTTTGGCATTTCTTCTGCGTTTTTCCAGTCCTTGTGGATGGCTCACCCTAGGGTTATTTCAGAAATCAACAAGGTTTACAGCAAGGAGATCCAATATCTCCATTCTTGTTTAATATAGTTATGGAGGCTAAAAACAGGTTGCTGTCTAATTCACTTGAGTTGGGGTATGTGAACTTGAGTTGGGGGTATGTGAAAGGGTTTAAAATGGCTGCCAGTGGTCTAGAAGTTGCTATTCTGCAATTTGCGGATGCCACATTATTTATGTTGTAGGCATTTATCTCTCAGCTCTTGGTGATAAAGTTATTCTCCGTGTGGCCGAAGCTTTGTCGCGACTTAAGACTAACATGTCAAAAACCTCTCTTTGAGGATGGTGTGGCGGATAACATGGACTAGATGGCGCGCTTATTGGGTTAACAGGTAAACTACCTTACCGGTTGTTGGGTTTGTCTTTAAGGTCTTTTTACAAAAACAGAAGGATGTGGGATTCGGTGATTGACAATGTGCAAAGAAGATTGGGAGGGTGGAAAGGCAAGTTGCTGTCCAAAGGAGCAAGGTTCATTCTAATTTAAAGTGTCTTGGCCAATATACCGGTGTACTATTTGTTGATGTTAAGGATTCCAGTCAATGTGGCCAACAGAATTAAGCAAAACTATATCTCGAGGGTAACAATTCCAGTCAGTGTAGCCAAAAGAATTGAGCAAACAACAATGGATTCCTATGGGGTTCAGTGGAAGAGAAAAGGAAATATCACCTTCTTAGTTGGGATACGGTATGCTTATCAAAAGGACTGCTTGGTGTTCATGACACGGTAACCACAAGCAACGCTCTTTTAGGCTGTTGGTTGTGGGGTTATGACATGGACTGGCATTTCTTACATTGTAGGCAATGGTTGGATACCTGGTTGGGGGAGAGACCTTTGTCTATAAGCAATTTTCTTTGATTTTTAATGTTTCAAATCTCAAAGGCGGCAAGATCAATGAGTTTGCAAGTACGGACGACTTCGGTATATCATGGAATTTTCACTTAAGGAGGGCACGTAACGACTGAGAGTTACAGCAGTTTGTTGATGTCAAGGTTCTTCATCAATCAGTCAACTTGGCCAATTGAAATGATTCTTGGAGGCAGCGTTGGACTAGTAAAGGTATTTTTTTCTGCCTAATCATTTTATGGAGTGCTGGTGGAAACTAATAGAGATGGAAATGCTACACGGCAAGTGTTCCCAGTGAAGCTCATATGAAAGGCTCCAATCCCTCTCAAAGTGAAAGTGTTGCTGTGGTCTGCATTACCGGTCACGCGCTTACAATTGACTCTCATCCATAGAGAAAAAATGTCTCCCCAATTTGTTCTATGTGCGGCATGCTAAATGAGTCAATTTCTTCTCATCTCTTTCTTCCTTGTTTATGTGCGCTGGAGTTTTGGTGTAGCATGTTACAGCCGGTGGGCAACTCTGTTGTTCGCCTTGCCATAAGTAGCCAAAGTAGTGTCCCGAAAGGAATGGCTACTTTTGGTCTAAGTTAAGTATTGGAAGCTTAGGGACAAAGATGTGGAGTTTAACTCCCTATGCAGTGTTGTGGGCTCTATGGAGGATGAGGAACAACGAGTTCTTTAGGCAGAAGGAGGTGTTGGTTGAGAGCAAACATCGAGGCCAAGGTGTTCTTGTGGTTCTGGCTATCTACTTCACCAGGAAGAATAAGACTGCATTTCAGGGACTCAATTCTTGATTTGGAGCAAACAATTTTATATGTTTGATGCATGGTGGTGTTAGCTTATTGTGTACTTAGCTCGTCTAGTGCTTTTGGGTGTAATTTAGGTTCAGCAGTAGATAAGGATCTCCCTCACTTCTCTGTTATTTCATTATCAAAAATAAAAATAAAAAAATAGTTTAATAAACACCTTAATGAGTATGATTCTAATATATCTTTGAACCTGGTGAGCTAAAAAACATGTTTCTTTTTCTGAATTTTTACTGCTATCAATAAATAAACAATCACCACATTCTTGAAATTTATATTCATTAAGGTTCTGTGTTGGGGGTGTTAATCCTTGTTACTCTGTATACTAAATTATAATTCTTATTGGGGATATTTCAAATTACTTTATTCTTGCAACATGTGTAGTACCAATTTAGCATGATTCTCTGGTACCTGCTTGGTATTTGGTTTATATATGTTTCCTTGGTAATGCACTTTCTCTTTCAGATATGTACACGCTATGCAAATCCCAAATTCGGCAGAATGACTTAGGCTGCATTTAGTTCCTAGAATTTCTAGGGTATAGTGGCAATCATGGATAGATTGTAAGCAGTATGCATCGCCAAAGAAGTCTCTTTGCAAGGGCACCCAAATCAGAGAAATCAAACATACTTTCTAATTGAAAGTAATCCACTTTCCTTAAAGGCTAGAGGGCAGATGGTGTACCGTACCTCTTTTTTTCATCTCTATCTCTTGTTTTCAAGAGTAGTCTTTCCAAGAAGGTTATGTATACATCCACTGCTCCTAATTCTTTCTCAGTCCATTTTCTGTGGATTTCTCCTCTTCAACATGTAGTAAGTTCAGAGGCATGTAAGATGCTTGTTCCCTCTGTAACCGGAAGCATTTTTTTTTTCTGCATCTCAATCTTTAGTTTCAGACTCTCAAAGCACATTGTTACTTTCTCATGCATTCACAGAAGGCCACAGCTCTACTCAGTATAACGTTGTAGAATAAATGCTTTAACGGTCTATTTATAATTTATTTGATGTTAGTTTTATCGTTAACTGCCAACTCAATTCTAATGTTAGTAATTTTATCCACAGAAATCTGGAGAATGACTCAGAAAGGCTGCATGGTCATCTCAGTCTCCTGCTTTCAACCCCTTTGCTCTGGTCTTGGTGGTTTGAATGACAATAAACAGACATGGTCTTAAATAACTCTTAGCAGGAGTGTGTTTTGTTTAGAATTATTGTGGCAGGTGTTAACTGCTTTCATAGAACATGTAGTTATCTTTATCGACTTTGTTTCTGTGTTGGTGTACCAACTTTTCCATAGAAGCAATGGTTTTACACTTTTACCTAAGGAACATAGTTAATAAAGTGGTGCTGATGAGAGGTAGAAGAGTGTCCTGGAATGAATATGGGAACGTCAATAGCAGAACTTGGTTTGGCAAATCTACTGCGTGCAACAACAGAAATAGAGCTGTTGCAATATATGCGCGGAAAAAAAAAATCATATCTTAACTCTTCTCTTTCTCGAGTTTAAAGTAGAGTATGCGTCTGACAATTTCTTCTGAAAGCATTATTCTCCCAAAAGCCCGAGCACAGAACATGAACTGCACAATTGCAGTCGCGTGCAACGATCTAAAGTAGGCGTTGCTTATTAGCAGCATTTCATCTCATCCATCAAAATCGAAATTCACCGAAATATCGAAAACTGTAAACCAATATAAAAAAGTGGATTTTCATTTCACTGTCTCATTTGACCATTATTGGGAGTTTGATCAAATGGCGATGCGAGCTGCAGCTGTGAAGAGTCAAGTTTGCCTAATGGAAAGTTCACGAAAGATGATTCCTCGTTACTTTAGTAGTGATGGGAGAGTTTTTAGCGAAGAAGAAAAAGCAGCTGAGAACATCTACATTAAGGTCAGTCAGTTCAGTTTGCTAATTGTTTTGATTGATTTTTTGAAGTTTCATTTTTGTTTTGAAGAAAATGGAGAGAGAAAGGATTGAGAAAGCGAAGAAGAAGTTGGAGAAAGAGAAAGCAGCTGCCGATAAGGACAAATCTGACAAGGTCTGTTTTAATTGATTTCGTGTTATTGTCGGTAAAAAGATTTGTTCTTTATATTAGATCCATTTTAGAAATACAAGTTATTTTGATCTTGTGGTGGAGTAATAATAGATTTCATCATTTGTGAGGTTACAGTTAGGAATACTATTTTATGAAAAACAAATACTAGTATAGGGTAATATGGATAGGAAGTAAGAGTATTTGGGCTTTTTAGTAGTATATACTGTATGGGATAATATAGTTTAGCAAGAAAGTTAAGAGTACAATGGTATTAATAAAAATTCGTAGAGAAAATTTGTGCATTTTTGTTGCACTATCTATTGTTCTGTAATATTCAAGTGGTTGCCACAGGGGTTGGGGTTTAAAACATCTAACGTTTTTTTTAGTTGGGGATGTTATGGAAGAGGGATTAGATTAGTTTTTGTAGTTTGGTAGTGTGACTGTGTGAGTGAAGTTTTGGATGCAGTTTCTTTTTGTGTATGAAGATGAGTTTGGCAGGGGAAATGAGGATAATGCTTATGCATCCTTTAAAGTTTAAACCATGTGTGTGGGATACACACCTCTCTATCTTATTACTTTAGTTTAGGTGTCACTGGAAGATTACTTTTCCCTTCATGACATTGAGTTGGTCATTATTAGTCAAAACCGTTCCTAGACCCTAGTGTAGGGCTCGAGATGATGCATATAAAGGAGTGGTAGAAGAAACACCTTAAGGGCATCGCCAACTGATATAAAGGGCCACATCAGCCTTTAAAGTTCTTTATGAAAGAGTGGACTTGTGAAAGAGGAATTCCAAAGCGCAGGCATTCAAAATATTGATTGGATTCTGCAAAACCTTTCGGTTCATGTGTAATTGGTCTACAGACCCGTAGGTCGCATGTGCGACTCTTATACGAACACCTTTTCTTTCCATTTTTTGTAATTATAAAAACAATCCATTATGCTGGGGCGGGTGTTCCAACTCAAGATTGCAAGTCCAATGACAATGACCTTGACCAACTAAGCTGCTATTGTTTGCATGAAATACTTTCACTCATAATTTTTTTTTTTGTTTGGTAAGCCTGTTTTAAATGAGATCATTAACTCTTTGATGCTGGCGAGATTCGAGCCCCCCAGACCTTTGGTATCATCACCCAAAGGTTTTACCGACTTTGCTAGTCGGCACCTGCAAATGTGTGGGCAAGCCTGTTTTTAAAGAGATCAATAACTCAATAGTGTGTAGCAGGGTTCGAACCCCAGACCTCTGATATCATCACCCAAAGGTTTTACCAACTTATCTAGAAATTTATGATATATTCACTCATAAATTTGCATAACTAGAAATTACGTGTGGAACTTTATTTTATGCCCAAACACCATAAATTATGTCTTCAAAATAGAAAGACACTTTTCAAGGGTGGTATATTGGCAATAATAGAGGCCCATATAGGGGGTGCATGGGAGAGGTGTTTTTTGAATTGCTCCCTCAAATATGAAAATAGAGACCGATTAAGGGGTCCATTAGCTTTGCCCTAATGATCGTAATGTATCTTTGAACCTTGTAGATTTTGATGGCACATGAATATTGACTGCTACAATAAATAAGCCATCACTATTTTCATGGGAATTCATATTTGGGGGTATGCACTTATTTTGCATACTAAACAGTAATTCTTGTTGCGGATATTTCACATCAGTTTCTTCTAGGAACATGTGTTGTAGCATTGTGGCGTACTTCTCAGGCACCTACTTGGTAAATTTGGTTAGCATATCTTTCCTGGGTCGTGCACTTCCTCTTTCAGATATGTATAGCTGTGCGAATCCTAAAACCCGGGAGGGTTATATTTGCAAACAAAGAACACATAGCTGGTAATCATGGATAGATTGTAAGCTTAGCCACATATCGTGCTCCTTGCAAAGGGTACCAAACTGAGGGAAATCAAGATACTTTTTAATTGAAAGTAATCCACTCTCCTTAAAGAGGAGCATATGATGTAGTGTAACTCTTCTTTCCTATGCTTCTTCAATATCTTATTCCGCTCTATCTCTTGTTTTCAAGAGTCTTTACCAAGAAATTATGTATCCCGAGCAGTGCTCCTATTCTTTCTCAGTCCGTTTCCTGTGGATTTTTATTCTGTTCAATATGTAGTAATGCTCATAGGCATGTAAGATGCTTGTTCCCACTGTAGGGGAAAGCTTTTCTTTGTGCTTGTCAATTTTCACTTTCAACTCTTGAAGAACAGTGTTACATCATCTTACATTTGCACAAGGCGATGACTCTACTCTAAATATAGCCTTTGTCAAAAAAAAGACATAGTTGTAGGAGGAATGTTTTGATAGTCTATTTATAATTTGTTTTGTTTTGTTTTTCTTGTTAACGTCGGATTGACTGTTGCTAATGTTGGTTTTTTATCAACAGAAATCTGGAGAATGACTCACAAAGGCTGGAATGGACATCACTCTCCTGCTTTCAACCCCTTTGATCTTTATTGTAATTTTGAATGAAAATAAGTAGACATGGTCTTCCATAACTCTTGGCAGGGTGTGTTTTGTATAGAATCTTGTGGCAGTTGTTAATTGTTTTTATTTAACATGTAGTTATCTTTATCTGACTTTATCTTTGTTTTGGTAAATGGAATGTTGCTTCTTTCAAGTGTTTTTATGAATAATGATGGTTGTTTATCTTGATGGTAAATGGAATAGTTTATCTTGATGGTTGTTGATCCACACATAATAAAGTATGAATAATGATCTACTTCTCAAGGGTGTTGCTCTCCTACCTGTGTCTGTTATTCTGCTTGTAAGTCTTAATATGCCATTGGCTGATACAACAGGAGAAAAGAATATTAAGGAGGCATTTTGTTAGACATTACGCTCAATGTAATCATAAGAGATTAACCACAAGAAAAATGTCTCAGGCTAAGTCTAATGGTGCTGCAAAACATCAAATTTAACGTAAAATGTGATCCAATGGTACGTTAAACGTTATACCGCCAACGCTATCTTCATAAATTTCTCTATTTTTGCAGTCAATTTTAACGTTATAGCGTATGCTCTGTACGCCATTGCCAATGGCGGGCAATCAAAAAAATCCAAATTAGTCTTGCACGCCGTAGCCAGTGGCGGGTAGGAATGTGAATTAATTCAAATAATAACTTACACGCCACTCACAATGGCGTACAGAATTCAATTATGATTTTCCACCCGCCACTCCCAATGGCGGTTAGAATTGATTCTTTTTTTTTTTTCGTTTTTTAATAACTTAATTTATGCAATTACCATTCTATCCTACCCTTTTAAATTTTTTTGATTTATTTGTATCTCTTTGTTATAATTTCAATTTTAAGATTAAATTTATTCCGATTTGCAACAACTTAATTAATTATTTAAATAAAATATTTATTGAAAAAAAAAAAAACAACAAATTAAAAGGAAATACATTAAAAATACATCAAATACGTACGAAACATTTAAAATTCTTAATCAAATTAATCAATCGCTTTCTCCGTATTCTTCAAAGTGCAAATTTCTTGAAGGAGTCCGTGAATTGCGAAGAGTTTGATCTTTCAAAATTTGTTTCTTTGCGTTTTTGTACCATTCTTTTCCCTGAGGTGTCATAGTCGATGTATTTGTGCTCATGATCTCCTTTTCCCATGCCAATGTCTCACGGAATTCTTTTTTTTTCTGCAAGTTTAATCCTTGAAGGATTAAACGCTTCACTTTCATAGAATTTTTTCCCACGGTCAGTTGCTGCCTCAATGGCCTCCATCGCCCGTTGAGATTGCGCGTTAATTCTTTGAGAGAAGTTTCATTTTGACTATCAATTTTTTTTTTTTTTTTTTTGATTTGTCTCTTCCACAATCCGGTCTTTTTGATGAACCAAGTCTTTGCATTTCAGAATCAGGTGTTCCCCCCATGCCATCTTGTTCATTTAATGGTATGACACAAAACTAGACCACACTATAGTATTCTACGTATATCAACACACAATCGTATTGCTGAGACTTAGACAATGTGTTTCTAACCTTGGCTTCAAATGAAGGAGCAACTCGCTAATATGTATTGAGAATCCAAGTCAAACTGCTTGAAGAACTGGCTTGCAGGGAAGTTATTAGTGACTAAATTGTCCCACAAAAACTTGTAGCACATCAATTGAAACCTGCCATGGTTTTATAACACATCATTATAAATTAACGAAAATCTAACCAAATTATAAAAGCATAATTGTGTACGATAAGAAAGTGAAATTATAAAAGCAAAATTGAGAGAACAACATCAAAGTGAAATATTGATAAATAACAATTGAAGCTCTTAGAGATTGAACATTTCGGCTATCACATAAAGATGACTGATTGTACATACTATAGCACTTAGATTCCTATAAGATTGTACTGAATACCTTCGCAAAGCCAATACTATTAACTAACAATAAAAATATCACAAACTAATAAAGTCTTGCAATAAAAAACATTCCCCAGAACCACTGTCTGTCAACAGTACATTGTGACTAGCGTGCATTTGGAATTATATTGCATAAAAAATTTACTACATTTTCATAACATAGGGTATAAAATCGAGATTTATACTGCAAAGAATAACAAAGTTTCACCACTATAACACATCACATAGAATCATTTTTTGCCAACACTTGATTATGAATGGTTAAGTACAATGTGACTAGCTCGAATCATCCCAGTAGTAAAACAGGTATACATATGATATTATACCCTACCACTTGAGACCCATTTTATTTGCAAGCTGGTGGACTCTCAACCAAAAGATTAGTGTGACTCACATTTGATCACACTTGAACACTTGATCTTGCCAAACTATTTTATTTTGATGACAAACATCCATACACTCAGTATCACATATTATCAAAGAAGCAAAAACCGTTTAGCCAATACTGTTTTGTCATTAGTACTACATTTTAGCAGGGAAACTTACCTTGCCGAACCAAAACGGTGAATAAAAAATTAAAACGTTAAGTAAGCTATTACTGCCTACCCTTTACAGTGTGAAACCAAACACCATCAACAGAGATACAAAAATGAGTACTTACCATTTCTCTCATTAGGAGGTTCAGCAAGCAAGAGAGAGACGCAAAGAGTTTTGAGAGGCCAGGACTCCTGCAAGTCTGCAACTGAATTCAATGCAAATACTTTGGCTATGTTTCAACTCCATTGAAGAAAGTCCTTACAATTAACCATGTTACTTGAAAAGATTGAACCGCGAACCCATTCTTTTAAATTTTACCAAATTCCAGGTTAGTCGAGGCTACCAAATTTCAGGTTTATTTTGAAAAGTTATTTGTGAAACCTTATGCTTGAATTGGTAACTTGACGTTTCTGAAGAGTGAAATAGTTTTTTAACTTGGAGAATTAAAACAACTATAAATCAAAAAAAACAAAGGGATTTCAAGCACAAGGGTACTATAAACAAGCTTGTAGAATTACCTGCTGCAGTTTTTTTGCCTCCATCTTTTTCAAGCCATTTTTGTGGGAAGTGTTGAGCGGTGAGAGTGAGAGTGCCCACGATTTTTTTGAGGAAGTGTTGAGCGGTGAGAGTTTTTTTTTTTTTTTTTTTTTTAGTGAGAGAGAGTGTTTTTTTTTTTTCTTTTTTGTGTTCTTGGGGGTTTCTTTTTGGGAGATAAATAACTACACGCCACTGGTGATGGCGTACAAAAACTTGGTTTTTTGGTTTTTTTTTTTATTTATTTCTTTTTTGTGTTATGGGGGTTTTTTTTTTAAAGGATAATATTGGAAGATAAATAACTACACGCCACTGGTGATGGCGTACAAAAAAGTTTGGTTTTTTTTTTTTTTATTTCTTGCCCGCCACTGGTGATGGCGTACAAAAAAGCTTGGTTTTTTTTTTTAACCGATATTTAATATTGTGGTTTGGTGTTTTGGTGCACCAAACCATTGGAGTTAGCCTCAGACAGACCTGTACTTAGTATGCAAATCCAAAATTTTCGTTGTACTTGAAAATTGGCGAAAGCAAAAGGAACAGTATAAACTATAAACTGAGGCCCAAAAATAAAAGCAATTTCTATTTCTTCTCCAGAATAAGGAATCGGAATATTAAAAGAATCAACACGTGTTAATCTCGTGCTAACCCTTGATTTTCGGAAAACATAAAACGGCGTCCAAATCAGTAGCAAGCAGGCACAGACTTAAAAGTCTGAAACCCACGACCGCGTGCTTTATTATTATTCAGGTAACATCTCCGAACTATTAACGGATTTTATTTTAAAATTTAAACTGTTTTGCGGGTTAACTCCAGTTCGTGTAATGTGAAAAGAGAGGGAGAATTAGATTAAAGGAATAATAAAAATGGATGTGTCCTGGTTGAGTGCCATTCTTCTTGGGGCAGCGGGCTGCATTGCAATTGGATACATCCTTGGTACTTCTTCTGCTGCTACTCCTATTAGAAAACTACTTCACCTACCTTTCCGGGGGGCTTCTCTTACTAAGAAAGAAGCAGCGGGGAGTAATAATACTATTACAAATAATAAGTCAAAATCGAGTCTTGTGGAGGTTGAAAAGCTTGCTGAGATTTTGGAAGATTTTAAAATGGTTTTGGTTGTTAGGAATGACTTAAAGATGGGCAAAGGAAAGATCGCTGCCCAATGCAGGTTTGTCTGTCAATCTTGCCCACCTCGTTTTTTAGGATGTTCATTTGCATTTTTTTGTCTAATCATGTGTTTTTTTTTGTTGTACGTGTAGTCATGCGACATTGGGCCTTTATAAGAAGCTTCTTCATAGAGCACCTAAAGCATTGAACAGGTACGCGCTCGTACTACCACTATAAGAATGTTATTTAATTTGGTTTCAGTGGAAGTCCTTAGTTCTATTGTTCTGTTATTTGCAGGTGGGAGATGTGTGGGCAAGTGAAAGTGGTTTTGAAAAGTGAAAGTGAGGATGATTTGCTAGTGTTGCAAGTAAGTTTATATGGCGTATGCATATAGTTGAGTTGTTATTGGTGTTCTTTGACATCTAGGAGGTCCTATAGCGACCATTTTATTCTTCTTCATGCTTTCTTGGAATGGTTAGCTAATGAACACAGTATTTACCCCCAGTTTGTATCCTGATAATGAAACATATTCCGAAACTTATTACAGCTTATTAATATGTTTTAATGTCTAATAGGTCAAACACGATATGTTTCTAAATGTCATCATGTGGTCCAACTTATTCCACTTTTGTACTAGCTCTCATCCTTTTCCTGATACAGTCAACTTGAAATATGACCTTGAACAGAAGAAAATCAGTAGTTCTAATTTCATCTCATGCATATGCCATATGGTTACTAGTAATACAACTTGTATCTGTTATGCGGTTGTAAACTTCTATCAAGGAGTAAGAGCAAATTCTTAAGCTAAAATAGGAACACACCAGCAAACAAACAAGCACCATAGCAAATCATGAAATAATAGAATCTTAGAATTAATTGTATGGATGCATTTGTTACAGGAAAGGGCCAAATCACTGAACTTACCAACCCATATTACAATTGATGCTGGAAGAACACAGATTGCACCAAGTGAGTGGGTTTGCATGAAACTTCTTTTACAAATTTGTTCAATACATTTTGTGTGCTGGACATTGAGCTGACAGTTTTGAATTTGCTTAGAATTTATACCAGTTTTCTGAAAAATAAATAACAAGGATATATCACCGCAAAAGTAATTACATAACTTTTAGATTGATTTTTTACCTTAGTTGTGTTCTCCAACTTGATTAATATCCTTCTCTTTTTCTTTATTTTTTTATTTCCTTTTCCAGATTCGAGGACAGTGATGGCTTTGCTTGGTGAGTGGTTTACCTTTCCCATTCAAATGAAACTTATTAGCTAGACTTGACTAAATGACACAAGTTCTATAGGAAGTCTTACTGTTTCAATCTGAATTGGGTTTTGTGGTAATTTTTATTGGTAATATCATTTGAATATTGAAATGTATTTGCGTTTTTGGGCAGCCGCTATATTATTAAAACTTGTAGTAATCTGCTCATGCATGGTTAAGAACTGATGTATGTAGGCAGTAGTACCAAAAATATGAATACTATTTGAAACAGCACCATTACATACGATGATTATGAAAATGGTAGAGATCTTTATAAGGGTGGTGGTTATTGAAAAAAAAAAATGGTAGAGATCTTGATCATATTAAAATGTGGATAGACTGTAATAATGAAGTAAATTGTACTAGGAGTATTGTTATGTACTTATGTACTCAAGGAAGATTGTGGGGGGGGGGAGGGACTATGGAAAAGAAGGCCCAACAAACCATTGTCATGGATGCTGTAGGGCTGACATAAGCAGTGCTGAGTGAATATTTGCTTAAATGACACCCCCACCACACACACACAAAGACATAGTAGTGAGCCAAAAAGAAAAAGGAAAACATTGCCATGCACCCATGCGAAGCACCTTGCAGAGCAATCATATATCTCGACTGTGGAGTGAACTCGAAGACAAAGTTTCTTCAAAAACATGGGACTGGGATTAATTTTCTTCTGATAGAGAGTCAAACGCTATCTTCTTACACCGATTAGTAACAAAATTGTATTTTACAAGATGGAGACCGTGGATATTCAGGAGAGAATCTAATCAGAGATAAGAGACCACATGAATGTGTGCCATGCAATCTTTTTATCATCGTTTTATCGTTGCTGGAAAAGATCTCCCTGTTTTTCTCCATTATTATTAGAAACAAATTAGTGTTTTACAAGATGGAGACCATTGATATTCAGGAAAGAATCTAATCAGAGATAAGAGACCACATTAATGTGTGTCATGCAATCTTTTTATCGTTCAGTAATGGAGTTCCTCTCTTTTACCAGAGTAAAAAAATTAAAGGAATTTTCTCTGTTATGAAAATGATAAATATATTTATCTACAGACTCCATCCATTAAAAGAAAACACCTTTGGCTCGAATAGTGAACACAGAGAAAGAGATGACAATATGGATAGAGCGTATAGAATGATGACCCCCATATTCATTGAGACCTCTTTAACGTTTTCTTCGTCCTTTTGCTTTGTATTTTCTTTCACTTTCATTGCAGTGATATTTCTATGCTGAAAAACACGATCTCTGAAGTTCAGATTTGAGAAAAGAAAATGTTCAGTTAAGAGATTTCTTTAGGGAGAAGCTAAAGGTGGTTTACTTACGGAGACCTACGAATAATAAAAGGTTGGCACCCAGGGCACTCGTTGAAGCTTTGACCAATGAGGGAGCTTTCCGAAGTTCACATTCATGGCTATTGATTGTCTGAAGTGGACCATTGTGGTACCACATGGTAGTTTAGAATGACACTATTGGCTTTGGTGAATATATTGACTTCTAAGGCATTCCATGCTGTGCTTATATTGTCATTGATTATGTGACGAGCATTTGAAAGATAATCTCTATAAACGATAGTCCCTACTGAATAACCTGTATGTGCTTTGACGTTTCAGTGGAAATTCCCTATTTCATCTCAGAGGATCTTCGACAAGACCATTGTTGATGGTGCTTATAGGGAATTTCACTATGCTTATGGGCATTTTGTCACTGCAGGAAGCAAGTTGGTTGGACTAAAGGAGGTGTTGCACAGTTTCTTTTGCTGAATGTTTTGTGATTTGCAAGGATTGGTGTGTATAGAGACTACAGACTGATAATTTGGGACCTAAGGTGTTTTTGGTAGGGGGTGAATCTGTGAATCTGGCTCTAATGTGTGTCTAAACCTAGTACTTCACAAAAAAAAATTTAGAGTATAAGGTGACACCTGTAGCAGACAACGGGAAGGAGCTGAATGGCTGATGCAGTGAATTTTTTTGGAGAATTAGAAATTATGTTAGGTGTTACCCGCCATAAGGACTTTAACACTCCCTGGGAATTTATTTTCCTTATGAGAAGTTTTTTGTGTTTTTTATAAATATTTAGAGGGTTAAGGCAGACCCACACCGGTTACATTGAAGGACCCTACCCGAAGGCTCACCAACCCCGAAGGCTCTCGCTGATGCGCCATTTTGAATAGACGCAACCACCTCCACCTTGTCCATGAAGACTTGCTTTCGCTGCTCGGTCCACCCATCATAGCAGCACCTTGTCTCTACCCGAAGGCTCACTTGGCCCATCACATAATTACACAAGAAAGAAATTCCAACCAACACTTGGTGGGATTTGAACTTGCAACCTCTCCCATGAGGAAAGGGGTACACAACCAATTGAGCTAGAAGCTCTTATGAGAAGTTGTTGTGATTAAGTTGGGCATCATTATCATCAACACAGTCATTGTCATCTTTTTTAGTGTTAGTGTTGCTCTGTTAGTAGATGAAAACAAGCACCAGTAACGGCCGAGTCCCTCTTACTATCTCACCTTTTGCATTTTATTTATTGAAGCCATATAAGATTTCTATCCAACCAAGATAACTGTACTTTTATTAGTAAATCACCCGATAAATATTGCAATTTTTCATTTTTGATACTTGGGTTGAGCTACCTGAATTCCCTTCTTCTGGTCTGGCACTCGTCAAATATTCTTCTAGATGGCATTTGGGTGTCTCTGTTTAGCACTTAATTACTCTTTCTTCTACTTGTTTGTGCAGAACTTAATGAGGAGGAACAGTTTTCAGTTCTTTCTATTTATATCTTTTGTGTGTTTTCTACTGGCAGGACCTGCCGATTTGGTTGATGATGTCACAGGTGCGTTGAAGCTGTTGTAGCAATACCAATTTCAGCTAGCATGACCTTTCTTTCGTTCATTGTATTTTGGCCTGCAGATAGCAGAATCTGTCAGGTCAAAGAGAGAGAGGTGTTTTCAAGGGTTAGAATGATGACGACCACAAATTGTTCTCTTTAGGTATTTCTTGTATACATTGTTCCTAATGCAGACCTGAATATCTGTGTTGCATCACAGTATAAATTGTCTCTAGAGCAAAACATGAAAAACTGGGGGCCATTTGAGTTTTGTTTGATCTGTTTGCAGATCTGATCACTACAGCTAATGTCATACATATGGAAATTGATGGTCTTGACTCTTGATTGCCATATGTCACAATTTACCTATTGGTGGTCTCATACAACATAAATTTCAATTATGTTGAGTGAGCACAGTAGGAGAAATAACAGTGTTCAATTATGGAGAAAACTAGAATTGAGACCAACATATATTGCATTTGACATGCCATGTATATCATTTCATGTTATCAACTCAGCTGGTAAAAGAAAAATTACTACTGAAGTATCAACAATATAGTAAAATCCGAATATTAATGAACACAAATCACAATCACCACGTCTCAATCTTTGGTTGAAAAGTTTGGTTATCTTGCAGTGTGGCGTTATTATCAGTAGCCACAATAATAATTCGACTAGTCAATCATCCATTGTTTCTTCAGTGGAAATAAAATTGCAGGGCCTTGTACGGTTGTACCGAGTAAACTGAGAGAGTGTGAGAGACCAACATTGTACTTTACTTCACTCCAAACCATCTTATGTTACTTCGGTGCGTCTTTTGCTCACATGATTTCTTTCATTAGTTGTTCGCTTATTCTAGCGTCCAACATAGTTGGACAGCAAAGTATTTAATGGTTTTTTCAGTCGGACTAGCAGTATTTAATGGCCTTTCCAGTGTATTAAGTTGTGAATAATGATCGTGAATTCCCGATAGGTTCGTTTCCGGCATATCTACCCCCACGGAGAATCATATCTACCACTCTCTCTCTGTCTAGAGTCTAGAGTCACTGTTTTCTCGCCTTTGAGGCTTTTACCCAAATAAGCATTGTCTCTAAGTAGAACCTGATCAACTGTCCAACTGTCCAGGACTAGACGTCTAGCGCAACATTCAGTTCTATATATAGGGTTAGGTGTGCCCCTTTGAAGCTCCCCTTTCAAAGTGTTAATCATTTTCCAGTAAACGCATACTGGTGTTTTTTTAGTTTTATTAACGATACAAGAAGATGGTTGCTTCTTGGAATTCCGTAATAACAACTGCCATGCAGATACTTTGTTATTTATAGTTTGATGATGCAGTGCTCCATCCACATTGCAGGGATAACAAATGAACTAATCGTAATGGATGCATTCCCAATTTTGTATCTGTGCATCTTTCTCCTACTTCCTCTTCTTCTCCTTCAATTAATGTGTATTATGAAAAAGAGTAATCAAGAAAGCAAACCCAATCTTCCACCTAGCCCTCCTATGCTTCCCATCATAGGTAACTTGCATCAACTTGGAGTCTTGCCTTACCGTTCTTTTTGGAAGCTCTCCAAGAAATATCAAATATGGTAGTCATTAATAATTAGCTCTGCTGAAACCGAAAGAGAGGTAATGAAAACACATCATCTCAACTTCTGCACTAGGCTGATCTTGGTTGGCCCAAAGCGTTTTTCGTACGATTACCAAGATGTTATCTTTGTTGCTCTATTACGTTTTAGTAGATTGGCACAAAATTGTCCTCGATCTTGTTTTGTTGTTGCTGCTTTTCTTCAGTGTTTGTTTTCTTGTGTTTCACAGTTTTGCTTAAATTTCTGATTTCATATGTGGTTTTATTGTTTCAAAAATACCAAAGATCAATGCTACTCCAGTTGCAATTCAGAACATTGGTACTGTTTGTGCATATTTAGCTTAATTGGAACAACTACTTACTCTGGTAATAACTTTTTCCCCTGTTCTACTATAGCTTAAAATCTCTTATGCTTTGTTGGTGATACAAATCAATGTCTACCAGAGCCACTGCTTGTTGTGATACAAACCAAATACGTACAGTACACACAAATATAGATCAAAAGTGCGCATTATTAACAAGTTACCTAAAAACAATGAGATGTAGGAACAAGATGAAGAGGAATCTTCTTAGTCACAACAAGCCCAAAATATTCAGTCATGTCTAGGTCCTCCTTGTTGGTACCACCAGGCAACTCCCAATCAAACCAGTATAAAAGGTTTGCAATGACAAACTCACTGACGGCCAGGCCAAATAACATCCCAGGGCAACCCCTTCTTCCGGAGCCAAAGGGGAAGTATTCATAGTCTTGGCCTTTAAGATCAACTATATTGTCACTGCTAAATCTCTCTGGACTGAACTCCTCTGGGTTGTTCCACATTTCTGGATCCCTTTGAATTGCCCACGCGTTAATATAGACTCTTGTTTTGGAGGGGACATGGTAGCCTTTCAAGTTAGTAGCTGCAGAGGACTCGTGTGGAACCAATAAAGGAAGTGGGGGATGTAGTCTTAGAGTCTCTTTCACGACAGATTTTAAGTAGTCCATTTGTTGAATGTCCTCTTCATCCAGCTTCTGTTTCTTACTTGTCACTCTTCTTATTTCCTCCTGCACGTTTTTCATTATGTTCGGATTTTTTACTAGCTCGGTAATTGCCCATTCTATTGTTGTTGATGTTGTATCAGTTCCACCTACAATCATGTCCTGTAAAGGAGAAAAAATCGATTAGTACTGCCTAATTTGAACAAAAAAGAAAGTTTTAGATGGTTTGACCATTTGACAGTATGCAAATATGCAATGTTAGAAATATAATTAATATAAAAACCTTGACAGAAGCATAAAAGAGGTAGAAAAACAGGGTGCAAAGATACCAATACTAAGGCTTTAATGTTCTCTCGGGTAAATTTGGTGTCTAGGATATTGTTCTTTTGGACATGGAGGAGAATATCCACAAAATCATTTTTGTCGTCTGAACCGTCCTGTTTCATTTGCTTCACATGCTCATCGATGATTTCGTCTAAGAAAGTATCCAAGTCTCTTGAAACCTTCTTAATCCTCTCAATCAAGCCAGTGAGTGAGTCCATCCATCCCAGCCATGGAAAAAAATCTCCAAAGCTAAAAGCTCCCAAGAGGTGCACCAATTCCCGGGACAAGTCTCCAAATTTGTTTTCACCATCCTTTTTTTCACGTTTCCTGCCAAGAACGCACCTCGAGACTATGTCATTGGACAGACCAAGCAACATCTCGCTTAAGTTGATTGTAGCTCCCTCTGAACACAAATGAGATATCTTTTCGATCATATTGGTGATTTCTTCTTCCCTTATGAAACTGAAGGACTGCACCCTCTTGATACTCAAGAGTTCAATCACAAAAATCTTTCGTACTTGTCTCCAATATTCACCATAGGGTGCGAAAGCTCCATCGATGCAACCATAAAAAAGTAGCTTAGCTGCAGTTGTGTGAGGTCTGTTTGCAAAGGTAATGTCATGAGTCTTCAGAATCTCTTTTGCCCACTCTTTCGATGAAACAACAAGAGTTGGTGCACCACCTAAGTGCAGGAGCATAATGGGGCCATACTTGTCCGATAGATCTCGAAGAGACCTGTGTACAAGTGTGCCTAGCTGGTGAAGGTTTCCAATAATTGGATACTTCGGTGGAGAAGGAGGTAAGTTTGGTTTTTGCGACCAAGCTCCATTGATCAGCCTAAGCAGGATGAAAACGAAGAAAGAGATCAGAAGTGAGAATGGGAAGAGATGATAAGAATATTTTAGTTGTTGCTCTGCCAACCATTTGAACAGATATGCTGGGAAAGCCATTTCAACAGTGAAGGGATGATACCACATTCAGTTTTAATAGTCGAACTAGATCTACTCATTTTCTTGTGTGGTGTATATCCGTACGTACCATGCATAACTGATTAACTGCATAAGTATAAAACGCGTAAATTCTTAAAAACGACCCATAACATGTTTGGGCCTTGGAAACGCATTCGTCCCCGAACCAAATTCATCAACAGTATTTATGTCCGCACAAGGGTTTTGTTTGAATGGAGGGGTTCTAGGGACATATTTTATCTTGACACGTAAACAAACTCAAAATCGTTAGGGCATTTATAAGTTTCGGATTAGGCTAATATTTTGTAGATATGATATCCTAACTATTCTAAACATTGTCACAAATAATAAAAAAAATCAAAAAATTCCAAACTTGCAAAATGTAGTTAACAATTTACAAAATTTGGCTAATTGTAGACCGTTCATTTCATCATTTTTGATACTATATTTTACAAGTTTATAAATTTTTTATTTTTTTGATTATTTGTGATAATGTTTAGAATAGTTAGGAGATCATATCTACAAAATATTAGCCTAATCCGAAACTTATAAATGCCCTAACGATTTTGAGTTTGTTTAAATGTCAAGATAAAATATGTCCATAGAACCCCTCCCGTGTTTGAATTGGTTGATTTTCCTACATATTTCCGTATATGCAGTTTAAAGGAAAAACGAAGGTCAAGCCAGTGACTGTATCCAGAAGCCAAGTAATCCCGAAGTTCCGAAACAGATTGAAACTTGTGACCTGTTGGGACCTTTGCACCCATAGCACTAACAGAATTTAGATTGTTGAAGGCACCTTCATTCATCTCTATTGTTGGAGCTCTAGTGTTCAACCCTCTACTCTCCTCTCTTTCCTAGGTCTAGTCTATCTAGTTTTGCCAAAAGTCCTTTTTTCTCTCTCCCCATTCCCCATTTTCTCTTTATACACCTTTGTCTTCCATCGTAGTCGTCCACCTGTTCCCTCATCCCTCGCTCACTCTTCTTCCACGTGTAGGGTTTCTACCGCGTACATGTGAGACCGCGAACCGATCCTATGCTCGCGAGTTCTCCACATATCTTGCCTCGGGCCCATCCTACTGTTGATCCTCTACACCCTGGCTTCCACTACCACAACTTACATCGGGCCAATATTACCCCTGATCATTTACATCAGGCCAACTATTCGCGGCCATATATAGGCCGGGTCGAGAATTCTCCTCAACTCTTTGCTTCTGCACCCGGCCTTCCTCTTTTGACTCTTCATCGGTATGTATGTGCTGCAGAGAGTACTCATCACACACGTCTTTTCAGTAACTCTTCGTATTCTGAGCCTCCATGTGTCACCCATCTGTTGGACCACCTGCCGACTTTTCGGTTTCTTCACCCTAGGGATTTTACTCTTTTGTCCTTCCTCTATTTAAAGTCCTGCTCATTTCTTCTCCCTTACTCTCTTCATTTCGTTCTTCTCTCATTTTTCTTCTCTCTTTCTCCAACAACTCCTCCTTTTCCACACATTCCGATCCACTTAGACCCTCGGTGATTGCTCCGGTACAACTCTTCTCTATTGGGATTCTAATTCAGGTTTGTCATTTCCCTCTCCTTTTGGCTTAATGTTTATCTTTAATTCCTTTTTTCCCTTTACATAGCAACTGTTTGAGTCTTCCCCTTTCTTCGAGTCTGTTCATCTTCCCCTCTTGATGTCGACATCGGACTCCAAGGACTCCTCCTTTTCCCGGTCTACAGAGGTGGCCTCTCCACCTCCAGTGGTCGCTGCTGCAGTCCCGTCCACATTAGGGCGACTCATCCCTCCGTTATATGTGATTAGGGCTGCCTATGGAATCCCCCCCACGACATCATTCTAGAACATGTGCCATCTGTCACCCATTACCTCATTTGGTTCCCCGGCGGCCGGGGTCTCTTATAGTCTCCGTCAGTCAGGTTGTCACCGGGTTGCGGCTTCCCCTCACATTATTAGACGTTGAGGTGTGCAATCATTTCAACATCCCTCCTTGCCAAGGCATTAAGAACTATGGCAATGGGAACTTCTAGAGGTTGATGTATGCTCGCGAACTACTACAATAGGTCGGGTGATCCCAAACTGTCATACTATGATATTATCACTATTTCATAAAGACAAGTACCAAAGACGTCAGCGTGGGGTACCAATCTTTTTGTGTCCGCCCTAAAAAGAAATCATTTGTCCTTCGCATCACCACCTCTAATAAAATGTGGCATCACTACCCGTTGTATGTATTTGGGAATTTCTTAACCGCAGACCTCCCCTCCGGGTTGACACTTAACCATCTTGCTTTTCAATCCAATGGTGAGTCTTATTGTAGCCTCCTTCTCTTCTTGCACTTAACCCATGTTGTTAACAATTTTATGGATGTCTTTCCTTGCAGGTTGGCGGTCTGATTCCAAGTCTCGCTTATACTCAGGAACAATCTCTTCCGTTTTTGAAAGACTCCGCAGTCTAGCTAGGATCTGCCCAAGCTGCCTTTTTGAACCTCCATCCGACCACGGGTACTCGTTGTTAGAAGTGCCAGCACTCCACACCATCGCCGGATTCTCCACTCCCTTGTACCGTCCTCCCCCTCCTAAAGAAAGGAAACCTCAAGCATCGCCTCCTCCCAAGAAACGCTCCCGCCTCCATACTCCCCGCCGCTAATAAGTACCCAAAACTGTTTTAAACCCCATAGAGACATTACATTTGGGTCAATTATGTGTTTACTAAATGTAAATTAATTGTATTTTCATGTTTTCACAGGTTTCGACAGTCAACGATAAAATGCATACAAAACCTGCATTTTAACACATAATACGGTCGAATAAAGCTTGGTCTTGAAATCTTCCGTCTCAGCCGTTTAAAGCTCACAGATGCCAAAATAAAGCTTATGGACTCAACGGGCCAAAACATGTCAATAGTCCCAAAAAGTCAACCAAATTCCAGAGCTCATATCTTCTTATTATGAACTCCAAATTCTATAAGTGACCTACCCAGAAGATCAGTGCAACATGCTCTATCATATCCAATACTAGATTGTCCAAAAAGTCAACTTTCAAGTCTTACTGGTAAAAGTTACAGGTCCCACCACAGGAATGGACCTCACCATGGAAAGAGTCATGAAACAAGTCAAAAGAACAAAACTTAAGCCCCTGAGCTAGTCAAAGGAGTCATTTTCGGGTCAAGTCTTGGTCAAACTGACCTAAAACAACCCGAGAATCAGGATAAAGTTCAAACGGCGGCGACATCTTCGTCTCCTAACTCTGATTGAAGCATATGACTTGTCAAAATGATCAGCACAAAAAACTCTACACAACGGTATATTGCTTCTACAAAATGGACGTATGGTTTGAAATTAGAAATAAAGTCAAGCACGTCACTATTCATTGAAGACTACGTAGATATTTTAGATTTTTTATTATTTAACTTTTTGTAAAGTCAAAAGATGAATAGTTCCAAATAGTGTCAAATAGTGTTGAATAGTGATTACTATTCCTTAAAGTTAAAAAGTTGAATAGTGATAAAATCTCAATTGTTGGATAAAATTTCTGAGATTCGATCACGACCATCCATTCAACTATAAATAGAAGGGTATAGTTTTAGTTTTTCTCATGGAATGGTTAGCATTCCATCAGTAGGAGTACAGTAGAGTATTTTACTATTTTCCTTGTGTAATAAAGAATTTAATTTCCAGTTTTTAATTCAGTTTTATTTTCTGTTAATTAGAATAACAATTTAGTTTCTTTGATCTCGGAGTAGAAACTCTGCCCGAGTGAGGATTATATCTGTTAGGGAGGGTGTTTCGATAATTATAATGATTAGGAACCGAGTAAGTTCACCCAGAGATGGAGTTCTGAATCGATTCCACACGCTAATAACGCTCGTTCAGAGATGAAGAGTTGTTATTAGAGATCAAAAATCGAGACTAACTCTTTTAACGGAGATATGATTCACTCAAACGGATTTTCTATCTACGAAATCAAAGTCTATTTTATTTTATTTTCATTATTTTCTCACATAAATTCACTTTCACAAATTCACGTGATCATATTAGTTTTGTTTATAAATAACGTTTTGCTATTTTATTGAAAAGCGAACAAAATGGCAAACCCGGACCGTTGTTATACAGTATGATCAGCCACCATATCTGAAACTCCTCCCACTCTCCCACTGCTCTTGTACTTAGTGAGCTTCTTTCCTCATCCGCTCCAGAACCCCTTCCCTCTTATAGGTATATTTCCACCTGGGAAGACCAATACACCCCTCCACTCTCTCCCTCCGCAGATATGGATGTTATCAAAATAAAGTTATTTGACAGTGATGCTGATGACGATGATGATGAAGTGATGGAAGTCACGCCCACTGAGGCGGTTGTTTCTGCTGAGGGGCCGCAAAGCAAAAGACCAAGGACCTCTGTGTCCAAAGAACCTGCCCCTACAACTTTGGCATCTAACTCTGTGGCCCCTTCAGTGCTCACCTGTCGGCCGTCGACGGTAAAGAGCATGCTCGGCCTCCCTTCCAGCAAAGATACCACACCTGAAGAGTTCCCAACCGTAAGGTTAACGTTGCAGACTCTACTCTTGAGAATCCGGCCGTGGCCTCCTCCCTCTTCTATGGTTCTCACCTTCCAAGAGATATGGCCTACGCAGAAGGGGGAACCTTTGAACAGCACCGAACTTCCCTATACACCAACTGGGAGAAGGTACCGACTCTTATCTCCGCCCTTGTTCTTTCACCTCTCACCTTTGACTTATTGTCCTTCTTGCTTTCAGGTGAGCCTTGACATCTCCTACATGATCCGCGGTCTCTTTGGCGCTCGTGTTAAGGTGGATTCCCTGGAGAAAGAATCCAGCGGTCCCAATGGACTAAGAGCCACTTGTGCTTGACTCCAGCAGGAACTAGAAGCCACAAACCTAGCCAAAACTAAGGCTCAAGACGAGTTAAAAACTGCGGAAGCCAACCACCAGCAATATATGGACGGTGTCAACGATCGCTTGAGTCATCAGCGTGCAACCCTCCTCTTGCAACACCAAACCAGTCTTGACGCTCTTGCTCTACAACATCAAGAAAGTACCGCGGCCCTTCTAGAACAACACAATGCAGACATGGTCACTCTCCAAAGTCGTTTCAAGGCCCTGGCGGACAAGAGGGTGGCCAAGAAAATACAAGAAGAACTAACATGCTCGACTTCTCAAGGAGGGACACCTTCTTCCTAAGAAGTCGTCCACCCCTGTTGAGGAGTCCACAGAAGGGAACCCTGAAGCTGTAGTGGGAGTCGAGGTGTTGGGATCCACCACAAAAGATACCACCAATGAAGCAGTAACTAATACTACGGAGGTCTTTGCTGCGGACACCACCTCCATTGAACCACCCTCCGAAATACTTTGAGACTCCGATTAGGGGTTCCTAGTCTTGGCTTTTTGTTTACTCAACTTGTTTATTTTACCTTGTGTGCCCATTTGTGTGAATTCTGTATTCCTTCTGTTAGGGATTTGACATTATGGATGTTTTCTTTCATGTACTAGTGTTACATCCTTTACTGCTTTTGTTTTTCAGTACTCAAGTATTAATCCCACTTGGCATCTGTTTGCTCTTACTCTCATATTTTACTTTATTACAATGGTTTTCGAGGCTGTAGCTTCTCCTTCCCGCTCCTCTCTAGCTTCTTGGGTTTGGACAACTTTCCATAGTGACACATGCACCCTACAAAATAATATACGATACTCTTTCTCCTACTCTACCCTTGCTTTTCGGTTGTCTCTCTTATCATTATTTTGCACACTTTATGCTCTGAGGCCCTTCTCCCTAAGAGCCTGCTGGGGCAACTCTCTTTGCCCTAAAGTTTGAATTGGACATCATCTCCACGAAGGGCTCTTCCCCCCCCCCTGTTTCGAAAGGACACACCATTTCGGCATAAAGCACTGTTTCGAACCAGTGCCTATTTCGAAATGTCACACTTTTTCGGCATGATGCACTGTTTCGAACCAGTACACATTTTGAAAGGTCGCACCTTTTCGACATAATGCACTATTTTGAACTAGTGCACCCTTTTGAAAAAGTTTTTCTCACTACGTACTGTTTCAAGAGAAACTCATTTCATCTCAATGTGGAATAACTTGGGAGACAAATTACTCATTCATATCTCAATGGATTTGTACAAATCCATTTTTCTAACACATCCGATATTGTACATCGATATTGTACATCCGATACTATTCCTCGATACTATACATCCGATACTATTTATCGATACTGTTCTTTTTTTCTTAAGATAATTGTATTAATATAAAGTAGAAATTTACAAAGAATATTTCGATTTAAGGCTGAGATGCATTACATTCAACATTACAAGTTTTTAACACTAGTTCATAAATATGTAGTAAGTCAGATCCAGATGCTCAATCTTGCTTAGGAACGGGGCTTTGTCATTCCACCATTGTGATACTCCCCGCGGTAAAGTTGACCATTTTCTAGCACATGCATTGGCATCCGAGATGCATTACATTTATCGATACTGTTCATCCGAGATGGGATTTTTTGCAAGTATATATATAGGGCCGATCTTAGAAGTACATACTTATTTTAATTTAAAATATGTATGTAAGTAAAACTTCACTTAGAAATAGAATTCAAAAGTAATTTTTTGTGGATATGACATATTCACCATAAAGCATCATCTCCACAAAATTTCAGCTCATTTGGAAAATTTTAACCTAGATAAAAATTGATGTCATCTTTAAGAAGAAATCTAATAGTCTAGAAATATCAAGTTTTTGCAATCATATTTTATCTAGGTTAGAGGTTTCCAAATGAGCTAAAATTTTGTGGAAATGATCTTTATGGTGAATATATTATACCGACAAAATATTACATTTGAATTCATAGTCTAGATGAAGTTTTACTTACGTACTTATTTTAAATGTGAACTAGGATTTTGTCTTTGGCCATACATCATTGGATTGGGCATTTACCAACCAATAATGGGTAGAGCACTCACAAGGATTCCTCATAACTCAATTTAATGAATGGGCCTTGGAAAGGCACTGTGAGATGATCCACCAACCAAGCTCACAGAAACTATTAACGTGCACAAGGGTTTTGTTATTAGAATTGGTTGATCCTCCTGGTTATCGAACTACATATTTTAAGCACTAGAGTTGTGCTACATGGATCTACTTTTTAGACCTACTATTGCGACTCATTATTTGGATAACGTCGGTTTGCATTGCAATATACACGGACACTTATCTCTATATAAATCAATGATTAGGACTTTTGGGTAGGTCAAATAAGTGGGTCGGTGTAGTATTATTTTAAATACATGCAGTTCAAAGGGATATTTTTTTTTAATTCAGTGACTGCATCCAGAAGCCATATAATCACGAAACAGTTGCGACGTGTGACCTACATTCATGTTGGTACCTTTTCAGCCATAGCATGATTGCACTAATAGAATTTAGATAGTGTATGTACTAGTGTACTCATACCCCTACGAACGACCATCATTGGGTACTACTATAAGAGCTGCCCACTAATGAGGTGTGCTTGCTTGCCCACTACTGTGGCAGTCCCGCTTACCTACTAGTGAGGCGTGCTTGCTTGCCCGCTACTGTGGCATCGCTTGCCTACTAGTGAGGCGGGCTTGCTTGCCCGCTACTGTGGCAGTCCCGCTTGCCTACTAGTGTGGCATTCGGGCATGCCCCCTATTGGAGCAATGACACTGCCCACTAATATGGCACCAAGTTATATATAGCAGGTCCGGAGATATGTCAAGGGATTTTTTCCATATGAAGCTTTGGAAAAGATTTCATACAAAGAGAAAAATATCTCATCAAATAAGGAAAGGGTATTTTAAGCAATAAGATTCCTATAAATACCCAACAATCATTTCAAACAAAGAACTACGTGCATTTTTGAGACTTGATTCCAGAGAACAATTTAGATACGTAGGTAGTCATTGGTGGTATAGTCTCTTTCACTCTCTATCAACCTCTCCAACAAGATCATTGGTGTGTTTGTGTGAGTTATCACCCAAACATAATTGGCGCCGTCCGTGGTCCTTATTGACGGGCCTTCTTCCACGTTCCTTCTTCCAAACACCATTAATGGCAAAAACTACAAGGTCTCAGGCGAACAAGAATGCAAGAACACAACAACAACAAGACGAAAATCCGGAAGTAGTAATCAATCAAGAGGTGATAGAACAACCTGCTGCAACAAATCTGCAAGATCAACCTTTTCAACTCCAAGTGCCATGACAACCCAGATCTAGACGTCTGCCATCTCAGGCTCCAGTAACTCACCTTCAAGATCTAGATGTTACAAATGCAAACGAAGTAGATCCGGAAAATATGGAGATAGGAGATGAAGCACTACAAGAATATCGAGTATTCGCCACGGTCATGAGCTGTGGCAAAAGACCTTTAGCCACGGCTTATAGCTGTTGCAGGACCGTAGCCAATGCACTTGTGGCTAATCTTTGGCCACATCTAAAGACCGTAGGTATAGCTTCATTTTTGGCCACGGATATAAACCGTTACAAGGGCCGTGGTCAATGTCTCCTTTTGCCACAGCACTAAACCGTAGCCATTCCTCACACGACCCGTGCCCAATGTCTTTGTGGATTTGGGATCTATAATTTGGCAACAGGTTTAGGCCGTGGCAAATGTCTTTAATGGAGTGTATCTAAAATTTCGCCACAGTTTATGGCCGTGGAAAATGTCTTTTGTTGGATAAAAAAATTGATTCTAACACCGCACAAAATTCATACAATTCGCGATCACTGCAGTTCATACAAAATTCTATCATTCCAATCAAACCCACAAGAATCTTAATTATCCACAATTCAATATTTCATACTCAATATGTACTTGGCATAAGTTTTTTTTACAACATAGATCCCATTAGGTATCCTAACTTACATAAAAGAACAAATATAACACTTTTAAAAATTTAAACACTATTTAGAATGACTTTTAAGAAAAATGAAAACATCATCGAGATATAGTGCCTAAACTCGATAGACGATATTCCTCATTTGTACCTCTTCATGATCCTGCCTTAGAGTAGGCTTTGAAGATATTTCTACAATATTTAAAAGCAATCATTAGAAATGAAAATCATCTAATATAGCAAATATCAAATGAAGGAGAAAGTACTAACCATTACATATGGAATGTTGTTCTAATTAATCCCTGCCAAAGTCTACATCGTAATAGTATTCTTTTAAATGCCTAAAGGTCTACATAATAGTATACATTTAATTATCCCATATAATCATGTAAAGGAACTCACCACGTATATAGAATTCGTTCCAAGGATTTATGAACCTCCAATTGCTGAAAGAAAGTAACATCAGGTACAGTCCTAGGGCAATCGACAACAATCTGAACAGCTAGCCAAACCAAACATCACAGAACACCGCGTGTGTCAATCATCTCATCTTGAACAAAATGTGAAAATAAGTTATGTAACGTTAAATGACAGAGCACCTGGCGGAGCATGCTGATCTCCTCAGTTGAAGTCCATCACCACAAAACCTCAAGTTTCTCAGTTTTCATCTTTCACTTATAGTTATTGTTTTTCTTAAGATGGTGCGAATAACAGGCAGTGCAAATCATGTTGTGACCATTGCAGTCACACTACTAGTCCTACTGGTTCATTGTGAAATTGCTCATGCAGCAATCTACACAGTTGGAGATGCTCGTGGTTGGACCTTTAACATCAGTAAAGTCGGCCTACTGGGAAAAGAGGTCGGGGCTGGTGATGTACTTGGTAAGTTTGATCTTTGGTAGCTAAACGATCCAGCTGAGTCTCCCAAAACTTGTAGCACCACCCGACATTATGTTTGTCCCCTGCCAAAATATGTGAAATATGTCATAAAAACTAATAATATATTTCTTTTGTTGTTCGTCTTCATTAATCAGCACTCTTTGATGACACAATCCCACATAAGTAGTGTGATGGGGATAATAATTGTATAACAAGATGAACCCACAAATTCTCAGGAAGCAGTAACCCTAAAGTATTTCAAAAGATGTTTGAATGTCCAAACCTGTTCTTTCTCAAAAAGAGAGTTCTGCAACCCATCAAGAGCATTTTCCTTTGCTTCTAATAATCGATTAACTTCCTCAATGCTCTCTCGAAGTCTGAAATGAGAATTTAATTGTTGGAAATCAGAGAACTACAGAAGGTGAATGTGAAGATGTAAAACAGTTGAACTCAAACAAAGATTACCAACGATAATTACATAAGTAGATGAAACAGACTGACTAAGAAAAGCAAAACAACGGCAAAGCCAGGGTAAGGATCCCTAAATCCCATTAGCCTGACCAAACCATGTTTCCATATTTAATAAAGAGTAAAATCCCTTGAATTCTTCCAGGTCTTTGATGGAAATGACAATGTCAGCAAGTCCCTTGCTTACACTCAAAATGATCATTGTCTCTTTCCGATCATATTCCAAAAATGACAAAGAAAAATGATATTCTTTATTCTTATTATATCGTCAACAAATGAACCCAATATCTACCCAGATGAGTTTGATCCCAAGTAGTATACATTACTTACATCCTTAAAACATGCTAAGACTACACATGAAACAGTTATTACAGATAGCTTCGGTAGCAACTTCAAAGATAAGATTCGGATGCTCTTGGTGAATGCAACGGGTTGTAATATTGATCCTTAAAAAAAGGCGATATTGACCATATTCACATAAAAACATTTTAGTTTTTGTTTTTAGCACTTTAATTTTATTATTATAATAAGATGAAATCAAACTTACGCCGGGGGCGTGCATGCGGAAAATGCTCTTTTGTGTGTCTTGACTCATTTAGATTAAAATTCACATACATGCTAAAGCGTGTGTTCATGGTGTAATTTTCAAGTACAACCCTTCATTCCATAACGTGGTTGCCGTTGACCCGAGGAGCTACAACACATGCCGGATTCCAAGGGGTGCAAAAGTGCTTAAGAGTGGGACTGATCGGATCAGATTGGCAAAGGGTCCCAACTCTTTTATCTTCAATTATCTTGGGCATCGTGAGTGCGGGATGAAGATCACTGTTAATGCAATATGAGTGAAGTTTCAAGCTGTACTTTATATAGCTCTATTAGTTATTATTACTACTCTTTGAAACAAGCACCCCGAAGTTTTCATAGAATGAGACCGATGTAACAGGGAGTGACTATAAAGTAAATAAATTAGAGCTTCTATCATTTTTCCATGGTACTCACCAAGGGCTTGGGCAAGATTAATCCGTTTCTTAGGGTCCCATGTTAGCATCTTCTTTACAAGATCCTTAGCAGTCGGATATAGAAGGCCAAGGTTAAACCGATGTCAATCTTACCTTCTAAGATGGCTTCAAATATCCCTTTTTACGTCTCTGCGTCAGGTTCATTCATTTAAGTGTCCGAGTAAAACAGTCGAGAATATTGTTTGAGCATTGATTTCAACAACCGAGACATGAGACTAACTAAACTGAGGCAGTGCTTGGTTCAAGCAAAAACACTGCTCAAGAGAATATATAAAATTACCCCGGCACTCCATACATCTATATCCTTCCCATAGCTCTGACCCAATACCTCAGGTGCCACATAATAAGCACTTCCTACAATGTCACGATAAACTTTGCCTGGACAATCATTTTGAAACGAATAGTCAGCATAAAAAGATATGTACATCAATTATCTCATTTAACATATTGTAAGTTATTCTAGACTTTGCAATGCCAAACACAGCTTGATAGAAACTAACCTTCTTCAATGAACACTGAGACTCCAAAATCGGTGGCCTTAAGAGGAGAATCCTCACCCCGGTTCACTAGCAAGAAATTTTCAGGCTTCAAGTCCCTGGGCATCACTCCTATAACTTTTCAATAAATTTTCAGGCTTCAATGAACACTAAGGCAGGATGGTTGAGAGGTCCATACAGTTCTTCACAATACTCCTTTTGACTGTAACTTGCACTGGGAATCTGGAACATCGTCTCATTAGTGCTCGTTGTACTTGGTTCTATCAGCTCCGTGTCTATCTGAAGTATCACAACAAACAATAAGGTAAGCAAATCCATCTGAAAATGTTATGGCTGAGAGCCTGAGACGATAGTATACTTGAGATACTTGCCACGTCCATTGATATATGCTCGCATAAGTCGTAAGTATTAATATTGGGTAACATTTAGGTGGTTCATTTCCTTCAATCGCTTCAATTCCTACACAGAGAGTTGTTACTTGTTAGTGTAAACCAAACTTTATCCGCGAACGAACGAAGAATAATAAGTTGAGAAACCAGTTTATATATAGTGATTGTCTTAGAAAAAACACATATTTATATTTAACTTTAAAAATCTAAAACACAACACCTGCAAATATTCTGCTAAGAACATCAGAATTTGTAGACATTGCATCTATAACACTGCATATCTTTTCCACTGGGGTGTCCTCCGATTGAAGATAATGTCTTGTCAAACATCTTGATATTTCCTTTGAAGATAATCTTTCAACTCTTTGGATGACTTCAAAAGGCTAGGAAGAAAAGAAATAAAATCAGCAAATTGAAAGCAATTATCATAGGAAGTAGAATAGATACAAAATAATGAGAACAGTATTTGATGCATAATACTTGTGTAATTTATAAGATTACCTGCAAGATTTGAACTTCTGGCTAAGTTCCTTCAAACCGTTGCCGCTGGATCCAATACCATCGATCAAGTCCCAGCTTCTCTTTATGGTCTCATAACAGTTAACGCTTGTTTCCTACATGGTATTACATACAAGGAATTGGTTGAGGTTCAAAATTTAATTGACCTTGGTATCACCCAGGTAGTATAAAATAGGAGCAGAAGATGCCCAAGCAGCCAAAGCAATGTGGGGGTATTTCAAACGGAACCAAGAAGCAACACTAAAATTTCAAAAGAAGTGGTAAGTTAAAAAAACCATATAAGCTCATAAGATAATCATTCAAGTCAAATATGTCATGACAACACATTCATCTAACCTTGAAGAGTAATCCATTCGTATCTTAATAAAAGAGAACCCACTTCAATCCTGCATCATGCCTAAGACAGTAATGAAACTTGTCATATTAGAGGCAACTCAGGAAAAATACCATATAAAAATGGAACCTAAGACTAGTATGAATCTAAACATCATCAATCAACATAATAAGGTTAATACATTATTAACAGGAAAAATAACTTCTAACAACAAAAAGAAAATCGAATCGTTTCTATGAAAGGTAACGATACCAAACGTAGAAGACCACTAGAGTAAAGAAGCAAATGGACATCACCATGGCCATGAGGTTTAGTCTATCAAAAGCAGATAACAAGAAAACAAAATAGTGAGATTAAAGAAGATTACTGAATATATCCCAAACCAATTGTAGAGGTCTGGGGTCAGAGCTCTCTCCCTTGGATCCTAGTTGTTCCCATGGCTTATGCTGGACTCACTTTCATTATTACCTTTGTCAAGACCCTCAGAAAGTCAAATTCACCAAAGGCTAAGAGACACAAACTGGTAAACAAAAATGCTTTCTTATGCAAATCCATAGATGACTTACTCCTCAAAGGATGAAATCAAGTTCAGAATCAAGCTCTACTGGAACTTGTGCAGCAGATAGGATTTGGCATGGAGGAAATTTTGCGCAAGTACATTCGCCATGCAATGAATGAAAAACCCTTCAACCCAGACATGTTGGCAGACTTGATCCAACTCAGAAAAGCTTCTATGCTGAATGATGCCCAGGTTGCTAAAATTCTAAACGAGATATCAAGACGAATTGTAAGGGACAAAGGTCCAGTTGTCATGGATATTTCAAGATACTCAGAGAAGGGTTTTAAGAGAAAACTTGTTGTGCAGGCACTCTTTGGGAAGATATTTTATCTATATGAGCTGCCAGAATTCTGTTCAAGGGAGAGCTCCTTAATCATCAAAGAGATATTTGGAGTTACAGACGAGGATGCAGTTACTCTTCTGACACACACGCTCTCTGAAGCTAGGGATGTTGATTCAATTCAGAAGATGGTTGTCATTTCAGATTCAGAACAATCTTAAGATGAGTCTTTTGTTGCTTCTCAAGAATGATGTGTCATATGGTTAGAGTTATGGCGTGAGTCGATCGGAGTGGGATTGTATCCCCATCGAGCAATTTTGATGAAGTTGTCGGAAATTACTGATCTTTAGTACTTTGGAGATTTTAAGAGAGAGAGAGAGACTCGGTCAGTTATATATTCACCCTTTTCATATGAAGGAACTTGTGAACTTTTCTCAATTACATTTTGTAATGTTAATTGGTGTTAAAAAAAACAAAATTTTCTTACAAAAATTAAAATCAAGGAACCCTAAATTAGCAACTAACATCAAAATAAGTAAAAAAAAAAAAACAGATATAAGAGTGCAATCCAACCTGGTCCTCGTGACTCTAGCGTGAAAGAGAGAGTGTGTGAGGGAGGAAAATTGATGCTTTTCGTCCATCTTCAACCTGGGTGAGAGACAGAGAGAGGGGGAGGAGGAAAGTTCTGTTAGATGAGAGAAGTGAATAAAATAGAAGTACTATTTATAGAGGAGAGAGAGAAGGAAGCCAAATCTTGTTGTTGCTTTAATATCGAGTTTTCTTTCGAATAACTCGAGTCTTCTTCTTTGATTTTTGATAGTTGTTTCATGGTTCCTCTTTATTTTCATGAGGGTTTCATGAGATCTTAACGGACATCAAAATTCAAGTTTGATCCAACGGTGGATAAAACAAATGGACACAGCCGTGGCCAAAATGGGAACTAAAACTCAACTACCTAAACAATACCCCATGACCACTTAAAAACTTGGCCACGGCTATAGGCCGTTCGACCCTGGCAGCAGCTGATGACTGTGGCTAAAACAAGGTTGTACCTGTGGCAAAAACTCAATTTTCTTGTAGTGAAGACATGCCGTTAGAAGTACTGCGTCAAAGGTTCAGAAGAGAGAAGGAGCATAGCAACTACTTGTAGAAGCAACTGGACAAAGAGAAGCAAGTACAAAAGAATGACGCCGATGCTGCATCTTCCACATGGCAAGAGCTCCCAGATCCGGTGAAAACCGGAGTGTATCCAACCGATTACAATTTAATTACGGTACATCCCGTCCATTGGAGCTTGTCCCTGAGCATCATCACTCAAGGTCAAGCAGGCATTCATCCCACTCAAGAAGACGATCCAGATCTCGAAATACCAACAACACTAGGCGTAGAAGTGGTCATAACATGGCAAGATCATTGAATGTTGATCATAGCGCACCAGGATGGTGGACAATATCCACCATAAGACGCAATGCTGGACGCCAAGATCAGGACCTCAAGGACGAATTGCAACATGACCTTAGACATGGCTTGAATGCAGCAAACCGATACAGACAGGTTAACGACGGTCATCCCAGAATATGGCGACACCAAAGAAATGGGTCCCCAGTTCGACATCCTAGCCCGTTTTATCGGCATAGGTCTCGCAGCCCAAGGAACCAGCCAAATATAGAAGCAAGCAACAACTGGGGGCGACAACACCGTGAGATGCAACGTAGTGAATTACTCCTTAAGTCGTAAATCTAGAAGCCACAGGTGCACCATTCACGGAACAACAAATCAAAGACATCATCAAGAAAATAATGACCAATGTGGGTATCACTGAAGCACGATGGAAAGACCTTGCAATGAATGAAGATGTCGTCGGGAGATTTTCCCTAAAGATACAAAATGCAGAGCATCAGAAAGGATTCAAACAACCAGACCTTTTACGTTCAACGAAGCAGGAGGAGACCCGAACGATCATGTTATAGAGTTTAAAAGCAGGGTAATTCTATGGCGCAAAGATGGGGCCCCTCTTGTGCAAACTTTTTCCGTCTACGTTAAAAGGAGAAGCTCTACATTGGCTTTCCAGCTTGCCAGCTCAATCTATTGCGTCATTTCAGGAATTAGCAAACCAGTTCACAGATCGGTTTAAGCATAATTGGACACGTCCTAAGGATGTCAACATCTTGCTTAACACCAAGCAGCAAAATGATGAAGCATTGGCAAAGTTCGTAATTCTTTTCCACCAAGTGCAAGCAGAGGTCACCGATGTCCTTGACGTAATGATCATTCATGCATTCAAGGAAGGAGTCCATTTCAATAAAAACGAATTTTACAACTCCCTTGTACAGGACCCCCCACAATCAAAATCCGATTTGTTTGCACGAATGCAGCAGTTCATTAATGTAGAGGAAGATGTTAGATCAAAAGCCTTAAGAGACAAAGACTTTCGGAGTAAAGACTCAAACGAAGGTAAAGGCAAATAGAAGCAGAACATATCGGAAAGGGCCACAATAGAAGTTAGAATACAACAAGGTTAACACAGTTCGTGAGGAAATGAAGCTCACTCCATTATATGCCAAGTACGATGCGATATATGAAAAGATCAAGGGATGCAACTTACTTTTTCCTTCGCTACCCTTGCCTGAAAACACTAAGTCTACACGTGACAAAAATCTTTGGTGTCACTTCCACAATGATTTCGGCCATGAAACAGGAGAGTGCAGATCCCTCAAGGGAAAAATACAGAGGCTAGTCGACAAGGGACAATTAGATGAGTTTGTGCTTTCAAAAATTGTGAAGCAAAATGTAGCAATGACTAGCCACAATGTCATACTAGCTGGTCATGCCAAAATCAATGATGTTTCACGAACAAGGCAAAAGTGTGAACAACGAGCCAAGTTTGGTTTATTGCGGGAATTTTATCACGTCAATAACATTGATTTTGTTGAAGAAATTCGTTCAGAAACCACAGAGCCTGGTCCCCTATGTTTTAGTGATAGAGATCTAATTAACGTCCATCATCCTCATTATGATGCTGTCGTCATCTCAGCTTTCATTGGATTATGGCGAGTTTAGCGCATCATGATAGATACTAGAAGTTCTGTCAGCGTCATTTTTGCAGGTTGCTACAAGAATATGCAGCTGTTAGAAAATTTAATTATTGCAGAAAATACTCCAATCATTGGATTTGATGGAACCGCAACAACCCCAGTAGGAAGAATCTCTCTACCAGTCACGCTCATAGACAAGTCCATCAACATTGAATTCCTCCTGATGAATTGCAAGTCCTCTTACAATGCAATCCTAGGAAGAGAATGGCTCCACAGCATGGGCACAGTAGTCTCTACTTTTCACCAGGCAGTAAAATTCCCATCTCTTGACAAAATTTATAAGATGCACGGCGACCAGATGGATTCCTACAGCTGTCACAAAAAAGTCTTGGAGGAATATCGTCAGTCGGATATACGGGGAAATATAATTCTCAGTAATTCACAAGTAGTGTCTAAATCAGGATCAATCACGCACTAGTATTTATACTACTAGTTGAAAAAATGAAGGACCGCCTCTTAGAAGTTCAAATTGGAAATTTAGGCGGAGAAACAACTTTCATATCGGCAGAACTAACGGAAAATGAACAAAAAGAAATGGTAGCACTCCTCAGAAAGAACAAAAAGATCTTTGCTTGGTCAGTCGAGCAGATGCTTGGAATCAGCCCAAAAGTTGCATGCCACACACTTGACATAGATCTTACCATCAAGCTAGTTCGGCAGAAGCCTAGGCGCATGGCTTCGGATAGAAAACTCAAAGTCAGAGAGGAAATTGATCGGTTACTCTCAACTCAGTTCATACGACTAGTTTCATATCCGCAGTGGTTGTCTAACGTGGTTGCAGTGCCCAAGAAAGATGGTAAAATGAGAGTGTGCATTGATTTCACGAATCTTAACAAAGCTTGCCCGATTCATCCCTACCCTTTTCCATGAATATCGGAATTGGTAGATGCCACGTCTGGCTACCCACGCTTATCATTTATAGATGTGTATTCAGGATACCACCAGATCCCGCTAGCTGTTAAAGACCAAGAAGCAACTGCATTCATCACTGACCAAGGGATTTTTTGTTACCAAGTTATGCCTTTCGGTTTAAAAAATGCAGGGGCTACGTACTAGAGGATGATCAACACCATATTCGGAGATATGTTGGGCAAGACAATGGAGGCTTACATTGATGACATGGTTGTAAAATCCAAGCACAGTGGCGATCACATCTCTGACTTACAATCAGTTTTTGACATAATTAACGAATTCAACATGCGGCTAAATCCTTTGAAATGTGCTTTCGGAATAATATCACGAAAATTTCTAGGGTATTTGATGACTCGTTGAGGCATCGAAGCTAACCCATAACAAATCCGATCCATTCAAGCCATGCCCTCTCCAAAAACAAAAAAGGAGATTCAACAGCTCACAGGGCGCTTAGTAGCACTAAATCGTTTCATCTCTAAATACTCGGACCGGTGTCATCCTTTCTTTCAGACGTTAAAAGACTCAGCAAGGTGGAATGATGATTGTGAAAATGCATTTCAATCAATTAAGAACTACTTGGTCTCGCCACCAATCTTAGCCAGCCCAGCTACAGGGCAACCTGTTAGAGCTTACTTGGCCGCTACAGATATTGCAGTAAGTGCAATCCTATTCATCAATGGAGAAGACGGTCGTCCGATCTTCTTCACTAGTAAAACACTAACGGGGGCGGAAAGCAGATATTCGAGAATTGAAAAAATTGCTCTAGCATTAGTTCATGCTGCCAGACGCCTCAAGCCGTATTTCCAAGAAAGACTGATCAAAGTATACACGGAATATCCTCTACGCAAAGTTTTTCGAAGTGCCCAGGAATCAAGTAGACTCACGGAATGGGATATCTACTTAAGTGCGTATAGCATCAATTTTGAATCTCGCATTTCAGAAAAGGGTCATACACTTGGATCCCTAATGGCAGATTTCCCTATCGACAATTTTGTCCTCGAAGTCAACCAAGATAACGATATCTATAGCGAAATGGCTATAGTTGGGGGCGAGGAAGCCTTGCCAAAACATAATGACCCTTCATCCGATTCATGGATTGTTTACACGGATGGCTCACACAACAAATCCGGCTTTGGATTAGGATGTGTTTTTATTAAGCCAGATAAATCAACCATTAAGCGCTCAGTTCGTTTTGGGTTCAAGGCCTATACAAATTCAAAGTCGTGAAGGTTGCGTTTACGACACCTTACTCCACGCATCAAAAAGTCATGGAGTTTGTGTAACGCCCGTATTTTTAAAATACGTTTTTATCTATTTATTAATTAATTAAATTTATTTATTTAAAAATCGGTCGGATTGGACTCGGGACATGTGGGCCTGGTTTCTGGGCCCGAGTCTGTGTTGGGCTTGGGTTTCAGACCCAAGTATATAAACACATTTTTCTAGAGAATAGGGTTTTTAAGATAATAAAAATAATAAAAATGGAGGCAGAGCTAGAAGCTCGTTTCTTTGGAGGGTGGTTTGACGATTTTTGGGAGGATTAAGTAGGATTTGTGAATCTGGTGAGTAGCTATTTGGCTATTTCATCGGATTTATAGTTTTTCGCATATCGGTATACTGTTTAATGTTTCTATTTTTACTGTTCATTATATTGTTTTGATTCGACGTCGTGTTGTCGAGTTGTTAAAACTCGAGTGAATTCGGATTTGATATAGACTGTCGAAACTTTGTTAAAATTGGTTAAACTGTCGAAACTCTTACGGGGCTGTTAATGGCGGCTAAAGCCTCAAAGCAGTGAATCTTTCTCTGTATTGAAATCTTTGCGGATACCGTGGTGGTATGGGAATAGTGGGTCGATGTTGGTGGAAGTTTGGACGGTCTTTGTTTCAAGACAAATGGCGTCGCCCAGAGACAATAAAAAGAGAGCAAAATCCTGTTGTTTTGATTTAATTTTTGTTGTGATGTTTCGATTTGTGGTGGGTTTGTATTGTTGGAGGTGAGTGGGGGTTTGAGTAAGTGCTGTTGGGGCGGTTTGAAGCTCGGAAAATTCATCCATGGTGGCGACCAGTAACGCCCAGACGTCCTCCAGTAATTTGATTTTTATTGTTTTTGTTGTTTTGTTGTTGATTGAAGATGGATGAATGAATGTTGGGTTGTTGTGGGTTGGTTGATTGATGAATGGGGGTAGTGAGGAAGCGTGAATGTTGATGGAGAGCTTGGAGCAACCATTAATGGCGGTCCGAAATTCTTTACAGATCTAGTTTTGGGTAAATCGAGATTTAAGGATTTGAGATTTTTGGTTTTATTAAAGTGGTAGGGGTTTGTAGGAGGATTAAAATCGGTGGGTTTGATTGGGTGGTCGAGTGGAGGTCGACGGTGGTCGATCCGGTGGTGGCAGTTGGAGAAGATGCACTGTTGACCGAATTGGGCCTGGGCCAAAACCTTGGTTGTTTGGTTGGGCCAAAAGCTCTAATTTTATGTGGGCCGAAATCCAAATTTTCTGTTTGGGCCAACCTTTTATTTGTTTTGTTTGAGCTCTTTTAGTTTAAGTTGTTTTGGGCCGGACCACATTAGTTATTTTTGGACCGAACCACTTAACTATTTTGGGCCAGTTTCTAATATTGCTTGGGCCAGTCCATAGGACTTAAAATAGATCTAAATGGGTCTTCCAACTTTTAGACTTTCGGGTTCTAAGGTTTGGGTTTGGCCAGTTGGGTCCGAACCATTACCTTAGTCATGAGCCCATGAGCCATGCACATTGACCTTAGCCATGAACCATGGCTATGACCCTGAACCAGTCGAACATGAAAACGATAGTTTGACTTTGGACTTTGACTTTGACCTTTGACCATGGCATGTTGACTTTGACCATGACATGTTGACCATGATGTGTTGACTTTGACTTTGACCATTGACCGTTGACATTGGACTTTGAATTTGACCCTGCCAGTTTGACTTTGACCATGACATGTTGACTTTGACTTTGACCGTTGACTGTGGAATGTTGACTTTTTTCCAGTTTTTCTCATATTTGATTTTATGGACTATTATAATAATAAAATATTGTCGAACATTATATAACGTTGTTTCTCACCATCTAATTACGTTTGACGTGAGTAGTGTGTAAAACATATATATTGGGCTTTGATTGTGGGGGACTGTTTAATTGTGCTACGTTTTATGTTGTATATTATATGGACAACGGTAGTAATAAAATATTGTGGAAGCTTGTATAAATTTGGTTGTCATTATCTAAGAAAGATTTGACATTGATGTTGTGTATTTTTGACACGTGACGATATTGAGATGTTATGAGACATTATATTCCTAATACGCTATAAAAATATATGCGATACGTTTGAAGCAATTGTGATATCATATGATATATTGGGATGTATATATTAAATGCAATAGTTTTGGAGAAATAAATGTATCACCGCTCCATTATTATATATGTGATGAGGTAGTATAGTATTGAGGAATATTTGCCCACGGGAGTGTGGTGTAGTGCAATAATATATTGGCACGTGAAAGAATGAAATTGGTTATGAGATATAATTAAGATATTTCTAAATATTGTGGCTTAGTGCAATAAGATAATTAACCTGCACGTGATATAGTGGAATGATTGTGAGTCATTAATGTATGACACCTGAATAAATTACGTAACGAAAATCCTAGAACCTGACTACCACAACTCATATGATCCTACTGTGTGGCATTATGTGATATATAAGATGTTGTATATATAAGATGTTGATTGACCCATGTGTTGGCAATCGTAGCCGAATAGTGGCTTGATTATTCCGTTCGCAAATATTGGAACGAGACACGCGATATTTTATGCCGAATAGGGGCATTACTTATATAATGGCTTCCGTGTGAGGATTTACCTGGTGTGCGGCATCTCGCTCAGGGTGGTTACGCACGGAGTGGTACATTATATAAGGGGAGGCATGTGGATGTACATGTTCGGCGTTGGGTAGCGATTGTGGTAGCCAGGGAAACTAGGTAAGACATAGATACGACGTGAATTTTAGGGACACGCAAAGAAAGTCTAAACTAATATAATTATGGTAATATGTTGGTAAATGATATATTTCTAGATAGATGATTGTATATGTTTGGCTGG
This sequence comes from Coptis chinensis, assembly GCF_015680905.1. NCBI lineage: Eukaryota > Viridiplantae > Streptophyta > Magnoliopsida > Ranunculales > Ranunculaceae > Coptis > Coptis chinensis. The sequence continues at coordinate 73,648,838 of NC_141463.1, read as the reverse complement.
TTAGTAGTTTAGTTAGAACCTAAGGCGCCTCGTGGAGGAACTAAATGCCTTTTTATTATGCGTAGGGTATGTTGTATTAGTTGTTGGAAGTTAAGGCGCCTCAGGAGAGGAACTACCTGCCTTAGTTATTGAACTTAAAGATGTTGTATTAGTCGTGGAAAGTTAAGGTGCCTCGGTGGAGGAACTAACTGCCATATGGTTTGTGTATATATTGGTATAAGTATATGTTGTATTTTAGGGCTACTCACACCAGCATTTTTATAATGCTGACCCGATTTGCATGTTTGCTTATCGGGTGTGTTCATTAAATGAACACAGTTGATAAGTCTTGACAGGTTTAGTGTGGAAGAAGATTGGTTGCTGCTCGTGGTTTGCGTTAGCGTCGCTTTTCAAGATAGGCTTTGTTTTCCTTTGAGGTGATATAGTTTTTCAGTTGAGACAAAGTTATTTGTATTTTCATTTGTTAATTTTCGTAATGAAGATGACTTTTGTTTAAGTTAAAATTTTTATTGGTTTTTATTTATCCGCATATTTAAACTGTTTATGGGTTTTTGGGAGTTGAGAGTGCGTCACACCTCGGAGATCGAAGAGTCGGGAACAATAATGTTTTTCCGAATTCTGTCGAAATTCGGGGTGTGACAGTTTGCGTTTGCAAAACTTTACTCCACGCATCAAAAAGTCATGGAGTTTGCGTTTGCAAAACCCTACTCCACGCATCAAAAAGTCGTGGAGTTTGCGTTTGCAAACCCTACTCCACGCATCAAAAAGTTGTGGAGTTTGCATTTGCAAAATCCTACTCCACGCATCACAACGTCGTGGAGGTTGCGTTTGCAAAACCCTACTCCACGCATCAAAAAGTCGTGGAGGTTGCGTTTGCAAAATCTTACTCCACGCATCAAAAAATCGTGGAGTTTGCGTTTGCAAAACCTTACTCTACGCATCAAAAAGTCGTGGAGTTTTGCGCTTGCAAAACCTTACTCTATGCATCAAGAAGTCGTGGGGTTTGCGTATGCAACATCTTGCCTCATGCACCAGAAAGTTGTGGAGTTTGCGTTTTCAACACCTCTCCATGCACCAAAAAGTCATGGGATTTGCGTTTTCAACACCTCTCTCCATGCACCAAAAAGTTGTACCCCTACGAACGACCATCATTGGGTACTACTATAAGAGAGCCCAATTAATGAGGCGGCTTGCTTTGCCCACTCCACGACTTTTTGGCATCAATACCACAAAGTAGCATTACCGGATGTCATGCCAAGCGGGGTTGCTACTATCGCCTTTGTCATGCACTTGCATCGCAGATATTTCAATCACAATCGCTCCATTCTTTTTGCAAGAACATTTATGTTTATTCTTCGCCGCAAGGAATGAATTCCATCCGACGAAGAGGGGGTGGTGTATGTACCAGTGTACTCATACCCCTACGAACGACCATCATTGGGTACTACTATAAGAGCCGCCCACTAATGAGGTGTGCTTGCTTGCCCACTACTGTGGCAGTCCCGCTTGCCTACTAGTGAGGCGTGCTTGTTTGCCCGCTACTGTGGCATCGCTTGCCTACTAGTGAGGCAGGCTTGCTTGCCTGCTACTGTGGCAGTTCCGCTTGCCTACTAGTGTGGCATTTGGGCATGCCTCCTATTGGAGCAATGACACTGCCCACTAATATGGTACCCAAGTTATATATAGCAGGTCCGGAGATATGTCAAGGGATTTTTTCCATATGAAGCTTTGGAAAAGATTTCATACAAAGAGGAAAATATCTCATCAAATAAGGAAATGGTATTTTAAGCAATAAGATTCCTATAAATACTCAACAATAATTTCAAACAAAGAACTACATGCATTTTTGAGACTTGATTCCAGAGAACAATTTGGATACGTAGGCAGCCATTGGTGGTACAGTCTCTTTCACTCTCTATCAACCTCTCCAACAAGATCATTGGTGTGTTTGTGTGAGTTATCACCCAAACAGACAACTTTTGGGAATATATGGTCCAGCCGTCCAGGGCCTGTTCCACTAGAAATTTTGAATCAGCATGTGTACAGTACACTGAGTCATATTACTGGTCCATATTTAGGCTGACCCAAATAAGATCCGAGTAGTTTACATTTCTCAATGTTTTGGGATTTTGGCATAAAATTATACATGTAGTCTTCCACCTATGAGATTCTTCTCCGCATATGCACAATGCAATGTTTTCTTATCCAAACATCTGATATTCTGGTGTACCGATGTTTGTTAGTTATATAATGATACTGTATTTTCTTCTCTATGCTACACGCCTACACTATGATGTTATTTATTCTTGGGTTAAGTAGTATTACCCACCTATTAGTAATTCCCCCTATATGGGAAATTAGGGTCTCCCCCTACACAAAAAAACACACAGTCAACTCAATTCCCTACACACACAAAAAAAGAAATACTAATTGGCTCGTCTAGTGGGGTTAATACTACTTAACCCTTTATTCTTCTTGAGACGTTTGAATTTGCCAGCACCGGCCAGTTGCTCTTGAAAACCATTTCTATAGTTAGTTCATTAAACCTATAGATCACAAATTCACAATGAGATAGTTTACAATAATGAGTTAAACGGATTCAATACAAAGCTCGAAAAGTTATTTCATGCATTCGACACCTTCTACCAAAATAATCGACAAGCATCTTGATCCTGAGAGGATAAAACCAGAGAAGAAAGACATTATTTTATAGATGTCTTGCTTAGATTGCAAAGGACTCAATCTGGTATACAACGCCACTTACTATTAGTCATATCAAAGGGATTCTCATGGTAAGCCTTCCTTTAGTTCATTTCTATTTCTATAATTACCACAAGGTATGTGTTTCAATATACTAATTTTTTTCGTTTGCATTGTTTGTAATAAATATCAGAACATATTTCTTGCCAGGGTAGAGACTAGTGCTTTGACAATGGTCTGGGCGAATGGTGATGACAGAGCTAGCTAGAAACCCTGAAGCCATGAAGAAGGTTCAAGAGGAAATCAGAAACTATGTAGGGAAAAAAGGAAAGGTCGAAGAAAGCAATATCAATCAACTTCAGTATGTCAAAATGGTAGTAAAAGAGACCTAAGATTGCACCCTGTAGCTCAGTAGCTCCTTTGTTGGTACCACAAGAATGTATAAACCATTGTAAAATCAATGGATACGATATATATACCCGAAAACAAGAGTCCTAGTGAATGTGTGGGCAATTGGAAAAAGCGGTGATTATTGGAAAAACCCTGAAGAGTTCATCCCAGAAAGGCTTAAGGATAAAGCTCTATTGATTTCAAAGGACAACATTTTGAATTCTTACCCTCTGGGTCAGGTAGAAGGACCTGTCCTGGAATGAGTATGGGAATTGCACCAGTACGTAGAATTGGGTTTGGCAAACCTTCTTTATTGTTTTGATTGGAAACTGCCTAGTGGAATCAATACGGCTGACATAAACATGGAGGAGAAAGCTGTATACGTAAGAAACTTCCACTTTACCTTGTACCTGTAAAATAATTTCAAACATAAGAGATCATCATTACTTCTTGTGTCACTGTGTTGTACCAGTATAAGAACATATTACACCCAAGAACCATAAGAGAGTTGTTGCTCTATTAAGTTTTAGTAATTAAATTAGTACAAAATTGTAATTGATCTTGTTTTGTAGTTGCCTTTCTTCAGTGCTTGTTTTCTTGTGTTTTACAGTTTTGCTTAAATTTTTGTTTTCATTTGGTTTTATTGTTTAACAAATACCAAAGATCAAAGCTACTCCAATTGCAGTTCAGAACATAGTACAGTAATATATATATATAGTGCGCATTATTAGCAAGTTACCTGAAAACAATGACATGTGGGAACAAGATGAAGAGGAATCTTCTTAGTCACAACAAGCCCGAAATATTCAGTCATGTCTAGGTCCTCCTTGTTGGCACCACCAGGCAACTCCCAATCAAACCAGTATAAAAGGTTTGCAATGACAATCTCACTGACGACCAGGCCAAGTGACATCCCAGGGCAACCCCTTCTTCCGGAGCTAAAGGGAAAGTATTCATAGTCTTGGCCTTCAAGATCAACTATATTGTCACTGCAAAATCTCTCTGGACTGAACTCGAACTCCTTTGGGTTGTTCCAAACTTCCCGATCCCTTTGAATTGCCCACGTGTTGATATAGACTCTTGTTTTGGAGGGGACACGGTAGCCTTTCAAGTTAGTGGCTGTAGAGGACTCGCGGGGAACCAATAAAGGAAGTGGGGGATATATTCTCTGAGTCTCTTTCACAATAGATTTTAAGTAGTTCATTTCTTGAATGTCCTCTTCATCCAGCTTATGTTTCTTACCATCACTCTTCTTGCTTCCTCCTGCACTTCTTTTATAATGTTCGGATTTTTTTTTTTTTTTTTTTGAAAAGTTAAGCTGGGGTTAAGGCTGACCCCACCTGTTTTATTGATAATCAACTTGTTACATATGGAGTTCCTGAGGTATCATCCTCATACATACCTTCCCTAAGAGTATAGTCATTAGAAAGAGGTTCGACAAAAACACAAGTTCTAAGGCCTCAAGCCTAACACCAAATCTATTCAAAGTACACCATTACTAGAAGTACCTCATTCCACCTACTTTCCTTTCGACAATTGCCCATTGTATGGTTGTTGATGTTGTATCAGTTCCACCGACAAACATGTCCTGTAAAGGAGAAACAACCTATTAGTAATGATTAATTTCTAGAGTGACCAAAAAAGAAAGTTGAGATGTTTGACTATATGCATTGTTAGAAATACAAAAACCTTGTCAGAAGCATAAAAGAGGGAGAAAACCAGGGTAGAAAGATACCGTACCACTATTAATGCTTTGATGTTCTCTTGGATGAATTTGGAGTCCAGGATATTGTTCTTTTGAACATAGAGTAAAATATCCACAAAATCACTTTTGTCGACTGAACCGTCCTGTTTCATTGGCTTCACATGCCGCTGATGATTTGGTCCAAGAAAGTATCCAAGTCTCTTGAAACCTTCTTAATCCTCCCAATCAAGCCAGTGAGTAGTGCGTCCATCCATCCCAACCACGGAAACAAAAATCTCCAAAGCCAAAAGCTCCCAAAAGGTGCTCCAATTCGCGGGACAAGTCTCCGAATTTGTTTTTACCGCTTTTTTTTTCATGTTTCCTGCCAAGAGCGCACCTCGCTCGAGACTGTCATTGGACAGACCAAGCAACATGTCGCTTAAGTTGATTGTAGCTCCCTTTGAACACGAACAAGATATCTTTTCGATCATATTGGTGATTTCTTCTTCCCTTATGAAACTGAAGGACTGCACCCTCTTGATACTCTAGAGTTCAAATACAGAAATCTTTCTTACTTGTCTCCAATATTCACCATACGGTGTGCGAACCATAAAAAAATAACTTGGTTGCAGTGGTGTGAGGTCTGTTTGCAAAGGTAATGTCACAAGTCTTCATAATCACTTTTGGCCACTCTTTGGATGAAACTACAAGAGTTGGTGAACCACCAAAGTGCAGGAGCATAATGGGGCCATACTTGTCTGACAGATCTCGAAGAGACCTATGTACAAGTGTGCTTAGCTGGTGAAGGTTTCCAATAATCGGAAGCTTTGGTGGAGAAGGAGGTAAGTTTGGTTTTTGTAACTGAGCTCCATTGATCAGCCCAAGCAAGATGAAAACAAAGTGTAGAGAAAATTTCGTTTTTCACGGCCGAGCCGCGCCAAGCTTCAGTGGCGGCGACTTCAGGCCACTACTCCGATTTGATTTAGCCAAGCTCAAAGAAGCGCTACCAAGGCCATGACTTTAATACGTATGGCGCAAGGCCAGAGTAACCCTTCAGTTTTTTCTCGGGCCTCCATTACAAGAATCGCGATTTTTGGTTTTTGGTATAAAACAAAATCAGCTTTTTTTGGAAAAACTAACTTTTCCAAAACCAAGAAAAGAGTGATTACAAGAGAACAATTTTTGTGAGTTGAAAGTGTTCATTCTTTGTGAGTGAATTGAGAGAGACTTGTAATCGCCATCGGGACATCTAGTAAAGCTTGGAACTCGCGAATGTGGAAGTAGGCAAATTCGTCGAACCACGCATATATATCTCGCCTTGTGGTTTGTTCTTCTTTTACATTGATTGTTTTATTTCATATGCTTGTTATTTGATATCGGAAGTGTTGGGATATTGCTTGGAGGGTGTCAAGTCTTGTCTATCGAGAAAGATCAATCTTTGTGTAGGATTGATCCGTTTGGTGTGGGTAACGTTGTTTCCGCAGCTTAATTATTCACAACAATTGGTATCGAGCCGGGTATACGACTAGGATTTTGAGTTTAGTACAAAAAATTTGTGTAGACAAGGTGTTCGATTAAATTCGAGGTGAAACCGCTTTTTCTTTTGGGTTATTGTGTGTAACTTGAAAGATGGGCTCCCAAGATGTCAAACGCAAGGTTTGAAGTAGAAGTTTAATGGGAAGAATAACTTTGGGATTTGGCAAGTCCAAGTAAAGCGACATCCTCATCCAACAAGGTTTGCACAAGGCTTTGAAGCGGGATTAAATCGGCGCGCGAAAGTATGAGTAATGATGATTGGGAAGAGTTCGATCTTCGGGCTTGTTCATCAATCCGGTTATGTCTTGCTAATGAGGTCATGTATAGTGTGATGGGAGAAAATAATACCGCGGTATTTGGCTCAAACTAGAGTCTATGTATATGACCAAGAGCATGACGAACAAGATGTACCTTAAGAAGTCGTCTTTATCGGCATATTATGATGGTCGATGGTTCAACGATGCAAGAGCACGGAGTGAAGTCCGGCACGACGCCTAGCGGATTATTTTGAATGTTGGTATGAAGATGGATGATGAGGATCAAGCGGCATGTTTAATATTCTCCTTGCCGAAAGCTACGAGCATCTAATGACTACATTCATGAACGAGAAGTCGCCGATCTTGACGAAGTTCGAGTGCTCTTCTTTCTTATGAGTTAATGAAGAAGACACGCGGTAGAGAATAGCATTGATGCAAGTCGAGGGGCTAGTGGCAAGAGGAAATTCGCCCCAACGTAATTATTCAAGTAATGATAATTCTAGGTCCAAGTCAAAGAAGCCTTTAAAACATGTAAAGGCTACAATTGCAATGAAAAAGGACATTACGCAAGTAATTGTCCCCACCCCAAGAAAGAGAACAAGAGAGATGGTCGAAGAAAGGTAAGGCAAAATTTGAGGCAAATTATGCTTCAAGCTCAAGAGGATGAGTTAGGTCTTTGTGTGTCCACACAAGACTATACGACCGAGAGGTGGATTCTTGATTCGGATGTTCCTATCATATGTGCCCGAATAGAAAGTGGTTTACTTCTTTATGAGAGCATTGATGGTGGTTCCGTTTTAACGGGTAATGACGTTGTTTTTGTAAGACGGTAGGAATTGGAACTATACGGGTCAAGATGTATGATGGTGTAGTGAGGACTCTAAACCGATGTGAGACATGTTCCCCGAAGCTAAAGAAAAGTCTTATTTCTCTTGGTACCTTTGATTCCAAAGGCCACAAGTTTGTGGGCTGAAGGTGGAGTCCTAAATATTGTTAATGGCTCTTTAATTGTTATGAAGGGTCAAAAATATGGAACCTTGTATACTCGATTGGTAGTACGGTGATAAGCGATGTAGCAAATGGGTGCATGTAGTAATGATTCGAAAGTGCAATAAAGATGTGGCATACGCGTTTAGGGCATATGAGTGAAAAGCGGTTTGTCCGAAGTTGCGCAAGCGGTGGTTCTTGAAGAACTTGAAGAAGCCAAGTATGGGGTTCCCCGTGGAGCATCAAGGCCTATGGGAAGCAGTCAAGCAGAGTCAAGTTCAAGTCAAGCAAGCACACGACAAATCGTGCATCCTTGATTATGTGCATACTGGATGTTTGGGGACCCTCCGTGGTGGCTTCCAAGGGAGGTAACCGCTATTATGTCTCATTCATTGATGATCATACTCGCTATGTGTGGGTGTATATGATGAAATCGAAAGATGAAGTGTTTGAGACATTTAAGAAGTGGAAGGCAAGGGTTGAGAATCGCACGCATGTGAAGGTAAAGACATTACGGTCCGACAATGGTAATCGAAAGTATACCTATGGACCTTTCCAAGAGTTTCGTGGCGCAATGTGGAATTGCCGCATTAATCGGATACCGGGCACGCCACCAGAATGGAATGGCAGAGAGGATGAATAGAACTTTTTTGAAAGAGCAAGATGTTTATTGTCTAATGCCGCCTAGGCAAAGAGTATTGGGCGATGGTGTCCATGGCGTGTTACCCGTATAATAGGTCACCGCATCAAATTTATAGATTGCGGTGACACCTTATGAGGTGTGGTCGTAACCCGGTGATTATAGTATCTTATGAAAGTGTTTGGATCGACAGACTTACTACCATGTGAGGGATGCAAACTAGATCCTAGAGCTAAGAAGGCCATATTCTTTAGGCTTCGCAAATGGGGTAAAGCGGATACGATTGTGGTGTCTAGAAGCCCACAAGTTCCCCGGGTCGCCAGAGATGTTACTTTTGATGAGACTTCCGCGGTTATCTTCAAGAAGTTTCGGAAGTAGTCGGGCGTAATGGGCGAAGTCCATAGAAGTTCGCCACCGAGCTTGAGTTGTCCGACGCAGATGATCGGTTAGATCATGATGAGGTACCAAATCATGGAACCACACAAAGAACAGAAGAAGAGCAAGAGCATCCGCGAACTTGTAGTGGTGAATTCTAGGCCAGAGACAAGTTAAAGAAGTGCACAAGTATGGGCACGAAGCCGGTGAAACACTATGGTCGTGGATTTAGTGGCATATGCACCGAATATCGAAGATGATGAGCCGATAGCTTCAAGGAAGCCGTTAGAGATGCTCATTACAGAGATTGGTTAGTAGTTATGCAAGCAGAGATGGAATCTCTTGATAAAAATCACACATGGGACCTAGTTTTATTGCCAAAGGGCAAAAGGACTATCGGCAAAGAAATGGGTGTTCGAAAAGAAAGAGGTCCTTCCCCGAAGTCCGACAAAGATCGGGTACAAGGCAAGAGTGGTAGCAAAGCGGTTTTTCACGTGAAGGAAGGAGTTGACTACAATGAGGTATTTTCCCGGTGGTCAAACATACGCCCATTCGTGTGTTATTAAGTTTAGTTGCTCACTTAACCGGGAGTTAGAGCAACTTGATGTGAAAACCGCTTTGCATGGGGACTTGGAAGAAGAGATCTATATGAGACAACCCAAGGGTTTGTCGCTTCTTGAAAGAAGATTATGTATGCAAATTGAATCGGTCATCAGACGGGTTAAAGCAATCGCCTGTGCAATGGTACAAAGCTTTGACACATTCATGATGCAACATGAGTACAACCGGGCAAGTATGACCTTTGTGGTCTACTTTAGAAGGCTTCGTGGTAATGACTTCATCTATCTCCCCTTTATGTGGATGACATGCTTATTGCTTCCAAAAGCATGGTGGAGATAGACAAGTTGAAATCTCAACTTAGCTCTGAGTTTGAGATGAAAGACTTAGGTGGAGCCAAGAAGATACTGGGCATGGAGATTGACAGAGATAGGAAGAAGCGACGGATAGTTGTATCTCAGAAGAAATACATTCAGAAAGTAATTTCTCGATTTGGTATGGAGAATGCAAAGTCGGTTTCTACTCCTTTAGCTGGGCATTTTAGGCTTTCAGCTAAGTTCTCTCCTAGTTCGGTGGAGGAACAAAAGCATATGGCTAATGTTCCTTATGCAAGTGCCGTGGGTAGTTTGATGTATGCTATGGTGTGCACACACGCCCGGACATTTCCTTGCGTGCGTTAGTGTTGTGGAGTGTATATGGCAAATCCGGGAAGCAAAGATTGGGGAGGCGATGAAATGGGTACTAAGGTACTTGAAGCGGTACTTTGGATGTGGGATTAGCTTATGGTGGAGGCACTTGTTATGTCGGTGGGTTTGTGGATTCGATTATGCAGTGATCTAGATAGACGACGATCGACCATCGGTTATGTGTTTATGATGCATGGTGCACCGGTTAGTTGGAGGTCTATGCTATGTGCTACGCTTGCTCTATCGACATCACCGAGGCAGAGTATATGGCGATGGCGAGGCAAATGAAAGAGGCACTATGGCTTCGGGGTCTTCTAGATGATTTGGGTATCGAGCGAAAGCAGTTGTTGTTGTGTATTGTGGATAGTCGAGTGCTATTCATTTGGCGAAGAACCAAGTTCATCATGGTCGGACCAAGCATATTGATGTCCGATATCACTTTATACCGGGATGTCGTTGAGGATGGTGATGTAGCACTTGAGAAAGTAGACACCCATGACAAACCCCGGCCGATATGCCGACGAAAAGTTGTCACCGGAGTTAAGTTCCAACACCGTTTGGACTTGCTCCAAATCCTACATGTTTGAAAGAGCCCCGTATGGGCATAGCCCTTCGGCTTTGATCGCGAAGTCTTCCTTGGCCGGAGGTGTTCCACCGGATGTGATCTTGTTGGATGTGTTCGGGCTTGGTTTTATGTGTTAAAACCTCACCGAGGTGGAGAATGTAGAGAAAATTCATTTTTCACGGCCGAGCGCTACCAAGGCCGAGTGAAGCGCCGACTCGGCCACTACTCCGTTGATTTAGATGCCCCAAAGAAAAGCGCCCGCCATGGCCATGACTTTAACACCGGGCCGCGCCAGCCTTCCAGTCTTTTTCGGGCCTCGCACAAAGAATCATGCATTTTTGGTTTTTGGTATAAAAACAAAATCGCTTTTTTTGAAAAACTAACTTTTCCAAAACCAAGAAAGAGAGTGATTACAAGAGAACAATTCTTTGTGAGTTGAGTGTTCATTCTTTGTGAGTGAATTGAGAGAGACTTGTAATCGCCATCTCGACATCTAGTAAAGCTTGGAACTCGCGGTGTGGAAGTAGGCAAAATTGCCGAACCACCATATATCTCGCCTTGTGGTTTGTTCTTCTTTTACATTGATTGTTTTATTTCATATGCTTGTTATTTGATATTGAGAAGTGTTGGGATATTGCTTGGAGGGTGTTGAAGTCTTGTCTATTGAGAAAGATCAATCTTTGTGTAGGATTGATCCGTTTGGTGTGGGTAACGTTGTTTCCGCAGTTAATTATTCACAACACAAAGAAAGTGATAAGAAATGAGAGTGGGAAGAGTCGAAGAGATGATAAGAAAATGTTAGTTGTTGCTCTGCCAACCATGAACCATCTTAACAGATATGCTGGTCAAGCCATTACAACAGTGTGAAGGGATGACACCACAGGTCAGTTTAAATAGTTGAAGTATATCTACGCATTTTCTTGTGAGGTGTACGTACGTATGTTCCGGCATAAACTCATAATCTACCTTAAAAAAAAACGGCGAGGAAGATTGATTAGTCACTAAACAAACTATACTAAGAAATCCAAGAACTACGTACCCCGTTCTATACTTAAGGGACTGTTCGTAATCGACCGGCCTTGGGCCTGAGCTAATGACACGATGAATTTAATGAAGGGCCTTGGACAGGCATTGAGAGATGGCCTGCCAACCAAACTCATCGACAGTATTTAGGTCCACACAAGGTTTTGTTTGAATTGGTTGATTCTCCTACATTTTTTGCGTACATGCAGTTTAAAGTTTAAACTTCAAAGGAAAAATAAATTCAAGCCAGTGACACGATCCACTCTAGAAACACCAATACACCATAATCACGGAAGTTCCGAAACAGATTGCTACGTGTGACCTACATTCATGTTGGTACCTTTGCACCATAGCGCTAATAGAATTTAGATTGTTGGAGGCACCTTCGTCTCTCTCTCTCTCTCTCTTTATTTGCTCTTCCTTTGTCACTGCCCTTTTTAGAACATTTTAACAAATTTAATCCCAGAAAATGGCAAGTCCAACAAGGGTACAAGAATTTCCGGAAGCCGATGTTGTTGGAGATTTAACTCGGGCCACAACTATGGAATTTACCGCGGATCCGATTTCCTCTGTAGTAGCTCAATCTAAGGAATATGAGGTAACTAACCTACTTTCATGGATAATTCCAAGCTATGATGTACAATACAATACTCTTCTCATTGTGATTATAAATGATCTTCGTTTGGAAAAAAAATAATAATAATTAAATATAATCGAGATCATGCATGTCATTAAGAAAAGTTTAGTTAAATTGATTTTTATGGATGAGAGGTGTCTTTGGAGTTTGGACTGATGTTGCCAAAAGTTGGGTTGCAGGACGATTAAGTTTATGTTTCCGGAGGGATTTCTTCATTTCTATACATCTTTTGCGTTAAATAGGTCTTCTTAAACCTATGTCACCATATGGTGCTGCCAGAGCGCCATAATCACATAATGTGTCAGCTATTTATTGCTTTTATTTGGAATGTACGCGCATTGCATATTGCCTGCTGCCTGCTTACGTGATTTTGGCAAGAGAAATTCTTCAAAGGGTGAAAGGGTACTAAAGCAACATATTTTTTATGACACTTTTTACCGTTGGATTGATATTTGCATAATGAAGTATGTCTTATTCTGAGGATCCAAAATCTCACCCTCAATAACAAGGCTGAGGACTGAGGGTAAGGGTACCCTCTCTAAATCATTACTCTTTTGGCAATCCCATTTTGATGAAAACGATTCCCTTCGATAATGTTTAAGACTGCGTATTAACAAGTGTATTAAAACGAACCTCAGACTTTTTCAGAAATATATCCACACGTAACAAAACCAAATGACTACGCCCCCAGCACAGTCCGGTATGAAACAATATACTGAGTGTTAAATGTGCATGTAAATACGTAATGCCAGTAAAAGAAAATAAGTGTGCACGCCATTTACCCAATAATATATTTGAATTTTTACCTTGCAGGAGCAAGCCCAAGCCAAGAAAGAGAATCAACAACAGGAAAGGAAAGATGCCACACAGAAACTCAAGTCAACAATTATAATATCTGGAGTAATCGTCGCTGTGGTTGGAGCTATTTTTGCCATAACTAAGACGTTGAGAGAGAAATAAATTCCAGAAACCAGAATTTGGTGATTTTGGTGATTCTGTTTTAGGTTTTTTCGTTTTATTTTGGCAGTTTAACTGCAAGTGGTTATGAGATGAACAATTCAGAAGTCTGAGCCCTAAAATTGTGAACAAAATCTTTTTCCATTGAATTACTTAACTTGTATTTCAGAAAAACCTTATTAACACAGACAATACAGAACATTTTAAAGGAAATGCCTTATCTAGTCATCTCTTGTCAATTAACCTAGAGATACTCAAATTTTCATCTTCAGCTAAAAAAATTCCTAATCTCTTGTGAATCAGAGACTGAGTAAGAATTAACCAGCTGCTCTTAGTTAGAGTTTAAGATACCTGCATATTACTAGAGATGGGGAGGTTAACTCTCTACCTCTTTTCCCTCGGTTTGAAAGGCCGCACAATAGTTCAAACAGCGAACCACACGGCAACTAGAAACTGTTGTTTGGACAAATTGAGCAATTGAACACGGATAAATACTCCCACGAGATACAAAGTACTGCTTTCTCGTTAACACATAGACTCTTCAAGAAGATATGTAAAACCTAATACTACTCCAAGATTTTTTAAGACTTTGATAAATAGAAATTTAATATTAAATTAGGAATAAATTATCAGAGTGCGTGCATGTGTTTTGAGATAGCCACTTTAACAGATTCCCTCTAGAATGAAATGGTATCTACCACCAGTACATTACTTTCTCGCAAGTGCTAACTATAGAGACAACCTAACAGCTAAGGGCAATCTATATGATACTCAAAAGAAACTTATGTAATAAGTGAAACCACGCAAGCAAGTACTTATGCATTAACCAGAAAATTAGTATTGCATGTCCCATCCCATATCTCTGTCAGCAATTACCACTCCAAATAAGCCATTGTTTCTCTTTTTGTCAGTTGATACACCTCAGTTCCAGCGTTTCACATAATAACTGAGTTAACACAAATACTGTACATTATGACAAAATAGTTCAGATAACCTGACGAACAGATGAATCTTTTTTGTAACAAAGGACCGCTTGATTCACATATTCCCAAGACCTTGGCACAAGTTACATTTCACAATTACGGACGCATCTCTGCCTTTATGGTTCATGGTCTAGGAGTCAGGAAATAGGTCTTTGAAGACACAGATAGTAAATTCGTGGACGACAAAAGTTCGATACGGAAATTATTCGCCTAAGATTCGAAATGTTTAATAATAATACTTTTAAATATTCGGTCCAATAAAACGTTAACGGCAAAAATACGATATACGTGTTTTAAACGGGTATAATATGCATGCATTCCTTTAAAATTCGGCTATATATTTTACATTTAAAACTTTGATATAACGTTTTTATTTTTATTTTTACAATTTTATTCATGAAAAAATAATACAAATGTCAAAATTTTTGTTCTACTTACTATTACTAATACAAACAAAATAAAAAACGTACAACCAACACATCCATTCCCAGTAAACAAGATTGCTTTTGAGTTTTGATTTTCAAGGCTATGGCTTCAAGAAGTAAAAAATGGTGGAATATGTTTTCTAGCTATGGCTTAAAGCCTTCAAGAACTAAACACATGATTTTCTTATTCTTTAGTCTAAGCATTTAGGGGTTCTTTAATCTTTACTTTTTTAGTCGGTTGAGTTTTTCAAGTATTAAAGTACGAGAGTTTCCATTTCCAGTTTCCAACTTTTACAATAAAAGTCCCCTTTTTTTTTTAATTTTAAGAATTCGGACATTATAATTTGGCAATAATAAGCCCAGTCCAAAATTCGTGTATTAAACCACATCTTTCAAATATTCGCCATCTTGTTCGTTTTATACGGAAATCCTTATAATACGTGAATAATTCGCGAATTAAACGGCGAATTACTAGCTATGCTTTGAACCCAATAACCCCCTAGGTGGTACCTAGATAAAATTTTCTAAAGGTTTAAATATAATGGCTTAGACCAATTATATAAGTGGTTGTTATCCCTACCTAACCCTAATCTAAAAACAGAAGCAGTCTTTGATCTTCACGCTTCAGCTCTAGCAGATAGCTAATTAGTTATTAGACACGTCCAAACAATACAGTGGATTAGTGGATATTGGTTAGTGCAGTATTGGTGATAAACTCTAAGAAAATGAAGTTTAACATAAGCCTAAAATAAGTCTAAGACTCAAGTATACCAAATCGCCAAACAATTTTTCCTTTTTCTGATCGATAAAATTAAGTCTAGATAAAGTGGAATATGTTGGTCTATCTGGAAGGCTGAAATCCTGAATCATTACACAGTAGAAGACTCCAGTCTTTTTTTCTTTTTTTTTTTTTTTGAAGTGAGCTTGAAATTTTATTAATAAGAAAGAGAAAAGTTACATGGTAGATTGGTAGGTGAAGGAGAAAGTAAGATGAGAGAAACAACATAAAAGGGAAAAACCTATATAGAGGGGACTGCATCATTGTAATGGATATGACTTCCCTACTAGGTAGATCCTCCATACCATTACCAATCATGTACACTACCACTAGTTCACAAACCGAAAATATGCTAAGTGAGGAGATTCCCACTTGAATATCCAAGCTGGCCTTCCTTCAAACAGATAGGTCTGGGTAGATGGCATTGTAGTCGCTTTGTTTGCTGCAAGATCAGCCGAGAAATTGGCTTCTCTCCATGTGGTGGTGAAGATACAATTAACTACCTTTCCCTTAAAGTTCTCCCACCTTTGTGTTAGCCACCAAGGCAACTTACCAGTCCCAAAAGCCTTAATTGCAGCAGAGGAATCAGACTCTATTAAGATATTTACCCATTCGCGCTCCAAGGCTACTTCCAAAGCTTCCAAAATTGCAAGCACTTCCGCCAAATAATTGGTATTCACACCAATTTTTTTCCACATGACTAATCGGAATTCTCCTTTGTCATCTCTAAAGGTTGCACTTATCCCAGCAGGACCAGGATTGCCTTTTGTCGCTCCATCACAATTTGCTTTCATATAACCAGGTGAGGGGAGGCACCATTTGCATTCTTTGATCAACGGAAGCATTATTGGGCTTACAAGGAACATTCCAATTTTTAATCACATACTATAAGGTCTCGAACAGAGTTCTTCATTGTACCTTTCGATAAAAAATTGGATTGTTGTACTGAATTTATGATTTGCTTCTGACACCACCTGAAGTTGTTCTTCTTGTCCTAAAAAACAATTAGGTTCCAATGCTTCCATAGAGTAACCATGCCTCCAACTACTGCAGACAACCAAAGATGCTTAACATAAGAACTACATCGCTTTCTATAATCTGCTCTTTGCAAGTTTAGAGTTGGTAGTTGGATCTCATGCATCCCCACGTGCATAAAAATATTATGAACTGATTGTGGAATAGACCATTGGCCATTTACGATGAGATCACCAACCTTTACTTTGAGGCATTTCAAAGCCCCATGAGGTAGGTGTAACTGATGTTGCAGTGAGTGGGTGCCCAACCATTTGTCCCGCCACAAACTGACCGATCTCCCATCACCAAGGATCCATTCGGTTCTCTCCAGCACCTCACCCAAAGCCCATTTAATTCCACCTCCAATAGTAGTGGTGACATGATGCCTGCTTATAAAGTCACCAGCACGTACGACTGAAGTACTTTTGCCGCATGAAATAAGCAAACTCATCTTTACCTGTGAGGACTTGCCAAGCAAGCTTCATTAAGAGTGACAAATTCACCTCTCTCAGCCTTCTAATTCCTAGCCCTCCCTCATCATAAGGTTTGCAGACTTTTTCCCAAGCAACTGTGATTTTCTTACTCTCCATAGGATTTCCCGACCAGAGAAAGTTCTCATTAAAGTTTCACATTCTTTTATTATTCCCATGGGCCATTTGAAAACACTCATATTGTAGACTGGAATACTGCCAAGAACCGATTTGATCAACATTATTCTACCTTGAAAGGACAACAATATACCCCTCCAGCTGGCAAGCCTATGTTTAATCTTATCGGTGATGCAAGAAAGGTGCGCTTTGGTTGCCCGACCTTGAATTAATGGAGCACCCATGTATCTATCAGGTAATACTCCCACTTGAATCCCCATAACATCTTTGATTCTTTGTAACCTTGTAGCACTAATATGCCCCGAGAACATCTTGCTTTTGTTTCTGTTCATGTATTAACCCGAAGAGTTCTAATACGACTCCAACAGTTTGGCAATTGCTTTAATGCCCTTCAGCTCCCCTTTGAGGAAAACAAAGATATCATTTGCGAAAATGATATGCGTTGGAGCAGGAAACCCTTTAACAGTGACAAAATGCTTAGAAATGCCTAGAGTTCTCAATGAGTTTAGCCCTCTGCTCAAAGTATCCTCAACCAAAGCAAAGAGAAGGGGAGAAATTGGGTCTCCTTAATTATCTCAAACCCCTTCCAACATTCAAGAAGCCACAAGGACCGCCATTTATTAAAATGGATATCTTTGCACTTTTAATAATCACAAAGATTCTACTGCACCACCAGTCACAAAACCCAAACTTGAGCATAACTTGATGAAGAAAGTCCCAACTAGTAATGTGGTATGCCTGAGTGATATCAATTTTGAGGCCCACTGATCCACCATATCTTTTCTTGTGCATTTCATTCACCATTTCGGACGCTAACCCGATGTTTGACTATATACACTTGCCTCTTATGAACCCATACTGTTCTTTTGAGATAAGTTTCCCAATAATCACTTCTAACCTCAATTGTTAGACTTTGGAAAGGATCTTTACAAAGAAATTAGACATGCATATAGGCCTAAACTGCGAGGCTTTGGTAGCATTCTTATCTTTCGGCACAAGAACTAAGAAATTGGTATTCACTCCATTGGGCATGTGCCCCTCCAAGAAGAAAGACTTAACTGCCCAATACACTTCATTCTTGATTATCGGCCAACATTTGTGATAAAAGTGACCTTGAAAACCGTTCGGCCCAGATGAGCTATCAGCTTTCATTCTAAAAACCACATCTTGTACTTCAACAAAGGAGGGTATCGCCTTAAGCATCAGACTATCTTCAACTATTACAAGAGGGGGAATGAGATTAAGAAGAGAATAATCAATCTCCACTTCTTCATATGCAAACTTATTCTGGAAATAGTCTACCATATGATTTTGGATGTCTGTTTGGGTGATGAGATTGGTGCCATCTTCTGTAGTAAGCTCGGCAATAAGAGATCTCGTAGTTCTCATTTTACATGTAGCATGGAAAAAGGCCGAGTTTCTTGCCCCCTCATTTACCCATTGAATAGTGCTTTTTTGGCGCAAGAAAGATTCTTTATTCAGGTAAGCTTACTCTAGATGGAGCTCTTTTCCTTGGATTTCAAGACTCAAACTCATGTTCTCAGGATCCTTGTCAAAGATAACTTGAGCTTCAATGAAATCCACCTGGGCCTTCGCTATGTTACTATCCAAGTTTCCAAAAACATCCCAGTTCCCTTCTTTAAGAGCAATCTTTAACCTTTTGAGCTTCTTGACAAGAGTCAGAATTGGGGTTGCCACCAACTGTTGCTCCCAGTAACTCTTAACAAACCCGAGGAACGCTTCATGGTGGGTCCATGCTTTCACAAATCTGAAAGGTATATTACTTGGTTTAGGTACCACCACATTACTACCAAGCAATGGAGAATGATCTGATCCCAACCTACATAGGACTTTATACCGCCATCCAGGGAATTTATCCAACCAACCTTCACTGCATAGAGCTCTATCCAACTTGCATAAAACTCTATTTGTACCATGTTGGTTATTACACCAAGTGAATTTAACTCCACTATAGCCACATTCCGATAGATGACAAGAATTTACTGTTGAAATAAATTCATTCATGGCAGCGCTACTAGGAGGTCGTCTACCTCTTTTCTCAAAAGACTTCAATATAGCATTAAAATCTCCAATCAAAAGCCACGGGTTATCCGTGTACAAGGCCTGAAGGTCAATCCACAGGTCCCTTCTCAACACTAAATTACTTCTAGCATGGACAAAAGAGAGGAAGCAACCTTCATACCAAACAGAAATATGTTGAGAGGATTTAGCAGCAAGAGTCACATTCATACCTCTCCTCCAAAGGAGTCAGAGATTTCCTTTATTCCCATTATCCTCGTTATGAAGAAACTGACAATCATAATTAGTTAAACCCAAGAAGAATAATGATATACTGCTAACTTTAACCATAGGCTCAGCAAGACACACAAAATCAGCATTGAAGTGACTTAAGATGACTTTCAATCTAGCTACGGCATTATTTTTAATAGTACCTCTAATATTCCAATAAACAATCTTCATTAAAGACTAGTTGGAAGAGGAGTAACTTGTTGTCTTGACCTAGTTGTTGGTGGTGGAGCAATGACTTTGTTCTTAACACCTTTATTAGGCTTTTTATGTGAAACTGGGATGAAGCCATCATCTTGACCTTCAGCCATGTCAACCCACCTTGTGAAGACCGCCTCGCCCGGAGACAACTTGACCTTGGGGTGCGGCAGCTTCCATAGAAACTGAAGTAGTAAGAGTTTGAACAACTGGCACCACTTCTTAGGTTTCAAAGCTATCCGACACTACCACACTGAGTAGTTCTTCTGGAGTGGCTGACTCCTCACCATTTCCATTCAACCCCAAGACATGCTCAGATTGAAGAACCGAGGCATCTGCGTTAGCACCATGGAGATCAATGAAGAAATCACCCCATCAATCATTATTTGAGGTGAATAATGAGTAGCAGTATTGTCATCACCAGGAGAACTATGATGATTAACAATGCTTGCATTCCTATCAATCGAACACTCGATCATCCCTGAATTGTTTGCCACTGTTGGTGAGCTCTGAGTTGTTACTACCTCGGCAGCCGTTGAAATACAGCCTTCCTCACTAACAGCAATAACTGGATTTGAAGCTTTTTCATTTACTGCAGTAGGAAGAGCTTGTAGTTCAATTACTGTACTGCCATCAGGGACTGGCGGTGATATTGTAGGGCCAGGGGGGTGTTACTTGAAGTGTCTCACATCCTTGAGAATCTTTGGCGCCAGACGTACCCTTGTTACTCTTATTATACTTCTTTCTCCACTTCTTTTTTTGGCTCTTAGATATAGGTTTCTCAGCTGCAGTTGAACCAGTAACAGTTCCAACCATAACGTCCTTGTCAGGGACAACAACAACAACTTTAGTATCTTTGTTTTTAGCCAAATCCTTCTTCAAAGATCTGCAGCTCCCTACCAGATGACCAAGTGACTTGCAATGATTGCAAAAATCAGGAATCTTTCCCAGCACCACTTTCTACCAAAAACCAATCCCATGTTTCTTTGATTTAATCCAAAGCTTATCAGGAATAGATTTAGACATATCAATATCCACAAAAACACTAGCAAAGTAACCCAATTCCCTCTTAGTAGTGGTTTCATCAACATGAATGGGTCTACCCATTGCACGACCCATTGCCAATAGATTTCTGACTTCCCAGTACTCCAAGCTAATGCCTGGGAATCGTACCCAAACAGCTGCATGAGATTGAACTTCCTTTTCTGTTTAAAAATTGGGGGTCCATTTTTGTAATCTAAGCACTTGAGAATCAAAAACCCATGATCTATTCATCCTAAGAATCGAACCTAAACATTAGATAGCCCCTTCCCAGAGGCGTAATTAATTTGCCAGTTCCCTTTCGGGGCACCATTTCTCGATCACTAAAGTTTGAACCCTATTTAGTTTAATCTTTGTTAAGTCCAGTCTTCCTACCAGAGACCTAGAACAAATAGCAATGCCTTTGTCGACTTCTTCCACAATCAAAGAGATGGTTGGAAACCCACCTTGATTGCCAGGAATTGGCAGAGAAGCTACATCAACATTACGACCATATCGAGGTTTTGTTACTGAAGTATAAGACATACCTCGAGCAGCACTAGGGGTCTGCGTCTGAGCTCGAGCATCAATAACGGTGGATGTTCCTCCAACCGCAACAATCACTTGGGAGGTTGACGGTTGCCCACCTAAGAATGCTCATGGGCAAAAAGCTTCGTTTCCAACTTCTTTTTCAAGTACCACCGCCATTGTCGAAGGGTTTGATTACACTAAAGAACTCTCACTGTAGACAGTGAAGGATTTTACCAATAGTGGAAACAAAAAAAATGAAGGAGGAGGATAAAAAATAAGTATTAGTTTCTTTTCCGAACTCAACACTGTTATCAGTGGAGGATTTAACCGAAAAGAGAACAAAGCATGAAGATAGGAGAAGAGAAGGAGTAATTCCGTTTCTGAACTCAACACTGTTAGCAGTGAAAGATTTTACCATAAATGGAACAGAACATGAGGGTTAGAGAAGATAAGAATTATCTACCTCCTTTTTTTTCTAAAAGTAGAAAGAAATAGAGTACTAGATCATTAGAGCAACTTATGTTATATCACACCCAGTCGCTCTAAATTCACTCTAAATAGAGTACTACTCTCACTTATGTTAGAAGACTCCAGTCCAAATGGAACTTAAAAATGTATTTATCACATGATGACAGAACACAGATCTAGAAAATGATGAAGCGCAAGCATACCTTGCCCACAAGCTTCTCTTCCTTCTCCTGCTCAGTTTTCTGTCACAGAAGAATACAACAATTTCAGTACAATGGCAACAAGGGATATCAAAAACCTTTAAAACTTAATCACTAACAAATTTACATAGAGAGCTTTGCAAGTATCATTTCTTGGATTACTTTATGTATGGGCTTCTCTAGCACGGGCCTGACGTCTAAGGAAAAATCTCTAATAATTTAACACGAAAATAATAACTTGTACCTACTTTAGGTTAGATATTGGATTAAGTCGATAACAAATTGGTCTTCTAAGTACCCAAATTGTAGACAAGATGTTTGACGTGGCTGCATGGTGTGATTGGTGTCTAAAAAACACAAACCTACTTACAAAATGCTATAAAAAAAATCATAATTCAGGCAGCACACTCGTGCTTCACAATCCAACCTATTAACTTAATGGAGGATGTTATAGTTTTCTTTCTTAAATAGTAAGACTGAATGACAGTACTACCACTATCCTCTCTAATGTTTATGACAAAATCATTAGAGATACAGGGACAAACAACATTTTCTACTAATTTGTCATCTAACGTCGAATATATCCGTGTCTTACTTATGGTTTCAGGTATAAAATACAACAACATTGCACAAGGCAACTAAAGTGAAAAACATGGTTTTACACAAAAGTGTCTAACGTACCTAAAAAGGTGGATTTAAGTTGTGATTTTTGGCATAGAAGATATTGATAGCACGTGGAAACATCATATGAAGAAACTTACGGACAACACCAAACATCTCGAAACATCTTCAACTAGTTAGTTGAAGAAATGGGTTTTCTTTGAATTGGAAGTTTAAAAGCCTCTAAAAAAAAAACATTCAGTAATATTAGTCAAGTGTTTGCAAATAAAACTCATAGCATTAATTAGAACAAATAAATAAAACATGAACAAACCATTTGATTATATGCCAGATAATTGAAACTTGGAAACAACTTGTCCAATTTCTCAAGAACATTGTAATCCAATGAGCCTTTGCAATAGCTAAGCATATCTCTCTTCAATTTCAAAAGCCCGAGGACGTCATCAGAATAAGGCATTTTAGTCTTTTTCTATTTTGGATCCCGACATAATCTTGCAACAGCCGCTTTATAAAGCCAATTTGGATGACCATTGTCATTTTCAATTTTAGTCCTCCACCTAAAGTTATCAATATCAATATTTGCTAGTTTTGTTGTAGCTCTATTAATGTTTTTTTCCAGCACAAATGCATTCGCTTCTAAAACATATCTAATAAAGCTCCCTGCTCGCCAAAGAACTGGGTGATTTGATGCTAGGTTAAAGTCCCTGCAATTAGCACAAATGACTTTTATTAAAACCAAATTAGAAGAATATTTGTGAGTTTTTGTGAACTTAAACATAAATATTCTAAAGTGTCTAGACTCTTACGTGCCATGGTTTTTCAGAACTTTGAATAAATTGCTTATTACTGCAAAATAATTTGCACAATCGTTTCAAAGTGAAGTTTGCAATACTTTTAGTAACTGGTCAAACAAACTTTTCAGCATATAATAATTGTTCTCAACTACAATAAGAAAAAAAAAACGCGTTATCATGTATTCGAAAGTGATATTATACAATAAAATATCAAATGATGCCAAAGCAAAACATTTAACTAACCAAAACCGCCAAAATAACAGTTAATAATTCGTGGATATTCATGGTCCTCATCCCCTTCCCAAAAAATGATATTCCTCGCATCATCTCCATAAAGCAAAGTCTTATCACGTTTGGTGAAATATTCGTATCCAAGCAACACTGATAGTATGATATTCCTCATCTTGGGAGTGAACGTCAATTTTCCATCTTGCCATAGAAAAAAAGTCTAGGGATTTTGGTTAACCAAATCATACAAATTTGAATTATACCCTGCTATCACCAATCTTCCAGTTTCCTTGTCGTAATACCGAACATTTGCAACATATTCAAAAAGGTTATCGACATATTCATCATGAGCAAGTGTTGGAATAGGAAAAATTTTGACATTTTCCCAGTCATTTTGTCCTCTAGAGTCACTTAGGCAAATCAGCCCATTTATCCCACTATGACCCACACTTAAGATCTTTATCTCCACTAACCTCACCTTCAACTTTTAATTTAATGTCTTGGAGGCCATAGAATATCCACTTGTGTTGGTGGCAAATCCTAGACATAGAAACAAATACAAAATTGCAAACTTTCTTATTACACATGTCAATGTCAATAAGTAGTAGTTTGAAGAAAAGTGCATATTTTAGAGTTCAAATAAACAAATAATTATTCAATAACATTATGTTATGTTATGTCAAATAATTATGTTATGTTATATGTCAATGTTATTCAATAACATAACATAATAACATATGGCAAATCCTAGACATAGAAACAACTACAAAATTGCAAACTTTCTTATTACACATGTCAATGTCAATAAGTAGTAGTTTGAAAAAAAAATGCATATTTTAGAGTTCAATAAACAGTAATACTAGACCGACCTTCGACCTACTATTTGGACCTACTGAAGTGTCAAAAGTTATAATTATTGATTTACATAGAAATAACATGTCTGTGTAGCATTGACAATGACATAACATTGATATTAAGTTATCTATTAACATTGAATAACATTGATATAATTATTAATTAACATAACATTGAATAACATTGACATAATTATTCAATAATATAATTCTCTAGTTATGTCATAATAATTATTGAATAACATAATTCAATAACATATGTTATGTTATGTTATGTTATAATAATTATGTCAATAACATAACATTAAAGATTATAACATAATTATGTCAATAACATTGACATTGACATAATTATTGATTGACATGCAATGGTAGGTCTAAAAAGTAAGTCCGCTATTCGTCAATAAGTGGAGAGAATTTCAACTTAGAAGGTTTTTAATATCAAATAAATGAAGAAAGAATACTTACCGCCATGTTATTACTATAAATAGTAGAAGCCCTACAACGTGTAAGACAAAGGCAAGGTCTCTAGTCAAGTACAAAAGTAGTGAAAACTTAAAAGGGAAGGTTCTCGTATTCGCTCCTAAAAGCTAGGGTATACCCTATGACAAATCCTAGATATATTGAAACAAATAATTATTCAATAACATTATGTTATGTTATGTCAAATAATTATGTTATATTATGTTATGTCAAATAATTATGTTATGTTAAACATAGAAACAAATAATTATTCAATATGTCAAATAATTATGTTATGTTATATGTCAATGTTATTCAATAATGATTCAATAACATAACATAATAACATATGACAAATCCTAGACATAGAAACAAATACAAAATTGCAAATTTTTTTATTACACATGTACATGTCAATGTCAATAAGTAGTAGTTTGAATAAAAGTGCATATTTTAGAGTTCAATAAGCAGTAATGCTAGACCGACCACTTATTTGACCTACTATTTGGACCAACACAAACAAGCATATCTCTCTTCAACTTCAAAAGCCTAAGGACGTCATCAGAATAAGGCATTTCAGTCTTTTTCTATTTTGGATCCCGGCATAATCTTGCAACAGCCGCTTTATAAAGCCGATTTGGACCATTGTCATTTTCAATTGTAGTCCTCCACCTAAAGCTATCAATATCAATATTTGCTAGTTTTGTTGTAGCTCTATTAATGTTTTTTTCCAGCAAAAATGCATTCGCTTCTAAAACATATCTAATAGAGCTCCCTTCTCGCCAAAGAGCTGAGTGATTTGATGCTAGGTTAAAGTCCCTGCAATTAGCACAAATGACTTTTATTAAAACCAAATTAGAAGAATATTTGTGAGTTTTGGTGAACTTAAACATAAATGTTCTAAAGTGTCTAGACTCTTACGTGCCATGGTTTTTCAGAACTTTGAATAAATTGCTTATTACTGCAGAATAATTTGCACGATCGTTTCCTAGTGAAGTTTGCAATACTTTTAGTAACTGATCAAACAAACTTTTCAGTATATAATAATTGTTCTCAACTACAATAAGAAAAAAAAAACACGCGTTATCATATATTCGAAAAGTGATATTATACAATAAAATATCAAATGATACCAAAGCAAAACACTTAACTTACCAAAACCGCCAAAATAACAGTTAATAATTCGTGGATATTCATGGTCCTCATCCCCTTCCAAAAAAATGATATTCCTCGCATCATCTCCATAAAGCAAAGTCTTATCACATTTGGTGAAATATTCGTATCCAAACAACACTGATAGTATGATATTCCTCATCTTGGGAGTGAACGTCAATTTCCCATCTTGCCATAGAAAAAAAAGGCCAGGGATTTTGGTTAACCAAATCATACAAATTTGAATTGTACCCTCCTATCACCAATCTTCCAGTTTTCTTGTCGTAATACCGAACATTTGCAACAAATGAACAAGAGTCAAATTCAAAAAGGTTGTTCACATAGTCATCATGAGCAAGTGTTGGAATAGGAAAATTTTTGACATTTTCAGTCATTTTGTTCTCTAGAATCACTTAGGCAAATCAGCACATTTATCCCACTATGACCCACACTTAATATCTTATCTCCACTAACCTCACCTTAAATTTTAATTTAATATGTCTTGGAGGACACAGAATATCCACTTGTGTTAGTGGCAAATCCTAGACATAGAAACAAATACAAAATTGCAAACTTTCTTATTACACATGTCAATGTCAATAAGTAGTAGTTTGAAGAAAAGTGCATATTTTAGAGTTCAAATAAACAAATAATTATTCAATAACATTATGTTATGTTATGTCAAATAATTATGTTATGTTAGACATAGAAACAAATAATTATTCAATATGTCAAATAATTATGTTATGTTATATGTCAATGTTATTCAATAACATAACATAATAACATATGGCAAATCCTAAACATAGAAACAAATGCAAAATTGCAAACTTTCTTATTACACATGACCACATGTCAATGTCAATAAGTAGTAGTTTGAAAAAAAAAATGCATATTTTAGAGTTAAATAAGCAGTAATGCTGGACCGACCACTTATTTGACGTACTATTTGAACCTACTGAAGTGTCAATAGACATAATTATTGATTTACATAGAAATAACATATCCGTGTAGCATTGACATTGACATAACATTAACATTAAGTTATTGTTATTGAATAACATTGACATAACATTGACATAATTATTCAATAACATAATTCTCTAGTTATGTCATAATAATTATTGAATAACATAATTCAATAACATAACATTGACATATGTTATGTTATGTTATAATAATTATGTCAATAACATAATTATTGCATGTCAATCACATAACATAATTATGTTATTGAATAATTCTGTCAATAACATAACATTCAAGATTATAACATAATTATGTCAATAACATTGACATTGAATAATTATGTCAATAACATTCAAGATTATAACATTGACATAATTATTGATTGACATGCAATGGTAGGTCTAAAAAGTAAGTCCGTGTAGCACTATCCGTCAATAAGTGGATAGAATTTTGGCTTAGAAGGTTTTTAATATCAAATAAATGAAGAAAGAATATTTACCAGCATGTTATTACTATAAATAGTATAAGCCCTGCAACGCGTAAGACAAAGGCCAGCAGGTCTCTAGTCAAACACAAAGGCAGTGAAAACTTAAAAGGGAAGGTTCTCGTAGTTGCTTCTAAAAACTAGGGTATACCGAAAAATTGTCAATATTTCACATGATACCAACTTACCAAGAATATCGCTACATTATTTTTTTAATGCCTATTTCCAATTTCTTGACATATATCGACCATATATTTCTTTTCCCCTTTTAAACCTTTAGCTCAAATATTTGTATTTAATCTTCCGTTTATTCCAATTTAAACCCATTCAAATTTACAAAATTCAATTTTTGATACAAATCGACCAACCGTCTTGGTGATTTTTATTATTTTATTTACTTATTTTTGTTTTTGCTGGCAAGCCTGTTTTGTTTGGTGGGGGTACGAGCTCCATATCTCTAATACCATCACCCAAAGATTTTACCAACTTAGCGTAGTTGTTTGGTGTTAAAGCCCAAATTGTTATTTCTTTGTGTTTACAATCCAAATTCCCGACCAAAAAATTTGTACAACGTCACCCTAAAATTGCACTGACATTGGACATTGGTTGAGTTTTTCCGAGCACGACTTACACATAAGTTGAAATTTTGGTTTCTGGAGCACCTAAACCATTAAAATTTTTATTTTATATTGTTAGTTGGCGAAAATGCTATAATATAGGTTTTATTTTTTTGATGGGAAGGGTGGCAGTTTTGTACACAACCCGCGAACCCGACACGAAATTAGTGGGTTCGGATTAGGAAAAAAAATGGGTCATTTAAGAGAACCTGTCAAATAAATGGAGTTGGGTTATGATCACATATGTTAACCCAATAAACCCATGAGTAGACCTGATTAGTTTGCGGGTCTAATAAATTGGGTCATCAACCCGTGACCCGTATGACTTGTTTTGAGATAATTTCCTAATATTTTAAATATCATCATATCCCAACTACATAAAACAAAATAGAATGATCAGTAGCAGCAGTATATGTTATGTAACAATAAACCATGTCTTTTTAATAAATTCAAACTTTTTTAATAAATCCATACTTAATCCATTGTTGTTTCTCAGTTAGTTTGTGTTTGTAAAAGTTAAAATTTACTAACAGTTTATCTGTTTACCAGATCCGAGTATGACCCGCTAGTTTAGCGGCTCAAGTAACCCATTAAATTGGCAAGTTGGTTTCGGGTTGAACCATCTCGACCTGTTTATCAAATGGGTTGGGTTTGGATTTGCTCTCTCAACCCGTGATCCGGCACGAACACGATTTTGGATTTCTGTGTCACCCCAAATTTTACATCGGTTTTGGATTTACAGACGTGACTCCAACTTGGAGGGTTTTCCCAAGGCTTAGCTGCTTGCGACTTAAGTAACAACTAACAACCTCCTATATGTGAGCATGCCTACCGTGCTATCTTAAAGCTATCCCGTCAAAGCACTTGTATACCACCAAATGAATACCATTTTTCACTTCGCAATTTTCAGTAGGCTTTTTCTATATTTTTATGACATCCAAAAATTTAAGTTACTGTCATAAACCTGAAGACAAGGTCATTTCTAGATTCTTCAACCCTTTTTTTTCCGAATAATCCTTCCCCATTCATTCAATAGCAATACTAGGTCCAAAATACAGCTACTGATAGAGAAAGGCAGACTCATCCAATTGGACAAGTTGGTGAGCAACGGAGTTCTGGGATTTTCTCTACAACTATTTAAAACAGGAACAAATCCCTAAAGCTTGACAAATTCCAACTACAGCTTGAATGTGGTACTGCTAATGTATTCATCACTGCTTTGTTATCTACAAGAACCCCCACCTGCATAACCCCCATCCTCCTAACTGTCCTAAGAAGTATGGTGGCCACTTCAGCAGCTTTAAGTTCAGTTTCCTCAACATCTTTGGCTCTGCATCTTCCATGTGTTTCTCCTGCAATGACTCCTAAGATTCTTCAACTCTCCTGATACACATAGACAAAAGAAAACAAAAACCTGAATAAAAATATCAACAACCTTAAAGGCCATGCATTAGGTACAGTGAGGCTCGCTTAGATGCACTCAAATTAACTTTGATGTACATGATACAATTAACAAAATAAGTGATTACATAACATAATCCTTTCTAACAACATCTTTCCAGGGAATACATTTTCAATATTTCATTTCTTCTTTCACCCAAATCATATACAAACGCATTTCCTCAAGTATTTAACTAATTGACATTTGAGGTAAAAGATCTGCATGATAACAGCGTTTTTGAAGTTTTACTTGAGTTTGTCCTGATTTTCAGCAAGTAATAAAGTGAGAATAGTACAGAAAGGTCTTCATATGCTACAAACTATGTCAAACTATCATGAGCTTATTTACATGTCCAATTTATGTCCTTATGTCCCTGGAACCCTTACCTAAAGAAATCTATATACTAGCAGCTTTTGCACCTTTGGAACACCACTCGAAAAATTAAATTTACTACTCTTAGATGCAGTACTGGTAAATAAAAGAATAGAAGCGTTTACATATTAAGCCTAGCGGATCCACAAAACATAAATATTATTCAAGTTTATGCAAAAACCAGAAGAATGAAACGAAAGAAAGACCAAAATGCAGTTGTTGAAAAAAAAAAAGATAACTAAAAAAGGTCTATATATTCTCTCTCTCCCCCCCCCCCCCCTCAAAGTTCACCTGATAAAAATGATATATACTATTCTCTGAACTACAAATTTTCTTTAAAATTTTGACGTTGTCACCAATTTTTCTGACATTTCAAGATTTACAATCCTGTCAAAAACTTGATACCACAACTCAGCTCATTGTAAGAAAGAAAAAAGCATAATGTCAAAAAAAATCAACAACAGAGGTCACAGGTTGGGGAACGGTCCAACTTGCCTCCTTGCCTCCAGCTCGCTTAGAAAGCACCACCAATGGGCGAGATATGATCAACAAAGTTAAATACACAACTAACAAAAAATGTTATTTCCTATACACTATATGCCTCTAGCACAAAACCAAAATATGAAAGTGAAAGAATGTGTCAGACTCGCGCACGAAAGGAAATATGAATTAAAAGGCTGTGGAGGCCTCATGCACAACAGGAAATAACAAAGTGAGGGATTGCTTAAGATGCTTCGGCTGGAAATTAAATGGCAGGTGACCTCATAATAACAATGTAAGGAAACATTACACGAAAAATCTTGGAATCCCATGGCATTACAAGGTAGAAATTAGGCACACTAATTACAATGTAATGACAAAATACATGCCAAAAACTTTTAGGCACCATAATAGCAACTTCTGGAGATATTTACCAGGGGAATCCCTAAAAATTGAAGGACTGAATTTGATATCTGAACTGAATTGCAGAGAGTTAGAGATGGTATGATGAGACTATCCACTCAACAAGTTACACTCTCTTGATTTGAACAGGGATATGAAGACCAATCCAGTGGGTAGTCGGTGGGTTTAACTTCCAAGGTAATGAAGATTAAGATAGAAATGAGACGTCATATCTAATTGGAACGTCAAGATGTAAATTTAATATCATCTTTTGTTGCCTAGAAGTATAAAATTTCCAACACTGTCCAAAGGTTTAATATCTCAAGTATAAAGGGTACTAGTATTGAGGTTGATACTCGATAGTCAAAGAAGTTCTTGACAGCATCAGTCTTTGAGTACTACCCGATAGATTAGGGGTTGATACACAATACAAAGTGAAGCTACCAATCTTGTGCAATGGAGTAAACATGTTATAGGTACCGTTAAAGTAAACACAGATGGTTCGGTTAGTCCTACTGGTGTTGGATATGGTGGTGCTGCAGGGGACCATCTAGGTGAAGTTGTCTTTGATTTTCTAATGCAGGTAGGGGTCTGCCTAACCTCATAACTTTGTTAAAAAAAAGTATAGAGGCACTTGACACTTGAGAACACCCTAAACAATGAGAAAGATGGAACTAGTCCAAATCACACGGATACGACAATGCCAAAAACGGTATTTAACTAAAATCCACTATTCTTTTCGGAAGATATCATTTACTGAGCATCAGATATTTTGTCCATATCTATATGTGAAACATGAATTTATTATTAACTTCTTTAAAACATTGTGCTCAACAAGTCATTGGTGTGACTCCTTTGTTTCAACGTAATGTTCCAGCATAATAACCTAAAATAAATCCAAGGTTCATCAAAAAGTCATTACCAGCTCAAAATGGGAGAATGTGATAACTATTGTGTGACCATTTTATCTTCATTTCAGTGAAGATCAGATATTTTGGCCGCCTCCTGTTGCATCAGCAAACACAAGCCCAGAAGCAGCATCTTCCTGTCATCTTCCTGAAACCATAAATTCAAAATAAAGCAATTTGTTTCTCCATAAATGAGCACATGCAACTTCTAGACTCCCAACTCAGATATTGGATCTCATACATACTTATTAAATATAGGCAAAGAGTGGGTAAACAAGGGAGCCAATCATGTCCTGCAAATAATTTTTTTTAATTTTTTCTTCTTTTAAATTTCCGAACAGAGCTCAAGTTAGGCAGATCTCTGCTTGTATATATCAAGATAAAATCTTACAACTGGATTAGAAACTTCTTTTACAACGTTCAATTACCATAAGAAGATTTGCAAACCACCAAAGCAACTAGAAAGAGATACTAAAACCTAAGGCAGATTCTCATTGTACAGACAGCCACAATGGCCCCTAGGAGCGCCTAGCGTCTAGGACTGCATAGGGGCAGATAGGGCTGGAAAATGAGGCAAATTGCTCCAGCTTAGAGCGAGCTTGCCTTGTAAATAACTTGCTCAAATCTGTTGTGTAACTATATACCAAACCTGAGCATACAAAACCTGAACATGCTCAGCACTAATAGTCTAATACTATCACTAGAACGTAGATTAACGACACTACTTGGGCTCTGCTCGTTTCTAGCTCGCCCACACTCGTTGGCGTAACTATATTAGCCCAACCATAAAAGATTTCAAAGTGGGTTTCTTGTTAGACTCAAACACTAGGCGACAGACTAATTTGAGTACCAAAGCTTTGAGAAGTCAATCGAACACTCACAAGTATTTGAGTCCTAACTTACAACAGGAACATCATCTGGTCGAGCTCAAAGGAAGGTTTTAATAAATGTCGAATGACAACAGCTGAGACTTTAGAGTTGATTAAGTCATTGTGGAAGTACACTTTTTGGTTGGGGGTCTCTCTCTCTCTCTCTCTCTCTCTCAAATCAAACCAATGGAGAAGATTCATGTTTGTAGAAATTACAAACTGAGTTCACTACTCATTAGTATGGGTACCAATCCATACCTACTTACTAAACCTTTTTTCTTTTTCTCAATTATAGATTTATGGGATTTTGGGTACCGATTTCTTCTCTGCTCATTCTGATTTTTTTTTTCGAGTCAGCACCTTCAGTGGGTCTATATCCTTTTTTTTTTTTTTATTTTTACAATGAAATTGATGTTTTCACTTTTTTTGAGTGAGATATCCCATTTGGGTTTAATTACATAAATTTATCTAGCTAAGTAATCTGATTTGAGTGATTTCTAAAGACTGAACAGCAAAAATTCATAAGTGATGCTCTACAAGATACTGCCTGAAGAGTCAAAACAGTTTTGGAATGCAAGGAAAGAAAAATTGGTTTCCCAGATGAACTCATTCAGAGAGGAGAGGAGAGAGTAGGAACAAGAAAGGCATGTAAAGAAACTAAGATGTTCGTTTTGTGCATCCTATTTCACCAAATTAACGCTTCTTTATTTGTTGCCCACATGCCACATCGAGTCAAAATTGTCACAAGTCCAGCATTACAACAATATCCTCAACATAAGAGGGCAGAGAAGGTGGTACAACTGTATAAGGCTTGGAAGGAGTCGATGTAATGCTGGCAGAGTCAGGAGATGATGAACATGTGGACTTTAGGGACTCGGAAGACGAATAGGAGGTTGAGGATAGGGGAAGATGGTCATTGTTAATGAAGCCAAACATCTTGCCTTGGAATTTTGGGGTTGTAGGGAGTATATCTACATATAAAGTTATGGAGAACAAATGGAAAGCAAATTTGGTGTGAGTGCAAGAATCTGAACTGCCGGACATGAATAAGAGAAAGAGAAAGCGAGCAAATTGGAGAGGAGATATTTGTTACAAATACAGAGCCGTATCAGGGAGATATATTAGTTAGAAGTTAGAACTTTATTTTAGAACCCCACAAGTCCCCCTTTCCCCAGTGTAAGTGGGAATCGAACCCAAGATCTTGGGGCCAACCTCCAAACGCTTGACCATTATGACATCGGACATCTAGGTATATGTCTCTGTGTGTGTTTCTGTGTCAGCACAATGGAACAAAGTTGAGAATTGTACTAACCAAATGGTCTAACTGAATGTAAAATAGCCCAACTGAATTTTACCAATTTAATTTTTAGATCTTCGAGCTTATTCATATTTGTGTTCTTTAGAGCCTCCATGTCAACCTACAAAAGCAACAAAGCAGTATCAAATTTTAAGAAACACGCCAGGTACTGCAAATGCATGTATAAAAGTAAAATAAATGTACTAATTAATCAAATTTCATTACATTACATTCCAAAAACTAAGGATGGCAAACGTACATTTTTCCCCTGGAATGTTTGAAGATGATCGCCAAGACCAAGAGAATCCAAAAACCTTTCCAGTGATAATTCCTGCAAAATCAGGGCATACTTCTGATACGATACTTTTTTCCATTGTAACTATCTTAGCTTTCAAAGAAAATAAATGGAATACAATTGGTCTGCAGCTTGGAATTAAAGGAGCATAGACCATAACAAAGCCAAAATCCACATGATAAACATGTACAAGGACATCAACCAATTCGCGTTATCTGTTCTCCTACCCAAAATTTGCCCTCATTGGATTCTGAAGATTATATCTGAAAGATTCTTTCATTCAATCTCAACATCCAGGCATCTGTAGACCATAAAATGACTAGAAAATTGCGGACTATAGATCCTCTAGAAGTGTGGCTTTTAGAGTTCTAAGCCAAGACATTGATTTTTTTTTTATGTTTTCTATACTGTAAACCGACTACATGTCCTATATAAAAAGTTTGAGTGAATGCTGAAAACTAATTAAGTTGTACTCTCTTTTCTCCCCACTTTTCTTTTCATTAGTTATACTAAAATTTTAATGTCTCTTTTAAGGAACAGATATTATGATGCATTCTAGGGTTCTAAACCTTTGGTTTTAGACTCATATTTGTTTATGTATTACTAGGGTTTTGAGAATATTGTTTGATTGCTATTTTGATGTTTATACCATAGATTATTTCCAGGTTTATTTTTAATTCCGAAAATTACGTATTTTAGTTTCTACTTATGATTTTAGAAGGCTAGCTTCTAAATTCATCATTCCTTCAGTCTGTATATTGAGTTGTAGGTCTTCGGCCATAGTTGGTGTGAGAAAGGGCTTTCTCTCCTTGTGTTTTCTTGTTTGATAATTATTTGCGGGGTGATTACAAGTGATAACTTGTCATCCCCTTTCTCAATTTTGTGGGTTTCAAATCCGGTTGTCGCGCACAACAACCGTAGTGGCTCACAAATAACCAGATCGTGATTCTTCGGCGTCACATTCATTTATTCTTATTGCACCCAAGTGCATCATATTAAGAGTAGTCCAATAAGTATATAAACCGTCAAGCGTGTGACGGAAGCCCTACTATACGAAGTTTCATTTAAGTGGAAAGAACTCTACGAATTCCACACGTGTGACATGCAAATATCTAAAACGAAGGCAACCTGCTTCGTCAGCTTATATATCGTGAGGATCTTTAGTATATACTCCCACCCAAATGAACAAAATATCCTATCTGATGTAGACTTCGTTCAGTTCCTTTTTTTTTTTCCTTTTTCTTACTGAGAACCAATCTTTTTCATTGAGTTCCAACACCATAAATAGATGATTTGCAAATTCAATAATTATACAAGAGATCTACTAGTCGCCTCCCAAATCACAACTCCAGTCATCTCCATGCCTCTCGGCTCTAGCACTTTTTGAGAAATTAGTCGTCTACAACCACAGCTAAGATATTCACTAAGATACTTATAGATATCAATAAGCACATGCTAATGCACAACAGACTTGAACATCTTGAGGAGCAAAGATATTTAGGTCTAGCACTTGCATGTTTTCATGAAAGTTTGAAGTGCACAAACAGTTACATACAACTTTGGTGGCTTAGAGGAACCACTTTGTGGAGACATATTTCTGCAAGATGCATAGGGCAGAGTCTTCAAAGATTCCTATTTACTCTACTCTAATCTAGTTTGACTCATTGACTAAAGGTTCACAGCTAGACGTGATTGTAAAGAGTATTTTACTTATATGACCTATAGGAGTTTACCAGTTACATTTCCTATTCCAGTTATTCAGTTACACAGTACAAATACATATCTATATATCATAAGGAACATCAATGCATCAAATACACGATTACCTTTTTTTTCCTGTGCTTAAGGGACATAGAGGTGATGGGTTTCACATGGCCTTAGCTGTAACATGTCATAGTTACTGGAGTTCACACAGAATTTTCATTAATTGAACTGAACATGACTAGGCACTGTCTTCCTAAAGCCTTCATCAGGGATATCAGGCAGTTTTGTGTGGTGGTTAGCGACAAGCCTACAAAACCTTTCGTGATATAAATCTACTCTTCTACTGATATATGTGAAACGAGTCATCAATTTGAAGAAGGTGATTAACGATCACATAAATGTGTATACTAATAATACTATTCAGTACACACTTCGACAAAACCACCACTAACCAAATATTTGGCTCATTAGTGGTACTAGTAACAAACCAATTTGAGGAATTGGCAACATGGTCTTCATGAAAAGCCCTTCTCCATGTTGCAAGGAGAAAGTTTGAATAGTGACGGATTGTGAAACAGTCCGCCTGAACACAGATTCAGACCTGGGTTTTCAAACAGAAGTCTGTGATTTAGAAGAGAATTGTGATAGCTAATCCAGAGACTTACATTAAGTATCTCTTAGTTATTGATATATCTATTGTGAAGTTGTACATTCATAGTGTCAAAATCAAACATGATAACATCTGGTCCAATGTGGTTCAGGTGCAACTATGTCACCTTATGAGTTACATTTAAGAGATGAAGAGCATCAAAGATACATGCAGAATTGACAATGGCTACCTGCTGGAGACAGATTTGCACATGCAGTATTAACAGGTTGATAAAAAAAATGCATTTCCATTACCGTCAAAAGAAATGTTATCAGTGGACAAAGATGGACCTTCTTAATAAGGTACTAAGGGAGTAAGGGTCAATACCAACTAATGCGAAAAACACAAGAAACAAAGATTATTACAGCACTAAGATATGAGATATCCCAAATTCCCAATCACACAAGAAATCTTGATATCTCAACCGCTAAGATAGCAACCCCCTTTGCCCAGTCAAACAAAGTTTCTTTGATCTCCTGTATGATCTTGTGCACCTTCTTTTAGTTGAGCTCAAAGATCCTCCAGTTGCGATCAATCAGTCATTCTAAATAAACCATATAATGGCTTTTCAAGCTTTCAAAATGGGTCTTTTTAAAGATTAGTTTGTGCTCTAGAATCTAGAGCCAAGAGACTGTTGTCCAAATTTATTTTGTATTTCTATTTTAATTTTGAAGAGGCAAGTGCTCAATGGCATATACATCAAGTAAGATGTCAAACCTCATACCAACCCTCACAGAGAAGACAATGTAAAATTTTGAAACGGCGTTCCTCATACTCCTTCCACAGTTTACACCAAAGCAATAGCAAAGCTTTGATGACCAGTATCCTTTTTGGTATACCAAGATCCTGCGCCTCAAAATGTCACAGATCACTCTCCAAGTCTCCAACCATATTTGCCAAAGAATTGTGACACCCAAGACCCAAGACAAGGGTGCAGACTGGAGAAAATAACCCCAAATGGAGTAAGAATAAGATGAATCAAGTAGAATACCAACAACGGACGCTCCAGAGCAGGAGTGTTCACCAAAAACCGAGAACCACAAAATCAAACCGAACTAAACCAAAATGGATGGTTTCGGTAGTTTCTAGAGAGCGCAGTTCGGTTTTCGGTCCTTAAAATTAAGAACCATCAGGGTTGGCTCG
This sequence comes from Coptis chinensis, assembly GCF_015680905.1. NCBI lineage: Eukaryota > Viridiplantae > Streptophyta > Magnoliopsida > Ranunculales > Ranunculaceae > Coptis > Coptis chinensis. The sequence continues at coordinate 73,611,570 of NC_141463.1, read as the reverse complement.
GTGCTCGGTTTTATGTTTCACTTTATAAACTGAACCAACCCAATTCTGTTTTACATACCAAATTTTGAACTTTTTATACCCACCGTTCAAGTATATCAAAATATCTAATCTATTCAACTCAAATTAAAACACCTAATTAATCATTAATGAGTTAACACTTCGAGTCATCCTCTCGGTGTCTCTAACTCCCCACCTACACCAACAAGGCAACCCCGCAAGTAGCTATCGTCCACCAACAAGGCAACATGTAAGTGGTTTACTCCAAACACTCACTTTCTCACTCTCTATCTCCAGGAGGCACTAGGTCTCAAAAAGACGCTTGGGTTTTTTCTCCTTCCTTGAAAGTTTGGGTATTTTTTCCTTGCATGATCTTCTCCGTAGTTTAACGGTTTGTGAATTGTAACCAGTTTTTGTATAATATTAGTTAGGTTTCAGTTCTGATTTTCAGGAACTGTTTCAATTCTGGTTTGTACAATTGTGCCCAAAACCAAACCAAACCAGAAACACCCCTACTCCAGAGGCATAAGACACTGGGAAACATTAACACATCGATTTTTTCTCTTTTCCTGGAGGTTTTCCATGGCGAGGATCTTTTTCAAACATAACAGCAATCAACAGATGACACTGTACAGTAACAAACCCCACCCCCACCCCACCCCAAAAAAAATAGACACACACACATATACCTATATACTTCTTAGTATGTTAAAAGTAGGACAAGGTGCTGATCGTATTGAAATAGCAGCATATAAAGATCTAATTATAAAACCGCTTTGGGAGATTATGGCCACAAATCTACTCATCTAATGGTTTTGTGGAATACCCATGGCCATAAGGTAGCAAAGTCATCAATCTCCCAATCACTATAAACATGTCTGTGATATATATCCCATAAGGCAATACCAATATCCTCACCTATAAAGTTCTTGACATGATGTCCATACACAGAACTCTCTCACCAATCCACACATCATCCAAAACCTAACCCTATCCCAATCCACCGCTTTGTAGGATCTGTTTTTCATAAAGTCGTCAACCTCCTTTATAATTTCCAAAACGCCACAACAACACAGAGCAAACACACTGCGAATCTTCCAATCCATGGGAGTTGACCCATGCCTAGGGATAAGAATATGCCTCCATATCTAGTCACGCTTAACCCCCAAACCTCAATACTTGCTCAAGAGAGTTGTGCTAATAACCTGAATTTTCTTTCCCCACAATCACAGTCCTCCATAGGAGTACACACATAACTCCAATTAACAAGGTGGTAATGATGCTCCTCCTCAGAGTTGCCCCAAAGGTACCGACCTCCTGGAAACACTCTCAGGAGGCTTAAAATAAACAGGAAAAACAAGATAAAGAATTATTAATGAGAACAACCTTCCCCCCTCTTTAGAGAAACCTCCCTTCTCGGGTTGCCTATTTATGCTCAAATTTCACATTCTCAGGGTCCCAAATGGACTTTCGATCTATAATTGGCTTCTAAGGGCAACCAAATGTATTTTTTCCCTTTCCTTTTCCTTTTTGAATGCTAAATGATACATTTCATTCCTTCCGAAAAGAGAGAATCCTCATTAAGTATAACACTAAGCTCCAAGGATACAACCTTGAACCTTCCCACTAACTCAAGAACTGAGACTTTACATTACAAAACAATACTATCCCAATTACATACGATTAATATAAAGACTTCAAACCTTTAAGTCTCTTTAGGCAACCAAAGGTGAGCTACTTGAAAGGAACCTAGAAAACAAACAAGCTGGACCACATTATTAACATCTCCTACACCATACACTTAACCCTTAACAATTTTTTTTTTCATCTCATACCAGACATTGCCAAAACAAAAAACACGAAGCCCACTGAGGTGTCTCAATTGGTTGACATTGTTGTCCAAAAAGGATATAGTGCATCTGCAAATTCCAAATGAGAGGCAATAGCATTTTATCAACCACTTTAAAGCCTCCCAAGAACCCCAACACATTAGCTCTCTGAATAATCCTACGACTTCAACAGTGATAATATAAAGGAAAGGTAAAAGCAGGTCACCCTCTTCAAACCTCTCGTACTCTTAAATCAACCCATGGGGACCCGTACACCAAGAAAGCCCTCTTCCCTCTCCTGGCTCCGCCCTTGGCAGAAACTCCTAAACAAACAAAATTTCTAATTCCCCACAAATAAGATCCAAAATTTTCAAAAAAAAAATGGAAAGACTTTCTACTGTAATGTTGACTTGATAGAGGAGAGAGAGAGAGAGATGTTCTCTCTCAGAAGCATTGACCTTTACGATTGGTGATAACTACTATAGGAAGCGAAGCGATTCATAATGAGTTTCATCCTTGCCATTGTACATTTAATTAACAATCAGATTGACTATATGAGAGAGAGAGAAAGATTTTCAGACTCAGATTTTGAAGCTAGACAAGCTTATTAAATGATATAACTTAAATTTTACAGTGAAATTTCAGTATATTCTGAGCTATGCCGTTAAGATCCTACTGGTCAAGCCATGGAAAGTTGGGCCAAGGTCTTGAAATTGGCTCCCACCTTCACCGGGGAAAGAGGGACTTTAAGGTTAAGGCTTTACAAGGGGGGAAAAATGCAAGTATCAAGAAACAAGCGTATAAATGGTTTCCTCGATTTGGTACTAAATCAAAACAAGAAATCCGAACCCAATCAGGTCAGTGGGACTATAATCCATATCCACTTGCTGTATATAGGATTTCGTCAGGTCAATATTCGGATCAAGCTGATAAAATTTCATGATCCGTGTCTAGGGCACTGATAAGTTGGAAGCTTAGTTTATCAAAATATGGTCCAGACATAAAATTCTTTAATGATTGCCATAACAATATTATTTTGTGATGACAGTTATCACTGATCATAAAAATGGAACGAATAAAAGGAAGAGAGCTCCTTATTAAAAAATGAGTGATGAACGGAAGAGGAGATGAATATTTGCCGTCCATGTGTGTTGTGTAGAAAAGCATTTTTCTTATGCACGTGTGTTGTTATAGATCTCTCCAAAAGCAGTACAAATTTTTTGAACAATAACCTACATGACATCAAATCACGGAAGAATAGAAATAATATGTTTTTAAAAAGCATTAATGTAACACTGACACACTGTTTACCTTGTGGCACTATACATGATGAATTAAGTCAGATTTTATAGTGACTATCCCAGAGAGCGGCACTATCAAAACTCAAAACAAACACCTAATCACATATTAGTGACTAACCCAGAGAGCCTATTGAAATTCAAAACAAAAACCTAATCACATATTGGTGACTATCCCAGAGAGCGTTGCTATTGAACTCAAAACAAACACCTAATCACATATTAGTGACTATCCCAGAGAGCGGCTCTATTGAAACATGCCAATATATAAAATGAAAAACCAGAAGCTGATTTCAACATAACCAATAATAAAATACCTGTTTAAGATTTGGCACTTCAAGATGAACAATTCCGGCAGTAGGTACATCAATACTCTGCAACTGACCTTCTTGTCACCAATAGCTATAATAATTTAGATCATACATCATGAATAAGTAAACCTCAAGCCACACCAAAGTAAGATTTCTTGAGACATGCCTCGAGCATTCTGGCCAGCAAGGTATAGTATAATAGGCTTACAGCAGGCATAGATTTTTCGTTTTGCATTTTATTATGTTATTTTTTTACTAGTACCTTTTTTCGTTCTTATTCATCAAAGAAAAGATTTAATCAGGTAGGCTCAGTTTGGGGACAAAAACAACCTTTATCCCCCCAAATACTCTATACAGTTGAACATCATACTGGATTGTCAACCAATTCTGATAAATGATTGATTGTGTTCTGTGTGCCTATGAGAGAAGAATGAAATGGAAGAAAGTGATAGATACTTACACATTGGCAATTTGATAAATGCAACTTCCTTCAATGGTAAAAGCTAGATGGCTCTTGCAAACAGGGTTCACAAAATCACAAGTACACCACTTTCCCCATGCATGCAGTCAACGCACAAAACTCTTCCTTGGATGTAGCAATAAGATGGGGTGAGTCACATTGCAAATGGCGTTCATTTGGAGTGGAGGAACATGCGAGGGCCTCTTTGGTACTTAAACCTTATCCAAGAGATGAGAAGAAAACAAAGGCAATCCCTTTTTAAGGTTGAAAGAAAAATACTTTCCTGACAGACATGGAAAACCGCGAGATTGACCCAGATGGCCATCAGAAAGACTTTTATTACTAGTATAGTGGGAGTGAGAGAGAGACCGCAAGAAGAATGAAAGAGAGATATTGGAGAGAAGAAAGAATGTTTAGCGAAGAAGATAAGAAAAAAGAATGAGGAAAGACAGAAACCTACCAAATAGAATTTTGGGCCGCATACCCCCTCAGCATAGAGCCTAGAATAGAAGACTAGTATACTGCTAAGCAGTGTGGGTGAGCGGAGTGGGAGAGGAAGATGGAGGAGTGGAGATGGAGAAGGAGGAGTGGAGATTTATAGTGTCTCGAGAGGAAGAGGAAAAGGGAGAGTGAGAGAGACAAAGAGAAAAAACATAATGGAAGAGATGAGGACAGACAGACACCAACCAAATTGGTTTTTGTCCGCATAACCCTCCCCCCTCCCAAAATGTTCGCTCCGCTCACGGATTAGAATAACTGCAATGCAGTGGAGGCATGAGCGGAGGGTAGAGAATAAAGAGAAAGGGAGAGTTGCGGAAGAGAGAGAGAGTTGGGTTTGGTTAAAAAGGGTTATGGGCATGGAGAGTCAGGGAGAGGGAGCAAGTGAAGAGGGGTGTGCGGAGAAGAAGTTTGCTAGGAAGAGAGAGAGAGTAAAGTTGTGAATGACAATGGGTACCCGATTACCCGAAACCGAACCGAAACCGAATCTTCCGGTTCTAGGTCTTAAAAAGTTAGATCTATTTAAACTGGGTTATTAAAAATCGAACTGATAAAAAACTAAAACCGTTAAATCGAATAGTAAAAAACCCGTGGGTATCCGAACTAAAACCGGAACCGATTACTATGATTTCGATATTTAAAATTTAGTATTATATTATATTTAAAATAATTAAACTCATACATTATAATATAAAATATATTTTTTACGTGTTAAAGTCTATTAAATATATATAACATAATAGTGAATGTGTATTGTTAAATATATATTTTATAACTATACGTTAAACAAGTGTATCATGGATGTTAATAATAATATCAACGTGTATATAATGAATTAACTAATATATTTTATATTTATTAATTTATGGACGTGTATATTTAAATAGGATATGCATGCTTGATATATTGTGGTATACTCGCTTATTATAAACCAATATATAGTGCTCATGTTAAAAATTAGTGATGAGATGTAATTGTAAGACGCATGAACTCGCATGTTCGATTTAAAATGCGAGTTAATATACGTGTACAAATACATGTGTATGCACGTAAAATATATTAAAGTAACAAATATATGTGATTGCACGTGTACACGATCGAGATAATACAAGGAAACAAATATATGTGTATGCACATAAAAAAAAAATCAAAATTATAAGATTAGATATTTGATTATTTTAATTTATATATCAAAGGTTTAAATTATCACATGAATTGTAAATGTTTTAACGTGTATAATTGATACGTATTCATAAATTGATGTAAATATGATTGTTGATACATCACTAATTATATATAAAATACTATCATGTAGGAAAATAAAAAAATAAAAATAAGTTTTAGTGTTTAAATGATTAAAATTATTTAATAATCATAATAAATAATAAAGACCCGAAATAGAACCGAAACTGATAAAAACCTGTGGGTTTTTATGGTTTTGGGTTGAGTTCTATAATTCTCATACTAAAACCGTTGAGAACCGAAACCAATAAAACTGTAAATAGTAAAACCCAAATCGAAACCGCTAAAACCCGACCCAAAACCGACCCATTGGCACCCCTAGTTGTGAAGAAGATGAGAAGAGAGAATGAAAACAGACAAAAACCTACCAAATAGAATTTTGGGCCACCCCCAGCCTAGATCGTTCGCTCCACTCACTTGATAAAGAAATCTCCTCATGTTCTGTTTTGTCAGCGTGCAACTATGGTACCACTATTTTCAATTCAAAGATTTATATTGTCGGGGTAAAAAAGTAGGAATGGGAAGTGTGTGTACCATACATTATATTTCCAGTCTAAAGTGTACTTGAACCATGGACTGGATATGGGCCCAGCAGCGGACTAGTCCAGTGGCTGTCCAAATAAACATTTTCGGATCGTTCGGTCTTCGAATCCATCAAAGTTCATAACAGGTCCAGGGCCCATCCGAGTGGCCCAGATCCATGGATCCAATCCGTTCGGATGATTCTGATCTAATAATCTGATCCGCGGAAGCTAAAAATCCTAGTGCAATCCGATAAGATCTTGCGTAAGGATAGAATGAAATCTTGGGGAATGATCCTATTTTAGACAGGATCATACTAGGATTCATCAATAACGGCAATCTCCGAGAATCCCTTTCTTGGCCGCCAAGGCAGGGGATTGATATATATACGGAGGCTTCTGCATCTTCCAGAACTACGTTTTTAAGAGACTTGATCCCGGATTCCTCACTGGGTACGTAGGCAACCAGAACGTTGGTGCAGTCTCTCTTTCTCAAAAATCCCAATCCCCATCTCTTTTGAGCTTTCGGAAGCACCATCATATCGGGAGTGTCGGGTTAACTTTTTGCCCCGACAGGAAGATCTCCCATTAATAATGTCCAAGTTTACGACCCTTCCACAAAAGTGCACAGTGAAAAATGGCACAAACTACCTACTGAACCTCCACCTCAGATTACTAGAATCAGGACCTTCCTTGGGCGTGTTGTTTACAGAGTAGACAACATCATTCTTTGGAGTGAATTTTTATGTTGTTTATTTATATAATATCACTCAATAAAACGGGTATTTTCTCGACTTTCCTTGTGATCCTTAGTTCCATGGTCGGTTTCTTTGTTACAGTCATAGATAGATATAGAGGGATGTGCGTGGGCGCAGTCGCACCCCTAAGATTAGAAAAGTTACACTACCACATAACTAATTACCTAGAAAAATCTTCAAACTATAAGAAATCACACCCCTAATTTTTTTTAGCAAACTTCTACTACCACACCTCCAAAATGTTCACAACTATAGTGAGAATATAATCAACAAATAAAAATAGTATGAAAAAAAAAAACTAATAAAAAACATTCCAATAAACCAACGTTTTTTTTTTTTTTTTTTTTTTACTTCTCTTTTTGTCATTACAAAAGTATCATTTATCATTTATTTTGAGTCTAAAACCATTAAAAATGAACAAATGTGTATTTGAATATTTGATGGGTAGTTATGAGACTAAAACAAATAGCCAAAAGCCCAAACCCCAACTGATCAGTTTGTATAATTCTAATCACCCATAACAAACCCATAAGCTCTCCCTCCATTCTTTCACTCTCAATTCTTAAAGAAGCGTGAGACCTCAACCCAAAACAAATAACAAAAAACAAAAAACAAATTTAGAAAGGACTTGTGGCGCAGCTTGTTGAATGTTTGTCCTAATTATATGTATAATTTGTTATTATTATCAATAAAATTTCCACTTAAAAAAAACAAAAAAAATGTAATTTTTTACTTTCAATATTAATCTTTTATAGTTTTTTCCACATGATAGTAGGGTTATAAAGACCTATATATAGTATTATAGGAAATTAATAATTTGTTGAATTGTTATAGACTTGTGAACTAGATTATGTAGATATATATAGACATAGTAGTTTAAGTGCTTAAGTAGTTAACTTCGTTAGTCCATGTTAAATTCTTAGTAGTTAATACACTCTAATTTTGTGAATTGAAATAAATGCATAATTTTGTTGATCTTTATTGTTTAAACTTTTTGAAAAAAAAAAAATTATATACTTTTTTTTAGTAGGGTGGGGTGTGCACATAATCTCGCACTCCCTGACTTAGAATCCTAGCTCCGTCCCTAGTTACAGTGAAAATGTCGCGGTTGTGGATGATACACTATACTGGTGTTTTGGTAACTTGTTTGCATTTCAGTTAGACAGGACCGATAACATTGTTGATAATTCAATATACAAATTTGAGCCATCAGATTCTTTAACAATTGCGTCATCATTTTCGTCATGTATGGATGATCTGCTACCGCACTTTGTGTTTCGTAGTGGGAATGAACGACTGTGTGTTGTTTGGTTCGACCATGTAGGTAATGAGAACGAGATAACGGTTTCTTAAAAGAACTTCCAAATTAGTAAACAATCATGTAATACAGGAGAATCAATGGATGTACGTGTTTTCCCTAATAAAGTATACGAATGAGATGCGGAGCATGAAATCGTTGTCAATAATGGAATGGTGGAGAATATAAAAGATTTGACAATATCAATTAATATATTACCAAATAATTAATATGCAATATATGGTGTATATAAAGTATGTTCTAGAATATTCTAGACTATGAAAGATTAGGATTTACTAGATTTTATTTATATTTGAGGCTTATGTAATTCTCTATATATACCCTTCAAGATGGTCTAATGGAAACAACTTTGATTCAATAAAATTCATCATATTCTTATTTTCTTTATGGTATCAAGATCCATTCTCTAACAAAAAAAGGTTCAATCTTGGGATAAAAGGTTTTTGCCGGCGGGTGGCCACCGCTATCCGCCGAACTACTTTTCCACCACTTCCACAATTACTATTATAATAAATATTTCCACCACCACATGTCTACTACCATCCATTACTGTTTTATATTGGTTTAACCCCTCACGACTCTTCTTACACTTTAAAATTTAAACTCCTTTAGTTTCTCATATTCCATATAAACAAAGCATTTGTGGTTGTGAGATTGATATAATATCCCAGCCATACTCGAGGGCAATGACTAAGTCCAAGATGGAGCGACATTGTGACCAACTAAGACCCAATGAGGCTTTGGCCAATGATTTGAGTCCACAGAGAGCTTAAGTTGAGCCCATTTTGTATATAATGATGGGCATACAATATGTTTCTATGGAAGGTTTTCATTAATAGTGGAGTTAAGTTTTTTGTCAAGCTTACATTGATTTTCAATTACCATGAGCTTAAAGGGGAATAATGAAGTATACAATGAGATGCGGAGCATGAAATCATTGTCAATAATGGAATGGTGGAGAATATAAAAGATTTGACAATATCAATTAATATATTGCAAAATAATATGCAATATATGGTGTATAGAAAGTGTGTTCTAGAATATTTTAGACTAGGAAAGATTAGGACTTACTTGCCAAATAATATGCAATATATGGTGTATAGAAAGTGTGTTATAGAATATTCTAGACTAGGAAAGATTAGGACTTACTAGATTTTATTTTATTTATTCCCCATGGGTGGTTTATGATATACGTAAAAACACAACTAGATTTCTCTAACCTATTCTTAGGTTATCAATTATTTATTTTCTACTCTCACATGTATATTCATGCAATATATAGAGTACGGAATCGTTCCACTCTTAACTCTCTAGACTTAAATGAATTCAACTAATCAAACACAAGAAAACAATGGTGAGAGCAATATTTATGGATGCGAATTTATACTACGAAACTAAATATATGAATTTAACTTATACTAATTTAAATAAAGCAATTGAATATGACTTGAATAAAATATGGAGAATAATAGAGAGAGGTTGAATTCACTTTTTAATTTTTTAACATGCTAGCATAGATTAGTATAAAACCCTAATCTAGATATTCTCACACGAGGTTAAAATATAAAGACTAGACCTTTAATGATCCCTAATTATTTTATACTATCTATAGTCATAAACTAATTAGCATGAGAGAAAGCTTGTTCCTATCCTCATGGCAAACTCACTATTATCTAGTTTAGGTTAAACTCTTCTTATTTCTAAGTTAAGAAAAACCTAAACTTGAAACCCTAAACAACAAATCTATACTAACAAATCAAGTCCTCTCAAAGTTTTATTCAAACTCCCTCTAATGGGAGTTTAGTTTTGATTCATGGGACTATCATGAATAAAAGAATGAAAAAAAATATATAATAGAAATAGATACAATTGAATTGAATAATAATAATAACTTGAAGGTGTTTTAATGGAGGTTTTATGGATGCAACAATTATAAACCCTAATTACTTAAACTATATTAAAATAAAGAAAGGGGAGAGAGATAACTAAATTATTCTAATTAATAGAAGAGAGAGAGAGAGAAAAATCCTAATCTACAACTAAACTAAAGAGGGGAGTAGCCAAATTTTGTTTAGCCTTAACTCTCTTTATAAAGAAGAGAATTAGGTTTATAATTTCGTGCATGGGTTTTGGAGCTGTGTTTTGGGACACTAAATCAAGCCCAAAACCTAATTACTTAAGTCCAAAAAGAGTTTCTTTGCGGAAATTTATTGCAACACCTTTTTTGTTCACTTTTATTGCTCTGATTGGGTCAAGGTTTAGACCATTAGAAAGCTCTTTCCAAGCGGTCGTTTTGACATATAATAAGTCCAATTTTAAGGTTTGAGTCCAAAGATACAGCATGCGGAAGTTCTATTGACTTTTATGATCTTTTTCTAACCGCGTCGACTTTGACTTTTCAGCTTTGACAAAACCTTGAAACTTGGGCTTTAATCATATAATTTCTCTAGTAAGCAATTTGACTAATTTTTTTTGCAAAAGTGACGTATTTCTTCATATAATTGATTCCAATACCTAAAATACACACAAACACGTAAACATTACTAACTCTTATTTATTATAAATATAATTGGCTTAAATATAATACGATTAAGGGGTTGAAACTATAATTTTGGGCTCTTATCAGTTTACATACTACTAATGTCGATGGCTATCACGTAATTCAGTTTCCTGGAGTGTAAGCATCTCTACTTTTCATTGTCTTGAAATTATTTATTTTTATTTTATTTATCTATGTACATAGAGATACAAGAACACACATACATGCATGACTCCCTCTTTTTAGTTTTTGTTTCTTTCAATAGACACTTTGGAATCTTAGGTTGTTTATGTTAGAAGGGGTCTGATTTAACATTTTACTTTCCCTATAGTGGATTTAGAACACACGCAGACGAAGGTGTTCAATGCTTTATTATTATTATTATTATTTTGGTTGGTGGACTAATTACTAAGAAAGAGTCTGATCCAAGAACACTCCCATCATATCTTCCCATCAAAGCAAGTGTCGAACAGTGGTTGGAAGCGTATGTACTTAGTAGTTTTTGTTACCTTTCTGATTGCAATTGCATGCTGCGGCAACTTGCAAAGCTTCTCAACATCAACTCAATGCAAGAGGCATACATGGAGTCCAATCTTTTGTATTGACAACTCTCCAGTTCTCTTATAAGGTGATGTGTCACACCCCGAATTTCGACAGAATTCGGAAAAACATTATTTGTCCCCGACTCCTCGATCTCCGAGGTGTGACGCACTCTCCACTCCCAATAACCCATAAACAGTTTTAAAATATGCGGATAATTAAAACCAATAAAAATTTTAACTTAAACAAAGTCCTCTTCATTATAAAACAATTTACAAATGAAAATACAAATAATATTATCATTGTTTGGTTGAAAATCTATATCACTTAAAGGAAAACAAAACACAACCTCGAGATGCAATGCTAACGCGAAAACCACATTAGCCCCACCGATCTTCTTCAACACTAAACCTCTGGTCAAGACTTATCAACTATGTTCATTTAATGAACACACCCGATAAGCAAACATGCAAATCGGGTCAAGATTATAAACAATTTGGTGTGAGTAGCCCTAAAACAACATATACTTATACAAATATAAACACCATCCATAAGGCGCTTAGTTCTCTACCGGCGCAACTTTAACTTTCAAACGACAAATACAACATCCTAAAGAATAATATTTAATGTAGTTCCTCCATCGAACCTTTTAACTTCCCCTAACCACACAACAAACTATACACATAATAAATAAGGCATGTAGTTCCTCCATCGAGAATTTTAGGTTCAACTAAACAAATAACCAAACAAACGTATTATATAACGCATGCCTCATTTCATGCTTTCAATCACAGAGTGGGTCGTCCTCCAAGTAATTAGTTTGACTCCACCCTTCGCAAAACCATATATAATCAACTATCTTCCTACATCATTAACAAATATATGACCATAATTATATTAAATAAGGTTTTCTTTGTCCTTAAAATCACGTCAGATCATATGCCTTTACCTAGTTTGGGCTTGATATAATCGCTACCCATTTTAACATGCAATACATCCAGCGCCTCCCTTACATAATGAACCACTCCGTGCTAACTACCCGAAGCGGGATGCCGACACCGTAAATCCTCACACGGAAGCAATTATGTAAAATACGCCACTATTTTGTAAAAATATGATGCGATCATCGCTCTATTTTTATGGAACGGAATAATTAATATTTATTAAGTACGATTGCCCAACACATGGGTCAATCACATCTTATATATACACCCAACACATGGGTCAATCATATCACATAAGCCCACACAAGGCAAATCACATGAAGTTGTGGAATCGTTCAGGATTTTGGTTCGTGAATTTATTGAGTGTCATACATCTATGACTCATAAACATTTCTACTATATCACGCGGCGGTCAATTACCTTATTGACTAAGCCACAATATATAGAAATATCTGGGTTATATCTCATAGTCACTTTCATTCTTTCACGTACAATATATTATAGACTACACCACACTATAAAAGGCAAGCAAATATTCACCAATACTATATTAAGATCTCACATGTAAAAATAATGGAGTGTATATATACATTTTCCAAGATATTGCAGATTAATACAACTATCCTAAAGATATTATATCACGTCACAACGCTTCAACGTATCACATACATTATAACGATTAGGAATATAATATCTCCTAACATCTCAATATCGTCACGGTCAAAAATACATAATATCAATGTCAAATCTTTATTAGATAATGACAACCAAATTATCAAGCTTCCACAAAGATTTTATTACTATATGTGTCCATATAATATACACATAAAACGTGAAGACAATAAAAAATACCCATGATCCACAATCAAAGCCCCCAATATGTATATGCTTTTACACACTTTCACGCCAAATCTATATTAGATAATGACACACAAAGTTATCAATATGAACAATATTTTATTACTATATATATCCATATAAACAAACATATGAAAACCTGGAAAAGTCAACATTCCATACCAAAGGTCAAAGTCAACGGTCAATTTTAAAAGGTCAACACCTCATGGTCAAGGTCAAACTCAAACATGTCATGGTCAAAATAAAAATCATCGCCAAAGTCAAAGGTGAAAGTCAACCGTCCATGGTCAAAGGTCAAAGTCAACCGTCAAAGTCAATCGGTCGATGGTCAAAGTCAAACTGTTCTAATCCAAGGTCAAACTGGTTTTAGTGTTATGGTTAAATAGTCTATCATTGGTTAAGGAGAAAGTGAAAAAAAATGCCTCATGGGCTTGAATTACTCGGTAATAATTGAACCTAAATAAGCCCCAAACCTTAACGAAAAGTCTAAAAAGTCCACTTATTTATTCTACCTGACCCAATTAGATCTATTTTAAGTCCAATGGACTGGTCCATGCAATATTAGAAAACTGGCCCAAAACAGTTAAGTGATCGGGCCCAAAGGAAACTAATAAAACTGGTCCAAAAACACAAATGATACAGCCCATCAATTTAACTGAACTGGTCCACAAATTAAAACAAAACCAGGCCCAAAAACTTTGAATTAAACTGGCCCAACAACTAAACAAACCGGCCCAAACAAAATAATAGAATCCGGGCCCAAACCAACTAAACAAACTAGGCCCAACCGATTTGGCCCAAGCCCAAAATCGGTGAACAGTGCATCATCTTCTCCAACTGCTCTAGCCCTAACAGCCTCCACCACCAGCCACCACCGGGTTCTCCTCCTCCTCCCACTTCATCACATCAGTTGGGCTCATTAGGACGAACCCAACACCTTTACTAAAACCAAAAATCGATTACCTCTCCCCCTCACCAGCGCCAAAATCGACCGGCCACAACAAGATTCCAGTCGGCCACCCAATCCAACCTAGCGGTTTTAACCCTTGCACAAACCCCTATAACTTTAACCAAACCGAAAACTCTAATTCTTAACTTCACATCTCAACCCAAAACTAGATCTGAGAGTTTACTGCCGCCATTAACAGAGCTTCCACCAAGCTCTAATCGACAGCCCTCATCAGTCCACCAATACCCCAACAACCAATCATCCAACCCACAACCAAAAACACAGTTCAAACACCGAAAATTTCAAATAAAATTCAAAACCCTCAGTATCACAGTATCAAAGGAGAAGGTTCGCGCCTCCATTAAACGCTCCTCGCGTTGACAGTTCTAATAAATATAGCCACCCCGCCCATAGTATTATAGTTCGACAGTTCAAAACGCAACAGTCCAACAGTTATCAGTTTAACAGTTCAAAACAGAGAAAACAAAGAAAAACGATTTCTATAACCTGAACGCCCATCCGCTTCGACAGTGAAATGTCGAGTTTCCGAGTCTCAACAGAGTTAAATCTACTAATACGACACTACGCCGAAAAACAATATAATGAACAGTAAAAGAAAACAGAAACATTAAACAGTATGATATGCTTTAAAACTATAACTGAAAAATAGCCAAACAAATTTACTGGACGAGTCCTTGATTCGTGATTTCCAACGCGCCCAAAGAAACAAACTTTTTTCCGCTTCCATTTTTAATTTTTTTATTATCTTCAACCCTATTTTCTAGAAAAAAGTGTTTATATCTTGGGTCCAAGTTTTGTTGATTTAATTTTCACGATCCCGAGTCCAATCCAATTTAATTTTGAAAATACATAATTAAATAATTAATTAAATAAAAAAATACGTATTTAAAAATACGGGCGTTACATGATGCATTGTCAATGACAACCTGCATGACATTATCAAGCCTCTACTCAAAAGGGTTTCTTATTCCATATTGTTACCTCTCACCTTAAAATAGTCTATTTTCTAGCATTCCGATCCGACTACTATAGATAACAACTTTCTCACATAAACATCTTTCCAAAATTAAGTAATTTCTGCAGATGTTGGGTAATACACAACTTCCCTGGAAAACTTAGGCCACACAGTGTGATAATGTCTTTCCAAAAGTGATGTCATAAGGACACCAATTGAAAGAGTTATGTCATACTTGGAAGTCGTCACCTTTTGGCTAAAAGGTGTTGTTCGTACTAGCCATACTTCCACATCCACCCAGCATTGAACTTCATAACTTCATTGCCTCTTCGTAAGAAAATTTTGATGATTTTGATGATTTTTCAATTTGCTTTCTCGATCTTATAGGGCTAGTAAGACCATAGTAATTGGAATTGATTTTCTTCATCACCTCTTAATAAAAAAAAGCAACAAGAAATGGAAAAAGAAAAATTAATGCCTCTTATAGCATGCATGGTTGGCCATCAGCGCCTTTAGCGGTTGTCATCCTGAGGGCAGAGGAAGTTTCTAGGTATTGGCATGGCTTGAGATATATGTCTTGTACCACATAAAGTCATCTCGTATACAGTGCCAGTTTACTATCTCTTTGTGCTAGTTGTTTCTTTATTTCTATATTGTTTTTGTTATGTCTGTTAGTTTTGATCAAATACTTTTATTAGTTTGAGATTCAACAGTATTTTCACTTGGAGTTTCTCATCTCTTCCAGGCTTAAGCACAATGATGTCCAGGGCAATCGTGACTTTAAATGGGATGCTGAGAAACCTTCTATTTTAGGTATGCATTATTAGTTGCAACATTAATTGTGATCTTGCGTTTTTCTTTTCTTTTTGTCCTACACTTTTCTTGTTTTCTGTTGCGCTGATTGCGGTAATTGCATTTGGCGAGAGTTTTGTTTTTCTTTTAAAAAGTTATGGGGTTAAGGTAGACCCCCACCGGTTTTTATTGCAAAGGGGTAAACCTTACAAACCTCCCTAATAGTTAGATCCTTAAAAGGAGGCACACAAAGAAGCAAAATCGACAGACTATAAGCCTAACATACCTAAGATCACTAGACATGCTACAATCGTACACTAAGAAAGTAGAGTTAGGAATCCTACTTCCTAGTCATGATATGATAGAGTTGGTTACATAGTTTGAACTCTCTTTTGTAGATCCCCTGAATCTCTTGGTAAATCTATCTCAGACGATGTTCATAAACAACTATAATAGTCTCGGGGGATGTACTTTTGCAGCAACTGTTAATGGACAAGTTTATGTAATTGATCCAAGTCCCATTGAGTTATCTAAGCCTCAGGTATATGTGAATTCATTTGGTTCTGGTGGCATCTTGTTTTTACCTTCAACTTCATTTTAGTTATTTTTGCGTGATATGCTTGGGTTGGCATCAGATCTAAGGATCCAAAGTTTTTTTTTTTCCTTTTTGATGAGTGATCTTTATTCAAAGGGTAGTGCATATCACGGAAGTACAGTAAAAGGTATAAATTAGAACAGTGAGTGAGGACCTCACCTGGCATGGAAAGAAAAGCAGAAAAAGACAACAAAACTACCCCACAAAGTCCACCAACATTTTTTTTTTGATGTAAATGTAAACCTTTTATTAAACCAAACGAAATTTACATATGCCCAGGACATTATAAAGAACTTGCATATTTACAACCATTGGCACCTGATGCCACCATACGCATTTAGCACGGGCGGAAGGAAAGCCAAGTCTCCAACAGGCCCAGTTGAGAAGTGTACATTTGATTGCCCCAACAAACGGAAGTTCTTTACTTGAGCCGCCGCATGTGAGGCTAGCGCGTCTGCAGCACCATTTGCTTCACGATAAACCCAACTGAAGTGCACTTCTTGAAATTTACTCAGCACTATCTTAATCTGAGTAACAGTTCTAGCTAATAACCAATGACAATTTAAGTTTTCATCCGTTAAAACCTTAAACAACAATTGAGAATTTGTTTCTACCTCAACCTTCATATATCCAGCTTCTGCCACAATTTGAAGTCCGTATAATAGAGCTACAAATTCCGCTTCATTGTTGGTTGCGAAGAAAATTGGAATCGATGCTCCCATTATAAAATTACCTGCTGAATCCCTGAGAATACATCCGCCACCTGCATATCCTGGGTTCCCAATAGAAGCCCCATCTGTATTCAGTTTAACAAGTCCGTCCTTGGGTGGGAACCATTTAATATAAACCAGCATTTTTTCCTTATGCATTTGGCGGGACATGACTTCCATAACCAGCTGTATGTGTTTCAAAGCTCTACTGATGTATCAAACTGGATGGGGATGCTTACCTTGAAACCTTGTGTCATTTCTCGCAATCCAAATAATCCACAAGACCCCAACAAAGTAGCAGCATTGCACTTCGCCATTTTGCATTGTCCTTATATCTTTTAGTAAGCACAATAACTGCTCCTTAAAACTGCCAGTATTCATATTCCTCCTATCAACAAGGCCGCTCAAATTTGTTTCACACCAAATAGCTCTAGCAAAGGAACACTCAAAGAAAATATGAGTTTGTGTTTCAGGAAATCTCTCACACAGGGTGCATTCTGGATAAACGTGAAAATGATGAGATGCCAATATATCCGCTGTTGGGACGACACCTTGCAAGCATTGCCATACAAAAAATCTTTGCTTGAATGAGACTTTCATCTTCCAAACATGTTTATAAACATTGTTATCCTGAACCAATGTATTTGTTGTTGTAATCAACTGAATGCAACCATTGTATGCAGACTTCACCGAGTATTCTCCATTTTTCTCCCATTTCCAAATCAAAGTATCCTCCTCATTTGGTGTAATAGGCATCGAAACAATTCTCTCAACATATTCTACAGGCCAAAATTCATTTAACCTATCTCAATCCCAGGTATTGGTATCCATGTCAATGAAGTCATAAACAAGGTGAAAGGGATACCCCAAGAAGTTCGTCAAATCCTCGGAATGGGGAATCCATTTTTCCTCCCATGCATTAATAGAAGTACCGTCCCAAGCTTCGGACCGATCCAAAGATTAATAATGCCCGTGTTTCACAAATCCTTTTCCACATAAACCGATGAAATAGATTTGACTTCCGCCTTCAAGAAACTGGAGTTGTGAAAGTACCCTGTTTCATTTGATGAGCCCATAATGATGTTGGATTCAAGAAATCCCAACCTTTCTTTGCCGGTAAAACATAATTTTGTAATCTGCAGCTCCTTGATTTGACCCTCCATTATTATTTTGACATACATGCTAACTTCCAAGGAAAATAATGAAGTTTCCTTGTTGATGGTGTATGGCCCCATAAAAAAGATCTTCTGATAATCTCCATTCGATCCAAAGATTCGCGGGGTAAAATTGTACAGGACATAGCATGAGTAGGCAGCGAAGATAAAACTGAATTAACCAGAGTGAGTCGGCCTGCCTTAGATAAACACTTAGCTTTCTTCCTTTGAAATCTTTCCAAGAGAGGACTAAACTTTTGAACTCTACCCTTCCCTGTTAAATTTGGTACTCCCAAGTACATTGGCAGGACAGAAGTAGAAGGCATCATGAAACATCTTCGCAAAAAGTAAGCAAACCTTCTATGCAATTTGGGGTGATGGATAATTTGCGACTTGGTTCTGTTGATAGTCTGGCCTGACACTCTGCAATACTCCTTTAGCAGATTGTTCAATTGATGTTGCTCATCAAAACCACACTTACCCAACACTAAAATATCATCAGCATACATTAAATGAGACACCGGTTGACAAAATCGCCCCAATTTGCAACCATGTATAAGCCCTTCTCTATTCAGTTTCAAGAAATTCAAAGACAGAAGCTCTGAACATAATATAAAAATGTAGGGCAAAAGTGGATCACCCTGTCTTAGTCCTCGAGATGGCTTAAAAAAACCATGTGCAGCACCATTTAGTAGCACAGAGTAAGAAACATTCTGAACACAAAACATTAACTTGTTAATCCAATCCACCGGAAACTCAAACTTGGTCAGCATCACTCTTAGAAAACTCCATTCGATTTTATCATAAGCTTTCTGCATATCAATCTTTAAAGCAAAATATTTAGCTTTTCTATTCCCATGTCCTCTTATCTTATGATAAAATTCATTTGCAAGCAAAACATTGTCATGAATACTTCTCTTGGGTAAGAAGGCAGTCTGAAACGGACCAATAATTCTCTGAAGGATAGGCCTCAATCGATTGACAATAATCTTGGAGATAATTTTGTAAACCACATTTGTCAAACTGATTGGTCAAAAATGTTTCGAGAGTGAAGGATTCATGATTTTTGGAATTAAGGCAATGAAGGAATGATTTAGCTGCAGGGAGAAAGAGCCAGAGAGGAAAAAAGACTTGACTGTTGCACTTACTTGATCCCCCACCAAATTCCAGAAATGCTGGAAAAAAATTGATTGATATCCATCCGGTCCTGGAGATTTAAAGGGCTTCATATGCTTCAGAGCAGTGACAATCTCGTCATTATCAACTCCTCTAACCAAATTGAATTTTTCACCTTCATTAAGACATGGAGCTTGAACATTGAAAATCTGTGACATAAGATCAGGTTCCGAAGTAGTCATTGTCTCCTCAAAAAATTCACTGAGCCTATCACCTATCTGTCTCCTTTCAGTTAAAATTCCACCATTTCTATCTCTGATTGAGTGTATATAATTTCTTTGTCTTCAACAGTTTACCATGTTATGGTAGAACCTTGTATTATGCTCTCCAAACTGGAACCAATCTAGACAAGCTTTCTGCCCCCAATGATTTGCTTGTTGTACCAGGATATCATTATGTTCCAGTATCAATTCATTCTCCACCCTGAATAACTCCTCTGTCTCATTGTCATTCTCTATTAAACTTTGAATCTCTCTCGGCCTCGTAAAAACACATTCCAACTTATGTTCAACCTCGCCAAACACATGCTTATTCCACCATTTTAAATTTTTTGACAGGGTTTGAAGCTTCTTACATAAGACAAAAAGAAGGAGAACCCAACAACTCATTTTGAAAAGCATCTTTTATCTGTTCCTGACAGCCACCATGTTGCGCCCACATTATTTCAAACCTGAAAGGCCGTCTAATAGTTACCCTGTCTTGTATCAACTTTAAAATCAAAACTTATGATCAGAACTAGTGGCCAACTCATGATGAACTCTACAATTAGAGAATCTTGAACGCCAACCTTCATTTGCCATCATTCTATCAATTCGTTCCCATATTCTGTGACGCCCATTCTGTCGATTTGTCCAGGTGTAAATACTACCCACAAAACCCAAATCAAACAACTCACAATCATCAATCATATCCAAGAAAATCCTAACTTTGGAATAATTGAAAAGTTTTCCTCCACATTTTTCTTCGGGACATGTTATTTCATTAAAATCTCCCATGAGCAACCATGATTCATCATTTGTGGGTTTAAACATAGTAAGAACAGGCCAGTGTAATCTCCGAATGCAAGACTTAGAGTTTCCATAGACACATGACAAAATGAAACATTCTTGTACTCCATTCACTTTTACTGAGATTTTATAGTGAATGAACCAATTGTGGTCGGACATCATTACTTCAACAACCACACTTCTTTCCCAAAAGATCCACAACCACCAGACAAACCTTGGCTTGGGACTACAAAAGACTTGAAATCCCCTAATATTTTAATTAAACTGACTCCTTTATTTACAGAACACTTAGTTTCCATAACAAACATAAATATAGGCCTGACATCCTTGATTTTTTGTTTCAGCTCCTCCATCATCGAAGGCTGGCCACTCCCTCGACTATTCCATGCTAGTAGACTCATGGAATCCTTGGGGTCTGCTTACGGCTAGAACCCTTAACCGACTGATGTTTTTTTCCTTTCCCAGCTGAATTCTTCTGCAGTATATTAGGAAGCACAGCAGCCACCTCAACTTCATTATGAACAGGAGTTTTTCTTCTAGCTTCTCGATTTTCCTGAAAGAAACTTTCGACCATTTCATTGACATTCTCCCTGTCTTGTTTCATCGCATCTTTGGCTGCTACCCCTGCGATATTTCTTGCCTTTTATAAGAGTATTCCTCCTACTGAACAGCCTGATCATGTAGTTGAGACAAATCAATGAAATGGAGCTTCTTAGGATCAGTTGAGATCTGTGCAAATCCAGGCGGGCATTCTAGTTCATGTAAGGGATGAAAATTTTGAAAATCCATTTGAGTTGAGAACCCCAGCTGTCCAGTGTTGTGCGCTTCCACTGTTAGAGGTAGGTGATCGTGTGGATTTTGCCATCCAAGGTCATTGCTAGGTCCAGCAGTCGCATGCAGTTGAGGTGATGAAATGTCAATGATCATGGGTCCTTTTAAAGGTTCAGCAGATGTGTTCATGCGCTTTGAATTTACCGAAGAATCAGCCATATTTGTAATCATCGGAAGAAGTGGTTGGTTGAGATCAGTGCCAAACAACAAAGAGAATCCAAATACAATTTGGTCTCCAATGGGTTTTGGAACAATGTGAGTTTTGGAAGAATAGAACTGAAACCTTTGTCCTCCTGGTGAAACTCTAACTTCATTCCCATGACTTGCTTCAGTTACATTACAAGCTGCAAAATGATGTCCAATGAAGCCACACTTAAAACAGAAAATTGGCAGATACTCAAAAACAAAAGATATCCAGTCTACTCCATCAATGGATTCCGGTATGAGAAAGCCAGGTGGAATTGGTTCATGAACATCAAGCAACACTTTAACTCGAACACAACTAGGTTGTGTTTCTGTCTTAGGATAAAACTCCAGAAATTTGAGATCAGACATATCAAAATAACCAGATTCAACCAAGTTCCCCTCAATAATCTCCTTGTCCAAATAAACCTCAGGATAGTTATGTAAATGCATCCACACATAAAACTTTGAGAAATTTAACTCCTTGGTTTCATAATATTCCATCCATGGTATAATCTGAAAAATGTGTTGAGCTACAATCCAAGGCTGCCCCAGCAGAAGTGCAGCTACCTGTTCCTGAGACTCCATCTTGATTTGAAATATTTCACCTTTGTACAAAACCATGTCTTCAATCTTAAAAGGGTACCATGCTTTTTCAAGAGCTAATTTGATAGTGCTCATATTCAGCCTTCCATCCAGAACACGACCAAACAGAGTCATCTTATTATAGCCCACGTATTTACTCTTCATTTTCTCAGAACTGGTTATCATTGGAGGATCTGTATAAGGCATCTTCATCTTGGCAAAGCAAAATCCATAGCAAGCGGTTCAATGTAATTTGGGTTTTGGAGGAACGGAGAACCTTGTTTGTGTTAGGGCTCATGTAAAGAAAGAATTGAAAAAACTCGGTTTGAAGAACTGTGAAGAACCACTAAGCTGCCAATAACATTTTATACAGCCCAAACTCACCAGCATTCCAACCATATTCAAGTAGTCTTAACTCAACCTCATTTCTTACCCATTCATACAAGTCCATCTGTTTGCAAAAAACCCCATAATCTATCCATAATCTCCTTGGTATAGAACTAATCCGCCAAATGGCTACCTCTTCACTCAGACCATCATTGCCCAACATCACTCTCTCACTAAGGTCCAAAGTTAGGAACACGATTTAGTAATTGTTAGAGTTGAGTTCTTAGGGGTTTTGGTGCTTATATTTCCCATGCGGCACATGCAAAACATGATTACATGACGGCCAAAAAGTGTACACCTTTAATAGCAAAGATGACACAAACACCACTAGCCAAACAGTTTGGGATGTCATCTGATACACATTACCGTATTAATGTTGAATATAACTTGTATTGGGCGAATAGGATATTGTACTCCTCTGCCAAACACAACCTATAAATTTATCAAGTTGGAATTACTAATTTTTTACTATATAGCTTTTCTTTTATGTTTTGTACTCTAGAAAAAAGGCTCAATCAGTTTAAAAGCAAAACAACTCTTGCACAATCTTGATGCAGCTTAAATCTTGTTCTAGATTTTTTGAAACAGATTAATCTTTCGAAGTATCTTCAAATATTTGGTCAAGAGAACGTATGCCATCTCTGTACTTGTATCTCCATTTTACCCAGTTCTGTGCTTGTATCTCCAGTTACCATAATCTTGGTTGTTATTGTAGATTGATTAATTGTCGTGCTCTTTTGCAGATTAATATGGTTGGTCTAATGTACTTTAGGGATGTGGATTTCAATGCTCTAAATATCCCATTGGTAAAGCTTTCATAAATTTATTGTTGTGCCGATGTTTACTGTTTCACTTACTTCTGTTGTCATTATCTACGGTACATTAGTACCAAACCATGCTTGCTTGTGTTACCTATCAGAAAAAACATGTAGTTTTTTTAGAAACCAATAGTTATTTGATGTTCAATTTGTGCAGTCATAGGTAAGAGTGTAAAAAAAAACCGTTGACCCATCATCCAATAGGGTACCCGGTCTTCACCCGCCATCCAAACCCGCACCGACCCGAAAATAGACCCGCCCTGCCCCACCACCGTTTTTACGCGGTCGGACTATGGATGTACGTTTTTCGCAACAACTTCTTGCCGTGAGTGATTTTTTATCTCTACTAGTAGTATCTCCTATAACTAACATAGACTCTTAAATTCATCCGGATATTTTTGTTACCCATAATATCCCTAGACGAATAATTAAATCAAATACTTAGATATTTATTAATGAGGACTACTTGCTCTTTATTAAATTAAAATGTTGTTTCACATATTTGAATGAATAATCGGTCCTTTCAGTGAATTAAAAAACCAATTCCACGCCATATTGAATTGTACACCCCCACTAACTATAAATGACATTTAATTAGCAATAATTGGATAATTTAATTAGACGTTAAAGAAAATGAAAAGTCGAGGGAGAGAATACGAAGGGATGGAAACTCAAATATTCATTTCTTCTCGCCGTCCCTTATAAACCCAAAATCTCCCCACTCTTCCGACTCCTTAGGGGCTATTTGTTTTTTTGGGTTAAGTTATAAGAGGGTCTTATAAGACCATGTGTTATAAGAGGGTCTTATAAGATGGTCTTATAAAGTGGTTTGTTTTTAATTTTAAGTTCCTCTTATAAGCACTTGTAAAAATAGAAAAAACAAATACATGACATCTTATAGATGGTTATTTGACAAATATAACCCTACTTTACATCACATTTAACTTGAATATATTAATTTGAAATAAACGTATAGTTTGATTTTCGGTTTCAAATCAATTTTGATAATTAGAATATCAATTTTAGGAAACTACCTTAATTGGCGGTGGTAGTGGTAGTGGTCTTAATAGCACGGTGGTGGTGGTAGTGGAAGTGATGATATTGGTTTTAATAGCATGGTGATGGTGGTGGTAGTAGAAGTGGTGGATGTCTTAATAGCACGGTGGTGGTGGTGGTGATAGTTTTAATAGTACGGTGGTGGTGGTAGTGGAGGTGATGATATTGGTCTTAATAGTACGGTGGTAGTGGTGGTGGTGGTGGTTTTAATAGCACAGTGGTGGTGGTGATAGTCTTAATAGTTCGATGGTAGTGGTGGTGGTGGTAGTGGTGGTGGTGGTGGCAGTGGCGGCAGTGGTGGTGGTGGTGGTGGTAGTCGATGGTGGTTAGGGTAATGGAGTTATTTGGAAAATAAGATAATGAAAATGGAAGAAGAGATAAATGAGAAATTTGGGGTATATGGACGGGGTGTTTGAGTCATTTTTCAAGTTATAAGACTTATAGAATTGAAGTAGATCTAATTTTGGTACTTATAGAATTGGAGCCTCTTATAAGACATTTCTAGTAGAATGCCTCTTATAAGAGGTAAAAAACAAACCAAAAAAATGTCCAAAATCACTGGGCCACATCTTATAAGAGGTTATAACTTATAAGACCTCAAGGTCTTATAAGAGGCAAAAACAAATGGCCCCTTCCAATTCTATAAGTACCAAAATTGGATCTATTTCAATTCTATAAGTCTTATAACTTGAAAAATGACTCAAACACCCCTGTCCATATACCCCTAACCTCATTTATCTCTTCTTTCCTTTTCATTATCTTCTTCTCCAAATAACTCCATTGCCCTAGCCACCACCGGCTACCACCACCACCACCACCACTACCACCACCATCATCACCACCACCACCAAACTATTAAAACCACCACCACCATCATCACCACCACCACCAAACTATTAAAACCACCACCACCACTGCCGCCACTACCACTACCATCATCACCTCTACCACCACTATCACCGCATCTTATTAAGACTATCACCACCACCACCACCACCACGTCTTTATTAAAACCACCACCACCACCATCACTATCACCGCTTTATTAAGACCAATATCATCACCTCCACTACCACTACCATCACCGCCACTACTACCAGTAATATTAAGACTATCACCACCACCACCACCGTCTTTATTAAGATATCCACCATTTCTACTACTACTACTACCACTACCACCACCACCGTGTTATTAAGACCCAATATCATCACTTCCACTACCACCACCACCGTCTTTATTAAGACCACTACTACCACCACCGCCAATTAAAGTAGTTTCCTAAAATTGATATTCTAATTATCAAAATTGATTTGAAATCGAAAATCAAACTATATTTTTGTTTCAAATTAATCTATTCATGTTAAATGTGATGTAAAATAGGGTTATATTTGTCAAATAACCATCTATAAGATGTTATGTATTTGTTTTTTTTATTTTTTACAAGTCTTATAGAGTTAACTTAAAATGAAAAACAAACCACTTTATAAGACCATCTTATAAGACCCTTTTATAACACATGGTCTTATAAGACCCTCTTATAACTTAACTCAAAAAAACAAATAGCCCCTTAATCTCTCCATCGAAACGCAACTATTATTTGTTCATTAAAGTTTCTTGACTCTATAAGATCTTTTCGTATCCATCACTCCATGGAGGAGGTGAGATATTGTTATATTTGTATTCATATATTTGTCTTCATCTCTTTCAGATCCCTCTTCCAGTTGTTTAGTGAATTTGAAATCCAATTATTTGTCAAGTAAATTCTTAGAAAGTTATTTGTAGTCAGATTATTTGTTTATATTTAATATGTTGATTGAAGGGTCCAAAGAAAGAAAATAACTATATAATATCTTCTCTAATATGACATGCATGCTTATGAAGTGATTTTCTTCTTCCCCAAAGCTCTGAATACTTCACATTTTTTTCTTCTTCTTATAATGCTTTCATAAACTACGTCTCTATGCTGATTTCGTCATTAGGGTTTAAACCATTGGTTGAGCACGTGATTTACAGTTCCTTCCTTAAACAAGAGAAATGGGCCCCTGCAATCTCTTGCTATCCTTTGAATCTTCTTAATGGTAAATCAGCTTAATAAGGGGTAGTTAATTAGCTCAATTGTGTGACTTTGAAGTTGTTTGAATTTGTCATTTACAGATAATAATCAGTTCCAGTTAGATTTATACTTGCCCAAGTATGCAGTGGTGTTCATTTTTTTGTCAATGGCCTAGGTTTCCCTTTTTGCATTTCTTTTCGGTGTATGACGGGCTGACGGTCTTATGGGAAGCATTTAATGTATTTTGGCTACAAGAGATTTAAGAAATGATGCGTCAAAGACAATATGAAGTACATATGATGGTATTATTTCTGTCGATGGTGTTTGTTATGGAACAAATGATGGTGTGGACTAACTTATATATAGTGTTAAGTACTTATGGATTAATGGGGAGCAAACTATTGGGAGAGAATGGGTCTATCGGTTCAGAGCGTACATAATGTTGCTGGCAGTTGTAGTAGCAATA
Source organism: Coptis chinensis (assembly GCF_015680905.1). Lineage (NCBI taxonomy): Eukaryota > Viridiplantae > Streptophyta > Magnoliopsida > Ranunculales > Ranunculaceae > Coptis > Coptis chinensis. The sequence goes on along the minus strand of NC_141463.1, from coordinate 73,584,716 downwards.
GCATTATTTATTTATTTTATTTTTGATAAATTAGTAGCATCGGGTTTGTCTGGCTTCGTACCCTACAAGGGAGGAGCGGAACCAGCCCAAACATGATCCTTCTCCTCCTACTCATGTGATCTCCCCCACCCCCTCCTACCCCCTTACTACATACGTATTCCTACTGTAAGGGTAGCACCTGTTGTTTCATATATGAATATGATAGGTATTGCATTCCATGGGGATGATGTGGACTTGGAAGTGCTACATGCTGTGCTGGTCACAATAGCTGTTGTGCGCATGCATATCCCTTGAAAGCTGGGACTTACCAAATAGTATCTGATTACACATTCTTACTCTCTGGAAACTTTCTAAGATATATTACTTTGATTTTTCAATTTTGCCACTTGGAATAGATCAAAATAAGATTTGGTAATTGCTTACAGGTTTGATAATATTTGCTGGAGGAAGATCCAAATGACTATTAATTCAGGATCTCAATGGAGTTAGGACGAAAGTAATATCTCGAGGTATGTGCAATTAATCCACTAGACTCATTGGAATTCAATTTCAATGGTTGAAATTGCAGGCTTAGGTAGAATCATTTGTTCAATGCAATCTAATTTCACGTGTTCCACAGTTTACTTCATTCGGCATACAAGTTATTATTATTATTATTAAAAGCCTCATATCTATTAGATTAGCTTGAGCCAAGCTTCTAAACCTACAATTCATATCCTAATTGAGATTTGTCCATAGATGGGTAAATTAGGATTGATGAGGTAGGTACCGATCGACGCAGTTACGGCACTGACCGAGTTTATTTAGAAATTGGAGATAAGAGACTGAGGTAATCATGGTGGCAATGGATTAGTTGTGTGGATATTCTTAAGAAATAACTTATTATTTGTTGAAGCATGGTATAGACATTGCTGTTGTGTGGAAAAAGATTCTCCGACTTTCGCGAATTGGGATTGAAAGGGTAGTCAAATACCCTACTCACCTTGCAAGTTTTTGCCAGTGTATGTATACTTCAAGAGTTCAAGAGGTGTTGCAAGTTGGAATTGTGTCCCAGTTTCTTTTGGTACTTCAGATGGACCATAAATAAGTATCAATTTAACTTGAAGAACAATTTATTCGGTTGTTTATATTTGTAATTTTATTATATTATTTATATTCAATAGCGTATGGCTATGCAGAAGTTTATTGTTCATGATATCCGTATTATCACTTAAAATTATAACCAGCAAAAGAGGGTGAATATTTAGAATATTCTAAAAACTTTTCTATTTTATCATTCCCATGTGAATGCTTAGAAGATGGTACAGTTAGGAGGCACCATGCAATTACAAATAAGTTGCATACTCACATTGTACAAACGCAACCTTAAATCAATTTGACGCCGATAGGGCGTGCACATGCTAAACATATATTGATTGGTTCAATTCTTTTGTGCAGGTCCAAAATAGGAGCCAACAGATGAGCGACAAGGCACTTGTAATATCGCAGTCTTTTCAACGAACTTCTTATGTTCCAATGTCTAAACCATTTTTTCACATTCCAATTTATACTGAATTTTGTGTCCCAGGTGTGCTGTGAGTATAGCATGGCTAATTTCAGCATTGGAAATCGTATGAGAAAGCCAAAGGGTGACATATATATTTTCTTTTCCTCTTTTTTTATATGATTTCTGTTGTTAACATAGTTTAGCATACCTTTCAAATCCTAAATGCTAAACATGCACTTACGAAAGACAAAGCACACAAAATTTCAGGCAGTAAAATAGGCATAAATAAAAGAAAAATATTTACCATCCAGATAAACGATATGTTTTCATTAGTTACCTCAATGTGATTTCTTATATCCAATTTGCTATGAGTTTAAGAGGCCTTCAGGAGATACCATAAATGATTTTATTAGTTAAAAGTTAAAACTTTAAATCTATTGTTATTTTTTAAAGAGCTTCTTCTCTCTCAGTGGGTTAGATGACCTCCAACCCACAATTTATTTAAGGTAGAGTATGTACTAACCACCAACTTCCCCACCCACCCAGCGCCCGCCCCCCCCCCCACAGATCTGGAACTGGTGTTTTGGTATTGTTAGTGAGTGAAGGGTAGTTCTTGAAAGTGGGATCCATGGATGATGAGGATTTTTTCCTGGCATCTGAAGTTGTTAAACTCATCCTTAGTGCCATGTGGGGTTATCATATGCTGTGGGAAAGAGGGAAAGAGGAGAGAAATGAGTCTCTGAAGGGGAGAAGGGGAGCTCTGTGCTGAGGAGCAATGAAGGTGGGGGTGGGTTTGTTTTTTTGGTGAGTCTTAATATGTGTCCATTAATTTCTTATTATTGTTTAACTTTCTTAATACGTTATGAAGATATATTGTTTAGGAGAATTGCTGTATAATTATTTTGTATTTGAATGAACACCACCTTTTGTCCATCTCTAGCTCGATTTTTTTTTTTTTTCTAATAAATCTATACTAAGCTTGGAAGGGATTGTAGAATTAGCAGGTGACTTCCATCCAGATTGTTGCATCAGTAAAATGAATAGTTTGACTTTTGTGATGGATTTCTCAAAGATCTTTCTTTCTATGTTGGGTTTAACATATTAAATGGTGATCCAACTGGCGTCGTTGAAACTGAAAAGTGAGTGACATTTTTTATAATGTCACCGAACTGTTATAGAGCCGTAAGCTTATTATGAGAGTGCATGTGTAACTACTTTAGTCTGTGCCATCACTAAGAAAGGAACATTGGATCTGTATCCCTATGGTAAGTCTAGAACCTCCCACCCTTCAGCATCAATCTATAACCGAAAATTTATTATGTTATGAGTGCCCTAACACTACTATTATAAGTTAAGTTCTAAATAGTTCTCCTGTAAGACTAATTTGTTTAGATTTCCCTTGTATATCTGTTAGAATAACATTAATATATAATGTGTAGGTTAGAGACAATCCTTATTTTTATGTTCTTTATTTCTTATGTTACATATTCAGAATCAAGAGGAGATGAGGTGGGATTGACTTTTATAAATATAATAAAGATTATTGCAACTGAAATTGTTCGATGTCTTAGATACATGCATGAAAAATGTTGTTGAGGTCTTGCCTGTTGTACATAGCAACTTGCAGCCAAGTAACATTTGCACATGCATTCCAGCCACTAGCTTTGGCAATTTAATTTTCCCTACTATGTATTATTTTGAGTTGCGTTTTCTCATTCACTTTTACACTCTATTTTCATGGCAGTGATCTCTTTATTTGGGAGTATGTCATATATATGAAACTTTTGAATAATCTTTACAGGTAGATGTTTCACTGTCAAAAATTTAGGATCACTAGGTACATAGGGGCTGCTGATAAATGGATTTATAGTCGTAAAACTACATAACTTAATTGTCGAGCTTACATCTGTGTCTGCCATTTCAGGTAGTCCATTACTACCAGTTTTGGGCCCTTTACATTATTTATGGCTTTATCCATTTATCTCTTCCACATTTATAAGTGAGTAGTTATTCATATTAGCTTAATTTATTGCTATCTCATTTCAGGGATCTGTCATACAACAGTTTCACTGGGGATCTCCTTATCTCATTTCAATATTTTACGTATCTCATTGGCTTGGGAGTCATATACTTATACCAATAACTTACGTCATTTAATGAGGCACTATTGTAGTGTTTGTATGTCTGGTTCTTATTGTGGACAATATTGCAGGTACTTGCAGGATAACGAATTCACTGGCTCAGTTATTTCCTAGCGAACCTCCAGCTTATTGGTATGTATATAATGTATAGTATGTACTACACTGAATTATGCTGCATTTTACTACCCACTGTTGATGCTTCTATTAAATTTATGATTCAAAATGTGTTGGATTTGTCAGTAACAATGTGGAAGGTGAAGGCAATTTGTTACCCGTCAATACAACGTATGGTAGGTGTTCCAACCATTTCTCTATTATAAATTCTTTTCATTGTATACAGTTTCCTGGTTGGCCGGTCACTGTATGTTTATTGGATTGTTAGTTAATACCATTTACCTGCTTTGCCGGAATACCTGATAAGTCAAAGGATTTTTGGAACATGACCTTGATTCTGTACCATTCTATAATAATCTAATGTTTTGGTATTTTATTCACGTTCAGAAGATGTCCCCCTTCCAGGAATCACAATTGATGAAAAGATGATTGTATCATCATCAACTGGGGCTCTATCTTTACAGGAAATCCCCAAGAAACTTGTTGTTGTTGGTGCCGATTACATTAGCCTGGAGATGGGTTCAGTGTGCGGATGGCTTGGATCAGAGGCAACTGTTGTTGAGTTTGGGCCAGACATTGTCCCAACTATGGACAGAGAAATTCGTAAGCAATTTCAGCGTACCCTTGAGAAGCAAAAGGTGAAGTTCATGCCAAAGACTAAAGTAGTTGGAGTAGACTCCTCTGGTGAAGGTGTCAAGCTGACTTTGGAACCATCAGCTGGTGGTGAGCAGACTACACTAGAAGCTGATGTTGTTCTTATCTCAGCTGGAAGGAATCCATTCACAGCCGGGCTTGATCTTGACCAGATTGGTGTAAACACCGATAATGTTGGTCGTATCCCGGTGAATGAGCGCTTTGCCACAAACGTTCCCGGTGTCTATGCTATTAGTGATGTCATTCCTGGTCCCATGCTAGCTCACAAGGCAGAAGAGGATGGTGTTGCTTGTGGAGTTTATAGCAGGAAAGGAGGGTCATGTTGATTACGACATGGTACCTGGGGTTGTACACACTCACCTTGAGGTGGTATCTGTTGGAAAGACTGAGGAACAGGTGCAGACTCTTGGTGTTGAGTACCGTGTGGGCAAGTTCCCTTTCCTGGCACATAGTAGGGCCAAAGCTATTGATGATGCAGAAGGGTTGGTGAAAAAATTGCTGAGAAAGAGTCTGACAAGATATTGGGGGTCCACATCATGTCTCCTAATGTTGGGGAGCTCATTCATGAGGCAGTGCTGGCCATGCAGTATGGAGCTTCAAGCGAGGATATTGCTAGGACATGCCATGCACATCCAACAATGAGTGAAGCCTTCAAGGAAGCTGCAATGGCCACTTACGACAAGGCCATTCATATCTAATACTGGTTTTGTCTAAATTTTATATAGCTCTTGGGAATGATTTCGGATAAGTTTCTTTGCACGACACTTGGTTGTTTTTGCACACTGAAATCAATTGTTCCTGTTATTACATACTAATATTTCTTTTTGTGTTTGTCAATGCGCGAGTGAAATTGTAAGAGAACCATATCTTTCCTGATTTACTGTAAATGGGGAAGCAATTAACGATTGATACTCTGTTCATATTGTTCTATGCCATCTTTTCTACTTAAAATAGAATTATGAGCGGACTTCCTTCTGTTATAACCCCAATTTGTTTGAAAAGAAAATTCTATACGATGTGTTTGTCTTTTGTAAATAATAGTTGTGTTCTTGACAACGGCCATTTGACCTTCTTTTCTCAATAGTATATACCTAGTACAAAACATTACAGATGTTCTCTTACTTCTATCGCTTCTTCGGTTTATGACAGATTATGCTTTCACATTCCAGACAATATTCCGGAAAGCTTGCCTAATGTCTCCTCACATGCTTGCTCCAAGGAGTCCACCCTCTCTATTCACCATTGCACAGTTGTAAACTCTATTAAAAAAAGAATAAGTTCTACAAGGAGAGGCAGAAACCCAGTGTATGCTAAAACTTACACCGTCGCAGAGCTGCAATCAACTACAAGCAGTTTCAGCGAGTATCACCTTCTTGGAGAGGGATCACTCGGTTCTGTTTAAGACGACTCACCATTTAATTAGCTTATCTGATTTTTTACCGTTGAACTTATAATGAGATTTTACATACTTACAATGCTTTATGTAAAGGAAGACGAGTGTATATAATGACTGCATTTTATGATATTTATGTTATACATGATTGGCGTTCAACTTGTTGGTGTGCTACTTTTATGCAAAAAGAAATGTAGGAGGGGTGCTTTATATATGTGATTAACTGAGTGGGTGTTCGAATGTCAGATATTGCATCAATGATATGGGATGTCCTAGGGATGAAATAATATGTAGCTATTTCTTTGGTTTTGCATTGGAAGTTGAACACGTTTATATTGATATATACAATGGGATCTAAATATTATTGAAAGAAATATTACTGTTGCATTTTCAAAAAATATATTTTTTATTATTTTATATTTTGGTTATAGGGCCAATTTCAGAGGCTGTGAACAGAAGTACATTTGTTATTCATATTTTCCTAGCATGATTAAAGGAGAGATGCCAATATTTTGGATTTGGTAAAAAGGGTGCCAATCCCAAAAAATAGAGTGTAAATACCGCGACCCCTAAATTTTTGCCTTCTCACAACTGATACAGACTGTCCTCTCCCAAATGTTCGCCACGTTTCAATTATTTCATAAGCCCCACCCCAGTGGCCCAGAATATACAACATGCAACTAGCATACGAGGATCACTGGGCATTAGCATTCTCCGTAGTCCGTACAATGGGAAATTTGGTATTGATGGTAGAGTCAGGGCCGACCCTAGGCCAATGTTGATTAAGGTCTTGCATAGGCCCAATATAAATCAAAACAAAAAGGCCCACTAAGCTATAAAAATCCCACTGTAGGGTTTAAAACCCACACAAAAAGTCCATTATCTGATAAAGAAATAAAGGCTTTATTTTGCTTAGGCCCATTCAAACGTAGGGCCGGCCCTAGGTAGAGTTGACACCAAAACCCAACTCAGGTTAAATTCATGAGAGACCCGACTCTGCTCAGGCTCGGAACATGAGCCTCAGGTCTCAAAACCCTACCCAACCCAGCTGACTCGTACCCCAACTCTGTCGAGGGTTAGCTGTGAGCGGAGATGAATGAAACCAAGTTAGAACACTCACGTGGTGTAATTATGCCTAAAGTTATAAAAAGAGAACATGTTTAGTTTGTAAGAGTATAAATTGACCGAAGAGTGCCAGGCCCCTCCAACAGTCCTAATTGCAAATTTGCAAGGACTTGCGTACACTGCATATACTTCTGTTTTTAAATGAGATCTCCACTCAAATGCAGACTCAAACGCCATTAAAGTTCTTTGCTGATAAGCAGCTCAAAGTCGAGGGCCACTGGCGTGTACAGTAAGCTAACTCCAAGAGATATTGGGTACCTCTCTCATTTTCTCCATTTAATTATTCCAAACAAAAAATGTAAGAACCAATCCAATCCATGATGTACCGGCTCATAAAAACCTGCATAGGCTAGGTTTAGGACCTGTAATCACAAGAATCATTTGAGACTACCATTTTTGCCGTCTAATAAGCGCAAAATGAAACACCATCTCTGCTGAAATAATCAACAACCTTGTCAGTGAGATGTCAAATCAACAGGCTAAACCATGTAAGCAATAACTGAACATTTTACTATTCCGGAAACCCAAGTGGATTTTCCTCCATTCAAGAACTCAAATAATGTATACACGAGACAAAACATGCAAATGAAAATTAAACAATTATCAGAAAATTTCAAGCAAGATGTAGACCTGTGCAAAGATAGTTAGAATGTCACTACATGTAGGAAATGTGAACAATTCCCCCACATGAATTTTTTATCATAAACAAATCAAAGAAACTAATCTGAAGAAACAGAACGTAGGCCAGATTACAACAGATCAAAAGCCATCTATCAATTCATTCTAACATGGAAACAAACAAACTCTCAAGATTCTGAACTAAGTGTTGGTAGCTCTAGTGTAGATCTGCTGGCTAGCATGAGAAGATATCATCCTGATGGAACCTTTAGACATCAAATCTTTGATAGCACGTCGAGCCAGTGATCCATTCACCTGGGGAAAAATAAAGGGCCCTTCAGTCATTTTGTGTGGACAAGTCTAAATTCATGGACTATATATGCATTCATAAATAATAAGAAAAGCTAATGGCCATGATTAATCAAGCAGACGACAATTAGAGAAAATGCAACTGAAATCCAATTCCCATCACTATGTTTAGTTCATTTCTGCACTTGTGTTTCAAAAACAATCACACTCTAGAAAAGTTATAAAGTTTCCCAGATGATTGCATAATTCCATGGACAATTTGCATTGTAAGAGCTATGGCCGCGATTACGTAACTGTGAAAGAGAATGTAACTGAAAACCAATTTCCATCAATATATTTGATTCATTTCCCCAATCGTGTTACAGAAACAAAATCACAACACATACAGAAGTGCAAGCGCACAAGTTTGCCACCCTTAACAGTCAAAAAACAAAATTTCGAATCAAGGATAGGGAAAGTCATGACAGGATTTTGTAAAAGTAACCTCCTGAGAACATATTCCATAAGCCTCTTTACCGATTCTTTTTTCAATGGTTGATGATTAGTAATTAATTTACCTACCGAACTACTATGTTAGACACAAACAAGGATTGTCTTCCTTTGTTCAACCAAATGGAGAGGATAAAGACAGTGGATAAATAAATCTACTTTATGATAAAGAACAGTACTAATTGGAAGACATTAATAAGCTTTGACTGCCAATACGCATGACAAGTCTTTAAGTAAACTGTTCCTTTTTTGAAAGGATTATCATTACAGTAGATAGCTACATCAAGAAGTAGACCTCAACTAGTACTACCTCCCCTTTTTCAATCAAAAGGATAGGCATGAAAGACAAGATGCATAAATGAGTCTAGCTCATGATAAACTTATAAAGTTAGGGACTAACATAAAGATGTCTAATCAGCACTTGACCGTAATATGCATTATAAGGCTCCAAGTGATGAAGTTTTGTTTTCTCGATCGATTAGTATTGATTGATCATGGATTGTCTCTCCTTGTTCAACTATAAAAGGAGACGCATGAAAGACGAGATGGATAAATAGATCTAGCCTATGATAAAGTTAAGTGCTGATGTAAAGATGTCTAATCAGCACTTGACCGTCAATAAGCATGGTAAGGTGAGTGATGAATTTTTCCTTCTTTTTGATTGATTAGTCATTTACCTAGCTAGCTACAAATAAGCCAAAATAATAATCGTCTCTGTTCAATGAAAAACAGAGCCATGAGAGACACAGTGAATAAATGACACTAGCTCACAATAAAGTTAAGTGCTGGGGGAAGACATCTGATCAGCTCTTGACCGTCAATAGGCACGATAAGACTTCTTAAGATAGAACACCAAATAAAGAGACAGACTTTTAATAATCATTACTCTAAATAGCAACATCAATATAAGCCACAAAATCAACCGTCTCCCTTCATCCAAAAAGAGAGGCATGAAAGACAATGCGGATAAATTAATCTAGCTTACGATAAAGTTAAGTGCTAACGGTATGATGTCTAATGAGCACTTGACTGTCGATAAGCATGATAAGACATCTAACAATATAATACCAACTTAAAGAGACAGGCTATTTATACTAAATTACTCAACATAGCAACATCAATAAAAACCACAGAAACAATTGTTTCCCTTCATCAGAAAAGAGATGCATTAAAGACAATGGACAAATAAATCTATATTATGACATAGAGGACAAATAAATCTAGATTACTCTAAAATAATTATGTCAAATTCAATAAATAATAAGGGTTGTGTTTTTTAAACCAGAATGGATCATATATGTAAAATGTGATATATCACCAGCATTTTCCGCACATATTCACTTTCAAAAACAGTATCGTAAATTGCCTTGTGTGTCGTAGTGAAATGTTATAAAACCTTGAATGAAGCTTTCTGAAAAGAAAATCATTCTTCAACCATCATAAGCATTCCCAGTTCAGTTTATGTTAAGATTCAGAACGACTAGTGCATGATTGTACATACAATTGAAGCTACATTTGGGTCACAGAATTTCGATTGCTGGAAAGTTGAGAGGGAGATGGATATCTCCATCATTTGAAAATTTGAGGAAAGCAGCTTCCTCTTTATTTAAAAGGGATTGTTTACAATTAAAATTTCAGGGAATTTGCAATGTTCATCTCCTCTTTGCATTTCCTCCTACGAAATTGAGCTACATCAACTTTCTAATAAATAAAATTCCTAGACATAGCCTAATCACGAAAATATGGCCAAACACCGATCTAAGGGAGTTGCCCTTATGACTTAAAAATCAAAATGTCAAATTATTATATAAATATGACATTATGACAACCAAAAGTAAACATTCCACTCGATTGCCTCATAGAATACAACAAAACACTATGGTTGATTGTTGGATAAACTAACCTAACCTGGGTTACAAATATGAAATTCATCTCAACTAAAATTTCAGTCCAAACCACATCACGATACGAAAATTAAGAAGAGAGTAGAGAAGTATTACCCTCAAACGATCAGACAGGATGGAGGGAGTAATGAGCTTATACTTGGGTACTTCAGAGAGTAGCTTATCATAACTGGCTTGATCAAACAAAACCATATTGTTCACCTTCTCCTTTTGCTTTCCCTTGCTCCATTTCTACATACACAAACAAACAAACAAACAACCCCTTTTAATAGATCTGTCAAAACAAAAAACAAATTTAAAAAAAAAAAAAAAACAAATCCGTTACCTTCTTTTTCTGCTTTCCTCCACCAGACTTCACTGGCTTTGATGATGGGGGTGCAGCTTTCTCTTTCTTTGGCGCCTGTTATATTTGAACAACAAATAATTAAGAGTGATAATATTTGTACAAAATAAAATAATGAAGAGAAAAGATTTGAGGTCGTTACCATTTTGTTGTGTTGGGATTTTGGGTGGAAGCTGAGAAAGAGGCTTTGGTTTTGAGGAAGGGGGTAGAACTTTATAAGAGAGGCTAGGGTTTTGTGGGGAAATGATTTGGTGGTGCGAAGGTGTATCGAAAGTTAATTTGTTTTATTTTATTTTTTTCGATATTAATTAATTTGTTTTAGATCATCTCAATTCTCAAGGTTACAAAAGTATATGACTGATGTCATTATCAACCAAGACTATAGTAGCCTGGAAACAAAAACAAAACTTAGGGATGTAAACCTAAAACCAAATAAAAAATTGGGGTGAGTAGGTTATTGTCATTGAAAAATAACAAAACTTATTATATAGTTTTTTTTTATATATGATCTACTCACCATAAATATCATTTCTATAAAAATTAAACTTGTTATATTCTCATTATTTGTTGGTGACCAGTGCGAGATTTGTGAAAATAGCAACTCCTCCTCCCAAAATCCAACCCCAACCCCCATATCAGGCATAACATCCATATTGTGCCCATCGATGGTTCAAGGGGGTTGGCATCACATACTTACTACCGCCACAATAACTGTCCTTAGCATGGGGTGGGAAAGTCAATCTGATGGGAGCAGCCACTAGGAGATTTGATGTAGGGAGTGTAGAAGAAGCATAGATGGTTACTTTAGAAGTTGCTGCAAAACTAGCTAGGAGCACTAGAGAGACCTTTATTTTGTTTGGAGGTGACTATAAAACAGTAATACATGATTTACAAAACACTCTAGAGTTGAACTCTTCTAACAGGCGGTTAGAGCATATTAGATCTATGATACTTGGTTTGTATAAGCCTTTTACTTTTTGTCAATTTAATTGGATTAGTAGATTGTCTAATGTAGAAGCTCATGATCTCGCAAATTGGGTTGTCCATAACCAAGATGTGAACTTACTACCTACTCATCTACTAGCATATAGTACTATTCCGTTATGTTTTAAATGATATAAGACATGTTTCTACCGAAAAAATAAAATAAAATAAAAATTAAACTTGTTTGAATAATTGATAATATTGGCAAAAGATGATTGCAAAAAACTCGACATTTATGGGTCGTTAGGTTTTTTTGTGAGTTGGCAACATATTTTATCTAGGTTAGTAGAGGATATCAAACGAGGTGAATCTTTGTAAAAATGATCTTTATGGTCAGTAGATTATATCCACATAAATACTATGTTATAAAGTGTTGTGTGTATTAAGTGCTAATCTTGTTTTGTGTAGGCATGTTTGGCAATGCTTTTCATGCATGAATGATTTGTTGTTTTGATGTACCAAGAGAGAAAGTTCACATAGTATTCCATTGATTACATATTTTTATATGCATTTTTCTAGTCTCTTTCATTTCAATCATTTTTTTTTTTATCAAATTGTTGTTGTGTGTGTGATACATGAATATGTGATTGTGCGTTTGTGGTAACTAAATTTGTTTTCATAGAAACAAGTGATTATTAAACACAATGGAGAATATAGTTGAGAATGGTGAAGAAATCAAGATGATGAAATAGTTTGATGAAATAACACAACAACAGAGATAAACCTCTCTTAGAAGTGACAGTAAGAAATTGAAGCCGACTAAAATATTTAAAATTCAGTAGATGTGTATAAACAAATGCCATAGAAAATTTAGAACATTGTCGTACTGTCCTTGTATAATAGATTTGAAATATTTTCATCAGGAGAAATGTGTTGTTGTTGTAAACTATTTATCAAGATCATTGTTTTTGAGTTGGTTGTGAACATTTTTTTTTAACAAAAAGACATTGCCCAAGAGAAAATGCAACAAAATCAAGATGCATGTTTCACTTGGATAGGCTATGGTAGTAAGATTTTATTTTATTTATCTATTTTCTATTTTATAGTATTTAATAATTATGCAATTCATTACTACAAGTACTACCATTAATATTGACTCAGAGTTTCAGATGGTTTATGATTTATTATTTTTCAAGTTTTTATTCTTTTTACTTGAACTACATGATATAAAATCTTTCGGAAATACACCATCTTTGTGTTTTTTGTTTGTTTTTTTTTATTTGTCAAATTAACATTTTATTAGTATATAAACAAATTACACTAGGAGAGGCTTAGGCCATTTAAATTTGCAAAATGCGTGGAACATAATGGCCTGTGTTGGACTATTTTTCATTATTTTAGGGGAATGTCGTTTTTTCTTCTGTGAATGATGCCACTTGCAACGTCTTCCTTGCTTTAGCCACGGGACGTATGTGCCATGACCTCATCAGGTTGCACCTTACACCCCATCCGACCAAGTGGCGCTTAACAGGTTAGCATCCCGTAGATGATAAATGGCGGCAAGCTTGGCAAATTATAATGGCATGGCAGGATGCGAAGGAACCTCACTTCTTTATAGAAGAGAAGGATGACGAGTAAACGCTGGAATGGAGGTAAATTTTTAGTTTCAGTTAGTGTCTGCTTATGTCCCAAACAATTTAATTATGTTACCCCATAATGGGTGGAACTCTTATAGAGTTGCGTCAGTTTTTTTATTTTCTATATTAGTATGTTCTAACCTTGTTTTGAAGATGTTCCAGAATTTCACGCGTTTCCATGATATTTTTCTACCCTCTTTATTTAAATGCTTTGAGGACAAAGCATGCTTCACCGATCTTGAAAAGAAGAAGTTTCAAATTGTGGAGGTCACGAAGGCATCTGAGAATGAGAGAACCAAAAAGATCATGATGGCAAAAGGTTTTGGGGACATAGAAATACGTGTAATTAAGGCATCTGTTAGGATATAGATATGTATAATATGCATTTGTTTTCAAGTTAAAAATTTCAAAAATATAAATAAATAAGTTTATGCTATACACTTAGGAATATTGGTATTGTTTTTTTTCTATGCTCTTAACAATGTAGAAGTCTCCGTAGCTTTTGCATCGAATAATTGTTAGAAACTTAGGTTAATATGTAGGTAATAATCTTTGCATCTATCTATAAATATATTACATGAGTATCTATGATTGTGGAATTTGAGTATAAGCAGAAGGATGAAATTTAGGCTAGAGTACTTATTCTACAAATCCTATGAGAATATAGCCTAAAAAGCCTTATATGAAGTTGAAACATTTGAGAAATGACACAAGAGGGATAAGTAAAATCGGAAAGGATAGAGAAATCACACGCCCACTTGCTTGATCACTATGCCATATCCTAGCGAGAATTTTAGGCCCTCTTTTGGATCGATATATAAAAATTCAAACCTATGAATTATTTTCAAGAAGTGGATTATCTCGCTTTAGTAAGCCCCTAAAGAATTGTATTGGGATGGAAGAAAAAGGATATTGACGAGCCTTTCTTTAGCCTTCCATAAACCACAATTCCTTTACCGTTACAAAAACAAAACAAACTAAAAATTCAACTTACCCAATCTAGAATAAGTAGAATGAGAATAGAATGAGTGAAGAAAGAAGAAGAAAAAACATGTGTAAACAAAAATTAGTTAGTTGCTTGAGGAAAAGAAAAGAAGTTTCCATCCAAGGAAAAGAAAAAAATAGAAATAAATAAAAACTCTAAAAATAGAATAAAAAGGAGTCAAAAAAGCCAAAGAAAAAAAAGAAAAATATGGCTAAGGATGGAAACAAAGTATATAAAAGAAAAGAAAATAACAAGGTTTTCTAAGTTACATAATATGAAAACTCTATTATCTCGATTTGTCGCTTTGAATATCCATTTCCTTACTTCTTAAAAAACCATCTCCTAATCCTCGCGAACACCTAATAAAAAGACCTCTAGCTTAATTAGGAATAGGTTAGTGTGATAGTAAGTGGCGATGATGTGTTTGATCGACTCGGCTTCCTTGTTTGTCATTGAGATTGTAAGGTAAAGTGTGCCCTACACACTATGGATAAATTTTATTTTATTTAAAATAAACTTGAGCGGAAAAATCGAGTGGTTTTGTCTTGACATTTTATGTGAGGACCTACTTAAGGACGCTTATTCCAAGTTTTCATAAACGAACTGCTAGGCATTTTCATAGTATTACTCATAGTATATATATTTGTATCATAGATGATTGATTATTATGCATATATTAGTTTATGTTTTTGACTTGGTTATTCTTATTCAATTGCTAGTGAGATGTATAGATAGTTGAGACATGAATGAGAAAACAATAGTTTTATTTCTTAGTCGTTGTAGTATAGATGAAGTTTGTGAGTACCTTCACTGGAAAACTCTCACGAGGGTTATAACTCATCCACTTTATAGGGAATTCCTAGTGGTTTAAGGCCTGAAATTGTTGCATATGGTCAATGCAATCGCGATGATTTTGTCCCAAAAATGAAAGTAGATAGAACTCATTTTTGGTCACTTATTCTAATTTTCATCTTTGCTGGGAGGACAAGCAAAATGTTAAACAAGGATTATATTTATGTAAAATAAAATTTCCATTTAGGAAAAAAAAATAAATAAATAAATGCAATTCAAATAGAATTTGTTTTGGTTTGATAAGAGCCAAAACTGTAGTTTTAACCCCTTAACAATCATACTTTTAGACCAATTATGTGAGTAATAATTAAGAGTTAATATCGATTACGTGTTTTATGTATTTCGAGCTTTCAAAGTCTATATATGCGTAAATGTGCCACTTTAGTGAGATAAAGGAGCAAAGGTCGGTTCCTAAGGAGTTACGTGAATAAAGGCCAAGATTCAAGGAGACAAAAGCCTTTGTAAAGCCCGGGCAAAAGTCGAAAAGTCAACACCCGCGTAAAATGCAGGACGAAGTCATTTGAGAAGCCCCAAAGAAGGCGTATTAGGATTTGGACTCGGGTTTTTCAAGAATTGGGAGTATCTTATGTCAAAACGAATCGCTCCGGAAAGAGATTTCCAATGGTCCAAGCCTTGGCCCAATCGAGAGGAGAAGGAAGTGGACTAAAACATCTGTCGAAGCCAACATGAGAATTTGAAGAGCCCATTTTGGACTAAAGAAATTGGGTTTTGGGCCCGATTTTCCGGCCCAAAACATGGCTCCAAGCCCATGCACGATTTTTGGATCTGAAAGTATAAAAACAAAATAATATATAGTAATAATTAATTAATAGGGCCAATTTTAATTAACTAAAAATGACCAAAATAATAATTCATATAGTAATGGTAAATCTATACCCCAAAAATGGAAATGAATCAACTAGTAATATTTATATAATAAAAAGCAATGGTGTGGGGCCCGTAGGGCCTCCATCCAGTGGTTGTCATTGTCTTTTAGTAAGTTGTGACATAACAATGACAACGTGTCGAGATTTTGCAGGCCGTAGGCAGGGGCATACCCTAGTATTCAAACAAAATCTATATATATTTTTTGTCTCACATGACAGGTGTCCTTTCCAAATAATATGAGTGAAATTATTAGGACATTTTAGAGTTTTATTATCGAAATATGGAGCGAAATGAATATTTCATACCATTAGTGGTTGTTTTGGAAAAGGCGGTGGGCATGGCGGGAAGAATGGGAGCGAGATATTTGGGTCGAACTCGAAGACTGTATTCAAAATTAGTGAGTGAAGAAGAGAAAGCTACTGAAAATATTCACATCAAGGTTCAGTACTCACTCCTCTCTATTATTCTACACCAGGGTTTGATAGGTTTAAAAAAAAAACTGTTGCTTAGTCTGCACTATAGGTATATATAAAGCAATGGGAGAATGGATACCTGCAAAACTCTGTTTTATTTTATTTTATTTCTGATTGGATTATGAAGGTTCTCGTTGTTTTATTCTCCTGCAAGAGAAAACTTACATTGCTTATTCTTAGAGAATCAGTAGAGTTTGTTACAAATACAGCTCAGACACAGTTGTACACGCATGAAACACAGGGTTTAGAGATAGTGTCATAGCACTCGAATTGTCACCCTACAGCATTGGTGGATCTGACAGATACACTTTTAACAAGGTCCTTAGCCATGTCATTTCTGCAGATCTATACTCTGCTTCTATAGAGGATCTTGATACAGTTCGCTGCTGCTTCTTTGAACCGAAAAAGAATCAGAAACCACTGGTTGACCTTCTACCATAAGGACACCCTGCCCAGTCAGCACCAGCATATGCAATGACTTTGTCTTTGTCCTTTCTTTAACCTTATACCAAGTGAGACAACCCTTTAAATATCTCAGAATTCTCTTAACAGCTGCAAGATGTGTGCTTCTTGGTTGATGCATGAACCGACAAACTTGATTTACTGAACCTAAGATCACGTCTTATCCAAATATTATATTGGAGTGTTCCTACAAGAGATTTGTTGGATCTCTTAGAATTTCACCTGTTGTGGGTTGTCTAATTTCAAACTTGTGGAGCATGGTGTTGAACATTTTTAGCTCCTTCTATGTTTACTTCCTGAGTACTTCCAGTGCATATTTGGATTGTGTTAAGAACATTTCTTCTTCATGTTTAGAAACCTATGATCCCAAAAAATGATATAACGTCTCTAAATCTTTCATGGCTAACTTTGTACTGAGTTCTCCAATGAGTGAGTTACAGAAAGACATTTAGCATCCAGTCACTATAATATCATTACATAAACGAGAAATTTAACTCCCTGTGCATTTGACATGATTAGAAAAGTTTTGATAGTTTAAGTCCAATTTCGAGCAAAGAGTTCACTAGAGCTTCATGCCAAGCTCCAGGAGCTTGCTTTAAGCATAAGGACATGTGTAACTTCCAGACAAAGTTTGGCTTTAATGGATCAGAATCCTCTTATAGAATCCTCTTTGAGTTTTCCATGGAGAAAAGCATTAGTGACATAAAGTTGTTTTACTTCCCAATCCATTTGAACTGTTAGAGAGAGTAGTTTAGAAAAACACACTGAGGCTTAAGCCTCAAGGCTCGCCTTAAGCCTTTTATGGGTTTAGCACCTGGAGGTTTAAGCCTTACATGTTTCTACTTTGTTTATATTTTTTTCTCAATCTTCTTGATAATGTTACTCCTCATAAGTTGTTTAAAGATTAAAACCACCTATTCGGTTATGTTTCAGCATCAAAACACCTCATTCTATTAAAAATAACAAACTTCCATCATCACCTACTTTTCCCCATTCTCTCCCTTTCTTTCTTTTTTTTCATTGAGGCTTAAGCCCCAAGCGCCTCTGAGGCTCGCCTCAATTCTCACCAAGGGAGAGAGCCTTGATGCGTTTTTTTAAACACTTGTAGGCTTAGCAACTGGACTGAATGTGTCGTTGTAGTCTACCCCTAATTGCTGGTGATCTTGGCAACCAACCTACCTTTGTATCTTTCTATGCTTCCATCTGCATTTTCTTTGACCTTGAATACCCATTTGCACCCTACAATATGCTGTCTTGGATGATGAGGTGCTAATGACCATGTTTGAGTATGGAGAAGACTAGAAGAGCATTAGATTCAAGTCACATTACTTCTCTCCAATGTTGGTGTTTTACTGCTTGACTGTAGGCACTAGGAACTTGAAGTCTTGAACACTAGCTTCTAGTTGGGTGAGTAGGGCAAAAAGAATTGGATGTTTGGAAGATTTATAAACTTTAGGTTTGAAAGTTCCATCTCTAGACCTTGTAGTCATGCCATGTTTGTTTGTGTCTTGTGGTGCAGAAGCTTGAATTTGTAATTGTGATTGTTTGTGATTGTGGTGGTGTTGAAAGGTTTGTATGAGTTGTTTGAGTAGATGACAGTGGTGTAGGAGGTATAAGAGTTGATATAATAGAAGGTGTATGAGGAGATGTCAGACAAGTCAATCAGAGAAGGCATTTGACAATTGGTCAGAGGATGCATTTGTTAGAGTGATTGTGATGTAGTATTAGGAAGTTGATTTTGAGATGATGAAAATGATGATATTATTTGTGTTTGAACTTTTAAGGTATGTTTTTGAAGAGTTGGCTGTGACACTTCTGTTGATGATGGAATATATGAAGGTAAGAAAGTTGGAGTTGAATTGAGAGAAGGAACATAGACTGAAGTTTTTGTTGTAGAAGGACTACATGGAATAGAGACTAAATGAGAAGATTTATATGGAAAATGGGCCTCATTAAAGACAACATGTCTTGAGGTATATCTCCTGCCACTAGTTGGACCATAGCACTTGTATCCTTTGTGGGACTGTATCCTATAAAGATACATTCAGTACTTCTAGGCTTCTAGCTTCTAGTTTGGATGAAGTATATGGTTTTAATATGGGAAACATGCACAGCCAATTTTTTTTAGAAAACTATATCTGGAGCTCTTTTGAACAACTTTTCATAAGGAAAAACCAGACTAGCGCTAGGAGAAGCTCTATTTATTAGATAAACAGAGGTTTGGAATATGTCCACCCAAAATTTTGGTGGTACATTGCTATGTGCAGTGAGAGCTCTAGACATTTCAGCTATATGTGTATGTTTTCTCTCTGCAGGCCCATTTGTTGCCGACTGTGAGGACACGAGTATTGTAGGTCAATACCACTTTGTTGTAGGATAATCTTGAACTTGTCACTTTTATATCCTCCACATTCATCACATCTTAACATTTTTATTTTGATATCGAATTGATTTTCAACATATTTTTGAAAGATTTGAAAAACAATTAGAAAGTCACACTTTTTGGTGTAGTGGAAAAATGCAAGTATACTTTGACCAATCATCTATGGAAGAAGCATAATATAAGAAACCATAATCAACTTTAGAGAAATAAGGAAAGGAATATATGATTACCTTGACTTGATTCTGTTCTTCTTACATTGCTTAATAATCAAATAGAGTTTGTTACAACTTACAAAGACAGCTCAGACAGTTGTAGGTTGTTAGACAGTTATAGAAAATGATGACCTGGAACTCTAGTACACGTGTCATTTGCTGAGTGTGGCAGTTGTATTCTCACTAGTACGACCTTAGTTGTCAAACATAAATTGTGATTAAGATTGTAGGAGTATTTGAATCAAGTGGCGTGTTTGTTACTTGGTAGAATCATTGATTTTGGCGTATTTGCGGTAGGCTTATTGAAACTAATTGTCACAATTTATTTGTGAGTTGCTAGTCTCTTAATATGTGGAAATTGGACTAACACATGATAATTGTGTTTTTAGGACCCCAAACCCAAAGAAAAGTCAACTACAAGCTCAGGGAGCTCTGCAACTGATGCCAAGCCAAGTGGAGCAGCATCTTCTACCTCAGGTGTATCAACTGACAAGAGGAAAAACTATGGTCTATATGCTGGAGTGGTACTTGCTAGCGGGGCTTTGGGATGGTATCTTAGATCAATCACATAGAAGCCTGAGAACCATTATTGCGGTTTGGCTTATATGGGAGGAGGAACAACTAGGATAAGTTCTCTGAAGGTACAATTATTATGTTTCTGTTTGGGCAGAGAAGGATGAAAAATATTAGAGTTCGATACTAACTTACAGTATATCATTAAGGTTTATGAAATTTTTTGTATTGCAAATGAAAATGCACACCCACCACACATGTTTTTATACTTAAAAATAAGGTTTATGAGTGCAGTTGTTACATAAGTTTTTACTAATGTTACATACATTTATTTGTTAGGTTGTCTTTATATTAACACTAACGAAAGCATTAGACATGTGCTGATGGTTGATACCATTTCATTATGTATGATTTTCTATTGAAGAGGCTATCTCAAAACATGTGTGGCCTAATAATTTCTGATTTGTCACCTGTTTACTTTTTATCCAAATCGAGATTTTTGGGGTACTTATAGTAGTTAGATAGTTTCTTGATGGCCCAGATGCCTTAGGTTGTGAATAGTCTGACTGTAAATGTGAATTTTACATCATCTTTTGGCACTGTCCTTGTCCTAAATCATGGTAGGGGTATTCGTCAGTGTTCATTTACCTCACACCTCAGTTTCTAGTTGCCCCAAGCCGCCAGAATGGTTGTGCTTTATGAACAGACTGAAAAGGGTGGAGGGTTGGTGTTGTTTTTTAATTGTTGAAGAATTTGGGTCTAACAAAGAGTTCCACTATCATTGGCGCCAAAAGGATTCCCCAGTAGTACTGATTTGTTCACCTTACTGTAAAATTTTAAATTCTCCATCTCTAGTAATATGCAGGTATCATCTTAGTATTAAGTAGCTTCAGCTGGTAACTTTTTGTGCAGTCGCTGTCTGACTAGGTATTAGGCATTTATTTTGCTGAAAGTTTACAGTTCAGTATCTCTATCTTTATTGCTGAAGTAGGGATTTGGGAGTGAGTAGAGACTGTGAAACTTATCTCCTTTCTCTTTTCAATTTTTTGTAAAAGAAAAATAAAAAAAAAAAAAAATAAAATCAATGGATGCATACAGGGGTTCTTTAATCATTCAGTAGTTCATTGGGCCTCTCCCTATGCTTGTATTGGGCCGCCTCCCGAGTTCTGATATTTTATCACTCTTTAATTTCACCAATTTCATCATTTTACATGAAGTTATGTAACAATAAAATATACAGAAGCAAGCAGCATTGTTTTAAAAAGGCGTATTTTCACCGTTTTAGGAGATCTATACAACTTTAAATCAGGTAGTGCCACTGAACAACGTCATTATCTTTGACAGCAAAGGCGATTCATCTACAAGATTGCAGTGCAAATTTGAAGTAAATACGTCGCCCAGTTGGTAGTGTTTTATTTGGTCAACCAGTCCTTACATAAAAAATTGGTTGTAATGAAATTGGAATTGGGCTCTTCAGCCCATAATTTTCAAGTAATTGCAAATACCCTTCTAAATTTTAAGATGAACAATTGCGAGGTGTTTGATAATGACCAAAGCAAGTTGTTTGGAGAGGGAAAAATCAAGTCAATGTTGATCACCTTAGCGCAACTTTTGTCAATTTATCCATCCAAAGTTTCAGTTCAGTCCAGTGCTGTTTTAAAGTTTCCCCACTTAAAAGGCCCTAGGGCCCAATAAACAACATTGTTGTATAAACCTTCGGGCTTAGATCTTTGCATGTCGGGCCGTTGGTAGAACTTTGACAACTAGTCCATCAGTCCATGTGACAAATTCTTCGTTCTCAAAACTTCCACACAGCAAATCAAATGTAACAAGTCATAAAAATGGATCCCTCAAAACCTGAACCGATGGAAATCCACCAACTAGAAGATCAAAAAGCCACAACTCACCATCACCACTACACAAACACAAACACCAACTGCTGTGTTTCATGTGGTGAACCAGCAAACATAACTCCACCAACATCATGGTCCGGTATTTCCCCACCAAATTACCGACCCATCCGTTCCCCAGCCATAAACTTCCCACCCAGCAACACCCAACAATCCATAATCCTAACCCCAGTCCCAAAATCCCAAACCGTCACACTAATTTCCCTCCCTCACAATTTCCAACACCCTTCCAAAAAAATTCACTCCCCTAACGACATATCTCATTTCTCCAACTCCCCATCAGGTCTAAATTTCCTCGGCTTTATAGTCTCATTAAGCGACTCCATCCGTGGACATAAAATATCAGACCCATGCCTCATTTCCGAAACTGTAAATGCCATTATCTCCATTCTCGACACACTTATCAAATATATCGACGATATCCCACCAGCTCAACAGTCATCTCGGTATGGGAACTACTCATATCGACTTTGGCATGAACGACTTACTCAAAATTCCCAAACATTTATGTTATCATTACTACCGGAGGAATTACGCTGTGCGGTGCTAGAGATAGTGCCTTATTTTCTAGATAGTTTTGGGAATGCTACTCGTATAGATTACGGTACGGGTCATGAAACTAATTTTGTTGCATGGTTATATTGTTTAGCTAGAATGAATGTTGCTAGTCAACGTGATTACCATGCAATTGTTTCTAGAGTGTTTGTTAAGTATCTTGAATTAATGAGGAAGTTGCAAATGATTTATTGTCTTGAACCCGCGGGTTCGCATGGTGTTTGGGGTTTAGATGATTATCATTTCTTTCCATTTATATTTGGTTCGTCGCAGTTAATTGATCATAAGTATATGAAGCCCAAGTCGATACATAATCAAGATATAGTCGAGAATTTTTCTGGGGAGTATATGTATCTTTCTTGTATTGAGTTTGTTAAAAAAGTGAAGAAGGGTTTGTTTGCGGAGCATTCACCGTTGTTAGATGATATTAGTGGTGTGGCGAATTGGAATAAGGTGAATGGTGGTTTACTTAAAATGTACAAGGCTGAGGTTCTGGGGAAGGTTCCTATCATGCAGCATTTCCTATTTGGCTCGTTGATAAACTGGTATGTTGTTTATTTCACTTGTTAAATAGTAGCTTAGGCTTTTATTGGTTGAAGTTAAGATTGTTGTGCATTCTAAAAGAGTAAAAGTTAATGATGTTTGTGTGTGTGTGTGTATATACAGTCAAAGACGCCCTAAAATAGAACGGTTTTGTGATATGTTGCCACAATTCCTTAGCATGTTTAAATTAAATCTCTTAAATGATGCATTTCACATTTGAGGCTTTCTAGCTTCTAAGCCCATGGATTAATGGGCTGTATTTGCTATTAAGTATGAACTTGGTTCCTAGTCTTCCATAACTTTACATACCTCTGTGGTGAATGAAACTTTAAGAAAGTATAACAATTTACTTGACATTCTTCTGTAGAGGTGCAAACCTGATTGGAAAAAACCAAAACTCAACTGTTAGGAAAGATCCTTTATATTGTTTACCTACATGACTTTATGTCGAGAACTTATAGTGTGTTTTTATAGCAATCTACCATGTTTCATAGGTTTGAAACGGCAGTGCCTGTAGTTTGGAAGAGTTGGGGTGTTTTTTATTCATTTTTTTCCGGCTGTGCACTGAGCCAAAGGTTAGGGGAGAGGTAAAGAAAGAGAAATACAGAAGATATTGTGAGTGACTGAGAGCTACTCTGTTTAGGCAGTGACTAGAGGGCTGAATGTGAGTGAGACTATGTGTCCATTGGCACAAAGTGCAAGGGTATGCTGCTAGCCTAGGGGATGGATCTAGTTGGAGCCTTTGACTTGTTTGCGCAAGAAATCGAAGGCAACTGAAGTTTTCTCTCCAAAACATCAGGGGAATCTTGGACCTATCGTGAATGATCTCTTATGATTCTTTTATTTCTCTCTCTTCCTGCCTCTTGTGAATGATCTCTTATTAGGTTAAGATTTAGAATGCAGCACATCAAATGATGATGATTCTTATTGAGGAAGAGATTTGAGGTAGGATGGACTGGTATTAGGGGTAGAAGCTTGATAGGAATCACTGAGAGTAGAGGGGCTTACAGAACGAAAGGGTTCCTAACAAAGGAGATGACTCTGTGGGTTGCTGACAGATTCCACTCTTTCGCTGCAAATGAGAGTGTAAAGGATGGGTGTGCCAATTACAGGAGAAGGGATGCTCAGTTTGTAGTAATCGTTGGAATAAAAACCAATGAGAATGGTAGGTATGTGCGAATCTTTATTAGCCCACGCTCCAGCAAAGGTCGTTCTGTTATTCTCGGTGTACCGGAAGTCAAGAATGAAGGATGGATACAATTTGCTACATCACTTAAAGGCTTCACAGAAGGTTCTACAACAACCTTACGTCAAGGGAATGGGAATGTTAATCCAACAGGGACACTCGGTCTTAACTCGAGAAGCAATGGCGAACAGGAGAGATCGAAGACAGGTTCTTATCTTCATGCTTTGCTCCATTGTGGAGGTCAACAAGTTGCTGGGATAGAATATGGTGCTCGGGAAAACAATTTGGAGGGTCAGGGTGAGATGGGAGAAGATGAGGCAGAAGGGGGAAGTGAGACACATAGCCTGGAGAATGAAGAAGATGAAGAACCAATAATAGCTGAAGTTGAGGTGAGGGTTGTTAATGATAATCCATCTTGGGATAGCGTGTTAAAGAAAATCAAGCTTTGTAAGGAGTTGATCTTGAAGGAGAAAGGAAGAGGGACGGATAGGGAGAAAAAGAAAGATGGTGTCTGGGTGTCAGTAAAATGGAGGAAATACTGTATCGATGATTTCGGAGAGGCCACTGCAAATGGGTCAGTGGCTGGTACGGCAAGGGAAGAAGCAGGAAACAAATCCAGTGAAAGTGGAAAGGTTGGTGGTGATGAGAGAGCCATAGAAACTTCCTCCTGCAGTAGCAGAAGTCCACTTGAGAATGTTTCAGCAGTGGTCGGAGAGATCTCGATGGTAGAGGAGATGCAGTCACGTGTAAAATTTTTGAATTTGAACTTGCCTCACCCTTTGAGAGCTGTGAGTCCAACACGTGATGGAGGTCACACAGTGGAGGAGTATGCGAACATAAATGAAAACGTGGACGGAACAGACGTGGTGGAGGAAGTTGAGAATAATATAACTTTTTGCACTGGAATAGACAGAGTTAGCAGACAATCAATGGGTCTTGTTGATGGAGGGCTGACAATCAATGCTCTAATTCCTTGGGGCAAGCAGTATCTCCATTGGGCAAGGTCAATGGTATTGGAAGTCAGGTTTTCAGATCTGTGGACCAAATAGATCGACCGTTAGACCATGTGGGTAGTTCGGGCACAATCGAACACAGGGCTACCACAAGAGGTACTTCACTATTATCTGATTTATCAAGGGAAAGCGCAACTACTGAAGAAAGGAGATGTATGAAGATGTGGGCGAACCAGGTGAATCAATCTCTTATGGATAAATTGGATTTTGTGTTAAATAAGGTCCAAAGTTCCCACTCAAGCCCAAGGGTCTCGAGACTTAAAAGGGCGATCCGAGCATCCAAAAGGAAACAAGTTATGAGTGCACTGGAGAGTGTAGAAAGACTTTGTAGGAGTTTGCAGAACGACAATGGTGGTCCTGTAGCCATTCCTATGGCCTTGTAGGTATGTGTATCAGAGAATATTGGAGAAATTGCATTTCCACAAGTGGTAGTTGTGACGGATTGTGTCAATGGGGGAGGATCTGTATACAATCAAGAGGTGGTTGTGAGGAGGGAGAAGGAAGGGGACCCTTTACTGCAAGAAACAAGTCAGCTACATTTCACGGCTGAAAGTGTTGTTCAACAAAGCTCGTCTCAAACTTTTAAGAGGGCTAGAGAAGAGGAGCAACCAACAACTAGAGAGGAAGATGGGTGTGCTGGTTCCACGGGTCCTAGTGGAAATTTGACTACTTGGGAAGACAATGTTCTAGGTAGGAAAGGTGATGATGGCAATGATGCAAGAAGTTATGATGGGTATTGGGGTAGAAGAATTTATTTCCACGTCTGTATTGGTTATTGATAAATCGGGTAAAGTGCCTACTGAAGGTGTGGGCGTGACTGAGCCATGTGGTGAGGCTGATCATGTCGACGTATCATGAGGGGATGGTGCCGAATTATCTAGGAGCAGTAATGTAGGGGAAATGTTGGCTCAAATAACAACGTGGTGGTGGATGATTGCCCTCGGAGGTTGCATAATGAAAATCTTAATGAAGGTAATGCTGGGGAAATTGCAAGTAGAATATACAATTGTCGAAATGATGACAACTCTCGGGATTGGATCAAATACATGGTCATGCCATTAGCGGCCAATTTGGGGATATCATCTAGTTTGGGAAGTACCGGTCTTGAAAAACTATTTGGGGAATTACATAGAAATAATAGAAAGGAGAGTGAGATTGGGCAAACAATGGGGGCTTGAATCGACAATAATCAGGGACATGATGAAAATTATGTAGACTAACTATAGGGATGAAAATTGGGATCTCTTGTCTAACTTTGGATGTAGTTACTTGAGATCTTGAGTATGGGATAGAGCTGAGGGGTCGTTATAGGGGTTAATCATAGTATGGGCATTACGTTCTTGGGAGGTGTCTTTCTTTCCAATGCGTAACTGTTGGTACTTGTAAGTGGGTTTCTCTCTCACAGTTGTAATCTTTTTACATCTTAATCAGTAAATTTTACTTATCAAAAAAAAAAAAAAATCTCTTATCATCCATCTTGTATTTCTCTCTCTTGTATTGCTATGCACCAACCTTCAAGGTTGTTAAACGGTTCCAGCATTCCTTACATGGAGTTTACTAGGTTTTCTATTTGTTCATGATGCGTGTCAACTTGTTAATTGTTGTTCTTTTTTGGAAACAAATGGTTATGGCTTCAAGACATCACATTTTTTAAAGTTATGTTCTTGAAAGTTTTTATATTATTGATTATTAGTTATTTTGCTTCAGTGGTATTTAGACACTAGACAGTTGTTTATCATGTGTTGGAGATTATGTAGATAAGTTCAATGCCGTTGAGGCAAATGAATAAATGACCCTTTTTCAACCTAGGCAAGATTAAGTTTCAAAGAATTTGGTGAATTGGTAGAAAGTTAAACACCATTATCAGTTTGATCGCTCTTTTTGTTTCAATTGTTTAAGCACCATTAGAATGTATTGTCCCACTTGTGACTTGTTTATTAAAAGTAAAATTACACACTCTGTAAATATGGTTGTCTTGCTTTTTATAGAGTTAATGCAGTAGAAAAAAAAAGCTAACAGCTATTTGAAGCTGTACTTGGAATCTAATTTCCTAAACCTACTACATTGTTACTTATTTTCTTCATTTTGTCAGCTTTCTAATCCCCACTTATTACGTCGGTATTCCCAGTTAGCAACTCCGATTACGACACTGGATATATTATAGATACTTTTGGGACACTTCCTATCCTACTCACTTATATTTAATGCACTAGTGTCGTAATTTGTGTTGTCAAAAGAAGCTGCTACAATTATCATTTTAGGCAAGGGCGCAATTCTAAATGTTATTTTAGATGTGAATTAATTGCAGCTCCGAACTAACTTTGATACCTAACATAAAATGCTAAAAATAACACATAGTCTTGGCATAATAATTACAATAGTCATTGCCGTATCCGTTTCTTAGATTTTTTTTATTATAAAATCTTGTATCCTGCTTCAATACCAGTGTTTCTCCATAACTGCATCCCTATGCGGCCATTGTAGCTCCTGACAAATAAATTGCTATAACAATCATTTATCAACTCTCTCTTTCTTTTTCTTGTTCCATCTTTCTTTTAAGTAACTTTTCTTCCTGTCTTATCTGAATTTTTAATACGTTTTTAATAATATATTGGATGGGAATACCTGTAAATGCATATAACATTCCAGAACTTGTGTTTGCTCTGTTACTTTTTTACAATCGTATATCAACTCTTTCTTTTTCTTGTTCCATCTTTCATCTAGGTACCTTTTCTTCCTGTCTTAATTGAGCTTTTAATTTGATAAGATTCATTCGTAACATGTAAATACACACAACATTCCAGAGCTTGTGTTGGTTCAGGTGGTAACTGTTGTTCCTTTGGTTTTCTGGTGTGACCTTGTCATTCACATTGCAGCCTTTTGTTTTTAATTAGTCTTTGAGACCAATTTTGGTAATTGACTTATCAAATGAAAACATCTGTCTTTTTTTTTTTGCTTTCTGCAGGGACTAGGTGAAATTGGTCTTCAAGTCACTTTTGGCAACTCTAGAAACAAAGGCAACCATGGTTTTCTGATCAATTGACCGAAGAGTATATTTTCCTTGGTATAACTTCAGCAAGTGCTCTATTGATTCTCGAGATTCTGATTGGCAGTGCACAACTAGTCTCGCAGGAGCATTTTTTTTTGTTATGGATAGTTGAAATTGTAATTTGAAACTTTTGGGTTTGTTTCTTTAATTATCGATAGGTTGAATGTATACAAGTGTTTGTCCTACTTGTTTGAAGTTGTGCATGCCGTTAGGTCTTTTAATACCAAAAAATCCATCCGCAGAAGAATTAATTGAACCATGCCTTATGTGTGGTACATGAGTTACATTGTTAGCTCAGTGCAGTTACAGCTCTAAGAATCTGCTACTCCTGTCTGAATGTCTTCTGTCTTATTGTGTTGAACATGTGTTTTGATAACTAGGCACCAGTTTCTTAGTGCATTTGTAAGAAACATCGCTCTTGCAAGTTTGTGAAATCCATTAAGCTGCACAAGGCTTTCAGATTTTGTCAGTCATACGTCAAGTGAAGGGTATAAGGTCAGTCGAGCAATAACAAGCATTACCTGATACCGCATGAGGTAGTAGCTCACACTTTGTTATAACTTGATCATTTTGTTTTAGTTTGCCAGATAACAGAGTGAGCTAAGCCTCGTTTGGTTAGTTATTCTGATGGATATAACGGAGTCCTATCTTTGAGCTGATTGGGAAAATTGAAACAGTCCTTTGAGATCATTTTTTAGCTATAGGTTTGATATTATTGGAACGAGGACATTCTAGTATTATTCTACACTAGGGTTTGATAGGTTTAATAGGTTTTTCTGTTTTTTCGCTTAGCAATTATATCCAACCAATAAACTATGTTTGTACCTCATGCTTGTCTGCTGCTGGAACTAGCACCTTTGTTATTTTCATTGCTTGTGCACTTGTACGTCTTCCCTGAGGATTCACAGTGCTAAGTTGGACCATATTTCCAGTACCAGGACCCATTTGGCTTCCTCTGTCATCGTCAACAATTTGGATAATTAGTAGTTCCCTTACGATATCATACTTCCCCCTCCTCCCCCTAATGTCGGGATTTACATTTTAAAGGATGAAAGCGTAAAAAAGACAAAGATCAAAGAAATACTACATTTTGGCGATTGAGAGGGCATAATATCTCTGACAAGTGAGTCTTGCTATTGCTAATGAATGAGGAATGGTGTTAGATGCATCGTACACAAAGAAATAGTGTGTTTGTGTAAATACAAATAGATGGAATGCATAAGGTCTAATAAAAAATAAAAAAAACTGTTGCTTTGTCTGCACTATAGGTATAAAGCAATGGGAGAATGGATACCTGCAAAACTCTGTTTTATTTTATTTCTGATTGGTTTATGAAGGTTCTCGTTGTTTTCCCTTGTGCCATTGTACTGAAATTGTTTTATTCTCCTGCAGCAGAAAACCGAGCACGCATGGTATGTTGTACTTTACAAGTCCTTTTCGTCTGGAGTCTTGTGTCGTATAAGATTCAGGTCCCACATATTCTTAGAGATACACTTTTAACAAGGTCCTTAGCCATGTCATTTCTGCAGATCTATACTCTGCTTCTATAGAGGATCTTGATACAGTTCGCTGCTGCTTCTTTGAACCGAAAGAGAATCAGAAACCACTGGTTGACCTTCTACCATAAGGACACCCTGCCCAGTCAGCACCAGTCTTTGTCCTTTCTTTAACCTTATACCAAGTGAGACAACCCTTTAAATATCTCAGAATTCTCTTAACAGCTGCAAGATGTGTGCTTCTTGGTTGATGCATGAACCGACAAACTTGATTTACTGAACCTAAGATCACGTCTTATCCAAATATTATATTGGACTGTTCCTACAAGAGATTTGTTGGATCTCTTAGAATTTCACCTGTTGTGGGTTGTCTAATTTCAAACTTGTGGAGCATGGTGTTGAACATTTTTAGCTCCTTCTATGTTTACTTCCTGAGTACTTCCAGTGCATATTTGGATTGTGTTAAGAACATTTCTTCTTCATGTTTAGAAACCTATGATCCCAAAAAACGATATAACGTCTCTAAATCTTTCATGGCTAACTTTGTACTGAGTTCTTCAATGAGTGAGTTACATACTAATGGCCATGTTTGAGAATGTAGAACACTAGAAGAGCATTAGATTCAAGTCACATTACTTCTCTCCAATGTTGGTGTTTTACTGCTTGACTGTAGCCAGTAGGAACTTGAAGTCTTGAACACTAGCTTCTAGTTGGGTGAGTAGGGGAAAAAGAATTGAATGTTTGGAAGATTTATAAACTTTAGGTTTGAAAGTTCCATCTCTAGACCTTGTAGTCATGCCATGTTTGTTTGTGTCTTGTGGTGCAGAAGCTTGAATTTGTAATTGTGATTGTTTGTGATTGTGGTGGTGTTGAAAGGTTTGTATGAGTTGTTTGAGTAGATGACAGTGGTGTAGGAGGTATAAGAATTGATATAATAGAAGGTGTATGAGGAGATGTCAGACAAGTCAATTAGAGAAGGCATTTGACAATTGGTCAGAGGATGCATTTGTTAGAGTGATTGTGATGTAGTATTAGGAAGTTGATTTTGAGATGATGAAAATGATGATATTATTTGTGTTTGAACTTTTAAGGTATATATGTTTTTGAAGAGTTGGCTGTGACACTTCTGTTGATGATGGAATATATGAAGGTAAGAAAGTTAGAGTTGAATTGAGAGAAGGAGCATAGACTGAAGGTTTTTTTGTAGAAGGACTACATGGAATAGAGACTAAATGAGAAGATTTATATGGAGAATGGGCCTCATTAAAGACAACATGTCTTGAGGTATATCTCCTGCCACTAGTTGGATCATAGCACTTGTATCCTTTGTGGGACTGTATCCTATAAAGATACATTCAGTACTTTTAGGCTTCTAGCTTCTAGTTTGGATGAAGTATATGGTTTTAATATGGGAAATATGCACAGCCAAAACGGTGCATGTTTAAATTCTCCATCTCTAGTAATATGCAGGTATCATCTTAGCATTAAGTCCGGACTGTAAATTCTGACATTCAAATAATAAATTGGCAAAAAAAATAAAATCTTCAGAGTTTCAGAGCTCATACTTCTCACTGTATCATATCAAAACCAGTTGCAGTCATTCTGCTGAAAGAAAAAGAACAAACCAGAAATACAGAACCACCTAATTCACCAAATTTTGGTTTCTGGAATTTATTTCTCTCTTAAGTTCTTGGTTATAGCAAAGATAGCTCCAACCACATCAACAATTGCTCATGATTGCGGATTTGAGTTTTTGTGTTGCATCTTTCCTTTTGTTGCCTCTCTTTCTCGGCTTGGGCTTCCTACTGTAAGGAAATATCTCGAAAATGTTATTGGCCAAATCGTCATTATATGCACATTTGGGCGTGTTTATAATTTTGTTGCACCGGACAGCTGATCTGAAACCTCTAAAAAGCAGGAGGCTGAGGACTGCGTAAGGTAGGCAGAGTGGATGCTAATCCTCTGAATCATTTAGCTAGGAAGAAATAGCAGGAGCTTGGAGGAACACGATATACTCAGCTTTTTTCTTCTTCTTTTTCTTTGTTTGATAAACAAGATATGCTCAACTGATGATGGAGATATGGTATAAGATTTTGGTTTATCATTTTCATGTGATATTGTTATGAAAAGTCCAGTTTAATTTCCGAGTTGTTTAACCTTACGTACAAGTGTTGTTGTGAATAATTAACTGCGGAAACAACGTTACCCACACCAAACGGATCAATCCTACACAAAGATTGATCTTTCTCAATAGACAAGACTTCAACACCCTCCAAGCAATATCCCAACACTTCTCAATATCAAATAACAAGCATATGAAATAAAACAATCAATGTAAAAAAGAGGAACAAACCACAAGACGAGATATATCGTGGTTCGCAATTTGCCTACATCCACACCGCGAAGTTCCAAGCTTTAATAGATGTCCGGAGTAACAGATTACAAGTCTCTCTCAATTCACTCACAAAGAATGAACACTCAACTCACAAAGAATTGTTCTCTTGTAATCACTCTTTCTTGGTTTTGGAAAAGTTAGGTTTTCCAAAACCGATTTTGTTTTTATACCAAAACCAAAAATCGCGGCATTCTTGAAGCGAGGCCCTTAAAAAAGACTTGGCTGGCCTTTTCATGTGTTAAATCCATGAGCGCTGGCGCCTTTCTTTTGAGGCGCCGCTTAAAACACCGGAGTAGTGAGCGAAGTCGCTTCACTCCTGGAAGCTGGCTTCTGGACCGTGAGAAACGTAATTTTTCTACATTCTCCACCTCGGTGAGGTTTTAACACATAAAACCAAGCCGAACACATCCAAAGAAGATCACATCCAAGAGGGAACACCTCAAAGAAAGGAAGACTTCGCGAAATAACCGCCCGAAGGGCTATGCCCACACAGGGCTCTTTCAAACATGTAGGATTTGGAGCAAGTCCAAACGGTGTTGGAACTTAACTCCGTGACAACTTTCACAAGATATCGCCAGGGTTGTCATGGGTGTCTACTTTCTCAAGTGCTACATCACCATCCTCAACGACATCCCAGATAAAGTGATATCGGACATCAATATGCTTGGTCCGACCATGATGAACTTGGTTCTTCGCCAAATGAATAGCACTCGACTATCACAATACACAAAGAACACCGTTCGCTTCAATACCCAAATCATCTAGAAGACCTCGGCCATAGTGCCTCTTTTCTTTCGCCTCGCCCATCGCCATATACTCGCCTCAAGTGGTAGATAGAGCAATCAGTAGCACTGAAAGCATAGACCTCCAACTAACCGATTGCACCATGCATCATAAACACATAACCGGTGAGTCGATCGCCGCCTATCTAGATCACCGCATAATCGAATCCACAAACCCATCGACATAACAAGTGCCTCCACCATAAGCTAATCCCACATCCAAAGTACCTTCAAGTACCTTAGTACCCATTTCATCTTTCTCCCAATGCCGCTTCCGTGATTTGCATATATACTGCCACAACACTAATCACTGCGGAAATGTCCGGGCTTGTGCACACCATAGCATACATCAAACTACCCACGGCACTTGCATAAGGAACATTAGCCATATGCTTTTGTTCCTCCACCGAACTAGGAGAGAACTTAGTCGAAAAAGCCTAAAATGCCCAAATTTAAAGGAGTAGAAACCGACTTTGCATTCTCCATACCAAATCGAGAAATTACTTTCTGAATGTATTTCTTCTGAGATACAACTATCCGTCGCTTCTTCCTATCTCTGTCAATCTCCATGCCCAGTATCTTCTTGGCTCCACCTAAGTCTTTCATCTCAAACTCAGAGCTAAGTTGAGATTTCAACTTGTCTATCTCCACCATGCTTTTGGAAGCAATAAGCATGTCATCCACATAAAGCAGGAGATAGATGAAGTCATTACCACGAAGCCTTCTAAAGTAGACACATAACAGTCATACTTACTTCGGGTGTACTCATGTTGCATCATGAATGTGTCAAAGCGGCTTGTACCATTGCCGGGCGATTGCTTTAACCCGCATATTGGACCGATTCAATTTGCATACATAATCTTTTTTTCAAGAACGACAAACCCTTCGGGTTGTCTCATATAGATCTCTTCTTCCAAGTCCCCATGCAAGAAAGCGGTTTACATCAAGTTGCTCTAACTCCCGGTTTAAGTGAGCAACTAAACTTAATAACACACGAATGGATTTTATGTTTGACCACCGGGAAAATACCTCATTGTAGTCAACTCCTTCCTTCCGTGAAAACCCTTTGCTACCACTCTTTTGCCTTGTACCCGAGATTGTCGGACTCGGGAAGGACCTCTTTCTTTCTCGAACACCCATTTCGCGCCGATAGTCCTTTTGCCCTTTGGCAATAAAACTAGGTCCCATGTGTGATTTGGCGCGCATAGCTACCAACCAATCTCTCAGAA
The DNA here is from genome assembly GCF_015680905.1 of Coptis chinensis. Classification (NCBI taxonomy): domain Eukaryota; kingdom Viridiplantae; phylum Streptophyta; class Magnoliopsida; order Ranunculales; family Ranunculaceae; genus Coptis; species Coptis chinensis. Next base: position 73,550,653 of record NC_141463.1, on the reverse strand, counting down.
TGAGCATCTCTAACGGCTTCCTTGAAGCTATCCGCTCATCATCTTCGATATTCGGTGCATATGCCACTAAATCCACCGACCATAGTGTTTCACCGGCTTCCGTGCCCATACTTGTGCACTTCTTTAACTTGTCTCGTGGCCTGTGGTCACCACTACAAGTTGCGGATGCTCTTGCTCTTCTTCCCCTGTTGTGGTGGTTCCATGATTTGGTACCTCATCATGATCTAACGGTCATCCGGCGCATCGGACAACTCAAGCTCAAGTAGCTTGAACTTCTATAGACTTCACCATTCTCGCTACTGCCTACTTTTTTAAAGATAACACTAAGTCTCATCAAAAGTAACATCTCTGACGCCGACCCGGGAACTTGTGGGCTTCTAGACACCACAATCTGTATCCCTTTACCCCATTTTGCGAAGCCTAAGAATATGGCCTTCTTAGCTCTAGGATCTAGCTTGCCGTCCCTCACATGGTAGTAAGTGTCGTCGATCCAAACACTCGCAAGATACTATAATCACTGGTTGGGGACCACACCTCATAAGGTGTCCCGCAATCTATAGCCGGTGCGGTGACCTATTATCAGGGTAACATGCCATGGACACCGTGATCCGCCAATACTCTTTGCCTAGGCGGCATTAGACAATAAACATCTTGCTCTTTCAAGCAAAGTTCTATTCATCCCTCTGCCATTCCATTTCTGGCGTGGCGTGCAGTAATTAATGCGGCAATTCCATTAACTCTTGGAAAGGTCCATAGGTATACTCGATTACCATTGTCGGACCAGTAATGTCTTTACCTTCCTATCGTCGCGATTCTCAACCCTTGCCTTCCACTTCTTAAATGTCTCAAACACTTCATCTTTCGATTTCATCATATACACCCACACATGGCGAGTATGATCATCAATGAATGAGACATAATAGCGGTTACCTCCTTGGAAGCCACCACGGAGGGTCCCCAAACATCTGTATGCACATAATCAAGGATGCTGTTGTGCGTGTGCTTGCTTGACTTGAACTTGACTCTGATTGCTTCCCATAGACTTAATGCTCACGAACCCCATACTTGGCTTCTTCAAGTTCTTCAAGAACCCTCGCTTGCATAACTCGGACAAACCCTTTTCACTCATATGCCCTAAACGATATGCCACATCTTAGTGCACTTTCGGAATCATTACTACATGCACCCATCGCTACATCGCTTTATCACCGCAATTTACTACCAATCCGAGTATACAAGGTTCCATATTTTTGACCCTTCATAACAACGAAGAGCCATGAACAATATTTAGGACTCCACCTTCACAAACTTGTGGCCTTTGGAATCCAAGGTACCAAGAGAAATAAGACTTTTCTTTAGCTTTCGGGAACATGTCTACATCGGTTAGAGTCCTCACTACACCATCATACATCTTGACCCGTATAGTTCCAATTCCTACCGCCTTACAAGCAACGCCATTACCCATTAAAACGGAACCGCCATCAATGCTCTCTCATAAAAGTAAACCACTTTCTATTAGGGCACATATGATAGGAACATCCGAATCAAGAATCCACCTCTCCGATCATATAGTCTTGTGTGGACACACAGAGACTGAACTCATCCTCTTCAGAGCCTGAAGCATAATTTGCCTCAAATTTTGCCTTACCTTTCTTCTGACCATCTCTCTTGTTCTCTTTCTTCGGGTGAGGACAATTACTTGCGTAATGTCCTTTTTCATTGCAATTGTAGCACTGTACATGTTTTAAAGGCTTCTTTGACTTGGACCTAGAATTATCATTACTTGAATAATTACGTTGCATTTTAATTTCCTCTTGCCACTAGCCCCCGACTTGCATCAATGCTATTCTCTACGCGTCTTCTTCATCAACTCATAAGAAAGAAGTGCACTCACGAACTTCATCAAGATCGGCGACTTTTCTGTTCATGAATGTAGTCATTAGATGCTCATAACTTTTCGGCAAGGAGAATATCAAACATGCTTGATCCTCATCATCCATCTTCATACCAACATTCAAATAATCCGCTAGGCGCCGACGGAACTCACTAGCGTGCTCTTTGCATCGTTGAACCATCGACCATCATGTACCGATAAAGACGCTTCTTAAGGTACATCTTGTTAGATCATGCTCTTTGTCATATACATAGACTCTAGTTTGAGCCAAATACCGGCGGTATTTTCTCCCATCACACTATACATGACCTCATTAGCAAGACATAACCGGATTGATGAACAAGCCCGAAGATCGAACTCTTCCCAATCATCATTGCTTTCATACTTTCGCGCTTTAGATTTAATCCCCTTCAAGGCCTCTCAGGCAAACCTTGTTGGATAAGGATGTCCTTTACTTGGACTTGCCAAATCCCAAAGTTATTCTTCCCATTAAACTTTCTACTTCAAACCTTGCGTTTGACATCTTGGGAGCCATCTTTCAAGTTACACACAATAACCCAAAAGAAACAATTTCACCTCGAATTTAATCGAACACCTTGTCTACACAAATTTTTAGTACTAAACTCAAAATCCTAGGTCGTGTATACCTAAGCTCGATACCAATTGTTGTGAATAATTAATCTGCGGAAACAACGTTACCCACACCAAGCGGATCAATCCTACACAAAGATTGATCTTTCTCAATAGACAAGACTTCAACACCTCCAAGCAATATCCCAACACTTCTCAATATCAAATAACAAGCATATGAAATAAAACAATCAATGTAAAGAGGAACAAACCACAAGGCGAGATATATCGTGGTTCGACAATTTGCCTACATCCACATTTGCGAGTTCCAAGCTTTAATAGATGTCCGGAGTAACAGATTACAAGTCTCTCTCAATTCACTCACAAAGAATGAACACTTCAACTCACAAAGAATTGTTCTCTTGTAATCACTCTCTTTCTTGGTTTTGGAAAAGTTAGGTTTTCAAAAACCGATTTTGTTTTTATACCAAAAACCAAAAATCGCGATTCTTGTGGCGAGCCCATAAAGTCGGGCGCTTCTACTTTGTGTTAAATCCATGGCTGGCGCTTTGGATTTTTGGCGGGGCTTAAAACATCTGGAGTAGTGAGCGAAGTCGCTTCTCTCTCGGCCGTTTTTTCTACAAGTGTTAATATGTACTTCTGCAATTTTGGTGAAACGGTGAAACCAGTGTTATAGTCTTTCCTAGTTGCTGACTTGCTGCTGTGAAGGTATCAGCTGGTAACATCTTAGATATTAGCTTCAGGCATATATAGGGAAGTAAATGGGGCAGCAAACTATCTTGCTGGCCTCACAAACTCTCTAGAACAAGATTATATTTGTAACTTACCACGTCTAGAACTCAGACTCAATGATATTGTCACAATGATGTAAGAGGAAAGGTTTATATTAGATCTTAATGCCAGGTAAGGGTCTGCCTAACTCTACTAGATAACTGCTAATTAAGCAGTGGGAGAGTGAGCGGAGGGTGGAGAAGAGAGAGGGAGAGATAGGTTGTGGGTGGGAGAGAGAGTTAGGATTTGGTTGAGAGGGAGATCGTTCGCTCAGCTCAATTGATTAACCCTTTTTTCATTTATATTATATCATAATTTACAATTATCTATGCAGCATGCAAGTAGAAATGTAGAATGAGTTACCTCATGTTCCTTAGATTGAGCTACTTCAGAGGAAATCGAATCCACAGTAAAATCCATTATGGTGGCCGGAGTTAATTCTCCCTAAATTTGTTAAAATGATTGAAAAAACAGTGACAAAAGAAGAACTACAAAGACAGATAGAGATGAAGGTGCCTTCAACAATCTAAATTCGGTTAGTGCTATGGGTGCAAAGGTCCCAACAGGTCACACGTCGCAATCTGTTTCGGAGCTTCCGTGATATATGGCTTCTGGATCCTTGACTTCGTTTTTACTTTAAACTGCATATACGAAAATATGTAGGAAAATCAACCAATTCAAACAAACACATTGTGTGGACCTAAATACTGTTGATGAAGTTGGTTCGGGGGCCGAATGCGTTTCGAATGCCCACACATGTTAAAAGCATTTATGGGTCATTTTTAAGAATTTAGAGAATCTTTTAAGAGAGCAACCAAAAAATCACTAAAATTTTGAACCAAACCAAACAAAAAAAAATACAAACTATTTTTAGGAGCAATATCGACATCAAATGACGTGGTTTTGGATAAACTGCATCATATAGCCCACGCGGTTTTTCCAACACCGCCGGTGAAGCCCATCTTAAAAGCTCAAGCCCACGCAGTTTTTCAAAAACTGTCCGATCAACTTTCTTATTTTTTTTCTTTCCCAATCTCTCACGCAGTTTTAAAAAAAAACAGTTTGATTAATCTAAAATCTAAGCCCATCGGTGTTGGCAAAACCGTGCGGTTTTAGACGTGAGTGATTTGATACAACACTAAAACTAGAACCAAATATTGGCCGATTTGGTATTTGGTTTGGTATTTTCATCAACATGTGACTCTATGAGTGAAGTTGAAAAAACACCAAATTGTTGGAAATTTAATTTGGTGTTTGATACTAGGTTGGTATCACTCCTAATGATGCCCATAGGGACATTCACGCGTTTTATACGTACTTATGGGCAGTTATGCATGGTACGTACGTACGGATATACACCACACGAGAAAATGAGTAGATCTAGTTCGACTATTAAAACTGAATGTGGTATCATCCTTCACACTGTTGAAATGGCTTTCCCAGCATATCTGTTAAAATGGTTGGCAGAGCAACAACTAAGATATTCTTATCATCTCTTCCCATTCTCACTTCTGATCTCTTTCTTCATTTTCATCCTGCTTAGGCTGATCAATGGAGCTTGGTCGCAAAAACCAAACTTACCTCCTTTTCCACCAAAGTATCCAATTATTGGAAACCTTCACCAGCTAGGCACACTTGTACACAGGTCTCTTCGAGATCTATCGGACAAGTATGGCCCCATTATGCTCCTTCACTTAGGTGGTGTACCAACTCTTGTTGTTTCATCGAAAGAGTGGGCAAAAGAGATTCTGAAGACTCATGACATTACCTTTGCAAACAGACCTCACACAACTGCAGCTAAGCTACTTTTTTATGGTTGCATCGATGGGGCTTTCGCACCCTATGGTGAATATTGGAGACAAGTACGAAAGATTTTTGTGATTGAACTCTTGAGTATCAAGAGGGTGCAGTCCTTCAGTTTCATAAGGGAAGAAGAAATCACCAATATGATCAAAAAGATATCTCATTTGTGTTCAGAGGGAGCTACAATCAACTTAAGCGAGATGTTGCTTGGTCTGTCCAATGACATAGTCTCGAGGTGCGCTCTTGGCAGGAAACATGAAAACAAAGATGGTGAAAACAAATTTGGAGACTTGTCCCGGGAATTGGAGCAGCTCTTGGGAGCTTTTAGCTTTGGAGATTTGTTTCCATGGCTGGGATGGATGGACTCACTCACTGGCTTGATTGAGAAGATTAAGAAGGTTTCAAGAGATTTGGATACTTTCTTAGACGAAATCGTCGACGAGCATGTGAAGCAAATGAAACAGGACGGTTCAGACGACAAAAATGATTTTGTGGATATTCTACTCCATGTCCAGAAGAACAATATCCTAAACACCAAATTTACCCGAGAGCACATCAAAGCCTTACTATTGGTATCTCTGTACCCTGTTTTTCTACCTCTTTTATGCTTCTGTCAAGGTTTTTATATTATATTTCTAACATTGCATACTGTCAAATGGTCAAACCATCTAAAACTTTCTTTTTTGTTCAAATTAGGCATTACTAATAGATTTTTGGTCCTTTACAGGATATGTTTGTAGGTGGAACTGATACAACATCAACAACAATAGAATGGGCAATTGCCGAGCTAGTAAAAAATCCGAAGATAATGAAAACCGTGCAGGAGGAAGTAAGAAGAATGACAAGTAAGAAACAGAAGCTGGATGAAGAGGACATTCAACAAATGGACTACTTAAAATCTGTCGTGAAAGAGACTCTAAGACTACATCCCCCACTTCCTTTATTGGTTCCACACGAGTCCTCTGCAGCTACTAACTTGAAAGGCTACCATGTCCCCTCCAAAACAAGAGTCTATATCAACGCGTGGGCAATTCAAAGGGATCCGGAAATGTGGAACAACCCAGAGGAGTTCAGTCCAGAGAGATTTAGCAGTGATCTTAAAGGCCAAAACTACGAATACTTACCCTTTGGCTCCGGAAGAAGAGGTTGCCCTGGGATGTCATTTGGCCTGGTCGTCAGTGAGTCTGTCATTGCAAACCTTTTATACTGGTTTGATTGGGAATTGCCTGGTGGTGCCAACAACGAGGACCTAGACATGAGTGAATCTTTTGGGCTTGTTGTGACTAAAAAGATTCCTCTTCATCTTGTTCCTACATCTCATTGTTTTAGCCTTTAAGGTACGTAACTTGTTAATAATGTGCGCGCACTTTTGATCTATATTTGTATATGTACTAATGTACTGTACGTATTTGGGTTGTCTTTGTTTGTAATAGGTCACTTGATTATATGTGGGATCCCTGCGTGCATTAAACTTCTGGCTCTACATAAAGAATACAGATCATGTATCCAAAAGCATCCAAACTTTAAGCAAGCTCAAAACTACACTTACAAACTTTGGACGCTTGCTATTTCAATTCATTGAAACTAGCAGATTTGCCCGTGCGTCTAACATGATTGACGGGGCATTGTTATTGTAGCAGCGCAGTTGTAACTCTGTACTTGTTCTTATAGTTAGCAACGAATGTTCGTAGTGATACTAACGTAGACAACATCATATTGAAACTGATTATGAAATTGAAATACAAAGAAGAAGAATAGCAGATAAACCTGAAGCCAGTACAAATTCTTTTTTTCCCTAAACTTGCAAAACTTTCATCCACGCATGTTTGATGCAATAACTGAGATCCTTCACACTATATGGTTAATAGGAAGTGAACAAGCAAGTCTCCAAGTTGATGCAAGTTAACTATGATGGGAAACTTAGGAGATAGGAGGGCTAGGTGGAAGATTGGGTTTGTGTGTGGACCCTCATAAATGGTCCACATGGCATTACCTGATCCTCTTCATTTGTGGCCTCGCTGGATCGACTTGTGCAGTGAGACATCCAACTCGATAGAATGCTTTCAAAGACCAATGCCGCTTATGGACCGGTTGGGCATGATCTCGGACATGACACCCGTGATTTGGACCCTTCATATCTGAGCCTAGCCACGGTTTGTAGCGAGGGCCCAAAGATGGCATGTGGGCCAAGCCTCACTATAAGCCCGTGAATCGGATGAAAACAAGGCCGGCCCGGATCCGCATAATCACGGAGATTTGGACTCTATCCAGTGTGACTGAAAAGTAGGGATAATGATCCATATCCAGAGATTCTCTATCTAATGTAACTAAAAACTAATGATAAGAATCCATATACAAAGATTCTCTATCCAATGTAACTGAAAACTAAGGATAATAATCTATATACAGAGATTCTCTATCCAATGTATTTGAAAACTAGGGATAAGGATCCATATCCAGGGATTCTCTAGTTTTCCGGACTGTTACATAATGAAGAGTTTTCAGCAACAGAACTACATTGAAAAACTCTACACTCCGGAGATTTTCAGAGACTTGATCCTTCTGGGGTATGTAGGTAGCCACTGAACTAAAAAGTGGTTTAGTCTCAACAACTAAAACATTTTTTTTATGCAACAAGTTCAACAAGGTGCGCGAGTTCTAAAATTGTTTTGTAGTAGCGGTGATACTCTCGCAGGTGGTGATATTCAAAAGGTGGTGATATTCAGAAGGTGGTGATATTAAGAAGGTCAGTTTTTGTTTTAAGAGTGTCTGGGTAGATCTATTTTGCTTCAGTTTTTGCCCCGACATCTTTTGGCGCCGTCTGTGGGGACTTAACCCACGACTACATTTTTCTCTTTTATTATATTGAATATCACGATCAGTGGCTGCTGGTAGACCCAAAAGAAATCAAAAGGTGGCTGACACTAGTTAGGCTCCAAAAATTGCACAAAACCTGCCTCCTAATGCTGAGATAGCACAACACATAGTTGATGACGAGGTTCATGCTCAACAGAAGAAGTATACGCGTCAGATTCCCCCACAAAATCTGGATGCCCAGCATGAAGAAGAAGATTTGGTGGAGACCCTGCAAATTACTGTTCCAGCAGGGGAACAAGATGCAATTAGGGATACTCGAGTCGTCACACACAGAGATGGATTTGCATCTGCTGGGGCAAGACCATCAATGCTGCCTCAGCGTTTGCAGCAACACCTTGGGCCTAGGTCGGGTGCTATTTCCACCAAATCTGGACCATCCATATTGCCTAGGCGTTTGCAAGGCCGCCTTGGGCCTGGATCGGGTCCTCAGGATCTAAGCCACAATGTTCACCCATCTGATAAAGAAACTCTAATGTCTATGTTGTTTAAGCTGACCAGAGAAAACAATCAGCTTAGGAGAAATGACGACAAAAGGCCTAGGGAAAAAAACTCTCAGCAGGAATCTTCCGTACCAAAGGAGAGCAGGTCTTAAAAGAGGAGGCATCATCCAAGGAGCCACGCCTCCAGTCGCACCCAAAACCACAGAACTCCAATTGTGGAGCATTTAGGTGGTGCTGATGCTGTACTAGGATGGGTTCGTAGCTCACAGCGTCACCGAAGCAGATCAGTGTCAAGACGTTCCCAGTACCCTAAGGAACAATCAATGTCAGTTTTCGGATATTCCTCTGTGGCTCAAATCGATATGGAGCGTGACATGCAACACTCTCGCAGTCCGGTACTACAAAGAGGACAATACAAACCAGCTCGAGGTAACAGAAGATTTGATTGTAGTCCTGGAGGTTCAGATTCCTCAGAATCCGGATACAATGGTTCGAGGAACACTCGCCGGAGGATTAATAGAGGTTATCATATGGTTGGAGATAGAAGAGGTAGCCAATAGTGGGCCAGAAGCAAATATCAGGCAACATAGGCAAGACTCTCTTGAGCCAGGCTGGATCCCTGAAAGGAGAAACCGTACCCACAAAGTCGGCATGAACAATGTCGCTTTGCAGGAAAATAGTGACAACTTGAATGAGCAGGGAGTCCAAGAACTCATTAGAAATGCCATGGATTCCAAAGCTACTCGGAAAGATAAACGACATAAACTGGCAATCAAAGGACCTGAAGAATCTCCTTTTATAGATGAAATCAGAGGTTACATTTCCCCTGCTTCTTTCAAACCACCTTCAGTCCCAACCTACGATGATGTAGATGGTTGTCCAGATGAGCACTTGATGAAGTACAGATCGTCTATGGCTCTTTTTAATAACAATGATGCGTTGATGTGCATAATGTTCTAAGCTACCCTTAGCGGAGAAGCTTTGACATGGTTTAACGAGCTCCATTCTCGTTCAATCCATACATTTGCGGCTTCGCCCGACAAGTTCTCAAAACATTATCGCTACAACGGGAAGACCATAAAAGGTTCGGAACTCTTTTCAACCTCCACATGGAGAAAGGAGAAAGCATTCTAGACCTTTGTCGAAAACTCGAGTGCTGCTTCAAGGAGGTCAACAATGTCCCGGATGGCGTTGTTTGCGCAAGCTTTCAAAAATGCTCTTCCTTTTGATAAGTCCGGTTCCAGATAACTCACTAACTCGAAGCCTCCGTAAAACTTGATTCGGGATTTGCTAGTCGCGGCGAAAGGTATGCTCTTTGCTCGGGAAGATTCAAAGTACAAGCACCAAAAGGATTTTTCAAGTGATAGAGGAAAGCAGGAACAACAACAGCGTGACAAAGACAGAAAGAAACATAACAAAGATGCCAAAACTGGCGTCTCACAGAGTCAGAAACAAGATGGCCACCCAAGCAAAGATCTTACTCTTCCAAAGCTCAGCGTCAGTCTCTCATAATTGTATGACAAGCTCAAAGGAAAACTCTCCAAGCCGTTCCCTATGAAACCTGATACTGAGGGAAGGAGAGATAAGTCAAAGAAATGCAAGTATCACAATGATTTCGGCCATACTTTGAATGATTGTTATGCATTCAAGAAGGAGATCTCCAGAATGGCAGATAGGGGACAATTGAAGGAGTATCTAAAGGGTAGTCAGAAGCTGGCTCATGTAAATCTGATCGAGCATGATGTGATAGTTGTATGTCATGCTCAGCGAGCTGTTTTCTCATCTAACCGTGAAAGAACATGGAGCATGAAGTGTAAGATTAAAAAAATTGGTAGTTGGAATCACTTAAACAATATCAACTTTAAATCTGGGTTCTATGCTGAGACTATTGTAGAAGGAGGACTAACTTTTACTGAAGAAGATGAGCGAGGAGTCTACTATCCTCATAATGATGCTATGGTGATTACAACATGGGTTGGCATTCGCAGAGTCCAAAGAATTCTGATAGACACCGGCAGCTTTGCATATATCCTATTCTCTGAATGCTATTCTATCATGAATCTCGACGATGATCTTATTCAGGAAGATGATACTCCAATTATCGGTTTTAATGGTGCTCCAGCTAAAAAGGTTGGTAAAATTAATTTGTCAGTCACAATATGCCTAAGGTTGTAGGAGTTGACTTTGTTCTGGTAAACTGCCCATCCACATATAATGTCATTATAGGTAGAGATTGGCTTCATGCAATGCATGTAGTGGTGTCCACTTATCACCAAGCTGTTAAGTTTCCAATAGCAAAGGGAACTTGTAAGATCCGAAGTGACCAAATTGCATCCCTGAAATGCCATGGGAATGCGATGGATGATTATAAAAAGTCTGAGGTCAGAGGACACACCATTCTCAAAACTGAGCAGAAATAGCAATTACAGCAGGGCTGGACCAGAGCACCAATGAGGGCAACCAAAGCACCTCGGGAGGCACCAACCAAAGGACCTCCAACAGTCGATAAGCTGAAAGAAGTGCAGATAGGAGAAGAAGAAAGTCAGACCACCTTCATCTCTGAAGAACTTTCTGAAACAGAGAAAGAGGCTTTGGTGGCCTTATTGAAAAGTAACATAGTTATCTTTGCTTGGAATCCAACAGATATGGCCAGAATTGACCCCAGCGTCGCTTGTCACAGATTAAACATCGACTCAAAAGTCAAACCGGTAAGGCAGAAACCACGGAGAATGGCCATAGACAAGAAACTCTTAGTGAACAAGGAGATTGACAAGTTATTGGAGGCTGGATTTATTCGACCAGTTGAATACCCAACTTGGGTTTCCAACATTGTAGCAGTACCAAAGAAGAATGGGAAGCTCAGAATTTGTGTCGACTTCACAGACATGAATGAAGCTTGCCCCCATCCTGATCCTTATCCTATACCCAGAATTTCAGATATGGTGGATGCGACATATGGCTTCAATAAACTATCTTTTATGGATGCAAGCTCAGGATATTATCATATTGTACTGCACTATGATAACCAGGAGTATACAACATTCATCACAGACAGAGGCCTATATTGCTATGTTGTTATGCCATTCGGCCTAAAGAATGCTGGGGACACATACCAAAAGCTTGTTAATACTATCTTTGCTGATCTTGTTGGGGTTATTATGGAGGTTTATATTGAAGACATGTTTGTGAAGTCAAGCGAAGAATGCGGTCATCTTGCTGACCTACATAAAATATTTGATCGACTAAAGAAATACAAAATAAGGCTTAACCCTACCAAATGTTCATTTGGCCTATCTTCAGGCAAATTCTTAGGGTTCATGATGACCCACAGGGGAATTGAAGCTAACCTGGAGCAAATTCGAGCTATTCTCGACATGCTACCCCTACCTGCAGAAAGGAAGTACAGAGGCTCTTAGGTCGTCTTGCGGCTCTCGGTCATTTCATATCTCGATACTCTGATAAATGTAAGCCGTTCTTTCAGATTCTAAAAGGTACATCAACCTGGAATGAAGATTATGAAAAGGCTTTCTCTGAAGTCAAAGCCTACCTTACCTCTCCCCCAATTTTGGTTAGTCCAAAGGCTGGAGAACCTGTAGGAATTTATCTTGCTACAACTGACTCTGCAGCCACCGCTTGATCATTTTGTTGATGATTCAAGAAAAGCGGTTCATTTTGTTAGCAAAACACTAACCGCAGAGAAAGTCGCATCTAAAATTGAGAAAGTCGCATTGGCCTTAGTACATGCAGCTCGACGGTTGAAGCCGTATTTTCAGGGGAGAACGGTGAGGGTTTATACTGAGTATCCTTTACGAAAGGGAGGAATCAAATAGGCTGATTGAATGGTCCAGTTACCTCAACGCATATAATATTATTTATGAGCCAAGGACTGCAGAAAAGGGGCATGCTCTAGCCTCTCTTATGGCAGATTTTCCTGTGGATGACATCCAACTGAGTCCAGAATTAGCAGAAATAGAACAACTTCCTGATCATTCTGTTCAGCTCCCTGCACAAACTAAGGAATTCTCACCCAGTACATCCGATTCTGGGGGCGAGCGCATTCTTGACAGTAATCAAGCTCTCTGGACCATCTTCACCGATGGTTCAAAAAATGCATCTGGATCTGGTCTAGGTTGTGTACTTATCAGCTCGGAAGGATAGAAAATTGAAAGGTCAGTCAGACTAGGCTTTTCGGCCTCTAATAATGAAGCCGAATATGAAGTTGTTATCTATGGTATGAATGCCGCACTTAAGCTGGGAGCAAAGAACATTCAAATGCTAATAGATTCTCGATTGGTGGCTAATCAATTTGGTGGTACTTTTCAAGCAAAAGATGAAAGGATGGCAACATATTTGACAGTCATCCACTAATTGGCTATGCAATTTGACAAAATCTCCATCAGTCAAAGGCCAAGGAATGAAATCAGGCACGTTGATGCACTAGCTTACCTCTCTGCAGCAATCCAGCTAGATGAACCAAGAGAAATCCAGATTTATTTCCAGCAAGAGTCGAGCATCAATCTAAAACCAATGAGACTTCATAAGGCATATGTTATAGAGTGTAATGCATTGCAAGTCTGTGTTGTTAACACTCAACGAAGAAAAAGAGAACAGGCGGATCATGCATCTTTAGAATCTAAAGATCTAGTTGATGCTGAGGATCACCAGACTTTGGCATCCTTACGCAAACAACTCAAAAGAAAGCATCCCACAGTCAATAATTCAGATCAAGGAATGAACCCTGGTAACCTTGGCAGTGTTGGAGGCGACCATGAAAATACCGGGGGCGACATCATCCCCACTGAAAATGAAAAGTCTGAGTCTGAAGCAGAATTTGAAGAGGAAACTCTTGATGATTTAGAGATAAAGGACTTAGAAATCTTGGCACTAGAAAAATCTGATTAGAGGCTACCCTTCATTGAGTATCTGAACTCAGGGAATCTACCCATAGAGAAAGCTTTATGTCAGAAGGTTAAGCGAGAGGCATGGAAATTTGCAATATTGTTCACTAAAGAAAGAGTCGCTCGACTTTACAAAAGGCCAATGGGGTTTGGGCCATAGTTAAGATGTCTTACCCCAGAGCAAGGCGAAATGATACTTAAAGAAATTCATGTTGGTGTTTGTGGGAATCACTCGGGAGGTCACAGTCTTGCCCACAAGGCTTTAACACAGGGTTATTGGTGGCCGTACATGCAAAGAGACGCAAAACAAATCACTCAAATTTGTGTGCCGTGCCAGAAACATGCAAAAGTTAGAAAACTACCAGCCACAGAATTACACCAAATTCTCAGCCCACGGCCTTTCTCAAAATGGGGGCTTGACTTCGTGGGACCTTTGCCTAGGGCACCTGGGAGAGTTCGTTTTTTGTTGGTGGCTACTGACTACTTTACAAAGTGGGTCAAAGCCACAGCTTTGGCTTCAATAACTACTGCAGATGTAAAGCAATTTCTATGGCATGATATTATCTGCAGGTTTGGAGTACCTTCAGAATTAGTATTAGATAACGGTTCCCAGTTTGGCTCCATAGAGATGCAACAATTCTGTGGGTCTATGAGCATAAAGCACAACTTTTCTGCTCCTTACCATCCTGAAGCAAACGGCCAAGCGGAGGCTACTAATTGGGTAATCTTAGATACGTACCCTTAAGAAAAGGATTACTGAAGCTAAAGGCAACTGGGTTCGTCAGCTACCTGCTGTCCTATGGGCATATAGGACTACTCCTAGAAGGTCCACAGGTTTTTCACCATACTCTTTAGCATATGGTGCAGAAGCAGTACTCCCAACAGAAATCATGGCGCGAACAGCCAGAACTGAAGCAGTAAAATCCGGAGTTGAAAATGAAGTCTTAGCTTATGACAAAGCTCTTATTGATGAACGCCGAGATACAGCTCTTCAACATTTAGTCAAATATCAAGAAAACATGAAGCGTAGTCATGATAGGAAGCTCAGAGAACGTGTCTTCAAACCTGGTGACTGGGTCCTCAGAAAAGCTAGGAATTTTGATAACCTGAGCGCGGGTAAGTTTTCTGAAAATTGGGAGGGGCCATTCATTGTGGATAGGTTGGCATCTAAAGGTTCTTATTACTTAAAATCTTTAGCCGGCGATGTCATGAGTAAAGCATGGAATGCTTCTCATCTTAGGAAGTTTTTTAGATAAATGATGCACTGAAGTTATTTAATAATGCCGTGAAAATCTTTAGCTAGCGATGTCACGAATATCATGGCTTATCATCTTAGCAAGCTTTTCTTTATATCATGTACATAGTCATTGAATAACCACTGAGTCAAATGATCATTTGCTATCCTTCATTATTTGCCTCATCAGAAGTTAATGTAATACTCTTGTTAACATTGCTATGAATTTGGAGCACAACAACACTACAGAAATCCAGGTTCAAGCGCACAGCACCTGGTCAAGTTCGGACTGGTGGTTAACCCCTCCAACTAGACACTCTGCAGGTTCCAACCTAAGAGAACCAAGCTGGTATAGAAGACTTTGTGATCAAATCTCTATCAGCTTTACATAACCAGGTTCAAATGCTCAGCATGCCTGGTCAAGTGAAAAAGCATCATTTTTACTTGCAAAAATTTAAAGCTACAACATGTTTGCACTTGGAAGTGCAGGAAATATTAAATTCACACTCTGAAGCCCAGCTGAATGGCATCAATGATCTAGCTTGGTACAAACTAGAGCGTCCTTCTTGCCTATTAAAATCCTTATAATTGACTGAGGCCGATGATAAGGCAAGTGCTGCGAGTGCGTCAGGCTTGAAAAATGTCTCGTACGACTAAAGTATCGAGTCCAGGTATATGGCTTTGACCCTCTTGCCTGGCTTCAGCGTGAAACACAAATCCCCAAAGTTCAAAAAGCCAACATACAGAAGCGCACTGTGCATTGGTTCGAGTGAATGACATTGACCCTCTGGCTCGGTCCTATTTGTGAACTGGGTAACTCCGAATTTTAGGATTTTAAAAACCCAAGTGTTGGATGCAATCTATCCCTTGGAGGTGCCGCCATGTTTGGATAGAGAACATCGCTTGGTACGGTTGAATGACATTGATCCTCTAAACCGAAGCAAATATGCATAGAATTAGACTCTGCGCGTTAACGTCATCTCTGAGCTTCATAGCAAAAGAAGAGAAGCTCAGCCCAACTACGCTTCAGGTTAGTTGGGATAATCTTTTTTTGAAACTGTTCGAGATAACACCTTCAAAGGTTCAACTATATGGACTTATTTATATCTGAGCAGTACTACAAAATTGCTCAGTTCGATTACGCTTCAATCGGGTTATTCTACAAAATTGTCATTCGATATGTATTCTGAGTATGGCAACATACTCAGCCCGGTTGTATTTGATCAACCGAGTTATTCTACAATGGAATTCTATTAATTGGTGAATTGCCAAACATCAATTCCTTATCAATTCTATTTCTTTTCACATTATGCTGGTGAAAATACCCAATTTTACCAGTATACACAGTAACTTTCTTATTCAACACTACACGTGAATCGTATCCACATGTAGTGTTGGGGGGCGATAGTATATAGCTTTGCAAATCAGATGGTCCACACATATTCAGGCCAATACTTTTCAAGTTCTATTTTATTGACAAGCCGCTACTGAAGATTTTTCATTTCAGAAAAGTCCATGGCTTCAAAATATCCTTACAAGCCACATCAAGGTGATTCAAAATAACTAAAGTGCAGGAGCCTTCAAAATATCCGAACTACAAACGGAAGATATACAATAAAAGCAAAATGTCAAGCTAGCTAGTCTGTAACACGATTCTTGAGCAGGCGTAACTCCTCAACTAGATGCCAGTTTTCCTGCACTACACGACCTGTATTCTCCTCACTAAGACGACGATCACTTTCCATAGCTTGTACTACATTCTGGGGCTCCATGAGCTTATCAACTAAAGTAATCAGTTCTAAGTCTTTAGACGCAATCATCTCATCATGAGTAGACAATGTTTCTCTAATTCAATGACATTCCTTTAACAAAGTGGTAATGTGGTCTCATGAACGTTGAAGTTCTAACTCAGTCTCGGCACAAGCCTTACGAAAAAGGGTGGAGGACTTAATCAAGACCTCCTCGGCATGCTGAAAAGATAGTGAAAATGGTACCGAACCGAACATGGGTCTGTTCTAACTCTTTTAAAAGAGCAATTATCTGCAGAATTGTCTTTCACTCTGTGGTTCCCGGAGTGACTAGAGACATGGACAGAGTGAGCCGACTATACATCATCCACATCATCAGAAATAACATAACGAGTACCCCCTCCATTCACATTGGCACTAACATGGTTCTGCTCAGCGACGACACCAGAGGCGGTGACCTCAACAACACCCTCAGCATGTGGATGTTCTCTAGAGCCTCATATAACAACTGGAGAAGGCAAAATAGAAGTAGACTTGGAAATGGTGGCTCGTGGAGAATGCAAACCTGAGCTGCGGGATCTCAAGCTAGGATCAGGATGCCACGTGGTAATCAGTGGAGCATCATCTTCGTCAGAAGAATAATAGATGTAACACTGACGCCGTGCAGGATTCTCTACCCTATCACCTATGTCAGAATTCTGAGCGTCATCACCCAATGAGCCAGGGAGGATAATATCTGAAGGAGCAAACGTGGAAGCCTCCTCGATGCCATAGGTTTAACACATACTTCATTTCCCTTTCCTGAAGCTCCAGCAGTGTCAGGCATCACAGACTGAAGAGGATGAACAAGGTATGCGGCATCCCATGCAACGATTGTATCAGGGTTACTCAAGTCCCTAATAATCTCTGGGAGACCAAACAAAGTTTGAAGGTTATGCTGAACCACATTCTCATCAAGTTCACTCACCACAACATCAAAAATTCAGGTATCTATTAAAGAAAGAACTAAATTGAGTTGCAAAACAAAGAAAACTGTGGACGAAGAAGATAGTTTCTTAAGGAACTCACCTGAGAAATTATTTGGAACATCCATTCCGTGGCCTACCCAGCCCTGAACTCTATAGGTTGGTGTATGCCATGTTAAGTAATAAGTAGGGGGATGGGTGAACTTCCTATCTGAAGAAACAAAGTCAACGGTGAAGAAAGGAATGTCCTTCAAAATCCTTTTCTTAGGCTTAAGTATAAGATACATCTCTATTGTTCCAAGTCTGATGCCATAGGATTGATGGATGTAGCAGACTCGGCTCATTACCAAATAAAACAGGATCATCATCTGCCCAGGTGCAAGCCCCCACCAATTCAGCAATCTAGACATCACCTTCCCCAAGGGAAGTTTCAGATCGTATTGTAGTTGAGCATAAGAAACGGCTATTTCATTTTCGGCAACCAGGAGTGCCAAGTCATCATGCTTATGTATAACAACACTCTCGGGTATACCAAAACTCTTGTAAAGGCGTTCAGGATGGAACAGTGAAGGACCCCAATTGAGTGGTAAATTGCTTCCAGCAATCCACCTAAGCATAGGCATAATGTTGCCAGCAGTGGCTTGCTTAGTGTTAGCTTCAGCATCATCATCATCATCACCGTTATCATCAAAATTAATATCGATGGATGGAGCCCTACAAGCAAACATGTCATCGCTTAGAGTGAACATATTCTCAGCAAAAGCAAATACCATGTGCTCTCTAAGTCTATGAGAATCTCCCAAAAAAAAAAAAAAGTTGACTGGTCAAAGTCAACACTAATGGGTCAAAGTTAGACCGACTGGTCAAGGTCAGACATGGGAAGACCGTCCAGCCTCAATATGGAGCAGCACCAAATCATTTGTCTAAAGGAAGGTTAAGTGGTCCATCCATGACTAGGGTGGGTACACTATCATTCTTCATCTAGATTACATGCTTATCTAGAAGCAAATCTGATGGTAGATGGTTCAAGCCAGACCGTATGGCATCAGTAAGGAAAAGCATGGAATCATTATTTCTTATTTCTACTAACGGAATGAAAAAGCAAAGGGACGAAGAAGTAGGTGCTGGAAATGAATTTCCGACCCTATACCTTGTATTTTCAGCCACACCATGGCCTCTATTGGTCCTTCTTAGACGCCGAGACTTCCGACGAGGTAGATCTATTATATCATGTCCGCCATGCCACTCACCACCACCATCAATCCTTTTACCTTTATCTCCATTAACACCACCACTTCCTCCATTAACATCCCCATTTCTAATCATTTTATTTTCACCCTCATCACCTTTCATGGCCCTTGGGATTTCCATTGTGTTTATCATGGAAGTCTAAGCCTTTGTGAAGAGATGAACATACCTGAGAATCTTTTTTGACTTTGGCTTTTGTTAAGTGAAAGTCTTCACTCCAAGTAACCATTGGACAACTCCATTAGATGGATATGGATATCATTTCCATCTTCTAAAAATAGAAATATTCTTTATGACTATTTTTAGTTATGATAGGGATATATTTTGAGCATTGACCTTTATCCATCGGACAAAAACTTATCGGATATATTACGGGTATATCAGCATTGGAATGCTTGTTCGAAAGAAACGTTATCGGATTCTTTTTCTTTTCTCTACCACGTGGCTGCTCCACGTGACAGAGATGGGGCGATGTGTGGACCTCATAAATGGTCCACATGGCATTACCTGATCCTTTTCATTTGTGGCCTCGCTGGATCAACTTGTGTAGTGAGACATCTAACTCGACAGAATGCTCAGCAGCACAATGCCGCTATGGACCAGTTGGGCATGATCTCTGGACATGACACCCAGACTGGACCCTTCATATCTGCAGGTCTAGCCCTGGTTCATAGCCAAGGCCCAGCATGGCATGTGGGCCAAGCCTCACTATAAGCCCGTAATCAGATGAAAACAAGGCCCAGCCGGATCTGGCAGAATCTGGAGATTTGAACTCTATCCAATGTGACTGAAAAGTAGGGATAATGATCCATATCCAGAGATTCTCTATCCAATGTAACTGAAAACTAAGGATAAGAATCCATATACAGAGATTCTCTATCCAATGTAACTGAAAACTAGGGATAAGGATCCATATCTAGGGATTCTTTAGTTTTTCAGACTGTTACATAATGAAGAGTTTTCAGCAACATAACTACATTGAAAACTCTACACTTCGGAGATTTTCAGAGACTTGATCCATCTGGGGTATGTAGGCAGCCACTGAACTAAAAAGTGGTTTAGTTTCAACAAATAAAACATTTTTTCTTATGCAACAAGTTCAACAAGGTGCGCGAGTTCTGAAATTGTTTTGTAGTAGCGGTGATATTCAGAAGATGGTGATATTAAGAAGGCCAATTTTTGTTTTAAGAGTGTCTGGGTAGATCTATTTTGCTTCAGTTTTTGCCCCGACATTTTGCTACCTTGATTATTCTTTTTCATATATAAAACACATTTTTTTTTTGTTTGAAAAGGATTAATAGGGTTAGGCAGACCTTACCTGCATTAGAAGATTATAATATTACATAAATTTCTCCTCTTACATCATTTGTGTTTATCTCAGTTAACAAACTAGTGAGAGGAGGACCATTACAGATAAAACTCTCATCAACATGTAAAGAAAGCCTTGCTAAATGATCAGCACTCTTGTTCACTTCTCGATACACATGTGTGTATGTTACCTCCTGCAACTGATTTGTTGTGTGCTTTTTGGCTGCCCGAAGGTTGCTGCCGTACCGTGGGGCATTCTCCTGACCTGTTAAGATACGGATAGACCCTTGTGAATCTGAACACACCGAAATCTTGTTAAAGCCGTGTTATTGACATAGTTGTAGACCGACTACGATTGCCATGAGCTCTTGGTATAATACCGATATTTTGTTTCCACCTCTAGTGAATGTGAATATCACAATTCCATTATGGCCTACTGCTATACCACCATAGCCAACATACTGATCTGTTATTGAACCGTCAGTATTTAACTTGATGAATCCAGTTGGGTAGCTTCCATTTGCAGTAGAGGGGAGTCTTGTTCTTGTATTGAACATCTATGCCAAGTCTGACCAAAAGGGCTTTTATATCTCCAACATTAGGCATCGAGACTATTTTAATGCCCAAATAGATCTTCATGTCCTAAATAATAGAGTAAGCTAGTTGATCCCAAGATTTTGATTTGTTCTGAAATCTTCTACCATTTCTCTTCATCCATATATAACCAACAGTTGCACATGCATAGACCTTATAAACTTCTGCCTTGGGAGTCTTTTTTCTACACAAGTTAATGAGGTCACACCATTCTCCATTTGAGGGCTTGACAAAATTCCCCAAACCAACCATTTGTTTGACTTTTGCCCAAACCTTACTTGTATACAAACAGTCGAAGTACAAGTGTTTCGAGTTCTCCCTTTCAAGATTACAAAAGCAACACTTTGAGCTGGTAAGGACTTTTTTATGCATGAGTCTATCTTGTGTAGGAAGGCTACCTGAGAACAATTGCCAACTATTAAAAGAGTGCTTGGGTAGCACCAATTTGCCCCACACCATCTTGCACCAGTTAGGCTGACCTCTTTTCATTCTAAGTGCTTGATAAGCAGTTTTAGACGAAAAATGTTCCTGAAGGAGTATTAAGCCAAATGACCCTATCCTCGGGCAAATGAGTGTTTATATCTGTGGCTAAAATTGTTTTCTTCATATCACTATCGGGTAAATCATGTACCACCTGATTCCAGTATCCATTGGAGATTAGAGAACTAACATTTGCATCTAAGGGTAAATTTATAAGATTTCTGGCCTCTTCTGAATTAATGAGTGAGTCCTCGATGCACCATGGATCATGCCACAATAAAGCTTGGTCTCCGGTTGAAATGCTATATTTGATTAACTTGATGTCATATTTTATATTCTTGAAAATGCATCTCCAAGTCCAAGAGCAGTCTCTGGGAATAGTCATAGTTCAGAAGCATTTGCCTTGTATATGAGACCACAATATGCTGCCCTGTTCCAAATAATAGGATCTTGAATCCCAAGCTCACCCTCAAGTTTAGGATAGAGAAGGTTCTTTCTACTGGACTGATGCATTTTGTTTTCCATCTGAGGGCCACCCCATAAGGATAGAGAAGGTTTTCTCTACCCCTCAAGTTTGTAGTTGGTGACTTCAATAAAACACATTAATTGAAGGAAAAAAGTAGAGGAAGTACGACAAAGATGCAAATTAAAGATACAAAATTGGGAATGCATGCATGTGCATCCATTACGACTAGTTCATTTGTTATCCCTATGGTATGGAGCACTGCATCATCAAACTATAAAAGTATAAATAATTAACAAAGTATCTGCATGGCATATATTACTAATAAATACGAGCTACCTGTGTGGACACCCTTATTTTAAAGGTGATCAGGAATCCGGCTAGGCCCATTTACCATATGGCTTAGGGCAGTTGAGAATTTTGAGGAGATCATTATGAAAGCACAAATCAAGGGATTAGTACGTGGTTATCATCAACTAATGAAGGTTTTCTCTTGAAAATCTTTAAATAACCACCCCCACTCTCAAGGAATAGGGGAAGCAAAAGAAATATAGATCTCAACTTTTGTAACACCATTAACAAAGATAAGTGTAGATGTAGGCATCTTTTTTGGCGGAACCACGATAAAATTTGTGTCTTGTTATCTTTATTTTTCGTGATATTTTACTTATTATTGGTGTTCTTTGTTTGATAAATGGATTATGGCATCAACACAACATGTGTATTAATTTTGGTCCTGACATTGATGTACATGAATGATATATATGCAATGAGCAAAAATTGTGTGGACCCTCATAAATGGTCCACGTGGGCTTGATGGTATACTCAACAGCACAACTTCTCTGTTAGGCATGCATGTTCTCAGCAAATGACACCCAGACTGAACCTTTTGTATTAACAGACTTAGCCCGGGTTCATAGCCAGGGCACGCAACATGGTATGTGGGCTAAGCCCCACTGTAAGCCTGACATCAGCTGGAAACAAGCCTAGCCGGATCTCACTGAATTCGAAGGTAGACTCCAGCGACTTGATCCCCCACAGTACGTATGCAACCACCGAACTAAAAAATGGTGTAGTCTCAAACATCAAACCAATCTATCACTGAAACTCTCATTCTGTGTGTTATGATGTAGAGTAACAACATTATTATCATCATTATGCGTGTTATTCCGTGGAGTTGGGATATTCAAAAGATTGATTTTTAAGAGTGTCTTGGATATATTTTCTTCCGTTTTTGCCATGACACTACACTTATTTGTAGATAAATAAATATTTTAGTGTTTACTGTTAAGATTCATGGGATTTTAAGATTTTCAATTGTTCAGTACGCGCGAATACGCCATTAATAGTAATAACTTAGCTACTCATAATTAGTATTAGTCAATCATGTGAGAGTAGTTATTATTATTTTTTGCTAGGTAAGATGAAATTATATTACCGTAAAAGTTGCATGTACAAGAGTTGAGAAATTTATGGTGCCAAAAGCAAAAGTTTCTACTTTTACAGCCAAATCAAAACGTATAATAGGTAATCTCTGGCACCTCCCATTTATGCAGCCATGGAGGTTTGCCTTAATACAAATTTGGATTGTTGGTGGTCTGCTTAACTCCTACATTGGCTGCAATAATGCGCTGAAATTCACCTCCTCCAAGTCTTTGGTGATTTTGTGGCCGGATATCATCCCTGTTGTAGTCTCCACTTTGTTTACATATGCCACGCACGGTACCTTCCCTGTATTGAAAGCAGTTCCCGCTGCAACAGAATCGGTTTCCACCCATAAAGAATGCCAACTTCTTGTTACTGGCTCCTTGGTGCTTTCCAATATAGCCGAGCATGCTGCAATATAATTTGTTGTGTTGTCAATGTTTCTGTTGTATACTAATAAGAATCTTCCACTGGAGTCTCTGAAGGTAGAACCCACCCCAGCTGGGCCTGGGTTGCCTTTTGCCGCTCTGTCAGTGTTTATCTTAATGCAATCTCCAACAGGTAGGCGGTAGCAACCAGTTGCAAGGCTTAATTTTCGGTGCAGGTCCTGGCTTGAGGTCAAGGCCCCAAGTCTTCATGATGAGTTTATCATGCGTGGAATTGTAAGTATACCCGTTTGATAGGTGAGCAGTTGTGTTAAAATGCACATATATAAATTTCTGATAGAAAGGTATACTCTGTTTCGGTGTGTCCAAATGGCAACCATGCCACTTCGAATTGCTGCCCACCACAAATTACTTATGAGAGGGAAACTCTTTCCTTTTGCACATGCTTCTTTGAGGTTTCGAAAGTTTGCTGTGGTTTTGAATTTGCTTGAAATCCAATTCCAAATAACTTTGGCAAGGGGGCATGTCCACTGTAGATGTTTTTTTGACTGACAGATGCAACACCTTGACACTAAGTGAATGCCCTTCCTTCTTGCTGCTTCCTGTAGTGCAGCGCAGCCATGGCGTAACTTTCAGGCTATTGCAGAGAGTTGAGGGGTGAATAAAGGGTCTCCTCGAGAGTATAATCTTGGTAAGAAAACCCTTTTGCCAAAATTCAAATCTTAGTGCGCTCAGTACTTTGGTCACCAAGCTAGATGACAAACTACATGTTTTTCCGGTAGGTAACAAAATCAAGCACAGTTTGGTACTAATGTACCATAGATAGTCACAATAGAAGTAAGTGAATACATTAAACAACGGCAGTAACAATAAATTTATGAAAGTTTTACCGAAGGAATATTTAAAGCATTGAAATCCTCATCAGTAAAGTACTTAAGACCAACCATATCAATCTGCAGAAGATGCATAGGAGTTAATCAGTCAAAAATAACAACCGCGATAATGGTAAATGGAGATACAAGCACAGAAATGTTGCATACTTTCTCCTGATAAAATATTTAAAGATACTTCAAAAGATTTAATCTGTTCCAAAAATTGTGGAAGCTCGACCTGCAGTTCAGAACGAGATTTAAGCTGCATTCAAGATTGTAAAGTGATTTGAACTGCATTATAAACTGATTTGAGCCTTCTTCTAGAATACAAAACAGAAAAGAAAAGCTAATGTATACTCAAAATATTACAACCTAATGGATTTACTTCTCCTTCTTTTTCCTCTTCTTTTTCACCCTCTATTCTTTATATCACTGTCTCTTTTTTCCTAACTTCTCTTTTCATCAGGTTCGTTCATCTCCTCTCCATCTCGCGCTCCTAGCTCTCCACCTGTCCCAATCCCTATATGGCAGTTCTCGGCAGTTAGGTTACTGCGGACCTGATCCCTTGCATCATGTCTCCTCTTCGCTACTCTGCGTACGACCCCTTTGCTACATATGACTCCACATGTTATCAATATGTCCTATACAGATGCCCCTCTCGGTCCCGTTGACATTCCGCGGTATCATTTATGGTCCGCGGACCGTCTCGGATTCGAGAATCCACCCAAACCTCCCCCTCAAAATATTCCATCTGTGGCACATACCTCCTTTGCACGTGCGCCATCATTACATCCACATGTCCAAGGCGCACGTGTATGGAACCTGTCTTTTTGGCGCACGCGCATCGAACCTGCCTTTTCGATTTTTGAGGACCCACGTGTCCTTTTTCCTCTGGTCTTTTTTTCTTATGATATTACGTTTTTACCCCTGTCGCTTAGTATCCCGCTCAAACATCTCTCTTTCTTCAAAACCCCACTTTTGCATCTAAACCCTCTCACTTTTCTCACTTTGCTCAATCTTTCTCACTATTCTTCGTTTTCGGTGGATCTTTAGTCGCTCAAGGTTCGAGTTTTCCTCACTGTTCTTCGATTTCGTTGCTCTTTGCTGCTTATTACCTCAGGTTTGTCTTCATCCCCTTTGTTCCTGTCATTTGTACCCGATTAATCTTATTCGCGTTACTGTTCCTTCCTTTCCCTTCGTGGTTTATTTTCCCCCTTGTTACCTCAGTTGGGGCTCTCCAATTTGTTTGATTATATCATGTCGAAATCCAAATCGGTGAGTACCTCAGGTACTCGATCCGATGGATCAGCGTCCTCCACCTCCAGATCTAGCGGTCATATCGCGGAACGATTTGAGTCAACGGCTTCTGACACTTCTAGCCCTGCCACAGAACCTTCCACTTCAGGAAGGAAAGCCACTCTTCCTCACCCCCCCCCCCCCCCTCTTCATACCACCAGACCCAACTTAGATGCGGTTAAAAAGGCTGCTACGGCATCCCGGCCGATGTGATCTTGAGCAAACGCGTGCGGCGTCACCCATTTCCCACATCTAGTCAAAGCTGCGACCGGTTGTCTCATCAAGCTACGTAGGTCGGATAGCTTGAGCTTCGGTTTTTTAACTCCTCACGGATGTCAAGGTATGTAACCACTTCAACATCCCCCCATGCCAAGGCATTGGTAACTTTTGGCGCATCCTATACGCCACGAATCACTACAACGAAACCAATTCATCCAAAATCCAACTCTGCGATATAATAGCTCATTATTATATAAAGAAATAAAAGCACCAAATTTGGTAGTGTAGGATATCAATCCTTTTGTACACGTCCACAGAAGAAGTCATTTGTCCTCCACATTACTACCTCTGACAAAGTGTGACATTATTATCCGTTATATGTGTCCGGTAGTTTTCTATATGCGGATCTTTCATTTGAAGTTTCTCTAAGGCATCTTAGTTTCCTTACTAGTGGTACGTAACATCTTTTGGTTCGCAGTGCCCTTTCCTAACTTGCTTTTAACTTGTCTTTCTTCTGTGACACAGGTTGGAGCCCTGATTCAGCGATCTAAAATTTACACCGGCGTCTCATCATGAGCAACTTTCCAAAGGCTCCGTGATTTGGGAAATGCCCAATGTGAAGTTCTTGGTATAGATCCAGAAAAGGGCAACCCTCTTCTCCTTGATCCTTCGTTGAAAAACATTGGTAAATATTAAGGTCCACTCTACCGCCCAGCACCACCTAAAGAAAGACTTCCCAAATCCTCCCCTTGCCCTAAAAGAAAGGCCTACAAGTCCTTCAAGTACACCAATAAGATATACCATTCCAAAGTCGTTGCCCAACGAGCTGCCGCCCAATCTCATACTACTACTCCTAATACCGCCCCCTCTTCCTACTCTGCCATGGCGGATTGGGAAGACGACTTTGCTCAACCCTCATCCACTGTAAATGAAGTTGCCATGGCCACTAATAAGCTCAAACTTTGGGAAAGTGACTCGGATGGGGAGGAGGCCACCGCAGTTGCGGCCAAGAGTCCCCCAGCCAAAAAGGCTAGGACCGCTACTCCGGCCTTCACTGAAACAATATATGTACCATCGCGGCCTATTGCTCCTGCGCGCCGTCCTGGTAAAGACCCCTACCCATCTGGGCCTTTGCCATCTGGTGCCATTGACATATGGCACCCTCAATTCAGGGCCAGGGATCGGGATATAACAATTCGCGACAAATTTCTAGATAACATTTCATTGCGGCCTCTCTTTTCTTCAGCTCGCATCTTCCCAAAGATCAAGCATATGGAGACTCTGGCACGTTCGCTTCGCATAGAGCATCCATCTACCACGGTTAGGAAAAGGTTTAAAATTTTCCCCTTGTATCCTATATTTTCATTTGGATAGTTTAGTAACCAATCATTCTTTTCAGCTGAGTTTGGACATTGGCTATGTGGTGCGTGGCTTAACCAACATGCTAGAATCGCTGGAGACCATGAAGCAAGAGATTGAAGGCCCTGATGGCTGGAAGGCTAAATATGCCAAGTTGGAGAAGGATCGTGATGATCTTCGAATTATAGCCGTGAGGCTCAAAAGGCGCTCCAGCTGGCTGAAGACAAGCATCGCGACTATGTGGCCGGTGTGACATCCAAACTTGAGGGCCAAAAAGCGGCGGGTAAGATAGCCACTCAAGCTGCTGTAGACAAGGCCGTGACGGAGGCTGCGGAACATTTTCATAGTCTACTGAGAAGAAGATTAGTCGTGAACTTAAACAACAGCTCGAAGAGCTCGCTGCGTCTGGCCGTCTTCTTCCCGTTCCCCCTCCAGTAGCGGATATTCCAACCTCTGCTCCCATGCCCGCTCCCTCTCCAATCACCTCCCCCACTGATGCTGCTACTCAAGTGATGCCTCTACCCACATCCAGTGTGGTTGCCTCTCCCATTGATTTGGATAATGATCATCCTTCCTCTGGTGAAGGGGATTTGGCGTCCACTCAGAAGGATGCGACCGAAAGGCAGCAGTAACTCATTGGAATTTATGTCTTTGTCTAAGTGAAACTTGTGTTTTTGTAATCCCTATACTTTGACTTATTGCACTTTTTGTATTATATCTTTTGCCTGGTTTTCTGGGTATGCCCAGCAGGTTTTTAATGTCAATTGTTTTGCATTCCAGAGTTCTTTGTTAGCAAACCTAATTCCCATTGAATGTACTTTTGATATCCATCTTTAGCATTGGAGTTTGTTTCTGTCTCACCTAATTATGCTTCATAATTGATTTGGACATTTAGTCCGTGAAGGCTCAACCCCCCGCTGTCTTTGATCAGCTGTGAAGCCTAATGGGGGGTAGCTTATTTTGACCCCAAGTTTGATTTGGACCTTAGTCCTGAAGGTTCCTCCCCCGTTGCGTTTTTTGAGCGGTCTTTGGAAGTTCTGATGAGGGCAACTCATTTTGCCCCCCCAGTTTGATCCGGACGTTTTGAATGATCCGTCGGAAGGACTCCCGTTGTCTTTGGAATCTTGAAGTGAATGGGGGCAGCTGGGCTCATTTTGCCCTGTTGGTTTGATTTGGGCGTGTAGTCCGCTAAGGGATCATCTGGTTTGATTCAATGTCTTTTTGAAGCGGTGGAAGTAGCCTGAAGCCTAATGTGGGACAACTCATTTTGCCCCTGGATTGATTCAGGCTCGCGGCTCTTTGGATCCTGAAACTGAAAGCAACCATTCATCCGGATGGCTCTCTTTGGGCCGGTCTTTGGAGCCCTGATAAGGGCAACTCATTTTGCCCCCGTGTTGATTCGGACGTTCCGTCCGTGAAGGGCTCCTCAATCTTATATTCTATTGTTTCTCAATCGTTGCCCCTGCTGGCGTCTCAATCTTGTAGGTGCCAGAAGTTCTCTTCTCTGTCACGACATACGGTCCTTCCCAATTGGGTCCTAGTTTGCCGTCATTCTCCTTCTTAGTGGCTGGGGTAACCCTTCGCAGCACCAAATCCCCAATCATGAATGCACACGGCTTTACTCGTCTATCATACTGTCTCTGTAGCCTTTGATGGTACTCCTCCAATCGCATGCGAGCTATATCTTTTTTTTTCCTCAATGGCTAATATCTTCTCATTTAGTCCTATTTCCACAGCCCTGGTTCTTGTCATTTTCTCTATCATTTCCACAGGTATGACATCCTCTACTCCATATGCCATTGCGAATGGTGATTCATTCATGGAGGTTCGTGGTGTGGTACGATAAGCCCATAAAACATGATTCAATTCATCAGCCCACGCTCCCTTTCTGTCCTCCAACTTTCTCTTTAAATTGTCCATGATGATTTTGTTTGATGCTTCCGCTTGACCATTCCCCTCCGGATTGTATGGCGTAGAGAACCCTTGTTTCACTTTGTAGGCTTGAAGGAATTGGCGACCTTTCCCGATGAAATTGTGTTCCATTATCCGCAATGATTGTATATGGCAATCGAATCTGCATATGATGTTCTCCCAAAGGAACTTCTTCACATTCTCTTCTTTGACTTCTGTAGTGCCACTCCCTCCACCCACTTGGTGAAATAATCGGTGGCGGCCGATAAATCTTCTTTTTTGCTTGCCATGGGCAAGGGCCCCACTATATCCGGTGCCCACATGGCGAATGGCCACGGACTAAACACATTATGCAGTGGCTCAGCTGGGGAATGTATGAGTTGTGCAAACCTCTGGCATTTCTCACAAGTTATTGTATACTCTGTCGCATCCCTCTTCATATGGGGCCAAAAATACCCCTGAGATATCAATCTGTGAGTTGTTGTTCGTCCAACTGAGTGACTTCCACAATCACCTTCATGTACCTCGGCTAAGACTTCTTGCACCTGCTGTGGCCCTATGCATCTCAACAGTGGCTCGCTGAAACTCTTCCTGTACAAATTCCCATATAACAGAACATATCTCTGACTTACTTGCTCCATCTTTCGTCTCTCCTTTTTATTCTCTATCTCTACTCCCATCAGAAAAGTTTTTATAGGCGTCATCCAACCTGCCTCCTTCTCAATGGTGAGCCATATACCCTCCTCTTCTGATGTACTTGGCCTGCTCAACACCCTCACTTCAATAGAAGCGACGACCCTACGTTCACGGAAGCACAAAGCAGACCACATATGCTAAAGCGTCAAGATATGCGTTTTCACCGCGCCCAAATAGGCAAACTGAATCTTTTTGAACTTGCTGACTTTTCGTTGTAGAACCTCTAGATATCGCGCCATCCTTGGGCAACGTGCCACAAACCCCCATTCATCAGACAAATAACCAAGTTAAAGTCAGAGAACACCGATAACTCGCTTACTCCCAGATCTTGTGCCAAATCTAAACCTGCTATCACTGCTTCATATTCAGACTCATTATTAGAAGCCATGAATCCCAGTTTCATTGACAACTCCAAC
Organism: Coptis chinensis; assembly: GCF_015680905.1. NCBI lineage: Eukaryota > Viridiplantae > Streptophyta > Magnoliopsida > Ranunculales > Ranunculaceae > Coptis > Coptis chinensis. The sequence continues at coordinate 73,520,759 of NC_141463.1, read as the reverse complement.
CTTGTGTTCTCAGGAGTCACCAAAACAACGCCAATTCCATTCCCTGTATCTGTATGATCCATCCGCAAATACTCTCCATCCATTGCGCATATCCCAAGGATCCAAGGGATCTCGTTTAGATTCTCCCTCCTGGTCCATGACCATTTCCTCTCTCCAAGTGGGATCCTCGGCCGAAAATTATGCTAGGAACTCCGCCATGGCTTGCGCCTTTTCCGCCATTCTAATCTGATATTGGATTTTGTAACAACTAAGCATCACTGCCCATTTTAGCATTCTGCCTGACTTTTCTGCCTTCAACGCTTGCTTGAGGGGCAGATTTGTTATCACCACTACTGAGTGAGCCTCGAAATAGGGCTTCAACTTCAATGCAGAGAATATCAACGCCAAGGCATACTTCTCAATTCTACTGTATCGCGTCTCTGCGTCTAGCATGGTTTACTATGAAAGTAAACTGGCTTCTCTACTTTTTCTATAACACGCACCAGAACTGAGCTTATCACGTACTCTGAAACCCCCAAATAAAGATACAATTTCTCTCCTTGCTCCTGTCGCGATAGCAAAGGTGCTTGTCCTAAATAAACCTTCAACTCCTGAAAGGCTTCTTCACACTTAGTGGTCCATCAAAAAATGGCGTTTTTCCTCAAAGAACCGATCTAACAAATACCGTGATTTGTCCAATGATTTAGATATAAATATGTTCAATGCCGCAACCCTTCCTACCAACCGTTGCACCTCTTTCACATTCTGAGGGGACGGCATCTCAACCAGTGATCTAATCTGCTCAGGATTGGCCTCTATTCCACGGTACATGACTATGTAACCCAAGAACTTTCCTGAAGTTACCCCGAATGTGTATTTCTTGGGGTTAAGTTTCAGCCTATGCCTCCGGAGTATGTGAAAAGTTTCTTGGAGACCCCTCAAATGTTCCTCTTCTGACATGCTTTTTTCCACCATATCATCAATATATATTTCCATGCCCTTCCTAATCTTGTCTTCAAACATTTTTTCCCCCAACCGCTGAAATATAGCCCCCGCATTCTTCAAACCAAAAGGCATTCTTGTATAGCAGTAAGTACTTCTTTCCCCCACGAAGGTTGTCTTCTCCTGATCTGGGCCAAACATCGCGACCTGGTTATATCCCATGGACGCATCCATGAAAGAAAACACCTTGAAACTAGCAATTCTATCCACTAACTCATCCACTCGCGGCATAGGATAACAGTCTTTTGGGCACTCTTTATTCACGTGTGTAAAGTCAACACACATTCTGACCTTGTCGTTCTTTTTTGGAACAACGATAACGTTGGACAGCCATTCCGTACATTCCACATCCCTGATTATCCCCGCGCCCTTAAGCCGTATAACCTCCTCGCGAATCCCCTCCACGTATTTCACTACACCATAATAGGATATTTGCAACACGCACCTTTTTTGATTTGCAACGGTTATTTACCGTTAGTAAATTTCCAACGCTAAATAAGCGTTGGCAATATTGTAAAGCGTTACTTTATTACAAGTATCCCCGTGTTTATAACAACTCTATGAGAATGATTTTGATGTCTTAAGGCACTTTATTACAAGTATGACACTTATCAGGATTGCTATTGTATGTTGTCCCCGTAAGAAATAATGGAAATTGCTTTGAGAAGAAAGATCGACTCCGTACTTTAATTTCTAAAATGGTGTAAATATCGTTCGTGACATGTCAACATCATTCCTATCTTATAATTTTGTCAATATAACATACTTTTGTTTTAGCTTTCTTAATATTCATATATAATTTCTTTGTGTGACACTGACAATCAATCTAATAAAGAATCTATATGTATTATGATTCATATATAATTTCTCATTTTTTACTATTGTTTCTTTGTCTGTGCAGGAAGGAGGGGATAATTTGGATGCACAAATTGAATCTTTATTGAATGTAGAGAAACAAAGTAGACTTGCTGAGAATGTTTCTGCTACTAAGAAAGCTGTCATTGATATCATTCAACTCATTCGGAACGCGTGCTTGGAAAACTCTTAATGAATGTGATCCTCATATTGTCCAAACGAAGAGGCCGTTTTAAACAGGTATTTTTTTTTTTTCGATTGATTTAATATAATATAAATCTCAAATCTAGTTCCATGTTGTTATTTGGTGTTAAACAGTCACATTGCTATGGTCCGAAAAAGCTATGCAATATATAGATGACCGCACTGATATTGAAGCTCGTGTAGAATTAATCAAAACGCTAAACGATGTATCTCTTTGGGAAGGTAAGCGTGAATTAATAAATTGCAAAGTTATTTTCTCTTTTAACAAGTAATTTCTCTTGGAAGGTTACTAATGAGTTGTGTTGGGCATTTTTGTTTCTCCTCGTGTAGATTTATGTTGAATCGAGCGTGCCACGATTGATAAAAACTGGCGAAGATCAAGGAATCTCGTGGCCTTATTGCCGAGGTCACGACTTGATGCGTGAAATTCTTTGTAAGTGATTTCACGAGCAATAGGACCTTCTGTGCTTTTCTATTGGGTATTAGTGAAAATCAGCATTTTCGTATGTTGCTTAGTTGTTGTTCTCTTTCGTGATTTTACTATTGATCACGAAGTGATTGTGTCTTTGTCGATTCTGATGTATTGAAATGTGTTGGCTGATGTTGTGCAACTCCATGATTGGCTATGACTCCTCATGTAACGCCCGTATTTTTTTAAATACGTATTTTTCTATATTAATTAATTAATTATTTATTTATTTTCAAAATTCGTCGGATTGGACTCGAAATACGTGGGCCTGGTTTTGGGCCCGAGTCGGTGTTGGGCTTGGGTTTCGGACCCAAGTATATAAACACTTTTTTTAGGAAATAGGGTTCATAAAATAATAAAATATATTAAAAATGGAGGCAGAGAGAAGTCGGTTTTCTTTGAGCGTTGGAGCCAATTTAATCGGGCTAGGAGGATTAAGTAGGGAGTCGTTCATCTTGGTGAGTAGCTATTTAGCTATTTCACCGGATTTATGGTTTTCCTCAGATCGGATTATACCGACTAAAGTTTCGCCTATTAATACCGTTAGTTATATTGTTGTGTTGGACTTCGTGTTTTTTGTATTATTCCACTTTGTTAAATTTCGTTTTCGTAATTAAACCTGTTGAACTCAAGAGAGCGGCAATGGCGGCGTTTGTTATTTATATTGTTGTGTTAGTTGATTAAGGGTTAAGGTTAGATCGATTGGGTGTTGGGTATCTTTGAAGGGGTGTGTAGGCTGGTCTTGTCATTGCGGTGGAAGAAAGCGTCCATTTTGAGTTTGAGTTGTGGGAAAACTTCAGTTAGGTTGTTTTAGTTTAATTTAAACTATAGTGCTTTCATCTAGATACAAAAAAAATCGATGGGTTCATAGTGATTGTAGTGTGTGTGTGTGTGTGGGTTGTAATGGGGAGTGTCGAAGCTTCGTTAATGGCGGTGGCGATTCGGTGGTGGGGCTGTTTTTGGTCGATTTTGAATGGGTTGTTGGTGTGGGGATTATGAGTATTGATTGTGGAGGGTTGATGGGTTTGTTAAAGCTGGGGGGAAGCTTTAATGGAGGTCGATTTTTTATTAGATCTAGTTTTGGTGAGGTTGGGACTTGACGATTTGGGCATTTCGTGTTCATTAATGTTGTTGGGGTTTTATGGGGAGTAAAACCGGTTGGTCATTTTGAGTGGCGATTTGGAATTGGTGGGGTCGATTTTGGGGTGGTGGTGGAAGAAAATTGGGGAAGATGAACGATGCTTGATATGGTTCGGTTTGGGCTTTGGGCCTTGGGCTTAGCTAGTTTAATTGGTTGGGTCGGATTCTATTTTAGAGGGTTGGGCCCGAATATGTTCTAAAGTATTGGGCCAGTTCATTTCTATTTTTGTTCGGGCCCAATTTTAATTAAGTTTTGGGACCAGTTCATTTAAAGCTTGGACCAGTTCTATTTTGTTTTTTAGACCGAACCCCTTAACTGTTTGGGCCAGTTCAGTATAAGTTTTGGGCCCGTTTCTAATATTGCTTGGACCAGTCCATTGGACTTAAAATAGATCTTTCTGGGTCTTTACATGTTTAAACTTTCGGGTCCTAAGGTTTGGGCTTGGCCAGTTGGGTCCGAACCATGACCTTGGTCACGAGCCCATGAGCCATGCACTTTGTCCTTAGCCATGAACCATGGCTATGACCCTGGACCTGTCGAACACGAAAACGACAGTTTGACTTTGACCAGGACAGTTTGACTTTGACTTGGACAGTTTGACTTTGACTTGGACAGTTTGACTTTGACCAGGACAGTTTGACTTTGACCATCGACCGTTGACTTTGATGGTTGACTTTGACCTTTGACCATGGACGGTTGACTTTCACCTTTGACTTTGACGATGACAGTTTGGCTTTGACCATGACATGTTGAGTTTGACCTTGACCATGAGGTGTTGACCTTTGAATCGTTGAATGATTGACTTTGACCGTTATTTGTGAATGTTGACTTTTTCCAGCTTTTCATATGTTTGTTTATATGGATATATATAGTAATAAAATATTGGCCGGATATTCAGATAACTTGGTTGGTAAATTATCTAATTTAGATTTGACGTGAGTAGTGTGTAAAACATATTGGGCTTTGATTGTGGACCGTGATCTGTTTTAATTGTACTTCACGTTTTATGTTGTATATTATATAGACATATGTAGTAATAAAATGCTGTGGAAGCTTGTATAACTTTGGTTGTCATTATCTAAGAAAGATTTGACCTTGATGTTGTGTATTTTTGACACGTGACGATATTGAGATGTTAGGAGATATTATATTCCTAATACGTTATAATGTATGTGATACGTTGAAGCATTGTGACATGATATAATATGCTGGGATAGTTATATTAATGCAATATCTTGGAGAAATGTATATACACTCCATTATTTTATATGTGAGATGCTAGTATAGCATCGGTGAATATTTATTTACGGGGAGTGTGGCGTTGTCAGGCAATAATATATTGGCACGTGAAAGAATGAAAATGACTATGAGATATAATTGAGATATTTCTAGATATTATGGCTTAGTGCAATAAGGTAATTGACCCGCCGCGATATAGTAGAAATGTTTATGAGTCATTAATGTATGACAGGAATAAATTACATAACGAAAATCCTAGAACCCGACTACCACAACTCATGTGATTGGCCCCTTCCGGCGTTTTGCTTAAAAATTTGAATGGCCTTCGCCCACTACGGCGTTCGGTTAAAAATGAATGGCCGGCGCCCTCCGGCGTCTTTAATAGTGGCTTGATTATTCCGTTCGCAAAATAGAACGATGATGCATAATATTTTCTGCGAATAGTGGCGCATTTACATAATTGCTTCCGTGTGAGGATTTACGGTGTCGCGGCATCCCCGCGGGGTGATTACGCGTCGGAGTGGTTCATTATGTAAGGGGAGGCATGTGGATGTACATGTTCGGCATTGGGTAGCGATTGTGGTAGCGGGGAAACTAGGTAAGACATAGATCTGACGCGTGATTTTTAGACACGCAAAGAAAACCTTAATTAATATAATTATGGTAATATGTTTGTTAATGATGTATATGTAGATAGATGATTATATATGGTTTTGCAGAAGGGTGGGTCAAACTAATTACTTAGGCAGAGACGACCCACTCTGTGATTAAGCATGAAATGAGGTACGTATTTAATACGTTTGTTTGGTTATTTGTTTAGTTGAACCTAAGGCGCCTCGATGGAGGAACTACCTGCCTTATTTATGATGCGTATAATTTATTGTGTGGTTAGTGTGAAGTTAAGGCGCCTCAGTGGAGGAACTACCTGCCTTAATTATTATTCTTTAGGATGTTGTATTTGTCGTTGAAAGTTAAGGCGCCTCGGTAGAGGAACTAACTGCCTTATGGATGGTGTTTATAATTGTATAAGTATAGGTTGTTTTTAGGGCTACTCACACCAGCATTGTTTATAATGCTGACCCGATTTGCATGTTTGCTTATCGGGTGTGTTCATTAAATGAACATAGTTGATAAGTCTTGACAGGTTTAGTGATGAAGAAGAATTGGTTGCTGCTTGTGGTTTGCGTTAGCATTGCATCTCAGGTTGTGTTTTGTTTTCCCTTGAGGTGATATAGATTTTCAGTTGAGATAATATTATTTGTATTTTCATTTGTAAATTGTTTTATAATGAAGAGGACTTTGTTTAAGTTAAAATTTTTATTGGTTTTAATTATCCGCATATTTTAAAACTGTTTATGGGTTTTTGGGAGTGGAGAGTGCGTCACACCTCGGAGATCGAAGAGTCGGGGACAAATAATGTTTTTCCGAATTCTGTCGAAATTCGGGGTGTGACACCTCATATGGGTCTATTATGGACCATACAGTGACTATGAGTCTTACTCTTTTATCCCTCCTATATATACATATAGTTCCATTGTGTATTTCCTTACTAAAAAAAAGTTATAATGAGGCCTAAAAGGTTTCTTATTTTCGACTCTAGGTATATGAGAAGGTTTGTTTTTCTTTCGCAGCTCTTGTTCATCTTCATGTTGCACTATGACTTCATTTGGCAATTTAAGGATTGTGGATTATTGTTGTGATCTTTGATAGGGAGTGAAGTTGTCGGGATGTACAAAACTTTGCTTGGGAGTATAGAATTGTATTTTTATTTGGTTGTTTTGTATAGATGAGGTAGTTTCTTTTATCTCTTTCACTATCTTTTGAGATTTAGTCATCAAACCATAATACAAATGCTCCTGTTTTGATTAATTCGTTTCGTCCTATTTGCAAAAGCGTTGGTAATTTTCTTTGTTTCTATATGAAACCAGGAGGTTCAAATTTAGGGTAAGAAAAAAATAAAAATAATTTTTTTTACAATATCAACACATTAGTAACGGTTTTAAACCGTTGCAAAGCAAAAAAAATTACAATAATCGTTACAAATCAAACTACGCAACGCTTTTTAACCGTTACTAATTGTCACTCTGCAACGGTTAATAACCGTTGGAAAATTTGGTTTGCAACGCTTTTTAACCGTTAGTAATTGTCACTCTGCAACGGTTAATAACCGTTGGAAAATTTGGTTTGCAACGCTTGCTTTGCAACGCTTTTTAACCGTTAGTAATTGTCACTTTGCAACGGTTAATAACCGTTGGAAAATTTGGTTTGCATTGCAACGCTTTGTAACCGTTAGTAATTGTCACTTTGCAACGGTTAATAACCGTTGGAAAATTTGGTTTGCAACGGCAAAAAACCGTTGCAAATATTTCCAACACTTTACCGACGCCCTATTTGCAACGCTTAAAAAGCGTTGCGAAAATTATTCGCAACGGTTTTTTGCCGTTGCAAATAGCCTGTTATGGTGTAGTGTTTGGGTCTTACGTTTCTCATCTTTTGTCTTACAGGCTTCGCATCTTCCTTCATATGCAAGTGATGACAAGCAAACTCTGGATCTATCCCTGTGATATCTTCAATCGCCCATGCAAATATATCAGCATTCTCTGTCAATAATTGTACTAGCTTGATTTTCCATTCCTCTGGCAAGTCCGACCCGACCGAAGTAAACTTCTCTTCCTCTCCCACCCCCAGGTTCACGATCTCAATCTAATCCAGAGTTTTCGGTCCCTGAGGAGGCTCGTATCCTTCAGTCAAGTCCACCTCCTGTAATTGCTATGCTTCTCCTTTCTTGCATGTCGATTTTTCCCCTCCTGTTCCGCGGACCATATTTTTTACCGTCACCTGATGTATATTCTGCGTGGCCACTTGATCCCCCCTTATTTCGTACATCCCCCCCCCCTTCGCGGGGAAGCGGATCATCTGATAATAGGTCGATGGAATGGCTTTCATTTCATGAATCCATCTTCTCCCTAGAATGGCATTATATTGGCACCCAGTATCTACCACCATAAACCTGGTGAATACCGTCGTTAGACCTGCTGTTACTGGTAATGTTAACTCCCCTATAGGCTCTGTCATGCTACCATTGAAGCCATACAAATTGGTCTGAGGAATCTTTAACTGATCTCTATCTATGTTCATCTCTTCCATGGCCCCTTTAAATAACAGATCTACCGAACTTCCACAATCTATCAACACTCGCTTCACTAGATAATTACTCATTGCTATGGTAATCACCAAAGCATACTCATGCGGCGAAATCACTGATTCCAAGTCTTTCGGTGTGAACATTATGTTTCCTTCGCCCATCGTAATTCCCAACACTAACCACGGCGTGCTTGCTACCTCATTTACCTGCTGTAAGCTCGTTGTCTTTCTTATCTTGTCTCGGTGGGCATTTCTTCCGAGCGTCTCTCCACTGTAAATGACATTTATTGTTCCCAAGATCCTAGCAGGAGCATGCACTCTCTCTGCATGAAAAACCTCCAAGACAAATTCTCTGAGCATCCCCTTCTTAATCATTCTTTCCACCAGCCACTTCAAAGCATAACACTCGTTAGTGGCATGGTTCCTAATCTTATGATAGGCACAAAAAGGTTTCCCCTCTATCTCTCCAGGTGTATTCTGCGGTCCTTCATAATGCTGCAACCCCTTGATGAGTGGCAAGATTTCCTCTAATGGCTGTTAAGAGATGTTTGTTCTATCTCACGGTATGACTTTCTTTCGCGAATATCTCTCCTGTTCCGATCTCTAGTTCTTTCAGTCCACGATTTTCCCCACTGTAGGATCCCCCTTCTCTCTCTTCTCTCTTGCCCCTATCTCTTCGGTCATCCTTATCCACCGCCTGCACTGCCTTCCCAGATCTCTTTTGTTCCCTCTCATTTCTTTGCATTATGTCCTCGTACCGAATATATTTTTCTACCTTTGGGTATAGAGCGTGCAGAGTGGTGATTTCTATTTTGGACACCGACTCGTGGACTCTAGTCCCCTGCCTCAAGCCGTGCTGAAAGGCAATGACTGTTGTATGTTCATCCAGATTCTCCACTCTCAGGGTCTCTTCTTTGAATCTACACAGAAATTCCCTTAACGATTCCGCTGACCTCTGTTTGATGTTGAATAAGGCCGCGATATCCACTACCCTTCTTTTCTGGTGGATGAAATGGTCCACGAAGGCGCACTCTAGTTCTTCAAATCTACTGATGCTCCGCGAAGATAAGCGGTAATACCAATCCGAGGCTCCCCCCTTAAGGCTGGCAGGGAACATCATGCAGTGCAATCCATCATACTTACTTTTCTGCCACAATGGCATCTGTTGTCTAAAGTGATGCAAATGATCAGTTGGGTCGCCCTTCCCATCATACCTTTCAAATCTTGGTTGACTGAATCTCTTAGGCACCTCCAAATTCCAGATCGAATCCGCCAGTAGATTCTTATTGAGGTTAGCAACTTCCTTTTGAGCGGCACTTTGGTTCACTTTTTCAGCCGCACTGTTCACTTCTCTATCTTTCTCAATCATTGCATGTACTACCTCCAGTGTGATGCCCTCTACTGGATCTACTCCCTGGGGCTGGTATTCCTCATTTTCCCCTTCCATCTCACTGCCTCGATGATCCCCACGTTCCATGTCCTCCTGTGCGGTTTCTCTTTCCTTTCTCAACTCGGCGTTCTCGTTCCTCAACCTAACTATTTCTTCTTGCATAAGTCTGGTGGCGTCTACCGCCACATCAGATATCTCTTCCTCTCCACCCGCCTCTCTTTCTTCTCTCACAACTTTCTCTACTACCTCTCGAACAGTTTCTTTCCTAGGTCTTCCTACTCCCTTTTTTGTTATGGTGGTCATTTTATCTCGCTCTCCCCACAGACGGTGCCAAAATGTATACTCAAAATATTACAACCTAATGGATTTACTTATCCTTCTTTTTCCTCTTCTTTTTCACCCTCTATTCTTTATATATTGTCTCTTTTTTCCTAACTTCTCTTTTCATCAGGTTCGTTCATATCCTCTCCATCTCGCGCTCCTCAGCTCTCCACCTGTCCCACTCCCTATATGGCGTTTTCGGTTAGGTTAGGTTACCAAGGGACGATCCGTTGCATCATGTCTCCTCTTCGCTACTCTGCGTACAACCCCTTTGCTACCTATGACTCCACATGTCATCAATATGTCCTATACATCTAACATAGTAAAAAATTAGTAATTCGAACTCTAAGTTACATTGACACGGAAACATATCCGACACGGATACGGAGTGTTTGACACGGCGAAATATCAAAAACTAAGGTATATCACATACAATATGTGTCCGTGTGTATCCAGTACGGACACGTGGATACATATCCGACACCAGATTATTTTTGAAATAGGGTGTGTCCATGTAACATAGTTCGAACTTGATAAACTCAGACACCAGATTATTTTTGAAATAGGGTGTGTCCATGTAACATAGTTCGAACTTGATAAACTTATAGGTCATGTTTGACGGGGTGAGTATACTAACCTATTCGTCCAATACAAGCTATATCCATCATTAATAAGGTAATGTGCATCAGATGACATCCCAAACTGTTCGGGTAGTGGTGTTCAGGCCTTGAATGCTTCATCTTTGCTCTTAAAGGCGTACACCAATTGGCCCGTTTGTGTGTGCCACACAGGAAAGATAAGCACCAAACATCCCTTAGAGCTCTAACAATTACTAAATTGTGTTCTTAATCTTGGACCTTAGATCTGATGCCTAGCCAAGCTTTAAAAATGCAAATAAAACTAAAAGGAAAGTTAACGGAAAAAAACTGATGTCACCATAATCAAATGAATTCACATGGTCCAAGACATATATCTCAAGCCATGCCAATACCAAGAAGCGTGCCTCCGCCCTCAGGAAGATAACCACTGATGGCCAGCCAGGCAAGCAATAAGAGGCAATAATTTTCTTTCCGATTTCTTGTTGTTGTTCTTATCAAGAGGTGATGAAGAAAATTAATTCCAATTATTATGGTCATACCGACCCTAAAGGATCGAGAAAGCATATTGACAAATCATCAAAATCTTCTTACGAAGAGGCACGGAAGCTCTTAGGTAAATTAACTGAAAATAGGATATTGATTATGTGCTCCCATCCCAAAGGTGGATGAGATGAATACTTATGAAACCCTCCTTGCTGGTGGATGGGGAAGTATGGCTAGTACAAACAACACCTTTTAGCCAAAAGGTGATCACGTCCAAATATGGCATGGCTATTTCAATTGGTGTCCATATGACATCAGTTTTGGAAAGGCATCATCACTGTGTGGCCTAATGTTTCCAGAGAAGTTGTGTATCACCCAACATTTGTGGAAGTTACTTAAACTAAGTACACTTACAACTACTGTTTGAAACTTGCTATGATGGAAGTGTTTTTGGATCAGACTCGTTCTAAGTAATGAGTCCACACTCAACACCAAAAACATAAAAAATAAAATCAAACATTGAACACCTTTGTCCAAGTGCGTTCTAAACCCACTCCAGGGCAAGGAAAAGATCGATTAAATCAGACATTCAGACCTCTTCTAGCATAAACAACCTAAGATTCCAAAGTGTCTATTGAAAGAAATAAAAACAAAAAAAAGAGGAAGTCATATATCCACGTATGTGTGTGCTTGTATCTCTGTGAACATAGATAAAAATAAATAAATAAATAAATAAAAATCAAGATGACGAAAAGTAGAGATGCTTACACTCCAGGAAAATAGCGGAACCATAGGCAACTGGCAAAACAGCATGTCCTCCTGTGGAGATTTCTTGAATTATGTTGCACATACCAGTGTTTGGATTGAGAGCATACCAATTCATCCTTTTGCCTTTTGCTATAGTGCAAAAGTATATTAAGCAGCAGCTCGTCTCCTCCTCAGAGCTCATACTCGTTTTCTCAGGAGGGGACATAATAACATCCCCCTCGAGGTTCATCATCGTATTCTCCTCCTCGACGCCGCCTGCCATCTTCAATTTCTTTGCCTCACGGTTTTCCATGTCTATTGGGAACGATGAGAAACAAAGATGTTTTTTCTCACTCTTCCTGACTTCCTCATTCTCATTATCTTTCGGAGCCCATAAGGTAACTGATGGGCTCGCTAGCATTCCTCATTTGTTTTTGTTCTTCTAACTTTCATCAAATCAGCTCAATTATTTGTGGTTATTTGTGTGACAGTCACCTATTCCACCCCAACTTGGGGGGGGGGGGGGGGTCCTAGCTGCTTGCGTCTCAAGTAACAACCTCTAACATGCCTACAGGCTACCAGCACGGATGTCCCCAGCATACCTTCGGTGCTACCTTAAAGCTAGCTATCCCTTCAAAGCATTTATTTAACTTCGTGTGAAGCAGCTGACTTTTACATTTCGGAGGACTCAGCAGAACAAGTACAGGGGCACTGTTCTGGTCAGCTCCTAAAAGGTTTTCTCCCGGTTGAGTTCAAGGCTGATGATTCTAGTCATCTTCAATTTCTCATGGCGGCATCAGTATTGTGAGCGCAGGTGCCGACTAGCAAAGTCGGTAAAACCTTTGGGTGATGATACCCGAGGTGCGGGACTCGAATCCGCCAGCATCAAAGAGTTCTTGATCTCATTTAAAACAGGCTTACCAAACAAAAAAAAAAAAAAAAAAAAAAAATCAGTATTGTGAGCCAAGACATTTGGAATCTCAATTCGAGTGGGCTTAAAAATCCCAGTAAATTGGCTGATGCAGCTAATAAATAAAGCCTTGGTGCCAGATTTCAAGCCCGAAAAAGGAGTGAAGATGGTGACAGATGAGAAGGCTACAAGCCTTGCACCTGCATCAATAGATGATGCTGCGGTCATTGATGATTTGTCGCGAGGCTGGAAGACTATCTCGATAAGCTTCCTAAAGGATTCAAAATGAAGGGGGGGGGGGGGTCCTAGCTGCTTGCGTCTCAAGTAACAACCTCTAACATGCCTACAGGCTACCAGCACGGATGTCCCCAGCATACCTTCGGTGCTACCTTAAAGCTAGCTATCCCTTCAAAGCATTTATTTAACTCGTGTGAAGCAGCTGACTTTTACATTTCGGAGGACTCGCGAACAAGTACAGGGGCACTGTTCTGGTCAGCTCCTAAAAGGTTTTCTCCCGGTTGAGTTCAAGGCTGATGATTCTAGTCATCTTCAATTTCTCATGGCGGCATCAGTATTGTGAGCGCAGGTGCCGACTAGCAAAGTCGGTAAAACCTTTGGGTGATGATACCAGAGGTCTGGGACTCGAATCCCGCCAGCATCAAAGAGTTACTGATCTCATTTAAAACAGGCTTACCAAAAAAAAAAAAAAATCAGTATTGTGAGCCAAGACATTTGGAATCTCAATTCCGGAGTGGGCGAAAAATCCCAGTAAATTGGCTGATGCAGCTAATAAATAAAGCCTTGGTGCCAGATTTCAAGCCCAGAAAAGGAGTGAAGATGGTGACAGATGAGAAGGCTACAAGCCTTGCACCTGCATCAATAGATGATGCTGCGGTCATTGATGATTTGGTCGCGAGGCTGGAAGACTATCTCGATAAGCTTCCTAAAGGATTCAAAATGAAGGGGGGGGGGGGGTCCTAGCTGCTTGCGTCTCAAGTAACAACCTCTAACATGCCTACAGGCTACCAGCACGGATGTCCCCAGCATACCTTCGGTGCTACCTTAAAGCTAGCTATCCCTTCAAAGCATTTATTTAACTCGTGTGAAGCAGCTGACTTTTACATTTCCGGAGGACTCCGCAACAAGTACAGGGGCACTGTTCTGGTCAGCTCCTAAAAGGTTTTCTCCCGGTTGAGTTCAAGGCTGATGATTCTAGTCATCTTCAATTTCTCATGGCGGCATCAGTATTGTGAGCGCAGGTGCCGACTAGCAAAGTCGGTAAAACCTTTGGGTGATGATACCAGAGGTCTGGGACTCGAATCCCGCCAGCATCAAAGAGTTACTGATCTCATTTAAAACAGGCTTACCAAACAAAAAAAAAAAAAAGTCATATTGTGAGCCAAGACATTTGGAATCTCAATTCGAGGGGCTTAAAAATCCCAGTAAATTGGCTGATGCAGCTAATAAATAAAGCCTTGGTGCCAGATTTCAAGCCCAGAAAAGGAGTGAAGATGGTGACAGATGAGAAGGCTACAAGCCTTGCACCTGCATCAATAGATGATGCTGCGGTCATTGATGATTTGGTCGCGAGGCTGGAAGACTATCTCGATAAGCTTCCTAAAGGATTCAAAATGAACCCCATACAATTTGAGAAGGATGACGACACGAATTATCATATGGACATGACAGCTGGGCTTGCAAACATGCGTGCAAGGAACTATAGCATACCTGAAGTTGACAAGCTAAAGGGCCAAGTTCATAGCTGGAAGAATTACTCGTGCTATGCAACCTCAACAACTATGGCAACAGCCAACAGGCCTTGTTTGCCTTGCGCTTTACAAGGTGGTAGATGGTGGACACAAGGTGGAAGATTACCGTAACACTTTTGCCAACTTTGCAGTCCCATTTTTCTCCATGGCTGAGCCAGTCCCTCCCAAGGTGATGAAACACAGGGATATGTCGTGGACCATGGAAGGACAGTTTGGGATAGGTGGATCGTCAATGACAACCCAACCCTGAGGGGATTGCTGCAGTGGGGCAAGGACAAGGGCCTGAATGCTTACAGCATCTCCTGCGGATCGGCCTTGCTCTTTAACAGTATGTTCCCCTGGCACAAGGATCGAATGGACAAGAAGGTGGCTGATCTTGCCAGGGAAGTAGCTAAAGTTGAGATACCTTCATACCAGCGTCATGTGGATGTTGTGGTGACCGAGGACGACCACAACAATGATATTGATATCCCTCTAGTTGCAGTTTACTTTAGGTAGGTTTTGAACCACTTCATCGAAGTCTGGGATTTTAGGGAGGGGAATTCCTTTATTATGTCGTTGATTCTGGTTATTGATTCGTATCAGAGTATCGGTCGGATAATATCTTTAGAGTTAAAATTCTTACTTAAAAAAAAAATAACAGCCCCATTTTGTGTTTGTTAATGAAACAATGGCAAATACAGAGATATTGAAAAGGCAAATACATAAGTTACGCCTTTGGAACTATTGTATAGCGTGTGGTAAATCAGGTGGATCACGGCTATTGTGGGATGATGATATACAGTGAAGGTTTTGTACAAGGACGATTTTGTTGGGGATTACACCAATACCAATCGGTTCCCCACTACACAGATAACTTGTATTTGAACACAATTCAACTCCGGACAAAATCTAAATATCAACTACAACCTATACTAACATGCCCAACTCATTAAACAACTATTAACAACGGATAATAATGTAAAAGCAAAGAAAAGCAAACCACAACACAAAGATTTACCGTGGTTCGCCAATGATGCCTACTTCCACAAGAGCGGTTCTTAATAAAAGTGGGAAAGGAAGATTACAATCTCTCCTTTCAGTCTCTCACCTTACTAGATCACTCTTATCTCTTTACGGGGTTGTATATCTGCGAAAAGTTCTCTCTCTTTGTTTTAGTCTGGATTCCAATCCTTCTGACTTGTTAGGTTAGGTTTTCCAAAACCTTGATTTTTGGTTTTTATCTCCAAAAACCAAATTTCACGCGAATCTTGTAGCAAAGCCCACTTAAAATAGAGAAGAGGCGAAGCGGCCTTCTTTTGAGCGCCGATATCATGTAATGGAGATCGAAGCTGGTCCCCTCTATGAAGCTGGTCGCCCTATTCTACTAGAACTCGGCGGCGAAGTCGCTTCCATCCGAGCGCTGGCGCTTTTGACATTTCCAACGCCGAATTCGCCCGTTTCTCTCCAGCTCTGTTTTCTCTCCTCATGTGAGGGATAACTCCAACAATCTCCCCCTCCCGAACAGTGAGAGGAATACCTCCATGCAATTTCCAAATCAACGGGGAGGAGTGTCCGCCATTCCGCAATAAGACAACAGACATCAAACTTACCTTTCGGTAAGACTTTGGTCATCATATCCGACCCGTTCTTGTCGGTATGGATCTTCTCGATACACAAATGCTTGTCCTCGAGTACTTCTCTAATCCAATGATAACGCACGTGTATGTGCTTGGATCTAGAATGAAAACTTCGGATTCTTGCTCAAGTGGATGGCGCCTCGATATCACATAGAACTACAAACCGTTTTCGCTTTTAGCACTATTTCGTCGAAGAACCTCTTCATCCATAGCAACTCTTTTGCAACACTTTCGATTGGCTGCAATATACTCGGCTACCAGAAGTGGAGAGGGCAACACACTTTTGCAACTTAGATTGCCAAGAAACCGCTCCCCCGCAAAAGTAACCGGATAACCGGAGGTGGACTTCATCGAAGTCAACATCACCGCCATGTGCATCGATTGTAGCCTTCAAGTAAGGGCTTACTTCCACCAAAACACAAACACAATTTGGAAGTGCCTTTTGAGATATATCTCAATATCCACTTAACACCTTCCCAATGCTCTTTACCCGGTTTTGATGTAAATCGCTTACAACCCCAACGGGCGAAAAAGCAATATCCGGTCTAGTACACACCATGGCATACATCAAACTGCCCACTGCGGATGCATAAGGAATCTTTTCCATCTGACTCTATTCATGCTCACCCTTAGGACACATCTCTTTGGTCATGCGGAACTGGCCACCAAGCGGACAACTGACTGGCTTCTCTTGATCCATGTTGAATCTCTTCAACACCTTCTCAATGTAGCTTTCTTGAGAAAGACACAACTTCCCACTCTTTCTGTCACGAGTGATCCGCATCCCAAGTATCTGCTTTGCTTGACCCAAATCCTTCATCTCAAAGGACTTACTCAAGTCTTTCTTCAGCTTTTGATATCTTGTTGATGTTTGGGCCAACTATCAACATATCATCCACATACAAAGAATAAAGACAATGAAATCCCCATCCGAAATCTCTCGAACAAACACACAATGATGGAAGCGGACTTCTTGTATCCTTGCTTCGCCATAAAGGAGTCAAACTTTATGTACTAATCGTCTCGGTGCTTGCTTCAACCCATACAAGCTCTTTATCAGCTTGCATACTAGGTGCTCCTCGCCTTTGACCTCAAACCCTCGGGTCTGGTCCATGTAGACATCTTCTTCAAGGTCTCCATGAAGAAAAGTCGTCTTAACATCTAGTCTGCTTCAACCTCTAGGTTCATACTTCTGGGGTCATACCCAATACCACCCGGATAGAAGTCATCTTCACTACAGAGAGAAAATCTCATCAAAGTCAATCCCTTTCCTTTGACCGAATCCCTACACAACAAGGCGAAGCTTTGTGCCTTGGGTGAGGATTGTTCTCCTCATGCTTGACTTTGTATATCCACTTATTCTTGAGAACTTTTCTCCCCTGTGGGTTTCTCAACTAACTTATAAGTGTGATTCTTATGCAAAGAATCCATCTCGTCATGCATGGCCTTCAACCACTTTTCTTTGTGCGTACCTTCAAGTGCCTCTTGATAGTACATAGGTTCTCCACCATCCGATAGTAA
This sequence comes from Coptis chinensis, assembly GCF_015680905.1. Classification (NCBI taxonomy): domain Eukaryota; kingdom Viridiplantae; phylum Streptophyta; class Magnoliopsida; order Ranunculales; family Ranunculaceae; genus Coptis; species Coptis chinensis. The sequence goes on along the minus strand of NC_141463.1, from coordinate 73,503,367 downwards.
GACGCACGTATGTGGTGGATACCGGGTTGAAGCTATTTCTCTCTGTCGGACCTTTTTGCCCCATCCGGCCGTGCCTCGGGGAGGTTCCACTTTGCTCTCGGTGGTGGTTCATGCATCTCATCGCATCTTCTATACCAATAGGTTCTATCCCATTATGAGCAATAGGATTCTCATCATGAGCTTCAAACTCATGGTTTCTGTGATTCTCAATGCCTTCGACGTTCCACGGTAGGAACTTCCGGTTCGAATCAACAAGATCATTGGTGAAAGCACGTAGCTTCTCACCATCCTCAAAGTCTGCTATGGTTTGGTCTTCTATGAACACAACATCTCGACTTCGATTACCTTCTTGTTAATCGGATCATAGAGTTTGTAACCAAACTTTTCATCTCCATAACCCGAAAAATGCATCTGCTTGGCTTTGTCATCAAGCTTGGATCTCTCATCCTTCGAATATGCAAAAATGCCCCGCACCCAAATACCCTCAAGTATCCATAATCAACATCTCTCGCCTCGACCATACTCTCCGGATAATCACTATTCGTAGAGGCTTTGCTTTGGTGACAGGTTGATCACATGCACGCACAGACGCATTGCTTCTACCGGTAGTTTCTAGGTAGCTTAGAGTGAGATAGCATGCATGTCATCCTCTCTACAATGGTACGGTTCATTCTCTCGCTATTCCATTTCATTTGCGGTGTCTTGGGAACGGTCCGCTCATGGCCGAATCCCATGACTCGGCAATACTCTTCAAATGGCCCAATGTACTCACCCCCATTATCCGAAATAAATACACTTCAACAACTTCCCAAATCTCTCTTTCCACCATGTTTGTGGAATTTTCAAACACGCCAAGTACTTCATCCTTGGTCTTAGGACTATAGGCCCATATCTTTCTTTGACGATCATCAATGAATGTCAAGAAGTCACGGCTCCCCGGTGGGACTTCACTCTCATAGGGACCACATAAGTCAGGTGTGCACTAGCTCAAGGACATTGTCCTTTTCGTGAGGCGGGAATCTTTGGAAAGACACCGTGTTGCTTTCCTACCAAACAAATGAGTACATGTATTTAAATGTGTACCTTTAATGTCCGGCATGGCCTTTTGCTTAGCAAGAACTTCCATCCCTTTTATGCCCATGTGACACGGTCTCTTCTTGTGCCACGATTCAGATGAAGTTTTCTTCTTACGCGCGTTCGCGCTTTACACAAACTAGCCCTTGTTTTGTAAAGAGAGCAAGTTTTCTTTCCTCGGCTGCTACAATGGAACCTCGCTTTCGGTTCCATACCCCGTTACCAAACGAAGTTTACAAAGCCATCGCCATCTAATTTCCCCGAAATTAAATTAGGCTTAACCGTGATGTCGGGGACATGTCTTACATCCTTGAGTGTCAAGGTGTAGCCGACATTGGTTTCTACATGAACATCTCCAATGCCTATAATCTTCGAGACTCCATCGTTACCCATCCTTACTTCACCATATTCACCATACCGTAGGTAGTGAAGAATCCCCCTGCGGTGTGGACGTGATAGGATGCTCCCAGATCTATCACCCACTCAGATATCGACATGAGGTACTAAAGACAAAGACACACCACAACCGACACAATTCCCACTAGGTCGCCGACTAGTGCGGTAGTATCTCCGCCTGTGTTTCCGTTCCTCGCACCATGTCTTCATGTACCACACGTTATTCTTCTCATCCCTCTTCGTGTTCCGCACTCATATCCGAAGTGGCCTTTGTGGCACAATAGTAACATTGCCTCTCCTCGCCTTGGGAGTTCTAGCTTCACCCCTAGATTTACTCATCATCATCACCTCTAGAACGAGATGGTTTTTCTGTTTCGACCTCTCCCCGTTTTCTCGTGAAAAGGATCTCCGAAAGAGAAGAGCCGCTTGCACTCCTTCTAGTCTCCCTCATTCAACAAAGGCGTGGTAGCCATCTCCATGGTAACAATTCCATCCTTGGCCGCTCCATGTAGAAACCGCTAATGTCTCCCAACTTTCGGGTAGAGAGCCTAATAGAAACAAAGCCTCAACTTCGTCTCCCAAATTGATCTTCATCAAATGCATCGATTGATGATATTCTCGTACTTCATTAAGATGCTTTCGGACATTGAAGAACCTTCTTGGTACTTTCGTGGTTCCGCAAACTTCTTAACGACTAGCACTTTGTTTCCACCCCGACTTCCTCTCATAAAGGTCTTCGAAGTTTCTTCCATGACTGAAGGTCAGAGTCTCTTCGGGGCCACATGGTGAAAGAGACGCCGCCAATCCACCGGTCGAATGTATCCAATCGCTTTTCATTGCTTTTTCCACTCAAACCCATCATTTTTTCTCGGTTTTACTCCCTCATTCTCAATGGGAAGTGCCAAGTCCTTGTAAGTATAGCAAGTCTTCCATCTTGGCTTTCCGGATGGTGTAGTTCTTCCTATTCGGACTCATCATAATGAAGTGTTCACGGAATGGTCCATCTCTACAAGTTATTTAACCTCAAATCTTCTCTCGTGAATTTTGTCAAACACCTTCGACCAAGATTAGGATAACACCCTAAGGCTATTCTAACCTCGGCTCGATACCACTTGTTGGGGATTACACCAATACCAATCGGTTCCCCACTACACGATAACTTGTATTTGAACACAATTCAACTCCGGACAAAATCTAAATATCAACTACAACCTATACTAACATGCCCAACTCGCTAAACAACTATTAACAATGGATAATAATGTAAAGCAAGAAAAGCAAACCACAACACAAAGATTTACCGTGGTTCGCCAATGATGCCTACTTCCACAAGAGCGGTTCTTAATAAAGTGGGAAGGAAGATTACAATCTCTCTTTCGGTCTCTCACCTTACTAGATCACTCTTATCTCTTTACTGTGGTTGTATCTCAGAAAGGGTCTCTCTTTGTTTTAGTCCGGATTCCAATCCTTCCCGACTTGTTAGGTTAGGTTTTCCAAAACCTTGATTTTTGGTTTTTATCTCCAAAACCAAATTTCATTTTGCATCAGAGCAAAGCCCACGAAAAATAGACGGTGAAGCGAAGGCCTCTTTCAGCCTTGGAAAAGCGCCAATGTCTTCGAGATCGAGCTGGTCGCCTCTATGAGCTGGTCGCCTCTATTCTATGGAACTCGAAGCCGAAGTCGCTTCATCCGAAAGCGCTGGGGCCTCGACATTTCAACGCCGACCGCGTTTCCAAACTGTTTTTCTCTCCTCATGTGAGGGATAACTCCAACATATTTTGGATTGTGCATACTAGAATAGTTGATGCAAAAACTGTCTTGTTATTATATTCTTTGGAGTATATGGAAGTGCACAAACCGATACAAAACTATGGTCTTTCCTGCTGCGAACCGTTAATACCGGATCCAAACACTAAAACCAATATCTATTGAAATTTTGAAACCATATGGGAGGTGAGAAAAGCCGTGGTGAGCAGATCCCTTCTCTAAATCTCTCATTGAACGTAAAAAAAGTCATAGATGTTGGAGAGAACTAAAAGCATCAAAGAAAGAAAGGGGAAAAATGAATGATTTTCCCTTTTTTCTTTTCCTTCATTGCTCACCACAGCCGATCTAGAGGAATCAAGTGAATTTTGGTGTGGAGGAGAAGAAGAAAGGTGAGATTTGGGTTAGGATTTGGAGGAAATAAGGGGGTTTGTGCCCCTTGTTTACTCGCGTGAACAAGACCAAAAAACAGCAAACACTTCACAGGGCGGCTTTAAAACAACCAAAAGCTTCAATACAAATGATTTGAGCAGTGCAAAAGAATGTGCCTTATACTACATTATAAAATTCGTAAGCCAAAAATACAAAAGAAATTGCTAGAACAAAGAGAACAAGCTTGTCAAATGTGATTTACTAACGGTTTAGAACAATGTAAATGTTCCATACAAAAAATTCTTAAGCACTTGTGCAACTAAAAACATGACACTGCTTGTCAAGGATATATAATATAACACCCCGTGTTTTTATTCGTTTATTTTTCTAATAATAATATTAATAGATAATGGATTAAATAAAATAGGATAAGTGTTAGTAGAAATAGGAGACGTGGGTTTATGGGATAAAACTTCTTCCCTATTTCGGGGGTTTTGTTTTTAACAGAAAGGAAATAGAATAGGGTTGGTCAAAAACACAGCGAGGGTTTTAGAAAAAAATGGGAGTTTTACTGACAGCAGAAAAGGAAGTTTTTCTGGTAGCTGGTTGATAGTCGGAGCGCGCTAAAGGTGAGTAGAGAATACCTCAATTCATTTAAACATGAAATTTCTTACTCTTACAACATGTTTTGGGTTTACCGACAAAGTTATAACCGCTATCGGTTTTTCGCTTTTACCGCTCATGTTAAGTTTCGTGTTTACTCCCTCTCAGATCTATGTAGAGGAATTGAGAATATCTATTGTGTTCACATGATAAATTTTATATGGTTTAACCATCGTTATCGTTGGTTCGAGATTGTCGACATTGTCGACAGAAAATCTGCCCCAATCCTTTGAAATAAAACGAATACATAATTTGTTTATGATTACCGTAAGTGGAACTAGATAAGTATCGCGTTTCTTTGATTGGTATTGACGGCAATTTGTTGGTGTCGATGCGATCGACCATTGAAGCTCGGGGAGGAGCAAGAATCCGTTTAAAAAAACCCCAAATCGTCATAATTTTGTTGATTGTTTGAATAATTGGTTTGGTTGTGTAATGGAGGTTGAGAGGGGATGTTGAAGCTTAGAAGTCGGTTGTTAATGGCGGCAACAAAGAAATTTCGCAGAGGTTATGTGAACATTTGTTGCTTTGGTTTTGATGCATACTAGAATGATAATGGATGTCGGGAATTAAAGGTTTGATGGTTGGGTTAATGTGTATGGGGGTATTTGTTGAAGCTTTAGAAAAGGGTCAGAATGGCCGACCTCGATTTTGTCGTAAGATAAGGAAATCACGTTTTGAGGGTATCGGTGGATCGGGTTTTTGAGAGGAGTCAAACCGCTGGCTTTAAATTGTAGATAGGATGGTGGGTGGTGGTGGTTGATTGGTGGAAGGGCGAAAGCTGGTGAGGAGGAGGAAGATGAACAAGGTCGCTTTTTTTGTTGGGCTTGGGCCGAACAAAGTCAAAATGTGGGCTTGGGTGTTTAATTTGTTTGAAATTCAATTTGGATTTTTAGTTTAGACTATGGGTTTTAGGCTTTGGGCTTTTGGGGTTAGATAAGTTTAGACTGGTTGACTGTTGTTGACCTTTGGCAGGTCGACTTTGACTTTGACCAGGATTGATTTTGACTAGAGTTGACTATGATCAGGGTTGACTTTGACCAGTTGACCCAATTTGACCTTTTTACTCGGATTATGATAGGTCTAGGGCTATTAGCCTGTTTGGCTTAGGCTAAGACTTTTCTAAATATACTTGTGTACGTGTATTAAATACTATGTGATATTTCAGTTTTATGATATACAACGTTATGACACTTAGACATCAATCTAATTAATCACGCTGCGAACAAAAAAAAATACATGAATCAAGATACTACTTCGCGTTCTGGAAATAATACATGCAATATGGTTCAATAATGTGTAAACAAATTTACCACCCTCTTTTTAGAACTCTCCACACCCTCAAGTTTTGGAATTGAGTTTTATGATTGTTGATGTCATATGTTAGGTGGGCATTTATTGAATGTGCCATAAATGACCCGTTAATGCTATATAGGGTATTCATTGAATGTGCCATGAATGACCGGGGTATTCATTGAATGTGCCATGAATGACCGATTGTTTGGACTGCCTCTAAAGAGGAACTAAGGTATTCGCCATGGGTTAGTTGTATTCCCTCGAAGTGTGCGGGAATGTAGGATTGGGTATTCCTTGAATGTGGCAGAATGACCTGTGGTATTCATTGAATGTGCCATGAATGACCAGATTATTTGGACTACCCTAGAGAGGAACTAAGGTATTAAGCCTTTGGGTTAGTTGTATTATTTGATTATAATGAAAGTATTTGGGTTTACTTTTGAATACCTAATATAATATCTACATATGTTATATAGAAGTTCTAACTTCTTTTTGCAGGAGGGTAGGACTTAATAACATTTTGTGCTTGAGGTGGACAAAATTCCCACCCTTATACGAAATGGATATCGGTAAGTTTTAATTCAATGGTTTGGATATTAAAACGAAGTTATTAGAATGAAGTTAATATAATGGAAGTTTTGCTTGGGAAGAAATTATGCGGTTAAAATGATGGAACTAATTGCCTTCCAAGTCGTGAATGATTAAGTTATGGGATAATATAAAGTGATTGTTTGAATAATTAAAGTATGATAATGGTCTTATGTGGTTAGTCTACTCATACCAAGCAAATTCCATTTTGTCGACCCATGTTTGCTTTGTTTTATAACGTGGGTGTGTTCTTGGGAACATAGGTGGAAGGCGGTGGAACCGGAAGGGCGCAGGATTTGGATTCTCACCGAGCGATCTGGGAGTTTAATTTATTAGGTCCGATCTTTTGGAAGGATGTAATAACGTAGGTTACATTTTTTTATATGACATGAGAATACGATGTTGGAAATTGTTATTCTTAAAGTTTGTTTTGTTTGTTTGTGGGATGGAAGAAAGTTTCTAATAAAGTGATAGTTGAGGAATTTGGAGATTTTTTGTTGTTAAGTTGATCCTGTTGTGATGTGGGTTTTAGGTTTTGACATGTGTTGTATCCCCCGTCATAGCCTGGGTTTTTAGACAATTGAACCAAGTGATGGTTGAGATATTTATATTTCAATTATTCATTTTTTTTAATTGTTTAGAAATTCGGGCTGTGACATTTTGGTATCGGAGCTTAGGTTAGCCTAGATTGGGAAGGTCTAGGTGATCCTCGGAATGTGGTGATTGGGTGTGTTTGAGTTTAAGATATTTGGAGTACTAATAGAAGTTCGTTTTATTAGGTGATGGCTGGAGATGACAATGATGTTACTGGTACTGGAAGTAATACCATATCTGCTGATTTGGGATCAATATTAACTCAGTTGGTGCAAACTATTCAGAGGGGTCAACATGCTAATCTAAGGGATCCTTTTGCTAGGAGAAACAAGGATTTTGCTACTTTAGGAGGTCGGAAGTTCAAGGGAGAGAAAGGGCCATTGATGCCGGAGAAACGGGTTACTATGTGTGAGTCCGTGTTTGCTAAGATGTAACTCACCGAGGTGCGTAAGAGGAGTTGGCTTCTCCGGTTAGAGGGTTAGCTTTATTTTGGTGGAGGTCTATCAAGGATAATGTGGATGTGGAAACTATGACTTGGGAGGATTTCCGTAAGATTTGAGGGAAGGTTTGTTCCTAACTTTGTTAAGGAGCAATTAACCGAGGAATTCTTTTAATCGACCCAAGGAGGAAAAACTGCTACAGAAAGCACGTGACTAAGTTCAATGAACTATCGAGGTATGCTCCTTATCTAGTGGATACCCAAGTAAAGAAGAACCGAAGTTCATCCGTGGACTAGAGCCATATCTATCGAAGTTATTTGATACCCTTTGATTCGAAACTTTCGATCGCGGTGTTAGATTTGGCATTAAGATATGAACAATTGGATAATAAACCTAAAGATGATAAGATTAAAGAGAATGCCCCAAAACAAGCCAGCCTTACACCTTATTTCTAGTCACCACGCCAAGGGCGAGAAAAAAAGTCAAGATCACCCATATAATAGGCAAACAAGTAAGCATGTGGATAAGGACGCAAGTGCTTCGCTAAAGAGATTTGATGGTAATTGTTTGAACTGCGGGGAGGTTGGACATACTATTCGAAGATGTTCTAAACCCAATGAACTAGTAGGCAAGTGTTATAAATGTGGAATTGGGACACTATGCTAAGAACGCGTTTGGTTAATGTTAGGTATGTTTGAAGTTGTTGTTTTGCTAGTTTCCTTTATTGGTACTTAGCATGTAAGAATTTATCGTATGATTATAAAAATAAAATGTTGGTTGTTTTAGCGGTTAGTGTCACACCTCAATTTTCGGCTGCACTGAAAAACATTATTTGTCCCCGACTCTTCGATTTCGAGGTGTGACGACTCTCCACTCCAAAAACCCATAAACAGCTTTTTAAAATATGCGGATAATTAAAACCAATAAAAATTTTAACTTAAACAATGTCATCTTCATTACCAAAAACAATTTACAAATGAAAATGCAAATAACCTTATCTCAACCGAGAATCTATATCACCTCAAGGAAAACAAAACTTATCCCGAGATGCAATGCTAACGCAAAACCACAAGCAAAGAACCAATCTTCTTCATCACTAAAAACTCGCTAAGACTTATCAACTATGTTCATTTAATGAACACACCCGATAAGCAAACATGCAATCGGTCAAGATTATAAACAATGCTGGTGTGAGTAGCCCTAAAAACAACATATACTTATACAAATATAAACACAATCCACAAGGCAGTTAGTTCCTCCACCGAGGCGCCTTAACTTTCAACGACAAATACAACATCCTTAAGAATAATAATTAAGGCAGGTAGTTCCTCCACCGGGCTTTAACTTCCCACTAACCACACAACAAACTATACACATAATAAATAAGGCATGTAGTTCCTCCATCGAGGCGCCTTAGGTTCAACTAAACAAATAACCAAACAAACATATTATATACGTACCTCATTTCATGCTCAATCAGTGGAGTCGGTCGCCTCAAGTAATTAGTTTGACCCACCCTTTCGCAAAACCATATATAATCATCTATCTACATATACATCATTAACAAACATATTACCATAATTATATTAATTAAGGTTTTTCTTGCGGTCCCTAAAATCACGTCAGATCTATGTCTTACCTAGTTTCCGGCTACCACAATCGCTACCCAACGCCGAACATGTACATCCACATGCCTCCCTTTACATAATGAGCCACTCGTATGTAACCACTCGAAGCGGGATGCGCGACACCGTAAATCCTCACACGGAAGCCAAATCTATGTAAACACCGCCACTATTCTAAGATAAAATATTAGCGATCATCGCTCTATTTTGCGAACGGAATAATCAAACCACTATTCGGTTACGCCCGAGAGGGCCATTCAAATTTGAATCAAACGCCGTATGGCCAATCACATGAGTTGTGGTAGTCAAGTTCTAGGATTTTCGTTTACGTAATTTATTCAGGTGTCATACATTAATGACTCATAAACATTTCACTATATCACGCAAGGTGTCTTGCCTTATTGCATTAAGCCACAATATCTAGAAACATCACAATTATATCTCATAACCAAATTTCATTCTTTTCACGTGCCAATATATTATCAGACTACACCACACTCCGTGTAGCAAATATTCACCAATACTATATTAGCATCTCACATATAAAATAATGGAGTGTATATACATTTCTCCAAGATATTGCATTAATATAAATATCCCAGCATATTATATCATGTCACAATGCTTCAACGTATCACATACATTTTTATTATAACATATTAGGAATATAAAGTCTCCTAACATCTCAATATCGTCACGTGTCAAAAATACACAACATCGATTGTCAAATCTTAATTAGATAATGACCACCAAATTTATACAAGCTTCCACCGGCATTTTAGCATTTGATTGTTCATACAATATACACATAAAACGTAGCACAAATAAGCGGTCAACAAATACCCACAATCAAAGCCCAATATATATATGCTTTTACACACTACTCACGTCAAATCTAAATTAGATAATGACAAACCAAGTTATACAATCTCAACAATATTTTATTACTATATTTATCCATATAATCAAATATGTGAAAAACTGGAAAAGTCAACATTCCCAGTCAACGGTCAACAGTCAAAGTCAACGGTCAAAGGTCAACACATCATGGTCAAGGTCAAACTCAACATGTCATAGTCAAAGTCAAAGTCAAACTGTCCTGGTCAAAGTCAAACTGTCCTGGTCAAAGTCAACAGGTCATGGTCAAAGTCAATTCATCATTGTCAAAGTCAAACTGTCGTTTCCGTGTTCGACAGGTTTAGGGTCATAGCCATGGTTCATGGCTAAGGTCAAAGGTGCATGGCTCATGGGCTCATGACCAAGGTCATAGTCCGGACCCAACTGGCCAAGCCCAACCTTAGAACCCGAAAGTTTAAACATTGGAAAACCCAAACAGATCTATTTTAAGTCCAATGGACTGGTCCCAAGCAATATTAGAAACGGGCCCAAAAACATATACTGAACTGGCCCAAAAACTAATTGGAGAAGGCCTAAACAAAACTTAATTAAACTGGTCCAAAAAAAATACAAAAGGGTTCGGCCCAAAATTAAAATGAAACCGGGTCCATAGGCTAAGCCAAATTGGTCCAAAACTTAATATAAACCGAGCCCAACAACTTAAAATAGAATCCGGGCCCAAACAAAACACTCTGAACCGGCCCAAAACAACTTAACTAAAAACCGGCCCAACCAAACTAATGTTTTTGGCCCAACCGATTTGGCCCAAGCCCAAATCGGTTACTGTTCATCTTCTCCAACCTGTTTTTCTCCTCCACCACCACCAAAACCGACCACCACACCTTCCACATGACCACCCAATTAAACTAATCGGTTTTAATCCTTGCAAAAACCCCTACAACTTTACTAAAAGCTAAAACCCCAACTCTTAAACCCACCATCTTCTCCAAAACTAGATCTGGAGCTAGTACCGCCGCCATTAACAGCTTGTTTCCAAGCTTTAACAGCCCCCCTTAACACCCATCGAAACCCTCAACCACCAACACTCCATTACAAAACACAACAACCAAAAACCGTTCAACTAAACATTTACTGGCGGTTTTCTCCAGCCGCCATTAACGAGTTCTCCGAGCTTCACTGCCCCCACTCTCCAGCACCCAATCGACAGTCCCAACACCACTCCTCAATCCCGACGTCCATTCTCTGAACTCCCAACAACAACCAAAACAAAACAACAATAATATAAAGATAAAGGCAGTAAGATTCATGAGGGCCTCCATGAACGCCTGTTCAGAGCTTCGACCGTCCACCCCATATCCATCCCGACATTCTAAGTTCAAAGCAACAACTACAGCAGTTTTTAAGTTCAAACCATGAACAGGACGCCTCCGTGCTCACGCCGCCATTAACGGCCTCCGAGCTTCGACAGTTCAAAAACTAACACATATCGAGTAACCACATAAATTATAAAACTGGTCGGAAACACTCGGACAAGAATCCAGAATAATAAACGGCTAAAAATCATAGTTTATGAAATTTGTAAATTCTAAAGCGGACAAAAATTATCGTTTTTAGTAGTGGTGAGAGATAAACTCTACTCACCGACGTGAATATTTCGACGAATCCTCCCTCCGAATCGTCGTGCTCAATCTTTCGAGTAAACAAGTCAGCCTCCATTTTTAATATTTTTATTCTCCCTTAACCCTATTCTCTAGAACAATGTGTTTATATACTTGGGTCCAAACCCAAGCCCAACACGTACTTCGGACCTTAAAAATCAGCCCACATGTCCCGAATCCAATCCAAATTTAATTTTTAAAATAAATAATTAAATTAATTAATAAATAAAAATTACGATTTAAAAATCTGGGCATTCATGGTTAGCTATTATGAAATTTATAATTGAAATTGTTCAAAGATGTTATAGTGTTGTTTTTCTAACGGAGTTTTCTATTTTAATTAAGTATTGGCTAAAGAATAAATTGTTATTTTAAAATTTCATATTTGAGTAATTTGGAATGTACCCAAGGAATAAGGAAAACCCTTTTGATAAAGGTTGGAGTTGAAAGTTTTATATATTGTCCAAGTTATGTATATCGTTGGTGTGTGATCCAATATACATAACATCTCTCTCAGATGCATCGTTGGAGTTTGATCCGGTGTATACATGTACACCGGTTGAGTGTGATCCGGTGTGCATACCACACATTGGTGTTTGATCCTATGTGATGGTAGAGAGTTAGTATGCATTATTGGTGTGTGAACCAGTGTATACTTGCATATCGTTGGTGTGTGAGCCAGTGTGCATGCATCACATTATAGGTGTTTGATCCTATGTGATAGTGGACATAGTATAAGTCGTTGATGATATGAATCTTTTGAATTGTGAAAGAATGATTTAATTAAGTGTTGGCAATTGAAGAAAACTAATTACGTTTATTCCTTTTAAGGTGTGTATACTTGTGTATACACGTATGTCTCATTTTTATTGGTTGACGTACTGTTTGTTTGGTTAATCTACACTCTACCTTGAATCTCGGGACGATATCCTTTTAAGGTGTGTATATTATAACACCCCGTGTTTTTATTCGTTTATTTTTCTAATAATAATATTAATAGATAATGGATTAAATAAAATAGGATAAGTGTTAGTGGAAATAGGAGACATGGGTTTATGGGATAAAACTTCTTCCCTATTTCGGGGGTTTTGTTTTTAACAGAAAGGAAATAGAATAGGGTTGGTCAAAAACACAGCGAGGGTTTTAGAAAAAAATGGGAGTTTTACTGACAGAGAAAAGGAAGTTTTTCCGGTATCGGTTGATAGTCCCGCTAAAGGTGAGTAGAGAATACCTCAATTCATTTAAACATGAAATTTCTTACTCTTACAACATGTTTTGGGTTTACCGACAAAGTTATCTTGCTATCGGTTTTACGCTTTTATTGCTCATGTTAAGTTTTCGTGGTTTACTCCCTCCTCAGATCTATGTAGAGGAATCGAGAATATCTATCAGGTTCACATGATAAATTTTATATGGTTTAACCATCGTTATCGTTGGTTCGAGATTGTCGACATTGTCGACAGAAAATCTGCCCCAATCCTTTGAAATAAAAACTAATACATAATTTGTTTATGATTACCGTAAGTGGAACTAGATAAGTATCTATCGCGTTTCTTTGATTGGTATTGACGGCAATTTGTGGTGTCGTATGATTGATTGTTGAAGCTTCGGGAGGAGCAAGAATCCGCTTAAAAAAACCCCAAATCGTCATGATTTTGTTGATTGTTTGAATAATTGGTTTGGTTGTGTAATGGAGGTTGAGAGGGTCATTGAAGCTTAGAAGTCGGTTTGTTAATGGCGCAACAAAGAAATTTCGCAGAGGTAATTATGTGAACATTTGTTGCTTTGGTTTTGATGCATACTAGAATGATAATGGATGTCGGGGAATTAAAGGTTTGATGGTTGGGTTAATGTATATGGTTGGTCATTGTTGAAGCTTTAGAAAGCGGTCAGAATGGCCGACCTCGATTTTGTCAAGATAAGGAAATCACGTTTTGAGTGGTATCGGTGGATCGGGTTTTTGAGAGGAGTCAAACCCTGGGCTTTAAATTGTAGATAGGATGGTGGGTGGTGGTGGTTGATTGGTGGAAGCGGCAAGCTGGTGAGGGAGGAGGAAGATGAACAGTTGTCGCTTTTTGTTGGGCTTGGGCGAACAAAGTCAAAATGTGGGCTTGGGTGTTTAATTTGTTTGAAATTCAATTTGGATTTTAGTTTAAACTATGGGCTTTAGGCTTTGGGCTTTTTGGGGTTAGATAAGTTTAGACTGGTTGATCATTGTTGACCTTTGGCAGGTCGACTTTGACTTTGACCAGGATTGACTTTGACTAGAGTTGACTTTGACCAGGGTTGACTTTGACCAGTTGACCCAATTTGACCTTTTTACTCGGATTATGATAGGTCTAGGGCTATTAGCCTGTTTGGCTTAGGCTAATACTTTTCTAAATATACTTGTGTACGTGTATTAAATACTATGTGATATTTCAGTTTTATGATATACAACGTTATGACACTTAGACATCAATCTAATTAATCACGCGTAAACAAAAAATACATGAATCAAGATACTACTTCGTTCTCGGAAATAATACATGCAATACGGTTCAATAATGTGTAAACAAATTTACCACCCTCTTTTAGAACTCTCCACACCTCAAGTTTTGGAATTGAGTTTTATGATTGTTGATGTCATATGTTAGGTGGGCATTTATTGAATGTGCCATAAATGACCCGTTAGCGTTATATAGGGGTATTCATTGAATGTGCCATGAATGACCCGGGTATTCATTGAATGTGTCATGAATGACCGATTGTTTGGATCGCCCTAAAGAGGAACTAAGGTATTTAGCCTTGGGTTAGTTGTATTCCTTGAGTGTACTGGAATGTAGGATTGGGTATTCCTTGAATGTGGCGAGGAATGACGGTGGTATTCATTGAATGTGCCATGAATGACCGATTATTTGGACTGCCCTGAGAGGAACTAAGGTATTCGCCTTGGGTTAGTTAGTTGTATTATTTGATTATCACAGTATTTGGGTTTACTTTTGAATACCTAATATAATATCTACATATGTTATATAGAAGTTCTAACTTTCTTTTGCGGGGAGGTAGGACTTAATAACATTTTGTGAGGACACCGGTCCTACCCCTTATACAAAGGCGATGGATATCGGTAAGTTTTAATTCAATGGTTTGGATATTAAAACGAAGTTATTAGAATGAGTTAATATAATGGAAGTTTTGCTTGGGAAGAAATTATGCGGTTAAAATGACGGAAACTACATCTTCCAAGCCGTGAATGATTAAGTTATGGGATAATATAAAGTGATTGTTTGAATAATTAAAGTATGATAATGGTCTTATGTGGTTAGTTCACTCATACCAAAGAAATTCCATTTTTTTCGACCCATGTTTGCTTTGTTTTGGCTTAGCGTGAGTGTGTTCTTGGGAACATAGGTGGAAGGGAACCGATGGGCGTGTGATTTGGATTCTCGCTTTGGAGCGATCTGGGAGTTTAATTTATTAGGTCCGATCTTTTGGAAGGATGTAATAACGTAGGTTACATTTTTTTATATGACATGAGAATACGAAATTGTTATTCTTAAAGTTTGTTTATGTTTGTATTGGGATGGAAGAAAGTTTCTAATAAAGTGATAGTTGAGGAATTTGGAGATTTTTTGTTGTTAAGTTGATCCTGTTGTGATGTGGGTTTTAGGTTTTGACATGTGTTGTATCCCCGCCATAATTTTGGGTTTTAGACAATTGAACCAAGTGATGGTTGAGATATTTATATTTCAATTATTCATTTTTTTTAATTGTTTAGAAATTCGGACTGTGACATATAAGCCACAGATAAACACTTTGACTTTACAATCGCTTCAAAAATCTGGTATCAGTTTTAACTTTTAAGCCCTTCTACCCAAAATGCAGAACATCTACACAGTATGTTATATGTGATCATTCGTCTCACTTCACAAACTTCACTGTATGCAAAGCATGTACTATTTTGTTCCTGGCACCCTGAAACCACCACCATGTTCCGTTAGAAGATGAACCACGAAAAAATAATTGGAATAAAGTAGCAGAAGGAAAAGAAATTAGGGCAGGGGAAGGGAGCTGCGATCAGTGCACAATTGCACAATCAACTCTTTATGACACAAATTAAAAGACAAAACTTGCTACTTGGTAGTTGTGAGAAACACAGACAAAAGTATATTTGTAACTTGATTCCGCATGTATCCCGACTTTGATACAACACTCACATAAGTTTAATTGTTTAAAGAAACAAGAAACATAAAGCATAATTGGCCGAAATCTCTCATTCAAGTATTGACAGCATTTCGAAGGTTTTTCCTAGGTAAATATAATATGACCATAGATATTTATTCACTCATAAAAAACATGAAAATCTTGACAACCGAAAATAAGATCAACAGTCGACATAACATACAAATTGAGAAAGTCATACAAAGCCCAGGGCTTCAACGAATCAGAACTTCTTTGACTTCCTAAAGATGTTGTTGTCAAGGTCAACACCATTCTCCTATAAATAATATAAACGTTCAATTCATGTTTTCTTTTTTCCTTCTCTTCTTGAATGAGACATTTTGTTCCAACAGAAAGGAGCATGACACAAATACCTGGGGGCTAGTGAAGAGTCTCATTCTAGACGCCACTTGTGTCTCAAAGTCTCATTTAGGCCTACACAAGCCTAGTCAAGCACCAGTGTAAGGTGGGCTTATGTGTCAAATGAAAAAAATAACCTCAGCCAGCTTGAAACCATATCTCTAGCCATTTAAGTTCTTGAATATATTAAATCTTTTAACGACTTCGCAAAATTGGTTTTCTGATATGGAACCATAAATAGGCAAATTTTGCCCCCCGGCTCGAATGAATCCTCTTTGTAATGGTAAGACACGTCTCCCACTTGGAGTAGAATCTTGGTAAGAAAACCCCTTGCCAAACTTCAAATCTTTTAAATCTTGGTGCGCTCAGTACTTTGGTCATCATGCTAGATGTTCAATATGCCTTCCTGCTCTACTCTCATGTACTATCATACTTAGAGCATTTGCAATGCAAGTCATAGTTTTCCCCCCCTCTATCACCGCCACCTCATCACTTTTCACCCCTCTTTTCACCAACCCGGTGAAAAACAAGATGAAGTTGTGCAATGCAGAGGTGATAAAAAATATTTCGGACGGGATGTTGGATTCCGTCTGGAGGTTTTTAATACGAGACGGAATGTAACATCCCGCCTCGATATTTTATAACGAGGCGGGATGTAACATCCCGTCCCGATAGCTCAATATCAACAGATTTTAACAGGGCTCCATTTTCACTTCATTTCCAGCCAAAATTCGATTTTGTAGCCTCCATTAACAACCTTTGAACACAAATTTCCATTCATAATGACTTCTCCACCCCCAACCCATCCCCACCAACCTCACCACATGTAGAGCATTCCCGATGGTTTGGAAATGTTAAAATTTCCAAAAAAGGGGCAAAATGATCGTCGCCGAGAACGCTGTGAATGTGGGCGAGGAGGACTAAATTGAACTTGGGTTTAATTTTCCAACGCGTTAGAAATCGAGGACCACCCACCATTAGCGTCAACATCGGTCGACACAATTAGCAAATCGAGTGGCGGAATCTCAAGTAAGTTTTGATTTTTTTTTATGTTAATTATTATTATTTATGTTAGTTTATATCAAGTTTGTTGTTGTTTGAATTTGTCATTATTATTTTAGTTTGAATTTGTATTAGTTTATATTAGTTTATTTTAGTTTGAATTTGTCGTATTATTTTAGTTTGAATTTGTATTAGTTTATATTAGTTTATTTTAGTTTGAATTTGTCGTATTATTTTAAAAAAAAAAAAAAAAAATAGTTGTAATTATATCGATTGCGTGTTTGTTGAATGTAGGAAGTACACTTATGGAAAGTCGTTGTGCACTTTCAAATGTTGTGTCGTGGTGGCGTTGTATGAAATCAAAACGGATCCTAATTTTGTCACGGTTACCGATATTATATCCGCCACACCATTTGGGAGTTTTTGAATTCTAATTTGGGACAAAATGATCAGCGTTGTTGTTTGGGATAGTTGAGCGGTGGTGGCCAACTACCCACACATTTCATTTCCCATGGGGTGAGCTTGGGATTACCCCTCTTGATTTCACAATGCTCACGGGTATCCCAATTGGTTATGGAGATGCCGTTCCTTTTGATGAAACTTTAGAGGTTTTACCACGGGTGATGAGTTTCTTTGAAGGTTTTGATTTGGTTGAAGATGATGAGCAAGACGAAGTTTTTTTGAGATTATCGGTTGAAAGCGCTTTAAGGGAGGAGCTATAAATATGAGTTGGTTTACTTCGAGATATTTGAATAGACTCAAGGAGAAGCCGAAAGACTATCATATTGGTGAGGAGTCGATCCACGAAAGTATGTAACGTGCCTTCCTCTTCTACTTTGTTGGTGCGGTATTATTTGGATATGCTTGATAGTTATTTACGATCGGGTGGATAGCATTTGTTTCAGGCGAGAGAGGATGTGGGATTATGACCGGGGTCAATCCATCTTGGCATACCTTTACACTTTGGCTAGACCTCGTAGTTGAGACGAAAGCCGCTTAAAGGCAATTTCAAGCGGCTTTGTTTGGATTATACCGTAAGTCTTATTTATTAAGTTATTGTTTCATTTCATTTATTTATCTAATTATTAATGTTGACATGTTTATATATATATTGATATTGTATTTTATCTATTGATGATGATTGGTGGTAATACGAGCATTTTCGTGTGATGCATCCCGTGTTGAAGAGGTTGGAAGAGGATGAGACTCATGACCTGATTCCACGATATTCAAGCATGGGGGGCTTCATCAGAAGCGAGGGGGTATGGGGACCTATCACATAATATTCATAACACTCGTCAGCAGATTGAGCTTTTAGGAGCTAGTCGAATTGAGTGGCAACCCTGGGCCGAGTCCTTCATCTTTCAGACCCCTTATGCGGATATTCCAGATGTTCCAGAGAACAATGAGTACCGTAGACTATCATATATGTGTCATAGAGCAAGGTTTCTTTCTCAAATGCTTAATGATACTTATAGGGTCAGTCACTGCATGGTACCTTGGGGACAGATGTTGGCGGCAAGTATCTGGAGAGATTGTTATACCTTACCCACCACCTATGGATATGACAGCCTCTGATATTCTTCCTGCTGTTCTTTCACACTATAGAGCAAACCCAAATGAGTGGCCGACGCGACGCCTTTTCGGCTTTTCTGGCTTACGGCGACTATGACTTATATTGGAAGAGGGTTGGTCGAGGTCTCTTGCTAGGTGCGTTATACCGGGCACCAATTTTGAGCGGGTTACTTCGGAGCATCGAGGCCCGACATTCATTTCCCGTGAGGAGTGGAGTTGCCATACCACGTGGTGTTTCATGATATATTCGATGCCGAAAGAACTCCACGAGATATTTGATGATGATGACCTTTGGCATTGGAGCATGATTACTTCTCGGGGGCAAGATATGAGAATACCTATTCTACCGATTAGATGCCGCAGGTGGTAGCAGATTTGTCGTCTGATTCGGCAGTTAGCCGAGGTTAGTATGATTTGAATTTATTTATGATTTGTTATTATTAGTATTCACTATAACCCCTAACTTGCATTTGTTTTGTTAAACAGATGAAGTAAGGTCGAGCTCCTTAACTACAGCTCTCTCAATTATGCCATCGCGTGAGTCCTTCATGGAGTCCCTCGTCAGTAGTTTTGAGTGCTTACAAGAAGAACGAATCGAACTTTGCAGCCTTCGAGGCGTGTGCAAGAGTTGGAGAATGCCGGAAGTGGAGTACCTCAAGCTCAAGCTCAACCAGAGAGGCTTAAAACGACGTAGGGGGAGAGCTCTTCAATCGAGCCTTCTCGTAGGGGAGGAGGTCTCGATAGATATTTTTTGTAGTTTGTAATAACCGTGTAGCCATTACTTGTCTTATGGCGTTTGGGATTGTTGTTTGTAATGAATTTTTGATTAGCGGTTTTTCTTTGATGATTTTGGATATGAATATGTCATTAAACAAAGGAGGTTATGTCCATTTTTTTTAGAAATTATAAGTTAGTTTTTTTACCGTTTTCGTGTTAGACTTGGGTGTTGTTCATGATTGTTGTTTGTCTTATTTATTATTTTCAAAGTATATTAGCAGGTTTTTGATATGAATATGTCAATAAAACAAATGAGGTTATGGCCAAAAAAAAATTAAAATTTATAAGTTCAGTATGTTTCCAAAATGGAACATTCGCTTTATTTCGTTTCACATTCGCTTCACTTTCGTTTCATATTTGTTTCACTCATTTCCTGTTTTTGTTGAAACAGAAAATTTTTAGTTTGGAATATCACTCATTTTTGCACAAGGTGAAGTTCTGACAGGAATAGTGTATGGGGATGCCGAGACGGAATGTAACATCCCGTCTGGGTTTTTTTGACCGAGACGGAATGTAACATCCCGCCCACGGTTTTAAGCCCTCCTCCTGCACATTTTACTATTCCAAATAATGCAATTTTATGGAGGAATTATTGAGGGTACATTTGGATAGACATTTGGATACAATGTGTTGTCACTTGGAGAGTGAACAAAAATCTAATAAAATGTGTTGTCAATTGGTAAGTGGACCAAAATCGGAATTATTGAGGGTACATTTGGATAGACATTTAGATACAATGTGTTGTCACTTGGAGAGTGAACAAAAATCTAATAAAAAATGTGTTGTCAATTGGTAAGTGGACCAAAATCGAAGTATCACATGTGACCTTATCATATGTGACCTTACCTTTCATATTTCGTTTTACTCTTCTTTCTTTTAGATCAAACAAACAAACACAGCCATCTTCTTCCCCACAACCAAGCTAAAAATAGGAAAAATGTCTAGAGAAGAAAGAATTGCATATAACCAAAGGTTATGGGGAGGATCTAGTAGTAATAGTTCGCCTTACGGTTTCACCGGTCGATCTTCCGGGTACTTTCGCCGAAGATGACTACATGGAAAGAGTAAGAGATGAGCATAATGATATGATGAGGGCGAAGGAGGAGGAGGAGGTTGCAGTTATTATCCATCTTTGGGGCATTAATGACTCAAGCAGCCATTGAAATTGAAGATGTGGATACTGCACAAACGGTGGATCTGTGAAGGGCAGAGAGTACACGTTTAGAGATGGTGGTGATTTCAGTAAACAAAAGATAATTAGGGATTACTTCACAACACCTTGTAGGTGGCCTCCTCATAAGTTTAGACGAAGGTACAGGATGACAAGAGAGCTTTTTTATGTATATGTTGCATACTGTTGCATCATTCGACGATTACTTTAAAGACAAGGTGGATGGATTGGGTCGGCAAGCAATTTCTGGGTTACAAAAGGGACTAGCTGCAGTTGCACAATTAGCAACTGGTAGTTCTTCTGATTCAACGGATGAGTATTTACAAATTGGAGATTCCAAAGCAAATGTATCTATGAAGCGTTGGTGCAAGGCAATTATCACGGCGTTTGAGGAAGAGTACTTTGAGGCGACCAAGTGAAGGCGCATTAATCGCTAGGATATTAGCTGAAAATGCGGCAAGGGGTTTTCCGGGAATGCTTGGATCAATCGAATTTGTATGCACGGGTGTGGAAGAATTGCCCAAGTGGATGGGATTGGAACACATGTAGGTACAAGAAGGAACCAACTTTGATACTTGAAGCGTTTGCGCAGACAAACATTGTTGGATCCGGCATTGCTTCTTCGCCTACCAGTTCGTGATAATGACATTAACGTGTTTTCATCGTTCTCATGTTTTGAATCATTAGAGCAAGGTGAGGCTCCTATTTGTTGCATTTAATGTGAATGGTAATGACTATGATATGGGATATTATCTTTGCGATGGTATTTACCCAAAATGGGGCACATTTGTTCAAGCCATTCGTTATCCAAGAAATAAGCATGAAAAGATCTTTACTCAACGTCAAGAAGCTGCAAGAAAGGATGTTGAAAGGACGTTTGGAGTTTTGCAGGCACGATGGCATATTGTTAAGGCTTCTGCGCGTTGTCATAGTGTTGTTGTTCTTGGAGATATAATGAAGGCATGCATTATAATGCATAATATGATTGTTGAGAATGAACGTGAAAGTGGAGTTTGGAATTGGAAAGGTCAGAGGAAAGAAACAATACCTGCGCTCTTTCAGGAAGATGATGGTTTTCATTTTGTCTATCAGATGATTGAAGCAAGAAATAAGATCAGAAATGAAGTTACACATACTAATCTTCAAAAGGACTTAGTTGAACATGTTTTTAATTGGACTGGCATTGAAGAAACAGCAGATCCGGTACCAATTTATGATCCAAATTGGTCGGATCCAGATGAGGGAGAAGGAGGCGAAATTTAAAATGGAAATGAAAATGTATTTCCTATGTATTTCCTAACGTGAACTATTAAGTTCCAACGTATTTCCTATGTATTTCCTAATGTATTTCCTATGTATTTCCTATGTATTTCCTATGTAGTTCCTAATGTATTTCCTATGTAGTTCCTAATGTATTTCCTATGTAGTTCCTATGTATTTCCTAATGTATTTCCTATATGTATTTCCTAATGTATTTCCTATGTAGTTCCAACGTATTTCCTATGTATTTCCTAATGTATTTCCTATGTAGTTCCAACGTATTTAATCAGTTGTATTTTAATGAACTATATTACAATGTATTTTAATTTTATTGGTAATTGTATTTCTATGAAAATAATTATATTGGAATGAGAACATACATAGTGCATTAATTAAAAAAAACAGTTAGATAAAAATACATAGTTCATTAATTAAAAATACAATGAAATTAAAATACATAGTGCATTAATTAAAAAGACAGTGAAATTAAAATACATAGTGCATTAATTAAAATACATAGTGCTTTAATTAAAATAAAATACTAGATAATTAAAATACATAAGCTTAGTTAGAGCTAGAACCACCTCTAGCCCTTCCCCATTCAAAGACGTATTTCAGCTTGTTGTTGTTTCGATTATAAAAGCGGTATCGGGATGGAGGACACTTGTATCGGTCGCTAAAATCTTAGCTTCATATTGCATCTTTTGAGCCGATTTTTTCCAATTGAACCTGATTTTTTTCTGCTTGAATCCGATTTTTTTCTTCTCTTGCCATCACAGTTCTTTGACCATATGCAAGTTCCCTTTCCCTAAGTTCTAAGCATTTTTGTGTTTCATTTGCATCCTGTGAAAATGTATCCTCTAAACGTGTAAAGTAACCCTCCAACATACCAATTGATTTTTCTTGGTTCCTTTTGGACTTGGCTTTCTTCGATCCAAGAGGACGCTCCATTTCTTTTGGACGCTCTATTTCTTGAGAACCCTCCAATTCAACTCCACCAATACTTGGTGAATTAGAAGTTGAATCTTCACCATCATTTTTGCGACCTTTTCCCTTTGTGGGGCGGCTTGACCTTGCCTCAAAAACGTTACTCCACTTTGGATTATCCTTGAGTATAACGTAACAATGATCAAGTGAAAAGCCGATTTTTCTTGTAGTTGGCACGCCATCCTTGCCTCGGACAACTAAAAAAAATGGTGGTAATTAGACTAAAATAATCACTAGGACTAAGATAATTAAACTGCAATAATAATTAGACTAAGATAATAATTAGACTAAGACTAAAATGGAAATAATAAATACACTAAGATAATTAGACGAAGACGGAAATAATTAGACTAAGACTAAGATAATTAATAAATTCCAAATTGACAACGTTGTAATTACCCGGCTTTGTATTGTTGTACCACTTGCATGTCGAGCCTCCACCGCATTCACAATTGCAACAAATTTGTTCATCATTTTTGAAATATATTTCCACCTTCCGCTAATTGAATCGGGAGACCTATTCGACCCACGTGCTTGATTGAACTCGTTTGTTACACGATTCCAAAATCCTTTTGCATTTTGGAAAGCACCAACAATAGAGTCTTCACTAATTTTTATCCAAGCAAGACATAGAGCTTGATCATCGGACATGCTAAAGTGAGCTCTCGCTTTTGCTTGAGTGCTACCACTTGCTTGAGATGCTTGAGTTGATGCCATTTGATATTTGGTTTTTTTAAGAACTGATTTTAAAGAAGAAGAAATATGAAGTTCTGATTGTTGGAAGTGTGAGTTGAAATGAAACAAATGTTGTATATATACCAAAGTTTTTTATTTTGACCGTTTTTGACCGTTCTGACTTTTTGACCGTTGGTAAACTAGCCGTTAGGACTCCGGACGGGATGTTGGATTCCGTCTGGTGATTTTTGTAATCCAGACGGAATCCAACATCCCGTCCGAAGTTAACAAGTCAGTGAAAAACTTCGGTGGAAGGTTTCACCTCGTTTTGGTGGGGAAAATTATCACCTTCATTATCACCCTGCATTGCACAGCAGTTTTGGACCCAAGTAGGTGATAGTTTTCACTACCCCCTCTCTATCACCTGCATTGCAAATGCTCTTACACTTATATTCTAAAGCACTAATTCATTAATATATTCACCAAAAATAAATGGCAACCAACTAACCAATCCTCCCCCCCCCCAAATTAAATGGCACATCCAAGTCAAACAAACTGGGTTGACCGTTAACCTTGTGGTCAAGTGATACAAAATCAACACCCTACCCTTTCTTATATCCAAAAATACCCAAACAAGTCATGACTTCCTAAATACCCCATCGATGTTTGAATTGATAACAACACATATTAACATTTAAAAACAAATCAATCAACGTTTCTAATTTTTGATAAGCCAATTATATTTCCATAAATAATATTCCAATTTATGTTTTTGGTTTTTTTTTTGTAGTGTGTGTGTGTGTGTGTGTGTGTGGTGGGGGGTGGGGGGCAGTGGTGTCGTTTTGTGAACCTTGACCACAAGGTTAACGGTTCATCTACAGACAAGTGAGAAGGAGAACAAATAATAATTTGGAAGCTTATAAGAAGGAACAAGAGGAAGCCACAAGACAATGAATGTTGATTCTAATCCCATAGATTTTAATACAATGACGACTAGACTCGGACTTGATTATAAATCATGGAATAAAATTAGTTTTGATGGTGCCTTTGACAAGATAGGGAATAAAGGTGCTGCAGCAGCTGTGTGTAGGAATGCGAATGGTCAGTTAGTGGGATCACTACACAAAAAATTCAGTGCAAGGTGTCCATTAGAAGCAGAATTAATGTCATGGAGCTGAGCTAGTTGGTATATTGATGGAAAGATTAAAGCTGGACAATGTCTTGATTTTGGGAGACTGCCAAGAGCTTATGATCTTTGTTGAGAAGGAATGGAGGAGCAGGGCAGGAGCAGATTGGGAGCTATCGAATTTTTTTTTCTTAAGGTCTCTTTTATGTTTCGTCAGTTCAGTGTAAACAATGACTGTAATGTTCTGTTTTTTTGGTTCCAAAGATCTCACAACAAGGAAGCACATGAATTAGTCAAGTGGGCTATGAAATATGCTCATATTGGGCCACCTCCCTGTTGGCCTCTAGACAGTGTTAATCCTTTATTGGTTCCTTAATATGATGTGGTAATTATCGGGGGGAAAAAAGCACATTACTTATTCTTTTTATGGGGAAAGACCCTAATTTCCAATCTAGGGGGGGTGGGTTAATCCTAGTTAACCCTAATATAGAAAAGCACATTACTTATTCTTTTTTATAAGTAGTTAGGGCATCACCAATGCAGCCCTTAAATGGACCTCTATCTCCAAATTTGAGGGAGCAATTGAAGAAACACCCTTCCAAAGCAGCCCTTATATGGGACTCTATTTCTACCATCCTTGAAAAGTGTCTCTAATTTTATCGGAAGTTTTAAAGGACCTGGGTTCTACAAACAAAATTCTGCCCACAACTGTTGAAAAGCATCCAAGAGAAATAATACAACCTGAGTTGGTTTAATTCTTCGTTCAAGTGATCTAGGAAGTGTTAAACCCGGGTTAGTCATTTGAAGCTTCTCATTTTTAGCTTTTAATTTTTTTTTTTTTTTGAATTACAAAATAGAATAGTAAATATGTTCTCACTGAGAATCGAAGCAAAGGTGGCCTATGTTTGCCTTAGCCAAGCCATCGCCACTACACCAACTTAAGGTGAATGATTGGTTTTTCGAGGGAGCAGATCTTCATTTCAAAGTTCGCCTTTGTAGAACCCTCCATTGTAGCTCCTTCATTTTGCTTTTCTCCTTTAACCAGACCTCTAAAAGGATGACGTGGCCCTCTATTTTGAGGGCCAGCATTGGTGATGCCCTTACAAACTTAGAACTGTATTCCCCTAAACCCCTCCTCCCCCTGCTAAAGGTGTGACTGGATCCCGAAACCCTGGGCCCAACCGCCCAAGGCTTGACCAATAGACCACTGAACACCTTTAGTAAATGCATTATTATGCATGTAATTCTAGGCCATACGGGACAAACTAGGCTATTTTGCATGATTAAAACTATAATAAGAATAAAGGGGAATTTTAGTGTTAGGAGCAAGGAGGCAGTGCAAGCTTATCTCCTAGCTCTAGGCTATGCACCAGAGTTATAGGCTCAACCCTGGCGCCTAACCATCGCCTACACCTGTGACTGCACAAATTGCACATCAGATAACTATTGATTTCTAAAAAATTATATGTTTTTTGGTAGGTGATACAATCAAGCACAGTTTGGTACTAATGTACCAAAGATAATGACATTAGAAGTGAATGAATACAGTAAACATCGGAATTAACAATAAGTAACAATAAATATATGAAAGTTTTACCAATGGGATATTTAGAGCATTGAAATCCTCATCACTAAAGTACTTTAGACCAACCATATTAACCTGCAAAAGAAGCACCACAATTAATCAATAAAAAATGACAACCAAGATAAAGGTAAATGGAGATGCAAGCACAAAAATGGTAAATGGAGATACAAGCACAGAAATGTTGCATACTTTCTCTTGATCAAATATTTGTAGATACTTTGAAAGATTAAGCTGTTCCAAAAAATGTGGAAGCTATATCCAGGCATGCAGTTCAGAACGAGATTTAAGCTGCATTCAAGATTGTGCAAGAGTTGCAAATAAACTGATTTAAGCCTTTTTCTAGGGTACAAAACATTAAAGAAAAGCTAGCATAGTAAAAAATTAGTATTTCAAACTTGGTAAACTTAGAGGTTGTGTTTGGCAGTGTTTGGCAGGGTGAGTACACTATCCTATTCACCCAATACAAGCTACATTCAACATTAATAAGGTAATGTGCATCAGATGACATCCCAAACTGTTTGGGTAGTGGTGTTCAGGCCTTGAAATGAGTCATCTTTGCTCTTAAAGGTGTACACCTTTTGGCCCGTTATGTAATCATGTTTTGCGTGTGGCATGCAGGAAAGATAAGCACCAAACATCCCTTAGAACTCTAACAATTACTAAATTGTGTTCTTAATCTTGGACCTTAGATCTGATGCCTAGCCAAGCATTAATAACGCAAATATAACTAGAAGGATGTTGCAGGGAAAAAAACTTATGTCACCAGAACCAAATGAATTCACATACCTGAGGCTTAGTTATCTCAGGAAGACTGCGATCAATTCTATAAATATGCCCATCAACAACTTCAGCAAAAGCAGATACCTTTCTAGATTGCTGGAGACTATTATAGTTGTGCAAAAACATTGACTGATATAGATTTACCAAGAGTTCCAAGGGATCTACAAAAGAGAGGTCAAACTCTGTAACCAACTCTCACCAAATGTGATTACCACAATCAGAAAAAAAAAAAAAACAAGAAAAGAATAGGACAAAAAGGAACAACAAAAAACTCAAGATCACAATTGATGGTGCAAATGATAATTCATACCTACTTTAGGTTTCTCATAAAACCGTTGAAAGTCATGACTTCCCTGGACATCATTATGCTTAAGCCTGAAAGAGATGAGAAACCCAAAGTGAAAATATTGTTGGATCTCTAACTACTAAAAGTATTTAATCAGAACTAACAGACATAACAAAAACAAAATGGACATAAAGAAACAGCTAGCGCAAAGAGATAGTAAATTGGCACTCTATACGAGAAGACTTTAGATGGTCCACACTTAGTTACAGGATCCTTGTATACAAGATGTCACACCCGCTCCGGAATCTCTATTCCGCACTCCCCACTAGGATCCTCCTCGGAACCCTGCTCCTAACTAGTTGGGATCTCGCTCCCAACTAGTTTGAACCTTACACCTAACAAATTTGGTTCAATTTCTGTATGATATAGCTCGCTATTGAATATTCGCTTATTTAAATTAACCTTTTTAATGTACGTAATAAGTTGATGAATGAAAAATAATGTATGTGACATTTTGTAGCAGTTTTACTAACAATCGATTCACTAGTTTACTACAAAAGGTGTAAATATACAAATAGAAATCTTCCAAGGAAAAGGATATAGAACTCGTTTCAACAATGAACTCCATTCCATATTTGTCATGCTTCCAACAATATATTTTATGCTAACCATTTTCACTTACATATTTTTTTACACATATTAGCCGCTTCTTAGGCGCTCCTGATCCCGCACTCGCTCCCGCCATGTGCAACTAAGGGTCCAAGACATATATCTCAAGCCATGCCAATACTAAGAAGCGTGCCTCCGCCTTCATGAAGATAACCGCTGATGTCCAGCCAAGCAAGCTATAAGAGGCATTAATTTTCTTTTTTCCGATTTCTTCTTGTTGTTCTTATCAAGAGGTGATGAAGAAATTACTTCCAATTATTATGGTTGAACCAACCCTAAAAGACCGAGAAAACATATTGACAAATCATCAAAATCTTCTTACGAAGAGGCAAGGAAGCTCTAAGGTTCATTGACTGAAATGGGATATTGATTATGTGTTCCCACTACAAGGGTTGATGAGATGAATATATATGGAATCCTCCTTGCTTGGTGGATGTGGAAGTATGGCTAGTACAAACAACACCTTTTAGCCAAAAGGTGATTACGTCCAAGTATGGCATGACTCTTTCAATTGGTGTCCATATGACATCACTTTTGGAAAGGCATTATCACTGTGTGGCCTAATTTTTCCAGAGCAGTTGTGTATCACCCAACATCTGTGGAAGTATGGCTTGATAATGTCATGCAGGTTGTAATTGATATAACCTTATAGGAGAACTGGAGAGGTTTTAATGTAGAAGACTGCACTCCATGCAGATCTCTTGCATTGAGTTGATGCTTGAGAAGCTTGACGGGTTGCCACAGCTTGCAAATGCAATCAGAAAAGGCAAAAAAGTTACTAAGTACACTTACTGTTTGAAACTTGCTTTGATATGAAGATATGATGGAAGTGTTCTTGGATCAGACTCTTTCTTAGTAATGAGTCCACACCAAAAACATAAAAAAATAAAATCAAGCATTGAACACCTTTGTCCATGTGCATTCTAAACCCACTCCAAGGCAAGGAAAAGATTGAATTAGACCTCTTATTGCATAAACAACCTAAGATTCCAAAGTGCTTATTGAAAGAAACAAAAATAAAAAACAGGGAGTCATGCACGTATGTGTGTGCTTGTATCTCTGTGTACATAGATTTTTAAATATAAATAAATAAATAAAGATGGCGAAAAGTAGAGATGCTCACAGTCCAGGAAACTGAAATATGCGAAAGCCATCAACCCTAGTACTATGTAAACCACCTATGGGGAAAATGTGTACATCTTTTGATTCTCCTGTACTACGTGATTGTTTCCTAATTTGGAAGTTGTTCCAAGAAACAGTTATCCCATTCTCAATCCCATTCTCAATGTCTACAAGGTTAAACCAAACAACACACAATTGTTCCTTTCCAAAAGGAACCACAGAGTGTGGTAGCAGACATTCCTTACATGAGAAAACTGATGGCGCAGTTGTTAGAGAATCTGATTGCTCAAATTTGTATACAGTATTATCAATATAACCATCATTGATCCTGTTTAAAGGAAACGCGAACAAGTTACCGAAACACCAGTATAGTTTATCATCCACAACCGCCACAATTTTTGGTGTAACTAAGAAACCGACCAAAGGACAGAGTATACGGATCATCTGGGATGGGTAACTCAAGGAAATGACAGCTTGATTGAGTGATATTATATAAACAACATAAAACTTCACTCCAAAGAATGATGATGTCTCCTCGGTAAACAGCACGCCCAGATAAGGTTCTGATTCTAGTAATCTCAGATGGAGGCTCCGTAGGTAGTTGGTGCCACTTCTTACCATCGTAGAACTCGCCCCAAGGTTGGCACCCATCCTCCTTCCAAACCAAATTACAATCACTTACTGACAGACCTCCAAATACATAAATTCCAAAACCCTCTATAGGAACCACTGCAGGAACAACCCTAGCGCAACTCATGGAGTCAACAGTGAGCAATTCTTTTGTGATGGGGTCGAAAACTTGGACATCATTAATCGGACTAGATTTGTGAGGTGCAAGTCTACCCCCGACAATATAAATCTTTGAGTTGAAAATAGCGGAACCATAATCAACTGGCGAAACAGTATTTTCTCTTGATGAGATTTCTGGAATTATGTTACAATTACCAGTGTTTGGGTTGAGAGCATACCAATTCAACGTTCTGTCTGTTTCTAAACTGCAAAAGTATATTAAGCTGCGGCTCGTACTCGTTTTCTCAGGGGACATAATAACATCCATCATTGTATTCCCCTCCTTCATCGTCATCTTCAATTTCTCCGCCATGTCTATTGGGAACGATGAGAAACAAAGATATTTCTCACTCTTTCGGAGCCCATAACTGATGGGCCCGCTAGCATTCCTAATTTGTTTTTGTTCCTCAACTTGGAGGGTTTTTCATTGCTTGTGTCTCAAGTAACAACCTCGAGCATGCCTACAGGAATGGCCCCAGTCAAGTTATCCCTTCAAAGCATTTTTACTATTTTTAACTTTGCAATTTTCAGTAGGGTCATAAACCTGATGAGGTCTGAATTCTAAGATTCTTCAATTCTTTTTCTATTTGTTTCGCTAATAAACCTTCCTCATTCATTCAATATCAATAGTAATAGCATGTCCAATACAGCTACTGACAGACAAAGGGAAATACTCATTTAACTAACACAAAGCCCATTGGGCAAGTTGGTGAGTAACAGAGTTCCCTGTGTATCCAAATAAAGCTACAACTACTTAAAACATAAACGCATCCTACTATAAAATCCCTAAGGCTTGACAAATTCCAACTATAGCTTGAATCTGGTATTGCTAAGGATTGCATCACAACTTTTTTGTCTCCGCAAACCTCCACCTGCATAACCCCCTTCCTCCTAATAAGTATGGTGGCCACTTCAGCAGCTTTAGCTTCCTCAACATCTTTGGCTCTATATATGTTACGTGTCTTTGCTCCCTGCAATGACTCCTAAGATTCTTCAACTCACCTGATATACATAATAAAAGAAAATAATGACCTGAATACACCTGATATCCATTCATTCTACACCTCCTACCATAAAGTCATTGATGAGCACCTCGGTCTGAGAGGAAAAGGGCAGAGAAGGAAGATATTGTAGATGCCTTGTTTCATTGTTTGGGTTACTCTTTTGGCAATGCCATTTGGATGAAAACAATTCCCTTCAACAATGTTTAAGACCGTATTAACAAGTGTATTAATATAAGAATAACACGACTCAAACTTTTTCATAATTATATCATAACAAAACCAAATACTTAAACCAAATGTCTACCATCAGTTGAGAAACCTTCACACACACAACCTCCAACAAATTTCCAAGCTAAATGATAGAGATTATGATTCATGCTAAAATATGAAACCTTCACACGTACACAGCCCAACCCTCCCCCCCTATGAAGCAACTCCTTACCTATGGCTTGTCATCTAACATCAATTATATCCACGCCTTACCTATGGTTTCAGGTATGAGATATATAACAACATTGTACAACGCAACTAAAGTACTAAATGTGGTTTTACACAAAAGTGTCTAACTTAGCTAAAAAGGTGGATTTAGATTGTGATTTTTGGTGTAGATGGTCTTGATGGCATGTGGAAACATCATACCAAGAAACTTACCAACAACACTAAAGATCTCCAAACAACTTCAACTACTTAGTCGAAGAAATGGGTTTCCCTTGAATTCGAACTTTAAGAGCCTCTGAAAAGAAACATTTAACATTAGTCAAGAGTTTGCAAGTAAAACTCATAGCATTAATTAGAACAAATAAATAAAAAAAGAACAAACCATTTGATTATAGGCCAAATAATAAAAAAGTTGGAAACAAATCATCCGAATCCTTTTCAAGAACGTTGGGATCCATTTTGTAATGGGCAATCATATCTCTCCTCAACTTCACAAGCCCAAGCACATCATCTGAATAAGGCTTATTATTCTTTTTGCCATATGTTTTAGCTATCTTCTTTTTAGCTAATCTTGCAACAATCTCCTTATAAAGATGATTTGGAAGACCATTATTGTTTTCAATTATTGTCCTCCACATAAAGCTCTCATTATCAATTTGTGCTCATTTTGCTGTATCTTTATTAATGTTATTTTCCAGCAAAAATGTCTTGACTTCAAAAACATATCTAATGGAGCTCCCTTCTCGCTAGAGAGTAGGGTGATTTGCTACTATAGCAAAATAGCAAAATCTCTGTAATGAGTACAAATGACTTTTATTATAAACCAATTTAGAAGAACATTGGTAAGTTTTGGCAAACTTCAAAAATACATATTCTGAAGTGTCAGTCTTACATGCCAATGTTTTGCAAAACAGTAAAAAAATTGCATACAATTTTAGAATATTTTGTATTGCCTCCCAGTATATTTCGCAATTGATTGAACAAAGATACTAGCATTCCATAGTTGTTCACCTCTATGATAAAACACAATTATCATTAATTCGAAAAGTTGTATTATACAATAAAAAATCAGTACTGACCCAAGCCCGTTGTTTTGGGCCGCCAAACCAAAACAAAAAATAGGGCCACACTACTATCAGGCAAAAAACAATAAACTTTCTAATAAAGAGTTCGATCAGTTAGTTACTACTTATTTATTACAAAACAATAAACTTTCTAATAAAGAGTTCGATCAGTTAGTTGCTACTTATTTATTACAAAAAATAAACCAACCATATTTAAGAAAAAAAATAAACACACAATTTCAATTAATCCCTCAATACCTGAGAACCCAACTCCTTATATTAAACTCTTTAGCAATACTTACCCACTCGTTACAAACAATTAAAAAAAAACAAAAAATATTAAATCAACTCATAATTAAAAAACCAAAATTTTTATTTATATCTAAAAAAACAAATAAAATTTTCGGTCAAATAACAAAATCACTCTCAATCCCGAGAACCCAACTCCTTATTAAACTCTTTGACAATACTTATCCCACTCGTTACAAACAATTAAGAAAAACAAAAACACTAAACCAACTCACAATTAAAAAACCCAAACTTTTATCTTTATCTAAAAAAAACAAATAAAACTCATTTGCCAAATAACAAAATCACTTACAATCCCCAAGAACCCAACTCTTTATTAAACTCTTTGACAATACTTATCCCACTCGTTACAAACAATTAAAAAAAAATAAAAAAATACTAAACTAACTCACAATTAAAAAATCCAAACTTTTATTTATATCTAAAAAAACAAATAAAACTCCTCTGCCAAATAACAAAATCATTCACAATCTCCGAGAACCCAACTTCTTATTAAACTATTTGGCAATACTTACCCCACTCGTTACAAACAATTAAAAAAAACAAAAAATATTAAACCAACTCACAATTAAAAAAACCCAAATTTTTATCTATATCTAAAAAAACAAATAAAACTGTTATGTCAAATAACAAAATCACTTCACTCACTCTCTCTTGGATTATATTGAATAACACAAGTTTAAAAAAAAAATGATAACATTAACGCATATAGGGCCACATTATACTGTTTTGCTTTAGGCCACCAAAATGTCAGGGCTGGCACTGTAAAAAATCGAATGATATCAAAGCAAAACACTTACCAAACTTATCAGAATAGCAGTTAATAATTCGTGGATATTCATGGTTTTCATCCCCTTTCAAAAAGATGATGTTCCTCGCATCATCTCCACAAAGCAAACCCATGCTACGTTTGGTGAAATATTCATATCCAAGCAACAGTGATACTAAGATATTCCTCATCTTAGGAGTGAATGCCAATTTCCTATCCGTTTGCAATTGAAAAAAATCCCATAAATTTTGTTTCACCAAATCATATGTATCCTTCTATCACTAATCTTTCATTTTTCTTGTCATAATACCGAACATTCGCAACAAATGAACAAGAGTCGAATTCAAAAAGATTGTCTACATATTCCATAGGAGCTGCTGGAATTGGAAAGATTTTGACATCTTCCCATTCACTTTGTTTTGCAGAATTAGTTAGTCCAATCAAGCCACTTAGCCCATCATGACCCACACTAAGATCATTTTCTCTACAATTGTCACCTTCGACAATTGTGGAGAAAATATAAACAACCCCTACAAAAAATCAGTAACTAAGCAGTTAAAATCGGTTTTTGAAACTAATTGGTCGATGAGCGATATGCGATTAATCGATGATTAATCGGCGATTTAATCGGTTATAGCGGAGGTATATATTTGACACTTTCAAAATATATAATCATATAATCATATAAGATATTTCTACATAGTTATTCGAGATACAACAAAAAATATCAAATTTTCATAATCATATCTAATCAACTCAATTTTAGAATACTACAAATATGCTAAATACAACAATTATGTTAAATATTTAAAGAAATAAGGAGAAAGAGAGATAGAGAGAAGAGATAATATATATTAGAGAGATGATACAATAATTTATATATTTAACATTCGTTAAGAGAAGAAAATAAGTAAACTCTTAGCTTTGTGTGTTTATTAGGTTCCATTATTAGTATTAATTAATACGGTTTAAAAATCCAATTTGTTAATTTTACGTATTTTTTGGGTGGGAACCGATATTTTCAATAAATTTTTTTCTCGGTTTAGTGAGAAATCGGTCATCTCGGCCAATTAATCGGTCAATTAGGTGATTAAATCGGTTCAGTGAGAAAATTTTAAAAATCAATAAAAACTAATCGGGTTACAAGCGATACGCGATTAATCGGCCGATATAACCGATATTGATAACATAGATCAGTAATGATAGACGAAGACACTTA
The DNA here is from genome assembly GCF_015680905.1 of Coptis chinensis. Lineage (NCBI taxonomy): Eukaryota > Viridiplantae > Streptophyta > Magnoliopsida > Ranunculales > Ranunculaceae > Coptis > Coptis chinensis. The sequence goes on along the minus strand of NC_141463.1, from coordinate 73,468,869 downwards.
TTTGACCTACTATTTGGACCTACTGGTGTGTCAAAAGTCATAATCATTGATTTACATATAAATACGTGTTTGTGTGTATTGTAATGCAAATCAACGTTATCCAAAGTGCTTATTGAAAGAAACAAAAATAAAAAAGAGGGAGTCTTGCACGTATGTATGTGCTTATATCTCTGTGTACATAGATTTTTAAATATAAATAAATAAATAAAGATGGCGAAAAGTAGAGATGCTCACAGTCCAGGAAACTAAAATATGCAAAAGCCATCAACCTTAGTAGTATGTAAACCACCTATGGAGAAAACGTGTACATCCTTTGATTCTCTACTACGTGATTGTTTCCTAATTTGGAAGTTGTTCCAAGAAACAGTTATCCCATTCTCAATGTCTACAAGGTTAAACCAAACAACACACAATTGTTCCTTTCCAATAGGAACCATAGAGTGTGGTAGCAGACATTCTTTACATGAGAAAACTGATGGCGCAGTTGTTAGAGAATCTGATTGCTCAAATTTGTATACAGTATTATCAATATAGCCATTATTGATCCTGTTTAAAGGAAACGCGAACAAGTTACCGAAACACCAGTATAGTTTATCATCCACAACCGCCACATTTTTGGTGTAACTAAGAAACCGACCAGGACAGAGTATAAGGATCATCCGGAATGGGTAACTCAAGGAAATGCCAGCTTGATTGAGTGATATTATATAAACAACATAAAACTTCACTCCAAAGAATGATGATGTCTCCTCGTTAAGCAAAGACGCCGGATAAGGTTCGATTCTAGTAATCTCGGATGGAGGCTCAGGTAGGTAGTTGGTGCCACTTCTTACCATGGTAGAACTTCGCCCCAAGGTTGGCACCCATCCTTCTTCCAAACCTTACTTGGCACCCATCCTTCTTCCAAACCAAATTACAATCACTTACTGACAAACCTCCAAATACATAAATTCCAAAACCCTCTATAGGAAGCACGGGCAGGAACAGCCCTAAGCGCCAACTCAAGGAGTCAACAGTGTGCAATTCTTTTGTGATGGGGTCGAAAACTTGGACATCATTAATTGGACTAGATTTGTGAGGTGCAAGTCTACCCCCGACAATATAAATCTTTGAGTTGAAAATAGCGGAACCATAATCAACTGGCAAAGCAGTATTTTCTTTTGATGAGATTTGTGGAATTATGTTACAATTACCAGTGTTTGGGTTGAGAGCATACCAATTCAACGTTCTGTCTTTTTCTAAACTGCAAAAGTATATTAAGCAGCGGCTCGTACTCGTTTTCTCAGGGGACATAATAACATCCATCATTGTATTTCAATTTCTCCGCCATGTCTATTGGGAACGATGAGGAACAAAGAGATTTCTCTCTTTCGGAGCCCATAACTGATGGGCCCGCTAGCATTCCTCATTTGTGTTTGTTCCTCTAACTTTCATCAAATCAGCTCAATTATTTGTGTGACAGTCACATACGCCCCACCCCCAACTTGGAGGGTTTTTCATTGCTTGCGTCTCAAGTAACAACCTCGAGCATGCATACAGGAATGGCCCCAGTAAAGCTATCCCTTCAAAGCATTTTTACTATTTTTAACTTTGCAATTTTCGGTAGGGTCATAAACCTGATGAGGTCTGAATTCTAAGATTCTTCAATTCTCTTTCTATTTGTTTCGCTAATAAACCTTCCTCATTCATTCAATAGCAATAGCATGTCCAATACAGCTACTGACAGACAAAGGGAAATACTCATTTAACTGATACAAAGCCCATTGGGCAAGTTGGCGAGTAACAGAGTTCCCTGTGTATCCAAATAAAGCTACAACTACTTAAAACAGAAACGCATCCTACTATAAAATCCCTAAGGCTTGACAAATTCCAACTATAACTTGAATCTGGTATTGCTAATGATTTCATCACAGCTTTTTTGTCTCCACAAACCTCCACCTGCATAACCCCCTTCCTCCTAATAAGTATGGTGGCCACTTCAGCAGCTTTAGCTTCCTCAACATCTTTGGCTCTATATGTTCTGTGTGCTGCTCCTGCAATGACTCCTAAGATTCTTCAACTCACCTGATATACATAATAAAAGAAAACAATGACCTGAATACAAAATTCAACAACCACGAAGGCCATGCATTTTGTACAATCGGATTAACATGCAAAAACCAGAAGAATGAAATGAAAGAGAGACCAATATGCAGTTGTTGAAGAAAGATAATTGAAAAAGCTCTATATATTCCTGGCCTATACCTCAAAGTTAACCAAATAAAACGATGACTATTCTCCCAACTATAAATTTTCTTTAAAATTTCGACAGAGCCACCATTTTTTCGGACATTTGAAGATTTACAATCTTGTCATAAACTTGATTCTACAACTCACCTCATTTTAACAAAGAAGAAAAACAAAATGTCACAAGTTGAGGAACAGTCCAACTTGCCTCCAGCTCGCTTAGAAAGCACCACCTACGGATGTGATATGATTGATAATGTTCAATACACAACTAACTAAAAATGTTATTTTCCTACACAGTATAAGCCTCAAGCACAAAACGAATATATGAACGATTGTGTGAGACTCGTGCATGAAAGGAAATATTGAATTGAAAGGCAGTGGAGGCCTCATACACTACAGGAAATAATAAAGTGAGGGATTGCTTAGGATACTTCAGTTCGAAATTAAATGCCAGGTGACCTCGTAATAACAATGTAATGAAACATTACACGACAAAAATTAGGCACAATAATGCTATGTAATGACAAAATAGATGCCAACAAATTTTAGGCGCCATAATAGCAACTTTTGGTGAGATATTTACCAAAGGAAGCCTTACAAACTGAAGGAGTGCATTTGAAATCTGAACTGAATTGCAGAGAGCTAGAGATACTATGACGAGACGATCCACTCAAAAAGATACACTCTCTTCATTTGAACAGGGATATGAAGACCAATCCAGTGGATAGTTGGTGGATTAACTTCCAAGGTAATGAAGATTAAGATAGAAATGAGACGTCATATTGGATTGGAAGGTCAAGATGTTTCGTTGCCTAGAAGTTTATAGTTTCCGACACTATCCGAAAGTTTGATTTCTCAAGTATAAGCCGTAATAGTATTGAGGCACTTAAGTACGCCCTAAACAATGAGAAAGATGGAACTAGTCCATATCACACTGATATGACAATTCCAAAAACGGTATTTGACTAAAATCCACAATTCACTACTGAAGATATCATTTACTGAGCATCAGATATTTTGTCCACGTGTATACATATAATAACAAACATGAAGTTATTACCAACTTCTTTCAAACATTGTGCTCAACAAATCATTAGTGTGACTCCTTGTTTCAATGTAATGTTGCAGCATGATAACTAAAAATGAATCTAAGGTTCACTAAAAAAAAACCATTACCAGCTTAAAATGGGAGATTGTCATAACTATTGTGTGACCATTTTATCTCGATTCCAGTGAAATTCAGATACTCTGTTCGCCTCCTTTGCCATCAGCTGACGCAGACCTAGAAGCAGCATCTTCCTGTCACCCTGAGACCATAAATTTAAACTAAAACATTTTGCTTCTCCATAAATAAGCACATACAACTTCTAGACACCTAACTCAGATATTGGATCTCATACATACATATATAGCAAAGAGTGGGTAAAGAAGGGAGCTAATCATGTTCCATAAATGAAAATACTTTTTTTTCTTCTTTTTTATTTCTGAACAAAGCTCAAGTTAGGCAGACCCTGCCTATATATATAATATATCAAGATAAAATCTTACAACTGGATTAGAAAATCCTCATATACAACTTTCAATCACCATAAGAGGATTTCCAAACCATTAAAGCAACTAGAAAGATTTTTTTCTTTTTTTTTAATCTGCAAAACAATATATTAATAATTACGATGCCGCGTGACAGATTCACACTACTAGAAGTACAAACATGCATATACAGGCTAAGCCTCAACCAAGTATCAGGGAGATATATTGGTTAGAAATTAGAACTTTATTTTAGATCCCCTTAAGTCCCCTTTACCCAGTGAACAGTGGAAAATCGAACCCAAGATCTTGGGCACAACCTCCAAAGGCTTGACAATTAGGACACTGGACATCTATGTATCTGACTCTCTGTGTGTGTTTCTGTGCCAGCACAATGGAACAAAGTTGAGACTAAAATAATTGCGATAACCAAATTGTCTAACTGAATGTAAAAAAGTCTAACTGAATTTTACCAATGGAATTTTTAGATCTTTGAGCTTATTCATATCCGTGTTCTTCAAAGCCTCCATGTCAACCTACAAAAGCAACAAAGCAGTATCAAAATATAAGAAACACTCCAGGTACTGCAAATGCATGTATAATAGGAAAATAAATGAACTAATTCTGCAAATTACATTACATTACATTCTTTAAAAAAATATGATGACACACATACCTTTTTCCCCTGGAAAGTTTGAAGATAATCGCCAAGACCAAGAAAATCCAAAAATCTTTCCAGTGATAATTCCTGCAAAATCAGGGCATACTTATGATAAGATACTTTTTCCATTGTAATGATAATAGCTTTAGTGAAAATAAATGAGATACAATTGGTCTGCAGCATAAAATTAAAGGAGCATAGAACATAACAAAGCCAAAATCCAAATGAAAGATATGTCCAAGTATATCAACCAGTCCACACCACCCATTCTCCCACCCAAAAGTTGCCCTTATTTTATTCTGAAGATTAAATATGTCAGATTCTTTCTTTCAATCTCAACATCCAGCCATTTCTATCCTTCCATAAAGACCATAAAATAGGCAACTATAGATACTCTAGAAGTGTGTCCTTTAAGGAACAGATATTATGAGTAATCCAATTGGTGAATAACCTGTCAAGCGTGTGAAGGACTCTTAGCCATTCTAGGACTTTTCACTGAAGTGGTAAGAACTCTACCAATACAACACATGTAACATGCAAATATTTAACATGAACACAACCTGCTTCATCAGCTTATACATGGTGATGATGCTTGGTAGATATGCCCAACCAAATGAACAAAATATCCTTATATGATATAGACTTTCTTCTGTTCTTTTTTTGTTTTCTTTTTTCCTTTTACAGAGAACCAACCAAGTTTTTCATTGGGTTCCAACACCATAAATAGATGATTTGCAAATTCAATGATTATACAAGAGATCAACTAGTCGCCTCCCAAATCAAAAGTCCAGTCATCTCCATGCCTCTAGCATTTTTTGAGAGGCTAGTCCTCTGCAACCACACCCACCTGCCTTTCTACAAAGCAAAGCTTCTAGAAATCACCAAGATACTTATAATATCAATAAGCACATAATAATGTACAACAGACTTGAACATCTTGAGGTGCAAAGATATTTAGGTCTAGAACTTGCATGTTTTCATGAAAGCTTAAAGTTCACAAAAAGTTACAGACAACTTTGTGAATGCATAGGGCAGAGTCTTCAATGATTCCTATTTGTTCTAATCCAGTTTGACTCACTGACTAAAGGTTCACTGCTAAACATGATTGTAAAGAGTATTTCACTTGAGTAAATATGACCTATAGGAATGTACCAGTTACATTCCCTATTTCAGTTATTCGGTTACACAGTACAAGTGCATATCTATATATCATAAGGAACACCATTGCATCTCATACACGATTACGTTTTATTTCCTGTGCATAAGGGACATAGAGGTTATGGGTTTCTCATGGCGTTAGTGGTATAATGTCATACAGTCATACTGTCTTCCTAAAGCCTTCGTCAGGGGTAATGGGGTATCAGGCAGTTTTGTGTGGTGGTTAGCTACAAAATATTAGGTGATATGAATCTACTCTTCTACTAAAATATGTCAAAAGGGACATCAATTGGAAGATAAAGGAGTATAATATCCGATACACACTTCAACAAAACCACCACTAACCAAATATTTGGCTCAATAGTGGTACTAGAAACAAAGTAATAAACCAATTTGTGGTATTGGCAGCGCGGTCTTCATGAAAAGCCCTTTTCCATGTTGCAAGGGTAAGTTTGAATAGTGACGGGTTGTTGAACGGTCCGCCTAAACACAGAGTCGGACTTGGGTTTTCAACCGGGAGTCTGTGATTTAGAAGAGATTTACGACAGCTAATTGAAAGACTTACATTATCTCTTATTCATTGATATGTATATTGTGAAGTTGTACATTGAAGTTCATAGAGTCAAAATCAAACATGACAACATCTGTTCCAAAACTCCCAAAAGAAGTGTTGCAAGTGCACAAAGATGGAGTGTCCTTCACAAGATACTTAGGGGCAAATGGTCAATACCAACTAATGTGAAGAACACAAGAAACAAATACTATTACAGCACTAAGATACCCCAATCACACAAGAAATCTTGATCTCTCAACCGTCTAAGATAGAAACCCCTTTGCCCAATCAAACAAAGTTTCTTTGATCTCCTGTATGATCGTGTGTGTCTTCTTTTACTTGAGCTCAAAGATCCTCCGGTTCTGTTCATTCTAAATAATGGTTTTTTCAAACTTAAAAAATGGGTTTTTTTAGAAATTAGTTTGTGCCCAAGTTACATTGACAAGGATATGTGTGTCCGTATCCAACAGGGCTACAAAGAGCCTGACACAACGAATTTTCAAAAATTGAGGTATATCACATACAATATGTGTCCAACACGGACACGTGGATACGTATCCGACACGGATTATTTTCAAATTTTGGCATGTCCATGTTACACTTTGTCCTCTAGAGCCAAGAGACTGTTGTCCAGATTTATTTTGTATTTATATTTTATTTTTGAAGAGGTAAGTGGCCAATGGCATATGCATCAAGAAAGATAACAACCCTCACAGAGAAGACAATGTAAAAAACTCGAAACCAAACCAAACCAAACTGGACAGTTTTGGTACTTTCTAGAGAGCGCAGTTCGCTTTTCGGTTCTTGAAATTAAGAACTGTCAGGGTTGGTTCGGTTCTTGGTTTTTTGTCTCAGTTAATCGCTATAATCCGAACCAAACCAAATTTTAGGTTTACATACAAAATTTTGAACTTTTTATACCCACCATTGGATTAGATCTAAATATCTGATCTATTTGACTCTAATTAAAACCCCTAATTAATCAGTTAACACTTCGAGTCATCATCTCTGCGTCTCTAACTCCCCACCTACACCAACAAGGCAACCCCGCAAGTAGTTATCGTGCACCAACAAGGTAACGTGTAAGTGGTCTACTTCAAACACTAACTTTCTTAATCTCTATCTCCACGAGGCACTAAGTCTCAAAACATGGAAGTGAATTGTAACCAGTTTCAGCATACTATTAGTTCGGTTTCAGTTGATTTTTTTGAATGGTTTCAGTTCTTCTTTGTACAATTGTGCCCAAAACCAAACCGAACCGAACCATGAACACCCCTACTCCAAAGACATAACTGCATAAGACAATGGGAAAAATTAACAACGATCTTTTCTCTTACCGCAGAGGTTTTCCATAGTGAGGATCATATTCAAACCTAACAGCAAACAACACAAGACACTGTAAACCCCCTCTCCCGCCACCCCCCCCCCCCACACACACACACTTATATATCTCTAAGTATGGTTAAAGTGCCACAAGGTACTGAGCGTAGTGAAAAAAAAGCAGCATATTAAGATCTCATTGTAAATCACGTTTGGAAATTATGGCCACAAATCTGGTTATGTGGAGATGGAGGCTCTAGCCTCGCCAATAAGGTAGTTAAGCCATCAATCTCCCAATCACTTAAAGCATGTCTGTGATTGATATCCCACAAGGCGATATCAATATCCTCACCTATAATGTCCTTGACAAGATGTCCCTACACAGAATTCACTCCCCAATCCACACACCATCTAAATCCTAACCCTATCCTAATTCCCGGCTTTGTAGGATCTGTTTTTCCTTTAGTAGTCGACCTCCTTCATAATTCCCAATACGTCACAGCCATACAAGGTGGACACACAACGACTCTTCCAATCCATAGGAGTTGACCTGTGCCTAGATATAAGAATTTGCCTCCAAATCTAGTCATGCTTAATCCCAAACCTCAACACTTGCTCAAGAGAGCTGTGTTAATAACTTGAGTTATCTTTCGGAGTCCTCCCTAGGAGCACACACAAAACTCCAATTACCAAGGTGGTAATGGTGTTCCTCCTCAGAGTTGCCCCACAGGTAATCCCTCCTAATCATACCGAACCTCCCGGAACCACTCTCAGGAGGCTTAAAATAAACAGGAAATTAAACAAGATAAGGAGTTATTAATAATGATAACCTTCCTCCTCTTTAGATGAACCTCCCTTTTCAAGTTGCCAATTTATGCTCACATCTCTATAATTGGCTCCTAAGGGCAACCAAAGGTAGTTTTTTCTTTTATTTTCTTTTTTCTTTTTAAATGCTAAAAGTCTAAAAGATACATTTCATTAATTCCAAAAAGAGACAATCCTCATTTAATAAAATGCTAAGATCCAAGGATACAACCTTCCCACTAACTCAAGAATTGAGACTTTACATTTTAAGACAATGCTATCCCAGTTACATACGAAGATTTGAAACCTTTAAGTCTCTCCAGGCAACCATAGGTGAGCTACTAGAAAGGAACCTAGAAAACTAACAGACTGTACCACATTATTAACATCTCCTACACCAAACACTTAGCTCTTAACAAGGTTAATTCTCAAACCAGATATTGCTAAAAAAAAAGAAAAAAAACACGAAGCCCACTGATGTGTCTCACTTGGTTCACATTGTTGTCCAAAAAGGAAATAGAGTATCTGCAAATTGCAAATGAGAGACAATAACATTGTCTCGACCACTCCAAAGCCTGCCAAGATCCCCCAACACATTAGCTCTTTGAATAATCCTACAACTTCAACAACAACAATATAAAGGAAAGGTAAAAAGCAGGTCACCCTCCTCAAGCCTCTCGTACTCTTAAATCAACTCGTGGGGGAACCATTCACCAAGAATGGCAAAGAAACGGAGGATGCACACTTAGGGATACAACTTCTCCCCACACAGGCACATACACAAAATCCATACGTCTCGCCAGGTAGTGCAAAAAAGAACCAACTAACATGGACACAGACTTTAGATGTCAACCTACCAGCAATCCCTGGGACCTTCGATCTAATCCAATCAATCAATGGCCTCATTGGCAAATGAAGACCCAATCTACCCCATTAAACCCATATCAACCAAAAACCACTATGGTTTTGTCAATGTCCTTTGGGTCATGGATCATATTGCTATATGGAAAAAGGGTCAACAGTGGCGGCACAAGTGACCCACCTGTGCAATCCAGTGAAAAGGCAAAGTGCTCAAGACATTAAGGTTATATGTGTTGTATGCGTTAAGTGGAACACCCCATGGGGATTATCTCATGTACTAACAAATCGGCACAGACTACGAATGACTTCATGGGCTAAGACACATTACTAGGACTATTAATGTGAGGGGAAGTCCACATTTTTATGCATGTTGAGAGCTTCCCATTGCAGCGGCTAAGGCAATGAGAGGCACAAATCTCGTCAGTATTCAACTTTGCTATTTAGATAAAGCAGTTGCTTATTTCATATTACATTATTCACTTAAGGGAACTCACGTAATTAAAGTCTGCATGCACTATGGGGCTATCAATACTAGGGGGAGTCCACCCTTTAATGCATGTTTGAGAGCTCCCCACTGCAACAGCTAAGGCAATGGTGCAAATCTCATAATTATTCAAAAAAATTTATGGGATGAAGATATTGATAATTACATAACTTACATTATTCCTTTAGTTTAACCCATGATGATTCAATATTTTAATCCTAGTTATTTGACTATAACACCAACAACCACAAAGGAGTACGTAGTCTGTTCATGAGGATGGGTTTGGGTTCAGAATGATCCAATATCTGAATACAAATATTTTTATTGTACAACGTATCCCAATCCGAACACGACCTGGGTCATAACTTGTGTGTTGAGCCCGAGAAACCAATGATCCCCAGATAGTCAGGTCAGAAATAAATTGGTACTTAATCAAAGAAAATCCAAGTGGGAGATCTCCACAAAACTCTTTTTTTTTTCTGTTGAATCTCAAAAAACCAAATTTCAGAAACTCCTAAACAACAAAATCTCTAGTCCCCCACAAATAAGATCCAAATTTTAAAAAAAAAATGGAAAGAATTTCTACTGTACTATTGACATGATTTGTAAGTAAAGGGTGAGAGAGAGAGAGAGAGCATTGTGAACTTCACCTGGAGGGAAGTAAGTTAAAACCCGCCTGGACGGAAGTAAACTTCGCCGCAGATCAAGCAGTTAAGCATTCAGTGTGTCTACAAGATGATATTCAAGTAGTGTTCCATGAGAGACCTCCATGGATTACCAAATGGGAGGTCCCTGGACAGGTCTATTTTAGATTTGCTTAATTTCTATAGAACCACTGAATTCAGCAGTCTATATGAATGTTCTGTAACTTGTACTTTTTCTTTTCCTTATTAATACAAATATTTGCTTACCTAGAAGAAAAAAAAAAAAAAAAAAAAAAAGGGGCCAGCATTGACCTTTATGATTGATGATTACTACTATAGGAAGCGATTCAGAATGAGTTTCTTCCTTGTCATTGTACATTTAATTAACAATCAGATTTGACTATTTGAGAGAGAGAGAGAGATTTTCAGAATCAGATGTTGAAGCGGTAGACAAGCTTATTAAATGACTAGACATAAATTTTACAGGGAAATTTCAGTATAGTCTGAACTACACCTAGCAGATCCTACTGGTCAAGCACAGGGGAAAGGGGGACTTTAAGGCTAAGGTTTTACAGGAAAAAAAGTTGCAAGTATCAAAAAACAAAATTATAACTGGTTTCCTGGATTTGGTACTATATCAAAACAAGAAATCCGGACCTGATTAGGTCAGTGGACAATAACCCATATCCACTTGCTGTATACAGGCATCAGTCATGTCGACATTCAAATCAAGCTGGCAAAGTTTCATGCTCTGTGTCTAAGGCACTGATAAGTTGGGAGCTTAGTTTTTTCAAAATATGGTCCAGAGATAAGATTCTTTGATGATTTCCATTACATTATAATTTTGTAATGGCTAAGTGATCAGAAAAAATGAAACAAATAGATGGAAGAGAGCTCCTTATTCAAAATTGAGTGACGAATGCCTTCCGTGTGTGTTGTGTAGCAAAGCATTTTTCTTACACACTATTAAAGTTATAGATCTCTCCAAAAGCTATATAAATTCTTTGAACACTAACCTACCTGACATCAAATCAACCAAGAATAGGAGAATAGCTTTTTTAAAAACATTAATGTAACACAGTTTACTTGGCAGCACTATACCAGATGAGTTAAGTCAGATTTTATATAGTCGTCTAATCAGTTTCCAATTTTCGAAAACTCAAAAAGTCTTAGAGAATACTGAATTCATGTAATTACTTTTGAAACTCAAACCAAACACCTCCCAGAGAGCGGCATTGTTGAAACATGCCAATATATAAATTGAAAAACCAAAAGCTGATTTCAACATAACCAAAAAAAATACCTCAAGTTTAAGATTTGGCACTTCAAGACGAACAATTCCGGCAGCAGGCACATCAAAACTCCATTGATCATCATGTCGCCAATAGCTATAATAATTTAGATCTTGCATCATGCAAGACAGATTGTTCAGGAGATCCACAGGACCTACAACTATAGAAATTAGTTAAAGATCTTCAACCATGAGAACTACACATGCAATCAGCAGCAAAATAAAAGCTAATTTGGGACAAGAACAACGTTAAGATCCATACCTGGAGTTTGAGAACTATCTGTACTGAAATCAAGTCTGCCTTTGTCACCATTTTTCCATTGCCTAAAATAAATGAATTACAGAGTGAAAATACTGTTGGATTAAACTACCAACTATTTCAGACTGAACAAAGCCAAGAGTATGCATCTGCATTTTAAAGCAGAGTTATAACAAAAGCGCAAGAAGTACACCTCAAGCCACACCAAAGTAATATTTCTTAAGACATGGCTCGAGCATTATGGCCAGTTAGGGGACAAAAACAACATTTATCCCTAATAGAATACAGTTGAACATCCTATTAATTCTGATCACTGATTGATTGTGCCTCTGAGAGTCGAATGAAATATAAAATAGAGCTAGATACTTACATATTGGCAATTTGATAAAAGTAACATCCCTCAATGGTAAAAGCTGACTGGCCCTTGCAAACAGGGTTCACAAGTAGACCATTTTCCCCATCAGTTGATCTTTTAACTTGAAATTCCAGGCAGTCAACGGGTAACCTATCTTTGTACCCATCTCCTTTTTCCGGAGTAAGATGCTCATACCAAACAACACAAAACTCTTCCTTGGATGTAGCAATAACATAGGGTGAGTCGCGTTCAAATAGGAATGTTGCAAATGGTGGCCCAGAATCAAAACTGTATACTGGACGCCAAATGGTATGCGAAAATATCCCCAAAAAACCAATACATTGTTTCATCGATAACGGCAACCCTAGTGCTATACATAGCTCTTACATCCCTGGGATCATCGATAAGCGCCAACCATTCTTGTTTATCGGTATCAAATAAAGAAAAGATAAGTTGATTCCAAACAAGTATACAACTTCCAGCACCACAAACTGCATGCCCACCCATTCAGTAGAATTCGGCCCAAGGTGTGCCTTACGAGCATCACCTCCAAATACATCAAGTTTGTCGGGCATAGGAATGGATAGGGGACAAGCCCTGACCAGGAGGGTGGTAGAAATCGATGTTCTCATCATTAAGTAAAACACTAAAGTATACTAAATCGGACTTCTCCTCGTCGGCTACCATTACTTGTTTGCTGTGTTGAGTTTCTTTTTTTCTTTTTTACAAACACCACCCACGACGTTAAAGTGTGGAAAGAAAGTAATGATGCTCAGCCCCACATTTTTGTTTTGTTCCCGTTTGAACCAACTCTTTAATTGGTTCGACGCATATTTGTTTTTGCAGATAGTAGTGCGCCCCCTTAAAACGCAACATCCTTGTTAGCAATTTACCAAATTATTCGATCGAATCTTTGAAAGGACATTCATTTAATACTTCCGAATGTTTGAAAGATTCAGAATAATTCGCCCGATTTTTTTTTCTTGAAAAATATAATACGGTTTTTATTAAATTTCCAAAAAATCGATTCAAACATTCATTGGTTGTTGGTATTAAAAAATATAAATACAGATTTGGTTGTTTTTTTTTTTATTTTTTATGTATTTTATGTTCTTGCTCTTACTTTAAGTCCCTCACTCTTACATCATTAGTAATAAATTAATTCAAAAAAATTTATTTTATATTTTTTGGACAATATTTAAATTGTCATGCCACGGTGTATGTATTTTAAAGTTTGAACTGTAATTTCAATCTAAGAGCAAATAAATAAATGTACCTATATGAACCGTTCAAATGGTGCCAATGTTTTCGTAGCCAAATTGTTTTGATATGTTTGTTATGTTATAGATAATGACAACTATTATTAATATTTACTAATATAATATCACAAATTTTTTACTTCTGAATTTTTGCAACCAAACGTTTAAAACACGTACTAATTAAACACTGCATAATTACCGTATTGTTAATTTTTAACCGAATATTTGACTGTACCGTTTTTTCAGTCACTGAATAATTATTGAATTATCCTCGTACTGTATTTTTGTCGTATCCCGAATTGCTAACAAGGTGTAACACACACTTCGTGAACTAAACCACTTGTTACAATCAGTATTTGACAATATTTATGTTATTGTTTTTGAAAGGGAATATGGACTGAAACTATTGATGATACATCACATTTTAGATATATACTCCATTATTCTTTTAGGTAATGTGGCTAGGGTGATTTATTCAAATACATAAAAGCATCACATTACCTAAAGCTTACTGCAAATATTGTTATATTTTCAGCCTTACTTTTAGTTTTAATGGTGAAACACTAACTTTATATAGAATTTAATTTGTTTGCTAGGGATGATTATTTGAGGAAATTAGTCAATCATCTAGCTCTTTGGTGTGATGGTTATTCTTTTGCTCTTCTCGTGAAAACATTAATGGAGGATGGATGCATTGAGTGTTTCGCTCTTGATGATTTATAATATTTTTGTCATACCTACGCTGATTGGAGACAACAAGTGATGTAGTGTCTAGAACTCCGTAATTATCTTTAAGAATCCGATTTTTTTTTATCTGATGAAAACGTGTTTACGTATGAGACAGATTTATCTGATTTGATTTTATATTAAATAAATGTGTTTACCTTTTTCAACGAAAAACATTCAGTCTTCTTCCCTCAAGCTAGTGATCTGAGGCCTCAGGAGCTTGAGAGTTTGTTTGAGACATTATTTTCTGCTTTTAGAAAAGATGCTTATGAATATATGAGGGTGAGTAGTTTGTTTTGGCGTAATATAGTTTTTGTTCCAGTTTGAACGAACTCTTTAATTGGTTTGATGCATATTTGTTTTTCAGTATTTATGTTATTATTTTTGAAATGGAATATTTGTTTTTCAGTATTTATGTTATTTATATCATGAAGGATCGATTAGCACCGTGAGGTGAAATGCTCCGATACCATAATGATATTTGAGATAAAAGATGAAAAATGATTTTCATAATTCTTGAATTCTATACCTCTTACATATTTATAGTCTACACTAAAACATATATACATAAGGTTCTAAATTGTCTTCTTATGCTGAGCTGGAAAATTCTCTTGTATGGTTGACTGTTGACTGGTGCTGACTTGTACACTTGTTTGATTATGTTCAATTAATTTCACGATGTTATCTATGAAGCAATGAAAAGGCTTTCTAGTTTTGATGCAACCATTTTCTCCCATATTATGGGGTGGATAGTTGATGTGCTCAGTGGTTTCAATGCTCGAAAAGCTATTCCATTCATTCTACACCGCCTACCATAAAGTCATTAATGAGCACCTCGGTCTGAGAGGAAAAGGGCAGAGAAGGAAGATATTGTAGATGCCTTGTTTCGTTGTTTGGGTTACTATTTTAGCAATGCCATTTGGATGAAAACAATTCCCTTCAACAATGTTTAAGACCGTATTAACAAGTGTATTAATATAAGAATAACACGACTCAAACTTTTTCATAATTATATCATAACAAAACCAAATACTTAAACCAAATGTTTACCATCAGTTGAGAAACTTTTTCACACACAACCTCCAACAGATTTCCAAGCTAAATGATAGAGATTATGATTCATGCTAAAATATGAAACCTTCACACGTACACAACCCAACCCTCCCCCTCCCCCCCCCCTATGAAGCAACTTCTTACCTATGGCCTGTCATCTAACATCAATTATATCCACGCCTTACCTATGGTTTCAGGTATGAGATATATAACAACATTGTACAACGCAACTAAAGTAATAAATGTGGGTTTACACAAAAGTGTCTAACTTAGCTAAAAAGGTGGATTTAGGTTGTGATTTTCGGTGTAGATGATCTTGATGGCATGTGGAAACATCATACCAAGAAACTTACCAACAACGCTAAAGATCTCCAAACAACTTCAACTACTTAGTCGAAGAAATGGGTTTCCCTTAAATTCGAACTTTAAGAGCCTCTGAAAAGAAACATTTAACATTAGTCAAGAGTTTGCAAGTAAAACTCATAGCATTAATTAGAACAAATAAATAAAAAAAGAACAAACCATTTGATTATAGGCCAAATAATAAAAAAGTTGGAAACAAATCATCCGAATCCTTTTCAAGAACGTTGGGATCCATTTTGTAATGGGCAATCATATCTCTCATCAACTTCACAAGCCCAAGCACATCATCTGAATAAGGTTTATTATTCTTTTTGCCATATGTTTTAGCTATATTCTTTTTAGCTAATCTTGCAACAATCTCCTTATAAAGATGATTTGGAAGACCATTATTGTTTTCAATTATTGTCCTCTACGTAAAGCTCTCATTATCAAATTGTGCTCGTTTTGCTGTAGCTTTATTAATGTTATTTTTCAGCAAAAATGTCTTGACTTCAAAAACATATCTAATGGAGCTCCCTTCTCGCTAGAGAGCAGGGTGATTTGCTACTACAACAAAATAGCCGAGAAGAGGGTGATTTGCTACTACAACAAAATAGCAAAATCTCTGTAATGAGTACAAATGACTTTTATTATAAACCAATTTAGAATAACATTGGTAAGTTTTGGCAAACTTCAAAAATACATATTCTGAAGTGTCAGTCTTACATGCCAATGTTTTGCAAAACAGTAAAAAAATTGCATACAATTTTAGAATATTTTGTATTGCCTCCCAGTATATTTCGCAATTGATTGAACAAAGATACCAGCATTCAATAGTTGTTAACCTCTATGATAAAACACAATTATCATTAATTCGAAAAGTGGTATTATACAATAAAAAATCAGTACTGACTCAAGCCCGTTGTTTTGGGCCGCCAACCAAAACAAAAAATAGGGCCACACTACTATCAGGCACAAAACAATAAACTTTCTAATAAAGAGTTCGATCAGTTAGTTGCTACTTATTTATTACAAAACAATAAAATTTCTAATAAAGAGTTCAATCAGTTAGTTGCTACTTATTTATTACAAAAAATAAACCAACCATGCATATTTAAGAAAAAAATAAACACATGATTTCAATTAATCCCTCAATACCTGAGAACCCAACTCTCTATATTAAACTCTTTAGCAATACTTACCCACTCATTACAAACAATTAAAAAAAACAAAAAAAATACTAAACCAACTCACAATTGAAAAACAATTTTTTTTTATCTATATCTAAAAAAACAAATAAAATTTTCCGGTCAAATAACAAAATCACTCTCAATCCCCGAGAACCCAACTCCTTATTAAACTCTTTGACAATACTTATTTGTTCCAGTTTGAACGAACTCTTTAATTGGTTTGATGCATATTTGTTTTCCAGTATTTATGTTATTATTTTTGAAATGGAATATGGACCGAAAATGTTAATGATACATCACATTTTAGATATATACTCCGTTATTCTTTAAACAATCCATCTCTTTACTTTGGTCTTCTATCGCTATAAGTTTTATCATGCTTATTGACAGGGGGTGCTGATTAAACATATTACCATTATAATGTTTAACACACTTTGTATAATAATTTTATATTTACACACACACACAAAATAAAAAAAAATAAAACAACAACTGCAACAAAAATTATAATGTATTTTCCCCCCTTTAATACATTAATTGTATTAGAAAATGTGATAATTTGTTCATATACAAAATTTCATAAAATTAAACACGTGTGCATAAGTGAATTTTCTATGTGGGCACATTTTCATAAAATCCTACACGTGTACAATGATAACGTGGTTTAGATCTTCTGGTTAGTTGAACCCATCAACAGAAAAAACTAAAAACTAGATTATAATTGAAGTTATTATAGGTAAAGTTGTGGGTATAAAGTATGAGGATGGTTATATGAATTCCACTAAAACGAACTCCAAATGAACTCCACCACTTAACTCAATGAACTAGAAGCTGATTTTTTGTGGAGATGTTTTCCATACAATAGAGATCATCCTCACAAAAAATCAGCTCATTTGAAGATGTACAACCTCATCAAAAATCATTTAGAAAGTTATGAAATTATCCAACGGTCAAGATTTTTTTAATTTCGATACAATTTTTGACAAGGTTAGACATATTCAATTGAGCTGATTTTTGGTGGAGGTGTTCTCCATCATGAGATGTACACATCCACAAAAAATTAGTCCTCAGTTCATTTTGTAAGTTCATTTTTATGAGTGGAGTAACTTTGGAGTCGCTATAAGGTGGAATTCATATAACCATCCCCATAAAGTATAGTATAAAAAGTATGGTTGATTTAAAAGTCGCATTTTTCCCAAACCCAAACACCCGTGACTCAAACCCATTTAAAAAAAGAAAAAATGGCGGTAACTAAAATCACAACACCAAATTCCTCTTTAATTTTGCTTAAACCCAAAACAAAACCAATTAATCTGTATACTCAAATTAACCTCTCCCTCAAAACTTCATTCAACACACATAGAATTTCATGCAAAGCCTCAATACCAACATTACAACAACCTATATTAACTTCAAGTCATATAAACCCTAAAATTAACAATAATAATAATAAACTAAATCCATTATCACTACCAACATTACAACCAATTAAACCATACATTATATCAGAATGGAAATCTATAATTAAAGGATGGATATGTAGTATGATTTCAGTTTACTGTTTATCTATTTTAGTTCCTAGAGTTGGCAAATTTTCTTCTGTTTTGAGTGTAGTTAATATGAATAGGTTAGTTGAGGAAGGGTTAGTGTTGGGTGTTTTAGTTTTAGGGAGATTGATTGCTCATTATTGGCAAGAAGCATTTTTATGGGACGGCGTTGAATTCTGCCTATAAGATTAGGGTTTATGTTTTCCAGAAAGTTTTGGAGAGAGATTTAGGGTTTTTCGAAAGTGGGAATGGTGTTTCTGCTGGTGATATTGCTTATAGGATTACTGCTGAGGCTTCTGATGTTGCTGATACTGTTTACGCTCTTATCAATGTGAGTATAGTACTCTAAAAAGGCTTGTTTATAGAATGCAGTATTTTCATTTATAATTAAAGAATGTCTGTTATTGTCACTTTACGATCAAATGAACTGTAGATTATGTTTTAAATATTCGTAATCATTGAATTCAACAACTACATAATGTTATATTGGACTAGTGAGTTTACGACACGAGTAATTAGTTGATAAGTTTCCGTTGACAACTCATGGTCTGTGATGCTTTTGTATTGTTATTCTTTGATAATAGTCAGTGTAGATAGCAAACACCCGTGACTATTGCTACCTTCTATGCGAAAATATATGTTTTCTGTTAGGCACGAATCCCAAGGACAACAGTATATTTCGCTTGAAGTTTAAAATATTTTGTATTGCTTTATATCCTCTTACGATTTTTTTCTACTAAAAATGAGATATGAGATATGTATATTTTTCTTTTCCTTTGTTATGTAGAGTATCCTGCCCAGTACGCTGCAGTTTGTAGCAATGGCAACTCAGATGGTGTTACTCAATCCTGTTCTTACGTTGATATCAGCCTTGGTGAGACTCATTTTGGACCTTTGATTTGTATTCAGTTACCAGTTTCTTGTTTTGAATCAAATACTATGTAAATGATACTTAAACTGCATATTCTGATTGCTTTGTAGGTCATTCCCTGTATTTCTCTTGTCATTGCTCATCTTGGTGAAACACTTCGTCAAATATCTAATGAAGCACATCTTACCGTAGCCAAATTATCCGAATATTTGAATGAGGTAACACTTGTTATTAATTTAACAATAACTAGTTCAAAGTTGAATTTTCCCAGGTTCTGCAATTTCTCTCTAGATTGCCACTTAAATTTCACTTATTGCTGTGTGAGAAGTGAATGTTTCAGGTTCTCCCCTCAATGCTGTTTGTTAAGGCGAGTAATGCAGAGTTGTGTGAGTGTTCACGGTTTCAAAGGCTTGCACATGCTGACTTGTCCAAAAATTTGAGAAAAAAGAGAATGAAAGCACTCATTCCGCAGATTGTACAAGCTATATATGTTGGGGTCCTGTTGCTATTATGTTTTGGTTCGTTGGTATTATTGAGAAGCTTCTTTGACGGATCTAGAATGGTTTCGTTTTTGACGTCTTTGTTTCTATTGGTTGAGCCAATCCAGGTAAATACGTTGTCTCTACGAACAATTCCTATTGTTTTATGAGCCCTGTTTTATACTGAAAGGAAAAAAAAAAAAACTTCTATATTCTCTTTGGAAGTAAAAAGAGAACAAAAAGTGGGGGTGTTTGGGACAAAGGTTCTCCGTTATTACTTGGCAAGTCATGCCCACATGCTTGGTTGCTCGTAGTGTGTAATGTACTTATTATCTGATTTATGAGCATCGTTATGTATCATAAGTTGTAAGCTTATAGCAGTTGTTATTAAGCAAACCACATCATTTGAGTAGGAGTAGATGTTTTGCTATTATGTCATAGGTTCACCTCCGCCAGTTGAGACTTGCAGGTATTCCATCGTTAATAATTGATGAAAAATTTAGTTTTTTTTTCTGGAAACTTTAAAAGACAAATGACTTGATGCGATCAAATGGGTTTTGAGGCGGGTGCATTTTCGCATTTGCATGAGTTCATGGACAACTTCAGTATTTTTGTGTGTGTGTGTGTGTGTGTGTGTGTGTCTTCTATAACATGTCTATTAGAAAGGCTAATGCTTTCCACTTTTTGGCTGTAGAACAACTAAAAAGTGTCAATACTGTCTTCATGCGGTTGAAAAACCCTTGCCTCACATTACCCTTTTATGGCTTGCTGATTAATGACCATTGTTGTTTGGTAATGCAAGAATAATTCAGTCAACAACCTTAGCATTGAAACCCATTGGTATCATCTATTGTTGACTCCTTTGTTGCTTAATACCTTTGGATAATGTCAGTAATAGTGTTTTTCCATAGGGATGCCAGATGCTGGATAGATTTTATAAGCTCTATAGAGGACGTTGACTGTGTTCTGTGTAGGTTAAATAAGTCGTGTCTGGTAATTATGATCAAGAATCATGAACTTGTTTGGTGGGGCTTTTTGATTCTTGTTGCATTAACTCGGAATACTTATATGTCTTAATAGTCCTTTGTGATTCATTTGAGTAATACCAAGTGAACTACTGCTTAATAATATTATGTCATTTCCACGATAATATTCAGAAGCCATCTGTTTAATTTTTTTATTAGGCTGAATATGAAGAATCATGCAGGGTATTGGGAAAGCATATAATGAGTTGAAGCAGGGAGAACCAGCCATAGAACGCTTGTTCGATCTAACCATGTTCAGCCCTCAGGTATTTTAGGCATCTTTTATAATCTCCTCTATTTGAATTAGGGTTAACTAGTATTACCCCCCTACTAGATGAGCCAATTAGGATTTTCCCCCCACTAGATGGGAAATTAGGGTCTCCCCCCTAAATACACACAAAAATATTTCGGTCAACCCACTTTGACTTTTTTTTTTTTGTGTATTTAGGGGGGAGACCCTAATTTCCCATCTAGTGGGGGGGAAATCCTAATTGGCTCATCTAGTGGGGTAATACTAGTTAACCCTTTGAATTATTGTTTTATTTGACTATTAAAAACGACCAAAACTAGTTGCACTGGGAAACACCTAGGAGAGTCGGGGCATCTTAGCAAAACCATGCGTATCGTAAGCAACATTCGAAAATTACATGAATTTGACTTGTAAATCCATACCTCTGTTGTATAAATTGATATCTATATATAGTGGTAAAGTGAAAAAGGTAATAAAGCTCATAATTGTTGAATTTTAAAACGAAAAGCATGAAGCATTAAGCATACGACCAATTTACAAAAAGAGACGATTACTTGTGTTTCGTGAACACAGTTTATGACCTCATATAATGAGAGCTAAATTGAGGATTAGGGGAGGAGAGGGGATTTTATCATTTAATTGTATCAATTACGAGGTGGTTAATGAAAACAAGATCTAAGAAATTGATAAATGACTGTATATGTGAATTGTGATGGGAAAGAAACATTTAGGTGGATGCAATTATGCAAATTGGTCAGGAGGGGTCATTGTCAACATGGTTGGTGAATTTTTGAAAAGAAGAAATAGAGAGCAAATTTTGGCATTAGACTCTTGTCAAATTTGTTTTCGGAGACTGTAGACTTTGTTCGGCTGGTGTTTATTTGGGATGTATAATATACGTTAAACGCTCTGGACGCAAATGAAGTTTTTGCCTTGTACTCCTTAATTTACAAAATTTACTTTTGAACCATCACTTTTTTGTATTTTCAAGTGTAGCTATTCGTTAACTTTGGAACTGTTTCAGAATTGGTCGTTGTTATTTGTTAAAAGTCTTTAACGAATAAGGATACCATTATCCCGTATAAGGCCTTTTGCTTTTGTTGCATCCATGCTCCATCTGACAAGAGAAAAGCCTAGCTTGTACTATGCTCTTTTTAAAATGAAGTGTTATTAACGTGGCATGCCTTCTTGTATTATTGCTGAATATGTAGGTGATTGAGAAGTCGGATGCAGTTGAACTAGATGCTGTTAAAGGAGATGTGAAGTTTTGTGACATCTCATTCAAATACAGTGACACTTCACCCCTTGTACTAAATAAATTGAATCTCCATGTGAAACCTGGAGAGACAATTGCCTTTATTGGTCCTTCTGGTGGAGGAAAGACCACACTCACAAAGCTGCTTCTTCGCCTTTATGATCCTTTATGCGGTGAGGCCTTTAAATGGTTCTCCCTTCAGTACTATAATTTTTCAGAAGTTTACGCTGTAGGGTATTCAAACTAAGATGTAGACTTAGTGTAGGGACAATCATAAAAAACTGTCAGTACTGCAACTCTCCCCCCCCCCCTTCCTCCTCCGGCTCTTTAGGATAGATAAGAGTAATGCCATTTTTCTTATACTAAATACGTGTAATGTTTCTATCATATTGGCAGGTTCTATACTTCTTGATAATTGTGATATTCACAAGATTCAGTTAAAGAGTTTGAGGAGGCATGTTGGTCTAGTTTCACAAGACATAGTGAGTATTTACTGTTTCTTCATCTTTAACTTACCGCTGGATTTACTCTCTTAACTTTTATGGTTACTTTGGGAGCACACAATTGGTATTAATTGAAGTGTTCTAATAATGGACTGCACAATGTACTTTGTTACAGTAGTACGTTACGTTTGGCATTCTGCTATGCTATTTTCTCACTCTTCATTGGTTTGTATGCAAAATGCTCTTCTTACTCTCTTTGATATTAAATTTGTACTCCCAATGTATACTGTTACTCAATACGCTCCGGTTCTCCCTTTTTTTTGAGTTTGGTTGCGAGGAAGGTTAGACAAGTAGCTCTGGTTGTGCTTCCTGAATTGTTCATGATATTCCCTGGTTTTCTTAAAGGATCTAGAAACAATAACTACTAGTTGGGCTTACAATAATGCAAAAAAAATAATAAAAAAAAAAATAGAAAAAAAAAATCCAAAATTTTATTTTGGATGACTAGTCAGGGTTTGATGTTTGCTGCAGGCTGTAGCATATAATTACTTCTTTCTAATTGTGAACTTGGATCTAGAACTTGTTGAAGTGGAAATTGATAAGAATTCATTTTGTAGTTCCAATCGTCCTTACACCAGCTCAGGTAGAGATTATAGGAACTTCTTTGCATCGGTTAAAAGAGTGGCATCTTGGCCCATGGGACTACCACTCTAGGAACAAAAGTATCACATAATATAACTCTGGTGGTTTCTTTTGGTCTTAACTCTGTTAAGTACTTGGCCCATGGGACTACCACATTAAGACTGAAAGTGTTACATAATATAAGTCTGGTGATCTGTTCAGTACACATTCTTTCAAATTGCGAGTCACTAAGAAAGAGATCATCTTGCAAAGATTTCTTAACCTTTAAACTTGATTGCTTTAGTGTCCTTCATCGATCGTCATTGTTGTCTCATAACAGTCATAACATAGAAATTTGGAATTGTTGCATGAGAGAGAAATACGATGGTGGTCATCCACTCCCCAATAGTTAACCTGAATGTTTGCTCAGAAGGGTCTATTGAACCATTCTAAAGTTGTTGTGACATGAAGCACTTGACTCTTCACACTTTGTCAAATGATGACCTTAGCATACCTATGGTTACTGGATTAGTACACAAGACTTAAGGTGACAACCATAAGCACCCCTCTCAACTGTTTGCGGTCATTTCAAGTTAGATCACACAAGCATCTTTTCATGCAAAAGAAAATTTGCGGGCCTGAACTTTTTTGTTGATCTAGGCCCTAGGAATTCTAAGCTCATTGTAACAAAACTCTTGATCTAGGCCATAGGAATTTCAAACTCATTGTAGCAAAACCCTCAAGCAAAATTTCTGTACTTGAGCCTGCCCACAATCTTTTGTGTTTATAATTTTTGTTTCCCCTTTTTGATGTTCAAATCTGACATCTTATGCCTTGTCCGACTCTGAGTCATTGTACCTATGCAAGAAATATGCCTCCTTGTTTGGAGCTATGCTGTCAAGGGCAATGCTTTCCTTTTGGTGATCCACCTCACATTTTCAAAGGACCGCCTCATATACCTTGCCTAATGTTTTTATATATATGGCCTAAATTTTTTAAAGCCCATTTAAAAAATCTAATTAAGTACATAAGATATAATGAAATTACTATAACATATGCTGTTTATTTATTTTTTTAGTTTGTAGAACATAGGATCCCTGGAAAACATTGTAGCTTGGCACCTAGGCATCGCTCAGGCAACTCCTAGGTGTTTGTGGACAGTCCACCGCCTCGCCTTGCATAATGCCTTTGACAGCATAGGTTTGGGGCCTTGAACTATTATATTTGAAATAGTTAGGATCATATCTGCCTGTATTTTGTATATTAGGGTGATGCCAACTCTCCGCTTATTTTGAGGTTTTGATGTGTAGTTGTACGAAACAAGTTCTTGAGCACTTCATATTAATCTTACGTACATTTTAGACACTTTTCTCAGGATCAGTTGCTGAAAATATTGGCTATCGGGATCTCATGAGCAAAATTGACATGGACTGGGTTGAACATGCAGCAAGGACTGCGAATGCAGATGGGTTTATAAGGAAACTTTCAGATGGGTATGAGACCAATATTGGACCGAGGGGTTCAATTTTGAGTGGGGGGCAGAAGCAAAGGTAAAAATTGATAGTTATTGTAGTCTTAATTTTTACTTTTGAATAGAAGGACGTAATGATGTATCCGCATTCTGCACTCGCAGTAGAACTGTCTTCCCTGTTAGGAAAGTAGAGTTGAATCTGTTAAGCGTATATCCTCGGATTGTTGACGTTTGTTCATACTAATTGCAGGCTAGCTATTGCAAGAGCAATCTATCAGAACTCCTCTGTACTGATTATGGACGAAGCAACTTCTGCTTTAGATAGCAAATCAGAGAAGTTGGTTAGACAAGCTGTAGAGCGGTTAATGGAAAACCATACTGTAAGTATTGAACTAGTATAATATAATCGTCTCCTAGGTCATTCTACTCCAAGTTACAGTATGTTCATATATCCATATACACTGGGTTAGTAGTTTATCAAACCTATTGCCTATGCACACGGAGCTAATGTTATATACATGCATTTTAACGACCCACCGCAGCAACATTTCTATCGTCCCAACTTAGGTCTTGGGCACCCAGCGGCCCAAGTGCAATGCATGGGGCTGTGTGGTTTATCTATAAGGTCCCCGACATTAGTATTTCAGTAATTGACGAAGAATTACATATATATCTCGTATTATGCCACTTCCTAAGTGATGTTAGACTTGAGCTTGGGGGAACCACTCATGGCTAGGCGTCTTTCCAAGATGCTTCGCTTGGCCCATACCCCCACAGGGTATCACATTCCTAGCATGGGTAGGCGCCTTTCCAGCGTACTCCCCTTGGGGCTTGGGCTACACCCACAGGGTTAGATCGTATGCATTTGTTTTTGTTGTCTTGGCTTAGTATGTGTCTGTAGTTTCATCTTATACTTGATTATACTTTTGTAGGTACTTGTTATTGCACACAGATTGGAAACAATTTTAATGGCTGACCGGATCTTTCTTCTTGAAAATGGGGATCTGGAGGAGATAACTCAAACTTCTCTTCTAACCAAGAGTGGACAATACAGCTCACAGATTTCAAACGAACCTGTAATTTGAAAAGAAGCAATGCAAGTACAATAGGGAATTGAGTCCGGATGATCATTGGCAGAGAAATTTTGCTTACAATTGCATTTCAGGAAAATTGCTTTCACAAATTCTTGTTCTAGGTCTTCATCCAACTTACGGTAGATTTCTAGAAGTGATGGAATCCCTCGTCTTAATGCAATGCACTCCCGGATTATCAGTATACTTTTTTGTGCAGGTCCATAGAAGTGAATTTGTTGAAAATTGCTCTGTGAATGTGTATATATCTGTAAAAAATATTTTCGTAAGGAGTACTGACATTATTTCGTTAATTTGGAGCTAAGAAAATCATTTCTAGTTATTGAAGCCATCACTTAATTTTTTTTTTTTTAACTGGGGAACAATATAAAGTGTATCACCAATTAACAACGTCGTTGGTTTTTTCGTTTTTAACGCCATTTGACGCGAACGAATACTGCTCGCAGGCCTGAAATAACAAGCTAAAATTGACTTGAAGGACAGAACAGCTTTTCCTACACCAGAGTTACCAAAAAACCCTTGTACAATCCACATTAATTAAACCATCTCTAAAAGAGAGTTAGGGTCAGTACAGTAAATATCCTTATCATACTACTAGTGCAATGAGATTTTTCAATTTAAAACAACAAAACAAAACCAAACACTCTCTCTCTCTCTCTCTTGAAGCTGTTGAATCAAAACCCTAGCACAACAAATTTACTCAGGTAATAATCTTGTTCCTTTCCTCTTTATGTGAAATCATTGTCATTGAGCTGGAATTCTTTTCATGTCTTGAAATGGAATTATGTTTTTTTTTTTTTTTTTTTTTTGCTGAAATTAGTCTCCATTGTTTTAGTTCTAGTGGTTTATTTAATTGCTGAGCTGGAAAGTTTGAAACTTTGTGAAAACTTGTAGTTGAATGAGTTCAATTTGTGATGTTTCGCTTGGAATGTACGTATAGGTAGTTAAAGGTGTGATATTTGCTTGTTAAAAGAAGTAACAACATTGAATAAAGTGTAACTTAAGTAGGAATTAGGAACATTTACTTGAAAGTTTTTCATGTAATTCAATTTGGTTGTTTTTGTGAAAGCATTATTATTTAACAACATTGTGGCATGGCTAAGCGAAACAACGAGAGAGGTTGAGTTTAGAAACATTGGTTAGTTTTGTCAAATGAGGAAGTTGAAAAGTGAGGCTAAGTGAGCTCAACTAGAAATTTATTTAGTGTTCGTTCGGTTAGCTACAATTTTTAATCATGTTCTCAAAATTAAAGATTACTGAGCTTCATGTATCTCTATGGAAAATTTCGACTAGAAGAGTGTGCGAACGGAAGCTTTTATCCTTGAGGGATTTTTTAAAAGTTTGCATTCGATAGGAGTAAACAGGTATACTGTTTTTTTAGGTCATTAGTTGGTTATGTAAGCACCTGATGCTCACAGTTGTTTTCTCGTAAGTTGGCTTTGAGTCAACCTCAAAATTATTGGCGTTATGTTTGCTATCTTCTTATAATTGGAGACAGGGTGCTTGTTGTTTTGTGTCTTCTGTGCTGATTATTTTCATTGCCAGTAAGGAGTGGACCTTCTGAATATCATTGACATTATATTTTGTCAATTGTTAGTTAGTTTACTATGTAATTACCTCTAATATTGTTCTAGAGTCTTAGCCTCTTAGATCTCACTTCCCATTGATGTATTCATTACTTTGGTATAAAACTTGTTTTGGTGGGTTTAGATGACATATGGGTTGACTGTTGTATTCATTCTCCTTTCTGGTGCAGCGTTTGCTCATTCTTTAATATCATTGGCTCTGAATTGCCTTTCAGTTCAGTTTTTGGTCTTATTTTGTTGGACGACTTGGACTGTTTAGAGATGTTAGAATAATCCTCATATGTCTCGACTTAATTATTGGTATCAAATTCTTTTTCATATGTGCTGCCTATGTTCTTTTCCCTTCTGGTGGATGCATTTTTGAAATTTGATTGTATAGAACTTAAACTGGGCGGCATTTTTCTGGACAGCATCCTGATATCTGAATTTCGAGAAGTTCATTTCTTCATTTTGCACCTGATATCATCCTATTGATTATCATTCAGAATTTTCTCTTGCCTATCTCTACTAGTATTGCTACTACTTTATCTTCCCTTTGATGAAAATCTTTCATACTGAAACTCCTTGGAGCCTTATCTCATGGCACGGATTCTATCAAGATTCTCATTTCTGCAGTTCCTTTTTGGCCTCTCATTTTGTTTCCAACTTTCCTTGTTTGTATTTTCCTCCTTCAAATGCTTCTGGCATATGTGCTTCCTTCACAGTTGCTTTGCAAGCTTACCATCTTAGACTCAGAAGATGCCAAGAGTAACCAGGAGTAGGAAAGAAGTTGAACCTGAAAAGCCTGCTGAAACAGAGAATCCAGTTGAACCTGAAGAGCAGGTGGACCTTGATGGAGACAATGAGGGCGAGGAGCAGATGGAGGAAGAGGTTGAGTATGAAGAGGTAGAGGAAGAAGTTGAGGAGGAGGAGGAAGAAGAGGAAGAGGAGGAGGAGGAGGAGGAAGAAGAGGAACAAGAAGAGGTTGAAGAGGACGAGGAACAGGCAAGCCCTGGTGCTGATCAAGATATGAAAGCTTCAGATGTTGAGGACGATGAGGAGAGCAGGAAGCATGCCGAACTGCTTGCGATTCCCCCTCATGGTTCTGAGGTGTATGTTGGTGGTATTCCGCATGATGCTTCTGAGAAGGATCTGAAAGGCTTTTGTGAGTCAGTAGGAGAAGTCACTGAGGTAATGTTTATGGTTTTTATGGTGGTTTTACCTCTCTTTGTTACACCTAAAGATTTGAGATTGACATTTTTGCTATTGCAGGTCAGGATGATGAAAGGCAAAGACTCGCGAGAGAATAAGGGTTATGCGTTTGTTACCTTTAGGACTAAAGATTTGGCTGCTAAGGCCATTGAGGATCTGAATAATACTGAATTTCAGGTAATATTTTCACTTCAATGACTAAATATTACTTTCTCTGAATCTGCCGCATCTGTTTATTTTTCCAGGTTTTTGTTTTTTCTATCTATATGTAAGTAGCATGGACACTTCATATTTTAAAAAAATATGTGTTGGTCACACAGACACTTGTGTCGGATGCACGGACACGTTTTGCACACCATTCAAACTAGGGAAATAATATATTAACATAGTTACAACTCCATGATATGCCCCTTTCATATTTATATATTTGTAAGGAGCTGCTTCCTAAGGTCTTGAACCGAAGGAGTTCTTTGGGACAAAGGATTAAAGGAATGGTGGTCCTCAACGCCACAGTTCCTAAAAAGGACTGAACATCACGAGCTAACTTACTACAGATTTATCCCATGATGTATCAGCTTGTGTACGCTATTTGCATACCTAGCATCTATCTGTTAATTACATTTTCCTTTGTAACACTATTCTTTTGGCAATACAATTACCTTTAAGCAAAAAAAAAAGGTCTTGAACCGAAGATTTAGTTGTTTAGCTAAAGAATAGTAATAGTTTCTTTTTTAATTAGCTTTTTATATAATATCCTCATGTGAGTGCAAAGGGCCATTACGAAACCTTAGGATGGGAGAAGTGACAGTTAACAAGGTCAATGATTAGTCAATGGGACAAAACCTAATATCCAATTAAGGGTGGGCCGTGACCTAGGTACCACTATTATTGCATGGTCCAAAAAGTAAAATTTGTTTTTTGTGCATGTGGCTCTGTAATCTTGACAGTTTGTAACAGTGTTAGTCTTCTCTTAACTGCTGCATAACTTTACAAAGATAATGATGCCTCTTGGTGTTTGGCTTATGCAAATTCATGTATTCCAGGGGAAAAGAATAAAGTGTTCCACCTCTCAAGCAAAGCATAAGTTGTTCATTGGTAATGTTCCTAGAAGCTGGGGAGAGGATGATCTGAAGAAGATTGTGACTGAGATTGGGCCTGGAGTCAATGCAATTGAGCTGCTGAAGGTTGTTTTTGTCTTATCTCAATTTTAAACTTCATCTGGATTTTCCTAGTATCAATTAAGGATGGGTGTTCTTGCCAATATCTCAAGTAGTCGGGAGAAGGCAGTCAAATCATATGTTTGTTGGCAGCTTATGTGCTCCCTTTATTTATTTAGGATATCTTTTGTTTGCTTGATAAGTGTTTTCAGAAAACAGATTTTATTGTGGTATTCTCCTGTCAATCAAACACACCAGCATAAGTCCCTTTCTTGCATACATCATTAATACTTTCTCGTGATACAGGATCCTCAAAACTCCAGTCGTAACCGTGGTTTTGCTTTCATCGATTACTATAACCATGCATGCGCTGAATATTCAAGGCAGAAGATGTCAATTCCAAAATTTAAGCTAGAAAGTAATGCTCCAACAGTGAGCTGGGCTGATCCCAAGAATGCAGAATCTTCTGCTGCTTCACAGGTATTTCTGTCTTTGCCTTGCCTCCATTCGTATGCTTCTGCTTTCAGAACCCACCTATCTCTCACTGGGTCACAGGAACCTGTCTAGTTAATCTGCTTTACTGTCAGAAAGTGGCTAGACTAGCAAAGATTGTACTGTATACTTCCATATAATTTGGTTCTCATCTGCTGTATGCCTGTTTGTTTTCGTTGAAAAGAATGTTATAGTTTGAATGTCGTGTTAACTCGGCCGCAATACTTAAAAAGTTAATGCAAGAGTCTTTCACTTTTCATTGCTCTGTTTCATCTTTAATTGTTGCCCCACCCAGAAAAGACTACCTGCTGTGATGAAATATGTTTTCATATTCTTTAATACTTCCATGATCTGGTGGGTGCATATAATCCCAATTCTGGGTTTGTTAACTGTCAGTTTTTCTCATACAGGTTAAGGCAGTCTATGTTAAAAACTTGCCGAAAAATGTAAATCAAGATCAGTTAAGGGAGCTGTTTGAGCATCATGGGGAGATAACAAAAGTGGTGCTGCCACCTGCAAAGCCTGGACAAGAGAAAAACAGATTTGGTTTTGTGCACTTTGCTGAGAGGTCAAGTGCTATGAAAGCACTTAAGAACACAGAGAAATATGAACTAGATGGTAATCCTCATTTCTTACTGGTTTTGTGAATCTCTTGTTTACTGATTGGTCATGGGATAGAATCATAAAGCTCCACAGTTTTGTTACTAACAAATTGTTTGAGTGTGTGTGTCTTGTGGGGCGGTTGTATTAACTTTACCATTCAACCGCTTTACTGCCTTCGCTTCTCTGGTTTTGTCTTTGGCTACAGGTCAAGTTCTTGAGTGTTCCCTTGCAAAACCACAGAACGATGGAAAAGCTAATGGGTCTGCACAGAAGTCATCTTTACTTCCGAGCTACCCACCTCGTATGGGCTATGGATTGGCAGGAGGTCTTGGTGCGGGGTACGGCGGTCTTGGTGCAGGGTACGGTGCGGCCGCTGGCTTTGGGCAGGTGAGAATTGCGATGCTCAATCTTCTGAGTAAAGAAAAATGAGTTTGGCAGTCAATACAGTTGGTTAAAATAAAACTCAGTATATTTGGATGTTGGTTAAGAAGATCCAGAACTCGCATAGTTTCTCTTATGTTAGCTATGGCTCTTTTGTCTTATGGGCTATCTTAAAAGTGGGTCATTAAATAGACTAGACCAAGTCAATTTGTATACTATGTACAGGTTGACTGAACAAATCATTGTACAAACTACCTGGACCAGATTTCGAGTGAAAAATGTAGAACAATTAGTTGCATGGAATTTTCCTCTGCTAAGACTGTCAAACTAGCTAAGTTACAATGACACGGATAGGTGTGTCCTATCAGACACGGATATGAAGTGTCTGACGTGCCGAAGTATAAAAAATTGAGGTATATCATATATAGTATGTGTCCAACACGGACACGTGGATACGTTGTTTGACAGTTGACACAGATTATTTTCAAAATATGGCGTGTCTGTGTAACATAGCAAGCAAGATATTTGTTGGATACAGTTATCGTTTTGTATTTTCCTTCAGAAATCTTTAGTTAGTTACTTTGCATTGATGTAGAAAGTATCTTGTATTTCCTTTGCAGCCATTGATCTACGGTAGAGGACCCACACCTTCTGGCATGGCAATGATGCCTATGCTTTTACCTGATGGACGGATCGGCTATGTCCTGTAAGTGTAATGCAAACCTTACATGTTTCTCTTTATTTCTCATTGTATTTGCATTATAAGAACTTTTTACTTTAGTGCGACATATAAGAAAAGTCTCAATTAAAATCTAGAAGTACGATGCTGGTGTCTGACGTCCTTACGAGCTATCTGCTACTATCAATTGTATTACACAAGTGATGAACTCTTCAAGCCTTAGAAGAAGAAGAAAAATATATATATATATATATAAGCCAATCCTTCAGAGATTTAAAGAATTAAAGATGTCAATTTGACCTTCTGACAGTTCAGCTGTGTTTAAGGCTTTAAACTGTCACCTGTTTATCAAGGAGTCCTCCGGGTCTACAGTCAGAAGGTAACACAGTAACACTGATTTTCTTACTCCCTCTTCTTGCAGACAACAGCCTGGAGCACAGCCGCACACACCACCTCCACAGCAGAGGAGTGGCAGGAGTGGTAGTGGCTCGAGTGGGGGAAGACAGAATAATGACAGTGGTCGTGGGCGAAGGTATCGCCCTTATTGATGACTTGCTCTAGGTAGTGCCAGGAAGGACATATGCTTGTTCTGTGTTGTTGATTGTTCCACAGTGATGTTTAGTATGGCTTAACTGTACAACAACAGTAAATTATGGTAGAAAATATGAATGTTTATTGAGAACTCAAGAGCAAAGAAGCATTTATGTTTTGATGCCGAATTCAATTAGTAATCCCAGTGCGTATGATGTCCTGAAGTTTGAAGAATTTGACTTCTCACAAGTCTTCTATCTATGAAATTCTGAGAATGCAACTTTGATCTAGTTATAGATTCTTTTCAATTTGATCAGCATTTCAGTCATCTGTAATTCTGTATAACATGAAATAATTTTATACAAATTTTGAACGCTCTTAATTTCCTAGTGGATAATAGGATTTTGTTTGTAGTCGGATCATCCAAAGGCAACAGTAACAACAAGAAAAGTAGATTATCCAAAAAAAAAAAAAAAACTCACTTAAACTTTCTACTGACGCTCTAAAGACAAATTTTGGCTGGTGGTACGCTATGCGGATTCCTCATGCTCAGTGAACCAAAATTAGCCTCTATCA
Source organism: Coptis chinensis (assembly GCF_015680905.1). Taxonomy (NCBI): domain Eukaryota; kingdom Viridiplantae; phylum Streptophyta; class Magnoliopsida; order Ranunculales; family Ranunculaceae; genus Coptis; species Coptis chinensis. Next base: position 73,435,904 of record NC_141463.1, on the reverse strand, counting down.
AGTTGTATGCAATGTAATCAATGTTTTAAAAAGCGCTAGGCGGTAGGCCTTCTTGGTAGCGCCTAGACATGCTAGGTGTTTTTTTTCCCCTAATATATCTTTTAATACACACTTACTACAAAAAATGAAAAAAAATTATATTTTCCACCATAAAAAAAAAAATTTATTTACCATAACTCAAAAAATAAATACAAACAAAGATACTTATTAAAAAAATGCGTAATATTTGAAGAAGATCGATTTTATATAAAAACATACTCTTTCTTATAGTGATATATAATTTACAATGGAATTTAGTTTTTAAACTCATTCAAATCTTAAGCCTACACGTGTATTTACTTTTGGACATTTAATCATTCATTAAAAAAAAAAAAAAAAAAATTGATTGGACTAATTTTTAAACGACTTGGGCCTAGGCGAGTCGGATCCACAACCCAAAAGCCCACTATTTACTCTCGTTTCATTCTGAACGATTTGAAGAGCAGAAAAAAAAATGGCATCAGCTGAAAACGAGAGTGAAAGAGAAAAAGAGACAGCAGCATTTAACTTAAAAGAGAAAGTAGAAAACAAGTATAAAGAACTCAGAGAGCATGCAGAAGCGTATCCATACGTATGGGCATCGTATATATTCGTATACGGTGGACTTGCTTTATGGACTACTTATAGATGGAGAAAACTTCGTAACACTGAAAACAGAGTCAGACTTCTTCAACAACGTCTTCGTAAGCTTGTTGAAGCTGAAGAGCTTTCTTCTTCTTCAGCCACAATTGATAAACCCAAGGAATAGTTATTAGGTAATGTGTTTGAAGAAAATGTTAACCCCTCATTATATTTAGTTTTGTTTTTGGAATGTGGTTATGATTGTTTTTGGTGTTTTTTAGGTTGCCCGGCGAGGAAATGTGGAATTGGATCAGAATGGATAAATGGGTAGGAGTTATTTTTTGGCTTTTGAATTGATATTTTGGGAGTATTGATAAATTGATTAGGGTTTAGGGTTTTTGGTGAATGAAGGGTATTTTGGTTATTGTGATGAGTTTTACTGTAATGTGTTACGGTTTAAGATGTAGGTAGTGTGATACATTTGGTAGTTCACAAATGAATTCACATGTTTTATGGAATTCAGAAAATGCGCAAATGATAGTGTTTGTGATTTTTTGTAGAAGTTATATAATGTCTTTGAATGAATGCAGTTTCGAATAAGAATAAAAATTATTGCATTATGAACCATAGTTTTAGTATAGTTATTGAGGCCGTGACACAATAACTTCATATTTGATCCCTATGGTTTTACTTGTACTGTTTCCTGCCTATGTGTTTCCATTCTTAAGCAGTCATACACATAGGTATTTAAGATTGTTTGGCTATGTATGACAGTATGAGGCCTTCTTGTCGAGTAAGCTGTCGCCTCTAGCAAGGTATATGATCATTTATATAGTTCATATCATATATTCTACTACATTTTAGGGTTAGTGCATATTCATGACTCGAGTGCTGGTACCAAGTCCTTTAGAATTGCTCACTAAAATTAGACTTTTATCGAGCAAAACCACTCAAATATGCATTGTGTTAGTAAAGTGAGATATGGGATTTTTATAAAAGTGTAAATGAAAAACTGTTGCCACTTAGAAGTATGTTGTGGGCTATGAAACTTTTTCGGGATTGTGCTACCTCAGAGTCTACTTAAAAACTTAGAAGTTGTGACTTAAAAGGCAGGTGATTATCTGTGAGAGGCTTTCTACGTCTATATCAAAAGCTACTTTATTGACAAGCACCTGGCAGAAATTACAGGAAAAACCTGCAGTTTGAAGCCAACATCACATAAGCCTTAGCAGATTCTACATGATTTAACCTGAACAAAATTAGGTCTAATTGGTCTTACACCACTTAGCCTGTTTGTTGTGGTGCTCAATGACCTTAACACTTCACTTACAATTGAAGTGTTGAAAGTGAAGGATATTGGATAAATGTTCTCTGCCAGATCAATGTGTAGTAATAAACTTAGGGTTCCCATCTTTTCCTTGACATTCCTTTCTATTGTGTCGACCTTTCATATGGAAAAGGAAACGTTCTCACCCCAGAAGGGCACCCTAACCCTTTTGAGTAGCGCTACTGCATGATAGTCGAGTCAGGCTTAAAAAAAAAAATTAGAAAGGAATAATATGATAAGTGAGTAGCATGTGTACGATGATTTGAACTAAAATGCAGGATGTAATGTTTGTCTAGTTACATTAGGTGAACAAGGTGGATGATAGACAATCTGGCAACAGAGAGGAATTGAGAGGAAGTGATGATAGCTCATTTTAAGAATTTGAGGGAGTTAAAGTCTCTTCTATATGGGGACTTTCTTACTCTTGAATTGTGAATTTTCCTTGGCTTCCGAAACCAATAATTCTTTTCTAATGTCACTCCTTCACTATTGATTAGTTCTTTGGTTGTTAAAGTCTCCAGAAGGGTTGTTTATGAATAATTCAAGGCATGCATTCTATACGTCAGCGAATCTTTACTAAATATATCTCTTTAACTTTCTACGCTTCCATTCAAACCCACAGCCGAGGGGCTGCCTTTGTTTCTGGATTTGGTGACTACAATTATAATTCAAGTTTCATATAGCCATAGGGCTAGGAATGATGGATTTGTTGTGATATAGGTAGTTAAAGGTGTGATATTTGCTTGTTAAAAGAAGTAACAACATTGAATAAAGTGTAACTTAAGTAGGAATTAGGAACATTTACTTGAAAGTTTTTCATGTAATTCAATTTGGTTGTTTTTGTGGAAGCACTATTATTTAACAACATTGTGGCATGGCTAAGCGAAACAACGAGAGAGGTTGAGTTTAGAAACTTTGGTTAGTTTTGTCAAATGAGGAAGTTGAAAAGTGAGGCTAAGTGAGCTCAACTAGAAATTTATTTAGTGTTCGTCCGGTTAGCTACAATTTTTAATCATGTTCTCAAAATTAAAGATTACTGAGCTTCATGTATCTCTATGGAATTTTTTACTAGAAGAGTGTGCAAACGGAAGCTTTTACCCTTGAGGGATTTTTTAAAAGTTTGCATTCGATAGGAGTAAACAGTTATACTGTTTTTTTAGGTCATTAGTTGGTTATGTAAGCACCTGATGCTCACAGTTGTTTTCTCTTAAGTTGGCTTTGAGTCAACCTCAAAATTGTTGGCGTTGTGTTTGCTATCTTCTTATAATTGGAGACAGGGTGCTTTTTTGTTTTGTGGTTGCTGTGCTGATTATTTTCATTGCCAGTAAGGAGTGGACCTTCTGAATATTGTTGTCACTATATTTTGTCAATTGTTAGTTAGTTTACTATGTAATTACCTCCAATATCGTTCTAGAGTATTAGCCTCTTAGATCTCACTTCCCATTGATGTATTCATTACTTTGGTATAAAACTTGTTTTGGTGGGTTTAGATGACATATGGGTGACTGTTGTATTCATTCTCCTTTCTGGTGCAGCGTTTGCTCATTCTTTAATATCATTGGCTCTGAATTACCTTTCAGTTCAGTTTTTGGTCTTATTTTGTTGGACGACTTGGACTGTTTAGAGATGTTAGAATAATCCTCTTATGTCTCGACTTAATTATTGGTATCAATTATCAAATTCTTTAAGGTCTCAAGGAGAACACTGCAACCCCTGAAATTCTTAAGGACGAAGTACTGAAGGAGTATGTGGATACAAAGGTATTTGAGAAGAGTTCACCAGAGAAGAATAGATAATAGTTTGATTGGATACTCTGCTATAACCTCAGGTTGTCATTTAAAGGTCTAATGGTTTTTTCTAAAGATTAAGTGGAGCAAAAATAATAGCTTTTATACAGAAGTCCTTTCGTATGCCATTTCTGTGCGCAGGTTGTTATGTCAAAGTACAGAGGCCTTCAAAATAAAACTTGGGACGTTGTGCTTTTACAATGTGATTGCCTGGTGGATGCATTTTTGAAATTTGATTGTATAGAACTTAAACTGGGCAGCATTTTTCTGGATAGCATCCTGATATCTGAATTTCGAGAAGTTCATTTCTTCATTTTGCACCTGATATCACCCTATTGATTATCATTCAGAATATTCTCTTGCCTATCTCTACTAATATTGCTACTACTTTATCTTCCCTTTGATGAAAATCTTTCATACTGAAACCCCTTGGAGCCATATCTCATGGCACGGATTCTATCAAGATTCTCCTTTCTGCAGTTCCTTTTTGGCCTCTCATTTTGTTTCCAACTTTCCTTGTTTGTATTTTCCTCCTTCAAATGCTTCTAGCATATGTGCTTCCTTCACAGTTGCTTTGTGAGCTTACCATCTTAGACTCAGAAGATGCCAAGAGTAACCAGGAGTAGGAAGGAAGTTGAACCTGAAAAGCCTGCTGAAACAGAGAATCCAGTTGAACCTGAAGAGCAGGCCGACCTTTCACATGGGAGAGGAAACGCTCTCACCCCAGAAGGGCACCCTAACCCTCTTGAGTAGCGCTTCTGCATGATAGTCGAGTCAGGCTTAAAAAAAAATTTAGAAAGGAATAATATGATAAGTGAGTAGCATGTGTACGATGATTTCAACTAAAATGTAGGATGTAATGTTTGTCTAGTTACATTAGGTGAACAAGGTGGATGATAGACAGTCTGGCAACAGAGAGGAATTGAGAGGAAGTGATGATAGCTCATTTGAAGAATTTGAGGGAGTTAATTTATACATACTGAGCGCGATCTCTTCTATACGGGGACTTTCTTACTCTTGAATTGTGAATTTTCCTTGGCTTCCAAAACCAATAATTCTTTTCTAATGTCACTCCTTCACTATTGATTAGTTCTTTGGTTGTTAAAGTCTCCAGAAGTGTTGTTTATGAATAATTCAAGGAACGCATTCTATACGTCAGCGAATCATTACTAAATATCTCTCTTTAGTTTTTACGCTTCCATTCAAAACCAAAGCCGAAGGGCTGCCCTTGTTTTTCTGGATTTGGTGACTTCAATTATAATTTAAGTTTCATATAGCCATATGGGCTATGGCTAGGAATGATGGATTTGTTGTGGGGGCTATACCACTCTTAGTACCTCGGTAATGGTGTAAATTCATGTGTTGGGCATTTGGTTGCTTGTACTTATTTTCGATTAATGTGATGTTTTTTCGATAAAAGCAAATGATCTTTGAATCTCTCTTTCAGCATTCTGTAGAAATGTACTTTAGTTACCTTTAACAATATGCTAATGTCTAAATGTAATGGCGGATGCCCTGTTGGAGACCCTAAGCTCTGCATTCTTAGTTATCCTCTTTTGTTGGTAGTTGTATGGAAGTGTCTGTGTAGATTTGCTCCATGAAATTTGTTTCTGAAGGTATGCCATAACATTTGATGCGGGTTAGATATGCGTGATATACATGTGTTAGGTAGTAGCTGTCTTCGTATAGCAACTGAGGCTACTCTATTTGCAGGGTGGATTCAGTTTTAGAGTACTGTTTTCTGTTACTTAGAATTTTCTTTATATACTTTTCCTAATAAAAACTGTTATGATGTGTTCGTTTTACACTAGAGAGTAGCGTGTTTCTTATTAGCGTTGAGCAGTTTAAGGTTACTTGGTTAAACTCCTTGGTTTTACATAGGTTTTGCCTTTTGTTCGTGCTATTTTGTTCCTATCCATGATACTGTAGTTTGGAATATTACGTTTTAGCTTCTTATGTTCTTTTTCAACTGTAGTGCTTTCATGTTTTGACAACTTACAATGAACTGGCACATATGGCTTGTATTTGGGCTCTGGATTTGTTTGTTTTTAGTCCTCACATTTGCTTCCTTCGGTCGTCATGGAGCTGCATTATCCAGAATGTTTATTTGAATTCAGATCGTTCTCAGTGCTTATGTTTGCTATGCTTTGAAGATATATGGTAGGAAATTTACTATGGTGCAAATAGCCCGTGTTGTTGGCATCAATAGTTTTGCTAGGAATCAGTGAAAATCCATATATTATTAGGATCATATGGGTGAGGAAAAGACTAGAATTGTAATGAGGACATGTGAGAAAAGTTTTTAAGTTATCTGAGGTTTTACCTTACCATGTGAGGCTTCATCATAGCAAGGGCTATTGATTTATTGAATATGATTAAGGTTTTAGCTTTCTTCAGGTCCAGCCACCGCTCACCAGTCAGCTCTCTACTGAGATGCCCTTTCTGAGTTTTGACTTGCTGCAGTTGCGGGAAAAGGAGACTAGCTCAGGATTTTGTAGTCTAGAAAGAATGGAAGTCAGGTGAAAGTCAAGCTTCATGAGTAAAATAATAATAATAATAATAAAAACAAGTTGCGGGTTTTAACACAGTTTCTTTCCGACTCATTTTTTTTTCTCATTATTCCTCTAGTTGTTGTTGCTATTATTTTGTTATGATTGTGGCTACGCTCAATATGGCATTCATGAAACCTGGCTTTAAGGCTCTTATTAGAATGGTTCAATGTGTCTAGAAATTTATTCAGATGGACTTGTCTGAGGCTCTGAGCAATTCAACTCATACTTTCTTAGCCTTTTGAACAAGTCCACTGCAGGGCAGGTCAGAGGCTGGGATCTAATGAGAGATGGCTGTCATTGTTGATACCAGTTATTTTCTAGGCAGCTGAGCGACTGATTTCTTGATTAGCCCTTTGTTGATCTTGTTCTAGTCATTTGAGGTGTCCAACCTGATATCAATCACATTAAAATCCCTTGTTTATTTGGTTTTTGTTGATGAAAGATTGGGTGGAGTAAAGATGGGCTTTGGTAAAATGAATTTGATTGCCATTTTATAAATCATCAAGCATCACTTAATTGCACCCCGTGATTAGACTGTGTTCCTCATTTCCATGAGTCTTTGGTCCTTAGCTCGTTGTTGTAGCTGCTACACTGTCTCACAAGGAGGGCAATCTTTCTTGCATTGTCAATTGAGTGAGTAGGGTGGAGAACGGGAGAACCAAATGACTAGGCATGACCATGATGTATCTTAGCTTGTAACACTAGGTTGGTATTTTAAACACGGGATGTTGGTGCTCTGGGTACTCTGGTAAAATCTTTACACCTGGGTAGTCGTAGCAACTTCAAGTTGATCTGCATTTTTCTATGTGGTCTCTATATTGGCCTTGCTTGTGGGACCTTCTCTATCAAGATATCCGGTTAAGCTCTCAGAAATCAGAACACTTCTCGAACATGGCGTTCGCTCCTACAAAAAAGTGTGTACCCAAATACAATCTGCATTTGGCGTGCTAAAATAGTCAGATGGATACCGTACGAACTACAAAGACAGCCCCTATTTACTTGGGAGGAAATCCTAACTTTGGTCTGGATATGATGAGATGAAATAGTCTGCAGTGCTATGCCCAAAACTGGTCAGATTGCAATGGAAATATTTGAGACACAAATTGGAATGAAGCGAACAACCAAGAACCAACTCAAAAGAGCAAACATATGAACATCAAATAAAATAAGTGTATTCAACGCTAAAAGATTACATAGAGTCATAGACGTTCAGACAAAATAAATAAGCACATAAAAGCACAAGGAAGCCAAATTAAACAACCAAAACCAATCCATTTCTCAAAGAATAGAAATCTTCTGATTTCTTCAAATGGTCAAGTTAGAACAACTTTGTTAGCAACAAATTGGGCAGTGAATCAATCCATTCTCATTGCACTCTTCACACTTCACCATCTTCCTCTCCACTTCATCCATCACCTTACAACTCCCACTACAATCCATACACATAACAAACCTCAATCCAGCACACCCTTCACACGGCGCGCTAGCCTTCGGAATTCCATCAAACAAAATCTCCTAACTGACCTTCATCTTCCATCTTCATCATTTCATCAACTCCACCTATCAACCTTCCCTTCACAAACACTACAGGAACTTTTATATCCTTCTTCCCTAATACCACCCTCAACTCCTCCCTATAGCCCGAATCCATTGAAATATCTCGCTCGAAAAACTGAATCTGTTGTGATTCTAGTATCGAACGGACATTATTGCAATCTTCAAAAGTTCTTCTAATTCCCCTCAGTGTAGTAGTGTAAATAATAACACTACATTCACCTCCAGAGGGACACTTCTTTTCGAATAACCCAAGCATTGCTTCTGATTCTTTTGCTTTACTGTTTCTGGGCTTCGGAGAAATCGAAACCATCTTCTTAATCTGTTCTTCCTCAACATGAAGTTCTTTCTCGAGTGATGCAATAAGCTCTGGATCAAACAATGGACTTAAACTTCGCCTCGACTTTGAATTACTGGAATCGACTTTGAAGCTATTCCTTTTAATATCAAATGGAGTACTCTTAGGAGGAAGTCTCAATGTAGGTGCAACCTTCTTTCTCATATTTCCAGTAGAATTAAAAGCTCTAAGAACCTGCTTGGGACTTGGACTTGGGGTCACACTGAAACCATTCTGTCTTTGCTTAATATTCTCCTTGCCTGAAAACTTCTTCAGCTTATTCGGAGAATTAATCTGATTAAACACCCTTGAACTACTATTTCTACTACCAACCTCTCCAACCCCTTTGGACTGTTTCTGTAAAGGTGTAGAAATACCCGATTCATCTTCAAGATCACTCATTAACTCCCAAGCATTGATGACTTCTGGTTGTTCAATCCTTTTTTTCGGAGAGTTGCGACGAGGTGGGGAGATCTTTTTTACTTTGATGATGGGTGAAGCTTTCACTTGTTCAACAACATGAGGAGAAGGAGGAAGTGGAGCAGAGATTTGGTTTAGAGCTCCATAAGTGGTTGAAGTGAGGGAAACAATATGGCTTCTATAATCTAGTAAATCTTTGTCGAATTCTTTTCTGAAACACTTGGAAGAAACACAGCCCATGTTTTCAGATTAATCCTCAAAGTTGTTCATTCTCTGTTTTTGGTTATGTGGAACTGTGGAAATAAATATTTTGAATTTTAACGTTCTGATTGTTTCTAAAAAAATGAGAAAAAGCTAACGGTCAGATGGTCCAACGGTCGGAAATGTTTTTAAGTGGTGCAGTGAAGGGGTGATAAAAGGGCCGGGCCCGGCCCCTCAAACCATAAAAGCCCTCATTATTGAGGGCCAGGTCAGCCCGCCCTTATTTTGTATTGAGGGCCGAGTCGAGTAGGGTCAAGCATGAAAACTCAAGCCCTTAACCCGCCGCCGACCCTCATTTTTGAAGGCTAAATGAGGGTCGGATCGGGCCCAGTCTAATTATATTTTACTGGTTTACTTTTTTTTTTTGTGATTTTTTATTTATTTTTATTATACTTTAATTATGAATATCAATTTTAATTAAGTATACAAAACTAATTCTTATGTCTTTAGAAAAAATAAAATAAAATAGAGAGAGATGGTGAAAGAGATGATATTCTTAAAACATCTACATTTTTCATATTTAACTATATTGTTAGGTTGGACTTGTTTTTATGTATGACTTATATACCTATTATTAAATAAATCAAATAACAAAAGCGCATATGTTATGTTATGTTCTAATTTATCTCCTATTGAAAACTAATTTAATGAATTTTTTTATACAATTTAGATAATTATAGTATAAAATATAAATATAATGTAAAATAACAAAAAACATGTTTTTCTTTTAGGATTTACACAAATATATAGTATAATACATAAACTATCACCCCTATTTAGGGTTTACACAAAACAATCATAGTTCACTTTTCTTTTTATATTTGACCTCTTTTACTCAAATTACAAAATACCCCATATGATATGTGGTAAACTATTATTATTAAACATCATTTGTAGTGAAAATATTTAGTTCAAATAGGGATAATTGTGGTACCCTACATATATAATGTAAAAAAATAAAATATATCTTATGAGTACTGAGGGATAAGTGAGGGCTTGGCAGGGCCAAATAAAGGCCGGAACCATGCTCAAAACCTAAACCCTAGCCCCCCCTAACAAGTATGAGGGATGGGCTAGCCCGCCCCTCAAATCTGTGAGGGCCAACTTTTTAGGGTTTTGACACGCATTTTTGAGGGCCGGGTTGAGGGCCTGAGGGCCAAATTATCACCCCAGCAGTGATCTAGTAAGGTGCTTTATTTTTGTGTTAAGGTACAAGTGGGTGTTCCAGACTACTAGGGCCTCCGACCTAATCCATGGTGCAAGTAGGGCCTTTACTTGTGTTGATGAATCTAATGGGCCACCTCGAAAGGAAAAGAAGTGCAAGATAATAATGTTGATGTAGGAAAATGAAGAACACATCAACCTTTAGTCGGTTTAGTGGGCAATAACCTTGTTAGATCAATTTTTTGTCATTAAGGAATTTCGTTGATCTACAATCTACATGTTGTTCTCATAACATATGGGATATTGAGTTTTCAAGTAAAATTGGGTGCAAACAGGGGAGGCTCAAGGCAATCGGGGGTCCTAAGTAAAGTTCCAATAAAATTGTTACATCTTATACATCGATATGATTTGTTTACATTATTTCATATGAATGCAAACGCTTAGTTTATTTAACTAAAAATTTAGATGATAACAATTATTGTAAAAATTGATTATAACATTTTCTTTTTTCTTTCTTGAATAGTCTCCTCCACAATTTTTCCCCCACAAACATTTTTTTTTTATAACAAAAAATTTAGAAGATAACAATAATTGTCAAAATTGATCCTAATATTTTCTTTATTCTTTCTTGAATAGTCTTTCCACAAACTTTTTTTTTTAATTGAATTTTATTGATAAAAAGAAAAGAAATACAAAGTGAAGTAGAAACATAAGAGTGTTGTAAGGGAGATCCTCACATACAAAGAGATCTAAGACAAAACACCATAAATACATGAGAAAGAGTGAAAGAATAAAAAAATGTCCTACACCTATAACATCGTAGCAGATTATGGCCAAACAATAATGTCACAAACTTGAAATTTCAATAGATTTATTTAACAAAGAATTACACAAGAGAGAAAGAATTCTACACCAAATTAAACAATATAGAAAAACCAAATAAGACAAAAAAATAATAGAAATAATATTGAAGTGTTGACTTCAATTTGATAAATTGTCATAAGGTGTTGAAGAAGTTTAATTAGTTATGGAGGCGTGTTTGTTTATTTATTGGAGAAGGCAAAAACGCTAGGGAAACAAAGGGGTTTAATGCGATTTTCTAATTTACAATTTTCCAATGTAAAACCGTTTATCTAACGGATTAAAATAAATGAAAAACAAATAGTGAGTTTTTTTTCCGATCACAATAAAACAATAATAAATTTAGGACGGTAGGTGTGCTAGAATATATTGGGCCCTTAGACTGCAGGCCTAAGCGTCGCCTTATTTTGCTATAGGATAGAACCGCCCTGGGTGCAAACTGCAAAGAGTTCGTTGAGATTTGTAGTCCCTAATCGGACATTCAAGCCTTGCATCATAACATATCTAATCATTTGCTAATTGGTTGTGCGTAAAAGTGGATAAGGTACTTTGGTTAGATATATTATCCTAATTAAATTGGCCATTTAAAGCATTGCATCATAGCATACAACATACAAGATCTGGGTGGCTCCACTAATCACTCATTTGCCAATCGGTTGTATGTTGATGAGCCGAATACAAAAGTACTCAACGTAAGTAATATTATTAGTCTACATGTTTAGCTCTAAGTTGCATTATATTATATATGTGAGAATGCTCATTGAGATATTAATCGCAAAATTAAGCATTCTAGCCATTGCTTCCTAACACACATTGTAAAGGTGTGTTTTGGTTTTGCTTTTCAGATCGTGAAAAGAAAGGAATGGGTTGAGATTTTTTGGAGAGACCGAGTTCGCTGATGTGCGAGCTGCCTACGTATCCTCTCTTGATTTTTTAGGGGAGAGAGGAATCAGGCCTCACGTAGTTCAAATAGGTGGTATTTATAGGCTTGCGAAGTTTCAATCCTAGAGGCACGTGTGCTATTTTGCGATGTAAGGTGGAGATTGTGAATGAGTGTTGGGCTGGTTTTAGTATAAGTCGCGGTTTTGATTGGGAGTTGGCGCGGTAGTCCCTATTTCCGGTGGTGGAAAATACAAGTAAGATTTTGGTAATGATTACCCCTGGTGGTGACCTTATTTGAGTCGTTCTGTCTCTGGCCATGTGTTCGTACTGAGACATCTTAGTTCATACAACCTACATGAAAGGAGCTGCTCACGATTGGTCTTGGAGGTCGATGTTTTGGGTTCACCTATCTTTGCTTGTAGCGTATATGTCTTCACAAGGGAGCTGCTCACAGGTCGGTCTTGGAGGTCGATGTCCTGAGTTCGCTTATGCTTCACACATGTGTGATAATCCTTAATGAGGATATTACTCCCCTACATAGCCCCCTCTCAGTAGATTGTTTATGTCGCGGGAAACGACCATTGAGAGAAAAATGGAAGAATGTGGTGGAGCATGAGCGAGCTGCGGTGGACGATCTGACCGAGATGGCAAATTTTGAATCTGTGACATAATGATTTGGCGGAAAAGGGAAGTTGTTCCATAATTGGCACGTGGATGAATCGTAGCGGTTGGCGAAGAAAACGATGTCGCCGCGTTATTCAGGCTCGCTGAAAAGACAGTTTTGGGACACGTAAAGCGCGGGGCTAGAGCATAGGCTGTAATCATAACTTCTTGGTAATTGAGCGGGCGGTTTATTCAAAATCAAATTTGGGACAACCAAAAAGGTATTTCCTATTTTCTTCTTTCGCAAAGCGCCAAAGCTGGTTCCTCAAAGTGAGTGCTTCTGCTGCTGTTAGCTTTCCATTTGCAATTTCCTTTCCTCTCTTTCAAGTGCGATTTGTTAAGTAGGTAGGTCAGTGTAAGGCTGTAGGGTTTAAGTGTGAGTAATTGATAAAAAGGAAACGTTATAATGTCTAATTCTGATGATACTCGATCGGAAGAGGTTCGGGAGATATCATTAAGTTGTGGAGAGTATGAGGATGAAGAATCGGTGAATGTTGGCATTGAGGCTGAGTTGGATGAGGGAGTTAGGGTAGATGAGGGTAATACCCGATCTAGGTTAGAAGGTGGCGTGGCCAGTACGTCAGGTCGAGGGGAGATGTCGTCATCAAGTGAGTTGCCCCTTAGAACGGTAAACCGTCGTGGCTTTGCAAACTTGTTCCCCCCCGTGGAGGCGGCCAGATGGGATCAATATCCCCGACCTGGAGATATACGAGCCACGGTTGAGTGAAAATGTACGTAGTGAGGAGTACAACCCGCCGAATGGTGGAATAATCATCTGTGAGGGCCAGCTGAGAGCGCATATGCAAATACCGTTCTCGAAACTGGTATGTGACTTCTTGGCCCATTGTTGGAAGTCGCCTTGTCAGTTCGTTGGTAACACCTGGCGATTGTTTAAGGTGTTTGACCTGTTGAATGCGAGTGGGGAATACGACATAGGGGTGTCCGACATAGTTGAGCATTATGTTGTGAGGTGATCTGGTAATTTGAACTTTAGTTTGCAAACGATGACGACGCGTTCTGCTGTGATCGACGGTGTAAGCAACGAGGCCTGGACAAAGAGGTCGTTGCTGCTAGTTGGCAACTACTGTGCTCACGGATGTAGGTTGCAAACTAGGATTTGTAACATATCCGGTGGGTAGGAATATTTTTCTTTTGTTGCTTTTCATAAAGAGTGATAGTTATTCTAACAGGCCCATGTTTTGCTTTTTGTCCGTAGATTTTCTCGCGGAAGAGGCGGATCGATCGTGGGGAGATAGAGAGGTTCGCACAACCGACTCGAAGAAAAGAAAGCCGAAAGCTGCGAGGAGGTTGCTCATTTCTTTGTGGAAAAGGGTGGTGGGCTGCGATCCAGAAAAAAAAAAGTTCAAAAAGACCGAGCTCGAGGTCAGTCAAGGCGAGAGATGATGGAGACGCGAACGAGTGAGTTGGTAACACGGGAAGATAGGAATTGGGCGCATGGCAGCGTGAGGCGACCTGTTAGGGGTGGTGCCTCAGGAGCTGGGGGGTCGAGCTCCCGACCTGAAGGGGGTTCGATCGATGCTCCGGTAGAGTTGGAAACAGTTGTTTTCAACCCACGTGCGAGGAGCAGGTCGGAGAAGAGACACCGTGACGCCTTTGATCACGAGGCTGTGCGAGTTGCAAAAGCAGCGCGACACGCTCTTGGGGAAAGCTCCGGCGCAGGGGGCGGTTCTGATGGTGGCCCGGCTGGGGCTACGACTTCTCACCGGAGTCGGGCGCGATCCGAGCAAGTGATGGACTTGGCCACTTTTAGGGCAGGGCCTAGTCCATCTCGGGGGCGTGAACCGAGTCCGCTGGCGAAAGCAAAGGCGCCGCACAAAGCGAGTGGAAAAGCTGTTGTGATCGGTGACGACCTAGAGGGACAATTTGTGTATCTGGATGAGCATGGGGTGCAACATACTGTGAAGCGAAGTGATTGTAGCTTCAGGTCGAGTAAGGTATCGGCCTGTCTATTGGAACAGATAGCTCTGGATGGCAACCGTAAGGAGCTGGATGAGAAAGGGCTAGCTGATAACCTGAAGCGAATGGAAATTACGCAATGTTTGGTATGCAAGTTTGTCTTGTTTTGATATAACGGCTCACCTATACATGTTGTTACGTTGTGGTTATTAACCATGTGTAATTTTGGTAAGTGGATTTAATTTGAAGGAGATTGCTCGGTAAGTGGATAGAGAATCTGAAAGTGAAGGTCCCCGACGAGCTGAAAAATGTTCAGGAGGCCGCAAAGATGGAACGCGAGGAACTGGAAGATCTGAAGAAAGCACATCAAGCTCTGAGTCTGGCCAAGATGCTGAAAGATACCGAAGCAGAAGAACTGAGGCAAAAGCTACAGGGAGAGGAAGAGAATGTTCTGGCAGCGACTGTGGAAATTGGTAGGCTGAATGACTATACCATACACTGCAGGAAGGTTGCTCAGGACGCTACCAAGGCCTATGACGTTCTGGATGCGGACTTTGTTGAACTGGAAGCGGACTATAACGCTTTGAAGGAAGACCATGCACGCTGTACATCTCGGACCGTGGTAGAACAGGTATAGGGAGATGCCAGCAGTGTGTTTGCTTCTTCAGTGATTGTTCTAGAAGTCGTGGTACCGCGAGTTGAAGCTGCTGCGTCTGATGTGCTAATGAGTTTGAACTTTGATGGAGTGACGGTTGTGGTGGATGGGAGGGATGTTGAAATTGATGAATCGCTCGTGCCTGGAGAATTAACCGTCGTGCCTAAAGAGGACGAGCTGTAAATTTGATTTGTTATGTTGTCAGCTTATAAGCTGTGATACAATAGAGCTGGTTTCCTGGGGTAACCTGGGCAGTTCGTCTTTTTATTTGTATGTGCCATTACTGTGAGCGATCTGGTACCTCGTTCTAGTTTGAGGTAACCATGTGATGACGAACATTGTTTAGCCGGGTAGGATTTCCTGAGTAGTCTCAACAACTCGGCTAAAGAACGAATGATAGTTCAGGTCTGTTAGGACAGGTCGTTGTATGCTTATATGCCATGTTCATTGTTTGTTTCTTCACTGTGCGTGTGTACCGCTTGCTTAATTGTGTTTACGAATGATTATACTGCTATAGCTATGCATGGTTGTCGTGCTGCAGTGATAACTATGTTGCTAATAACTGGGAAGCTTGGATGATCGTCCTGTTGTTAACTTGTTTGCAGCTGTTCGGCGGCGCTCGGGATGATGTGATGAGATCGCTGGGCTCTCGTTCAGGACAAAGTGTGTTGTGTTCAGTGCCGCAGAGGGTAATATTCCCACATGTGCGCAACACGTGTAAGAAGACGAGCGGTTCAAAGGACATAATGATGGCGGGCAGATGGCGTTTGGCGTCTCAAGGTATTTATGAGGCGCTTAGGGAAAAGATGTTTTATATTACATAAAACTGTCCATAGAATACCAAAAAGAAAAAAGGTATTTGCTCATCGTCTTGTCATTGCTTGTCTCTGCCTTCTCGCCTCGCCTCTATCTATCGGCACTACCTTCGTTTCTGCTTTTTCAGGCGTTTATTCTTATCTATGAATGTTATTCCATTGAGAAGGACTTGGAGTAAAGCTTTAGCTCATGCCACAGTATCTTTGTTCCAAGGTTTGATCATGGCTAGATGTCGCCCATACGTTGGAGGAGAAGGGAGTATGAGGGAAATGTCGCCTCTGATCATGGATGAGATGGAGTTTGATCCTCACGTGCATGGTGATCGTGGTAAGAGAAAAGCTGCTGCTGTAGAGGCGAAAAGGTCATAAACGACCTAGGGAGGGTCGGTCGTCCGGGGGCGGCATTGTGTTTAGGTCGCCGCTGGGTGGTAGGCGACAATCGATGTCGTCATCTTTGGGGAGTGTAGCGACTGAGGCAAGGTCGCCATCCATCGGTGAGAGTTCGCCCCCGATGTGGGGATGTGGGGTTTAATTTTACTACTGGGAAGACGGGGAAGAAGCGTATGGTGAAACGCCGATCAGAAGCTTCCACTTACCGCCCATAGCGACTAAGCGTTCGGGCGGGATCGTGCTGGATGGTGACAAGGCAGAGGTGAAAGATGAGGACATGGAGATGCTGCTGGGGACGATGGACATGGCCGCTTGTTTGGTGAGTCCATGACGCATTAGGTTGTAATGTCGGTTTCCAAGGCGATTTGATGCTTTAACTTCGTTCGTGCAGTTTCTTGCAGGATACGATAAGTTGAAAGATGTTGTGCAAAACACGGAAACTGATGATAACCCTCACGTCGAGCTAGGGTGTATGCGAGCTGCGTGTGGGGCTGACAAGAGAAAGCTGGAAGTGATGACTACCAAGAACCAGAACGTTGTTGCTGAGAATGCTGTATTAGTGAGTGCCGTGACAGAGCTAGAAAGGGAAATTAGCTGTAGTGACTGCTTATGCTAAAAAAATGCCAAAAGGTGGCGTGCAAAGCACAGAAGGCGTATACCAAAGCATGTGTCGCATATGCCGCTCTGGACGAGAAGTATGACGCTCAAGAAAGCTTTAATGGCGATGAAGATGAACGCGGGGATGGGATGCGTGATGATTTGAGATCGCCGCCTAATTACACCGCTTCTACTAGCGCAAAGACCGTAAGATAAGCATGTCCTAACTGATATTTGATGATGTGCTCGACTTTTGTCTTAGTCAGCAACAATTTGTAAGTGTTGTTTACATTCTCCTCTCTTATATGAGAGTCAACAATAGAGTTGTGTCTTCAGGCTTGCCTGAGAAGTTCGCCCTTTTGGTACAGAGAACTGGTTTCCACGGAAGTGGCAGTTCGATACTGTGTTATTTTTGTAATAGACACCGATCTGGATTTTCTGGGTAATCCCAGCAGATCGATGAATGTAGTTGTTGTGGCGATTGGTAACATATTGTTACTGGTTATGCTCCGAATGCATGTTGCTGCTTAGTTGTGTGTATCTAGCGTCTTGCTTATTATGCATGTGGCTTACAATAACTGAGGAGCTTGAAATTAAGTTTAAAAAGATGATCTGCTTGTACTTAGCGCTGTCTTTCTTGTTTATCATGTTATAAGAGCGAGAGATGTTAGGAGTATGCTAGATGCCCCGAAGTCTAGGGATGAGAGTTCTTCCTTAAGTGCATTCATACCGAAGTTTTAGAAGTAAGACTCAAAAGAATGCTCTAGTCAAACCAACGCGTGTAGGCCCCAGATAAGCGTGAAGCACATGGAGAACGCTTTCGTATAGTCGATTCTAGGGGTATAGGATCGTCGTCGAACGATGCTCTGGGAGGGGTTTGTGGAGTCTGCGAGCTCCAGAGAGCTGTCTACTCGCAGAGAGCGTTCTTGTTTAGTCGATCCTAGAAATATAGGTCATCGACGTGATAAGAATTGGATAGGCTATGGAGCTTGTAAGCTCCAGAGAACTATCTGCTCGCGGAGAGCATTCTTGTTTAGTCGATCCTAGAAATATAGGTCCTCGACGTGACAAGAATTGGAGAGGCTATGGAGCCTGTAAGCTCCAGAGAGTTGTCTGCTCGCGGAGAGCGTTCTTGTTTAGTCGATCCTAGAAATATAGGTCCTCGACGTGACAAGAATTGGAGAGGCTATGGAGCATGTAAGCTCCAGAGAGCTATCTGCTCGCGGAGAGCGTTCTTGTTTAGTTGATCCTAGAAATATAGGTCCTCGACGTGACAAGAATTGGAGAGGCTATGGAGCTGTGAAGCTCCCAGAGAGTCGCTCGCCGGAGAGCCGTTCGTTATGAGAGCGTATGGCGCGCTAAGCGTGTTGGATCAGGGAAGTATACTGGTCGTGCATCTGATGCGAGCTGTAGGGCTGTTTGATGCAAGTGAATGGAATACCTTATACTAGGTAACATAAACATTTAACCTTAAACTTGCAGTACTTTGAAAAACAGTCTACACAACAACAATGGCTTTATTGATAAAATCTTTTCAACAGATAAGTATTCCATGGGCGAGGTAACAATTTGCCTTCTTGAGTTTTTATCCAGTACGCTCCATTGCCTACAACGCGTTCTACGATGTATGGGCCTTCCCATGTAGGGGCTAACTTGGAATCGTCTTGTGTCTTTTTTAACACTAGATCACCAGGCTGGAAAGATCGATGATGCACCCATTTATTGTAGGAGTTCTTCAAGGTTTGCTGATAAGATGCGACTCTGATGGCGGCTAAATCACGCCGTTCTTCTAGCAAATCGACTTCTCGTGCTAAAACAGAATCATTGTTTCCCGTTTCGACGAGCTCAGATCAAGTCGTAGTGACTGTCAACTCGGTAGAAATTACAGCTTCTGTGCCATAACACAAGAAGAATGGAGATTCACATGTACTGGACCGCGCTATGGTGTGATGAGCCCACAAAATGTTCTCCAACTGATTTGGCCATTGGCTCTTGTTTCTTTCAATCTTTTTCTTCAAATTCTCTAAGATGGCCTTGTTGCTGGCTTCTGCTTGACCATTACTCTGAGCATATTGTGGAGTAGAGAACGCATGAACTATCTTCCATTTGGTTAGAAATTCTTTAACTGTTCTGCCTTTGAATTGGGGTCCATTGTCCATCACTAACGTATGTGGCAAACCAAATCTGGTGATGATGTGAGTCCAGATGAAGTTTCGGACATGTGATTTTTTGACATGTGCTAAAGGAATGGCCTCGACCCACTTGGTGAAATAGTCTGTTGCAGCTAAGACGAACCGAAAACCGGTACTTTTCTGTGGGACGAATGGTCCCATGATGTCCATTCCCCACATGTGAAATGGCCATGGGCTTGCTATACTGATCAGCTCTCGAGCGGGTTGAATGATGTTGTGGCCAAACGTTTGACATTTTAAGCACCTGAGGACGTATGCTTTGGCATCGATCTGCATACGGGGCCAAAAGTAACCTTGGGAAATTGCCTTGTGGGCTAAAGAGCGACCTCCGGCATGATTTCCGCGTTCTCCTTCATGGATTTCGGCAAATATCGAGTGGCCCTGTTCTGGAGTAATGCATCGCAAGTGCGGTCCACCAGCAGATTTTCTGAACAACTTATTGTGCAATATGCAATAACGACGGGCTTGATATGGGATTTGTCTGGCTTTGGCACGTTCTGCAGGGAGCGCGCCATGTTGGATGTAGTCCATGATGGGTTGCATCTAGGTCTGGCTCAGCTGATCTTTGGAGAGAGAGAACAGATCGGTTATAACTAGGGCATGCTCGACCTGGTATGCAGGTCGGTCGACTACCTCAATGAGGAGTTGTCGGGGAACGCAACTCGGTGTTTGAGTGGCTAAGTAAGCTAAACTATCTACGTGACGGTTCTCCTCACGCAAAAAATGATGTATGATAGATTTCTTAAAAGAAGGCAATAAATGATGAACGACTTGAAGATATTTCGTAAAGTTACCTTCATAAGTCGTGTATTCTTTAGCAATCTGGCGAACGACCAGTTGCGAGTCACTAAAGACTTGAAGTTCTTGCACACCGAGTTGTAGCGCCATACGAAGGCCCATGATCAACACTTCGTATCACCGTTGTTGGAAGATCACGAAGTCGAAGTCGAACCGATTTTTCAACCATAATCCCTTCGGGAGACACTAAGATGACTCCGATGCCACTGCCTCCAGGGTTGCTAGAGCCATCGACAAAGAGAGACCAGATTGATTTGGCACATTCCTTGGCGTCTACGAGCTCCATCTCTGGTTCCCAGTGTGGGTCTTTAACAGGGAAATCTGCTAGGAAATCGGCGACGACTTGACCTTTCTGAGAGGTGCGAGGTACAAACTCCATGTGGTGTTCACCGAGCTCTTCGGCCCATACTGCTATACGAGTAGTCTTGTTTTCTTTGTATAGGATCTTCTTCAAGGGGAGGTCGGTCAGTACTTTGATCGGATGTGCTTGAAAGTACGGCCGAAATTTTCTTGCCGAATACAATAAAGCAAGGACGGCTCTTTCAAGGAAAGAATAATTCCTCTCCGTTGGTGTTAGCGTCTTACTTGTAAAGTAGATCGGCTTTTCTAAGTTGTTCTCCTCTTTGAAGAGAACTGAGCTTATGGCAAAGTCTGATATTGCCAGGTATAGCCCCAGTGTCTTTCCATGTATTGGTGTGGCTAAGACGGGAGGTGTGGTAAGGTATTCTTTGAGAGTAGCGAATGCTTGGTGGTATTGGTTGTTCCATGAGAACGGCTCGCCTTTTTTGAGGAGTTGTAGGAACGGGCGACATTTGTCTGATGCCCTGGATATGAATCGATTAAGTGTAGCGACCATGCCTGACAACTTCTGTATCTGCTTCTTTGTCTGTGGATCAGGCATGTCTAAGAACGCTCGGATTTGGTCTGGATTTGCTTCGATTCCGCGCTGTGACACCTGATATCCGAGAAACTTACCAGAGGATGCTCCAAAGAGGCATTTCTCTGGGTTTAACTTCATTCGAGTGCGGCGCAATCTGGAGAACGCTTGCTCAAGGTGAGTAATATGGTCGCCTGCTTTCTTGCTTTTGACGACCATGTCGTCGATGTAAACCTCCATGGTCTCTCCTAACATGTCCTGGAACATGTCAGTTATCAGACGTTGATATGTCGCTCCGGCGTTTTTAAAGCCGAACGGGAGGACGTTGTAACAATAAATTCCTTACTCGGTAATGAACAAGGTCTTCTCTTGATCTTCTTCGGCGAGTGGGATTTGGTTGTAACCGCTGTACGCATCCATAAAGGAAAGAAGTTCATGCCCACAGGTCTGGTCGACAAGTCGGTCAATGCGAGGTAGGGGAAAACTATCTTTTGGTGTTTCTTGATTGACATTCGTGAAATTGACACACAAGCGAACTGTTCCATTCTTTTTGGGGGCCGCAACGATGTTGGCGATCCAATCGGGATAGTCCACCTTTATGATAAAACCGACTTGCTTGAGTTTGTCGACCTTGTCATTAATGGCTTTCTGAAACCGCAGGGACAACCGGCGAGGTCGCTGGCGAACTGGTCAAGCATTAGGATTTACATTTAATCGATGACATGCTACATTAGGGTCTATACCGGGCACATCAATATACGACCAGGCAAAAACGTCTTTATTCATAGCCAAAAAGTTTACAAGTTGGGCCTTGAGTTTAGGGTCAAGGTTAGCCCATACATATGCAAACTTGGGATCATTATTAGTGCCTAAATTCACTCGCACTTTGTCGATCTGTTGAAGTGCTGGCTTGGGTGGCGACGCTTCTTCGTGTGGTGATACTTCAACGACCTGAGGGAGGGTGAACTTAGTCGCCCGAACTGGATCGGTATCTATGGTGACGAGAACAGGGATTGGAATGGCGTCTGTGGTCATGATAGCAGGGGCAGGAGTGACTATTGGAATGGAGATCTGTTGTGCGACGCATGGCGGTGAGGCTATTGGAATGCGAACTGGTGAGGTAACAATAGTGGAGGGTCCCTCGGGGAATGATCGCATCATCGACACCAACTGACGCGACTTCTAGGATCCGTGCTGATGGAGCGACAATGGCGGAGTTGACCACGGAGTGGACACGAGGATCGTGATCTTCTTATTGGAGCCCCCGTCTTTAGGTCGCTGATTTGTTGGTTCTGACCAAGGCAATCAGATCTTTAGCCATGGTATAACTGGTGGGCTCGTTGCTTGTGTAGATTGGTCCACTGTTAACCTTACTTGCTGTCAAGATTTGGTTACAATGATATGCTTTCAGCTGATTGCTTCTCAGCTCCATCATTCCTCTGGGGCCTGGGAAACGGAAAACTTGATGCAATGTCGACAGTACAGCTTGCATTTGGTGGATCCATCGTCGTCCTAGTATGGCGTTATAGGACTACTTGATGTCCAGAACGCTGAAACTTGTATTGCAGCTGACTTTGTCCTCTTTAGAGCCGACTGATACTGGAAGGATGATATCATCGACAGGGTCGGCTCTGGAGCCATTAAACCCATAAAGGGGAGCAATCGGATCTATAAGAACTGACTTGGGTAAACTCATTTCTTGGACGGTGTGATAGAATAAAATGTCGCACGAACTCCCCGGATCGATCAAGACGCGCTTTACGGTCCAGTCGCTAATTTTGATGTGGAGGACCAGTGCGTCATTGTGAGGAAGGCAGACCTTGTTGAGGTTGGCCTCTGTGAAAATGATATCTCTTGAATGGCGACCTAAGATGCGCGGAGCGTGTGCTGCCTGGGAAGTAAAATGATACACTTCCTGAAGAGCGCCGACTCGACGTCTTTTCTCTCTGGATGAGGTGACGGAATCATCAGGGAAAGTAATCATGTGAATCGTTCTAGCATTGTCATGATCTGAGGAGTGTTGTCTGCGCTCGTGACGAGAACGGTCTCTGGGACGTCCTCTACTGTGGGGGCGAGCTTGAAACTCTGGATGGTGACGGCGAGGTGGAGATCGACTGCGCACTCGGCGAGCCATGAGCTTATGGCGCAAATCACCGTCAGAAATGTTGGTGTACTGTTTAATATGACCAGCTTCGACAAGGTCTTGGAGATAGTGCTTAAGCCCCCAGCACGCATTGGTTTCATGGCATTTTGCTTTGTGGAATGCACAATACGGCTTGTCGGGTCGATCTACTGGCTGCCTCACCTCTGGGCGGAAGTATGGGGCTCGCTGGATCTTGTCCAGTATGTAGCTAGGGGAGCGTGTCAAGACAGCGAACTCTCTGTTATTATCCTGCCGAGTTCCTGCCTTCGGTACTAACGACTTGGATCACTTTTTGGCACGCGGGGTATGATCAGAAATCGCTGCCACCTCCTGTACCTTGGCTAAACCACTGGACTTCAAACTTTCTTGCAACTTGATATACTTGTCGACCCGGGCGTACAACTCGGATAACGTTTCTGGGCGTTCTTTCATCAGCACGATCCGAGAGGTCTGTATTACGCGACTCGACAGGCGTTAGAAAATGCCCAGTGTGGCAAAAGACTCTTTCAGTCCGCTTTCCATACACAACAGTTCAGCCTTGAACCGTCCTAAGAATTGGCGAATGGTTTTATCTTCCCTGAATGACAGCTGGAACAGTGAATCAAGATCGGCCTTCTTTCGCATTATTGCGCGTCTCGGCTAGCAAACGATCGGTAAAAGTCGCTCAAAAGTTTTAATAGAATCGGGTTCAAGAGAGAAGAACCAATCAAGTCGCCATCCTTAAGATCGGGCCGGAAATAGTCGGCCAATGAAGATGATCAAACTCGAGGAGAACTGTAGAGGCCGGACTTTGAATGTATCGAGCCACATCTTTGTCGGGGCATGTCATGTGCCGCCATCATACATGGGGAAGCGTGGCTGGATAAAATCTTGAGGAGAGGGTTTATCGAGAACTTCAAAGACTAAACGGGAGGCGGTATGTCTTGAGCATCTTTTGAACAATTTGGGTCGCGATCTTTTTCGACCGCACTTTGGCCTATCCCGTGTGATAATTCATTAATCTGTTGATTAACCTCATTGATGCCCGTTTTAGCAACGTTACCGACCGGGTTCTTTGTTGGTAGCGTCTACTTGGGCCCGTGAAAGCATTTTCTTGCTTGAGCAAGGAAATGCTCGCTAATGAAACCCGGTTGTTACGCAAGGTTTTGAACTTGAGCCGAGGACCGACCATGCTTCGTGGGCTTGGGAATTGTAGTTGTTTGAGTTGGGTTAATGTGATTTCTCAAGTAATCGAAACCATAGACGGCGCCAATGTAAATGTGTGTTTTGGTTTTGCTTTTCAGATCGTGAAAAGAAAGGAATGGGTTGAGATTTTTTGGAGAGACCGAGTTCGCTGATGTGCGAGCTGCCTACGTATCCTCTCTTATTTTTTAGGGGAGAGAGGAATTAGGCCTCACGTAGTTCAAATAGGTGGTATTTATAGGCTTGCGAAGTTTCAATCCTAGAGGCACGTGTGCTACCTGCACACGTGTAAGGTGGAGATTGTGAATGAGTGTTGGGTTGGTTTTAGTATAAGTCGTGCTTTGATTGGGAGTTAGCGCGGTAGTCCCTATTTTCCGGTGGTGGGAAATACAAGTAAGATTTTGGTAATGATTACTCCTGGTGGTGACCTTATTTGAGTCGTTCTGTCTCTGGCCATGTGTTCGTACTGAGACATCTTAGTTCATACCACCTACATGAAAAGAGCTGCTCACAGATCGGTCTTAGAGGTCGATGTTTTGGGTTCACCTATGCTGCGCGCGTATGTCTTCACAAGGGAGCTGCTCATAGGTCGGTCTTGGAGGTCGATGTCCTGAGTTCGCTTATGCTTCACGCATGCGTGATAATCCTTAATGAGGATATTACTCCCCTACACACATCATATGATTCCTGATTCCAGTACAAATTTGGTTTGGATTTTCATTTATAAACAAATACAAAAGGGTAGGCAATAGACAAGTAGACTGTAGACATACGCATAAGCTATGTGTCTATGACCAAACAGACATTACTTTGGTGAGATATAGTACTAAATGGGCCAATTTGTTGGGTACTTGGGTGGCTCTACTCATTTGCCAATTGGTTGTATCATGTAGTTGATACTCCAAGTTTTAAGACAGTAGTAGAGCGCGCAAGCTATTGTTTTGGTCAGTGGCAACTGGCAAATATAGTCAGCCCAGTAAAATTTGCCAATGCTCTGGCTATAAGTTAAAATTACATGTGAGAACGAAGGTGTTTTGAAATATATCTAGTCGGAAAATTAAGCATTATGATTATTACATATATCTTAACATATATGACGATCCTAGGGCCACTCCAAACGCAGAATTGGTGTAGGTTTTAATCTACAAAATGAATTACAAGACACTACAACGGAACAAACAGACAGACAATACATGGAGTCGTGGACGAACATTTTTATAGCTATAGTGGTATAGCCTATAGCTCTCTGTGTCGAATATAATTGATTGGATCGGAAACTCCATTTTAGAAGAATTGAAGAACATCACTGGAGAATTCAATAATTTTCACAAGGAGTGGACTGTTGACCGTTAGAGTGATGAATGCATAACTGGCTGTTATGTTCCAAGTTCAAGAGTCTAAACTTATAGATCAAACATCACAATCTTCCTGTAGACAACACAGTAACAAATACATTGTCGAAATTGATATACTACCAAGTACCAATCTGTGTAGTCTTTGTTCCTTTTTATGGTTTTCCGATAATGAAATCTGTGTAATCAGTCATTCAGTCAGTACCCATTTTTCCTAATTCTTTAGGACCACATACAAGTCCAATTTAATAACCAAATTGCTTCCGTACGTAACCAAATGAAGACCATTATTGCCCTCTAAGAAATGGGTTGGCTTTATTGTTAACAATTAAAATGATGTGGAAGGATATCCAAAATGGCTACCCAACCATCAAAGAAAAGAATCTATTTATTTTATATAAACTCAAATTCTTGTTCCATTATATTGGTGCTGTTGAACAAATCTCCACGCAAGAAGTTTGAAAGTCTACCCATAGAATGGAAAGGAGGGAAATGGAAATTTTCTAGTTGAAAGTTGAAACAGAAAGAGTAGCGTATCATACACTGCAGTCTCAATCATAGGTACTTAGTAACAAGGGAAGTAGTGATATAATCGTTATCCTAAATTTCTAGATAACCATACTTCTATATTTACACGTCCATAGTTTTATACAGCTCAAATACTTCATTTTTTTTAAATGTTAACTGACTTACTTGAATTACCCGCCTCAAAATTTCTATCACATCTCTTGTACACTTCATTTTCAGAAATAAATTGCTAATTATAATGTATTTTCACCATGTCTATGTTTCAGACAATAGAGACTCTAATTTTAATGTTGATGGCCACACCCTATCGACCCACATATATATATATTTAGGAGAAAAGTGTTGGTTGAAAGTTAGTAAACTTGTTAATTAGTCCAAAACCACCGAATTTTCCTACCTGGAAAACGTTGCTCATTAGCGGCGCGCACTAACGTCAAACCAAACCATACCATCCCTTAGAATTTGCTTTCGTCTTCTTTTGACAAATTAAAATCCATTGTTTATTTATTTTTCCCCCTCTATTCCTCCACATAATAAGTCTTAACTTGACGACTCATTCTTCTTGCATTCTCTAATAACAAACTCTATCTTGTTACATATACATACATTTCAGCAACGTTTTTCATTTCTTTGCCTTTTTGTCGATGCAAGACGGTGTAAAAACACTAGTTCGAGGAGGCAGTGGAGGAGCAAGCGACGCGAAAGTGGCTTGCGAAACGTTACTAAACGTAGACCCTCCCCCGGGCTTCCCTGCCGAGTCCTTTTACGTATCGAAAGAAGATGAATATGATTGGTATGATCGTAATTCGGTTTACGAACGAAATGAGTCGTTGAAAGGAAATTCTACGCAAATTCCACATTTTGGTAATTTGAATGCGCATATTTCACATTCGAATCCGAATTCTCAGCGTTTTTCTTCGAATTTGCTATCAAAAGCTTCTGTCATCCTTGGTCTTCCTAAGCAACATAATTCTTCTTGTTTTAAGGATGGTAAAATTCGCCGAAACGTCAAGCCCGGGAATGCCCGGTTCTTTCCAAAAAGATCCGGTTCAGATGGGAAAAGGTCGGTTCGAGTGGGCGAACCGTCTTCGCCTAAAGTTTCTTGTATCGGACGAGTTCGGTCCAAGAAGAATAGAAGTCGCAATAATAGGAACCGGCCCGAGCTGTTCGATACTACGAAACCGGCTAAAACCGGGTTGTGGTCGAGTTTCAAGGAGGTTCTATATAGCTGTCGGAAAAATCATGCTGTTGATGTCAAAGAGGCGTCGAAGAAAAATAGTAAAGCGCCACCGGTTCAAGGGGACAATCAGGCAAACCAACCCGGTCTAGGTGGGTTGAACCGGTTTGTGTCGGGCAGAAGATCTGATTCTTGGGCCGGCGACGCGCTTGATCTAGAAAAGGCTGTGTGATCGAGTGGTCCGCTGAATGTTGCTTGATTGGTCGTTCGCCGACTCTGGAGTTGGGTCCCATCTTCCTTTGTATCTGTTTGCGCGCGTGGCACAGTTGGAGAATAATGCTTTAGACTTTTAGACTTTTAGACCATAGTTTGAATGCCGGAAAATGTGGATGTCTATAATCTATATCTATATATAAGAACAAGGTATGGGGTTATAGTCATCACGTTGATTTTTGGCCCCTACAGGTTTGATATGGGTTGTCTATGGATATGACTTGTGAGGCAAATAAACTTTTGTTTTATCTGATTGTGTTTGTGATAGATAGGAGTTTATACTATGGCTAGTGAAATTTAGCTGAAATCATTGTAAATAGGCAAATAGTGAAATAGGAATTAGTATTTTGGGTCTTTGGAAATTTGGAGTGTATATTTCTGAAAGGTGAATGTTTTCGTCTGAAACAACAACATGAAAAACTATCTGAGGAAGTGCACAATGTATGTAGATTTTAAAGTCTTTTACTTAAATATTTGCCGAAGGTGAGAAAACCATGTACTATTTCACTCCTAAGCTTGGACTCTGCAGTATGTTTAAAATTTTCTACGCAACTTTATGCAAGCTTGACATACTTTAGCAGCTCCACGTTACAGAATGAAAATGCACACCATAGAACATCACTTTAACAGTTTAAGACTCAATACCTTTACTTCTTTCGTAAAGAAATAAATCCCTATCTAGTTTCATGGAATCATGGCTCCATTTGGAGTTTTTAACACCAAATGGCTAGCAGATTGGTATAATCAGCAAGACACGATATGGAGAATTATAACAAATTCTCCTACTTTTGTCACACGACTTAGCAGGGACTATTCCAGCGAGCCCTCTCTTCCTTTATCTACAAGAGTTGTATTACGTGAAACAAAATATATTAAATAGTAAGTGCCATTAAACAAAAAGGGGTCCATAGCTCAGTGGTAGAGCATTTGACTGCAGATCAAGAGGTCACCGGTTCGAACCCGGTTGGGCCCTAGGAAACCTTTTTTTTTTTTTTTACCCACGACAAAAGGTAGAATTAGTCACCGGTTCGAACCCGGTTGGGCCCTAGGAAACCCTTTTTTTTTTACCCTTGGATCGGACTCTCACAGTCTCACCTACGACAAAAGGTAGAATTAGAATGTGTAGAACTTGTACGAAGCACATTATAACTTATAAGAGTCTATACCACTCTCTACACATGTAATTATGTATCGCTATATAATATATATACAAACCAAATATTTATGCACTCTCTGATGGTTTCCGGTGAATTAGTATTACTATGATCTTATGATCTAGTTGTATACTCATGCATATATACACTTTTGATTTGTTTAGGGCCGGTTACTTGACATTAAAATATTTTATCAAACATTCTCGTCTGACAGTCCACATATATAACATTCTCACTGCATTTTTTTTTTATAGATAAAAGGGAATCACTTCCAACCTAGGAAGTGCTCCCCAGAGAGTGCATACATAATTCAAATAAAATGAATACAAGAGAGAATGAAATGTATTTGTTTCATTACCTGATTATGATGTTACAAGTTCTTTTATATGAGAACATTAATCGATTCTGAAACGCATATACGTAAATCGATTCATGTGTTTGTTACAATATGATGAGTTGTTAATATGTGATTGGTCGATGATTTTGATGAGTTGGCTCGACTTTTCTTGACCGACCGAGATCTTCTTAGGACTCCTTAATACCCCCTTCAAGTCTGAAGGGGAGTGGAAATAATTGATGGCTTTGGAGAGCAAACGGATGAAATCGTTGAGAAGATAGACCTTTGTAAAGATATCGCCAATTGATCTTTTGTACACAAGTATTGAATATCCACAACTTTATTTACAACTAATTCTCTTATATAATGATAATCTATCTCTACATGCTTAGTTCGAGCATGAAAAAATAGGATTATTAGCTAAAGCTATAGCACTTATATTATCACAAAAGATAAGAGGAGGTTTCATAAAGGAATATATAAATCTTTGAGTAGCAAACAAATCCAATATATCTCTGAATTGTGTTGTGCCAAAGACACGTACTTCAAGATTTGACCTGACCTTACTCGTGTGTGTTGTTTCTTCGCAGACCAAGAAAGAAGATT
Source organism: Coptis chinensis (assembly GCF_015680905.1). Taxonomy (NCBI): domain Eukaryota; kingdom Viridiplantae; phylum Streptophyta; class Magnoliopsida; order Ranunculales; family Ranunculaceae; genus Coptis; species Coptis chinensis. The sequence goes on along the minus strand of NC_141463.1, from coordinate 73,406,503 downwards.
ACCGCCAAGAAAGATGCGAGAAACCGGTTATAGACCTCCTATCCATAGGGCACCCTGCCTAATCAATCTGCATCCGTATAAGCTTGAAGATTGAAAGGACTCCTTGTAAACCATACTCCATAATCAATAGTTCCTTTCAAATGCGATAATTCTCTTTACAAATTTTGCCATGTGAGGTGATCTTGGAGAATGCATGAATTGACACACCATATTTACTGCATGAATGATATGTCAGTCCGGTCCATGTTAAATATTGAAGTGCCCCCACTAAAGATCGTAGACAGCGATGGAGGTTCTCGTTAAAATCTCACCGAGTGAGAATCCAATTTACAACTTGATGAAATAGGTGTGGGAGCTGGTTTGGCATCAATCATATTTGCTTTCCTTAATAGATCATAAGTATATTTTGTCCGACACAAAATATACCTCTTGAATCTATTTGTGCTTCCAATCCCAAGAAATAATTAAGCAAACCAAGATCTTTCATAGCAAATTTAGAACTTAATTGGCTAATAACCTTCAAACTCTCATCATTTGGAACTCCCAGTAATAAGGATATCATCTACATAAACTAGGATGTAGATAATTGACTTCATATCTTTCTTGATGAATAGAGAATAATCTGCCGCAGATGTAGTAAAACCAATTCCTAGTAAGGCTTGAAAAAGTTCTCATACCAAGCACGAGGGTGCTTGTTTAAGACCGTAGATGGATTTTACGATCTGCATACATAATGTGGCTTCATAGGATCGAAGAAATCCTTGTGGTCGCTTCATAAAACTTACTCTTTCAAATGACCATGTAGAAAGGCATTGGAGACATCCAACTGCCTTATTTCCCAATTGAAATTTACTGCAATGGATAAAATGAGTCTGATGGTGGTAGGTTTAACAACAGGACTAAATGTTTCTAGGTAATCAAATCCATACTGCTGGTTAAATCCTTTGGCCACTAACCTTGCTTTATATTTATCAATAGCACCATCAGCTTTTTGTTTTAGCCTAAACACCCACTTGTTGTCAACTACATTTTGATCAGATGAGGGAGGCACTAAAATCCAAGTTTTGTTCTTAAGCAAAGCATTAAACTCAAGTACCATGGCATCTTTCCAATTAGAATCCTTGATTGCTTGAGAGAAACAGGTTGGAGTTGAGGGAATATTAGAAAGAGCAGTATGCAATGCATGAGGTAAAGGATGCTTGATTGTATGAAAGGCTTTAGGTTTGAAAATGCCTTGTTTAGCTCTTGTATGCATTGGATGAATATTTGAAGGAGTGGGGATGGACATAGTATTGATGAGAGGACGAACTGAACCAATATCACAAGTTTGAATAGACGAAGGAATAGATGGAACTGTATCACAAGAAGATGATGAAATAGAAGATTGTTTTGGAAACTGTTGAGGAAGATTACAATTATATGAAGATGAAGAGCTGGATATTTGAAAAGGAAATTGATGTTCATTAAAAATAACATGCCTTGAAATATAAACTCTGCCAGACTCAATATGAAGGCATCTATATCCTTTGTGATTTAAAGAATATCCAATAAAAACACATGGCTTAGATCTTAACTCTAATTTATTGTTAGTGTAAGGTCTCAACCAGGGGTAACAGGTACAACCAAAGGTTTTAAGAATGGAATAGTTTGGTTTTCTGTGAAAAAGTTTTTCCCAAGGTGAGATAAAGAGAAGAGATGGAGATGGTAATCTGTTGATAAGATATACGGCAGTAGAGAAAAGATCTACCCAATATTTAGAAGGAATGCAAGATTGAGAGATAAGAGTTCGAGACATATCCAAAATATGTCTATGCTTCCTTTCCACAACTCCATTTTGCTCTGGAGTGTGTGGACAAGTAAATTGATGCGCAATACCAGACATGTACAAAAAGGTTTCTAATTTGTCACTTGTAAACTCACCACCATTGTCAGATCTTACTATTTTAATTTTATAAGATAGAAAATTCTCAATAAAAGTTTTGAAGGATTGAAAAACAGAACAAAATTGAGATTTAGACTGTAAAGGAAAAAACCAGCTGTATTTGGAAAAATCATCTACTATAGTAGCAAAAAATCTATTACCACTAACAGAAATAACTGGAGATGGACCCCAAAGATCCATATGTAAAAGCTGTAATGGTGCAGTAGATTTGCACACAGAAGATACAAAAGGAAGTTTAGTTATCTTTCCAACAGCACAATCATTACAAAACAAAAGTTTATTTGACTGAGTTTGAACATCAATGCATTTTGAGTTAACCAGCTGATGAAGAATGGGAGTTGCAGGATGTCCAAGTCTGTTATGCCAAGTAGACGTTGGTGCTTTAGTGGTGATGAAAGCAGTTGGAGAGTGAATGAACTGATGAGACTGGGATGAGAGATGCAAGGGATAAAGACCATTCTTAGTTTGTCCTTGGAAAAGCATCCTCCCCCGATGCCATGTCCTTGACAAAAAGGCATTGAGTAAAGATTAGCATGCAATGATTATCAGAAACAAATTTATGAACACTGAGAAGATTATGTTTTATAGTAGGGACATGAAGAATATTTTTAAGATGAAAAGCATGAGTAGAATTAGGAACATGAAAAGAAGTAGAGCCAGTGTGAAGGATTTTCAAACCTTGACCATTGCCAACAAGTACTTTATCTTTTTCCTTGTATTCTGAATGAGAAGCTAGATTGGCCAGATCAGCAGTAAGGTGATTAGAGGCTCCTGTATCAGCATACCAGCATGAATCATTTTGATGAGGTGTGGAAGCTTGATATACATTCTGATGAAACTGATGAGAGGCATTCTGAGAGCCATTGCCTTGCTCATTGAACTGAGAGTTACTAAATTGCTCATTGAACTGAGGATCTGTGTCATTGAAACTTGCCAACATAGCAAGTTTTGCAGGTGGTATCCTTCCAATGAAACTATGATTCATCCTGTTGTGACAATCTAGGGCAATGTGTCCATATTTGTTGCAAATCGATTAATCGAGGTCTAGATGATGATCGAAGTTGACCGAAGCTTTGTTATAACCATTCTGATTGTATCCATTGTTGTATCCTTGATTATAGCCACCATTATTGAAACCACTATTGTAGTAACCTTGATTATTATTGATACCATTGCTATTATTAAACCCTCTTCCTCCTGTAAGAGCCATTTCCTCTACCATTTCCATTTCCTCTGCCAAAATTTCTACCATTTCCTCTATTAGCATTATAAGAACCTCTGCCACTCATATGAAAAGCTGCAAAAGCTTGATGTATCTGCTCAGAACTCAGAGTAACTCCTCTATTTCTTTGAATGAGTGTAATTTCTTCATTTAATAAGAGACTATGTAATTCCTCGAGGTGAACTGGATCATTAGTAGATCTAGTTCTGATTGATGTGGTGAAAGAATTATACTCTTCAGGTAATCCTCTTAGTGTATGATATATCAAATCAGAATCTAAGATTGGTGACCCTGATGCTGCAAGACTATCAGCAATAATTTTTATCTTCTGAAGGTAATCCGCCATGGACAAGTCTCCCTTCTTAAAATCTTGTAACTGATTTTTCAATTGCATCACATGTGCTACAGAGATTGTACTAAGTCTCTTTTCTAACGTGAGCCATAGATCTCTAGCAGTTGGTAATCCGACAGCATAAGGTAAGACTTCTTCAGATAAAGACGCATTAATCCAGATCAACAGCATTTGGTCTCTCTTTACCCAAGTAACATAATGAGGATTCACAATATTTGTTTCATTGCCAGTGTTATTCATAAGAAATCGAGAAGGACATAGATCAGTACCTTCAATAAGACCCATCAAATCATGAGTTTTCAGAACTGGTAAGAACAACTGCTTCCACATCAAATAATTTTCACGTTTAAGCTTCAAAGGCACCATGTTAGAGATGTTTTGAAATGAGTATGATGCATTAGTTGGTGGAACCGCCAATGGAGCATTGTATCCATTAAAGAATTGAGCTGATGGATTAAAACCAGCATTGAAAGAGCTGAAATCTTGATTTGGTAGATTGAAGGTATTAAAACCTTGATTCATCATATCAAAACCTTGCGAATTCCGATTTCTTTGTTGATTCAAACCTTGAAATTGTTCTTGATTCAATTGTGTTGGAATCATACCAGCAGCAGTAACATTGAATTGTTGTTCTTGATTCAAACGTGCTGGAATATTAGCGGCAGCAACGTTGATTTGTTCTTCACTTTGAATGTTGATTTGATCTTCAACATTAGTATTGATTTGATTAGGGTTTGAAGATTGATTTGGGTTTGAAGGTAAACTTGTTTGGTTTGTTCTTGCCATTGTTGAAAGATAAGAAAAAAAAATTGAACTCAAATTGATCGATAAACACCGTTTGGTGATTCTTGCTCCGATACCAAAATAAAATGAATACAAGAGAGAATGAAATGTATTTGTTTCATTACCTGATTATGATGTTACAAGTTCTTTATATACAGAACATTAATCAGTTACAGAACAGACATAACAGAAATCAGTTACAGGTTTGTTACAATATGATGAGCTGTTAATATGTGATTGGCTGATGATTTTGATGAGTTGGCTCTGACTTTTCTTGACTGACTGAGATCTTCTTCAGACTCCTTAATAAATTCAACCTTCTCACTGCATGGAGGAACACTGGGTGACCCCAATTAATATATATCTGAAATACTTCTCGTTGTTCTGCATTATATCCTTGGTCTGCAATTCACTGGAATACGATCGGAGCTCCATCATGGCCAGCCCAGCAAATGTCTCCTCTGCAAGTTGATCAAATAGATCTTGTGCACACATATAAACTTATAAGTGATATGCAATAGTCTACTTCACCGGCAATATGAAATTCTAATCCGCCCTGGTAATACGAGTCCCATAATTTCCTTCATAAACAAACACCATGAGAAATGATGAAATAGTGATATAGTCTTATACCTGACAGAAATAAATCAGATATGTAGAGAATTGACAATTTGACACCAGCGAGATATTAGCATCCACGGAAGAGTGGACTAGATGTAGCTCGGCGCAACATAACTGTTATCAAGAAAGTTTAATTGCTACTTTTTTATTTATTAAACAAGTACATTTCTGCCTCAAGGGACAAGAAGCTCACCAAAATAGTCCTTTAAACTGTAGTGCTCTGAGGGAGAATGCCTTTGCATTTGCTTTAAACTGTAGTCCTTTCTCCAACTTCATCCCCATATTAGAAGTTGCAACTACCGAAGGTAATCGAGTACCGGAAAGTAAATGAATATATAAGAGAGAATTTTATTGATAATGAGATGAACAATACAACGACTTCGATCATTTTTGTAAGTTTACATAAAAATTTAACATTGACAAAAATTTCGGAGCAGATAAATGTGCCAAAAGAGGAGCAACTTTAGTGAATGGGCAGCAACAATGGTGGCCTCACTGACCAGATTTCCTACATAGTATGGAGAACCAACACTTCACCTACTATAGATTTATTGCTTAAATCGTTGGAATGTTGGAGCGGCTATAAGAGTCTCTCACCTGATATAACTGTATCTTTTTCTTTTTGCTATATACACAATTACCTTTTAGCAAAAAAAAACAAAACAAAAACTTCTCAACTGGTAGAAACCAAACCAAATCAAATCAAGTGAATCCATTTCTAACGATGTTCTACCGATCAACATCATATCAATCTTGCTCATGATCCACTTATAACACTACTAATTAATGTAATCCAACACAAAAGGACTGAAAGAATACAATTGAATTGCTACGACTTAACCACATTGCTAGATTAGAATATTTGGAAAATCAATTCATGACAATAGATTTGATGAGTTCTAAGATGTAGAAGATGTCTAGGCGTATCTTCCATTTGGTGGTTGTGTAGGCCTTGAATTGTATTTGCATGACTCATCTAAAGGAGCTTTAAGAGCTTCTTCCTGTTCAATCGTCATCTCTCTCACCTACAACAATGCACTAAAGTTAGGAACAAATTAAACTAGGTTCGTATATTCATGTATGTAAACGATATATATGTCCATTCATATATATATTTTGTGAAATTGTGGCTTTCTCTAGCTATATGCTACTTCAAATAAGCACCCGGCGGCTAATAATGTTGTATGTTAACCTGTAACTTTCCGTGCACTTGTTCACCAAAAACCAACACAAGAACACAGACCTATTTATTCCTTCCAAGTAACAGTACCTCCACAAGGACGTTCCACAAAACATTCTCACTGCACGGAGGAGCGGTGAGAGACCCCCAGTATCTGACATAGTTTTTGGTGGACAGCAATATACTCGTAGCCTTTACAAGTTCAATTGGAATACGACCAGATGCCTCCCGTGCCAGTTGATCAAGCTGACATATGATCTGCATGGGTCCCAGTGAAGCTTTAAGTACCATACTTCTAGACTATTGCCGCAAAAAATTAATAATGGCATATGGTGATATATATTAATTGTCATCACCTGATCGAGAAATGAATCAGATGCACCATATTCATAGAGGATTGCCACCACAGTGATATTACCATCTTCTGATGCGTGGACCATATGAAACTCGGCATCATAACTGGTATTACAGGAGTGTTAAGCAACTAATCTAACTCAACAAAGCAAAATAGATTTTAGAGAAAATGAGTACGTAAACCAAGTGTTTATATATCTTTATAGTGTCGGGCATCAGATTTAAACGGATCCTTTCAGTGCCCAGTCTGTTTTTCTCTTCGCAGTCCTTCGAAGTCGTTAGTATGGTAACTGGGAAGTGTTATTCCTATTAACTTATCTGGTCATCACGCTCTATTTTTACATGTATGTAAGTATGTATATAGTTGTTAGCGCTTGCATCTAGTTAGACTAAGGGCCAAAAAGCTTACTAGCGTCCATCAATTGTGTGCTCGGAAGGCGTATGCCAGTGCAATCGCTTCAAAGTGTAGGTGTTGCCATCGATAGTTACTTCTCCGACTTCTTTCCCAAATTGCAACTGAAGAAGAAGAAAAGAAACATCATGTCCTATAAAGTTAGACTATCATATGTACGTTCCGGTAGAGAACATTATAATATGATTCTTCCCAAAGTGTACTTTAGATCTAAAAAGGAAAAGAAAATGATGAACAAAGGCACAAATAAACCTCAACATTGAACAGGTTGTTAATGAACGTAGCATTTGTATCATTATATACAGTACTCAAGCTTCCCAAAGATGGATTAAAGATCAATTTATCCTTTACAATGTCTATGGGCGACTGAGCCATTCCGTTGGAGCATATATTGTAAACTGGACTTAAACTCCCCCAATAGTCTGGACCAGTTGCACCACTATAACTGAAATTAAGACCTGAAATATGAAAAAATACAAATAAAATGAATGGCGAAAGTTACAAGAACAGAGTTGATTAATTACATGAAATTTAAACTAATCGATAAGTACTGTGATGAGTGACGACTTTGCGACGCAAAGCGAGTCAAACTATATATTGTACATGCCAAAAGAAAAAGTTAAATTCATTTATAAAAGGTAGAACATCATAAGTTGACATATGATCAGACTCTTTTCCAAGAAGTATATACACAATATTGAAATTGGCCCTGATTGTTACATCAACTAAAAATATGTGTGCAAAGACTTCAAAAGAAGAATAGAGGGAGAGAGGTGAGTCTGTATGTGTTATTTAGTCTAATAGTCACTACAACATTTTTGCCAGTTTGGAACGGAGGTGCTCCTCTTTGTTGTGTTTGTGCCCTCGTTTCAGAAACGCAGAATATATCAAAAGCATGAAGTCCGTTTCAAACTCACAAAAAAGATGTAGTGTTTCACTGCTCATCACAATCCTTTTACATCATTTCAAAAGCTTTGTTATTCTTACCCTCTGCCAGAGTGAACCAGATTAATGCCGCGACACTAGTACTGATGAATATGGTCAAAAGATTGGCCATTGTTATTGAAATCCAAGTTTCAAGTTGGATGATACATAAAGTTGAACTATATATATATATATATAAGAGGTACTAAAGATCATATTCAAATGTGAAATTTCAATAGACAGCTAGCTTATGCATGGATTTTATTTCAATATTTTAACTCATGGACGGTAACAACTAACAACGTAGTTTTCTTGAATTGGCTTTATTGTTCTTGTAATCCAAATGTCATGGAAGACAAGAGAAAGAGAACATTAAGAAGATGTACAGGAATACAGGATAGTATCGAAAACAACAATGGAAATCATATTTTGTATGCATATGTCAACCGAGTATGAATTTGGGCTATTTTTTTCAGTCACTGTAAGGTTTTTACCGATATCTCATGCATGATTCCTACGATATGTATAATTACACTATATCACATGCATAAAATAGGGCAGCGGAAACAGAAGATTGTACCTTGGTCACAGCTTTCAATTTGAAGTTCCAAGCTTTGATCTATAGGAGAAGATGATGTTCTTGGCACACTCAAGATCTTCTTCTTCTCAACTTAGCTGGAGTCAAGTTCCAACCACGAACGGGAATCAACCTTTGTTCACGAACCAAGAACCGACAATGGCTAGGGAGGTTACCACCTATGGAATCTCCACAAATTATTAACTTCTTCTTTAGAAAATGTTGGAGGCCACCATTAAAGGAGAGAGAGCTTTTCTTTGTTGTTTTTGGGATAATCAATATGTGAGGGGTGGGGGGTCTATTTATTAAGCTCTCCCACCTCCTCAATATTGGATAGGATAGAGTCCTATACTCATCTAATATTAGATAGGATAGAGTCCTACACTCATTCTAATACCAGATAGGATAGAGTCCTACACTCATCCTAATTCCTGGTGGTTATCCTTATCTTGGCGGTTTATCCTTATCCTGGTGGGGGTTTATCCAGCCTTATTTCCAACATCTCCCACTCGCCTACAACGGCGAAGAAGGTTTCTAAGAGAAACATTTAAGTAGAATGCTCAGCCATTTGTGTGTCTCACATGGCAAATGGTTCGTGTGACCCTAGCACACGTATCATGATATCTGTGAAGTAGTAAGTCGCAATGAAAAGCATGACACAGTGATCTACCATGAAAGTGATCTTAAAGAAGACGAATCCGGAAACCTAATATCCGGAGAGTGTGTGTATACCCTAAGATCTGTTTGTTTTATTACTTTGACAAATAACACTCATCCCTATGAGTCCACACCATAAAATCAAAAACGTATCACATGATTCACAATTATCATCAATTGTCCTGGCCAGGTAGAATCCCAGTGATTGTGTGATAAACCTTTAGTTCTTTTACCCTTTGCACGCAAGTCATTGTCGTCAGAGTTCTACCAACTTCCCAGTATGCATCCAGTCAGCCTTTTAGTAAGAGCTTGTGGGGAGCAAACCAAAGTTACGAGTAGTCCTCTTATTTTCTTGACAAGGTCAAAAGTTCAAGGAGAGTACCATTCGATATGTCTTAAACAAAAAACATATCAATAGAGCTCACATAACAAGAATTTTTAGGGATATTTATTTTCTTGCTCTCAGGTGGTCAACTATACACATGTTGTGTGAAAACATGTCATGGCAAGAGTATCTAATTTGTTTACTCAACAATAGATATCTGTATGTCCACTCATACCATGCAAGTGTTGTCATCCCTAATGACAATTCCAAGGATACTTTGCTCCCACTTGGCAACAACCATTTGTAGGTTTAGACAGAATCTTCTCTATGAAGTCTGTTTCTTCTTATCCAATTATAAGAAGGGGCATGACTCGGCACTAGGTACACCCTTCCCATAAGGTTTAGTGACTTGTCAAGCTAAACTCCCACTGTTTAAAATGGAAGTGACTGTTCATGTGAGTGAACCAGTCAACCCTACTAACATACATATGAGATGATAAACAGTATAATGAGAATGCAATCGATCTGGAAAGAATGCACGTTTATTCATTAAACCATCAAAGTATTCTTAGCATAATCACATCCTCTTTAACCCAAGCATTTTTACATGTGCAAGGAAGAGTTCCTTTGGAATAGGTTTGGTCAGTGGATCCGCAACCATCTGATCAGTGGATATATGTTATAGAACCACTTTCTTCTTCAGTATCATTTGTCGTACGTAGTGGTACTTTAACTCCATATGCTTGGTTCTTTCATGGTACTTTGGATCTTTAGCATATGCAAGAGCAGTCATGCTGTCAGTCCAGATGTGAACTGGTTCAGCAGCTCTTGAGAAGACTTACAAGTGTTTGATGAATCGTCTAAGCCACACACGACCTCGTGGTGGCGAGCAAAGATGTAATATACTTTCGGCTTCCATAGTTGAAAGTGCTATGGAAGTTTGCTTTTCATGCTCGGGATATAGCACCTCCATTCATTATGTAGGTATATCCCGAAGTTGACTTCCTCTCATCAAGGTCTCCAGCCCGATTCGGCATCGGAGTACCCAATCGCTTTTAAGATCTTTCCCTTGGTAGACAAGTGAGTAGTCCACGATGCCTTTAAGATACCTCATTATCTTCTTGACAGCCTTCCAGTGTGTGACCCCAGGATTTGTTTGGAACCTTGATACTAACCCAACTGCATAGCAGATGTCTGGCCTTGTACACAACATTGCATACATAAGGCTTCCGACTGCGCTTAAGTATGGTATATTTTTCATAGTCTAAGTTTCAGTAGGATTCTTGGGAGACATTTTAGAACTCAAAGACTCTCCTAGACTTACTAGGAGATCCACTTGCTTGCAATCAGTCATGTTGAATCTTTCCAAAATCTTCTTGATATATGTCTCCTGAGACAAAGATAACAAGCGTTTGGGCCGATCCCGAGTTATTTTAACTCCTAAGACATAACTAGCTTCACCCATGTCCTTCATTTTGAAGTTTAATGACAACCACTCCTTAGTGGAATTTATCAATGCTTTATTGTTACCTGCTAACAAAATGTCATCCACATATAGATATAGAATCACAAAACCATTTTTAGATGTCTTGACATATACGCAATGGTCCTCATTTACCATTTCGAATTTGTCTTGAAGCATAGCTTCATGGAATCTCAAATTCCACTGTCTAGAGGCCTGTTTTAAACCATATATGGATCTGTTCAGTTTACACACTTTGTGTTCCTGACCCTTGATTGAAAAACTAGTGGGTTGATCCATATAGATTTCCTCTTGCAATTCTCCATTGAGAAAAACAGTTTTGACATCCATCTGGTAAAGCTCTAAATCTAAGTGGGCAACCATTGACAAGAGGAGACGTATGAAGGCAAATCTCACTACTGGTGAGAAGGTGTCCTCATAGTATATTCCTTCTTTTTGGGTGTAACCTTTTGCAACAAGCCTGGCTTTGAATTTGTCTATGTTCCCTTCCGCATTTTTCTTGATCTTGAGAACCCACCGGTTCCCAATAGATCTCCTATTTGGAGGTAGATCAACTAAGTCCCATACTTTGTTTTTCTTCATCGACTCCAATTCTTCCTTCATAGCTTTCATCCACTTACTTGTATTGGACCCAGAAATAACCTCCTTGAACGTTTTAGGTTCATCAGATATTTCTGTAAGTGCATTGGTCATATTTATCTCCCCTTCAATCTCAAACCGACGTTTGGGGATATGGCCTCTAACACTCTTACGAGGTTGGGATTGATCAATCAGTTGACCAATGCCATTGTCATTGGAATCAAGGTTGATGAAAGTTTCATCTTCGCCTTGTTCAACAGCAGTTATAAAGGTTATCAACTTCGTAAAGTTGTAGATCCTTATCAACCTCACCCCTCATTAGGTATTGATCCTCTAAGAATCTGACGTTACGTGCTTCTATTTTTGTGACATGCCCTTGAGTATCCTCCCCTAGGAAGACATACCCCTTAGAAGTCTCACTGTATCTTATAAAGACACACTTCTTTCCAGGAGCACTCAACTTCCCAAATTCTCGATTTTGAGAAGTGACAAAGGCTGCACACCCCCATGGTCTAAGGTAGTTCAAAACGGGTTGTCTACCAGTCCATAGTTCATAGGGTGTTTTGTCAACAGATTTTGAAGGAACTAGGTTAAGTAATAAAAAGCAACCGTTAACAATGCATCACCCCAAAATGAGATGGGCAAGTTAGCCCGAGCCATCATAGATCTAACCATTTCAGCAGGGGTTCTATTCCTTCTCTCAGAGACACCATTTTCTGAGGGGTATAAGGAATAGTTAGCTGTCTAGCTATACCCTTATTTTCACAGAGTTCCTTGAACTCATCAGAAAGATACTCACGTCCGTGGTTAGTTCTTAAGGCCTTTATTGTCCTATCAAGTTGATTCTCAACAAGGTTCTTGTACTTTTTAAAACAGTCCAAGGCGTCTGATTTGTGAGACATCAAGTATACGGTCCCATAACAGTCCAAGGCGTCTGTGAAGGTAATGAAATATAAAGCCCCATGTCTTGCTATTACATTCATTGGTCCACAGATGTCAGAGTGAATAAGTTGTAAAGGATAAGTTGCCCTTTGGGCTTTCCTAAAAGGTTTCTTGGTGGCTTTTCCAGCAAGACAACTTTTTCACAGGTTTCCATTTTAACAAAGGTTAAGTTACCTAACAACCCTCCCCTTGCTAAGCGGCCTATCCCATCGCGGTCCAATATGTCCTAGTCTAGCATGCCACAATTGGCAACCAACCATTTTAGACATAAAAACTTCAGTTTGTGCTAAGTGTAATGTCATAAAAGAATTCATTAAATAAGCATGACCTATCAATTGTTATTTAAAGATATCTCAAGCGAGTTCTGGGAAAAATTAAACACATAGGATTCTTGAAGTAATTTCAAAACTGATAAAAGATTTCTCCTAATTGAGGGTACAAAGAGTACTTCTTCAATAAGGATGGATCTCCCACTCGCAAAATCCAACCTACAAGTGCCTGTGCTCAAAACATTAGCTACACTTTGGTTTCCCATGTGGACTCTCCGAGTTCCTTGTGGAAGTTTTCGGAAATCTTCAAACAGGGACCTATCACGGCTTATGTGGTGCGTATTTCTTTGAATCTACTAATCAAATATTGTGATGAATCGACAAACATGACAATACTTATCACATTGATGAAGATTTTAAAGTAAAACTTACCTCAGGAGAAGGACATGCCCTAGCATAATGTCCCATCTGATGACAACAGAAGCATTCAACACTAGTCATGTCTATCGACTTCCTAGGTTTCTTTTGCTGTGGGTCAGGCTTGGCCTTTTCCTTGCCTTTCCCTTTTCCACTTTTCTTGTTCCAAAGAGCCTTCCTCTTTTTGGAGTTGACAACATTGTTTTCAGTTTGAACAACGGGCTTTTCATTGAGAAGCCTTTGTTCCTCAAGCTCACATTTCCTCTCGCGACTGTGCAAAGTTTGTGATACTGTCGTCATGCATTAAGATAAGACAAAATTGTTCCCAAGTTTTAGGTAAAGACTTAATGACAGCTTGAATTTCTTTGTTCATTTGACAGACTGATTCGCTTGGGCTAACTTCAAAGAACCATGTTCCTCATCACCGTGTAATGTTGTGTCATAGAGGTATGGGGCAGTTTGATAAATTTATCAAAGCTCATTTGTAGCCTCCTCACGGTGCGATGTAGTCATTACCCCAAGGTCCGCCTTTTATCGCTTCCCATAGCTCTTTAGCCGATCCAAGGCCATCATACCGCATCATGAAGTCATTCCTCATGGTGCCAAGTATGGCAATTCGGGCAACATTATCTTTGCTTGTATACTCATTGTACTTTTTAAGTGCAGCAGTATAAGCAGCTTGTGTTAATCATTCAGCGGTAGGTTACGCTCATCGTCTCGGTTATTACGTCAATGACCTTCCCATCTGCGAATTAGCCTAACTTTCCTAGACCAAAGTTCGTAATTCTTATTGTTTAACAAGTCCTTTTTCAGGTAGCATCGTAAACGGGGATTTTCCATCGGGTGCCATTCTATCAAGTTTGAATTCCAAAAATAAGATACTACGAATAAGAATCATCTCTTAAAATAAATCTAAGTAATCCATATTTTCACATATGAGATGATCATGATAATCTACTAGCATGATTCTAGCCATTAAATAAAATCAATGCATTTGACTATCAATAGCATAGAATATGCAAAAAATCTACTACTTAAATTTCCATTTAATAAAATTGTTTCTACATAAAGGAGTTTTCTATCTTTCAAAAACAATGTGGAACTAAAAAGAGCCAGTCAACCATGAACATAGAAACGTCCTGCTGGGTGCCCAGGGGAGGCATCCTCATCCTCACAATCACTATCAGCTATTTGAAAATTACTAGCCACTTTCTCTGTTTCCCTGTGAGGTGGGAAAATAAACCCTGATGACACATCATATGGATTTGGTTCCTTAGCATCGTCCCATAATCGATGTAGGAGAGATTTAAGTGGTCGAGCCTCATTCCTATCCTGAATAGGACTGGGGCTCTTTGGTGTATATTCTGGTGATGGTGGCTCTGTCTTCATCTTATCAGATTTCAAGACAGTACGCTGCAAAAGTCTCCTATATTGCTTTGCAGTCATGCGTTTCTTGGAAACCCGTCTCCCAAGATCTGGTTCAATTTTCCTACAAGTCTCGGGTCTATGTGACTTAGGTATTGTGCCTTAGTTTTCATATGACCGTTGATAGAAAACATACAATTTTATTTACGCAATAGTAAAAATCAAGATTTAAATAATTACTGCATGGTAAAAATAAACATCCTAATGTCAATTTTTAGGCGTGGAAAAATAAAAAATTTAAAGGAAAAAAAAAATTCCTAAAAAAAAATTTCCACTAAAATAGCCAAATTATTTCCCATAAATAATTTATTTTGCAAAAAAAAATTAAGCAATTTCTAATTAATTTTAAACAACCAAATTATTTAAAAATTAATTAAAAGATTTTGAAAAAAACAGTTTTCTAAAAAAAAATGTAGATCACAAGATCAAAACTACAAACAAAATCATACAAACCATGGAAAACCTGGTTCGATGCCAATGTAGGGTTTTTACCGATATCTCATGCATGATTCCTACGATATATATAATTACACTATATCACATGCATAAAATAGCGCAGCGGAAACAAAAGATAATACCTTGGTCACAGCTTTCAATTTGAAGTTCTAAGCTTTGATCTACAGGAGAAGATGATGTTCTTGGCACACTCAAGATCCTCTTCTTCTCAACTTAGCTGGAGTCAAGTTCCAACCACGAACGGGAAGCAACCTTTGTTCACGAACCAAGAACCGACAATGGCTAGGGAGGTTACCACCTATGGAATCTCCACAAATTACTAGCTTCTTCTTTAGAAAATGTTGGAGGCCACCATTAAAGAAGAGAGAGCTTTTCTTTGTTGTTTTTGGGATAATCAATATGTGAGGGGTGGGGGGTCTATTTATAGAGCTCTCCCACCTCCTCAATATTGGATAGGATAGAGTCCTATACTCATCTAATATCAGATAGGATAGAGTCCTATACTCATCTAATATCAGATAGGATAGAGTATTATACTCATCTAATATCAGATAGGATAGAGTCCTACACTCATCCTAATACCAGATAGGATAGAGTCTTACACTCATCCTAATTCCTGATGGTTATCCTTATCTTGGTGGTTTATCCTTATCCTGGTGGGCGTTTATCCAGCCTTATTTCCAACAGTCACCAACCATAAATTCTATATCATGAGTATCTTCGGCTAGTTTACCCACTTATATGTTTTTTTCACTAAAGACGCCCACTTATAACTAGCAAAGCTAAATAAGAAGAATGCTCTGTAATCTGTACATCAAATCATTAATTAAAAGACTAAAAGGTGCTTGCAACTATTTTTTTTATTTTTCGATAATGGATATATATATTGTTTAAGGAAAATGCTTTGGACACCTGACACAACACTACAACTTGGAAGAGTACTCTGATCTGATCTGATGCCTTTGAAACCCAAGCAGCTAGTTCACAAGCCTCCCCTATAAAAGACACCAAATAAATTTAAATTTTTCTATATAGTTCAAAGTAGCTAAAGTGTATATATATATGGGCCGGCTAGGTAGACAACAGAATTCAAAACAACATCCAAACAGCAGAATATTGGCCGTTGGATCATAGCTGATCAGATCAAGATGAAAAAGCGATATTTTGAAATTTGGGTTTTGAAATTCTTCTTTTACGAAGGGTTTAGGTTTTGAAACTTCTAAACAGTAAACAACAAACTATGATCATCAACAAACAACAAATTCAAAATCAAAACTACCGAAATCATCAACAACAAAATCAAACCACTGAAAAACCCAAAAATCATCAACAAAATCAAAACCACTCAAAAACCCAAAATTCAAACCCAAAAACAAATCATCTCGTGCTTGATTTTTAAATCTTTTGATGAGTGTGCAAATCCACACTTGGGATTAGCTTCAATAATTGCTGCTGGAATTGATGGTCTTCAGAGGCATCTGAGCTTACATGAACCAATTGGTATGTTATGACATTTCTTATACTATAGTCTTGGGTTTTCTTTTAGTACTTCTGTTGTAAATGGCAACAATTGTTTTTATCATTTATCATTTGGAGCTTAATGTCATTTTTTATTTTTTAAAGGACTTAGAAAGTCCTCGTTTAACAACCTTAGTTCTCTCCTTTTAGTCATTTTAGATATTAAAAATGTAATATGGTGTTTTAACGAATAAAATCTGTAGTCTCATACTTTAATAATGATATGGAACATACACCCACCCTTATAGTCTTGATGGTGGCATTCCAAGACTGCCAAATGAACTCTTTGAATCAGTAGAAGCTCTTGAGAAAGATACATTTTTGAAAGATTTAACTAGCATTTTTGGTGAACTCTGTCAGAGGTTTAGCTAGCATTTTCAGTGAACTCTGTCAGAGTTTTAACTAGCATTTTCGATGAACTCTGTCAGAGTTTTAGCTAGGATTTTCGGTGAACTCTGTCAGAGTTTTAGCTAGCATTTTTGGTGAACTCTATTAGAGTTTTAACTAGCATTTTTGGTGAACTCTGTCAGAGTTTTAGCTAGCATTTTGGTGAACTCTGTCAGAGTTTTAGCTAGCATTATCGGTGAACTCTGTCAGAGTTTTAACTAGCATTAAATTTGGATGATATTTAATCTTATGATGTTGTCATTCTTCCATTGCAACTACTATCATTGATGAAGAGACTTGATGTCTCTGCCGTGAGGAAGTTGCTAGGGTACTGTATTTTATTTTGCTTGATATATTGGGCGATGTGGTCTATAATGGTTATTTCTGAAGTTAGCTCATGACATCTGACACATGGATTCATACTCAAATGGTTATATTTGAAGTTAATGGGTTTATCTTTTTTGTGTAGTTGGAGATGAGGAAAGGAATTCACCCTCAAAGGCAATGGATATCCTATGTGACGCAGAGTGGGAGACTGGTTAATGCTATGATGATCAAAATTTATCCTGTTGGTAAGGTCTACCGCTTCAAGGCAAAACGATAGATGGCTCAAAGTTTAGGACAAATTGCCAAGTTCAACCGCAAGTATGGTTTGAACGCTGAGGAGAATGAAGGAAAGTAATCTTGTTTCGCAATGGAAAGTTTAGGATCATGTCAGTTAACGAGTTTGATTGAAATTGAACCTTATGTCCTTACTTTGTTGAAGCATTGCATAGTTGATATATTTTGATTCTGGATATGCTATTTTGTTGTCAGAACTAGCTTACAGAGAAATCATTGTACTTGAATGTGTGGTGATATTTACATTGGTCTCTATTGCAATTGTTTTGGGCTTTTGGCATTGAATCTTCATGATGTTATGTATATGCGTAAAATTATGTGTCGGTGGTAGAAGGAAGGAATTCCTGAATTAGTATTTGATCGGCTATATGTCAAGGATAGATGAGGCATTGTTTTGGCAAAGAAGAGTTAATAGAGAGACTTGTTGATGTTTAATAGTTTGTCTTAAAGAAAATTAGTTGGATTCTTGATAAGTAGTCCTGCTATCTAATTTACTACTAATAAGTTTGATCGGATTTGGACTTGTTAGGTTGATGACAAGCCAATCTTGTTTCCATAATTATGTATATTAGCTCCTTCGACTTTTACAGCAGCAACATCAGTTGTTTTGGTAAGATCCACTACTGTGTAAACATGGGAACAAATGAAATTAAATGAAAACATTTTGTCAGAGAAAAGAACCATGGCAGAGAATGGACGAACTACACCACATTATACAAAAGAAAAATGCTCTCTTTTGGTTTTCCTGCTATCTATACCTGGATGAGAGAAGACCCATAGAGTGATAGCACATACAATCAAAACAATAGGTATGATGTGAATATAATTCTCGCCGGAGGACTTAATATGTGAAAAATTAAAACTCTGACAGCCACAACAAACATCCTTAGCATCCTTAGACCCCACTCCTTAGCATCCTTAGCTCTTGATACTGCTTAAGACTCGCTTTAGCTGCACTTTGGATATTCGCATCAAGCGATTGAGCTGACAAAAGGAATGGAGTAATCTCTGTCACCATATTCTCCTCTCCAAACTACACACCACAACAAACCAATACAATCAAACACCAAACCAAGATAAAAATTGCACCATAACAAACATGAGAAAAATGAGATTGCAACGCAAGATCATAATACAACAGTTAACTAAATGGTTTTGAGTTTTTCCAGACACGTTGCTACACTTGGTTAACGTGCAAAAAGTATACCTTTTGTTGCTCAAGTGTATACTGCTGGTAGTAAGGTGGTCGAAGGCCATGGTTGTCTGGTAGGTGGTCCAACACCAAAATCTCTATTACAAACTTATTATGCGCTGCACCTTCAACTTCTTTTTAGGTTTGAATGACAATGAAGCTTATTTGCACTTTGAAGGTATTTGCAGCCCACTTTCATGGAGACTTGGTGGTGGAATCATCTACCGGGACAAACCATGGCCACACAGCCACCTTTAGTTTTAGTATAAAGTACAAACACAAGCAACAAACTTTGCTTTTATTGTGCATGGTAAAGAAGTGCAGCCTCTGGTTTAGGGTGTAAACAACTGTCAATGGATAGATTGAATAAATATTTAAAAACATTCAAAATACAGTTTATTCTAGGAAGGATAATATTAGGTGTCTTTGCGAAGAAGAATGTGAATACTGCATTACAAAAAGAATCTTACATATGCTAATTTTTTTAACCAAAAAAAAAAAAAAAAAAAAAAAAAAAAAAAAAAATCTTACCCTAAAAAGTTATTCAAACTTTGATTACCATCTTCATTTTAGTTGGGAAAAAGCTCATTTTCTTGAAATATAAAAACGTGTGTAAACATTCTCTCTAGAATATCACATTCTTCATCATATTCTTCCATGACTCATAGTCACTATGTGTAAATAGAAACATCAACTAAGCAATATAGCATATATCTTACCTTGCTTAACACCTACAACTCTTTGTCACAAGCTTTTCTCCAATAAAATCTTTCAAAACTGTATCTTTCTCAAGAGCTTCTACTGATTCAGAGAGTTCATTTGGCAGTCTTGGAATGCCACCATCAAGACTATAAGGGTTGGTGCCTGTTCCATATCATTATTAAAGTATGAGACTACAAATTTTATTTGTTAAAACACCATATTACATTTTTAATATCTAAAATGACTAAAAGGAGAGAACTAAGGTTGTTAAACGAGGACTTTCTAAGTCCTTTAAAAAATAAAAAATGACATTCAGCTCCAAATGATAAATGATAAAAACAATTGTTGCCATTTACAACAGAAGTACTAAAAGAAAACCCAAGACTATAGTATAAGAAATGTCATAACATACCAATTGGTTCATGTAAGCTCAGATGCCTCTGAAGACCATCAATTCCAGCAGCAATTATTGAAGCTAATCCCAAGTGTGGATTTACACACTCATCAAAAGATTTAAAAATCAAGCACGAGATGATTTGTTTTTGGGTTTGAATTTTGGGTTTTTGAGTGGTTTTGATTTTGTTGATGATTTTTGGGTTTTTCGGTGGTTTGATTTTGTTGTTGATGATTTCGGTGGTTTTGATTTTGAATTTGTTGTTTGTTGATGATCATAGTTTGTTGTTTACTGTTTAGAAGTTTCGAAACCTAAACCCTTCGTAAAAGAAGAATTTCAAAACCCAAATTTCAAAATATCGCTTTTTCATCTTGATCTGATTAGCTATGATCCAACGGCCAATATTCTGCTGTTTGGATATTGTTTTGAATTCTGTTGTCTACCTAGCCGGCCCATATATATATACACTTTAGCTACTTTGAACTATATAGAAAAATTTAAATTTATTTGGTGTCTTTTATAGGGGAGGCTTGTGAACTAGCTGCTTGGGTTTCAAAGGCATCAGATAAGATCAGAGTACTCTTCCAAGTTGTAGTGTTGTGTCAGGTGTCCAAAGCATTTTCCTTAAACAATATATATATCCATTATCGAAAAATAAAAAAAATAGTTGCAAGCACCTTTTAGTCTTTTAATTAATGATTTGATGTACAGATTACAGAGCATTCTTCTTATTTAGCTTTGCTAGTTATAAGTGGGCGTCTTTAGTGAAAAAAACATATAAGTGGGTAAACTAGCCGAAGATACTCATGATATAGAATTTATGGTTGGTGGTCACATTTGGATAAGCTTCACGGGATAAGGATAAACCACCAAGATAAGGATAACCATCAGGAATTAGGATGAGTGTAGGACTCTATCCTATCTGGTATTAGGATGAGTGTAGGACTCTATCCTATCTGATATTAGATGAGTATAATACTCTATCCTATCTGATATTGAGGAGGTGGGAGAGCTCTATAAATAGACCCCCCACCCCTCACATATTGATTATCCCAAAAACAACAAAGAAAAGCTCTCTCTTCTTTAATGGTGGCCTCCAACATTTTCTAAAGAAGAACCTAGTAATTTGTGGAGATTCCATAGGTGGTAACCTCCCTAGCCATTGTCGGTTCTTGGTTCGTGAACAAAGGTTGCTTCCCGTTCGTGGTTGGAACTTGACTCCAGCTAAGTTGAGAAGAAGAGGATCTTGAGTGTGCCAAGAACATCATCTTCTCCTGTAGATCAAAGCTTAGAACTTCAAATTGAAAGCTGTGACCAAGGTATGATCTTTTGTTTCCGCTGCGCTATTTTATGCATGTGATATAGTGTAATTATATATATCGTAGGAATCATGCATGAGATATCGGTAAAAACCCTACATTGGCATCGAACCAGGTTTTCCATGGTTTGTATGATTTTGTTTGTAGTTTTGATCTTGTGATCTACATTTTTTTAGAAAAACTGTTTTTTTTCAAAATCTTTTAATTAATTTTTAAATAATTTGGTTGTTTAAAATTAATTAGAAATTGCTTTTTTTTTTTTTTTGTAAAATAAATTATTTATGGGAAATAATTTGGCTATTTTAGTGGATTTTTTTTTTTTTAGGAATTTTTTTTTTTCCTTTAAATTTTTATTTTTCCACGCCTAAAAAATTGACATTAGGATGTTTATAATTATTTAAATCTTGATTTTTTTACTATTGCGTAAATAAAATTGTATGTTTTCTATCAACGGTCATATGAAAACTAAGGCACAATACCTAAGTCACATAGACCGAGACTTGTAGGAAAATTAAACCGGATCTTGGGAGGCGGGCTTCCAAGAAACGCATGACCAAAGCAATATAGGAGACTTTTGGCAACAATCTTGTCTTGAAATCGATAAGATGAAGACAGAGCCACCATCACCCGAATATACACCAAAAGAGCCCAGTCCTATTCAGGATAGGAATGAGGCTCGACCACTTAAATCTCTCCTACATCGATTATGGGACGATGCTAAGGAACCAAATCCATATGATGTGTCATCAGGGTTTATTTTCCCACCTCACAGGGAAACAGAGGAAGTGGCTAGTAATTTTCAAATAGCTGATAGTGATTGTGAGGATGAGGATGCCTCCCCTGGGCACCCAGCAGGACATTTCTATGTTCATGGTTGACTGGCTCTTTTTAGTTCCACATTGTTTTTGAAAGATAGAAAACTCCTTTGTGTAGAAACAATTTTATTAAATGGAAATTTAAGTAGTAGATTTTTTGCATATTCTATGCTATTGATAGTCAAATGCATTGATTTTATTTAATGGCTAGAATCATGCTAGTAGATTATCATGATCATCTCATATGTGAAAATATGGATTACTTAGATTTATTTTAAGAGATGATTCTTATTCGTAGTATCTTATCTTTGGAATTCAAACTTGATAGAATGGCACCCGATGGAAAATCCCCGTTTACGATGCTACCTAAAAAGGACTTGTTAAACGATAAGAATTACGAACTTTGGTCTAGGAAAGTTAGGCTAATTCTGGCAGATAGGAAGGTCATTGACATAATAACTGAGACAGTAGCAGAACCTACCGCTGAAGGATTAACACAAATTTCAAAACCCAAATTTCAAAATATCGCTTTTTCATCTTGATCTGATCAGCTATGATCCAACGGCTAATATTCTGCTGTTTGGATGCTGTTTTGAATTCTGCTGTCTACCTAGCCGGCCCGATATATATATATATATATACACGGTTTGGCTATAGTGACACTTTTATTCTGCCACTCTAATCTCACACCCCTCCTGGTCCCTCAGATCTCATCCTGAGATGATCAGATTTAATTCTGATAAAAAAATGCGAAATTTTGAAATTTCAAACTATTTTTGAAAAACGGTGAAATTTTTGACAAACTCTAATGGTCTTTTTCTTCTTCACTCCAGAAACTCTCAAATGAGTAACCTTTCCAAACCAAGCTTCTGAACAATAGCAAACGGAAATTCAAAACAACTATTTCTTTTTTGTGGCAATGTCTGCGATACACCTATTTCTTTAAACAATAGTGATTAAAATGAAAATCACTTCTCTACAGGCGTGTTGAACTAAGACACCTCATTACAATTTGATAAAATTACTTCTTGCCTCTCTACAAGTAAATGTCAATCTTCGTCTATTTGTTTGTTCATTGTTCTTTTCTTCACTAAGTTTGCTTGGTGTAATATGATTTGATCTTTTGAAGTTAACCATTCATATATTTGTGTGTAAGTTTGTTTATTGTGGAAAGAAATGATTTTTGCAATGTAATTTTTTCTATCATGTTTATTTATATGGTTACCGTTATTTATATTGCAATGTCATGTTTATTGAGGAGATAACTAGAAACTTTCTTTAGGATGATTAGAAAGAAAGTTCAAAATGTCATTTTATGACATTAATTGGGATTTTCTTCTAGTTAAGTTATTTACACTATTTATGTACATTGGGATTTTTGTCTGTTTAAGTTATTTATATTTTTAATTTTTTCGATTTATAGAAATGGAGACAGAGACATCAGAAAATACAATCAATATCGAAGAAGACTGATAAAGGTAAAAATATAGTTTTACCTACGAATAAGTAACGAGACTCAAACACAAGTAAAACTAAAACTATTTTTCGTGTCTAATTTATCAAAGTTTTCTACTCTCGATGCTATCGCAATAGAGTTGGAGAAGAAGATTCGTTCCACTCCTAGTTCTTTAGTATTCAATATTTTCTAAGATTATCGGTCATATTCAAAGTTAATGAGAGTAATTATGAGAATTATACTACGATGTAAATTATACTAACAAGATATGATAATTCAACTACGAAATGTTAAATTAATATTAGATAAAGAATTAGGGGGGATTGATTCCACCTTAACTCGACTTAATTAACTAGCGAAGATTTGTCGTAATCCGAATTGCAATGCTTTCGCATAGCAATTGGTTATTCATAATCCCTAGTTGTTCATGGTAATTTCTACCAACTAACATCTAGCATGTGAAGCAATCAAACCCATTCTAATGGTGAACTAATTACTTTCTAGATTAGAATGGAAAATTACGACTATTATACGTTAACAACAATCAAGCTTTCATCAAGGCTTCCTCAACCCCCTCTAATGGAGGTTTAGCCTAGAGTCATTAAACTATCATTTCCAATTGAATTAAAACAAGACATGATATCAAGATTATAAATTTGCTTATTTGAATTCAAATGGAAATCTACTCATGCAAAATTTAATTGAAACTAACAATGATAAATAACTAAGTCTATGAATTGAAACTAAATAATTAATGGAAAATGAAACTAGATTATGAAGAACTAACTAACTTTATTGATCTAATGAAGAAATAACAATTGATTCAATAACTAAATTCAAACAAGATAATAAAAACTAATTAATTAAAAATGGAGTTTAAATCTAGATCTAAAACTATATATGAAAACTAATTAATGGAGACTAAAAAAACTAGATCTAAAACTATTCTCTAATGGCTACCTACAAAACTACTTCCTTAAGAGTTAAGTCTTCTATGTTGAAATGGAGGAGACCAGATCCACATTTTCGTGCATGGGCTGAGGAGCCATGTTTTGGGTCGGAAAATCGAGCCCAAAACCCAATTTCTTCAGTCCAGAGAGGCCTTTTCAGTTGAATTTTGCTTCAATAGACTTTTCATCCACTTTTGCTCCTCTAATTGAGTCAATATTTGGACCATCGGAAAGCTCTTTCCGAGCCGGTCGTTGTGACATAAGGTAGGCCCAATTCCAAGGTCTGAGTCCAAAGATATGGCCTTCGAAAGTCCTGGTGACTTTTGTGTGCTATTTCTGCCCGCGTTAACTTTGACTTTTCAGCTTTGACCGGGCTTTTTAAAGGCTTTTTCTCCTTGAATCTTGACCTTTAATCATAGAACTTCTTAACAACCAACCCTTGCTCCTTTATCTCGCAAAAGTGACACATTTCTGCACATAATCGACTCCAATGCCTGAAATATATAAAAGCACATAATCAGCATTAACTGTTATTTATTACTCACATAATTGGTCTAAAAATATTATTGTTAAGAGATTAAAACTACAGTTTTGGGCTCTTATCAAAGACGTAGTTGGATCTTCGTCTACTAAATCTCTTGTTCAAGGCACACAAACATTAGCTGCTCCTTATATAGGAATGACTTTTACAAGTGTTGACGAAGCAAAGACTTACTATAAAAGAGTATAGTCATCAACAAGAGGGATTTTAGATTTGTGTTCGGACGACGAATAAGAAACAAAATCATGTGGATTTGGTTAGTGGTTGTTTACTAGTTTGCTCACGTGAAGGGGTTTCTAACAAGAGAGATCAAGTCTGATTAAGAAATACATCAACTATCCGGTGTGGTTGCCAAGCTAGAATTCTTATTAAGAAAAGAATACATGAAGAGATATACGAGGTCAACGTTGCTCAGAATGACCATAGTCACGGTCTGGTGACCCATCGAAGAGAATTTGCATGAAAACTAACAAACATATGCCTGAAGCAGCGAAGTGCTTGACCGAGATGTTTAGTGATAACAGTTTACCTGTTGGGAAAGTGGCATCTATTTTTCATGGAGAGGAAGTTGGGTTTACACAGAAGGATTATTGGAACCATCATTATGGTTTGACCAGAAAGATGCCTAAAGAAGGTGATGCAACTGCCGTGCTGAAATATTTTATACAGAAGAGTGCTGAGAATCCCCGGTTCTACTACGCTATTGATTTAGATGAAAATGGGACGGCGGTGAAATTTTTCTAGGTTGATGGGAGGTCTCAATGCCAGTATGACTATTTCGAGGATGTTGTGTCTTTTAATACCACATTTCATACCAATGCATATTCCATGCCTTTTGCCCCTTTTACTGGAGTCAACCATCATTATCAGTCGATTCAGTTTGGTTGCACATTATTGTTTGATGAGACAGAAGATACATTCATATGGCTGTTTAAGGACTGGCTTGCAGCTATGGGTGGTCGTGCACCAACTGCAATCATCACTGACCAGGATAGAGTGATGACCGCAGCTATTGCTAAAGTGTTTTCTGGTACTCATCGTCATTACTGTCTCTGGCATATTATACAAAAATTCCAAGATAAGATGTCCCCTTTACCAAATTTGAGACATTGGTAACTGAGTTGAAGAACACTATTTATTTTTCGTATAGGATTGCTGATTTTGAGAGAAGATGGTGTACAATCATTGAGAAGTATGAGTTGTCTGAAAATTCTTAGTTGACAGAGATATATTCAATGAGGGAGAAATGGGTTCCTTGTTATCTCAGTGACACCTTTTTTGCTGGTATGCACATGACTGGTCGAAGTGAATCGATGAATGCTCATTATGACCAGTTTGTCAATTCGACGACTACGCTTATGCAGTTTGTACATGGTAATGAGATATCTTTGGCTTTGCTTGCTAGAAAAGAAAGAGATTCTAATTACCACACCGAGCATAATTCACAGATTGTGCCTAATGATGTTTTCCTCCTTATGCATGCCGCGAAGGTCTATACGATCTCAATATTCAATAAATTTAAGGCGCAACCAGAAAAGGCAAAGATGGAGTACAAAATTGATGGGCAACAGATGAACAACAATGGAACCGAAAGCTACATGCTGAAGTTCAAAGACCCGCAGAAGAAGTCCGTTTGGAAAGTGAATTTTGATAGCAGAACCTTAGAGGCAGACTGTAAATGCAAGTATTTTCAGTTTATGGGGTTACTTTGTGGTCACATCTTGAAGGTTTTTATTCGTTACGATATTGAAGAGATTCCAAGCCATTTTAGATTGACGCGGTGAATGTAGAAGGCAAATACTTATAGAGCAGACTTTGATACTAGATTTGTGGTAGGGAATGTCTCACATGAACCTTTAAGAGTGGCTTATTGTATCAAGGTTACTTCTCAAGTGGCTTACGATGCATCACATACTTTTGAGGGTTATTCATATTTTATTGAAAAGATTGGTGAAATGGCTATTGGAATTTCAAAGTTTAATGAAACTTTCTACGAAGAAGACGCAGATGATGAAGAGCCTCCAGTTGCAGAGCCTTTGATACCTTCGGTTAATACATCACAAGTTTTTTTTTATTTGAATGTTTAATTTGATATAAATTTAGTGTTTAATTTGGTGTTTAATTTGATATAAATATTTATTTTATTTTGCCGGTTATTTTGACTTTCAAATATTTATTTCAGCTATTGATTTTGAATCCCAACATTTCTCAAACAAAAGGGAGGGGGAAGAAGAAAGCGGATAGATTGAAATCCCATAGAGATATAGCCCTAAACAATTCAGGAAGAAAGTGTCACAAATGTGGAAAAATTGCTAACCATGACTCGAGAAATTGTCTAGAGAAAAATAATACGTAATCTATGAAATGTAAGTATAGCTTCTATGAAGTATCTTTGATATATTGACTGATTTTATAGCTTCTAAGTTTAACTGTATATCTGACTTTGCAGCCTTTTGATTATCGCACACCACCCATTTTTCGTGGCAGTGTCTGGTGGTGGTAGTGTGTAGTGGTGGCAACCTTAAATGAACCTTGAACAACTGATCATGGGGGATGGAACTGCTATTAGCTACTTTGATTTTGTTGAAGACCAGTTCATCAGATGTTTCATGCTATGTTAAGAGATACCACTAGCACATCACTCTCAGTTAAGTGGATAAGTGAGAGAACTGAGGAGCTGCTACAATAAAAATCTAATGTTGTAACAAGGCCTATGTTCCCAACCCTTGATTACTTAATGCATTTTTTTTTTCCTTCACACTTCTTTTGGCCTTAGTATCATGTAGTATTGAGCAAATCTACAGAGACGCTTGTTTTCAAATCACCATAATTGATGATTATTAGCAATGGAATATTAGTATTGTGCTTCCTGAAGTGGTCCATTTTTTTTTTACATTTAGTAACATGGGAATCTGTCTCAGGTATTTAGGTATGGATGTGCACGCTAACTTTCCAAGGGGCGCTCGCCCTCTACTAGGCCCTGACATGGAAGCGCACATATTACTCTTTTGACATGCATCACTCCCTCTCGTCTGGCATGCATTCTTCTGACACGCACACTGCATCAGGACCCCAATAACCAAGCTTTGAGCATATGTACTACGTTTGTGATTAACATGAGTAATATTAATTTCCTCATCTCTAAGTTATTAGTTAAGGAACATGCTTTCTTGCCGTAATAATGTCGTAATTTCCAGTTATTGCACGGCTTGCATCTCAATAGCTGATAAGTTGCTTCTATCACGTAATATACCTTGAGTACTCGGTATTACTACATAAAAGAAGAAATAAAGGGAGTACGTTGAACATTTACAAACAAATTCACACTCTTGAACTTCACTTCAAACTGTGAGATGAGGTATTTAGAGAGTTTGAGATGTTAAGAGCAAGCAAATCCCTCTGACCATCTGTTATTTTTCAAACAAGCAACTTCCTTATGTAAACAAACCAGCAGAACATATAGGATCAAGTGGCTTTAATCTACTCTTAGCAGAAAGGAAATAAAGTTGCAATTACCATTACACCAATTGCAATTACACCAAAATACAAAATCCTGAGCAAACTACAATTGTAATTACACCAAAATACAATTACATAGCAATAGAAAACATGAGCAACTAATTTTGTTTAAGAAACAACCATAAAACGACAATAATGATAAAAATCAACAGTTTCCTACATGCTTTCCTACAAGCTAAATACTTCTTCTCCATTTCATCAAATTTTTCCTGCAACTCCACCTTGCGCCTTTTCTTGGCATCCATGGAATCTCTTAATAAATTGTTCAAATTCTTCAGTTCCACGTTCACATCACTCAAAGCTTCATACATTTGCTTCAGTGCTTCATGTCTCATACACAAATCCTGATATTTTTTCCCTGAATTCACCCTTGGATCACTCAAAGCTTCATGCGTATGCTTCAGTGCTTCATGCCTCATATACAACTCCCTATTTTTTCCCCCTGGATTCATCTTTTTGTCAACCCATACGAAAAACTCGCAATGCCCATTTGGAAATTTCTTACATCCAAAGAAACTTCCTTCCCCGGATTTTTATGCGTGGAAAGAAACTTGAATGGGTGCACGCTCTCCACAAAAACAAGAATAATCTGAAGTGACTGAGCTCGAACTCATTACCTGTAATTGATTAAAACAAATAAAATTGAAAAAAGAAATACTCAAATTGAATCAAATGAAAGAGATGCAGTAAAATAAGAATGATGGTCTATAGATCCTCCAGAGATTATCCCACCCCATAATTGCTTAATAGAAAAACAATCAATAAATATTTAGATAAAAATTAAACTTGACTAACATTTTCTGAAACATAAAAATTGGTAAACAACATGAAAAATTAGAGTAGTCGATCGCCATGACTTCACCAAAAGATTCACCATTTCAAAATTACCATAAAAGGACCTCCAGGCTGCAATGTGTTTCATAAATTTCACATACACAAGGAAGCCCAACAGAACAACCAAATTCACCAATATGTTGCAGAAATACTCACAAACACCATTAATACACATGATACCAAGTTTTCATGAATGAATAAAACGAACTAATTGTATTTGCAAAAATTAAACAATATAGTTTTGAATATAATGAATAAAAAAAACATTATCAAATGAATTAAGCAAATTAAATAATGAAGAAAGCATACCTTAATTGCAATTGCTTGATAATCGAAAAAAAAAAACAAAATCCCTAAGTTTTATAGCGATTTCAGTAGGATTTATGTTAAGAGATGGAGATTTGTTTGTATTTGAGAGAGCAAATCATTGTTGGGTTGCTGAAATCATTGTTGGGTTCGAATTCTATGTGGTGAGGGTGATAAGTGCTCAAAAAGTGTAATTTAACCCTCGATTATGCCTCTTGTAATTTTTAGTCGCCAATGTCTTTCTAACAATGGGGACTGAAAAAGGTTTTGACTATTTTTAGTATTCTCCCTCAAGTCTTTCTTTGTTTTTGAGGGTTTTATTTCCTTTTTTGTTTTCTTTGACCCCCTTGACCGAGCTGTTGCCACCTTTTCCTCTCTTCTCTTGTATCTTAGAAGAGAAAGCCCTGCTCTTTTTCTACATGCTCCTTTAATTCTCTCCCAAAAATGTCGGACCTTCCTTCGTCTTCCACCTCCCCAAAGATATCTCTAGTTTTAGCCTAGCCCTGTAATAGAGGCTCATGGAGTTCATTTGTTGAGGAGGAGGCTCCAGTGGTTCACATACTTCTCTGAGAAGTTTCGAAACACATCTAGTGGATGGTATAGCTGAGATACTGGCTAGTATTCTGGAGAAGGGTGTCTCCACTTGGAGTGACTATGTTGTGGGTTTTTTTGTAGAAAAAAGGCTGCCTTTTTTCATTTGGTTAAATCCACTCTTTCAAAAATCTGGAAAGTTAAAGGAAACTACACTATCTCTACATATAAGGAACTGTTTTACTTCAAGTTTAGTCTTGATGAAGATAGGAAACAAGTATTGGAAGCGGATCCCATTTTCATTTTGGGGACTATTTGTTTGTGTGGTGCGGGCAGATGGACTTGGGAAGTTGAGTCTCAGAGGCATAGGATTACAAAGCTACCCATTTGGGTTAAGCTAATGGATCTGCCTAAAGAGTTATGGACTGAAGATGGACTTGGCTATGTAGCTAGTTTGATTGGAAAGCCGGTGAGTATGGATGAGGTTACGAGGGAAAGAACGAGGCTGAACTTTGCAAAGATTTGCGTTGAGGTTCCTATTGATTACACTTATAGGAACTCAATCCTAGTGAAAATGGGGGAAGAAGTAGTGGAGATTATGTTTAAATACCCATGGGTGCCTGCATCTTGTACTAGATGCAATATGTTTGGGCATAAGAACTCAAACTGTCCTTCTCGTCCAAAGCAAGTTTGGAGACCCAAAGTTTCAAACTCTGCGAGCGCAGCACGAAGTAAGGAGGCTAGAACTGGACAGGAAGATACCACCACTGATGGAGGTTCAAACTATGATGAATGTGAGGATGGTGAGCATATGGAGGGAGGAAATGTGGGCCTTGATATAGTACAATATGTTCCTTCAGCTTTGCCAGAGGGTCAGGCCTTGCAGTGGTTGATACCGGTACCTAACTCCCGAGATATTCGGGGACACGAGTATGATGAGTTTAGGGGTGGCACACAGCTGAGTGAAAATGTTAATAAGTTACCCCTACAGAGACAGGAAAATGGTGAGAATACAAAAGAGGTTTACTTAAGAGAACAGAATGCTTTTCAGGTGCTTGCTGATAGTGAGGAAGAGATTGAGGATGATATTTATGAGGGTATGCTAGTTGAGTACTTCAATGATCATGTGATGCCTAAGGAAATGGTAGTGAAAGCCAAAACTCGTGCTCAGAAGAGGGCTGATGAGAATGCGTTGGTTTGTGAAGCTAACAGAAAAGGTCAGATCAAGGAAGGACAGGTCAGTGAGAAGAAAAAGGGTAGACCTAAGGGGTCAGGAACCAAAAAACGATAAAGTTAGCAATGTTTAAGTTCTGCACTTGGAACATAAGAGGTCTAAATGATCTCAAAAAAGCGGCAGAAATAAATAAGTTTATTGTGAAGAATAAGATTTGCCTTTTTGGTCTATTGGAAACAAAAGTAAAGGAGGCAAAGAGTGTAGGGATCAGTAGAGTTTGTGCACCCAGCTGGAGCTTTGAAAACAACTATGGGTGCAATCCGAATGGAAGAATTTGGATCTTATGGGATCCAAGTTTAGTGTCAGTGAGCAAGCTACATGAAAAATCTCAGTTTATTCATTGTAAGGTGACAGTGCTTAGCAATCAATCCTGGTTCTTCTCTACTGTTATCTATGCAAGTAATGGTAGTCAAGACTAGTTAGGGTTATGGATGAACATAAAACAGCTTCACAGAAGTATCACTACTCCTTGGTGTGTGCTTGGTGATTTTAATAATGTGTTGTACTCTCATAAAAAGATTGGGGAAGTAGTGCAGGCTCAGGAAACAGAACCTTTTGGGAATTGTCTAGCCGAATCAGGGTTGTTTGATCTGAAAGCTTCCGGTTGTTATTATACGTGGACAAATTATGGTAATGGAGCTAATAGAAAGTGGTCAAAGATTGATAGGGTGCTTGTAAATATTGAGTGGATGTGTGCTTTTGCTCAGGCGACTGCTGAATTCCTCTCTCCAGGTATCTCTGATCACTCTCCCATTCAGATTTTGTAATTTCTGGGCTCTTCACAAGGATTTTAATACGGTGGTTTAGGAAGTGTAGGGTACTGAGGTAGTTGGATGCCCGATGTATATATTAGTGTCAAAGCTGAAGTTACTCAAAAATAGATTGTGTGGATGGGCAAGGATGATAAGAGCCCAAAACTGTAGTTTTAACCCCTTAATAATCATACTGTTAGACCAATTATGTGAATAATAAGTAAGAGTTAACACCGACACGCGTTTTTTATGCATTTCGGGCTTCAAAGTCCATTATGTGCGAAATGTACCACTTTTTAGCGAGATCTGAGAGCAAAAGTCGTGAGAACTTCCAAAGCCGTATCTTTGGACTCAGACCTCGAATTGGGCATACCTTATGTCAAAACGACCGCTCGGAAAGAGCTTTGTAATGGTCCAAGCCTTGACCCAATCAGAAGAGCAGAAGTGGACGAAAAGTCTGTGGGAAGTCAACTGCAGCTGAAGAGGCTTTTGGATGAAAGAATTGGGTTTTGGGCACGATTCTCCGCCCAACCCATGGCTCCAAGCCCATGCACGAATTTTGGATCTGGATGTATAAAAACAAAAGCTTAGCTCTTCATTAATGGTAGCTAGTTAGACCTAAATTAAGATATAGAATTATAGATCTAGTGTCATTAATTAAATTAAGTTTTAGTTCCATTTAAATTCTTGTTTTAGATTAAATAACGAATCATTGTTCTTGATTGATTAGATAAATAAAGTAGTATTCTTTATCCATTTCGATTTTGTCAATTCCAATTCTAGATCTAATTTCAATTCATGTCCTTAGTTCAATTTAGTCATTAAATTAGATTTCATTATTGTTCAATTAAATAAATTTCAATGCTTTATATTATGTTTAGTTTTAATATAAATGGAAATGATTATGAATGATTCAAGGCTAAACCTCCATTAGAGGGTTGTGAAGCCTTGATGAAAGCTTGATTCGATTATCGTAAGAATTAAATTAAGTATTTTCTATTCCACTCTAGAAATGATTAGTTCACCATGAGAATGGGTTTAATTGTTCACATGCTAGTTATGATTGGTAGAAATGCCATGTATAATTAGAGATTAGGAATAACCAATTGTTCTGCGAAGCAGTTCAATTCGGATTACGACGATTCGTCGTTAGTGGATTAAGTTGAGTTAAGGTGGAATCAATCCCCCTCTAACTCCTTATCATAGAATCAACGTAGCATTCCCTTAGTATTCCGATAACCGACTAGTTGCATCTTGTGGGTAGTTGCATCGTAGTATAATTCCCTTCGTAAAACTCTCATAGACTTAAAAACGACTAGTTAGATTAGAAACATCCATGCTAGAGCACTAGGAGTGGAACGAACTCTATCTACTCCACTATATCTCATAGGATTGAGAGTAGAATTCTTTGATAATCAACCAATTAAAAGGAAAAGTTTAGTTTACTTACGTTGTGGAACCATAGTTCATTTCGTAGGTAGACTATTCATTTAACTCTTATCAAATGGCGCCGCTGCCATCTTAGTTGCACTTTAGCATTGTTTTCATAATAGAATTAGTAATTTTTAAGTCCCATTTCACCCACCCACCCTTGTTTGATTCATTTGTGGGTTACCGTTTGATTTTGGAAAAATTCGAGAAAATATAATCCGGTGCGCCGCTTAAAAGCGACCACGCTATGTTCTTGGAATTTGATCAATACACCGAAGCGCCGCATAAAAAGCTTCAGCGACCAGCGCTAAGTTACTAGACTTTCGAATTTACTCGGCGCCATACAAGATAAAGTGGCGCACCATAGCTGAAATTTTCGGATTTCCACGGTTTGATTCGAACCCGGTACATCAAGTTTTTCAGTGTTCTACTCTCTTATATACACTGAACACGCGTACACAAGACGCTATTCATAAGCGAAGCAAGGACGCAATCAGGTATTCCTTTCTTCCACACCTCGCATCTCCTGTTAGAGGTTTATACTAGTACATCAGAATTGTTTGGAGTGTTGCATGTTTAGTTAAGCTCGACTTAGCCTTGCATGAGATTAAGGTCTGGCCGAACAAAAACACCTAACGTAAATACACAACAACATCAACAAACAAGTCTATCTAGTATACCACAAACTACACCTCTAGCTACTATATCACACACACCACCTGATATAATGGGGAAGAAAAGAGACTCCTCTCGGACTTCTACAAAGCCTTGGCGATAGCCCCAAATCTTGCATCGTTCTAGCGGACCACCGGGATTTCAGAATCCCTCCAAATATTTTTAATTTGTTACCCGTGTTTCATGGTTTAGACCATGAAAAACCTTACCAGCACATGCGTAGGATTGAACAAGTCCTAACAACATTCCACCATCCTACGGTTGGTTCGGAACAAATTAAATTAAGGGTATTCCCTTTCACCTTAGCCGATAAAGGCGTCTTGGTTAACTTGCCCAAAGCGCTAATTCGTGGACTCGTGGGCTAAACTTGTTCAATTTTGTTTATGGAACATTTTTACCCCTAAAGACGGATGAGATGCTTTCCAAGATTCATTTCTTTCGACAAAATCCTCATGAATCATTTTCGTGAGGCTTGGAATCGTTTCACCGATCGCTTATAGAGTGTCCACACCATAACTTAGCAAAAGACACGTTAGTTCGGTGCCTTTTCAAAAGGACTTCAACATCACCATAAAGAAGTCCTTGACATAATGAATGGGGGTAGTTTCTTAAGTAAAGGAGCCTCGGAGGCTTATAAATTTTTAGAGGATCAAACTAAGCGAAATAACAACCTGGGGGGGTAGTGATGATATCCCCCGCTCCGCTAGTTCTTCTTCCACAGTTAAGACTACCAGTATGTTTGAGGTTAAATCAGATCCCTGAGCTTAAAACTCTAATTGAATCCCTCACTAAAAAGGTAGATGCCATATCGTACAACAAAAGCCAATCCCCATTATGAATGTAAATTCAAATCTAGGTAGTTTCTGTTGGAGTCCTGAGCATCCCGATTCCCATCGCCCTATAGCCTATGAACGGGCTTGTTCCATTAATAGTGAACCTAACGCCCCTTGG
Organism: Coptis chinensis; assembly: GCF_015680905.1. Taxonomy (NCBI): domain Eukaryota; kingdom Viridiplantae; phylum Streptophyta; class Magnoliopsida; order Ranunculales; family Ranunculaceae; genus Coptis; species Coptis chinensis. Next base: position 73,371,455 of record NC_141463.1, on the reverse strand, counting down.
AGACAAAATCCCAACTTCGGTTGGAGAAATAACAAAACGCCACACCTCAAGCGGTACAATAATCAATATGTTAGGCCTACGAAAGCTTTTAACCAAGCCCCCACCAAGACAGGGGATGTGGTCGGGGTAATTTTAATAATTATAACAACCAAGTGCAACCTCGACAAGGTCAAGCACAAGGTCAAGGTAATTATAATAATTATAATGCTAATAGAGGTATCGTTAGGTAAATAATAACTATCAAAATCCGCTAATAAATAATTCGGGGAAATAGTTCCAAGAACAACACCCCCGTGAACACTACACCTACCAATGGGATCGTCTTGACACCTTCATACAAGTGAGCCAAAAACTTTTCCAAACCATGGCTCAATCTAACCAACAGCTTCTACAATCCGTTAATAATTTAACCCAATTTGGCTCAAGATAAAGCCCAACCCAAAGGTGTGTTTCCGTGTAACGCTAATACCTAATCCTAAAACAACAAACACAGCCTTTGAGGTCACCGATAATACTAGTAATGAATATGAAAATGTAGGTGAGATAAATGCCATCACCACTCTCCGTTCTGGCAGAGTGGTTGATAACAAGGTAACTATGCCTATAGTTACCCCACCAAGATAACCCTACACACCTCTTTTACAAGATACCGAAATGGAAACCGAAGAGCCTACGGTGTAGAGGTACCAGTTACAACACAACCTAAGAAACATAAAGCCACAGTTAAACATCCAGGTGATACCATTGCTAAATATAGACAGAAACCACCGTTTCCACAAAAATTAGCCATGTTAACTAGAGATACAACTTACGAGGAGATTAGGGACGTTTTCAAGAATCTAACTATAAACCTTCCTTTCCTCGAAGCTATAAAAAAGCTACCACACCATGCTAAGTTTCTTAAGGAATTGTGTACTACTAGGCGTAAGACAAATATACCAAAAGACGCCTTTTTAACAGAACAATTCCCAACCTTATCTGAACATAATGGAATTGTTAAGTACAAGGACCCTGGTCGTCCTACCGATAAATGCACCTTAGGAGATTCCTATACGACCACGGCGTTATTAGACACGGGGGCTAGTGTTAACTTACTCCCATTTTATTTGTATAGACAAATAGGTCTAGACAAAATGCAACCCACTAAAATGGCGTTTGCAATTAGTCGATCGGTCTATTAAGTACCCTAGGGTGTAGTCGAAAATGTGCTTGTAAAAGTGCATGATTTCTACTATCCGGCTGATTTTGTAGTCCTCGTCTGAAGTCGCTAACGACTCTGTTCCGATCATTTAGGGGCCGTCCTTTCTTGGCAACCGCCAATGCGCTCATTAATTGCCGTGGATGGTTCAATGTCCATGTCTTTTGGCCATCTTCTTTGTTGAAGTCAATGTTTTTAAAACAAGGACACAGTTACCCGATTCGTCTATGGATGGAGAGGTTAGCATGATCGAGAGCTTTGCTCGAGATTATTTCAACAACACGTTCCCTGATAGTCATATGCCGAAAATTCTTTCCTTTGGAAAGTCAGACTCCAACATTTTCATTCCTACACTAGTCGATACACATATTATTGATGAGGACGGGATAGATAACTTTCTCAAAGATGTAGAGGACTACCATAGTAATGTGGATATGACCAATCTTGATGAGGAATTTGATGAGTTTCTTCGAGTAGGTGACAATTCACCCTATCAAGAACTAACTTGCACAACATCCACATCGATTCCCCTCCTTCCACCCTTTCAAAGGAACCTCGAGTTTGCACTCGAGCCTCTTGTTTCTCCTGTGCTTCATAATTTTTTAAATCCTCCTAGCAAAGCGGATGCTTGGAAGGACAACCTATTTGACACCTTCATTTTCAGAATTGAGGCAGTCCCTACACACACACAATGAATGAGTTCGATGCTAAAACCACATCCTCATTCAGGTACAAGCCGTCTTTCTAAAACTTATCCATATCTACCATATTCTCCACAACCATTCACTTTTCCACACTTATTTACTAGAACACCCACTCATTCAAAAATGAAAAATAAGGTGCATGATAGGTTACACAATAGGGTTATCCAACTTCGTTTGGATTCCACTAGGTCGCGGTCGTAGGAAATCTTGGTGTTTCATTGTGTTTGGATATGTTTCCTCCGATATTTATTTATGGAATGATCCACAACTATTTGGGTTGTTGATATATGATCAACTGCATGTTCATACATATGTTTTAGATAAAGTCTTGAGTATATCGACTATAGCGACTCAACTTACGTGGTTTGGTGCAATTCCTTTCACTTTAATATATTGGTGAGTGCACCATTAAGGTAACCGGGCCCTCCCTATGGAGTGTGTGTGGCTGTAAGTACGGATCCTAAGTCCACGGTTCACATAGTTCACGTTTTTCCACTCTTGCATGTTTTTCTCGGATTTTTGAGTCATGTTTCTCTATGGTGTGAATTATGTCTTTATTGCTTATTGTTTTTCCTTCTAAAACTAAAATAAAAAAAAAAAAAATAAAATAAACATAGTAATCTATGAAGTCTCGAATCGACTTTAAAAAGACCCATTTGCTAAAACAAATTTTCTAAGCTTCGTTGTAAAAATTTGTTTGGGGGGTGGGTGTTTGTGTTCTGTACTAAAATGTTTTATGTCCCATTATAGTTGCTTAGGCCGTTTTTATTGTATTACGATTCGGATTGACATGATCTATTAATTTAGAGTTCATTCGTTCGCATAACTTACGTCATGCACGCACTTCGAGGCGTTTTCCACTATCTCGTATGTCATCCGAAGTCGGAATAGAGTGTTTTATGGATCATTGGATAGGAAATTCTCTCCTGATCATTTCCATATCTCATTCGCAAAAATCGGACATGTAACGAAGCGGGAATTTTGATTTGAAATTCGCGAAAAAATCGAAACAAATAAAAAATTTCGATTTTGGGCTTGGGCCCAACCCGCGCCCACCCGCGCCCATGGAGAGCGCGCTCGCGCTCTTACCTTCTCACGAACAGTTCATCGCGTTCTTCAACTTCCACCGCCATTAACAAGCTTCAAAACCCTAGCAAATATAAAATTTAAAAAGAAAATCCAATAAACCCACGCCCAAAATCAAATCCTAACCCAAATCTTCTCTACAACCAAACCACCATAACCCCCACCGATTTTAAGCACTAAAAACCACCGAAATTTATAAAAATTGGTTGCTACCGCCACCACTCCACCACCACCACTTTTCTTTAGGTCGGTCAAGTTAATCCACCACCACCACATCATAGTTAGACCCTCACTCCATTCCAAACACTAGATGGCTCAACGCCGAATCATACCGGAGCAAGTTTTCACTGCAGACCATTTCGCGCTGTTTTACGGTGACGAAATGGCTAGTAGAGACTGGAGTAGTCTGTGGTACTCGACCGAAGACTTCTACCACGAAGACTTGGTCCGACGGTTCTACAACACCAGGGAGTTGGAGGAGAGTAGGATTTTTGTGATGGTAAGGAAGAAGAGAAGGGAGTTGACTACGGGCCTGTTGGCTGAGATTCTAGGCATTCCGCCTAGAATCAATCTGGATGCCACTACAGAGCCCCGGTTTGGCGGGTAGAGCCGTTGATGGGCGTTATCGTCATCAATGGGAGTTACAATCCAAACTCCCATTGTAAGCGCCGAGCATCCTCGAGGACCAACCAACGGGCTGATGTTCTGATGGATTGGTCGGAATGTCCTAGGGAAGGTCAAGGTCATTGACATCGGTCCGACTGCCTCCCGTGTTATGGGTACTCGAGCGGAAGTACGATTTACGTATCCCCGGAGTTTTTTCTTGAGCATGATCGGGAGTTTCGGAAGGTCTTTGGCACCTCTCCTGTGCTTATTACTAAGATCATGTCGAAGATGAAGGCAACTCCGGCTTCGAGAGGATTTACATTACCCGCACAAGAACCCGCCGTATCTATAGGGAGTGTGTCCAACAAGTCCGGTTGATAATTTGAGGATAGAGATGAAGAGGATGGTGGAGCTGGGAATGAAGAGGAGGCCGGGGACGCCAGGATGATTCGGAGGAGGATGAGGAGGATGGCACTTGCTTTGATACGGATGCCTTCCGAGGTGTTGGTCCGATCTTTGGCGCATGACTATGCTACATAGGGGGCATCGCGTTCACTCAACACTCTTCAGAGACCTCGGACCGACTCGACAGGCGACCATTCACCACAACCGAGATCCGCACAGGAGGAGGGATGATGAGATGGGAGCAAAGCGGGGCTGAGATAGAAGCCCCCGGCCGCCGATTTAGAGTGGATATGCTAGCCACGCTTCCCACTTTCCCACCGGACTCTGCCTCACCGAGGACACAACTACTAGGCATGGCGTCGTCGGCGAAGGGCGGATCCTTCTTTGGACCTTCGAGCCCCAGGGGAGCCACCACTATTAGAGATCGTGCCCTCCACCACCGGGCGAGGAGTTTAGAGAGGATGAGGAGTGATAGTGGTAGTTATTTTTGTTTTATAAGTTGTTGTTTTATTTATTTTTGTTGTTTTATTGTAATGTAATTTTTATTCTCGTAATTTGAATTTTGTAAGTGAAAGGACCTCGAATCAAAATTTTAATATAAGGGGTTATTTTCAGTTAGTGTGCTTGTTTCATTTTGACCCCACCTTCCCAACTTGTTTGGGGGTGGTTTTATCATTTCAAGTCGTATTTTTATAAAAACCCTAGTGTTAGAATTCATCATGGAGTAAGGTGAAAATATGGTAGTTTAGGCATATCGTGATTGAGAATCATTGTAGGATGAAATCTAGATTAAATAGGTACATTCAGTCATAAAATCCAAATAAGAGATCTTTGGGTTTGAATTAGAACCCAGGAGACGAAGTTGTTTCCGTTTTGAAGTTTGGAAATTTTAGGATTTCAGGAAACCGCCGTAATTAGTTTTGGCAACTTTCCGATCCATTCTAGCAACTTTAAACCTATATAAACTTGATACAATCTATCCTCACAACTCACACTACACCTAAACTCCATCACTCGCCCTTCACACCCGCGATTCCCACGTTTTCGTCTCCATTTTCACAAAATCAAAACTTCGGAGCGCCAAGGCTTCTAGTTGGTAGCGCTCAGCGCCTACAATTCTGTCGGAAAAATTTTCGATACCGCTTCAAGTCAAAAAGCGCTGACCAGCTAAGTTCTTCGGAAATCAAAATACAAAGATGCCATAAGTTGAAGCGCTAACGCCGCTCGACTTCTCTGGACTAGAAATTTTCCGGTTTTTTAGCGTAGTATCCGGATCATTCGCAGCTATTCCAAAGCGTAATTTTGAGATGACATCTCCAATATTGATACGGAACAGTCTTCGAAGATTTGTTCCAAAGCACTACTTACTACGGTGCTTGGTTTCATGCGAGGTGATCACATATGTTGGTGGGAACCTCTTATGGTAAGACCGGCTAAACTTTATTCTCCAAAGACTTGCATCTTATTTTTATAATAACGCATTTTCTTTGAGAGACCGGACGGAGAACAAGTGTTCTCCATCAACATTGACGATGAACCAATGGAGATTACGGGTTCTTGCTAGCATTTGTTCTTGGACTTGCTATGCATTTGAGATACAAGACCCCATGGTGCTATTGGGTCGATAATATGCATGTCTACACTTATGAGTCTTTGCACGCACGAGGCTTATGGGGCAGGCATTTTCCGTATTGAGGACCAAGGGGACTATAACGTTGCCCCTTGGTAGCTTTGTCCATGAACATAGGAACTATTATGTTTTGGATTATGCTAAACATTTTAGGGGAATGGCATTTTTTTACGTGAATGGCGCCACTTGCGCCGTTTTCCTTGCTTTAGCCAATGGACGCCGATTCTATGACCTTCCCGAACTTTGATGTCTAGTTTAGCACGAGCCTATACCATGAGGCATAAGTACCTTCTTATGCCTGTTTTAATTTCACGTATTATGCTATGTTTCTTTTCTGTTTTTGTACACGTTTCACGGATTGGATTAAAAGGTAGACACGTCGCGACCCACCAATAGTATTATTCGATCTTTCCGCGCAATGCCTTGGCATGGGTGGCGGATACAACCTCACCAGGTTGCACCCTACACCCCATCAGACCAAGTGGCACTTAATAGGTTAGCAACCATAGATGATAAATGGCGTGAAGCCCGGCAAATTATCATAGCATGGCAAGGCGCTGAAGGAACCTCACTTCTTTATAGAAGTAGAGGATGACGAAGATGTAATAACAGCGGGAGTGGAGGTAAGTTTTAGTTTCTCAAGTGTAATGCCTTATGTCCCAAGCAATTTAATTAGGTTAACCCCATAATGGGTAGAACTCTTATAGAGTTGTGTCAGTTTTATTTCCTATATTAGTATGCGTTCTAACTTTGTTTTGCGGATGTTCACGAAATTCACGCAGCGTTTCAATGGTATTTTTCCTACCCTCTTTATTTAAATGCTTTGAGGACAAAGCATGCTTTTTGTTTTGGGGGCATAGAAACATGTAATTAAGACATCTGTTAAGATATAGATAGACATAATATGCATTTGTTTTCTAGTTAAAATTTCAAAAATTTAAAATTATAAATAAATAAGTCATGCTATACACTTAGGAATATTGGTATTGTTTCTTTCTCCATGCTTTTAACAATCTAGAAGTCTCACATAGTTTGCAGATCGAATAATTGTTAGAAACTTAGGTTAATCGTAGGTAATAATCTTTGCATCTATCTATAAATATATTACATGAGTATCTCATGATTGTTAGAAGTTTTTGAAATCTAGGCTAGAGTACTTATTCTACAAATCCTGTGAGAATATAGCCTAAAGCCTTATATGAAGTTTTAAACATTTGAGAAATGACACAAGGGAGAAGTAAAATCCGGATAGAGAAATCACACGCCCACTTGCTTGATCACTAAACCATATCCTAAGTGAGAATTTAGGCATTTCTCTTTTGGATCGATATAGCCAGAAATTCAAACCTATGAATTATTTTCCGCTAGTCGCCACTCGAGCCTTTCATTAGCCCTTCCATAAACCACAATTCCTTTACCTGTTACAAAACAAAACAAAAAAAAAAAAAAAAATAAATAAATCAACCTACCCAATTTAGAATAAGTCCGAGAATAGAATGAGTGAAGAAGAAGAAGAGAAAAAACCCGTATAAACAAAAAAAAATTGTTAGTTGCTTCAGAAAATAAAGAAAAGAAGTTTCCATCCAAAGAAAAAAAAAAATAGAAATAAAATAAAAACTCAAAAAAAAAAAAATAGAATAAAAGGGAGTCAAAAGCCAAAAAGAAAAGAAAAAGAAAAAATATGGCTAAGGATGGAAACAAAGTATAGAAGCAAAGAAAATAACAAGGTTTCTCTAAGTTACATAATCTGAAGACTCTATTATCTCGGACTTGTCCTTTTGAATATCCATTTCCTTCCTTCTTAAACCATCTCCTAATCCCCGTAACACCTAATAAAGACCTAGCATTTCAATTAGGAATAGGTTAGTGTGTGATAGTAAGTGGCAGATGTGTTTGATTGACCCCGGGCTTCCTTGTTGTCATGGAGATTGTAAAGGTAAAGTGTGCCCACCGCATTAATCGGAGTAACTAAACTTGAGTGAAAAATCGAGTGTTGTTTCTTGACTATTATTGTGAGAACTACTTAAGGGACGCTTATTCGAAGTTCTAAAACAACCCCGCTAAACATTTGATAGTACTACTCATTGTATATATGTGTATTGTAGATGATTGATTATTATGCATATATTAACTTAGGGTTTTGGTTTGGTTATTCGATGTAATTGCTAGAGAGATGTATAGATAGTTGAAAGCATGAATAAGGAAACAATAGTTTTATTTTTCTTAGTCGTTGAAGTATAGATGAAGTTTGTGAGTACCTTCATCGAAAACTCTCCACGAGGCTATAACTCGTCCACTAGGGAATTCCTAGTGGTTTAAGGCCTTGTTGCATATGGTCAATGCAATCGCGACTCAAATTAAACGAGTAGTTAGAATTCCATTTTTGGTCACTTATTATAATTTTCATATTTGCTTGAGGACAAGCAAAATCTTTGTTTTGGGGTGGTTTGATAAGAGCCCAAAACTGTAGTTTTAACCCCTTAATAATCATCTTGTTAGACCAATTATGTGAATAATAAGTAAGAGTTAACACCGACACAGCGTTTTTATGCATTTCGGGCTTCAAAGTCCATTATGTGCTAAATGTACCACTTTTTAGCGAGATGAGGAGCAAAAGTCGTGAGAACTTCGAAAGCCGTATCTTTGGACTCAGACCTTGGAATTGGGCATACCTTATGTCAAAACGACCGCTCGGAAAGAGCTTTGTAATGGTCCAAGCCTTGACCCAATCAGAGGAGCAGAAGTGGACGAAAAGTCTGTGGAAGTCAACTGCAGCTGAAGAGGCCTTTTGGATTCGAAAGATTGGGTTTTGGGCCCGATTCTCGCCCAACCCATGGCTCCAAGCCCATGCACGAATTTTGGATCTGGATGTATAAAAACAAAAGCTTAGCTCTTCATTAATGGTAGCTAGTTAGACCTAAATTAAGATATAGAATTATAGATCTAGTTTTATTAATTAAATTAAGTTTTAGTTCCATTTAAATTCTTGTTTTAGATTAAATCTCTGAATCATTGTTCTTGATTGATTAGATAAATAAAGTAGTATTCTTTATCCATTTCGATTTTGTCAATTCCAATTCTAGATCTAATTTCAATTCATGTCCTTAGTTCAATTTAGTCATTAAATTAGATTTCATTATTGTTCAATTAAATAAATTTCAATGCTTTATATTATGTTTAGTTTTAATATAAATGGAAATGATTGCGGAATGATTCAAGGCTAAACCTCCATTAGAGGGGGTTGTGAAGCCTTGATGAAAGCTTGATTCCGATTATCGTAGAGAGTCGTCGTATTTTCTATTCCACTCTAGAAATGATTAGTTCACCATGAGAATGGGTTTAATTGTTCACATGCTAGTTATGATTGGTAGAAATGTCATGTATAATTAGAGATTAGGAATAACCAATTGTTCTGCGAAGCAGTTCAATTCGGATTACGACGATTCGTCGTTAGTGGATTAAGTTGAGTCAAGGTGGAATCAATCCCCCTCTAACTCCTTATCATAGAATCAACGTAGCATTCCCTTAGTATTCCGATAACCGACTAGTTGCATCTTGTGGGTAGTTGCATCGTAGTATAATTCCCTTCGTAAAACTCTCATAGACTTAAAAACGACTAGTTAGATTAGAAAAAATCCATGCTAGAGCACTAGGAGTGGAACGAACTTATCTACTCCACTATATCTCATAGGATTGAGAGTAGAATTCTTTGATAATCAACCACGTAAAAGGAAAAGTTTAGTTTACTTACGTTGTGGAACCATAGTTCATTTCGTAGGTAGACTATTCATTTCACTCTTATCAAAGGACGTACATGTCCGATATTCACATCAAAACAGAGGCGGCAAGGGGTGATTTGCATTGTATACAAAGAGAGCTGCAGTTGAACCCGCTGGATGGCCAGCTATGTGTAAAGGAAAAGGGAGCCAGAGATCGCTTATGTAACCTTATCGAGATGGAGTATATAGAATTGAAAGCGAAGGCAGACAATGACTGGCTCGACTATGCAGATAAAGGAAATGCTTTCTTTCATCAGGCTATCAAGGAAAGGAAGAATAGAAACAACATCCGGGTCATTTTCGGACATGAATGGGGTAAAGCATGAAGGAGTTGCTCAAGTTTCAAATGCTTTCATATCCTTTTATCAAGAGCTGATTGGAGTCTCTTCTCTTTTATTTTGCTCTGAAGAGATCTTTGGATAGGATACAGTGAGGGAAGTTATTGATCAAGGGACTGGCTGAGATCTCTCGAAGACATAACCGATGAAGAGATCAAGAAAGCTCTTTTCTCTATGGAGGATTCAAAAGCTCGGGCCGGATGGGTATACAACCTTTTCTTCAAGCATTCATGGGACATAGTGGGAGGTGATTTCTTATATGCCATTCAGTCCATATTCGGGATTAACAAAGTACATAAAGGTACAAATGCCACTTTCCTTTGTTTAATTCCAAAGAAACCTATTGTATCCAAGGTTGATGAATATAGGCCTATAGCATGTTGTAATGTCACTTACAAGTGTATTGCCAAGGCTCTTAGTAAGTAAAGGATGAAGCCTCATATGGATCGATGGATTGAGCTTAATCACCGGCCTTTGTCCCGGCGGGATATACAAGATAACCTTCTTCTCGCTCATGAGCTCCTCAGAGGATATGCTAGAAAGCATGGACCAAAGAGATGTACTATCAAAGTAGATATTCAGAAAGCTTACGATACTGTCAGTTGGGATCCATGCTCCTTGTTCTTAAAAAGTTCAAGTTTCCTCCAAAGTTTATCATATGGCTATCTATGTGCTTCAAGTCCCCACTCTACTCTATCTTGATCAATGGAAGCCCACATGGATTCTTTGAAGGAAAAAGAGGGTTAAGGCAAGGCGACCCTCTGTCCCCCTATCTCTTTGTGCTGATTATGGAACTACTGGGTGGTCTGTTAAAGTAAGGTCTCTCCTCCAAAAGTTTTGGCCCTCGCTCAAGATGCAAAAGGCTTGCTATAACTCATTTGAGTTTTGCAGATGATGTTCTCCTCTTCTGTAAAAGGGAAGAGAAGTCTATCCTAGCGGTCAAAGACTATATTGATCAATTTTCATCTCTTTCAGGGCTCCAGATCAACATTATGAAAACATCTATCCTTACTGGAAGCATGACAAAAGATGATAGATTAGCCCTAGCAGGGTTACTGGGTATTCAGTTAGTTGCTCCCCCTATCAAGTATTTAGGCCTGCCTCTCACAGCTTCGAGAATCAATGCAAAGGATTGTCTTCCACTGATTGAAAGACTCACTGTTAGAATATCAAATTGGAAGAATAGAGCCTTGTCCTATGCAGGCAGATTGCAGCTCATACAGTCAATTCTTTCGTCTTTTCACATCTATTGGGCTAAGACGTTCATTCTCCCAGTGCGTGTGCTTGACAAGGTGGCTAAGATATGCAACAGGTTTTTATGGAGTGGAGTCTCGATGTAAGCAAAAATGCATAAAGCAAGTCATGCAACTCGAGGTGCGCATAAAAAGGAGGTGGGTTGAGCATCATTGATCCTAGAGTGTGGAATAAAGCTTACCATCGTGGGCTTGTGTTCAAGGTGGTGAGTAAAGAAGAGACTTTGTGGGCCGAAATGGACGTGGGAATATCACATTGGAAACAAACATTTACGGGTCTATGAAGATTCCCCCAGATCGCTTCGTGGGTTTGGCGTAGTATTCTCAAGCATAGAAAGATTGCGGAAAATATAAAGTGCTTGATCACAAATGGTGAAAATACAAGTCTGTGGCATGACCCGTGGATTTCGTCAAAGCTTCTGATCCATAATTCTCAAGCTAGAAATATGCTCCAGGTGCCTGATGATGCAAAGGTGAGTCTCCTTATTACAAATGGCGAATGGAATGGGCTGGTTAATCTCCTTCAAGACAGTGAACTAAAGACGAGTATATTGCAAACCTCTATCAATGTAAATCTTGAGAAGGATGTGGTAGTCTGGAGCCCAGCTAGCAATGGAAAGTTCTCCACCAAATCTGCGTATGTGGCTATAAAAAAATATGAGACAAAGAGTTGCATGGTATAAACTGGTCTGGGGGAAGTATGTTGTACCGAAGCACTCTTTCATTGCATGGAAGCTCTTTGCAGGGTGCTTGGCTACACAAGATCGGTTAATCCACAGGAAGATTATCACTCAATCTAGGTGCTGCCTCTGTGAAACCCAAGCTGAAAACTCTAAGCACCTTTTCTTTGACTGCGACTTCTCCCGAAAGGTATGGTCTGCGGTGAAAACAAGACTGGGGCTAGGCGCTGTAGTGCAAGAGTCAACTTTTGAATGGTATCTTCTCCTGTGAGTTACTTGATCAAACTCTACTGCCAGTGAGATAATTCGGACACTGACTTGCGCTACGGTATATGGGATCTGGAATGAAAGAAACTGCCGAAAGTTTAAAAGCAAGACCCACACAGATGAAGCGATCAGCAAAGATATAGTAAATAGGATGAGAACTTACTTACAAAGGGTGATAAAAGAAGCTGATGATTCTGCGGAAACCAAAAATATGATGAATGCTCTTGGGATTGAGCTCTTGGTTAGGCAGAAAAAGCCGATACAAGGACAGTGGGTTAAACCACCAGCTGACATGATAAAGATTAACTTAGATGGAGCTATGAATGTTGCTGGCGCAGGATATGGGGGAGTGCTGAGAAACCATAAGGGATCACCTTTGATCGTGTTCATGGGCAATACCAACCTCAGGTCTGTGATTATACAGGAGTTAAAAGGGATCGAAGCAGGGCTGTTAGCAGCTTGCTACATGAACTATAAAAGGATCATGCTGGAGTCGGACTCTTTGCGAGCAGTAAGTGTGATTAATAGAAAGGAGGACTGTCCTTGGTATTGTTGGGACCTAGTAGAGTCTATTAGGAAAAGCATGCGTCTCTTAGAGACAGTGGTTGTAACCCATGTGTACAGGGAGATGAATAGGGTTGCCGACTGGCTGGCTAAGTCTAGTACAGTAAGGGATCGTATAAATCCTTGTGTGAGGCTAGGTACTGTTTTTAGCACTCCACCACTTGTTTATGAGCTTTTTGTAATAGTGGAGGAGGATGCAAGAGGTATGATGTATCAAAGAGTTTAAGCTAATACAGGTTGGGGTCTGCCTAACCCCTAACTGTTTCACAAAAAAAAAAAAAAAGTTTTATGATTCTACAAGTGAAAAAGAGAGTTTTGTAGAATATTAGAGAAAAATGGGTAAAACAGAGCAATTCAGAGCATTAAGGATCACATGGGAAGCCCGTTAACAATCATGGAGAAGGCCAAGAAATTGAAGCTATTAAAGATGTGACTTGGACCTATTTTAAAGCATATTTGGAAGCCCAAGGCCAAAAGATTCGTTGCTTGGACCAAAGCCTGCAAAAGAGGAAATAAGGATGGAGCAAAAGAGGAAAAATAGAGTCACTCGTCTGAGACGCATGGATCGTGCGTCCAGACGCATGAAATGACAATGTAGCCAATTCCTTCTCAGTTTTGAAGATGAAGTTGGACTCTAAAAGAAGTTGATTTATATTAGGAAACAAATGGCGGTTTGAAATGCTTCTAGAACTCATTGTAACCCCTATAAATAGAGGACCTAAGTGCCTCATGTAATTTGCCAATTCACTTATACTCTTGTCTCCAGAACTTGAGGCAGAGAGAGATTAATATTAAAAGATTTGGTTTTAACTAGCCGAGTCTTAATAAATTAGTCTTTCTAGTCTTATGTTCTTCGACTCTTCTTCTTCTCGTTCTTCGTGTTCTTCCTTCTTTATGGAACGCTAATTTTCTCCTTCAAGGGAGAAGATGAAGCCGATACTTAGGATTTGATGATTCTTTTGGCTCATGGTATTCTCCAATCAGGTTAGTTCTTTATGTTTTTAGTTATTAGTTCCATTGCCCAGACTTGGGGATGGAAGTATAGATTAAGGTTTTTATTTATTACAATCGAATATCATGCTAGTTTAGGATTTTATTTATTGCAATTGAATATTTGCTAGTAACATGCTTTTATTTATTGCAATTGAATATAATGCTAGAATAAGGTTTTATTTATTATAATTGAATATTATACTATTATTCTCTACTTTTCTTCTAGTTGTGTAGTGTTTTAGAGTAAGAGAAGTATTCCTTGTGTTTGCCTTAGATGGTGATTCATTGAATAGCTGCCCAAGCTCACATAAAAGGAAAGAAGATACTAATAGCATAAACATAGGAACAACCTTAAGTAGAGTTATTCGTTAACGATGTTTTGTCCAAGAGGGCATCGACACTCACTCGATTGCCTAATTGTAGTTTACTTGTGAGAACAACCATGAAGCAAAAGGTCACAAATCAAATGTATTGGTGGATTCTAATCTTTTGAATTCCCTCTTTTATAAATTCTTAATAGTTTAGTTAGTTTAGTTTAGTTTAGCATTAGAATCTAAAATATCTATAATCATAGTTTTTAATCTCTCAAACCCCCTTTCGTCCTGTCCTTCATATAACATACACTTAAAAGTGGAACGATACCCTACTCATCCTTTATTTATTGAGGAATAATTAGGTTTTGATACATTTCTATTTTGTTCAACGACCATCATCTATCTACATCATCCATATACCATCACAATAAAACACAAAAAGAGACGAGGCCAGAGGGTAGAGAGAGAAAGTGAGAAAGAAGAAGTCGACAGGGTTTTGAGAAAATAATGTAGCCGAGAGAGAGAGAGTTCCAGCTCTCATCAGATTAGGTTGAGAGAGTGAGTGAGTGGAGAAGAAGATGGTCGTGGATTTCTAATTTGTGAAAGGAAATGATGATTATACCCCCACTTGTTTTTATTTGGGCCAAATCATTTTAGCTGTAGATCAGGATGAAATGTGAGGGACCAGGAGGGGTGTGAGATTAGAATGGCAGAATAAGAGTGTCACTACATACTTTTTATACCATAGTTTATACCAACCCCCCCTAACAAAATGATTTAAGGGCTAATAATTTCTGGATATGATATACTAATCATAGATAACATCTACACAAAAAATCATCTCATTTGGAAATTTCTAACCTAGTTAAAAATCATTGTCAATTTTGAATTTTTTTTAACAGCTCAGATTATTCGATTTTGCAATCATCTTTTGACATAGTTAAACATTATCAAATGAGTTGAAATTTTATAAAGGTGATATTCATGGTTAGTTGAACACATCCACAAAAAATTAGGTTATAATTCGCGTTATAGGTGAAGTTGTGGAGTATGGTATAAACTATGGTATAAAAAGTATGCTAAACGGAACTTGCTCGTGTATATATATATATATATATACAGGTTGGCTCTCCGACGGACCATCCGTTTACGGACTCTTAAAAAAAATAAGAACTCACGTGTTAAACTTTCTCTCTCTTTTTTTATCTTAAATTTTCTCAACTAGCCCCTAAGTGCAGTCCCACAATAAAGAAAGAAGTTAAAAGAACTCTCTTCCCTCTCCCGACTCATTCTCATTTAGCTTGTCCTTCCCACACTATTTATTAGGTAGGGTCATCCCTCTCCACAAATAATAAATGACTCTCCACCTTAACCTCCAACTCTTAATTTTTCTAGAGATTCGTGTAGTGCTCTAACCTAGAAACAATCAATGGTTTTAAATTTAAGGTTGAAGGTCTACCTTATTGTGGGAGTTCATATAAAAAAGTGGTATAAAAGCATGAAAGAGAGAAGAAAAATGCATTATTCTTCTTCGTTCTCATCCTTTGGATTTTCTCCCCCTTTCCAATTATCTGTTTTCTCTTGTGCTGATGAAATTTAAGTCAAAGTCTTTTCTCCACTCTCTTATTCTTAATTAATAATTAGACTAATACACTACCAACTATTGTGTATTGTGGAAGAAACTTAGGGGATTCTTCTTAAGATTTTGAGCACTGCTATTGAAATGGGGTTGTTAATAGTGAGTTGTGATAATTGAGGAGAAGATACTTTGATGAAATAAAGAAAGGACATAGAAGTTTCAATACTGTTTTGATAATTCATTGCCTATAAGCCTCTATTTCTCAAGCTCTTCAATTATCGTCGTGATTTATTATAAATTTCAGCATTAATTAACCAACTGTTGTGATTGACAAATATTAACTTGATCATCAAACCCCAATCCTGTAAAATATACATGAACCGACTAGAAAGAAAAGGGGAGATACAAAATTGGGAAGACAAAAAAGATGAGAGAAGAGATACAGAGTGGTCTGATGAAAAGAGACTAGAGACAGTAGAGAGACAACCTTTTAGGGCCCATCTATTTAATGTTTCTCAATTTGTTTTGTTTTCAAAACTTTTCACACGTGAGTTCTTATTTTTTTTAAGAGTCCGTAAACGGATGGTCCGTCAGAGAGCCAACCATATATATATATATATATATATATATATATATATATAATTCTCTAAAAAGTAGCTACTTAAGTTAACTTAAAATAAGTATGTACGTAAAACTTCACCTACAAAATGAATTCAAACCTAATTTTTTGTTGTTATGAAGCACTCACCATAATGATTATCTTCCCAAATTTTCAGTTCATTTGGAAACCTCTAACATAGATAAAAATTGATTGTCATCTTTAAAAAGAAATCTAACGGTCTAGAAATGTTAAATTTTTGTAATCGTTTTTTGCCAATAATGTTAGAGGTTTCCAAATGAACTGAAATTTTGTAGAGATGATATTAATATTGAGTATATCATATCCACAAAAAAATTATATACAATCCTTCTCTAAAAAGTAGCTACTCAAGTTAACTTTAAAATAAGTATGTAAGTAAAACTTCACCTAGAAAATGAATTCAAGCCTAATTTTTTGTGGTTATAAAACACTCACCATAAAAATTATCTCCACAAAATTTCAACTCATTTGGAAACTTATTCTTTTTTTTATCAGAAAATAGGGTTTTTTTAGAGGTCCCTGACCCCTATATTATTAATAAAATAAACGAACTTAGTTTCCATTACATTCTCTCACATACTCTCTCCATGCTGCATCCTCAAAAACTATTTTCTTTACATCCTCTGCAAAGGAACTAGGAATTAATTATATACAACTAACAACTGGGATTTTATAAGCAAGCGTATCCGCTAGCTTGTTACATTCTCTATAAATATGAACAATAGAAAAAACTTCAAATGTTGTTGACATTCTTCTCAAGCTCACCATCAGCTGTATTGCTTCCCATGGGTATACATTATTTGTGATGAATGCTACCACATTTTGCGAGTCGGTTTGTGCCTTCAGTCTTGTAACTCCATATTTCATCGCCAGTTGGAATCCTTGATCTACACCTTCTAGCTCTATTATCGCAATGCTATTGTACTCTGACCTTCCATGTGCAGCCGCTATCACCTCTCCATTCTCATTTTGTACAACAGTTGCCCATCCCCCTCCATTACTTGTTAACGTGCCACCTGAATTCATATTATATATTCATTATGGAGCTCTTTCCCACTTGCATTTGATTCGTATGATTCGTCTTTCCATCACTTCCATATTACACCTATTCATGAATTCATCTCTTTCGGGCCCTTTGTCCATTTTGATGTTCATGGATATGAGTTTTGTTCTGACGTCTTTGATAACAAGATTTACTACTGTTGCTGCTAATGAAACTTTGTTTTCAAATATTCTGCTGTTCCTTTCCCACCAAATCCAATAATGGTATCCTGTGAACAGTAATCGAAATGCATCTTGTTTCCCTCCTTTACCTTCACTCACCTTGATAACCCACTGTATCTCTTCATTCCACGTTGCTGATCTTCTCCTTGAGTATCCCACTCTCATTATCAATTCCGCCCATACATACTGAGCATAAGTACATTCAAAGAACAGTGGTCTTTCTCTCTATTTCTCTCAATGAGCATGCGCGGTATCATCCCAGATCGTCTTCCATTCTCTCAACTTCTGCAAAGTTTTCATTCCTTTTTTGAGTGCCATCCATGTTATAAAAGAATGCACGGGTATGCGGTTTGTAAACCACACAATGCTATACCAACTTTATCGAACTTTCGTACCTCGACACACTTTATATATGTGTCCTTCATAGTGTAGCTTCCTTGCTGAGACTGAGCCCACACTATTTGGTCTTCCTCTCCTGTGATCTTTACTTCATCTAACAGTTCTGTTATTATTCCAGGTAATCGAACATGGCTTGCAACCCTCCATGTCCCATTCTCTATTATAGATGATACTGTAGCATTCATGTTACATGTGGATCTGTATGGCAGCTCCTGTGGGAAGTATTCCTAAAGAATTCCTGCCGGGTGCCAATGATCTTGCCACATACTTGTGTTGTTTCCATCCCCGGCCTATTAGGTGCATAGCAAAGAAAGTCGCATCCTTTCTAAGCTTCAAAATATTTTGCCATGCCCAGGAGCAATCACTTGGTATTGTGATTTGCTAGAAGTTTCTCCCCTTGATGAGGTTCCTCTTTACCCATTGTACCCATAAGATGCTTCTATCACTTACTATGTTCCATATATGCTTCATAGCTGCTGCTTGATTTACCCTTGCCAAGTCTCGAATTGCTAGCCCCCCTCATCATATGGGTAGCATATTTCCTCCCATCTTATCAGTGCAAGTGATAGCGAATAATCTGTACCATTCCAAAGAAAGTTCCTGCATATTTTGTTCATCTCTTCTATTGTTTTTTGCGGGATAATAAACGATGACATCCAGTATACGCTCAAACTGTTAAGAACCAATTTTATGAGCTGAACTCTTCTTACATAAGAGAGAAAACATCCCTTCCAACTCTGCACCCTATCTATTAGCTTTGTTATCATAGGACCACAATCCACAGATGTTAGCCTTGTAGTTATCAGTGGCAGCTGTCACACCCCGAATTTCGACAGAATTCGGAAAAACATTATTTGTTCTCGACTCTTCGATTTCCGAGGTGTGACGCACTCTCCACTTCCAAAAACCCATAAACAGTTTAAATATGCGGATAATTAAAAACCAATAAAATTTTTAACTTAAACAAGAGTCCTCTTCATTATAAAAATTTACAAATAAAAATACAAAAAACATTGTCTAGACTGAAAATCTATATCACCTCAAAGGAAAACAACACATATCTTGAGATGCAACGCTAACGCAAACCACAAGCATCAACCAATCTTCTTCAACACTAAACCTGTCAAGACTTATCAACTATGTTCATTTAATGAACACACCCAATAAGCAAACATGCAAATCGGGTCAGCATTATAAAAATGCTGGTGTGAGTAGCTCTAAAATACAACATATATTTATACATATACATACGTACACAATCCATACGGCAGTTAGTTCCTCCATCGAGGCGCCTTAACTTTCAACGACTAATACAACATCCTTAAGTACAATAATTAAGGCAGGTAGTTCCTCCATTTGAGGCCTTTAACTTTCCACTAACCACACAACAAACCATAACGATAATAAAAGGCATTTAGTTCCTCCACGAGGTTTTAGGTTCTAACTAAACTATAACCAGCCAAGCATATACAATAATCTATCTAAAGATATATCATTAACCAACATATTACCATAATTATATTAATTAAGGCTTTCTTTGTGTGTCCCTAAAATTCACGTCGTATCTATGTCTTACCTAGTTTCCGTGGCTACCACAATCGCTTCCCAACGCCGAACATGTACATCCACATGCTTCCCCTTACATAATGAATCACTCCGTGCGTAATTACCCTGAGCGGGATGCCGCACACCAGATAACCCTCACACGGAAGCCATTATGCAAGTACTGCCACTATTCGGCATAAAATATCGCGCATCTCGTTCTATTTTGCGAACGGAATAATCAAGCCACTATTCGGCTACAATTGCCCAACACATGGGTCAATCAACATCTCATATATATACACCCTACACAAGGGCCAATCATATCACATACGCCCACACAGGGCAAATCACATGAGTTGTGGTAGTCAGGTTCTAGGATTTTCGTTACGTAATTTATTCAGGTGTCATACATTTATGACTCATAATCATTTCACTATATCACGTGCATGTCAAATACATTATTGCACTAAGCCACAATATTTAGAAATATCTCAATTATATCTCATAACCACTTTCATTCTTTCACGTGCCAATATATTATTGCACTAAGCCATAATCCCGTGGGAAAATATTCACCAATACTATACTACCTCATAGTAGCATCTCACATATATAATAATAGAGTGTTTATATAAATCTATGTCTCCAAAACGATTGCATTCAATATATATATCCCAACATATTATATAATGTCACAATATCAACGGCAAATCTTAATTAGATAATGACCACCAAATTTATACAAGCTTCCACAAAGATTTTAGCATTTGATTTGTCCATACAATTTACAACATAAAATGTAGCACAATTAAAGCGATCCCACGCCCACAATCAAAGCCCAATATATATATATGCTTTACACACTACTCACGTCAAATCTTAATTAGATAATGACAAACAACGTTATATAATTTTCGACAATATTTTATTACTATATTTGTCCATATTCTTAAATATGATAAAAACTGAAAAAAGTCAACGGTCAAAGTCAACACATCATTGTCAAAGTCAAACTGTCGTTTCCATGTTCCACAGGTTCCAGAGTCATAGCCATGGTTCATGGCTAAGGGCAAAGGTGCATGGCTCATGGGCTCATGATTAAAGTAACGGTTAAGGTTATGGTTCGGACCCAACTAGCCAAGTCTATGACTAAACCAAAGATTCAAATAATGTTAGCCGGATCCAACATAAAAGCCAAATCTGAAACCGGCCCAACAATAGATTTAGCCCAACTGGAAATATCTAAAGGGAACAGATCCACTTAAAACCAAAATGACCCAGCCTACAAAATAAAAGAAAACCGGCCCATGAATACAAAAATTGGAACTGGCCCCATCAAAAAATAGAACCGGCCCAACTTAAAAGATTAATATCGGCCCAAAATAGAAAATAGAAATGAATTTGGCCCAACAACCACCTAAGGCCCAAGCCCCAGGCCCAAGCCCCAGGCCCAAGAGAAACCATCAGGTTGTCTTCCTCACCTCACCAGCCACCACCGGCTAGAATCCCGACCACCACCATCTCACTTCCTCATTCTAGCGGTTTTGTTCATGAACAAAAACCCTATAGCTTTAATGAAAGATCCAACTCGATTCCTCACCTCCAACGCCAGTAGCTTCTCCTCCACCACCAACCACCACTAATTAGCCTACCCTCCAAATTCCAAACCTAATCGAAAGTGATCAGGGGAAAAATCCCAACCACTTTAACAAAAGCGAAAACTTAAATTCTGGAATTCCCAATCTTCACCAAAACTAGATCTGAGAAATTTATCGCCGCCATTAACGGCTTCTCCAAGCTTCGACAGCCCTCCTCCCGACGTCAAAACACATACCCGACACTTCCCAACAACAACCAATCCTAAACCAATAACCAATATCACAACTAAAAGGGTTCAATCAAATCAAAAGGATTTCATTCTTTTTTTTCCTCTGGGCGACGCCATTAGCGCCTGTTCCAGCTTGAACAGAGCTTCAACAGTCCACCCAAATTCCCAGCACGCCCTCACCTACAACCCATCCCAACAGTCCGACCACCAATTCAAACCCACCGCAACATAAAACGTTAAAAAAAACAATAAAGCAGTACGGCAGGACCATTCCCTTATCTTGGGCTCGCAACGACGCCATTAACAGCCCAATCAAACTTTGACAGTTAAATGTCGATTTCAAAGTTTCAATACTACTACACTTTAACAAGTTTTTACAACACGACATACACGACGTCAAATAAAACAGGAAAAATGAACGGAAACATTTAACAGTAGAATTTTGTCTGCATACCAGTAAAACTCTGGATTCCGTGAAATATAAAAACTATCTACTCACCTGTATTAAAACCCGACGAATCCTTCATCGTCCGAACCGTCGCGCTCCACCCTCCAGCAAACGAGTTTCTAGCTCTGCCTCCATTTTTATTATTTTTTTATTCTCCAAGAACCCTATTCTCTAGAACAATGTGATTATATACTTGGGTTTGAAACCTAAGCCCAACACAGACTCGGGCCCAGAAACCAGGCCCACATATCCAAATCCAATCCAGCAAATTTTTAAATAAATAATTTAATTAATAAATTAATAACTAAATACGTATTTTAAATATGGGCGTTATAGCAGCCCTAAGTACTTAACTGGTAATGTGCCTTCTTGAAACTCTAGTATTGCCTGAAACTAAGTACCTCTGTTACCTCTGTTATCACATTTGACTCCATTCTTGAGCAAAACAACTGACTTTTACTCATATTTACCTCCACTCCTGTACACTTCTTGAATAGTTTCAAGTTTTCCTTTAAGCATGCCGCTGCTGTACCCACTTCTCCATACATAAATGCAATCAGATCATCCGCAAAAGAGAGATGTGTTACTATAGGGTCTTTGCATTTGTAGTGTAGTCTAAACTCACCATTTCTCACCGAATGCATCATAATTTCAGAAAATAAATCCATTACCAATACAAACTGGTAAGGTGACATGGGGTCACCTTGTCTTATACCCCTTCTGCCTTTGAAGAACCCATAAGGAGCCCCATTGATCATGATTGAGTAACAAGGTGTTTGTATGCACACTTTTACCCACTGTATGAACCCCTCTGGCAGCCCTATTCTCTGAAGTGCAAACTCTACTGCTTCCCATCTAACTGAATCATACGCCTTTCTTAGATCAATCTTAGCAGCACATCTAAGAGGTGCCCTATCTCTATGCTAGTTATGCAACAACTCATGTGATAACAGAATATTGTCTTAGATACATCTTCCAAGAATGAAAGCTGACTGGTTGTTTGCCACCACCATGTATATAAGATTCTTCATTCTTCTAGTTAAAACTTTTGTTATACAGTTATACATTACACTGCAGCATGCAATCGGCCTGTAATCCCCCAAAGAAGTGGGACATGTGATTTTAGGAATAAGTGTAATACAAGCAGCACTAACTTCTCCCAATATCATACCTAATCTGAAAAAATTCTAAACTGCTTTGACAAAATCATCCCCAATAATCTTCCAGGCACTTTTAAAGAAATAAGATGAGAAGCCATCCTTCCCTGGTGCTTTATAACTATCAATATTAGCCAATGCTTCTAGGATTTCATGTCTAGTAACTTCTCTTTGCAGTGTTTCCTTCTAATCATCATTTATGTGCTGCTTAGGAGGTAATGTTTCAAAAAAGGAGAAATCCACCTCTTCCATATGTTTTGGCCCATATAACTCCTTGTAATATGCAACACATTGCTCCCCTATTACATTCAGATCTTCTATGATGTTCCCATCTGGCTTCATAAGGCAAGTTATCTTGTTGACATTTCTCCTTGCTTGAACATACTTGAAGAAATAGGTAGTGTTATTATCTCCCGACACTATAACTTGATCTCGTGACTTCTGCCTATAACAATCTTCCTCTGTTGTAGTTGCCTTAACATGATTTGTGATGGCACTCCTTTCTTTTCTTACCAGCTCCACCTCTGTCGGTGTATTTTGTAGCTCAGTTTGTATAACTTCCAACTTTGCTTTTGTCCTTTCCACTCGTTTTGTTACATCTCCTACATTGTGTTTGTTCTATGCTATGAGTGCCACCTTCGTGAGTTTTAATCTCTTCATGAATCTATACATTGGATTGCCCACCACACTATTGGCCCATGCATTCTATACCACCTCCATATAGCCCTCCTCTTTTGCCCAGAAGTTAAAAAATCGAAAGGCTTTCTTCTTGTGATTTTTCTATATGGTAGAGTATACTACCATTGAACTGTGATCAGATATAGCCCCAGGATTCATGAAATTTGTTTCCATGTCATCATATCGTCCAACCCATGCTACATTGCATATCACTCAATCCAACTTGCAACTAATTCTATTCTCTTGTTTGTTATTCCATGTATAGAAGTTTCCTTTATATCTTATGTCTACCAGCCATGTCAGTGTCACACAGTTTAAAAACTCTGAGAAGTTGGTCCTTGCATCATTTCCTCCAAATTTTTCTATCGGACTTAAGATAGAGTTAAAGTCCCCCAGAATCAGCCATGGCTCCTGTATCATTATAGACAAGTCTACTATACTTCTCCATAGCTCCCTCCTTTCTACCAATTCAGTGCTTGCGTACACATATGACACCATGAATCTCTCATTTGAACCTATCGTGACCTCCATCGTGATACACTGTTTCTCTTTCTTCTTAATCACCGCTGTGCAATTTCTTGAGTTCCAGCAGACCCATATTCTTCCTCTCTCACAGAACTCATAGTTTGTCTCTAAGTTCCACCCATGACAACAGTTCCTTATTACCCTATCAATATTCTTCTTCTTAACTCTATACTCAATCAACCCCATCATACTCAGCTCATGTTTCCTTATCATCTCCCTCATTTCTACTTGCTTAAATTTTTTGTTAAACCCCCGCATATTCCAACATCCCAGATTTATCATCATTTGGAACCATTTCGTGTATTATAGCGGCCATACTTGGCAACCACTGTGTTAGGTTTCCCAGCTGTTGGAGTCTTTGTTAATAAATTTTGTTTAGACCTGCACTCTGTACCTATTCCTCCTTGTTTCTTTGGGCTTTTCTCTATGATAACTTCCTTTTCTTTTGCTTTTTTCCTTTCTGCACTCTTTCTCTCTTCTTGATCCTGTACTCTCCCTTCTTCTCCATCCTCTCTTACTTGCTCAATCTCCACACATTGGTTACTCTCCACTACTTTTCTTTTTGTTGACCAAATCATATTTTTCTTCTTTGGTATTTCCCATCCATCTTCTTCATTGTTATCTTTCTCTGTTCCTAACACTGATGCTATTTCATTATCTTTCTCTTTCTCTTCCCCTTGATTATCCTCTTGTATCTTTTTTCCACTTCGATCATCTAGAATCGTACCTGTTTTTGCACTCTCCTCCCTCTCTTTAACTACTTGGGCCTCCTTTCGCAACCATATAACATTGGATGCACCATTCCTCTCATGAATCTTCTTTGGGCAGTTTTGATCAAAGTGACCAAATACTTCACAGTTTTTACAGCTTGGTGGCTTCCAATTATACTCGAACCCGACCTTATATGCTCTTTTCTGATCTAACACTACTAGCACTCCCTCCGGATAGGCACACTTTGTATCCACTTCTACACATACTCACGCATATAATGTCCTTGTCATGTTTTCTATTAGTTTGTCTGTGAACATTGGGATTCCAATTGCACTACAGACTTGGCTAAACCCTACTCTGTTCCATATCTCCATTGGCAGACCTTTTACTATCACCCAAATTGGTATAGTTTTCAACTCTCTGGTTTCTGCTTCAACGAACAATCGCCATGGCCTAACTACAAATAGTTGGATCGCTATATGAAAAGATCCCACATCTAATACTGCCATTATGTCTTCTTCCTTCTCAAACTTGAAAGTGAACATACTATCCCCATACGGTTTCATAAGAAAACTCTTGATGCCCCATGTTCGAGTGACTATCTCTTTTACATAAGTAAAGTTTAATCTTTTCCCAACAAACGAGCCTACCACCAAGTTCTCAAATTTTTGGTTATAATCCTTGAACTGATTGCTCTGTACATGTATTACTTGTTTCCCATTCACTAGGGTTGGCTCTATATAGGACATCTCTTCTCTTCCCAGTGCTTTCTTCCCCAGAACTTCATCCCATGTACTCTGTTGGCCTCCTGTTCCTTTTCTAATCTCAGGCGTTTCCTGTATGACCCCAGGAACCCTAATCAAATCCGATTTCTCTTTAAGATTCCTACTAGTGTTAGCCTCACTAGCTATCGCATGCTTTCCTTCTTCCCTCCTATCACTACTCTCTTTTTGGCCTACCATACCCGTGATTATGAGTTCCCCAGTGTTGTTGGTATTATCTTCCTCCTCTCGCAGGACTAGTAGGTCATTGTGATTCCTTATCATTCTTTTTTGAATCAGTCTTTCTAGCGAACCTTCCCTATATAGCCTCTCAAACTCTGCTTCTACCCACTTCGAGTCCTCATCATCCTTTGTTCCACACCTACTTGCTGTTCTAGGATTCCCACTCTCATTCCCACTTGTTTTTTCCTTTTCCATCTCTTTTTTTGTCAAAAGATGAAAATACCCTTAGTGAAAAAAATCTCCCTCAAAATGCCACCATTAAAACTAAATTAAGCTATTAAAAAATATTTGGAAACTTCTAACATAGATAAAAATTGTTGTCATCATTAAAAAAAAATCTAACAGTCCAGAAATGTTGAGTTTTTGCAAGTATTTTTTGCTTTTTTAGCCAAGTCCGTTTAAAGATGTTTTTCAGAGAGTCGGGCTATATATATAGGTCGGATATATATATACAGGCCGGATCTTAGAAGTACATACTTATTTTAAGTTAAAATAAGTACGTAGGGGTGCCAATAGGTACTCTATTACCCGATTACCTAGAATCGAACCGGAACCGAAGCTAAATGTTCCGATTCTGGGTCTTAAAAAGTTAGACCCATTTAAAATGGGTCATTAAGAACCGAACCGATAAAGAACCAAAACCATAGAACCGAATAGTAAAAAACACGTGGGTACCCGAACTGAAACCGAAACCAATTATTATGATTTCGATATATAAAATTTGTATTATATTACATTTAAAATAATCAAACTCATACATTATAATATAAAATATGTTTTTTTATGTGTAAAAGTCTATTAAATATATATAGCATAATAGTGAATGTGTGTTGCTAAATGTATATTTTATAACAATACGTTAAACAAGTGTATCATAAATGTTAATAATAATGTCAACGTGTATATTATGAATTAACCAATACATTTTAGATTTATTAACTTATGCACGTGTATATTTAAATAGGATACACATGCTTGATATATTGTGATACACTCATTTATTATAAACCAATATATAATGTTCATGTTAAAAATTAGTGGTGAGATGTAATTGTAAGATGCATGTAATCGCATATTCGATTTAAAATGTGAGTTAATACACATGTACAAATATATGTGTATGCACGTAAAATATATCAAGGTAGCAAATATATATGATTGCACGTGTACATGCACGATCGAGTTAATACAAGGAAACAAATATATGTATATGCATGTAAAAAAAAAAAAAAAAAAAAAATGGGGTTAGATATTTGATTATTTTAATTTCTATATCAAAGCTTGAAATTATCACATGAATGGTAAATGTTTTAACTTGTATAATTGATATATGTTCATAGATTGATGTAAATATGATTGTTGATACATCACTAATTATAGATAAAATATTATCATGTAGGAAAAGAAAAAAATAAAAATAAAAACAAGTTTTAGTGTTTAAATGATTGAAATTATTTAATAATCATAATAAATAATAAAGACCTAAATTAGAACCGAAACCGATAAAAAACCGTGGGTTTTGATGGTTTTGGGTTGGGTTCTATATTTCTCATACTAAAACCGTTGAGAACTGAAACCGATAGAACTATAAATAGTAAAACCCAAATCAAAACCACTAAAACCCAACCCAAAACCGACCCGTTGGCACCCCTATAAGTACGTAAATAAAGCTTCACCTAGAAAATGAATTCAAATCTAATATTTTGTGGATATCATCTACTCACCATAAACATCATCTCTACAAAATTTCAACTTATTTGGAAACCTCTAACATTATTGGCAAAAACGATTACAAAAATTCAACATTTCTGGACTGTTAGATTTCTTTTTAAATATGACAACAATTGTTAGCTAGGTTAGAGGTTTCCAAATGAGCTCAAATTTTGTGGAGATGATCTTTATGGTATGTAGGTAATACCCACAAAAAAATAGAGTTAAATTCATTTTCTAGGTGATGTTTTACTTATACTTATTTTAAGATTTAAAATATATTTTTAATATATATATATATATATATATATATATATATATATATATATAAATTAGTGTTCATTTTTTAGCTTTTCATCTAATGGGCTAAAATTTTTGTGAGCATGTTCTCCATGGTGGGGAGATCATCTCCACAAAAATTCAGCCTTTAATTCAACTTTTAAGTCCACGATCTTGGATTAATTTACAATGTGGCTAGAATGTGGCCCTTAATCAGTATTTTAAGGAGATCTTCACCTCAGATCAACCTGAGAGAAATGAGGAGATTCTGGACCTGTTCCAATCTTGTGTGACTCCCAGAGAGAATGAGATTCTCAATGCTATGCCAACTAAAGAAGAAGTTTGGGTTGTGGTCAAGAAGATGGGGGAGCTTAAAGTCCTCTGGACCAAATGCTTTCCAGGGCATTTTCTATCAGAAGTGTTGGGACATTATTGGTCTAGTTGTGCCTGATTTTGTTAAGGATTTCTTCAACTTTGGGTTCCTGAATCCTGGGTTTAATGAAACCTATATAGCTTTAATACTAAAGATTGCTAACCCTGATCATGCTTCTAAGTTTAGGCCAATCAACTTATGCAACTTTGGCTATAAGATTATCTCTAAAATTCTGGCCAACAGACTCAAAGGTCTGATTAATAAAATTATATCCCCATTCCAAGGGGCTTTTATTAAGGGCAGAAGCATAGGGGATAATGTTGGCCTGGCTTATGAAGTCTTTCACAACATGAAAACTAAGAATGAGGGCTGGATTGCCCTTAAGCTGGACATGGCCAAGGCTTATGATAGGGTCGAATGGTCCTTTTTGGATAATATCTTGGAAAAACTTGGGTTTAGTGACAAGTGGAGACAAATGATACACCAGTGTGTATCTACTGTCTCTTTTCAAGTCATGCTTAATGGGTATCCTCTTGAGAAATTCTTTCTTGAAAGAGGGGTTAGACAAGGGGATCCTCTATCCCCTTACTTGTTCATTTTGGTCTTTGAGGCCTTGTCTAGAATGGTGGCAAAAGCTGAGCAAGAGGAGAAGGTACATGGGATAAAAATTAAAAGACATTCCCCTGCTCTCATACATCTGCTATATGCAGATGATTTGATTTTATTCACCAAAGCAAATGTGGTTGAAAGTGGGATTCTGAAGAAGATACATTGGATGACTACTGCGGGGACTCAGGCCAAAAGATAAACTATGAGAAATCCAATGTGTTCTTCAGTAGGAATGTCAATTATAGACAGAAGATGAGACTCAAGAGGTTCTAGAAGATTAGGAATTTTTCTCCAAAGGAGAAGTACCTTGGAGTGCCTATAATGTTATCAAGGAAAAAGTCTGAGGACTTTGATTACTTGGTTGACAAGATACACAATAAGATCAAAGGCTGGAAAGCAAAGGTGTTATCCCAAGCTGGGAGAACCACCCTTATACAAGCTGTTGTTCAGGCCACCCCTCTATATGCCATGTCAACTTACTTGCTTCCTATGGATACTTGCAATAAGATTGATAAGGCATGTAGCTAGAGACTTATGGTGGTCTGGAAAGGAACAAACTAAATGTGTCCATACCAAAAGGTGGGACTACATATGTCAACCCAAACAATCTGGAGGATTGGGGTTAAGGAAAGCTCGAGATATTAATGTGGCTATGCTTGCTAAGTTACCATGGAAAGCTACCACAGATGTTTTATCCCTTTGGACTAGAACAATGTTCAGTATATATGGGAAACACTGGATATGTGATGTGGACAAACCCCCTGATGAAGCCTCCTACTTTTGGAAAGGTATACATAAAACCTTTAATGCCATAAGTGGGGGTTTAATTTGGGGGATTGGTAATAGGTATACATCAATTCTAAAAGATCCATGGCTCAAATGTAATAACAAGCCAATGACCTTAGGAGAACTGGGGGGTGGTTGCTCCTGTTATGCAAAATTTGGTTGTCTTTGATTTATTTTTGCTAGATAAGAGTGGGTCTAAGATAAGGCTCCATTTTGAACCTCTCATCTGTAAGAATATTCTGGAGATTAAGGTTAGGCCTGGGAATGCCTCAGCTGACAAGATGAAATAGAATGAGGACAAGTATGGGACTTTAACAGTCAAGTCAACATACAAGTTCTTAAAACCAGAGGAAGGAATGGGCCAAAAAGCTCAAGCTACAATCCCATCACTCTTAAACATGTTTGGAAGGCTCCGCTACCAACCTACATTCAACTGTTTCTATGGAAGCTGTATATACAGCTGTTACCCATGGGAGACATGCTAGCTGAGAGAAAGATAAAGGGGTACTTCTCCTGCCCTTATTGTCTAAGGGAGCTAGAATCAGCTGATCATTTGTTCTTCACTTGTGACTGGACAAGAGCTGTGTGGTTTAGCTCCAACATAGGAATGAGGATTCACAAGGCACAACAACTTTCTCTAAGGCAAAAAATGGACATGATGATATCTTGGAGCTATAGTAAAGACAAAGACCAAGAGTTGGCTGGGATTCATATGGCATTCTTACTCCATCAGATCTGGAAATCCAGAAGCGAACTTAAATTTGAGAATCGAAGGCCTAACAGAGAAATGATACTCAGGGAAAGCAGCAGACAGGCAGATATTTGTTATCAAACTCTCAAAGAAGAACATCTCACTCCTAACCCTATTTCAATTCCAGTTAACAATAGTTTTGAGGAAGTGTCCCAAATTATCCTAAATGATAGAATTATAATAAGCTTTGATGTGTCTTTTCAGAGGCAAACTGGCTGAGCGGGAGCTGGTACAATAGCATCTGACAGTGAAAGATGTATTATGGGAGCAATTGTCAGAAGATTCAGGGTCATTGAAGCAGCTGAGGCTGAATTAGAGGCAGCTGAAGTCGTAGTCTTGCTGGCAAAGAGTCTTAGGAAACAACATTTTGTGTGTATAGGAGACAATGAGGAGGTGATTAAAGCGCTACAAGGGTATCAATGTCGTTGGGAATGGGAAGCTGTAAAAACTCACATAACCTCCTTGGTGTCAAGTTTTACTTCTTTTGAGTTTAGATGGGTTAGTAGGATTTATAATGGGGATGCAGATTCCCTAGCTACATGGACATATCACCAACTAGGAATCTTTGATCTTCCAAGTTGTATGGTAGCTTCAAACTGCTCTCCTATGTTCATTTGATGGTTTGTCTAATATATAGTAGTATGATTTGCATAAAAAAAAATGTGGCTACAGTCAATGTGCCTCTATCCCTCCTTATATATATATATATATATATATATATATATATATATATATATATATATATATATATAGACAGCCATATATATATATTGGCCCGGCTAGGTAGATAGCCAAAAAGGAAACAATCATCGTACAGGCGAAATCAAACCGTTGGATCACAAAAAAATCAAACTATATATCTAAACACCGAAATTTTGAAATACAATCTCACGAAAGGTTTGGGTTTTCTCTCACTTGCTCTTTCTCTCTCCTATTCCTCTCTCCAAACTTGTAATCGAAACCATCAGGAACTAGGTTTAGTTAAATCAAATATGTATTTAATCTGGCATCAAATCTGTCTTAACAACTCCCCGTGACGATGCCATAACACTTTGCCATGATTTGAAAGGTATGTATGTATACAACCCACTCCCTATTCTTGTCGCTGACTTATTTGTTTTGAAGAATTGTAATTTGCATTTTTGGGTTTCTATATAATCCTAATGTTTCCATTAGGGGGGGGGGGGGGGAGTTCCATGTCCAATTTTAAGTGCCATTGCATGACTGGAAATTTTGTTTTTATTATTATTATTATTATTATTATGGGAATTATGATTTTAAATTTGGTTTCTTGTGATATATGTGAAGTGGAATTTTTTTACATAAGAGGGCTTGGAGGGGCATGGAATTATTTTAGGGTGGTGATGTTTTCCTATGTATGCTTTCTCTACGACATGGAAATTTATAGTAAGCAGAATTAGTGAACTTAAGGGTGATGACTTCGCATATCGACACATAATTTTTGTTATTTGGATATTTTTGGTACTGTGTGTCATTTTCTTTATGGAATTTAGCTCAAACGGTAGAGCGCATGAGAATGCTAGTGAGTCTCCACTACATCTTAAGAGATGGTGGTTCGAGTCCACAATATCTATTAGTGCTAGTGTTATGGCATCGTCACGGGAAGTTGTTAAGACAAATTTGATGCAAGATTAAATACATATTTGATTCAACTAAACCTAATTCCTGATGGTTTCGATTACGAGTTTGGAGAGAGGAATAAGAGAGAGAAAGAGCGAGTGAGAGAAGACCCAAACCCTTCATGAGATTATATTTCGAAATTTCAGTGTTTAGATTTAAGCGTTTGATTTTTTTTGTGATCCAACGGTTTGATTTCGTCTGTTACGATGGTTGTTTTCTTTTAGGCTCTATCGACTTAAAAATTAATTAAGACCTGATTTTTTGTGGATATGATGTTCTCACAATAGATAGCATGCCTACAAAATTTTATCATATTTGGATATGTCTAACCTTGCGAAAACTAGTGTTCAATTTTGAACATTTATCTAACTGTCTAGAATTTTCCAATTTCATAATAATATTTTGATTAAGTTAAACATATTTGAATGAGCCAAAATTTTGTGGGCATGTTATTCATGGTGAGGAGATCATATCTACAAAATATCAGCCCTTAACTCAATTGGTAAGATGAGATATGGTTTTGTATGTTTTGGGAGTGGCTATAATGGGAGTATATATATATAGCCCGGCTCTTAAAAGGACCTTAAATAATGACCAAATCTAAAACAACCACAACTTCACCTACAAAATGATTTAAAACCTAATCTTTTGTACATATGATCTACTAACTATAAAGAAGATCTCTACAAAAATTCAACTCTTTTGATATCCTCTAACTTAGATAAAAATTGTTGTCCATTTTTGAAAAATATCTAACGGTCTAGAAATGTCTAGTTTTTGCAATCATCATTTGCCAATGTTAAAAATTGTCAAACGAGTTGAATTTTTATAGAGATGTTCTTTATGGTTAGTAGATCATATGTACAAAAGATTAGATTTTAAATCATTTTGTATGTGAAGTTGTGGTTGTTTTAGATTTGGTCCTTATTTAAGGTCCTTTTATGAGCCGGGTTATATATATATATATATACAACCCGGCTCCTAAACGGATGTACGTATACGGACTTGAATATAAAAAAAGAATATAACGTGACCGTGAGATAGAAACACACCCCCCCCCCCACTCACACAAAAAGAAAAATGAAATGGAATCTCCTTTTTTTTTTTCTCTCTCCACTTTGTCACTCTATCTCCTCTTCTCTCTCTTCAAACTCACTTATTTTTAGCTCTCTTTCTCTCCTGTTCTTCTTCTTCTTCTTCACTCTATTTAATTTCTTCATTTAAATCCCTCTTTTTTCTTCTAAAATCTAAATTGAAAAATTGTCGTGGAGAGAGTAATGAGAATTTGTATGGTGTTCCTTAAGTTCTCCAAATGTCGAGACTAAGAAACCAAGAAGTATGTGACTACAAATTTTCTTAACAATTATTTGTCTAAATGGGGATTGTTTTTGTGGAACAGATTGCAATATTTTTTATTTTCATCACCCTCAAGTTATTGATTCTCAAAATACAAATGCAATTTAATGTCTCACACTTGCAGATGAATTTTTTTCAATTAGACTCATGGTTTGTTCTTATTGGGATAGAGAGCTTTGAATCATCTACAACAACGTCAATTTTGTTCGTGTTTGGAAGAATAAGGGAAGTTAGAAATTGAGTCAACATAATTTTCTTATTGGGTTGTTCTTGATTGTGTTTTTCAATAATGTGAATGTTAACTACAGAACATGGTTAATATAATGAGGATAATTTTAGTTCTTTGTCGTCGTCGATAAGTCACAAGTATATAAGAAGAGGCATTGAATTAAGAAGAAGCACTTAATCCCAAAAATGGTGTTAACAAGAAGAATTTTCAAACTTGTATAAATCAGTATGTAGTGGGCAATGATGTTACTTGTTTGTAAGAAGAAGAGAGCAAATACTGCATTTTCAGCTGCTACTTATTTCAAGAGATGAGATAACATACCAGAAAAAATAGAAAGAGAGAGTAGTGGGAGGTAGAGAGATAGAGCAGGGAGGCGTATGTGTTTTTCACTAGTTTCATTTTTTGTTGTTGTGGACCATCCTTAATTATACTTGGTAAATATTTAATACGAGAGGAGAGAGAGAAACTAACATGTGAAATTTAGTATTTTAGTAAGGTCTGTTTTAGTATGTCAATTCCGTATGTCATTTCTGTATGTCGACGTAGCCAGCCCGTATATATATATGTGTGTGTGTGTGTGTGTGTGTGTGTGTGTGTGTGTGTGTGTCCTTCTCTAAAAAGTAGCTACTTAAGTTAACTTTAAAAAAGTACGTAAGTAAAACTTCACCTAGAAAATGAATTTTCAACCCCAATGTTTTGTGGATATGATATACTCACTATAAAAATCATCTCTATAAAATTTCAGATCATTTGGAAACCTCCAACATTGGCAAAAAAATATTACAAAAACTCGACATTTCTGGACCATTAGATTTCTTTTTAAAGATGACAATAATTTTAATCTATGTTAGAGGTTTCTAAATGAGCTGAAATTTTGTAGAGATGGTCTTTATTGTGAATGCTTCATAACTAAAAAAAAAAAAATTAAAAAAATTAAAAAAAAAAGAATAAATTATAGGTTGCAATATTCTCTCTCTCATGGTTCTGTTATTATCTCCTCTCTCTCTCTCTTAAAAAAAATGTATAATGCAAGTTTGCAAGCTCATTTTTCGGGAAGTAAAAAAAAATAACTGATGCAACCCAATAAATATATTGTAAGGTACCTCCATAATGTTCAGAAATACAAAAGGTATTGTTCTATATTGTATTGTCGCTCAATAGTGTTAAGAGAAATACAAAAGGATATCTTTAGATATATATTATAGCTATACCCTCTTGGCTCTATTTTTCAAGGCTTCACAGAGTTTCCAACTTTTTGCAAACTCTAATACTAATTACGAAAAAAAAAATTCCAAATATTTAGATATATACTATAGTTATACCTTCACCAATCTATTTTTTGGAGCACTCACAGAGACTCCAGTTTTTTCTAAACTCTATTATTAATTATGAAAAAGTAGGATATAAATAAAGAAACAATCTCATCTAGAGTTTCACAGAGTCTCCAACTTTTCCTAAACATTATAGCTAATTATGGGGGGGGGGGGGGAAACTAAATTGCAAAAAACAATATTTTAAACCAAAAACGATTTTCCTAAAATCCTTACGCCACAAAGAATAGTTTCCACACTAATCTCAGGTGAAGTTTAACATAATAAAGTTTCTTTCTAGAAAATGATAATGAAACTATGAAAGAACAAAGGAAAAAATGAATTGAGTTACTTGAACATTTACTTTATGCATTTGTTAACTACACATGTGATTAGGAAAAAAGGAAAAAAAAGTAAACTAATCATAAAATAAGTAATAGTGTACACCCAAAACAAATAAAATTGTATTGTATGCACTATATATATGGGCCTAACAAATAAAGTTGGATCAATTTGAGGTGCCATCCACTGTGGGATTTAGACATTTAGTCATAGTTAAATATTTCAAAAACCACAGGCCACAATAATTACGACATATTCTAATTAAATTTATGAATTTTATAATTTCTAATTTTAGTGGAATAATGAGATTCAGTTAAAATGGACGTTGGCTTAAATAAATTATATAACTATTGATTTAGTTAAAGTGGACATTAGGCTTAAATAGATTATATACCAAACTAAATCAAAACAAATTACATGTGGGAAATTAAATTATACAAAAACTAACATCACAAAATATATAATAGTAAATGGAAAAAAAAAAAAAAAAAAAAAAAAAAAAAAAAAAAAAAAAAAAAAAAAACCCCCTCAATAATGACAAATATTTTAAAATATATATAATACTGTATGAAACTAACGTCAAAGAACAATTAACGAGAAACAGAAAACTTAACCTCAAATAATATTTAACGGAAAATCAGAAATTGGATGCACATGCAAGCATTAAACTAATCTTAAAAATTAATTAATAGACAATCGGAATATTGATACAATTGCATTAAACTAACATCAAAGAATAATTAACGGGAAATCAAAACTTGGATACAAATACATAGAACTAACATCAAAAAATAATTGTCGGGAAATTGGAAATTGGATGCAAATGCATTGAACTAACCCTTAGAGATTAAATTAACGGGAAATTTGAAACTATATGCAACTGTATTGAACTAACCTAAAAAATATATATAAATTGGAAACAGGATGCAAATGCGTGAAACTAATCTTTAAAAATAATTAACGGGAAATCGGAAACCGGATGCAACTACACTTAACTAATTTCAAAAAATAAATTGAATGCAAATGCATTAAACTAACCTTAATAAATAATTAACGAAAAATCAGAAACTGGATGCAAATTCATTGAACTAACCTCAAACAATAATTAACGGAAAATCAGAAACTAGATGCAAATGCAACCTCATCAAATAATAAATGAGAAATCGAAAACTGGATGTAAATGTATTAAACTAATCTCAAAAAATGATTAACAGAAAATCGAAAACTGGATGCAAATACATTGAACTGAGCTCGAAGAATAATTAGCAGGAAATTGGAAATTGGATGCAAATGCATTAAACTAACTGCAAAGAATAATTAACAAAAAATCGAAAACTGGATGCAACTGCATTAAACTAACCTCAAAAAATAAATAACAGAAAATCAGAAACTGGATGTAAATGCATTGAACTAACCTCAAAATATAGTTGTGTTATATGTTGTGGGAATATCTCGATAAGTATAGTTTTGCATTTAAAACAGTGTTTATCTTATCTTTTTTCGTATAATTGGGAATACCTTGCTATTCAAGTAGCTTCAATATGAACTTCGTCTTATTAGACAATCGCACAAAACTTCAATCAAACTTCTATTATTAAACAACAAATAAGTTGAAGGGTTTTATCAATGGCGAGTTAATTTTTTTTAATAGAGAGTACGTGGGGTTTTCATGTTATAAGAAATTTGGATGAGTGATCAATATAATATTTGTATATAATAGTTAAGCATATATAGTTGCATATATTTTTTAGAATAATTATTATGACAGGACCCGTTCGTAGATACTCTTTGAAGATGCCACATAGTGAGTCAGGTATATAATTTAAAGAATAATTAACGGGAAATCAGGAACTAGATAATCTTTGATGATCCCATATAGTAAATCAAGCATAATTTATTTTTATGTCATGTTTGCAAGGATACTACAAATGGATAAGTAAAAAGTTGGTATTACACACCACATTGGATAATTAAAATGAAATTGAAAACTAGATTCAAATACATTGAACTGAGCTCAAAGAATAATTAACGGGAAATCAAAAATTTTATGCAAATGCAATAAACTAAACTAAAAAAGTAATTAACTAGAAATCGAAAACTGGATGCAACTGCATTAAAATAACTCCAGAGAATAACTAATAATGAGAAATTAGAAATTTGATGCAAA
Source organism: Coptis chinensis (assembly GCF_015680905.1). Lineage (NCBI taxonomy): Eukaryota > Viridiplantae > Streptophyta > Magnoliopsida > Ranunculales > Ranunculaceae > Coptis > Coptis chinensis. The sequence continues at coordinate 73,334,347 of NC_141463.1, read as the reverse complement.
TCCTTGAAAAATATTTAACGGAAAATCAGAAACAGTATGCAAAAATGTATCAAACAAATCTCAAATAATAATTAACAGTGAATCAGAAACTGGATGCAAATGCATTGAACTAACATCAAAATATAATTTACGGGAAATCAAAACCAAATACAACTTCATTGAACTAACATCATAGAATAATTGATGGAAAATTAGAAACTAGATACAAATGCATTGAAATAACCTCAAAGAATAGTTAACGGGAAATCAGAAACAGGATGAAATTGCATCGAACTAACCTCAAAGCATAAATAATCATAAATAATAAACTAGATTCATATGTATTGAACTAACCTCAAAACGTTATTAATGAGAAATCGGAAACTGGATGCAAATGCAATAAACTAATCTAAAGACTAATTAACGAATATAGAAACATAAAAAAATGGATGGGAATAATTAACGGGAAATTATAAATTTGATGCAAATGCATTGAACAAACCTTAAAAAATAATTAACGGGAAATCGAAAATTTGCTGCAAATGCATTAAACTAACCTAAAAAAATAATTAACGGAAAATCGGAAATTGGATGCAACTGTATTGAACTAACCTCAAAGAATAATTAACGGAAAATTGAAAACTGGATGCAACTGCATTAAACTAAAATCATATATTAACTAACAGGCCGGGAAATCAGAAATTGGATGCAGTATCCTTGATGAATATTTAACGGAAAATCAGAAACTGGATGCAAATGCATTGAAATAACCTCAAAGAATAGTTAACTGGAAATCAGAAATCGGATGTAACTATATCGAACTACCCTCAAAACATAAATAACTTGAAATTGGAAGCTAGATGCTTAACTAACGAAAAAAAATAATTAACGAGAAGCGTAAACCGGATGGATGTATTAAACTAACCTCAAAAAGTAATTAACGGGAAATTGGAACCTTGATGCAAATGTAATTAACTAATCTCAAAGAGTAATTAACGAAACATTGAAAACTAGATGGAGCCGCACTGAATTAACCTTAATGCATAACTAACGGGAAATCGTAAACTTGGTGCAACTGCACTGAACTAACCTCAATAAATAATTAACGGGAAATCAGAAACTTGATACAACTACATTGAATTAACCTCAAAGAATAATTAATGGAAAATCGGAAATTAGATCCAACTACATTGAACTAGCCTCAAAAATAATTAACGTAAAATCGGAAACTTGATGCAAATGCATTGAACTAACCTCGAAATATAGTTGTATTATATATAGAGAGAATATAATATCTCGACAAGTATATTTTTGCATTTTAAGTAGTGTTTATTATAATTATTTTATTATGATTGAGAATGCCTTGCTATTTAAGTAGCTTCAATATCATTTTCGCCGCATTGGGCATCCTCACAAAATTTCAATCAAATTTCTATTATTAAACATAACAACAAAAATAAATCGATGGGTTTTACCAAAGTTTGGTGTTTTCTCTTGATAGAGAGTGGTGCAAGAAATTTGAACAAGTGATTAATATAATTTCCATATCTCATAGCTATGAATAGTTGCTAATATTTTTTAGAATAATTTAATATAATGACACTCATTCGTAAGACGGGTTCAAAAATTAGTAAGATTATTTAAAACACTAGTATGTGAATTTTTTCATTGTTGCATGTGGTTAAATTAGTGAATGGTATGTTATGGAGCACCAATGCCCATTCAACAACACATAAATATCATAATATAGCACCTAAACATCATAACAACCATATAGTTAAATCTTTTTGCCACCAACAGCTTCTCGAGTCTATATTCGCCATAATTAATTCCTAATATAGTTAAATCCGATTCAATTTTTTTTTTTTTTTTTTTCTAGTCTTTGTCAATACTTGAGAACTTCAATTCAAAAAATGTTTTCTGCAGTCACTTTGTCATTTAGCATTGTTAACGCTCACCTTACTTTCCGCCACCATTAGATTCTATTTTTGGTCCTTTTTCTCTTACATGTGTCAATGCCGGCACTGACTTACTAATTCTTATTTCTTAATTCTTACACGCTCATTTCACTCGCACGTACTTCACTCATCTACGCACCTAAAACACCCGAGGAATGGCTAAGCACCGATACTACGTATGGGATGTGTGTCAACTGTTAAGAATCTCTGTAACCCTTAGAATATATACTTCCAAAGTCCAAAGTATTTAAGATGGGAGAGACATGTTAAGACATGACGAGTTTCCCTATCAATCTAACATTTGCTAGATTTTGGGGCCCATTTAAAAATGGGTAGATCTCACAATACTTTGCGAAATATCATGATAGAGATTTTGTTTTATACGTACAACCCAAGAAACAATAGGTAACATTTGGCTCCGATAACACACTGTTGTGCATAATGAAAACGTTGATGGAGACCTGACTTCGCTGGACTTTGATTCAAAACAGTAACTGTTTCCTTTAAGAGTTATTTCTCTTTACTGGGAAATGACATTTGACGCCTAGGCTACAAAAATTCAAACAAATTAACTGGTAATCTACAAAAATGACATTTGAAGCCTAAAGCGTAGTACTGGTAATCTACTCATAAAAGTAAATTTGAGGTCTTAGATGCAACAGATATCTCGACAAGTCGCCCGTTTGAAGGTTGTGTAGGCCTGAAGTTGTTTTTGCACGAACCTTTTAGAGGAGCTTTCAGAGTATTTAGCTGCTCACTGGATATCTGTCTCACCTAAACACATCCAAAAAGAGAAAATAAAAGAATGTTTAAATATGTAATAAATGTCCTTTAAATAATTCTGGAGGGTCTAAAAATCTGCTTGCAACATAATTTTAGACTGTTCATTCTTGATGTGGATTCACAAATCATTCTTGGGTGAGTGGTTCTATGGACACCCCTAGTTCCTCCCAAAAACTTCTTGACTAGTTTCGGAATTTCAGAGTCTCCTCAAAACTTCTTACATTTTGCGAGAAGGCAATTGTGTAGCAGATGATGCCTTGGCTAGGAGTGCAACCACTGAAGAATGGGCAAAACCTTGTATGTGGTATACTTGTAATATACAACAAATGAACAAATGTATCTATCAATTTGTACAAGCTTTATATCAAGGGTGGAACTGCTATGAAGATACATAACAAGTGGGTGGGAGGTGGGGGGGCATTGATCTTTTATGCGAAATATGGTAAATTTGATTCAAAATGGTGGCCGCTCAAATTGGTTTAATCTGTTTCCACTACTTCAAAGGTAAAACTTTCTATACGCTTGACCCTGTCAGTAGATTGCTAACTTCGGACTATTTGAGATGCCGAGGAATGGCCCAACAAATAGACTGCAGGCCATGTGATAAGGTGAACGAGTCAATTCGGCATCTGTTCATTGAATGCTGAATTCGTCAACTGATTTTATGTAGTCTGCTAGATAGAATTAGTGAGATTGATTGTGTGAGACTGCTTCATCAATCAAAGAGCTACTTGCCTACTTGTACATTGACTGAGGGTAGGAGGAGGAAATCTGGGTACAAACAACCAAGCTCTAGGAAGTCATGATTTATGCTGTTCTGTGGTGTTCACAAAAGGGATGGTAATCGGTACCAAGGTTACCACCTGGTACTTGGTTTGGGAATTAGGGACCCAGAGTAGAAATTAAAGGACCTGTTGACGAGCTGGGAATTCCAACTTAAGAGATACCTGGAGATGTTCATCTGAACATGTACTAATTAAGATGTAAAGGCTGTCAATGTAGCACCTATATCTATTGCTCTCTGTAGCCGAAGTTGTTTATTTTGTTTACTGGGCTACTAGAGAAAATGTTGCTCACTTGTTAATTCCCCCTGTTCTTTGTATCATCCTCAACAACATTACTGATCGAAGAAATCATTATGCATTCTATGTACATACATACATACGTCTGTTTTTGACAATCTACAGGAACATAAGTCAGCGTGAAAAGAGTACCTCTTCGAGAATGTTCCATATAACCTTCTCACTGCATGGAGGAGTGGTGAGAGACCCCACATATCTGAAATATCTTTTTGTGGTCTGCAATATATTCGCAGCCTTGACAACTTTAATTGGTATATGAGATCCTTCACGGCCAGCAAATGCCTCCTTTGCCAGTTGATCAAAGTGCTCCTCAATCTGCATACATGCAGGTGAAGTTGAAGTTGAAACTTACAAAGGTCTACTTCAGAGCCCTTATAGTATTCCCAGTACGCACTGGTGTGTAAGCTTCAAGGCGAACATGTTATTTGATTTATGCATTATATGTTATATCCTCAACACTAAAAGGAACACATAATTTCTCCACATAAAATTTTGGTGATATTGGACAAACCTTAACACTGAATCCGTTTTTGATAAGAGGTATCCGTAAATTTTAGCTTTCTAGCCAGATACCAAAATAAATGTTGATATTGTCCTTACCTGAGAGAGAAGTGCATCAGGAGCACCAAGGTTGTAGAGAATTGCCACCACAGAGATACTACCATCTGCAGATTTGTGGACCAGATGAAGCTCGGCAGCATAGCTGTTGTAAGGGGAAACAAAACTTTAGCTATACAATCAAATTGAAGATGACAAAATAAATTTCACAGACAATACATAAACGGAGGTTAATATCTGCATACTATTGGATATCAGATCCAATTTGATTAGTCCACCTAGTGCGTCAAGAAGTGGCCATAATAGTCTATCTTCTAATAACATCTTCTTCAATAGTCAATTTTGTTTATTTCTTTAATTTCAGTGTAGGTTCAGAAATCAAATTTGTTACTTTGTCTACATCTACTAAGCTGAATAATAGAAGCAGAAGCTCACCGAACTCCATCAATTTTGTGCTCAGAGGGTGAATGCCAGTGCATTTGCTTTAAACTATACTGCTTTCCATCTATAATCGCACCTCCGACTTCATTCCCATATAGCAACTGTAGGGGAGATAACATCACTTGACTAAGAAAAAAGTTCCTTTTCCTTATGGGAAGATACAGAGTAACATGAACTTTAGGTTTCAGTAGAATCGGTTGACGAAGTATAACATCCAAAGTTAATTAGCAACAAAATAGGTGAAGATGAAAACTAAATAAATTTGTGAATTATGAGAGGTAAACTCAATTTGTTTTTTGGAATTAAGTTAACAAAAGATGTACATCATTTCTATGTTTAGAACGTATAATAGAGAGTAGAATGTCAACAAACCTCAACATTGAATCCGTGGTTGATCAACGTAGCACTTGAATCACTGTATTGAATGCTCAAGGGTCCCAAGTTTGGATTAAGGACCCCAGCGTTCCTTATAATCTGCATTGGCGATTGGGCCTTTCCACTGGAGCATGCAAAGAAAGATGGACTCATGCTCCCCCATTTTTCTGGACCAGTTGGACCACTATAACTGAATTTCAAATCTGAAAGAACATTAATTCAAAGTGAATGAAAAAACAATTAAGTAAATGTGTTCATTCATTCCCATAGATTTCAGTTTACATTTCAGAAAGTCCAAAAAATCCTATTGCCAAATTACTACTAACTACATACTACAGATAACACTGAAAACAACAAAGATATACTTTGCAAGTTCAGTGGCTCGAAATATAAAACAAAACAAAATCCTCAGAATTTGCAGCCCGCCCAATCTTTTCAAACTTGCTGAGCAAGTCAGCAAGGCTTGATGGCCTTTTCTTCTCTACACCATTTTAAAAGCATTGTGATTTTCTTACCTTCAGCAAAAGTGACCAAGAAAAGTGACACAAATCCAGTGATGAATATTTTGAAACGAGTTTCCATTGTTAATGATTTGATATGATATGAGGAATGCATATTATAAAGGCAGAACTTATCATTGATATATATCGACATTTTAGTTTAACGATGGTAACAAAAACTTGACATATGAGTGATGCTATGTTTGGTTCGTAGGATCAATTTTCCATGGAAAGCTTCCTGCAATCACTCTATCATATGCTCATTCGATACTAACAACCTGTTCAACTGCCTATTTAAAAGCTACTTTCCAGGAATTCATATTGCAGTGATCCCCAAAAGGAAAGTTTAACTAGCAATATAACACTTGTAAGACTTATGAATGATTGCATGAAACTTCATTTCTTACCCAATAGTAGGTGCCGCGTGTGTAGGACAAACGTGTAACAAATTGAATCCTACCAAATTTATAACTTGCCTTCTTGATACTTTGCAAACTTGGACGTCCTCTCTGTCCACACAACTGCTTCATACAAAGGTTACAACTAGTTATCAAACATGCATGCTGTGTGATGTTATTGGTTTTGTAGTAAGAGGTAGAGTGCTTACCATAGAATCTTGGAGGCGTATTTGAATTTATTAAATGTGCAGTGGAATGAACAGGCCTCCATTTTTCTTGGTAAAGGGATAGAACTGATGTAATAAAGGTAACTGGTGCATATGAATTTGGAAGAACTCGTTGACTTTTCTCACTTTTCTGTCTGTATTATGATGATCTACTGCTCCATGGAACTCGGAAAATATGGTACGGCAATGTGGGCCGATTCACCTGATTCAGTAAAGTGAACAAGTGGGCTGGGCCCTCCCATCAGCCCATAACCTCCTTGTTTTGTGCATCTCATCAAATAAACTCCCTTTGATTGAAATTATGAAAAAAATCACAGTATGTTAGAACTAGTATACTGCATTGATGTGGGGGGATGAGCGGAGAAAGGATGGAGAAGAGAGGGAGAGATGGATATTGGTGAAGAAGGACAAATCTTTAAACAAAAAGAAAAAAGAGCCGACTTATCTATCCATGTACCACCTCAAAGAACATCACTCTCAAAGGAAACTATGGTGCCATCCGATGGATGTAAAAATACTAATACTCTCCCCTGTATTGAACACCCAACGCATTACTCCCACAAAATGATTCTTCCGATTAACTCGCGCATATAAGTAATTCACTAAAAAAGAGTTCCTCTACACACTCTTCTAAACAACATTCAAAACAATGGATAGTGAAGGAAAAAGACTTTAGCAGCTTCTTTCATTCTTAGTTTCGATACCATTTTTTATCTCTCGTGATAAACTAACAAAAAAAAAATATTCAATAAAATCCAAAAGTGAGATTTATTTCAAAGAAAACCCATAATCAAGTATAAATGAGATACAATCAAAAGGAAAACTTAAAACTTTGATAAACAAATGAAATAGAAAAGGTAGAACTTTAGAACTTACCTTGATTCCCCACCAATTTTCCATCGAAAGCTTAGATATTGTGGTTATGAAGAAAGATAGAACGGGGGAGTGATGGAAAAAATAGGGTTTTCAATGAATGGAAATCAAAAGAAGTTAGGAGAAATTTTTTTGCAAGGAAAGAAAACCAACCAATTCAATCAAAGATCGTTAAACCATTTCACTTGATTAAATAGACTTAGAGAACACCACACTCAAAAGTAGAAAATCATATATATATATATATATATATATATATATATAGAGAGAGAGAGAGAGAGAGAGAGAGAGAGAGAGAGAGAAGAATTACCAGGATAAACACTAAGATACAAGGATTACCAAGAGAAACACATATGAGGAGGTGTCCCATATAGGTTCAATGGTGGGCATCCATATAGGCCCACGGATTTCATAACACGGTATGCTTTATTTTCCCAAAATTTTTGCTTCCTTTTTTACCCTTTTGATATAAGGTGCCATATCCATCATCATTTAAAAGAAGAAGAACACTTACTCAACTTCAATAAACACAATTCAACTATAAAATTAGAATAAACAAGGTTAAATGAAGTTAAGAAATTAGGTTTGGCAAAAAAAAATATATTTTTTCAATAATGCAATGACCAGGATAAACACAAGATACAAGGATTACCAAGAGAAACACATATGAGGAGGTGTCCCATATAGGTTCAATGGTGGGCATCCATATAGGCCCACGGATTTCATAACACGGTATGCTTTATTTTCCCAAAATTTTTGCTTCCTTTTTTACCCTTTTGATATAAGGTGCCATATCCATCATCATTTAAAAGAAGAAGAACACTTACTCAACTTCAATAAACACAATTCAACTATAAAATTAGAATAACAAGGTTCGGCGATGAAGAAATTAGGTTTGGCAAAAAAAATATATTTTTTTCAATAATGAAGAAACATTGTTTCATAAAGAAGAAACAATGAAGAATCATTCTCTTTCTCGTTTCGATTGATTGTTGTAAATATTTGTTTTTGCTTTATTGATTCTTCTTTCTTCTTCCTAATTTGAATAAATTAGGTTCCCGTGACTATGTAAATTTGTTTTTGCATAGAAATTTAAGTATGCAAATTTATTTTTACATATTGATTTTTCTCAGCAGATCCCATGACTCTATGTAAATATGGATTTACATAATCATTTTAGTATGCAAATTCATTTTTACATAATGATTTTTCTCTGCAGCTTGACTATGTAAATTTGTTTTTACATGGAAATTTCAATATGCAAATTTATGTTTACATAGTGATTTGTCTATGCAAATCTCATGATTGTAAATTTGTTTTTACATGAAAATTTCAATATGCAAATTTATATTTACATAGCAATTTGACTATGTTAATTTATTTTTACATAGACATTATGTATGCAAATTTATATTTACATACGAAATTGACTATGAAAAAACACTTTTGCATATGTTTTTTCAGTATGCAACTGGTAATTATATTATGTAAAACTGTTTTTGCGTAGTATAAAGTTTATTATACAAACTGATTTTTCATATAAGTTTTGTAATACATAGTTTTTTCTTGCATTGCAATTTGCTTATGTAAATTTACTTTTGCATAGTACTTGACTATGTAAAGTTATTTTTGCATATGTAAATTAATAGTCTTTCCATAGCTATATGTCTGTGTAAATTTACTTTTGCATAGCACTTGACTATGTAAAGTAATATTTTCATACGTAAATTAATAGTTGCATATGCGAATTTATATTTACATAGCAAATTGACTGTGCATTAGATTTTTCATACAAAATTTGAAGTATTTAGCTTTTTGTTTTGCAAAACTGCAAAGCCACATTTTTTTGAAAAAAACACAATGATTTTTATTATGTACACTGTAGATCTTGTTTCTTTTGAGTAACAAGTGTTGGATCTACAAATCTACAGTCATATTTACTTTTTCTTTTGAATGTTCCCATAATTTATTCTTCTTCTTTTTCCATTTCAATTTTTTTTTAAGATATAAATTTAATCCCTGTGTTTTTTGGGTTGTTTTTTTATTTTATTTTTTCTTTTCGACGGAAAGAGAATGTAGAATGAGAGAACATGGATCTTTTTGGGGTGTGGGTTTAATTTATCACTTTGTCCGTGTAAAGGGAGATTATATGTACCGGTGTAAAGAGGAGGGAGATTAATCTTAAAACTTGGATAAAGTGATATTATGTGTAGTGTGTATATGTACTTAAGGTTAAGTTTGGTTTTGGCATAGAGCCTTGATATATAGTTGTCTTTAAAGAAGATCTACAAATTCCGGCAACTCCACAAAGGTATTCTGTCAAACTGTCACACTTGAAGTTATTTGCCAATTATATGTATTCTTGGAACAAGAATGAGCTAAGCTTTTGCTGATGATTTTGACAAAGAGTGCAAGAGTCGAGGATAAATTGACTATCATAGTGGGAGAATTTGGTTTATCCCAAGGAAAAGAAGAAATGGATTACGGAGAATAATGCATATACAATAATACTAGCTATTTTCCTGTTCCCATTTGTAGGTCCTATGCTGCCAATTAGTATATCTAGATGGATATACATGCCCAATTCATGTATGGAACAAATTTTTACCTCGGCCAATTATATTAACAAATTATATTTTTCACTAGCACAGTACCAGATTTTATGGGAAACAAAATATACTCAAACTTTAAGGTAGATCTCGCAAATTTACTACATAAAATTTTTCATGTTAATGGAGCATTAAATAACTTTGTTAAGGTAGATCATTCATTCATCCTCGCCAAAAAAGTCCTATAATTTTGGCACTGCACATTGAGACATAACACTTAATTTCAACATCAAACGCTTAATTTCATAAGAAAATATCACATAGCTTACATTTAAATTGACATAGGCTATGTTTGATAGGAGCTGTGGCAAATGCAAATTTTGTCACCATTTGCCACTGGCAAATTTGCTATGTGACAATTGGAAATAACTTATGGCAAATTAATTTACCACTGTTTGATGATACTGTGGTAAATGTCATTTGTCCCGATTTACAACAATTTGTTGCTGTTTGATTGTCCAAATTTGCCGCGGCAAATATTTCATTTTTTCATTTTTTGTGCTTTTAAAATATTTAAGATTTAAAAATTATAGCAACTCTTATTTGTAAATTTATTTTATTTGTATATGGTTTCACCTATATCACACTAAAAAAAATAGTATAAAGACTTGCCACAAAAACATAAAATATACCAAAATCTCAATTTGGTTGAAGCCCACATTTGATGATTCGGTCCCCCCAGTGTAAATGTCTTGTGTGACATGTTCAAGTCACGAATTTGGTTATGCATGTTGGAAGACATATAGCTAAAACACTTGAGCGTAACTTCAAGATGTATATTACTAACAATAATCCTGCACAACTTTCAGTCCTTAAACATGAGAGCCAAAATGAACTTATATAGATTGACCAAAACAAAATCTTCTTCAAAAGTTCAAAATACATTACGAAGTGTATATCAGAATAAATATGCATTTCCATTTCGGTAAAAAAAAGGACTAGTACGATATACATTGCGTAATAATAGAGGCATTTACATACATAAATGTTACTTTACACAGACACACCTTAATTACTTAATACAGTAGTTACAATGTAAACATAAAGCACAAATCACAAACCACGGAATTTGATCCATATTCTCAATGATTTCTTACTATACAGTTGGGTAGGATGCCATCATCGCAATACTGCAGATACCCTCTGCAGCGCCAATATCACATTGCATTCTTATGTATCCATTCTCACCCCATGTAGTTCCCCAAGAGTTCTTCACCAACCAATATTTAGTACTATTGCTAGTGGTACCATAACCAACTGCGGACTGCACTAGTACCATTCACTCACTACCTGCAACACCTATCACGACCCACTAGCACCTGCAACACCGTAGCACCACTCACCAACAGAAGAAACACAAAGAACACTTGCCATCCAAAGAAGGTGGCAAAGACAACATAGCGGTAGCCACTCACTACACCAAAAAAGGGAGTTACCAACATTTATATCCGTTACTTATATTTTTACTAACACTTATATCCGTTACTGCTGGGGTGTTACAGTCACTTAGGCAAAATTTAGTAACAGATATATCCGTTACTAATAGTGCTGTTAGTAACAGATATATCCGTTACTAAGAACACTATTAGTGACGGATATATCTGTTAGAATATATTCTCTAACGGATAGATAATTGTTGATTGTTTACTGAAATTGTTCATTTATAACGGACATAAGTGTTACTAATGTTTGGCGCGCTTCTCACAATAACATTTTAATTAACAAATGTGTAACGGATATATCCGTTACTAAATTAAATAATGTGGAAAAAAAATTTTAATCGGGGCCACATACCTGCAATTATATTTTAATCTAGCACATCTTATTATTCCATCTTTCATAGATATCACATTCCACAGCAACTCAATCATAAAGTGAATATCAAGAGACACCCACCACTTTCCAACTAATTAAACGTTATAGAAATAACCTACCAATATAATTACTAATTTACAAATCGAACATGTAAGAGGTACATCATACATAAACGGAGAAAATGGTGGCAGTAAATCCACTGAAGAGCTTCCTCCAACCATGGAGTGAGGACATGGATACCAACGCGACAAATAAGAAAAAGGCCAAGTACCATGCAGTCGGAAGTAGCAACACCACATGCCCCTTACATTCCTGGGTGCGTATACATACCTATTTTTTTCAACAAAAAAGGTCACCTTAGTCTCATACATCCCACATAAAAAAGGAGACCATAAGAAGTTGAAGAACCCCCCCCCCCCAAACTGTAGTTTATACTGCAAAATCATGTGACGAGCATGCATGTTACCTCAATGAAGGCATTAAGATCTGGATACTTCTGTTTTGCCAATCTCAGAATGCACTCTGTAGTAGTACGACCTTCTCTCACAGCAGAAGGCTTGAAGAACTCTAGTAAACTACATTCAACGCTACTTGAAATCTCAGCTTTCATGCCTACATCAATAAAAAAGACATGAGGCTTTTCCTGAGCTACTCGAACATGGATGATATTTCCAAAATGCATGTTGACATGGATAAAAGTGTCATCCAGAGAAAATAATATATATCACATAATCGATCACTAGAAATCATTGCCAACTCAAAAAGTTGTAAAGCATTTCACAATAGATGGGATATTAATTAATGCTATCTAAGGACCACTTGAATAATCCATTTCTCAGCAAACACCTAAAACCTTTCTAATGTTGGGCAGATCCTTCATCAGCTCTCAATCCCAACAGAAAATTCAGCCTCATCTTTAATTATGGTGCACAGACATGCATCGAATAATTACATTGAGTTTGTTGAGGGTGTAGTTTTAGTTTGCTTACCAGCAGTGGAAGGGTCTTTGAGATGCTTAATGTCGAAAATGCCGCCAGTAGCTCCATCAGTATGCTTATTGATTTCGTGAGATCCTATCTCTTAGTACTCCCAGTATATCTTAGTACTTCAAGTTTCCATTCTTGTATCCATCTTTTAGAAATAGTTCCATATGCTATGTATCTGTGGGTCAACATGGTTCCTACAAAACCAGGACGATAGGTCACTTTGTGAATATTTATACAGAACAATATAACTTCCTACTTTAATCAGTAAAGTTTTCCTCCCTCAAGCATGCATGCGCTACCATCTACCATCTACCATCTACCATCTAGTTCTTTAGCATGGTTCGTGTTCAATACTTCAGTGCATACAAATTTTCAAGTGGAAATTGCATACTAATTCCCCTGAAACCAAGGAAATCCAATCTGGGATTACTAGTTATTAAATATAGTGTCTCTTTCCATGTGAAGAGACACCACACTAGAGAATCACTTGTAGCATAAGCATTCACAAAAATCTGCTACCATCTGCACAAACAAACATGTATAACCAAAGCAAAAGAATGACGAAAAGGAAATCACTCACGAACCAATTAATCCGGTAGGGCGGCAAAGAAGAAAGACTTTGCTTTCCAATAGCAACAAGGCTTAAATTAATAATATACCGACTTAAATTAATAATATACCGGTAGTACTAGAATTAAAATCTGATAAATAGAGGCAAAATCTTGAGTTTTTTTACAAACCCGCCTACTATTTATCTATTTGGTATCGGTAAAAAGTGATTCAGTGTGTTACAGAACCTACAAACCTATCAAGGAGAGTTTAGAAGGAAAGACAATGCAGAAACTACAAGTCTAAATGTGCAATCAAAATCTAAAAAAAAAAAGGCAATCCGTCAATACAACTTCCATAAAATTTGCTCCATTCTTTTTACTAAATTGCAAAGTGATCAACATCACTTCATTTTGAGCGAAAAATTGATCAAAAACTCTGCGGTGTTATCAAATAAGTGTGCATGTGTCCATGCGAACATAAAGTAACATGTAGAAATTAAAAGCGTAAACGGAATAAGATACTTACAAATTGAAGCATTTTCAACCAAATGAAAAAGCGGGGCCTTGCATGCCAACTAGCTCGTCAAAGGTACATCTTACGCACCATCAAGATCGTCCAAGCCATCAAACATTTGTTCGACATGAGCCTCAAGACGCTGCCTGCATTTCCAACCTAGCAGCAACATTCTCCGCATTTCTCCTAATTAACTGACCAGCCCCACCAATAGCATCTTCACCATTTCCAATATCGGCATTAACCCTATTATTTCTTTGTTTGTTTCTTCTCGCAGCAAGTACCCCTTCATCTTCTCTCTCACCATCCCGCCCACCTAGCTCGTAAATGTCTAAAATAATCCCTCAAAGAAGTAGCTCCAAGAAAAATAAAAAACAATACTAGCGGACAAATGAAACCCATGCACACAATCGGTAAGAATCACGATAGTAGATATATGTCTCAAAAACAACTTATGAGCTTCACCAAAACTCCGCACGAAAGCCAAACGCCATATCCAAAATGTAATAAATGGTATAATCAGAAGCCAGACAGATAGCACAAAGCCAAGACGCAAGAAGAACTGCAAAATATGACAAGTTTTCATCCCAATTCCAAACACAAACTCCTGAAAAGGTAGCCTAACTGGTGTATTCTCAGCATACACTGGTGAGAATGAGAACGGATGCTTACACACCTACAAAAACATTAAATTAATTTCTAATTTATAATAGAGTGGGTAAAATAATAAAAGGTTAAAAAAGCGTACCAACCTTGCAATTTCTAGCATTGCTATGATTAAGCCACTGTAAGAGACAATCTTGATGAACATATTTAATACTACCACTACAAGCACATGGATATCTCAATGGGTTTCATCGTCCCCAGTATTTCTACATATTCTACAAACATCTTCCTCATCATCTTCGTCCTCATATTTTCCTGCCTCGGGGGTGGTGTTTTTGGACATGTTAAGAGGGTCAAACGATTCTGTGTCAATCGAATTGGTGTTATTATTTTCGGATGAAGATGGTGTCGCCATGGGAAAGATAGAGGACGAAGGTCAGAGGATTAATTGGTCAATTCAGGTAGTCTACAAACACTACCGGTATATTATTAATTTAAGTCGGTTTATCTCAAGCTTTCTCACGGCATAGCAAAAGAATCAAGACATAACAGGATATTTTCACAGACAAATTAACTAAGATGACTAATATCATATAAGAAAAAGATAATATATATTAGTATAAAAGATTAAAGGCTTAAAGCCTATTCATAACTACTCTATATATCGAACAATAGTGAACATCCATATCACGAGGAAAAAAACCATCAGTAATGCTCTTTCTCTTTTCCAATATATAAAAATGTAAAAAAAAATCCACACAACAATAAAAACAATACGTAGAATAGAATGAATTTACGAACGTAGAATAGAATGAATTTACGAGTATACAAAACTTCCCACGGCAAAAAGATATGCATCAACAAGTATATTTATATGCAAACAATTTAAGAGAAGAATAAAGTAGAAATACACTAAAAAAGACTTACTTTTCGATCTCAATAAAAACCTAGCTTGTAGTACGTACGAATCGAACTGAAATAAAAATCCCTTTTCGAACTAGTTTAAGCGCGTGTCAATCAACCCCAATTAAAGTGAAAATTGTAAGATGAACTAGGAAGTGAGGGTGCGAGGGGAACTTCCATTTTTAATTGTTTCAGTAAGTATGTTGACGGTTCTATTTTTTGGCAAGTTATTAATTTTGGTTTTCTTTTTTTTTTGGTTAAATTTTTGACGGTTCAGCAAAGCCCATTGAATCCATAATAATAATTAAACAAGAAGAATGAAAAAAGGGAAGAAATTTACCTCGATTTGGAGAAGGAACTTTGATTTGAGTGAACTCGGCAAAAAAGAAATATACCCATTTCAGTTTAACAAACAAATATCGGACGAAAAACTTCGAACTTGAAGCTTTAAAGCATTGACTAAATAATTGGTTTGGGGGAGAAAGAGAGAGCTTACAATTTCACAATAGAGCTCTTGATTCAGTGACAAAACTCACGGCTTGTTAGAACTTAGAAGTCACCCTTTTTTTATCTCTTCTGTTTCCACTAGGGTACTGGGTATAATGAGCGCGAGAATGAAAAGCAGTGAGTGCAAGAATGAAAAACTACCCCGCGACGAGTTCTTGAAAATTCAAGCGCTACCACTACCGTCGTGGATGCACTACACTAAAGCTCGTCCTTTATTTTACCTTAATGCCAATATACGACGATCTTAGGCCATATAGGACGGTTCTTGCAATCCTATATAAAGGACGGTCAACACAGTCCTAACAAGGTGTCGTTATTAAGCAATTCTGGTGTAGTGAGTCTCTAAGGACAGCAGTTTAATTTAAACTAAATTGTTGAGAGAAGTCATATGTACTGCTTCAAAGCATTACCGTGGATCCCTAGTTGATCCATGGAGAAATTTAAGAGCTTGAAAATAGTTTTGTGTGTCCAATACTTGGTGAAATAGTTTTTAGGAATATAGTTTTCAGCCACAAATAAACCAGGCAATGATTCATCATTCACTAGAGAGGGAGGGGGGAAATAAAATTTATTCCTATTTAATATCAACTAAATAATAATGAAAGCAACTAAAGATTACTTGTTCAATGCAAGAAACTCAAAGCTCTATTCCAGAAACTTCGTCAACCGTTTCATCCAAGAGATCTGTCACTCTATAGGTGATGGAATCTAAATAATCCACCATATAAACAAGACCGTTAATGGTGTAAACTTTCAAGGTGCTCACCACTCTACACGGATCCAAAAGTGACCGTTAGAATATGAAAACAAAGAAAGAACAGGTGGAGACAACCTCTCATTCTCAAAACAATAGCTACCTACATTTCTTTTTGTTCAGCATGCATTTGTATAAGAGACTTCAAAGTGTGTTCTCAAATTCTTATTCAGGAAACCAGCAGTGAAATTCAACAGTTCGCTTAAATCATAAAACTAGAACTGAAAAATGAAAATATGAGTAACATACATTCCATGCTAAATTCAGTAGATTGTCAAAACAGAATTATATTTTGTGATTACCATGAATGTGTTGCCATATAGGGACTTTTAAAGTCTAATGTTATCACACATGCAATATGCAAATGGTTTATATTTTGATATAACTATAGCCACTAGCCAGGTAGTTTAAATGGTAATTTTTACTTCTTGTTCCTTAATCCATTGTCATGACTATTATAGGAATGACCGAATATCACAAGCAATGAGAAGGGTAAAAATTTAAACAAATATTGCCGTAAAAACATTACGACAAACAACATTCCTTACTAGGCATCACACACCTTTGTTGCTTTCAGTCCATTGCCCCAATCAGATGAAGCGACAAAATGGAGGGAGAGGTGGGCCAATGTGTCAAAGCAACATAAAATGGCCTCAAAGCATTGGTGTCGTCACAATGATTTTTTCAAAGTAATTTCATTCATCTTTTTGCACTCCAAGATCATACTAATGACCAATATGTATAAATTTTGAGGAGAAGATCATCAAGGTAATTCTATAAAAACAATGAACCTATCATCTTCCTTAGATATTGCTTGGAAAATCAAACCTTCATTTCCTATACAAAGTGTGAACAAACAATCACTTTCCAAATCCAACAAACAATCACTTTACAAATTACATTTGTAAAATATCAACCCCACACACACACACACACACACACACACACAAATTTCTATCTCTCTAATAGATTTAGTAGGCAAGTTTGAATTGAACTTAACACGAAAAACATAACTATTACCACGAGGCCTAGTAACCTTCCCCAAAATGCATTTGCAACGACTTCCATACCGCCTTATAAATATAACCCACGCTTCCCCTAATACTAACCAACTTCTTCTCTATTCAATCTTTCAATCTAAATAAATGAAGCATTTTCATTGGCTGCTCTTTGATTTTTGATAACAGCACAAATCGATCAGTAAATCAATCATAAATAATTCAACAATGTAGACATGGATTAGTCATTATTATTCCATCTTTTAAACACTGGCAGTAGCCACACATATCTTAATCATCCCCCCATGCTTGTAAAGTTAATTATACAGACTTTCCAAGATGCACACAAATATCAAACCGTCCACCCCTAAATGGAATGAAATGAGAATTATTAAAAAAAAAGAGACCTTGAGAAATCCAGCACAAATCGCATAATTTCATCAATTGAATCACATCCTATTACTCAATAAGTATTTGAATTCTTAAAACTTGTAACAGACCAAAACACAAAATGAGGGTTTAGCTAACCTTGGAATTTTCTGCACCAAATGAGTGTAAACCCAACACATTCGAGGATTTTCATGTCAGCCCCAACAACACGAAAATCAATTTCTCAAAGACCGATCAACCAATTTTTTGAACCCTAACCCACAAACAAACTAAAATTAAAAAGAAAAATCGATCCAAATGCTATTAACTAGTAAATAGAGAGTCTCCAATCAATAGGAAAGAAAAATCGTAGCTTGAAGCCTTATAGGAAGGAGATGAAGTACACTAATCCAAGAGAAGAAGAGATAAGGAGGAAGACTATGGCTGGTGTTGATTGAATACTTTCGTCGGTGTAGAAATCATTGATGGGTTGAAGAAGTTTCAGAAAAATAAAAAAAACAGCAAGACAAAGGTTTTTGGAGGCTGGACGAAGAAGGCAAAACTTTAGTTTTGACTTTTGAGGCAACTAGGGTTCAATAATTGAGTGGCGACGGCTTCAAAGAAAATTAGATACAATTTTCCCCGTCCTAGA
Organism: Coptis chinensis; assembly: GCF_015680905.1. Taxonomy (NCBI): domain Eukaryota; kingdom Viridiplantae; phylum Streptophyta; class Magnoliopsida; order Ranunculales; family Ranunculaceae; genus Coptis; species Coptis chinensis. Next base: position 73,315,909 of record NC_141463.1, on the reverse strand, counting down.
TTAAGGACAGAAGAAGTTGTCGTCTATTTTTTGGGTCAAGGCCTGCGACGAGTTTTCTCATGTATGGGACTCAAAAGCCCGTCTTAAATTTAAGACAGGAATGCATGTCTCAATAGGTCGTCCTAATTCCACAATTCTGGTGTAGTGACCTTCTAATCTCCCCATTATAATGCACTAGAAAATTCAGCTAAATAGAGACACCATCCAGAATTCAAAAAGGGGACGATTAGGATCAATCCCAACCACAATAATCTGATCATTCAAAAGTTCCAATTTCTGTAATTTTCTATCAACAACCAATTCCACAAAACTGAATTAAAAAAACTCAATCGATCAATGAATAACAACGAATAGACTCACCAAAAACAAACCAAAAATTTCGTCACCTCATCTTTAATATTCCCCATAAATTCCAACAAAGGCGGACAGTCCGTCTGTATGTAAATTTGAAACAAAGATTATATTTTTACATCAAAATACACCAAATTAAATCAAAACAACAAACAATCAACAATAAAGAGAGAAAAAAAATTACCTGGACTAATTGTTGGGGGTGTCTCAGCGTATATACCAGGTTATTTTCCTTCTTCGTCAGCGAAGGTTTGACAGAGGAGGTAGGGGATATTGTTTGATTGAACAAACCCATGAATGAAAAATTTCCCCCTCACCTTTATTAAACCTAGGTTTGATGGAGGCAACTTGGGGGAGAATAGAGATAGAGACCATGGCCCAAAATATCGCCGAGATATCCAATATCTCGCCGATATATCTCGGTAAATTGGTACACCGATATCGATATTTCCGACATATATCCACCGAATATTGAACCCCTTTTTTTCCGAGATATATCGGAATTTCCGATATGAAAGTTTATATCGCCGATATAATCGATATATATCAGTTGACTTTTTGACCAATTATTTATTGAAATATCCGATATATCCGAGATATATCGGCGAGATATTCGAGATATCCGAAATATATCGGTGAGATATCCGATATTTTAGAAACTTTGGACTGGTCACCAAAAAAACCGAGATATCCGATATATCCGATATATCTCGGTTTTTGGGTACACCGATATATTAACCGATATCGAAATTTTGGGCCTTGATAGAGACTAGCACGGAGGATCAACGGGGAGAACCTATTTTCTTTAGTTGTAGTCTATTTTCCGTTAGTTCCGTATATACCCTTTTGCTTTTTATGTTAGTTGTTTTCTATTCCTTTCTAACGGAAACAATTGTTACCAAACAATAAAGTGATGTTTTAAAAGTAATTAGAAAAATAAATTGAAATATACTAACGGATACAAGAGAACATAACAGTTATGTCTGTTAGACAAGTAGTTACAAATATAAGCGTTACAAATGAAATATTTGCTCTGTTACAAAATGGCCATTCTGGTGTAGTGAGCAGCACAACAACACTTGCCAACAGCAGCAGCAACATCACCCACACCACTGCAACACCCACCCACATCACATAACTCACACACTCACACACAATCAGCACACTCACACTCTAAATGGTGAAGAAAATAGAACGCCATAACTAAGGACTGATCAATAGGGAACTAGTGTTGTTAGACATTTATAACAAAAGCAAAATAAATAATTTATACAGGCATGCCAGACTATTATAAATCAACCGTAAGTACAAGAATTGGTGCTTTACAAAAAAATCAAAAGAAATGCCTTAAACCGCTTATGAGAGCATTCAACAAGCAACAGGCAGCCCCTTTCCTGAGTTTGAGAAACTTCTCCAATCCGCTAGTCATATCATTGCTGCTCCTTCATCTATTTTGCGGAAGTGTAGTTTTCTGTTGAAAATGAAATATACAAATCTGTCGTAAGGAAGGTAATCAGTGATAATATTTTGTAGTCCCCTCACACAACCTTTAATAATATAAATAAAAAAAGTCAAATTTTTTTTTTGGCAAAGTAACACGTTAAAATGGACTGATAAGCTTGAGTACCTAATTAGCCATAGTAGCAAAAATCCAAAAGAACTGCCTTAAACCAGACAAGTGCATTACATGTACCATAATAGCAAAAATCCAAAAGAAGTGCCTTAATTAAACCACTGGAAGGTTGTCCAAAAGCCACTCCTTCCTAAGATCTTCATCATCAAAACTCAAAAAGATTTCACCCATGTTTGGGCTATTTCCAAAGAAGGTCATTTCAAGCTTAAAATTTTCTTTAGACAACTCAAGACCTTTCAAGGCATCATGAACTTTTTGCATCATGCTAGGAGGTCGCTTCAAATTGTCCGCCATTGCCTTAAATACGCAAGATGTTGAATGTCTTAGCTATCTTCTCGTCGTTCACATCTATGCGAGGTTTTTTTTTTCTTTTGCCCATTCAATTTTGACGCGGTGATTCTTCTTCCACATTCACCCTTGAGCCTTGGGTAGCATCTCTGGTATTGTCAACATATTCATTTACAGTAACGTGGTCATTATCATCAGTTTCATCTATTAAATTAAACACACAACATAGTTATGAGCTTAGTAGTATCTTATCGCATAAAGAAAAACCACAAATAAAAAACATTTCGCTTAACATACCATCCAATATGGGTATAGCATCAGGATCATGCGCATTAAAGCTTCCACTTCCATTTGCAGAATCATTTTGTATATATGAAGTCAAGCATCTCATAGTGTTGAAGCCACTTGGTTTTATAACTTGTTGCGGCTGGGTGAGCCTACAATGATAATGTGACTCACTATAAGTCATCTAGGAAGCTAGCTTCCCTTCAATGACAAATATATTAAATATATTAAAGCAAAATATATACAAAATGGCTAAATCAAGATCATTTACCTGAATATATCTCTCCTGTACATCGGCATCAGCCTGAATGTACTTAGTTTGATGGTTAAAGAAGAAGCCACTCTGGGCTAGCAATCCTGCAGCAACTGTGTAGGCACCCCTTAATGACCTTAGCATAGAGCGCACATGATCCCATTCCACTTTTTGAGAACAAGAATTGGTTACCACACTTGCAACTTGAACTAGAGTTTCTTTCTTGGAAATGTTAGAATTCTGAGAACCCTTCCTTAGAATAGTAATGATGTCAAACAAAGTTCCGACAAGGACCTTGTCCATTCCATCGTTCCAACGTATTTGACGCTTCCCCTGAACAACTTCTGGAATTGGCGGAGGCGGGGGTGGAGGACGTGGTGCTTGGCTTCTAGCATTGTTACGTGACATTGTTCTGAATATAATAAACCAAAAGAGAATAATATAATAGTGGTAGGACTTGAAACCAAAACAAGGGTTAGATATTCATACACAAATCTAAACAAAGAGTTACTAATATAAAGAAGGCTATAAGGAACTATATTGTCATATAGAATAACAAAAGTCATAAGCCAGAACAATACAAGTATCCCAGAGGCAAAACACCTCATTCAACATTACCAAAACAATGACAACAAAAAACATAAAGTTAAACCACTATTGCCAACAACACACTAGTTATTCTTTTCCATTTCGTTCATCTCGACGCTCCCACATGTCCGCCATCAACCCATCTCTCCACGCTGTCCAACCATCACTCAGAGTCATGGTTATCCCCACATCACCACATATTTCTCCATTTCCTTCCTCTTCAATAGTCGCTCTTTCTTCTTCCCATATATCATCATTATTATCGAGCAAAAAGTTATTCAACCCACAACATGCAAAAATTATTTTTGCTTGTGTCTCAACGACATGGTGTGGAGCGTGCCTAAGATACGCAAATCTTTTCTTCAACACACCAATTGTCCTTTCAACAACATTCCGTAAAGATGAATGACGGAAGTTATACATTTCTTTTGCATTCGGGCATCGTTGTATCTAGAGTTACATTGTTGCTCACTAAGATGATATCTTACAGCACGATATGGTGTAAGGAAGTGTGGAACTAGCGGGAACCCAGCATCGGCGAGATAATACTTACCTATGTGGAAAAATTAATTAGAATGATTGCTGAATTTTAATAATACTCTAAAACAGTTGGGATTTAAAATGTTGTAAGGATACGTACCATGTGGTACAGTTAGTTTGTGCCCTAGCCGACTCACTGCACATCTCAGCAAACGACCATCATGGGCGGAGCCCTCCCAACCAGTAAGTATGTAGGTGAATCTCATACCAAATGTACATGCCACTAAGACATTCTGAGTAACCTGACCCTTTCGATTACGATACCTAACTTGATCTTGAGGTGGTACGTAAGCTTCAAAGTGGGTGTCATCAATTGCACCCACAACATCCTAATTAATATAGCATCATCAGTAAAAGAATTACTAATTAACATTATGTACATTAGATATATAGCTAACAAACCTGGAAAAAATGGTGCCAAGGTTTAGGTGTTCCACCACAGTCGGTTGGAGAGTTTTCCATGGTGGCAGGTCGTACTTCGTCTCTATGTAGCCTAAGCAGTGCATTTAAGACTCGGTGGAAGTACCGGTTAATTTTTTCTGTTGATCTAAAAAACTGAACCTCAAAAGTCTGATTCCTTAAATCGTGCCCAACTGTGTGTAAGAAAATGGCTACTTGTTCTTCAACTTTAACGGACCGACTATCAACTAACCCATAACCCCGCAATCGAGTGCATAGATGTTCAAATGTAAATATCCTCATTCTCAACTGTTCGTAGCATATACGGTCACTACACCTGAACATTAGCATGAAAACAATGTTTCTCTGAGCATCCCAATTTCTAATGAGGGCCCTAGGAACTATAACCCTTCACTTATTTCTCCTATACCATTGGTACCACATCATAGCCTGCATGATTGTTAGCATCATGGTAACTGCAGCTAATTTACGCTCTTCGTCAGTCGGCATTCTACCTAATTAAATGGACAATCATGCATGAGACGAAATAAGACAAAGCAAAAACATGGAATGAGCAAAGAATGACAACAATTTAATTTACCAGTAAAAAAACCAAATTCATAACCCAATCAAAAGCATGTCAACTAGATTACTAACACAAGCAACAAAAAAATAACTTTATACTAAATGCAACTACAATGAATCCAAATCTAATGAATTATCCAATTACTTATTAAATTGAACAAAAAGGCAGAAAACATTATTTGGGCATTCAATAATTGACTTTGTACATTAATTAATTATCAAAAAGATTACAAGTTACAAGTTGCAGCATACATTGAGCAAGGTCTATAATGTGGGAGGATTGTATATTTTTTTAGAATCAACTAAACCATTGTAAGCAAAGAGAAATTAAATACACAAGACCTGGGTTAGCATCAAATGAACTCATTAGTTAAGGTGATCAATTCAACCAAGTGCATATAATATAAAACCTCAACTATCAATACCAATCATGAACAATAATCCTTTCAATAATCCTTACAAGTTATTGACTACTGAATAATCCAAGAAATGATTCTTAAAGAAAGTATACAAAATATTGTTGCTTAAGATGACCCAATTAAAAATTCCATTACACATGTTAAACCCGAATTTCAACAATATTTAATCAACGCGAACCTTAAAAATATGAAATCTGGAATGGGTCGATGTCGAACCTTTATTTGAGTTGTGAATAAATGGAATTTGACAAAAAAACATAAAAAAAAAAAGTTATAATTTATTTTGGCACCTAACCCTAAACCTAATAGAAACAAATAGAAAGAGAGATGAAAGAGAGAAAAAGAGAGATAAACGAACCTGTTGAGGAGATGAAGTTATTTCCTCTTCCTCATAAAATCGTAGCTCTCTGGGTATTTTTGAATGAGAGACGAAGGTGGGTTGGAGAGATGTTATCGGGTTTTTTTCTTTTTTTTGTTGTGGCAAATCTTTCTGTTTTGTGGCAAATTCACGTGTTATTTTGGCGTGGGAAAATTTGCTTAGCTCCCCCCTAAGTAGATTTTGTCACGAAAATTGTGGCAAATTCAAGAGTGTGGTAAATTTTCTAAATATTTGCCACCGGATTAAAATCCTATCAAACAGCAGCAAATTGATGATTTTTTGCATTCACCACCATTTGTCATGACAAATGGGGTAATCAAACACAGCCATAATCAAAGAAACAGGTGACAGAGGAGGTCCACTAAATTTTATGGAACCAACTCCCCATGTGCATGAGCCTGAAGAGACACCATACGGATATAATGGATCCGGAGGTGGTGGAGGTTTTACATTCCCCTTAAGTGCCTGCACCACATTGCTCATCGTTGGTCTGGTATTGGGCTTGTGCTGAGTACACCATAATGCAATTGTAGCTAATGTCTTTGCTTTTGATTTATCTTTGTCCTTGATACATGTTTCCAGACGTATGGAAGCAACATTTTTCTCCTTTTCCTCACTAGGGCATGGATTGGGTCGGATATGGCTATATCCAAGTCCGAATCCGAATAGTTTCATAATATCTGAACCCGAATATATTCGAAATTTAATATCCGAACCCGACTAACCCGATCGGATAACACTAAAATTTACAAAAAGCCTAAAAAATATATCTGAACCCGAACCCAAATCCGATAGACCCGAACCCAACCCAAATAAGTAAACGAATATAAAAATCGACCCGAACCCAAACTAAGCCCTAGTCGACCCAATTCTAAGCCCTAGTCCTCCCTCTCTACTAACTCGTTAAAGCCCTGTTTGGTAGCCTGTATTGCCCAACCCATTCATGGTTTAGGGTGCACTCTCCCAATTTTTATGTTTGGTTCCTATATTTTGAGCCAAAGCTTGCTATTAGTTGGCCAACCACAAAAGTGTGAATAATGGTATGCATTGGAAAAAGTTGGAATTCGATCTACATCTTTAATAAATAAGAAAAGACAGACAAGAAAAAAGAAAGCACGACTTTACTTTCTTCTTCTTCACCACTTCAACAATTTTATTTCTTCCTTTCCCCCCACCATCTTCTCTCCACACCCTGTTTATCTTACTTGAAACAAAAAGAAAAGTGCAACACCACTTTTCTTGCAGCATCCTGTTATTATTTTTCCATTCATTAGGTCTTTTTCTGGTCTTGATATTGCAGTATATCATGGATGAAAGTGGTTCAATGGAAAATTCAAAGATGCAAAAAGTATATCAAGGACAGAGTAGCAGCGAGATTGGTGATAAAATTAGCAGTTTACCTGATAATATTCTTCATTACATTCTCTCTTGTCTTCCTACAAAATATGCTGTTGGTACTAGTGTGTTATCGAATAGATGGAAGTGCACAATCTTGACTTTTGTGAACAGCTGTCATATGCCAAATCAAATGCGAGAAATATTAGATTGAGGAGAAAGCCGATCTTTATTGACTTTGTAGACAGAGTGCTGCCTCTCCTTGATGTTTCAAGTATAATCAAGTTTAGCCTTGAGTGTAGAGAATTCGATGCAGCTCACATTGACCGATGGATCAGTACAGCAAAAAAGTGTAATGTTGAAGAGCTTGTTTTAACCATTTCACTGAATCGCCATTACGTGTTCCCCCTTTGCCTTTTCATTAGTGAATCGTTGAAGGTACTGAAAATTGGTTCTGAGTGGTTCTCGGAAAAGGAAATGGTAGTTTCTATGAGCATTCCTGCTTCATTTTGCTTTTCAAGCCTCAAGGTTCTACATCTCAAATATATCCGTTTTTCTAGTGACCAGTCAATTCACAAAGTCTCTTTAAGTTTCCCTATCCTAGAAGAATTTGTTATAGGTACATGGTTGGTAATGAAGAACATAGACATTTCTGCTCCCAAGCTTCAAATGTTAACAATAGACGATGGGTGGGGTAGAGAGTTTTGTGATTGTGAAATAAAGATTTCTGCAGAGCGCCTCATGTCATTACATATCAGAAGTAGTCTTCCTTATAAATATTCTCTTTGCAACATGTCACCTGCTGTTGATGCATTTGTTCATCTTTGTCATTGTGATGAAACTGTTCAGCACGTGGGTTCACTTCTTAGGCTGAGTCCAATAGCTCCCTATCCCTTTTAAAAGTAGTGTTAAAGTCAATAAAGTAGAGCTAAAGTCAATAAAGTAAAGCTAAAATCAACATATTTTACTCTCTATTTCTATTTTACTCTCTATATATAGAGAGTAAAATAGAGATAGAGAATAAAATCCTTTGTATATATACATAAAAAAATAATTATAGAGTAAAATATGTTGACTTTAACTCTATTTTGTTGACTTTAGCTCTACTTTATTGACTTTAACACTACTTTTAAAAGGATAGGGAGTCATTGGACTCAGCCTTAGAGGGTTGTTAAGCCTAAAGGTTCTCCAGTTAGCTGTAGATACCATTCGGGTACGTTTCCTTTTTAAGTTATCTAAGTTGTCTAGACGACTAGACCACAGTACAAAATATCAGGATATTGGTATTTATTGATACTCAATTTTTGAATATGTATCAAATATTTTGGAGATATTTGACATTGTTTCACATGCAAATATCGTGAATATATCTAAAATATCATAAATATTGTAGATATTTCTTGATATATCATGATACATTATTTATATTTATTTAAAATATAATGGTAAATATTAAATAAAATTATTATATACACAAAATATCGTTAAATATCTCCAAATATCACAAATATTACAAATATCATCAAAATATCACTGATATTTGCAGTTATATATATTTCTAAACATATCGTGATATTTATATATCTTTTTCTGAAATCTGAATAGATATCCCCAAATATCATGATATATCGGAATATTTTGTAGTATGGTCTAGACTGCATAAGAATCATTTATATCATGTTAGATAAATGTACTTCGTTTTCAGATTTTGACGATGTCAGACACTGATATTTTTGTTTTGTGTATAATCAGATTTTACAACCTTTGAAATCCCTAGGTAACCTCTGATCTTACAGCCTCTTTCTTCTCTCTCTCTCAGTTTTCTTTTTTTTCTTCTTTTCTCTCTTTCTCTCTCTCTTATACTCCCTAACCGCTAACTGCTTCCTGATTCCACGATCTCCACCTCACCAGTTCATAACCGCTAACCGTCCACTACTGCCTCAAGTACCGTGGCCTATATCTGTACTCTCACTCTGGTTTCTTAAGTTACCTCGGTCTTTGAGACATGTCATCCCCATGGTCATGAATTTGGTAGATACAAATGCCCCTCGGCCCCGAACCCTCGTGGAAGAACCGTTTGGGGGTCCGAGATATTCTCAAATTTATCAATCCAGCGGCCCCTACTTCTTTTGCTTAATGATATCAGCGTGTGCTTTCTCTCAAGCGGGCGTGCTATCTCTCAACGGACACGTGCTTGCTCTGTTCTCTCACACGCGCGTGCTTAGCATGCTGTGCAGCGTCATGATTACTGCGGAACCCGACACCTCGTTCTTCGATATCCACGGCCCATCCTCCGGACCATTTTTCTTGGCCTTTGGATATTACCCTCCCCGAATATTACTTGGTTACCCCTGATGCCTCGAATCCCGCTCAAACCCTCAAACCCTTCATCTTTCCCATTATTCTTCCATCTTTCATTCTCTAACCTCAGCACCTCTCTCTCTTCTTCCTCTTCCTCTGCTCTAATTGTTCCGCTCTTCTTGTTAGCATCTTCCTCCAGCGGTTCTCTTACCGGTTACTGTCTCCGTCATTTGTGCTTTCTCTTCCTTGCTTGCAGCTGCATTGAAGGTCAGGTTTGCTCTCCTTCCTCTTCCCTCTTTTCCATTATTGGTTTTTTATTTAGTTCCGATCACTGTTCATCTCTTTTCCCCGCCCATTAGGCTGTGGGATATCTTTATCTTGATCGAATTTTGGAAATCCCTGCTTCTTTGCCTCGCCCACTCTCGAATATCATGTCTGCTTCGGAGTCCTCGAACTCCTGTCGTCGTCGATCGATCGATCGGAGACCCACCCTCTAGATCTAGTAACACCCATGGCTGACGGATCGGACTCTCCCCACCTCAGCGGCGACAAGCCCCGCCGCTATCCCTTCTACCTCGGGGAGATCGTTTAAGCTTCCCCACCCCCTCACACTACCGCCGGAGACCCGGCCAACCTAGACTTGATCAAAGCCGCTTATGGCATCCCGGATGATGTCTTTGTTAGAGCATGTGTCGGGCATAACTCATTTTCCCCATCTTGTAGAACCGCGGCGGGGAGCTCGGTCGTTACCGTTTGGGCAAATAGTAGCCCGGCTTAAGGTTCCCTGTCTTTGCTTTTGCGACATAGAAGTATGCAATCACTTCAACATTCCGCCATGTCAAGGCATTGGCAATTTTGGCGTGTGTCGTGTACGTTGCCAACTTTTACAACAAAACCAACTCTCCCCGGATCAAACTCCGCGATGTCATTGCCCATTACTTCATCAAAAAGAGTACCAAGTTTGGCGGTGTAGGCTATCAATCCTTTTGTAGTAGATCCACGAAAAGAAATCTTTCATTCTTCACATCACCACCTCGATAAAGTGTGGCACAATTACCCTTTGTATGTGTCAGGGAACTTTACGTGGCGGACATCCCATACGAGGTTTCTCTAAGGCACTTACACTTTCGGGGCGGTAAGTGTATCCGGCGGTTGGTGTGTCCTTGTATTCATTCTTATCCGTCTTTGACCTTGCCGCTAACTTTCTTTGTCACGGGTTGGAGGCCCGATTCTCATTCACAACTTTACAACGGTGTCTACTCCATGATCTTTCGAAACTCCGCGATCACGGGAACGCGACCGGTCGCGGCCTTCTAGGCATTGATCACGAAAAAGCCACTCCGGCTCCTCTCGACCCAACCTCAAAGACTTCGCCCGTATCAAGGCCCTTTTCTATCGTCTGCCTCCACCTAAAGAGAGATTGCCCAAACCTTCTCCCCAAGACTAAGAAGAGGCTACACCAAAAGATCTCTCATTCACAAGCCGAGGCCCTTAGAGCCGCTCTTTGACGGACCAAGAAACCCTCTACCGCTGCTCGGACCAATCCACCCCAAAGAGGTGTCCCCGCTCATATTCTTCCCTTTGCTGATTGGGAGGACGATTTTGCAGTCTCCGACTCCCTCCCCCACCCACTGAACATGGATGTCAACAAACTCAAATTGTGGGGTGGCGACCACGAAGATGAAGCAGATGACTTCGGCGCGTACCAGGGGCCACCCGCCAAGAGGTGTAGAACTGCGGGAAACCCCTCCACTCCTGCTGCCCCATCCGCCCCAGTAGCTGCGGCCCCACGGCCGTTGGTCCCATCGCGCCGTCATGGTAAGGATCCCGTGCCCGTTGGGCCTGAAATCTGGCATCCCGAGTTCAAGGCGGGGATCGCCCGTCACCACTAGAGACTCCGCTTTAGACAATGCCGCGGTGGTGCCTCTCTATTCTTCTCATCCCATCTTCCACGAGATCAAGCCTCACGGTGACTTCGGGGCGTTTTGCCGCCACTACCGCCATCTACACCTTTGGGTGGGAGAAGGTGAGTCTCATCTTGATTCTCTTGCCTTGCATCATTACTTTGTGTCACCTCTAACTCCTCTCTCGTGTTGGTGAGCACGGATATAGGCTCGTCATCGGGGATTGACTAATACCTTGGACACCACGGAGGCGGTGAAGCGGAGATCCATGGGCGGGGGACGGTGGAAGGCAAAATATGCCAATTTTGGAGAAAGAACGCGATGACTCGTATATCGCTGCCCTCAAGGCACCAAGCGACAATAAGGTCCTGAAGGGGCTCTCCGTCATCAAATAAGCGGACCTTCAATTAAACCGACTAGTGAGAAGGCAGCAATGGAGGCCGCCGCAAGAAACCACCCTTGACCCAATCCACGGCGGCTGCCTCTCGACCGCTTCCGCACTCTAGCGTAAAAGAAAATCGCTAGGGAGGCCAAGCGTCGGATGGCCGAGCATCGCTGCTATTTCTTTGGGAGACTTCTTCCCTCGCCGCCTCTGCCCCTTGACCAAGCAGCCGATCCACTGCTACCTCCCTCCATTTTGTCGACAAGGCCGCCAGACTTATCCGGTGGCCAGCGATGAGGTAGTGAACATATCGAAGGCTCACCCAGAAAGAGATGCCCGAGGACACCTCTACTCCCGCACCCGCCGAGGAGCAGTGATCGGAGTTCAACCCTTTGTTTTATAGCTCAATATCTTTTGTAATATACTTGTTCTTTACTTGGTGTTCTGGATATTATGCGTGCCCCGTATTTCTGGGTGTTCCCAGCGGGCTCAAACCTTTGCCAATCTCGATGTATTCCATATATTTTTGGGGAAAATATTTTTCCAAGTTGCTCAACTATATTATGCTTAGGCTATGCGTGACAATTTGTTTTGGGCCGCATACCATCCGCCCAAAATTTGTTTTCTGGACCACGCATCCGCGGATGGCTTCCCATCTCTTGTCTCTCGGCGGTTGTGGGGGCTATTGGGGGCAGCCTTAGTTTGCCCCGGTTGGTTTCGGACCTCGTCGTCCAGCGAAGGGCTCGTCCCCTCCGTTATCTCTCTCAGCCGTGAGGCTCTTTGGGGGCAGCTCAGTTTGCCCCCAGTTGGTTTCGGACCTCATCGTCCACGAAGGGCTCGTCCCCTCCGTTATCTCTCTCAGCCATGAGGCTCTTTGGGGGCGCTTCGGTTTGCCCCAGTTGTTTTGGACCTCATCGTCCACGAAGGGCTCGTCCCCTCCATTTGTCTCTACAGTACCGTGGAGGCTGTTGGGGCAGCTTCGGTTTTGGAGTTGGTTTGAGTGTTCACGGCCATTACACTGCCAAATTCTTTGGTCTCGATTACTTTTGATTCGATGGCGGCATGGGCGACACATAACATCATCATACACTTAGATGAGAATCTGTTGATTCGAGCTTGTCTTTAATTAAAATAAAAGCGTACAAAGCATCACTCATAAAATTTCTTCAACATTCTTATGTTCCAAGGTCTCGTGATGTCCTCCCCCGCCCGTGATCTCAGAATCGATAGGTCCGGCCCGACCTTCGACCGACCCACGGTGTATGGCCCCTCCCGGTTGGGCCCCAACTTTCGAATCCTTCTCTCTTTTTTACGGTGGTGGGGTTACTCTTCTCGAACGCGGTCCCCACACAGGAACTGCCGTGGCTTCACCCTCTTGTCATACTGCCTCTGCAATCTCCTGTGGTACTCTTCCAACTTGATGCGCGCCATATCCCTCCTTTCCTCTGTAAGGTTCAGGTCCGCAGCTAAAATAACTTCATTGACTCCTCCCTCTACGGCTCTGGTTCTCGTTGTCGCCTCCACCATCTCTACGGGAATCGCCCTCCCCTCCATAGGCCATGGCAAATGGCGACTCTTGAGTGGAAGTTAAATTGGGTGTTGATTCGATGCGCCCATAGCACTTTTGATTCAACTTCGTGCGCCCGCCCCTCTTCGATCTTCTAACTTCTTCTTCAAATTATCCATTATTGTCTTGTTAGAGGATTCTGCCTGACCATTCCCCTCTGGATTGTAAGGAGCTGAGAATCCTTGCTTCACCTTGAATGCTTGGAGGAATTCGCGTACTTTGCCCCCAGTGAATTGAGTACCGTTGTCTGCGATTATGGTATGCGGCAGCCCAAATCGGCAAATTATATTTTCCCACAGAAATTTCTTGACTTGCTCCTCCTTAACCTGCTGCAGTGCCACACCCTCAACCCATTTGGTGAAATAATCCGTCGCGGCCAACACGAACCTTCGTTTTTGCGGCGAGGGGAGCGGTCCAACGATATCGGCCCACATGGCGAAAGGCCAAGGGCTGAATACCTTATGAAAAGACTCAGCAGGAGCATGTATCAGCGGTGAGAATCTTTGGCATTTCTCACACCTCTTGGCATACTCCGTTCGTCCCGCTTCATGTGCGCCAAAAATACCTTTTGAGATAATAATCGATGTGCCGCCGTCTCTACCGGCAGAATGACTCTCCTAATCCCCTCATGAATCTCACTCAATACCTCTTACGCTTTGTTTTAAGCCCGATGCATTTCAATAACGGTCCGGTGACATTCGCGTCGTATAAGTCACCATCTATCGAGTGTATCTTTGAGACACTGTTCCATTCTTTTCTCCCGTTTGTCCTCGATCTCGACCCCGCCAAAGGAAACTCTTTATGGGTTCCCTCCACCTGTCTCATTCTCGGTGACTCCCAAACTGTTTCACCCTCGGCGTGCTTGGTTTGTTCAAGACTTAATTTCGACGGCTTCGCCCCTCGGTTCCGCACTTTACCGCGTAGAACATATGCTAGCGATCGGGCGTGTCGGTTCTCACCGCGCCCAGGTGGGCGAACTTGATCTGAGTAAACTTGTTAGCCTTTTTCTCGTAATACCTCTAAATATTTTGCCATCACGGGGCGCGGCCGCAAACTCTCCGTTCATTTGACATATTACCAAATTGGAATCTGAATACACCGTTAATTCATTCACCCCGAGATCAGCGGCCATTTCCAACCCCGCTATCATCACCCTCATACTCGATTCATTGTTGAAGGCTGCGAACCCCAACTTCATCGATAATTCTAATCGGTTGTTCTCCGGTGTAACCAACACCACCCGATCCAGCTTCGGTGTCGGTCGGCGGATCCATCTGCAAAGACCCTCCACCCGTTTCTCATATCCCAAGGGTCGAATGGGTCATGACTAGGATCGCCCTCTCGTTCCATAACCATTTCCTCTCCCCATGTAGGGTCCTCGGCTGGGAATTCTGCCAGGAATTCTGCCATAGCACAATGCCTTCTCTGTTTGTCGACGGTACTCTATGTCATTATGAACTCAAGACTACCGCCCACTTCAACATTCTTCCTGACTTTTCCGCTTTCAGGGCCTGTTTGAGTGGTAAATTTGTCACCACCACTACCGAGTGAGCATCGAAGTACGGTTTTAGTTTCAAAGCTGAGAAAACCAACGCCAGAGCGAATTTCTCGATCCTGCTATATCTGGTTTCTGCATCTAACATGGTTTTGCTCTGAAAATACACCGGCCTCTCTATCTTGTCCACCACCCTTATCAACACGGAGCTGATTGCGTACTCCGACACCCCCAAGTACAGATACAGTTTTTCTCCTTGCCCTGGTCGCGACAAGATAGGGGCTCTTCCCAAATAAACCTTTAACTCCTGGAAAGCTTTTTCACACGCCTCGGTCCATTGAAGTCCGTTGTTTTCCATAAAGAGCGTGTACTGAGGTCTACACTTGTCCGAGGATTTTGAAATGAATCTGTTGAGCAGCGATTCTTCCGCCAACCTCGGACCTCTTTCACATCTGGGGTGATTGCATCTCTACCAAAGCCCCCGATGCGGTCGGATTTGCTTCTATTCAGCGGTATGTGGCGATGTAACCCAAGAACTTTCGGCGTCACCCCAAAGGTGCATTTGTCGGGGTTCAACATCAGCTTGTATGTCCGTAATATTGCAAAGCGTCTCCTTCAATCCCTCCGGATGTTCCTCCTCGGTCATACTCTTTTCCACCATGTCATCTATGTAGATTTCCATTCCCTTCGATCTTGCTCTCAAACATCTTCTCGCCTATCCTCCGAAGGTAGCCCCGGGCGTTCTTCAAGCCGAAAGGCATTCGGTATAACGATAAACTCCCCTCTACTATAAACGCGGTTTTGTCTTGGTCCGACTCATACATGAACACCTGATTGTATCCCATAGATCGTCCATGAAGAAGAACTTAAACTCCGCTGATCCGATCCACCAACTTCGTCTATCCGGCATTGGGTAACAATCTTTTTGGACATTGTAAATTGACATCCGTGAAGTCGACACACATTCTTACTTTTCCATTCTTTTTGGAACGCGACAATGTTGGAGAGCCATTCCGTGAATTTGCATTCGCGAATAATCCCCGCTTTCAACCTATGTATCTCCTCCGGTATATCCCTGCGCATACTGCGGCTTTAAGCCTCTCATTTTTTGCGGATGGGCTTGGCCCTTCTCTCATATGCAACCTGTGACAAGCAAATTCTGGATCCAGTCCACCGGATCCTCCACGGACCATCGCGAACACATCGTTGTTCTCAATCAACAAAGGCGGTCAACTTTGCTTTCCAACTCTCCGTCATCGGCCCCAATAGACACCGGTTTCTCCTCCTCTCCGGTACTACGTTCATCTGTCTCCACCTCATCCATTGTCTTCGCCCCTGGCAATCGCTCTGCGGGACCGTTACGCGATCTGTGATTGCTTCGCCCGTGTCCGCCCTCTTTCCAGCCCGCATGCGTGCTTGGCGGATCAACTCTCGAACCACCACGGTGTATTCTTTGAGCCGCGGCTTGGTCTCCTCTTATCTCATTACATTCCTCCCTTTAGTCGGGAAGCGGATCACTTGATAGTAGGTGGATGGAATTGCCTTCATCTTGTGAATCCATCTCCTTCCCAAGATGGCATTGAATTGCGATGTGGAGTCCACAACCATGAAAGCGGGTGAACACCGTTACCGGACCTCGCAGATTCTTGGTAGCTCCGGTTCCCTATGGGTTCGGTCATGCTACCGTTGAATCAAACAGATTGGTCAGGGGAGGCTTCAATTGTTTCTTCTCAATATTCATTTCCTCCATAGCACCGCTAAACAACAAATCAACCGAGCTTCCGCAATCTATTAACACCCTCTTCACCATGTAATTACCCATCGCAATTGTTATCACCGGTAGCATCCTCGTGGGGAGATTACCGCTTCGGATCCTTTTGGTGAGAATTCTATCCTACCATCCCCTCCGTGGCCCCGGCGGCTGGTCGCGGAATGCTTTCGAGACCTCATTTATCTGGCGTAAGGGATTTGGGCGTCCTCGACTTTGTCGGTGAGCATTCCTTCCCTCTTGTTTCCCCCACTGAAAATGACATTGATGGTTCCTAGGATCCTCGCTACGGCCGGCGCTTCTTTGACGGATGTGCCTCCCGATGATGAACTCTTCAAACCCCTTTTCTATCATTCTCTCTACCAACCATCGCAAAGCGAAACACTTTCATTGGTTACGTGGTTTGGATCGGTGGTACGCCAGCGAAAGCGGCTTCTCTTCCGGTTCTAGGGCGTTGCTTTACCGGACCTTCAAAATACTGCATCCCTTTGATTAGCGGCAATATCTCCTCTAAAGTTTTGTTCAAAGGAGTTGTCGCTATATCCGGTATGGTTTTCTCTCGCGAGTGTCTCTCCTCGCTATATCTCGACCTCTCGACTTTGTGTGTCTCTTCCTGTAAGATCCCCTTCACGGGCGCGGCCTTTCCTCCTCGTCTTTCGGTCGTTACCCTACACTATGCACCGATTTCTCCGTCTTCCTAGGCTCCTTAGTAGTTCTCTGCGGTATATCCTCATATCGTATGTATTTCTCGACCTTTGGATCGCGGCATGTAACGTCGCGGATTGACCGATTTTGGACCTGATTCATGGACTCTAGTACCTCGCTTCAACCCATCTTTGGAATGCTATTCTTTGCGGTGTGCTCATCAAATTCTCGACTCAAGCGTCTCCTCCTTGAACCTACACAAAAATTCCCTCGGCGTCTCGGCGGATTTCTGTTTGACATTGAAGAGGTCCGCGATATCCACTATTCTCGTTTTCGATGAATGAAATGGTCCACGAATGCCCTGCTCCAAATCCTCGAACTTCTTTATCTTTAGCGGCGTCAATCGGTAATACCAATCGAAGCTCCCCGCTTCGGACTAGCGGAAACATCATGCGCGTGAGTCCGTCATACTTACTCTCTTGCCTCTTGGCGGCATCTGCTGCCTAAAATGGTGTAAGTGGTCCGGGATCACCCTTCCGATCATATCGCTCGAACCACCGGTTGCGTAAACCTCTTTGGTACCTCGAATTCCAAAGCGAGAATCCATAGCGGAGTTCGATTAAGTCCGACTACTACCTTCCTCACCACCCCTTGGCTTTCTTTTTCCGCCGTCCGACTTATTTTCTATCCTTTTCAATCATCGCTGGATCACCTCGGCATTGACTCCCTCGGATCACCTCTTGGCCCCGAGGAGGCTTCCTCGCTCTGTTCCCCATCTCGCTATTCTCCGGCTCTCTAGTCCCTCCCTCTTTGTGTAGTTTCCCTTTCTCTTCTAAGATCTTCATTCTCCTCCCTCAATCTCGCTACTTCTTCCCCGCAAGAGTCACGGTTTGCCTCTGCCGTCGGCGTCTTGAACTTCCTCTCGGTGTTTCTTCCAACTCCACACTTTCGAGCCTCTCCCTCATCGATTCCCTCTCTCTTTTTTTTTGGTCTCCCTCTCCCTTTCTTAGTCATCGTTGCCATCCTATAACCGCTTTCTTCTTGTCTCTAAACCGTGGGTCACTTTCGTGTGTCCCCGGTGGCGGTAAATGTATAATCAGATTTTACAACCTTTGAAATCCCTAGGTAAACCTCGATCTTCTGACCTCTTTCTTCTCTCTCTCTCGGTTTTCTTTTTTTCTTCTTTTCTCTCTTTCTCTCTCTCTTATACTCCTAACTTAAGCGCTTCGATTCCACGATCTCCACCTCACCAGTTTCATAACAGCTAACCGTCCACTCTTGCCTCTCAAATACAGGTGGCCTATATCCTGTACTCTCACTCCCTGGTTTCTTAAGTTACCTCGGTCTTTGAGACATGTCATCCCCATGGTCATGAATTTGGTAGATACATTTTGTTTTCTTACAGTCTCTCACACCCCTATGTCTCAGCTCATATGCTTTCATTTTCCTCCCTGATTCATCTCAGTGTGAAGATGTACGGTCCAGCAATTGGGCTTAATGGTCCAAGTGGAAGGCAATTTATAAATTTTCTCTATAACTTGCCTAATGTTGAATCTATTTCCTTTCTCCAAGTAAGTTTTAGTTTACTCATTTTCCTTTTTAGTTTCTAATTCCTACGTTTCATGTCATAATTTTTATAAACTTATGATTTATTTTAGGGTGAACTAGTGTTACCCCCAACTAGATAGCCAATTAGGATTTCCCTTTTTAGATGGGAAATTAGGGTCTCCCTAAAATACACACAAAAAAATTTGGTCAACCCACTTTGATTTTTTTTTTTTGTGTGTATTTAGTGGAGACCCTAATTTCCCATCTAGTAGAATCCTAATTGGCTCATCTAGTGGGGGTAATACTAGTTAACCCTTTATTTTATTTTATTTTTTCTTTTCAAACATAGGGAATGAAACTGCTTGATTTTAAGGGACATGGTCGGATAATTGGAAAGACTCCCTCTTATTTTCTGTCTCACCTGAAGGTAGTCGACATCAAATGCTTTTCAGGAAACACAAATGAGATGTGGTTTGTTAAATTTTTGATGAAAAGTGCAAGAGTTGTGGATAAACTGACTGTCAAAATGACAATCTCGCACGGTATTAAAAGGACGGATATCGAAAAGTTACAGAAGCTTGCTAGAGACTCGAATTGTGTGTTGGAATTAGAATAAAGGATTATTTTGCAGTCGTGTAACTACCAATTTCCATATTGAAACATATTTATCTTTCCATAATTTCACGTCAGTTTTTATCCTTCATAACTTTAACACTTATTTGAAGGGTTATCTGTTTATTAAAGTGTCACTTAAGTCATATGGTAAAAATCTTGGTGTAGCTTAGACCAGCTCTGGTGTGGTGTGATATAATTCTCAATTGGATGCCGCGTTTTAGACTTTTAGTGAGTCTGGACTTACATTATGCACTCTTGCCATAAAATACAAATATTAATTGGTGTGCGTTTATTTTTTGGATTGTTTGTGGCAAAGCTTTGTGGTCGGTTGGCAGATTCTTGAGTTGTGTTCTATATGGATCATACCCCTTTATAATAAGCCAATTAGGATTTCCCCCTACTAGATGGGAAAATTAGGATCTCCCCCAAATACATACAAATAAAACACAATCAACCCTTTTAGATTTTAGTTGACTTTGGAACTGCTCAAGAGTTCAAGGTAACTTAAGGTGATCATGTTTTGGCGTTGGTGGAAGCAGTATGTAGAAAGATTGAGAGCCACAAAGGCAAATGCACCATATGGGATTCTTAGTTGAGACATAGCATTTGTGGGTGTTGTGACTATAGTACAAAATATCGTGTTGTAATAGTATAAAATATCGCGATAAATATCAAAATTTCAGCAAAAGATATATAAATATTGTGATAAGTTTATAGATATATACAACTACAAATATTAGTGATATGTCAATGATATTTTTGATATTTTTGATATATTATGATATATTGTGATTTGGTGATATTTTATTTAGATAATAATTTTATTTAATATTTACCATTATATTTTAAATAAATATACATGATATATCAATAAATATCAATAGTTTAAATATATCTATCCCGATATTTGTATGTAAAATATCCCCCAAAAGTTTTTTTTTTTTTTTTTGGATAAACCCAAATAGGTTTTTGAGTTGTGAGTTCCTGTGACAGACTTGTTAACCTTGTGTTTGTTTGAACTGTTTATCTGAACTTCTGAAAAAGAAAAATAAATAAAATAACGATTGCAAATTCAGTCTTTCCTCCCTTCTCCTTCTCGCTTCCCGCTTTCGTTATTGGAGCCCATTTCTGGCGCGCTATTTTCGTCCAGTTTCTCTTTACCTTCCCCAGTAATCACTCTCTCTCTCTCTCTCTCTCTCTCTCTCTCATTTGGCAATGATCGTCTGAAGAAGTCATAGGTATAACTCTGAAACTTCATTTTGTTCTTTCTTTCTAACGCATACATGTCTAACTGCGTCCACACATATATATGTTTGAATGAATGCCTAAGATAATTTCTTAGTGACTACTAACTGAGTTTATTATTTTTTCCATTCTTGATATTGCAGTATATCATGGATGAAAATGCTTCAATGGAAAATTCTAAAATGAAAAAAGTATTTCAAGGACAAAGTAGCAGAGAGATTGGTGATAGAATCAGCAATTTACCTGATAATATTATTCATTACATCCTCTCCTTGCTTCCTACAAAATATGCTGTTGGTACTAGTGTGTTATCAAATAGATGGAAGTGCCTTTGGACTGGAATCCACAATCTTGACTTTTGTGAACAGCTTTCATATTCCAAATCTAGAGCAAGAAATAATTTATTGAAAAGAAAGCAGATCTTTATTGATTTTGTAGACAGAGTGCTGCCTCTCCTTGATGTTTCGAATATAATCAAGTTTAGCCTTAAGTGTAGAGAATTTGATGCAGCTCACATTATCCGCTGGATCACTACAGCAAAAAAGTGTAATGTTGAAGAGCTCCTTTTAACTATTTCACTGAACTGCCGTTACGTGTTCCCCCTTTGCCTTTTCACCAGTGAATCTTTGAAGGTTCTGGAAATTGGTTCAGAGCGGTTCTCGAAAACAGAAACTGTAGTTTCGATCAGTATTCCTTCTTCGTTTTGTTTTGCAACCCTTAAGGTTCTGCGTCTTCAATATATTACTATCTCTTTTGACCGGTCCCTTCAGAAAGTCTCCTTAAGCTTCCCTACAATGGAAGAATTCATTATAAAGGGTTGTACTTGGTTGGGAATCAAGAACATTGACATTTCTGCTCCCAAGCTTCAGATGTTAACTATAGACGATGGGTGGACTAGCAGAAGTTTTCGTGATTGTGAAATAAAAGTTTCTGCAGAGAGTCTCATGTCATTGCATTTCAGAAGTCGTCTTTGTTATAAGTATTCTCTACACGACCTGTCATCTCTTGTTGACGCATTTATTCATCTAACTTGTTATAATGGAACTGTTAAGCGTCTGGGTCCACTCCTTAGAGGGATCTTTCACTTAAAGAATCTGCACTTAGCTGTAGCTAGTATTCGGGTATGTTTCTGGTCTGTGTATTCTAAGTTGTCTAGATTATATTAGAATCATTCATATCACGTAAGGCAAATGCATCTGGTTTTTAGATTTTTGTCGATTTCAAGTACTGATACTTTTGTTTGGTTTTTCTAGACTCTCTCGCACCCCAATGTATCAGCTCATATGCGTTCACTTTCCTTCTTGACACATCTGAGTGTGTTGATGTACGGATATGGAATTGGGAGCACTGGTGCAAGTGGAAGGCAATTTGTAGATTTGCTGTGCAACATGCCTAATATTGAATCTATATACTTTCCCCATGTAACTTTTTATTCTATTTGTTTTCCTTTTAGTCTTTAACTTATTCATCGTCATGACTACATGCTTCTGATTCTTTTGTTGCTGCTTGTTCAAACATAGGGCATAAATGAAATTCCATTTAGTGGACATGGTCAAATAATTGGAACAACTCCAATATGTTTTCTTTCTCACCTGAAGTTAGTTGACATCAAATCCTTTTCATGGAAAAAGAATGAGATGTGGTTTGTCAAATTTTTGATGAAAAGTACTAGAGTCGTCGATAAATTGACAATCAAAGTGACAACGTGCCCACATTTTTTGAGCCGGTCCAATATAAAAATGGGGGATATTGAAGAGTTACAGGTGGTTGCTAGAGACTCAGATTGTGTGTTTGACTTGGCATAAAGCGTTGTTTCGCAGACTTGTAAGTGCCAATTGGTTTATCAATCCTTTTTTTATTTAGTTTTCCTATCCTTTGTTTTTTCATGTGAATTTTGTCCCTTTTTGTTTCAGCATATGTATAAACTATAAAGGGCTGTGAGCTTACTTTTTAGATATGCTTCTGTTTGCTAAAGTCTCACTTAAGACAGATATGGTAACCCTAGAGTTCAAGTTCAGAATCCAGAATTCCAGACCAACCCTGCTGTGGTGTAATGTAAATTTTACGTGGATGATTCGTAGAGCTGAGTTTGTCTGAACTCTCATTATGCCCTCTTGCCATATAATAGTAGCATTATGTGGTGCGGTCTCATCCCTTAGGTGGTTTAGCAAAGTCCAATCTTAGGCGTTACCTGGCGGATTAATTCTCCTTGAGAAATCAACGTGGAATATTAAGTCACCTGCCAGTAGTCATGCTTTCTCTGCTTCCTGTAATAAGACTACTATAGATTTGATTTCTAATTCATTAGAATGGCAACGTCCATAGATTTTCTAGTACGAGAAATATGGTTCACCTTTATAATGTGGTGCTTTGAGTTGTATTTCAGGGAACATGTTTGCAATTTAAGTGGCAGTGGTTAATCTCTTGGAGTTACTCAGGAGTTTAAGGTAACTAAAGTGGGCCTTGGTGATAGTGGAAGCAATATGTACTATGCAGGAGGTCTCAGTAACTAAAGCTGATGGTCTTGGCGTTAACGGTATGTACTAATGTAGGAGGTCTCAGTAACTAAAGCTGATGGTCTCTCGTTAGTGGAAGCAGTATGAGAGAACCCGACATCTAAAGAACATTTTGTCCGAGAACAGAAGGCACCATATTAGATTTCTGGGGTTGAAGACTTGCTTTTATGTTGTAAAATTTAGAGCGATTTTTTTTCTCCATTCACACTAGTGTTACCTAGGAGTGTAGGGTCTTGTTGTCTTCCCTCAAACCTTTGAACGAAACTTAAAATTTTGATCACATTCCTCATTGATTATCTGTGAGACAATGAGAATGTAAATGAATTGTTCTCTGTTGTCACTGGGTCTACGTTACTTGGTAACCCTCGAGACTCGAGTTGAAGTTCAGACTACAGACCAACTCTGGTGTGGTGTAATGTAAATTTCATGAGGATGATTCGTGGAAGTGAGTTTGGTGAACTCACATTATGCCCTCTTGCCACATATATGTGGTGCGATTTGAAGCGAAGGCAAAGCTTAGGCCTTACCTAGTCACCTGGTGGGTTATTTGACATTAAATTTTGTCACCTATGCTAGTAGTTATCCTTTTCTCTGCTTCCTGTAATAAGACTTACAAATTTTATTTCTAATTCATTAGAACGACAACAGCCATAAATATTCTTATGTTAGAAATATGGTGGTTCACCTTTATAATGTGCTCTCAGTGTATTCCAGGGATCATGTTGGCATTGTCAGTGGCAGTGGATTATGTTGGAGTTGCTCAAAAGTTCAAGGTAACTAAAGCTGTTGGCCTTCACATTAGTGGAAGCGATATGTACAATGTAGGAGGTCTCAGTAAGTGAAGCTGATGGACTGATGGTCTTGGCGTTAGTGGAAGCAGTATGTTGGTATCTGAGAACATTGCGTTCAGAGAGGCACCTTATTGGATTGTGGGGTTGAAGACTTGCTTTTATGGCGGTGTAAAATCTTTAGCTTGGTTTTCTCCATTCACAGTTGTGTTATATATGATGCATGTTTTACTGACAACATGAGAAAATTTCCTGTATTTGAACTCATTCAATATGGCCATATGCATAGTTCTGGCCTCATTGTCATCTTCCAAACGCTTGAGCAAAACTCATAAATTTGATCACATTTCCTTGTTGATTATCCGTGAGACGACGAGAATGCAAATGCAATTGATTTTCTGTTCTCACTTGGTCCACATTATCAAGGTGTAGAAACTAGAAACCAAGGAGTTTGACTTTACATTTTGTGTCCCAAAGAAAGTTGTGTATGCCTCCTGGAGACAGGAAATTAGCCCAAAACCAAATAAAACTGTTTTTCCCGCTTCGTTCGCGCTCATTTTTTCACTAAAAGACTTTCCCGCCCTCTTTTAAACAGTTTCCTCTTTACCAAGGGATGTCCATCTTGCCCAACCCAAAACCCGAACAAAATACCCGCACTGAATTGACAAAATCCAAACCCGAACTCAAACCGAAATACATAGGATGGAGTTTGGTCACATTTTCTAAGCCCGGACCGACTTGAGAATTTAGCCCTAAATCTGTTAAAACGGTTAAAACCCGAAACCGAATCTAGACCGAAACCGAACCCCAAATCCGATTTCAATTGCATGCTACTAATCCCATATAAAAGAATGAGTTAGATAAATATTTGGATTATGATCTCATTCATGTTTACAATGATGAGTTATTTAATATATTGGATTATGAAACAATTTATGTTGGGATTTCCAATTTTTTAGTAATTGCACGTGATCATGTGTTTATAGTTCATTCCGAGTTCATCAATTTTTAAATCATATCAAATAATTATGTCCGAATATAGGTGATAATTACTTCCAAATTCATTAGAAGTTTTATTTTGTTTGAAAGATTGATGGATAGCCGAAGAAAGAATAAAATATAGATATATATTTCAAATAAAGTTTTTTATTGTTTTCTTTCTTCATTTATACCGGGTTTTATTCTATCCGAAATTCGAACCCAAGCCTGATGGATACCCGAAATATAGGATTAGAATAGGGTTTGGTCACATTTTTCAACAAAAGACGGCTCAATCCGAATCCGACCCGAAAACGGGTCGGGTTTGGAAAACCGGTCCGGTTTGGATGGACATCCCCGTCTTCTCTCAAATCTCTCTTCAAAAACCATAAGCATAGTCGTGATTCGAACGGAACCGGTGAATTTGGTTTTCAAAAAACATCGAACCGAAATATGAAATTCGAATTATCAAATTCGAATACAACTTAGAAATTTAATGAAACCGTTCCGAAAATTGAAAGAACTATGGGCATAAGTGCATAACTATATAAGGTAAGACTCTCAAATTCATACCTGTCGCATCCACACATATACATTTTTTGAATTAATGCATACCAAAATGAATGACTACTATACCATTGTCCAGTTTACGCCGCCCACTACATCAGTTATGACAACTCCATATAACACCATACTTCACAAACCTTTTGCCTTGAGTTTGAGTTAGGTTGCGTTTAGAAATATTCGAACAACACATTTTTTTTTTTACTTTCTTAAAAACTTTTTAGGGGTTGAATGTATGTTTTGGGATTATTATTCAAAAGGTTGATACATTGGTACACATGTAAGTTTTGTGAGCGATAATATGTGTAGGTGTTTTTCCTTGAGAAACCATGAATTGCAAGATTTAAACCATTTTATATGTTTTATTTGGAAATTTTAACACTGCCCATTTTAGTTTATATTGTTGCGTCGAGGTTACAGGAGTTTTAGATTTTCTTTGTAGGATTAATCAACAAGTTTTTTTTTTTTTATTATTATTATTATTATTATATTTTGGGAACATGCTAGGTAAGGCTGATACTTTGGTAAAAATTTTCTGAATAATCTGTATTGGTTAGTTATCCTTTGGAAACCTATCAAATGTTAAACTATGTCTTTTGAAGTTTTTTCTAGGTTTCATGTGTTTTCATTGTTGCAATATTTGGTCTTTGCTCGCATTATTCTATTAACGTCTTTTCTGGTGTTGATATTGCAGTATATCATGGATGAAAGTGATTCATCAGAAAATTCTATAGTGAAAAAAACATTTGAAGGGCAGAGTAGTAGTGAG
Source organism: Coptis chinensis (assembly GCF_015680905.1). Classification (NCBI taxonomy): domain Eukaryota; kingdom Viridiplantae; phylum Streptophyta; class Magnoliopsida; order Ranunculales; family Ranunculaceae; genus Coptis; species Coptis chinensis. The sequence goes on along the minus strand of NC_141463.1, from coordinate 73,289,769 downwards.
ATTGGTGATAGAATCAGCAATTTACCTGAAAATATTCTTCATTACATCCTTTCCTTTCTTCCTACAAAATACGCTGTTGGTACTAGTGTATTATCATCAAGATGGAAGTACCTTTGGACGGGAATCCACAACCTTGACTTTTGTGAACAGCTTTCATATTCCTCCTCATTTGCGAGAAAGAACATATTGAGAAGAAAGCTGATCTTTATTGACTTTGTAGACAGAGTGCTGCCTCTCCTTGATGTTTCAAATATACTCAAATTCAGGCTCTCATGTATGGAATTTGATATATCTTACGTCAACAAATGGATCTCTACTGCAATAAGGTGTAATGTTAATGAGCTCATTCTCTCCATTAATTTGGACCGTCCTTATGTGTTCCCCTTCTGCCGTTTTAATTTTGAATCATTGAAAGTTTTGAAACTTGGTACTGATTGGGCTTCTCAAACAAAAATGTATGTGTCGGTGAACATTCCTGATTCGACTTGTTTTCCAAACCTCAGGGTTCTGCATCTTATATTTATCCCTGTTTCTAGTGAGCAGTCGACTCAGGATGTCTATTTAACTTTCCCTATTCTAGAAGAATGCCTCTTGGAGGGTTGTACATGGTTGGGCATCAAGAACGTCCACATTTCTGCTCCCAAACTTCAGAAGTTAAAAATAAAAGACTGGTGGAATGTTGGTTTACGTGATTGCAAAGTAAAGATTTATGCAGAAAGTCTTGTATCACTTGAGTTAGAAAGTTGTCTTTCTTACGAGTATTTTCTATGCAACCTATCATCTCTTGCTAATGCATTTCTCCATTTAAGTTGTTCTAATGAAACTGTTCCCAATCTGGGTTCACTTCTTAGTGGGATCCATAATGTAAAGGATTTACAACTAGCCGGTAAAAGTATTCCGGTAAGCCTCCTTTTGCCTTTCCTAGCTTGTCTAGATTCTCATAGAGTCATTAATAGCATGTGAGATGAATAACTGTTGTATTAAGTGTTGTCAATTTCCGATACTGATATTTTCGGATTGGTACTTCTAGATTCTCTCTCATCCAGATTTATCGGCTCATATGCGTTCACTTTCTCGCTTGACTTGTCTGAGAGTGAAGCTGCGTGCTTCAGGAATTGATGCTCCTAGTGGAAGGCAACTGATAGATTTCCTCTGCAACATGCCTAATATTGAATCTATGTTCTTTCCCAATGTAAATTCTGGATTCTATTTCATTTGTCTTTGAATTTGTAATGCATTAATCTTCTTGTCATCACCATTATAAACTTCTGTTTGTGTGTGTGTTTTCAGGGAATTAAACAAGTTGCATTTAAAGGACATGGTCGACTAATGGGAACAACTCCACGTTCTTTTTTGTCACACCTGAAGTTAGTTCACATCAAATACTTTACGTGGAAAAATAATGAGATGTGGTTTGTTAGATTTTTGATGAAAAGTGCAAGAGTCATGGATAAACTGACTATTAAAGTGACAACATGCCCACATTTCCTGGGGAAGTACAATATGGGAAGAAGTGCTCCCGAAGAGTTACAGTTGCTTGCTAGAGATTCGAATTGTGCATTTGAGTTCATATAAAGTATTAAGGTTAAGACTTGTAAGTACAAAGCTTAACCTGTCCTCTCTATTTCCCATTCCATTATTACAGTTCATTCCAGTTTTTTCCTGCCATGCAGGGTTTTCTACTGTACTGTTACAATTATTTTCATTCAATGAAGTGTAAATGTAAATTCCACTGCGATTATTGGTGGTATGGTGGTAATTTAAGTTTCTAACTTACTCACTATTCCATCTTGTGATATACTTTTAGCATTTAGCTCTTTGGTCTCCTCAGATTATTAACCAAGTCCATGGGTTGGTTTTTTACTCACATGGTAGATTGACTATTCATTAGAACATCAAATGTCATGCTTTTTACTGGTTGATGAAATTTAGTATTTCAACAAGAGTTTTTCATTGTTTATAGAATCAATATCAAATAAATTCTGACGATTGTACATGGAGTTACGGATATAATAAATGTTTTTTATGCATAGGTCATTGTAGAGAAAATTTCTGTTTCTCACGGTCGGGAAAGCGCCTTCGATAGAAGCAGCGACTTCGCCACTACTCAGATACAAAGAAAGGCGCCAGGCCATGGCTTTTAATACTGTATAGGCCGAAGTCTTTTTTAATTCTGAGAATCGCGATTTTTGGTTTTGGTATAAAACAAAATCAGTTTTTGGAAAACCTAACTTTTCCAAAACCAAGAAAAGAGTGATTACAAGAGAACAATTCTTTGTGAGTTGAGTGTTCATTCTTTTGAGTGAATTGAATTGAGAGAGACTTGTGTCGGTTACTCGGACATCTAGTAAAGCTTGGAACTCGCGATTGTGGAAGTAGGCAAATTGCGAACCACGATATATCTCTCGTCTTGTGGTTTGTTCTTCTTTTACATTGATTGTTTTATTTCATATGCTTGTTATTTGATATTGAGAAGTGTTGGGATATTGCACGGAGGGTGTCAAGTCTTGTCTATTGAGAAAGATCAATCTTTGTGTAGGATTGATCCGTTTGGTAATGGGTAACGTTGTTTAATGATTAATTATTCACAACAATTGGTATCGGGGCGTAGGTATACCACTAGGATTTTGAGTTTAGTACTAAAATTTGTGTAGACAAGGTGTTCGATTAAATTCGAGGTGAAACTGTTTCTTTTTGAGTTATTGTGTGTAACTTGAAAGATGGCTCCCAAGATGTCAAACGCAAAGGTTTGAATTAGAAGTTTAATGGGAAGAATAACTTTGGGATTTGGCAAGTCCAAGTAAAGGACATCCTCATCCAACAAAGGTTTTTAAGGCTTTGAAGGGATTAAATCTAAAGCGAAGTATGAGTAATGATGATTGGGAAGAGTTCGATCTTGGAGCTTGTTCATCAATCCGGTTATGTCTTGCTAATGAGGTCATGTATAGTGTGATGGGAGAAAATCGGGTATTTCTTATATGTATATGACCAAGAGCATGAGCGAACAAGATGTACCTTAAGAGTCTTTATCGGTACATGATGGTCGATGGTTCAACGATGCAAGAGCACGTGAGTGAGTTCCGTCGACGCCTAGCGGATTATTTGAATGTTGGTATGAAGATGGATGATGAGGATCAAGCGGCATGTTTAATATTCTCCTTGCCGAAAGCTATGAGCATCTAATGACTACATTCATGAGAGAGAGAAGTCGCCGATCTTGACGAAGTTGAGTGCTCTTCTTTCTTATGAGTTAATGAAGAAGAACACGTGTAGAGAATAGCATTGATGCAAGTCGGGGGGCTAGTGGCAAGAACGTAATTATTCAAGTAATGATAATTCTAGGTCCAAGTCAAAGAAGCCTTTAAAACATGTAAGTGCTACAATTGCAATGAAAAAGGACATTACGCAAGTAATTGTCCCCACCAAGAAAGAGAACAAGAGATGGTGGAAAGAAAGGTAAAGGCAAAATTTGAGGCAAATTATGCCGTGGCTCTGAAGAGGATGAGTTAGATCTTTGTGTGTCCACACAAGACTATATGACCGAGAGGTGGATTCTTGATTCGGATGTTCCTATCATATGTGCCCTAATAGAAAGTGGTTTACTTCTTATGAGAGCATTGATGGTGGTTCCGTTTTTAATGGGTAATGGCGTTGCTTGTAAGGCGGTAGGAATTGGAACTATGGGTCAAGATGTATGATGGTGTAGTGAGGACTCTAACCGATGTGAGACATGTTCGAGCTAAAGAAAAGTCTTATTTCTCTTGGTACCTTGATTCCAAAGGCCACAAGTTTGTGGGAGAAGGTGGAGTCCTAAATATTGTTAATGGCTCTTTAATTGTTATGAAGGGTCAAAAATATGGAACCTTGTATACTACGATTGGTAGTACGGTGATGGCGATGTAGCGGTGGGTGCATGAAGTAATGATCGAAAAGTGCACTAAGATGTGGCATATCGTTTAGGGCATATGAGTGAAAAGCGGTTTGTCCGAGTTGTGCGTTTGGGGTTCTTGAAGAACAGAAGAAGCCAAGTATGGGGTTCCGCGGAGCATCAAGGTCTATGGGAAATCAGTCTCGACAAAGTGCATCCTTGATTATGTGCATACGGATGTTTGGGGACCTCGTGGTGGCTTCAAGGGAGGTAATCGCTATTATGTCTCATTCATTGATGATCATACTGTATGTGTGGGTGTATATGATGAAATGAAAGATGAAGTGTTTGAGACATTTAAGAAGTGGAAGGCAAGGGTTGAGAATCACGGATAGGAAGGTAAAGACATTACGGGCCCCGACAATGGTAGTGAAAGTATACCTATGGACCAAAAAGAACTACAGGGAATTGTATTAATCTTTGGACGGTCGAGCACGCCACGCGTGAGAATGGAATGGCAGAGAAGGATGAATAGAACTTTGCTTGAAAGAGAAGATGTTTATTGTCTAATTTTGTTTTGGTGTCCATGGCGTGTTAATGCACAATAGGTCACCAGTATTACCCGACTATAGATGCGCGAGGACACCTTATGAGGTGTGGTCGTAACCCAACGGTGATTATAGTATCTTGCGAGTGTTTTGGATTGACAGACTTACTACCATGTGAGGACGACAAGCTAGATCTACAAGCTAAGAAGGCCATATTCTTAGAAGTTTCGCCAAATGGGGTAAAGGGATGATTGTGGTGTCTAGAAGCCCACAAGTTCACAGAGATGTTACTTTTGATGAGACTTTGTTATCTTTCGATGAAAGTTCTTATAAAACGGGCGAGAATGGTGAGTCTATGAAGTTCGCAACCTCTTGCTCGAGTTGTTCGAACTCTGATGATTGGTTAGATCATGATGAGATACCACATCATGGGAACCACGCGACAACGGGAAGAAGAGCAAGAGCATCCCGAACTTGTAGTGGTGACCTAGCCACAGAGACAAGTTAAAGAAAAGCGGTGAAACACTATGGTTGGTGGATTTAGTGGCATACCTTGAAATATCGAAGATGATGAGCGGATAGCTTCAAAGGAAGTCGTTATGAGATTGGTTGGTAGCTATGCAAGCGAGATGGAATCTCTTGATAAAAATCACAACATGGGACCTAGTTTTATTGCCAAAGCGGCAAAAGGACTATCGGCGTGAAATGGGTGTTCGAGAAGAAAGAGGTCCTTCCCGATCCGACAAGATCGGGTACAAGGCAAGAGTGGTAGCAAAGGGTTTTTCATAAGGAAGGAGTTGATACAATGAGGTATTTTCCCCTGGTGGTCAAAACATTCCATCCATTCGTTGTTATTAAGTTTAGTTGCTCACTATTTGGGAGTTAGAGCAACTTGATGTGAAAACCGCTTTCTTGCATGGGGACTTGGAAGAAGAGATCTATATGAGACAACTGAAGGGTTTGTGGATACGAAAGAGAAGATTATGTATGCAAATTGAATATTTATGCGGGTTTCGCTTTGACACATTCATGATGCAACATGAGTACACCCGGCGAAGTATGACTCTTTTGTGTCTACTTTAGAAGGTTTCGTGGTAATGACTTCATCTATCTCCCTGCTTTATGTGGATGACATGCTTATTGCTTCCAAAAGCATGGTGGAGATAGACAAGTTGAAATCTCAACTTAGCTGCGAGTTTGAGATGAAAGACTTAGGTGGAGCCAAGAAGATACCGGGCATGGAGATTGATGAGATAGGAAGAAGCGGACGGATAGTTGTATCTCGGAAGAAATACATTGTGAAAGTAATTTCGATTTGGTATGGAGAATGCAAAGTCGGTTTCTACTCCTTTATTTCACTAAGTTCTCTCCTAGTTTTGGAGGAACAAAAGCATATGGCTAATGTTCTTATGCAAGTCCGGGTAGTTTGATGTATGCTATGGTGTGCAACGCCGGACATTTCCGCAGGCGGTTAGTGTTGTGAGCGTGTATATGGCAAATCCGGGAAGCGACATTGGGAGAAGCGATGAAATGGGTACTAAGGTACTTGAAGGGTACTTTGGATGTGGGATTAGCTTATGGTGGAGGCACTTGTTATGTCGATTGGGTTTGTGGATTGATTATCAGTGATCTAGATAGGCGACGATCGACCGGTTATGTGTTTATGATGCATGGTGCACGGTTAGTTGGAGGTCTATGCTTTACTGTTTTTTTTGCAGAGTATATGGCAAATTTGATGAAAGAGGCCTTATGGCTTCCGAGGTCTTCTAGATGATTGGGTATTGAGCGCAATTGTTCTTTGTATGTATTGTGATAGTCGAGTGCTATTCATTTGGCGAAGAACCAAGTTCATCATGGTCGGACCAAGCATATTGATGTCCGATATCACTTTATACCGGGATGTCGTTGAGGATGGTGATTAGCACTTTGAGAAAGTAGACACCCATGACAACCCCTGGCGATATGTCGGAAAGTTGTCACCGGAGTTAAGTTCCAACTTTGTTTGGACTTGCTCCAAATCCTACATGTTTGAAAGAGCCTGTGTGGGCATATTAGGCGGTTATTTCGGTAAGTTTGGATGTGATCTTCTTTGGATGTGTTCGGCTTGGTTTTATGTGTTAAAACCTCACCGAGGTGGAGAATGTAGAGAAATTTTCGTTTCTCACGGCCGTTTCGATGATTTAAGCGCCCGCTCAAAGAAAAGCGCCAGCGCCATGGCTTTAATATGCCAGCGCTTCAGTTTTTTGCGGGCCTCGCTACAGTAACCGCGACTTTTGGTTTTTTGGTATAAAACAAAATCAGTTTTTTGGAAAACCTAACTTTTTCCAAAACCAAGAAAGAGAGTGATTACAAGAGAACAATTCTTTGTGAGTTGAGTGTTCATTCTTTGTGAGTGAATTGAGAGAGACTTGTAATCGGTTACTCGGACATCTAGTAAAGCTTGGAACTCGCGGTGTGGAAGTAGGCAAAATTGCCGAACCACGATATATCTCGTCTTGTGGTTTGTTCTTCTTTTACATTGATTGTTTTATTTCATATGCTTGTTATTTGATATTGAGAAGTGTTGGGATATTGCCTGGAGGGTGTTGAAGTCTTGTCTATTGAGAAAGATCAATCTTTGTGTAGGATTGATCCGTTTGGTGTGGGTAACGTTGTTTCCGCAGTTAATTATTCACAACAGTCATAATCAGCTTTAAGTTGTATTTCAGGGTCTAGGTTGCAAGCTTCTCGTAGCAGTGTCTGCTCTTCAAAGTGCTGAAGACTTATTGCAGCTAAACAATTACCAAGGTCTTGCCAGTGGATCACTGGTCATGGGAAGAATTTTCTGGTCTTGATTCATTTTGATTTTTTTTTTTTGGAAAAGCGATTCATTTTGATTTGGTATCTCTATAGAGTCCCTTCCGGAGACCTCAATACATATGGTAACCCTTATATCTTGTTCCATCTGAGAGTGTTCAGAGGATGTAGTTTAATTCTGAGTCTCTTCCCTTTCCCGATGTAAGCTCCTGAGTGCTTATAAATACTATGCGGCTTATAACTTTTGATCCTCTTGTAACTACAATTCTTAAGTTCTGTTGTTCTTATGCATATTTGAATTGTTTTGCAAACTTCATTAGGACAATGTCTGTGGATTTCATAATTGTACAAAGGTATTTGGTTTGGCATTTCGTGTGGCTGTTAAGTCACAATGTGGTCTAAATTGTATTTTAGGAATCTTGTTGGTAAGTTTATGGTGGTAGTCAGCAATGATGGTTTTGCTCAAGAGTTGTCATCCGTAAACTAAAGGTAACTGAGTTAATGCCAGTGGAACTGTGGAAGCAACATATGAGTAGAACTCCTGTTTGACAGCAAACATAGTGTGTCATGTGAAGTTCAAATTTTGAAATTTGTTTGGGTCTTGGGTTGAGTTGGGATTTTACTTTCCATAGTGGCCATACAGTGGATTAATGCTTGGCAAATGATAGAACCCATGGGATTGTGCTGGAATGAGAACACACGTTTGTTTCTCTCTCTCGAACTCTGTTAGTTTCTATCTGTTTCGTGAAAACCCAATTGGATAAGAATAATAAGGAGAAAACAGATAAGGCTCAACCACTTCTTCTTCTTCTTCTCATGGGTGTTCAATAAAGCCACCAGCAGACTTTACTCTTGTTCTAATTTGAATGGGGAAATTCGAAATACAAATCAGATTTATCACATGTTACTAAAAAGGGCATGTCTTTCGCTACATAACTCGCTTTTGTATGCGGTTTGGTGCTTTAGAAAGAAGATTCCCGTAGCTTTCCAATGGTATATGGTTTAGTAGTAGGTTCATGATAAGATGCGTCAAAAATTCAGTTCGTTGGAGGGTTTGAAACATGGACGATAACTGACGAGTTTTGGAGGAAGTTGGAGGAATTCGTTCAGGTCATTGGAGACACTAAATATATGGTTTTTATTGATTTCAGGCAGGTCTTCTCTACTTGTATGCCTTGGATTCTAACTTGGGTGTAGTGCTTGTGATTCAATATACATTTGGGTGCATCCCGTATTTCATATTGACTTGTTGTATTCCCATAATTAAGGGTAATATGTTGATTACGTGATGAATTAGGTGTAGTTAAGGTCTAAGTTTTGGTTATACATGCTAGAATATATATATGACCTATGATGCATATATGTAGATTTTGTTATTTACTTGGTTTTATATGATATTGGCTTTGGTGTGTTAGTTGTTCAACTCTATTTGTTGCTATGGTTTATTATTTTGAAACATATTGTTCGTGATGATTCTTTTATGAATGGTCTGTCTCTTTCATTGTGTTGCTATATTGATATTGTTGCTTGTTATGCTTATGTGGGTTTGCTATTTATTATTCGATTTGTGCTTTGTACTATGGTGTATGAGTAGTCCATTGTATGTCTGTATGAACTGATGTCAAGAAGTTCTTCTTATATGTCATTGGTGGTATACTGATTAGTAATGAAGTTGTGAAGAGAAATATAGGACGAAGGCTAGTGTTTACTTATATTGTATATTTTAGTGGTTAAGTCCCGTACTCATGTTACTCTTATGAATGGTCATAAATATCCTTAATAATGAAAATGATGTGTCGTTTAACTTGATGTTGCATTTATGGTTTTGGGGTCCTACTCCTTTGGAAGTTTCTTTAGACTTTTTGTAGAGTTGGCTTGCTGGGCGCGTGGTTTTAACGCCCTTACAGATTTTGCAGATGTTTGATACTTGATCACATAGAGAGACGAGTTGAGATCTTATTTGGTTAGAGTTTGAACTCTTTGTTTTTATTTTATATTTATTAGTGATCATCCGTATTTGACTTATTGTAATGGCTTTATTTTGTAAACCGGTTACTTGACTACTATGATACTTGTCGAGACGGTTAAATAGTTAGATTCTCCGACTCATTATGTGTTGGGCCGGTTAGTTTGGATATAGTGGGTTTGGAGCGTTACAAATTTCGACTTATTTCCCATTCAGTAGTGTCAAACCAAATACTTTTCAGCTTGATTTTACCTGTGTCCTTGTGTCAATGTGTGATACGCAGAAACAGCTGTACAGAAAGTATCTGGTTTTTGCGGTTGGAGTAGCTTACGTGGATGTTTTCTAGTTTTCGCCCACTTGACGTGGTCATGGTGTGGGGAGTTGAGGTGAGAGATTCCACACTTAATGCACGTCTAACTGAGTAACTGTCTGTGTGGGAGTGTGGGACACCATTAATGGAGCCATGACGGATTATGTATGGGTCCATACATCTTAAAATGCACGTAGATAATAATGGAATAATAGAAATTTTGGCACTCCTCTCTTCAAAACTCAACAGTTCCATCTTTCTCCCCCAGATTCCAAGAAGAGCGTAGGCATATATACCCCCACTTCTGAAATCATTGTCATAATTTTTTATGTGGATTGAGCTATTGTAGGCCGGGCAATCGGATTTTTTTGCTTAACTTAGTTTGAAGAAAATCGTGCTTATTATTTATTAGTTCAGTCAATTTTTAGAGTTTTCATTTTTTTAATTCTGTAGTGCTAATATTCTTGGTGAATTTTTACTTAATAATTGGAACGCCGTTGATTATAACTTGATATCTAACCCAATCAGCATCAAGTCTCAGCCATTTCATATTTTCTTTCCTTTAAAACAATTCCCTTTGAATTTCTCGGAACGTTTTATGCTTACATTTTAATTAGAATCCTGAACTATGAAGTATCTCAGGAGGAACTTCATAGCCATGGATGCATGTGCTTCAACGGAAATTAAATTTTTGTGTGAAGGGCAGCATAAGAGTAAGAGTGGTGATAGAGTTAGCAATTTACCTGAACACATTCTTCATTACAACCTGTAATTTCTTCCTACAAAATATGCAGTTGGTAGTTGGTACTAGTGTATTATCCAAAAGATGGAAGTGTTATGATTTCTCCAATACCCAGAATACATGTCAATCAATAAAGAAAACCAAATAATAATAGGAAGTCATAGCGTTAATCAAGCAAGTCCTATAAGTAGTATGGAACGTTGTTGTTTTCCACTCCAAAACCCTTCTTGTGTTCTCTCACAGTGGATGGAAAACTTATGAGAATCAGAATAGGGTTTGGGGTGGGGACTTCAACTTATATATTATGGGTATATTTCTATTATAGCCCATCATGATAATAGAAATACGCTTAAGCCCAAAAAAGTATCTGCACATATAGTTAAGCCCATACTCACTTTATACACATGTCATGACCTGACACGTGTGATTTGAGACATGTAAATAACTCGGTCATGTTATTTTAAGATTACGGTTTAGTGAGTCTTCTTAATGTCACTTGGACGTAGTTCGACAATTAACAATTGTGTAATGTGTATGATCTATGTAGGTACCCTTAAAGAGAAAAATTCTAACAGGAAGTACCTTTGGACTTCTCTATCCACAATCTCGACTTTTGCGAAAGGCTGTCATATTCCACCTCAAATGCGAGGAAGCATATATTGAGCAGAAAGAGGATCTTTATTAACTTTGTAGACAGAGTGCTATGTCTCCTTGATGTTTCAAATATGGTGAAATTCAGCCTCACATGTGAGGAGTTTGATGCAGCTCAGGTCGACGAATTGATACAGCAAAAAAGTTGAAGGTTCAAGAGCTCATTCTCTCAATTACAATGAACATTCCTTACATGTTCCCTGTTGTGACCTAATTCTCTTTCCTAGATTTTTCCTCCCCTTTTCTTTAGGGTTCCCCCTTTCTTTATACTTCCTTCCTCCCCTAGTATGCGCTCTACCATTCATCTTCTTTCCATCCCTCGGTTCTCATAAACCCACGTGTCTTCTCTGACTTCGCGCACCTGTCCTCACCTTTTGCGCTCTTCCTCAATTTCTGCCCTAGGATTGCTGCCTACCCCAGTCCGCGGTGACCCATCAGCCCATGGGCTGTTCCGAACCTTTGGGCCCAATCATCCCGATTCGGTCCGTAACAGTTGCCCCTTCTTGGGAGCGTGGACCATGCTGGGCTGCGATGCCAAGAACACCAAAATGCTTTTCCACCCACTGACTCTCTTTGTACTATAAGGCCAGGTGTCGATTTTTCTTAGATTGTTTTTGAAAATCCTCTAGGGACCCGAGCCACCTCCATTACTTCTTCACTCTTAAGTTGTTTCTCTCTTCATTCTTTCTCCCATCTCAAACTACATTTAGTCTCCCCAATCTCTGACCTTTTTCCACCCCTCTCACCATTTGGTGAACTATCTTTGTTTGCCGGCGTGGGAATGAAGTTCTTCAAGCTTTTCTAGTTGCTTCAAGGTTAGATCAGCTCATCTTACTCCTTTTTATTCTTTTCATTGTTTTAATTTTGCTTTATCTATTTCGTTTTTGTCAAAATCTCTCTCTCCAAAACTTCATTCTCCATCCCCAGCAGCCGTCTTTTTAGTGTTGGGCTTTGTAGTGGTTAGCCGCCATCTCATTTTTATCCTTTTGTAATCAATAGGGCTGTCACATAACTAGTTCATGGCAAATCTTTCACCCCATTCCCTCTCGCGATCAAATTCATCCACTTCATAACAGTCAGTCCTCGAACTCTCGGCTGCCACTCTTAGACGGCCTGACCTCGAGGCTGTTCGCGCAGCATTTGAAATCCCTGACAATGTTGGAGTCGAGTTTGTGCCAAAGTTAACTCAATTTCCGCACTTAGCCCCTTTTCAAAAGGGACGCCGCCTGGTAGCTACAGTTGACCAAATCGCGGCCGGCTTGCGCTTTCCTTTAACCGACCTAGACCGCGAAGTGTGCAATTTCTATCGTATATCCCCTAGTCAAGGGACTGGCAACTTCTGGAGAGTCTTGTTCGCGGCCAATTTTTACAACAAGCATAATTCTACTAAAATTAGTTGTCGCGACCTATCTTCAAATTACTACCTGAAGAGAACCACCAAAGCTAAGGGCGTCGGCTATCATTATTTCTGCTCTCGTTCTGGTAGGAAGTCGTTTATTATAAATCTCCCTGGCTCTGATAAAGACTGGGAATTATTTCCTTTATATTTGTCTGGCAACTGGAAGTCTGCGGAAGCTGAACCTCGTGTTCGTTTGAATTATTCCAAATTCCGTTTTGGGGGTGAGTTATAGCTATACTCCCTTTATTATTCATAGTTTACCCATGTCTTAGTTTGTTGTTCTTGATTCACAAGTTGGTACGCAGACTCCAAAGGCGGACCAGGTGGGATATCTTCGTTGCTACAACGCATAAGAGATCTAGGGAGTGCTCAGTATCTATTTCTCGGTTTGTCTGCAAATACAGGATATCCTATTCTCTCCGACGATAATCTATATTGCATTAGGGAGCACAAGCACCCCCTCTACCGTCTTCCATTCCAGTCTCCTGCTTCTCGGTGTGAGGTCCCGTCTGAGCATACAACTAAGAGCCATCAAGCTCCACCCCGCAAGAAAAGAATAGCGGATAGTGTTTCATGTTCTCCCACTGTTTTATCGGACAGTGAACCCCCTTTTGATCAGAGTTTTGCGGCGCTACGTGAGTGGGAAGAACACCCGGCCATTGATCCACACCTGTCTCCTTCTAAGACCATGAAGTTTGCCCCAGCTCCTAAGCTTTTCCCCAGTGTTAACCATGACTCAGATAGTGATGATCAAGGGGTCGTCGCGGCCCCAAATTTGGCTAAAAGGCCTCGAACCGAAGTTGGCTCCTCTTTGGCTTTGCTGGATTCCTCTCGCAGAAGCACGTCTCCCCTTCGGCTTCGCGAAAAAGAGAAAGACTCTACAGATAACCGTGGTGGCTATAGGGCTAAAGTTGTCAGTGATGCCCATCCTCTTTCTTCTGTCAAGCTTCCTACTCGTCCTCTTACTTCTTCAGATTCAGCTTTACAGGACCCTGATGTAGCTTCCGCTATGTTTCATGGGGCTCACCTCCCAGCTGATTTGGCTTATGCCACTGATGGTCTCACTGCGGACCACTGCACTTCTCTCTATCAAAGCCTAGAACGTGTAAGTATCCTTTTATATTTCTGGTTGGTTAGTTGCATATTATTCTAGTTTTAGTACGAGATTAATTCAATTTTCTTCACTTCTCACCACGATGGATAGATTAGATTATTGCATTTCCCGAATCCCTGTACGCTAGAATTAGTTTGGGAGGGTTCATGAAGCCTCGTCTATACCAAGATTTGATCTCTCAATAATATGAGGTGAAACTCCAATAATCTGGTTACGCCCCAAATGTTTGAACACCTCTCATAATTCTTAATAATTTGCATACACTTGGATTATCGAAACTAGTGAAACAAAAACAATTTTGTAGATGGATGAGATGAGATTCAATCATGGGTGCACTCAATCGGATGTGGTCGGTGAACTGGTGATGGTTAAAGCTTGTATTGGGCGTCATTGACATAAAGTTTGCTTTGAAGCTACCTCGTTTTGAATGTCCAAGAAGCAATTTGGTTTTTCTGTAAAGTGAAGCCTTATTGTATGGTATTTCATACCTGAATACCCTTCTTGTCACTATCCTAAGATAACATGTAAAATTTTGTAAGCTTTTTATGACTTTTTCTAGCTAGTGACACAAGTAGTTCCTCATGCTTTACATATAAACTCCCTTGCTGTCAAATCTACGCCATAGAGTACAAACGGCTTTGTTTTGGTACATATCCTTCGTCTGTCGTTGGTACAAGTGATAACTAGGCTATCGTCGGTTCTGACCTCTTTCATTTCACTATACATTCGCATGGTTCTGCTTGCTACTTATGTTAAATTTGCCTGCAGGCATATCTGGATTCTCTCCACCTTGTTCGTGCTTTCAACCTCTACGCTAGCCAGGGTCGAAGGATGAAAGCGTAACTCTACTGATCTTGATGGTAAGTCCGTCTTCGGCGCCAAATGTGATCGACTCCTTGTTGAAAGGGATGCTTTCGACTTCGAGATCGAGACCCTACGCACTGAAAAGGAAAATCTTTTGAAGTCTCAAGATAAAGCCTTGAAGAAGTGCCTAAAAGATAGAGAGGTTGAACTTCAGAAGCTGTATTCTAAGGAAATTACTCGTATCTGCGAAGAGTACCAGAAAGAAGCTGAGGAGCACACTGCTTTAGCAGTTAAGCAGGTCTGCAAAGAATTAACAGGTCCGAAAAAGTCAGTCCTAGCACCAAGACCCTCTCCTGTGGATTCCACTCTGCCATCCCTTGTTGTTACCGAACTTCCTCCCAACCCTTTCGTGATCCCTCAAGAGACGTCTGATAACACACTTGTGGACTTGTCCACCGCGATAGATGTTGTTCCTGAACCTTTGACCGCAGTCAATACTGTCCAGGAACCCTTGTCCGTGACGGAGGCATGCGAAGATGACTCCTTGTCTGTGATGGAGGCATGCGAAGCTGACCATTGTCCGTGATGGAGACATGCGCATCTGACTATTGTCCGTGATGGAGACATGCGAAGCTGACTCTTGTCTGTGATGCTTATTTTGAATTTTGTATTCCACTTAGATTGTCTAATTTTGGCCATCGTGTACTTCCTGGTATTCCAGGCACGCCGGTCTCTTTTTCCTGTTTAATATTCCACTTTTGAACAACTTTAAATGTCTAAGTCTCTTGTTTGCCTATACTTGTTTCCCCGCTATGCCCCCTAATTTTTGTGCGGTTTCTATATGTATGAAATTGGCGAAAACTATCTCACCTATAATTTGTTATTTCTTGATTTGCTTAACATTATGCTTATCGTGAAGCCCCTTCAATGCACCTAACAATTCGGATGTTCTTGTATCCAAGTGAATCTGATTAAGACGTAGTTATTAGAGATTGGAGCTAAAGAAAATACAACGGAATTCATACCGTGAACCTGTTCTGTTTCGTGATTCATATTCATTTTATGACTTTAACATTATATCTATCCCTTTCGTGCTTCTTTTACACATACATTGCAAACTATCCCTTTAACCCATTTTGCATTCCAACTCTTCATGGACTCGTACTATTTGTTTATATTCTTACACCAATGCCGAATCCAGGGACAACTAATACCTGCCCCCAGTTGTGTTTTGGACCGGTTTGCCATACCTTGTCCGGGACAACTAATATCTGCCCCTGTTCTGTTTTAGACAGGTATGACATATGTCATACCGTGTCGGGACAACTAATATCTGCCCCAGTTTTGTTTTGGACTGGTTTGCCACACCATGTCCGGGACAATTAATATCTGCCCCAGTTTTGTTTTGGACTGGTTTGCCACACCGTGTCCGGGACAACTAATATCTGCCCCAGTTTTGTTTTGGACTGGTCTGCCACACCGTGTCCGGGACAACTAATATCTGCCCCAGTTTTGTTTTGGACTGGTTTGCCACACCGTGTCCGAGACAACTAATATCTTGATTTAGTTTTGACCGGGTTTGCCATACCAAGTCCGAGGCAACTAATATCTGCCCCAGTTGTGTTTTGGACTGGTCCGCCGCAACGAGTCCGGGACAACTAATATCTGCCCCAGTCTTGTTTTGGATGGTCACAAGACCGAAGTCGGGACAACTAATATCCGCGATTTCGATAACCGATTTACAATACCCTAATATCATTTTTCTTATATCTCATTTGCAATACACCATAACACCTTTCCGATAATCAAGATTTAACATCCTATATATATATATATATATATATATATATATATATATATATATATATATATATATCGATGTATCTAGATACTATGTACATGTCCAGGTCGCAGACTTCTTTTGAGGAGGTACTACCATCCATTACATATAAAACTTTTTTAATAACCTTATGTTCCACAATTTTTCTATCTCTGGTCCATTGGGATACTTCAGCTTGTAAGTTCCATTAGGACCTATACCAGTTACGAGGTACGATCCCTCCCAATTCGGTCCTAACTTCCCATCCTTCGACTCCTTGGTGTTTCCCATTACTCTTCGCAGCACCATGTCCCCTGCTATGAACTTTCGTTCCCTTGTGTGTTTGTTGTATCTTTTCTGGATCCTTCTATGATAGTTTATCAATTTCATTCGAGCTACCGCCCTTACTTCTTCAGCCAACACCAAATCTTTTCGAATGATAGCTTCATTAAGACCTGACTCCACCGCTTTCGATTTGGTGGTCGAGGCGATCATTTTAGGTGGTATAACTGCCTCCATACCATATGATAGCACGAACGGTGATTCCTCAGTTGAACTCCGCGGTGTTGTCCTATACGCCCAGAGTACACTATACAGGTCGTCCGCCCATTGTCCTTTCCTATCTTCCAATTTGCGTTTCAAATTGTCCAAGATACACTTGTTAGAAGCTTCTGCTTGTCCATTACCTTTTGGGTTTCCGGGTGTTGAAAAACCTTGTTTGATTCCGTAAGATTGAAGAAAAGCTTTGACTTTAGATCCGCGGAACTGGCTACCATTATCAGCTATAACCTTATATGGTAGGCGAATCTGCGCACACAATGTTTTCCCCATAGAAACTTTATCACATCTTTGCTCCTTAACTTGTTGTAGGGCCACCGCTTCAACCCATTTTGTAAAATAGTCAGTGGCGACCAACATGAAACGCCTTTTCCCTGGTGCCATAGGCATTGGTCCAACAACATCCATCCCCCACATTGCAAAAGGCCACGGACTGAAAATGTTATGTAGAGGCTCTACTGGAGTGAAGATTAGTTTTGCATGCATCTGACACTTGACACACTTCTGGGAGTATGTCGTAGAATCTCTTTTCATATGTGGCCAATAGTACCCTTGACTTAAAAGACGATGCGCGGTGGTTCTTCCTGCGGAGTGACTACCACACTCTCCTTCGTGAAACTCCGCCAAAACCTCGTTTGCTTGCTTTGGGTTTAGGCATCGAAGCAACGGTCCTCCAGAATTTTTTCTATACAAATCCCCATCCACCATAGTGTATCTCCTAGCGATTTGTTCCAGTCTCCTTTTTTCTTTCTGGTCTTCTATTTCTCTTCCTTCCAAGAAGCCTTTCATTTCCTCTGACCAGTCCTTAGGCTCTACATCATCCTGTATCACTGTTGCCACTTCATGCCAGGTTCTCGGATGTTTCATATATTGAACATTAATTGTTCTGCCTTCTGTCCCTTCTATCATTCTTTGCGACATAAGCGGTAGCGATCCAGCGTTCTGTTCTCTCCTCTCGTTCAAATGCACAAACTTGATTGATGGAACCCATTTTGCCGCCATGTTCAACTCATGTAAATATTTAACCATCCTCAGACATCTAGCTGTGAATCCTCCATTGACTTGGCAAACTACCAAATTCGAATCGGTATAGACTGTTAACTCTGTGACTCCCACTTTCTCTGCCAACTCCAATCCTGCTAATACTGCCTCGTATTCTGTTTCATTGTTAGATGCATTGAATCCAAGTTTCATAGAAAGTTCTAACCTTGTGTTCGCTAGAGTAACCAGCACCACGCCAACTCCACTCCCAATATCAGCGGATGATCCGTCCGTGAATACCCTCCAGCCATTCTTTTTGTTCCACGGATCGTTTTCGATCAAGAAACCTCCATGGCTTCACCCTTTCGATTTCGCGGTAATGCACCCCACGTTGGGTCCTCCGCAAGGAATTCTGCTAGAAATTCTGCCACTGCTTGAGCTTTCTCCGCGATCCGAGCTTGGTATTCTATCTCATATGGACCCAACAAAACAGCCCACTTGAGCATTCTCCCTGATTTTTCTGCTTTCAGAACCTGCTTTAAAGGCAAATTAGTCACGACAATAACTGAATGAGATTCAAAATAAGGTTTTAGTTTTAGTGCAGAGAATACTAGCGCCAGAGCAAATCTCTCTATCCTACTGTATCTTGTCTCTGCATCTATTAATG
The DNA here is from genome assembly GCF_015680905.1 of Coptis chinensis. Lineage (NCBI taxonomy): Eukaryota > Viridiplantae > Streptophyta > Magnoliopsida > Ranunculales > Ranunculaceae > Coptis > Coptis chinensis. The sequence continues at coordinate 73,271,546 of NC_141463.1, read as the reverse complement.
TTTTACTTTGAAAGTATACCGGATACTCTACTCCGTTCTCTAGACGAACCAACACAGAGCTGATTGCAAATTCTGACACCGCGAGGTATAAATAGAGCTTTTCACCTGGGCATGGCCTCAAAAGTATTGGTGCTTGTCCCATATACTTCTTGAGTTCTTGGAAGGCTCGTTCACATTCCTCTGTCCATTCGAAGTCAGTCGTCTTCTTAAGCAACTGATACAAAGGCTTGCATTTGTCAGACGATTTTAAAATGAATTTGTTCAACGCTGTTATTCTTCCCGCCAATACCTGCACATCTTTCTTAGTCCGCGGTGATGGCATTTTGTCCAAAGATCTAATCTGTTCTGGATTGGCTTCGATTCCCCTCTGAGTAACTATATAGCCCAAAAATTTCCTAGACGACACCCCAAATGTGCATTTTTCCGGATTCAACTTCATTCTGTGCTTCCTTAATATCCCAAAAGTTTCCTCCAGACCTTTCATATGTTCTTCCTCCGTCATGCTTTTTTCTACCATATCGTCGATGTAAACTTCCATCTTTTTTCTTATCTTGTCCGCGAACATTTTTTCCCCTAACCTCTGAAATGTTGCACCTGCATTCTTAAGACCAAAGGGCATCCGAGTATAACAATAAGTCCCTCCATTAACGACAAATCCGGTCTTAATCTGATCTGGTTCATACATCTCCACTTAGTTGTACCCCATGGAAGCGTCAAGAAATGAGAATATTTTGAACCCGGCTGTTCGGTCCACCAGCTCGTTCACCTTGGGCATCGGATAACTGTCTTTTGGGCATTCTCTGTTAACATCTATGAAGTCCACGCACATGCGCACCTTGCCATTCTTCTTTGGTACTGCCACAATATTGGAGAGCCAAGTGGGGTACACATTGTCTTTTATGATTCCTGCCCTTAGTAATTTTCCAATCTCTTCTTTGATACTATCTTCATATCAGGCGACACTTCGTGGCCTCTGTTTCACTGGCCTTGCATCTTCATTCATGTTCAACCGATGACATGCAATCTCAGGGTCTATTCCGGATATCTCCTCCACAGACCAAGCAAACACATCCTTGTTCCTGCTCAAAAATCCTATCAGCTCTTTTTTCCATGTCTCTGGTAACAACGATCCTACACCCGTTAGTTTCTCCTCCTCCGTTTCTCCTAAGTTAACCATTTCTACCTCTTCCATTGTCTTGGACTCTATCCGCGGTATAGGTGTGTCCGCGGACAGACCTATCTGTAATTGCTATGCTTTCCTTGGGTGTTTCGGACCTTCCGATCGTGCACTTCTTTTCAACATATCTTTTATTGTGGCAAAATGACTTGACTGTGCCGCAAACTGATCTCCCCTGATCTCATACGTCCCATTTGACGAAGGAAACCTTACGACCTGATAATAAGTGGATGGGACGGCTTTCATCGCATGAATCCATTTGCGTCCCAGAATCATATTATACTGGGACGCGGAGTCCACTACTATGAACGTGGTCATTACTGTGACTGGGCCTGCAGATACGGGCAATTCTATTTCTCCTATGGGTTCAGTCATACTCCCATTAAAACCAAACAAATTATTTCTAGCTGGTTTCAAGGCCGATGTCTCTATATGCATTTCGTCTAGGGCAAAACGGAACAATAAATCTATTGAACTACCACAATCAATTAAAATTCTTTTAGTAAGATAGTTACCTACTACCAGAGTTACCACCAATGCATCATCATGAGGAAGGTTGACCCTCTCCCTCTATCCTCCTCCGTGAACGCTATGTTGTTGTAGCCGGTCGGACTCTGTGGTATAGCTCTTGGCATCAAGTTTACCTCGTGACATTTCGCTGAATCGAATCGTCCCGCCTTTACCTTGTCCCTTTGACCATTCCGAGTCGGTACTTCACCGCTATAAATGACGTTGATAGTTCCCATAATTCTGCAATCTTCAGGTATCCTACCCTCTTCTCTGTTGTCCGCGATAAACTCCCTCAAGTGACCTTCATCAATCATCTTCTGCACCAACCACCTCAAAGCATAACATTCGTTGGTGCCGTGGTTTCGTAACTGATGATGCTGGCAATAAGGCTTGTCCGCCCTCTCCTCTGGGTAATTCCGCGGTGGTATGTAATCCTGTCGATCTCTTATAACCCTAAAGATTTCCTCCAAAGGCTTGTTCAACCGTGTATATATCTTTTCCTGATATGGTTTTCTGACCCTTTCTTCCTTTCGTTCTCTTTCCCTAGGCTGTTCCGCCTTGTACCCCTTTCCCTTGTAGTCCATTTTGCCTCTCCTTTCATCATCTTTCTCCACTGTATTGACCCCTTTTCCCCCTTTTTTAGTAGACCGCGGTATATAATCCTCACACCTTATATACTTCTCCAATCTAGGATACAGTTCCGCCAAGTTAGATATCACCTCTTCATTTTTTACTATGGACATGTGTACTTTACTTCCTTGGCGAACTCCATTCCTAAAAGCTATCACTGCAGTTTTCTCATCTAAATTTTCCACTTTCATGGCCTCCGCGTTGAACCTGGACACAAACTTCCTTAATGATTCCCCGTCTTCTTGTTTCACATAAAACAGCGCGGACACGTCTACCGCTCTTTTCTTTTGATGAATGTAATGAGTGACGAATGCCTTTTCTAGTTCACTGAACTTCTCTATACTTCCAGCTGGCAACCGATAAAACCAATCGGAAGCTCCATCTTTCAAACTCGCCGGAAAGAGCATACACCATAAACCATTAAACTTATCCTCTTGCCATAAAGCTAACTGTTGGCGAAAATGTTGTATGTGATGCACCGGGTCTCCCTTTCCATCAAATCTATCGAATCTGGGTTGTGTGAACCGCCTTGGTACCTCCGTTGACCTCACCACCGCCACCAACGGGTTGTGACTGAGCGCCGCTATTACTTGGTTTGTCGTTCCTCTGCTCTCCTGCTGCACTGGTCGGACGGCTTCCCTTTCCCTTTCAAACATGTGTTGAACTTGCTGTAATGTGACTCCATCTGCTATTCCACCGCCTTCCATTTGTGGATCTAGCTCTACTCCCTTCTCTATTCCATCTAACGGCTGCACAGGTTCCCCATCTGAGCTTTCTTCATCAGACTCATCTTCTATGATGTTTTCCTCTCTTCTTGTTTCTTCCGCTTCCCTCTCTCTTCTAAACTTTTCATTCTCTTCCCCCAGCCTACCCATCTCTACCTCCATCTCTCTCATTCTCTCCACCGCCGTCAGATCTGTTTCTCCTCCTACCTCCTCTACTTGGTTGACCACTCATATACCATTTGCTTCCCCTACCTCCGTTTCTGTCTCCGCTCTTGCTTTTCTTTTCGATGGTGCCATCTCTTCTCCTAGAACCGTGGTTTTTAACCGGTGTGGTCGTCAGTTCAGTCCCCTCGGACGGCGCCAATTGTTGTGACCTAATTCTCTTTTCTAGATTTTTCCTCCCCTTTTCTTTAGGGTTCCCCCTTTCTTTATACTTCCTTCCACCCCTAGTCTGTGCTCTACCGTTCATCTTCTTTCCATCCCTCGGTTCTCATAAACCCACGTGTCTTCTCTGACTTCGCGCACCTGTCCTCACCTTTTGCGCTCTTCCTCAATTTCTGCCCTAGGATTGCTGCCTACCTCAGTCCGCGGTGACCCATCAGCCCATGGGCTGTTCCAAACCTTTGGGCCCAATCATCCCGATTCGGTCCGTAACATTCCCCCTTCACTTATTTATTTGTGGATCTTTAAGGGTGTTGAAAATCGATTCGTCGTGGTATTGGGAAGGGGGAACTAAGCTCTCTATCAATCTTCCTTCGTCGATTTGTTTTCCAAGCCTCAAGATTCTGCATCTTAAAGATATCATTTTATCTAGTGATCAGTCGCTTCAGAAAGTCTCTTTAAGCTGTCCTAACTTGGAAGAATTCATTATAGAGGGTTGTACTTGGTTAGAGCTCAAGACCGTCAATGTACATTTCTGCTCCCAAACTTCAGCTGTTAGAAATAGAAGACTGGGAGAATATCGGTTTAACTGATTGTGAAATAAAGATCTATGCAGAGAGTCTCGTATCATTACTCATTAGTGTTAAGAAGTTGTCTTTGTTACGAGTATTCTATATGCAACCTACCATCTCTTACTGATCCTTATATTCATCTTACTTGTTACAATGAAACGATACATGTTCACCATGTGGCCTCACTTCTTAGGGGGATCTGCAACGTAAAGAGTCTTCAGTTATCTGCTCCTAGCATTTAGGTATGTTTCCTTTAGAGCTTAATTGCTTTTGTAAAATAATAAGTGAGATGAATACAGTTCACGTGTGCTTGATTCCCATTGGAATTTCTCACAAAGTGGAAGATTTTAAGGAAACGACAGAGTTGATTATGGTTGTATTCCCCTACGAAAGAGGTTATATATAATCTTCGTTAATTTTGTCGGGCGCCCTCCCTTAAATGAAACTCTTACAAACATAGGCCTGAATGTAGTTTAGTAGTGGCAAATTTTCCCACTGTGTATCTGTCCTTCAGATTCTCAGCTAAAGTGCGGAAATGTCCCATGTGAATCAAACACACTGGAAAGTTTTTAGGTTTAGTCGTTTTGTGGTACTTAGTGTGTGTTTGTTAAATTTTAACTCATGGAAAGGAAAGGAAATAAAATGGGTGGTCCACTATGGAATGGAATGGAAAGGAAATATTTTTAAATGGTATGTGTTTGTGGGAAAGGAAAGTAAAACTAGGGGAAAGGAATAATCATGTTTGTTTGCAAAAGCTATGGAAAGGAATAATTGTATTGTTGAGTGGAGTGTATTAGTAGTAAGTTCCTATTTATCTATTTCCTTTCCTTTCCTTTCCACAAAATTTCAGGGGGTTAGCTAAAGACACAAAACCTTTTCCATTTGTTTCCATATGGAAAAGCCCATTTCTTTCCATGGGTAAACAAACGCCTTAAAAACTATGGAAAAGGTGGACCACTCTTATTTTCCTTTCCTTTCCATAGTGTTTCCTTTCCTTTCCATCATTATTGTTCTCGTCTGGTGTTTCTAGACTCTCTCCCGTCCAGATGTCTCAACATATTTGCTTTCACTTTCTGGTTTGAACCATCTGAGGGTGCTGTTCAGATTAACTTGCGGTGTTGTAAGTGGCAGGAGTTTGGTAGATTTCCTTGTTAACATGCCTAATATTGAAATCCTTTCCTTTCCTAATGTAAGGCCCTATATCTGTTCTCTGTTATTTATTGTTTTTAGATTAAGCTAATGACCTTTTAAAGTATTAAGGGTGTGTTTGTTAAATTTTAACTCATGGAAAGGAAAGGAAATAAAATGGGTGGTCCACTATGGAATGGAAAGGAAATAATTTTAAATGGTATGTGTTTGGTAAATTGGGGAAAGGAAAGTAAAAACTGGGGAAAGGAATAATCATGTTTGTTTGCAAAAACTATGGAAAGGAATAATTGTATTGTTGGGTCATAGGTGTATTAGTAGTAAGTCCCTATCTATTTATTTCTTTTCCTTTCCTTTCCACAAAAATTTCAGAGGTTAGCTAAGGACACAAAACCTTTTCCATTTCAATAATTTTGTTTCCATATGGAAAAGCCCATTTCCTTTCCATGTGTAAACAAACACCTTATAAACTATGGAAAAGGTGGACCACTCTTATTTTCCTTTCCTTTCCATAGTGTTTCCATCATAACAAACACACCCTAAACTTTTTTGTTTTCAGGGATTTGATTACTTTTCATTTCAAGGATATGGCCGGATTATCAGAACAACTCCTCAAAGTTTTCTGTCAAACCTGAAGGTAGTTGATATTCAGGATTTTGAATGGAGAAGGAATGAGCTATGACTTGGAATAACCTTGCATTGCCATGGTTCAGTTTAATTTTTGATTTCCTTGTTTCTCACCAACTCACCAACCCTGGTTTGAGCTTCTGGGCCTATATCTGGATCGGAATTCAGAATGTAATGTTGTGATTAGGTAACTACCCTACTTATTGGCGGCTGAATTAGTGAGTGCATGTCCAAATATGATTATCCTGTTTTATTCAACTGCACTGTAAATGGATAGCAAAAGCAAATGATAGGCTCACAGATTTCTTAAATGCATATGGGTTTGGTACAGTTTGATATACGTAAACTGAGTGGTCTGAAAGGCTGAATTAGCAAATCTGAACTGGGTAATAATCTGGAGCTTGTGTATGGGGACTTTGACAAATTGCTGGAGGCTGAATAAAGAATTGGTGACTTGGTTGTGATGTTGAACATCAAAGGGAGATATAGTTTCTTATTTAATTAATGAAGTCTTGATTGGTGTGGGGAGAAAAATTGTAGCTGAGTTCTGTACAAGCAGGTCCTTGGTGTCAACTCTATGACCATCAAAGATAAAACCTTGACTACCCTTACGTTTTTACTGCATCCAAGGGGGAGCAGCTGCTGGCTGGCAAGGGGTGCTATTATCACTGGGAGGACCGGAGGAGGACTCTAATCAAGACAGTGGCACAAGCTATGTGTATACTCAAAAAATTACAACCTAATGGATCTCCTCCTCTTTATTTTTCTCATCCTATTCTTTATATACTATCTTTTTTTTCCTAACTTCCCTTCTCATCAGGTTCGTTCATCTCCTCTCCATTGCGCCCTTCAGCTCTCCACCTGTCCCACTCCCTATATGGTAGTTTTCGGCAGTTAGGTTACTGCGGACCTGATCCGTTGCATCATGTCTCCTCTTTGCAACTCTGCGTACGACTCTTTTGCTACCTATGACTCCACATGTCATCAATAGGTCCTATACAGATGCCCCTCTCGGTCCCGTTGACATTCCGCGGTATCATTTATGGTCCGCGGACCGTCTACGGTTCCGAGAATCCACCCAAACCTCCCCTCCAAATATTCCATTTCACATATCTCCTTTGCATGTGCGCCATCATCCACGTGTCCAAGGCGCACGTATATGAAACCTGTCTTTTCGGCGCACGCGCATCGAACCTGCCTTTTCGATTTTCGAGGACCCTCGTGTCCTTTTTCCTCTGGTCCTTTTTTCTTTTGATATTACGTTTTTACCCCTATCGCATAGTATCCCGCTCAAACATCTCTCTTTCTTCAAAACCCCACTTTTGCATCTAAACCCTCTCACTTTTCTCACTCTGCTCCATCCTTCTCACTGTTCTTCGTTTCCGGTGGATCTTTGGCCGCTCAAGGTTCGAGTTTTCTTCACTGTTCTTCGTTTTTGTTGCTCTTTGCTGCTTATTACCTCAGGTTTGTCTTCATCCCCTTTGTTCCTATCCTTTGTACCCAATTACTCTTATTCGTGTTACTGTTCTTTCATTTTCCTTCGTGGTTTATTTTCCCCCTTGTCAGTTGGAGCTTTCCAATTTGTTTGATTCTATCATGTCGGAATCCGAATCTGTGAGTACCTCAGGTACTCGCTTTGATGGATCGGCGTCCTCCACCTCCAGATCTAGCGGTCATACCGCGGAACGATCTGAGTCAACGGCTTCTGACACTTTTAGCCCTGTCGCGGAACCTTCCACTTCAGGAAGGAAAGCCACTCTTCCCCTTCATATATTTGTAGACCCAACTTAGATGCCGTTAAAGCGCTATTTACATCCCGGCCGACGCGTGATCTTTGAGCACGTGCCTGACGTCACCCATTTCCCATATCTAGTCACACCGCGGCCCGGTTGTCTCATCGCTACCGTAGGTCAGATAGCCGCAGGCTTGCGGTTTCCCTTAACTCCTCTAGATGTCGAGGTATGTAACCACTTCAACATCCCTCCATGTCAAGGCATTGGTAACTTTTGGCGCATCTTATACGCCGCGAATCACTACAACAAAACCAATTCACCCAAAATCCAACTCTGCGACATAATAGCTCATTATTATATAAAGAAAAGCACCAAATTTGGTAGTGTAGGATACCAATCCTTTTGTACCCGTCCACAGAAGAAGTCTTTTGTCCTCCACATTACTACCTCTGACAAAGTATGACATTATTATCCGTTATATGTGTCCGGTAGTTTTCTATCCGTGGATCTTTCATCTGAAGTTTCTCTAAGGCATCTCAGTTTCCTTTCTAGTGGTACGTAACATCTTTTGGTTCGCAGTACCCTTTCCTAACTTGCTTAATTTTAACTTGTCTTTCTTCTGTGACACAAGTTGGAGCCCTGATTCGCGATCTAAAATTTACACCAGCGTCTCATCAGCAATTTTCCAAAGGCTTCGTGATTTGGGAAGTGCCCAGTGTGAAGTTCTTGGTATAGATTCAGAAAAGGGCAACCATCTTCTCCTTGATCCTTCGTTGAAAAGCATTGGTAACTATCAAGGTCCGCTCTACCGCCCAGCACCACCCAAAGAAAGACTTTCCAAATCCTCCCCTCGCCCTAAAAGAAAGGCCTTCAAGTCCTTCAAGTACACCAACAAGATATACCACTCCAAAGTCGTTGCCCAACGAGCTGCCGCTCAATCTCATACCGCTACTCCTAATACCGCCCCCTCTTCCTACTCTGCCGTGGCGGATTGGGAAGACGACTTTACTCAACCCTCATCCGCTATAACTGAAGCTGCCATGGCCACTAATAAGCTCAAACTTTGGGAAAGTGACTAAGACGGGGAGGAGGTCACCGAAGTTGCGGCCAAGAGTCCCCCAGCCAAAAAGGCTAGAACCACTGCTCCGGCATTCACTGAAACTGTATCTGTACCGTTGCGGCCTATTGCTCCTTCACGCCATCCTGGTAAAGACCCTTACCCATCTGGGCCTTTGCCATGTGGTGCCATTGACATATGGCGCCCTCAATTCAGGGCCAGGGATCGGGATATAACAACTCGTGACTCGGCCCTAGAAAACACCGCTGTTGCGGCCTCTCTTTTCTTCAGCTCGCATCTTCCCAAAGATCAAGCATATTGAGACTATGGCACGTTCGCTTCGCATAAAGCTTCCATCTACCATGGCTGGGAAAAGGTTTAAATTTTTCTCCTTGTAACCTATCTTTTCATTTGGATAGTTTGGTAACCAATCATTCTTTTCAGCTGAGTTTGGACATTGGCTATGTGGTGCGCGGCTTAACCAACACACTGGAATCGCTGGAGACCGTGAAGCAAGAGATTGAAGGCCCTGATGGCTGGAAGGCTAAATATGCCAAGTTAGAGAAGGATCGTGACGATTTTCGAATTATAGCCGTGAAGGCTCAAAAGGCGCTCCAGGTGGCTGAAGACAAGCATCGGGACTATGTGGCCGGTGTGACATCCAAACTTAAGGGCCAAAAAGCGGCGGGTAAGATAGCCACTCAAGCCGCTGTAGACAAGGCCGTGACGGAGGCTGCAGACCGTTTTCGTAGTCTAGCCGAGAAGAAGATTAGCCGTGAACTTAAACAACAGCTTGAAAATCTCACTGCGTCTGGCCGTCTTCTTCCCGTTCCCCCTCCAGTAGCGGATATTCCAACCTCTGTTCCCTTGCCCGCTCCCTCTCAGGTCACTTCCCCCACTAATGCTGCTACTCAAGTGATGCCTCTACCCACATCCAGTGTGATTGCCTCTACCCACATCCAGTATGATTGCCTCTCCCATTGACTTGGATAACGATCCTCCTTCCTCTAGTGAAGGGGATTTGGCATCCACTCCGAAGGATGCGACCGAAGGGCAGCAGTAACTCATTTGAATTTATGTCTTTATCTAAGTGAAACTTGTGTTTTTGTAATCCCTATACTTTGACTTATTGCACTTTTTGTATTATATCTTTTGCCTGGTTTTCTGGGTATGTCTAGCAGGTTTTTAATGTCAGTTGTTTTGCATTCCCGAGTTCCTTGTTAGCAAATCTAATTCTTATTGAATGTACTTTTGATCTCTTTAGCGTTGGAGTTTGTTTCTGTCTTACCTAATTTTGCTTCATAATTGATTTGGACATTCAGTCCGCGAAGGCTCATCCCCCTGCTGTCTTTGATCAGCTGTGAAGCCTAATGGGGCAGCTCATTTTGCCCTAAGTTTGATTCGGGCGTGTACTCTGCGAAGGGATCATCCCCCCCTGCTGTCTTTGAACGGCTGTGACGCCTGATGGGGGCAGCTCATTTTGCCCCAAGTTTGATTCGGACGTTGCGTCCGCGAAAGGCTCATCCCCCCCGCTGTCTTTGAACGGCTGTGAAGCCTGATGGGGGCAACTGATTTTGTCCCTAGTTTGATTCGAACATTGCGTCCGCGAAGGGCTCATCCCCCCCGCTGTCTTTGAACGGCTGTGAAGCCTAATGCGGGGCAGCTCATTTTGCCCCTTGATTGATTTGGACGTGAAGTCCGCGAAGGGCTCGTCCCCCGCTCTCTTTGAACGGCTGTGAAGCCTGATTGGGGCAGCTCATTTTGCCTCCAGTTTGATTCGGACGTTGTGTCCGCGAAGGGCTCATCCTCCCCGCTGTCTTTGAACGGCTGTGAAGCCTAATGTGTGGCAGCTCATTTTGCCCCTTGATTGATTCGGACGTGAAGTCCGCGAAGGGCTCTTCGTCCCCGCTCTCTTTGAGCGGTTGTGAGCCCTGATGGGGCAGCGACTCATTTTGCCCCGGTTTGATTTTGACGTTAGATCCGCGAAGGGCTCATTCCCCCCGCTATCTTTGATCAACCAAGATTATTCATATATGGCGTAAATGCATTCTTTATTTCATTGACTTAGAATTCCACACACAATACATTTTTAATCGCTCTATATATACAAAAAAAAAATTCTTGTCCCACCGGAAAGCTAAACACTGCTTCTTTCATGGAATTTCTTCAGCATTCTTATATTCCATCGTTTCTCAATCGTTGCCCCTGCTGGCGTCTCAATCTTGTAGGTGCCAGAAATTCCCTTCTCTGTCACGACATACGGTCTTTCCCAGTTGGGTCCTAGTTTGCCGTCATTCTCCTTCTTAATGGCCGGGGTAACCTTTCGCAGCACCAAATCCCCAATCATGAATGCACGCGGCTTTACTCGTCTATCATACTGTCTCTATAGCCTTCGATGGTACTCCTCCAATCGCATGCAAGCTATATATCTTTTTTCCTCAATTACATTCAACTCAATGGCTAATATCTTCTCATTTAGACCCATTTCCACGGCCCTGGTTCTTGTCGTTTTCTCTATCATTTCCACAGGTATGACAGCCTCTACTCCGTATGCCATTGCGAATGGTGATTCATTCGTGGAGGTTCGCGGTGTGGTACGATAAGCCCATAAAACATGATTCAATTCATCAGCCCACGCTCCCTTTCTGTCCTCCAACTTTCTCTTTAAATTGTCCATGATGATTTTGTTTGATGCCTCCGCTTGACCATTCTCCTCCGGATTGTATGGCGCCGAGAACCCTTGTTTCACTTTGTAGGCTTGAAGGAATTGACGCACCTTTCCCCCAGTAAATTGTGTTCCATTATCTGCAATGATTGTATATGGCAATCCGAATCTGCATATGATGTTCTCCCAAAGGAACTTCTTCACATTCTCTTCTTTGACTTGTTGTAGTGCCACTCCCATCACCCACTTGGTGAAATAATCAGTGGCGGCTACTAAAAGAAGGGCTTTTTGTGTCACTTTTTTTTATGTCTCGTGTCACTTACTAGAAAAAAATGACACATAGAGTTTTGATGTGTCACTTTTCTATGGAATGAGGGCTGATGTGTTGCTTCTAGGAAAAGTGACACATGTAATTTTATTTTTTGTGTCACATTATTTGAAAGTGACACTATTGGTTTGGCTTGTTGTGTCATTTCTGGGTGTAACAGAAAATGAAAACAAAATTAACATACTGTCAAAATAAATAAGCGACACAAGTAATTCTATGCTACTGAAACTCAAGTTGCCCCGATTTGAGCGTACGGCTATAATTTTAGGTTACGGAAAAGAAAAATAAATAAAAAGAGAATAAACTGAAGTCCGTTGGATTAAAAAAGAAAAAAAAAATAGAAAAGAAAAACTCTGTCTCCCAAAAACACTGAAGTCTAGCAGACCTCACCGCGTCCTCCCTCCCAACTAATTCTCACCGGCGTTCGTTAGACCTCACCGCGTGCGCTCTCCCACACCCAGCGGTCTCTCGCTCTACCCATCCCTCGTTCTCCATCTCTCTCTCTCTAGGCTTTTCCAGCCATTTCCTCATTTCTCCAAACCCAATCCTCATTAAATCTCTCACTAGGTTTTAATTGGACAAGTAATTGATTCATCAATTAGCTGTGTTGAAGGACTTCGTTTTTCGAATGTGAAGCTTCTTGAATCTAAATAAAGGACAAGCGGCAGGCACATATAGTTTCTTTCATCTTCAGAATATGCCAATAACTGCAAAAATTGTACATCCAGGTAATTCAATTCTTAGCAGCTAGCCTTTCTTAGTCTTGTTGCCGCTCAGGTTGTTTCTATAGTTGTGTACTTTGTGAAAAGTTAACTAGTTTTTCTATTTGTGCTACTGCTGGTATTATTAGACTACCTAAAATTTTGGTACTTCATCTGCCACTTCTTAGGATATAGAAGGTGGGTCATGGGGGGGTGTGTGTGTGTTAAGTTGTTGGGGGATTGGTGGTTAAGAACTTGTCATTGTTGTTTTTGTCGATCCGCCTAACCAATTACATATTGTCAAGAGCCTGAAAAAAGAAGTTTTTTTTTTTTTTTTTTTTTTTTGCTAAAGGATAGTTGTATAAATTGAAAAAGGGAAATACAAGTAAAACAAAAGTAACAGAGAAAGCAGAATAGGTACATTAAGAATGCCTACGGTCTTAATCCATGGCTCTGCCACCAAATGAACCTATAGTAGGTACAATTTGAGTCTTCTAACTTCGATAAGAAATCAGGCATGTGTGTCCACCATGCCTTGATTAAGAGATCAAGAACAGAAGACTAGATTAAGAGGAATCGATGCTCAGAAATCACACATCTCTGCTAGTAAAGCTGTTGCTAGGATTCTACATACTTCTCTTGGTCCTAAAGGCATGGATAAAATGCTTCAGAGTCCTGATAGCGACGTCACTATAACCAATGATGGTGCGACAATCTTGGAGCAGATGGATGTTGATAAATAGATAGCAAAACTGATGCTTGAGTTGTCTAGGAGTCAAGATTATGAAATTGGTGATGGGACTACTGGAGTTGTTGTCATGGCTGGTGCACTTCTAGAGCAGGCTGAGAGATTATTAGAACGTGGTGTGCATCCTATTCGGGTAGCAGAATTCTATGAAATGGCTTCTAGGATATCTGTTGAACATTTAGAGAACATTGCATAGAAGTTTGTTTTTGATGCCACCAACATTGAGCCTTTGGTTCAGACTTGCATGACGACTTTATCTTCAAAGATTGTGAATCGTTGCAAGCGCACTTTGGCCGAGATTGTTGTTAAAGCAGTTGTGGCTATTACAGACTTAGAGAGGAGGGATATGGTAGTGGTTTTGATCTCCTAGTTTTGGTCATGCACCGCTTGAGCTTTCGGTTCATACTCAATCCCCTCCCACCGAACTAATAGACTAAGTTTTGTCGCAAAGAGATCTGTTGACAGGAATTCTTGCACTGTGTTTTGATGCACGCTTTTCTTGTGTTTATGTAGCCTTCTTTAATGGAATGCTTGCTCTTTTCTTTATAATGATTGTGTGCAATAGACATCTCGGTTTATGTTGTGCAAAAAGAATTATAAATGTTACGTAAAACCTCTTACATACTCCACCATCCTAACAATTTTACAAGTGGCAACTATGATGAAGAGGATTTGTGTCCAAGCTAGGGTCAAGCCATAAGTAATCAATCACATTCCATTATGTATTTTCCACAGGACTTTCTTCACTTCACTGCTTCATCATTGTTCCATCTTTTATACTACCAAAGGAATTCTTGTTATCCATTCCAGATGAGAGAGTGGTTTGAGTATTCTTGTTAATATTGTTTTTTTTTCCTTGTTGCCTAGAATGGAGCACAAATTGTCTACTCCAAATATGCTGGTCGGGATTCCCTTTTACAAATTCCCTTTTATTTAGCGCCTTAAGGCTTAAGCCTCACATCTTTCTATTCTCTTCCCATTTTTTTTTCCAATTTTTTTATACTTATCTCCCTCTTAACTTTTCAAAAGATTAAAGACAAGAAGTTTTGTTTTTAGCATCAAAACAGCTCATTCGATTAGGAATTCCAAGCTTCCTGATTTTTCCTTGTTCTCCTTTATTATTTTTATATTTATTGAGGCTTAAGCCTCAAGAGCCTCTGAGCCTTGCCTTAAGCCTTGCAGAGGCAGTGAGCCTCGAGCATAGTTTGGGATTTCAAAATCCGCGGATTTCTGCAAAGGAAAAAAACTGGAATACTGACCACAATATCGGAATTTGCAAGGTTCCTATCAGATTCGAGCATAGTGTGTGAGAAGAGAATGTTAAATGTTAGTTGCATTATCTCCTACATGAGGTATGAATAATTTGGTGAACTTATTTGTGTTAGTTATAATTTAACTTTTTAACAAAATGTATATATATGATGTAGATATTTATATTCGACTTTTGGAATTGCTCGAGCAAAGTACGCATTTGGTAATCCAGAAAGTTTTACTATTTATACAAAGGATGATGAGAAGGCTCGATATATTCAGAAGTTGGCTGAAGAACACGGTGATCGTGTGTTTTTAATTCCTTTCAACATAAGGTAAATATAGTAGGCAATGCATTGCATGCATTATTCATTTTCATAATATTTATAATATATCTTTCGTCGAACAGGTATTGGAGTTCTCTAGCAAGAAGAGTTACACCACTAAAATAGATGAAGTTCGTCTTGAATTCATCGACCTTATCCAACAATTTATATGAGTAGTTAATTTGGGTAAGTGGGCTTCCATATTTTCCCTTTATTTATGTATATTTACTTTTCTTATCGATTTTTTTTTCTTACTTGTGTAATATACCTTTCTTGATTCATTTGCTTTTTAATTTTATATACTAGTCATAGTGGAATGACGACTTCATGATATGATGCAGGTGCATGGATCGATTAACAAATGAATAGATGACAGCTAGGTTTTTTGGTGTTGGAAGTGCGCACAACAAGCTAAGATATTACTAGGATAGCGTTGGTGTCATTTAGTTTTTTTTTGCTTTACTTTGCTTTAATTTATTGTGATTATTTTGGTATTAGAATGACTTATTTTGTTGGGAGTCAAACTAGATAATAGATACTAGGTTTGATCCATGAAATCAATAGAAGTTAATTGTTTTGAATGTTTTTTTTTTCCCCGAGTGGATGTTGTTTCCATATCACAAAGCAGGTTAAAGTGATTTTGGTTGTGATGTTTTGATAAATGTATGTGGATGTTGTTTCTATCATAAAACAGGTTAATGGGATTTTGGTTATGACGTATAGGATGCAGGTTGAGAAATGAAGACGATTGAATACAAAAATGAGAAAAAGTTTTAAAAAAAAAAATTATTTTCATTTGTCTCACTTTTGGAAAAAGTGACATAATATCTATTAAAAGTGACACAACTGCCCACTCTTATGTGTCGCTTTCATTTTCATACGAGTTACATGGAGTTGATTCCCAAAAGTGACACAAGAAGTAAGGAGCTTTTGTGTCGTTTTTGACGTACTTGTGTCTCACTTTGGTCCAAAAGTGACACAACTAGTATACTTAATGTGTCGCTTTTGACGTAATTATATCTCACTCTGGTCCAAAAGTGACACAACTAGTATACTTAATGTGTCACTTTTGACGTACTTATGTCTCACTCTAGTCCAAAAGTGACACAACTAGTATAATTAATGTGTCACTTTTGCCGAAATTATATCCCGCTCTGGTCCAAAACAAATACAACTAGTGTACTTTTTACAAGCAGGTGACACTCTTTCTTAAAAGTGACACAAGAGGCTATTCTTAAGTGTCACTTTTATTAACAAAAAGTGACACATTTAGTAAGGCTTTTGTGTCACTTTTGGTAGAACTTTATGTGTTGGGGGCTTATAGGTCACTTCAGAATTAGTTTCAAAAGTGACACAAGTGACTTCTTGTGTCACTTAAAAAGTGACACAAAAAGCCCTTCTTTTAGTAGTGCCCGCCAACCATAAATCTTCTTTTGCCGCTTGCCATGGGCAAGGGCCCCACTATATCCAGTGCCCACATGGCGAATGGCCACGGACTAAACACATTATGCAACGGCTCAGCTGGGGAATGTATGAGTTGTGCAAACCTCTGGCATTTCTCACAAGTTGTTGCATACTCTGTTACATCCCTTTTCATATGGGGCCAAAAATACCCTTGAGATATCAATCTGTGGGTTGTTGTTCGTCCAGCTGAGTGACTTCCACAATCACCTTCATGTACCTCGGCTAACACTTCTTGCACATGCTGTGGCCCTATGCATCTCAACAGTGGCCCACTAAAACTCTTCCTGTACAAATCCCCATCTAACAGAACGTATCTCTGACTTACTTGCTCCATCTTTCGTCTCTCCTTTGTATTCTTTATCTCTACTCCCATCAGAAAAGTTTTTATAGGCGTCATCCAACCTGCCTCCCTCTCAATGGTGAGACACACACCCTCCTCTTCTGATGTACTTGGCCTGCTCAAAACTCTTACTTCAATAGAATGACCCTCTGTTCCTGGAAGCACAGTAGCCACATATGCTAAAGCGTCAGCATGTCTGTTTTCACCGCGGCCCAAATGGGCAAACTGAATCTTTTTGAACTTGCTGGCTTTTCGTTGTAGAACCTCTAGATATCGCGCCATCCTTGGACAACGCGCCACAAACCCCCCATTCATCTGACAAATAACCAAGTTAGAGTCAGAGAACACCGATAACTCGCTTACTCCCAGATCTTGTGCCAAATCTAAACCCGCTATCCTTTGCTTCATATTCGGACTCATTATTAGAAAGCCACGAATCCCAGTTTCATTGACAACTCCAGCCATGTGTTCTCAGGAGTCACCAAAACCACGCCAATTCCATTCCCGGTATCTGTAGCTGATCCATCCGCGAATACTCTCCATCCATTGCGCATATCCCAAGGGTCCAAGGGATCACGTTTAGATTCTCCCTCCTAATCCATGACCATTTCCTCTCCCCAAGTGGGATCCTCGGCTGGAAATTCTGTTAGGAACTCCGCCATGGCTTGCGCCTTTTCCGCCGTTCTAATTTGATATTGGATTTTGTAACTAAGCATCACTGCCCATTTTAGCATTCTGCCTGACTTTTCTGCCTTCAACGCTTGCTTGAGGGGCAGATTTGTTATCACCACCACTGAGTGAGCCTTGAAATAGGGTTTCAACTTCAATGCAGAGAAAATCAACGCCAAGGCATACTTCTCAATTCTACTGTATCGCGTCTCTGCGTCTAGCATGGTTTTACTCTGAAAGTAAACTGGCTTCTCTACTTTTTCTACAACACGCACCAGGACTGAGCTTATCGCGTACTCTGAAACCCCCAAATAAAGATACAACCTCTCTCCTTGCTCCGGTCGCGATAGCAAAAGTGCTTGTTCTAAATAAACCTTCAACTCTTGAAAGGCTTCCTCACACTCAGTGGTCCATCGGAAATCTGGCATTTTCCTCAGCAACCGATACAACAGTCTACATTTGTCCGATGATTTAGATATAAATCTGTTCAATGCCGCGACCCTTCCTGCCAACCGTTGCACCTCCTTCACATTCTGAGGGGACAGCATCTCAACTAGTGACCTAATCTGCTCGGGATTGGCCTCTATTCCACGGTACGTGACTATGTAACCCAAGAACTTTCCCAAAGATACCCCGAATGTGCATTTCTCGGGGTTGAGTTTCAGCCTATGCCTCCGAAGTATGTGAAAAGTTTCTTGGAGACCCCTCAAATGTTCCTCTTCTGACATGCTTTTTTTCCACCATATCATCAATATATATTTCCATGCCCTTCCTAATCTTGTCTTCAAACATTTTTTCCCCCAACCGCTGAAATGTAGCCCCCGCATTCTTCAAACCAAAAGGCATTCTTGTATAACAGTAAGTACCTCCTTCCACCACGAAGGTTGTCTTCTCTTGATCTGGGCCGAACATCGCGACCTGGTTATATCCCATGGACGCATCCATGAAAGAGAACACCTTGAAACCAGCAGTTCTATCTACTAACTCATCCACTCGCGGCATAGGATAATAGTCTTTTGGGCACTCTTTATTCACGTCTATAAAGTCAACACACATTCTGACATTGTCGTTCTTTTATTGGAACAGCGACAATGTTGGACAGCCATTTCGTACATTCCACATCCCTGATTATCCCCGCGCCCTTAAGCCGTATAACCTCCTCGCGAATCCCCTCCGCGTATTTGGGTCTTACGCTTCTCATCTTTTGTCTTACAGGCTTCGCATCTTCCTTCATATGCAAGTGATGACAAGCAAACTCTGGATCTATCCCTGTGATATCTTCAATCGCCCATGCAAATATGTCAGCATTCTCTGTCAATAATTGTACCAGCTTGATTTTCCATTCCTCTGGCAAGTCCGATCCGACCGAAGTAAACTTCTCTTCCTCTCCCACCTTTGAGGTTCACGATCTCAATCTCATCGAGTTTTGGTCCCCGAGGAGACTTCGTATCCTTCGCCAGTTAAGTCCGCCTCGTAATTGCTACGCTTCTCCTTTCTCGCGTGTCGGTTTTTCCCCTCCTGTTCCGCGGACCATATTTTTTACCGTCACCTGATGTATATTCTGCGCGGCGACTTGATCCCTCCTTATTTCGTACATCCCCCCTTCGCGGGGAAGCGGATCATCTGATAATAGGTCGACGGAATGGCCTTCATTTCATGAATCCATCTTCTCCCTAGAATGACATTATATTGGGACCTAGTATCTACCACCATAAACCTGGTGAATACCATCGTCGGACCTGCTGTTACTGGTAACGTTAACTCCCCCATAGGCTCTGTCATGCTTCCATTGAAGCCATACAAATTGGTCTGAGGAACCTTTAACTGATCTCTATCTATGTTCATCTCTTCCATGGCCCCTTTAAATAACAGATCTACCGAACTTCCACAGTCTATCAGCACCCGCTTCACTAGATAATTACCCATTGCTATGGTAATCACCAAAGCATCCTCATGCGGCAAAATCACTGATTCCAAGTCTTTCGGTGTGAACATTATATTTCCTTCGCCCATCGCGGTTCCCAGCACTAACCGCGGCGTGCTTGCCACCTCATTTACCTGATGTAAGCTCGCTGTCTTTCTTATCTTGTCTCGGTGGGCATTTCTTCCGAGTGTCTCTTCATTGTAAATGACATTTATTGTTCCTAAGATCCTAGCAGGAGCCTGCCCTCTATCCGCATGACGAACCTCCAAAACATATTTTCTGAGCATCCCCTTCTCAATCATTCTTTCCACCAGCCACTTCAAAGCATAACATTCGTTAGTGGCATGGTTCCTAATCTGATGATAGGCACAAAAAGGTTTCCCCTCTATCTCTCTAAGTGTATTCCGCGGTCCTTCATAATGATGCAACCCCTTGATGAGTGGCAAGATTTCCTCTAATGGCCTATTAAGAGGTGTCTGTTCTATCTCACGGTATGACTTTCTTTTCGCGAATATCTCTCCTGTTCCGATCTCCAGTTCTTTCGGGTCCACGACTTTCCCCTCTGTAGGATCCCCCTTCTCTCTTGCCCCTATCTCTTCAATCATCTTTATCCACCGCCTGCACTGCCATCCCAGATCTCTTTTGTTCCCTCGCATTTCTCTGCATTATATCCTCATACCAAATATAGTTTTCTACCTTTGGGTACAGAGCGTGCAGAGTGGTGATTTCGATTTTGGACACCGACTCGTGGACCCTAGTCCCCTGCCTCAAGCCGTGCTGAAATGCAATGACCGATGTATGCTCATCCATATTTTCCACCCTCAGGGTCTCTTCTTTGAATCTACACATAAATTCCCTTAACGATTCCGCTGACCTCTGCTTGATGCTGAATAAGGCCGCGATATCCACTACCCTCATTTTCTGGTGGATGAAATGGTCCATGAAGGCACGCTCTAGCTCTTCGATCAAATCTACTGATGCTCTGCGAAGATAAGCGGTAATATCAATCCGAGGCTCCCCCCTTAAGGCTGGCAGGGAACATCATGCAGCGCAGTCCATCATACTTACTTTCCTGCCACAATGACATCTGTTGTCTAAAGTGATGCAAATGATCAGTTGGGTCGCCCTTTCTATCATACCTTTCAAATCTTGGTTGACTGAATCTCTTAGGTACCTCCGAATTCCAGATCGAATCCGCCAGTGGATTCTTATTGAGGTTAGCAACCTCCTTTTGAGCGGCACTTTGGTTCACTTTTTCAACCGCATGGTTCACTTCTCTATCTTTCTCAATCATTGCCTGTACTACCTCCAGCGTGATGTGCTGCCCTCTACTGGATCTACTCCCCGGGGCTGGTATTCCTCATTTTCCCCTTCCATCTCACTTTCCCGATGATCCCCACGTTCCATGTCCTCCTGTGCGGTGTCTCTTTCCTTTCTCAACTCGTCATTCTCGTTCCTCAACCTGACTATTTCTTCTTGCATAAGTCTGGTGGCGTCTGCCGCCACATCAGATATCTCTTCCTCTCCACCCACCTCTCTTTCTTCGCTCACCACTTCCTCTACTACCTCTCGAACAATTTGTTTTCTAGGTCTTCCTACTCCCTTTTTTGTTATGGTGGCCATTTTATCTCGCTCTCCCCACAGATGGCGCCAAAATGTATACTCAAAAAATTACAACCTAATGGATCTCCTCCTCTTTCTTTTTCTCACCCTATTCTTTATATACTATCTCTTTTTTCCTAACTTCCCTTCTCATCAGGTTCGTTCATCTCCTCTCCATCATACACCCTTCAGCTCTTTACCTGTCCTACTCCCTATATGGCAGTTCTCGGCAGTTAGGTTACCGCGGACCTGATCCGCTGCATCATGTCTCCTCTTCGCAACTCTGCGTACGACCCTTTTGCTACCTATGACTCCACATGTCATCAATAGGTCATATACACTATGCATGTGTATTCTATGTCTACATTCAATATTCCTATAGAAATCGTCACAAAGATTGATAACATGTGTAGGAATTTCGGTTGTGGAGGCATTTAGATGAGCGGAATTAATCCACTTGACTTGTGCAAATGGGATAGACTTTGTCAACCTACGTCTAGGCTTTAATGATTCACATCTCTTTAATCCAAGGCCCAAAATATCGCTGATATATCGATATATTGCCGTTATATATCATTTTTTTGGTACACTAACATCGATATATCCAATATATATCCACCGAATATTGAATTTTTTCGATATATATCAGAATTTCTGATATAAAACTTTATATCGCCGATATGACTGATATATGTGATATTTACAATATATATCGTTTGACTTTTGACCATTTTTTAATATAAATATCCGATATATCTGATATTTTATGATATTTTTTTTACCGAAAATCCCGATATTTTAGATAATTTGGACTGGTCACAGAAAAAAATAGATATATCCGATATATCCGATATATATCGGTTTTTGGATATACCAAAATATTCACCGAATTCGATATTTTGGGCTTGCTTTAATTTAGGTTTGCTTTCCAAACTTCTTTAGAAAGTAGAGACTGAAGCGGAATTAATTACTATTAACACTACTACCTTTTTTTTGGGGCTTTTTTAGGAACCAATCATATTGCTTGAGGTGCAAAATAGAGCGATATGGTGAGGAGAGAGAATGTGCACGAGCTTTTTATATATATATATATATATATATATATATATATATATATATATATATATATATATATATATATCTCAATTAGTAGAGTATACCATAATTAACATGGACATTTAAATTGGACCAGCCTTTTTTCTACCATGAAATACCCTTAATAAAATATTAAAATTAATTATTCAATGCCTTTAAGAAGGACTACTTAGTAATTTCAAAATTTACTACCATCTATACCCTTAAGATTATATAGTAACTTAAGGATGTATGTGTAAATTCAGGTAGAAAATCAACTATACGCCCCTATTCAATTGTTCGCCACTTACCCTTCATTAATTGCCAAATAATTACTTTTTATACCGAAATTAAATTCAAAGAAACCAACAGTCTCTTTTCTTCTTCTCTTCTTCTTCTCTCTCCCAACAACCAACAAAAAATCCAATTCTTCAAAACAATCCCAATTCTTCATCAAGAACAAAAAAAAACAATTTTATTATATATAAATCCCTACTTTCAAATCAAAGTAACTGATGTCTCGATGCTTCTTTCAAACTTGGGTCTTTTCTGCAAATGAACTTAAGCATAACTCAGATTCCAATCCGACCCGCTTCCACATTCCGTTGATAGACCTTCAAGGAGATCGTAAAAAAGTGGTTGATGAGATAAAATTTGCATCAGAGAAGTGGGGATTTTTTTCAAGTTGTGAATCATGGGGTGCCATTAAGTGTGTTGGATGAGATGATTAAAGGGGTGATAAGATTTAATGAACACGATGATGAGGTAAGGAAACAGTTTTATAGTCATGATCGAAAGAAAAGAGTGAGGTTTAATAGTAACTTCGATCTTTATACATCTAAAGTTGCTAATTGGAGGGACACCTTAACTATCGAGATTTTTACCCCTGCTCCACTGGATCCTAATGAATTACCGGCTGCTTGCAGGTATGGTTTCGATTTTGGTTACTCCAATAGTGAATAGCAAGTTTAATTTAGCTTCTTTGGAATTCACAGTTAGATAGCATTGCCTTCATTTGAAAAAGTATAATCCAACTGGGGAGAATACAAGGAAGGCTAACATACACAATCTTGCGCAACCTTATCTCCTGATTGTAGATTCTGAATTAGATTGGCTTAGTATAATTTTTTTCACATTAGTAATATGATACTAAGCATAGTCATGTTTTGATCACATCCTGCATCCCAAACAATCCCCACTGATGTCTTTGATTAGTGAGTTTGTTGTTGTTTAATTTGTTATGAAAATGGGTGTGAAACGTTTATAGATTTTGGGGCGGTTTATTTTGTTGAAATTTGGAGTTTTTGTGTGTAATTGTGATGTGGGTATGTTTCATTTTTGTGATTCTAGCTGTCGGTTGGGACTTTTAGGGAGAATTGAGATTTTGGTGTAAAGTATATTTGTGAATTGGATTGGTTTCGAAGTTGGGGTTTCGTCATGGTGGCTGTTGATGTATTGAAATATGCTCACAGCCCTGTGCATAGAGCAGTTAGTTATGGTTATCATGTACTATTAGTTCCTAATTCCGTATAACATTTTGATTCTCCAGCAATAATTTCTTTAGAATCACATGAGAGCAAGGATATTTTTTTTTTTGGCTAGACATGAGAGAAAGGAGTTCATACGTTCTATTCACTATTCTAAAAGTTGGGCAAACCCAAGCCAATTTCAGCACCTCATGGCACATGTGTTGATGAACCATTAACATTTACTTTCGTGATTTCAACTTACCAATGTCATTATATCAAGTCTTCCATTTGGCTACTGTCCTTTTGCTAGAGCAGTTTGTTTGGGACTTGAACTGTCGGTATCGATATCGTACTTCGACTTCATGAATATGAAAGATTAGTAGAGTTGTTGGCCTCCCGGTTTGTTCTTACTCTTTCACTGAATTTTCCTTATACTTTGTGAAGCACGTTTGTTGTAGGGAATATTTCGTTGTTGTTGTTTTTTTTTTTAAGAAAATAGAATAGTGGTCCACATTTTGAGACATGGAATGCTGGGTTCTCAATATTTCGTTTCAATTTGTCGTTGATTGGATTCAATTCCGACTTCAATTAGATACTGTGCAATTTACCGGAGGTTTAAATTGCTCGGAATTTTAAAACTAAAAATTGGAGCTGAAGGTTTGCATGTTAGACTTATTCAAAAATGTTTAGAAAATTGAGCTCTATATGTTGATGTCTTGAAGCCTGCCAATTTGGTATTTATTTATAATTTGTTTTTTTTCCCTAGAGGACTGCTTTAAGATAGCACAAGGGATCTACTAGAAGCTTAAAATCTCTTACTATTCCTGCACTAGGTGTCTAGGTATTTGTTTGTAGCTCCTTTTCAGTCTCATATATTTGTGTCGCTTACATATTTTTGACAGTTACCTTAATCGAAGTTAGTGGATTGGAGCTTAATGCCTTCTGCTACTGATCCAAACATCGGCTATATATATGGAGTTTCAGCTTTACTAGGAAATTTTCAATACATTCAAGTTGGCATCATTGGTTTGTAATTCACTTAGTCCTGTTTATAAATTTCATTTTTCATTAATGTTAAAATGTATAGAGAAAATAAATGTAGATAAGTATTGGTCCTATTGGCTATGTTTTGGCAGAATCTGGTGGCAGGGAGCTTATATTGAGTAATGCATGGAAGCTTTTGCAGGTTTGCACCTTAGCATTTGCTATTTATTTTTCATTGTTTACAACTACATTCATCACATTTAATCATATAGCTAAACCATCACCTTCATCAACAAAATAGAAAGAGAAAGAATTAAAGCAGCAAATATGCATCTGAAAAATGTTGTAGCATTATTGGTCACTATGGTTGTACTTTCATTAGCATCTAAATATACAGTCACTTGAGAAGCAGCCCAAGATTAAGTTGACTGCGTGCATGCCACAAAGAGTGCGCTTTAAATTTTATCATACACCATCTCATGATGTGTGGTATAGGCAGGTCACCCCACAATTATCGATATGTATGCATGCTCCAACCGCAACCCATGCCCCAGTTTCTCGTAAGCCACTGTTCGCACCTAAGAATCAGAACATCAACCGTACCTGATGGCACCTAAATTTCCCTAAGCAGTTTGGCTCTTACCTTTCAAATTGGAATTAAACACATTCTTTCAATTTTTTCTTTTATTTTTTATTTTGTTTTTCGTTTTTTTCCCCCTGAAGCCATCTAATTAGAAACTTAGTTTTCAAGCCCATGCAACGTAAATTTTTGCTGGAGGAATAGAACTCCAAGTTCTGACATCCATAATCCATTGAAGATAGTATCTAGACTCCAAAGAATCATAATACAGTATTGACACATTAAAAGAAAATAAGGATTATTAATGTTAAGAACCATGTTCCTCACCTGAGTGAGTCACAGTCACTTCCTTTTCACAAGTAGAAATAGGAAAAATAAAATAAACAAGAGGCCGGCTTAAGATATAAGTAATTGCATTCATTGACCTTAAGAAGAAAAATAATCTTTTTAACGAATTTGGATGAAGGGGTGATAACGATAAATGTGCGCGCATGGTTCTTCACTTCTTCTCAATTCTCATGGAAATCCTGGCCCTGCAGGATATGGTGCAATTTTTAGAAATAGTAAATGCGAGATTCTCCAGGTTTTTTTGCAGAAACATTAATTGGAGTACGTCTTTGGCAATCATAGAAAGCATTGAAGAGGCTATCAGCATGGGATTGAATTATGAAAGGATTTATGCATCGAATTAGACTCGACTCAGGTAAGTTGCGTATTTATCCTTTGCTTATGGTACATCTCAACTTCCATGGAGTTTGAGGCCTAGGGCCTCAACTGTAATACTTGGAGAGACGGTCCAGGTGTCCACTAAATTAATTGTTTTCAGTGTATGTACATTCTTACTACATTAATTATTTTTCAATGATTCCGCAGAAGATGAAGTCAAGTTGAGTCTCCCGTTAGGTGAGTTCAATCAGAACAGGTAAGTAAGATGTAGGATTCTTCTCTGAGTCGCGTGGATCACTCTATGAATTGAAGAATTCACTTCTACAATGCAAATCACCATGACAGTACAATTATGTAAGTGCTGGTCCCAAACATTTAAGATCATAATTACACGAGTTACAGTATTGGTAGGAATCTACTTTACGTGTAGAAACTGTTTTTGTTGCTACACTTATATGATGAATTTATTTATTCAAGTTTCTTAGCTTTTTTATGTGTACAGTTGTTTCGGTGTTCCTAGGAGTTTGGTTCTTGCAACTAGACGTACACAAAATAGAGGGACTTAAAGATGGCATGTCTGTTGGACAATGAATAGGGACCTAATAGATCACTTTGACCCTCGGCCTCCCAGCAAACTCCCACAGGTGCAATTTTTCTTGGCAACATAATTGGTGAACTTGCCTCCATTAGGATTCACACTCTTGATGACTCCAACAACAACTGCCTCACGCATGTCAATACCAACGAACATCATTTTATATTTGTTTTTCCTATATATTCTTCTCAGAAATTTAACAAGTGTCTGCATAATATTTACTATTACAAATTCCAATTGTTATTCCCGAATTTCTCTGACGGATTTATATTAATTTGTTTGTATAATTGTATAAATTAATTGATAACAACATCAAATAATTTAACCTTCAATTTTTAAACCAGGAATTATTTTAGAAGAAATTCGTTTGAATGATTTTGGAACACAATTTTATAGCTATTATATATGGGATCATAATATCATATTGACCATACATACAAAATCTTCATTTAACTGAAGTATTGAACCATCAAATGCTATTATATATTTATGATTTTAATGTTCGAGGATCTATTGTCGTATTTTGTCCCACTAGAACCATTGTTGTGCTGCCATCCTTCTTCCCAGATTAAAATTTTACTATCTTCATAACAACACGTGCAACGCACCTGCCATTAACTAGTATATATAGATAGATAGATGCCAAGTATGCTGTAAGTAGGGTATTTTCTTGTTTAAGAATAACTGAATAAGTAGCATTTATATTTTAAGATTAAATTGTGTTGAATTAGAAGCGTTCTAAATTTGAAAGACATTCTCTCAATTGAATTAGAACTAGATTTTTGGACCCGATCAACGACCGGGGTCCGTTTTTATATAATTTTTTTCATTTTATTACTATGTATCAAAAACTTACTTCCAAACTATAATAAAACTCATACAATAAATTAATTGGTCAAAGTTCCCAACGCCAATTATTTGCCAGATTTCATTCTAGACTTCAAATAATAAGGAAAATGATAAACAATAAATAATTATGCAAGACATTTATATTTTAAGAGAAGAAGCTCTTGAGTCCACACTACAAATAAAGACATACAACCACTGAATGTTTATAAGTATTTCATCTTAATTAACACTTTCCAAAAACTACCGTGGTTACTTTCCAGTAGTTCAAATCACCTACAACCTATGCAATCTCTTGATCTTGCAATCTCTTAATCTCTTAGAGTTTCATAAGAGTAGTGTTCTATGAAATTATATACGCAAGCATTGGAACTATTCACTATCCAAAAAAAAAAGAGCATTGGAACTATGTTGTATTGTTAAATATTTGAGTTTCACTCCAACACGAACACAAAGATATGATGTCTATTATGCTGCTAAATAACGCATCTTATGATATCGACTATCTTTTATTTCAAGTAATTAATTAGATTTCACGGTTGAACAATGTATTGCCATTCATATAGCTCTATATATTTGGGGAACACTAATGTTGACATTTCCAAGTACTAATATCTTGTGTACCCAAATCCTAGAGGAAAGGATTTCATTGATTGTAAAATAAAATTTTGCACAATCAATTTAAAAACCATATGAAAGCGCACAATAACAATTTAATAACACACAATTGATCTTCATAGAACCCCTCCATTCTAAAATGTAGATATGGATCATTGCTACCCCATAAGAAAACAACGTCTCATGTCGTATACCAAAGTTAAAACCAAAGCCCTTTCGGAGGGAAGATCGAAGACTTGTATTGATTATTGGTTGTGTTGTACAATTTTTTTAAACAACTAAAATAATTAAAGCATCGGGATATGACTATTGAACTAACTACAAAAACAATAATGGCAAAATATGTCTATTGTTAAATAATAGACAAAGATGTCTATTGTTAAATACTAGGGTTTGCCCGTGCCCTCCGGCACGCATGAACCGGCCACACCTGTGGCACATTCTTCGAGCTTCTGATAGAGGGCTAGTGTACCACAACGTATCAAGTATAAAAACTTTGTTGAAATCTTTTATCAATTTCCAGAATTTTGGAGACACCTAGAAATTTATAAACCTTTCAGAAGATATAAATTTGAAAGAAAATTTGTAAACAAAAAATTACTGATCAGTGCAATAAAAATGGGTCATACTTGATTCAAAACCTGACTAACCCACAATTAAAGTTTCACGGAAATGGGTCGTCCTTCAACTGAACCTAAGGCTGTGATTGTTAACTTTGTGAATTTATTTCAGCTAAAACAGGGGATAATGGAAGGGCTTGTAGGTGTTCTACAATCAAAACCTGTATCAAAGTATAAGTATATATATCCAGTGAAACTTTTGGTGTTTATCTGAATTTGCATCTTCTTTCTAGAGATCTCCTTGTGACCAGCAATCTACAAAGACAATACAGAAGAATAAGTAATGAGTTGAAACAGCTAAATGAGAACCTGTTATGATCGTAGTCATAAGAACGAAAATAGCAGTGTTTCATTTTACCTTCAGGAGGAGGCTCTTAGTTTCTTCATGATTGGTTCTCAACTTCTCTCCAAACGACCACAAATCCTCTGACACTAAAAGCTTGTCATATAAAGCAGCAATGCCTGGATCTCCTTAGCAAACACCATTTCAACTAAGTCAATCGCGACCCTGAAGAATGGCCATTCAATGATATGGAAATTCCTGATGTCTCTTTCAATGATAATTTTAAAAGCAACCCCAAAACCAAGCCAGACAGGGAGATGAAACCTCGTCTGAGTCCATGCAAAAATCCACGGGATAGCACGAAGTGATTCAATTCCACCAATTGGCTTTCTCTTTGATGGACGACTCCCAATGTTCATCCGACCATATTCCAACTCTGGCGTTGCCTGAAATAGGAAAATAAATAAATACTCTTGGTTATCAAAAGCAATATTGGCATCATTAAAAATATGAATAGATAGTTTGGTCCGTCCTTGCAATGCAATACTTACACGGCGAAAGTATTCGACGAATCTTGGTTCTTGGAAGAATGAACTCTAGAGTGACGGCGGCAGGAAGAATGAATGCTAGGATAGGGCATACATAGTTTGTTTGAAGAATAAGATCCAATAGATCCCAGTGTTAGGGCATAAGGGAGCATACTCTTTGGGATTGGCTTATTTTGCCATGTCACAACTTAGAAAAGACAATGGTAACCACTGGATGGAGGCCTTGCGGGCCCCACACCATTGTGTTTTATTAGATAGAAGTTGACTGGCTTTAGAACACATTCATAAAAAAAAAGCTGCTTATCCCATTGACTTCATCGTAACTATAACTTCAGTCTGGTATAGCAGAGTGCACTCATCGATGCTTTTACTTCCAAATGATTGCCCTTGCTATGTCAGAAGCAATAATGAGGGGAAAATGGAAAATGTTAGCAAGCTAAAAGAAGGCATGCAGACACACATAAAGGAAAAGGAAAAGCTAAGTATACCTTTAAAAGTTTGAAGGTAGTAAGGATGTGATTTCACTATCCGGCAAGTCCCCGCTTCAAGGTTCGGACATAATACTTGTGTGTATAGCGGCCGGTTGTGATCGCCAGAAGGTAGCAGTTTCTAGTTAGCAACATCCCCATGCAAAGCAAGTATCTCTCATATTCATCCACAATAGCATGTGCTGCCCTTAGGGGAGGAGATCGAAGAGGGAGGGGACATGAGTACGTGGGAAAAGAAGGATCGACCCTTCCTTATGGGGTACAAATCCAGGTGATCCCACACTTGCTAGTGATATAGCTAATAGTCTAATACCAACTACATTACGTACGCTCTAAATAAATTTACCCATTTTATCCCTATAGTTGGCTCCCAAGCTGATTAATATGCCTCAAGTGCTAGAATTGTGCATGACATTAGAATGCTACAATGAGGGAATATAATTTAAACTTGAGACAACCATCTAGAAACTTCGTAAAGGGACAAAAATTATCTTGATTTCTATTAGTATATTGCATATTTCACTAATCATGTGATACACATGAAAAAATAATAATTGATCTACACAGAAAAAATGAAGCAAGCAATACCAACCATACTTACTTGAGTGTTGGTGAAGTGTATCAAAGAGCGCTCCCTCAAGAAGTACGTTTGTTTGCAGGCTTATTAATTAGAAACTTGATATTCTCCACCATGGTAATTGTGTTGTTCTTCAGCTCTTCTTGTATCCAAGAATTGAAAGGATGATCAATATGAATATTTACATTGGACATGACATGGACGATAATACAAATCATTAACTATCTCATCTTACTAAACAAAGGCATACAGAGAGAGAGAGAGAGAATAAGTTAAATGAAATATTAACAAAAATACCTCAATAAATTAGTAGAAAGTGTCGTGGCCATAATTCCTTTTGGGTTGGCACTATAATCTCCTCGAGTATGTAAAGTTGAAGCTTCCTTTGTCTGAAAATTCATGTAAATAACCAAGTGAATGACCTGAGAGAGAGAGTATATGGCTAATGGAAGCATGTAGTAGATGTAGTGAGGAATCTAATGAGAATGAAAGCAAAATCAAGTGATTGAATGTTAGAAACAAAAAACTCCTAAAGACAAATAGTTACTAAGAGCCTCATCTTGGAAGTGCGTCGCCATGACCTATGAGTTTCAACCCGTTTACAATCCAAACTTGAATAATGATCTAATGATAAGGAATGAGATTAAATCGGACCAAGTCTTCTTATTATTTTCCAAAAGTCAACTATTGTATCTTTCATATCTAATGATTCACTCTACATAAATTACCACGTCCCTTGAAGTTGTCTTAACCCTGAGTCCATCCTTAGGATGCCTAGGAATTTACTTCTGGAACAATTTTGAAGTTTTCACCCAATGAGATCTCAACAGTGCAGTCTTGTAGCTACTAAACTTACCATTAAGTTTCTTTCATCATAGGGCATGACATGCATTGTCTATGTACAAAATTCTATATGTAGCTTATTTTTGAACAATTATTTTGAGAAACAAAATGCCACATCAGTATTCTTGCATAACTGGACATTTAAGAAACAAACTTAAACTTTAAACGATGGCAATCTAAGGTACTTCATTGGGGTTTCGTGGACACATCAATCATAAAAGTTTTCGATAGTCTTTATAAGAAACCAAATAATTGACTATTCGATCATGGTATCGAACATGCTGGTAGAGTCTTAATTAAATTGACAACGAAAAGGAAGTAGTAATCAGAAAGAAGTTCTCCCAATAAGACAGGAACAAAACTATAAAAATGCATGTAAAGCTTGTCTTGGACAATTGGCTTGTTTAGACTTGTAAATTGTAATGCCTTGAGACAGTATGACAATACTTAGTAGACACGATTCACTAAACAATCACAAATGCCCTGAAGCACTACATGGCACATGCTTACGTAACATAGTGTTGAAGTTTAACAATTGTTAATACCTACACCAACATACATACGTTTGCCACCAAATGTTCCATTAAATTTC
The DNA here is from genome assembly GCF_015680905.1 of Coptis chinensis. Classification (NCBI taxonomy): domain Eukaryota; kingdom Viridiplantae; phylum Streptophyta; class Magnoliopsida; order Ranunculales; family Ranunculaceae; genus Coptis; species Coptis chinensis. Next base: position 73,240,187 of record NC_141463.1, on the reverse strand, counting down.
TGAACACCTTAATGAAGTCCTTCATACAACATCTTCCATAAACTAAACTTCTCTTTCTTTAAGGCAAACACACCATGAAAAACCATTCCAGTTAACATTCTAGATCCAGGTTATACAGCTCTTTGATAAATTTTCCTTAATATTCTGTGACCATCTATAAACTGATATTTATAAACAATCAATATACTTCGTATTCAACAATATGAATATAAGTAAGTTCACAAAAATTCATCTGCACTAATAGTTTAATAACTAATAGTTATATTCTTGTCATAAGGACTCTGAGGAAGCACATTTATGTTAGTAAAACTATTCACTTCATTCAAATATTTTAAGAAATGACACCGACCATTAGCACATCTCACCCTACACAATTTGCAAGGGGGGTGCAAACTGAGGAAGCCAAAACCTAGAGGCATGATCCGATCCAAGCACATATTTAGCTTAGAAACCTAACTTACAAAGAAATTAAAGCGACCAAAAAACTGTAAGGAAAAAAATGTTTCAATTGTAGTTAAAATACCTATTGTTGTGCGAGTTTAGTCTACGTTTGATTATATTTAAATGCATTTAATTGGCTGCAGAAAAGAAGATGAAAAAAAAAGATGAAAACACAATTAAATTTTATAGGATTTTAGTTCAGTTGGTGCATATGAAAATTCAATCTAGATCATTGTAATCACAACATTGATTATTTATAGTAATTTTGCAACAAAATCGAAGGTAAGCAAATTAAAAAAACATAAATTGTGCAACCCCTAACCTCAAAAAGAAATCATGGGTTTTCACAGAAATTGAGTATTAGTATTGAATTTTTTTAAGAGATTGAGAAGTTGATGAAGATGGTAAATATGGTGATCAAACATCTTGTTCTAGAAAACCTTAACAGTCGAAATTCAAGCACCTTGCTACATGATCAAAGAGAGAAAACAGAGTAAAGAGAGAGAACCACAACACATTATCAAGCCAAAAAAAAAATCAAATGAAAAACTTTGGACTGTTTGATTAATCTTCATGGGAGGGGAGAGGAGGAAAAATAATGGGTTATGGAAAGAGGTACGGTGGGTTTATTAGATAGTATATTGTTTGTCGTGAGTTTTTTGTAGCAATTTCTCTATTGCCTAGCTTAATACTAATCTCTTAAAACTAACATCGTATTTGTAACACTTTTAGGATGTCAAGTTTCCTGCTCTAACAATTATTGGTGAAGAAAACAAAGGTCTTCTACTTGATCTTACCAAATGGAATGCACTTTTATTACAATATGATGCATTGATAGGGGAATTGAATGTTCGTTAGATACATTAGTGTATTTCAAAACTTGATAACATTGAATAGACTTCCAACGACCTAATGGTTTGTAGTTATGAATAGAGGGAATTACTTGAGCTATAGGTGACCCACAACTTGACACTCCCAAACAAAATCAACATAGCACCGAAATCCCAATTTTTTATTAGCTAAATCAGATCTAAATGTTCCATTTTCTAATCATTTATACCCAAATAAATCCTAAAAGTTCAATCCTATAAAAATCCAATCAATTTCAATGAAAAAAACACCTTAGTGGAGCTGGAGAATGTGATCGAATACCCTGATTAAAGATGTTGGTTTAATTACAAAACATAAATTTTATAAAGAAAGAAGAAAACGCATACCTTGACTTAGAACGGTAGTGAGAAATGCTCCAAATGGATACACATCAATATGTGCACTTGCTTTGCCAGTTCTAGTAAGTTTTTGTGCAATATAATCGAGAGCACCTGCATGGCAAGAAGTTTGAAGATCAACTCCATGATCACATAATTTAGCAAGGCCGAAGTCCCCTAACTTTGGGAGTAGTATATTACACTTTTACATCTCTATGAATAACCACTTATAGCCATTGTTGATGCAAGTAAAAGGGCGCCAAACTTAAGTATAGGCTTAGATTGATCGAAGGGGAATTTGTCGAGATTACCATCGGACAGGAAAATCGTATACCAACAAAAGCTCTCACTTAAGTACCTATTAAAATATTGTATGGGTTTTAGTTAAATTCTCTCGTGGAAATCGTGCTCATTTGATTCCTTCTTTTTATTTTTCCTTATTTTTCTTAAAAAGGTAATAAAATATTAGTCATATGATTTGTAGATCCTTAGTAGTACTCATAAGATTTGTAGATTATTAGACTATAAGTGCCTAACTTCCATTCTCAAAGAATTTGATTCCTACTTTTTTTTTTACAAACAATCAAGAACAATTGGCACAGTACATGGCCTTGTATCCAGAAAAAGAAACAATGGAAAAAGGCTTAAAAAAAACAAAAAAGGAATTGGAATATGTGTTTATAAGTTTAGGGTAACCAATTTTTGAGTGACACACTCAAAGTATTAATTAATATCATTAAGAGTTAATTGTGGAAGGACTCATTGTGGAACAAAGTAGTACTGGACAATTAGATTCCAAATTCCAAATATTAAATGTAGAGTGTGGAGTGTGGAGTAGTGGAGTACAATGTGGAAAGTTAGAATGGTGGAGTACAGGGTTAACCAGGCGTAACCTCAACCCCCTGGCTCCGCCACTGCGTAGTGGAACTCTTTTGACTGGTAATATCCCTATGCAACATCATGAGAGGACAATTTCCACATACAATTAGATAAATAACTATTGCCGGCCGGGCAGTAGGGCAAACGGTGAGCCTATAAGTCGTATATTATCGTTTATGAAGACAACTTGGTATTCCATCCTATGCTCATCTATGTTGGGATTCTTCCAAGCTAGGTCAGCTTTGCGCATATCTATTACAGCTAAACCTCGGGAATATATTATTTAAAAGGGAACTGGATTAAGAGTTTATTACATTTCCCACAACCTATTGTAATAGAACTTGTGCAAGATATGGTGTGTATACTTCAATAGAAAAGTATACACAATGTTATACAATTTCAGGTTAACCTAAGCATTTGTCAAAGCATATTGCGTATACTTTATTAAGTGTTAAAAACCAACTTAAATACAGCAAGAAAGTCATAGCATATCGTATACTTTATCAAGTGTTAAAAACCAACTTAAATACATCAAGAAAACCAAGTGTTATTACCTTCTCTTTCTCTTTTTCGGAGATTAACGCACTTTGTCGAAAGAATCTTGTTCCTGAGCAGACTACATACAAAAACACAAATAATCACAATTCACAACCAACAAAACACCAACGTACTCCATTATTTAAATAAAACAGTTGGGGAGCTAATTTGGAATGGTGCATTATGATAATTGGTTTAGTAAGTTTAGAGTAACCAATTTTTGAGTGACACACTCAAAGTATTAATTAATATCGCTAAGAGTTAATTGTGGAAGGACTCATTGTGGAACAAAGTAGTACTGGACAATTAGATTCCAAATTCCAAATATTAAATGTAGAGTGTGGAGTAGTGGAGTACAATATGGAAAGTTAGAATGGTGGAGTACAGGGTTAGCCAGGGTGTAACCTCAACCCCTGGCTCCGCCACTGCGTAGTGGAACTCTTTTGACTGGTAATATCCCTATGCAACATCATGAGAGGACAATTTCTGCATACAATTAGATAAATAACTATTGGCGGCAGTAGGGCAAACGGTGAGCCTATAAGTCGTATATTATCATTTATGAAGACAACTTGGTATTCCATTCTATGCTCATCTATGTTGGGATTCTTCTAAGGTCAGCTTTGAGCATATCTATTATAGCCAAACCTCGGGAATATATCATTTAAAAGGGAACTGGATTAAGAGCTTATTACATTTCCCACAACCTATTGTAATAGAACTTGTGCAAGATATGGTGTGTATGCTTCAATAGAAAAGTATACACAACGTTATACAATTTCAGGCTAACCTAAGCATTCGCCGAGCATATCAGATACTTTATTAAGTGTTAAAACCAACTTAAATATTAAAGAAGAAAACCAAGTGTTATTACCTTTCTTTCTTTTTCAAGATTAACACACTTTGTCGAAAAGAATGTTTGTTCCCGAAAGCAGATGCATACAAAAACACAAATAATCACAATTCACAACCAACAAAACACCAACTCCATTATTTAAATAAAATAGTTGTGGAGTTAATTTGGAAGGGTGCATTATGATAATTCGTTTAGTTAGATTCCTGCAAACGTCTCCGACTGGCTTGAGTTAAAGTGTTCAAATTCCGATATATGACTAATGCGCAATTAAGTGATGGCACAATTCTGTAGTGATAGCACATACAATTATGTAGTGATGCAAATTCAAACCTGTCAACAGATGCAATCATGACAGCTAAAAAAAATAACCCCTGTCAAAGAAGAGAAAACCCACAACCAAAAACGCAAAGTTGGGGAAAAAAATAAAAAAATAAAAAACTTGCTTTTACCTCGCGATTAATGGAAGCAGTGTGTTTAGTCCCTGCAAGTTATACGTGAATATTTAAGCCCGCCATTATCAAGTTAATTCTTAGTAGATTAATATTCATGGGATGGGAGAGGAAGAAAAGTTACGGGTTTTGGGAAGAAGTATGGTGGATTAGTTATTACTTATTAGTTAGTGTTTTGTTTACCGTGGATTCATTTAATTTGTAGGTTTTGTTTCCATTTTTCGTCCCCTGATTTCTTGTGTGCGCAAACTTCCTTTTTTGTTGTTGTTGACGAAGGCATGCAATGACACACTAAATTGTAAGGAAACCCCAACACCTTCCTCCTACATGAGAAGTGATAAAACATAATTAAAACTCATTCAAATATGAGAATTAAAATCCGTAGGAAGGCAACCACTGATTGAAAAGAAAAATACCAAAACATTTATTTATAAGGATAAATTGTTATCTAAGTTGCGAATGTCGACAGTTCTGACCATGTAACCACTACTTGACCCGCACATCCTAACTTGGGATCGTTAGGTAACCTTATTGCAATTATATAACCTTGTAGTTTAGAATGGTGTACTTGCTTGGTGGTAAGCATAAAGTCATCTTGTAACTGAGACAGGAATATTACCATTGGTGACAGACTGACAGGCACAAAGTCTAGATTTTCCAACGCTTTTAAAGAAAAAAAGAACAGAATCAGAAATAAACCAAATTGAAAAGCTCAGATATAGATTTAAGGTAATGCAAGTGAAAACATTTTTTTGATTCAATAGTGATAGTACTTGTTGACATTGTGTCACAAAACAAAGAAAGACACATGCATTGATATTTAAGTCTAGTCATGAAACTTATACAGTGAGCACGGCTAGTCAATAACTAACCAATGTGTGCATGGTCACCTTATAAACTACCCATGCTATGTCAATGCAATATGAAAACCTCTAAAACTTACTCTTGAGAAGAATGGTCTCACACTTCCTCATTTTCTAATGTATCTAATTTAGTTCAAGAAAATGCCATGACTCGAAAGCTAAATCCTTCCTAAAGTAGAGAAAACAATCAATAAGGGCACAACAATCACCATACATTTTGGTCTCACTACCTCTAACTATATTGGGTGAAACCTTAAAGTACCACAATGAATTCAACTAAGGGCTAAGGCTACACTAATTATCAATCAAAACAGAAAAGAATTGAAAATAGTCAATATGGAGGAAAATAAATTTAATAGTGTAGAAATTGATTGATTATAGGGTCAAGGTAAAAGTTTATTGAGGTGACACATAAACTTTGGACGCCCTATCTCAAGATGAAATCACAAAAGAACAACATAAAGTTTATGAACAAATCAAAGTCGTTCTTACTTCTTTCTCAAAATAAGAAAAACGATATGCATTTAATCTCTTCGTTCTTCCAGATTTAGATGCCTCGAACTATGTAGAAGAACTGTAGCATCCCTCATATCATTAAAGTTGGAAAAAAAAACATTTATGCATGAACTTCCGCTTCTTAACAACGTTTCAGCTTTAGTAGAAATAATAAATCACTGACTTAGTTATGATGTTCCCTTCTTTGTTTTTTTTTCTCCTACTCAGTGAGACATTGTCACAAACACTTAGACCCAAATCAATTCAACACAAACAATGATAAAATCAGAACCCATAAAGGCTACAATTTTACACCTTATAACATCATAAAATAGGGATAATGAATCTAAAATGAGAATACTAAATATAGTATGTTGCACTATTTGGTTCGAAGAAGAGGACCATACCTAGTTGCTAGTTACCTTGCGGGAGATTGAAAGAGCACAAACCAACAAACACACCCAAATTTTTTCCGAGATGGGTTTTCAGTTTGGTATTGTCCGTGGATGAATTCAGGAGTACGTGTGAGCATGTGAGGTACCTAACACAATATTAACAATAATTGATAAAGGTTTTATCCCTTGTCGTTTCTGTTTCTCATCACCACATATTGAAGCATCATTACCAAAACAAAAACAACTATAACATTTATAAAGAGATCAAAAAAATAAACAAGAGTCGGATCATCTAAAGTATATACAATGCTTCTCTAGTATAGTAGCTAGCTTGTTCAACCTATTTTTCATCAAATCATGTACTGAGATTATATATGTTGCAAACACCTAGGAAAATAAAATAAAGATAAACATACAAAGATGGCTCTTTGTATATTTTTTCATTTATTTAGCAGGCGACTACCTTAAAACAAAATGTATTAGCTTGGAAAAGTATCCAACCATGTGGCATCCTCGCTCATCACATTCACATAAAACATTAAGGAGAAACAGATCGACATCATAATAAAGAGTCTTGTGATCAAGAAACAATTTTGCCAAACAACACAGATTCTGGCCATACACCTTGTTCTTCTTGCCATGAACTTGCTTGAAAATGTTTTTAAGTTTTTGAGACCCACACACTAAATCATTTGCATAATATGATTTCAAGCAAACCTTGGTTGAAAATCATGAAACCTGCCAAACTTTAAGGGGCGCTTCATGAAATTGAGAAAAAAATCACTGAAGTACAACTTTAGAGAGTCATTGTATTCTGGCGGGAAATGGGAGAAATATCATGTCTTGGTCTCATTTAGCTTTTAAATGGTGATTTGGACTTGAAAAACTGTTTCGTTAACAAAATACACAACTTTTGAAATGAGTGACTTTTCGTCACTCATATACCTAGATATGCCACCAGAATTTTCCATATTGATTCTTGAAACTTTTATCATTTAAGTCCAAGTAGTTTGTGAAATGACACTGAATTCCATCAAGAGTTATACCGAAAATAGAAAACCTCAAGATTTAATTTATTTTTTTTAAAAAAAGGAAAAGAAAACCTGAAAAGTAAATCATTGCAATTTAGAACTACCTTCAGTTATGATCTATCAAGTATCGAAGAGGGCACCTTCAAAAGTAGAGGTAGTAACCGATCATTTTCAATTTATCTTTTTGGAGAGACTGACAAACTCGCGAGTTTTTTTTTGGTTCTTTGCATAAGCTGCCGTACTATTAAGTCAAGTTAAGATGATTTAATGTCCCATAAACTTGCATAAAACACATTTGAAAACGATAATTGTATGACACCATTTCAAACCTGCACTCTCATAAGCTTGCAAAAAGAATGACGAACTACCTGAAGAATCAATTTTGGCATTGGCCGAGAGATGTCGATAGGCGTGAAGACTTCTTGGATGAATCACCAACATCTGAAGAAAGCTTAGGATGTATTGGAATTACTATTATTCCAATTAAATATGATGGTGGGTGAATAAACATGTTCATGCAACTTTGCAAAAATGGTCGAGCTCAAGTATGTACTTAGTTATTGAAGGCAACCATAATGCATCGTTGACGGATGTGTGAATGGTGTGTAGGCATACCGCGAACTGGCTTTGGCTTTTAACATATGCAAGTATACCCTACTTGATCTATCATCTAGTGCAACATATGACTGGTTAAATAAATACAAATAAGTAGTGGTTTATGCAAGCTTATGGTGTCAATATCATTATCTAAGACTGAACATTGCAACAATATATTATTTCAGAATAGTCAAGCAAAACTATCAATCACTTTCGGCTAAAAAGTAAAGCGTCTGCTTTCTAAGGAAACAACTCACTTTCTATTATTGTCATAGTAACCAAGTTCTAAGGAAATTTCATAACCAAGTTCTAAATAAAATGCCATAACCAACACTTTCTAAGGAAATTTCTTCAAAAGCTATTAAATTGTCTAAAAAGGTTTCAAAATCAAGTACAACCAAATAACAACAAAATATCCCATCAATTACATTTTTGGGGCCGGTATAGTTCCCTGTAATGATCGGGTTTAGTTCAGATTGATGCCATCATATCCCATCAATTACATAGTTAGAATCATTCTTACAAAAAGACCAATAGAGTTCTAGGTTTAGCTCGACCGATAGCATCGTACTTCACTTAATTGTACACCTACTAACCTAACAATAAAAGTTTAGGTGTTGACATAACATTTGTCTAATGGCTTCGCATTATTCTACGTTAGCTCTTTTGTTAATGCCGGTGAACCTTTTTCCCCATACTTGAGAAGACATCTGCTAGAATAGCCTTCTCCTTGACCTTCAATCTTCACAACAAGCAGGAAATGTGAAGAATGTGTTTCCAGACCTATAGTTAGCATTAAGAACCGAACACGACATGTATGCATAGTCTACCTCTTTCGCGATCGGGGAATGTTCGACTTTGGAGACTTATGTGATCTTCCTTTGACAGTTGGCTTTTTCTTAATAGTTGGCTTTTACATTTGTTGCTTCACGGGCAAAGGGTCAATTTTATCTGCCGCTTTTGGTCCTGCATTTTCATTGTCTTCATCTCGCCAAGGTTATATGTGCAACACCCCTTCTATTGCTTGGGAGGTTCCGATATAGACTCATTAACGACCATCGGTATCAACGAGAGGAGCTTACGTCACCCGAGTCCAAGGAGATATCTACGGGTCGAATCTGCATAAGAGTGTGGTTCCATACTTGGAAGCAATTGTTCAGGAGCAGATGTATGAATATCATCTGCTGAATGTTGAGAAAGGTCGGAAGATTTGGGTGGATTTGTTATCTCACACGTTATCGCTTTTCAACTTTACCAAAAGTTATACATCTCCAGGAATAAGTTTGACCGAACCTACAAAATTAGAACATGTGGTTAATCACCGAAGTTTGAACTGAGCTTGTTTTCATTTCGAACCATCACTAACTAAAAGCCGAGTGCCCGAGTTCGACTTGATTGCAGATTGGTTTCACTAACCTTGCTTGTGCTTTTCCAATTAGCAGGGGCGAGAGCTCCTTCAACATCATTGGTTATAAGCTTTTAAAAAAAGAGATACAAAGAATAGTGTTCCGAGTATTTATGATTAGGGAATGGTTTTTCTTTTGTTTAGTTTGTGTATCTCTTTGTTTTTTTTTTCGTTATTTCTTCTTTGTTAGGTTTTTGGTAGAATTTGTATAAGTTTATTTAATTTGTTATTTTTTTTTAAAAAAATTGAGGAGTCCATAAAAAATTAAGAATAGATTAGGGAGATTTAAACAGATCTGATGAGGTGTCACTAATTATTATTCCATCCGATTTTTTAGGAGCCAATCATATTGCTCTAGGTGCAAAATGGAGCGATATGGTGAGGAGAGAGAATGTGCGCGAGCTTTTATATATATATATATAGAAGAGTAGGAGTCTGAAAAAGAATAAACACATCAAAGCTAATTTTGATAAAATATTGCTAAGAAAAGATGTATCTGAATGGATACAATTAATCCCCGGTTCGCGCGAACCCTCTCTCTCTCTCTCTCAATAGCTAATAAGGTATCTTTCCCAGTTTTCTTTTCTTATTTATTATTATTTTTTCGAGTGATTGGATGATTGGATGATTGCAGTATGGCTGTAAGTTTAGTTTTGCTAAAAGTTTAAGAATAAGTACAGCATGTTAATATGCTAGACTTATTTTATTCCATAAGGTTGGATATCATGAAGTAGAATGGTACCAACTAATTAATACAATGTTCATTACATTCTCTCATTTCTTCCTACGAAAGAGGTTGTTGGTACAACTGTCCTATCAAAAGGATGGAAGGACCTTTGGACTTCAATCCCAAATCTCGACGAACTTCTGTAGCTTTGTGGACGGAGTAGTGTTGCATCACCTTGCTGTTATAAATATAAACAAATTTTCCCTTCAATGTGTACAATGTGATGCAGCTCACCTAAGTGCATGGGTCTCTACAGCATTGAGGCTTAACGTCCAAGAACTCATTCTCAAAGTTTATTGTGGAGATTCCTATATACTACCTTCTCCCCTTTTAACTTATGAATCGTTGAAGGTACTGAAAATTGATGTGCCTGGAGCTTCTATTGCAATTTCCACTTCAAACTTTTTATTAAGCCTCGAGGTCTTGCATTTTAAACATGTTGTATTTTCTGCTGAAGATACATTTCAGAATGTTTCTTTCAGTTTCCCTATCCTGGAGGATTTTGCTCTAGAAGATTGTCAGTGGCCGGAGATGAAATCTGTCGAAATTTTTGCTCCAAAACTTAAAATGTTAACAATAACCGAATGCAAGGGTAGTAACTCATTCCAAGATGATTGTGAAGTAAAAATTTATGCAGAGAGTCTCATATCATTAAATCTGAGTACGAATGTTCTCTATAAGTACTCTTTAGGCAACCTATCATCTGTTGTTGATGCATATTTTAATGTCAGACATTTTCCTGAAACCTTTCTCTATGTGCACGCGGGTATGTTCTAAGAGGGATGCGTAACGTAAAGAATCTAAATTGTAACTTTATGGTAAGCCTCCTTTTGTAGTTTAAAATTTTGAAGGTTATATTTATTCGTAACATGTCATGTATATTTTTTCTTGAGTACTAATGATTATTTGTGACTTGATCTTTCTAGACTCTCTCTCATCCTGCTATTTCGGCCCTTCTGCCGACGTTTTCTCACTTGGTCCACTTGAGTGTGCTCTCCGATGGATGTACGAGTGGTAGGCAATTGATTGACTTCCTTTCTAACGTGCATAACATCAAATCTCTTATCTTTCCTGATGTAAGTACCTTATCTAGTACGTTTTTCTTTTGATTTTGATTTTGATTTTGTAGAAAATTGGTATTTCATGCTATTACCATTCTGAAGTGCTGTTGATTTTGTTTCACGTAGGGACTTGGTTCATTCCAATTCAAAGGAAACGGTCGGATAATTGGAACAACTCCTCCGTCTTTTCTGTCACACCTTATTTTAGTTCGCCTTCCAGTATTTTTATGGAGCGAGAAGGAGCAATGGTTTGTTAAGTTTTTGATGGAAAGCGCAGCAGTGATGGAGAAACTGACTGTCAAAATTAGGGGGCCCCCATTGTATCAGGTTGCTACAAAGCGCAGCAATGTTGAATCGTTACAAATGCTGGCTAGAAAGTTAAATTGTGTACTTGAGCTTGAGTGAAATCATATTACAATTCAAGGTTGTTGGTCACTCCATTGTCCATTCTGAGGTCGTGTTAGTTTCTGTTCCATGTTATTAATTGGTGCTAGACAAATTGCATTGTCAACTTCCACTGTTATTCAAAATATCAGAATGATACATGTTCCGTAATAATGTTCTTACCTTATTGTCAGACCATGACGTTTTTGTGTACGTTTTATTTTCAGGGATCACGGGAGGCAAGTTTCCGGTGGCGTTATCCAATCTTGGAGATGCCCGAAGAGTTTTAGTAGCTAAACTCAAACCCAGGGCCGGCTCAACCCCCTAACAAAATAGGCAGCTGCTTAGGGCCCCGCAGCCTAAGGGGCCCCAATATAATTCAGCCCAATGCTTTCTTTTCAGCCTACAATCGTTTTTCTGGCCCTTATTTAAGGGTTAGATAACGTACATTGGAATCTATGAAATAACGGTAGATAACCATTTGTTTCCCTCACCTTCTCCAACGTTTCTCTCGCGTTCTCACCAAAAAAATTCCTCACATCCATTGGCATTTGGCGTTCTCTGACCAAAAAAATTCCTCGCATCCATTGACATTTGAACTTTGCCTAGGGCCCCTGATTGTCTTGAGCCGCCCCTGCTCAAACCGATGGGAGTTTGAGCTGATGGTAGCTAAAGTCAAGTTTTGGGGATTCCAAAGACCAAGACATGTGAAGAACTTTTGTGATAGAAACAATATATGGTTTTGGGTCTAGACCTTTGGTTTTTTATAAAAAACTTCCGAATGTATGCACATGGTACAATTAGAATACTCAACTCGCTGGTTTGGCCTAATCTTTGCATGGTTTATGTTCTCTGAGATGTGTCCATGGAAAGATTGGTTTACTATTTTGTCTTCTCTAACTTTATTTTTTCTGAAATTAAGATATTCTCTTGTTTAATAATTTTACGATATTTTGGGAAACTAAATAATTTCAGCATAACTAGAGTTCTGAAAGCTGATGAAATGTTGGTAAACAAAGTAATTGATTAAATTTTGAAGAAAGAAGTAAAGTTGAAGTAGAAAAAACTAATGTTTTGGATTATGCCAAATTATTTCTGCTTTCCATTTCTCAACAGGTGTGTACAATTGGGTCAGAGAGAAAGTATGTTTAGCAATTTACCTGGAGATGTTCTTTGTTTCATACTCTCCTTTGTTCCTACAAAATATGCAGTTCGTACTCGTGGAAGAACTTTTGGACTTCCAGCCCTCAACAGGAAAAACTCTGTAGATTTGTGGACAGAGTGTCACATCTCATTCATGAGTCATGCGTCAAATATAGACAAGCGTTCAGTCTCTTCATTGGTAATTCTGATGAAGATAAGCTCAATTCATGGATCTCGACCCTAATAAGTGTTGGGTTGTTGGAACCGTCGAGCTTTGCTCCGGTGTCCGTTCACCACTCTACATTCGAAACGATGAAGAGGGCGACGGCGACGCTTCGTCCATGGCAGGCCAAGGCTCATGCAACTCTTGATGTCGAAGAAGAAGAAGGCTTCGCCACACCTAAAAGGCGGACTCGCGCTCATGCTCTGATGAAGAGGGCGCTCGCGCTCACCTATGGGCGCGCCCGCGCTCAAGCTCCAGAATTGCGGCCCAAGCCCATTTTACTTCCCCTTTGTCTATGTACACCTATATAAAGGAAATAGATTAGGGTTTTGAAGTACAACTTTGAGAGATTCATTTCTAGGGTATTGTGGGAGCTCTATTGAGCTAGGGTTTGAGTGAGGCCTCTTCTTATTGATTCTTGATCTCTTGTAAACTCTCCAATCTTTGTTATAAAGGAAACTCGGCTCTTGTGTGTGGATGTAGGTAACATTTACCGAACCACCTAAATCTTTGTGTCTCTTTGCATATTTACTTCCATTATTATTGTTGCTATGAATTGTAATGATACAGTAGTGGTTTTGCTTGGTTGAGGTTGTTGTGATAACTACCAAAGTCTTGGGTGGGTGATTTCCTTGGTGTGATCTCCAAGTTGAAATCATTTGGGATAGAAAGTAGCTAGATTGAGGTGTGACCTTCTAGTGAAATCTCCCAACAAGTGGTATCGGAGCACGGTTTTGAATCATTGGAACAAGGTGTGTGAGGAAAGTTTCCACCTTTAGCATTTGAGGCTAGGTGTTTGAAGAAATTCCTCTGAGAGAGTCTCCACCGTTGTGTTGGTTCAAGTGGAAGTCATGACGACCGAAAAGGAAAGCTACAAGATAGAGAAGTTTGACGGAACAAACTTCGGCTATTGGAAGATGCAAATTGAGGATGTTCTCTATCAAAAGGATTTGATGGAAACATTGATATGTGAGAAGCCCGATGAGATTCCGCAAGATAAATGGGATTTGCAAGATAGAAAGGCCTTGGCCACAATCCGATTGAGTCTTTCGAAGTCGGTAGCCTTCAATATTAAGACTGAGAAGACGGCGAAGTCTCTCATGGAGGCACTTACTACGATGTATGAACAACCCTCGGCCGCAAACAAAGTCTATTTGATCACCAAGCTATTTAGTATGAAAATGTTGGAGGGACCTCCTTGAGGATCACCTAAATGAATTCAACCAAACTAAGGACCAATTGGAGTCGGTTGAGATTACATTTAGTGATGAGGTGCTAGCTTTGGCGATACTTGGACAATTGCCTCCAAGTTGGAATGCGACTATGGCGGCTATTAGTGGCTCTGCGGGAATGACCAAGTTGAAGTTTGAGCACGTTGTTAGTATGGTACTAACTGAGGAAATCCGGAGACAGGATTGTCCGTCATCTTCGGGATCAACCGTGGTCGGCATTGAGCACTGAAAGTAGGGGAAGAAAGTCAAACAGGAGTCGTAGTAAGAAGAAGTGGAGGGGGAGATCGAAATCTCAAGCCTCCCAATTGCAAAGCGTTGAACACAAACCTCGAGACATGAGTGAAGTGGTGTGCTATAATTGTGGTAGGCACGGCCACTATAGCCCCAATTGCCGGCACCAAGAAACAACAACAACATTAATAAGAACAAGAAAAAGAATCAAGAAGCTAATGTTGTTGAGATGGTAGATGACGCTTTGATATGTTCGATGGAGCCTGAAGGAGTCTTGGGTACTTGATTCGGCGCATCTTTCCATGCTACCTCACATCGAGAGTTCCTTGAGAACTACACGAAGGTGACCTTGGAACGGTCTTTCTCGGTGATGATGACCAACCTTGTGACATTGTCGGCAAGGGTGATGTGCATATCAAGATGAATGGCTCGTCATGGTTATTGAGGGACGTCGGACATGTTCGGGTTGAGGAAGAATTTGATTTCGTGGGGCAATTGGCAAGTGAAGGATTTGTTCTGATCTTTACGGTGATACTTGGAAGGTCTCGAAGGGTTCATTGATTGTTGCAAATGGTAAGAAAGATGGTACTCTCTACATGATCGCACATGGTTGTGAGTCAATTGCCGCGGGCACATGGCAAAGAGGATCCGAATGTTTGGCACCATGAGACTTGGTCACATGAGTGAGAAAGGAATGAAAATCCTTCACTCTTACGGTAAACTCCCAAAGTTATAGTCGATGAAATTGACTTCGTGAGCTGTGTATTTGGAAAGCGAAGCGGGTGAGTTTTTGAGAGAATGGGTCGACTCGAAAGCTAGAAGGCTCGAGTTGATACATCTGAGGATGTCCGGGGCCAGCTAATGTCTCTTCACTTGGCGGAAAGTCATATTTTGTGACTTTCATTGATGACCATACTAAGAAGGTGTGGGTCTATTTCTTGAGACACAAGTCGGAAGTATTTGAAGTGTTCAAGACTTGGAAGGCCATGGTTGAGAATGAGACAAGCTTGAAAGTAAAAATTTGAGATCCGACAACGGTGGAAGTATGAGGATTCAGGTTTTAAAATCTTGTCTTGACAATGGCATCAAGATGGAAAAGACTTTGCGGGGACACCTCAGTGAGAATGGGGTTGCAGAAGCGAATGAATAGAACAACCCGAGAGAGAGAGCTAGGTGTATCGTACACTAGCGAGGCTTGCCCAAACAGTTTAGGCGAGAAAGTGTTAGCAACGCTTACCCCGATCAATAGAGGACCATCGGTACCTTTGGATTTTAAGATTCGGGAGGAAGTGTGGAGCGGGGAAGGATGTGAACCTTTCCCATTTGAAGGTGTTTGGTTGTGTGTCCTATGTCCACATTAGTGACCAAGCTAGAAGCAAGCTTGATGCTAAGTCACTAAAGTGCACCTTCATTGGCTATGGCGGTGATGATTTTGGGTATCGCTTTTGGGATGATCAAAATCAGAAAATCATAAAGTAGTAGAGATGTTGTGTTTAATGAAAAGGTGATGTACAAGGACGAGATGAAGCCACAAACCAAGGAATCGGGCAGTGAGAGAGAGCCACGAGTATGTTGAGTTGGAAGACTTTGATGTAAGTCGTGGTATAGTGGGAGCTCCACGGTCGGAGGAGGACGGTAGTAGTGACTCGAGAGAATAATGAGGATACCACACCACCACCGAGTCCATCTCCACCCTCGTGCCCCAAGGAAGACATCAGGCTACATGTACCGAAGTTTGAGATATCCGCCCTCAACCTATGTGAATTACTTGCTACTTATCGATGGTGGCGAGCCACCAATGCTATGATGAAGCATTGGAGGTGAGTGATGCAAGCAAGTGGGAGCTTGCTATGCAAGATGAGATGAAGTCCCTCATCTCTTGTGGCACGTGGGAGTTAGCCAAACTACCCGTGGGCAAGAAGGCTCTGAGAACAAATGGGTGTTTAGAGTCAAAGAGGAACATGATGGTTCGAGAGATACAAGGCAAGGCTAGTAGTCAAGGGTTTTCAGCAGAAAGCGGGCATTGACTTCACAGAGATATTCTCTCCCGGTGGTGAAACCGAATACTATTCGATCGGTGTTGAGTATTGTTGCGTGGAAGATTTATATCTTGGCGGTTGGATGTTAAAACCGCCTTCCCTCCATGGTGACCTAGTTGAGGAAATTTATATGTAGCAACCGGAGGGTTTCATCAAGAAGGGTAAAGAGAATATGGTATGCTTGCGGGCTCGAAAAGAGCTTGTATGGTTTGAAACAAGCCCCTAGGCGTGGGTACGGGAAGTTTGATAACTTCATGCAAGGAAATGGCTACTATAAGTGCAACGTGACCATTGTTGCTACTTCAAGAGGTTCGACTCGGCTACATCATCTGTTGCTATATGTTGATGATATGTTAGTAGCGAGTTACGATATGTCGAAATTGGGAGATTGAAAAGAAGTTAGCAAGTGAGTTCTCTATGAAGGATTTGGGGTGTGAAAGCAGTTATAGGGATGAGGATCGGAAGAGATAGGCGAGAAAGGTATTTCGGGTTGTCACCGGTGAGTATATTGAGAAGGTATTGAAGAGGTTCAAGTATGGGTAGTCGCGAAACCGGTTTGCACACCTTTGGCGATTCACTTCAAGTTGTCAAGGAACACTTCTCCCAAGATTGTTGAGGAAAGAAACTTCATGGCCAAGGTACCATCACGCCCGCCATTGGAAGTCTTATGTATGCCATGGTTTGCACACGTCGGGATATAGCCCAGCGATTGGGAGTTGTCGATAGATTTATGTCTAATCTGGCAAGCAACATTGGGAAGCCGTGAAGTGGATATTGAGATATCGGAGGTACTCTGAGAAATGCCTATGTTATGGAAGGGTGTTGTGAACGCAAGGGTATGTGGATGCGATTTTGCGGGGAGAAGTAGATCGCGAAGAAGCACTCTTGGTTATGTCTTTACGGTGGGGTGCTACCGCGATGAGTTGGATTTTCGATTCTGAAGATTGTTGCTTTGTCTACCACGAGGCGAGTATGTGGCGTTCTGAGGAGGCAAGCAAAGAGATGATCCGGTTTCTGTGGATTGATGGAAGAGCTTGGGATGAAGCAAGAGAGAAGTGTGTTACACGTGATACGGTGAGTGCTATACATCTTGCCAAGAATTCCGCCTTTCATTCTAGGACCAAGCACATTGGTCTCGGTATCATTTTATCCGATCTCTGTTGGAGGATGAGGTCTTGGCACTTGAGAAGATCCAAGGGGTGAGAATCCGGATATGTTGACCAAGGCCGTGCCCTCTCGAGAAGTTGAAGTTGTGTTCAACCCGGGTTGGTCTTCTTGCTTGAAGACCATGATGGATGAGCCGAGTGTTTCTTTAGTATATTGGATTTGGATTGAGTGGTTACAATTGAGATGTGATGTGCATGAAGAATCTCGAAGGTTCCAAGTGGGAGATTGTTGGGTTGTTGGAACCGTCGAGCTTTGCTCCGGTGTCCGTTCACCACTCTACGATTACGAACGATGAAGAGGCTGCCATCGTCGTCGTCCATGGCGCCTTCGCTCGTCGTGCAAGCTAACTGATGTCACGAAGAAGAAGGCTGGGCCACCACTTTAAGGCGGACTCGGCTCATGCTCTGATGAAGAGGGCGCTCGCGCTCACCTATGGGCGCGCCCACGCTCAAGCTCCAGAATTGCGGCCCAAGCCCATTTTACTTCCCCTTTGTCTATGTACACCTATATAAAGGAAATAGATTAGGGTTTTGAAGTACAACTTTGAGAGATTCATTTCTAGGGTATTGTGGGAGCTCTATTGAGCTAGGGTTTGAGTGAGGCCTCTTCTTATTGATTCTTGATCTCTTGTAAACTCTCCAATCTTTGTTATAAAGGAAACTCGGCTCTTGTGTGTGGATGTAGGTAACATTTACTGAACCACCTAAATCTTTGTGTCTCTTTGCATATTTACTTCCATTATTATTGTTGCTATGAATTGTAATGATACAGTAGTGGTTTTGCTTGGTTGAGGTTGTTGTGATAACTACCAAAGTCTTGGGTGGGTGATTTCCTTGGTGTGATCTCCAAGTTGAAATCATTTGGGATAGAAAGTAGCTAGATTGAGGTGTGACCTTCTAGTGAAATCTCCCAACAATAAGATGTAAAGTTCAACAACTTGTTCTACAAGTCACGTACCAGTACCACCTATTCCATCTAGCCTCTTTACTTGTGACTCGTTCAGGGTATTGAAATTTGAATGGATACCGATGAAAATTCCTGCTTCAGTTTATTTGTCAAGCCTGAAGATCTTGGATCTTAAAAATATGAGTGTTTCAGGTATCGAGGAAGATCAGGAAAGGGGGAAAGCCACTTTTATTTACGTGTCTTAGAAGAATTAATTTGTTATGAATAATTGTGCATGGTGGAAAATCAAGGCCGTCAACATTTCTGCTCCCACACTTCAGATGTTAGTAATACACGAAAAGTTGAATACTCTTTCCGCTAAATGTCTGTTTAAGATTTATGCAGAAAGTCTCGCTCGTCTCTTCAAAGATGATAAATTGTTCCCCTTGATTGTGGCTTCACATTCCATTATAAAGTTGTTTTTATTTTTCCTACACAGGGGATTGGTTTGTTTGTAATCAGTAAACACGGTGAAATAATTGGAACAACTCCTGACTGGTTTTTGTCACACCTGAAGGTAGTTGACATCAAGAACTTTTCATGGACAGTTCGTTAAGTTTTTGATACAAAATGCAACAGTCATTGATAATAAGCTGATGACTGTGAAAATAACGACAAAATGTGAAACATAGAGAGGAAACAAATTCTGAAGAGTTTCAAATGCTTGCTAGTGGCTTGTAGTCTAACAATTTCTGAAGATTATCAAGTTTCTGCCGTAAGTACCAACTGCCAAATCGAATCTCTTATCCAGTTTTCCTTCCTTCATTATTTCTTTTCATGTCAGTTTTCTACCTTTGCTGCTTAGTTCTTATCTAAAGAACTCCTGCCTTACTTTTTAGATACGTTCATCCTCACTGAAATGTGAATTTCACTTGGGATGCATTGTGGTGTTAGCTACCACTTTGAGCTTGCTTGCTGTCAGCTTACCAAATTAGATAACCATTTGGTGGTGTGATTTTTTTCCTAAGATAGATGGTCAGAAATCGAAGAGCGCGCATTTTCCTAAAACTCCACTAGGCCACTCTGATTGTCAGATCTTATCCCTTAAATTTTTTGTAAACCTATGGCATGTAAGCCTAGGTATTCGATGTGGTCCTTTATTTAAAATGATGGAAAATCTAGCTCTTACGGAAGTATTCTTATGGAGGATTCTTTCTTTCACAGTTATTATAAAGATCAGAATGCAACGGGATTGTCGAAAACAACGCTCTTACTTCAGAATGATCGCCAGTCTCGGAGTTGCTTAAATTAATGGTGGCAATAAGTTAGGATATGTATGTTATGTCAGAAAGAAAACTGATATACTATCTTGGCAATGTAGGCTTGTCATTTTGTGAGTGTAAAAATTCATTTATTTACTGCTCACTGTTTGGTCTCAGGGGATGTTTATGTTAAGCTGTGTCTTGAACCTTCACATATTGTTCGGCTGATATGCCTTTCACTCTTTTTTCCGTTATTTTGGAATAGTATTTGTAAAGGTGTGATATGGTTTTCCCTTACAAACAGTCTTTAGGGGACTGGAAATAGATAATTGGATGAGACCGAGTTCGACTTGAGAGCGAACTGCCTACGTATCTTACTCTGGATTCCAAGGGGGAGAGTAGAATCAGGTCTGGCGTAGTTCATAGGAGAGGTATTTATAGAGATTGAGCGTATATCCTTGCTCTCCACGTGTAAAGGGTGTCCTAAACGTGAGGTGGAGATTAGGATGGCATGTGAGAACTGTTCTCATAGGTCTGATGTAATGATGTGGAGTGGCAGTCTGTACAAGTAGCTTGCGGCGGTGATCAGTGGCTGACGGTCAAGATATGTACAAGTACTCTTTAGTCATGATTGCTTATGGATAGGGGATCTGTGTCACTTCCTAGCGTGGTTCGCCTGATATTGCGATCTGGCTGTAGCGTTCTACTGGCTCATGGATGCGACCTGTCTCCATAGGTCGATGTGTTATTTCCACCATGTTAAGCGCGTGCTGGATAGAGAATATCACTCTCCTACAGTATTCATGATTTTTCTACTAGACCTGATTACTGGCTGGTCGTATCGTTTATTGTGAATTCTCTTTATTCCTTACTTTTTGTGGTTCTTTCCGAAAATTCCTTCAGACACTGCAAGTTTGGATTATGCTTCGACTTGCTGAAATGATTGTTGAAATCTCTAATGACGTGATATGATTATCACAAAAAGTACTTGATTTGTTGCCCAAAAGATGCAGTTAATTGATAAGCAGAAGCAGAGGGCTTTTGATCAAGGTTAATCTGTATCTTCTCGAGACTTTCATGGGTGCAAGGTTTTTCATAGCTTTGGTCTATATCTTCATTATCCACCATCAAACAGCTAAAATAATTAAGGTTGGGTTATTAACTAGTACCACCACCCATACACACACTAGAATCCCAATCCCAATCCCCATCCCATCCCCATCCCATCCCCCCTTAGATGGGAAATTCGGGTCTCCCCCTAAAATACACATAAAAAAAATAGTCTAATTGGGATGACCGTGTGTTTGTGTGTGTGTTTTCTTTTTTCAGTGAAGGGGCGGGGGGATAGAACATCTGGGAAGAACTTGATTCATATAGTAATGAACAAATTAAATGTATTGTATTAAGACGAGATTACAAAGATTGTGTACAAAGAGATTACACAAGTTCAGTATGAAGCGTTAATTAGCTAGAGTATTTTCTCACATGAAGAACAAAAGAATGTGTACAAAGAGAAATGTGATCAAAATCTAAACAATACAGATCGAAGATAAATGTTTAACTAACAAGCTGCTTTTATAACCGAGAAATCGATGATCCGACTGGGAAGTAGGACACCGTAATGGGAGCTCTACTCTTGGACATTTTCAAATTAACTGATTTTTTTGAGTTTGATTTACTAATTTTGGAGCTAACCTTCTCCTCGGACGAGACTCGATTAGAACCACCCAAACAACTGAAGAAGCTAAATGAGAAGGCCATGTATATATACTTTTTTTAAGCTGAAAAGGTTGAGAACAAAGAGCAGGTTTAGCTTAACAAGATCAACTGCGCTAGTTCATATATGTTTTGCAAGCCCATACTTCCTATATATATATATATGTCCAAGAAAATGGAGTTGAATTTTCAAAATGAAAGCTGAAGTTTCTTGACTAGATCAATAAAGACCACAACTATTTTTATTACTTTCCTCCACATTTCTTTTCGTTATACGTGTCTATATGGTCGACCTGATTTTAGACAATATCAGTAACTATCATATGGACGTAGTGGAGATGGAGACTTCCTTGTTTCTAATTGGCATATATACATGAATTTTAACATGATATTGCGCGCTATCTTATTGCGTGGATTATATATTTTTATGACTTCACTCTGGACCATATTATCATCAAGAAGACTTTGTTAAACTATTACGAAAAAAAAAAGAAAATAAGCAATAATGAAATTGTTAGAAATGGTTCGAGAATGCAGAAGTGCCCGATATAAAAGTTATGTCAAAGTTTTATATTAACATAATTCAAGGTTAATCAGGTCCTCACCATGATTTGATCAACCCTCCGTTCTACCCTATAGCCAAATAAGCAACTGTTTAGGGCCCCGCAACCCAAGGCCCCCAATATAATTTAGCCCACTATTATTTTTCAGCCCATTATTTTAACGGTTTATAATGTTTTAAAATGGAAATTAGAAAATTAAATTAGTTCTAAAACCCTTCGTTTCCCTCGCTCTATTCTACGTTTTTATCGCCCTTCTCCAACAAAAAAACTCTTCCCATCCATTAGTATTCAGATTTTGTTTAGGGCCCCAAATATCTTGAGCCGCCCCTGTCAAGCTGGTTATGTCTCATATATGCCAAATGCTTTGACATGTTCGGGTTGAGTACTAGAACAACTTATAAACACTTAAAACCTGCTTATTTTAGTAACTTTTATGGGGTTTTGAGTCATGAAGACTAAAAAAAATAAAAATAAAAAAGTAAACAAATGAGTATTTTTACTTCTAATTTTCTGTGCTATTTTTTTTTATATATTTTTAATATATAGAAAAACGAGGGGTCGAATAAATAGTGAATGTGCGTGGACGTAGGGACATTTTGGTCATTTTATATTTTATTATTATTATTTTAACATTTTAGGGGCAAAATAGTAATTTAGTGTTTATAAAAAAAAAAAAAAAAAAAAAAATTGTGGATCCCACGTGGGTACCATGTGCACAGTAACTAGTATATATATATATATATACTATGTCCAAAGGAAGTATGTTCCTTGCAGGGCTGCCAAGTAAAATGGAGTTGAATTTTCAAAATAAAGGTTGAAGTTTCTTGACTAGATAAATAAAGACCGCAACTATTTTTATTACTTTCCTCCACATTTCTTTTCGTTATACGTGTATATAGTCGACCTGATTTTAGACAATATTAGTAACTATCATATGGACATAGTGGAGATCGAGACTTCCTTGTTTCTAATTGGCATATATACATGAATTTTAACATGATATTGCGCGCTGTCTCATTGCGTGGATTATATATTTTTATGGATGCAATGCTCTTGTCCCATCCAGCCTTCTCTTTCGGCTATGGATGCAATGCTCTTGTCCCAAACCCCCACTTACGAAGAAATTCAATAAGTGGTGTTTATGATGAACCCGGACAGCTCTCCAGGGCCAGATGGATTCTCAGGGGGCTTCTACCATGCTTGTTGGTCTATTATTAGGATCGATGTGTGTTTTGCTATACAGTCCTTTTTTGTTGATCCAAGAATCCCACAAGGTTTCAACTCTAACTTCTTGTCACTCATCCCGAAGGAGAGAAACGCGGTCAAACTGATCCATTTCAGGCCAATATGTTTGAGTAACTTCAACATGAAGATTATTTCTAAGATCCTCCAAGTTAGACTAAATAAGTTCATTGGGGGGATCATATCTCCACAGCAAGCAGGTTTTATTCGGGGAGAAGTGTGCACTCCAATATAGGGCTTGCATCGAAAATGGTGAATGAGTGGATATAAGCAGATTTGGAGGAATGTGGTGATGAAGATTGATATCTCTCAAGCCTTCGATACTCTAAGTTGGGAATTCTTATTTCAAGTTCTCGCTTGATTTGGTTTCCCAATTAGATTCATCAACTGGATTCACTTGTATTCTAAAAGTCGGCCTAAAATGTCGGTCCTTATCAATGGTGGGCCTTGCGGCTTCTTTTCAGGTGGAAAGGGTCTAAAGGCAAGGAGATCCCTTATCACCGCTCCTCTTTGCATTAGTGAAGAGGTTCCGAGTAGAAATATCCTAGAATTGAGAAACAAGAGACCTGGTAGGATCGATGGTGATTAACGAGGGGCGATGGGGCCTTCACACCTACTCTTTTGGCGGACGACATAATCATCTTTGCGAATGGTAAGATCCGAGAAATTTTGAGACATATTTCAGATTTGCTTTTTAGATACCAACAAACAAGCAGGCGGTTTCTCAACAAGGCTAAATGCAAGCTCATCTTGGGTGGCATCACACTTGCGCGGAGAAGGGCTATATCTGAGGAGTTTGGTATAGCAGAAGGGGCTCTTCCAGAGAAATATTTGGGTGTACCGTTGTCGAAAGGAAGAGTTACTAGAGCAGGGGTTCACATACTGCTTGATAAAATCAGATCGAAAATGGCCAATTGGAGGGGAAGGCTACTATCCTTTCAAGGGAGAAGCATCATGATCAAGGCAGTGCTTTCCAGTATACCTATACATAACATGGCTTTGTACAAATGGCCAGCGAGTATCATTAAAGAAGCGGAGTGAGCTATGAGAAACTTCTTGTGGTCAGGGGATTCGAGTAAAAAGATGGCAATCACAGTGAAATGGGAACAGGTTTGTAAACCAGTTGAGGAAGGAGGCTTGGGGATAAAAAAGCTTAAAGAAATTAACCTTGCCATGTTGATGAAACTTGCCTGGAACTTTAAATGTGGTTCGGATGATTTTGCAAAGTTCATGCGACTCAAGTACCTAACGACGGATGGAGCCCAAATTGGTTACCACAAGTACTCTTCCATTTGGCCTGGGATCAGGAGAGCCCTGAATGATATCGATTCAAGAAGCCAATGGGTAGTGGGGTCAGGCAGTAGGATTGATTTTTGGAGGGACAGATGGGCAGGCACACGCTCGATCCAGGAAGCACTCCATCTTACCGACAAAGGAACTTCGAGAGTCGCTCCTCTAGAGTAAAAGCGCTATCATTGGTAACGGTCACATATATTGCCCACCTGCTATCCTAGAGTGATACAAAAAGTCGGGTCTAAGCATTAACGACATGAAGAGGTGAGGAGGATACACTAATATGGCTACCGAAGTTAAAGGGTGATTTTCTACAGCCTCGGCTTTTGAAGCTATTAGAAATAAAGGAGTAAGGGTTCATTGGCATGGAGTTGTTTGGAATCGCTTTACTCATCCCAAGCTAGCGGCTAACGCTTTGAAACTTTATAGTGGAAGAGCAAATGACAGATTTAGCAACTAAGAAGAAGGGCATCGGCTAAGCGTCAAAATGTAAGCTATGTGGACAAAAGAAGAGGACTGAACCATCTCTTGTGGCAATGTGATTTTGCCGATAAGACTTGGAATTGGTGGCGGGGAAAGTTCAAATTGAGCAAGCTTTAGAAACAGGCAGAGATGCAATAAGTCGGTCCCAACAAGTGAGTCCCTTTCTGAAACGGTTGTGGGACGGTGGCGATTTAGTGGTGGCATGGTTGCTATTTGGAAAGTTAGAAATAGAGCGACTTTGAAGGAAGAACTCCCACACTTCAAGATTGTTTCAATCGGATTGAAAAGAGATCCATATTGCGGCTACTCTCGACGACTCACACCCATAACTCTTTACAAGAACTGGAGATTACCGAACTTGGGGATTGAGCATGAGACCCACAAGTAGCCAGAGGGTCCATGAGGGCATTTTTTCGCCCCGCCTATGGTCGATCAAAATTAATACCGATGGTGCCGCTAAAAGGTAATCCAGTCGCGGGTGGGGTATGAGTCGACCTTTAGGGATCGGGGATGGGAATTTTTACGCTAATTAAGTGGAAAAGGGGTCGGGCGAAGCTACAAGTTATTAGGCGAGAGCATTGGTATCTTGGAAAGTGTGGAAATCGCTATTGAGAAAGGATGGTGAATGTGTGGGTGGAATCGGATCGCGACTCTGCGGTTTCGCTTACACTTCAATTCAATGCCGTGGCGATGATGAATACGGATGGCGTAATTGCATGAAGAGACTACATTTCTTTTACCTCTCTCACATATGGAGGGAAGGGAATACCGTGGTGGATGCCATAGCCAAAAAAGCCTCAAACCTAGAGAAAGATCAGTTAATTGTTTGTAATGAGAAACCCCCATGGATTCATAAATGGGAGGTGCCTTATCAAACCTTTACGCGATTTGCTTGAACCAAGTAGATTAGGGGGAGTGATGTCCTGTTAATGTACTTGTATAATCCTTTTCTTTAATAGAATTTTTAACTTACTTAGCAAAAAAAAGGATTATATATTTTTATGACTTCACCTTGGACCATATTATCATCAAGAAGACTTTGTTAAACTATTACGAAAAAAAAGAAAGAAAATAAGCAATAATGAAATTGTTAGAAATGGTTGGAGAATGTAGAAGTGCCCGATATAAAAGTTACGTCAAAGTTTTATATTAACATAATTCAAGGTTAATCAGGTCCTCACCATGGTTTGATCAACGCTGCAGGGACCGCTCTATCCTATAGCCAAATAAGCAACTGTTTAGGGCCCGCAGCCCAAGGCCCCCAATATAATTTAGCTCACTATTATTTTTCAGCCCATTATTTTAACGGTTTATAACGTTTTAAAATGGAAATTAGAAAATTAAATTAGTTCTAAAACCCTTCGTTTCCTCGTTCTATTCTACGTTTTCATCGCCCTTCTCCAACCAAAAAACTCTTCCCATCCATTAGTATTCGGATTTTGTTTAGGGCCCCCAAATATCTTGAGCCTCTCCTGTCAAGCTGGTTATGTCTCATATATGCCAAATGCTTCGACATGTTCGGGTTGATTACTAGAACAACTTATAAACACTTAAAACCTCCTTATTTTAGTAACTTTTATGGGGTTTATATATATATATATATATATATCCTTATTGGTCATTTCATTCAGAAGTTCTATGAGAGGCTCGTCATATCTGTCCACAAAGGTTGACTGCCGCACACGGCAATTTCTAATTGGTACGGTGACTTCATCAAAATCATCCACACTTCTTGATAGTGATGGGGAACATCTTTGGTCACTTTTCGTCAAGAGTTCTATTATATTAGAAATTAGCTCAAGCCTATGCAAATCCGAAATTGTCCTTCATTGATGGCTACTAATATTGCCTAGGATCTGCTCCTCACTTAATGCGACGTAAAAGAAGAAATGTTGAGGAAACTCATGTGACTGAATAATAGACCACCAACTGACGAAAATTTAGTCAATAAAAGCCACTCTCTATTCCAAATTTTACTTGGCAACCAAGAAAACATAGAAATGTAGTGCTATAAATATAGACTTTTGTGTCTGTATTGAAAGGGCAAGAACACAGTTGATCATACTTAATTAGTAAATAAACTAATCTTTCTCAGCTCTCTCAAGCTAATCTCAATGGCCATTTCCTCTAGTTTATTGAGCTGCTTTATTGGTTCTAGCCGAGTCTCGTCAGAAGAGAAAGTTAGCACTCAGGTGAATAAATCAAATGGAAGTGAAGTTGTAAATTCCACAAATGGATTGAAGAAGGTCAAAAGTAAAGCTCCCATTCTGGTGTCCTACTTCCCAATTGGATCATCACTTTCACGTTTATAGTAAGCAATCACGCAATCAAGCGAGACAGTTTTTCTTTATTGCATTTGCTGATTGAAATTCCCCATGGATGCTCATATTTCTTGAATTTTAGACTAGAAAGTGGTGTTCTTTCATATGGAAATCACTCCCATGCTACTTTTTCATACTTAATCTATATTATTTTTCTGCCCGTTCAATGGACCATTTTTGTTTTGTACTTTTTTTTTTGTAATTAATTTATATATCCTAAATATGTATCAATTGTGATTGTTGAACGTGAAGTAGTCGAAAACAGAGTGTTATTGTTGAATGCTACTATGTCAGTCAATGGCTAAAAATATTTGATAATACAGGCATATAGCCTAGTCACTCAGTCGCTCTACAAAGGCGCTGCAAAGGAGTTCTTAGTGCAAAACTGCAAATACAACCATCTTTTCATGCAAAATGACTATTGCTGTGTAATCGAGCAATGATTTCAAAGTCCTCTTTAAAGTGAATTACAGGATCAATCGGGAAATGTTCCCCGTTTTTTCCCTATTCAGATCAAGATAGGAGATCGTCTGCCGATTTACTCGTCAAAATATTGTTCCTATCCCTCAATTAGCCCTAGCAACTCCTGTTTTGTCAAGCTACAAAAACAGGATCCAACCAACATTCTGCCTATTTAGGCCAAGCACAGCTCGGGCTGATCTGGTCTAGGTTTCATGAAAATTTATTGAAACTGCAGTAGTTTTACTA
Source organism: Coptis chinensis (assembly GCF_015680905.1). Lineage (NCBI taxonomy): Eukaryota > Viridiplantae > Streptophyta > Magnoliopsida > Ranunculales > Ranunculaceae > Coptis > Coptis chinensis. Next base: position 73,212,351 of record NC_141463.1, on the reverse strand, counting down.
GTATTAACTTACCATTGCCTGCTAGAACTCCACTTTTCCAATAGGGCCGATAACCTTGTTTCTCTAGGTAACCCGTGTATTCCACGGTCCCCACCATAAAAAAAAAAAAGAGAGATAACCTTGTTTCTCTAGGCCAGTAACACCTGATAAAAGAAAACACGAATTTAAAAGGGTACCCAATTTAAAATTGTAACATTGCCTTTTGTGTTATGTATAATCTTCAGCATTCCATATTCTTAATGATGTTTAACCGCACCAAACTGCAGCTTCTTGTCTAGGACTCTAAGCAACTTTGGAAGACTAGACATGACTGCGAAGATATTAGCATTGTGTAGTCAACATATCACTGCCAGCTAAAAAATGGAGTAACAATGGTTGGGTCTTGTTACCAAAAAAAACAGTAGTTGGGTCCAACTGTCTAAGAATCAGAAATTTGATTATAGTACTCAAATTGGCTGTTATCGTATAACCTAAACCTTATGGTTGTTTTTTCAATCAACTGAGTGCTAGGCCGGCCACTCGGCCAGCTCTTGTGCAGCAATTAAGAGATGTCCTGTAAATGCCATTTGTGAGTTCTAGTCTTTGGAAACGGTCTCGAGAACTCAGGTACTCCTTTATGAAACATTAAAACACATCAATCCAGAGAACATACAACGAAATGTAAAGGATGCGCATATATACAAGGCAAATACCATACAAGGTTCACTAGGGAGAGCAACTTAGCCAGCACTCAGCAGCATATCAAATTCAGCAGGTTTAGAACAGATACAGTAATTTGTCTTTCACTGAAAGACTCCTGCTATCTTCCAGGCCTTATACCGTGGTTATCTGCTCTACTTGCGAGGAAATACATGAGCAATCATATGATTGACATTCATCATGTTTGGATTGTTTTAAATCAACACCCACCATTACCCAAGATTCGAAATTCTAATTAATTCCCAAATATGTAAATCGCAGAAATAACCTGCAATCTAAATCATTGTCCTTCGAATAGTTTTGTTCAGAATACAAGAATATCAATTAGTTTAGGTATTTCATAAACATATACAACAATCATCAACAGTAACTTTCACTAATTTACACAAAGCCCCTATATTTTAACTCTTCACCAAAAGAAAAGAGCAAAAACCTAATCCGTCAAAGAAACACGAAAGAAAAGATGACAGGACCAATAGTGCACAAAGAAAAGGTTGTCAAAAGAATTCACGGTACAATAAATGGGATGACTATGGTCATGAAAGTATTATAATCGAGTGTTGCTGATCCAGTGTAACGCGTATCTTTCTCCTTAAACTTCTCTGTCAAACCCTGTAAGAACACAAGAAGGTAACAACCGTTAACAGTTGTACAGTAGCCCCACATATGTAAGAAATATAGTCCCTAACACTCCTTTCAAAAAGTTGTTGTTTATACAAATTTATTGTTTCACCTTTACAATCATCCCACACCTGTACATCCAAACAAAATATATCAGCAAAGCAGTCACATAAAAAGTGTCGCTAAATTTTATGCACTACAAGAACAGGATAACAATAACTTACTCTACAAAGCTGTCAAAATTTAGTTCACCCCTCCTGCCACTTCCATCATCGTACTTTGATATCAGAACTTGGAGGACAGAATGTGGTACTGCATATCCTAGACTGTAAAGAGCATCCCGCAGTTCCGTTGTGTCGATTTTTCCACTGCGGTCTTTGTCAAATCTCTCGAATATGGCCTAAGAAAGTGAACAAATTAAAATAGTGAATACCAAATATCATAAGAGTACACTTTCAACAGAGCACATTAATAGAAAGGGTGGCGAGGAGGTTGCACACATCAGTTTATAATTTATGTTATAACCCTATATTAAGATGTTCAAGATAGAATTGCTCTTAAAACTTCTTTTAGTTGGAAAAGTTCAGATATCTATCTAATCAGAATTCAGAAGGATAACGATCACGTTACCGTTTGCAAATAAAGATACCTTGGATTAGGAATATCAGTCCACAATAGCCATGACACCCAGCTTTCAACCAAGTAGAGACTACCTTAAAATGTAATGTATATCATTTACCACCGCATGATATTTTTTTCTCAGCTGTTTTGGAGTTAATATAATGCCTTAATCCGAGTCAACAACCATTCACCACCTATTGTTGCCCTCCTAGTGTGCAATATATAGATATTTGACAGTCCATCTATAGTCTAAAGTCTAAAAACTGCTCAGAAGCTAACAGTATATACTAGTAACTTCTCTTAGCACACATCCTTTAAGTAAATTAAAAAAAAACACTCATTATACCGATCACCGACAGTCCAACACACTACAATAAACATGACGTTTACCCTTGTTCCAATTTACTAATAGTCAAGGGGCGACTCAAGAAATCCCATTCTCCAACTTTTTATACAGCACTTTGTCCTTAGTAATTAACATGACTACTCAAGGCTACCACCTTAGCACAGTTAATTCTTTTTTCTAATATGTAGTCTTATAAAAACGTCAATCAATAAAGATTCACACATGATAACAAAATGCTTTTCAGAAACAATCATTCTAAATCAATATACTTAGAGTTTACCAACCATATGAAGTTATGAACTAGAAGTCCTGTCCAAGGATGGACTGTTCCTAAACGGACATGGGAGAGAACCAAGCAATTTCAGTGAATTGTGAGTAATTTTCATAGGTGGTAGGTCCCGCAGGTCAACACCCAAAAATAAGGAAAAAAAAAAGAGAAAAAAAATATATGGAAAGAAAAATATCTAGTAACATATGGGATTTACAATTCTTCTCTAACACACTTCGGTATTTCGCCGTCTCCCACCTTTCTTCCCAGTAATAGTTTCTCCCAAAAAAAAATAAAAAAATCATGCACTCATTTTAAACTAACAATTGTCTCTCTCGATATCTATTACGGACTCAATCTCTTTCTCTCTCACTTTCTTTGTATTCTTTATTTTTTTTTCCCTAGCCCAACCTTTGGGTATCTTTGCACTCTGGTATTCAAATGGAAAATGAGGAATTCAAAGTACTACATAGTGAGTGGTGTTGGGAAAATACTTAAGGTTATATTCTCCAAGTATCTTTAATATCTAACCTAAAAATAGGGATACTAGTTGAAAAAGAGACGCTAGTTGATTCTAAATTTTTTTACAACGCTTAAGCGAAAGAAGCTGGGTTTAGTATTCGAAGTTGGTTGGAAAAGAAGAAAGATAGGAATACATTTATTACAAGTAAGGAACATATTCACTAACAGCAGACATTGACACAAAAAGGCGTCGAGGTAACTCAAAAGAAGATTATATAACAAAAATTGTAGTACGGAGGTTAGCATCTAGTGCGTTTGTGGTCAGTGTATTTATTGAACAATTCAATTTTACTGGAGTGCAAGAGTAGAGCATATTGGTTTTATACGAAAAGATTTACATAGCCTTCGTATGGATAAACGTAATGAGATGAAAGGGTATGATGGAGATATGTTTCACAAGTATTTAAAATTGGAAGAAACTAAAAGTCTTTCATTCACTTTTAAGATTGAGGCAGAAGATGAAATGATGAACGAAGAATAAATAATTGTAAGCTCGTTAGACGTCATATCGGTCCAAAAACACTTACAATGGGTAATTCTTCGTTCATCATCTACAATCTTAAAGGGGATATGAAAGATTTTTACTTTGCCCCTATTTTAAATACTCATGAAACATAGCTCCTTCATGCCTCTTCATCTCATTACACTCATCCCTACGAATGTAATTTAAATCTCTTTATGTAGAATTCCCCAAAATGCACTCCAAGACTGAATTGTTGATGTGATGCTATTAATACCAATTTAAGTTGTTGACTTAAGCATATTTGTGCACCAGAAACTCCACGATGAGATATTAGAAGGTGAATTCTTGTGGGGTTGCCAACTGGTGGCTATGCCCCTCAATGAATCCAATGAATACACTGACTACAAACACACCAGATGCTTACTTCCGTACTGCAATTTTTTGCTACAATATCTTTTTGAATTGTCTCGATGTTTTTTTGTGTCACTATCCGCTATTAGTAAACATTTTCTTTGCTTGTAACAAACGTACTCATTTCTCATTATATTCTTATGATATCGTCATCTTTTTTCCTCTCCGACCAACATTGAATACTAAATCCAGTTTCTTTTGCATAACCATTGCAAAAAAAAAAATTAGAATCAACTAGTGACTCAAAATCTTGACCTTTTATGGGCATGACATTACAACACTTGGGGAATATAGACCTCAGTATTTACCCCACTAACTTCCTCATTTTCCATTTGAATACCAAACAATTGCGAGGATACCTAAAGGTTAGGCTAGGAAAAAAAACCAATAATAAAAAGAGATAGAGAGAAAGAAATTGAGTCCATAATAAAGAAAAGATCGCCACGAGAGAAAATTGCAAGTTTAAAATGAGAGCATGAATATATATTTTTTGGGGAGAAAACAGTGTTAGGGAAGAAAGCTGGAAGACAAACTGCCAAAGTGTGTTGGAGAAGAATTTCAAATATCGTATTTTACATTTTTACTGACTAGATTTTCCCCCCCTCTTTTTTATTATTTTTGGGTGTTGACCTGCGGGAAATTTGCTCACAATTCACGAGCTGGCTTGTTTGTCTCTCATGTCGTCCGTCACTGTATGAACTAGTACACCTTTCACAAAAAGTCCAGATTGACACCACTACCCTAACATTGGTTTTTGAACTCAATACTAAAACAACCAAGTATAAGCACTTACACGCCATTCTCCAAGACACTTCCACAATGCAGAAAATTCCTTAGGTCCTGAAAACAAAGCCATTAAACATAGGGGGAAAAAACATTACCATAAACAAATCAAGAAGACTAAACTCACCCATTTTAGAAGGCTCCATTGGATTTCTAAAAAGAAACATAAGTAACTGAACAGTTCTAATACTAAACTTCTGATACCCAAAAGAAAGTGCTTCTTGCAACTCTCTCTCATCAATAAACCCACTCCTATCCTTATCAACCATTTGAAAACTCCTAATAACTTCTGGATCTGTTCCAGCTGCAAAATTCCCTCCATAACTTGGCCCAGAAGAATACCCATACACCGACGGTGGTGGTTGGGACTGTGAGTAATTGGGCTGTCCCGGCCCATGAGACTTGTACAGAGAAGAGGATGTGGGTTCTTGCCCGTAAGTGGATCCATATGAAGACGATGGTGGCCCATGACCCGCTTGTGGCTGGGAGTAATTGGGCTTTCCCGACCCGTGAGACTTGTAAGGAGAAGAAGAGGGTTGGTGGGTTGGAGGAGAAAGTGGTTCTTGTCCGTAATTATCGGGTAACGTGGGTGCTGATGGTGCGTAGTTTTGAGAGGTGTATCTATTGAAAGAATCCATTGATTGATATAAATTTTTTTGGAGATGGAATCTAGAATTGGGGGGGTTTTGACTTTTGAGAGGTGGTATTACTGAAGAAACCGTTCCTCAGGTGTCAGTTTCAAATGTTACCTTTTTTTTTTTTTGCTGATGATATAACTATATAAGAAACAGTAAGAACAGATTTATTGGTCCACGTAACCGTGTCGGCCGCATTATTAGCCGCGTGTACATCCTATTTACGGCTGTTATAGAAACTGGAAAAAGGAAATCAAATTGGTCTCTGTTGTCGTGGACTGATTCCCAATAATTGTGGCCTACTAAATGGTCCTAGTGGAAGGATGTTATTGGATCTTTTGACATTTTTCATCTTTCAATCTATATATAGAGTTACAAACGAAATGTTGGTAGATCCATAGAATTGATAAATTCTAGCCATTATCATGACTCTGCAACATTAATACATTAAAAATTATCGAACTATTTTGGATTTTCAGTTTTCACGTAGATTATATTGAATACAAATCAACATATAAGAACATAAGCACGCCAGCTACAGTAAAGAGCTCCTTCAGTTCACCCCCTGCCCTGGGCATGGTACTTATGTACATAGATACATCCCAACTTATTGAGTCTAAGTGTGTTGTATGCATTTTCTTATGTATCTTTAGTGTATCAAATTGGGGATGAGGCACTTGATATTTGTACAGGTGAGGCCCCTAGTCTTGCTTCCGTTCAACTTCCAGTGCAATCTCATTGCGACGTGTAAATGGAAGTGTAAATGGAGGATTGTACTGCAAAATGGCATTCTGTCATACATATGATAATATACAATTTGACAGTAGGACGTGTGATCTCACCTGTGCAACCTCCACCAGGGCACCCTCTTTTACTTCGAATTGCATATCACTTCTTAAAGCATCCCTTAACTTTACTTCTCGACTTTTAACTTCTCTATCTGTAACAAAACCTGTAGCAATCGGAAAAGGAGATCTGTCACACTCTAAAATTACAGTAATTCAAAATAGCATTTCCTAACTTTACTTCTTGGCGTATCTTGCATGGAATGTTTCTCATGTGTTGAGTACAAAATTCTTCAGAGTGGTTTTTGATTCTTGAAGACAACATAGTGTCATCATAAGAAAATGTTAGTGTTCTCTATGCATATCTAAATTATAAATTATACAGGAACTAGACATGAAGATAGGTAAATATCATTGGATATATATTCTGAATTTATAATGTCCAAGTTCTGCTGCACACTAATGACCTTACAATGAATCAGATTAAATCAAGCATTTGAATTGTAAGTTTCGATAAGAACAAACATTTGTCAGAAGCTGCACACTAAAAACTTGTGGCAGTAATTACATGAAACAACCTTTATTTCTCTTATATATATTCTGGTTCTTTTATCAATTAAATGGAAAGACAGAGGATAATGTTTCTCGTAGATACTGAGCATGAAGGGTTAGGATGTAGATCTGTTTCCAGGGTGCTATTTATGGAAAAGAATAACAACAAACCCGAAAATGCAGCAACTGCAACAATTTTCTTGGGGACTTCTTGAATCCTCACAGAGGGATCCTTGGGTAGCGGCAAGATGGCGCCATACTTGGAAGGCATGACAAATGACATCTTCCAGTTTTTTTTGATCTCCCGACTTAATAACAAAACCAAAACAGATAATGAGTAGAATGTAGTACAACAAAAGCAGACAGTTGAATTATCCATATGTTAGACAATGCTATTAAGAGTATGTATGAGCAGGGAAAGTATTTATTTAACTACTGCAAAGAAATTAGGATCTTCCCTAAAATTCATAATGCCAGGCAATAAGTCAATACCTGCTTTGTTATCACAGGTGTTGTCATCTCCATTTTCTCGCCATTCAACTCAGCTTTCCGAGTAATGACAGGAGTAGTCATCTCCATTTTGTCGCTTGCATTATTCTGTGAATATCACAAGGTTCAGATTCAGCATAAAGTTGTGATGTACACAGTACACCTCTAATGATATAATTCAACTTTGTTTTTCTCTTCGGGGAATTGTTATCATACCTTACCGAAAAGATATTCAGCTAAGACATTGAAACCTTGAGATGAGCCACCGAAATCAAATCCATCCTGCCCAGGCATTGTTGTTTCCGCTACAAAGTAAGGCTGTTCAATAATGCAATCCACTGTTGAGTGTTTGTTCATGAATATTGGAACTTCAAACTTGAATCAAAATATTGTCAAACAACAAACAAGAAGAAAATCTCAAGAGGATTGAGTTGTTAGGATTTTGAGCCTACAAACAATCACGCTGAGCAAACATGGATTACACAATGCAAGACTTTTCTACTTTGAAGGCTGCAGGACTTTAAACAATATCAAAAGAATCCGAAAGATTATCAAGTGTCATTGGAACTCTCTACCGGCTGGTATAATCAAGCTTAACAATGTTGCACGTTCAAGAGGAAATCCCAGAATTGCAGGTTGGGGGTACTAATGAGGGTTCACAATGGAACTACATACTCTAGGGACATATATTGGGGGCCTATAACAAAAGCTATAGAGATGGTATGGACGAAAATATGGGTAGAGTCTGACTCCAGACCAGCTGTAAGAGCATTTCAGACAAACTTGGTTCACTAGAAGGTCAAGACTCAGTGGGTGGCAATCAAAGCAAAACTGACTGGATCATCTTCGCAAGTACTCGGAGAGAAGTGAATTCTGGCACCGACCACTGTGCCAAGACAGGAGCTACACTACCAAGAGGAGTGAACCATTGGTCATTGGTGGAACAAGAAAGCAGATTTTTTTATTAAGAGTTCAGAACCCCACACTAGGCGGCACTACAAGGAACTCATATATGTTAACACTCCCCTTCAGCGGGATACGCTGTAAATACACATGTAGAAAGACTGGACATCTTCACTGGTAGGAGTTGAACCCGAGACACCTCTCAGAAACCAAGTGGTTCTGATACCATGTTAAATTGCCAATTTCTCCATAAGCTCGAAGTTATGTGAATGGTCAATTCTATTAATATATTAGAGGCTCATATATGTCAACAGGCTCAATAAAATGGGGCTGCAAACTAGTCGCACCTCAAACATATTGAATGCATTCATGTTCCCGTCTTCCCAACATGATCGCCTTGTTATCAGGTTTAAGAGGAGCAAATATGCAAGAGGAACTCTTGATTAAGTGGAAAGAAGATAAATATATGATACCTCAACTTCTCTAATTTCGTACTGTTCTGTTCGCCTCAATACAGTAAACTTCACAGTTTCAAGATCAGGTACTACATAAACAAAAACAGTATTACGAAAAACGCATACAGATAATTGAACACAGATCAAATGCTAGAAACTACCTGACATCAAGGCTTCCTCCAAATTAGAACTTTGAAATCTCCGCGGAAAAAGATACTTCGCAGATTCATTAGCCAACTCTAATAAAACTGCATAAAGAAACACATAACATCATTCAGAAAAGCTTCATAAGCAAATTTAAAGAGTCACAAGCAAAAATGCTTGGGTTTTATTATATGAACATTTACGTCTCTGCGAAACAGATGAAGCTTGAGAAGCTAAGGCAAATACAAGAGAGATTCTAGCTTCATCCGCTGATATCTTTCTCTTAGAAGCCACAACACTTCTGTTCGTGGCCATTGCTGTAATAGTAGAAGTTTTTCTGGGGACCAAGAATGTCGTACCCTTGAATACTGATTGAGAAGTTGTCCAAGTTTTGCACAGAAGCATTGCTTCTCTCTCTCTCTCTTGTTTAGTGGAAGTTAATTATGATTACAGGACTGACTGTATGTCAGAGAGATTTGCTATCTGAAGTTGTGCTTCTGGAAACTCTGCACACAGAAGAAATGTAGGCCACTCGTTTACTAGAGGAGGGAAAGAGTCAAAGAGTTGCACCAATTGCAATTTCAATGTTTTATGTCCCAACTGTTGTTGTGTTTAGTGCTGACATGTTTGATGTTGCTATTGCAACTCAGGTACATGAATTGGTTTCATTTCACATCTGGAGTTTTTGAGACCTGAACCATTATTGTTGGTTCAAAATTTTACATTAATTTTCTTGCTACCTTTCCAAATTATAAGCTCTACTTTGAGTTTGAGTGTAGTTCTGAATACCAGGTTTCAACAATTCTACTGAGTTCTTACCAATTTTCTTTTGGATACAAATTACTTGCATAAACATTACATACGTCACCAAAAAACAGACTATTTTGTGTTAATGATGTGAAAATAAAATGCCTTCTTAAACGTATGTTCTCTAGTCTTTAGCACGACAAAACCAGGGGCCTGATATGATAGCAATTGGAAAATCAGGATCCAATATCTCATTTTTTACATTTTTTGGATTCTTACATTTTTAGCGCTTGAGGCTCTGGTAACTTGAGATGTCAAACATCGAACACAAACTTGAGCTTAATTTGACAAAATTCAAATTCACTACACTCAGACAATCAGTACGTGAGCTTAGGCAAATTCAAAAAATATGTGAATAAAGGTTTCTAGCCCAATTTATTGTAAACTCATTGGGTCCAAGGCCCAGACCGTTGTAAACTTCCGATATATATCGGTGCAATTGAAAATGTCAAACTGTCAAAATGTCAAACTCATTTCGCTATTTGAGTCATCACTGCAATCCTGAACGACAAATCTTGAATGCAAGCCACATACGAAAAACAAACAGAACAGAAGAAGAGCGTCAAATGTCGAATACCTAAACTACCCCTCCAGTCATGATGGCTTCAATGGCCACCTGTTTCTCTATAACCCCAAAATTTTACCACACTTTAAAAAAACCCTCATCTCCAATCCACTTACGAAACCGGCTAAAACGAGTTTCAGTACCTAGTATAAGAGCAGCAGGTGTAGATATTGGAACAGCAATAAAACCAGGTAGCCGAGTTGAAACAGATAGTTTACCTACGGATGTTAGGACACGTGCGATGGATGCTGTTGATTCTTTTGGTGGGAGAGTTACTATTGGTGATGTTTCTAGTAAAGCTGGTTTAAAATTAGACCAGTCTCAAAAAGCTTTACAGGCTCTTGCTTCTGATACTGCTGGCTTTCTAGAGGTAGACAATGTAACCTTTCATTGCACTAAACTTATAATGATTCAGTGAAATATACAGCTTGTTTAACGCTACTCATTCTGTCATATATCTACATGTTTAAAACTTCCTCCCTGGGGCATTTTCTCCTCTTTGCATCTTTCATATTACAATTTCACATTGGATTGTGTGAGTAATAATTTTGAACTCCCTAAGATTGATTTTCTGGAAGGATTTGAATGATTAAGAAGCCACTTTTCACTGATTTTGATCTTGTTTTCGTCCTTCAAAAAAAAAAAATCGCAATAAGGACAAAGTAAACAAAGAAAAGAATAGTTATCACTTGTTTTACATATGGTAACAACACTCTTTCCTGTCATTATACTACTAGTATACTGCATTGCAGTGGGGCAATCAGCTTCTTCCTTGTGCCAATTTCTAGTTCTGTAGAGATTATTGCGTGGGGTGATTTCTAGTTTTGGGTGAAAGAGAGAGAGAGAGAGTGGGGTAGATGAGAAAATAAGGAAGAGGAGAGCAGTGAAATGAGTGGCGGAAGAGAGGAAAGAGCAAAAAAAGTTGTGAGAGAGGGGGGTATACAGACAGACAGTGACCAAACGTCATTTCACCCCCCTTTCCAAACCCACCTCAAGAGTTCGCTCACGCTCACGGATTATAGCTATCTTGCGGTACCTAAATCTTTTGCGCTTCATATGTTTACAACTTGATATTTTTTATAATGCACAATATGTTTTTTTCCAATTTTTGTTTTTTTTAGCAATTATGTACTCTCTCTTGATTTCGTGACTGCAATCTTTTTTAAGATGGTATTTACAGGTTTCAGATGAAGGCGATGTTCTATATGTGTTTCCGAAGGATTATCGCTCTAGGCTTGCAGCGAAATCTTTTAGGATGAAGATTGAGCCTTTGCTAGAGAAGTCTAAGGTATTATACTTGTTGATTTGCTATGAAATTTCTATTCCATCCAAAACTTCATCACATTTATGTAAGGAGATGTATAGATGCTAATACTATGTTTTACAGTCTGCAGCTGAGTATGTAATAAGAGTCTCTTTTGGAACAGCACTTATTGCTTCAATCGTTATTGTTTACACCACAATTATTGCTCTTCTTTCAAGTAGTAGTAGAAGGTACTTCTTTTTCGATGTTGTTTCTTCAGCACTCTATCTACTTTTCTTATTGTGCATGATAATTATATATTCTTCTGACAAATTAATATTTACTACCTAACGTATCATAGAAAGAATAGTAGATTTGACACTTCTATTTTCACGACGTTTTGTTACAGTACATGACCTATACTAGATCCAATTTTGACAGTAATTATATGACCTTACTTGGCTTTTTCTCCCTTGTAACAGTGACGAAGACAATCGTGGAAGGCGTGGAGGCAGATCATATGATTCTGGGTTTACTTTCTTCTTCCGTCCAACTGATTTGTTTTGGTAACAACTTTGTTTAGATACTTATTTATTTCTTTGTTAAAAAAAAACCCAGTTAAGTTACGATTTTCATTAGAACAAATAGGCCGAGGAAAACTTAAAGTGCAAGAAATAAGGGAAAACCAAAATGAAAAGGACATCCTCAAAAAATCCACCCTACAAGCACCTCAATGGCTCAATCAATGATCTTTGTACGTAATACCCCCGCCCCACACACACATCATTGCAGAGTGGAAAGCAATTTAATAAATATATAAGATCTGGTTGGTCCTGTCTTGAATCTGTAGTCATTGCCTTGCTCTTTAGTATGTGATTCATTTCCTAGACTCTATCACCATTTGTGGCATGCCATAAAAAAATGGGATTATTTAATGAGATGCTGAGTCATGTCTGGTCATTTTTATTTTTGGATCTTATTATCAGTAACTAAGTATCAGACATCACCAGTCCTTTGGTCTTTTTCTCTTTTGTCTATTCAACAAGAAATGGAACTGGCTGAAAAACCATATCCTTATCTTCTTTATTTTCTTCTTCTTTTTTCCAGTACCCTTAATTTATTGGTTACCAAAAAAGTACCACCTTCTTTTTACCTATTGGTGAAAAACTGCACTCACGTGGACCATTCAGCAATGAATTTTAATTGTTGGTATACTGACCACCATTAGCTTGTTAGAGACGATTGAAATGTAAAAAAGAAGTTAGACTTGGAACCCAACTCTGGGAGTGAATAATCTTGTCTAACTTTGAAAACTGGCATCTCCTCTCAAATGCGCAACATCACTGGACATGGAAGGATTTTTACTTTTCATATTGTTTTGCCTTACGAATGTGTACACTGTTTAGGTTTTGGGATCCCTACTATTATAAAAGGCGGCAGACAAAAAGTGATGACAATGGGATGAATTTTATTGAATCAGTACGTGACAAAGTTCACTTGTCCGTTTACCTTCAGGTCTATGTTTCCAAAGTTGTAAATCCTTTTTTTCAATTAGTAATGCCTATGCTGTTTGTAGGTTTTCTCATTTGTATTTGGTGATGGGGATCCAAACCAAGGAATAGAAGAAGAGAGGTGGAAATTGGTAAATAGCTCTACTCCGTGTTATTGCTTATTGTAGCCTCTTCTGTGTACTATCTAAAACTTAGTGTCTTTATTTCCACCATTTAATAAGCACACAGCTTTAAGATTCCGAGTATTAACTGAGATAACGGATTTTGGTACGTGGACTCTAGTAGTATAACAGTCTCAATGAATCACAGAACTTAATACAGAAACATAGACAAACACATTGAAGATAACTAACAAGAACAATCCACAGAAAACAAAAAAGAAAAAGAAAAATATTGAATCTCCATTAAAACTCAATGAATCAATGATGAAGCAAATACTACAAGGGTTCTGTTTGATTGAAATTTAAGCCCAAAATTTTCTATTGGTTAAAATTTAAACTCTTTAACACAAAACTAAAATCCAAAAGGAAATAACTGCAATTAGAGAAACACCGGATCTAGAATGATTCTTCCACACCCAGACAATGTTAAGTCTCTGTCCAATAATTTTTCGGATTAGTTAAAGCTGAGTATAGTCTGTGGGCGTTAATGGTCATATTTTGGTATAAGTCACAACCCATAGGCCCAAAGTTGTAGACCTAGTAAATGATTTTTAATATTTTTGGGTGGTCCACCTCCCTTGACTTTGGCTGCCCCATACTCAAAACTATAGTATATTATTGAGACTTAAGTGCTCGTGGCAGAATTCTATAATAGTCCATACACTAAACTGTACAGTAGTCAAGTATTAATAACTATTGTTTTTTTAACTTCTTTGCAGATTGGTGAATACATAGCTTCGAATGGGGGTGTTGTCTCTGCAGAAGAGCTTGCTCCCTATCTTGATGTACCGTCAAAAGATGAAACTATGGTATGTGATCTTGATCAATGTTTCGTACTGCAGTAACATATATATAATCAAATTTTCAGTTCGTAAGGTCGTAATGTTTCTTTTTTTCTTAAAGCATTTGTTAATCATGTATATCACTCATCCCTCATCTCACACACACACATCTGAAAGTCTTCTTTTTTTCTTTTTTTCAAAATTAATCTGTGTCTTATTGGTTAAAAAAGTGTGGAGAGAGACTTGCAGGTACAAGCTAGAAATGGAAAAGAAAAAGAAGAAAGAGAAACTAGGTTACACCAGACATCTACCTTAAGTCCTTGCAAGGAATATACCCTCCTTTCATTATGCTGAGAAGTCAACATCCAAAGCAAGGCTTTGATGTGGCATACTGAAGACTCTAGTTAAATTATATTTTATCTATTGAGTAAGAGGAGGAGGAAATCTGAAGAAGAGAGAAGAGAATATACGCCCTTAATTTGTTTCAGCCTTCTCTTACACATCTATATATTATATAGGAAAATGATAGGGCTTATCCTAAAAGGAATCTCAGATCGGGGGCGACCACGGCAAGCAACATGGGGAAGTAATGTTGGGCTGGGCCAAGGCCCTTAGGCGCCCTCGGAAATATCCCTTTGAACTCTTTTGAAAATGTTTTTTCTTATGATTATACTGCAAATAATTTCGTCATTTTTTTGTTTTTCTTCAACTTTTACATCTGATGTTACAGCAGGACGATGAATCATATATTTTACCCGTGCTGTTACGGTTTGATGGGCAACCAGAAGTAGATGAAGAGGTGTGTTTAGATTTTTAGTACTTCTGGATAATATGACATGTGGTACTGAACATACAACTCTAGCCGTCCATGTTTTTCCATGAACAGGGTGCTTTGTCTTAGTTTATATCTCATACATTGAATTAGCACTGTCATTTATTCTTTCTCTTCTTAGTAGAACTTTATTCTTTATGATAATGTTAGTCATGCTATGATCAGGAACAAGCTGTAGTACAATTTTATAAGGTTCCCCGCTTGAAGGAAATAATGTGTGTTCTCTTAGTTACGTGGTATATTATAAAAAAGAACAGCGTATCTCACATAGTTTTGAAATGGTATACAAACTTTTTTCACGTCAATCCGATATACGTGCTTTTGATTTCCTTTCCTCAATCAAGGAATCCGTTAAGATGCCGTGGACATAAAATAGCCCTGGCAACTTTATTCCAGATGTGAGGAAGGAGTAGAGTAAGGTCTGACTTCTCATAAAACTGAGCAGCTAACTTCCTACCATTCCTAACCAAGGAATAGAGTGAGGGACTCACAAGTGCAACATTTTCATATTTTTCAAAAAAAAATCTGCTTATTACACGGTTAGAAATATTTTTAGTTGGAAGTAAGTTATCCAAATCAAACCAGCAGGCATGTGGGAAGCACATGCTTCTTCCCCCATCAGCTCTTAGTCTTCTCAGTCTTCACCACCATCACCACATTCATTACCAACACCACCATCTCCACCACCATCACCATCTTTACTCCATCTTCGTTTCAACTACCACCATCTTCATTTCAACTACCACCACCTCCAACTACAATATTGCAAAAAGAATCTTAGAATCCTAAACTTGCTTTCAAAACCCAAAAATTAATTTTACCATTACTATCATCGCAGTCATCCTAGATTACTAACCATAAACACTTTGACACACACATTTGATCTCCACATATTTTGATGAACAGTCCCAGATTTGTTGCATTTTGTTAACATGTTTAATATTTCTTTCTTTGTTGTAAGCTTCTAGTATTTTTATCTGGATTTCTTTCTATAATTGCTCTTTTTTTTTTCTTTAACGATTGATATACTCGTCCAAGAAATATGTCAGGTGAAACTTGTCACGTTCAACCAACCACATATTTTTTTGGGCAGTATAGTGAAATATCACATTCACTAACCACGTCTTACATTTACCAAATTATGATGTCAGACCTTAATGGTTGTTTGAACCATATCTCCAGCAAGATTTCTGTTATACCCTCAAACTAATTGAGGGAGAACATGGACTTGTTTAGAGGGATCTGTTTCATGATAATGTATTTGATTGCCAATCCACTTTTAGATAGAAATCTTCCTCTAGTGCCTTCTTAAGGGGACATTTCATCATGAGTGGTGAGATGGCAATTGATAAGTGAGATATAGGTCCCTATCTAGTTTGGATGCCTTAGAGCATCTTTAATGGTGCAAGCTAAAAAACACCTAATTTTTTTATCAAACCAAATACCAAATCACTCAAACACCAAACATCTTCAGTCCAAGCATCAAAGATTCAACACCAAACCACACTGCTTTGGATAAACTGCGCGTCCAATCCCATGCTGTTTTTGGAAAACCGTGCCATTAATCCCAAACTGGAAGGCCCAAGCCCACTCTGCTTTTAGTAAGCCACGTGAAAAACCATGTGGGCCTGAACTTTAAGCCCACACAGCTTTCTTAAAACCGCGCACATAAGCCCACAGAGGAGCCCAAAGCACACGCAGTGTTCGAAAAGCTGCACGGGTTTTTTAAAAACCGCCTGGGACATTTGGTTAAGCATCAAACCAAACACCAAATGAATTGGTTTGATGTTGAAATGAATTGGTGTCTCCACTAAAGATGGTTTTTAACCAAATTTTCAAGAATTTGGTGTTTGGACAGGAATTGGTGTCTCCATTAAAGATGCTCTTACTTTCCATGTCGATGCCTGGACACCCCCTCTCTTACTCCTAATGCTATGCTAGCTCTCATTGATGTATCTTTTAGTTAACGACAAAAAAGTGTGATCATGGAATTGTTTTAATCTGGATTACACTGCACATGACGAACCACATTCTTACAAATTACATATGCTGTATGACAGGGAAATATTCTGTATCGTTTTCCTTCGCTACAGAGAACAGCTTCATCTCAGAGGAGTCGAAGGAAAGAATATGTTGGGAAAAGATGGACTGATTTCGTTGGAGGAGTTGATAAAATTTTCAAGGAGAACAAATGGCAATTCAGGTTTTGCATGTCCCAGAATGATCAGTGTTTAAATAATGTAGTGTAGCTCGTTAGCTCTTCTAAACCGTTTTTGCAATTTGACAGTAAAACAAAGAACACAGAGAAAGCGATGGTTATTGGTTTGGGAGGGCTCAATCTCTTTGGGGTTATTATTCTTGGGACCATGTTAAAGTATGGTTCTGCTGCGTTAACTTTTCTTACTGGCTCAACTTTATGCTACATCTAGGCTCTAACACATCTTCATTATCTTCCATCTGAAGTAGTACTGCAATTGCGCCAAGTGGATTTATTTCATTTGTTGCCGACATATTTCCTCTGCTACAGGTGAAATTGGATATATCTGAACATGTAGAAATCTAAAAAAATATATTTCATTTTGTGTTTGGTTTAGCCTTTTCCTTTTACAAATCTAAATATAGAAAGTGAATGCAGATTTATGCTGGCTCCTTCTTCGCTTTTCCTCTAGTCCGATGGTTCCTTCTTCAGAAGTCAAATGCTGAAATTGAAAAGAGGAACAAGGCAAGACAACAGCGAGCTCAATTACTTGAATCACCAGATCTGTCTTTGAGAAAGAAGGTATTTATCTGAAAAAAAAAACGTTGCACTCTTTATTTCCCTTTTCAAATCCCCAAGGTCTGGTCCCTTAGTTATGGTGGAGGGATGGAAAAGGTCAGGTTTGACCTGAGATTCAACCCAATCAGAATCTAATCTTAACAGGTTACGATTCCTCAAGTGAATAGGATAGAAAAAGGGGTAAAGAGAAAATTAGATTCCAATGAACTAATTATCTCGGAGGTTTTCTGTTATATTCTAAAAATACCTTTTGTAAAGATATCGAATTGTAACTATAATATCACTCATCTTAGCTCTCTCTTAATTCCTTTTCTTGCAGCCCTTCAAAAATTATAATTTGATTAATTTCCATTTGTTTTATATTTTTTTGTGCAAACAAACAGTAAGTATTATTTGTTATGTGATTCAATCGAATCCTGACCCCAAATGAAAGTAGTTAATGATGGTTGTAGTCTAGGACTCTAGGGTCAGAGTTGGATCCATACCTGTTTAAATGATATAGATCTAGTCAGATCAAACTCATTTCCGTCCTGTATTTGAGTGTCATAATGATAACAGTTTAGGAAGAAAGAAAAGAAGCCTATCGGCAACAACCATAATTGTTTCATATGTTCATTGCACCTGATGTTATTCCATATGCATACATTTTTGTGGCCCTAATTAGCTTATACTTTTTAAATGGATTCAGCTTCTAAGTGCTCGAGACATGGCCCAAAAGACAGTCATTGGGCAAGACCGAATTGTGTACAGTACGGAAAAAGACTTGTACGATCAAGACTATGATGCTCGCGAGTGGGATCAGAGGTTTCGGGAGCTAGAGAAATCGGATTGAGAATAAGCCACAATCTCTTAAGCAACTGACATTTGTCTGATGAGATAAAATTAACAAGTGCATTCAAATGGAGATATAGAAGCATATCAGAGAGTTAAAGTGTGATTTCCTCTCAAAAGGTATACTGTATTATAACAATTATACTGATTTCTGTTAGTGTATTATAGATTTTACCAAATTGCAATACAACCTGCTACAGGAATAGGGACTAGGAGGTGAGAATACCCAGCTGTAATCTGAGTAATGTTATTTCCTTGCACAAATTAAAGGAAAACCGGATCCAAAATGAGGATTTGTGGTCATGATTTGATTATTGAGAAAAGGGTAACACAGGAATTTTCATTGTGAACCCAATCAGCCATAATGATCACCATGTAAATTTTTTACAGGCCTGAGCTAAGTGTACTTCATCATATTACTACATCTTTTGTATCTCTAGTGTGCTCCTATAGAGGCATAACCAAATTAGAGTCGCAAGAAAATCGTTAAAAAAAAATTGTACTGTTATTGTTATGATTGACATTGTTGACTCTTTTGTCATTTTTATGTAGCTTGCTAGTCACGAATAGCGAATATATAGGAAAGCTTTAAGATAAATCATCAATGTGCTCCCAAGTCTGTTCTGGGAACTCCATTGCCTAGGTTCTTTTCAGCTAGCAATTATATAAACGTAATGTATATTTTTTTATTTTTTTTATCGATATTACTCAAGTAGATAGAGGTACAAGCCTATAGAACAGATTTTGTTCAGGGTCGTAATTTAGATAGAATTTAACTCCGAACTATATTTGAAAGACCAATATAATCATGCTGCGGAAAGAGCTACTCAATTAACTCTCAAGGGCTTAAGCTACAGAACTTGTGGAATTATAGAATATTGTCTTGATAATTGATTTTGTTTAGGATAAAATTGTCAAGGAATTCAGCCGCAGCCTACTATTATAGGTTTTTACCTGCGTCGCCTAAGGTAGTAGTGATCGATGTTAAACATGTCTAATTCTCTTGGAAGCTATTCACTTCTTCAGTTTAGGGAAAATAAGATAAGAGTTCAACATGTGTGACGCTTTGCGTTTTGGAAGTTAATTGCTGTGGGAAAAACGGGAGATGCTATGGCTAATTTTATGCTATATGGCTTAAAGACGCAATGAAGCTCTGTGAAATATATGTACATATTGAAGGTGCACGTTATTGTTGATTGAGTCTGAGATTGGTGTCTCTTGGATAAGGGTGGAATTTGAGCCGAGGGTTTGGAGCTCGGCTTGGGCTTGGCTCGTTTAATCTCGGCTCGAGCTCGCTCGTTTACTATATGAGCCGAGCTCAAGCTCAAATAAAAGCTCGTGTGACAAATGAGCTTGATGAAGCTCGGCTCGTTTAGTTCAAATAGCATATTTATAGTGTAAAATAACCTTGGGCTCGGAGCTCGGCTTGGGCTCGGCTCGTTTAAGCTCGGCTCAAGCTCACTCGTTTAACTATATGAGCCGAGCTCGAGCTCAATTTAAAGCTCGTGTAATTAGCGAGCCGAGCTTGAGCATGGTAAAGCTCGGCTTGTTTAGCTCGAATTCCACCCTTACTCTTGGAAGGCTTTGTTATTATTCCAAATTGTCGTTGTTTTCATGCATACTATGTCTTGGATTACAGGTGGCATGTGGGAAAGAAAAGAAGTCCCCAAAATGGATATCAGATGCAGGTTGTCGTGATGGAGTTTCATTTTTTCAGTGAAAGTAGTTGTAGATGTGTTTGGTTAAGTAACGTAATGAAAAGTGATGAGACAAAAGAAGATGACATTAGGCCTACTTTCTCGTTGAACCTCATCTATTTTTCCGTCTGTTCTGATTCTCACTGTGTTGAACTTGAATCTGTAAAGTAAAAGTAAACAAGTGAGAAAAAAACTGACTTTGTTACTTGTTGCCGAGTACCTGGACGTGATTAGTCATTTGTCTTCATGTCTGTACTACTGCGCTAGTGTTCCTTGTAAAACTTTCCATGTGTAATGTGTTCCTTGAAAACTTGAATTAGAAACGTGATGAACATGAAACATCAGTTGGCCCACAGTCCACAATGGGGAATAATCATAGTATTTCAAGCAATTACATGAAGGTTGTAAAGGTGTGGTGTGATATTCCCTTACAAAGAGTCTCTGGGGGACTGGTATGGATGGATGGGTGAGACCGAGTTCGGCTTTGAGAGCTTAAAGCTATTTTACGATCTTAACGGGTTCTTGGGGTCAGAGTAGAATCAGGTCTGGCGTAGTTCATAGGAGAGGTATTTATAGAGATTGAAAGTGTATCCTAACCCTCCACGTGTAAAGGATGTCACCAATGTGGGGTGTGGATCATGGGAGCACGTGAGAAATATCTACATAGGTCCGGCGTGATGATGAGAAGTGGCGATGCGGGCAAAGTAATGTGCGGCGTGACCCGATGGACAAATCGGGGATGAGTGCAAGTACACCCCGGTCATGATTGCTTATGGATGGAGTGGGTGGTCCCGCGGCGGCGTAGTTCGCATGATGTTGCGATGTCGTGGCGCGATGTTGGTTCATGGATGCGACACGAGACCATAGGTCGGTGTATTAGTTCCACCATGTTAAGCGTCTTTGGATAGAGAATATCACTCCCCTACGGCCCTCTCGGTAGGTTGTGATAACGACCTGGCGAGAGAAACGGCACGCTGGCGTACTATGTGATAGGTGGGAATCGCCCACGATCGGTGTAGAAACGACTAGTGTTAACCGCGTGAGCTAGTTGGTGCGATCGTGTGACGTGTGCGGCAAAAGACGCGAGGATCTGGCGATTCGCAGAGAAGAAAATGTGGCGCACCGTTTTTTCGGGATGTGAAAAGACAAGACAGTTGTTTGGAAGTCGTGGGCGGCTAGGGCTAGGATGTAATCATAATGCCTTGGAAACTGGAGGGGCGGTTGTTCAAAAATTTTTACTTGCTTTTGAGACTTCACTTGATGCGGTAGAGAGAACTTCATTAGCGCATCAATCTTCAGGTTAGTTCTCTGCTATTTTTGAACCCGTTTCCCTTGTTTGGTGCTAAGGCTGCGGTACGCCGGGCATGTTCCCTCAACCGCCGCTCCCGAGGATAAACATGTGGTTCTTTGCTCCGTGATGCCGATTACATCTTCCGGTGAGAATTTGTTTTGTGTTTGATCTGAGCGTGTGTCTTCTTTGCCCCTACGAGGGTTAAACACTAGAGCTGCGTTTTTGGGCTTGCGGCGGTTCGCTTCTTTTGAATTTGGGCTGGTTTCCACGAAAGTGGCGATTCGTTAACTTTTGGTTTTGTAATTTGGTAGCCGACACGGATTTTACGGGTAGACCAGCAGGTCGGTGCTTTAAAACTGATTTCCCTGGATCGAAATGTGTGTTCCTTTTGGTGAGTACTTGATTAATGGTATATACTTTTTGGTCCGATTGTTCATGGCTTTGATTACGTCTATGGATTTTGCTTACGAGATGTATTCTCGTTATATGTTAAAATTTGGTATGATAATAATGCGGGAACGCGACATGTAAATGTTTGATCTTTTTTGGACGAAAGGGGCCGTGCCCCCGCGAAGTTCGTGGGTTATGTTTTTTTCGAGGGGCGTTCTTCTTTGGTTAACCCAGGAGTATCGGTCCTCGTCTAGTGAGGATCAAAGAGGCTATGAGCCTGTAAGCTCCGAAGAGCGTTCGCCGAGTTGATCCTAGAAGTATAGGTCCTCAATGGCGAGACTTCGGAGAGGCGATAAGCTGTAAGCTCCTCGAGGCGTCTGCTTTCGCATGAGGCGTGTTTAGCCCACGAGGGCGTTACGCTTCGAGGCGTGTTTAGCCCCGAGGGCATTAACTGAGTTGATCCTAGAAGTATAGGTCCTCGGTGGCGAGACTTCGAGAAGCGATAAGCTGTAAGCTCGAGAAGGCGTCTGCTTTCGCATGAGGCGTGTTTGGTATGGAGCTTTCGTGTGAGAGGTATGGTTTGGAGATGTGAGTAGATCCGCCATTTATGATAATAATCTTGAGTTTCTTTCTTATGAACTTTGTAGTGCACAGGAGCGGGAATTACAATCGTAATACAACTATTGGTAAAATTGCTTTAGCAAGTATGTGTTCCATGGTCGTGGGCGACAACTTTCCTTCTTGGGTTTTAATCAATATGTGGCGTTACCCGGCGCGTTCCATATGTAAGGGCCTTCCACGTTGGTGCTAGCTTAAGCGTCATCTTGAGTTTTCTTCAAAGCGAGATCCCCGGTTGAAAAAGACCGTGGATGTACTTCGTTTGTTGTAAGATCTCTTGAGGACTGTTGGTAGAAATTTTGCCACCACCGATGGTCGCTAGGTCGGCGCGTTCCTCGAGGAGGTCGATCGATCTCGAGCTAGAACCCGAGTCATTAAGGCCCTGATTCGACAAGTTCGGATCGGGTTGTCGTGATTGTCATTTCGGTGGGGATGGATTTAATGCCATATACGGGGAAAATGGTGACTTCGCCCGGTTTGGCGAAGTTTGTAGTCGCGATGAGCCCATAGTATGTTCTCCGGTGATTTGGCCAGCGGCTCTTGTTCTTTTCAATTTTCTTCTTCAAATTCTCCAGAATGGCTTTGTTGCTGGCCTCTGCTTGTCCATTGCTTTGAGCGTACTGTAGTGTAGAGAATGCATGAACGATCTTCCATTTGGCCAGAAACTCTTTGACTATTTTTCCCTTGAACTGGGAGCCATTGTCCATCACCAGTGTATGTGGTAAGCCAAACCGGGTGATGATATGAGTCCAAATGAAATTTCTGACGTGTGATTCTTTGACGTGTGCTAATGGAATTGCTTCAACCCACTTAGTGAAGTAATCTGTGGCAACAAGGACGAAGCGGAAGCCGGTGCTCTTCTGAGGGACGAATGGTCCCATAATGTCCATGCCCCACATGTGGAGCGGCGAGGGCTCGCGATGTTAATCAATTCGCGAAAGGGTTGTATGATGTTGTGACCAAATGTTTGGCATTTGACACACTTGATGACATACGCTTTAGCATCAATCGCATCTGAGGCCGAAGTACCCTTTGGGAGATCGCTTTGTGGGCTAATGATCGACCTCCGGCATGGTTGCCGTGACTCTCGCCGTGAATTTCAGCAAAAATTAGCCGGCCTTGCTCGACCGATACATCTCGGATGAGGTCCCCCGTAGTTGCGGAATAATCTGCCGTTCACCAAACAATAGCTACGTGCTTGGTGTGGAACCTTCTTGGCTTTGGCGCTCATCACGGGAGTGTGCGTCTTGGATCTTGTATAATAGGTCGCATCGAGGTTTGACTCGTCGATCTTGAGAGAGTGGGAGCAGTCGCTAATTGTTAAGACTTGGTCCGCGGTAAAGCCGGTCGATCGACTACGCCGATAATCGGTTGTCTAGGGGAGCCGCGATTCGGTGTCCGAGTGGCTAAGTATGCCAAGCTATCTGCGTGGCGGTTTCGTCCACGCAAAAATGGTGTATCGTCGCTCGCTAAATGGCGGAAGCAAATCGTTAACAACTTGAAGGTATTTGGAGAGGTTACATTACGGTAGTGTACTCTTTTGCAACTTTGGCGAGCGACCCGATTCGCAGGAAGTCACTAAAGATTTGGATCTCCTTTACTCCATTTTGGATCGGATCGTAGCATTCCCATTATTAGTGCTTAGGTACTACTCTGCCGTTGTTGGGCGTTGCGAAGTCTATCTGGCGCCTTCTCTACCATAGCTCCCTCGGGGAGACTAAAGCGATTCCATACCAACGCCTCGGGGTTCTTTGGAACCATCGGCGTAGAGACCAATTTGTTTTGCATGCTCGCTTTCTTGGGTCGCGACCTCTGTTTTGACCTCCCAATTAGTCGCATTTGGGAAATCTGCTAGGAAGTCAAGAAGCGACGACCCCTTCGCGATATCGCGGCGGGCCGAAGTCCATGTGGTGCTTCGCCGACTCTTCGACCCATATTGCCATCCTAGTAGTCTTGTTTTTTTGTGGAGAATCCTCTTCAAAGGGAGGTCGCTAAGTACTTTGATTGGATGAGCACGGAAATCGATCGAATTTCCTTGCCGAGTATAACAAAGCAAGGACCGCTCTTTCTATGTAAGAGTAGTTCTTTCTTTTGGAGTGAGTGTCTTGCTTGTGAAGTAGATCGGCTTTTTCTGATTGCTTCGTCCTTGAATAGGACCCCGATGGCGAAATCGGATACCGCCGGATAGAGCCCCGAGAGTTTCTCCGTCTGTTGGTTTGGCTAGGGCCGGGAGGTGTTAATGAGGTACTCCTTAAGGGTGGCGAATGCTTGGTGGCATTGATCGTTCCATGAGAATTGCTTTCGCCTTTCTTTAGTATCTGTAGGAGCGGTCGGCACTTATCGGATGCTCTTGATATGAACCGGTTGAGTGCCGCGACCATGCGACAAACCGTATCTGTTTCTTTGTTTTGCTGGTCGGGCATGTCTAAGAACGCCCGAATCGATCTGGATTTGCCGATACCTCGTTGCGAGACGATATCCAGAAATTTTCCGGAGGATGCTCCGAAAAGACACTTCTCTGGGTTCAGCTTCATTCCGGTTCGTCGTAGTCTGGAGAACGCTTGCTCGAGGTGAGTAAGGTGGTCGCCTGCTTTCTTGCTTTTGACAACCATATCGTCGATGTAGACCTCCATGGTGTCCCCTAACATGTCCTGGAACATGTTAGTTACTAGCCGCTGATAGGTCGGCTCCTGCGTTCTTTAGTCGAAGCGGGAGAACGTTGTAACAATAAATTCCTTGCTTTCGATTGATGAGCGATGTCTTCTCGATCTTCTTGACTAGTGGTATCGATTGTACCCACTATCGGCGTCCATGAATGATAACATTTCGTGTCCGCGGTCCGGTCAACAAGTTGGTCGATTAAGGCGGGGAAGTTTGTCATTTGGAGTTTCTTGGTTGGCGTTGGTGAAGTCGGCCTGGGCGGTGGTATTACCATTCTTCTTTGGAGCGGCCACTATGTTTGCGACCCACTGGGTAGTCAACCTTGCGGATGAACCCTACTTGTTTGAGCTTATCAACCTCATCGTTATTTGCTTTTTGAAAGCGTAGAGACAATCTTCTAGGTCATTTGTCGGTGGTTTGGCACCGGGGTTGGACGTTTAACCGGTGGCATGCAACTTAGGGTCTATACCGTGCACATCGATATCGACCAAGCGAACACATCTTTATTCATGGACGAGAAAATTTACAAGATGAGCTTTAAAGCGTGGGGTCGAGGTTAGCCGGCGCAGAAGCGAGTTTGGGGTCGTCTTACGTTCCCGAGTTCACTTCGCTGTTTTCCGAGCCGATGCTTGGTCTTGTGCGTTTTGGCGTTCTCACGGAGGATTACTCTTTGCGGACTTCGGTGTTGGTTCGGCTAGCCGAGTAGCGGAGGGAGGAACTGAACGCCCAGCGTGGTCGCGACAACGAAGTCGAAATGCTTCTTTGTTGTTGTGACAACAAGAAGCTGGGGTAGTTCCCCGCCATTCTTCGGTTGGAGGGAGGTGGTGGTGGTATCCGCGAGACTTTGCTTGTTAAGTGATGCTTTCAATGGGGCGACCTCGGGATTTATCTTGTTAATGCGCTTCTTTGCTTTGGTAGTAAAATTGAGATCGGTGGTGAGTGGAAACTCTTGTTGGAGCCCAGCCGCTCGTTTTGTTCAAGGCTTAGCTCTCACCTCGACCACTAAATCTTTGGCCATCAGATAGCTTTGGTAGGCTCGTTCTCGGCGGATGGGAGGTTAAATGGTCTTGTTTTTGCGATGATACGGTTACAATGATGGGCCTCGGTGGTTGCTTCGAAGTTCCATCATTCCCTTGGGCCGGGAAAGCGGATGACTTGGTGCGGCGTGGGCCGATGCGCCCGCGCATCGATGTATCCACCGTCGTCCTAGAATGGCGTTGTAGGGCGACTTGGTATCTAGGGACATTTGGCGCGTGTTGAAAGGCGACTTTGTCTTCGGGATCACCGAGGCTGGGAGGATGATGTCTCCTATTGGATCGGCTCGGAGCCGTTGAATCGAAAGAGGGGTGCGATGGGGTCTATGAAGACCGACTTTGGCAAGTTCATCTCTTGGATGCGTGTGGTAGAACAAAATATCACAAGAGCTACCGGGGATCGATCAAAACTTCGCTTGCCGGTCCGATCACCGATTTTGGCGTGGACCACGAGTCGCGTCGTTATCGCGGGAGGCGGACCTTGTTGAGGTCGGCCTCGAGCGAAAAATGATGTCTCTCGTTCTACGCCTTGAGCTGCATGGCGGGTCGCGGCTTGTGAAGAGAAGTTGTACACTTCATGGAGGGGCACCCACGCTTCTTTTTTTAGCGAACTCGGAGGCGGAATCGAATCTGTAGTGTGATCATGTGGATGGTTACATGCGTACTTTCGCGCCTCTTGATGGTTGGCGGCGATCTTGGCCGGTTGGCGTTCTCTGGAACGATCACCGGCCGAGGCGGCTTTGAGGCCTCGAGCGCTCGCCGGGGGGACAACTGCGTATTGGCGGGCCATCGGTTTGTGGCCAAATTCGCCGTCCGGTATATTGGTGTCTTGCTTGATGTGCCCGGCTTGACCGGATCCCGCAAATAATGTTTGAGCCCCAAAGATACGTCGGTCGTGGCAATTGGCGATGAAAAGCGCAAGTAATAGGGTGCGGGCGATTCGTTCTGGTCGCCTTATCTACGGTCGGTAGAATGCAACTTCGCTTGATCTTTTCTAGTATGTAACTAGGAGATCTAGTGAGCCTGGTAATTCGATCATTTCTTGGTTTGGATGCGGAGGGTTGCCCTTGTTGTCGGGTCGTTTCCTAGAGGATGATGCTCGCCGTAAAACCTCTCCCTCTTACGTTTTTCTTCTTCTTCTTCATTTCTGCTTTAGCAAAGCCTCTTGCAACTTGATGTATTTATCCACTCGGCGTCATTTCGCCAACGTTCGGGTTGGTCTTTCAAGAGCAACCGTTGGTTAGGTCGGTGTTTTGGGGTCGCGGCAAGGCGGTTGTGAAAAGCCATGAGCAAATGATTCCTTGAGGCCGCTTTCCATGTCCAAGAGTTACGTTTTGAACCGGCTTAAGAAGAGTGTAGGTTTCCTCCTTGCCCAGGCGGAAATTTGGAAGAGTGAATTGAGATCACCTGTTGTCAGGTAATCTTGGCTCATGAACAATGTCGGTAAAGCCGTTCAAAGCTTCTTATGGAGTCGGCTCGAGGGAGAAGAACCAATCGAGTGGGCGTCCTTTAAGCTTCTTTGGAAAGAGCTGCATCGGAGATGGTCGAACTTGTAGAGTGCAAGGCTTTGAGCATATCGTGCTATATCTTTGGCTTTGTGCATGTCGCGACCGTCATATAATAGTGGGAACCGTGGTTGGACAAAGTCCGGAGGGGAGACCTTGTGAAGTACTTCAACGACAAATGGAGATCGCGATAGGTTTTCGGCATTTTCGCACTATCCGGGTGGAATCTTTCTTGACCGCATTCTTGTCGAGCCTTTGGTTTAGCTCGGTGATCTGTTGACTGACGTTGATGACGTCGTCTTTTGCGGTGCCAGCTAGTGGGCTTTGTGTATCAACTTGTGCGCGTAATGTGACGTTTTTTTGCCTGAGTTGGGCAATTTGTTCATTCATTGTTCCTAGCTGGCTTGCCAAAGTGTGGAATTGAGCTTCGAGGCTTACCATGCTTCGTGGGCTTGAAAATCTTTTGTTTTGATTTTTGGCTACTGATTGTAAAGTGGTTTGGTTTCTCAAGTAATCGAGACCACAGACGGCCAATGTAAAGGTGTGGTGTGATATTCCTTACAAAGCGGTCTCTCGGGGGGGGTATGGATGGATAGGTGAGACCGAAGTTCGGCTTTGAGAGCTTAACCGCCTCATTATCTTACTCTGGGTTCTTGGGGTCAGAGTAGAATCAGGTCTGGCGTAGTTCATAGGAGAGGTATTTATAGAGATTGAAAGTGTATCCTAACCCTCCACGTGTAAAGGATGTCACCAACGTGGGGTGTGGATCATGGGAGCACGTGAGAAATATCTACATAGGTCTGCTGTGATGATGAGGAGTGGCAGTCTGGGCAAGTAGCTTGCGGCCGTGACCGATGGATTGTGGTCGGGGATGAGTGCAAGTACACCTTCACCATGATGATTGCTTATGGATAGGGGGTGCGTATCGGCACTTTACTGGCGTAGTTCGCGCATGATGTTGCGACCGTCCCGTAAGCCGATGTTGGCTCATGGATGCGACCTGAGACCATAGGTCGGTGTATTAGTTCCACCATATTAAGCGTGTGCTGGATAGAGAATATCACTCCCCTACAAAGGTAGTGAGGATGCCGTGAAGATTTTCTGCCCACAACATCACCATCAAATCACAGAGGATGCAGTTGTTATACATTTCCCATCATGAAAGAAGTGAAAGCTATTCTTCTGTCCACGTCGCTCCTAGTCAGGGCTTACGAGACAAAGTTTTGGGAGATCATTGATCCATAAAATATGGGGATGAAAAAAATGACAGACAAGGAAAACGTTCTCAATTTTTTATTCTTAATGAATTGTCCAGAAAGGAAAAAATCAACTAGGATTTCAGTTATTCCTTGACTCTTGATAATATAAAGCAATGAGGTGGTTATTAATTCTATAATTGTTGACAATTTCGATTCATACTGATTTTCATTTCAATTAGAAACACTGACAAATGCAGATAATCTCGAAGTGCACATAGGCCTTAAAATTCTAAAATAACAAAATATCCTATAAGCCGTCAAGGTATGATGTACATGTTATGCTCGATCTCTATATTCTGAAGCTCTTTTTATTACATGTTGAATGTATGAATGGAACATTTATATTATACCAGCAGCTGAATCTCATTGTCTACTAATACTGAAGTCGTATCTATACTTGATCAGTTAACCTTTCTGAATGGTCTGCTAATAAGAATATTGGTTGTGGCAAATAAACTCAAGTTGTTAGCTTAGAAAATTGCTTCAGTCTGAAACTCCGGCCAAACAATATAAGAGGGCAGAGTAGCACCTTTTGCTCCTATTTCCTGCAAAAAGCGGAGGCAGCAAGACATTAGTGTTGACTATACTCTAAAATCTGTGTCTACAGAGGTTGAGTTTCAGATTCTGAAGTGACTGGTTTCACTTGAAAATGTTTCTCTAGTAACAACGATACGAGAGGGTTTTCATATTAACGAAAGGCAGAAAGGCAACAGATAATCCGAGGATCTTTTATGAGGTGATCAACTGTGAGGATGTAAAATAAGCAACTTATGTTGACAGTTTGTTCCCAGGTCCTTTTCTCCTTCGCTCTCAGCATATTATAGGACCAAGTGCGCCTGAATTTTATGGCTACTTTTTGTTGCAATAATGAGCTGCTCATTCTTTCAAATCAGACATCATTTTCTGCAATGATCCCCATAGCAAGTAATCATTCTCACAGAACCCGGTCCTAACTTTATCTTATTTCCGGTGGGTGTCACACTCATGCCAAGGTTGAAAAGGTTCTCCACAAGCGGAAAGGGAAAGAAGGCGACATTATGATGTGGAATTGGAATCGATCTACGCAATGCTGATGTTCCAGATTCTCTTTTAGAGGGACAAGGGAAAGCGAAATGCGGAATCAGTCCATGAAAGCTGATGTTGTAAATTCTCTTTTGAGAACAGAAGAAAAGCCGAAAGATGATCAAGAGGTCACTGTAGGAGATATGGAACATTTCTTTTATGTAGTAGACAAAATAAAATACAGCGACAATTGAGCTTTGACAATTTCAGCAAAAGATAAAGGTATGAGGATAGACAAAAGATGAATCCCTAATGGTTGGTTTGTGGTTTAGAAAGAATTTTTTTTGTCTGGTTACAAACAACTTGGACTCTGTTGAAGGAAATATTCACTGCATGATTGAGCTAAGCGATAAGATCATCAGCAGATACACTCCTCTAGTTATACAACAGGGAACTCTTGCATTGAGGGAGGTAGATATCTAAAAAAGGGGAAACACAGGAATATATACTACCAGTAGACTATCTTTACACCTAAAATGCGTTCATGAATATTCATTTTTTACATGTACAATGTGTGACACATAGACGAATTGAAACTGTAACTCAACTCGAGGTTTATAGATTTCACTCTAATTTTCAAGCAACATGCGAAATGACCTATAAAACATGAGTGATTTCGTTCATCAAAATTAAATAGATGGAGGCAGGACTACGAATTGAACAAGCAAATCCTTGGAAAATTACTCGTCTGTTCCTAGGTTTGAAATTTAAATTCCTCAACAAAGTATTGGAGTGTAATGGATTTTGAATCACTCACTTGTAAGTATTGGAGTGTAATGGAGTTTGAATCACTCACTTGTATGAAGAAACTAGGATATCTCTATGGCCTTCAGGGGCTTTTGTTAGATTCTCAGCAGTTCATCTCTGAAATTACACGTAGTCCTCAGGTATGAAGTAGAAATGTTGTTATAGAGATCAAAATGGCAATGATGCATTCCACCTACACAAAAGAATAACACAAATATTGTGGATGAACCATACATCAGTTCTTGATAACTCAATCAACAACAAGAATGCTATGATGGTAAATTGTATTGAACAAAAGCATTTATTGATGTGTTCTATCTCTAACCTGAGTCTTATAAGCTGAAGCTATCAATGGAAGATATCCACCTAGGCCAATGTTATAAACCGGTTGGCAATTGGGATAGAACAGACCGTAATTACGCTCTGAAGCTGGTCCACGCTTCAAATCCTCATTAAAAAGTGCAAAAACAAAAACGTCGATCGGAACGGATGGTTTCATTGGAGTACCTTGTTTGTCCTTTATCCGTTGTAGTATGTTACCATTGTAAATACGTGCATTCTCTGGTGTAGCTCCTACTTCATCAGAATCACCCATAGAGGGCCATCCAGTCTCTGATATTTTTAATTCAACATCGGTGTGTCCCATTGCCTCGATTGCAGAGTAAGCAGCATCAATTTGAGCATATAACATGTTATCATAATTTAAGTTTGTAACAGGATCAATCTGCCCTGGGTTAGGCTGAAAAAGAACATAATCCAGTGGAACGTCATTTGGGTTACTTTTGTAGGCAAAGAAGGGATATGCATTTATGAGAAAAGGGGACTTGGTTTGTGAATGGAAATCGACTAGGGGTTGGATATATTGCGTAAGATCTTGTCTAAAAAGGCCTGAAGAGGGCGGAAATGAGTTTGCTAAAATGTTAAGAGAATGTGCAGTCGATACGTTCACTTGTCCCTTCAATCCTAAGGAATCAAGAGCATTGTAAATGGTTTGCATCGCAGGAAGAAGATTGGACATCGCCTGAGTATCATTATTAGAAAACACCTCATTACCAACAGTGATGCATGTGATCTTGGTCCCAGGAAGATGTGGCACAACATTTTGTTGAATCCAGGATTGAGCATTTGTAGGGTTAGTCATATTCAAGATATTCTCATTTCCAACTCCTACAATGAACTCCACATCTGAATTGGAGAAAGCTGTAAGGACATTTGGATCAGCGTCGTAGAGTTTAACTCTACTGATGCTAACGGATTGAAGGAGGGCAGCGACACGGGAGGGAGATGGGAGATTATTCGCAATTTGACCATAGTTGATTCCAACTCCAAGACTATGAGTTTGGTCGAATGAACCTAAGAAACCAAGAGTAAACAGAATTAGTTCTCACAAAGATAGGAACTGAAATGGTTTGTACAATAAATTGCTGAAAATTCTCTCTAAGGCCAAAATAATGCTAGCTCTGGTTTGCCGAAGGACAGAGCTTGTTTCCCTTCCCATAGATCTATGTGCCAAAAACCGTGAGAAAAATTGAGTAGATCATAGGCAAAATCCACATTGAAAATGAATCACATTTCAATATTAGGGAGATATGTAACATGTTCATTAATACAGGTTAGGGTCTTGCCTCAACCCAAATCATTTCCAAAAAAAAAAAGCAAAAAATGTGTATTCAGTCGTATCTGGCCTTGAATTATGAAAAAATTACACCAAAGCGACATCAAATTAAACAACTGTCTAGAGCATATCAAAAACTTTCAGTTGCTTCTATTTCATAGTTTGAAAACACGAAAAGGACACTAGACGATATTCCAAAAAAGAAATAAAAAGTTGTATATTTAAAATTTCAGATCACAAAAGAAGTGGATCAAGGAAAAAATATTTAGTTTTTAAAGAATTCCAAAAAAAAAAAAGCCATTCAACAAATTCAGCTTGCTTGCTTGCTGACAAGTAGATTAAGATAACTACTGCAGCTCAAATATACGTACGGAATGTGAAACATGAGCTAGTTATTATATATACAAGCCAAGAAAGTATAACAATTGATGCATGCAAATCCTTGAAATCATCACATAAACAGAACATACTCAAAAACCAAGTAACTCCTACTATAGCAAGTTGACATTCTACATCGAAATCTAGACCATTTTCAGCTCGAAGAAAACAGATCATAACGAAACCACTCCTAAAGCCATCAATGTGGATTTAAAACAGAGCATCCCCAAGAAAGAAGCATGGAGAATAGCAAACCTGAAAGAAGAAGAACGAGAAAAAGCGCGCGTAATTCAAGAAAACTTGTCATCAGAAGGTAGCACTTATTATATTCTGCTCTTCTTCTTGATCTGGCTCACCATTCACCGACTTAAGAAAAGTAAGTGATAGAATGAAATGCCCAGAGCACCTTATAATAGAGTATGGGAGAGCAGAAGATTCTCTAATGTTTAGCCGCCACGTGGATTTCTGATCCTAAGTTCCTAACTTCTTATGTGAGATTTACCAACTGGTTTTGTTGGTTTCTGTGTGACTGTTTTGTTTTTGACTTCGTTCCTGCTTCACTTTTAAGTTTTAAAACAGTTAATTGGTAATTTCTTGAACATGAAGACAGTGGGAGATGCTTGCTGGCAACGCACTTAAGTAGTTGAACTAGAGTAGTATTTTAAACAGCAATGGCTACCGCCTACCTTGTATCTCACTTGGAAATGTTTTCTTAGTAATAGTAAATAAACCTATTTAAAATTCTTATATTTATGTTAGGTTCTAATGGAAATTGCTTTGAAAGAAAAGAAAAACAAAAATATAATAGTATCTCGCAAATTCTTATGGAAATTGTCTTGTAAGAAAAGAAAAACAAGTCCAAACTATAAGGCCGGATTCACACCCCCTCAAGAATTCCACATTACCTCCTAATTCAATTATGGGTCCATATACTCAGTCCTGCTTCTGTCCCTGTTTCAACGAGAAAATCTTGGCTTCATCGCATTATCAGGAAAATGTGATGTGCACAAAATTTTAAATACTAAGTCAAGAATACAAAATGTGATGTGCATAAAATGCTGAAAAGTAAGTCAATAATACACTGATAATATTTTTAGGGCGTTCAACCAAAAATAAATAAAGAATAAAGAATAATATCTTAACTTCTTAAAGGTAAGTCCAATGGTTTGGTGCACTATCGCACCAAACCACGAGAGAATAGTATATAGAATTAGTGGGATAGCGTTTGAAGACCTAATGGTTTTCTCCAATGGCGTACAAAAACCCCCACAAAAAACTCTTCTTTACAATTTGACAATATATATATATATATATATATATATATATATATATATATATATATATTACAACTCTCTAGTCGGCCCTCCCAAAGGTGTATGGGAAATAATTTTTTCTTTCTTTTTTATTTTGTTCTTTATTTTTTTAGTTGTACAAATACAAAATAATAGAGATACAAAATTAATTCACCAAAACTAAAATTTTTGAAATAAATTTTGTCTAACAAATTTTCTGGCTGTCGTTTTTATCAGTGTGCAGACCATACGCTATATATATCATTAAAATTAGCGGTATAAATAGGTAAACTTATAATAATAGTGTTGGCGGGCCTAGGTTTTGACGCAATGTTGAATCACAACTTCTATCAAATTTGGTGTTTTGGCCTGCCAGGGACTTGGCCTAATATGAGAAATATATTGGGCGATAAAGATAGATTTCTATCCACATTGTCCAAATTTAGGCCTCATTCGAATTTCCTAGTGCACTGGCAAGCGTTGCGTGAGCTACAAGTATAGGTCGGTATCATCCTCGGTACTTGAACAAGCAGGGTCAAAAAGCAGACCAGTAGGAGTGGTGTTGTGATGTCATGTGTACCCAATAAACCCACCTGTAGATAACCGACTTTCTCCAAAAGTCGGCTAACCCCTGATTGCTGAGCAGTTATACGGCGTGGCGGTTCTAAAATACTACCCCCCAAATAGCATCCTTACTCTTAGTTAATCAACACGGAGGTCAACCGCAGTTACGTTTCTGCTTTTGACACTCAAGATTTGAGTTCAGACAGAACTGATCTCAATTTAAGTCACATTTTTTTTTGATACAATCCTCTTAGTTTGGACTTTGAACACATGTGCTGCTCGAGTCTTGATACACCTAATACCCAACTTGCACAAATTTGATTTCGTTGTTATTTGATTTTCTTTGCAAAATAATGTTTTTTATGAATTTTGATGATAATGTATGTTTTAGTATTATTGTCCATACACATTTCAAGAAATAAGGTAAACACATCATTTTGTTGCAAATGCAATCCGTTTGGAGTGGAAATCTCAAACCGGACATTATCTTCCTCTTGTTAGCCAAGCTTGTTATTTATTAATTCCGTCTTTTGAGAAATGATAATGAAGCATTTTCATATAAGTGCCGACTTGTGGATGTCTGATATTATCTCTTCTATTGAATTATTTGTTCTTTTTTTCGCTGCCTTTTGATTTGAAGGATTTAAACAATGTTTTATTTTTGCTCGACTTGATCTGGCTTTTACAAAAGGAAAAAGGTCTTGTTTTCGTCGACATTTTTATTTTTATTTTTCCAATAAAATTTGTAGGTTAACAATGGGATCAAATAAAATGATTAAATATCTTTCTTTTGACACCATCTCGAGGTGTTCATAGTTACACGAATATATACTATAGTTTCGCATCAATCTGCTAATAATGAGTAAAACTGTGAAGAACATATATATACTAATTTATAATGTTAAAGTATTATCTGTCTTTCTTTTTTATTTTTTCGATAATGTAGTACCCAATATTATAGTATTATCTGTCTATCTCATAGTTCAAGATTTTGGAATTTCTAAAATTCCGATAAATCTAAAAATTAGAATTTCGGTTTTTATTCCGTTATATTCGGAGAACATTCTAAAATTTAGAATTTTTCGATTCTTGATCCAGAATTCCAATTTTTTCAAAAATCAAAATATTCAATGAAATTCCAAATATTTCATCAAAATCACAAACTATGGTCTATCTACGCCAATGGTAACTATTTAATTAGGTTATGTCAAGTAATGCATTCAAGGATTTGCCTATAAAAAAAAAAGGCTTTGCGTATATGCATATGACACTTGCAAATTTAAAAATTTGCATAATTGCATGGGGCATGCTTTCATTTTTAACTAAAAATTTTATATGTTTTAATGCTAAAGGATGGAATCATTTGATGGTATGCGTTTGATTCACGTCTAAATACTAGATTGTTTTATATAAACACTTGCAAAACCATTTTGCTTTATATACTTGCAATTTTGTAAATCTACATGAAACACCCCCATTTTCTTTTCTGGCACACACGGTTTAGTCTAGTCTTATTCATTATTTTATTATTGGCCAAAATTCGCGTTCTCACTGATTTTGCTTAAACAATACTCTGAATGTTCATTTGTTCTGTCTGCTACTTCCAATTATTTATTTATTTATTTTATACTACTACTTTCTCGTAGAAAGGGCACTTTATGCTTCACACGTCCTTAGAATCCGTCCTCTTGTTTAAAGTTGCTAAATCCTCCAGTCCGACGCTTTGTCATTTTCTCTGGAGTATTGCTTGTATAATTGAAGCTGCGGGCCTTTCGAAAAGGCCCTTATCAGCCAAAATACGGCTGCGTCGCTATTATGGAGTCATTTTAAATGATTTCTCTGATTAAGGAGCCAACATCATCAAGGTATCAATTAATTCATGTGCATTTTATTGATCAGTCTTATTCTTATTTCTTAATTTACTATCGCGAAAACAATGTCGATGAAGTCCTGAATTTTTATTTTTGCACTTTTTGGCTTTTTTCACTTATTGGCTTATTTGGGATATTTTTCTACGATAACAACAACATTAATAAATTAATAAAGTTTGATTGTGGAAAAATATCCGGAATAAACCAAAGAGCAACAAACTTTTCTCATTTTCTATATTATTTTATTTAATATAGTAAAAGAACGGTATGGCGAAAATATTGCTAAGCGTTCACTGATTAGACTCCACTAGATGTGATAAGAAATAACTTACATCACTAAAGGTTGGACATCAGATCTGTCCAAGAACTAACATAGAACAACATTAATAGTAATTTGGACCATCAAACACAAAAAAAAAAACAATTGTTGCATTGATCAAAAGCACTAATAGCAGATTAGCAGCGGTTACTTGAGTAAACAGAATTAGTCAAAGAGTTAATCTTCCTAGAGTCCTAGCTTTAGCCAAGCATTCAACAATCAATCAAATATTTACACTTCATCTCTTTCACAATCTGGAACTGTGGCCTCTTACATGGAAGTTTGCCCAATGACTTTTGTATTATACCATGCAGACCGATGATATACTGCATTACCGGCCTAGCTAGTTCTAGTACAATTGTACAAAAGCTTTGTAGTAACTAGTAAGCAATAACCACATAACTATGTCAAATTTTCCCTATATACGAATTGTTTTAAAAAGAATTCAAGTATTCAGTAGTAGGGCTGGTCATCGAGCTATCCGAGTCGAGTTTTGCTATATTCGAACTGGACTTGCACATGTAGAACCTCGATTCGATCTCGCATTCGAACTTAATATTGAAGCTCAAGCTCGACTCATCTAGTTATACTAATAGTTCGAGCTCGACTCGAGTTCATTTATGCTCGTTTGAACTCGAACTCGAGCTCAAACTCGAAAAAAATGTATATAAAACATTAAAATTAGTATAAATTGTAAATTATAGTTGGGTATAAAATATAAAATGACGTATAAATTATAAATTATATACTACGTATGGGCTTATAAAACGAGTAGCTCGGTCGACTTGAGTAGCTCACGAGTAACTCACGAGCTACTCGAACTACTCGTTATCTAGAATGAGCTTTAAATTAAGCTCAAGCTCGACTTATACTTTGTGCGGACGAGTTTGAGTCGAGCCTTCGACGAGTTGAGCTCGAGTTACTCACAAACAGCTCGACTCGATGACCAGCACTATTCAGTAGTCGGGCATTGTTTGTAAGTTCAGTATCAGAGTCGTACAATATGTTTATCTAGTTGTCATAATTCCACAATTTTGGATAATTGAGAGTTCAAATGTCGGACGTTTCACTATATACAGTACCTCAGTTTCACTTAAACCAAAAACACATACACATGTAAGGAATGACACTGCATTTCTGATAGCAGAAACCATGTTGGTAAGGGGTTGAACATAACCATGCCTACTTTGGATAACGATAGTATCTGCATACATTTGTATTACCCACTCAAATGCCGATAGGAATAACAAGTATAAACTAGAAGGACGCCAAACTTTTATTATGGGAATCAAGAAGAAATAGGATCCATTGGTAAATCCCTGACTAGATGCAAACGTCTAGCTTAGGCTGCCTAAAAGTTTGAAGAGTTCCACAAAAAAACTTTCCATATAGGAGCAGTGGCGGAGCCAGAAAATTGGGTGAAGGTGAGTCACAACTAGTCACTATATAAAAACTAAAATAAGATAACACCCAATTTGTTGAATTTTTGTTTTCCCTTGCATATTTTTTAAAAGTAAAAAAGAAAAAAACACAATTCGAATCCCATCACAAAAGACATGTAAATTTTGGAATTACAAAAGACTAGATTGCTTAATAGATCGATTTAGGAGAAAAATAAAAATAAAAATACACGGACATTTAGCTTTAGAAAATTAGGAACTTAAGAAGAAAGTGCCTACAAATATATGCTTCTTACAAATATATATGCTTATGGAAACCACTTTAAAATTCCACAAATGAAAAAAGCAATGAATTCTTTAGAATTGTAAGGAAAATAGTCCAAAAGGCATTGGGGAAAAAAAATAAGCACTTAGGCGCAACAAAGAATATTATACAATGTTTAGATTTTTTTTTTTTTTTGGCTAAAGGGCAATTAATATTAATAGCAAAAAATGGTGTTACATACTTACAAAGCATTTACAAATTCTGGATTGGGAATATAATTCTCATGTTTACGCTTTCTCAAAAATCCATAGTGGGTAAGCAAAATTTGGATTTTCAAACTAGCTTGTTGCGCCAACATGGTTTATAATCCCACAATTGTTTTAAACGGAACATGTTTAGACACCAGTACATTTTTTTTGTGGTCACTTTAGCATTTATTTTAACTAGTAAATGGGCACGTGTGATGCACGTGTTATGAAAATAGTTAATTTTTTTATTTGAGAGATTCAATGTCAATAATTGGGCTAGCAAACAGAAAGGCAGAATAGTTCAGTAAAAAAATTTGAGCCTTTACATAAAAATGCTTTGTTTGGAAATGAGTTTGAATGCTGGAACATGATATGTAAACAATAGAATTAGTTTAATTAAGAATGAGATGGGGGATATAAAAGATGAAGAGTTAACCACATGGCTTAAAAAGTTATACAGGAACAAAAGTAAAAATATAATTGAAAAGGTATTTAGCTATTGGTTTTCATTCAATGGAAGAAAATGAGTACATTGCAACTAATAAATCAAATGACAAACTGAAAATCCAAAAGAAGTGAAAGCAAGATAAAAAAAAGTATTCTCATTCCAATCCGATCAAGAAAGAACAATTGAAGATGACTTATGCGTCACTTTCATACTCTTCCAATCTAGAATGAAAACAAAGGTCGATGATGAGATGTACATGCTGTGATAGTCTTTAAGTTGCATCTAAAGTGGCAGGATAATAACCACTATTTTTCGACCATATTTTGATTGATTTAGTCATTCTGCGGCAAATTCTGTGGCAAACTGGTGCAACCTAGGATATTGAGGAACTGTCAATATCAATGCATTTCTCCACAAAAGTGATACAGACCCAATCTCTATTTCAGTATAAAGAGAAACCATAGTTACTTTAATGCATGATGAAAACAATTAATATATCACACACTATATGAGAACTTGGACTTCCAGTTGCCTTGGAGAGTGTAGGTGCCTTAGCAAGTAGTTTTAATATTGATACATCAAATCAAGTCAATTGAGCATCAGAGGTCATAAAACTGTTTACTATAAAACAGGTAATAAAACTGTCAACTTAGCAAGCCGGCCTGTTTGCTATTCGATTTTATAAAATTACGTGTTCAAAACGTTCACTCGAATTGTCTTGCTAAAATCATGAAGGCATTGGAGGTCATAAAACTGTTATATCTGACACCAAATGCCCAACCATTTACTAAGGCCATTGGATTCAATACATGAGAAGCTGAGCTAACAATTCAGACTCATAATGCTTTCTTGTTTGTGCCAAAAAACACATTAATATCACTCCAACAACTTTGGCTCTGCATATTGATGCCACTCACATACCTCCCACGCCTCCAATCAGAAGTCTATAAGAATCCAGGAGTACTGTCTTCATCCTCAGTAAAAAGAATTCGACTTCTGCCTTAGATATCATTTTATATCTGTAGACCATTTACCTTATCTTTGAATTCCACCAAGCCATGGCACCACGCAATTGGTTCATCGTCATTTTCATAGTCACTCTGTCCTGTTCAAGCATCGATGTCAGCCTTGCGGCATGTCGTCTTTTGGCTCCAACAGTGCCAACATTGCCCACGTTTCCAACAATTCCTGGTTTCACCATGCCCACATTTCCATTTCCTTCCACTTCATTTCCTATAATGCCAGTGGGTTCATCTCCATTTCCTACGTTGCCATGAGGTTCAATGACGCCAGTGGGTTCATCTCCATTTCCTACGTTGCCAGGAGGTTCAATGACGCTAGGGGGTTCATTGAGGCCCCTTCCAGGAACCGAATTGCCTGATCTCTCTACTCCTCCTCCTTCAGACTCATCCTTGGCAACTACGCCCACAATCCCTACCATCCTAACCATCCCCACAATCCATACTATCCCTACCATCCCCACCATTCCCACCATCCCGACTATTTCCACAATCCCTCACTCCCCTGAATCTATGAACTGTTATAAATAATTCTATCTCACGGCAGAGTAGTTGTCTTTACTTTATTTGGATTGTGTATAGATAGTGGGTTTAATTTGGTTTCTACTTAGTGAAGACTCGTGTGTGTGACCGAGGATACTTGGCGTCTCCAAAACACATTTCCTAAAGTAGAACCAAACAGAGAACACAACATGATAGAACACATAAATTTCTAACAATCATGCCTGGTGGAGTACTTTGTATTACTATAGAGTTTTTGTTTTTCTGTTTTTGTGATAAGAGAACGCTCACCAAAAAACCATGCTTCACATATTGAAATTTCATAGCAACTTCGAAGGAAGGATGTTTAAGCTTCAAGGCTCTTGATGCTTCCATTGCTATATCTTTTTCTTTGGGAGGCACAGAAGCATTAGCACGTAAATGTTGTTCATGAATGGGCAGAACTTTCATGTTTTTTGTTGTTGGTGACACATCTTCATATTTTGAGACGATGTGAACTTTCAGATTGCATCCTCAATCGGGTTCAAATTCATAAATATCCCCTTCTTCAAGGTTGTTTCCACTTAACTTTGGCCAACCTTCTTACAGATATGAATGATCGTAAACTTAAACCGATCCATCCATCAACCCACCCTACCATCCGGCTAAGTATTAAACTCCTCGAGCCATTTTTAGATATTTGCTGAAAAATCTTAATGGCAATGCGCAAAAAAAAAAAAAACTTAGTATGCAATTTATAATATTACATAAGAGCATGTATAAGACGGAATTCAAGTTTTGAGGGCTCAGCTAATTAGTTTTTCACATAAAGACCTTTTCCTTGAAATATCAGGATGAATTCAAATAGTCCTTAGAACACCCTCCTGGCTCACTTAAGGGTAAGATCTGTCTAATGCTAAAACAAACCTAAAATTCCCAAATTATTTAAAATAGGTGTTGTGACGGAGTCATTTTCAACAAAGAGTTAAATTCCCAGTACATTCAGTTTTGGGGCATCCTACCATCTGCTAGTACCGTATAACAACAATATAAAGAACAACACAATAAAGATACTATTTATGATATATGAAAAGATATGAGGTTTTGAACCCTTTTGTGATTTGGAACCATATGCTTATAACTCCACAGTTCATACTATTTTCCAGCAGTAGGCAATTATCGACTATCAAACGTAACAAATAAGGGTATAAATGGGACATCTGCCTGTTAAGATGAAGCTTATAAGTCACTTAAATACTATGAAAGGTTTAGTGACGTTACATTGTTGTGTACTTGTGTTGATGAAGTTATAGAAGGGATTCGCGGTTTCACCTTTAACTGAAGTTACTGGCCGGGCATACTATATAGAACATTACTACTTAAATGAACTCTATCAGTTCATTACTTCATTAGACAGATGTAATCTAATTTAACACCCCAACCTTCTTCTTGGGTTATCACCATATACTATAAATGATAATTAAAATAATTTTGACAATAATAAGAATATAAGATGATGAAAAATAGCTTGAAAATCCCATAAGAATATGAGTTAAAGAAGGCCACACTGATATGCGACTGACTGTGGTTCACTTTAGCAAACGACTTTAGGAATCCTAGAAGGGAAGTCACTTATCCTTACGATATGGATCTAATAAATAAGGAGCGGATGACTCCAAGGGGCAGACTATATTTTTGAAACATTGCATCTGTGTTGTTCATATGCACACTAAGCAAAATCATAACCAACATTAAAAATTACATATGGTATTGACGTATTGTAGAAAGAATCCGGAGCAAAACCATCCTTATTTCCTTAAGTGCCCCATGTTACGATTACCCTATCAGTCAGGGACAGCTAGCCGACCACTATTAGAGTAGCAATGGGGACGGGATTGGTGTAGCCTCGAGTAATGGTGATTTCTATTCCATAACGACGTTAGTTGTTATAGTGTTGTGTGTTGTTTGAGGTAGCACTTTAGCTGCCGATACGATGATACCTATTAGAAAAAGTGAGCATTGGGATCCATAAAAAACAATAGCTATATCAAGATACTCCATTCCATAGTAAGGCCTATGCAAAATCAAGCACAAAACAATAACGATGCGGTTTACTTCCAATTTCATAGGTGTTTGCACTTGCACGGAATATCTAAAGTACAAACAATGAACAATGAGCACAACACAATTATAGCCAATAAAGCAAGTATGCGTTCATCCTTACTGAATATTTGATGTAGAAAATGACGGAGTCATCATCAAAACCTTCGAATTCCCTGCCAATGGAACATGCAGTTATCAAAAATATATCAAGTTCGACATATGACCTACTGTGCCAACGAATAAAAATGAAGCTTCGAATAAGAGAAATTAACTCACATAGTAAAGTTTCTACAATCTTAGACACACACCTTTCTTGCTGAAAATGTAACCATAAAAAAGCATAATAAACAATAATAAATGGATTATAAAACAAAGGTAGTATCCTCCACATAAAACCCCATATTTCGTTTAATGTATCAGTTTAGGCCCAAATGTCATTCCCACTCAGCAGACCCCAGGCCAGGGTCCTACATGTTTACAGTACATTTCATGTTACCTACGCCATTATCAGAAGAATGCAATTTCAATCGAAGCAAGTGTGTCAATTCAATTGAAGCAAGGGACCAAACGCTCAAGAAGAATTGAGACCAAATCATACCTGAAAATTTTCAATCCAATCAATAACTGAAATCAGACAAATAGAAAGGAGTTCATTTCTAGGAAAGTATCTGACCCCTTTGTGCAGATCTCGTTAATGTCAAGAGATATAGTCTTAGCAGCCAAACGAACTAAATTTTGTCTCTTTACAGAAAATATGTCTTTCTGTTGGCGTTAGGTCCTGTGGTATTAATATTAGAACAAAGAGAGATAGATGTAGAAGTCCTAGTTATATTAGTCGAGAAGGAGAAGTTGGGTTTTGCAGAAAATGCAGACCGAACAGTTTTCCTCCTAGAATTGGGATTGTTTTGAAGTTTTGGAATTTTTTTTGGTTGTAGTAGTTTCATTATGAGCAAAAAAAATGATGATAAACAGAAGAGATGGGAGAAGAGATGGGAGAGAAGGGAAATGAATCGGTTCGTATTCTCTGATTAAATGAACCTCTTATTAAATAACCATAACCCAATTATTACTAATAATTAATAAATTGCATTTATAGTAATGCGTACAATTGAGAATGGGGTGGATTTGGTTTTCTAATATACTCCCACATGAAAAGACTGATTGGCCCTATTTAAAGGTGTTAAACATTTGTTTTATTTAAGGACAATATTGGTACTGAAAATTTATAAACACATAAAAAGACAAAGTAGTTCTCATTAATAAATAGGTAGGCATCTGATTTTATTATTCATCAAGGTTATTATGCGTCAAAAAAAGTCCCAGATGAATTTAAGAGGCCACGATCATTATAGGCTATACTAGTAGTAGAGATTGTTTTCGTTTTCATTAAATCCCGAAATTCCAATTAATGCCTTAAGTAGATTCAAAAGTAAATTTACTACAATTTTATGCAACAAATTAAAATTATAATGGACTCAAGTAACCGATGGATTGAATTCATTACATACAAATTGAATTATAACTAATAAAATTCATTATAAACAAACTAAAAAAATAAGAGATTGGGGAATTAAGGTTTAGAAAACATACCAATAAACATACATATGACTTATTGGGACTCGAGACTTGAGAATGTTATTACTCTTTTTTTCTCTTTCATCTTTTTTGTTTTTCCAAACAAGGAAAAACACTTGCCA
Source organism: Coptis chinensis (assembly GCF_015680905.1). Taxonomy (NCBI): domain Eukaryota; kingdom Viridiplantae; phylum Streptophyta; class Magnoliopsida; order Ranunculales; family Ranunculaceae; genus Coptis; species Coptis chinensis. Next base: position 73,168,183 of record NC_141463.1, on the reverse strand, counting down.
AAAGTATTGTTTCTCAAAATACATAAAATTAGAAATGGAGAGTTTTCTTATGTGGGGAAGGGGCTTTTTAGTTTTTGGTCAGTTACGGTGAGGGTTTAGTAACAAAATCATTTTCATATATATAGTAGTCACTTTTTTGGAAGAAATTGAGGGTGAGCCAGGGCGTACCCTGGGCCCCCCTAGCTCCGCCATTGTATAGGAGGACAAAGATCAGAATGATGCCAAATCATTCTTTGCAGTAATTTGAGTTTTGCACAAAGTTTTGTTATTGTAGAAAGTAAGTTTTCATTGTTTTGCAGTGAAACCAAACACACAGAGTTCCTGGAGTTTGTGTTCGCCATGGAATACAGCTCACGCAGTCACGCTCATGGAGCATTACTATGGCAGCTAACAAGCCAGCTAGGTTTGCACCCCAATAACACAACATTCCCGCTACATAGCAAAGTTGCATAGTTTCTTATCAAGAAAAGGCATAATGGATTAACAAAGATATCCAACAAGGTTACAGTGCCTCCTATAGACGCTAAAAGGTAAGAGATAATCATAATAATTAAGATCTGAAAAAAGTAGTGTAAAGTGTAAACAGGTCAGATGTGTACTTTATATGTGGGAGCAACCGATTCATACTACTGGAAACAAAGCAGTTTCCACCACTTTCTTCATGATAAGGTTATCCAAGAGACATTGTTAAGGAACTCCCGGTCCAGGATGATTGTGTCACTTTGAAAGAATAAAGTCCAAAGATAAGTTGAAAGAGTTTTTCTTTAAAGCGTATAAAGCATAAACCAAACAGGACTGCAAATATGTCTAAACCTCTAACAAATAACTGTAGATATAACTTTTTCATCAATTTTCACTTTTCAATTTTTTCTATTTTCTATTTTCTATTTTCTATTTTCGATGACGATGATCTACAATGAACCATTTCTTCTGACATGTTTTTGTCTTTTTATTCACTTACTTTGGGCATTTGTATGCCAAATATTTTTGATTGCATGCCTTATCAAGACTGGTTTTGAGGCTCAGAATAACTCAAGATAAACCAAACACATTAGCGGTAGATTGAGAGAAAAATGATAACCAAACCTACTCTAAAAAACATCTGGTTCACAACTTCAACAACAATACCCATTTGATCAAAGGACATAGTTCAGAAAAACAAACTTAGTAGAGGTCACCTTCATTGTGTGTGTGAATCACACAGTCAGAGGTGGGGTATGAGACGCAAGTCAGCACATACCTTTTTTCCATCTGATTATCATCAAGGAAAGATCCATCCGATTGATTAACAACACTTTTAACCATCTGCCCAACACAGGTAGAGCATGCCCTTTCCTTGCAAGAGTAAGGGAGCTCCAATCCCGCATTCTCAATTGAGTCTAGAATATAACAGTCATCCGGAGCTTCAAACTCATTCTCCTCGCCATCTGGGCGGATGAGCTTGACCTTGTACACTGCCATTGCGGACACCCTGAAGGATGAAATCTTCAAGCCGAATCCCTTTGAGACACACTTGATGGAGCCCAATGAAGATGGATGCTTAACCAAGGCACCAACGATTCTGCTCTGGCTTCCATTCTTGATCATGCAAGCAGATGGGAGTGACACAGTCGACATGTTGACACTTGAACACAGAAAGTAAGTTGGGCCATGAGCTAATATATTTCTGAGCAAAACAAAGCATTCATATTCAGCAATATGTGCTCTTTGTATCCTAACTTTACCAAGAAAAGAGGACAATCATTTCAGTTGGTTAATACAAAGAAACTAAAATGAGAACCCAGTAGTAAATGGTTAGTCTAGACTTATTTATATCTTTTATAACATAATAAAATGTAAAAATGATAGTTTTACCTACGTATAAGTAACGAGACTCAAACGCAAGTAAAACTAAAACTATTTTCCTATTATATATTAACAAAGTTTTCTACTCTCGATGCTATTGCAATAAGTTGGAGTAGAGAATTCGTTCCACTCCTAGTTCTTTAGAATTCACGTTAACTAAGATTATCAGTTCTATCAAAGTCGATGAGAGTAACGATGGAAATTATACTAAACAAAATACGATAATTCAAACTCGGAATTACTAAATTGACAATATGAGGAGGAATTAGGGGGATTTAATTCCACCTTAATTCGACTTAATCAACTAGTGAGAAATTGTCGTAATCCGAATTGCAATGCTTTCACATAGCAATTGGGTCTTCTTAATCCCTAATTGTTCATGGTAATCTCTACCAACTAACAATTAGCATGTGAAACAATCAAACCCATTCTCATAGTAAACTAATTGCTTTCTAGAATGGAATAGAATATTACGAACTATTCTACGTTAACAACAATCAAGTTTCATCAAGGCTTCTTCAAACCCCTCTAATGGAGGTTTTAGCCTTAAATCATTATACTATTATTAATATATAAATAATAACAAGACATGATAAAAAGATTATAAATTTAATATATTGATCTAATCAAGGAGTCAAACTGAATTCACAACTAAGTAATGATTAATAACCAACTAACTTTATTGATCTAATGAATAATAATCTAATGATTCGAAATGGATTACAACTGAAATTAAAACTAATCTAGAACTAAGATGATGATTAACTAATTATCAAATTAAGATAACCTAATTATGAATTTAAGACAACTAAAACTAAATAAGAATTGAATCAATAAACTAAATTGAAATGAAAAACTAATAATTTATTATAAAACTAAATCTGATTCTAAATAATATATCTTCTTTGTTCTAACACTAATTCTATTCTAATAGCAACTAATTCTATTGAATGTAAAAAAAAACTAGATCCCAAACTAAGTTCTTGGATAATTGCTAACTAAAAAAACTAGATGCTTAAGAGCTAAGTCTTTGTCTCCCATATGGAGGAGACAAGATTCACAATTTTGTGCATGGGCTGAGGAGCCATGTTTTGGGCCAGAAAATCTAGCCCAAAACCTTATTACTTCAGTCCACAAAGGGGTTTTCAGTTGGATTTGACTTCAACAGACTTTTCATCCACTTTGCCTCCTTTGATTGGGTAAAGGCTTGGACCATTAGAAATCTCGTTCCGAGCCGGTCGTTTTGACATAAGGTAGGCCCAATTCTGAGGTCTGAGTCCAAAGATATGCCTTCCAGAAGTTCTGCTGACTTTTGTGCGCTATTTCTACCCGTGTTGACTTTGACTTTTTAGCTTTGACCGGGCTTTAAAAAGGTTTTTTTCTCCTTGAATCTTGGCCTTTAATCATAGAACTTCTTAGCAACCAACCCTTGCTCCTTTATCTCGCAAAAGGGGCGCATTTCTGCACATATTTGACTCCAATGCCTGAAATACATAAGAACACGATAACAGTACTAATTCTTATTTATTAATCACATAATTGGTCAAAAGCGATATTGTTAAAAGGGTTAAAACTACAGTTTTAGGCTCTTATCAAACCACCCCCAAACAGTATTTTGCTTGTCCTCAAGCAAATATGAGAAATTAGAATAAGTGACCAAAAATGGAGTTCTAACTAATCTCGTTTCGCCGAGTGCGATTGCATTGACCATATGTAACAATGCCTTAAACCACTAGGAATTCCCTAGTAGATGAGTTGTAGCCTCGTGAGAGTTTTCCAGTGAAAATACTCATAAATTTCATCTATGCTACAACGACTAAGAAATAACTATTGTTTCCTTATTTATGTCTCAATTATCTATACACCTCACTAGCAATGAATACAGAATAATCAAGTTGAAACCTAAGCTAATATATGTATAATAATCAATCATCTACGAATAAACATATATACAATAAGTAAAGCTATGGAATGCACTAACAGGTCTGTTTCTGAAACTTTGGAATAACGCCTTTAAGTAGGTCCTCACATAAATGTCAAGACAAAAAACACTCGATTTTTCGCTCAAGTTTTGCTACTCCGATTAATGCGGTGGGCTGCGTTATCTTACAATCTTAATGACACACAAGAAAGCCGAAGTCGATCAAACACATCTGTCACTTACTATCACACTAACCTATTCCTAATTGAGCTAGAGATCTTTATTAGGTGTTGCGGGAATTATGTGATGGTTTAAGAATGAAGGAAATGGATATTCAAAAAGAACCAGTATGAGATAATAGAATCTTCATATTCTGTAACTAGAGAAACTTTGTTCTTTTACTTCTACACTTTGTTTCCATCCTTAGCCTTTTTATTTTGGCTTTTTGACCCATTTTATTCTAGTTTTGGAGTTTTTATTTTGTTTCTATTTTTCTTTTTCTTTTTCTTTTATTTTCTTTCTCTTTTCAGAAGTAACTAATTAATTTTTGTTTACACAGGTTTTTCTCTTCTCTTTTCTTCACTCATCCTATTCTCAGACTCGTTCTTAAATGGGTATGTTGATTTTTTATTTTGTTTTGTTTTTGTAAAAGGGTAAAGGAATTGTGGTTTATGAAAGGCTAAAGAAAGGCTCAGAGGGGTGACTAGCGGAAAATAATTCATAGGTTTGAATTTTTGGCTATATCGATCAAAAAGAGGCCTAAATTCTCGCTTTTTAGGATATGGTATAGTGATCAAGCAAGTGGACGTGTGATTTCTCGTCGAATTTACTTCTTCCTTGTGTCATTTCTCAAATATTTCACTTATATAAGGCTTTAGGCTATATTCTAACAGGATTTGTAGAATAAGTACTCTGGCTTTAGATTTGAAAACTTATTGCCAAACAATCATAGATAGATACTCATGTAATATATTTATAGAAAAATACAAAGATTATTACCTATATATTAACCTAAGTTTCTAAAAACTATTCTATTGCAAAAGCTAACGTGAGACTTCTAGATTATTAAAAGCATAGAGAAAGAAAACAATACCAATATTTCTAAGTGTATAGCATAACTTTTTATTTATTTATTTTTTATTTATTTATTTTGATTTTTTTTGAACTTTTTACTAGAAAACAAGTGCATTGTACATATCTATATCCTAACAGGTGCCTTAATTTACGCGTGTTTCTATGCCACCCCCAAACAAAAAGCATGCTTTGTTATCAAAGTATTGAAATAAAAAGGGTAGAAAAATACCATGGAAACACGTGAAATTTTGGAATATATGCAAAACAAGGTTAAAACATAGTAATATAGAAAAATAAAAATGGACGCAACTTTATATGAGTTCCACCCGTTATGGGGTTACAAGAAGTAAATTGATTGGGACATAAGAAGACACGAACAAAAATAAAAACTTACCTCCTCTCCAGCGTTTAAGCGTCATCCTCCTCCTCTTCATATAAAGAAATGAGGTTCCCTCGCATCCTGCCACGCCATGATGATTTGCCAGGCTTCCACGCCATTTATCATCTATGATCGCTAACCTGTTAAGCGCTACTTGGTCGGATGGGGTGTAAGGTGCAACCTGATGAGGTTATATCCTCGACCCTTGCCAAGTCATTGTACGAAAAGGTCGAATAATACAATTGGTGGGTCTCACAATGTCGACCCCAACCCAATCCGTGAAATGGGTACAAAAAACAGGGAAGAAACACAACATAATACAGCAAACTAAAATAGGCATAAGAAGGTACTTATGCCTCATGTTATGGGCTCACGCTAAACTAGAAACTAAGGTTCGGGGAAGGTCATAGAGCATAGAAGAAAAATGCCATTCCCCTAATATGTTTAGCATGATCCAAAACATAAAGTAGTGCCACATTCATGGACAAAGGCTACCAAAGGCGGCGTTATATTCCCCGGTGGTCCGTCACGGAAAAATTCTGCCCCCATAAACCTCATGCAAAAACTCATAGGTGTAGATATACATATTATCTACCCAATAGCCCCATGGGTCTTGTATTTCAATGGGCATAGCAAGTCCAAGAACAAAGGATAGCAAGAACCTGATAATTTCCATTGGTTCATCCTCAATGGTGATGGAGAACACTTGTTCTCCATCCGGTCTATCAAAGAACTTACAATTATCATAAAAATAAGATGTAAGTGCCGCAGAATAATGTTCATCAGGTCTTACCATTAGCGGTTCCCAGCCTACGTGTATGATCACCTCGCGAAACCAAGCGCCATAGGTGTCGATTTGGAACAAATCTTCAAAAGACTGCTCCGGTATGATTGTAGGAGATGTCATCACAATAAATACTCTAGAAGTGCTGCAAACAACCCTATAACAACTCACAAAAAATCAAAAATTTCAATGGCTACGAGGCGGGGCATGGGGGCATGCGGCTCGAAATGGCGTTTTGAAGAGGCGTGGTCGCTCCTTTCTAACTCGAGTTCAGGCCTTTTCCCAAGAGGCTCAGGTGTGCTCTGAGTAGGATGAAGTGAAAAACAAAAGGAAAAATTTAGAGATTCAAGGTGAGAGATGCACGTGAGATGTGTGGGTTGTGAGTGTAGAATGAACCAAGTATATATAGGGTTTTAGTTTCTAAACCGAATTAACAAGTTGTCCAAATTTTTTAAGGCAATTGCCAAAAACAAAATATTTCCAAAACCTAAAACGGAAACAACCCATATTCATTATTCCAAAACAAACCTAATATCTTTTAGATTGAATTTAGAATATCAACTTCCTAACTCATTGAAATGTCATCCTACCACAATATCTAATCCTAGCCACACCAATATTGGCAACATTCTCAACCAATTTATTGCAAAATTACTTCTAAAATGGTGGATCAAATAAAAGCAATGCTAAAAATAATAATACCACCCCCAAACAATTTGGAAAGGTGGGATTTACACAAAAATCATCACATGCTTAGACAAAACCTGATTTAAATTAAAATAGAAATTCAAATAACAATTAGCTACAGAATTCAAATTTAACTATTGAATTTAACAACTTAACATCCAATCTACTAAAAACAATAAAAACAACATCAAAACAACAAAGTGAGTCTTTTATAGTCAGATACTCAAGACTATATCTAAAACATATGTATATAATGAACATGCAGTTTACCATATATCAACAATTGAAATAGTTGTGGATCTTTCCATAAATAAATAACATGGAATGCACCCCCAAATAGAATCAAGCACCAAGATTTTCTATGACACAACTTAATAAAATGAAAGCGAAGTCTGATAGACATAGAATGTAACCGAGCATACACCTTCTTCTTCATCATTGAACGAAAGGGTGTCGAAGTAAAAGATAGTGAGAAAATGGATGTTTGTGGAAGATCTGTTGGATATGTATAAGTTTTAGAAGAAAAGAATGGAAAAAATGGGAATGTGGGTTTAGCACAAAACTCATTCATGGTGTAGGTAAGAACTGTCTCAATTCTGAAAATGAAGGTGTCAAGTGCCTTTTCCTTGTAAATTATTTCCGTATTAGGAGGATTTAGAAAATCATGAAACACAGGAGAAACAAGAGGGTCAAGTGCAAACTCAAGGTTCCTTCGAAAAGGTGGAATGTGGGAAAAATTGGTGATGGAAGATGAATGAGTGACATGATGATGTAAGGTGGATGAATAGGGCTCAGCTAGAGCTCTCAGGTCTAGATCATCAGAAGCCTTGAGATATGCAAGATATTCCTCAATAGGTGGGTCAAAAGAATCACTGGGATAGAAGATGAAAAATTAATCTTCTGTCATAGCGTCAAGGGATGAATGGATGTTGACAGGGATGGACTCACGAGGTGGCAAGGAAGAGTTGCAAAAGAGTCGAAGGAAATCTTCCTCAACTTCCAGGGAGTTATCGTCGAAGTTGGAACTTCCAAAGGAAAGGAATTTGTGCATCTGATTATCAGGAAACGTGGTTTTGAAATAATCTTGAGCTAAGCTCTCGATCATGCTAACCTCTCCATCCAAAGTCGTATCTGGGAATTGTTTCATCATTTTAAAAACATTTACCTCAACAGAAAGATGGCCAAAAGACATGGACATCGAACCATTGCGGCAGTTTATGAGCGCGTTGGCAGTAGCCAAGAAAGGACGCCCTAAAATGATCGGAACAGATTCGTTAGCGACTTATGTATCGAGGATAATAAAATCAGCAGGATAGTAGAAATCCTGAACCTTAACAAGCACATTTTCAACCACACCCTTAGGATACTTAATAGACCGATCCGCTAATTGCAACGTCATTTTAGTAGGTTGTATCTCCTGTAGACCTATTTGTTTATATAAATAATATAGGAGTAAGTTAACATTTGCCCCCAAGTCTAATAGCGTGGTCGTCGTGTGAGAATCTCCTAAGGTGCATTGTATAGTAGGACGACCAGGGTCCTTGTACTTAACGATTCCATTATGTTCGGATAAGGTTGGAAATTGTTCAGTTAAAAAGGCGTCTTTAGGAATATTTGTCTTACGCCTAGTAGTGCACAACTCTTTAAGAAACTTAGCATGGTGAGGTAACTTTTTAATCGCTTCAAGAAAGGGAAGGTTTATCGTTAGATTTTTGAAAACTTCCCTAATCTCATTGAAATTCATATCCTTGGTTAACATGGCTAATCTCTGGGGAAATAGTGGTTTCTCTCTATATTTAGCGTATGGATCAACATGATGTCTAACCTTGGCTTTTTGTTTCTTAGGTTGTGGTTTAACCGGGTACCCTCTTTGGGGTAGGATCTTGATTATTACTTGATTATCTAGTATAATATCCGGTGTAGGGACTACTGGTGGGGTAACTACAGGCATAGTTACAGCGTTATCAACCACTCTGCCAGAACGGAGAGTGGTGATGGCATTTAGCTCACCTACGTTTCCATTTTCATTACAAGTATTACCGTTTACCTCAAAGGCTGTGTTTGTTGTTTTAGGATTAGGTATCGCTTGACCTGAAAACACACTTTTGGGTTGTACTTTCTCTTGGGCTAACTGCTGTAAGGAAACTTGGATGGACTGCAAAATATGTTGTTGGGTTTGCATAAAGGGGTCAAAACGATCCGGTTGTGGAGGAGTGTTTGCTATAGGTTGTGTGACAAGAACTATGTCACGTTGATTATTAACAGATGGGTTGTGATAGTTATGATTAACTGGAATGATACCTTTATTTGCATTATAATTATTAGTTTTATAATTATTATAATTACCTTGTCCTTGTCCTTGTCTCGGTGGAGCTTGATTGTAATTGTTTGTTGGCCTAACGTTTTGATTATTATACGCTGGAGGTGTAACTTGTTGATTATTTCGTCAACCGTAGTTGGGGTTTTGTCGCCAAGGTGCGTTAGGTTCGCTATTAATGGAATAAATATTGTTCGGCTGTGCGGATTGTTATTCATAGACTAGAGGACAATAGGAGTCGGGATGCGCAGGACTCAAACAAAAATTACATGGAATAGAGTTGATATTCATGACAGGGGTAGGCTTTTGTTGAATAGAAATAGCTTCTAACTTTTTAGTGAGGGATTCAATTAGAGTTTTAAGCTCAGGATTGGATTTAACCTCAAACATGCTGGTAGCCTTAACTGTTGAAAAAGAACTAGCGGAGCGGGAGATATCGTCACTACCCCCCAGTTATTATTACACTTTGTTTGATCTTCTAAAAATTTATAAGCCTATGAGGCTCTTTTACTGAGGAAACTACCCCCATTCATTATATCTAGGACCTCTTTATGGTGGTGTAAAAGTCCCTTGAAAAATGCACAGACTAACGTGTCTTTCGCAAGGTTATGATGTGGACACTCTATAAGAAGGTCAATGAAATGATTCCAAGCCTCTGAAAAGGATTCATGAGGATTTTGTCTAAAAAAATGAATTTTGGAAAGCATTTCATCTGTCTTCAGTGGTGGATAAAAATGTTCCATAAATAGTTGAACAAGTTTGGCCCATGAGTCCACAGAATTAGGCACTTGGGCAGTTAAGCAAGACGCCGCTTTGTTGGCTAGGGTGAAAGGAAACACCCTCAGTTTAATTTGTTCTGCACCAAAAGTAGGATGATAGAATGTGGTAAGGACTTGTTCAATCCTACAGATATATGTTGATAAGCTTTTCATGGTCTAACCCATGAAAAACGGGTAACAAATTAAATATATTTAGGGGGATTCGGAAATCCCCCACTGGGTCTGCAAGAACAATGCAAGATTTCAGGCTATCGTTCAAGGCTTTGTAAAAGTCAGAGAGAGGAGACTCTCTTTCTTCAGCTATTATTTCAGGTGTAGTGTGGGGTATACTAGATAGGTGTGTGTGTTGACGTTCACGATAGATTACGTTAGTCGTTTTTTCTCTACTTGACCTTAATATCATGCAAGGCTACGTCCAATATTGAAGAAACACAACAACAATCAAAACAAACCTGGTATGCTAGTATAAGAACTCCTCTGACAGAAGATTCGAGGAGTGGAAGAAAGAAGTACCTAAATGCCTCCTTGCTTCGCTTATGAATAATGTCTTGTTTATGCGAGCTCAGTGTATTTAACAAGTTAGAAACACTAAATAACTTGAAGAAATGGAAGTTTGTACTAACCGTGAAAATGAAAATTAGGGTGTTTAGGTCGGTATGCGGGTAATTTCACAAGTAGCCTAGATAGAGGCGGGTTGTATTTCGAGGTCCAACTTCGAGTTCTAGGCGACTTCAAACATTTCGAACTTTGCCTTGATAGGCTGTGGTCGCTTCAGTCCAACTCGAGTTCAGTGCTTCAAATAAGCGTCTTCTGAAGTAGCCTTGTATGGGCGCAGTGCGTGCTCATTCTTTTTCTGGTATTTTTTTTTTTTAGTTTATGAACCAGACAATCACTGTTAGAACCAAACAAGGGTGGGTGAGTTTAATGGAACTTTGAGAAGACTAACAATACTTATGAAAACAATTCTAAACAGAACTAAGATGGCAGTGGTGCCATTTGATAAAATGTAAAAACGATAGTTTTACCTACGCATAAGTAACGAGACTCAAATGCAAGTAAAACTAAAACTAATTTCAGCTTATGTTATCAAAGTTTTCTACTCTCGATGCTATTGCAATAAGTTAAGAGAATTCGTTCCACTCCTAGTTCTTTAGAATTCACGTTAACTAAGATTATCAGTTCTATCAAAGTCGATGAAAGTAACGATGGAAATTATATTAAACAAGATACAATAATTCAAACTACGGAATTACTAATTTGACAATATGAGGAGGAATTAGGGGGATTTGATTCCACCTTAATTCGACTTAATCAACTAGCGAGGAATTGTCGTAATCCGAATTGCAATGCTTTCGCATAGCAATTGGGTCTTCTTAATCCCTAATTGTTCATGGTAATCTCTACCAACTAACAACTATCATGTGAAACAATCAAACCCATTCTCATGGTGAACTAATTGATTTCTTGAATGGAATAGAATATTACGAACTATTCTACGTTAACAACAATCAAGTTTCATCAAGGCTTCTTCAAACCCCTCTAATGGAGGTTTTAGTCTTGAATCATTATACTATCATTAATATATAAATAATAACAAGACATGGTAAAAAGATTATAAGTTTAATATATTGATCTAATCAAGGATTCAAACTGAATTCACAACTAAGTAATAATTAATAACCAACTAACTTTATTGATCTAATGAATAATAATCTAATGATTTGAAATGGATTACAACTGAAATTAAAACTAATCTAGAACTAAGATGATGATTAACTAATTATCAAATTAAGACAACCTAATTATGAATTTAAGACAACTAAAACTAAATAAGAATTGAATCAATAAACTAAATTGAAATGAAAACTAATAATTTATTATAAAACTAAATCTGATTCTAAATAATATATCTTCTTTGTTCTAACACTAATTCTATTCCAATAGCAACTAATTCTATTGAATGTAAAAAAAACTAGATCCCAAACTAAGTTCTTGGATAATTGCTAACTTAAAAAACTAGATACTTAAGAGCTAAGTCTTTGTCTCCCATATGGAGGAGACAAGATCCACAATTTTGTGCATGGGCCGAGGAGACATGTTTTGGGTCGGAAAATCGAGCCCAAAACCTTATTATTTCAGTCCACAAAGGGATTTTCAATTAGATTTGACTTCAATAACCTTTTCATCTACTTCTTCTCCTCTGATTGGGTAAAGGCTTAGACAATTAGAAAGCTCGTTCTGAGCCGGTCGTTTTGACATAAGGTAGGCCCAATTCTGAGGTCTGAGTCCAAAGATACGGCTTCAGAAAGTTCTATTAACTTTTGTGCGTTATTTCTGCCCGCGTTGACTTTGACTTTTCAGCTTTGACCGGGCTTTAAAAAGGCCTTTTCTCCTTGAATCTTGGCCTTTAATCATAGAACTTCTTAAGAACCAACCCTCGCTTGCTCCTTTATCTAAAAAGGGCATTTGCATACATATTTGATTCCAATGCTTGAAATACATAAGAACACGATAACAGTACTAACTCTTACATATTAATCACATAATTGGTCAGAAGCGATATTGTTAAAAGGGTTAAAACTACAGTTTTGGGCTCTTATCATAACATTGACCATCAAACTGATAGAAATTTATGTATAGGTTGGTAACCCTAAGATGCTCCTAGCCCATTCTCTTGTTCATCAGACACCCTGGTACCGTTAATTGACGACCCTTGGTCATTGTGATAACTACCACAAATATCATATATTGAATATATCCTTTGAGCCACCACATTTATGACTTATGAGAAGAGGTTAGCAGGCGGTATGGTGCTATACACTTGCGAATCCAACTTTCAATTAAATACGAAGTTAGTCATGTCATTTGATAGTTTGTCTGCTACGCTCAAATGATTCAAAACACCCTGTAGGAATCACTTTCCAAAAGATTAGGTAATTTGGACACTCACAAGGTCGCAACAATCATAGGCAACGAGTTGGGTATCATATGTGATACACTGTTACATTTTATGAGTTATGAAGCACTAGACACCATAAGAGGTTCATGTACACGAACTTTAGCAGAAAACAATCAACGTACTTTTACTACATTTAATATGTAAAATTCAATATTTCTCTATTTCCATTCATATTTTCCTGATAGGACCACAAGAAATCTCTTACTGAAATTAGAAAATCAAAATTACATATTTGAATTTGTAATCAAGAATTACATATTTGAATTTGGTGAGATACTGAAAAGCTTGATTCTTCTAAAACAACCATGTGAGGGAAACTTCTAAGTAAATTGTTTGGTCATATAATTCCACATATAGTTGTAATAGAGATATAAAATAGAATAACTTCAACAGTTACCAACAACATAAAATCCCATTTTGAGTCCTGGGTTATCAAAAGATCAGGTGAACAACAAATATGTCTCAACATATACAGTTCAAGACTAGCTAGCTGAAAGTAAAGCAAGCAAAAGAGTAAATACCAACAGAAGCTTTGACATTTTGTGGTTGAACCATCAAGTTGACAATGTGACATACATATGTTGTTCATTTGAATTTTTTTACTAAGGCATAATCAAAATATGCTTACGAGAGTTATTGTTCAAGAGGAAGCACCTTCTGGTGGATGGGTTGTCTTGAATGGAGTTGGGATTTTTAAGGGAAAACCAGGTTCTTTAGGTATTGGAGGCAATATCAGGAATGAAGGAGTTTTTTCATTGAAGGGTATAGTGAATCTATTAGTGAAGGCATGAAGTAACACACGACCAAGAAGAGGTAATAGCACAAAGTAGTGGCGCAAAATTAGTTCATCCTAAATGTTGAGAAGTACGTATTCAAAAGGAAGCTTTGTTAATATTGTAGATGACAATATCAGCATGCATAAGCTTTTCAGAAAACTTATCCGAGACGAGTTATACATTGAAAATTTTTACATGACGTAATTTACTATGCATTTCCTAATATTCTTCCAACTTCTCCATAATCCCTTTTAGTAGATACATTCAATCCAATCTTCAAAACAACTTTTTATCAAATGATCTGCAAGACAACGAAAAAAACACAACTTCTAAAGGGAGTAAGAGCTGCAAAAAGTCATTATCTGCATCAAATCTATATTGTCCTTATGGTGTATAAATCCACTTTGGCTATTTCACATTCAATTTTGGACACAGTAGTCTGATTTGCAAGAATCACTATGCATATCTTGGTGGTCGTTATTTTTTGTTGTCTTTCTTTTTGACTGACTCCTCTTACGACACCTATTGATTTTGCTCCTTCTAACATTTCGAACAAAAAGAAAAAATGAAAAAGAAGAATTATATGGCGCCTTCTCAATCATTCTCCAGGGGGAAGCCTGAACCGAGTGATCTGCTGTCTAAGAAAATCGTTATGATTGCTTAAAAGGGCATCTTTTGTTGCCTGCTCGATTGATTCACGATAGAAGTCTTCCCGATGTTTCATCTCAAGTGTGGCTTCGGCCTTTAAGGCCAAAAAGCCTTGGAAATGCTTAGCGTGTGTTGCTTTTACTTCGGAATAAAACGTGGATTCATGTCTTTCAGTGCACAAGCTTGTTAACACTTGGTGAAGAGCCGATAGATTGAATTCCACGTTCTCCATATGGACATGAAGAATCAAATCTAGGTCGATCGGATCAATAAATAACTTGGGATCTTCTCGATCATAAAAAAGGATTTTATACATGGAGCAAATTTGTTCCCGGGTAGAACAACAGAACTCCGTATGAAAGAAGTCCCGAACAAGCATGTCGTATACCCGGGGCGAAAGAGTAGGGCTTTGTAGGCGTTGGTGCACAAATTCAAGCCATTGTAGGTCCTACGCTTGATTCAGATAACCTTCAAGAAGGCTTAACTCTGAGGGAAGAATACAAAGTATGGGTGTCCAAAGCAAGGATATGTTGTGGACAAGGAGAAAGCTAGCCCGTAACAAAAGAAACAAAAAAAAACACCATTTCAACAAAAAGAAAACTCTTTGGAAGCTCCTACTTGTCATATATATAAAATAAAGTCTCTCCTCCAGATGAAAAGGAAGACGAATTCGATTCCCAACAAAGACAGAGTAAAAACCATGACCAGAAATATTGTGTGAAATGCGTCGCTGATGAAGAAAAGAAGAATGGGTATAAATTTTCATAGGTGAAGCAAACCATCCCCATTTTCAAATACATAATAGAACTGAACAAAACTAGAGTGGCTAGGAATGCCCCAGATATTCTATTTACAATGAGGAGATAAGGGTTGAAGGAGATTCATTGGAATTAGGATTTATCTTAATTAGCTTTGCTCGCAGAGTGGCATACCAGAAAGATTGATGGCGGATGGTTGCATCTTGCATACTGACGTGGATTTGGTGTAGTCGCCAATGACAGAACCTACTGTCGACGCAACAAGACCAAAACCAGTTAAACAATAGGATAATATCCCCATAAAGAAAGGGTAAAGGAATAAATGACCAATGATAACAAGATATTGAATCTCATACGTTGTCCGGTCATACCGGAACAATAATATTCCAGAGGGAAATGCACCTAAGATCAAATATTTCGAGCCGACTTCGATCACATAAAAATTCTGTAATAACATAGAAATAGCAATGCTCAGGCCCACCCGGGGGAACCTGGCATGCATATCATCCATGTTAAATTGGATAAAAAAGGCCTTCATTGGGGCAAAGGATGCAACAGCTTCGGTTAGAGCAAAGCCACGCAAATGATTGTTTAGCCAATGATGGATTTCGCGCCACGGACTGGATCGACGAACTAAGGGCGTTTCCAATACCGACAGCAGCTCCCGCGGACTTCCCTTATCCTTATTCCTCTAGCAGAACACATGCACGGCTTATGTTCACTTTTTATAGAAGGATTCTTTATGCTAGAACTTCCTGCTCTGCTCTCACGTTTATATACTATACCCATGTGGAAGAGGACCGAACGAAACCTTAGTGGCTGGGAAACAGTGATCCCGTGGAGAATCCAAATGGGATTAGATTCAGAAAAAGCAAAAAATCTTTCCCAAGTGAGAGAAGAGCGCGCTACAACTAACATAACAACCTATATTTGCTATATTTGTTTGTTCCACTTCAATTCAAAGGCAAACCAAATCAAATCAGCAAGAGCTTGAAACATAAATCTAGATTAGGCATAAAAATCTCAACTTTAAAAGCTAAACAAACAAATCACATAGAATCAATCATCTAAAACAAACATCAAAAGATCCAAAATCGAAACTTTACCGAGATTGACGACACAAGATCTTGAACAACGAAAGAGAAGGTTGGGGGAATTTTTCTTCTCTACTCAAAACAATGTTGAAAACGAAGACAGAGAAAAAGAGAAGAAGCGAAATCGTAAACGTGTGGGAGTTTTGTTGCTACTTATAAAAAAGGAAAGTTAGCAGTGTCTGTTTTTTGGGGTTTTTTTTTCCGTGTGCACACACTGTTTTATATGATTTTGCTGGAGATTCTGATTCCACAAAGGACAGATGTTCAAGGTTAAAAGTTGAAAATGTGAAAGGTATTTTCTAGAACTTTCTTTCTTGAACTAAAATTGTTGTTGACCTTTAGCCAGTGTCATGAGCCATTTACATACTCAATGGTGTAAAGACAAATTCAATTCAACATTTCAACGTCCCCACGAGACACTTATGTAGGGGAGCAATATCCCCGCTAAGGAACATTGCAGACGAAGCACAAGCGACCTCAACGCATCGACCTCCAAGACCGACTGGCGGAAACGACTCGCTCTTAAGTAGGTGAATGCGAACAAAGATACCTCAAGATTTAACACTTTGCCGAGCAGAACGCGCCCCACTAGATGTAATCATTGCCAAAATCTTATTTGTATTTCCCACCACCGGGAAATAGGGACTACCGCGCCAACTCCCAATTAGAGCACGACTTACACCAAAACCACTCCAAAGACTCATTCACGATCTCTACCCTACATTTGTACACAAAAGGGTACACGTGAAAACGAAGGATCTCCACCCCGAATCCTATAAATACCACCTCTTTTGGAACTACGTGGGACCTGATTCTTCTCTCCCCAAGAAAAGAAAAACGAGAAGATAGGGCGGTTCTTTCCACCGGCGACCCGGTCCCGGCCCTAAGTCCAAACCCATCTCGCCCTCCTCAACTGTCGAATCGAGAAAACTAAAACGCCTCCTTTACATCATGCCCCGCGTGGTTTCGATCACTTGAGAAACCAAACAACCTTCACACTAACCAAGAGCTAAAGATCAACACCAAAATTCTCAAGCCCACGAAGCATGGTTAGCCTCAAGCTCAAGTCCGGGACCTTGCCCACCACCGGTGGAGTTACTTAATGAAAGTATTTCCTTACTCCGGGAGGAAAACGCCACTTTACGAAGCTCAAGTGGTTGGCTACCAAAGAAGAACAAGGAGGTAACGGAGCGCATAATAAAGCATCAATGACGTTAATCAACAAATCAATGAAGTTATCACAGTGGATTGATCGTAACGCCAGAAAGAAAGATTCGACCCAGATTGTGCACAAGATGCTTAAAACTTATCAGCGTCTCCGCTCAAGGCAGAGGTCCTCGATAAACCCTCTCCACAAGACTTCATCCACCCACGCTTCCCATGTAATGACGGCAAAGACGCGTGCTCCAGTCAACATGTGGCTCGCTACATTCAAAGCTTGGCACCGCATACCTCCCGAAGTATGATCATCTCCATCTGCCGATTATTTCCGGCCCGGTCCTCGGGATGGCGCCTCGATTGGTTCTTTTCATCGAATCGACTCCATCGTAACCTTTGAGCGACTTTTTATCGATTTGCCGGTTACCAAGACGCCCACAAATGTGACGGAAAAGGCGCGGATCTTGATTCCCCTTTCGGTTGTCGTTCGTGAGAAGACTAAACTATTCGCCGGGCCTCAGACGGTTCAAGGCCGAACTACTATGCATGGAAAGCGGCTTGAAAGAGTCTTTCGCCATTAATCGGCATTTTCTAACGCTTTGTCGAGTATCGAATACCGACCTTTCCGTGTCGTTTTGATGAAGGAACGCCAGAGACACTCTCTCGAAGCCAGACGCCGAGTGGACAAATACATCAAGTTGCAAGAAACTTTGAAGCTCCACGGCTTAGACGAACCGTGAAGTAGCAACGATTTCGGATCGTACCCCAGCGGGAAAGAAGCGCGCCAGGTCGCTTGCACCAAAAGCTCACACCCGATCAGACAACGGCAGAGAGTTTGCCGTCCTGACAAGTTCCCCAACCGATACCGATAAGATTAAGCGCCTCATTCTTCAGCCGACGCGGAGGAAAAACCACTAGACCGACTCGGCAAGCCATTCTCTGCGCTTTCACAAAGCGAAATGCCATGAAACCGATGCATTTGGGGGCTCAAACATTATCTCCGGGGATCTTTAGAAGCCGCCATATAAAACAAAGACACTAGCATTCCCGATGGCGACTGCGTCATAAACTAATGGCTCGTCGTAATGCGTGAGTCGATCTCCCTCGCCCGCCACCAAAAAGAGACCCAAGCTCGCCCTCACAGCGTGAAGGACGCCCCGCTGATCGTTTCGCCACGACCCGGCGCGACTCATCGATCGTGACAATGCTCGAAACCATCCATATGATTACCTTCCCGGACGACTCAAGAACCTCTTCCAGAGAAAAAGACGCCGAGTGGGCCTCCAGAAGTCTATCACTTCACTTCACAAAAGCGACATGCCCCACGCGATTCAGGTCGCAACGCCGGTGATATCACTTTCACAGAGGCCGACTTAAGCAAAGTCTGCCTTCCTCATAATGACGCACTGGTAGTCCATGTCAAGATTAGCGACCGATCAAAGCCGCCTTTTGTCGACGAATTCCGGCAGTTCTCGCGGACATCTTATTCTACCACACTATGCAAGAGATGCACCTTCCCAAGTCCGTCCTTATAGACCCGATCGCCCCCCTTTATGGGTTCAATGGCTCCAGAGCCGACCCCATCGGTGATATTATCCTCCCAGTATCGGTGGGGTCTAGAGAGGATAAAATCAGCTCCAACACACGATTCTGCGTTCTCGACACCAAGTCGTCCTACAATGCCATACTAGGACGACGTTGGATCCATCAGATGCAGGCGGTACCGTCAACATTGCATCAGGTTCTCCGTTTCCCAGGACCTCGAGGAATGATGGAACTTCGAAGCAATCAGCTGGAAGCGTACCACTGCAACCAGATCATGTCAGGAAGTGAGACTGTCCGTAATCCGACCCCCATCATGCATGAACCTACCAGTTACACCATGGCACACCGCACTTAGTGGGCAAGTCCGATCCCGACTACAAAAACGGCGGGGGCTCCCCGCAGCGTAGCGCCCACGCTACTCGCTCCCCGGTCATCACTTCACCAACAAGGATACCGCCGATCCAAAATCGACACTCCGCCGGGCTAGACTATCGAGGTCGCTTTAGATTGTGTTGGGTTCGCCACATATTACACCATCAGCTGTACCACCAATGGGTATACGGCGGGCCCGCTTCCATTACCGAGTATCCCCGCCAAATTGCGCGGTGTCGCGACCTTTACCGGGTTGCTCGTCATGCCAGCCCGGGGAGTGTTCAGACCTCCCCCAAGAGCGACTCACCAAGGCAGCGCTTCGCCACCAGTTCCAGCACCTCCAGTGGCAGAGAAAGAAAAAGTGAACCTCGGCACCGAAGATGACCCTAAGTATGTCTATGTAGGGGCTAACCTCGACCCCACAATCAGAACCCACCTTGTAAACTTCTTATCTATGAATAAAGATGTTTTTGCTTGGTCGTATATCGATGTGCCCGGGATAGATCCCGCAGTCGCATGCCATAAATTAAATGTTAATCCCAATGCCAGGCCAGTCCGACAACGACCTCGTCGACTATCCCTGCGCTTTCAAAAAGCCATCAATGACGAGGTCGAAAAACTCAAGCAAGTCGGTTTCATCAGAAAGGTAGACTACCCCGAGTGGATTGCCAATATTGTCGCCGCCCCCAAAAAAAAAGAATGCAGTTCGCTTATCGTCGATTTCAATAAATGTCAATCAAAGCCACGCCTAAAGATAGCTTTCCCTTGCCTCGCGATTGACCAACCGGTCGACCAAACCTCGTGGTCATGAACTCCTCTCCTTTATGGATGCGCACAAATGGGTACAACCAAATCCCACTCGCCGAGGAAGATCAAGAGAAGACTTCGCTCATTACGGAGCAAAGGGATCTATTGTTACAACGCCCTCCCCGCTCGGGTCCGAAGAACTGGAGCGACATACCAACGCCGGGTCACGATATGTTCCAAGACATGTTAGGCGACACCATGGAGGTCTACATTGGCGACATGGTGGTCAAAAGCAAAAAGCCGGGTGATCACCTCACTCATCTAGAACAAGCGTTTCCTCGGTTCAGACCGGCATGAAGTTGAACCAGAAAAATGCCTCTTTGGCGCCCTCCCCGCAAGTTTTAGGGTATCGTGTCGCAGCGGATGGGATCGAGGCAAATCCGACTGGATCCGGCGTTCTTAGATATGCCCGATCCACGACAAAGAAACAGATACGTAAATTGTTCGGGAATGGTCAGCGGCAACCAACCGGTTCATATCAAGGGCCTCGATAAGTGTAGACCGTCCTCGCAGCTCCTCAAAAGGCGAGCCGTTCTCATGGAGCGATCAATGTCATCATGCATTCGCTACTCTCAAAGAGTATCTCACCACGCCCCCGCCTTAGCCAAACCAAGATATGGAGAGACATGGGGCTTTATCGCCGTTCCGATTTTTCATGAGCTTCAGTTCTCTTTAAAGAAGAGAACAATTCAGAGAAGCCGATCTACTTCACGAAAGTAAGACACTCCACGCCCGGCCCGAAAAAGAATTACCCTCCTAGAACGAGCCGATCCTTGCGTTGTTGTATTTCACGGAAGTTCAGCCGTACTTTCAAGCACATCAAATCAAAGTTCTTACCGACCTTCCATTGAAGAAAGTCCTTCACAAAGACAACAAGACTACTCGAATGGCGGTTTGGGCGAAGAACTTCGGAGAACACCACATAGAGTTCGCCCCCGCGACTTCCGGAAAGGTCGTCGTCGCCGATTTCTAGCAGATTTCGGTCGAGGACCCTAACCGGGAACAAGAAACCGAGCTCCCGGACACAAAACGGAGTCAAATCGCCTCGGTCTCTCTTTGTAGATGGTTCGAGTAATCTCGGTGGAAGCGGCATCGAGTCGCCTTAGTTTCCCCGACGAAATATGATTGAAAAGTCACCGCATTGATTTTGCAACTTCCAACAATGAAAGCGGAGACGAAGCTAATTAGGGGACTAAGGATACCGCAGCTTCGGTTGTCGAAGAGCTCCAAGTCTTTAGTTTCGCGAATCGTCGATTCGCCAAAGTTGCAAAAGAGTACACTACCCACGAAGGTAACCTTTCCAAGTATCTTCGTGTCGTTCATCGTTATTGCCTTCTTTTAAGCAGGTACACTTACATCATTTCTTGCGTGAGGAGAACCGCCACGCAGACAGCTTAGCTTATTTAGCTACCTGCACCCGAATTGCGTTCCCGACAAGTTCTCATAGAAGTCGTGGACCGACCTGCATACCGTGTCGACCACACCTTGATGATAAGTTTACCTAGTTCCTCTTCGCCAAATTTGTTGAGCCAAACATGGATGCAGCCCATCATCGATTATATCCAAAGACGCACACACCCCCGAGGGGAGCCAAGGCAAGGCCGGCAGTCTCTTTATCAAGCTTCGGCGTTATTGTTTAGTCCAAAACAAGCTATTCAGAAATCGGTTGGTGGCCCACACTTTACGATGCATTACCCCGCATCGTGGTCGTTGATTTTTGCAGAAATCCACGAAGGAGAATGTGGAAATCACGCCGGCGGCCGCTCATTAGCTCACAAGGCCATCTCTCAAGGATATTTCTGGCCCCGGATGCAGATCGATGCTAAAGCATATGTCCTCAAATGTCTCAAATGCCAAACGTTCGGCCACAATATCATCCAACCTGCTCGCGAACTGATCAGCATAGCGAGCCCATGGCCATTTCACATGTGGGGCATGGACATCATGGGACCATTCATCTCACAGAAGAGTACGGGCTTCCGATTTGTTCTAGCTGCGACCGACTATTTTACTAAGTGGGTCGAGGCCATTCCTCTAGCACACGTCAAAGAGTCACATGTTAGAAACTTCATCTGGACTCACATCATCACTAGATTTGGTTTGCCACATACACTAGTAATGGACAATGGGCCTCAGTTCAAAGGCAGAACAGTCAAGGAGTTTCTAGCCAAGTGGAAGATCGTTCATGCGTTCTCTACTCCGCAGTACGCTCAGAGTAATGGCCAAGCAGAAGCCAGTAACAAAGCAATCTTGGAAAATTTGAAGAAAAAGATTGAAAAGAATAAGAGCCAATGGCCAAACCGGTTGAAAAACATTCTATGGGCTCATCGCACGACCGCTTCCGATCCAAATCGCGAATCGCCATTCTCCTTATGTTATGGCACGTGGCCGTAATTCCCACCGGCCGACCGTCACTACAACTCGACAAAGACTTGTCGAAGTCAGGGCATAACGACTCGCGGTTATCACGGGCGTCGACTGTTGAAGAAAAAAGCGAGACTTAGCTGCCGTCCGAGCGATCTTATCGCAAACTCGAAGAACTCCTACAATAAGCGAAGTTCATCCTAGGTCTTTTTCAGCCCGGGCGACCTAGTGCTGAAAAAAGACACAAGACGACTCAAGTTAGCACCCACATGGGAAGGTCCCTACATTGTGGAGCGCGTCGTAGGCAATGGAGCATACTAGATCAAAACCCAAGAGGGGAAGATGTTACCTCGACCTTGGAATACCTATTTACTAAAGAAATTTTATCAGTAGCGCCATTCATGTTGTAAATCTTTTGTTCACATTAATGTAAGAAAAGTTTTTGTGCTGACTGATACTACCTACTCCATTTAATTGTATTGGTAAAGCTCACAGGCTACTTAGCCTCTCCAATTCTTGTAACGTCGAGGACCTATATTTCTAGGATCGACTAAAGCGAGAATGCTCTCAGCGAGCAGACAGCTCTCAGGAGCTCACAGGCTACTTAGCCTCTCCAATTCTTGTAACGTCGAGGACCTATATTTCTAGGATCGACTAAAGCGAGAACGCTCTCAGCGAGCAGACAGCTCTCAGGAGCTCACATGCTACTTAGCCTCTCCAATTCTTGTAACGTCGAGGACCTATATTTCTAGGATCGACTAAAGCGAACGCCTCACCGAAAGCGCATACTCTCGTGAGCTCACATGCTACTTAGCCTCCAATTCTTGTAACGCCGAGGACCTATATTTCTAGGATCGACTAAAGCGAGAACGCCTCAGCGAAAGCGACAGCTCGGGGAGCTCACGTGCTACTTAGCCTCCAATTCTTGTAACGCCGAGGGACCTATATTTCTAGGATCGACTAAAAGTGAGAACGCCTCAGGCGAAAGCTCTCGAGCTCACGTGCTACTTAGCCTCTCCAATTTTGTAACGCCGAGGACCTATATTTCTAGGATCGACTGTTTAGAACGCCTTAGCGAAAGCGCATGATACTCAGAGCTCACAGGGCTTTAGCCTCTTCAATTCTTGTAACGTCCAGGACCTATCTTTCTAGGGTCGACTAAAACGAGAATGCTCTTTCACGAGAACTTTCGCCTATTGCAAGCTACATGCATCATACACGTAACACATTACATGCATGCGAAAACACAACCAATAACAATATTCGATCAAGCATTGCAATAGATATGCCCACCGACCGTGGGATTACCCGTGAAAATCCGGATCGGGCGCCTCATACAAAAAAATAAACAAAGTATAGAACATACGCTTTCGCGGAAACCGATCCTCCAAACAAAAAGCGAACCGCTTTCGGCAAGCCCGAAAACACATTTCTATTGTTTTCTCGTGATAAGAGAGAGAAATGTCGACTACACTCACAACTTAAGACAAAAGAGTCGATGACGATCGCCTTTATCAATTTCACCAAGAATGACATGTTTGTCTTCGGGGCTGCGCTTAGTCGAAGCGGTATGCCGGTGACCTCAAAGATCACACGCGATTTCGGGCTTATCTTCCTCGCCCAATCGTTTTCCTCCGTGTCATACTTTTCGCCCAGAGAGCGGCATAGGCGATACAGCTTCAAGATATCGCCTTCGTTTTTGGCGCCACCTTCCGACATTTCTTCGATAAGCAAATACAACCGCCAATTCTTTCCAGCTCATTCATATCCGCCACCAAGATCTGGCGTTCTCGCTATTACATTCTCGGGTACTTGGTGGACATCACTTCTAGTTTCTTCTTGTCCACCCCCACGCTTCGTGATCAACCCCAGCTCCGTCGCGGGTTACCACTAGTCTCGAACGCCGCGACAAAGATCTTTCGCCTTATCATACCCTGCAAGAAACTGCATGAACACAGTTAGAACACCAGACTCCACTGGAAGTCGGTATAACAGCTTAAGCTATCAAGAACTCACCAAACAAGCGGCCATATCCATCGTCCCCAGTAGTGTCCCCATGTCCTCGTCCTCAACCTCTGCTTTATCACCATCTAGCACAATCCCCTTCAGAACGCTAGTCGCTATGGGAGCCGAGTGGAAGCTACAGACCGAACGTTTCACCATCCGCTTCTTCCCCGTCTTCCCCAGGTAGTAGAATTCGCTCCCCACGTCCTTACATGGCGGGGCCGAATTCTCACCAGAAAGCGACCTTGCCCCACTTCGCCAAGGCTCGGCCGAACGACCCGATGGTTTCGCCCACTGGGCTTGGCGACTGAATACAATGCCGCCAAAGAGGCGACTATCTCTCCTCGGGTCGTTTATGACCTTCGTTTCTCCATCTGCAGCCTTTCTCTTTCTTCGCCATGAACATGAGGCTCAAACTCCATTTCCTCCATTGATAGTGGGATGTTTCTCACAAACGCACGACATCTAGCCATCCTAACCTAGCAAGCAAAGTTACGGGCGGCTTCGATTTAAAGCTTACTCTAGGTATTTCTCAAACGGAATAACACGTGATAAAGAAGAAACCACGCACTGTGAAGAAGCAAGAAGAGCAGAAAGCACGGCGGCTGTGGTAGAGCTTAAGAAGAGCAGAAAGCGCAGTAGACTCAACGATGGCCAAATACCTTGATGGTATGCGAGGAACCGTTTATATTCCTTAGGAAACGTCTTTTCCTAGACGCTTCATAATTGCCTTTGAGACGCCAAACGCCATCTGCCGCCATCATTATGTCCCCGAACCTCGCCTCCCTACACGTCACGCGACGCGGAAGAAACACTTCGTTTGTAAAGATCAACACATCGCACTGAACAACGCTTCTGGGGTATAACCCAACAGCCAGACGCCATCCAGCTTACTGGGCCATCGCCAGCCTAAGTGATCACCGCGAACGATCTACCACGCCGGTCTAATCTAATCACAATCAGCTATGACCAAGCAAACGAAGTCAAGCACACAAAGCAAAACAAATAACCAAAGACCGCGATGACAACAAGGAACGACCGGGTTTACCGCCTTCATATAGTCGTTGTTTAGCCGAAGCTTGAGACTACTCAGAAATCCAACTCGCTACACAAATCGTGAATATCACATGGTTACCCGACTATTACGGGTACCAGCTTGCTCAAGAGCATAGTATAACAACACAAGAAAAGCGAACCCGCCTGTGTTACCCCAGAAACCGGTTTATCAGTATCACAAAGATGTAAGCCGACAAGAAACAAAAATAAATTCACAGCCGCCTCCATGGGCACACGTACCGCCACAGTTCAAACGCTTCATCAACCTCAGCAGCCTTCCCTTCCACTTCGATCGATATCCCGGCCCAGTTTAAACTCATCAACAAGATCAAAGTAATGATTCCAAATTTCCAGACACCACGGTTTTCGTATGATCAAGGAGGACCTAATCGCCCTAACCGACGCCTCTGACTGCTCCAATCGCGTGGTATCGGCGCGGCGTATGCGGTTCCTCCTTCAAAGCTTTGTAATCCATTTCCCAGATCTCCGAGAGTCAAGATCCGTGATCGTCAGACGCCTTTAGTAAGCGCCCCGAAAGCAACTTTCTTACAGTGGAGGGCATAATCATTCAACCTCCCATTTCCACATTCGCGTACGAACGCTACCTTCCGCTCCTTCTAACTTCGCTTCAGATCTTGACCCGTGTCTTTCAAGATCTTTCGATGAAGTCGAGCTTCATGTGCCTTCCGCATCCTCGAGCTCATCACGCTTCCATCTTGGCCGCTGCCCCGCGACGCTTTTTCAGCTCTTCCGTCAACTTCAAAGACAGACTTCTATCCGCTTTCAAAGAAATCCGTAATCTCCTTCAACTTTTGAAGCCGCCGACAAGCTACAACAATGCACACATGCAAAACATATCAAAGCAACGAACATAGGTTAACATGCTATCCTAACGGACGATAATTCTACGCATCGTGACATTGCGCTGATTTCCATCCGACGTATGGTATCCGCTAATCCTTTCATCCAATTCCTTGCGTTCCTATCCAGGGCGACTGCTCCAAAGAAATAAAGCCGCATTTCCATTTCGACTAAGCCGCGGTGCGCTTTTACAGCCTCCGCCCGCGGTTTCGCCCAGTATTAATAAAGGGTTTCCTACCATCGCCACCCATTACCGCTTCCACTCCGCTTTACGGGAGCCTTTCTTACCAGCGGATCGGTTCCCGCCCTTGTCGAGGCGATTAGATCCCGCGACCGGCGTGGCTAAGTCCATGACACGACAGACGCCATTCTCGGGCCGGCTTCACCGGGCTTAGCACCACCTCTCCACTCGAGCCCTCCCCTGCTGCATAACGGTGCATCACTTTAGTCATTCGGAGCTCCTCGCTTCAAACACTCTAGCCTCCTCTTCTCCACCTACCTCGGGCGAGCAATAAAGTTAAGGCTCTTAACTATTGTGAGCATCAATGGTCGCCCCCGATAAAAGCTCGAGCTTCCAGCCCCCGCCTCCACAACAGACGCTCTTCGCTCGTCTCTCGGGTCCTCCTTGTTATCGATCACTTGTAATGCTTCTCTCCATGCACCCTTCTTTCTTCCCTCGACGGACTCATAGCTCGCTTTGCAACCTTTCTTTATCTCCTCGACTCCATTGATAGTGGGGATGTTTCTCTCCGCGGCGCCACGACATCTAGCCATCCCCGGCCTAGCAAAGGTTCACGGCAAGGCTTAAAAACACTGGGTATTTCTCAAGCGGAATAACACGGTAAAAAAGAAGAAACCCGTGCACGGTGAAGAAGCAAGAAGAAGCGAACGGCGAAATGTGGTAGAACCGGAAGAAGTAGCCGGACTTCAGCGATGGCCAAATACCTTGATGGTATCGAGGAACCGTTTATATTCCTTAGGAAACGCTCTTTTCCTAGACGCCTCATAATTGCCTTGAGGCGCCAAACGCCATCTGCCCGCCATCATTATGTCCCCGAACCCCTCGCCTCCCTACACGTGTCGCGACGCGTGAAGAAACACTTCGGGTTTGCAAAGATCGAACACATCGCGGTCGAACAACGCCTCGGGCGGTATAACCCAACAGCAGGACGCTCATCCAAGCTTACCAGTCATCAGCAGCTAAGTGATCACCGCAACGCATCTACCACGTTCTGTTATGCGCAGTCTAATCACAATCAGCTATGACCAAGCAAACGAGTCAAGCACACAAAGCAAAACAAATAACCAGCACCGCATGACAACAAGGAACGACCTGGTTTACCAGTCTTCTCATACAGATCGTTGTTTAGCCGAGTTGCTGAGACTACTCAGGAAATCCAACTCGGCTACACAAATCGTAACATCACATGGTTACCCGAATTAGACGGGTACCCGGCTTGCTCAAGAGCATAGTATAACAACACAAGAAAAGCGAACCGCCCAAAGTTACCCCGAACCGGTTCTATTGTATCACAAAGATGTAAAGGTCGACAAGAAACAAAAATAAATTCACAACCGCCTCCATGGGCACCACCCGATCCGGTGCCACAGTTTCAAACGCTTCATCAACCTCGGCAGCCTTCCTTCCACTTCGCCCGACGATATCCCGCCCAGTTCTAAACTCATCACAGACATCAAAAAGGGTCGCAGCTTCGGCCTTTCGGACACCACGGTTTCGGTATGATCAAGAGGACCTAATCGCCCCACCGACGCCTCCACTGTGACTGTTCCACTGTGGTAATTACGCGGCGAATGCGGCGTCGTGTTCCTCCTTCAAAGCTTTGTAATCCATTTCCAGATCTCCTCAGAGTCACATCCGATGATCGTCAGCGCCTTAGTAGCGCCCCGAAAGCAACTTTCTTACAAATGGAGGGCATAATCATTCAACCTCCCAATTTCCACGATTCTGCGGCCGCGAACGTTACCTTCCGCCTTCTTTCTAACTTCGGATCTTGATCTTCCGATTGTCTTTTCAAGATCTTCGACAGAGTCGAGCTTCATGTGCCTTCCGCGACCACCGAGCTCATCCGCCCATCTTGGCCGCGTCCCCGCGTTTTCACTCTTCCGGCCAACTTCAAAGACTCCACTCTATTGACAAAGAACGCAATCTCCTTCAACTTTTGGAAGCGTGACAAGCTACAAAACAATGCACACATGCAAACATATCAAAGCAACGAACATAGGTTAACATGCTATCCTAACGGACGATAATTCTCATGTACCGGACATTGCGCGATTTCCATCCGGCGTATGGTATCCGCCAATCCTTCTCATCCAATTCCTTGCGGTTCCCATCCGGCGATGACTGTTCCAAAGAAATAAAGCCGCTACCTTACTCGACTGAAGCCGCGCGCCGGTGCGCTTTTATTCGCCACGCCTCCGTGCTTTCGTCCAGGTACACAAAGTGGGCCTCCAGCTCATCGCCACCCGCGGTCGGCTTTTCCGCTTTCGCCTTCACGGGAGCCTTTCGCTTTCACTAGCGGATGGGTTCCCGATCTTTGTCGAGCCGGACTAGATCCCGCGACCGAAGGTGGCCAAGTCCATGACCTGCCTTTCGGGGCCAGCCCGGTCCGGCCACCGCTAGCACCACCTCTCCACTCGAGCCCTCCCCAAGGCATAACGCATCACTTTAGTCATTCGAGCTCCCTCGCGAAACCCACCTTTCAGCTCTCTCTTCTTCGACCTACCCTCGGGCGAGCAAATAAAAGCTCTGATCTCCAACTCCACGGGGAGCATCAATGGTCGGCCTCCTCGATAAAAGCTCGAGCTTCCAGCCCGCGAGCTTCCACAAATGACGCCGCCGAGGCTTCCCCGCCCGGTCTTCGGTCCTCCCGTGTTATCGATCACTATGACGCTTCTCCATCACCCTTCTTCGTTCGACTTTAGAGCTGCCTCCTTTTGCACCTTTCTCTTCTCCGATCGCAAGCACCTCCTTTTTCCTCAAAGAAATGAGCAAACTCGAAGCTTAGCTCGCTTTTGTTCCCGACTCAACCGTCGCGAACCTTTCTATCTCCCTACGATCAGTTCGAGTCCGCACAGGAACCTCTGCAAACAAAACAAAGAGATGAACCAGTTAGAAGAGCAGTAACTCACCCACTAACACAACAAGAGGAAGACAAGCCTACCCACCGGCTAGACTACACATCCTAGTTCGCAACCTACATCCACTAGCACAATAGTTGCCCACTAGCAACAACGGCCTCCTCGTCCAGGCCTCATTGTTACACCATCAAGCCTGGCGGCGGCGTCGGCATGGTTTGCAAGCTAAAGTTCGATTACCGGACCGCCTCATTACGTAATGCTCTATTATGTCGGACACACCTATGTGGAATTCCCCTCGCGATTCAACAGATTGAACACCTTGAATAGTCGCCGTGTTGCCAACGAATCGACATGGAGATTTCCCACAATAACTCAAGAAGTCACAAACCAATTTCGAGAACGGTAGGCGCATGAACGCCTCGGTGACCTTCACATATGATTACTCCACCATTCGGAGGCTTATACCCCTCACTACTGAACATTTTCACTCGGCCCTAGGTTCAGTATATTTCCGTGTCGGGAACATTAATCCCATACGCCGCTTTCGCTTTCGCTCGGAAACGAGTTTGCGGCCGTACGATCTACACTCTTCGGGGTAGTCACTGGCCGTCATCTCTCCTCGACCGGGCGTACTAGCCACCTCATCCCTTCGACCCGGATCGGGCGTTAACCTCCTCTACCCTAACTTCTTCTTCCACCACTCTGATCCGATCATCACCGCCAAACGAATCCTCATCCTCTTCTTCATACTCTCCCACGTTTCGAAACCTCCGTACCTCTTCCTCAACGAGTGTCATCCGAATCCGACATTGTAATATCACCTTATTCTCGAATCACCAAACCTTAAACCCTATAACCTAACACGACCTACCAACTTAATAAACCCTAATGGAACGAGAAGAAAGCAAAGCGAAAATGAAAAGCAAATAGCAAAAGCTTCACCGCAAAGCCCTCGCTATGTTTTGCGGAAGAAGCCCGGAAATGCCTTTTGGTTGCCTCAATTTTGATTTTGCACAACCGCCCGCTCGGTTCCCAAAGTTATGATTCACGGCCTATGATATAGCCCACACACGCGTGTCAAGGAACTCATTTTTTCGACTTCGAATACCGGCGACACGACTCCTTTCAATCAAGCTATGATTACGTCACGCGACAACAACACGCATAATTTTTCTTTCCCGCCAAAACTACCTTGATACAAGTTTCCAACTCAGCGGCATCCCAAACAGAACGATCTCCATAGCTCGCTCATGCTTCACCCAAGTGTTGAGTCTTCTCGGCAGATCGCTGCATGAACCCAAACCATTCTAAATGAGAGGGTCAGGGGGAGCAATATCCCCGCTAAGGAACATTGCAGACGAAGCACAAGCGACCTCAACGCATCGACCTCCAAGACCGATCTGCGAGCGACTCCTTACAAGTAGGTGGTACGAACAAAGATACCTCAGTACGAACACTTTGCCAGAGACAGAACGCGCCCCACTAGATGTAATCATTGCCAAAATCTTATTTGTATTTCCCACCACCGGGAAATAGGGACTACCGCGCCAACTCCCAATTAGAGCACGACTTACACCAAAACCACTCCAGCACTCATTCACGATCTCTACCCTACATTTGTACACAAAGGGTACACGTGTCTGAAGGATCTCCACCCCAAGAATCCTATAAATACCACCCTCCACTGAACTACGTCGGACCTGATTCTTCTCCCCCAGAAAAAGAAAAACGAAAGAAGATAAGATGGCGGGTTCAGCTCAAATGACGACCTCGGTCCCGGCCCTAAGTCCAAAACCCCATCTCGCCCTCCCTCAACCGTCGGGAGAAAACTAAAACGCTCCTTTACAACTTATATTTCTTAATTTTTTTAGATTCGTCGAAAGTTGCAATCAAAGAGTACGGGGCAATGAACGAACGAAACCTTAGGAAAATAATGCCACGTGATTCATGTTTTCTGATAGGATTCCACATGATTCATTCATCACCAATAATTGTTTCTTTTACCTATAGTCCTGCACAGCTACGCCCACCCCTAACCTTCGTGGTTTGGAGCAACGTTTCGGGTGTTACGTTTAATTTTGTGAGATCCTTCATATTTAGCTTATATTCGTCAAAACTGTAGTAGGTGCATTTAGACATTTTATATGATATTTCAAAACTCAAGATATTGACCTAAGGGTTATCTTAGTATATTTTGTGGTTATTTCAAATATTTGCAGGTATTGAGCGGGAAAAGAATGAGAAAGGCAATGGACACGCGTCATGATTTGATTGGGTCAAAGCTAATTGAAGACACTATATAAAGACTAAATGAGTAGAAAGAATATTCATTCGAACATTCCCACAAAAATTCTTAGAAACTAGAGAGAGAAAGAGAGAAAACCGAGCGATTGTAAAACCTCCATTATTGTTCAATAAAAAGTTCTACTTCATATCGAATCTACAATTCAGTTCAATTTCATTCAAACCATCATCCAATCTCAGTGATCTTAGAACAGTTATGAGAAATTGTTCTTAGACATCACATTGGCACCGTCTGTGCATCGAGAACAAGAAAATTTTAAGTTTTCTTCTTCTTCGATTTCGAATCGGTTGTTTTCTGAGTTTGAGTGAAAGAAAAGTGAGTAGTGGATTGAAAATTGAATCGCAATGGCTCCAAAAAAAAGAGCAAATAGCAAGCGATTGGACAATGATAATCAATCACAGACAAGGAATACAAGAGCTTCAGTAAGTAAGCGGTATCAAGAAGAAAACATTAAAGTTGAAGTGAAACTTCAAGAAGTGTTGAAGCGGTTGAGGGAGGTGGAAAAACATAATGTGCTATTAATTAAAGAGAATCAATACAAAAGATGAAGAATGCAAGTCCAAGCTAGGTTTTAAAAGATCCGCATGTGGGAGAGGAGGCTTGTAGTTCAAAGTCAATTAGTCACTATACAGAGAAGGTATCGGTGAAAGACAAAGGAATTGGGGAAGTATCACCGATACTTATAATGCCGATACCACAGCCAATCACCAAAAAGATGATACAAGAAATGATGCAGAAGTAGTTAGGTAACCAGCTTCTAGAGAAAACATCAACATCGATAAGGAGTTTGGCAGATGATGTCAATAGGAACCCTATTCATCAAAGTGTCGAGATAAGGTCTATTCCACCCAAGTTCAAGATTCCCAAATATACTCAATATGATGGGGCGTCGGATCCTATGGATCATCTGTTTGGGTATCAACGCTAATTTTCTATCTATCAAGGAACAGCTTATCTAGATTCGTTGTTATGTAAATCCTTATCTTCAAGTCTGAAATGGAAAGCCTTGAAATAGTTCTGCTCTCTGCAAGAGGGATCGATATCATGCTTCAGGGAGATCGAGGAAAAGTTTTTGACGAATTACGGTCATCAGGGAGTAAATCCGAAAGCAAGTGTTGGTTTTGTTCCAACTCAAGCAAGGAAAAAAGGAATCTCTTAAAACCTTCTTGTCGCGTTTCAAGGTAGAGGCGCAGTTGGTAGAGCATTTAGATGAATCAGAAATGACAGCGGTGATGACATTTCAAACAAGGCTTATTCCAGGTTCAGATATGCACAAGTATATGCTTCGTAAAGATATTAAAACTCTGAGAGAGTTGTATGATAAAACTGAGAAGGATGTGGAAGTTGAAGAAGGTATTCTAGCAGCATCAGTTCAACTAGTGTTGCAGGTGTTTGAATCAAGTAAGTCTACCAAGGAGGAGAACTATGGTAAATCATATAATAGGAAATCGGCTGAATCTTATCCAAAATCAGAAAATCAACCTTCACAGAAAAAGAGGTTTGAGAGGTCGCTGAAAGAGGAATTAGATTCAAGTAATTACATAGCTATTAATACTACTGTGGAAGATATTTTAAGGAGGGTGGGGAAAGAACGTTATTTCCAACATCCAACGTATAAGCTTCGGGAGATAGCAGATAAACCATTTTGTAACTTCCATAAAGTCAAGAATCATGAAACAAACAAGTGTCTCCAGTTGCTTAGAGAAGTGGACAAATTAATATGGGATGGAAAGCTTAGGGAGTTCAGAGCTGATGCTAGGCCGGAAGTGACAGCTAGCTATGGTAAAGGATAAGCACTTATGGGTAATTAACATGATATACAAAAGGGTCATCCCACATAAAAATATTATAAAAGACAAAATTCAAAAGATATCGGCAGTCAAAGAGGTACTAGAAGTAAATGTCGAGCTGATACCGGTGAGCCCTACACTAGTATTGGCAAGTATACCTGGAGCTATTATGTTTGTACCTAATGATCTATCCAAGGTAATGTTATCTCATGATAATGCTTTGTTAATTACGTTGAGGATATTAGGATATGATATGCAAAAGGTGCTGGTTGATTGTGGAAGTTCGGTGAACATTCTGTTTTGGAAAGCATTCACAGGTATCGGATTTGATGAGTCGCATCTGAAAGAGGCACAATTTAATCTGTTTGGTTTCAATGGAAGCTCTACTAGGCCAACTGGAGAAATTAAATTACTAGTGGGAGCAAGTCCGCGTCTCGAAGAGCACTAACTAGCAATTAACAGAATCTTCATCTCTAAAATCTGATACTAGTAAACAGCAAGAGGATTTTAGGTTCACCTCGGAGATGAAGACAGAGTTAGAAATGGTTCCAAGAAAAACAATGGAAGAAGTACATAAAGTAAATATCGATCAGGACAATGAAAGTTGCTTCACTTTTATTGGTACAGAGATGAGTTCAAAAATCAAGCAAGATTTGATAGAACTTTTAAAGACAAATAAAGATGTGTTTGCTTGGTCGATGGCTGATCTTTCGGGTATCGATCCTCTTATATGTTCTCATAAACTAAATATGAGAGAATGAGCAATTCTAGTACATCAGAAACATAGGAGGGTCAGGCCAATATACGGAAATGCAGTGCAAGAAGAGATTCAAAAAATGTTGGCAAGTGGAATCATCAGAGAGATTGACAATTCAGAATGGGTAGCAAATATTGTTGTTGTACCAAAGAAGAATGGTAAGGCCAGAATCTGTGTGGATTTACCAATGTTAATAAGGAATGTCCCAAGGATTACTATCCGAAGCCAAGAATTGATTAATTGGTCGATCGAATAGCTGGGTTCGAGTTGTTGAGCTTTTGCGATGGTTATTCAGGATATTTTCAAGTTATAATGGCAGTACTAGACCAACTGAAAACAACGTTCGTTATAGAAGGAGGTCTTTACTGCTTCATCAGAATGCCATTCGGTTTTAAAAATGCAAGAGCAACGTATCAGAGGTTGGTGGAGTAAATGTTTAGAAATTTGATTAAGCATATTGTTGAAGTATACATCGACGATATGGTGATAAAATTTAAGAAGGCAAATGATTGAAGCTGTAGATTGTAGAAAGTATACTTCAAAGATTTGTAAGAAGTTGAGGTTCATCCTAGATTGTTTAGAATTGAGAGATTGGGAGTTTAGGGAAAAAGGTAGACTCTTAGTTTAGGACTTAGAGATAACCCGTAAAAACACAATTAGATTACTCTAACCTTATTCTTATGGCATCAATTATTTATTTCCAACTCTCATATATAGATTTATGCAATGTATAGAGTACGGAATCGTTCCACTCCTAAACTACCAAGACATAATAGAAATCAATTGATCAACATAAGGGAACAATGGTGAGAGTAATATTTATAGAGGTGAATTTATACTATGCAACTAAATATATGAATTTAACTTATACTAATTTAACTAAGCAATGGAATATGAATTGAATAAAATATAGAGAAGAATATGGAGAAGAGATTAGGGGGATTTGATTTGATTTAAATAAATTCCTAATATGCTAGTGTAGATTATTGCAATTATAACCAATTAAGATTAATTGTGATGCCTAATTATTCATAGCAATCTCTGTCAACTAATAATTAGCATGTGAGGAAGTTCAACCCATTCTCATGGCGAATCAACTAACCTACTAGAGTGAACTCTTAAATGCAATAATTCTAACGAACACATCAAGTCTTCATCCAAGCTTCATCCCCATCTAATGGAGGTTTAGCTAGAATTCATTAGACTATCAATTCTAACACAAGAACAGTAAAAACAAGTCATTAATGAATAACTAATTAAACTTTCTTAATCTAAATTAACAATAGTTTAAGATTCAAACATGGATTACAATTGGAATTTAAACTAATTTAGAACTAAGATTATGAATACTAATTATCAATTTAAAACAACTAAATCTATGAATGAAAGATTGAATTTGAATTTAAATATTGAAATAACTAAGTAATTTATTCTAAAATTCAAAACTTGTTCTCACAACTAATAAAATTGACAATTAACTAGATTAATCTATATAAACTAATTTAATAAATTAAAACTAATTCTATATTATAAAACTAAATTTTATGAACTAGAACTAGGTTTAGATCTAGATAGCTTAAGAGCTAAGCTTTTGTCTCTTGATATAGAAGAGCTAGATCCCCAAATTCGTGCATGGGCTAAGGAGTTATGTTTTGGGCTGAAAAATCGAGCCCAAAACCCAATTTGTTGAATCCAAGACTTTCCATTCTGGTTGTGTTACTATAGCGCGAGTTTTCACCAACTTATACTGCTCTGATCAAGTCAAGGTCTAGACCATTGGAAAGAGCTTTATGAGCCGGTCATTTTGATATAAAATGGGCCCAAATCCGAGGTCTGAGTCCAAAGATATGGCCTTTAGAAATTCTGTTAACTTTTCTTCAGCTTTCTAATCCGGTTTGACTTTCACTTAATAGCTTTGACTTGGGCTTTTTCTCCATGAAACTTGGTCTTTCTTCATAGAACTTTCATAGCAATCCCTTTAGCTCATTTTAGCGCCTAATTAGTAACAAATTTACATTTATTTAACTCCAAAGCCTGAAATACTCAAAAGCACGTCATTAGTGATAAACGTATATTACTAATCACATAATTGGTCTAACAGCAATATTGTTAAAGGATTAAAACTACAGTTTTTGGCTCTTATCAAACCACCCCCAAACAGCATTTTGCTTGTCCTCAAACAAATATGAGAAATTAGAATAAGTGACCAAAAATGGAGTTCTAACTAGTCTCATTTTGCCGAGTGCGATTGCATTGACCATATGTAACAAGGCCTTAAACCACTAGGAATTCCCTAGTGGACGAGTTATAGCCTCGTGAGAGTTTTCCAGTGAAGTTACTCACAAACTTCATCTATACTACGACGACTAAGAAATAAAACTATTGTTTTCTTATTTATGTCTCAATTATCTATACATCTCACTAGCAATGGATACAGAATAATCAAGTCAAAACCTAAGCTAATATATGCATAATAATCAATCATCTACGAATAAACATATATACAATGAGTAATACTATAAAATGCACTAGCAGGTCTGTTTCTGAAAACTCGGAAAAATGTCCTTAAGTAGGTCCTCATATAAATATCAAGACAAAAACCACTCTAATTTTTCCGCTCAAGTTTCGCTACTCTAGTGTGCAGTGGGCACACTTTACCTTACAATCTCAATGATACATAAGGAAGCCGGAGTCGATCAAACACATCTGTCACTTACTATCACACTAACCTTTTCCTAATTGAGCTAGATGTCTTTATTAGGTGTTGCGGGGATTAGGAGATGGTTTAAGAAGGAAGGAAATGGATATTCAAAAAAGACAAGTCTGAGATAATAGAGTCTTCATATTATGTAACTAGAGAAAACCTTGTTCTTTACTTTTGCTTCTACACTTTGTTTCCATCCTTAGCCATATTTTTCTTTTTCTTTGGCTTTTGACTCCTTTGATTCTATTTTTGGAGTTCTAACTATTTTTTTTTTATTTGGATGGAAACTTTCTTTTCTTATTTGAAGCGACTAACAAATTTTTGATTTCAAAGGTCTTTCTCTTTTCTATTCTTCATCTCTATTCTCAGACTCATTCAAAAAATGGGTAGGCTAATTTTTATTTTTATTTTGTTTTGTAAAAGGGTAAAGGAATTGTGGTTTATGAAAGGCTAAAGAAAGGCTCAGAGGGGCGACTAGCGGAAAATAATTTCATAAGGTTTGAATTTCTGGCTATATCGATCCAAAGAGGGCCTAAATTCTCGCTTAGGATATGGTATAATGATCAAGCAAGTGGACGTGTGCTTTCTCTATCCGGATTTTACTTCTCCCTTGTGTCATTTCTCAAATGTTTCACTCATATAAGGCTTTAGGCTATATTCTCACAGGATTTGTAGAATAAGTACTCTAGCTTAGATTTCAGAAACTTACTACCAAACAATCATAGAGACTCATGTAATATATTTATAGATAGATGCAAAGATTATTATCTATATATTAACCTAAGTTTCTAAAACTATTCTAATGCAAAAGTTACGTGAGACTTCTAGATTATTAAGAACATAGAGAAAAAAAAACAATACCAATATTCCTAAGTGTATAGCATAACTTTTTATTTATATTTTTCAAATTTTCAAATTTTTACTAGAAAACAAGTGCATATTATACATATTTATATCCTAACAGATGCTTTAATTACACGTGTTTCTATGCCCACCCCCAAACAAAAAGCACACTTTGTCCTCAAAGTATTTAAATAAAAAAGAGTAGAAAAATATCATGGAAACGCGTGAAATTCTGGAACATCTGCAAAACAAGGTTAAAACATACTAATATAGCAAATAAAACTGACGCAACTCTATAAGAGTTCCACCCGTTATGGGGTTAATAAGAAATAAATTGCTTGGGACATAAACAGACACTAACTAAAACTAAAAACTTACCTTATCTCCTGCTTAATCGTCCTCCTCATCCTCTCCTTCTATAAAGAATTGAGGTTCCTTCACGTCCTGCCATGCCATGATAATTTGCCAGGCTTGACGCCATTTATCATCTACGGATGCTAACCTGTTAAGCGCCACTTGGTCGAATGGGGTGTAAGGTGCAACCTGATGAGGTTGTATCCTCCACCCTTGCCAAGTCATTGCACGGAATGATCGAATAATATAATTGGTGGGTCTCACAATGTCGACCCCAACCTAATCCGTGAAACGGGTACAAAAAACAGGGAAGAAACATAGCATAATGCGACAAACTAAAATAGACATAAGAAGGTACTTATGCCTCATGCTATGGGCTCGTGCTAAACTAGAAACTAAGGTTCGGGGAAGGTCATAAAACATACGTCCCGTGGCTAAAGCAAGGAAGACACTGCCAGTGGCGTCATTCACAGACGAAAAACGCCATTCCACTAATATGTTTAGCATGATCCAAAACATAACAGTGCCCACGTTCATGGATGGGCTA
The DNA here is from genome assembly GCF_015680905.1 of Coptis chinensis. NCBI lineage: Eukaryota > Viridiplantae > Streptophyta > Magnoliopsida > Ranunculales > Ranunculaceae > Coptis > Coptis chinensis. The sequence continues at coordinate 73,129,593 of NC_141463.1, read as the reverse complement.
CCAAGGGCAACGTTGTATTCCCCTTAGTCCTCGATACAGAAAATTCCTGCCCCATAAGCTTTATGCAAAAACTCATAGGTGTAGACATACATATTATCTACCCAAAAGCCCCATGTGTCTTGTATTTCAGCGGGCATAGAAAGTCCAAGAACAAATGCTAGCAAGAACCTGGTAATTTCCATTGGTTCATCCTCAATGTTGATGGAGAACACTTGTTTTTCATCCGGTGTATCAAAGAACATGCAATTATCATTAGTGCTTGAGAATAATGTTCATCAGGCGTTATCATTAGCGGTTCCCCGCCTACGTGTATGATCACCTCACGAAACCAAGCACCATAAGTGGTGCTTTAGAACAAATCTTCGAAAGACTATTCCGGTATGACTGTAGGAGATGTCATCTCAAAACTACCCTCTGGAACAGCTACAAATGATCCTAGAACAACCCACAAAAAATCGGAATTTTTCGTGTCCACGGGGGTCAGGGCATGGGGTGCGTTCAACTGAAGCCTTGTATGGGCGCGGGTCGCTCTCCGGAGAATTTGGACTTACAGTGTTTTGGGCGCGGGTCACACTCAGCCTATGCCTGGGTAGGGCGCAAGTCGCGTTCAGGGTAAACTGGACTGGCAGTGTTATGGGCGCAGGTGGCGCTCCACTGAGGCGCAGGCGCACTCCGAGGTGCTAAAATGCTGAAGTGAGAAGGAAAAAGAAGGAAAACTTGGGAGTGAAAGGTGAGAAATGAAAGTGAGAGATGTGAGTTGTGTGTGGAGAATGAATGAAGTTTATATAGGTTTTAGTTTCCAAAACGAATCGGGAAGTTGCCAAAAAGTTTTAAGGCAATTGCCGGAAACAAAAATTTCCAAAACCGAAAATAGAAACAACCCATATTCTTGATTCTAAAACAAACCTAATATATTTTAAGTTGAATTTAGGGTAGTAATTGCCTAACTCATTGAGATTTCATCCTACCATAATATTTACTCATAACTATACTAATATCAGCAACATTCCGAACAATCATCGCAAAATTACATAATAAATTGTGGATTATATAAAAACCATGTTAAAAGAAATAATACCACCCCCAAAACAATTCGGGAAGGTGGGATTAACACTAAAATCAACGCATAATTTGAAAAGAACCAAATTAAATTCAAATCGAAATTCAAATTCAAATACAATTAACTACCGAATTCAAATTTAACTACTGAATTTAACAACTTAACATCCAATCTACTAAAAACAATAAAAACAACATCAAAATAACAAACAACAAGAAATCTAGCTACGAGATGAGGAAGGGATAAGAATAGGAAGTTGAGTGATCAAGAATAGAAAAACCAAACACCCCACCCCCAAATAAATTTTATAGAACAGAGTTTAGAAAATTTGTTTTAAACGTGGGTCTTTTAAAGTCAGATTCCCCTAGACTTAATATGGGTCGTTTTAAGTCAGATTCCCCTAGACTGTGCACACCCTTAAACAAGCAAGAAACTGGGGTGACACAAAATAGATGATGCGTGGTCAACTATAAACTAATAGTTAAAAGAGTTGGGGGTCTAGCCATAAAAAAATGATATTAAATGCACCTCCAAACAGAATAAAGTTGTATAATTGGAAGCAATAATGTAGAAGAATGAAAGAAAACTTATGCAACTCATTAAAGAACATATGCAAACCATCATGTTGTAGCTGCATTAAAAAGTTGGAATGACCTAAAAAATGAATTAGCGATACTTTAGGTGAGAAAGGAATGAAGTATGGATCCTGATGTCTTTCATGAGGCTCAGATGAGGAAAAATAAGACAAACTAGGTTTCGCACTACACTCGGTCAAAGTTTGCTTCTCAACTACAGGAATGGTGTACTCATGGGATTGTGTGCTAGGCAAACACTCTTCACTGTGATGGTTCAAAAAATTATAGAGGGTCTCTGAGGCAATAGGCTCAAGTGCAAATTCAAGGTTCCTCTGAAATGGTGGGTGAATAGATGGTTTAGTTGTGATAGATGGTTGGATTTTAGGAGGTGGTAACTCAGGTGGATGATGGTTCATCATTTGGTGGATCCTCACATGCTCTTAAGAAATCATAGAAGTCTTCATCTAGCTTAGTTGAATCAATAAAGTTGTGGTTCGTGGCTTTATCTTTAAGAAATTCATCTATTTCTTCCATTGTTATTTCCTCAACTGCCAAACTAAATTGAGATTCATATTGCGATAAAGAAGTTAGTTCCTTTAATTTCTGCACATGACCTTGTTCATGCCTTATATTAGAATTGTTAATCTCTATTTCCTCACCCTCTTCCTCTAAAACACTATAAGTATCCTCAATGGCATCATTCGAATGTATCAAGGAATCATCCAGCCGAGTGCGGTTAGCAAACACAAAGGCCTGGACATGCTCAACCGGAGGGTCCATATTAAGAGAATGCCAATAGTTATCAAATTCTTCCTTCGTCACATCTTTATAAATATCTTCTAATGTGTCATCATTATATTCATCTTCAGATGGATCAGTGGGAGGTTCCTCGGAGGCATCAATCGAATTTAAGTGGTCATCCAAAACATGTCCTAAAGAGTCGTCTTCAAGAATTTCCTCATCCAGGTGGGGTGTGGAGTTAACATAATGGTTAATGGGAGGGTCATGGGAAGGTAATGATTCATGAAATTCAGGGTAGGTCTTAACTAGGTTGAATGGTGTGGTTATGGGAATAGGTTGTTGTAGTTGTATGTCGATCTCTGGCAAGGTTGAAAGTTCTTTGTTAGGCGAGGAGATCATGGAAATCATCTGGGCTATGTTCTGAAGCATAGTTAGGTTCCTCGCATAGTTTGGGAAATTTGGTCCGGAAGGGTGGCGAACTAGATGGGTGGGTGATTTTTGGCATGGTGGAAATGTCTTGTTGGTATGGTGTTTGATAGTAATAGTTATTAGCGTTTGAGTGACTCTTGTTGATCTTGTATTGTGATGGGATAAGTTGAGGTTGAATAAATATGGGACATGAATGGGCAGTGTGGTCTAGATTTGAACAAATTGTGTACGGAAAAGTGTTTGGTTCGTTATACACACTCATTACAGAACTAGAATTATACGACACTGGTTGACTCCCTGTATAGTTTGGATGACTAGAAAACTCTTGATTGCATGGGTCACTATAAAAATTTGAAAATTGAGGTTCATAATTATTATTATATCCTATAGTAGGCTCAAACTTTTGATATGATAGGCAATGAGAAGCTCAATGGTAAGGACTACCACAGCATGAACATGGTGAAGGGTTTGCATAATAATCATATGATTGTTGGCCTACATATTGATATGCCATATTGGTTTTACAAATATATTATAGGACAATTAATATGCAACCAAAAGTCTAACTATAAATTTCTAGATAGGCATGTACGTTGACGTTAACGATAAACAAGCCTGATTATACTAGAATTGAAACTCCTCTGACAGAAGAGGCGAGGAGTGGAAGAAAGAGTACCTGAATGCCTCCTTGCTATGCGTATGAATATCATCTTGTATATGAAATCTTAGTGTATTGAAGAAGTTAGAAACACCGAATAACTTGAAGAAATGGAAGTTTGAACTGACTTGTGAAAATCGGGCTGCTCCAGAAGAGGGCGCGGGGTGCGCTCAAAATTAACCTGTGAAGGGTGCAGGTCACGCTCGTTCCTGAGGCAATTTTCAGTGAGTTAAGCTGGGGACTCAGAATTTGCTCGCGGAAGGGCGCTGGTCAGGCCTTCGAGTGGAACTCGAGTTACAGTGTTTTGAGCGCAGGTCGCGCTCAAACTTTGCCTTGTATGGGCACGGGTCGAGCTCTCAAAAAAATTTGAAATTTCTACAGTAGGTTGCTAAGATGTCCAGTAAGTAGCTTGTAAAATTTCAAAACAATTGGAGCTATGAAAGTCCTTCTACTGCCCTGCAAAGTTTGAAAAATAGTTTTCAGACACAATAGAAACAACCGAATGGTTAACCAATCAAAACAGAGCCAAAATTCGCCAAAATTTTACTAGAGACTTCTGACAGATCATGCGTGTTTCTATAAAAATTTAGAGAAATTGGAGTTCTACAAATCCTCCTTATCGGCTATTGTTCCAGAAATTAAGTGTTGCAAAACTGCAGAAATACACTGGAAACACTCCACTAGTTAGGAGGTCAAAACAAATAAAAAACTCATCAAATTTTTATTGTAAACTCCCGACTTAGGATAGATACTCCTGTAAAAAGATTAGAATTTTTGGAACATCCTAAGTAACCTTAATCGTCTATTTTTCAAGAACTTATGGTTTGAATACTGAAATGCAGCACTGTAAAGATCGTATTTGTTCATAAGGTAAAACAATTAGGAAAATTCTGAAAATATACCATTAAATCAATAACACCTTAGATATTATGCCTGAAATTTTTTAGAATTTTCAAAAATTTAGAAATACCTTTACCGCAGTATTCGTCACTGTGATTCCGCTATCTTAAGGGAGCGCGGGCGCGCTTTGTGCAAGGCAAAAGGGAGGGCGGATTAAAACAGTGAATTTCAATCATGAACAGTAACGAAAATATGAGAAACAAGAAAGAAAAATTAAAAGGGTGGGTGGGTAGAGAATGGGGGATTGCCCCTTGGATTTAAGCAATTGAATTCTTGTCCTGAAAAAGTTTAAGATGGCAGCGGCGCCATTTGATTACCCGTAAAAACACAATTAGATTACTCTAACCTTATTTTTACGGTATCAATTATTTATTTCCAACTCTCACATATAGATTTATGCAATATATAGAGTACAGAATCGTTCCACTCCTAAACTGCCAAGACATAATAGAAATCAATTGATCAACACAAGGGAACAATGGTGAGAGTAATATTTATAGAGGTGAATTTATACTATACAACTAAATATATGAATTTAACTTATACTAATTTAACTAAGCAATTGAATATGAATTGAATAAAATATAGAGAAGAATATAGAGAAGAGATTAGGGGGATTTGATTTGATTTAAATAAATTCCTAATATGCTAGTGTAGATTATTGCAATCATAACCAATTAAGATTAATTGTGATCCCTAATTATTCATGGAAATCTCTGTCAACTAATAATTAACATGTGAGAAAGTTCAACCCATTCTCATGGCGAATCAACTAACCTACTAGAGTAAACTCTTAAATGCAATAATTCTAACTAACACATCAAGTCTTCATCAAACCCCTCTAATGGAGGTTTAGCTAGAATTTATTAGACTATCATTTCTAACACAAGAACAGTAAAAGCAAGTCATTAATGAATAACTAATTAAACTTTCTTAATCTAAATTAACAATAGTCTAATATTCAAACATGGATTACAATTGAAATTTAAACTAATTTAGAACTAAGATTATGAATACTAATTATCAATTTAAAACAACTAAATCTATGAATGAAAGATTGAATTCGAATTTAAATATTGAAATATAACTAAGTAATTTATTCTAAAATTCAAAACTTGTTATCACAACTAATAAAATTGACAACTAACTAGATTAATCTATATAAACTAATTTAATCAATTAAAACTAATTCTATATTACAAAACTAAATTTTATGAACTAGAACTAGGTTTAGATCTAGATAGCTTAAGCACTAAGCTTTTGTCTTTTGATGTAGAAGAGCTAGATCCCCAAATTCGTGTATGGGCTGAGGAGTCATGTTTTGGGCCAAAAAATCGAGCCCAAAACCCAATTTGTTGAATCCAAGACTTACCATTATGGTTATGTTACTATAGCACGAGTTTTCACCAACTTATACTATTTTGATCGAGTCAAGGTCTGGACCATTGGAAAGAGTTTTATGAGCCGGTCATTTTGATATAAAATGGGCCCAAATCTAAATTCTAAGTCCAAAGATATGACCTTTTAAAGTTCTGTTGACTTTTCTTCAGCTTTCTAATCCGGTTTGACTTTGACTTGGGCTTTTAAGGGCTTTTTCTCCATGAAACTTGGTCTTTCTTCATAAAACTTTCATAGAAATCCCTTTATCTCCTTTTAGCGCCTAATTAGTAACGAATTTATATTTATTCAACTCCAAAGCCTGAAATACTCAAAAGCACATAATTAGTGATAAACCTATATTATTAATCACACAACTCCAACTTCATAAAATATTGAAAAGCAAGTTGTTGAAGATTGAAATGACTCAAAACATTGAAAGCAAATGATTGAATGAAAGATTGAAACAAGAAGAATAAGAAAATATTGATTGATTGAAATAAACAAGATAAAATAACAAGATTGAAATACAAGAAAATGAAGAACAATAAAGTAAAACTTGAATTGAAAAACAAGACTAGAAAAGTAAGGCAAACAAAATAGTTTGGATCCTAATACAATGGATGAGTTCTCTCTCCTTTGCTTTTTAATTATATACCCCTCATTTTGCCAATTACAGATTTACCTTAATGCATTCTAAACTAGACACCTCACCCCTTTCACTTTCACTTTTGCTTTTGCTTTTGCTTTATGGGTGCCTTCTTGACCAAGATAGGTTTAGGGATAAGTCTTCATAATTTGAGATAAGGGCCTCCATCTTTGGTCTTCTGATTTGAGTCCTTTGACTGTTGACTTTGACTGTTGGCTTTGACCGGTTGATTTGACTTTTTTGCACTTTTCCATAGTAGCTACTGGTCTTCATAATAAGCATGATTAATGCTCCTTTTGGTGCTAAGATGCAGCTTTTATGATAAGTGGTCTGAAATACTCTTTAACCTGAAAAGGGCAGTAAAAGCTATGCGTTGTCTTTTCGTTAAGCGTAAGAGGGATTGTAATGCATTAATAAAGAGGTAATAAAATGCATATTTGGGAGCTGATCACCACCCCCAAATAGCATCTTGCTTGTCCTTAAGCAAGGATGAGAGAAAAAACTAAGATCACAAATGTGTGATTTATTATCAACTAAACATCTCGTTTCGCAGAGTGCAATTGCATTGACCATATGCAACAAGGCTTTAAACTACTAGAAATTCCCTAGTGGACGAGCTTTAAGCCTCGTGAGAGTTTTCCAGTGAAGGTATTTGATAAGAGCCCAAAACTGTAGTTTAAACCCTTTAATAGTATTTTTATTTAGCCAATTATGTTATTAATAATATAGGTTTATCACTAATTACGTGTTTTTGAGTATTTCAGGCTTCAGAGTTGAATAAATGTCAATTCATTACTAATTAGGCGCTAAAAGGAGCTAAAATGATTGCTAGAAAAGTTTTATGAAGAAAGCCCAAGTTTAATGGAGAAAAAGCTCTTAAAAAGCCCAAGTCAAAACATTTAAGTGAAAGTCAAACCGGATTAGAGAGCTGAAGAAAAGTCAATAGAACTTCAAAAGGCCATATCTTTGGACTGTCTCAGAACGTCTCAGAAAGCTCTTTCCAATGGTCTAGGCCTTGACTCTATCAAAGGAGTATAAGTTAGTGAAAATGCACACTACAGTAACACGACTAGAATTAGAAGTCTTGAATTCACCCAATTGGGTTATGGACTTGATTTATTGGTCCATAACCTAGTCTAAAAACCCATGCACGATTTTGTATCATTATATAAGAGAATAAAAACCCTAAACTCACTTCCTCCCATTAGTTAGAATAATTTAGCTCTCTCTCTCTCTCTCTCTCTCTCTCTCTCTCTCTCTCTCTCTCTCTCTCTCTCTCTAGTTAATTAATTTTATCTAAACCTAGTTTTATGTTTTATTAGCCTAGACACCATTAATTCAATTCAAGTTATTCTTAATAAAGTAGTTCTTCATTATGTCTTATTCTTATTCTTTTAATTATGATAGTCTAATGAATCTGAGCTAAACCTCCATTAGAGAGGTTTGATTAAAGCTTTGATGAAGACTTGATGTGTTAGTATAGAATAGTTGTAGTAATCTATTCCACTCTAGAAGGTAGTTAATTCACCATGAGAATGGGTTTCAATTGCCTCAAAGCTAATTATTAGGTTGTAGAGATTGCCATGAATAATTAGGGATTAAAAAGACCTAACCTTTATGTGAAAACATAAAGATTAGGATTACAACAAATCTATGCTAGCATATTAAGAATTAATCAATGTGGAATCAAATCCTCCTAATTCCTTCTCCATTTTTCTCCATATTTTATTCAAGTCATATTCAATTGCTTTAATTAAATTAGTATAAGTTAAATTTATATATTTAGTTTCATAGTATAAATTCACATCTACAAATATTGCTCTTACCATTGTTTCTTTGTGTTTGATTAGTTGAATTTCTTTTATGTTTTGGTGATTTAGGAATGGAAGGAATCTGTACTCTTTATATTACTTCATTATTATTTGAGAGTAGGAATATTTGTCTAAGCATTTGTTTAGTTGATTGATTCTTTATGTTTACACATAGATAGTTAGTTTACATAAACTTGTGATTATCAAATGGCGCCGCTGCCATCTTAAACTCGTTCAAGACAAGAATTCAATTGGTTGAATCCAAGGGGCAATCCCCCATTCTCTACCCACTCACCCTTTTTAATTTTTTCATTCTTCTTTCTCATATTTTTGTTAATGTTCAATCTTGATATTTACTGTTTTAAACTAAGAGCGCGCCCGCCCTCCCTTTTGCCTTGCACAGAGCGTGCCCGCGCTCCCTTAAGATTGTGGACTCACAGTGAAGAATACTACGGTAAAGGCTACTTACTGGACGTCTTAGCAAACTACTGTAAAATTTTCAAATATTTTGGAGTGCGCCCACGCCCATTTTAACTCTATTTTTGAGCGCCACTGCTTTTTGTTTACTCTATATTTGAGCGCCTTCGTTCCTTCGAAGAAACCCCATTCACGTGTCGATTCATGTGCTCTCTTTTTGTTCAAGTTATTTTTTATCCAGTGTTCCGAACTTCTTCAATACACTGAGATTGCGTATTAAAGACATTATTCATACGCGTAACAAGGAGGCATTTAGGTACTCTTTTTTCCACTCCTCACCTCTTCTGTCAGAGGAGTTTCAATTCTAGTATATCAGGGTTGTTTGACTATTGTTCATGTTTCTTTCATATTGGACTTAGCCTTGCATGAGATTAAGGTCTGGTAAGAAAAAACCATCTAACGTTATCTATTGTAAATGTCAACGCACACGCCTATCTAAAATATCACACACCACACCTGCAATAATGGCTAAAGAACTAGAGACTCCTCTCTCTGATTTTTACAAAGCCCTGATCGATGGACCTAAGTCGTGCATCATTCTTGCAGACCTAGTTAGGGATTTTCGAATTCCCCCGAATATATTTAACTTGTTATCGGTTTTCCATGGTTTAGACCACGAGAAGCCTTATCAACACATGCGTAGGATAGAACAAGTTCTCACTACATTCCATCATCCTAGCGTAAGTTCGGATCAAGTTAAACTTAGGGTGTTTCCATTCACCCTAGCTGACAAGGCGTTGTCCTGCCCAAACGCCAAACTCTATGGACTCATGGGCGAATCTTGTTCAATTGTTCATGGAACAGTTTTACCCACCACTGAAGACAGATGAAATGCTTCAAAAGATTCATTTCTTCCGCTAGAATCCTCATGAATCCTTTTCAGAGGCTTGGAATCGTTTCACTGATCTTCTCATTGAATCCCTGCATCATAATCTTGCGAAAGACATGCTTGTTCGTGCCTTCTTTAAGGGGCTTTTACATCATCATAAGGAGTTCTAGATATCATGACTGGGGGTAGTTTTCTTAGTAAAGGAGCCTTGGAGGCTTATTAATTCTTTGAAAATCAATCTAAGAGGAACAACAATTGGGGAGGTAATGACTTTTCCCGCTCTACTCCTTCTTCTTTTGAGATTAAACCTGATCCCGAGCTTAAAACTCTTATCGATGCCCTCACTAAAAAGGTAGATGTCCTCTCTGTTCAACAACAACCCACTCCAGTCATGAACATTAGCTCTACTCGTTGTAATGTCTGTTTTAGTCTTGAGCATTCCGACTTCTATTGTCCTCTTGTCTATGCATAACCACCACCACAACCATCAAACTTTAACCAGTTAACTCAACCTCAAGGTAAGGAAACTTAGGTGACCAGAATAGAGGTTTAGTTCCCATGACCCAGAACTATCAATATCAAGACATGAATGCTCAACAAGCCTTAATTCCAATTCAACCATCTACAGACGAAGTAGTAGTAACCTTGTTGGAAAAACAAAATCAAATTATGCAACAAAATTCTAACTTAATAAAAGATCAGCATGATCAAAACTCTAAAATGATGCAACAAAATATGCAAATTATGTAGTCTTTGTGCCAAAAGGTTATTGACATGTCTCTTAACCAAAATAATAACCAAACAGGCATGTTTCCAGGTCAAGCAATGCCTAATCCTAAGTCAACAAACATCGTCTTCTAAATAAACAGTATTCAATGTAATGGTAATATATCCCCAGGGGACCTACAGGAAATCACTACCATTCGTTCAGGGAGGGTAGTTGATAACAAAGTAACTAAGCCTGAAGATCGCCTGCAAACAGAAGCTGAAAATGAAACCATACCAAATACTGTCATAGAAACTGAATACCCTACAACTGTAGAAGTTCCAGTCCAACCATAACCAAAAGGTACAACCTTACTAAATACCACCATAGAAATTGATGATCCTATACCTGTAGAGGTTATAATATGGACACCTAGATGGAAAACGGCTAAAGATAAAGCAAAGACTAATAATACTTTTGACTCTTATGCTAAATATAGAGATAAACCACCGTATCCTCTGAGACTAGTTATGTTTAAAAAGGATGAGAATTTTGATGAGATTAGGGAAGTGTTTAAAAATCTGACTATAAACCTATATTTTCTAGATGCTATAAAAAGTCTATCTGGACACACTAAGTTTCTAAAAGAGTTGTGCACCAAGAAGAGGAAAACCAAGATACCCAACGAAGCCTTCTTAACTGAGCAATATCCCTCTTTATCTGAACATAACGAAAATTTTAAGTACAAGGACCCTGGTCATCCTACTGTGCAATGCACTTTGGGAGATTACTTCATAACAACTGCTTTATTAGACCTGGGGGCGAATGTTAACTTACTCCCTTTTTATTTATATAAACAACTAGGTCTAACAAAACTTCAACCAACCAAAATAACTTTGCAGTTAGCCGATCGTTCTATTAAGTATCCCAAGGGTGTAGTTGAAAATATTCTCATTAAAGTTCAGGATTTTTACTATCCAGCCGACTTCGTTATTCTCGACATAGAAGTTGCTCATGATTCCATTCCCATCATCTTAGGGCGTCCTTTCTAGGCAACCGCCAATGCCCAAATCAATTATCGAGATGGCTCAATGACTCTTTCTTTTGGAAATCTTTCTGTGGAAGTTAACATGTTTAGACAAAAGCAGGGACAACTAGGTTTGCCTGTAGAAGGAGAAGTGAAGTCCATTGAGAGTTTTTTATCTCACATTAGTGCGGCTGATGCTTTCGTCCCCACACTAGTAGATACCCCTCTTATGGAAGAAGACAAAGATCACAATTTCTACTCCCTAGACATAGATAACATCGAGGAAGATTTCCTTCGACTCTTTTGCAGAACTTCTTTGCCACCTCGCGAGTTCCCTCCTATTGACATCCATTCATCCCTTGATGCCATGACGGAAGAAGAATTTTTCACCCTCTATCCCAGTGATTCTTCTGACCCACCTATTGAGGAATGTCCTGCATATCTCAAGGCATCTGATGACATAAAACTAAGAATACTAGTTGAGCACCATTCACCCACCTCACATCCTCATGTCACTCATTCACCTTCCATCATGAATGTTCCTCGCCCTCTACCTTTTCAAAGAACCATTGAGTTTGCACTTGACCTTCTTGCTTCTCCTGTGCTTCATGATTTTCTAAACCTTCCTGATACGGAAATAATACCCAAGGACAAGCCACCTGACACTTTTTCATTTTTTCCATTCCATCATTCTTAAACTTATCCACATCCCACGTATTTTCCAAAACCATCCATTTTCTCTCGCTCATTAACTTGGCATCCCTTTCGTAGGAGGAAGAAGAAGAAGGTGCATGCTCAGTTACGTTCTAGGTCTATCAGGCTTCGCTCTCATTCCACTAAGCCACGTCATAGGAAATCTTTGTACGTGATTCTATTTGATAGTGCATTCCGTGTTAACTATTTATGGAAATATCCATAATTATTTAGATTATTGATATATGGTAAACTGCATGTTAATACATATATATCACATTAAGTCTAGGGAATCTGACTTAAAAAGATCGATATAATTTTTTGTAACATACCACCTTTATGGAGTATAGGCCACAAAAATTTTCAATCTTAAAAAGAGTTTACAAATTTTTTTTGGGGGTGGCGTATTTTGGTATTTCATTTCAAATCTTTTTGTCACCCTTTGCCTGTCATGTTTACTCTAGTAGAGTCTATGTTAGTTAGTACGTAATAGTTTAATTGTGTTTCATGTTATCATATCTTCCTTATAATATTTCTATTACAGGTACTGCCAATTTTTGCCACGTTTCTATGGTAAATTCTTTCCTTATCTCTTTACACTTTGAGGACAAATCGTTCGATTGTTTGGGGATGGGATATAAATATTTGTAAAAATTAGGCACTTTTAGGATGTAAATTAGGCACTTTTCTTTATAAAATATTAAAAATCATAAATATTGTTTATACTAGGCACTTAGTGATAATGGTATTGTTCCCTTCTCTATGATGATATTAGTTTAGAAATCTCACGTAGGTTAGAGTACTTAATACATATCCTGTGAGCATCTAGCCTAAAAGCCTAATAAGAGTGAAATATCTGAGTGATGATACAAGGGAGAAGTAAATTCTGAGTAGAGAAATCATACATCCACTTGCTTGATTACCACACCATATCCTAAGCGAGAATTTAGGCACTCTTTGGATCGATATAGCTAGAAATTCACACCTATATGAAATTTATTATTATCTGCTAGTTGTCCCACTGAGCCTTTCATTAGCCTTTTCACAAACCACAAATCCTTTACCCAATAAAACAAAATAAAAAAATAAAATCAGCCTACCTATCTGGATAAGTCTGAGAAATAAGATGAGTGAAGAAAAGAGAAGAGAAAAACATGTGTAAACAAAAATTAGTTAGTTACTTCAGAAAAGAAAAAGAAAAGAAAGTTTTCATCTAAAGAAAAAGAATAGAAAAGAAAGCTTCCAAAAGGAAATAAAAATAAAAGTTAGAACTCCAAAAATATAATCAAAATGATTTAAAATCCAAAATAAGGGCTAAATATGGAGCAAAAAGTGTAGAAGCAAAAGAACAAGGTTTTTTTTTCTAAGTTACATAATATGAAGACCTTATTTTCTCAGACTTGCCTTTATGAATATTTATTTCCTTCCTTCTTTAACCAACACTTACGCCCCGTATCACCTAATAAAGACCTCTAGCTCAATTAGGAATAGATTGGTGTGATAGTAAGTGGTAAATGTGTTTGATCGACCTCGGCTTCCTTGGATTGTCATTGAGATTGTGAGGAAACGTGTTGATAAATGCTCAAAAAGTGCAATTTAACCCTCGATTATGCCTCTTGTTTAGCCACCTTAGTGGACTAATAGTGTTTGTAAGTTATGTTTTATGATTTTAAAGGTGAAAAAGAGAGTTTTGTGGAATATTGGAGAAAAAGGGGTAAAATGGAGCAATTCAGAGCATTAAGGATCACATGGGAAGCCCGTGGACAATCATGGAGAAGGCCAAGGAATTGAAGCTATTAAAGATGCGACTTGGACCTATTTTAAAGCCTATTTGGAAGCCCAAGGCCAAAGGATTCGTTGCTTGGACCAAAGCCCACAAAAGAGGATAGAATGATAGAGCAGAAGAGCCAAATAGACTTCCGCATCTGGGACGCATGGATCGCACGTCCAGACGCATTGCTCGCATCTGAGACACATGGATCATGAGTCTAGACGCATGAAACGACACTGTAGCCAATTCCTTCTCAGTTTTGGAGACGAATTTGGACTATGAAAGAAGTTGATTTGTATTAGGAAACAAATGACGGTTTGGAATGCTTTTAGAACTCATTGTAACCCCTATAAATAGAGGACCTACGTGCCTCATGTAATTTGCCAATTCACTTATACTCTTATCTCCAGAACTTGAGGCAGAAAGAGATTAATAATAAAAGATTCGGTTTTAACTAGCCGAGTCTTAATAAATTAGTCTTTCTAGTCTTATGTTCTTCATCTCTTTTTCTTCTCGTTCTTCGTGTTCTTCCTTCTTTATGGAAATCTAATCTTCATCTTCAAGGGAGGAGATGAAGCTAGTGCTTAAGATTTAATAATTCTTCTGGTTCATGGTGTTCTTCAATCAGGTTAGTTTTTTATGTTTCTAGTTATTAGTTCCATTGCCCAAACTAGGGGATGGAAGTATAGATTAAGGTTTTTATTTATTGCAATCGAATATCATGCTAGTTTACTGTTTTATTTATTGCAATTGAATATAATACTAGAATAGGGTTTTATTTATTGTAATTGAATATTATACTATTATTCTCTACTTTTCTTCTAGTTGTGTAGTGTTTTAGAGTAAGGAAAGTATTCCTTGTGTTTGCCTTAGATGGTGATTCATTGAATAGCTGCCCAAGCTCACATAAAAGAAAAGAAGATACTAGTAGCATAAACATAGGAACAACCTTAAGTATAGTTATTTGTTAACGATGTTTGGTCCAAGAGGGCATCGACACTCGCTTGATTACTTAATTGTAGTCTACTTGTGAGAACAACCATGAAGCAGAAGGTCACAGATCAAAAGTATTAGTGGATTCTAATCTCTTGAATTCCCTCTCTTATAAATTCTCAATAGTTTAGTTAGTTTAGTTTAGTTTAGCATTAGATCTAAAATCTATAATCATAGTTTTTAATCCCTCAAACCCCCTTTCCAGTCCTGTCCTTCACATAACATACACTAAAAGTGGAACGATACCCTACTTATCTTTTACTTATTAAGGGATAATTAGGTTTTGATACGCTTCTATTTTATTCAACGACCATCATCTATCTACATCATCCATATACCATCTCACACAAAAAAAGGAGCGCGTGTCAAATGGTGTCGCTGCCGTTTTAAGTTGTTTATGTTTAACGCTTTCTTTCAAGGTTAGAATTTTGGATCTTGAGGTAATTTTAGCCGCATCATCCATCCTTTTGAGAAAGAAAGAAGCTTGAAGGACATCTCGAAGATAAGATCTACCATCCAGGTTAGTCGAATCTTTATTCTTTTTATTTCATTTTTAGTATATTTGCATCGTAGTTTAGTTTTATTGTTTTCTACTATAATTGCATTTAGGACCTTTTCAACAATTGAAGTTGTAAGCCAACACAGCGAAACATCAAACTCTAGTATTTTTTGTCTGAATCTTGACAAACAGATGATCGTCTGTGGGCCGTGGTACTTAAGCAATCCAAGTGATTCACCATAACCCTAGAAGAGACAGCTTTAGACAACGGGCCAGATACTAGCTGCAAAGCCCAACCCAGTTGAAGAAAAGTAGTTTTGCATATTAGTATAATTTAGAATAGTTGCATATTAGTTTAATTGCATTCAAGCATAGTAGGATAGTTTTTCATCATCTTCGCATATCAAGAATACTAGACAAGATTGATACAATGGCCGCAACGAATGATGGAGGTGTTATGGACACCAATAATCCTGAAGCTATCCCACCCATGCAAGCACAGCAGAGGAAGAAGCTGAGCGATTTCTATTCGCCAATCATTGGAGACCCACCCAGCAGTATTGTTTTTCCAGAGACAGAAGCTAACCAGTTTGAACTTAGAGCATCAGTAATCTCTATGCTTCCAAAGTTCAACGGTTCAGACAATGTTCAACCTTATGTCCACATGAACAAATTTCTATCAATCATCAGAACTTTCAAGAACCAGAATATCAAAGATGAGAGTATCAAGTTAGTTCTTTTTCCACTCTCACTCGAAGGTAAAGCATCCAAATGGTTAACTGCACAGCCGATCAATTCAATAGACAACTGGGAGAAGTTGAGAACAAAGTTTATGAACAAGTTCTACCCACCCCAGAAGATTGATGCCATGCAACAAGTTATCAACAATTTCAAAGGAAAGGCGACTGAAGAATATAATTGTAGTTGGGAGCGATTCAACAATCTGCTAGTCTCGTGTACACATCATGGATACGACAAGAGCACACTGGCTCATTTTTTCTATCGAGGACTCTCGATGATGAACAAGTAGATGATACAATCAATGCACAAAGGCAAGTTTACATCAATGGATGGAGAGGAAGCTTACAACTTTCTCGAGAATTTAGCTGAAGAAGCACAACAATGGACTACTAACAATGAGGATGTCGCTAGCATGGAGGTGGAGCCAAAGCAATTTGGTTACCAAGCACATGAACAATCAAATCAAGAACTGAAGTCTACATTGGCTAGCCTGGCCAATAGCATTGAAACTATGAGTAAGAAATTCAATCAGTTCTCCATGAATCCCTCCAAGATCAGCAAGTCTCAAACTAAATCTCTCCCAATCATGCAAGCTAGATGATACTGCGAAGTCTATTTGGACACTTCCCATGCAACTCTAGAATGTCCTGGTTACTATCAACATGCATCAGTTGGAGAGTACAATATAAACT
This sequence comes from Coptis chinensis, assembly GCF_015680905.1. Classification (NCBI taxonomy): domain Eukaryota; kingdom Viridiplantae; phylum Streptophyta; class Magnoliopsida; order Ranunculales; family Ranunculaceae; genus Coptis; species Coptis chinensis. Next base: position 73,112,965 of record NC_141463.1, on the reverse strand, counting down.
CATTTCAGAGGCACAACCAAGGTGGTAACAACTTTCAAGGCAATTATTGGAGACAGAACGCTGGACCCCCAGGTTCTCAAGATCAAAGTTATATTCCACAGACAAGTCAAGCTTCACAGTTGGTTCCTCAACAACAATTATACTCTCAATAGAATTCCAATACAAGTGGAGAGTTAGTGTCTGATTCCAGGAGAAATTATGCCGCACCTACCAACCTGGAGAATACTATTACTTTGCTATCACAGAAAAATCAAAAGTTTGAAAGTGTTCTAGAGCTTATTGCATAGTCTCAGCTCAATCTCCAACAATCTCATGCAAGTCAATGTTCTAGAATAGAGTCTCTAGAAGCTAAGGTCGACCAACTCACCACTGCTTTGTCTGTAAAGACACAAGCCACTCAACCTAGCTTATTGGAACCAATATCGAAGAGTGAAGATGTATGCCACATTGGGACAACTTCTAGTATTGATCACCTCCATGATCATGTCAGCTTAGTTACTACTCTTAGATCAGGATTGAAGATAGACAACAAGGTTGACTTACCTTCTCATGATAACATTGCTACAGAGCAATCAGTCAAGATTTCAAATTAAGTTCAAAAGGAAGTGGGGAAATCCTTTCCACTCCCATTTGTCAAGATGACCAAGACAAGATATGCAAGAATGCCAAAGAGAAAGAAGAGCAGACACATGATGATGTGTTTGTACCAAAGGCACCTTTTCCTATGTTTTTTGCTCAAAGCAAAAAGGACAAGCAATTTTTAGAGATGAAGGAGGCATTTGAGAAAGATAACATCAATATCCCATTTCTCAAAGCCATCAACTAGTTGCTATCATATGCCAAATTTTTTAAGGATGCATGCAACATAAAAAGAAGTACTCATGTTCCAAAGCGAGTGTTTCTAGCTGGACAAACAACATCTATTATCCATCAGCAAGCTCCAGTCAAGCTCAAAGATCTAGGAAGTCCTACAATATCATGCAAGATAGGGGAAAAATTCACGGGTAATGCTCTTTTAGACCTTGGTGCTAGTGTTAATCTTTTGCCATATCATGTGTACTAAACGTTGGGCCTGGAAAACCTAAAGCCTACAAAAGTCAAATTGAAGTTAGCTGACCGTTCTACCAAGATTCCCTGAGGCATATCTAGTGGATTTCATTGTGATAGACACCCAGGAGGCCTTTGATAAAATTCTAATTATTCTAGGCCGACCTTTCCTTGCTACCGCAAAAGCTTTGATAAAATTCCAATTATTCTAGGCCGACTTTTCCTCGCTACCACAAAAGCTTTGATAAATTGTCACAATGGTGAAATAAAGATTAACTTTGGTAAGATGTCCATGGACATAAATATCTTTCACCTGTTGCATAAGGATTGTGATAACACCGAAGGTGGAGAGGTGTACTTCCTTGATAGCATGATACAAGAATCCTTCCCATTCGAAGATACAATTGAGAGTGCTCAATCTACATAAAACTGTGATGAACCTGAGAACCCCACCACAGAGGCATTGCTAGCTATGTTCTTGGAATCTCTGCAAAAAATTCAGAATTTAAGTGAGCAGAATGGAAAATTGACAGAGAGAGTATCATACCTTGAGAAGATGAACTTTATATTTCAGATGAACAACAGACTTCTACTTGCCTTAAAAATCGGGTTACTAGAGAATCAACTTAAAGAAGTTTTGGAAAAACAACAGAATCTAGAAACTAAAATGAGTCTTCTGAAGCAGAAAGTGGACCATATTGATAAGAAAAATTGCACTGCTGAAGCTTCTTCTACACCATCATTGTTTGAACGAGAGAAGTATGTGAACCAGTCTACTGCCCACCTTGAGTGTAGTAAGCCAGACATCCATTGTCATTACTGTGGTGGTAAAGGGTACACATCAGATACTATTGTCCTATTAGAAAGAAAGATTTTCGTCAAACTTCTACACAGAGGAACCACAAGGCCTATCACACAATCATCAGACCTGAAATAGTTCAAGGTAGAGAAGCAACCTCACCAGCAATCTTTCCAGATATCAAGGAGTATTTTTGATAACCCACAAGGTGAGATCTCCTCACCCTCCAAACCTTCGTCAGATTTGGGTAAGAAAATCTAATCTCCTTACTCCAAATTGATAATGCATGATATAATATATAGTCTTAGGGATCTGACTTAAAAAGACCTAAAAAAAAAGAAAAAAAAATAAATAAACTTGGTAAAAGGAAATGTTCTTATTTTTGGATTAATTTTGATATTCGGCATCAATGGTAACATCTTCCTTTTTTCTCATTCATTTCATTTACTTAATTTCTATACATTGAGGACAATGCATATGTTAAGTTGGGGGAGGGTGTACTTGAGAAATGAATTTTGAAAATTAGTTTTCAAAAACAAAAATATTTTTATTACTATATCAGTAGCATGAGAAAAATGAATTTTAATGATGAGTCTGGGATATAGATTCTATACTGCTTAGTGTTGAGTTTGATAGATAGTTGATATTGTTGATTTCACTATCGCTTAGACTATTTATTATGCTCAGACATAGTTCTTGTTGATAGAATTCTTTATCAAGGCACCACCATAGTACTTGGTTAGTTTTGTGTACGTTTGATTAGAAGAGAGATTTAATCCCTAGTAAACTAGAAGCAGATTTTTTTAGACTTAGCCCGTGAGACTTGAGCTTTATACCCATTCTTTGGAGAGTTCTTACGAAAAATCCGAGTCTTAATGACTCAACATCTTTAAGTTATTTATGTCGTTGTAATATAGTCTCATTATTCGTTGATTTGGTTAATCACAAAGTGACATCAACTAGGGAGATAGTCATTAGGTCTTGTAGTCTATTCGAAACAGAGTATCATACTGATAAGTCAAGTAGTGAACCCATTCAACATTTATCCCACCTAGTAGGACCATCATGTTAAACCCTTTTGAGCCTTACAATAAGCCATTTTCTTTCATAAAACCCTTTACCCTTTACCCAACTCCAGACAAGGTGTATAGCCAAAATCTTTATCAGCCATACCCATATGTTTCTGAGAATACGAGGGGCACAAAGAGGAAGAAAGAGCACAAAAGGAAGATTACAAGGAAATATCAGAGAGATACAATGAAAACCATCATTCTGTTCTAAGTGAAAGAAACTAGTGGAAAACAAGCATATCCAGTACTAATCAAGGATATACCACTGAGTTAAAAAAAAAAAAAGTTGAACAAAATGGATGGAAAAGCTAAAGCAAAGGAAGAATTTTCTTTGCAATACAGAATTTAAAGAAATCTTCCAAAGAAAGAAGCGAAACCCTTAGTGTTTTTAGAAACAACCTTAGAATCCTTTTTACCTTTCCTTTATAAACCAATACCCAAGCCAAGTTACAACCCATGATTTATCACTACAGTATGATACAAAGTCTAGAATAGGTGAGAGGATGCTAAAGTGAAGGACCCGACACTTCACATATGATTGACATTCTTTCCATGAGACTACTGTCATCTAGAAGTCCGTTTTTCAAGGTAGTATGTGGGATGTTCATATTCATTATTCTTTTCCCCACATACATGAGGTAAAATAGTAGACCATCTTCTGAGAGATTCTTTTCTGAGAGTATAATCGGTGATGATTGAAAGTCAAGATTATCTGTCTAAAGGTAAACTAGGGATTCCGTTTCTTGGATAGGAGAGTATATGAGATTGACTAAGTACAAACATAAGCCTTGATTGAGAATTTTGTCAATTTTTACTATCTCCCATCATAATCTATGAGTCTTTGCAGTAATGTAGTTAGCAATGGAGACTGTCTATTGGAGTAAGTACTAAGTGGGTAAGGAATTTCTCTCTCTGAAAAATACTATCATTCTTGAACATGCTATTGATTAATTTTGTGGGTATATCACCTAAAAACCCTCACGAGACTATAACTCGTCCTTTTTGGGGAACTTAAAGGTTTAAAGCCTTATTGCATATGCAATTGCGATGCCTGCGAAAATGAGTTAGGATTTTATTTTTGTTATTAGGATGTGATTTTAGTCACTTATCTATTTTTTTATCTTATTTGCTAAGAGACTAGCAAAAGGCTAGTTGGGAGTTGTGATAAGTGCTCAAAAAGTGCAATTTAACCCTCGATTATGCCTCTTGTTTAGCCACCTTAGTGGACTAATAGTGTTTGTAAGTTATGTTTTATGATTCTACAAGTGAAAAAGAGAGTTTTGTGGAATATTAGAGAAAAATGGGTAAAACAGAGCAATTCAAAGCATTAAGGATCACATGGGAAACCTGTGGACAATCATGGAGAACGCCAAGGAATTGAAGCTATTAAAGATGCAACTTGGACCTATTTTAAAGCCTATTTGGAAGCCCAAGGCCAAAGGATTCGTTGCTTGGACCAAAGCCCACAAAAGAGGATAGAAGGATAGAGCAGAAGAGCCAAAATAGACTTCCGCATCTGGGACGCATTGCTCGCGTCTGAGACGCATGGATCATGAGTCCAGACGCATGAAATAACACTATAGCCAATTCCTTTTAGTTTTGGAGACTAATTTGGACTATGAAAGAAGTTGATTTGTATTAGGAAACAAATGACAGTTTGGAATGCGTCTAGAACTCATTGTAACCCCTATAAATAGAGGACCTAAGTGCCTCATGTAATTTGCCAATTCACTTATACCCTTGTCTCCATAACTTAAGGCAGAGAGAGATTAATAATAAAAGATTCGGTTTTAACTAGCCGAGTCTTAATAAATTAGTCTTTCTAGTCTTATGTTCTTCAACTCTTCTTCTTCTCATTCTTTATGTTCTTCCTTCTTTATGGAAGGCTAATATTCTCCTTCAAGGGAGGAGATGAAGCCAGTGCTTAAAATTTAATGATTCTTCTAGTTCATGGTGTTCTTTAATCATGTTAGTTCTTTATGTTTTTAGTTATTAGTTTCATTGCCCAGACCAGGGGATGGAAGTATAGATTAAGGTTTTTATTTATTGCAATCGAATATCATGCTAGTTTAGGGTTTTATTTATTGCAATTGAATATTTGCTAGTGACATGCTTTTATTTATTACAGTTGAATATAATGTTAAAATAGGGTTTTATTTATTGTAATTGAATATTATACTATTATTCTCTATTTTTCTTCTAGTTGTGTAGTGTTTTAGAATAAGGAAAGTATTCCTTGTGTTTGCCTTAAATGGTGATTCATTGAATAGCTGCCCAAGCTCACATAAAAGGAAAGAAGATACTAGTAGCATAAATATAAGAACAACTTTAAGTAGAGTTATTTGTTAACGATGTTTGGTCCAAGAGGGTATCGGCACTCACTCAATTGCCTAATTGTAGTCTACTTGTGAGAACAACCATGAAGCAGAAGGTCACCGATCAAAAGTATTGGTGGATTCTAATCTCTTGAATTCCCTTTCTTATAAATTCTCAATAGTTTAGTTAGTTTAGTTTAGTTTAGCATTAGAATTTAAAATCTATAATCATAGTTTTTAATCCCTCAAACCCCTTTCCAGTCCTGTCCTTCACATAACATACACTTAAAAGTGGAACGATACCCTACTCATCCTTTACTTATTGAGGGATAATTAGATTTTGATATGCTTCTATTTTGTTCAACGACCATCATCTATCTACATCATCCATATACCATCTCACACAAAAAAAGGAGTGCGTGTCACGTGTGCCCACTGCACATTGGAGTTAGCAAACTTTAGTGGAAAAATCAGAGTGTTATGTGTTTTAGCACATATCTTATGAGAACCTACTTAGGCACGCTAACCAAAAGTTTCATAAACGGACCTGCCATTGCATTTCATATCATAGTTCAGTGTATAGTTGTTTATCTTAAGATGATTTGATTATTATGCATATATTAATTTAAGTTTTAGAATGATCATCCTTGTTTAAATACTAGTGAGATGTATAGATTCTGAGATAAAATTAGGGTACAATTACTTTTATTTCTTAGTCGTTGTAGTATAATTAAAGTTTGTGAGTACCTTTTCTAGAAAGATCTCACGAGGCTATAACTCGTCCACTCGGAAATTCCTAGTGGTTTAAGACCTTATTGCATAGGGTCAATGCAGTTGCACTCAGCGAAACGAGATTAGTTAAAAATACATTTTTGCCACTTCTTTTAATTTCACATATTTGCTTGAGGACAAACAAAATGTTGTTTGGGGGGTGGTTTGATAAGAGCCCAAAACTGTAGTTTAAACCCTTTAATAGTATTTCTATTTAGCTAATTATGTTATTATATAGGTTTATCACTAATTATATGTTTTTTTTAGTATTTCAGGCTTCGGAGTTGAATACATGTCAATTCGTTACTAATTAGGCGCTAAAAGGAGCTAAAGTGATTGCTAGAAAAGTTCCATGAAGAAAACCTAAGTTTAATGGAGGAAAAACCCTTAAGAAGCCCAAGTTAAAACTGTTAAGTGAAAGTGAAACCGGATTAGAGAGCTGAAGAAAAGTCAATAGAACTTCAAAAGACCATATCTTTGGACTCAGGCCTTGGATTTGGGCCCATTTTATATCAAAATGACCGGCTCAGAAAGCTCTTTCCAATGGTCTAGGCCCATTTTAAATTAGTTAGAATAATTTAGCTCTCTCTCTCTCTCTCCTTCCCATTAGTTAATTAATTTAGTCTAAACCTAGTTTTATTAGCCTAGACACCATTAATTTAATTTAAGTTATTCTTATTAAAGTAGTTATTCATTATGTCTTATTCTTATTCTTTTAATTATGATAGTCTAATGAATCTTAGCTAAACCTCCATTAGAGAGGTTTGATTAAAGCTTTGATGACGACTTGATGTGTTAGTATAGAATAGTTGTAGTAATCTATTCCACTCTAGAAGGTAGTTAATTCACCATGAGAATGGATTTCAATTGCCTCACATGCTAATTATTAGTTGGTAGAGATTGTCATGAATAATTAGGGATTAAAAAGACCTGACTTTTATGTGAAAACATAAAGATTAGGATTACAACAAATCTATGCTAACATATTAAGAATTAATCAAGGTGGAAGCAAATCCCCCTAATTCCTTCTCTATTCTTCTCCATATTTTATTTAAGTCATATTCAATTGCTTTAATTAAATTAGTATAAGTTAAATTTATATATTTAGTTTCATAGTATAAATTCACATCTATAAATATTGCTCTCACCATTGTTTCCTTGTGTTTGATTAGTTGAATTCGTTTAAGTCTAGAGAGTTAAGAGTGGAATGATTCCGTACTCTATATATTGCAGGAATATACATGTGAGAGTAGGAAATAAATAAGTGATAACGTAAGATCAAGTTAGAGAAATCTAGTAGAGTTTTTACGTGTTATCAGTACTCACAAACTTCTTCTATTTAATACAAAGAGTCTTGTTTCTTTATTTATTTTCAAATATCCATATATCTCATTAGCGGTGAATAAGGAAAAGATCCTTTGAACTTAGAATAACATATGTATAGTAATTTAATCATCTAAAGATAAATATGTAAAATATGAGCAATGAAATGCAAAAACAAAGTTGTTTCCAAGACTTTTGGAGAGCGTCCTTAAGGTGGGTTCTCACAGGGGTGTGTTGCAATCACAACTCTCTGATAGATTCACTCAAGTTTCGTTCTCTCAAATGCAGCAGACACTTATATTCCTGACATACACAAATGACGTGTAAAGAAATTGGGGTCGATTGATCACGCTTGCCACTTACTATCACACCATCATATTCCTAATTGAGCTAGAGGTCCTTTATTAGGAGTTATGGGGCTAGGGTAATGGTCTAGAAAGAAAAAGAAAGGGAATTTTTTTTTTGATAAGTTGAGAAACTGGGTCTTCATGATACTTGTAATTAGAGAAAAACCTCATTTTGTTCTTTGCTTCCGAATTGTGATTCATTCTTTTAGCCCTTTGGTTTTGTGACTCCATATGAATTTGAATTTTGGGAGTTCTAACTTGCTTTTGTTTCTCTTTTTGTTTTGTCTTTGATATCGTCTCCTTTTGATTTTGAACTTTTGGAGATTCGATTTTTGACTCATTTGAATTTTTTTTTGGAGTTTTTGGTTTTTGATGGGTCTTTCTTTTCTTTCTTTCTTTTCTTTTCAAAGCAACTAACTGATCTGTTTTTGTACAAGGTCTTCTCTTCTCTTTTTCTGATATCCATCCAATTCTCAACTCGTCAGCTGGGTAAGCTTTTTATTGGGTTTTGTAACGGGTTAGGATTTTATAGTGAAAAATAAAAAGGCTTTTAGAAAAAGGTGAAAGCTCAAAAAGGGGTAACTAAAGGAAAAATCTATCTTTTTGGGTTTTTAACGTTTATTTGGCTATATCGATCCAAAAAGGGCCTAAATTCTCTCCTAGGATATGGCGTGGTATTCAAGCAAGTGGAGTACGTGTGGTCTTTCTATCCGGACATCCTTTGTGTCATCACTCAATAATCATTCAGATGAGGTTTTTGGCTAGATTCTCACAGGATATGGAACTTAACTGTTCTAACCTTGGTCTCGGAAACTCATAACTATATACATACAAATGCTATGATGTCATTCATGAAAAGATGTAGAAACTATTGTGCATATATTAGTCTAAGTTCAAATAAAAAATCCTTACTCTGTTGTTATAATGAGACTTATGGACTATTTATTCATCATAGAAAAAAGAAACAAGACTTTTAATACTAAACAGAAAAATATTTTTGGTCTTTTTCGAAAAAAAATTTAGGAAGGAAGAAATATACTATTATATACTATATAGAAAATGCCTAGTTTTTGCAAAATATTACTATACCACCAAAAAAAAAAAAATGTTTTGTCCTCAAAGTATGAAGAGATAATGAAAGAGATTACCATAGAAACATGAGCAAAAACGGCGATACCTCTGTATTCTGTTCTTCATGATGAAAATATGCCACCCCAAATAGGTTTGGGGCATGGGTTGTTTGATATAGAACGAGAAATACATGATTTATTATACTAAGGATAATTATTCTACTATAAAAATCTTTTTGGGTTTTTGTATTTTTGAAAACTTATGCAAATAAAAAAAAAAAAATGAATTTTTTTGGCACGATGTATCTATATTACCTTCTACTCATATACCAAATTCCTCAAAAGAAATGAAACAAGTAGATAATAATATATATAATCTAACTTATACTACGTCATACATGTGAAAAGAAAAATACAAATAAATATATCCAACTATACGGACACTAGGGAGATTTCCTAGTTAGAATCCGTGTGTGACTCGTCGCGGTCTAGAAGATCCTTCTCCTTGATGGCAGGTCCTACCATGTTTATCACTCTGCGGAAGCGCATTTCAAATGCTCTGTAGTGTTATATTGACAATGTGCTAGAAGCCGCCTCGCTCTCCTTTGGAAAGATCGCCGCTCCTCCCCGATGTTCTCACCGAGCTACCATGATATCTTCTTATGTATGCGAGCTGGTCGACGGCGTCGAGAGCCGAATCCTCTGGCATCCATGGAGGAAGTGAATTCCGTCCATGGGCTGGGTGAACACTCGAGTGGCACCTTCAGTGAAGTAGTCCACTCGCTCTGTAGGCTGTGCTTGCTTGACTGCTCTAGCAGCAGGGGGGATACCAAAACTTTTGGACGCAGTGGGCATAGATGGGACCTAAAGTAGCATCCCTGACCTCCACTAAGGCATCTAGTACTTCAAAGCCCCAGTGCTGCATGATATTTGTGACCAGCACTGGTAAAGGGGCTGTCGACTTCTTAGGTTCACAGAGTTGCTCAAAAAGGAAGGAAACGACACAAAAACCATTCTTCTGCTCTTTAAGAATCCATAAAAGATGGAGCATCACCTTACCTATATCCAAAGGTTTGGTTGAGCCTAGCAGGTTGTAGGTTGTCCACTGAGATACTGCTAGTTGGTTCTTTCATAGCGAACTCTGAAATGCACAGTGAGACTAGGGGTTTTTCACCCCTCAAGAAGAGTTTCAGCCATGAGCATGTCGACTGTCTTGTTATCTGGGGACTGTTCCATCTGAACATAAGCTTTCAGAGGAATCCCCAGAAGCACTCACCACTTCCTTGGTGAGCTCCGGCGTTCTACCATCCTTAACAACCTTGACGCGTTCATTCTCCCCTCTAACCATGAAATTATAGAACAAAAGCTTAAGAGAAGGAGAATAGGAGAATAAACTGCTTCTTCCATCACAACCAAAGATTCCCATCCTCTTCTCCTTATCTATGCCCTGAAGTACACTTCAAACAGGTCAGAATATAATAGGTCTTGAAAATTTTGCTCTGGTACAATTTTTAGAACTCGAGCCATTTTAGAGTAGGAATTGATTAAATTGGGGTTGTGATTTGGAATGGGGGTTGAAAATGGAGCAGGCTGTGAAATAATTATGTGGTAGTATGTTGAGGTGAGGTTGCGGTCGCGAGTCGAATAGGGGCATTCACGAAGTTGGTGTTAGTGGCTAGGGTTGGGGATTTTTCGATCGAGAAGATGACTATGGGCGGTTGCGAATTATATATATGGGTTGATGGCACGTGCAGGCACGTTCCTTTTTAAGAAACTCAAAATTTTGGCCCAAGCCCATATGAATAAAGGAAATTCTGATCCTGTCCTCAGTGCCTTGCCAACTTCAGTCTTCAAGAGCCGATCCGCTGCTTCGTTACTCATCCGATCTTGACCCGTGAGGTACCAAAACGACCAGCATAAAAAATGCAACGTAACGGTATAAGGTACACTCAAATCCTACGGTGGAAAAAGAATAAATGAAGGAAGGAACTGTATGAAAATATGTACATATAACGGAAAGAAAATTTTAATTAATTTTTTTTTTGGGTTTTGAATAAGTTTGACGGAAATTTTAAAAAGGTGGGTCGTTTTAAGTCAGATCCCCAAGACTTGGAAGTTTTTGAAAACTTGAGCCAATCCTAACCAGATGGTTGGATTACTCTCTTAGACTGAGCGTAGTACACTGAGGATAACAAGTGTAGACTTTATAAACATAATTGTTATAAGACCAGGGCAAGTTGGTGTTTGATAATTCAAGCACCAGCCTTCTCTCATAGTGCGTCTCTTACGTGCGTATGAACTCTTACCTAAACCAGGAATGATTTTCGGTATATGTGTCCATATCTTAAGCTGCAATTCTCTAGGAAGTGCTTGCACACAATCATTAAAATTGATCCATCTAGTCTTGCTAGGTGGAGGGTTTTTGTTTGCTACAGAAGACATTTTGGATTTTTTTTCAGAAACGAAAGAGATTTAGAAGGGGAAAAGATTTAAACGAGAGGGGAAAGAATTTTAAAAAAATAAATTTTTGAAAATTTATTAAATTTGTGAGTCTTTTAACGTCAGATTCTCGAGACAAAATAGAGAGGTGGAGGCGAAAAGATAGAATTAAATAGAGAATAGTATCACTTTGGGTTACTCTATTTGTTTAATTCTCGTTTAGAGACACCTCTCATCTTTTTTTTTTTGGGTTTGTTTTCTCATTCAAAATATATTTCTATCCAAATAGAGGTTTTGCCAAGAAGATAAAATTATACGTTAACCCGGTATCATTTTAGTTACTCCAGACGTATAACTTTCATTTTTTTATATCTTCTGGTTTTGAAAATTATGGAGAGATGTTTTAAGAAACTCGTTCTCAAAAGCAGTGATATTAGATGTTACTACTTTAGAACAAATCATAACAGATATTCTTTGGCAACTTTTGTGTCGGCTCTATGGCGAACCCAAAATAGACAGACAAAACTTTTGCTACACGAGTTAGGGGATTTACTGTGCAAGATATGGAATGTCTTGACCGGGCGAATAGCTCGGTGATATAGGCGACCCTTAGTAAGTAAAGCTGATCTCAAACTACCCTTAGATTGCGTAGTTCTAAGGGTTAGTCTATGTAAAATCCATTACCCGTTTTTGAAAAATCACTTAACCATTGATGTATCAAGAATCTATCATTAATTGCACAAAGAAATCAAATATTTTTGAAAAAAAAAGTGTAAAATAAAGAAAAGAAAAATTGTATACTCGCTCCATAGGTTCACACTTACTCAAACGATGAGTAAAAAGTGTTTTACAAAGAATATGCAAGATATACTGTGGACTAAGGCTCTGGCAGTTATAACCACACCCTCCGAAAGGAGAGGTCCAGTTACCTTATTGATGTATCCCCTTAAATTAAAAGATGGAATGGAATAGGAAAGGAATACATCGGAAAAGAGGATTCAATCCTCGTAGATGGGATGATTAAGAAAGAGTTTTTAGTGCTCCAGCTTCGTTCACGTCACTTGTTGATTTAAAGGCTGTGTTTGTTTCTTTAGGGTTCGGGATAGCTTGACCTGGGAACACGTACACCTTTCTAATTTTTGTCTTAGGCTAATAAATTTAGAGACTGTTGCATGAATACTAGGATTTGGGTTTGTTGTTGCAGGATAGATAGCATTATTTTGGTAAGCTAATTATCTGTTTGGACGCTAGTTGATGGTGTGACTAGAACTAGGTCTCTTTGGTTGTTGATAGGTTGGTTTTGATAGTTTTGGTTAAACTGGGATGGAACCAAAGCTCTGTTTTGATTGCTATAAGTACCTTATCCTTGTCCTTGTCTAAATGCATTTGGTGGTTTGTTGAAACCCGGTGGTGTTTGGTTTTGTGGAATGTTGGTCCATGTGAAGTTTGGATGTTGTCTCCATGGTGCATTTAGTACATTGAAAGCACACACTTCTTCTAGTTGAAGTGATGATAGGTTTGTGATCAAGGGATAGGTGGCATCTATATGATTTAGGCTTAAACAAAAATTGCATAGTGAGGTATTTATGTTCATGACATGCTAAGAAGTTCGGTATTTTGGTTTGGTTGTGATGGCATCTATCTTTCTTGTGAGGGTTTCGATTAAGGTCTTGATCTCAGGATCTGAAGTCACCTAAAAAATACCACTAGACTTAGCTATACTGGGTTGGGCTGTTATGGAATTGTTTATGTCTCCCCAATAGGTATTCTTTTCGGCTTGGTTTTCAAAAAGGTTAAAGCTTGAGTTGCACCTCTATCCAAAAAATTACCATTACTCATGATGTCGAGGGTTACTTTGTGTTATGGGAGAAGGCCTTTGAAGAAACATTGGACAAGAGTTGATTTTTTAGTTTATGGTGAGGACATGAATGGAGTAGGTCAGAGAATCTATCCCATGCTTCGGAAAATGTCTCACTCAGACTCTGTCTGAAGAACTGTATCTTGCTTCTTATCTTTTATGTTTTCTTCGACAGAAAGTACTTCTTCATGAAGGAGAACATAATCTTTTCCCATGTATCGAAAGAGTCGGCCTTCTATGAGAGAAGCCAAGTGTGACTCTTATCAGCTAGAGTGAAGGGAAACATTGTAGCTTAACCTGATCGTTAGTGACGCCCGAATGATGAAAGGTATTACATACTTCATGTATCCGGCATAGATGCTCATACGGAAACTCGTGTTCTAACCAGTGAAAGATGAGTAGAAGATTGAACACGTTTCGTGGAATCCTAAAATCGCTCGTAAGCAGTGTGAGTCGTATACAAGATGGAGGTTCATCTTGCAACTGTGTGTAGAAGTTGGAGAGAGGCTCTTCAGCTTGCACTACATCGTCTGCCATCTTATGAGATGGAAAACTAGAAATAGGAGATTATTATCTAAGTTGACAAACTCTCCTACATAAGTATGTTTTATTCTTGCTAATACTAGAAGTGTCTGAACACAGTATCATACACTTTTAGCAAGACCCCAAAACTATCCTAACATGTGCAAACAGTGCAATGTATGCTCAAGAAATCGAAATTCATTTTTGTAAGTATGGAATTTTGAAAACTTTGCTTTTGGTTTATATTTTACTATGCCCTGTTCAGAGGAACAATTGGGCGCGAATTTAGGATTTTGGCCCTACATGCATCAAGGGAGAAGATCGTTACTTTACCAGATGGTGTGCCACCAAGAATCTCACCCACGGTATTTCTGAGGGAGGGGAGTGAGGAAGGTGGTTGGTCCACTTGAATATGATAGTTTACTACTCTCTTTGTTCATGCTAGATGTTTGTCCTGATGGACGTGACTAAATTAGCTCTGCTTGGTTGATTTTATATTTTTAATTTGGTTTATGTAACACACATTTCATGCAACATCCATTCTAAAGTAGGTCTTAAAACCACGTACTTTTTGTTCTTTTAGGGCTCGGGTTCAGCCTTAGCATAAAAATGTAAAGACGAGACTGAAATGTAAATCAAACAATCATCCAAGCATGCTTAGTAACACATAAGTATCCTCTTACACTTTGTAGTTGAGGAGGTTTAGAAATTACCACCCAAGGTGTGCGTACACGACCTTTGGGGTGAAGGCGACGTTGGTTGGCACTTGATTTGAGACTCAAGCCCAACCTTTCGAGCTTTACCCTGTTTTAAGTTCCAATAAAAGTCCACTTAAAAAGCCCACAAGTTGGGTTTTTGACAATTTATACAACTTTGCCTTCAAGGGGCCAAACTTAAAACTAAACTAATATTACACTAATCTAATTAACTAGTTTTAGATTAATCCCTTAGATTAACTAGAGTCAAATGGACTTAGTGTTGATTGCCAAGTTGATCCATAGTGTGTGAGCTATAATTCTCTCCTTGCCTCATACACTTGGACTTCCCAAGTCAATTAAAACTCTAACCCCTTGGTAAGTGTATAACTTAAACCAAGTTTAACTCATGTTCATCATAAGAAATCAATAAAAAAACCACTTTTCCTAAAAAAAAATTCGTTTTTCTTTTTATCCCTAACTATTGCAAACAAGTTCCATTGATTTATCCTACTATATTACACAATCTGGGCTCGGTGTACCACTGTTCATCACAAACCAACCACGCAACCAAAAAATTGGACCCACGTCACTAGAAGTGACTGGGCAGTCGCCCCTTGGCTAGCTCGCAGTCGCCCGTGCGGATGCCGCTTGACTCTAGCCAAAGTCGATCATCTTCCTACTACTTCTTCAGCTCCTCTTCAGGTTCTTGGTTCCACACCCTAATTTGTAAGAAAATAGATCAGTAACAAAATAACAGCGAAATAAAATGATGAAAAATAAAAGAAATAGAAATGAAAGGGTGAGAAGGGAGATTCCTCCTTAGGTGCTCAACCAACTTCCTTCAATCCCTGGTAGCTGCACCATTTGAAGTTGTAGATTGTAGAAAATATACTTCAAAGATTTGTAAGAAGTTGAGGTTCATCCTAGATTGTTTTGAGTTGAGAGATTGGGAGTTTAGGGAAGAAGGTAGACTCTTAGTTTAGGACTTAACTAGTTTAGTTGTGAATGAAAACATTGAAAAGCAAGTTGTTGAAGATTGAAATGACTCAAAAAATTGAAAGCAAATGATTGAATGAAAGATTGAAACAAGAAAAACAAGGAAATATTGATTGATTGAAATAAACAAGATAAAATAACAAGATTGTAATACAAGAAAATGAAGAACAATAAAGTAAAACTTAAATTAAAAAACAAGACTAGAAAAATAAAGCAAACCAAATGGTTTGGATCCTAATACAATGTTGGTATCAGGCATATCGTCAAAAGTTCTGGTATCAGAAATAGTGGCAGATACCAGGTATATAAATCCCTGATATCGACAGAAATGTTAGTACCAGGCATATCGTCAAAAGTCCTGGTATTAGAAATAGTGGCAGATACTAAGCACATAAAGTCCTGTTATCAACAAACGTGTTGGTATCAAGCATATCATCAAAATTCATGGTATCAGAAATAATGGCAGATACTAGGCACATAAAGTCCTATTATCAATAAACGTGTTGATATCATGCACATAAAGTTCTGATACCGACAGAAATGTTGGTATCAGGCATATCGTCAAAAGTCTTGGTATCATAAATAGTGGCAGATACCATGCAAATAAAGTCCTGATATCGACATAAATGTTGGTATTAGGCATATCGTCAAAAGTCCTGGTATCAAGAACAGTGGCAGATACCAGGCATATAAAGCCCTGATTTCGGCAGAAATATTGGTATCAAGCATATCGTCGAAAGTCCTGGTATCAAGAACAGTGGCAGATACTAGGCATATAAAGCCCTGATATCGATAGAAATATTGGTATCAAGCATATCGTAAAAAGCCCTGGTATCAAAATCCGATGCAGAGCCTGGGCACAAAAAGCTCTGGTACCAACAAAATGTGGGTATCAAATATATCATCAAAGGTTTTGGTATCAAAAATTGTCAAAATGCAAGGAAACTTATCAAAAATCATCCAATGGTTAAGGTATGTTTTTCAGAACTATATATTGCTAAAGGTCAATGATACTTTTTTGGGTTATGGGTACCAAAAAATTTATTCTCATAAATATATATTCTAAGTATCAGTGATACTCTTTTTACTGTTTGAGAGTATCGAAACTTTCATTTTCAAAGATATATATTCTCAGTATCATTGATACTATTTTTCCATTTGAGGGTATTGAATTTTTTAGTTATTGCAATGTGAAATTTTTGAATTTTTAAGCACAGATAGTACCGTAATAAACGGTTTATTTTTCATTTTTTCTTTTTCAAAAAGTAAACAGAGCATTGGAAAGTGAATAACAAAAAGAAGATATCAGTCATCATCTTCATTTTCATCTTCATCTTCATCTTCATTCTCATCATCACCATCATCACCATCATCACCATCAGTTGAAGACCCATCATTACCTTTTTTATAGCAATATGGGTCTCAAAGCCATTTCTTCTTCTTCTTCTTCATCGTCGGAATACTTAGTGGTAGGGCAATCTGACCAATGAGGCCATTCCAGGAGAGCCATGATAACAACAAAAGAAGTAAGAAAGTAGGAAAGAGGAGACATTTTTTTTTTTTTTTTTGTTGTTTTTAGTAAGAGGTTGACAAAATGCAAGTTAGACTCATGCAATTTGAGGATCTTTTTATAGAAGTAAGAAATTATAAAAATGAGGAAAGTTAATGATATTTAGCAAGAAAATGAGGAAATTTAAGGGTGATTAGCAAGAAAACGAGGAGATTTAATGGGATTAGTTGAAAAAGTAATTTTTTGGTTATCTGTGCACGGAACAGTTTAAGAGTGTTATTTCATTCAATGGTAATTCATTAAAATTTAATAGGCTATTAATTCAATGCATGTGGGTTTTTGAGTCAGTTTTATGATTTTATTTATTAAGGATAATATGAGTCTTTAAGATTTAAGACAGTGGCTAAATATTACAAGGTTCATTACCAAGTGTCTAAGTATCAATGATACTTTCTAAGGATGAAGGTATCAAAAATTTCCTTTTTCAAAAATATATATTATAAGTATCATTGATACTCTCTCTTTGTTTGAGGGTATCAGAATTTTCATTTTTTGATGATACATGTCTAAGTATCAATGATAGATACTTTCTATGGATGAGGGTATCGAAAATTTCATTTTTTAAGAATATATATTATAAGTATCATTAATACTCTCTCTTTGTTTGAGGGTATCATAATTTTCATTTTTTGATGATACATGTCTAAGTATCAATGATACTCTCGATGGATGAAGATATCAAAATTTTCATTTTTCAAAAGTATATATTATAAGTATCATTGATATTCTCTCTTCGTGGGAGGGTATCAAATTTTTTTCATTCTCATAAATATATGTTTTCTGTGGGAAGATACCGACGATATAGATTTCAAAGTTTTATATGCTCAAGTCCCACTGATATTCAGAAATGTAACAAACAAAAGCATTTGATAAAGATTGACCAAGAATCCAATTGTATCAAGATTACAAACCATGAACAAAATATTAATTATTAACTGGGGGAGTATTAAGGAGATCATTCACCTCAGCTAAGTTGGGTAAGTTAAGAGAAATTATCTGAGTAGCATCAGCAGAAATATGAGGAGCTGAGGTAGTATCTGGGTCAGGATCAGAAAGGGGAGTCACATTTTGAACTTCTTCTTCATCAGTATCATCAGCAATAAGTCCATATTCTACAAGGACAACATGAGGAACATATTGTTTGAAGGCTTCCAACCGATCACCTAGGAGGTTTAAAGTCGAAGCAACATTGTTATACTTAGCATCAGAGGCCTCCTCATACTTAGCCTTTTCTTTAGCAAAGCCTCCATTAAGTTTGCTTCAGAATTTCAGCATGTTCGGTGATTTTCTTTGCTAGAGTCTCTTTGGCAGTTTGAGCAATAGTTTTCAGCCAATGCACTTCGTTATTCAGTTGACTTACTTCTTTGTTCATTCGGCTCACTTCTCGGTTCAATCTATCAACTTCCAGCTGCTGAGAATAAACTATTTTCTGAAGGCGACCAAGGTCACAATCTTGTGTGTACTAAATATCGAATTGGGCCAAGTTGGCCACTTTAAGCTACATAAACAAGAAAAATAGATAAGCAAACAGAATGAGATAGAACCATTATGAGATGATAGAATAGAAAGTAAGAATACCTTTTCAATATAATCGCAGATTAATGTCAGGTGTTCAGCGCTAGATTCACTATACATGGTAATTTTATCATTAGGAAGAATATAATTGATAGAAAGAGTAATAGCTAACTCATCGTGTCAGCAAAAAGCGAGGCTATCAAAGGGACATTACTTCCATTAGTCAAAATGAAGACAGGTTTGAAGTTGCGAGTAGAATCGGCAGATGCAACTAAGACAAGAGTTTGACCAGCCTCAAAACCACTTTCACCCCAGTAGTTTTTCTTTTCTTAGTAGCAGGAGCAATAGGAGTAGTAGTAGAGGTAGTATGTGTACCTTGTGAAGAAGTAGGATGCTTATCTTTGGAAAAAGCAGGATGCTTATCTTTGGAAGGAGCAGGATGCTTATCCTTGGAAAAGGTGACATGCGTATCTAGGGGAGGAGCAATAGCTTTAGCCGACACTTTTTCATTAACTTTCTTTTTTCCCTTATCAGATAATTGGCGACCAACATTTGGGTTTAGCGTCACTCGAGGTGCCATATATGTATACAACAAAATATGCTAGTCAAATACATCTTACAAAAAGGGATATTGAAAAAGTCAGGAACTTCTTTTTTAATCTTGGGAAAAAGATCTGGGGTCCTTTTAAGGTTATTATTTAAGTAATCAATATAGCATTGGGGAAGAATAGGAGGTAGTTCATGCAAAGAGAAGGAGGACAGAAGATAAAAAGGATCATTTAGAGGATTTTCTAAAAGAGACTGAGTTGGAATTGGCGACTGACCCATTCTATGAAGAGCCCTACTTTTAAGAACATAAAGAGGGAGACGGTAATTATCGATGTCTTGAAGATGAACATCAGTGGTGGGTGCCTTCTTTATTAGCCCCAGTCTTGGCATCGACTTCTTCATCAGTTCCTTTCAAAAGTTTGAGTACTCTCTTCGAATTCCAATGAACTTTGTCAAAATGAGGAAGGAGAACTAAAAAGATATATATAGGGTTGGGTCAAATTGAACTTCAGATATATAGATATCGAAAATAAACAAAAGGGATAGTATACCTGAAAAATTGAAAACTCGATGTTTAAGAGGAGGAGTGGTTTTAGTATCGGCACTCTCCCAATCACTGAAAACTATGATAGGGTACAAAGTCCATTCCTTATCGTTTTTACGATTTTTTTGGAGGATACCCACAATCTCTTTCTTTGAATGTTTTTTGGGATAAAAGTATCCAATTTGCTTCTCACAAAACTTATAGTGAAGAAGGATGTCAGATAATCGGATTCTATAAGTTTCATACTTTTCTGGGGAGAGGTGGCTATTGTAATGACAAACATCAACCTCCAGAAATTACCCATGCCCTGACCAAGGGAAAGGTTCAGATGGTTTAAAACTTCACGATCGAGCTTTGTCAAAGGAAATCTCAACTCTGCAACAATTTGGCCGACAGTGACAATGATGGTTTTCTTAGTACCACTTTAGCATTCGGTATATTTTCGAGTCCCAACATAATGTTGAAGATAAAGGGAAGGGGGAATTCGATAGGCGGTTTGGACTAAAGCTAGATTCGGCTGTTTGATAAAGAAAAGGTTGAGACCATGTTTCCATCGACTGGTATCTTCGACAGTCTCGAGTTCAGATTTAGAAGCAATGGTTTCGAAAGGATGACAAGGAATTCCTTCTACAACATAATCCAATTCCCAAAAGGTATGAGGTCGATATTTCCTAGTAGAAGTGGAGGCAAAGTTATGACTATCGGCCTTATCTTCAAAATGAGTATCTTCACTATTGGTACTAACATCAGAAAGGGTGTCTTCACTCGCCATCAAGATGACTATAAACAAAGAGGTGACGACAAAGCTATTTTTAGTATCATCAATTTAATATATAAAGCACATCATCAATAATACAGTTTGAGATATCAGAAGTATCG
Source organism: Coptis chinensis (assembly GCF_015680905.1). Taxonomy (NCBI): domain Eukaryota; kingdom Viridiplantae; phylum Streptophyta; class Magnoliopsida; order Ranunculales; family Ranunculaceae; genus Coptis; species Coptis chinensis. The sequence continues at coordinate 73,092,653 of NC_141463.1, read as the reverse complement.
ATAAGAGGGATTTTAATTAATACATCCGATATATAAAGCAACATACAAAAGGTTATACACACATACCATGTTAGGTATGTAAAGATGCAAACTTTTAAGCATTTTAAAGAATGATATAGTATTTTCAACTATTATATAACACGAACTTACACAGATTTATAGTCTTCAAGTTTTAAAAATCTTCAAAACCTTAAGCTGTCAGGTTTATTTCTTTCAAAGATTATATGATAATGTGTGTTTTGGATTAACAAGTAAAGTACAGGAAGTAAAGAGCTTACCTTATAGTATGCAAAAGTTTGGCTTTTCTGGAGAAGAACAGAGGATTACAAGAATGAAGAAGAAGGGACTATACTGTTTTCTGGTTTCTCTAGATAGCGTATAGAAGAAGATTGAAAAAGTGAGGGAAGGAGAAACAATTTTTTCAAACTTTTATATTTAAAGCTTGGGCCGGGTGGTTATCCGGACCCAGATGTGAAAATGGGCATTTTGATATAATGGTTTTCTCAAAAAGTTGAAATTTGAGGTTAAATTTCAAAATTTCGAAAGGGGGCTGATAAGAGCCCAAAACTGTAGTTTTAACCCCTTAATACATTACATTCATACCAATTATGTGTATAATAAGTATGAGTTAGTACTATTTACGTGTGTTTATGTATTTCAGGTATTGGAGTCAAATATGTGAAGAAACATGTCACTTTTGCAAGATAAAGGAGCAAAGGTTGGTTGGTAAGAAGTTCTATGATTAAAGGCCAAGATTCAAAGAGAAAAAGCTTTTTTAAATCCCGGTCAAAGCTGAAAAGTCAAAGTCAACGCGGGCAGAAATAGAACATAAAAGTCAACAAAACTTTCGCAGGTCGTATCTTTGGACTCCGACCTCGAAATTGAGCCTATTATATGTCAACACGACCGCCCCGGAAAGAGCTTTCTAATGGTCTAGGCCTTGACCCAATAAGAGGAGTAGAAGTGGACGAAAAGCCTGTTGCAGTAATTTCCAGCACAGAAACCCTTTTTGGACTTATGTAATTAGGTTTTGGGCTTGATTTAAGGGACCAAAACATGGCTCCAAAGCCCATGCACGAAAATGTAGACCTAGCCTCTCTTATATAAAGAGGACTAAAGCATAACTCTGGATATACTTAGACTTAGATAGATATAATTAATTAGAGATAGATAATTAGAATTTAGACTTAGTTATTAGTTTAAACCTTAGGTAATTATTGTTCTTTAGAATTCATTAGATTAATAAAAGTTCATTATTGTTCTTCATTATGTCTCCTTCTTATATATTTGTTTATGATAGTCTAATGACATCTAGCTAAACCTCCATTAGAGGGGTTTGATGAAGCTTGATGAAGACTTGATATGTTAGTTAGTATTATTGCTTTTTAAGAGTTTCACTCTAGAAGGATAATTGATTCGCCATGAGAATAGGTTGGACTTCCTCACATGCAAATTATTAGTTAGCAAAGATTGCCATGAGTAATTAGGGATCAACACTTAATCTTATTTGATTAAGACTGCAATAATATACACTAGCATATTAGGAATACATCAAGTGGATTCAAATTTCTCTAATCCCTTCTCCATATTCACATTTCAATATTCTATTATCATAGTATAAGCTAAATATCTTATTTAAGTTCAATTGCTATATTAGTGTAATTCAATTCATTACTCTCATTCTGTTTTGTTAGTATCGATTAAACTAGCGGAAACTTACGTTTAAAGGACTAGGAGTAGAATGAATTCTCTACTCCATTTATTGCATGATTCAAGAGAGTAGATAACTTTGATATTTTTAGAGTAAATTATTATTATAGTGTTTACTTCTGTTTAAGTTTAATTAGTTAAGTATGAGTAAACGATAGTTATTACATTTATCAAATGGCGCCGCTGCCATTTTAGTTATGTTTAAATTTGTTTCCTTTAGAATTTTTATCCTTACCAAAATCCCATTAAAACCCACCCACCCTTGTTTGGTTCTGACTGTGTTTGTTTGGCTTAGAAAATATTTTTTTAGAAATCTACACGAAGCGCTCCCGCGCCCATAGTAGGCTATCTCGAGAGCGTGCACTCCCTAAAAACACTGGACATTGGTTCAGGCAAGAGCGCGCACGCGCCTTTCTATGCCTAGTTCCAAGCGCGCCCGCAACCACTTCTGAATTAGCCCGATTTTTACAGGTTAGTTTCCAACTCATTTCGTTCAAGTTATTCAATGTTTCCAACTTCGTGAATACACTATGATCGCATATACAAGACGCTATTCAAACGTGTAGCAAAGAGGCATTCAGGTACTCCTTTTTCCACTCCTCGCCTCTTCTGTTAGAGGATTAATTCTAGCATATCAGGGTTGTTTGACTGTTGTTAGTAGTTTATTTTTTTTATTGGACTTAGCCTTGTATGAGATTAAGGTCCGGTACTAGTAAACCATCTTCTGTTATTTATCACAAACGTCAATGCACACACCTATCTAGAATACCACACACTACACCTGCACCAATGGCTGACGAAATAGAGACTCCTCTCTCTGATTTTTACAAGGCCCTTAACGATAGCCCTAAGTCGTGCATCGTTCTTGTAGACCCAGTGGGGGATTTTCGAATCCCCACGAATATATTTAATTTTTACCAGTTTTTCATGGGTTAGACCATGAGAAGCCTTATCAACATATGTGTAGGATTGGTTGTTGACATAATTACTGGGGGTAGTTTCCTTAGTAAAGGTGCCTATGAGGCTTATAGGTTTTTCGAAGATCAATCTAAACGTCAAAATAACTAGGGGGGTAATGACATCCCCCGCTCCAGTAATTCTTCTTCCATAGCTAAGGCTGCCAGTATGTTTTAGGTTAAATCTGATCCTAAGCTTAAAACTTTAATCGAATCTCTCATTAAAAAGGTAGAAGCCATTTCTGTCCAACAACAACCTACTCCTGTCATGAACGTCAACACTCTTCTATGTAATTTCTGTTACAACCTTGAGTATCCCTACTCCTATTGTCCTCTAGTATATGAACAACCATCCGCTCAACCGGACAATGTTTATTCCATTAATAATGAACCTAACGCGCCTTGGAGACAACATCCCAATGTCGGTTGAAAAAATAATCATCACGTTACACCTCCAGGGTTTAATAATCAAAATATTAGGCAAGTGCCAAATTACAATCAAGCTCCACCGAGACAAGGACAAGGTAATTATAATAATAATTATAATACTAATAAAGGTATCGTTTCGGTTACTAATGACTATCGCAACCCACCCGTTAATAATCAACGTGAGATAGTTCCAGTCACACCACCTATGCCCACAACACCTTCATAACCGGATCATCTCAACGCCTTCATACAGGTTAGCCAACAGCTTTACACAATCCATGAATCAATCTAACCAACAGGTTTTACAATTCATTAATCATTCCATCCAATAGTTAACCCAAGATAAAGCCCCACCAAAAGGTGTGTTTCCGGGTCAAGCCGTACCTAATCCTAAAATGCCAAACACAGCCTTTGAAGTAACCGATAATCCTAGTAATGAAAATATCATTGTAGGTGAGCTACATGCCATCACCACTCTCCGTTCTGGCAGAGTGGTTGATAACGCCATAATGATGCATGTTGTTACCCCACTAGTGGTCCCTACACCTGATATTTTACTAGATACCGAAGTCGTAACTGATGATCCTACTCCTGTAGAGGTACCAGTTAAACCTCAACCCAAGAGAATAACGGCCAAGGTTAAAACTTTTATTGATCCATATGCTAAATATAGAGAGAACCCACCATTTCCCTAAAGACTAGCCATGTTACACAAGGATACTAACTTTGATGAGATTAGGGAAGTGTTTAAAAATCTAACGATTTACCTACTTTTTCTTGACGCTATTAAAAAGTTACCACAACATGCTAAGTTTCTAAAAGAGTTGTGCACTACTAGGCAGAAGACTAATATACCAAAAAATACATTTTTAACTGAGCAGTTCCCAACTCTATCTGAGCATAATGGAATTGTTAAGTACAAGGACCCTGGTCGTCATACTGTACAATGCACCTTGGGGGATACCCATACGACGACTGCGCTATTTGACCTGGGGGCGAGTGTTAACTTACTCCCTTATTATTTATATAAACAAATAGGTTTAAAAGAGATGCAACCAACTAAAATGACATTGCAATTAGCTGATCATTCTACTAAGTATCCTAAGGGTGTGGTTGAAAACGTACTGGTTAAAGTTCAAAATTTTCACTACCTCACCGACTTCGTTATCCTAGACACAGAAGTCGTTAACGACTCTGTTCCTATCATTTTAGGGCGTCTTTTCTTGGCAACTGCCAAAGCGCTCATAAATTGCCGCGATGGTTCGATGTCCATGTTCTTTGGTCATCTTTCTATTGAGGTAAATGTGTTCAAAATGATGAAACAGTTCCCAAAATTGTCTATAAATGGGGAAGTTATCATGATCGAGAGTTTAGCTCAAGATTATTTCAAAAAGACGTTTCCTAATAAGGAGATACACAAATTCCTTTCCTTCGGAAGTTCCAACTTCGATGAGGACTCCCTGAAAGTAGATGAAATCGAATAAGATTTTTTCACCTCTTTTGCAACTTTTCTTTGCCACCTCGCGAGTCCCCTCCTCTTTATATCCATTCCTCCCTTGACACCATGACAGAAAAAAAAATTTTACACCCACTATCCCAGTGATTCTTCTAACTCACCGATTGAGGAATATCTTGCGTATCTAAAAGCTTCTGATGATCTAGACTTGAGAGCTCTAGCTGAGCACCATTCACCCACCTCACATCATTCACCTTCCATCAATGTTCCCCGCCCTCCACCTTTTCAAAGGAATCTTGAGTTTGCACTTGACCCTCTTGTTTCTCCTGTACTTCATGATTTTCTAAACTCTCCTAGTAAGAAAATACTACCTAAAGAGCCACCTGATACTTTCATTTTTAGTTGCGTGATTATACCAACCAACGCCACTAATGAGTTTTGTGATAAACCCACACTCTCATTTCTTCCATTCCTTAGTTCTAAAATTTATCTATATCCACCATTTCTTCCACTACCATCCATTTTCTCACAATCATTCATTGGGTCACCCTTTCGTTGGAGGAAAAAGAAGACTTTGCATGCTAAGTTAGGTTCTAGAAACATCCGTATTCACTCTCATTCCGCTAGTCCACGTCATGGGAAATCATGGTGCTTGATTATGTTTGGATGTGTTTTCTGTGATAATTATTTATGACAAGATCCACAACTATTTCGGTTGTTGATATATGGTCAACTGTAGGTTATATATATATATTTATATATATATTTTTATTTGATAAAGTCTCGAGAATCTGACTATAAAAGACTCATTTTCTTCTTCGGTGTACTCCATTCCACTCTTATATTTTGGTAGTGCATCATTCAGGTAATCGGCCCTCCCTTTGGAGTGTGTGGTTGTGAGTACCGGATCCTAAGTCCACATTTAACATAATTCATGTTTTCCACTCTTGCATATTTTCTCGGTTTTTGAGTCATGTTTCTCTATGGTGTGAATTATGTCTTTATTACTTTATTGTTTCCCCTTATATTAATCCGTATTAATAAAAAGTAAAAAATAAAGAAAACCATAAAAATTTTGTAATTTAGCAAGTCTTGGGAATCTGACTTTAAAAGACCCACGTGTTTAAACAAATTTTCTAAACCCTATTTTCAAAATTTGTTTGGGGGTGGGGTGTTGGTTTTTCCATTCTTGTTCGCTCAACTTCCTATTCTTGTTGTTTATGCCGTTTAGTCTTTATTTTGATTCAGGTTGACACTATCTATGAATTTATATTCTTTATGCACACATAACTTATGTTATGCACACACTTCAAACATTTTCCATTTTCTTACATTTTCCATTTTATTATATGTCAACCATAGTTAGATTTGAGTTTTTTTTTATAGATCATTAGATTGTACTCTCTTTGATGATAGTTTTCATAGCTCATTCGCAAAAATCCCGGACCGTTAACGAATCGGGAATTTTAATTTTAATTTCACGTGGCATAGGATGGAATTGGTATTTTCAAATTTGTTCTGGGCTTGGGCCCAACATGTTAAACCCACGCGACCCACTCCAATTTGTTTTCAAAAGAGATAAATTAGAACTTCTCGCCACCTAGCATTCACCCCAAATTCGAATTCCAAACCCCAATGGCTTCCCAAAACCGAAAAATTCTTCCGGAACAAGCTTTTGTTTCTAAACAATTTTCACCATTTTATGATACTAAGATGATTAGTAGGGGGTGGAAAGGGGTTGTGGTATTCAGTGAATGATTTTTATCACACCTATTTGGTGTTAAATTTCTATAAGAAGAGGGAGATTGAGGGTAGGAAGATTTTTGTGAAAGTGAATGGTACGAGGAGAGAAGTGTGTACAACTATGTTGACTAGGATTCTAGGCATTGAGGCAAGACACAACCTCGTAATCACAATGCAGGAATTGCAGTGGGGTGGAATCGAGGCATTGATGAAAGAGACTGTATTAGAAGGACAGTACAATGCAAATCACATTATGTTCGATAGTCGTCTTTGAGAACCAACCAGCTGGCTGTAGCTCAGTGGCTTGGTAAGAACATCATTGGCACCTCGAAAGTCAGTGATATCGGCTCATCTTGTCTGCACGTTCTTTGAGTCCTTCAAGAGAAAAGGTATGAGTTTTGCATCCTCGACTTTTCGATTGCTGAGCTTAGAAGCGTTGGAATATATACTGCAATCTTCCCTGTTCTGATTACTAAGATCATGCTGCATTTTAGAGCTGTTTCAAAAACTCAATGGATTATGTTGAAGTTGCATGCAAATGCAAAGATTTATAAAGATTGTATTCAGAGGAAGTGGAAATTGCCTGAGGATAGGAGTGTTGAGACTGAGTCGAGTGATGGTGATGAGGAAGACACGACATGTTTTGAGGCCGATGCCTTGGAAAAGGGTACTTCTGATATAGAACGCATGGCATTGCTTCATTGTGGCCCGCATTCCATTAATACCATTTGTGAGGATCTGCGAACTAGGCAGGTGAACATCCATCAAAATTTTGAAGACCTCAATGCTACCTCAGTGCTAGTAACCGGGAGCTCCAGGCTAACATGGAGACCCTAGTCCAGTGAGATAAGGAGCGTGAGGAATCCATGAACGCATATATAGAGGGACAGAGGAAGTTCCAAGTCGAAGTTCTTCGACGCTTGCCACCTGATGGGGGTTATTCTTCGGATACCTCTGTGAGGCATGAGCATCGTCGGCATAGGACATATGACTTTGGCCCATCCTCGTCGCGTGGCTAGTTGTTTTTGTTTTGTTAAGACTTGTTTTCTTGTTTTTTCGTAGATTTTTGTTTCTGAAGTGTTCGTTAAATAGTTAATATTTGGATTCTGTAATCGTTATTTCATTTTTTTAATTTGAAGTTATTTTTAGCTTTCGACATATGCTATGTGTTGTATCGTGAATCCCACCCTTTCAACTTGTTTGGGGGTGGAATTATCCACGTATTTTGTTGTTGAATTTATTGCCTGCTTGATTATGATTGAATTATGTGAGAATGTTGCTATTTTGGTGTCGCTAAAATTAGAAAGTGTTGTTTAGTGCAACCTCAAGGAGTCATGACTAGAAGAGTGATATTTTAATTCCAACCAAAATGCTATTGGTTTGGTTTTGGAGTATGCCTCTTGTCTATTTCTATTTTGGATTTAGAACTGGCTTATTCCATCATGTTGCCTTAACTAGTTGGGAAACTTGTGGAACTTAGAAACTAGTTCTCTATAAATCCTTGGTGCACTCTCAACTTCACATCACACCTCTCACTTTGCATCTCTCACTTTGCCTTTGAATTTTGCACTTCATAGCACTCATCATACTCGAAGTGCGCACGCCCTCTGTTTTGCCTATACTCAGAGCGCGTGCATGCTAAAATCAGTGGACATCGAGCAAGGCAAGAGCGCGCCCGCGCCCTTCACCTCAGTAGCCACTTTTAGTTTTGATTTTTCGTAGGTTCTTCCAAGGTTGTTTTCAGAAGTTCTAGAGTGTGTTGTGTGATATGAAGTCTCCTCAGATCATACCGGAGATGTCATTCAAAGATTTGTTCGCAAGTGACACGTATGGATCTTGGTTCCACAACGTGATTATACAGGCAGGATGGCAGCCTCTGATGGTAAGTCCTAATAAACTATACTCTCCTGCACTTGCAACTTATTTTTATGAGCATTGTGCATTCTTTGAAAGACCGGATGGAGAGCATGTGTTCTCCGTCACAATTGAAGATGAAACAATGGATATAACCAAGTTCTTATTGACGTTTCCGCTTGGACTGTCTATGCCTATTGAAATTCAAGACCCATGGGGCTATTGGGTAGATAATATGTATTTCTACACCTATGAGTTTTTGCATGAGGCTTATAGGGCGGGAATTTTCCGTATAAAGGACCAAAGGCAATATAACGTAGCCCTTGGTAGATTGTCCTTTAACGTGGGCACGGTGATGTTTTTTTATCATACTAAACATATTAAGGGAATGACGTTTTTCTTCTGTGAATGACGCCACTTGCAACGTCTTCCTTGCTTTAGCCATGGGACGTATGCTCTATGACCTTCCCTGGACCTTAGTTTCTAGTTTAGCACGAGCCCACAATATGAGGCATAAGAATCTTCTTATGCTTGTCTTAGTTTGTCAAATAATGCTATGTTTCTTTCAGGATTTTTGTGTCCGTTTCACGGATTGGGTTGGGGTTGACATTTTGAGACCCACCAACTACATTATATGCTCATTTCGTGCAATGACTTGGCCGGGGTGGAGGCTACAACCTAATTGGGTTGCCCCTTACACCCCATCCGACCAAGTGGCGCTTAACCGGTTAGCAATTGTAGATGATAAATAGCATGAGGCCTGACAAATTATCATGGCATGGCAGGATGCCAAGGAACCTCAATTCTTTATTGAGGAGGAGGACAACGTGTAAGTACGGGATATGAGGTAAGTTTTTAATTTTTGTTAGTGTCTGCTTATGTCCCAAGCAATTTACTTCTTATTAACCCCATAACGGGTAGAACTCATATAGAGTTGCGTCTGTTTTTATTTATCTATATTAGTATGTTATAACTTTGTTTTGCATGTGTTCTTCAATTTTCACGCGTTTCTATGGTATTTTCTAACCTTCTTATTTTAATTCTTTGAGGATAAAACATGTTTTGTTTGGTGGTGGCATAGAAACACGCGTAAATTAAGGCACCTATTAGGATAATATATGTATAATATACACTTGTTTTATAGTAAAAAGAGAAAAAAAATTCAAAAATTTATAAATATAAATAAACAGTTTATGCTATACACTTAGGAATATTGGTATTGTTTTTTTCTCTATGATGATAATAGTCTAGATATTTCACATTAGCTCTTATATTATAATAGTTTTTAGAAATTTAGGTTAATATGTAGGTAATAATCATTGCATCTTTCTATAAATATATTGCATGAGTATATATGATTGTTTGGCAGTAAGTTTTTGAAATCTAGGCTAGAGTACTTATTCTACAAATCCTGTGAGAATATAGCCTAAAGCCTTATATGAGTAAAATATTTGAGAAATGACACAAAGGAGAAGTAAATTCCGAATAGAGAAATCACACGTCCACTTGCTTGATCACTATACCATATCCTAAGCAATAATTTAGGCCCTCTTTGGATCGATATAGCGAAAAAATTCAAACTTATATAAAATAATTTTTCGCTAGTCGCCTCTCTGAGCCTTTCTTTAGCCTTTCATAAACCGCAACTCCTTTACCCTTTTACAAAACAAAATAAAAATAAAAATCAACCTACCCATCTTTGAATGAGTCTAAGAATAGAGATGAAATGAAGAATAGGAAAGAGAAAGACCTGTGAAACCAAGAATTTGTTAGTTGCTTCAAATAAGAAAAGAAAGTTTCCATCCAAAGAAAATAAAATAAAATAAAATAAAAATAAAAGAAAATAAAAAGTAAGAACCCCAAAAACATAATCAAAGGAGTCAAAATCAAAAATAAAAATAAAAAAATGGTTAAGGATAGAAACAAATTGTAATGCCCGTATTTAAAATACATATTTATTTATTAATTAATTAATTTAATTATTTATTTAAAATTCCCTGGATTGGATTTGGGATATGTGGGCCTGATTTCTGGGCCCGAGTCTGTGTTGGGCTTAGGTTTCAAACCCGAGTATATATTCATATTTTTCTAGAGAATAGGGTTTTGAGATAAAAATAAAATAAAAATGGAGGCGGAGATAAAAGCTTGATTGCTAGAGCATTGGAGCGCGACGATTCGGACGATGAGAGATTCGTCGAGTTTTAATACAGGTGAGTAGTTATGTTTTTTCGTTTTCACCGAAAACTGGAGTTGTACGGCTACGACTAAAAAGTTTTACTATTAGAGTTTTCTGTTCAGATTTTGTTCCACTTATTTTCTTAATCTGCCGAATGGTTAACTGGTTAGATGTCATTATATTAAGTTGCTTAATTACTGAAAGCTCTGGAATTTGATTTGTTGAAGCTTAACTGTTAATGGCAGCTAAAGCCCCAAAGTAATGAATCGTCCTCTATATGATTTGAACTAGTGTAGTGTGTATCCTGTTGTTGTTTGGGTTGTTGGTTGATGTCGGGGGATCAAGGGATGGAGGTTGGTTATTGGTTGATTGGGTAGGTGTTGTTGAGCTTTGAACATGCAGTAATGGCGGCGCGATCCCGTTTGGGGAAAAAGTGAGTGATGGAAGCAAATCGAGTTTTGTGTTGATTAGAGTTGTAGGGTTTTGTACCTAGATTAAAATCGATGGGTTTATGGTGGCCAGAGTTGGGTGTGATGGTGGCTGATCGGTGGAAGCTTTGGGGAGGCAGTAATGGAGTCGAACTCAGTTTTGGGATGTAAGGGGAATTGAATTTTGGTTATGTCTAGAGGTTGGGTTTTTCTTGGGGTTCAAAACCGAACTATTTTCGTTAGTTTGGAGGGCAGGTGGTGGCTGGTGGTGGAGGAGAGAGCTGCTGGTGAGGGAGCTGAGGAAGATGACCGGTTGGGCCTTAGTTGGGCTTGGGTCGGATTGAGTAGTTTTTCTGTACGATTCTTGCTACGTTAGTGATTCTTTAAATCCCCTAATATTTTATGCCAAGCTGCTTGAGTTATGTTGCATTCATTCTTTTGTTATCGTATATAACACAGTTTGTTGGCTTGGGGACTGTGACTCTCATTTTGGAAATTCCATGTGCAATCTTTCTTTGAAATAAACATGAGGTATAATTCCAACAAGGAGCACTATGGTTCTGGATGAGGTTTAATTTGCTAGTGGCATTACATCTGCAAACTCTTTGAGAATCTCAGCCACTTTGTGTCCAGAACTTCAACCTTGTGGGTCAGGTTTGACCTCAATGAAAATCGATAAGTGACAGCACCCTTCCCATAAGAGCAATATATATGATACAACCTAATACTACCATCCACTCATGCATAAGGCATTAGAGCAACATTGTAAGTAATACGTTACAAGTGTTATTCCTTCATTGGGCATGATGCAGTGTTCACCTGCTGTGTACTGATCCCATTTGCTTGGCTCGTTTAGAGACAGTTGGCTACTGTAAAGAATACCCCTCGTGGCTCAGTTGTCATACATTGCAAATATTCATTTGTTATTCATCTTATTTCGCTCGAGGCGCCGTATCACTGCAAGCAAAGATTGTGGTCTTCTGATAATGATAATATTTTCTCAACTTGCTGAGAAATTCTTTCGTTGCCACTGATCAACAAATGAATAGAATGGCCTTCATTGGCCTACAAATTTTGAGTACTGACTTGCCTGGTAAAAAAAAAAAAAACGTAAAACTGCCGTCTTTTTATTATCTTTGAATGGATGAACTAATTAGTGTTGGGCCAATTTCATTTCTTTAGTTCTTTGGGCCGAACCAATTAGTGTTTTAGGCCAGTTTTAGTTTCATTTTTAGTTGTTGTTGGACCGAAATCTATTAATTCTTTGGGCCAATTTCAAATTTTGTTTGGACCGGTCCAATTGGGTCTTTAAGTATTTAGACTTTTGGGCTTTGGTTTTGGGGCTTTGTCTTGTTTAATTGGATTAGGACAATAGGTTGATCTGTTTTAAACATGGGTTTGGGTTAGGACCTGTCTAGATGACCACCGGGTTAGGACTGTTGACTGTTGGGCTTGACTTGTTGACTAGTCAACCCTTTGACTGTTAACCGTTAACTGTTGATTGTTTATTATGTTACTTTTTATATATTAAATGGTATGGACTAATCCAATGGTAACATGTTGTGGAAGCCGGTATAAACTTGTTTGTTATTATCTAAGAAAAATTTGACGTTGATATTGTAAAATTATTGACACGTGACGAGATTGAGATTTTAGGAGATATAATATTTCTAAAACGCTATAAAAATTGTTGTTATGTTAAATGATATCCTATGTTAGGATATCTATTAACTGCAATATCTTTGAGAAATTGATATAAACGCTCCATTATTATATATGTGAAATGTTACTATGAGGTAGTATAGTATTTATAGATATTTCTCATGGGATTGTGGCTTAATGCAATAATATATTGGCACGTGAAAGAATGAAAGCTGTTATGAGATGTATTGAAATAATTCTACATATATTTGGCTTAGTGCAATAATGTATTTGACATGCACGTGATATAGTGAAATGATTATGAGATATAAATGTATAACACTTGAATAAATTATGTAACAAAAATCCTAGAACCTAGCTACCACAACTCATGTGATTTGGCCCTTGATGATGTGATATGATGTCATATGATTGGCCCTTCTAATGGCTCTTCAATTGAATTTGAATGGCCCTTACGGCGTTCAAAGAATCTGAATGGCCCTTCCCTTATAATAGTGGCTAGATTATTATTCCGTTCACAAAATTAGAATGAGACGCGCGATATTTTATACCGAATAGTGGTAGTACTTACATAATGGCTTTCGTGTGAGGGTTACCTGGTGTGCGGCATCCCGCTGAGGGTAGCTACGCACGGAGTGGTTCATTATGTGAGGGGAGGCATGTGGATGTACATGTTCGGCGTTGGGTAGCAATTGTGGTAGCCAGGGAAACTAGGTAAAACATAGATACGACGTAATTTTAGGGACACACAAAGAAAGCCTTAATTAATATAATTATGGTAATATGTTGGTTAATGATATATCTTTAGATAGATGATTGTATATGGTTTTGTAGAAGGGTGGATCAAACTAATTACTCGTGCATGGACGACCCACTCTGTAATTGAGCATGAAATGCGATAAGTATAGAATATGCTTGGCTGGTCATTAGTTTAGTTAGAACCTAAGGCACCTCATGGAGGAACTAAATGCCTTTTTATTATGCATATGGATTGTTGTGTGGTTAGTGGGAAGTTAAGGTGCCTCAGTGGAGGAACTACCTGCCTTACTTATTGTAGTTAAGAATGTCATATTAGTTGTTGGAAGTTAAGGCGCCTCGATGGAGGAACTAACTGCCTTATGGATTGTGTATGTATATGTATAAGTATATGATGTATTTTAGAGCTACTCACACCAGTATTTTTATAATGCTGACCCGATTTGCATGTTTGCTTATCGAGTGTGTTCATTAAATGAACATAGTTGATAAGTCTTGACAGGTTTAGTGTTGAAGAAGATTGGTTGCTGCTTGTGGTTTGCGTTAGCGTCGCATTTCAAGATAAGTTTTGTTTTCCTTTGAGGCGATATAGATTTTCAGTTGAGACAATATTATTTGTATTTTCATTTGTAATGAAGGGGACTGTTGTTTAATTGAATTTTTTATTGGTTTTTAATTATCCGCATTAAATTTTGGGTTTTGGAAGTTGAGTGCATCACACCTCGAAAATCGAAGAGGAACAAATATTTTTTCCTCCTTATTCGAAATTTACAGTTAAAAAAGAACAAGGTTTTCTAGTTACATAATATGAAGTTTTAGTTCTTTTGAATATCCATTTCCTTCATTCTTAAACCATCACCTAATCCTAAACTACACCTAATAAAGACCTTTTAGGAATAGGTTAGTGTGATAGTAAATGGCGGATGTGTATGATCGACTTCAGCTTTCTTGTGTGTCATTGAGAGATTGATCAAGGAGTGAGCGAGTGGAAAAATCAGTGGTTGTTGTCTTGAATAATGTTTATTCCAAAGTTTCATAAACGTGGTTTTATATATGTTTATTAAGTAGATGATTTATTATTATGCACGATTAGCTTAGCTTTTCGACTTGATTATTCATTCATTGCTAGTAAGATGTATAGATATATGAGAATAAAGTAAGAAACAGTAATTTTATTTCTTAGTCGTTGTAACATAGACAAAGTTTGTGAGTACCTTTTTCGAAAAACTCTCAGGGAATTTCTAGTGGTTTAATGTCTTGTTGATATAGTCCATTTTTGAAAAGAAATTACTTAGAACTCCATTTTTGGTCACTTATATTAATTTCTCATATTTGCTTGAGGACAAGCAAACTACTGTTTGGGGGTGGTTTGAGAAGGGCCTAAAACTGTAGTTTTAACCCCTTAATATCATTACATTCAGCCCAATTACGTGTATAATAAATATGAGTTAGTACTGTTTACGTGCATTTATGTATTTCAGGCATTGGAGTCAAATATGTGAAGAAACATGTCACCTTTGCGAGATAAAGGAGCAAAGGTTGGTTGCTAAGAAGTTCTATGATTAAAGGCCAAGATTCAAGGATAAAAAACTTTTTTAAAGCCCGGTCAAAGCTGAAAAGTCAAAGTTAACGTGGGCATAAATAGAGTAGAAAAGTCGACAAAACTTCCGCAAGCCGTATCTTTGGACTCAAATCTCAGAATTGGGCCTATTATATGTCAAAACGACCGACTCGGAAAGAGCTTTCAAATGGTCCTAGCCTTGACCCTATCAAAGGAGCATAAGTAGACAAAAAAGCTATTACAATAATTTTCAATATAGAAACCCTTTTTGGACTTATGTAATTAGGTTTTTGGCTTGATTTAAGGGCCCAGAACATGGCTCCATAGCCCATGCATGAAAATGTAAACTTAGCCTCTCTTATATAAAGAGGACTAAGGCATAACTCTGGATATACTTAGACTTAGATAAATATAATTAATTAGAGATAGGTAATTAGAATTTAGACTTAGTTATTAGTTTAAACCTTAGTTAATTATTGTTCTTCATTATGTCTCCTTCTTATATATCTGTTTATGATAGTCTAATGACATCTAGCTAAACCTCCATTAGAGGGGTTTGATGTAGCTTGATGAAGACTTGATATGTTAGTTAGAATTATTACTTGTTAAGAATTTCACTCTAGAAGGATAGTTGATTCGCCATGAGAATGGGTTGGACTTCCTCATATTCTAATTATTAGTTGGCAGAGATTGCCAAGAGTAATTAGGGATCAACACTTAATCTTATTTGATTAGGACTGCAATAATCTATACTAATATATTAGGAATACATCAAGTGGGTTCAAATCTCCCTAATCCCTTCTCCATATTCACATTTCAATATTCTATTATCATAGTATAAGCTAAATATCTTATCTAAGTTCAATTTCCATATTAATGTAATTCAATTCATTACTCTCATTTTGTTTTGTTAATATCGATTGAACTAGCGGAAACTTACGTTTAAAGGACTATGAGTGGAACGAATTCTCTACTCCATTTATTGCATGATTCAAGATAGTAGATAACTTTGATAGTTTTAGAGTAAATTACTATTATTCTTTACTTCCGTTTAAGCTTAATTAGTTAAGTAGGAGTAAAGCATAGTTTTTACATTTATCAGGGTCAATGTAGTGGGCAAATATCGTGCCTTTAGACATTTTATATGATATTTCAAAACTCGAGATATTGACATTTTAATGGTAAATATCTTGGTATATTTTGTGGTTATTTCAAATATTTGCAGGTATTGAGCGGGAAAAGAAGAAGAAAGACAATGGACATGCATCATGATTTGATTGGGTCAAAGCTAATTGAAGACACTATATAAAGACTGAATGAGTAGAAAGAAGATTTATTCGAATATTCTCACAAAAATTGTTAGAAACTGGAGAGAGAAAGAGAGAAAACAGAGTGATTGTAAAACTTTCATTATTGTTTAATAAAAAGCGTTATTCTACTTCATATCGAATCTACAATTCAGTTCAATTTCATTCAAACCATTATCCAATCTCAATGATCTTAGAACAGTTAGGAGAAATTGTTCTTAGACATCACAAAAACTTTTGTAATCCAACAACAAATCCTTATTTTTTGGGGAGGACAGCTCCAATGATTTAAAGAATATTGTTAGAGTTTTTGCAAGCCGTGACAGGTGAAACACAGAACCAGCGAAGGCTGGTGAGGGGATTAAAGGGTCCACAAATTGGATTTTTTTGGGCTTTCTATATAAGAAAAAGTGTGAGAAGGCTAAAATCTAACTAAGCCGTCCTTTTTTTTTCTCTCAATTTTTTTCTTGATCAGCTATAATAAATTTCACTAATATAATCCAACTTCTCGTAATTCCCCTACAACTATGATTGGAACTCCTAAATTCATAGTCAATAGTCAAACTCGAGAGGCAAATTAGAACATGATTCATAAAATACCTAAGATTATCCTAGTAAAAGAACTCCTGAATCCTGATTACCAACAAAAAGTAAAAGAACTCCTACGAGCGCCTTTTATGTTTTTCTATTTCAAACTCAACCAGTGTGTGGTCTCTTCTCTTTAATTAAGGGATTTAGTAAAATGTAACAATGGCTTGCACGTCATGTCTTCAAGTTTGGCCCCAAGGTCTTAGATCGCGCGATTCATGCCTTTGCAGTTTGCCTTTCGATAGTTAAATCGATTCTTATTTTATAGAATGTCATAAACTGGTCTGGCACTCATTGTAATTCATCTCATATACTCAAGAAATATTTAGATCAAAACTTCATCAAATTAGTATGACCAAATCAATTGTTAATGGCATGAACCTGAGTTCGTCAAACGATACTTAGATCAAATCAAATAAACAAGGCAGATTTTTTAGGATAACCAGGTCAACATGTTCAATACATTATTGCATATGCTTCTCAGACCTTTACAATGGCATGACATCTGCTACATGGGAGTAGGGCTTTCAATGGGCCGGGACAAACCCAAAACCCGATTGAATTCGAACCGATAAGACAAGGACTTAGACTTTATATTTAGTCTGATATAAGATTATTGGGTTAGGTCTGGACATACTCTTTTCCGGTCCGATAATGGCTTGGCCCAAAATTTATAGTAGATTTGTGTGTTTTATAGTTAATATTAGTAATATATTTACTAATAGTATACATATAAAACTAGCTTTCAATCCCATCCTACGAACGGATGTCGTTATATTAAATTATTCTATAAAATATTAGTAACTATACATAGCTATGAGATATGAAAATTATATTAATCACTCATTCAAATTTCTTGCACAAATCTCTATAAAAGGAAACAACAAACCTTGATAAAACTCATCAACTTCTTTTTGTTATTAGGTTTAATAATTGAAGTTTGATTGAAGTTTTGTGAGAATGGCCAATGTGGCGAAGATAATATTGAAGCTACTTGAATAGCAATGCATTCTCAATCATAATAAAAGAATTATGATAAACACTACTTAAAATGAAAAACTATATTTGTCGAGACATTTATTCCCCTATATATAATACAAACATATTTTAGGGTTATTAGTTCAATGCATTTGCATCAAGTTTCTGATTTTTCATTAATTATTCTTTGAGGTTAGTTCAATGTAGTACGTTACATCCAGTTTCCAATTTCTCATTAATTATTCTTTGAGGTTAGTTCAATGCAGTTGCATCAAGTTTTCGATTTCCCATTAATTATTATTTGAGTTTAGTTCAGTGCAATTGCATCCACTTTATGATTTTCCGTTAGTTATTCATTAAGGTTAATTCAGTACAGTTGCATCCAGTTTTCGATATTTCGTTAATTAATCTTTGAGATTAGTTCATTGCATTTGCATCCAGGTTCCAATCTCCCGTTAATTACTCTTTGAGGTTAGTTTAATACATCTGCATCTAGTTTCTGATTTCTTGTTAATTATTTTTCTAGGTTAGTTCGATAGTTTACAAATTTTAGTTATTTATGCTTTGAGGTTAGTGCGATGCAGTTACATCTAGCTTCTGATTCCCATTTAACTATTCTTTAAGGTTATTTCAATGCATTTGCATCCAATTTCTGATTTCCCGCTAGTTAATCTCTGATTTTAGTCTAATGCAATTGCATCCAGTTTCTGATTTTTCATTAATTATTCTTTGAGGTTAATTCAATGCAGTTGCATCCAATTTTCGATTTTATATTAATTGTTCTTTGAGGTTAGTTCAATGTATTTGTATCAAGTTTTCAATTTCCTGGTAATTATTTTTTGAGGTTAGTTCAATACAGTTACATCAAATTTAAAATTTCCCATTAATTATTCATTTAGGTTAGTTCAGTGCCATTTCATCCATTTTTCAATGTTTCGTTAATTACTTTTTAAGATTAGTTCATTGCATCTGCATCCAGTTTCTGATTTCACATTAATAACTTTTAAGGTTAGTTCAATACATCTACATCTAGTTTATGATTATTTATGCTTTGAGGTTAGTTCGATGCAATTACATCCAGTTTTTTATTTCTCATTAACTATTTTTTGAGGTTATTTAAATGCATTTGCATTTAATTTCCGATTTCCTACCAATTATTCTATGAGATTAGTTCAATGCAGTTGCATTCGGTTTTTGATTTTCTGTTAATTAATTTTTTAGTTTAGTTCAATGCGTTTGCATCTAGTTTCTGGCTTCCCATTAATTATTATTTGAGGTTGGTTTGATGTATATGCATACCGTTTCCGATTTCCCATTAAATATTTTTCAAGGATTTGCATCCAATTTTGAATTTCCCATTAGTTATTCTTTAACATTAGTTTAATGCAATTGCATCCAGTTTCCAATTTCTAGTTAATTACTTTTTGAGTTTAGTTTATTACATTTGCATAAAATTTATGATTTTCCATTAATTACTCTTTAAGCTCAGTTATGTATTTGAATCCAGTTTTCGATTTCCTTTTAATTATCCAATGTGGTGTGTAATACCAACTTCTACTGATCTATCTATAGTGTCCTTGCAAACATGACATAAAAAAAAAATTATGCTTGATTTACTATGTGGGATCATCGAAGATTATCCAGTGCCCGATTTCCAGTTAATTATTCTTTAAATTATGCATGACTCACTATGTGGAATCTTCAAAGATTATCTATGAACGGGTGTTGTTATATTAATTATTCTGAAAAATATATGCAAATATACAAAACTATTATATATTAATATTATATTGATCACTTATCCAAATTTCTTATAATATGAAAACCTCACTTTCCATTTTTTTTTTAAAAAAAATAACTCACCTTTGATAAAACCTTCAACTTCATTTTGTTGTTTAATAATAGAAATTTGATTGAAATTTTGTGAGATTGTCTAATAAGGCGAAGTTCTCATATATATTGAAGCTACTTGAATAGCAAGGAATTCCCAATCATACGGAAAGAGATAAGATAAACACCATTTTAAATGCAAAACTATATTTATTGAGACATTCCCACAACATATAACCCAACTATGTTTTGAGGTTGGTTCAATGCATTTGCATCTAGTTCCTGATTTTCCGTTATTTATATTTTGAGATTAGTTCAATGCAGTTGCATCCAATTTCCGATTTCCATTATTTATTTTTTTAAGGTTAGTTCAATGCAGTTGCATCCAGTTTCCGATTTCTCGTTAATTATTTTTTACGGTTAGTTCAATACATTTGCATCCAATTTTCAATTTTATTTTAATTGTTATTTGAGGTCAGTTCAATGCATTTGCATCCAGTTTCTGATTTCCCGTTAATTATTTTGTAAGATTAGTTTAATACATTTGCATCCAATTTTTGATTTCTCATTTATTATTTAATAAGGTTGCATTTGCATCTAGTTTTTGATTTTCAGTTAATTATTGTTTGAGGTTAGTTCAATGAATTGGGATCCAGTTTCCGACTTCCCGTTAATTATTTCTTGAGGTTAGTTCAATGCATTTGCATCTAGTTTATTTTTTTAGAGTAGTTCAGTGCAGTTGCATCCGGTTTTTAATTTCCCGTTAATTATTTTTTAAGATTAGTTCCACGCATTATGTTTCCAATTTATAATTAATTTTTCTTTGAGGTTAGTTCAATGCAGTTGCATTCAGTTTCTGATTTCCAGTTAATTTAATCTTTGGGGATTAGTTCAATGCATTTGCATCTAGTTTCTGATTTCCCGACAATTATTTTTTTTTATGTTAGTTTGATGTATTTGCATCCAAGTTTTGATTTCATGTTAATTATTCTTTGATATTAGTTTAATGCATTTGTATCCATATTCCAATTTTCTATTAATTACTTTTTAAGATTAGTTTAATGCTTGCTTTTGTATCTAGTTTTTTATTTCCCGTTAAATATTATTTGAGATTAGTTCGATGCATTTGCATCCAATTTTTGGTTCACCATTAATTGTTCTTTGACATTAGTTTCATTCAGTATTATCTATATTTTTAAATATTTGTCATTATTGTTTTGTCGTTATTTTTTTTTTTTTTTCATTTTCTATTATATATTTTGTGATGTCATTTTTTGTATAATTTAATTTTCCACATGTAATTTGTTTTGGTTTGGTATATAATTTATTTAACCCCAACGTCCACTTTAATTAATTGAATCTCGTTATTCCGTTAATATATATATCCTTCTCTAAAAAGTAGTTATACTTAAGTTAATTTAAAATAAGTACGTAGGTAAAAGTTTATCTATAAAATGAATTCAAGCCTAATTTTTTATGTTTATGAAACACTCACCATAAAGTTCATCTCCAAAAATTTCAACTCATTTGAAAACCTCTAATATAGATAAAAATTGTTGTGATCTTTAAAAAGAAATCCAACGGTCCAGAAATGTCTAGTTTTTGCAATAATGTTTCGCCAATGTTGGAGGTTTCCAAATGAGCTGAAATTTTACGGAGATGATCTTTATAGTGGGTATATCACATCCACAAAACAATGGGGTTAAATTCATTTTCTATGTGAAGTTTTACCTACGTACTTATTTTAAGTTAACTTAAGTAGCTACTTTTTAGAGAAGGACTATATATATATATATTATAAATTTATGAATTTATAATTTTTGCTATAATGTTTTTTTATTTTAAGGACTATATATATATATATATATATATATATATATATATATATGAATTTTTCAACACTATAAATGAAAATTACATTATAGTGTTAAAAAAATTATAAATTCATAAATTTAATTGGAATATGTCGTAATTATTGTGGCCAGAATTGTGATTTTTGGAATCCTTAACTATGAATAAATGTCTAAATCCCACAGTAGATGGCGCATCAAATCGAAAGGGTTTTAGGAAAATCGTTTTTGGTGGAAACTATTGTTTTTAGCAATTTAGTTTTTTGTCTCATATTTTTTTTCGTAATTAGCTATATTGTTTAAGAAAAGTTGGAAGATGGGATTGTTTTTTCGTAATTAGCTATAGTGTTTAGGAAAAATTAGAGACTCTGTGAAACTCTAGATAAGATTGTTTCCCTATTTATATCATACTTTTTTATAATTAGTAATAGAGTTTAGAAAAAAATTGGAGTCTCTACAAGTGCTCTAAAAAATAGATTGGTGAGGGTATAACTATAATATATATCTAAGGATAAAGATAAATATTTGTTTCCTATTTTATCTCCTATTTTTTCTTAATTAGCCATGACACATGGACACTCTAGAAACGCTTCCTCAATTGAAGATGGTAGAGCAATATATATATATATATTGCTTTACCCTCTTCAATTGAATTGGAAGCAATGTTGATTAGTGTTGTGCTTGCCACACAATAGATGAGACCTAGACCTAGCCTGAATCCGAACTTGTCCAATAGGACCTAGCCTGGACCTTGGTGTGTCATGTTCAGGTCCAGCCCATTAACAGCCCCCTACACTACACAACAATGTTGAAGCTAGAGCATTAGAGCATGTTTCTCTTTTCCTGAAGATGCCAAAGTTAATGTGTTGCTATCTCAAGGAAGGTGGAATGATGTTGTCCTTAATCTCCTAGAAGGCCCCCTCAAGAGTAACATTCTAGGCACTGAAATTTTTCCAGAACTGGAGGAAGACAAGATCAAGAAGTTTGCCCACTTAAGACAGACTTGTATACAAAAAAGTCCTAGTTAGTTATTCATGTTGCCTCTGCAATAACAACAAGGAGAATTCTAAGCATATGTTCTTTGATTGTCCCTATTATGAGAAAGTATGGTCTGAAGTAAAGCAGGCTCTCGATCTATGTAGTGTTGTTCAGGATTCTAACAAAGAGTGGTGTTTCATCTTGAATCTTGTTAGAGGTAAATCCAGCAAAGTTGAGATATATGTAAAGTGTTCATATGTGATGTTATTGGTTCTATTTGGAAGGAGCGCAATGGTAGAAGATTTAAAAATGTATCCACCGAAGCCATTGATGTCAACAAAACAATTATCAGAGAGATGAAACATTATATAGAAATCTTGGTAGACAAGCTTGAAGACTATTGATCTCAGGATTCTAGCTTGCTGACATATTATGACTACAATTCAGGTATAAACAACAGCTGAGAATCCAAAGTAAATGGTTACCTCCCTCTCAACATATATTAAAATTCAACTAGAACTCAACTGTGATGGCTCTATAAGCAAAGAGGGAGTAGGATATGGAGGTATGGGCACAGGGACAGAGCCAGGATTATAAGCCAGGGGGTGCGAGATTATGTGCACACCCCACCCCACCCAAAAAAAAACCATATGCAATTTTTTTATTTTTATTTTGTCATAAGGTCTAAACAATAAAGATCAACAAAATTATGAATTTATTTCAATTAACAAAACTAGAGTGCGTTGACTGCTAATAATTTAATATGGACTGAAAAAGTTAACTACTTAAGCACTTAAGCTATTAATTGATACTACTATGTCTATATATATCTACATAATCTAGTCCACAAGTCTACAACAATTCAACAAATTGTTAACTTCTTATAATGTTATAAGTAGCATTATCTATATAATGTTATATAGACTTATAAAATATTAACATTGAAAATAAAAAATACCTTGTTTTGTTTTTTTTTAAGTGAAAATTTTATTCCTAATGATAATGAGTTTTACAAATAATTAGGGGACAAGCGTGCAACAAAGGCTGCGTTACCATGCAAAGTCCTTTCTCGATTTTTTTTTTTTTTTTGAGATCTGACCGTTTGTTTAAGAATTGAGAGTGAAAGAAAAGGGAAAAAAATAGCATACGATTTTGTTATGGGTGATTAGAATTATACAAACTAACCGGTTGGGCTTTGGGCCTTTGGCTATTTGTTTAAGTCTCATCAACCCATCAAATATTCAAAGACACATTTGTCCATCTTTAATGATTTTGAACTCAAAATAAATTATAAATGATAATTTTGTAAGGGCAAAAAGAGAAGTAAAAAAAAATTGGTTTATTGGAATGTTTTTTATTACTTTTTTTTCATACTATTTTTTTTGTTGATAATATTCTTACTATAGTTGTGAAAATTTAGGAGGTGCGGTAGTAGAAGTTTGCTAAAAAAAAATCAATTAGTTATGTGGTAGTGAAGCTTTTCAAATCTCAGGTGTGCGACCGCCCCCTCACGCACCCCCTGTATCCATCTATGTATGGGCATAAATGAATATGGACATGTGGTTTTTGCCTACTCTGGAGGAGGATCCATCAGGTTTGTTGTATATCAAAAGTTAAAAGCAATTGAAAAAGGCTTGGAAGAATGCATTACTAGAGGATATGACAGAATCATGGTGTTTTCTAATTCTATGCGGGTTGTACTCATCTTGAAAGATAGAGAAACCCCGCCATGGAACTGTTTAAATGTGGTAGCAATGAGTAAAAGGAGTAGCAGTAAGCTCATTACTCACTTGGAGAATTGTACATAAGAAGTACGAAGGAACCTCACGAGGCTCCTCTTCTCTTTCCCTTAGTCCCTCAACTTCTGCAACTGCAGAGTCACGCTCCAGTTGCAACCAATCTCTTTCTTCTTTCAAATTTATCACCTCTAACTACAACAAGCTTTCTCGTTCTTCCACAAAATTCAAAAAAATTTCACTTGCCTCCTCTCTCTCCTTTCCCTCATCAATTCCTCATCTTCTTCTAACAGCAACCGATCACGCTCTCCTTCCAAATTTACCATATTTTCAAACTTGATGAAAAGCTCACTAGCCTCCTCTCTCTCCTTTTCCTCATTTCCTCAGCTACTCTAACAGCCTCATCACGCTTCGACTTCAAACTATCGTGTTCTTGTTTGAAATTCAGCAAATGCTCAACAGAAGTGCCTTCTCATCCAGATCATTTACCATCCGACCAAACTCAACTATCTAGCTTTGAAGCACAACTTTTTGATCCAATGCAGAGATGAGTATATTCGTAACTTCTTCTAGTTGTGCATTCATGGCCTTGTCCACAGCAGTGAGAATCTTCTTTTCTAACCCCTTTACTATCCGACCAGATTCAATAATCTGACTTTGAAGCACAGCTTTTTGGTCCACTGCAGTCATGAGTTTCTTCATGACTTCATCTAGTTGAGCACTCATGAGTTTGTCCATGTATTCATCTAGCTGGTTTTCCATCTTTCTATTTAGTTCTTGTGTAGCTCAATTTTTTTTCCTTTGTTTCACTTCACCTGTGTAAAGGTGTGTTTTAGTCTAGGCTTTACAAATGATGTTAAGGTGGAGGAGAAGGGGTTAATAGATTAGTAAGACCGAGTCCGTTCGGAGCGAACTGTCTACGTATCTATCTCTCACTTCTAGGGGGAGAGTAGAATCAGGTATGGCGTAGTTCATACAGGTGGTATTTATAGCTGCTAAACGTGAGGATCCACACAACATGTGTACTGACAAGCACAGATATAGGGTTGAGATTGAGAAGGAGTGTATGGATGGTGTTGGTAGGAATTCTATAATGATGGAGAGTGGTTACAGTGGTTTGTATTTTGCAGTAATGGATTGTGTAAGTATGGCTTTGGTAATAATTGCATCTAGAAGATGGATGATGTCATTAGATGGAACATTCTGCATGAGGATGTGCGAGTCAAGCTACTTTAGAGCGATCTCCTAGATCGGGTGCGTGAGCTGATAATGTGAGTCTCTTTGAAGCAGCTTGGAGAACGAGGGCATGAGGTCGTGTTGTGCTAGACATGCACTGATATTCCTAAATGAGAATATCACTCCCTCACACAGCCCCCTCTCAGTAGGTTGTGTTGTACATTGAAGCGATATACTGAGAGAAAACGGTGGCGCTTGTTGAGCATGAGTGAGGAAGTGAACCGACGTGAACGGAAATACCAACCGTGCTACGGAGGTCAGTACGTGTTGTATGACAAATTGATGTGAGACATTAGTTGGCACGTGGGAGAATCTGAGCAATTGTGAAGAGAAAAATTACCGCCTCATTTTCTGGGATTTTGAAAAGACATCTTTGTAGGGGGCGTGTCGTCTAGAGTATAGGGGCAATCATGATATGCATCGGGAACTGAAGGGTCGGTTGTATAAAACCAAATTTGGAGATCTGAAAAGTCATTTTTTGTTTCTCCTCCATCGAAAATGCAAGGCTAGGGTTTCTCAAGTTAGTGCTTCTTCCATTGTTGCTCTTCATTTTCCTTCTATGCTAGCGTTGTGTGTCCAGTAGCTAGGTCGACTTTAGCTATTCTTGTTTAGGTTTGGTATTTGCTAAGAAAAAAGGAGATGTCTGACTCTGATGATACTCAATCTGAGGAGATTCGAGAAGTATCGTTGAGTTGTGGTGAGTATAAGGAAGAGAGAGAGAAGTCAGTAAGGTGTAAGAGTGAGGATGAGGAGGAGGATGAGGATGATGCACGATCTGATTCTGTGGTTGTTGTAACTAGCACTTCAGGTTGCGACGAGGAGTCGTCATCCAGTGGGCTGCCCCCTAGGGTTGTAGATAAACGTGCGGTGAAGGCTTTTGCCGATCTAAGAGAAGCCTATGGGATCAATGTAAGCAACCTGGAGATACATGAAATGGGAGAGAAAGCAAACGTGTTCAACTCGAGGTACATGCCGGCGAACTACAGGGTAGTAGTCTGCGAAGGGCAACTGAGAGTTGGTATGAGGATACTATTCTCGAAGTTGGCCTGTGAATTTTTGAACTTTTGTGGGAAAGCGCCCTACCACTTTGTGGGTAATACCTGGCGGCTGCTTAGGGTGTTCAACCAATTGAATGTGAGTGGTGAATATCGCATAGGGATCGCTGACATTGCTAAGCACTTTTCTGTGAAGCGATCTCGGGCTCATAACTTTAGTTTGCAAACACGAACAAGAAAGTCTAGCGTGATGGATGGTGTGAGTAATGAGGCTTGGGAAAGAAGGTCATTGTTGGTAGCTGGGAATTATTGTGCCACAGGATTTGGTGTGAACACTAGGGTTTGTAATTTTTCGGGTGGGTACTAGTGTATTGTCTTATTGGTTTGATGTTCTAACTGTTGAGTTTGTATTTGAACTTCTTCTTTGCTATTTTTGCAGAGGTCGTTATCAAAAAACGAACCAATCATGGTGTGATAGAGTCATTTGCGAAGCTCACTCGAGTTCAGAAGTAGGGGAAACTGCCTGAAGTAGCGAGCTACTTTGTGGAAAGAGGAGGTCGCGCTGATCAGGGAGAAGAGAAAAAGTCAGAAGAAAAGGGCTTAGGGCCTAGTTATCCGTGAAGCTTCTAGTGAATCAGTGATGGAGAGGAACAATGACGAGCTGGTGACAAGGGAGGAAAGAAACCAAACCGTCCTGGTCAGAAGCGATCCACAGGTGGGGCTGGCGGGTCGGGTAAGCGACCTAAAGGGGGGAGGGGGTTCGGTAGCGCTCCCTTGGACTTGGAGTAAATCCATTTCATGCCTCGCGAACGAAGCAGTTTGTTAAAGAGGAAG
The DNA here is from genome assembly GCF_015680905.1 of Coptis chinensis. Lineage (NCBI taxonomy): Eukaryota > Viridiplantae > Streptophyta > Magnoliopsida > Ranunculales > Ranunculaceae > Coptis > Coptis chinensis. The sequence goes on along the minus strand of NC_141463.1, from coordinate 73,065,590 downwards.
GCTGATGCGGCTGACCCGAGGGCTACTAAGGTTGCGAGGGCGGCGGAGCTTATTATTGGTGGTAGCTCGATTGCTGGTGGTGAACGAGTTGGGGGTAAAACCTCGTATTGTTCCCGATCGAGGGCGGCGCCCGACCTGAGCATCTTGGATCTAGAGACCTTTAGGGTCGGTCAGAGCCAGCCACAAGCGCCTCGAGACCCCAGTTCGACGGCGAGGTTGAAGGGCTCGAGCAAGGTAAGTAGTAAGTCTGTCGTGGCTGATGGCGACTTGGACCGCCAAGTGGTGTATGTGGATGATTAGGGGATTCTGGATGCTGATTATGTCGAGCTGGAGGCAGAGTACAAAGCTTTCAAAAAGGAGCATGAACGCAGGGTGTTTCGACCCCCACCTACGTGGCAAACGTCCATTAGTAGGGGTCTCTATTTTATTCATTTAATCGACAGGGCTAAAGCCCAATTTGTAATACCATGGATCAATATATAGGCCCATTAACTCATGTGTCTAAGGCTGAACCTTAGCCACATGGCTTGCCACTAATGTACATTGATTTATGTCCAGATTCATTTCTTATCAAAGAGATAACTATCAGTTGAGAGTTATAGTCTATCACAATTACTTGAGCTACAAGAACTCTCTACTCTACTTATATAAATACCAAACTATTTTTCATAAAGGAACGACGTTGAAACTTGATCCCTAGAGAATAGATCTTGGGTAACGCGTGGGCACCATTATTTGGTTCGGTTCATCTCCCTTAACATCAAATTCCTCTGTTTCTTAGTGCGTTCTTTACCATTGCTCTCGTTGTGTTGAAGCGGTTTTATGCCAAACATAATTAAGCGCCGTCGTGGAGAATTTAGAATTCATTATCACGAGAAACAATCAAGATGGTAAGCACAAGAAGCAGACCAAATAGTCGACATATTCCTCCTGCTAATAATACTCGCAACCCTCGAAATTCAAATCGGCCAATGCAAGAACCGTTGAACAATCAAGTTGCTCCTAGTGGTAGGATCAATTCGCATCATCCAACTGTAGCAGCGCAACCGCCACCGCCTCCGCTACCGCCACCGCAAAAGGCAGTACAACCGCCGCACCAACCCTAGCAGTCTTGCAACAAGAAAACCGACAAGTCAGTAATCCTCCATGCGGTCCGCCGTCTGTCCATGTCGATCCTTCAGTTGACATGGATATGGACGTGGACATTACTCTCACACCAACTAACGGAAAAGGTGATAGTAACATCCAATTCACCCCTAATACGGTTGAGCGTGAGTTATGATGAGTCAAAAATTTAAATAGGAACTTAAGAAGGAAGCTGGCAAAGAGGCAAAGGCCAGTGGACGATGCTGCAAATTCAACAACATCAAGGCGACCACGAAGGGACGCGGGCCATTCCAGTGTATGGGACCATCTTGAAGAACCACTTCATCGTCCTCAACAACGTGCTATTTCTCAAACACAATCAACCAGTGCACGCTCTAAGAGTAATGACCCTATTACCCGTACTTATGGGGAGAATCGGATTGGCAGGGATAACTACTACCCTAGACATGTCCGATCTCAAAGGGAAGATTTACCTCTGAGAAGCAATTGCAGGGAAGACCGCCATCCGAGATATGTCCGACATGACTTGGAAGGCGGGCATCCCAGACAAGAGCAACAAAACATGGAGAAGTGGTATAATTATACCGACCACCCGGCCAAGGGTGACTACCGGCCTAGACAGGCTGGTTACAGGGATAGACAAAGACAATCACCGGTCGGAGCTGATCGTGCGTATCGCCAAAGATCTCTAACTCCAATAAGAGATAATGGAAGGTATCCTTCTCCACATGGGCATAACCGGGGGCATCCAGTTGTTCGAGCCAATGCTTTAACTCTAACAGAACAACAGTTGAAAGAGTTGATTGCAAAAGAACTTAACGATAGAGAGTCAAGGGATGTAAGAATGAAAAACTTGACAAAATACCAATGATGGCGTGATTTGATAAGTTTTAAGCCGACATTCAAGAAGCTTACCACCATCCCGACTTCAAACAACCCAATTTTGAACTTTATGATGAGTCGGAAGGAGATCCCGCTTGCATGTTCTATCGCTCAAAAATAAGTTGGTGTTATGGGGTGGAGATGATCCGCTCATGTGTAAGCTCTTTCCATCAACTCTAAAAAGAAAGCATTACCGGTTTAGTGAGTTGCCTTCAAGATCAATTCACCAATACAATGAACTAGAAAATCAGTTTGTTAATCGTTTCTGCCACAATTGCAAGACGCCAAAGGATGTCGACTCACTTTTGAATATCAAGCAACAATGTGACGAAAAGTTACGTACTTTTGTTACTAGGTTCCGAAAAGCAGTAGCACCGCCGCCGCCGCTACCGCAAACGGCGGTACAAATGCCTCCGAAAGAAGGCGTCGTGTGATAAGAGCCCAAAACTATAGTTTTAACCCCTTAACAATCGTACTTTTAGACCAATTATGTGAATAATAAGTAAGAGTTAATACTGACTACGTGTTTTTATGCATTTCAGGCTTCAAAGTCAATTATGTGCAGAAATATGCCACTTTGATGAGATAAAGGAGCGATGGTTGGTTGCTAAGGAGTTCTGTGATTAAAGGCCAAGATTCAAGAAGACAAAGCCTTTCTAAAGTCGGTCAAAGCTGAAAAGTCAAAGTAAACGCGGTAAAACAAAGACTCAAAGTCGGTGAGAACTCCGAAGGCGTATCTTTGGACTCAGACCTCGGAATTGGGCCTACCTTATATCAAAACGACCGGATCGGAAAGAGCTTTCCAATGGTCTAAGCCTTGACCCAATTCGAGGAGCAGAAATGGACGAAAAGTCTATTGAAGCCAACTACAGCTGAAGAGGCCTTTTGAATTTGAAAAATTGGGTTTTGGCTTGATTCTCTGGCCCAAAACATGGCTCCAAGCCCATGCACGATTTTTGGATCTGAAAGTATAAAAACAAAAGTTTAACTCTTTGTTAATGGTAGCTAGTTAGACCTAAAACTAGATAGAATTCTAGATCTAGTTTTCAGTAGAGTAATTAAGTTTAAGTTCCATTTTCAATTCTTGTTTTAGATTAAGTCTTTGAATCATTGTTCTTGATTGATTAGATAAATAAAATAGTTATTTTTGTCAATTTCGATTTTTGTCATTTCAATTTATAGATCTAATTTTAATTCTTGTTGATTATCATTTCGTAGTTTAAGTAGATTGAAACATTGTTAGTTAAATTAGTTAAGTTAGAATTTTAATATAATGTGTAGTTATAATTCAATGGGAAATGATGGGTTGATGACTCAAGGCTAAAACCTCCATTAGAGGGGTTGATGAAGCTTTGATGAAAACTTAGTGGTATAGTGTAGAAGCATTGTAGAATCTATTCCACTCTAGAAGGTCGTGATTCACCATGAGAATGGGTGGACGACCTCACATGCTAGTTAGTACTTGGTAGAAGTGCCATGAACACTAGGGACTAGAACTCGAAATTATTGCCGTAAGAACGTAAGAATCGAGATACAAGAATCTATGCTAGGTTATTAAGTTGGATTCGAGGTAGATTCAATTCCCCTCTAATCTTTTATCTAGATTCAAAAACAATCATATTTCCATAGCATTCGTAGTTAAATTCAACATAATCAATTTCATATTGTATCGTAGTATAACACCCTTCGTAAAGCTTTCATTAGACTTAAGACCGATTACTTAGATTAGAAAACATTTCATGCTAGAGAACTAGGAGTGGAACAAATTTGTTACTCCACTCTATTTCGATAGAATTGAGAGTAGAAACTTTGATAAATATAGCAACGTAAATAGTTTTAGTTTACTTACGTTTTGAGTTTCATTGTTCATTTCGTAGGTAAACTATTCGTTTTAACGTTAATCATCGTGGAAGAAAGTATAAGGAAAAACTTCATCCCAGATTGGACCGACCTGACAGGGAAGGCCGACCTCACAGATTTGCGGAAAATTGCCATCCTAGATAGGTCCGTCCAAACAGGGAAAAAAGGCGTCACGGAAGAAAGTATAAGGAAAAACTTCATCCCGTGACCGACCGACCGACAAAGGAAGGCCGACCTCGCAGATTTGGGAAAATCGCCATCTTAGATTTCCGGCCCGCATTGGGAAAAAAGGCATCACGGAAGAAAGTATAAGGAAAAACTTCATCCCGGACTGGACCGACCTGACACGGAAGGCCGACCTCGTAGATTTGCGGAAAATTGCCATCCTAGACAGGTCCGACCAGGCAGGGAAAGAAGGCGTCATGGAAGAAAGTATAAGGAAAACCTTCATCCTAGACTGGACCGACCTGACAGGGAAGGCCCGCAGATTTGAGAAAAATTGTCATCCCAGACAAGTCCGACCAGACAGGGAAAGAAGGTGTCACCAAAGAAAATATAATGAATACCAATATCCCAAACGAGACTGACCTGACAGGGAAGGCCAACCTCGTTAACCTGAGGAAAATCATCATCCTAGACAGGTTTGATCCGATAAGGAAGGAAGGTGTCACATAAGCAACTAGAGGGAAGACCACAATCCCAGACAAACTACCGACCTAGATAGGCTGGTTACATGCAAAGAAAAAGACAATCTCCAGTAGGACCCGAAAGTGTGTACCGCCTAAAATCTCTAACTCTTGTAAGAGGTAATGGCAGGTGTCATCTTCCATATTGGCTCGACCGGTATGCCCGTCTGCTTTTAAATCTTCCGATGAAATGGATTTCACTCTTCAATACAATTTTTTCCGATCTGCTGGGAAAAATAATGGAGGCTTATATCGATGATATAGTCGTTAAATCGAAGGATACTGGTGATCATCTTTCCGATCTTCAACTTGTTTTTGATAGGCTTAACAAGTATGACATGAGACTCAATCCCGCCAAATGTTCTTTTTGCCTCTCTTCCGGATAAATTTCTGGGATACCTCATGACTCATAGAGGTATTGAGGCTAATCCTGATTAGATACGCGCCGTTATTGATATGCCATCACCAAAATATAAGAAGAAAATTCAACGACTTATTAATCCGGCTTGCCGCTCTTCATAGATTTATTTCTAAATATTCCAATCGTTGTCATCCCTTCTTCCAGACTTTAAAGAGGGCGGAAACTTGGAACATTGATTGTGAGATGGCATTGCAACAACTGAAGAAATACTTGGTCAGTCCTCCTATATTGACAAAGTCCTTCAACAGGTCAACCTAGTGGCATATACCTAGCAGCTCCAACTCATGCTGTTAGTGATGTTCTTTTCATTGATGATAGTAGACCCGTCTTTTTTTATCAGAATCAAGTAGATTAGCCAAATGGGAAAGTTATCTTAATGCATATAGCATTGTCTTTGAAAGTCGTACTACTAAAAAAGGACATGCTTTGGCTTCTTTGATAGCTGATTTTCCGATTGATGATTCTCCTATTGACGATTTTTTGTGCCAGGAAGAATCTATGGAAGACATTATGCCGCCACTAACTGGGGGCGACGAAGACCAACATGAAAACGCAATTCCTAATCCCATTGACCTATGGATTGTTACTCAGATGGCTCCCATAGTAAATCTGGGTCTGGAATTGGATGCGTTTTTGTAAAACCCGACGAATAAAAGATTGGAAAATCTGTACAACTTGGCTTCGCCGCTTCAAATAACGAAGCCGAGTATGAGGCTGCCATTTGTGCCTTGAAAACAACTTTGACACTGGGGGCGCGAAAGCTCCAGTTATACACGGATTCTCGCCTTGTTGCCAATCAGTTTGGTGGGTCTTTTGAAGCAAGAGATGAGCGTATGGTGGCTTATCTTAGTTTGATACATAGTCTTGCTCGGCAATTTGATAACATCTCTATCACTCAAAGACCCCAAAATGACATACGTCATGCAAATTCATTGGCTTGTCTCTCCGCCGTCGTTTGAAGCGAAGGGTCAAGACACATCACTTTTGCAGTCATCTTTTCATCAGTCTAAGTTTGAACGCTTTTACGCTCGCTTAATTCATTACTATCATTACAAAAAAATCTAACGAAGTTACCACATTTAGCTTTGTCATTCTAAGTTTGAACGCTTTTACGCTCGCTTAGTTCATTACTATCATTACGAAAAAATCTGACGAAGTTACCATATTTAGTTTTGTCAGTCTAAGTTTGAACGCTTTTTACGCTCGCTTAGCCATTATTATCGCTACGACAAAATCTGACGAAGTTACCACGTTTAATTTCGTCAGTCTAAGTTTGAACGCTTTTACGCTCACTTAGCTCGTTACTATCGCTACAACAAAATCTGATGGAGTTACCACGTTTAGCTTCGTCAATCTAAGTTTGAACGTTTTTTACTCTCGCTTCGTCCGTTACTATCGCTACGACAAAATCTGACGAAGTTACCACGTTTAGCTTCGTCAGTGTAAGTTAGAACGCTTTTTCGCTCGCTTAATCCGTTAATATCACTACGACAATATCCGACTAAGTCACCGCGCTTCTTTTCATCAGTCTAAGTTTGAACGTTTTTACGCTCGCTTAGTCTACTTTTGCCAAGTTAAGTCAACATTGGGGGCGTTTTGCTTTACATGGGGGCGTATCGTTCTATTTCATTTCAACTACATAAATCAACAATATAGTCAATTTTCCGCAGGTATGTTATCTGACATCACAACAATATTCAATTACCAACACATACTTTATTTTTATTTTCATCAAAAGAATTTTTGGCTTTATGGTATTACATTCACACAATCACATAATAATTGGTTTGGGAAAATCCAATGGTTCCTTACCAATTTTCCGCTTATGCAACTCGTACAAATCTTTGTAATTCATCTTTTCACATTCTAGTTAATCTCCCGTGTCTGTTAACGTCTCTGTCAATTGTCTTACGGTCGCTCTATTAAATCTTTGTTTTCTTCTTCGAAATCTGCATTCGTTTCGCTAGCGCTTTCAGTTAACTATCTTCCGACTTCATTATTTTTTAAATATTGTGCCGATCTTTCTCCGAGAAATTTTTCGAGCAAAAATTTACGTCAACTTCATTATTTTTTCTAAGGCATTGTACCGATCTTTCTACGATAAATTTTCTTAGCGATAATTTTAGTTAGCTTCATTATTTTTTCTAAGGCATTGTGTCGATCTTTCTACGGAACCTTGCCGAGCGAAATTTTTTGACAGTTTCATTATTTTTTTTTTCTAAGTTATTGCGCCGCTCTTTCTCAACAAAACTTCTGTCAGCTTTTTTAATTCTTCTTCAACATTACTTGACACCTTTCTGCACGAAACTTTTCTCCGTCGACTCTTTGTGAATATATTTTACTCGTAAAACCACCGTTTCTCCGTGCGGCGAAAATTTGCATTACTTCAAATTTCTGAGCGAATTGAAAATTATCTTCATCTTCTTTATTTTTTCCAAGACATTGAGATCTTGCGGAGCAAATCTTTTCTTCGCGGTCTATTCTCGATTATCTTTCACCTGTCTAATACAGTCGTTTCTACCTGCAGCACAAAAAAAAAAAAATAATAAATAAATAAAAACTTTTCGTCAGCTCAGTTCTTCCTACCAAAGTCAACAAGTCAACAATTATATTAACTAAAACCAAGCAAACCCAAACAATTCCTTGCCACAGGTTCAGTATACTCCAGCATGCCTTTTCTCAACATCTTGATTTCTTTCCAAAGTTTATCTTTCTTCTCATCACTGGAAAATGGATTTTCTGGCTTGGTCTGCAAACTAAGGCCACTTCCATTAGTATCAGCAACGTCAGTCTTACTCGTGAGGCTATTTTCTTCTGTCGTGTTCCCATTAGAGTCAATATTGCCTCCGAAAGCATGCTTGAGAAGTTCTGCCCTTTCTATCCCTTCTTTGCGCTCAACCTCATCACACAGACTCTTCAAACCGATCCATGTCAAGAGACATACACAAACTCTAGACATCATCTTATGTTAGATTAAGTAGGTGTTTTACTACAAGAGGTTGCCGAGTGTTCGCAAACGGCTTCGGCTCCTTACGCAAGAGCTTCTTCTCTTTCTCCTTTACCTTCTTCATCTTCAGGTGGCAGCTTCAAAGAGCCACTGCTTCTTCCTCTTTCTTTCCGCATTTGCTTTTCCTCTTTCACTAGCCTAGCGGCCTCTCCCCTCAACACACCTCGACTCGGAAAAAGACAAGACAAAGAAGATGGGATTAAATAAAAGAAAATCAAAAGGAAACACAGAGACACTCGTAATTTTCAAAATATAGAGTTAAAAATCTACACTTTATTTAATCATTATTATCACCATGCTAACATCCTCTTGTCTCGTTATGTTCCCAATTTCATTCGCTTGATTTAAGAGTTCGTGGAACTTTGCAAGGGTCTGGTTTTTCCTTAGCTGCATGCGAGAATAATTTGAATGCCAAGGTAAAGGCCTAATAGCATCCACCTCACCGTTATCAGTAACCTTCACAAAAAATTATAACATGGTAAAGGCAATTTAGTAAAATATTTGCATATCAATATATATATATATATATATATATATATATATATATATATATATATATATATATATATATATATATATATATATATATTAACCTCCATTGCGAGATTTTTCATAAAGTCATTCTCTAGCTGAGACCGAATATCCTCAAAAAACTGGCCACTGGAATTAATACGGAAAGTAGCAGCAGGTAAAGGTTTGTGAAGTACATTCAAATATTAATCCCACTCATCTTCCGCAGCATAAGAGGTATATCCCAAAAAGTGTTAACAGATAGAAAAGAGTACAATTGTCGCAATATCAATCGATCATGTTGTTCTACTAACCTTTTCCTTTTCGTTTTCTATGCATAAACCGCCGATTCGAAACTTGATTTCCTCACCCTTGTATATCTTTCTCTACTTAGTTTTTTTCCCCTCTACTGTTTTGTCACTTATATAGTATTTCTTCAATCTAGTTTTACATTGCTGGTTGGATTCTTATTTAATACAAACTCTTATCTAATCCGAATTCTTATCTAATCTGAAACCTTTGAATCCAATTCGTAGTTAAATTCCTTTTATTACTATTATTACTAAACTACCCATACGTTTAATTTCAACGGTCTATTCCTAGTATCGCTAATCCGCTGGCACGCGTCGTCGTAATCAACTTTCGTATTGTTATGTGATGCGTTCGGTATAGTTTTCGGCAATCAATTTATTTTGCAATTTTATTTCTGTCATATTTCTGTGCATTTTTTGGCCATCTTTTATTTAATTACGTTCCGTATATGTTAGTTTGACATTTTTTCGTTCCCGATAATTCACGATTTTTTTTCAACAATCAATTTTCCTATCATTTCCTTTCGCACGACACTTTGTTATACATTCCGCTTACTTTTTTCTTATTCCAAGTTTTCCTTGAGTTTTTCTTCTTTTCTTTGCCATGTGAACTTTGTTCGCATGACAAAGAGGGGGTGGTGTTTCGACCCCCACCTACGTGGCAAACGTCCATTAGTAGGGGTCTCTATTTTATTCATTTAATCGACAGGGCTAAAGCCCAATTTGTAATACCATGGATCAATGTACAGGCCCATTAACTCATGTGTCTAAGGCTAAACCTTAGCCACATGGCTTGCCACTAATGTACATTGATTTATGTCCAGATTTATTTCTTATCAAAGAGATAACTATCAGTTGAGAGTTATAGTCTATCACAATTACTTGAGCTACAAGGACTCTCTACTCTACTTATATAAATACCAAACTATTTTTCATAAAGGAACGACGTTGAAACTTGATCCCTAGAGAATAGATCTTAGGTACGTAGGCAGCCATTATTTGGTTCAGTTTCATCTCCCTCAGCATCAAATTCCTCTGCTTCTTAGTGCGTTCTTTACCATTGCTCTCGTTGTGTTGAAGCAGTTTACTGCCGAAACACGGGGTTTCCAATACACCAGTGGTACACGTACTGGGAGATGTATGTGATGTTCATATCTTCTCTGCACCTACTTTAGAGGTCCTGGAGTCCCATATTGATGACGTCGCTCCTGGTGTGCATATGGAAGTGAATGCAGCTAATACCTCAACTGTTGCTGGTGATGCTAATACCACAGAAGGCGACCTGGATCCCTTGTCTATTGAGAATTTGTCTGTTGTTTCTTGAATTGGATAGTTGTGAGAGTTTTTTACTTGTTATGATCGTGTAAGCTATGATATATTAGATCTGGTTCCCTGGGGAAACCTGGGCAGCTCGCTTTAGATAATGGGTTGTCTTTGTTGTACGTTGAATGCTGGCTAACCGACTTGGGATTTTGGGATGTCCCAGCAGCTTGGTTAGTAGACGAACTGGTGTCTGAGTTTGTTCAGCCAGTTCATTCTTTTTCCTTGATGAAATTCATGCTTTGTCTTCTTGCGTATTCCTGTGATGTTCTGAATGTGACTTTCATGATGTTATTCTATCTGCTTAGCTTTGTAGGCTTCCCGTAGTAAGAGTTAGTGAGGCTAAGTAGCCAGTGAGCCTGACTGAGCGTCCTGCTCTTTAATAGGTCCTACCGTTGTGCTGAGAGAGGACCTGAAAGGGATTTGCCTGAGAGGTCGGGTGAACATCTTGTGTGTAGAAAGCGCTCTCCATGTCAGATCGTTCTGCTGAGAGAGGACCTTAGCACGCGCGTGGCACATATGGGGATATGAACAGTTGGACAGCCAAAAAAGAAAATGGTAAATGCCTGGGTGTTTGGAATTTGAAGAGGCGGTGAGCCATGTGGTGCGTCGGTTAGAGTTTCAATTATTTTATGATGTGTCTTGGGAAGGGACACAATGGAACGTAAGACGAACTTTGGTAAGAAGTTCAGGGGTATTAGCTTTGCATTCTCTTCAAGCTGCTTCTCCGAGGTTCTTGTGCAAGCATTTTGATCATTCCAAGTTTGTTTCGTGAACTGCTTTTCCTTTCTTTTTAATAATAAAGGCTGGCCTTCTTGTTGACCTGCTGAACGTTGGTTTGTTTGTAGAAGTGCATGATGGCTAGGCGATGTGAAAATGCTCATGACAATGGGAGGGTAAGGGAGGTCTCCCCCCTTGTGATGGATGAGATGGAATTTGTGCCTCGTCGTCGGTGTGAACATGGTAAATGGAAGGCCGTTGCTTCGCTCGAGGAACATTAAATGGTCCAAAGTTGAGGATCGCTTTACTACTGGTTCGTGCGAGCGAACTGGTGTGGTGTTTAGGTCTCCTAGTCGTAGGGGTAGGAGAGACCTGAACACGGAGGACCGTGGTGTACTGGGCAAGGGAAAAGGTATTGCTGGTGAGAGCACTGCTACTGGGTCTTTGGGGAAGCGTGCTGGCGACCTGGGGAGCAAGTTCTTCTATACTGGGAAGACAGGGAAGAAACATATGGTGAAACGTTCTAACTGTAGCTTTCACTCGGTACCCATATTGACTTGTCTTCTAGAGGGGATTGTTCTGGATGGTGACAAAGAAGAGCTTGGAGGTGAAGACCTGGGAACGACGCTGGAGACCATGGACATGGCGTGTTATTTGGTAAGCTTTTCACCTTGGTTGTTTTCATGTTGTTTTAATGGCAAACGTAACATTGATTATTCTACTTGTAGTTCCTTGCTGGGTATGATAAGTTGAAGAATATTGTCCAACATGTTGATAATGTCGAGAATAATGTGGGCAATACCAAGGAAGAACGGGTGAGCATGCGAGCTGCGTAGGAGGATGATAGAAAGGAACTGATGGCTTTGAGGAAAAAACATCAAAATCGCTGTAGATGAGAAGTTGTTGCTGGTCAGTTCGATGATTGATTTGTGGGAAAAGCTTGGTGTAGTGATTGAGTACCCTAAGCATTGTCAGTCAATTGCACGAAAGGCTCAGGGGGTGTATAACCGAGTGTGTGAAGACTATGCAATGCTGGAGGAGATGTACTTTCAGTTAATTAAGAGGAGCATGATCGTGGGGCTCTAGGTACAAGTATGTTTGTCGTACCAAGAGATGCGAGTAACACTCTTTCACCAGTGCTGCTCCCGCTGACGATAAGCACATTACTTCTGGTGTTTGACCATGGCTGCTGGATGTCTTCATCTTTAGTGTAAGTTGTGAAGTATTTTGACTATTTTGTCTGTGTTCATTTTTATAAGTTGTATAACAATAGAACTGGTATCCTAGGCTTGCCCGGGCTGTTCACCTTTCTTTATAGTTGCAATGATACAGAACGAACTAGTTTCCACGTAGGTGGTAGTTCGATAGTTTTAAAAACTTGTAATCATACCAATCTAGATTTCTAGGTAGACCCAACAGGTCGATTAATTTATGAACTGGTGTCCTGAGTTTGTTCAGGCAGTTCATTTAATTTGTTATGGAATGCATGTATGTTGATTATGTCCAAATGTATGTACATATGTTATGTCATTTCATCGTTGCAGCCTAAGGGTGTAGGTCTTGCAACAAATATAAAATGCAGAGGCTAAGAAGCCTTTGAGCGTGAGTGAGTGTGGTAGCTTAAGAAAGTGTGTTGCTTGCGGAGAGCGTTCTCACTGAGTTGAGCCTAGAGTTGTAAGTCATCAACTAGTAAGAACTGTAGAGGTTAAGAAGTCTATGAGCTCAAGTGAGCATGTGGTGTTTAGGAACGTTTGAACTCATAAAAGTGTTTTAGTTCGATATAGAGCAAATTGCGAGTGTTTGGAGATTTTAATGAACTACTTTGATACCGATGGGGCATGTATACATGGAACAACATTAATAGTAAGCATACAACGTAAATGAAAAACTTTATTGATAAAATTTCTTCAAAGAGTAAGTGTTCCAGAGATGTGGTAATGCTTGCCCGTCCTGTGTTTTGATCCAATATGCTTAATTGCCAACAACTTGCTCTACTATGTAAGGGCCTTCCCATGTTGGTGCCAGCTTGGAGTCATCCTTAGTCTTTTTCAGAACTAAGTCCCCAGGTTGAAAAGATTGAGGATTGACTCGCTTATTGTATGAATTCTTTAGAGTCTGATGATAAGATGTCCACTCTAATGGTTGCTAGGTCGCGGCGCTCTTCCAGTAAGTCGACCTCTCGAGCGAGAACGGAGTCATTGTACCCAGATTTGACAAGCTCTGACCGAGTTGTGGTGACTGCCAGTTCAGTAGGAATGACGGCCTCTGTGCCATAGCATAGTGAGAACGGTGATTCACTTGTGCTAGAATGAGCTGTAGATCGGTGAGCCCATAGGATGTTCTCTAACTAATTTGGCCATTGGCTCTTGTTCTTTTCAATCTTTTTCTTCAAATTTTCCAAGATTGATTTGTTGCTAGCCTCTGCTTGGCCATTGCTTTAGGAGTACTGGGAGTGGAGAATGCATGAACGATCTTCCACTTTGCTAGAAACTCCTTGACTATTTTTCCCTTGAATTGGGAACCGTTGTCCATCACTAGTGAGTGGGGTAGACCACATCTGGTGATAATGTGTGTCCAAATGAAGTTTCTAACATGTGACTCTTTGACATTAGCTAAAGGGACCGTTTCCACCCACTTAGTGAAGTAATCCGTGGCGGTAAGGACGAATCAAAATCCGGTGCCTTTCTGTAGGATGAATGGTCCCATGATATCCAAGCCCCACATGTGAAATGGCCAAGGGCTGGCGATGTTGATTAATTTGCGATCTGGCTGGATGATATTGTGGTCAAATATTTGGCATTTGATACATTTTAGTACGTACTTCTTGGCATCGATCTGCATTCATGGCCAGAAGTAACCTTGGGAGATCGCTTTGTGAGCCAAAGAGCGACCTCCCGCATGGTTCCCGCATTCGCCCTCATGGATTTCTGCAAAAATCAACTAACCTTGTTCTGGGCTTATGCACCTCAAGTGAGGTCCACCTGCAGACTTTCTGAATAGTTTGTTGTTTACCAGGCAGTAGCGACGTGCCTGATACTGAACTTGTCTGGCTTTGGTACGATCTTCTGGGGTTGTACCATGTTGGATATACTCTATAATGGGATGCATCCATGTTTGACTCATCTGAATGTCAAAGAGTGGGCATAGGTCGCTGATCTCTAGGATGTGCTCAGCTTGGTATGCAAGTCGGTCAATTACTTCGATGAGTAACTGTCTAGGGGTGCAGTTCGGTGTTTGAGTAGCAAAATAAGCTAAACTGTCTGCGTGGCGATTCTCATCACGCAAAAAGTGGTGTATGATGGCTTTCTTAAAATAAGGAAGTAACTGAAAAACAACTTGAAGGTATTTAGAAAGGTTACCTTCATGGGTAGTATACTCTTTAGCAATCTGGCAAACAACCAGTTGCAAGTCACTAAAGACTTTTAGCTCTTCGACACCGAGTTGTAGTGCCGTTCTAAGTCCCTTAATTAGAGCCAGTTAAAAGTTTTTTGTCACGACCGCCTCATTGTTAAAGGTCGCTTTGGGGTTAAAGTCGATCTAACCGCTTTCAACTATAGTGCCATCTTGTGACACTAGGACAACTCCAATCCTGCTTCTTCTAGGATTGCTAGAACCATCGACAAAGAGCGACCAAGTTGACTTGTCTGACTGTTTGGTGGATGTGATATCTGTTTCTGGCTCCCAGTTCAGGTCATCAATAGGAAAGTCTGCTAGGAAGTCTACAATGACCTGTCCTTTCTGAGAAGTACGCAGAACGAACTTAATGTGATGTTCACCGAGATCTGCTGCCCATACAGCCATGTGAGTTGTCTTGTTGTCCCTAAGAAGGATCTTCTTCAGTGGGAGGTCGGTGAGTACTTTGAGTGGATGTGCTTGAAAATAAGGCCTGAACTTCCTTGCAGAGTATAGCAATGCGAGTACTGCTTTTTCAATATAAGAGTAGTTCTTTTCAGCTGGTGTTAGTGTCTTGCTAGTGAAGTAGATCGGCTTTTCTGACCCTTGGTCCTCTTTGAAGAGAACTGAACTGATAGCAAAGTCAGAGACTGCGAGGTAGAGCCCCAATATTTCACCATCTATTGGTTTGGCCAGGACAAGTGGTGTTGTTATGTACTCTTTTAAAGTAGACAACGCTTGCTGGTATTGGTCGCTCCATGAGAATTGTTCCCCTTTTTTGAGAAGCTACAGGAAAGGTCGGCATTTGTCTGACGCCCTTGATATGAATCAGTTGAGAGCTGCCACCATTCCTGATAGTTTCTGTATTTGCTTCTTTGTCTTTGGATTGGGCATTTCCAAGAACGCTTGGATCTGGTCTGGATTGGCCTCGATTCCTCTTTGTGATACCTAATACCCAAGAAATTTCCGGAGGACACTTCAAAAGGGCATTTTTTGGGATTCAAATTTTATCCGAAGTTCGGGCGAACTGAGAACGCCGAGCCGAGGTGAAGGTGATCAACCGCTTTCTTGCTCTTGAACACCATGTCATCTATATAGACTTCCATGGTATCACCTAACATGTCCTGGAACATGTCAATGACGAGCCGTTAGTAGGTCGCACCAGCATTCTTGAGGCCGAACGGGAGGACGTTGTAGTAGTAGATCCCTTGCTCTGTGATGAATGAAGTTTTCTCTTGGTCTTCTTCTACGAGTGGGATCTAGTTGTATCCACTGTATGAATACATAAATGACAGGAGCTCATGGCTCGCAAGTCTGGTCCATGAGTCAGTCGATTCTTGGCAAGAGGAAACTATCTGTAAGTGTTTCTTGGTTGAGATTGGTGAAGTCTACGCAAAGGCAAATGATAAACATAAAAATGATAGTTTACCTATGAAATGAACGATAAAACTCAAAACGTAAGTAAACTAAAACTTATTACGTGCCTAGGTTTATCAAGTTTTCTACTCTCAATACTATCGAAATAGAGTGGAGTAACAAATTTGTTCCACTCCTAGTTCTTTAGCATGGAATGTTTTCTAGTCTAATTAATTGGTCTTAAGTCTAATGAGAGATTTACGAGGGGAATTCTATACTACGAGGTGAATTCAATTAACAAGTTACGAATAACGAAATGATAGAATGCTAAGTGGGTTGAATCTAGATAAAGAATTAAAGGGAATTGAATCCACCTTAACTCGACTTAATCCTACTAACAAAGACTCGTCTTGATTTAAATTGAATGCTTAGCATATCAAAATAGTAATTCTAATCCCTAATTATACGTGGCATTTCTACCAATTCATAACTAGCATGTGAGCGATTAAACCCATTCTCATGGTGAATTAATCGTTTCTAGAGTGGAATAATTATCACGATGATTTCTAAGATAAACAAGGATCAAGCGTCATCAAGGCTTCTTCAACCCCTCTAATGGAGGTTTAGCCTTGATTCATACTACTATCATTTCCCATTGATTTAAAACTAGGCATCATATAAAAATTCTATCTTTATGCAACTTATCTAAACAATAATTGAAATCTTAGGTAATAACTAGGAAATGAATAACAAGTAATAAAGGAATTTAGATCTAAACAATGGTAAATGACAAAAATCAAAATTGACAAACTAACTATTTTATTTATCAAACTAATGAAGAACAATGATTCTAAGAGTTTAATCTAAAACTAAAATTGAATTTAAACTAAACTTAATTTTTATTTAATGAAAACTAGATCTAGAATTATCTATAGTTTTAGGTCTAACTAGCTACCATTAACAAAGAGCTAAGCTTTGGTTTTTATATGTTCAGATCCAAAAATCGTGCATGGGCTTGGATCCATGTTTTGGGCCAGAGAATCAGGCCCAAAACCCAATACTTTCAGTCCAAAAAGGCCTCTTCAGCTGCAGTTGGCTTCGATAGACTTTTTGTCTACTTTTGCTCCTCTGATTGGGCCAAGGCTTGGACCATTGGAAAGCTCTTTCAGAGCCGGTCGTTTTGACATAAGGTAGACCCGATTCCGAGGTCTGAGTCCAAAGATACGGCCTTCGGAAGTTCTGCTGACTTTGTGTGCTGTTTCTGCCCGCGTTAACTTTGACTTTTCAGCTTTGACCGGGCTTTAGAAAGGCTTTGTCTTCTTGAATCTTGGCCTTTAATCATAGAACTCCTTAACAACCAACCATTGCTCCTTTATCTCATCAAAGTGGCACATTTCTGCACATAATTGACTTTGAAGCCTGAAACGCATAAAAACACGTAATCAGTATTAACTCTTAATTATTACTCACATAATTGGTCTAAAAGTATGACTGTTACAGGGTTAAAACTACAGTTTTGGGCTCTTATCAGCAAACTGTACCGTTCTTTTTTTGGACTGCTACTATATTAGTGGTCCATTCTGGGTAGTCTACCTTTCTGATGAAGCCTACTTTTTTTACTTTATTGACCTCATCATTAATTGCTTTTTGAATCTCAGGGATAGCTTCCTAGGTCGCTGGTGGACTGGCCTAGCATTGGGGTTGATATTTAAATTATGACGTTCAATACTAGGATCTATACCAGGTACATCGATGTATAACCAAGCGAAAACGTCTTTATTCAATGATAAAAAGTTTACAAGTTGTGCCTTGAGAGTAGGGTCAAGGTTAGCCCCTACATAGACAAACTTGGGATCGTCTTCAGTTCCTAGGTTCACTTGCTCCGATCCTTTTCTTCAGTTTGAACTGCTGCTTTAGATGTGGAAGCGACCTCGGCGGAGCTGGTCACGGGTGATGCTTTGGCGACCTGAGGAATGGAGGTCTAGGCAACATGAGTTGATGCGACCTCTGTGGTTATGACAACAGAGGCTGGTGCGACCTTTGTGGTCATGACAACAGGGGATGGGGCGACCTCTGGGGGTCCTATCTGGTGGAGTGACTTTTTTAACAAAGCCCTCGGCGTTCTCCTTTGGTGTTTTGGGTTTGACCTCAGTGATTAAATCTTTGGCCATCGTGGTGTTGGTGAGCTCGCTCTTGGTTCGGATAGAAGCCCCAGCTGGCTTGTTCGCTGAGAGGATCTGATTGCAGTGGTAAGCCTCGAGCTGGTTACTGCGAAGCTCCATCATACCTTTGGGGCCGGAAAGCGGAGTACCTGATGGAGTGTTGATGGTATTGCTTGCATTTGATGGATCCAGCGATGTCCTAGGATGGCATTGTAGGACGAGTGGACGTCTAGAACACTGAATCGTGTGGTGATGCTGACTTTGTCTTCTCGAGATCTAACGGAGACGAGGAGTATGATGTCGCCAATTGGATCAGCTCGAGAGCCATTGAATCCATAGAGATGGGTTATTGGATATATGAAGACCAATCTAGGCAGGTTCATCTCTTTGATGGTCTGATAGAACAATATGTCACATGAACTACTTGGGTCTACCAGGACACGTTTGACTGTCTAGTCGCTGATTTTGATGTGGACAACTAGGACATCATTATGGGGGAGGCAAACCTTGTTGAGGTCGGCCTCCGTGAAAGTTATGTCGCCTGGCAGGTGCTGCCTGAGATGAGAACTGGTAGACTTCCTGGAGAGAGTCTACGCGTCTCCTTTTTTCTCTAGTAAAAGTGACATAATCATCCTGGAACGTGATCATGTTGATCGTCCTGTCGTTATCTCTGTCAGATGAGTGTTGACGACGGTCATGACGGGGAACAGATCCATTGGGGAGATCCCCTCTACCGTGGGAGCGAAGCTTGACCATTGTGGCGAGAAGAGATCCTGCTTCGCGACTCTTGCTGCGGAAGCCATGAGTTTATGGCGTAGGTCGCCATCGGCGATATTGATATAATGCTTGATATGACCCAACTCGACGAGGTCTTGGAGGTAGTGCTTGAGCCCCCAGCACTCATTGGTATCATGACATTTTGCTCTATGGAAGGCACAATAAGGCTTGCATGGTCGATCCTCTGGGTGCCGCACTTTAGGTCGGTAATAAGCAGCTCTCTTGATCTTTTCTAGTATATAACTGGGAGACCGGGTAAGTACAAATAACTAGCGGTCATTGGGCATTGTTAGCGAGCCACGTGTTGACCGATATGTGCTACCATTGACGCTTTCCAAACTTCGTCCCTTGTTGTTTGGGTCGCTTTTTTAAAGGTGAGGCATCTTCAGAGATTGCTGCCACTTGTTGTTCTTCTGTTAGGCCTTCACGTTTTAGGCCTTCTTGCAACTTGATATACTTGTCTACTCGAGCATAATTCAAATATCTATCTCTTCGATAAAGTTTCTAGACGCTCTTTCAAGAGCGATCGTAGGATAGCCACGTTTTTTCTTCGCATGGATTTCGGCCCCGTATTGGTGAATGCTAATGTGGCAAATGACTCTTTGAGGCCGCTCTCCATGCATAGCAGTTCGGTTTTGAAGCGACTTAAGAAGGCACGGATAGTTTGATCTTTGCCTAGTGAGAACTGGAAAAGTGAATCTAGGTCTGCTTTTTTATGCCTGTTGTGGACATACTGGCTAGCGAATAGATCGGTGAGATTCTCGAAGTTCTTTATCGAGTTTGGCTTGAGTGAAAAAAACTAATCGAAATCGCCATCTTTGAGGCTAGCAGGAAACAAACGGCAGTGGAGATGGTCAAACTCGTGGGCACTATAGAGTGCGAGGCTCTAAATCTAGCGAGCCACGTGTTGACCGGGATATGTGCTACCATCGTACATTGCAAAGCGTGGTTAGATGAAATCCAAAGGGGAAGGTTTACTGAGTACCTCAGCAGTGAAAAGGGATGTTCGATACGTCTTTAGCATCTTTTGAATAATCTTAGTGGTGTCCTTCTTGATTGCACTCTGATCCATTCTTTGCGACAACTCGTTAATCTGCTGATTAACTTCGTTGATATCGTCCTCTGCTATGGCACCAGGTGGATTTTGGGTTTGATCCAATTGGATTGCTCGGGCGTAATGCAACATTCTCCAACCGCTTTTGGAAAGGTGGTGATGTGCTTGTTCATTGTACCTAGTTGACTTGCTAAGCTCTGGATTTGAGCTTCAAGGCTTGCCATATTTCGTGGGCTTAAGGTGTTTTCTTATTGAGTGATTTGTGAAAGTTGCGCAAGTTTCTCAAGAAATCAAGATCACAGACAGTGCCATTGTAAAGGTGTGTTTTAGTATGGGATTTACAAATGATGTTAAGGTGGAGGAGAAGGGGTTGATAGATTGGGAAGACCGAAGTTCGCTTGATTTTTCGAGTGAATCGCCTACGATCTATCTCTCTCTCACATACGGGGAGAGTAGAATCAAGTCTGGCGTAGTTCATACAGGTGGTATTTATAGCTGTTGAACGTGAGAATCCACACAACATGTGTACTGACAAGCATAGATGTAGGGTTGAGATTAAGAAGAAGTGTATGGATGGTGTTGGTAGGAATTCTTTAATGATGGGGAGTGGTTACAGTGGTTCGTATTTTGCGGTAATGGATTGTGTAAGTATGTCTTTGGTAATGATTGCATCTAGAAGATGGATGATGTCATTAGATGGAACGTTCTGTGTGAGAATGTGCGAGTTGAGCTACTTCATAGCGATCTCGTAGATCGGGTGCACGAGCTGATGATGTGAGTCTGAAATTTGCCCCCGTGTTGTAGTGCATCGGAGGACGAGGGCATGAGGTCATGTATATGACGTTATCTTTGGACAAAGCACGATATTCTGAATGAGAATATCACTCCCTCACAACCTGCTTGTTATCTTGGTGCAAAAGTAAGTTTTGGCTTTTCTAATGGACTTTGAGTTAACGACTAAATCATAAGCTCTTCTTTCTAAAGGACTTTGAGTCAACGTCTAAATCATAAGCTCGATCTTCTCTCTAAAGGACTTTGAATTGACGACCAATAATTCATTATTTAAGAAGACTTTGATGTGGTTTTCAAGGCTGTTTCTTCATGTCCATGACGAAGGGGGAATGGAAGTTACAGTCCTTAACCCATCAAAATCTCAATAATAATAATTCCAAGTCTTTTTTGGGTCCATTCAATGTATTGATAAGTTTTGACACCAAAATTGATTGGATTAAGGGCAACCTTTGTTTTTCAAGCCCAAATTTTAATTAAAAAGAGTTATTGAAGCCCAACAAAAATTTTTGCCCAATACACCCCCACCACTATCACACCTCGAAACCGAGAAACCTACTCTAACCGGTCATCTCTCTCGCGCACTACCCTTCGAACCCTAACGAAAAAAACTCATATCCAAACCTTTAAAGATTGTTTTAATTCGAGTTTTTCTTTCCTGAATTGATTCATATCTGACCTTTTGTGAAGAGAGTCATCGAGTTTTTCTTTCCTGAATCAAGTTTCATATCCAATATGAAGGTAAGAATCATGTTGGCTTGGTTCTATTTCATATCTCTCACTTTTAATGGTTCTATTTTTTGTTGGCTTGGTTTAACTACTTGTTTTAGGAAATGGGTAATATTTGATGGTTTGGAATTTGTAATGGGGTACGGTTGTTGGTAGAATCTTGTTTTTGTTGTTACTGTCATACTAAGGTTTCTCCCGACCCAGCCATAAGGTAGCCAAATGGGGTACGGAAACAAAATAAGGTTGTTCATTCCTCCTTTAATGTATGAAGATTGGATTTGTTTCAGTGTAACCTTATGTTAGATTCCTGAATTTTGAATGGAACCAGTGCAACATTGTTTGGTAGAAAAAAAGAGATAGCTCAATAGTCAATACAAAATCCAAAGTTTTCTTCTTTAAATCTTGTTTTATCACAATGCACATTATCCATTTGCCTTTGTTGTTAGTTGTTTTCCCCATGTTCTTTCCTCTATGCGTTAATATTAATCATTAAAATTGATAAATCATGCTTTATTTTGAATACTGTATTTTATCTTAAGTAGCATCATAATAATTCATGCTACATTTCCACTACTGCGCAAATTCATGCTCATCAAAGTCTTCATTTTAAACATTGGGATCAAACAAAATTAGAAATGGGATGAAAAAAATTGTTAACATCTTCTAGTATCCTTCTCTTTCATTTTGAAACACAATGTCAACTTGAAGTAATTCAAGGTTAAATTGTTGGAGATAACAATGTAATACTACCTTCAAGGTATACATAGTAGTTTCCCTCTTCTATTAAATTGAACATAACAAGATGGCATCGTAGATGAGAGGTTTTATACTTTTAGGCTTATTATATGGAGTTGAAACTTGAGTGCCGAGTTGGTTTTGTTTTAAATTTCGTTTTTGTTGAGGGGGTGCTTAATTTTTCATTTTCTTTCGTATCCTTCAATTTGAAGTTTTGTATCCTTCTATACTTTTAGGCTTATTTTTTCGAGTTTTTCTTTCCTGAATCAAGTTTCATATCCAATTTGAAGGTAAGAATCATGTTGGCTTGGTTCTATTTCATATCTCTCACTTTTAATGGTTCTATTTCTTGTTGGCTTGGTTTAACTACTTGTTTTAGGAAATGGGTAATATTTGATGGTTTGGAATTTGTAATGGGGTATGGTTGTTGGTAGAATCTTGTTTTTGTTGTTACTGTCATACTAAGGGCTTTTTCTTTGGAGTATTATTGAAATATCAGTTTTCATGTGTTTAGTATTTGTTGAAGAATATGTTATTTTAGGATGTAAGGTCTTGGGGGTTTTTGACAAGTGAATGATTCTAGTATACATATATTTTAGTTGAACTAGTGGTGTGTTGAAATAATGGAAAACGGTATTACTAATGATTAGTACATCATATCTTGTGGTGCATTGTATAACGCTTGTATAAATTAGTGTATATCACAGTGTTGTGTATTGATCGTACTCGGTAAATTAGTATTGTTCTTAACAAACTTTTTCTTGAATTCTTTGAGGTTGTTAGACTGTGTTCTTAGCAAATCCCGAGTATGTTACTAGTGTTAAATATACATGTTAGAAGGCATTAGTTGGGGTAATCAAAGACCACCGTGATGAGTATCTTTGCAACCCATATTTCTTGTGTCCATTATGTCAACAGTTAGTTATTGACACAAAACTCAAAGAGGTTTCTGAGTAAGAATCACAAGCTTATGAGTTCCTTTTTGGTATATCAGATTCATTATAATTTTGTTAGTATAGACCAAAACTTTTGTTCTATTTCTTCGTAGAAGGTAGAGTCTAGCTCATGATGCCATTAAATGTTGTTTCATTTTTCTTCGTAATGGTGATGCAAACAGATGTCAACCTCCTCTCTTTTGCATTATTGAGTGGTAATTCATACTTATGACTTAGTTTTAGCTTATCAGAGTGTATGTAATATAATGATGCAAGATTTATTGTTTCTTTTCTTGTGAGAAGCACTTCCATCACATTCTGGTTGGTTTTAGTGTGTAGTATAAACATTAGTTTATGAATTATATAAACGTGGGGCACTTTTGGGGTTCGAAAAGTGGATTTGTTACTTAACTATTAGGATGTATGGTACTTACTACTTCTCTACTATAGCTATATCAGTGCTCAGATAGTGAGATATATGACTATGTTGTA
Organism: Coptis chinensis; assembly: GCF_015680905.1. NCBI lineage: Eukaryota > Viridiplantae > Streptophyta > Magnoliopsida > Ranunculales > Ranunculaceae > Coptis > Coptis chinensis. The sequence continues at coordinate 73,042,344 of NC_141463.1, read as the reverse complement.
AATAAATCTCAGTCCAAAAGGCAATAACATATATAAAATGAGTTCAATGGCCTATCTAGCTAGTGCTTGTGGTGTTCACATGTGTTTTCTTATTGTTAATGTTCGATTATGACTTCATATAGGTTTATTTTATAATATGTGTTTTGTATATTGTTGATGTCCTGTTTTATAAATAATACTTGTTTTATTTTTCTTTGTAGCGATGGGTCCTCGATCAAAGAATGTGAAGAATGTAGCAAAAACTACATTCAAGGGTGTGAAGAAATTGTTTAGTGGCAACGGTTCCTCTTCAGGTCTCGGTGACGCGCCTGAGCCTGAGAAGAAGAGAGAAAATGGGTCGAAAACAACGGCTTCAATCTGTAGAGGCGATAGAAAAGCAAATGATGATCCTACGAATGTAGGTGATGTAGAAGGAGAGAAGAAGAGAAAATGAGTGCATGCACCTTGGCCTCAGTACATAGAGGGGACCACAATGAGGTTGTTCCGAGTAATGTAGAGAGTGAGAGTGATACTGAGACTGAGACTGAGACTGAGACTGAGATTAATGTAGATAAAGAATTAGATGTAGATGTAAATATAGCAATGGATCATGGGAAGAGTATAGTTAATGATGATGGGGATGATGATGGTGAGGATGGAGATGATGATGGTGATGAAGAGGAGGAGGAGGATGATTTGGAAGAAGAAGAATTGATGGAAGTTGAAGCACTGATGGAAGTCCAAGCACCGGGTCCCAAGCACCTCCAGTGGTAGGCTATGTGAGAAAATCCAAGGATGATTTGGAGTATAAACAAGGTGTATATGGTGGTGGCCCTACTGAGTCAGAGCTTCTGTATGACTATTTGGTGCATGTGGCTCTTGATGTTTGGGAACATAAGGTATTATCATAGACTTAGTATCTTGATTTTCCTTTGTCTTTACAAAACCTTTTGCTTCTCCTCATTAAGTCTTTATTGTTTCAGGTGGAGCACGGAGTGTTGAAGTGTGTTCCGCATCTAGCCAAGTTAAGCCGGTGGGATCTCAAGAAGGAGTTCAAAAGATCTCCCAGATTTGAAAATCAGCTTAGGAGGACTGGGTTTTATAATCTGGTATTTGGGTGTTACAAACATCAAGATCCGATGTTGATCTCTACGTATGTGGAGAGGTGGCATCCAGAGACCAACACCTTCCATATGTCGTTTGGGGAGATGACTGTGACTTTGGATAATGTCTCCCAAATCCTAGGCATCGCAATTAGGGGAAGAGCAGTGAGAGGGAACACGGAGTTGACCCATGAACAATTGGAGAGTCTCCTACACCGTGCTCTGGGTGTCTCGGAGCCTGTGATTAAAGTGGAGATGGATGAGAGCCGGTTCATTTCAATGGTAAGGCTGGAATTCCTGCAGAGCCAGTTTGTTGGGAAGGTCCGCGATGAAGGGGAAGGTGTAACTTTTTGACGGAGGTACAAAGGGTTGTAAGAGCTTATCTACTATTTTTCTTTGGATGTACCATCTTCCCCGACAAGTCTGGGACTGGAGTGCCTATTTATTATTTGACCAAGTTGCTGAAATTCAAAGAGATCGGCGAGTATGCTTGGGGTGCAGTAATTTTGGCCTTTTTGTATATAACACTTGGGACTGCCACGTGTGCGAAGGTGTTTCGGGCTTCCTGACTCTTTTCTACAGGTAAAACTTAAATATTTTGCAGATTCATTTTAATGTTAATTATAGGCCTTAATTATATTATTCTATTAGTATGTTAACTGTGTATGTATATATCTAGGCGTGGATCTATGAGTACTTTCCGCTATTCAAGCCAATCCCAAACTTTGAGTATTAGTTGGTTGGGTCGTGTGTTCTTAGACACACAGTTAGCGCCACACACTATGAGAACCCAACACATGCATTGCAGTATTACCGAGCTATAATTGATGATATAGCGGTGTGGACTGTAAGTATTTCAATTTTTTTCAATTTTTTTTAGTAATTGATTATTTGAGTATGTGATTAATGACACATTTTATTTTGTTTAAGGTTGATTGGTGTCCATACAATAATGTCAGATATGAACGCCCAGTCGATGAAATTACCTTTTTTGAGGGAGTGATCTACTTTTTTGACATTGTGGAGATTTGCTGCGTTGCAAGGGCCATGCGTTAGTTGGGTCATGTGCAATTTATACTTGCAGCTCCTCCAAAACCAAATTACTCTTTGAGGACTGTAGCCGAACGCGGGTATGAAGTGAAATGGACATGGACAACTATTGGGCCTGTATATTGGGAGTCGTGGCAGAATCACGTGATCCAACCTAACAATCGAGGACCCATTTGTACTTATCCATGGGAGTGTTATTCAGAGTACATGGAGTTGTATGTGAGGCATTCTCACATTCGATTGATAAATCGCGAGCAGTTTCCTATCCATTTCTCCATGGAAACACTTCCATCTTATGCACCGATTGTGACTATTCTTATTGTTTTGTATTCTTATTCTTATTATTATTCTTATTCTCACATTCTTATTTTAAAACGGTAATTAATAATTGTTTTGTATTCTTATTTTGACGGAACAACGTCATCGATAAAACGAATTAATTGCTAGAGAGAGGTCTGCAATTAGGTGGGAATAATATTCCCGAAAAAGCAAGGTCTTCATTCGAGGAGGCGTACAACTTGACTAGGTACAAGTATAGTGGTGGGCAGTATAGACATAACTGATTTTTGAGTGCGGCTTCCTCGGATGTTGATGTAATTTATGTATTTTTGAATTTGATGTATTTTGTAATAATTGTGCGCCATTACTTGTAATATGGCGTTCGGGATTATTGTTTGTAATGACTTCTTTATTAGCAGGTTGTTTGATGAGTTTTGGATATGAATATGTCAATAAAACAAAGGAGGTTATGGCAAAAAAAATTTAGGAATTATAAGTTAGGTTTTTTACAAAGTTTATGTATTTGAATTTGATTGCGTATTCGAATTGAATTTGAAGTGGAATTTGATGTTTTGAAATAAATTTGAAAGTGTATATGAATTTGATGTTTTGAAAGTGGAATTTGTTTGTTTTTTGGAAATGAAAGTGTTGTAAAAACAAAATGAAAATCGAAAAAAAATGTGTTCAAACGACCCAGCCATGTCGTTGGGTATAAAGGCCAAACGACCCAGCCACATCGTTTGGCATAAAGGCCAAACGACCAACTCAGACCGTTTGGATAAAAAAAAGACAACTCTGTCTCAAATGACTAGCTCAAACCGTTTGGATAAAAAACAGACAACTCTTTCTCAAACGACCAACTTAGAGCGTTTGGTATAAAGGTCAAACGACCTAGCCACACCGTTCGGTATAAAGTTCAAACGACTTGACCATGTCATTTGGGGTAAAATCAAGTAAAATCAAATCAAATTACATCAAAATATCATATCGACAACATATGAACATTATTTCCAAATCACTCGATTGCCCTCCAAATCAACTTAGTCGATCACTCGATTTCCAAATCAAATCAAATAAAAACCCAAACTCCAACTTTTTCCAAATAACATAAAAATCAAATCAAATTACACTTGTTCCAAATTACATCAAAATAACATGTCAAAATGAATTTACAAATTACATCAAAATATCATATCGACAACATACAAACAACTTAGTCGATAACATGTACTGTTGGGTCTTCAACGGGCTCGTTTTCTAATATTAGATTGGGAATTTTCAATGCCATAAATTGTAATTGCCTTGCTGTCAAGGCCAAATTCTAATTTTCAGCAATATCATATCGAGCTCTAAGCCATTGGCACATTACTGGAGGAACCGGACAATCTTCAACAAGTTCAACATTGACAAAATGATTTCCACCAACATGTGCGCTACCCAACACATTTTTCACTCTCTCAAGATTTGTTTGGGTTCTTGATAAGAGCCCAAAACTGTAGTTTTAACCCCTTAACAATGTTGCTTTTTGACCAATTATGTAATTAATAAGTAAAAGTTAGTATTGTTATCGTGTTCTTATGTATTTCAGATATTGGAGTCGAATATGTCTAGAAATGCGCCCCTTTTGCAAGATAATAGAGCAAGGGTTGGTTGCTAAGAAGTTCTATGATTAAAGGCCAAGATTCAAAGAGAAAAAACTTTTTTAAAGCCCGGTTAAAGCTGAAAAGTCAAGTCAACGCAGGCAGAAATAGCGCACAAAAGTTAGCAAACTTCCGTAGGCCGTATCTTTGGACTCAGACCTCATAATTGGGGCCACCTTATGTCAAAACGACCGGCTCGGAACAAGATTCCTAATGGCATAAGCCTTAACCCAATAAAAGGAGCAAAAATAGACAAAAAATCTGTTGAAGTCATTTTCAACTAAAAACCCCTTTGTGGACTAAAGTAATGAGGTTTTGGGCTTGATTTTTCAACCCAAAACATGGCTCCTCAGCCCATGTGCAAAATTCTGGACCTAGTCTCTTCTATATGAAGAGATGATAAGCACCCAAAACTGTAATATTAAACCCCGAGAGACATAGCATTTTGGTCGATTATATGTTTAATAATCATGTAATAATTATATTTTTGTACTTTTGCAGGTTTCCGCAGTTAACATGAATATAAGGATAAAACATGCATTGAAGTACGGGAATACTAGAATATTTGAAGTTTCCCACTCAACCCCAATGAAGCCCAACAAAGCCTAACTAGAGCCGAAGTTTCCAAAAGAACAAAACCAGTGCAGAACGGGTCCACATATAAAGAAGCAGCAAACTTTCGAAGCTCACATCTGATAAATCTAGATGTCGACATTGGCTAGTGAACTACCAAAGCGACCAGGGCGACCAACTCTATGCAAAGATAGAAAGTTGTAAAAATGCCAATATCAGCGCCGCCACTGGACACACCAAGTGGACCCACTCGGGGGCCCAAAAGGCATAACGAGTCAGCATAGGCAGGTGGCAAGAGATGGTCACAAATTTGTGCCACCTTGCAATGTGAGAAGACACCTACTTGTTCAAAGATTGAAATGAAATTGACATAAGGACAAAATAATAAAACATAAGGTACAAAAGACAAAGGACCAATTTAATTCACTTGGAGACAAAACTTTGAATATCAAAGTTTTTGAACGTCTCAATTTGAGAAACGAACAAAACACAATTAAATCCTTCTCCAGCCATCCAGCCTATATATATGAGGGGGGTTCTTCAGATATTCTGCTTCATCATTTTCATGTTTTAGCCTCCGCTTAGCAGTTAGTTAGTTTTCATTTCAGCACTTAAATTCTATCCTTTTCATTTCAGCAGCTTAAATACTATAAGTCATTTTCTTCTTAATAAAAGTCATTTCTTTTCAAGTTTAATTCCTGTCCTACATTTATTTATTTAATGTATACAGCAAGTTTAATTATTCCTTCAATGACCATGAGCTAATCCCCCCCCCCTCAGGGGGAGAGTTATGCTGCTTGTGTGAGAATCCGGATTGACTCTTTAATATTCTAGAATCACTACTTAGGAATTAGGTGTAGATTAGATATCCGGTCCCAAAATGACTGAGACTGTACAAATTTAGAGTGCTGATGTTCCAGAACGGTCTCATGAGAGACAAAAATGTCTCAGCGACTTCTGCAGTGTCGACATCTCTCCAATTTGTCTAGCTGATGTAGAATCAAACCAGGAGCTGAAATGATATTTCAGAGATGAAATATTAGTTCAACTTCTTATGCTAGTGCAATGCGGCTCAGAGATGTGGACATTTCGCTAAGGATCAATACTCGACGTCGTCTCAGATTTGTCTATGAACTCGAGACAAATTAAAGTTGTAGTGATGTGGTAATATAAACTGTTAAAAATTTATTTTTGCATGAGTATGATTAACCCTCTCCCTGTTTCTCTATCTTTGTTTATTTACATTAAAATCACCGTTAGTAATTTACATTATTTACATTTCCATTAAATTAATTAAACCAACTAAAAAACCTAAAATCCTACTCACTAAAAGTTGTAATTCCAGTTGTGAACCTTGCCGAGCCCTAAGGTTTGGACGATCCCTTACTCGACCTATCCTACCAAACCCACGTGAGTAAGGTAACTTGACTAAATAGACGACTATACGGACTTTGGACTTTGGACTTTGGTCTTCGGTCTTCGGACTTCGGACTTTGGACTGTGGACTTCGGACTTAAGTAAAAGAATAAAAACCAAAGAAACATAAAATTAGCATTTTATCAAATGGCGCCGCTGCACGCCGAAGGACTCTGGACATTTAACGTAATAACTAGAATACATCAAACATAAACCCCCTCCCCTACCCCCTCATCTTTTTGATTTCCATTTCTTTTTGCAATACTAACGTGTTACGTACCTATTTTCCCCCAACTTTTTCTACTAACATATACCTGTGAACCAAATCTTGTTTATTTTTATTAGCACAGTCTAAGTATTCCGTAGGAACTTGAAGCATTGAACTGACAAAAGCGTCTCGGATGAGACTATATTAGTAGCGCGCAAGACTAACCTGGAGTATCAACACTCCGATTTTCAGGTATAGGCCACTTTCCTTTTTAGTACTCTTTTGGACTCTCTAGTCCTGTTCATCCAGTAAGTTCACAAGCTCGGGAGTTAGATCGATCGTTGTACGAGGAATCGTGGGACGCCAGGTTTCAAATTCTTAAACTCCTCAAACTTTGTCTAGGATATTATTTGGTTGTTTGCTATAACCTGTTTTACCTTGCATGTTTGTGTGTTGGCATGAGAACTTTTTGCATGTAAATGTGATTCATCATTACATCTTCACGTTAACACGATTAATATGATTCGAATATATTTGGATGTATGCGTAGTTTCAAACCACCTGCTTAGAATATTTTTGTATGTGTATGTTACATCAATTCACGTACGCGGTATTCATTTGCATGAGTTCGTTCTCGACATTCCCTTAGCTCACATATAGTTGCACTTATCTATAACTATAGATTATTGCATGTGTAGGACATATTTATATTCACGTATAAGTAATATAGATTTGCATGTGTAGACTTCCTATGTAACACTAGCGTATGTTAATTGTATGTTTAGTTTTCTATTTTGGCATCTATCATTTTTAATTGCATGTTTCGTGATCACGTCTCCATAATACATTAATTACGTAAAATAAAAAAATATAAAAAAAATAAAAAAAAAATCCTAATAATTAAAAATTCATCATAATCATCTTAATAATACCCCGCATAATACACCATCATAAATCATCATCCTATTCCATCAGTGCCTAGGAAACTTGAAAATTTGAGGTTGCCTAATTAAGGAACGTGCTAGCACGAACAACCTCCCTCAATTTTATCAGGTGACCTGGCTGCTGGAATATTTACACATTGTCCTAGCTTACCTGCTCAAGTTAGCAACAACTCAGGAAGACGTGTTTCACCTCCCTCCTTCCTTAATTCTAAAATCTCTAGTCATAATTCATTCCTTATGAGCCTTGAATTAAAATTTGTATTTGTATGAGACTATAGTCTGGTAAACATAAGGAATTAGAACTTACATATCGTCATCAGAAATACAATAAACAACTACTTATGCTATCTCCTAGACATAGTTCCTCCTCCGTAAACCAACCTCGTCAAACATCTCCGTTGCCATTATTTCCCTTAGTTATGGCTCAAGAAAATCCCACCGTCGAGAAACCCCTTTCAGATTTCTATACTGCCTTACAAGAAGGACCTACTTCCTGCATTAAACTCGATGCGATTGTAGGTGATTTTCGCATTCTGCCAAATATTTTTGGTTTATTACCTGTGTACCATGGTCTAGACCATGAAAAACCGTACAATCATCTTCGTCGGATGCAACAAGTAGTCACCACTTTCCACCATCCGACCATTACCAACAAACAAATCTTGTTTAGGTTGTTTCCCTTCACCTTAGCTGATAAAGCTTCAGTTTGGGTCGCTGGACAAGCGCCGCAATCCATTGACACATGGGCCAAACCGTACAAGCATTCATGATAAAATTCTATACTCAGAAGAAAACTACAGAAATGCTTCAGAAGATTCAATTTTTTCGCCAACACCCCCAAGAATCCTTTTCAGAAGCATGCTCGAATGTCCCCATCATCAACTAATCTGCTTCTCGAATTCGTCCCATCATTAATTGTCGACACCATCAAAAGGAAACATTAGATATTATGAACGGCTCATTCTTTAATTGTCTACACTTTCCTTGACCAATAGGCTTCACAAACATTAGATATTATGAAACGGCAGTTGTTTCATGGACTAAAGACACTCCTACCAAAGTTACATCTTTCCTTCGAGGTCAAACCCAAAAAAAAACCCATTGGGTCCCTAAACAAAAAGGTCGATTCTTCGGATCTTCTAAATGATCATCCTACCAAAGTTACATCTATGTTCGAGGTCTACCAAAGTTACATCTAAAGGCACTCCCTAATCTTCTGAAGAGGCTTGTGCTTTTAACATCCCTAATGCACCTTGGCGACAACATCCGAATTTGGCTTGGGCACCCTCTGCCCAACAACAAGCTCTTCCGGGTGTCAACAACACTCCTGTACGACCACCCGCAAACTATAATTCCTACCATCAAGGAAATCCTCCACAATTCCAGCAAAGGCAAAATAATTTTCCCAACAACGCAAATATAGGGTACCAAAACAACCGCAACCTTGTTCCCGCTAATCAAGGATATAGCTACCAAAATTAACCTGTAAACAATAACCGTGAACTTGTTCCTACTGCTCCACTGGTACAATCCGCTGCCGATAAAACTGCTGAAACTTTTCTGACTTACATGAATCAACAAAATCAAATCTTAACATCTATCCAACAGTCTCTTCAGGTGTTAGCACAGGATAAAAGTCAAAAGGGCGTGTTCCTTGGCCAAGCAAATCCAAACCCTAAGTCTACAAACACTGCCTTTGAACTCAACAATGCACCAGGATCTAGTAATCTAAGCCAGGGTAAGGTAAATGCCATTACCACTCTTCATTCTGGCCGAACCATCAACAATAACATACGTATACTAGACAAAGAATCAACGAAAGCCACGGCTAACGTCCTTCCAACTCCTACCTCGCAACCTATAACGGACGAAGTTGTTCCTTCCAAATCTACACCCACGTCCCTAAGGAAAGACGCCACTAATCCTTATGCACGATTCCACCCAAAACCTCCGTTCCCTGCCCGTTTGGCAAGGAACAAACGTGACGAACATTTCGATGAGATCCGTGAAATCTTCAAAAATTTGACCATAAACTTACCTTTTCTAGATGCCCTTAAGCATTTGCCCAAGCATGCCAAGTTTTTGAAGGACATGTCCACCACCAAACGACATACGAATGTTCCTCAACAAGCGTTCCTCACTGAGCAGTTTCCCTCAATCACTACTACCAATGGTGTGGTTAAATACAAAAACCCAGGTCGACCAACTGTACCATGCACGTTGGGCGACAAGTATACCGCTATCGCACTTTTAGACCTAGGCGCCAGTGTTAACCTACTTCCCTACTACTTATTTAAGTAGTTAGGTCTTCATGAATTAAAACCTACCAATATGAATCTACAACTCACGGATCGCTCCATCAAGTACCCAAAGGGCATAGTAGAAAACGTCATAGTCAAGGTCCAAGATTTTTACTACCCCGTTGATTTTGTCATTCTAGATACCAAAGTGGCCAGTGACTCCATTCCTATCATCTTGGGACATCCATTTCTTGCAACTGCTAACGCTCTCATAAATTATCGGGACGGTTCAATGACGTTGTCTTTCAGGAACCTTTCTGTCGAACTCAACGTGTTCAAATTAATAAAACAATTTTCCGATCCAATAATGGAGGGTGAGATTAGCTTGGTTGATAGCCTGGCACACAATTATTTCACAAACTTTTTTCCCGAAGACAAGGTACATCAATTTCTTTCTTTTGATAATCCTGAGTTTGACGATGACTCGTACATCAAGGATGTCCACGCATTATTAGAGTCAGTACCACTATTTGATCCTACTACTGCGGTGCCAACTGATTTAGAAGAACCAGACTCGATCTTTTCCATTGAAGAGACGGTCGCTCACAAATCCTTAATCCCCAATCCTCCAACTCCAGATTTAAAACCTCTACCCTCTGATTTAAAGTGCATCTCGATCCCGATGGTAGTCACCCTATAATAATTTCTGCTCACTTAACTATCGACGAAGAAGCACGTTTGATTCGTGTCATTCGTGAACACCGCTCTGCTATCGGTTGGTCCTTAGATGATATCAAGGGAATAGACCCCTAGCGTATGCACGCATCGTATACATCTCGATGATGGCTCAAAGACATCGCGAGAACCGCAATGTCACCTTAACCCCGCCATGAAAGAGGTGGTGAGAGAGGAAGTTTTACATTTACTTGATGCGGGTATCATATACCCTATCTCTGATAGTGACTGGGTTAGTCTTGTCCACGTTGTTCCTAAAAAGTTCGGCATTCAAGTTGTACAAAATGAAAATGGTGAATGTATTTCCACTCACAGTCCATTAAAATGGAGAATTTGCATTGACTATCGCAAACTTAATGCCAGAACACGTAACTTCCCTCTCCCATTCATTGACCAAATGCTAGAATGTTTAGCCGGTCATGCTTACTACTATCTTCTTGATGGCTATTCCGGCTACTTCCAAATTGTCATCAATCCCACCGATCAAGAAAAGACAACTTTTACATGTCTCTTTGGAACCTTTGCATACAGACGAATGCCTTTTGGTCTTTGCAATGCCCCAGGCACCTTCCAACACTGCATGCTTCACATTTTTAGTGATATGGTGGAACATTATATGGAAGTCTTCATGGATGACTTTTCCATTTATGGAAATTCCTTTGACGACTGCCTATCCAACCTTTCTAAGGTGTTGACGCGTTGTGAAGAGAAAAATCTGGTACTTAATTGGGAGAAATATCATTTCATGGTTACCAAAGGACTTGTTCTAGGTCATATTATTTCAAAAGATGGGATAGAGGTTGATAAAGCTAAAATTGTTAAAATTGCTTCGCTACCTTTCCCACGTACAGTTCGTGATATCCGTGCCTTTTTAGGACAAGCTAGGTTTTACATGAGATTCATTCAGGATTTTTCTAAAGTTGCTCGACCCTTAACCAATCTCCTGCTTAAGGATGTGGTATTCGACTTCAATTACAATTGCAAACAAGCTTTTGAAACTCTAAAAACCGCCCTGACTACTACTCCTATCAGTCAACCCCCTGATTAGTCTCAACCATTCGAACTGAAGTGTGACACTAGCGACTTTGCTATTGGCGTCATACTAGGCCTACGACGTGATGACAAACCCATTGTCATTTACTACGCTAGTAAAACTCTTAATGATGCTCAATGTAATTACATAACAACTGAGAAAGAGTTCCTAGCTATTGTCTATGCTTTGGATAAGTTTCGCCCTTACCTAGTTGGATCATCCACCATCGTATATACTGACCATGCCGCACTTCGATACTTACTCGCGAAAAAGGACGCGAAACAGCGATTGTTCTGCTGGATCCTTCTCTTGCAAGAATTCACCCTGGAAATCAAAGATAATAAAGGAACCAAAAATGTCGTGGCCGACCATTTATCAAGGCTGGTTAGTGACATTGATAATGATTCTAAAGCCATCTGTGATTTCTTCCCAAATGAATATTTGTACTCTATTTTTTCATCTCCATGGTACGCGGATATCATTAACTACCTAGTTACTGAGGAAGTTCCTTCCTCTTGGTCACGTCCTGATCGTAAAAAGTTTTTATCCACTATAAAATATTATTTCTGGGATGACCCTTACCTCTTTAAGTATTGTTTCGACCAACTCATTCGTCGCTGCATTCCCGACTGGGAGCACACCGACGTATTATCCTTTTGCCATGAACAATCTTGCGGAGGTCATTTCAGTGGAAAGAAAACTGCGGCCAAAGTGTTACAATGTGGTTTTTATTGGCCTACCCTTTTTCGCGATGCACATGAACATTGCATAGCCTGCATTCGTTGTCAGCACTTAGGTCGAATTACAAAATGCAATATGATGCCCCTAAATCCTATCTTGATTGTGGAAATTTTTGATGTTTGGGGCATTGATTTTATGGGACCCTTCCCTATTTCTCAAGGTTTTCTCTACATTCTAGTCGTTGTGGACTATTTGTCCAAATGGATTGAGGCACTCGCATGTCGCTCAAATGATCATAAGACTGTCGTGAAATTTGTAAAAGAAAACATTTTCTCTCGTTTTGGTGTCCCCAAAGCTATCATCAGTGATGGGGGTACACATTTTTGGAATAAAATTTTTGGGTTTTTAATGAAGAAATATGGAGTTACTCACAAAGTTGCTACTCCATATCACCCACAAACGAGTAGCCAAGTGGAAGTCTCCAACAGAGAGATAAAGTCCATTCTTGAGAAAATTGCCAATCCATCAAGAAAAGACTGGTCTCTCCGCTTATCGGATGCCTTGTGGGCTTACCAAACAACATTTAAGACACCTATAGGGATGTCTCCTTACCGCATTGTTTTTAGAAAACCTTGTCATCTGCCAGTTGAACTTGAGTATCGTGCCCTTTGGGCCATCAAAAGCCTCAACTGCAATATCAACAAGGCAGGCGAGAAGCGCAAACTGCAATTAAATGAGCTTGAGGAGATTCGGAGTGATGCTTATGATCTCTCGAAATCCTACAAAGCTAATATGAAAAGAGTGCACGACAAGCATATTTTGCATAAGGATTTTAAAATTGGCCAAAAGGTTTTACTATACAACTCCATATTACACATTTTTCCTGGTAAATTAAAAACACGATGGTCTGGTCCTTTCATTGTGTCAGCTGTGACACATTATGGGGCAATCTCTTTGTTTAATCCATAAGATAACAGCGAATTTCAAGTCAATGGACAACGCCTAAAACATTACCACAAATTACGCTCCCCAGATGTTGAACAGACTCTTCTTCAGGACCCGGTCTATATATACTAGATGTTTCGTTTGGTGTACTCAATCTTGTTTCTATAGAGGGTACGCCATTTTGGTAGCCGTGCCATCTTCTATTTTATGATCTCAAAAGTTCTTTGAAATGTGTGGTTGCAAGTGCTCTGGAACCTTAGTCCACAAAAACTCTATTTCAGAACTGAGTATAAATGTCTTCTGCAACACGAGCAAACGTGTCTACCGGTAAATGATGGGTACCTAAAATTTCACTTCCTTCCTTCCCTTCTCTTTTCTACTCTCTGCCTCGCGAACTTCAGCTAATCATTTGGTGTAAGTCTCACTCATCACGAATAGAGAATGGTCATAGTACTTTTGCTCATAAACGACGCGCGCGAAGAAAAGGGTGGTGTATGCATTGCCAAACACCCTTCTATCACGGTCTTGACTTCCTATCTGATACTAGCTAGTTTAAGGTATACTTTTGTCTGACACCAGCTGCGCAGGATAATCTTTGGGAATCGTCTTGAAGATCTGATGTTAAAAGACTCACCTTGTAGATATGTATATATTGTTGACAAATTCCCTGTGCTTTAAGTTGTACACATAGAGATTTGTGTTCAACCTCAAATGTTGCATACTTGGAACACAAATGGGCAATGGATTCCACCATACCAACCCCTAGAATTGGTTACTTTGAGTTCCCTTTGGGGCTGTTTGAGGATAGACGTATGTAATAAGGGCAATATTATTAGACCATAGCGCTCACGGTCTAGGATGGTACCGTCCTACCCCTAACCCCATAATACATAGAGGTAAAGCCACAGTCTAGCTGGATTAGGTTCACTCCAGAGCTAACATGACAGTTGCCTATGAATTTAGATGTTGACTCTTCTGGACGTCCTGTGTGTTTCACGTAATCTCCCTTGTATATAAATAAAACATTTGTTTATAAATAAAACACCCTCCTTTATTTTCAAAACTCTTGTGACCTTTGAGAATGACTCATATAATTGGATAGCATTTTTTGTGCCGATCATTTCGATATCTCGTTCATCCAATTCGGAGTCCAAACGAGTCGTGGGTGAGCGTTTAGATTTTTTAGGCTTAAATCGGGATTTAGGCTTGATTTGGGCTTGGGAAAATTTTTGGCCCAACCAAATCTCGAAATCTCGGGCCATTTAAACCCGACAAACTTGACCACACGCGTCACCATCACAAACTTCGTCTTCCCCAATATCTGGATCTTGTCCCCTCTCGATTCAGTCTCGCACGAGACAGGCCCATGTTATAACCAGGTCTCGCGCGTGACTCCTACCAACTCCGATTTCAATTCCCTTCCATCAGCAAGTCCCATTTCTCCCCCTCATCATAAATCAATAGCCAGCCTCTCCCTAAGAGCAGTAATGGCTGGAAACAGGCGAATTTGTGTGGAGAAAATTTTTGGAAATTTATTGGAAAATGGGATGTTTGCTCCATTCTTTGATAATGAAATTCACTCTAGAGGATGGGAATACTTGTTATATGCTAATGGCGGGCTTTATTCAAAGGATTTGGTGATGAAATTTTACGACAATGGGAGCTTTAATGGCGACCATTTTTGGGTTACCGTCGAGGGTGTGCGCCACGAAGTCACACCCGTTTTGATCTCCGGGATCACGGGCATTCCTCTAGTCGACCATGTACTGACTCAGCAGCAGTCCGTGTACCCATGAACTTACAACCTAATGTTCGACACGCTAATCGAGGGAGAGTACAACATAGATGGGAAATGCGCGTATCAACGCTCGGTGAGACGGAACCAGCTGGATGTGACTCAATGGCTGGGACTGAACGTCATTGGCACCTCAAATCCCTCGGACATCAACAAGACCTTCCTCCACCTTCTCTAGATCCTCCAGGGGCGAAAGGGTAACTTCTGCATGGTTACCTTTCTTTTTTATATTATTATGCATGCCACTCTTAGGTCAGCCCCTCTTGTCATTCTTGTAACGCAAGTTATGATTAATTTGGGTTTTCTGTCCACCACCCCGCTACTCCCTATACTACTATATGAGAATATGTTTGTCTTCAAGAAATGCATACTGACCCCTTGGGAACCCACAACACTAATGGCTGTTGAGCACGCTAACGTAGGCCCATCTCACCCACCCTACTTTGATGAGACTGCTATGAGTAAGATGAGTCACCCTATGGATGCCTTACGTGCTATGAACAGTGGCATGAGAGACATGTACACTCACCAGGTATCGATGAAACATGCCTTGGGCGAGTTAAGGACGAATATGACCACTCGCCACGGGGCGCTGACAGACAGCATGGGCAAATTTTAGCAAGAAATGCGAGCTTCCATGAATGCATTTCAGGACCAAATGACTACTCGCCATAACAAGTTCTAATGAATGTTCATGGCAAACCAGCATCAGTTTCAGGCTCAGGTG
This sequence comes from Coptis chinensis, assembly GCF_015680905.1. Lineage (NCBI taxonomy): Eukaryota > Viridiplantae > Streptophyta > Magnoliopsida > Ranunculales > Ranunculaceae > Coptis > Coptis chinensis. Next base: position 73,026,996 of record NC_141463.1, on the reverse strand, counting down.
TTGGATACTCTGGATGATATCCAGGAGCAGTTAGCCTCCATAGGAGCTCGTCCTACACGACGTCGCAGGACTCCTGGTTCTTCTTCTGCAGCCCCGAGGATTCTCCTGCAGCCCCCGAGGATTCTCAATAGACAGTTTATTTTCACCGTTCTTGTATATTAATTATGTCGGATATTTTATTTACGTGTTTGCATTTTTATTTTCTAACTTAGGATGTCTGTCAATTCCTACATTCTCCAAAATTTATGCCTTGTTAAATAGTATATTAATTATTTCCAATATTATATTATATAGGTAGAAACATATATAATAATATTAGTAATAAAAATATATATAGATATATAAAAATATATACATATATTTTTAATGTCACAATTAACGACAAAATTTTACCATAAACCAACGTTTTGCAAAACGGTCATGAAATCGCATCCTAAAAACTGTCAGAAAACGGTCATGAAATTGCATCTAAAAACGGTCAGAAAACGGCTCAATTTTCTTCTATAAATAAGTTCAACACATTCTTCACATTTCACTTCTTTCACTTTCTCCCCTCTCCACTTTTTATTCTAAAAATCATTTTTAGATCACTCTAAGTTTCAAGATTCATGGATGCACTAGAAAAATTTGAGTAGCAGCAGATTGAATATGCTACTCAAGTCTTCATGCTCAGTTGTTTTATTATAGTAATGTTGTTAATGTGGCATATAGTTCTATCTAATATTTAGGTTTGTATTTTATTTCACGTATCATTGTGATGTGTTTCCACTCCTCTGTATGTTCTTACATCTTATTGTAATAATATATTTACATCTTCATTTGCCTTCTACTTACGCTATTTCTTTTTTTTTTTTTCAAAAATGGGCACTCCTTATAGTCACACGCCCCATTCTTCTCATCCACACTACATCTTTTGCATCATATTTTAGAAAATACACGTGGTCTAACTACCCTGTGACACCTCGATCCGTATTTTCTACATCTTCGGATTGGTGCCTATTTATAACAAGGATAGACACCCTTAAATACCAACTTCCCTTTTTCCACTAAAAATTTTCTTTACCACTCCATCTTTAATGGCCCTCACTCGAATTTTTGTGCCCAAGCAAAATTTTATGGAAAATTTCCAAAACGGTCTTTTTCATCCATTTTTTGACACATAAATTTTACGTCGAGGATGGTACCCTCTTATACATCATAAGCAGGCATTTTTTTTCTAGAGAATTGGTCATGTTGTTCTATAAACACGGTTATTTCCAAAACAGGAAATTCTTTGTCCATGCAAACGAATGCAAGAGTGAATTGACTATGGAAATTATCTCTGAGGTACTTTGTCACAGCCCGAATTTCTAAACAATTACAAAGTAAATATTTGAAATATAAATATCTCAAACATCACTATGTTCAATTGTCTAAAAACCCAGGCTATAACGGGGTGGATACAACACAGGCCAAAACCGAAAATACCACATCATAACAGAATCAACTTTATTAAAAGACTATCTTCCGTTCAAAAATCATCAATATAAAACTCTAAGAATAATAGGTCTTCAACATCGTATTCTCATGTCATATGAATATGCAACTACGTTATTACATACTTCCAAAAGGATCAGACCTATTAAAAATAAACTCCCGAACTGCTCCAGAAACAAATCCAAATCAAACGCCGCGGTTCCACTACCTTCCACCTATGTTCCCAAGAACACATCCACGTTGCCAAAACAAAGCAAACATAGGTCAGCAAAATACAATTTGCTGGTATGAGTAGATTAACCATATATAACCATTTCCATCCAGTCTTTACTTATCATAACTAACACTTTAAATATCATAATATAATCATTCTCAGCTTGGAAGATAGGTAGTTCCGTCATCTCAACCGGCATAGTTTCTTCCCAAGAAAGACTCCCATTTTATTAACTCGTTATAATAACTTGTTTTAATAACTAAGTAATTGAATTAAAACTTACCGATATCCACTGCTATATAAGGGTAGGACTGGGTCCCTGCACAAAATATTATTAAGTCCTACCCTCCTGCAAAAGAAAGTTAGAAATTTTATATAACATATGTAGATATCCTATAGGTATTCAAATGCAAGTCCAAGCACACCCGTACAATCAAAGAATACAACTAACCCACAAGGCGAATACCTTAGTTCCTCTCTAGGGCAGTCCAAACAATCTGGTCATTCATGGCATATTCAATGAATACCCATATATAATACTAACGGACCATTTATGGCGCATTCAATAAATGCCCACCTAACATATGACATCATCAGTCATAAAAATCAAATCCAAAACTTGAGGCATGGAGAGTTCTAAAAGGGTGCGGTAAATTTGTTTACGCATTATTGAATTTTATTGCATATATTATTTCAAAGAACGTAGGAGTATCTTGTTTCATGTATTTTTGGTTTACGCGTTATTAATTAGATTGATGTCTAAATGTCATAACGTTGTATATCATAAAATACTGAAATATCACATAGTAGTTAATACACGTACATACGTATATATAGAAAGGTCTTAACCTAAAGCCAAGCATGCTAATAGCCCTAGACCTATCCTAATAGACCGAATCATAATCCGAGTTAAAAGGTCAAATTTGGTCAACTGGTCAAAGTCAACCCTAGTCAACAGTCAACAGTCAACCTGCCAAAAGTCAACATTAGTCAACCAGCCAGGTTAACAGCAGTCAACCAGCCCCAAACTCTTCTAACCCAAAAGCCCAAAGACTAGGGTCCAAAGGCTAACACTTAAGCCCAAAAGTGAAATCTGAAATTTAAAACACTCAAGCCCAATACTGAGTACGGCCCAAGCCCAACAAGGAACAATGAACAGGATCGTCTCTGTCCCTTCTTCTTCCTCTACTGCGCACCTCCACCACCGATCAACCACCACAACCACCAACCTAACTCCAATATAAATCCCACGGTTTGACTCATCATAAAAACCCCAATCCACCGATACCCTCAAACTTCAATTCCATTATACTGTACAAGTCGCGATTGACCCGCCATTAATGGTTTATTCGAGCTTTAATCGCCCTCTCTCTAGCACCCAATCAACCACCAACAATCCACCTCAACCCAACAACATAACCTCACAACAAAATCAGACAAACAATCAATTAAACAACACAAAAATTCGGACGGTTTGGTTCTTGCTTGAACGCCATTAATGGCTGTTCAAAGCTTCACAACTTCACAGCTCTCATATAACAATTCCACTACCACCAATCAGTAATCAACCAACACAATCAACATAATAACAGTTCACAATATTTTTTAGGATGATGTTTGTGCGAGCCACCACCATTAACACCTGTTCAAGCTTCAACAGCCCGTTTGACAACCTCCATTACCCAACCAAACTAACATTAAACACATAATAAACATTCAAACAATATATAGGTTTTTAACTCCTTCAGAGACGATTTCTCTATCCTGTGGGCTTAGCTTGCGCAGCCATTAACTCTTTCCGCCCAATCAAATTCAATACGTAAAACCGTTTTTAACAATAACAAGTAGAATAATCATAGGCGAGAGGAAGAGTAGAAAAATAAGCAAAGAACAACATTGTACTACAGTAAAACTTAATTTTTTTATCTATGTATAGACGAGAAAACTAAACTACTCACCCGTGATTAGCTCCGACTGTCAGCTAGCTATTCGTAGATTTCCAGAAAAACTTCTCTCCTCCCTTTTCTCTCTGTGAAACTCTCTTTTCTGTAAAACTCTCTGTTTTTGGCCCACCCTATTTTGTTTCTTTTCTGTTTTTAAAAAAAAACCCCGAAATAGGGAAGAAGGTTTATCCCATAAACCCACGTCTCCTATTTCCACTAACACTTATCCTATTTTATTTTATCTATTATCCATTATTATTATTATTAGAAAAAAAAAGAATAAAACACGAGGTGTTATATACTTCAAATTCCCATTACAAACCGAGGGATACACCTTCAAGATTCACCATTCGACAATATCAGGCATCTGATGTTTGTAACTATCCTTCACGGTGAATACAACAGGAAAAACCGTGTTGTTTATCAACGATCCTTGCAAAAGAACCAATTATCTGTGATCCAATGGCTGGCTCATAATGTGCTCGACATGTCTAAGACTTCCGAAATAACAAAACCCCTCCTCCATCTACTATGGGTCTTGCAGACTAACTACAATGATTTTTGCATTATTAAATTTATCTGGAACGATATCGCACTTGCCAGGAAAAAGGCAGCTCCTTTGCTTACCATTGTGACACTTATCATGATGTGTTGGGGTTTTTCTAGTACTTCTCCTAATACACCTCTCAGAACAGCTAATATTCTTACCATTCACTCAGTTTGCAGGAACAGTTTTTGGAATCCCGACGTTGCAAAGAAGTTTGCCAGTCACAACATGCACGATAGTGAGGACGTACTTCCCACATTTTGCGGCCACCTTTCAAGACTAGGTTAAGGTCGACTCTATGTGTCCAATGATAAGCACCCAAAATTGGAATATGAAACCCCATTGAGACATATAAATTTGGTTAATTATGTGTTTAATAATCATGAAATAAATATATTTTCATACTTTTACAGGTATTCGCAGTAAATATGAAAATATTTGTTAAACCTACGTTAAAGCACGAAGAACGAAGTATATACAATTCTTCCAAATCAGCCATGTAAAGCCCAACAAATCCGTACAGAAGCATCAAACTTCCCAAGCTCCTACCTCTTGAACCAGGACTCCGAATGCGACAAGTAAGCTGCTCAGACAATCAGGGCGATGAACTCTACGCATAGGCGGGAAGTTATAAAATTGCCAAAAGACCGGACCACCACTGGACTGCATATGGACCCACTATACGGGCCCACAAGATTTGATGAGTCATCAATCATGGAGCATGTCAAGACAAAAATGCCAAATTATTGGTGCAAAGTTGACACCTTGCATGTAATTAATTAGATTAAGAGTTAATAGTGAAAAAAAGGCAACGTGTCACTTTGTTTTAATGTAGTGGATAAAAATGAAGTAAATGTGGTTTGGTATTTCACGTGGGAGGAAATGAGATTTCTCTCAAATGGAGAAGAAAACAAAACAAGGGGGGGGACAATCCATTTACTCCCTTGACTTCTTTTCCTTTACCATGTATTATTTTAGTTCCTTAGCCTTAGTTTTTATTTAGTTTTTAGTTTTGGTTGAAAGCTTGTAATAGTTTTAATGGAGGTAACCTTGTGTTCTTCTTGTTAAAAACAAAATATAAATGCAAGTGAGTTCATCTATATATTTTCTTCTTCTTTTAGTTCTCTCTTCTTTTAGAATTATAAATTGTACTTCTCATTTTTTTAGCCCAAGGATCATGAGCTAAACCTTCCCTTTGTGGGGAGTTAATAATACTCATGTGAGGGAAAATCTTTGTTATTTGGTTTAGTGAGTTGTTTAGGAAGAACAACTAGACCTACATCCTATCCCAAAATGATAGTTGGTGTAGTGTCTAGTTAGGGATCAAAGTGATGAGCTTAGAGATAAGTCATTGCTTTGGTTCTACATGCTAGCATGTATGAGCTTAGAGATGAGTCATATATGTTAGGGATCAAGTTTTCTTTTATTAGGACTTGTCTAAAAGTTCTAGGAAGATTAGATGCACTTACTAAAATCAAATAACAAAAGTTATCTTCACATGAGGAGAATTAACTCTCCACTTTTTTTATATTAAAATTTTATCTTGTCTTAATTGCATGTTTACGTAACTTAATGTTTTAAATTTTTGTGTAGTAAAGAAACCAAGTATTTAGTATTTATACAAGCATAGTTAAACTTACTCACTAGTTTCCTAAAAGAGTAAAACCAAGTTATAAGTGGTCCTAGAATTTAGGTTAGTTCGAATCCCTACTCTAAATTATATGAACACGAAGATCGTGAGTAAGGAAATATTTGTTTCGCATTTTGGCCAAGGAAAAGATTCAAATCTCTAACATAGTAAAATGGTGAATATCATCCAACCAACAAGATCATTCGTTCTTTGCGATTTTGGACATGGCGACGCCCTGCAAGGTATCTAAAGAAAGTGCGTTCCTTCCCTAATGATGATAAAATGATAGCTCATCTGGACACTGCAAAGAAGAGGAAGTGGAGCGAAGTCTGGAAAGCTATGATAGATTGGCGTGATGCAAAGGAATGGCATTTCTACAGGGACGAAGCAAGGATGGACTATCCCCCAGTTCTTGGTTGGGGCATTGTGAGTTGATGCATGTACATATTTGTTTTATGTTTTGATGTGAGATAAATAAATAACCTAACAGTGTGCCAATCTAACAGTGTGCTTTCACTTTTATGATGTATAATATATAGTGTGTTACAATAAATTTCTATGGAAGATGTCAGCTATATTTTTGCTCAAGCCTCTCAGGTATACTCTTTCTTCCTCTTAACACTTTGAGGACACACAAATCCGATTTGTTTGGGGTGGTGAGAACCTTTCACAAAAAAATTAAGCATGCATAGTTGTATATAGTTTACTTTATGTCTAAATAAACGTGTTTAGTGACAAATTCTCGTTTCCTTTTCTCGTGATGAAAAATATTTAGAAATCTCACCCTAGCATCGAAATTAGGACTTGTTCTTAAAAACTTAATTTACTACGTATGCAATAGTTTTTACATCTTTTCATGAGCATTCATGCACTGACTATCATTAAATGTACACAGCAGTAAGTTTCTGGGACCCACGGTTAGACAACTTAGTTTCCATATCCTGTAAGAATCTAACCAAAAAGCCTCAAAATGTGTGATATGTGAGTAATGACACAGAGAAGTAGTTTTTCCGAATAGAGAAGTTCACACGTCTACTTACTTGATCACTACCCAAATCCTAGGCGAGAATTTAGGCCTTCTTGGATCGATATAGCCAAAAATTCACACCTGTAAAAAAATTTACCACTAGTCGCCCCACTGAACCTTTCATTAACCCTTTCTATTTCACCAAAAATTCATTACCCATCTATTAACCATAAATAAATAAGCCTACCTAGATGATGAGTATGAGAAATAGGATGAAGTGCAGAAAAATGAAGAGAAAAACCTTATCACAAACCAAAATCAGTTACCTATTTCAGAAGAAAAGAAAAAGAAAAATAAAAATAGAAATATGTTTCCAAAAATCAAAAGAAATATCAAAGTTAGAATTCCCCCCAAAATCAAATCAAAAGGGAATACAAAAGCTTGAAAAAGCCAAGTATGGAAACCAATGTTAGAAGCAGGAAAGAAAAAGGATTTGTCTAGTATAAATATCTCGAAGACCTAATTCTCTCATACTTATCAATTTTTTGAATTTTCTATTCCATTTTCTTCTACACTACCTCCTAAGCCCCATAACACCTAATAAATACTTCTAGCTCAATTAGGAGTAGGATAGTGGGATAATAAGTAGTTGTTGTGACTTATTGACCTCGGCACCTCTGATTGTCATTGAGTATGTGAGGAAACGTGTGCCACTGCACACTGGAGATAGCAAAACTTGAGTGGAAAAATAAGAGAGAAATTGTGTTTCGACATATACCTGCGAGAACCTACTTAAGGACACTATCCAAAGGATCCATAAACGGCCCTGCTCATACATTTCATTATAAGATCACTGCATGCATGCTCACACGTAGATGTTTTGATTATTGTATGTATATTAACTTGAATTTCGAAAGAATTAAATCTTTGTTTCCCCCGCTAGTGAGATGTCTAGATACATGAGATTTATTAAGGAAACAGGCCTTTGTTACTGAGTCGTTGTAGTATAAATGAAATTTGTAAGTATCTTCTCTGGAAAACTCTCACGAGGCTATAACTCATCCACTAGGAAATTCCTAGTGGTTCAAGGCCTTGTTGCATACGGTCAATGCAAACGCACTCTGCGAAATGAGATTTAGCTTAGGACAACACATTTTTTATCACTTATCATTTTAATGTCTTTTCTTTGCTTGAGGACAAGCAAAGTGCTGTTTGGGGGTGGTGTGATAAGCACCCAAAACTGTAATAGTAAACCCCGAGAGACATAGCATTTTGGTCGATTATGTGTTTAATAATCATGTAATAATTATATTTTCGTACTTTTGCAGGTTTCTGCAGTTAACATGAATATAATGATAAAACATGCATCGAAGTACGAGAATACTAGAATATTTGAAGTTTCCCACTCAACCCCAGTGAAGCCCAACAAAGCCTGACTAGAGCCGAAGTTTCCAAAAGAACAAAACCAGTGCAAAACGGGTCCACATATAAAAAAACAGGAAACTTTCGAAGCTCACATCTGATAAATCTAGATGTTGATGTTGGCTAGTGAACTGCCAGAGCGACCAGGGCGACCAACTCTACGCAAAGACAGAAAATTGTAAAAACGCCAATATCAGCGCCGCCACTGGACACACTAAGTGGACCCACTCGGGGTCCCAAAAGGCATGACGAGTCAGCATAGGTAGGTGGCAAGAGATGGTCACAAATTTTTGCCACCATGCAATGTGAGAAGACACGTACCTGTTCAAAGATTGAAATGAAATTGACATAAGGACAAAATAATAAAACATAAGGTACAAAAGACAAAGGACCAATTTAATTCACTTGGAGACAAAACATCAAAGTTTTGAACGTCTCAATTTGATAAACGAACAAAACACAATTAAATCCTTCTCCAGCCATCCAACCTATATATATTCAGATATTCTGCTTCAGCATTTTCATGCTTTAGCCTCCGCTTAGCAGTTAGTTAGTTTTCATTTTAGCACTTAAATTCTGTCCTTTCCATTTCAGCAGCTTAAATACTGTAAGTCATTTTCTTCTTAATAAAAGTTATTTCTTTTCAAGTTTAATTCCTGTCCTGCATTTATTTATTTAATGTATACATCAAATTTAATTATTCCTTCAATGACCATGAGCTAATCCCCCCCCTCCCTCAGGGGGAGGGCTATGCTGCTTGTGTGAGAATCCGGATTGACTCTTTAATATTCTAGAATCACTACTTAGGAATTAGGTGTAGATTAGACATCCGGTCCCAAAATGACTGAGATTGTACAAATTTGGAGTGTTTATGCTCCAGAACACCCCGCGCGTGACTCTCTGGTGTCAGACAGCTCTCCAATTTGTCTAGCTAATGTAGAATCGAACCAGGAGCTAAAATTATATTCCAGAGATGAAAAATTAGTTCAACTTCTTATGCTAGTGCGATGAGGCTCAAAGATGAGGGCATTTCGCTAGGGATCAATACTCGACGTCGTCTCGGATTTGTCTATGAACTCGAGACGAATTAGAGCTGTAGTGATGTGGTAATATAAACTGTTAAAAAATGATTCTTGCATGAGTATGATTAACCCTCTCCCTGTTTCTCTATCTTTGTTTATTTACATGGAAATCACCGTTAGTAATTTATATTATTTACATTTTCATTAAATTAATTAAACCAACTAAAAAACCTAAAATCCTACTCACTAAAAGTTGTAATTCCAGTTGTGAACCTTGCCGAGGCCTAATGTTTGGATGATCCCTTACTCGACCTATCCTACCAAACCTACGTGAGTAAGGTAACTTGACTAAACGGACTTTGGACTTTGGTCTTCGGACTTCGGACTTCGAACTGTGGACTTCAAACTTAAGTAAAAGAATAAAAACCAAAGAAAGGTAAAAATTAGTGTTTTATCAAGAGATAAAGACTTAGCTCTTAAGTTAGTTAATTTTTATCTAGTTAATTAGCATCAAATTACTTTTTAGAACAAGATTTTAGTTTTTATAATCAAATAATTAGTTTATATTTCAAGTTTTAGTTTCTAATTCAATACTTAATTTATAGATTTAGTTTGTCTTAAATTGATAATTAGTTATTCATAATCTTAGTTTTAAATTCAGTTTTAATTCATTTTGAATCATTATTCTTTTGTTCAATTAGATTAATAAAGTTTAATACTTATTCAATAATGACTTGTTCTATTTGTTCTTGTGTTAGAAATGATAGTTTAATGATTCAAGGCTAAAACCTCCATTAGCGGGGTTTGAGGAAATCTTGATGAAACTTGATTTCGATTAGCGTAGAAATGGTCGTAGTAATCTATTCCATTCTAGAAAGTAATTAGTTCTCCATGAGAATGGGTTTGATTGCTTCACATGCTAATTGTTAGTTAGTAGAGATTACCATGAACAATTAGGGATTAGATAGACCCAATTGTTATCTCGAAAAACATAGCACCGGATTATTCACAATTCTTCGTTAGTTTATTAAGTTGAATTAAGGTGGAATCAAATTCCCCTAATTCATTCTCATATCGTCAATTTTGTATTGAATTGCCATCATTTCATTTATCGCATCTTGATTAGTTGATTTACCATCGTAGTTAATTTCAATTCCATTACTCTCACGACTTTGTTAGCTTACACAAACTAGGAAACTTTACATCTAAATGAGCTAGGAGTGGAACGAATTCTCTACTCTAAACATATTGCATTGATAACGAGAGTAGAAAACTTTTGATATATAAACAAGAAAATAGTTTTAGTTTTACTTACATTTGAGTTTCATCACTTATTCGTTTATCGTTTTACCTATTATCAAATGGCGCCGCTGCCATCTTAGTTGTGTTTAGTTTCATTTTCTTTAGTAGTGATAATCCTACCAAAGTCTCATTAAACCCACCCACCCTTGTTTGGTTCTAACTGTGGTTGTTTGCTTTAGAACTATTTTTTTTTTTTGCAAAATACACTAAGCACGCCCCGCAGCCCGCGCCTCATTGGCCTAAATTCAGAGCGCACCACGCACTTACGCCCCTAGAACTCGAGATAGGCACGAGCTCACCCTGCGCCCATCCAAGGCAAATTCAGAGCGCATCCCGCGCTGAAGCCCCTGGAACTCAAGATAGGCACGAGCGCACCCTGCGCCCTTCCAAGGCAAATCCAGAGCGTACCCCGCGCTAAAGTGCCTGGACCTCAAGTCAGGCAAGAGCGCGACCCGCGCCCTACCTAGGCAATTTTTGAGCGCACCACGCGCCTTCTTCTAAACAGCCCGATTTTCACAGGTTAGTCCAAATTTCCATTTCTTCAAGTTATTCGGTGTTTATAACTTGTTAAATACATTGAGTTCGCGTATACAAGACGTTATTCATAAGCGAAGCAAGGAGGCATTCAGGTACTTCTTTCTTCCATTCCTCGCATCTCCTGTTAGAGGATTTATACTAGCATGTCAAGGTTGTTTTGACTATTGTCGTGTTTCTTTAATATTGGACTTAGCCTTGCATGAGATTAAGGTCAAGTAGAGAAAAAACAACTAATGTAATCTATCGTGAACGTCAACACACACACCTATCTAGTATACCACACACTACACCTAAAATAATGGCTAAAGAAAGAGAGTCTCCTCTCTCTGACTTTTACAAAACCTTGAACGATAGCCCAAAATCTTGCATCGTTCTTGCAGACCTAGTGGGGGATTTCTGAATCCCCCTGAATATATTTAATTTGTTACTAGTTTTTCATGGGTTAGACCATGAAAAACCTTATCAGCATATGTGTAGGATTGAACAAGTTCTTACCACATTCCATCATCCTACGGTAGGTGCGGAACAAATTAAACTGAGGGTGTTTTCTTTCACCCTAGCCAATAAGGCGGCGTCTTGGTTAACTGCCCAAGCGCCTAATTCTGTGGACTCATGGGCCAAACTTGTTCAATTGTTTATGGAACATTTTTACCCACCACTGAAGATAGATGACATGCTTTCCAAGATTCATTTTTTCTGCCAGAATCCTCATGAATCCTTTTCAGAGGCTTGGAATCGTTTCACTGATCTTCTTATAGAGTGTCCACATCATAACCTTGTAAAAGACAAGTTAGTTCGTGCCTTTTTCAAGGGACTGTTGCACCACCATAAAAAGGTCCTTGATATAATGAATGGGGGCAGTTTCCTCAGTAAAGGAGCCTCAGAGGCTTATATATTTTTAGAAGATCAAACAAAGCGTAATAATAACTGGGGGGTAGTGATGATATCCCCCGATTCGCTAGTTCTTCTTCAATAGTTAAGGCTACCAGTATGTTTGAGGTTAAATCCGATCCTGAGCTTAAAACTTTAATTGAATCTCTCACTAAAAAGGTAGAAGCTATTTCTGTTCAACAAAAGTATATCCCTATCATGAATGTCAACTCTAATCCATGTAATTTCTGTTTGAGTCCTGAGCATCCCGACTCCTATTGTCCTCTCGCCTACGAACAACAAACATCACAACCAGATAATGTTTGCTCCATTAATAGCTATCCTATTCCTAATGCCCCTTGGAGACAAAATCCCAACTTCAGTTGGAGAAATAATCAACAAGTTACACCTCCAGGGTATAATAATCAAAATGTTAGGCTAGCAAACAATTACAACCAAGCTCCACCACAACAAGGACAAGGACAAGGGAATTATAATAATTATAACAATAATAATTATAATTATAATGCTAATAGAGGTATCATGCTGGTTAATCATAACTATCACAACCCACCTGTTAATAATCAACGTGACATAGTTCCTGTCACACAACCTGTAACAAACACTCCTCCACAACCGGATCGTTTTGACGCCTTTATGCAAACCCAATAACAGATTTTACAGTCCATCCAACTTTCCTTACAGCAGTTAACACAAGAGAAAGTACAACCAAAAGGTGTATTTCCAGGTCAAGCGATACCTAATCCTAAAACAACAAACACAGCTTTTGAGGTAAACGGTAATACTAGTAATGAAAATGGAAACGTAGGTGAGCTAAATGCCATCACCACTCTCCGTTCTGGCAGAGTGGTTGATAACGCCAAAACTATGCATGTAGTTATCCCACCAGTAGTCCCTACACCTGATATTTTACTAGATACCGACATAGAAACTGAAGATCCTACCCCTGTAGAGGTACCAGTTAAACCACAACCTAAGAAACAAAAAGCCAATGTTAGACATCCTATTGATCCATACGCTAAATATAGAGAGAAACCACCGTTTCCCAAGAGATTACCCATGTTAACCAAGGATACAAATTTCGATGAGATTAGGGAGGTTTTCAAAAATCTAACGATAAACCTACCTTTTCTGGAAGCGATTAAAAAGTTATCTCACCATGCTAAGTTTCTTAAAGAGTTGTGCACTACTAGGCGTAAGACAAATATTCCTAAAGACGTCTTTTTAGCTGAACAGTTTCCAACTTTAACCGAACATAATGGAATCGTTAAGTACAAGAACCCTGGTCGTCCTACTGTACAATGCACCTTAGGAGATTCCCATACGACGACCGTGCTATTAGACCTGGGGGCGAGTGTTAACTTACTCTCTTATTATTTATTATCCTAAGGGTGTGGTTGAAAACGTGCTTGTTAAGGTTCAGGATTTCTACTATCCTGCTGATTTTGTTATCCTCAATACAGAAGTCGCTAACGACTCTATTCCGATCATCTTAGGGCATCCTTTCTTGGCAACTGCCAACGCGCTTATAAATTATCGCGATGGTTCGATGTCCATGTCTTTTGGCCATCTTTCTGTTAAGGTCAATGTTTTTAAAATGATGAAATAGATACCAGATTCGTCTGTAGATGGGGAGGTTAGCATGATCGAAAGCTTAGCTCAAGACTATTTTAATAACACGTTTCCAGAAAACCAAATGCATAAATTTCTTTCCTTTGGAAGTTCAGATTTTGAGGATGACTCCTACGTAGAGGAAGTCAATACCCTCTTCGAGTTTACACCTACCTTAGACCCTTCTGTTGCTCCATCTACAGAATTTAAAGACCTGCTACCTAAACAAGTCTTCACTACTCAAGATGAAGACCCTCCAGAAGCATTTATCGACATTCCTCCCACCCCGGTGCTTAAACCTCTTCCTTCTGAGTTAAAGTATATTCAACTTGATCCGGATGGTAGTCATCTGATAATTATATCTCTCTGTTATCTGTGGATGAAAAGGCACGGTTGATTAGGGTAATTAGAGAACATCGTTCAGCGATTGGTTGGTCCTTAGACGACATTAAAGGGATCGACCCTAATGTTTGCACTCATCGTATCCATTTGGAGGATAATGCAAAGACTTCTCGCGAACCTCAACGTCACTTGAACCCTGCCATGAAAGAGGTGGCCAGGGAAGAACTCTTACATTTACTCGATATAGGTATCATATACCCAATCTTCGATAGCGAATGGGTAAGTCCCATTCATGTAGTTCCTAAGAAATCGGGAGTTACCATGGTATGTAATGCTAAGGGTGAATATGTTTCCACACGAGTCCCTATAAAATGGAGGATCTTTATTGATTACAAACGTTTAAATGCCATGACACGAAAGGATCATTTTCCTTTACCCTTTATCGGTCAAATACTCGAACGTCTAGCTGGTCACACTTATTATTGTTTTTTAGATGGCTACTCTGGCTATTTTCAAATTATTATTGATATTGATGACCAAGAAAAGACTACCTTCACATGTCCTTTTGGAATGTATGTCAATAAACGAATGCCTTTTGGCCTTTGTAATGCTCCTAGTACCTTCCAGCGGTGTATGTTTCACATATTTAGTGACATGGTAGAGCGCTTCATGGATGATTTTTCTATCTATGGAGACTCTTTCACTAACTGCATGTCTAACCTGTCTAAGGTTTTGACACGGTATGAAGAGAAGAGTCTGGTTTTAAATTGGGAAAAATGTCATTCCATGGTGAAAAAGGAAATAGTGCTAGGTCACATTGTATCTAGTGATGGCATCGAAGTAGATAAGGCCAAACTAGATAAGATAGCGTCCCTACCTATACCACGGATTGTCCATAATATTAGAGCATTTCTAGGCCATGCAGGTTTTTACAGGCATTTTATAAAGGATTTTTCAAAAATAGTTAGGCATTTGATAAAGGATTTTTCAAAAATAGTTAGGCCTTTAACTAATTTCCTTTTAAAGGATGCCATCTTTGATTTCAATTATAATTGTAAACAGGCTTTTGAAACTTTAAAAGCTGCTTTAACATCTGCACCCATTATATAGCCTCCCGATTTGTCTAAACCTTTCGAACTCATGTGTGATGCTAGTGATTATGATGTTGGTGCTGTGTTAGGCCAGAAACTAGATAATAAGTCCACTGTCATTTATTATGCTAGTAAAACTTTAAACGATGCTCAAAGGAATTATACAACTATGGAAAAAAAAATTATTAGCTGTCGTTTATGCTTTAGATAAGTTTCGTCCTTATTTGGTTGGTACTAAGACTTTAGTTTACACAGACCATGCAGCCCTTAGATACCTTCTCGCAAATAAGGATACTAAGCAGAGATTAATCTGATGGATTCTTCTCCTGCAAGAGTTCACCTTAGAAATTAAAGACAAAAGAGGGGTCAAAAATATAGTTCCTGACCACTTATCTAGACTAACAAATGACGATGGTAGTGATTCTGGGTCCATACCTGACTCTTTTCCTGATGAGCATCTGTATGCTATTTTTTCTGCATCATGGTATGCTGACATTGTGAATTATTTAGCTTCTGATATTATTCCTGATGTTTGGTCAAGAAATGAACGTAAGAAGTTCTTAGCCAGAGTTACTAAAATTAAATCCAATCATTAAGAAGTTCTGATATTATTTCATACCATTTTAGTGGTATGAAAACAGCTACTAAAATTCTTCAATGTGGGTTTTATTGGCCTACCCTTTTTAAAGACGCCCACATGCATTGCAAGACGTGTGTTCATTGTCAACAACTTGGGCGAATCACTAAGGGTAATATGATGCCATTAAATTCAATCATTGTGGTAGAAATTTTTTATATATGGGGCATTGATTTCATGGGTCCTTTTCCTGTTTCCCACGGTTTTATATATATTCTAGTTGTCATGGACTACGTATCTAAATGGATAAAGGTCATGGCTTGCCGTAGTAATGACCATAAGACAGTTGTGTTTTTTGTTAAGGAATACATTTTCTGTCGGTTTGGCATTCCTAAAGCCATCATTAGTGATGGTGGAACATATTTTTGCAACAGAGTTGGTGCATCTCTAGTTAAAAAGTATGGAGTTACACATAAGGTGGCAACTCCTTATCATCTATAAACTAGCGGCCAAGTAGAAGTTTCTAATAGGAAAATCAAAAAAATCTTAGAAACAACTGTAAATCCTGATAGGAAAGATTGGTCTAAGCGTCTAACCAATGTCTTATGGGCATATAGGACTGCTTTTAAAACTCCTATAGGTATGTCTCCCTTCAAACTTGTATTTGGGAAACCTTGTCATTTTCCCGTTGAATTGGAGCACCATGCTATGTGGGCTATAAAAAGCCTTAACTTTAATTTTGATGAAGCGGGTGTCAAGCGCAAGTTGCAATTGAATGAGCTTGAAGAAATCCATAGTGATTCTTATGATCTCGCGAAGGATTATAAAGCTAACATGAAACATGTTCATGATAAGCAAATCTTGCGCAAAGAGTTTGTGGTTGGTCAAAAGGTCTTGCTTTACAACTCCCATCTGTATATTTTTCCCAGGAAATTAAAAACCCGTTGGTCTGGTCCTTTTCTGGTTACTGAAGTCACCCCTTACGAGGCAATCACCTTAGTAAATCCCAAGGACAACAGTACCTTTCAAGTCAATGGCCAACGGTTAAAATATTTTCACGAGTTAATGTCCCCTGATGTGAAGAAAGTCCTTTTACAGGACCCTGTCTATGAGGACTGACCTTTGTTGTTTGGTGTACTTTCTTTCACTTCCATACATTGGTAAGTGCACCATTTAGGTAACCGGGCCCTCCCTATGGAGTGTGTGGCTGTAAGTACCGGATCCTAAGTCCACGTTTAACATAATTCACGTTTTCCACTCTCGCATGTTTTCTTGGTTTTTGAGTCATGTTTATCTATAGTGTGAATTATGTCCTTATTGCTTTAATATTTTTTTTTCTTATATTAATCTGTATTCATAAAAAGTAAAAAAATATTAAAACCATAAAAATAGTAATCTAGCAAGTATGGGGAATCTGACTTTAAAATACCCACATTTAAAACAAATTTTCTAAACTCTGTTCTATAAAATTTGTTTGGGGGTGGGGTGTTGGTCTTTCCATCCTTGATTGCTTGACTTTTTATTTTTGTTTCTTATGTCGTTTAATCGTATTTTGATTCGGGTTGACATTATCTATGAATTTAGATTTCATTTGTTCGCATAACTTACGTCATTCACGCACTTTGAGGTATTTTCTACCTTTTTAGATGTCAACTACGGTTAGAATAGAGTGTTTTATGGATCATTGGATTGGAAATTCTCTCCTGATCTTTTTCATATCTCAT
This sequence comes from Coptis chinensis, assembly GCF_015680905.1. NCBI lineage: Eukaryota > Viridiplantae > Streptophyta > Magnoliopsida > Ranunculales > Ranunculaceae > Coptis > Coptis chinensis. Next base: position 73,009,700 of record NC_141463.1, on the reverse strand, counting down.
TCGCAAAAATCGGACCTATAACGAATCAAGAAATTTAGTTTGAAGTTTGCACGCATAAGGACAAAATGGGTATTTTTCAAAATTTATTGGGCTTGGGCCCAAATCTCGCACGGCACATGCGTCTTCTTCACACCCAAAACCAGTTCGTGATTTCTCTTTCACGCCTCCATCAGCCTCCATTAAACCCTAACAACAAAAACCACCACGCCAAAAGGTTTCCCCCACTCCCATTTCGCTATTTGTTTTCACATTCATCTTCTACACATCTCCATACCTTCATTAAACCACCAAAACACCACCAAAAACAAATCACCACCGATTCCGACCACTCCACTCAACCTAAAGTTCGATTCCTTGTTCCATTTACTCTCCCCCACCTTATTCAAACCCACATTTCGAATTCTAATACTCAATGGCCCAAAAACGCAAAATCCTTCCGGAACAAGTTTTCAAAACGAAACAGTTTGCACCGTTTTACGATGACAAGATGAAACGTAGGAATTGGCAATGGTTGTGGTATACGGAGGATGATTTTTACCATGAGGATTTGGCTTTGAATTTTTATAAGAAGCGGTAAATCGAGGGTAGGAAGATTTTTATGAAGTTGAATGGTGCGAAGAGAGAGGTGAGTGCTTCAATTATGACTGATGTTCTGGGCATTATGCCAAAATGCTAGCTTGTAGCCACCACACAGGAATTCCAGTATGGGGTGGTAGAGGCGTTGATGAAAGAGATTGTTTTGGAGGGGCCGGTCTGATCTGCGAAATCGCGATTCGTCCGACGATCGTCTCGAGGACCAACCAGGGGTCAGTAGCTTCGGTGGGTTGGTAAGAATGTCATTGGGAAAGAAAAGTTGAGTGACATCAGTCTGAACTGTCTGCACATACTCTGGGTATTACAGCAACAGAGGTATGATTTTTGTATCATTGACTTCTTGTTAACTATGATTAGAGGAGTTGGAGTAAGTACCACACCCTTTCTTGCTTTAATTACTAAGATAATGTTGTCTTTTGGTGAGAAACCAAGAACTGAGCGGACTATGTTGAAGTTGCATGTAAATGCAATTGCTTATGCGGACTGTATTCATAAGGTGTGGAGATTGCCTGGAGATAGGGTTGTGGAAGTGGTTAATTTGGATGATGAGGAGGAAGACACGGCATGTTTTGATGCCAATGCCTTGGAGAGATGTAATTCGGATACGGAACACATGTCAATGCTGCATCGTAGTTTGCGTTCCCTGAACCATATTTGTGAAGACCTGCGGAATAGGCAGGTTGCCATTCATGATGAAAATGTGAACCTGCAGAAGACTGGGGATGAGCGTTGGGTTGAGATGAGGGAATTTATGGAGGGACAGCGGCGGTTCCAAGACGAAGTACTAAGACGCTTGCCACCTTATCAAAGTCCTATTTCTGACGACTCTGACAGGCATAAGCGTCGTCGATGCAAGACTGACGATGCTGGACCATCTTCCTCTCATGGCGAGTAGTCTAGTTGTTTGGTATTTAGGAAGTTTTCCTGTTTTCGTAGAATTTTATTTCGAGTTATTTAGTTTATTAGTTAGATTTGGATTATGTAATCGTTTTCGGATATTTGATCGTTAATTGAATTTTTAATGCGATTTGGTTTTTGTCCAAGCATGTGATGATTTTTCCATGAATCCCACCTTCCCAAATTGTTTGGGGGTGGTATTATTATGTTTTGCATTGCTTTTATCTTATCCACCATTTTAGACGTTAAATTTTGCAAAATGTGGAAATACGGGTATTTAAGAATGTTGCCGATATTGGCGTGGCTAAGATTAGATATTGTTGTAGAATGGAAATTCAATTAATAGAATTAGGAAGTTGCTATTTTGAATAAAACCAAAAAGTTATTGGTTTATATTCGGAATATGCACCTAACTTGTTTCCGTTTTGGTTTTATAATATTTTGTTTCCGGCAATTGCCTTAAAAATTTTGGCAACTTGTGGATATTTTTTTAGAAACTAAAACCCTATAAATACTTGATTCACTCTACACTCACAACCCACACCTCTCACCTTGCACTCTCACCCTTAACTCCTCACTTTTCTCTTAGTTTTTCACTGCAGAGCACTCAAGTTATACCGAGCGCACCCCCCTATATAGGCTAAATCCGAGCGCACCCCGCACTAAAGCCTCTGGAACACGATCAAGTCAAGAGCGCGCCCTGCGCCCTTGTTAGACAAAATTGAGGCGCACCCCGCGCTAAAGCCTCTGGAACTCGATCAAGTCAAGAGCGCGCCCTGCGCCCTATATAGGCTAAATTCTAAGCGCACCCTATGCTGTAGTGTCTAGAACTCGACCAAGACAGGAGCGCACCCCGCGCCTTGCCCTTCGAAGCCACTTAAATTTCTAATTTTTTTGTGAGTTTTTCCAGGGTTGTTTGCAGCACTTCTAGAGAGTATTTGTTGTGATGACACCGCCTCGTATGATACCGGAGCAGTCTTTTGAAGATTGGTTCCAAAGCGACACCTATGGTGCTTGGTTTCGCAAGGTGATCATACACATAGGCTGGGAACCGCTAACGGTAAGACCTTATGAACTTTATTCTCCTACACTTACATCTTATTTTTATGATAATTGTAAGTTCTTTGATAGACCGGATGGAGAACAAGTGTTCTCCATCACCATTGAGGATGAACCGATGGAAATTACCAGGTTCTAGTTAGTCTTTGCTCTCGGACTTGCTATGCCCACTGAAATACAAGACCCATGGGGCTATTGGGTAGATAATATGTATATCTACACCTATGAGTTTTTGCATGAGGCTTATGGGGCATGAATTTTCCGTATTATGCCTGCTTTAGTTTGCCGTATTATGCTATGTTTCTTTCATGTTTTTTGTACCCGCTTCACGAATTGGGTTGTGGTCGACATTGTGAGACCCACCAATTATATTATTCAATCTTTCCGTGCAATGACTTGGCAAAGGTGAAGGATACAACCTCATCAAGTTGCATCTTACACCCCATCCGACCAAGTGGCGCTTAACAGGTTAGCGATCATAGATGATAAATGGCGTAAAGCCTGGCAAATCACCATGGCGTGGCAGGATGCGAAGGAACCTCATTTCTATGTAGAGGAGGATGATGACACTTAAATGCTGGATAAGAGATAAGTTTTTATTTTTGTCCGTGTCTACTTATGTCCCAAGCAATTTACTCTTGTTAACCCCATAACGAGTGGAACTCATATAGAGTTGTGTCTATTTTTATTTATCTATATTAGTATGTTTTAACTTTGTTTTGCAGATGTTCCAAAATTTTACGCATTTCCATGGTATTTTTCTACCCTTTTTATTTCAATACTTTGAGGACAAAGCATGTTTTTTGTTTGGGGGTGGCATAGAAACACGCGTAATTTAAGGCATCTGTTAGGATATAGATATGTACAATATGCACTTGTTTTCTAGTAAAAATTTCAAAAAAAAAAAAAAAAAAAAATATATATATATATATATATATATATATATATATATATATATATATATATATATATATATATATTTTTGAATTTATATATATATATAAAAAGTTTATGTTATACACTTAGGAATATTGGTATTGTTTCTTTCTCTATGCTCTTAATAATCTAGAAGTTTCACGTTAGCTTTTGCATTATAATAGTTTTTAGAAACTTAGGTTAATATGTAGGTAATAATCTTTGCATCTTTCTATAAATATATTGCATGAGTATCTATGTTGTATTGGCAGTAAGTTTCTGAAATCTAGACTAGAGTATTTATTCTACAAATCCTGTGAGAATATAGACTAAAACCTTATATGAATGAAATATTTGAGAAATGATCCAAGGGAAAAGTAAATTCCGGATAAATAAATCACACGTCCACTTGCTTGATTACTATACCATATCCTAAGCGAGAATTTAGGCCCTCTTTGGATCGATATAGACAGAAATTCAAACCTTATGAATTATTTTTCGCTAGTCACCCCTCTGAGTCTTTCATTAGTCTTTCATAACCCGCAAATCCCTTACCCTTTTACAAAACAAAATAAAAATCAGCCTACCCATCTTTGAATGAGTCTGAGAATAGAGATGAAAAATAGAAAAGAGAAAGAACTTTGAAATCAAGAATTTGTTAGTTGCTTCAAACATGAAAAGAAAGTTTCCATCCAAAAAAAAAAAAAAAAAGTTAGAACTCCAAAAACATAATCAAAGGAGTCAAAAGCCAAATAAAAAAATGGCTAAAGATGGAAACAAAGTGTAGAAGCAAAGAACAAGGTTTTCTCTAGTTACATAATATGAAGACTCTATTATCTCAGACTGGTTCTTTTTTAATATCAATTTCCTTCATTCTTAAACCATCACCTAATCCCCGCAACACCTAATAAAACTTCTAGCTCAATTAGGAATATATAGGTTAGTGTGATAATAAGTGGTAGATGTGTTTGATCAACCTCGGCTTCCTTGTGTGTCATGAGATTGTAAGGTAAAATGTGCCCACTACACACTAGAGTAGCGAAACTTGAGTGGAAAAATCAGAGTGTTTTTTTCTTGACATTTATGTGAGGACCTACTTAAGGACGATATTCCAAAGTTTCAAAACTAACCTATTAGTGCATTTCATAATATTACTTATTGTATATATGTTTATTCGTAGATGATTGATTATTATGCATATATTAGCTTAGGTTTCAACTTGATTATTCTATATTCATTTCTAGTAAGATGTATAGATAATTGAGAATAAATAAGGAAACAATAGTTTTATTTTTTAGTCGTTATAGTATAGATGAAATTTGTGAGCACTTTCACTAAAAACTCTCACGAGGCTATAACTCGTCCACTAGGGAATTTCTAGTGGTTTAAGGCCTTGTTGCATATGGTCAATGCAATCGCACTCGGTGAAACGAGATTAGTTAGAACTTCATTTTCGGTCACTTATTCTAATTTCTCATATTTGCTTGAGGACAAGCAAAATGTTGTTTGGGGGTGGCTTGATAAGAGCCCAAAACTGTAGTTTTAACCCCTTAATAATGTTGCTTTTTGACCAATTATATGATTAATAAGTAAGAGTTAGTACTGTTATCGTGTTCTTATATATTTCAGGCATTGGAGTCGAATATGTGCAGAAATGTGCCCCTTTTGTGAGATAATGGAGCAAGGGTTGGTTACTAAGAAGTTCTATGATCAAAGGCCAAGATTCAAGGAGAAAAACCTTTTTAAAACCCGATCAAAGCTGAAAAGTCAAAGTCAACGCGGGCAGAAATAGCACACAAAAGTTAGCAGAACTTCCGAAGGCCGTATCTTTGGACTCAGTCCTCGAAATTAGGCCCACTTTATGTCAAAACGACCGGCTCAGAACGAGCTTTCTAAAGATCCAAGCCATTACCCAATCAGAGGAGCAGAAGTAGAGAAAAAGGCTGTTGAAATCATTTCAGCTGAAAACCCCTTTGTGGACTGAAGTAATAAGGTTTTGGGCTCGATTTTCCGGCCCAAAACATGGCTCCTCAGCCCTTGCACAAAATTGTGGATCTAGTCTCTTCTATATGAAGAGACAAAGACTTGGCTCTTAAGTTAGTTAGTTTTTATCTAGTTAATTAGCATCAAATTAGTTTTTAGAACAAGATTTAGTTTTTAGAATCAAATAATTAGTTTATATTTCAAGTTTTAGTTTCTAATTCAATACTTAATTCATAGATTTAGTTTGTCTTAAATTGATAATTAGTTATTCATAATCTTAGTTTTAAATTTAATTTTAATTCATTTTGAATCATTATTCTTTTGTTCAATTAGATTAATAAAGTTTAATATTTATTCAATAATGACTTGTTCTATTTGTTCTTGTGTTAGAAATGATAGTTTAATGATTCAAAGCTAAAACCTCCATTAGAGGGGTTTGAGGAAACCTTGATGAAACTTGATTTCGATTAGCGTAGAAATGGTCGTAGTAATCTATTCCATTCTAGAAAGTAATTAGTTCTCCATGAGAATGGGTTTGATTGCTTCACATGTTGATTGTTAGTTGGTAGAGATTACCATGAACAATTAGGGATTAGATAGACCCAATTGTTATGGGAAAACATAGCAATTCGGATTACGACAATTCTTCGTTAGTTTATTAATTCGAATTAAGGTGGAATCAAATTCCCCTAATTCATTCTCATATCGTCAATTTAGTATTGAATTGCCGCCATTTCATTTATCGCATCTTGATTAGTTGATTTACCATCGTAGTTAATTTCAATTCCATTACTCTCACGACTTTATTAGCTTACACGAACTAGGAAACTTTACATCTAAACGAGCTAGGAGTGGAACGAATTCTCTACTCTAAACATATTGCATTGATAACGAGAGTAGAAAACTTTGATATATAAGCAAGAAAATAGTTTTAGTTTTATTTACATTTGAGTTTCATCACTTATTCGTAAGTAAAACTATCATTTTCCCTGTTATTAGTTCTCAGCGGACATGATAAGGAAGCACTGATGAGCTCCTAAATGCAGGAGGACAACATTAAATCTTGAAGCAAATAGGTATCTAGCAAAGGGCATGCTCATCCACTTATTTAAGGGTGTGTAACCTTCTTCATGTAGGATTTCCTTCATCGCATAAAAAACCTCACTTTGATTGTACAAAGTACAATAAAAGGGGAGGTTGTCAATAAGCTCTTTGTACAAGTCCTTTCTTATCTGCGGCCATTTTTCTTGACTTCTTTCTAATGCAATGCAGAATGCTCTATAACCGCAATTGCCATCGCCAACAGGATCATGGACTCTAACAATGTATTTATGCATTTCTTCAGGAATATCCAACTGTAATCCTTAGGACCCCTCGTCTTTCCAAAGTCTAACCCATCTCTCACATTTCGTGGTGTGGCTATTTTTGGAGAAAGCTTATTTCTTGGTGTGGTTGTTTTTTATGTTTTTGGAGAAGGCTTATTTCTAGGTGTGATTGTTTTTGGAGAAGCCTTATTTGTTGGTGTGGTGGGTTTTTGGATTTTTTTGGAGGGCATATTTGTTTGGTTATTTTGTGGTCGGCATAATGTTTGGTTACCCACACTCCTCATGGTCACGTTGAGAATGTTCAAAATGAGATGGATCTCGCTTTGAAGAGTTCTCATCTCCAGTTGGAAGCTTTCTGCTGCAGCTACCTTTCGGCCGACATTTGGTTTTTACTTCCTCACGAGGCAAAACTAGCCATGTACTTTCTAGTACGGCAATCTCCATAAGCTTCCTAATCATAACCCTCTGCTCTTCTTCACAAACCATTGCAAACCTATTCATGAACAAGTCCATCGAAGGTGTAACATCGGGACCAACACCCACTGACACATTGGGAGAAGCAGACAATGTTTTCCAAAAGGGTTTGATAGCAGTCAAAGGGATGGACCGCTCTTGCTCTTCAAACTCAATTAAGTCATGAGCACATGGCAGTCCATGGCTCGTGCACAAATAGCACCAACACCTAATATCTCCATCTTTAACACACTTTACGCTGGTATCTATTTCTTCAAATAGCAAGTCCAAACACTTGCATAAGACAAGGCCTCTGAGTTCACAAAACAAAGGAATCCGGTGGTGGTGCTGAGTTACAATTACACTTCTCTCGAAGGTAGCTCTAATCTCGGACATCTGGATCTCTAGAATAGGGTGGATTAAGCTAAACATACTCAAAAAATTATGATAGTTTGCATTTCCTAGTACATGCTTCACCTGAGCATGAGACCCTTCAACTCTATTGGTCGTTGTACTCCCAAAGTAAATGTGTTGGTCAGTCCAACAACATACGAATCGATCCCTGTGAGAAAACCAAGTCTCCCGCAAATAACTAACAAAATTGGAGTACTCAACCCTGTAATATTTTTCCAAAGCATCCCATCTACGCTGAAAAATAACATTTGTCTTTGATTTGACTACAGTGTTCCACGAGAACTAGGCCTTTTCTACAAGTTTTGTAGTTGGAAAAATATCGTAACATTTTGAAAGGACGCATGTAGCGATATGCCATCTACATAGATGCTTGTGTGCGTTAGGGAAAACTTTGTCAGTAGCACTCATCAAGGCCAAGTCCCTGTCAGAAACGATCACGGATGGACTTATATCACCAAACAAGCCACTAAAATGATGCAAGGCCCACTCATAGTCGACTGTTGTTTCAGACTAAAGCAGCACCTGACACACGGTGAAAGACTTCCACGTTGAACTCACCCCCAACAAACTGTGCGAAAGGCCACCGATACCTGTTAGTTTTGTAGGTAGCGTCTAACATGAAAAATGTTGGAAAAGTCTGAACCAACTTAACACCTTCTGGATGGGCCCATAACAACCCCGTTATCTCCTCGGTATTCTCATCATGTCTCAACTCCTCAAAATAATGTTCTTTTGCTAACAACTCACGCAATCTTTGCAAATATGTGAGACCGTTCATATCCAATTCTCTCACCTTCTGCCTTGTAGTGTAGACTTGGGATATACTAGATATATTTTCATGATACCTATTCTTGATGGAATCCAAAATTTGTTTAGGCTTTATTCCACACTTACTCATCTCTGACAAGTACTCGAACTCTGGAACGGTCAGACGAGTAGCAAATGCATGTCCTTCAAGGGTTTTCGCCAATACATGGTTGTGAATACCATTTCTAACTTCTATTTTCCAAATATCGACAGTCCCGCGTTGGAAAACACCTTTTAACTTAAATGGACATCCCGATTTCTTGGTTCCCGACCTTCTCTTATTAGCCCTCCCTTCACCTTCCTTCTTGTGTGACCGATACACACCCAAGCACTCACAAGCCAAATTCAATCTTGCTACTCGGTTTCCCTTGGCACACTCCGACTTTTCAATGACCACAACAACATTAATTTGTTTTCCTCTAGCGGTTGCCCAACCGATTACCTTGCTACGTGTATGAAAGACCTAAACACATAAAAAACAACAACTATTATTAATACACTAATAAAATTACATTTAGAAAATTTAAAAAAAAAATGAAATTAATACCTACTCAATCATACCTCTTATGTAGTAAAAATTTCTGTTGTATCACTTAAAATCGATTGACAATCCACGTCATTCAAGTTTGCAGAGGATCGGTCCCCGGATTACGGGGCAAAGAATCCTACATATAGAAAAATAAAACAAGAGTCTCAAACAATTTGCATTTAGGTAATGAGGGATTTCAAAGTCACAAAAAAAATGAACTTCTAACTAAATTTAGTCCAAACGACCCAGCAAAGTAGTTTTATAGTGTCCCCAAACGACCCAGCTATATGTCGTTCCATAGTGTCCCCAAACAACCCAGCCATGTCATTCCATAGTGTCCCCAAATGACCCAGCCATGTCGTTCCATAGTGTCCCCAAACAACCCAGCCATGTCGTTTGGCCTAGGGTTTTGCATTCATTCATTCATTCATTCAATCAAGTGTTTTGTATTCATTCTAATCAAGTGTTACCTCATTATTTAGGTTTGCACTTTGTCGTCGATGATTTCTCGGCATCTCATTTACTCGACTAGTCGTATCTTCAAATTCTTCACCTTCACCTTCAACATTTTGTGCCACTTCTTCACTTTCAACATTTCTTCTATTTTCTCCTTCTCTAATTTGTTGTTGCACCTCAAACATTACCTCAAATGCTTCTTCTTCATTTTCATGTTCCATTTAGAAAAACTTGAGTATTCTAATATATAGAGAAACTTAAGTATTTAGAGAAACTTGAGTATTCTATGTAAGGAGTAAGGATTTTGATGAAAAAAGGAGTAAGGAGGAGTAAATGAGAAACTTGAGTATTCTATGTAAGGAGTAAGGATTTTGATGAAAAAAAGAGTAAAGAAAATGAGTAAATGAGAAACTTAAGTATTCTATGTAGAGGAATTTGAAATTTTGATATATTTCAAATTATTAAGTGAAATATGTTTGTAAACCCTAAACCCACCAAACCCTAAACCCCAAATCCCAAACTATTTTATTATTCACAATTGAAAAAAAATAGAAAATAACAAGTTTAGATATAAAATAAATTATTATTTTAGATTTGGATAATTTAGTAAAATATGTTTGAAATTAAAATTTTTTTATGTCGGTACAAAATTTGTAAACCCTAAACCCTAAACCCCAAACCCCCAAACTAGTTTATGATTCACAATATGAAAAAGAAAATAAAAAATAACAAGTTTAGATATAAAACAAATTATTATTTCGAATAATTAAGTGAAATATGTTGGTACGAAATTTGTAAACCCTGAACTCCAAACCCCAAACCCCAAAATAGTTTATGATTCACAATTGGAAAAAAAAAATGAAAAATAACAAGTTTAGATATAAAACAAATTATTATTTTAGATTTTGGCATGTTTGATTACATTATTTTAGATTTTTGCATGTTTGATTACATGTTTTAACTTGGTTATATAGATACTATGTCATAACATATAAATAGTACATAATGCATGTAATTGTGTTGGAGTAACTAATTATGTTGTTCCTAACCCAATTTTTTAAATCGGATTTCAATTTTCCTAATTCAATTGGGATGTGTTGATAATTGATCATTACTAATTCAATTTTGGAGATAATTGTTTAAATGAATTATTGTACAATTACGATCGATTAATGATTTGTAGTATAAGAAAAGTGTTCGGTGCTTATGTATGTATAAGAAAAGTGTAATTGGTGTTTATATAATCAATTTTTATTGGTTAATCCGGGCAAATCATTGGTTAATCAGGAATTTCCTTGGTTTTTATAACTTCTCAATTATTTTAGTCCAAACGACTTCACCACATCGGCCCATAGAAGCCCTAAACGATGTGACCAAGCCATTTACATGCACACTCAAACGATGTGACCAAGTCGTTTAAGTGCACACTCAAACGATGTGGGCAAGCCGTTTGAGTGTACACTACACTCAAACGGCATGCTCCACTCAAACGGCTTGCTCAGACCGTTCCATGGAATTCCAGAGAGCCAAGTTTTAAACGGCAGGCTCAGACCGAGTTCGTGTACTCTTAACCGATGTGGTGAAGTCGTTTGCATGCACACTCAAACAATTTGGTCAAGCCGTTTGAGTATACACTCAAAGTACACTCAAACGACATGGCGGGATCGTTTGAGTGTCATGTCATTTGAGTGTATACTCAAACGACACGGAGGGATCGTTTGAGTGCACACACTCATACGGCCCCGAGGGGTTCATTTTGGCGAGACCAATTGAATTGGTTGTTGGGCCTAGACTTTGATGGCAAACTTATAATATGACAAACTCGTAAAAAAAAAAAAAAAAAAAAAGGTTGCCCAATCTAATTTGATGAGTGGCCGATGGAATCACCTCTTTTTTTGGTAACAAATTCGAAGTCAAGTGCAGTAATTATGCCATTGCTCGCCTAAAACTAATGGGGTGAGAGTATGACATTTCACAACCCCAGCGTACAACCCGCGTACAATGCCAACATCTGTCAAAAATCACTAAACTCGGCTATTGAAATTTCTACCAAACGATTAGCGAAAATAAATAAATAAATAAATTCTACCAAACTTCTTTCGAACAACTAAATAATGTCTCGTACATTTGTTATTTTCATTTGTGAGGGTACTCTCTTTGAACCTTGCTGATTTCATCAAAGATCGAAACTGAGTCAAAGGAACCAAAAAGAAACTGTCTAGTTGCGCACCAACTAAAATGTATCATTGGAGAGAGTAGTCTCTCCCTTGTAAAATGTCGGTCCCAAGTCAACAACTATACAACAAGTTGCTTGGCACCATAAATTGCCTAACAATGAATTATGAAATACTTGAGAGGCACCATAAATTGCTTGGCACCACGTACTCATACCCAATTTATCATCTACGTTGAAAAATTATGAAATAACTAGAAAAACACAGCAGCAGTATTATCAGAAAAACATAACATTAAATATCTGGTTCTTTCCCAAGAGATAACATTGTAGGATGACTAGTATGTTATAGTATGTATGTTAGGCTTTGAAACCGGTCCATATAATGTCGTTCCTCTTTTTAATGATCTAATTGTTAGAGAGGTTTATTTATAAGGTTTAACTTTTTACAAATAATAACATGTGGGGGGTCTGCTTTAACTTCAGCTTAATTTTTCAAAAAAAATAAAAACAAATTCAGAAAATGCTCCACGATTGTATTACCAAACAAGTATCAAAGAAGAGAATCAATCATCAGATCGTCGATCAGCAGCAGCTGTGCTGTCATAACATGTGAACTTCTCTGTGAAATTATATATTCATCGAGTTTTTTGATAGATACAACAGGAGACGTTGTATATGCCTCACAAGCTGGTATCATAATTTTGACGTATTCTAATTATAAGCCCACTCTATTCAAAGCACTATATATTTGACTGGGAGCGCATACCAGTACAACTTTTTTTTTGGCAACTGCATACCAGTACAACTGAACAAGTGTAAACTGGTCAGAAAGTTCAACTTACAGAGCCAAGGACTGACAGTTCAATAGCTCAAACATGTATATAAACAATAAATAGAGGCCGGCTATGTGAACGTACACCTTGTGTTAAGAGTTGTTACGTTGCAAAAACTCTTCTATTGCTGACCGAAGAGAACGATTGGGTGTGAGATTCCGATGTTCAAGCTCAAGGTTTGTCATGGGAGAGGTATTGTGGCCACTGTCCAACCATCCATTCAAAGCTTCAGCTTCATATGTGAATCCATCAGCTGCTACTTGAGGATCACGCATTGTTTCCTGCAATTTGGGAAACAACCACTACATCAATAAGATAAGAAATATGTTAACGACGTGATTCTACAATATGCTCTTAAAAACAGCCATGTCGGGGCGTCAGTGAGTTCCCATATGACTAGAATAAAGTTCAGAGCAAGTTACAAATTAATGCAGTCCATATAGAGGCTTCAGTGAGTTCCCTAGCTAATGAGAAAGAATAGGTTAAGTAATTAACTAGCTTTGCGCAGTTCCGCTCCTTGACATCTCTGAAATTTCTGGAGTATTATTAGCTGATTACTTGTGGTTTAGATTATGTTAGAACCCAATCTTATAGGTAAGTGGAACCACCATAAGAGTGTTGGAGTTATCCCTCACATGCGGAGAGAAACTGAAGTTCTGTTTGCGTGAAGAAGTCGGAGCGCGCGCGTGTTCAGATTGGTCTTGCCCAAGGCGCGCGCCCATGCCGTGAACAATTTCCAGTACTTTTAGGGCGCGCGCGCTCAACATTGGCCTTACCGAGAGCGCACCCGCGCCCATGCCTATATTTGCATTCTAATTCGCTACAGTAACCACAAATTTGGAAGGGCAATATATAAACAGAAATAAGGTTTTGAAAAACCTAAGCAATACAATTGAAACCCAATCTTGAAAGCAATCAAGATTGAGAGATAACTTTTATAGAGAAACAAGTCTGTAAAGAGAGAGGAGTGATCTAGTAAGGTGAGAGACTGAAAGAAGTGATTGTAATCTTCCTTCCCACTTTATAAAAGGATTAGCTCTTGTGGAAGTAGGCATCATTGGCCGAACTACGGTGTATCTTTGTGTTGTGGTATGCTTGTTCTTCTCCTTACATTATTATCTATTGTTAATAGTTGTTTAGAGAGTTGGGCATGTTAGCTAGGTTGTAGTTAATATTTAGAATTGTCTGGAGATTGTTGTTGGTTCAAATACAAATTATCTATGTAGTGGGGATCGATTGGTATCGGTATTAACCCCAACAAGTAGTATCAGAGCCTTGGTTAGATTAACCTAGGGTGTTATCCAAACCTAGCCCAAAAGGTGTTTGAACAAATTCCTGAGAAGAGGTTTGAGTTGAAAAATAACTTGTAGAGATGGACAATTTCGTAAACACTCGCATAACGAGTCTGAATAGGAAGAACTACACTATTTGGAAAGTCAAGATGGAAGATTTGCTCTATTGCAAGGACTTGGCACAACCTATTGAGAATGGAAGAGAAAATTCAAATCGGTTGTTACGACTGAGTGGAGCAAGCTTAACAGAAAAGAAATTAAGTACATTCGACAGTGGATTGACGACAGTGTCTTTCACCATGTATCCCAAGAGACTATAGCTTTTGGCTTGTGGAAGAAACTCGAAGACCTCTATGAGAGGAAGTCAGGCGAGACAAAGTGTTGCTCGTTAAGAAGTTTGCCAACACGAAGTACCAAGAAAGTTATTCAATGTCTGAACATCTTAATGAAGTACATAATACCATCAATCAGTTGCATTTGATGAAGATTAATATGGGAGACGAAGTTGAGGCTTTGTTTCTATTAGGCTCTCTACCCGAAAGTTGAGAGACGTTAGCAGTTTCTTTACACGGATCAGCTAAGGATGGAATCATTTCCATGGAGATGGCTACCGCGTCTTTGTTGAATGAGGAGACTAGAAGGAGTTCAAGAAGCAGCTCCTCTCACACAAAGATCCTTGTCACAGAGAAACGTGGGAGAGATAGAAGCAAAAAATCATCTCATTCTAGAGGTGATGACAGAAGCAAATCTAGGGGTGAAGCTAAAACTCCTAAGGCAGAGAGGCAATGTTACTACTGTACCACCAAGGGTCACTTTAGATATGAGTGCAGAACACTGAAGAGGGATGAGAAGAATAAATGTATACATGAAGACATGGAAAAGAGGAACGAAAACTCAGGCAGAGATACTACCGCACTAGTCGATGATGGTCTAGTGGGAATTGTGTTAGATTGTGGTGAGTGCTATCTTAGTACATCATGCCAGGATACAAAGTGGGTGATAGATATAGGAGCATCCTATCACGTCACACCGCACAGGGGATTTTTCACTACCTACAGTGTAGTGAATATGGTGAAGTAAAGATGGGCAACAGTGGAGTCTCGAAGATTGCAGGCATTAGGGATGTTCATATAGAAACCAATGTCGGATACACCTTGACACTCAATGATGTAAGACATGTCCTTGACATTCGACTAAGCCTAATTTCCGTTGGGAAAGTTAGATGATGATGGCTTTGTAAACTTGTTTGGCAATGGGGTATGAAAATTGAGCAGAGGTTCCATTGTAGCAGCCAAAGGGAAGAAAACTTGCTCTCTTTACAAAACATAGGCTAGTTTGTGTAAAGCAGAAGTAAATGCGGCAGAAGAAGAAGCTTCCTCCGAACTATGGCACAAGAGACTGTGTCATATGGGCGAAAAAGGCATGGAAGTTCTTGCTAAGCAAAAGGCCTTGCCAGACATCAAAGGTACACATTTCAATAGATGTACTCATTGTTTGGTAGGAAAGCAACACAGGGTGTCTTTCTAAAGATTCTCGTCTCACGGGAAGGACAATGTCCTTGAACTAGTGCACACAGATTTATGTGGTCCTATAAAAGTAAAGTCCCACGGGGGAGCTTTATATTTCGTGATCTTCATTGATGATGTATTGAGAAAGGTATGGGCATATAGTCTGAAGACCAAGGATGAAGTACTTGGCGTGTTTGAAAAATTCCATAGCATGGTGGAAAGAGAGACAGGGAAGCTTTTGAAGTGTATTCGCTCAGATAATTGGGTCGTTTGAAGAGTATTGCCAGAGTCATGGGATTCGTCATGAGCAGACCGTTCCCAAAACTCCGTAGCAAAATGGTATAGCAGAGAGGATAAATCATACTATTGTAGAGAGGATGAGATGTATGTTGTCTCACTCTAAGCTACCTAGAAGCTACTTGGTCGAAGCAATGTGCATAGCCGTACATGTGATCAACCTATCGCCGTCGAAGCCTCTGAATAGTGATTATCCAAAGAGAGTATGGTCAGGCAGAGATATTGACTATGGATACTTGAGGATATTTGGGTGCAGGACATTTGTGCATATTCCGAAGGATGAGAGATCCAAGATTGATGACAAAGCCAAGCAGTGCATTTTTCTGGGTTATGGGGATGAGAAGTTTGGCTACAAACTCTATGATCCGATTAATAAGAAGATAATCCGAAGTCAAGATGTTGTGTTCTTAGAAGACCAAACCATAGCAGATTTCGAGGAGGGTGAGAAGCTAGAAGCTTTCACTAATGATCTTATTGATTCATAACCAGAAGTTCCTACTATGAAAAGTGTAGAAGGCATTGAGAATGCATAGAACCATGGGCTTGAAGCTCATGATGAAAATCCTATTGCTCATGATGGAATAGAACCTATTGATATAGAAGATGTAGATAAAGTGCATGAACCACCACCAGAGCAAGCAGAAGTGCATCCTCCTGAGGCACTAGCATATAGGGCAAGGAGGTCAAACAGAGAGAGACAAGCTTCAATCAGGTATTCACCACATACGTATGTTTTACTATCAAGAGGCTATGTACTATCAAGAGGCTCTTGAAGGTACAGACAAAAAGAAATGGTTGAAGGTCATGCATGATGAGATGGATTCTTTGCATAAGAATCACACTTATGACTTGTTATGAGTTAGTTAAGAAACTGGAAGGAAGAAAAATTTTCAAGAATAAATGGATCTACAAAGTCAAGCATGGGGAGAATAATCCACACTGCACCCAAAGCACAAAGCTCACCTTGTTGTGAAGAATTTGGTCAAAGGAAAGGCATTGACTTTGATTAGATTTTCTCTCCTATATTGAAGATGACTTCTATCCGAGTGGTATTGGGTATGACAGCAAGTATAAACCTGGAGGTTGAGCAACTAGATGTTAAGACAGCTTTTCTTCATGGAGACCTTGAAGAAGATATCTACATAGACCAGCCAGAGGGGTTTGAGGTCAAAAGCAAGGAGCACCTAGTATGCAAGCTGATAAAGAGCTTGTATAGGTTGAAGCAGGCACCGTGACAGTGGTACATAAAATTTGATTCCTTTATGGCGAAGCAAGGATACAAGAAGTCTGCTTCCGATCATTGTGTGTTTGTTCAGAAATTTCCAAATGGGAATTTCATAGTGCTTTTGTTGTATGTGAATGATATGTTGATAGTTGGCCCGAACATCAACAAGATATCCAAGCTGAAGAAAGACTTGAGTAAGTCCTTTGAGATGAAAGATTTGGGTCAAGCAAAGCAAATACTTGGGATGTGGATTACTCGTGACAGAAAGAGTGAGAAGTTGTGGTTTTCTCAAGAAAGCTACATTGAGAAGGTGTTGAAGAGATTCAACATGGATCAAGCAAAGCCAGACAGTTGTCCGCTTGGTGGCCAGTTCCATGACCAAAGAGATGTGTCCAAAAGGTGAGCATGAGCATAGTCAGATGGAAAAGATTCCTTATGCATCCGTAGTGGGCAGCTTGATATATGCAATGGTGTGTACAAGACTAGATATTGCTTTCGTCGTTGGTGTTGTAAGCTCGATTTCTGTCAAATTCAGGTAAGGAGCATTGGGAAGGTGTTAAGTGGATATTGAGATATCTCAAAGGCACTTCCAAATCGTGTTTGTGTTTTTGTGGAAGTAAGCCCTTACTTGAAGGCTACACTGATGCAGACATGACAGGTGATGTTGACTTGATGAAGTACACCTCCGATTATTTGGTTACTTTTACAGGGGGAGCAGTTTCTTCGCAATCTAAGTTGCAAAAGTGTGTTGTTTTCTCTACTACAGAAGTCGAGTATATTGCAGCCACTGAGTGTTGCAAAGAGATGATATGGATGAAGAGGTTCTTCGATGAACTAGGGCTAAAGCAGAAATAGTTTGTAGTTCTATATGACAGTCAGAGCGTCATCCATTTGAGCAAGAATCCGAGTTTTCATTCTAGATCCAAGCACATACATATGCGTTATCATTGGATTAAAGAAGTACTCGAAGACAAGCAGTTGTATATCGAGAAGATTCATACCGACAAGAACGGGTTGGATATGATGACCAAGGTCTTACCGAAAGGTAATTAGTTTGATGTTTGATTTGCTACCGCTGGAATGGTAGCACACTCCTCCTGTTGATTTGGAAATTGCATGGAGGTATCCCCCCTCACTGTTCGGGAGCGAGAGATTGTTGGAGTTATCCCTCACATGAGGAGAGAAATTGAAGTTCTGTTTGCGTGAAGAAGTCGGAGTGCGCACGCTCAGATTGGTCTTGCCCAAGGCTCGCACGCCCCCATGACATGAATAACTTCCAGTACTTTTAGGGCGCACGCGCTCGACATTGCCCTTACCGAGAGCACCCACTCCCATGCTTATATTTGCATTCTAATTAGCTACAGTAACCGTGAATTTGGAAGGGCAGTATATAAACAAAAATAAGGTTTTGGAAAACCTAAGCAATACAATTGAAACCCAATCTTGAAAGCAATCAAGATTGAGAGATAACATTTACAGAGAAACAAGCCTGTAAAGAGAGATGAGTGATCTAGTAAGGTGAGAGACTGAAATGAGTGATTGTAATCTTCCTTCCCACTTTATAAAAGGATTAGCTCTTGTGGAAGTAGGCATCATTGGCCGAACCACAATATATTTGTGTTGTGATATGCTTGTTCTTCTCTTTACATTATTATCTGTTGTTAATAGTTGTTTAGAGAGTTGGGCATATTAGCTAGGTTGTAGTTTATATTTAGAATTGTCTGGAGATTGTTGTTGGTTCAAATACAAATTATCTGTGTAGTGGGGATCAATTGGTATCAGTATTAACCCCAATAAAGAGAACAGGGACTAAGTGTTGTGGTGGAAATTATCCGAATCAGTATTAACCCCAACCCCAATAAAGAGAACAGGGACTAAGTGTTGTGGTGGAAATGATCCGAATTTCAATTATTAGCATTCGGATCCTTGAGAAGTTGAGAGGAGTGTCAAGGCTTAGTTTTAGGTAGCATTGTGGTGCTACAAAGCAACATGTAAAAGGAGTAGCAGTAAGCTCATTACTCACCTGGAGAATTGGACATAAGAAGTAGGAAGGAACCTCACGAAGCTCCTCTTCTCTTTCCCTTATTCCCTCAACTTCTGCAACAGCAGAGTCACGCTCCAGTTGCAACCTATCTCTTTCTTCTTTCAAACTTACCACCTCTACCTGCAGCAAGCTTTCTCGTTCTTCCACAAAATTCGCAAAAATTTCACTTGCCTCCTCTTCTCTCCTTTCCCTCATCAGTTCCTCATCTTCTTCCAACAGCAACCGATCACGCTCTCCTTCCAAATTTACCATATTTTCAAACTTGATGAAAAGCTCACTAGCCTCCTCTTCTCTCCTTTTCCTCATTTCCTCAGCTTCTCTAACAGCCTCGTCACGCTCCAACTTCAAACTGTCGTGTTCTTGTTTGAAATTCAGCAAGAGCTCAACAGAAGTGCCAATATTCTCTTCCAGATCATTTACCATCCGACCAGAGTCAACTATCTGGCTTTGAAGCACAACGTTTTGATCCAATGCAGAGATGAGTATATTTGTAACTTCTTCTAGCTGTGCATTCATGACCTTGTCCACAGCAGTGAGAATCTTCTCTGCTAACCCCTTTACTATCCGACCAGATTCAACAATCTGGCTTTGAAGCACAGTTTTTTGGTCCGCTGCAGTCATGAGTTTCCTCGTGACTTCATCTAGTTGAGCATTCATGAGTTTGTCCATGAATTCATCTAGCTGGTTTTCCATCTTTCTTTCTTTCTTTTATTTTCCTTCACCTGTTTGTTATCGATCTTCGATCGGGTATAAGCTTTCTGCTTTCATGATGCTCTTCTCTCAAAAAGGTGATATCATTGCTTGACCTTCGAGTTGACGAGAAAAGAATACTATTAAGTATGAAGAAGACTTTGTTGGGATCTTCGAAGCAGTTTCTTCAGGCCAATGGATTAAGTATGACACAGAGAAGACTGGAAGACGCCGGGGGAAATTACAGTCCTCATTCCTAATATTCAAAATGCTTTTATTTGCAAAAAGCCAACAACTTCCAAAGACAACTGGTAGGATTATGCTAACCTATTAGCAATGGCGCAAGAGAACAAGTACCCCCATACAAGACATAGTGCACAATGTCAGTATCTGTCAAAATTTCTATTAGAACTACTCAAAATTTGTTGAAATTGGAATTTGTCATCATTTTAATGATATTACTCGAAACGATCTGCTTTTCTATTTTTGAATGACCCATCAGTCTCAAATTCTCACTGCTTTTCTATTTTTGAAGTACCCATCAGTCTCAAATTCTCAATGTGCTTCTCCGAAACTAAATGCATTGGTGTTTGTCACGACCAGAACCATAACTGGCATTTTATTTGGTTTTATTACTTTACACATCGACATTCGACTAGTGCATTCTCAAAACCAATTAAAGAAAGATCAAAGCTAAAAAATTAAAAAGATAATTTCTAGTTGCACACCATCTCTTAAGTATTCGGGTACTAGAAGCCTATCATTGGAGAGCCAAGTCCCACACCAGTAAGACGTCGCTTTACTGGTCCCATGCATGTCCCAACACCTGTGCAGCTGATGTGCTGTCATAACGTGTGAACTTCTCTGTGAAATTATATATTCATCAAGTTTTTTGACAGATACATGCAACAGGAGAAATTGTCTGTGCTTCACCACCTTAATTGTATGCATTACTTTGACGTATTCTAATTATAAGCCCACACTATTTTAAGCACTGCATATCCTGATCGTAACAGGGGAGCGCATACCAGTATATATAAGCATATTGTGAACAGCTGGTGAACAAGAGTAAACCAGTCAGAAAGTTCAATTTACAGATCCAAGGATTGACACTTCAATAGCTCAAGCATGTAAATATTTACAATAAATAGATGCTCATACATATGTGAACATACACCTCATGTTAAGACCTATTATGTTGCAAAAACTCTTCTATGGCTGACCGAAGAGAACGATTTGGTGTCAGGTTGCGATGTTCAAGCTCAAGGTTTGTCATGGGAGAGGTGTTGTGGCCACTGTCCAACCATCCATTCAAAGCTTCAGCTTCATATGTGAATCCATCAGCTGCTACTTGAGGATCACGCATTGTTTCCTTCAATTTAGAAAACAACCACCACATCAATAAGATAATGTTAGGACAATAACATGCTGTTAAAAATAGCCATATAGGGGATTCTGTGAGTTTCCTATATGGCCAGAATAAGCTCTGCAGCTTTCCCTTTCCAGCCATAAATGGAACAAGGGGGGATGCAAGTTAGAAATGCAGTCTATATAGGGGATTCACTGAGTTCCCCTTCCAATGAGGAAGAGTAGATTAAGTAATTAACTAGCTTCCTGCAGTCCCGCTCCTTGACGGCTCAGGCTATTCAGGATTATCAACTGGTAACTTACCACTTGGTATTATGTTGGCATCCAATACTGATAGGGTAAGTGGGTAGAGTGCACAGGGACAAAGTGTCGATAGAGTGGGAGGGGGACGACAACAATTTTGACTTGTGAAGCGTAGTGGAAATTATCTGAATTTCAGCACTTAGCTTTTGGCTCCTTGACGAGGAGTGTTAGGTGCTTAATTAACATTGTCGTGCTACAAAGCAACAAGTAAAAGGAGTAGTAGCACTAAGCTCATTACTCACCTGAAGAATTGGACATAAGAAGTAGGAAGGAACCTCACGAAGCTCCTCTTCTCTTTCCCTTATTCCCTCAACTTGTGCAACTGCACAGTCACGCTCCAGTTGCAGCCTATCTCTTTCTTCTTTCAAATTTACCACCTCCAACTCCAAGATTTCTCGTTCTTCCACAAAATTCGCAAAAATTTCACTGGCCTCCTCTTCTATCCTTTCCCTCACTTCCTCATCTTCTTCCAACTGCAATCGATCACGCCCTCCTTCAAAATTTATCCTATTTTCAAACTCCATGAAAAGCTCACTAACCTCCTCTTCTCTCCTTTTCCTCATTTCCTCAGCTTCTCTAACAGCCTCGTCACGCTGCAACTTCAAACTGTCGTGTTCTTGTTTGAAATTCAGTAAGAGCTCAACAGAAGTGCCAATATTATTTTCCAGATCATTTACCATCCGACCAAATTCAACCATCTGGCTTTGAAGCACACCTTTTTTATCCAATGCAGAGAGTAGTATATTCATGACGTCTTCTAGCTGTGCATTCATCACCTTTTCCACAGCAGTAACAATTTTCTCTTCCAACCCCTTTACTATCCGACCAGATTCAACAATCTGGCTTTGAAGCTCAGTTTTTTGGTCCACTGCAGTCATGAGTTTCTGCATAACTTCATCTAGCTGGTTTTCCATCGTTCTGTTCAGTTCTTGTGTAGCTTTCGGCTTTCCTAATGCTCCTCTCTCTAAATGTCTTTTCATGGCTTGACCTTTGAGTTGACGAGTAAAGAAAAACTATTAAATATGAACAAGACCTTGTTATGGTTTTCGAGGCAGTTTCATCACGTCAAGGACGAAGTCACAGGATAATCAAATGGTTTTATTGTGAAACAAACTTCAATAATCACAATTTCCAAAGTCAAGTAAAATGACTAAAACAAATGCCTAAAACTAATGATAGACATTGATCAAGGTTTACTGTTGGTTTCAAGTCAAGAATAAACTATGCTTTCAAGGATACGGTTCTGCGATTTCTGGGCTGGTCTACTGTGATTTTGGGGACATAACTCTGTTAAACTCTTAGTAAGGGTCTAAACACTGCTTTTACTTTCCTATAGCTTAGGGTGAGGATCTCACTCACCTTCTATAACTATTTCTATTTCACTCTAATCAATTAATTTTAAATTATTAACAAAAAATTGATCAAGGTTTACACAAAAGAGCCACGCCTGAAGCGGGTAGGTTTCTTCAGAATTATATTCTGGCATTTCAAACCGAAATTTCTTTGAGACTTCCTAACATTTATTTTTTTGTTTTAAGAGAGTGCTCTCTTTTTATTTTTAACTTTTCTGATTCATTTTCACAAAAGATCCAAACTGACTCAAGAAACCAAAAAAAAACAACCTAGTTCTAGTTGGGCACTAAATAAAAAATATCCGAGAGAGTAGTCTCTCACATTTAGTCAATGAGCGGCCCCATGTTCCAACAACCATACAAGTTGCTAGGGCACGAAAAATTGTCTAACAACAACTTCGGGAGGGTTTCAACTTTAAATGGGGTTGCCACAATGAAAGATTCAATAAGGTTTGACACAAAGGTAACAATGGCCAAACTGACTCAAAATATGCTAGTCGGCAAGGACAATCACATCATGGTTACTTTTTCAAACTCCCCATTTTTGTCACCATTTTATAATAACCCCTCCTTTAAATATTACAATTTCTAATTCCATCCAAATTCCATTAGTATTTTATCTAATACCAAAAATACCTTTTAATTTGGAAAGTTTAGACAAAATAAAATACTCTTTTGAGAGTTTAAACAAAATATAATCCATTTTTGGGAGAGATACTTTTGGTATTAGATGAAATACCATCAGAACAAAAAGAAAATCATGATGTTTACAAATGTAAAGGGTTTATTATAAAGTGGTGACAAAAATAGAGAATTTGGACAAATTTTCTCAAATTAATCGTACCCAAATTATAATCTGCACTTCACAAATTATGATATAACTAGAAAAACACAACATAAGTATTATAAAAAAAACAAGACCTAATATTTTTGGTTCTTTCCCAAGAAAACTTCCAGAAATCGCTCCAAGATGTGTTACCAAACATAATATCAAAGATGACATTAACAAAAATTTCCACAAATTGTTCAAAACTTTTGCTGAAACCAACTTCCACTACACTGCGCACATATAACAAGTAAACAAACTTCTTAGAAGATGCGGTAAGGCTTTCCCATGGAGCTCTTCAGGTACAAGCACCTGACCTGATATCAACAATAAACAAATTAATGTTCAAATCAAAATACTAAATAATTTCATTTAAAGCATGACAGCAAAAAGATGTAATCTTCCAAGAGAATTCCTTGAGATAAATCAGTGCCGGCAAGTATATAACAGCAAATTACAGGATACAGTAAATTTGGCCATCACTATTATACGCACAATCCCCAAGAGCTGTGACAATTGAGTGAATGTCAATTCAGATTTGAAATTGCACTACGGGCATCTCCTCACAGTTATATTCATCATTGAGAACTAATCAATAAAACTTGATAGGAGAGAGAGAGAGAGAGAGAGATATGTATAATTCAAAAAGAAGAAGAAGAAGAAGAAGAAGAAGATATGTGAGTTTTCGGAACTTACATTTTGCCAGTTCTTCTTCAACAAGGACACAAGGAAGTTCACACTGAGTTGCACATTTTGGAAGATCTGCTTCTCATCCATACCAAGGTTCCCCACAGCAACTCCCATGCATAGAACCTTCTTCAGTTGAAACTTCACCATTGCCTTGGTCTCATTAACCTTTGACTCCAGCGATTCCTGATGAGTAACGAGAGTCGGGAACTTCCCTGCAGTATATAACAAAGTGTAAGAAATACACAACTAAGAAACTAGCAATTATCAGTAAGACAAAAAATACTATAATATATAGTAAGCAGTTGGCCCAACAATAAATAAGACACAGGTATTATTAGAAAGAGAGGTATCAGTGGCATGCTTATGACAAATACAATGATACACAAGTATATCCTACTTATGCATCAGTAGCTTCATCACATAATTAATGATCTGAATGGTGAATTGTTCTTATGCCCAACTGATAAGGTATCACCATAGCAATTGAATATAAAAGATGTAACGCAAAAATAGACAAATGCCTGAAATATCAGATAAAAGCTAAATTTGCCACTCCCACAAAGATAAGATCAATTAAAAAAACTTGCCTGCCTTGTTGAGACCAGGGCCAAGAAGACGGGGAATCTGCTTGATCACTGCTTCTGAAGCAAGAAAAGCATGGTACTTCTTTGCAAGCTTCTTGACCAGCTTTTTGTTCTTGTTGAGCTTTTTCAGTCCTTCGACATCCATATAGTCCAGTCCCATCTTCTCAGCCTGCAATAACAATCAGCCAAGGCGCATAAATAATAGCACTCCAAGTGATACTAACAATACATTCTTCAATTATGATTATATGGATTACAGGATAACAAAATTTAACTAGCATATGTCAAACCCAGCATTTCTCTCTGATATTATAACGGTAACTTTACAGAGTTGTCAATGACAATGAGAATAATCTCCTCATTCAGTAATATGGAAAACTTGTAGCATATCTAGGTCACTACAGCAATAAGGAAAAGTGTAAATTCAGTAGGAAATAATTAAACTTAATTAAATCCATGATTACTTTTTTTAGCAAACAAAAGAAATCCATGGGTCAAAAGTGCCTATATTTAAGTTACAAAATTTTTTATTCAGTAGCTAAAGATACAAAATTACTCGGGACAAAAAATAATAAAAAGTAAATCACTTGTGATCTTAATTTAGAGATTAGACAAAAATTCAATGGAAGCACTCAAACAATTTGTCTCACAAGTCATAACATACACATGAGAAATTTACTTCTGTATAAAAAAAAATATTTCAAGTACACCAATACTTACTTCTTCAACGTGTTGAGCGTCACCAAGCATGCAGACCTTCATCTTAGGCCGAGGGATATGGGGAAGCTTCACAGAACCACTGAAACGCTTGTCTTTCTGTGGGTCATAGTTCTTCAGCCCAATCTGAAGTTCAACTGTTTCCACAAATTTTCGTTTCTTTTCCTTTGCAGCAGTCACAATCTGGGTGATACCTTCTCTCAATACATCACTCTGAAGCTTACTGAAAATGTAGAAAAGAAAACATTGAATGACATCAAGCAACTTATGCCATGCCACAACCTGTTTTACGTACTACCTAAGTATTACAGTGTTCACTTGAGTTATATTCATCACTAAAAAGGCTTACAAAAGTCACAGCTAGTTTATGACTGCAAATCTTACAAAAAGTTAACATTTTTCATAAGCAAATTTATTTATTTAACATTTTCCAACTTATCCATTTACAAAAACTGAAATATATAACATTTAGAAACTCGAAAAGATCAAATAAATTACCTCATTTTGAAAAACCTGAGGAGAAAACCAAACAAATAAAAAATATTAGTAAAGTAGATCTAGTGTTGTTGTAAACAGATGGATGAGAAAATGAATCGTGGCTTACTCTGATGAGTGTGACCGAAAACCCTAAACTAGGCTTCTCTCTCTTTATATATATATATAAACCCTAAATTCTTCGCGTGAATTGTCCTTTTTATCCTTGGCAATCTGGTTGGACTTTTAGGTCTGGGCCGGCCCATTGTGTACCCTGGAGGCCTGGACTCTCTCTCTATCTTTGTTTTCCCATTTCATGAAAACTCTTTTCTAGTAGAAGAAACGAAAGGCATTTCCATTGTCATCGATCTCGTGTTGATACTTGATAGACGGATTGAGTTTGCCGGTTTGTCGTTTAATAAATGCTAAGGTGGTACTCATAATAAAACTCCTTTACAGTGGTGATTCTTTGAAAAGCTAGTATGGTGTAGTGCATGATCGACAACAAAGCCAAACCATGAGACTATATTACCAATACGGTGGAAGTGTGGAACTCACTTGAGGTATTAGTTATGCGTGAAAACTGATTAACAATATTCTGTCTGATACACAATTGCTGAAGCGTTTAAATTTGGTTGATTGCACTGGTATGGCAAATCTAAATATCACTTCTAACTTTCCTCCTGTCCCTAACTTCTCCATCTCTTTACACTGTCGAAACCCTCCCTAAATTGAAAACCGAGACAATAAGGACCAAACAAACAAGCTCACACCAAAACAAAGCACCAAGCTACAGCAATGGAACCAAGCCACACATCAGGAATACATAGCAGCAGCCAATGGAACATAGATGCCAAATTTTAATCAAATGCCATTGAAATACAAGTGTTAACACATACAGACCCATCTCAAAATTAATATAAAAGGATAACAGAACAAAGTGATTTCCCTAGTTCTCATTCAACACAAAATGCTACACCAATGAAACTTAAACAAATTAAACAAAAATATCTCAAATTTGGATTTGCATTTCAAAAATACAAAGCCATTTGAATCTCCTTCTGTTTAAACCCACATTTCTCATAAAACACTTTATTCTCAACACTACAGTCAAGAATCACCTTATAACACCCCATCAATTTTGCATGATTCGTCAAAAACTCAATCACCTTTTGTCCTAATTTCATCCCACGTACATTTGAATCCACAACAACATCTTCAATATGCCCAACTTTCCCACAATTCCTCACAAACTTGTTTTCCAAAAACACACTTCCCGTTGCAACAATTTTCTTTAATTCAATATCTTCAATCACGCAAATCACGTGGTCATCACCATATGAACTTATCTCTTCAAACCTTGCATTAAACTCTTCGTCAGACATAGGATTGCATACTGTTAACTGTTGGAGCGATTCCAAAAAACCCTTTGACTTGTCTTGTATCTCTAACTTTCGTACCATAAATCGATTTTCTTCTGCCATGATCGAGTGTGAAAGAAATAGAATGGCTTATAATATGAAGGCGTTGTGGGCCTTGGATATGGGCTTTATCCAAAAGCCCTGTTGAAGTCCAAGAGTCCGGCCTGTTGCCCGAACCAGACGCACACCTGAAAACTGGGGAACATATTGCCTTCTGATCATATATGGTCTCAACTTGGCGTCATTGTAGACTTCATAAACTGCAATTGTTTGTTGACAATTTGGCATGCTACAAACATCTCAACCAGCCTCTAAAGAAAGGTACAAATCTCTTTCTGAATTAGTTAATTGTTTGATATTGCTCAAGTTGGTTTACCATGAGCATCCAACAAATTAAGTCCAACTACTTTCTATTTCATTTTTAATGACAATTACTCCATGAAATTAGTAAGACGAAATCCAATTGTCAATTAGTAAGCAAAACTGTTTATTTCTTTCACAGGGTGAGCAAAGATTTGGAGGATCTTCTAAACAGAGATACAGTCAAAACTGATTCGGGTGCTTTTCAAAGAATGCTCCAAGAAAGTTTTAAGACGGTGGTGAAAGCAATTGATAAAGAGCTCAGAAGTAGCGAAACAAATGCAGCAAATAAAAAGGAATTGAAAGACGTTCCTCGACACCAAGTAAGAAAGCCATTGGTGAGGAGCACCCAAGTAGTGAAACAAATGCAGCAAATAAAAACAAGTTGAAAAAACATTCCCCGACACCAAGTAAGAAAGAAATTGTTGAGGAGCTCAGAACTAGTGAGACAAATGCAGCAAATGAAAAAGAGTTCAAAGAGCAGCTTAAGGCTTCCTTTCCCAAAGTGGTAAAACAAGAGAGTTTGAAATGAGAAACCTTTAAGGATTGGTACGATGGAATTTCAAAGGCAATTGGTCTATCAACAGGTTGTGCTTGACAAGCATTGAAAAAGAGGATTGAACTTAAAAACAGAAAAATGAATTGTATTCAGTTACATTCTCTGAGCTCACATGCTCTATATATACAAGAGGTTTTCACAGTTGCACAATCAGTTAGTTTGTTACAGAAAACTGTTAGTTTGTTGTAACTAATCTTGCTGAGTTGTCTTCAAGTGTTGAGTTGTCTGATCTTCTAGAACCTTCGAGATGTTATCTCCATTATCCTCCCTCAAGCTGAAGGGTGATTTGCATACTGTAAGCTTGGAAATTAGGAATTGAAATCGATTACTCGACAATCCTTTGGTGAAAACATCAGCCAGTTGGTCTTGCGTGCACACAAACTTTATATCAAGTAGCTTAGCAGTTACAAGTTCTCTGACATAGTGATAATCCACTTCTACATGCTTGGTTCTGGCATGGAAGATAGGATTATTGGCTAATGATATTGTGCTGATGTTGTCACACCACAGAAGAGGTGGCTGTGATATTGGAAAGTGAAGATCTTTGAGTAAAACTCCTATCCAATAGAGTTCAGCAGCAGTGTGTGCTAGGCTTCTATATTCTGATTCAGTAGAACTTCTAGAGACTGTGGTTTGCTTTTTAGCACACCATGAAATGAGATTTGAACCTAAGAAGACACAATACCCTGTAGTTGATCGTCTGTCAGTAGGATTTCCTGCCCAGTCAGCATCAGAAAAGGCAGTTACTGTAGTGGAACCTTTTGTGAAGTATAAGCCTCTGTCCAAAGTCCCTTTGACATATCTTAACACTCTTTTTGCTGCAGTGAGATGAGTTGTAGTAGGTGCTTGCATGTATTGACATATTTGATTGACAGAGAAGGACAAATCTGGTCTTGTCCAAGTGAGGTACTGCAAAGATCCAACTATAGATTTGTACTCTGCTGGATCAGATAGAAGTTCACCACTGTATGGGTCGAGTTTTATTGAACTGGAACAAGGTGTCGTACAAGACTTGGCTCCAATCATGTCTGTCTTAGTTAGAAGATCAAATGCATACTTAGTCTGTGAGAGAAACAAACCTTGAGAGTTCCTTTTGACTTCCATTCCGAGGAAAAAATTTAATGAACCAAGGTCTTTAATAGGAAAGAGTTTGTTGAGTTGTCTGATGATTGTGGAACAGTATGATGGGGAAGAACTAGTTAGAAGAATGTCATCAACATAGATGAGCATGTAAGTGAGAGTATTATGTGATGCTTTTATGAACAAAGAAGGGTCTGCTTTTGAAAACTCAAAACCAAGAGATAAGAGAGCTTGTACTAACTCTTCGTACCAGGCTCTAGGGGCCTGTTTCAACCCATAGAGTGATCTCTGCAATTTGCATACATAGTTAGGCTTATCAGGATCTATAAAACCAGTAGGTTGTTGCATATATACCTCTTCCTTGAGATGGCCATGTAAGAATGCATTTGAAACGTCCAACTGTCGAATATCCCAATCTCTTTGCACTGCTATGGATAGAATCATTCGAATTGTGGCAGCTTTGGCCACTCTTTAAATGTGTCGAAAGTCAACACTGGACCTTTGATGATACCCTTTAGCAACAAATCTGGCCTTGTGTTTGTCTAAGCTCCCATCTGCAAATCAATACCCACCTGTGTCCAACCATGTTCCGGAGGGATGTGGGGGTACCAATATCCAAGTTTTTGCTTTGATTAAAGCATTGAACTCTTTCGATCATAGCAGCTCTCCATCCTTAACAGACTGTGAATAAGAAGTAGGAGTTCTTTGGAATATCTTGTAAAGAAACTGTGAGAGCAACTCGTAAAGGATGCTTAGTGGCATAGTAAGCTTTTGGTTTGTAAACTCCACACTTGGATCGTGTCTTCATTGAATGAGCATTTGAGATGGAATTATCAGAAGAAAGAATTGGAGTAGTAGAAGAGATTAAGTTGTCAAGAGGTGACCATGGAAATTCATGGGAGAATCATGTGTAGAAGTAGAAACAGAGGATATGCAAGATGTAGTGCTGGGATGAGATGCATGATTTTTAGAAAAGGATTGAAAAAATAGAAGTGATGGAGTACTAGAAGACTTATTTTCATTCAAAGGAAAGAAAACTTTTGTTTTGAATGGAAATTGATTCTCATTAAAAACTACATGTCTGCTAATGTAAATCCTTCCAGTAAGAGGATCAAGACACCTATAACCCTTGTGGTTTAAGTCAGAAAACCCGAAAACACACGTACTTCTAAAATCAAATTTGTTTTGGGCATATGGTCTTAACCATGGGAAACAACTACAACCATAGGCCTTTAGAAAAGAGTAGTTAGGTGTTTGTGTAAAGAGTTTTTGATATGGAGAAATATTGTTGAGAATGGGAGTAGGTAGCCTGTTGATTAGAAAAGAGGACGTGTTAATGATTTCAAGCCGAATTGTCTTGGCATGTGAGATTGGGCTATGAGAGTTTTACATATCAAGTAAATGTCTCACTCTCAACAACCCCATTTTGCCCCAGCACAAGTGTATTGATGGAGAATGCCCGAGATTCGTCAAAAGATTGACTAGTGAATTCACCACCACAGTCAGTTCTCACACACTTTATTTTGTAATCAATTTGATTTTCGATCATTATTTTAAATAAAACAAAAGTAAGATGAAACTCTCACTTTGCAGTAAGAGGAAGTATCCAACAATATCTACTAAAATCATCTACAACAGTAGTAAAATATTTGAAACCACTTATGGATGCAACTGGAGATAGTCCTCACAAGTCCACATGTAACATTTGTAAAGGAGTTACTTTGACTATTCAATACAAAAAAAAGCGACACGACTTTTGCCAAGTTGGCAATCAGTACAAAAAATGGAAGTAATGTGCTTAGACTGAATATCTTCAGAAATCACGTTGTTCCTTGTAAAAATTTGATGCAGAATCTGATGAGATGGATGCCCTAGACATTGATGCCATGTGAGTGTAGAAGCTTTAGCAGCTATGAAAGCAGTAGTAATAGGAAAAGAAGTTGATGCACAGTTCCAAAAATGGATATAGACCATTAACCGAACTACCTCTTGTAGAATCCTCTGAAGCATTGTCTTTCACGGAAAAACCGATAGGATCAAAAATTAATGAATCAGATTATTATCGGTAACAAATTTGTTAACGATAACAGTTGTGTGTCATTTTAGGAACATGTAGAATATTTCTTAGTTTAAAAATGGAAGAAGAAGTATGAGGAGTTACTAAAGAGGATCCAAGGAAGTATGTGCAAACCTTGTCCATTAGCAACCATGACTTTTTCCTTTCCTTTGTAGTCCAAATGAGAGATGTTAGAGAGATCCAAGAATATGATGAGAAGCACTGTCCGCATACCAATTGGTAGAAGCATTTGCATGAAGCAAAATAAGCATTATTGTTGGATGAATAATAAAAGGCTGGATCATAAGATGTAGAACCTTCTGTTGTTGTTTACATAATTGTTGAATGGTCTTTGAGTTGTTGTTATATGATGATGGTCCATAAGCTTGATTGACATAATTTCTGAAGGATAGCTTGGTGAAGCATTTTTTTGAAAGGTTGCCATCATTGCAAGTTGGCATGGAACTTTCCCAACATATGAATGGTTCATACCTATAATGAAAGTGACCGGACTTATTACGAGATCCACACATGGTTTGTTACCTCTTCCACTTCCATTTGTGTTAGAACTAGTATTCTAATAGTATGCTTTAACCATTTCTACCACGACCACCTCTATTAAAGTTATTTCCTCTATAACCACCTCTTTTGCTTGATAACCTCCTCTATTTGATATATTATTATTTTGAGATGTTGCCACAAAAGCATGAAATTTCTGAGGTTTGGATATGAGCATTTCTCGTTCTAAGGCCAATTCTTCACTTAAAAGTAAACTATGCAATTCATCTGTTTTGGATCATTATTTGATCTTACACCTAATGGAAGTAGTAAATGGTCCATAATCATTTGGATCCGGATAATACATAAACAGAGAATCCTCATCCTTAAATCACCGCCAATGATATCCGAAACTTGTTTAATAGAATGTAAGTATTGAGATATAGTTGAGTTACCTTTCTTGATTGTTTGAATACGATTTTTCAGCTAATTGTTATGAGCTCTAGAGAGTGTAGAGAATCTTCTTTCAAGAATAGACCATAGCTCTTTTGATGTGGAGATACCAACCACATAAGGTAAAAGATCGCCAGATAAAAGGTGGCATTTAACCGGATAAGTAGGTTTCGTTCTTTTCACCCAATCATAAAACACCGATTTTCTTGTGTTGTTAGATTTCCTTTATCATCAACAATAAATTGAGATGGACACTCTTCTCTTCCAAGAACAAGTTCAAGCATATTAAAATTTCGAAGAATAGGTAAAAAGATCGATTTCCATAACAAATAGTTATCTCGAGTGAGTTTGATTGGAACTAGATTTCCAATATTTTGAAGAATCAATGATGAGTTTTGATTTGTTGTCTGGTTCAGTTGAACTGATGAATTCTGATTTTAAGTTGTTTGGTTTTGAGATGTAGTGTTGGTGGTCTTTGAAATAGCCATTTGTAGTTAAGGTTGATGATGAAATGATCGAATCAAAGAAACTTATGAAATTTGAAGCTTTGTAGTGAGGTTTAATGGTGGAAGCTTTGAAAAGAAGAGGATGATAGCCATTTGGCTTTCATGGCTCTGATACCATGACAAGCATTGAAAAAGAGGATTGAACTTAAAAACAGAAAAATGAATTGTTTGAACATTCTCGAAACATGCCTCTATATATACAAGAGGTTTTCACAGTTGCACGATTAGTTTGTTCTGATTTTTGTTGTAACTAATCTTCTTGAAGTTGTCTTCAAGTTTGGTTGTATCTTCTAGAACTTTCGAGATGTTATCTCCATTAGTGCTGATGTATACGAGGGATTGCAAAGGGAGTCGTTTCAAGATATTGGATGAGGTCCAGAATATAAAGGTGATCCGTATAGTGAGCAATAATGAGAATGGATTGATGATGATTACTCCCCATATTATTTTGTTTTGTTGGGTATTCACTGCCCATTTTATTATACTAGCCAAGACGCAAAAAAAATTACGTGAGGAGAATTTAAAAGTTTTAGAGTTGGCTTGCTTTTCGAATGCTTTCAGAACTTCAATTCATTAGGTAATTAGCTCCAAGCCTGTCTGTGTCAGTGTGCTTGTGTAATCTACTGAGTTCATATTCTTTTGAAATCCCTTTTAAGTGAACTATACCAACATAGCGACTGCCAATATCACCATGAAACGAATGCACTTACTTATCCATCACATGCGATCAATAATGATAATTCTAACATACAAAAAAACAAAACATGAAGAACGGACAAACTGACTTAGAATTAATCTCTAAATAATTGTACCAAACCAAACACGCACAGGACATATTAAGTGATATGATGTTCCCTAGAGAAGGTAACACCTATAAAACATCTACTGTGACTGTCTCTGTAACCTGTAGGAATACTAACAGGTGAAAGAATAACTTGTAACAAAATATGTAAGAATTCTTTTAACCTATAAAGAAGAATGCACATAGAAATTGCATACTCACAAAGATAGGAGTGTCCAATACTAGCCAAACACAAGGTGCTTTCACTGTAGCTACACACCTTTAGATTCGCATGCCATGCCGAAACTCAGAGTCTTTGTGTTTCCTCTGTTACACTTGTTACCTGCAGATAATGAAAGGAACATTGGTTTTCGAAATAGATTTTGATCGATCAACTGAATAGCTTAAACTATTCAGCTTTCACCAACTGTTTTACCTGAACCTTTTTGTCGTTAACTTTTGCTCGGTGATACTGACACATTCTCCTCTGGCTCTTCCATACTGAACTGTACTTCTTTTGCCTTTTGCATACTATGATTGCAATCTATAAATTGTTGTAGAAGCTCTATGAACCCTTTAATTTGTCTGAAATCTCTAATTTTCTAACCGAAAATTGATTTTCTACAATCGACATGATCAAAAGAATGATAATAGGGAGCGAGAGGGAAGTAGTTTTCTTGGTTATGTCATGAAGGGGTTTGCGCTAAACGTGTGGAACAATAATTTGAAGTGGACGGGATTGACTGACCTAAACGGCTAACAGCCATCTATCCAAGCATCATTTTATTTAAACACCTTACCATTCAACATAGAATCACATCATGCATAAAATATTAAATTTGAACCACTGTTTCTGTTGATTCTTCAAAAAGTCTCGTTTTCAGCTATACAGTATTTTGTGGTTTACGATATCAAAAAATAGGCAAATTTTTAGAGATAAAACCCTTTCTCAAATATGTCAGCTCTATACAACATATCTTGTAGTACCTATGTTACAACTAAAGAGATCAATCGATACACCAGGACAGTTATATAACTGAGCAAGAGAGAGAGACTAGACCACAGTTGCAAGTATTTTATTGGTGCTCTTTGTTTGATCATTACTTATCCAAGTGTAGAGATCATTTCCTGAACTTCATTAAATCAGCTTTTAGCTCCAAGCCGGCCCGTGTGGCTGTGTCAGTATTAGTGTGTGTGTGTGTGTGTGCGTGTGTAATCTGCTCAGTTCATACTATTATGAAGTCTCTTTCTTATGCCCTTAAGGACACTATAAATCAACATATCGGCTCCAGCATTGTCATAAAATGAAATTATGCAATGCATTTCCAGAATAATAACGATAATAACACAAAATTTAACGCCCTTCTAACACGGAACTTGTAGTGTGATATAATGAAGTTCTCAGGGAATTTAACGCCCATGAACTCCATTCAAAATGGAGAATAACATCTACTAGCTATATCTGTTTCTATTGGAATACCAACACATAAAAGAAAAAGTTGAACGCAATTTTGTTCAGTTCTGGCCAACATAACCGGTGGCCCTAACTGTTGAAGTTTCAAAACCCAAAACACAAACATGGATCTTATGATAGAAATAACTAGAGCAAATAAGAACTTCACCAAGTGAAGAATGTTGTAAAAGTAACCATCCAGATCAAAATATGTACGGGCATGTTCTTTACAGTAGAGGAGGAAATGCACAAAAAACCCGCAGACTGATAAAGATAGGAGTGTTCCAACACTTTTCAAAGATGCGGTGCTTGCATAGTAACTACCCACCTTGCGATTCCAATGTGATGCTGAAAGCCATAGGCATTTTTTTATTATACTTCTTACCTACAATATGCAAAAAGGATATCAGTACTGAATTAGAATTTCTGATCGACAAAATAACTTAAACCATTCAGTACTGCTTCAGCGACACTTTTTACCTGAACCTTTTGGTCGTCCTCTTTTCCTTTTTGATACATTCCCCTGATTGTTCTCGGTGTACCTGTCAGATGAAGTGCTTAAAAAGGATTCAGAGGAAACTGGGTTTTTATATTGAACTGTTTTGCCTTCTGAATAAGTGGAAAAAACAGATTGTGCTTCTACATCAACATGGTCTTCGGATGAGATTCCTCTCGCATGACATGTTTCTATGGACATGAGAACTTTTGTTGATTCT
This sequence comes from Coptis chinensis, assembly GCF_015680905.1. Taxonomy (NCBI): domain Eukaryota; kingdom Viridiplantae; phylum Streptophyta; class Magnoliopsida; order Ranunculales; family Ranunculaceae; genus Coptis; species Coptis chinensis. Next base: position 72,974,006 of record NC_141463.1, on the reverse strand, counting down.
CCTTCCCCCACCTTCTCGAAATATCTCGAAAATTTAGCATCAATATGGTCTCCGCTGGATGTTCCTTTCGCATGGCATTTTTCTACGGGCATGAGAGCTTTTGTTGCCTCTCCTTCCTCCACCTTCTCGAAAGATCTCGAAAATTCAGCATCAATATGGTCTCCGCAGGATGTTCCATTCGCATGGCATTTTTCTACAGACATGAGAGCTTTTGTTGCCTCTACTTCCTCCACCTTCTCGGAAGATCTCGAAAATTCAGCATCAATATGGTCTCCAGTGGATGTTCCTCTCACAGGGGATGTTTCTTCGGTTGTGAGAGCTTTTGTTTCTCCTTCCCCCACCTTCAGGAAAGATCTCGAAAATTCAGCAACAATTTCATGAGTTGACTGCTGCATAATCCCTAAATCAAATTCATTACCCATCCATCCACACATATTTCCAGAAGATGACAGAACTTTCTCCCAAAAATTGGCCATGTCAGCACTTGAAATTATTTGAGTGACTATATTAGTGCTAAGAGATTGGACAGTTCCTTCATTTGGTGCTCTGGCTGCAGTTTCCTGAAAGAAATGCCCATAAATATTATTGTCGATCATGCGCATAGTTTGCAAATTTTGCATGTGAAAAGAGCAGCATTCTATTTTACTTCTTCTTAAATGAGTCATAAACAATGCTCAATCAGGCAAACAGCAAGTACTTGCACATTAAAACCAGAAAGAGAAATTGATAGTAAAACAGCAAAGGTAAGACGCTAACCAATATAAACTGAGCAAACGTTTTACGAGATGTGAAATACCTAGCAGGCTAGCAACATAATCTGTGAGATCATTACTAGGAAGCCATGATTTATCCTCAAGAGTCAAGAGACCTATGCAACAGAATTCATGATTTATACAACAGCTCATGTTGTCAAGGAGACAAGGAGACTAGTCAATGAGTGCAACCAATACAGGAGAGAAGAACACCTCTTTCATTCTTTATCCAAAAGCAAAAAAGAAAAAAGAGTCAATATGAGAAGACTGACTTTGACAAGAGAACCTTTGGGGCAAAAATTACAAATAAGAATGACAAAGATGAAGCTAAACATTAGTTATTTAGTCATCACCTAACACTAGACTATACAGATAATTACAGGTAGCTAAACATGGAGACTGACCAAGGATCATACTACGGAATCAGAAATTCATTTGCCATTAATGCAGTCCACACAAAGTCTTAGGTCAGGTTGATCAAAAAAATTCTCTTTGTTCCAATGCTTGAAGAAGACAATGTGCTTGTCATTGACAAGACTTGAGTGATCACTCCACCACACCAGCCAAAAATATAAGCAGTGTCCAATTTCCAAACAGATCAAAATATTTGCATCCAAATTGTGTGGAGAAGGTTGAAACTGTATAGAATCCCTAATGTCTGTGAACTGCTCGACCTCATCACCAAAGGACAACTTTTAGCCAACCAGGAAAGAAGTATCTGGGAGCCAACCACCAAGGCAACTTCCATCCTCAAGGCTAACCTATATTCGGCCATATGTTCCTTAAAGCTCAAAGGAAACAGGAATTGCATATCTCAAGAAGTAAAACTTGAAAGTTGCACCATGCAAATACCTCCAACTAGACAATCTAAATATAAGTTCCAAAGCACGAATCCTCGGTGCACAGCCACGTGAATGAGACTAGAAGTACCAAAAGTGCAATTACTAGAGATCGCAATAGCTGGTTATGCAGGAATTCTTACATCATTTAAGGATCTCCTACACCAAAAAGTTTACCAGGCCCCAGCAACGTACTGATTCAACTAAACATCCTTGGGGTCTATTGTGATGTTTAATCAATGCTGGTCTTGCTATACCATCGCAACATTGGAACTTTGTGGCTAGCTAGAAAAGAAATGTTGGCACAGACCTAAGCCCAATCACATTCCTTATTCAAGGTTGGGCAACTAGTTGCACAACTCAAAACTCAGTTGAAGCATAAGCTCAGGGTTTTGAGCAGGAATTGCAATGCTGTCAAATTAGTCGCAATTGAAAACAAAATTACACAAACCCCAAACCGCTAAAACTAAGAATAACCAAGTACACAACCCATTATGCAAAAGTTTGAAAAACAAATATACCCCAGGACAAATTAACATAGAAGGAACTAGTGAGTGTGTAGTGATGTTAGAAGACTTCAGCATAACAATGTGCAACAAACTAAATTAAACCCTCTCCGCAAAATCGCAAAATCTCAAGCACCCTCATTACAAATTCCATGCTACATTGGTACAGAAAACCCATATTCCTAAATCTAAAAATAAAGAACACCCATGTTATAAAAAAATCTAAAATAAACAAGCCCCTTTGTCCAACAAAAAAAAAAGGGATACCTGGTGTTGTTGAGAAGTATTAACCCATTTCCCATCAATATACTCCAAATGAAGCCTTAACTGTGACTGATGACAACTCATCTCTTCATCTGTAGTTTTGAAATAAACAATATACTTTGACTCTTCAAGAACCTTAACAATCACACCTTTCCACCACCCATCATTGCAGTATACATCAACTTTTTGGTTGAGCTTGAAAACCGTTGTTGGGGTTGTTTCTTTTGGTTGCCCAGGCCTTAAATGTGAAACATGTACATATTCTTCCAACGGGTCTACTCCATTTTCTTCCAATAAAGTATGGTACTGAACAAGAAACTTGTTGTCGTTGTTTAATGATGGGCTTATTATAGCTGCTGTAAACCATGATCCTTGGAATCCTTCTTCATTGCTTGAAACTTCAACTTCTTGACCCTTGCTGAACTCTGCTTCTGCATTCATCGTCATATCATGCTTTTTCTTTCTTTTTTGACTCGGGTTAATAATCAACTAGAGAAAGAAAAAGAAAAAAAAAAATAGGTGGTACTGTGCCCACTGTACTACTGTGTAAAGTGAGGAGAATAAATACCATAAATTTTTGTCTTGGGCTTGGTTTTAAGTGGGCAAAATTAAATATGTTAACAGTTTCCCATAATTTCACTTTTCTGTTCGATCTCCGCAAAAATACCCTTGATTGATTTTAAATTCAGAAAAGAGCAAGTCAAATGGAGAGTTGACAGCACAGTTTCTGCCGTCCGTCGAAATTTAATACATATACGGTTGTCCGTCTCCGTGTCGGAGTGATATATATTAGACTTGTTCTAATGAGTCTACTAAGGGTGTGTTTGTTAAATTTTAACTCATGGAAAGAAAAAAAAATAAGAATGGAAATAAAATAATTTTAAATAGTATGTGTTTAATAAATTGGGAAAAAAAAAAAAAACTAAATAAAAGAATAATCATGTTTGTTTGCAAAAGTCATGGAAAGAAATAATTGTATTGTTGAGTGTACTAATAGTAAATCCTTTGACTATCTATTTCATTTAATTTTCACAAAATTTTTAAGAGTTACATAAGGACACAAAACCTTTTCCATTTCTATAATTTTGTTTATATATGAAAAGCCTGTTTGGGTTGATATGATCTCTTTACCACATACACCCAAAAAGTTGAAAATGTGTGAACGAGCCAACTTTTCTGACTACATAGTATTACAATGATATCACTTATTTCAAATCATTTTAGTTATCATTGAGATCGAATTTTCTCTAAGAATTCGCAAACATAGAACCTAGCAAAAGTGGAGATAGAAAATAACATATTCAGAATTCATGGCAACATGTCTTATCCCATGTACAGACGATAAAAGAACCTGACATCCATGGATAAAGAAAAAATTAGGAGAAAGAGGTACGAAGCCTCTTATGGTTCCTCACAAACCGAATTGACGCTTGGCACAAGAAATTTCAACCATTCCTGAAACAGTATTTTGAAAAATTACAAAGCTTCCCCAGGATGAAATGAAAAACTTATTATATCAAAATGACATGTTTCACCGACTGCCAAGATAGCATTTTCATCACATCATTCCTGACCATCAAAATAGTTCACTACCTGATACATAATGACCAAACAAATTATAAAAGTCTGCAACTCATGGAGATGAGAACGCTAATGGTTCATATTCTTCACTCTTCAGCTTGCCTCGTTCCAAGTACTGGAATATCCTCGTACCTCTTCTGCATTACAGAAAACAGGAAAGTTGATTAACTAGAAGAAAAGGACAAAAGAAATAAAAGAAAAGTAGACGCTCTCCTACTATTATTAGATAAGGCAATATCGATCTGCTACTTGATGTTTTGGCAACCAAAAGACGAGTGACACCAATAACTATCCCAATTTTAAAAACTTCTACAGTCTATTGATTATTAACAAAAAGTACAATCATTTATAAACCTAACAAAAACTTGTGTTAGCATATACAGTTGATTAATTTAAATATGATCCAACAAAATAGGGTATCAACCTCCACGTCTCACCAAGAAACTGAGATAAGACAATAGTAGGACATCCAAGAAGGATTACTTCTCCATGATGGTCGCTGCCCATTTAGCCCCTTGAGCGATTGCCCAATGGCTGGCCCAAACCAAATAACCAAAGCAACCAAACCGCCTAAATTTGTTCCATTTCATATCGGTTTCTACTGAACAACGGTTCAGTTTTGGTTATGAAAACTTGAAAATCGACATTTGGTTTGGTTTGCAGTTTCTACAAGGACCGGTAAGAACCGAACCATGAACACCCCTACAAATAACAATACAATCTTGGTGGCCTTATCTTCATGTTTAACTTTGCAAGCACCACTCTGTCCTCGGACCTGTTGTATGTATTGCCCTTTAGCCCATCATTCCTCATACTGTAACCATTTTCTAATAGCTAGCTTGCATTTAGCTGGAGAATATCTTTTACCTCTGTACACAACCTTGTTTTGAGTTTCGACCCTTCCACAGTCAGACCTCTGTCGCCAAAATCCCAACAAGCCATATCTCCTTGATAAAAGGGCTCAAGCATCTAGCCTCGTCCTTAGCTTGTAGCAGGTCCACAAAGTCATGTCTGAACTTAAGAATTTCAGTGAGCCTGCTCCAACTCTCTTTACTTACTCTACATTCCCAATTGAGATGTGCAAGACTCTATTCCTGCACTCCACATAAGTAACATCTAAATGCAAGGCAAACTCCTTCAGTTTGAACCGCTAAATCAACTGGTACCTTACCATGACATATCCTCCATGCATTCCCAACAAAGCTGTACAACCAAACATTATCGTTCTTCTTCCTCATGTGTTCCCAAGCCCATGCAATAGTGAAATACCCTTGTTACTGGGTACATAATTAATACAGTCCTCTGCACTACACCTCAAAACAGGTATCCCATTAATTTCAATTTCAACAAGTTGTGTCAGGTTCAATTTGCAACATCAGATAAGTGCAATATACTCTGGATAGAATCACCACACCAATTATCCGTCCACAGGTCAATATATTGACCTGAGCCCACAACCCAACCTGTATAAGGCACTAAGAGTATAAGACTAGTTCTAGTGCTATTCCAAAAAGATGATTTCTTTAAACACATTCGAGTGGATCCTCTCCATTTAGATATGACCACGCCATCTTCATCAGTAGGGCTTGATTCACCTCCTTCAATCTTCTCAACCCTATCCCCCCTTCAATCTGCTTACAAGTAGGGGCCCAAGTAACAGTCACCACTATTCTAATTGCAGGATTCCAGTCCACATAAAATTCAGTTAAATTTTCTCTTCTTGTTTAATGATGGCAACAGGCCCCACTTGTACACACTGATATTATGAATTAGAATGCTTGCTAGAACAGATTTAGCCAGGGTGATCCTTCAGTGGAGAGATAACAATCTCCAAACTGAAGCTCGTTCTCTGATCTAATTAATGAGAGAGGAGGAGTGTATCTTCTTTACTCTACCTTGCACTAGGGCAGCGCCTAAGTACTTACCTGGGATAGTGCCAAATCTCATATCAAAAAGCAGCTCAATAGTCTGCTGTATTGTCACTTGTACACACCCCACGAAGAGTTTGCTCTTGTTCTTACTGATGCATTGCCCAGACACCATTTGATATTGACTTAATAACCCATTCAATACCCTTAGCCCTCTTATACTAGCATTAGCAAAGATAAAAATATCATCCTCTGAGGGGCTTGGCATATCATTGATGAAACACTTAGGTTGCACACAATTATCTTCTCTAAGATTACTTAATACCCTACTGAGAACCTCTTCTGCGGATAAGATAGCTAACTTCGCACTCCAACAAGTACATCCTTTTCAAAAAACATCCCTCCCTCCTGTAGAGTTGTGTGGTATTGTATGTTAATGTAGTTGGGTGTTCCTACCCAAGAGTGGTTTCCACTCTTTATGAATGTAAAACTAGAATTTTTACTTAAGTAAAGCTCGGTTTTGTTTTGCAGGAAGAAATAAAATAAAATAATAATAATAACCACTAATGACATGGGGTCTCCTTGCGTAAGGCCTATTCCAGGTCTGAAGTACCCACATAGCCACATGGAGCCCCATTGATCATAACAGGTAAATTAGCAGTAATGCAGTACCAATAATAGCCAGAAACCAAGAGGCACCACTTAGAGCTAAAAAGTTAACATTAATTCCATTGGGCAACACCGCGTCACAAAAAATGCACTTAACTGCTAAACATGCATCACTCGGCATGATTGACCAGCATTTCTGATAAAACCACCATGATAGCCATCAGGCACTGGTGAACTATCCGCATTTAACTCAAAAACCCCAGCAGCAATCTCCTCATCTTTTATTGTCATGATCATCTACAGGTTGTGGTACACTGGTACCATTTCTATAAGCTTAGAGTCAGTAAATACCTCCTGGTACTCAAACTTGCTTCGAAAATGAGACACTATGTGATGCTTTATCTCCTCCTGATCTGTGAAACTGATTGGAATCCTCGTTCTTAATCTCTACAATAGCTCTCTTGCTACTTTGTACCTTACATAGTGCATCAAAGTAACTAGTGTTCCTCTCCCCACAATGTACCCACTAAGCCCCACTGTTCTGTTTCCAAAATGCCTCCTGCTTCAGAGCTTGGTGAAGTAACTGCTGCTTTTAAATAACCACCCAATTAGTGTGGTCATTCTCAACATCTTCTTCAGCAAGAAATTGTCAATCTAAGAGTTCTATTTCGCTTCCTTCACATTTGTTTCCAGAAATACTTCCTTATATTCCAACTTTTAGGAACCCGTTTCAGCCTATACAGCTTTTATCGGAACCTGAAAATTGGTGCACCTCTAATTGGTAACAACCAACTACTTCTCATTGTCCTACATGTCCTTGTGTGTGTGTGTGTGGTGTGGTGGTGGTGGTGGTGGTGTGTGTGTGTGTGTGTGTGTGTGTGTGTGTGTGTGTGGGTGGTGGTGGTGGGTGGTGTTGTGTGTGTGTGTGTGTGTGTGTGTGTGTGTGCAGAAAAAGTTTAAATGCAGAAAAAGTGTCAACGTTACCTTGAATCTGCATAACTTGGTTCTCAAATTTGAACGATGTAAAATAGCAATACTTAATACTCCATTGATACATCTCGACAACCTATACCATAAAACTCTAACAACTATCTTTTTCCCTGCAGATCTCTTACTTGTTCTTCCAACAGAATATATATATATATATATATATATATATATATACTGCACATAGAGAAACTATTTAAAAAGTCTGCAACATCGTCCATTACATTGCACGTGATTATTTTGTTGCAAAGAACGTAAAACATGGCATAAGAATAAAGAATATACGGCAATACGCTGACCAGTAACAGCAGCAAAAAATATTGAGTCCATAGTTTCTAACTTAAACTATTGAAGTAACTTGGATATGTTTGATACATATGATGGGTGCCCAAGACCATGTGCTAAATAGTACACAACCCACTAATACCAACAGCAATGTGCTTCAACCTATTAGAGACTGGTTAGGAAACTCGTTTTCTCTTTTCACGGGTTCTATCTTCCAGAACAAAGTGAGTAGAAAACTAGATCTATTACTAACCTACCGAGCAAGAATATAGAATAAACAAGAAACTAGAACAAATAAATTAAATTAAGTTGTTTCAGTGCAATCAGAAATTTCTCCTAATCAATTTACTGGGAGACTGGATAAAGGAAAAAATAAGTAAAGCATTCAAAAATAATGTATGAAGTCACGTAACTTCAGAAAGAACATCAATATATCTCAGTGGTGAATGTAGAATAAAAATCGAACAAACAAAAATGCAACTGAGTGTATGTATATTCATTACTTGTTCCTTTTATTAATCTTTGGAAATACGTTACCAAATAAATCACAAGAAACTAGGGGGTCGCATATATAACACAAACTTGGTCCTTAGTGGTTCACTTCCAAATTATATCGATCACAATGAAGAGAGTGTTATCCAAAAACGATATAAAACAGTATCGATATATAAACAATTAAACATTATAGAGAACCTAGCACCAATCAGAATCAATAATATTATCAAACACGCAAGAGGGCTTATAATAGATTAAATAAGACTAGTACCCCGATATTGTTGCGCTCCCATAACTTATGAACACCATAATCCACTGCCTGCACAAACCAAATTAATTAATTAATTAATTGATTGAAAAATGGATCTAATAGATTAAAGAGGGCGTACCCGTTCACCGAAGAAAGCGCCAACAAGGACGAAAGTGACGTAAATAGGAGTACGGCGCATGACAAGTCTGTATACTCCTTCAAGCATTCCCGTTCCTACTGCTCCACCGCTTCTTCGTGCTGCTGATGCCATTTTCTCTCTCTCTCTCTCTTCTGTCAACAACAGAGGCTGCTGTCATTTCAAGGTATTGGCTTAAATAGAGTCGTTGGGTTATCGGATACGGGTTATGGACTCATCCAGATTCTAGCCCGGCCCTCAAACCATAAAAGCCCTCGGGTCACCCTTAACCCGCCCATTGACCCTCATTTTTTAGGGCCGGGTCAGGCCCGGTTGAATTATACTTTACTAGTTTATTTAATTTTTTTGGTGATTTTTTATTTATTTTTATCATACTTTGAGTCTTTGATTATGTATATCGATTTTAACTAATTATACAAAACTAATTCTTATGTCTTTAGAAAAATAAAGATAGAGATGATACTCTTAAAACGTCTACATTTTTCATACTTAACAACAACTATGTTGTTAGGTTTGATTTGTTTTTCTGTATGACTTATATACCTATATTTCAATCAATTACAAAAAACGCATATGTTATGTTCTAATCTATCCCCTATTGAAAACTAATTTAGTATGAAACAAAAAATTTGATACAACATAGATAATTAAAGTATAATATATAAATGTAATGTAAAATAACAAAAAAACGTATGAGGGCCAAGTGAGGGCTTAATGAGGGTCAGGCTCATGCTTCAGAACCTAGGTCCTAACATGCCCCTTATAAGCATGAGGGTCGGGCCGCCTCTCAAATATGTGAGGGCCAACTTTTGAGGGCTCGAACATGCGATTTTGAAGGTCGAGTCGGGGCGGGTTGAGGGCCAAATTATCACCCCTAGATCCAATGCCCGGTTGGTATAACTTATAAGTACGAGTGTAATCTCATGTAGTGAGGGGCGGGCCTATGAGGGCCAATGCTAAAATTGTGAAATCCTAACCCTCACCTCAACCATCTCTTTAGAGAATTGAGGGTCGGGCTAAAAGGTCAAGTTTGATTACTCTCTTAAACTCTTTATTTACAGTATAATATTGCTAAATTGCTACGCGATAAATTAATTATCACATTTAAATAATAGTTTTTATCAATCTTGACTTTGGTTAGTGTACTTAATTAATAATTTAGCTAAAATTTGTAAGATAATAAAATTCAAAAGTTTTGTTTGTAGGTTTTATGTGCCGATATATTTCATAAATCAATAAGAAATGTATAATGAGACAAAAAATATGATGTGGTGTTATAAGTTGTAAAATAACTTGTGTTTGATTAGTTGAAGTTGACCATCAACATTTTGAAATTTGGTAGGATTTTGTAAATAAAAAAAGGGAAATGGAATATAAAAAACACGTGGTGCTATTTTATTAGTTCATTAGCTGTAAAAGTATGATAAAAAATAAATAAATAAAAAAATAAAAAATTGTGGTTAGAGAAACAGAGAGAGGACACGCGGTGGTTTTCTATTTGTGCACTGCCCTAAAAAAGAAATGGGGAGGGAAAATTGTATGTATTAAGTAGTGAAACAGAGAGAGATAAAAGTATGTGTGCATGTTTGTGCAAGAATCATCCATCATCCATCTTTCACCTCATTTCATCATCATCCATTTTTTATCTTGTTTTACTACTATTTCACCCTTCTTCGTCACAATGGCTCCACAAGTGACTCAACAAATGGGAATAAGGTGAGTGAGTTTGTGAAAATAATATGTGGGTTTTCTTGTTCATAAGATTTTTTTTATTAATGGTGACATTTTATTGTTTTTAGGAGGTTGAAAAACCAGGTTGAATCATTGACTAGAGTTGTAGCTGCACAGAGACAAAGTGACCATAATATTCAACATGTGAGCATGTAACCTAGTGATCGGTTTGAGTTTATTAGTGGTATTTATCATCAGTTTTTGTTTCAATATAAGGTTTTTGTTTCAATATAAGGGTCGAGGGCTTGAGGACCTTTTTTACACCCATAGTTATAAGGTCTTTCGGTCATTTGATTGGCTAACCACATAGACCATATATACACACAGACTCTGCAAATGCACTTCTAAATTATATTCTAAGGCTAATAAGTCCAACAGTGGTAATGCACTCCCTATCTCTAAAGCTGAAAAAATTAGTGTTTTGACATTAGAGAGTACATTTTTTTTTGTCCAATGGTTTAAACCATATTAAACCACTTCGACCGGCGCAAAAATAATAATAAAACCCATTGTACGGCAATTCAACCTGCACCAAACGACATGTTTTTCTTTATGCGCCACTTAAAGTGTCCAAAACCTGGTGTATATATATAAATAAATGTTACTTACACAATAGTCTAAAATCTAACTCAAAACAAGAACGGTGGTTCTCACATACTTCTAATAGGTCTAAGTCCACTTTCATCTATGTGCAATTTTTTTGCAGTTGTTGTTTTTGGATCTAACACTCTTCTAATATCATCCCATATTTCATCAAACTTTTCCCAAGTTTCCTCCCAACACCCAAAAATTTAACTTCAATATCCATATAGTTTTCATCTCTCTTATTGAGATATTTTTTTCCCCCAACTTGAGTTATGTTAGACATTCATGCTTGGTTATATATGCTCTCCATAAAATGACCATGCATTCTTAAGATCATTAAACCTTATAAACGTGTCATCATTAACAGTAAAACCATCATCCATGCTGACTAATTAAAAAAATCATTTTTCTATAATCCTTTTACACTTACTCTCCTCAATTATAGTATCTTTTTTCAGTCATAAAACTCTCATTATATATTTTTTCAGTCATAAAACTCTCATTGGTTATTCTTTAATTTGATTTGTAAGTTACATTTGCCGCATGAAAGAAACTTTTTCGTCAATTTCTGCATCCGCTTGATATATTACCCTTTTATTATAAATATTTGTAAAGGATTATCATATTTTGTTGTGGTGGGCATAGATTTTGTAAGTCCTATGACATTACAACATGTGATGTATCTGTTAGCAATGACTTGTATTATTGTATAGAGAAACTGCAAAAGCATTACCGACGTGACTAAAATCATAAGTTTATATCACTTGTTATACGTAAGCTCGAGCCATAAAGTATATAAAAGGACATAAAACTCATAGTCGAAGGTTGCCAATGCTAAACGGCGGTGCTAGTGTTTGGAATATTGGTTTGCATTGTGTTGTACAAAAGACTGAAATGTGTGGGTGTTTATAAGAGTGGAGAAATAATGAAATGTGCTCATAAGATTGAAACACTTTTCCATGATGACGAAAGTTTCAATCGATTCAAATTGTAAAATTTATTTGGAAAAAGATAAATAAGAATTTGGAAATTTGGTATGTTGTACATATGAAATTACAAACTAAAATACATAAATTTGGAAATTTTGTATTTTGTACGTAAATATTTGGAAATCTGGAAATTGCATGCAAAGAAATCTCAAGCGTCTCTCTTAAGCCTTCATAAATAGTGTCGTCCTCATCCATAATTATATAACAGTCTTCCTCTTCATAGCAACCTTCAATCAAAAATAACTTCTTACATCGATGCCCCAAAAGAAATTTCTTGATACAGTTATAACACAACCACTTAGTACGCCTCTCTTGTAATTCAACTTGTCATAATCGCCGAACCGGAATACTAGAGTTGCTGCTTGCAATGTTTATGTTAGATAAAAAAAAAATCACTTTGGTTCCTTTGTTGGTACCGATCGGCGCTGTGATGAATCTCACGCTTCAGACAAACGAGCCAACCTAATTGTTGTAGATAATAAGTTCGGTCTTGCAGCCTGAACATTGATTCTAATCGAAGGACGCAACCCACTAACAAAGGAACTCACTTGTTGTTCTTGCGGAAGATGCCCAACCTTTATAATCAATTGCTCAAACTGGGCTTGATATTCTCGTATAGAGCCAACTTGTCGTAGATAACACATAATGAAATCGTTCCATTTCTTTGATTAACACTTGACAAGGTTTTTTAGACATACGCCCCCTCATTTTAACGCTTGATGCCGGTTAATTAGGTTTGACTCTCATTGACCGTTAGTCCAGATTTATATTTTTTTTTAATAATAATAATAATAATCTAAAATTCCTAGGATGAAATGCTGAATATGCCCTCAATGACCATCAAATATATGAATTAAAACTTTAAACACTCCGTTGAGTGCGTTCATCGGGTTATGCTTGTTAAATAGTATAATAGAAAGACTTGATTTTAAATAACAAATTGCATACGAAATTGAAATCATTTAGGGCATATTCGGTATTTCATCATGAGAGTTTTAGATTATTATTATTTATATTGGAATAAAATAGAAAATTTGTACTAACGGTCAATGAGAGTCAAATCTAGTTGAGTTAAAGTGGGGGGGCATGTCTAAAGAAAATTAGAGTGGGAGGCATATCTAATTCCCAATTATAAATGGGGGTATGTCTAAAAAACCCTAAAATATAATAAAATTGATATTACATGCATGAAGACATGAAGATGATGAAATATTTCTTTAAGACGATAATGCCTACAAAATATATCCAGTAGGAAGAACGGCGACCATAACTTTTTAATTTTTCTCTTTATTTTCCCCCTTTTTCCCTGTGAGTTTTTTTACTTTATTTATTTATTTTTTTTTTTAATTTTGGTGATTCCATCGGGCACTCATCAAATTGGATTGGGCAACCCCTAAAAAAAAAGATATTTTATAAATTTGCCATATTACAAGTTTGCCATCAAAGCCCAAGCCCAGCAACCAATTCAACCGGTATCGCCAAAACGAACCCTCCGGGTCGTTTCTGTTTACACTCGTTTGAGTGTACACTCAAACGACTTGGCAAAGTCGTTTGAATATACACACAAACGATATGACCACGTCGTTTGAGTGCACACTCAAACTACGCGATCACATCGTTTGAGTGTAAACTCAAACGACTTGGCCAAGTCGTTTGAGTGTTAGTTTGAGTTTGAGTTACACTCAAACTACATGGCCAAGTCGTTTGAGTATATACTCAAACGATATGGATAAGTCGTTTGAGTGTTACTCACACTAACACTCAAACTTCTGTGACCATATCGTTTGAGTGTACACTCAAACTACTGCCCATATCGTTTGAGTGTTACACTCAAACGATATGTTCACGTAGTTTGAGTGTTAGTGTGAACGTAACACTTGAAACGACTTGTCCATGTAGTTTGAGTATACACTCAAACGACTTGGTCATGTAGTTTGAGTGTACACTCAAACGATATGGTCACGTAGTTTGAGTGTACACTCAAACGACGTGGACATGCACTCAAACGATTCCAAACGCACTCAAACGCATCCAAACGCACTCAAATGCACTCAAACGATTTCAATTGAATTAGAAAAATTGAAATCCGATTTAAAAAATTGAGTTAGAAACAATAAAACTACATGCACTCTGCACTCTTTATCTGTTATGACATAGTATCTTTATAACCAAGTTAAAACATGTAATCAAACATGCTAAAATCTAAAATAATAATTTGTTTTATATCTAAACTTGTTATTATTATTATTTTTTCAATTGTGAATCATAAACTAGTTTGGGGTTTGGAGTTCAGAGTTCAGGGTTTAGAAATTTCGTACCAATATATTTCACTTAATTATTTGAAATAATAATTTGTTTTATATCTAAACTTGTTATTTTTTATTTTATTTTTAAAATTGTGAATCATAAACTAGGTTGGGGTTTAGGGTTTAGGGTTTAGAGTTGTTTACAAATTTCGTACTAACATATTTTACTTAATTATTCAAAATAATAATTTGTTTTATTTATAAACTTATTATTTTTTATTTTCTTTTCAAATTTTGAATCATAAACTAGTTTGGGGTTTGGGGTTTGGGTTTTAGGGTTTAGGGTTTACAAATTTAAATGCGACATAAAAAAAATTTAATTTCAAACATATTTCACTCAATTATCCAAATCTAAAATAATAATTTATTTTATATCTAAACTTGTTATTTTCCATTTTTTTTATTCAATTGTAAATAATAAACTAGTTTGGGGGGTTTAGAGTTTAGGGTTTACAAATATATTTCACTCAATTATTTGAAATATATCAAAATTTCAAATATATATAGAATACTCATTCACTCAGTTTAGAGTTTAGGGTTTACATAGAATACTCAAGTTTATCTACATACTCAAGTTTCTCTACATATTATAATACTTAAGTTTCTCTAAATGGAACATGAAGATGAAGAAGAAGTATTTGAGGTAATGTTTGAGGTACAACAACAAATTAGAGAAGAACAACAAATTAGAGAATGAGAAAATAGAAGATATGTTGAAAGTGAAGAAGTGGAACAAAATGTTGAAGGTCAAGGTGAAGAATTTGAAGATGCGACAAGTCGAGCAAATGAAATGTCGAGAAATTGTCGACGACAAAGTGCAAACCTAAATAATGAGGTAACACTTGATTAAAATGAATACAAAACACTTAATTGATTGAATCAATAAATAAATGGATGCAAAACGAATGAATGCAAAACCCGAGCCCAAACGACATGGCTGGGTCGTTTGGGAACACTATAGAACTACATGGCGGTGTAGTTTGAGAACACTATCGAACGACATGGCGGTGTAGTTTGAGAACACTACAGAACGACATGTCCGGGTCGTTTGGTTACACTATAGGACTACATGGCTGGGTCGTTTGGTAAAACTATATAACGACTTCTCTGGGTCGTTTGGGGACACTATAGAACTACATGGCCGGGTCGTTTGGACCCTCTATGAAACTACATGGCTGGGTCATTTGGACTAAATTTAATTAAAAGTTTTTTTTTTGTGACTTTGAAACTAAATGCAAATTGTTTTAGACTCTTGTTTTATTCTTCTATATGTAGAATTCTTTGTCGCTATCCGGGAACCGATCCTCTGCAAACTCGAATGATGTGGATTGTCAACCGATTTTAAGTGATACAACAGAAATTTTTACTACGGAAGAGGTATGATTGAGTAGGCATTGATTTCATTTTTTTTTTTTAAATTTTCTAAATATAATTTTATTAGTGTATGAATAATAGTTGTTGTTTTTTATGTGTTTAGGTCTTTCATACACGTAGCGAGACAATCGGTTGGGCAACCACTAGAGGAAGACAAGTTAATGTTGTTGTGGTCATTGAAAAGTCGGAGTGTGCCAAAGGAAGCCGAGTAGAAAGATTGAATTTGGCTTGCGAGTGCTCGGGTGTGTATCGGTCACACAAGAAGGAAGGCGAAGAGAGGGATAATAAGAGAAAGTCGGGAACCAAGAAATCGGGATGTCCATTTAAGTTAAAAGGTGTTTTCCAACGCGGCACTGTCGATAGTTGAAAATTTGTCGTTCTTAATGGTGTTCACAACCATTCATTGGCGAAGACCCTTGAAGGACATGCATTTGCTACTCGACTAACCGTTCCAGAGTTCGAGTATTTGTAAGAGATGAGTAAGTGTGGAATAAAACCTAAACAAATATTGGATTCCATCAAGAATAGGTATCATGATAACATCTCTAGTATATCCCAAGTCTACACCGCAGCGCGGTGAGGAAATCGATATGAGCGGTCTCACACAATTGCATGATTAATTGAGTTGTTGTTAGCAAAAGAACATTATTTTGAGGAGTTGAGACATGATGAGAATACCGAGGAGATAACGAGATTGTTATGGGCCCATCCAGAAGGTGTTAAGTTGGCTCGGACTTTTCCAACAGTTTTCATGTTAGACGCTACCTACAAAACTAACAGGTATCGGTGGCCTTTCGTACAGTTTGTTGGGGTGACTTCAACGTGGAAATCTTTTACCGTGTGTGTCGGTTTTTGCCGCCTGAAATAACGAATGACTATGAGTGGGCCCTGCATCATTTTAGTGGCTTGCTTGGTGACATAAGCCCATCTGTGATCGTGTCTGACAGGGACTTGGCCCTGATGAGTGCCGCTGACAGAGTTTTCCCTAACGCACACAAGCATCTATGTAGATGGCATATCGCTACGTGTGTCCTTTCAAAATGTTACGATATTTTTCCAACTACAGAACTTGTAGAGAAGGCCTAGTTCTCATGGAACACTGTAGTCAAATCGAAGACAGAGGTTATTTTCCAGCGTAGATTGGATGCTTTGGAAAAATATTACAGGGTTGAGTACTCCAATTTTGTTTGTTATTTGCGAGAGACTTGGTTTCCTCATAGGGATCGATTCGTATATTGTTAGACTGACCAACATATTCACTTTGGGAGTACAACGACCAATAGAGTTGAGGGTCTCATGCTCAGGTGAAGCGTGTACTAGGAAATGCAAACCGTCATGATTTTTTGAGTATGTTTAGCTTAATCCACCCGATTCTAGGATCCGATGTCCGAGATTAGAGCTACCTTCGAGAGAAAATATGATTGTAACTTCAGCACCACCACCGGATTCCTTTGTTTAAGTGAACTCGGAGGCCTTGTCTCACGAAGTGTTTGGACTTGTTATTTGAAGAAATAGATACCCGCGTAAAGCGTGTTAAAGATGGAGAGATAAGGTGTTGGTGTTATTTGCGCACGAGCCATGGACTGCCATGTGCTCATGAATTAATTGAGTTTGAAGAACAAGAGCGGTCCATCCTTTTGACTACTATCGACCCCTTTTGGAAAACATTGTCTGCTTCTCCCAATGTGTCAGTGGGTGTTGGTCCCGATGTTGCACCTTCGATGGACTTGTTCATGAATATGTTTGCAATGGTTTTTGAAGAAGAGCAGAGGGTTATGATTAGGAAGCTTATGGAGATTGCCGTACCAGAAAGTACATGGCTAGTACCGCCTCGTGAGGAAGCAAAAACCAAAGGTCGGCCGAAAGGTAGCTGCAGCAGAAAGCTTCCAACTGGAGATGATAACTCTTCAAAGTGAGATCCATCTCATTTTGAACATTCTCAACATGACCATGAAGAGTGGGTCCCATCACAACCAAACACTACGCCCACCCAAAACACCCACACCACACCAAGAAAGAAGTCTTCTCCAAAACTACCAACCCAAAACATCCACACCACACCAACAAATAAGCCTTCTCCAAAAACACCAAAAACAACCACACCAAGAAATAAATCTTCTCGAAAAACACCAAAAACAACCACACCAAGAAATAAGCCTTCTCCAAAAACAGTCACACCACGAAATGTGAGAGATGGCTTAGACTTTGGAAATACGAGGGGTCCTAAGGATTACGGGTTGGATATTCCTGAAGAAATGCATAAATACATTGTTAGAGTCCATGACCCTGTTGGCGATGGCAATTGCGGTTATAGAGCTTTCTGTATTGCATTAGGAAGAAGTCAATAAGAATGGCCACATATGAGAAGGGAGTTGTACGAAGAGCTTACTGACAACCTCCCCCTTTATTGTACTTTGTACAATCAAAGTGAGGTTTTTTATTCGATGAAGAAAATCCTACACGAAGAAGGTTATGCACCCTTAAATAAGTGGATGAGCATGCCTTTTGCTGGATATTTATTTGCTTCAAGATTTAATGTTGTCCTTATGCATTTAGGAGCTCGTCAGTGCTTTCTTCTCATGCCGCTGAGAACCCAAACAAATCATGAGAGAGTGACCCAAGTGTTGGGTAGCGCACATATTGGTGGAAATCATTTTGTCAATGTTGAACTTGTTGAAGATTGTCCGGTTCCTCCAGTAATGCGCCAATAGCTTAAAGCTCGATATGATATTGCTGAAAGTTTGAATTTGGCCTTGACAGCAAGGCAATTGCAATTTATTGCATTGAACATTCCCAATTTAATATGGGAAAAGGCGCTCGTTGAAGACCCAACAGGACATGTTATCGACTAAGTTATGTGTATGTTGTCGATATGATATTTGATGTAATTTGTATTTTGATGTAATTTGGAACAAGTGTAATTTGATTTGATTTTTATGTTATCAATGTTAGGGCTTTTATTTGATTTGATTTGAAAATCGAGTAATCGACTAAGTTGATTCGGACGGCAATCGAGTGATTTGGAAATCGAGCGATCGACTAAGTGATATATTTATGTAATTTGATATTTTGATGTAATTTGGAACAAGTGTAATTTGATTTTATTTTTATGTTATTTGGAAATAATGTTAGGGCATTTATTTGATTTGATTTGGAAATCGAGTGATCGACTAAGTTGATTCAGACGGCAATCGAGTGATTTGGAAATAGAGCGATCGACTAAGTTGATTCGGACGGCAATCGAGTGATTTGGAAATCGAATGATCAACTAAGTTGATTCGGATGGCAATCGAGTGATCGACTAGTTGATTCGGACGACAATTGAGTGATTTGAAATAATGTTCGTATGTTGTCAATAATGACCGAAACTACACGGTCAAGTCGTTTGGCTTTAATCCCAAACGACCCAGCCACATCATTTGGGATTAAAGAAAAATGACATGAACAAGTCGTTTGTATTTTATACCAAATGATATGACCATGTCGTTTGGTATAAAAGTCAAACGATCTGGCGAAGTCGTTTGGCCTTTAGACCAAACAATGTGGCCATGTCGTTTGGTATAAAGGTCAAACGATGTGGATGGGTCGTTTGGGATTTAAAAGAGAACGATCTGTCGAAGTCGTTTGGTATAAAGGGAAAACGATCTGATGAGGTCGTTTGGCCTTTATGCCAAACGATGCGGCTGGGCCGTTTGGAAAAAAAAAAAATTTTAAATTCATTTTGTTTTTACAACACTTTCATATTCATCAAATTCCACTTTTCCATTCAAACATCAAATATCAAACACTCATTCATCAAATTCATCCATTCATATTCATCAAATTCCATTCAAACATAAAACATCATTCATCCATTCAAACATCCAACATTCATTCAAACATCATATCCATCCATTCATTCGAAGTTAACAAAATTACAAACCCTAAACTGAAACAAATTACATCCATCAAACTAAAACTGAAACAAAGTTAACAAAGTTTCAAATAATCCATCCATCAAACAAATTACAAAGTTACAAACCCTAAACTGAAACAAATCAACTATAGCGCCCACCAATATACTTGCACCTAGTCAAGTTGTATGCCTGTTCGAAGGAGGACATTGCTTCCTCTGGCATATCATTCCCAGCCAATTGCAGACCTCTCTCTAGCAAACGACCGGGTTTCATCGATGACGCCGATTCGTGAAAAAAGGAAAATCAAGATAAGTTACCAATCGAATGCAAAAAATCACAGTTAGAGAAACTCAATTAAAAATCACAATAGTTACAATCAGTGAACAGTTAGGCAGTGTCTCCAGGGAGGGATGAATAGGAAGAAGCTCAGGGTTCACCAAAACTACATGAGAATTCCTCGCATACCAAGTCATGTAGTTTTGATGACACTCCCATGGATAAGACCAAATAGTTCCTCGGTTGCAGGGTTGGATCACGTGATTCTGCCACGACTCCCAATAAAGTGTCTCAATATTGGTCCAGCTCACCTCATACCCGCGTCCTGCCACAGTTTTTGTTCTCCAATTTGGTATTGGAGGATCTTTAGGTACAAAGTGCACGCGGACCTAACCGACGCACCACCCTTTGCGGCAATGAAGCTCGACAATGTTGAAAAAACATAGCAATCCCTCAAAAAATGCAATGTCATCGATCGGGTTTGTATCTCTGATATTTTTGTAGGGATGCCAAACAACCTGAAACAAAATCAAACGTGTCATTAACAACTCCAATGATCAATTACTAAAAAAAAATATAAACAAACTTAAATACCAAATTGTCATTGAATTTAATACTTACATTGAACTCATTCAAATCATCAATTATCGCTCGATAAAACTGCAATGCATACGTTGTATCGTAATAGTGTGGAGCGACTGGGATGTGTCTATGAGCACGCAGCTGAGACGAGATATAGTTGAAGTTTGGGACTGTCATGAATACCTGAAAATACTCATAGATCCATGCATAGATATACACAAATAGTTAACATATTGATAGAGTAATAAAATTAATATTAAAAAAAATAAACTCTAAAATACTCAAGTTTTACCTGTAGAAGAGTCATATAGCCTGTAACCCCTTTCACCTTCGCACATGTGGCAGCCCCGAGACCTCTATATAAAAACGCCAAAATTGCTGCACCCCATGCATACTCTTCTATCTCACTGAATTTCAACAACGGCCTCATATAACATATAGGCACTCCAATCCCAAACTTGTCAGTAAAAACGGCACATCCAAAGAAAAATAAGATAAAAGCTCTAACAGTCCGTTGAACATCCTGAAAACTCGAGGCCTTCTCCACCACCTTCCCAGCAGCGTCACATATAGGGCTATCATGAACCTTGTTCGCAAAATGCTTCCGGATGAATTCTAGCCTTACTTTTGAAGTGAACCTGCTAGCTTCCATCTCCACCCTAATCAAATCAATAGGGAGCCCCAGACCAAGATGCAGGAGATTTATCGATTGTTGTAAGTTCAGCTCACTATCCCCTTGCACCGCTCTCCTCTAACTGTGACTCCACAGATTTGGACAACATTGTCCAAAGTCACAGTCATCTCCCCAACTGGCATATGGAAGGTGTTGGTCTCCGGATGCCATCCCTCCACAAACGCAGAGATCAATGGTGGATCCATATGCTCGTGATAACCTTCTATGAGATCAAACAACCCAGTCCTTCTCAACTGCACGGCAAATCTCGGAGACCTTTCACATTCATTTTTGAAATCCCATTGGGATAACTTCGCTAAGTGTGAAACACACTTCAACGCTCTGCGATCCTCCTGAAACAACCGAGCACACATTAGATATATATGAATAGAACCAAAATATTTTGTAAAAGAAAATCAAAGTACACAAGAAAAACAAAATATTACCCTTCTCTCCCAAACATCGCGAGCGACATGCACCGCATAGTCATACAACAACTCTGACTCATACGGGCCTCCCCCATACACACCTCTTTGAAACTCCAAATCATCATTGGGTTTTCTTACGAAATCTAATACCGGAGGTGCTTCTTCCACTGGTGGTACGTCTTCTACCACATATTCTTCCACATCATCATCCTGCTCATCCTCCTCCTCACCCTCCTCCTCACCCTCCTCTTCACTTTCCTCACTCTCCTCTTCTACTATACTCTTCCCTTTGTCCATATTTACATCTAAACCTACATTAGTATCACTATCTACACTATCTTCACTAGACGAATCAACCTCAGGAACCTCTTTTTCCAAATGGTCCCCTCTACGCGCTGATGCCGTTAAGTCATCTGCCCTTTGTCTTTTTCTTCCAACTGCGTCACCGCTAGAGGAACCGCCACCAAATAATTTCTTAACACCCTTGAATGTAGTTTTTGCTACATTCTTCATATTCTTTGATCGAGGACCCATCGCTACAAAGAAAAATAAAACAAGCATTAGTAAACCATATTTAAATAAACAATGTACAAAGAAAACCACTAGAAAAAAGAGATCATCCAAGTCGTTAAACTAATATACTTATAAGCTTGCTATGATAACTCCAAGTATATATAAAGAAATAGAATGAGGCGTTACACTATTCAAATTCTATCGAATTTTGGGCAGAGTTTCCTTTGTTTAGTCAACATTTCGTATACTTAAACCTGTCATAACCTGGAAATCAATAATGACATCCTTCCAACAACCATATGTACATAACACCCTATAAAATATTCAACCCGCAATACAATTTCTAGCCGCATAATAGGTGGACGCAAGTAGAAGGAAAAGATAGACTTCCAAAAGAAAAGTTTTTGTTCTTTCAAAACGCCATGGTTATATGTCTTGTAACTTGTTAACAATATTAACAGTATTAAGAAAGGACAACCACTACAAGTTACAAGAAACTATTAACAGATGTCAAAGATCGAACAACTGATTCTTTACTGACATGTGAGATCAAACAACCATATGTACATATAACCTAATTTTTACACGACAGTGAAAATGTATATATATACAAGACTATTTATGTATGAACCGTCATTTATGTACATCAAGTATTACAACAAAATAACTGGACTCTCTCTACAACAAAATGAACTTGACTCTGTCCCTCGTCAAGCATAGGGGAAACCACCCAAAAAAACCACCTTGATTGTACATTTAGTAAATTTGATAACCAAAGAAAGAGCTTCTCACCTATAATGCTTTACCGCTTTAGTTTTGTTCCCCTGTATCCAGACCTTAAGCAAGTACTCGTAAAAGCTGCATGTGATCAAGGTCATTACTCATTAGTCAAGACTCAAGAACATAAGCAAGATGAAAAGGTGAGTAAATGTAATGTACGTAAACACCGATCATAAAATGGTAAAAGTATCTTCTCTTATAACATCAGGCCCTAAAGGAAAATACTAGGTATGAAAGATGAACACTATGAAAGTTTAAGCCGTTGCGGTAGAATGCTAAGATTGCTAGGGCAATTGAATCAAAAGATTGCGGTAGAACTAAAATGACACAGACACTTAGCCACCAGTCATCAAAATATGCTAAATGCCGCACCAAAACCATACAAGGAATCATTAAATATGCACCACTTTCAGCTGTTTTCCAATCCTTTTAATTCACAAACAGTAGTACAGCCCTATAGAAAAACCAACCAACCCAAGTTTTAATTTTCTTGCTCTTTTCTCTTTACTCTTTTCTCTTTTGTCCCAACAAGTCTTGCAAGATAAATACGTAGTCATGGAAGATTTTAGATCCAAGTCATGTGGTGATGATAAGATGCAGATAGAGAGTTATACATGAGAAAGACAAACTTCTCACGGTGTGCATGGTTTTAGAAGTTACAATACTTCTTATGCATCTTCTATGCCACAAGTTCAGATGGATAACAGAGAGATGAAGTTTAAGAAAGGTAAGGGTGGTGGGTCATCTTCTAAAAATTGGAGTTTCAATGATCCTGAGATACAAAGGAAGAAAAGGATTGCTAGTTACAAGCTTTATGTTGTTGAAGGCAAGATGAAAGGGTCTTTCAGGAACTAAAATGCTAGGATTGCTAGTATATAATTTTTTACTATAATGCTAGGATTGTTAGGCAAGGATTGTTGTGAAGTCTCTACCTAGTTCTTTCTTCTATCCTGATTATATATATGTTACCATTTCCACCAAAAAACTAAATAAGAGCAAGAGAACCAATGAGCCTTGCCACCGATTACCAGCACCCACATGCACCTCTATTCTTCTCTATCTCAGGGGATAGAACCAATCAACTTTTCTTACATTTACCCCCAACGACAGCCTAGCACAATAGCTAGCAACTTATAAAGAAACTTGCACTGGACTTGTATCGTTTTGAAAACTTGGTATGGTGTGCGTCTTTGTGATGCCTCTAGCCATAGTATGTAATATTGTATTTTTACGGCGATATGCTAGTGTTGATATTTGTAATATAATTTGCCATCCCAAAGGTAAAGCTTTCGACTAGCTAGTCTTTGCAATTTCAGCCAAAAACACAACTCTAACGACAGTTCTGCTATGCCTCCACACCCCTACCTTGTGCTCGACAAATTGAAACATGTTTCAACAATTTTTTTTCGTGAAGTCGAATATCTCAAAAACAGTTGTTCTCATTGTTTTACATCGCTTTTTAATTCAGGTAACCAAGAACCAAGAAATTTGTTCCGCACTGAATTCCAATAGGAGAGTAAGAAATTTTGTTCAAGACCGAACCCCCACAGCCCTGAGAGTTAGTTAAGAATTAAAACACGTAAAACAAAACAAAATGACAAATAAACTATTAGTTATCACTATCGTTGAACTTCAAACGGAATAAAACATAAAGATTACAGTCTTCCAACTTTCCACATAATGCCAAAAAGCCCAAAATATGTTCTCACAGCTACAATCAGAAACTACATGCACAAAGAGACTAAAAATACATTGTAACTGGTTACAAAATATATGCACACAGAGATACACAATAATTAATTTGTACTAAAACATGTACATTACAAGCCTTCCAACTCCCCACTTCAACTACAGGTACATACCAAAATATGTTCTTAAATTTGAGGAGGAATTATAGTGGATCCGAGGTACCCTAAGAAAATTAGAGTGGACCGATTGTATACCATCAAAAAGTTTTAACAATTGGTCCGGGTGCTTGCTCAAACCGGTTTTATTACAATGGGGAGAGAGCTCCACGGTTATCTTTGTTCATAGATGTTTTGATGGATTTGATATTGTTAAAAATGCATTGATCACAATGTATTCAAGGTGCAATGATAAAACTTGCAATACACTCAAAAACGATATGTATTATTGACTTACATACATACATAAAAAACTTCAAGAATACTTGCAACGATATGTATTGCGACCCACAACTTGCATACACACCAAGAACTTATATACCAAGAACTTAACAGACTAAGAACTCAAGATTTTATGATAGTTCCAAACATACTAATCTAAAAAAGAAACACACAAAACACAAAAACAAACATGATTGCGAGTTTGTTGTAGATGCTCAGGAAATTCAAAACCACTAAAATATTGTGATCAAAATTCAAAAGGGCCACCTCAGAGGGCTAACAATGGCAGCTGGAGAGTTAGGGAACCAAGTCAAAACAAGCGACAATCAGCAGCATGTTGTAGATGCTCAGGAAATTCAATACTCCATTGACAGCCACAATTCTAGCTACTAAATCACCTGGTAAAATTGTTGGGAGTTTTCAATTTAGAGGTGAGAAACTCGAATTGAGAAACTCGAATCTAGTTTTCAATGACAACTTTCAACTTTCAATTTGGGATTTTTTAACGGTGAGAAACTCGAATTGTTGGAGATTTGTGGTAATTCAATCGGGCACTCGAAGGTTTGCACACGAATTGAAATTCGAATTTGGGGTTTTTTTGTTAGGGTTTCGAAAGGTTTGGGCGAAAGAGATGACTGGTAAGGGTAGGTTTTCCCGGTTTCGATTTGGTGGGGGGGGTGTATTGGGCTTTGTTGTTTAGGCTTGGGTTGGAGGCTGCCCGATCTAAGTTGAGTGGGCCCAATACAGGACTCTTAAGATCTGTTGAGATTTGTCGCAATCTAAGGGTCCAACTTGCACGTCCCTATGCGGCCGAAGTTTAAAACCTAGATTCTTAAAAACTACAAACTCATGGAATTTAGTTATGCTGTCCCCAAAACTTTGATGTCCAGCTATCCAAACCAAATCGTAACGCTTACATAGTGTTTACGAGTTTATATCGAACCGTGAACACGTAATTCCGCAGTTTATGTAGGACAGCAGAATGGGGCTCTAAATAATAATAAAAAAAGACACAGTTGATCTTCAATCAATCAATACAAAATAAGAAGGGCTGAGTTCAATTAAAATTCGTTCTAATAATAATAATAAAAAAAAAGGAATGGGATTATCACTAAACGAAATCCAAAACTAGAAGGTCACACGGATAGGGTATGGAGTGTAGCATGGAACCCAACAACCGGATATGCCGGTATCCCCGCAATGTTAGCTTCTTGCAGTGGTGACAAAACCGTTCGTATTTGGCAACAAAATCCCTCAGACAAACTTTCTGATCCCTGGCTATGCAAGGTCTCATTTCTTTAAAACTATTCTTCAAATTTACTTTATTTATTAATAATTAATTTTTTTTATCCCATCCCAGGCAATATTAGATGAGACACATACTAGAACTGTGAGGTCATGTGCTTGGTCACCATCCGGTAAATTATTAGCCACGGCTAGTTTCGATGCTACCACTGCTATTTGGGAACAAGTTGGTGATGATTTCGAATGTGTTGCTACCCTTGAGGTACTTAATCGTAATTTCGCAATTATCCGTGTTCTACAAGTTGCTACTTACTTATATTTTTTTTTGTTTTGTAGGGACATGAGAATGAAGTGAAAAGTGTGTCGTGGAATTCGTCTGGCTCGTTATTAGCTACGTGTAGTAGGGATAAGTCGGTTTGGATATGGGAAGTATTGCCTGGGAATGAATTTGATTGTGTGTCGGTTTTGACGGGGCATACGCAGGATGTGAAGATGGTTCAGTGGCATCCGTTTATGGATGTTTTGTTTTCGTGTGGTTATGATAATACAATTAAGGTATAACATTATTTTGTGATGCTAAGTGATTTTAGATGATGAATGTGTGTTTTTTGTTTTGTGTATTTTCAGGTTTGGGCTGATGATCGTGATAGTGATGATTGGGAATGTTTACAGACACTGAATGAAGCTAATAAGTATGTAACACCTTAACGTCCGAATCTTATCATTTGTAATTGGTTTCCAGGGTGTGCATGTCGTTTTTTCTTTGGCCTAGTATTAATGGTTTGCAATGGTGAAGCATGAAGTCACATCGGAAAGAAGAAATTTAGACAAACCAATGGAGTTTTTAAATATGGGAGCCAAATAGTATACTTATGAGAACCAGTTAGTCTAAATTAGTCTACTCATGTACGTAGTAGGTGTTACATATATTGATGAAACTAGGAATGGCTTAACTGAACCTTGACATGTATGCATAACTGAAGCGCTTCTTACTAATTGCTAAATATATGAAAAGAAGGAGAGGAGGGTAATCAGACTGTTAGTTTAGTATTTTTTTGTTATCAGTTTTGCTCCCGATTGTGGATATTATGCCCAGATAAGTTGTTTATATCTTGTTCATGTTTGGGTTTTGCAGTGGACACTCATCTACTGTTTGGGCGCTGTCTTTTAACTCTGCAGGAGACAAGATGGTTACCTGTAGGTACTATCATCTATGCTTCTCATGCTCAGTGATCTTAACAATACATTTTTGCATACCAGTCATCTTGTTCCTATTAACATTAGTGGCTGAAAGTGAAATGATGTGGATGGGTTTCGCAGTGACGATCTAACTTTGAAAATATGGGGAACTGACGGCCCAATGAATGGTGACGAGTTTGCACCTTGGTAAGTGATATCCGTTCTCTATTCTTTATCCTTCAGGATTTTACACAAGGCATTGGACCAGATATGTTTTTTTTTGTGCGTGTGTATTTTTTAAGAACAGATATAGCTTTTGGCTCTATGAAATGCGGGGCATTTGAGTTACCCACTGGTGATGGATAGAATGAGTGAAACTTGGATAAATATCTTAAATCCTGGTGGGCTCTGAAGATATTTATGCCAGTTATTTCATTTACTAAAATATGACTATATGAGAGATCAGTGTGGAATCTTTGAAGTACATTTGGTTACGTCCTTTAATACAGACAGCAGGAGCATTAAAGAGTTCTTTAAGTTACACTCAAAATTCTTTAAAGGTGCATATTGAGAAAGTTGTGTTGGCAATCATAGTTCTTTTATGTTTCTGGTCAAAGGTCCATATTGAGACACGATGCATACCTTTTGAGGCGTTTGTGTTTCGATGGGAGTCCATAATGAGATGATTGGGCTACGAGACTTGTCACTTTATGGGTTTTCTTTTCTTTTCTTTTCTGTTTCTATATGCATGTAATGGAGGATATCTCATCCTTATGTATCTATCTATAATTATATTAATAAAGTTATACTTTACCGATAAAAAAAAAAAAGTTCTTTAAGTTACATTCTGTTTTATCGGTTCAAAGTAATGTCTTGAGGGTTGAGGCTAGGAAGCCAATTCATTCGGTGTGCCCGTTTTTATTCTTGATATAATAGATCTTGACATGTTTCCATTAAAAACTGTAAAGCTCACTCTTTGGGTGCTTAAACATGAAAGCTCACCCTTCATCCACCCTTCTCGTGGTGGATGAAGGGTGGATCTTCAACCACTCTAAGTTTTAGCTCTAGATATGATTTTGTCTCATTAAACTAAATGCAGAATATTATAGCAACAGTGAACAAGTTCCCTTTGAACACTCAATGTTGGCCAATGACTTTAAGTTTTTTCGCTATCATTCAGTGGAAAAGCTTTCTATAGTCTAGACTTCTATAGTTTATTAGCTGCGAACCTGTGCTCAATATTCCTGTTGATTTTCCATGTCCGTGACAACATATTCATGTAGGCTTGGCATGTGCATGATCTAATTGCCTGGCTAGTGTCTAATTTCAAGGGACTGTAGAATAAGAAAATATTTTGATTGGGCCTGATTCTGTCTTGGCTCCCGTTTTGCTTGCATAATTTGTTAGGATGGGTACTGGGAATTATCCGTATCAGGCCAAGCTTTACTGTTCAACCAGTATCTGGTCCACAGGTAGACTTTAGGGATGACATACTCTAGGTGAATGTTCCCTCCTAAAGCATAAATTACCGAGACAGTATTTATCACTATAAGCATATAACATTAAGACGGTGTTTTCTTTCCTATTGCTTTGTTGCCTGATTACATAAAACAAGAAAAAAACTACAAGAGATTAGCTCCAGTAGGTCGACTCAAAAGGAGAGAAAAACGTATTGCGAATAATCATCCTCTTTGAACATAATGACACCACAGATTCGTTTGTGACGTTGGTACTGTTGGAAGCCGTATCTAAGATCTTCCAATGAGACTGATGACTGATGCCAAATTTTGAAAACAAAACACAATTAACCGATGAACGATACCAGATTTGAAAACAAAACACAATTAGTTATCGAAAGCACACAGGTACGGGGCAACCTGGTGGCAAGCTTAACATATCCTAGTGGCACGAAGCATCAACGAGTTAAGATAACATTTTTCAGTTTGTTGTGCGAATGAAATTTGTATTGAGTCCCTTGGTCACAAAGAATGGCTAGTTCGTAGTTTTTTCTTTTGATCACTGGAAGAAATTTAAATGAACCTGAGTAGTTCTTATTCTGTTTCGCTCTTAAAAATATGGTAAGATCCACCTCAGCGGGTAGCCTTCAGCAGTTGTGGACATGTGGTAATAGGGGAGTCTGAAGGGTGTTCCCATCTCTGTTAGGGTGAATGCCTACTGTTCTTACAATATTTCATATGTTAGTAACCTATAGCTCCCTTTTCACATTTGTACAGCTTATTCATGTTTTATATGCTTCTGATTAGTGTGTTATTTTGTTTTCACAGGAGACATCTCTGTACTTTGTCTGGGGTCCATGATAGGACGATATTCTCTATTCACTGGTCCAGGTAGTTCTCACTCATAAAATAATACTTTATCACATGGTTCCCATATTGTTTACTTATAGAGTTGGGTGGAGAGTATATATTAGCCACACACCCACCCACCCACCCACACAAGGTTGTGTCTCTGATCTTGGTTAATGTTCTTTTCAATCAGATTTTCAGAACTAAGCAAAAGGTTTGTAAAACTATGTGTTACGTTTCTAAATTGGTACATAAGTTATTGTATGTATACCTGTTTTGATGTCGATGTTCCTTCTAAAACTAAATCAACTAAGTTAATTTTTGACAAATTAATAACTCAGTCTCATTAATCTGTGGCTAATCAGCCTTTCGTGAGTTTATACAAATTTTTATTGTTAACGTCTTTGGATTATCAATTTAGTTTTGAAATCCAGATTGTGTTACCTGATTTTCTAGAGTTTTTATAACACTGAGGCGCAAATTTTATTAGGGATCTCCCCCCCCCCCGCCACACACACGCACCCCCACACACAAAAAAAAATAAAAACATTATTGGTAACCACCTAATCGTTACGGATGTTCATTGTTGTTTGACATTCAGTTTATTTAGGTGCATTTTTAATGGGAAGTATGCTTTCATTTATGAATGACAGGGAGGGTGTAATTGCCAGTGCTGCGGCTGACGATGCTATCCGTCTTTTTGCTGATGAAAGTGATGGTTCGGTATTCCCATATATCCCTGTAACTCTTGATTAGTGAAAGTTAACGATGATGTGTCTGATTGCCCAATGTGTTTCTCTCAGTTTTACAAGTCACATCACTTGACGCAAGTCGGGAATGTATGAGCTAGTCGTTTTCATTGTGGTGGTTGTGCTATTCTGCAAAAAACCTATTATTAAAAAAAAGAAAAAAGAAAGAAGGGAGAACAGAAAAAAGAGAGGACAACCAGCAAAAGAGAAAAGAGTAATCTATACAATCTAGTTCTTGGTATTTGTTTAGTCAATAACCAATAAACGTACTTAATTGTCAAACTGGAAATGTACCTGGGATTTTTTGGGTTATAGATGTTGTTTTCAGACTGAGACTTTATAAACTAGTCTAATGATCACACTAAAAGGTTGAGGATTTGTTTGTTGTGGTTGAAGCTTGCATTTGGCTCTTTCTGTGGATTTAACAAAGTTTCTATCTAGAAAAAACAACGTAATTGAGGTACTGATTGAGTACCAAAACTCTGATAATCAAATTAAGGCATGAGTATCCCCTTTTTTGACTGGGAAAAGTTCCTGGCCTTCTAGGATTGATTGCTGGGAATATGGATGCAACTCGTCCAATGCATTTTCATGTTGAGAAAGTTGTTATCTAGTTCACTAAATATCCTGGGTGTTTAATTAAACAACTGTATTGATTTCATCATACTCTCTCAGTTCGATTAAATTAGCATTGAATCATGAGTTAGCATTACTATCAATTCCAATGTTCAATGTGTCTGTTTTAATAGCTGAACAAAGACATCCTGCTTAGCAAATGATGGAATTGCTGGCTGGAAAAATGTTTTTCCTTTTTATCCATGTGTACATATCTAGTAAATGGTTCACGTCAGCCTTTGGTGTTGTATTAACTTTCTGGTGCAACAGGTTGAGGGACCCTCATACAAAATGTTGTTGAAGAAGGAAAAGGCACATGACATGGATGTAAATGCAGTGCAATGGAGTTCCAAGGTATGCTTGTGCTCTTATGGATCATCTTTGGAATGTTTCATATAATATAGTTGAAGTATGATGGAATTGCCTTCTTGGTTAGGATCCTACATACTCTCACAGTGACCACGAAAATTTGTGGTACAATTGTATCTAAACATCAATTTACCCACTACCACTCATCGCTTCAATTTAATGACGGGGAGGGTATGGAGAAGGGAATACTTGTTGGCTGTGAACACACATCAAAAGGCCTTTACGCAAGTCATGAATCAAAATCAAGATGAATAAGGTTATCACATACCAGTAATTTAAATCGGTTATTAACCAGAAAATTTGTTTGATTCTGATTTACCAAAATGAAAAGTCGGACAATGATTCACTAAGATTTCGATTTATTGAAATAGAGCAGTCAACTGGTCATAGTTATTATAAACTTTCTACAAAGAATGGTTTCCAGGCCTAATTATTGGCGTTTGGTATTTTTGGGGAGGCATTTGTATGTGGCAATGTTGAAATTTTGAAAATTTAATTATATTGTGATGTGAACTACATTCCTTCTATTTGTTTTGGTCACAATGTGATATAAAATCTATGGATCGAAGAACCTCACTGTTAATACTGATAAGACCCACCTTATGTGTCCTTGTACATCACTTCGGGAATCAAGAAGTCAAGGATATGTTGTTTAAGCATGTGCTTTTGGTTCGACCTGTTGAATACTTCATACATTGTGGTAGGTCCATTTATGCAGGGGCGGCTCAAGCCATTCTGGGGCCCTAAGCAAAAGTTAAAAATGGGCTTTCGCATATCAATGAATGAAATTTTGTGTACTGAATATGTTTTAGCGAAATGTAAAACCTTGCCAATGAATATTGAAAATAAAATCCCAAAGAAAATTTGAAAACGTGAAGTTTACTATTTTAAATTAGTATTGGCACAATATCTATATGGGACATAATTACATTATGTATGCACATTCATGTGCATTTCTTCTATGAAGAAAAATAGGCAGTACAGAGAAATGATAGTTATTGTAAATTTTATCTTGTTGTTTGATGTTAAACTTAAATTAATTAGAGACTTGGAGTAATCAC
The DNA here is from genome assembly GCF_015680905.1 of Coptis chinensis. Classification (NCBI taxonomy): domain Eukaryota; kingdom Viridiplantae; phylum Streptophyta; class Magnoliopsida; order Ranunculales; family Ranunculaceae; genus Coptis; species Coptis chinensis. The sequence continues at coordinate 72,941,630 of NC_141463.1, read as the reverse complement.
AGGGCCCAGAACAAATAGAACTAAGTGGGTCTTGAGTTTGCTCAACCGTGTATAATTTGTATATTGAGTAGGGGGCCTTTCTCTTTATAATAGCAACACATGGTGATCTATAGTTGGAACCTGAAATGTCATTTGGCATGGCCGGATTGGGCTGGGGCCCTTTTTCCAGCGGGTTCCTAAGCAATTGTCTATTTTGCTATAGGGTTGAGCTGGCCCTGCAATTTTGGGAAACCCCAGGGAACTTTCTATGAATATTAGTAGGAATCAGTGTCGATGTGCATGCAAGTGATGGTTGCAGTCTTTACTACTTGTCTGCTTTCCATATCAAAGGTGTACTCATTTTGTTTTTGGTTTCGTTTTGAAATTTGTCCAGGAAAACCGACTATTGGCTTCTGCAAGTGATGACGGGACTATAAAGATATGGGAATTAACTTCTTTACCTTGAGGATTCATGGTAATCGGTTGGTCTTGTCACTTTTTCTCTGGGCAGTTATTCATTCCCCATTATGCAATTTACAACATCCTAGAAATTCTCATGTATGTTATCTGCGGGAGCAAGTTTGGTTGTATCCACAATATAAGGTTTTGATTGCGTTTGCTCCAAAACGATTTTGACTACCGAAGATATTGAGATTGATGCGCACATTTGCATTAATGTGAAGTGGTGTAAGATAAGTTATTCTTGACGTTTGCAAATTATGGTTGGTATACAATTGGAATTCATGTCACACTATGGTATTTCTCGGTCCAAGTGTGGCTTTGCCCTTTCTTTGTAGTTACTCAATCTAACTTAATTGTGAATGGTAGGTCGAAAATAACATTAGATTTGTTAGCAAACTCTGCTGTTGGCTTTGTGAGATGAGCAACGAAGCTGTTAAGCTGGATTAGTTTTATCTTCATGCAAGCATCTGTGAAGGGTAATGACTTTGATAAGGTTTGCATATGCAAGCTGAAGTTCTGCGTGCTATTGAACGAAAGTTCACAACAGCTCCGGTCTAAAGGTTACAACATTAATACATCCTAATTAAATCTTAAGAAGACTTAGTTGGTGACCCGTCATCTTCAAGTTAACAGGGTGGTGGTGTATGGTTATGGTGCCCAATGCAGTAGACATACTGTAATTAAAGCCTAAGGCAGAATGTTGCTGAAGGAAGAAAAATGTTGTCCTTGCTCTGTAGGAGGCTTTTGAATCGAGAAGATGCGTTTAACGAGATTCAGCCATGTAACAATGTTTTGTTTTTGAGAATCATGACCTATGCACGAAACCAAAACCTTCACAATCTGTTGCCTCTGACTACACGTGAACAAACACATTCTTGAATATCTAGTTTTTCGCTGAACACTTCAAACAAACCATTGGGTTTGTAGCTTCACAGCTAATACTTATATAGATAATACAGCAGTATAGGGGATTTCCTTCTCTGAGGGGATGACTCTTATAGATTTCAAATGAATGATGGCTACCTGGGATTGGATGACGACGTTCTCAAACGGCTGCCTAGTGCATACAGAATGCTCACGAGTCACGATTTTACTGTACCCAAGTTTAGTGTCTTGGTTCTCGTTGTCTTGATCTAGTACAACCATCGTATCTAATTTGATTGGCTTATAAATCGATTCTGATGCATTTTTCTAAACAAAACCAGCAGTCATATTTCATATCAAAGTCTTACATTAGGGGAACTTTGAAGCACCTGGTTTCTGGACAAAGATTACATTTGAAAAGAAAAGAGTATCAAACACTGCAACTAAACAACAGCAAATCGTTAAAAGCATTCACACGGGGAGTATGAGGCACAAACATTCACAGTTAAAAAGCATTCACATGAGACAAACATTCACGAATGTCAATCATATTTTCATTTGTATGAAAAGTGTAAGAATCAATTTACATTTTTGAAGTATCTGAACTGTATGTGTGGCATCTGTGGCATATGCAGTCTCTGTGTAGGTGACAGACCATGAATCTAAACATGTATGAATCCGTAGCGTTTTGGGACATTCAACAAAAAGTACAAAGATCATGATTTGATCGATGGAGTAGCTTACTGGTTCTTGCCTCTCATACTTCACAAGATTGAAAAAAATTAAGGAATTGGGCTTTGTGAGGTTGGGTTAGAAGGAAACCAGTTAGAAGATGGGCCATCACTGAGAGTAAAAGTACAAGGATTACTCCAACTTAACAACCCGGTAAATATGGCGAACAAATAGCAAGGAAGCGTAGAAACCTATGGTCCCCAGCATTAGAAAGAATGCATAGCATATGCAAGCATTGTAGCCAAAAAAGAATGATAGCTGCAGGAATCCACTCATGCTTGATCTGCCGTAGAAGATGAAACAATACGAATACATAAAAACCGAAGTTGAGCCTCCACGTAACAGAGAGCTGCATCAAAGTCAGAGATACATGTAAGCAGTATGGCATATAGATCATAACGTAAAGCAGATAGAATAAAAAAGAAGGGTGTAGCTTTTGTTCAGGGTGAGTCATCATCTAAGTATAAATATGCATGCAATAACCATACGAAGAACAAAGTAGACGACTAAAAACTTATACCCAAGAAGATAAATACAAATAGCATAGACGGCAGAGAACATTTTAACATGATTAGTAATTTAATATTATAAAGTTAAAAAAGATCTCAACAAGGATGCACACCTCCACCACCATTCATGATCTTCAACAGAAAGCTGGAAGTATGTGAACCCAATGCTCAAGATTACGGTGATTAGGATGAGAATGATGAACACGATAAACAGAATGCTATACACAATGAAGATCTTGTGACCCCACATGCTTGCGTACAGGTAGTGTAATTCGATGAATATTGCACTGAATGGAAGTAGACCCCCAAGAAATATCTGAGTGGGCATCTTTCTGTACCAAGGTAATGGTGGAATCTCCAAAGGCATTCTCCTGGTTGCACAAGGTGCCTGAAAATCAGAACTATAGAGACGCCCAATTAGGCCACCTGCGCAGAGAAATGGGATAACGACAACTGTCCATATTAGGAATAATGCAGCTATGGTGCCAAATGGAAGTGCAGCTGTAGCCCGGTAAGAAATGGCAACTGTGTTCAGCACAGCGAATGTAAAAACAGCGGGCCAAGGTAGAGGACACCAGTCAGATACACACTTTTTGTCTGCAAGAAACAAATTATGACATATTAGGTTAGATAATTAAGAAACTATGAAGTGACACAAAGTAGGAAAAGTTATGTGGACATACAACTTCCTGTCCTGTTCCTGCCAACTTAGTGCGAAATGAGGCGGCAGTATACCCAGCAATGAAAGATGTAAGAGCATATACCACAACAAAAGATGTATACAATGCACCACGATTGTAAGGATAGATAACGCCCAGAAATGCCAGAACGAATAGGAAGCAAAACCTGAACAAAGAATACACACACCTTTTAAGTTACAATCTGAAGTTTGTATGCAACAATGTCAATAAAGGAGAAGGGAGCATCAGAAAGGGTTATGAATGGACATCCAGTGTCAAAACCGTAAAAGCATCAGATGACTTGTCACAGTCCAGCTAAGTTTTACAACAAACACCAATATATGTCACCAAGTCACTATTCAGGCAGCCAGATATCATGACTCAGAGAAACTAGAGTGTGAAGTCATAACTCATAACCACTTTGTATGTATGCCACATATGTAGTAGCTAAGGCAATACTAATGATCTAATGGACTTAAAATGACTCGAACTGAAGATCTAAAAGTAATTATAAACTGTATATTTCACAGTATAAAGTCATTCAGTGATCGAGCACAAACTTCAAGGAAAAATAAGACTGTTTCATAGTTGGAAAAGCTTACAGTGTCAGAAGCTGAGTACCACTTCCCATGATAGCACAGAATAAGGATATGTTTGGAGGGTATCTAAATACATCACCATGGAGGTGCTTCCAACCAACCTCCTCTTTCTCTGTTTCTTCATCTTCGTCAGAGTACCTGCAAAAGTTTTGGTAAAGATTAGACTGACATAATAGACAATAAGATTAACAACCTAGCACACAACAATTGCAATACAAATTAAAAGAGGAAAAACAGTATCATACTTGCGAAGTTCATTTCTTAGGTTCTGTATGAAAAGCGTGCTTGACAACCCTGCCAAAAGCACAACAATGACAACGGAATTGATAATTGAGAACCAATGAGCCTGCTGTTGCTCTGGCAGTAAGGATGATCTTAGATACTTTCTCATCCGATTCGCAAACTGAATTGAGGTTGCATTCCAGGACACTGAATAAGTAAACTCAACGTTTGTATTAGCATTTTCAGTAATATCCACGGAAGAATTTGGATCGCTAAGAGCAATTATTTCTATGACTCGGTCCTCATTGTAAAGGATGTTGAATTCTACATGTTTAAAGAGTTGATAACAACGCCCTGTCTCAGGATGATTCCACAGTTCCTCTTCAACTTTCCCAATAAACCCCCACAAGGGAAGATCATCATAGTACATCTGGAAATAAAAATCATTCTTGACAGCATCCCTGAACTTTTCCACTTCCTCTCTGTTTAAAGACTTGTTGCAAATGCTCTCTAGAATTTTGTCCTCTCTGAACCTTATCTCATACAGAGAGTTGGTTAAGCGATCACCATTTAGAACTTCCCCAAGGGTTTCAGTCTCTTCGATTACCCGATCTGCAATTTAAAAGCAAGGTGAGTCCATAACCCCAGGCTTGAGAATGCCTCGAATAATAACTTCTCAAAATGTATCTTTTAATGAATGTGCAGTTGTTGGCTGTCAAAGGTGTAGGTAGTTTAACCCTTATCTGATCTTCTAGTTGAGTGTAAACAACAGAAATATCACCTCAGATGGAGCATAAATCAATAACATCATCAGTCGGATGATCCAACCATTCAAAGCTTGTGTTTACATTAAAAAACTAAGGGCAGCAGTAAAAAGTTTAAACTCTCTTTCTCTCTCTCTCATACACACACACACACACAAACACCCACACCCACACCCACACACACACGACACAGTGTCTGTTAAAGTAAACGACTGGATCATCCGATTGGTGTTGTTCCTGAGGGCTAATATTGTCTACCTGACAGATGAAAACTTATTAACGTAAATAATTCCAATTCTAGTAGTGATCTTAGCACGACTTCTTTTTTTCTAATGAATAAGACCAACCTGGGAGGCAAAATGGTAAGTCAAAGTACTGATATGTTTCACTGCAAGAGAGAAGACAGAATACGTCAAAACAATGGAAGTGTAGTGAACCTACAGCCTAAAAGATATTAATTGCTACTTACCATCAATAACAACAATGTCATGCATATCTATGTAAATCAATTTTCTGTTTATATGTCAGTACTTGATAGTTGATAGTATGAGAACAAGAGTATTTCAATTAAAGAAGTAGAAGCATATACAGTGCAGACTCGAAGGATACTACAGGGGTTCAAATCAATCAGAAATAAGGAAAAAGTAAACTGCAGAAAAGAATAAGCGATGATAACATAATCATCTGTGTAGCCCTAGAAGGAGCAGTATGTGCTCTCCTTTTTATGTGAAAACCTGTATATTCCTCTAACACCTATTAGTTGTTACTCAGTTGTCTCGCCTTACAGTTAGTCAAAGTTAACACTCTCACGGGATCCGCATGGACTTTCCACAGAGCCAAAATCTCTTGTAAAACAACTAAGAATATTAGCTAGTATACACTATCCAACCTAGGATATTGACTAATTGTCTCCACCAATACAAAGTTCCAAAACCTAAAATTTTACTAGCTGGAAAACCATAAAGTCTTAGTCTATTACTAGCAATGTGAGTATGATTTAGTAATTAACACAAAGACACAACCAAAGAGCTAGAATCTCAAACCCACGACTCTACCTCATAAAACCTACAAGACTCATGCGTGAACATAACACATGGCATCAATGTACCATTGAAGTTCTCCTAAAGTTTATAGATCAATTCGTTTTAATTCATATATTGTCCACCACTTCACATCATTTCATTACTAAAACACAGTTACTTGAGCCACTCTCCTAAGAACAGCGGATTTCGCAAGATAAAATACATAACAATATATTAACTTGCTTCAAGATTACTAAAAACCATTCAAGAAAATCAAAATCCAGACTCCATCTTGCATTATTCTATTCAAACACTTGACAAACCCTAAATCACAGCTACTCCAACAGAAAATCTTTCGGTAAAAGTAATTTAAATAGTGATCCTAACAATGCAAGATTCAATAACCCTAATTACACACATTTGAATGAATTCAACTATACAATATCAATTAACATCAGAAAATGTGATTTGAAAGTAAATTGAGATTAAGCTAGAATTAGAAAAAGGGTATACCTTGGATTGTTCAAAGGACCAATCTTGTTAACAAAGAAGGGGACAATTTCTCCAACTGTATAGTGATGATTGTATTTCGAAGCTTTAACTGGTTGTAGTGAGATCACGAGAAGAAATGAGACCAAGGCAATGAAGATAATCTCTTCTTTCGTCATTTTTAGTGTTGCACAAAGTGAAGAAACGAGAGGGATCTTGAAATGGAGGGAAAATGAGAGTGGAAAATTACTAGTGTCTGTTTTTGTTTTTATATGTTAGTTTTGCTGCTCTCGAGGTCAATTTAACGGATGCGATTTTTGTAGTAAGTTGTTGTAAGATGCCGTCTGGTGCATGTTATTATGTCAATTCAGTTTTTTCGGAAACTTCCAATTTCGACACTTCCCGACACATGACATGAAATAACTCCATGTTTGTGAGTGTGTAGCTTCGGCATTTCATTACAACATATGTTGCAACATGATGTTGCAATTTGAACATTCATTTTTACTGGACGTTATTGAGTCGAGTGGATTGACGAACTTACAAACCAAAATTAAAGCACTTCCCAAGTTCCCATCACTTTTGCCAGGTAACTAGTGAAGATCAAAGCCAAAAATATCGTTGATATATCCGATATATATATCCTTTTTTTGGTACACCGTTATTAATATATTCGATATATCTCCACCAAATATTGAATCTTTTTTTTCTCGATATATAACGAAATTTCTGATATAATATTTTATATCGCCAATATAACTGATATTTATGATATATGTCGTTTGATTTTTTGACCATTTTTTAATATAAATATATGATATTTTATGATTTTTTTACCGATATTTATGATATTTTAGATAGTTTGGACTAGTCACAAAAAAAATATATATCTGATATATATCGATTTTTGGGTACACCAAATTTGATATTTTGGGCCTTGGTGCAAATAAAAAATAAAATAAACAAAAATAAAAAGGCTATAGCTCCACAAGGACTAGTCACTCCCAATGTCCAATTAGTACAACTAGTTTAGGAAAGGAGAAGCAGCCATAATGTTTGTTCTCAGCTCTAGGTACTATAGTACAAAATATCGCGATAAATATTGAGATTTTAATAAAAATATGTAAATAGCACGATATGTTTAGAGATATATATATAACTATAAATATTTGTGATATTTACGATATTTTATGATATATTGTGATATTTGACGATATTTTGTGTAGATAATAATTTTATTTAATATTTATCACTATATTTAAAATAAATATAAATTATATATCAATAAATATCTACAATGTCTAAGATATTTGTCAATATATCCACAATATTTATACATTAAACAATATTAAATATCTCCAAAGAGATAGATGTATCAACGATACATATCTATAAATCAGGAATCGATATTTTACCATATCTTGATATTTTTTACTATATGAGATAGAACTGTAAATGAATTAGTTTGGATTGGGAAATTCAAACCAGATGAAAAATTTGGGAACCCGAAATCGAACCGAACAATATAAAATTATATTTTATCCGAAACCAAACCGACTCGAAACAAAAACTATAAAAATCAATTAAACCCTAAATTAAATTAATTAATATCAGTCACACAATTGATAAACATTAGGAGTGTACTCAGTCTTCACCCGCCACCCAAACCCACACCGACTCGAAAACAGACCCGCCCCGCTCTGCCATTGTTTTTACGCGGTCGGGCTATGGGTGTAGGTTCTATGCTCAAACCCGACCCATCAAGCCGCCTGACCTGCACCGTGTCAAAAGCCGTTGACCAGTACAATTTTAAGACTATAACTTTAATATTTTTGTATTTTGTTTATATTTTATTTTAACTTTTGTAGGAATTTGAGAAATATGAATACAAACTTATGAGTTCAACATCAATTTCACATATTCAAGTTTGAACATTGGGCAAATATTAAAAGTTCAAATTCAACTTTCGAATTTTGGAGAAGATGAATCATTCATTCTTGTATTAATTTCGAATTATTTTAGTTTATATTTTATTATTTTGTACCATAGATCATTGCCCCCATATTTATTTTATTATATATGTTATGAAAAATAATAAATTTACAAATAGTAAATCACGAGAAAAAAGTTTCAAATTTACAGATATAGTTTTAGGTTCAAATTAAAGTTTTTTTTTTTTTTTTTTTTTTTTATTTATTTATTTATTTATTTTTATTGATTGATTTCATTTTTTTCTCTATGGTGTGAATTGGAAATATATTACTTGCAGAATTAGAAATTTTTTTTTGTGAACTTGGTTAAAATGATAATTTCCACCCGACCCGGATTACCCACCCAAAACCCGTCCCGTAAGCTGACCCAACAGGGTGGGTGATAGTACTAAAACATGACACTTCAACCCGCCCCGCCGGGGACCATTGGATTTGTACCCCCTAGACCCGTTCCAACCCGACCCATCACTATTTGACCCGCGGTTGACCTGCCCGCCCCGTATTACACCCTATAAGCATGTACAAAACTAATCATAAATATTACTAAAATACCATCTTATTAGTTCGGTGGAGGGCAAATCAGAAACTAAATTAATATCGAGAAAAAACCAAATTACCAAAACCCAATCCATTTTTGCTGGGTTTAGTTTGGATCGGTTGTGGGTTTTGACAGCCCTAGCTCTAGATGGAGTTTCAATGCAATGTAGCGGTCGTATTGAGAGCGAGTGTTCTCCAAAGTAAGGCAGTAGAAAGACGTGTTACAAGGGCATTTTCGTCACATAAAAAAGAAAGGCAATAAAGTGATGAAAATTCAAACCGCCATACTATTGTTTCCCTATTAATATAATATAATATAATATATATTTCTCCTCCCGCCATTCATAAAGAAAAAAGTAGTACAATCAGATCCTCAGGTACTATATATTTCTCTCGATTTGTTTAAATTTGAAATAATAATACTTGTAACTTTATTCAATTTTTTAATCATTCCACCTGTTTGTAGTTTGGATAGTTGGATTAATATTTGTTTGACGAAATGAATGGTAGTAATTGGTCTAAGTTCTAAGAGAACATGTAATAGTACATTTGGTCGTATGTACTTGGCCATGGCAGTATATATATCTAGGGTTTATTACTCTGAATTGAAATCCTCATTTTTTGAAGGGAATTTGATGTTAGGGTGGGGATCTGTTATTTCAGATGTAACTTAGCTAGTTTCTTTTACTGTTTTGCTTCACCTTTTTCTTTCTTTCTTCTCGAATTTATCAAAAAACTTATTCTTTGTTTTCGCATAATAATATAATCTTCCTACTCTTACCCCAAAATAAGAAAAAAACACATATTTTTTTAATTATGTTGCATAGTTTCTTTTAGATTTTTAAAGTCTCCTTAATTACTCTCATAAAAAAGGGTTTGTTATGGGGCTGAGCATGCATTAGTGTTTGGGTTAAGGGTTTTGTGTATGCTCTTTTCAGTTGTGACCATCAATACCCTACTAGTACTGTTTTTTTCCATTACATTGTATAGTTTATTATCCTCTGCTGTTTGAAGGTTTTCCAACTGGGTTGCTGCGGATTTTCTTGCAAAACATACTAGTTGTATTCGTTGGTTTCGGCCTGTTTGGACGGGAAAGAGATGGCGTCCTCATTTTTAGCAGCAGCGGCGGAGAGGACAGGCTCCGCTGTAAGACGGCAAGCTTTGAGTCTAACAGATTCAGCGGCTACTAGAATACGTCACCTGCTACAACAGCGCCAACGTCAGTTTCTCAAGCTTGGTGTCAAGGCTCGTGGGTGCAACGGCTTATCCTACACTCTCAATTATGCAGGTTTAGATTTTGCCCTCACTTGGTCTTGTACTGTCATATGCATATTGTTATTATTTTATTGTTTCTCTTATCTGATCTAGTTCTGTTGTGTGGTGAACTTAGAGACAAAACCCTTGATTTTATATTAGTTTTACATATTTTGGCATGTACTCCAAGGTATTGAATTTGGAGGTGGGCAATTCTTTGACTTCTTTTTTACTCCATCGATTCAGTATTTATTTGTGGTCCATGTGACTAAAACTTCATAATTTGGATTCTACGTTTATTTTGACTCATTTTGGATGCATAAGTGGCTTGTCGATTGTTCATCACTGGCAATTTATTATCCAGTTTTGTCAAGTCTCTAGTGCTTGACATTTCATGCAAAAGTGTGTGGTCTCCCTTACACAACAATTTGTTTTCAGTATTGAATGCCTGTTGGTCTTTCAATTATTACAATAAACTATTTACTTTGGCTCAGCTTGTTTTCTGTTTTTTTGGTATCCCTGGTTTTTGTTTTGCACTCGGTAGCTTCATAGTTTCTTTGTTTACGAGGAATGGGAAGTTCACATTGATCCAATTTCATCTCAAAAAGTTGGATTCTATGAGAAGTCAACGGTAGGATTAGTAAATGAGTCGAGCACTCGAGTAGGCTTTGGCTAGGTTCATTTTCCCCATGCTTAAGCTCGGGAAGTGTTACAAACTTACTATATAAAACGAGCTTAAAATTATGTTAAGGCTCATAGCTCACTTAGAAAAAACTAACCGAGCCTGAGCATACTGCTGTTTGCCTAGGCCTGGCTCAAATACTATTTCACAGTAGCAAACTAACCAAGCTACTTGTACTTGCCTCATCCTTGACTAGTTTCTGGTTTGCTTGATTTTGCTTGTATTGTAATATGAGCTGAACCTGGACATATTCTAAGGCTCGTCTGAGAAATGGGCTGAGCTTGATCATAGATAAACACTACTCGCTTGACTAGAATACTAGCCATATCCAATGGTGCGCGCCCCCCTCTTTGCAAAGTAATACTGTATGCGCATTTGTGCTCTTATCTTGAAGTGTGTATTCGTCTTATAAATGAGCTACTAACTTTATGTATATGGACTTCCATATACACTGTACGTGCTAAAAAGTAGAAACATATATTGTTTTGTACATAATTCTCTCATAAATTGACATTTAGATCTTAAATTACATCTTCTGTTTTGAACTACTAAGCAAATGGAAATCTGACACATCATCTATTTAACTGTCTCCTAGTGACTACATACTCTCAAATTTTGCAGATGAAAAAGGAAAGTTTGACGAAGTGGTTGAGGACAAGGGTGTGAAGATACTGATTGATCCAAAAGCTCTTATGCATGTTATAGGAACAAAGATGGATTTTGTTGATGACACCCTTAGGTAGGCGATTTGCTACCGCACCTGGAAATTTTGTTTTGCGTGGTTGATGTGGGTGCCATATATTTGGATGTTACATGCGGACATAATAAGACTTCCAAATTGCTATACCTGGATATTTGGATCGTTAGTCACTCAGCTGGCACTTTGTCAATCTATCTGACCTTTTTAGCTTAATGCCTCCTTATTGCTGTTTATTACATGCTGTTATCTTTTCTAAATGTTTCCAAATGTGCTTAATGTTCTCTGTTGAATGTCAAAGGGTGTCTCAATTTTGTAGATCCCATCTATACTTGTGTCATTCCTTCAGTCCATGGTTTCTTCCCCTGACTTGCTCTTTTAGTTGTTTCATTTGTTTTGCTAAAACTCTCTGTGTTGCAGGTCTGAGTTTGTATTTATCAATCCAAACTCCAAAGGACAGTGTGGTTGTGGAGAATCCTTTATGACAACAAATAGTGCCGGAGCTGCTAAGCCTAGTGGAAGTAAATAGGATGTGAAGAACCTGAGATTGAGCTCGCGAGAATCTCCTCTCTCTGGATATAAACAATCCCAGTTCCAGAAATTACCAAGAAGGATGAGCGTTGCTGAGGGAGTTTTTGGAAGTACCAACTACCAACATCAGAACTGCCTTTCGCTTTTGTTGGGAAATCTTTTGGTAACATAATTTGTAAGACCTATATTTTCTCTCTACTGTTTATAGATATATTTATGATATTCATACAGATTGGTTGCAAGTATGAATTCTTTTGTATACTTTTAACAATGGAAAGAGGAGAAATTGAACACAAATATATTCAATGCTATAGTCTCTAGATCCCATGTCATTATGCTTGACTAACTGTTGATCAAAAAGTTAATACATATTGAACACATAAATATAGTCATATGTATTTGTATAAGTATGTGGACATTTGTTTTTACACTGTCTTCCTAGTTTTGGTCTAGTCCACTCCTGGTATGAGTTCTGGATTCGGCGCAATCCTTCCACACCATTCCAGTTCAATTCTTTTTTCCAAGTCCTGCCCGAGGTTCAATGGAATGGGAGGGAATGTTCATTGAACAAGGTCATTTCAGAATTAGCGCCCATCAAAGAGTTGAATCAGTTGGCCTGCAACAGCAAGAGCCAATTCAGCAAGGTCTTTTTAGATAGTGTAGTCAACTTCAAAACAGAATATAAAATGGGCAATGACTCAATGAGCAACTTATTTCTTGCATGTGGTACGCAAGTCTTATTTAGCTTGTCGTATTATTTATAACTTTTCTAGAATACCCATGCTAATATGCTATGAAGGTGAAAAAGTCGTTCTTTTTTTTTGATAGGAAAAAAGTAGTTCTTCTTAGTATCATTAGCATTCAGACTTAAAAGGCAATTTACATAATTTGAAGCTCAACTTAAGTTGATTCTTCACTGACATATATATGATCATATATGGTTCGGGCGGTCTATCTATCTTTGTATAAGGCCAGGGACATATTGTTCATGATTTCTAATTGCTGCATGTAAATTCAGGCTTCTCCTTTTGGCGATAATATCAAGGACCATATCTGAATCAAGTTTTCTATAATATATAGACAACATAATAGATTTCTGGAACAGTAGGTTTCAGCTCATTCTTCTCTCAATAGACAAACCAATGAGTTAAATCTAGTTTAAACATAAATGATGCATGATTTGATCTTGACCAATGAGCTGATCGGGATACAATATGATTTGTGGTAACGTTAATAGGTAACTAAATTTTCTGGCATAAGAAGATTTAAGGAACTTGCAGTATCAGAATCTTTGAACTCTATTTTAAAAAGAGTATGTCCTGAACTGAGTCAGCTGCATCAAGCTACTTGCAATTATCTGATAAACTATGGGGACAAATGGAGATTGGCATTAACCCATCCTAGAACATTATTTCCATTAAACATTTATCTTTTCGAGTTTTTTTGTTTCTTTGCTTGGCCAATAAGCTAAAAGGAATAATTGGTTGAAATCGTATATCATATACATTTGACCTACTAAGGTAGTGGATGAGTTTAACATGAAACAAGAGTAGATGAGTTTAGCATAAATGTTATACCCATCTGCTAATGAGCTTGCCTATTTTAAATATTTGAAATTAAAGTCCGATCTATTTGGTCTATTTGAAAAAGAAAAAAAAACAGTTGCAGGGCAAATTTTCGACCACATTTTGATATATTTGGTGCGATGTGGGCAAATAATCCCAAAATGAATATGAAAAGAGTGTCAAAACTATTTGTTTAGCTCTCATGCATGTCCAGTTGTTCTTATATTCATGTATATTTGGACTAAACTACATGTATTTTTTTTTAAAAAAAAAATCTTATATATAACACCGTTATTTGGTCTAACACTAACCTTTTTTTTTTCGACAACCACCACCCTGATCTAACACTCTAACTGCATGTATAGTTTTTGTTAGTCAAAACTGTTTCCCCATACCTAATGAGGGAATAGTACCCCTAATAAGAGACATGGGCGTCCATGTTTGAATAGCTATACCCTAAACAAATTTCTATATTTAGAAAGGAATCTTTGTGTAGTGTCAAGTTTTTCTTCGAATTTTGTTTTTCTTAATTTTATTTTCTGGTAAAGAGATGTGGCATCGTTCCATGACTTGTAGAGTTTTAGGTATTGACAAGGATATATGGAATGGATGTTGACCCATCAACAAAGGGATAACACCAAACAAATCCATTTGAAGGACAGGATTAAATATATAAGTGGGTTTGCTTGTGGATGATTATTGTAATGTTTTTGGTTGAGAGATATGAACTAAAACTGAAAAAAGAATTGTTTTTGGCTAAGGCTCTTAGTTGTCAAAGTGAAAGTAAACTCAATCACTCTTCCTTGTGGAGTATAAAGAAGGTAGACAAATCTTTCATTTGCTTTTCCCCTTGTGTTCCTCAGTTCCTCTAAGGGTGGAGTTCGAGCTTCTTTGGTGCAAATAAAAATTAAATCACACTCCTCCACCTGATGAGTACAAAAGATGGCATTCGGTCTTTTGAGAACTGGGCCTCATTTGGGCTCGGTGAAAATCTCTATTTGTTTTTTTCTATGCTTTGGTTTAACTTAAATCCTAGGTTTACAACTCCATTACTTGAACTTTAAAGTTCAAAACAAGCAAAGGACACACAATCTAAAAGAAACAAGTACGAAATTCACAGCTTCAGCTAATCACTTTTTAAACAATAATTTAGAGATGTTTGAGGTCGTTTGGGTTCAAAAACTGTTTTTTGATTTCAGCATTGCCAAATGTCCCCCACCCAAGTCAGGTATGTAAATTTGTTGGATGCTAGTAAGATTGAAAATACTTACTCATATTTTTGCATGGTGCACTCAACTCTCAAGCCAGTACGATTTACATCTCAATTTGCTGGGCATGTAGATGGACCCTTCCAAAAAACATAAGACACAATGTCCAAGTTCAGTGATTCATTCGGTGATCTTTTCAAGTACAAACATTTGCTTATTGATCCTGGACTTCGTCTGGATATACCAAAACAGTGGACCACACATTATACACTCATATATTTCTATATGCTCAATGCACTCAAATGTGTGCTACATGCATGAGACTTGAGAGTGATGTATTTAGCTGAATTCATTCAAATGTGTGCTACATGCATGGGGGTGATATAGTCAAGGGACTTGAACTTTTAAAACCAATTTCCTAAGATTTTTTTGTTTGCATTTTGCACTATTGAGTCAGAATGGTGAGGTATGAAACTAATTATATAACTTCCAGGGAGGCATGCCTAATATGCCATCTTAAATCTCAAATAGGGAGACTTAAGTTTTTTTTTGGACTTTGTCCCCTACTGAATGTTGAATTTATTTACTTATTTATTTTCTTCTCAGTGAAGTACTTGGAATATAGACTGTCTGAAATATATCAGAATTCAGAAGAGGCTATATAACAACAAGAACCAATGAGAAAGACCAGTTGGTTATAAAGAGTGGAGTAAGAGTCAGTGATTCCAGTGGATTCTTTGTTAATGGCCCCACCATTTATTTTTCTATTATTTTTCTTTTCAGAACCCCACATCTTTTGGACAAATTTACAAGGACAAGATCTTATCGTACCATAAATGAGTTTCAAAATTCTGTGCATATTTACTACTAGAGAGGGTGTTTTAGATAAAAAGAAAGCACCCCACAAAGTCCACAACAAAATAATCAAGTTTGAAGAATTATATGGTGCAAGTGTGATATATAAAAGAGAGGAAAAAAACCACTAGACCCCAGTGTAGTTATTCACCTATTCATGAAAAGAAAGCTATGATCTTTTGCTTCTCTCTGTGTCTCTCTTTCTGTTGAGTTTTTATGGTTTTTCATTAAAAGAGGACTTGCCTGAGGTTTCCACAAAAATACCAAAGGTACTGTCCTAGGCCCCTAGTAGTACTCTGGGTGGAAATTTTGATGTTTCAACTTATAAAACTGTTTCTCTCTTTACTCTAACTTCATTCCTTCCAGTGCAGAACAAAGAAGAGAAGAAGTTGGGCATGGTCTGAACTTTCAAGGGAACCTTTACTGCATGGAGAGTCATAGAGTTGGAGTAATTGGTTTAACAGATTCAGTTTCTTCAAGTCAATATATATCCCCATATGCAATGTTACATGGAGGGTTCACCACATCTCCTGCTACCAATTTCATGTACTGTTTGTTCTGTTTTTGTTCTGTTTTTGGTGTTCTTCTTCTCTACCCTTTCTTCACAAAAATCATTTCTTTGAAGTAGTTTCTTTCTTCTTGATCATGGACTTTTTGTACTAATATGACTAGTGGCTTTTGTTTATCTGATGATCAGTAATCAACAAGGAGTTGGCTTCGATTTTGGCGAGCTAGAAGAAGCAATTGTGCTACAAGGAGTTGCAATTGGAAATGATGAAGCCAAGAAAAGTAAGTACTCACTATCCTATCTCTTTCTATGATGTTTACTTAGCTAAGCACAACAAACTCCAAAAAGAAGAGAGAGAGAGAGAGTAGCAACAGGTTGGAAAATGAGCACACAAGACTCAAGGTGGCTTTGCCTTTTCCAACACAGTAATCATACTCACACAGAGAAACTTGAATGGTGTGAGGTATCAAACATGGAAACCTGACCTTTCAAGCAATTATTTTTACTGACTCTTAACCACAGAAAAAGGGAATAAATTCTTCCTATTGTTAAATGAGAAAAAAGAAAGAAAAATCTTCTAAGTCATTATGTTTTCTGATCTTCTGAGATTTTGCTTTTGTGATTCTTGCAGCTTTTTACTCTACCAGACCAGCTGCAACTCTGGAAATGTTCCCCTCTTGGCCAATAAGATTTCAGCCAACTCCAAGAGTACGTTCTCTACCCTTTGACCATTTCTTGTGTATGAACTTTTTTCTGTTTGCATAGTGAACCTGCATAAAAAGTTAACAACTGAACAGTTTGCCATAATATCTGAACTTTCTCCTGTTCAATGTGGTGTCCATATGCTTTGAGATTATTCCTGAATACTTATTTGAATTCTGGATTTTTAACTAAGCTTGAGAGATGAAAAGTTTTATTAGGTGCTTTGACTGTTACTTGGATGATTCTTGAATACTGATGATCTTTTGGCTGGGTTAAGAAGCAGAAAGTTAGAAAAAGACTTGGTGCTTTTGATGGCTGTGGAATGATTCTCTTATATGCCCATTTTGAAACAATGCGTTGTTTTTGTTCAGGAAAGTTCAAAGTCAGCAGAAGGGAGTACTGATTCAGGATCTGCTCAGAATAGTCTATCTTACAAAGCTGATACTCAATTAGAACCAGAATCACCTCTCAGTAAAAAGGCATCAATACAGAATCTTGACCAGAAACAGCAGCAACAGCAACAGCAACTAGTAGAGATGGCAAGTGATACTTCAAGAGCAACAGCAGGACCACTAGTGCAGCAGAATCAACAACAACAGCCCAAAACACTTGAAAAGGTTCTTAACTCATAAACACTCTTTATCCAATCCTTACTCTCTCTAAAAATCCCAACAACTCAGGAAAAAAAGGTATCTTACTGTTACTGACTTTAAAGTAAAACAAAATGAAGACACTGTTCGTTCAGCTTTCTCAATTATTTTCTGATCAAGTTCTGACATTTTGAAACAGTTTTCATAAACCAAATTCCAAGAAGGTAAGAGTCCATAGAATAATATTCTTTAACAAGTACTAGAAACGAAAATATAAGAGCATTTATGTCTTTTATTACTTAGCCCCACTTCTTTTTAGCTCTCTAATCAATCATATGTGATGAAATTATACAAAACTCATTAAATGCTAAACTTTTTTTTATCCAAACATAAGTGCCCACGTACGTAAGAGACATAATAGAGTACTGTTACCAACTTCCATGACAATTTTTTTTAGCACCTATTTCTTATCAGATTTTAACGACCACCCCATCAAGCCTTCTAAAAACTTGCCTTGGATTCGTTTCAGTTTTTTAATGCATATATATTTTTTTACCGGAAGTAAGAAGCTGTATGACACTTTGACTATCTATATATATAAAACCATTTTTTATCTTAAATGCTGCAGAGAAAGAGTGCTGGTTCAACTTCAGATAAACAACTTGATGCAAAGGTCTGCTTTCTCTTTCATATTATTATATATTATTTTTATGGATTCAATGAACCATTTGTCAAGTTGGAAAGACTCTTATTTTTGTTTGTTTGTGAACTGTTTGTTTCAGACATTGAGACGTTTAGCTCAGAATAGAGAAGCAGCAAGGAAGAGTCGCTTGAGAAAAAAGGTGGGTCATATTCAGCAGCATGTTCTTATCAGAAAATAATAGATATAGGCTAAAGTTTGGATACTTCTTTTGTTTATGTTTTGTGCTTTGCATGCAGGCTTATGTGCAGCAGCTAGAATCTAGTAGAATAAAGCTTACTCAGTTAGAACAAGATCTTCAAAGAGCAAGATCGCAGGTTGAGAAAATGAAATTATTCTTTTATTGTGTTTTAACAACTAATAATGCTTTTGTTCATCGAAATTTGGTGGTTTTTCTAGGGATTATTTTTAGCTGGAGGTGGTGGAGGAGCAAATCTCAGCTCAGGTAGAATTATACCAAGTTACTATTTAGTAGGCATGTTTAAAATGTATCATTGTAAAAAAACTAAATTTTGGAATGACATATTTACGTTGGAGCATTTTAAATCTTTAATATTTGGTGAAAATGGGTGAAACAAACTAATAGCTAGTTCTATGGGTTCAGAAGCAATTTATAAGTTAAGCATTTTTGTTTGCCTATTTTCACCATGCCATTAGAGAACTTAGAGAGGAATGTTTGTTGTATAAGGAACGTACGTAGTGAATTAAGCCATTCCAACATTGTGTGAAAAATGATGATTAGATTTTCACAAATATATATGAATCAAGCTTACATTCTCTACTTGGTCCTAGAGGAATGCAAACAGAATATGATATTTATCTACACGATGTAGTTATAACTTTTAATAATTGAAAATTTTCTCATGTTACATATCGTACTCAATAATCAGAGCCCACCTGAACATCTGTACAACTTATTGGTTGAGTTCTCTTGGATTGTGTTGCAATCCAAATATCAACGAAAAGTTTAAATAACTGGTCTTTTTAGTGTTACACTAATTATTGTTGCTGTTTTACAGATGCTGCCATCTTTGACATGGAATACACAAGGTGGTTAGAAGATGATCATAGGCACATGTCAGAGCTCCGGACTGCATTGCAAGCCCACCTATCTGATGGTGATCTAAGAATGATAACAGATGGATATCTTTCTCACTATGATGAGATCTTCCGGCTCAAGGGAGTTGCTGCCAAATCTGATGTTTTCCACCTCATCACCGGAATGTGGACTACTCCTGCTGAACGTTGTTTCCTCTGGATGGGCGGATTTCGTCCCTCTGAACTCATAAAGGTTTGAAATCTGGTTTGCTTTCTTTATCCTCACTAACAGATGTTAACTCTTAGAAGCACAAATGGTTGGTTTTCTCTTCTTATTACTTATTTCAAATGTGTATTATCAGATATTGATGCCTCAACTAGACCCATTGACGGAGCAGCAACTGATGGGCATTTGTAACCTACAACAATCATCAAACCAGGCAGAGGAAGCTCTCTCCCAAGGCCTTGAGCAGCTCCATCAATCTTTGGCAGACACCATCTCCAGTGGGTCTCTCAACGATGGGGCCAATGTAGACGATTATATGGGTCAAATGGCTATTTCTCTAGGCAAGCTCTCCAATCTGGAAGGTTTCGTGCACCAGGTATGATCGTGATCTCACCCGTGGACTAGGGTCGATATATCTATTATCGAAGTTAACATTGCGAATTCTATTTAAGATGTTTTTCAGTGTAGCATGCCTCATATACCTAAATGGTTCACATTTACCATAAACAATAGGATACATATAATTAATGCTTCCTAAAAAATAAAAACAAGAAACTCATACCGAATGACATTGTCCTAATAAGATATTGTCAGAATTTGCTTATGGTATCAGTATGCTAATTAGGGGTATGGGTCCTAAGATGGAAGAGGAGAGCTGTCTTTTTTGCTGACATAAACAATATGGCCATGTTATTTTACATCATCTACAAATTATAGCCGAACAACATATACAGTTTTGACGCAGGATATCCCTGGTCATTAAGAAGTCAATTGCTCTTGCTATTTAAGTTCACGGTCCTATAGGGGGCGTGCCAAGTGCATATGAAATGATAATTTTCTTAAGTACAGCGTGATGTTAAGTGAATTCACTATTATAGTACTTAAGTAATCAGATAAGCCTGTGACTTTCTTAGATTGTCTACTACAAAACAAAATGGTTCACATTTCCAACGGGTTTAAATATCCTTTTCATGTACCACTTGTTTCGGTAGGGTACACCATTACTACTCTAGCTTGTACCGGATTGTGAAAACGTCCATGAATTTTTGTTTTCACATTAGAGGACCGCTTAAACCAAACATCAAGATAATAGAGCTTCATCAGGTCCATTTGGTGGCCAGGCTGTCAACTTATTTACTGGATTGTGACACGTGGCATATCTGGGGATGGTCTTCAAACTTATATGTCAGGTTGTGACAGCAATCTTAGGGTCGGTACAGAATATCATGCTATGTTATTACATCTGTTGTCTTCATTGTTGACATTGACCTTATGATATTGAAAGAAGAGGGCAAGAAGGAATATTTGGTTTGCCCAAGCCATCACTCTTACAAAACATTATATGATAGCCCCTCTCCAAATATTAAGTGTTCTAACTCCAAACTTACTTTTCAATCAAAAAATGGTGAGAAAGTGATAACTAATATTTCATTGCCACCTTTTTGAAATAGAAAGTCTAGCTAGACCCATCAAAACTTAAAAAAAATTAATAAACTAAATTATGATTTGAATAATATATGTATGCTCTTAGGTGTATGATTGGAAGAATACAAGTTCCACAAAAGGACAAGTTATTGGGTTTACTTTTTTTAATGGTCTGGGCCATCTCCCCTTGTATTAGGGCCCATTGGTGATGGTTGTTGTGGATTTGTTTAAATTTTTTTCTTTCTCTATAGGAAATTCATATGATTTTTTTTCTTCATGTTGGTTTCTAATTATTTCTTTGTTTTCATTTGCGTAGGCTGATAATTTACGACAACAAACCCTTCATCAATTGCGACGAATATTGACCGTTCGACAGGCAGCACGATGTTTTTTGGCTATTGGAGAGTACTATAACCGGTTACGAGCACTCAGTTCCTTGTGGGCATCTCGACCACGAGAGTAAGATCTATACCTGATTTGCACCTTTGTTCATACTTAAGTTAACTTTGGATAGAAAAATTCTAGTTAGAAATTGGATCAATACATTTTCGATTTCCCAAGTGACCTGTAAGGATACATATAAAATTGGCCTCAGAAATGTTGGCCCCTCTGATTACATGGAACCAAGGTTAAAAGATATGCTTATCTTCAGTGCATATTGTGGTTGTTTATGACTTAATGGGCCAAAACCGGAAGCAAGTATATTTATCCAATTTAGTTTTGTTTCGGCTGTTATTTTGCATAATGTTTTCCCTCAACCCTCTACATATGCCAACCCATTAAGAAGCTCACGGAAGTTCAGTTTATTCCCTGGCGTTCAGTAAAGTACTTGATTCGTTACTTATTTTTCTGGCAGGAACATGATCAGTGACGACAACTCATGCCAAACAACCACGGATTTACAAATGGTTCAACATTCACACAACCATTTCTCCAACTATTGATCAAGATCTGATGAAGTACAAGCTGCAATCAAGTTAAATTATATTTGCCATTCTATTTCCTGACCATCTGATAGTTCTAAGTTATTGAAAGGGGGAGAAAGAAATATAGAGAAAGCTAGAGATGTAATCATGTAAATGTAAATCAATGAAAATGTCATTTTCTTTAGAAGAAAAATGAAAATATCCGTGTAGCTTAGTTGGTTCATTAAAAAACATATTATCCTAATCCAAATAATGGTTTTATCTAAAAGTGTGACAATAAGTACAAGGCAGGAAGCCAAGGACAAATACACGAACAGAAGGTGCTCTTCAAGGCAAAAGACAAACCTAGAAAACAAAAGAAAGATAAGGTGGTGGTGTTTGTTGGTTTTTGCAGCATTTAATTATAGTTGAGTTTGTTCAAAACTCAAATGCAGTTGAGACAGCGCGAAATCCAGGAAAGGAACAAGGAAAATGGGATTTGCGTTCACTTTAATTTTTGATAGAAAGACACCAACTAGATGAATAAAATAATGGAAGGTTGCTCTTAATAAATGCATGTTGTGCGGATGGGCTGAAATCATCTTTTCTAAAATGGATATGGATGTCACCACACGAGCAAGACAATCCAAGAGGATTTGTTGTTGGATCTATTACTAAAAGAATACATATGAATTCCTTTTGCTGCATTCATTTGAATAAGTCTACAATGAAATGGTTCAGTACTCAAATTTGTTAAATAAATATATTAGGTGGGCGAACAGATTAAGCTCTTGCCTTCAAGTGAGCTTATTACATTCAAGATGGTAATTAGACAGCCTCCGATGTTGACTTAGATGCATACCTGAATATATGTTGCGCAAGATAATGTGTATTGCTACTAATCTGGAAAGAGGCAAAAGAATGAAGAACAACAAAGTCCAAAGAACCTACTGTCTGCACACATGTATCTGTGGCATAAGTCCAAAGAAACTTAGACGCATAACTCATTCCAACATAAGATTTCTTCATGTGAAATTTGAGAACTTCCAATTGCTTTCAGCTTTAATAATGAAGCATTTTTAAATTTTAATTTGACCAAAATCATATATGACTGGATCAGTATGATAATAAGATAGTATTCGCTATTTGGTTTAAATGTTTAATAGCCCTTTTGTTTGAATCTTAAATAATAATTCATAATCGTATTGGAGGATGTTTTGCCGTCATTAGAAATTCACCCTGACAATAGCAAAAACCTAAGAAGGAAGAGAAAGCCAACAGATATTGTCCTCAGAGAAAGAGACACTGTGTTAGTTTTCAAAGATGCACCGAGTTGGATCCATCTTTCGTCAGTTCACAAATCTTGACTAAACAACGAAAGTAACTTTCAAATCTAGACTACTACAGTTTTAGGTTAATTGAATAATGCTTTGTGTGAAGATAAGTCCAGGATATTCAACATTCAGGTTCTTGATCAACATTTACTCACATTGGAGAAGCGTCAATAGACGCGTTCCCTTATCATTGTTTGTTGCATCACTAACAACTAGTTTTCACTCTTCGTGTGTCCTACCTGCAAGAATATCAGAAGAACCTGACCATCGCACATTCATGAAATTTTAAATAAGAAACCAATGTCATCATCAAAGTTTAAGAAGGGAAAATTTACAGATTGAAACTAAAACTGTTTTAATCATGTGATCATAGTTTCAAATGCTAGTAGGTTTTGTTTTGTGACCTTTTAGGCCGCAGTCTTTCAGAAGCCTCAGTTAGAATTACTGAGCTTACATCCATTTCTTCATTTGTTTTTGAAGACAACCGGTGTTTTGACCACTCTTCTAAATTTTTGCAATGGAGAGCATTCATTCTAATACAAGGCCTACGTCCTCGGATCATCTCCTCAGCATTTTTCCAATCTTCTGCCACACCCAGTGCGACTAAGAGTGCACACGCCACTGCAACACTTCTACCATGGCCTGCACAATCAGTTAGCCATCATTAGCATGCTTCAAATGAAATAACACTCCTTTTGACCACTTAATTTGGGGAACTTCACAAGCTAGCTAAATGCCAAACTAGAAAACACTATGCATCAGCTGAATGTAAACTGAAATGAAGTATAATGATGACCATATAAGATTTACATAATCAGGAAGTTTTTTCTAAAAAGCAAGCTTCAATATTCTATACGTGGTAGTCTATTTGAAGCAAGGATATTGCTACACTTGATTCTAGGCTCATCTAATCTCTTACTCTTAGGTGAAGTGAGACACATCTCTTAAACTAGTCCTGTTCTCCCACCAGCACCATTTCAGAGATTTCTTAAACTAATCAATAATTCAAAGAAACAAATCAGAGACTCCTTAGCCTTCTAAAGAAGTTGAACTGGT
This sequence comes from Coptis chinensis, assembly GCF_015680905.1. Taxonomy (NCBI): domain Eukaryota; kingdom Viridiplantae; phylum Streptophyta; class Magnoliopsida; order Ranunculales; family Ranunculaceae; genus Coptis; species Coptis chinensis. Next base: position 72,917,504 of record NC_141463.1, on the reverse strand, counting down.
TTACAAATTACTATAAAGGACTGACTTTTAATATCTTTGACTAAGATAGGGCAGTACTGGGGTGCATTGCTATGACAGGGAAGGAGAGGGTGATGAAATGGCACAATGCACAATGTGACTGTGACTAAGAGGAAGGCTGTGATACCGAGACATTAATCTAAAGGAGTGTACTACAGCATTCATTATGTGTTGGCAGGATTAAACTGGGGTTCTCCCTACCTAAGATAGTTTTTGCAAGAATGTGCATGTATATATACTACGTGATCAGACCCGAGAGGAGACGTCTCATCTCTTCAATAATGGCAGTCTTTCTACAAAATATGTTACAAAGTGCTTTCTAATAGGATTCTTGGGGGTACCTCTGATGGAAATAAAATGCCTTGTTGGCAGATGACAAGTTTTAGACACTCCTCTGAGCAGAATTTCTCCTCTGAAAATGAAAAGATATGGGGTGCTATGCAAGGTAGACAGCTAGACATACCAAAGCCGTATGGCCATGTGCATTGTTGAATCCTTGGATACTTGATGAGGAGGATGGGCTTCGGAGAGAGATACATAAAGTAAATAAACACATGCACAACTTCAGTATTACTGGTAGGGTCTTCCAAGTCCTAATGATTATTTAAGAAATCAGAGGGGGGCACGTCAGGCTGACCTTTTCTTTTGCAAGTAAATTTTATTGATTAGGATGAAAATGGGATACAATTGTGAGAGAAAGTCTCACTAACAGGGTGCAAGTGTGCAACCGTTAGACACTGGAGGACCATACACCTCCCAAGTCCTACTTTAATACAATTACGCCCCTATGGCGACCCAACTACAAGCTCCTGACTAACTGCATTCCAAATGTTAGACAAGAGTTCCCAATATTCTACTCAAACGCTAACAAATATGACATCGCTAGTGATACATTCAATCTTTTTTGTGTTTGGTCTGTGCTTTTTTTTTGGAATATATTTGAGGTTATGGAAGACCTCTACTTGCATTAAATTCTTAAGTATATTGTTTCATGTTTGTCCTCCTCAACAATAGACATTAGAGTTGAAGACAGAAGAGGTACAAAATATTTCGTTACACGATCAATTGCTAAAGAGGCAAGGTGATGTGCAGCTCTATTTGTTTCATGTTTGTCCACTTGCATTAAATTCTTAAGTATATTGTTTCATGTTTGTCCTCCTCAACAATAGACATTAGAGTTGAAGACAGAAGAGGTACAAAATATTTTGTTACATGATCAATTGCTAAAGAGGCAAGGTGATGTGCAGCTCTATTCGTTTCCTTGTACACATGGGTAAACCTTACACTAACAAACTGCTTAAGTAGCTCATTGATAGCAGCTTGCATGTTAGCACATTGCCAAGGGGTTCTTTCTTGGTTCTTCAGTATCCTTACTGCTCTTAGAGCATTCCCAATGCAAGTCACTATGAGGGGAAATTGAGAGTTTTCACCTTTAAATACCAAAAAACCCTTGCCCAATGCAAGGGTGACAAAGTTGGTGACTTGTAACTAAGTCACAACCCTTACTGCTCTTAGAGCATTCCCAATCCCGTCTCGCATGTTTTTTCGATTTTTTTTTAACTTCAGACGGGATGTTTCATTCCGTCCGGCGCGTTTTTTCGATTTTTACATTCAGACGGAATCAAACATCCTGTCCGAGATTTGAAGTCACCTCTGCATTGGGCACCCTCACCTTGTTTTTCACCAAAACGGTAGCAAAGAAGGGAAATTGAGCCTACGTGGAGGTGAAAAACACTGACTTGCATTGGGAATGCTCTTAGGGAGTTTGATGTTACTTCCACCTTCGAAATCTTCACCTCTAACATCCCTTTAAGCCATTAAGAATTGCTTTAAATTCTTGAAATGATCTTAGCTCTCCCGCTTCAGTGTATGCAAGTAACACTATTCCTTGAGCAACTCGAATGATTCCTCCATATACACAGTACTAGTTTTGTATTCAACTGTTATACTCAGTCTCTCCAGTAAAGCCTTAAGCTGGATAGAGTCCTTCACTATGGTCAATTGACATTGTAAGTAGACTCCCACATCACTGAGCAGTCTATTTTTTACTGTCATCCAGTCTTGAGTAGTCTTCCTAAACCTCCTATAGTTCCTCTTCCTCCAAATACTGTATAGCTCCCCACTGCAGAGACATAAACTTTGTATACTTCTACTTCCATACTAATCTTCTGACAATGCCTCATAAGTTGATTCCGTTCCCTATCGGCATTAGAAGCTTGAGCAGGTAATCCTAAATGTTGCTTAATACTATTCCATAGTGCTTTGCTGTATAGGCACTCAAAGAAGAGATACATTGAGTTAGTTAATCTACATGATCATCTTTATGGTCCCGCTTCATGATACGCTGATTATTGTCCAAATCAAGCCCTGGTTGGTGTTCAATCCTTTCTGTTATTTGCATGTCTTTCCCCAAAGAGTTTTCAAGGCTTGCTCTTCCCAAACCAGATGATATCCCCAAGTTGTCCGCTAATGGCATGACCATGAATTTGATCCAATCACGAAACTCGTCAGTGTTTAGGCAATTGTACATTCTATTCGCATTTTACCAACATTTCTTTTATTAAGGTTTTCATTCTGCAACCTCTGAGGGTGATCATCCAACACGGTATTGTCAATTGAGCCATCTCCTGCCCCTGCAGTACCACTACTAGATAGCTCAGCATCACTTCTCGTGACATGTCACCAAGAACAGCACCACCACATAGGGGGATGCGTCAGGCTGACCCTATATAATGTAGATTAACAATTGGCGGAAGCAACAATTAATTAAAATCCACACTTTATAGAAAATATTCAAGAACCCTAAAGGTTGTTCTTTTATTTCTAATCTCTCATAAACTCTTAAACATCAACTCTCCCCCTAAACTGAATTACAAGCCCTTATTTATACCTAGGGTTTTCTCTGCTAACCAAAGAAAATTACTAATATGACCTTAGCAACAAATAATTAAAATAAAACAAAACAATTAAAATAAAGGGGGCGCCTATTGCATGCACCCATGGGCTTGACCTAGACTACTATGTCCACATCACTATATCTCCGTTCTAATACAATATTTTGATAGAAGCTGTAAACAAGTTGGTGACTAAGGCAGTTGACTTAGGCTACAACAGAGATTTCAGACCTGCTCCTAATAGACCCAAAATGGTCATTCCTCTGATTGCACATGATACACTCCTTTTGATTAATGTCTTAGTATCACAGCCTTCGGCGGCAAAATCTGCCCTTATGATTTTGAGACAATATCTAGATTAGGAGCTAAAATGACTAAAACTTCTCTTTCCAAGGTTGGTAAAGTGGATCGCCTCAGTTTGTGGATAGCCTCAACGACTTGCCCATGGCATGGGCTTGCTGTACTGGCAGTCTTCCATGCAGGTACTTCAGGCTACCATTAGGGTTGTCACAGAAGTTCAAAACAGTTTGTGGTTGAAGAAGAGAAGGTCTTTCCAAAGGAGTGAGAATCAAAGTGTATCTTCTAGTCTGTCCACTTACATGTGTCTTTACTAGCCATTTTGGTTAGTCTGCTGGATATCAATGAGCAAATTTTGCATGAACCTATCATATGGGTGCATGTTAACTGTAACTCCACTTTCGGGAGATCGAGTAATATGTGAGTAACCTGAAAGGGACATTAAAATTGTTTTCACCCACTCTGAGAAATCTAGTATTTAGACTCCTGACAATACATATGTTGATAAAAATCCTCTAAGAGTATAACAAACAACAATATGTGGTTTAACAAACAACAATTACTACAACAACACTAGGAATAACATTATTACTAAGAACAATAACAACAATAGAAATATGTGGTAACTAGCAAGAAAACCAAAAATAAGATTCGCCAACATAACTAGACATTTTCAATAAAATTACTCCAACAGGAGTCATGGAATCAAGATATTGCACAAGGCCATTACAGTCGAATTATGTCTTTAATATCAACAACAGGATGTCTACTTTTCTTTGGTAAAGCAATAACACAGGTAGTCAAAATCATATAGTATAGAACGATTACAAACACTAACTCATAAGCAAATATATAAAAAAGTAAAAAAACAGCATAATTCAGAATCTTAAAGAGATAGGCTCTAGTGCTTACCAAAAGCACAATGCACGAACACCGGGCTTTTCTGAGCTCTCTTTCTACAAGCCCAACGAACAGCCGATTCAATCTGAGCTGGCTGAGGTGCTCTAGTATCCCAAGTCGGAACATTGAAATAAGCATTCTTCAAGAAAGCCACATTTCTGGGCAGCTCACAGGTACAATCAATAATAGCAGGGTCACCTGGTGGTAATTTATCCAAAGAAGAAGGCCATCCTCCAACATAAACACCCTCACATATCTCACTATAAGGTGGCTCTCTACTTAATAATCTTCGTAAAGTCACGAAAACTCGAACGAATAACAAATATGGTCCGAATATAATGAGTGACCACAGTGGGAAACTACCGTCCGAGCTCTTGCCTAATAATAGTGGTAGATTAATAGACGGGTGTGAGGCGATTGAGACTAAGAATGAAACTAATGATGCATGTAATATGGGGATTGAGAACATGGATAGAATTGTTTTTCTAAGGTAAATGAATATTAATAACAAGCTGGTTGCCTTCAAACCAATTAATATCGATATTCCCATATTTCTTTTTTCTTCTCAACTCCAATTCCTAATTCCAACTTCTGTAATCTGTATTGGGCAGTTGGGCTAAACACTTGGATGGGACTAACCACAGCCATGGGCTTGGAATGTATTATAGTAGTTTTGGATAGGGAACTCAATTAGAGGGGGTGTCAACTGTCCAGACTCAAGGTGGCCTCACCGATATATATCTCACTCTCTCATACTTTTTTTTTTTTTTTTTTTTTTTTTTTTTCGATAATACCTTATATATATATATCATCAAACTTAAACCGATACCGGCAAAACATTGTAGTTCGGGGGAGGCATGACACACTTGTTTGGTAGTAGTATGCCCATTTTGCCAACAAGTGTGCCTCTCCATTGTCTTTTACGCTAACCCACTTAAAATTACAAAAGATAAAGAAGAGCTTAATCTAAGCACATAGTTTCTCGGACTCTCATCTTTGCCAAGCACAATCTTGCCTATTAAGAGCCTTGATACTTGCTATCTGATCTCCCTCTACCAAAAGCTCATCCATCCCGAATTTAGTGCTAATGCTTGACCTCAAACCGCCACCATCTCGGCTTCCTCTGGCGATCGGCTTGGTACCTTCTAGTGCCCGGCTCCACTATCATCCCTTCACTTTGTTCCAAGCAATTGCTCCTGCTGGCCTTTCCAGGTTGTTGCACGAAAAGAGGCATCAAACCTAATATTAATACACTCATTAGGTATAACAAAGAACTTTGAATCAAAGTCAAGGTTAGCATCGGGAGATCATGAGCGGTTAAAGCTCGTTCTCAAGTTGGCATGCGGCTAAGCTTGGTTACAACACTTCTTCTTATTATCCTTTCCCTGTTAGGTTTGTCTATGCTCGAACTTGGCTTCATTTTACGGCTTTCCGGATGTTATCTGAAGATAGCATGCTTGTACCCGACTTGGGATTCTTGTCGCTTCTTCTTCTGACTCCATCTTAGGAACTTATAAATCCAATCTCTGACCCCATTCCTTCCATGAACCTCCATTCTCAGGCCCAGTTCTGATGTGAACCACAGGGCCCTAGACCACTCACATTCAAAGAATAGATGGGTGTCATTTTCCAAGATAGTTTCACATAGAGGGCAGGAGAAATCTCCCAGCATATGCCTAGATGTCAGCCTATCCCCCATTGGTAAGGTCTCCATATAAGCCTTCCAAAAAAACAACAGGATATTAGCTGGCAATCTGGTTCTCCAGAGAAGCTTAACTGCCTTGGTGTTGAAGCTGGAACTCTGCCCTACAATTTTATCTTTGGTAAGATACTTGTAAAGTGATTTCCGCGATGAATTTGCCGGAACTTTTCAGCTCCCGAGACCATCTTGTCCTTCCCCAAACTCAAAGGTCTGATCACCACTTATTTTATTCTGTTAGCAAGGATAGGGGGGAATAAAGCTGTGATTTTAGCCTCATCCCACCCAGTCCTATCCTCTTTGAAGAGCTCATTCACATGGAGGTCAGTTAGCCTGGAGTCCTCTACTCCTAACTCTCTCAAAGTTTTTGGGAGTCCATTACTAACAACCCAAGGGTCATCCAAAATTGAAATGGATTGTCCATTGTGAATCCCCCATATCAGTCCCCCACTGATAAGATTGAAAGTTTTGTGTATGCCTTTCCAGAAGAAAGAAGCATACTCAGGGGGCTTCTAGACATCCCCAATCCAGTTTTTACCATAGATGCTAGCAAGGGTTTTAGTCCATATAGAGTTAATATCCGTAGCTGCTTTCCAAGGAAGTTTTGCTAGCATAGCTAGGTTCATATCCCTCATCTTTCTGAATCCCAACCCTCCAACAGATTTGGGTGTACACAAGTTATCCCACCCTATGGTGTGGACACTTTTCGATTCCTCAGTTCCATGCCAGAAGAAGTCTCTACAAGCTTTATCTATCTTGTTACAGGTAGATACAGGGAGCATATAAGTAGCCATGACATACAAAGGTGTGGCCTGTATCACAGACTGGATCATGGTAGCCCTTCCAGCCTGTGATAGCACCTTAGCTTTCCACCCCTTAATCTTATTGTGTATTTTGTTTACTAAATATTCAAAGTCCTCTGCCTTCTTATGGGAAAGCATAATGGGGATACCCAGATATTTATCCTTGGGATCAAACAACCTCATTTTCCAGAACTTTTTCAGCTTGAGTTTGGTTCTAAACTTGATATTTCTGCTGCAAAACATGTTGGACTTATCAAAATTTATGAGCTGTCCTGAGGCAGCACAATACTCTTGCAGAATCCTTTTGAGCTGCCCCCCCTCCTCTAGGTTTCCTCTAGTGAATAAGATGAGGTCATCCGCATAGAGGAGATGAGAGATAGGGGGGGAGGCTCTTCTTATCCTGATCCCATGGATAAGTTCTTCAGCCTCAGCTCTAGCAATCATCCTAGAGAGGGCTTCAGACATGATGATAAACAGATAGGGAGACAGGGGGTCTCCTTGTCTAAGGCCTCTCTCAGGAGTAATCTTGTCCAAAGGGCTGCCATTCAGCAGCACTCTGAAGGACACAGTGGATAGGCACTGTTGGATCATACTCCTCCAGGATGAATTAAAACCCAGCCTCTCAAATATATTGTCTACCAAGGACCATTCCACCCTATCATATGCTTTTGCCATATCTAATTTTAAAGCTATCCACCCATGCCTTTTATTTTTCATGTGTTTCATGTGATGAAACAGCTCACAGGCCAGCCCAGTATTATCCCCTATATTCCTTCCCTTAATGAAAGCCCCTTGGAAGGGGGAAACAATCTTATTCAAATGGCACTTCAGCCTATTGGCTAAGATCTTGGAGATCACTTTGTAGCAAAAATTGCACAAACTGATAGGCCTAAAGTTTGCCACAGTCTCAGGGTTACTAATGAGAAGCGAAACTAAGTTTCATTAAAGGTAGGGTTTAGGACCCTATTAATGAAGAAGTCCCTTACAAAGGCTACAATGCTCTTGCCCACAATATCCCAAGTGTTTTGGTAAAAGCAACCTTGGAACCCATCAGGGCCAGGAGCTTTGAGGCTCCCCATCTTCTTCACCACTCTCCAAATATCCTCTGAAGTAGGAACAGCAATGAGATTCTCATTCTCCCTATCAGAGATACAAGGATGGAAGAGGCTGAGGATATTCTCATTAACTTGAGGGTGATCAGAGCTGAACAAAGTTTTAAAGTATGAGTTGATAGTGGTTCCCACTTCAGCTCTACCCTCACTCCAGCCTCCCCCTTCCTTTTGGAGCCTCTCCATATTATTCTTCCTTCTTCTATATATGGTTGAGAGATGGAAGAATCTAGTATTCCTCCCACCATCTTTCAGCCAATGATTTGTGGATTTTTGTTTCCAGAAACTCTCCTCCTTACCCAACCAATCCAACAACTCTAATTTTAAGACCTTAGCTCTTTCATAATTGGCTAAAGAGAAGGGTTTCTGCAAGACATGATCCAACTCCTTATTTACTTTATTAATATTAGTGAAAATATTTCCAAACACCTTTTTATTCCATATAGTAAGGTGTTGTTGAGTGATTTTTTGTTTAAGGATGACCTCAACATCAGACAACCCATGTGTGATAGAGTTCCAAGCGTTAGAAGATCACAGGGCATCAGGGCCGGGTCGATTTCATAGAACCTAAAAGGTTTTTCATGCTTCATATTAACATCAGCAGTAGTATTTAAGTTGATCATAAGACATAGATGGTCAGATGTGGCATTAACTACATTTGTGACTTTCATGTTGGGGAACTGGAGAATCCAATCCTCCGAGGCCAAGGCTCTGTGAAGCCTCTCAATAATATGGTCATGAGGTCTTCTATTATTGCTCCATGTAAACTTAGGGCCTTTGAAACCTAAGTCAAACAGACCAAGGTCGTTAATGAACTCAGTGAACTCAGCCATGCTTCTACTAATAAGGTTATTCCCTCCTATCTTTTCATCTAGGGAAGTAATAGCATTGAAATCCCCAAAGAGACACCAAGGTCCAGGGATCAAATTGGCAACTTCCCTGAGCTCATTCCACACTCTATGCCTATTACTAGCAACCGGTTCGCCATACACAAAGGAGAAAAATCAGGTATTATTACAATGATAGTTGCTAAGTTTACCTGTCACTTGGTTATTTGAAGCTCCCAAAATTTCCAGATCCACCCCATCTTTCCATAGCACAGCTAGCCCCCCACTGCGACCCAAAGTTGGAACACTAAAGCAACCACTATACTTTACCATCCTATTGATCTTCTGTATCCTATCACATCCCACTTTTGTTTCAGACAAACATACTATATCAGGATCAAACTTACCTATTAAGTCCTTTAGATTTTGAATTGCCGTGGAGGAACTAATTCCCCGGCAATTTCAGGCTTGTATCATGGTTGATAAGGCAGCTTTGTTATTGGGGCTACTACATGAACCCCGGAGGAGACATCGGACCCCAACTAATCGGACTTATCAGACTTATCCCCACCCAGTTTAGCTTTCTCATACTCACTGGGAATCTTCTCTGGACTCTTGGAGACAAAAGAACTCTCCCCTGTACTATGATACTTCCCTTTGAAAGAAGCTCTTCTCTTAACAAACGAGTCATCTACTACTAAAGGTTGAGGTTGCTTGACCAAAGAGATACTATCTTCTGATTCATGTCCGCCTTCTTCAAGACTCCCTTGCACAAGATCCACTGGAGCAAAATCTAATGCTACTTCCTCTTGCATTGCCACATTCTGAACTTCCAAGCTTGGGCCCCTCTCTTCAGAGTATAAATCCTCTCCCCATTCTGTGAAGGCATCCGAAGGAATTTGATCTTCTGGAATACTATGGTCTGAGAGATCAGAGGGTATGTTGGGGTTGAGAGACCGGCTTGAGGTGGAGGGATCCAAAGACGCCCCAGTATCACTAGAGATATCAATCACTGGAGCCTCTTCAGGGATTAACATATGCCCTAGGCCTTGTTCCCTAAGCGCATCAGCCTCCCTCTTAGCCTTCTTAGATTGCTTTGCTACCATCTTCAAACAATACCTTTCCCATTCTCGAGATACCACCATTTTAAAACCCCTTCCACGTGTAGGCAAGCCTGTGAACTTGAAACAAGCGCTCTCTCTTCCAACTGGTGAGGTGGATTGGTGAGATACATCAGGCTTGGTGTTCTCAAAATTGTGAATGATGGTTTCCGACAAAAGCAATAGAGAGGTCGGCGTAGCCTGATCATCCACAGGAGATGGTCCTATTCCCAAAGACTCATCTTTTAAAGCTATCTGTCTTAGTTCTCCAGCTGTGGTTTCTCGAAGAATCATCCTATACTCTTGTTTCTGATTGCAAGCCCCTGTTTCTAATACCTTTCCTTGGTCCATATCCATCATACCCGAACTTGGGCTCCAGAGCACCAAGGCCTCACAAGACTCTTCTAATCTCAGATCTGGGTCCAGCGGTCCAGCTTTGGCCCCTGAGCCATGGGCCTTTTCCAACTCAGTCATATCCAGGTCCACCCCCCTATTAGAGGCATTGCCCAACTCAGCCTCCCCAACGGTCACTGATTCTGTGATCATCCAGACTGATGTATCCGTTATGTGCTCTGTCAGACCCTCTGAAATACCCTCTGTACCCTTTGACCTGACCTCCACACTCGCCGCCACCTGAGCATCCTTCAGTGGTGGTGACCATAGCCCGTCTCCCTTCCATAGCTTCTTCCCAGGTGGGTTTCTGTTCCTAGCTGGAATTTGATCCATCCTAGGTTTTTGAGGAGGACCCGAAAAAGTAATCGAGGCTAGGATTGGCACAACATCGCCATTGTAGAAAACATTTGCTCTTAGACCAAAAGAGAAATTGTTTTTTATATCTCTAGGAGAGCCTCCCAGCTTCCTCATCTCCAAGCTATGTTTTTCTCTGATACTACAGTAATGTATATCATGCCCAATACATCCACAAAAATAGCAAAAGATTTATAGCTTTTCATATTTGAAGGAGACAAAGATTACTTCACCCAATTCCGTACTCAACTCTATACCTTTGAGCAACCTCTCTTTGATGTCCATACGCACTCTCACCCTTGCAACAGGGTTTTTGAAGGCTGATGAACAATGAAGATCCATCCCCTTGACTTTGCCCAGAGTTGAACCCACTGCGTGCACATTTTTCTCATTTATGCGATCTCTTGGGAGGCCAAAGATCTGCACCCAGAAGTCCACTCTATCAAAGCTCCGATCTTCTCCCATGCTACCCAAATCATCTCCTTTCTTAATGGAGAGAATAAATCCTTGGATCACCCAAGGTCCATTTTTCTTGACATGCTGATATTCTTCTACCTCAGCAAAGACCATTTTATAGAGTCCTTTTGATATAACTTCTATCTTGGTCTCTCCCTTGATTTGCCAGCATCTATGCACTTCATCTGCAAAGTCCTGTAGTGATATATGTTTTCCTCCATATAGCTTCCCCACCAAGGTTGTGTGACCTGTGTGGACATCTCTGGGGTTTTTGCATCCAATCTTCACCACATGTTTTTCCTTAGAGCAAAATAAATTTTTCATGTCAGCTTGGAGTTTCTCTATTCTGACCCTTGAGAGATCTCCTTGCTCATCTTCCCCTTCTACGTTTCTATCTGTCGATGCCATCTACCAGAACTACTTAGGTTATCAGAATCTAGGTTGACAGAGTAACTGGGACATCAAGCAAGAAACTTATCCTTATCCTTTGTGAGACCTAGTTACTTGAACCCAAAAGGAAAACCAGATCAGGTTAAACAGGGAAATAAAACAACAAAAACTACACAGTAGAAGCTTTAATCAGTAAAATTTTGAATTTTGAAAGTGAAAAAGAGGGGGGAAGAATTTGGTATGAGCTGCTTTGAGCCGCAGTAGAGCTCATAAATTTTTTTAGATGATGAGAAGCTCTTATCTCTACTACTTATAACACGTGTCCCTTTATCAATTCTAATTTACTATTTGTTTTGTTATGTTTTTTTCCTAGGTCCCACCAACTACTTCTTGTCCCATATTTATCTGTTTTTATTTCTTGGGGCAGAGGTGGAAAAGAGAGAGAGGAGAGATGGGTTTGTGGTGGGGAGAGAGACAGTTGGGTTTGGTTGAGGAAGGAGAGGGAAAGAGAAATTGCTCGAGAATGAGGACTGACAGAAACCAACCAAAATACTTTTTGGGTCACATACCCCCTTTCGGCCCAGAACGATCGCTCTGCTGACTTGATTAGAGCCCACCACTAATGCTTTTAACCCAAACGGAGCTACTACCGTGTCAAAATAAATGAGAGAACGACGCAAATACTAACTTCATCACACGTACATAGCATGTGCCATTTTGCTAGTAAATGTAATGATGGATGCCCTGTTTGTGATCCTGAGCTCTACATTCTTAGTTATATCCTCTTTTGTTGGCACTTGTATGGAAATGTCTATGTATATTGCTCCATGAAATTTGTTTATGAATTGAAGGTACTCCATAACATTTAATGCGAGTTATATATGTGCCATATACATATGTTCAGCAGTAGTTGGATTTGTGTTTTTTAGTCCTCATGTGTTGCTTCCTTTGGTCGTCAGGGAGTTGCATTATCCAGAATGTTTTTTTGAATTCTGATCACTCTCAGTGCTTATGTGCTATGTGCCTTGAAAAAAAATATGGAAGTGTCTATGTAGATTTGCTCAATGAAATTTGGTTTTGAAGGTACACCATAACATTCAATGCGAGTTAGATATATGCCACATACACATGTTAAGTAGTAGTTGACTTTGTAGAGCAACTGAGGTTGTTCTTGTAATGACACTAGCAACAAAGAATTATATGGGAACATGGAGAATGATTAGAAATTCGAAGGTTTGAGGCGTGCAGATAACACTATCTTTAAGGTGTTATTTGCCCCTACTACAAGAGTTTGCTATCGGGTCTAGGCAAATTACCTCCAAGATACAACAAACCATAGAATACTGTGGTTAGCAAAACCGAAGAATTCTCAAAACACTCTAATGAAACTTGCATTCGAAACTGAATATTGGAGGGAGAGGGATAATGGGAACATGATTCATTTCCTTATTACATAGGCTCTCTTTATAGAGTTTCAATGTTGAATGAACAAACACACCTCTTCATGGATACCTTTTGGATGTAAACACCACTTCAATGTATGACATGTGTCTGTTCCTTACATTCATTTGAAAGAACACAACAGTTCAATTCTATTTAACTGTTTGGGATTCAATTATAGTAACTGCAATTTCTCTGCTCATACATGAATGTGATAAGGTGCTCTAATACATTAATTGGACAAGATCCAATGCATCTAAGTACTACCAATATATAGCTTCTCAAACTATAATATAATCTCACCAACAATAGTGCTAATAGTGCTAACACAAGTTAAAGCACAAGGCCTTAATAGTGCTAACACAAGTTGAAAGCATCTTGAAGAAACAAAGATAATTCATGTGCATAGTATTTCTAGTTCTGACATGTAGAAAACTTGGTTTAATTAGCTAAGGCCACCATTGTTTTCATTGAAACTCTGAAATACTTTCACTAATTGATGGTTTAACTTGAAAGACACCATCTTGTATTCATGAGGATATCCCAAGGTTGAGACTGCACATATATTACAATCTAGTGGGGGATTGTTATTATGATTTTAATTGCCAAGGAAAGGCATTGGCCTATATTACAATCTAGTGGGGGATTATTGGTGAGATTGTATTATAGTTTGAGAAGCTATATATTGGTAGTACTTGGATGCATTGGATCCTGTCCAATGTATTAGAGCACCTGATCACATTCATGTATGAGCAGAGAAATTGCAGTTACTATAACTGAATCCCAAACAGTTAAATAGAATAGAATTGTTGTGTTCTTTCAAATGAATGTAAGGAACATACACATGTCATACATTGAAGTGGTGTGTACATCCAAAAGGTATCCATGAAGAGGTGTGTTTGTTCATTCAACATTGAAACTCTATAAAGAGAGCCTATGTAATAAGGAAATGAGTCATGTTCTCATTATCTCTCTCCCTCTCCCTCCAATATTTAGTTTCAAATGCAAGTTTCATTAGAGTGCTTTGAGAATTCTTCAGTATTGCTAATCGCAGTATTCTATGGTTTGTTGTATCTTGGAGGTAATTTGCCTAGACCCAATAGCAAACTCTTGTAGTGGGGCAAATAACACCTTAAGGATAGTGTTATCTGCGCGCCTCAAACCATCGTCGAATTTCTGATCATTCTCTCTGTTCCCATATAATTCTCTGTCGCTAGTGTCATTACAGTTCTACTTGTCGTGTGGATTCAGTTTTAGAGTACCGTTTCCTGTTACTTGTAATTCTCTTTATATATTTTTCCTAAATTGTTTTGATGTTTCCGTTTGACCGATTTACAGTAGAGAGTAGTGTGTTTCTTATTATTGATAAATTGTTTAATGTTACTTGGTTGAACTCGGTGGTGCTACATAAATTTTGACATTTGTTCATGCTATTTAGTTCCTACCCATGTTGCTGTAATTTTAGATAAATGGAGATTTTCTTATGTTCCTTTTCAACTATGGTGCTTTCATGCTTTGCCATCTTTTAACCTTGCAGTCATAGCTCTTGAAAATCTCTTTAAGCTCCTGAATTACCTTGCACAAGTTGTAGGTTGGGAAGGGGTCACATGTGCGGGAAACTCCATTATTAACTTGTATTTTACTTATCTTTTCAATTCCTTTTTATAAATTTCGGTTTTTTTAAGATTCGAAATTATATGGTAGTGGAAAAACAGGACGACAAATTTTGTTCTGAAATCATCTTATTTATAGGGGAGATTTACATTCTTAACTTAGTGAGATCAAGATTGTAAGACCTTCAAGGCCTCAACGTCTCAAAATGTGTATATCCTCACTCTGTGGCGCACCTAATGGGAGCACAACATTTGGCGTGTGTCGTTCTTTAATTGACATAATCCTTTGCATGGCTTGAACTAGTTTGGTTACCTTTCCAGCATCATAATTTTGCTGCTCACCAGCTCCAGGCAACAAAATATCAGATTCATCCTCCTTCACAACGTATTTGTGAAGCCTCTTGTACTTCATCTTAATATGGAGTTCAATCTAACAATTTGATATTAGATTTGTTACAGGGGAGGGAGTATTTATAAGAAGACCAAAGAAAGTAAGAACGGAATATAAGACAAGAAGCTGGGTATATTTGTTTTTATCTTTAAGTCTCATTCCACCCAAGTTGCCGTGACAGTAATGTTAGGAATGGATAGGGAGGAATTAAATATTGATACTAATTAAAGTTGATAGGATGGATATAGGTAGGAATTCTTAAGTTTCTTTTCTAGAATCATATCGGAATAGATGCGCTACAATAAAAAAAAAAAAAAAAAAGGTTCTAGCTATTCAGCCTTATCGAACGTAATTAAGGATCGCCATATTTTTTGGTACAAGTATGCAAACTGAGCTACACATTGTTCAATCTTCAAACCGGTCTTTCAAGATGGATAAGTAGCATGGTTTCAATGGATTCTGATTGTGTGGAATAAAAACAGTGGGGGCTAATTGAAAAAAGAGGGGGAGGGGTTTTCTAAATTATTAATAAAAAAAGGAGCTGGTTATAATTTCAGTGAGGGAGGTACTTCTCAATTAGATAAATAGAGAGATTAAAATTTGCCTGTTCATGGTGAGAGTTAGTTCCGGAAAACCCGGCTACATATATTGTAGAGATGCGACACACCAACAACACTATCTAGGAGTATTCAGAGCCTTTGATAGTTTGGCACTTTGGCGTCCCAGGTTTTACAAGTATTTCAGGTGAAGAATAAACTTTTGTATCCTCTCAGTTACAGATTAAATCGAAAACTAAAATTGTTTTTAAAATAATGAAATGTTTAAAATTTTAAAAGGTTGAAAATAAGAGGGAACATACCGTTTTTGTTTTTACTGCTTTCTGTAAAGAAAACCTACCTTGGCTAACAGTCTTAGCAAGCAAGGTTTTACAAGGACAGTTGTGGCTAAATCAGGATAAAAAAAACAAATGACTTTTAACGCGTCAGGTAGTTTCACGATACGGCTGACTTGAGAAAATACACCCAAGCAAGCTAGTGATGTGAAGCCAATTCTACATCTTATGGCATGTGAGCAGGTCTTTGATGTGTAACAAAAACAATGACGACGATGAAAATAATACATGTATAAGAAAGTTTTAACTACTTATCTGAGAGAAAGAAAAAGAATATCTCAGAGAACCACATCCATAAAAATCGTCTTCCCTAACAATTTCCTACTGTCTTAAAAAATGCGAGGACTACTGAAATTTAACAGGGTTGTAATATCAACTCTCTTTAGATGAATAAATCCAATTCTGACAGGTCATCTGTTGGTACTTCAAGTCCGTCTGTATAACACTCTTGTACAATAACTTCATCAGTATCTGAAGAGGCAGCATTAGGAGTGAAATGTTTACCAGGTGATCTGAGATCTACTTGGCCTATATATGAAAGGTTCAAGTCTTCAAAGTCAATGAATTCATCAACTTTTCCAGTTGAATCCTGACAAATTTTGCTCAATGCTGGCAATTCTGATTCATTTGCTTTACCGATTTCATTAGTCTCTGGAGTTTCCAAAGAAGAGAAAACTGGATATGTTGTTCCAGGAAACCTGTCAAGAACACCATTCCCTGAGGTTGAAGGCTGAGCTGTATTCTTCCTGGACTTCGGTTTTGTTATGAACTTACCATTGCAATCTCTAGGTGGAAAACAATTTTTAACTTTGACAACAGATTTCGTAGTTGACATATCTTTATGCTGATCTTTCATCCTCTCATTTCTCCTTCTCTTTGTGCCAATGCAAGAAGAGGCAGCATTGCCAGCATTGTCAAAGGTTTTCCTCTCTCTCACTCTTTTCAACTTTGGTTGAAGTTTCTGAAAAGCCTTTCTGCTTAGAGGTCGAGCATTAGGAACCCTAATAAGTGTATGACCACGAGTACTATGTTCCTCAATCCTAGTAGAAGAGACACCCTTGTCTGCAAATGAACCAACATGAGAAACACTTAATGAGTACAAACTGCTTATGATGCAACATTCAGAAGGTGAAGCGTTTAAGGTGGGAGGTGGGGCTTCCAACCATACATAAACAGAAAATTCAGATTTTAGGTGCTATTTTATGTGCCCTCCTCGACAGGTTTAACCACACAGAGGGACACAAATCGTTGTCCTTCCAAAGAGCAATGTGTTCAAACTTCAAATGAAGAAGGCACCATTTAAATCACAATTCACACATAAATGAATATTCAGAAAAGCATACCTGACTGTACTTGACTATCACAAAATTCAATAGCTCCAACACTTTCGGCATTGTTGGAAACATCACTGCACGGAGATGAAAGGACATTGTATGGTCCAGTCTCAAGGAAACAACTTTTACCAGTTTTCTCATAGTCCCGACATCTTGCAATAGTTCGCTCAGCAAAAGCTCTAGCCTTTTGTTTTGAAACCTTTCTGGCTCTCCTCCTTGAACAGGCCTGACATAATTGATTGCAGATGCACTTCATGGGTCCATCACTAACATAGTGCAAATTTCTAAAATGTAGCATTTCCATCTCATTGTGGTGGAAAAATTTCCCATAAACTACATTCTTCATTGAAATACTAAAAAATCAAAGTCCAGTTGTTCTAACACGACCATGCCAATGTCACATCAAGACTCCGTATATTACAAGAATAACGCATCTGTGTCAGATACGACACGTGGATATATGGAAGGTTGTATACTTCAATATTTGGTACTTCACTGTGTCGGATACTGATAGACTTACGGTGTCAATGTCACCTAGTTCCTTGCAAAACATTCTGTTTAAGACATTATGACAGAACACCCCGGTATGATACGCAGATTAACCTAAAGCTTTAACATCTCCACTTGCGTTCAAAATATATTCTATTCAATATCAAAGGAACATAATAGTTTTGATCTGTTCAAAATATTCTCTCAAAATATTGTGATCTTAATCACACCTAGGAATAGGGAGTTTCCAGAAAATAGTTGAAATAGACCGTTTGAATGAATCTTTACGGTGATTTTCGTGAAGCGCGATACACTACACATTTTTTTATAGGTTAATACATACCCCTATACCAATAGTTCTAGCGTGCCAAAAGTAAACCATTCACATATCATAGGCCTCAATCAGATCCACCTAATTTACCACCCTCAGAATAAATTTGATCACATATACTCTACTTGGAAATTAAGACCCTCTCCAAATAAGTGTACCGCAACAGAAACACCATTTTATTTATTTATTTATTTTTGCTGTTTTTTTGGAAGCCCTTTGAGAATTGGGGATGTAAGATTGTAATCAATGAAGGTATTGTTGAAACTACAATCCTTAAAAACCATGGTCAAGTAACCCCCCGTTACCATGTAGTCACTCCAGACGCTCTCCCAACACCTTAGCGAGAAAAATAGTGAAGTAACCCTTTTGTCATTAAAATACTTGTCAACCCTTTGAGACTAATTACTTAATTAGTGCTTATGCACTGACCGAAACTGTATCCTTTTAAATATATTGGTTTTTACTTTAGCAATGAATATGCCAGACTGTCGACAGCTTCAATCAGTTCCTCATAAGACCATATCACAGTATGAGAACTGAAATAAAACCTTGAACTATGGCACATTAATTAGTATATTATGATCCCAACACAAAAAAAATAAAAAATATGAAGCTTGTGTTAGAAAGATTCAAAAGCCGATGACACTTATATCATGGGGAACACCAGGCAAACCAGGATAACCGTGGTCCTGTTGGTATTGTAGCAGTCTCCAGGCATTCAATGGCAGGTTTCTTTTGGTCTGAAGAAAGTTACTGGAAGAAACACTAACTGTATGGTTGACACCAATGTGCAAAGTGCAGAAATAGCAGTCAGTAAAGAGTGGTGTCATGTATGTAGACGTACAGGCTGATTATGCTTCAGCTGTCAGTGCTTTTGGATCTGGTTCTATATCAAAAGATGGGAAGCTAGGCTGAGGTCATATATGGTTACTCATACATGGAGAGAAACTATTTTGCTGCAGATGTTGCTGCAAAGCATGGAGCTGGTCCTAATAATCAAGGCGATGTGGTGTTATAAGAAGGCATCCCCGCATGGATTTATAGATTGGAGTTCCGGATAGATTTGACTAATCTTGTTTGCGTAGGAGCTGATACATTCTTCGCTCACTTGGCATCAAAAGAAAAAAAAATAACAACATTACAGGCTTGTTAATGTCACAAAGTTCTGGAAAATGGCATTCAGTTGTATGCCAGAGCACATATAGAGAATGATTACCTTGCACCTTTTGTAAGCTATTTCAACAAGTTTGTTCAATGCAGAATGCTCAAGGTCCCTGCATAGACCAAGTGCATTATGCATATTTCCTCAAAATGAATTAACTTACTAGAAAATAGTCAGAAAACTATCCAGATTTCTGTCGTTCTTACCATCCTTCTGCATCTCTTTCCTTTTGAACAAGTTCATCTAATTTACACAACTGCACTTTCTTTTTAATCACCTATCAAGTATCAAATCATTGAAAAATCAATTACTCTTCCAGAACAAGATAGATAAAATTTACAAATTATGATTAATCACAAAATGCTCATCATCGTTTTAAAAGGGACAGGACAAACTACATGCAAGTCAATTTATGAGCTCACAGCAAGCAACTTTTTGGAAGTTTAAATTTTCATTTATATATTATCAAAAAGTCAAAATTATGTACGGTAGTAAATAAATTTCACAACGGAACCTGTTGGTGAAGCTTCTTTCTAAGTTCAGTAATATCTCTATCAATCTCCTGTTCTTCATGCTCTCCTGCACAAAGCTGGAGAAAAGCACACAACAGGAAATTAGAGATAAACCAATAATAAGCTGCCTCTTGGTCACACAATCGAAAAGCTTTACTCAAGCATACGACCATCAGGCAAAGAACTAGAACAAAAACAAAGAACTACGGCTTCAACAGAAAAGATATACCTTCTCATTGTAGAGGCCAATGCTCTGAAGCTCCAACCTGCATCTGTCTTCAAAAGACATGTTTTGATAATCAATGGAAGAAATGTCAGAACTGTCTTGATCAGACTGAGAAGTCGCTTCAACTTCTGAAGGCGCCAAACCATTAGTTTCTTGCAAACTTTCACCATTATATAGCAGGTTGCTGTCACTTTTACCAACTTCTGATTCCACACTGTCCCCATCATTAGGTTTGAAAGCATTATGCATAGTTCCATTTATATCTCCATTATCACAATTAAGTTCTTCAATTTCATCTTCATCAATCATAGCTGAAAGCAGAAGTTGAGACAGTGGGATCATATTCTCAAAACTTCTATCAGCGACTAATCCTCCACACGAAGCACTGTTGTCTTGTGATTGGGCGACTACAGTAGTATCTAATACATCAGACCCAGTTCCATTTAGTTGATATTCTTGCCTCTCACCGCAAACAATATTTTGAGACGAGGCCTCTTCAATAAGCACTACATCAGCCTAAAAGACCAAACATTTTTTCCAGAATGAGGTTAATCACAAGTCATATACTCAAACCATAGTATTAAATTCAAAAGCATTTCCATCAAGAAGTTTCAGTGAGTTTTTATTTTATATAGTTATCTTACAAAAAGTTACCATTCATTATACACATGGAGAATGACTTTAACACAAAATGAAAGTTCAATTTAAAATGCAAACAAGCAGTACTAGTGTTTCCTTGTATGTTTAAATTTCAATTGAAACATTGATTCTTTGTTCTAAAAGTTTTTCTTGAATAATAATTGACATTGTATCAAAGAAGCAATCACATATCAATTCTCGAGAATGACCAGATATTACACATATTGTTGGCTCATTCACTAAATTTAAGTCGATCTCAGATTTTCTCTATATAATTTACTTTGAACTTTTTACCTGCGTTGCTCGTTAATCATAGATTGTTATGATTTTGCACTTTTGGTGAAGTGCCTGTAATATAATATCTATATCATGTCTATAATAGTGCCGATTTAAGCCTAACGATGATTATTGATAAAAGGTAAGCAAAGCAAAAAGGAAACAAATACAAGCTGCGAGAAATTTTATTCCTCTATATACTCAGCAGATTCTGCATTGACCAGAGATACCTCAGTTTCATGTTTAGCACCAGAATTGAGACAAAGTGTGTTCTCAAGCTCCATAGTGCTTAACTGATCCAAAATAAATACATGAAAATGGAAGACAAGTGAAAAAGACAACATACAGGGGAAATAACAGCCCAACATTTTAGCCATTTATGAGGTTTGAAGTAAATCCTGGTTCTTACCTGTTGCTGTTGTTTCAAGAAGGTTTTGTCATTTGAACTAGGAAAAGCAAAAACAGGTTCCACTCTTTTCCAGAACAACTCAGAATAGGCAAGAGCTGCAATTATAAATACAAGATCAAAGAGTGAAAAAGGGGAGATATATTCCTATGTAGATTAATATGAAAACAGTTTGAGCAAGTAAGATGCATACATCTGGCACTACGAGCATAGTTTGCAGCTTGCAAAAGCTCTTTATTGTCATCATCTGGTTCACCTGGAGATCAAACCGTTCAGTTAAAAATTATGAGAAAAAAATGTAAGACGCGCTTCTCAGTTCTACCGAGTCAGAACAAAGACACATATTTGTACGCTTGCCACACTGCAGAAGAGTGCAGGTGCAGAAAAATAGGGAGAGCTACTAATGTGGACTGAGACTACAAAAATTTCTCCACAATAAGGATAGTTTAGAGAAAGAGAGGGGGGGTTATTAGTGTGAAATACTTCTATATTCAGAGTTATCGTAGTAGCTTCAAAACACTGGTACAGTTATCTATAGATTTGTAACTGCAAGAAGAGCCTTTTGCAAGACACACAACAAGGCCCCATATCTCAGGTCTTTACCAGAAGGGTAACATATATATTCAAACTTTCATTTTCATGACTAAACCAAAGAAAGACGATTGAGTTTTTAGCAGATCATATATTTTCTTACGATACCTATAATACAATTATTTTTACAGACCCTAAAGGTAAATTATTTGCGGGTAAATGGGAAAACTGCGGGAATAGACATAATTGACGCCACATGTTTAACATACTATTAGTAGGATCAGAGGAACCACCATTATAAGCGGCGCCAGGATGTTTAAAATCATTGCAACCTGAGAGCTCTTTTAAAGGCGAATGGTCCACTTTCCTAAAGACAAAGTAAAATGTGGCAAATCAATATCTTATTTTAAAGTCACAGCTGCAATTTTGAGTTTAACGAATATAATAGTACCTTCTATTGTTATTTGAATACTGTTTCTTGCTCTGCAGTGCGTTTCTTGCTGGTGGATTCTCCAACATTTGTTTTGTTTGAGGAATGAAATCTCGTGAGATTGATAAAACCCTTTCATACTGTCCTCCTCTCTGTACTCCATGTCTCATTTGTTCATCAAGTACTGTATTCTTCTTTGCAGGCAGCATAAGAGGCCCAACTTTATGTACAGCGTTAGCTGCTCTGTCCTCTTCCTTGTCATTATGCATTTCGTTTTGGTTCAATCTGTTTTCACCAGCGCTGGGTTCCTTGCTTTCAAACATAAAGGCCGGAGATAGAACGTCTTCAGAATCCATTCTGACCAGCTGAATGCTACTCGATACCATCCTGGGAACTTCTGGTTCATTAGGACTGATACATGTTAAAATTGTAGCAGTATCTGGTGGTGGAACTCCTTCAAAAGATAACTGAGCTTCATCACGATTTGAAAATAGATCTTCCCTCCTTTTCTGTGAGATTTTCTGGGGTCTGTGATCAACCAACTGAATCATAGGGTATGAAGATGGCCCTTTCGGCATAATGCGCTTCTGAAAGTTCTCTAGATTCAGCGACTCAAATGTTTTTGAGCAGGGGAGCTGTGTCCGCTCATCAAGGGTCTCAGGAGTGTGAAGGAAGTTTAAAGATGAGTTTGCCACTCTTGCACTAGAAGCCATGTGATTTGCATTAGAAGAAATTTGTGTTGTATCTAGACTAACCTGATCACCCTTTCGAACAATATACCTGGAAAAACATATATGACGCATGAAGAAATCACAAATCATGAGGATGATCAAATAAGAGAGCACGTTCATTGATCTCTGTATTACTATATGTTCTTCTCTATAGCTTATGACTTCTCAATTTTCATCAACAGTCATTATAGCCTTATTCAAAATTCCTAGAGACGGTTCTATCAAACTTTTTAGAGTTACGAAAAGAAAACGTTATAAATCAGCATTTATCATAAGTATCTGAAGCGGTTAGACTTACTTGCTATTTCCTTGAGCTACAATTCTCTCATTTAAACCATCCATACTGTCCCATGTCTGACAAGAAAGAGAGGTATAACCCAAGTTGTTCCTGGGTACTGTGAAGGTGTTTGAATGAGTAGGTTTTGAAGTACCAGCATACTCGCTTAGTACACCAATTCCTTGAGAAGACCCTGAGCTGAAAGAGGTGTAATTTGTTAATGTTATCATTATTGAATAAGTAAAATCCAGGAATAAAGTTTCCTTTCTCTAGCCCTAGAGAACTATGCACGAAACATGGGGCACATACAATTGGTTACAAAATGCCTAAACTTCCAACAAAGAGTAAGTTAAGAGCAGTGGTGGTCATCATAAAGAAGAAAAAATACATGACCCTTCTTTCAATATGGTCAAATATGACACACATTTTGAACGTAACTTAAGAAGTCGAGGATGAAAGTTTTTTGCTTATTAGTTGCTTAAGGATACAAACTTGTTGGACACATGGGTCTCCAACTTTTTATTTTGCGGTGTCCTTCATTGCGAAGGAAAAAGTTGCACTAGTATACATGGATACAAGTAGATTTAAAGCCAACATCACATTTTCCTACCTTACAATGAAATCATCGGATCTCCGGTCCCTAGTATATCACAGAAACCCAAGCCCATAACTGTCATTCGATCCTGGAGAAATTCTACTCGGACATAAGGAAAAGTTAAGCCAGTATAACATTTCCTGATTCCCACCCTAACCTTAAAATCATCATATCTCTGGTCCATAGGATCAGGTCAAAAGAAACCTAAGCCCATAACTGTCACTAAGATCCCTTCGTTTTCTATGGTTAACCATTTTCAAATGCATAGGGAATCTACATATATACCCAAGAAACACCAGCCAGCATCTAAAACCTGTCAAGATGACCACTCATATCTCTTTAATACAAAGAAACTCTCAAAGTGTGCTGAAATCTTCCTTGTTAATTCACCAGCTTGAGAAACCAATTCTCCACCTACTTACAAGTGAGAAAGTTGTCACTTGTAAGGGTCTCATCCACGACCATGTGTTGTAGCAACAGTTTCTCATTTGTTCTCTTCCGGGAACAACACCCCCCCCCCCCTAAAGAAAAATAAAAAAAAATAAAAAAAATAAAAAACAGAGGTGTCTTGCCATTTTCCCAGTGTGCAACCTCGAGAGGAGCATCTAATGGCTTATTGGTACAAGAATAGTTTGTGACATATAAAAATCTTGTTTGCAATGCGGTTATGCCAAAGTATACAAAGTTTTATGTATAGAATGATGATCTAGAGTTAATGAAGACAAGCATATGAGCTACAAAAGTGCAAATGAAGTTACCCAAACTCATAGGCATGGAAAGACCTTGACCTAGGTTCGAACGCATCATCCAAGCCTTTCTTTCCACTTTCCTGTACAGAAACTTGTTTGCTCATCATTTTCTTCTCGTATCCCATCTTTTCATCATCCAGTTCTTCAAATTGAACTGAAGTTCCACTGTCGGTCTTGATGAGAACATATCTACCCTTCTCCATGACCACATGTTGCCTTGATAAAGCATCTCTACTACCTTCCGACTGAAATAAAATGGAGAGAGAACCAATAAGCAATATAAACATCCACTTTCAGACTTGGCATGTTATAACAATAAAATTTTATGTCTAATCAGTTTAGTTGAGAAATATACCTGGCCTTGTTAAAGGTCTTTACCGCAATTGCTTTAAAACATTCTTGCTTCTCAGATTCCATTATTAGTATAAGGTTTGTAACACTCAATACCCTAGTTACCATTCTACAGTGAATAAAATTCTCATCACTTAATGGAATCTGTGAGAACAAGGGTTACAATTTTTGCCGCGAAAAAAGTTTTTTATATGGCAATGAAACGTATAAAACAAGTTTTGACTTGCTTTTCTAAGCCCTTTGACCTTCACCAACTTGTCTGCAAATAGGACAAGCTCACCCTAGCCCAATTACAGTTGGGCCTTAAATAGGCACGGTCTAGTGAGCGAGTGAGATCCCACTGGACTCGATGTGGAGATGGGGTTCGAGGAGGGAAGAAAGTTTTCAATGCATCATTGATGTTGCAGTGGTGGTTTTTCATAGTGCAACTTTGATGTTGCAGTGGTGGTTTTTCATGGTGCAACTTTGATGTTGCAGTGCCATGTCACTGTGTTGGTTGAATGTGTCATTTTTTTTATTTTTTATTTTGTAGAATTATTGTTAAGTGAGAGGGCGATGGTTGAAATCCATCTACATCTGGCCAGTTATTACTACTAGTTTTAGTTAGAAAAGAAATATGGTTCGATGGTAGTGTTTGCGATGATAACATTTGTATGTCATCTAATCGAAATTTATAGTAGGTTTATAAAGAAATTAATGTTATTACTCCTAAACAATAGGATTTACGATAGCTATCATTTTGATTGCTTATATGTTGTTTTTGTGCAGTCTTAGTTATTTATAAGTGTATTTATTTTCTAAACCCAAGAAATATTCATGTTTATTTGAGATGACCTGATGACATTAATTGCAACATTCATTTGTCGTTAAAAGAACTTCAAAAAACTCACGCGACATTCAAGTGTGATGTTGTTTTGGATGTTGTAGTAGTAAAAAAACTTGGGGCGACATTAGATGCAACATCCATCAAACCTCAGTTTGCGAACAAGAATCGCGAGAGTTATCACGACCACAATGCAACATTGGAATTCGAGTTCCGGCGCATTTCTTCAAATTTGAAGAATTGAAAGTGGTTGCTACCTAATAGTAGTTTTGTTTTTTGCACTTAGTTATTTATAAGTGTATTTATTTTCAAACCATGATGCATGTTGAATTAGCAATTGCAACATTCATTTTGTTGAACTTCGGTGTCAAGTGTGAGTTCATGTTGTAATGCAACATCCATGTTGCAGTAGAGTTGATAGTGCAATATCCATATTACAGTGGGAGTTGACAGTGGTTGTTATATGTAGTAGTAATTAGCATTGCACATCCATGTTGCACTAGAGTTGGAGTTGGCATTCATATTGCGATAGTTGTTCACAATGTCCATGTAGTAATTGATAGTGCAACATCCATGTTGCACCTTACCCCATGTTGTTATATGTAGTAGTTTAGCATTGCACATCCATGCAACATCCATGTTATAGTAGAATTGACACTGCAACATCCATGTTGCACCTTGCCCCATGTTGTAGTAGTAGTTCACAATGCAACATCCATGTTATAGTAGAGTTGACAGTGCAACATCCATGTTGTAGTGGAAAACATGTAAAATCAAACAACAAACATGAGCAATTAAGCCTCATGTTCAGCTACGCAAGAAGCAAGTTCAACTAAAGCACAAAATAAAACATAAACCAACATATTAGATTAATGTAAATGTATTTCCAATTTGCAGTGTTGATTTCAGTGCAACACTCATGTTGCATTCGACCCAACACTCTCTAGCACTATCTCATTGTTGCAAATGTTACTTTAATCGAAACCCTAGAGTGTGAAATTAACAATGGGTTGAATGTAAATTAAACATATATATGAAGATGAAAATTTAGTTTCTCAATGTTTTTAGAAGTTGGTTGTAGTTTGTTTCGAATAGATCTCGATTTTTGTTGCACAAAATCAACCAAATCATCATCAATTTCCTTCATTTTGGATTTCTATGTTGCACTTTCGGTTCAATTTGGGGGAACTAGGATTTGTTTTTTAGTTTTCCAATTTTGATTTATTTAGATTTTTGTTTGGGTCGGAAGACGGGGTAAAGGACAAATTTGTAATATTACCAACAAATGGATCAGGTGGGCTTTTGACATAATTACAAAAGTCAATGTCTTTTATCCATAATTAAATTGGAACTGTGGGCTTTATGCCCAATCTCTGTTAAATCTGTGGTTGTATTTGGAGGTCTTGGATTAGATTCCATCATATCTTATATCATTTCTTTACATGAAGTTACGTGGGTTATAAGCATCAACCACAATTAAATTATAAATAGGCTTTAAAATTGATAAAAAAAAAAATAATAAAAAAAAGGAATTTTATCACTCTGGACTTTGGCCCAACCACGACAACAAGGTCATTTAAGGCTTGAACAATTATTCATTGCTTAGTTTTAGAATAAATAAACTATAAACTACTTTAGAAAAATTATTTATGTACGTTTAGATCCACTAGTAGCCAATGAAAAAACATCAAATTGATGCTTTTAGTTATTTAGATCCACTAGTAGCCGGTCATCGAGCTACCTGAGTAGAGTTTTGTCATGCTCAAGCTCGACTCGCACCTGTAGAGGCTCGACTCGAACTCGACTTCAAGTTTAATATTGGGCTCAAACTCGACTCATCCAATTCTACTAATAGCTCAAGCTCGACTCATTTTGCACTACAGGCTCAAGCTCAAGCTCAGCTATGCTCGTTTGAACTCGAAAAAAAAATGTGTATAAAACATTAAAAGTGGTATAAATTGTAAATTATAGTTGGGTATAAAGAATAGAAAGAGTATAAATTATGAATTATATATTGGATATGGACTTATAAAATGAGTAGCTCATGAGCTCGAACTCGAGTTACTCGCTATCTAGAACGAATTTTAAATTAAGTTCAAGCTTGCTTTGACTCATACTTTTGTGCGGACAAGTTTGAATCGAGCCTTCGATGGGCTGTGCAGGACGTATCCATCTTACATACGTTACACCTACAACACAAGCTCAGAAAGGCTCCACAAATCCTTGAATGCTACCGGGCCACTCCTCCACTTGATATGATTAAAGAAAACACGTCATTGACGGGTGCTCCAAAGGGAACCCAAACAACTCAGGTTGGGAAACGGTATATAGAGACCACAATGGTGCTTTTCTTGGTGCAACAGTTGGAGGCCGGGCTTAGAGTCTCAACAAATCACATAGTTTTTTTTTCCGATAAAAACAACAAATCACATTGTTGAGACTATAGTCATTACAGAGGGCATAAAGAAAGCTCTAAAACTAGGGTGGAGCAAGATTTGGATCAAATCTTACTCCAAATTAGCAGTACAATCATTTCAAAAGGATAGAGTACGTGCATTGGTGATGAGCAAAAGCAGTATGGTCATCACTAAAAGAAAAGGCATAATGGATTAACATCACCACAACCTGGAGGGAGACCAACTTATGGGCAGATAGGTGTGCACGACATGGAGCAAATATGGCTAAAGGGACACAAATGTGGTGGGACTCAAGACTGAGTTTCATGCTTAATCTCGAGAACCAACACAATACCTATTATTGTTTTGTAATGTAATGACAAATCAGTGACATGTTATTGCAAGTCATCTACTACTATCTTAACTCACTCCCTTGTAACATTATTTTCATTCGTTTACTATATTAATCAATTACCCTTTCAACAAAAAGAAAAGAGAGTCGAGCTCGAGTTACTCGTGAGTAGCTCTACTCAATGACCATCCCTATCTACCTGCCCTTAAATATTTCGTGTGTTTTTTTTTTTTTTTTTTAGAAATTCCAACAAAGTTGTCCTATAATATATATTTGCTTTTAAAACAGAAAATATTACTTTGAAACAATGTACGTTTTGATTAATTAAAAAAAATGGTAAGTTTGTGGAATCGATCACCAAACATGTATGACAATTCTCGTTAATGTAGGATAGTATGTAATAGATAGATAAGTATACATGGCTTTACTGTATTATATATATAAGAAATATATGTATGGCTTTATTGTATGGTGGATAACATATATGTTTTTATTTTCATTTTTTTTAATACGAAAGGGAATTGCAATGAAAGTTTTTAGACATATCTTAATAATAAGAATGATTAAATTTCAAATAAACGACCAAATGGTGTCGTACTTAGTTTTTTTATTGTGACTACTTGCTACAACATGGAGAAATCTAAATGTATCTTTTCTTACCACAAGAAATGTTTGTCATCTAAGATGAGCAAAAAATTGTGATCAAATAGCGAAGAAAAATGTAGTACAATATTGTAAAACATATATAGAGAATGTTTTGGAGGCGGATACTTACATATGCTTTCTTTTTAGTATAATCGGGCTCTTCTTCCATTATCCGTCAGAATGGTTTCAGAAAAAGAAAACAAAATGTGAGAAGAAAATTATCAATGGTTTCATATAAAGATTGAGTAGAGGCGAGCTTTAATGGAAAAGTATTAGATTTCAAATCTCAATACATGGTTTTTTAAAAGCATGCATACATATTTAGGGTACGTGGCAATTGTAGTCTGGCATATTTATCTGGCATCAGATGCTTTCCAAATTTATCCTCCATATTGATATATACTTCCCCGATTTTGATTCCAATTTAAATGAAATAATAACCCATTATTGGGTTGGGTGTAAGGTCGCCTTGTGTATGTGGTTAGGTGGGTACCTAGCGTGTGTGGGACCCACAATCCGGTCAACTGAATGTTAATTAAGAGGAGTTTTGTTAGATGTTGTATGAGTTATCTATCCAATTTGTGTGGGTAGTTATGTTCTTGCCAAGTCCAAACCAAAATCAACTGGACCCATTTGTGTCCGAATCTCAAAGTTTCTTAAAAAAGCTTTCACACAAGTATATATGACCCTATAAAGTTTATCCATTATCTTTTTTTGAATATATTTTGGGTTATGGTAGATCCCAACCTGTAATCTTAAACAATTTATCCATAATATTAAACAACTTCTAAACCAATGTGGAATTGCTATGCCAAATCAATACCTTAAGAGCGAGCTTTGCTCATATTTTTACCAAATTTATAACCATCCACCACATTGTCCACAATGAATATTGCCCTTAATAATAAGCCACCTAAATGTCTGAGCCCAAAGTATGGCTTGAAGTGGTAAAATGGCCACAATAAAAATAAGTGATGACTCAATCGAGTTTATATGGGGTTTGAGTGGAATCATACGATTGATTGAGTGGAATTTGAAATTCCTATTTGGGTATATATATTGTGGCCAACCAGATTCAACTTGTTTCTTTCCTAATGTCAAATTTTACATTAGGACAAGAAAGAGTCGGCTTGTCCCTTCCATAGACGAGTTAGGAAATTGCTTAAGGACTTGAGTTTGAGAAGGCCTCAAATCAATATCAATATTCAATATAGGGTTGTTCTGAGTGGTGGTCTGGATTTGATCTTGTGAAAGCTAAGTGGTGGTTGAGATTAAATCTCTTGCCTCGAGATTTGTGTTGACTAAAATAAAGTAATAGAAGTCTAATAAGGAAACTAATTAAGACTTAATTAAAGCCAAATTATTAGGGAACAAAAAGATCAAACAATAGTAATTAATTCCAGAAGAAATTGTATCCGCTAGAAATTAATAAGGCATTCTCTTATTAAATTTGGTTGAGTTGGTATGGTACATGTGCTAAACAATAGGTGAATGCATAGCCAAATTAGGTATTCACTCACTAAATTAGGTTGAGCTGAAAACTAATATGGTAACTTAAGATGATATGATTGCAAGGCCAAATTAGGCCCAACCTTATATAATACACGCTGAAATTTAAATTGTCATTCTCTAACTAAATTAGGTTGAGTTGAAAACTAATATGGTAATTTAAGATTATATGATTGCAAGGCCAAATTAGGCCCAACCTTTGGGTCTGTTTGGAAGTTTTCATTTGGAATTGGAATTGAAAATATAATTCCAAGACTTACAATTTTAAGTAGTTAAAATTCCTGAATATATGGAAATCTCAAGTTTCTGCCCCTATAGAAACTTACAATTCCTTGATTTTGGGGATTTGAGGTTTCCATTTAAGTGCAGAAAAGATTGCCAAACAGGGTGATTCTTAAATTTCGGAAATATATTATGAATTCCACCCTAAAATCTTGGTTGCCAAACATACCCAAAGACAGTACCACTTACTTTACTAAGGGCTGCCCACACCCAAAACAAAACCAAATGGACGTACGACCCTAAGACCAAATGGGCACCACTTGAAAATTAAATAGGCACCACTTAAGATTTTTTTTTTATATATAAAAAAAATTGTTTAATTTTGGTTAGTTTGGTTTTATCTTACGTTCAATTAAATCAATGTGCCTTTTCAATGTTGACAAAATTCAAAATTTCAATCATTTTCCATAAAATTAAACGAATGGGTATATTCAAATGCGCTATTGAATAATTTCATTAAAAGTTTTGTTTTGATTTCAATTGTGATAATGTGGAGAAATGATTATGGATTTGATTCGTAAATTATTATGAGACATATTTGTTTTCGTGTTGGGGTTCCTCCAAATTTTGAATTTTTTCATAATTCAATCATTTTTCAATAAATCAATGGGTATTTTCAATTAGTAATAAACTTTATAAATCTTTCTTGTTTGTTTTTGAATATTATGAAATTTTGTAAAAGAAAAATTGTGTTTTGATTATTAATAAATTATTTTAAAAAATTATTCTTTTCATTCCTAATTCTAGGACCCGTTCTGCAGAGTGCATTCTGCAGAGTCGATTAGCAGCTACATCATGGAGAAGATGAAAACCTACTTGCAGCGAGTAATCAAGTCCACTGAGGACTCTTCTTCAAATGACAAAGAATTTGATTCGAGACTTGGTATTGAGATCACTATAAGGCAGCGAGCGTCTGAGCTAGTTAAGTGGACCAAACCACCTTTTGGGTTCGTCAAGATTAATTCGGATGGGTCGGTGACTGAAGATAGTGCTGGTTATGGCGGTATATTGAGGAACCATGAGGGGTCTCCTATACTCTTATACATGGGAAATGTGAACTTACGATCGGTGATTATCCAAGAGTTAAAAGGAATTGAGGCGGGTCTTCTGGCAGCTCTCAGTGTTAACTGTAATATGATTCTGGTTGAATCCGATTCTCTAAGAGCAGTCCAAGTTATTAACAGACAGGAGATGAGCCCTTGGTACTGTCTCGATACAGTGGAAGGCATCTGGAGGCTAATGAACCAGTGTGGGTCGGTTAGTGTGTCCCATGTGTATAGGGAAAAGAATAGAAGCGGCAGACTTGATGGCTAAGTCTAGTACTACTCGGGATAGAATTATAAATCCTGGAGTTACTTTTGTAAGCATGCCTCCTCTTACGTATGAGCTTAATGTAATAGTAGAGGAATATGCTATTGGTAAGTTGTACCAGAGAGTTTGATTAATACAGGTTGGGGTCTGCCAAACCCCTCATAAACGTTTCAAAAAAAAAAAAAAAAATCTAGGACCCGTTTGTTTTGTGGTTAGTGTGTAGTGCCCTTGGTAAAATCAGTGGTGTCTATATAAGAACCCTTATAATACACAATGAAATTTACCAAATTTACGAAGTTATAATATCACGTAGAAAGAGCTAGCAAAGAATTTTTACAAACAATAATTTCTACTACAGGTACCCAGGCCAAATACTAACGAATGCAACGTAGCAATTGCATTATAAGAGTATATATGTTTCATTCAGCCATGAAGAGTTGTTATATGACACTGTTATAGACAAAATTTTATGGTTTTGGGATTGCTCATTCAATTTAAATCAATTCATTCACATTGTATGAGTTCATTTAAAAAAAAAAAAAAAAAAAAAGAATACGAGTTAGGTTTTTAGGGACAAATATATGCGCTATACTACTTACTAGACTGCTTGAGAAGTTTTTACAGTGCTAAAATATGTAGGACATAGAAATCTAAATTGATATAACTCAAGATGGATGCTGACAAGTTGAGAAAGTGGGAGTTGGGTTTGTTGTTCATCTTAAATTCTTATGGTGGGAGGAATGGTTGGATGGTTGAAAACTCTCTCTCTTTTCTAATGGTGGAAAACACTAGTTGAACGGATGGGGTTTAAAACATGAAATGAAAACAAGATTAAAGTATGAATGAAAGACACTGAAGACAAGAACTTGTAGTGAAAGAAACTTGATTGAACTTTGATTGAAGAACTTGAAAGACAACATTGGAAATTGAAATAAAGCAATTAAAATAAAATAAAAAGACTTGAATGTAAAATTACTTAAATCTACTCCTAAATGGTTTGGACCCTAAAACATTGGATGGTTAATTCTCTACATCTCTTTGGTTTATATAGGACACCATTTATAATTATACCCTTCCTTCTAGAAACAATCTTATGGGCTTTTCACCTAAGCCCATACAATAGAAGTCTTGATTTTTGCTTTAGGTCCCTGAGTCAGTAGCTTTCAGTATTGAGTCCTTGAGTCTTTAACTTTGACAGTTGACTTGACTTTTGACTTTCCGACAATGTTACTCCTAAGCTGGAATCTTCCCAAGTAGCGTAAATAGCCATCATTTTTGTGCTAAAATGCACGTATTATGAATATGCATCCTAAATGGCCTGTATCCTGCAAACGGTAGCAAAAGCTATAAGTTGTCTGTTCATTAAACATAAGAAGGGCGTATTTGAAACATTGTAAAGGTAATAAAATGCACATTTGGGGACTAATCAGATGCTAACACTGGACTTGGTTTGAAGTTTCTTTCCTTGGGAGAATTCCTAACCAAGGGAAAATATGTATGGAGAGTGTGATAATGTAGATGATGTCTAATGTTTTGTCTGTTTGGACTAAAGCTTGAAAGGGTTGGGAGGGGTTCATGATGTTCTTCCATTAAGTCATTCATAAGATGTTTGGGCGGAAGTGGAGTACATTTCGTAATGTGCGTGGCAGTTTAATTGTGCGAACCTTTCTTTGTGGCATTCCATAGTTGTTACAAGTTATATACCCACGTACGAGTTCGGCAATTTGAATTATGTTGAGAGTGTTCGGTGGGTGATAGAAGCTATTAAGTTTAGTAAAATTAGTTGTCAAATCAGTTTAAGTTATATTACCTCTAGCATATCGTCACAAATTAAATGAGTTTTCAGAAAATTTTAAGTAAAGTCAAACGAACAATAATAAACATGCACATAGACGGTAAACCTGCGGCGCATCGTGACGAAGTCAGGTAATTTCTAGTTTCCAACAAAATCGAAAAAAATCCCTAATAAATAGGTGAAAAGTAAATCTCATTCTTGTATCGAATAAAAGAGTCTACTGTAAAAGGAGGTATTAAATCTCAAAATAAAAGCCTATGATTTCTAACATCTCCGGAACTGATGGAAACTTGGAATGGATTGAATCTGACCTTACTCAAAAGATAGTTGAGGTTCCAAGAGACATCCTTGAATAAGGAATTGAAATATGGAAAGATCATCTTGTAAGTTTCTTTGTAGACAAGAGACTACCTTTTCCTGTGGTCAAAAGAACACTAGATCGTAGTTAGAAAATAAAGGCTGATTATGAGATTTTAACAGACAAATATGTATTTCTCTTTAAATTTAGAGAAGAATAAGACTGAAAAATGGCCCTAGATGGAGGTCCTATTTTTATTGTTGGAAGAGTCTTTATGATTCAGCCATGGACTGGAAAGATAGAAACATAAAGGAAAAACACGACCACTCTACCTATCTGGGTCAAATTATGGGATATACCAAAACATATATATGTGGACCAAAAAGGGATTCAATTTCATTGCTAGCAGAATCGGGAAACCATATTGTTGGGATAAAGCTACACAAAACAAACAAATTAAGACTGGACTATGTAAGAGCATGTATTGAAATTCCTATCAATGCAAAATACCCAGACAGCCTCAGCTTTGACTTGGGTCATGGTAATATTGATGTACGTAGTAGGTGTCGAATACTTATGAATTCCATCAACTTGTACTCTCTGCAACAAGATTGGACATAGAGACACTAACTGCCCCACAAACCCCTCGACCATTACCTAAAGAACTTAATTAATGTGGAGGAGAAGACAAACTGCTACTCCGTCAATCATCACAACAACTCCAGCTGTCACAGCTCCTATGACAATTCAAATGTGACAAATATGGCTACAGTCTCTTCCACTGTTACATTAACTCGTCCAAGAGTACCTGCAACAACTCCTCTAGTTAACTCCAATGGCCCTGTAATAGGTGCCACCTATTTAACAACTACAAATGCAGGTGCAATAGTTGTTTACAACCCTCATTGAGATTTTGTGCCTATCACTGAAATTACAACAAATAACGCAACAGTGGAAGCTGCTCCCACATCAGAACCTTCCTTCTGCAAAATGCTCCCACCCATTCATGATCCATCTAAAACACAACCCAGAAACTCCTCACCACACATGAGAACCTCCATAAGCTCTACACCATGCTCTGTTTCACCTCATGATTAGAGACATGCTACACCGCAACAATCTTCTACCAACAAAAAGCGGAAAGACAACACAAGCCAATAATTCAGCCAAGAAAGAAATTCTTTTCAAGCATTAGCTAATAGTGAAGAGGAATTGGATGATGATGTATCATAAGAAGAACAAGATCTTTCAAAGAACATGAACTCATTGATCAAAGACTAGTTCAAGAAGTTGTTTACAAAGTAAAAAGTAGATCTCAAAAGAGAGCAATTGAGGGATCTGAAGACACAACAACTTCAAGCTGTGACTCCATGACACATACACAAACACAGATGAAGTAGTTGTATAGTGGTAAGGGATTAGTTTGAAGTTCACTATAGATTTTTAGAGATGGATTGATGGGAGTTTTGAAAGTGAGAAGATAGTATCCTTAAAGTTCATGACTTGTTTTTGAATGAATGAAACTTATGTTTAAACTTGACTAAACTTGAATGAAAGACTTTGGATTAAAGAACAAAATTGGATTAAAGATTGAATAACAAACTTGAAATGAAAAGTTGTATTAAAGAACAAACTTGGATTGAAGATTGAATAACAAACTTGAAATGAAAAGTTGAATTGAAGAACAAAAATTAAATAAAACAATAAAAACTTAAAAATGTAAAAGACTTGAAATTAAAATCTACTCTACTCCTACATGACCATAGATTAAGTCTAGGTGACTAGGTGCCTTCTCTCCTCCTTTTTTTGGCTTTTATATTACACCTTTTGCCAAAGACTGATTTGCCTTCTCCCTCTACAATCAAAACACCTCACTATGTTGATTTATGCTTTTGCTTTTGCTTTTTCATATCTTCTTGAGCAAATATTCTTTTGTAGCAAGGTCATCCATCTCCAGTCTTCTGAGTTAAGGACATGACTTTCATTTATCTGGTTTTGAGGCATATACTTTTGACTTTGACTTTGACTTTGACTTTTTAGCACTTTTTTCATAGCAGCTTGAGTCTTCATAATAAATGTTAATAAAGCTCCTTTTGGCGCTAAAATATAGCTTTTATGATAAGTAGTCTGAAATGGCCTGTAACCTGAAAAAGGCAATAAAAGTTATGAGTTGTCTTTTCATTATGCGTAAGAAGGGCTGTAATGCAGTAATGTACAAGTAATAAAACACACATTTGGGAGCTGATCAATCGACAGACACAGACAATAGGGAAAAGATGAGGTAAGACACCACAGGCAAAGAAGCAGAGTAAGGGGAACTCCATGGGGACGGTGAAGAACCAAAGTGCAACTAAATGGTTATGATCAATTTAGCAGTATGGAATGTCCACGGAATAAATGTTCAAGTTAAGGCCAAAGAGGTCAATAAATTTAGGAAAACAAATAAGTTCAGTCTTATAGGACTGCTAGAAACAAGAGTTAAGTAAGGAAAATGTTCTTTTATCAAAAGTTTTTGTTTCCCAAATTGGACTCTCCTCCACGCAACTATTCTAGCCATGCAAATGGCAGAATCTGGGTCTTATGGGACTCGAACCTTTTAATAATATTGAAATTTCATGAAACTGCTCAATTCATACATACAAAGGTAACTTGTTTACAGAACAATGCCACCTGCATGCTCACCTTTGTTTATGCAAGCAATGACAATAGAGAGAGGATGGGACTATGGCAAGACACCAAATTATTACATGAAAATATATTTGGGCCTTAGTGCACTCTAGGTGACTTTAACAATGTGCACTTTTCTCATGAGAGGATTGGCGGTGGGGTGATATTAGCTTTTTACGACCACTTAGAGTTTAGAACTCTCTAAATTGAAGCAAAAGAAATCAAGGTTCCTTACTCACGATCTTCGTTGAGTAGAGTTAGAATAAGGATTCGAACTACCTAAAGTATAGAACAACTACAAATTGGGTGTTACAATAAGGGAACTAAGGAGTAAGGTTATAATACTAGGTTTCTTCCTAACAAACATTAAAGCAAAACATTTAAGTTTGAAATCATGCACTTAAACAAAATACAAATTACTAAAAAGAAAGGTGGAGAGTTAATCCTCCTCATGTGAAACTATCATTAGTTGTTTATTTGAAAAAGGTTTTGATTCTTCCTAGACTCATAGACAAGTCCCTAATGGAAAAATAGAATTGATCCCTAGCATGCATGGCTCACTTAAGAGCTCATACATGCTAGCAAGTGAAACCAAACAATGACTTATCTCTAAGCTCATTGTTTGATTTCTAACTAGACACTACACCAACTATCATTTTGGGATAGGATGTAGTGTTAGTTGTTCATCCTAAAACCTACCAAACTCACAACCAATGTTTTTCCCTCACATGAGTTGGATTAACTCCCCAAAGGGAAGTTAGCTCATGATCCTTGGGACAAGGACTTATGAACTAATAAAACTCCAAAGAGAAAGAGAGAGAGAAGAAGAATTAACAACAACCAAACTCACTTCTATTATATCTCTAGAAGAACAAGTGTTCCTCCATTAAAACTATTACAAGCTTTTTGCAAAAATAAAAACTAAAACTAACTTCTCATTTTCACTAAGGAACTAAAATAATGCCATGTGAGGAAAATAAGTCAAGGGAGTAAATGGAGTATCCCCCACCTTTGTCTAATTTCTTCTCCATTTGAGAGAAATCTCATTTCCTCCCACGAATTATCAAACCACATTGATTCATTTTTATCTACCACATTAAAACAAAGTGACACCTTGCCTTTTTCTCACTATTAACACCTAATCTAATTTATTACATGCAAGGTGTCAACTTTGCACCAATAATTTGTTATCTTTGTCTTGACATGCTCCATGATTGATGACTCATCCAATCTTGTGGCCCCATAGTGGGTCCATGTGCATCCAAATGGCAATCCGGTATTTTGGGCGCTTTTACAACTTCCCTTTATCGCGTAGAGTTCATCGCCTACGATTGTCCGAAGCAGCTCTCTTGTCACATTCGAGTCCCCGGTTCGAGAGGTAGGAGCTTTGGAAGTATGATGCTTCTAATGGATTTGAGAAAATTCATATATACGCCCGCCCTCGTGCTTTTTATTGCGGTTTAACCAATATTTCCATGTTTACCGCAAACACCGCAAAAGTATGAAAACATATTTATTTCATGATTATTAAACACATAATGAACCAAATTTATATATCTCAATGGGGTTTCATAATACACTTTTTTGGTGCTTATCACACTACCCCAAACGACTTTTTGCTTGTCCTCGAAGCAAAGAAGAGACACTAAAATAGATAAATGGCCAAAAAATGTGTAGTCCTAAACTAATTCTCGTTTAAGAGTGCGATTGCATTGACCATATGCAACAAGGCTTTAAACCACTAGGAATTCCCTAGTGGACGAAGTTATAGTCTCGTGAGAGTTTTCCAGAAAAGATACTCACAAACTTCATTTATACTACAACGACTCAGTGACAGAAACTTGTTTCCTAAATTAATCTCAGATATCCATACATCTCCTTAGCAGGAAACGAGGATTTATTTCTTTGAAACTCAAGTTAATATGTATTCAATAATTAAAACATCTACATATGATTATTCATGCAGTGAACTTTTCATTGAAATATAC
Source organism: Coptis chinensis (assembly GCF_015680905.1). Classification (NCBI taxonomy): domain Eukaryota; kingdom Viridiplantae; phylum Streptophyta; class Magnoliopsida; order Ranunculales; family Ranunculaceae; genus Coptis; species Coptis chinensis. The sequence goes on along the minus strand of NC_141463.1, from coordinate 72,878,823 downwards.
TAGCAGGGTTGTTTCTGGATCCTTGGAGAGCATACCTAAATGGGTTCTTACAGGTATGTGTTGAAACACATATTCACTCAAAAATTTTCCACTCAGGTTTTGTTAACTCCAGTGTGCAGTGGGCACACGTTTCCTTACATCTCAATGACAGTCAGAGGAGCCGATGTCGATCAATCACGTCTACTACTTATTATCACACCACCCTACTCCTAATTGAGCTAGAGGTCTTTATTAGGTATTGTGGGGCTTAGGTGATAGTGTACAAGAAAATGGAAATGGATAATTAAAATTTACGAGTATGAGAGAATAGGGTCTTTATATATTTATACTAGAGAGATCCTTTTTTCCTTTCCTTCTTCTAACTGAGTTTTTCCAACCTTGTTGATAAGCACCCAAAAGTGTATTATGAAACCCCATTGAGACATATAAATTTGGTTCATTATGTGTTTAATAATCATGAAATAAATATGTTTTCCTACTTTTGCGTGTATTTGCGATGAAACATGGAAATATTGGTTAAACCTGAAATAAAACGAGGAACGGCATGATATATGAATTCTCCCAAATCCACGTTGAAGCATCAAACTTTCAAAGCTCCTATTTCTCGAACCAGGACTCGAAATCGCGACAAGAGAGCTTTCGTGACAATCGGGCGATGAACTTCTACGCGATAGGCGGAAGTTGTAAAACTGCCCAAAATACCGGACTGCCACTGGACTACACATGGACCCACTATGAGGGGCCACAAGATTGGATGAGTCATCAATCATGGAGCATGTCAAGACAAAGATAACAAATTATTGGTGCAAAGTTGACACCTTGCATGTAATAAATTAGATTAGGTGTTAATAGTGAAAAAAAGGCAAGGTGTCACTTTGTTTTAATGTGGTAGATAAAAATGAATCAATGTGGTTTGATAATTCACGTGGGAGGAAATGAGATTTCTCTCAAATGGAGAAGAAATTAGACAAAGGTGGGGGATACTCCATTTACTCCCTTGACTTATTTTCCTCACATGGCATTATTTTAGTTCCTTAGTGAAAATGAGAAGGAAGTTTTATTTTATTTGCAAAAAGCTTGTAATAGTTTTAATGGAGGAACACTTGTTCTTCTAGTTCTTCTAGAAATATATAAGTGAGTTTGGTTGTGGATTTTCTCTCTCTCTCTCTCTTTCTCTTTTGAGTTTTTAGTAGTTCATAAGTCCTTGTCCCAAGGATCATGAGCTAACTTCCCTTTTGGGGAGTTAATCCAACTCATGTGAGGGAAAAACATTGGTTGTGAGTTTGGTAGGTTTTTAGGATAAACAACTAACACTACATCCTATCCCAAAATGATAGTTGGTGTAGTGTCTAGTTAGAAATCAAACAATGAGCTTAGAGATAAGTCATTGTTTGGTTTCACTTGCTAGCATGTATGAGCTCTTAAGTGAGCCATGCATGCTAGGGATCAATTATATTTTTCCGTTAGGGACTTGTCTATGAGTTTAGGAAGAATAAAACCTATTTCAAATCAACACTAATGGTAGCTCACATGAGGAGGATTAACTCTCCAACTTCTCTTCCAAATTTCTATTTTTAGTATCAAGTGCATGTTTTCAACTTAATGTTTTCTTAATGTTTAAGTAGGAATGATAAAAATCTAACATTTATAATAGACCCTTACTCCTTAGTTCCCTTATTGTAACATCCAATTTGTAGTTGTTCTATACTTTAGGTAGTTCGAATCCTTATTCTAACTCTACTCAACGAAGATCGTAAGTAAGGAACCTTGATTTCTTTTGCTTCAATTTAGAGAGTTCTAAACTCTAAGTGGTCGTAAAAGCTAATATCAAATGGCGCCGCTGCTGTTCTAAAGCAATAGAACTTGGGCTACAAAGCGAAAGTTGCATCAAGGGGGAACCCCCATTCTCTTTCTTTCTTTCCTTCTAGTTCGTATTACGTTTTTCTTCATTTTTTTTCGGATTTTTGCCTCGCGATTGACCTGTAATCCAAAAAAATTTTCGTTCCACTGCCAGGTTCCAAAAGTTAGGACTGGGAAACATCATTTCAGCAAATTATAAGACTTCGCGAAAATTCAAGTCATTCTCGAAAGAAAGACCGGCGCTGTCAGGGTGGAGTCGTCTTGGTAGCTGGACCAGCGTCCCTCGGGTGAATTTCTTTTGTTATTGCTCATTTTCAGCCACCGGCATCTCCTCGATCCACCTTGATCCATTTCCGTGCCTAAATATTTGGTCAAGTACCGAAAAATTCGATAATCCTTTGGGATTAATCGCGTACGACGGATCGAACGCCTCTGTTTAAATATCTTTGGCGAAAACGCGGGAAGCTACAGGTTCCAATTTTCAGTATTATTGTAATTTATTTATATTATTATTAGTATGTTTTTCTGCATGAATGCCATGTATATAGTATTAGGAAAAATTTATGGATTATTATTTAAGCTTTAGCCTCGAATTATGCATGAATCAAATTCGTATACCGGTAAATATTTATATACGATTACACGGACATGAATTGCATATGAATGTATATTTACATATTAATGGTATTGTATTGCATGGGTATATGTCTTTCTACGTATAAATGTTGCTTGTTAAATGTTTGATATTTCTCTATTATACGTATTCGTACACGGTATTGTATATTAAGTCGATTTTGTCAAGAAAGAGGAGAACATTCCAACGAGGGTTAAAATCTTAGTTGGGTAAGTTGTTTTCTAAACCCCTACGGGTAAAGCTGCTCTCTATAGGACATTCAATCTCAATGAGTATTGTCGAAATCAATTTATTATGCAATACAAGAGTCGTGATTTTAGTTTGGGTATAATACTTTGCATGTTTAGTTTTGTCATCTATTCTCAACCGATGTATAATCGATTCGTGATGCTAAGCTATTTAGATAATGCATGAGTGATTCAAATTCACCCTATTCTTCGCTGATATACATTTACGTAATATCGATTTACAAATTAGCGCATATACGTGATATCGATGTATATTTGCCCCGCATCGTATGGAAATATTTATCGATGACACAAGTTTGCCTATTCGTGATAGCTATAATGTATGAGTAGAGTATCTTCACATGCTAACGCACCTAGTATTGTATGAGTAGATCGATTTTGTATGTTTGTATTTTAAACCTTGCATAAATCTTTAAAAAAAAAAAAAAATAAAAAATAAAAATAATAATAATAAAAAAAAAATAAATAAAAATAAAATAAAAAAAATAAATAAATAAATAAATAAATTAAATTAAAATTAATTTAATACCACCTTTGCATAAATTTTAATTTCATAAATTTTAATCATATTCCAATGGTGTCTAGGAAACTTGAAAGATTGAGGTTACTTTAATTAGAACCGGGTTCGCCAGCAGGAAATCCTCCCTCATATCTATCTTGTGACAGGACTGCCGGGTTGGTTTATGCACACGTATTCCTAGCTTCATTGCTATGTTAGCGGCAGCCTTAGGCATATGTTGTTCAACCCTAATGCTTAAGATATTAATAAAATTCGAGTCCTCATAATTCCTTCCGTAGTTAGATCTAATTTTATGCTTGCATGAGATTAAGGTCCGGTTCCACTAAAGAAATTGAACAAACCTATCGTCGAAAAAATACGATAAGCAATTATGTAAGTTCTCACATAAAAATTGTTCTTCTTCTCGCTAATTACCTTGATCACAATCCTTCGCCGCCATCAACTTCGTCATTATGGCCGACGATCCTCCACAAAAGCCAGAAGCCCTCTCGACTTATCTATATCGCATTACATGTGAAAGGACCTTCTTCCGTGATTAAACTTGAGGACATTGTCGGTGATTTTCAGATCCCACCAAACGTCTTCAGTTTGTTACCAATATATCATGGGTTGGAGCACGAAAACCGTATAATCATCTTCGTGACTTCAACAAGTGGCAAATAACATTTCATCATCCAAATAGCCTCTAAGAAACAACTCTTGCTTCGGGTCAAGCTTCCATTCACTTTAGCGGAAAAAGCATCAATCGGCTAGCGGGACAACAATCACAATCCATAGACACATGGAATAAACTAGTTCAAGCTTTTATGCTTCAGTTTTACACTCAGAAGAAAACAACCGAAATGCTTCGAAAATTCAATTCTTCCGTCAAAATCCGCATGAATCCTTTACGGAAGCATGGAGTCGCTTTTTGTCGATCTTCATTAGAATGTCCTCACCACCAACTAGAAAAGTCAGTCCTTGTTCGCTCATTCTTTAATGGTCTGTTCGATCATCAAAAAGAAACTCTTGATATAATGAACGGAGGTTGCTTCATGGACAAAGGAGCTAATCGGGCTTATACTTTTCTTGAAAACAAGCGAAAAAGGTACACACTAATCGGGTAACATCGAGCCGCCTAGATCATCAAATGATACGGTTACAAAAGCCACATCTACTTTTGAGGTAAAACCCGATCCTGAAATAAAAAATTTGATAGAATCCCTAACTAAAAAAGTAGATGCCCTTGCAGTTCAAGTAAACGATCAACTACCAAAACCAAATATGAACGTTGACACCACTCCTTGTGTCCTTTGTCTTAGTCCCGATCATCCCGATGCATATTGTCCTTTGTTATATGTTTCCCCTACTCAACAAGGAGGAGGCATGTGCATTCAACATTCCCAATGCACCATGGAGACAACATCCTAATTTCGCCTACCAAAATAACCAACAAATGGGGCTCCTCCTGGGTTTTAATCTAATCCACTGTTCGACCTACCAATAATTTTATTCCATACCGCCAAGGAAATAATCAACAATACCAACAAGGTCAATTTCAAAATAATTCTAATGCTAATTATCGGACCAACCGCAGCCTTGTTCCAAATTAATCCAAATCCCAACTATAATCAACAACTTCTAAGCAATAATCGAGAACTACTACTCGCCACCTAACTCGCGGCCAACCATTACGGATAGGACAAATGAGACTTTCCCGCTTACATGAACCAACAGTCTCAAATTTTAACGCCTATCCAACAATCACTTCAAAGAATTGGCGCAAGAAAAGAGTCGAAAAGGCGTGTTTCTGCCAAGCGGTTCCAAACCCTAAACCGGCAAACACGGCCTTTGAACTCACCAATGCCCCTGGTACAAGCACCCCCAACCAAGGTGAGGTGCATGCAATCACTACTCTACGATCTGGAAAAACTGTCGACAATCAGATACGTATGCCAGATGATCACCCAAAAGAACAGGAAGGTTCCAAGGATTCTAGTTCTAATAATGAACTTATGGAAGATTCCCCTGATACAACAAATTCAACACCTCCGAATGTAGGAAACAAGCAAGTAGACCCCTTCGCTAAATTTCGACCTAAGGCACCGCACCCGCACGTCTTGGCAAAGAATAAAAACGATGACAATTTTGTTTGAAATTCGAGACTTTTCAAAATTTAACAATCAACTTACCTTTTCTCGATGCCTTAAAATTACTACCAAAACATGCAAAATTTCTAAAAGATATGTGCACCACAAAAAGGAGAACTAATGTTCCTCAACAAGCGTTCCTCATCAAGCGGTTTCCATCCATCAACAACACAATGGTATTGTAAAATACAAGGACCCCGTCGTAATTAACGGTTCCATGCACCTTAGGTGACAAATACACCTGACCATCAAGGCTTATTAGACCTGGGAGCTAGCGTGAACTTACTTCCATATTATTTATTTAAACAATTAGGTCTTCATGAACTCAAACCTACCACCATGACTCTACAAATAGCGGATCGTTCCATAAAGTATCCAAAAGGAATTGTGGAAAACGTCCTTGTAAAAGTCCAAGATTTCTTCTATCCTGTAGACTTTGTTATTTTGGATACAGAAGTTGCTTGTGATTCCATTCCTATCATTTTAGGACGTCCGTTCCTTGCCACTGCTAATGCTCTTATTAACTGTCGAGATGGTTCCATGACCATGTCCTTCGGAAATCTTTCAAATCGAGGTGAATGTGTTTCAAGTTAATGAAACAAATTCGAGAGCGACATTGATGGTGAAGTCAAGCGGGATTGATGACATTCCGCAAGAGTATTTCTCAAACTCTTTTCCCGAGGATGAAGTGTACCAATTTCTTTTCTTTAGCTTACTTCGAAGTTTGGGGGACGATGATTTTACAAACGAAGTAAATGAGTTATTAGAGTCGATACCATTAATTGACCTACAACGGTGATGTCTAGTAACTTGATGATCATCCCTCGTTTTACTACATAGATGATGAACTTCCTCAAGAATCTTTAATACCCACTCCACCCCCCGAATTAAAACCTCTTCCCTTCGGAATTAAAATACGTAAACTTGATGTCGATGGTCGCCACCCGGTTATTATTTCTTCACAATTGACGATCGGGAAGCTCGTTTAATTAATGTCATTCAACAACATCGTTTCTCGCTTGGATGGTCCCTCGATGACATTAAAGGCATTGAACCTAATGTGTGCACCCATCGCGATACACCGAAGAAAAAATGCTAAGACGTCGCGTGAACCACAGCGTCGCCTAAACCCTACCATGAAAGATGTGGTACGAGAAGAAGTGTTAAAATTACTAGATGCAGGTATTATTTACCCTATCTCTGATAGTGTTTGGGTGAGTCCCGTATTAATACCGTAGTTCCAAAGAAATCGGCATTACGGTTAATGCGAAATGATAAAGATGAATGCATTTCCTTTCAGATCCCAAAGAAAATGGCGAATATGCATTGACTATCGCAAACTTAATGCCGTCACTCGTAAAGATCACTTTCCACTTCCATTCATCGATCGGATGCTTTCGAGCGTTTAGCCGGTCATGCCTATTACACGCTTCTTGATGGTTATTCGGTTATTTTCGGATAGTCATAGACCCTGGCGATCAAGAAAAGACAACGCTCAATTGGCCCATTTGGTACATTTGCATATAGACGAATGCCTTTTGGCCTTTGCAATGCACCTGGTACTTTCCAACGCTGCATGCTTCATATTTTCAGTGATATGGTTGAACGGTTTATGGAGGTATTCATGGACGACTTCTCAATTTATGGAGATTCTTTCGATAGTCGCTTTATCAAATCTTGAAAAGTATTTACACGCTGTGAAGAGAAAAACCTTGTTCTTAATTGGGAAAAATGTCATTTCATGGTTACTAAAGGAATAGTTTTAGGACATATCGTTTCAAAGGACGGAATCGAAGTCGACAAAGCTAAGATAGAAAAAATTGCTTCACTTCCTATACCAAAACAGCTCGAGACATTCGCCGCATTCTTAGGACATGCAGGGTTTCTATAGGAGATTTATTCAAGATTTCTCAGGTTGCTAGACCTTTAACCAATCTCCTCGCTTAAAGATGCCGCTTTTGATTTCAATTTCAGTTGCAAACAAGCCTTTGAGGTATTAAAACCGCATTAACTACCGCTCCTATAATTCAACCACCGGATTGGTCTAAACCTTTGAATTAATGTGACGCGACGTTTAATTATGCTATAGGAGTCGTGCTTAGGGCAACGCCGGAAAGATAAGCCGTTGTCATTTACTATGCGAGTAAAACCCTTAATGAAGCTCAACGAAACTATACCACCACCGAAAGAGTTTCTCATTTTGTATACGCAAGTAGATAAGTTTCGTCCTTACCTAGTGGGTTCTCCAACTATTGTCTACACCCTACCATCGCACTTCGTTATCTATTAGCTTAAAAAAGATGCAAAACAAAGGTTGATCCGATGGATTCTCCTTTTGCAAGAGTTTACTCTCGAAATTAGAGATAAAAAGGTAGCGAAAATGTGGTTGCGCACCATTTATCAAGACTTGTCGCGATGTTGATATCGATCCGAACCTATCTCGTGATTCCTTTCCGGATGAACACTTGTACTCTATTTTTTAGGTCCCGGTACGCGACATAGTAAATTACTTAGTTACCGAGGAAGTTCCTTTATCTTGGTCTCGTAATGACCGAAAAAGTTTTTATCCACTGTGGAAATTCTATTTACGGATGATCCCTACCTCTTCAAGTATTGTTCGCACCAACTAATCCGGCCGTTGCATTCCCCGACCGGGAAACAACGCGATGTGTTATCCTTCCGCCATGAACAATCTTGTGGTGGTCATTTTAGTGGTAAGAAAAACTGCGGCCAAGGTTCTACAATGTGGTTTTATTGGCCAACACCTTTGTTTAGAGATGCACATGAGCATTGCAAAGCATGCAATCGTTGCCAGCTAGGTCGATTACTCAACGCAATATGATGCCCTTTAAATCCCATTCTAATTGTGGGAAATCTTTGATGTATGGGGCATCGACTTCATGGGTCCATTTCAAATTCTCATGGCTTCCTATACATACTTGTAGTTGACTATGTGTCAAAATGGATTGAGGCATTGGCATGTCGTGCTAACGATCATAAAAACGGTAGTTTTGTTTGTAAAAGAAAATATTTTCTCTCGATTTGGTGTTCCAAAGCTATAATTAGTGATGGGGAAAACATTTCTGCAATAAAATTTTGAATCATTAGTAAAGAAATATGGAGTCACGCGACAAAGTGGCAACTCCGTGATCATCCTCAAACAAGTTGGTCAAGAGAAGTCTCTAATCGAGAAATAAAATCCATTTTGGAAAAAAACGTCAATCCATCTAGGAAAGATCGGTCTCTCTACGATTATCGATGCCTTGTGGGCATACGTAACGACTTTTAAGACACCCATAGGGATGTCTCCGACGCCCGCCGCTTTTTGGAAAACCTTGTCATCTCGGTTGAACTTGAGCACCGCGGCCCTATGGGCCATCAAAAGCCTCAATTATAACACTAACGTGGCGGGCTTAAAAGAGAAAATTGCGATTAAATGAAGCTTGAGGAAATTCGAGATGATGCATATGATCTCTGAAATCCTATAAAAAGCCGACATGAAAAGAGTGCATGACAAGCACATATTAGAAAAGAGTTCAAAAGTCGGTCAAAAGTTTTGATGTACAACTTCAAGATTACACATTTTTCCGGAAAATTAAAAACTTCGATGGTTCGAGTCGCTTTCCAGCTCTCTCTTTGTCACCCGCATGGGGCTATCTCCGTGAAAAACGTAAATGATGGTAGCGAATTCCAAGTAAATGGCCAAGCCTTAAACATTATCATGAGTTAGGCTCTCCGGATGTGAAGAGACTCTTCTCGATGATCCGTCTACCGCGGACTAATAGATTCACTGGTGTACTTCTTTCCATGTATTTCTTTCTCTTGTTTAAACCGTGGAAAGAAGTACACCATCGAATCTATTACTCTATGTAGATTGGATCATTTAGGAAGAGTCTCTTGACATCACGGAATGGCAACTCATGATAATGTTTAAAGTTGGCCATTTACTTGAAATTAAGCTGTCATCATTTAGGTTTTCAAAAATAACCCCAAGAATTGTGACAGCGAAGCGGTGAAAGACTAGACCATGAGTTTTTAATTTTTCTACGGAAAAATGTGTAATGCTTGAGTTATCCTGACAAAACTTTTTGATTGACTTTGGAAATCTTTTTCTCTCGATATGTGCTTGTCATGCACTCTTTTCATGTTGGCATTATAGGATTTGAGAGATCATAAAGGCATCATCCGAATTTCCTCGAGAACATTTAACTGCAATTTTTCTCTTACCGCTATCGCCGTTAGTATTATTATAATTGGTGCTTTTGATGGCCATGAGCCGCGGTGCTCAAGTTCAACCGGCCCGGATGACAAGTTTTTCCAAAAGCGAGGCGATAAGGAGACATCCCTATAGGTGTCTTAAAATTCTGTGATGCCTACAAGGCATCAGATAATCAGAGAGACCATCTTTTCTAGATGGATTGAGCTTTTTTCAAAATGGATTTGATCTCTATTAGAGACTGCCTCTGACCCTTTGGTTTGAGGATGATCACCGGAGTTGCCCACTTTGTGCATGACTCCATATTTTTTACTAAAAGATTCAAAATTTTATTGCGTAAATGTTTTCCCCATCACTAATTATAGCTTTTGGAACACTAAATCGAGAAAATATTTTCTTTTACTTAACAAAACGACGCTTTATGATCATTAGCACGACATGTCAATGCCTCAATCCATTTTGACACATAGTCAACTGCTACTAGAATGTATAGGAAGCCATGTGAATTTGAAATGGACCCATGAAGTCGATGCCCTATACATAAAAGATTTTCACAATTAAAATGGGATTTAAAGGCATCATATTGCGCTGAAAGTAATGCGTCCTAGTCTGCGCTAACCATTAAATGCTTTGCAATGCTCGTATGCATCTCTAAATAGTGTTGCTAATAATCCACATTGTAGGACCTTGGCCATAGTTTTTCTTACCACTAAAATGACCACCACAAGATTGTTCATGACAGAAGGATAACATCATCCGTTCTTCTCGGGGATGCAAATAAATCCAATTAGTTGGTCGAACAATACTTGAAAGAGGTAGGGATCATCCTAGAAATAAAATTTCGCAGTGGATAAGAACTTTTTCGGTCATTACGAGACCAAGATGAAGGGACTTCTTCGGTAACTAAAGTAATTTACTATGTCAGTACCAAGGGAATTGAAAAATAGAGTACAAGTGTTCATCCGGAAAGGAATCCAAGGATAGGTTCGGTATCGATATCAACATCACGACAAATTCGATAAATGGTTTGTAACCACATTTTAACCTTTTTATCTCTAATTTCTAGAGTAAACTCTTGCAAAAGGAGAATCCATCGGATCAACCTTTGTTTTGCATCTTTTTCGCTTAATAGATAGCGAAGTGCCGCGTCGATTGGTGAAAATAGTTGGAGAACCCACTCGTAAGGAATTTTAAACTTATCCAAAGCATATACAAATCAGGAGAAACTCTTTCTCGCTGGTGGTATAGTTACGTTGAGCTTCATTAAGGATTTTACTCGCATAGTAAATGACAAAGTGGCTTATCTTCTCTAAGGTTGCCCTAGTATAGCTCCAATAGCATAGTCGCCGTCACACATTAATTCAAAAGGTTTAGACCAATCGTGGTTGAATTATGGGAGCCGTAGTTAATCACGGTTTTAAAATCTCAAAGGCTTGTTTGCAATTGAAACTGAAGTAAAAATCGACATCTTTAAGTAGGAGATTGGTTAAAGGTCGAAAGCAACCTTTGAGAAATCTTGAATAAATCTCCTATAAAACCATGGTGTCCTAAGAATCTTGAATGTCTCGAACTGATTTTGGTATAGGAAGTGAAGCAATTTTTCTATCTTAGCTTTGTCGACTTCAATTCCGTCCTTTGAAACGATATGTCCTAAAACTATTCCTTTTTTGTAACCATGAAAATGACATTTTTTCCCAATTGAGAACAAGGTTTTTCTCTTCACAACGTGTAAAACCTTTTCAAGATTTGATAGACAAATTATCGAAAAGATCTCCATATATTGAGAAGTCGTCCATGAATACTTCCATAAAACGTTCAACCATATCACTGAAAATGTGAAGCATGCAGTTTGAAAGTACCGTGTGCATTGCAAAGGCCGAAAGGCGATGCCTATATATGCAATATACCAAATGGACCGTGAGCGTGGTCTTTTCTTAATCGGCCGGGTCTATGACTATCTGAAAATAACTCAAATAACCATCAAGAAAATAGTAATATGCATGACCAAGCTGTGCCGTTCAAGCATCCGATCAGATGAATGGAAGTGGAAAGTGATCCATACAGTGATGGCATTAAGTTTGCGATAGTCAATGCATATTAAGCCATTTCACTGGATACGAGCGGAAATGCATTCATCTTTATCATTTCGCCTGTTGTAATGCCGATTTTTTGGGAACAACATGTATTGGACTCACCCAAACACTATCAAAGATAGGGTAAATAATAACCGCTTTGACGAGTAATTTTAAAACTTCATCTCGTACCACATCTTTCATGGTAGGGTTTAGGGCGACGCCATGGTTCACGCGGCGTCTTAGCATTTTTCTTCAAGGTGTATGGGATGGGTGCACCAAATAGGTTCAATGCCTTTAATGTTATCGAGGGACCATCCAATAGCGAACGATGTTGTTGAATGACATTAATTAAACGAGCTTCTTGATGTTGTCACCAATTGTGAAAAATGATAATTGGGTGATGACCATTTGGATCAAGTTATGCGTATTTTAATTCGAAGGAAGAGGTTTTAAATCGGGGAGTGGGGAGGAGGGTATTAAAGATTCTTGAGGAAAGTCATCATCCATGCAGTAAACAGATTGATATTCATCCATGTTATTGGACATCACAGTCGTAAGGTCAAATAATGGTATTGACTCTAATAACTCATTTACTTCCTGTGTATAATCATCGTCCTCAAACTCGGATTCGCTAAAGGAAAGAAATTGGTACACTTCATCTTCTGGAAAAGAGTTTGTTAAATACTCTTGCATAATGCTATCAACCCTGTTGACCTCACCATCATTGTCAGGCTCTGGGATTTGTTTCATCAACTTGAACACATTCACCTCGACCGATAGATTTCCGAAGGACATGATCATTGAACCATCCCTACAGTTAATAAGAGCATTAGCAGTTGCTAGGAACGGACGTCCTAAGATGATAGAAATGGAATCACATGCAACTTCTGTATCCAAAATAACAAAGTCTACCGGGGATAGAAAAGTCTTGGACTTTTACGAGGACATTTTCCACAATTCCTTTGGATACTTTATGGAGCGATCGGGCTAACGTAGGAGAATCATGGTGGTAGGTTTGAGCTCATGAAGACCTAGTTGTTTAAATAAGTAATATGGAAGTAAGTTCACACTGGCTCCTAGGTCTAGAAGCGATGGCGGTATATTTGTCACCTAATGTACATGGAACCGTTAGTCTACCGGGGTCCTTGTATTTGACTATACCATTGTGGTTCGGTGATGGAGGGAAACCGCTCGGTGAGGAATGCTTGTTGAGAACATTAGTTCTCCTTTTGTGGTGCACATATCTTTCTGAAATTTTGCATGTTTTGGTAAAGTTCGAAAAGGTAAGTTGATTGTCAAATTTTGAAAAGTCTCTCGAATTTCAGCAAAATTCTCATCAGGTTTATTATTTGCCAAGTGTGCAGGAAACGGTGCCTTAGGGCAGAATTTGGCAAAGGGGGTCTACCTGCTTGTTTCCTACATTCGGAGATGTTGACTTTGTTAGATCTGGTGAATCCACCGTAGGTTCATTATTGGAAATAGATTCATTTGATCCTTCGGATTCCTTTGGTTGATCATCTGGCATACGTATTTGATTGTCTACAGTTTTTCCAGATCGTAGAGTAGTGATTTCATGCACCTCACCTTGGTTGGGGGTGCTTGCACTAGGTGCATTGGTGAGTTCAAAGGCTGTGTTTGCTGGTTTAGGGTTTGGAACTGCTTGTGCAGGAAACACGCCTTTTTGACTCTTTTCTTGCACCAATTGTTGAAGTGATTGTTGGATAGACGTTAATATTTGAGACTGTTGGTTCATGTAAGCCAAGAAAGTCTCGTTTGTCCTATCCGTATCGGTGGCAGGTTGTTATTACAGCGGTAGTAGTTCATGATTATTGCTTAGAAGTTGTGGATTATAGTTGGGATATGGATTAGCTGGAACAAGGCTGCGGTTGTTTTGATAATTAGCATTGGAATTATTTTGAAATTGACCTTGTTGGTATTGTTGATTATTTCCTTGGCGGTATGAAATAAAGTTGTTGGTAGGTCGAACAGGTGGATTAGCGAAACCTGGAGGAGCCCCCATCTGTTGGTTATTTTGGCGCCAAGCGAAATTCGGATGTTGTCTCCAAGGTGCAATAGGAATGTTGAATGCACATGCCTCCTCCGACTGTTAAGAAGAGGAGGCATATAACAAGGGACAATAAACATCAGGATGGTCAGGACTTAGACAAAGAACACATGGGGATGTGTCAACATTCATGACCTGTTTTGGAAGTTGATCGTTTACTTGAACTGCAAGGGCATCTACTTTTTTACTTAGGGATTCTATCAAATTTTTTAATTCGGGATCGGGTTTTACCTCAAAAATTGATGTGGCCTTTGTAACATTGTCCTTTGATGACCTAGACGACTCAAATTTACCCGATTAATGTACCTTTTTAAGCTTGTTTTTCAAGAAAAGTATAAGCTTTCAAAGTCAAGGTCTTTGTCCATGAAGTAACCTCCGCTCATTATATCAAGAGTTTCTTTTTGATGATCGGACATACCATTAAAGAATGAACGAACAAGGACAAATTTTGTCTAGTTGGTGGTGAGGACATTCTAACAAGATCGATTAAACGACTCCATGCTTCCGTGAAAAGGATTCATGAGGATTTTGACGAAAGAATTAAATTTTTTGAAGCATTTCAGTTGTTTTCTTCTGAGTGTAAAATTGAAGCATGAAAGCTTGAACTAATTTATTCCATGTGTCTATGGATTGTGGCTGTTGTCCTGCTAGCCAAATTGACGCTTTCTCCGCTAAAGTGAATGGAAACAACCGAAGCAAGAGTTGTTCCTTAGAGACTGCTGGATGGTGAAATGTTGTGGACACTTGTTGCAGCCTACGAAGATGATTGTAAGGTTTTTCATGATCCAAACCATGATATATAGGTAACAAACTAAAAATGTTTGGCGGGATATGAAAATCACCGACAATGTCCTTAAGTTTGATGCAGGAAGAAGGTCCCTTCCCATGAATGCGATAGAAGTCCGACAGGGGGCTTCTCGGTACAGTGGAGGATCGTCGGCCATAACTACGAAGTTAATGGTGACGAAGGATCGTGATGAAGGTAATTAACGAAGAAGAACAATTTTTAGGTGAGAACTTACGCAATTGCTTATCGATTTTTTTCGACGATAGGTATGTTCAATTTCTTTAGTGGAACCGGACCTTAATCTCATGCAAACATAAAATTAGATCTAATTTATAGAAGGAATTTAGTAGTACTCGAATTTTATTATTATCTTTAAGCATTAGAGTTGAACAACATAGGCCTAAGCTGTTGCTAACGTAGCAGTGAAGCTAGGAATATATGTGCATAAACTAACAGCCAGGTCACAAGAGAGATATGAGGGAGGCTTTCCGTGCGAGCACGGTTCTAATTAAGTAACCTCAATCTTTCAAGTTTCCTAGACACCGTTGGAATATGATTAAGATTTATGGAATTAAAATTTATGCAAAGTCGGTATTAATTTTAATTTAATTTAATTAATTAATTAATTTATTATTATTATTTTTTAAGATTTATGCAAGGGTGAAAATACAAACATGCAAATACGATCTACTCATACAATACTAGGTGCAGTAGCATGTGAAGATACTCTACTCATACGTATAGCTATACGAATAGGCAAGCTTGTGTCATCGATAAATACTTCCATACGTACAGGCAAATATACATCGTAATAATACGTATATGTACGCTAATTTGTAAATCAATATTACGTAGACGTATATCAACAGTAACAGGCAAATTTGAATCACTCATACATATCCAAATACATTAGCATCGCGAAATATAGTATCGTCTTGCAGATAAAATCGACAAAACTAAACATGCAAGGTATTATACATAAACTAAAATCGACTCTTGTATTGCATAATAATTCGATTCGACAATACTCATTGAGATTAAGATTGTCATATAGAGAGCATCTTCACCCGTAGGGTTTAAAACAACTTACCCAACTAATATTTTAACCCTCGTTGGAATGTTCTCCTCTTTCTTGACAAAATCGAATTATTAGATAATACCGCGGTATTAATGCGATATCGTAGAGCAATACTAAACATGCAATAATAGACACTTATACATATAAATATAGATAACCATGCAAAACAGTACCATTGGTATGTACATATACATTAATATGCAATTCATATCCACTTAATCGCGATATAAATATTTACGGGCGTATTAACATGATTCATGCATATTTCTAACCTAAGACGTAAATAATAATCCATAAACTAATTTATAATAACTATGTACATGGCATTCATGCAACAAAATAAAAACAAAAAAAAACTTTGGAACCCTCAGGCTTCCCGCTAGTCCGCCAAAAAAAATGAAACAGACGTTTCAAATCGCCGGCGGATTAATCCCAATAGAATAGTCGAATTTTCAGTTCTGTCCGTCAGAGAGGAGGCTGGATATGGATCAAGATAGATCGAGGGAATCTTTGAGGTAAATTATGAGCACCAACAAAACAAATACACCCGCCGGGGCGACTAAATCTCTTGGGCCATGTCCAATCACATGCAGCCAAGTCAATGATGTCACAATGAGTTCAACTTTTCACAACACCCTTAGAATCTCCAGAAGTGTACTTTCCCAGTCCTAACTTTCGGTACCTGGAAGTACAGAAAAATAAATTTTTACACAGGTCAGTTCGTTTGGTTTTCGATGACGAAGAAATAAGAAAAAAAATGGAAAAATAGGAAAAACAAAGGGAGGATGAGAGGGGTGTTTCCCCGGAGTAAAGTCCAATCCATTAGCACTTCGCCCTATGCCTTTAAAACAAAGAAATGGCCATTTTGATATCCACTTTTTACTACGTTAGAGATTGTCTCTTCTAATTTTGACAAAAGTGTAATTTCAAAGTTTCCTTACTCATAAAATTTCGTGTTCATATAGTTGGAGTAAAGATTCGATCTAACCTAAAGTCTAGGACAACTACAACTTGGTTTTTACACTTAGGGAACTAGTGAGTAAGTTTAAATACTAATACTAGGTTTCTTTTCTACACAAACATAAAAAAAATTAAGTTTCAAGTGAATGCAACTAAACACAATACGATTTACTAAAAGAAAATATGGAGAGTTAATCCTCCTCATGTGAAGTTAACTTTTGTTGTTGATTTTAATAAGTTGATTTTATTATTCCTAGAACTCATAGACAAGCCTAATAGAAAAAAAAAACTTGATCCCTAACATGTATGGCTCATCTCTAAGCTCATACATGCTAGCAAGTGGAATCAAAGCAATGACTTCTCTCTAAGCTCATCACTTTGATCCCTAACTAGATACTACACCAACTATCATTTTGGGATAGGGTGTAGGTCTAGTTGTTCTTCCTAAAACAACCACCAAACCAACAACAAAAAATTTTCCCTCACATGAGTTTGATTAACTCCCCAAGGGGAAGTTAGCTCATGACCCTTGGGATGAAGGATTACAAGTTAGAAAGTATAAAAAGAGAGAGAGAAAAAGGAAAAAGAAGACTAATTATCTAACTCACTTGCTTTTGATTTATTTTCAACTAGAAGAAAACCAAAGTTTCCTCCATTAAAACTATACAAGCTTTTCTTACCAAACTAAAAACTAAATAATAAAAATGGCTAAGGAACTAAAATAATACAAGGTAAGGAAAAGAAGTCAAGGGAGTAAATGGAGTGTCCCCCTTGTTTTTTTTTTTTCTCCATTTGAGAGACATCTCATTTCCTCCCATGTGAAACATCAAACCACATTTACTTCATTTTTATCCACCACATTAAAACAAAGTGACACCTTGCCTTTTTTTTCACTATTAACACCTAATCTAATTAATTACATGCAAGGTGTCAACTTTGCACCAATAATTTGTCATTTTTGTCTTGACATGCTCCATGATTGATGACTCATCCAATCTTGGGGGCCCACATGTAGGTCCCATGTGCAGTCCAGATGGCGGTTCGGTCTTTGGGCAATTTTACAACTTCCGCCTATCGTAGAGTTCATCGCCTGATTGTCCGAGGCAGCTTCACTTGTCGCATCTAGTCTGGTTCAAGAGGTAGGAGCTTCGGAAGTTTGATGCTTCTGTGCGGATTTGGAAAAATTCATATATATGTCGTTCCTCGTGCTTTATCGCAGGTTTAAATAATATTTCCATGTTTACTACGAATACCTGCAAAAGTATGAAAACATATTTATTTCATGATTATTAAACACATAATTAACCAAATTTATATGTCTCAATGGGGTTTAATAATACACTTTTGGGTGCTTATCACAGGCCACCCTCCTCTACCGCGTCGGTGGAGTCATCCACATCAATAGGAGACAAGGACACCCCAGGAATGGTAACAACTTCCGTCTCAGGTGCGGGGGAGATGGCCGCGGATTTGGGGGGAATCAAAGCAGGAGATGGGTCAGGGAGAAGACGCCCGGTGGCAGTAAGAGCTTCCAGCTATTGGTTCAGTTCTCGAGCTATCTTCTTGGCAGCTAGGACCTTGAAGTGTTCAGCGGTACCTTTCAGCGACTGTTCCAAGTTTGCCTAGGTGGCAGCCCTGTCGACTTCCCTCTGACTCTCCAGCTGAGCGGCGACGCCTACCACATAATCCTTGTAGGCTTCCTCGGCACGCTGGAGCTCCTTGTGATGTTTGAAGGAAGTGAGATGGGCATCATCCCTTTCCTTCTTCAGTTGGGCACATTTTGCTTTCCACCCAGTGGGCCCGTGGATCTCAGCCTTCACGGATTCAAACGCGTCCAGGGTGTTGGTTAGACCGCGAATCACATAACCTACATCCAGGCTCAGCTGAATACACATACCAAGTTAGAGAATAGTAAGTAATAATGAAGGAAAAGAGAGGGAAGTGGGGCATACCCGTTCCCAGCCAGTGTAGATCGCCGCTCGGTGGGAGGCGAAGGAGCCGGAATCCCCATACACTTGATCCCTAGGGAGGTGGGAACTGAAGAAGAGAGACGCAGCCATTGCTGGGTTATCCAGAGTAGAGTCACGAGTGGTGACGTCGTGGTCTTTGGCCTTAAATTGAGGGCGCCATATTTCAGCCGAATTTTCGGGGACCAATGGGGACCGCCTCTTTACCGGTGTGGCGGGGGAGAAGTGCCGCGGTGATGAGGGTCGAGAGGAAGGAGAGGGCAAAGGGGCGATGGGTCTTGGCCTTCTTGGAGGGAGGGCCCTTGGCAGCTGCATTGTTGGGCGCATCACCATCAGAATCGTTGTCCCATAGCTTGAGTTTGGTAACATCCATATTGTCAGAGGTGCCTACAGGGGAGGCAAAATCGTCGTCCCAAATTCCTATGGAAGAATAAGACACGGGGCCCAGATCGGGGGATTGAAAAAAGAGCCAATGGAGGGCTTACGAGTCTGAGAGGCGGTGGCCTTCCGGGCAAGAGCTTGGCTGCGGGAGATCTTTGTGGTATACCCAAAAGACCGATGGACTGGGGGTTTCACCTTCTGTTTCTTGGGGGGAGATGGTTTGGGTTTCCTCTCTTTGGGTGGGGGCAGAAGGTATAGAGGGCCGCGGTATTTGCCGATGTCTTTAAGGGATGGGTCTCGGAGTAGTGGACTCCTATTGTCGGGGTCAATGCCAAGGATGTCGCACTGGCTGGCCCCTAGGCTGCGGAGTTTGGTGAAAATCACCAAGGAAACACCAGTGTATATCTGGGAGTGGGAATCCGGGTTCCAACCTGAAAGGCAAATGAAAAGACATGTCAAGGAAATAATCGTATATGAAACAAACAAAGCAATCGACTAAACTCACCGCGGTGGATAAAATGGGAGTGTCTCAGGGACAATTCAGGGGGGAGAGCAGCGGAAAGGAAGTTCCCAGACACATAGAGGGGATAGTGGTGCCAGACCTTGTCGGAGGAGGTGACGCGGATAACAAACGACTTCTTCTGCGGACGCACGCAGAAGGATTGATACCCCAAGCTCCCAACCTTGGTGTTTTTCTTGATAAAATAGTGGGAAGTGATGTCCCAAAGGGAAATCCGCGAGGGGTTCGTGGTATTGTAATAGTTGGCAGCGTACATGATTCGCCAAAAATTGTCGATGCCTTGACATGGCGGAATGTTAAAGTGGTTGTAGACTTCAACATCTAACAGGGACAAGGGGAAGCGGAGCCTAGTCGTGGCGGTACTAGATGGGGAAAATGAGTGACCCCGGGCACATGTTCTAAGACCACATCCTTAGGGATATCGTAGGCAGCCTTTACAACAGCCAGATTGGGTCTACGATAGTGAGATGGGGGAGAAGGTAGCGCAGAGGATCTACCGGAGGTGGATGGGGCAGCGGCCCCATGGGTCGATTCAGTGGAAAGAGATTCAGGGAGGTCTGCGGAGGGGCCGAAAGATCCAGACTCCGTTGTGGAACCAGATGATTGGGAGGTCGGGGACACAGATCTAGTCGATCCGGTAGTGGAGGAGCCACCAGACTCAGAGCCTGACATGGCACTAGAGTGCGATGAATAAGACCGGACCGGGGGGGGGGGGGAAGAGTGATGAATGAACGACAGAAGAAAAGAGAGGGGCATGAAAGAACAAGAGACCAAAAAATAACTAGCAAACTTATGCTAGAAAGAAAAGGAGAGTAAGGGAGACGGACGCAAACCTAAATAGAGAGGGCGATCGTCATGTGGAGCAGAAGTGAGATGCAAGGGAAGCTTCACCGAAGTAGGCAGGACAAGGGCAAGGAACTTGCAAGGAGGTAATCAAAAGAAAAATGGTGTGAGGAGAGTTGGGAAGGCAGTAAACAAGATGAAAGGTAAAGAGTCGGGAAGAGGAAGGAATGCGTAATAAAGGAGTTGGGCGGGATTCTTAGAGTCAAGGGTAAAATGGCAAAATGAGGGGGGCGTAGGTGGCAAAGCGAGCCAATCAAGAGTAAACGCGTGGCGTCGCCAGAATCGAGGAGACAGGGCTAGTAAGGCATGCGCCGCAAGGCACGTGCCTAAGGACGCGTGGCAAGGGCCCGAGGGTCAAGGCAGTGGGTAGCGTGGTTGTCAGAAAAATTTGAATGACTGATGGGTGACAAGACAGCTCGGTAGTCTGACAGCGGAGGAGTCTCGGCCCACGAATCCGTTCGGATCCACAGTTCGAGAGGGGGCATCTGTATCAACCCCTTTTTGGAGTACTGAGGTGGTATGCTCGCTGGCACGAAGCAATATAAGAAAAAAAAAAGGAGCCAAAACACTAGATCGAGGCCGCGGCTCAAAAAGTGGTCGAGCCGCATGGAGCATGTGAGAACAGGGTGGTCGAGTCAAAGGAGAGGCAACGTAAAGGGGAAAAGGGAGGGGAGTACGAAGCGGGGCCTCAAACCCTAAAGGGACGAGGTTTGTGGAGGTGGACCAGAAGATGGGAAAAATATCAAGGGACGAGAGAGAGGGTATGGCGATATAAAAGAGAACAAGATGGGAGAGAAAAAAAGAGGAAAAAAAAAAAGGAAAAAAAGAGAGAAGGAAGAGAGACCAAGACATAGGATCTTAGTGGTGTGTATTCTTGTTCATACAATTACTATAAAACTTATAAATATTGCATAACAAATTCCATGTTTTTGTTTTGCTACATAACCATTGTTTACTAACAAATTTTATGTTTTATTCTTTTTTGTTAGTATTGTATGTCATAGAATTTCAAAAGAGAGGATTGCCACATGCCCACATTTTACTTTTTTCTACATCCGGATGACAAGCCAAAAATGGAACAGATATAGACAAACTAATATCAAGAGAATTGCCCGGACAAAGAAGTAGACCCTTGCTATATGAAACTATAGTCCGTTACAATGACTCATGCATGGACCGTGTGGAAACAAGAAAATGGGTTCTTTGTGCATGAATGATAAGAAAAAATGTTCAAGACATTATCCAAAGGGGTTTTTGTAGTGGAACAACATTTGATGAAAAAGGTTTTCTTTGTGTATCGAAGGAGAAACAACAAGAAAACTGCCATGGTAGGTGATAAAACCTTGTTGAAATCGACAATGGATGGGTTGTTCCTTACAACCCAACACTTAGTAGAGAATTTCAGTTCCACATCAACGTTGAGTATTACAACTACACACCTAATGGTTAAATATTTGTTTAAGTATATAGCAAAAAGGACAAGATAGGGCTCTGAGGCATCATTGAAGAAAATTTGAAATATGATGAGAATAAATGAAAAACTATTCATGAAGTTGATGAGATCAAGCACTATCTAGACTGTCATTATGTGTCTGGTTCAAAAGGAAGCTGGAGAATCTTTGAATTTGACATTCAATTCCGATATCCATCTGTTGAAAGGATGAGTTTTGTCACACCCAAAATTTTCAGAAAATTTAAAATAAATAAATTCAGTACATCACTAATATAATTCATATGATAACTAATCAATTAAATTTAAAAATAATAAGGTTTAGACTACTCACCTGAAATTGAATTTGCAAAAGAATACCAATGCTTCCTTTTCTCCAATCCCTTTTCTTCTTCTTCCCCTTATTTTTATTTCTTTCAATAAAAAATATTCTTTTTAATGGAGGCTAAGGTTTTGTTTTTGAATAATAAGATTTTTACAGAGGAAATTCGCAGGTATTGTTTATTCAAGGTTTTAAGTCTATTTAAGTTAACATATGGGCCTCAAATGGGTCTAAAAACACCCAAGGTCCATACCTATATGAATGGGTACATTTTAACAATGTTTTCAAGCCCAAAAATAATTCTAAAATACCCACAAAAGTTCTAACAAACAAATTCAACTAAAAACAATTTTGAAAAATCAACAACAGCCAAACAAATTCTAGAACAAGCTAGATTTCATAATATAACAGTTATTTTCAATTCAAATAATGTAATTTATGTTGTTTAACAATTAGGGTTGTTATAATATACACACCTTAAAGGAATCTTGTCCCGAAATTCTAGGAAAAAGTAGATTAACCAAACAAACATATGCCAAACAATAATTTTTCTAAGTTAACTGATTATATCTCAACGACTTAACTTTGTGTGATAGTCTAAAACATGATAGCAAAATTAATTACACTTCATTTACAATTTGCACCAAAATGCCATGATAAACAAATAGCATAAATGAGATATAAGTGTATACTCAAGTATACACACCTTAAAAGGAATACACGTTTACAATATAATATATTCTTACATGTAGAAATATATAAACACAACTCACATGATGAGAAACACCACTTTTTACAAAAAGTATGAGACCAAAGTCCAAAACAAAACAAACATGAAACCAACAAGGAAGTTCAACACCTTCTCATTCTAGGCTAACCAAGGCTCCGATACCAAACTGTCACACCCCAAATTTCTAGAAAATTTAAAATAAATAAATTCAGTATATCACTAATATAATTCATATGATAACTAATCAATTAAATTTAAAAATAATAAGGTTTAGACTGCTCACCTGAAATTGAATTTGCAAAAAAATACCAATGCTTCTTTTTCTCCAATCTCTTTTCTTCTTCTTCCATTTTTTTTTTTATTTTTTTCAATCAAAAATATTCTTTTTAATGGAAGCTAGGGTTTTGTTTTTTTGAATAATAAGATTTTTCTGAGGAGGAAATTCGCGGTATTGTTTATTCAAGGTTTTAAGTCTGTTTAAGTTAACATATGGGTTTCAAATGGGTCTAAAAACACCCAAGGTCCATACCTATATGAATGGATACATTTTAACAATGTTTTCAAGCCCAAAAATGATTCTAAAATACCCACAAAAGTTCTAACAAACAAATTCAAGTAAAAACAATTTTGAAAAATCAACAACAGCCAAACAAATTCTAGAACAAGCTAGTCTTCATAATATAATATTTATTTTTAATTCAAATAGTGTAATTTATGTTGTTTTAAAATTGGGGTTGTTATAAATTTCCATCTTGAAAATGATCAAAATATTATATTTCATGATAATGAAGATACCTTTGAAATTGTTGAAAGAGACAAATCAAAGAGGACTATGTTCACAGAGTGGATGCGCACTAATCAAGTTAATGAGAAAGGATGAAATTTGACGTATGTTGACTTTACATTATTATTTGTGTGGCACAAAGATGATAAGGTTTGTACAAAACTGTTTTCTAGCTTCTAAAATTTTTTTTTTTTTTTTTTTTTATTTGAACTATATTTTAGGCCTGATTTATTACAATATGTTACTTTCTACAGGTCTGGACAGAAAGAGAATATGGACTAAAGATTGGTAGAATATGCTATGCACATCCAACACAAGGTGAAAGATTTTACATGCGTATGCTTCTAAATATAGTCAAGGGTGCCAAAAGTTTTGAAGACATTAGAACAGTGAATGGTAAAACTCATCCAGATTACAAATTAGCATGTAGTGCACTAGGCTTACTACAAGATGACAGTGAATGGCATAAAGTAATTCAAGATGCAGAAAAGTGGTTTAATAGTAACTCATTGCGACAATTGTTTGTGACACTTCTATTATTCTGTGAGGTATCAGATTTGGTTGAATTGTGGAATAAGAATTGGGAACTACTTTCGGACGATATACTTGGATTACAACAAGTAAAGCAAGGTAATGATAACCTGACCTTATCTCAAGAAGAGCTAAAAAATTTACACTTCGTGAAGTTAAGATTCTAATGAATGAAAACGGTCGAACTCTAAAAGAATTTAGTTTTGATATTCCAAAACCAAATGCACTTGAGAACAAACTGCTACAAGAGGAGTTAAATTATGATTGTGCTACTCTCTCCACACAATTTGAGCAGCTTCATCTTGGATTGAATGTTGAACAGAGAGAAGTTTTTAATGCTGTCATGAATGCAGTTCAAGAAAATACTGGAGGTCTTTACTTTGTATATGGAAGTGGTGGTAAAGGAAAGACTTATCTATGGAATACACTAATTGCAAAGCTGCGGTCATAGAGGAAGATAGTACTTGTTGTGGCTTCATCAGGTGTAGCAACACTTCTTTTACCAGGTGGACGGATTGCTCACTCAAGGTTTAAAATTCCAATTAAACACTTCAGCACTTGCAATATTAATAGAAACACCCACTTGGCATATTTGATTTAGAAAATTGATCTAATCATATGGGATGAAGCACCAATGAGTAAAAAAATGACTTTGAAGCTATTGATGCCACTTTCGGAGACATAATGTCGAAACCGATATAAGATTAAAGGACAAACTATTTGGAGGAAAACAATGGTTTTTGGAGGTGACTTTAGACAAACATTGCCTGTTGTAGAGAAAGGATCAAGAGAAACAATTGTGTCTACTTCAATTAACAGGTCGTATTTATGGCACCACTTCAGGATTTTTCGACTTACCATAAATATGCGTTTGCATAACAAAGACTCTAGCAAATCAAATGATGAATTCAACAAATAGATACTGGATATTGGTGATGGAAAACTTCCAAGTCAATCATTGTGCGAAGGTGAAGAACCTAGCTGGGTGAAAATTCCAAAATACCTTATAATTCATTCAGCAGGAGATGGTATAAATGAAATTGTGGAAACTATCTACACAGATTTTTCCAAAAAATATTCTGAAGCTTGCTACTTGAGAGATAGGTGCATTCTAACTCCTACAAATGAATCAGCTGACAAAATAAATTAATATGTTCTCTTTTCTGTTCCCGACGAAATACATGAGTTCTTAAGTGAAGACACGTTATGTGTAGCAGATGCTGGGATTGGAAATCAACACATTTTGTATCCGACTGAATTCATAAACACTTTACAGCTGGCAGGTATGGCCAATCATTCTTTACAACTAAAAGAAGGTGCTCCTATAAAGCTTCTCAGAAACATAAACCAAAGCAAGGGACTATGCAACAAAACAAGAGTTATTATCACTACATTGTCAGATATTGTGCTTGAAGCTATGATCATTACTGGAAGGAACATAGGAGATCGACACACCATCCCTTGAATTGTGATGAAGTCTGATAAAAAAAAATGGCCTTTTGTATTGCGACGTTTACAGTACCCAATAAAGCTTTGTTATTGCATGACAATTAACAAAAGCCAGGGACAGATGTTGACAAGTGTTGGAGTTTACCTAAGAAATCAAGTGTTCTCACACGGACAACTATATGTGGCTATTTCACATGTAACTTCACCTGAAGGACTGAAGATATTATTAGACAATAGAGACGGTGATTTGTACGAACATACAAAAAACATAGTCTATCCAGAAGTATTCAACAATCTCCCATGACAAAGAGAAACAGGTAAACAATACAAACATAAAAATTTCTTAGCGTATATTTACAACTAGATACATGCATATAAATGACAAAAAATTTCTACATGCAGGTGCCTTCATGGATTTCAGGGCGAAGATGTTACCTATATCATGCAGTCGTCAACAATATATGAAGCACAATTCTTATTTGATTTGTTTTTAAATTAAACACGAGCATATCACCTATATTTTTCTTTTCTATATTCTTTCATTCTTTTTGCAATGTCTATTTGACAGGTATATAAAACTTACATTTACTATAGGAAGGAAAATAGTACTGCTGCTCCCAAGTGCAAAATTATGCCCTGTTGGCAAATGACACCGAAAGTGATCATTCTTTTTGCTCCATAGGCCGTCTACAACTAATTGTAACTGCAATAGCCATACCAGACTGTACACAAGAATGAATCTTCTTAGGCACATAAGCAAGCAGAGAGATAGGTTACCTATACAATGATGAAATTCATTAGCTAGAAGACTTAATTACCATAAGCCATAAAGCAAGGCCTTAAAGTTCAAGAGTAGCCATGGATGCACCAGCAAACTCTGAATCTCCAATATGTCCAACAAACATTTGGGTGATTGAACTAAGCATCATATTAAGTATAGATAAAATGATATAAGCTCCACAAAGGGACCATAGTTGTCTCAATTCCAAACCAACAAGTAGTGCCCACCATTCACTAGGTATATTCTCTTGATCAGGAAACTCCTCAATTGCATCAAAGGATAGTTCTCAAAACATATTCTTTTGTGAATTCTTAGAATCCCGATGATGCTTCAGCAACGACTCAGTTAGATCAATGACTGTGTCTCCGATGCCCATGCTGATTTTGTTAGAACCACAGTAGTGATGCTTACTTAGCTCTAAGTAAGTTCAATAAGATAGCTATAGTCTAGAGAAACTCAATCAACTCTCACTATATTTTCAGTCAGCAGTCAGCAGTTTGAAGAATTCCACAACAACATCCAAATTCTTCTTACAACCATCTAATTCAAGTTTTAATTCATCCTATATCTTACCAATTGGAACTCTTGGTGATAAAATTATAACGAAAATCATGTGCGAGTAGCAAGTGCATGCAGCTCAACTGTTCGCTTGACCGAATCATACCTCACTAAATAGGTGAGAAGAAAAAAAAATGAAAGAAGAGTAACCAAAGCTTCTTGACTGAAAATGTAGTTAAAAATGTTCTCTAATAATGTGGACACGTGTTTTTATTCTATTTCAGATAATGTGGACACGTTAGATAATCGTAACACTTAGTAATATAACCAATCCTTTGGACTAAGGCCTAAAGCCCAAATTCATAAAGGACCATACCGAGTTAACTTTAACATGGACCTTAACTCTAATATAGTTCATTTAGCAAGCCCATCCTCATGGATGAAACAACCCCGGCCATGGGCTTATATGGATTGAAAATGATGTGTACACATTTCAATATTCTAATTCCTTTGTGGAACCAATAATCACGATTGTACACGTCGACTTCATAAAGAGTTTTACCTATCTTTAAAGTCTATACATGTATTTCAATTCAAAGTGAGTCGGCATTCAATAGAATCCTAAAAATAAACAAATACCTAAACAAAGAGTTTAACTAAGCTTCTAATTCTATATGTATTCCAAAGTTATAAATATATCTATCAATCTTCATAATCGAGCAAAGAAAACAAAGAAAACAAAAATCTCAACTCAATACAACATCTCGGCCTCCATCAAGGTAATATTCAATTCATATATTTTATTTATTTTTTAGA
This sequence comes from Coptis chinensis, assembly GCF_015680905.1. Classification (NCBI taxonomy): domain Eukaryota; kingdom Viridiplantae; phylum Streptophyta; class Magnoliopsida; order Ranunculales; family Ranunculaceae; genus Coptis; species Coptis chinensis. Next base: position 72,851,179 of record NC_141463.1, on the reverse strand, counting down.
CAAACAAATTTATTGATTCAACTACATATGAAATGGTTATGTTAATCTGTATAGAATAAATTATTTATACCTTCACTATAACTGTTGACGTGTTTCCAATATTCTAATATTTTATACAATTTGTGACAAAAGGTTACAAACATGGAAATTCAGTACCATATGTTGAACACCATCAACCGTTCAAAAACTGCTTGGAAATTAAAAGTTAGGGTCATGCGAAAGTGGGATGATCGTTATTCTAAAACCCTAGCTATCAAACACAGAGAAGTCCTTCTTATGGACGAACAGGTTTGTGTTTAATTAGTACTAGATTTACTGTTTATTATTTAATTGTTGTTTATAAAAAAATTTATATTGTATGTATTATACAGGGCAACCAAATTCAAGCTAAATATGGGGTGAAATTAACAAAGACGTTTGAAAAGCGTATGCAACAAAATGCACTATTACTTATTAAAAATTTTGACATTAGTGACAATTCACCTAAATACCGTGTTGCACCGCATGATTACAAACTCGAGTTGAATGACACTACTATAATCAAAGTTGTCACTAATCACAATGTGCAGATTCCTCAAAACCTATTTTCATTCACTTCTTTAGATGATATTGACTCAAACAAGGACAACATATCCCTTACAGGTAATACGTTATATTAATCCTATAGATTTTTTTTAACCAAAACAACTACGACAATAACTTTGTATATATTGCAGATGTCGTAGGACTACTACTGAAGGTTAAAGCAGTTGAAACATCAACCATAAGAGGAGGCAATACAAGGAAAATATGAGATATAATCATGGCAGACACAACGTATAACAAATATATTATATATATTATGTTTCAAAAGTTCATTTTTATTTTTATTTACACATATTCTTACTTTTCATACTATTAAATGCAAAAACATTGTACTTAGAATCACATTGTGGGGTAGTGCAATGGATCATATTCCAACTGACTTCATTCATTCACCGGACAAAAATTATGTGTTAATAGTAACATCAACTTCTGTACAGAACTGGAAAGGTAATCATCTTCTTTTTTGTTTTCAAAATACTATTTCTTTGCATTCATGATAGTTAACTTTACCAAAATCGCAAGATATTTTCTCTAATCAACATTTGGAACAAAAATATATACAAACTTGCAAATATCTGAAGTTGACTCAATCATGGAAAGGTAACAAAAGTTCATATTAATTGTATTCAATTTATTTTATTTTCTTTTTTCTAAAAGTAATAACAATTTCCAAACATGCATAGCACAACAGATAAAAGAAGAAGCACTGTAAAAAGAAGAAGAAAACGATTTAGAACAAATAAAAACAGGAGACGAGATACAGAGCTTAACTGACATCATAAATCAAGATAACCCTGTAAAGGAAACAACAACTACTTATCATCCTTCGCTAAACAATTTATATCATATAATATTGTTAATACAATTTATTTTGATTTTTCATAAATAGGAAAAGTCATTCCTGTGCAGAGCAAAGGTTTCTAATATTTTAAATGACGACATATTACTATGGTATTATAAAGCTTGCGAAAACTGCATCAGTAAGCTTGAAGAAATCAACTCCAGGCTTTAGTGTGATAGATGTGAAAAATATTCAAAACATTCTAGAAGGTATGACTATGTAGGAAAATTATAAAACATGTCTATTCTGATCAATTAGGTGCTTTATTTTTTTATTTTTATTTTCTGATTTTTCACTTTTCGAAAAATAGGTACAAAATAAAACTCGAAATCACAAATGATGAAAGTTACACAACCACAATTGCATTTGGAAATATAGGGAAAGTCATGATCAAACATTCGGAGGATGAACTCTATAAAATTGAAAAACAGGTAAAAACATCTTTAATTAAAACAATATATTACAATTCTTTAAACAAACCACTAATCATTTCTTTTTTAAATTATTTTAGAAAAAAGGAAAAGAAATGGTTGAGAAGATATTGAAAAGCATTGTTGGAAAAAAAATTCGATTTTCACATAAAAGAATCCAATAATAGCAACAATTATAACACAAAATCGTTTGTTCTTTTGTACGCATGTCCTGTGAGCAATGATGAAGAGGTGTGTATATACATTAAATGTCGTTTCAGAATTTATACATATGATTATTACATAGCAATTTTTGTTTTCGACACAACTGCAGGTATCAAATACAATAGATCTTACAGATAAGGTACTAATCAGCATGTCTAACGTCAATTAATTAAAAAATAACCATAAAAATTTCTAACACAGTTGGAACATTTCTCTATTAATATAGGAAACAAACTCAGAGGTAGCTGCTATCGAAAAACCAACAACGGAAAACCGAAAAAAAATCTATGACAGAACCTCCAGAAGAAACCCTATTATCCAAAAAAGTATGCAAGACTTTAGATCTCAAGGTAACCGTTATATATATATATATATATATATATATATATATATATATATATATATATATATATATATATATATATAATGTCTTTGTAAATTTAATCTTTCAAAATAAAACAAATGGAAATTTAATTACTTTTTCTGTATTATTTTTCAATAGGACAATCACTTAGAATGAAGATAGTTTCTACTCAAAGAAGGAGTATAACTCAATAGCTGAGTGGACATTAGGAATTAGTTATCATTCGATCATAAGTTATGTTAAGATTTCATTTTGGTTGAATTAGTTATCATTGGATCATAAGCTACAATTTATTATTGTGTTTGTGTTGTTAATGCATGATGAACAAAAATAGGAATTCATTTTGAATGAATAAGTTATGCTACAATTTATTACTGTGTTTGTGACTTGGACTAGAATATGTATACATAGAGTAAAAATTGGGGGAATGAAATCCATGAATAAGGAAAATCAGCACCTAAGAAGATTGTTGGATAACCTCACAAGTACTGTATACGGTATATACCTTCAAAGAGTGCTTTTTCCGACCATTATCACATTTCAAAGCCATTTGTGCCCCCAAAAACAAAAGAAATGCACTTGTTTAGATTTGGCACTATTTCCAGTTTTTCAACTAGATCAGGAACCTCCCAAACTTTGAAGTCAACTTGACCAAAGCCTCAATTTTCGCTGGAATCAAATTCATATTAATCAGATTGAAATCATTATCCATCACTCATAGATACAAAGATCCAATGTCTCTACGATTTTCTCTGCTCTTATATGTATCATGATGCACATTGAGAGGTTAAACAATAAAACTAAACATTGGCAACAGAGACAGCTTAGAGAATAAGTATCAACATAGGCAATCAACTGAACGACGGAGGGAAGGATAAACTCGAGAGGCAAGATGCATCTAAGGCTCCACCTAATAAATGGGCTCCTTTAAAGAGAATTCCGCCAAAGCAAGGGGATATGTTAAAGCAGATTATTTCCAAAGCTGTACAAGGTGTTGTTACTGCATCCTGATTCTCCATAGAAATTGTACTACTAAAACAATAACTTTACACCGTATAAAACACTCAAAGTAGCAGGAATCTAAATAAACAAAAGAGTCCCAGTCACCTAAATTTATTATTTGGATAAACCAAAAAAAAATCACAATCAATAACACACGCCCAAAAAATAACAAACACTGTAGACTTATGATTTGGATCCAATCATATAACCAATAAAAAAACACACTAAAACAATAACTTTACACCATATAAAACACTCAAAGTAGTAGGATTCTAAATAAACAAAAGAGTTTAACTTATAAATACTAGAGAATCAATCAATAACACGTTCAAACAACCTGCAGACTTACATCTCCCATCTTCAACACCTAGGTAAACTACTACACTTTCAAAGTTACATATAAATTTATTGTTCTATGAATTCTTGATTATTGCTCTGTTCTAAATCTATTTATCACATACATATATTTAGTACATATATCACTTATCTGAATTGAACTACACCACTATCACATAGATTGGTATCAATCATCATATGTGAGCATGATTTATCATCTTAACACATTAGCTACATTGAAATTTGTAATTTATTCATAAGATAAGATACTAATTTTCTTAAAATTTATATGCAGCAATATGGATCATAATACAATCTTTTATATTTCAAGGAAAGCAATATTGAATCAAATCCTGATGGAAATCAATATTTATAAACTACCGGTTTACACAACAAAAGTGAAGGGTGACAAATTTGGATCAACCGTAACAATAGATGTTCTTATTCTAAAAGGAATATTTAAAGAAGACTGTGACAAATATGATGAAGATGAAGATTCAACCCTGCAAACATCCTGTGGAACTCTTGAAGAAACACAGAATAAAGCCGAGAATGAAGCTGCACAAGATGCTCTCACATCACTACGTCAATGGTACAAATTCAAAGTCAAAGATTTCAACTTCACAGAACTTAAAGAAGCAAGGAGCTGAAATCAATCATCTACGTCAGATTCATGAAGAAGCTACAAAGGAAATCAAACATCTTCAAAAGCCAATGAACAATTTCATGAAATAAATCAAGGCCTACATGTTGATATCATGCATATTGGACAAGAAAATAGAGAATTGCGAACAACACTTGCTAATGTTGAAACAGAAAATAGAGAATTATGAACATCAATTGCTAACGTTGAAACAATCAACATAAGTGATGATGAAGACAAACAAATGGACGCGACAACTGGTGAAGATTCTGACATAATCAACATTAGTGATGATGAATAGAATAGAGTTACATGGAATTATCAGTTCTTTTAAGAGTTATCATTGTGCCAAGTTTGATTAGGAATGTTCATGCATTTTCATTTGTTTAGAAGTTTTAGAACCTTCGATTAGTAGCTATATGACTACTTATTGCCTTAATTTTGAATGATAACTACAGTTTATTTTACTATCTTTGTCACATTAAAATAAAAAGGTTCATTATTACCTTTCTAAGGAAGTGTTTCAGCAAGTATTACCTCCACTATCCAATTAACCATTTTAATCCGTTATTGAAGCACAAGTTAACCAAACTCCATAGTAGAGAAATATTGCACCACGTAATATTTCAACATCAATCCCACAACTAAGGTCTATCACATTCATTCCAGAAGCTACCAACATCCAATTTTTTCATGCAGCCCAAGTGATAATCACAAATTTACGTAAACTAACTATCTATGCGTAAACACAAATAATCAATCACATAAACAAATGCTTAGATAAATATTCCTACTATCAAATAATAATGAAGTAATATAAATTAAAAAGTCAGGATTCGTTCCATTCTTAATCTATCAAGACTAAATAGAATCCAATTAATCTAACACAAGAAATAATGGTGAGAGTAATGCTTTGTTGAGAGATTTCTATTCTACGATTATACTATGGATTCAAATAAATCTAAATTAACTAAACTAATAAAAATAGGGTTTTAATAGAAGAGAAAGTTATAGAGAAGAGTAATCAATCTACCTAATAACTAGTTTCATTCAAGAATCGAATTATTCATTGAAAAGAGATCATATTTAGGCTTTCACGCAATGATTCAACCTAAAACCTCAATCTTTATCATCCCTACACTACTAAAAAAATGACTTGTGATGACGGCTTTTAGCCGTCATGAAACAGGTTTAATGACATTTTTTCATTAAAAAAACTACCGTCATTATAGAGCCCGTCATAAAAGTTAACCAAAAGCGTCATAATTTTGATGACGGTTCTAGAGAAGCTGACATCAAAGCTCGAACTTAATATGACAAAAACTCATTTATAAACGTCATAACTGGATCCTTTTGCATGACATGTTTTACTTAACCGTCATAATTTATTAGAAAAAGTGTCAAGAACTAAACCTTTATTTATGACTGTTTTTATTTAAGCGTCATCCTAAGAAACAAAAGCGTCAAGAAATTAACACTAAAAACTGTCAAGAATTGGTATGCCACACGACAGTTCTTTGGAAGCCATCATATCTCTTTTTTTTTTTCCTGTAAATCTGAAAATTCCTGTAAATTTGAAATTCCTGTAAACGAATACATTCCGACACCACCAATACATTCAGACACTTGACAGCTGGAGTCCATTACGGAAACAAGAATCATACTTTTATTACCAACATAAATCATCCCAAGAACTTATTCATATTACATGATTTATTCACCGAGAAAAAAATTAAATAACTTAAGCACTTGATTCAAAATCAAGTCTCATAATCCAACAACAATGCAATTTACATAACCCAACCAACAAATTGCTAATCAACCGATCCATCTCAAACAAACTTAATTGAGCTACCGTGTTATCTCACTTATAACCTAAAAAAAAATATGAAAAAGAATGTGTTAGTTTGTTTAATAAGTAAACTAAAATTATAATCATATAACGACTTCTACACAATATTAAAAAAATGCACAAACAATGTGTTAGCACACTAAGTCAATAACTACTAAACGAAAGAGATGCAATCAACTATGACAAAAGAAAGAACATAAGAAATCAGACCTAAATTCAAAATGTATGGTGGAAAATCTTCAGACTAAAGCTTTCATATACAACCCCCAAAAACCTATCAAACATAAAATATATATAAATGGTGCACATACCTATGCCGAGATAAATTTCTCGATGTACTCGATAAACTCCAAATGAATTCAATAAGGTCCGCGCTTGTATATGTCCTAGTGTTAGCCAACTTCATTAGCTACATAAGTCAACAAAGAAATTACAATCATCTCTGTTCTTTTTATATACTTGCAATTAGTATGAGAAATAACACTTCTTGGGATACCAATTGCAGCTGCAAGCTTTAATCCTTCAAGGGTAAACTGAAATTGAACATTTCTTCTTTGAAAAGAAGAACATATTATCTTGATAAAAAAGTATCATCCATACGCATCTTTAAAATCTAAAAAGTATAAATAACTCTTTTCATCTCTATAAAGTCTAAACACAACACAAAGATGCACTAACAAAAGTGGGCACCATCCGAATATAGATGCCGATAAATTGAGGCAGTACAAAGGTGGTTTTTCAGCATCTAACAAGATATTGGTTGTTCTTAAGGAGTCTCAAGCAACAATTACCTTCCTTGCATTAACACAACATACAACCCTCTAACCCATAAAATATTGCATTCAGTTCCTAAAAAACAGGACTCGACCTTCCTCATGATCCAAAGGACAACAAATAATGTAAAGCGTAATATTAGGCCGATAGGACACACTTCAAGAAAAGGAAAAGGAACAAACTATAAAAGACCATCGTTACTTTATATTTTATTTCATAGTTAGAACTTGTATTCCCTAAACCCCTTAAATCCCCTAGTGAAGGTGTTAATCAAACCTAAGACATTGGGCCCGACCTCCCAAGTCTAACCAAGAGGGCCAATGGACACTTTCATAACTAAACAAATAATCTGTTTCCTAACCTTGCCGATAGGAATATCACCCCTCGAGTCAAACAGTCTTTTACGGGGGTTAGGGCGCTTTTCGGATCTGATCTAGTGAACTCCTCCTTCTCCCTCACATGAATTTGAGGCATAGATGAGATGGAATGGAGCGGTCACCAACAACTCCGCCCGTAAGCACGCTTGTCTTAAGTTGCACCGGATAAGAGGATGGATATGAAGGGGCTTAGTTCGAGCACTGGTCCAGGTGATCTTTGCCACAGATCGATCATTCTAAGGTCTTCCAATCGACCATATTACCATCGAGTGAATGTGGTATCGGTTCTTGCCCCATTTTAGAGAAGTACTTAGTATCCCTTTAGCATACTAACTAAAGAACAACATCGGTTTTACTCTAAAGGTGGACAAATTTGTGTAAGTACTTTACTGAAGAAATAAATCAGAGGAATTGACAAAAAAAAAAAAAAAAAAAAAAACTTATATGGGAAAGAAAGCAATTGCTCGGGCGAGATAATAAGCATGGTCAATGGCCATACATTTCACTCATAGCTACAGGTTGCTTGCTTCTTGACTACACGTAATGAAACTGAAGTTCGAGATGAGCTACGATAAGCGAGACTCCTCTATAAGGGAAGTGGGTTCAAACAAACAAAGGGCAGAAAATGACCTTTGACATACACTAAGAAGCTGAGACAAGCAATTTAGTCTTTATTTTCTTCTTTCAAAACAAAAAAGCCTGAGGTAACATGGACAACAAGCTATTAGAGGGAGCCAAGTACAACAGTGCATCTCAAAAAGAATTAGCAAGCCTTAGGAACGTGAGGGCATGCTCCTAACAAAGACCACTTGGGAGCGGTACTTGCCAAGAAATAAACGCATATACCTCACTTTATTAGCGCATCAAACTTTATCTCCTAGAATATATTATTCTGAACTTTAAACAGACTTGACTCTTGGCTACTCTAGTACTCCGTTTTCCAACTGAAAGGCATTGGTGTTTACGATAATCATTGTCCAAAAGATTTCTATCACTCAGTGCACTATTGCATGCTATTAGCCTAAGATTGCCAAAGGATGTGATGGGAGATGATAATCTAGCAGTAGCTGCTACTGAGGCTGCTAATGGAAGACCAGTATACTGTAGGGATAGGTATTATCGTGCATTAGCAGGTGGCCACTCTTCTAGACCCATTATAAGGTTTTCTAGACCTGATAGTGGCCTAAGGTGAGTTGTTGTGGCCTGCAATGGCCTAAGGTGAGTGGATGTGTGGCCTGCATTGGCCCTTTGAGGGACCCTGAGTGGTAGTTGTGGACTATTATGGTCTGCAGATGGTCAAGTGGGGCTGTTGGAGGGCATGGTGCGGAAAAAAACTTTACTTCCAACCCCACAAAGTGATAGGCGACACCACCCGATGCATGAAGAGTGACTAACCTCGCAGCAGATGCTTGTGCAAGACATAGTGCGGGACTTCCTAAAGGGGCTAGCAGAAAATGGATAAGCAGACATCAAAATTCAAGTTTTTAAAGCCAAGGGGTCATTCAGAAGAGTGTTTATGTGCAAGAGTGAATTTGAAGAAAGAACAAGCCCGGATGAGGTGAAGAGAGATACTGAAACTGCTATGCACTCATACACAAGCTTGGAAGGGGAGTCATTTACCTGGGTTCTTCAAGAATGGGGCCAGGCCATCCACATTACATGCAAACAGTAGAGTTGGTGAGAGAGATTGGAAATCTTTTAGACTGCACAACATGGACAGGAGTTGGTCCAGTCTCATGGATCTTTGCAACTAAAGGTGCACCGCAAGCAAAGAAACCAAATGGGCGGGTTTAAGATAGGTAAATAGCTCCACATTACTAGAAGATCATGATCAAGGGTTAAGGATGAGAACCTCATATTGCTCCAAAAGTGTAGGTTTGGGATACAAGGTAACGTACTTGCTGCAATTCTTTTGACGCCCATGAAGAGTACATTTCTGATATGACTTATGCGGCGGATTCATTGAAACTTTTGGGAACGAGTGGGGACAGCACTCTATCTGTCTACAGTCTTAGAAAAAATAAAGTCCTAACGCAGTCTGAATTTTCTGAGGATGAGCCCCTTTCAGTAGTTCTGATGAAGAATGGCCGAAAAGTGATTTGTGGAACTCATAATGTGGTTTTGTTACTGTATTCTTGGGGATATTTCAAGGATTGCAGTGACCGTTTTACTGGATTTCAGTTTAGCTCCATCGATGTATTACTCAAGCTTGATGAAGATAGAGTTATTACTGGAACAGAAAATGGACTCATTAGCTTGATTGGGGTCTTACCCGATAGAATAATTCAACAAATAGTTGAGCATTCTGAATATCCTGTTGAGCAACTTGCTTATTCTCATGATAGGAAGTTCTTGGGCAGTATTTCACATGATCAAATGTTGAAGCTCTGGGATTTGGATGATCTGTTGCAAGGTTCTGGTGATGTTCCAAGGAACCAGTCAGCAGTGGCTGATAGTGACAGTGATGAGATGAATATGGACACTAATCCTTCAACCTCTTTTAAAGGAAACAAGGGTTCAAAGTCAAGTAAAGGTCTACGAGCTCTTGATGCTTCCAACAATTTCTTTGCCGATCTATGATACTTATGTACCTCTGTACAAGAAAATATTTCTTGTAGAAAGGTCCTATATGTATGTGATTAACCTTGAAAAAGATAATTTAGCTGTTTGTTTCCTCAATTGCCTGTGGCCCTTGGTTTTTCTTTAAGAGGTGCCTAGGAAACATATGCAATGGTTTATTGTATTCTGATCGTCAATCTCTTTCTGAAGGCATATGAGTTGAGATTTTGAATAACTATGGAATGGTTGATTTGATCGGATTGGAATTAAAAAAAAAACAAAACAGTACCTAGATTCTAAATTCAAACAAATTAGCTAATAAAGAAGCACCCTCAAACCAAGCAAAAATCAATATAGTATAGAGATACTAATAAATTCACAAAAAAATAAGCAAATAAAAAGCGTACCTTGAAGCAACCAAAATCAAACGAACCAGTATCAACCCAACATTGGAATCGCTATCAGCTCAATTAAGTAGTGGAAACCAAGAACAATTAATTGACAGAGACTGAGTGATAGTTGAAGAACAATTCCACAGTTGTTGCAACAAAAGGAAAATGGCAAATAACATACCTCAAATTCTAAAGATACCTCCTTTTAGCTAGGAGTCAGATACCCTAAACCCCAAATTGAAAACCCAAAAAGAAAAACAATTGATTAGGCCGCGCAAACAATTAGAGGAGATAGAAATCAACTTAAAAGGGAGTTTACCTGGTTCGTCTTCCTCCTTCAAGGTCTCGTTGACCGGCCGGTTTGTCTGCTACTGAGTTGTTGTTCGTTTGCTACTGATTTGTCGTCTTTCTCCTACAATCTGGTTAGACTTGAAAGGGTTGGACTTTAACTCTGAAATCGGTTGGACAGAGAGAGAGAATTGAAAGGGTTTACGGGAGAGACAAAAATTCATTGATTCATTTATTTCCGCTCGAGAGATCAGAACAAATTTTGTACTTTTTCTTAACTTTGTTAATGGAAACGAACTACACAAAAGCTTCAGATAGGATTCACGAATTTAAGAAAAATGGTTATGGTGGAGTTCATAGAAAATTTGCTAGGTCTTCAGTTAGAGTTTGAGAGAGGAATATTGTCGAGTGTAAGAAGATGAATATGGACTGAAACAATAAAGCTTTTCAGGAAGGAAGCCAGGGAATTAAGCCGATAAGCTGAGAGGTGATTTTGAAATTTCACCTTAAGATTTGTTCGATATTCTGAATAAGAGAAAAACGATGTGCTCTTTTGCCCTTTAGCCCAGTGCTAGGTCTGATTAATGTTGACGGTTCACTTTTTGTACTCACGATGGTTTTTCTTTTGCCCAAGTTCTTGACGGTTGAATATGGTCCGAGAACTTGCACCAAAAAAATTGGAATGGTTTAATATACTGCTAACTTGAGTGTTTTAGGAAACCCGTCATAAAATCATAATATTTTCTTGACGCCTGTGTCATATACAACATAATATTCCAACAGCCGTCATAAAATCATAATATTTTTTTGACGCCTGTGTCATACACGACATAATGTTGCAACAGCCGTCATAAAATCATAATATATTCTTGACGCCTATGTCATACACGACATAATGTTCCAAGAGCCGTCATAAAAATATCATTAAGACACCTATCTTGACGGTTTTCAACAAAGCCGTCAAGATAGATAAAAAACAAGCGTCATCATATGTATTTTTTTTAGTAGTGCTAGCAACAACCTACATCTCTATAGTCATTATTACTAGCATGTAGGATTATTACAACCAAGTCTCTCAACTTAATTATAATAATCTATAGTTTAATTTACTTATTTTGGAAGTCATACATTAAACTAAACTCATTGAAATATATACACAATTAAATAATTCTACTAAGCAATCTATTCCTCATTAAGCTTCATAATCACTCCCTCTAATGGGGGGATTAGCCTAATATCATTGGAATAATTAAACTAAATCAAGAAAAAGAAGTCATAATAATAACTTGAATTGGATTGAAATAATGGTGGTTAGGTTAAAGAAAACATAAATTAGGTTATACTAAAGAGAGAGAGAGAGAGAGAGCTAATTTAATTAAACTAAGAGGGGAGTAGCCAAGTTTTGTTTTACCTTAACCTTCTTTATATATAAGAGGGTTAAGTTTATAATTTCATGCATAGACTTTTAGGCTAGGTTATGGACCCATAAATCAAGTCCAAAACCCAATTTGTTGAATCCAAGACTTCCAATTCTGGTTATGTTACTATAGCTCTGGTTTTCACTGACTTATACTACTCTGATTTAGTGAAGACCTATACTATTAGAAAGGGCTTTCTGATCCGGTCATTTTGATATAAAATGGGCCCAAATCCGAGGTTTGAGTCCAAAGATATGGTATTTTGAAGTTCTGTTGACTTTTCTTCAGCTTTCTAATCCGGTTTGACTTTCACCTTTTTAAGGGATTTTTCTCCATGAAACTTGGGCTTTCTTTATAGAACTTTCATAACAATCACTTTAGCTCCTTTTAGTCCCTAATTAATAACGAATTGATATTTATTCAACTTTGAAGCCTAAAATACTCAAAAACACGTAATTAGTGATAAACCAATATTATTAATAACATAATTGGCTAAATAGAAATACTATTAAAGGGTTTAAACTACAGTTTTAGGCTCTTATCAAACCACTCCCAAACAGCATTTTGCTTGTCCTCAAGCAAATATGTGAAATTAAAATAAGTGGCCAAAAATGTATTTTTAACAAGTCTCGTTTTGCTGAGTGCGACTGTATTGACCATATGCAATAAGGCCTTAAACCAGTAAGAATTCCCTAGTGGACGAGTTTTAGCATCGTGAGAGTTTTCTAGAGAAAGCAATCACAAACTTCATTTATACTGCAATGATTAAGAAATAAAAGTAATTTTCCCCTAATTTATCTCAGATATCTATACATCTACCTAACATTTAAACAAGAATCATCAATCTAACTCCTAAATTAATACATGCATAATAATCAAATCATCTTAAGATAAACAACTATACAATGAACTATGGTATAAAATGCAATGGCAGGTCCGTTTATGAAACTTTTGGGTAGCGTGCCTAAGTAGGTTCTCACAAGGAATGTGTTAAAACACATAATACTCTGATTTTTCCACTTAAGTTTGCTAAATCCAAGATTGTGCAAAAGGGCACACGCTTTATCATAATCTCAATGACAATCCAAGGAAGCCGAGGTCGATCAAACACATATACCACTTACTATCACACCAATCTATTCCTAATTGAGTTAGAGGTCTTTATTAGGTGATACGGGGCATAGGTGTTGGTTAAAGAAGAAGAGAAATGGATATTCAAAAGACAAGTCTGAGAAAATAGGGTCTTCATATTATGTAACTAGAGAAAACCTTGTCCTTTTGCTTCTGCACTTTGTTTCCATCCTTAGCATTTTTATTTTGGCTTTTTGACTCATTTTATTCTATTTTTGGAGTTTTTATTTTATTTTCTTTTTCTTTTCTTTTCTTTGGATGGAAACTTCTTTTCTTTTTCTTTTCTGAAGCAACTAACTAATTTTTGTTTACACAGGTTTTTCTCTTCTCTTTTCTTCACTCATCCTATTTCTCAGACTTATCCAGATAGGTAGGTTGATTTTATTTTTTCTTTTGTTTTATTAGGTAAAGGATTTGTGGTTTGTAAAAAGGCTAATGAAAGGCTCAGTGGGGCGACTAGCGGATAATAAATTTCATATAGGTGTGAATTTCTGGCTATATCGATCCAAAGAGGGCCTAAAGTTTCGCTTAGATATGGTGTGGTGATCAAGCAAGTGGATGTGTGATTTCTCTACTCGGATTTGACTTCTCCCTTATGTCATCACTCATATATTTCACTCTTCTGAGGCTTTTAGGCTAGATACTCACAGGATATGTATTAAGTACTCTAACCTAGGTCTCAGAAAAATACTGCCAAGTACAATCAAAGATGCTCATTCAAGATGTTCGTGAAAAGATGTAATGACTATTACCTACGTATTAATCTATGTTTCAAAAATTAAATCCTAATTCAAGTACTCGTGAAATTTCTAGACTAATATCATCATGGAGAAGGGAACAATACTATTATCACTAAGTGCCTAGTATAAACAATATTTATGATTTTTAATTTTTTTATAAAGAAAAGTGCGTAATTTACATCCTAAAGTTGCCTAATTTTTGCAAATGTTTCTATCCCACCCCGAAATAATCAAATGTTTTGTCCTCAAAGTGTAAAGAGATCAGGAAAGAATTTACCATAGAAACGTGGCAAAAATTGGTAGTACCTGTAACAAAAATATTGTAAAGATGAAATGATAATATGAAGCACAATTAAACTGTTACATACTAACTAACACAAATTCTACTGGAGTAAACATGACAGGAAAAGGGTGGCAAAAAAATATGAAATGAAATATCAAAATACGCCACCCCCAAACAAAATTTGGAAACTTTTTTTAAGATTGAAATTTTTTGTGGCCTATACTCTAGAAAGGTGGTATGTTACAAAAAATTATATAGGTCTTTTTAAATCAGATTCCCTAGACTTAATGTGATATATATATATATATTAGCATGCAGTTTATCATATATCAATAATCTAAATAATTGTGGATCTTTTCATAAATAGTTAACACGGAATGCACCATCAAACAGAATCACGCACCAAGATTTTCTATGACGTGGCTTAGTGGAATAGGAAGGAATTCTGATGGATATAGAACCTAATCGAGCATACATTTTCTTCTTTTTCCTCCTACGAAAGGGATGCCAAGTGAATGATCGTGAGAAAGGGGATGGTTGTGGAAGATACATGGGATGTGGATAATTTTGAGAAGGAAGGAATGGAAAAAATGAAAAAGTGTCAGGTGGTTTGTCCTTGGGTGTTACTTCTTCACCAGATGGGTTTAGAAAGTCATGAAACATAGGAGAAACAAGAAGGTCAAGTACAAACTCAATGGTTCTTTGAAAAGGTAGAGGGCGAGGAACATTCGTGATGGAAGGTGAATGAGTGACATGAGGATGTGAGGTGGGTGAATGGTACTCAACTAGTGTTCTTAGTTCTATATCATCAAAGGCCTTGAGATATGCAAGGCATTCCTCACTAGGTGGGTAAGAAGAATCACTGGGATAAAGGGTGAAAAATTCTTCTTCCGTCATGGCGTCAAGAGATGAATGGATGTCAATAGGAGGGGACTCGCGAGGTGGCAAAGAAGGGTTGCAAAAGAGTTTAAGGAAATCTTCCTCGATGTTATCTACGTCTAGGGAGTAGAAATTGTGATCCTTGTCTTCTTCCATAAGAGGGGTATCTACTAGTGTGGGGACTAAAGCGTCAGCCGCACTAATGTGAGGTACAAAACTCTCAATGGTCTTCACTTCCCCTTCTACAGGCAAACCTAGTTGTCCCTGCTATTGTCTAAATATGTTAACTTCCACAAAAAGATTTCGGAAAGAAATAGTCATTGAGCCATCCCGACAATTGATTTGGGCATTGGCAGTTGCCAAGAAAGGGCCATTCTAAGATGATGGGAATGGAATCATGAGCAACTTCTGTGTCGAGAATAACAAAGTCGGCTGGATAGTAAAAATCCTGAACTTTAATGAGAATGTTTTTAATTACACCTTTGGGATACTTAATAGAACAATGAGCTAACTGCAAAGTCATTTTAGTTGGTTGAAGTGTTGTTAGACCTAGTTGTTTATATAAATAAAAAGGGAGTAAGTTAACACTCGCTCCTAGGTCTAATAAAGAAGTTGTTATAAAGGTATTACCTAAGGTGCATTGTATAGTAAGACGGCCAGGGTCCTTGTACTTAACAATTTCGTTATGTTCAGATAAAGAGGGATATTGTTCAGTTAAGAAGGCTTCATTGGGTATGTTGGTTTTCCTCTTCTTGGTGCACAACTCTTTTAGAAACTTAGCGTGTCTAGGTAGACTTTTTATAGCATCTAGAAAATGTAGGTTTATAGTCAGATTTTTAAACACCCCCAATCTCATCAAAATTCGCATCCATTTTAGACACAACTAGTTTATAGGGATATTGTGGTTTATCTCTATATTTAGCATAAGGTTCAGAAGTATTATTAGTCTTTGCATTATTTTTAGCCGTTTTCCATCTAGGTGTCCATATTGGAACCTCTACACGTGTAAGATCATCAATTTCTATGGTGGTATTTAGTAAGTTTGTACCTCTTGGTTGTGGTTGGAATGGAACTTCTACAGTTGTAGGGTCTTTAGTTTCTATGACAGTATTCAGTATGGTTTCATTTTCAGCTTTCGTTTGCGGGCGATTTGTAAGCATACTCACTTTGTTATCAACTACTCTCCCTGAACGAAGGGTAGTGACTGCCTATAGGTCCCCTTAGTTTATATTACCATTACAGTGAATACTGTTTATTTCAAAGGCGGTGTTTGTTGACTTAGGATTAGGCACTGCTTGACCTGGAAACACGCCTGTTTGGTTATTATTTTGGTTAGGAGACATGTCAATAACCTTTTGGCATAAAGACTGCATCGTTTGTTCCATCATATTATAGTTTTGATCATGTTGATCTTTCATCAAGTTTGAGTTTTGTTGCATAATTTGATTTTGTTTTTCAAACAAGGTCACTACTACTTTGTCTGTAGATGGTTGGACTGGAATTAAGGCTTGTTGAGCGTCCATGTCTTGATGTTGATAGTTCTGGATCATGGGCACTAAACCTCTATTCTGGTCACCTAAGTTTCCTTGTCCTTGATGTTGAGTTAACTTGTTGAAGTGTGATGGTTGTGGTGGTGGTTGTGCATAGACAAGAGGACAGTAGAAGTCAGAATGCTCAAGACTAAAACAGGCATTACAACAAGTAGAGTTAATATTCATGACTGGAGTGGGCTGTTATTGAATAGAGAGGACATCTACCTTTTTAGTGAGGGCATCGATAAAAGTTTTAAGCTCGGGATCATGTTTAACCTCAAAAGAAGAAGGAGTGGAGCGGGAAGATTCGTTACCTCCCCAATTGTTGTTCCTCTTAGATTGATCTTCTAAGAATTTATAAGCCTCCAAGGCTCCTTTACTAAGAAAACTACCCCCAGTCATGGTATCTAGAACCTCCTTATGACGATGTAAAAGCCCCTTGAAGAAGGCACGAACAAGCGTGTCTTTCGCAAGATTATGATGCTGGCATTCAATGAGAAGATTAGTGAAACGATTCTAGGCCTCTGAAAAGGATTCATGAGGATTCTGGTGGAAGAAATGAATCTTTTGAAGCATTTCATCTGTCTTCAGGGGTGGGTAAAACTGTTCCATGAATAATTAAACAAGATTAGCCCATGAGTCCACAGAGTTTGGCGTTTGGGCAGTTAACCAAGATGTCGCTTTGTCGGCTAGGGTGAATGGAAACACCCTAAGTTTAACTTGATCCGGACTTACGCTAGGATGATGGAATGTAGTGAGAACTTGTTCTATCCTACGCATGTGTTAATAAGGCTTCTCGTGGTTTAAACCATGGAAAACCAGTAGCAAGTTAAATATGTTCGGGGGAATTCGAAAATCCCCCACTAGGTCTGCAAGAACGATGCATGACTTAGGGCCATCGTTTAGTGCTTTATAAAAATCAGAGAGAGGAGTCTCTGGTTCTTTAGCCATTGATGCAGGTGTAGTGTGTGAAATTCTAGATAGGCGTGTAGTATTGCATCTACAAAAAAAAAACAAGCCTGATTATACTAGAATTGAAACTCCTCTGACAGAAGAGGTGAAGAGTGGAAGGAGTACCTAAATGCCTCCTTGCTATGCGTATGAATAGCATCTTGTATATGCAATCTTAGTGTATTTTAAGAAGTTGGAAACACTGAATATAAAAATAATTTGAACAAAAGGAGAGCTAGTGACTCACCTAAGAAAATTGGGCTTCCTTCATAAAGGGGCACGGGGCATGCTTGGAATTAGCCTAATAAGGGCGCGGGGCATGCTCTTGCCTGACTCGAAGTCTAGGCGCTTGAGGACGGGGCACGCTCTTGCCTGAGACGATGTCCAGGCGCTTGGAAGTGGGGCACACTACAGAAATAAGCTAATGAGGGTGTGGGTGCGCACTCCAAAAAATTTGAAATTTTTATAGTAGTTTGCTAAGACATCCAGTAAGTCGCCTGTAAAATTTCAAATCAATCGGAGTTATGAAAGTTCTTCTACTGCCCTGCAAAGTTTGTGAAATAGTTTTCGAACATAACACAAAAAACCGAATGGTTAACTAATCAAAACAGAGCTAAAAATTGCCAAAATTTTATTGGAGAATCCTAACAGATCATGCATGTTACTGTAAACAATTAGAGCAATTGGAGTTCTACAAACCCTCCTTATCAGCTGTTGTTTCAAAAATTAAGTGTTGCAAAACTGAAGAAACACACTAGAAACAATCCACTAGTTAGGTGGTCAAAACAAATAAAAAACTCGTCAAAGTATTACTGAAAACTCCTGACTTATGATAGATACACCTGTAAAAAATTTAGAATTTTTGGAACTGCCTAAGTAACCCTACTCCTCTGTTTTTCCAAACACTTACAGTTTGGAAGCTGAAATGTAGCACTGTAAAGATCATATTAGTTCACTAGGTAAAACAACTAGGAAAAATCTGAAAGAATTACAGTAAATCAATAACACCTTAAGGATTATGCCTGCAAAATATCAGAATTTTTCAAACTTTTAAAATACCTTTACCATAGTGTTTTTCACTATGATTCTGCAGCCATAAGGGAGAGCGCACGCCTCTGAACAAGGCAAAATGGAGGGCGTGCACCCCTGTGCTTACAACAGTGAATAGTAACAAAAATATGAGAAAAACAAAGAAAGAAAAATGAAAAGGGTGGGTGGGTAGAGAATGGGGGATTGCCCATTGGATTCAAGCAATTGAATTCTTGTCTTGAAAGAGTTTAAAATGGCAGCGGTGCCATTTGATAATGACAAATTTATGTAAACTAACTATATATGCGTAAACACAAATAATCAATCACATAAACAAGTGCTTAGATCAATATTCCTACTCTCAAATAATAATGAAGTAATATAAAGAGTCAGGATTCATTCCACTCTTAATCTATCAAGACTAAATAGAATCCAATTAATCTAACACAAGAAACAATGGTGAGAGTAATGCTATGTTGAGAGATTTCTATTCTACGATTATACTATGGATTCAAATAAATCTAAATTAACTAAACTAATAAAAATAGGGTTTTGATGGAAGAGAAAGTTATAGAGAAGAGTAATCAATCCACCTAATAACTAGTTTCATGCAAGAATCAAATTATTCATTGAAAAGAGATCATATTTAGGTTTTCACGCAATGATTCAACCTAAAACCTCAATCTTTATCATCCCTAGCAACAACCTACATCTCTATAGTCATTATTACTAGCATGTAGGATTATTACAACCAAGTCTCTCAACTTAATTATAATAATCCATAGTTTAATTTACTTATTTTGGAAGTCATACATTAAACTAAACTCATTGAAATACATACACAATTAAATAATTCTACTAAGCAATCTATTCCTCATTAAGCTTCATAATCACTCCCTCTAATGGGGGGATTGGCCTAATATCATTGGAATAATTAAACTAAATCAAGAAAAAGAAGTCATAATAATAATTTGAATTGGATTGAAATAATGGTGGCTAGGCTAAAGAAAACATAAATTAGGTTATACTAAAGAGAGAGAGAGAGAGAGCTAATTTAATTAAACTACGAGGGGAGTAGCCAAGTTTTGTTTTTGCTTAACTCTCTTTATATAGGAGAGAGTTAGGTCTACAATTTCATGCATGGGCTTTTAGGCTAGGTTATGGACCCATAAATCAAGTCCAAAACCCAATTTGTTGAATCCAAGACTTCCAATTCTGGTCGTGTTATTGTAGTACGAGTTTTCACCAAGTTATACTATTCTGATCGAGTCAGTGCCTATACTATTGGAAAGGGCTTTCTGAGCCGGTCATTTTGATATAAAATGGGCCCAAATCTGAGGCCTGAGTCCAAAGATATGGCATTTTGAAGTTTTTTTACTTTTCTTCAACTTTCTAATTCTGTTTGACTTTCACTTAACAACTTTTACTTCAGCTTTTTAAGGGATTTTTCTTCATGAAACTTGGGCTTTCTTCATATAACTTTTCATAACAATCACTTTAGCTCTATTTAGCGCCTAATTAGTAACGAATTGACATTTATTCAACTTTGAAGCCTGAAATACTCAAAAGCACGTAATTAGATATAAACCTATATTATTAATAACATAATTGGCTAAATAGAAATACTATTAAAGGGTTTAAACTATAATTTTGAGCTCTTATCACCAAGCCTCCAAAATGCAACCCAAGCCAATGTAAAGTGAAGGTATCTCCAAAAAAACACACACAGACAATTTAACGGGAAATCAACCCGAAAATATATAGACATATAGAAAACAACAAAATACATAACGGGGAATCCAGTGAGACAGAGCAAAACGGCATACAAAGCGAGAATAATTCAAGTTTTAATTCATCCTATATCTTACCAATTAGAACTCTTGGTGATGGAATTATCACGAAATTCATACGCGGGTAACAAGTGTATGCAGCTCAACTATTCGTTTTCTTGACCGAATCATACCTCACTAAATAGGTGAGAAGAAGAAAAAAAATGAAAGAAAAGTAACCAAAGCTTCTTGACTGAAAATGTAGTAAAAAACGTTCTCTAATAATGTGGACACGTGTTTCTATTCTATTTCAGATAATGTGGACACGTTAGATAATCGTAACACTTGGTAATATAACCAATCCTTTGGACCAAGGCCTAAATGCCAAATTCATAAAGGATCATAACATGGACCTTAACTCTAATATAATTCATTTAGCAAGTCCATCCTCATGGATGAAACCATAGCTAGTAATTTGCCGAATTATTTGTGAATTATAAGGTTTAGCGTATAAAATGAATAAGTCGGTGAATTTTTGAATGATACGGTTTAATTCGCGAATTGGTTGGGCCGGGCTTATAATTGCCAAATTATAATGTCCGGATCTTTGAAATTCAAAAAAAGGGGTCGGGCCTTAGTTGGAACCAAAAATAAATGTGTTAGTAATAGTAAGTAGAACCAAAAATTTGACATTTGTATTATTTTTTCATGAATAAAATTGTAAAAATAAAAATAAAAACATTATATACTTATATATCAAAGTTTTAAATGTAAAATATATAGCCAAATTTTAAAGAAATGCATTCGTATTATACCTGTTTAAAACACGTATATCGTATTTTTACCGTTAGCGTTTTATTGGACCGAATATTTAAAAGTATTATTGTTGAAAATTTTGAAACTTAAACGAATAATTGTAGTATCGAACTTTTGCCGTCCACAAATTTACTAGCTATAGATGAAACAATCCCGGCTATGGGACGGGCAAAATGCTAGTCCTCCTACGTATATTAATATCGGTTCTTCCATGATGCTCACAGTGAGCTACGTCAGCCAAAATTTTAAAAAAGTCCACATTTAAAAAATAATCAATTCGGTAATTACCAAAATAATCTTAGTATTGGTGTACTTTGTAATTTCTTAAAATACTTTTTGGTCTTTTCAAATATTTCGAGAAAAAACAAACAAAACTCACGCATGATTCTACTGTTCGCGTTAGTAATACAAAACCTAACAATTGAAAACCCCTAGCTGTCAATCCCACTCCTCATGGAAACCCTTTTCTCAAATTTTTATCTCTTTCCTCCAAAGCCGAAACGTTTTCTTCTCCTTTTGGTTTTGAATGATCGTTTGAAAAAAAATTGAAGAGCTCTCACTGAGACGAAGAAGGAACTCTCATTGATGATGAAGGAAGCCATTGCTTTGTAAGTCTTGGTGATGTTTCTATTATTTTCAATTTGTTTAGCTTATTCATCTTCCTGTAGATATTGAATCCTGTATGTATGGAATTTGAATTATGCTCTTGATGTTAAATAGGAAAGCTAAAAAAAAAATTTGAAACAAATCCAGTATAAGGCAATTAAATTACAAAGTGAACTTGATGATCGAATAAGTAGACACGTACAGAGATTAGTGTTGATATCATTATTGCTAAAGAGTAGAGTTCTGATTGGTATAAATGTTCTTCTAATCACTGTCTTAAATCGATTGCTTGCAGTTGAGTATGTTTTGTCCAGTCGATGTCATTAGTGCACCCCTCGGCGACTCCAAAATGGGGAAACTTTCTGGGACTGAGACTAAAGTCGGGAGCAACAAATCACTGGTGGTTGCTACGAGCCATCTCAAGAGCCGTTGCGCTGACCCCAATGACCCTAATAGCCAATATCATCAGTTCAAAAGGAAGCGTTTGCTTCAGGCCAAAGAGGCACTTACCATTTTCCAAAAGTATCCAAATGTCATATTCTGTGGTGTCATGAACTGGGAAGAGAAGAAGGATGATGAATTCCCCTTCCCTGAATCCCTGATAGATGGGTAGATGCGTGGACTGAACTGAAGGGTGAAGAAAAAGGTTACACTTTTGATACCAAGTCGAATGAAATGCTGAATGGTAATTATCAACACTTCAGAATGCGGTTTGATCAAATTCTATGCTATTTTAAGGGCTTCAGACTGGATAACATTGAGATTATTGGGAAGGACCGCATCCCAGATGTTTCTTATCAAAAGAATAAGAAGATGCTCCCTGTCCTGCCCAGTGACCACTATGGGTAAGCTATGTTGTACTAATTTGATTGATGTCAAAGAGAATGATATGAATGCAGTTATATATTTCTTTTATCATTTTCTCTGGGGTATTTATTTGATTTTATGATGTTTTTTGTTGGTTTATCACTGTGAGAACTAATATTCGATGTGTTGTTTGAACAAGCACAATAATTATCATGGATCGTGAGACTAGGCAAATCCAAAGGTTTTGGTTTCATTGAGTACGCATCTTAGGAGAATGCACAAAGTGCTATACAGACCATGTACCAACAGGAACATCATAGCAGAAAGATAAGGGTAAATTTTGCAACAAATCAGTCAGGAGGACTACATAATGGCAGCGGAGACTATGGTGGTGGTGGTGGAAGTGGTGGCAGCAGTGGAGGTGGTGTCTATGGTAGTGGAAATAATTTTGATGGAAGTGCTACTGCTGGTGGTTATGGTGGCGACTTGGTATATGGAACAATTATTTCATCATGCAATTTGATTCGTGTTTGACCGATGTTTGTTATCCCTCTGTTCAATTTGTATTTGTTACAGGGTTCAATTACTATTAATTACTTATTGAGTTTATCAATTGAAGGTGATAATAGTTTTGCTGCAATTTGAGTTCATTCTTGGTAACTGGATTTATTGTGATTACTGTATTGAATCATTACTCTTATTTAATTATTTTGATTAACCTTAGTTGAACAATGTCAAACTCTTTTGGGCTCAATTTGAATAGTTTGTGAAAATCATGTACTTTTTTAAGTTTAGCACTATATATTGGGAATTCGATACTAAAAAGTATAGATTCGAAAAACAACATTCTCTATTCTTGAAACTTTGGTAAGTTTTTCTTGCCATTTGTTATCGATCATATACCCCATAACCTCTGTTTGCTCTCAATGATGTCGATTGAGTTCTTATATTCACTTGGTGTCAAAGCAAAGAAGGTTAGAATGGAAGATTAGAATGGTAGGGTGATTATGAGATACAGAAATAAGAGATGCTTTATATACATAGTGATGTAGCTTTGGATTGAATTTCATTTTTCAGGTTTAGGATGGACCATTCTATGGCTATAAGACTGCCGATTTTCTAACGTTAGTGCTTATTTTTGTCATGACATGTAGTAGTTCCTTAAGTATCAAGCTCACAGCGGCAATGACCAAAGAGGAGTTTAAATGGAGCAAAGCTGAGCACAAAGTCGATTAACTTGATGTCAAACACACCCACACGATGCATGACCATCACAATTTCAACACATAGATACCCCCTTACAAACCTCAGCTATAACTATTATTACTGCTAATCTAATCCATATGTAGAGTGCGAGATATTGGAGAATAATTATCTACATTTGTGAATGTTCTTGGTGTACTAAGTTATATTTGATGTTGTAGTCGTATGAGTAATTTTAGAATTTTCCTTCTACAATAGATTTGTATGTGGTGCTGCTAAAGCAAGTTTGATTTCACCCTCACATTGAAATGCACTTTGTTTGTTTTTGTAATTTGTTGTTTGATGTATTGATTATTTTGATATCAGTAATAAGTAGTAACACAAGTTTTAGAAACCATTCATTCTTTCTTTTGATAAATATAGTTGTTCAGTCTCTACACTTCAAACACTCAAGGCACTATGAATACATATGTGCTTCATAAATTTTAAAATGGATATTCTAATAGTGCACAAACAAGGGTATTATGAAAGTTTGAATGGACCCAATCATCCAAACATTTTAAGCAAGTGATAGAAAAGCCCAAAAAGATTCATTTTGACAGATATTCCTCATTTCAAACCCCAAAATTATGTTAATCACATTTTTCAACAAAGTTCACATATCTCTTTCCCATTTCCGTTTAAATTGAATAATTACACTTGATGGTTGTCACAATATTTAATTTTCATATCTACTAAGGAAAAAAAAATCAGATTAACAAGTAATAATGTAACAAGCCCGTCGCAGGGGCTTTTACCTATGGTTTTTGGGTTTATTTTTCATTTATACTAAATGGAGAAAAAAAAATGAAGATAGTAAGCCCGGCCATAGGACGGGCATATTAGCTAGTACCTATATTAATATCCCTTCCGCCAAGATGCTCACAGGGAGCCATGTCAGCAAAAAATTTAAAAAAGTCCTCACTTAAATAATAATTAATTTGTTGATTACCAATTTAACCTTACTATTGGTGTATTTTGCAATTTATAAAAAAAAATGTTTGCCTTTTCACATGTTTAGGAATTAAAATAACCAATTATACGCCCAATTTGAATTGTGGGTAATTAAGTAATTAACAACCCAAAAAAACAAAACAAATCCCCAACCTGCGTGAAACACATAGCAGCAACATCTCTCAAATCTCTCTCTCCAATCTTTTTGAAGAATATCAAGAAAAAGACATCACCCTAATGAAAAAAAAAAAGGATTTTGATTCGTGAGTATTTGAGAATTGAGACTAGCTATGAAAGAAGCTATTCGAGTTAAGAATTCGAGTGATAGTTTTAGTGAAACATGATTGCTAATAATTAATGGGGCATTCCCAATTTCGCATGGAACCTACAACGTGGAGTGGGCAACTTATAGGTATTTATCATTAAATACGTTTCCTTTCTTATTTTAATTGCTTATTTTTATTTTGTTTTTGACTCATCCCACATCAATTTTTGTTTTCCTTAGAAGTTTTTTGATGGAAAAATCAACTTTTAAATGGTGGTGGTCTATGTAAACCACCCTTTTTCACTATTAACAAATTGAGTCCTTTGGATTTTTGAAAATTCAAAAGAGTGTCCTGAAATTGTACGTGAGGATTTGAATTAGTGGAACCTTACAGAAGCTATCCACTATATGAATTATTAATTTTTTTTGAAAGAGTTTACCTTAGAATACTAAATCTTTTTCACAGATGCTATACAATAGAATGCGGTCACTAGATATGGAACATTCTCATCTGTTAATCACCAAAGAAGCTTAGCAGTAAAGACAATTGGTGATAATTTTGGTGAAAGAATAAGCAATTTTGGTTTGAGTTAATATATTGCATTGCATTAACTATCTCTTTTCTGACTTTTCTTGATTTTAAGTATGACTGATCTCATACATGTATGCTATTGAACTCTTTGCTTTTGCCGCTAGTGTATTTTGTTACTATATACAAAAAAAAAAAATGTATTGTATACTGTGGTTTTGAAGCTCAAGATTCAAATGATGAACACTAACTTTATAGAACTAATTAAGAAATCTTTCTGTTAGTTAAATTGAAAATTATTTACTGGTGGTGAATGATTCTTTCTGAAAGTAATACCGAGGATCTATCATTTTTTTAGTTCTAAATATCACTTTCATGTTTTAGTTTTTTGTCTCTCCTAAGTTAGAAAAAAAATGATTGACTTAGACGAAACTATATATGCAAATAAACGATTAATTTTCTATCGATTAATTATGTTCGTTAAGAATTCACTCCAAAACACAGTAAATTTAGGCATTGAGTTCAACTCATTAGAACCTTGAGCCTTTGTGTTCTAAACATTACAACTCTAAGATATTAGGTTCTAACCATTAGACTTCCATTAGAGTTTGAGGCGCAATGGTGTTTTCCCCAGACCCATTGGTCCCTTTTCTCTTCCAATCTTTTTCTTCTTTCATTCTTTCTTTGGATTTTAAAGGTAGTAAATTTCTTTAGGTATGACAAACCTTGAGTGCGCCATTGATGACCAAATGCTAAAACTAAATTTCAGGTGTATATAAATGATATTAGATCATCACCAGCAGATGACTTTAATTGAACTTTTGTGAGAAGCCAATGAGAAATAGATATCTGATTCCTTTTAATGCTTAGAGTTGATATTTTATCTAGATAATTTATGACCTTAACTTAACAAGATAATATTTGATGAGCAATATAAATAGTTTTCTTTAAATAAAATTTTGATGTTTTAGGGGCTTGATAGCAATCTTAGGTGATATAATGGGTGATGTTGTACAGTTTTGCAATGATCTCAGGTAAGAAGTCAAACCAAAAAATTATCATGAGCATTATGAAGCTCTTTATGACATTGGATTCATTACAAAAGTCCATCTAAATACTTTCTGGCACCCTTGATAGATTTCTTTATGTTTTATTTTCTACTTTAAGATATATGTGTGTCATTATGTTTCAGTTAAACCATTATTGAAATTCTTATTCATCTGTGAAACATATCCTTAGTGCTGAACTTTAGAACAAAAGGGCAACATGTTCAATCTTAGAGGAACTCCTTATCATGGTTATTGTTAACATGTAGTACAGAAGGATACATTCGTATATTTGTACTTATGAGCTTAGACTTCTGATGTGAATGCAGAGTAATTTTATATTTTTTGTATATAATCACTGCAGTGGATTGTGGAAGTGTCTTATTTGGGACATTGTTAAACTAAAGACTTTTAATTCTATTGCTGCATTAATGTGCTTTAGAACAATGTTCTTTAGGGATTACACAGCTAAAATGATTGGTATTTTACCATGCCGAATATGTAATGAACAATGTCTGTTTTTTAAATGTGGTAATGCTTGATATCAGTGTATTATGAGTTCTCTTTCTTACCGATATTGCACAAATTAGCCAGTCGTGTCAATAGAATAATGTCGAGTTATTCATAGATAAAACCTTCTATTTCAGTTTTCTTTTATTTTAGAGACTAAATCTGGAGTTCTGCTTGAAAGGAACCATGTCATAACACTCTCAATTGTTTCAGAGTTCATGTTTGTGATAAAAAATAGAAGAGTAAAATTTTATATTCATGTTGCTACAAATGTCAAATCATAACACATGAACATGGATGCGCCTAAAAGATATGATATGATCAAGTCTAAGCAAGGGCGTTGCTCTCTTGAAACTTAAGTATGTAGGTCATTTTACTAGTGTTCCAAACTCTATAACTCTATTCTATTGAAGTCAATTGATGAGTTCTTATATTCACTTGGTGTCAAAGCAAAGAAGGTTAGAATAATGGAAGATTAGAATGGTAGGTGATCATGAGGTACAGAAGTAAGAGCTACTTCATATACATAGTGATGTAGCTTTGGGCTGAATTTCATTTTCCAGGTTTAGGATGGACCACTCTGCTATAAGATTGCCGACTTTCTAACGTTAATGTTTATTTTGTCATGACATTGGCATTATATTTGGAAGGTACATCTCAATCTCCATTATGCTATTAAAACATCATTGATACCACCAAAGGCATCACCTTATCAGAAATATTTGCACATAACCGTTTATTGTTCATTATTCATTGTTCATTGTTCATGACCATTTAAATATCTCATTTGTTGTTTATGTTAATGTTTGTAATGCATCATGAGAGCCTCAAGGCATTATTTCTATGGAATCTGACAACTACCATGAACTCTCATCCATGCAAAATGTATGTTTTGACACCAATATTCTAATTTGTGGTATAAATATTACAGGGATTTAGCAATGTCTTCGAAAAATATTATGCGTTACAAATAATCTTATTATACCGCACATGAAAAGAAGAAGAGAATGATCCTCTCCATTCATTTGGCATTCAAGCAGTAAACTCCTTTTAAGCTTTACTACTTAGATCAACTTTAGCAGAAATATGTGTATACACGGTTTGGCTAGGTAGACATGAATTTCTCGGACAGCATCCAAACAGCAAAATTTCGGCCGTTGTATTACCAAAAAAATCAAACACCCAGATCTAAACACCGAAATTTCGAAATATAATCTTACGAATGGTTTGGGTTTTCTCTACCTCCCTCTTTCTCTCTCCATTTCAAATCCAAATTCGTAAGATTAGTTCTCTCTCCATTCGCTCTTTCCATTCCATCTCCAAAATCAAAGCAAGCAACCAACTATTTAGTTCGATTTCCAGCACCCAAATTGTTCGATTAAGGGAGAAAGGTAATATTGTTCCCATTTTCTAATTCCAATTTAGTCCCAGATGTTGATGATAATAAAGTTAGTTTAGCTTCATTTGTTAAAGATTTAAAACTAGAAAAAGAAAATTGTGTTAGTGGAGTTGAGAAAAAGAGTAACAACAAGCTCGAGGAAGTAGATGACAATTAAAACACGCAAGTCTTGCTCCAAGGCATATTTTGGGGGAGGTGGTGAAAGTTAGAGGAATAATAATAAGGCTGGGGAGTTGGGAATGAAGAAGAAGAAGGAGAAGAGTAAGACACATTGGGTATGTTCGCACTGTGGAGAGTCTTTTAGACAGTGGTGGGGAGGTTGTAGGCATTGTGGTGCAACTGGTACACTTAAGGTGTTCTGAGAATTGATGATTTTACAAGTAAGTTGACGGGGTTTGGTTCGGAAAAGGGGGTTGGGTCGTGGTTTAATCAGAATCATGGAGAAATGCTACCTCAGAGGTTGACGAATGCTAATAAGGGGATAAATCAGATGACATGGAGAATCCCATTGTAAGTTTTTCATGTTAGATAATAATTTGTGCTTGTTTTTTATTCTTTGGTAATAACAAACCTAGACGCATTTAACATAATTTTTTATTTAGAATGTTGTAATCAACTGAACTAGTTGCATTATAGTATTACCATAAGGATTTTTAAATGGGAACAATACATACATATTTCAAGTCTATATGTATCAGAAATTCATATTAATGCATGAATGTGATTGTGAAAACCATATACTCATTGTGTTTGAACCTTTCTTGCAGTGTATTTTGGTTTCAGAAGAGGATAAAGAGGCTACTTTTGTTGAGGCTTCAAAGCATGGAAGGTATCTTCTGCCGTCCTTTGTTTACGAGCTCTGAAATTACTGGAAAACAAGGGGAAGGTTGCAATTTTAAGGGGACTATAAAGGTGTGATTCAGCTTTCCTTTACATACACAGTTGAACGGGAACTAGAATGGATTATTATAGGGACCGAGTTCGGCTTAGGAGCGAACTGCCTACGTATCTTGCTCTCAATTATGAGGGGAGAGAAGAATCAGGTCTGGCGTAGTTCATAGGAGGGGTATTTATAGATGTTGAGAGTGAATCCTTGCCCACCATGTGTAAAGTGTACCACGAACGTGGGGTCTAGATTAATGAGGCATGCGAGAACCGTCTTTATAGGTCTGCTGTGATGATGGGGATTAGTAGTTTGGGCAAGTAGCTGGTGGCAGTGATTTGTGCATGTGCCTCTTCATTCATAATTGCTTCTAGAAGGTAAGATGAGTCACATTATAGCCTGATTCGCGTCTTGGGCGCCGAACTATGCTAGAGCGTTCTCTTAGCTTGTAGACGCGATCTGGTTCCACAGGTCGGTGTGGTATTTCTATCATGCTGAGTACGCGCCTGATATTCCTGAAAGAGGATATCACTCTCTTACACAGCCCCCTCTCAGTAGGGCGTGCTGGTCGTGGAAGCGACTTGCTGAGAGAAAATAGTAGCGCATGTCGATCATGCTAGATGTGGAAATATCCAACGAGCTGGGGAGAACGATCTATGTTATCCTGTGATCGAGAGGATCTGAGCAATTACAGAGAAAACTGTGCCGCCCCATTTTTTTGGGATTTGAAAAGACAGGACAGTTTGTTGGAAGTCGTGTGCGCTAGGGCTAGGGTGTAATCATGATGCCTTGGAAACTGGAGGGGCGGTTGTTCAAAGATTACGCTGGTTCTTTGAAACATCACTTTGCTGCTTCCCCTTGTAGAAAACACTTCACTACAGCAACAACTTTTAGGTTAGTTTTCTGCCATTGTTGAACTCCTGCTTCTTGCTTCGTGCTTAGTCTTTGTTCTAGAGTTGTTAGGACGTTCGATTAGTTACTAGTGGCTAGAACTGTTAAGGCTAAAGGAGAGATGTCTGACTCAGATGATACCCGATCTCATGAGGTTCGCGGAGTTTCTCTTGGTTGGGATGATGAGGAGGAAGAGAAAGATGAGTCGGTATGTGGGGTGAGTAACTCTTGTGCTATTACTCGTCTACTTTATTGTGTTGTATGCTATTGTTTGATGCTAATGTGATATACTGTGTGAGTTGTTGCAGCTAATTGCTGGGTACCAGAAACTGAAGACGGCCGCTCAGTTCGCTGAGCTGGAGAAGACGGAGGTCGAGTCGATGAAGGACAAGCTCTCGAGTCTTCGAGATGTGCAGCAGTCTAAGAAGAAAGAACTGGATGCTTTGAAGACGGAACTGGTAATGTTGTCGTTATAGAAGACGTCAGCTGTTAATGAGGCGGTCGGGCTTAGGCATGTGGTGGGCAACCTGAAGAAGAAGGTAGCGACCGCAAATGCTTATGCTGAAAAGTGTAAAACTACCGCGCTGCAGGCGAAGGACGCTTATCTTACTATCCGTGCTGAGATAGAGGAGCTGGAGAAGAAATATTTTGATCTTCAAGAGGAGCAGGAACGCAGGACTCTAGTCGGTCATAGGGGTGAGCTGCTCAAAGATCGAGTACTGTTCCTGCAGTTGTGCCTCCTTCATCTACTGATGCGGTGATTGAACAGCCTCCAATATCACATGAACTTGGATACGACCATGACCAATACAGCTGGAACGACCTCTGGTGACCCGGGTTCGTTGCAAGTTTTAGATGTTCTTGTCAGTGAAGGTTTTGACCATGTTGTTTAAAGGTGGTCGTAAAAAAAAATGTTTTTGTATGCGGCCTTTGGCCTGAAACAATAGAGCTGGTTTCCTGGGGTAACCTGGGCAGTTCGCCTTTTGGTATGAATACGTGACGAGCTGGTTTCCATAAAAATGGCAGCTCGCTGTTGTTCAAAACTTATAAGAAATACCGATCTGGATTTCCTAGGTAAACCCAGCAGATCGGTGAATGTGTGAATTGGTTTTCTGGCCGTGGGTCGGCAGTTCGATTGATGGATATGTATAGAATATATGCTTTTGCTTATGCTTGATTTCTTGTAGCTAGTGTTCCGTTTATAATGAATGTTTGTATATTGTGGCTATGAAGCCTGAGATTTAGTTTTAAGAAAGCGTTATGCTTGTTAAGTATTGCTCAAGAGAGCGATCTCACTGCGTTAAACCTAGAAGTATAGGTTCTCGACTAGTAGGAATTGGAAAGGCTATGAGCATGTAAGCTCCTGAGAGCGTTCAGCTCGCGGAGAGCGTATTTAGCCTCTGAAGGCGTACTGCTCACTGAGAGCGTTCTCACGGAGTTGATCATAGAGGTATAGGGGCTCAACTTAGCGAGATTTGGAGAGGCTATGAGCCTGTAAGCTCCTGAGAGCGTTCTACTCGCGGAGAGCGTATTTAGCCTCTGAAGGTGTACTACTCACTGAGAGCGTTCTCATGGAGTTGATCCTAGAAGTATAGGGGCTCAACTTAGCGAGGTTTGGATATGCTATGAGCCTATAAGCTCTTGAGAGTGTATTTAGCCTCTGAAGGCGTACTGCTCACTGAGAGCATTCTCATGGAGTTGATCCTAGAAGTATAGGGGCTCAACTTAGCGATATTTGGAGAGGCTTTGAGCCTGTAAGCTCCTGAGAGTGTTCTGCTCGCGGAGAGCGTATTTAGCCTTTGAAGGCATACTGCTCACTGAGAGCGTTCTCACGGAGTTGATCCTAGAAGTATAGGGGTTCAACTTAGCGAGATTTGGAGAGACTATGAGCCTGTAAGCTCCTGAGAGCGTTCTGCTCGCGGAGAGCGTATTTAGCCTCTGAAGGCGTGCTGCTCGCTGAGAGCGTTTGTAGCCCCTGAGGGTGTATTGCTCACTGAGAGCGTTCTCACGGAGTTGATCGTAGAAGTATTTGAACAGAGTGGTTGACAATACAAATATAATTGAACTACCTGAATTGACAAAGATTAAAAAACATGACTGTGTACAAGACTGAATCTTTATTGATAAAATCTCTTTAACAAGTAAGTGTTCCAGGGTCGTGGTAGTGGTTTCCCTTCTTGTGTCTTGATCCAGTAAGCCCCATTGCCAACAACTCGGTCTACTATGTATGGTCCTTCCTATTTGGCTGCTAGTTTGGAGTCATCCTGTGTCTTTTTCAGAACTAGATCACCAGGTTGGAAGGATCTAGGATGTACTCTTTTGTTGTAGGCACTACAAGAAAGCATACTTTTAGCCACGGCCCAAATCCGTGGGCAAAGAGCTTTAGCCACGGCTATTAACTGACGCAAGTCCGTGGGGTTTTGACCTGTCGATAAAATTTTAGCTACGGCCCAAGACCGTGGGTAGATGCGACGGTCCATGCGACAACTCAAGCCGTAGCAACTTCCCACTAAGAATGACCGTGGGGAAAGCCGTAGCAATTGCCATAGCTTGTGACCGTGGCGTAAGCCGTTGCAAGTTCCACTGAGGATGGCCGTTGGATAAGCCGTAGCATTCAGATATTGTGAGGGAGGAAGGCCGTGGCAAAAGTTAATTTGCTACACACATTTTTGTACTGTAGCTACAGATAGTGGCCGTGGCCAAAATGTTTCAGATTAAAAAAAAAAACAAAATATATATAATTATTGTTTTATCCTTAACATTCAAACAGTAGACTTCACATTATTCGGAATCCACTCCACAAAGTAAAACAAGTTCTTGACTTCTTGTTCTGCACATTAATCATTTGTTCATCGACTTAACTTCCTTAGTACTCATTTTCCCATGGAACATCGCAGATACAGTCAAGTACCTCCCATATCGTGGATCAACAACGCACATCATGTTCTTCACATCCCACATTTGTTAAGTAAGCTCCGGCACAGTCAAAGCCCTATATTGTTGAGAACCACGTGAAGTAAGTGGTACAAAACCCACCACAAAAAAGTGAAGACACGGAAACGGGATCAGATTAACAACAAACTTCCTTAAATAAGAGTTCAACTGTCCTGGGAACCTCAAACAACACGTCACACCAGACATAGTAGCAGATATCAAATGATTCAAATCTCTAACTGTAAATAAACAAATCGAACCAAGAATAAATTTCTAACCTTTAAAACTACTAAATAAACAAAACACAACATGTTTTAAAAAATGCTTACAGCTAGGAGTAGTGAGTTAAAGAGCCTCATTATCAAGAACCATACACTCATCAACATTCTCAACCAACTGATGAACAGACAACGTCGCAATATAAGGTTCAAATGACAATATCGGACACTTTAAAACCCAATGGGACAGGGAGGATATGGGAATGCTTAGTATAGAGAACAAGCTCCAACTCCTAATTGTATTTAGTCCCTCGAGCATCTGGTATCAGTCTTGTAACCTGTTGAAAACAGACCATATTCATTTGATCAACTAAATCCTTATACAAGTCAGATGGCCTTTTCTGTAAGTATTCAACTTACCACAAGAATTTGAGGCTTCACACTCAACCCCTGCTTCTTAATCCTGAATAGTAATTCCTCCTCCATTGCCCTCACTTGATCCAAAATATAGACAACCTATTTTCATGGCACATTTCCACTTACCCAATGGAAGATTATTAACTACTACTACTAAACTATTAGACTTAAACATACCTGACCACCAGTATCAGGCAAGCCAAGGACATCTGCTTGCCCGAAGTAGCCATGTATGGAGAAGATGACAATGTTGAATGTAGTCGGAAGCCTGCTAAAGAATTTCAATGGATCCGGTGCTTGGAGTACCTCTAAGAGTAATCCCATTGTTTCCTTAACAGTTTCTGCATTATCCCCCCCATCCTTTATCCAAACCCCACTCCGTGAACCTGCATACATGTGACAACAGGGCAGCAAAAGTAAGGGTGTAAGGACATCTGCTTGACAATAATATATACAGTGAAACATAGTGAAAATACTCACCTTTTCTCGAAGTTCTGATACAGTGTATCTTTTGGGAGTGAACTGAGGTATACATCTTCCACAATCAATGCGACCTGAAGCTTGTCAACGGTACTGAGAGTCTCATTGATCATAAGACTCTGTGAATTCAAATACCAAGAAATGGATAATTATTAAAATTGAAATGAAGACACAATCATTTTTACTTCATAGGAGAATCATCATCTAGTTCATAGTTGGATTTCAGAAGTAAATACCTCTCCAACATGATTAAGGGCAAGTAAGTAGTCTAGCAAAGGTTTAGCACTCTCCGAGTCCCTGTTCAGCTTTGAGGACATGAACTTAGAGATATAGCTAACTCCATTTCCAATTGACGAAGAAAAAAGCCAAACGAGGCAATGAAACATCAAATGCTCCAAAGTCTACTTCCAGTGCATTTTCATCTCTCGCCTTGAGAGTCTTTAATGTTAACATGCACTCTTACATCTGCCTTAAGCTAAACCACATCTAAACTTACAAAATATAAATTAATGATGACAAAGAATAATAGAAAACAGATTTTATTTTAAACGAAACCATAAGAAGTTCCATCAACCATCATATTAGCCACAACTCAAGTACTCAAATTGATAAATATAAGAATGAAAAAAATACAATTTCTCATCATATATTGTGTCTTTGAATTTCAAGTACTCTGTAGTGGTTATGCTCTCTACTTTCAAATCATCGGCGCACACCTTAACATATTCCCAGAATCCAGGATTGGGTTGTACTGAAAACGTAATATAAGGAGGAACAACGGCTGCCTCCTGCGAGTTTTAAATAAACGATTTCTTCACATTAGTGACATTTTTCAAGTATATAAAGAATATTGACAGAGTAAAAAATATGATTATAAGCACCTGAGTTGAAGACAGGATGTAACCAAGCACACTCTCCACTACTTTAGTTCGCTCGGCTTTGTCCTCAATTGACCTCTCAAGTTCCTCCATTATATCTTTCCTTTTCAATGAGAAACCAAGACTAGTTCAAACAACACAAAGTGATATTTAACCTTGAAGCATACCTTGCGAAGCATCGCTTCATATGGTACCAGCTCTGCCTCAACCCTTCGGGCATGCTATCAGCAATAGAATCTGATCGTTTAAACAACAATGTAGAAGTCATTAATAAAGATACTGAAAAACCCAGGTAAAAGAATCAATGATAAAAACTTTGTTATGTTTGTGTCAAATGAGGATGACTATTTATAGAGTTAAAAAGGTGTTGCTTACCCTTTGATAGAACAGCTTGGAAAAGATATCATGGGACGAAAATGGATCCGAACTTTATGGTTGTGAAGGCAATAAGAAGAGGAGAAAGCACATTTAAGAAATCAAGAAACGAATTCATCAAAGAGAAAAATACTTTCAGTTTAAAAGTAATATTGGTTCCCAACTTCTGAAATTTCTAAAATGGGAAAACGTATTTGCTAAACAACAACTATTATTCACTGCTTCTTTGTTATACTTTTGTTTCTGTAGTATTACCCACCAAAA
The DNA here is from genome assembly GCF_015680905.1 of Coptis chinensis. Classification (NCBI taxonomy): domain Eukaryota; kingdom Viridiplantae; phylum Streptophyta; class Magnoliopsida; order Ranunculales; family Ranunculaceae; genus Coptis; species Coptis chinensis. The sequence goes on along the minus strand of NC_141463.1, from coordinate 72,815,285 downwards.
AGTTCAGGTAGTCCTGGTTCTATAGTCATATAATAGTGTAGTTTGATAGCTTCCACCGTTTTTCCTTCCTACCATGGATTTGCCACCACTGTGTCCAATTTTTAAGACAACACTAAAATCAATCATATATCTCGGAATTTTCTTGTTTTTGTAAACGGTGGTATCAACTGAAAATGCACTTTCCTTTTACCGCATTTTAGATAGCTACTTGATCTTAAACTAGATAGTGTAGTTCATAATTTTGTTTATTTGTGATCTATGAGCATGCGAAGTGAAATGGTAAATATCAGATACCAGACATCACGCTGCAATTGTAGTAACTATAATCCCCACCATCTAGACATAGTGTGGGGTCGGGAGAAAGTATGGGGAACATACTGGAAGAAAATTTTATGGATTGGAGGAATGTTATACATATTACCATAAAAAAAAAACTTCTAAAAACAGCTTCAAATAGAGCTTAAATTTCTCTGTGTGTTCTTTCCTAGATAAAGGAGATCGGGGGTGCCGTTTGGGCCGAGATGTTAAGGAGGTTCTATAACGTACCATGATGTTAACCGAATAAAAATAAAAATTTAAGTGTAGAGCTACCATAATTTTTTTCTATTTTCTTATTGGTAGATCCACAATACTATCAGTTAAAGCTATAGTTCACAAATCACAACCATTCTTCAAATCCCTATGAAGTGTCATGGTGGCATTTATTTTAATCTACTTAAGCCTTGAACAAGAACATTGATGGGTGATTATAGTATATAAGGAATAGATTCGATTTATATTGTTACATATGTAGACCTCTACTAGTTCATTAAGTGCAAGTAAAATAAGAATTGATACTCCTAGTTAAGGCTTTTGTATGACCATTATGTGAAATTAAGTATAAAAAGAAAAAGCCTTCTGACATAAATTTCAGTTCATAATCAAACTATAATGAGGTAAAAGTGAACATCCTCTCTAGATAAGATAGCAATCAAATCTTAATTCTCCATTCATCAAAATAGTTGAATTACTCGAGTGCATGAAACTTATGAGTCTTTCCTTCTCCATCAATTACATTCCGGATAAGGAAATTGAAATACGTGAAAGAGAAAGTGAGAATGAATTAGTCATGAATTGGACATACCAATCAATCCACGGGCATCGTGCAAAGTCTTAGTCTTACTTGCAACAGCGATCTTTGATTGAAAAATGAAGGGTTTCATCAACCACAAAAAAAAAAAAAAAAATAGGGGCGAAGTGAGCATATAGATAAACATAGATGTTTGGATATATTAATTACGATGAAGTTGGCGCAAATTTGCCCGACACTAAAAAAGTAGCAAAATCAATGTAAATATATTTAAACTTCTGGAGAAACTAACGTTCATATCTGATGAGCCATGTTGAACAAAAAAGAGAAAAGGAAGTGAAACAAAAAAGGACTTTGCTTCTGTAGTTCTGTGTAACTTGGTGACAGCACAAGATTTTTAATATCCGCAAAGGACAATTTTGAAACCCATGGAAGGAAAAGGAGTAGATGACCACATGGCCAAAAGAAATCATTTTTGTTATTCAGAAAATAGAGCACGCCTGCTCCTGCTGGGGGCTTCCTCTAGATGCACTGACAAGTGGTAAGGACCGGTTAATAGCAGCCATAATGTGCATATCCAATGAGGACTATAGAATAGATTTCATGATCCTTCTACCCTGAAGCCTAAGGTCAACTATCTTGATTTCTGATGAAAGCCAAGTTAGTAATTGCGACACAAGTCACACAAATCATGAAATAGATTTTCAAACACTGACCAAAATTTAGTGGGAGCTCATGTTGATCTTAGTAAATGGCAACTAAAACACTAAGACAAAATGTAACAACTCAAACAAGTTAACAGAGTGCACCTGCAGACTGGGTCAAGAATAATCCCTGTTGATGCAACAATTTCTTTTACAAATTCGAGCTCCTTAGTGGTGTTCATGGCATATAGCCCAGACCCTTTGCCTGTGGAGAAAAAGGAAAGTTAGATAAAAGTCATGAAGCAAAAACCTTCCTTCAGTCTTCACACATTTAGTAAAATAGAACACGCAAGTCAATGATACTTACATCTTAAATGTCAACAATATCATGTGAGCTAACACCTACGTTCAGTCCATAAAGTAGACCTTGAACATATTTATAGAAGTAATCGGGGTCAGCACAAACAGAGAACGCATGAACCGGTATGACCAAGATCTCAATATCAGTGATTTCTCAATTACAAACTTGGCAGACATAACTATATAATAGCACATACTTTCACCTTCAACTTACTCAACTATGATCCCAGGGAAAGACTAGCAATGGCTCCTCTGCTAGAAATAACATAGGAAAGACACACATGGTTTAGATTATCACCACAAACATATACAAAAATGGATTGCGGAGAAACAACCTTACATGTGCTAATGTGGTCTGCAGCAAGTGTGGTAGCTTGAAGAAAAGAAACTCCTTTTGGGCATAAAGTCGTGCAAGCAATCTTGACCTCCCCAAACTCCCATCCTCATTGCAAACAAATTCAAAATCAATGTCAGTGGATTTAACCAAAGACCCATTTTCATATGCTTCTTCAAGTGCCTCTCTTAGCTTGTTGATTTGCAATTTACGGAGAATCGATGACGACTTTCTCTAACCTTCCTCTGTCAAGCCACCAGTCCTTTGAGTTGCCAAGAATCTGTAACAAAAAAAAAAACACCTTTTATCAATTTCCATCAAAAAAAAAGAGAAACTTTTAATAAAATAAACACTTGTAAGCATTACCTTTGATGTTTGATGGTTGTAGTGACGAACTATTAGAGAGGTGGTGGTGGTGGACGAACTGGAAGGGAAGAAGATAATGAGATGGTGACAGAGGCGGTGGAAGCTAGAAGTGAGATTAGTTTCTAACTATTTCTGAATATTTTGAGTTTTTGTGGGCTGGAAATTTTTTATATATGCCGGTGCAATATAACCGTTGAAAAGAATCAATAGTGTCAAGATCTGATCCAACGGTCCAAACCGTGGGAACACCTACGAGTTCGGCCCGTGGAGAAAGGTTGCAAAATACTGTCAAGCCAAGGTACAACAATTATTACAATACCAACAGAGAGCAACCGTGGCTAATTATTCGACAGCTTTGGTCCGTGGCAAACGTTCTGGGTCGTCCGTGGCAAAAGCCCCATTTTCTTGTAGTGAGGACCTCTTTAGAATCTGTTGATATGATGCCACTCTAATAGCTGCCAGGTCGCGGCGTTCTTCCAGCAAATCAACCTCTCGGGCTAGGACTGAGTCATTGTGTCCTGACTCGACAAGCTCGGATCGAGTAGTTGTGATTGTCAGTTCGGTGGGAATAATAGCTTCTGTGCCATAACATAAGGAGAATGGTGATTCTCCTATGCTGGAGCGAGTTATGGTGCGATGAGCCCACAGAATGTTCTCTGGCTGGTTTGGCCATTGGCTCTTGTTCTTTTCAATCTTTTTCTTCAAGTTTTCTAATATGGCCTTATTGCTGGCCTCTGCTTGACCATTGCTTTGAGCGTACTGTGGAGTGGAGAATGCATGAACGATCTTCCACTTGGCCAAAAAATCTTTGACCGTTTTGCCTTTGAACTGGGAACCATTGTCCATCACCAGGGTGTGTGGCAGACTAAATCTGGTGATAATGTGAGTCCAAATGAAGTTTCTAACATGTGACTCCTTGACATGTGCCAAAGGAACTGCTTTGATCCACTTAGTGAAGTAATCGGTTGCAGCTAAGATGAAGCGGAACCCGGTGCTTTTCTGTGGGATGAATGGTCCCATGATGTCCATGCCCCACATGTGGAATGGCCAAGGACTTGCAATGTTGATCAATTCGCGAGACGGTTGGATGATGTTGTGGCCAAAGGTTTGGCATTTGATGCATTTGAGAACATATGTTTTGGCGTCGATCTGCATGCGAGGCCAAAAGTATCCTTGAGAGATTGCTTTGTGGGACAAAGAACGACCTCTAGCATGATTGTCGCATTCTCTTTCATGAATCTCAGCAAAACAATTGACCTTGAGTTGGACTTATGCACCTCAAGTGAGGTCTTCCAGCAGATTTTTGAAACAACTTGTTATTCAAAACACAATAGCGACATGCTTGATATGGTATCTGCCTGGCTTTGCCCTGTTCTGCTGGGAGTGTGCCATTCTGAATGTACTCTATTATGGGCTGCATCCATGTCTGACTCATCTGATCCTCAAAAAGTGGACATAGGTCGCTGACTTCTAAGACGTGCTCTACTTGGTAAGCAGGTCGGTCAACTACTTCAATGAGTAGTTGTCTCGGGGCGCATCTCGGTGTTTGTGTGGCCAAGTAAGTTAAACTGTCTGCATGACGGTTCTCGTCACGCAAAAAGTGATGTATGGTGGCCTTCTTGAAAGACGGAAGTAACTAATTAACAACTTTAAAGCATTTAGAAAGATTACCTTTGTTGGTAGTGTACTCTTTAGCAATCTGGTGAACGACCAGTTGCGAGTCACTAAAGACTTGAAGTTCCTGTACACCGAGCTGTAGCGCCATTATGAGTCCCATAATTAATGCCTTGTACTCTGCCTCGTTGTTGTAGGTCGCGAAGTCGATGCGAACTGATTTCTCCATCATTGCTCCGGCGGGAGACACTAACACAACGTCAACTCCACTTCTGCCAGGATTGCTGGAGCCATCTACGAAGAGAGACCAAACTGTCCTGTCGCTGCTCTTGGGGGGTAGGACATTTGTCTCTATTTCCCAATGTAGATCGTCCACAGGGATGTTGACGAGGAAATCAGCCACGACCTGTCCTTTCTGTGAGGTGCGTGGGACGAACTCGATGTGGTGTTCCTCGAGCTCTTCGGTCCAAACCGCCATGCGAGTTGTCTTGTTTTCCTTATGAAGGATTTTTTTCAACGGGAGGTCGATGAGCACTTTGATTGGGTGCTCTTGAAAATATGGCCTGAACTTCCTTGCAGAATATAATAATGCTAATACTGCTCTTTTGATGTAAAAGTAGTTCTTTTCGGCTGGAGTTAGTGTCTTACTTGTAAAGTAGATTGGTTTCTCTTAGTTGTTGTCCTCCTTGAAGAGAACCGAACTGATAGCAAAATCCGATACTGCTAGATAAAGTCCCAACGTTTCTCCGTCCGTTGGTTTGGCTAGGACGGGAGGTGTTGTGAGATACTCTTTGAGAGTGGAGAAGGCCTGGTGACATTGATCGTTCCATGAGAACTGCTCGCCTTTTTTGAAGAGTTGTAGGAACGGTCGGCACTTGTCTGATGCCCTATATATTAATCGGTTTAGTGTAGCGACCATGCCTGACAGCTTTTGTATCTGTTTCTTTGTCTACATGTCGGGCATATCCAAGAACGCCTGGATTTGATCTAGGTTATCTTCGATCCCGCGTTGTGAGACCTGATAGCCCAGAAATTTGCAGAAAGACGCTCCGAAAAGGCATTTTTCTGGAATCAGCTTCATGCTAGTTCGGTGTAATCTGGAGAACGCTTGCTCAAGGTGAGTGAGGTGGTCCCCTGCTTTTTTGCTCTTGACGACCATGTCATCAATATAGACTTCCATGGTATCGCCTAACATGTCTTGGAACATGTCAGTTATCAGTCGTTGGTACGTCGCTCCAGCGGTTTTGAGGCCGAACGGGAGGACGTTGTAGTAATAAATTCCCTGTTATGTAATGAAGGACGTCTTCTCTTGATCTTCCTCAGCAAGTGGTATTTGGTTGTACCCACTATAGGCATCCATGAAGGAGAGGAGCTCGTGGCCATAGGTCTGGTCCACAAGTCGGTCGATCCTTGGTAATGGAAAATTGTCTTTGGGTGTTTCTTGATTGACATTGGTGAAGTCAATGCAAAGGCGGACCGTGCCATTCTTTTTTGGAACTGTCACTATGTTAGCGATCCAATTTGGGTAGTCGACCTTTCGAATAAAACCAACTTGCTTGAGTTTATCGACCTCGTCATTGATTGCTTTTTGAAAACGTAGTGATAGTCTCCTAGGTCGCTGTCGAACTGGTCGAGCACTAGGATTGACATTTAACCTATGGCATGCAACGCTAGGATCTATACCTGGCACATCAATATGCGACCAAGCGAAAACATCTTTATTCATGGATAAAAAGTTTACAAGCTGGGCTTTGAGTGTGGGGTCGAGGTTAGCCCCTCCATAGAATAACTTAGGGTCGTTTTCTATTCCTAAGTTCACTCGCTTCCTCTCTTCAATTGGTTTCGTAGCTTGTGTTGGGGGAGTGTCCTCTGGGGGACTGAGCTCTGTGGGTGCTTTGTTGGTCTGATGAGTGATGGGAGTTCTTTGCGGAACCGGAGCGCCTTCTTCGTGGTTATGACAATAATAGGATCCGGATGACTTACGGTCATAACAACAGAGGCTGGAGTACTTTCCAGAAGCTGTTTTGGTTGTACAGGATCTGGTGGGGCGATCTCTAGGGCCTGAACGAGCGGAGCATTGACTGCAGGAGCGACCTCTGGGGTCTTGATGACTGAATCAATAACTGCCCTAGTGACTTTCGGGGTCTGTACAGATGGATAGACCTTCTTGCTGGAGCCCCCAGCGTTCTGAGTTGGTGCGTTGCCTCTGACCTCAGCGACCAAGTCTTTGGCCATGGTATAGCTGGTTGGCTCGTTTCTTACGCTGACAGGGGGTTCAGCTGTCTTGTTCGCTGAAAGGATTTGATTACAATGATAGGCCTCGAGCTGGTTGCTGCGAAGCTCCATAATGCCCCGGGGGCCTAGAAAGCAAAGGACTTGATGCAGTCTAGATGGTACGGCCTGCATTTGATGAATCCAACGACGTCCTAGGATGGCGTTGTAGAACAATTTGATGTCTAAGACGCTGAAACGCGTATTGAAGCTGACTTTATCCTCTCTTGATCCCACTGAAAAACTGAGAGTATAATATCACCGATTGGGTCGGCTCTGGAGCCATTGAATCCATAAAGAGGAGCAATAGGATCTATGAAGACTGACTTGGGTAGGTTCATCTCCTGAATTGTGTGGTAGAACAAAATGTCGCATGAGCTGCCAGGGTCTATTAGGACGTGTTTAACTGTCCAATCGCTAATCTTGACATGGACGACGAGCGCGTCGTTGTGAGGGAGGCAGACCTTGTTGAGGTCGGCCTCTGTGAAGGTGATATCCCCTGATTGGCGACCTAAATTTCGTGGAGCGTATGCTGCTTATGAAGAAAAATGATAAACTTCTTGAAGAGCGCCGACACGCCTTCGTTTCTCTCTGGAAAAAGTAACAGAATCATCTGGGACAGTGATCATATGGATGGTTCTACCGTTGTCACGATCTGACGAGTGCTGTCGTCGCTCATGATGAGAACGGTCTATGGGACGTCCTCTGCTGCGGGAGCGAGCTTGAACGCTTTGGCGTTCCTGGCGAGGAAGAGATCTGCTGCGTAATCGGCGAGCCATGAGCTTGTGGCGTAAGTCGCCGTCGGCAATGTTGGTGTACTATTTAATCTGTCCAATTTTGACGAGGTCCTAGAGATAGTGCTTGAGCCCCAACAAACGTCGGTCTCGTGACATTTTGCTTTGGAATGCAATAGGGTTTGTCGTCGGTCGGCCGAAGTTCACGCCGCCGCGAGTCGGAAATATGAAGGTCGCTTGATCTTTTCTAATATGTAACTGGGAGAGCGTGTCAAGACAGCGAACTCTCTATTGTTATCCAAACGGTTCCCTGATTTGGGTGCTTGTGACCTGGACCGCTTTTTGGCAGGTGGGGTGTCGTCAGAGATCGCCGCCACTTCCTGGTCGTCTGCTAGACGTGGTGTCGCAACCCTTCTTGCTGTTTAATATACTTGTCGACCCAAAGCGTACAGCTCGGACAGGGTTTCTGGGCACGATCTCATTAGTGATCTGGAGAGGTCCGTGTTACGCACCCTACAAGCGTTAAAGAATGCCAGTGTGGCGAAAGACTCTTTGAGGCCGCTCTCCATACACAATAGTTCAGCTTTGAAGCGACCTAGGAACTAGCAGATGGTCTCATCTTCTCCGACTGAAAGCTGGAAAAGTGAATCCAAATATGCTTTTTTATGTCTATTGTGCACGTACTGGCTAGCAAACAGATCTGTGAGCTACTCAAAGGTCTTGATCGAGTCTGACTCGAGTAAAAGAACCAGTCGAGTGTGCCATCTTTGAGACTGGTGGGAAAGAGACGACAGTGAAGGTGGTCGAACTTCGGGGAGCTGTAAAGGGCAAGGCTTTGAATGTAGCGAGCTACATGCTAACCGGGGCATGTGCTGCCATCGTACATCGGGAAGCGTGGCTGAACAAAATCTTGGGGAGAGGGTTTACTGAGTACCTCTGTGGTTAATGGGGAAGCGCGATATCTCTTGAGCATTTTCTGAACGATCTGGGTTGCGTCTTTTCATACTGCGCTCTGGTCGATCCGTTACGACAGCTCGTTAATCTATTGATTAACTTCGTTGATGTCGTTCTTAGCGACATTACCAGCTAGTTGTTGTTAAACGTCAACTTGTGCACGAAGAGCTTGGAAATGCTCTCATTTGTTAAGCCTAGCTGGTTTGCGAGGCCTTGTACTTGAGCTTCGAGGCTTGCCATGCTTCGTGGGCTTGAGATATTTGGTTTTTGGGTTGTGTGAAAATGGTGTCTCAAGTAATCGAGACCACAGACGGCACCAATGTAAAGGTGTGATTCAGCTTTCCTTTACATACACAGTTGAACGGGAACTGGAATGGATTATTATAGGGACCGAAGTTCGGCAGGGAGCCGAACCGCCTCGTATCTTGCTCGATTACGAGGGGAGAGAAGAATCCGTCCGGGCGTAGTTCATAGGAGGGTATTTATAGATGTTGAGAGTGAATCCTTGCTCACCACGTGTAAAGTGTACCCTAACGGGCGTGGGATCCTAGATTAAGGCGTCGCGAACCGTCTTTATAGATCCGGCTGTGATGATGGGGATTAGTAGTCTGGGCAAGTAGCTTGCGGCAGTGGTCAGTAGCTGGTGGCATTGATTTGTGCATGTGTCTCTTCGTTCATGATTGCTTCTAGAAGGTAAGCTGAGTCACGTTATAGCCAGATTCGTGTGCTGGCGCGAACTGTGCTGGAGCATTCTCTTAGCTTATAGACGCGATCTGGTTCCACAGGTCGGTGTGGTATTTCTATCATGCTGAGTACGCGCCTGATATTCTGAACGAGGATATCACTCGCTTACAGGGACCTCTGCCGATGATGAAATAGTGAAGTTCTCATTGTAATTTATTCGCTAGTATTGTCCCAATCGAACTGCTTACTAAGGGTGCTAGTATTCCAGAATGGCAAGGCTGGGAACCTTCGCCAACGACAATAATTGTCATATTGTTTGTTGTCCAAGAACTGACACTGTATTTTTGACTTATTTCATATATCTTATCAATATACATTGAGTTATTTAATCCAGTTTTGTTAGTTGTTCCTAATCTTTATCAGGAATATGCAAATATGAATGCACGTACACCGAATCAAATGTACTGAATTGTTTCTTTTATTATGCTTGTTGTCCACCGTTGTATCCTTAAACAATTCAACTAATTAGAAAGGAGATTGCAGACTTTGTCAAAGTTTTATAGAAGAGATTGAAGACCCATATTAGTACTGTACGTCAAAAAACTTGCATATTGTTATGATTTTGGGTTTACCAGATGTTGTAAATTTATCATTATTTATGAATGATGTAGAAACTTGCAATGCTTCATTTGGTGGAAAGTTCAACATGAGTTTTGCTGACCTGAAGAAAAAGAATGAGTACGAAAACAAAAATTCAGACAACTAAAAATAAATTTGAACATTGTAGTTCAATTGGTGATTGCAGACAATTTGTTTTCGTAAGAAAAGGGTTTGGTTCACGGAACTTGGATTTATGGAAAGTTGAGTTTGCCCCGCCATTGTAAGATGATGAGAAAGGGCTACCAGTATTATAACACCCGGTTTTTTTTTTTCAATATATGATAAATATTTATATTATAAAAAAATAAAAATAACACAAAAGAGGATAAAGATTTGTTGGATATAGAAAACGTGGGAAAAAGAGGATAAACCTTCTTTCCTGTTTTCGGGGGTTTCAAACACTGAGAGAAAAAGGAGAGTTTGACATAAAGAAAAGGAAAATATTATTGGGATTGGTTTCTGATGACTGTTACGTTGCGTTTTTCATTCTCAAGTTTTTATTCATTCACGCTGCTCGTAAACACAACAGAGGTGTGTAGATTAATTAATCTTTCACCGAACTTTTATCGAATGTTTTCTCTCGAAACAAATGGTTTACTGATTCGATAAAACTGATTTCATATATCTGTGCAGTGTTTATACAAAATGGATTACATATAACTGTGTCAGTTAAGTTTTATTCATTTTGTGCCGTTCTAAATTATTCTATATGCTCTGTCAAAATTGTTCTTTAAATTTAAAGTAATGAGTATTGAATACTTTTATATTGCCGATTGAGATGGAGTATATGGGTTGTTTTATACTGCCGATTTAGATTGAGTATAAGGGTTGTTGTATACTGCCAAGTGATTGAGTGAATATATGGGTTGTGGTGTTTGAATCAAGTGTTTTGGTGGTTTAAATTTGTTGGTTGTTGTTGTCGGGTGATGGGTTATGTTTGGTTGTTGTTTGGGTATTGTTGAAGTCGTCCATATGGTCGTTAATGGGGTCGAGGTTGATTTTTTTGAAGTGATGAAATTGGGTTTTGAAGATGGCAAAAAGTTGGGTTTTTGATTGGGATCAAAACCGAATGGTTTTGGTGTGGTGGTGAGTGAGAGGGGTGGTGGTTGTTTCGGTGGTGGTGTGAGTTGTTGGGGAAGAAGAAGGAGGTAAAAGACGACTTGAAGTGGGCTGGTTTTAGTTTCTTTCCGTTGAGCTTGGGCCGAATTTGAATGGTGGGCTTGAGTTGTTTAATAAATTTTTGGGCTTAAGTAGTTTATGGTTTTGGGCCTTAAATTGTTGGGTTGGTTTCTATTATTTTTGTGGGCTAGATCCTTTTTATTTTAAGTGGACCAGATTCTATTAATTTAGATAGGCTTTGGTTATAGTTTGTTTTTGGACTGAATCTGTTCTAGTTAGGCTTGGTCTAGTTATAAGGGCCGGTTATTAACTTTGTGTGGGCTGGGCCTTTAACATATTAAGTGTTTTTATGTGGATCTATTTTAGTTGTCATGGGCCGGGGTTTTTGTTTTAGACTTTTGGGTTTAGTCTTTGGTTTTGGTTAGTTGGGCCTGAACCATGGCGTGCTATGACCATGAGCCATGACCTTAACCATAAACCATGGCTAAGACCATGAGTCTGTTAACCATGAAAATGATCTATTGTCCGCGACTAGGACTGTTGACTGTTGATCGTTGACTCTAACTGTTTACCATTGACTTTTTGAATGTTGACTTTTTAGACTTTTGATATATTGAACTTTGTGTTGACAAATCCAATAATAGGATGTTGTCGAAACTTGTATAAACATATTTGTAATTATCTAATAAAGATTTGACGTGGTATTCTGCAAATATATATATTGTCACTGATGGATTTTGACTTTGACTATGTGGCTGATAAGAACTACGAAGGCTTGATTCCAATCTTGAAAGATTTAGATACGCAGACAGCTTTGAGCAAAAGTGCATCCACTATATTATATATTATATAGTAGTTATTATGATAATTATATATGTACAATGTTAGTACTTAACTGTGTACGTGCTTGTGGTGGTTTAAAAGGTATTCACAGGGCATTTAATTAATGTGTTAATCATAATTGAGAATCGGGATATCTATGATTTATATAATGGATAATGAGGTGAGTTAATTGGTTATTGTGTTTAGAATTTTTATTAATGATTTTACTGTGTAAGAAGATATTTATTTTATGATGAAAATATTATAATAAATTATAACTCTTGGGTGTTAACAAGTGCTGTAAAAAGTCTTGTGAAAATTTAATGTGTCGCCCACATCTTTAGATCTCTTCACGCCTCTTTGATGGAAAGAAATGAAATGAAATGTTTATGACTAATGATGTCATGTGAAAAGCCGCCTTAGAGAGGAACTAAGGCATTCGCCTTGCGGGTGGGCTAGATTCCTTGAGTGTATGGGAATGTAGGTCTAGATTCCTTGAATGTGGTGGGAATGAGTTAAGGTATTCATTGAATGTGCCATGAATGACCTGTTAGTGTTATGATGGGTATTCCTTGAATGTGGCGGGATTGACCCAATGTATTCATTGAATGTGCCACGAATGACCTGTTAGTGTTATGATGGGTATTCCTTGAATGTAGCGGGAATGACTCAAGGTATTCATTGAATGTGCCATGAATGACCTATTATATTTTTATGCCCAGAAAAGGCTTTGTTTATGTGTATGGAAATCCTAGAGATGGCTGTGACTCACAAGTTACGAGTTTACAAGATTGAAATATGTTTCCTAGAGGTGATATCCCTGCTTGGGACATATGTCTTGTAGTGGTACTTGGTGTGAGTGAGGCACACGGGTATGTGTGATTTGGCAAATGCGTGAAGTGCAAATCATGGAGTATGAATTAAAGGTTGGGCAATGTTTATTAATAAATGAGTCAATGAGATAATGAATAAACAAAGTAAAATATTGATTTTACGTATGACTGAGTTATTGCATATGAATATTTATGTATTATGATGTACATGATTTCTTATGAGAAATATATACGTAGTTTGTGTGAGTTGATACTCACAATAGATGAATGTACTCCCTGGTTGTGATATTTTTCTCGTTCTCATAAGTAGACGAGTGGGTTTTAAGAAAAATATTGGCTTTAAGTGTGAGCGAGTTGTTGGATATGATTGGTGATATATTATGATATGATGCATATAATTTCTTATGAAGGAATGTGAATATGGTTAGCATGATATGATTGATATGGTGATGTGATATGAATGTTAGTTAATATTGGTAATATATTATAATATGATGGATATGGTGGTGTGATATGAATGTTAGTTAATATTAGTGATATATTATGATATAATGGATATGGTGGTGTGACATGAATGTTAATATTGGCGATATATTATGCCAAATTATATATACTCATGATGGTTGCAGTGAGAGTGAAATAGATGTATACTATAAATGATTACGTTTGGGAAATCTAACTTTGTTTTGCAGGAGGGTAGGACTTATTAACTTTTTATGTAGAGACGTTGTCCTACCCGAAGACGACGTGCTGGCTTAAAGGTAAAGTGTATCAAACTCATATTTAAATAAGTTATCATATGTGTATATGTGTAATAAGTGGAATGTAAGTGGTAATTATATTGTGAGTTATTTTGGAAAGTGAGAATGATGAATATTGTTATATGAGATTTCTTGAAAATGTATATTGAAGGTTGAAATCTTACTTGGGAAGAAACTGCATGTCGTTTTGAGAATACGGAACTAAATTGTCTTCCAAGTTGAAATGATTGTAATAGTATATTTCTTGATTTGAAAGATTGAACATACTGCTATACTATTTTATATTTTTAGTCTTACTCATATCAGCAAATTGAATTTGTTGATCCATTTTTGCTTTGTTTTGCAACGTGGGTGTGTTCTTAGAAACATAAATTGTAGAATGCAGTAGATGACAACGTTTGATTTGGATTCGCTTTTAGATCAGCAAATTCAATTTTCTGATACATATTTGCTTTGTTTTGGAACGTGGGTGTGTTTTTAGAAACATAAATAGTAAAATGCAGTGGATGACAACGTTTGATTTGGATTCACTTTTGGAGCCTTACTGGTTTAAGTTTTCTAAAGTAGAAAGTTTTGATTTCAAACAGCGATAATATAGTTGGTTAGTAAAAAATTTATTTGTGAATGAAGAGTTGTTCTTTAGGTTTTAAAAATTGTTCTTATTTTTTCTATATCGTGTTTAGTAATGGGTTATTAGGGTTTCGTTTCATCCTGGGTTTTCAGAAGATAGAATAGGGTGAATAATTCCCTATTTTAATTTTCTGGAAAATTTAGAGTGTGACAAGTATCCTTCTGGGTTTTAATTATCCTAATTATTTTCATACTGCTTTCTACCAACTCTGAACACCTTTTCCTCATTTTGAATGCTTGAAATGCCTTATCGTAGTGCTGTCTCTCCCAAGTCCCAAACTCTTGCTTCCACTTCCACGGTTCCTGCTCCTGAACACAGCAAGGTGGCCTTTGCTCATGTTTACCAGATTTTAGGCCGTCTTTCAAATTGTTTTGAGTTGGTCATTAACGAGCTACAATCTTGGTTTAAGGTCTTCAACATACTCTGTTCATCTGATCTCCAAATGATTCACCTATATATATTAGTTATCACCAGTCATCACCACAGTAGTCCACTACTCCACACGCACTATCACGTTTGTCTCCTCGCATGCCTTCCACACTCACACCAGCAACACCAACACATTGAACCAGCACACATATAAAAAGATTAAGGATCCTAGTGGATTTGAACCACCATCACCTCGGACTCGAGATGAATAAAACTTGTTTGCTTTAGGCGACAAATCCACAAGGGACTCAAGATGTGCACTTATACCACCCAAATTCTTTACAAGTACATTCTTAGACACAGACGTCCTTCTATCAATACTATTGCGAATTTCATTTACAATTGAAAAAATAACCACTTCATTTCTCAAGGCCAAATGAATTTTTGCAACTTGTACAAGGCCAGTTGCTACTAGCCAATCTCCAAAAGTGGTCCAAGCACTAGTAACTCAAATCACAAGGCCTGCAACAGTCTGCAAGCCACACCTCATAGGCAAGCTGCTTCTAACCAGAGGAAAACTGCATCAGCTACACCTGCTGTTGCTAATAGAAGCAAACATCTTCAGACCTCAAATCAGAAGGCCTGCAGCAATTTTGACCTCAGTTGCGAAGAAGCAAACATCTTCAGACCCTTCTGCACTATTAGAAATGCTTTTATTCTCAATAAGAAGTCAAAACTTTCCTGGATTTGAGAATTTGATATGAGCTACGTGCAAACAAAGGACGCCAAAAGATACTTTCCACGCTTTGAAGGCTCAACAAAAGTAACCTCTTTATCCTCTTCTGAAACCAAAATACACTGCAAGAAAGATTCAAACACAATGAGTATATGGTTTTCACAATCACATTCATGCATTAATATGAATTTCTGATACATACAGACTTAAAATATATATGTATTGTTCCCATTTAAAAATCCTTCTGGTAATACTATAATGCAACTAGTTCAGTTGATTACAACATTCCAAATAAAAAATTATGTTAAATGCGTCTAGGTTTGTTATTACCAAAGAATAAAAAAAAACAAGCACAGATTATTATCTAACATGAAAAACTTACAATGGGATTCTCCACGTCATCTGATTTATCCCCTTATTAACATCCGTCAACCTCTGAGGTAGCATTTCTCCATGATTCTGATGAAACCACGACCCAACCCCCTTTTCCGAACCAAACCCCGTCAACTTACTTGTAAAATCATCAGCTTCCGTAAACACCTTAAGTGTACCAGTTGCACCACAATGCCTACAACCTCCCCACCACTGTCCAAAAGACTCTCCACAATGCGAACATACCCAATGCGTATTACTCTTACCCTTCTTCTTCTTCATTCCCAACTCCCCAGCCTTATTATTATTCCTCAAACTTTCACCACCTCCCCCAGAATACGCCTTGGAGCAAGACTCGTTGTTACTCTTCTTCTCAACTCCACTAACACAATTTTCTTTTTTTTTGTTTTAAATCTTCAACAAATGAAGCTAAACTAACTTCATTATCATCAACATCTGGGACTTAATTGGAATTAGAAAATGGGAACAATATTACCTTTCACCCTAAATCGAACAATTTGGGTGCTGGAAATTGAACTAAATAGTTGGTTGCTTGCTTTGATTTTGGAGAACTAATCTTACGAATTTGGGTTTGGAATGGAGAGAGAAAGAGGAGGTAGAGAAAACCCACACCCTTCGTAAGATTATATTTCGAAATTTTGGTGTTTAGATCTGGGCGTTTGATTTTTGGATGCTGTCTGAGAAATTCATGTCTCCCTAGCCCCACCGATATATATATAAACTTTATTTTTGTATATCTTTTGACTTTTGTTCGACTGGTTATTTATTACCCTAGGAATGTTTTGCTCATTTTACATAGTTTTATGCATAGTATTCTTTGAGACGAAAAAGAAAAAAATATAAATATCAATGAAAAAGAAATTTATGATCGGTATATTTTGATAAAATTTAAATATTTTTTAGTTTAATGATATTTTGTTCTATATAACTTTTATTTAATATTTACCATTAATAAATAAATATAAATAATGTATCATGATATATCAAGAAATATCCACAATATCCATATATTTGTCGATATTTTGGATATATTCACGATATTTGCATGTGAAACAATGTCAAATATCCCCAAAGAGAAGGATATATCCACGATACATATCCAGAAATTGAGTATCGATAAATACCCATATCCTGATATTTTGTACTATGGTTTTATGTATTCTTTGAGACGAAAAAGAAAAGAAAAGAAAAAGAAATTTATGATACTTGATAAAACGTAAAACACTAGTTTTACCTACTCTTAACTATTTATGCTATGAATAAATAAAACTAAATGCTTAATTACTGCTATGATATCAAAGTTATCTACTCTCGGTTATCGTGAAATATCTAGAGTTTAATCCTAATTGTTTAAAACGAATTTCCTTTAAATATTCTAATAAAATGAATGAGAGTAATGAATCGAAATTATACTAATATGGCGATTGAACTAATTTATTTGTTTTAACTTATACTATGATAATTGAATACTAAAATGTGAATGTGGAAAGGGATTAGAGGGATATATTTGATTCCACTTGATGTATTCCTAATATGCTAGTGTAGATTATTACAATTCTAACCAAATAAGATTAAGTGTTTGATCCTTAATTACTCATGGCAATCTCTGTCAACTAATAATTAGCATGTGAGGAAGTTAAACTCATTCTCATGGCGAATCAACTAACATACTAGAGTGAAACTCTTAAAAGGCAATAATCCTAACTAACACATCAAGTCTTCATCAAGCTTTATCAAACCCCTCTAATAGAGATTTAGCTAGAAGTCATTAGACTATCATTAATATATAAAATAGAAGAAAACATAATGAAGAACAAACTTAGATTTTATTAATCTAAAGGAATAATAAATAACAAATAACTAACTTAACATAATGAAATATCTAATGAATTAAAACCTAGGTCTAAACTAATTAATAACTAAATTTAGGTTCTAACTAATTAAATCTAAGTATGTATATGGAGAGTTATGCCTTAGTCCTCTTTATATAAGAGAGGGCTAGGTTTACAATTTCGTGCATGAGCTTTGGAGCTATGTTTTGGGCCTTTAAATCAAGCCCAAAACCTAATTATTTAAGTCCAAAAAGGGTTTCTCTGTTGGAAATTACTGTAACAGCTTTTTCATTCACTTTTGCTCCTTTAATTGGGTCAAGACCTAGACCATTAGAAATCTCTTTCCAAGCCGGTCGTTTTGACACATAATAGGCTCAATTCCAAGGTTTAAGTCCAAAGATACGGCCTATGGAAGTTCTATTGACTTTTCTGCTCTATTTCTGCCCGCGTTGACTTTGACTTTTCAGCTTTGACCGGGCATTAAAAAGGTTTTTTCTCCTTGAATCTTGGCCTTTAATTATAGAACTTTTTAGCAACCAACCTTTGCTTCTTTATCTCACAAAAGTGATATATTTCTTCACATATTTGACTCCAATGCCTGAAATACATAAACGCACGTAAACATTACTAACTCATATTTATTATACACATAATTGGTCTAAATGTAATATTATTAAGAAGTTAAAACTACAGTTTTGGGCTCTTATCAAACCACCCCCAAACAGCATTTTGCTTGTCCTCAAGCAAATATGAGAAATTAATATAAGTGACCAAAAATGGAGTTCTAACTAATCTTTTTTCGCCGAGTGCGATTGCATTGACCATATGCAATAAGGCCTTAAACCACTAGGAATTCCCACTAGTGGACGAGTTATAGCCTCGTGAGAGTTTCCAGAGAAGGTACTCACAAATTTCATCTATACTACAACTACTAAGAAATAAAATTATTGTTTCTTACTTTATTCTCAGATATCTATACATCTCACTTAGCAATGAATACATAATAATCAATTCGAAATCTAAGCTAATACGTGCATAATAATCAATCATCTACGGATAAACATATATATAATGAACTATGCTATAAAATGCAATAATAGGTCCGTTTATGAAACATTAGAATAGCGTCCTTAAGTAGGTCCTCACATATATGTCAAGACAAAAACACTCTGATTTTTCCACTCAAGTTTCGTTTACTCCACTGTACAGTGGGCACACTTTACCTTACAATCTCAATGACACACAAGGAAGCTGAAGTCGATCAAACACATCTGCCACTTACTATCACACTAACCTATTCCTAATTGAGCTAGAGGTCTTTATTAGGTGTGCGGGGATTAGGTGATGGTTTAAGAATGAAGAAAATGGATATTCAAAAAGAACAAGTCTGAGATGATAGAGTCTTCATATTATTTTGTAACTAGATAAAATATTATTCTTACTTTGCTTCTACATTTTATTTCCATCTTTAGCCATTTTTTTCTTTTTCTTTTGGCTTTTGACTCCTTTGATTCTGTTTTTGGAGTTCTAACTTTTTATTTTATTTATTTATTTATTTATTTTTCTTTTCTTTGGATGGAAACTTCCTTTTCTTATTTGAATCAACTAACAAATTCTTGGTTTCACATGTCTTTCTCTTTTCTATTCTTCATTTCATCTCTATTCTCAGACTCATTCAAAAATGGGTAGGCTGATTTTTATTTTTATTTTGTTTTGTAAAAGGGTAAAGGATTTGCGGTTTATGAAAGGCTAAAGAAAGGCTCAGAGGGGCGATTAGCAGAAAAATAATTTCATATAGGTTTGAATTTCTGGCTATATCGATCCAAAGAGGGCCTAAATTCTCGCTTAGGATATGGTATAATGATCAAGCAAGTGGATGTGTGATTTCTCTATTCGGAATTTACTTCTCCCTTGTGTCATTTCTCAAATATTTCACTCATATAATGTTTTATGCTATATTCTCATAGGATTTGTAGAATAAGTACTCTAGCCTAGATTTCAGAAACTTACTGCCAAACAATCATAGATACTAATGCAATATATTTATAGAAAGATGCAATGATTATTACCTACATATTAATCTAAATTTCTAAAAACTATTCTAATATAAGAGCTAATGTGAAATATCTAGACTATTATCATCATAGAGAAAGAAACAATACCAATATTCCTAAGTGTATAGCATAAACTGTCTATTTATATATTTTTATTTTTTTTACTAGAAAATAAGTGCATATTATACATGTATTATATCATAATAGGTGCCTTAATTTATGCGTGTTTCTATGCCACCCCAAACAAGAACATGTTTGTCATCAAAGTATTAAAAAGAAGAAGGGTAGGAAATACCATGGAAATGCATGAAAATTGATGAACACCTGCAAAACAAATTTAGAACATACTAATATAGATAAATAAAAACAGACGCAACTCTATATGTGTTCCACCCGTTATGGGGTTAACAAGAATTAAATTGCTTGGGACATAAGCAGACACGAACAAAAATAAAACTTATCTCATATCCAGCATTTAAACGTTTTCCTCCTCCTCAATAAAGAATTGAGGTTCCTTGGCATCCTACCATGCCATGATAATTTGCCAGGCCTCACGCCATTTATCATATATAATTGTTAACCGGTTAAGCGCCACTTGGTCGGATGGGATATAATGGGTAACCCAATTAGGTTGTAGCCTCCACCCCTGCCAAGTCATTGCATGGAATGAGCATATAATGTAGTTGGTGGGTCGCACAATGTCAACCCCAACTCAATCCGTGAAACGGGCACAAAAATCAGGAAAGAAACATAGCATTATTCGACAAACTAAGACAGGCATAAGAAGATACTTATGCCTCATACTGTGGAGCTCTTGCTAGACTAGCCACTAAGGTCCGGGGAAGGTCATAGAGCATATGTCCCGTAGCTAGAGCAAGGAAGACACTATAAGTGGCGTCAGTCACAGAAGAAAAACGCCATTCCCTTAAGATATTTAGCATTATAAAGAACATAACAGTGCCCACATTAAGGGACAAGCTACCAAGGGCTACGTTATATTGCCCTTGGTCCTCGATATGAAAAATCTCTGCCCCATAAGTCTCATGCAAAAACTCATAGTTGTAAACATACATATTATCTACCCAATAGCCCCATGAGTCCTGAATTTCAGCAAGCATAGAAAGCCCAATATCAAACGCCAATAAGAACTTGGTTATATCCATTGTTTCATCTTCAATGGTGACGGAGAACACTTGTTCTCCATCCATGTGATAAAAAAAACTTACAATGGTCATAAAAATATGAAATAAGTGCGGGAGAATAAAGTTCATCAGAGCTTACCATTAGAGGATGCCATTTTGCCTTTATAATCAAGTCGCAGAACCAGGACCCATAGGTGTCGCTTGCTAACAAATATTCAAAAAATTGCTCTGGTATGATCCGAGGTGACTTCATATCAACAAACACATGCACTCTAGAACTGCTGGAAACAACCTCAGAAGAACCTACAAAAAATCAGAATTGGAAGTGGCTGTGGAGGTGAAGGGCACGGGCACGCTCAAGATTGCAAGTGTGAGGGCGCGGTTGCGCTCTTGCCTGACTCAAGGTCCAGTGTTTTGAGGGCGGGCGCACTAAAAATTGCATGTGGAAGGGCACGGTCGTGCTCTTGCTTGACTAGAGTTCCAGTGTTTTGGGGGCGTGAACGCTCTGAGTATAGGCACAACAAGGGGTGTGCGCGCTCTGTGTATGTTAAGTGCTATGAAGTGAAAATTGAAGGTAAAGTGAGAGGTGTGATGTTAAGTTGAGAGTGAACCCTGTATTTATAGAGGACTAGTTTCTAAGTTCCACAAGTTTCCCAACTAGTTAAGGCAACATGATGGAAACAGACAATAGGCATACTCCAAAACCAAACCAATAGCTTTTTGGCTGGAATTAAAATAGCAATCATCTAATTACGACTCCTTGAGGTTGCACCAACAACACTAGCTAATTCTAGCAACACCAAATTAGCAACATTCTCACATAATTCAATCATTATCAAGCAAACAATAATAATTCAACAAAAATACGTGGATATGATTAGAGGCATTGCTAAATAAATAAATCCACCCCCAAACAAGTTGGAAGGGTGGGATTCATGATACAAAACATAACATATGCCGAAAACTAAAACAACTTCAAATTAAAAAATTAACAAATAAAGAATCCAAATATTAACTACTTAACTAACAATTCGGAAACAAAATCTACTAAAAACAGGGAAAATAGTCGTAAAACAACAATAATAAAACAAAGAACTAGCCACGATATGAGGATGGGCCAGAGTCATCCGTTCTGCGCCGATGACGCTCATGCCTCCCAAATTCATCAGAAGAAGAACCCTCATGCGGTGGCAGGCATCGTAAAACTTCGACTTGAAACTTGTGTTGTTGCTCCATTAACACATTCATGACTTCCCAACACTCCTTATTAGACAGGGAGAGAGACTCCATGTTATCCTGGATATCCTGGTTACTTTCACTGAGCAACTGAATAGACTCCTGAAAATTGGCTTGGTTACTAATAAGCGTGCCTTGCCTAGTTTGAATGGCCTCACAGAGGTCATCAAGAGAACGCTGGCCTGTTCAAATCATCTCATACTGAATATGGAGAGTTCGCAGGCCCTGATGAAGTAAGGAAAAATGGGCTCTATCAGTAATAGCTGACTCCAAAGCTCGATCTAGCATCAAAACAGGAAGCATCGTCCTCCTCCTCTGACTCCATTTCAGCAACCAACACTTCAGGCACATTCCAATCTTTCTAAACACACTCTCTATAAATCCGTGCATTCTCATGCACCTTCAACTTAACCTTATCCGAACTCGGCACACATCCCCACAACAACATTACTTTCGTTATCAAAACAAGGAAAGCGGCGGTAGTACCACCAACTCCGATAATCTCATTAATTATAAACTCAAGCAAACAAAACCCATACCTTCTGGTCTGCAGAGTCCATAGAATGTGTAGACAATTCGAACTGATGTCACTAGCTTTCGTGGTGGCAATGACGTTCCTGCCAACCCACTGAGCCACGCTAGCTGGTTCCTCCTTAAAGACTTCTGACGAACATAATGCAAACTCACATTGTAATGTCCTTCCAAGACTATCTCTGTCATTAGTGGTGTTTTACACCCGAACTGAGATTGCTGCATCGTGAGGACAACCTTTCTTTCCTCAATGCCAGTTATATCAGCCAACCTCCCTCTAGTTAATTCCCTCCGACCATCCTCCAAATCCACAAAAACCCTATTCCCTTCAACCTTCCTGTTCTTATAAAAAGACAAGATCAAATCCGGATAATAAAAATCCTCAGTCGAATACCACAAACTATCCCACTTCCTAATATGCATTTCTGCATAAAAAAATGGAGTAAACTGAGCACTGGTAAAAATTTGTTCTGGAAGGATTTTAGGGGTTCGAGGATTCATGATGAACTGAAATTGAAATTTTTGGGGATGGTGCAGGTGGGTTAGGAATGAAAATGACTCGTTTCAAGTTTGGGGGCAGGCTGTGTGAGGTAAAGGCGCGTACGCGCTTGTACTATGCATTGTCAGAGGGCGTGCGCGCGCAAGGTTTTTCAATGTTAGTAAGGGTTCAGAGATGTGGAGGCGGAGAAGAGAGAAGAAAATGTGATTTGGTGTTTAAAAGGGGTCACGTGTGAGGCACGTGACCACGTAGGGTTTTTAGCTTTTGGGCCCAAGCCCAAATCAATATAGAAAATACCCATCATGTCCTTATGCCACGTAAACTTAAAACTAAAATTTCCGATTCGTTAACGGTCTGATTTTTGCGAATAAGTTATGAAAATGATCAACAAGAAGAGTAAAATCCAATGATCTATAAAAAAAAACTCAAATCTAACCGTGGTTGATATATAAAAAAATGGAAAATACCTCGAAGTGCGTGAATGATGTAAGTTATGTGAGCAAAAGAAATATAAATTCATAGATAGTGTCAACCCGAATCAAAATACGACTAAACAGCATAAAAAACAAGAATAGGAAATTGAGTGATCAAGAAAGAAAAGACCAAACACCCCACCCCCAAACAAATTTTGAAAACATGGGTTAGAAAATTTGTTTAAACACGTGGGTCTTTTAAAGTCAGATTCCCGAGACTTGCTAGATTACAATTTTTATGGTTTTAACATTTTCTATTTTTTTTATGAATAAGTTTAATATAAAGAAAAATAATAATTTGGGTGAAAGGAAACACCCTCAATTTAATTTGCTCCGAACCAACGGTAGGATGATGAAATGTGGTAAGAACTTGTTCTATCCTACGCATATGCTGATAATACATGGTCTAAAACCCATGAAAAATTGGTAACAAATTAAATATATTCGGGGGGATTCGAAAATCCCCCACTGGGTCTCCAAGAACGATGTAAGACTTAGGGCTATCGTTAAGGGCCCTATAAAAATCAGAGAGAGGAGTCTCTGTTTCATCAGCCATTGATGCAGGTGTAGTGTGTGGAATTCTAGATAGACGTGTACATTGACGTTTACGATAAATAACAGAAGATGGTTTACTAGTACTGGACCTTAATCTCATACAAGGCTAAGGCTAATAAGAAGCAAACCACTAACAACACTCAAACAACCCTGATATGCTAGAAAAAATCCTCTAACAGAAGAGGCGAGGAGTGGAAGAAGGAGTACCTGAATGCCTCCTTGCTACGCGTTTGAATAACGTCTTGTATATACAATGTCAGTGTATTTAAGAAGTTGAAAACACTTAACAATTTTGAACAAACGAAATTTTGAACTAACCTGTGAATATCGGGTTGTATCAAAAATGGGCGCGGGTGCGCTTGGAAACAAGCTAACAAAGGCGCGAGCACCCTCTTGCTAGACTCGATGTCTAGTGTTTTGAGGGCGTGCGCACTTGGAAATAGGCTAACAAAGGCACGGGAGCGCTCTTGCTAGACTCGATGTGCAGTGTTTTGAAGGCATGCGTGCTCCCGAATTAGCTTACTTTGGGTGCGGGCGCGCTCAGTGTAGAATTTTGAGAAAAAATTATTTCTGAACCAAACAAACACAGTTAGAACCAAACAAGGGTGGGTGGGTTTAATAGGGTTTTGGTAGGTGCGAAAATACTAATTGAAACGAATTTAAATAGAACTAAGATGGCAGCGGTGCCATTTGATATAATGTAAAACAATAGTTTTACCTACTCTTAACTATTTATGCTATGAATAAGTAAAACTAAAGCTAATTTACTCGATGATATCAAAGTTATCTACTCTCGGTTATCGTGAAATATATAGAGTAGAGAATTCGTTCCACTCCTAGTTGTTTAAATGTAAGTTTCCGCTAGTTTAATCGGTTCTAACAAAACGAATGAGAGTAATGAATTCAAATTATACTAATATGGAGATTGAACTAATTTATTTGTTTTAACTTATACTATGATAATTGAATACTAAAATGTGAATATGGAGAAAGGATTAGGGGGATTTGATTCCACTTGATGTATTCCTAATATGTTAGTGTAGATTATTGCAATCCTAACCAAATAAGATTAAGTGTTTGATCCCTAATTACTCATGGCAATTGTTTCAGCAAGATTTGCCAAAACACACCAGTTGAGGGTTGGAAATAATGGTTTTTGGAGATGGTGAAAGAGATGGTGATTGAGGAAAGATGAGACTGGACTTCGGTTTTGAAGTTGCCTACGTACCCAAAGATATTGCTTGGGATCAAGTCTCGATTGCGTAGTTCTGGAAAAATGACGAAGGTTGGATTTTATAGGTAGGATTGGTGATAGTTACTTCCTCGTTCTCCAATATTCCAATCGTGGGATGAAGTTGGAGAACTGGCGGAGAACCGGCCCAATCATGGGATGAAGTTGGAGAATTGGCGGGACATCTGTCGACTCGTGGAATGAAGTTGGAGAACTGGCGGGACATCTGTCAGATCGTGGGATGAAGTTGGAGAACTTGCGGGACATCTGTCAGCTCGTGGGATGAAGTTGGAGAACTGGCGGGACATCTGTCAGATCGTGGGATGAAGTTGGAGAACTTCGGGACATCTGTCGGCTTTCGTGGGATGAAGTTGGAGAACCGGGCGGGAGAACTGCCAACTCGTGGGATGAAATTGAGAACTGGCCGACATCCGGTCACCGTGGAATGAAGTTGGATAACCGGCGGGACATCCGTCGGCTCATGGGATAAAGTTGGAGAACTAAGCGGGACATCTGTCGGCTTCGTGGAATGAAGTTAGAACCGGCGCGGAGAACTGTCATTTCGTGGGATGAAGTTGAGAACTCAAGGAGAACT
Organism: Coptis chinensis; assembly: GCF_015680905.1. Classification (NCBI taxonomy): domain Eukaryota; kingdom Viridiplantae; phylum Streptophyta; class Magnoliopsida; order Ranunculales; family Ranunculaceae; genus Coptis; species Coptis chinensis. Next base: position 72,789,783 of record NC_141463.1, on the reverse strand, counting down.
CCGCCACCGTGGGATGAAGTTGAGAACTGGCGGAGAACTGTCATTTCGTGGGATAAAGTTGGAGAACTGGCGGGGACATCCGTCACCGTGGAATGAAGTTGAGAACTGGCCGCGGGAGAACTGTCGGCCGTAGGATGAAGTTGAGAACCTGGCGGGACATCCGTCGGCCGTGGAATGTAGGCTTTGAACATGGGCTTTTTCATAGATAAGCTCTGAGCATGGGCTCTGAGCGTGGGCTTGTTTATAGTTGGGCTCTGAGCGTGGGCTTGTTTATAGTTGGGCTCTGAGTATGGGCTTGTATTGAATTGGGCTTTTATTGGGCCACATTTGTGGGGCCTAACATCGCCTCTCTTTGTTACATGGGCAAGGCCTGTGTGGCAAAGAAGTATTAATATTTATGGTACTTGGTAGGTTAGTAAATTGGTAAAAAATGATGGGATCCGGTGCATTAGTGCTGATATGATCAAGTCCAGCGGTAATTCAAACTTCTGCGGCAATCTAAACTCGAGCGGCAATCTAAACTCGAGCGGCAATTCATGATCAAGTCCAGGGGTAATTCAAACTTCCACGGCAATCTAAACTCGAGCAATTCAAACTTCCGCGGCAATCTAAACTCGAGCGGCATCGACAGTTCAAAGATTCGGCATCACGGGATCGGCAAAAGTGATCGAAGCAACCGCTCAAAGAGATCGAAAGCCATGTCTTACACGTTGGTCGGCAATTAATTAAATCCGCAACTTTCTTTTCCAAAAATTCATCGCTCTTGAAGCCATGACAACAATCAACTCGAAATGGCCTTGAAGACACCTAAACTCAACCGTCCCAAAGATCAATTTAATGTTCTTTTAACAAATACAGCCGTTTAGTATACCATGCTTCCGCCAATCTGGGCAGTTCTCTTTGTGGCATCCATGAGGAAAGGTTTCTCCATATATTGCTGGAAATTAAACTACTGGGTGGTGAATTTGGACTTGTATGTGTAGGCATATAACCAGATGATGATGTCGATACCATGCTTCTGCAATGTTGTTTTACAAGAAATCCTGCAGAGAGGCCATCAGCAAGCATGTTACTAGAGCATCCTTTTCTGAAAAACTCCAACCATACAGAAGTTCAGGTTTGCGCTCACACATTTTCTGCGATGAAACGGGGGGATGCGCCACATAGTCCAAGAGAGTGGATTGCTTATAAAGTTGATTCAATGCCAATCTCATCAAGATCACACACCACTAAAAGAAATATGTTTGTCAATGGTGAAAGTGCTCAACAATCTCATCCTACAACTTGCGACTCTGCAGCAGCATGCCTCCACTCTCCTCGTTCTACCCTTGAGGCCTTTCCTGGTTTATCTCCACCACATTATAACCGCTCACGAACTTCCAAGACATCTTCAGAAGGTATCAACGATACACATGTGGGCATGTGGGGAAGTAACGCTTGCACCGTCCAAGCACTAACACAAAAAGGGGCACAAATAGAAAGACTTCTTTCCCATGACATCAAAAGCAGGGATTGCTTCCTCATACAGTGACTTCTCCCCAGCAGCAAGAATAACAAGTTGTCCATCTTCGGGTTTTGCTACCGAAACCGGAGCTTCAAGGAAGTATCCACCTTTTTGGTAATTGCCTCAATCGATCTTTGGCGAAGTATCGGCATCAACCGCTGACATGTCAATGTAGCATTTTCCTCTCCTATTTGCTCAAGCACACCATCTTTGTCCGAGAGCATTCCAATGGTGTACTTGTACGCTTGCACTTCTTGAATATAAGCGAACATTACTGTTGATGATAACATTGCTTAAAAGGGGGAGTAATCGACATGAGTTAGCAAAATCGAGCGGAGCACAATGAAGTCTTCAACCGCTCGGTGGAAGAGAAGAGTATTTGGAAACCCTCAGATTTGGTGATACCTCCTTCTGACGTTTGTATATTCCATTTAGCAGGAACATTAAAAAGTCCAAACACGCTTCTAGATTGGGCGCCACTGAGACTTGTCTCTATAACAATCATGGAAAATAAGATTCCAGAGAATCCTATTGCGCATTCATTCACAAGATACGTATGTTGGGAAAAGGGATTATAGGCAACCAATAATGCAATAGAAAGATGAATGAGAGCATTGCTGATAGCCAGAATTATTATCACATACAGCAAGCGGACAGATCCCATAATTCTCTGGATATGCCGCGGCAAATATGGGTTATTCAACTACCTTCAACTATGGTATGGCAGCGGCAATTCGGGAAAAAAATAGCAGCGGCATTCAAAGTTCTTCAGCGGCTTTTCTATGGATCATCGCACCAGCGGCAATGCGACAATGCGAAATGGCATTATTGGATCGGCTACTCGAACAAGTGATGATTCGTCAGTGGGAGAAGAAACGAGGACGTGTATTGCATCTGGTAATTGAATTTTTCACTGAATTGATGGGCTAGTTGATCGGCATGTTTCGATCCGCCAAATTCAAACTTTTAGTAAGTGAGTTACGTTGAAGATAAACTAATATAACAAAGTCGGTTGAAGATGTTGCAATTAATTTCCAAATTAATTCACACTTCATATATAACAAGGTCTCTTGAAGATAACCTAATAAAAGGGCGAAAGCTTAAGCGAATTAGGAAAGTGATTGTTGGGTCAAGTGTTGAAAATCTAGTCCTATTGGTATACTGGCTCGAGGAGTTAGAATATCTATAAAAGGAGAACTCGTGGGAGTAGAATAATTATCGGACTTAAAAGATAGAGATAGCTAGAATTGAGAAGAGAAGAATAAAAGTTCAAATTATCTCCTTCGTGTTCTTGTTTTACTTTGGCAGTAAGGTATGTTTTTATTAACCGTTCACACTTTTTTTTTTTTTTTTTTTTTTAATGAGGAAATGTATATTAGGATTTGTATCTATGTAGTGATCGCGAGACAGTAAACAAGTGTTTAGATCTTATTATCAAAGAAAGAGAAGGATTAATCGATACTATTCTATTTTTTTGACAGTATTGAAAATATTTGATAATGGAGAAGAATTATAACTTGAAGAGGAGATGGGGTGATAAGGGAGATTTTAATATGAATAGGGTGGCGAAGGGAATTGATGCTGATAGTTTGAGAGCAAAGTATGATATTGGAGATGATGTTTCAATTGAGTATGTTGGTAGCGATATCGACCAAAAATGTGAAAAGGATGAGATAATTTTATTGTTTTCACATTTTTGGCTTGGTTGTAGTGTTCCATTTCGAAATCGGTTTCGAGTTATTAGCTTCGATGGAGAGTACATCCCTTACAATTATCTCCCGGCTATTGGGCTATATTTGCACGCGAGAATTTGTAAGGTTTATCAAAATAGTATGTCGTCCGGACCTTTTGTTTGAGTTATTGAAGCCTCTACACGGCAAAACAAGGCCTCTTCAAAAAGTTATGCATTGGGATATCATAACCATCACAAACCGCATTATCGGTTTTATGGGATGCCTTGAACTACAAGAATGCTAAATTGTATGGTTTTAAGATTAAAGGCAATTGGAGGTTCAAGATATTGATTATCCTAACAACATATCGTAAGATATAAACTTAATATTCTTATAATTTTAATTTTAAATAGTTAGCATTACATTGTGATTAAATTTATCTTCTTCTTTTTTTCTTTTTTTTTTTTTTTTTTTTTTTTAGGGGATTTTCTCAAGTTTCCAAATAAATCGGTGTTTAGCAAAATGAGATGATAAAAAAGAAATTTGTTAGTTTGTTTAGTCATAATGCAGATGTCTATGATCTTTCGTTTCCAGACGATATAGTAGATTATTATCATGATATAGAAACTAGACTGCTGAATGAGCCTAGGGAATTAGCACCTTACTGTGGCTCAAAGAAGAGAAAGAATATTATTATTGGATGATAGCAATAGCGGTGAAGATGACGAAGAAGTAGAAGGAGATGACTCGGAGGATAGTGGATAAGAAAATATTAGAAAGAAGAAAAGAAATGTCGTCCAAAAAAGAAGGAAAAGAAAATGGGGATAACTCAAGTAAAATTGAGGAAGAGATTGATAGTCGAAACCGGGCATTATATAATATTTCTTTTAAAATATCATATATGTAATACTTATAATATGTTTTGGAATGATGTTTCATTGTCCGCAGGTTTTTGTCTTCCCCGCATAAAACTACCGATGTGCTTGATATTGATGATGATGATGATGATGATGATGATATGATATTGGGGAAGCGATGACTAAATAAAGATATCCGACTTGATGTTAGTGTTGATCTTGTTTACGTGATTTAGAATAATATTCGTTATTGATTGTTTAATGGTTCTTTTGGTAATGTAGATGGAAAAAGTTAATTTTATGGTGGAGATACAATGGGTTCAAAATTTGTCAAAATCAATTTTGACCTGCCAACTCTTTTTGGTGGAAGTAGTATTGAGTTCCAACACTGCTGTTGGCACCAATCTTTGGTGTAACAACTTCGCCGATGGCACCATTCTTTGTGTGTCGAAGTTTAGTATCAATCGTTGTTTGCACTAGTCTTTGGATTGCCAACTTCTTTGTTAATACCGATGCGGGTATGTTAACGAAGTGCAACGATTGTTGGTACAAATGCTTGGATTGCCGACCTCCGCTGCATTAATACCGATGCGTATGTTAACGAAGTGTCAACGATTGTTGGTACAAATGTTTGGATTGCCGACCTCACGACACCGATGCAGGTGTGTCAACCGGCGTCTACTTTTGTTAGTGCCGACATCATTGTTGGATCAATCTGTACTTCTTCGTTTGCAGCCGGGGATGAGCGGTTGTTCTACAACACCTATGCTCATCACTCCGGCGCGCAAGCCTTGGCAATTGAAGGTTAGATGTTGAATAGCTATTTAAATAGTATTTACCGATTATTATATATTATTATTTTAAATCCTTTTGTCTAATATTTCAAATCCAGAGTTATTGTGTTTGGATTATCAACGAAGTGTAGATTTTGAAAAAACCATTAATATGTTGAATTCAAAGCTTGCGAGGTAATTTATAGTGTGTGTTTGATTTTTTTTTTTTTTTTTTTTTTTTTTAACACATTATTTTTTTTCTATTAGGCGGCCGGCTTGGGGATTGTACTAAAGAAATCTTAGAAGCAAAAAGAAAATCATAAGATTAAAACCAAAGAATGAATATCTGAGATTGAGTAATATTTGGAAGGAGAGAGATCTCATCTTTCGTGAGAATGAACATTTGAGAGGAGTACTTATGAGAAATGAAGTAGTTTTGCACTATGAGATGAAAATGAATATCATGAAAGTTGAAATGTCAAAACGAATCAAGAAATTGTTGTTCTCAAGGAGCGTAGGTTTTGAGTGATGAAGTTGCAATTTTAAAATGTGAGAAATTGGAATTGTCAAAACAAGTTTATGGTGAGGGATTAGAGGAGACTACAAGGTACTATTGGAAGAGAATGCATTTTTGAAGAAGGAGTTAGATGAATGTCATGAGAGGGTGGAAAATTTTAGAGTAGGGTGTGAAGAGAAGGATGATATAATTGAGAAGCATGCACGGTTGAAATTAAGAAATCTGGTGTTGTTGCGTGAAGCATCGGCAAGTGTTGGACTTTGGAAATCAAGAGATTCGAGAAACGGGAAAAATTGCACGCCAGTTGTCCGATTATTATACTATGTGTTATAGGAAGTTGGAAGATGTATCTCCGTCCGGATCTATTAGGTGTTCCAGTTCGAAAGGAGGATAGCATTATGCCGCAACTTCTTGATTGAAGTTTTTATTCTTTATTGTTATGATGATGTGAGGTTAGGTTACGGTTTTTTCTTTCTCAATTATGTTTCTTTTTTCCATGTACTGTATTCATGATATTTGGTTTTTATCTATTTTTTATTAGATTGGTAATCAGAATAGGTCGGTCTAAATATATAATAGTTGTGTAATCTAGGTTTTGAGGTAGGTCGGCAAAATAGATATAAGTATTAAGGATAACGTAATTGGGGTTGGGGTGAAATTTGGGGTGTCATCGCCCCCCCATAGTGTAATGATAACGTAATGAAATTTGGGGTGTCGCCCCCCCATAATGTAATGATAACGTAATGAAATTTGGGGTGTCGCCCCCATAGTGTAATGATAACGTAATGAAATTTGGGGAGTCACCCGCCCCATAGTGATAACGTAATGAAATAACATAATTTGGGATATTTGATCTCTAGTTAAAACGAAAGATGGATCGAATTTTATTGAATTATAAAATGATTACAATGAATGAAAAACAAACATTCAACGATAAAACTTTTTCAAATGAAAAGCATTCCATGGCTTGGCAAATTTTTCTCCGTGATTCGACGAAGGAAATAAGACCCTTTGGATCTTTGGTCTATCAATAATGAACGGTCCTTCCCAATTCTCGACAAACTTCCCGAGATTCAATGAGCTTCGTTTGCGGCTAAGTACCCAATCTTCTGGTTCAAAACTCTTAGGAAAAGCTTTTATCATATTTGCATTTCATGGCTCACCTGATATTTTATTAGACATTGTAAAGCTTCTTCGAAGTTTTATCAATTGAGTTTGCCACCAAAGTTAGAGCAAAGATCATTGTTACCGGTTTATCTTTCACGTCCTTGTAGTTGGTGTAATTAATTCGGCCGGAGGACGACATCCATGCCATAAGCTAGATTGAAAGGGGAAAGATTGGTAAAATGCTTTGGAGTGGTGCGATAAGCCCAAAGCACCGCTTCGGCAACTCTTTAGCCCAATTTCCTTTTGCTTCATTAAGCTTCTTCTTCAAAAGTCGAGAGAATCGCCTTATTGGTTGCTTCTACTTGTCCATTTGCTTGTGGATAATATGGAGCGGAGAAATTATGCTTTGAATTTTTAGTGGTGCAAAATTTGTGAATTTCTTCCGCGATCGAATTGTTTACCGTTGTCGAGACGATGTTAGATGGAATTCCAAAGCGACAAACGATGTCTTTCCATAAGAAACGCCGCTACATCCGCTCTTTGAGATGTTGACAAGCGGTTGAGCTTCTACCCATTTAGTGAAATAATCAGTCGCAACCAATAAAAATCGTACACTTCCAGGAGCCTTTGGTAGGGGTCCCACAATATCCAAGCCCCATTTCGCAAAAGGCCAAGGGCTTAGAATTGGGTGGAGTTCCGTTGCTGGAAGTTTGCCCATATTTGCATGTTTTGACATGGTATGCATTTTTGGGCAAATTCGTTGAGTGTCTTTGCATGCTAGGCCACCAGTATCCTTGAGTCATGGCTTTATGTGCAAGACTACGTCCCCCAGAATGGTTTCCACAAAGTCCGGAGTGTATCTCTTCGAGAACTAGATGACCTTGATCTTTGGAAAGACATCTGAAAAGAGGACTGAAATTATTTGCTTTCCTATAAAGTAGGAGATTTCCTTTAGAATTTGGAATTATGACAAATTTCCAGGCATCTCTCTTAATTTTGTAGGAAAGCGACGAATCCTCAGGTAGAGTTCCATGTTGCAGAAATTCTAAATAAATAGGTCTCCAATCATCTGGTGAAGTGTCACCATCGATAGATTGGAGATCCAAATGTGGTACTTCTGGAGAATTATCTGCTTCGTGGGACTCATCTTCCATATCAACATTGATTTGGTCGGCATCATGTGTGGGTGGAGAATCACTCAACACGATGATCGCCAAACCTTTGATGGTCGGCTAAATCTTCTTGAGCCGCTTCCCTCGAGTGAGATTCTCAACTTGTGTTACCGATTGAGCTAGCTCTTCTCTCTTTCTTTTCCTTGTTGTTACGGCATTCACTTGCTCGAATTCGAATTTCCGAGATGTCGTCTGGAAATAGCATAGATGAGCAATATATAAGTTTTGAACATGTTCTTCTATGATAGTTATGCTTGGAAAAGGTTGGAAATCAATATAGATTTTTCTTTCATTGTTAACATCAACTGCGGCAAAGAGATAGACTAAGGCATCGGCATGACGATTATCATTCGAGAGCCGGTGGTGAAAGAATGGATTTGAAATGAATGGATAGCTCATGCATTTTTGGACATATCGCGACCATCCTATCATTTCGAAAGCAACAAAAGATCCGCCAAATTGATTCGCAACAAGCTTTGAGTCGATGAATAACTTCGATTTTTGTCGCCCCCGTGTCAAGTGCCGTTTGCATTGCATAAAGAACCGCTTCATATTCACTTCATTGTTTGATGCAAAAATCCGAGGCGAAACAGATTTTTCAATTTTTTCTCGCCATCGTCGATCAAAACACAACCAAGGCCCGAACTGATTTGTTCTTGGAACCGTCGTGTGTATAGTCCATAAAGTAGGGTTGACACTTGTGGATGGATCGGCCTATCCTTGTTATGGATTAGAGGAGGTTCATCAAACCGCTCTTCCATGGTCGGTATGTCATCGACGGAAAATCGGCCATAAGTGATGCCATTCGTGGCCTTTCTCGATGATCGGGCTTTGTAGATAATTTCGTAGGCACTCAAATATGTTTCCCATTCTGCTAATCGGCTCGAATCAGCATTTCGAAGAACTTTTCTCAAGGGGTATTCAGTGTAGACATTGATGATACATCCTTGAAAATAAGGCTTCAATCTTCATGCACTATGGACAAGTGAGAGAGCTATTTTCTCAATCTGTGAATACCTTGTTTACGAGCTGTAAGGGTCTTACTTATGAAGAAAATTGGTTGTTCATTTTCATCATCAATGAATAAGACGGCACTCACGACTATTTCTCGATCTTTTGCCAAATAGATGCCAATTGTTTGTCCGGTGGTCGGACTAGCAAGAATTGGCGGTCAGATTAGGTATTCTTTCATTTTCTCGAAAAGCTACGTCCACACTCATATGTCCATTTTGGGGATCCCTTAATGGCTTGGAAAAAGGGGTGGAGCCGATCTGAATATTTTGAGATAAATCTACCCAAAGCGGCTATCCTACCCGTAAGTTGCTGGATTTGCTTCTTGGTTTTTGGCGAGGGCATTTCATTAATTGCACGGATTTGATCGGGGTTAAGCTTCAATGCCTCGTTTGGTCATAAGATATCCAAGAAATTTTCCGATGCTAATCCAAATCGCGATTTTGATGGATTTAGACGCATTCAATATGTATCGACCGATCAAAATATTTTTGCAAGTGATGAAGGTGTGATGACTCTTCATGCGACTTGATGACCATATCGTCAATATAAGCTTCCATAAACTTGCCTAAGAAGTCTAAAAATGATGTATTAATGAATTTCCGATATGTTGCCGGTGCATTTTTAGACCGAAAGGCATTACCTTATAGCAAAATAAGCCTTGGTCTGTTATGAAAGTTGTAAGTTCTTGTTCATCTTCGGCTAATGCAATTTGATAAAATCCCATTGAGGCATCCATAAAAGAAATTCGTTTAAACCCTCGAAGTGGCATCAACCATTTCAGAAATACGAGGCAAAAAAGGATACGGGTGAACGGGAACATTTTTTTATTGACATCGATAAAATCAACACGATTCTAAGTTTCCCATTTTTCTTAGGAATTGCTACTACATTTGATATCCATTTCGATATAGTACGTGCCTAATAAAATTAACACTTAGAAGTTTGTCGATCTCTTCTTTCACTTTGAGCTTTTCGATCGGGGAGCCATTCGGGCGAGGCTTCCGACGACCGGCTTTTGTGTTTTGTCGATATCCACTGTGACATGCAGGTGAAGGATCAATCCCAGGCATTTGTTCGACCGTCCACGCAAACACTGTGCAATTTTTCTTCAAAAGCTCAATGAGATTATCCTGTTCTTTCTTGGAAATTTCCGCAGAAATAAAAGTGGTTTCTTCTTCTTTGTTGCCGATCTGTACTTCGAGGAGTCTATCAATGGTCGGGGGGCCACCTAAACGCTGCTCCATAGCGTTTACCCGACCAATGGAATTCTGTAATTGCTACTTTTTCCCATCGACATTTAGGATAGTGTTAACCTTGACTTCCGAATCTTTATAATCTTCGAAAGTACGACTCATGGCACTTCAAAGCTGCTATCCGATCACCGAACTTTGCATACCCTACCATCACACGAACTTGATAGCCTGATGGAAAGTAGAAACGGCGACTCCCCATTGAGTGAATCCAATCTCTTCCCGAATGACATTGTAGGAGGAGTTACAATCCAAGAGAAGAAAATCAATTGTAACTTCCTTGTTCATTAATGTCACCGAAGAGAGCATCTACCAACCGATGTTGCTTCTTTGTCCCATCGGGCTTTCAATGATAGGATTTGGATCGGAAACTATCATTTTATCGAGGAGGTTGAGTCCTTTGTAACAACGCTTTGTAGATCACACTTGCCGAACTACAGATCGATCATGATTTTCTGCACACGGTGAATTCCAACAAAAGCTTGTATTACAACGGCATCATAATGAGGATGGTGCACTCCTATCGGTCATTGTCAATCCAACAGAGGTCCTTCCTCATAAGTTTTTCAGACTCATTCCGTGGAGAAAATCATATCCACTATAAACATAGTGGTGGCTGAGATCAATGATCTTGGAGTGATTGAAATTCTTGCGCTTGGGTGTTAGACATTGAATCAACTCTGGCATGACCGACTTTGATTACATTGTGTGCGGTAACGACTAAAGCTTGTTTCGTTTTACCCAGCACATAATCCTGAAGCATACCCTTCTCGATCAAACCTTGGATTCTACCCCTTAGAGATCGGCATTGTTCAGTTTCATGACCAAAATCATCGTGAAATTTGCACCACAGGGATTTATCACGTGTAGCCTTGGTATCTTCGGAGAGAGGAAAAGGTGGAGATAAGATATTCTTTCCCTTAATCTTCTCATAGATAACAGCGTACTTCTCGTTGAGGGCGGTAAGCTTTAACTCTGGAAGTTTCTTTTGTTCTTTGCCGTTCCATTGTTGTGGCCTACCATCACTCTTGGACTTTTGATCGGTTGTTTGTTGAAACTTCGGTTTTTGACTCTGTTCCTGCGGCTTGCTTATTCGATCCCTATCTCTGTGAACTCGTGCCGATGCATCATCTTCAACTTCGAATAAACCGCTTGAGTTCGAGAGAAAAGTTCATAACGAGTTGTTGGGGCGTCTTTACAATAGAGTTGTAAATGCCGTCCCTATCATAATTAATGCCTTCCTTGAAGACATAAATGACAAGAATATCGATGCATCCGGATTTCAACACCGCTTTCCAAAATCTACGCACAAACTTACCGAGCTTTTCATCTTTTTGTTGTTTAATCTTGAATAGATAATCAATATGTTTGGTTCTTTCCAGGTTGTGACGAAAATGCTTTCGGCAAACTTGTAAGCCGATCGATAAAATTGTGGATGGATCTTTCTAGAAGCATGTTAAACCATCTCATCGACTCAATTCCAATGAGTGTGGACGGAATAACTTGCAAAGAAGATAATCGTCGAAAGTCCATAAGATCATCTTGTTTACAGTAATTAACAAGATGCATCAAAGGATCTCCATCAATCTCATCAAACTTCTCGAATTAAGCTGCTTGAAGTCCTTGTGATGAACGGTTGTTTGGATTCGAGAGAGAAGGGAGAATCGATACCACTTTCTATAGCGAGATTTCAATTTTGTTTTCTCGTGACTCCTTATCATTAACAGCGCAAGATCATCATCTCATGGAGCGTTGTTCAGAAAATGGAACATTCTCGATGATGGTCCCGACCCGAATGTGGGCGTTTTGGCCAAGATTTCTTCGGAGGAGGGGAGTGAGTTCCCGTCGACCCGTCCATGCAGGTGAAGGTGACCGAGCCAGTAGTGGAGATCGGTTCCTTCTTCTCCTATGGTGAACATCGGGAGAATACGGACGGAGTGCTGGACTGTCAGAACCATTTTCTTGACCTGTTGCAAGTGAGTCTCCATCTCCATCGCTACCATTGTCAACATACTTTGGCCGACAATGAGCTCTTGGATTAGGACTACAACTTGAGCGATTAGGTTGTGAACTGGAACTGCCTGGTGAATAGTGCTGCTGTTGAGATCGGCGCATATTGCTATTGCGACGAGGACTTGCACTAGCTTGCCTACCCCTCCTAGAGTTTGGGGTAGGAACTTCATTGGTTTTTCGTTGGTTGGGTAGTCTATCTTGCCGACCTATATGGATATTTTGCCGATCTCTCTTAGCACGGTTCGAATCGGCAAAACCGGTTTTTGTCATGAGATCTTTTGTGAGTTGGTGATCCCTCCGCGGTGGTGAATGATCTAGGTCGGCAGAGGAGTTTGTGGATTAAACTACGATTACACCGGAAAGTGTAGGCTTTTGGCGTTGCACATTTTGTTTTACGAAGCCTTTAAGTAGCGACTTCACGGGTTTCTCTTGGTGCGGGGAGTTTGTACTTTCGGAGTCTTTGACGAGATGCTTCAATGTTCAAACGATCCCAAACACTTTTGCCGTGGAGCCCTGAATCATCTTCGATCTTCGACGCAAAATTGTTTTCTTGATTGTTATTCTTGCTCTCCAATTGTCCGGAGACGACGGTCCTACCCGAGTTGATGGATCACGAATGCGTGAATACCCACTCTCTCGGTCGTAGATGGCCGAGGACCATCGGACTTGGAAAATGAATTCGCAGAAGGTGAATCTTGAACTTGTCGGTAAAAGGGATACTTTCACCGTTGTTTGTTTTTCGGAAGCCATTGGACGTAACTTTTGTTTTGTGGTTGAGGGTAGGAACCTGATGGCGAGCCAAATATGTTTTGATAAGATTTGCCAAAACACACCACGGTTGAGGGTTGGAAGTAATGTTTTTGGAGATGGTGAAAGAGATGGTGATTGAGGAAAGATGAGATCGACTTCGGTTTTGAAGTTGCCTATGTACCCAAAGATATTGCTTGGGATCAAGTCTCGATTAAGTGGTTCGAAAAAAAATGACGAAGATTGGATTTTATAGGTAGGATTGGTGATAGTTACTTCCTCGTTCTCCAATATTCCAATCGTGGGTTGAAGTTAGAACCGGGCGGGAGAACCGTCCAATCATGGGATGAAGTTGGAGAATTGGCAAGACATCCGTCACGTGGAATGAAGTTGGAGAACCGGGCGGGACATCTGTCGGATCGTGGGATGAAGTTGGAGAACTTTATGACATCCCATCGGCTCGTGAGATGAAGTTGGAGAACTGGCGGGACATCTATCCGCTGATCGTGGGATGAAGTTGGAGAACTTGGGACATCTGTCGGCTCGTGGGATGAAGTTGGAGAATGGGATGAAGGATTGAAGAGAACTAAGCGGGGAAGAACATCGGCTTCGTGGGATGAAATTGAGAAAATTGAGAACCGGGGGGACATCTGTCGGCTTCGTGGAATGAAGTTGGATAACCGGCGGGACATCCGGCAACTCGTGGGATGAAGTTGGAGAACTAAGCGGGACATCCGTCCATTTCGTGGAATGAAGTTAGAGAACCGGCGGGAGAACTGTCATTTCGTGGGATGAAGTTGAGAACTGGCGGAGAACTGTCGGCTTCGTGGGATGAAGTTGGCCCGAGAACCTGGCGGGACATCTGAAGTTGGGCTTCGTGGAATGAAGTTGGGAATGAAGGCCGGGCGGAGGAACTGTCATTTCGTGGGATGAAGTTGAGAACCGGGACATCCGTCACCGTGGAATGTAGGCTTTGAGCATGGGCTCTGAGCGTGGGCTTGTTTATAGTTGGGCTTTGAGCGTGGGCTTGTTTATAGTTGGGCTCTGAGCATGGGCTTGTATTGAATTGGGCTTTTATTGGGCCACATTTGTGGGGGCCGGAACAGCAATCTCTGCCAATTAATAATTAGCATGTGAGGAAATTTAACTCATTCTCATCGCGAATCAACTAATCTAATAGAGTGAAACTCTTAAAAGGCAATAATCTTAACTAACACATCAAGTCTTCATTAAGCTTCATTAAACCCCTGTAATAGAGGTTTAGCTAGAAGTCATTAGACTATCATTAATATAAAAAATAGAAGAAGACATAATGAAGAACAAACTTGAATTTTATTAATCTAAAGGAATAATGAAGAACAACTAACTAACTTAACACTAATGAAAGAGCTAATGAATTAAAAGTTAGGTCTAAACTAATTAAAAACTAAGTTTAGGTTCTAACTAAGTATATCTAAGTATGTATATGAAGAGTTATGCCTTAGTCCTCTTTATATAAGAAAGGGCTAGGTTTACAATTTCGTGCATGCAACTTTGGAGCCATGTTTTGGGCCCTTAAATCAAGCTCAAAACCTAATTACTTAAGTTCAAAAAGGGTTTCTATGTTGGAAATTATTGCAACATATTTTTTGTCCACTTATGCTCCTCTGATTGGGTCAAGGCCAGACCATTAGAAAGTTCTTTCTTAGTCGGTAGTTTTGACATATAATAAGGCCAATTCCAAGGTCTGAGTCCAAAGATACGACCTGCGGAAGTTCTATTGACTTTTCTGCTCTATTTCTATCCGCGTTTACTTTGACTTTTCAGCTTTGATAGGGCTTTAAAAAGGCTTTTTCTCTTTGAATCTTGGCCTTTAATTAGAGAACTTCTTAGCAACCAACATTTGCTCCTTTATCTCACAAAAGTGACATATTTCTTCACATATTTGACTCCAATGCCTGGAATACATAAATGCACGTAAACAGTACTAACTGATATTTATTATACATATAATTGGTCTAAATATAATATTATTAAGGGGTTAAAACTACAGTTTTGGGCTCTTATCAATACTTAAGCAACTAAATATTATTTGGAAGTAAGTTAAGTAAAATTATTTTAGATATTTAAAACCTTAGTGAAGGAAAATTTGACATTTTCCATTTGTACAGTGGCATGCATGTATGAGTAGTGTTACACCTTATGTGATGATATACAATTAAATGTCCAACATTACAGCAAACATTCATTATTATCTTTACATAACTTCTGTGCTGATGTTCAATATTATATAAGGTTTTAATAGAGTGTTTAGCTGCTTGAATGACCATTAAGACTGCACAATGCTCCTTGGATTGTGTGATAGTTTTTACCATCTTGAAACAGGTTATTATTCTGACTATGCAGTTTCTAGCTTAACAGTATGCAAACCAAACTCTTCCTTCTTTACATGCAAGTTTGTTTCTTGACTACTCTTATTATCTATTAATCTTTGTATCAAATCGACTGAGTTGAAGTTAATCCTTTGTTGTTGTTACATTTTGCAAGACTATGATTATTATGGTGGTAGAGTTCAAAGGTCGAAAAGTATAGGAATATGCAAAGCAATAATGGAGGAATTCAGTTTTTTAGGCATCAATATAAATGTTCACCATAATGTTTTGTTTTTGTTTTTTCCTTTTATTTTGACTGTAGTGATTTCTCACTGATGTTTTTGTTATGCAGGTTTTGGGTTCTTTACAGAGCAAAGCAAAATGGTCCATTGGTCTTGGGAAGCTTCCTTAGTTTGTTATTGCCCACCTATGCCTTCTTTTTACTTTTGTTTGTTGAGGTTGAGTTGTTCTTATATGGTGCTTTTTTTCATAGGGGTGGAGACATCCCTGAGAGGGTCATGTTGATTACACACATGGGCTTGAACATGGACATGACATGACCATTGGTTCTTCGTCTACAGTCATAATATATGACTTCTAATGGGTTCAATTTCAAAAGAGAATTTGTGCTTCCATTATAAAATTTAAAAAAAAAATATAAAAATATATATATATATATATATATATATATATATAATATATATATATATATATATATAATATAAAATATATATATATCTATCAAAGGATATCCTAGGGAGATTATATAGAAGAACTTTCATCTGTAAAACTACTAAGGTCGGGTTTGTTTTTTAGCTAAATCTTTTATTTTTGTTTTTTCAGACTTCCCACTGGATTTTGGATTTTCTAAAAACTGCGAGTAGTGGTTGTATCTAAAAGTTACAGCAGTGTGTGTTTCTTCTTTATATTAGTGTGATCCTGGACTTGCATTTTCTTTTTATCATAATAAACTTGTTTACAAACCTGAAGCTTTATTTGTTTTTCATGAACCGTGCCCAACTTTGTGATTTGTTATACAAGTTGAAGATGTTTCTTTATCCATCTATACAATATATGTCTTGCATTATGGTTTAGACACACATTGAACAAATTAAAATATATATTCTTTTATATGCATGGGGTTACGCACTGTGCATTCGATGTGCTACTAGAATATGATCTGAGAGTGAGACTATAGCTTGGGGGAATCAACTATATGGAAATGAGTTTTAGATCTCTTGGACTGGAGTTTTAGATAATGACTCAAGTAGTAAGAATAATTTCTAGGGCCAAATATTATGGGGGTCTTCCACTTATAGATTAAAAAGTTTAGCACTAGCCCATGTATTATTAGATTTTTTTTTTTTTGGTTTTTTTTAGAGGCCAGACTATTGTTGTTTTAGGTTTTCAGGTTATGCTCAGCAATAAGCACGAAAGTAGCAAAAAGGTGTTCAGGAAGAAAGATTGGACAAAGAGCAGAAGAAACCGCTAAAGGAAATACTATTGCAATCAGACAACAACATAGAGAGAGATAAACCAATGCAGTCTGAGTGTCTGACAATATGTCTAGAGAGAGAGAGAATGATTTGTAATAATAAACAACACAATCAATAGATATGTGTAGTATGCTCCTGAGACCCGAATGAACTGGTTTATATATATATATACAGTATTTCTCTAAAAAGTAGCTACTTAAGTTAACTTAAAATATGTACGTAAGTAAAATTTCACCTAGAAAATGAATTCAACCCTAATCTTTTGTGGTTATGAAGCACTTACCATAAAGATCATCTCCATAAAATTTCAACTCATTTGGAAACCTCTAACATAGATACAAATTGTTGTCATCTTTAAAAAGAAATCTAATGGTAAAAAAAAATATCGAGTTTTTGCAATCATTTTTTGCAAATGTTAGAAGTTTCCAAATGAACTGAAATTTTGTGGAGATAATCTTAATGTTGAGTATATCATATCCACAAAATATTAGGGTTGAATTCATTTTATAGGTGAAGTTTTACTTACATATTTATTTTAAGTTAACTTAAGTAGCTATTTTTTAGAATATATATATATATATATATATATATATATATATATATATATATATATATATATATATATATATATATATATTTTTTTTTTTTTTTCTCTTTGTCTTGTATTCAATGTGTTTGATGGGTGGTCCGTTACTATATATATATAGGGGGTTTGTTTGAGTACCACACCACTGATTGTTTCATTTGTTTTCTTCAATATATATATTATTTCAATATAGGTGAGCATCCAATGTCCTGACTTATCTTATATATAGTTGGCTTAAATACAGAAATATGCAACGTACTTAGGTCCTATTAACACTTGTATCAACATAGAATTTTTTTTCACAAACGTATCAATGTACTATTCCCGAGCTAGCATCCATTAGTTAGGTGATGATATATCCATTTTTTTTTCAATTTCGTTTTTTTGCATTTTCCACTCGGCATACCACCTCAGCAAGGCCCGAAACTGACACATATAACCCATTTTCATCATCTCTTTCACCCATTTTCAAACCTATTTCCCTCTATTTATCTCAAATTAGGGTTCAAAATCAAATTTGTACAAATAAAACGAAATAAAACCAAAAATAAGCTTTGGTTATCTTTGATAGTTGGAATTGAATTTCATTTCGATTTTTTTTATGGTGTTTTTCTTGGGTGTTTGATGTTTTTTTGAAGAAAAATAAATCGATTTACTTACCTTGGATTCTACCACATCCATATCATGATAAATGTACTTCATATCATATTGAACAATATCCCCTTCTGTTACATAGGGATTGTGGGGAAGGAAAATCATGGTAGAAATTTTATAACAAGCTAGACACTAGTTCCAAGATAACACGTATGGAGTTATTGTTAAACAAAATTGTGTGAACCAGCAATGGAGCCCAGAGAGTAATACGTAAACAAGAGAACAATACCATTTCAGATATGTTGGTCGTCTCTAAGGAATAAGTTGTTGTTGGAGGCATCAATTTGGTAGTGGTGGTATGGTAGGGTTTTTTAAGTACTATTTTAATTTAGTTTCTTGGGTGAAGAAGATGGTAAAATGGGTCGGTTTTGACCCATTTCATATCTTGTTGACATGCGGTTTGGAATATGGATGGGAATTATGTTGGTTTGATTTGGTTAGTATCGATTTGTTTGGTTTGATTATGA
Source organism: Coptis chinensis (assembly GCF_015680905.1). Taxonomy (NCBI): domain Eukaryota; kingdom Viridiplantae; phylum Streptophyta; class Magnoliopsida; order Ranunculales; family Ranunculaceae; genus Coptis; species Coptis chinensis. The sequence continues at coordinate 72,771,602 of NC_141463.1, read as the reverse complement.
TTGTTTTAGAGTATGATATGGTCTATATATAAATAGGTTCGAAAATGGGTGAAAAAGATGATGAAAACAGGTTATATGGGTCAGTTTTGGGCCCTGCTGAGGTGGTAGAAATGCTAAGGTGGTATGCTGAGTGGAAAATGCAAAAAAATGAAATTGAAAAAAAAAAAAAAACACATCATCACTTAACTGACGGATCCTAACGGATTGCTATTTTTGTTAAATTGTACATAGTACACTGATACGTTTGTTAAAAAAAATTGTATGTTGATACAAATGCTAAATGGACCTAAGTACTATACGTTGCATATTTCTGTATTTAAACCTATATAGTTTTTCCCTCTGAATTTTGCAGCTTGGCTGTATTACCTTACATTCAACAATTTAATAGAATTGACATGCATATTTAGCAATTTTTTAACAGGATTGGACTGACATCTTACGGAGTGGAAAGGGACCTTTGTTGTAGGTTGAAGTGTTAAACCAAGTAGTGCCCTTTGGTGTTTCTGTTTTAGTGTTTGAGATTTTGACATATTCGAATCAAAATTTATTTCACATGATATTTCTTCATATTTCTTATCGCTTCTTTCTTATCAGTATAAATATAGTCAACATGTCTAAGAGAATAGTACATGTGGCATCAATAATAAATTAGTAACCGTACATGTGGCGTCGATAATAAATTAGCTAAGGAGAGTTACAAAATTAGTAGTACACATTGATAAGGAATTAGGTTCCCATGTAGTAGTTCCTTAAATGTCAAGCTCTCAGCAGCAGCGGCAACAACCAAAGCGAAGTTTAAATGGAGCAAAGCTGAGCACAAAGCCGATTAACTTGACGTCAAGCACACCCACATGATGCATGACCATCACAATTCCAACAAACAGACATTGCCTTACGGACCCCCAGCTATAACTACTATTACTACTAATCTAATTCATATGTAGAGTGCGAGATATTGAGGAATAATTATCTACATTTGTGAATGTTCTTGGTGTACTAAGTTATATCTAATGATGTAGTTGTATGAGTAATTTTAAATTTTAGAATTTTCCTTTGACCGTGGATTTGCTGAAGCAAGTTTGATTTCATCCTCACATTGAAATGCACTTTGTTTGTTTTTGTAATTTGTTGTTTGACGTTTTGACTATTTTGATATCAGTAGTAGGTAGTAACACAAGTTTTAGAAACCATTCATTCTTTCTTTTGATAAATATAGTTGCTCAGTCTCTATACTCCAAACACTCAAGGTACTATGAGTACATATGTGTTTCATAAATTTTAAGATGAATATTCTAATAGTGCACAAACAAGGGTATTATGAAAGTTTGAATGGACCCAATCATCCAAACCTTTTAAGCAAGTGATAGAAAAGCCCAAAAAGATTCATTTCGGCAGATATTCCCCATTTCAAACCCCAAAATTATGTTAATCATATTTTTCAACAAAATTCACGTATCTCTTTCCCATTTCTGTTTAAATCGAATGATTACTTGATGGTTGTTACAATATTTAATCTACATATCTACTAAGGAAAAAAAAAATCAAATTAACAAGTAATTATGTAACAAGCCTATCGTAGTGGCTTTTACCTATAGTTTTTGTGTTTATTTTTCATTTATACTAAATGGAGGAAAAAAAATAAAAATTAAGATAGTAAGCTCGGCCATAGGACGGGCATATGAATAGGCATCAATAAATATGCAAAGCAATAATGGAGCAATCTCTTATAACTACTAAAAGAAGGGCTTTTTGTGTCACTTTTTTTTTAGGCCTCGTGTCATTTTCTACAAAAAAGTGACACACAGAAGTTTGATGTGTCACTTTTTTATGGAATGAGGGTTGATGTGTTGCTTCTAGGAAAAGTGACACAACTAACTTAATTTTTTGTATCACAATATTTGAAAGTGACACTAGCGGTTTGCATTGTTATGTTACTTTTTATCTAGAGAAAACAAAAACAAAATAAAACTAGGATCAAATTTTTAAAAAACGACACAACTGGACCTACAAAACACAAATTCTAGCCCACGTTCCCTCTCCCACGCTCGCAAAAATAGGTATATTGTACTTATTACAAACACCCAAAAAAAACAAGAAAAAAAAAACTCGATCTCTCACTCTTGTCACGAAGATAATAATCAGTTTTAGAAATATTTCACAAACTTTTCTCTAATTTCTCGTTCTCAACTCTCCTAAATGTCTCAAACACAAAATCTTCGGTGTTGTTATTAACTCTGATTTAAGTCGCATCTCACCCCAGCCCATTTTCAATATTATGTTTTTTAGGGTGTTTGTTCAGCTAACACTTAATTGGCCATTTCAATATTCACAAAATAGAAGCGGGTGAATATTCATTCCCCCCTCCATTCTGTTTTGTTCGGCTAACACTTAATTGGCCATATCACCTCTTTTTTAAGTTACAAACGAAAGAAACACGAAAAAAAAAGATAACTCTCTCTAAGAACCCTAATTTTTTTCTCTTCTTATCTTCTGCAGTTGTCTATCTTTCTAAAACCTTAGATTAGTGACTGAGACACTCTCGATTTCAATCTCTAATCAATTTTTTTACCGATCGAAAAATCAATTTTCTCTCTCACTCCAGTTTATTTTAGAATTCCAGTGGGTTATTAGTAACGGAGTGGACAACTCAAAATTGGAAGTTCAAATAAAGTCTGGTAAGCTCCTCAATCGATTCTCCCTCTTTATCAATTTTCTACTAGTTAAGGTTGGGATTTCTTTGAGACAAAGTATCTACTGTTTTTCATTGTTTTAATTCCTGACAATTGAATTTTGGTGATACCCATGTCTTTGTATCAATCGGTCTTCCTTACGACTCCAAGACTGGGATTTGGAACCTGGTTCATCTTCCAGTTGGATTATGAAATTTTTGAATTGTGAATGTAAAAAATGAGAAATCTTATTTATTATTAAATGTTCTCAGGTGGCACATTTGATGCCCAAACCATGTCCTTTTCACATACTCATGTTGTAAGCTATGGGGTTGTAGACTTGTGGCTCTACCCCAACGAGTGATAGAGGCCGGATACAATGTGTGCGATAGCTAGGGGTGTCCGGAGGGACTAAGCCTGATGACATGGTGTTAGATTCATTTATTTGTTTGGGCTTAAGAACAAAAATAGCAGGTCCAATCTATTAATTTTAACATGAGGATGACCCTTGATTTTTGTTTAATACAATTTGATGTAGCTCCCCCTTCTCCACTAGAAGAAGAAACCATTTCTTGCTGCCGCAAGCATCATAGCTGTGAGGTCTCTGCTTATCCCTGTCGGTTTCTTTGTACACTTTCAGGTATGACAAGTAATCCAGTATGTTTAAATTGGTTTAGGCAATAATGTAAAATAATATCCCATTTTACTTTGTGACTCTTTTCTTCTTTCTTTTGCGATGGTGGTAATATTGGTTACTTACATTGCGTAAGTATGTACATCTCAAAGGCATGTAGCATTTCCAAGGTCTTTGATAGTTGGAACCATTGTCATATTCCCCTTTGCTATTGTAATAACATTGTTTAAGGTAAACCACTAGACCACCATAACCACCAATAATATCCACCGCCACTACAACTGTGATCACCACCAACAATACAACAAACATATATAAACAGTGGCAACCAAATTTTTAATGGTTTTAGTCATATTAATTCTCAACAGGATTTACCAAATGTGGAAGGGGATCAAAAATTTGGCTATTCATCTTTTGCTTTGCGACTACGCCAAGAAAAGGTAAGTTGAATTTCTCTACTCCGCGATGAATGTGCTAAATGTTGTACACCGTCTTGTACTGCCTTCCAATGTGCTAAGTTCTTTTAGGTTATGGTTTCCGGATTTCTGTATAGTAAAATCGCATATCTCTCTTGGTTTTTTATAAATGAGCTATAAAATGAATAGAAGTGTATCTCAAGTCTTTATTTAGCCACCTTTTTATATTTTTCTTTGCTTCTCTAGTGCAACTACACTTTATGTATAATTAACCATAATTTATGACACTCAGATGATTGTAGAAAAAAAATTGATTTGAAATTCGGTGTCGTGACACTAGCAATAAAACATCAACAAATTGTGCGGTTTTTGTTGTCGTAAAAGGCATCCATCAAAGTTTTCCATTGGCCATGTTTATATATATTTAATGCCTTTACATGTTCTTAACATGCATAACGATTGGACTTGTAGGTTTATAAGATGTTGGGATGCTAAACTTGCACAAGAGAAATACATGATAACGATTAGACTTGGAGGGTAGGGTAGTGCGCCTGAAATTTGTGTATGGTCACTGCTTTTCTTAAGGTAAAACCATTAGTTTTTGGTATGCCTTTACTAATTTTAATAGCCTATGTCCAAAGCTTTTTCCAGAAAGTAGTACCGTTTTTTTTCAGGGTAATAGAATCCATTTATTTATACCAAAGCAAAAGGGATTGTGACCAATGCACAATTGTTGAGTGGGCTAAACACATGGATAGGGCCTTATAAGTTCATGGAATCCTAGGTTAACCAAGATATGTCGTTGGTGTAGAACGGGTAAGGATTATGCCTTCAGTTAACCAAGCTATAAGTAGTTGATATGGTACTTTAAGTCACTATCATGCCATTTTTTTTTCGTTGTTTGCATCTTCTTATAATAACTTATTACTCGAATGTTTTGATATTTGAAGCATATAGCTGAACGAAAATATACCTTCTGGTTACTTGTGTAATAATGTGGAGTGACTTTGTTGTTTACTCAATTTGAGTTAATTTGATTCACAACTGTTCATTGCATCTTGGAGGTAGTTAGAGTGAACCCACTTCTGTTGTATTTTCTGTGTATATATCTTTTTTCTAATACATTTCACTGAGGTCATGGGTGACATCCTTTGCTAACGTGGTAAGATATGGTAGAACCTGAGTTACTTACTGCTAACGTATACTGTTCTTATCGATTTTGATTTCTTACTTGTGCAATATATCGTACCTTTCTTGATTCACTTGCTCTTTAATTTTGTATAGTTACAGTGGAATGAGGACTTCATGACGCGGATGCATGGATCGATTAACAAATGAATAGATGGCAATTAGGTTTTTTGGTGTTGGAAGTGCGCATAACAAGCTAAGATATAGCTAGAATAATGTTAGCGTCATATAATTATTTTTTTATTGTTTTATTGTGATTCTTTTGGTATTGGAATGACTTCTTTTGTTGGGAGTCAAACTAGATGATAAATACTTGGTTTGATCGATAAAATCAATAGAAGTTAATTGTTTTGAATGTTATTTTTTTCTTCTCGAGTGGATGTTGTTCCCGTATCATAAAGTAAGTTAAAGTGATTTTGGTTGTGATGTTTTGATAAATATATATGGATGTTGTTTCTGTCATAAAGCAGGTTACTGGGATTTTGGTTATGACGTATAGGATGCAGGTTGAGAAATAAATACGATAGAATACAAAAATGAGAAAAAGTTTTTTTAAAAATTTATTTTCATTTGTCTCACTTTTGAAAAAAGTGACATAATATCTATTAAAAGTGACACAACCCGACCACTCTTATGTGTAGCTTTTTTTTTATCTGAAGTTACATCGAAGTTGATTCCCAAAAGTGACACAAGAAGTAAAGGGCTTTTGTCCGCTTTTGACGTGCTTGTGTCTCGCTCACGGTCCAAAAGTGACACAACTAGTATAATTAATGTGTCACTTTTGACGTATTTATGTCTCATCTCACTCTCCCAAAGTGACACAACTACCAAGATAATTTAATGTGTCACTTTTGACGATTTTATGTCTCATTTCTGGTCCCAAAAGTGACCACACACAAAGTATACTTAATGTGTCACTTTTGACGCATTCTATGTCTCATTTCTCGTCCAAAAGTGACACAACTAGTATACTTAATGTGTCACTTTTAACGAAATTATGTCCCACTCTGGTCCTAAACGGATACAACTAGTGTCACTTTTGACAAACACTGTGACACTCTTTCTTAAAAGTGACACAAGAGGCTATTCTTAAGTGTCACTTTTATTAACAAAAAGTGACACATTTAGTAAGGCTTTTGTGTCACTTTTGGTAGAACTTTATGTGTCGGGGGCTTATAGGTCACTTCAGAATTAGTTTCAAAAGTGACACAAGTGACTTCTTATGTCACTTAAAAAGTGACACAAAATTCTTTTAGTAGTGTTATGACTGGCATAGTCCAAAAGAAATTGTCCTTAATATGATTCTTCCAGGTCCACTGCACCCACACACTATTTTCCTTCGATGTAATTTTATGTACTACACCACAATATGCTCCTCTATTCCAAACTTGCAAGTTCATGATACCGAGTCCTCCTTCTTCTTTGAGTTTGTTGATGGTGCTAAAACTAGCATGGTGGACTGCTCTTTTCATATCTGCTCCACTCCACAGAAATCTAGCACATATCTTTTCTATATTCTCTAGGCAAGTTTTGGGCAGAATGAAGGTTCTGGACCAGTAAGAATGGAAAGACATAAACACTGAGTAAATAAGTTGCAGTCTCCTGGCATGTGACAAAAATCTTGACTTCCAATTAGTGATTATGGACGCGACTTTCTCAATGAGAGGTTGGCATTCTCGAATGCCCAAATAAGCCGAAATAAGTGGTAGACCCAAGTATCTCACTAGTGGATTTACAAAGTCGCGACTCCAAGAATTTGAGCTAGAGAATTACCATCTTGTTGATTTAAGGCCCCCGTCAACAACGATGTTTTAAGAGTGTTCATTTTACATATGTGGCCTTGCCAAACTCTTCTAAAACTACCTAGCTGCAATGGAACTGTGGTCACCCTTTACGAATATCAAGACATCATATGCAAAGGCTAGGTGTGATACCGGCTTTTTTGCATTTAGAGTGGTATTTGATCATCTTGAAGCCAATCTATCCTTCGAGAATGCAAGACAGAATCTCCATAACCGAACAAATAAGTAAGGATAAAGCGGATCTCATTGTCTCGTAGGAACCGTTATTTTCGGAATGAATATTTCTACAAACCGCAAAAACCCACGCGCAGCCGAAATTAATGGGGTTCACGATTTTGATAGAAAATCATACCTTTAGATCAGCTTCTTGATATCTCTGAGAATCCAATAGCTATGAATCCGAATCAACAATCAACCCCTCGATCTTACATTTGTATTCCTTTAGAATAGATTGGACGTTGTGTGGGCAACGATCTACCAACCCCCTTCTTTCTCACAAAGCTAGATCCAATTTTGGATCTATCTTTCCTTGCCTCTCTTTTCAATCCAGTGAATAGTAATTTCGGCCAAGAGAAAAGAGATTCTATTTATAGGCTACAACAGGGACCATGAGGAGAAACTAGGGTTGGGCCTCCTCAGGGGCTTGGGCTTTCCATGTTCGCCCAGAACACACGGCCTAAGTCCGTCAACAAATGGCTTATTCCACTAAAGGTCATTGTTGCACTACCGCCCTAATCCCAAATTACGTGTCAGCGTTTATGGGCTCCATATTATATGCTCGTTGATCTCCCCGTGTTTAAGATATCGAATCTCCGTTGATTAAGTCAAGTTACTGACAACTACATTAATCAACTTCTTATGTCCTTGAGTAGTACCACTCAACTTCATTGTCATGTCGGAATAAATCCACCTGCAGGGTTTACATGACAATCTTTTTGAGCTCCTCAAGGGGACATCACCAACCCGACTTCCTGTGGGTCACGGATTCCTTCTATAATCAAAAGCACACCTTACATACAATGTCATTACCCAATCCATCGAGTTTGTTGATTCACAAATGAATCTCACTCATTGATGATTTCAAGCAATGTACAATGCACGTAAGTGCCCATTATTATATCCGAATTAAGAAGACAAACATCCATAATAACAGAGGCGTTTGTTCTCTTATATAGTCAGTATAAAGAGAAACAACCTCACTTGGTCATGTTCAATACACACAAAGTATACTAGTGTAATTCTATAGTCAAGATAGACTAATACCAGATTATACTACAACCGTACCAATGGTTTGTCCAAATCCATATAGGTTGTGAACGATTACTTATACTTTATAAGGTAGTGATGATATGATCTTCTGTGTGTTCACACCATATCATCTACAATATAAAGTATTAGACACATCCATATAACTAATAACATATATAATATGCATAACATTTGCCCATATGATTCTCATTCAAAATATAAATAATTAGAGTTAATACAAAAGTAATGCTTTTAGTATATAACCTTATCAGTCTCAACCCTCTAGCACCAGGAAAGAAGCCTTTTGGGGAACCATTGCCAAAGATAGAATATGATGGTGAAGCAATGCACATCTCAATCCATTTTCTCAACTGCTCTGAAAAATTAAATGTGATAAGTATGGCTTTAACTGCTTCCCAACTCACCATATCATAAGCTGCTTTGATGTCAAGCTTAATGGAGCATCTTGGAGTCCCATGTTTCCTGTCATAGCCTTGGAGTAGTTCATGTGAGTAAAATATTATCTTGAATCATTCTACTAGGGATGAAAGCCGATTGGTTAGAAAAAACAAGATCACCAATCACTATCTTGAGTCTATTAGTAATGACTTTAGAGATACACTTATAAACAGTGTTACATAGAGCAATGGGTCTAAAGTCTTCTACTTTAGACGGATTCTTAATCTTTGGGATAAGACAAAGAAAGGTGAAATTAACTCCTCTAGGCATATTGCAAGTATGAAAAACATTTGTAATAGCATTCATAAAATCCATACCTACAATCCCCCACTACGCCTTTTGAAAAGAATGGATTGAATCTATCGGGTCCAGGAGCAGAACTGTCCTTCATGGAAAAAAGGGCTTCTTTGATCTCATTCTCAAAAATATCTGCCTCTAGAAACACCTGAGTACTCTGTATCACCCCTTTGACTTGCAAGGAATTGAAAAAATCATCAAATCACTAATAGGCTCGACGGAGTGCCAATGAGACTCTTGTAAGATTGTAGAAACATCTCTCAGAACATGGCTCGACCAGATATCGTGCATTTCCATGATCATCGATTATACTCCATATCCCACCTCTAGCTTTTCTTTCTTTAATGATTGAAAAAGAAAGTTGTACATTTGTCTCCACCCATCATCCATTCCTTGTTGCATTTTTTTTCTTTGAATCTCGCTTCCTCATCTTTAATCAATTTCAGATACTTATCTAGTGCCACTCTCTCCTTTTCCCACAAGAAAAGGATTATGAGGGAAATCTTATAGAAGCAATTGAACTTCAAAGAACATTTAACAGCTACCACTTTACCATGTTACCATGTAAAAAAAAAAAATTCTTAGCCCACGGCTTTATTCTTTTCTTGAGCATCTTCAGTTTTTCCATCAATACATACATCGGATTTGAGTAGATATTTGTGTTCCAAGACTGCTGTAACATGTTATGGAACTCAGTTTTGGCTTCCCAAAAATTCTTGAATCTAAAAGGCGAGACTAGCTTTCTTGACATAGTCAGTCCAAAACAGCAGCATAGGAGAGTGGTCGGACACTCCTTGTTGTAGAAATTCCACTTGGGAAGTTGAAAATTCTCCAAGCCACGCATTATTGACAAGACATCTATCAATTTTAGTCATCACTCTATTCCTTCCCCCTGCTTTATTACTCCATGTGAACTGAAATCCCAAGTATTTAAGATCATCTAGTCCAACTTGTTGCTAGCAATCAACAAATTAATTCGCTTCGTTAGGATGCATAGGACTTTCTCCCAACCTTTCATGAGCAAATCTGATATTATTGAAGTCTCCTACTACACACCATGGCAATTGTATGGATGAGGCAATGGATACTATGTCTCTCCATAAATTTATTCTCTCCCTTTTGGCATTCCTAGCATAGACCGTAGTCAAAAGAAAGCGTTCACTACTAGGCAAAAAGGAGACCTTATAGTGAATTAGTTGATCGGAGACTTTAAAGAGCTGCATATTGATGAAATTTGGGTCCCAACTAACCCATATTCTACCGGAAGGATCCTGGTTATAGTTATCAAACCACTCCCAATTAGGGCAACACAAACTACGAATGTCCTGGAATTTGTGTTGTCTCGCCTTTGTTTCTAAAAGACCCATGATGCAAAATTTCTTTTCCATTCTCAACTTATTGATCTCCTTAGCTCTAAGGATGTCATTCGGGATTTAAAAACATTCCAAACACAGATAGGAGCTATCATTTTTAATATTTGTTTTTGTTTTTTGACCCTTTAGGTCTTCCTCTCTTTTTCCTACTCAACTACTCGTCATGCTTTGATGTTTGTTTCTCCCCACTGTGTCTCGAGTTGCTGCCTTGTGGATTTTTGCATTTCTGCACTGCTGGGGTAGCTGGTTCTTCCGTTACAGGCAAGGAGTCATGAATTTCCACTGTTTCTATATCAAGAAAGTGGTCATGATTTCATGGATTGAGACCACTCCATCTGATTCCACACTTTCATTGCCATGCTCTTGTATATTAAATTCTTCCAACTCGAGTACCTAAAGAGCCATCTGGAAAGGTTCCTCTAAGTCAACCACCTCCTAAAAATCACTAATTCATTCCCCTTTGAGTCAAGACCATCTAATTCATTTAGAATCGCCCCGATATCCCATAAGTTCTTCATTACCTTCCCTATAGACTACCATACGAGAATCATCACTAATGTTTGTAGCTATGCCTTGATGTTCTCCTGCTATCCCCTCGACCATCGACTTGATTTTTCTCATGACTATTGTTTACGTTGCCATTGTCACTCACTTGCGACCTTCCCTGATCATCCCTTACACAGCTAGTCCCAGGCTCCCAAAGACTCCGCCGATGGTGAATGTTTATGGGATTGAGGTTCCTCGAATCCAAATCCTTCAAGTCACATTTTTCCCGGGACCATTGCCATATCGTATATTATCAGATTATTTCCTCGTTCCAATCATGTCACTATTCTCCTATTTTTGTTCCTTCCGCATTACCATCAGCTCTATTCATGTTGGCGCTCTCTGGGCGATAAGCACCCAAACTGATATTATAAAATCCCATAGAGGCGTAATATTTCATTAATTATGTGTTTAATAATCATGAAATAATCGTATTTTAGGTGTTTTTGCGAGTTTGTGCAACTAACGTAAAATGATGATAAAGCCATTTAAGCCACTTTAAATAGTGAGTATACGTAAAGCTTTAAAGTAAACCCATGCGAAGCCCAACAAAGTGGACTAAAGCTCAAAGACTCAAACAGATAGAATCAAGCTCGGTGCGGGATTACGACATAGAAGTATCAAACTTCCGGGCTCATATCTCTTTGAACCAGGACTCAATTGACAAGTGAGAGATGCTCAGACGATCACTACGATGAACTATCGCTAAAGGCGGAAGTTGTAAAATACCAAAAGATGCAATTAGCCATCGATGCCAACCGCGATGGACCCACTTTATAGGCCCACAAGATTGGATGACTCATCATGTCCCAAGTCAAGCTCACAAGTCAAACAAATAATTTGCACCATATGACACCTTGCATCTCATTAATTGGCACCACATGACACCTTGCATCTCATTAATTAGTAAGACTTAACTTTAGATTCTTGTAATAGTGATTATTTTGTCTTGATTTAGTTTTAGATAGGATGGAATTTAATGTGGGAGGTGGCTTCACGTGGGATGGAAGAGAGAATGCTCTCATATGTAGTAAATTAGAAAATGAGAGCATTCATTCCTTGTCTTGTATTTTTTTCTTTTTCTTGTTTGACGTTAAGCTCTTGTAATAATTTTAATGGTGGCAACACTTATGTTCTTCTAAATTAAATTTACATTTTCCTTAAGGCAAAGTTAGTTTCTTCTCTTATTCTTCTTCTTGCTCTTTCGTAATAGCATAACACATAACACATGAACATTGTAATCCTATGATCATGAGCTAAAACCTTCCTTTGTGGAAGGTTAATGAAGCTCACGTGAGGAATAACTTTTGTTATTGAATTCTAGTTATTTGTTTAGGACAAATAAACTAAACTTTATATCCCACCCCAAAAATAGTAGTTGGTGTAGAGTCTAGTTAGGAATTGAGGGTGATTTCTTAGAGATAAGTCATTGCTTTTATTTCTCATGCTAGCAATATGATCTTAGAGATGAATTATATTGTTAGGGATCAAAACTCTAATATTTATTAAGATTTGTCTATGAATTCTAAGAAAGATTAAAGACGAAATAAACTAGATTCAATCAATAGAGGTTTGTCTTCAAATGAGTGGATTTAACTCTCCACCCCTTACTATCATCCATTTCATTTTTTAGTAGTGCATGTTTACGAACCTTAATTTAAGAAGAATCTAAAAGTAAGCTAAGTAGTTTTAGTATAACTCCAATCATCAAAAATCCTTCTCACTAGTTTTCCTTGAACAATTCTAGTTGTAATGTCATCCTTGTCTTAAAAGTTGGAATGAACCCTTACTCTAACAATACACACGAAGAATGTAGTAAGGAACTTGAGTTAGTACTAAAACGAAAAAAGAAACTTCAAATATTTACCCATAAAAAGTGCTAACATCATTACTAAATGTGTCACTTTTTGTTAATAAAAGTGACACTTAAGAATAACCTCTTGTGTCACTTTTAAGAAAGAGTGTCACAGTGCTTATCAAAAGTGACACTAGTTGTATCCGTTTAGAACTAGAGTGAGACATAATTTCGTTAAAAGTGACACATTAAGTATACTAGTTGTGTCACTTTTGGACAGAGTGAGACATAAAGTACGTCAAAAGTGACACATTAAATATATTAGTTGTGTCACTTTTGGACTAAAGTGAGACATAAGTACGTCAAAAAGTGACACATTAAGTATACTAGTTGTGTCACTTTTGGACCAGAAAGAGACATAAAATGCGTCAAAAAAGTGACACATTAAGTATACTAGTTGTATCACTTTTAGACCGTGAGCGAGACATAAGTGCGTCAAAAGTGACACATTAAATATACTAGTTGTGTCACTTTTTGGACCAGAGATGAGACATAATTTCGTTAAAAGTGACACATTAAGTATACTAGTTGTGTCACTTTTGGACCAGTGAGACATATAAGTACGTCAAAAGTGACACATTAAATATACTAGTTGTGTCACTTTTGGACCAAAGATGAACACAAATGCGTCAAAAGTGACACAAAAGCCCCTTGCTTCTTGTGTCACTTTTTGGGAATCAACTCCATATAACTTCATTATGAAAAAAGAAAGCTTACACATAAGAGTGGTCAGTTGTGTCACTTTGAATAGATATTATGTCACTTTTTTCAAAAGTGAGACAAATGAAAATAATTTTTTTTAAAAACATTTTCTCATTTTAGTATTCAATCGTATTCATTTCTCAACCTGCATCATATACGTCATAACCAAAATCCCATTAACCTGCTTTATGACATAAACAACATCCACATACATTTATCAAAACATCACAACCAAAATCACTTTAACCTGCTTTATGATACGGAAACAACATCCACTCAAGAAGAAAGAAACAACATTTAAAACAATTAACTTCTATTGATTTCATCGATCAAACCAAGTATTTTTCATCTAGTTTGACTCTCAACAAAAGAAGTCATTCCAATACCAAAAGAATCATAATTAAAAAAAAAACAAAAAAAAAAAAACTACATAACGCCAATACTATCCTAGCAATATCTTAGCTTATTGTTAAGCACTTCCAACACCAAAACCTAGCTGCCATCTATTCATCTCACAATCGATCCATCGATCCATGACACCTGCATCATATCATGAAGTCGTCATTCCACTATGACTAGTATATAAAATTAAAAAACAAGTGAATCAAGAAGGGTATATTATACAAGTAAGAAAAAAAAAACGATAAGAAAAGTATATATATACATAAACAAAGGGAAAATATGGAAACCCACTTACCCAAATTAACTACTCGATAAATTGTTGGATAAAGTCGATGAATTCAAGACGAAGTTCATCTATTTCATTGGTGTAACTCTTCTTGCTAGAGAACTCCAATACCTTGACGAAAAAATATATTATAAATATTATGAAAATAAATGATGCAGGCAATGCATTGCCTACCATATTTACAAATGCACCAATTTATAAGCTAGCTAAGACTATATGAAAAATAATGCTACTTTGTAGTCACCTTCTTTTTTATCGGTGGACCAGGATCCTCTACTAAATCTCGCATAAAGCGCAATACATAATATCCGCATACAATCCCTCCTTGTTGTTGTGGGCACTATACATAATTAATACTTGCATTAACACATACACAAATTGAAAGATACTTTGTATTGTATTCCAAAGAAACTAAGCTTACTGTCACATAGTTCCAATTTGGATTTGGATTCATCTTTCTCTTTCCTTTGGACATATTTGATGTCTTGATCGCACTGAAAATGAAAATGCATTTGTTTCATTCTCATTATTTTCAAGATAGAATCAAATATACAATGAAAAATACAATAAATAAAGACTAAACTCACGTGTTTACTAATAATTTAAAAGCTGGATCCGGCGGCCCACGAAAATCTTTTAAAGAATCCAACCAGTACACTTCCATTGATGGTATGTCAAGAACCATTAAGACCCAATGCCCCCTACATGACCAGTTATGTGGATACAAATTCAATTAAGTACTTTTAATTATATAACCAATCGGAAAAAAATAAATAAAAATAAAAATAAAAATAAAAATAAAATAATTTTAATTATATGAAAATAATGTATATGTACTACAAATGTATAAACACAGTTACCCTGTTGAAAGGAATTAAAAGCACCACGATCACCGTGTTTCTTGACCAACTTCAACTATATCGAGCCTTCTCATCATCTTTTGTATAAATAGTAAAACTTTACGGGTTACCAAATGCATACTTTGCTCGAGCAATTCCAAAAAGTCGATATAAATATCTACAACATATATATACATTCTGTTAAGTCATCGCATATGAAAAGTTAAATTATAACTAACACAAATAAGTTCACCAAATTATTCATACCTCATGTAGGAGATAATGCAGCTACCATTTAACATTCTCTTCTCACACACATCCATCAACTCATCTTTTGAAACTTCGTTACTTCCTCCATCTCATCATGGAAAAGAGTTCCAACCATTGGAACTTCTATAAAAGCGTTTTCTTTCACTATTTTGTCGACCTAAATCCACAAACTTTCTGATCTTATATTGAATCTTGCCCATGGAAGTGGAATACGCTTCTCTACCTAACAAAAAGTTGATGAACAAAATTGATATTTATATAACAAAATTAAATAAATTACCATACAAATATCCATATCCTTATACTACCTCGTCACTTTTAAGTATCACAAGTTCCTTAGGCCATGCCACAAACGAGTTTACTGCATCTTTAACAAATACATGTTCATCGCCGTTTGGAACTGGGAGAAAGGCATCACCACACAATGCTTTATTTATTGAGACCTTCATATATGACTCTCCCAAAGGCATGTTGTGAACGAGTATCCTCTGCCCCTTCCTTGCTAAAACCACCGACCTTCGGCAACAATGTTGTCTTTAGATCCCAATGCCAATCTACAATCTTGGTCCTATAACAAATAAGCAAAACAAAGACAGGATTATCTAGTAACAAATTTGACACAAACATTTAATCAACCTTTTTAATTAAGAAAATATTTTTTTTACCTTCCCATCTTTAGCTTTAAGTTTTTCGGAATCCACAATGCTCTTTCCGTTGTCTATTTTTGACTATATGACGAAGTGTACATCAAGTTAGTATATGTGAAGCACTTGGAATAAAGGAATGAAAAAAGCTACGTATCATTCCCTGCATTTATTATACCACAATGAATATAACATGGTTAAGGCAACTATAGAATGAGCTTACCTGTACATTTTTCGACTTAAGTTTTACTGAAGTCACACCTTTTTTTTGTTGACCACCATCTTTTCTCTATACATTAAATATGAGTTTAGTTAAAGAGAACACTTGAAATATGTAGAAAATCAAAAATACAAATTTAAAGCCAAAAAACTTACCTGCTTAGACTTGCCAATCACCTTATGCCTATTATCACTTTTGGCACTATTAGATTCCACATTTTCTAATGGCAACGAGTTGACGAGTTTTGGTCCTTGCTTGAGCAACTCGCTCAACAGTTCTGTCGTCGCTGGTGAATTAGTCTCACCTTGTTCTTTAAGCACATGTAGCACCAAAATTTTCAACTTCTCGTTTTGAGCTTCTTTCTCTTTCAACTTCACTTCCAAATCCTCGTGATATTTCTTTGATCTTTTATTAGGAAGATTGAAGTACATAGTGGATATTGTATTGTCCACCCATAACTTCGACCACTAGGCTCGGGTTCCCAATGCCATAGTAAGTATGTCATTCTTTCCTTCCGTTGCCAAAACCCCCCTCCTCTACCTTATTTTTCAGCTCCTCCTGCAAAAATAGATATAAAATTCAAAATCAACGAATGAGCGACCACAGGGCTGTTCTAAGAAGAGACGAAGACGGTTTTTTCAAGATTGTCATTCTGTTTTTGCAAAGAGTAGTATATCGTTAAAACCATCATAGAAAACTTAGTCAATGTGTAGGAGATAATATCGATATGTAAATAATTAAAGCTAATTTATGATCGGATTATTCTTATCTTTCTTCGATTGAGAAGATGAGTAGATACCGATATATTGAATTGTAGATCTTGCCAACACCTCAACTTCAGTTGGCGAGATCACGTGTCAAGCGTGTGGTGACTTCGAGATCTGGTGAAAGTTATGGTTCAACCGGATTGTGTACCATATCTTCATAACTTCGATTAGCGGCTCCACTATTTGTTTCCACCTGCCTCAAGGCTCGAGTAAAACCCATCTCAACTATAGTAGCAATAGTTGCTTCATCTGGAGGTGGAGCCATACTTATTCTATATCTATACTATAATAAGAAAAAAGAAATATTACTTTGTCGTAGAAAATAAGATAGTATTATACTATTATAGGTAAGGTGGTTCAATTGGATGAACTAACCATAAATAGAAAAGTATCTGCAAGAAATTGACCAAGTTAATGCATATAGAGTCCAACTTAGCTCAACACCCTTTGCTTGAGGTGTTGTTAACCTCAAAGTTGTGATCACGAAAACCTTACGATGAAATTGGCACAAGTGTGGGCGATGCGCCAATACCACAAGACCAAGTCTAACATTTGGACAAGGCGAGGAAAATAGCCAAAATGGCAAAACCGCGGTACAAGAAGAGCAAAATACTGAAAATAGTGTACACGAACTTGCGGTAAATACATATATCGGTAGAGTTTAATTCGTGATGCAAGATATTACATGCATTATTACGGTAGACATCGCGCATAAATACATTCTGTGACATGCAGTAAATACACATGCAAAGTAAATACATGCAGTAAATACACATGCGATTACCGCGGTACACATGCGATTACCACGGTACACATACGGTACACATTACGTGATCGCGGTACACATCGCAGTAAATAATACATATATCGGTAGAGTTCATCCAATCCACGTAGACAATGATCACGGAGCATCCCGAAAAGAGCCCGTACATACGTCACGGAAGTAAATATTCTTACAAAGGACCTCAAAGCATTGCAATCCTTAACGGCTTGCGGGCCTTTGTTATTCAAGCACAATGGATCAAAGCACATGCATGCAACGGCCCCAGCAGAGCAAATAACACCACCCATTACAACCTCGAGGAGAGCGATGGCAAATCAGCAGATCTAAGACAAAAAAACAAGTAGGATCTATGAGAGTCAAAAAATAGGTCCAGGATCTAAATAGGCTGCCGTGGTATGCAACCAATCCATCAAAATAGGTCTTTGTTATCCATTTCGCCATATCGACAACTTGTTTTCCCTTACCAAAACTATGAGAGTCTTCACCATTTTCAAAGCCACTTTCAATATCTTGTGAAAGTTATGGTTCAACAAGATTGTGTACCATATCTTCATAACTTCGATTAAGCCCCCAAGAGTTTGTTTCCAAATCCTCGAGGCTCGAGTAAAACCCAAACTATAGTTGCCCCTCCCTCCTCTTCTATTCACTCATCATCTTATTTTTATAATATGGGCCTCTTCCTTCGGTATGGGCAACCAAATAAGGCCATAACGGTTGCACTTATCTTTATTCCTAATACCAAACTTATCCACTTCAATATACATTAACAACTATCATATTAGTTGTTTTATCTTGGAAAAATATTCAATGACCCTTTGAACTGAGAATATGGCCTATGCATTTTTTGCGTCTCTCTGGCCTACAAATTGGTGCTGGATAGTAAAACAGTGACATTGGTACTGGATCTCATCATTCACTCAAAGTAGGATCTACCCTCTTGGGCGATACAAACTTGGCTAGCATTCCAAATAAAGAGAGCTCCCATGACCATATAATAATCTGGGGCGCAAACATTTTACTGAGGAGGAAAACACTCCCTATCTGTAACTATATCCTTTTGCCAAAACCAACCCATTTTACTTTTGCGGCCGAATGATATTAATCGTTCTCAAACTGCTGTGACCATCTAGTGTCTACATTAGTTGAACTTAAGCTTTATTAAAGCAAAGAAAACTTGTAACCCTTCACAATTGTCTGCTAGATAATTTGGTTCACGACCTATTAACTTTGGCATAAGAATGCTTAAGTATATAATATTCAAGATGACCTTCCCAATGCTAATATATCACTAAAACAAAATAAAATGCAATTCTAATCAACTAGCCGTTAACAGGTAAAAAAATCGAGAATATTAAATACTGCATCAAATATATTTTCACAAGAAAAAAAATGTTAGCAAGTACTTTCGGATGAGCCAAATAAGTGATCAGATTTTCATAAGCAACTCAGCAACTCAAGCATTGTTAATCTTATCTACTTTTTCAGAGTACTCGTTCTTACAAAAATGTAACCTCCATGAGCCAAGTGAACAAACTCAATCACTATCACTCAATACCACTCCCATCTGTATCCTCTTGTCTCATTTGAAAGTCCGATTTCAAACATATTCCGTATATAGTATAAACTTAACATAAAATGGGCTTATTTCACTGAGCTGGAATGAATGTAAAAGCAGAATTATGGCAATCAGAAACATTAGATAGATCACCAGCTTCAAAATTACTTCTAATATAAATACATGGGGAACTAGTGATGGAATATCCACCGTAATCAGTTCTAAGATGAAGATTTGAATTACTTCTAATCCCGGACTTGCGCCCTTTTCATGTTTCGATCCCCTTATGATTATCAACATAAGAAGATATTCTAAGATGAAGATTTGAATTATACAATTATACCTAATAGTCACACAACTTAAACAGATAAACTATTCAAAACAGAAGCTGAATAAACTAAAACATTTTTTAGCACTACTATTCATTGACCAAATATTGATATACACTTCCCATATGAGGCCATATCTGATATGGTAAACAACTAATCTAACTAAAGCTGATTTCAAGTGTGTCTATAAACAAAATATTAAAACAGATGTAGGTATAAACTACAATACAAGCATAGCATGCCAAATAAGTACAAACTCAAATAGCTTAAGTCAAGTCTAGATCACAGCAATAGACACCTTCATATAATTAAATTACTTCAAGATTGAACAAGAAAGATAAGTAACTGGAACTTTACTTGATATTTACTCCATTGAAATTGAATCTAGTAACATTTCTGCTGACCCATTGCTTAGCTCTTTTTGTAGCTTGTCATCGACGCTAGTGATCGTTCGAATGGCTACCATTACTTCAATCCCACTTCCAGCCAATGCACTCATTGTATTTTGAGCAGCATCAAATAGTTTCACTTTGTTAATACCATTAGCTTGTAACATCTGAACTACAGTCTTAGGTGGTAACTGATGTGTGGCCATAGTTCCCCAATTTACACCAATACATTCAACAAGACCAAAGACTCAATAGTCTCATATTTAACCTCAAGTGTAATGAACACCAAGAAGAAAAACTAAAAAGAGGCTTTTATTTGATTCTTATTTGGAGTGAAAAGAGGGAATAATAGTGTGACTAGGAAAGTAACTTTCCATAAAGAAGTGGCACCAAAAAGATAAGGAGCAAGAAAAGCAAATGAGCTGAAATCTTATTATAAAGAATAGATAAAAATAAAAATCTCACCTTTTTTAAGATAAGTTGTAACTAACTCCAAGAACAATCGGACAACATTTTCCAACAACCCCATCAATTGAAACTAGCTCAAATATTAATTTGATGGGTAACACAGAGGATAGTGTGAAAAATGTAAAAGAAGACAACTATAAGAAGATTTTTAACATGAAAAGAGATGCATTAGAGAACCAAACGATCGGTAGAGAATAATAACTTTTATTCACACCTCCTCCGTATGATATGGATGATCTCTAACAACATGCACACACTCTCCATTTCTGGGATTCGGATCCTCAATGATGCATCCTCTGAAACCAAGGTACAAACCATTTTACCATCACGGGTAAAATCACCACACGTGATTGTTGTTACTATGACCAGAAAAACATATTCAAAAAGACATTCTTGTCTCCATTCCACATCCATGCCTTTGTGGAATCCTCGAACCAGACTAAGACCACATATCCTCTTGGATGCCACCTAACCAACTCAATACCCCCTCACGGACCTTCAAGTGTACACTTGAGACTACCTCAAGTGATGTCCCACACTTGAATAAGTCCATCAAACCCTCCGAGGCGAGAGCTTCCCGTCGAGAACTAAAGGCAGGTTGCTTGCTTTGGCTTACTCAATAGGGGATACCCTGATCTTTATTTCCGGGTATGCGTCGAGGAAGCGAAAGATCACTCCACTTAAAAGGAGAGGAAGCTTTCAAGAAAGGAAGCCTTGGAGGGATAAGCGGCGAAGTCAAAGGTAGCAAGCAAAGGCTGTGAAAAGCCATGCCCGTAGAAGCTTTGAAAGCTATCTCTCAAAAGGGGTTTGGAACCGAACCCTGATGGAAAGGTGCCTAGAAGTGCCTACTACTAGACTACATTCAATCTCAGGTCGGAGCGTTCATCGTTATGCTTGCTAGTTCAGTAAAAAAAAAAAAAATCATAAATCGAAGCTAGATCAAGCTAGATAGGGAACCACATCATCTAGATCAAGACACAAAAATACATCAATATATCAAGCTAGGTATCCTACACAATATCAAATATGCTTCAAAACACACATACAATGATGAGCTTGATACTTACAATCTTTTGAACTACCTCCTTTGTGGCATCATCGGCATATTCACCACTTTTGTCTTGTCGAGCTAAACGCCACAAAAAGAGATCTATCATCTTCATCAATAGGTATCCCAGCTTCTATCTATTATCAATTACAAATAACCAAACCAACCAAGTAATATTAGATTACCTACGTTGGTTTTATCTAACAAACTTAAATATAATATCTACTTACCATCTTATCGACAAGGCCATCATAACCTAATTTGCTTAGTCGATGGTTATACTTGTTCAAGTTTCTTCTTTCCAATTGAATCTTGCTTAGTTCCTAACAGCCCAAATGAAAATAGTATATTAGTTTATCACACCTTAACAAAATTATAAATTTATTAGAAATGAAAATTCAAAGGAAATGACAGATATATACCTGGAACTCTTCCGATAACCTTATTTTTACAAATTTCTCCCAATCTTGCTTCTTAACATTCGGATAGATTTTTGGTGGATTCATTAGATCGGGGTCATCTATGTAAGGTATGACAAAATATTTTGTGCAATAATTCTTAAATTTCCGCCATATCTTACCACATTGTTTGCAATCCTTTTTCTTAAACTTAGGATCGCCTCAAATTTTTCCTACAAATAACCAAGGCAGAGATGAGTCTACACTTCTATAAAGACAATAATAATAATTCAAAATCAGTATAATAGGCAAAACAACCGCTTACCAAAGACCTTCCCATACATACATCATCTTTTATTTGCTTGTCAACTTTCGTCCCAATTTAGATTACTTTCGGCTAGTGGAACCATATTTTTAACTAGTGTGCCAACCCACCACTGAACTTCGCTTGAATAAATGCACCTTTGATCTTTCCTTTCAGCATTAAACTCCACCACAAGCTTACCTTTAAAATGCTTAGTGAGTGAAAGTTTTTAGCTTGACCCCTAACACTTGTAATATTGTCACCTTCCTCGATTGGATGCTTCCTTTTTTTCCTGAGATGATTTGGCACTTGTTTTTGGATCCATATCTAACTAAACCTTACAAAAAAACTATAGAATAGGAAAATCATTAGAAGATGACATTGATCAAGTAGCAACAAGCATGTCTATGGCAAAAACTTGATATCATAATTTGAACGAACCAAAATAATCGTAAAAGACAATACATAAATGACAAAAGTTGGTCACAATCTCTTATTAACAAACCAAATATCGATTCCACCACAAAAACAATGAAAACTAATAAATCAAGAAGTTTCTTTATGCTCAACCCAAGTGCCCTCGCATAATCTTCACGGACGTAAACTGACTGAGATTCGTCATTAACATCCAATGAGTCAACATTTGGCAATTCAACAAAATTGTCATCTCCTACATGAGCATCAACGAGCTCATCATCGTTATCGTCGTCGTATTCGTGAAAGCATCTTTGAGGAGATTCTACAACAACTGACCACGTTGGGTCAAGTTGATCAGGTACATAGAAAACTTGCTCGGCCTGAGAAGCTAGGATGAAGGAATCAGATTTATAGCCAACTCTACCAAGATCCACTAAAGTGAAACCCATGTCATCCTTCCTAATTGCATTCTTGCTATCAACCCAGTCACACTTGAACATTGGAATCTTGAAATTTGTATAATCGAGCAACCATATTTCAGCAATAACACCGTAGAAAGACATGTTCGAAAAAATTGGGTTTTGATCCTTTGCGCTTGAAACCTGTGGTGTTGTTGCTGTCAAACTCACGCCACTATTTTGATTTACTCGTAAAGCGTCTTGCCGTTTCGTGGCAAAACGATAACCATTAGTGACATAGGTAGAATATTTGTAAACATGTGCCAAAGGCCCCTTCGATACCCACTTCAAGGTGTTTGACACCTTGTTGTCAGGATTTCCCCTCTCGAAAAACCTGTGTATTGTTGTGTAAACATTTTAGTCCTAATCTAAGTTAAATTAACATACAAAAATAACAAAAACAAAAAAAAGACCAATTTATAATATACCTTGTCTCTAAGCCAATCACTAAATGAGCGATTGTGTTCAGCATGCAACCATGTGGGTTTTTTTTATTTACGAGGTTGTTGTTCCTTCAGATAGTTCATATGTTCTCTATCATGTTAGGCCACAAAATAAACTAGTTAGCTATCGGAATCCGAAACCAAGGAACTAAAATAGACTTTTAAAGTGAACAACTAAAGAAACCTTACTTTCGATGTAAATTTGAACATCTCTTGTGTTTTGCAACACATAGAGATGTGCCCAGTCCAATGTTTTTCTATCTACTTGACTATGGGTACTTCCTCGGGGAAGATTTCGGATGATATCAAATCTGTGGTAGTGTTATCTTTACGGAGAGGAATCCCAATTGCATCTAAGTCAGGTAAGAATTACTACAAAATTCAATTGCTTCCTCTCGCAATGTAATTCTCAGAATACAAGCTTCGGTCGATTTCGATTAAGGTATAAAGCCCTTTAACACGGTCATGTACCTAAGAGATTGAACAATAGTAATGTTTATAAAGAAAAGCATTAAGAAATATTGAAGGGTAATATATAATTCATTGTACCTCTCAAATGCATACATCCATCGGTAGAATACAGGACCACAAAGATCAACTTCTCGACAAGGTGCCTTTGTTAGATGAATCATAACGTCCGAAAAAAATGATGGCGGAAAATACTTTTCCAAAGAACATACTTTGAGCAGCAATGTGTCTTCCTGAATTTGAGGCAATTTTTCCTTATCTATTACTTTCGAGCAAATAGCCTTAAAAAAGAACATAGCCTAATAATTGCACATCTCACATTCTTTGGCAAAATTGTTCTTATTGCAACCGGAAGAAGTTCTTTGCATCAAAACATGACGGTCGTCGCGACTTCATATTTTGCGGTTTTAGATCTTGCATCGAGACAAGAGGCCTAAAATTCAAGAGTATCCACTTGGGACTTTAACTCATGCAAAGTTTTGCATAGTCTTTTTTTCTCATCTCTAGATAGTGTGTGACAAGCCGAGGCAAGAACGATCGCTTTTCCCCAATTGTTGGAGCCAATTCTATCCTTAGACCCATTTCTTGGAGGTCAAGGCGAGACTTAATGGTGTCTTTATTTTTACGTGGAATGTTAAGTAGGGTCCCAACAATGTTTGTCACATACATTTTTTCTCCGTGTGCATAAAATCCACATTATGTCGGAGTTCTAGATATCTCCAATATGGAAGCTCAAAAAACTGATTTCTTCTTAAAACAATTGGTAGCACCCGTAATGGTTCCCTTTGTTCCCCATATGACTTTGATCCCTTCAACTTCTTCTAGTACTTTCAAACCCGGTTAAGGGTTCGGTGCCTCCCCGCAGCTCTGTTTTACCATTGAAGGCTTTTTTTTTGTCTTCGATATGGATGATAAGCGGAAGAAATCTTCTATTGGCTGTGTATATCGTTCTTCCCGAGTGCTTAAGCCTGGTTGAAGACGTGCCCTCGCCCATAAAATAGGACAAGCAAAATAACCTTTCACAAAGCACCCGAAAAGATTGCTATACGCAGAAGATCATTGATTGTCCATAACAAAACGGCTTTAAGTATAAATGATTCATGACGGTACACATCATAAGCATCCACCCCTATCTCCCACAAAACATGTAAGTCGTCAACCAAGGGTGCCAAGTAGGCGTCGATATTGTTTCCGTGTTGATTTGGACTGATATCAACATCGTAAGCATCATATACTTTCTTTTCATGCATAGCCACGGTGGGAGGTTGTATGTGACCAAAGCATAACAGGCCATAAACTATACTTAGTACTAAGAGTGCGGTGTGGATTGACTCCATCACCTGAAAGTGCTAGGCGAAGATTTCGGATTCCGCGCAAATTCTCGGATATTTTTCGTCAACCAACTTCCATCTTTGGAGAGTCTGGCATTGGTGGCGCATCTTACCATCAACCACCCTTTCATCGGCATGCCATGTCATTGACTTTGATGTTTGGGCAGATTGAAACATCTTCTTGAATCTTGGAATTGGTGGAAAATACCACAAAACTTTTCTTTGGTACTCCACCGATTTGTTGGTCGCTCTCTTGTTCTCTTTATATCTTGAGACTCCACAAATAGGGCACATAGTTTCATCTTTGTATTTATCACCCCTATAGAGTATACAATCATTTGGACATGCATGTATTTTCTCGTTACTTCATCCCATAAACGGATAATGTCTTCTTGACTCCATTCAAGGATTTCGCAAGAGATTTGGTTGAGGAAGCATCTGTCCCAATAGCTTCAATAACCCGAAAAACTTGTGTCGGACCACCCACTATTTGCTTTCGGATTAAATAAAATGATAACTATTGATAGCTTTGTGAATTTTGAGCAACCCTCGTTACAAAGGCGTTTCGCATCTTCAAGCAATTCCTTAAATTTCTGGGATCACCATTATAATGGTCCTCTGCAGCCTTCGCCATTTCTCTCATGCGTTCAACATCTTCGTGAGTCTCAATCTCATCATAATATCCAACATCTTCGAGTCTCCGCCTCATCATAATGTCCAACATCTTCAAGTCTCAACCTCATCATAATGTCCAAAAGTGTCTTGTTCTCAAAAACTAGTCGGGGTCTCGGAAAATAGAGAGCTTTAAGCATGAAACCCGCCAAATAGTGTAACCTTGGCTAATACCACGCTCGAAAAGATGATTTCGACCTCGATCTTAGTTAACTTCGTTGATATTTGAACAATCTCTACATGGACAACGTATGAAACTTCCTTCTTCCTTTCCAACACTAATTAACCTTTCAACTCCTTGAATATATTAAACTTGTTAACCGTCCTTGGACATCCAAGACTTATCCATATCGTAGCAAAATGCAACAAACCGATCTCTTAAAAGAAAAACAGAGTCAAAAAAAAAAAAAAAATCAAGTACAAAGACCACACATTCAAAAATAAAGTATCATGGCAAGATGATATCAACACATGACACATTAGTAGGAAAAACATTAAGTAAGTCTAAGATGATATGATAATGGTATTATGCAAAATCAAATTACATTGGAAATCTAACTAACCAATTTAGGCTACTCTCAATAACCAAATAGAAGCTAAGAAGCACGGATACCGACATGCGACCGCGATACGACCGACGACGGATACGACCGCGGCATTTTTCAAAAATATAGGAAACGGATACGCCCCGGACGCGTTTGAATAATATATATATATATATATATATATATATATATATATATATATATATATATATATATATATATATATTTATATATTTCGTCACGAAAGGGCGCGGAGCCCGGTATTAATGAATGATGTTGCACTGTGATTCGTAATCAAAGATAAATGCAAGATTACTAAAAATCTTTATGCAACATGGAGTTCCACAAAATGACTTCTCTAGTGGAACATAATTGTTGGAAACTTCATTGAACT
The DNA here is from genome assembly GCF_015680905.1 of Coptis chinensis. Lineage (NCBI taxonomy): Eukaryota > Viridiplantae > Streptophyta > Magnoliopsida > Ranunculales > Ranunculaceae > Coptis > Coptis chinensis. The sequence continues at coordinate 72,744,982 of NC_141463.1, read as the reverse complement.
TAGCGTTACAAGAATTCACACCGCATATATCGTTGTACCGAAACCAAAATGGACTCTCGGAATGACAATCTCATTTGAAACATAAGTGTTTCACTTTCGAAAACAGGACCGCCAAATTAGATGAGGTGGGCTATATATACAAGGGTTAAAAAATCTCTTCGCACTGTACTCGGTCAACAAAATGATGTACCATACCACTTTTTTTACTTCGAAGTTTCTAAAACGTAATAGCCGGGGCAGGGATTTACTAAATCATATACCATAAGGAGAAACAAATTAAGTGTAAAGGGTGCACCTACTTCCCATTTGCATATGTTGTTTTGCATTTTTATATAAAACCAATTTTTTTTTATTGAAACCAAATCCAAAAGTGGCTCTTACGAAGTAGTTTTAGGCTTTTAGCAAATGTAAGAAAGTGGGTACATTAACTGGTACCCTGTAAAACTTCTCATCCTGATGTTTACAAGGACAGGAAATAACTAAATTACAAACAATATATATCAACACCAACAGATTGAAAATACAACAATCAACATACATGCGACAACAGAATTCAGAATTTGCGTGCTTTCGGGGCTAAAAGACTTCGCCATATGAACCGATATCACTTGCAACATTCATAAAATGCACAACCGCACTCATTCATTATTATGCCCATCGAAGATGGATGAATTAGTTGAAACATTAGGGCACCAAAAAGCAATGCAAAGGGTCCTAACCGACAATTTGTCAATGAAATTCTATATACGAGACCTAACCATATATCTTTGATCCAAGATACACCATAAAATTCCTATAGATCTATAGAAAATGCTAGACACAATGACAAGTGTAATCTCTTTTCGATTTCATGAGTCTCCTAAGTCGGGTCGGCCCCTCGCCTACTGAAAATGATTCATAAAAAATATAACAATCCAAATCCAGTCTAGGTTCCAAGCATTGCTTCTTCACCAAAATCCAAAAGAAGAAATGGGCACAAATGAATCAATTAAGTACAAACAACATTTAAAGGTCCATTAAAAAGATTTTTAAGTTTCACTAATGCATACCGCAATCATAATACTAGTATTTCCCTAAAGCGGTGTCCAAAAGAACCGTTCAAATCAAAATACAATGGTGACATATCAAAACTAACATAGTTATCTAAACTTGATATATTTGATAGAGCTCAAACAATGCAATCCAAAGCCCTTTCAAAGAAGAAACACAGGGGTAACATGGCAATCAAAGAGCAAATGGATCGTGCCTCCACCACATAATGGAGATAACAATATATGACATATGAGAGACAAACAAATATGGGACCTCCATAGAAGCATGTGAAGTCATTAAGCACATGGATCTGATGCACATACATTTCAAGAAACAAGACACATACAGAAAAAAAAAAAAAAAAAAACCCCATTAATAAATTGCAACTACTACCCACATACAATAACAGTTTTGTATGTATTTGCTCCTCCCTATACTAGATTTCTCCACCAAATAGTATATCAATTTTGTATTTCTTTTATTATGGGGTACCGCGGTTATAGAGACAGCATGACATTTGACTTTTTCTTATTTGTATCTAACAATAATAGACAAAATCACAAAACCATGTTCATTACTTTTAAAAAAAAAACATATCAATTTTTAGCTACAGCAATTGTGGGGAAGCAAACTAGCATCAGAATCTAAAATAACAGGTCTTGGAAAGGAGAAGCAGTGTTATTAATGTCGGCAGCATTCATCACAGAATACCCTGTCAAATGCCCTTTTCCTATGAACAGAGAAGGGTTCTTACTTGAAAAAAAAATTAAGTAAAAACAAAAATACTTCAAAGAATTTTTGGTAAAGATCTTGAAACATGAAAAGAATGCAAAAAAGTTGCTCAGAGGCCAAAACAGGATAGAAGAACGTTTTCTTTGTAATACAACTTTCAGTGGGTAACCAAACAATAAAAGTGTGCGAGGAAAACAGAAGGGCACAACACGTATCAAACGGGGGAGATTAGAGGTGGTCGACGCATATGTTCGAGATCCCACAGCTTTTGACAAATGACAAAAGCAAAAAAATCCAAAGAAACAACTGAAAGAGCAACATAATAGACTGCTACCACACAAAAACAAAACTTAGAACAGATTAATAGCATCCAAAACATAGACAATTAAATAAAAACGAAAAAAAAATCTTACCTTTATTTTTTTGCTAGAGAGAGAGAGAGAGAGAGCGGAAAAGCGAACCGGAGAACGAGGGATGGACGAGAGATGGGTGAGGAGCGCGCGTTACCGGTGAGAATTTGGGAAGAAGAATGGTTCACTGAGATAGTTTTGCTTTTCCTCGTTTTTTTTTTTACGTTTTTGATGAGTTACTGAAGTGATTTAAACACCTTCCGGTTTCTATTTCTATTCTCTTTCCTTTCCGTTTCCTTTTAGGTTTAGAAAGTTAGTTGTTTTTGGGGGAACTAAAAATATAGCGGCCAAGCAAAAATCATAACTTTGAGTTTCATGGCATACGAAGTAATTATTCGTACTTCATTACTCTTTACTCGTGTCGCTTATTTATTTCGATAATTTGTTAATTTTTGTTTTCGATATTTTTACATCCAGAAGTGACACATCAAGGCAAACCACTAGTGTCACTTTCAAATAATGGGACACAAAAAATAAAATTACTTGTGTCACTTTTCCTAAAAGCAACACATCAGCCCTCCTTCTATAAAAAAGTGACACATCAAAACTCTGTGTGTCACTTTTTTCTAGTAAGTGACACAAGACAAAAAAAATAAGTGACACAAAAAGCCCTTCTTTTAGTAGTGCATGGTGGACTGCTCTTTTCATATCTGCTCCACTCCACAGAAATCTAGCACATGTCTTTTCTATATTCTCTAGGCAAGTTTTGGGCAGAATGAAGGTTCTGGACCAGTAAGAATGGAAAGACATAAACACTGAGTAAATAAGTTGCAGTCTCCTGGCATGTGACAAAAATCTTGACTTCCAATTAGTGATTATGGACGCGACTTTCTCAATGAGAGGTTGGCATTCTCGAATGCCCAGTCTAGCCGAAATAAGTGGTAGACCCAAGTATCTCACTAGTGGATTTACAAGCTGCACTCCAAGAATTTGAGCTAGAGAATTACCATCTTGTTGATTTAAGGCCCATGTCAACAACGATGTTTTAAGAGTGTTCATTTTTACATATGTGGCCTTGCCAAACTCTTCTAAAACTACCTAGCTGCAATGGAATCTGTGTCACCCTTACAGAATATCAAGACATCATATGCAAAGGCTAGGTGTGACAGCTGGCTTTTTTTGCATTTAGAGTGGTATTTGATCATCTTGGAAGCCAATCTATCCTTCAGAATGCAAGACAGAATCTCCATAACCAGAACAAATAAGTAAGGATAAAGCGGATCTCATTGTCTCTGTAGGAACTGTTATTTTCAGAATGAATATTTCTACAAACCGCAAAAACCCACGCGCAGCGGAATTAATGGGGTTCACGATTTTGGATAGAAAATCATACCTTTAGATCAGCTTCTTGATATCTCTGAGAATCCAATAGCTATGAATCCGAATCAACAATCAACCCCTTGATCTTCTGTTGTATTCCTTTAGAATAGATTGGACGTTGTGTGGGCAACGATCTACCAACCCCCTTCTTTCTCACAAAGCTAGATCCAATTTTGGATCTATCTTTCCTTGCCTCTCTTTTCAATCCAGTGAATAGTAATTTCGGCCAAGAGAAAAGAGATTCTATTTATAGGCTACAACAGGGACCATGAGGAGAAATTAGGGTTGGGCCTCCTGAGGGGCTTGGGCTTCCCATGTTCGCCCAGAACACACGGCCTAAGTCCGTCAACAAATGGCTTATTCCACTAAAGGTCATTGTTGCACTACCGCCTCTAATCCCAAATTACGGTCGGTTTTATGGGCTCCATATTATATGCTCGTTGATCTCCCCGTGTTTAAGATATCGAATCTCCGTTGATTAAGTCAAGTTACTGACAACTACATTAATCAACTTCTTATGTCCTTGAGTAGTACCACTCAACCTCATTGTCATATCGGAATAAATCCACCGGGGTTTACATGACAATCTTTTGAGCTCCTCGAGGGACATCACCAACCCGACTTCCTGTGGGTCACGGATTCCTTCTATAATCAAAAGCACACCTTACATACAATGTCATTACCCAATCCATCGAGTTTGTTGATTCACAAATGAATCTCACTCATTGATGATTTCAAGCAATGTACAATGCACGTAAGTGCCCATTATTATATCCGAATTAAGAGGACAAACATCCATAATAACAGAGGCGTTTGTTCTCTTATATAGTCAGTATAAAAAGAAACCACCTCACTTGGTCATGTTCAATACACACAAAGTATACTAGTGTAATTCTATAGTCAAGATAGACTAATACCAAATTATACTACAACCGTACCAATGGTTTGTCCAAATCCATATAGGTTGTGAACGATTACTTATACTTTATAAGGTAGTGATGATATGATCTTCTGTGTGTTCACACCATATCATCTACAACATAAAGTATTAGACACATCCATATAACTAATAACATATATAATATGCATAACATTTGCCCATATGATTCTCATTCAAAATATAAAGAATTAGAGTTAATACAAAAGTAATGCTTTTAGTATATAACCTTATCAGTCTCAACCCTCTAGCACCAGGAAAGAAGCCTTTTGGGGAACCATTGCCAAAGATAGAATATGATGGTGAAGCAATGCACATCTCAATCCATTTTCTCAACTGCTCTGAAAAATTAAATGTGATAAGTATGGCTTTAATCGCTTCCCAACTCACCATATCATAAGCGCTTTGATGTCAAGCTTAATGGAGCATCTCGAGTCCCATGTTTCTGTCATAGCCTTGGAGTAGTTCATGTGAGTAAAATATTATCTTGAATCATTCTACTAGGGATGAAAGCCGATTGGTTAGAAAAAACAAGATCACCAATCACTATCTTGAGTCTATTAGTAATGACTTTAGAGATACACTTATAAACAGTGTTACATAGAGCAATGGGTCTAAAGTCTTCTACTTTAGACGGATTCTTAATCTTTGGGATAAGACAAAGAAAGGTGAAATTAACTCCTTTAGGCATATTGCAAGTATGAAAAACATTTGTAATAGCATTCATAAAATCCATACCTACAATCCCCCTAACAGCTTTTGAAAAAGAATGGATTGAATCTATCGGGTCCAGGAGCAGAACTGTCTTTCATGGAAAAAAGGGCTTCTTTGATCTCATTCTCAAAAATATCTGCCTCTAGAAACACCTGAGTACTCTGTATCACCCCTTTGACTTGCAAGGAATTGAAAAAATCATCGTCACTAATAGGCTCAGACGGAGTGCCAATGAGACTCTTGTAGTACTGTAGAAACATCTCTGTAACATGGCTCTGACCAGATACTGCATTTCCATGATCATCGATTATACTCCATATCCCACCTCTAGCTTTTCTTTCTTTAATGAGATTGAAAAAGAAAGTTGTACATTTGTCTCCACCCATCATCCATTCCTTGTTGCATTTTTGCTGAATCTCCGCTTCCTCATCTTTAATCAATTCTGTATACTTATCTAGTGTCACTCTCTCCTTTTCCCACAAGAAAGGATTATGAGGGAAATCTTATAGAAGCAATTAAACTTCGAGAAGAACATTTCTGGCAGCTACCACTTTACCATGTAAATCAGAAAAAAAAATTCTTAGCCCACGGCTTTATTCTTTTCTTGAGCATCTTCAGTTTTTCCATCAATACATACATCGGATTTGAGTAGATATTTGTGTTCCAAGACTGCTGTAACATGTTATGGAACTCAGTTTTGGCTTCCCAAAAATTCTTGAATCTAAAAGGCGAGACTAGCTTTCTTGACATAGTCAGTCCAAAACAGCAGCATAGGAGAGTGGTCGGACACTCCTTGTTGCAGAAATTCCACTTGGGAAGTTAAAAATTCTCCAAGCCACGCATTATTGACAAGACATCTATCAATTTTAGTCATCACTCTATTCCTTCCCCCTGCTTTATTATACTCCATGTGAACTGAAATCCCAAGTATTTAAGATCATCTAGTCCAACTTGTTGCTAGCAATCAACAAATTAATTCGCTTCGTTAGGATGCATAGGACTTTCTCCCAACCTTTCATGAGCAAATCTGATATTATTGAAGTCTCCTGCTACACACCATGGCAATTGTATGGATGAGGCAATGGATACTATGTCTCTTCATAAATTTATTCTCTCCCTTTTGGCATTCCTAGCATAGACCGTAGTCAAAAGAAAGCGTTCACTACTAGGCAAAAAGGAGACCTTATAGTGAATTAGTTGATCGGAGACTTTAAAGAGCTGCATATTGATGAAATTTGGGTCCCAACTAACCCATATTCTACCGGAAGGATCCTGGTTATAGTTATCAAACCACTCCCAATTAGGGCAACACAAACTACGAATGTCCTGGAATTTGTGTTGTCTTGCCTTTGTTTCTAAAAGACCCATGATGCAAAATTTCTTTTCCATTCTCAACTTATTGATCTCCTTAGCTCTAAGGATGTCATTCATACCCCAAACATTCCAAACACAGATAGGAGCTATCATTTTTAATATTTGTTTTTGTTTTTTGACCCTTTAGGTCTTCCTCTCTTTTTCCTACTCAACTACCCGTCATGCTTTGATGTTTGTTTCTCCCCACTGTGTCTCGAGTTGCTGCCTTGTGGATTTTTGCATTTCTGCACTGCTGGGGTAGCTGGTTCTTCCGTTACAGGCAAGGAGTCATGAATTTCCACTGTTTCTATATCAAGAAAGTGGTCGTTAAAGTGTTCGATTTCATGGATTGAGACCACTCCATCTGATTCCACACTTTCATTGCCATGCTCTTGTATATTAAATTCTTCCAACTCGAGTACCTAAAGAGCCATCTGGAAAGGTTCCTCTAAGTCAACCACCTCCTGAAAAATCACTAATTCATTCCCTGAGTCAAGACCATCTAATTCATTTAGAATCGCAAACCGATATCCCATAAGTTCTTCATTACCTTCCCTATAGACTACCATACGAGAATCATCACTAACGTTTGTAGCTATGCCTTGATGTTCTCCTGCTATCCCTGGACCATCGACTTGATTTTCTGCGACTATTGTTTCGTTGCCATTGTCACTCACTTGCGACCTTCCCTGATCATCCCTTACACAGCTAGTCCCAGCACCTGCCGATGACTGAATGTTTATGGGATTGAGGTTCCTCATAATCCAAATCCTTCAAGTCACATTTTCCCCAGGACCATTGCCATATCGTATATTACCGTATTATTTCCTCGTTCCAATCATGTCACTATTCTCCTATTTTTGTTCCTTCCAGTACCATCAGCTCTATTCATGTTGGCTGCTCTCTGGCTGATAAGCACCCAAAACTGTATTATAAAACCCCATAGAGACGTAATATTTCGGTTAATTATGTGTTTAATAATCATGAAATAATCGTATTTTCGTGTTTTTGCAGGTTTGTGCAACCAACGTAAAAATGATGATAAAGCCAGTATTTAAGCACGGAATAGTGAGTATACGTAAAGCTTTCTGAGTAAACCCATGTGAAGCCCAACAAAGCTGGACTAAAGCTCAAAGACTCAAACAGGATAGAATCAAGTCAGAAAAGGGATTACGCACATAGAAGTATCAAACTTCCGAAGCTCATATCTCTTGAACCAGGACTCCGAATTCGGCAAGTGAGATGCTCAGACGATCACTACAATGAACTATACGCAAAGGCGGGAAGTTGTAAAAATACCAAAAGACAGACCCGCCACTGGACGCAGCACGTGGACCCACTTTATAGGCCCACAAGATTGGATGAGTCATCATGTCCCAAGTCAAGCTCACAAGTCAAACAAATAATTTGCACCATATGACACCTTGCATCTTATTAATTGGCACCACATGACACCTTGCATCTCATTAATTAGTAAGACTTAACTTTAGATTCTTGTAATAGTGATTATTTTGTCATGATTTAGTTTTAGATAGGATGGAATTTAATGTGGGAGGTGGCTTCACGTGGGATGGAAGAGAGAATGCTCTCATATGTAGTAAATTAGAAAATGAGAGCATTCATTCCTTGTCTTGTATTTTTTTCTTTTTCTTGTTTGACGTTAAGCTCTTGTAATAATTTTAATGGTGGCAACACTTATGTTCTTCTAAATTAAATTTACATTTTCCTTAAGGCAAAGTTAGTTTCTTCTCTTATTCTTCTTCTTGCTCTTTCGTAATAGCATAACACATAACACATGAACATTGTAATCCTATGATCATGAGCTAAAACCTTCCTTTGTGGAAGGTTAATGAAGCTCACGTGAGGAATAACTTTTGTTATTGAATTCTAGTTATTTGTTTAGGACAAATAAACTAAACTTTATATCCTACCCCAAAATAGTAGTTGGTGTAGAGTCTAGTTAGGAATTGAGGTGATTTCTTAGAGATAAGTCATTGCTTTTATTTCTCATGCTAGCAATATGATCTTAGAGATGAATTATATTGTTAGGGATCAAAACTCTAATATTTATTAAGATTTGTCTATGAATTCTAAGAAAGATTAAAGATGAAATAAACTAGATTCAATCAATAGAGGTTTGTCTTCAAATGAGTGGATTTAACTCTCCACCCCTTTCTATCTATCCATTTCATTTTTTTAGTAGTGCATGTTTACGTAACCTTAATTTAAGAATCTAAAAGTAAGCTAAGTAGTTTTAGTATAACTCAATCATCAAAAAATCCTTCTCACTAGTTTTCCTTGAACAATTCTAGTTGTAATGTCATCCTTGTCTTAAGTTGGAATGAACCCTTACTCTAACAATACACACGAAGAATGTGAGTAAGGAACTTGAGTGTTGGTACGAAAACGGAAAAAGAAACTTCAAATATTTACCCCGCAAAAGTGCTAACATCATTGGCTATGGTTTTGTTGTGCTGTTCTCGAGCATTTCTCTATTGAATGCCCAAAAATGTGGCAGTAATCACATCGTTTAGGGATCTAAGGGTACTCATGAGAAATCTTCCTTACATTGTTTGGACTCAGTCGGATATCGAATGAGTCAGGCAATGTCTCATTTACCTTGTACTCAACACAGACACGCGCATAATCCAGTCGCCTTCGTTCCTTTGTTGGATGGTCCTGACAATGAGGTTTCCCCATCTTACTAGCAATAAAGCCTAAGCCTTCATCAGTCCACATCACTTTGGGTACACCATGCATCTTAACCCAAATGGGAATGGTATTCAGCGATTTCATTTGGATCTCAACATTTTGAGTCCAGGGTCCTATAACAAGGCATCTTCCTCCCATAAACACTGGGCCTTCACCCAAAACTGCTTGCCGATCTTCATCACTTACAAATTTGAAGTAAAACAATTCTTGGTCAGCTGACATCTCAAATGACCCCCTAGTTTAGTTTTCCATTTCTGCTGCAGCACTGATTTCACATAAGGAAAGGCTAATCTTTGCTCTAGAAAGAAACCGACTAGATACTCCCTCCACATTGTTTCACCTCTCATAATGAGATCCAAAGGAACATCATAAATACTATCAATCTCATTTATTTCGAACTGTTCTAGGCTAGTATCTAGAAAAGCAACCCGAGAATTGGAAAACAGCGAACTCCAAGAGAAAGGTTGGGTCATCAAGGGAGTTACAGAAGAGGGAGCTCCACTCAACAAGGGGTTTTCAGCAGTGGCATCTCCAAAACCCACTGGAGCTTCAACAACAGGGCTAACCATATATAATTGTATAATATGTACTACATAACTCACACTATATATAATGGAGGATTTTACCTGAAGTGGAAAGAAACATGAAAAGGAAATTAAGGATAGGAAAACTCACCGAAGGGTTTTGTTTCCTATTCTAGGTAAGAAACAGGGCACAGGATCATAACATAGTTAGTTTAGGTTATATCACTACAAGTCTCCCTTAAAACCGTCCCCATTAAAAAATTGAAGGCCTCTAGTCAATACCCAGCGACAAATAAGTACCAGGAAAAAAAAATAGCCCCAAATAAACTAAAAGGGGGGCCAAAAAAAATGAGGACATATATAACCAATTACCTAAAGAACACCAGCGACGTATGTTATAGTTGTTGCTACTCTTTATAGCGTTGCTGATAAATTTTATCATTTTCGACGCTTAAAAGTGTAGCTACTGAACTTAAACATAATATAAAAGAATTTATATTGAAAATAAAACATGAAATATGTTTACAATTTTAAGACTTACCCCCCTGTCAAGTTTTCTAAAATGACTTCCCCCACCCCCCTAGTTCTTCACTATTTAGACTCCCCCCCCCCCCAGACTCACAGTAGGACCGAGTCTACTGGTGTTGACCGTGATCTCATTGTTTGAGTTATGTAAAATGTCCTAAATACCTTTTTAGACCTAAAATTACCTAAATACCCCCTTGACTTCCTAACCACATACAAGACACAAATTTTATTAGTAGTACCCCCCTCCCTCACTGTATTTACAAAAATTAGTAGTACCCCAACTACACATCTCAAGAAGTGGTGAAAACTAATAGTAAATTCAAGTAATTGTTCATGCCATTGGATTAACTTGATAGGATGGGGACACATGTCACTAACTCCCCCTTTATTTAAGCCGTTGGATGGAGTTGATAGGATGGGGACACGTTTCACTTACTCCCCCTTTGTTTAAGCCGTTGGATTGAGTTGATATGATGGGGACACATGTCACTTACTCCTCCTCTTTGGTCTTGGGAATGCAAGGGGATACTACTAATCTTTGTAAATACTGTGGGTACTACTAATAAAGTTTATGTGTGTTCCGTATGTGGTTAGGAAGTCAAGGGGGTATTTAGGTAAATTTAGGTCTGAAAGGGTATTTAGGACATTTCACATGACTCAAACAGTAAGATCACGGTCAACACCAGTGACTTCGGTCCCGCTTGAGTCTTGGGAGTCTAAATAGTGAAGAACTAGAGGGGGAAGTAATTTTAGCAAATTTGATAGGGGTAAGTCTTAAAAACTTATATGTTTACCAACCCTTAAAAGTGTAGCAATTAGTGTCCCACCCTACCAAAATTAATTTGCTACCCTTAAAAGCATTGTTGTTGCTATATATTGGCAACGGTTTAAAAGCGTCGCTAAAAATATAGTCGCAAAAGGTCTCTTCTCTTGTAGTGAACCCTAGAAAGCATAAACCAATAGGAACATGCACAACATGTGTCACAACTAACTAATGGGCTTGGAGTCAACTAAGGGCGCATGCCTATGACGCTGACAACAACAACTAATGTTCTACATCACTCTCCCCATATTGAAGAAGCTTGGCCACAAGCTTGTTGACCTGAAAACCCACTAATATGCAAAAGCTCTTCAAACTTCAAACTTGTATACGTCAAATATATATGGATATATCACAATATGACGATACTCGATAGAATCAAGTGCAAATATCATTAATATATATCTATAAATACCACGATAAATTCATGATATTGGAGATAGTGGCGATAATTTGGGATATATATATCAATGATATCTTCCGTTTTTTATTGACGATAACAATTTAATTTATTATTTATCATTACGTACATTTCTAAATAATTCTCTCAAATAGGTTAAGTTTTTATTAGTAATTATGTAGTTATGTCTTGAAGCAACTAGAGAAAGAGTGATAACAATATATGAACACAAAGTTACATGCACTGCCCAAGTACAAGATGGATTCATTAAGTTAAGGGAGGTTGAACCAAGCACTTTCCACCAAGGGCACTACCAAAGTCAACATTTTAGAAGATGGTATATGGGATAGGCATGCGACAACTCAATCACCAGACAAATGAGATATTGATTGAAATATGTTACATTGAGGGGGAGTTCTATTCAGGGGGATCATTCATGTCTTTTAATTTGTGAGTTGCACTCTTTTTCCTTTGACTAGGATTTTCCCACGTGGTTTTTCATAACAAAGTATCTAAAGAAGCAACATAGTCAATGACTTTTGAGCGTTGTATTTGTTTTTTCTTAGCTTTGTTTTTTTCCCATTAGGTTTTCTTTAGTAAAGTTTTAATGAGGCAACAGTACGTTGTCATTGAATGGTGGTCATTCAAAGGGAAGTGTTATAAAGACGTAGGTCTTATGTGGATGCCCACCAAGATAAGTAACTCCTCCATATAACGGTTGTAATCTCCCATCCATTATTCTACACATCAATAAGATTACTTCTTCTCCACTACTATTCTTGCTCTCTTATTTTATAAAGTTTAACAATCGAGAATATATAAAGAAATATCAACAATTAATAGGGTGATATTTGTTGATACTTGATTGGTCGATATATCCTCGATATCTACATGATATCAACATGTATACCAATGCAAAGTATCCCGCCAGAGAAGGAGATATAATGATATATTCATATACCTATGATATATATCGTGATTTTAGAGGGTCGATTTATCTCTATATCACAATATTATATATGTACTATGGATAAAGGCGTATTCAATTCAGATACCTGTTCTATTGAGAAAATTTGTACTTGCAACTCCTAGTTTATTTGTCCGCGTCCTGACAGATTGATTGGAACCTAGAACACAATAATTTGTGTTCCAGTATTCCTTTCAAGAAATGCAATACTTCGCAGATTTCTTTTTTGCTACACATTGCTTTTCTTAGTGAAGTGTCTTGTCCTTGAAAATTGAAAGCATCAGATGGATGTTTACAGATGAGTTTTCTTATTGAAATCTAGCATACAAGCTTGCCTATAATTGGTGTATGCATCAAGAGAATCTTGAGCTCATATATGACAAGTGGTGAAAGCACATACGGGACGCATACTCGCATGCATAGGTTTCTTTTGAGCATTTTCGTATCGTTTTTGTATCGCTCTTTTACAGAAACAAAGTGCAAAATGTCTCAAATCCTTTGTTAGAAGAGTGTTGCACTTGCCCAGTGTTTGATTGTCTCCCAACATGCACCTTAGGAATACAGGTACACAGGGCTGGAGCTCCATTCTGTTAAGCATTCCATGGTGATCTGAAATATGGATAACTGAGTACAGTTGCCTTTGTGGCTTACTGACCCTAGCAAAGTCGCGCGTCTAGATAATTCACCACAGGCTTACCTCATAAAGTGACGGAAAGCGTTAATTACAAGGATAAAATACATTATTTGAATGTATACCTTATACTATTATAGGATAGTTATTGCTAGCAGTGCAGACAATTAGTTCATAAACTGCTATTGAAATTTGAATTGAAACAAGTTTTTGACGTTTGAGTTGCATAAGGATATGAAGATATACTGAAAGAATCTGTGGAAATCTGTATGATAAGGATATGAAGATATACTGAAGTAAATTAGGAAATAGTTTTTTGGGGAAGTACGTGAAATAGGAAGTCCTTTCTCTGGGGAATATTGAAGAACAGGACAGAGTAATCTGCAATTGTTGCAGAGAATTAAGAAGTGAATTTGTTGAAGATCGAGCAATAAGCTTTGGAAAACAAGAAATACCCTATTTATGGATCAAACTGAAGTCACTTCTCTCTATCTTTTTTTGGTGATGTACTTCTCTCCATCTTAGGTATCCCAGGAAGTGGTGCTTTTCCAACCTTTTTCGTAATTTGTACAATTTGTGCTTATCTTCAGAATACATTCTGTACAGCGCTACTACTACTTATTTTGACAGCAAATGACAAAATTTTATATCATAAAGCAGACAGGAAGGATGGGGTTGGCAGGAATGGCAGATGAGTGAACATTACTCCTTTTTTTTTTTTTTTTCTGTTTATTTATTCCATCACTATCCTATTTATTACAGGAAATTGTTATCGATTTATTAGAAATTCCAATTGCTTCCCTTAGAACTCCAATGAGTTTCCGCCTTTCCATACGCCATTTTTACATGGTGTCAACTTTATTTTTCGAGGCATATAACTTCGGTGATGGTTATTAAGACTTAAGAGGGCAGCAGCTTGAACAGAAACTTGCAGTCTTCACCCCTCAAGTCGAGAGTGGATGATTGAAATGACAGAAAGAAAGTCGTCCTGGATTCAAACGATACCCCTCACTTCAAACATAAGCCAACCCATCTAGGCATCTTAGCTGCACAAGCCCTATAATGGAGCCCAAATTTGTTCCACGTGTTTCTAATTGGTGCACGTGTTTGTAAGTGGTCCACCCTTTTAAACTCACTAAAAAGACAAGGACATCTCTACTAACGATATAATACCCTTATACCCCCGTCTCTACCAACAGTCCAACACTGATCACCTCCAAGGCCTGCTAGGAGTAGGCAGCATAGGCTCTCACGAAATAGCCCACTAAAAAATCTTCCACTTGATATGACCAATGTCTCTATCTAGAGTTAAATTTGGACTGAAATGAACAAAGTGTAAAATTCTAATTAGTAGATCATTCACATTTTGATATTAAGAGAATCTTAAAATTAGTTATTATTTATAAATAATATATATATGATTTTTTAGTAGATATTTTGAGTTTTACAAAAGCCTAATTTTAAAAACTCACCTAACCAGCCCTGATCACCTCCATACCACTACGCCACCTATTACATTGTTTTATTTTGCCTAAAATCTGCAAAGTATTAATCTTACTAGAATCTCAAATACCTTTCTTATCTTGTCCAAGAGAGCGTTTGGCAACTATGCAAAAGCCAAAACTATGAAGCCAAAAATTACTGTAAAACTAACACAGTTTCCCAAACTTCTCTAAATACCTTTCTTACCTTTATTCCTTGATTGCATATATAGATGCTAATGTTGTGTTGTGGACACTTGTGGTAAAAGAGAGGTAGTACTGTTGTACTTGGTAGAGCGGGGGTATAAGGGGTAAGTATGACTTTTTTTGGGGGAAGTTAGTATGTGTTCTTCCCTTTGTTCTTTGGTGAAAAGTGAAAACTGAGTGGAAAAGGCTGAACACGTGGACCAAAACACATGGAACAAAAGCTGAAAAGTAAAAAAAAAAGGCTGGACACGTGTACTAAAACGTGTGGAACAAAGGCTGGAGGCGGGGGCACCCACTACTGGCAGTAGCATCATATCATATTTGAGACCCACCAAGTGTTTTGTCTCAATCTTCTGATTTTTATTATTATTATTACTATCATTATTATTATTTATTTATTAATTTTCGATAAACGTCTCAATCCTCCGATCCGTGAACAAGTTGTGGTTTACCCAGTTGCGTTAGGTCAAACGTAGAGAGAAAAAGGACTCTGGTTTCTATTTATAGAAAATTCTAAAATTTCCTTTAACACATTTGAATCTCTTTAGTTGAAATGACATCTAAGCACTAAGAACCTTTGTTTTGTGGAGTTCCTTTATGCTCTCAAAACTCTCCAAAAGAATATATCATAAAACAGGAAACATTTCTTTGACATTAGGGTAAGTGTCTAACACATCCACCTCAAGAATTTTAATTTTTATACCTTAAGTGAAAAAGATTGAAATGTCATCTCGTTTTGAGAATGTTCTTGCTAGCTAGTTGTCCAGATCATTAATTAATATTTTCTAACTTCTTATCCTTCAATTACATATAGAGATAAAGGAAAATTCTCTCTACCAGCTACTGATCGAGGTCCTACACGTTCCAGGTTCGTGCTTTGTTTAAGTTATAAATTTATTTAAAGCATCCACAAATAAGATCCACACGGATTAGAGGATTTTAAGTCCCTTTTAAGTCTGGAGGACCAATGTAATTGCGGAACAGACTAGGGAGAGAATATATGCATGACCATAAGTAAGCTTTCATTGATGTATGTGCCAAGTTCTATATTATTATTATTACTATATACATACCCCTATTCTGAAGCCTCCAATTTCCATTTATAGCTCTAAAAGAACCTAAGGCGACTGTGCAACCATTTCCACACCTATATATAGGGCTTTAAACTTCTATACCATGCATCAAGTATATCCAGCATTTAGAGAGTCGTCTTGTTATTACAAACTCCAAACCCTTTTATCATGGCAAGAAGCAGGTTAGATCCTCTCACAGTGGGAAGAGTGATTGGAGATGTTCTTGATTCCTTCACTCCAACGGTACAAATGGCTGTAAATTACCAGGGCAACAAGCTAGTAAGCAATGGCCATGAGTTTTACCCTTCGTCAGTAAGCATCAAACCTAAAGTTGAGATACAAGGAAGTGACATGAGGTCTTTCTTTACACTGGTATATATAGTAGCTTTACGTTCTAACCCCGTCACCTTATCTCCATGACACTGCAACCTCTCTCTCTCTCTATCTATATCTAACTCTACCCGTATTTGCAGATTATGACAGACCCAGATGCTCCAGGCCCCAGTGATACATATCTGAAGGAACACCTTCACTGGTACAGTATACCTTATAACACAGGCAATTACAGAATTGAAGCATCCATCGGTAGAAAATTCAAGTATCAAGAAATGAATTAAATGCGATCTATATAGTCAAAAATCACAACCAAGTACAGCAAGTGGGTTATATGTGCTCTTGTATATTATAGCCCTAAGAGCATGATAATGTTTTCATGTGTACACAATTTCTATATTTTCGATCACAGATATAAGCATGTGTGTACGTATAGTGCATACACCTACATCTATTCTACATTGTTGCTGTAACTAAGTAGTTCTAGTTCCATAAAGGCCGGGTTCCATAAATCTTGGAGGACATAAAAGCTTTCAATAATCCATAATGTAAATGGGCATTAGAAACTCGATCTATAAACTCATTTCTTTTGGTTTTTAGCTTTAGTATAGTCATAAAAACAAAAAGCTTTCAGTATTCCAATATGTAAACTAAGAGTTATTTTTTATATTTTTACTTAAATTCTATAGAAAAACGGTCTACCTTAAAAGACTACAAATTAGGCAAAGTACTTATATTCAACTTGAACTGACCATCTAATCTAACAGGTTGGTGACAGACATCCCAGGCACAACAGATGCTACATTTGGTAGGTCCTTTTCTTACCATTTTTAGAGAGAGATGTGATGGACAAATAAGTAACTAAATGGATTATATACTTTGTCCGTTGAAAAACAGGAAGGGAAGTGGTGAGCTATGAGATGCCCAAGCCAAACATAGGAATCCACAGGTTTGTGTTTGTTCTTTTCAAACAGCAAAGAAGACAAATAATGACCCCACCTTCTTCAAGGGATCATTTCAGTACTAGAAAATTTGCAGAGGAGAATGATCTTGGCCTCCCTGTTGCTGCTGTCTACTTCAATGCACAAAGGGAAACAGCTGCAAGAAGACGTTAGTAATTGTCTCAACAAAATCAGCTTATGCTAAGACCATCTGTGGGTGCTGCTAAAAGTAAAACTATCTACGCCAGTGAATGTTTTCATGAGAAATGCTCAGCTGTGCATATATGATATATATGTATATTTCTTTATTAGGACTCCAGTTTTTACTTTGGTGAGTATGTATTTTGTGTAGGGGTGTTATTTGCGGTTCTATCGATTTTAAATGGCATAATACCAGACCAAGAACCATGAAAACCCACGGTTATTTATCGTTTCTGGTTCTCATTTTGGCTTGTTATTTATTTTTTATTAAAATAATTAAGCAATTTCCAACATTTGGACACTTTTTTTCTCCTTTTCTAACTTTAATATTTCATGAACGGAGAAAAGTATATCCGTAAGTAGAAATGTGGTAAATTTGTTGTTTAACCAAGTGGTGTGTTTTACTTAAAAAAGTGGTTAAATACTCTCATTGCGCGTCTAAGCTTACACAGGAAATTATTATATTAACTCATAAATAGAGAGCACTGAAAAATAAACTCGTTATATGGAAAATTTATTTTGATCTTTGTGCCAAATCTTTGGCGACAACAATCTATGTACTCGCTTTATGTTTGGATAGCGGGTAGTCGGGTACACAACGCCATATTGCTAGCTGGTGACCCAGTTGGGTCTCTCTTCAAACAAAAAAGCCATATTGCTAGTCATTGTAAATGCATAATTTGCTACTGTGTTAGCTGATGCATTAGCTTCTCTTCAAGTGCTGAAGATCCTTATTGTATCCGAGTATATCATATGTGGCTACCTATCTTGAAGTTTAACAGATATGTTGCATTGTTGATTACTGGATTTGGAAATGGCACGTTAGCAGCTTAGACATGATGCTCAAAAACAACAGGTCCGTGCATCCTCTTTTCCCCACGTTATACTGGCCGCACGGTACTGGGTTGATGGTACTGAGCAGTGAGTGCTACATTGCAGACAGAGATGTACTATCACACGACGTGCTCCATTACTTTACAATTCAATGACGCCGGCCGATACCACCAATAATGCAATTTCATCTTTATCCTTCAATTTTGGCCACTATAATTGGAGTTACTGTTGGTTTTGAAAAATAAGCAACACCAACCCCCACCCCCGCAAAGCAAGACTCAGCCTAGCTAAGCTATTGTCATATCTTTGTTCTCTTGATTCACGCAGCCCAATAGAAGAATTAAGTACGCCTATTTTGATGACTCCTGCAGTCCTGCTAAGCTGTCAGTAACTTCGCAGGCTAATTACTGTTATACCCCGATACATGATCTTTTGTTCCACCTGGTGTTAAGCAAAAGTGGCAACGACAAAAGTTCAAAAGCTCAAAAGCTCTTAAGTTGTGGGGCCCCTTGTTAAGCTTTTTAGTTCTTCCATCTGAGGCATAACTGCATAATGCATACGAGCTTATTCAATACTCTTGTATGCAACATGAATACAGTCTTCCAACATAGGCTGATCCAAGATTGCCACTCAAAGGGGTTGCTACAAGCCTACAACTAACATACACTACAAATATTTGTATAGGGTAACTAGTACTTTTTTTTTTTTACGGAAAGCCCACCCCGCCCCTGGTCTTCCACCCGTCACATTCATCAAGAAAACAAAACACTAAAATTAAATATTTTGTTAATAAAATTGGACCTAAATATCTAAACAAGAAAGAATCACCAAAATGGTAAACACTACGCCTAAATACTCCAGCAGATATAATTTAAATAACCGACACTCTTCAACTTAAAAATGGTAAACATAAGAGCATCCCAGTGGCTGTGGCTGTGTCAAATGTTATAACTAAACTATTTTTAAGGTGTGTCCCCAATATCTGAGCACCATATAAAATGATATAACTAAACTATTTTTAAGGTGTGTCCCCAATATCTGAGCACCCTATAAAATGATTGAATCAAATGCTAAATAAGTCACGTCATTTTTCTTTTTTGTGGCTATATTTGGCGTGCCGATTAGTAAAGTCGGTAAAATATTTGGATGATGATATGAGAGGTCTGAGACTCAAATTCCGCCAACATCAAAGAGTTACTGATTACCAATAATAAAAAAAATTATGGGAAAATAACCGATGAATCTATATTAATTTTACTCATGCAAGCCTTCTGCTGCATGGTGAATATTTTTTTAACAGTATTAAATTAGAAGCGCTTTGTTCATAACTGAAGAAAGAAAGCAGTTAGTCCTGGTGATCAAATCGCAGTCACCCTGTGGCAGAAGACCTGCCGCTTGGTAATGAAATATAACAAATTTGGAAATTTTCCATTGGGGTTATTGTTTGGAATGTTGAGTTTTGGGGTTATAATGTGACTTGCCTACGTGGCAGGTCATATTTGACTCACCCAATAAGGGATGCTCTAAGCCTTTTTGTAGGTACTTAAATCAGGTCAAATTTTAAGCTAAAGTGGTTCGTATTTCCGATGAACTATTCTCTGAAATAATTATCTCAGGATACCATCAGTCTATTTTCTTTCCCTTAGCGCTCGGTAGTCCTAACATATTCATGTTATCCTGCAAATCCTTTGACGAATTAAGAGAATCAACACACTCTTACATTGTCAAAAAATAAAGAAACAAGATAAAACAAAAATTTTAGGCACCCCGATCAACTTGTTAGTAGATAGTAGATACTAAATGAACATACAAGTGACACAACTAGCTACCTACTAATTGAAATTAATAGACATACTGCAGTGCCATAAATTTTTTCAAACTAGTTCACTTTTTCAACAAAATATGCTGTTCCCAGTTTCCCACTTCCCACTGTCAAAATATTACATTAAACGGGTAAAAATATACATCAGGACAAAAAAAATTACTTTTGCTCATTTTTCTGTGAAAAGATTAAAAAATGTAAAAACAAAAAAGGGAGACCCGCCCATACAAAGAACAAGAAATCCCCATATGTTATCTCCTTTATCAGTCAAGCAAATCAACCATGGTTTTCCTCCTTGGAAACCTTTGTGGCAACCTTAAACACATAGAATCCCGAATCTCGATCGGTAAATGAGTGGCTACAAACACAATTCCCCCCTTTTTTCTATGTTCCGAGATGATGTACTCGAGCAATCTCGTCCCGTCAGCATCTAATGCAACTGATGGCTCATCAAGCAACCAAATAGGACGGTCAATGGCAAGTAGTCTTGCAAGCTGAAGCCGCTTTCTTTGCCCCATTGAGAGCATCCTTGCCTTTTCGTTAATTAGCCGACCGAGTCCCATGAGCTCTAATGAGTCCCTGGCTTTTCCAGACTTGCCTTCAAGGAGCTCAAACCATTGGACGTTGTCAAGGACAGTGAGCTTGTCCTTGATGGCATCTTTAAGAGAGAGCCAATTGAGTTGAAGCTTGTACTGTTGGAAGACTCCTGATTGAGTTATGTCGTGGCCATTCCAAAGGATCTCACCTGCCGAAGGTCGTGAGAATCCTGCCAACATGCGTAGGAAGGTGGATTTGCCGGCACCATTGGCACCTGTTAGTACAAGGGCACTTCCGTCATGGACGGAGACATTGATGTTTCTGAGGATTGTTTGAGCATTTCTCATGCAAGAGACATTGTTAAGAAGGAGGCGAGGAAGTGGTGCCTTGCGCAAGGACATTCTTCCCTATTATATCTGAAGCAAACTAGCAAAACTGAAGTTAGGCCATGAAAGAAGACCTTTTGAATTCACAAATTGAAACAACTCGCAGAGCTCCAACTCATCTCATTAAGTTTGAAATCACTCTTACACGAACCACTTCAACAGAGCATCATAACAAATCAACATCCAGTTAAAAATCAACCAAAGTGATAGTGATTTGAGAAACTGAAGGAGGACTATAACAGTAACGGGAGGGAGGGAACCGGACTGCAGTTAATTCGGTGCATAAAAATTAAGAGAAGTGAGCCTTTCCTCTAGCATGCTATCTTGTCAACACCCTTACGAAAATGTGATGCTAAAAGTGAATCCTAAGTCCTAACGGCAACATGAGGAGAAAATTCTAAATAACTAACTTATAGTTACTACCTCAAAAACACAATCCTCTAGAAAGAAAGCATGCAAATTATTAATCTTGTCAAATTTCACATAGATCTATAAGACAGTAAATCCACCAAATGCCAATTTAGATGTTGATTAAAATAGAATAATAATACTATAATAGAAAGAGAAGATGAGAGAAACAGCAAAAATAGTACTAATTAAGATTTGCAGTACTTTTCTTTAAACATTCTGAAAAAAATACCTGTGAAAGTGAAGTAATTGGAAGACTAGTTGACTGTATCACTTGCTCACTCACAACTTTTTGACTTTCACCCTACACAGATATATTAAGATTGTTAGGTCGAGTACACTACCGAGACAGCAAATATCAAATCAGCTATTGTATTTGTACATCAGTCACTTGCCTTTTGAGTATTCACAGTAGCAAGTAAGTAAGTTTCTTATAAGTTCACTTGCCTTGTTTACCCTTGAATTATGAAGTTGGAAACTATCATGCGTACTGAATGAATATGCCACAAGTTCAAATATTAAAGAATGAAAAGGAGCAAATAATAGCCACTTGATGTAATTGCATATGCCGTCATCAGATATATATGAGTTGATCTCCCAGGAATGAGATCGTTAAACTAAGCTAATCAAGTTAGCTCATCACATCCATGAAGGAGATAAGTTTTGCTGCCCATCAGGTAAAGTGAGTCCTTCATATACTTCAATTATGAAATAAATTAATCCCATGTATGTATGTATGTAATAAGAGAAGGAACAAACACCCCTTATCGACCCTTTATTCAAAGTTAACCAGCCACTACATATAACTAACTAGCTCGCTCAAGAAATGAAAAACTTCCTGTTCAGAATTTCCATCTGGTCTCCCCCTTTCTTCTCTATCTAAAACCAAGAATTATAAAACAAGTAAAAGGTGGTGGCATACATGGCATACACAACTAAGAGGTGGCATGCATGCATTAAAGTTACAAAAGAATAGGTGTATGTTCTCTGATCAAAAGAGTTAGTGGGCTCAAGTCCACCTCCTGATAGTAACATGCCAAAGCCGACTAGCTATCATAAGGTTACGGCGCTTCTAATCTTATGTAATTAAGCAGCATCAAATATGAAAACAACTTAACATCATACACTTGGCTATTCCAACAATACGAAAGTAATATATCCGATACACACGTGAGAGAAAATTATATATATCTACAAGACCTTTTAAAAATCACCGCTTAAATTCTAAAATAAATTAGCTATCGTTAAAAAAAATAAAATTACTACAATAGCCCTAATCATATGTAAAAAATTAGAGAAATGCCCTTAGCTAACTTCTAGATTATTACACAAGCAATTAGTCTACCATTGAAACTTCCACATCTTAATCAACTTACTAACGAATCTAAAGCTTTAAATGACTTTCCTATATCAGCTTAAACTACAAGAATGGATTAGAAACCTAAATACAAAACAAGCATATATAGCTCCCAACATGCAAACCTTCTAAGCATACAATAAAAAAATAAACACACAACATGCAAAATATTTAAGCATCAACAAATTACATATTTGAGTTTAGCGTCTGTTTTGAAGTTAAAACAATCAAACATTCTTAGTAGTGACACTCAACTTCTAACACAATCATTTTGTTGCGTCTTTCAAACTAAGAGAGTAATCCACTGTTATTGTTAAATATTTCATATTATTAGTACATATAGTTGGTGAAATTACTTAATATGTACACAGGAAATCATGACAAGCAGATGGTACTACACTGCATTGTCAGCTTTAGCAACCAACGAGTAGCAATTCAAATTTCCAACACTTAGTTGTACATGACCAGGCCATGATGATAATCAGCAACACTAGGGGGTAATGTAAATGATAATGCATGAAGAAAACAAATTACAGGTAACCAAACATGACACTCGTCTATCTCAATGTCATTGTGCCTTTGCCAACTTAAACATCTAAACCAATGCCCTGGACTAAGGCCCATCATGCTCATGACCAACCACTCTCATAAGTTTCCCCTTTTTTGCTTCTTATACCAACATTAGATTCCTACAACAAAGTATACATGTGGTCTGGTTTGAGGTCCAACATACCAATCGTCCATCAAGTAAAAATTCCCGCCATCTTATTAAAGCTTTAATATTTATGTCCACTCTAGGATTAGGTACAAATTAGATATTATTATTGATACAAACAACTGAAGGACTATTATAGTCTGAAAGTAAAAGAAGAATTTAAGTCCAGAGTTTGACACTGAATAGTTTATATTCAATAATAGACAAAATTCGCCTCACAGTTGTTGGTACCATAATCCACTCACATAGATTAAGTACTATATAGGTAGAGGAAGTAAATCTATTCACTGGCAAACACACAAGTTCGGTCTAACTTAGAAGATGGATTATACACGAGCGCAGACATATAATAATTGACCTGAGAAGCACAATAATTGGTACAACCAGCCACTAGCAAAAAATACACGCCAACTGAATTGAATAGATTCAAAATTTTAGCACGGTTTCAATTTGATGAAGAGACCAGAGAAAGAGAACAAAGGTTTTGCAATAAAGAAAAAAAAAACAATTGAAGTAAAATTGCAATAAAGAAAAAATAACTGAGACAGAAATGGAACTGAAAACTTACTTGCAGAATATGATTATAACCCAGAAAAGGCGATGCCTTCACTGCAAAACATTCAAAGAACCTTCGAAAAATTCAAAAGAATTGACTTTTCTTGTTAAAAATAAAGAAAGGAAATATTTTTGATGGGTCGGTGATGGTAAATATGGTGGTGGGATGATTGGAGGTGGTAGCGCGGTTTTGGACGTGGTGGTGAGGTGATTGGAGGTGGTGGAAAGAGGGTTTGGATTAGAGAGAAAATGGTGGTGGCGGTTTTCTCTGCGGGTATTTTCTGAAATTTGGAAAGAGAGAAAATAGAAAAAAAGAACGCGGGCTTGAATTTGGGATTTTCCTTTGAGCGGCTTAAAATTGGGTGCGTTGAAGTCAAACATCGACCTGCCTACAATAGCAATGGTCCAAAAACGCAATCAATTTTATAGCTCTTTTCCGCCCAACGCAATTGTAATTGTCCCAGCTAAAACGACTCATTGCACTAAATCAGCAAACGCTATCTCCAGAAATTTCATAGCTTTTTTTTATAAGTGCTATTGAATAAATGCTATCTATGTGCATTTTTGTAGTAGTGTAGATTCTATTAAATACAAATTTTGTCTGAATCAACAAGTTTCATCCTATATGCAAAACTTGGTAAACTAAACCATCCACATACTACTGATTGCAACACTTTTGATCTTGTTTCCTTTTTGAGAAGCAACACCTTAAGAGAATTTCACTGTGCACCCACGAAGTAAAATGCACATGACACTCATTTCCAACTGTGACAATACAACTATGTGACCACTGCCCTGAACCTACATAGCGAAAACCATCTAGATATTGTGAAACGCATGTGTGGACTAGCTCTTGATGAAGCTGAAGACACCACCATACATAAAATGTTAAGCTTTCGTTTATAGTGATCATTTTACTGAAATCCCAAGCAACGTGAGAAACTGAGTGCCCAACCAATTGTAAGGTAATAATTGCATTATTACATGTATGTGTATACTTCAACACTCATAACTCTGAAACAACACATATTGATAGAGTCCCCAATGCAAACCATAGTTTTGTACATTTGTTATATATGCGTACGGAAGGGCTTATAAGTAGAAGGACAAGGCACCCCCCATATCTTACAACGTATATGCAAATAGGTAGAATTCGTGGCCATGTTTGTCTATAGCAGTTATAACAGTAAACAATCTAAGTGGTAGTAATAAAATTGAAACAAACTTAGTTCTGCAATCAACATGGATATATAACAACAGTTCATTTATCGCTTACCAGAATTTACAGTTGCTATCAACAATTCAAACAATTCCACACTCTTTACTTCAGAGAGAGTTTCCTGCATACAATAATAAGTTGTGTGAGGCATTTTGTCAAACAGGTCGCTCACCAAACTTGGCTACAAAATCATAGTTTTAGAAGATAAATAAACAATGAGTGGAGATTACCAGTGGGACCACTTGATTAGTATTACATTTTAAGACAGTCAAGAAATAGAATTTAAAAGCAGACACTAGTCAAATCTTTTACTTCATAGGATATAGTCTTCTGTCATTACTCGTGGTTTCTTCTCTTTGTGCCAATTACCAACAACACAACCGCCACAACACCAACCAAAAGAAACAAAAAAAATGCAATTAAGATATGAAATATGTCGGGAAAATACTCATTGTATCAATTGCAGTTAAATTAAGATACCATTAAATTTGAGACAACGATAATACACAAATAATATCAACAGTCCATTGCTTCCCAACATTCTTTCTTCACTCTAAAACCTAAGAAATAAACCGATAGTAAAAGGGTATGCTTTCATTGTTGAAAATTTTCCAAACGAAGGATGCCCAGATTCACAAATTCACAAATCCAGGGAGCATAAAGTAAAGGCAGGCAATCAGAAACAAGTGTATCAACGATCACCCAATTGTTTTTTTTAGTTCCTTTGTAGGTGAATGATATCTACCAAAAAAAAAAAAAAAAAAAAACTGGAAGGTAACTACAAGTCCAACTTTAAAAATGGATGTGCTAAACTACAGTGCATTATGTACCAAAGAGCACTTACCTGGCTGCGCTAAATGATCTTTCTCATTTGGGTTCTTTAAAGTCGAGAAATAGAGAAGTGAACAAGAGAAGAAGCAGACCTTCAAGTTCACACTGCATCTCATTGGTAAAACCATTAAAACTAATCTTAGTAGCAAAAGATAAAATTCAATACAAACAAAAATAAAATATGTACCTTTGAGTTTTTTCGAAAGCTCAAATCAGAAATCCCGAGATGAGATGTAGACAGAGAAAAATACCCAATTGCTTTGTGACTTGTGAGATAACCTGAAAGATCAGTTAATGGGGTCGGGAGAGACTGATAAGTTGCCTCGAAAAATTCTATCTCCAAAAAATTCAAAGCTCCATTCTCAGATTTTGGACGTTTTGCCTTAGAGAGAGAGAGAGAGATGGTGGTGGCTGTTTGGGGAAAGAGAGAAAATAGAGAAACAGAAGCGGACCTATTTTAGTTTTTGGGAATTTGAGTTGTAGTGGGCTGAATCCGATAAAGGCCTGCCATTTATAGCAGTAACCAGAAAACGCAATTGATTTTATTGCATTTTCCGGTGTTTCAATTACAAACATACCATAGCACTAGATGATAAACGCTATCCTCTAAAATGCATAGCGTTTTTTGTAAGTGCTATTTAATAAACGCTATCTTATTGCATTTTTGTAGTAGCAGTCTATCGTCAGAATGGGTATCTTCACTATTGGTGCTAACATCAGAAATAGAGGGGATGACAAAGGTATTTTTAGTATCGTCAATTTAATATATATATACAGTTTGAGATATCAAAAAATTTGATATGAAGGTTGAGATATCAAAAATATCGATATGAGGATTTTCAATCGATATATCCGATATGTAAAACAGTAAGAGGATGGATATACAAACAAATCATCTTAAGTATGTAAAGATGCATACTTTTAAGCATTTTAAAGAACGATATAACATTTTCTATTATTATGTAGCACAAATGTACACAGATATACAATATTCAAGTATAAAAAATCATCAAATCCCTAAACTATTGTTTTTAGTTGATTCAAGAATTATATAATTGTGTGAGTTTTTAGACTACCAAGTGAACTACAGAAAGCAAATGACGTACCTTACAGTGTACAAAAGTTAGGGTTTTCTGGAAGGAAGCAGAGAATTGAAGGATGAAGACAAAGGAAGTAAATCGTGTTTCTGGGTTTTTTAAGTAGCGTATAGAAGAAGTTGGAAAGATGAAGGAAAGAGAAATGGTTTATTTCACATTTTTATATTTTAAAATATGGACCGGGTTGTTATTTGGGCCCTGATGTGAAAAATAACTACTTCTGATATAACCGCTTCTTGAAAAGTTGAAATTTGAAGTGAAATTTTAAATTTTCGAGAGGGGGCGATATAGTGGGCAAATATCGTGCTTTTAAGTATTTTTATATGATATTTCAAAACTCAAGATATTGACATGATGGTCAATATCTCGGTATATTTCATGGTTATTTCAAACATTTGTAGGTATTGAGGGGGAAAAGAAGGAAGAAGACAATGGACACGTGTCAGGAGTTGATTGGGTTTAGCTAATTAAGGACACTATATAAAGACCGGATGAAGTGAAAGAGGAGGGGATTCATTCGATTATTCACATAAAAAATTATTAGAAACAGGAGAGAGAAAGAGAGAATTAGAGAGATTATAAACCTCCATTATTGATAAATAAAAAGCTTTGTTTCACTACAATTCAATCTTGTTCAAACTATCTTTCTATCATTCATCTTCAATTACGAACAGTAATTTGTGTGATCTGAGATCAATTATCCAAAGATTATTCTTAGTCATCACAATTCCCACTAACAAAGTTTGCACCCCCATCCAATGTTGTTTCGTTCTGATTCTTTTTCCTCCATCTCTCAAGACTTTCCATTTTCCCTCCATCTAGTCATTTAATTTGACTCTTTAAAACAAAATAACAAGAAAAAATAAACATTTGGTTCCCGATAAAATTTTCTCGAGCAAACATCATTTAATTTCAACATTACAGAACACCCCAGACGAAAAATCTAGGCCAGTTTTTTTAATTTGCATTCCCTTTTTATTCCTAATACGGATAAGTGTATTATGTTCATTTATTTATTTATTTTCTTGAACTTTCATCTCCATTCTACTCAAATAATTAAGATTCAAAAACACGCAACATTTGTTTTTACCAATGACAAAAGTACTAGGTGATTTTACGAATCAAGATTGAGGGGATGGGAGAAACTTAAGGGAATGAAGTTGATAAAAACAACTAAACTAATGTAGAACTCAGAGGTGAGAAGCTTGCAATGAAAATATTGTTTAGCTTTGTTAAGGACCTCATTGAATTTTATGCAAGATATGGAAAAGAGATGAGATTTGGTATTTGTAAAAGAAGCAGTTCGGAAGATAATAATGGGGTTTGTTTGCATGAAGGAAATGCTCGACACATATCACAAAGTTTAGTTAATATGTGTCTAGTATCAAAAACAGATTGCAAAGCTAGAATTACATGAGCTCTTCGCCTTGATGAAGAGTGGACAATAACCTATGTAATACTTAGAGTGTTGGACATAAACCATGAGAGTATAAACTTTGTTAGTGGAAATCCTAGTCAGCATGGAGTTTTCATTTCAGGAGAATTGGATAAACCATGAAAGTATAAACTTTGTTAGTGGAAATCCTAGTCAGCATGGAGTTTTCATTTCAGGAGAATTGGGTAACACGTCAGTTGGTGTTTATTTGTTTTTTTTTTTTTTTTTTTTTTCGATAAAAGTTGGTGTTTATTTGTTGGTACAACTGTTGGTACGTATAGTATTACTCGTACCCAATTTTATTTTTTTAGCTACAGACAAATGACACACGCACATGGCTGTACTGCTGGTTGGGTGGTACCAATTTGAGCAACAATGGAATCCGAAGGGGATTTTCCAATTGTTAGTTTCTGAATGTAAACTTACAATGATTAAAAAAAGTAAAAAACAATCAGACAGATTCAGAACAAAAAATATAATGTACGTATGATGGAAATCATCTCTTGGAATGAGAGAAAATCTGTTGGGTCCCCAAATCTGAAACTAGATTTTGTACTTCAGGTTTTTCGGACAGTTTCACAATGAAAAACTAGAAACTACAATCCCAGAGTCCAGCAAATCCCAATAGAACAAACTAAAGTTCTAAAGAAGGAGATTCTTTCGAGGTTCACAATAACCCCATGAGCGCAATGGGGCATTTTAAACATTAACAAATAAATAACACGAGATGTCCACCATTTGTCATGCCCTTAAGTTTCAAATGATCTTATTCTTTGTACTTCCTTGAAGCCGCTGATCCTTCTGAAGCCATAGGTTCACTAGAATTGAATCAAAGATGATCTACACCAGTGAACATTGTAAGTCATGGGGTAAACTCCGTTCCTTTAGTTAAATCACAAATAACAAGTTGATGGAAACGAGGAACCACCTGGTTTATATGAGCAGCCACACAAGGAAGAACTAGCAACCCTGATTCACCCATAGCACCATGAAGCTGTTCCACAACTGCTACCATTACAGGCAAAGTTTTCTGCAAAGACATGCTCATATACGAAGGTTTAAAAATCAAACAATAACTTTCTTGCAGACCAGCGAAAAGGCATTCTAATCTAAAAGAGTTGATGTGATATGATGATAATGATAATGATAATGATATACTACCATATGTTTATACTTTCAGACGATAATAATCAACTAATTCAAAAGTTAAAACATCTCAACTATACTAAAGAGGCAAGGATATCTTGGCATTCATCTTTGAAGAGTGAACTTTCTGCTATCTAATATTTCTCCCAGATAGGGCTCATTTCTTAAGATTTACAACAAACATTCTGTACTCTATTTCCAGACACATATGTTCTCTATTATAATTAGGTTTAACACAAACAAACACATTACCAGGCTTGATAAAGCCAGCCACACTAACTTTTAATGGCCCACTATTCTAAAATTCGGGATATTTTATATATATTGTTGATATTTCACAGGTTTAATCCAAAATACCATAAATTGCATCAACTCTTGGGGAAACCTGATATATACAACAATATTTTATACACCGAATCTTGAATTTTCCCACAATGATGCTATTTTTTTTATATAGAATATATCAGTATGTGCTGACCTGGCTAGCAACAAGTACAAAAGCACGATAATTCTCTTTCTTGGCAAAAACCGATATTTTAGCACCCAGCGCAATTGACAAGCTCTGTGCTACAAGTGTGTTGAATGCTAACAGGATAAGATGCAGAAACCTACAATAAGTTCATATCACACCCTGTTAATAAGAATATAGCAAACCAAAGTAATTTCTGCTGAGCATAAATGTGTTAGTGCATATGGGGAAAATGTATACTACTGTAGGAAAAGGGAGATAACTGGACATAACTGATGTCATGATAATGTCAGCGAATACATAAGATCCACATGTGATCCCCTATTTTTTTTTTTTTTTTTTTTTTTCTCTTTATGGTTTCCTTCTAATTTTTGGATAAAGGGTCTGCTAAGAAACTGTCACTCCTAGGCCAAGAACAGTTTCAGGAAACGTTTCAAAGAAACACCTTTTTGTGAGCAGGGGGAAGATCCTCACATGCCTTGGTAACGAAATATAGATAGGAAAAACACCTCTAAATTGAAGTTCATGATAAGTAAAGATTGATGATCGAGGAACATACATTCCCATGCCAACAGCCAGGAGGAATGCTGCTGGTTTCACCATCAATAGCAGTGACCTTGACTTACTCACTTGTATCCATGGAACCTGGCATAAAAAAATCATTGACACTTTAATTTTGATCAGTAATCAAAATGATTGAAAGAAGAACTAAACAAGCTATAAACTGACTTCGAAACAGATTTAGTTGCAATAGTTTTTCAGAAATTTAGCAACTGGGTTATTGTTTGACTAAAAACCAACATCCCCAAGCTTGAATGAATCAACAAGTTTAAAATCAATCTCCAATACCTGGACAAATTGACAGTCTGCTACGTGAAAGTGTGTTAATGGTGTACTAGGAATCAACAATTTGGTAACTATAGTATATCACAGAATCACTGTTATGATTAGGTTCCCATTTTCACTACTTTAGTAACTTTTGATTATAGTATTTAGTAAATCTTTTCACTTCAATCAGTTCTTCTGATTGGCACAGGATCCAGTGTTATTAAGTCACCAGTTTAATTATATAAGGCCTTTATCCTCACAAACAGGTGGTGACTATTGTTTTGTAAACTAACATAATGGGTTTTTTAGGTTTTGGTCCTACTATTAGTTGGTTTATTAGGCTTTGGTCCATAAAAGCTTAAATATTAGTCTTTAGTCCTAGTTCCGGTAATTGACCGTCAGTCAACCCAGTTGACTGTGGGTACCAAAACCTAAAAAGCCCTAACATAATTTAGGTTGAGTACTAAGGGTTTACCACCATTCTTCTTTTTTATAAACTAGAGTTCCTCCCTTAACAATTGGTGTTCATCTTTATTTCTTGCTTGCGTGAGTAAGGTTTTCATCAGTTAAACATGTAGATCCTTGGACCTAAAGTTTTCAATATATTTACATGACCTCAAACACACAATAAGACCATTATATTAACTTGTCATTAATTAACCTTTTATATATGTCAAACCTCCGCCCTTAACGCATAAAAAAAGGGGTATCAATCAATAGTTAGCCCTTAGCATAAGAGAAATGGTAAGTTTCTAACAGTTGGAGAAAAGAAATATAAAGTGCGTCATCATTGTCCAATACAACAATTAAGTTGCAAGCCTGAAAACTTTCAACACCGTGTACCAAATACAATGCCCCAGAGATTGTATTGTCAAATAATCTGAAAAGAAAATAGAGGAAAGAAAAAGAACTATGATTGCAATCTTACAAGACTAAGGAGGACAGCACTAATCATTGAGAAGAGTTTACGGTTCTGGTCAACATATTCTCCCACACCTACATTGCAATAATAACCAGGTCAACAATAGGTACTGCATACAATTTCATTATGCAGTATAAGTGTATAACCCCCTCCCCCTCTGTATCAAGAATACCCCAAAGAGAACACAAAATGCCAAATAGAGTTCTCTTCCAGCCATAGGTCCTCCCAAAAAGCATGCTCACTACCCTCTTCAAAATCAAGGAGGATAATTTATATAAATGAAGTCCCTTCGACACACATCTCCACATGCTACACGCATAGATGGGCCGCACAGGGCCACTCTACCAACCAAACTGGGTTCCATCAAATATTCAACATGAAGAGTACTTACTAAATGTGTAACTACAATCCTTTGTGTTAAGAGGATGTAAAGAAACTTCCAGCATGATTTTAGAGAGAAGAGAGAGAGGGAGGGAGAGGCTTACCTTTGAAGCAATCTCGAAAGACCTACAGCAAATCAAAAAATGCACGAAGCATTCAAGATATGAAACATAAAAGACACAAGCTCCCTAAAACTTTCGTTTTGAAAAGTGGGGAGAAATATTCAAGATCAAAACTGAATAATTGCTTTTCAAAAGCAAGCAGGTAATAAAAATAAGAATACCTTCCCCAGAACAAGAGGAACCAAAAGTGTGATAAGCAGGCTTCTAAGCAGTTGCTCAGTTGGAACAGATACGCCAACTCCATTCGCTATGAATTTTGATAGAGAAAAGGGAACCTAATATGAAAGGGTACTTTCAGAATACACTCATAGCAACTCCAACAAACATGCAATGTTTTAAACACCAACATATGTTAATAAATTAATAATTCATGAATTTTTCGATTTTCTCATCTACGCTCTCATCAATATCAGGTTAAGAGGTGCCATTTCACTTTTAATTATGAAAAAAGTAAATTCTACAACTGGAACCCAGAAACAAAGTGCTTCAAAGACGTACCATAAGAATACCCAACAGATTAGATATCACTGTCATTGCAAGAGCCAGAGCAGAGTTTCCTCCAACAAGCTGCATTTCGGGAGCAATTTGTAAAACATGTAGGTTCACATTTAAATGCAGCTAATAGATAAGAGTATGACCAGCATACCTGTGTCAATGCTACTCCACTTGACAATGTCGTCGGCATACAGCTAAAAATAGCTAGTCCTACAGAAGTTCAGTCTACGCGTCTCAACAAATTGTGAAAAATCAAATACTACTTAAACGAAGATACACTCAGTAAACTTATTAACCATATACATACCTGTGATAAATTCTTGAGGCGCTAGTTGATGCAGCAAAATAAGCTTTGAAAA
The DNA here is from genome assembly GCF_015680905.1 of Coptis chinensis. Lineage (NCBI taxonomy): Eukaryota > Viridiplantae > Streptophyta > Magnoliopsida > Ranunculales > Ranunculaceae > Coptis > Coptis chinensis. Next base: position 72,711,748 of record NC_141463.1, on the reverse strand, counting down.
GAATGGACTGACTATCAAAATAGATATCTGCAAAGAAAACCAAGAATATCATGATAGCAAACATACTAATGGCCATAAATAAAAGGAGGATTTTTTTTATTTATTTAATTGATTATTATTCTTAGCCAGGGACAATCGCATACTTCCTATGAGATTCTATTTATAGTGTCATAGCCTGTGACACTATAAATAGAAAGTTAAAAGATTTTAGTGTTTAATTTTCGTGACTTGACTATTCATATAATCATGTTATGAATTTATGATGAACTAATTACAGAGGAAATCATTCTTCATAGGCACACTGAGTCTGTTTGAGGTTTCTTCTTAATTGAAATACAACCACTTTCCATTCATTCTTATCAATAGATTCAAATTGCATAATTGATACCCAATGCTATTATGGATTCAAGCTTCATGCTTCTTGTTGAGATGTTTAGTGTAGTCCCACATGGGAATTTTAAAGCCTTGCAGTATGGCATAAAAGTTTCTGGATCTCTCCACTCATCGCCAATTGGTTTTGCCCATATTTAAGACTTCTGAACTAGAATAAATCATGCAATGTGATCATGAGTCCTGACATGATCAAGATGTACAGATGAAACACAGAAACAATTCAGCCCCCAAAACAAACAACACTATGTCCTACTTCCAGTCGTGAAGGCTTGTATATGGACTTACACAACACGAAAGTAAACCAGCCATGGAGATAGATCCTTTCAGGCACAAAAAATATTTAAAATAACCACTTTAAGCTGCCTCACATTATCTCTATTGACAAATGAACAATGGGAAAACAACTCTCTTTTTTTTTAAGTAAAATGTCTGCAAAATGAAGTATTTTCCATAAAAATTGACTAGAGTAAAAGAATTGTTACAAAGAACATACAACAGACAGAAGGCACATAAGGAATTTGAGGTCATACTAGCCCAAACAATCCTATGGGCCATGCTTCTGCAGCAGCTCCGATTTCCTCGGTCCGCAAAGTTAGCCCTTTATCATTATGTAAGGAAGACATATACAGAAGTTAGGCATAAAAACATTTTTTGGAAAAAAAAAAGATGGAAGAAGAAGAATATAGCAGCACAATAATGCTATTCAAAATCATACCTGAGATAAGAAAAATACCGAAAGTGCTAAATTTTGACATGGAATAATGATGCGCAAGACAACCAAGTCTTGGACTTGTAAGCCCTAGAGCAACTCCACTGACAAGAGCTGGTAAAAATTGTCAATAAAGCAACAGTAAACAAACTTCAGAAGTACTATCTGCAATTTCATACGAATAAAGAAAATAAACAAATAAAGATAAAAAAGTTACTCAAAATTAAAAAAAAAAAAATCCAAAGGTTCAAAGAACAATAAACATTTCAGTTTGAACATATCCCAAAACAATCTAACAAACAGAAATAACTAGACATAGAGTGGTGTAATGCCCTACATTACAAGGTTACTCATCTATAGGTTCTGCTCTCACTTCATCAAAACCCTTAATTCCAACCATTCTATTCCTCTTTCTCTTTTAAAGTCCAAAAAACATTATATGAACATTAGTAAGACCGTCACTTTTTTAGGTCCCGATCATTATCATTCTTCGGAAACAATCTTTAAACAATGACAACCACTTGTTCATTTATTTGTCTCTCATTAAAGATCATTCATTAATCACTGCCTTCCTACGTTACATCTCTTTTAGTCTAAAAACTATTCTCATTTCTTCTCAATTGCTGAAACATCCCCAGAAAGTATACTTCATTTCACTCCTTCCAAATTAATGTGCCTCAAGATTATACATTCCAAACTAAATTGCAATCATTTTCTTCTTCTTTTTCCAGTTAAAAGTGGTTACCAATTGGAAGGAAGTTATTCGCCGCCCAACTCTTAGTATACTGAATTCCATTACCACCCACCTGAAAAGTCAACGAAAGTGAGAAAAGTCAAAAGGCAGAAACACTAGTTATTGTGAAGTGAAAAAAAGACCTGATTGTGTTGTGCACTACTGGCTTTGGTGAACCGGAGTTTCTGATTAGAAATGAAGGACAATTTTAGACGGTGTGATGGAAAATTAGATGGTTTTTGTTGAGAGTTAAGAGGTATGAATTTTAGGGTTTGAAGGCTTCCCGCCATTTGAACCAGAAATTTCCTTAACTGAAATAACAGAAATAACAGATTTCGTAAGTTTCACGAAAGTGAAAAAATGTACCGAGATTTTTGTTGATTTTGACACTTTGGAAAACTTAGAAATATGTATTTGGAATTTTCAAATTTCAACCAACAAGTCATTTTTCACTTCGTCATAGTTTCAATGGTAGCGTGGTCAACACCAAATCTTCAAAATTTTGTTGAAATCTAACATTCGTCATTCACCAAGACCAGCAAATTGGGATGTTTTATCAACACCACAATGCGGTTTACGATGTAAACAAATCGTGTGGACTTTTTCAACTGATGGGCGTGGTTCATGGTGTGGCGCGTGCGCAAGTTTGAATTGCTAAAGGCCATGCGGTTTATGGTGTGTACCGCAGACTTTAAACCAGGATTCAATGTCTGGTGCAAGACTATATGCAACCACCCAGTCACAAATTCAGAATTCGTACAAATTTGTTTAAAAAATCAAGAAAATTATAAATAATTAAAACATAAAATAATATGCAATGTGTGATTGTGTATTATGTTAGGATTATTTCCAACATATATCAAATTGAAAATTTGTAAATATATATGTAAAGTCTTGTTATATCCTATAATATTCTACAAATATTTACAATTCAAAAAAAAAATATTAAAATAAATTAATCAAAAACTATCCATTATAAAAAAAATCGGAAAAAATTACTAAAAATCGGTAAACATTGAGAAGAAGATTTTTTTTTTTTCCGTTTTTACTAATTTGAGACTTTTTTTTACTTATTTTTAAAAAAATAGGAGATTCTATAAAAAAAAACGGTAGTGGATAGTCGCCCGTGTAGGTTTGATGAGATTAAAGTCAAACAACCTGTATTTGCACCAGCCTTCAAGTGTTGATGATTCATGTTGCTGAAATTCAGATCGATGATACCATTATATTGAAGATACTCTTAGTAGCATTTGATTATTTATCAACACTTAAACCTGTGTGTTCACAAATGACTTTTTATAGATCTCTACACAAGCTAGCTACACGAATGCACAACAGAAGAGTCCAGCAACTGATACTTGTGTGAATGTGCTTAATTTATTGGCTAGAGAAAGGTTTGCTCCGGTATTAGAAGACTAGGGGAAATGAATTTAGAACATCTCTAAAATTCTTCAAATTTGTTTTCGAAACTTGGAATTTTTCGGAATTCCAACTCTAGGTGGAAGCAAATTTAGTCACATTACCTGTTCAGTTGCATTCTTATTCGCAAATTTGGGATTTCGGATATGGATACAGAGCGATAGTGGTAATGTCGCGCGCCATTGCAAATGTCGTCACAATTTTTTTTTTTTTTTTTTGACCAGCACCACGCGTCAGTGGTGCTGTTGCGCTCTGCGCTGCGTCACGTCACTCCTAATGTTGTGTGCTCCAACGGGAAAAAAAACAAGCAAAAACGCCCGGAATTCTACATCTATATGTCTACACTTATCTCTTTCTTCATTTTACATACACTCAACTCAAACATTTTTATAAAAAAACTCAATCATTTCACATCAATCCTCAACAAACAACACACACACATTGCCAAAAAATAGACCATGATATGTATGAGATTTTTCCCCTTCAATCTTCATCTTCATCTTCATTTTCATCGTCGTCATCTTCTTCATTTTCTTCAGCGAAAAACTCGGCAGATAGTCTTGATGAATAATTTGTTAACGTCATTCCCCTTATGAAGCACCATTTGGCTGTATTTGCACAAACACAAGTACATGCTCTGAAGGCACCACATGGTGGTTCAAATAAGGGTCAAAAAGTGAAACATATAAATTATACTTTGACTTTGGAAATCTTGAAGGCCAACTACTTCGTCGATCATCCTGTTTTTCCGAAAGAGGATTTCAAATGACGCTTTCGTATGAAAAAATCTTTATTCCTTCACATCTTCAACGATATTCAGACTCATTTTAAGTACTTTCAACCTAAATTTAACAATGCTGGTAAACCTGGTATAGATCCTCTGATCAATGTGACTGCAATTTTACGTATTCTTGGTTAGGGTACGGTGGCTGATCAAATTGACGATCAATTATACATTTTCGAGCAAACTGTAAACCAGCGTTGATGCATTTTTGTGATGCAATTATCAAATTTTACGGTTCAGTCTACTTGCGAATGCCAAATATTGCAGATACAGAACGCTTGCTTGCATATTTTGTCATACATGGATGGCCGGGTATGTTGGGAAGCATTGATTGTATATATGCATTGGAAATAGCATAATTGTCCAACTGGATGGCAAGGTGTTTATAGTGGTCGTTATGGAAAACCATTTGTTATTCTCGAAGCTGTTACAACCGAAGACTTGTGGATATGACATTCTTTCTTTGGGATGTTAGGGTCACACAATGACATCAACGTGTTGGACAACTCGCCGATATTTGAGCACGTGATCAATGATACATTTCCACCTGTTTATTTTGATGTAAATCAGCATAGCTATAATATGGATTATTATTTAGTTAATGGTATCTATCTTGACTATGCGACATTTATATAAACAATTTCAAAACCTAATGCTCTAAAGACGAAGACACGAAGTGGTTCGCAACGATGCAAGAAGCTGCAAAGAAAGATATTGAAAGAGTTTTTAGGGTTTTGCAATCTAAATTTGGGATTTTGGTAAAAGCTTGCAAATTATGGCATGTGCCGTGGAGACAATGGGTACTGTTATGAGAGCATGTATCATATTGCACAATATAATAATCGGAGCTAAAAATAAAAATTATGAAATGAAGAGGTACATTCTTGATCCAGAAAGGCAACTACAGATCCCACCTACTTGGAGACACTACATATCCATTGAGGGGACTCTACGAGTTCAATCAAAGATTATGCATGATAGACTTAAAAACGACTTTGTCGAGTATCTATAGAAAGCATTAGGGGCGGTGACCGACGTTGATTGTTGTAATTTAATTTAATTTCGTAGATGCATGTTTATTCTTAATCATCAATAAACAATGTTAATCATTTTCTATTTTATTATATATATATTTTAATTTAAACTAACATATATTCATATAAAATAAAAGTTTATTCATATTAAAAAATATATTACGTTACATAGTCATAGAAAATAAAATGATTAACCAGTCTTAACCTTTTTCATTATAGCACCCAACCGCTCACATTCTACATACTAAACACTTTAATAGATCGATCAAGACCTTTCCCTTCAAGGTTCATGAACTTTTTCAGTTCTCTAACACCATCACAACCATTTGGGCATGATATCTGTGCATAGGGGCAATACCTACACCAATGATCATTCTCGCCACAACACGTGCATAGCAACGAATTGTCTATATATATATATATATATATATATATTTCATATCAGAACATGTATCATACATGCATTTCAAAAATCTTATTTCTTCACTATCTTCGTTACAACTTCTATGTATGGGCATATAACATTGGCAATGTGATGCTTTAGGACACTTTCCATTCAGATACTTGCATGATAACGCAAGGTGCTTTCTTAAAGTGTAAATTTGGCACCTTTCTTGATCGAGTGTATCAAAATAACATGATTGTTGAGTTGATTCGCCAACGTCGGTATGTTGGCTAGTTTTTTGCAATGATGAAGAAAAAACCATGGTAAAATGAAATGGTTGTGGAGATAGTTTTTGGAGTGTTGGGTGAGAATAAAGCAAATTTGTGAAATTTCCGATTTTCTACTCGATAGCACGTGACATTAGTAATAGCGCGCGTAGTGGGGTCTACAATTACATTTGCGGTCGATATTTGCGACCACTTAGAGTTGGTCAAAATTTGCGGACAGTTTTTTCAAATTTCGTATTCAAATTTTAAGAAAATTCTACCACCAACTAGAGATGCTCTTACCGGGTACAAAGGAGCAAAAAAATTCAGGACAGGCTGGGATCACACATTGGCACCCATGTTTAAGTATTCAACTAGTGTTTGGTCGATTAGCACATATCAGAAAGTCGGTACTACCACATCTTTGATGCAGCCAGCTGTGTAAAATACACTAATTTCCACTAGCTGCTGGAGTACTAGCAGCACATTCTTGTTAAAATGGATTGTGATCGGCGTGGGACGACTAGGACATTTATTAAACCAGAGGACAATAAATCATTTGCCTTCTGAGGAGAGAAATATATACCAATCATGTAAAACTCATACTATGATTTAACTGGATTGATACACATTTTGAAATAGGTGACATTTACAAGATTGGTAGCATGGATTTTTCCTGACCTTATTTGGCCACTTACAATAACAGAACCGCCCTGTTTACAGGTCGAAGATGCTCTCATGAGCCATGCATGACATCAAACTCTCTTCAAAGTCCAAAGAAGGTACTTGAACTTGCACGCCCAGGAATCAAGATAGAAGATAGAGTAATCGGTACGTTTAACAATCTTTTAAGTCAATATATAAGATGAAGAAAAAAGATTGGAAAAAGAATAAGAAAATTTTATACGACGAAGATGATGGAAGTCAATTTACAATCCAAGTCCCATGAGTGCAGTGGAGAAGAGTTACAGAGACATGAGTGGGTAGTTGAGTCATGCTGTATGATAACTAACTACCTATGGTAAATTTAATCAAAGTGAGACACAATTTTCAAAAGGCAAAACAGAACCGCCAAAGAAGATATGATTTTAACTGACTTTAAGCCTTTTTGGTTTGAAAACAAGCTGTGGGGGTGTTGTATTCAGTCTCTATATTTCTCTAGTTAAGAATCTATAACTACTACTACTATTAGGTGGAATTCCACATCAACACCAGGGAAAAAGAGAGATCCCAACTTTTGGCTACATAGCTGAGCTAGTGTAAAAGTTTTTCTTAGTTTTTATGTGTGTGTGCAACACTTTTCAAGGTATTGTGCTGCCGACTCAACGGTCGATTTGTCATAGAAAAACAGTATTAGTAAAAGACTTTTCTATATTACAAGAATTGAAAATAGCAATGTTAATTGTGTCCTCAACTTCCTTACATTCAATATCCCTTCATTACATTTGTTGTGGGAAAATGATTTCACAAATAATTAAGTACTTTGATATCTCAGCATTCTAGAATTACAGGAGCTTTTATGTGACCTCACATAGAATGATGAAAAAAAAAACTGTACGTATCTGGAAAAATAGTTTAAGACTATTCTGGGGTTCTCTTTTAAATTATCAATGAGTATCATTCCGGCATAACTACCCCACCACTAATCTCTCTAGCGCTCTCAGCTATCAACGATCGACAAAAGTAAAAGAAATATATAAAGGAAATGAAAGTAAAAGTGATATGATAGGTCAATACCACCTTTCACAAATGAACCTAGTGCAGGTCTTTTTGTAGTTTTCACACATAAAGAGCCCTGTATAAATCCATGAGTAGGGAAATTTTAAGCTCTTAAGAAGATGGTTATAAGGAATTACCATGTAAATAACATGGACTATTGCTTTCAAGCTCCAACTTTTACTGAATGGCTCAAGCCATCAACGGCAACCCCTATTTCTTCATCTTCTCCTTCAGGGAATCAACAAACGCAGGATACAAGCACCATGAGTGTCTTAAAATTACCTTTCTTTTATCGTCAAGAAGATCATGACCACGTTCTTGATAAGAAGACCAAATGCTTACCTCTTCTAAACAGGTTAACTGAAACTAAGCCTTTGAAAGAAGAGAAAGTCCTGACAGAAGAAGAGACATCAGGGATCAGAGATGAGAAGCTAGAGAAGGTCACAGTTACCTTGCATATTGGATTACCTAATAATGAAGGTTTTGATGGCGTGACCAAACCCTTGAACTATAATGATGATGAGAAAACTATCAAGAAGAGCTTTGAAGGTTGTTCTCTAAACACTGAAGGTAGGTTTTGGATCCCCACACCAGCACAGATACTTCATGGGCCAACACAATTTTCTTGTTCAGTCTGCAGCAAGACCTTCAATAGGTACAACAACATGCAGGTGTGTAATTCTGTCTCTAATTATTTCTTTTTTTTTATGTGTCCCTCACAATTTACATGCTTTTTACTTGGTTATTGTTATGATGACCTGATCGAAAAAACATCATGGTGGCCTATAAAATAACTGATTCAACCTTTTATCAGTAATAACTAACAAAAACCTTGAACTGATCTGGTGCCCGCAGTGGTGCCAGATCTAAGGATTTCAATTTTCTTTCTCTCTTAATTTATTCATTAAAGTTTACTTGAGATTGATCAGTACTATACGTGTACACGTCTCATATTCATTACCTCTTCCATACATTTCTTGAAATTATTATTTGTCAGTTTTCAAGTAGAGGATTGAAAAACAATATATATAAGATATATTGGCTTTAATGTGTATGACTATTTGCATATACACCTTCTAATAATACTGATTTGTTTAAGGTATGGAGGGAGTACTTAAAACAAATCTAATTTGATTAAATGGTTTGGGAGAAATAGGAAAAAGATAGGGTTTGGGAGAAAACACTACTAATGATTACTTATTTCATTACAGGGGTAAAAGCAGTAGTAACAGTAACAGCAGGGAAGATATATAAGACTAACTACTCCAACTTATTGTGGTACTTTTTATTTTGATGCCAACTGCTGCTCCTCTTATTTCCTAGCAATAATTGATTAGTGAACACAAGTTTTCATTGCAATTAGCATTGAAGAAACACTATGAACCTAGGAAGAAACTATGAACCGAACTTTTTCAGAAGATGAACAACCTATAGTAAGCATCTAAAACAAAGTGGACATTTCATACTTTTCCCGATTCATTCTATCTATAGAGTATGTAGGACCGCATAGTTGATTTCTACGGCATTTCAAGAAATCACTACTTCCTTTTCAATTTGTTGGTCCACAAAAGAATGAGACAACTCTTCTCAGATAGTTCTAGAAAATGATAGTGAGAACATTCAGGGGTACATGCAATCTGTTATAAGTAATCAAACTTTCAATCATATTGATAGAAAGGATGACCATTCTGATCGATGAATTATGAATACCTTCAAACATGTGCATGTTGAGTTATTTTCTGCCTACAGAATTTTACAAAGTTCCAAAAGTATTATGAAACCATACGTGTACATAGAACCTGTAAGGGAATCCAATGTCCAAATTAAGGTAATAATCCTACTAAGTATCTTCCCTAATGTTCTTATAATAATTACCTGTAAGATTTTAATTGCAAGCTCTTAGGGGGAAGAGGATGTATTTCCGACATATTGTCCCAGATATCACTCCTCTCTCTCTCTCTATATATAGGCTTTCTCTTAACGGACATGTTATATAGTGTCTTGACGCATCTTATTTAGTGTCTTGAACAGTTTATTTGGTGACTTGCCCATGACCATATAATAAGCGTAAATGAAAAAGTTGTTCAAGACACTAAATAAGTTGTCCAAGATACTGTGTCCGCGGATAATCCGTTTAAAAGAAGGCCTATATATATAGGCTTTTTCTTAAATGGGATGTCCGTTAACGGACATATTATATAGTGTGTTTCACAACTTATATAGTATCGTATATAAGCTGCCCACGAACAAGTTAATAAACGTACGAACATGTCCGTTTAAGAGAAAGCTTATATATATATATACAATATATATATACTTGGAGCAAATAATTAATGACTTGATAGTCTTGGAACCTTATGTAGTGTTATGTCTGTAGTATACTACTATTGGACTACAACAAATAGCTGCACACGAACTCCTGGATTAGTTACCATTGATTACAATTAATTAAGGTCACTTTGCTTGGAACTATATTACATATCTATCTGGATCTTTACAGTAGACATTTAAACACTACAATCATATGTATATCATATAACCACCTTTTGTTTTTGTTTACTTAATCACTAATGACAATAATTTGCAGATGCATATGTGGGGACATGGATCACAATATAGAAGAGGACCCGAATCGCTTAAAGGAACACAACCAACAACAATGTTGAAGCTACCTTGCTATTGTTGTGCTCATGGTTGCAAGAACAACATCAACCATCCTAGAGCAAAACCATTGAAGGATTTTAGGACTCTTCAAACACATTACAAGAGAAAGCATGGTGCTAAGCCATTTTCATGTAGGAAGTGTGGCAAGTTATTTGCGGTAAAGGGAGACTGGAGAACGCATGAGAAGAACTGTGGCAAGCTGTGGTATTGTACATGTGGTTCTGATTTCAAACATAAGAGATCACTCAAGGATCACATAAGATCATTTGGAAATGGACATACTCCACACCCTTGTCATCAAAGTTTTGAAGAAGAAAAGGAATGTATTACGGGGTCCGAAGATGAAACAGGCTCAAGAAGATCCAAGTGATCAATCTCCAATTTACTATACTATTTAAGGTTACATGAACACCATGTGAAAGTACTATGATTGTAGTAGGCTTATCTAAGCTTGTGCTCAGTAACAAAATACTTTAAGAAAGTGTTGTTGCAGGAAACACCTAGAGAGCAGTTTGATACTGAGCACAGATGATACGATAAGAAGATAATTAATAAAGCTACATAGTTGTCTTTATTTATTAGTGGGTGTTTACTGAAAATGAGGGTGTTGACGACTTGAAGTAGCTGAATTTGCTTCAGTGGCAAGATTTAGGTAAAGTGGCATAATCTGAAGTCGAAATGTTTGTAAAAGCTCAGGTACGTGTTTGTAATCACTCGATCCTCATGGAGAATATTTGTCCACTTCAATGTCTAGTTGGTAATTGGTAATCTTAATGAATTATTAAGTAACAGATCGATTGTTGTTTTTGTAGTAATGGTCTTATGATCACGTGTTTGAGCGATTTCAATTATATCCAGTTATTCACAATTTCACACCATTTGGTAGGCTGTACTGCTGTATGTAGGCATGTCTTATACATCGGAGTACGGGACATATGGAGATAGATTTTGGCTTTTTGGGGTGAGCTTGACCAGCAGGAAAGGCATAGTCCATCAAGGTTGTTTAAAAAAGGGGAATCAAATAAAGTGTAAGAGATCTTCCACCATGTTTTGTCGGAGCGGTGCTGTGAGCGAGCGAGCCACTATTTGAGCTTTTAACCAAGCCGTGTAAGCTCAATGGTTCATATAACAACCAATACAGAGACAGTTTAACAACTTGAGTCGAGCCAAGTGGGACGGTGGAAGGACTAATTAATCTACGTTCACATGAAAGTGAATCATGCATGAACCATACTGTGGGAGTGAGTCGCAGACAAAAGAATACTCCCCTTTTATCCATCTTTTTTGTTTGTCGCACGAATCGCACAATACTAGACACCAAGGAGTTCTGTGATGGCTGCTGGAGCCACAGTTCGAGGCAAAGCAAAACCAGGGGAAAGTCAATTCTGTGAAATTCAGATACAATCCTACTTTTTAAAGATTTTTAATGCGGCCAAAATGCACTGCCCATTTGCCTATCTAATAATCTTCAATGTACCCTTCCGAGTTCCGAAACGTTATTCCTATTAGCAATGACGAAGCAGAGGTTTCAGTGTCTCAGCTGAAGGATATTCAATCTGCTTGTACAGTAACATCTCTAGATGATAAATTAGTACATGCTGTAATAGAAAATTTGTTCAAATGTGGACGTACAGAGGCTTCATTGAAGGAGAAAACTAGTTACAAATTTCCTAAACAAAAATGCGCATTGAAGATTTGATATTTTGATCTAAAGAGATTGAAAGTTGCACTAACAATGAAGGTTGCTTTGGATGTTTAATTGACCGAATATTTCTACTAATTTATTGAGTATAGATTGTTTAAAAACATGATTCTCTCGGAAATAGATTTTTTTCTGGAAAACAATCAAGAGAACTCTCATGTTTACCAACTCTCATAATGTGATTGATTAGAACAGTTGAGATCCGATCATCACAACACTACATAAGACAGAATCAATATATATAATCATAGAAGAGGCTTATGAAGGTATAGTATGCGCGCAATTCAACTTTCCATATATAGCTTTAAGGGAAGGGGACCCCTTATTAATTGTATATATAGACCATGGCGCAATCGTCATAACACATCTTGAAGCACTTCTCACTGTTGATTCTCTCCAACAATTAGTTGGCACAGCACTTGAAACATCAGAAATAGGCAAAAGGCAATTAGCTAGAAGAACATTCTTCCTTTTCGTCGAAAAACCTTCTTTGCAACATTGTGGAGGAGGAATCTCATTGACGAACTCCAAGTTTATTTCGAACAACTCATCCTCCTCATCTTCCTCTTCACCCTCTAGACCAATGTTTGATTCTCTTTCAAATGTATTCTTAGTCTTAGAAGCCATTGCTGCTAATGTAAATCTAACATCCATGAAGTAGCCTCAAATGTTATATATGGGGAAATAAACAAAGTTGTTTGAAAGAAGAGGATCATGAAAAGGTGGCAAGTTTACCACTCTTCAACAAATCTACAACAACAAACTAAAAAGTTTTCAAACACCTATCTACCTCAACGGCTGCACCCAATAACCTACTCTGACATGCTGTTTATGACTTTATGCCATAAACAATTAGAAATATCTGATCATGCCTCAGTTTAGGAATTACACAATAATTCCTGGTGTAATAATGTATTTTACCTACACAATTTGAGTAATTATACAGAAATTTTAGCGTGATAATTATCTTGAAACCCATGATAGTGTGTGCGCCGCGCGACCATCTTTTGATTAATATGAAACTCGATGATCATCTAAATTGCCAGTTATCCTGTGTGTGACACACACACTCGAGGATCATTATCATTAAGGAAGGTGTTGAACATTCTGAAAATGACAGTAAATTCTCATTCATATCAATTAGTAGAGTACACCATAATTAACATGAGTTTTTAAATTGGACCAGCCTTTTTTCTACCACTAAATACTCTTGATAAAATAATCAAACAAATTATTCAATGCCTTTAAAAAAGACTATTTTGTCATTTCAATTTTTACTACCGTTTATATCCTTAACTTAACATAGGAAAAAGAGGGTGTTTGTGTAAATTCAAGTCGAAAACCAAATGCACACAATATATAAATTATACGCATATATAAATTATTTATAAATTAGACTTTAATTACCATAAATACACTCTGCTCCTTTCCCCTCCTTCCGTCTCCCCTTTTTGGTAAACAATAACTTCTTTCATTTCATCTTCTTTTTCTGTCTCCTCATCTTTTCTTCTTGACTCAAAAATCTCTAGACACTCTTCTCTTTCTTCTTTCACTGTCAGTGCAAGTGCAGAGAATAAAAAAGTACTTATTATTAATACTAATAGTGGTGGGCATGCTGTTATTGGGTTTTACTTTGCTAAAGATCTTTTGAGTTCTGGTCATGAAGTCACTGTGTTGCGGGAACGAGGATGACTTTCACACCTCGAATGCAGTGTAAGTAAGATTAGAAAATAAAAGTTTTTGCATCCTCTCGCCTTCCAAAGTTTCAAAACTCTTCAGTTCTCCAAAGTCCCAACCACCTTTATGAGTCTTCCTGAAACTTCGTTTCTTCACCAAAGCATCAACCAAAAAGAAATCTGAGAAATTTAAGCTCTATCAAGTTAATTGAATGATTTAATCCATTTTTTTCTCTATCTTCCTCCGTTGGCAAGAGGTGGCTACTCCGTTTCCTCTCGCTCAGGTTCTTTCCATTCATTCTCTCCTTATTATGTTCATCTTCCTTATTCGACTTCACAATACAAATTGTTAAAAATAGTTTGTGTTAGGACTTGGGAAGGAAGCAACAATTAGTGTTTCAATTTTTATCGATTAATTTTACTGGAATTTATACATTCTTCTATTTCTCCTTTCCTCATTCTATTGCACCTTTTAACCATCCATGTCTATGAGGCCATGTGCAATTTCTACTGTTCTAGATAATTATAGGAAAGTTAGTTTTTTTTGAAATGGTTATGGGGTTAAGGCAGACCCCCACCTGTGTTTATTGAACGTTGAACCTTATAAAGCCTCCCTAAGAGTTAGATCATTAGGGAAGCACACAAAGCCTTACAAAATCAAAATGCAACACGCAACAAACTTGACAAAGATGAGATTACTCACTAGCTAGACATATCACAATGGGTCCTCGATCAAGAATGAAGTGATAGCAAGCAATGCTATCTCATTCTCTTACTTTTTGGTCATTAATTGCTTCACTATCTTTGGATGATCCTTCCTAAGATGAGTCTGCGTTTTCTCATAGTCCGCGAAAGAAACCCTAAACCTGCACAACACACATAAGTGAGTCCTAGAGTGTCATCCCAAAACTCTTTGGTGTAGTCCTCAAGATTCCTCATCTTTTTGTTTTTAACTATTGACTTTACCTTTTTCATCATTGCAAGAGTGGGCTCTACTTCTCCCGAAGAACGCTCTTGTATTCTTTTGCTTCTTTTTGGATTCGCAACACTCCATTCGTTTTGATCCTTAGACTGGGTTGTATACCCTGATGTACTCTTAGGAACATGATCTACAAATAATTCGTGTTCGGATTCAAGGAGGTCATCTTCTAATTCTCCTTCGCTCGCATTAGCTAACTCCAAAGTGTTCATCTCTTGAGTCCCAATTGCCAAGACATTTATAGGGTCTTTCTCATATGATACTACCCTACTAGTTGAGTCTCCTCTGTTAGAAGCACCCATACTAACAGTTAGGCCACCTCTAGATGATGTTCCACCTTTTGTAGCAGAGCCACCTCTAAAACTTCCTCTTGCAGAAGTGCCACCTCTTACATCACTATGATGTTGATGTTGATTGATTGATTTGTGCAGTGTACTTAATTCCTCCTGTTCTTCTTGCTCAATCATTTGGAAGGGATTTACATTCTGCACAATTGGCTTACTAGGTTACTCTGTAGCTGGAGATATAGAAATTACATCGGAGTCCTGAGCTGTAGTGTTATTTTCCACCACATTAATGACTTTAGCTACTTCGGTTGGTACATTCACTGTTTGCTCTTTTCGTTTGTCACCGGGTCTCTTTCACTACCCATACAGTTTTAGTGTTTGATGTACAACCCGACCGCTTTGTGCCCAAATTTTTGCAAGTTGAGCGGGCAACGGAATCCATGGATATTCAAGGTCTATGTCCATCTCCTTTTCATTCATCTTGATCCTAACTTTTCTTGTACTCATGATCAATCGAACCTCAACACAAAACTTTGCAAAGTTAAGCCTTTGCCTTAGCTTAGTGGCCTGGTCCATACACATAGGGTTTCCTATTAGACTTGCTACATAGTCGAGTCCATCATCTGTCCATAGTTGTTTGGGTAGGTTCATCAGTTTTACCCAAACTGGCAGTGTTTTGATAGAAGATTTCTGAGCTTCCACCTCCGGTGTCCACTGCCGAATGACAAAAAGCTTCCCAGTGATATAGATTGGGTCTGCTTCTAAGAATTGCCTCATGTCTTCCACTAAACTAAACTTGAAGTAAAATAAATCTTTGTCAGTAGAGATGGAGTACCCACCTTTGAGTTTCCAGTTTTTTTGCACGAAATCTTGCACTAGTGGGTAAGGCAGCCTCCTTCCGAAGAAGAACCCCACCACGTAGTTGCTCCACTCATTTATACCCTTGTTGATAAGCTCAGATGGGATTGTTGCAACACCGTCAACTATGTTGACATTCACCTTCTTTAGTGCAGCAGAGTTGTCAGAGCGACTCGCTTTAAAGAGAGAGCTCCATGAAGAATTAGCGATGAGTACTAACTTGAGTGAAGGAGAGGCCAAGTTAGCATTTTGAGGAGTAACATTACAAGCAACAGTTAGAGATGTTGCTGGTAAGGGGGGGAAATCATTGACCGAAGCTAGTGGGTTTTCCATAGTGGTAGAGTATAGATCAATTCTTAGAGGAGAGATCTTCAAAAAGAGCCTGGCCAGAGAAGTAGAAGTTGTCAGTCAATGGTGGTCAAGCTTGGGAAGTTTGCCTAAAAAGGGAGCTTTTTTTGTAGGAACTCTTATAGCCTATGATAAAAGATTACTAGAAATGGAAAGGGTATACGGTTTCTCTCACTAGAACTAGAGAGGGCCACACCATGTTGCGGCCTCCCCACCCTAACTACCAAGATAATTGTTGCAAGATTTCCTAATCATGTGTTATATGCTTATAGTTACATATTTCTTTGACTCAAATTCACAACCCTTTTTATGCAGAAGTAACAAAGAGGAAGATAGTTTCAGGAAAACAAACAATCATTATAGGACAATCATTGTAGGAAAGTTAGTTAACTCCAAGGAAGCCATTTGTGTTGTAGTATAGTTTATTATTTTACAGGTTAAGCTAATTTGCTTATGATTTTGGGTCAATTTATTCTTTCTAATTTGTTGAAATGAAATGCCTGAAATGTTGTAGAAAAGCCTGCGGAATTATTAGTTTATTTCTGTTATGCCAAGTTATACTCTGTTAAAGTCTGGTAGAATGTCAAAGCTATCTCTACTGTTAGTTCATTTGTATCGAAACACCAAATATGTGAATAGAGATTGTACATGTTTTTGTCCTTTCAGAATGTGTTGTGGTGGTGTAGTGCATAGTGGAGTTTGTATCTTTATTCAATATTTTCTTTTGGGTGCATATAGGGCTGGCAATGGGTTGGATCGGTCCGGATATATGCAAATCCAAAATCGATCTGCTTTTCAACAATACAAACCCAGAACCGGACCCGATCCGAATGGATATTTGAGTTAGAGAACCAGAACCGAACCGAAAACTTTTTTTTGATTCCGGATCCGATCCGTTCCGAACCAATAAGCTCAATTTCAACTCGGTGAACCGAGTTTTTTATAATTAGATCATAATTTTCGTTATATAAATATTAAATAATTTTTTTTTGCTAAACACAAAAACAAGGTACACAAATCCAAAAGACATAATGAATTATTTGAAATCCAAATTTGTAAAGGAGGATTTTTCTTTAGATAGAAACCATCTTTTTATTATGTAAAAAAATATTGTAATATTACATATGTATTTTGCATATCTTATTTTGGAACTTTAAATATTGCAATGTTGCATAAGGTAATAGAAATATATGGTGGAGGAAAATTAGGAAGAATAAGACTAAAAATTTTAATCGGATTAGGCCTATAATGGTTCGGTACATACTTAATCCAGAACCAATCCAATAAGAGTCCGGTTCTGATTTTCAAGACCCAGAACCGGTCCAATATACTAACTACCTGATCCAGACCCGCTTTTATTGGTTCGGATCGGATCGGGTATCGATTCTTACCCGACCCATTGCCAGCCCTAGGTGCATATATGATGTTCACTATTGAAATATATTTCTTCTTCAAAAATAAATCTATATATAATTCCAGTTTTAAGCCCTGATCTCTATGACTTGGGTTGATTCCTAATTTTGGGATATTTTCATCTTCAATGTGATTTGATTTTTTTTCCATTAATGTATAGGTTTTGCCTTCAAATATCACAATTTTGCAAGCAACTTGATGGAAGCTCCTGCCATGCGTTATCTACTTAAAGAAATTCGGCAAAGAGTTGTCAGGTTCTCATGGGATATAGGTTAGTCTTGACACTTCTCTTAGAGTTCTTTTCCTTATCAATTTGTTTCCCAGTTAATTCTTCTTTTCATTGATGTACTCATATCCAAGTCGACTTTCTGATTTGGGGATTCCATCATTGTTAAAAACTATTAGGTTTTTTTATATTGATGTATTCATATCCAAGCCAGTTTCTGATTTGGGGTGTTCCCTCATTGTTAAATCTAATTCCACTTTGCCAATGCAATCTAATCGCTAGAATGTTTAGTTTTGACCCATTGTGATCAACAGGTGTTCTTCTGTCAAAAAATTGCCTTGCAGTCAACTTTGCAAAAAGAGTTCAGACCCCTTGACTGTTTGTACTTTTAATGGGACTTCTAATATGAGATGTTGAAAAAAAAAAAGAAAGAGTGATACAAAAGCTGGTATTTTAAGAAAGAAAAACAATAATTTTATATGACCAAGATTGTTTCATGGAACACTACTACTCATGTGATAGCCGTAACAAACTTCTCATGAGTTCATAGTGATATCATATGTTTAAGTGAAGATGTATGAAAAAGGCACTTTATGCATAACATGCGGTAAACTCAACTCTTTCAGTCTATTTTCAGCTTACATTTGCAACCATAATCGCACAAACTTTGGTGCATTTGGATCATAGATGACGAAAATTGGGATTGTGGTGCGTTTGCTCAATTATATAAGTAAACGTAAGACTGCACTTTACTCACACTAATTAGATTTGTGCGAGGTGTGGACCAGGACCAACATAGACGATCATGTTAGCTTCCTGACAATGTTGTATATTACTGTCGTATGTTTTACTTGATCATGTATGGTACCACCTTCCCTTCCCTTCATCATCTCTCTCTCCCAAACCTTCATTAGAGTTTCTTCTGTTCCTTTTATATTTGATTCTAATCCTTTAATTAACTAGCCAAACAACATATTTGTGGGTATATGGAATCAGAGTTAGAGCCATTTAATCCTATGTACCTTTGACATTATGTTACTTAAATACGGTGGTCCTGAACTTCAAAGGGCTTCAATAGAGACTCAAGTCAGTATATTCCTTGGTTATGATGAGGTGGGGAATGATCCATATATGGATACAAGTAAGTGAGTGGGATGTAGATGGTCATGCTTTATAGTTTCAGTAATATAAGAGTTAAGCTAAGTTTAAAATAGGATAGAATTGACTATATGATTTTTCTCGGAATATCGTTTTGGTTATGGCGACATTATCGTTTTATCGTTTTGGGTCTAAGATTTAGTAGTAGTGTGTTTTTTTTTTAAATGGGGGTTCAATTTATTATTCAACCATTTTTTTTTTAATTTGAATATGATTTTTAATTTAGAAGAGACACGAGGACCTACTGGTAATGAACTTAAACATTATAGGACTTAGTTGCGTAAGGTTGAGATATAATGCATCATATGCAAATGGATCAAGCCTACAAAAGGGGCACTGTAGCTAAATTCAGATGGCTCGATAACATGCAATTTTGCTGGTTTTGGAGATATTATTAGGGACCATGGAGGGCACACTACTACAGAAAAGGGTTTTAGTGACTGTTTTTAAAGGTTTTTTGTGACCGTTGGATCCTAAATTGTCACAAATGCTTTTCTCTAGGAAAGGGCATATGAATGGAGTACTATTTGTGACTATTCTACTATTTGTTACTATTCTCTAGGAGCTTCATGCCTAAATGATTGTTTGAAGTTGAGTTGCACTAACGTGGACGTTAGTTCAGACTCAATATTAGTAAATGGCAGATCACCTACGCCTTGGTATTGTCTTAAAATTTTGGTAGAATATATAAGTAAAAAGTTTCAACTTAATTCACTTCATTTGTATGTTCCATCTCAGGGTAACGAGTGAAGCATTTGACTTGCTAGCAATGTTTTCGAGTGTGGCTGATGATGCTATGTTGTACTTTGCCCCTCCACTGAATGTGCAGTTGAAAAAAACGCTCTCGGATGTATTTATGATACAACTCATTGAATGCATGTTCAGGTAACTCTTAACCCCTAAGATTTTCACAAGAAAAAAAGAAAGAAAAGAGTCCATTACAATTTGTGCTATCTAGAATAATGTCAGGGGATAAAGGGCACAAATCTACAGCTGGAGTTGACAATAATGCTCATAAAAACATTAAAGGAAAAATAAATCCTGGATTTGATCTTAGTGTTGCTTCTGAGCCAAATGGGCACCCATTTATGTCTACTATGACAGGTAAAAAAAAGAAAGCGCAAGCAAGTCCTTGGTTGCAAAAGTAAGAAGTTGGTGCTAAATCCTTTTATCCTTCATGAACTTTGTCGTGCTTCCTTGCCACATATTGTTACCCTTTGGTTTTCCTATATTTGTGTATAGGATGAATTGGTGATGACACATTATATGTTTTGCAGACTCAAAACATTGATGCTTATAATAACTGTGAACTGGGTGAAGCTTATAAAACTTAGGTATGTAGGTTTTACCCCTTATAAATAACTATGTTCACTCTTATTTCTTTTAAACCGTCCAATTAGAATTCTAAGAAGGAAATTGTAATATTTGACATTAAAACATATTTTACAGAGTCATATTCCTATTAAACTTCAACGGTGAAAGCTATATGAGATGTTAATTCACAAGTTAATTGATAAAGGCTGTGATTAATCATAGTCATTGCTGTGAATATAACACTGCGGAAACAACGTTACCCACTACAATAGATCAATCCTACACAAAGATCAATCCTTCTTACTAGACAAGACTTCAACACTCTCCAAGCAATATCTCAACACTTCTCAATATCAAATAACAAGCATATAAAGTAAAACATTTAATGTAAAAGAAGAACAAACCACAAGACGAGATATATCGTGGTTCGGCAATTTGCCTACTTCCACACTGCGAGTTCCAAGCTTTACTAGATGTCTGGAGTAACAGATTACAAGTCTCTCAATCCACTCACAAAGAATGAACACTCAACTCACAAAGAATTGCTCTCTTATAATCTCTCTCTTTCTTGGTTTTGGAAAAGTTAGGTTTCTACAGAAAAAACCTATATTTATACTATTTCAGAAAACTTTCGAAAAATGGCAAATTCGTGTTGAAATAACTCATGAGCGCGGGTTGCGCTTAAATCACTGGAGGTCAAAACCTCATGAGCGCGGTTCACACCTTGCCCAAGTGAAAACTGAGCACGGGTCGCGCCCTTCACACTGGATAGAAAAAAACATCGTTTTCTCTATAATTCTCCACCTCTATGAGGTTTTAACACATAAAACCGAGCCGAACACATCCAGCAAGAACACATCCATCCAGAAACTCGCAGTCCATCCGCCCCTAAGGGCCATGCCCACAAAGGGCTCTATCAAGCATGTAGAATTTGGAGCAAGTCCAAACAGTGTTGGAACTTAACTCCGGTGACAATGTTAGTCAGCATATCAACAGGATTGTCATGGGTGTCTACTTTTTCAAGTGCAACATCACCATCCTCAACGAAATAAAGTGATAACGGACAACAATATGCTTGGTCCGAGCATGATGAACTTGGTTTTTCACCAAATGAATAGCACTCTGACTATCACAATGCAAAGCAACACTGTTCTGCTCAATACCCATATCATCCAGAAGACCTCGAAGCTATAATGCCTCTTTCATTGCCATATACTCTGCCTCAGTAGTAGATAGAGCAACTGTAGCCTGTAGCATATACCTCCAACTAATCGGTGCACCATGCATCATAAATACATAACCAGTAGTCGATCGTCATTTATCTAGATCACCTGCATAATCTGAATCTACATATCCACTGACATAACAAGTGCCTCCACCATAAACTAATCCCACATCCAAGGTACCCGTCAAGTACCTTAATACCCATTTTACTGCCTCCCAATGCTGCTTCCAAGGATTAGTCATATACCTGCTTACAACACTAACGACCTATGAAATGTCTAGGCGTGTGCACACCATAGCATACATCAAATTGCCCACTGCATTAGCATAAGGAACATGTGCCATATGCTTTTGTTCCTCCACCGAACTAGGAGAGAACTTAGCTAAAAGCCTAAAATGCCCAGCCAAAGGTGTAGAAACCGACTTTGCATTTTCCATACCAAAACACGAAAGGACTTTCTGAAGGCATTTCTTCTGAGATACAACTATCCTTCGATTCTACCTGTCTCTGTCAATCTCCATGTCCAGTATCTTCTTGGCTCCACCTAAGTCTTTCATCTCAAACTTAGAGCTAAGTTGTGATTTCAACTTGTCTATCTCCACCATGCTTTTGGAAACAATAAGCATGTCATCCACATAAAGCAGGAGATAGATGAAGTGATTACCATGAAGCCTACGAAAGTAAACACAACAATCATACTTATTTCGGGTGTACTCATGTTGCATCATGAACGTGTCAAAGTGCTTGTACCATTGCCTGGGCGATTGCTTTAACCCATACAGTAACCGATTCAATTTGCATACATGATCTTCTTTCTCAGCAACGACAAACCCTTCAGGTTGTCTCATATATATCTCTTCCTCCAAGTCCCCATACAAGAAAGCAGTTTTCACATCAAGTTGCTCTAACTCCAAGTCGAAGTGAGCAACTAAACTCAAGAACACACGAATGGACGTATGTTTGACCACCGGGGAAAATACCTCATTGTAGTCGACTCCTTCCTTCTATGAAAAATCTTTTGCTACAACTCTTGCCTTGTACCCAGTACTATCGGACTCAGGAAGGACCTCTTTCTTTCTGAACACCCATTTACTGTCGATAGTCCTTTTGCCCTTTGGCAATAAAACTAGGTTCCATGTGTGATTTTTATCAAGAGATTCCATCTCTGCTTGCATAACTACCAACCAATCTCTATAATGAGCATCTCTGACAGCTTCTTTGAAGCTATCTGGCTTATCATCTTCGATATTCAGTGCATATGCCACTAAATCCACCTGACCATAGTGTTTCATCGGCTTCTCGTGCCCATACTTGTGCACTTCTTTAACTTGTCTCTTTGGCCTAGGGTCAGCCACTACAAGTTATGGATGCTCTTGCTCTTCTTCCTGTTGCTGTGTGGTTGCATGATTTGGTACCTCGTCATGATCTAACCAGTCATCTGCTGCATCAGACAACTCAAGCTCAGTAGCTTGAACTTCTATAGACTCATCATTCTGCCCAGCTACTTCCAGCTTACTGAACGATAACACGGAAGTCTCATCAAAGGTAACATCTCTGCTGACTAGGAACTTGTGGTCTTCTAGACACCACAATCTGTATCCCTTTACCCCATTTGCGAAGCCTAAGAATATGGCCTTCTTAGCTATAGGATCTAGCTTGCTTTCTATCACATGGTAGTAAGCTGTCGATCCAAACACTCGCAAAATACTATAATCAGCTGGGTTAGCTGATCACACCTCATAAGGTGTCCTGCAATCTATAGCTGGTACTGGTGACCTATTGTACAGGTAACACGCCATGGACATTGCATCTGCCCAATACTCTTTGCCTAGACTGGCATTAGACAACAAACATCTCGCTCTTTCAAGTAAGGTTCTATTCATCCTCTCTGCCATTCCATTCTCACAAGGCGTGTGCCCGACAAATCCGATTAATGCGGTAATTCCCCTGTTAAGCACAAAACTCTTGGAAAGGTCCATAGGTATACTCAGTACCATTGTCAGACCGTAATGTCTTTACCTTCCTATCTGTGCGATTCTCAACCCTTGCCTTCCACTTCTTAAATGTCTCAAACACTTCATCTTTTGATTTCATCATATACACCCACACATAGCGAGTATGATCATCAATGAATGAGACATAATAACGGTTACCTCCCTTTGAAGCCACCCTAGAGGGTCCCCAAACATCCGTATGCACATAGTCAAGGATGCCTGTTGTCGTGTGCTTGCTTGACTTGAACTTGACTCTACACTGCTTCCCATAGACGCAATGCTCATAGAACCTCATACTTGGCTTCTTCAAATTCTTCAAGAACCCTCGCTTGCACAACTCAGA
The DNA here is from genome assembly GCF_015680905.1 of Coptis chinensis. Lineage (NCBI taxonomy): Eukaryota > Viridiplantae > Streptophyta > Magnoliopsida > Ranunculales > Ranunculaceae > Coptis > Coptis chinensis. The sequence continues at coordinate 72,688,119 of NC_141463.1, read as the reverse complement.
CAAACCCTTTTCACTCATATGCCCTAAACACATATGCCATATCTTAGTGCACTCAGAATCATTACTACATGCACCCACTGCTACATCACCTATCACTGTACTACCTATCAGAGTATACAAGGTTCCATGTTTTTGACTCTCCATAACAACTAAAGAGCCATTAACAATATTTAGGACTCCACCTTCGCCCACAAACTTAGGGCCTTTGGAATCCAAAGTACCAAGAGAAATAAGACTTTTCTTTAGCTAAAAAACATGTCTCACATCGGTTAAAGTCCTCACTACACTATCATACATCTTGACCAATATAGTTCAAATTCCTATCGTCTTACAAGCAACGTCATTACCCATCAAAATGGAACCACCATCAATGCTCTCATAAGAAGTAAGCCACTTTCTATTCGGGCACATATAATAGGAACATCCGGAATCAAGAATCTACCTTTCGGTCATATAGTCTTGTGTGGACACACAGAGACTGAACTCATCCTCTTCAGAGCCTGAAGCATAACTTGTCTCAATTTTTGCCTTACCTTTCTTCTGACCATCTCTCTTGTTCTCTTTCTTTGGGTGAGGACAATTACTTGCGTAATGTTCCTTTTCATTGCAATTGTAGCACTATACATGTTTTAAATGCTTATTTAACTTGGACCTAGAATTCTCATTACTTGTAGAATACTGTTCATACGAATTTCCTCTTGCCACTAGCCCCTGACCTGCATCAATGCTATTCTCTACACGTGTCTTCTTTATCAACTCATAAGAAAGAAGTGCACTCTGAACTTCGTCAAGATTGACGATTTCTCTGTTCATAAATGTAGTCATTAGATGCTCATAGCTTTCTGGCAAGGAGAATATCAAACATGCCGCTTGATCCTCATTATCCATCTTCATACCAACATTCAAATAATCCGCTAGACGTTGACGGAACTCACTAACGTGCTCTTGCATCGTTGAACCATCGACCATCATGTACCGATAAAGATACTTCTTAAGGTACATCTTGTTCGTCATGCTCTTGGTCATATACATAGACTCTAGTTTGAGCCAAATACCGGCAGCGGTATTTTCTCCCATCACACTATACATGACCTCATTAGCAAGACATAACCGGATTGATGAATAAGCCTGAAGATCAAACTCTTCCCAATCATCATTACTCATATTTGCCGCCTTAGATTTAATCCCCTTTAAAGCCTTGTGCAAATCTTGTTGGATGAGGGTGTCCTTTACTTGGACTTGCCAAATCCCAAAGTTATTCTTTCCATTAAACTTCTCTACTTCAAACCTTGCATTTGACATCTTGGGAGCCATCTTTCAAGTTACACACAATAACCAAAAAATAATTTCACTTCGGAATTTAATCGAACATCTTGTCTACACAAATTTCGAGTACTAAACTCAAAATCCTAGGTCATAAACCTACGCTCTGATACCAATTGTTGTGAATATAATATTGCGAAAACAACGTTACCCACTACAATAGATCAATCCTACACAAGGATCAATCCTTCTTACTAGACAAGACTTCAACACCCTCCAAGCAATATCCCAACACTTCCTAATATCAAATAACAAGCATATAAAGTAAAATAATTAATGTAAAAGAAGAACAAACCACAAGACGAGATATATTGTGGTTCGGTAATTTGCCTACTTCCACACTACGAGTTCCAAGCTTTACTAGATGTCCGGAGTAACAGATTACAAGTTTCTCAATCTACTCACAAAGAATGAACACTCAACTCACAAAGAATTGCTCTCTTATAATCTCTCTCTTTCTTGGTTTTGGAAAAGTTAGGTTTCTACAGAAAAAACCTATATTTATACTATTTCAGAAGACTTTCAAAAAGGGCAAATTCGTGCTGAAATAACTCATGAGCGCGGGTTGTGCCCTTGACTAGGCAAAGTGGAGCGCGGGTTGCGCTTAAATCACTGGAGGTCAAAATCTCATGAGTGCGGGTCGCGCCTTTCACACCAGATAGAAAAAAACATTGTTTTCTCTACAGCCATGTAACTCCTTTGCTTAAGAGTTGTTTGAAAAAGTTAGTCAAGAAGCATTGGATTATGCACACCTTCATTATGTACATTGCCCTCCCACCCATCCCTCCACATACAATAACATCTTAGCTCTTAGAGACTCCTACATGACCATGTCATTATTGATTGTTGGATTAACGGTACATATTGTCGACTTCCTTTCACCAAACATTCACAAATAGTTTAACTCTAAAAAATTAGTTCATTTGAAAAAAGAACAGGTTTGTTGTGGTTGTGCCACTTGGGCATGTCGATCTATAAATCCCATGACCTAATAGTGAACAATATTATCCAAATCAAGAAGTTTACATTTTGTTATGCAAATTGAAGTTACGGACTTGGTAATTTGTTTCTTTTTTTTTCCTCACTTATTGTTGTTTTTATATAGTTTTTGGGGGGCTGTTTATCCCTTTTTACGGTTGTCTTGGTCAAGTGTTATTTTGTTCTTAATCTAGCCCTCTAACTAACCCTCCATGATTACTAGCCAGTCTAATGAATTGAGCTATATACTACATCCAATCCTCTAATTGAAATTGGAAGGGACCCTCAGAAGAAAGAGTTATCCTGAAGGTGGATTCCAAGGTCCAAGTGGTTAGAGGCTGAGGCGGGAATAAGATTATGGTTTCAATAAATATGTAACACATTTGAATTTCCGACATAATAACAAACGTACGTAAGTATATCTGCAGGATTTTTATTGGAGCACCACAAAACTATGAGGAGTCGCATTAGCATAAAGGAATGTCGGAGGCACCTGGATTTTTTGTGCAGCAGGAGAGCATGATTCCACCAGCTACCATTGTAGGCACTTTGAAGTCTACTATATTTTTGTTAGCGCGGAAAATAAATTTTTTTTGTCTTATTCATGTCTTTTTAAATGTAGAGAAGCTTGGTTTGTGTTTTAGCTGAATTAATTTTACCAATTTTGCTTGATTCTTAAGGATTGGTCTTGCATTTAGTTTGAATTTTAATTTTTTTTGTAAGCTTTGATCCATAATCACGCAATTAACGAGTCGTTTCATTTCATTTGTTGTGCTAACGAGTAAAAGATTCATTTCGTTGATAGTAGGGCTACTGTATTTCGTCTTGCAGTAATCTACCAAATGGGACTCCAGAGTCATGGTTTTAATAGGCTAATTAGTTAAAGGTGGGCATGCTATTGATTTGAGCCATATTGCAAAACATGGTGATATGGCATAAGTTTTGTACTATTAGTTGGCTGATGTAGAAGCTTGCCCGCAAGGTGAGTACATTAAAACTCCAATAATGAAGTTAAAAGTATTTATCCTACACTTAGCATATACATTGAACCTGAAAAGTTCCACTCGCAATATTTTTATGGCATGTCTGACTGATGCAATTGTTTTCAAGTTATACTGTACTTGTGATTGTCTTAATTTCTTTTATGTTTTCTTTTATTGTGTACCAAATGGTTTTAGTTGGGTGCTAATATCTACGGTCTTATCTAATGCTTTTCTAGGAAAACATGCTCCCCTACGTGCTCTTTTCAGGAACATTTTTGCTCTTTTATCAGTGTTGATGAGGATCTAGCCTTGGACTCTGAACTCTTTGGTCTTGTTGATTCTGATTTGATATCTGATAGACTCACAATCAGTTCGTATGTGAATGAATTTCCCCCTTCAGCATACTTTTGATGAGCTTTCCCGAGTCAGGTTGTATTCCCTCAAAAATGAATCTGAATAAGATATTCATACGCTTTAGGGCTTTGAAGGAATTAAAACCAGAAGCTATAAAGGACACGTGTAGTGCAAGAGTGGTTTTAAATAAGCTAAGTGATGCAGAAGCAGCTCTTAGTAGTGCTGCAACGACGTTTATCATTTTTGGACCACTACATGTCAGTTACCAGCTAAGGTATTAATCCTTAATGCCATTTATACATCCAGTGCAAACCCATTAAGCTAAGAAAGATCCAAATTTGTGTGAGCTGAGTAAACATGATGTCTCCATTGCTGACCACTGTGTTGATGGACGTTTATCCATGTAGGACATTAATTCCACTTCTAGCAGAAAAGGCTAACACAGAAATAAATGGGTCCTGTATTTCATGAATCCAAGTGTCCCAAATAGGAGATCTTGTGAACAAGAATTCAACATGTTATTCTGAACTGCACATGAAATTTGTTTTGAAAATTGTTAGGGACGATGAAATGTTTTAAAAATAAAAGTAACAATCAGGTAACTTGATGCATTGATTGGATACTTGGATCAATCATTTTCATTAAAAAATTTAACTCATTTTTGCCTTTTCCCTTGCTTACCATTCCTACTGATTGGCATCTTCTACTTTACATAATATCTCCTTCTATCATTTATTTTCTAATGTTATGATGTATTTGATTGGTAATATTCAATGCAGTTTTCAAGCTTAACTTGGGTGGAGATGGAAGAACAACATCAAAAACCGTGAAAATATCAATTAGGACATATTGATTAGGTGGTGAAGGTAACTAGACTACAAACCTGTGTCTCTCTTTTATATCGAGTATAGAGGCTATGAACTTAAAATTTTGGTTTAAAACTCTTACAGGTGAGCTAATTAGTTTCAGACGAAATCAAGGCATCAAAGTAAGTTTCAAAGGCTTTTCCTTCTTTCTTCTTTCATTTACATTTAATCCGATTCACAAACTATGCTTTGATTTGAATTAATTGTTTGTTAGTTTGTTATGGGATTTTATATACCGATAAAATGAACACAGATCTCATTAAAAAAATCAGTGTTATAATCTTGAGAAACCAAGTTAATGCAGCTTTGAGGTGACATTGTAGTAACTTTGAAATAATGATAGCAGTGCCTGTCTTTGTTAGTCACCCTGAAAGTTCTACATGAATTTTACCTTTTAGAATACCTTGGGTTGTGTTTCAGTAGTTGCCTATTTCTATTTTTTTTTCTATCCGATTTTCATTGATAAAGTTATCATTCATTATGCTTAGAGTGGAGATGCCCTCGGAACATGGATTTTTAAGATAACAGGTGTACTGATGATTGTAATCGCAATTTTTGATTGATGATGGCGGTTTGAGTTCAAGGAAGGTTATAAACTCACTTGAAGTGATTCACCTAAAAGGCCTTTCAAAGCTATTTCTTGGCCTACCACATAGGATATATTACACTTGGTTTTTACTATGTTATTGATCATATCAATGTGCAATGTGAAATTTGTCTAGCTCTTGGTTATATCAATGTGCAATGTGAACGTTTTCTATGCCTTTGGCATCTACTGTCACAAATCAATGACGCATCCATTAGAAAAGACTAGGGTTATTAAATAATAAATCACAATGTCTATTATATGGTGTGCTGCAATAATGTTATAATTTCTAGATATAGTTATATTTTGTATTGATTTATGAACTTGCCTCTACAATGATCTTGCAACTGCGATATACTTAAAATGATCCTGACACGAAGTTGGTTTTTGAGGCACTTTTAGTCTATCATGTTCTTCATTCGCATTGGGGCTTCGTTTAAAGTATCTACTACTCCCTTTTCTGTAGCATAGTTGTCACTGATGGCAAATGATAGTTCAATTTTTGCTTAATCGCTACTTTATTATTAGTTTGAGTCAAATTAGAAACAAGATGGTATAAGGTGGGAAAGGGCTTTAGTAGAAGCTAGGTACTCAGCAAATGAATCGAATGGTGTTTTTATTTGTGCCCAGTACTTTGCATACCATTGATTGGTGTGTGCTTATGGTTTTTGTCAAATTGCAAATACTTTCTTCCTCCTCTTTAAGAATATGTGATATTGTTTCTCTTTTAATACTATTTAATCTAACCCATTCAACACGGTTTATTATTTCATACATAGCCATTCAAGGAGTTGCTTAGTCTGTTGAGTACCTAGGATCTACAATTAATATTTGAGAAGCACATGCATAGTAGTATGGAAAATGTACTAGCCTTTGTGTTTCTAAGCTTATATTATTACTATTTTGGTTTGAATTTATATTAATATGCTACTCATTCTACAAGTCTGCTTATAGCAATTGGCTCCTTCTATTTGTTATCATTAACAAGGCTTTAGGATTTTTGGTTCAAACTTCATTTCTTCATTGTCAAGTGGTAACTGTCTTGCAAGAAGATAGCAGCCGGATGTTTTTTTTTTATTTGACCATCTAACAATCACAATTTTTCAAAGTGTTTTTTATTTTTTTGTTTTTTGCATCATGGTCAACAAGCTCAAATGATTGTTAATTGTTTCTCTTGGGTAGCAAAAATTAATGAGCCATACAATCTTTAATGAATCCCTTGCTAGGCAAAGCAAGCTATCCACTTCCATCACTGTTGATAATCCAACTTTGTCAGTTGAAGTGCTTGATGGAATTACGAAAATTTCAAATGAAATGCCAGTGGAATCAGTAATGGGTTAATGCAGCTGTAACCAAGCCAACCAAACTCAACTATGAATTGAAATGGGCTGTAGGGTCGAGAGGGTTTGAAATGTGGAAGCATCCGACTTCCGGATATTAGGACCCCATATTCAATTTTTATAAGATTAAGTCGCGCCTATACCTCAGTTGGATGGTACATCTTATATTCATGGGAAACATAGACCTGCCACAAGTAGCTAGCACCCCCTATTTTCTATAATATGACATTCCAGCAACATAGGCTGGAAGAAATAAGAATCTATACCTGCTTCTGAATCTTATGGTAAGCATTGTTCCTTCATCATTTCTAGCTTTAGTGTTAATTAACTAACTATCAAGTTGCTATATTGTTTGATGTGTTTCATAAATTGGTGTTGTCGTGTTTGAGTGTGCAATCTCATTTGACATACTATTCCTTGATTTTCACTATAGGGTCTACAATCCCCAAGACGAACTGCTGACATTGGCCCCACTCCAGCGTATCTGAACAAAATGTTTCCAAACGATAGGATGTACGGTTGCTGTGGAAGTTATTATAAGACAAGTTGTGATTTTTGGTCCAATGGTTGGTTCAAGTAGCAATGGCCGATTGTCTGTTAATAGAAGTACAAAACTTAAAGGCGGAGGAAATGGTTTCCTTAGGTATGGCAAATGAGACGAACCTGAAGGAATGAGATGAGTTGAATAGATAACTACTACCAATCAGAGGCTTCAAGAATCAGAAGGAACTCTTAGTATTTTTGGTTTTTTATTTTTTCATTTTGTAAATGAGCTTCCGTGTTTCTTCCACACAAATGTGTGAAATAACTTTTTTAAGTGGAAACGTTGTTCAATAGAGAATCCAAGTATTGGGTACAACTTACTTAGGTACGATATTTTTTTTTTTTTGTCATTATGGTGTTTATGAGTTTATACATTTATAGGCTTATAGCAAGCGTCTTATGAATACTTCATACAGTATAATCACTACTTTTCACTGTGTTTTTTGTCACCTATGGTGTCGTGTGTGATATTCACCAGTTTTAATTATTTTGCCGTGTTAGACACCCCGTATCCCTGTCCGATACGTGTCAATGTAACTTAGAATTTTTTCAGTCAATGTGTCTCCCTTTAATCCATTAGGAGCCTTATGCCATAGTGGTTTGAGACAACATGTTTATTCATACTTGATGTACATATCCAATGAGGTACAAACTTATCAAGTCGAATCAAGTCAAATACGTATTTAATTTGAACCAAAAGTGCACCATATTGTTTGAGTTTTATGCTTCAACAACTTCACACATATGTGGTGATGTTATGAAGTTTGGTGTTTGGCTGTTCCAGATATGCATTTGAGTCCAATCATGACCTTTAATGGGTAGATTCGATGGAATTTTCTTTGGGTTTACCATTTTTTTTTATCCAATCAAGCTTATGATGACTTTTGGCAAGCTGGTGAGTTGAGGGATGGGGAAATGGACCTCAAGTCCCAGATCACAAGTTTAATTGACAAAGGTAAAGAGAAAACCAAGGCAGAGAGTGAGGCAAGTGATTTAGGTCTTGTCGTGATAGAAGCTGACATACAGCATATTGTGTCTTCATGGACTCGAATCCCAATTGACAAAGTATCAAGTGATGAGTCTGAAAAACTCCTTAAGATGGAAGACACACTCCACTAAAGCTGTCAGAGCTATTAGCTGTGCCATCCGCCGAGCCCGTGTTGGGTTGAAGAATCCAAATCGGCCTATCGTGAGTTTCATATTTTCTGGTCCAACCTGTGTTGGAAAGTCGGAGCTGGCAAAAACGCTGGCTACCTATTACTTTGGTTCTGAGGAAGCCATAATTCGGCTTGATATGAGTGAGTTTATGGAGAGGCATACTGTCTCCAAGCTGATTGGTTCACCACCTGGTTATGTCGGCACACTGAGGGTGGTCAGCTTACTGAAGTTGTTCGCTGCCGGCCCTATACTGTGGTCCTCTTTGACGAGATAGAGAAGGCTCACCCTGATGTCTTTAATATGATGCTTCAGATTCTGGAAGATGGTAGATTGACAGATAGCAAGGGACGGACTGTTGATTTTAAAAATACGCTACTGATAATGACCTCCAAGGAGAGTTAAGTCTACTTAATAGGTCAAAGTTTAATTGAGGTGGATTCTATGCTCATGATCTCTAAATTTTCCTTTCCAATAGGTCTAAAGCATCGCCAACTACAATGAAATGGTAGTTGTAATGCACCACATAATCAAGAATGTCTCAAGAACCAGAGCAAATTGTGAGGTTGGATAACAAGGTAGAAGAGCCAAATATACTATAACTTTCTTAAAAGTAGCATAGTGATGAAAGGGTGTATATGATTTTGATGAATTTTCAAGGTGCGTGTGGTGTGGTTGTTTGGCCTAGGCAAGTGATAAGCACCCAAAACTGTAATATGAAATCCCATTGAGACATAAATTTGGTTAATTATGTGTTTAATAATCATGAAATAAATATATTTTCGTACTTTTGTAGGTATTCACAATAAACATGAAAATATTGGTTAAACCTGCGTTAAAGCACGGGGAACGACGTATATATGAATTCTTCCAAATCAGCCAGGTAAAGCCCAACAAATCTGCACAGAAGCATCAAACTTCCGAAGCTCCTACTTCTTGAACCAGGACTCCGAATGCGACAAGTGAGCTGCTCAGACAATCAGGGCGATCAACTCTATGCATAGGCGGGAAGTTGTAAAATTGCCAAAAGACTGGACCGCCACTAGACTGCACATGGACCCACTATGCAGGCCCATAAGATTTGATGAGTCATCAATCATGGAGCATGTCAAGACAAAAATGCCAAATTATTGGTGCAAAGTTGACACCTTGCATGTAATTAATTAGATTAGGTGTTAATAATGAAAAAAAGGCAAGGTGTCACTTTGTTTTAATGTGGTGGATAAAAATAAAGTAAATGTGGTTTGGTGTTTCACGTGGGAGGAAATGAGATTTCTCTCAAATGGAGAAGAAAACAAAACAGGGGGGGGGGGGGGATTCCATTTACTCCCTTGACTTCTTTTCCTTTACCATGTATTATTTTATTTCTTTAGCCTTAGTTTTTATTTAGTTTTTAGTTTTGAAAAAAATAGCTTGTAATAGTTTTAATGGAGGAAACCTTGTGTTCCTTTTGAAAAATTCTCACTTCTTCATGCAAGTAAGTTTATAAATAGATAGTTTCTTCTTTTTGCTCTCTCTCTTTTTACATTTAGTTTTAGCCCAAGGATCATGAGCTAAACCTTCCCTTTGTGGGGAGTTAATAATACTCATGTGAGGGAAAATTCTTGTTATTTTGGTTTAGTAAGTTGTTTAGGAAGAACAACTAGACCTACATCCTATCCCAAAATGATAGTTGGTGTAGAGTCTAGTTAAGGATCAAGTGATGAGCTTAGAGATAAGTCATTGCTTTGGTTCCACATGCTAGCATGTATGAGCTTAGAGATGAGTCATATATGTTAGGGATCAAGTTTTCTTTTAGTAAGACTTGTCTATGAGTTCTAGGAAGATAAAAATACACTTACAAAAATCAAATAACAAAAGTTATCTTCACATGAGGAGAATTAACTCTCCACTTTTGTTTTAGTAAAATTTTATTGTGTCTTAGTTGCATGATTACGTAACTTAATGTTTTTTAATTTTTGTGTAGTAAAGAAACCAAGTATGTAATATTAATATAATCATAGCTAAACTTACTTACTAGTTCCCTAAAAGAGTAAAAACCAAGTTGTAAGTGGTCCTAGAAATTTAGGTTGGTTCGAATCCCTACTCTAATTTTATATGAACACGAAGATCGTGAGTAAGGAAAAATATCTTTGAATTCGCACTTTCGCCAAAGAAGAGATTTAAATCTCTAACGTAGCAAAAGGCAAATATCAAAATGGCGCCGCTGCCATTCTAAAGACCAAGGACTGGTGCTACAGATTGGAAATTGCTCAAAAGGGGAACCCCCACTCTTATCTTTCCTTCATTTTTGCGGTTTCTACGTTTTTGTTTTATTTCTTGATTTTTGCCGTGAAAAAGACCTGACCTCTCTCAAATTTTTTGTTGTATTTCCAGGGACAAAAAGTTAGGACTGGGAAAGTAAACTACATAAGATTCTAAGGTTTCTGTGAAAATTTGAACTCATTGTGGCATAATCGACACGCGTGCGAGGTACTGGACTCACGTTCGCAGGTGTAACCCGCGTCCACGGGTGTATTTTCTCTTTTGCTTCTCCTGTTCTACCTCCAGCATCCACTGATAAATCCTTATCCATATCCAGGCCTAACTCTCTGGAACTGTGACATAAAATTCGAATATCTTCTGGGATTAATTACGTCGACGGATTGAAACATCTGTTTCATTTCTTTGGCAGACTTGCGGGAAGCAACATGTTCCAAATTTTTACTATTTTTGCATGAATGCCATGTACGTAGTTATTATGTGCTAGTTTATGGATTATTATTTACGTGTTAGCCTAGAAATATGCATGAATCATGTTCATATACCTGTAAATATTTATATACGATTAACTGGGCATGAATTGCATCTTAATGTATATATACATATAAATGGTACTGTTTTGCATGGTTATCTGTCTTTCTACGTATAAGTGTCTATTGTTGCATGTTTAGTATTTCTCTACGTATAAGTACACGTCTTGTATAATACTTTGATTTTGTCAAGAAAGAGGAGAACATTCCAACGAGGGTTAAAATCTGAGTTGGATAAGTTGTTTCTAAACCCTATGGGGTGAAGCTGCTCTCTATATGACACTCGCAATCTCAATGAGTATTGCCAAAATCGATTTATTATGCAATACAAGAGTCGTATTTTAGTTTATGTATAATACGTTGCATGTTTAGTTTTAGCATTGTTATATTTATATGCGTACGTATACTATATTCGCATGCTACTGCATTTAGATACGTATGAGTGATTCAAATTTGCATGTTATTGTTGATATACATCTACGTAATATCGATCTACAAATTAGCGTACATATACGTATTACTGATGTATATTTGTCTGTACGTATGGAAGTATTTATCGATGATACAACCTTGCCGATTCGTATAGCTATACGTATGAGTAGAGTATCTTCACATGCTACTACATCTAGTATCGTATGAGTAGATCGTATTTGCATGCTTGTAATTTCACCCTTGCATAAATCTTTAAAAAAAAAAAATAAATAAATAAAAAAATAAATAAAGAACGACCTTGCATAAATTTTAATTCCATAAATCTTAATCATATTCCAACGGTGTCTAGGAAACTTGAAAGATTGAGGTTACTTAATTAGAACCGTGCTTGCACGGAAAGCCTCCATCATATCTCTCTTGTAACTCGGCGTTGGTTTATACACACGTATTCCCTCGCTTCTTCGCTACATTAGCAAAGCAGCTTTTTAGGCCTACGTTGTTCAACTCCAAAATCTTTTAGAGAATCATAAAATTCAAGTAATAATAAGTTCCTTCTGTCAATTAGATCTAATTTTATGCTTGCATGAGATTAAGGTCTGGTTCCACTACAGAATTTGAACATACCTATCGTCGAAAAAAATACGATAAGCAACTGCGTAAGTTCTCACCTAAAAATTGTTCTCCTTCTGTTAATTACCTTCATCAAGTTCCTTCGTCGCCATTAACTTCTGCAGTTATGGTTGACGATCCTCCACCATCTGACAAGCCCCTGTCGAACATCTATACTGCATTACAAGAAGGACCTTCTTCCTGCATCAAACTTGAGGACATTGTCGGTGATTTTCGTATCCCACCAAACGTTTTTAGTTTGTTACCTGTGTATCATGGTTTGGATCACGAAAAACTGTACAATCATCTTCGTAGGCTTCAACAAGTGGCCACAACATTTCACCATCCAGCTGTCTCTAAGGAACAACTCTTGCTTCGGCTATTTCCATTCACCTTAGCAGAAAAAACGTCAATTTGGCTTGCAGGACAACAACCACAATCTATAGACACATGGAATAAACTTGTTCAAGCTTTCATGCTTCAATTTTACACTAAAAAAAAACTACTGAAATGCTTCAAAAAATTCAATTCTTTCGTCAAAATCCTCATGAATCGTTTACGGAAGCATGGAGTCGCTTTACTAATCTTCTTTTAGAATGTCCTCATCACCAACTAGACAAAGCCGTCCTTGTTCGTTCCTTCTTTAATGGACTTTCTGATCATCAAAAAGAAACTCTTGATATAATGAATGGTGGTTGCTTCATGGATAAAAGAGCTACTGAAGCATATACTTTTCTTGAAAAACAAGCAAAAAAAGGTACACACTGTGGTAACACTGAGCCGTCTAGATCATCAAAGGATACTGTAACAAAGGCTACATCTATTTTTGAGGTAAAACCCGATCCCGAATTAAAAAATTTGATAGAATCCCTAACTAAAAAAGTAGATGCCCTTGTAGTTCAAGTAAATGATCAACTCCCAAAACAGGTCATGAACGTTGACACATCCCCATGTGTTCTTTGTCTCAGTCCTGACCATCCTGATGCTTATTGTCCCTTGTTATATACCTCCCTTTCTCAACCATCAGAAGAGGCATGTGCATTCAACATTCCTAATGCACCTTGGCGACATCATCCGAATTTCGCTTGGTGCCAGAATAACCAACAGCTGGGGGCTCCTCCACGTTTCGCTAATCCACCTGTTCGACCAACCAACAACTTTATTCCATACCGCCAAGGAAATAATCAACAATACCAACAAAGTCAGAATCAATTTAAAAATACTTCGGATGCTAACTATCAAACCAACCGTGGCCTTGTTCCAGTAAATCCAAATCCCAACTATAATCAATAACTTCTCAGCAATAATCGTGATCTAGTACCTGTTGCATAACCTGCGCCACTCGTTACGGATAGGACAAGTGAGACTTTCTTAGCTTACATGAACCAACAATCTCAAATTTTAACGTCTATCCAACAATCACTTCAACAATTGGCACAAGAAAAGAGTCAGAAAGGCGTGTTTCCTGGACAAGCAGTTCTAATCCTTAAGCCAACAAACACTGCTTTTGAACTCACCAATGCACCTGGTACAAGTACTCCCAACCAAGGTGAGGTGCACGCAATCACTACTCTTCGATCTGGAAAAACTGTAAACAATCAAATACGTATGCCAGATGATCAACCAAAGGAATCCGACGGTTCAAATGAATCTATTTCCAATAATGAACCTACGGAGGATTCACCAAATACAACAAAGTCAACATCTCATAATTTAGGAAACAAGCAAGCGGATCCTTTTGCCAAATTCATACTAAGGCACCGCTTTCATGCACGCAGGCAAAGAATAAACCTCGATGAGAATTTTGTTTGAAATTCGAGAGACTTTTCAGAATTTGACAATCAACTTACCTTTTCTCGACGCCTTAAAGCTATTGCCAAAACATGCAAAATTTCTGAAAGATATGTGCACCACAAAAAGGAAAACTAATGTTCCTCAACAAGCGTTCCTCACCGAAGAGTTTCCATCACCGAACACAATGTTATAGTCAAATACAAGGACCCTGGTAGACCAACGGTTCCATACACCTTAGGTGACAAATATACGGCTACTGCACTACTAGACCTAGGAGCTAGTGTGAACTTACTTCCATATTACTTATTTAAACAACTAGGTCTTCATGAGCTGAAACCCACCACCATGACTCTACAGTTAGACGATCGTTCCATTAAGTATCCAAAAGGAATTGTGGAAAACGTCCTTGTAAAAGTCCAAGACTTTTTCTATCCTGTCGACTTTGTTATTTTAGATACTGAAGTTGCATGTGATTCTATTCCTATCATCTTAGGATGTCCGTTCCTAGCAACTGCTAATGCTCTTATTAACTGTAGGGATGGTTCCATGACCATGTCCTTCGGAAATCTTTTGGTTGAGGTAAATGTGTTCAAGATGATGAAACAAATTCCAGAGCCTGACATTGATGGTGAGGTGAACAGGGTTGATAGCATTGTGTAAAAGTATTTAACAAACATTTTTCCTGAAGATGAAGTATATCAATTTCTTTCCTTTAGTGATTTTGAATTTGAGGACGATGATTATACACAAGAAGTAAACGAATTATTAGAGTCAATACCATTATTTGACCCTACGACCGTGATGTCCAGCGATTTGGAGGAACATCAATCTGTTTACTCTATAGAAAATGATTTTTCTCAAGAATCTTTAATACCCACTCCACCCGCCCCTGACTTAAAACCTCTTCCTTCGGAATTAAAATACGTACATCTTGATCCAGATGGTAGTCATCCAATTATTATATCATCTCAATTGACTGATGATCAAGAATCCCTTTTAATAGATGTCATTCAGCAACACTGTTCTGCTATTGGATGGTCCCTCAATGACATTAAGGGCATTGACCCTAATGTATGCACCCATCGCGATACATCTTGAAGAAAATGCTAAGGCGCCGTGGAACGCCGCGCAGCCATCGTCTAAACCTAACCATGAAAGATGTGGTACGGGAGGAAGTTTTAAGATTACTCGATGTAGGTATTATTTACCCTATATCCGATAGTATTTGGGTGAGTCCAGTACACGTTGTTCCAAAGAAATTTGGCATTACAGTTGTGCGCAATGATAAAGATGAATGCATCTCCGCCAGATTCCAAATGAAATGGCGAATATGCATTGACTATCGCAAACTTAATGCAGTAACTCGTAAGGATCACTTTCCACTGCCCTTCATCGATCAGATGCTTGAACGGTTAGCTGATCATGCGTAATACTGTTTTCTTGATGGTTATTCAGGATATTTTTAGATAGTCATAGATCCTGCTGATCAAGAAAAGACTACGTTCACCTATCCTTTTGGTACATTTGCATATAAACGAATGCCTTTCGGCCTTTGCAATGCACCTGGTACTTTCCAACGCTGCATGCTTCACATTTTCAGTGATATGGTTGAACATTTTATGGAAGTATTCATGGACGACTTCTCAATATATGGAGATTCTTTTGATAGCTGTCTATCAAATCTTGAAAAGGTCTTTACACGTTGTGAAGAGAAAAACCTTGTTCTTAATTGGGAAAAATGCTATTTCATGGTTAAAAAAGGAATAGTTTTAAGACATATCATTTCAAAAGACGGAATCGAAGTCGACAAAGCTAAGATAGAAAAAATTGCTTCACTTCCTATACCAAAAACAGTTCGCGACATTCGCACATTTTTAGGACACGCAGGTTTCTATAGGAGATTTATTCAAGATTTCTCAAAGGTTGCTCGACCTTTAACCAATCTCTTGCTTAAAGATGCCGTTTTTGACTTCAGTTTCAATTGCAAACAAGCTTTTGAGACTTTAAAATCTGCCTTAACTACCGCTCCCATAATTCAATTAACCTGATTGGTTTAAACCTTTCGAATTAATGTGTGACGTGAGTGACTATGCTATTGGAGCTGTACTAGGGCAACGCCGAGAAGATAAGCCAATTGTCATTTACTACGCGAGTAAAACTCTTAATGAAGCTCAACATAACTATACCACCACTGAGAAAGAGTTTCTCGCCGTTGTATATGCCTTGGATAAGTTTCATTCTTACTTAGTGGGTTCTTCCACAATTGTCTACACTGACCATGCGGCGCTTCGTTACCTATTAGCGAAAAAAGATGCAAAACAGAGGTTGATCTGTTGGATTCTCCTCTTTGCAAGAATTTAATCTAGAAATTAGAGATAAAAAAGGTTGCGAAAATGTGGTTGTAGACCATTTATCAAGACTTGTCAGTGATATGGATACTGATACCGAACCTATATGTGATTCCTTTCCGGATGAACACTTATATTCCATTTTTTCATCCCCCTAGTACGCTGACATAGTAAATTACTTAGTTACCGAGGAAGTCCCTTCATCTTGGTCTCGTAATGACCGAAAAAAGTTCTTATCCACTGAGAAATTTTATTTCTGGGATGATCCCTACTTCTTCAAGTATTGTTCCGACCAACTAATCCGTCGTTGCATTCTAGACTGGGAATACACTGACGTGTTATCCTTCTGCCATGAACAATCATGTGGTGGCCATTTTAGTGGTAAGAAAATAGCGGCCAAGGTTCTACAATGTGGATTTTATTGGCCAACACGTACTGTTTAGAGATGCACATGAGCAGTGCAAAGCATGCAACCGCTGCCAGCAGCTAAGACGCATTACTTAACGCAATATGATGCCCTTAAATCCCATTTTAATTGTGAAAATCTTTGATGTATGGGGCATCGACTTCATGGGTCCCTTTCCAAATTCTCATGGTTTCCTTTACATACTGGTAGCAGTTGACTACGTGTCAAAATGGATTGAGGCATTGGCATGTCGTGCTAATGATCATAAAACTGTCGTTTTTTTCATAAAAGAAAATATTTTCTCTCGATTTGGCGTTCCAAAAGCTATTATTAGTGATGGGGGAAAACATTTCTGTAATAATTTTTTTGAATCATTAGTAAAGAAATATGGAGTCACGCACAAAGTGGCAACTCCGTATCATCCTCAAACCAGTGGCCAAGTAGAACTCTCTAATAGAGAGATCAAATCCATTTTGGAAAAAACTGTTAATCCATCTAGAAAAGACTAGTCTCTACGATTATCTGATGGCTTGTGGGCATACAGAACAGCTTTTAAGACACCTATAGGGATGTCTCCTTATAGCCTCGTTTTTGGAAAATCTTGTCACCTGCCGGTTGAACTTGAGCATCGTGCTCTATGGGCCATAAAAAGCCTCAATTATAATACTAATGCGGCAGACACAAAGAGAAAATTGCAGTTAAATGAGCTCGAGGAAATTCGGAGTGATGCCTATGATCTCTCGAAATCTTATAAAGCCAACATGAAAAGAGTGC
This sequence comes from Coptis chinensis, assembly GCF_015680905.1. Lineage (NCBI taxonomy): Eukaryota > Viridiplantae > Streptophyta > Magnoliopsida > Ranunculales > Ranunculaceae > Coptis > Coptis chinensis. Next base: position 72,670,836 of record NC_141463.1, on the reverse strand, counting down.
ATGACAAGCACATATTGAAAAAAGATATCAAAGTTGGTCAAAAAGTTTTGTTGTACAACTCAAGATTACACATTTTTCCAGGAAAATTAAAAACGCGATTGTCTGGTCCTTTCATTGTCTCTGCTGTCACCCCTTATGGGGCTATATCTTTGAAAAATGTAAATGATGACAGCGAATTTCAAGTAAATGGCCAACGCGTTAAACATTATCATGAGTTGCGCTCTCCAGATGTCGAAGAGACTTTTCTCAAAGATCCAATCTACACAGACTAATAGATTCACTAGTGTACTTCTTTCCATGTGATATAAACAGGAAAAGTATGCCATTAGGGTAGCCGGGCCCTCTTCTATTTTCTTTTCTAAAAATCCCTAGAGTGTGTGGTTGCAAGCGCCGGAACCTTAGTCCACAAAAACTCTACTTCAGAACTGAGTATAAATGTCTTCTGTTAATCGAGCAAACGTGCCTTCTGGTAAACAATGGGTACCAAAAATTTCAACTCCTTCTTTCTCTTCCCTTTTCTATTCTTTTCCTCGCGAACTTCAGCTCATCATTTGGTGTAAATCTCACCCATCTCGAATAGGTAATGGTCGTAGTACTTTTGCTCGAAAGTGACGGGCGAAAAGGATTGGGTGGTGTATGAATTGTCAAACACCTTTCTATCCAGGTCTTGATCTACTATCCGATATGAGCCGGTATAAGGTATATTATTGTCTAACACCAGCTCAGCAGGATAAACTTTGTCGTCGTCTCGTTGCTCCCACAGGTTGGGATTCGTCTTGAGGATCTGACGTTAAAAGATTCACATTCGTCTTGAGGATCTGACATTAAAAGACTCAACTTGTTTATACTCGTGTCTTTTATTTTCACCTTTGCACTAAGTGTTGTGCACAAAGAGAGTTGTGATATGCAACATCGGATGGTCCCTCGTTCGCACGGGCAATGGATTTCACCAGGCCAACCCTGAATAGTTTTCTATTTGATTACAGTTCGGGGCGGTTTGAGGCTATACCATATGTACTAAGGGTAATATTATTATTAGACCATTGCACATTGATCAGGGATGGTACCGTCCTGAACCCTAGGCCCCCAAAACATAAATGTTAAGCCACAGTCTGGCTGGATTGGGTTCGTGATAAGAGCCCAAAACTGTAGTTTTAACCCTTTAACAGTCATACTTTTGGACCAATTATGTGAGTAATAATTAAGAGTTAACACTGATTACGTGTTTTTTTGCATTTCAGGCTTCAAAGTCTATTATGTGCAGAAATGTGCCACTTTAGTGAGATAAAGGAGAAAAGGTCGGTTACTAAAGAGTTCCGTGATTAAAGGCCAAGATTCAAGAAGATAAAGCCTTCCTAAAGCCCGGTCAAAAGCTGAAAAGTCGACACGGGCTGAAACAAAGACACAAGTCGCCAGGAACTTCCGAAGCCGTATCTTTGGACTCAGACCTCGGAATTGGGCCTACCTTATGTCAAAACGACCGAATCGGAAAGAGCTTTCCAATGGTCTAAGCCTTGACCCAATCAGAGGAGCAGAAGTGGACGAAAAGTCTGTGGAAGCCAACTGCAGCTGAAGAGGCCTTTTTGGACTGAAAGAATTGGGTTTTGGGCCTGATTCTATGGCCCAAAACATGGCTCCAAGCCCATGCACGATTTTTGGATCTAAAAGTATAAAAACAAAAGTTTAGCTCTTTGTTAATGGTAGCTAGTTAGACCTAAAATAATATAGATAATTCTAGATCTGTTTTCATTAATTAAATTAAGCTTTAGTTCCATTTTCAATTCTTGTTTTAGATTAAGTCTTTGAATCATTGTTCTTGATTGATTAGATAAATAAAATAGTTGTTTTCTCAATTTCGAATTGTGTTATTTCAATTTATAGATCTGATTTTAATTCTTATTGATTATCATTCCGTAGTTTAAATAAATTGAACCATTGTTAGTTAATTTAGTTAAGTTAGAATTTTAATATGATGTGTAGTAATAATGAAATGGGAAATGATGGTTTGATGACTCAAGGCTAAAACCTCCATTAGAGGGGTTGATAAAGCCTTGATGAAAACTTAGTGGTATAGTGTAGAAACATTGTAGAATCTATTCCAATCTAGAAGGTCATGATTCGCCATGAGAATGGGTGGACGACCTCACATGCTAGTTAGTACTCGATAGAAATGCCATGAACACTAGGGATTAGAACTCGAATTTCTTGCCGTAAGAACGTAAAAATCGAGATACAAGAATCTATGTTAGGGTTATTAAGTTGGATTCGAGGTGGATTCAATTCCCCTCTAATCCTTTATCTAGATTCAAGCACAATCATATTTCCATAGCATTCGTAGTTAAATTCAAGTAATCAAATTCAGTAAGTATCGTAGTATATCACCTTCGTAAAGCTCTCATTGACTTAAGACCGACTAATTAGATTAGAAAACATTCCATGCTAGAGCACTAGGAGTGGAACGAACTTCCTACTCCACTATATCTCATAGGATTGAGAGTAGAGAAACTTTGATAAATATAAGCATCATAAGATAGTTTTAGTTTACTTACGTTTTGAGTTTCATCGTTCATTTCGTAGGTAGACTATCAATTTTATTCTTTTATCAAATGGCGCCGCTGCCATCATAGTTGCACTTTAGCATTGTTTTCATAGTAGAATTAGTCATTTTTAAGTCCCATTAAACCCACCCACCCTTGTTTGATTCATACCGTGGGTTATTCGCTTTCAGCCGCTGAAAAATTCGGACGACCATTACACGAGCACGCGATCGGCACCTATATAAGGCGCCTGCGCCCCTATGGTCTGGACTTCAAACGACCGCCCTCATCTTGACCGACCACCCCCATACCAAAGCGCGACCAACCACTTCCACTTATATCGATAAGGAGCCACGACCCGCTCTATGCAAAATTTTGGCGGATTTCTACAGTTTGTTTCAACTTCGATTTTTAAGTTTTTTTTGTTCTAACTTGTTATTTATTTAATCAACACGCCAGTAAACAAGACGCTATTCATAAGCGAAGCAAGGACGCTTATCGGTATTCCTTTTCCTTCCATACCTCGCATCTCCGTTAGAGGTTCATACTAATATATCAAGATTGTTTGGATTGTTTTCGTGTTTAGACTTAGACTTGCATGAGATTAAGGTCTGGTCGGAGAAAAACACCGAACGTAATTAACCGTCAACAAACAAACATATCGAGTATACCAATCACAACACCTCTAACTACTATCCCACCAACCATACCTGACATAATGGGTGAAGAAAGAGAGACTCTCTCTCCGGACTTCTACAAAGCTTTGGCGATAGCCCTAAATCTTGCATCGTTCTAGCGGACCGATTGGGGGATTTTTCGAATCCCCAAACATATTTAATTTGTTACCCATTTTCCATGGTTTAGGCCATGAAAAACCTTACCAACACATGCGTAGGATTGAACAAGTCCTTACAACATTCCATCATCCTACGGTTGGTGCGGAACAAATTAAACTGAGGGTATTTCCCTTCACCTTAGCCGATAAGGCAGCGTCTTGGTTAACTGCCCAAGCGCCTAACTCTGTGGACTCGTGGGCTAAACTTGTTCAGCTATTTATGGAACATTTTTACCCACCCCTAAAGACGGATGAAATGCTTTCCAAGATTCATTTCTTCCGACAGAACCCTCATGAATCATTTTCTGAGGCTTGGAATCGTTTCACCGATCTGCTAATAGAGTTTCCACACCATAACCTAGCAAAAGACACGTTAGTTCGTGCCTTTTTCAAAGGACTTCAACATCACCATAAAGAAGTCCTTGACATAATGAATGGGGTAGTTTCCTAAGTAAAGGAGCCTCAGAGGCTTATAAATTTTTAGAAGAACAAACTAAACGCAATAACAATTGGGGAGTGATGATATCCCCCGCCGCTAGTTCTTCTTCAACAACAGCTTAAGGCACGCGGGTGTTTGAGATGAAACCCGACCCATAACTTAAAAATTTAATCGAATCTCTAACTAAAAAAGTAGAGGCTATTTCTATTCAACAAAAGCCTATTCCCCGTCCATGAATGTCAACTCCAACCCATGTAATTTCGTTTGAGTCCCCGAAAGCACCCCGACTCTATTGTCCTCTCGCCTATGAACAATAACAATTAGAGCAAGACAATGTTTGCTCCATTAATAACTATCCTATTCCTAATGCCCCATGGAGACAACATCCCAACTTTAGTTGGCGAACCAATCAACAAGTTACAACTCCAGGGTTTAATAACCAAAATGTTAGGCAAACAAACAACTATAATCAAGCTCCACCTAGGCAAGGACAGGGACAAGGTCAGGGAAATTATAATAATTATAACAACCAAGCGCAACCACGACAAGGTGTAGCACAAGGTTAGAATAATTATAATAATTATAATACCAATAGAGGTATCGTTCCGGTTAACAATAGTAACTATCAAAACCCACCCATAAATAATCAACGTGAGATAGTTCCAAATGCACCACCTGTGACTACTACACCTACAATAACCGGACCGATCGACGCCTTTATACAGGTTACCCAACAACTTTTCCAATCAATGACTCAATCAAACCAACAGATATTACAATCCATAAATCAGGGCATACAACAGTTAGCCCAAGAGAAAGCCCAACCAAAAGGCGTGTTTCCAGGACAAGCGATACCAAACCTTAAAACAACAAAAACAGCCTTTGAGGTAAATGGTAATACTAGTACGGAAACGACAATAGTAGGTGACCTAAATGCCATCACCACTCTCCGCTCTGGAAAAGTGGTTGATAACAAAGTAACTATGCCTATAGTTACCCCATCACTCCTCCCTACACCGGATATCGAACTAGATAATTTGAAATAGAAACTCAAGAACCTACCACCGTAGAGGTACCCGTTAAACCACAACCTAAGAAACAGAAAAGCCAAGGTTACACATCAAGTCGAGCCATACGCTAAATATAGAGCTTAAAACCACCATTCCCTAAAAATTAGCCATGCTAACCGGGATACCAACTTCGAGGAAATTAGAACGTTTTCAAAAATCTAACGATAAACCTTCCTTTTCTTGAAGCTATTAAAAAGCTACCTAATCACACTAAGTTTCTTAAAGAGTTGTGCACTACTAGGCATAAGACCAACATACCTAAAGACGCCTTTTTAATTGAACAATTCCCAACTTTATCCTAAAAATAATGGAATTGTTAAGTACAAGGACCCCCGTCGCCCCCTATCAAAATGCACCTTAGGAGATTCCCACACGACGACCGCTTTATTAGACCTGGGGGCGAGTGTTAACTTACTCCCGTATTACTTGTATAAACAAATAGGTCTACAGAAAATGCAACCTACAAAAATAACGCTGCAATTAGCGGACAGGTCTATTAAGTATCCTAAGGGTGTAGTGGAAAACGTGCTTGTTAAGGTTCAGATTTTCTACTATCCTGCTGGATTTTGTTATCCTCGATACGTAAGTCGCTAATGACTCTGTACCGATCATCTTTAGGGCCCTTTTAGCAACCGCCAACGACTTATTAATTGCCGCGATGGTAAGATGTCCTTATCTTTTGGTCATCTCACAGTTGAGGTAAATGTTTTTAAAATGATGAAACAGTTACTAGATTCGTCTATAGATGGGGAGGTTAGCATGATCGAGAGCTTAGCTCAAGATTATTTTAACAACACGCTTTCTCGAAAACAATATGTACAAATTCCTTTCTTTGAAAGTCGATTTTGTAAATGACTTCTACTTAAAGGAAGTCAACACCATCCTTGAGTCCACACCAATTGTAGACACTTCGGTTGCTCCACATATTGAGTATGAAGACTTGCTACCTAAGCAAGTATTCATTATGCAAAATGAGGACCCCCGACGAAACATCTATTGATTTTCCTTCCACCCCATGCTTAAACCCCTTCCCCGAGTTAAAATATATTCAACTCGATCCGGATGGTAGTCATCCGTAATTATATCTTCTCATATTATAAGGATGAAGAGACACGTTTAATCCGGGTGATTAGGGAACATCGGTCTCGATTTGGTTGGTCCCTAGCTGACATTAAGGGAATTGACCCTAATGTTTGCACTCATCGTATCCATTTGGAGGATAACGCCAAGACTTCTCGCTAACCTCGGCCACGCTTGAACCCCGCCATGAAAGAGGTGGTTAGGGAAGAAGTCTTATGATTACTCGATCGCGGTATCATATACCCCATCTCGATAGCGAATGGGTAAGCCCCATTCATGTAGTTCCTAAGAAATCGGGGAGTTACCATGGTTCAGAATCTGAAAAAGGGTGACTATGTTGTCACACAAGGTCCTATGAAATGGAGGATCTCAGATTGATTACGACGCTTAAATGCTATGACACGAAAGGATCACTTTCCTTTACCCTTTATAGATCAAATGCTCGAACGCCTAGCTGGTCATGCTTTTTATTGTTTTCTCGGATGGCTACTCGTGCTATTTTCAGATTATTATTGATATTGATGACCAAGAAAAGACTACCTTCACATGTCCCTTTGGAACGTATGCCTATAAACGAATGCCTTTTGGCCTTTGTAATGCTTCCGAACCTTCCAAATGGCGTATGCTTCATATATTTAGTGACATGGTAGAGCTTTATGGAAGTTTTCATGGATGATTTTTCTATCTATGGAGACTCCTTCACGATCGCTTGTCTAACCTGCCTAAGGTTTTGACAAGGTGTGAAGAAAAGAGCCTCGCTTTTAAACTGGGAAAAGTGTCATTTCATGGTGAAAAAGGGCATAGTACTAGGTCACATTGTATCTAGTGATGGCATCGGTGGATAAAGCCAAACTAGATAAGATAGCTTACTCTACCTAAACCACGGACCGTCCATGATATTAGAGCCTTTCTAGGCCATGCAGGTTTTATAGGCGATTTTTAAAGACTTCTCGAAAATAGCTAGGCCTTTAACTAATCTGCTTTTGAAAGATGCAATCTTTGATTTTAATTTTAACTGTAAGCAGGATTTTGAAACTTTAAAAGTCGCCTCTAACCTCTGCACCAATTATACAAACCTCCCGATTGGTCTAAACCTTTCAACTCATGTGTGATGCTAGTGACTATGCAGTTGGTGCGCCTTTGGGACAAAAACTAGATAATAAGTCCATTTGTCATTTATTATGCTAGTAAAACATTAAACGATGCTCAACTAAATTATTCAACTACAAAAAAGAATTCTTAGCCGCCATTTATGCTTTAGATAAGTTTCGGCCCTTATTTGGTTGGTTCTAAAACTTTAGTTTACACGGACCATGCAGCCGCTTAAGTACCTTCTTGCAAAGAAGGATGCTAAGCGTAGATTAATCCGATGGATCCTTCTCTTGCAAGAGTTCACATTAGAAATAAAGGACAAAAAGAGGGTCGAAAACGTGAGTTGCCGACCACTTATCTAGACTCACAAACGACGATCGGATCGATTCGAGTCCATACCGACTCTTTTCTTGATGAGCATCCTCAGATGCCATTTTTCAAAGACCATGGTATCTTGACATTGTAAATTATCTAGCGGCTGATGTTATGCCTTATAATTGGTCAAGGAATGAACGTAAAAAGTTTTGGCCGAGTTAAGTTATACTACCGGATGAGCCCTACCTTTTAAGTATTGTGCGGATCGATTATTCGCCGTTGTATTCCCGGGGGGATATAATGAAGTTCTATCGCTCGCCATGACAAAGAGTGTGGTGGACATTTTAGTGGGATGAAAACAGCCGCTAAAGTTCTGCAATGTGGATTTTATTGGCCTACCCTTTTTAAGGATGCCCAAGTGCATTGCAAGACGTGTATATGTTGCCAACAACTTGGGCGAATTACGAAACGTAATATGATGCCATTAAATCCAATCTTGATCGTAGAAATTTTCGACGTTTGGGGCATTGATTTCATGGGTCCTTTCCCAGTTTCCCACGGTTTCATTTATATTCTAGTTGCCGTGGACTATGTGTCTAAATGGATAGAGGCCCTAGCTTGCCGTAGCAATGACCATAAGACCGTTGTATTTTTTATTAAAAAATATATTTTTTGTCGGTTTGGCATTCCTAAAGCCATCATTAGTGATGGTGGAACACATTTTGCAAATGAGAGTTGTTGCATCCCTAGTGAAAAAAGTATGGAGTTACACACAAAGTAGCAACTCCTTATCATCCACAAACTAGCGGACAAGTAGAAGTTTCTAATAGGGAAATCAAAAAGATTTTAGAAACAACTCAGAACCCCGATAGGAAAGATCGGGTCAAAGCGCCTATCGGATGCCTTATGGGCGATAGAACTGCTTTCAAAACTCCTATAGGTATGTCTCCCTTTAGACTTGTATTTGGGAAATCATGTCATTTGCCCGCTGAATTAGAGCACCGTGCTCTCGTGGGCTATAAAAGCCTTAACTTCAATATTGATGAGGCAGGTGTCAAACGCAAGTTGCAATTGAATGAGCTTGAAGAAATCCATAGCGATTATTCGCGATCGATCTCGCTGAGGATTATAAAGCTAACATGAAACGTGTTCATGATAAGCATATCTTGGCAAAGAGTTTGTGGTCGGGTCAAAAGGTCTTGCTTTACAACTCCCGCCTACATATTTTTTCCTGTGCAAACTAAAACCCGCTTGGTTTGGCCCTTTTCTAGTTATCAAGTCACCCCTTACGGGGCAATCACCTTGGTAAATCCAAATGACAACAAAGTACCTTTCAAGTTAATGGTCAACGGTTAAAACATTTTCACGAACTTCGTCCCCCCGATGTAGAGGAAGTCCTTTTACAGACCTCGCTCTATGAGGATCGACCCTTTGTCATTTGGTGTACTTACTTTCATTTCCATATACCGATAAGTACACCATTCAGTAACCGGCCCTCCCTATGGAGTGTGTGGTGGTAAGTACCCGATCCTAAGTCCACAGTTTACATAATTCACGTTTTCCACTTTTGCATGTTTTCTCGGTTTTGAGTCATGTTCCTCTATGGAGTGAATTATGTATTTATTGTTTTTCGTGTTTCTTATAATAAACATATAAAATTAAAATTAAAATTCTTAAAATCATAGAAATAGCAATCCAACAAGTCTTGGGAATCGACTTTAAACGACCTGACGCTTGTAAACAAATTTTGTGTTTAAAAATTTGTTTGGGGGTGGGCAGTCGATTTTTCCATCGGGATTGTTCGAACTTTCCATTGGTTTTGTTTAGGCCCATTAGTTCAATTGGGTTGACATAATCTAAACTAAGATTTCCTTCGTTCGCATAACTTACGTCACACACGCACTTTGAGGCGTTCTTCTACCCTCTTATACGTCACCCATAGTTGGAATTGAGTGTTTTATGGATCATTGGATTGGAAATTCTCTACTGATCATTTCCATAACTCATTCGCCAAAATCGGGCCAGTAACGAAGCGGCAAATTGAGTTTGCATTTGCGCGAAAAATCGGAAAATTTCGGAATTCAAACTGGGCCCAACCCGCACGCACGTTGCGCGTCTCCTTCCTTCCCAACCCGCACGCACAGTGTTTCCACTTCAATCCCAAACCGCCGGTTACATGTTAAATTAAATTTTGGAAACCAAAATAAAAAAATAAATATAGAGAGAGGGAAGAAAACCTAACTACACCTACACCAAGGAAATCAAATCCACCTAAATCTTCTATAAACAATCATCACCACCAACCCAACTTCGAAAAACATCCAACAATTATAGTTTCCACCAACGCCACCAACGCCGTTTTTAGTAGTTTTCTTCAAAACTCGCCTCCCCCACAGTCTACAAACCATTAGTAGTCTAAGAAATTTCAATGGCGCTACGACATAGAATTTTTGCCGAACACGCCGTTTGCTTCCGAACAGGTTTTTTCATTTTACGACGTGGAGATGTTCAAGAGACATTGAACGGACTGTGGTACTCAACCGAGGAGTTCTATCACTATGATTTGGTAGAACAGTTTTATAAAAAGCGAGAATTGGAAGGGGATAGGATTTTCATAAAGTTAGGAGGAACGCGGAGAGAAGTAACGCGCAGCTTGTTAGTCAACTATTAGGAATTACGCTTTGAAAGCAACCTAGTAACGATAATTCAGAACCCCAAAGATAATCGGAGTTCCCGCTTTGATGAAAGATACCGTCGTGGAGGTGAATAATAATCCGACATCCCATTCGTCCGCCAGATCATTTCGAGAACCAATCAACCGGCCAGAGCTCGGTGGATTGGTAGGAACGCCCTCGAAAGACAAAGTCGCTGATATCGGCTGCAATGTCCGCGACGCTCTCGGATTTTGCAAACAAAGAAGTGTAATTTCTGCATCCTTGATTTAATGTTTAATGTGATTCGAGGAGTGGGGAAGAGTTTAGCGCTCTTCCCGTATTGATCACTAAGATCATGCTCTCCTTTAGAGCCGCCGCAAGATCTACTCCTATTAAGATCAAATTGCATTCTAATGCAAGTATCTATACGGATTGCATCCAAGAGACTTGGCCGTTGTCAAGAAAAAATGGATGAGTCGGAGGATGAAAGGGAAGATATGACATGGATGGATGAAGATGCATTAGAGAAGTGTAATTCTAATATAGAACGATGCAAGTGTTGCAAAACGCCTTGCGGTGCGTTTATGGTATTTGTGGAGATATCCCAAATAGACGGATAGTAGTTCAAAAGAAGCAAGGGAACCTTCGGAGGAGATTTGAAATGCTCGAAGGGGTTCCGACGATATCTTGTATAACATAGAGACTATCCACCAGAACAACAAAAACCCAAGATGCGACTTTCGGTATTGAGATGGAAGCCCAACGCTTGTTCCGAATAGAGATGCTACGACGCATGCCACCCGTGGAGGACTCTGTTTCAGCCGAGTCCAATAGGCATGAGTGTCGTCACCAAAGGACAGAGGGTTCAAGCCAATCTCCATCTCAGGGTCCATCATCATCACAAAACTAGGTGTTTACCCCAGTTGGAGTTCGCTGTTATTTCATAAATTTGTTTTATTAGAAGGATTTTAATTCAGTAGTTAAATTTAAATAGTAATGTGTTTATTTAATGTTGTTTGGATTTATATTTTATTTTATTTTTAATATAATTGGTTATTTTCGAGTACTGTTTGTTTTATCATTTATCCCACCTTCCCGACTTGTTTGGGGGCGGAAATATTTAGACCGAGCATAAGTTGTTATATGATCATATATATGTGAAGTTGTCTTGGAGGAAAGGTTGATAATTTGGCCAATATCGGCATATCTATGACTTGTGTGGTGGTAGCATGAAATCTAGGAGAGCTTAGAAGTTCCTATTCTAAATCCAATATGAAAGATACCAGGATTTTTAGGAAATCATGAAAATGGCTTGTTTCCGTTTTCGGTTTTGGGAATTTTCCTATTTCCGGAAATTGCCTTCAAATAAATAGGGAACTTCCCGATTCGTTTTGGAAGCTCCTAACCTATTTAAACTCCATCCTTTCTACACTAACAAACCACAATACATCCCACCATCATCCCGCACCATCCACTCCAAGTTTTACCTTCTTTTTGCTCTAAACTCCGGTTTTCGGCTTACGAAAGCCCAGCCATGCTTTGTCGAGAGCGCCGTCTTTACTTTTTTGAAGAATTTTGTCGAGCGCGACCGCCCTCATACCGAAGCGCCACACCACCCTATCGACTCTGGACCTAGAGCCGACCCCATACCAAAGCGACATAACATAACACTAATGTCGATTTACACAAGAAGCGCCGCTTCTATAATGAAGCGCGCCAAGACGCATACGCCTTCGTGAACGCTGAAATTTCCAATTTTCACCGGTCATTCCAAGATTTTTGTGGAACTGTTCAAAGAGTAGTTAAGATGACATCTCCTCGTAGTCATACCTGAACAGATCTTTCGAAGATGTGTTGGGCACCGGACCTATGGACACCGGGTTCCGGCCGCGATGATCCTCGCAGCTTAGGATGGCGCCATCTATCGGTAAGTGATGACGAGTCACATTCACCACAACTTACTGCTTATTTCTATGACCACGTTAAATTCTATTGTAATCGATGGAGATCAAGAATTCTCCGTCGTGAGTCGATGACACGACACATGAATTCAATAAAAATTTGGTCGCCTTTAGTTTTAGGAATACCAATATCGATCCTGCTCACACATGGGCATATATGACCGATAATGCATATCTTTATGATTATACATATTTCCATGATTATTATGGGGAGGGGTATTTCGAGTAATGGACCAGTGGGCTTATATAGCATTGCCCTTGGTAGCCTTTCCTTAAACGTAGGCACCACTATGTTATTCATCCCGATGAATATTTTTTGGGAATGGCGCTTCATTTCTACAAACAAAGATCGCTGGTGACATTTTTCCTCGCTTTAGCCGAGGGGCGCCGCCACTATGACATTCCCCGAAGTTTTGGTCACTAGTCTTAAGAGAGCCCAAACCATGAGGCGTAAGTATCTTCTTATGCCTGTGTTGGTAAGCCGCATCATGCGTAGTTGTTTACACAGATTCGCGTGCATAATTCACGATTGGAAAAGGGTTGAAGTCATGAGACCCACCAATAGGGTGGTTCGCTCATTGCGAATAATGACTTGCCGGGATGGCGAGGTGCAACCTCATTTGGTCGCCTGTACATCCCATCGGATATAATAACACTTAACAAAGTTAGCATTAGTAGATGATAAATGGCGCAAGCTTGGCAAGTTATAATGGATGGCGGGATCTGAAGGAACCTCATATCTTTAATGAGGAGGAGGATGCTTAAGCCGGGAGATAAGGTAAGTTTTAGTTTTTAGTGTCCGCTTATGTCCCAAGCAATTTCATTTTTGTTAACCCCATAATGGGTGGAACTCGTGATAGAGTTCAAGGTCGGTTTATTTCCTATAGTAGTACGCTTCTAACTTTGTTTTGCGATGTTCCTGAATTTCACACGCTTCAATGGTATTTTTCCTACCCTCTTTATTTACAATACTTTGAGGACAAAGCATGATTCTTGTTTGGAGGGCATAGAAACACGGCAATTGAGGCATCCGTTAGGATATAGATATGTATAATATGCATTTGTTTTCTAGTTAAAATTTTTAAAAAAAAAAAAATCAATTCAAAAAATATAAATAAATAAGTTATGCTATACACTTAGGAATATTGGTATTGTTTTCTTTCTCCATGCTCTTAACAATCTAGAAGTCTCAATGAAGCTTTGCATCGTAATAATTGTTAGAAACTTAGGTTAATATATAGGTAATAATCTTTGCATCTATCTATAAATATATTACATGAGTATCTATGATTGTTAGCGATGAAGTTTCTCAAATCTAGGCTAGAGTACTTATTCTACAAATCCTCGTGAGAATATAGCCTAAAGCCTTATATGAGCGAAACATTTGAGAAATGACACAAGGGAGAAGTAAAATCCGGATAGAGATATCACACGTCCACTTGCTTGATCACTATGCCATATCCTAAGCGAGAATTTAGGCCCTTTTTGGATCGATATAGCCAGAAATTCAAACCTATGAATTATTTTCCGCTTAGTTAGCCCCTCGAGCCTTTCTTTAGCCTTTCATAAACCACAATTCCTTTACCCCCGCTACAAAACAAAAAAAAAATAAAAAAAAATAATAATAAATCAACCTACCCAATTTAGAATAAGTCTGAGAATAGAATGAGTGAAGAAAGAAGAAGAGAAAAACCTGTGTAAACAAAAATTAGTTAGTTGCTTCAGAAAAAGAAAAGAAGTTTCCATCCAAGGAAAAGGAAAAAAAAAATAATATAGAAATAAATAAAAACTCCAAAAATAGAATAAAAGGGAGTCAAAAGCCAAAGAAAAGAAAAAGAAAAATATGGCTAAAGATGGAAACAAAGTATAGAAGCAAAAGAAAATAACAAGGTTTTCTCTAAGTTACATAATATGAAAATTCTATTATCTCAGACTTGTCCTTTTGAATATCCTAGTGGTTTAAGGCCTTGTTGCATAGGGTCAATGCAATCGCACTCAGCGAAACGAGAGTAGATAGAACTCCATTTTTGGTCACTTATTTTAATTTCTCATCTTTGCTTGAGGACAAGCAAAATGCTGTTTGGGGGTGGTTTGATAAGAGCCCAAAACTGTAGTTTTAACCCTTTAACATATACTTTTGGACCAATTATGTGAGTAATAATTAAGAGTTAACACCGATTCGTGTTTTTTTTGCATTTCAGGCTTCAAAGTCCATTATGTGCAGAAATGTGCCACTTTAGTGAGATAAAGGAGAAAAGGTCAGTTACTAAGGAGTTCCGTGATTAAAGGCCAAGATTCAAGAAGATAAAGCCTTCCTAAAGCCCGGTCAAAAGCTGAAAAGTCGACACCGGCTGAAACAAAGACACAAGTCGCCAGAACTTCCGAAAAGCCGTATCTTTGGACTCAGACCTCGGAATTGGGCCTACCTTATGTCAAAACGACCGGCTCGGAAAGAGATTTCCAATGGTCTAAGCCTTGACCCAATCAGAGGAGCAAAAGTAGACGAAAAGTCTGTGGAAGCCAACTGCAGCTGAAGAGGCCTTTTGGATCGAAGAATTGGGTTTTGGGCTCGATTCTTCTCGCCCAAAACATGGCTCCAAGCCCATGCACGATTTTTGGATCTGAAAGTATAAAAACAAAAGTTTAGCTCTTTGTTAATGGTAGCTAGTTAGACCTAAAATAATATAGATAATTCTAGATCTGTTTTCATTAATTAAATTAAGCTTTAGTTCCATTTTCAATTCTTTTTTTATATTAAGTCTTTGAATCATTGTTCTTGATTGATTAGATAAATAAAATAGTTGTTTTCTCAATTTCGAATTGTGTTATTTCAATTTATAGATCTGATTTTAATTCTTATTGATTATCATTCCGTAGTTTAAATAGATTGAACCATTGTTAGTTAATTTAGTTAAGTTAGAATTTTAATATGATGTGTAGTTATAATGAAATGGGAAATGATGGTTTGATGACTCAAGGCTAAAACCTCCATTAGAGGGGTTGATGAAGTCTTGATGAAAATTTAGTGGTATAGTGTAGAAACATTGTAGAATTTATTCCAATCTAGAAGGTCGTGATTCGCCATGAGAATGGGTGGACGACCTCACATGCTAGTTAGTACTCGGTAGAAATGCCATGAACACTAGGGATTAGAACTCGAATTTCTTGCCGTAAGAACGTAAAAATCGAGATACAAGAATCTATGTTAGGCTATTAAGTTGGATTCGAGGTGGATTCAATTCCCCTCTAATCCTTTATCTAGATTCAAGCACAATCATATTTCCATAGCATTCGTAGTTAAATTCAAGTAATCAAATTCAGTAAGTATCGTAGTATATCACCTTCGTAAAGCTCTCATTGACTTAAGACTGACTAATTAGATTAGAAAACATTTCATGCTAGAGCACTAGGAGTGGAACGAACTTCCTACTCCACTATATCTCATAGGATTGAGAGTAGAGAAACTTTGATAAATATAAGCATCATAAGATAGTTTTAGTTTACTTACGTTTTGAGTTTCATCGTTCATTTCGTAGGTAGACTATCAATTTTATTCTTTTATCAGTTCGCCCCAGAGCCGACATGACAGTTGCCTCATATTACAGTAATGATTTTCTTCTTGAAATCCGGTGTTGTTAACACGTTCATCTCCCCTTGTACATTTATATATATAATTTGTAAATAAATAAACTTCCTTTAAAAAAAAAAAAAAAAAAAAAGTGGGGGTTTGTGTTATGTTTTTACAAGATTCAAACCCCCCAAAAAAAAAAAAAAAAAAAAAGGTTTGAATGTGATTTTGTCATTTCCCAGTGGATGGCATTTTTAATGCCGATCGTTTGATATCTCATTCGTTTAATTTGGAGTTAAAACGAATAGAAATTCCACGTTTGAAATTTCGAGACATTTCGGGACATAAAGGGAATTTCTGGAAATCATTTGGGCTTGGGCCAAAAATTGGACCTGATCCAAAATCACGGATCCGGTCACAAAACACAACCCGTGGGCCACACCACGCGTCAACCACTCACTTTTCTTCCCCCTAGATTACGGATATTGGTCCCCCACACAAACAACTCGCGCACGCGACTACACAGCCTTTATTTGGACCCGCACACGCGGGCTAAACACCCCCAATTCGAACCTCCTCGCTCCAGCACCATCTCCTCTATCACTCAAACCAATTTCCACCCTCAGAAAAACAGCTAGACCTCTCTATGGCAGCACATTGCCGAATCACAGTTGAGAGGAATTTTCAAAATATATTCGATTTGGGCATGTTTCATCCCTTTTTCGACGAAGAAATTGCAAATAGGGAGTGGGAGTATCTATTGCACAAAGTGCTGGCTAATTACTCGGAAGATTTAGTTTTAAAGTTTTACAACAATGGTGGTTTCCGGGGTGATGAATTTTGGATTACGGCGGATGGGTTGGAACGTGAACTCACGCTGGAGTTAATATCGAATACAGCACATATTCCGATAAACTCAGATAGTCCAACCCTGTTGTTGTCAGAGTATCCGACTACGATGGACTTAATGTTTGACACGCTTCTCGAGGGAGAGTACAATAATGGCTCGAACTGCGTGTACCAGCACTTGCTCAGACGAAACCAACTAGCCGTCACTCAGTGGCTGGCTTACAATGTCATTGGAACTTATAAGACGTCTGACGTGAACAAGACATTCTTGCACTCTTGCTGGATCCTCCAGAGAAGAAGAATACTTTCGATGGTCCATTTCGGCCATGTTCTTACGATTCGTCAAACAGTCACTCCTCTTCTTGTCAGATACTTGTTACTCAAATTATGGTTAACTTAGGATTCCATCGCTACTCCTTTCATTCCAACAAGGTCTTCCGAGAATTTTGGAATTTTCGATACTTGTGTTCTGGACCACTGGGACCCAGTAGCTAGAGATGATATTGAGCGTGATAACGTACCTCCTCGTCCTCCTTCACCACCCAACTGTTTTAATGAGGATATCATGCACCGAATCAGCACTCCCATGGAAGCTTTGAGACACATGAACACTAGCATGCGCAGGATGTTTCTTCGTCAGGAAGAGATGCTTACTTCCCAAAATGACTTCCAGCCAGAAATGCGTAATCGCTAAGGCCATTTCCAGAGAATGATGATGGCAAATCAGCAGCAATTCCAAGATCAACTGCTAGAGTCTTTGAGCCACATTCTAGACCAGTCAGCTCATCCAGGAGTTCGTCATAGCCGACGAAATAGAAACCCTGGTTCATCCTCTGCTAACCCTGAGGATTCCTAGTAGTTGTTCATTTTCCTTGGTTTAGAAATGACTATGTCATTTATTTTCCTTATGCATTGTATTTTTATTTTTCTAGTGATAAAAAAAAAATTATATATCGTTTGATTTCTCATAATTTTGTATCTCCAGACGCTTTGAATGAGAAATTGTTTATGATATAAAATTATTGTACTTCATAATATTTTAGTTGTTCCTTGATGCACTGGGCCTACTCTCAAAGCCCAACGGTCTAAACCCAACGGACCGATCCAAACGGTCAGATGCCCAATGGTCAGATTTCTAATTATAAATCCAACTCTCCTCTTCCACTTTCACTCATCCCTTTCTCTCACTCTTCACAAATTCCTCTTCACAAATTCTTATTTTCTTCAACATAATGAATCAACTTGAGCGATGGGAAAATGAGCAACGAGAATGGGCTGTAACAATATTCGTGATAACCGTGTTTATCATTGTTCTACTGTCGCTCATGCATAACATTCTCCAGGATATCTAGATCTATGTAACCGACATCTTTCTTTCTCTTTGTCGCTTTGTATATTACTATGGTGTGTTAAATAATTCTCCACCATTTGTATGGGTTACGTATTAAATGGAGAAGTCCGTATTAAATATTTGTGTGTATTAGTTATATTTTTACCTATTAACAAAAAAAAAAAAAAAAAAAAAAAAAAAAAAAACGACAACAACAACTAAGAAAACCATAACAAAGAAATTACCATCTAATTCTATCTCTACTCATGGTGTTCAGAGAAGATCGTGCACGCTACACGGTATGTATAATACTTATCACACACGCAACTCGATTATTCTATCCATATTTTATTACTGAGGCATGATCATAAATTCTGAAATTATGGGTAGGTCTAACTGCCATGTGAAACCTTCCCCCATACTTTCTATCATTTTAACATCTCATTAATTGTTTGTGGAAATCTGACATGAAAAGAGTTACTATGGATACCCATTGTTGCTGTTCATAAAGGTCGGTGTCACAACAATACATGAGTCACTTGTGTTTTCATATATTAATTTTGGATTTACCTAAACTTGGAATCCTGATTGGTATAGACTCATAGATTGCCTATAAATCTCTTCTTTTCAGCCATTCTCTCTCAAGCATTCTTCACTATACTTCCCTCCGTAATACTTCCAAATGGATCAACCAAGAAAAATAATGCCTGAGAAAGACTACTTGAATTTTTTTGAAGATGGCCGGTTTTCTCCTTATTTTGACACTAAAATTGTACGTCGAGGATGGACGCCTCTTCTATATCATTCAGCAGCTGGTTATTCCCAAGAATTGGTTATGATGTTCTACCAATTTAGCGAAACTGGAAATGGAAAATGCTATTTCAATGCCTATGGATGAAGATTGGAATTGACTAGGAAAATTATCTCCGACATACTTCAAATCCCAATGAATACCCAGGAGTTCCTTTTTCCAGAGTCATCATTTGATTCCGTCAAAACTTTACTACGAGCTACCATATCCCATGGCGAAGTCAGAAATAGACATCACGTTGTTCTTCAACGCTCTTTGAAACAGAATCAACGAGTTGTGCTCCACTGGTTGGGACACAATGTGGTAGGTACATCATACCAATCAGAAGTCACAAAGTCTCAACTTCACCTACTTTGGGTTTTGCAGACTCAAAGGGATGATTTTTGTCTAATCCAACACCTCTGGAACGCGATCACCAGGAAAACAAAAAGGTCAGCACCTCTACCTACTTTAGTCAAACAGATTATGATGTATTGGGGTTATCCAATAATTTCTCAAGAGACACCCCTTCAAAGAGCAAATATTAGTGTGCTCCGAACAGACTACTCCGTTGGTTTTTGGACTCCTGACACTCTGACAGATGAACATAACGACCCAAGCTCAAATTCTAAACTTTTCTTTGATGAAAATGCCATGATAAACATTTTTAATCCCATGGAAGGCATTCAATTTCTTCATCACGGCATGCGAGAACTATACGCTCGTAAGAATATCATCATTACAACTCTTAAGGAATTCCAAGAACGTCAAGCAATGCATGATATTGAACAGGAAGAAATCTTGAAAAATCATTCTCAGTCCTTGCAAAATCACGCTCTCCTAATGGAAAATCAAACTATACTCTCTGCCAGCCAAGGGGACATTCAGATGCAGCTTAGACAACAAATTGAAGAACTAAACACTGTGGTGCACGATTTGCGTCTCCAGTAGCATCATAATAATCCATGATTTTCTTATTGAATAAAAATGGAATAATAATACTAAGTGAATAAATAAATAATCGTTTATATTATTACGTTTTTCGTCGTATTATTAATTTTGTTCTTATCTTTGTGTCTCCTTTTGTAAGAAATGCTTGCTAGAATCATTTACGTTGTGACTAACTAATTTTAACATGTGATTTTCAATGTCATTACAGGAGGGTTTATTTTCTTCCATACTCATTTATCTATCTAGTTGCCTTTCTCATTGCCTATTTCTTTACTTCATCCACCATGGCATCTTCATCAAACATTGCATCTTCATCAAACATGACACCTCCAAAACTCATTCCTGAGCAATCCTTTCAGTCTATGATGGATTCCAATACTTATGGCCATCTCTTCCGTGACTACATCACTAACATTGGGTGGTCTTCCCTAGTTCTTCAACCTGACCAAACTTATTCTCCGAGTTTGGCCGCATACTTTTATGCTAATATGGAGGACACACCAGCATTCAATCATGCACATGGCTTCTACTTAGACGGGTTCACAATCCTAGTTGGTGACACACATCATATTTTTTCTGAACAACAGCTAGCCCTAACTTTGGATCTTCCATATCACGAACTGGCCGCATCATGGCACTACATCTATCATAATTCTTACCATTCCTTTCAGTGGCAAGTGTTTCGCAAAACTTACGGTGATGGTCTTGAGATTAAACGAGAAGGAGACGGCCATGTACCATGGCGCGACATCACCATTCCCTTAGCAAGCATGACCATGAACATGGGGACTACGATGTTGTTTGTACTCCTGAACATCATGGGAGATTGGCATTTTTCTACTGCCAATGAGGCTGCCTGCATAGTATTTAGTGCACTGGCTCAAGGTCATACATTATTTAACATCTTAGGTTGTGTTATCTCCAACCTGAAACGAGCTCGCACTTTTCAGGATCAGTATATTCTTTTACCTGTAACCGCTTGCGAATCATGAAGACACATTTCCCACAGTTTGCAGCTACTTTTCATGACTGGGTCAAGGCAGATTCTATGTGCCCAGCAAACAAAATCATTCGTTCATTAAGGTTTAGGCAATGGAAGCGTCCCGCTCGGTACCTGAGGCATGTTCGTTGTTACCCGACGGATGAAAATATGAAGAAACATTTGAGGAAATCCGGAGACAAAGAATGGGCAGAAATTTGGTAGACTATTATCTTTTGGCACGATGCTAAGGAAATGCATTTCCTTATTGAGGACGCCAGACCTACACATCTCGCTGGATGGTAAATTTGAGCGTGTCATTGTACATATATCTAGCTCAAAATTATGTTTCGTGTGCTATTGTCTTTCATTATTCCGTGTGCTATGTTTCGTGTGCTATTGAACATTTTATTGTTTCTTTCTGAATAATATATTATGTTATCCAACCTTTCTGTTCCAGCAATCTAGCCCTAATTTTGCTCACGGTTCTCAGGTAATTTATCTCTTTATTTATTGATACTTCGAGGACTAAGCATCATTCTGTTTGGGGGTGCTTTTAACCGGTAGCAAAAATTAGGCAAATTGTAGCCTGTATATATTTTTTATTTTCTTGTTATTAATTGTACTTAGTGACAAAGTCTAGTTTCCTTTTCAATGATGAAAATTGTCTAGAAATCTCACATTAGTATCCGAATTAGGATTTGTTTTAAGAAACTTAAGATAATATGTATGCAATAGTTTATACATCTTTTCATGAACATTCATGCACTGAGTATCATTGATTGTACATAGCAGTAAGTTTATGGAACCAACGGTTAGTTACTTAAACTATAAATCCTGTGAGAATCTAACCAAAAGCCTTGACATGAGTGATTTGTGTGTGATGACACAGAGGAGGAGTTTTTTTCGATTAGAGAAAATCATGCGTCTACTTACTTGATCACCACCCGAACCCTAGGCGAGAATTTAGGCCTTCTTTGGATCGACATAGCTAAACATTCTTACCTGTTACAAATTTTACCGCTAGTCACTCTACTGAACCTTTCATCAAACCTTTCACTTTCACCAAAAATTCCTTACCCATCTATTAAACCAAATAAAAGAACCTACCTAAGTGAGGAGTATGAGAAATAGGATGAAATGTGGAAAAATAAAGAGAAAGACTTGTCCCAAATATAAGTCAGTTACTTGCTTTAGGAAAGAAAAATAGAATCATGTTCTTAAGCAATAAAAAAAAAAACATCAGAATCCAGAGGTTTAAGAACAAGGTTGGAAAACTCAGCTAGAAGAAGGAAAGAAAACAAGGAATTCTCTAGTATAAATATCTTAAAGACCCTATTCTCTCATACTCGTAAATTTTGATTATCCATTTCCATTTTCTCGTACGCTCCATAATACCTAATAAAGACTTCTAGCTCAATTAGGAGTAGGGTGGTGTAATAATAAGTAGTAGACGTGATTGATCGGCATCGGCTCCTCTGACTGTCATTGAGATGTGAGGAAACGTTTGCTCACTGAACACTGAAGTTAACAAAACCTGAGTGGTAAAATTTTGAGTGGAATTGTGTTTCGACACATACTTGTGAGAACCCATTTAGGTACGCTCTCCAAAGGATCCAGAAACGGCCCTGCTAGTACATTTCAATGCAAAGTTCACTGTATGCATTATTATATGTAGATGTTTTAATTATTGGATGCATATTAACTTGAGTTTCAAAGAAATCAATTCTCGTTCCCTGCTAAGGAGATGTATGGATATCTAAGATTAATTTAGAAAACGAGTTTTTGTCACTGAGTCGTTATAGTATAAATGAAGTTTGTGAGTATTTTCTCTGGAAAACTCTCACGAGGCTATAACTCGTCCACTAGGGAATTCCTAGTAGTTTAAGGCCTTGTTGCATATGGTCAATGCAACCGCACTCTGCGAAACAAGAATTAGTTAGGACTACACATTTTGGCCACTTATCTGTTTTAATGTCTCTTCTTTGCTTGAGAACAAGCAAAGTGCTGTTTGGGGGTAGTGTGATAAGCACCCAAAACTGTAATATGAAACCACATTGAGACATATAAATTTGGTTAATTATGTGTTTAATAATCATGAAATAAATATATTTTCGTACTTTTGCAGGTATTCACCGTAAACATGAAAATATTGGTTAAACCTGCGTTAAAGCACGGGAAACGACGTATATATGAATTCTTCCAAATCAGCCATGTAAAGCCCAACAAATCCGCACAGAAGCATTAAACTTCCGAAGCTCTTACCTTTTGAACCAGGACTCCGAATGCAACAAGTGAGCTGCTCAGACAATCAGGGCGATGAACTCTACGTATAGGCGGGAAGTTGTAAAATTGCCAAAAAACCGGACCGCCACTGGACTGCACGTGGACCCACTATACGGGCTCGCAAGATTTGATGAGTTATCAATCATGGAGCATGTCAAGACAAAAATGCCAAATTATTGGTGCAAAGTTGACACCTTGCATGTAATTAATTAGATTAGGTGTTAATAGTGAAAAAAAGGCAAGGTGTCACTTTGTTTTAATGTGGTGGATAAAAATAAAGTAAATGTGGTTTGGTGTTTCACGTGAGAGGAAATGAGATTTCTCTCAAATAGAGAAGAAAACAAAACAAGGGGATGACAATCCATTTACTCCATTGACTTCTTTTCCTTTACCATGTATTATTTTAATTCCTTAGCCTTAGTTTTTATTTAGTTTTTAGTTTTGAAAAAAATAGCTTGTAATAGTTTTAATAGAGGAAACCTTGTGTTCCTCTTGAAAAATTCTCACTTCTTCATGCAAGTGAGTTTATAAATAGATAGTTTCTTCTTTTTGCTCTCTCTTTTTTTACATTTAGTTTTAGCCCAAGGATCATGAGCTAAACCTTCCATTTGTGGGGAGTTAATAATACTCATGTGATGGAAAATTCTTGTTATTTTGGTTTAGTAAGTTGTTTAGAAATAACAACTAGACCTACATCCTATCCCAAAATGATAGTTGGTGTAGAGTCTAGTTAGGGATCAAGTGATGAGCTTAGAGATAAGTCATTGCTTTGGTTCCACATGCTAGCATGTATGAGCTTAGAGATAAGTCATATATGTTAGGGATCAAGTTTTCTTTTAGTAGGACTTGTCTATGAGTTCTAGGAAGATAAAAATACACTTACAAAAATCAAATAACAAAAGTTATCTTCACATGAGGAGAATTAACTCTCCACTTTTGTTTTAGTAAAATTTTATTGTGTCTTAGTTGCATGATTACGTAACTTAATATTTTTTAATTTTTGTGTAGTAAAGAAACCAAGTATGTAGTATTAATATAATCATAGCTAAACTTACTCACTAGTTCCCTAAAAATGTAAAAACCAAGTTGTAAGTGGTCCTAGAAATTTAGGTTGGTTCGAATCCCTACTCTAATTTTATATGAACACGAAGATCGTGAGTAAGGAAAAATATCTTTGAATTCGCACTTTCGCCAAAGAAGAGATTCAAATCTCTAACATAGCAAAAGGCAAATATCAGCAAGCATTGCGACTGTCTATTCACAACGACTTGGGTTTTATGATTTAGTTGCGCTACTTTTTATAATAAGAATTGGCGGTGTTCTTTTTATATCTTTATAATCATTATTATGGGAAGGCCAAAAATTGGGCTATTTTATGTTTCTTTCTTCATAATCAGTGTAACCACTTTTATTTAATTTGCTTCATATATTGTTGCACTATCACTAACTGTTTCCCATGTACAGTTTCGTTGAACACACTATGTCCTTTAAAATTCATCGGACATGGATGGAGAGCTGATCGAATTGTGGTACATGTTCAGGTATGTCTATAGCTAAGATCAAATTTGATAACCACATTACTTACACATTTCAAATTCATTCCACACACAAGTAGATGTCTTGATTTCCTATACAATATACATTGTTTGTCAAATTGCTTGAGCTATTTGATTGTTAACCGTTGTATTTAATGGTTCAAGTGCTTACTGTTGCATGACCGTAATACTCTAATGTAGTTGCATAGGCTATATTATATGGTTGTTAAGGGTTTTTTTCCAAAAAAATGAGAAAGAATGTTACAATTTCGTTATTCTTTCTAGATGGCTACATTTTAATGGTGACTTTTTATTTAGGTTTGATTCAATGTGTAGAAACTTTTCGTAGTCTACGATAATATGGAGGATATAACGTTACAATATCATTATTCTTTCTAGATGGTTGCATTTTAATTGTGATTTTTTATTTGGGTTTGATCCAATGTGAACAAACCTTAGTGGTCTGGAATAATATGGAGGATGGCAATGCACCCAAGACTTGCATGTATGGCAATGGATACTGTTCCTATGTCATTAGATGCAAATGTAAAGACTGTTGAATTGAAACTTGCATCAAGTTCCATTATTAAGGATATGTTAAAATGTGGGGGCTTTGGCCACTACACTGGAGATATGGTTGCTTGTGATGACAAGCATTGCTTACAAAAAATTGCAAACTGGGCATCAAGAGGTGGATACATCATGCTTTGACTTTAACCAGCGAAACTACAAAAGATCAGGATGGAGATCAAGCTGCCCAAGTAGCTTTGTTGAAATGAATTCAGATAGGGCATCATTAGGTAACCTAGGCCTAGCTGGTGCAGGGGTGATATATAGGAATGAGGGGCGGGTTATGCGAGCACCTACTTGCAGGTTGCCAAAGAATTCAAGTTACTTGGCTGAATGCTGGGTCATCCTTTCAGCGTATTTAGAGAGCAATGGAGCAAGGATCTCTTAAAATATGGATTGAATCTGAATCCACTCCAGCTATACAAACTTTGGGCATTGAGATGCAAAAAGACATGAGCTATGCAAATTTCGCAGAAGACACTATGGTTAAATATGGAGCAGCTTAACTCTCCTCTTGATAACTATGTTCACATTCTCTTCAATAAGTTTTGTGTATCGTTCATGTGCAGAGCACGTGCATTTTGCTAGTATAAATAATTCATAAAGACATATATTAATTAAAGGCCAACAACTTATTATATAAATATCAGAAAGCGATGAGATGCAATCAAAATCCAGGGTATAGTATTCACTATTCAACAAACCTAAACCATTTTGGCACACAGTAGGGCTAACCACCTCAACAAATGTAATGGATTAGAAGATTTTATGGAAAATTAAATAACTTGACGTTGACTATTTATTATTGCCAAAACCACCAGTTGACCAGGGTCAAAAGATTTTAATCACTTTTAGGATGTGCAAAGTGTCAAAGTGGTTTTCGTTGACTTTTACTATTCTAGTGCAAATACTAAACTTCCCTTTCTCTCAGTTTGTATCTACTAAATGCACAAAAGATCTCTCTCTCCTCTACTCCTCTTTGTTCTGAAAGGACTATAACTGAATTTCGATTCCCGATCATGTCAACTCAAGGCCAACCCATTCCTGCCAAATTTTCCTTCTCATTTATCCCGCCCTTTTTATCCTCCCAATTCCCACTACAACAAGACCCACAAACTTTGCTATTTAGTGCAGAGAAGTTGGTCTTTAGTTTAGTTGATAGCTCATCATTTTTTGTACCCTTTTCTATTTCTTTTAGCCTATTAATTGTTCTTCAGTTTGGGGATTTGTTTTCAGTTCATACATTTTGAACTTTAGTACTTGTCGTCCTAATTAAGTTTCATTGTCATCTATCTTTTAGCTTATTTTGTGGCTGTCATATTGTAATGTCTATGGTGGATTTCGAATATGAAAATGACCTTGAATCTTATAGGAGGAAGGAGGGTAGATTTAGGGCAAACAGAATGTGGAGATGGTATGTTGAGATAGGGACATTTGATGAGTACTGGTTGGTGGGTAAGAGTTCTGAAGAGATTGTTGATATGGTGAACAGTAACGGTTTTAGGTTGTTCTTACAATGTCATCCATAATCACCACATTGTCTGGATTTAGACACCTAAGCCCACATGTGGGAAATATTCATAGTCACAGTGAACTGCTTGTACAAACTGACTTTGGATATGATGATTGTTGAGAGTAGAAAGTTTTTCAATATTGTGAGTGACTTAGATTTGTTTACGTATTAGGGATTTGATGTTAAATTCTTGGTGAAGTATGTTTTAGAAATGAAACGTGACTGTTTGGAGAGTTTGGAGTTGGATTTGGTGAGTTGAAAATGGACAACTTCAAACTGTGTGCAACCTGTCATGAGTATGCATTGGGCATGTCATTGATAAATAAAGACTGTAAGCCTGACAGTAAAGAAAGTCTGAGATGCATACAAATGCTCTGCAAGGTCCTTTATGCGAGGTTTGATAATGGTGATGCCAAAAGGAAGGTTGTTATGAGAGGTTTACTTTCAGCTCAGTTGCATGCGCAATGGGCATTTGAGTTGCGGTTTCTGCAGTTAGATTCTTTCGTATCTTCCTGTGAGTTGCTTTCTAAGTTTGACATTCCCAGATATTATGAGAGCCCTGTTTTCCATGATGAACAACCCCCACAAGAATTTCTCCCTCCACGAGGAGCGCTTAAGAAGGTCATCGACAGGGCTTCTTTATTTATTTTCATATTTTCATTGTCGAGTTTGGCCATGACATTGTATCATGAGATGTCTTGGTGTAGTTATTGGTAGGTGGAGAAGGTATTTGCATTGTCTTTTTTCTAGGGTATATTGTATCATTGACAGTTGTACATTAGTTATTTTCATTGTCGGTTATGGTTATTACATTACAGCATGAACCATTAGTTACCCTTATTGGTATGTGAAGAAGGTATATTAATTTTCATGTTTCATCTGTATATTGTGTGTAGATGGACATTCTTATTGTATTTATTATTGTTCCCTTTCCCTTAATTGTTTGAGTATTGGTGCAGTCGAAGAAAAGGAAAGCAGAGCAGTTGGATTGCTCCATGACGGTTGAAGATGATATGAAGTATGAGGCATTATTGCTAACGAAAAGACCACGTGTAATGAAGGCAGGAGCACTGAAAGCACAATTCATTAGTTACAATCTTGGCGATGGAACACTGGTGATTGAGAACTATGTGCCATGCATGATGTTGTAATCAATTAGCGCATTGTCTCAGTTTGCATTTTGTAATATAATATGTGCAAAAGGTATTTTGAGTAATTCAAATGTGGATGATAGTTGAATAGATGGAATTTAAGAGTGTTGCATATCGTTCAATGGTGTGTATAGTTATTAATGCAAATCCCTTATTATTTTGGTGAGTGTTATTTAGTGAACAAAGCAAGCATGATAGGTTGGACTTATAAGAAGAACAATGAACATAACATTGACATTCTGTCTGTGGACCACAAAGTCAGTCTTTATCACAGTACATTGACGTGTTATGCTGCTATATTTGGTTTCTTATCATACTATTTTTGAGATTGAGATTTAGTAGTTGTGGAAATAGTAATAACAACAAAATATATTGAATAAGGGTAACGAAAGAACAACCAAAAGCAGTCAAGAAATACTAAAAGATGTGATTCATAAAGGGAATGATCTAAATACCATATTTGGTTTGGTGACAGGTGACTGGAATTGATTGCATAAGTATTTGATCTATCACATTTTGTTTCCTAATTTCTGAAATTTTGATGCATGTAATTAACACCAACTAAACAACGGAGCCAGTAATGAATGGCGTGTATTATGTAGTGAAGCACTGCAAGAATTAGTTGCAAGGGATGGTCGGGCCAAATGGCATTAAGACGACTAATTTGGTAATGAGACAATGTATTGCTAAATTGAAACCATTTATGGGTAATACATATTTTTGAAAGTAAAAGTTTGTGAACAATGTAAACTACTTTTTGTGTCTATTATTGTAATGTAATACCTTCGATACTTATATCAGATAATGTTGATGCAGAGTATACAATTGAACGAACATACGGATCATTGAATGGGAAATAAAGTAAAGGGACAACTAATTACAGTATATTGCAATAATATTTGATCTATTCCATTAATTAAATTATTAAGTACTGGAAAAAACTAAAGTACCAGATAATGAATGTTCCAATACAATAGAGTACTCATGTATTGTCGTAAATAAGCATTTCAGCGTCGTGATATCGGAATTTTGGTCGTCACAGGTCCAGGTAGGCATCCCTTTAAGTTTGATTGATGTTGTTGCTAATTAATAGATGATGTATATAGGGCACATGAATATATTTTTTGGTGGGAGATTGTGAAGACGTACAGGGATTGGGTCGAACTGCAGAACCTTTTAGTCACTAAATAAAGAGGGAGAAACTACGCCTTATTTGAATTCCAAATTTTAGTCCCAAATTGAATAACCAAATTAAATTCCTTGAATCCCAACTTCTTCAGGCGTAGTTTCAAGTAGGAAATGTTTAATATTTGAATTTCTTTAGTAATTTTAAATTCCAAACCTAATTTCTAACCAAATCGTTTAAACCCAAAATTGCTTCCATTTCCGAACCCAACAGAGTTTTAGTGGCTGCATGATGGTGAATAAGTTAGAATTTTAGTTTGTTTTTAAGAAATTTTTTAGGTTTGGTTTGTCCCTAACGTTGATGAAAATAGGATCTTTGGTTTATGTTATTTGTAGGATCCGGTTTAGAATGGTCACAAATATCACAATTAAGCAATGAACTGTGGACTGTATGTTTGAGTCATCATTTTTTCTAAGTACATTGTCATAGTAGTACACATGGAATTTATTGGGTTATGCTGGAGTTGAATGGTCTCCCTTTGGACGAATTCGCTAGGTGGATTGAGTGAACGAGTTGGTAGTCTCGCTCTAGTTTCTTACAAACAACTCGGTAGAGTCGAATGAGATATTTGAGCTACCCCAAGCCAACAATTCTAGCAATCTTTTTTAGCAACTAAGCCAATGCCTCATTGTCACCACAATATCCACGATATTTGTCGATATTTGTCGATATATACATGATACTTGCATATCAAACAATATAAAATATCCCTAAAGAAGGGGACATATCAATGATACATATCAAGAAATTGAGTATTATTAAACACCCATATCCAGATATTTTGTACTATAGTTGGACATATACCCCAAAAGGCTGCTACCACATTGATAAGAGTAAAAATGTATAGTCTACCTACGAAATGAACGATGAATTCAAAACGTAAGTAAACTAAAACTTATTACTTATGCTATCTTGTTTATCAAAGAATTATTCTACTCTCAACCAATTGAGATATAGGGGAGTAGATAGAGTTCGTTCCACTCCTAGTTCCCTAGCATGGATTGTTTTCTAAGTCTAACTAGTCGCTCTTAAGTCAATGAGAGCTTTAATGAAGGTGTTATACTACGATGAAACTAAAATGAGTCTACGTTGAATTTAACTACTAATACTATGGAAATATGCTTGTTTTGAATCTAGATAAAGGATTAGAGGGAATTGAATCCACCTCGAATCCAACTTAATAACCTAGTATAGATTCTTGTATCTCGATTCTCACGCTCTTACGGCAAGAAATTCGAAGTTTAATCCCTAGTGTTCATGGCATTTCTACCGAAAGTACTAACTAGCATGTGAAGTCGCCTCTACCCATTCTCATGGCTTAAACACGACTTTCTAGAGTGGAATAGAATCTACAAACAATTCTACACTAACAACTAAGTTTTCATCAAGGCTTCATCAACCCCTCTAATGGAGGTTTTAGCCTTGATTCATTAAACTAACATTTCCCATTGAATCTAAACTAAACATAATATAAAGATTCTAACTTTATGAAATTTAACTAATCTAAATTAAACAATAACAAAAATCTAATTAACAACTAAGCATTGAATAACAAGTAGTAAATGAAATTAGATCTAACAATTGTAATTGACAAATCGAAATTGAATCAAGAACAACTATTTTATTATCTAATTCAAGGGAGAACAATCATTCAATACTAAATTTAAAACAAGAATAAAACTAATTACTTTAATATAAAACTAGATCTAGAACTAAGGTTTAATGGAGGCTAACTAATCTAATTTATTTTCTAACCTAACTATCTACCATTAACAAAGACTTAAGCTTTTGTTCTTATACATTCAGATCCAAAATTCGTGCATGGGCTTGGAGCCATGTTTTGGGCCGGAATCGTGCCCAAAACCCAATTCTTCGAAATCAAAAAGGCCTCTTCAGCTGCAGTTGGCTTCCACAGACTTTTCGTCTACTTCTGCTCCTCTGATTGGGTCAAGGCTTGGACCATTACAAAGCTCTTTCCGAGCCGGTCGTTTTGACATAAGGTATGCCCAATTCCGAGGTCTGAGTCCAAAGATACGGCTTTCGGAAGTTCTCATTGACTTTTGCTCCTCAGATCTCGCTAAAGTGGTACATTTCTCACATAATGGACTTTGAAGCCCTGAAATGCATAAAAACGCGTGTCGTGTTAACTCTTACTTATTATTCACATAATTGGTCTAACAAGATGATTATTAAGGGTTAAAACTACAGTTTTGGGCTCTTATCAAACCACCCCAAATGTAAAGATTTTGCTTGTCCTCAAGCAAATATGAGAAATTAGAATAAGTGACCAAAAATGGAGTTCTAACTACTCTCGTTTAGCTGAGTGCGATTGCATTGACCATATGCAACAAGGCCTTAAACCACTAGGAATTCCCTAGTGGACGAAGTTATAGCCTCGTGAGAGTTTTCCGATGAAGGTACTCACAAACTTCATCTATACTACAACGACTAAGAAAATAAAACTATTGTTTCCTTATTCATGCTCAACTATCTATACATCTCTCTAGCAATTACATAAGAATAACCAGTCAAAACCCTAAGTTAATATATGCATAATAATCAATCATCTACAATAAACATATATACAATGAGTAGTACTATCAAATGTTTAGCGAGGTTTGTTTCGAGAACTTCTAATAAAGGCCCTTAAATAGGTTCTCACAATAATAGTCAAGAAACAACACTCGATTTTTGCACTCAAGTTTCGCTACTCCAAAGGTGCAGTGGGCACACTTTACCTTACAATCTCAATGACAACAAGGAAGCCGG
Source organism: Coptis chinensis (assembly GCF_015680905.1). Taxonomy (NCBI): domain Eukaryota; kingdom Viridiplantae; phylum Streptophyta; class Magnoliopsida; order Ranunculales; family Ranunculaceae; genus Coptis; species Coptis chinensis. Next base: position 72,639,376 of record NC_141463.1, on the reverse strand, counting down.
GTCGATCAAACACATCCGCCACTTACTATCACACTAACCTATTCCTAATTGAGCTAGAGGTCTTTATTAGGTGTTACGGGATTAGGAGATGGTTTAAGAAGGAAGGAAATGGATATTCAAAAGGACAAGTCCGAGATAATAGAGTCTTCAGATTATGTAACTTAGAAAAACTTTGTTATTTTCTTTTGCTTCTATACTTTGTTTCCATCCTTAGCCATATTTTTCTTTTTCTTTCTTTTTGGCTTTTGACTCCCTTTTATTCTATTTTTTTTTTTTGGAGTTTTATTTTATTTCTATTTTTCTTTTCTTTGGATGGAAACTTCTTTTTCTTTATTTTCTCAAGCAACTAACAATTTTTTTTGTTTACACGTGTTTTTCTCTTCTTCTTTCTTCACTCATTCTATTCTCAGACTTATTCTAAATTGGGTAGGTTGATTTATTCTCTTTTTTTTTTTTTTTTTGTTTTTGTTTTTTGTAAAGGGTAAAGGAATTGTGGTTTATGGAAGGGCTAATGAAAGGCTCAGAGTGGCGACTAGCGGAAAAAATAATTCATAGGTTTGAATTTCTCGGCTATATCGATCCAAAGAGCGCCTAAATTCTCACTTAGGATATGGTTTAGTGATCAAGCAAGTGGACGTGTGATTTCTCTATCCGGATTTTACTTCTCCCTTGTGTCATTTCTCAAATGTTTCGGCTCATATAAGGCTTTTTAGGCTATATTCTCACAGATTTGTAGAATAAGTACTCTAGCCTAGATTTCAGAAACTTACCGCTAACAATCATAGATACTCATGTAATATATTTATAGATAGATGCAAAGATTATTACCTACACGATTAACCTAAGTTTCTAACAATTATTCTGATGCAACAACTATGTGAGACTTCTAGATTGTTAAGAGCATGGAGAAAGAAAACAATACCAATATTCCTAAGTGTATAGCATAAACTTATTTATTTATATTTTTAAATTTTTGAAATTTTAACTAGAAAACAAATGCATATTATATATTTATATCCTAGCAGATGTCTTAATTACACGTGTTTCTATGCCCCCAAACAAAAAGCATGCTTTGTCCTCAAAGCATTTAAATAGAGAGGGTAGGAAAAAAATACCATTGAAGCGTGAAATTCGTGAACATCTGTAAAACAAGGTTAGAAACGCATCTAATATAGGAAATAAAAATTGACGAACTCTATAAGAGTTCCACCCATTATGGGGTTAACAGAATGAAATTGCTTGGGACATAAGCAGACACTAACAGAAACTAAAACTTACCTCCACTCCCGGACATGCATATTATCTACCCAATAGCATCATGGGTCTTGTATTTCAGTGGGCATGGCAAGTCCAAGAACAATTGCTAGCAAGACCCATAAGCGGTTCCTAGCCTACGTGTGTGATCACCTCGCGAAACCAAGCACCATAAGTAGTGCTTTGGAACAAATCTTTGAAAGACTGTTCTGGTATTATTATAGGAGATGTCATCTCAAAACTACGCCCGGAACAGCTGCAAAACAACCGGCACAACTTCGCTGAAAACTGGAATTTTTCTGGTCCACGGAGTCGGCGGCGGCGCTGGCGCCATATAGGGCGCGAAAGTCGCTCCGAAATTTTAGAATTCCAGTGTTTTAGCTGGTCGCGCTCAACTTGCGCTGGCGCCGCTCTAGGTCCGATAGATGAGGGTCATGGTCCAGCTTGTAGCTGGCGCCCGAGCAAAATTCAGAACAAAATATACAGAGCGCCGAAAGGCCTCTGTAGAAAGCGAAAAGCTTCGGAGTTGCTGAAAATTGAAAATTGAGACGAAACGCGGGGAGTGAAAGGTGAGTGATGGAAGTTAGGTGTAGTGTAGGTTGTGAGTGTAGAATGAATGAAGTTTATATAAAATCATCTTTGAATAGATAACACCACCCCCCCAACAGTTTGGGAAGGTGTGATCAACATTAACTAATCACGACAATGAAAATAACGACATTATATTCATATTGTCATTCAAACAACATTTCACTACAAAAGTCAAAATTAACTACGAAATTTAACAACGTAACATCCTATCTACTAAAAATAATAAAAGACAACATCAAAACAACAAACAAGTAGAAATCTAGCTACTCTTCAAGGAGCGAGGTGGGGTAAGAATAGGAATTTAAGTGATCAAGAATGGAAAAACCAAACACCTTTATTCCCCAAACAAATTTTTGAAAACAGTTTGTAAAAATTTGTTTTAAAACGGGGTCTTTTAAAGTCGATTCCCCGACTTGCTAGATTACTATTTTTATAGCTTTAAACTTTTTTACTTTTTATGAATTAGGTTTAATATAAAGGAAAACAATAAGCAGAAAGACATAATTCACACCATAGAGAAACATGACTCAAAACCGAGAAAACATGCAAGAGTGGAAAACGGAATTATGTGAAACGGACTTAGGATCCGTACTTACAGCCACACACTCCATAGGGAGGGTCCGGTTACCTGAATGGTGCATTCACCAATATATGGAAATGAAAGGAAATGCACCAAACACAAGAATTGAGTCGCTTATAGTCGATACTTTCGAGACTTTATCTAAACATATGTATGAATATGTAGTTTATCATATATCAAAAACCTAAATAGTTGTGGATCGCTCCATAAATAAATATCAAAGAAAACATATCCAAACACAATCAAGCACCAAGATTTCCTACTGACGCAAAATTTCTAGTGGAATGAAAGCGAAGTCGGATAGACCTATAACATAACCGAAAGTAGGCACCTTATGTTTCATCTTTGAATGAGAGGGTGTCCTAGTGAATAAGTGTGGAAAAGTGAATGGTTGTGGAAGATATGGTGGATTGGAATAAGTTTTAAAGGGAAAGCATGGAAAAAATGAGGATGTGGGTTTAGCACAAAACTCATTCATGGTGTAGTTAGGGACCGCCTCAAGTCTGAAAATGAAAGTGTCAAGTGGTTTATCCTTGGGAAGTATTTGTTTACTAGGTGGATTTAAAAATCATGAAGCACAGGGAGAAACTAAAGGATCGAAAGTGCAAACTCGAGGTTCCTTTGAAAAGGTGGAGGGTGGGGAATATTGGTGATGGAAGGTGAATGATTCTCAGCCTAGCTCTCAAGTCCATATCATCGTAAATCTTGATATATGCAAGACATTCCTCAATAGTTGGGTCAAAAAGATCACCGGGATAGAGATGGAAAAATTCATCTTCCGTCATAGTATCAAAGAATGTATGGTTGTTGGCAAGGGGGCTCGAAGTGGTAAAGAAGCGGTGCAAAAGAGTTGCAGAAATTCTTCTTCTATTTCGCCTACTACCGTGGAGTCATTGTTAAAGTCGAATTTCCGGCGGAAAGGAATTTGTTAACTGTTTCTCCGAAACATGTTTTTGAAGTAATCTTGAGCTAAGCTCTCGATCATGCTAACCTCTCCATTTGTAGATGAATCGGATATCGTGTCCTAGTTTTGAAAACATTTACCTCAACGTAAAGATGGCCAAAGGACAAGGACATCGAACCATCGCGCAGCTTTATAAAAGCGTTGGCGAGCTAAGAAGGGGACGCCCTAATATGATCGGTACAGTCATTAGCGACTTCAGTATCGAGGATAACAAAATCAGCCAGGATAGTAGAAATCCTCAACCTTAACAAGCACGCTTTTCACTACACCCTTAGGATACTTAATAGACCGATCGACTAATTGCAATGTCATTTTAGTAGGTTGCATCTCCTCTAGACCTATTTGTTTATACAAATAAAACGGGAGTAAGTTAACACTAGCCCCCGTGTCTAGTAGCGCGTCGTCGTGGTGAGAATCTCCTAAGGTGCATTGTACAAAGAGGGATCTAACCGGGGTCCTTGTACTTAACAATTCCATTATTTTCGATAAGCGTTGAAATTGTTCTCCGTTAAAAGGCGCCTTTTGGTATATTGGTCTTACGCCTAGTAGTACACACAACTCCTTAAGAAACTTAGCATGGTGTGGTAGCTTTTAATAGCTTCGAAAAGGGAAGGTTTATAGTTAGATTTTTGAAAACGCTTCCTAATCTCCTCATAATTTGTATCCCTAGTTAACATGGCTAATTTTTGGGAAACGGTGTTTTCTCTCTATAATTAGCATATGGATCAACAGGATGTTTAACCTTGGCTTTCTCGCTTCTTAGGTTGTGGTTTAACCGGTACCTCTACGCTGGTAGGTTCTTCGAGTTTCTATTTCGGTATCTAGTTCAATATCCGGTGTAGGAGTATCGATGGGGTAACTATAGGCATAGTTACTTTGTTATCAACCACTCTTCCGTAATCGGAGAGTGGTGATGGCATTTAGCTCACCCCTACGGTTGTAGTTTCCGCACTAGTATTACCGCTTACCTCAAAGGTCGTGTTTGTTGTTCTAGGGTTGGGGATCGCTTGGCCCGAAACACGCGCTTTTTGGTTAGGCTTTCTCTTGGGCTAACTGTTGGTTTAAATTATTAACAGATTGTAGAATGTGTTGGTTAGATTGAGCCATGGTTTGGAAAAGTTGTTGGCTCACTTGTATGAAGGTGTCAAGACGATCCGGTTGTGTGGGTGTAATAGTCACGGGTGGTGTGGATCGAACTATGTCGCGTTGATTATTTATAGGCAGATTGTGATAGTTATTATTTACCTAACGATACCTCTATTAGCATTATAATTATTATAACTATATTGACCTTGTGCTTGACCTTGTCGAGGTTGTGCTTGGTTGTTATAATTATTATAATTACCCCTCGACTCGCCCTTGTCCCGTGTAGCTTGGTTGAATCGTGGTGGTGGCCTAACATATTGATTATTGTACCACGGAGGTGTGACTTGTTGGTTATTTCTCCAACCGGTTGGGATTTTGTCTCCAAGGGCTTAGGTTCACTATTAATTGAACAAGAATGTTCATAGGCTATAGGACAATGGGAGTCGATGCTCGTGACTCCAAATGAAACTACATGGATTTGAATTTACATTCATGACGGGATATGCTTTTGTTGTACGAAAATGGCCTCAACCTTTTTAGTTAGAGATTCGATTAAATTTTTAAGTTCTAGATCGGGTTTAACCTCAAACATACCGGGTAGCCTTAAGTGTGGAAGAAGAACTAGCGAGCGGAGTAATCGTCACTACCCCCAGTTGTTATTTCGCTTTAGTTTGATCCTCTAAAATTTGTAAGCCCCATTGGCTCCTTTACTTAGGAAACTACCCCCATTCATTATGTCAAGGACTTCTTTATGGTGGTGTAGAAGTCCTTTGAAAAGGCACGAACTAACGGTCTTTAGCTAAGTTATGGTGTGGACACTCTATAAGCAGATCGGTGAAACGATTCCAAGCCTCGAAAAATGATTCATGAGGATTTTGTCGGAAAAAATGAATCTTGGAAAGCATCTCATCCGCCTTTAGGGGTGGGTAAAATGTTCCATAAACAAATGAACAAGTTTGGCCCACGAGTCCAGAATTAGGCGCAGGCGGCAGTTAACCAAGACGCCGCCTTTATCGCCTAAGGTGAAGGGAAATACCCTCGCTTTAATCTGTTCCACGCACCAACGGTAGGATGATGGAATGTTGTAAGGACTTGTTCAATCCTACGCGATGTTGGTAAGGTTTTTCATGGTCTAGACCATGGAAAACGGGTAACAGATTAAATATGTTTGGGGAATTCAAAATCCCCGTTAGTCCGCTAGAACGATGCAAGATTTAGGGCTATCGCCAAAGCTTTATAAAAGTCGAGAGAGGAGTCTCTTTTCTTCACCATAATATCGGGTGTAGTGTGTGAAATTCTAGATAGGCGTGTTGTATTTATTTCTACTAAAAACAAGCCCGATTATACTAGAATTAAAACCCTCCTCGACGTAAGATGCGAGGAGTGGAAGAAGGAGTACCGAATGCCTCCTTGCTACGCGTTTGAATAAATAGCTTTGTTTACGCGTTCAAGGTGTAAATAAGAGATTAGAACACTGAAAAACTTGACAACTCGAAGTTCGAATCAAACCTCGGGAAATCCGAGATTTCAGCCGGAGTATGCTGGCCGGCTTCTATCTTGGCGCCAAGGCAAAGGCGAAAGTCGAAGCTCGAAGATAGCTGGTCGGCGCTCTTTTTGAAGCTGGCCTTCGCTGTATAAACGAAAGTCCAAGAAGATAGCGGGTCGCTTTCTCTTTGAGCTGGCGCTGGCGTCGCCGCGTTTTCGAATTTTTCCAAAACTGAAAGGCAACCACAAAGATGAATCAAACAAGGGTGGGTGGGTGAAATGGGACTTAAAAATAACTATTTCTACAAAGAAAACAATGCTAAAGTGCAACTAAGATGGCAGCGGCGCCATTTGATAAGAGTAAAAATGTATAGTCTACCTACGAAATGAACGATGAATTCAAAACGTAAGTAAACTAAAACTTATTACTTATGCTATCTTGTTTATCAAAGAATTATTCTACTCTCAACCAATTGAGATATAGGGGAGTAGATAGAGTTCGTTCCACTCCTAGTTCCCTAGCATGGATTGTTTTCTAAGTCTAACTAGTCGCTCTTAAGTCAATGAGAGCTTTACGAAGGGTGTTATACTACGATGAAACTAAAATGAGTCTACGTTGAATTTAACTACGAATACTATGGAAATATGCTTGTTTTTGAATCTAGATAAAGGATTAGAGGGGAATTGAATCCACCTCGAATCCAACTTAATAACCTAGTATAGATTCTTGTATCTCGATTCTCACGCTCTACGGACAGAAATTCGAAGTTCTAATCCCTAGTGTTCATGGCATTTCTACCGAAAGTACTAACTAGCATGTGAAGTCGCCTACCCATTCTCATGGCTTAAACACGACTTTCTAGAGTGGAATAGAATCTACAAACAATTCTACACTAACAACTAAGTTTTCATCAAGGCTTCATCAACCCCTCTAATGGAGGTTTTAGCCTTGATTCATTAAACTAACATTTCCCATTGAATCTAAACTAAACATAATATAAAGATTCTAACTTTATGAAATTTAACTAATCTAAATTAAACAATAACAAAAATCTAATTAACAACTAAGCATTGAATAACAAGTAGTAAACGAAATTAGATCTAACAATTGTAATTGACAAATCGAAATTGAATCAAGAACAACTATTTTATTATCTAATTCAAGGGAGAACAATCATTCAATACTAAATTTAAAACAAGAATAAAACTAATTACTTTAATATAAAACTAGATCTAGAACTAAGGTTTTAATGGAGGCTAACTAATCTAATTTATTTTCTAACCTAACTATCTACCATTAACAAAGACTTAAGCTTTTGTTCTTATACATTCAGATCCAAAATTCGTGCATGGGCTTGGAGCCATGTTTTGGGCCAGAGAATCAGGCCCAAAACCCAATTCTTTCAGTCCAAAAAGGCCTCTTCAGCTGCAGTTGGCTTCCACAGACTTTTCGTCTACTTCTGCTCCTCTGATTGGGTCAAGGCTTGGACCATTACAAAGCTCTTTCCGAGCCGGTCGTTTTGACATAAGGTATGCCCAATTCGAGGTCCGAGTCCAAAGATACGGCTTTCGGAAGTTCTCACGACTTTTGCTCCTCAGATCTCGCTAAAAGTGGTACATTTCTCGCACATAATGGACTTTGAAGCCTGAAATGCATAAAAACGCGTAATTAGTGTTAACTCTTACTTATTATTCACATAATTGGTCTAACAGTATGATTATTAAGGGGTTAAAACTACAGTTTTGGGCTCTTATCACACATCAATTATCCTAGTTCTCAACGACTCCACCACATGGATTTAGTGCACTATAGAGTGATCTGTCTGGGTCTCCAGGGATATGTTTTTGGAATTTATAGAACTTCGATTTCGATTAAAAATAACACAATTATATCAAATAAAAACAAAATTAATATGGATATTTCGAATTTTTATCGGTTAAATGTGATATTTGTGGAGCAATTTAATGACATCATTTTTATTCTATGTGTCTTTTAATTGATATAATTGTGTTTGTTGTTAAGGACTTGGCAATTTAGAAATTGATGGGTGTTTGAGAAGGCAAAGAAGTTGTGTCTTAGAGGGTAAGGGCAATAGGAGGCTGCAATAGGTTACCAATGATGCTAATGGGATTCTGCTCTGTCTTGTGGACAGATTTAAGGTGTCTGTCTACAAATTCTTTCTCTTCAAGAAACTGCAAGTTTGAAGGAAAGTTTTAGAATGGCGATAATATGTACGTTGTTCCGATGAACTTTACATTTTGGTCGTCGTTCTTGCTAACTACATTGTCGTAATGGTACATATTAAATTTGTTGGGTTATATCTGGTTATGGTTATATTTGTGGTTAATGTTAAGAGGATTGCTAGTGTCCTGCCCATTTTGGGGGTAGGACTATCCTAACCCATTACATGCCAAAAAGAAGTGACTAGGTACCGGTGATGTATTTAGAGCAGAATGATAGTTTTTTAGTAATTAAAGCTACTTCCAATGACAAATTGTAGAGGACAAATAAAGTGAAAATAGACCCAACGAGATTTTAACCATCTTCTTCTCCGGCCTTCTCTTCCTCATTTGCCACCCCATTTTCTCTCTATTTGAAGATTAGAATTTGAGTTGTTTAATTCTTCTAGTCTTCCTCAGTTAATTTTTACCATTAGCTTATGTTATAAGCATCAATAATATTGCCTTTGAGATTAGATTGGTTTGCCCCTTAACAATTTCTTCTCCATCTTCAATGCCAACAAAATCTACTGCGATGTTCACCTAAACAATTTCCAGTGCAAGAAAATTTAATTCCAAACAGATTTCTATCTTGGTCATCTTCAACACCCAAACTTAACTTTGTGATATGATGATTGAGGCTTAGCTACCAAAGAGAATGACAATCTAAATTTAAATTCTTAATTATGAAAAAAGCGATTGATGAGTGGAAGAAAGAATGGGGTTGGGTTTCAAAGGTCTGTGCGACTGTGCTACAAGCATACAACTAGATTTGATGTGGAGAAGCTAAGGTAGTGAGTTGAATTTTGGTTTTTGGGATTTTTTTGGTATTGTGTACAAAACTTGTAGGAAAGGTTAACAAGTCGTTTCTCTTGTCTGCTAAAGGGTTAGGATGGTTCTACCCCCTAAAAGGGGCAGGGGGTAAGATGCTAGCAATCCTCTAATGTTAAATGTAGAATTTTAAACGGATATGTTTTTGTGGGACCCAATAAAATTTCAAAATCGTAACCCAAATGTCAGAATTTGAAGGGAATTTGATTCGCATATTCTCTCTCTAAATGTTCGAAAGGACCTTTTCTCTCTCCAACCCAAAAACCCTTATTTGAGGCTTTCTCTCTTCAATTTTCCAGAATCCGAAATTGAAACCCTCTAATGAAACACCAGACTCAAACTCTAAATTGAAAACGAAATTGTATTCCCGATTTGCATTTGCAGTGGAAGGTACACTTCAAGTTTTGATTTTAATTTGACGTGATTGTATTCGTATTTGTGCAATTATATTTTTGGAACCCTTATATTTTCACCATTTTCCCATATATTTTTTTCGTGAACAAATGTGTAGTGTTAACGAAAGTAAAAAAAGTTAGGGAAAACAATGTTTAGTGTTTTTGATAGGTGAAATGGTTGGGTAATTAGGAAGAAATATGTTATTTTGTCTAGGATGAAGAAAGATGTGTATAAATATAAACTTAAAAAATACGAAGATGGTTCACATCAAGCTGATATCAAGGTTATCAGTCGATGTTGTCCGAAAATGCCCTAGAATAAGCTGTATTCGACATTTGATAAAGATGGAAGGGTTTATTTTAGGAAATCACCTTTTGGTTTTCTTCAACTATTTTCTTACATTTTGGGTAAAAGGTTGTTCCATAGATATAGATAAATATCTGTCACAATGATATATCACATAAAAAAATGTTTAGCATCGTGACAAATATAATAGGGTTCCGAATATAATAAGGGGGACATATCACTAAATCATATTGATATCTTGGCATTTCTCTATTGTTGTTTATGATATTCCCTAGATATTTTTGTCACGACGCTTAATCTTTTTTCGGATTTTTTTTTGTCATGTAGTAATATGAAAATATTTGAAAATAAGGTTATGATAGAGTTGGCTATCCCAGTGGCTGTTCGGTTATAATGATCTGTCTTCTCAATTTTAAAAAAACTTTCAATTTGAGAGGATAGATCATTATAATAGTACATCCACCGGAGGTAGGTAACTCTTTCATATCCAACTTTTCAATTATTTCCTTATGTTTTAGATTAAGTTTGGATAAAAGGTTTAGCATCGTAACAAATATAATAAGGGAAAAATCTTAAACAGTAAATGTCAAGACATATCACTAAATCATATTGATATCTTGACATTTCTCTATTGTTGTTTATGATATTCCCTAGATATTTTTGTCACGACGCTTAATCTTTTTTCGGATATTTTTTTGTCATGAAGTAATATGAAAATATTTGAAAATAAGGTTATGATAGAGTTAGCTATCCTGGTGGCAGTTCGGTTATAATGATCTGTCTTCTCAATTTGAAAAAAACTTTCAATTTGAGAGGATAAATCATTATAACAGTACATCCACCGGAAGTAGGTAACTCTATCATGTCCAACTTTTCAATTATTTATTTACGTTTTAGGTTAAGTTTGGGTACAAGGCTGTTCCATAGATATAGGTAAATATCTGCCACATAGTGATACATCACATAAGATAGTGCTACTTTAGTTATTTTCATTATCGAATTTGGTAATTACATTTGATCATGAGATATCTTATTGTAGTTATTGGTAGAGGTGGAGAAAGTATTTTGATTAGGGAAATAATGTTTACTATTTTAGATTGGTGAAACTGTTGCCTAATTAGGAAGAAAAATGTTATTATGTTTTATGTTATTTTGTCTAGGATGAAGAAAGATGTGTATAAATATAAGCCTAAAAAAGTTAAAGACGGTCGACCTCGAGATGGTATGCTCGAGGATAAGTTGTTTTTGATATTTGATAAAGATGAAAGGGTTGATTTAAGGAAATCACCATTTGGTTTTCTTCTAGATATTAATACAGTAGATCCGACTGACAATAAAAGGTATACTATGCTTACCCACTGCAATCTGATTGTGGAAGTGTTGCAAAAGATGATATTACCATTGACTTACAAAATAAAAGAGGTATACTTAACTTTCAAGGAGTCGGACATGGCCCTTCTTACTAGACTGTCCACAGATCGACCTCCTGATTGGTATTTCCGGATGGATTCAACGGTGCCTACTGCCTTTCGGTTAAGGTATTTCAGGACAACCAAACTTTGGCGGAGTTACTGTGACGATGTTTTGCTACTGGAGATTTTGACGGCAAGGACGTTAGCTAAGTAGAAGTCAGTACGGAGGAATGAGATGACTAGGAATGACATATACCGCCTGAACAAATTGTTTGTGGTTAGGGCTTTTTTGATGCCAAAGTCTACGAACGGAGTTAGTGTACTTCATATCGACATTGCACAAGTTTTGGAACAGTTTGATGCATTTCCATGGGGCTATCTTAGTTTCAAAGGCATTAAAGCTGGTGTGGAGCTTCTAAACACTGAAATGGAGAAGCAGTTTAACAGTTTTCAGGAGAAGCCATTTACACACACCCTAGATGGGTGTGCACTTGCTTTCACCTTGTGGATATTCCTTCACGTTCCCTCTTTGGATGCTTACCGATTAGATATGAACGTTTTCCCTTAGTTTATAAGGTGGGTTAAAGTTGCAAGGAAAACCATGCGGGACAGTAAGTAGGACCCCAGTTTGAAGAACATGAGAAAAGTTCATGTGGTGAATGGTTCCACGAAATTTGCAAGTAATGAGAGTCTACAGAGATGCAGTTCAGGTTAAGTTGTAAATTTGTTTTGTTGGTACGGATCCCTTGTTTGTTTCTATTAAAACTGTTTTTGATTAGGTTGCTTCTTACAGAGAGAAGCTGCTGATAACCAGGTTCCTCTGGACATTTTTTATCATCAAGCAAAGCAAACATAGGTAATGTTTTATCTTCCTCTGTTTCTTTGGTCCACAAGTCTAATAAGTATCAGTGATGTATGTTATAATGAATCCCATGTTATAATGACAGGTGATTAAACAAAAAGCTGAGGAGATGTTATGGGAGCTTTCAAGCAAAGCTGCTGAACCTGTTGTGGAAGTTGAGGAAACTGAAGGGCAAACTGTGGTACCGGAAGACTGTGGTGATGATACGTTTGCAGAATTGTCGGCAAAGAGGTTGCCAAGAGGGAGAAGTCTTCCCAAGCAGAAAAGAAAATCAGACACCAAGCAAGTTTCAGACAACCCTGAACCGCTGAGGAAGAGGCAACCATCAACTAAACCTGTAGTCACACGACATGAACATCTAGTGAAGCAAGCGAGGACCACACACAAGTCCAGTTTGAAGATTCTACCCTTTACTAAGAAGCCCAGGACCCAAAAGACAAAACATTCCAATGATAATGATTTATCTCAGCAAATTGCAGAGAAGAATGTTATTGAAATTGAAAAAGAACGTGAAGAGGGAGAAGACCTGCCCAATGAAGTCTTAAGCATAAGTTCAATGGAAAATGAGTCTGTTGGGGGTTCTCAACTGCAAAATGTTCGGAACACCAGTGGTGGAGTTGTTGAGAATAATGGCGGTGAAGTGGTTGATAACAGTGGTCGCGGAGTACAAACTTTAACTGCTGCAAAATTGGTATTTCCATGCTTTTATCTCTTTTGTTTATACATTGTGGTTGGTAGATTGCAATACTGGATGCATCTTTCTTCCCTTGTTTTTTTGGCAGTCTGAAGGGGAAATCTCAATTGATCTGAACAAGTCAATTTATGATGAAGGGGTGGGTGGTTTATTCTGTTCGTAGGATTCTATCTACTTTTGTCTTAAATATTTACAAGTTATGCGAACTGTAAATTCAATTGTTTTGACCTCAACTGTTGTAAGCTCAAATGTTGATTTTGCAGAATGTAGACATGGATATAGCTAACAATTCATCTGGACAGTCAGAGTGCTCATTACAAAATTGGCTTAAGCTAAGTGTGGGTAGAGATAGTATGTCTTGTTACATCAATTTTGATGCTACAATAAATAGTGTAAGAGTATGCAGGTGAACTTTTAAACATGTGAGGAATGAACACATAACTAAAACTGGCATTTACACCGCTTTGCACATTGCACAGGGTAAGAGTATGCAGGAAAAATAACTTGATATTCCCTGTGAAAAAGAAAGGGTTATGTATGCGGCAATGATTGCCTAAAGAAAGTGAGTACGAAACATTGGCTAAAGAAAGTTCTAGATTGACATAAGGTTACTTGTTTAAAACTTAATGTTTTTTTTCCACTATTTAGAGTGTGTAGTGTTGACTCATGCACTTGTTTGTACTAATTGTATCCATATTTTCTTCATCTATTAACAGGACGGAGAAGCTGATAGGTTAATGTCGCTGAAAAGGTTGAAGATGGTGACAACCGTGATGATGCTGACAACGAAAATATTTGTTTAAAAGTGAAGCACTTTTAAGTATGCGTATAATGTACTTCTCAAATGCAATTATAATTACAGATCCTTATATTTAAGAGTAAACATTACTGCGTGTTACATTTTTGGTTACAAAACAAGGAGGGGTGAGTAAATTTTAAGTGAGACACTGTATTGTACGTATGCGACAATGTAGTGTAGGCTCGTTATAAACCTATTTTATCGCAGCTACCATTTCTTAGCCGTTGACTCAGTCGAGGGGAAAGCAACAAGCTATTCTCATGGATGATTTGTACTATAGGTGAAGGAATGCTACACTTGAAGAACTAGGACGTGATATTATCTCTGTACAATTTGGGAAAAACTCAAAAGCAATTGTATATGCATATCAAATATTTTCTTTTTTCTGAGACAATGTAGTTTACCTGTGCGACAATATAGTATATGGTCTATTCTACGTGCAACTAACTCACCTTTATCTTATATACTGTTGTAATTTTTATCCTTATATTTAAGAATTCTATTTTGTTGATACTGAACACTGTCATAAGTCATAATAAGGCTATATTGGCAAGTATAACCGCTCAAACACCAACCCACGAATCAACTAGCTTTCAAAAACTTGTAATTGGACCAACTAACAATAAATAGGATAAGAGCACAAGAACTTTTATGTCAAGATGTTTCATTTTGATTTGGAAATAAAGCATCGGCACTGAATACCCTTGTAGAATTTATGAAAGAGGATGATGAGAAAAATGTTTAGTCCGTGTTAAATCTGGTTTAGTCCACAATTTCTCTTCAGCGGTTGTAATTCAGTTTTTTTGAGGTACATAAGTATTTAGTTTATAGTAATCTAATTCTAAGTAAAAATAAATAAATAATAAGCATGGAGTTTTGCTTGAGGTCATAAGATCTAATTGTATAAAGGATCCAAAGTTTTTGATAATTACTTTTTATTATTTCCTCCAGATACATTTTATTTCTACCTAGATTCATAATTAGTAATCGTAAAGACAGGATGTATAAAACTACGACGGATCCTACCTAAAACATAATCTAGAAGCATATCCTCATTATCTAAACAAACCCGAAACAAACCATTGGGATGTGATTAAGTAATTAAACCTTCATGAATCCATTTTTGTTGTAACTCGTTATTCAAACAACTATTCAGAGTTCCTAGAGCTCCTTGTAAGACTTGTTGGAAAATGTGTTGTCTGACTTGATTAATCGCTCTTTCTTGTTCAGACTCGATGTCTAATAGAGAGCTCGCTCAAATGTGGAGAAGAAGATGGACTAGCTCGACATTTCCTTTCGAGTAAACTTTTCAAATTGAATAATTTTAATTACCCTTTTAATTATTAATTAGAAAATAATGAGAATGCTCTAATAACCAGCTGTTGACTTAAGACGTGGAGTAGTGAGAGTGTTGGTGGACTCTAGCACCATAATTGGTGGTTAACAAATTCGGATTCAGTTTCTGCCTGCTTCATGGGGACCATCTCAGCAATCCCAAATATTTAGTTTTTGGGGGAAACTAGAAGTAGGAAAGTTTCTGTTCCTCTCCCCATCTGTCTTTTCCTAAGTTCTCTCTCTAAAGCTTAACATTGAATTTCAACCAACATTTCAACCTAAATTTTTGTCGTTTAAATCGGATTTAAATTTCGGAACAACGTGATTTGGTTTTTCCTTAAAGGTATGAACTTTACTGAACTATATCAATTAATTTGACTATATTTGTTTTCCTTAATTTTACCCTAATTTCTATAGTTGAAAATTTGTAATTGACTTGAATATTCGAAACAGAGTATTCCGTTACTACTTTTAATTTTGGAAATTATCATAGTCGTTCTCATATTTAGGTTACAATGTTCGAAATTGAAAATTTAATTTTCTTCTGTAGAATGAAAAAGGGTGGGGGGGAAGAAGAAAGTAGTGCCCAATTGGAACTATGTGGAGAAAGAGAAGGAGGTGAACAAGAAGGTTGTTTTGAAGAAGAAGGAAAAGCCGAAACCTCCTCCGCGAAGAAACATCAAGGTTACTTGTCGATGTTCTCCAAAAATGCTGGAAGAGCAACTGTTTTTGACATTCGACAAAGATGAAACCAGACATCTCAATAAGTCTCCATTTGGTTTTCACCTTGATATGAATTCAGTTGATGTGGAAAGCGGTGAGAAAACTCATTTGGTTACCCACCCAAATTTGATTGTTGAGGTTTTGGAAAAGAAGATTTTGCCAATGACTTTCAACATAGGAAACCGATATTTGACTTTCAATCCTTTCGATGTGGCCCTCCTTACTGGTCTATCCACAGAGCCACCACCTCAGTGGTTTTACAAACTTGACGTGTTTGATCCTTCTGATTTTCGTCTAAGGTATTTTCAGCCAGAGGGAAGACGCTTGACTCCGCTTGGGGCTGTTATGCTGGCCAAGTTTGCGGCAGCAAGGAAAAAAGCTAAGTGAGTTTCGGTACGTAGCGATCCAAACACCTGTGACGACATTCACCGACTTAACCATTTGTTTGTGCTCGGGGCTTTCCTCTTGCCAAGTGGTTCGAAGGGCGTTGATGTCAAACATATTGATATTGCAGCTGATTTGACGAAGTTTGACAAATTCCCTTGGGGGTATCTGACGTTTGAAGGCATTCGTGATGGTGTTGAGGTTCTACATACAGATATGGAGAAGCACTTTCAGGTTCAACCGAAAAAACCGTTTACACACACCCTATATGGGTGTGCACTAACATTCGAGTGTTTGGTTTTCCTTCATGTGCCTGCTTTGAATGTCCACCGGGTGGATGGGGAGATATTCCCCTGGTTTCAAAGTTGGGTGGGTTTCCCTGGGAAAACCACCCGTGGGAGAACTTAGGAGTGCAAATTAAATAACCCCAAGAAATTGACTGTGCTGGGTAAGTTACATATTCCTCCGACGGTGCAAGCAGAGGGAGTCTACAGAATGGCGCTAAAGGTTTATAAGTCTTGCTACTTTGGATTTGATGGATGGTTTTTTTGTTATTATTATTACTGAATTTCATGGTTTGTTACAGCAAGAACCTAATGATAAGAAGCTTCTTTCTTTGGACATTTTCTGTGAACAGAAGAAGCAGAATGAGGTTAATTTTTGCGTGTTGCACTTTTTATTGATATTGACAATTTCAGCAATGACAAAGCTTGTCATCTGTGATCTCGTAATTGTAGGTCGTAACCCAAGTTGCAAAGTTGTTATTACAACAATCTCATAATACTGGCAGTGGCCATGTGGAGCAACGAACTGTGGTAATGTGTACTGCAATGTATCTTCACATTGCCACAATGCAGTCATGAGTAAACCTAATGTTTTGTGCTCCTGTACTGGTAGAATTTAAATTGGGTGCCTGCTAAGGAAGTGAGGAAGGTGGCTACTAAAACAGGAATAAATTTGGTCCTGGATGATGAAGAAAATGTGGTGATTTTATGTGTTATTGAATGTATGTTATTATTTGCACTACAAAAATGCAAGATGAATAAAATTTTCCCTTGGATTCAGCCCTTGCAGGAATTAGTGGAACGTTATGCGAAAAGAAGAAAATGTTCTGTAGAAGATCGACAACCATTGGTAATTAATTATGTACTCTTGTACTCCAACCCATTTCTTAAATGTTTTTTTGGAAGCTGATATAGTGTCTTGGTAAATTTATATGTACTTTCATATTTGTAGTTAATTAAAGGAAACGGGCCTTGTGCTAAAAAAAGGGGTGATGATGAGAATAGTAGTGATAATTGTAGGAACCGTTATGGTTGCAATGAATGATCTACGAACCGCGAAAACCCATGCGCAGCGGAATAAGGGGTTCTCACGATTTTGGATAGAAATTCATAACTTTTAGATCGGCTAAAATAACTCTGAGAATCCAAGATCTATGAATCCGAATCAACCTCTTGATCTTCTGTTGTATTCCTATCAATGGAATGGACGTTATGTGGGCAACGATCTACCACCCTCTTCTTTCTCTCTTAGCCTCTCTCACTCACAGAATTTGGAACCGATTATAGATCTACTTTTCTTGAGCAAAACCTTGAGTTAAAACGGCTGGAGAAAGAGGTTTCTATGTATAGGCTACAACAGGCAGCATGAGGAGAAATTAGGGTTGGGCTTCCTGACGGGCTTGGGCTTCCCATGTTCGCCCAGAACACACGGCCCAAGTCCGTCAACAAATGGCTTATTCCATTAAAGGTCATTGTTGCACTACCGCCCTAATCCCAAATTACGTGTTACGTTTATGGGCTCCATATTATATGCTTGTTGATCTCCCTGTGTTTAAGATATCGAATGCCCGTTGATTAAGTCAGGTTATTGACAACTATATTAATCAACTTCTTATGTCCTTGAGTAGCACCACTTAACCTCATTGTCATGTCGGATTAAATCCACCTGCAGGGTTTACATGACAATCCTTATGAGCTCCTCAAGGGGACATCATCAGCCCGACTTCTTGCGGGTCACGAATTCCTTCTATAATCAACAACACACCTTACATACAATGTCATTACCCAATCCATCGAGTTTGTTGATTCACAAATGAATCTCACTCATTGATGATTTAAAGCAATGTACAATGCACGTAAGTGCCCGTTATTATATCCGGATTAAGAGGACAAGCATCCATAATAACAGAGGTGTTTGTTCTCTTATATAGTCAGTATAAAGAGAAACAACCTCACTTGGTCCCATTCAATACACACAAAGTGTACTAGTATAATCTCAGTAGTCAAGATAGACTAATACCAGATTATACTACAACCGTACCAATGGTTTGTCCAAATCCATTTAGGTTGTGAACGTTTACTTATACTTTATAAGGTACTGATGATATGATCTTCTGTGTGTCATCACATACCATATCATCTACAACATAAAGTATTAGACACATGTATATAACTAATAACATATATAATATGCATAACATTTTCCCATATGATTCTCATTCAAAATATAAAGAATTAGAGTTAATACAAAAATAATGCTTTTAGTATATAACCCTATCAATAATGATTTTGTTCAGCCTCCAAAGAGGAGGGCAATAGCACCATGTGAGAATAAATCAACTAAGAGCGGAAAACAGACAAGACCACCAACCAAAAACCACAACAAACCTTCAACTAAGAACAGCCCAAAGAAAAGTCTATTCCAAAAATCAAGCAACGGGAGAGCCAATATTGTAGCGAGCGGATTGGGGGGAACAGTCATGAACCGCTAGGGCCTTCTTACTTTTCGAAAAAGACTCCTGAAAAATCTGACGCGATAGTGGCAGAGGCACAGTTCACGGTTATGCAAACAGTGAATGAAATTAATAGTACATCCGATCCTCTGATACAACATTTTGATGATCTATCTCAACAATATGCAGAGGAAAATGCTTGTGTAAACGTAGCTAAAGTTGTAAATGTATGTGACTCTTTTAGTCAAAGTTTAGATAGATGCAACCTTTTATTTAGCATTCACAATATGAAGGATATATTCTTAACAATTTATGTATCCTTTATGTATTACAACAGGTGAAAGGAGTAAAGTGGATATCGCTTTAGAACCAAATGACCCTCTAAGGGAGTCAAATTAGGTGTTTACCATTGATAGGGTTATATACTAAAAGCATTACTTTTGTAATAACTCTAATTCTTTATATTTTGAATGAGAATCATATGGGCAAATGTTATGCATATTATATATGTTATTAGTTATATGCATGTGTCTAATACTTTATATTGTAGATGATATGGTGTGTGGTGACACACAGAAGATCATATCATCAATACCTTATAAAGTATAAGTAAACGTTCACAACCTAGATGGATTTGGACAAACCATTGGTATGGTTGTAGTATAATATGATATTAGTCTATCTTGACTATACGATTACACTAGTACACTTTGTGTGTATTGAACAGGACCAAGTGAGGTTGTTTCTCTCTATACTGACTATATAAGAGAACAAACGCCTCTGTTATTATGGATGCTTGTCCTCTTAATCCAGATATAATAACGGGCACTTACGTGCATTGTACATTGCTTTAAATCATCAATGAGTGAGATTCATTTGTGAATCAACAAACTCGATGTATTGGGTAATGACATTGTATGTAAGGTGTGATGTTGATTATAGAAGGAATTCGTGACCCGCAAGAAGTCGGGTTGATGATGTCCCTATGAGGAGCTCATAATGATTGTCATGTAAACCCTGCAGGTGGATTTGATCCGACATGACAATGAGGTTAAGTGGTACTACTCAAGGACATAAGAAGTTGATTAATGTAGTTGTCAGTAACTTAACTTAATCAACGGGCATTCGATATCTAAAACACGGGGAGATCAACGAGCATATAATATGGAGCCCATAAACGTAACACTTAATTTGGGATTAAGGCGGTAGTGCAACAATGGCCTTTAGTGGAATAAGCAATTTGTTGACGGACTTGGGCCGTGTGTTCTGGACGAACATGGGAAGCCCAAGCTCGTCAGGAGGCCCAACCCTAATTTCTCCTCATGGTCCCTGTTATAGCCTATAAATAGAAACCTCTTTCTCTGGCCGTTTTTCCTCAAGGTTTTGCTCAAGAAAAGTAGATCTAAAAATCGGTTCCAAACTTTGTGAATGAGAGAGACCAAGAGAGAAAGAAGAGGTTGGAAGATCGTTGCCCACACAATATCCACTCTGTGTATAGGAATACAACAGAAGATCAAGAGGTTGCTGATTTTGGATTCTCAGAGTTATCTTAGCCAATTTACAGGTATGTTTTCTAATCAAAATCGTGAACCCCATTAATTCCACGGCGCATGGTTTTCACGGTTTGTAGAAATTTACATTTTGAAATAACGGTTCCTACAACCATATTTGTGATTATGGTTATGTACAACATACGATTTACGTGACCCACACTTATTATTGGTTTATAATCTTAGGTTGTTGTTCAGAAGGAGATGGGGGACTTTGTTCGCCAACCAATTGCACTAGGATTAGCGGTTCAGAATTGGGTACCAAAGGAATCCAAACAAATATTAGAATTGTCAATTTCAGGAACTAAGGCCATAATAGACAACCCGGATGGCGATTCTCAACCGGAGGGTCTTGTAAGTGGTTATCTGTCTATTTCGCAACGAGAATGTTGCCATTTGGGCCACTCGCAGCCTGAGATGGACCCTGAACTACTGGACTCTTTGAGGAATGAATTTTTTTAGAAAGAGTTACGCACTTATTACGAACAGTGGGTGTTTGCAAATAATGGGGAAGCCAACACTCTTACACTTGCTGAGTACCATAGGGAACTTCAAGATGTGGTCGACAATATAGTGGAACATGACTTCATGACATTGGTAGATGGCGTGAATATGCTATTATAGGATCCGGACGATATTGTACACCCACCCGAAGATGCAGCAAGTTTTGACCCTGAACTATTGGACTCTTTGAGGAATGAAATTTTTGAGAAAGAGTTACGCAGTCATTACGATCAGCGGGTGTTTGCAAATGATGGGGTAGCCAACACTCCCGCACTTGCCGAGTACCATGGAGAACTTCAAGGTTAAGATGTGGTCGACAATACAACGTAATATGACTTCATGACATTGGCAGATGGCATGAATATGCTATTATAGAATCCGGACGATATTATATACCCACCCGAAGATGCAACAAGTTTTGACAATCCAAGTCCTCAACAATTTGTAGGGGCCACCAGTGTTGACCATTCAACAATGGTTAGTGCTACCTTCAGTTACACATACATAGTCGCTCGTGTATAGTACCTTGACTTGAATGGAAACGTTATGTAAACTAATCTTCCAAAACGATTACAGCTGTTCTAATTTTGAATTTTTATGAATGGTCTAGCATTTATGATATTGGGATCTCTTTTTAACAGAATGTGAAACGTATTCAGCAGTCGCCACAGTTGAATATTGGTCTAGATGATCATAATGCACTTGTTGAAATTGAGGATACCACCATTGAAGAAGATTTGGACGTTAACACAATTAATGGAAAAGTGCTTTGTGCATTGTTCTGAACACCTTTATCTTAAGTTACAAATATTTTTGCAAGAGTTAACATTGTAGGGTGCGTCTGTTAAACATTGTAATATACAGTTGCCAATCTTGGTATAAAATTTGCCTGCAGGAGTTATTTTTCCATCCACTGTGACAATGTAGTGTAGTGTATTTGTGCGGCAGTGTAATAGTTCGCACAGAATATGTGATGTTTCTGACGACTGATTTTTGTAGGGGAAGCAATGCTATACTTCAAAAAGTAAGTAGCGGAACAAATTTTCTCACCTCGAAGAAGCAATATATACCATTTGCGAAGATAAAATTCACGCAAAATTTGATGAAATTCCATTAGTAGGGAGGAACTACTTAATACCCACAGTGAATGAATTACATAGTGACCGCGATAAATGCACAACGTCTGGATAATTGACTACACATTACTGGAGCCAGTATGAGGAAGACCAAAAGGTCAAGGCTGTTGCATCCACTGTCATAGTCAGGCACTATGGACATGGTTTATAACTAAATCTGAGAAGCTTCTCCTTTCTTAAGCACCAAGGATGCCTGAATGATGAGGTCTATACTGCTTTGCAAAAATATATATGTTGTTCATTCTTACCAATTAGTCACCCTCTTCCTCTATTTTACCACTATTTTCTTTTTCTTTTTTTTTTTTTTTTTTAATTTCCCTTTAAGGTTGTCTCCATTTACATGGAATTAATCAGAAGGTGGCACCTGAAGGAGGGGCAATCTCGGTATAAAACTCAGGATTCAAGAAAGTACACTATTATTGCGGCCACACTCATTCTGGTAAGTTATGTTACTCTCCACCTCATTCTTATATTTTTAGCAACTGTATTACTTAACAATTGGATTTTTCTAGTTACACAGGTTTCCCTACTTACCTTATATGGAACCCTATAGGGCAAGTTAAATGATGGAAGTCTGACTACAGAGCAAAAGATTTCAGAAACTGCGTCCCTAATGCCATGGAGCCTGAGCATGCTCTTCAGAGATATGGTTGAAGAAAATAGTGATGGCTTTGAGTGTGGGAATGAACAAACACTGGGTTCTTGCTGTTTTTCAGTTTTCTACTTGGAAGTGTCTTCTGTATGATTCCTTAGAATCAGTAATGTTCGACACTCTACCAACTTTGAAGATGATAGGTGCAGTGCTACCTTATGGGCTGTTAGTACATGATCCTCAGTGCATACATCGGTCACAGTTGCAGAGATAGTGGGAAATTATTCTTATTGACTACGTTAAACAACATGATTCATGGAATTGTGGTGTTTTCGTACTAGCATATGCAGATCAGTTGCTTCGGGGTGCACACGTCCAATTTGGAAAGGACGCTGCCCTTATTAGGGTGACAATAGCGAAGGACCTTCTAGATTGTGGAATTACAGAGAGACAATTTCTCAGCAAAAAGGAAGACGTCCAATCTCGGTGTAAAGAAGGCATGGTCATTCATAGACCACCAATGAGTAAAACAAACCGAATACTTCTCATTCTTGATCTCAATGGTGTGCTTGTTCATGTAGCTAACAAGCTCAACCTGCCACTCGGATTCAAAGCCGACACATTCATTTCAGGAAAGGCAATTATAAGGAGGCCATTCTATGATGATTTAATAAAGTTTTGTTTTGAAAGGTTCTATGTGGGTGTATGGTCATTGTATGCACAAAAATGTGTACCTAGGTCTATGCAATTGATTTTAGAGTCTCCACTAACTTTATTAAGGAAAAGTTGAGTAAAACCTATGTGAAGGACTAGCTCTTGAAACTAGATGATTATTGGGTTCGGGAGTCAAGGTACAATGTGGGAAGGTGTTAGGCACCCACACTCGCCTGGTAAAAACCAGCCTTACTTCTATTGAGATGTAAAGTTTGAGATAGGAGAACAGAGAAAGCTTGAAAATTAACCTACCAAGTTGGATGATCTTCACTAAAAAAACTAATAACTATATGCTATATAAAACTAAAAAAATAACCTAATATGCAATGCTAAATGAAACAAAAGAGAAAAGAAAGATGTCACCTTGTTTGGAATGTTGCCTCGTACTTGATTGTAGATTATAGATTGATTGACTGATTGTTGATCTTGATTGATTGTTGATGAATGATGATGATGAATTTGATTTTGAATTGACAACTTTGATTTTTGGATTGAAACAGGTGATTTGGGAGAATAAACAACTTTTGGTGAAATGGAGTTTCTACTCAGGATTGAACTAGGAGAAAAAGAGACTCAAAACAAAGAACACGAAGAACTTCATTAGAAAAACCTCAAAGTCCAAATTTTACCTTCAAATCAAGATTAAACTAAAGAATTTATACCCTAAAATGATTAACTAGAAAAGAAAAAAGAATAACACTCAAGAAAAGAAGACTACTAGGCTATTAGCTCTAAATAACTAGTTCCAGATTATTAACTACAAAATACTAGCTCCAGATGTTTTTTTGTAGGTGAATGAGACCCATATTTATAGATTTTTGGGATGGATTTCAATATGGTAATGAGTTTGATCCAATGGCTGAGTGTTGATGAAGAAAAATCCAATGGCTTGATATCTTTTTGGTTGCACCTCCTAAATCTGGCCCTTGATTCAAGAGTTGGGATAAGGGGTGTAATCTTGGCCCTTGGTTTTTGGATCTTTTAGATGGATTAGGGAAAAAAATCAAACCCTACACGTCCTCAATGAGCCCATAATCCAGAGTTTCCAAACTTGGCTACAAAATGGCATATTCTCTAGAATATTCTTGATTTTTGGGATCAAATCAAATCAAACAAATAAGGAAGATTCTCTAGGTTTTTGGAGGCTTGAGAATGGTCTAGAAACCCTAATGAAAAGGTTTTACACGAGCTGGATCCATAGCCCACGAGCACGGGTCCAAAATCCATAAAAAGTCCCATTTTGACCACATTTTCAATGCTGCAAATTCCCTTTGACCGGGTCAAAATTAGGCAAACTCTTCTTCAGAAAAACTGTTCATTAATCCATTAGGAAGGTCCATGAACTCTTAAAAATACCCTTGGGTCAAAATCTTACTCCAAAAAATTGTTGCACTCAACAGTGCGTACAACGAGTTGAAACGGGATAGGGCAAGATTAGGGTTTCCGAAATCCAAATGGAAAAGGATTTTTCAAGGGGAATTCAAATATGAAATAATCGCATCCAAAGAAAGAGTGGAAAAAACAAGATTTGGGCTCCAAAGGGTTACAGGGGCATTTTGGTTATTTTCAGCTCAAAACTCAGAAAGCAACGAAACTTCAGTCATAGCTAGAACATGATGAGGAGAGTTTAAAGACGCTAAAAGAAGATGAAAAGAAAAAGATTGATGTAGAAATGAAGACTCTAGAAAGAAAATCACCTTATATGATCAAATTTAATTCAAAGCAAAATCGTGAATGAATTAGGCCTGGGGTGCAAAAATGGGGTGTCTACAGTTGCCCATCTTTGGCGGAGGTTGCTTACAATTGAACGGCAAAGCCATGGAGACAAACCATTTTTGCCAAGCTTCAGCCAAAAGATCTCATGCAATTTTTGAAAATTCATTTGAAAAATATTTTTGAAATAGGGCATTTCCCTAGATATTTGAAATCCTCAATTTTTTTCAAGTTGTTTGTGAAAGCACAGTTGAAAATGGTTGTCACTCAAGAGAGGATGGTGTCGTACCTTATAAATGCGTGTTTTACGTTTTACATTTTTTCAGTACTCAACCAAAGTATCACACCTTCTAATGAGTGTATTTTACGTCTTATATTACATTAGTGTGTACTAGGATAATGACACTCAGGCCAAAAAATGGTGATGGATAAGGATGAACAACTTTTTGAAATCAAGGGACAATTTTTTTTTTGAAATCTAATATTTTCAAATTCATTTTGGAAAACTGGTGAAATCAAGTAGATAGATCAATTCATTCATGATTTTGATTTAGGTTAAAGATTCTCATATAATGGTGATAACCAAACACTAACGAAAGGAAAAACTCACCGAGGAGAGCAAGAAAATCCACTCGGGATAGGAGATTCTAAAGAAGATGAACGAAGACACAAACAAACACTGCTGGGGAAGATAAGAGATGTGCTGGAGATGAAAGATGGATGATGGGGATGATGATATTCAAGTTCAATCAATCAATCAATCAATTACGTTCAAGTACTCGGATTGAAAAAGACTGTCACTATGAGTTCAGGCTGATCCATCCGTGAGGCTGTCAGTAAAAACTGACATTGTTCTCGCAAACAATTTTAATGTTGCACAAATAGAGTTACCGAAATGATATTAATGATCAAGTGGTTGTCAATAATGCGATGGAAAACAAGAATTTTGATAAATATTTTCTCATACTAGAGGGTAAGAACCCCATGGTACTAATATTCATCATTTTTTTTTTTTCAAACTTGGTCAATGTCAAAACTGGTCAAACAGTCAAAACCGAGTCAAACCACTCAAAAAATCGGGTCAACCTGAACCAAACTGGTTGAACCAGGCCAAACTGGGTGAACTAGATCCAAACCGGACAAACCATGTCCAAACTAGGTGAGGGTCACTGACCTTCCTACCTTGAGTGCTTGCACCGAAACACTAAATTAGAACAGTTTTAAAAGGAGGGAATCTTTGACAAAATCAAACTATTTCGTCTTTTTCCAAAAGCAACTGAATCTTTTTTTTGTACACGGTCCCTTTTTGTAAACAAAAACCACTGACCCATGTACTTTCCAATTGATCAAGCACACAAACTCTATATTAGGGGTGGGAATTTGGCCCTAACGACCCTAACCCGGCCCTGACCGACCCGACCCTAAGCCCTATAAAGCCCTCACAACTAAAGCCCTCACAGAGTTTAGGGCCGGCCCGGCCCGGCCCTAATGCCTTCTAGGGCAGGGCTAGGGCTAAGATTCTAAAACATAGGCCCAACCTTAATCCAGCCCTCATTAGCCCGACCCTAACCAAGCCCTAACCGGCCCTGTTTCACACTTTCACTATAAATACACATACCATAATTGTCCAACTCTTTGTTAAATATTTTTAATTAAAATAACATTGTCCTTTATAATTTATCACTTACACCCAAGGGTACTTCCAATAACTTGTCTTATATAACAAAAACTTGTCAACTTAGCAGCCATGAAGAACAATGAGCACTAGCCTAATAAAAAATAAGACTTTATTCCTTTGATCATCAAGTCAAAGTCCATAACTTATTATTCTCAATTTCTTTTCTCACTTATTTCTTATAAATTATATTTTTATTCACATCCAAACCAAGTCTAAAACTAAAGGTTTCCTTCCACACCATTAAAGCAAAATACAGAGCAGACATTTGTAACATAGAAACCAAAAAACAACCTTTGTCAGAAAAATGACATTTGTAATCTTAAACCTTTCTCCATCACTTGTTCAAAAGCCAATATTTTCATTTCCATATACAAAGCTTGAATCACTTTTAAATTAAAAGAAAGGTAATATTATATTTGTTTGAATCTATTATAGAAATAATTTATGATATTACAAATAGTTTAACAACTTCCATGAACCTTAACCAAAACTATTATGTTTCTTCTTTATATCTATTACTTATTCCTTTAAAATGATAATATAATGATTTGTCTATGTATTTCAATGTTAAATGTAATTTTAGTGAGGTTTGAGTACAAGGAAGAACAAATTCCGAACTCTCGATGTACTTCAGTTCATTAGGTTGTGGATGTGCATTTAAAATTTTTGGACTTATACAGGATTATTACTAGATTGGTTGGACTTTGAGTTTGTAGATTATTGTACATTTTTGTAATATAAATGAGTTTTAAAACTGATGTAGTAAAAAAAAAGAAAATATATAGGCCCGCCCCTAAAGCCTTTAAAAAGGGCTTAGGGTAGGTCGTGGCTTGAGGTTTTAGACTTGTGACCGGCCCGACCCGACCTATGCTGACTTTAGGGCCGGGCTGACCCGGCCCTAATATCTGAAGGGCTTTAAATGTTTAGGACCGGGCTAGCCCGACCCGGCCCATTGCCCACCCCTACTCTATATACACAGACGAATGAAGATAGAGAGTCGTACCTTAGCCGACGTCCAAGAAGAGAGAAGGTGCTAACCACGATACATCAGGTCATCATTGGTAAGCTAGTACACTTTTTTTTTTTTTTTTTTAATTTCTTTTCAGTAAAATCAAGCACTTATAATAATTAAATATTTACATGCAAAATCTTGTTAGTTCGATATATACGAGTAGAGAGGAGGAAATCATACCTGTCGTACCACCAAGCAAGAGATAGTAGTGAAGTGACTATGGTGTCGCCGTGCTGATGCCTACCAGTGGTAAGCTCAAACTCTATTTGATTCAAATCTCATCTAATTACCTGATTTGCCAATAGTTGCAATTATTCTTTCACTTTTCATTGCACTTTTGGAATTTGTAGTCATGGACGACACTTGAACTTTAAGAAAACAATTTCTTGGCAAAGATTAGGCGCAGGCATTATTTTTCTCCATGACAGGTTAGTATAATATACATTATATACATAAAACTATAATGCAACTATGTTAGTGGAGTATGCATGAGGTTAGAAAAGGATGCATAAACCTGATTAATGAAATGGCATGGTTTATTTTGGATATATTGCTTCAGAATCTTCTATGTAATGTTAACCTAGATTCTTCATCATCAGCCATCCGAAGCAAACCAAGTTTTCGAAAACACATCATTTTTTTTTTAAATTCATTTTGAAAACAATAGAAAACAAAACATTTTTTATCCACAGAATAAGAAACACCACAAATGATTGAATAACAAGTGAAGGTGGGGGAATGCATTACCGACAATAAGATGAGCATGAGGACAACCATAGGATAGAAGTACGATCAAACTAGGCACCTATGAATTAGATGATATTTTTTTTTCCTTTGATTGTTTGACCTTCACAAAGTACTGAACGACACCCAAAAACTTTTTTCCAAAATAGATAGAGCATAAAGCGTATGACCAATCTTCTGGAGACAACTTCCTTATACATTGCAATCACTAGTAGTGAATCCTCCAATGCTTTCCATTTTTATTTTTTTTCATTTTTTTTTTGAGTACTTCTCAACTAGGAGATATAGTGGACTTAGAGATCAAGGGCGGACTTTCATAGGACTATAATGTAGGCTTAGGTGATGGGCTCAGAAAGAAGAGATAGGATCAAAAAATTATTTTTGGAGTAGAACTTGTCATATAAAGGGATGAGTAATTGGAATGATGGTAGTGAGATGATGATACGGATCCCAAATCTCAAATGAAACTGCCCCTTGTTTAGGTTTTCCATTTTGGACCGGTGTTGATTATTTTGTGCAACTCTAAGCATTTTGAGTTCTGACAGTAATTATTTTTTTTTATTTTTTTATTTTTTTTGCACTAGGATTTTCTTCAACATCTTCTTGGGATAAATAACATGGGGGTGATTGTGTTCGTGATCAAATATGGATGTAATGATGCCCCTGGACTATGACAAGTTCTATAAGAGTGGGTATGGGTAATCTATGGGTAGACTAAGGATTTATTAGGCTTCCTAAAAGATATGGGCTTATATTGTGGGAAACAAAAGAATAGGTTAAGGCTCAAATGGGCTTCAATCGGGAACATATGATATTGGGTGGGCTTATGAGGCTAAAAACAAAACGATCAAAGATGGCCTGTTCCTTCATCTCTCTAAGATTTCCACTATACTCTTCGTCTTAAAATAAACAAAGTTGGGTTAAAAGTAGTACCTCTTTAATTGGTCGGCATTGGTAGGATTTTCCATGTAGAATCTTTATAGTGAATGGACATTCACTGTTGGGTTTGAACTTTCTGATTCATTGATTCCACTTTAGTCTGGATCCGCTTGCTCAGCTTTACTTGCAACAATCTGTCTCCATTGGTATCTAAGTCCCAGTGGAAAATCAATGCCCTCCTTCATATATCTCGGCTTTTAAGAATGTTGATCGTAGATGAACTCCTCTCAGCATTCCGCTCTTTGATGTAGTCAGATTCGAGTCAGTTGACTTCTTTGATAGATAGCTCTCATGGTTTTTATCGAGGCTAATGATGCAATATGGAATCTGCCCTCTCCATGGTAGGGTAGTTGGTTGGTTGATTAGCTAAGTAGCCATTGATTGATGGAATGCAGAATATTCCTCTTCTTCAGTAGGGTAGTTGATTAAATGATGTGGTGGAGTTTTCCCCTCTTCACAAGTGTAAATGTATAATGCTGAATGGTGATGTTGATGTTGGTGATCTTAAACATTTGAAAAATCTTCTCAAACATACCTGCTGAACTTTCCTCCTCCTCAATTTCTTCTTCTCGGTGAGTGATTCTCTCATCTTCGAACAATGAAAATCATGTACCACCTTAAGATAATAGATTGTCATAGATATGATCAACACTTCTATGGATTCCTTCAGTAATTTGATTAGGCTTCAACGCTCAGAGGGGATCAAGGTTATACTAATCTGTACATATAATGTGGTTCATATGTGGTGCCAAGGTTGATGGTCTTTGTCTCCATAATGACTAGTGTCTACCAATCCTCAGATTGCTTATGACAAAGAATGAACTCAGTAGCTTCATTGTCCATTTCTTCATCATTGTTGGGGGAGAGGGGATCATAACCTGCATAAGTCATTCAATCATCTTGCACTAAGGCAAGTCGATAAATCATATTCTGTGGGATTTTGAAAACTTTTTTTTTTTCAAATATTTATTTATTTATTTATTTTGTTTTTCATCAAATAAAAGAACAAAACAAACTAATTGAGAGTAGAAAACTTATCTGTGTCAAGCAACGAACCAGGATCAAATATATGAGATACATTGATCCGAATGTTGCAGCTCCATGCATAAGTGATGAATTTCCTAAATGATGTGGTATCTTCATGAGCAACATATCAAATTTCTTGATGCTCTGTGATTTATACGCCACACACCCTACGAAGTCAGCTTTCCATCATGGGTTTAATGCATGAATGCCATCAAAGACACATGAGTGCCTAGACGTGCCCCTAGCTTGAAAGTAATGGTGATGATCGAATGGCCATTTCATATGACCATGGTTGGTGGTGTTTCCTAACCTCTCTATTGTCAACTCGCTTTGGGTTTGATAAGAACTAGATCTTGAAGAGACAAACATAGAGTAGTCCCGTTCACCAAATACCAATAAGGTCATTAGAAGAATAACCTGCCAGAATATTGCAATGGCAAATGACTTCGATTTTCTTGAGCTCGGCATCTGATCTTCCAAGTGTGAGGAAGATGTCAAGTCTTTGGGACTAGGAGTAAGACTCTCAAAACACCTAACATTGGAATCCAGCTTAGCCATTATGAGCTGGTCTTCAGAGAAAAGTGTTGCGAAAGCATCACTATAATCCTCTTCATTGTATTCTAGTGAAGTGATCTTGATAGAAAAAATGGATTTTTTTTTCTTCATCAAATATAGGAGGACAAAATATGTCAAAGAGCTCGATACCATAATCTTCTGCATCATCTATTAGGGAGATGTTTTGAGAATCCTGGTCACCCAGTTCGAACATAGACTTGGTAGACTTCTCAAGTACCACTTCTTGGACCTCTTGGTCTTCTAACAAACTTGGCTCACAATCCTTCAACTGTCGTAAAGAAGATGGTGAAGTATATACTTTATCTTTGGGCTTATCAAACTCCATATCTAGAACATGCAACAAAGGTGGAGCCGGTAATGGTGTCTTCTTAGTTGGTGATTCAGCAAACAGAGGTGCCACTTTTTCATCCAATGATATAGCCTTGGCCTTGGGCCTTGCTTGTGTCTGTGTCTGTGCCTTGTAATATTTAATTACATCTTGGAAATTGAACGGCTTGAAGAGCGACATGGCATTAACCTTGGATGCTTGCTCGAGTGGGGTAATGAATGAGGCCGAACTTTCCTTGACAGGCTCTAATGTGTGAACTTCTCTATTATAGTACGGTAATGGATTCATCACAACATTTGGAGTACCAAGATGTGATGCATCAATTGTCCCTGATTCGATCAAATCTTGTATCACATGCTTGAGAGCTCCACACTTTTCTGTAGGATGTCCAATAGACTGATGGAAATCACAATGTTTAGAAACATCATACCAATATGGTAGTGGATTTGGAGGAGGCCTTAGCTGCTTTAAAGTAAGCATGCCTTGTTGGACTAAAGCCTTAAGAATAACTTGTAATGGGTAGCCTAATTTTGAGAGCTGCCTCGGTTGCCTGGGAAAACTCCTGTCTTGCTATCTTGGAGGGAAAATGACCTGATTGGAAGAAGGATGAGCTGTCACCTCTACCTGGATCTGTGTGTGTGGCTGAGACTGGACTTGTGTGGCTACGATGTGTGCGTCCTTATCCTTGTTGACAGTAACTAAAGGTGGCTTCTTCTTCTGAGCATCGTTTGAACCTGAAGATACAATTATCATAGTTCCACAAGCTAAAGCATTTTCAATTTGAGTCCCTGCCGAAACCAAAGCTTGAAAAGATGGATGATAGCTGAGACTCAATCGATTTGCATATTCGGAGTTCAAACTTTTTAAAACCATTCGAATCTGTTCGGTCTCTGACGGCCTGTCTAGAATTTGAGCTGCCCTGGTCCTCCACCTGGTTACATACTCAGTGAATGTCTCAGTCGGACCTTGCTTGAGTGCCTCCAATTGTCTTCGACCCATCTGGATGTCTGTATTGTATGTAAAATGGGTCACAAAAGATGTTGCAAGCTTAGCCCACGTTCTCAACTTCTGAGCGTCTGTGTTCATCCACCAATTCAGTGCCTCACCCTTTAAACTCCTCTGGAATAATTGGACCAATAGTTCTGGCCCGATTCCTATAGTTTGCAAATAGCTAGCGTACATTTTCACATGGGCTTTAGGACACCCAGTTCCATCATATCTCTCAATCTTAGGGAATTCGAAACCATGTGGAACCCTAATTTGTGGATATGGACAAAGACTATCCAAATCGAACTCATTGACTTTAATCTTAGTTAATGCCTCCTCAAGCTTTTTCAATCTGTCTGCCACTGGGCCTTGGTATTGATCTTGGATGATAGGAATTTGATTTTGGGTGTTCATATAAGTGGTAGGTTGTGGTGTCTGTGTGATGTATGGAGGAAGGAACATGAATGGTGTGGAGCTCATGGATTGGGATATATTTGGGGTGAACATGGGTGTGGATGTATATTGGTTTAGGTTGTAGTATGAATGGTGAACGGTGGGTTGAGCCATGTAGGTTGAGCCGATATGAGAGATTGGTTGGTTTGGAATCTGAGTTGGTATAGGAAGTTGTAATTGGGTGGATTGATGTATGAAATTCCTAGTAAGCAGCTGAGCTTGTGGAGTAGGCAGGTTAAGATCAAACCTTGGTGGTGGTAGAGTGGATGGCCCTTGAGACAGTTGTCCTTGCCCCATGTTCATGAATTTTGGTAGCATTTCTTGAAACATTCTCTCTATTGCTTGTCTCATTAGTTCTTCCGATCCAGGAGGGGGTGATGTTGAACTCTGACCACCTCCTTGGGGTGGTTGTCCATTGCTAGACACTGATTGTTCACCTTGAGAGATAATCGGGGAACTAACCATTGGCTGAGACGCTAGTAGAAGATACCCTTGAGGAGAATTAGCTGGTAGATTCTCCATTTCCATAAGCGAGTTAACGGTTGCACGAGATAACCTTAACCCTAGCTTTCTATTCCAACTGGCTTCTGGATAAGCCTTCTTCTTTCCTATCTTAACTGAAACACCTCAAAAGAAAACATAAGTCTGACTCTCTAGGGATATCCCCAGCAAAGTCGCCAAAAAACCTGTATGCACAAAAATGTGTACCTAGGTCTATGCAATTGATTTTAGAGTCGCCAATAACTTTATTAAAGAAAAGTTGAGTAAAACCTATATGAAGGACTAGCCCTCGAAACTAGATGAATATTGGGTTCGGGAGTCAAAGTACGATGTGGGAAGGTGTTAGGCACCCACACTCGCCTAGTAAAAACCAACCTTACTTCTATTGAGGTGTAAAGTTTGAGATAGGAGAACGGAGAAAGCTTGAAAATTAACCTACCAAGTTGGATGATCTTCACTAAAAAAACTAATAACTATATTCTATATAAAACTAAAAAAAATAACCTAATATGCAATGCTAAATGAAACAAAAGAGGAAAGAAAGATGTCACCCTGTTTGGAATGTTGCCTCGTACTTGATTGTAGATTATAGATTGATTGACTGATTGTTGATCTTGATTGATTGTTGATGAATGATGATGATGAATTTGATTTTAAATTGACAACTTTGATTTTTGGATTGAAATAGGTGATTTGGGAGAATAAACAACTTTTGGTGAAATGAAGCTTCTACTAAGGATTGAACGAGGAGAAAAAGAGACTCAAAACGAAGAACACGAAGAACTTCACTAGAAAAACCTCAAAGTCAAAATTTTACCCTCAACTCAAGATTAAACTAAAGAAATTATACCCTAAAATGATGAACTAGAAAAGAAAAAAGAAGAACACTCAAGAAAAGAAGACTATTAGGCTATTAGCTCTGAATAACTAGTTCCAGATTATTAACTCTGAAATACTAGCTCCAAATGTTTTTTTGTGCGTGAATGAGACCCATATTTATAGCTTTTTGGGATAGATTTCAATATAGTAATGAGTTTGATCTAATGGCTGAGTGTTGATGAAGAAAAATCCAATGACTTGATATCTTTTTGGTTGCACCTCCTAAATCTATCCCTTGATTCAAGAGGTGGGATAAGGGGTGCGATCTTGACCCTTGGTTTTTAGATCTTTTAGATGGATTAGGGAAAAAAATCAAACCCTACACGTCCTCAATGAGCCCATAATCCAGAGTTTCCAAACTTGGTTACAAAATGGTATATTCTCTAGAATATTCTTGATTTTTGGGATCAAATCAAACAAATAAGGAAGGTTCTCTAGGTTTTTGGAGGCTTGAGAATGGTATAGAAACCCTAATGAAAAGGTTTGACACGAGCTGGATCCACAGCCCACGAGCACGGGTCCAAAATCCACAAAAAGTCCTATTTTGACCACATTTTCAATGTTGCAAATTCCCTTTGACCGGGTCAAAATTAGGCAAACTCTTCTTCACAAAAATTGTTCATTAATCCATTAGGAAGGTCCATGAACTCTTAAAAATACCCTTGGGTCAAAATATTACTCCAAAAAATCGTTGCACTCAATAGTGCGCACAACGGGCTGAAACGGGATATGGCAAGATTAGGGTTTCCAAAATCCAAATGGAACCTAGGCAAGCTTGTACTCATTTCGAAGGATTTTTCAAGGGGAATTCAAATATGAAATAATCTCATCCAAAGAAAGAGTGGAAAAAATGAGATTTGGGCTCCAAAGGGTTACAGGGGCATTTTGGTCATTTTCAGCTCAAAACTCAGAAAGCAACGAAACTTCAGTCATAGCTAGAACATGATGAGGAGAGTCTAAAGATGGTAAAATAAGATGAAAAGAAAGAAGATTGATGTAAAAATGAAGACTCTAGAAAGCAAATCCACCTTATATGATCAAATTTAATTCAAGGCAAAATTGTGAATGAATTAGGCCTGGGGTGCAAAAATGGGGTGTCAACAGTCATCAAGGAAAAAACTTAATTTGGTATATCTGCTCGATTTTATTATGCACGAAAGAAGGTACCAGTTGGCATTTTGTTGGGACCAATCCCATTACACTACCACTGAGTTGCACACTGTTGACAACATTGACAAGCCTGTCATGTTAAAAAAACTGGTCAAACTTTGGGATAAAGACAACCCAAATCTTCCTTGGGAGAGGAGAGAGTATAATGATTCAAACATAGTGATGTTGGATGATTCTCCGTATAAAGCATTGTTTAATTCCGTACATATTGCCATATTCCTGACTTCATACGATTTTCAGAATGAAAACGATAATTCCTTAGGACCTTGGGGTGATATTAGGATATATTTGGAAGGATTAGTGACAAGTAAAAATGTCCAAAAGTACATCGAGCAACATCCTTTTGGCCAGCAAGCTGAGCGATCCATCTTGGCCACATTATCTGCAACTCATCAATTCTCGTTTGCATGCTCCTTCAGACCCTGGATTGTGAAAATTGGCGAATCATTTTTATTCTTATATACTATTGTAATTTTTGTTTCCCTTTTTTGTTTGAGTGTTAGATGTTGTTGAAGTACTTGTCTGATTAAGTAATTCGATAAGTAAATGAAGCACTTTGTTTTGTAGTACTATAAAATTTTAGGAAATTTGGACTGCAAGCCTTTATATATAGTGAACAAGTAGCAAATCGGCAATTTAAGGTTCAAAATTGACAAAGTAGGGAACAACACCCACTGTATACTGTAAGCCAATAGCTGGTGGAAACTTTTTCACCCTTTAACAGAAGGGAAAAATAATAAGGGAGTACTTGAAATAGGTTGAACACTGGGAGGAAGTACTTGGAATGCTCACTATGTTTAAGTTTTGAGTGGTTGTCTGATGCAATGAGGGAGGCAAGACAAAAGGCTGAAAAAAATGACCCAACAGTTACCATAAAGATGGCACTATCAGACTTTGCAAAAATGAGTCTTAAGCAATGTATGCAAGAATGAATCAAGATATGAGTGCCAAATACATGTAATGAATAAACATATGAATGCAATTTTCTTAGTTTTTAGCAGTCCTAATCAAATAACAGTACTAATGAAATAGCCTAATTAATGAAGTACATTTTTTATGCTCTTGACCCAATCAATTTAGGGTCAATTTATGTCCCATAAATATCTATGGGAATATCTATATACTTATTCTCTGTCTCTTTGGGAAGTGGGAAACGCAGGTCCCCATAATAAAACACATACCCTAATACCATTTGATCACCCCACCTTCAGTTAATAATAGGGTTAATAAGAAATCAACCACAAATTTAGGTATGACAAAAGTTCCTAAGAAGCACTATACTACTCGCAATGTATGTAGTAATCCAATACGACAATGTACGGATGAGGTAATCCAATACGAGAATGGTTACAATAACTGAGACATGAGAAAATGGTTATAGTAACCGAGACAAGAGAAAACGGTTACAGTAACCGAGGCATGAGAAAATGGTTCAGTAGAAAATCCTAAAACAGAGTCATGGAAACAGTTTATGCCATGCAAAGCAGAAACAAAGAACATATCAAACATACTATGGCGGCCTCTTCTTCTACTGCACACAACAACAACAATGAAAAGGAGTTGCATACAGATATGTGGGAAGAGGTTCTTAAACATGCTCCACTCCTATTTGTCCAGAAGTCAAAATTTGTG
This sequence comes from Coptis chinensis, assembly GCF_015680905.1. NCBI lineage: Eukaryota > Viridiplantae > Streptophyta > Magnoliopsida > Ranunculales > Ranunculaceae > Coptis > Coptis chinensis. The sequence goes on along the minus strand of NC_141463.1, from coordinate 72,602,583 downwards.
TCCCAAGAATGGGGAAGCCTTACAAGTCGAAATTCCTTTGTAATGGATAACGCGTTACTGACGGGATCATTTCTTGGTTACCTTATAAATACTGACAAAAAATGGGAATCCATAGTATCTTTCACATCCAGCATTGACAACAACCCTCCTATTCCAACCCCAACACTAAAGTACAAACCGTACGGTACAACCATCACTACATCTTCAATGCAAGGTATTGTTCTCTTGACCACACCTTATGAGAAAAACTAAAAATATTATGTTTGCAAACCAACGACAAGAGAGGTCTATCAACTCAATACTCCTAGGGTTAGATTCTTTACAGAATCCCTTGGAATGTTGGTGAATTCAATGGAACCATTAGGTTTCAGTATAGTTCGACTGTCAAAGCCCAACTTCAACACTGTAAGGCCTACCCGAGCCAATAAAATGAAGCAATCTATCATCATGTATGTTGAATTGTTTGATTCCCGAAGTTTAAAATGGAAAAGGTTGAACGACTTGGAGTTGTCATTTAATGATGAACGCATCAAGAAGCAGCCCGCAGTGGCTGCAAAAGGATCTATTCACTGGTCTCTTTATGATGCAGGCATATTGGTATTTAACATTGCCTTTAAATCTTGGACGAGGATTAGGCTACCACAGACTAAATCCCCACCAAAGTCGTACAAATTGTTTCAGTTTAATGGTACTATTGCTATTATATTCAAGTTCTGGGGTGAGGACAACATTGCTACTAAAAAATTAGAACTTATGGTTTTACATGAATACGACAACAGGTTGTGGAGTGAACCGAGGTCGTATTCGTTAGACAAATTTTATTCCTCACCCATGTTTCGTAGACCTACTCACATAAAATATTGTAGTTTTTTAATGGAACAACATGATCTTTTGGTATGATTTTAGTGTAGACAAGTTGGTATTTGTCAAAAAAATCCCAACCATCGGCAATCACTCTATTCTCCCATTCATGTCACACTTCACTGTAGCTCGGTTTAACCAGTAGTTGATGTCACCATCATGTTATATTTATCAGAGCTTATATTTTTATTTAAAATTAAGTAATATCTTGTAATGTACTACATATATTTAGGGTGACATCAATCTTTCTAGTTTATGCAAGTGTTGATGTTCATGTTACTTTCGGAATTTATGCTTTGTAGGTTTATGCTTTCTGTGTCAGTAATGTTTATTACATACTTCAACCTATTTCTGACGAGAAAAACTTACAAAACTTATCACCATAGTTAATTAACACACAAATTTAGGTTCGACAAAAGTTCCTAAAAAGGACAGTACTACCCGCAATGTAGTAATTCAACCACAAACTATACCATCCAAAAACATAGGTACACCTACAAAACATAACTACAAAGAGTACTCAACTACAAAGTCAATTATGGTTAATCTAAAAGTGAACACTCATAAAAGTCAGTCCTTCAAACTTGCACTTTCTCAAATCGGACCTTCTTGAATTCCTCTTCATTCATCACACAGTCTATTAAGTCCTTCGCTAAACAATACGGTTGTTTTGTAAACACAGTAGGCATATGCCTGATAACACAATCGGCAAATGGAAGTACATACACCCCGCAATTCCATGTATCATTTTGTTTAGCACACTCTACAAACACAATTTCCCAGTCCTTTCCCAACTGCATATCCAGTATACACTTTGTATCGTGCAACAATATGCCAATAGGCAGTAGCACACCAAGTTTCTTCAACTTCAAATTTAAGTCGCTTGCCGGTGTTTTCGAAGAATCGTACACATAACATGTCCATGTCAAGAAGTTGAAGACAACAAGGACCCAATGTGTGTTCTTCCCCATGTTTAACGCCATCATTAACCCGTTTGATTTCAAAACATGTGGCACATCTCCGTTTTCTTGAACTAAATCTTTGAATGTCATCTTCTGACCGAATGAGAACAACAACCCAAATTTTGAAATCTTCTTTTCAATAGTAAGAAATTTCTCATCCAGTATGCCCACCACTTGTTCATACAAGTTCAGCAAACGTACCTATTTTTGAATTAAAACAAAGTAATAAACATATATTTAGCACTTCTCATGCCTGTCAAACCAAAAAAATAAAGGATGTGTTCATTTTAACAAATACCGGGAAGAATGTCTCAAGCAAAATAGTATAAGTATCAAAACCGGGTGTTGTATGTGGCAATACCACAGACTTCCTTCCGTAAATAATCCACCGCCTAAGCAACTCTAGGTAGGTAGAAATCAACTTCAAACACAATAAATGTGTTATTTAGATACAGATTAGCCTAACAACATATAGCTACAAATAATTACTTAGTAGTTAGGAATACTATAAAAATCGTCATTCAGCCATTGTCTGCCCTTGAGAATGTAGAAGGTCGCTAAATCTAATTTTAAATCATTACCATAGTGTATTATATCGGAAACAAATACCCTACCTTTCAGCGATTCCTTCTCCAACCAGTACTCAGTGGCATAATCTTCTGAAGTGTTGCAGTTCACACTTTTATCCCATAGCTTAGCGGGCGCAGTTACTTTAAAGCTCTTATTTATGAAGGGTCCTTTACCCATAACTTTAACAATCTTTGGAATGCATTTACGAGCCACTTCAGTTTCAACTTTTAAAAAATTGTTCCTCTGTGCCACCTTCCTTGCAAGGATTTCTTTCACCTGTTCAAAACAATGGCCAGGTTAAATGCACTGTCTAAATAAGTAAACAAGAATGACAAGGGAATAAATACATTTCTCATACAAAAAATTAATAAAATTCAAATAAAATTAAATAACATAAATGAAAAACCTTATCAGGATCCCTTTCAGGATTACTATTGTTCCCTTCAAAATTTTCAATTTCCAATAACTGAACATCATCATTTTCCAGTAACTGAGCACAACAAACTTTGCATAATTAATATTTTCACTATTATTAGTAAATATATAAACCTAAGTTCTTAACAACCAGTACTTGCTAGCCCCTTATAAATCAAATACAAGAATACATTTAGTTTTCCAGAACTTAGGTTTTCAGACCTTTTCTGCATCATTGTTGGTACGTCTTGAATTGGCTTTACGGTCCATGAGTCTGTATGGATAGCCGCTTGCTTCGTTCCACTAGCAGTCCCTAATGTTTTTGTCCTCACAGCAGTTTCTTTTAGAACATCATTAGGTTCTTTTAATTCATTTTCATCTTTACCACCCTCATTTTTCTTCACTTGTCCCAAGATTTTACGATCCCTCAAGATAGCCCCTCGTGTCTTTCCACACAAACCGGCTCTATTTGCAATACCTTCACTCTACATAACCGTGTAATTGTCACTAAAATAGGTATCTATGGCACTTATATAAACCTGACTTTTAAATCTAGGAGTTGCTTGCCCTTTTACATTGTCGCAAACCAACAATATATTGACTTTTTCAGAAAACCCACCTTTTCCAGATCATTGTTGGTACGTATCACTTTTGACTTCTCTTTGTGGTCCGTCCAGATAGCTGCTCACTTCGTTCCAGTACCAATCCCTAATTCCTTTGTCCTCACAGCAGTGTCTTTTAGAACATCATCACTACGTTTCACTTGAACTAAATCATCAGTATCTTTACCACCCTCATCTTTCCTCACTTGTACTGACATATTACGGGCCCTCAGGATAGCCTCTCGTGTCTTTCCACACAAGCCACTTCTATTTGCAATACCTTCATTCTGCATAACCACATAATTGTCATTAAAATAGGTATATATGGCACCTATATAAACCTAACTTTTAAATCCAGGAGTTGCTTGCCCATTTACATTGTCGCAAACCAATAATATATTGACTTTTATTAGAAAACCTACCTTTTCCGGATCTTTGTTGGTACGTATCACTTTTGACTTCTCTATGCGGTCCGTCTGGATAGCCACTCGTTTGGTTCCACTACCAATCCCTAATTCATTTGTCCTCACAGCAGCTTCTTTTAGAGCATCATCACTACGTTTCACTTGCACTAAATCATCAGTATCTTTACCACCCTCATTTTTCTTCACTTGTCCCAAGATTTTACGGTCCCTCAGGATAGCCGATCGTGTCTTTCCACACAAACTGCTTCTATTTGCAATACCTTCATTCTGGATAACCACATAATTGTCACTAAAATAGGTATCTATGGCACCTATATAAAACTAACTTTTAAATCCTTGTAAAGCAAAACAAACATGAGACTTTTGCTAGATGCACTGAAAATATATTGTCTAATTCAATATAGTACATTGTCGAAGATCAAACCAACCTTTTCAGCGACATTAACCGGAGTACCTACTATTTCTTCAACTGTCGTCAAAGCACCTTGTTCAATAACATCAACACCCACATACTCTTGAGAAACACAAATTTTTTTAAAATGATAAAAAGCTTCCTTGAGTGAAGCAGCTGTCGGTGATTCCACAATATTTTCCGCATAACCCATTCTCCTCATAACCCGCTGCGTTTTTCCCCCCTCCAATTTTGGTGAAGATAATCGAGTCTTGGTACCGAAGCCTACATGTGGACCATTAAGATCCACAAGACGTTTCAACTGTCTTTGCCTTGGAGTTTGGTCAACCGCTGATTTTCGACTTCCAACTGTACTTGTTTTCGGTTCGCAATGAATTCGTATTACCCTATCATCTGACACTTGCAAAATGATCAAATACATATTCTGAATACTTTTTAATATTTAATATTCTGACCAAATGATAAGAGCCCAAAACTGTAGTTTTAACCCTGTAACAGTCATACTATTAGACCAATTATGTGAGTAATAATTAAGAGTTAACACTGATTACGTGTTTTTATGCATTTCAGGCTTCAAAGTCCATTATGTGCGTAAAATGTGCCACTTTTAGCGAGATAAAGGAGCAAAGGTCGGTTACTAAGGAGTTCCGTGATTAAACGCCAAGATTCAAGAAGACAAAGCCTTTCTAAAGCCCGGTCAAAAGCTGAAAAATCGACGCGGGCAGAAACAGCACACAAGTCAGTAGAACTTCCAAAGGTCATATCTTTGGACTCAGACCTCGGAATGGGGCCTACCTTATGTCAAAATGACCGGCTCGAAAGAGCTTTCCAATGGTATAAGCCTTGATCCAATCAAAGGAGCAGAAGTGGACGAAAAGTCTGTTGAAGCCAATTGTAGCTGAAAAGGCCTTTTTGGACTGAAAGAATTGGGTTTTGGGCCTGATTCTCTGGCCCAAAACATGGCTCCAAGCCCATGCACGATTTTTGGATCTGAAAGTATAAAAACCAAAGCTTCACTCTTTATTAATGGTAGATAGTTAATGGTAGCTAGTTAGACCTAAAACAATAGATAATTATAGATCTAGTTTTTATTTAATTAAATTAAGTTTAGTTTATATTCAATTCTTGTTTTAGATTATACTCTTAGAATCATTATTCTTAATTAGTTTGATAAATAAAATAGCTATTTGTCAATTTCGATTCTTGTCATTTACATTGTGTTAGACCTGATTTCATTTATTACTTGTTATTCAATTCTTAGTTATTAATTAGATTTTAATTATTGTTTAATTTAGATTAGTAAATTTCAATTCTTTGTATTATGTTTAGTTTTAAATTAATCGGAAATGATTGCGTAATGATTCTCGGCTAAACCTCCATTGAAGGGGTTGAGAAGCCTTGATGAAAGCTTGACTCCGATTATCGTAGAGTCATTGTAATTTCCTTTCCAATCTAAAAACGATTAGTTCACCATGAGAATGAGTTTAATCATTCACATACTAGTTATGAATTGGTAGAAATGCCATGTGTAATTAGGGATTAGGAGAAACCATATTGTTCTCGAAGGGCGATTCAAATTCGATTTTACGACGATTAATTCGTCGTTAATAGGATTAAGTCGAGTTAAGGTGGAATCAATCCCCCCTCTAACTCCTTATCATCGAATCAACGTAGCATTCTCATAGTTGTTCTGATAATCGACTAGTTACATCTTGTGGGTAGTTGCATCGTAGTCCAGTTGCCATTTCGTAAATCTCTCATTAGACTTTAGAGTTAAGAATACTTATACGTAGAGAACACAGCATGCAGAAGGACTAGGAGTGGAACGAATCACTCTACTCTACTATATCTCATAGGATTGAGAGTAGAAAACTTTGATAAATATAGACTCGTAATAAGTTTTAGTTTACTTACGTTTTGAGTTTCATCGTTCATTTCGTAGGTAAACTATTCATTTTATGTTTTATCACCAAACAACAACTTGGAAAATCAAGATAGTCAGGGAATAACAATAATTAAAACTAACTTTTAAATCCTTGTAAAGCAAAACAAACATGAGACTTTTGCTAGATGCACTGAAAATATATTGTCTAATTCAATATAGTACATTGTCGAAGATCAAACCAACCTTTTCAGCGACATTAACCGGAGTACCTACTATTTCTTCAACTGTCGTCAAAGCACCTTGTTCAATAACATCAACACCCACATACTCTTGAGAAACACAAATTTTTTTAAAATGATAAAAAGCTTCCTTGAGTGAAGCAGCTGTCGGTGATTCCACAATATTTTCCGCATAACCCATTCTCCTCATAACCCGCTGCGTTTTTCCCCCCTCCAATTTTGGTGAAGATAATCGAGTCTTGGTACCGAAGCCCACATGTGGACCATTAAGATCCACAAGACGTTTCAACTGTCTTTGCCTTGGAGTTTGGTCAACCGCTGATTTTCGACTTCCAACTGTACTTGTTTTCGGTTCGCAATGAATTCGTATTACCCTATCATCTGACACTTGCAAAATGATCAAATACATATTCTGAATACTTTTTAATATTTAATATTCTGACCAAATGATAAGAGCCCAAAACTGTAGTTTTAACCTCAGAATGATCATACTATTAGACCAATTATGTGAGTAATAATTAAGAGTTAACACTGATTACGTGTTTTTATGCATTTCAGGCTTCAAAGTCCATTATGTGCAGAAATGTGCCACTTTAGCGAGATAAAGGAGCAAAGGTCGGTTACTAAGGAGTTCCGTGATTAAACGCCAAGATTCAAGAAGACAAAGCCTTTCTAAAGCCCGGTCAAAAGCTGAAAAATCGACGCGGGCAGAAACAGCACACAAGTCAGTAGAACTTCCAAAGGTCATATCTTTGGACTCAGACCTCGGAATGGGGCCTACCTTATGTCAAAATGACCGGCTCGGAAAGAGCTTTCCAATGGTATAAGCCTTGATCCAATCAAAGGAGCAGAAGTGGACGAAAAGTCTGTTGAAGCCAATTGTAGCTGAAAAGGCCTTTTTGGACTGAAAGAATTGGGTTTTGGGCCTGATTCTCTGGCCCAAAACATGGCTCCAAGCCCATGCACGATTTTTGGATCTGAAAGTATAAAAACCAAAGCTTCACTCTTTATTAATGGTAGATAGTTAATGGTAGCTAGTTAGACCTAAAACAATAGATAATTATAGATCTAGTTTTTATTTAATTAAATTAAGTTTAGTTTATATTCAATTCTTGTTTTAGATTATACTCTTAGAATCATTATTCTTAATTAGTTTGATAAATAAAATAGCTATTTGTCAATTTCGATTCTTGTCATTTACATTGTGTTAGACCTGATTTCATTTATTACTTGTTATTCAATTCTTAGTTATTAATTAGATTTTAATTATTGTTTAATTTAGATTAGTAAATTTCAATTCTTTTATTATGTTTAGTAGTTTTAAATTAATCGAAAATGATTACAGAATGATTCTCGGCTAAACCTCCATTGAAGGGGTTGAGAAGCCTTGATGAAAGCTTGACTCCGATTATCGTAGAGTCATTGTAATTTCCTTTCCAATCTAAAAACGATTAGTTCACCATGAGAATGAGTTTAATCATTCACATACTAGTTATGAATTGGTAGAAATGCCATGTGTAATTAGGGATTAGGAGAAACCATATTGTTCTGCGAAGCAGTTCAAATTCGATTACTGACGATTAAATGGTTAATAGGATTAAGTCGAGTTAAGGTGGAATCAATCCCCCCTCTAACTCCTTATCATCGAATCAACGTAGCATTCTCATAGTTGTTCTGATAATCGACTAGTTACATCTTGTGGGTAGTTGCATCGTAGTCCAGTTGCCATTTCGTAAATCTCTCATTAGACTTTAGAGTTAAGAATACTTATACGTAGAGAACACAAATGCGTAAAGGACTAGGAGTGGAACGAATCACTCTACTCTACTATATCTCCATAGGATTGAGAGTAGAAAACTTTGATAAATATAGACTGTAATAAGTTTTAGTTTACTTACGTTTTGAGTTTCATCGTTCATTTCGTAGGTAAACTATTCATTTTATGTTTTATCACCAAACAACAACTTGGAAAGTCAAGATAGTCAGGGAATAACAATAATTAAAACTAACTTTTAAATCCTTGTAAAGCAAAACAAACATGAGACTTTTGCTAGATGCACTGAAAATATATTGTCTAATTCAATATAGTACATTGTCGAAGATCAAACCAACCTTTTCAGCGACATTAACCGGAGTACCTACTATTTCTTCAACTGTCGTCAAAGCACCTTGTTCAATAACATCAACACCCACATACTCTTGAGAAACACAAATTTTTTTAAAATGATAAAAAGCTTCCTTGAGTGAAGCGGTATTGCCAGTGATTCCACAATATTTTCCGCATAACCCATTCTCCTCATAACCCACTGCGTTTTTCCCCCCTCCAATTTTGGTGAAGATAATCGAGTCTTGGTACCGAAGCCCACATGTGGACCATTAAGATCCACAAGACGTTTCAACTGTCTTTGCCTTGGAGTTTGGTCAACCGCTGATTTTCGACTTCCAACTGTACTTGTTTTCGGTTCAAGAATGAATTAAGTATTACCCTATCATCTGACACTTGCAAAATGATCAAATACATATTCTGAATACTTTTTAATATTTAATATTCTGACCAAATGATAAGAGCCCAAAACTGTAGTTTTAACCCTGTAACAGTCATACTATTAGACCAATTATGTGAGTAATAATTAAGAGTTAACACTGATTACGTGTTTTTATGCATTTCAGGCTTCAAAGTCCATTATGTGCAGAAATGTGCCACTTTAGCGAGATAAAGGAGCAAAGGTCGGTTACTAAGGAGTTTCGTGATTAAACGCCAAGATTCAAGAAGACAAAGCCTTTCTAAAGCCCGGTCAAAAGCTGAAAAATCGACGCGGGCAGAAACAGCACACAAGTCAGTAGAACTTCCAAAGGTCATATCTTTGGACTCAGACCTCGGAATGGGGCCTACCTTATGTCAAAATGACCGGCTCGGAAAGAGCTTTCCAATGGTATAAGCCTTGATCCAATCAAAGGAGCAGAAGTGGACGAAACGTCTGTTGAAGCCAACTGTAGCTGAAGAGGCCTTTTTGGACTGAAAGAATTGGGTTTTGGGCCTGATTCTCTGGCCCAAAACATGGCTCCAAGCCCATGCACGATTTTTGGATCTGAAAGTATAAAAACCAAAGCTTCACTCTTTGTTAATGGTAGATAGTTAATGGTAGCTAGTTAGACCTAAAACAATAGATAATTATAGATCTAGTTTTTATTTAATTAAATTAAGTTTAGTTTATATTCAATTCTTGTTTTAGATTATACTCTTAGAATCATTATTCTTAATTAGTTTGATAAATAAAATAGCTATTTGTCAATTTCGATTCTTGTCATTTACATTGTGTTAGACCTGATTTCATTTATTACTTGTTATTCAATTCTTAGTTATTAATTAGATTTTAATTATTGTTTAATTTAGATTAGTAAATTTCAATTCTTTGTATTATGTTTAGTTTTAAATTAATCGAAAATGATTGCGTAATAATTCTCGGCTAAACCTCCATTGAAGGGGTTGAGAAGCCTTGATGAAAGCTTGACTCCGATTATCGTAGAGTCGTTGTAATTTCCTTTCCAATCTAAAAACGATTAGTTCACCATGAGAATGAGTTTAATCATTCACATACTAGTTATGAATTGGTAGAAATGCCATGTGTAATTAGGGATTAGGAGAAACCATATTGTTCTGCTGGGCAGATTCAAATTGATTACTTACGATTAAATCGTTAATAGGATTAAGTCGAAGTTAAGGTGGAATCAATCCCCTCTAACTCCTTATCATCGAATCAACGTAGCATTCTCACGGTTGTTCCGATAATCGACTAGTTACATCTTGTGGGTAGTTGCATCAGTAGTCCAAGTTGCCATTTCAGAAATCTCTCATTAGACTTTAGAGTTAAGAATACTTATACGTAGAGAACACAGCATGCAGAAGGACTAGGAGTGGAACGAATCACTCTACTCCACTATATCTCATAGGATTGAGAGTAGAAAACTTTGATAAATATAGACTCGTAATAAGTTTTAGTTTACTTACGTTTTGAGTTTCATCGTTCATTTCGTAGGTAAACTATTCATTTTATGTTTTATCACCAAACAACAACTTGGAAAGTCAACATAGTTAGGGAATAACAATAATTAACTTACCCCCCCCCCCCCCCCGACTTTCATAGAGTATGTCAAAATTAACATAGTGCGTATTAACACTCCTTTCATGCTGTAACAAGAGTAATGCTATTAAGAAATATGACAAAATAAACAAAATAAAAATCAAACTACTTTAGACGACACGGAGGATTGACCACCTCAAGTGCATTTTTCATAGCCAGCTTTTCTTTCACACAATCTGGAAGACGTAGCTCTTCCCTCACCACTAGAGTCTTCTGATTCTTCAATTTCCCTTCCCAGGTACTACCCCTTGGTGTTTTCCCTGGAATATCTACACATCCTAACAACCAAGGGAAAACATTTTCACCCAGACAATGTGGACCCAAAGAAGTCGTACGGAGGAAAGTCCAAAGATTAAAGATGATTAAACAGCCATGGAGGGCTAAACTAAAATTAGGCTAGTTCGGAAGTTCCATTTTCTTGTTAAGAGCCTCCAAACTATCCTTAATAACTTCAAATACAAAATAGCCCTAAGGAAACTTATCAAAGGCTACCAAATCATCAACAACATCCACATTTTAAACGCTGACCCCACGATGGCTCATGGGTATCAGAAAAGACCCTAGAACATACAACATGTTTAGTATATAGACATCATTCTAACACTCTGCATCATTGATGGCATTTTTCTTTGCCATCGCCCTAGCTTCTAAAATTTCAACCAGAGAAATCACACTTTTCTGCTTACTTCCAGGAGCAACATGAAAATACTTTTCCCTAAACTTTGTCGGTTTCTTCTTACACATCCTGTAGTACATGTCATCAGGTTGATCGGTCGACAACCCCGTAAAAAGCATAACGTCAGACTTCTTAAAAGTCAAGTATTCATCCTTAATTCTATAAGTAAGCTTCGAGACCCTCTTCTTCAACTCTTCCAAAATCAGTCTCTCCTGGGTAACAACTTCAGACATCCTTGGTTCCTCATCTACAGAACCAACTTGACTAGGAACTGCAAATGGATACGCATTCACCAAAAAACCTAAAGGAGACGAACTCAATTCAGCTACTTCTTGCGGTTATAATGTATCAAAGAAATCCCTTTGCAACTTTGACAAACTGCAACGTGCCCATAATAATACAGTTTTCCCTGCGTCTTCCCCTATATTTTTATCACCCTTTTGCTAGCCCTTCTTCTTAGGGCTAATGTATTTTTGCGCCTCTTTTCTCGTCATCCTAGAAGATAGCAAATATAAACAACAATAAAAAATTTAGGCAATCTACCGTAAACCAGAGATTTAGTCCACCATATGTATACAGTAAAACCTCATTAGCAAAAAAAAATAAGACAAAATTGGTAGTAAGGAGAACAATTCATAAAGAGTATTCATAAGTAGAACTCTCACGCTAGGGCAGAACAAAATTGGTAAAACATTATATGAAAAACTAAATCAAGATTAAACTAAAGCCCCAATCAACTAACACTAAATTTCAAACCACACAATCTACAAACGGACCCATCTACAAAACATGTAAGGGTACATCAAACATCTCAAACAAAAATGACACAAATTGGGCTGTGAGGAAAATAGTATTACCTGTCAGTTTAGGAACTGCAAATAAGACTTTATTAGTGCTACACTGCAAAACCCAAAATTCAAATGAAAGTCAAGTCTTTCACACTTCGCAGCTAATGGGGTTTAATTTTGGATTCCAAAATTAAAAAAAAAACAATTTCAGTTTAATATTAGGGTTCAATTTTTGGTTACTTGGGTTGAAAAAACACTTGAAATCCGATTGAAAAACTTGGAATTCAATTACTGAGAAAAAGGTGTGACTCCCCAAAAAAAGGGCAACTCATAAATTGGCATGTTCCCCCTAAAAATATATATATTCACGTGCACCGGATGCATATTAGACTAATTAGCAACAACATCATATCAAAGATTCAAGGGTCCGAAGATTCAAAGTTAAACGTTAATTTCGAGTTGCTGACGTTACCATTATAAATAGTAACAACACGTACCTTAATCTTGGAAATCCATCGAACGACTATTAAAGAGCCGTTCCAGACCAGCTTATAAGGGAAGCTTCTCCCTTCACAACATGAAAACCAAGGCTTCAAACACTTCTAATACTTTTTCGATAGCTTCTGCTTGGACATTCAAAGCTACCGAAGATGGTGAAGCTTCACTTACATTCAAAACTCAACTTACTCAAGATCATGCAATTCCCCTAATCAATTCTTTTGTTGGTGTGGTAAGAGGGTCTAAAACCTAATTTAATTCCTCTATTACCATCTATTTACTATTATGGCCAAATACAATATTCTTTACATTTTATTTTCAATTCCCTTTTAATTTTCAAATAACAGTTGATTACATTCAGCTCACAGGTCACATGTCAGATCTGTGAATCAAGGAAACACACTGCACTTGATTGCAAATGCCTTAATACCCATTGCCACAAACAACATTAATTGCAATTATTTTATGATGCCACGTTATGGAGTTTATGAAAATGGTGAACTGCACAAGTTTTTGATATGCTCCAACTCTCGCTACAATGGATTTCAACAACTACATGATGATTTGGATGCTTGTTATTGTGGTGAAATAGACCACTGGATAGGCGTATGTCTTTATAAATACATCCCATGTCCAAGTGGTTGTCAAGGGGAGAGGGAATTTACCGAGATGTTGCCAAACTTGGCTGGAAAAAGGCTTATAATGCTTAAATATGAGCTGTGTGGGCAGAGTGAGATGGTTAGGCCACTGGTGGATAAGCTTAAGAACTTGTCTATCACTGTTAATGTAAAAGTTGAGTGATAGAAAAGGTTTTCAAATAACAATTTATTATGGATTCCAATTTCTTATGCATGTTCTTCAAATCGGATCATACAACAATATAGTATGGTTATACTGCAATGAAACGAGAACATAATCAATTTCTTTGTTTTTAGCGGTCCTAATCAAATAGCAGTCCTAATGAAATAGCCTAATCAATGAAGTACATTTTTTATGCTCTTGACCCAATCAATTTCTAGTCAAATAAATATCTATGGGAAGATCTATATACTTATTCTCCCATACTTATTCTCTGTCTCTTTGGGAAGTGGGGAACGCAGGTCCCCATAACACACACACCCCAATACCATTTGATCACCACACCTTCAGTTAATAATAGGGTTAATAATAAATCCACCACAAATTTAGGTACAACAAAAGTTCTTAAGAAGCATTATACTACCCGCAATGTAGTAATCCAATACGAGAATGTATGGATGAAGTACGTAGTGGATAAAAGCGATCATGGTGTAAATACTACCCACTGTAACCCTTACATCTCTCTACAGAGCTTCTATTGCATTCCAAAAAATTCTTCTTTTACCTCCCAAAACGCGATACTAATTACACCAAAACTAAACAATATTACAAACAGCGAAATAAGACAACTACAACATCACATAGGAAAAGTTTTGTCCATTGTAGGAACGTTGGAAGGACGTACAGTGGCACCCTTGTCATTAACAAAATTCTTGCAAGTACTTTTGTTGTGCCCTTTCTCTCCGCACAAGGTGCAATATCTTTCCTGCTTTGGCCCCTTCCGTGATGGCCAAAACTTCATCCTCATAGTCGAGGGATGACCTGCTTGACGTTTGTCTTCAGGTGGTAAAATGCACTCATTGTCACATTCAATGTCCCATTGCTCCCTGCTAGGAATTCCTTTCCACACCTCAGCGTATTTCTGCTTCCACATGTCTGTTGTGAAGTACTGATCAACAAAAGTGTGATATGTCCCACCTCTTCTACTATGGTGATTGACACTGATGGCTTTACATGCATGCGCACACGGGATACCCATCTATTGGAACCACCCACAAGAACACTCCATTTTCACAAGATCAACAACGAACTTTCTGCCTTTGGTGGAGAGAATGTCAAATGTGTTGTCCGAATACCGATTTACTAAAAAAGTCATTGACCTGCTAATGTTATCACACAAAAGAGAAGTAGCAAGTGGTGTTAAGCTTTCAAATTTCAAGGACCACATATCTGCAATAGTACGGAATTTATAGAAATGAACTCCCAAATTCATTCTTATTTCATCAACAAGAACAGTTATAGGACATGAACGGTCATCCACAATCATTACATTCCAGCTTTCAACGTGGTTTGTATATATAATGACATACCGCTTCACTTCACTAGCACAAGAAGCCCACTTTTCTAGAGGTATCTTACTTAGCATATCAAATGCAGGTTTGCACACGGACATCAATTTCATCATCACCGCACAGTGATGCCACTTTACCATTGTTGTTGCAGCTACTTTTATCTTCGTTGAAACATAATCTGTGCATTTCACAAGGTTCTTACAAATGTGATTCATGCAGTACACATGTTTCGCTTTTGGAAACACCAATGGAATTTTACATGGGAGACTTTGGTGCCTATCCGAGATGATGACAAAGGGAATGTCAAACCCAACAACACTCCTACCTAAGCATCCCAAAAACCATTCCCAAGTCTCATTGTTCTTTGCACTAACTAGGGCAAAGGCAATAGGGAAAACATGCCGTCACCATCAACGCAGATGGCTGAAAGAAGGTAGCCTGATGATCTGCTTTTCAAATGGGTTCCATCAACTTCTATCTGTGGCCGACAAGTATTTCTGTAGCTCTTAATGGTAATCCCATACGTCCAGAAAAAACACTTGAATCGATCCGTATGTGCCACTCGATGAATCTCTGTGTAACATCCAGGATCAACTTTCTTCAACTCTTTACAGTAAGTGCTAAGTAACTGATAAGACTGACCAAAACAACTATCGATCTGTACACATAAACAATTATTATGTAGTCAACGGTAACAGAAACATTATTTTGAAATTGATTGTGGAAAACAAAAAGCATAATGTTAACTCATACTTCTTGTAGAGCCTGATAAGCACCCAAAAGTGTATTATGAAACCCCATTGAAACATATAAATTTGGTTAATTATGTGTTTAATAATCATGAAATAAATATGTTTTCATACTTTTGCAGGTATTTGCAGTAAACATGGAAATATTGGTTAAACTCGAAATAAAGCACGAAAACGGCGATATACTAATTCTCCCAAATCCACACGTAAGCATCAAACTTCCAAAGCTCCTACCTCTCGAACCCGGGACTCGAATGCGACCACGAGAGATGCTCGGACAATCGTGGTGATGAACTCTACGATAGGAAATTATTATAACACATCAGCCCAAAATACCGTGATCGCCATCGATCGCACATGGACCCACTATCGGGGGCCACAAGATTGATAAGTCATTAATCATGGAGCATGTCAAGACAAAAATAACAAATTATTGGTGCAAAGTTGACACCTTGCATGTAATAAATTAGATTAGGTGTTAATAGTGAAAAAAAAATCAAGGTGTCACTTTGTTTTAATGTGGTGGATAAAAATTCATTAATGTGGTTTGATAATTCACGTGGGAGGAAATGAGATTTCTCTCAAATGGAGAAGAAATTAGACAAGGGTGGGGGACACTCCATTTACTCCCTTGACTTATTTTCCTCACATGGCATTATTTTAGTTCCTTTAGTGAAAGAAATGTGAGGGGAGTTTTTTAGTTTTTATTAGAAAGCTTGTAATAGTTTTAATGGAGGAACACTTGTTTCTTCTAGAAAATTAAATAGAAGTGAGTTTGATTGTTTGATTGTTTTCTTCTTCTTCTTCTTCTTCTCTCTCTCTCTCTCTCTCTCTCTCTCTCTCTCTCTCTGTTTTTTAGTTTATAAATCCTTGTCCCAAGGATCATGAGCTAACTTCCCCTTTGGGGAGTTAATCCAACTCATGTGAGGGTAAATCAATTTTTGTTGGTTTGATAGGTTGTTAGGAAGAACAACTAGCTCTACACCCTATCCCAAAATGATAGTTGGTGTAGTGTCTAGTTAGGAATCAAAACAATGAGCTTAGAGATAAGTCATTGTTTAGTTCCACTTGCTAGCATGTGTGAGCTCTTAAGTGAGTCATACATGCTAGGGATCAAATCTTTTCTTCCATTAGGGGCTTGTCTATGAGTCTAGGAAGGATCAAATAACTTTTTTTCAAATCAACAACTAATGATAGTTCACATGAGGAGGATTAACTCTCCACCTTTTCTTTCAAATCTCTATTTTGGTATTAAGTGCATGTTTTCAACTTTAATGTCTTTCTTAATGTTTGTGTAGGAAGGAAATCCTAGCTTAAATATTATAATCTTACTCCTTAGTTCCCTTAATTGTAACATCCAATTTGTAGTTGTTCTAAACTTTAGGTTAGTTCGAATCCTTATTCAAACTCTATGAAACGAAGATCGTGAGTAAGGAACCTTGAGTGCTTTTGCATCAATTTAGAGAGTTCAAAACTCTAAGTAGTAGTAACAAGCTTATATCAGAGCCCTCTCCTTTGCCCTCCACATTGTTTTGTAACTCAACTCAACATGCTTAGAATTCTTAACCACCTGAATAAGGTGGTTCACCTTCAGCGTCTTGTCGTCCCTAAGAATATCAATTACAACCTCCGTAACAAAACCACTCGAAGCCTCCCGATTGAATTCCCCAACATACCTACCACATTTGTGGACTTTGAGAACATTCCTCATTGTCCAATCATATGAACCTTTATTAGTGCTGCAGTACACATGAAAATGACAAATTTCTCTTGAACTTGTATCAAACCCTTTACATCCGTATTGGACCCTCTGCCAGTCCTTCTTCACCTTCAAAAGTTTGAAATTAGAAATTATTGTGTAATTCTTCATGTGGAAAACAAACAAATTGCGATGGGGAAACACCATACCCACAGTTAGAAGTGCGTAGTCATAGGGTTTAAATTCTATGTTAGGTGCATGTTGGTGGTGATCACTGTGCTCTGAGTCTTTATCAAATCGTTCCACCCCATCCCTTTTTCGATGCCCCTTCATTCCCTTCCCCACTTTGGATATTCTACCGGTACTCCCCGCACCAATACTTTGATCTCCAACCTCCCTTGCGTTCACAACTTCATCTATCCTCCTAATACTTTGTTCTGGAATCTGCATTACGTTGCCAACTTCTACTATCCTCCCAATACTCTGTTATGGAACCTGCCTTATATTGCAAACTTCTGCTATCTTTCCAATAATACTTTCTTCTCCAACCTCACTTCCATTGTCAACTTCTGCTATGGCACAACTCCCTAAACCTATACGTTGTTCTCCCACCTGAGTTACACTTCCAACTTCTGCCTTTCCATTGACTGTTAATTCTAGTCTCCCACCTATTTCTCCTTTATCTTCTATTTGTAAGTTACGACCACTATAAACGAAGGATGATCCTCCAAACATAGCAGATGTCCCAGGCATCAAAAATGAACTCGAAACAAAGTTTCTGGGTATTGCAACAACAATTAAATTGCTCCTAATTATAGTACCACCCATAACAGTGTTTATAACACCCCGTTTTATTCTTATATTTTTTTCCTAGTACCATAATAATAATAATAATAATAATAATAATAATGATAATAGATAAAACAAAAAAATAGGATAAATATTAGTTAAGGATAGAAAACCCCGTAGGTTAAGAGATAAACCTTCTCCTTAATAATGGCGTCGAATACGATTTGTGAGAAGTGAGGGAATCGCGATTTTTTGGTATAGGCATATTAGGTTTTTAGGGAGGAATAAAATCGATGGGTTTAGAGTGGTGGTTGCGTTGGTGGTTGTGGTGGAGGCGCTGGTGAGAAAGATGAACAGTGAGAGTTTTGGTTTTGTTGGGCTTGCGCCGGAATCAGTTTTGTGGGCTTGAGTGTTTTAAGTTTTTTGATTTCACATATAGGCTTAAATTCATCTAGTTGGGCTTGGGAAAAGCTATATATTTTGGGCATTAGTCTTTGGATTTTGGTTGGATGAATTTAGGACTGGTTGACTACTGTTGACCCTTGACCAGGGTTGACTTTGACCAGTTGACCAAGTTTGACCTTTGACTTGGCTAAGATTAGGTCTATTATGATAGGTCTAGGGATATTAGTGTGCTTGGCTTTAGGCTAAGACTTTATATATATACGTGTGTACGTGTATTAACTACTATGTGATATTTCAGTCTTTTATGATATACGATGCTATGACACTTAGACATCGATATATTAATAATGCGTAAACAATAATACAAGAAACAAGATACTCCTCCGTTATCTGAAATAATATATGCAATAAAGTTCAATAGTGTTCTCAACAAATTTACCACACCCTTTTAGAATCTCTCCACGCCTCAAGTTTTGGAAATGAGATTTTATGATTGAAGATGTCATGTGATAGGTGGGCATTTATTGAAAGTGCCATAAATGGCCTGTAAGCGTTATAACTGGGTATTCATTGATTGTGCCATGAATGACCTGGGTATTCATTGAATGTAACGAGAGTAACCTAAGGTACATAAGTACTAAAGGGTGGGTGTATAAGAAAAGTAATTGATTAATTAATAAGAGAAATTGATTTGATTGTGCGGGTGTGCTTGGACTTGCATTTGAATACTTATAAGATATCTACATATGTTATTTAGAATTTCCAAACTTCCATTTATAGGAGAGTAGGACTTAATAATATTTTGTGTAGGGACGCTGTCCTACCCTTATACCGAAGTGGATATCGGTAAGATTTAATTCAATTACTAAATTATTAAAATGAGTTATTATAATGAGTTAATAGAATGGAAGTCTTGCTTAGGAAGAAATGATGCCGGTTGAAATGACAAAACTACCTGTCTTCTAAGCTAAGAATGATTAAGTTATGGGTACATATAAAGTGTTTGTAGGATAATTAAAGTGTGGAATTGTTTTTCTATTGTTAGTCTACTCATACCAACAAATTCCCTTTTGCTGACCCATGTTTGCTTTGTTTTGGCAACGTGGGTGTGTTCTTGGGAACATAGGTGGAAGGCAGTGGAACCACGACATTTGATTTGGATTCTTTCCTGGAGCAGTCCGTTAGTTCTTTCATTAGGTTCATTTCTTTTTGGAAGTATGTAATAACGTAGTTTCATATTCATATGACATGAGAATACGATATTGAAGACTTTTATTCTTAGAATTTGTTTGATGTTTTATTGGGATAGAAGATAGTCTTTTAATAAAATGATGGTTGAGAAATTTTGGAGATTATTGTTGTTAAATTGATTCTTTTATGGTGTGGGTTTTCGGTTTTGGCATGTGTTGTATCCCCCCCGTCATAGCCTGGGTTTTTAGACAATTGAACATAGCGATGTTTAAGATATTTATATTTCAAATATTCACTTTGTAATTGTTTAGAAAATTGGACTGTGACATTTTGGTATCGGAGCTTAAGTTAGCCTAGATTTGGAAGCTCTAGGTGATCCTCGAAATATGGTGATTGGGTGTGTTTGAGTTTAAGATGTTTGGAGTACTAATAGAAGTCCATTTTGTTTTAAGGTGATGGCTGGAGATGACAATGACATTACTGGTACTGGAAGTAATACCATATCTGTTGATTTGTGAGCAATATTAACTCAGTTGGTGCAAACTATTCAGAGTGGTCAATATGCTAATCTAGGGGATTATTTTGCTAGGAGAAACAAGAATTTTGCAACTTTAGGAGGCCAGAAGTTCAAGAGAGAGAAAGGGGCCATTAATGCTGAGAAATTTACTATGTGTGAGTCCGTGTTTGCTAAGATGCAACTCACTGAGGTGCATAAGTAGGAGTTGGCTTCTCACCAGTTGGAGGGGTCAGCTTTATTTTGGTGGAGGTCTATCAAGGATAATGTGGATGTAGGAACTATGACTTGGGAAGATTTCTAGGTAAGATTTGAGGGAAGGTTTGTTCCTAATGTTGTTAAGGAGCAATTAACTAAGAAATTCTTTAATCTGACCCAAGGAGGAAAACTGTTACGGAGTACATGACTAAGTTCAATGAACTATCGAGGTATGCTCCTTATCTAGTGGATACCCAAGTAAAGAAGAACCAGAAGTTCATCCGTGGACTAGAGCCATATCTATCTAGTTATTTGATACCTTTTGATTCAGAAACTTTCGATCGCGTGTTAGATTTGGCATTAAAATATGAACAATTGGATATTGAACCCAAAGATGAGAGGTTTAAAGAGAATGCCCCAAAACAAGTCAGCTTACACCTTATTTCTAGTCAACCACGTCAAGGGCAGAGAAAAGTCGGCATCACCCATATAATAGGCAAATAAGTAAGCAAGTGAATAAGGACGTTAGTACTTCGCTAAAGAAATTTAATGGTAATTGTTTGAACTGAGGGGAAGTGGGGCATACTATTCGAAGATGTTCTAAACCAAATGAACTAGTAGGCAAATGTTATAAATGTGGATAGTTGGGACACTATGTTAAGAACTGCACTGGTTAATGTTAGGTATATTTGAAGTTGTTGTTTACTAGTTCCTCTATTGGTACTTAGCATGTAAGAATTTATCGTATGATTAAAATGCTTGTTGTTTATCGTATGATTAAAATGCTTGTTGTTTTATCGGTTAGTTTCTTATGAAATTTATAAACGAAATTGTTCAACATGTTATATGTTATAGTGTTGTTTTCCTAACGGAGTTTTTTATTTTAAGTAAGTATTGGCTAAAGAAGAAATTGATATTTTAAAATTTCATATTTGAGTAAATTGGAATTATCTAAGGAATAAAGAAACTCTTTTGGTAAAGGTTGGATTTTGAATTGTTGATATTGTCCAAGTTATGTATATCGTTGGTGTGTGATCCAATATACATAACATCTCTCTATATGCATCGTTGGAGTTTGATCTAGTGTATTGTACACCGTTAGAGTGTGATCCAGTGTGCATACCACACATCGTTAGTGTTTGATCCTATGTGATGGTAGAGAGCTTGTATGCATCGTTGGTGTGTGAACCAAAGATGGTAGAAAGCTTGTATACTTGCATATTGTTGGTGTGTAGGCCAGTGTGCATGCCTCACATTATAGGTGTTTGATCCTATGTGATGGTGGACATAGTATAGGTCATTGATGATATGAATCAGCCTATATGGTTTATATATTCATTTTGAACAGGTGGTATTTGTGAGACCTTAAGAGAAAGGTTAATTTTTTTTTAAACACCAAGATGGTGGATGGAATTTGTGAGTTTTTTTTAGCGAAAAGATTTGACTGGGAAGATTGTTGGGAAATGAAATTATTAGATGTATATTAAATGTGGAATGCTTGGACTAGTTAGGAAATGCTAAGAATGGAACTAATTGCCTCGGTGTGAGAGGAACTACCTTGCCTTCTTAGTATGATTTAACTCGAAAAATATGAATCTATTGAATTGAGAAAAAATGATTTTAATTAAGTGTAGGCAATTGAAGAAACTAATTACGTTTATTCTTTTACGTGTTTCTTGGGTTCTATACGTTTATGGACTTACTTTCAAGGTTAATATATATACACTCCTGATGTTAGATATGTTACAATAATAGAGCATGTATGTCACTGAATTTTCTTTTTGTCATTTCTATTGTACAACTAAATTGCTATGATATTACTAATTACTTGCTTGCTTTTATCTACTTCGAATCTCGGGACGAGATTCCTTTTGATTTGTGTATATTATAACACCTCGTTTTATTCTTATATTTTTTTCCTAGTACCATAATAATAATAATAATAATGATAATAGATAAAACAAAAAATAGGATAAATATTAGTTAAGGATAGGAAACCCCGTAGGTTAAGAGATAAAACTTCCTTCCTTGTTTTTCGGGGGGTTTTAAAACAAAAAAGAGTTCACATGTAGAGTTTAGTTTTTACATAGAGAACATACCAAAAAAATGGGGTTTCGCACGACAGTCGACTTCGGTCTTTCGGATTCTTCCGCTTTCGAAAATCTAGTTGTTCGTTAACAAACAGTGAGTAGTCTGAACATGTTCTGTTAAATTTTACTGATTATAATAGTGATTTTTCTTATATGATATATTGGAACATTGTGATATAAAATGTTGATTTGATTAAAAAAAAGATGTAATGGCCATTCATGCGAACTCAAGCCTCACTTTGAGTAGGCATAAATAGGATTCCTCGCATTGTTCTCTGTAGTTAGTCAATGGTGGCAGGTTTTTATAAAAATTTTGAAGTACTGCGTCTACGCCAAATCTTATATTTTTCCTGATTGTTATGATGTGATGATGAGTATGTTGTATTAGTAGATGTTGGTTATTGTTGGGTATTGTTGAAGCTCTGAAAGAGCAGTAATGGCGTAAAAACACTATTTGTGAGGAGTGGGGGAAATCAAGTTTCAATTATACAATAATGTTGGGTTTTTGTTGGGTATTGAAACCGAGTGGTTTCGGTGTGGGTTGAATTGTGTTTGAGTGTTATTGAAGCTTGACAGGAGCGTTAATGGCGTTGAACGCGATTTGTGAGAAGTGAGGGAATCACGATTTTGTGGTATAGGCATATTGGGTTTTTAGGGAGGAATAAAATCTATAGGTTTAGAGTGGTGGCTGCGTTGGTGGTTGTGGTGGAGGCGCAGATGAGGAAGATGAACAGTGAGAGTTTTGGTTTTGTTAGGCTTAGGCCGGAATCAGGTTTGTGGGCTTGAGTGTTTTAAGTTTTTTGATTTCACATATGGGCTTAAGTTTATTTAGTTGGGCTTAGGAAAGGCTATATATTTTGGGCATTAGTTTTTGGATTTTGGTTGGATGAATTTAGGACTAGTTGACTGTTGTTGACCCTTGGCAAGTTGACTGATGTTGACCCTTAACCAGGGTTGACTTTGACCAGTTGACCAAGTTTGACCTTTTTGACTTAGCTAAGATTAGGTCTATTATGATAGGTCTAGGGCTATTAGCGTGTTTGGCTTTAGGCTAATACTTTATATATATACATGTGTACGTGTATTAACTACTATGTGATATTTCAGTCTTTTATGATATACGATGCTATAACACTTAGACATCGATATATTAATAACGTGTAAACAATAATACAATAAACAAGATACTCCTCCGTTATCTGAAATAATATATGCAATAAAGTTCAATAGTGTTCTCAACAAATTTACCACACCCTTTTAGAATCTCTCCACGCCTCAAGTTTTGGAAATGAGATTTTATGACTGAAGATGTCATGTGATAGGTGGGCATTTATTGAAAGTGCCATAAATGGCCTGTTAGCGTTATAACTGGGTATTCATTGATTGTGTCATGAATGACCCGGGTATTCATTGAATACGGCGAGAATGGCCTAAGGTACATAGTACTAAAGGGTGGGTGTATAAGAAAAGTAATTGATTAATTAATAAGAGAAATTGATCTGATTATGCAGGTGTGCTTGGACTCGCATTTGAATAGTTATATGATATCTACATATGTTATTTAGAATTTCTAAACTTCCGTTTACAGGAGGGTAGGACTTAATAATATTTTGTGCAGGGACGCTGTCCTACCCTTACCAAAGTGGATATCGGTAAGATTTAATTCAATTACTAAGTTATTAAAATGAGTTATTATAATGGGTTAATAGAATGGAAGTCTTGCTTGGGAAGAAACTATGCCGGTTGAAATGATGGAACTACCTATCTTCTAAGCTGAGAATGATTAAGTTATGGGTACATATAAAGTGTTTGTAGGATAATTAAAGTATGGAATTGTTTTTATGTTGTTAGTCTACTCATACCATCAAATTCCCTTTTACTGACCCATGTTTGCTTTGTTTTGGCAACGTGGGTGTGTTCTTGGGAGCATAGGTGGAAGGCAGTGGAACCACGACATTTGATTTGGATTTTTTCCTGGAGCAGTCTGTTAGTTCTTTCATTAGGTCCGTTTCTTTTTGGAAGTATGTAATAACGTAGTTTCATATTCATATGACATAAGAATACGATGTTGAAGACTTTTATTCTTAGAGTTTGTTTGTTGTTTTATTGGGATAGAAGATAGTCTTTTAATAAAGTAATGATTGAGAAATTTAGGAGATTATTGTTGTTAAGTTTATTATTTTATGATGTGGGTTTTCGGTTTTGGCATGTGTTGTATCCCCCCGTCATAGCCTAGGTTTTTAGACAATTGAACATAGCGATGTTTGAGATATTTATATTTCAAATATTCACTTTGTAATTGTTTAGAAAATCGGGCTGTGACGGTGTTAGTTTTATTTGCCTCATGTATTCCACCACCATCAATCCCAACCTCAGTACAATCCACATCAAGTCCATCACTCTGGGTTCCGTCCACATTTGTACCATTTTTGGAATCACCACCATCGCAAATTTTAAACAAGGGATCTGTGTCTTCACTCATGCTATCATTGTCGTACACCTCATCCCAATTTGTATCCTTCCAATTGTTCACACTATTTGTGTAATCCCAGGGCTCATTCCAGCCCTCGGTACAATCACCATTACCATCGGTTCGGTCCTAAGTGCAATCACCACCACTTCTCTCCACACTTGTATCTTTTGAGGAAACGCTACTACTATCGCTAACATTCTCAGTCATCGACTCCCTATTCTGAATTTCACTCTTGTCGCGAATAACCAGATCATGTAACTCCTATGAATATCCTTCCACAGCCACTTCAATCACCCAGTCCCCTCCATCCTCCCTAAACATAACTCTGCTATGTTCCATTAGTATCATCAGTTCTCCAAAACTCGGTATACACAATTCACTTCTCCTAACTTGTACTTCATCCTTCTCAGGTATATACACATCATCCTCCCCTTCCACCTGATTGTGAATTTCCATAGGAACAATTTCATTTCCCAGCCCAGTAACAAATACTTTCTCAGTCGATATTTTAGGAATAACAACACTAAAGATACTGGGTTCTGCCTCCATGTCAGCTATGACAACTGTCCTAAATTCTAATTCATGTTTCCCAGGTATATACACATCATCCTCCCCTTCTGCCTCACTGTGAATTTCCATGGGAACAGTTTGAGTTCCCATCCCAGTAACTACTACTTTCTCAGTACCTATGTTGGGAATAACAAGACTGAAGATACTCGATTCTGCCTCGACCCGGATGGTGCCTAGGCTACAACCAACCATTTCTACATCATTAGTATCAAGCACAAGCTCAATATCGCCATTAGAGGTGTGATGCACATCTGAAGCTTCTTCAGTACCTTTATGAATAGTTATTTGGCTCACCACATACTAATATATTAGTTAAACAATACAGGTCTGCCACAATGTGAACATACCAGTGCTTACATCCTCATCATCTTCAACCACATAATAAAGTTCACCCAATTTGGTTTCAGGGACCATAGAGGGAAATAAATTGTCCCCTCCCATAAAATCTGATCTTTCATTACTACCTGAAAAACACACATTGTACGGTTATTTATGCCCACTACAAAACTATGTTGTTAATACAATATGGCATAACCAAACTTATCGACAATAAATGCTTCATCTACATCACATTCAGGCACAAAAACTAGATCGCATTCGTCAGTTATGTTTTCTACTCTAGATAGTACAGGGTTTGCTGCAACATAATAATTCGTTACATAAAAACAACAAAAACTTCAAATTATCTTTGCACACATAGCTTCTTCCAAAATTTACTTCTGAATCATTGAGACAATGTGTTTGTATCCACCTTTCCTTCTTTACAGATTAATTTACGAGACAAATCGACAATGTATAGAAGCATTGCAACGAAGTAATTTCAATTTGATCAGGCTGCCTAATCGACAATGTACGAACATATGCCGACAAATTACAAAGTAAATCGACTGTCTAAAACTCAATTTGAAGCGATATATATAGAAAAACTGTGTTCATATTCACGATGAACATATCAATTTACATCACATCAATTTATCATATCAAAAATTCTTAAAGATTTTCAACTACTTACCACCAGCACTTACATCATCCGACAGCTCAACACAGGATCCACCAACGTCTCCTTTACTCCTACTCAATGGTTCAATACTAACTGCAAAAACAAATTCAAATTGGTTTTACTAACTACCTAATTTCAATTTTATTTATTCAATAAAAACATCCATACTAACATTCTCAAAAACATTACCTTGCAAATGGCTAAAAAAGTGCACAAATTTCTTTGAACAAACAACTTCGTTCCCAATATCTACTATGTCTTCTTCAATAAAGTCCCCTACAACAACTTCAGTGGGTTTGTCAATATCTGCCAAAACACTTTTTAAAATAATTCACCGCAAATAAAGACAAACTAAAATAGAATAAGGGGGAGGCGCGAGGTTAGTACCATCTCTCATTTTATTCATATAAACCGGGGAAGCACACGAATGTACGACATCATCATCCTCATCCATCAAATCACTTCTTTCTATTCTAGAAATCAGAATCCATAATTCTCCCATCTTTTTACACCTCATCGACTCAATCATTTCCTTGTAGTCATCTACATCTTCAACAGTGCACGAATGGCCGTAAACCAAAAAACTGAACTTCAGTGGTTTAATTTTGCTTATTTTCTCAAGAAGTATAATGAAATCGTCCAATGGACAGTTCACAGAACAACTTCGAAGCTTCATTACCCCCACCGGAGTACCTACCACCACCACCAGTATCATCTGCTTCGAATTTTCCATCATAACTGCATAAGAATTGAAAACTTTCCTTCGTCACTGATAACCCGTAAAAACTCAATTAGATTACTCTAACCTTATTCTTACGGTATTAATTATTTTTTTTTCCTACTCTCACATATATATTCATACAATATATCGAGTACGGAATTGTTCCACTCTTAACTCTCAAGACTTAAACAAATTCAATTCAACAAACACAAAGAACAATGGTGAGAGTAATGTGTGATGTGAAATTTTTATACTGTCATTCCCAACACAAGAACAATAATAACAAGTCATAATTTAATAACTAATTTAAACTTTATAAATCTAATTTAACAATAGTCTAAGAATCAAAATGAAGACAACCTAATTTATGAATTTAAAACAACTAAAACTAAATAAGAATTTAATCAATAACTAAATTGAAATGAAAACTAATACTTTATTACAAAACTAATAGTGATTCTAAATAATAATCTACTTTGTTCTAACACTAATTAATTGAAGGTAAAAACTACATCTAAAACAAGCTATTCTAACTCATTAATGGAGTCTAACCTAATTTTCTAATCTAGATCTCGGTGTCCTTAAGAGCTAAGTCTTCTCCATACAAATGGAGGAGACCAGATCCACTTTTTCGTACATGGGCTGAGGAGCCATGTTTTGGGCCGGAAAATCGAGCCCAAACCCCATTTCTTCAGTCCACATAGGCTTTTTCACTGGATTTTATTTCCATAGAATTTTTGCCCACTTTTGCTCCTCTGATTGAGTCAAGGCTTGGACCATTGGAAAGCTCTTTCCGAGACGGTCGGTTTAACATAAGTTAGGACTAATTCCGAGGTCTGAGTCCAAAGATACGTCCTTTGGAAGTTCTCACTTTTTTTGTCAAGTTGTTTACGCCAAGGTTGACTTTGACTTTTCAGCTTTGACCGGGCTTTAAAAAAGTTTTTTCTCTTTGAATCTTGGCCTTTAATTACAGAACTTCTTAGCAACCAACCCTTGCTTGTTTATCTCGTAAAAGTGGCGCATTTCTGTACATATTCGACTCTAATGCTTGAAATACATAAGAACACGATAGCAGTACTAAGTACTAACTCTTACTTATTAATCACATAATTGGTCAAAAACGATATTGTTAACCAGGTTAAAACTACAGTTTTGGGCTCTTATCAAACCACTCCCAAACAGTATTTTTCTTGTCCTCAAGCAAATATGAGAAATTAGAATAAGTGACCAAAAATGGAGTTCTAACTAATCTCGTTTCACCGAGTGCGATTGCATTGACCATATGCAACAAGGCCTTAAACCACTAGGAATTCCCTAGTGGACGAGTTATAGCCTCGTGAAAGTTTCCCATTGAAGGTACTCACAAACTTCATCTATACTACAACGACTAAGAAATAAAACTATTGTTTCCTTACTTATGTCTCAATGATCTATACATCTCACTAGTATTTAAACAAGAATGATCATTCTAAAACTTAAACTAATACATGCATAACAATCAAATCATCTTAAGAAAAACAACTACACAATTAACTATGATATAAAATGCAATGGCAGGTCCGTTTCTGAAACTTTTGGGTAGCGTACCTAAGTAGGTTCTCACAAGGAATATGTCAAAACACATAACACTCTGATTTTTCCACTCAAGTTTGCTAACTTCAGTGTGCAGTAGGCACACGTTTCCTCACAATCTCAATGACAATCCAAAGAAGCCGAGGTCGATCCCCCAACCTATTCCTAATTGAGCTAGAGGTCTTTATTAGGTGATACGGGGCGTAGGTGTTGGTTAAAGAAGGAAGGAAATGGATATTCAAAAAGACAAGTCTGAGAAAGTAGGGTCTTCATATTATGTAACTAGAGAAAACCTTGTTCTTTTGCTTCTACACTTTGTTTCCATCCTTAACCTTTTTATTTTGGCTTTTTGACTCCTTTTATTCTATTTTTGGAGTTTTTCTTTTCTTTTCTTTTTCTTTTCTTTGGATGGAAACTTCTTTTCTTTCTTTTTTTTCTTTTCTGAAGCAACTAACTAATTTTTGTTTACATTTCTCTTCTCTTTTTTTCACTCATCCCATTTCTCAGACTTATCCAGATAGGTAGGGTGATTTTATTTTTTCCTTTGTTTTATTGGGTAAAGGATTTGTGGTTTGTGAAAAAGCTAATGAAAAGCTCAGTGGGGCGACTAGAAGATAATAAATTTCATATAGGTGTGAATTTCTGGCTATATCAATCCAAAGAGGGCCTAAATTCTCGCTTAGGATATGGTGTGGTGATCAAGCAAGTGGATATGTGATTTCTCTACTCATAATTTACTTCTCCTTTGTGTCATCACTCAGATATTTCACTCTTATGAGGCTTTTAGGCTAGATGCTCACAGGATATGTATTAAGTACTCTAACTTAGGTCTCAGAAAAAATACTGCCAAGTACAATCAAAGATACTCATGCAAGATGTTCGTGAAAAGATGCAATAACTATTACCTACGTATTAATCTATGTTTCAAAAATTAAATCTTAATTCAAGTACTACGTGAGATTTCTAGACTAATATCATCATGGAGAAGGGAACAATACCATTATCACTAAATGCCTAGTATAAACAATATTTATGATTTTTTATTTTTTATTTTTTTTATATAAAGAAAAGTGCGTAATTTACATCCTAAAAGTGCCTACTTTTTGCAAATGTTTCTATCCCACCCCCAAACAATCGAACGCTTTGTCCTTAAAGTGTAAAGAGATAAAGAAAGAATTTACCATAGAAACGTGGCAAAAATTGGCAGTACCTGTAACAGAAATATTGTAAAAATAATATGATAACATGAAGCACAATTAAACTGTTACGTACGAATTAACACAAACTCTATTGGAGTAAACATGATAGACAATGGGTGGCAAAACGTTTTGAAATGAAATACCAACATACACCACCCCCAAACAAAATTGAAAAACTCTTTTTAAGTTTGAAAATTTTTGTTTGGCCTATACTCTAGAAAAGTGGTATTGTACAAAAACTTGGGTCTTTTAAAGTCAGATTCCTTAGACTTAATGTGATATATATGTATTAACATGCAGTTTACCATATATCAATAATCTAAATAATTGTGGATCTTTCCATAAATAGTTAACATGGAAAGCACCATCAACCAAAATTAAGCACCAAGATTTCCTATGGCATGGCTTAGTAGAATGGGAGTGAATTCTGATGGATCTAGAACCTAATCGAGCATAAAGTTTCTTCTTTTTCTTTGAACGAAAAGGTGTCCAAGTGAATGATCGTGAGAAAATGGATGATTGTGGAAGATATGTAGGGTATGGATAAGTTTTAGATTGAAGGAATGGAAAAAATGAGTGCATGGTTTTAGCATAAAACTTATTGGTGGCATGGGTTGGTATTAACACACATCTGAAAATGAAAGTATCAGGTGGCTCTTTAGGTAGTTCTTGAGAGGGTAGATCATCACAGGCTCTTAGAAACTTGTCAAATTTGTCATCTAGGTTGTTCGCATCCATATAATTATGGTATTCATCTCCATCTTTGAGGAATTCTTCTATCTCGTCTATTGTGAGGCTTACTCCATCTCTTGTAGGGTCGGAAGGCAGGGTGGAAAATTCTTTCTCTAGTTCAGTTATATTCAAGGAGTCAAAATTGTGATCTTTGTCTTCTTCCATAAGAGGGGTATCTACTAGTGTAGGGACAAGATCGTCGGAAGCACCAATGTGATATACCAAACTCTAAATAGACTTAACTTCACCGTTTACAGGAAAACCTAGTTGTCTCTGCTTTTGTCTAAACATGTTAACTTACACAGAAAGATTTCCAAAAGAAAGAGTCATTGAGCCATCGCGGCAATTGATTTGGGCATTGGCAGTTGCCAAGAAAGGATGCCCTAAGATGATGGGAATAGAATCATGAGCAACTTCTGTGTCAAGAATAATAAAGTTGGCTGGATAGTAAAAATCCTGCACTTTAACGAGAATATTTTCAACTACACCCTTGGGATACTTAATAAAACGATCGGCTCACTGCAAAGTCATTTTGGTTGGTTGAAGTTTTGTTAGACCCAGTTGTTTATATAAATAAAAAGGGAGTAAGTTAACACTCGCTCCCAGGTCTAATAAAGAAGTTGTTATGAAGGTATCACCTAAGGTTCATTGTACAGTAGGACGACCAGGGTCCTTGTCCTTAACAATTCCGTTATGTTCAGATAAATAGGGATATTGTTCAGCTAAGAATGCTTCGTTGGGTATGTTGGTTTTCCTCTTCTTAGTGCACAACTCTTTTAGAAACTTAGCGTGTCCAGGTAGACTTTTTATAGCATCTAGAAAAGGTAGGTTTATAGTCAGATTTTTAAACACTTCCCTAATCTAATCAAAATTTTCGTCCTTTTTAGACACAATTAGTTTCTAGGGATATGGTGGTTTATCTCTATATTTAGCAATATTATTAGTCTTTGCTTGATCTCTAGCCATTTTCCATTTAGGTGTCCATATTGGAACCTCTACAGGTGTAGGGTCTTCAATTTCTATTATTGGGTCTTGTAAGGTTTTCCCTTTCGGTTGTGGTTTACCTGGTACTTCTACAGTTGCAGGGTCTTCAGTTTCTATTACAGTATTTGGTATGGTTTCATTTTCAGCTTCTGTTTGTGGGTGGTCTTCAGGCATAGTTACTTTATTATCAACTACTCTCCCTGAACGAAAGGTAGTGACTACCTGTAGGTCCCCTTGGTTTATATTACCATTAGAGTGAATACTGTTTATTTCAAAGGCGGTGTTTGTTGACTTAGGACTAGGCACTGCTTGACCTGGAAACACGCCGGTTTGGTTATTATTTTGGTTAGAAGACATGTCAATAACGTTTTGGCACAAAGACTGCATCATTTGCATCGTTTGTTTCATCATATTAGAGTTTTGATCATGCTGATCTTTCATCAAGTTGGAGTTTTGTTGCATAATTTGATTTTGTTTCTCCAACAAGGTCACTACTACTTTGTCTGTAAATGGTTGGACTAGAATTAAAGCTTGTTGAGCGTTCATGTCTTGATATTGATAGTTGTGGGTCATGGGCACTAAACCTCTATTCTGATTACCTAAGTTTCCTTGTCCTTAATGTTGAGTTAACTAGTTGAAATTTGATGGTTATGGTAGTGGTTGTGCATAGACAAGAAGACAATAGAAGTCGGAATGCTCAAGACTAAATACGACATTACAACGAGTAGATTTAATGTTCATGACTGGAGTGGGTTGTTGTTGAACAGAGATGGCATCTACCTTTTTAGTGAGGACATCGATAAGAGTTTTAAGCTCGGAATCAGGTTTAACCTCAAAAGAAGAAAGAGTGGAGCGGGAAGAGTCGTTACCTCCCTAATTGTTGTTCCTCTTAGATTGATCTTCTAAGAATGTATAAGCCTCCAAGGCTCCTTTACTAAGAAAACTACCCCTAGTCATGATATCTAGAACCTCCTTATGACGATGTAAAAGCCCCTTGAAGAAGGCACGAACAAGTGTGTCCTTCGCAAGATTATGATGCGGGCATTCAATGAGAAGATCAGTGAAATGATTCCAGGCCTCTAAAAAGGATTCATGAGGATTCTGGTGGAAGAAATGAATCTTTTGAAGCATTTCATCTGTCTTCAGTGGTGGGTAAAACTATTCTATGAACAATTAAACAAGATTAGCCCATGAGTCCACAGAGTTTGGCGTTTGGGCAGTTAACCAAGACGCCGCCTTGTCGGTTAGGGTGAATGGAAACACCCTAAGTTTAACTTGATCCGGACTTACGCTAGGATGATGGAATGTAGTGAGAACTTGGTCTATCCTACGCATATGCTGGTAAGGCTTCTCGTGGTCTAAACCATGAAAAACTGGTAACAAGTTAAATATATTAGGGGGAATTCAAAAATCCCCCACTAGGTCTGCAAGAACGATGCACTACTTAAGGCCATCATTTAGGGCTTTATAAAAATCAGAGAGAGGAGTCTCATGTACTTTAGTCATTGATGCAGGTGTAGTGTGTGAAATTCTAGATAAGCGTGTGGTATTTATGTGTACGAAAAACAAGTCTGATTATACTAGAATTAAAACTCTTCTGACAGAAGAGGCGAGGAGTGGAAGAAGGAGTACATGAATGCCTCCTTGCTTCGCTTATAAATAGCATCTTGTTTACGCGTGCTCAGTGTGTATAACAAGTTAAAACACTGAAAACTATGAAGAAATGAAAATTTGAAACAAACCTGCGGAAATCGGGCAGTTTCAGCAGAGGGTGCGGTAAGCCGAGAATAGGCCTAAGTAGTAGGCAGTGGCCTTCGAGTTCGAAATTGGAGTTCCAGGCTCTTGGGCGCAGGGAGCGCTCCAATTTATCCTTGGTAGGGCGCAGGTAGCGCTCAGGGAAAACCTCGAGGTCCAGGCGCTTCAGCGCGGGGGGAACTCGTGTTTTGCCTTGGAAAGGCGCGGGTCGCGCTCAGCCAAAGAGTGGAGTTCCAAGCGCTTAGACGCGGGTCGCGCTCCAATTATGCCTACCCAGGGCGCGGGTCGCGCTACGTGTAATTTTTCGAGGAAAATTTTCAGTGTTGAAATGGACAACCACAGTGAGAATCAAACAAGGGTGGGTGGGTTATGGGACTTTGGAAAATTAACAATTCTAAAGAAAACAATTCTAAAGGCAACTAAGATGGCAGCATTGCCATTTGATAACCCGTAAAAACTCAATTAGAGTACTCTAACCTTATTCTTACGGTATCAATCATTTTTTTCCTACTCTCACATATATATATTCATGCAATATATCGAGTACGGAATCGTTCCACTCTTAACTCTCAAGACTTAAACAAATTCAATAGAACAAACACAAAGAACTATGGTGAGAGTAATATGTGATGTGAAATTTCTATACTATCATTCCCAACACAAGAACAATAATAACAAGTCATAATTTAATAACTAATTTAAACTTTATAAATCTAATTTAACAATAGTCTAAGAATCAAAATGAAGACAACCTAATTTATGAATTTAAAACAACTAAAACTAAATAAGAATTTAATCAATAACTAAATTGAAATGAAAACTAATACTTTATTACAAAACTAATAGTGATTCTAAATAATAATCTACTTTATTCTAATACTAATTAATTGAAGATAAGAACTAGATCTAAAACAAGCTATTCTAACTCATTAATGGAGTCTAACCTAATTTTCTAATCTAGATCTCGGTATCCTTAAGAGCTAAGTCTTCTCCATACAAATGGAGGAGACCAGATCCACTTTTTCGTGCATGGGCTGAAGAGCCATGTTTTGGGCCGGAAAATCGAGCCAAAAACCCAATTTCTTTAGTCCACAGAGGCCTTTTCAGCTAGATTTGCTTTCCATGGAATTTTCGCCCACTTTTGCTCCTCTGATTGGATCAAGGCTTGAACCATTGGAAATCTCTTTCCGATCCGGTCGGTTTGACATAAGGTAGGCCCAATTCCGAGGTCTGAGTCCAAAGATACGTCCTTTGGAATTTCTGCTGACTTTTGTGCGCTATTTCTGCCCGCGTTGACTTTGACTTTTCAGTTTTGACCGGGCTTTAAAAAGGTTTTTTCTCCTTGAATCTTGGCCTTTAATCACAGAACTTCTTAGCAACCAACCCTTGCTCCTTTATCTCGCAAAAGGGGCGCATTTCTGCACTTTTTTTTTTTTCTAAAGGTAATTGATTAATAAAGAATAAGGGTTACAAAAGTGGAAGTTACATATTAAGAACTGCTTAATGAAGGTTACATCATATGTGTACCTTTCCT
The DNA here is from genome assembly GCF_015680905.1 of Coptis chinensis. NCBI lineage: Eukaryota > Viridiplantae > Streptophyta > Magnoliopsida > Ranunculales > Ranunculaceae > Coptis > Coptis chinensis. The sequence continues at coordinate 72,567,784 of NC_141463.1, read as the reverse complement.
AAAACATCAATGATCTAGTGGACAAAACGAAAATAAGTGGTGTAGTGATTCTCTAGATTCTTCATGAAGAGTGGTCTACTATCCCACCATTTTCTTTCACCTTGAGCCAAGTTAGCCCCATGTTTAGAGCAGCTATCGGCTCCAAGGTTAGTCTCTCTCCAAGTGGCTGTGACATTGATCCATGCTGCCTGCTCCACCATTTTCTACACATATTCGACTCTAATGCCTGAAATACATAAGAACATGATAACAGTACTAACTCTTACTTATTAATCACATAACTGGTCAAAAGCGATATTGTTAACGCGGTTAAAACTACAGTTTTGGGCTCTTATCAGTCACCATTTCCACCTATCCTGGAGAACCTCCACCTGAGACATAAAAGGAAATGAAATAATGAAATAACGTTGAAATAAAGACTCAAACTGTATTAATCTACATAACTGTAATTGGACGCCAACAAAACCAAAGGCTAACGACAGTGTAAGAGGACTACAACAACAACTTAACTGAGTACTGAACTTAATAATTCACCTATAGAATCACTCAAACTTTGACCTACAATTCACTGAAACTTTTAGACAACAAATTAAATGCACGGACAAATAGCTAAAAATTAAACACAATAACGACTTTGTATAACCTACCTAGTACACAGAAGATTTTCACTAATGGTTGTTTAGAAATTGAAGAAGAAGCTTCCCTTCTTCAATGAACTCTCTAACTTATTTTTCCTCTGAGGAGTACTGTGTGGTCGAAGAGTACAATTTTCAGAAAATGTGTATTTAATTTTTTTCAATATTTTTTGATTGTATGCTTTCGTTTAGGAGAGAGAGAGAAACTTTACATGCATTAAATGCATGGAAATGATGCAACTGGTGAAGGGTATTGATATTCACAAATTTATGTAAACTAACTATCTATGTGTAAACACAAATAATTAATCAACTAAACAAGTGCTTAAATTAATATTCCTACTATCAATTAATAAAGAAGTAATATAAAGAGTACGGATTCGTTCCTCTCCTAAACTACCAAGACATAAAACAAATTCAACTAATTTAAATCACAAAGAAACAATGGTGAGAGTAATATTATGCTGAGAGATTTCTATACTACGGATTCAAATAAATCTAAATTAACTAAACTAATAGAAATAGGGTTTTGATGGAAGAGAAAGTTATAGAGAAGAATAATCAATCCACTTAATAATTAATTTCAAACAAGAATAGAATTATTCATTGAAAAGATATCATCTTTAGGTTTTCACACAATAATCCAGCCTAAAGCATCAAACTTTATCATCCCTAGCAACAACCTACATCTATATAGTCATTATTACTAGCATGTAGGATTATTACAACCAAGTCTCTCGACTTAATTATAACAATCCCTAGTTTAATTTAATATATGCTTATTTCGGAAGTCATATAATAAACTAAGCTCATTGAAATATATACACAATTCAATAATTCTACTAAGCAATCTATTCCTCCTTAGGCTCCATAATCACTCCCTCTAATGGGGGGATTAGCCTAATATCATTGGATTAATTAAACTAAAATAATGAAAGGGAGACATAATGTAAAGAAGAAGTAATTGAATTGAATAAACTAAAGCTTTTATTAAACGGTTCTAATGGAGGCTACAAACAAAACTCATAAACTAAAACTAAAGCAAACTAAAAGGGAGAGAGAGATATTAATTAATTAACTAAGGGGTGACTGTGAGTTTAGGGTTTTTATTCTCTTATATAATGATACAAAATTGTGCATGGGTTTTAAGTTAGGTTATGGACCCATAAATCAAGTCCATAACCCAATTGGTTAAATCCAAGACTTCCAATTCTGGTGGTGTTACTATAGTGCATGTTTTCACCGACTTATACTACTCTGATCAAGTCAAGGCCAGGACCATTAGAAAGAGCTTTCTGAGTTGGTCATTTTAATATAAAATAGGCCCAAATCTAAGGCCTGAGTCCAAAGATATGGTCTTTTGAAGTTCTATTGACTTTTCTTCAACTCTCTAATCCGGTTTGACTTTTACTTAACAGTTTTAACTTGGACTTTTTAAAGGCTTTTTCTCCATTAAACTTGGGCTTTCTTCATGGAACTTCCATAGCAATCACTTAAGCTCTTTTTAGCGCCTAATTAGTAACGAATTGATATTTATTCAACTCTGAAGCTTGAAATACTCAAAAGCACGTAATTAGTGATAAACTTATATTATTAATAACATAATTGGCTAAATAGAAATACTATTAAAGGATTTAAACTACATTTTTGGGCTCTAATCAAACCACCCTCAAACAGCATTTTGCTTGTCCTCAAGCAAATATGTGAAATTAAAATAAGTAGCCAAAAATGTATTTTTAACTAGTCTCGTTTCGCTGAGTGCGATTGCATTTACCATATGCAATAAGGCCTTAAACCACTAGGAATTCCCTAGTAGACGAGTTATAGCATTGTGAGAGTTTTCTAGAGAAGGTACTCACAAACTTCATTTATACTACAACTACTAAGAAAAAAAAGTAATTATTCCCTAGTTTTATCTCAGAATCTATACATCTCACTAGTATTTAAACAATGATGATCATTATAAAACTTAAACTAATACATGGATAATAATCAAATCATCTTAAGATAAACAACTATATAATGAATTATGATATGAAATGCAGTGGCAGGTCTTTTCCTAAAACTTTTGGGTGGCATGCCTAAGTAGGTTCTCACAAGGAATGTGTCAAGACACATAACACTCTGATTTTTCCACTCAAGTTTGCTAATTCCAGTGTGCAGTTGGCACATATTTTCTCATAATCTCAATGACAACCTAAGAAAGTCGAGGTCGATCAAACATATCTACCACTTACTATCACACCAACCTATTCCTAATTGAGTTAGATGTCTTTATTAACTGATACGGGGCATAGGTATTGGTTAAAGAATTAAGGAAATAGATATTCAAAAAGACAAATCTGATAAAATAGGGTCTTCATATTATGTAACTAGAGAAAACCTTGTTCTTATTTTTCTTCTACACTTTGTTTCCATCCTTAGCCTTTTTTTATTTTGGCTTTTTGACTATTTTTATTCTTTTTTGGAGTTTTTCTTTTCTTTTCTTTTTCTTTTCTGAAGCAACTAACTAATTTTTTTTTATACAGGTTTTTCTCTTCTCTTTTCTTCACTCATCCTATTTCTCAGACTTATCCAGATAGGTAGGCTGATTTTATTTTTTATTTTGTTTTATTGGGTAAAGGATTTGTGGTTTGTGAAAAGGCTAATGAAAAGCTCAGTGGGGTGACTAACGGATAATAAATTCTATATAGGTGTGAATTTCTGGCTATATCGATCCAAAGAGGGCCTAAATTCTCACTTAGGATATGGTATGGTGATCAGGCAAGTGGATGTATGATTTCTCTACTCGAAATTTACTTCTCCCTTGTGTTATCACTCAGATATTTCACTCTTATGAGGCTTTTAGGCTAGATGCTCACAGGATATGCATTAAGTATTCTAACTTAGGTCTTAGAAAAATACTTCCAAGTACAATCAAAGATACTCATGCAAGATGTTCATGAAAAGATGCAATGACTATAACCTATATATTAATCTAAGTTTCAAAAATTAAATCCTAATTCAAGTACTACGTGAGATTTCTAAACTAATATAATCATGGAGAAGAGAATAATACCATTATCACTAAGTGCCTAGTATAAACAATACTTAAGTTTTTTAATATTTTATAAAGAAAAGTGCATAATTTACATCCTAAAAGTGCCTAATTTTTGCAAATATTTCTATCCCACCCCCAAACAATTGAAAGTTTTATCCTCAAAATGTAAAGAGATAAGAAAAGAATTTACCATAGAAACGTGGTAAAAATTAGCAGTACCTGTAACAGAAATATTATAAGGAAGATATGATAACATGAAACACAATTAAACTGTTATGTACGAACTAACATGGACTCTACTAGAGTAAACATGACAGGCAAAGGGTGGCAACAAGATTTGAAATGAAATACCAAATACGCCACCCCCAAACAAAATTTGGAAACTCTTTTTAAGATTGAAAAATTTTGTGGCCTATACTCCATAAAGGTGGTATGTTACAAAAAATTAAATGGGGCTTTTTATGTCAGATTCCCTAGACTTAATGTGATATATATGTATTAACATGCAATTTACCATATATCAATAATCTAAATAATTGTGGATCTTTCCATAAATAGTTAACACGGAACACACCATCAAACAGAATTAAGCACCAAGATTTCCTATGACGTGGCTTAGTGGAATGGGAATGAATTCTGATAGATCTAGAATGTAACCGAGCATGCACCTTCTTCTTCTTCCTCCTACAAAAGGGATGCCAAGTTAATGTGCGTGAGAAAATGGATGGTTTTGGAAAATACGTGGGATGTGGATAAGTTTTAGAATGATTAAATGGAAAAAATGAAAAAGTGTCAGGTGGCTTGTCTTTGGGTATTATTTTCGTATCAGGAGGGTTTAGAAAATCATGAAGCATAGGATAAGCAAGAAGGTCAAGTGCAAACTCAATGGTTCTTTGAAAAGGTGGAGGGCGAGGAACATTCGTGATGGAAGGTGAAAGAGTGACATGAGGATGTGAGATGGGTTAATGGTGCTCAACTAGTGTTCTTAGTTCTATATCATCAGAGGCCTTGAAATATGTAAGGTTTTTAGATCTAGATTTGATGAAGTTAGATTGAATGAATTGAGGATTTCGCTTTCATTAAAGTTAGTGGGTTTTTCGCAGGGATTAAAACCGTGGGGTCAAAATGGGTGGTCGATTAGAGCTTGGTGGTGGCCGGATTTGGTGGTGGTGGAGAACTGTTGGAGGAAGGAGATGACCGAATTTGGGCTTGGGCCTGGGTCGGTTTCTTTGGGCCTAAACCTTTTGTTTGGTTGGGCCAAAATTCTAATTTTATGTGGGCCGGATTCTATTTTTAGATGGGCCAGTTCTAATTTTTAAGTGGTTGGGCCTTAGCTAGTTTAGAGTGTTTTGTTTGGGCCCAATTTAATTAAGATTTGTGGACCAGTTTAATTTAAAGTTTTTGGGCCGGTTTCAGTTCAATTTTTGGACCGAACCATTTAACCAAGGGCCGGTTCTAATATTGCTTGGGGCCAGTCCATAAGACTTAAAATAGAGATCCAAAGGGGTCTTTCAACTTTTAGACTTTCGGGTTTTAAGGTTTGGCCTTGGCCAGTTGGGTCCGAACCATTACCTTAGCCATGACATGAACTTTGACCTTAGCCATGAACCATGGCAATGACTCTGAACCTGTTGAATATGGAAATGCCAGTTTGACTTTGACCATGACGTGTCGACGTTGACCGTTGACCATTGACGGTTGACTTTGACCGTTGACTTTGACCATGATATATTGACTTTGACTTCGACCATGATGCGTTGACTTTGACCATGACATGTTGACCTTGACTTTGACTGTTGACTGTTGACTTTGACCTTTGACCGTTGACTATGGAATGTTGACTTTTTCAGTTTTTCACACATTTGATTATATGGACAAATATAGTAATAAAATATTGTCGGAAATTGTATAACTTGGTTGGTCATTATCTAATTTAGATTTGACGTTAGTAGTGTGTAAAACATATATATATTGGGCTTTGATTGTGGACTGTGGACTGTCTAATTGTGCTACGTTTTATGTTGTATATTGTATGGACAAATCCAATGCTAAAATGCTGTGGAAGCTTGTATAATTTGGTTGTCATTATCTAAGAAAGATTTGACATTGATGTTGTGTATTTTTGACACGTGACGATATTGAGATGTTATGAGACATTATATTCCTAATACGCTATAATAAAAATGTTATGCGATACGTTTGGAGAAACGGTGATATTATATGATATGTTGGGATGTATATATTAAATGCAATATTTTTGGAGAAATAAAAATAAACGCTCCATTATTTTATTTATGAGATGCTAGTATAGTATTTGTGGATATTTGCCCACGGGATTGTGGCTTAGTGCAATAATATATTGGCACATGAAAGTATGAAAGTGGTTATGAGATATAATTGAGATATTTCTATATATTGTGGCTTTGTGTAATAATGTAATTGACCTGCACGTGATATAGTGGAATGATTATGAGTCATAGATGTATGACACTTGAATAAACTACGTAACGAAAATTCTAGAACCTAGCTACCACAACTCATGTGATTGGCCCTTCTGGCGTTTCAGTTAATCTGAATGGCCTTCGGGCGTAAATAATGTGATTGACCCTTCTGGCGTTTGATTAATATGAATGGCCTTCGGCGTAAAATAATGTGATTAGCCCTCCGGCGTTTGATAAAAGTGAATGGCCCTCCCGTATAAACCGAATAGTGGCTTGATTTTTCCGTTCGCAAAATAGAACGAGATGCGTAATATTTTATGCCGAATAGTGGCATTACTTACCTAATGGCTTCCGTGTGAGGATTTACCTGGTGTGTGGCATCCCGCTCAGGGTAGTTACGCACGGAGTGGTACATTATGTAAGGGGAGGCATGTGGATGTACATGTTCGGCGTTGGGTAGCGATTGTAGTAGCCAGGGAAACTAGGTAAGACATAGATACGACGTGATTTTTGGGACACACAAAGAAAGCCTTAATTAATATAATTATGGTAATATGTTGGTAAATGATATATCTCTAGATAGATGATTGTATATGTTTGGCTGGTTAGTAGTTTAGTTAGAACCTAAGGCGCCTTGTGGAGGAACTAAATGTCTTTTTATTATGCGTATGGTATGTTGTATTAGTTGTTGGAAGTTAAAGCCAAATGGAGGAACTACCGCTTTAGTTATTGAACTTAAGGATGTTGTATTAGTCGTTAAAAGTTAAAAGTAAAGGCTCGATGGAGGAACTAAGCGCCTTATAGATTGTGTAAATATATGTATAAGTATATGTTGTGTTTTAGAAATTACTCACACCAAAGATTTTATAATCTTGACCCGATTTGCATGTTGGCTTATCGGGTGTGTTAGATTAAATGAACACAATTGATAAGTCTTTGAGTTTAGTGTTGAAGAAGATTGGTTCTTTGCCGTGTGGTTTTGCGTTAAGCGTCGCATTTCAAGATAGATTTTGTTTTCCTTTGAGGTGATATAGATTTTTCGGTCTGCATAATGTTTTTGTATTTTCATTTGTAAATTTTTATAATGAAGAGGACACTTGTTTAAGTTTAAAAAATTTTATTGGTTTTTAATTATCCGCATATTTAAACTGTTTATGGGTTTTTGGAAGTTGAGAGTGTGTCACACCTCAGAGATCGAAGAGTCGGAAACAAATAATGTTTTTCCGAATTCTGTCGAAATTCGGGGTGTGACAGCATCCCTCAGAACATTGGGAATTGTACCGCCTTTCAGGTATTGTACGTATTTTGTCTTAACTGAGTTATGTTGTGACTTGTGAGGAAGTCTTCTACTCTTGAAAAGTTGGAGGAGTCTAAGTTCTTTCTTTCATTTGTAGGGACGTGTCCTACAACCAGCTGACGGGGAAAATTCCTTTCAACATTGGATTTCTGCAAGTGGCTACATTGTGAGTGAATGCTACTGTATTTTATTTTAGTTTGTTGTCTTTGGTAGTGTAATGTAATTTCTCAATGTCTAATAATAATGATTTAACTTATTCATCATCTTTTCCCCCCTTATTACATGAAAGATCTCTGCAAGGAAATCAGTTTACTGGGAATATTCCATCCGTGCAGTGATTGGTCTCATGTAGGCACTTGTTATACTGTAAGCATTCTTAATTTACTTTTGCTATAAATTTTTTATATGAAATATTAAGGAGTCCTTAATTTTTCCTCACGAGTGTGCAGTCACCATACTTGTATAATGTCATCCTTGAGTATCATCCTGCCATCCTCCAATAGCTCTGGTAGATTATTTGACTTTTGTCTCTCCTCTTTTGTTTCTATATAGTGATCTCAGCTACAACTTGTTAAGTGGACCAATTCCTCCTATACTCGGCAATTTAACTTATAATGAAAAATTGTAAGTGCTTTTGCTGTGGCTGGTTGTAGAATTTTTGCTTTGGTCAAATAGAAAGCATATGTGTTGACACTTTCAAGAGTTTCATTGCTTTTGTTCTTAAAGAACCTCCATAAATATATCTTAAGGAACCATTATTTTCTTCAATTCTAGGTATTTGCATGGTAACAAGCTTACAAGATCAATTCCTCCTGAGCTGGGGAACATGTCAAATCTCCACTATCTGTAAGGAAGCTTCTTCTCTACTCTTTGATAAATTTTCTTATTGATTGATGGTATTGTTGAGATTATGGTGAAGTAAGCTCTCATGCTTCCTTATTCTTGTTTTCCATGGGGACAGAACTCAAAAAGGCATAGTGCTATTAATTGACTAAACCTGCTGATTACCCAGGCTCCTGATTCTATTGACTGGCAATATTCTATTTGATCAAATTTCTCAAAATGTGGTCTTTTGGATGATTTGACATCAGAATTGTCCAATTGCATTAACTTTCATTGGAAAGTTAATTTTGCCTAATAGGTGGTCACTAGGAAATATGTTCAACCTCATGAATAGTTGTTGAATGCATGCAAGTGGGCATGAAGTTATACTGTGCTGAATTATGGATGATCATTGTTATTCTTAGACCTTTTGGGAAGAAAAATAGCATTATTTTACTATTTTTTGAGCTACTAAAGTTTTACATCCCCAGGGAGCTAAATGATAATCGAGGTGGACATATTCCACCTGAACTTGGGAAGCTTACAAATCTATTTGAACTGTAAGTGTCTTCTGACTAAATGTATTTTAGTACCAGCTTTAGTTTTCATTAATTTCAGTTTTTCCAAAGTTTTGTAAGTTGGTTTGTTGTGCCTTTTACGTGCATGCAGGAATGTTGCTAACAACAATCTCCAGGGTCCTATCCCGGATAACCTAAGCTCATGTACGAATCTCAATAATCTGTAAGCTTCTAACTATTTCCAGTGGGCTAGTTATTTGAATTAATTGTTGTCTCTATTTAATAATCTTATTGACCAACTAGGGTTTTTAAAATGTTGTTGTTGCCACTGGTTTCAGGTTCTCTTCGTCATCTTTTACTATGTGATCCAAATACTAATGGCAGTTAAGTTTATGTTTGATATACTCTAGCTTTATCTTTGAATTTGGGTTTATTCACCCAATTCAATAATTCTAGTAGCTTATTTACCTTTTTTATTCTTTCAGCTAATTTGTGGTGCTAAAGTTTGGTTTGGGTGTGTCTTTGCAGTTTATGCGTTACTGTTATTAAGGTTTTTTTTTTTTTTTTTTTTTTTTTCTGGAATAGAATTTGGTTAGTCTCATCCTGTTTTGGTTTGTTTCAGGTATATATATAGTTTTATTTCCTTCTGATGGTGTTGTTGTTCATATGTTTTGGTGATGTTCCTCTGGTCGAGATGTTTCTTATAATGCTATTGGTTTTCCTCATGCATGCTACCTTTATAATTATCAAACAAAAGAGTTCTACGATCTTAGTTACGCACATGATTCAACAGCAGGTTTGACACTATCTGAAGTTTTACCAGCTTGATAATATAGCATGTTAGGAAATTAATCAGATGTATCCTAGTTCATTGTGTATAGAATTTGGCTGTGTGTTATACTGAAAAAATTATTCAGACATATACATGAAAATATATGATAAATATGTGAACATTATGATTAGAACTGACTAGAATTGGAAGTCTCTACTATTGTTATTGACCTCCGATAGCTGGGACTGCTTAAAGGACGTTGACCCCCTTCTCTAAATACAGTTGTTTATTTTAACAACTGTGTATTGAACTGAAACCCCAAAATACTAATTGATGAATGTAGAAATTCTTAAACATGCTTCAACTGGAATGTGTTCTTTCATGAATACTTTGTTTGGGAAATTCTCTTTGGCTTTTGCTTAAGAAAGTAGTTTGTTTTCACACAAAACAGAATATAACTTTATGATACATGTGCTTAGTAAGAGAGTTTCTTGCTCTCTCTGGAGATGTCTGACAGGAGATTCTGATTTGATAGGTTTTATTCCCTTATCCATGCAGATTATCTAGTGACCAAGTGTGGTGTGCTTATTATGTCGCTGTTTATTTTCTTCACAACAACCATGTCAGTTTCGTTTACAGTGAGAGAGACACAGACTCGCATGCTCAAGTTCACAGGTTGGTTTGATATTATTCTCTTTTATAGAAGTATGTTGTAACTTGTGTTCACCTGGTATGACCTCTTGGGTTGCCTTATAAGTCACATGCTAGACTGTTAGAGTAATGACCTTACTATAAAACAAGTCTGGGTAATGAACCAATTAAGGCTATGTACCATCAGTTGTGAGGATCGATAAGCCATGTCCATCTTAACTAGTTATTAGGTGATCTCTGCAACATTATATCTCGATTATTAAGAGTTACTTGTGATATCAATTGGCCATTTCTTTTCTTTATAGATGTAAATAACTATTTTTGTTAACAACTAGTGCAGTGCAACTGGAACACCATGCTCGACATCGACTTCTAACTTTCCAGTTGATCTTTGTGCATGTCATTGAATCACTAGTTTTTATACCAGTAAGTTTTATGTAATCCTTTGGCTCACTTCTAGTGAAGTTTTTAGGTTCAGTAAATGTAGGGACATTTTAGCACTACTGAGATATTCTTCCATATTTCTTAGTTCCTCTTTACTCCATCTTCGCTCCACCCTTTCATTTTACTGTTTTACCCATTTACAGTGCTTTATGAAATTATGGAGTAATCTCATGATTGTGCATGGTTTCTGCAGATTATGATCGGTATCCTATTTTTCTTGTTCGAGTTTTATGATGATCAACTGCTTGCCTTCATGGTCGTGTGCTGACTAGCGAGAAGGCGAGTGGGCTAATAGTAGATCAGTGAGTAGGCAGCTGAAAGATAAAGTGGATGACTATGTGGGGAGGGCTACATTTACGGATGGTCGTAGGATGAGTCGTGTGAGGCTCACGGATGCGGCTTATAATCGAGCGCCGATTGGATACCAACATTGGCAAATGGGTGTAAATGTATTTATATGTTTCTTGGTAGTGGTGTTGCATCATGTCTGGTGGCCTATCTTAGTTGAATTCTTGCTTTCTTAGTTGTGTTCATTGGATTTTAATTTTGACATGACGAAACTATTATATTTTTGGTTTCACATTTTTTTCTGGGTGATCTAATGGATAACATCTTAATGTGCAGATAATCTTATGTCAAAAGAGAAGTGATATTATTTTTTGTGAAGAAATGGTGACAAGGAATTACAAGAGCCTTTCGATGAATCTAAATGCTATTGATCAATTTTTTTATTTTTTTGTGAAGATGGTTTCATTCGTAACTTACTTGAGGGATGTTTAGAATTGTGTTTGTTTAAGTTAATACTTTTATTAAGATGACTGTAGAAAAAAAAAATTATGAAAGGGGATGATACAACTCTCTTTTGTTTCTAATTGAGTAAATTGACTCATTTTTATTTATTGAAATTTTGTTGTTTATTACATATTATTAAATAATTGATATTCTAGTTGTTTTATTTTAGGTTTATTTGTTGAATGGTAATTGGATGGGAGGGGGACAGGTGAAAATTGTACAAATTGTACAAAATTGACGAACAATATTAGTAATAAAAATAGTCTCATATCTATTACTTCTAGCGACGATTAGAGCGTTGTTTAAAACACTCAAAATTCAAATATTTTAGAGCTTTGACGATGATAAAAACTTCGTTCAAACACCCAAAATTCAAATATTTTAGAATTTTGACGACGATAACAATGTCGCTAAAAACACTAAAAATTCACATATTTTAGACCTTTGACGACGATAAAAACGTTGCTAATAACACCAAATTTTCAAAATTTTAGACTAGTAGCGATGATCAAAACGTCTCCAATAATACTAAATTTTTCAAATTTTTTGGGCATTTACCGATGATAGAAACGTTGCTTAGTAAGGCCTCATTATCGACGATTTGGCAAATATCGCAAAACATTCACCTTTTGCGACGTTATTGTATTAAGAACACGAAAATAAATTAGCGACAAAATTAGGGCAATGGCGACAATTACCATCGTCGCTGAAGGTGCCACATCTAGCAACGTTAAAAAAGCGCAGCTCTATATAATTGCCGACTATATCACTAGCTACGATGTAGAAACACCAAAAATCGTCACTAAATATCATGGGCGACGTTTTATCAATATTCAGCGACGTTTATTTTTGTCGCTAAAGACCCCGTTTCTTGTAGTTATATGTAGCCTACCTCCAATGGCGTATGACTTGTCATATCCAGACGAGGTGGTTTGGTGGATACGTGATGTAATGCCAACGCCGGTAGATACCGGTCATGTTGTTGGTGGGGTGTCGAGAGCGCCAGGAAGTAGCGCATTCAGCAGTGACCCTCCTCGTGGTGCTCGAGTACCAAATGTGGCAAGGGAGGCAACGCCAGAGATGTATGGAAGGCCTCGCCGGAGACTGGCTACCCGACACATATCATATGTGCCACCAGTTTACTCATGGGAGCACACCGAAAGTGTGAGTTCCCGGGTTGCATCTAGTGTCCATTTGAACTCGGAGAATAATGCTAGAACTCCGCGTGGAAATAACTTTACCACAGGTAACTCATGTGTGTGCGAGCATTGCATTTTTGTGAACAGCTTACTTTGCGACACGGAAATAAAAAATGACTATAATTCTGCTTGCTAGGAACAGTGCCTAGTCCATCGCGAAGGAGAAATCTTATTGTCAGTAGTTCAGAGGATGAGGAGGAACCAGATGCCCCCAGTAGCTCAGAGGACAAGGAGGAACCAGATGCCCCCAAAAATGATCAAGGGAAGGGTGTGCAATTGGGAGAAACACCACCCCATACTGTTCCGGCTTTTGGGTCAGCTGCAACTAGTTCTAGTGATTCTGGGTTCCGTGTTAGGAGTGGTAGGCCTTCGAGAGTACCCTTAGATATAGTGCCTATTAGTAGTATGATACCGACCTTTGCAGCAGATAGTTCGCATGGATCTAATGGGAGTTCGGCGTCACATAGAAAGCGAACCCCTAATGTATCTGATACAGGAACGGAAGTACTTAATTCCGCGTCATCTAGATCTCATGGCCGCCGATCTGCCTATAGGCAATGTTCAAATCCTGATCATGCTCCCCGAGAGTCGTCGTCGGTGCTGCCATCGGAAGATATATGGAAGTGTTGACACGTTACAATGGGATTTAGACAAGGTAAACAACAACACTTGAGCTTATAACTTTATTAGTAAAGAAGCAAATTAACACGTTAATATTTATATGGACTGCAATACGGGTGTTAGCCACACGACGCTATGAGAGCCATCAGGAGGAGAATGCTCGCTTAGCCAGAGAAATTGCCACGCGAGACGCGGAGCTTGATGTGCTGAAGGAGGAGTTATCCCGATATCGTAACAGTGCTTGAATTGTTCCTATCATAGTTTAGATTTGGTGTTCATGTATGTTTGCATGAAGTAGCTTGTTTTAACTCGGCAGAGATAAAAACTCAGGCAATAAGTTGGATATGTTGAATGTGTAACCCTCCTTATAAAAGATTAGACAGTGGTCTACCATTGTCGCGACTATATCAATGCAACTAAGTCACTTGACGAACAAGCGTAGTTACATTGCAAAGATTCTCCAGTAGATGATCTTTGTGGAGACCAAAGGACAACCAGAAGTGCCTTATTAGTTTGATTAACCTGAGTGTAGCTTAGATTGCGCCACCAAGGGTAGACGCTTTATGTAACCTAAGCAATCGCACCCATACCAAAAATGATACATTATCATTCTTGGGTTTGCGTTGTCGAACGATGATACGAGATGTAAACCCCCTGCACCACGCAAGCCGAAACTAAAGTGCAAGATGGCCTTCGCCACCCGGGTTTAGTAAGTGTAAGAATAGAAACTGTTGCACATTGGAGGAAATTGTCACCGGCGAGTAGAGACATCAAGGAATCTGTCAGCAAATATAAACTATATTTCATCAAAAATATGCCCCCAAGTAGGCTTTGACACGTTAGAAAACTTATAGACTAAACACTTCGAACCGCATGGTATGGCAGGCATGAAGAAGAAAAATAAGTGAGTGGCATGAATGTCGATGATCGAATAAGACTTATTATGTAATGGGTATGTGAAAGTGTTGGCGTAATAATATAGTCTAAGATTTATGTTGTAGTAAATTGTGAGAAAATACTTAACAAATAAAAGTAGGATACTTATCTGAATGTCTGGAGGTAAGATTTGATTAGATTTGGTTGTAGCTTTCCCGTGACACAATATTATAGAAGTTTGACGTTTTGAACCAACTCCATAAGTTGTGAGTTGAGCATTAGATCTTCCTTAGATGACAACAAAAACATTCCCCATTAGTCTTATAAAACTTCTGACGCTGCTATTTTTGTTTTAATTTCGTAACCATTGTCGCGCATCTCACTCTCGTGATTGTAATTGAACTTGGTACTGGATTTTTTTTGGTATAATTCTGAACATCCAATCGGCCATACTGGAAGTTGGAACCAAATTGGCCTGGTATGATACTTTGGTATGTTCCCTACAAAGTAACGTAACCTGTCTTGTACATAAGACCCAATCGCCTGGCTTGCAATCTTGCACACAACTTCTTGTCCTAACTGCGCTCCATAGAGTCCTGGTAAGTGATGAGATTCTGCAGGGCTTCATCGTTGAGTTCCTTCACCATGGCTTCATCACGAGCCAAGATGTTGATATTCATCTCTGTAGAGGTACCTGGTTATACCGAGAGGAAGCCTCCATGAACGACAGACGCTCAAATCCCAAGGTTACACTAACTAGATCTAAGATGCGAGATAATGGGTATGGATGCACTAGGCAAGCTTTGTTTAGGTTGTGGAAGTCAATGCCACCCCTGAGCTTCTCAGCAGGACCATCCCCGATATGTATTATGGTAGCTCTTGCACTCCGCACAGCCTTGTGACGAAGGACACGGGAATTAGATCCCCGAGTCCCTAGTGGTTCCAGAGTGTGTGGAACAACTTCAGACCATCTGTTTCCCCCGCTCTGAGAAAAGGATCTACGACGGCTCGATTGCCCCACCTCTGCAGTGGTGCCTAGAACATTCTCCATGTTCTGTCGAGTCGCGACATGCCGATTGGCAACTTCTGCATCATTCATCGCAGTTTGTCCAGCCATGGTAACAAGGACGATCGAAAAATAAAGTCGAGGATATCACGCTCCGACGGAATACCACGTGTTTGTGGGTTCGATATTCCCCACAGATGGCGCCAAAGAATGTCGGGGCAAAAAGTTAACCCGACACTCCCAATGTGATGGTGCTTCCGAAAGCTCGAAAGAGATGGGGATTGGGATTTTTGAGGAAGAGAGACTGCACCAACGTTCTGGTTGCCTACGTACCCAGTGACGAATCCGGGATCAAATCTCTTAAAACGTAGTTCTGGAGGATGCAGAAGCCTCCGTATATATAACAATCTCCTGCCTTGGCGGCCAAGAAAGTGATTCTCGGAGATTGCCTTCCTTGATGAATCCTAGTATGATCCTATCTAAAATAGGATCATTCCCCAAGATTTCATTCTATCCTTGTGCAAGATCTTATCGGATTATACTAGGATTTCTTACTTCCTCCGATCGGATTATTAGATCAGAATCATCCGAACGGATTGGATCCATGAACTTTGGCCACCCGGATGGGCCCTGGACCTGTTCTGAACTTTGACGGATTAGAAGACCGAATGATCCAAAAGTGTTTATTTGGACAGCCACTAGACTGGTCCGCCGCTGGTCCCACATCCGGTCCATGGTCCGAGTACACTTTGGACTGGAAATATAATGTAGGGTACACATACCAGCTATAATGTTTCAGGCTCAAGGACAATCACAGGAAGGTTACTCATACAATTTTTTTAAACAATATGCTGAAAAGATTCAACCTGAAGCGGATCTAACTTAACAACGGAAAAAGGTTCGGTTAAGGTCGTCGCAGGCGTGACTACAAAATTTGTTCCCAAGACGTCATCAACAAGAGGGTTAGCAATAGAAGGAGAGATAACAGCAGGCACCATGGCGAGAGCAACACTGGCATCTACATGCGAGGGAGCCTCCCTCCCACTGGCAACCAGACGAGCATGCCCCTCTTCTAGCCGCTCATACTTCTCCTTCAGCTCCTCCAGTTCGCTGCACATCAAATCATATGCCTCCTTGGCCTGTAGGGTCACCGCTTTGCACTTCTCAGTGAAGTCATTAACTTTGGCCATCTTCCCCTTCAAATCACTGAGCTCGTTAACCGTGACCGTTCTCTCCAAGGTCACGGAAACGAGCTGAGCTTTTAGATCGGCCAACTCTTTCTTCTCGGACTGCTACACCACCTGAACTATTTCTAACTCGTCTTTCACTCTTGCGAGCTCAACTTTCTTCATCTTCGCGATCTGGGCCGTAGTCTTCAGTTTTTGGTAGCCAGCTATAAACTGCACCCAATCACACAAGGTTACAAACCAAACACACAGCATGTACAAGTAACAAAATCATCCAAGTAGCAGAAAAACTTGGTACTTACCAAACAGAGAGCCAAGTCCATCGTCCTCAGATTCTCCTCCAGGTCCTTTGAGTCCAGGTCCCTCCTGTCCCCATCCAAAGTCATCCCTTCCAACAAGCAGGCCACTATGGGTGCAGACTTGTAACTACAGTCCGACCTCTTAACAAGTCGCTCCTTCGCTGTGCCCTCATTTACATACACCAAGTTACGTTCCAAGTCATCTTTCCCCTTAACAGAATGACCCTTACTAGCAGCCAATTTCTCCTTCCCCTTACCGTCAACAGAGCCCCCCACAGCAGTGGATTGGCCAGTCTCAGTGCCACCATAACCCAGGACACTAAAATCGACCTGGGCCCTTGACCTCGGGACATGAGCTGTCTTCCTTCCAGTTCGGTCAACACTACTAGCACCTGAGCTGCTCCCAAAAGCATGCCCAGCCCCTATAGCGACCTTCATAGCTCGCCCTTCAGACTCCTCAGCCAAACTCTTTAGAGTATTTTTCTGCTCACGAAAACTAGTGGCGATGTCATCCAAGTCAAAGGGGGCATCCTCCTACCCTCTCCCCCTTGCAGCGACCTCAGACCTTTCACCATCAGGTCGCTTCAATGACCTATGACCACCATCCACACCGCCAGGTCGCTCTTGAGTAGACCGGCTCTTCTTCCTAGCCTCCCGACTCACAATCCCACTATTTTCACACTCCATACTCGAACCACTTGATGAGGTAATCATGTTCTAACCTCTGGACCTCTTCTTCTGTTGCTTCCTCTTTGCCCTGATCCCACGTTCTTCTCTTTCAACAAAGTAGCTGACCACTTCAAGCAACTTCTCTCGCTTCTCAGAACGATTCAGACGAGCAAACTTCTCTATCACACTACGTCCTTTCTTTCTGACAATAGCGACCTCTGCAACATAAGAAAGTCAAAGGTCATATTCGTTATAGCATATACTTATCAACATACAAAACAGAGGCATGGTTCAACCAAACAACCTAGTACATACCAATAAAATTATAAACCCTAGTCTCCACACTAAAACCAGAAGTGCAATAATTCCCAACTATCAAAAACGGCCTCTTCTCCCAGGGTTCGTTGCTAACCCCATCCAAAACGCTAGACTTTCCAGTCAATGTCTGTAAGCTAAAGTTGTTAGCTCTAGATCGTTTCACAACAAAATGCTCAACAATATCCGCAACACCAATGTTATATTCACCACTCTCATTCAAAAGATCGAACACCCTAATTAAGCAAACGGCATGTGTTCCCAACGAACTGGCAGGGCGCTTTCTCACAAAAATTTAAAAACTCACATGTCAGCCTAGACAACGTAACTTCAACCCCGCTCTCAATTGCCCTTCGCAGATAACCACACCGTAGTCATGGGGGACGAACGCGTTACTAAAAACATCAGCGTCCTCACTCAGTTCGTGAATCTCTAGATCACTTACACGAATATCATACGCACGCCTCAATTCACCAAAGCTTTTCAGAGCTCACTTGTCTACTACCCTAGGAGGCAACCCACTAGAGGATGATGCACCAGAACTGCTCGCCACCGCAACCACAGATTCAGAACCAACCTTCTCTATCTCCTCACTCAGTGAAACCTCTAGAATCTCATCAGATCGAGTATCATCTGAATCAGACATACTTCCTCTTCTTTAACAAGTTACCAACAACAACCAAACAACTACAAACGACCTCACAACCCAACAGAAAAAGCAAATGGCATAAGAAAATCGCAAAACAAAAATGGCAGAGAAAAAGAAACTAACCTTACGCTCTCGTTCTGAGTAGGATGTAAAGTGACGAACCCTTCAGGTCTCCAGGCATATATCACAAGCCACCGGTTCGTTTCCCAAAAAAGTCCAATCATTTTATTTAACCCTAGTGTGCCACGTCTCCCCACAAAACGAGGTGGTTCAGTAACAACCTTTCAAATCAGCCGTCCCACGTGCCAACTTAAATCTCTCACCAGATCGCTACACAATAACAAATGACCTGCTGAGAGGGGGCTGTGTGAGAAAGTAATATACACTTACAGTAAATATTAAGCACGTGTCTAGCACAACAAGACGACCACACTCATCCAAACATCCAAGTCGCTTATGATCAGCTCATACAAGTCAAGTGACCTCATCAGCACTAGAACGCTCTGCTCCCAGAATGCCCATGTCCAAAACAAACTTACTTGCTTCCACTTTGTTGCCTAAGCCCCAATTCCGAAGGTAGTTTACTTTTTCAAGAAGAAGATATCAAGCCTTGTAAGCAGAACCAATTCACGTTGCCTATGTGTTTTCATACAACTTAACTTCTTGTTGAACAAGTTAACAGAAATAGAAGTTGATTCTGATTCCTATTTCAAGCTCAATACTATTTCACGCAGAAGTTCAACATTCACCTCACAAACCAAATAGGCCGGGCAATTTAACGGAATTAGAAATTAAGTCTAATACTCATTCCTCTATTCAAATTTCCAAAAACAAGTTTCATATATAATACGTGAAAGTTTAGTCTGATCCAGTGTTGTAAAGGCATTAAGGCACACCTAAGGTGCGTATCTCTCTTTATGCATTAGGTGTAAGGTGCGGCGTGCACGTTATTCTGTGAGGCGCGCAGTAATTAAAATAAATAAATAAAAAAAATAAAATATAACATGAATTATCACTGATTTGCATAGCTAAACAATAAAATCAATTCTATAGGATTGTAAACATGTCAACCATTGAGCAACACCCGTAAAAATTGTTAGAAAAATGGGTGTGTAATTAAAAGTTTAAAGTGTAGTGAACACATCACTACACCATAACAGCTTATTTGTAACGGATATACATCCATTACAAAAAATATTAGTAACGGTTATCTTGCATTGACACAAAAAGCGTGACAAATATTAGTAACGGTTATAAAATGTTAGAAAATTTACTAACGGTTATCAAGTGTTGCTAAAATTAATTTCAACAACACATACCCAACCGTTAGTAAATTTATTAGTAATGGTTATTGATTTTGTTCTTAATTCATTTCCAACAAATAAAAGTGTTAGCAATTTTCCATTTCTAACGGATATGTAACCGTTACTTATGCTTCAATTAGTAACGGATATATAACCGTTGCTAAATTTGGAAGCATATGAAAAAAAAAATTTAAATATTCTGGTCCCAATTGTTCCTGGGCCACCTGCTTCTAGCATACATCCCACATATTATACACCTGTCCATCCCACTAAAAACTTAAACATATACTTGGGTACAATAGCGAGAAAGAAATCACTTAAACCAAAATACTCCATAATTCATTCGTAAGTCACAAGTCTTAACTTTGATTATATTTTATTCAACAATAGGATAATAACCAAAAATATAATAACAATCAATAAACTTATTAAGTCTTTTGTAAACAAAATACATGAATAGAATTAGTCCTAATAGCTCTAAAATGAAACCCTTTAATCTCTCACATTGTCCTTCCACGACCTCTAGCAATCATAAAAGTCATCGACACCTGCAACCAGACCAATGACACCAAAAAGAAATTAAGAAAATAAAGAGGTTCGATACATAGTAGTAAGTGAAATTTGTTTAAGTTAGATTCATAAAAACAAGACATTAAAAAACTATAAAACTATGTGTAATAGGTTAAAAGGGTTTAAGCTAGAAACAACTTGATGAAATCTAAATATACGAGTATGAAATTTGTTCGAGTACAAAAATATTAGGGCAATCAAGCTATACTAGGGCAATAATTAGTCTTAAAAAATGAATATTCACTCCTAGCATTAATTACATACAAACCCATAAATATCAGCACCTCATCTTCAATTGTATGCAAGTGGTCAATTGTATGCAAGTGGTAAGAGTTCTCCCTTCCTAAAGTGAATATCTAAATCTTTCTGGAAAAGAGTTTTACTATAATATGGAGATACCACACCACTAAACATACCAATTAACATTCAATTCATTCGCTTAACTGCCTTGAACAATCCATATACATACCCAACACTTTAAACTAGTAAGAAACAAACTCTTATGACAATTAACTTAAGGAGGAAATTAACTTATTACTCTTTTTAAATATAAACACTATTTAAAGTATCAAAGTGAAATTAACTACTTACCCAGGGGTGTATCTTCGGTTGAAATGTGAAGTTGGTAAGAAAAATCATTGAACAAGCAACTAGTGAGGGTAGGAACCTTAGGCAACCATAGTCAAATAAACTTAGCTCTACAAGGTAACAACCTAGGAACTCTAATTGCGGACTGGGGGACTGCAAAAACCACATAACTCACTTATTAATTCAAACATCCACAAGTACTACAAGGGAGCATAACAAGTACATATTCAAAAGTGTGACTGACTTACTTCACAATCCCCTTGTGCAATTCTTGTAAACCTCCGCAAGAAAGTCTTTATCGAGGGATTTCCCATCTCAAAGTTTAGAAACTTAAATATGTTTGTTTTCATCTTTACTACCTGTGAACAAAACATAAAGCATTTGCAAATTTAGATGACATTGAAACAAAAATAACAAGCGAGGTTGAGACACACAAGGGAAAAAGGATTTACCTTTTGCTTGGTGTAAGTATTGTTATTTGTTATATTGACAAAATCTTCAACATGAGGGGGACTGATCTCTTCATATTTTCCTTATTAAAAATAACGGCAATAAAATTACAATACAATTCAATCAATAGTACAATCTAGAGAACAATAAAAGGAGTGAGTTTATCATTCTTATGAAGCAATACGCATGCAAGAACCACCAAGAAGCTAAACTTTATGTCGGTTAAGAGCATTCGAAGATAGATATCTATCCAGGTTGGAGATGGTAAGATAAAGGATATCAGACACAAGTTTGTATTTCAACTGTTGTAGAAATGATAAACCATATCGATTTTCATTTCAGTATGCATGACCTGTTGCAAACTCGCATAGTATCCAATAATGCTTCACAATAGTAGCACACATGACTAGCTAGGATAGCATTTATCAATCATATTAGGAAAACATCTATGTCACATCTTAGCATAGCATCTCATATATCATTATTATGAACAAGAGCTAACACATTCTCTAGTCTAAGATTTTACCTTCTGTTTACACGTTGTGAAAAGCATTTGGTGATGATCCATGGCCCGCTCAATCACTTCCAGATTACTAAGGTATAACAGGTTCACATCAAAAACTTAAAGTTGAAAGCTTGCAACCTGCATTAATGAACCACTAAGTATAAAAAAAATAGATACACCAGAGTATCTAATGTTCTAACAATCTACAGGAAACTACACAATCAATAAAACAAAGCAGAGCATTGAATGTTTGAAAACTAAATGTTCAACAAGAATTCAAACATATCATAACAATATATGCAACGCACATTGAACCAAATAGACATAAAATCGAGAATGAAGGTTACAAAAAGATGATAACACAATACTTAATGTAGCTATTATACCAACTTCCCATGCACTAAATTCCTAGTATACTCTCATATGTTAAAACAGCTAATAGGGGAACATTAAGCTTTGCAAGTATTCTAGCAACTATTTTTTTTTTTTAAAAAAAAACTTTCAATTTCACCTGATAATATAACAAGCAAATGTGCTACGTGCACGGCATTTGTGTGTACATGTCCGTGCAGGAGAAAGAGGAAGGTCAATCCAAAAAAATGGGAAAACAGTAAATACCAAATATTACTATAGTAAGAAGAGTGACCAAATTACCCCTTTCATGTAAAACATCTGGTAAGTTAGGCTCAAACTCTAACGCCTTGGTCAAATCTTCAATAGCTTGAAAAGAAAGAGAATGTCATCTAAAATAGATAGAATTGAAAAGGTGAAGTACAACATGTTGATACACATAAAACTGGGTTTTAAACACACATAAACCTCCCAATAGCTTTTTTCCGTTATTTCTATGGTCTTCACTGATTCTAATCACTGAGCCCCATGGTAATGTTATCTATAAGAAATGTTATACATATGTGTGTGTGTGTGTGTGTGTGTGGAGGGAAAACAAGAACAAGGGTGTGACACTTAAGTTAAACTTATTGTAACATTTTTCACCATAAAGGAACCCACACAGAGACAACAAACAAAGAAAGAACAATTGTACATATTTAGATACCAATAATGACAAACCCCCATAAGACCATAAGTTCCAAACATAATCAAGAGTGGCCTTTGGCTACTCTTTCTTCCTTTTGGTTTTGTAATATTTTTCACCTTTTTTTCATTTTTATGTACGTGGCCACTGGGTCTAGTCTTTCAATAGTGGCTTTGGCTGCTCCTTCGGGTGTTGATGTTATTCTAAATTATAATAATATAACTTCCAGAATCCAGATAGAATGGAAAATGTATTCCCAACCAGCTAGTCGAAGACAATAGCGATTGTTAATGATCTTACACCTCCTCTATCTCATCAAAGTGAAGGTTTAGATAAGGCGAGTACCATCGGTCAACAAGCAAACTCAGTAACGAAGTTGCCACTCCTACAGATGCAAATTATAAAGGAAGTTATATAATAGAGAACCTTGAATGTGGCTGAAGAATGGAAATCTAGTGAATAGTGAGCAGAAACTCTGTTCAACAAGCTAGCGCCCCTTCACTATCACTATCATCCCTTTGCATCTACTGAGACAAAATTGTGAGTTTACAAGGATCAAAGAGACTCCAGTTAACTTCTTATTAATGAAGGCCGTAAAATGTATTCTTGCAACTGAATTTGATAAACTTTTATGAACATATCCCACTTTGTCTGGGATGATGATTATGATTAAAAATTTTGATTTAGAAAAGGAGAAACAAAGATGCCACATATCTTATCTGAACAAAATAAGGAGCCTAGTTGGTGTAGCAAAGCAAATGGTCAAACGTGAGATTTGTTGCCAGATTGGCAAGTATTAGAATCTACGAGCAACTTCAAAATGTGTCATTATTGTGGTTATATATAATGGAAATAGCTTTACATAGTTATATACCATATGAAAATTGTAGTGTAGTTAATTAAACCACAAATTCAAAGAGAAGTATGGAAAAGTCTTGCCTCCACTAATTCTCCTAAAGCTGCCTGAGCCGTTTCCATGCCTCTCCAGCTAATGGAGTCAATTTTATAGCCTAATAAATAAGCAATAAAGACACATCCATTAATAAAGAGAAGCCACTTTTATATACAATGAATGAAGAGATTACAGACCTCCATAAAGTCAGTAGTAACATAATTAAGGGTGTGTTTGTTAAATTTTAACTCATGGAAAGGAAAGGAAATAAAATGGGTGGTCCACTATGGAATGGAATGGAAAGGAAATAATTTTAAATGGTATGTGTTTGGTAAACTGGGGAAAGGAAAGTAAAAACTGGGGAAAGGAATAATCATGTTTGTTTGCAAAAGCTATGGAAAGGAATAATTGTATTGTTGGGTGGGGTGTATTAGTAGTAAGTCCCTATCTATTTATTTTCTTTCCTTTCCTTTCCACAAAATTTTCAGGGGTTAGCTAAAGACACAAAACCTTTTTCATTTGTTTCCATATGGAAAAGCCCATTTCCTTTCCATGGATAAACAAAAGACTTAAAAACTATGGAAAAGGTGGACCACTCTTATTTTCCTTTCCTTTCCATAGTGTTTCCATCATAACAAACACACCCTAAGTTCTTGTTGGAATGCATAACCAGTTCCCCTTCCTACCAATGCCTCTGGATAAATAGGATTGTGTTTCAATATCTGAAGATTCCAAATTTCAAAAAGAGTAAGTTGATCCCTTCTTCACAAGAAAGAAAGAGTGCACAGAGAAGTAGCAAAGGCACACTATGATACATGAATTACGGGCTAGTTTACTACTAAAGAATCAAGAAGAAGATACTTCTTATCAAACAAGGCAGAAAATTTAACCTTGTCAAAGATAGAAATAGCTTGAGCATAATTCCCTTCATTCTGCAAAAGAGTTTAAATCATATTGGTAATAGAAATTATCCGTCTTATAGGCAGCAAAGACAACAAGCAGTCACGGAATTGCCAGTCAACCATCATGCCAAACATTAATGAAAATGAACATAACTTTTCATCTATGTTACTTGGATACATGAGATGGATGTCATACCAAGGTTGAACACTTCACTTCCTCAGTGAAAATGCTATTTTCATGGCATATCCAGGCCATAACTTTGTAGTACCAGGTAACATAACTTTTAGTAATTCTTCTAATTTTAAAATAAACAATTTCCCCATGAATGGATCCAAAATACAAGTCATAGAAAATATTGAAAGTAACATAAGTAAAACTTAGACGCTCTATCCCTCTTGATAATCGAAGATCCAAGCTTATCGACATGGTCTTTGAAACACCATTAGCCTTCTGACTCCTCTTAGATCCATCACTTGTTTTCATGTGAATTGCAGATGCATCAATTGATTTGATGCATATTTCAGATGAACCACTTGATTTTTTGTCCATTTCAGATGTAGAGGTTTGCTTCTTGTGTGATTCAGATACGCCCCTTTGGTTTGCTGCTTGCTCCAGATGTGTCATTTGGTTTAATGATTGCTCCAGATGTGTCATTTGGTGTGCTGATCGCTCCAGATGTCTCATTTACTTTTCTGATCACTGCGGATGTATCATCTAATTTGTTGATCACTGTAGATGTGTCATTTGGTTTGCTAATTGCTCTAGATGTGTCATTTAGTTTGATAATCACTCCAAGTGTGTCATCTGGTTTGCTGATCGCTCCATAAGTCACACTAGAAATGTTGGATACTTGAGAAGTACCACTTGATCTACTGCCATTTTCAAGAGATACATTTGGCACACTGTGTTTTAGTTTCCAAATAACATACACACATAATTGGATCTGAGGACTCTTTAATATGTTGTTCAGAAACAATGCGTTTATTTTGTTTGGCACGAGCAAGTAGCTCCTCCAAATCTACCAATTGTTTCAAATTAGTTGATTGTCAGACATACTATCCATGTCCTTGCTCCCATACAAGAAGAGCTTCCTCCTCCTTTCCCAAACATGACAAGGCACTGCCTAGACTACAAAAAAAAGTGGAAACAAGTACTAAGCTCATGTTCAAAATGATCAACCTAACATTTAACTACTGTTCAAGACTCCAAAGACACTAACTTCATGTGACATAATTGTACGTGAGTTAATGAACAAAAAGAATTTACATGTTGTTTGACTTCGCAACTGACACGCACTCCTTTTGTGTGTTGAGATGATATATAGATGATGTAGATAGATGATGGTCGTTGAACAAAATAAAAGCGTATCAAAACCTAATTATCCCTCAATAAGTAAAGGATGAGTAGGATATTGTTCCACTTTTAAGTGTATGTTTATATGAAGGACGGGACTGGAAAGGGGGTTTGAGGGATTAAAAACTATTATTATAGATATTGTAGATTCTAATGCTAAACTAAACTAAACTAACTAAACTATTGAGAATTTATAAAATAGGGAATTCAAGATATTAGAATCCACCGATACTTTTGATCTGTGACCTTATGCTTTATGGTTGTTCTCACAAGTAGACTACAATTAAGCAATCGAGCGAGTGATGATGCCCTCTTGGATGAAACATCATTAACGAATAACTCTACTTAAGGGTGTTCCCATGTTTATGCTATTAATATCTTCTTTCCTTTTATGTAAGCTTGGGTAGCTATTCAATGAATTACCATCTAAGGCAAACACAATGAATACTTCCCTTACTCTAAAACACTACACAACTAGAAGAAAAGTATAGAATAATAGTATAATATTCAATTACAATAAATAAAACTCTGTTCTAGCATTATATTCAATTGCAATAAATAAAAATCTTAATCTATACTTCCATCCCCTTGTCTGGGCAATGGAACTAATAACTAAACAAACATAAAGAACTAACCTGATTAAAGAATACCATGAACCAAAAGAATCAACAAACCCTAAGCACCGGCTTCATCTTATCCCTTGAAGGAGAAGATTAGCCTTCCATAAAAAAGGAAGAACACGAAGAAGAAGAGTCGAAGAACATAAGACTAGAAAGACTAACTTATTAAGACTCGGCTAGTTAATACCAAATCTTTTATTATTAATCTCTCTCTGCCTCAAGTTCTGAAGACAAGAGTATAAGTGAATTGGCAAATTACATGAGGCACTTAGGTCCTCTATTTATAGGGTTACAATGAATTCTAGAAGCATTCCAAACCTCCATTTGTTTCCTAATACAAATCAACTTCTTTCATAGTCCAACTTTGTCTCCAAAACTGAGAAGGAAATGGCTAAATTGTCGTTTCATGCGTTTGGACGCACGATCCATGCGTCTAGACTCACGATCCATGCTTCCCAAATGCGAAAGTCTATTCCTTTGCTTCTAGAATAGACTTCCGTGTCTTCTTTTGCGGAAGTCTATTCTAACCTGATTGGAGAATATCCTGATTGGAGAACTAACCTAATTGGAAAATATCCTTCTATTTTCTTTTGTGGGCTTTGGTCCAAGCAACGAATCCTTTTGCATTGGGCTTCCAAATAGGCTTTAAAATAGGTCTAAGTCGCATCTTTAATAGCTTCAATTCATTGGCCTTCTCCATGATTGTCCACGGGCTTCCCATGTGATCCTTAATGCTCTGAATTGCTTCGTTTTACCCTTTTTTCTCTAATATTCCACAAAATTCTCTTTTTCACCTGTAAAATCATAAAACATAACTTATAAACACTATTAGTCCACTAAGATGTCTAAACAAGAGGTATAATTGAGGGTTAAAATGCACTTTTTGAGCACTTATCACAACTCCCAACTAGCCTTTTGCTAGTCTCTTAGCAAATAAGATAAAAAAAAAAAAAAGATAAGTGATCAAAATCACATCCTAATAACAAAAATAAAATCATAACTCACTTTTGCAGGTATCGTGATTGCATTTACCATATGCAACAAGGCTTTAAGCCTTTAAGTTCCCCAAAAAGGACGAGTTATAGTCTCGTGAGGGTTTTCAAGTGATATACCCACAAAATCAATCAATAGCATGTTTAAGAATGATAGTATTTTTCAGAGAGAGAAATTCCTTACCCACTTAGTGCTTACTCCAATAGACGGTCTCCATTGCTAACTACATTGCTACAAAGACTCATAGATTATGATGAGAGATAGTAAAAATTGACAAAATTCTCAATCAAGGCTTTATTTGTGTACTTAGTCAATCTCCTATACTCTCTTATCTAAGAAACGAAATCCCTAGTTTACCTTTAGACAGATAATCTCGACTTTCAATCCTCACCGGTCATACTCTCATAAAAGAATCTCTCAGAAGATGTTATACTATTTTACCTCATGTATGTGGGGAAAAGAATAATGAATATGAACATCCCACATACTACCTTGAAAAAAAGAATTCTAGATGACAGTAGTCTCATGGAAAGAATGTCAATCACATATGAAGTGTCGGGTCCTTCACTTTAGCATTCTCTCACCTATTCTAGACTTTGTACCATACTGTAGTGATAAGTCATAGGTTGTAACTTGGCTTGGTATTGGTTTATGAAGGAAAGATAAAAAAGATTCAAAGGTTGTTTCTGAAAAATACTAAGGGTTTTGCTTCATTCTTTGGAAGATTTCTTCAAATTCTATATTGCAGAGAAAATTCTTCCTTTGTCTTAGCTTTTCCATCCATTCTGTTCAACTTTTTTTTTTAACTTCAGTGGTATATCCTTGATTAGTACTGGATATGCTTATTTTCCACTAGCTTCTTTCACTTAGAACAGAATGATGGTCTTCATTGTATCTCTCTGATATTTCCTTGTAATATTCCTTTTGTGCTCTTTCTTCCTTCTTGTTCCCCTCATATTCTCAGGAACATATGGGTATGGCTGATAAAGGTTTTTGGCTATACTCCTTGTCTAGAGTTGGGTAAAGGATAAAGGGTTTTGGAAGAAATGGCTTGATATGAGGCTCAAAAGGGTTTAACATGATGGTCCTACTAGGTGGGATAAAGGCTGAATGGGTTCACTACTTGACTTATCAGTATAATACTCTATTTTGAATAGACTACAAGACCTAATGGCTATCTCCCCAGTTGATGTCACTTCGTGATTAACCAAATCAACGAATAATGAGACTATATTACAATGACATAAAGAACTAAAAGATGTTGAGTCACTAAGACTCGGATTTTTCGTAAGAACTCTCTAAAGAATGGGTATAAAGCTCAAGTCTCATGGGCTAAGTCTAAAAAATTCTACTTCCAGTTTACTAGGAGTTAAATCTCTCTTCTAGCAAAAGTACACAAAACTGACCAAGTACTATGGTGGTGCCTTGATAAAGAATTATATCAACAAGAACTATGTCCGAGCATAATAAATAGTCTAAGCGGTAATGAAATTGATAATATCAACTATCCATCAAACTCAACACTAAGCAGTATAGAATCTATATCCCAGGCTCATCATTAAAATTCATTTTTCTCATGCTACTGATATAGAAACAAAAAAATTTTTGTTTTTGAAAACTAATTTTCAAAATTCATTTCTCAAGTACACCCTCCCCCAACTTGACATATGCATTGTCCTCAATGTATAGAAATTAAGTAAATGAAATGAATGAGAAAAAGGGAAGATGTTACCATTGATGCCGAATATCAAAATTAATTGCAAAATAAGAACATTTCCTTTTACCAAGATTTTTTTTTTTAGGTCTTTTTAAGTCAAATCCCTAAGACTATATATCATGCATTATCAATTTGGAGTGAGGAGATCAGATTTTCTTACCCAAATCTAACGAATGTTTGGAGGACGAGGAGGTCTCTCACCTTGTGGGTTGTCAAAAATACTCCTTGATATGCTGGAAAGATTACTGGTGAAGTTGCTTCTCTACCTTGAACTATTTCAAGTCTGATGATTGTGTGATAGGCTTGTGGTTCCTCTATGTAGAAGATTGACAAAAATCTTTCTTTCTAACAAGACAATAGTATCTGATGTGCCCTTTACCACCACAGTAATGATAATGGATGTCTGGCAGACTGCGCTCCAAGGTGGGCAATAGACTGGTTCACATCTCTCGTTCAGACAATGATGGTGTAGAAGAAGCTTCAGCAGTGCAATTCTTCTTATCAATATGGTCCACTTTCTGCTTCAGAAGACTTATCTCAGTTTCTAGATTCTGTTGTTTTTCCAAAACTTCTTTAAGCTGATTCTCTAGCAACTGATTTTTCTGGGTAGAAGTTTGTTGTTCATCCTGAAATGTAAAGTTCATCTTCTCAAGATATGATACTCTCTCTGTCAATTTTCCATTATGCTCACTTAAATCCTAAATTTTCTGTAGAGATTCCAAGAATATGGCTAGCAACGCCTCTGTGGTGGGGTTCTCAGGTTCATCACAGTTTTCTGTAGATTGAGCACTCTCAATTATATCTTCGAATGGGAAGGATTCTTGTATCATGCTATCAAGGAAGTACACCTCTCCACCTTCGGCGTCATCATAATCCTTATGCAACAGGTGAAAGATATTTATGTCCATGGACATCTTACCAAAGTTGATCTTCATTTCACCATTGTAACAATTTATCAAAGCTTTTGCGGTAGCGAGGAAAGGTCGGCCTAGAATAATTTGAATTTTATCAAAGGCCTCTTGGGTGTCTATCACAATGAAATCCATTGGATAGTAGAAATCAGCTACTTGAACAAGAACATCCTCAACTATGCCTCTGCGAATCTTGGTAGAACGATCAGCCAACTTCAATTTGACTTTTGTAGGCTTTAGGTTCTCTAGGCCCAACGCTTGGTAAACATGATATGGCAAGAGATTAACACTAGCACCAAGGTCTAAAAGAGCATTATCCATGAATTTTTCTCCTATCTTGCATGATATTGTAGGACTTTCTGGATCTTTGAGCTTGACTGGAGCTTGCTGATGGATAATAGATGTTGTTTGTCCAGCTAGAAACGCTCGCTTTAGAACATCAGTACTTCTCTTTATGTTGCATGCATCCTTCAAGAATTTGGCATATGATGGCAACTGCTTGATTGCTTTGAGAAAGGGGATATTTATATTATCTTTCTCAAATGCCTCATTCATCTCTAAAAATTGCTTGTCCTTTTTGCTTTGAGCAAAAAACATAGGAAAATGTGTCTTTGGTACAAACACATCAGCATGTGTCTACTCTTCTTTTTCTTTGGCATTCTTGCATATCTTGTCTTGGTTATCTTGACAAATGGGAGTTGAAAGGATTTCTCTCACTTCCTTTCGAACTTCATTTGAAATCTTAACTGATTGCTCTGTAGCAATGTCATCATGAGAAGGTAAGTCAACCTTGTTGTCTATCTTCAATCCTGATCTAAGAGTAGTAACTAAGCTGACATGATCATGGAGTTGATCAGTACTAGAAGTTGTCCCAATGTGGCATACATCTTCACTCCTCAATATTGGTTCCATAAGTTAGGTTGAGTGGCTTGTGTCTTTATAGACAAAGCAGTAGTGAGTTGGTCGATCTTAGCCTCTAGAGACTCCATTATAAAACATTGACTTGCCTGAGATTGCTGAAGATTGAGCAGAGACTGTGCAATAAGCTCTAGAACACTTTCAAACTTCCAATTTTTTTGTAATAGCAAAGTAATAGCATTCTCCGGTCGGGTGTCGGTCAGTCATAATTTCTCCTAGGATCGCACTAACTCTCCACTTGTATTGGAATTTTTCTCTGAGAGTATAATTGTTGTTGAGGAACCAACTGTGAAGCTTGACTTGTCATGGAATATAACTTTGATCTTGAGAACACGGGGTCCAAATTACCACACCAATAATTACCTTGAAAGTTATTACCACCTTGGTTGGGCCTCTGAAATGAGTTTATATTGTACTCTTCAACTGATGCATGTTGATAGTAACTAGGACATTCTAGAGTTGCATGAGAAGTGTCCAAATAGACTTCGCAGTATTGGCTAGCTTGCATGACTGGGAGAGATTTAGCTTGAGACTTGTTGATCTTGGAGGGATTCATAGAGAACTGGTTGAATTTCTTACTCAGAGTTTCAATGTTGGTGGCCAGGCTGGCCAATGTAGACTTCAATTCTTGATCTGATTGTTCATGTGCTTGGTAACCAAATTGCTTTGGCTCGCCCTCCATTCTAGCTACATCATCATTGCTAGTAGTCCACTGTTGTGTTTCTTCAGCTAAATTCTTGAGAAAGTTGTAAGCTTCTTCTCCATCCATCGATGTAAACTTGCCTTTGTGCATTGACTGTATCATCTGCTTGTTCATCATTGAGAGTCCTCGATAGAAAAATTGAGCCAATGTGCTCTTGTCATATCCATGATGTGGACACGAGACTAGCAGATTGTTGAATCACTCCCAACTACAATGATATTCTTCAGTCGCTTTTCCTTTGAAATTGCTGATAGCTTGCTGCATGGCATCAGTATTCTGGGGTGGGTAGAACTTGTTCATAAACTTTGTTCTTAACTTCTCCCAGGAATCAATGGAATTGATCGGTTGAGCAGTTAACCATTCGGATGCTTTATCTTCGAGTGAGAACGAAAAAAAAATCAACTTGATACTCTCATCTTTGATATTCTGGTTCTTGAAAGTTCTGAGGACTGATAGAAATTTGTTCATGTGAACATAAGGCTGAACATTGTTTGAACCATTGAACTTTGGAAGCATAGAGATTACTAATGCTCTAAGTTCAAACTGGTTAGCTTCTGTCTCTGGAAAAACAATATTGTTGGGTGGGTCTCCAATGATTGGCGAATAGAAATCGCTCAACTTCTTCCTCTGTTGTGCTTGCATGGGTGGGATAGATTCACCATTATTCGGTTCCATAATACCTCCATCATTGCGTGCAGCCATTGTATCAATCTCATCTAGTATTCCTGTAAGTCCGTTGTTGAACCTTGTCCACTGTTGTGTTCTTACCGGACGACGATATGGACGACGGGGCATACACTAGAAAATGCTATGCGAAAAATGACGAACATTATTCTACTATGCTTGATTGCAATTAAACTAATATGCAAATATTCTAAATTATACTAATATGCAAAATTACTTTCCTTCAACTGGGTTGGGCTCAACTAATATCTCACCTATTGTCTAAAGCTGTCTCTTCTAGGGTTATGGTGAATCACTTGGATTGCTTAAGTACCACGGCCCACAGACGATAGTCCGTTTGTCAATATTCAGACAATAAACACTAGAGTTTGATGTTTCACTGTGTTGGCTTACAACTTCAATTGTTGAAAATGTCCTAAATGCAATTATACTATAAAGCAATAATACTAAACTACGATGCAACTATACTAAGAATGAAATAAAAAGAATGAAGATTCAACTAACCTGGATGGTAGATCTTGTCTTCAAGATGTCCTTCAAGCTTCTCTCTTTCTCGAAAGGATGGATGATGCGGCTAAAACTAACTCAAGATCCAAACTTCTAATCTTGAAAGAAAATGTTAAACATAAACAACTTAAAACGGCAGCGGCGCCATTTGACACGCGCTCCTTTTGTGTGTTGAGATGATATATGGATGATGTAGATAGATGATAGTCGTTGAACAAAATAGAAACGTATCAAAACCTAATTATCCCTCAATAAGTAAAGGATGAGTAGGATATCATTCCACTTTTAAGTGTATGTTTATATGAAAGACAGGACTGGAAAGGGGGTTTGAGGGATTAAAAACTATTATTATAGATATTATAGATTCTAATGCTAAACTAAACTAAACTAACTAAACTATTGAGAATTTATAAAAGAGGGAATTCAAGATATTAGAATCCACCGATACTTTTGATCTGTGACCTTATGCTTCATGGTTGTTCTCACAAGTACACTACAATTAGGCAATCGAGCGAGTGCCGATGCTCTCTTGGACGAAACATCATTAACGAATAACTCTACTTAAGGGTGTTCCTATGTTTATGCTATTAATATCTTCTTTCCTTTTATGTAAGCTTGGGCATCTATTCAGTGAATCACCATCTAAGGCAAACACAATGAATACTTCCCTTACTCTAAAATACTACACAACTAGAAGAAAAGTAGATAATAATAGTATAATATTCAATTACAATAAATAAAACTCTATTCTAGCATTATATTCAATTGCAATAAATAAAAACCTTAATCTATACTTCCATCCCCTAGTCTGGGCAATGGAACTAATAACTAAACAAACATAAAGAACTAACCTGATTGGAGAATACCATGAACCAAAAGAATCAACGAACCCTAAGCACCGGCTTCATCTTCTCCCTTGAAGGAGAAGATTAGCCTTCCATAAAGAAGGAAGAACACGAAGAACGAGAAGAAGAAGAGTCGAAGAACATAAGACTAGAAAGACTAACTTATTAAGACTCGACTAGTTAAAACCGACTATTTTATTATTAATCTCTCTCTGCCTCAAGTTCTGGAGACAAGAGTATAAGTAAATTGGCAAATTACATGAGGCACTTAGGTCCTCTATTTATATGGGTTACAATGAGTTCTAGAAGCATTCCAAACTGCCATTTGTTTCCTAATACAAATCAACTCCTTTCATAGTCCAACTTCATCTCCAAAACTGAGAAGGAAGTGGCTAAAGTGTCGTTTCATGTGTCTGGACTCACGATCCATGCGTCTCAGATGCGAGAATGCGTCTGGACTCATGATCCATGCGTCCCAGACGCGGAAGTCTATTTTCCCTCTTTTGCTCTATCCTTCTATCTTCTTTTGCGGGCTTTGGTCCAAGCAACAAATCCTTTTACCTTGGGCTTCCAAATAGGCTTTAAAATAGGTCCAAGTCGCATCTTGAACAGCTTCAATTCCTTGGCCTTCTCCATGATTGTCCACGGGCTTCCCATGTGATCCTTAATGCTCTGAATTGCTCCTTTTTACCCCTTTTTCTCTAATATTCCACAAAACTCTCTTTTTCACCTGTAGAATCATAAAACATAACTTACAAACACTATTAGTCCACTAAGATGGCTAAACAAGAGGTATAATCGAGGGTTAAAATGCACTTTTTAAGCACTTATCAGCAACACCGATCTCTATTTTTAAGATATTAGAGTTAGATAAACTCATGTTCACTTTCCATGAAATGTGTTAAAATTCAATCTCCCATCTAATCAAAAATTTATAGTCAAATAGAGAGCAACACTGCAAATTTCCTATTTCGACTACACTGCAAATTTCTATCACTCGATATTTTAATGCACATTTCCTATTTCGACTACATTTACATTTATAAACAATCAAAATAGAACTTCATTTGTAATTGATAAAGGTTGAAAAAGTTGGATTAAAACAGACCTTTAAGAATGTAGGCTTGAAGAAGAGTCAGATCAAGTTGAATTGCCTTATCACAATCCTTAATCACATGCTTATGTAACTCTAATTTATTATAACAGAACGCCCGATTACTTCAACTAAATAATATCATGAACCAATTCGAAATGAATCAAAATTTCAATCTAATAAATAAAGGGAAGAGAATAATAACTAATACAACCAAATGTCTTGAGTAACAGAAGAACAAGAGAGAAGAGTATCGAGGACACGAATTGCTTTGGACCAATTACGAGAGCTACAAAGTTTGGCAAGTTCTATTCTCTCTGATACAAAGCTTGACTCCATTTCCGTTGCCAAATCGGTTGACTCAATTCGGCTTGTTATATAGGTGTACATTAATAGATAAGAAGCAATGTGCATTAAAAGAAAAAAAAAATGTTATTTTTTCCCTATGTAATAAGGACATTTCATATTCTTAAAAAAATTAGTGTCTGGCACACAGGCACTTGTCGGACACACAAACATGTTACACATACGATTTTAAATTAGGATATCTTTTAAAAACCTAAAAGACTAAGAACATAAATTATTAACATAGTCACAACTCCAAGATATGCCACTTTCATAGATAACTTGTTTGTAAGGAGCCGCTTTTTAAGGTCTTGAACCCAAGAAAAGTGATTATCTTCTTTTGGATTAGTTGTGTCCCCGTGTCCTATGTATTATAGGTCCACGTGTCCAACACTCTATATCTGTGTCGCACACGCGTGCCCATGTCTATGTGACTTAGATTCTTTTTTTCTTTTTTCTGAAAATTATACAAGTCAAGTGACTCCAGAGACACATCAATGTCACCGTACTTAGCTAGTCCATAAGATCCCTTGAGATGTTCTTTTCACCTCACCACTGTTTCAATACCTACCAAACATTAAACTATAAAAAGCAATTGCAAACTCCACAAACAAATAGTTCAATAATAGACACAACAATAAGACCAAATCTTTATGTGATATGCACCTCTGTTTTTCCATTGGTTCCTGCAAATGCCTTAACTTCTTCACTCCTGCAAGTAATTGGAAGATAAACATCAGAGAGATATTCTATTGATATGTGTTCTAAATAAATATTGGGCATCCACAAAGTAACAATTTTTAAATAAGTCTTTGGTTTGTTGTTTACGCAAGAGAAATAAACATAGGAGAATAAAGAAAGAGGAGGGGTTGCAAGTAGAAGAAGAATTTGAAGTTTGACATCCCACTAAAATGGCAACAGTATGAGTTAGTTGAAAGCAAACGAATTGGGCATAAATCAAGACCAAAGCTGGTTTACATAATTCGAAAGCCAAAGAGATAAGAATCAACATACAACTAAGTTCATCAGTTAGATAAAAAAAAATCTTAAAATCGAAGTGAAAATTTAACATGAAGGGAATGAATCCAACATGAACACATTTCCTACCCATGTCATTGATACGCACAATACAATATGAGAGAATTTAAAAGGGATCAAAATCTAACATACAAAGATGCAACCTTTGGCCATGCTTGAAAGATTATATACTAATAAACAATAATAATTTTATGTCCAAACAATCCCATAGATAAGCTAATTCTTTTTTTCGAAAAATAGAAAAAAAAAATATAAACCCTAAATAAATGAGGATTCACTAATTGATAAGTTACCTTTGGCAAAATAACATGCTTCCTTGAGCAAAATGAACAATTTGAGCAATTAATTGTGTAAATAAAAAAACCCTAGCCAAACCCTAACAGTTATAAAAGGGGAAAAAAGGAAAATAAGATGACAGCTTATTACCTCACTAAGCAACACCGGCAACCGGCAGCGGCAAGTTCTAAGTTTTCTCTTCACTTTTTTCGTTTCTTATCCAAGGGGTGTAAGATGAACGCGATACTGAAAAAATTCCCTCCCTATAAGTTTTTATCCAGTTTAACTGTTTTTATTTTCGAGTTTATTTTTTAATATTTGGTCACACTACAATATCCGTCACATAATATCTGAGTAAATGTTACTAAATAAATGAAGTATTTGCATACATATTATGTAACGGTTGGTAACATTTCTAACGGAATGTATGTGTCACATAGTTCCTAACAGTTCAATATGTGTTAGGAATCAATTTTCCTAAATGTTGCAAAATTAGTGTTATGGTGTAGTACATGAAACTTGATAAATGAATGAGTAATTTGTCTCCCAAGCTACCCCACTTGAGATAAAATGGTTGAGAAATGAGTGTGATGAAAAACACTTAGTCTCACATGAGAAGAAAACCAAAGAGTTGTTGAGTATATAAGGCCTAATTGAGACTACTTGGGTTGGGCCCCAAGGGGTACCAATAATTTTCTGTGGAGACGGAATGCAAACAAGCTCAACAAGAAACACGAGCGCGCTCGCCGCTGCACAGTCGACTGACTCAGCTTGGGCATGGCTAAATGGTGTGTAGTGTATATTATTTTTGGACAACCAATTTCTTAACAAGGCACAATCCATTTGGGCTCATAAGACTTAACAATTTCACTTGAAACAGTAAAAAAAAAAAAAAAAAAAAAAAAAAAAAATTTTGAAATAGTACAACGATTCGAAACGCTGTATTATGCCGAAAAGGTGCGACATTTCGAAATATGCAACAGTTCGAAACGTTGCATTATGCCAAAAAGGTGCGACCTTTCGAAAAGTGTGATTATTCAAATAGTCACTGTGTTGTTTCGAAAAGGCACTACTCTCATATAAATATCGAACGTTTTTGCATGAAGAGAAATGACTGAAAACCTCTCTTCTCCTCTCTGTTC
Source organism: Coptis chinensis (assembly GCF_015680905.1). Lineage (NCBI taxonomy): Eukaryota > Viridiplantae > Streptophyta > Magnoliopsida > Ranunculales > Ranunculaceae > Coptis > Coptis chinensis. Next base: position 72,530,158 of record NC_141463.1, on the reverse strand, counting down.
TTAGTCAAAACACAATGTTGATTTCGCTAATTGAAGTGTTGTTTTCATAGAAGGAAAAATCCATTTTTATCTGGGGAGACAGTTTCCCATCCAACCGTGAAGCACCGTGAGGGGGAAAATTTGTCTTAAAGACATAGTGAATCTTCACTAGGCTCGGATTGCAATTTTTGTACTTTATACAAAAGAGAGAAAAGTTTGTACTGTTGTTGGTAATTGGTAAAGAGTAAGTATATTTGAATTGTGGTTCCTAACAAAAATCACGAATCATTTAGATATATAGTAGTCACTTAAAAGAAAATGACATAAGCAACCATTAAATAGCAAAATGAAAACAATCTAGCTCAACTTCAATAAACTAAAGGAACAAGCAAATTGAACTGAGCCAAATAAAGGGACTTCATGAAATAGAACACATGATTCAAATTTTATAATGAAATTCATAAAATTTCATTTAATTTATCTCTGTGTCTTTCTCTCAATCCATTCAACTTAATAAAATCTTGTAAAAAAAAGTTTAAAGTGCCTAATATAAAAGGTATAAAAATTGTATGATTTCGTGTACCATACAGTTATTGAATCGAGTGTGGATGCATGTGTCACATATAGCCAAAAGTATACAAAAAACAATAAAAACTGCAAATGATGATAAGGCGCAGCGCTTTGTGCGTCTCGCACCTCAGCAAAAGGTACGCGCCTTATGTGTGCACCCACGCCTCGGTTGAGACGAGACACTAAAGGTGAACCTCTTTGCGCCTTGACTACACTAGTCTGATCACGCACCATCGTTTGTACTAGTAAATTGAACAAACATTTCGTGAAAAATTCATTTTCTCTGCCCACGTACGAAAAGGTTATGCAGTCTCAAAGATTTCAAAATTAGTTATAACTTCACCTAGTTGCACGTTTTGTAGCAAAGTATGTTGAATCGTGTTATCGAAGCTAAATCATCATTTTTTTTTCGTCATCGTTCTTTTTCGTTGAAATGGGATGAATTTGGCACTTTATCCAAAGGGGGAGTAACTCTAGAGGACAAATCGCGGGAAGAAGTAACTTGAGAGGACACCTTTTTTTTTAATCACTCACAAGGACTGGGTAAATGAAAGGTCAAGTATACCCTTGATGCAAAATTAAAAACAGCTCGGGTAGATGAAATATTAAGTATACCCCTGGTATGAAATAATAAATGGCCCGGCCCAACCAAAATGACCCGGTATATATAGTATGAACAATGATTGTTCATATCTATTTGGGATATGAACCATCACTGTTCATACATTAACATGAGTTATGAACACTCATTGTTCATATAAACAATCATTGTTGATTGTTCATACCTATTTGGGGTATGAGCAATCATTGTTCATACCACAATATAATGTATGATCAGTAAAAACACATATTAGAGTATGAACAATCATTATTTATACCTCAACATGAGCTATAAACAATTATTGTTCATATCTATTTGGGTATGAACACTGATTGTTCATACCTCAACATAATGTATGATCAATAAGAACATTTATTGGAATATGAACAATGATTGTTCATACCTATTTGGGGTATAAATAATCATTGTTTATACATCAACATGAGTTATGGACAATTATTGTTCATATCCATTTTGGGTCATTGTTCATACATCAACATGAGCTATGAACAATCACTGTTCATACATCAACATGATCTACAAACAATGATTGTTCATACCTATGAACGCTATGAACAATCATTATTCATACCTATTTAAGGTATGAATAAATAGGTATGAATAATCAATGTTCATACCTAAACATAATGTATGATCAATAAGAACACTTATTAGAGTATGAACAATCATTGTTCATACCTATTTGGGGTATGAATAATAATTGTTCATATATGAAAAATAATTATTGTTCATACCTATTTGGGTATGAACAAACATTGTTCATATATCAATATAAGGTATGAACACTCATTGTTCATAGTAAAACGACATAATGGGTAAAATCGGAAAATATTTATTTCAAATCCGGGCCATTTATCATTGAGGATTATTTTCACTCGAAAATTGGTTTTCAGGGTTATTTTCACCCGATATTTGTCCTTGTGAGTGATTATAAAAAAAAACTCTGTCCTCTAGAGTTGTTTTGAATTGAAATTAGGCCTTGGGACCAATTTCTTGTTATCCAAAAGGGTAAAAAAATGAAACAAAAAAATTGGGAAAAAAAACTGACTGTGATTTTTTCTTCAACCTTTAAAAAAAGGGAGATTGCAAAATCTTAAGCCCTGGTTGCAAAATCGCTAAGCTGTCAACTAATTTTGTAATTGAGATTTTTCGTTAATTCTTTGATATCCTCTACTAATTTTGTAAGATCACAACTTTTTAGATTTGGTTTTCAATTGGACAAGGATTATTGATAACCAGTGGTAAGGTAGTTCCTTGTAGTGGTGTATAACCTGTGAGGCTCTTACTAACATTTTCCCACTAACGTGGAGAGTACCTATTTGTATCACAACTCTATATATTATATTTAATATAAATTATCCTTTACTGATAATAAAAAGTTTGGTTTTGTTCCACTCTGTGCCATATACACCATTTGTTTTTGTTTGTTTTTTTGATAAAATCTTCATAGATATATTTATATTAAAACATGCATAATAGCACCGGAGAATACATATAAGCATTCTTTGGTCCATATGATGTAGCCCAGTCAGCCAAACTCATTGGCCAAGAGTTTCCAGTTACAGAAGTGATTCTAAAACCAAAAAACAAAAAAGAACTTAAAGAGGCATGAGTGCTTTCTATTTTTATTTTTTTGCTAAAAGGTAATTGATTAATAATAAAAGAATAAGAGTTACATGGAAATGAAAAATAAATAGAAAAGAGTAGCTAAGGAAAGGTAACCACAACAATGTGTATCTTTCCTAGTACAAAAGACTCTAGTTAAGAAATTTGAAATAGGTAGTATAGTGGTTCTCTAAATTCTTCATGAAAGGAGGTCTGGAGTCCCACCATATACTTTCTCCTTGAAGAAGAGTAGCTCCATGCCGCGCACAGCTATCAGCTCCCAAGTTAGTCTTTCTCTATATTGGAGTGACATTGATCCATGCAACTTCATCTTTCATCCTTCACCACATATGCTTGAATCTCCAATGCACAGTATTATTCTGGAAAGCTTTAACCACCGAGGAGGAATCACATTCCATCCATATATATCTCCAACCTAGTTCCAAAGCTTTTTTTATGGCTTGCACAATTGTCATGGTTTCAGCCAAGTAGTTAGTCGTTATGCCCATTCCACTTGCTACTACACCCAAATAATCCCCCTTATAATTTCTAAGGACCAAACCCCATCCCGACCTCCCTGGATTTCCCCTCGAGCATCCATCAGTGTTAATCTTAAGAATTCCCGGAGGTGGTAAGAGCCATTAACATTCAAAGATTTTAGGGGATTTGCAGAGTTTGTGTTGAAGATTAAAGCATTTCAGTACCTTGATATCGTGTACTGAATTCTCCATGTGACCTGATGATTTGTGGTGGGCTCTTATTGTTGCTCTCCTAATCAAAAAGGCCACTTGCTTGAATCTTGACTCCTTAGCGTCATACATCACCTTGTTCCTATTCTTCTAGAGGCTTACCATGGCTGTCAAAGAGCATGCTTTCCACATGTCCAATATCAGTGAACTGTAGTGCTTACCCTGTTGTTGCACATCATTAAAAGATTCCAGCTCATTCGGAATGTTGAAGATTTCTCTTGCATACTTCCATACTCTTTTAGCGAAAGAGCATTGAAATAGGACATGAGCCAGAGATTCCACTTGGTTTAGACAGAGGCAACATCGTGAGGCGAGCTGAATTTTCCTTCGATGTAGTTGATCATCAGTTCGAGCTGCCCCATGTGCAAGCTTCTGTGCGATTCCTTGTGTTCTGGGAATGACTCTACTATTCCAAATGAATCGACACCATGGTGGTTTGGCGACTTTTTTCCTGATTGCTTCATGCGCGGAATTGCCCTGTGGTAGAAGCTATCCAGATTCTGGCATCTTCTTTAGAGCTATCCGGCTGTGGTATTGAAGAAATATTGATTCCAAGCTGTTGTAGTACTTAGATCATTTCAGTAGAGAAATGCCATCGATCATCTTGAATATATTCACATAGTCTGGATTGGAATTTCATGATGTCCTTTCTTTCCTCTTGGAAATATTCACAAATTGACTTCTGCATTAACCAATTCTCCCTCCAAACATTAATAGATTCTCCATTACCCACTGCCCATCCATGTAGAGGACCCATTTCGGTAAGAGCCCATTTGATTTCTTTCCAGACTGTTGAGGTTTTATAGTTGGACCACCCACCAGCTCTGTTTATATATTTACCTCTCATGAACATTGACCAATCCCCTTCCTCTGTGAGCAAGCACCAGGCTTGTTTCATAAGTATAGAAAGGCTAATATCTTTGAGTTGCCTGATCCTTAAGCCTCCTTCTTCAATTGGTTTGCATGATTTCTCCCAAGAGACCATGATTGCCTTCCTTTCTGTTGGATTGCCACTCCATATAAAGTTCCGGATAATGGTTTCACATTCCTTTATCACTGAGATTGGCCATTTGTAAATGGCCATGTTGTGAACAGGGATACTGTTGAGAACTGTCTTGCTAGCACCACCCTTCCTTGGAATGATAGCATCTTCCCAGCCCACCCTGAGGCTTTTTTCCTGATTTTATCGATCTAAGGAGTTAGAGCCGCCTTGGTTACTTTCCCGCTGATGAGAGGTACCCCAAGATATTTTTCTGGTAGGGTACCTTCATTAATGTTCAGAGTCCCGCTGATAAGTTCATAGGACTGAGAAAGATCTTGCATTTGTCCTTATTGACGAGCTGCCCAGAGGAATCCTGATACCTGTTCAAAATCTTAACCATATTTTTTATGCATCTTAAGTAAGCATTGCTGAAAAAGAACACATCATCCACAAACATAAGATGTGAAGGGCTACAATATTTCGCATTCACCACCATTGGAAGAATCTTCTTCTCATGGACCAGTTGGCTGATATTTCTGCTCAAACAGTCCTCGGCCAGAGCAAATAACATGGGAGAGAGGGGGTCACCCTACTTAAGACCTCACTGTGCTGTAAAGTGACCTTGAGGGCCTCCATTGAGCATGATAGATAAAGAATTGGTTGCAAATGCACCTTTAAGCCATTGTATCCATATCTCACAGAATCCCAATTGTTGTAGTACTGCGCATAAGAATTCCCAATCCATTATGTCAAAGGCTTGAGAGATATCAATCTTTTTGGCTATGCTTCCTCTGTGTTTGGGAGTTTGCAACTCATTGATTAACTCCGAGGCTAAACCAATGGCTTGTTGTGAGTTTCTATTCGGGATGAATCCATATTGCTCCTTGCTGATAATCCGTTCAGCCAGTGGACTTAATCTAGTAGCAAGAATCTTAGTGATCACCTTGTAGACAAAATTAGAAAGGCATATAGGTCTATATTTATTCACCTGATTTGCATTTCTTTCCTTTGGAATTAAAACTGTGAAGTTAGAATTAAAACCAAAGGGCAAACTAGACCGCCTGAAAAAATAGCTTATCGCCCTTACTAGATCATGTTCCACTATGTCCCAGCAGTGATGGAAGAAAAACTCAGTGAAGCCGTCTGGCCTTGGAGAACTATCCGCATTAAGATGAAAAATTGCTGCTTTGACTTCTTGAGCTGTTGGTAATGCTGACATAGCTACATTGTCTGCTTTAGAGATGAGTTTAGGCATTGTGTGAATAAGGTCCCAATCGATGTCATGCTCAACTTTTTTGAATTTCTCTTAATAGTGTTTGACCAAGAATTCTCTAATCTCTTTTTAAGAGTCCATAGTAACCCCTTCATTATTCTTCATTTCAGTGATCATTGCTTTACTTCTTTTGAGATTGGTTTGAGCATGAAAGAATTTGGTACTTCTATCATAATCATTATCCCATTTTGATCTAGATTCCTGCCTCCAAAATCGTTGTTTTTGCTCCAGCAGCCCCTCCACTTTGTTTTCTTGATCTAGCATTTGCATAGTGAAACCCTCGGACATGTTTCCTTGATCAAATTGCTCTTGCATCTATTCTAGTATCCGTGATTCCTCTTCCACCTTAGCTTTGATGTTTCCATAGACTTCTGTGTTCCATCTCTTCAGAACCCCTTTTAGCCTCTTCAACTTTTAGGTCAGAACAAAAATCGAGTGTGCTAGGATAGGAACTTCCCAACTCTGTTATACCACCTCTCTGAAGGAAGGATGAGAGCACCACATATTAAAGAATTTGAATGGTATGCTCTTGGGTCTTGGAATATCTATGTTGCGCCTCACTAAAGGAGAATGATCCGAACATACTCTGTTGCAAACTTTGTAGTTCCATCCTGGGAAGTTGGAACTCCATAGAGCATTACAAAACATTCTATCCAGTTTTCCCACAATTTTAAATCTCCCCACCTGCTTGTTCCACCATGTGTGGTGAAATCCATTGCAAAGGACTTCCATAAGATGGGCAGTACTAACACATTCTCGAAAGTCATTCATTGCCGTTGTTAATGGTCTGTTACCCCTTTGCTTTTCATAGTAACTCAAATAAGCATTGAAGTCCCCCATTAAGAGTCATGGGATATTAGCATTACTGATGTGCTGTAGTTATGTCCATAGTTGTCTCCTCTGTATATAGATACAATGGGCATGGATTATTGTGATAATAGCACACTCTACCTCCACTGTGAGTTGTTGCTGTGAGCAGTGCAGAAGATTAGGAGGAGTGATAGATGACTTCCAAAACAGCCATAGATTAGGAACCTAATTTCGTCCTGAGTTATGATGAAAAGTTGTACTCAGACCTTGTGATTGGAGAAAAGACATAGACATATCCTGAGGATTGATTTTCGGTTCAGCTATGCCCAAAATATCAGGTTCCCATTTATTGATTAACTTCGATAATCGATTCTTTGATTTGTCATTTCATATACCTCTACTATTCCAAAAGATGCACCTCATCGCGAATATTGGAGTTTTATTGGCTAAAAAGGTTTAACACCTTTAGTTCACTCTCTTTCCAATCCTTGACCTTGATCTGGACCTGGTGGAGGGGGGAGTCAGTTGTTGAAGCTGCCACTGTGGTTTCAAACCACTGTTGGTATTATGTCCTTGTCTTTCCCGAGTAGCTGACATTGGATTTTCTTCGTTTTGACCTTGTTCCTCTCGCTCCCCTTCCTCTATCGAATCTACCCATCAGGAAGGTGTTGAGATTTCTGGGTCCGGAGGTCTCTCTTCCTCATGAGTGTTCAAGACCCCTATATATTTCAAAAAAAATTCCACTTCTGAGTCTGCAAGTTTCTTCCTCGGAGAGACTTCCAGAGCCAAAATGCTTGAGCTACTATTGATGGCTGTGGGACTCATCGTATCACTTGTCTCTGCTTCAATCTCAGCCAAGCTTTTCTCAGTAGATATATCTTTCACTCGAGAGGGTGAACATCTGCCTGTGATAGTGAGGTTGTGTACCGCCCTATTAATCTCTATGTTTTTCTCCAATGGCATGTTATTCTCCTCCCTCACTGATGCTGCACTTATCTCCTAGACCAGCGAATGAGTACTCTGATCTCCCTGAGCAGTTTCCCCTTCTTTGCTTATCTCGCCATTTGATTTCCAATCTTTCTCTGTACCATGCTCCTGCTCCTCAATGTTAAGAAGTTCCTCAGCCTCTAGACTTTCAAATCTATTATGAGTTAGAGCTTCCACCAAATGCTCATAGGGTTTTGGCCTCCATATTATCTCCCCTTGTTTGCTAGTTTCAGCTTGGTTCTGTTTCTGGCCTCTTTTCCTTCTTGGTTTCTCTCCGAGAGGTTCATCAACAGGTGTTAGGTCGATCATGACTTCCTTATCTTTGTTTTCTTTCCCTCTAGTAGTTTGCATATCTCCTTTGAGTTTCCTACATTCTATAACCAGATGCCCAACAATCTTGCAGTGTGTACACATCTTTGGTAGCTTCCCTATCTCCACAGATTGCCAAAATTTCACCATCTTGGTTTTGACATATATCTGATTAGGTATGGGTGCTGATAAATCCACATCCACTAGAATTTTTGCATAATACCCGTATTCCCGGTTAAGCATTTTCTCATCAATCTGCATTGGATACCCTATCCCTCGTGCAATGGACATAAGGGTTTCTGGTTCCCAGAATTCTTGTCCAAGTCCTGGAAATCGAAACCAAACTAGAGCATGGGACTGTCTCTGGCTATCCGGACAAAAGTTCGGTGTCCACTGACTTATTCTCATGGGACTTTTGTCAAAGTCCCAAGCTCCTTTCGCCCACACCCTGTTAAGATCCTCAGCATTGGAAAATCGCAGAAACAAATATCCTTTGCCAATGGGAGTTATAAGCCACTCCCCATAAGGCTGCCAAATTTTCCTTGCAATCTCACGCACTTTTTCAATTGATATTTTCTGCAGATCAATTCGACCCACCAGACAAAATTTGCAGTAGAGCAAACCTTTCTCATATGCTTTCTCTGGGATTGTAATAGCTGGATAGTCCCCCATCTTCTCTAGGGTTGGAAGCTCATGAACTTCCATCTGTTGGTGTGTGGGCTGACGTGCTGCTTCAGCGTAAGAAATTTTTCTAATGTTGCTTTGTGTTGGAGCTTTGTTTGTAGAATTTAGTTCCTTTCCAATGGCAGTCCCTTGATCAGATTGTGAAGGAGCTTGACATTTTCTGCTACCATTGAACGGACACTCAAATTCATAAAGATCCATTCTTTGGTGTTTCTTTTTGGAACTCAATACTATTGGCAGTAGAGAATTTTACCCAAGAAAGAACATAACATAAAGAATGGAGAAAGAGATAATAACTCCTATTCCGAACTCAACACTGTTCTCAGTGGAGGATTTGACCGGAAGGGGAGAATTCCTTATGCTTTTCAGAACTTACACTGTTAGTCAGTGAAGGATTTTGCCCGAAAAGAAAGGAATAAGAGAGTTGAGAAGATAAGATGTTTTTGCCTGTCTTGTTTTAACTATAAGCGGCAAAAAAATTGAGCACTGGATCATAAAAGTAACTTAAGTTATCTCACATACATTCGCCCACCCTTTGGTCCCCATTAATGAAATTGTTTTTGAGTGCTTTCTAGAATAGCATTCCAGGTCCAATTTGAATTCTTTTCAAGCCCAATCAGAATCCTAGTAACTTCTTTACTGGTCCCTTCAAAAGTAGCTTCCAACAGATGCTTCTGCCTGGCCAAGTTCACCGCAAACTCAGCTGCTAACAAATGTGCTTCATTATTTGATAAAACTCTATTCTGTTGCATAGCAGCATCAATACATTCTCCATTCCAGTCTCTAATAATCACAGCAAACACACTTGTTTTCTTATCACACATATACACCATTTGTTGGTTGCCATTAACAATATTAAAAACAGCATTGATTTGGCCCATCACATGTTCTTTTCAGTAGGAAGAAAGCTCAAAAGATTTGTAAATCTCATGAAGCTCAGCTTTACTACTATCGTTCGCTTCGCATTTTCCATAGTACTGCTAGGATATTGTATGACGAATCAATCAAAACTGATGTTGTAGAGGCTCGCTTTGTGCTAGGGATATGAGAGGGCATCAGTTAAAACAACGTATAGTTTACCTGTACACAAAAGAAATTAGCATAGCATTATATCGATTCTTTTAATAATCTCTAAATTATTTTCTTTTGGTTCTATGTTAACTCTATCTCGTTTTTTTTTTGATAAGATGTTAACTCTATCTATAATCTTTCTCTAGCCTAGCATTCTCGCCTTATATACTAGCTTAGAGTTCAGATTGATGGGGTGAAATGTTAGTAGAGCGAACATTGAACAAGTCCCCCAGCGATTAGTAGAGGCTTGAAATGTTAAAGGGAATTGTTCAGCCAAAGATTTGTCTCCTACCCAAGTGTCTAGCCAAAAGTGACATTTGTTGCTTTGGATTGTTGCAGCCAAATATACATATATGTAGGACTGTCAATGGTTTCGATAACCCGATAACCGATCCGAATCAAACCGATAAAAAATGGTTTGGGTTTTGATAATTTAGTTTGTTTTTTACCGACTCGAAACCGAACCAAACCGATAAGATATTGGTTTGGTTTTGAGTTTATTCTCTACCGAACCGATATGAATCCGAACCGATAAGATAGCATTTTAGTAATATTTATGATTAATTTTATATGTGTTTATCAATTGTGCGGTTAAAATTAATAAATTTGATTTAAAATTTAATTGATTTTATAGTTTTCGGTTCGGATTCGGTTTACAATATATCTTATCGGTTTGGTTCGATTTTGGATTAGACGTAATATTATCGGTTCAGTTCGGTTTTGGATTCCCAATTTTCTTATCGGTTTGGGTTCGGATTTTCCAAAATCTGACCCAAACCGATCCATTGACAGCCCTACATATATGTAGAAAATTATGCAATGATAAACTTTGTATTCTGATTATTGTCGCAGCAAAAATACATGTAAAAAACTATGCAAATGGCATCACCGGATATACTATACGTCCATTGAAAGTTGATTTTCTAACGACTTCTTCTGACTTCCAGAGTAGAAAAATCGTACTAACATCATTGTAGATTCTGTAAAATTGTAAATATATATACGGAAAAGAAAATGGGCCATTGAAACCACAAGTACAATTGATCACGGTCAAGGTCAACAACCCGTCCATGTCCATGAGTGATTGATTCTCGACTTCTCCATATTTTCAAACTCAATGAAAACATACCGACTTCTTCTGTGAATCTATAGTGTTTGCTTTGATTAGATCCCCCTACAGATCTCATTCTCTTTTAAAAATCAAAGAAATCTATCTATACTGTCTCCACAATCCAAGAGTGATAGGGGACCCTGCAGGTTTGCAGCCAGAGTTTAGATATGTTTTTTATTGTGTGTTATTTCACATACGACATTTTGACATTTTACCTTCCCATGATTTAAATCAAGAAACTATTCTAGTTATGGACAAATTGTCCTTTTTGCAGCAACCAGTCCTCTTTATGTGGAGGGAAAATGTATTAGTTCTACTTGCAATTTGCAAGCAATTTAACCTGTATATATTAAACGACTCGAGGATTAAAGACAAGAGTAAATATGGGCATATATGTTTCACTATTTACTTGCTAAATCAAATAAGAACATGACTTCTAAATATCTTTAGGTTGAGATTGTTGTGGCTCAAAAAATATAGAGCACACCAATCCAATACAACGGAAGTGAACAACCAATATCAAACTCGGTAGAAGCAACAACTCACAACTATGGTGTATGAAATCAACTAAATAATTCAAACAATATAGCAAACAATGTAAATTACTAACCAATTTAAACACACAACTAAGATAAGATAGACAAAGATTTATATGGTTTAGCTTGCGCCTAATCCACAACTAAATAGAGAAATTTTCAATAAAGAGAATATTCAAAAGAGTACAATAAGCTTTCACCTTGATTCCAAAGAATCCTTAAAGTTTTCCAAGAAGAAACTCACAAATCTCTCTTTGTCTCTCTTCACAACAATGTTCTTTCAACTCTACAACTTTCAATGGTATAGACAACTACAAGACTCTAAAATACCCAATGAGATGAGATTATTTTTCAAATCAGGAATATACATGACATCAACCAAATTTCTAATTGTTCCATCTTCTAACTTCAACCGAATTATTCCAACTCTACCAATTCTGCAGACATGGTCATTGCCTAACAAAACATCACCATCTAACTCCTGAAAGTTAGCAAACCAATCCATATTGGTACACATATGGTAGGAGCAACCCGAATCCAAAATCCACTCTGACGTGGAGCAACCAATAGAAGATGTAACCGACAACGACAAATTTTTCAACCACAATCTCATCTTTACAACAACGTGCACGATTCAACTTTTTCTTCAATTTGGGGCACTTATTTTTCCAATGTCCCCAACAACGACAATATGCACATTCATTTTTCGCAAGAGCTCTTCAACTTCTCGACTTCTGCCTAGAATCAACCAAACTACTAGTGTTCAAATAGAGGCGGTCCTTTACATTCCTTTCAATGTACTTGTCTTCCAATGTCTTTAACATATTATTCGTAAAGATTTCCGAAATGACATAGTATTATTCATTTGAGAGATAGTACCAGACAATATCACAAGTTTTCATGTTCAACATCTCCCAAACTTCTACTTTCATATCTCTTGGCTATTATCCAAACCATTTACGGTCAACAAATCAACAACCTCCATTTTCCACATATCAAAGTCGATGTTTCCATCTAAACTCTCGATATCAACCATCACAATAGAAGTCCCAACCATAGAATTTGACATATCTGTCACATTCTCAATTCCCATAACACCAAACACCAACAACTAAAGAAACACTCTCTTGGGAATTTCTTCAAACACTACTCATGTGAAAACAACCAATGAAACCAAAATATTTGATTTCAACCAAACTTCCATTACAAACAACCATCAACTATGCCAAGGTAGAACCTCTGGCTCTGATACCAATTTGTTATGCCCTAAAAACTATGGAGCACACCAACCCAATGCAACGGAAGCGAACAACCAATATCAAACGCGGTAGAAGCAACAACCCACAACTACGGTGTATGAAATCAACTAAATAACTCCTAAACAATGTATAGTGGTGTCAAATGGGCCGGGTCAGGTTGGCCCGGCCCTCAAACAATTAAGCCCTCATGCTTTGAGAGTCGGGCCAGCCCTACCCTCATTTACCTTGAGGGCCGAGTCAGGTCGGGCCAATGCTTAAATCTGGAAGCCTTTACCCGCCCCTCAACCCTCTCGAGATGGCTTGAAGGGCCGTGCTTGAGGGCCGGATACTATGTTATACATTTGATTTACAAAATAAATTTAGAAACATTAGTTAAAAATGATAAAATGGAATGCACTTCACAATTAAACCTTCAAACTACTAAAAAAAAATTTGTTGAAGTTGTATTAGTCAATTAAGATTAGTTAAATTCTTTTCATAAAATATTATAATGAAATTATAAGGTTGGCAAACTTAATAGATAAACGTTCTTTTAAGTAATTTTTAGCATATTAATGTTAAAATGAAATATATTGTAAAAAAATTTATTAAAATATATGTAATAAATGTTGAGGGCCTAATGAGGGTCAGGCTTAAGTTTCAAAGTCTAGGCCCTTACCCTCCCCCCTCAAAGGCTTGAGGGTCGGGTAAGCCCAGCCCACGAATGTGTGAGGGCCTCATTTTGAGAGCTTTTTTGGTCCATGGGCAGAGGGTCGGGCGGGCTGAGGGTTTGAGGGCCATTTTGACACCCCTAACAATGTAGTAAACAATGTAAATTACTCACCAATTCAAACAAACAACCAAGAGAAGATAGACAAAGATTTAGGTGGTTTAGCTTGCACTTAATCCACAACCAAATAGAGAAATTTTCAATAGAGAGAGTATTTAAAAGAGATAAGCTCTCACCTTGATTCCGAAGAATCCCCAAAGTTTTCCAAAAAGAAACTCACAAATCTCTCTTTGTCTCTCTTCACAACAATGTTCTCTCAACTCTACAACTTTCAATGGTGTAGACAACTACCAAAGAGTTTGGGCATAAACAAATAAAAAGAAGACTCAAGTCTTTCTTCTTCCAAAACTCTCTCAAGAGAGGCACCAAATCTTAAACCCTAACAATCAATTTTGTCTCACTCTTATCTCTTCTAAACCCTAACTTTGTTTTAAAGTGTAGCTTAAATTTCGGTGGGTTCATTTCGGCAAATAGTTGCCAAAATATCAAGACCCATTAGGCCGGTCCCAACAGAGATTACATAGAAAATAAAGAGGTTTGTCAATACAATATGAGTCCTATTACTGACGAACTCCATATTGTGTTGGGCAGACCCAAAAAAAAATATTACAAGTGTGTCATTGGTCTCAAAAAGTCCAAAAAAAAATAATTATTACAAGTGTGTCATTGGTCCCAAAATATTGAATTCGAAAACTACAAGCTTAAACGACCCGGCTAGGTCATTCATTGTGCAAACCCAACGATATGGCCACACCGTTTGAGGTGTGGCCACATCGTTGGACTAAGTCCCAAACGACTTGGCCACATCGTTTGGGATTTAGTCCAAACGATGTGCCCACACTGGTCAAGAGGCCAAAAAACATAACTTTATATTTTTTCAAAGTTCAAATCCCAAACGGTGTGGCCATATCGTTTGAGACTTAGTCCAAACAGTGTGGCCACATCATTCGGGATTTGAACTTTGAAAAAATATAAAGTTCTGTTTCTTGGCCTCTTGACCAGTGTAGGCACATCGTTTGGACTAAATCCCAAACTACACCGTTTGGGATTTGAACTTTGAAAAAATATAAAGTTCTGTTTCTTGGCCTCTTGACCGATGTGGGCACATCGTTTGGACTAAGTCCCAAACAGTGTGCCCACAGCGTTTGGGACTTAGTCCAAACAGTGTGGCTATATCGTTGGGTTTTCACAATGAACAATCTAGTTGGGTCATTTAAGTTTGGGGTTTTCGAATTCAACTTTTTGGGACCAATGACACACTTGTAATAATTATTATTTTTTAGACTTTTTAGGACCAATGACACATTTGTAATAATTGTTTTTTTTTTTTGCCCAACACTGGTCCAAAACTGAATGTTGTAGCATAGCATACCATGTACTCTTAACCATAGTACAAAATATCCCAATATATCGTGATATTTGGAGATATCTATCCATATTTCAGAAAAAGATATATAAATATCACAATAGATTTAGAGATATATGACTGTAAATATCAGTAAGATTTTTACGATATTTTGTGATATTTGAAGATATTTTGCGATATTTTGTATATATAACAATTTTATTTAATATTTACCATTATATTTTAAATAAATATAAATAATTAATCGTGATATATCAATAAATATCCACAATATCCATAATATTTGTCGATATTTTATATATATCTATAATATTTACATGTGAAACAATGTCAAATATCCCCAAAAAAAGATAGATATCCACGATACATATCTAGAAATTGAATATCGATAAACACCTATATCCTGATATTTTACACTATGCTCTTAACTAGGAAAATAACACACAAGATTATGCATTCACCAACACAAACTGCAACAAATTGTATAACAACAATATCAGAATTAGGAACTACAAAGAGAATATAATTCATTCATTTCTTTCACTGATACATCTTTTTACTGCAGACCTTCATGACATTACCCAAAAAGGAAACAAAAAGATTAAAAAAAAAAGATGGACCTATGAGCAGATGACCAGTGAGCAAAAGGGGGACTAACATACTAGATACTACTACTGTCCTATTATCATAAACTAAAATACCACTCCTATACTTCCAAAATAAGGGACTGCTAAAAGGACTATAAGATTCATGACTTGTTCAAGACTTGGTCGAATTATTGGAAGTTTTAGAGGAGGTAGAGCTTCCACTATGTTCAGGCTTAGTGTTGGCTTTAGAGAATTTCTTCTTCAGTTCATATAGCAATTGCTGATTCTCTTTGTCAAGAAGCTTAGCTTGCTTCCGTAGCCTTTCATTTTCTTGCATAATGTAACAGTTTCTCAAATAAAGCTCTGAGTTCAATTGTTCCATGAGTATGAAAGTTTGAGTTCCTGTGACAGTACAATGAAACAATATAACTGTCAGCCGAGGAAAAAATCATATATATACTAAATGAAAGGTGTGTAATAATGGCTACTAATACGAAAACAGAAATGAACTGCAAGAAAAAATAAAGAATTCAACACAAGTCAGACAAACTTCATCAGCTAAGGAGCCCTCCTGCCTCCTGTACCAACTTACTTAAACTCCTTGAAGAAGCAAACAAACTTGTCATTGCATATTTTAGGTCTGCTATGCAGGACAAATCAGGGAAGAGTTTCTAGTACTGCTACTAAGAGGGCCAGAACAGATAGATATGGCTAGTAATTAGTAAATGAACTTGTAAAATTTAAAGAACCTTAAAGTATAAAAATAACTGTTGAGAAGACGTTAAATCTTTTGAGGACACTTCCTTGTCCTTTTCTCTAAATATTCAAGTTTAATGAAAACAGGGGAAACTCTGTTAGAAAATAGAACTACTGGAGTTTAACTTACAAAGGTTAGAAACTTACTCTTTCTTAATTATAACAGTCTCCCTACTCTAGACAAAGGGGACAAAATAACTTAAAACAAAAACTGAAAAGATACTTCATCACTTAAAGAGAGACCCTTAGACCTGCTGGCAGATGTATTAGAAAAATGTTTAAGTACTACCACAAATCTTATATATATATTCACTTATAAAAAAAACACCATACGTAAGAAAGAGAGACTTGAAGAAACACAAGTCCATAGATAGCAGAAACAAACTTTTCAAACCAAAACACATCCTAGACCAACACATAGATAGTTGTATAAAATAAACAGAAAGAGCAACTTGAAGAAGCACACAAATAACATAAAGGATAGAGGATAAGGTGAAAATAGGTGTTTAGATTTTTAAAAAAGATCACCTTACTAAAGTAGTTAAAGACGTGGACTATGCAGACTTGTGACTAGAGGAGCTAGAGATTTCGAGTTGTGAGGTGAAGGGGGTTGTGACTCTGAATTTATAGAGATGTTATGGGAAGACAAAAAGGAGGAAAGTGTTGTTTGAAGGGTGTTGAGGGACGTGCTACTTCTGCACAACAATCATGCATGTGTAAGCACAGAAGACGGCCTGTAAGAGCAAAAGGATTTAATGTCGTATAATGATGGGGGGAAGTTCAAGTTATGATGATGATTGTGCAGCAAGGTCAGTTTAGGAAGGAAAATTTTAGCATGCAAATGATGGTGGGCTGGGCTGTGGAAGATTCGCAATGATGGTTGGATACTTGGATTTCGCTCGAAAAACCATCATCACCTTCCAACCCCCATCAGTATCATCAATGGGTTTATTGCTTGATTTTTCATTTTTTTTTTTTAATGTACGTAATGTATTTTAATTAAACTCGTTTTTGTTACAAAATAATATCATACTATCATAGTTTCAATCTTGTATTTCTTGTGTAAATTATAAAACTACATATTCCACCAAAAACTTAACGAATGCGATGTTTCAGCAAACTGTTTAAAGAGTGAAGTTTTTCTGTATAGAATCTTCTCTCACTTGTTTACATGAATTTTGAGCTCTCCGCCCCTGATTTGCATACTTTATACAAGAGTTCGCCCGTAATTTTCATTGAAGGATTCCTTTTTTTTTTCCAGTTGGCAAAACTCTCACACCATTTCAATAGCAACGTACAATTAGTGCTATTTTGTTTTACGTTATAATTAATCTGACTGTAATTCACATTTAGCATTTTGTTTTTTTTTTTTTGCTAAGTCGAATCTCGTGATCAGGTGCTTAACATGAACTTCATGTTCCTCCAGAGTATATTTGGTATTTTCTGCCGTGATGGGCAATACTTCGGTCGTTTGGTTTTTCATGAAGCTTGTTCCATGGACATGCTCAGCGGTTGGTTTAATGAAATGTAATTATGATTTGAGCGATTTCCTACTGGCTTTCAATATTTTTTTTCTTTTTTCTTTTTTCCATTGGGCTAAACTGACTCATCGATCAGTCATAAGGGAGCACAAAAGACTTCTTTACTTGAGGGGTAGCTTTATGCAACCTCCATTAGTCCATTGTGCTCCTTGGCATTCCTCTGTTAGACTTCAATCTTTCTAAGTATAATTCCGCGGTTATATACTTATATTGCATTACTACACTCAACTCCGATAAAAACATTTATTATAACATGAAAACCCGTGTGCAATACTGCTTTACTTTGAACCCTTACTAGCTTCAAACGTCATGGGCATTCGGAATGTCTAATCCCTGTTTAGTCCATGTAGAATTGAATATTGAAAATTATTTAGTGAAGAGTATGAGCAATGTACTTGATTCAGGACCTTGTTGCCAGTGCCGGCGCCGTCTAAGGCTTCAAAATTTTCTTATTTATCTTTACTTATGTTTGGTATTACCATATGTTTTGAAGAAAAAAAACACAAAAAATAATACCAGGAGTCAATTTGGTTTCTCCCCCACACACTAAATTTCGGGAATGAATTTGTTTTAAGAAAACTTATTCCTATAGTCCACTACAAAGTTTGCATCTCGAAGTTACATGACAAATCCAATAGTTATAAGTGGCGTAGTTATTTTAATTTTTGTGGTAGAGTCCTCATTTAATTAGATTTCTAAATTGAAAATAATAAAAGAAAGGCCTGGGCTACCACGAGAATATCCACATAGGGATGATGAGGGTTCCGAGACCGTTGGATATGTGATCCAACCATAGTTCGGGATTTCAGAATTCCGACAAATCTAAAATTCGAAATTCATCAAATTTCGACCCTTATATATTCGGAATTTCAATTGATTTTGAAATTATCAAGATTTCGACTCTATATTCGGATTTCCGATTTTTTGAAAAACAAAAATATTAGGCAGAATTCCAACGTTTCGTTCGGAATCACGAACACTGGATCAAACGGTTCGAAAATCAAAAACAAAAAGAAAGAGAAAGAATGTGAGTTTGTTTTTTATTTTTGGACCGTTGGATCACACATCCAACGGTCTCGGATCTCGTCCCTCCCTATGAGGATATCCTCGGAGTAGACAAACTCTAAAAGAAAATAAAAAATCCCACAAATCTCCATATTATATGACGTCTTTCCCAGTTTTTCTCCACTTAATTAAAGACATTTTAAACATATATTAACTGATTTTCTCTCCTTCTTAAGGTCTCTCTCACACACACACCCTTTCATGCTTCATTATTTTACTTATTAAGTTTTTAACTATTTGTCCATTGATCATCTCAAACTCGCAAATTTGTATCTATTATTTTTGTATTTCAATTGAAATCAATCTACTCTTCTCTCTGGTAGGTGAAATTGAGGGTTTTTTATTTTTAATATAAAGCTATTAATTTTTTTTTTTTTTTTTTTTGTTGTCAATTTTCTAAGAAAAAAAAAAAAAAAAAAGCCTCACATAGCTATTCGCCCTAAGGCCACATATAGGCTTGAGTCGGCCCTGCTTGCAGCAAAACCCTTCAACACGAAAGTTAGACTAAATGCACTTTCTATTTTAAGCACTAAATGTTCTACATTAACAACAAACCCCGTGAGAAACAGATCAAATACATTCATACCTGATCACAATTGCAGTGCACATGCAAGCCAACTAGTAACCATAACAAAAACATAATTGGTAAACATAATGGCTGCATTACGCACACAAACATCTCCACCTATCCATGCAGTCAAACGTCAAAAGAGTTTCTCTTTAAAACTTTCCATGGGTGTAAATGTGTAATCCATGATGATATTTTTTCAAATCTATGATATAAATTGAGCCGAGGTAATAATGATGACAAGTCCTAATTACACTTCTCTTTTCTCTCCATCTCTACGAATCGATAATGTTTCAACCCTTTTCTAATTAATGCAGCAACTTGTGTCTTTGTAAAAAGAACCTTAATGATGGATATCTAGAGTTAGGTTTTTTTCATAAATATAAGCCGTATTGAAAAAGATTTGCATGGCTTACTGCAATTGTTATGATGCTAAGAGACAAAGAGTGGGTAACTCTGTGTTCTTATCTTACTTCCCAACCCATGACCTCATGAACAATGTAACACTTAATGGACCATATTTTAAGGGTCATTAAATCATTTCACATGATACCCTGCATGGTGAATGATGAAATTACATCATTATAGTCAAAGTTCTTTGAACGCTCTATACACCTAATTGCGTAATGGTTCTGTAAATCAGCATCGGTACATCATGTCTACGTATGTAATTCAGATTTTTAACTTTAGGGGAAATGGGTGAATCAAGTTTCTGAGTGGAATTGTACACAACCAAAAAAATAATCACAATATATTAATGCCACCCAGGCTTCATAACCTCTATTGTTTGGTGGAAAGCATTGCCTTCAATGGAACCATTTCAGAACGCCATTTCGTTCTGATGGGGTTTGTATCCACTATCCAGTTTTTAAGATGATACTACGTTGCATACTCCACAGTTACGTTCGTCCTATCAACCTTTGGTTAGACTTGATTGGATTTACGTGGCAATGGTCAAAAGAGAGGTCGACGTTTAAAGCCCTTAGCATAACTTTTGAGGGTATAGAAATTTTAAAAATACAATGAGCAGTTGCAACTTTCTAAGGTCGACATAGAAGTGAGGGAATTGAGGGATAGCCCCTGCAGAAACTTAAAACTATTGGTGATTATTCATTTCCACACCGTTTACATCTATCTGGAAAACAGAATTGTCACATAATACGACTGCAAACAATCAGATACATGGACCTTTTAGTAGGCAGGACATGGATTGGATTAAGGGATTACAGAGACGCTGATCAGTTGGTGCGATGACTATACACTCATTAGGATAATAATTAAGGACTGAATGTGGAGCATAAATTGGTTAATAGGAAAGTACTCCTGACCTGTGGGTACTCCCATCATGTATGCCTCCATCTCTTTCCTATTCTCATTCCATTGGACAAAACTTACAAGCACTTTGGACATTACATAGTTTTTACCTTTAGATCCAGAAAATATGCAATAACAGCAAAGATCAAACTCGACATTCCAAGGGGGCTTAGCATCAAGCTCCAAAGCACATCAGCAAAACACATCGCACCTTTTCCCCTAAGAAACTAATAATAACCACATATGTCAAGTAGTTTAACAGAAGCACTCGTAAAACCAATTGAAAAACAAGTAACTTGTACTCATCCTATAATTTTGAAGTAGCTGACATGATGCACAGAGGCAGATAAATCTTCGGATGAAGATACAGACAAGTACATCATATTCATTTAATTATTCAAGTACTCACAAAGTTTACTAAGTATATAAAGTCATCTGAAAGGGAATGCACATAAACTTCCACGACATATGTATCCACAATGCAGCATCGAAGAGATTGAACAGGAGTCTAAGCCGATTTCTGAAGAGAACAGAAGCACATAAGATACTCTTTGTGATACACGAGATAAGGTAAGAAAAAAACAGATGCTATAAAGAGATATCTAGAAACATACCTTAATTACAACCACGGTAATACTTCCCGGCCCAAATCAATTCCTTTTTGTTTTTCATCGTCATCATCAGGCTCTGTCAAATAGCTCATCCAAACAGTGCAACTGCTAAAATGAGGTAGATGCAAGAAGCATCCACAGAATCCCCCGAGTTTGACAAAATGGAGCTAGAAGGTTTAAAAGGATAAGGTCTCCACTCCAGTCAGACCCTGGGTTTTTATGCCTGCACTCCTGCCAGTTCAAACAGTCTTGCAAAGGCGACCTTTGGAACTTTCACGCTTGTGTTCGAACTGGCAGGGTGCAGGCATGGCCCAAGCCCTCAGCGGGGCCGGGCTAATCCAAATGATGCTTCAGATTGCTGTTGATGAGGCTACAGAAAAAGTAAAATTTTGGAAGTTGAACTACATTCATAAAGAAATACAATTAAGAAATGTTG
The DNA here is from genome assembly GCF_015680905.1 of Coptis chinensis. NCBI lineage: Eukaryota > Viridiplantae > Streptophyta > Magnoliopsida > Ranunculales > Ranunculaceae > Coptis > Coptis chinensis. The sequence goes on along the minus strand of NC_141463.1, from coordinate 72,508,598 downwards.
AAGAATGAAGCTTGTTTAGATTCTACAGTATAACAAACAGAGAAAAGAACATGTGTTTTCTGGTAATAACAGTGGATTTTATAGAAATGATTTGCTTAGTAAAATATACACAGAACCAATCATGCCTATGAGAGGTTTCAAATGCGAAAGTATAAGTAAAAGGTCAAAGAAGAAAGAACCGTTCACTAAGTCAGTAATGTTTCGCCTGATTCCATACAAATAAAATTTATTCCAAGCACTAACAAAATTGGAATTCCTAGTGCACATGCGTTGCATATGAACAAAACATTTCAAACAGTACGGTTTATTTTGGACGGATAGTATGACAAAGTGAATTACATTGCTATATCTTAACCTGGGATGTAAATGACTATGACTATTAGATCTACAGGTAGGAGTAAAAATTGATATAAATGCCAATATATTCTTGGCTATGATTCATCCAAAGGGTGTGTAATTGTGTATCAAGTTAGTAAGTATGATTCATAGTGAACTTGATGAATAACTTAATTTCTTTATGGACCTACAGTCTTCCAAGCCCTACTATACTCTGTGAAAGAAAGCTCATGCAATCAAAAAGCATGAAGAGGATGTGAAACATGAGCAAGGGACCTACCTGTATGAACTGTTGGTGAAAATGTTCATGAGGATGGATGTATGGCACTCCAGGGCGAGGACAAGAGTAATGCGACGAATGCAGATAGATAGACGACGTAGAGTGTGCACCAATGTGATTGGGAGTGAATGATGCCATCATTGTCTCTGGGTGACCGTATCCTATTCCAGTAGGAGTAGTTGTTGGCGGCCAAGCCCCACGTAAGTGTTGGGGCACTGCCTGGGGCTGATGTTCAAGAGAAATCTGAGGCCTATGAGCTGAACCAAGCTGTGGAAATTCCGTATTGTAGTTCACTGCAGGTGAGTACAAGGGCTGCATGCTGTATGGTCCTCCGCTGAACCCAAACCCAGGATCAAACCTTTGCACATACCTGCAAGAGCAAATAATAGTGTTCAGATTTTTTTTTCGACATAATGATGTTTAGGGTAGATGCTAAACAAATAAAAGCAATAACAAGCACATCATATGACTAATATGGTCAGCAACGTTTATCGTTGTCACTTGCCAAAAGTTCAAGCACGTCTCTAACAGTGTTCCTATAATTAAATTGAAGGCAACTTTCTTATAACAAAAAAATTAGCTTTTATAACTATTCATCCAATATGGGTTTTGTATGACATGAAAAGAGCATTCACAGGATTAATTTACACTGTCTTGGCAGTAGAAGTTGCACACACAAGGAGTTGACAGCCACCATTCCAGTAGACCAAACTGGTATCTCAAGGGTCAAAACTTAATGTTTAAGTATAAAATAATAAATTTGTGAAGTTAGAAACATGGGATATACATGTGCATCAGCCATCAGGTCTGCCACTTTTAGGGTCAGATCTACTAAGTTACACCGCTTGGACAGACTTAAAACCCATAAACGTAATTGGTGTAAAATATAATCAACTAAGACTTTCTTCCCACATCCTGCAAGATTATTGCAACAGAAGCCAAGATGGATCTCATTTTGATCACTTGAGATTGAACTTGCACTGGAATTACTTGTGAAAGCAACTGTTTCTAACAACATGAAGCCAGACTACAATAGAATAACTTGGTACAAATGTTAAGTGCAACACAAGCCAAAGTGTCATTTTGATCACTTGAGATTGAACTTGCAATGGAAATTTGGAATTAGTTGCAAAAGCAATATTTTCTAATGACATGAAGCCAGACCACATTAAGATACTCAAGTTCGATGATAATATAATAAAAATTATAGGAATTAACGAAAACAAAAAATGAAGTACCAGCTTACCTATCATAGCTCCTGTCATAATCAGGGTCCTTCTGATCTACTTCACGGTCTCGGAAAATAGCAACCCTGTTATTCGCCCTGAACCGTCCAACTGGTTCTCCTGTTCTAGCTCTACCAGCCCTATTGCTACCTAAAGAAGAATCAACCAAACCCCTTTCAAAATTCAGTTCAAGTCCTTCAGAAACTGTTTTTTCATCCACCCTACTCGTCACCAAGGGACAATGCCAGAAACTATCTTGTACACTGGGTTCGATTTCTGCTTTTACATCGGAACCACTAACGGTATTGGAATTAAATATTCGTGCACGAGCTCTATTATATTCCTCTTTTCTTTCCTCCACACTTTTTGAATGACTAGAACCAGAAGAATTATGATTTGCGCCATTTGCAATTTGTGAACGCTTTTGCGGTCTCTGTTTAATTGCAAGCTTCAAGACATTACTGTTGTCGTCTTGTGGCATATTAATGGGAATGTCTGCCAGGCGAATCGGAGGAATTCGGCACTCAGAAGTCTTGCGGACAATGATCCTGGAACCAGAACCATCCGGAAGATTGTTGTCTAACATAACCATTGACTGCAGACAGTAGTGCTGAGCTACGCGATGAGCAGCCAGTCTTAAATAGGAAGTAGGCAACTGCTGAAACTCTAATTGTTGTTGGGCAGGATCGCGGATGAATTTCTCAATATCTTGTTCCAACCTTAGAACTGGCCACGAGAAAAATAAAATCAGATAGATACACATACGTGACTGTCAATAAATACAATTGTGAGAAGAGTTAAGCCTAATTTTGTGTTTATAATCGAAACGCCATAAGGTGTTTCAACAATAACATTCTGTTCTATAATGCTAAATGCACAAAAATAAGAATCAAAGGCAACCTATTATTAAGAGTAAAGAAGTACCGGATAAGCGCTCCCTCGGATTCTGCAAAGCTTCCCTTAAAAACTGATCAACTTGATCATCATTTTTGTCGACGCTAACTAAAGAAGGAGCTGAAGCAGATGAAGGCAATAATAGAGAACCAGTTTGATCGTTATTATTAATAATGAATTCTGATTCGGAAGAAGACGATTTGGCAACGAGTAATCTACTCATACTTTTATCTAAATCAGCTAATTCCCATGACTCTGGAGGTCCTTGATCTTCAATTGATCCCTCCATTTTTTTATTTCTAGGGTTTGAGAATTGGGGATTTCATGAAACCCTAATAATATAATTTAATAATTAGAAACAAAGAACATTATTTCATTTGTTGGAGAATATTGTTGGTGGTGTGAACTAAAAGGAGATAGGGTTTGTGTATTGAAATAATAATAAAATAATAATCTGGTGTCACACCCCATACAGCGCGGACCCACAACTTGTGTAGCGGAAAATCACGGCAAATGGGCACCTGTTTGTTTTTTTTCGAAATTTTCCCTTCAGGATTTGAAATTAATATATTCCGATTTTATCCTTTAGAGCATTCCCAATGCAACCACTCTTATTCACCTCTACGTCAGTTTTATTTTCCCTTTTTTCCATCATTTTGGTGAAAAACAAAGTGAGGCTGCCCAATCCAAAGGTGACTATTATTCTCGGACGGGATGTTTGATTCTGTCTGAATATAAAAATCGAAAAAACGCGGCGGACTGAATAAACATCCCGTCTGAAGTTTAAAAAAAAAACCGAAAAAAACGCGAGACGGAATGAAATATTCCGTCCAAAAAAAAACTGAAAAATTTTTAAAAAAACACACAAGACAGAATAAAACATCTCATCCGAAGTTCTCAACTCAGCTACTATCTCAGTTGAAGGTTTTACTCTCGTTTTGACTTAGGGAAATAGTCACCTTGATATTCACCTTTACATTGGACAAAGATTTTTGACCATTTGGAGGTGAATATTGTCACATCCCCTTGATATTTATCTGCATTGGGAATGCTCTTATGTCGATTTGGTATAAACTCTAAATAAGTGAACATACCTCATACATTATGTTGAGGTATGAATAGAGATTGTTTATAGCTCGTGTTGAGATATGAACATATCCTAAATATGATTGTTCATACTCCAATAAGTGTTCTTACTGATCATGCATTATGTTAATGAATGAATAGTGATTGTTCATAGCTCATATTGAGGTATGAATGAACAATGATTGTCCATACCCCAAAATATGTATGAACAATGATTGTTCATACTATAATAGGTGTTTTTACTAATCATACATTATGTTGAAATATGAACAGTGATTGTTCATACTCCAATAGGTGTTCTCACTAATCACACGCTATGTTGAAATATGAACAAGGATAGTTTTGGTTGGGTCGGGCCATTTTTTTATTTTGCATAAGGAGTAAACTTGACTTTTTACCACTAGGGCCATTTTTAATTTTGTGTCAAGGTCCTAAAATCAACCCAGTCCTTGTGAGTGATTATAAAAAAAAAATGTGGGTTTGAGAGTGATTTTTTATTCCTTTTTGTCCTTGAGAGTTAGTTACTTTTTGCTAAATAAATTGGTATGAACAATGAATAGTGCAATATACCCTAATAGGTAATGGTCTATTGATTGTACATACCAAATAAGTCGGGTCTTGGTTGGGCCGAGCCATTTTTTATTTTATGTAATAGTAATTTGACTTTTTACATCAAGATCTTTTTCAGTGCTTGATTTTAAAAAATTGATTGGTTTTATGAGTGATTAAAACGAGACTTTTATCCTTTTCACTTACTCTCTATTTTATTAATAGTGTGATAACATGTCCTCGCGATTCTGTAAGGGTCTATTTGGCAATAGCTACTTGATACGTACACTGCGCAAAGATACACATATTTAGTAGTTGTGCAACCAAGACAAGAGTAGCGTAGAAGTATTTTTCTTTAACTTGTTGAATGTTTGGTTGTGGTTGGATTGTGTAATACATTAACTATTTTGAAAAAAAATAAATAAATAAAATGATTCTGCAGGGTATTATAGTTTCTGATGGTCCTGGCTTCGGGGATTTGTAGTGGCGTTTAACGACGCTTCCATTACGCCTTGGTGGGTTAGGTATCTATTGTGCATTTGATGTCTCTGTTTTTTGCTTTTGTGGCCTCCCGTTATCAGACTTTAGAGCTTCATAACCACATTCTTAGGAGTTGTGGTCCAGTGCCTATGGGTGAGATCCTTGATGATGCTACCAGTGCATTGCGTCTCTGTCTTCCTAATTTTGACTTTGATTCTCTGGCTGTGAATGTTACCGTCCCCTCAAAACCACAAAAAGTTTTGGCGGAAGCTTTCTACGATAAGATTGTTGTTACTCTTGAGAGGGAGTTTGAGTTATCTACTCGTCAGAAAGCAGTCATTGGATGCTTGCAATCAGAACATGCAAAAGATTTTCTACTTGCTATTCCGATGAAGAGATTTGGACAGCGTATGTCACAGGTGGAGTATCGTGCCATTCTCCAGTATCGTCTTATGTTTCCTCTGTACTTTGATAGTGGTCTTTGCTCGATATGCAAAAAGAGTAGACTAGATGTTTATGGGGACCATACAACACATTGTAGACATTTTTCGGGTTTTAAATACCTACATGATCATATTAGAGACATTTTGTGTGATGTATTTTGGAGGGGCTGGAGTACAAGTGAATAAAGAAGCTCCTGTTAACTTTCTCACTAATCCGAATGAAGGCAGATCGACACTTTGGCTTGCGGATGTCTTGATTTACAGTTGGTTTAAAACATGCATGTGTTGATGTAACTAGAGTCTCTATGTTGGTAGGGTTGGGAAATGGTGACTTTGAGGTGGGAGAAACAGCTAAGAGAGTAGCAACAAGGAAGATGGAAAAACATGAGAAAGCTTGTAGGGATAACCAACATTGTTTCATTCCGTTTAATTTCGACACTTCCGGTTTCTTTGAACAACAGTCTGTTAAGCTCCTCAAGAGACTTCATAAAGTTATGGACAGTAATGTTATGATAGCTGGTTATAACGAATTTGTTTTTAGAATGATAGGATTTGCTATTCAGAAAGGACTTGCAGCACAACTTGTTGCATGTTTGTCCTAATTATTTGTAAAATTCATTATCATTATCAATAAAAATTCCACTTAATATATATATATATATATATATATATATATATATATATATATATATATATATATTCCACTTAGAAATACATACTTATTTTAAGTTAAAAAAAAAGTACGTAAGTAAAACCTCACCTAGAAAATGAATTCAAACCTAATTTTTTGTAGATATCATCTACTCACCATCAACATCATCTCTACAAAATTTCGACTCATTTAGAAATCTCTAACTTAGGCAAAAGATGATTGCAAAAATACTATTTTCTGGATTGTTAGATTTCTTTTTAAAGATGACAACAATTTTTAGCTAGGTTAGAGGTTTCCAAATGAGATATACACAGGCCTCGATCTTAAAAGTGCATACTTATTTTAAAGTTAAAATAAGTATGTAAGTAAAACATCACCTAGAAAATGAATTCAACTCTAATGTTTTGTGGGTATTACATACATACTATAAAGATCATCTCCACAAAATTTGAGCCAATTTGGAAACCTCTAACCTAGCTAAAAATTGTTATCATCTTTAAAAAGAAATCTAACGGTCCATAAAATAGTATTTTTGCAATCACATTTTGCCTAAGTTAGAGATTTTCAAATGAGTTGAAATTTTGTAGAGATGATGTTTATAGGGAGTAGATGATATCCACAAAAAATTAGGTTTAAATTCATTTTCTATGTAAAGTTTTACTTACATACTTATTTTAACTTAAAATAAGTATGTAATTCTAAGATCCGGCCTATATATAGGCCGGATCTTAGAAGTATAAGAGAAGGACTATGTATATATATATCATATCTTAAAAGTAGCTATTTAAGTTAACTTTAAAATAAGTACATATGTAAAACTTCACCTACAAAATGAATTTAAACCTATTTTTTTGTGGATATGATATACTCAATATTAAGATCATCTCTATAAAATTTCAACTCATTTGGAAACCTCTAACATTGGCAAAAAACAATTACAAAAATTCAACATTTTTGAACCGTTAGATTTCGTTTTAAAGATGTCAACAATTTTTATCTATGTTAGAGGTTTTCAAATTAGCTGAAATTTTGGGAAAATAATCATTATGGTGAGTGCTTCATAACCACAAAAAAATTAGGTTTGAATTCATTTTGTAGGCAAAGTTTTACGTACGTACTTATTTTAAGTTAACTTAAATAGCTACTTTTTAGAAAATTACTGTATATGAGTGTGTGTATATATATATATATATATATAAATTGAAAATTAAAATAACAACAACAACAATAATAATAATAATAATAATAATAATAAAACAAAAAATTTAATAAGACAATTTAAAAAGAATTTGAAATACCATCAAAATCCATTGAAATTGGTATAATAAGTTCTACTATCAATCAATAGGGATGTTTAAAATTACATAGAACCCAAATAAAACTCTAAAAGCAAACAACATTTTTCATATTAGTACCCAATTTCTAACTGATTAATTCAACTAATCATCAAACCCAAAGTCTATCTAAATATTATAAGAAACAAATTCTTGAAGTTTGGTCATTCTTTCCATGAAATAGAACTTATTTATATACCCATTGAAACTATTTTTCAAATCAAAACCCCAAATGATTAATCCCCGATTGTACCTGAAATAGTTTTGTTATTCTTATTTAAAATTTGAAATTGGTTATGTACAAAATTGTTTGTTTCAAAGTGGATACTTAAGAGAACCTCAGGGGTGAGGAAGAAGAAGACATCAAACTTGTTATTTTATTTTTTTGTGAGCTTGAGATACTTTTCTTTTTTATTTATAAATTTAATTTTTTGTTGATCTGGACCAGTAGAGCATAATCCGACCTTTCCATATGGATACCATTATTATGCCGACTTTTAAGGTTGGGCCAACCACTTAGTAGCATATGATCTACTGACTTGGGCCCAAAAAACAGGAACCAAACATAAAAACTAGATAGTGCACCCGAACCCATGAATAGGTTGGGCTATACACGCTACCAAATACCAATTAAACAGGGCATAAAGCATCTTTTTTGAAAAAGTTTATAACATGAAAACTATTAGGGTTAACTAGTATTACCCCATACTAAATGAGCCAATTAGGATTTCCCTCTTACAAGGGAATTAGAGTCTCCCCCCTAAGTACACACAAAAAAAGTCAACCTGGGTTGACCGTGTTTTTTTGTGTGTATTTGAGGGGGGAACCCTAATTTCCCATTTAGAGGGGGGGGGGGGGGGGTAATGCTCGTTAACCCAAACTATTATCCAAGACTATTGCAAGGCATCTAACTAAGCAATGAGTTGGAAAAAAAAAAAGTATGTATTCCAGTAGTGATGTCTACCTAAAGCATCAGAAGTGAATCACGAAGATCTATAAATTAAAGTAAAAGAAGTGAAAACTTATCTGGGAGTACCAACTGTTTTATCAGTAAAGATGAGTGAAAACTTTGAATTCTTAGTGGATAAGATACAAAGGGGAATATTAGGCTAGAAGGCCAAATTTATTTCTAAAGTTAGGAGAAGTGATCTTATACAAATAGTAGCCCAGGCGATATCAATCTATATATAATAAGTAATCAACCCTCTGTCCCATTCATGGAACCAAAATCGATTGGGACTTGGGAGAATTGTTTCCTGATCCAATTAAGAACTCCATAACCTTATTATTATCAGACCAAGCCTTATCACTGATCAAATCATATGGCCGGCGTCTAGAAATGGCAAGTTATCAGTCAAAACTGCATATAGGTTTCTTACTAAGCAAGATGAGTTGGTGACTAATTCTTCCTTCAATCCTAAGGTGCTCAAGAAGTTGTGGAAACTTAAAATTGCTGCTAATACTCAATTATTTCTCTGGAAATTGTATATGGGGGTTGCCTTCGGGGATATTCTAGATAAATACAAGTTCAAGGGAGATGTTTCATGTATACTCTGCAACAAGGCTATCGAAACAGCTGAGCATTTATTTTTCAAATGTGAGTGGACTAAACGAGTATGGTATGTCTCTGAATCCATGATACATGTTGATCTTCATAGCGATTGGTCTGTCAGAGATTGGCTACAAGAATTCATTTGCTGGTGTGATAGCACCGAAGAATATTTAAGAAGAAAAGATATTTACTGCCTCTTATTGTTGTACCAGATCTGGGAGAGTTGCAACAAGGCAAAGATGGAACACCATGAACCAAGGGTGAATAGAATGCTACACAATGCAATACTCATAAGTACAAAATGTGAAGTAGCTTATGTAAGGTTTAATTCTGATATCAATAATAGCCAATTACTTGGCTCCCTGAATGAGGAAGCTAGTATTTGGTTTCCGCCTTCGCCCCCTTGGTATAACCTGAATTTTGATGGTGCTTTTGACAAGAATACGGGTCGCAGAGCTGTTGTGGCCCTTTGTCGTGCTGGAGATGGGAGCATCCAAGGGACTGCATACAAGTGTTTTCTTTGCTCTTCTTGAGGGCCGAAAGCAAGCCGAAAGTACATAGGGCACGTAGATAGGCTGCGATCTTTGGCAATATAGATGGGTCTACAACATGTCATTTTCGAGGGTAACTGCAGAAGTGTTTTGCTAGTATTGGCTGATAGTACTGTAGCTGATGTAGGTTGGAAAGTTTCTTCCATTGTATATCATATTAAAACTCTAGTTGCAGGAATTAATGACTACAAATTTTGTTGGATCAGGGGAACTGGGAATAAGTTGGCACATTAGATTGCTTCCTGGGCTATAAAAAGAGCCTCATGGACTCAACTTCCCCTTAGTATTTCCAACTTTGTAAGTGATATTACTATGTTCTAATATATAGATAGGGTGCGGTGGTTATCGCGAAGATGCAAAATCTTTGCATACTACCAGTTGGGATAGATTATGTGCACCAAAAGCCTTCTGGTGGACTAGGATTTAGAAAATCCATACATATGAACTCTGCCTTTCTTGTCAAGCATGCTTGGAAGTTTATGAAAAACCAATAAGCTTATTTCTAAGGCCATATAGTAAATGGTGGAGACTTAAAGATACAACAAATTGATATAGCAAATTGAGGCTAGAAGATTGCTCATACTTCCGGAGGGGAGTATGCAGAAGCACTTGGAGGTGGTGAACAGTGCCGGCTCATCCATAATGCGAATTAGGCGGCCGCCTAAGGCCTCAAATTTAGAAGGCCTCCAAATTTTCTTATTTCTCCTTACATAAATTTGATATTACCATTTTTTATAAAGAAAAAAATAAACAAAAAAAGATAGTAGGAGTCTATTTGCTTTCTCCCCACGCACTAAATCTTAGGAGTGAATTGGTTTGAAGAAAGTTTAATCCAATAGACCACTACACAATTTGCATCTCGGAGTTATAGGATGAATCTAATGGTTGCTAGTGCGTAGTTGTCTTAATATTTGTGGGAGTGTCCTCATTTAGTTAGATATCTTAATTAGAAAGAATCAAAATAAAATATAAAATTCCACAATATATGCAAAAATCTCCACTTTCTATGGCGCCTTTTCCACTTTTTATCAACTTAACTAATTAAAGATATATTAAATACATATTAATCAACGTCTCTCCTTCTCAACATCTCTCTCACACACACTACTTTCAATTTTTCAATAAACTTTTAAAATAAAAAAGGCCTCACTTGGATTGGTCGCCTAAGGCCACATCTAGGCTTGAGCCGGCCCTGGTGGTGAAAGATAACTCTTGTATGACAGTTGGGGATGGATCCTCAATCCTCCTTTTTCACGATCCTTGGATTGTCCTTAACGAGAAATCTGTTACTCTTAAGCATTCTCTCCCTCAAAATCCTTTATATCATAATCTCAAAGTTAGCCACATTATCCAGCCAAGTACTTGCACTTGGAACTTAACTTTTATAGGATCTCATTAGTTTAATTTGATTCATATCATACCTAGTGTCTTATACTCTTATCTGATAATTTCATATGGCTAGGGATGGAATAAGAATGATTAAATCAACATACAAATGCATTTCTAAGGGGGATCACATTCAAGTCCTCAAATTCCCTCAAATGCGTTTGGAGCTCCAGCTTGCAATATATATATTCAAGTCTTCGTATGGAAGTTCCTACCTACTGGAGAAAAGCTAAAAGGCCATAAATTTTAAGGGTGATTTGTCTTGTTGTTTCTATGGGTTGTCAACAGTCCAATTTTGGTCCGGTTAAGTTCTTAGTTCATTTAATTTTGCAGTTCCGGGTTATGGTTCTTTATAGCTGTTGAAATAGTGGAATCTTATCGATAACTATCGGTTTCTAGCGGGTATTTTCGGTTTCGGTTATTCATTTCGGTTCTTAAGATATTCATTATTTACACATATTTTTTATTGGTCTTATTAAAAAATGTGTACTAAAAACTCAACAATAACGCACGAATGAGTCACTTTTTAAATATTGATATAAGTAATTATGTCATTCAATAATAAATTAAATAGAACCATATATTTAAGATTGTAAGCTATATTTTTATATTATTTATAACATTAAATACCATGAAAACTATATATTACACTAATAAATAGAATTTAATCATATTTAAATGACCATTTAAAGTTTTTATATATTTTATTTTAATATTTTTTATGTTAAAAATGATAACATTCATTCGGTTCTAGTCCAGTTCATTTGTTTAAAAAACCATTTGATTCTGGTTCTATATGATCCGATTTTTTAGGGGTCTATCAATAACAAATACCTAACAGAAACAACTAAGGGTGTCAATGGGTACCAAACCACAACCGGTAGAAAATATAATGGTTAGAGCATTTGCAATGCAAGTCAAAATAATCCCTCCTTATTCACCTCCACTTATTCCTCCTCATTTCACCAAAACGGTAAAAAAAAAAGTGAAGCTGTGCAATGCAAAGGTGAAAAAAAAAATCTCGGACAAGATGTTAGATTATGTCTGGAAGTTTTTTGATCGAGACGGAATGTAATATCCCGTATGGTATTTTGTCTAAAGTTAAAAAAAAACCGAAAAAAAATAAAAAAAACACGCGAGACGGAATGAAACATTCTGTCCGAAAAAAAAAATCGAAAAAAACACACAAGACAGAATCCAAAATCCCTTCCGAAGTTAACAAATTAGTCACTATCTCGGTGGAAGATTTCACCTTGATTTCAACTAGGAAAAATAATCACCAGTTTTTCACTTCTGCATTGCACACTTTTTTTCAACAAAACTGGTGACTATAGTCACAAACCCCCCTTATCCACCTGCATTGCAAATGCTCTTATGATTTCTATTTTTAAGAACCATTTAAAAATGGGTACTAAAAAAGGTATTTGTTATTGACAGACCCCATATTGTGTTGGGCAGACTCCAACAAAAAAAACAATTATTATAAGTATGCCATTGGTCCCAAAAAAAAAAAAAAAAAATATATATATATATATATATATATATATAAATATATATTATAAACCCTGTGCCAAACGGTCCCAAAAAATTGAAAACCCAAAACCCTGTGGCTTAAACGGATACCGATCAGCGGTGTCGCCATTATCGTTTGAACTAAACCCAAACGACTTGGCCACATCGTTTGAGACTTAGTCCAAACGGTGTGGCCACACCGTTTGGGATTTGAACTCCACACCGTTTGGAATTTGAACTTTGAAAAAATATAAAATTTTGTTTTTTGGTCTTTGGACCGGTGTGACCACACCGTTTAGACTAAGTCTCGAACGATATGGCCAAGCCGTTTGGACTGAGTCCCCAACGATGTGGTCACAAGTCTCAAACGGTGTGGCCATATCGTTGGGTTTGCACAATGAACGACCTAGCCGGTCGTTTAAGTTTGGGGTTTTCGAATTTAATTTTTTGAGACCAATGACACATTTGAAATATTTATTTTTTTTTTGACTTTTTAAACCAATGACATAATTGTAATAATTGTTTTTTTTTTTAAATCTGCCCAACATCGTCAGTAATAGGACCCTTATGTTATTAGGCCAAAAATCTCCTCAATTAATATTGTAGATCAATTTAATGAACACGAAGGTACTTTTGACAGCTCGCCCCCCGCCCCACCAGAAAATCTGAAAACCTATTGGTTTCCAGTTGCAGATCTAGGCAAGGCAAACCGCAGACTAACAACCATCCTATGATCCTAATTAAACTTTTAACTACATTAAACAACTAACTAATTCAACCGACGCTACTCACTACAATCACCTACTTCCATTACTAAAATACTTTCTACACCCAACGAATCTCATCCGTCCACCTACTCTCAACTTCAAATCAACGTCATTAACAAATTAAACACCACAAGAATAATGTGACGCGGACCACACAATCAACCAATCATTAACAAGTCTTCGAAAGTAAAAGAACAACAACAAAACAACAATGTTTGGTCTCTCCAAAACACTAGTAACACGTTTTCAGTGATATCAGCGTCAGCTTCCCAGGAGAGAATCTCGAATCTTTTTTCTTCATGCCCTCAAAGGTGTTACACTTTACTCTTTCTCTACTATTTCCTTTTCCTACTTATTTTATCACTTGACTCATTTTAAACTTCATTTACTTAGCTGGGTTTGTGTTTAATAAAGAAATGGTATTGTTTATATATCAAGATCCATTCCTTGTACTTCAACTTGGGTTTTCATAACTTAAAGTTAGGATCTTTTTTGTGATGCAAGTGTTTGTTGGAAATGGTGAAGTTAAGAAGAACTGTTACTTTAATTTACCAAGTTTAGTAGTAACAGTGTTTAAGTTATCTGGAGATTTAATGATGAAAAGGTCTTTACATTTGTTGTTTGGTCTTGTTCTTGTGGTTGTGACTGCAACTACATTGAGTTGTAAGGTTGTAGTTAGAAGGGGTTTTAGTTTAGAGAATGATTTATCAGTGGGGAGGGTGTTGGAGCCGGTGTTTAATTCAACGTTGCTTAAGTTTGCGGCGATTGATATTGGAGAAGAGAAAGTGAAGCAAGAGATTGAACATATACTTGAAGGGAATTTTGGTGGTCAGGGGCGGCATAGATCGATTTCGTTTTGGAGAAGAGAGAATCATCATGGGATAAGAGTTAGACCACATGATGGAGTAATGTTGAATAGTCTGAGGTCACCTAGGTTTTTTGGAAAGTGGTTTGAGTTTCGGAGGGTTCTTCGTGATTGGTTTAGGAATAAACGGTTTCAACCGGAAATTATGTTGCAGTTGGTGGATCTTGTGAAACGGCCGCTTGATAAGCATTATGGTTTTGGGAATTTGAATCGGTATGCTTCGTGTGCAGTTGTTGGGAATAGTGGCATTTTACTGAAAACAGAATATGGGGAGTTGATTGATAGTCATGAGATTGTAATCCGGTTGAACAATGCTCGTACCAAGGGGTTTGAACAGAGTGTAGGATCAAAAACTAGCATCTCATTTGTGAATAGTAATATATTGCACATTTGTGCTAGGAGAGAAGGCTGCTTCTGTCATCCATATGGTGAAACAGTTCCAATGGTAATTTACATGTGCCAGGCTGCCCATTTTATGGACTACACAGTCTGTAATTCTTCTCACAAGGCTCCATTGCTCATTACAGATGCTCGCCTTGATGTCTTGTGTGCTAGGATTGTAAAGTATTATTCATTGAAACAGTTTGTGGAGGAGAAAAGTAAATCTCCGGAAGAATGGGCACCTAGCCATGATGGAAGCATGTTCCATTATTCTTCTGGGATGCAGGCTGTGATGCTCGCGTTGGGGATTTGTGATAGGGTGAGTATATTTGGGTTCGGAAAATCAGCATTAGCAAAACATCATTATCATTCCAATCAGAAGGCTGAGCTTCATTTGCACGATTATGAAGCAGAGTATGCGTTTTACCACGATTTGGTTGAAAGACCACAGGTAATACCTTTCCTTCCGGATAAGTTCAAGGTTCCTCCGGTGCTAATATATCATTGAAGTCTCCCTTGCCCAGTTAAAACATTTTGAGTTATGTAAATTGAGTTCTGACCATGTTGTAACAATATTTCATTAAACTTGCAAGAGAGAGAAAAAAGGAAAGAAAGATTGTAGAGCTCTCTCTTCTGAAGGTCCTGTACTAGCGAAGTTTGTGCAGGGCATTACTAATTGTAAAATTTAAATCTGAATTATCAAATGCTTTTTGGCTCGTAAAGCGTATTGCAGTAACCCAGAAGATGGAGTCAAGGTTTTGGTCCACATAATGGAATTCACATTCAAACTTTACCACTTAGTGACACGTTTCTTCAATTGCACAGTGTTTTTACTTAAATCTAGCAGTAAATTAGGCATGTCGGTATAGATCGATCGTGGGCCTTTTGTTTGAGTTTCATGCCTTGCGTTATGTTCTGATGTGTTGGATAGCTTTGATTGATTTGAGCACGAGTTTCATGAACAGGTTTTCAGAGATTAACGACCACTTGCAGAAGCTCCCAGGTGTAGTTTCTCAAACTCTAAGAACATGTCTATTTTTCTTATTAATTATCTAGGTCTGATTAGTAAATTGCTCTTCAATAAATCTGAGGAGCCATATAGTTTATTAGATGTAAAGACTTATGGCGTAGCGGAACATTCTCGGTTGCTTTATGCATAGAGAGGTGGTATCACCAACGTCTACTACATATGGAAGTTATCTTTGGCCCTTCCTATATAGGTCAATTTGGAAAATGAGAAATGAATCAGTCTTCAAATATAGGCCAGCTTGACTTCTGTGAAGTGTGAACATAGAGAGGAGGCCTTGTATTTTGTTTTCTTCCTCTTGTATTGGTGAGTTTCTCTCTCTCTCCTCACCCTCCCTCTCATTTCATTGAATAGGTCCTGCAAATATTTGCTGAACAGTGTATCCTAGCTGTGACCAAAATCCTCCAAGTCAGCGTATCTTCATCACATTTTGGTCTCTTGTAATGTGCCAAGATGCCTAGCCTTGTCTCTTATGACTAGGGCTGTCAATGGGTTTTGATAACCCAATAACCGACCTGATCCAAACCGATAAAAAATGGTTTGGATGGTTTGGGTTTTGGAAATTTAGTTTGTCCTCCACCGAACTGAACCGATATAAACCCAAACCGATAAGATGGCATTTTAGTAATATTTATGATTAATTTTGTACAAGTTTTATCAATTGTGAGACTAAAATTAATTGATTTGATTTAGGATTTAATTGATTTTATAGTTTTCGGTTCGGTTTCAGTTTGTAATATATCTTATCGGTTTGGTTTCGGATGAAATATAATATTATCAGTTCAGTTCGGGTACCCAATTATCTTATCGGTTCGGTTTTGGATTTTCCAGAATCCGACCCAAACCGATCCATTGACAACCCTACTTATGATTGCTGTGCTCTTCGTTCTTGGGATTAGTCCTTTGTAGAGAAAGACATATGTTGTATTGTATTATAAATCTTGGTATGAGTCTTTTCTTTCTTTTACCATTTCATTGTTCTTAGTATATTTGTCACATTCATTGATGACTTGAGGCTATCATTGCACGTATTCTAGATTACCAATATCGTTTGGTGTGCATATGAAGCATGTGGACTTTTTCTTTTGCGAAAGATGCAAGCGGGTGTGTACAGTTTATATTTTGTAAGATCGAAAAAAACTGAAATAATCATAGACACATGCCCAACAATAGGGGGTTGTTTTAAACAATGACAATAACCCCACTACTATGTATAGTAAGGTGCATATGCTTTCTTCTACACTAAGCCTCGTGCTTCTTGAGCTTACCCCAGCTTGAATCCTCTCCCCTGGGACTAATGAACTTCTTCACAATCTCGAATGAAAGACCCATGGAAATTTGTGATGAACTAAGCCAATAACCCCTATACCACTACTATGTATAGTAAGGTGCATATGCTTTCTTCTACACTAAGCCTTGTGCTTCTTGAGCTTACCCCAGCTTGAATCCTCTCCCCTGGGACTAATGAACTTCTTCACAATCTCGAATGAAAGACCCACGGAAATTTGTGATGAACTAAGCCAATTAACTTTTCTATGAAGAAGCTCAGTGACTGGATGTTGTGAAGTTGTTCTTACTGTAAACTTTTGATGTTGCAAATGTACATCATATATTTATTTTTTTGGAGCAGTGGTAGCAAATGAAGTTGCTTTTCTGGAACAGTATAGCTGTGCTAGGTTCGCAAATATGGGAGGTTTCATAGCCTGATCTTGCCTTAGATAGGTCTCAAATAATAGTTTAAACCTTTTTCTTGCTTGCCCATGTTTACCTTTATGAATTATGATTGCGTTTCCATCATTTTTAGAGTAGTTCTGTATGATGACTTGCAGTTTTAGTGCCGCTGTACAGGTGAAACTCTTCACAATCTCATTTTGGATAGTCAGATCTCGTGTCAGACTGAGCTGCAATTATGGGGTTTCACTTCTCAGATCGAGATTACATGTAATTCAGAAAAAAGGAATCCATCACCTTCATTTGACATAATTAAGGCTGTTTGGTAGCTTTTGATGGTCAGTCCCAATCTTACATTGGTCGTAATTAAGTATATCTGCATGTTTGTATCATGGGAATTCCTGGCGTATATTGTTAGGTGGAGCACGTGTTCTTTTACGTTCTTCAGTCTTTCTATAATTTGAGCATCCATGGATTATAACTGTAGACATTGTTGAAGATGTAATGGGAACTTATTTCTCTGCGTTATTGTATGAAATGATAATTTACTTACATAACTTCATCAGAGCGTTGTGTTTTTTGAAGTACGTTGTACCAGTATATTAGGAGCAAAGTGCAACTATGACAAAAAATTATTGGGTTAACTAGTATTACCCCCCACTAGATGAGCCAATTAGGATTTCCAAATAGATTTTGGTCAACCCACTTTGACTTTTTTTTGGTCTCCCCTAGAAAAGACACACAAAAAAATTGGTCAACCCACTTTGACTTTTTTTTTATCCACTGAAAATTTCTCACATCTTCCGAGACCCATCAATTTTTGCCAGTTGGGGAAATCCTAATTGGCTCATCTAGTGGGGGGTAATACTAGTTCACCCAAAATTATTTTGAAACTTATCCACTGAAAATTTCTCACATCTTCCGATACTCATCAACCCAATAGGTTTGCAGTTGTAGTTGGTATACAAGCACTGAACTACATATGGTAGAGTAGTGAGCTGGTCAGCTGCTCTACTAGCATCATCTGAAACTGTTATGTGAACTTTTCGTCCCTGCTCCATAATTTCTCCAAGCATGGTAATTCACGAGTGAATCTGGTTGTCAATAGACTTGATAGCTTATTAGCGTATCCCCCCTTTCATTAAACACAATGTGGCTGCTACAGCTTGATCAACAAAGGCAGAATGCTTGAGAAGCCCTCCGAGTAGTAATGGAGCCAGGATTTTCAGTAAAAGTGGACACAAGTTGGGAAAACAACAATCAACTCAGTGTTGCATACAACCCTGAGTATGTAGATGGAAGCCAGAAAGAGGAGAGAAAAAGTGAAAAGGAATCATGTAAGCATACATAGAACTACAAACTAATGTTTTGAAACTGAAGGTGTTAACAGACCATTCCCGTCGATACTCGACATTGGTACTGTGTCCGGGCATTATAAAGGGTTGACTAGTTGTTTTCGGATCATTCGACATCTTACCTTCTACTCTTCTTATTTCTTCGTTTTTCCTCTTTTCTATATACAGTCTACTCCTGTTGATGCAGCCAGCGTTACTCTTTCCAGGCCGACACATTAATTAACTTATTACAGTTTTAAAAGGAAGAGAGGAAAGCTAGAAAAATATAGGACAAGGAATCAAGGATATGACGTGAAATTAATGTAGAGATGGTCCAAAAAATTATGGGTCACGCTCAAAGCATGGCCGGTCTAACAAACTAACAAATTCTTGATTGCTATGTCTAAATGAGACAAGGCCATATGTTCTGAAGTTATCATGAAGACGACTGGCTAAAATACAATGCAGCAAGGCATTGCTGAAAGCATGAGGAGGGACTCCCTTGACGCCATTGAATTGCTTTACATGTTGTCCTCTTTTCAAGTTTCAAAACAGCTCCTGAATACGTTCCTTTTAAGCCCTCACAACCATCATCAGATATTTCTCTTTTGGTAACTAAGCATCGTCAGATATTGCAAGTTGCAATTTATACTTCTTAATGGAGAATTTTCAGTTCATGCTACTAGTCTTGCTAGTCATCTTCATCTTCTGTGATCAAATTATTGTTCATTCACAGGTTTCTTTTGAATATGTTAGACCACCTCCACGGAGTATCATAGCAACTCCAGATGATCACCCAGAATCGCATCCTCAGCAGGTTCTCTTACTATAACTCTGTTCAGGGTTAAACATGAGGTTCTATTTTATCTACTTGCCTTATCCATATGAGTAAAAATCGAATAACACGTATAGTTGAGTCGCATACCACTTGTAATTCAGCCATACACAAACTGATTCGAGTACTGTTTGTTTTTTATTTTATTTTTTTGTATTTTTCAGGTTCACGTTTCACTTGTGGGAAGAGATCACATGAGAGTTTCATGGGTTACAGATGATAAAGATGTTTCACCAAAGGTTGAATATGGTAAAATTCCAGGGAAATACGAAGTATCGGTCACAGGGGAGCATACATCATACCGTTACTTCTTTTACAAATCAGGCAAGATTCATCATGTTAAGATCGGGCCATTAGAATCCGATGTGACTTATTACTATAGATGTGGTGGAGTTGGGAAAGAATTCTCCTTCAGAACGCCTCCATTAAGTTTCCCCATTGAATTTGCTGTGGCAGGTAGTTATCCTAAACCATGCAAAGGTTCTTCTTTCTTTGAAGCAACAACCATTCGTTAAGGACATAAAGTTAGTAGAAGTATTGCTTTAAGCATCAACCTATGAACTAGCTCAGTTGTCAATTCAAACCTTGATCCTATAATTACATTCAACTAGGGCCCAAGATTGAGTATTGATATATGCTTCCCATGTAATTTGTTTGCATACAGGTGATCTAGGACAGACAGAATGGACAGCATCAACCCTGCTTGCACATCAACAAAACAGACTATGACGTCCTTTTGCTACCCGGTGATCTGTCATATGCTGATACTCAACAACCTCTATGGGACACGTTTGGACGTTTTGTCGAGCCATATGCAAGTCGGCGTCCATGGATGGTGACTCAAGGAAACCACGAGGTCGAAGCATTTCCTGTAATCCATACTCACCCATTTGTAGCCTACAACTCAAGGTGGCTAATGCCGTTTGAGGAGAGTGGTTCCAACTCCAATCTGTACTACTCATTTGATGTTACTGGGGTCCATGTTATAATGTTAGGATCCTATGCTGATTTTGATGCTGGTTCAGCTCAGTACAAATGGCTTGTAGCTGATTTGGCCAGGGTAAATAGAGAAAAAACACCATGGTTAGTGGTTTTACTTCATGCACCATGGTATAATACTAATACTGCTCATCAAGGAGAGGGAGAGAGTATGAGAAAAGCAATGGAACACTTGTTGTACAATGCGAGGGTGGACCTTGTTTTTGCTGGGCATGTTCATTCCTATGAACGCTTTGTAAGTCAATTCTCTGCTTCTCACGAATGATTGTTTTCATTGTGTTTTTAACAATTTAATTTTGAGTAACTAACGCTTGGCGAGCCTGTTGCCGTTGCTTTGCAGACAAGAGTGTTCGATAATGAGCCTAATTCATGCGGACCTGTGCATGTCACGATAGGCGATGGAGGAAATAGAGAAGGGCTTGCAATGATGTAAGTACTTGTAATTCAAGGATCATAAAACATATTGAAATGCCTGGCTAAAAGAATCACCTACTGTAAGTATTGGCGATAATTTAGATCATTATATTATTTGATGAAAGTTCACATTTAATCAGTCATCCACTGAACAAACTTGAATAGTTTAGAGGACCATAGTTTAGAACCTGTATAATCATTTCCACAGAACTAAGGGAGATACATGTTATAAGTAAATTTGTCTCTGTTTAGTTATCTTATTATTATGAAATAATACTGATGAATCTATTGACATCATCTCTTTATGTTGAAGGTTTAAAAAGCCCACTCCTCCTATCTCATTGTTTCACGAGGCAAGCTTTGGACACGGCAGATTAAGGGTACTAAACCAAACACACGCCCATTGGTCTTGGCACCGCAATGATGATTATGACTCAACTGTCGGAGATGAGATATGGTTAGAAAGCTTGAGCTCGATACAACAATGCAAAGAAACTTTACAAGATCGGGAACAACCCAAGTCCAGTAATTTTGAGCTGTAATGTAACATTACTAGTGAGAAAATAAAAATCCAGTAATTTTGTAATCCAAGAAATGAAATTAATTAACATGTAATTTGTTCTGATATCCCTGAATGTTTATTAATTTTTTGGGTTAACTAGTATTACCCCCCCACTAGATGAGCCAATTAGGATTTCCCTCCCACTAGATGGGAAATTGGGGTCTCCCCCCTAAATACACAAAAAAAAGTCAAAGTGGGTTGACCAAATTTTTTTTTTGTATTTAGGGGGGAGACCCTAATTTCCCATCTAGTGGAGGGAAAATCCTAATTGGCTCATCTAGTAAGGGGGTAACACTAGTTCACCCTAATTTTTTTAAAAATTGGATCCCATATCACACTATAAGTATCTAGTCTAGAATAATTTTCAACAAATTGAGTTTTTAAACAGTTCTGTACATAAAGAAACGCTCAAAACGCTTTTACCAATTTTCACCAACGTTTTGAGCTTCCTCAAGGGCATTGTGTGCAACATTCAAAACTAAATGTATTTTTTTATTAAAATAATCCCAAATACGAACATGAGAAAATACCAAAGAAAACACAACATTTTTTTATTTTTCCTTTTCTACATAATCATTCAAAAACACTACGTAAAAGTTTGCAATAGGACCTGAAAGATAGAATATAACCCAGCAAAGAATACCCTTTCCTCTCCTAACCAAGAAGCACTCTAAGCTGGTCGTAGAGCTCAAAAAGCTGCAAGACAAACTTTTAAAATCTTGTTAGAAATATTTAAATAAGGTTCAAATCCCTTAACCTTATTTAAAGAAGTCCATGTTAGTTATAGGATGAGAGCGAATTTGTGGACAGACTTGTCCAAAACAGAAGCTTCTCATTGGTCCAAACACTTTGTGAGCCACATAAACAGTTTTTCCGGTCAGGTAAACAGTTTTTGTGGGCAGCTCTCCACCAATCAACACATGAGGTTTTGTGGACAGTAAATAGTTGTATGTCCACAAAATTATTCTCTTATAGGATTTAGAAAAAGAATCTGAGAAGTAAGGTTTTAGCTTCGGAAGCCTGCAATCACCACTCCAAACATATTCACAAAATTTTCTTCCATATATTTTTCAGCTTGAAGATCCAATTTCACATCTTTAAACGGAAAATCAGTATCTGAAAACGTCAATCACAGTATGAATTTACCTATGCAAAAAAAATGATAAAAAAGAAGAAAGAAAATCAGTATCAATATCAATGCATAAACACAAAGGATAGAGAAGACCTACGAGACATGATAAAGACTAAGCTTTGCCTAGGATGTATGAGGTTGGAAACATATTATCGTTTTTGAAGTTGGATCTTCTCATATCTCCATGTCTGGATAACACTGCAACAACAAATGTAATTAGTTCACCAC
The DNA here is from genome assembly GCF_015680905.1 of Coptis chinensis. Lineage (NCBI taxonomy): Eukaryota > Viridiplantae > Streptophyta > Magnoliopsida > Ranunculales > Ranunculaceae > Coptis > Coptis chinensis. Next base: position 72,486,102 of record NC_141463.1, on the reverse strand, counting down.
CGTCCTTAACATGTAGTATCGTGTACGGGTTAAATGGGCAAAAAGCAAGGCGCCTAGCTGTGGATCGAGTCAGACTAAACCGTGGGGTACATCCAATGGAGAGTAAGAAGCAGATGTAGGGAGGTGAAATTTACTGAAAATTTACTGAACCGTGTTTTACCTCAACTACAGCATTACATCGTCACATCATCATGGAGGGAGGTGAAATTTACTGAATTTTATGGCAAAAAAAAGAAACCTTTTTTGGTAGGCCTCCATTACCGTATAAAGTGGAGCTTTGGAGGCCCCAACAGAGACTATTTCAAATTTCAAATTGCTAGCCTAGGTGATTGTCTACAGTGTAACTAATCGGATGCCATTTCACTTGGGTATTAAGAACATCCGGATATTACTGTACCAGTATTTTATTCTTTGGGCACTATCACTTGTTACTTATCTGGGAAAAAACAAAAGGAGCACATATTATATCTACCGGGGTTAATACCTCTCTAGCTATCCTATGATATGCCCTACCAAAAGGATAATGACAGAGACACTGACACCTACTATACACTTGATATTATCGTCATCATGCTCATTTCTAAAACTCTTAAAAGCAGATATAGATGCTTAAAAAACAACAGAGCAAATAATGTATCTTACAGAAAAGTAAGCATTCCAAGCACAATTAATGTGATTGTAATAACAATTAACGTACTGCTTTATGCAAAAGGATTAAAGTCGAGCAGTGTTACATATAATTAGGATACACATAGACTTTGCAAAATGAAGAGTCCTATCTCTATTTCCAGTACCAGTGTCGGTCGCCATATCTATGTCCAGGCATCTCACTGCAAATCTCATTTAAAAAATATCAACATATCATTTAATATGTACATATATCACAAGCAAGACCCAGATGCCTCAGTGTACAGCTCTGTGTATTACTAAGGAATAAAATTTCATAGGACAACATTTCAAGAGTAACATAGGGCATTTCCCGTAAATCTGTAACAATGATACATCAAACGTTCATTCTAGACAAAAGAACTACATTTAAATTTTGTTAAGTAAAGAATAAGTAACCTGCAGTATGCCTCCAATCAGAAGAACGCTTCTCGCAATTTTTGTGAGTAGCTCCAGTTTGGGTTCAGATTCACCAAGTAGAGAAAAATAATGATCAACCATCTCTCTCATAACGTTGTCCAAACACGAAGGATCCCACTGCATATATAACACCACAAGGATGTTGTACTCAAAACTGCAATCACCACTTACATGGAATACATGTGATTAGGAGAAAATATGTTGCCAATACCTTGGGTGCAAGGTCCTTGTCCACCAATCGTGCTCTAACACCCTAATAAATAATAGAAAAGCATAGATGTAAAGCATTATTCAAATTTAAAGGCGATTACCTCGCATAAATCTCTAGAGATCTGTTTGGAAATCCCTTTAAGGGACATCTGATACTCACGAACACGGCATTGATCAAGAGTCTGATTTCTACCCTCTCGTATCTGAAGTAGTAGGCAGTATATGTGGTTATAAACCACAAAAGCGTGTAGTTATGAAAAAAAAGGAGAAGGGTGTCAGAACTCAGAAGGGACTCACAGATCTTAAGGAAACCTTTAGGCCTAATGGAGAGGCTTCTTTCAATTTCTTGACCGTTGATATGCACCATTCATTGTTCGTTCGAGCTGCTTCATTTTCCTGAGAAAATGCATGTGCTTTATGTTAAGAGAGCATGGGACATACTTAATTTCCAGCAACTGACAATTTCTCAAAATCACAAGCGTCTGACTCTTTCTGATTTTCTAGTTATCATCTCGGGTGAAGTTGGGGATAAAAGTGCATTTTTTTTTTTTTTTTGTAAATCAATTTATCAACGACAGTTATAGTGGGCATTTGGCAACAAAGCAAATGGTTGCAAAAGAAACGTCTCACTTGACATTCAAGTTGAGTTGTGAAGAAACTATTTCCTCCCAGTTCCCCAAAAGCTCTTATCGAAACTGAGTTTGAATTGCAACATTGGACAGTAAAAAAACGGGTTTTTTAGACTCCCCCCATTTCAAAGATGAATATGACTTACTCAGACTCCGTCTAAGTCAATGCAGTTTGACCATTATCTTCTTATGAAATATCCAAACTATTCTTTTGAGTGTAAAATTATCTAAATAGCCCTTGACTTCACAAGACCTTGAAAAATAGGACACGTGTAAACATCTTGTTCACTCCGATCAACAGTCCAGATTGCATCCCTAAAATTCGCGCTTTCTCATTTTTAAGGCGGGAAAAGATACTCTAGCTTTCATTTTTTGTGTTGAGTTATGGTGTTAGGTCGTGTTTGATAAATTCATGTTGTTTTAGCGTTAGTCTTCATAGCAAGTGCTATTTGTTGTCATTTTCAACTGTCAATCTGTTGCAACTTGAAGAGGAGAAGTAAGGACGAATTTTTACTGCAATTTGTAGGTAATTATGTTACGTTTTAAAGTTGTTTTAAGTATTTTTGGTGGAATATGTTGATTTGGTACCTGGGAAATCGAGAAAGATAACAATTTTATGCATGCAGTTTAAATTTGTATATAATTTTGACAATTTCGATTCAACCCAAGATATAATTTTGGTTTTTTATGAATGGAAGTGGGGTTAATAATTTTTATGTTTGTATTACAGAAATGGGTGATAGGAAAAATTTGAAGATACATTATGCTGGGTCGTTTTCAAAAAGAAGAAATGGAGAGAAATTGTCACATTTGGATTACAGATCAAAATATCCAGTTAAGGAAATACTTGATGTTGATAGTGATGAGTTGAATATGATAGACTTTGCTGCAGATGTTAGTCTACCTAGTCACATGTCAAAGTTGGATTATATGAACATTAAGTTGTTCTATCTTGTTAGTGGTAAGCAAGTGTATGTAAACAGTGATAGTGGTCTTTTAGGAATGTTTGATTTGTTAGGGTATTGTCATGTATTTGTGGAGAATGATATGGGTGAAAGTGTTGTTCCACCATCTCAAGAATATGATGAAACAATGTGTACACTAATGGATTTAAAAAAATTGATTAAGAAGAGGGCTTTGAATGCAAATGACAAGGGAAATTCCATGCAAAAGAAGAATAAGAGTTTTAATGACAAGGGATTTGGTAGTAAGCAAAATAAGAAGAGTGGTAAGGACAAGGGAGAAGCAAAGGGAAAGAAGAAAAGTACAACACATATAAAAGGTAAAGGCGTACTAGTTGATGAGGAAGATAGCTTCTGGGTTGAACTTAGTAATTTTAATAAGTTTTCTGATGAAGTATGTGGATGTACCAGGACCTGCAACAAATGATCCAGTAGAGATTGAATGTTGAGGTTGGGTTTAGAAACCCACCTAGACAACCTCAAATTGAATCAGCTTGATCCTAATGAGGGATACCACAGTATAAACTCATCAGATGAAGAAATAGAGTGGCAGCAACCAAGGAATGATGAGTTTTACAATTTTGTATATGAAACCTCCAATGTGTATGTGGATGAAGGAGAGATAGTTATGCCAACATGTTCTGATGAATGGAAAGTTGGCATGGAGTGGCCTGACATTGAAACTCCAAGGCATGAAATTTCAGATTATTGCATAAAGAATAGATTTGAAGTTGATATGAGGACTATCAATGAAAGGTACAAGATTAGAGCTAAATGTAAGGGTAGCTACAAGGGTAAAGACTGCCCTTGGGTTGCTTATTGAAGACTGAGACCTGATGCCTTCACAATGAGATTAAATACATTTGTAAATGAACATATATGTTCTGCTGATCCAGAATTGAAGAATGGGATGGCTGATGCAAATTGGGTTGCAAGAAAGATTGCAGCACAGATGAAAGTACATTACAAGACCATGTCTCCAAGATTTATCATGGCTGAAGTCATGAGAGGAGATTTCCATGTTAGTATTAGCTATTGGACTGCTTGGCATGCAAGGTTGAAATGTTTGCAAGATATTCATGGTGACTATGGAGCAAGTTATAACATGTTGCATGTGTTATGTGACCAGGTATGTTATTTATACCCTTATTTATATTTGTAAATAATTTGGTTATTTATCATAATGGTGTTTGAACTATTTCAAATGTTTATTTGATACAGATTTTGAAAAGTAACCCAGGATCCAAAGCATGTTATTCTAGAACTGATGGTACTTTGAAATTTGAGGATATATGTTTTTGTTTTCCTGCTTCTTTGCATGGTTTCTTGAATGGTTGTAGACCTATCATAGGACTAGATGGATTTTTATGAAGGGGAAGTATGGAAGGCAATGCTTAAGCATGGTGGCCTTGGATGGAAACAATGGGTTGTTTCCTGTGGCCATTTATATAACTAGGTCTGAGAATAAAGATAGTTGGATTGGGTTTTTGAATATAATGAAGAAGTATGGAATAGATGAACATATGGAACCTGTGACATTCATTTCAGGTAGACAGAAAGGATTGGTTAAGGCTCTGGCACATGAATTTCCTAGGAATCCCCATAGGTTTTGCTTTAGGCATATGTTTAAGAATTTCAAAAAGTACTTTAAAGCCAAATACTTAGAGACTATAGTTTGGGGTGTAGCTAAGTGTTATAAGAAGATAAAGTTGGAAAAGTTAATGGAGAAGCTAGGAAGAGAATGTAAGGAAGCCAAGGCATGGTTGCTACAAAAAGATGTGGAATGTTGGGCTAGGTCACACTTTGATCTTACTACAAAGTGTGATCATATTAGCAACAACTTCTCTGAGTCTTTTAACAATTGGATATTGGAACTGAGGGATAAGCCAATAGTTCATTTTGTTGATAAGTATCATACATTGTTAATGTCTTTTCTGTACAAAAGGAGAGAAAATGCCAAGGAATGGGATGAGGATGGTCTAGTTCCACAAGTGGAAAAGAGAATCAAAGAACTGATAAAAAAAGTCCATTGGTATCATGTGGAGTCAAGCAATGAGGTGGTGATAAGTGTTAAAACTGAAAATGGAACTAGATTTTGTGTGAACTTAGTTGACCATGAGTGTAGCTGTATGAGGTGGCAGTTATCTGGTATAGTTTGTGTACATGCAGTGGCAGTGTTGTATCCAAGGAGAGTGTATTGGAAAGAATATTGTAGTAGCTATTATTGGGTGTCAACCTACAAACTTGCTTACATGGGACACATCATGCCAATGCCTGATATGTCTGAGTGGCCTATGAATTGTGTAAGTTGTAGTCTATCTGTAATTAATGATTGTGTAGTTTCCTAATCTCAAAAGGACTAACATATATTATGTATGTAGGATCTTGAAAGACAAATCATGCCACCTCCATATGTCAGAGGCATTGGGAGGCCCAAAAAGGCAAGGACTAGAGGAGCAAATGAAGAAGTTAATCCCAACAAGCAAATCAGACTTTGTTCTAAATGCAAACAGCTATAACACAATGCCAAGACTTGTAAAGGTCTACCTGCTGCAAAGAAAGATAAGCATGGCAAAAAATCTCAAGAGGAAACTCAAGCATCACAAGCTTCAGCTCCTATTCCAGATGAAGCTCTAGAATCCACTGAAGCATCACAAGCATCATCTCCTACTCAAGCATCATCATCAAAAGCAGCAAAGAGGGTTTGTTCTAAGTGCAATCACCCAGGACACAATGCTAAGACTTGTAAAGGTCTTCCTACTGCAAAGAAAGATAAGCATGACAAAAAATCTCAAAAGGAAACTCAAGCATCACAAGATTCAGCTCCTGTTTCGGATGAAGCTAAAAAATCCACTCAAGGATCACAAGTATCAGCTCCTGTTCCTGAGGAAGCTCTAGAATCCACTCAATCAGCATCATCAAAAGCAGCACAGAGGGTATGTAAGAAGAAGTATGTAGAATCAACTTCTGAAGGACCAGCTCCTACTGAAGCATCTAAAGCAAAGTCTGCAACAAAGTCAACTACTGAAGTAGCTCCAAAATCAAGTTTGCAAGCATCTCAGGCTTCATCAGAAACTCCTCAATCAACAGCTCAGCCTGCAACTCTGACTTTTGGACCACCAAGAGTAAGAAGATAAAAAACTGCTCAAGTTTTTAAGGTATATTTTGTAATTATTTTAAGTTACAATATGCTTACAATATTATGTTCCTTATGTCAGACCCTAGTTGATTGGCTTAAAATTATGTTATGTTTTGTTATCAGGCACCAGAACAAAGGCACACATTTGGTGATTTCTTGTCTAAGTAATCAGACAAGTCATCCACTAGTGTGCTTGAAGTAGCCGAGCTGACATTTACTGCTGGGGGAACTGTCAGGGCAACCAATAGCAACCAAAGGGCCAAGGCCACATGGACCAGGATCAACTTCATTTATGCCAAAGCCGGACCCGAAATCTCTCAAATTTTGGGTGCCACCAGGACAAGTGGGGGATGCACTATTCAAAGCAACTAAGAAAATACTGCCTCCTCTTGCTCCCGGCCCCTTGCCAACATCAAGGAAGAAGTTTCAAGTTGTCAGACCCAAGTGATGTGGGTCTGTATAGGAGTGGAGTGAATTGTTTTTGGTGTTTTTGTTAGTAACTCATGTCAGACATTTGGTTAAGGTTATGCTCAAGGTTTTTTTTTGTTAGTAACTTATGTCAGAAATGGTTAAGGTTATATTGTTGATTTTTTGTTCATAATGAGCACATGAAAACACAACTATTATGGCTATGGCTATTCAAGATTGTAAATCAAGGATATATGTGTTTGAAAATTTATGTTTGCTTGTACATGTGTTTCTCTGGTTTGAGGAACTATAGGCATTTTATGCTTGGAATTTAGTTATTTAAAAGATAATGGTTGATGGAGGACTGTTTTTTACAGCTTCTGTGGGTTAAAGAGAATTTGTAAGAGTCATGGTCCATGACATTCAGATGGATGGATTTGAGTGATTGGTTGTCTTACAGGTATTTATTGTGTTTATATGTTGAAATGTGAAATCAATCAGCTTATATGTTGATTTTTTGTTAGTAAAATAGTTCTCCAATCTTCTCTTCAAATTGAACTGAACTTCCACTGTCAGTCTTGATGAGAACATATCTACCCTTCTCCATGACCACATGTTGCCTTGATAAAGCATCTCTACTACCTTCCGATTGAAATAAAATGGAGAGAGAACCAATAAGTCTTACTTCACCACAATGGTAGTGATAACTGATAACAATATAAACATCTACTTTCAGACTTGGCACACAAGCATGTAACCTAATCCACAATATATAAGTTAAAATTTTATGTCTAATTAGTTTAGTTGATTAGAAGAAATTGGCAAAGAAGAAACCTAACATTCAAATAAAAATGTGTTATAAGAAAGTAAAACAGACAGGGTACCCAAATAGACAACTCAAGGTACCCAAACAGACAAAATGGCAAAGAAGAAACAGACAACATTTCAAAACACAAAATCAAGTTCACACAGAACTTTAACAACATTTCCATTTCTATTTCCATTTTACAGAGTGCTCAAAACACAAAACACAGCATTACAACATCACTTCATATGTTCTTAACAACATCAAAACAAAACATTACTCCCTAACTTCTTAACAACATGACAACATCACTTCATCAAAACACAGCATTACAACATCAAAACAAAACATTACAACATCACTTCATCTGTTCTTAATAACATCAAAACAAAACATTACTCCCTAACTTCTTAACAACATTACAACATCACTTCATCACTTCTTAAGCTTCGACAAGGGCACACCATTAGCAAGAAGTGCTTGAACCACTTTCTTAAGTTGCTACCTGTGTTGAGGTGATGCTTGTGGTCGTTGAGCTGTAAGTGGCAAGACCCTTGTAGATCTCCTACCAAATCCACGAGTGGAGCTGGAGCTGGAACTGAACTGAACTGCAGATACATTTCTCCCTCGAGCTGATCTGACCAGATGTTCAAAACCTGGTGGTGGATCATCTGTCTCTAGAGCTAGACCTCGAGCTGGAGTTACAAGTACATTTTTCCCTCAAGCTGATCTGACCAGATGTTCAAAACCTGGTGGTGGAGCATCTGCCTCTAGAGCTGGACCTCAAGCTGGAGCTACAAGTACATTTTTCCCTCGAGCTGATCTCTCCACATGCTCATAACCTGGTGGTGACCAATCTATTTCCAGATGCTCATGATTTCCACTTCCATCTCCACGTTCCATCTCTATGAAACAAAGTCCCTACACTTACGGCATGAAGTCATCCTCAACTTATCATTTTTCAACACAACCTCCATGAAAACCCTACTATTCACCCTTGCTTTCAACATAGTTATGATAGCAGCACAAGATTCCTCTATATTGTCATGATCCACCTCCATCGAGCATAACTTAGCCTTCACCATTTCTACACTTTATGTCAGACCACTCAACTGAAAATGAACTGAAAACCACCACGAGTAGCTTTTATAGAAGTCTTTACTCTTCTTGGAACCTGTTAGAAAGATTTTTATAGAAGAATAGAAAAGAATACAACACGGTCTCCACCTCAATCTACTAACAACATTCATTCTTACCTAAAAGTACTTCATAACTCCATCCCATTAATGAAAAAGTATCTTAACATATTAATTCCCAAGTCAAAAGTCAATGAAAGTCTAAGAAATAGTTCTAACTCAAAGTTCTAGTTGCTATTTTTAGTAAAGACTAACTACAACTAGAGGAATTACACCTGAAGTACAACTAACATCACAGCTATAATAACTAACAAGTATGTTGAAGTACAACTACGACATCATTGATATTTATTTAGACTAACAACTAACATCACTGATATGTTGAAGTACATGCCTTCCCAATCTAAACATATAGTTAGAGAAACAACCCCAACAATACTATTTTTAATTTAGACTTGCCTCCCCAATATAAACCTATAACTAGATAAGCACCCCCATTCTAAGATAACCATAAACCCTAATTTCAAAAGTAGAATAACCATAAGATAACCATAATGCAAACAACCAACAACCATTTGACTTTGATCTTCTTCACCTCCAACTCCAATTGACGATTCACCATTTTCAGTCTACGATTTTTTGCTTTTAAAGCTTCAACTCTTGCCTCCAATGCTTCTTCCTTGTTCTGTTGACGATTTGGATTTTTATCAACCCAGTCGAAAAAGTGGCAAGACAATTCTGGGTTGTTCTTGTTGTAATGTCTGCATCCATAGAACAATCGACCTGGGTTCGTGTCTGTATTGGACCTTTTAACAGATACTGGATCTCCATGATAACAAGTTCTTTGGGATGAACAAGAAGCGGAAGACATTTTAGGGTTAGTAATTGAAGATGAGAGAGCGTGAATTTTAGGGTTCTCCTATAAAAAAAAAAGTGAAAAAGTGAATTTTAGGGTTCGTAATAGGGATGCAATCTGGAATGTTGATCGGAGTGAACAAGAGAAATCCCTTTAGTTTGGAGAGAAGTTGAGTGTGTAGAAAGATGTTTGACGAAGATATGGGTGAAGAAAATAGGTATTGAATTTTCAAGAAATTCAGCAAAATCCACTGACCAAAACATGAAAAACCCAAACCCCAACAATGAAACCTCACAAAACTCAAAACCTCTCATGGACCAAATTGAGCATCAAACTAACCTTTTCTCAGGAGAATAATCGTTGATGTTGAATTAAAAGCAAAACTCTTGGACAAATTAAACTTCAAGAGCATGAGAAAATATGATTTTTTTTTTTCATTTTGTTATTTTTACTATTGGCAAAAAAAAGTGGGAGAGACATAGATGGAGATTGAGAGGGAGACGTTATGTGAAAGGACTATATGTATTTACTAGCTAATATGCCTGTCCTTTGGCGGGGGTTTACTATCTTCATTTTTATTTTTTTCTCCATTTAGTATAAATGAAAAATAAACACAAAAACCATAGGTAAAAGCCCTTACGATGGGCTTGTTACATTATTACTTGTTAATTTGATTTTTTTTCTTAGTAGATATGAAAATTAAATATTGTAACAACCATCAAGTAATCATTCAATTTAAACGGAAATGGGAAAGAGATACACGAACTTTGTTGAAAAATGTGATTAACATAATTTTGGGGTTTGAAATGAGGAATATCTGCCAAAATGAATCTTTTTGGGCTTTTCTATCACTTACTTAAAAAGTTTGGATGATTGGGTCCATTCAAACTTTCATAATATCCTTGTTTGTGCACTATTAGAATATTCATCTTAAAATTTATGAAGCACATATGTACTCATAGTTCCTTGAGTGTTTGAAGTATAGAGACTGAGCAACTATATTTATCAAAAGAATGAATGAATGGTTTCTAAAACTTGTGTTACTACTTACTACTGATATCAAAATAATCAAAACGTCAAACAACAAATTACAAAAACAAACAAAGTGCATTTCAATATGAGGGTGAAATCAAACTTGCTTTAGCAGCACCACATACAAATCCACTGTAGAAGGAAAATTCTAAAATTTAAAATTACTCATACGACTACAGCATATCATATATAACTTAGTACACCAAGAACATTCACAAATGTAGATAATTATTCCCCAATATCTCGCACTCTACATATGGATTAGATTAGTAGTAATAGTAGTTATAGCTGGGGTTCGTAAGGCAATGTCTGTGTGTTGGAATTGTGATGGTCATGCATCATGTGGGTGTGTTTGACATCAAGTTAATCGACTTTGTGCTCAGCTTTGCTCCATTTAAACTCTTCTTTGGTTGTTGCCACTGCAAGCTTGATATTTAAGGAACTACTACATGAGAACCTAATTCTTTATCAATGTGTACTACTAATTTTGTAACTCTCTTTAGCTAATTTATTATCGACGCCACATGTAATGTTGCTAATTTATTATCGATGCCACATGTATTGTTCTCTTGGACATGTTGACTATATTTATACTGATCAGAAATAAGCGATAAGAAATATGAAGAAATGTGAAATAAATTTTGATTTGAATATGTCAAAATCTCAAACACTAAAGCAGAAACACCAAAGGGTGCTACTTGGTTTAACACTTCAACCTACAACAAAGGTCCCTTTTCACTTCGTAAGATGTCAGTCCAATCCTATTAAAAAATTGCTAAATATGTCAACTCTATTAAATTGTTGAATGTAAGGTAATACAACCAAGCTGCAAAATTCAAAAGGAAAAACTATATATAAGATAAGTCAGGACATTAGATGCTCACCTATATTGAAATAATTAATACATATATTGAAGAAAACAAATGAAACAATCAGTGATATGGTACTCAAGCAAACCCCTATCTCAATTAGTAGAGTATACCATAATTAACATGGACATTTAAATTGGACCAGCCTTTTTTCTACCATGAAATACCCTTGATAAAATATTAAAATCAATTGTTCAATGCCTTTAAGAAGAACTACTTTGTCATTTCAAAATTTACTACCATCTATACCCTTAAGATTATATATTTACTACTTAAGGACGTATGTGTAAATTCAGGTCGGAAATCAACTATACGCCCCTATTCAATTGTCCGCGACTTACCCTTCATTAATTGCCAAATAATTACCTTTTATACCGAAATTAAATTCAAGAAACCAACCGTCTCTTTTCTTCTTCTCTTTCCCAAATTTCCCCTCATTTGCTCTCCCTTAAACTGAAAGCCACAAATAAATAAAAAATAAAAAAAAAATATATATATATATATATATATATATATATATATATATATATATATATAAAAATATATATAAAAGGTATATATTTGTCCTTTATTTGATTACTTGATTTCGATATCGATATCGATATTGATTTAAAGCCCTTGCGCATCTCTTTGTCCTCTTGGTTCATGGTTTTTTTTTCATCTAAGACAGTATTGTTATATAAATTTTATAGGTAACATAAAACAGTTGGCTCACATTTTTCTAAGAGAAGGTTTTCTTTTTTCTATCGTTCCACAACTTATTTCTATTTGGATTTCTTTTTACATGGTTCAAACTTTAATTTTGGGATTGTTCCAATTTCAGAAGAAGCCCTTTCATTTTTAATTTTGGATTTCTTTGAACTCGCCATATAAAATGGGTAAAACTATTGAACTCTTTACTTTTGTGATTGTTAATTTTTGCACCACAAATTGTTGATTACTTTTTGTTTTCGATTTTTCAATTTTTCATTCTTTTTGTATTCTAGAAAATTGGTTCATTACTTCATTCACATTTCTGTAAACTGCGATGGAAGAGGCGATGTCTATATTCTTCTTTTTATCCTCTTAGTTTTATTCTTCTTTGATAACATCTAACTATCAATTAGCATTTAAATTTTGTTATGTTCTTATTTTTTTAGGGTGTTATTTGGTTGTCAGACTAATCATTTGGTTGTCAGACTAATCATACATTGTGTTTTGATTTTTTTTTTTGGGTGTTATTTGGTCGTCATGTGGATAACAAATAATTGTATGCTCTATAATGGTTATGTAGGAAGAGGGTTGCGATTATATTAGTAAACACAGATTGTATCATTCCTGTACGTGTTTCATATATTTTCCTGAGTTGTCGTGTCCCTTGAATTTTGTAGGATGTTTGACTTCTTCTTTGAATCACGAAACAACAAAAAGGATCCTTTGGTTATATGGTTGAATGGACGCCCAGGATGTAGTAGTGAATTGGCTGTTTTCTATGAAAATGGACCTTTTACTATGGTTGGGATAAGGTATGACCATTTGTGTCTAATTTCCTGGTTCACTTTATCTGCTGGGCATACGGTAGAATAAATGATAGTAAGGACTCAGGGAATAGAAATTAGTTCTTGATAAATTAGAGATCCTTGCCTATTTTTCTATTAAAAAATCAGTCGCTGCAAAGATCTATCAAGCATACATCCATGTAATGCATTGTGATAGTCATGTACACCAACAATCTCAACATAATTTCTACTCATGATGCAGGCATCAAACCTTTTGTATGTCGACCTATTAATATCGAAATTATTACCATTTATACCAAATTTAAATATTAGGAAACCAGACGTCCTTCTCTTCTTCTTATGCACCCATTTCTCTCTCTCAAATCTCCTTTCATTGGCTCTCTTAAAAGCTAAAAGCCTAAAAAAAATCCCCAATTTCTTCCACTCAATACCATATGGGAAATTAATCAAAAGAAAATTGATATTAATCTTTTTGTTAACCTTCTTCAGGTGAGTTTCTTTGGAGAACCATGTCGAGAATTTCAACAGTTTGAAAGGTAAGTGTTTTAATTTTAAAATTTTAATTCGTTCTTAATCTCATATATCATTCGTTAGCTTCAAGTAGTCATTCAACACTTTAAACAATGAGCTGGTGGAACTGTTTTAGACCAACTAACAGTAATTGCATTGATCAACCATGTATTTGGTTTGATTATGCTTTTTTTCCATCAAGGGAATGATTATGACTAACTAACCTCTTATTCTTCTTCAAAGTTATGATTTTTTTTATTTAAACTTTTAATTTTCTTTAATGTATATTTTTTTTTCCTCACACAAGTAGTTTATCTTCAAAGGCAAAGTTCAGTTGTGTTTAATATGGTTTTCAGCAAGAATTTTACTTAGCGTGGCTGCCTCTCCAAGATATATGATGGTAGGAAAGAATCCTGTAAACTTCTAGAGATGGTTTGTGAAACAAGACTGAAACCAAACTATTGATTAAGTTTATCCATTATTCTTACGAAGTATGAGACTAAATATTCTAGGTGGAAAATGATTATCTTAAATCACTAAGTAGTTAAGGTTTGTCGATGATTAACATGATTTTAGACGTAGCTAAGCTACTAAACATGATTACATAAAAGTGATTAGTGTCAATGATTAACATGATTTTAGTTGTAGCTAAGCTACTAAACATGATTCGAAAATACTACATCCTTTTGAATTTTTTTACTTCCCTTCTAGATCTCCTTTGCATCAGTAAAATGAGAAAACATCAAAGTTTCATGTGTGCTATGTTGCTTCATGTGCCAAGGAAATGTGAAAAATGTGTTTCGCTCCTAATTTTACTCAACTACAATGTTTTTGTGTGCTTAAGGAATATTTGATGAACTATAACTGTGTTTAGTTGCTTTTGGGAGTTTTTTTTCTAGGCCTTCCTTATGAGATTGAGACAATCACATCCCGATCAACTTCCCGACCATGTCGAACCCCAAGTGAGTATTAGGTACACCCTTTTGTTTTATCATATAAGAGAGGCAGCTAAGAGGTCCTTTGGTGTATTGGCGAACGGTTTGCATGAGTTAAAGACTATTTATGCTGACCTATACACAAATGTAAAAGGGACAGCTCTAATCTCGGCCTTCCATGGCATCAATGTGTGGGAATGGAAAATTTGATTAGAAATTAAATCATTTGGCATCAAGTCTAATAGGGTTGGTTATGTTATCCCTGTGCTTTTGGCCTGTGGACACAGTGGATTTCCTCATAGAAATGGACATCTTAAGGAGGCAGAGCAATTAATCAGTGGCTTACCTGTCCAATGAGTGAGAATTTGGTCTTTGGTGTATGTGTGTTTGCGAAAAGTGTATCCAGCTCCCCTTGCTTAGGTTATTCTGATTTGCTTTATCACAGACAAAAAAGTGGGGGAATATTTTTTTTCCTTGAGAGAATCAAGCAAAAAGAAAAACCACTTAAACACATTTTTGTTTTTTGCCTTAAAATTTTGAGATATTTCATATGTTCTATTTGCTCATTCTGTGAAAAATATATTTTTGTATTAACGACTACTTCTTTATTGTCTGTTACAAGATGAACGTAGAACGTTACTAATTTGACTATTCGTTTCAGAATCGATATTGCGTTGTTTTGTGTTTTAAGTCGCACAACTTCTTCATTGGGGGTTGGTTAATTTGGTAGACTCGGAAAGAGTTTATATGTGCCTGTTTGAATTTATCTATTAATAATTTCTTTACCAACATTGTTCAGATATCGACAATGGCGACTTATTTCGCATCTCTATCAATAAACGGTCATTTAATTAGCTAACAAGATTAATACATGCTAATTTTCAGAGTGGTTATGCATGGTGATGGTGTAAGCGACTGAGTCGAAGGCAATATAAGTAGAAGACAATATAAAGTTAGCAGAGGTGACTGGGCTCGAGCTTAAGCAGATCAACAAAAGGGCTCTAGTGGCTGTCCTGAAAACTCAAATTCGTGTTAAGGGTATTTTCATAAATTTCATATTTAACCTAGGGACATTTAGGTAATTAGTCGGTCGGGTTTACATTTCAAACTTACGTAACTTAATGAAACTTAACTCAAACTCATAAGCCACGTTAGATAAGCAAATCATATGAGAAAAAAATTTGACAAAATGTCGGTTAGCGGCTTTTCTGCGTTCGAAGCTAGGCACGAGTTAACAGCTTAAATGCATGAGTGGGTTATCGTTATAGCCTGCGGTGGGATAGAATGTAGGAGATTAAATTAAGCTGGATGGGCCGAAAAATAATTTCGACGCTAAGTTAAATTAGTTAGTGGTTAGGAGTGAATTATGTTTTAGGCCTAATTTAGACAATTGGGTTTGGGCCTTAATAACTAAAACATGTGAAGACAAAAAAACAAAACAAAATCGCAAGAAACAAAATCGCACCAATTTCTCTTTCTTCTCCATTTCGTAACTACTGAAAACCTAGGAGAGAGAGAACTCCATTCGTCCATTTTCATCGATTCAATCCAAAGATTTTCGCAACCCATCTCTTGTAAACACTAAAGTCAAGTGTGGAGTTTAGAAATTGTGAACGTGCCGGAGTGGCTATCGGGTTTTCTTCTCGCGACAATGCAAGATTCAAATTTCCTCGAATTCCATCGTACCAAAGTGAAAGGTGAGTTAGTTTTATTCTCAATTAGATAGTTTAAACCCAATTTCGATGGAATTGGATATATTGATGAAAATAATTGATTGGGGGTTTTAAATTTCGGCATTAGCAGTTTGAAGACGCTAGAGTGGAGCGATATTGGTGGACCAGAAAGCTAAGGAGCTATTCTTACTGACTTGGTAAGGATTTCGATATATTTAATCTATTTAGAGAAGTTATGTTAGTTATATACTTGTTTAGGATTAGGTCGATTAATGAATGATTAGGAAGGAGCACAACCTTAATTGTTGCTAGATTTAATAGGAATCGAAGGGTGTGGAATTTGTTGTAGTTGAAAATTTGGAATGGATAGGATTGGTGTTGGCATAAGGTCCTACAGTGGCTGTAAATGGACTACCAAGCCCTGTCAGAGTAGCAGTGCTAGAAATGGCCTGTAGCGCTGTTGACATTAGTTATAAAGGAAAGTTACCGGAAACCAAATTCGTAGCGTCGAGATTTCTTCTCAGCTTGTGTTAGATAAAAATTTCTCGTTAATTATAAATTCTAATAACCTACGTGTATATGCTGTTATAGGAGTTAAATAAGAGTGGATTCGGTTAAACGAGCTTGATTCGGTTAAGTGGGCTTGAGGGGAACGAAGCTTGCTAAGGTAGGAACTTACATACCAATATATAGCATGCTTATTTTCATGCATGATTTGATTGTTTTAAATTGGGAAAGATAGTTTGCGTACCAACCATGCATGTATATGTGATATTCATGTTTTGCATTGTATTTACTCGATATAAACTAAATATATAAATAGCTTTCGTGTGAAATGGTTTTGCAAAATCTGGGTAGCGGGGATTTATTTTCTTTGTTAAAAGCGCAAAACTGCTTTTGGGAAGGGTTCTCGTCTCTTGTCTCAGTAAGGAGACAAAGAGATGGATTTTGTAATGCGGGTAAAGATTACCCGGTTGTTTGTAACTATGTGTGAGGTTCTGGATTATTCCACGGATGGTTCATTGTTATTTACGATGATTCGCCGTTTGGGAATCATCGGTTGTCATTTACTATGACTGGCCCGTTTGGGAGTCATAGGTTGCATTACTCGATTGTTGGATATCCAGGAACTCACACATACAAAACCAACAATTTTAAAAAAAAACTAAATATGTATCTATAGTATTTGGAAATAACCGGTAATACGAGTATATATATATATATATATTACTATGCTAATCACGAGGGGATTTAGAAAAGGAATTGTGAATTCCTATAAAAAGGAACTGTTGTCGATTTCCTGAGACGGCAGTTAAGCTTCTAGATTCCAACCGGTGGTGTACACCTTTCGAGGTGGTGGGCCATCTTTAAAGGGATGCATCACTGGATGTAGTCTGGGAATTCCTTTTCTATTTTTCTAGATAACCATATTTGTACGTGTCACGCTGTATGGTGCTTAGTTTGTGTGAGGTTACATGTTACCTCGATGAGGTTTAGACACGAGGAGTGAGAGTTTAGTCCACTCCTGGATGTGTGTCAGGATTCTGAGCAGTCTGAAGTCGTCGAACGGTTGACCACCCTAAGTTAGGTGACAGCCTGTATGGGGGTCGTGGTCACAGGGCCCACATGAGCCCTAAAAGCTTTGGGGATTTTGTGTGTACGAACACAACAACGGCATTTCAGCTCCCTGCCAGTAAAATTAGGAAAACAACGGTGCATGGTGCACACTGGGAAGTACTGAACCGAGATATGCCTGCGGATCACCGAAAGTACCGGTCATTACCTCACCAATTTAATAGGATGCAGCGGCCACAATAGTTGTATGATGTTTGTGAAAACTATATTTTGAATATTAACGAGGCATGTCGAAATGATTTCTGCTAGTTAGTGGTGTATTATATAGTCACGATATTTGGATATTATTATGGAAACCTGCATGTTTTAAATGTTTTGCTATAAGTAGTCTATTTATTGGTTATGTCGCTTTCATCAAGATAGTTGTTTGCTCATCCTACATTAACATTTCAGCCGAGCCAGATGCAGAAAAGGCTTTCCCTACCACTAGTGAGGATGGTTATGGGGATTTGGATGGTTTCCCCTATGCTTGAAGAGGGGCAAAGTCAAGTTCATTTTGGGTTGTATAGAGTCTAGTTCATTCTTTGGTTATATATATTGAGAGCTAGCTCATTTTGGATGTAATAACCGATGTATTGGAGTGTAGTTAATCTAAAACATTTTTGGATATGTATATGGACATCACTGTTGTGTATAAAGTTAAGATTTTACATATATATGGTTGTTGGAAGGGTATTATGCGATGTCCAGGTTTTATGACAGGTTTTCGTATACGAAACGTCGATTAAACAAAGGAAACTCTACCGAAATTTTAATAGAATTGGGATAACGACCGCCTCGAGAATCAGCTCCATGTCCTCGGGATGCGTGATGGGCCTCGGGGCGTTACAGAACATGGTATCAGAGCGTCCACTATTAGATCCATTTGGGAGCTGTAGTGGGGAACTCGGTCGCGACGAGTTTCGAAAGTCTTAGTCGGAACCCGGTAAAACCCTAGGTAGGGATACCTTAACCATTAGTTATTGCGTTAAGCGTTAATACTAGCTTGACAATGTCGAAACGTCGCACGGTTATTCTTCTTGTCACAACGGAGAGCGCGGTTACTTGTCGAAATTTTTTTGACGAATTGGACACTATATAGTAGAAGTGAATTTTTTCATGTTCCGTTGAGAGCGACTTGCTCTCTGGAAACATGTTGGAACCGCCGCCAGCTCTTGTCGTGAGGAAGTTCCAATAACTTAGCGCCTCTACCGCGACTTCGCCTCTTGCATAATTTTGAAAACTCTCTCTCATTTATCAAACACCGAGTTGGCTCTTTGTATATGTGCAGAATAGTTACCATGGATCCGGAAAGTACTAGTGGTGATGATACTACGGATCGTGGTCGGGAGGACCGAATGGATAGGCTCCTCGCTATGATGAACCGATGACTCAAGCAATGAATGAGATGAGAGCGAGAGATCGAAAGTTTAAGGGCTAGTCGGAATGAGCCCTAACCTCGTCTACCATCCGTTGTTATTCCACCTGGTTTAACACCAGAGGTAGCATCCCCGACCGTAGTGGGAGTTACGGAGTTCAGGCCACCAGTGCAAAGTCAAGCGGGTTTTGTGCTTGCAAACTTCATCAAGTTACACCCACCTGAATTTGTGGGGTTTTCCGAAGTTAAAGTAGTCGAAGACTGGTTGGTAGACATGTCTAGTATGCTAGACTCTATGATGTGTACCGATGTGGAACGGGTTACTTTGGCTACCTTTATGCTTAGAGGTGAAGCCAAACACTGGTGGATCAGTGTTAAGGATGTGGAGACGTTTCCGATGAGTTGGGCTAAATTTGAGGAACTCTTCCTTTTGAGGTATGTTACCGAGGCGGCAAGAGCTAAGAAGCGAATGGAATTCCTCAAATTGGAACAAGGAAGCATGACCGTGGGACAGTACGAAGAGAAATTCACTGTTCTTTCACGATACGAGAAGGAGTTGATTTCCACAGGAAAAGCTAAGGCTAGGAAATTCATTGACGGGCTGAAACCGTATATGCAGAGCAAGATGTCTATCTTTCAGATCGATTCTTATGCTGAGGCTGTGAGAAGGGCTCAAGGCATTGAAAGAGTTGATGATCAATTATTGCTCAATAAGCAAGAGGCGGGAGGAGTGAGGCAGCCGACATTTCAGGGTAGGCAGGATACAGGAAAGAGGCAGGTTTATCAAGGCAGTGGTTCCGGGTCGCAACAGATGTATAGGCCGGTCATCTAGCAGGCACAACAGTGGAGGGCACCAGTTGTACATCGGGGTTTGAATGTGGTTAGGCCAAAGACAGAAGTCTACCGGTTAGGAGACCGACGCGTGGATCACGATGGCACCGAGGGTACTTGCTCCTTCTCAGAATAGATCACCAGAACGAATGTTAGGCCTCTGGGTCAGAGAGCTAGATTGCAAGCGGTAATACCGCAAGGTACACAGTCAGGATGAGAGGGTGTGGTTTGTTATAACCGCGTGAAGCCGGCATATCATATCGGGTTTTGTCCCCAAATCCAATTCGGGGTGGAACAGACCACATGGCAAGGTGTATTATCTAGTGCCGAGGGAAGAAGTTGTGGATCTTGATCCAATCCAAGAGGAAGCCACAAAGTGTATATAATGCGATGGGGGCGATATCAGCCTACCGATCAAGTGGTTAAAGGTATGGTATGTTTGTTTACACATAAGGTGCATGTCTTGTTTGATACGGGTGCTACTCATTCCTTCATTTCTAAAAATATGGTGGAGATTCTTGGTTTGGATGTAGTTAATACCGGGAGGAAGCTTATTTTATCTACTCCTCTAGGAAAGAAAACTATGTTCTTTGAAGTTTGTCACCATTGTGTGATAAAAATAGGTGATAGGGAGATGATAGTCGATCTAACGGTGATGGACCTAAAAGATTTCGATACCATAGTAGGGATGGATTTGTTAGGAAAGTATCATGTCCATGTAGATTGTTTTGCAAAAACGGTGACGTTTAAAGTACTGGGACAGCCAGAGTTTGTGTTTAAGGGGATTAGAAATACGGTATCTTGAGTTGTGGAGGCCAAGTCTGACTTCAAGTATGGCAGATACGGATTGTTAGCTGATCTTAGTCTCCAAGGGCCGAAGTTCGAATCTTCCGAGCTTGTTCCCGTGGTTCGTGAGTTTGCGGCAGTGTTCCCAGATGCATTGCCGGGATTGCCTCCCTGGCGTGAGATAGATTTTGTAATAGATCTAATACTGGGAATATCGCCTATTTCGATGATTCCTTATCGAATGGCTCCTCTTGAAATGAGAGAGCTCAAGTCCTAATTAGATTAATTGAAAAGATTGGGGTTTATAAGGGAAAGCCAGTCACTGTGGGGAGCACCGGTGTTATTTGTGAAGAAGAAGGATGGGTCATTTAGGTTATGTGTGGATTATCGAAAGTTGAATAAGGTGACTATCAAGAACAAATATCCGTTGCCTAGGATCAATGACTTATTCGATCAGTTAAGGGGTGCCAAGTATTTCTCGAAGATAGATCTCAGAACAGGCTACCATCAGATGAGAATTCGAGAAGAAGATATAAAGAAGATAGCTTTCCGAACACGGCTAGGGCATTTTAAGTTTTTGGTGTTACCATTTGGATTGACCAATGCTCCAACTGCATTTATGGATCTCATGCACCGAGTGATGTGGAAATACTTAGATCAATTTGTTATCGTATTCATAGATGACATATTGATTTATTCCAAGACTAGGGCTGAACACAAGGAACATTTGAGGATTGTCTTCCAAACATTAGTTGATCATTAGCTTTTGCCAAGTTTAGTAAATGTGAGTTCTGGTTGAATGAAATGAAGTTCTTAGGGCATGTTGTATCAGAGAATGGAATAAAAGTTGATCGTTCAAAGATAGAGGCAGTGAATAATTGGCCGAGACCGACGTCAGCGACGAAAATCAGAAGCTTCTTGGGATTGGCAGGTTATTATCGTCGTTTTGTAGAAGGATTCTCTAGCATAGCGTCGTCCTTAACTAAATTGATGCAAAAGGATGTGAAGTTTGAATGGACGAAGACATGTGAGAAAGCCTTCCAAAAGCTAAAAACTCGATTGATAACATCGTCAGTTTTGACTATCCCAGATCCTGAGAAGAGTTATGTGATTTATATTGATGCCTCTCACACCGGATTAGGATGTGTTTTAATGCAAGAAAGGTCAAGTGATAGAGTATGCGTCTAGACAATTGAATGCCCATGAGAAGAATTATCCTACTCATGACTTGGAGTTAGCGGCGATTATTCATGCTCTAAAGATATGGAGACATTATGTGTATGGTGAAAAGTTTGAAATATTCTTTGATCACAAGAGTCTTAAGTACTTGTTTTCGCAGAAAGATTTGAATATGAGGCAGAGGAGATGGGTTGAGTACATGGAGGACTATACATTCTCATTGCAATACCATCCTAGTAAAGCAAATGTAGTTGCCGATGCATTGAGTAGGAAGCGAGAACATGTTTGTGTTCAGATGAAGGAGTGGCAATTGCTAGAGTCTGCTGCTTTTTATAGTTTTGAAATCACTAGAAATGGAAGTGGAGATCCTCAGAAGTGCTGTTATTTAGCACAGATGACCGTGATAGCAGAAAACACCTTGGTTCAGGATATCGTGGATGCTCAGAATACATCGAGGGATGGACCTAGGTACCGAGGATATGTGGATAATGCTGAGGATGTTGATTGGGGAAAATCCGGAGACGAAAGCATCAGATTCAGAGGAAGAATTTGGGTACCTTTTGATCACTCTTTGCGGAATAATATCTTGAATGAGGCACATAGATCGAAGTATACCATTCATCCTGGCGGTACCAAAATGTACAGAGATCTGCGTCGTCAGTTTTGGTGGCCGGGTATGAAGCGACACATTGCAGAATATGTTAAGAAGTGTGCCACATGCCAACAGGTGAAAGCGGAACACCATAGACCACCTGGTCTTCTTAAACCTCTGGAGATTCCGGAATGGAAGTGGGAGAATATAACCATGGATTTTGTATCCGGGTTACCGAGGACCAGTGAAGGGATGGATTCTATATGAGTCATTGTTGATAGGCTGACCAAGTCTGCCCATTTCATACATGTTAAGACTACTTACTCTGTTGAAAAGCTAAGTAAAATCTACATGTCAGAGATACTGAGGTTGCATGGGACACCATTATCGATAATTTCAGATAGAGGTACTCAATTTACCGGTTCATTTTAGAGAAGTCTTCAAAAGGAATTGGGGACCAAACTGAAATTCAGTACATCATTTCATCCGCAGACCGATGGGCAATCGGAAAGAGTCATTCAAATCATAGAAGATATGCTTCGGGCTTGCGTGCTTGATTTTGGGGGTAGTTGGAAGACTCATTTGGCGTTGGCTGAGTTTGCTTACAATAACAGTTACCAATCTAGTATTGGTATGGCACCGTTTGAAGCGTTGTATGGCGACCTTTGCGAACACCTCTCACCGGATCAAACCGGAGATAGTATTATGTTGGGGCCGAGATGGTTAGTGACACCACCGAGATCGAAGATTAAAGTGATAATGAAAATCGGTTGCTCACAGCCGTGAGTCGTCCGAAAAAGCTATCTGCGGATAGGCGACGCCCCTTGGAATTTTATGAAGGTGACAGGGTATTTTTTAAAGTATCTCCGAAAAAGGTAATTCAGAGGTTCGGGATGAAAGGGAAACTTGCACCTAGATATGTGGACCTTTTCCGATTATTCAGAAGATCTCAGAGTTAGCGTATAAGCTTGAGTTACCGGAAAGGCTATCACGTGTCCATAACGTGTTCCATATTTTGATGCTACGCAAGTATGAGCCTGATCCCCTACATGTGGTCGATTTGGAATCGTTGGAATTAGAAGAAGACATTACCTATTCGGAAGGGCCAGTTCAGATTCTAGATACGAGAGAAAAGAGATTGCGGTCAAAGGTCATTCCATTGGTAAAGGTCTTGTGGAGAAATCACAATGTAGAGGAAGCAACATGGGAGAAGAAATCGGATATACGGCAACAATATCCAGAATTGTTTAAGAACTAAGGTATGATTTAATTTCGAGGACGAAATTTTCTTTTAAGGAGGGTAGGATGTAAAGACTCAAATTCGTGTTAAGGGTATTTTCATAAATTTCATATTTAACCTAGGGACATTTAGGTAATTAGTCGATCGGGTTTACATTTCAAACTTACGTAACTTAATGAAACTTAACTCAAACTCATAAGCCACGTTAGATAAACAAATCATATGAGAAAAATTTGACAAAATGTCGGTTAGCGGCTTTTCTGCGTTCGAAGCTGGCACAAGTTAACAACTTACATGCATGAGTGGGTTATCGTTATAGCCTGCGGTGGGATAGAATGTAGGAGATTAAATTAAGCTGGATGGGCCAAAAATAATTTCAACGCTAAGTCAAATTAATTAGTGGTTAGGAGTGAATTATGCTTTAGGCCTAATTTAGACAATTGGGTTTGGGCCTTAATAACTAAAACATGTGAAGACAAAAAACAAAACAAAATCGCAAGAAACAAAATCGCACCAATTTCTCCTTCTCCATTTCACAACTACTGAAAACCTAGGAGAGAGAAAACTCCATTCGTCCATTTTCATCGATTCAATCCAAATATTTTCGCAACCCATCCCTTGTAAACACTAAAGTCAAGTGTGGAGTTTAGAAATTGTGAACGTACCGGAGTGGCTATCGGGTTTTCTTCTCGTGACAACGCAAGATTCGAATTTCCTCGAATTTTAAATTAAGCACCAAAGTGAAAGGTGAGTTAGTTTTATTCTCAATTAGATAGTTTAAACCCAATTTCAATGGAATTGGATATATTGATGAAAATAATTGATTGGGGGTTTTAAATTTCGGCAGTAGCAGTTTGGAGACGCTAGAGTGGAGCGATATTGGTGGAGCAGAAAGCTAAGAAGCTATTCTTACTGACTTGGTAAGGATTTCGATATATTTAATCTATTTAGAGAAGTTATGTTAGTTATATACTTGTTTAGGATTAGGTCGATTAATGAATGATTAGGAAGGAGCACAACCGTAATTGTTGCTAGATTTAATATGAATCGAAGGGTGTGGAATTTGTTGTAGTTGAGAATTTGGAATGGATAGGATTGGTGTTGGCATAAGGTCCTACAGTGGCTGTAAATGGACTATCGAGCCCTGTCAGAGTAGCAGTGCTAGAAATGGCCTATAGCGTTGTTAACATTAGTTATAGAGGAAAGTTACCGGAAACCAAATTCAGAAGGCCGAGATTTTCTTTTAAAACTGCGTTAGATAAAAATTTCTCGTTAATTATAAATTCTAATAACCTACGTGTATATGCTGTTATAGGAGTTAAATAAGAGTGGATTCGTTTAAGCGGGCTTGATTCGGTTAAGTGGGCTTGAGGGGAACGGAGCTTGCTAAGGTAGGAACTTACATACCAATATATAGCATGCTTATTTTCATGCATGATTTGATTGTTTTAAATTGGGAAAGATAGTTTGCGTACCAACCATGCATGTATATGTGATATTTATATTTTGCATTGTATTTACTCGATATAAACTAAATATATGAATAGTTTTCGTGTGAAATGGTTTTGCAAAATCTGGGTAGCGGGGATTGATTTTCTTTGTTTAAGAGCAAAACTGGTTTTGGGAAGGGTTCTCGTCTCTTGTCTCAGTAAGGAGACAGAGAGATGGATTTTGTAATGCGGGTAAGGATTACCCGGTTGTTTGTAACTATGTGTGAGGTTATGGATTGTTCCACGGATGGTTAGTTGTTATTTATGATGATTCGCTGTTTTGGAATCATCGGTTGTCATTTACTATGACTGGCCCGTTTGGGAGTCATAGGTTGCATTACTCGATTGTTGGATATCCAGGAACTCACACATACAGAACCAACAGTTTTAAAAGAAAAACTAAATATGTATCTATAGTATTTGGAAATAACCGGTAATACGAGTATATATATATTACTATGCTTATCACGAGGGGATTTAGAAAAGGAATTGTGAATTCCTATAAAGAGGGAACTGTTGTCGCATTTCCGGAGACGGCAGTTCGCTATAAGATTCCAACTGTGGTGTACACCTTTTGAGGTGGTGGGCCACCTTTAAAGGGATGCATCACTGGATGTAGTCCGGGAATTCCTTTTCTATTTTCTAGATAACCATGTTTGTACGTGTCACGCTGTATGGTGTTTAGCTTGTGTGAGGTTACATGTTACCTCGATGAGGTTTAGACGCGAGGAGTGAGAGTTTAGTCCACTCCTGGATGTGTGTCAAGATCTTGAGCACTCTGCAGTCATCGAACGGTTGACCACCCTAAGTTAGGTGATAGCCTGTATGGGGGTTGTGGTCACAGGGCCCACTTGAGCCCTAAAAGCTTTGAGGATTTTGTGTGTACGAACACAACAACTGCATTTTAGCTCCTGCCGGTAAAATCAGGAAAACAACGGTGCATGGTGCACACTGGGAAGTACTGAACCGAGATATGCCTATGACTGGGGTTGAGTACCAGTCGTACCTCACCATTCTAATAGGATGCAGCGGCCACAATAGTTGTATGATGTTTGTGAAAACTATATTTTAAATATTAACGAGGCATGTCAAAATGATTTATGCTAGTTAGTGATGTATTATATAGTCACGATATTTGGATATTATTATGGAAACCTGCATGTTTTAAATGTTTTGCTATAAGTAGTCTGTTTATTGGTTATGTGTGTTTCTACTGGGCATAGTTGTTTGCTCATCCTACATTAACATTTCAGCCGAGCCAGATGTGGAAGAGGCTTTCCCTACTGCTAGTGAGGATGGTTATGGGAATTTGGATGGTTTCCCCTATGCTTGAAGAGGGGCAGAGTCAAGTTCATTTTGGGTTGTATAGAGTCTAGTTCATTCTTTGGTTGTATATATTGAGAGCTAGCTCATTTTGGATAATAACCGATGTATTGGAGTGTAGTTAATCTTAAACATTTTTGGATATGTATATGGACATCACTGTTGTGTATAAAGTTAAGATTTTACATATATATGGTTGTTGGAAGGGTATTATGCGATGTCCAGGTTTTATGATAGGTTTTTGTATACAAAACGTCGATTAAACAAAGGAAACTCTGCCGAAATTTCAATATAATTGGGATAGCGACCGCCTCGAGATTCATCTCCACGTCCTCGGGATGCGTGATGGGTCTCGGGGCGTTACATGTCCAGGTACGGCATTGTTTTTCAAGTTGTTTGTAGTGTTACCAGTTAGATCTTAGTAGAGACGATGAAATTTGTATATATGGTTTAAACATTTTCCATTCATAGTGATTCTTTGACTTCCAAAACATATTTTGAAGTAGAGATTTGGCTATGTTACAAATATGCAAGCGTTAGAGCTCCTCAACATTTTTCAGAACTGACATCCAAGTGCCATGTATATCGTAGTGCTAATACAGGCCAGCAATACATGTTGCATTTCAGTTTTAAACTGAAATAGTCATTGAAAAACAATGAACTCGCTGATTTTAGGTTTAGTTGGGCTTGAGTGGGTTAATTTGAAAGAGCTTCTTTTGGAATCTAATAGTTTGGTGACCTTAGATATTGTTGGAGTCGAAAGATTGAAATTATAGTGGTGACACAACCTAACCTGAATCCTAGGTGTCCTTCTTCACCTTCAACTCTCTCTCCAATTTTTCATTGACCTTGAATAATGAAATTTAATTGTGACCACAATACATCTCTTGGATCTTTTTTTTCAAGAGTGGTTTTCATATGTGTGATAAGACCTTTTTTCCAAGAGTTGTTTTCATCTATATGTGATAAGACCTTTTTTTCATGAGTTGTTCTCAGTGCATGAAGTGTAGTATCCTTCAGTGTACCTATCAATTTTACCCTATGCTTTTTATTTCCTCTCAGATTAAACACTGAAGTGGAGGGTTGTACAAAATAATCGTTGTTGCTAGCAACATCTAGAACAAATCAACAATCGTATCTATGGTTTGTGTCAATATGCATTATAAATTGTTACATTTGTTAATAGGATGCATCCATGGGATCAGAGGTGCTTCTGGCTCTGATGGATGCAACTTGCACTACAAGGCATTCATTGATTGCATTAACACCAATGGGAGCGACATCAACAAGTGCAAGTTCTACCTTGATATGCTCTCTAAGTGCCGCAAAAACTCTACAATGAGTGTCTAAAGCTTTGGATTATTGTGTGTTGTAGATGCCCACCATTTTAAACTTAACCAAAATGATACCTAAAGCATCAACCAATGTTCATCGATTTATAGGAGTTGCTGACGCCAGGGAGCTTTGCAGAGTTCAAACATGATCCATACTGTTGCTGGCAAGCGCACCAATCAGCACAATGGGCTAACCAAAGACTGCAAAAGATACCTTGTGCATCACGGAAGTCAAATTTTGTTTCTCCTATTATAAACCATTATGAAACATCAAGTTTGGATATAGCATCAATTGTTCCGGGTAATGATAATGCATTAGGACTCCAAAGACGCTCAACTCGCAATGCTCTCCAGCAAGTTAAATTAAAGGGTGGCCAATTTTCTCCAGCTACGTTATCTCAGAAAGTGAGGAGTCTGGAGATGCTGAAATCAAGTTTGAGGATAAGGTTAAAAAGTCTAATGAGATAGGTGAGAGAGGTGGACAGAATTTTGATAAGGTTGCAACTTTGCAACTCAGGTTTTGCAATCAAGAAAGAATTTGGTGCCTCATGGAGAGCTTGGGCATAAAGATGGCGTTCGGAGACAAGGAAGGACATTGAGGTGATTTATTGGTGTGTGGTCTGGCAATCCTACGTCACTTGAGAAGCGAGGCAATGCAAGCACCTCAAAACAGCTTAGAAGTTCAAGACTTGGTCTTGATAATAAGATTGAAAGGTGCAATCTATTTCCTTGCAATAGTTACAGGTTCTCCTACTCATAGACTTTTCTTAAATATATATGATATTATATATTCTGTTACAATTGATAAAAAAAAATTATTCAATATAATTCTGTAATCATCTCTTACTTCATTAGTTGTTTGGCTCAGTATAACAAGTTGTCCACCAACTAAAAGCTTTTGGACCGCAAGGCGTATACATGGACACCCTTATAACGCCGTGGGATTCATTACTCCCCTATTTTCTGTAGCCATCTAATAAGATGGAACCAATTCTTGCTATTGTTGGTAGCACTTCATTTGACAACCGTTTTATAAAAGTATATGCTTTGCTAAAAGGCCAATGGAGTAGCATGCTGCTATTAGAGTTTTTCGAGGCATCCTATTCTAATTTATATTTTGAAAACTTATTGATTTTCCATGCATCCTACCCCAAAATGCTTATTTTTATTACAAATATAATTGATTTGTTTTAAGTTGGATGAAATCCACTTAGGGGTGTCTTCTCTTTCTGGTTCGCGTGTTGGAACAAGTCATTGAACTTCGATTTGTTGGGAAATCAGGTTAATTATTGTTTTGCGTGTTTTGAGATTTTTTTTCGATATATTGGATTTTTTTTTTTTTTGTGTGAATTTTTGGTTGCAATTTTAGAGTTATTAGAGAAGTTTAGAATTTGAATTGGATATTTCTCTAGTTTGTATAAGATTATATTGTATTGTATGTATTTTTTGTGTTTGGATTTTTAGATTAGACCTAGAGCTTAGTTTCTAGATAGTTGGCGTATAATAATTAGTTCGAGAGTTAGATAATTTGTCGGTATTGCAATGCTTATAGTGTTGGTTTAGGCAGCTACTTTTAATATATTGTTATGGCATGTTTGAGTGATGCAATTGTTTTTGAGTTATAATGTACTTGTGAATGTTTTAATTTGTTTTATGTTTTCTTTTATTGCGTAGCAAATGGTTTTAGTTGGGTGATAATATCTACTGTTTTATATATTGCTTTTTCAGGAAGACCTACTCCCCACGTGCTTTTTCAGGATCATTTTTGCTCTTCTATCAGTGCTGATGAGGACAGAGCCTTGGACTTTGAACTCCTTGGATTGGCCTTGCTAATTCTTGGTATCCGACCACCCACAAGCCACAAGTTCACTTTTGATGAGCTTTCCCCAGTCAGGTTGTATTCGCTTAAAAATGAATCTGAATAACATATTCAGACGCTTTGAGGCTTTCAAGGAATCAAAAACAAAAGCTATAAGGGACACTTGCAGTGCGAGAGTGGTTTTAAAGAAGCAAAGTGATGCAGAAGTAGCTTTTGGTAGTGCTTGAATGTTTAGCATTTTTGGACCAGTACATGTGATTTACCAGCCAAGGTATTAATCCTTATTGCTATTTATGCATCATGTGCAAACCCATTAAGCTAAGAAAGGTATATAAATATGTGAGAGCTGAGTAAACATGATGTCTCCATTGCTGAACACTGCGCTAATAGACGTTAATTCCACTTCTAGCAAAAAAGGCTAACACACAAATACATGGGTTCTGTAGTTCATTAATCCCAGTGTCCCAGATTGGAGATTTTGTGAACAAGAATTCAGCACATTATTCTGAACTACACTTGAAATTTGTTTTAAAAATTGTTAAGGATGAAGAATGTCTTAAAAATAAATGTAACAATCAGGTAACTCGAAGCGTTGATTGGATACTTGGATCAATCATTTTAATTAAAAAAATTTAACTCACTTTTGCTTTTTCCTTGGCTCTATTACCCTTTGTGGTTAATGTTTATTGCACTCCTACTCGGCATCTTCTACTTTATATAATGTTATATTTTCTTCTTCTATCATTTAGTTTATGATATTGTGCTTTATTTGATTAGTAATATTCAATGCAATTTTCAAGCTTAACTTGGGTGGAGATGGAAGAATAGCGTGAGAAACAGTGAAAATCTCAATTAGGACATACTGATTAGGTGGTGAAGGTAACTAGACAACAAACTTGTGTCTCTCTTTTATATCGAGTTATAGAGGCGATGAACTTAGAAATTTGGTTTGAAACTCTTACAAGTGAGCTAATTAGAAATATGACACATGCTACTCACAACGAGAAAAGAAGGTGAAAACTTTGGGAGCTATTGACTTACTACTACAAATGAAATCGAGACATCAAAGTAAGTTTCGAAGGATTTTCCTTCTTTCTTCTTTCATTTACATTTAATTTGATTCACAAGCTATGCTCTGATTTGAATTAATTGTCTGTTTGTTTGTTATGGGATTTTATATATCGATAACATGAACGTAGATCTCATTAGAAAAAAATCAAAGATATAATCTTGAGAAACCAGTGTCGCAGTTTGAGGTGACATTGTAGCGACTTTGAAATAATTATAACATTGTCTGTCTTTGTTAGTCACCCTGAAAGTTTTATGGGGATTTTACCTTAGAGAATACCTTTGGGTTGTATGTTAGTAGTTGCCTATTTCTATTCTTTATTCTATCCGATTTTCATCGATATAGTTATCATTCATTATGCTAAGAGTGGCAATGGCAACATGTTATTTAAGATAACAGTGTACTGATGCTTGGTAATCAAAATTTTTGATTGACGATGGTGGTTTGAGTTCAAGGAAGGTTATAAACTCACTTGAAGTGATTCACCTAAAAGCCCTTTCAATGCCATTTCTTGGCCTACCACATAGGATATATAACACTTGGCCTTTACTATGTTATTGATCATATCAATGTGCAATGTGAAATTTGTCTATGCTCTTGGTTATAGCGCGCAATGTGTAATGTGAAATTTGTCTATGCTTTTGGCATCTACGGTCACAAATCAATGACGATCCATTAGAAAAGACTAGGGTTATTCAATTTTAAATCAATAAATCTATTTTATGAACTTTCCTTTACAATAATTTTTTAACTGTGATATACTTAAAATGATCCTAACATGAAGTTGGTCTTTGAGGAGCTTATAGTCTATCATTGTCTTCATTTGCTTTGGGGCTTGGTTTAGAGTATCTACTACTCCATTTTCTGTAGCATAGTTGTTACTGATGGTAAATGATAGTTCAATTTTTGCTTAATCGTTACTTTATTAGTTTAAGTCAAATTAGAAACAAAATGGTATAAGGTGGAAAAGGGCTTTAATTAGTAGAAGCTAGGTACTCAACAAATTAATCGAATGGTGTTTTTATTTGTGCCCAGTACTTTGCATACCATTGATTGGTGTGTGCTTATGGTTTATGTTAAATTGCAAATACTTCTTCTTTCTCTTTAAGAATATCTCCGTGGTACCTCGACCCCGACTTTCGTCCATCAGAGCAACCTAGCGTTAATTGCTTGATCATTTAGTAAAGGTAATAGCACAAGTGGGTAACCTAAACCAAGACCCTCAATGATTAAGTTACATCCACAATGCATCAAGAAACAGCCAATTGATCTATTAGGTATGCATACTAGCATAACCAAATGGTGTCACTTTACATCGGTTACTGAATTCTTTTTTGCACATGATTGGATCCACAATAGTCATGCAAGGTCATTTTTTCTCCTATGCAGTTGGACTGAAACCTTCTTGCTCTCTGGATGCTTAGTCATAAAAAAGGTGAATCTTCAGGTGATCCTTTATTCACTCAGTCAAATTTTGAAATGGAATACAGAATTGGAAAAGGTCTCCGTGTACAATTTCAAAAGATGGTCATCTTTCTAGGTGTGAGATTAAGTTTGAGTTTCTAACTCCAGCAATTGAAAATTTCTTTTGATTTTTTAAGGTATCTATATAATGATTACGATTGCATTGATATGTGCCAAAAACGTTGAGATCCTAGCCATTTTATAGTAGTTTACAGATTTTATGGCCATTCCGAGTAGGTTGAATGGGTCCCCTGTAGGGGTGTAAAACGGGGTGGGTCGGGTTATCCGCGGGCCAAATAGTAATGGGGCGGCGGGCGGGGCGGGTCTGGGATTGAAGGTCCGGCGGTGCAGGGCGGGGCGGGGGAAAGTGTTAAGGTCCATACCGTCACCCAACCTGTTGGGGCAGGTCTTGGGGCGGATAACGGGTCGGGTTGGATACAATACTTCTCTTGCATCAACTTAAAACACTGTTGACCTTGATCTATCAAACCAGCGTGGCTACAGGTCCGATAACAAAGAAACAAAGGTAACATGGTCTGGCTTAACCCCCTTTTCCTCCATCTCTCCAAAGAGACTTAATGATTTTTCACCTTGTCCATGGATGTCATGACCTGATATTATGGCATTCCAAGGGACGGAACTCTTTCTAGGCACTTGTTTAAATAACAGCATAGCATCATTTAACCTCCCACACTTTGCATAAACATCTATCAGGCAAGTACCTACATATATATCACTGAGGAGGCCAATTTTAACCGTGTGTCCATGAACTTTCATTCCTTGTCGCAAAGCTCCTACATGGGAATAAGCTGGAAGGGTGCTGACCAGAGTCCTTTGAGTCGGTACAATCATCTCACACTCTCTCATTGTCTTATAAACAGCCATAAATGAATGAATAGTGCCAAAAAACAGCCATAAATGGCTAGTTTTGAAATTCAAAAAACTGCCGGGTTGGGTCTTATTTGACCATTGGGGCGGAGTAAACGGCTTTTGGAACGGTACGGGTCGGGCGGTTGGATGGGTCGGGTTGGAAGACAATACCTACACCCGTACCCAGACCGCATAGAAACGGGGGCAGAGCGGGGAGGGTTAACTTTTGGGTCGATTCGGGTTTGGGTGGTAGGTCAAAGACGGTTTACCTGTCGGGTGATGGGTCAATGATTTTTTTTTACACTTCTAGTCCCTCGTCTAATTTCTTTATGGATATTGGCATTACCTATATTAATCCTAATTTATTAGACAGCTGAGGAACACGGCCTTTTGTATGCCAAATGCCGAAAGTTTCACGCAAATTTAATTTATCTTCTCAATAATTTTTTATTGCATTATGATGAAAAAGATCTAGAAATCTTAGCAAATCTTTTGCTTGAATATTTTCTGGATTCAGGATACAATGGAAGGATTTCTCTGGAGGAAGCTTTAGTCTCAGGAAGAAGGGGTCTTCGAAAAACAAGATGCTTGGAGATGGTGTAGCTGGGAAGAAAACAGACAAGTCGGAGCCTGTTCGTAAGAGCAGGCGTGTCCCCAAGCTGCGTGTGTTAGATGAGCAATTTGATGATGGTGATAATGATGAGGAGATTCGCTATCTTGAGAAACTCAGGAGTCTTAAGGTTACTTCTGATTGTTACTTCCATTATGCAGATGGTGAGGATAAACATCAAAGGAAGGTTTTAAGAGATGGTAAGAAGTCTAGGTCAGAAAGACAATCTGAGAATAAGGATCTTGTGGAAGAAGAACTTATATAAGACGTTTTACAAAAGGATTCTATTTATTAATCAATTGAGGAGAAAAAGGAAATGTCTCTTACAAGACGTCAACGAGCGCTTCCGTCGAGCAAAGACACATCGACAAGTTTGATTGAATTCCCAAATGGGTTGCCTCCTGCTCCACCTATAAGTAAAAAAATTTAACCTTTTTTTTGTCGTCCTTTGAATTTTCTTAGATGAACCTGTTGGTTTCCCATTAAACTTCTCTATTTTTTTTGGTTATTGGGTGAGCAAAGCATAAAGAAAAGCTTACTGAAGTCGAGCAACAGCTGAAAAAGGCAGAGGCTGCTCCAAGACGTAGAGTGCAAGTAGCAAAGGCGGCTAAGGAGTTTGACGTTTGTCTATTATTTATGTATAACATCTTCTATAATTTGTATTTCCCTATATTTCCTTAAATGTCAACCTCTAGAATTCTAAGTGAACAAATAATTAACTGGGGTTTTTTAGGCTGAGGCTATTAGGAAAATACTGGGTCAAGATTCGAATAGGAAGAAACGAGAAGATAAGCTAAAGAAGCGTCGAGATGAGTTAGCACAGGTACAAAGGCCTATTGAAAATTTTAATCTTTGTGTGAAAAATTATTGTCGGATATTTACAGCCCTTTGTTTATGCCATCAATGTTTTTCTACTGACAGGGGAAGGCTGCCAATGCATAGACACTTCCACCAAATACTATTTGATGGGTCATTCGTCCTACTGGGACAGTCGTTACATTCTCAGAAGATGTTGGCTTACCAAGTATATAGCTCGAAGCCTTGCAGGTGAAAATCCCTCCAGGCTTCATTCTCGTGGGATCAAAATTGAGACATGATATGCCTATCCCCATCTCTAAACTATATACACATTACATTCTTTTACAAAATTGATGAGGTATTTGGTTTGGACTGTCGGTTACCCACCTCCTCATGAAAAATGTGTTGGTTCTTAAAATGTGTTGGTTCTTCCTGCACCAATCCATATGTATATCGAAATTCCAAGTCAGAGCTTCCATTATGCAGTCTCAAGTGCTACAAAGCAATACATGAAAGCCAACACCTTGACGTGAGGGATTAATTTATGTTACTTAAAACTTCATCAAGGAAAAGCAGTTGATTGGAGCCTCTACAAGTGATAGTATGTAGTAAGTCGATATTTACCAATATAGTAATTGTAGTGTTCAAGTCTCACATGACGCACTGGATGGGCATGCTGGGGAGTGATGCGAAGGGTCTTATCGGTTTCGTGCGTTCACTGATGTACCTGATTTGGGTGTCATTCCCAAAGTTGCTCTATAAGATTTGAGTGTCATTCAAGGATGCACCTTCCATATTGATAAAACATAAAATTGATAGTTTACCTACGAAATGAACGATGAAACTCAAAACGTAAGTAAACTAAAACTATCTTATGTGCCTATATTTTATCAAAGATTCTACTCTCAATCCTATGAGATATAGTGGAGTAGATGATTCGTTCCACTCCTAGTCCTTCCGCATGCTGTGTTCTCTATGTATACGTAATCTACTCTAAGTCTAATGAGAAATTTACGAAATGGCAACTAGACTACGATGCAACTACCCACAAGATGCAACTAGTCGACTATTAGAACAACTATGGGAATGCTACGTTGATTCTATGATAAGGAGTTAGAGGGGGATTGATTCCACCTTAACTCGACTTAACCCTACTAACGACGAATCGTCGTAATCCGAATTGAACTGCTTCGCAGAACAATCTGGTTACTCCTAATCCCTAATTACACATGGCATTTCTACCAATTCATAACTAGCATGTGAACGATTACACTCATTCTCATGGTGAACTAATCGTTTCTAGAGTGGAAAGGAAATTACTTAATTTACTTTACGATAATCGAATCAAGCTTTCATCAAGGCTTCTCAACCCCCTCAATGGAGGTTTAGCCGAGAATCATCACGCTATTATTCCCAATGGAATTCAAACAAGACATGATATAAAGATTGAAACTTTGATTGTTTAAACTCAATTCAAAACTACTAATGCAATAATTGAATTTAACTAATAATGACAAATAATTAAATCTACGAATTGAAATTAAACAATTAATGGAAATGAAACTAGATTATGGAGAACACTATTTTATTAATCTAATGAATAATAAAACAATGATTCAAATACTAAATTAATAATCTAACTAATCTAGGTCTAGCTATCTACGTAATAAGGGAATTTAGATCTACACAATTGTAAATGACAAGAATCAAAATTGACAAACTAGCTATTTTATTAATCAAACTAATTAAGAATAATGATTCTAAGAGTTTAATCTAAAACAATAATTTAATTTAAACTAAACTTAATTTTATTACATGAAAACTAGATCTATAATTATCTATAGTTTTAGGTCTAACTAACTACCATTAACAAAGAGCTAAGCTTTTGTTTTTATATGTTCAGATCCAAAAATCGTGCATGGGCTTGGAGCCATGTTTTGGGCGGAGAATCGGCCCAAAAACCCAATTCTTCAAATCAAAAGGCCTCTTCAACTGCAGTTGGCTTCAACAGACTTTTGGTCCACTTCTACTCCTCTGATTGGGTTAAGGCTTGAACAATTGGAAAGCTCTTTCCGATCCGGTCGTTTTGACATAAGGTAGGCCCCATTCCGAGGTCTGAGTCCAAAGATACGGCCTTTGGAAGTTCTGATGACTTTGTGTCTTTGTTTACGCTTTCGTCGACTTTTCAGCTTTTGACCGGGCTTTAGAAAGGCTTTGTCTTCTTGAATCTTGGCCTTTAATCACGGAACTCCTTAGTAACCGACCTTTGCTCCTTTATCTCACTAAAGTGGCACATTTCTGCACATAATGGACTTTGAAGCCTGAAATACATAAAAACACGTAATCAGTGTTAACTCTTAATTATTGCTCACATAATTGGTCTAAAAGTATGACTGTTACAGGGTTAAAACTACAGTTTTGGGCTCTTATCACATATGCATATTGCCATTTCAGCATGTATATTTAGAAGGTGGGGAAAAAAATTCTTTGTAATACTGTTCAAATTTTGAACATTAGGAAAACATTAATGATTAGTATTCACGTTATTTGTATTTTAATTATGGTCAATGACCCTTTAAGGTGTCCGTTGTAGTTAAGGAAAGTCCACACCTTACAGATTGCTTATTTAGTAGAAGCTTTATTATTATTACTACTACTATTATTATTTTATGTCTATGGAACGTAGGGGGCAATTACTATCTTTTTTCATCAAATTTAGAGGAAACAATTACTCTTCATGCCTATGTTTACCATGTTGTTAGGACTTCAATTCAACTTAGAACTTATGATGGACAATTTCATTTTTTTTACTTTTTGTGAACTTACACAGTATTATCTAATTGTGTTTCACACTTCCAAGTTCCACCTCTAAAACCACGTAACATTTTTTCTAAGATATATATGTCGCCACTCTGTGAAACCTAGATCATATTTGAATTTTTTTTTGTATCTACAAGCAGATATATGGTATAACGGTATTTAACAGCTTCCATCTTCCATATTCTTTTAGCATGGATGCCAGTTTCGGAAGCTAATGAACTGAGTATGCTAACATAATTTCATAAAAATGAAATGTAGACACCGATATTATATTCAAATACAAATACCTGTAAACATTATTTATTTGACATCCATGTGCAGAGCACGTGCATTTTGCTAGTATACATAGTGACGGACAACCCATCAAAACACATTGAATACAGAACAAAGAGAAAAATATAAATACAACACCATCCAATAAAAAAATATATATAAACTTGTTCATTCAGGTATTAGGAGCATGTTGTACATAACTATTGATTGTGTTATTTATTACAAATCATTCTCTCTTTCTCTCTCTATCTAGACATATTGTCAGACACTCATACTGCACTGGTTCATCTCTCTGTGTGTTGTTGTCTGATTGCAATAGTATTTCCTTTAGTGGTTTCTTCTGCTCTTTGTCCAATCTTTCTTCCCAAACACCTTTCTACTACTTTCGTGCTTATTGCCGAGCATAAGTTGAAAACCTGAAACAACAATAGTTTATCTAATAATATATGGGCTAGTGCAAAACTTTTTAAATTATAAGTGGAAGACCCCCATAATATTTGGCACTAGGCATTCTTACTACTTGAGTCATTATCTAAAACTGCAGTCCAAGAGGTCTAAAACTCATTTCCTGTAGTCTCACTCTCATATCATATTCTAATAGCACATAGAATGCATAGTGCGTAACCCCATGCATATAAAAGAATATATGCTTTAATTTGTTCAATGTGTGTCTAAACCATAATGCAAGACAGATATTGTATGATTAAAAGACATTAAAACACCATATTTACAAACGATGACCATCATTTGTAATGGACTATAAAATATTGATAATGTTATAGGATCAACCTCTTCATCTTTTCATGTGCGGTATAATAAGATCATTTGTAACGCAGAATATTTTTCAAAGACACTACTAAATCCCTGTAATATTTATATCACAAATTAGAACATTGGTGTCAAAACATACATTTTGCATGGATGAGAGTTCCTGGTAGTTGTCAGATTCCACATAAATAATGTCTTGAGGTTCTCATGATGCATTACAAACATTAACATAAACAACGAATAAGATATTTAAATGGTCATGAACAATGAACAATAAACGGTTATATATGTGCAAACATTTCTGATAAGGTGATGCCTTTGTTGGTATCAATGATGTTTTAATAACATAATGGAGATTAAGATGTACCTTCCAAAGATAATGCTAATGTCATGACAAAAATAAGCACTAACGTTAGAAAGTCGGCAGTCTTATAGCCATAGAATGGTCCATCCTAAACCTGGAAAATAAAATTCAATCCAAAGCTACATCACTATGTATATGAAACAGTTCTTACTTTTGTAGCTCATGATCACCTACCATTCTAATCTTCCATTCTAACCTTCTTTGCTTTGACACCAAGTGAACATAAGAACTTAATCAACATCATTGAGAGCAAAAAGAGGTTATAGGGTATATGACCCATAACAAATGGCAAGAAAAACTTGCCAAAGCTTCAAGAATAGAGAATGTTGTTTTTCGAATCTATATTTTCTCAGTATCGAATTCCCAATATATATTGCTAAATTAAAAAAAAAACTTGATTTTCACAAGCTATTCAAATTGAGCCCAAAAAAGTTTGACATTGTTCAACTAAGGTTAATCAAAATAAGAGAAATGATTCAATAGAGTAATCACAATAAATCCAGTTACCAAGAATGAACTCAAATTGCAGCAAAACTATTATCACCTTTAATTGATAAACTCAGTAAGTGATTATTAGTAATTGAACCCTGCAACAATTACAAATTGAACATAGGGATAACAAACATCGGTCAAACACTGATCAAATTGCATGATGAAATCATTGTTCCATATACCAAGACGCCACTCATGGTCTCAATTTGTTAAAATCTGACTCACATTCTCACAATTTTGTACAATACCCATTTCTTTCAGCCTAATTTTTTTTTCCAACCATTTAACTAGATAAAAAAAAAGTTGGTTCACTTGGAGCTTAAGTTCAAATAAACCATGAAAATATCATTAATAATTTTAAAGCATGCCCATTTAATTATATTAAAAAATATGTATAACCAATAAGACAGAAACGCATTAAACCCACTATTCATGTGTAGTTCTTCACATCAAATATATATAGAAAAGTAACTGAAGAAAAATGAGTGTGGGAGAGTGAATCTTACATGGTAATCTCGAGATTGAACAATTGCAAAGAGGACCCAAGTTTTGGATTTTTTTGGTTGTCTTGTGTTGTGAAGTTGATAAAGTGTGTGTTTTAAAAGGCTATGAAGAAACACTTCAAACATTTGTGTTATAGATCACAGCTCAAAAGATATTGTAATCTGCAACTATTACCCACTTGTCATCCATATGGGAAAATAAAAATTCCAAAAATACTGAAGGTAGACTAATGTCAGAATACAATGAAGAGTTGGGTCAGTAGTGTGAAGACCAGTTTGCAGCACTCCCAACTCTAGGCATGCCAGCTTCCTTCTTAGAATCCATATCAACCTTATATGATATGGTGCTTCCTTCACAGACCTCCCCTGAGCTGTCGACCCTTGTAAGCTGGCTATGGTGCTTCCTTCAGAGATAACCAAGGTAACTTTAAGCAAACTATAGGTAGCCTTATAAAGCCTAGCTACCTACGATAACTTGAACTTTTCAACGATGAAATGCTTATGCAGATGCATCATTCCAATGTACATTTACTTCCAGTTGTTTCTCTAATAAATTTGCTAACAAATATTCGGTTCTTGACTGTAAAACAATAACCACTGGATAAATGAACAGTAGCATACCTTTTCCACTGTCGACGCGAATCGGATCAGTTCCATGATACTTAGAGTGCACAAAGAGAGTGGCCATGTCAGCAATCATTTGAAAAGTGACACCAGAGGCAAAGTACCAATTAGGATCATTTGATGGAGCAGTAAACGTGACAATTGGAGGATCACTGTCGCCAAAAAAACAATCTTCAAATCTAAAATAACAAAATGGAGCCGTGTGACCAGGACGATCACAAAGTTGACAGCTTACAAGTTCAGGTGGGTTTTCATTTATTTGTTCCACTTGTTCCTCCTCAGCCATCACCCCTGCCGCATTTTCATTTATTTCTTCAGGTGGAACCAGTTGTAACTCCTCCTCGTCCCTTGGCATTGCCTTCCTTCATTCAAAGGGTGCTCAAAACTCTGCAAGCCACTAGAAGTCGTAAAGAAGCACCCTGAAAAGATCAATGGCGCAATAAGAGAATGAAGAATTACCACTTACAAATCAAACCCCGTCAATGTAACCATCCAGTATATACACCATATTTTGCGAGAGTTCCAAGAAGAATCAAGAGAGAGAAGAACCCGTAGGTGAGGGTGAGATTTGGTTTCCATTTTTTTTCTTGATTTGGATCTTTGAGAGAGTTTGGGTGTTTGACGACAGCTTAGGTTTCTTTTTCGGGTTGTTAATTACTTATTTACCCCCCAATGTACAATTCAAATGAGGCGTGTTTTTGGTTTTTTTTTCTCACCACATGTGAAAAGACCTAATATATTTCTATAAATTACAAAATAGACCAATTTTAAGGGCATTTTTCGTAAGAAGGAAAGTAAATATTCTAAAACCATGGGTTTTTTTAAAAACTTTGCTGATGTGGCTCACTATGAGCATCTTAAAAGAATGGATATTAATGTAGGTAGGATGGTAATTAAAGACACGTAATTAATATTAAGTGAGCATTCATTGTGTGGGCGTACAATTCAAGATGGCGTGGATTTGGTTTTTTAATTAATCACCACATGAAATGACCGATTATTCCTATTAAACAATGTTTATCAATACTTTAATTGAAGGACAATATCGGTACTACAAATTTATATGGGTGTAAAAAGACCAAATAGTCATTCTTAATAATATTTAGGTGTTTTATTTAATTATTTATTCAGGAATATTATGCGTAACAAAAATACCCGGATGAATTTAAAGGTCCATGATAGTTATAGGAGATACTACTAGTAGAGATATATTAGAGACTTCATATGGTATTAGAGACGAGTTCATATGGGGTCATTTTGTGAAGAGTTGGGTTGACTAGTATTGGGCTCTCGAGCAGTAATTCTAGACGGACCTACTTAATATCACCTACTATTTCAACCTACTTATGTGTCTAATTAGGTGGCAACCCACGTCAGCCAAATGTGAGAATTACAAAGTCCCATGAAATCTTCCCGCGATTTATTTTTGGCTAAAAAACAAAAAAAGGAACCCAAACTAAAAATTAAATCCCTGTATATTCTTCTTCTTGCCAAACAGATTCAAAATCGAAGATCTTATTGAAGGAATCTCAAGCAGGAAATATCTATATGGCGTATCGATCGCTCGTCTAGTTTGTTTCAGATGCTTCCAGTTTCGACTTCTCACCATCAGACAAACTAAATTCATCCTCATCTAGTTTGATTTTGCAGATTTAGCTTAGCTTCACTATTTATGAGTTTTAATGGGGATGGCCAAGGGTGATGCAATATTCATCAGGCTTGTCTCTGCAGTAGAGACTGGATTTTTTTATGTGAAGCGTAAGAATCCACGGAAGATGACAGAGAAGCTTGAGTTTAGAAAGTATGACCCATGGGTGAATTGTCTTACGCTATTTACTGAGGCAAATATGAAGTAAAAAGTTATGTTTTGGTCTTTGGAAGAATGATATAGACAAACTCCACATAACTTAAGCACTCGTCCCCTCCCTGCTGTTTTTGAGATGGCTTAGTTTGTTTGGATCTAGTTGTTATCCCACTTTTTATATAAAATTCTTTTACCTTTCAAGGAAGAAAATGAGTACTGACTTTAAATTAATGCAAAATGCTTAACTAATATAAATTGACACAAAAAGATAAACAATTCATGTTTTGAAAGAAGTTTGCTTCTAAGATGCAAGTTCTGATAACACAATTTTTAAGAGTATAGTTATACCGCACATTGATCGTCATGAAACATTGTTTTGAATAACCAAAAACCAACTGATCACTCTACACATACATCACATCCAATAATTGACTTGTAATAGAATCTCCACCGCATAACTAAGGCAAAGGACCACATCAAGACCCTCCAAGTCAAGAAGCATTAGCCATTGAATCTATTAGTAGCTGGCAACCTTCTGGTATTGATGTTTCTGTTTGCACACACTCTGCTAACGCAGGAATATTAGCATTGGGAAACCTTGACATCAGGAGTAGCAAGCGAAAATCTGAAATTTTCTTCACAAATGGAAGATTCTTTATCTTGTTCAGGTGAGTTTTCAGTGCCCTCATCGTCATTGGTACAACCGTAAATGATTTATACAAAAAATAGATAACACATCAATAATCAGCTCATGTCTTCATCCACCTTCTAAGGTGTATCGTGTCTACTAAATGGCATATCACCCCCACTCCAAAAAGGGTAATGGTAACTCTGTGACACCAATGATGTTTGTAAGTTTGCAGTAGTAAAAGGGGGGTAACTTATTTGCAATATAAAAATAGAAAAATAAGTTACTGGAATTTGAAGTGGAAAGTTGATACCCAAAAAATTATTTTGAGGATAGGCACGAGGAAAATTATCTTCATTCTCCTGCAATTGTAAAATTCTTAGTATAAGACATCTGCAAATGACATTGACAAATACCCAAGTTGATACCCAATATAGTTATTCAGATGGCTGCCATGTCGAATAGGAAAGGTTCCTCTAGTGTCCTATATATTTATAAGATATTTAAGGAAGAGACATTGACAAATATTATATGAAAAGATAATAACTAATAACCTGCAAATGAAGAGGAAAGCCAGCATCAATCGAATTGTAAGGATGATTGGCATGAGGGGCATTTCTTCCATGGTCCTACATTTGTAAATGTTCAAAAAGTGGCATTTGCACAAGAAACAAAATCACGACACAAAAACATCAAAGCTCAATACAAAATTTGTAGAATATGAAGTAGTATTTATTTAAAGAATAACCGAGAGCAAAGTAAGCTACGAACCTTCATTGTAATACTTTCTTGTGTCCTACCAAGCTCGATAACTTCTAATCCACCAATTGAATCCTACAATGATAGTACAATAAGTTATATACATATAAGTATCAGTTTGAATAAAATATATTAAGTGCAATAAATGACAACTGAGTAATTGAGATTTGTGTTAGCGATTAGTTGCTTGCTACCTTATCGGAGTTTAGGTTACCAAAGACACTTCCAGCACCGACCTCTTTCTCTTTTTCTCTCACTTTCTTCTCTTGTTCCTTTTTCTTTCTAACAACTTGTTCCCCCTTAGACTCCTTCCTTTTAAAAGGCGGTCGACCTATATTACTACGGACTGCCAATGGACTCCGAACAATTCCATTTTGCTTACACATAGGAATAATGTCATGACTTGATGATCTATCATGATGTTCGATGCCTGACAATGAATTTGGCAAACTACTTCCCCATGCTCCTTCATCTTCATTCAGTTCCTTGCATAATAACTTAATCCGATCAACAACCAATCTCGTCTTAGCTTCGTTATGAGTTGCCAAGTCTGCAACTTCATAAAAGACTTTGCACATCCTGTCATATCGTTCATTATCAAGGTTTTGTAGCCAATCAAAGCAACTGATTTTAACCTTTGTGTGTTGCCTCCTTACATCTTTCCTCCATCGCCTAAGAATGTATTTTTCAGGCACCTTTTGCACTTTTTTGTGAATCAAGACCGTAAGAGCATGTCTACATAGGATTCCTTTAAACTAAAACAAACGACAATTGCACTTAATATCCAGGTCATTTAAGTTTAACGAAACAGTAAAAGTGGTTTGCCGATCCAATCCTTTATCTTCTAAAATTTCATACACGTGAATACCACAATCCTCTTTAACTTGAGACATGTCATAGTAATCTTACTTGTTAGCTCTGTCTGAAACTCCTTAAACTTTGCAGTTGTGTAAC
Source organism: Coptis chinensis (assembly GCF_015680905.1). NCBI lineage: Eukaryota > Viridiplantae > Streptophyta > Magnoliopsida > Ranunculales > Ranunculaceae > Coptis > Coptis chinensis. The sequence goes on along the minus strand of NC_141463.1, from coordinate 72,441,967 downwards.
TATCTTGAAATTGCTTCTCCATCATATAATGAGTAATACAAAGGACTCGGGAGTTGAATGAGATAAAATCTGCTTGGTTTTCTTTCTCTACCTTGCTTCGTAGTGCATTTTCATACTGCTCGACAAACTGTTTCATGGTAGTCTTGGAGTTTACATACCCATCAAAGAATGAATTCATGCTCTCACTTCTTTGAGTAGTTGGCATCCCTGCCCAAAAAGTATCCTTTACAAACACAGGAACCCAGCGAGTTTTCTCCTCATACAACCCATTCAACCAATCATTTTTTTTAAGATCAAATTTCTCGATAAATATCTTCCAACTTTCTTCAAAATCATCAATAGTCACAGACTCATAGACTGCACGTTGCATTGCAAACTTGATAGACTCGTACTCTTTATGAGCCTTTAACTTTTCAAGCAATTTTTTCATTATATGCCATAAACACCACCGATGTCGTGTGCTCGGGAAGACACTCCCAATAGCATTTTGCATAGCTCTGTCTTGATCAGTTATTATTGCATTAGGAGCACGACCACCCATACATTGTAGCCAAGTCTGAAAAACCCAAGAAAATGTAACAGTATCCTGCTTCGAAATCAAAGCACACCCCCAATAACATTGACTGTCCATGATGGTTCACACCAACGAAAGGGGCAAAAGGCATGTCATACTTATTTGTTAAGTATGTCGTGTCAAAAGTGATGGCATCGCCAAACTCTTCATATGCCACTCTACTCCTTGCATCAGCCCAAAATATATTCTTTATCCTGCCATCAATTCTATCTAAATCCATCAGAGAAAAAAAAAATTGAGTTGTTAGCCTGCATTTTTGCGAAGTAGTTTTCAACTGATGCACCATCTCCATTACCGAGTCTTAACCGTCTTACTTTGTCAAGATGATTGCGACAATCTTTCTCTAAAAATGGCACCTTCTCATGACCACCTGCTTCTGTAATAAAGGTGCGATAATTGTTGCTAGGTTTAATACTCGACATATCATTCAGTTCAAGCCTTCTTTTTACAGATGGTTTCAAGCCACGGTTCTTCTTGTAAAATCGTGATTTTCCTGGGCTCAGCACGTGATTATGATCAAACGCAACCGATGTCACGTGCCACTTCCTATTGGGGCATAAAGCAGCCCTAAGCCTTGCATTGCATTCAGTTTTGGTGGTTGGATGCAATTTGAAAGCATTTCTTGATGTGCTCTCTGTTTTGCCTGACCGAGAGCATGCAAAAGCCACCCATCGAACCTCCCCGTTATCGTCAATCCTTGAGGATCTTTTCTTAACTGGAAAACCATTTTCATTGCCATATTTCAAATAGTACTCAAATAAATCAGCAACACTATCAAAAATCATTCCGACATTCAACTCCAATTTATTTTCTTCTTGAACAAATACATTCTTTACATCCTCATCATCATCTGGTATAACCTCAACCTCATCTTCATCAGTATACTCGTCAACATCTACTACATCTGTAGGGGAGTGATATCTTCATAAAGTTATCAGGCACGCGTGGAGCATAAGCGAACTCAGGACATCGACCTCCAAGACCGACTGTGAGCAGCTCCCTTTGAATACACATGTAACTTATAAGATAAGCGAACTTTCGAACATCGACCTCCAAGACCAACCTATGAAAGTTCCTTCCGTAGGTGGTACTGCGAACAAAGATGTCTCTTTAATATGCGACGCATGGCCGAGACATTGTTTACACCGGATAGGATCACCACCGGGGGTAATCATTACCAAAATCTTACTTGTACTTCCCACCACTGGGAAATAGGGCGACCGCCAACTCCCCAATCATCTTATACATGACTAATAATATAACCAGCCCAACACTCATTCACGATCTCCACCTTTACATGTGCAAGAGACACACGCGTGTCCCCCGATTGACATTTCCTTAAGCCTATAAATACCACCTATTTGAACTTACGCCGGACCTGATTCCTCTCCCCCAAAAAGAGAAAACCAAAAGAGGATAATGTAGTATTACATTTCGCCACAAGCGAACTTCGGTCCCTCCAGAGAATCTCAACCCTCTTCCCTCTTTCTTCTTGCGAACCTCAAGGAAAACCAAAACACTCCTTTACATTGGCGCCGCGTGGTTTTGATTACTTGAGAAATCACATTACCCTAACTCAAAATTTTCTCTTCAAGCCCACGAAGCATGGTCACCTCGAAGCTCGTGTTCAAAACCTCGCCCCAAACAAATTGGGTGTAACAAAGCGAAAGCATTTCCTTTGCTCGGGCAAGAAAATGCTACTTTACGAACATGTAAGTCGACGCTTTTTATCAACAAAAACCGGTCGGTAATGTTGCTGAAAAACGGCATCAACGAGGTTAATCGCCAGATTAACGAATTGTCACATAGGATAAGCCAAAGTGCGGTCGGAAAAGACGAACCCAAATTGTTCAAAAGATGCTCAAGACATACCGCTGCGCCCCCGCTTAAATCCGACGTTCTCAATCATAAAATCCTCTCCTCAAGATTTTATCCAGCCACGTTTCCCCATGTATGATGGCGGCTCGTCCCAAAAACGTCCAACATATGGCTCGATACATTCAGAGTTTGGCCCTCTACCCGTTCTTCCATCCCTAAACGAATCAACATATGATCATCTTCACCGCCGATTATTTCCGGCCGCCTCAAGGATGGCGACTTGATTGGTTCTTTTTCTCGAACCCGATTCTATTAAAACTTTTGAGCAGCTTACTAACCTCGTTTGCCGGCCAATAATACGCATAATGACGTAGAAGGCAGATCTTGATTCATTGTTCCAGCTTATCATTCGTGAGAAGACGGTGACCATTCGCCAATTCTTAGGGCGGTTCAAGGCTGAATTGTTGTGTATGGAAAGCGGATCGAAAAGAGTCTTTTGCCACACCGGCATTTTCTAACGCTGCCGAGTTTCAGTACGTAATACCAACCTCTCCAGATCGCTCATGAAGGAACGCCTAGAAACGCTTATCCGAATCAGACGCGACGAAGTTGACAAGTATATCAAGTTGCAAGAAAGTTTGCGAAAACCAAAACACTAGTGGTTTAGCCGAGAACCGAGAGGTAGCCACATATCTCGATCATACCCCGCGTAAGTGAAGCGATCCATATCGCTTCACCAAGGCGTGAACCCGACAGATAACAACAGAGAATTCGGCTGTCTCGACACGCCTCCTAGTTACATTCTAGACAAGATCCGGCGAGCCTCGTACTTCCACCCGTGAGGTGAAGCAGCCCGATGATCGACTTGACAAGCCATATTATCCTTTACTTCCACAAAGCCAAATGTCATGAAACCAATGCGTCTTTGGGGCTTAAGCACTATCTTCAAGACCTTGTCGGCCAAAGTGATCACATTAAACAAGACACCAACATTTCGACGGTGATTTGCGCCATAAGCTCATGGCTCGCCGAAAGTGCAACCGATCTCCACCTCGCCAAAACGCAATGATCTCCACTGCCAAAGTGCAGTCGATCTCCACCTCGCCACCACCACCAAGACTTTCAAGGTCGCCCTCACAATAGAGGCGCCCCTAAGATCGTTCGTCGCCACGAAGCGAAGACAACACCCTCCGATCGGACAATACCGAACAATTCACATGATTACTTTCCCCGATGATTCGCCATTTCATCCAGAGAGAAAAGACGCCGTGTTGGCGCTTCAAGAAGTATATCACTTTACTTCCCAAGCAAAGACATGCTCGCCGCCAGTTGCCATTCAGAGATATCATTTTCACAGAGGCCAACCTCAACAAGGTCCGCCTTCCTCACAATGATGCACTAGTCGCCCACGCCAAGATCAGCCGACCGATAAGAAAGCCGCCTTGGTCTTCAAATCTCGGAGAGTTTCTCGCAACGCTTTTATTTTACCACACTCTCCAAGAAACGAGTTTACCCAAGTCGGTTCTAATAGACCCGATTGCCCCTTTATGGGTTCAATGGTTCCGTCGGTCGACCAAACCGGTGATATCATCCTTCCAAAGATCGGTGGGATCTAAAGAAGACAAAGTCACCGCAAATACGCCGCGTCCTAGACATCCCGCCGCCCTATAATGCCATCTTAGGACGACGATGGATCCACCAAATGCAAGCCGTATTCCTTCGACGCGTTGCATCAAGTTCTCCGCTTCCGCCCCGAGGACTCGATGGAGCCGAGAAGCAATCAACCGGAAGCATATCATTGTAACCAAATCTTGTCAGCAGGAAAGACCGACAGTACACCACTCCACACAAGTAGCGAACCCATCAGTTATACTATGGCCAAAGACCGTCAGCGAGGTCGAGCCAACGATCAAAGCAACACCGGGCTCCAAAGAAGAAGAGGAAGTCGTCCACTTACACTCCCGAAGTCAATCCAGCCGTTGCCGCTCCATCAGAACGGATTCCCAAAGTCACCTCAGTTGGTGTTAATACCGCAGTCACGCCCCCAGAAGACCCCTCTGCTATTGTTATCTCACCCGTTAGCAACCCAATGGATTCACAGACACGTGTTACACCATAAGTCTTCCTGCCGATGGTCACTCCAGCCCCTCTTAGTATGACCACAGAAGCCATTCCAGTTCCTGTTCTCGTCACCACAGCTGCCGATCCAGTTCGGGTGAATAAGTGCACTCTCCCTCAGGTCGTTGAAGTGCCACCACACGAAGAAGCGTCGCCACCCAGGCCAGCACCTCCACAGGTCGACAGAGAGCGGGTGAACTTAGGAACTGATAATGACCCCAAGTTTGTATATGTAGGGGCTAACCTTGACCCTACACTCAAGGCCCAACTTGTAAACTTTCTGGCTATGAATAAAGATGTTTTCACCTGGTCGTATATCGATGTGCCCGGTATAGACCCTAGTGTAGCATGTCATCGATTAAATGTAAATCCTAATGCTAAACCAGTTAAGCGGTAAATGCCCGGGTTATCTCGCTTTTCAGAAAGCCATTAATGACGGTCGACAAACTCAAGCAAGTCGGTTTCATCGAAAGGTGGATACCCGAATGGGTCGCTAACATCGTGCGGCGGTCCCCAAAAGAATGGAACAGTTTAAGCCTATGCGTCGATTTCAATTAATGTCAATCAAGAAACACCGAAAGATAGTTTTCCCTACCACGTATTGACCGCCTTTGTCGACCCGGACTTGCGGGCATGAACTTCTTTCCTTTATGGATCGTCAAATGGATACAATCAAATCCCACTACCGAGGAAGATCAAGAGAAGACCTCGCTCATTACCGAACAAGGAATTTATTGTTATAACGTCCTCCCGCTCGCCTTAAGAACGCCGGAGCGACATATCAGCGTCTGGTAACTGACATGTTCCAGGACATGTTAGGAGAGACCATGGAGGTTTACATCGACAATATGGTTGTCAAGAGCAAAAAGCGATCGATCATATTACTCACCTTGAGCAAGCGCTTCTCAGATTATTGCGACTCGAATGAAGTTGAACCCGTGAGAAATGCCTCTTTGAGCCGCCCTCTAGTAAATTCCTCGATATCGTGTCACAAATTGGGATCGGGCGAATCCGCACCAAATCGAAAGCGTTCTTAGACATGCCCGATCCACGCACAAAGAAGCGATACGGTTGTCGTATGGTCGGCGCACTTAATCGATTCATATCCGTATGCCCGACAAATGTCGTCCGTTCCTACAACTCCTCAAGACAGGCGAGCCGTTCTCATGGACTGATCAATGCCATCAAGCATTCGCCACTCTCAAAGAATACCTCACCACACCTCTCGTCTTAACCACACCAGTCGATGGAGAGACATTGGGGCTATACCTGGCAGTATCAGATTTCACCCTCAGCTCAGTTCTCTTCGAAGAGGAGAACAATTCCGAAAAGCCGATCTACTTCACAAGTAAGACGCCACGCCAAATTGAGAAAAAATTATTCTTTCCTTGAACGAGCCGTATTTGCTTTGGTGTATTCGCCGTAAAATTCAGGCCGTACTTTCAAGCACATCCGATCAACAGATCGACCGACCTCCCATTGAAGAAACTTCTCCACAAAGAAAACAAGACTACTCGCATGGCCGTATGGGCCGAGGAGCTTGGTGAACACCACATGGAGTTTGTACCTCGCACCTCTTAGAAAGGTCAAGTCGTAGCCGATTTCCTCGCCGATTTCCTCTCAGACCCCCACCGGGAACCGTGAGATGGAGATTGTTGTTGACAAAGAGCGCGTCAAATCACTCTGGTCTCTCTTTGTAGATGGATCTAGCAACCCCGAGGGAGTGGCATCGGAGTCGTCTTAGTGTCTCCCGAAGGACTTATGGTCGAAAAATCAGTTCGACTCAACTTCGCATCTTCCAATAACGAAGCGGAATACGAAGCGCTGATCATGGGCCTTCATATGGCGCTACAACTCGGTGTGCAAGAGCTTCAAGTCTTTAGTGACTCGCAACTGGTCGTTCGCCAGATTGCTAAGGAGTACACTACTCAAGAAGGTAACCTTCCGAAGTATCTTCAGGTCGTTCATCATTTGTTGCCTTCTTTTCAGAAATCTACCATACACCATTTTTTGCGTGATAAGAACCGTCACGCAGACAGCCTAGCTTACCTAGCCACTCAAACACCGAGTTGCGTTCCACGACAACTCCTTATTGAGGTGATCGACCGACCTGCATATCAGGTCGAGCATGCCCTACTTATAGCCGATCTGATCCCTCTCTCCGAAGATCAGTTGCACCAGACCTAGATGCAGCCCATCATGGACTACATCCATCAGGGCACGCTCCCTGTAGAGCGTGCCAAAGCCAGACAGATCCAATATCAAGCACGTCGTTATTGCGTGTTGCACGATAAGTTGTTTAGAAAATCTGCTGGTGGACCGCACTTGCGATGTATTACTCCAGAGCAAGGACAATTGATATTTGTCGAAATCCATGAGGGAGAATGTGGAAACCATGCCGGAGGTCGTTCTTTAGCCCATAAGGCAATTTCCCAAGGCTATCCGGCCCCGTGATGCATCGAGGCCAAAGCATACGTTCTCGCGCTTAAAATGTCAAACATTCGCCATTAACATCATTCACCAAGACGCGAAGCCGATCAATATAGCAAGCCCATGGCCATTTCACATGTGGGGCATGGACATTATGGGACCATTCGTCCCCCGTAAAGCACCGGTTTTCGGTTCGCCTTAGCGACAACCGACTATTTCACCAAGGGCAAGTGGGTTGCCATTCCTTTAGCACATGTCAAAGAATCGCGATGTCCGCAATTTCATCTGGACTCATATCATCACCAGATTTGGGTTGTCACATACACTCGTCATGGACAATGGACCCCAATTCAAAGGCCGAACCGTTAAAGAATTTCTAGCTAAGTGGAAGATAGTTCATGCATTTTCTACTCCACAAGACGCCGAGTAATGGTCGCCGGAAGCCGAAGAACAAGGCCATCTTAGAAAATTTGAAGAAAAAGATTGAAAAGAACAAAAGCCAATGGCCGAACCAGTTGGAGAACATCTTGTGGGCTCATCGCACCACAGCTCGGTCCAGTACCGGCAAATCTCCATTCTCCTTGTGTTATGGCACAAAAGTCAGTCATTCCACCGAAGCCGATCAAATACTACGACTCGGTCCGAGCTCGTTAAAACCGACACAATGATTCTCCGTCTTTAGCACAAAAGATCGATTTGCTTTCAAGAACGGCGCGTGACTTAGCCACCATTGAAGTCGCGATCTTATCAACAAACCCTGAAAGAACTCCTACAATAAACGAGTGCATCCTCGATCATTCCAAAATGGAGATCTGGTGCTCAAAAAGACGCAAGACGATTCCAAACTAGCCCCTAATTGGGAAGGTCCATACATAGTAGAACGTGTTGTGGGCAACGGAAATGATGGATAAAAACTCAAGAAGGGAAATTGTTACCTCAGCCATGGAATACTTATCTACTGAAACGATTTTATCAATAAAACCTTTGTTGTTGTATATTCTGTTTTTTTTTTTAAGCACTATAAGTTTCAGCTTTATTTTTTATGTTACCTAGTATAAGCTATTCCATTTACTGGCATCCAAACGTCCTCCTCGCATCCAACACACGACCAGTCTACTTCCCCGCTTTCACATGCTTAACGCGCCATACGCTCTCATAAACGAGAACGCTCTCCGCGAGCAGACAGCTCTCCGGAGCTCACAGGCTACATAGCCTCTCCAACTCTTGTCACGTCGAGGACCTATATTTCTAGGATCGACTAAACGAGAACGCTTCTCCGCTGAGCGATGCATGACTCTCCGAGCTCACGGGCTACATAGCCTCTCCAACTCTTGTCACGTCGAGGACCTATATTTTTAGGATCGACTAAACGAGAACGCCTCTCCTCGAAAGCGAATACTCTCTCCGGAGCTCACAGGCTACATAGCCTCTCCAACTCTTGTCACGTCGAGGACCTATATTTCTAGGATCGACTAAACGAGAACGCTCTCCGCGAGCAGACAGCTCTCCGGAGCTCACAGGCTACATAGCCTCTCCAACTCTTGTCACATCGAGGACCTATATTTCTAGGATCGACTAAACGAGAACGCTCTCTGGAGCTCACAGGCTACATAGCCTCTCCAATTCCTGTCATGTCGAGGACCTATATTTCTAGGATCGACTACACGGCAGGATGCCTATTTCTAGAATCATAAGTAGAACGCTAGTTACACACAAGTACGCGGCAACATGCACGCGGAACATAACCAATAACATTATATGACCATTCGTCACAACAACTACATCCACCGATCTGCTGGGATTACCCAGAAAATCCAGATCGGTGTTCATTACAAAAATTAACAAAGTATCGAACTGCCACTTTCGTGGAAACCAGTTCTCTGAATAAAAAAAGGCGAACTGCTCAGGCAAGCCTGAAGACACAGCTCTATTGTTAACTCTCATATAAGAGAGGAAAATGTAAACAGCACTTACAATTTCTGGCTAACAGAGACAAAAGTAGATCGCATCATCAAATCTCAGTGACGACATGCTTATCTTTTGGTGCCGCGCTGGTCGAAGCAGTGTGCTTGGCAGATCTCAACATCACACGCATCCCCTGCCCTTGTTCATCACCTACAGTAGCTTTCTTCAAGGTGTCATACTTCGGCCCAGAGCAGCAAAAGCGATCTATACTTCGTTATCGCCTTCTTGGCTTTCATGGCCCACCTTCTGACATTTCTTAGCATAAGCAGTCACCACAGCTAATTCCCTTTCTAGCTCCGTCACGTCAGTCACTAACACAGCATTCTCAGCCATAATGTTCTGGTACTTGGTAGTCATCACTTCCGACTTTCTCTTCCACGAGCCCGTGATACACCCTAGCCTAGCTCGGCGAGGGGTTATTATCATCAGTCGCGGTGTTTTGGACAACTTCTTTCAACTTATCATATCCTGCAAGAAACTGCACGAACAAAGTCAAAGAATCAGTTTGCCTTGATAACCAACATAACAACCTAGTGTGTCTTGAACTTACCAAACAAGCGGCCATATCCATCGTCCCCAGCAACGTCTCCATGCCCTCATCTTTCACCTCTGCCTTATCACCGTCCAGTACGATCCCCTTCAGAACGCTGGTCGCTATGGGCGCCGAGTGGAAACTACAGTCTGAGCGTTTCACCATACGCTTCTTCCCCGTCTTCCCCATGTAGTAGAATTCGCTCCCCACATCACCACAAATACGGGACGAACTCTCAATGGCGATCAGGTGACCTTGCCTCAGGTCGCTACACTCCGCAGCGTGACGATCAGTGTCGCCTACCCGCTGCGGCGACCTAAACACAATGCCGCAAGCTGGACGTCCAGCCCTCCTAGGTCGTTTATGACCGACCACCTCTCTAAGCGGCGGCTTTCCTCTTCCCCGCGATCACCATGCACGTGAGGTTCAAATTCCATCCTCTCCATTATCAGAGGAGACGTTTCTCTCATGCTTTCTTCTCCCCTCATGAATGGACGACACCTTGCCATGATAAAACCTAGCAAACAAAGGTACTGTCACATGAGCTACAGTTTTATTCCAAACTCTTCTCGACGAAATAACACTCTCAGAGGAGAATGAACGTACTTGACCGAGCAGCAATGACGGTGATGCACAGCAAAAGAGCAAAGCGAGAAGGCAGACTTAAGCTTAGGCAAGAAAACGAGCAAATACTTTGTTGGTATTCGATGAGCAGTTTTATTCAATAGGAAACGTCTTTTACTAAGCGCCTCATAATTACCTTGAGACGCCAAATGCCATCTGCCCGCCATCATTATGTTCCTTGAACCGCTCGTCTCCCTCCACGTGTCACGCACGCAAGGGAACACTGCCGTTAGCGGCACTAAACACAACATGATTCGACCTCCTTCATGAACCAGGATCCAGCGACCTGGTGGACTCGTTATGAGCAACACCTTACAGCTGCAAGCAATTTAACAACAAGGCGCTCATGCAAGTTGACCAGTCATGGGCAGGGAAGTGGTTACTGCAATGCACCCGCCATGCTTTGTTATACGCAGACACAACTATGGTCAAGCAAGCGATTCACACTTAATAGATGAACAAACAACAAGCATGGCATACACGCAAACAACGACCTATCCTAGCAAGTTGGAACCATAGTAAGTTAGCCGGGTTGCTGAGACTACTCAGGAAATCCAACTCGACTAAACAATATTCGTCCTCACAGGAGTGCCCCAAAACAGAACGGGGTACCAGATCACTCCACGATCTTTGCGGCACATACAAATAAAAGACGAATGCGCCTGGTTACCCCAGAAACCAAATTTATTGTATCACAGCTTATAAGCTGACAGCATTACATAACAAACTTACAACTCGCCATCTCTGGGCTCGACAATTAGTTCCCTAGGCATGAGCGATTCATCAATCTCAGCATCCCTCCCAATCACCATAATAGATACTCCATCCAAGTCTAAACTCATCAAGACATCGACCAAGAAGATCGGGCCATGGTAAAATGCAATCTTCGGCATGACCTCTCAAGGCGGCCGGGGAGCCACTAATTACTCCCCCAAAGACTGTTCTACCCGATGTGAGATGTGCAAATGTGCATGATCTGTCTTCAAAGCGTTGTAGTCCGCCTCCAGTTCAACAAAGTCTGCATCCAGAACGTCATAGGCTTTGGTAGCGTCCTGAGCAACCTTCTTGCAGTGTAAGGCATACTCGTTCAGCCTACCAATTTTCACGATCAAATTGCCAAGATGTTCTCTTCAAATTTCCCTCGAGTTTTGCCTCCGATCTTACGCTTTAGGTGTCTTTCGGCATCTTGGCGGACTTCGGTTTGATGAGCTTTCTTCAGATCTTCCAGTTCCTCGTGTTCCATCTTCGAGGCCTCCTGGACATTTTTCAGCTCATCAGACAGCTTCACCACCGCTTCTCTATCTGCCTCCGCAAACTGGGCAATCTCTTTCAATTTTGAAACCCACTTACTAGCTGCAAAAACACACGCATGGTTAATAGCCACAAAATAATAGCGTGTATACATAAACAGTTACATCAAACACAGATAGACACGCGTACCAAACATTGCGCAATTTCCATTTGTCTCAAGTTATCAGCCAACCCTTTCTCATCCAGCTCCTTGCGGTTGCCATCCAGAGCTATCTGTTCTAACAGGCAACCCGATATCTTACTCGATCTGAAGCTACCATCACTTGGCTTCACAGTTCGTTGCGCCCCATGCTCATCCAGAAAAACAAAATGTCCCTCTAGCTCGTCAGCAACCACAACAGCCTTTCCACTTTACTTCTTTACGCGGAGCTTTTAAACTTTCGCCCACCGGACTAGGTTCACACCCGACAAAGGCGACTAGACCACGCCCCAAAGTAGCCAAGTCCATGACTCGCTTTCAGTCGGCCCCACTCCGGGCGAAACAATAACCCCCGGGCCACCATCGAAACCGCCATACTGGAGCTTTCCCAAGAGCGTCGCGCCTGCTACTTTTGTAACTTCGAGGACGTCTTTTGCTCAGCGACATCATCGCGGGCCTCTTCTCCGACCTGCTCCTTTGCACGAGGGTTGAAAACCACCGTTTCTAACTCCACGGGGCATCGATCGAACCCCTTCGTATGGAAGCTCGATCCTCCGGCTCCCGAGGCACCACCTCAGCAAAGTCGCCTCCCATCGCCCGTTGCCTCTCTTCTCGTGTTACTAAGTCACTTGTTCGCGTCTCCATCACCTTTTCCCTTGTCTGACCTCGAGCTCGATCTTTTTGCGCCTTCCTTTTTTCCCGGATTGCAGGCCCACCCTTCTCCACAAAGAAGTGTGCAACTTCAGGCAACTTTGCTTGCTTTTCTACACGAGTCAGCCGCGCGAACCTCTCTATCTCCCCACGATCAGATCGATTCTTCACAGAAAACTCTACAGTCAAAGCCACACAAAGGCCTGTTAGAACAACTATTAGTCGTTAAGTAAAGCAACAACAGAAAAATATTTATACCCACCGGATATGTTACAAATCCTAGTTTGCAATCTACACCCGTTCACACAGTAGTTGCCAACTAGCAACAACGGTCTCTTTGTCCAGGCCTCATTGCTTACACCATCGATCACATCACAAACCGAACGTCGTCATGGTTTTGCAAGCTAAAGTTCAAATTCCTGATCGCCTTACCACATAGTGCTCCACTATGTCGGATACCCTATGTCGATTCCCCACTTTCGCATTCAACAGTCAAACACCTTAAACAATCGCCCGTTGTTACCAATGAACTCGACAAGGAGACTTCCAACAATGGGCCAAGAAGTCACATACCATTTTCAAGAACGGTATTTGCATATGCGCTCTTAGCTGTCCCTCACAGATTATTATTCCACCATTTCGGGTTGTACTCCTCACTACAAACATTTTCACTCAATCGTTGATTCGTTATATCTCCCAAGTCGGGGACATTAATCCCATACGTCTGCCTCCAGCCGGGAACGAGTTTGCGACCTGACGGTTTACACTTCTAAGGGCACATCGCTGATGATGACGACATCTCCCCTCGACCTGACGTACTGGCTATGCCACCTTCTGACCTAGATCGAGTATTACCCTCATCTACCCTATCTTCCTCATCCAGTTCAACCTCAACGCTAACACTCACTGCTTCTTCATCCTCATACTCTCCGCAACTCAATGATATCTCCCGAACCTCCTCCGATCGAGTATCATCAGAATCAGACATTATAACGAGTCTTTTCTATCAATTACTCAAGCTTAAACCCTATAATCTTACAATGACCTACTTACTTAACAAAGCCGCGACCGATGAGAGGAAAGCAAATTGAAAATGGAAAGGTAATGCCAGCCAGAAACACTAACCCGAGGAACCCTAGCTTGTGTTTTCGCGGAAGAAGAAAGAAAACACGCTACCCTTTTGATGTCCCAAATTTTATTTTGTATAAACCGTCCGCTTCGATTACCTAGAAGTTATGATTACGATTATGCTCTAGCCCGCATTACGCGTGTTCCAAGGTAATCGTCTTTTCGCCAGATCCATTATATAATACTGGCGACACGTTTCTCCTCAACAAAATACGATTACGTCGCGTGCATATGGATCGGCATTTCCCTTTCCCGCCAAATCATCCTACCACATGATTCAAAAGTTGCGCTCGTCCCTAAATATCGTCCCACCACCACCGGCTTCGCAAATGTTCTACACGTTCTTCCATTTTTTCTCGGTGAACGTTTAAAAAGACAAAAACACTCTTACCGGTAGGGGGTTAGGGGAGTGATATCTTCATAAAGTTATCTACGCGTGGAGCATAAGCGAACTCAAGACATCGACCTCCAAGACCGACCAGTGAGTAGCTCCCTTGTGAACACACATATGCGCGTAAAGATAAGTGTAACCTCGTATTTTTAAAATACGCTTTTATCTATTTATTAATTAATTAAATTAATTATTTATTTAAAAATTCGTCGGATTGGACACGGGATACATGGGCCCGGTTTTTGGGCGAAATGGTGTTATTGACCCCAAGATATAAACACATTTTCTGTAAAATAGGGTTCGCAAAAAATAATATATTAAAAATGGAGGAAAGGAAAAGAGGTTGGAGCAACCCGGTTCGACTCACGGAGGATTCGGACGGGTTTTAATTGGTGAGTAAATTATTTTGCTTTTTCACCGGATTTATGGTTTTCGTGTATCAGTGTATACTGTTTAATGTTTACGTTTTTATATACCGCTCATTATATCGGCTTTATTCGGCGTCGTCCTGTCTGTTGAAAACTCTGTTGAATTTGTCGTGTTGTTAAAACTCGAAAACTCGGAAAGTGAGGTTGAACTGTCGAACCTTGTTTGGGTCCGTAAGGCAGCGCAAGCCCAAGCCACAAATCGTCCCATATTTTGGTTTGAACTCTTTTGGGGGTGGGTTTTTGAAACCGTACTGATGTGGTTAGGATTGAAGATGCGGGGTGGTGGTGGTGAAGTGTTGGGGTATTTGTTGGTTGGCTGCCGATTGGGTTGTAGTGGTTTTGGTGGTTGAACTGTAGAGGGAGGCGTCAATGGCGCCGAACGCCATTACTGAGCTACTGGGGTGGGGCGATTTTGTTGGTAGTTTGAACTGTGTGGGTTGTGTTTTTGAATGTTGTGTTGGTTGTTGTTTGATTGAGTGTTGTAGAGTGGTGGGGGGCTGTCGGCTGGAAGCTTGAAAGCAAGCTTTAATGGTGGCCGAAATTGTAGATCTAGTTTGGATGGAAAATCGGGATTGAATGATTAGGGGATTTTGTGTTTGACAAAGTTATAGGGTTTTTGTTTGTGATTAAAACCGATATGATGGAGTGGAAGATGGAGAAGAGTTTGTGGTGGCCGGATTTTTGGGTGGTTGGTGGCTGCTGTTGGAGAAGATGACCGAACTTGGGCTTGGGCCGAGTTCAGTCTTTGGGCCAAAAGCTAATTAGTTCATTTGGGCCGAACTGTTTTAAGTTCTTGGGCCCTAGCTTGTTTTGTTTGGGCCCGGATTCTATTTTAAGTTGTTGGGCTCGGTTTATATTAAGTTTTGGACCAATTTGGCTTAGCCTATGGACCGGTTTCATTTTAATTTTGGGCCGAACCCTTTTGTATTTTTTTGGACCAGTTTAATTAAGTTTTGTTTAGGCCTTCTCCAATTAGTTTTGGGCCCGATTATCTCCCCGCTTCTAATATTTCTTTGCAAAACGGAAATCGATTGGACTTAAAATAGATCTGTTTGGGTTTTCCAATGTTTAAACTTTCGGTTCTAAGGTTGGGAACTAGATTGGGTCGAACCATTACCTTTGATACGTGACGAGCACGACCATGCACCTTTATTTAGCTATTTAATCCATGGCTGACCTCATCCGAATCCGGAACGACGGTTTGACTTTGACCATGATATGATGATTTGACTTTGACATCACGACATGTTGACTTTGACTCCACATGTTGAGTTTGACCCCTTACCATGATGTGTTGACCTTTGACCCTCGATCGCCGACTTTGATCGTTGACCGTTTACTTTGACCGACTTTTCTAGATTTTCACATATTTGATTATATAAAATATTGTCGATATTATATAACTTGTTTGATTGGCCATTATCTAATTTAGATTTACGCGTGAGTAGTGTGTAAAAGCGTATATATATTGGGGGCTTTGATTGTGGACTTCTTAATTTTTATGTGATATTATTATATGGACACATATAGTAATAAAATCTTTGTGGAAGCTTGATAATTTGGTGGTCATTATCTAAGAAAGATTTGACCTTGATGTTGTTGTGTATTTTTGACGATGACGATATTGAGATATTAGGAGATATTATATTCCTAATAATGTTATAATAAAAATGTATGTGATACGTTGAAGCATTGTGACATGAGATAATATCTTTGGGATATTTATATTAATCTGATATCTTGGAAAATGTATATACACTCCATTATTTTATATGTGAGATCTTAATATAGTATTGGTGAATATTTTTGCCAAAGTGGTGTAGTCTGATAATATATTGACGTGAAAAGAACGAAAGCCCACTATGAGATATAATTGAGATGTTTCTAGATATTATGGCTTTGCACGATAAGGTAATTGACACGCGTTGATATAGTAGAAATGTTTATGAGTCATTAATGTATTTACGGAATAAATTACTACGAAAATCTTTACTTAACCCGACTACCAATAACTCATGTGATTGGCCCCTTCCTCGGCGTTCAGATTAAATCGAATGGCGCCTTTGGGCGTTTCGGTTAATCTGAATGGCCTTCAACGGTGACCCTTCCGGCGTTTCATAAATTTGAATGGCCAATCTCTGGCGTAGCCCGAATAGTGGTCGGATTATTCCGTTCGCAAAATAGAACGATGATCCCTTGATATTTTATCTTACGAATAGTGGCGGCGATTTACATAATTGCTTCCGTGTGAGGATTTACGGTGTCGGCATCCCGCCCGGGGTGGTTACGCCGGAGTGGTTCATTATGTAAGGGGAGGCATGTGGATGTACATGTTCGGCGTTGGGTAGCGATTGTGGTAGCCAGAAACTAGGTAAAGACATAGAATCGATAATGAATTTTAGGGACCGCAAAGAAAGCCCGAAATAATCTAATTATGGTATATGTTTGTCGGTTAGTAGTTTAGTTATAACCTAAAGCCTCGTGGAGGAACTAAATGCCTTATTTATGATGTGTATAGTTTGTTGTGTGGTTAGTGGGAAGTAGCGCCTCCGATTGGAGGAACCACCGCCTGATTATTATTATCTTAAGGATGTTGTATTAGTCGTTGAAAGTTAAAGGCACCGGTGGAGAACTAACCGCCCGTTATGGTTTGTGTATATATTGGTATAACTATATGTTGTATTTTAGGGCTCACACCAAAGCATTTTTATAATCTTGATTTGCATGTTTGCTTATCCGGGTGTGTTCATCCAATGAACATAGTTGATAAGTTTTGAGGTTTAGTGTTGAAGAAGGTTGATTTCAGATATGGTTTAATATTAAGATTGTTTCGGGATGTATTTTGTTTTCCTTAAAAGGTGATATAGATTTTTGGAGCATTTATTTGTCTTCATTTGTAATTTTTAAATAAGGAGTTATTGAAAAGAGATTTGTAACCTAATCTTATTTGTAAATTTTTGTAATGAAGAGGACATTTGTTTAAGTTGAAATTTGTATTGGTTTTAATTATCCGCGATATTTAAAATTGTTTATGGGTTTTGGAAGTTGAGAGTCGCGTCGCACCTCGGAGATCGAAGAGTCGGAACAAATAATGTTTTTCCGTAATTGTGAACACAAATTGCGGTGTGACAATAAGCGAACTCGGGACATCGACCTCCAAAACCGACTTCGAAGCAAAGATGTCTCAAAGATGTCTCGATGCGAGCGGCCGGCCGAGACGAGCGCCTCGGATAGGATCACCACCAGGGGTAATCATTACCAAAATCTTACTTGTACTTCCCACCACCGGAAATAGGGCGACCAACGCCAACTCCCAATCGACACATGACTAATAATATAACCAAATAACACTCATTCACGATCTCCACCTTACACGTGTCCCCCGGATTGACATTTCCTTAAGCCTATAAATACCACCTATTTGAACTACGTCGGACCTGATTCCTCTCTCCCCCAAAAAGAGAAAAACCAAAAGAGGATACGTAGGCAGCTCGCTCACAAGCGAACTTGGTCCCTCCATATAATCTCAACCCTCTTCCCTCTTTCTTCGCGAACCTCAAGGAAAACCAAAACACTCCTTTACAACATCCTCATTTTCATCTTGACTAAATCCATCCATTCCTTAAAAAACAAGAAAAGTTTAGGATTATTTATCTTACTGTTATGATGACGAGCAGTTTGAGATTATATTTCTGACATAAAGTCGTTTGTGTTTTTTTTTTTTTTAGAAGAAGAAGAAGAAGAGACGGAGAAGAAAGAGGGTCATAATTTTTCTCTTTGTTTCCTTTCTTATTTTTAGGGGAAAAATCGTGGGAAGTGGAAAGATTTTTCATTTTCGCGGACCAGTTCTATAACTAAAAATTCGAAAAATTGTGGGCGCTGATCTGGAGATGGAAATAATAGGTCAAATAAGTGGGTCAGTGTAGGACCACTCGCTCTCGAGTTGGTTGCGCGGGCAATTCCATTTCCGTGTGAAAAGAAAACACAGTCTGTGAAATTGTTGCCACGTATGATTTATTTAGATCGGCGGTACAGGTGTGCAACTCTATAAATAAGGTTGCCTATAAACAACATCTCTCTCTCTCTGTCAAAACTGAAAACTAAAAACAGAAAATTTGGCAATAGCTAGAAATATTTTTTGGAAGAATTGAAGAAAGAAAACGGTGATGAAGAGGTCCACGAAATTAATCGTTGGCGCCTTTTATGGAAGAAGAAGATTAAATCTTTTTAAACAAGAAGAATGTCTTGGCCACTACAGTCCTTCGTCTTCTTCTTCTTCATTTTCAACAGCAACAACCCGTTTTTCTCTGCAAAATAAAAACACCTTTGCTCCATGGGGCGGTTTCGGAGGTTAGTTTTTGTGTTTCCGTTCTTGGGCTTTATTCGATTAATCACCTTTTTTGTCTGAATATACTAGTGAATTTGCTTCATTTCTTATGACATTATCGTGACAAGAAGCTTACCATAGCTCAACTTATGACATTATCATGTATCTTTATTCATCTGTCACCTACTTTTTTAAGGTAATATAAACAACACAAACCCAGTGAACTTCAGGTGTACCTCTCGACCAGTTAAGAAGTTTAGTATATGCTTGTTTAGGCACGACTAGAGTTCTATCAGTAAAGTTTTTTTTATGCCTTGATTTAAGGTCTATATATAAGTTACTACCTTCTGGTTTTTATATGAGAAAACCGTAATAGCTGGCTATTCTTACGTTGCTGCTAATTGCACAGGACAAAAGAGGAGCATGTTTATCCAAACTCAGAGCACCCCGAATCCTTCATCTCTCATGTTCCACCCAGGAAAGCCAGTCATGGAAGTTGGGAGTTCAGATTTCCCAAATGCCCGTTCAGCAATGACCTCACCTCTTGCAAAAGTGCTCTTTGCCATTGATGGTATGCTTTTCTTAGCTTTTTATCTTCTTGCCGCTATCTGGCATGATATATAATTTTTTTTTTTTTTAAACTTTATATTTATTTTCCAGTAGCTGAAGAAGTACAATCATATTCTTTTCACCTATGGTTTCCATCTTTTATGGTTCCAAATGTCAGACGGGTTTTGAGAGGGAGTAGTGGTGGCTGAGCTGTCCTCATATTATGGATATCACTTTTCTTAGATCTTATATATTGAAATACTGGCAAAATGACATAGTAAAATTTTATTGTTGTTAATGGAGTAGAAAGTTTGGAGAGAAGAGTGAAAAAGAGGATACGGCCTTAGTTTAATTTCGGCCTTCTCTCAGACTTTTTATATAAGAAAAATAGTTGGTTTACAATATAGAAACATAATGACTCACTTAGAACTCTAACAGACATATTTCTCAAAATATTCGTCATAACGCTTTTCAGAGATAATGAAGAAAGAAGATGACGTTCTTTAGAGGTGTCTCTCGCTAAAAGGCTTATACTTTAGACTTTAAAAGGGAATATATCTTTCTCACATGCCAAGACCTTATATATCTCATTATTATTCATGCTGAAATGTCAGTTGTACCTGATCTGTTAATTATGTTTTGTCATTACCAAACAAGGAAATGAAAAAAGAAAACATATTTGTTTCTTATAATAAATTTTCTCATTGTCTTAAAAAAGAAAACTTGGATATCCGTACGAGAGAAAGTTAAAAATCATTGCATCTGTAAATTTGGGTTGACTCAAATTTTCATCTAATTGCAGGAGTCACTCGAGTTTTTTTTGGGTCTGATTTCGTAACTGTTACAAAATCGGATGAATCTTCTTGGGATCTTCTAAAACCTGAAATTTTTGCTGCAATTATGGACTTCTATACCTCTGGGCAGCCACTATTTCTGGACTCTAATGCTGCAGCATCCATGGACACAGCTATCCATGAGGTAGATATCAATACATTATGGAATTCTATTTTGAAAAATCTTGTGGAATTGGTTGCCCTACCAACTGCTAGAGTTAATTTCTTATAGTTCGTCAACTTCTTTCCGTATTGCCTCTTTTGTGTGGATGGCCTATTATACTTATTAACTTGTGTTGAGTGTCTAACGGTTTATGAGTTGTCAGAGTCTGAGTATCAAACACTTTAAGTTCCACCATACCATTCTGCCAATATCCCTTAATGAGCTCATTGCATAGTTTCAGTATATTGCTGAATGTTGTTAGTGTAATATTAGTGAACAAAAGGATGTATTTAGACAAGTCGCCATAAACACTTTGTTAGGGGAAAGGTAACAAACGCAAAAAAGTATCATTTGGTAACTGAAAATGATATATTTGAATGGAACAAGGTCTGCTTGGCGACATGTGGTAGCACATGCTTAACACAAATTGTCCTTGTTGCAGAGCATATCCAACAAAGGAAAAAGGTTTTAGGTCTACAATTCTTTGTATAATTGTTAAACATGACCTATCTTCCCCAGTAACAACTGAATTTTGGATATATTTCTTCCTTGAATAAGTTTGGTACAACTACATACTTCTCGGAGATTTTCAATGGGGTCCTTAGTATTCAGTTAGGTTTAGTTATTCATCCTCATATTACAAAAGTCGAGTGGTTGGTGGTATGTTTTCCAAACACAATTATAAGGAATTTGCAAAAGCAACGAAATTGAGAATTTCTTAACCACAAGGAAACAATTTGCAACGTACTGCTCTGGTGTCAAAGAAGATCTATATGATTGGGAAGCTGTAGGACCTATATTTAGGATCTGAAATTGACAATTGTGTATGTAATTAGGATTCTTTTGTTTTGTAAACTTGTTGGTTGGTTCCTAGTGGTGTTTTCTTTGTTCGAGTTAGGATGGCAAAGAATGAGTTGGCTAAGTGGCGGTTGGTGCAGTTCTAATCAGGATGTCTTAGTATCCATGTAGATGTCTGGTGCCTTCTCTCGTATATGCATCGCACAATTAATAGAATATTCAATATTGAGTGTTATTCTAATGGATAAGAAAAAGAGAGTTAAACATGTTATGTGAGGCTCCTGCAAGTTCGATCCTTACCCTACCTTTTACAGGATGATTCAGAAATCGTTGCGATGATCAAAGAGTTACTTGAGACTCGTATTCGACCTGCAGTGCAAGATGATGGTGGGGACATTGAATACCGAGGATTTGATCCGTGCGTTTCTCCCATATATTTTTTGTCTTATTTGAATACTAAGATTAAAAATGATTAATGATGTGATTTTTGTTATAGTTTGACCTGTACAACGTTTATTGTTTTCAGAGATTCTGGAGTAGTGAAGCTGAAGATGCAAGGAGCCTGTAGCGGCTGTCCTAGTTCATCTGTTACACTGAAATCTGGCATTGAAAACATGCTCATGCATTATGTTCCCGAGGTAACTCATAAGATGTTTGATATACAACCTAATGCATCTGAATTAATGCTACATTAACACTCCACATTCAAGAATTTATTGCCAGAACCTCATTTTATTCGCATTCAAGCTCGTACTGTTGCACTTTCACTAAAATGTCTTTATTGATCCGTAATGGATCTGTTGCTGAATAAGTCAATGACTTATTTACGATGATCTGCATCGTATTGCCTCTAATTTTTGTGAAGGCATTAGAAAAAGCTATCACTCCATGTATTGTCGTAGAAAAAAGCAATTATTTGTTTGAGCCTAACATTACCGTGCAGTGAAGTGAGACACATAAATTCACTATCCTACCTGCTGAATGTGTTTCAAATATTCACACCCATGAGAACTTTTAGCTTTTCTTTTTTCTTCCCCAATACAGTTAAAAACAAAACTATTGCTAAACAAATGCTTGGAACCAAGTACATATTATCAAGTAGCTCTTTTCTGGTCTCTAGACCAATTTAGGGATCTTCAAAATATTCATTTGGTTAGTAGGCTTGAGAGACTGTTGAATGTGGGGTTTGGTAATACTACCCTTGTGGTGGGGTAAAACTATCCAATCTGCAATGGCCGATAGGAAAATTTGGCACAGTTCAAGCTGCATAAGCTCCCAGTCTATTTTCTTAATTTCCTACTTGTGTGAAGCCCACATTTTCTTGATCCTTTTTAAGTCTGTTGGAAGTAGTAGGCAATGGATATCCATGGTGACTTCACATACAAATTAACACGTACTATCTATCTGTGCATCACTCTAGACCATTCAGTTTTGGATAGCATCTAGCTTATAGCTAAAATCCGAACGTCATATATCAGTAGTGTTCTTGATCAAGCAACAGAGTGTGATCCATTTCAGTTGTATTATTAACTTTTAAAACAGTCTTAAAGAAGGGATCACTGCATAGAGGTGCAGAATATATTCTCTTAAATTACCCACATGATTGTATGAATTCTCAGATCTTGGTCCTCTCGAAATTAGTGTTTTCCCCTCATCTGAGAAGGCACATCTCCCCTTCGAAGGCTTACTTGGAAGACCTTCCTTTCCTCAACATTGTTATTGAAAGGGAAGAAAAGAAGTTGCTCACCTTCCATCCCTTGTAACTAATAATTTATTCCCCCAACTTTTGGGCCCACTTGGGAGTAACCATAGACAGGATTGTTACAGGACTTTTACTAAGTTTAGTTGGCACCCTAGTCGAATGGATTCATTTGAATGTCCTAAACAATCCTTTGTACCCTCGTATTCATATATTTTACTACTTAGATCATCTGTCACGTTCTTTTCATTTGTTAACTTCTTCTGGAATCTGGATATCTACATTTTCAGGTGAGAGCTGTAGAACAAGACCTAGATGATGAAGAAGATGAAACCATAAGCAGCCAGATGGAATAAGAACTATAAAGAGTTGTGTATGATGCACCTCTCTTCATGTATGATCCATGCTGTACTCTTCCTAGTTTTTTCAGTAGTGTTGAAAGGCTGACAATGATCCAGCGAAGTTTTTGTTTAAGCTCAAGTAGTAGTTAGATTTCCTGCGTGCATTTTTCTTTATTCTCTTACACTTTGCTTTAAAGAATGCAATCCATCAAATTCTACTTGCTCTGTCGCTTGCGTGACGTCTATCAGATGGTTGCACTACAGGTCTACAGGTACTTCTCTCCTTGTATTTCCACGTCAGCAAGAGGCTCCTCTCATTTGTATAGAGGTCGTAACAAATAAGAAGGATATTCTTGGAGTACAGTTGTACGATCTGTTGTCATTGTTACACTAATAATATAATGTATTGAGGAATCTGCTTCTCTATGTATATCACATGGTTATTACATTTGATAAATTAGTGCTCTGCCCTATTTTGGCCAAGTCTTCTTAACCTAAGTTAACTTTGAGTTTTAGCTGGGTTTGAGCTTGTGAACTATAACTGTGTGACATGGCGTGGCAAGCCATTAATTTGTACAAGTAAAATACAAAAAATAATAGACCATTCTGGATTCTATGGAAGGGTTCTGCATTCAATTAATTTAATTTAATTTAATTGTTTTAAGCTTCTTAAATCTGTTTCCCAAATTAATGATTTCTTCAGCCCCCCACCTCTGCACTTTCGTTGCCACGCTTGTAAACACTCTTATGTGGGGTGTGTTTGGACTTTGGAGAGGGGGAAGGGGATTGGAGAGGATAATGCATGCAATGACATGGGGCATACATGGATGATGGCGTTGTCCAATCAAGATGTTTCTTCATGAAGGTTACATGAGCTCTGCCAGGATATAGACGAGAGAGTGAGCCAAAAGAAGCCTTCCTTTGCAGAAAAAGATAGTGCGGGTGACAGGGTGGTGGGGAATTTGAAATAAAAGTTTTCGGCAAAAGCTTTTTCGTTTTAGCAAACCTTTGCAAGAAAGGTGGTCGCTGTAAAATGCTTTTGTCCTCAAACCAGTGGAACCATGATGCTAAGACAGCACTGGATTCATTGCAGCACACCAACTCTGACTATTGTAGATTTGTAGCACTAGGGTTTGCAACTGGATAGCATGAACCACACCTTACATATTTTTTTCCCTTCCCTTAGGACGAAATTTCACTATCACAAAAAAATTAATACACGACCAATATATATCGTTTAAGTATTCAAAATGAATTTTGAGGTTAAGGGGCTGCAGGGTCCGTTGGTTTTTCTAGCAGTATTGGAAGTTGTGTACGTTGTGTAGGTTTTCTCCTTGCAGAGTGGATGCTTGCACCTTATCAAGGAAAAAAAAGAGTGGAAGCTTGCATGCGTCTATGTAGCCCTTTGGTGGCAATGGAAAATGTAGGCTGTCCAAAACTTCCTCTGCAGGAATACTGAATTCACAAGGTTTTCTCTATTTTCAGTTCTGAGGAACCGATACCTCGTGGGCGTAATATAGTAGTATGTAACTATGTATAATATGTATGCAACTCAAAGGTGAGTTGATTATTGGAATCTCTACCACTTATTAGACAGCTTGTCGAACGACCATCATCATGCCTACCTTTACCAAATGGTAAGAAATTAAGTGAGGCGCTTATCCACAAAGGATACTGCTCGGTACAATCATTCTTGTTCCATTGAAATAGATAAAAACCGCTGCGCAATTAACCTAACCTGCCGAAGTTTCTCTTTTCACAACAGAAGAATTAAGCAAAGAAGAAAAAATGAGTTTTCATACATTCCAAACCTTATGGTTAAGGCAATTAGTTCATGGTTAATGGAAAAAAATAAAGGAAGAAAACCGACCCAGCACTTACATTCTTGGCAAAATTCTAAAGTCTAAACTTTACTTGAAAAACTAACTAAGGCAATTAGTTAACTAATGACTCGTGCACGCTCCCTAAAATGACCACTTCACCGCAGACAAAATTGGGCAATTGGCATTTCCCATACGCCAGTCCCCTCACCAACTTTATTACCAAAAGTCGCTATGCTTTACCACTCAAAGACAAGGAAAGTAAGAAGCCCCAGCAAAACAAAAGATACCACCCCTCACCCCCACCTTTACCAAACCACCTATGGACGCTCTACAGATTCTCGTCTCTTTCCGTGTACAGTGTACTTCAATCCAGCGTTGACAGCTCCGCTTAACAACTTCCCATCACTCACCTACTATTAATAGCACCCCCTAAAATACCATAGTTTGTTTCAAAAGATAATATATATAATAAACTAAAAGGTTAAGTAATTTCAAAATTAATAAATTAGAATAAAATTTCATTAAGAAATGAACAACTCAATTTTGAGCTACCACCTACAACTCAATCTTGTAGCCTACGGTTTAGCTTTTTTGGGACGGCACCCCCCTTTTTTTTTGTTTTGATCATGTCAAGGATCATTGATTGATCCATCTGAAGATCCTTGATTGATGATTGTATGAGTTTGTCCATTGAGGGAGCCCCCTATTTGGGCCCCGTTGCCTAAATTATTTATGGAAAAAATAGAGCAACTTATTGACATTCTTGCGGGGTAAACTGTTTTCCATCAACTGCAGTAAGTCCCTAATTAGTTTAAGCAACTTGTTTGCAGTAACCTAAAGAACATATAACAGTGTCCCTCTTGGACATTTTTTATAACCCATTTTGGTAGCAAATCTATGTCCCGGTGTTTGGGCAGCGAGAAATCGCTTCTTTCATAGACTAATGCAACATTTTGTCCTCTAATGCAATTATGCAACACGTACAACGGCATAGTATTTGTCAAACCGCACTTTGACATAGTTTTGGTCCAGGGCACAAGGCATTTCGTGTAATTCTACTGACGAGCATTCATAATTCAAACAACAACTTGTTATCTCGACACAGGACTATTTCTCCTCATAGTTATCTTTTTAGTGACTATTGGGGGTTGTCCAATACAAATATGACTTTAAAATTCGGACCAAATGTTTTATTTCATTTGAATATAAAAAATTAAAAAATTAAAAAAAATCAGACAGAATGAAACATCGAACATCCGGTCTGGAAATATAAATTCTTTGCATATTCTGACTGCAAGCATATGTCGCCGGTGGAGTATCGTTCTATTCTCCATAATCATTTTATAATTCATTTGTGCTATGCCAGTGGTCTATGCCCTGTTTGCAAAAAAAATAGATTCGATGTTTTCGGGGACCATGCAACACATTGTCGATATTTTTCAGATTTCAAATATTGACATGATCATGTCAGAGACATTTTATGTGATGCATTTTGGAGGGGTGGAGTATAAGTGAAGAAGGAGACTCCTGTCAATTTTTTTACTGATCTGAATGAAAGTAGATTGACATTTCGGCCTGCAGATGTATTGATCTACAGTTGGTCTGAGGGGAAACATGTGTGTGTTAATGTAATTGGAGCATCTTCGTTGGTAGGAGAATAGAGTCTTTGAGGTGGGAGAAACAGCTAATAGAACAGCGCCAAGAAAGATTGAGAGACACGAGAATGCTTGTAGGGCTAACCAGACACTTTTAGTTTCTTTGCACAATAGTTTGTTGAGCTTTATAAGAGGTTACAGAAAATTATGAACGGTAACATAATAACAGCAGTTCTAACGAGTTTGTATTTATGAGAATATAATTTGGACTTACAGCGCAGCTTGTTACACGCCTGTCTTAATTATTTGCAAAACTCATTATCATTATCAATAAGATTTCTACTTAAAAAAAAAATTAAAATAAAATTAAAAAAAAATAAAAAAAAATTAAAAAAAATAAATCGCAATACCAAATGAAACATTCCATTTGAAAAAAAAAAAAAAAAACATACGAGGCGGAATAAAAATTTATTGGGCCATTGTTTTTGGTTCATAAAGGTGACAAGTTGATATTTCTCCTCAAAACTGCTTGTATTGGGAATGCTCTAATAGCCATTAGGTTGAAGATTATCCAAAAACAAGAACTTTCAGTCACCGTCTTTCACCAATCATCATGGATTGTAGTTTGGTGATTAGAATTTTGTAGTAAAGCTAATGGATTAGCCATTTGGGCTAAGAATCAAGGACGAAGTGAACCATGCCTATTAGCATGTATGATGACAGAGTTTTCTCCAACTTTTAGTTAATGAACTGCAGTTTTCATTAAAAAAAACAAGAGAGATTACAGTTCTGCTCTAGGGAGTTCGTGCTTTGGAGGAGTATGGTACCTAAATAGTTAATTAAAAATATCCATAAAATAAAATCAGTTCTTCGGTACGCAGACTGTCTTAAGCCTCAGACCAATTCAGTACCTTCTGCCGAAGGTATGAGTGGCTGTGATTTCAAAGACCATCCCTATCATTCATGTTTAGCCTATCCTAAAATCACTGTCAAAAGGGCAAAGGAGTTGGTTGTTGCAAAGACTTCCTACATATCCTAAAAGAAAAGATGCTTTTTTTTCACCTTATGTGGAGATATCTACTTACTGACACCTGCCTTTACAAATGCTGAGGTGGCTCCACAATCTGATAATGATTGGATACGCGATAATTATAGATAACTAAAAACAATTAGTTAAAAGTAAAAAAGAAAAGGAAATTTATCACTCAAACAAAGTTCCCACAAACCACATAAAATACTTAAAAAAAAACAGAGGAATAGTTTTACATTGAAACCAAATAAAGCCAAAGCAACATCGCCACCCAAAGCCGCGTCATATACTGACCCACAACCAACCCAACTTGGTGCCGACGATTATCTCGAGAACCACCTCATATTCCATAACTTGATCACCAAATCAATGGCCAAGATCATATCATCATCATCATCATCATCATCGTCATCATATCTTATCAAGCTTCTCAGCTATAACGACGGGATTAGCTTTTGCTATAGCTTCTCTCCCAACCGTCTTGAAATCAAACGTACACCCATGTTGTTCCGGGTACCGGTGCGACCCACAAAACGTTATCCCGCACCGACAACGGAACCCGGTTAGCCCAACCTTTCTTCTACAAGTGGAGCACCTATTAGGTTGCGAAGACGATGATGCCGGGTCAGGTGGTGTCGAAGATTCTGGTTCAACAAGATTATTATTAGGAGTCGGGCTGGGGAGAGTAACCGAGGGAGTATAGATCGAAAGTGGGGTTGATGCAACGGTGGTTGTTGTAGTGGCTGTGGTTGTGGTGATGATGGGTGCAGCTAGCGATTTCTCGACTGCAATTTTTGCAGAGGATGCTTGTTGTTCTTTAAGGCAGTGGTCTCTGTAACATTTGGAACATAGGTTTAACGTAGCTGGGCTTCCAAAGAAGCCGCAGTTATTTGCACAGAGACGGTGGCCTTCTGGTGGTGCCTGGCATCTTTGTTCTTCAGCCATTTTTTGATCTTTCTCTCTTAACTTGTTGATCGTTCTGCCAAAATAAAAGAAAACAAAAACTTTCAATTATATCAGCAAAAAATAAAGATAATTCTAGAATCAAAATCAAAAGATCGAATTTTGAGCATTTAGAAGATGAATCAACCCATTCAAAAATCATAATATATTCAACACCTTAAACAAAAACCATAAAAAACACATCTTTCATTCAAACCAAGCCAAAATAAATCCAGATCTACAAGATTCCAAACATGAAAACAAATAGAAAGATTTGATTTATCTAATACCTTATTAAAAAAAAAGCTTCGAAACTCAGCCGTCCCTAGAAGAGGCGACGACGAGACCCAATCGAAAAACGCGATTCAACGTATTTTTCGAAGGGGCGGGATTTTGTTTTGTGTTTTTTGGGGTATGAGAAAAATGAAAAATGGGTGTTGAAAGTTTTAGAAGAAGGTGAAGGGCAATGAAAGAAACAGATATATTGAATTGAAAGATGAGAGAGAAAGTACAGGCTGGAAATGAAACAAATGGGAAAGCTATTAATTAGTACACGTATACACGGCTTATTTTTGGGGAAGGTGAACCTCTCCTCGAAGAAGTCGTTCTAGTGCTAATCTTTCTCTCCAAGTTATACTAATCCTATTTCCTTCTCCACAACCGGTTTTTCTATTTATTCCTTGTTTTGTGAAGAAGATTCCATTGTGCCGTTTTATAAATAACACCAAAATGCTTTTTTATTTACCATTTTACCCCATTGAGGTTGCTGGCTTTTTACTATTGGGCCATTGCTGATTTCAAAGGTCGGTATTATTTCTGGTCTTTTTGATGCCCCACCATATTATTATGATTTAATATCACATGTGTTCCTATGAAGCCCTCCCTACGTGTAACCGATTTGATTATTATTATTATTTAGTAATAGCTGTCCAATCACGCTTAGCTACGCAAATTGACACAACCTCAATGATTTTGAAACTTTAATTTACTTGTGAAATTGAACCGTTGAGTCTGTTAATGAATTCTTTCGCGGAAATTAGAAGGATGAAGCAACTTGTTGAAGTCTGATATAATTTCATGGCAAAAACATCGTTAAAATTAGAAAAAAAACTTATCACTTTCGATTTCTTATTTCAATTTTTCTTTCAGCCGTCCCTTCATTCAGGGGAAGCGCTGTTTAGGTAAATGTCAAACTTTGACTAAACAAGGATCAAAATAATGAGGCTTTCAAACGCTTATATTTTTCATCGAAATATACTCTAATCCGTGAATATATATCCATGTTAAAAAATAAAAATACTATATATGTATTGCAGGCTAAATGCTTGGAAACTGGTCATTTTGTCCAAGGGAAAAAATTATGTATAGCATTACACTATTACCACATGTCCACATGTTCACATTACGATGCTACTGAGGCCACGGTTAAATATAAGTTAGTGATGGAGTTCATAAGCTAAATGAGATAAAATGAATGAAATAGTCAATACTCAGTAAGCTTTCTTTCCCTTTTGAGTTGACTACTTCCACAGTTCCACTATGGACTTTGGATGCATTTTTGTATTTTGTATTTTTTTTATCACTAAAAATGTTATATTATTTTTCAATTTTATCTTTCATTTCTAGCTTTGAGTGCTCATTTCTCTTCTCTATATATACAAATCATCCATATAAATAAAAATTCAGTTTGTTTATAAGAATCTTGTTGCTGCTGATTAATCTTTCCGCTTTAATTCAGGTTATTCCTGAACTTCTTTTAATTTGGTATATATATGGCTTCCCATGTTAGTGGGAAAATATTGTGAGTGAAAGCCTCACAGATTATACACACCTCACAAATTATACACCACTATAAAGAGGATCATTACGTCTGGTTGTCGATAATTTTTTTTAAATTAAAGACCAAATCAGAAAAGTGGTCATCTCAACGAGCCGCAAAAGTGTTTTTGTTCATACAAAGTCGTGGCGTGGAGAGAATTCAAGAATGGTTTTGCATCTACTAGGCTACGTCCTAAAGTTCACGGGCCCAATAATTAATGTGGGGCAAAGAATTTCAATGTAGTTAGTTTTTTAGGTCCACAATTTGATACTTCATAGTTGTACATCGTGAGCTTGACACCATTACAGCGAAACTCATTAAAATCAAATTTTGATGTCTTGTGAAAATAAAGGGACTAGCCACATCTATTGCGAAGGGAGATCAAATATTTTGATACAAAATAATTTACACGAAACGCAAGCATTTACTAAACTTTTTTATTTACCTGTGATTAAAGCAATACATTTTTTTGTTCTTCAACGCCCGATTTACCTCATTGAGTCATTGTGTCATTTGTGTGAATGCAAATCACAACTATTCATGCAGTAGTGCAACTTGCAGAAGGTGCTAAGAATCAGGGCCGGCTCTGAGGGCAGGCCAACTAGAAGAGTCATTGTAATTTTATACCCACTGAATTACATTTGTGTGAAAAATGCAAATCAAAAAATAAAAAGCGCCCGTGTAGGCTTAAGATTTGAACTATTCAATGTGCAGTATATATATTAGGGCATCTAGGCACTTGCAAAACACTATATAAAAGAAATAATGTAGGCCCATTTTAAAAACTCCGCCCCTAAAGAATGCCCCTGCTAAGAATGCCAGTGTCTACAGTTCAAACGCTACAAAATGTTACGCATGCAGACATGCTGCTTAATAAATCATTTTCTATACCTTAATCAAATTGGCTTTCTAAATTATATGGCTTACTGTTCATTTTAATACACTTTTTCACTATAGAAAAATATACGATTACCGTCTTGCTCTGATTAGTTTAAATCAGGGCCCAAAATATCGCCGAGATATCCGATATCTCGCCGATATATCTCGGTAAATTGGTACACCGATATCGATTTTTCCGAGATATATCCACCGAATATTAAACCCTTTTTTTTCCGAGATATATCGGAATTTCCGATATGAAAGTTTATATCGCCGAGATAATTGATATTTCGAGATAATCGATATATATCGGTTGACTTTTTGACCAATTGTTAATAATTTAATATTGAAATTTCCGAAATATCCTATATATCCGAGATATATCGGCAAGATATCCGAGATATATCGGTGAGATATCCGATATTTTAGAAACTTTGGACTGGTCACCAAAAGAACCGAGATATCCGATATATCCAATATATCCGATATATTTCGGTTTTTAGTACACCGATATATTAACCGATATCGAAATTTTGGGCCTTGGTTTAAATAACCATTCAAGCAACCTCCATGTATGTTTGCTGATTTTGATATACTGTTCACCAATTTAGATTCCATGTATGTATTCTTAGTTTTGTTCACATGACTCTCATTCGCTCAAGGCAATGATGTTGATCCAGGCCAATTAGACGGTGATAAATGTCCTTTACTTGTGAATTGTGACAATACACTTAGCACACTCTGCTTGACCAGGTACAAAAGATTGAGGTAGCTTGATTAAAGTCATTAAACAATGACTTGTTGTTCTTCTATTTAGCTACATGTCTAATTCGCAATGGCCAAGTATCCCTACTTATCCTCTATGCCTAAAAGAAGCAGCCAAATGGTTCAGCATTCACCACATTGATCATCAAATATCTCTGCAATGGCTTTCAGTCGGTTGTGGAAACAAATTGTCCAACCAATTAATACAATTGTCTGTTTGTTTCAAAGCCACCCAAGGTGGGTTTCACTTTCCAGATTTTTAAGGGGTATGAACACTTTTATTACTTAACTAGTACATACAACATAGTCATGTTCCACTTCTACCAAAACTCGACCATATCTTTGATGGAAGAAACTATTATTATTATTATTTTTTTTTACATTATATCAAAGTATGTAGATGTTTGGTATTTATTGGACAATGACCTAACGATTTATGTGATAGGGAATGATTGTACTCTTCTCGGGATAAGAGTTGCCTACATATTAAGTTTTTTTGGATAAACTTGAATCAAGTCTTACGTAATTCATCTCTCTCTACTTATAGATGTTTGAGCTGACTTTCCTTATTTGCTCCGAGCCGTTATGAAATGTAGATCCACCTTATGTGATATCTTGATGATTCGCCATTACTCTGTCGTTACAAAGTTAATGTCTCATTGATTGGTACGTTGACTAAGCTCCAAAATTGTGCTAGTTGATTTGCTCACATATATGGCTGTAACTGATGCTGGGGACGACCTGTGTTTGGGTCGTTGGGACGTTCTGATAGAGTGGTACGAGCTGGTGTATAGACACGTGTATTGTAATGTAGAACGGAGGGTACTTACACAGCCCCCTTTATTTGATCCGTTCTTTGGACAGCTGTGATGTAAAAATGAAGGAAAAAATAAAGTTTTTGACACACGTGTTGGACAGCTGGTAGGTTTAATTTGTTTTTGAGAAATGTGCGCGAACTGTTGGGCTGGATTCGTGGGCCCGAAATCACGGCAATTTATGGGTGAGTAATGATTGTGTTATGTGGGAACACGAAACGTTTTGTATTCCCTCGAGGTTTTGGCAGCTGAAGGATCTTGACGTGTTAAGGTGTTTCACTTCCTCCTTTCTTCAATCTAAGACAGAGCAAAGCGAAAGAAAAAAAGAAAAAGAAAGAAAAAAACTTTTCCAATCTTTGGTATCAGGTGCGTCTTTTGATCTTGCAAAATTTGACTTTTTGTTTATTTTGAACTCGTAATGTCTGCTACCAGTGATAGTTTGAGTGGGGAAGTTGATGTTGATCAGTGGAGATAGAGAACTTTGAGTGGAGATGATGTTGAAGTTAGGGTTCGTAGTGGAGATGGGGCTTCATCGTCTTTTTCAGTGGAGACGAGGGCTGAGGATATACGACCTAAGTGGAGAAGGGAGGTTGTATAATGATGACTATGTACCTCCAGATGGAGGAGTTGTGGTTTGTTATGGGCAGTTGAAAGCTAGGATGAGGTTATCGTTTTCCCATCTTACTGTTGAGATTTTGAACTATTGTGACGAAACCCCATGCCAGTTCGTAGGGAATAGTTTGAAGGTTTTCCATGTGTTGAATTTGTTGAATTTATAATATCTGCTTAGGAGATGTGTTGGAGCATTTCTCTGTAAAGAGATCGGTTGTACTGAATTTTAGTCTACAGATCGTAAGGGGGAAGTCGTCTTTAATTGTGGGGGTGAGTAAGGAGGACTGGGGGCGTAGGCCTCTGTTGGTTGTGGATAATTACACCCCCCTGGGTGTGAGCTGAGTACTTGCTCTGTAAAGTGGGCTGGTAGGTAGTTATTTTGTAGGTCGTATGCATGTATTGTAATTGATATGTTGTACGCTCTGATGTTTTTGTGTCCTTTAGTGCAGAGGTTTCCATTCGAGGTCGTTCTGAGCTTGACATTTTGGAGAAGTTTGCTTGTTTGAGTTGGGAGGAAAAACGAGCTATCTTAGGGGAGGTTTCTCACTACTTTAAGAGGCGTGGAGGGGAGAAGATCAACTGGAAGAAGGTGGAACAAAAGAAGAGGGCTCGTAAGCTCGTTTTTTACATCTCTGATTCTAGCTCGGATGGTGAGATGGAGAGGGAGAGCCAAAGGAAGGTACCTGTTTCTGGAGGGAGAATGGCTGGAGAGGCTGCTGATAGTCGTTCTGCTTCGGTGAGGACGGCTGGAGGAGCTGCTGATAGCCGTTCTGCATCCAAATGCTCTGAAGTGGGTGATGTTGAACGTTCTGCATCCAAACGCTCCGAAGTAGGTGATGGTAAGCGTTCTGGTCATGGTGGCGGGAGTGTTGTTGGTGGTGGTGATGCTCCCACTCAGTTCCAGAGGCCTAATTTGAAAAGGCGCTCTGAAGTGGTTGAGACGGAGGGATCGAAGAAGTCCCGAGCTGAATATGAGGAACGACCTAGTACTGGTGGAGGTCGTTCTTCTGCAGGCCGGGCTCCATTGAAGAGGATGGATATGAAGGAACTTGTTGTGGATGTGGGGGTTGCTGATACCTGGGGCAAGAAGGCTAGTGAGAATAAGGCTGTTGCCCAAAAGTTGAAGGGATCGGGGAGTACGACCCGACAAGAGTGTTGATGACGTTCTGGATAGGCTTGTCACCTATGAGGACCCAACAAGTGGGTTGAATAAATTTGTAAAGAATGGGGACTGTAGCTTCAAGAGCTATTTGGTTGCTAGAGGGCATTGTCCTGGATGGAGATAGGCTTTAGTTGGAGACTAGGAAGGACTTGGGGATGAACATCAAATATATGGATCGCTCCATGTGCTTTGTACGTGCCTCTTCGACCTGGGTATTGTCTTGTTTTCCACTTCTACTGCTTTGTGATTTACTTTGTTTGTTGTCAAGTCCTGGTTATGTATAGAAAGCTGAAAGAGATGACTCTTATCTCCGACCTGTATAAGAAGGAATTTGATGCTGCCAAGGAGGCATATGACGAGCTGCTTGCTGTTCAAGAGGTGGAGAGAGCTGAAATGTCTGGGCTGAAGTTGCAGGTTGGAGATCTTGCTGGGAAGGTGGCCTTGCTGCAACCATCTCTTGATGCTTTCAAAGGTGTAGGTGCAGCACTGGATTGGTGAGTGCAAGAATGCACAGGTCGTTGCTGAAAAGGCGCAAAAAGAATATAACGACCTGGTCGACTTGGTAGAAAGTGGTGATACTTACGTTATGGTGGATGATTTTATGGACTAGAATGTAAGTATAAAACCCTGAAGAGGTCGGTTGAAAATAGGGCTGCAACAGTAGTTGTGGAAAGTACTGTTGCAGATGCTAGTAGACGACCTGATCTATCATCCGACCTTGCTACTACTCCAGCCGTTCAGCCAAATGGGGAGATCTCCATAGAAGTTGTGAATGTGAGTGGTGATTTAGTTGGGGGCCCTATTGGTGAAGAGGTTGGCCCACTGGAACCTTTGAATGTTGAGAATCTTTCCCGTGTCTTCTGATTGTGCCTTTTCTTTCTTTGATATTGATGTGTTTGAATGATGATGAGCTATGTTTTCTCACTTGCTTTGGTTGATACTGATAACTGATATTGATAACTTTGATTCTTTGATGATGGGGGTGCTGAAGTTGTTTTCTCAAGATAACCTGGGGGCCTCTAGTATCCAACCAAATTTTGTAAGTAGTAAAGTATTTAAATTACTTACTTGTTATGCCTTGATGTTGTCTTTGACTTTTGTTGTGAATGTGGTTGTTTTATTACTGTTTGATTCGTTGTATGACGACATGTACTACACAGTGGTTGTCACACCCCGAATTTCGACAGAATTCGGAAAAACATTATTTGTTCCCGACTCTTCGATCTCCGAGGTGTGACGCACTCTCAACTCCCAAAAACCCATAAACAGTTTTAAATATGGGATAATAAAACCAATAAAATTTTTACTTAAACAAAAGTCTTCTTCATGACAAAGATTCACAAATAAGATTAGGTTACAACTCTCCTTTCAATAACTCTTTAATAAAATTTACAAATGAAAATACAAAAACATTGTCTAGACTGAAATTATATATCACCTCAAGGGAAAACAAAACAAATCCCGAGATGCAACGCTTAACGTAAAACCACAAGCAACCACTCTTCTTCAACACTAAACCTGTCAAAACTTATCAACTATGTTCATTGAATGAACACACCCGATAAGCAAACATGCAAATCGGGTCAGCATTATAAAAATGCTGGTGTGAGTAGCTCTAAAAACAACATATACTTATACAAATATATACATAATCCATACGGGCAGTTAGTTCCTCCACCGAGGCCTTTAACTTTCAACGACTAATATAACATACTTAAGTACAATAATCTAGGCAGTAGTTCCTTCCAATCGAGCCTTTAACTTCCAACAACTAATACAACATACCATACGATAATAAAAGGCATTTAGTTCCTCCACGAGGTTCTAACTAAAATACTAACCACCAAATCATATATAATCATCTATCTAAAGATATATCATTTACCAACATATTACCATAATTATATTAATTTAGACTTTCTTTGTGTGTCCCTAAAATCACGTCGTATCTATGTCTTACCTAGTTTCCCCTGGCTACCACAATCGCTACCCAACCTTGAACATGTACATCCACATGCCTCCCCTTACATAATGAACCACTCCGCGGCGTAACCACCCCCGAAATGGATGCCGCGACACCAAGTAAATCCTCACACGAAAAGCAATTATGTAAGTAATGCCACTATTCGCATAAAAT
Organism: Coptis chinensis; assembly: GCF_015680905.1. Taxonomy (NCBI): domain Eukaryota; kingdom Viridiplantae; phylum Streptophyta; class Magnoliopsida; order Ranunculales; family Ranunculaceae; genus Coptis; species Coptis chinensis. The sequence continues at coordinate 72,405,569 of NC_141463.1, read as the reverse complement.
ATTGCGATCATCGCTCTATTTTGGCGAACGGAATAATCAAGCCACTATTTGGCTACGCCGGAGGGCCATTCAAATTTTATCTTGAAACGCCGGGGAGGGCCAATCACATTACTTACGCCCGGCCATTCAGATTAACTCAAACGCCGGAAAAGGGCGCCGGCGGCCATTCAGATTAACTAAAACGCCAGAAGGGCCAATCACATAAGTTGTGGTAGCTAGGTTCTAGGATTTTCGTTACGTAATTTATTCAAGTGTCATACATTAATGACTCATAATAAATCTACTATATCACGTGCAGGTCAATTGCCTTATTGCACTAAGCCACAATATATAGAAATATCTCAATATATCTCATAACTATTTTCATACTTTCACGTGCCAATATATTATTGCACTACACCACACTCCCGTGGGCAAATATTCACCAATACTATGCTACCTCATAGTAGCATCTCACATATATAATAATTGAGTGTTTATACATTTATGTCTCCAAAACTATTGCATTTAATATATATATCCCAACATATATATGTTTTACACACTACTCACGTCAAATCTTAATTAGATAATGACAACTAAATTTATATCAGCTTCCACAGCATTTCCACATTTAATTTGTCCATACAATTTACAACATAAAATGTAGCACAATTATACAGTCTACAATCCACAATCAAAGCCCAATATATATATGCTTTAAACACTACTCACATCAAATCATAATTAGATAATGACAAACAACGTTATATAATGTTCGACAATATTTTATTACTATATTAGTCCATATAATCAAATATGTGAAAAACTGGAAAACAGTCAACATTCCACAGTCAACGGTTAACGGTCAAAGTCAAACTGGCATGGTCAAAGTCAAACTGGCATTTCCATGTTCGACAAGTTTAGAGTCGTAGCCATGGTTCATGGCTAAGGTCAATGTGCATGGCTCATAGGCTCATGATTCTGAAACGGTTCGGACCCAACTAGCCGAGCCCAAACCTTAGAACCCGAAAGTTTAAAAGTTGAAAGACCCATATAGATCTATTTTAAGTCCCATGGACCGCCCCAAGCAATATTAAACCGCCCCAAAAATAGTTAAGTGGTTCACCCAAAAATTTGACCTAAAACCGCCCAAAAACTTTAAATTAAACTGGTCCATAAATGAAACAAAACAAATAGAAAAAAGGGCCCAAACAAAAACCAAAAAGAACTGGCCCAAAACTTAACATAAAAACCGGCCCAAACTAAAATAGATTTTTGGGCCCAACCAAACAACCAAGGCCCTAAAGCTAAAACCGGCCCAAGTAGCGAATCGGTTAGGCCCAAGGCCCAACCACAGCTACAGTGTCATCTCCTTCAGCTCCATCAGCCACCACCGCTCGAATTCCGGCCACCACTCGTCTGCCCCATTCAAGCTAACGGTTTCAATCCCCCTAAAAACCCAAACAACATTAATTAACACAAACACCTCAAATCCTTTGATCCACATATTTCTTCAAAACTAGATCTAGAAATTTCGACCTCCATTACTGACTTGCTTCAAGCTCCACTCGACAGCCCTCACGCACTCAAACCTCAACAACCAAACTCCATTCAAAAACACAATCAAAACCAACTAAACAACAACAAAGTTTTAAATGAAAACTGGGTGTTACTGGTCGCCGCCATTGATGAATTCTCCGAGCTTCAAACCGCCCCCAACAGCACTCAAGCCACCAACCCGACATCAAATATTTAATCCCCAACAACAACTAAGCTTATATCAAACTGAGTTCAACCCACATAAAGGCGACGACGCCATTAACGTCACGCTAAGCTCTTCGACAGACCTTCAACAAAGACACCAAACTATATACAACAACCAACCCAAAACAAAACAACAAAATAATAATAAAGGCAAGAAGATTCATGGTCTGCTTCCATGAACGCTTTGTTCATAGTTCGACAGTTCAAAACCATTTTTTTTTCCAAAGTTTCGACAGTTCTATATCAAATCCGAAATTTAACAAGGTTTAATAATACAAATGGCACGAAGTCCAATACAACAGTAGAATGAACAGTATTAATAGGCCGAAACCTTAGTCGGTATATTCCGATACACGGAAAACCATAAATCCGGTGAAATAGCAAAATAGCTACTCACCTTAATCCCAAGCTCCACGAATTTCTCCGAGTCCGAGTCATCGCGCTCCAACACTCGAGCCTCCATTTTTATTATTTTTTTTTTCTTCGAACCCTATTCTCCAGAACAATGTGTTTATATACTTGGTCCGAAATCCAAGCCCAACAACACGCACTTCGCCCGAAACCCGCCCCACAAATCCAAATCCAATCCAGCCGATTTTTAAATAAAATAATTAAATTAATTAATAAATAAATAAATAAATACCTATTTTAAGTACGGGCGTTACAGTGGTAGTCCTGATGACTTGTTGTATTATGGTAGATCGTCTTATTGTTTGGTGCACGACCTAGTTAGATGATCGTAGCTGTCTCCTAGGTCGCCTTTTTGTGTTTGGTTGGGTCGTTCTTTTTGGGGGAACTCCGATTGTTTGATAACTAACCTTTGATTGGTAGTTACCGTTGAGCCAAGCTTAACCTTGTTCACAAGGTTTTAAGTTGACTGTGGATCCTTTTGGGGGTCCCATATGTTTGAATTTGACTGATAATTGCGTGGAATTTACAGTTGAATCATGCTTAACCAGTTAACCCTGGCCATGCGTTGGTGTTAAGTTGATTTAGGGTCCTTTTGGGAGACCTTGGGTTAGATTGATTGATGTTTTGACCACTGCGTGGTAATTATAGTTGAGTCGTTCAGGACTCCGTCTTTGATGTACGACCTGACATTGTGATGTCCTAGGTTAGATAGCATAGTGCAAGTTGCATGGTACTCATGTAATGCAAAAGATGACATTTGTACGCACAGTGCTAATGGAGTTTTATTCATATTGACTAATAAGTCTGGATAAAATTTTATTGATAAAAACGCTTGAGGAGAGCTGTGTTCCAAGGTCGGAGAAGTGCATCACCGAGCTGAGTTTTAATCTAGTATGCTCTGTTTCCCACGACTTTGTCAATGATGTAGGGACCTTCCCATGTTGGGTTCAGCTTGGCTGGAGCTAGAGTCTTTTTGAGGACTAAATCGCCAACTTGGAAAGTTTTTGGGACGACCTTCTTGTTGTAAGATCGCTGGATTGTTTGATGGTACCGAGCTATGGATATTGTAGCTGTTTCCCTTCATTCTTCTAGGAGATCGATTTCTTTTGCCAAGATGGTGTCATTATCTCCTGATTCTACAATGTCAGAATGTGTGGTTGTGATTGTGAGTTCTGATGGTATGACTGCCTCTATTCCGAAGCAAAGTGTGAAAGGAGATTCATTGGTACTGGCTCTGGCTGTTGTTCTGTAAGCCCATAGAATGTTCTCGAGTTGCTCTGGCCATTGGCTTTTCTTGCTCTCCAACTTCTTTTGGAGATTCTCCTTGATTGCTTTGTTGGTAGCCTCTGTTTGACCATTGCTTTGTGCATATCTAGGTGTAGAAATTGCTTTAATGATGCGCCATTTTTGCAGAAATGCTTTGACTTGTGAGCCAGCAAATTGAGTACCGTTGTCCATGACAAAGGTGTGGGGGAGACCAAATCTTGTGATGATATTGGTCCATATGAAGTTGATGACGTGGATCTCTTTGACTTGGACTAGTAAAATTGCTTCTACCCATTTGGTGAAGTAATCTGTGGCTGCTAGGACGTATTTGAGTCATGTTTTCTTTTGTGGGATAAATGGTCCCATGATGTCTAGGCCCCACATATGAAAGGGTCATGGGCTGGCTATGTTGATCAACTCTCGTGTTGGACTCAAATGGTTGTGTCCAAATGTTTGACATTAGGGGCATTTGAGAACGTATGTCTTTGCCTCGATGTGCATGCCTGACCAATAATACCTTTGAGCGATTGCTTTGTAAGCCAGAGATCTTGCTCCTGCATGGTTGCCACATTCGCCTTTGTGAATCTCGTCAAAGATGAGTTGACCTTCACGTGGAGTTATGCACCTTAAGTGAGGTCCACCTGCGGATTTGCAGAATAATCGTCTGTTGATTACAGTGTATCTGGGAGCTCAAAATTTCACAGCACGAGCATTCTTTGCTTCTTCTGGGAGTTCCCCGTGTAGGATAAATTGCAGGAATGGTCCCATCCAGGATTGAGTGATCTCTTCTTCGTGGGCTGAAAGTCTGTGAGGCTGTTGACACTTTCTTGCTGGTATGCAAGCCTCTCCAGGATGTCAATGTAAACCGTGGTTGGACATGTCTCTTGGGTTTTCGACGCTAAGAAGGCCAGGCTGTCTGCATGTCTGTTGTCTTCTCGAGGAATGTGTTCTAATGAGAATGTTTTGAACGAGCTGATGATTTTATTGACGACCTGGGCATATTTGGCCAGGTTTGCTACGTTGGTGACATACTCTTTGGTGAGCTGCTTGACGATTAGCTATGAGTCGTTGTGAGCTTTGAGTTTCTGGACTTATAACTGTTGTGTCATGCGGAGGCCTGTAATTAATGTTTCGTACTCCGCTTCATTGTTGGATGTTGCGAAGTCGATCTTGATTGACTTTTGTAGTTGTGTTCCTTTTGGTGAAGTTAACATAGCCCCCAGTCCACTACCGCTATTATTGCATGCTCCATCTATGTAGAGGTGCCATGTGTCTGGGGTGGATTGTTGATGAAATGAAGTAATTGGCTCGGGTTCCCAGTTGACATCTTCGACGGGGAAATCTGCCAAGAAATTAGCAATGACCTGACCTTTGCGGGACGTTCTAGGAACGAAGTCGATGTGATGTTCTCCGAGTTCTTCAGCCCATTTGGCCATGCGGGTTGTTTTGTTACTAGAACTCAAGACCTATTTGATGGGTACATCTGTGATGACCTTGATGCTGTGAGCCTAGAAGTTAGGTCGAAACTTCCGAGCTGAGTACAACAAAGCTAACATTGTTTTCTCCATTGGGGAGTAATGTTTTTCTGAGTTGGCTAATGTCTTGCTAGTGAAGTAGACGAGCTTTTCGATTCCTTCGTGCTTGCGAAAGAGAATTGAGTTGATATCAAAGTTGGTAGTTGCAAGGTAGAGCCCCAGTGTCTCTCCTTCTGTTGGTTTGGACAGGACGGGGGGAGTTGATAAGTAAGATTTCAGGTCGTTGAAAGCCTTTTGACATTCTTCTGTCCTTGTGAATGTTGTGCCCTTCTTCAGTATTTGCAGGAAGGGTTTGCACTTGTCAGATGCACATGAGATGAATTTGTTAAGGGTTGAGACCATGCCAGATAACTTGTAGATTTGTTGCTTGGAGGTCGGTTCTGACATCTCGAGGAGAGCTCGTATCTATTCTGGGTTTGCTTCAATGCGCCTTTGTGAGACAAGATATCCTAGGAACTTCCCTGAAGCTACCCCGAATACGCATTTTGCTGGGTTGAGCTTCATTTTGTTTTGGCGCAGTTACTCAAAGGCTTCTTGTAGGTGAGAAATGTGATCTCTAGCTTTTTTGCTTTTGACTACCATATCGTCTATGTAGACTTCCATAGTGTCGCCCAGCAAGTCTTTGAATATTTTTGTGACCAGTCTTTGGTAGGTCGCGCCTACGTTCTTCAAACCGAATGGTAGGACGTTGTAGCAGAACGTTCCATGTTTGGTAATGAAGGACATTTTTTCCTGGTCTTCTTCTGCCAATGGTATTTGATTATATTCACTGTAGGCGTCCATGAACAAAAAGAGTTCATGACCGCATGTTTGATCGACCAGAACGTCAATTCTTGGCAAGGGGAAGCTGTCCTTGGGGTAATGTTTGTTGACGTTGGTGAAGTCTATGCAAAGTCGTACCTAGCCGTTCTTCTTGGGAACGGCTACAACGTTAGCTAGCCAGGTCGGATGATAAGCACCCAAAACTGTACTATAAAACCCCATAGAGACATAATACTTTGGTTAATTTTGTGTTTAATAATCATAAAATAATCGCATTTTCGTGCTTTTGCAGGTTGGAGCAACTAATGTAAAAATGATGATAAAGCCAACATTTAAGCACGGAATAGGGAGTATACATAAGCTTTCCGATCAAGCCTATGTGAAGCCCAACAAATCCGGACTAAAGCCCAAAGACTCAAACAGTACAGAATCAAGTCAGAACAGGGATTACATGCATAGAAGCATCAAACTTCCGGAGCTCATATCTCTTGAACCTGGACTCCGATTTCGGCAAGTAAGTTGTTTAGATAATCAGCACGACTAGCTCTATCTCAGGCCAGAAATTACAGAAATTGACATCCGGGCCCACCAATAGAACCACTTTTCGGGTCTATAAGAAGAGATGAGTCATCAATCATGGAGCATGTCAAAACAAAAATGTCAAATTATTGGCATAAATGGACACCTTGCATGTAATTAATGAGGTTATATGAGATCATGCACTAATAATGAAAACAAAGCAAGGTGTCACTTTGTTTTGAATGTGTGGATAAGATGGAAATAAATGTGTGTGTGTGTTTCACGTGGGATATAGGGAGAATGCTCTAATATGATAGGAAGAAAACAAAACAAGGGCATTCACTCCATTTACTTCCTTGATTACTTTTCCTTTTTCCATTCCTTGTTGAGTAGTTTTAGTTTTTAGTTTTAGTTTTAGGTAAAAAAAAAGCTTGTAATAGTGTTAATGGGGAACACTTTTAGTTTTTTAATAAACTTCATCATTTCCGTAGGTAATCAATGTTTTTTTTAGTTTCTTTTCTTCTTTCTCTCTCTCTCTCTTTAACAAATATATCTTGTAGCTTTCAAACAATCCAAGGTCACACCAAAGAGAAGGTTAATGATGCTCATGTGAGGATTAGGCTACAAATGTAGAATTCCAAAATCACTACTTAGAGACTTAGGTTCTATTTTTCAACCTGTCCCAAAATGACAGAGATTGACCAATATCTGATCAACTGTTGTAAAATAGAACTAGGAGTTGGAATGATCTATCATTTCAATTCCACATACTAGCATGATATGTTTAGAGATAGGTATATTGTGCTAGGGATTGAGATGGTAGTAACCTGTTTCTAAAAGACTTGTAGTTAAGCCTTGCATAAGTAGCTTAATTCTCTACCCTTCTCTTCTCTTTAAATTGCAAGTTAAAAATCTTAGTTTTTCCATTTTTTTTTATATCTCGCATTTTTAGTATTCAAAGTTTGATTTAAAACACTACAAACCTTAGCTAGCAAATCCACAATAAAAACTTACTCACTAGTTTCCCAAGGAGTATAATAAAGTTGTAAGCTATCCTAGACTTTAGGTTGGTTTGAATTCCTACTCAAACTAAATGCACGAAGATACATGAGTAAGGACTTGAGTCTACATCGAACGGAGTAGAGAATCCAAATCTTTATACCGCAAAGTTGTGGATATCATCGGATACTCGACTTCTCTGATGAATCCCACATTTTTTAGCTTTTCTATCTCTTCATTGATGGCTTTCTGAAATTTGAGAGTCAATTTGCGAGGTCATTGTTTGATAGACTTTATATTTGGATTGACATTTAATTTGTGGCATGCGACCTGTGGGTCGATTCCAGGTATATCGATATACGACCAAGCAAAAACATCTTTATTGAGAGATAAAAATTTGACAAGTTACTCCTTGAGCTTGGGGTCTAACTCAGCCCCGACATAGACAAACTTTGGGTCATCATTTGAGCCCAGATTGACTTTTTCTCCAGGTTCTATTTGTGCTTGTTTCCCTTTGGTTTTGTTTGCTACTGCTGGTGGAGGGCTGGAAGCTTGAGGATCTTGCTTCTTTGGGACGTCCTTGCTTTCGACGACCTGAGGCTTTGGTGTGGTTGTTGTGCTGACGTGATTGCATCAATGAGCTTCTAGTTGGTTACTTTTGAGCTCCATGATGCCTCGGGGTCCGAGAAATCGCAGGACCTGGTGTAGGGTTGATGGAATTGTTTGGATTTTGTGAATCCATCGGTGTCCTAGAATGGCAGTGTAGGACGACTTGACATCGATCACACTGAAGTGTGTTGAAGTTTTGACCATGTCTTCCTTTTTGCCAATAGAGACTGGTAGGATGACGTCTCCAATGGCATATGTGCGATCTTCGTTAATTCCATAGAGTGGTGCATTTGACTCTATCATCACCGAGTATGCAGGTGCATGTCATTGTATGTTTGATAGAAAAATATGTCGCATGAGCTGCCTGGATCGATGAGGACTCTTTTGACTGTCCACCCATTGATTTTGATGTGCATGTACTATCTGGGCATCATTGTGGGGTGGGGTAGGCACACCTTGTCTAGATCGTCCTCCGTGAATGTTATGGAGGTCATTGATTGAGAGCTTGTAGGAGTAATGACTTCAGCTTTGTGGGAGAGATAGTAGATCTCCTAAAGTGCTCCAACCCTTCTGCGCTTTTCCCGACTTGAGGTTTCATCGTTGGAGGTATCAGTAATCATATTGATTATCTTTCTTCATCTTTGTCTGAGGAGTGTTGTCTCCTGTTGTGTCTCGATCGACCTGGAGATTTAGATCGTCGGACCGCTTCGCTCCCCGCGCTTGTGGGCGGGGCGTTAATGGGTCGCGGCTCCCGCCTTACGTGGCGTTTGACATCCAGCTTATGCTTGAGGTCGCTTTCTGGCAGGAACTCTTTCAATTTGCCCTCCTCGACTAAGTCTTGGAGGTAGTGTTTAAGGCTCCAACATTCATTCGTGTCATGGTGGTGGAGCTTTTGAAAATGACAGTATGGACGTTCTGGTATGGCGATTACCTTGTTGATGTTGGGTTTGAAGTATGGTGTTGTATAGATATTCTTTAGGATTATTTGGCTCGGCGTCCTGAAGAAGTTGAAGAATTCTCTTTTTGTATAAGGGGGCTTATTGGAGTTGTAGCCCTTGTTATTCTTGTTGTTGTTGCCCGAGTAGTGCTTGTTTTCTTTGGGTTCTCGCTTGTTTCTTATTGTGAGAACTTCTTTGCCTTTGTGCTGGGCCCGCCACTCTTCGTACTTGATGTACTTATCAATTACGTAGGTACAGTCGCCTAGGTGTTCTTACGTTTGTTCGCAAGATCGAGATCTTGCTAGGTTGGAGTCATCCAGGAGAGCGTTGGTGAATGCAGACGTTGCAAAGCTATCTTTTAAGCCTGACTCCATTAAGATGAGCTTTTTCTTGAAGCATCCTAGGAACTCGTGGATTGTCTCGCCATGTGCTTGCTTTAGTTGAAACAAGGAGTCCAGGTCGTCTTGTTTCTTCCTGTTGTGGGATCTAACTCCCTCTGCGCGTAACGCCTTAGCTAGCTTGTCGAAGTTGCTGATTGAGTTAGGAGTGAGCATGTAGAACCATTCTAAAGCTCTGTCCTTTAGGCTGGCTGGAAAGAGCTTGCACTTCAGGTAGTCGTACTCTGGAGCGCTGTAGAGTGTGAGAGTGTGGCTGAAACGAGCTACGTGGTGGCCTGGACACGAGCTACCATCGTATAGCGGGAACGTTGGTTGGATGAATTCTGACGGAGGTTGCTTTTCCCTGATTTCAGTTGTGAATGGTGACGCCTTGTACGTCTTGAGTATCTTCTGTGCGATCTGCAGTGCGCTTGCCTTGTCGTTTGACTTCTCCAACTTTTGTATGAAGTCTTCTAACCTTTGATTAGTGGTTGTGGTAAGGGCTGCGACGGCGTTGTTCTCTACTGCATCTGGAGTGCCGTTGTTGGCGTTGGAGGTGGCTTGTTCCCGCATCATCTGGTTCTCTTGTTGCAAGGTGAGGAAGGCCTCTTGGAGCGTCTTCATCTGATCTGCCAACATCTGAAGTGATGGGTCCATGGTGGTTTTTCTGACTAGCTTTGTGGGCTGTGTTATTTTCTTAAGGAAACGAACCGACAGACGACGCCAATGTAGATGTTTGGTGTTTACTGGACAATGACCTGACAATTTATGCGATAGGGAATGGCTGCACTCTTATCGGGATAAGAGTTGCCTACGTATCAAGTTTCTTGGGATAAACTTGAATCAAGCTTTACGTAGTTCATCTCTCTTTACTTATAGATGTTTGAGCTGACTTTCCTTATTTGCTCTAGGCCATTATGAAGTGTAGATCCACCTTGTGTGATATCTTGATGATTTGTCATTACTCTGTCGTTACAAAGTTAATGTCTCCTTGATTGGTGTGTTGACTGAGCTCCAAGATTGTGCTAGTTGATTTGCTTATATATATGGTTGTAACTGATGTTGGGGACAACCTAAGTTCGGGTCGTTGGGACGTTCTGATAGAATGGTACGAGCTGGTGGCCTGGTGTATGGACACGTGTACTGTAGTGTAGAACGGAGGGTACTTACAAAGTATGACGATATAAATGGAAGAAACTATTATTATTATTATTATTATTTTACATTCTATTAAAGTATGACGATATAAAATGGTATGGGTTTGCTCCTAAACGAACTTACTTTTACCATATTGAAAATTAATAATAGGGTCAATTTGGGAAACTCCTGTTTGAGAAGTTTTTTTGAGATACTTCTGTTTTGAAAATCGAGAGATACCCCCAAGTAACGTTTCCCGTCAGTTAACTAGTATTTACTGACCAAAACACCCCTGCTTGCATTTGATGAGTTATAGAGTTTTAAAGGGGGTATCTCAAATAGTTTTGCATATTACAGGGGGCAATCTAACATAAAAATTTGTATTTAAGTTTCAGTTAATTCTAGAACATAAGATGCACATTTCATGTTCTAGAACTCTGATTTGATATTTCAATCTAACCGCTTAATGAACACAAAAATCGTTTTCTATATTGATTTGAGAGGGCTACTGATAATGTTTTAGATTCTAGTTATCTTGTCACGTATCGTGTTTTTGGAACTCTTACTTAAAATTTGATATTGTTTGCAAAACAGACGCGTGATCGGAATGAATGTTAGTAGACTTTTTGTGAGGACCACGTCCGTAGTTAGATTAAAATTTATCTGCCACTTTCAACGGGCGTTTTGTCCCAAACATTTATTCAACATCCAATTATGGAATTAACCGAAATTTAAATACAAATTTTTATGTTAGAATGCCCCCATGTAGTAAACTCAAGCAGGGGGTGTTTTGGTTAGTAAATACTAAATACTAGTTAACTAGTTAACTCAGAGGAGACGTTACTCACGTTAGTTGGGTATCTCTCTCGATTTTCAAAAGGGGTATAAAAAAAAAACTCTTTTCAAACATGAATTAGATTGTGAATTGACCCTTAATAATATGATAAATACATGAATTAGATTGTGCCACTCACTGCCACATAGTCTTGGAGTTGCATAGCTAGATAAGACATATAGATTTTGAGGCCTTAACTGTAAAACCATGGCGGGAAGCATGAAGCTACTCTCTCCTACAACCACCACTAGGAACACTAAAATAATTAATACTCAGCCACTCAAAACCCAACTCCAGACTTCCACTCTTTTTCCTAAAAGCATCAAGAAGAAAAATGCTTGCAAACTCACTTCTTCTTCAATCAGTGCCACAACAACAACTTCTTCAGATTTTCTTACTTCTTCTTCTACTTTGAACAATCAACAACAACACTGGATGGTAATAATGAAGAGACCCAAAGAAGAACTTCAATCAAAATCAGAAGCCATTGATTATTATGTTAAAACCCTATCCAGGGTTTTAGAAAGGTAACTTTATTAATACCCATTCTGCATTTTTATTTTACACGTTTGAGTTTGTTATCTCTTGAGAATTTTGTGATGCTTTGACAGTGAAAAGGAAGCTCAAATGTGTATTTATAATGCTTCTTGGCAAAATCAGTTTGGGTTTTGTTGCGATATTGATGACGAAACTCGTAGAGCCCTTATTCGTAAGTTCTTCGTCATTGACATTTGGTTGATTTATAGTATTATAGGCCCAAAAAGAAGTAAATATAAATGAGATTGAGTAGAGAAGGCCCTTTTGTCAAAATGCTGTTAAGATGAGTGTTTTTTCATTGTATTGTAGTTTTACCAGAGGTTTTATCCATTAGGCCTGACCTGAATGTTGATTCAATGGAAAAGGACTATAGCTTATCGAACCTTCAGTTGAGTAGTCTATTTGATTCAACTAGTGGAACTTCTGGATTGTTTTCTGAAAGAAAATCCAAATACTGGATTGTTCGAATGGACAAACCACCTGTTGAAGTTGTTACAAAAGCTCAAATGGTGGACCATTATGCTCAAGTACTAACAAAGGTTTTGGGCAAGTAAGTTCTAATGCTCAAGCATATTTGTTACTCCTGTTTCATATTTTTTTTTCTGCCTTTTCAGTAACACATTTGAGCACTTCTATGCAGTGAAAAAGATGCACAGATGTGCATATACCACATCTCTTGGCAAAACAATTTTGGGTTCTGTTGTGAACTTGATGAGGAGTGTGCACAGGAACTAGCTGGTAAGCTATTGCCTCCTAATTTACACCCTACTGTTTTAATGTTTATGTTACTCATATGTGTATAATACCTCTATTGTTGTATAGGTGTTCCTGGTGTTTTGTCCGTTCAGCAAGATGAAAATTTTGGCTCAGAATACAAGAATTATGGAGGTTAGGGCCTGTTTAGTTCAACAAAGTTGATTTTATTAGTTAGACTTCATCATTATAAATATTGTACTTTAGAGTTTCAATTTTATGGAACCTCGGGGTTTAGATGTTGATCTGCACACCCCCCAAATGTTGTTGTTTTTACATCTACACAAATGTGTCAACTCCATTATCATAACAACAAAGTGTTAAGATACAGTATTGAGATCAAAGGCTACTTCATATAAGGACCGAGATCAATTGTTGGATAAATTTAACATTACAGTTGAGAGGAATCAAAGATAAACTGGAGTGTATAGTGCTTATAATCAGTTTAAAACTTAAACCTAAATAGCAAACTGATAATTCCAGTACCTAGTTGCTGAATATAGGTATTGGCACCACCTATTGCTAACGAGTAACCAGAATTTAAAAAATGCATCGAGGTGCACGACTTGAGTTGCACCTTTGGCAGGAAAACTATTTGAGGCTATAGCCTCAATGGCAGAATAACCAAGACACTTAATACTTATATATATACAAGCCCGATCTTAGAAGTACATACTTATTTTAAAGTTAAAATAACTACGTAAGTAAAACATCACCTAGAAAATAAATTCAACTCTAATTTTTTGTGGGTATTACCTACATACCATAAAGATCAACTCCACAAAATTTGAGCTCATTTGGAAATCTCTAACCTAGCTAAAAATTGTTGTCATCTTAAAAAAGAAATCTAACTGTCCAGAAAATAGTATTTTTACAATCATCTTTTGCCTAAGTTAGAGATTTTCAAAAGAGTTAAAATTTTATAGAGATGATGTTTATGGTGAGTAGATGATATCCACAAAAAATTAGGTTTGAATTCATTTTCTAGGTAAAGTTTTACTTACGTACTTATTTTAACTTAAAATAAGTATGTACTTCTAAGATCCGGCCTGATATACATATATATATTTTTTTTCTCATGATCACCCTCAATCTTTCTTCGAAGGACAAAACAATCTTGTTCATATGGAAAATTGGTCTACTTCAAAAATAAAACAAAAATGAAGTTATTTTCGCCATTGAGGCGTGGTTGAGGCTTATACCTCAATAAGTCTCTGAGGTGCGTTAAGCCTCTAGGAGGCCTAGCGCCTCGAGGCTCTTATGTTTTTCCTTGAACTTTGCAATTAACCGAAAAGCTATTCATTCGTATACTTGTCTGGTACTTACAGACATAGTATGGAAGGTTAAATTTATGACTCACTATGTAGCTTCTTCTAGCTACCTATATTATGTCATATATGTTTTGGATTTCGACTCCCATTGATATACCAACTTATTGTGTGGCATGTTTGATTGATGGAAGAATATTGTTGGAATATCTCTTACTTGGAGTACAAGGTGTAAAATAAAATTCTTCTCTGTTCAATTTATATATTAGTGTCACATCAGTCACACTTTGATTGATGGTAGATACTTCTCTTCGTTTATATTTCCTGCCATTTCCTACTAATGAAATACACCCTTATATGAAATTATCTTCATGGGATGGTAATCAACATAATTCAGCACAAAAGAGAGAAGGGGGTGGGGTGTGTATCCTCACTGCTTCCTATAAATATAGGAAGCAGGTATCGTGCTATGTGTAAGGTTGAATCTCTAATTCACTAGGTGGCTTCTAGAGGTCATATTTGTAACTTAGATTTGACAATGTTTCTTCAGCAGTAAGTGAATCTACCATTTTTTTTTAATAATAATCTGTGTCTTCTTCAGGTGATGGTAATTTACAGAATTCAGCAGAGACGCAAGCACCTGCCATTAAAACGAAAAGGCTCTTTGTTACTGGTATGATTCTTGTTAGATTTTATTTAATCTATCTACTGTTTTTTTAATAAGCTGAACGGTCATTGATGACAGAAAACAGCAGGAAAATACTCAAAAGGGTGGTCGGTTCTCATAAAAAGTATTACGAACCCATGAAAATTGAAAAATCAACACATGAAACAGACAAGAATGCTTTTGCTGAACTAGAATTATCATCTGGAATAATACTTTTGAAATAAGGTCTTCAGTGTGATCACCTCTTCGTACAGGAAGAAATAAATTCAATAGGACAGGATAGCTTGTACTTCAGATCGGATATTTCGAAATCAATATGTGATCCTTCCTGTATGTGGCCGTCCAAACACCAACACTCCAGACTACGTTGTACTTGGATCTCATTTTTTAAAATGTCAGTTATTTAGTTCTCTCTGTTTCCAGTAACTTTTATTTGTCTCTACAGCATTGCTATCCCTGTCGTATATTTGATTGTTCACTGCAATACCTTTCAGTTGTTAATACTTGATTGATGCCGATTGCAATCCTCGTCCTTTAAGTAAACATGCTTTTTGTAAAATTCTTGAGATTGACGCATTTCATTCTGTTCAGGCCTCTCGTTTTATACTTCAGAGAAAACATTACGTGCAGCATTTGAAGGATATGGGGAGCTTGTGGAAGGTATATATTCTGTTATATTTAGAGTTAGTATCTTTTTTGTATCACTAAAAACAAGATGTTGATTGCAAGTAATTCTGCTAACAGTTAAGATCATAATGGATAAGATATCTAAAAGGTCCAAGGGTTATGCCTTCATTGAGTACACTACTGAGGAAGCTGCTGGTACGGCCCTGAAAGAGATGAATGGCAAGGTAGGTTCATATCTACTTATTTTGCTTTGGCTACACTATGCAATTCAAATCGTTGGTCACCCAAGTAAGAAAGAATCAAAACCTTACCATTGCAATTACTTCTTTGCAGATCATTAACGGCTGGATGATAGTTGTTGATGTTGCCAAAACAAACCCACCTAAATACAGCAGGGGAAGCCCAAGGCCAACATACTGAGAATGGGAATGGCTAAGGTCCTCTTGCCTCAGTAGTTTACAACCACGGAGCCCTGAAGAGCTGCTTGGTCACGTGTGAATGTAAGATTGCCTGGTCCGATTGAATGTATTGAGCATCTGAGTGGTCTTTCAGATGAACTGAATGTACTTCAGCATCAATATAATGTTTTGAATTTGACGAGTTTTTATTCCCATCATCTTTTACTATTTCTTACTGTTCCTTTACTTTGGAGATGGAAAGCAATAGAAGATCTGTAAGTTAAGATCTTACATTGGTTGTTCAAGGAATTTTATGAGCGTTTCGTTCAAATAGCAAAATCAAGGTCAATTTGTTGGTAAAACTGTCTTCCTTACTAAGATATTAGACCAAACCTTGTCAATTAAATTGAATGAAGACTAAATTGCATGTGGAACACGCATGAAAAAATTCACTCCATGTTTCGTTTATATCCAGGCTAGCTGCTCGAACAGAAACACGCACAGGCAGAGGCGGTAGTGGAAAATGGTGTAAATGATTGGTAGTTACATTAACAACTCATCCAAGGCAGAAACCGAACTGCCTATATGGCCTTTTATGCATCTATTCCTCTGCTGTTTGTTCGGGCATGAGTACAAATTTTGCGTGTGAAACATCAATGTGTTGCCAGCCATCCTCTTGGGCATCAGGAAAATCCCAACTCCTCCGAAGCTGGCAGAACTCTGAGAGGTCTTAGTCACCCCACTTGGAGGACAAGCATACAGTGGAAGAGGCCAAGGTTATTGCCAGCAAAGGGCTAGTCATCATGCGTCATTCACATTTACAGGAAAATCAGTTGGACTGTCTTGCACTCTTGCCGATCTATTTAGTAGTCCTATGAAATTTTGAATTATAATTCAACCATCCCAGAAAACAGTGATGCTCTGACCTGAATTATACACAAAATATCAGCAATTTGGTTTCTTTTTGGTTCACCCACGATTAGTCCAATTCCAATCCAATGTTTTCCTCCTGATTTCATAAATATCACTGATATATATTGTAACCTTCAGGGTTTCAGGATTGCTGTAAACAGAGATAGAGCTGACGAACAAAATTGATTCTATCAAGAGAGAACAGTTCTGATGCATTTTCCACAATTAGACATACAGCTTACACAGTGCCATAGTTTTGCATTTACGCTTCACAGTGCCATAGTTTTGCATCATGAAATTTAACTAGAAGACAGGAAAGAATGACTAACTCAAGGTCATTTTGCAACACCTACGACATATGCATTCCACGCATCCTCCTGTTGGAAAGTTGATACTTCTTCGTACTTCACATCACGTCCCACGGTGAAAGCTTCTGAATTTTTCACATCATTTGTATCTGGCATCTGTCTGATCCAAAAGTGAACAGATTTAAATCCTGCTTCCTCCATGCAGTCCTTGATTTCTGGCAACGACCACCTGCACACATTTTAAATCATCATTTAACAATTTATTAGGCATTGATGTGGAATGGAGAAAATTTCACTATCAATGAATGATGCAAAAAGAACTAAGCTGATATCTTCACTTTGACCAAAATCCTTAAGAGGTAAGGTTACTGATATTTTGGGTCTGAAACCCCTATATAGCTATACAAGGGTAAGCAAACCAATATGTGTTCATAAGTGAAAAATTGTCATTACACAGACATCTTTCATACTATTGCCTAGAAAATGAAATTCAAAATTTACACACTAGATATAGGAAGAAGTCTAGCTACACAGTAGTTGACTTTGCAAGTTTAACAGAGGACAAGAAAATTAATCTAATATTTGTATACAGGAAGACTCCTTTCAGGATCCAAATATGGTTTTGCGAAACCAGGTCAGTGATGAATAATGACCATTCAAAATACTACTCAGGAAACTTTAATGCCTCGTACACTTCAACCCATGAAAAAACTGGGTAGTCTTTGATATCACAAAGACAAATGCCCCAAGATAGAGAAAGTTTTGGTTCTACAGTTCAATTCAGAAAGAGGAACTGCCTTCCTACAACATTGGCGGTTCAAGTATGATCAACTATTATATTACACGTCTTTTCAAATACAAGACTGACAAATATTTCTTTACAACCATCAAATTCTATTGCTAAAGCGTGTCTTAGTGAAGGAGAAGTGCAACTTACAGCCTCCAGCTATAAGAAAATGCATGGAGAATTTTGCGCTGCTGCTTTCGAAGATTGAAGTGGAGACTGATCCTTGTTGTCCGCTGTATAATATCAAACTCAGCTTGCTCCCAAATATACTGTAGTGGAAGATTATAACAATTAGATGGAGCATCAAAACAACAAAACATAACACTTTTTATGGTAGTCGATGTTATATTGAATTTTGAACATAAAATGGGTGAAATAACTAGCTCTGGGTAAAGTATGACTATCATACAAAGTGTTGTTGCCAACAGTTTCGTTCTTCAGCCAATTGGTTTAAGCAATTAGTGAACTACTATTAGCTCCTGCTAAATGAACAAAAGAATACACAGTGTTCCCTTTATTTGGTGGCTGGGAGCCTGGGACAACGTTGAAGTTCACGATGAAACCTACATAGGTCAAATGTTTGGATTTGTGGGTTCAATTGGATAGTCCAACATGGAATTTCGTGATAACTAACCACCAAGAATAAGTTTAATAATAAACTCCAAGCAAAATGAAGCAAAAACAGCTTACAGTGAAATTTGGGAATTTCCTCTGAAGACGTATCTCACGCTCTGATGATGTACCTCCATATACATCCATCACAAATATTCCACCTCTTTTGGACAATGAAGTAAGAACATGCTTGAAATACAACACCAGCTCAGAACGCTTATGAAGGCAACAACAGCTATAATTGAAGGCACAGACAATGTCCCTTGCAGGCAAAGGAGAATTCTTCAAGAGCCCACCGTCAAATGAACTACTAGGAACCTCATCCTTGGAAGATTCTTGTGGTGTAGTTTCCGAACAGCCTTCATTCTCACCCAATGTCACATTATTAACGAGATCGTGGAGCTCAAGTTTAACTCTTTTAGCTTCGGTAGGTTCCAAAACATTCCCATGAAACAGGGATATTCTGGAATACACATCCGCCCCAATCTTATTGACATTATTCTCCAAGCACCAAGTAAGTGCCTCAAGGTCCAAATCAACGCCAACAGAAGTTCGTCGAGGATCAGTGCGGAGCCATTCTGTACTGAAGAACATATAGAAAAGAGTTACATGAGATCTAAAGTTTCTAAAGTAATAAAGGGGCATTGATCCTAAGGACTATACAAGACAATTTCCCCAGCAGTAATATAAGGGGCATTCTTAAAATTAGACATGTATATTCATTCTACATGTGCGGCATTTAAGGGTATATAACTTGTCATTGGCATTCGATTAATATCTATTGACCCAGAAGCTAGAAAGATTATTATACCTGAGAAGAGCAGTACCACAAAAATCTTCTTGGAAATGAAGAGGAACTCTCCCTCCAATATACATGAGAAAGAACTTGTGCAAATAACTTATATCCCCTTTTGGCATCTACTCGAATTTAAAAAAAAAAAAAAAAATGAGAAGTTGGAAAATGAGAGTTTTAAGTTAGTTAAAATACAGTTATTTTACCTGAACTGATTCTTGGTAGAGTAAAAACTTCGATGGGATATCATTAGATGACGAGTGGGTCCCATCATTGTCATTTTCTGATGATAGAAGTTCTTCCTCTGAAGATGGGAGTACAGTAACACTTTCTTGGTCAGGGTCAGAATCGTAATAGTTTTTAGGTGGTGCTTTTTGTTGGTGTCTCTGCTTCTTCCCGCGCTTTCCCATCTCCTCCAATTGCTTTTTTAACTGACCTAAAAAACTCTCGTGATATTTCTTTTTTTTTTTTTTAAATGCCATCCGATATTTCGGATAAGTTATAGATGGGAGATTACCCCATTATTTTATTTATTTGGTTAACACGTTCAAGCAAGAAATACATGAACTGTAAGAGACTTGTTAGATATAAGCCAAAGTTCTGATCACATCCATTACGAACTACTTGTTTGCCTTTTCACTTGAATCAAGGCTCAAAACCTGACCTTAGATATTGAGCCGCCTCCTCTTTCTCCAGGAGCTCTCATTGAGTCGCTACTGCTGCCACCACCCCCACGAGATCTCCCTGACGACCCTCCACTACCTCCTTCTATAGGAGCACCCACACTACCTCCAGCCTTACCACAACCTTCTCCACCCTTTCCTCCAGTCATTTTCAGTATATAGTAATTAGCTATAGAGATTTGATATAAAGACTTCTGATTTTTATTATGATGAGAAACAGTTTTTTTTTTGGCTCAAATATGAGAAACGGTTGATGCTTGCATGGCTATTTATTTTTTTTTTTTTTTCAGTAAGCAAAAATTTGTATTGATAAAGGTGGTTGTGGGGGGAGGAGGAGAGTACATGAGGAGTTACTTACAGTCTACTCACACAGTAGCACTATAAGAACTTAACAGAACCTATAATAAACATGTTCTGGAACCTCCCATTTGGTTATCCATGGGGGTTTTACAATAAAAACAACTTGATCATTGTCTTGCAAACTGACCGAGTACTTTGCCAATTGATCTGCTGTGAAATTGGCTTCTCTCCAAACTGGAGTCAATTTGCAGTAGTCTAAAAGATTTATGCATGGCTATTTATAGTACTGGTGTAGGCGGTAAGCACTAATCCTCCTTTTGGAAAGA
The DNA here is from genome assembly GCF_015680905.1 of Coptis chinensis. Lineage (NCBI taxonomy): Eukaryota > Viridiplantae > Streptophyta > Magnoliopsida > Ranunculales > Ranunculaceae > Coptis > Coptis chinensis. The sequence continues at coordinate 72,385,464 of NC_141463.1, read as the reverse complement.
ATCCAAAAACATGAGTTCTATCTTTCTGCCACCTAAGTCCATTACAGGGATTAACATCCCTGAAATCTTACACCTCCTCCTTAGAAGTTACAAATGAGTCTAGCTAATTACATGCAAGAGATAAGCATGCATCCCTCAAGTCTTACACCTCCTTCCTCTTTATGATTCCACATGAGCTGTCTTCCTTTACTCTTCTACCTAGGTGAGTTGGTAGTTTCTACTTGCTAGACAAAACAAGCTGGGGATCGGACCTTTATCTTATCTTTACCGGCCTCCAATTTGTTTCTGGTCAAAAAATACCAATCAATATTATAAAATAGGAAACAAAAGGCAAAATTAACTATCTCCCGGCCCCAGGTTCATTTCTGGAGTATGAACCCGGCCCTTAAGCAATCATTTTAGATCAAATTGTGCAACTTTAAGTCTGGTGCTGGCGTGCTGTAACATAGCACAGCGTTCTTCTCTGGACTGAAACAAAAGTAATATAAAGAAGCAGGTGCAACTGTGCAAGTCTGTGACTCTGCATGTGAATTACAAAGTAGAATTGAATATGCATTAGAAAGACGTACGTACTGTATTACTTAAAGACCATCTACTGAAAAATTGTCCATGTAGCAACCTGAAGTAAGCCGATGGACCCAGGTGATCAAGCGGAGGCCGGTATTAGGCCAACATATGCTACCTAGACTATCAGATAAACATTTGTTCAAAGCCGCATATAATATATATGTTTATATTTTGATTTAAGCAATACAAGAAATGTGGTCGTATAAAATGCTTCCAATTGTGTTAGAATATGATTTCGGTGGTTACATATATGATGATGTATTCTTCTCCAAGATGGAGGCAATATATAGAGGGATTACAATCATATACAGGAGGAAACAATCTTACAAAGAAAAAAACTAAATCTAATCTTATAAATAAGGAAACTAAATCATCCTATATACTAATAAGATCAATCTACTATTTACAGCTCAGGCTGACACTCCCCCTCAAATTGAGGCATAGATGTCTATCATGCCTAACTTGTTGATTATACCATGGAACACCTTTCTTGAAACTGCTTTCGTAAGCACATCAGCTAACTGGTTCTCGGACTTGACAAATGGAAATTGTATAACCTTTTGATCGAGGTTTTCTTTGATGAAATAATTACCAACTTCAACATGTTTGTTGTAGTCATGTTGTACAAGATTCTGGGCAATCTCAATGGCTGCCTTATTATCACAATGAAGATTCATAGGTTTTTCATATGCAATACCTAAATCTTTTAGGACACTCCTAATCCATAACAATTCGCATACACCCTGAGCCATACCTCTGAATTCGGCTTCTGCACTTGATCTCGCCACAACCTTCTGCTTCTTGCTTCTCCAAGTGACAATATTGTCTTCCATGAAAGTAAAATAACTAGATGTAGACCTTCTGGTTGTTGGATCACCTACCCAATCAGAGTCTGTGTATCCAATGTTCGAGGTACCATTTTTTGAGAACAAGCGCCTGGAGCATTCTTCAAGTATCTCAAGATACGATATACTGCATTCATATGCAGTTCACTTGGTGCATGCATAAACCGATCGTTTACACTACTCACTCGTAAAGTTATATCCGCCTCATTATGTGATGCGATATATTAATCTCCCAACTAACTGCTGATAAAGACCCTTGTCTATTGGAGCTTGATCTGGAAAAAGTTCCAGCTGATGATTCATTTTTATAGGCGTTTCTGCTGGTTTGCAAGCAAGCATTCCAATTTTGGTTAAAAGATCTATCACATATTTCCATTGTGAAAGAGAAACCCCATGTTTAGATCTTGCAACCTCGATCCCTAAGAAATAGTTAAGCTACCCCAGATCCTTCGTTTCAAATTTAGTAGCCAAATACTCCTGTAATGCTTTCATTTCACATGGGTCATCTCCTGTCAGTACCATATCATCAGCATACACGATTAGAACTGTTACCTTCCCTTCTTTGTATTTTATAAACAAGGTATGATATAAATTACTTTGCTTATAACCAAATGCCTTCATTGTGGAAGAGAACCTCACAAACCAAGCTCTAGGTGACAGTTTCAACTTGTACAATGACTTTTTCAGTTTACAAACTTCTTGTTTACGCGAAGAACTACATCCAATGCCTGGGGCAACTCCATGTAGACCTTTTCATCCAAATCTCCATTGAGAAAAGCATTTTTAACATCAAGTTGCTTTAGCGGCCAGTCTCGATTTGCTGTTATTGATATGAGAATCCGAACTGTATTGATCTTTGCTACCGGTGCAAAGGTCTCTTGATAATCTACCCCATACATTTGCGTATATCCCTTTAATTTACAACTAACCATGTTTTATATCTATCAATACTTCCATCTGCTTTGAGCTTCACAGTGAACACTCATCTACACCCAATTGTCTTCTTTCCAACGAGTAATGGAACAAGTTCCCAAGTACCATTACTTCGTAGTGCCTCCATTTCTTCGTTTATCGCCTTTGTTCACTTCAGATCTGTCAATACATCCTACACACTACTAGGAATAGATACAGTGAATAATTGATTAATAGCAAGTGCATACGATCCTGACAACCTATGGAAAGACACATGATTGCTAATTGGATATTTGATCTTTGCTTTAAGATCAGGTTCATATTGTTTCTTTGGGGCTCCCTTATTTGATCTTTGGGAATATTTAGGAACATCAGACACATTAGACACATCAGACATGGGATTATGTATTTCATTCAACTCATCAAACACATCAGACTCATTAGACATGGGATTCTAAATTACCTGAGGAATAACATTCGGGGTCGAGATTACCTGAGGAAGAACATTCTGGGTCGATTCTTCAGTTAATAGTGCAGACATGGATAACAACTCATTCTCATTTTGCTGATTTATCGCCCCAACCAGTTCATTCACTTCTTCTAACTCTATAAACTCATCTCCTCCACCTTATTGTAGCCCATTCTCATCACTAGAGTTCTCCCCTTGAGGAGAAGGTTCTGAGACTCCCCTGGAGTATTAAGGTTCTAATTCCTGAAAAGAGGCATCTAAAGTCACATGCAATTTTTGGGTTTGAGGGTCATAACACCTATATCCTTTCTGAAACTCAGAATAGCCAACAAAGACGCATCGTTTAGCACATGGATCAAGTTTACTTCGCAGAGCTTTAGGGATATGAACATATACAGTACAACCAAAGACTCGGGGTTCAAGGTTAGGGAGGTGAGGAACTGAAAGTAAGGAGTGCATCTTTTGTTGGGGAGTTTGAAAGTCTATCACTCGGGAAGGTGTTCGATTAATGAGGTAAGCAGCAAATTTCACAGCCTCTCCCCAATAGAACCGAGGCATGTTCATGCCAAAGATAGAGGCACGAACAATCTCCATTATTTGTCTATTCTTCAGTTCTACCAATCCATTTTGCTGCGGAGTATAAGTGCAAGAGTCCTGATGACGAATCCCATGGTGGCTGAGAAACTTGACGAGTTTGGATGCAGCTATATACTCAGTACCATTGTCGGATTGCAAAACATGAATCTTCTTTTGGTACTGAAATTCTTGAAATGCTATACAGACATCACTTTTTGTTGTCAACAAAGACACCCAAGTCATTCTAGTGCACTCATCAATAAATGTAACAAAGTAACGAGATTTAGAGATAGAAGAGATTTTTGCAGGACCCAAACATCAGAGTGAATGACCCTAAAAGGTTCTGAACTTTTATTCAAACTTGGTAAATAAGAAATACGATGGTTCTTAGCCAGTTCACAAATGTCACAATGAAAGACTAAATCATTTTGAACGGAAAAAAGATGTGGTTGTAGTTTTATAAGATACCCAAAAGAAAGATGTCCTAGTCTCCGGTGCCACAACCATATAGTGGCTCGAGCTTTATTTGCGCTACTAGTTTGGTTTGCTTGACTGAATTTCGGTCCCCCACTTTCTGTCAACTCCAAGTAGTAGAGTTTACCCCGTCTAACACCATAACCAAGAATCTTCCGAGTTAGAATATCCTGAAAAACACAAAAGGACGGCCAAAAGGTTACAGTGCAAGCAAGAGTAGAGGTAATTTGACTAACAGACAACAAATTATATGCAAGGGATGGAACAACAAGGACACTATCCAATGTAAGAGTATTAGACAAGATGACAGAGCATTCTCCAGTAATGAGAGAGGTACTACCATTTGTTGTAGAGATAACAGATTGGGGAGAAGGGAGAACGGATTGTAACTGACCTAAGTCCCTTGTCATATGATCGGATGCACCTGTATCAATAATCTAATCACTATTCTTAGAAATTGTAGAAAAAATGGATGCATTACCAACAATACTTGGGTGGGCAACATTTGTTGTAGGTTGTGATGTGTCTTCCTCCATAGATGTCACCATAGCTTTCCCTGCAATCTTCTTTCTCGATTTCTTTGTGAAATCCCACCACTCAGGGTAGCCAATGAGTTCATAACATCGTTGTTTCGAATGACCTGTTTCCCCACAGTGAGCACAGACTAGGCTGCCATACTTTCCAGTTGATTGAGTGTTTCGGTTTTCAGACGAAGGTCCAAATCAAGTTTGGTTGGCCAACATAGCCGAGCTCTCAGAGATTAGAGGAGAGCCTCCCATTGTCTGTCTATGTTGAAATTCTCTTCGGGCATATGCATACGTATGTTCCAAATCGAGTTTTGGATCTATTCGTAAGATTTTTCCACGAACTTGAGCAAAGTCGGAGTCGAGCCCACTTTGAAAAATATGAACTCGAAGCCTTGCCATCGCAGAATGCAACTAGACCACCTCTGCAACTATTCCTTCCTGAGAGATAATCCTGTGATCGATTTCCTGAAAAAGATCTCTGATTCAATTCAAAGGTACAGGTTTCGTCCGATCCATCATAGAAGGTGTTCGATACAGCCTCTCATATATCCTTGGCTGTGGGGAGACGGATAAATCTCTGCATCAGGGATGGACTTATTGAATCAATAAGCCAACTTTTGACTTTGTGATTCTCTGTAATCTATGTTCCAAGATTGGAGTCTCCGAGGTCAGGTCTTCTTGCTTCTCCGGTGAGATATCCAGCCTTGTTGCGAGCGCCAATATGCATCTCCATGAGTTGCGACCATAATGAATAATTGGTCTCATCCAAAGTGATACCAGTGGGAAAAGCATAATTGCCTTGGTGGATAATAATATGCGGAGTCGAGGTACGTATGGTTTATTCGGCCATGAGTTATGGTGGTTGATTCGGTTGATTCGAAAAAGAAAGTTATATGATTCGGCTGGTGGTGGATGGTGGTTGATTCGACTGGTTTGTTGATACCATGTTAGAATATGATATCGGTGGTTACATATATGATGATGTATTCTTCTCCAAGATGGAGGCAATATATAGAGGGATTACAATCCTATACAGGAGGAAACAATATTACAAAGAAAGAAACTAAATCTAATCTTATGAATAAAGAAACTAAATCATCCTATATACTAATAAAATCAATCTACTATTTACAACTCATGCTGACAAATTGAGGCTACGTTGTAGGTAGAATCTTAGACTTTGTGAACAATAAAGTAGTAGAGGATTTCAACTATTAGAATGTAATTCAACAATACAGCTACACATACGAATAGAATACAGTGATGAAATAAAGTCAAATTATATTGGATACAATAATATTTCTCATTTTTTTATTATTATTGGCAAGCCTGTTTTAAATGAGATCAGTAACTTTTTGATACTGGTGAGGTTTCGGACCTCTAGTATCGACCACCACCTAAAGATTTTACCGACTTTGCTAATCGACACCTGCATAATAATATTTCTCATTTTCTCCCACTACCATGTGAAAATGTATGTATTTGTGCTACATACAATCATCTGGAATTTGAACTATTAAATTTTGGTTTTTCAATATTATTATGAACTATTAAACTTTGAAACTTCTCAATTATGCACAAATTCACAAATTTAGTTGAGAAGGCTCTGAACAAGTTCTTTTAAATGCAAATACATACCAAGCCTGTAATTGGCACTTACTAAAACATTAAACTTTCCCTCTCCTGGATACTTGAAAAGTCCTTATAATTCTGATATGACGTGGACTAAAATATGTGAATAGTCTAGGCCACGTCATACGTTTACCCGACCTAGCTAAAAGGGTAGTGCTACACAGACTTACTTTTTAGACCTATTATTTCAACTCACTATTGGATAACATTGGTTTGCATTGCAATACACACGGACACGTATCTCTATATAAATCAATGATTAAGATTTTTGACATATCAGTAGGTCCAAAGAGTAGGTCAAATAAGTGGGTCGGTCTAGCATTAGTGTAGCTAAAATGTCCTCAAGAAGTAAGAATATTTCTTAAAATGGAGTCCAAAATCCAATTCGGCCAAATTTGCTGGGAAGGCATCAGGCCGAGCTGAGGCCAGAAAGTTACTGACCCAACACATTTGATATATCCTTACATAAACACATGTCACGTAAGTACCTGCAAGTATGTACCTGCGTAAAACAGTAAAAGCCGGCTAAGTACCTGCATGCCAATAGGTACCTGCTAAAACTGGTTAACTCCTACAAATTATGCCATTTGAAATTGTTAATTAATCATACCAAAGGTTTTCACAAGCCGGCATGCATGGATAATCACTGTGTTTGAATGGTTCAATATTGCAAAGCTATTTAACAGCCAATGTGCAGTTTTCTGATCAATATACTACTCTAAGTCTCTTCAATTTTTTCATAACTAAAAGTAACACCTGTAGCAAATCATGAAGTTAGCTACAGCTCTCACTCTTTTCTTGGTTTTGAGATTTGTTTTAACAAATGGAATCAAATCCACCACTAAGGTAAGGCTTGAATATCATAGCTAGTACTTTTCCACTTTAAAACAAGTGTTTGCCGAGTTGGTTTCGACATATGTAAAATGCTATTATATAGGCAGCATTATAATTTTTGTTTGCAATAAGCGGTGTGACTAATATTTTAATTTGCAACTCTTCAGCACTACATTGTGTACCTGGGAAAACACTCTCATCCGAATTTGGATTCTGTAATATTAGCAAACCATGAGATGCTTGCCGCAGTCACTGGCAGGTATTTGTTAAGTAGGTTATGAGAGCGAGTTGGATTAGTATTTCAAACATATAATTTGGAAATGTTCATGAAAAAATGTATCAAATATTCTACAACACTTTGTTCTACAGTGTTGATGGAGCACAACATGCTGCAGTTCAGCATTACAGTAAGAACTTTAGAGGCTTCTCGGCCATGCTCACACCAGAACAAGCAGAACAACTCGAAAGTAAACTTGAATTGCATATGCACAACAACTGTTAGCATTTTCGCTTTGTTAGGAATTTCAAGAACTATCTCTACAAATGAAACCTAAAGTAGCAAAAACCTGGATTCATTTCCCTGACTAATGTTCTTTATGATTGCTGCAGAAAATGAATCAGTTGTATCAGTTTTTGAGAGCAGAACAAATCCTGTCCACACTACTCATTCTTGGGACTTTCTTGGTGTCGATTCTGTTAATCAGTACAACAAACTGATGAGGACGGATTATAAATCAGATGTGATTGTCGGTGTCATTGACACAGGTGAAGGCTTTTAAACTTGCTCTCAGTTCTCAAAGTCGCACTAAGAATACATATTTATGTATGGGGTTTGTGCTAGAGTATGAAGAAATGCATAGTATTTGTCGGTAGTTAGTGAAATGTAATATAATGGAGAATTAGCTAGACTACTGATTAGCAGAAATAGTTTAACCATGCATACAGTACATTGTGGGACTAATTAAGCTAAGTAAATTTCTAACTAATATTTTCTCTAAACAACATGATTTTGACTTTGTAGGAGTCTGGCCTGAGTCGCAGAGCTTCAATGATAAAGGGTTAGGGCCTGCTCCCAAAAGATTTAAGGGAGAATGCGTTGTCGGAGAGCAATTGACATCAGCTCACTGCAACAGGTATGCAAGTGAGCAACACTTTGAAATTCGAACGTCAGTGGGGTTTTTTTTCGGTAAAGAATGTCAATGGTCTTGGATCTAGCTCTCTCACCAATTAGACGTCAATGTAAATAAACGTACAGCACAACTGTAAATCATGCATTAATCCTAATTTGTGACACTTACGAGTCTAACGCTGCATTTTCAATTCTGTAAGTGCATTAACGCTCGATTTACCACATCAAAAACTCTAGCTTCAATTCTCTCTTGGAGAGTAATGGTTGTTGTGGCACTTCATTTTTATAATCCTTTTTTTAAATAATTTAAAACAGTTCCACAAAGTCTCAAACATAGTGGTAGTAGCTGTCGATTGAATGAACTTTTGGTGTTTCAAATTTCAGTAGTTTTATATTCATTAACACAAGGTTAATACCAATTGACAATTCAAAATGTAAGAAAAGACTTTAGTGTACTGTAAACTAATTACTTCAGAGTTCAGACCAATATTTTTTCCCTTCCTCTCAATATCCATTGTCTTCCTTCCTCTCGAAAATATGCTATGTAACATGAATAACACTACTAGTTCTGACAGTAGATGGTAATCGTGTCATTGTTTAAGATAAACAACAAAAGTAAACCATTCTGTTATATTGTCATACATAATTGCGCCATGGTAAAACCATCATCAACGATATTTAGGATAAACCATTATAACTTGGCATTTTTTTATTAGTAAGAGAAACTTCATTGCAGCAATTCAAGTTTTACAGCAATTTAGATTGGATTTTGTAGGAAACTAATTGGTGCCAGGTTCTACTCTAAGGGATTTGAAGCAGAGAATGGACCTCTTGAGTCTTTTAATAAGACATTCATCCGGTCTGCGAGGGACACAGATGGGCACGGCAGCCACACTGCATCTACAGTTGCTGGATCAGTGGTCACTAATGTGAGTCTATTTGGGATAGCCACTGGCACTGCAAGAGGTGGTGCACCGAACGCTAGACTTGCCATTTACAAGGCATGTTGGTTCAATTTATGTAGTGATGCTGACCTCCTTCTGGCTTTTGATGATGCTACAAATGATGGAGTTGATATTATTTCCCTCTCTGTCGGCCCATTACCTCCCCAGCCTAGCTTCTTTTCCGACGCAATTTCAATTGGATCTTTCCATGCATTCAGCAAAGGAATTTTTGTTTCTGCCTCAGCTGGAAATTCTGGACTCCCAAGTACTGCTGCTAATGTTGCTCCTTGGATCTTCACAGTAGCAGCTAGTTCTGTTGATCGAGATTTCACTTCAAATGTTCATCTTGGAAATTCGAAAATGTTGAAGGTAACCATGACATTTGATCAAATCATTCCATGCAAAAATATGGTTTCAAGTCGATAATTGATCCTGGAAGACCGGAACTTAGCTTCTATATCACTGTTCGGTGTTTGCATATGATCTAAAAAACTTTGCTTTACAGGGGAGTTCCCTTAACCCTCTCACAATGGATAAACAGTATGGAATTATAGCTGCAACTACAGCAGCTGCTCCTGGTGTATCACCTCAGAATGCAAGGTATACTTATTGTTTATGTTTGCAATTCTCATTTATCAGAACAATATAGGCTACACTAAAATGACAAGATATCACATTATATGTACAATTTCACAAGTTCAAATCACGTGATAAACAAGTATATGTGAAGAACTCTGAGTAGTAACTGTATCGTGATATAGTAACTGTAACTGATACGTATATTGTGCACGTTGTATTTTCCAGCTTCTGCAAGATCAATACTCTTGATCAAACCTTAATAAAGGGAAAGATAGTTGTATGCACCACTGAGACAGTCTTAGATAACAGACAGGATAAAAGTATAGTTGTAAAACAAGGGGGTGGTGTTGGCATGATTCTTATCGATCCAATTGCAAAAGATGTTGGTTTCCAATTCGTCATCCCTGCTACTTTAATTGGTCAAAAAGAAGCACTGGAACTTCAAGCATATCTAACAACAGACAAGTAAGTAGCCCAAATTATACTGTTCAAAAAAATCATCTCTAGCTTGGAAATTTGATAAGAGAACATAGAAACAATAATTGAATGTCGTTTGTTGATTGATTCCAATAGAAATCCAGTCGCTATAATCTATCCCACGACAACAGTTCTCAACACAAAACCTGCACCAACAATGGCTGTGTTTTCCTCGATGGGACCGAATGTTATCAATCCTGACATAATCAAAGTAGGTCATCAAGTTAGCATCTATTTTTTCCGTTCAATTTATTTTGATGAACAAAAAGAACAATAAGCAGTTGCATTACAAAGTTAATTTTGTTACTATTCTTGCAGCCTGATATTACTGCCCCTGGAGTCAACATATTGGCAGCATGGTCTCCATTAGCAACTGAAGAAGCTGCAGAACGCTCTGTTGACTTTAACATCATATCTGGTACCTCCATGTCTTGCCCACATGTATCCGCTATTGCTGCAATCATAAAATCTTGCCACCCTTCTTGGAGCCCTTCAGCCATAAAATCGGCTATTATGACAACAGGTTAGCCTTTGTTGCTAGCAACATACACTTTTTTAATTATTAGTTACTTTCGTTTCAATTCATTAACACCACTGATGTTCTCTTTTACTCTAATGAAACAGCGACAGTGATAGATAATAATGACACCTTAATATCGAGAGATCCATTTGGTTCTCAAACCACTCCATTCGACTATGGATCTGGGCACGTAAATCCAGCTGCTGCACTAGATCCTGGACTAGTTTATGATTTCAACACTCAGGATATAATAGAATTTCTTTGCAGTAATGGTGCTGGCCTTGCAGAATTCAAAAACCTCACAGGAGAGCCACTTACCTGCAAGAACCATACTACACCATCGTACAATCTCAACTATCCTTCAGTTGGTATTGGCAATATGAATGGAACTGTAACGGCTATTAGAACGGTTACTTACTATGGTAAAGGTCCAACAGTATACTTGTCCTATGTGGAGAGCCCGGAAGGCGTAAAAATTGGTGTAATTCCACACAGGCTTAGGTTCAAAAAAGCTGGGCAGAAGAAGACGTTTAAAATCAAGTTCACACCTTATAAAAATAGTAATGGAAGCTTTGTGTTTGGGTCTTTGACATGGAGAAATGGTATTCAGAGTGTTAGAAGTCCAATTGGACTCAATGTAGTATCAGTTTAGGTGGAGAAATCGGCCTTTGATTTTCTCATCTTGAGGACTGATACTAATGTAAGGTTTTGAATCAATGCATAAGGCATTTGATTATCTTCTATACCTGTATCTCAATTTTCTGAAAAAAAAAAAAAAAAAAGGAAAAAATCATTGATATTATTCATTCCCGCACCGCAATGGTTGAAAACTATAAAATGGGATATACAATGCGTCTGCCGGGAGTCGAACCCGGGTCTATTGCTTGGAAGGCAATTATCCTAACCGTTGGACTACAAACGCTGTTTGCATACTGGTTTGCTTTCACACGTAATTAATTATAAAGACCTGGCGATGTACAAACTTGAATAGTATTCTAGTGGTTACAAGCTACGAAAATATCAAAATATTATAAGAGGTTTTCTTCAATGCGCAGGCCCTCCAATAAATTCCAATGTGAGCTAATCTCAACCCCACATATGATTTTTGCTTTAAAATCCAAAATCTAAAACAAACTTGTTAACCGGATAAACTGGTTCGGAAAAAGAAACAAGTACATGATACGATAATGGAAAAAACCAAAATAACTATCGAGTTCATCTCCATTGTTTCCCTTTTCCAATAAATTTCCAAGAAACTTCGACATTGTAACTAATCAATGGCTTCTTCACTTTGTAAAAAAAAAATGTTGTTAGGACTTTATTTTAGGTTGAGATAATGAGGGGACATGGGTGAGGTAGTCACCTCAACTTCTTTTTCTTTGTGGTGTCATATTGGTGACGATTCATGTTTACATGCACTGATGCTTCCCCTTCCTTTATTTTGATATTGCCAGTAAAATTTAAGATTTCTTCGCAGCCATATTGTTTTTGTTTGTAACATGTGTTATATGGAAATAGTTGAAACGGGTTTGGGAACCATGCGTTGCTTGGAGGTCACTTCTAGCATCTTATGTTTCTTGTCCTGTTTTCTCTTGTTGCATCTTCTTTTGCTATGTGGTATTGTGCATGCATTATTACTTCCAGTTTTATTGGAAACTTATACTACGGTATTAGTTTTACTTTCATTCAATATTACGAATCGGTTCTGTTCCTAATTGCTTGATTTATTTATTCTTACTCACTGATTGGTATTTTCACATATATTAGCTAATGAGTGTTTCCTACCTAGGTGAATCTTAGCTGGTTTTCATGTCTCAAATTGGTAATAAACGACATATAGCCTTTCTTAAGCATTCACAAACAGCAGCCCAATTTGACTGTTTTCTAAATTTTGCTATGTTAGTTCTCATATATTCGTATACTGCACCTTCTCGTTTGCGAGTCAAAATGACCATCTAAAGGATGTTAAGGGTAAATTGTTATGCTCGACTAGAGTTATCAATATGTCGTTGAAGCCTCAAATATTAATGCTTCTTTATTTAGTTTTGATTTTCATGTTCCAATGGAAAAACTACATAAGGAGGTGGTTGGCGTGAAGCTAGATTTATATGCAATGAAATTGTACCTTGACGAGACTTTTAAAGGTTTAGGGGTTGTTTGTTTTTTGGTTTTTCAGCGTTTAGAGGCACTGAAACATAAGTTTTCAACGTTCAACGTTCTCAAAAGTTGTTTGTTTTCCTAATTGTCTTAAGCGTTCAGTGCCAAAATCGTCTTCAGCGTTCCGCGGTCTCACAGCTCCTGAATGCTGAAATGAGAAACATGAAGCACTTGTTTCCTCTCTTGCCCCTAATCAACCGCCACTCCTTCTCTCCAATGGATTACCAGTCATGAAGAAACAAATAACACCAACCTACCAATAAAATCTCCATTGATCTCCTCAAAACCACTTCCTTCAACAATCCATAGACCCCCACATCTCAAAAACCCAAAACCCATTTCCATAACTTCTTCATTTAATAGCTCACTTGATTGAAATATATGTAGTGATAGGTGTTTGTAGAATTGTAGATAGAGAAAACAAATGAAAAACAGAAATGCCGCATCTATGTAATGTGCTCTCTACCCAAATAAGAATGGAAATTCAGATGGGCATGGCTGCATGAGTGGGCCTCAGACCATCCGCCTTATGACTGACCTGCTTGGTTCATCTTACAGTTCTTGGTGTTCTTATTTTTGCAAACTATTTGTTGGATTAAGAAACGCTATAAGTGACCCTTTTTTCAGCTCTGTTTCTTGTTGCATTTATCTATGTTTACTTAATTACTTATATGCCATACAAGGATCAGTAATTGGGAATATTACTTAAGGTTTGGTCCTTGGTCTAATTTATTTGATACAAGATCTCCAAACCAATGTATTAGAGGTTATTGGTACCCAAATTGCTGCTATAGGTGGGTTAGTTCGGAAGAAACGTTGAACTCAGGCTTTCATTAAAAATTTCTGATCATACATTTATTTTTTAGTAGATAATGCACATGTTTATAGTTTAATACTTAATTTCATTTTTGATTGCAGAAGGTCTACAGTTAGAATTTGAATGGAAAACATCAAAATTATTCTTCTATGACTCCACTCTTTAATCAAGAATGTTAAGAGATGAACGCTTTTTTCGTTTCCCCCCTGAAAATTTATGAAAATTTTGTGCTTTAGAACAGAGGTAAAACTAAACTGATTCAAAAGCACCGTTCTTGCACCAAGTTTGAGTCAAAAGCACCGTTCTTGCACCGAGTTTGAGTCATACATTTGGACCCGAGGTAAAATTGATAACAGGGGTAAAATTGTCCAAATAATTTATATTCAGCATTCAGAGCCAGGTCATTCTGACAGAAAACAAACATGTTTTTCAGAGTTCAGCAATCAACATTTAGCATTCAGAAGGTGGGCCATTTAGCATTCAGCATTTAGCATTCAGAGGCTCAAAAAAACAAACGACCCCTTAGTGTCCCATGCCAACGAAATTGAGGATATAGTTAAGTTGGAAATATTAGCAAATAAATGGGAGAATGATCCTGAGATGAGACGTTTCGAAGTAGCTTTAATGGAACTAGAGAATACTCTTGTGCCAATTATTAGATATGATATAATTATATAAAGATGCTTCACCTATCACTCCTGAACTGATGAAGGAGACAATGAAAACAAAACGGAAGGTAAATTCATGTTAATGATTTTATAATTAAGTAGAAACTATATTAATGAAAAGAAAAATAGTTGCATAGTGAGATGTTGTTATACCCTTGAAACGGTGTGTGCTAGAGATTCTTTAGACAATACCCCCATAGTAATAACAAAAAAGGTGCATTCACATAATTCTCATTTTACTTGTTACAAGCACCAAGATAACCATTTGTTATTGTTTTAGGTTGAGTTTGGTAAGGATATGGGTGATTGCTCCTTCTATCACTATCTGGATTACTTCCCAGACATTCTACAACCTTTAATTTTGGATATTGAAGATCCAAAGGGTGACGACAACTGTGGATTTAGGGCCTTGGCCATGGCATTGGGGTATGGCGAGGAGGGTTGGGTCCAAGTATGAGTTAATTTGATTTCAGAGTTGCATGCAAGTAAGGAAGAGTACATACAGATGTTCGGTCATGAAAACGCGACTCGTTGTGAGGGAAGTCTATTACACTTTAAGGGTGATGCTTCTGAGGAGAAATGGATGTTTCTACTTGAACATGGTTATCTTGTAGCGTCAAAGTATAGCATTGCTATTGTGTATTTCTCAATGGCAGGTTGTCACACTTTTCTGCCGTTAAAATTAGCATTTAATGAGAATGACTATAAAGTCATTGGTATTGGGCGTGTTCCAAACCACTTTTTAAAGTTGAATTTGGAAGCAAATTGTCCAATGCCAAAGATTGCAAAGTTTTGGGAAAAACATCATTGTGAAATCGCAGATGAGTGGAAATCATATTTCATGTCTTGCTTTGATGCATTTCCACTTGTCTCTTGCAGAGATGATCATTTGGGCGACCATGTGATTCTGAGTGATTCAGACTGACTTGGTAGGAGGCCACATTTGTTGAAGCTTTCGCTCTATTATGGTTACAGTAGACTTTAAGACCTTGGAATCACGTAGCCAATGTTCTTTCTCAAGTTTAATGCAATTGTTTGAGTTCACTTTAAATTTGTGTAGAAAAAAATAATATGTTCTTCATAATTTTGGATGTTGTTTGAAACAAGTTATTGCTTCCTCTTAAATGAGTTATGCACAAGTAAAAAACTATCGAATCAAAAGCCTTGTGTGTATGTAAACTCATGAGTGATGTGATTTTGAGTTGTAATATGATCATGAACAGCTACAATATTATCTTAAGTTGTAATATGATCATGAAATAGATGGAGAAAGAGAAACACAAAAAAAAAAATTGTGCCTCTTTCAGATTAAACAATTAATTAGAAGTGGATCCAGAAGGATTCAAACCATCAGCCTCTCAAATAATGAACGCTCTTACCCTTTTGAGCTTATGGATCCATTGACAAAGACAAACATTCACCATATGATGAGTAACAAGTTCAGAGAAATCAAAGCACCTTGACTGCTTATATTCTGTTTTCTATGTCTCTTATATCTTAAAATTACCTTCAGAGAGCCTGTTTGAGACAGATCGGTTTCATTCATGATGATCATGCATTTTATATCGTGCTCGTTTGCATATTCATACTGCTCTATAAGGCTTAGGTTTGACATGGGAACAAATGCTACATACACGACATTATTATGCAGTAAGTACTTATTATGCAGTGAGTACTTATGGAAATCATGTAATAATACCCCAACAAAAATAGAGTTCTACAAAATAACCACAACAATGTACCAATACATCTGAATAGCATGTGAACAATATTGAAAATGTCACCATCTTTTCCAAACCTACAGCAGATGTCGACGTATGAAAACCCAGATTGATTTACGTTCGGAGGACTGAGGACGCAAAGTACCCATAATAGAGAGACACTTCACATTGGACATGAGAAAAATCATAGACATTATCTGGTTTTTAATCGTGTGTACACCCAAGCTGCTACAGGACACTAACAAGCTACTGCCAGGCCGCTGTCAAGCCACTGCAGGTCATCACCAGGCCATTGTAGGCTGTCACCAAGCCATTACAAGCCACTCTGACAGGTCGTATTCTGACATATGATTCAATTACATAAAACCTTTTCTCTATAATTTACACCCATTCATCTAGCTTGAACAACATCTAACATCACCCAAACACTATATTAATTTGCCCAACCTCCATATTAATCAAGCACATACAACCTCACCAGTGGCAAACCAACAGAAACACTCCAGACCAAATAGAGCAGCAATGCCAGCATCCTCAACCTTCAATTCCTTTTTGTTTCTCCATAGGTGCTTAACATAATCACACTCCTTCCAGAATGTCTCAATACGTCCAGTAATGTTGTATAAAAAAAAACAATCAGCATGTTAATGCAAATTAAAAACCATTATGCTTTATAAGACATGCATATATAGATAGTGTCACACCCAAATTTCCATAAAATTTAAAATAAATAATTATCTAAGATATAATTATCTCAATCGTCACCCTATTCAATCATTTGAAAACCCATGATGAAATGAAATCCTAATAACATATTATCAACCACGATATTAAAATACGAGATCAAATTTAAAACCAAAATAAACAATCATTCAATCACATTACTAAACTACAAATAAACTAACCAACTTTATTACATTTGTCTCAAAACAAAACCGTACACTTCAGAAAAACTTAAACCATAAGACTTAAAGAGCAAATCCAAATCACGTGTCCTCATCCACTGCATTCCACCATCTATGTTTTGAACACACCCACGTTGCAAAACAAATCAAACATGGGCCAGCAAATTAAATTTGCTGATATGAGTAAGACTAAAATAAAAACAATATGTTCCATATTTAAAATAAAGGAATATACTATTACAATTATTTCAACTTGGAAGACAAGTTAATTCCGTTTTCTCAAAACGGCATGTGGTTTATTCCTAAGTAAGATTTCATCCCCAATATAAAATTCCAATAATCTCATATAACAGTACTCATCATTCCCACTTTCCAAAATAACTCACAACATAAATACCATTTACATTCTATTTATTAAATACACATATAATAACCTAAATAAATATGAGTTTGATACACCTTACATTTAAGCCAACACGTCGTCTTAGGGTAGGATATTTACGTCCATGCATAAAAGATTAATAGATCCAACTTGACCTCTTGCAAAACAGAGTTAGACATCACAATAAAATGATTTATCTCAACAAGTCAAATTTCTATTCATAATCAAGCCTCATTTAAGACATTTAAGTCTAATTGATACAACCTGGTTCGTCCTGCATATTCGAGGAATACCACTTATGATAATACCTATATCAAAGGTAGTCATTCACATTATATCATTACATTATAAAGTTTCTGCGTGCATAACCATAGATCTTAGACTATTACAAGTCATTAATATTTTCGTAATGACATATCAAGTTATAGTCATTTCGCAATCACTTAAAAGATCACCAGCATTCACTAATATTATTCACAGTCACACTTCACATCCATAACATCACACAAATTCACATACTTTTAGTTTATTTAATTCCACATTGTACCTTGTTTATTAATCACTTATTTACTGACCTCATCTTTAGTTCCTACTCCACGATTTGCACTTCACACATTTGCCAAATCACACATACCCGTGTGCCTCTCTCACACCGAGTACCACTACAAGACATATGTCCCAAGCAGGGATGTCGCCTCCAGGAACATATTTACATCTTGCAAACTCGTAACTTGTGAGTCACATCCATCTCTGGGCTTTCCATTCGCATAATCATAGCCTCTTATGGGAATTCATCAATATCTCAGGTCATTCATGACACATTCAATGAATACCTTGGGTCATTCCCGCCACATTCAAATAATACCCATCATATACTAACAGGTCATTCATGGTATGCACATTCAATGAATACCTTGGTTTATTCCCTCCACATTCAAGAAATACCCATCATAATACTAACAAGTCATTCATGACACATTCAATGAATACACTCCTATTACATGACATCTCAAGTCATAATATATCATTACCAAATCTTGAGGCATGGAGTTCTAAAGGTGTGGTCGACTCGTTGAAAATATTATTCTTATCTCACTTATCATTGTACTAGCATTAACCATGCACAACTATTGATCACACGTGCATAAAGTTATTTTCACGCATCAATGCAAATCAATCACGCATTTAAATATCATTGAACGTAATACGAATGGTCATCAATCAAATACAATTCAAATAGCCACAATCACGTATACAATTAAATACTAACATTATACACATATAGTTATCACAAAAACTAATATATAATATACATAAGATATAAGGATACGTGATTCGGCCCAATTAGTTTTTGATTTAAAATTGAACTATATAGAGCTCATTGTGATATCCCAAAAATGATTCTAAAATACCCACAAAAGTTCTAACAAACAAATTCAAGTAAAACAATTTTGAAAAATCAACAACAGTCAAACAAATTCTAGAACAAGCTAGACTTCATAAATTATAGAACAAGCTAGACTTCATAATATAATAGTTATTTTCAATTCAAATAATGTAATTTATATTGTTTAAAAATTGGGGTTGTTATAGATAGACTAGAATCAAGACTTTTTACTTATTTGTTTTTAAAAAATTCCCTTTTGAATTCCTGCTAGCACTATAAAACAGTAAAGTGTATTAATTCCAAAAAGACCATTATTCCAAATTTTATTTTACAACAGTAAATGAGCAGTGATAGTATGTTCTAATGTGGGAAAGACAAAAACAGCAATTACCATTTCACGGTGGATTGAATTGGCTTAGTTGAAACTCTTCGCACGAAAATTGACAAATCCTTGCAAGCCTTTGTTGTTTTTCAAACCTCCCCGTATTGATTTTGAAAACCAATTTAATGTTGAGCTTCAAGTGTGATAATTCATCAATTCAAAAACCTTAAACAATGTCAGTTTTGATGCAAAATCATCAAACAAGAGTGTGAGGTAGAAGATAAAGGAGATTTATCGAAAAGAAAGACAGAGGAGAGGACAGGAGTCTTGCACGAGTTTTTTTTTTTCTTGTTACAAAAATATGGAACCTAAACAAAATTTCTACCAGTTTCATGTCGGTTTTACCCTTTATACATTTTTCTCATCTTTATAGTGTAAGATGACAGATGTGTGGTCCAGATATGTGTGCATTGAGACGCAATTGAAGCCCTGCACATTGTAGATTTGGTAATATTATAATGACAAATCTTCTCAACCACCACAATATGCTAGAGAATACACTCTGCCATATCAATTGGTCATTGGCTCGTCCCAAACTCCTGTCGGGAATTCTTGAGCATTTCATCATGTTTATTGTGTTGTTTGGTTCATACTTCTTAACTCATACGTAAGAGTCAAACTATCAACTCTTTCCATACCTCTCCATCATATAAAATCTCAAATCAGTTCATAAACATACTCTATTCTATCTCACATTAGTTTGATTGCCACCAATAAAAGTCATTAAGAAATAAATTTTCATTATGTTCACTGATCCCATACATATGTGATCGATTGGAATTGTGAATTTTCACCGCAAAATGTACCATTTACAACTGGAATTTGCATAATGAAAACTATTTGTGACACAATACAAATTTTATTCCATTTGTAATGGTGTCTTTATTACAAACGAAATCTCTAATTTTATTTTACACCAAATTTTATGATCACCATGATACTACATGTTGAAACTTGCGCAACGTGATGTGTGTTGGAAGCAAGGTGATTGTGAAGAGCATCACTTGTTTTCCTTTTGATTCGAACGAAGTAAGAACAACTTTACTATATATTTCTATTGGACTTAGTTAGAATGTGTTTGATAATATTATGGTGAATTACGGAAACATAATTTCAACTTCCAACTGATCGAGTTCTGCACACTAGTTTCATATTTATTAAGTTTGATGGGTGTGAAATATTCAAAAGAATAAATAAACCTACTATATCGGATTGAGTTTCCCTGACTCTGAAATCAGATGCGACCATAGCTAGTAATATTCCGTTTTATACATTTTTCCGTATAATACGAATAATAAGACGAATGTTTCAAACCTAAGGATTAATACTCGAATTCTATGATCCCGGCTTATAATTGCCGAATAAAAAGTTCGTATTTTTTAAATGAAAAAAACATACTACAATTTGGGCAAAATATTACCTTCTAAACTTATAATGGAACAAAATATGACTGAATTTGTTCGTATTATACCCGTATAAAACACGAATTATATGTTTGGCATTTTTTTTGTTTTTTTGGCTGAATTTTTAAACGAATTAGAATCCAAAATTTTGGATTTTTGACGAATAATTTCCGTACGAATTTACTAGCTATGGATGCGATGAAACAAGCTTGTCAAGTTGACCGCTAAGAATATATAAGCCGTAGTGAGGGCATTTTCAATGGGGGGTGTAAATCGTATAGAGTGTAAAATTTACACATTAAGTGTAAAAAAACTCTTTCTAATGGGGGTGATATACCATATGTAATAAACTATTAGTTGATAGAGGAGGTGAGGAATTTCCCATCTCGCTATCAATTGATAAATAGCTCAGGTGACACTTTAACCAACGTTCGAACAAATAAAATTTCGGATGTCACTTTAAGTAACGTCCCTTTCTAGTTTGAAAGTCATAATTTGAAAATTTTTAACTCGACGTCCCAATTTAAATTAAAGATAGATTTCATTTTAAGTGACGTCCGAATTTAAAATATATATATATTTTTTATATTTCTCCATTAGAGAGTATAGAGTGTAGATATTTATAGGCTATACAATAATATGTCATTAGAGTTATAAAATTATAATGGCACCTAGGTGGAGGTGTAATTTTACACCCCCATTCGAGATGCTTATCCAAATAAAGTACCAAAGGGCTAAACATTTGGGTCCACTAAAAGAAACCCAGAGTCTATAAATTTCCCCAATCTAAAAATCAGAATCCCTCTTTTTTACCTCCATTTTTTCAACACATTCAAAATCAATAATGGAACAAAAACCACAAACACCAACCGAACCACCACAATCTACAATCATCAAAACTCCCAAACCCGAAATTCCCACTCCTCAAAACCCAAACCCTAAACCTAACCCCACACCCACACCCACACCCACACCCAATGTACAAACTCAACCGAGACCAACACAACAACCCCAACAACAAGTAATAAACCGAGCCCGACCACCATACACAACCCAATACTCACCTTCTTTATCATCTACTACTAGTACTGCTAGTACTACTACTACTTCTTTACAAAGAAGTGGTGTTGCTATTGGTGTCCCAGCTCATCAACCTAGACCACAACAGCCCGCCCCGTTTACTACTGCCTACGGGCCAGCTGCTTCTTTATACGCACCCGCACAGGTAATGTGTTTGTTTTATATATAATAATAGTATAATTGGTTTTCAGCTGTGGGTGTATTTAGTGTTTGTTTTGTTTTGTTTTCTAGGTGAAACAAAATATTCAAGGGATTCAGACTATTGGGAATTTTGGGTCGCTTACTGCGGTGCGACCAGCTGGAGTTCCTCAACAGAGAAGTCCTATTCCGGTGTTAAGACCACAGACTACTGCGACTAACCAGACATTAGTAGCTAACCAAGTTAGTTTTCTTCAACTAGTTTTTGTTTTGTTTGAGAAATTCATAAAATAAAAATAAATGGAAAGATATTTTAATGAAAAGAACCCACTTACATGGAGTTGTAATTCCGCTAACCAAATGTAGCCTTAATGGAAAGAAATTAAAATCTAAATGGTTATATATTTACGCGCCGGAACTAACAACTTTGATTGATTGGAGAATAAAATTGATCTGTTCTTTGTTCTTGCAGAAGCTTCAAGGTCATCTAGTGAGAGCTCCGTCTATGAGTTCTCCAAGCACTCCATCACCCGGTACACCACAAGGTTATCAAAGTCAAAATCAGCCGTGGATGACGGCCCCGTCCCAGGGAAGCAAATGCATCCACCTTTAGCTTCTACTTCATACAGGCAACAAACGAGACCGCAAACCTTGCAGCAAAGGACACACCATCCTCAACAACAGCATCCCATGACCACAGTTTCACACCAGCAAATGGCTTCTTCCCAACAACCTATGTCACAGTTGCATCAGTCTCAAGAGGTTTATGGGCAACAACATGCAGTAACAAGGGTCACACAGTCCATGCCACATCCACAACAGGGGCAGCGGGTCTTAGGACCGCTAAACCAAAAGACTCCGGGAACTACAGTGCAAGCTGGTCCTGTTCAATCAGGAGCCCCCAATACAACGAGTATTGTGGATGCAGGTGAATCCAGCAATCATATTCTCAGCAAGAGGAGCATTCATGAGTTGGTTTCTCAGGTGGGCATCGTGTATTACTTGATTCATAAAATGATACTAGCTTTAATTATAGAGAAATAACCCATTACTTAACAATTGGAAGTAGTTTCACTTTATATCCATTCGAAATGAATGAGTGAATTTTTTTGATGGCGGCCTATAAGCTGTTAGCTGGACTTCCAATACTTCTTAAATTTCATTCTGTCTCACTCAGTTAAGAAAGTTAGACGCTGTGTCAAAAATTGCCAATATAACTATTAAGCTGTTAACAGGACTTCTAAAATTTAAAACTATCCTCATGATGATGGGTTTGAGGCGTACGCAAATATTTAGATGTCACAGGTTTGAATCAGTTTGATTCCATGGTTTTATCCATTGAACTGCTTTGCCTGCTTGTCTACATTCTATCATTGTTCATGTATTGCTTTGTAGAATTTAAAATCTTATAGTAACTTTCCTTTAGAATTTTTTGTGAGTTCTAGAATATTTGATCCTTCTACATATATTGGACTATGATTAACTATTTATTTATTTGTTTTTGTTGACATGTATGATGCTATTGTATGTCTCCAGTATTGCCTAAATGTGCATGTTTCCAACTGTTATGGGCTTGTTTTCCAAGAATACTCTCATATATTCCCTTTAAAGTTGAATTTCTTGGATTCTGTACAGATTGATCCATCTGAGAAGTTGGATCCTGAGGTTGAAGACATTCTAATGGAGATTGCTGAGGATTTTGTCGATTCCGTGAGTTTTTGACCCTTTCTTTTCCTTATATGTAGTGGATACTCTCAAATGCTTACTTTAGGACTAGTGTAGCACATATCAGCATGGGAAGATCCTTGCAGATAACTATCGAGTCTCCATGAATGCTCCTACATTCCTACATTTTTCACTTGTCGTGGGAAAAGCCCTCAGAACTTTGCACAACACTTGGCACAAGCACAGAATGTTTTTTTCTTTAAATACATATTATTTGTTCTGAACATATGTTTTACATTACTCTTGCGAGTTATATGACTATTATAAATGTGCATATGTTGCAAAGTCAATGAACACTCGAAGAACCATTTTTTTCATTTTTGGGATCATCACACTTGAATAAGGAGGAGTTGTATGAATAGAATACTTGTTTCGAGGACAAGACTTCAGTTACTAAAAGTTGTGGAAAAGTTCATAATAATAGTGCCGTACGGCCTTTTGTTCTAGAATCAAAGCTGATTTTCAGTTGTAGTTGCCGTGGCTTTTCTCTACTTCTCTTTGTTATCTTTTATATTTCTTTTTAACTTTTAAGAACTCATTTTCACTTTTTATAAAGTAGTCCAAGATACAGAACAATTTCACTATCTTCTCGTCTCTCTTGTTTATCTCCAGTTCCATTAAGCTTTTTTTTAGCATATCATGTTTCTTTTGGTTTATATTTGTCTTAGTCGCGTGCTGCTCAATTTCGGCATCTGGTGAAGCAATTCAGGGCTATGCTGCCTAGCTTTGTTAATTCATATTGGATCATCTTCTGTATTATGCTTTTCCATTCTGGATCCGATTTTATCTTGGTATAGAATCAGTTTATCTTATATTCCTTAGAATGCAACAAACCTTACCAAATCAATAAATTTCAAATCAATGATAATTCTTATAGATGTTAGTAATGTACTTGGGAGGCATAATGAGTGTCTTGAAAGTCTGACCCCACTGTAAATAGAGAACAAAGGGTGATTACTTTTCTGTTCATTTCTAGGTTACATTGACACTCCGTATTGGACACGGATAAGAATTGTCGGACATGGCAAAATATCAAAATTCGAGATAAATTACATGCAATATGTGTCCGACACGGACACGTGGATACGTATCCGACACGGATTTTTTTCAAAATATGGCGTGTCCATGTAACATTCATTCATTTGCATCAGCATTTTTAACCCAAAAAACCTTGGGCATTGGTTCAAGATATTGATATTTCGCCTATTTGCTAAATTAGCCAGCTGCCTTCCTTCTCAATTGTTAAAATAGATTTGCATGGTGTTGTCTTCCATCACCTTGCTAACACAAAGAAGAGGGTAAAGGAATAGTTCTACCCTGATGAAAAATAAGGAAAGGGTGACGACTTAGATAAACAGGGGAGCATATTATGCTAGTTTATTCAGTTTCATCACAGCTTTGAGTTGCATGGAGCTCTTTACAGTTGTTAGATTCATCAGAACCAAACAAGTATGATTTTTGAAATCAGTACAATGTCTTATCCATAATGTTTGGAGTCGGCATAGCAAATCCTGTTCACGCCAGTTGATAACCCTATCCCTAAGTATCATTAGATCTACTCTCATCACTGCAGTCTATAGTCTTTGTGAAAGGTCGTCACTTTTTCATGGATCTTATACTACGGACTAAATGAACGATGAAGGAGTCCATGCTTTGTGTCATCCACATGTAGACATCCAAGTGTCAGTATATTTATTCTACGATCAATTCTTTATTTAAACATCTTCTATGAACTTTGATTTTCAAACATTTAAGTTTTTGAGTAGTAAATGTTACCTCTACTTTTTGTGAATAGCGGCATATTCACGATAATTACCAAACAGTTTTGACCAATATGCACAAAGTTTAGTAAACATCCACTGCACTGAATACCGGGAAAATAGAAAAATTCTATACTGGCATCTTAAAACTTGTGTAGTTTAGATGTATGTATCCATTTGTTGATTTGGACTCAGTTTGATCAATAATTAGGTCAAGTGGTTTCTAAGAAAGAGAAAGTGCAACCTGATAGTATGAACTATGAATACCGTAACAAACTTTTCAAATCTTATACAAACAACTTGAAGTTTTTCAAACTTGTGTTAGGATCACCAATATTGCAATTTGTGATTGTAGCTTTTGTTTTTTAATTGTAAAAACCTTAACTGATATTGTTTTGTCTTGGACGCGTTCTGTCATGAGTTCTTCTTCTTTTTCCTCTTCTTTTTGTTGCTAATGTATTAGTATTGGAAAGCTATTCATTCTATTAGTGGGTAGTGGTTCGTATGGCTATTGGAGTATTGGTTAATGTTCCTATGCACATTTTTAAAAATCCTTGTGTAGATTAATATTCATTTTCCATAAGAGTAAATACTAACATTCAAATTTTCCTTTGAGTAGATTACAGCAGTTGGTTGCTCATTGGCTAAACATCGAAAATCAACAACATTGGAAGCAAAGGACATACTTCTACACTTAGGTTAGTTTTATAGAAATGGAGAACCTGATTGTGTTATGTGAAATCTCTTTATTGATGTTGATTGATTTATCTTTTGATGCAGAGAGAAATTGGCATATGACTCTACCTGGGTTTGGTGCAGATGAGATCAAAGGCTATAAGAAGCAGGTAATTAAGAGTTTTTCGTTAATTTAGTTGCATAAACTAGTACTAGTAGGAAAGGCAGGTTCCTACTTGAGGAGCATAGTTTCTTCTGTCGGATGCTTTTTCTCTTTGTCCAGATTAAACTTTTTTCTCCCTCGTTGCTTATTTTGTTGATTGGTTTGGACAAATGGTGCAGCATACTAATGACATTCACAAGGAGCGTCTTGCAGTGGTATGCTTCAATTATCTATATTATCCCTTATTATAATTATTTGTTTTGGAAAAGGAAAAGCCAGAAAGTAAATGAGATCATTTTTGCCTCCTTATGTATTTTATTTGAGAACATGTATTGAACAATCTTAGAGGTATATTATATAAAGTTTATTGGAAATTTGTGTGGTATTTGTCGAAAGGTTACTATTATACCTTTTCATAGCTGTTGCTTCACTTCTATATTTCCTAGGTGGTCTTAGACTAGTAGAAGTTTAGTCTATGAATTTGGGATGTGCAACTGGACCTAAAAATCATATGATCATCTTAGACAAGACTGCCAATTAGACATACGATTTGAAGTTCAACTCCAACAAAGAAAATCAAAGTAGTAGTTTCGTGAGCCTTGTCCTCTATTGATACGGTGTCAATTGAGGACTCTTTCACATATGCATATGAATGTTCACATTTAAAATCTATCTATTCTTGATCATCTTAGACATCAAGGTTGGCAACATAAATTTTGTTAGTCTTGGTGGAGGGGGTTTCACACTCTTCTACAATGGCTGTCATCTTGGTGCTACCCTTCATTATCCAGGCTGAACACAGGAATTTTATTTTCTTTCAATTTCAATGTTATTGTTCTATTTCTTTATATTATTATTATTTTTTTAATTTTTGTATCAAGTCATTGGTGCTTTGAATTAGTGTTGATGCATTATTCTTCTGTTTTACATGGCAGATCAAAAAGTCAATGGTATCAGCCGACACAGTAAATATGAAGAACTCTGCTGGACAAGCTGCTGGAAATTTCAAGGGTCATGCAGCAAAGGCACCTACCACAGGTTCTCTAAAGGTCCATGAAGTTTTATCAGCTAATTAGTGTAGCTTTTGAAATGCGCATTGAGAGTGTTTTGTGACTTGAGGTTTGTGTGAAAGCAACATACAGTTCCTTAGACACAAATGTGTCGTGAGAAGGAATGCACACATACATACGTTTCTTTTGTACATTTGAGTGCGCTATTAGGGAAGAACTCAATGTTCTGTGCGTCGGGTGGGGGATAGTGGAAGAGTTGTTAGGATTCTATGTTAGGCTATTTAGTGACTTGAAGGAATTTTAAGTCCAGAAGCCAATCAGACTGTGTGGAACTGTGGATGGCATATACCCTGTGTGAAAGTGGGAGTCCATGTTTCCTCTTGCATAGTTGCACCACAGTAGTCAAGACTGGTCTTTACTGAGCTGTGTTTTATTAATCCTAATGCTGACTAGAATAACTGTTTAATGCATATTGTCTTGTCATTTTATTGGCATGGTCTTAATATATTAATCCTGTTAGATGACCTTTCTTAATGTGTAATTATAACATTATTTCTTAAACATTGTCTTTGTGCAGGATGAATGATAATGGCGGAATGTTTACAGCGAGTCACTTGAATGATAACGGTGGAATGTTTACGGCGAGTCAGCGAGTGAGGAAGGACATTAGGAAAGCTCGTGTAATAGGAGAATATGGAAATCCTAAGATACACAAATCTCATGTGTTCAAAAAAACCAATATCGAAGTTGATCATTTTGCCTGATGGGTTTTTCGTCAGCCTATCTCCCCATTGTACTTGTTTTTGTCAATGAAAGGTTCTTTGTACTGGTCAAGCTGTGCATTCAAGAGAAAATATGCCATAACATGTTCTTGGTTATTGCGACTATATCTGCATTATTGTGTTGGATCTGATGTTCTTGAATCCGAGGATATATTTTAAAATTGGCACTCTGGTCAGACAGAAAACAACTAGGTATATGGTGGGGTTGATTTAAATATCATCAGAGAAGACAGGTTATTGAAGTATAGTTACTGCCTACTGTGTCTTAAGTCATTGACTGATATTGAGTATTGACTTTACCTAGATGGGTAACATCTTAAACTTTTAAAGATCTGGAAAAAAAAGTGCTCAACTTGGGTGTCCCAGTGTGGCTTGAACCGATTGCAAATATTGAATATACACGCCCCGTGCAAACAACTACATTATACATTTATACTGATTGGTTTAAACCTAGAGCTTCGAATTGGCCGTTGACCTGATCTGGCTTGGTCCTCAAATTCTGGCGCGAGAATAGTGTGTGTTCGACAATTTGAGCTGATCTGATTTGCAAGCCTTTGAAGGGCTGGCAAGGTCTTTGGGTTTTTGATGGGCCAGTGAGGGCTTTAGTTTTAAGGCTTTAACCTGTTGTCATTAGACTACTGCGCTGTCCGTTGGGTTTTTCATTTTTCCCGAAATTTTATAGAAATCAGCTCATTTGAGAATTTCAACCTTTTCAGAAAATGTGATAGAAATTAACTGTTAATAATTTCTCATAATTTTGTAATTCTCTTTTGACCGAGATACGGAGATAGAAAACATTACAGTAAGCTTATTTGTGATTACAATGATCTGCATGGTCCCAAGATCATCTCGAGTTATCGACAACAACTGAGTGCTTGAATGGGTTCAGTGTATGTTTATTGTTAAAATTACAATGTACACAAAGATGTGAAGAAAGAAGTCCACAAGCCGTGTTAATATATAACTACATTTGAATTCCAAAGATGAGCCGTCTTAATAACTACATTTGTATTCAGCGTGAAGTACATGCATATCCAAATAAGGCAGTGGCGTTTACAAAGTAACCTGAACACCAAGCATGCCTCCGGAATGCAAGAGCAAGTGAGCAAGAGTTTAGAAACGTAGTTATATATATCGATATATTGACAAGAGTCTTTTGGCCGCTTCAAGACTGCAACATTACAAAGGATTAAGGTCTAACGCCTACAAGAATCTCCCTCTCCTATTCACGTCCATCTATTACTTTAAACCATGGGAGTTGCAGTTGATACGACCACGCGTACCCACATGGTCACCGTACTTGTCATCGCCATGTTGCTCGCGTGCTCCACAACCCCTGTTAAGAGTATCCAGCAGGACGAGGAACAACCCGTAATGCCAGCAGCGTGCTTCGTGAGTTGTGGAACAACGATATTTTTGTGTATAATGGGTTGCGCTACGAAATTAGAACAGAGAGTTACCTGTGTTCTCGGATGCTTTTCAGACAGTCTCAGGTGTACCAACAATTGCGCTTCAAGCCAACGCAACATCCAGTCCTAAAAAAAATGGATATCCGCAGCGTCCCTGATTATATTATTACTGTTCATGTAATGTAAGGATACATAATATATGGTAGGCCCTGGGATACCACGAGAATATTCTTATAGGGATGAGAGGGTTCTGAGACCGTTGGATGTGTGATCCAATGGTCCGAAAATCAAAAACAAAAAGAAAGAGAGAGAATGCAAGTTTGTTTTTTATTTTCGGACCGTTGGATCACACATCCAACGGTCTCGGAGCTCGTCTCTATGAGGATATCTTCCGGGTAGACGAACTCGGTCTATATGGTACATGCAACACTATATATAACTTTAATAAATGTCAGCAACTCTTCAACTGAATATCTATCAGTAGCTTGTGTTTTAGTACCTGCTGTCAATCCCTTTATGCACGTTCCTCTTCTCTTGTCAGTCCTGTCTGATTGCAATTCAAGAAAGTGAAACCATTAACAGAGAACACTTACAGTCTTACACCAGCCCATAGGTGTTAATGCACAGATCGATTGAAGGATTTTGCAATGTTACTGAGAGACATAATTGCATCACTCTTGATAGTAATTAAAATATATCGCCCGCTAATCCGCAATCCATATTTTGCATATTTACTACAGAATTGTCTTATTGGAAAACTGGTATGGTTCTTTGAAGTGAAGGTCATGAATGTGTTCAATAAAGAGTGATAGTAGGCATAGTGCTACGAAACAACATGACCATTATAATCTGCAGCATGCTAGTATAATCATTTCAAAGTTTGAAACACATTTTCTGCCTCGGCAGTATCTCAATCTATATTAAGGGAAACAGTTGCTTATAAATTGCCTAAAGCTATCAGATCTTGATACAAAAGGGTTCCATGAAGATCAACTCAAACAGAAGAATGACAAGAATATAAAAAATTACCTTAATGAGTGGAAATAAATATTTGGAATTTAAATACACAACAAATATAAGGTTCTATGCAGCACCACAACCCCTTTCAGTGGCCAGTGCCACACGCATAAAGAAGAAAAACAGAAGTGTTCTGGTAACAAATTGGTTTACACATCCTTTCACACTTTGTCCACACTACTCGGATGAACAAGAGAACTATATTGGAAAAGTTAAAAGTAATTGCTGGCTTCCAAGCTAGACCTAGACCGACTTAAGTATCATGGCTGTGTTCAGATGCAACTCGAAAGCTTATTTTAACAGTGGCCAGTATCCTACTAGTTTTCCTCCTATTTAATCTAGAAAGGTGATACTGATACTCTTTGATCTCACTTTCAAGAAATGGGGGGAAGGACTCCATCAGATAAGCGTCACTAGGGCTTTTCCTACAATGGTAGCTATTCGAGAGTTATTTATATTTTAGGAGGTAAAAAAGCTACCACTGAAGAGAATTATATGACTACGGAAAATCGGGTTGAGCGCTATAATCTCAGTTATGCAACATGGGAATTACTTCCACATGCAGATGTTGATGCTGAATATTGCAAAGAATTTAGTGCACATTACGTCGTCAATCACTCAATCATGTGCCATCAAGTTGCAGTTATAGAAGTTTTGGCAAGATAATTGGAGAGGTTTTTCGCATCATGAAATTGGGTTGAAGACCCTCATTCGATATCTGGTACACACGTAAACCCAGTAGGCCTGTATACTTTATTTCGCCCTTCGGGTGAGAAGAGAGAATGGAGAAGATAAAGAATTAAAGACAGAAAACTACCGTGTACAAGAAAAGTGCTTTCTTTTCCAACCCAACTCAAGGGATTAATTTTTTTATGAATTATTCAGGACATCTACACAGTAAGTGAATTGCAATTTGTTAGCTGTTACTGTTTCTGTGTTATGATCTTAAATAAGTTTGAAACTTCAAAGGTCATAACAGAGTGAACACGATCGGTCTGCAGATTACTTGGCCTGAGAAAGAAGATATTTCTATATATACATGTAATTGTTATTGTCACAGTAAACAGAGAAGGGGAGAAAAAAAAACTAAAAATTCACTAAATCATAAATGGACTTAATTTTACATGCTCGGAAGTATATGGGGGAGGATAGACAAGCAAACATAAAAAAGGCAGTGTACTGCAACATATGCCTTTGGAAGCAAAGTGGAGATTTTAGTCACAAGTACAATAGCAAGAGCAAACGCTGGTCAAATGTTAGTCTTTACTTCATGGTTCCAGTTCTCAGAAGATGTAACAGATGTGCAACTGTATTAGAGAGCCACGACTCCCACTGGGCATATACCTTCAATTCTTCACGAACCTGTGTCCTGAGTCAGTGAAGCTGGATCTACTAGCTCTTCTGGGGGTTGCGTGGAGTGTTCTATATCTGTTCCTAGTTTGGTGGATTCCACTTGATCTATTGCAGTAGGGTTGGGATTCACTTGATCAGTTGCTAGTTTGGTGGATTCCACATGCTCTATTGTGGAAGGGTTGGGAGTTACTTGATCTAGATTTGGTTCATTACATTCATACTCTGAGAGAAGATTTATGAACTCATTTAGCAAGCGCTGTACTTTCCTATTTGATGCCATGGCTGGAAGGATATCTTCCCTTAGGAGTTTCTGTTTTTTCATTCCCTGCAGAGGCATTATACTTTCACTCAGACTAACAATTAGATGATTAACGATCAGCAAGAAAAAATAAACACATTACTAAACTAAAAAGGGGAAAAACCGAAAAGGTTTGTCACTTGACAAGTTGACGAATAGAGCCACTGGCTCATATGATTTAAAATTTTCTCAGAGAGTAAAATATTTACTGTGAATAAAAAAAGAACAAAGGGCAGAGATTGTAGGAGGCGAAGTGAGAACAACAAGATTTGATTCAGTTCAAGAATTTGTAAGGCAGAATTAAAAAAAAAGTGCAGAAAGCCTCACCAGCACACATGGGTCCCATGTAAGGTTTGTGGGATCTGAAGAAATTGACACAATCATCCCTGCCGGAGGCCCGAGAAAGCTCTCACAGACTTCCCGTAAACGGGATTCATCTGCTTCTCTGTATAAAGATGATTAAGTGGTTGGTACTTCAGCAAAAGACAAGTAAATAGATACAATGCATATAAAAAAATTAACAGGGCAGTCTCTCTGCAGCAGGTCGTGAATGGTTCCAATGAACAACGACATAACCTTGCC
This sequence comes from Coptis chinensis, assembly GCF_015680905.1. Taxonomy (NCBI): domain Eukaryota; kingdom Viridiplantae; phylum Streptophyta; class Magnoliopsida; order Ranunculales; family Ranunculaceae; genus Coptis; species Coptis chinensis. The sequence continues at coordinate 72,353,165 of NC_141463.1, read as the reverse complement.
TGAGGAAAAAGCTGGTAAGCTGTAAGTCTCAAGTGCACAGGGGAAAAAGGGAATGAAAAACAAAATGCATATTGTGATTCTTACACGTGCATCTAACTATGAGATTATGTGATCTTCTTCCACTACAAAGACTTTTGACACCTACACACTCTTGACTTTTTCCCCCTTTCATTTTAAGGGTCTGAATCAAAACTGCAGCAATCTACATCCTATGCTTAGTTTAATTTTTTTTCCTTCCTTTCTGATACTTACGAGAATTCAAGGGAATAGGAAATAACATTCTTGCAGTGGATTATGAGCTGAATGATGCATGTTTGATAATTCCTTTTCTTTATGATGAGCTAAATTCATGCATTTTGTTGGGAAAGAAGATGTGGTTGCCGATAAGATAAATTAGCATAATATGGATTATGGACGACCTAGATGCTGCAGCATTTATTTTTATAATTTTAATTTTGGTTTAATTAGGGATGGTGGATCATTTTTTTATGGACTGTCGAGATTTCACCATGTCGAAACTGATGTTGGCAACTTAATTACACGTCATCACTTGACACATCAAAAACTGAGTTGACACAGTAACAAAGTGAGTTGCCACATAAGCAACTCATTTGCCACGTCAGTTTTTAGTGTCCCGACTGGAGCTGCTTGCATTATACAGTCTAGGGTTATAATGTGTGCCAAGTTGAGGGGTCAAATCTGCCGTTTTTCCTACTATACTTCAGAGGTTAACTTATGTGAGAGAATGTGTCAAAAGACCTTGCCAGTCATAAAGAAGAAACACCCAAAGCATTTACGACTAAAAAATGGGAGTCACAAACCTTGCAAGAAATCGAATATAAGATAGGAGGCACTGGCGATATTCATTAGGGGACTGCAGGGACAATGAAGCAGCTAACTGTGATTCCAAATGAGCACGAGTCTGCACCCCGTCATCAGTCACCCTTCCATTCACAACCACATAGCAACAATGACTGCAATGTAAGTTACTGAGCACAACTAAAAATTGTCAAGACCGAGAGGTATATGATACGCACCTGCTCCAACTTGGCTTTCTGGCCAGATACTTCCCTACATCCACCTGCAAAGCCGCCAGCTCACCACCCCGTATTGAACCCAAATTCCAAGAGCTTGCAAAATTTGATGCAGGGAAGCAATCATCGGCAATCCTCAGCCAACACTTCAGGCTCATGTCAAAAAGGAATGCATGGCGAGTAGCCAAAACAACAAGGGGTGACCCAGATCTTGAGAACCTTGCAGATATAACTTTCATGGTACCTGGGAAATACAATAACCCATCATGAATCGACTATATAAAGGCTCAAATATTGAGAAATTATCTGGAACGTCACAAAACAGATCAGTGAACCACTAAATCCGAACAATTCAGACACCAAGTCGATTTCCATGCAAAGCTATACCAGAGTCTTTGGCAGATGAATCATGTCCACCAGTAATCAAAGAAGCCAGTGTATCACGCAAGAGACAGATATTGGTGAGCAGATCCCATACATATATGGATCCCTTCCTGGTGACGAGAAGAAGCTTCCAACACTCGTCACAATCTATAAATATTGCGGAAGACCCCAGCATCATTGTTGGCATGGCCCGTCTTCCACACTTTGTATAAACCTTCAAGGCAGAAAGGAAACAAAAAAACTTATCTTTCCAAATCTAACTTTAAAAGAATTCTGTCTCTATGTCTGGAGAGATCATTCACATAAAAGATTATTAGCACATTCCACAATGCAAAACCCTATGGAAACAAACTCAAATAACAATGACGAGAACTTCATTGTCCAAATATCTAAATACAACTAAAAACTCATTCTTTTTAAGCAAATTCATATCATAATATTAATAGCAAAAATAATTTCCATGCCTGTGAAGTTCTCTGTCGTATTTACTCCATGACATGTTGGCATCCTTCCAACAATGTCAATGACAAGTCGAAACATGACAAATATGCATTTTTCACAGCAAATAGTTTACAACTTCTCAAATGAGTTTTGTTTGAAAGAACCCAGTGAGTGTCTTCCAGATGCACTAATCTCCTCAAATTTAACCAACTTGTGGGTTTAGAGTCATAGAATGTTGCTATATATATGACATATGCAACTCATCGCACATTCTCACTCCAGTACTAGTGTACAGTTGTTCTTTCCAGCCTCCAACTAGTGTTTGCTTTCCCAAATAATTGTTTCATATTTGTGGAAGTGACAAGAAATCTCAATTGAACATATGATTTAGACCTTAGATGTACATTGTGTTAGAGAACTCTCACACGCTTAAATCATCATTGCATATGATGAAACAACAAATAAATAAATAATATGGGAGAGTGACCAAATTATTGTATATAAGACAGACAAAGCTTACTCCTCGTTTCACCGCCGAAAACTAAACTAAAAGAGGCCAAAATAGTTCTTTGAAATGTTTAACTGGTTACTATTATGTTGAGGAATAAATTCCTATGGAAAATAACACATACCTATGTGACTCCCCCTACAACTCAGCCTACACATATACAGTTTGGTACTTGCGAATGCGTCTTTTTCCACTTCCTTAATCCCATATGAATTGAGACAGCCATATGAATACTCTTTTTCCAAAATTTCTATCACAAGCCATTTCACCTACTATATTTCGCTTCTTAAATCGTCACCAACCTTTCTCATTACACTATATAAGATATATAATTTTAAAGTACTCCTCAGATCAAAGATCTTGATTAGTGCTTTCCACTTGACTCCTATGCCAAACTTGATTTTCTATACAGCATTTTGAGATTTAAAAAAAATATATATACCACAAAAAAGGTTAAAAAGCAGGAAACGATTATCTCTACATGTTCTAATGTTCATATAGCTTTCTGTCCTCCGTGCTTAGACCCTTCAAGAGTTTTTTATTTTCAAAAAATAGCAAGAATCGAGAATGTAAAGCCAGTAAAATAACTAATCTTGGTTGCCCGTCTTAGAGCTAGTAGCAATCCGCTGGAAACTGAATCCACACAATATCTTTCAATACACCTATCCATCTGAACCCCATATATTTTACTCACTCATGGTAAACAACAAATAGAGCCCAAATGCAGTTGAACACGTGGCATTTTCTGACTCGAAGTGTCTAGTTGTCACTTTAGTTTGTCGACAGATATTTTGAGAATTTTTTTTAATAACAATGATAATGTCAAAAAAAGAAGATCCAGTCAACTATTTAAAAATTATATGGTGAGTTTTGAATATTCAGGATACACACACAAAGGCAAGAGCGTGCACACACAGAGCAAAGAGAACTGAAAATAAACATAATGAAAGACCTTTCTTGATTTTGCGTTAAAGTCTCAAAGAATGTTCAAGATTTAGCTATGTAACATGGACACACCATTTCAAAAATAATCCGTGTCGGATACGTATCCACGTGTCCGTGTCGTATCGGACAATATTGTATGTGATGTACCCCCATTTTTTATATTTTGCCATGTTAGATACTTAGTATCCGTGTCGGATCCGGACACACCTATTTGTGTCAATGTAACTTAGAGATTTAGCCATAAACTTTTAAGGGCAACTCAAAAAAATGTGTGAAATGCTATGTTGCATGGACACGCCATATTTCAATATTTATCCGTGTCGGATATGTATCCACGTGTCCATGTCAGACACACACGGACACATTGTATGTGATATGCCTCAATTTTTGATATATCGCCATGTCAGACATTTAGTATCCATGTTGGATACGCACACACTCATCTGTGTCAATGTAACTTAGGTCAAATGACTTCGAAGATCAGTCAGCATTCCACTTATTGAGGATGAGTTTTAATTCCCAAATTTCCACTTAAAGTATATTATATTAAGAACACAACAGCACAGATTTGATAGAAATAGATACTTAGGTGTTACCTGCAAACAACCATCTCCACACCCAACAGCCCAAAAATTGGCATTTCCAGCCAAAACGGTTATTTTCCCAGACAGTCTATCAGACCAAAGAGTCCGAGTCCCATGAGTACAAATGACTTCAGTTTCTTTAGTCATTAACGCATTTCCATTCCCAAATACATCATTCATGGCCCGTTCCACAGAGCGAGCTTCTAAAATGACAGGCATGCTATCTTCCCCTTCTTCCTTATCATAAACTGCAATAGACAGATTAGAACCAGAAGCACCTTTCAAACCTGAAACTTGTATAGTTCCCGAACGATCTAGAGTGGTCCTTTCATCAGTAGTTGCAGAGACAGGAACTTTTTCAATAATCAGGTTCTCACTAATGGCTGCCCTAGCAGTACTTCCAGAACGATCCTTAACCCCACCATGGATAGATTCCCCTCCATGGTTATGTTCTTTAAAGCTCCCATTTATTTTGGGAGAACCTTCTCTAAGGCCACCTTTGGCATTATCAGGCTTTTGGTACGCTAAAGCTAAGACTGCCCCAGAAGTAATTTCCTGATGAGATGGCACACCAACTGCTTCTGGAATAATCCTTTTTCTCCCATCAGCCCCCCTGTATTCCCTTTGCTTCACAGGACTAGAGTTTTGGGTGTTGCTCACCACTTTGTTCGATCTATCACCATTACTTCCTCCCTTTTTTGTACCATTTTCAGTTTGGGAGTGGGAATTTTTTTTATGGAGCTTATCCACTTTTTGAACCCCCACATCTACAGAAGTTTTGCCATCCGTCTGACTCTGTACAATGGAAGCCACAATCTTGTCCGGAGATTGCTTAGACGATGTTTTCTCTAGCAACAATTGTGCTGGGCTTTCAGCCAATTTCGCTTGCTGTCCTTTGCCATCACCATAACGGTTTCTTCTCAGCTCATCCAATTCAGTATCACTTAACCTGTGACCAAGTTCTTTTACCTCAAAATGAAATGTTGCCACAGTCCCATCCAAGGAACAGGCAAAAAGTGCATATCCATCGGGACTCCTGTTTCAAAAATAATGTGAAAAATAAAGTCAGATGGGCAGATATAAATCACCTAACCATAACACGACCTGAAAAAGCAAGTAACTAATTTACAATCCATTACCAGGATAAGTCGACAACACTTTGACTAAAGAAATGCTTGGCTACAAACAAGGGACGAGCGCTTGCAGTTGTCCATACGGTTATAGTACGATCCTGACTTCCAATAGCAATGACATTATATGGATGTGATTCTTTTGCAGCAATCTTAGATGTTCCATTTGACCATCCTACTGGCGCAGCTTTTGTTTCCTGGCTACTGGAATTATTTCTTCTAAACATTGAATGATTAAACTTTACAACGATAATAGGTGCATTATGTCCTAAGAAGTCGAAAGTAGCAGCCCACTCCCCTCTTTCCAATACAGGTGCAGAATGCCTTGGCTTCTGAAAACCATGAGTAGTTGTGATAAAATGTCCACAAGGTGACCATCCAAGCCGCCTAAAGAAGGTGGATCCAAGCTGCAAAATATTCTCTCATTAGAAAAGGAAATGGAATGAAAAAAAATAAAAAAAATGGTGTCAGTTGTAACATACAGATTTTGCCCAATGCCCATCAGTTCTGTGGGCAAGACTCCAGTCTCTTGTTCTCCAAATAATGACAGTCTTGTCATCTGACTGGCTTGCTATAAAGGAGCCAATTGGATCCCAAGCGACACCTTTAACCAGGCTCGAGTGACCCCTTAGAACGGCAGTGCACGTGCCATTGCTCATATTCCAAATATGGACCGTGTTGTCTAAACTACCACTGGCCAATATCAAGTCATCTGGAGAAAAATTAAGATCCACCTACTTCAAACATGGAAATACAATTATTCAGTTAGACTGAATACAATGTGATATATAGAAGCACGGGTTACGGATATTGAAAGACAGTTTGAATACCACATCCGCGCTGTGTCCCCTCAAAGTCATAGCAACTTTCCAGTTTTCAACATCTGGGGGATCTCCGCTACCAAATTCAGTGGTTCCTGTTCCTGGTTTTCTCTCATGAATAAGAATCATCTGATCATCAGATCCTGATGCAAGATATCGACCATGCTTAGCCCATCTAACACAGTTGACAGAGCCGAAATGATCCCGGAGAGTTGCCAGCACTCTCTGAGTTGACTGCTCACTTTCAGATTCTTTGCCCACACAAATCATGTTCCATATGCGAACCTATAAACATAAACACTACTCAACTCAAAGTGTAAATGAGAATAGGGAAATGAAAAAAAAAAAAAAAAAAGTACCTTGTGATCACCACCACCGGTTGCAAATCTGAGTCCACCTGATTGTATATCAATTGAGAATATTTGCAACCCTTCATGTCTAACCCAAATGGGCTTCTCTGCAATCATTTTTGTTTTGTTAAAACCCTAACAAGAAATTTGAGGGTTTATCACAAACACGTTAAGGTTTTGCATAAAATGATACATTGCTGCAATAAAAAAAAATCAAAATGGTATTTGACTTTTCACTATTTTAGATAAATAACGACATATAATGATATTTGTCGATATATATTCCTGATATTTTAGAAAAATAAAGATATTTGAACTGGCGAGTGATGACCAAAAAAATATGTATAATTGGTATCCTCTGTATATCGGGAAAATGGGACCTCCAATTTATCCAAGGATATGGATATTTTAGGGCTTGGTTTTCATGGCTACATGCCTACATCACCCCCCAAGATGAGTTCCGTGAACATGTATTTATATTTTATAGAATTATAAGAGACCCAACGCTAAAGCAAAGCCTTCTCCGTTGGGCCCAAGCTTGAAATGCTCACAAGTTGGACGTTGCAGAACAAGTTTAAAGGTGACCCAAAAGCCTACGTCAAGCAAAGCCTATACTCTGTACTACTCTTTTCAGTCTTTTTGTGCTGCTAAGGCTGAGTCCAATGGTGCATCCATCCTCTATCCATTCCACCAAAAAACAGTGTTTTGAGAATATGAAGTAAATTTTGGTGTCCAATGGTTTGGACCATTCTACACCACTTCGACCGGTGCGAAATTAAAAATAAAATAAGAACTGGTCATAATTAGCTTCTGACACAAAACAATTGACTCCATTTCAAATGACGCCAAATGATATGCTTAACCCATTCTGTGCCACTTCAAGTGGCACCATTTGCATTTATTCAATTTGGCTTCAATTCATTTGGCGTAGAATGCACTATGCATTCCTCAAAAATACTATTTATATATAGAGAGTGATATTCGGATGAAGAGTAAAAATCGCCGCTCCCCACACCACTTTTGTGAGGATACGGGGCCATTGGACATAGCCTAAGTCAGCAAGACAACAACATATATTGAGGTGCTCATTCAGTAATTTGCCTCGATTTTCATCTTCATTCATCCAAAAAATTGTGCCCAAATAATCTCGCAGTCTGAAGCTCAAGCCCAACTTGATTTGGCCGGCCTGGCCCTAAAGGCAAATGACGCTTACTTGTTTCATCTAATTTTATTTAGGCATACTTTTTACATGGATTTGATGAAGATTACTATATATACTAGCTTTGCCACGTTTTAGATTGTTGAGTGAAGCGGAGCCCATGAAGTTGACCAATTTGTTTTTTTTTTTAAATAAAAATAAAATAGACTTACAACTTTACCCGTGTAATAGATATTATCTACGATTGTGCCTCTATGCACGTGTCAAAAGTCAAAACATGTTTCTCCACTTTCTTAAAAGCCCACCAATGTTTAACAAATATCCAAAAAATCAGAATTTTAAAAACTACAAACTACCAAAACTGCCCCCATAATTGATGCTATTTGCAGAATTGCCACTGTGACAGAAACAAAATCTACTGTTCCTCACACCCCAGATTTTTTATACTGTTTAGATAAGATGAAGAACAACAATTTACTCGTTAAGCAATATCATGTTCTTTTGTTTTGGTTTTGCTTCTATTTATTTTGTTTTAGTGCTTTGTTGAATTTGTTTTACCTATCAATAGCCGTGCTAAACTGTAACCAACTAATGGAAACTTTGAGCTTTCTCAATTGTGCTTCTGAAATCGTATTTTCACGAAAGTAGAACACATAAAACACTTAGATGATATAAAACGCTTAGATGACAAGATTTAATTAGTACTAGTAGAACACATAAAACTTGTTTTGTCGATGATCCACCTACTGGAAAGATTCACTTCCTGGCCTGCGGCAAATGCCTTAACCAGGAAGATCTTTGTGACACCAGCAAGACTCATGAAGTGAATCTTTCCAGTAGGTGGATCATCGACAATGATCTCATTAACCGGAGGCCACAACATAAGTTCTTTGACCTTCACTCTTTTAAGCTTCTCGATGTTAAACTTCTCAACGTAGCCATGAATTTCGGTATCATGCCCACAAGTTTGCTAATGATCTCAAAATATTATGTTACACCTTCTTTTCAATCGCCACGCATTACACAGTATACAGTATCACTAAGATGTCTTTCTTCCTTCCTTTCCCTACTTACATATGTCTTCTCTGAGACATTCAACTACACTGTTGAGGGTTTCTATGATGGAATACTCGATGAAGCCAACAATAACTTGTTTTACACTGACTTGTCTAAAAGGATTCCTGAAAACAGGGAGTGACTCTTAGGGGCAAAACGGCCGAAAAAATAACTCTCAACACCACATTTTTTTTATCACTCACAAGGACCGGATAGATGAAATATCAAGTATACCCTTGACACGAAATAATAAACAACTCATCCCAACCAAAATGACCCGGTGTATTTGGGTATTGTTCATACCTCAACATAAGTTATGAACAATCAATGTCCGTTCACATCTATTTGGTATAAACTAACAATCGCTGTTCATACTTTAACATGAGTTATGCACAATCATTGTTTATGCCTCAACATGAGCTATGAACAATCATTGTTCATACCTATTTAAGGTATAAACAATCACTGTTCATACCTCAAACATGAGCTATGAACAATCAATGTTAATACCTTCGTATGAATATTAATTGTTCATACCTATTTGGGGTATGAACAATCATTGTTAATACCTCAACATAAGCTATAAATAATCATTGTTTATACTTCAATATGAGTTATGCACAATCATTATTCATACCTCAACATGAGCTATGCACAATTATTGTTTATATCTCAACAAAATATATGATTAGTAAGAACACCCATACCTTAGATGCAAGTCTGAACTGATAGCTGGAAACAATAGTGACTGCAATCAAATTAGCTAGTAATAATTTGAGTGGAAATAGCATAGTTAATTATTACTAGATTAACCAGTTGTTCAATAGGGAGGCTCATGAGTTGCTAGGTGGGCCATTAAGGATCTAAGCTTTAAGTCTCTTCCGAATTGTATTGCAAACCTTAACTATGACATAGTTCAAGTTTAATGTTAATGAAATGGTATGGGGAAAAAAAACACCTATTGGAGTAGTGTTCATACATATTTAGGATACATCAATATATTGTATGAGGTATGTTCATCTATTTGGGTACGAACAATCATCAAATTTCTCTGCTTTATATACATAACACAGAGAGTTGAAACCGTAAAACTGGTATTTAAAAAATAAATAAAAATTTATATGTTTTATATCCATAATAACATGGAGGGGTAAAACTAGTATTTTAAAAAAAAAAGTAAAAAGGTCGGGCCAACTTATTTTGTCCTTGAGGATTACTAAAATTGAAATTGTGGGTTCGTGGGTTATAAATTTGTCTTTGTGATTTACTAAAAAAAAAACGGTGTCCTCTACAGTTGTTTTTCCCCGAAATTGGTCCTTTAGACCATTTTTTCTTGTTCTGAAAAATAGGTGATCAGGTGGTCTTGGTTGTAGAGTAATTCACGACCATGGGATCAAAACAAAGTGAAGCTCTAGTCATGTGCCCACTTAAGCCCATTGCCTTTTTAGTCTTTTGTGTCCTGATTTCCGTATTGGCCCAATATCACAAGACCTAAGTCACCTAACTAATAAATCCAGCCATATATTTATGTGCAAATTATAGTATATTCACCAGTACTAGGTAGCTCTGATCCATTGAACCTGTGCTGCATGGGTACGACCAAAATATCAATATGTCGACACGGACCATGGTATGACACAAATTCGGCATCGGAGTGAGTAAACAAAAAAAAAAAAAAAGGATTTTTAGAGAAAGAGGGCCAAAGAAACAGAGAGAGGGAGGGAGAATCATTTGATTTTAGTAGTTTAAACTCGAAGCTAGTTCAATTTTTGAAGAGAGAGAGAAGGGGCATGAACCATATATAGGGTTTTAGGGAAGAAGATAGTCGGGAATAGAAGAGAGAGAGACAGGGGGGGGGGCATGGACTTATTGGGCGTTTTTAATCAATGTTTAGTTTTTTGAATGGGCTTTTTATTATTTTTAGTTTCAATGGGCTTACTGATCAAAGCCCAATCGTGTTATTATAAGAAGTTTTCCAAATCCTACCAGGCCTTTTAAACCTTTCTATCATAAGAGAAGGTCTAGCCACACTTGCCCAGGAATGTTTACCTATGGGAGCCATTGATTAAGGCCAAAACATGCTATTAGGATCACCACACCCCACCTGTGAGAGGGAAAAGCAATGAGGGAGGTCCTCATAAAATAGTCACAAAAACGTAGCAATGCATTAAGCTACATTCCACACCCCAAATCATCCAAGGCTTTCACTTCCCACCCATACCTTGCCTTAGATGAAGAAGCACGCAACTATATGAGACTGAAATGAAGAAACTGCACCATTACATGAAAGCTAAGTTTCAGTAATCAGATCCACCCAATCGAAAACCAACTCAGAGAAATGATGGACTCATCTCTCTTCATAAGCACCAAGCCGGAACCATATTGTTCATTTGACCAAGGAAATCACCTTCTCCAAAGAAATGTTTTCACTCTGGAAAATAGCCTTGTTTCTTGTCACCCAAACTGACCAATATACCGCATATGGAAGCAACTTCCAAGTGATTGTCTTGGACCCTTCAGAGTTGAAGAGAGGCCAATTAATTGATAAACAAGTCTCTAAATTATATCAACTGACAACCACCAACTCAGGCTATATTAAGGTTAATGATAATGAGGAACCCCCTAGGTATAGGGAACTTGGTTGGTGATGCCCAAGGGACATTTATGGTTTCTTGCAGGCCACATAAGAAATTTTGTGGCCGAAGTATGGCTTGTAAGGGAAGGACGTACTAAAGCTAATTTCACCTATGAACTATATTTGAGAAAAAACATTGTAGAATCAGAATCAATATCAAATATTAAAAGAACTGTTTTTTTTGGACTGGGTAAGTGTAAATTCTATTAAAATGAGAAAAAAGTACGAAGTGTTTAGGTTGGGCAACATACTGCACTATCTAATGGCTAATGCATACAAGAAATGAATACTCATCACCTAAAGTAAAAAGTATTCTCATTATACAACTCTCATGAAACACTAATATGGTGCTTTCCATTTCTGTAGCCAGGGAGGTTTTTCGTCAAGTACAAAACTTCTTGTTCATTCAATGCAGCACCAGCCTTTGACAGAGCATATGCCGAAAAAAGTTGGCCTCCCTCCAAATTGATGTGATATTAAAGGTGTATAGCTTCCTCTGGCAAACACTGTTTATGTGGTGTTTTGCACGTGTCTTTGTTTCTGTCCCTTTTTGTTGGTTGTATTTTGCGTGTGTCGAATGGTGCTTCCCCCATGTTTTAGGCCCAACTTTTGTTATAAGGGAAAATACACCAATAGTATATAAATGTTAAAAGCATATCATTGAGCAATTTGTTCTATATATATATATATCTAAACACCTTTAAAGAGGCACACCCGAGTTGACCAACGTAGCTTGAGCCGCCAGCACATAGAGGTGTGGGCGAACTAGCCGTGCACCGCGGTTTTTATCCTAACTCGATTCACCATATGTTGTTTTTAGCCTATTAAGCCGATCGGCTGTACGTCCAAGCTTTTGATCCAATCACAATGCAACCCCTAGTTTCTCAACTCCAAGCCGTCGTCCGCAACTTCCACTGCTTTCTTCACCCTATCAAAAAACAGATAAACATCTAGATCCAAACAATTCGTCTTTGGGGTTTTTGCTCAACAGATAAAAAACAAAAAACACCCAAAGAAGCAAAAACAAAATAGAGCAACGAACAACAGCCTTCCAGATCCACAAAATTCACCCTTAGTTGGTTTTGCTTCTTAACATATCCAAACCAAAAAACCAAAAGAAGCAACATAGAAATTAACAACAGCTATAGGTAGTTGCTTATTATTTTGTTCTTCTTTAATTTGTTTCGTTATTTTGATGTTTGTGAATTAGCATGATATCGTTCTCCGAAGACCCAAATTGTTTTTCAGCATTTTTTAGTAAGTATGAGTCGTGATTCGTGATAAGTTTTTGAATGGGTAGTTACTCGAGCTACTGAGTAGAAGAATTGGAATGTAAGGACAACATACATTAATTAGTGTGGTTATTAGAATTTTTATATCAGTATATGGTCCCTGTGTTATCAACTCAAAAATAGTTTTGTTTGTGTTATTGTAGGTTTGTAAATATTTATATTGATCTCTTATTGCTTTAGCTAGATAGTTTGAATACTTGACTTCTGAAATGAATTCACCAGTTACGTCGTCATCTTGGAAGCCTGTAAATTCTAAAGGATAGCCACAACTGGAGTTTGGTAGATCCCAGAAAGTTGAGGTTTGAATATGCATTCAGTTGTACTGACTGTCGCAGAAGGTTTGTTTGGCTAATATGTATAGGTTGAACTAGATACTAGGTTATATATGCTAACCCTATTTCACATGTGCGATCGGAATATTTTTGAAAGCGGGTGTCATTCCAAATCATATCATCTAAAAATTTGTCTGCGGGTTTCAAAAACTTCCGGAGCATCCTAGCAAATTGCAACTAGAAAGGGTAAGAGTTGTTTCTTTCTTTTTTTTGTTAGGGGTGTTAGATTAACCTTTTTACTGAAACATGCAATGCATAGTATTCATTTTGTAAGTAATATACTAATGTAATAATTTTGTTCAGTCTTATGGCTGCTTCCTTTGCATATTGAAACATTCTTTTCCTATGCAAATCAAGAAAATTCAAAGACATCCCATGCACAATTAGAATGCCCTGGAGAACATTTTGTTTTTGACATGTGCTTGGATTGGTTGGTTTTAAGATAACATGTGAACACCTTATGTTGGTTCTTTTCCATAGTTTATTTTTCACACCTTGGTGATAAATTTTAGGGTTAACGAGTATTACCCCCACCCACCCCACTAGATGAGTCAATTAGGACCCCCTAGATGGAAAATTAGGGTCTCCCATCCCCAAGTACACACACAAAAAAAGTCAAATTGGGTTGACCGTGTTTTTTTTGGGTATTTGGGGGTAATTTATTAAGAAACTTGATCTGTATCGAGTCATGTTCCTTTAAGTGATTTTTGGACTTATCAAATCTCAAAATTTATGGGTCAAATTGCAGTGTTCCGACTTTCAATCCATGATATGTAAATTTAATTTTGTATTATATATATCAGTCATTCTCTAAAAAATAGTTACTTAAGTTAAAACTTAAAAATAAGTACGTAAGTAAAACTTTACCTAGAAAATGAATTCAACCCTAATATTTTGAGGTTATGAAGCACTCACCATAAAGATTATCTCTACAAAATTTTAACGCATTTGGAAACCTCTAACATTGATAAAAATTGTTGTTATTTTTAAAAAGAAATCTAATGGTCAAGAAATATTGAGTTTTTGCAATCATTTTTTGCCAATGTTAGAGGTTTTCAAATGAACTGAAATTTTATGGAGATGATCTTAATGTTAAGTATATCATATCCTCAAAAAATTAAGGTTGAATTAAAAAATAAAAAGGTTGAATTAATTTTTAGGTAAAATTTTATATATATATATATATATATATATATATATATATATATATATATATATATATATATATATTTGTATTATATTTGTTATGTGATATATATATATATATATATATATATATATATATATATATATATATATATATATATATATATATATATATATATATATTTGTATCATATTTGTTATGTGATATGATGTTTTCGTACTTAAGATGTTTTATTCAGGTTTCAAAGTGCTTTCCTAAATGTATCGATGTTATAGAGAGCCACGCCTTTTAGTTGTTGTCTATTGCTAAGATTTATTAGACTTTGTGACTAGCTAGATTTAGTCTATGTTGTCCTTTGCTTCTTCAGTGTTCAAATTTTTCTGGGGTATCTTGAATGCTTGTAGATCTAAATATTAGTGTTCTATAGTGATGTAGCGGAAGCGATATTAAAAGTTCATTGGAACATAAAAGAGATAAATTAAAACATAAGTTAATTGATAATATTGAAGAGTTGATTACAATTTTCATCCATGAAACTCTTTATATAGAGAACTCCATCAAATCATCTTAGAAACCTACTAAAACACTAAGCTAGAAACACTTTCCTAATTTATCTATATTAGAATAGTAACATTCTAAGACTACTATAACTCATAAATTAGACTTCTAGACACTTCTAAATTGTACTTAAATAATAAAAATGAAAATAACTTGTTTTTAGTAAATTTGGATTTACTAAAAACAATTAGACAATAACCATAGGCTATATGTTCTACATCATTCTACCATTCTTTAAAATAACTCGCCCTCGAGTTATGCATAGGAATGACAATTCTTCGATTGGAACAAGGCAAAGTAGACACAATAGCTTGATTCTTCAATCTTATTTTTTTTTGACAATTCGACACAAAATTCTTGAGGCAAACACGAACATTAATCAATTTTTCACAAAACTTCAAATATGGGTCTTTACAAATAAATTTCTTTTGAAAACTGTGATATACCATATTCTCCTCCTCTCTAACAATTAACTCGTCCTCGAGTTCTTACTCAAGATTAGAAACATTGGCAATTTCTTTAACAACAAGTGGTATTATCTCATGCAAATCAACATCATCTCCTAAAACTTTAGCAACATTAACCTTCTCCTGAATATTTTTCTCCTCCTCAAAACAAATATCTACTACTTGTTTTTTCTCCACAATTTGATGGGATATTGGAACAATTGTAAGCACTTGAGTTTCATCTTTCTGGGGAGTAGAAGACACAATATAATCTTCAAGAGTGTAGAAATTACCTTTTCACATAGTGGTGGAGATGGAGATGACTTCTTAGTAACAAAAGCTCGACTTTCAAAAATCACTCTTTTACTCATGTCAGAAAGGCATTGTCTTTGTTCATGTTGTTGTCTCATTTCTTTTTATTGTTGCAATCTATGATGATTCTCTTCATTTTCTTGTTGCAAACGACGATAATTCTCTTCAGCAAGTTGTTGAGCATACATCTGTTCTTCAGCAACTCTTTGTGCGTAAAGTTGGTGTTGTCTAATATTCTCTTGACGATGAAATTCATAATCTTGAAGTGCTTGAGAATACTTTCTATGAGCAGTTTGTAATCGAGACAACTTGTAAGAATAATTAGAATAGTCTTGTTGATACCATAAATGATCATAGTAATCATGGTGAGGAGATTTATAATACTCAAAATCAATATCTCGAAGATCGTCTTGTAGCTCACATATTTTTGTTTTGATAATACAAATTTGAACATGAAGTTGTTGTGGATTTAACTGAGAATTTTTTTTACTTTTTTTTAGGTGGTGGTGGTGGTTTAATGAAAACAATGGTGGGTAAGGATCATTGGTGGTAGGGTGATGGGGGTGGAAGATGAAAAACGTAGATGGTAGAAAATCAAATCTAAAGATGTAGGTTGCACTATGGTTGGTGCGTTGGAATTGATTGAAAATTCCTACCTTTGACTTCTTGTTGTGATCTTCAATGGGGAAAGATTGTATCAACACTATGGGTGGTGAGACACAAATCCTTCAATCCAAAGATACTCTGAATAGAAGAAAACCAGTATTTACATCCTAGGAACGTTCTTCAACTTCCAACTGGATATTAAAATTTTCGTCCATGAAACTCTTTATATAGAGAACTCCATCAAATCATCTTAGAAACCTACTAAAACACTAAGCTAGAAACACTTTCCTAATCTATCTATATTATAATAGTAACCTTCTAAGACTACTAGAACTCATAAATTAGACTTCTAGACACTTCTAAATTGTATTTAAATAATAAAAACGAAAATAACTTGTTTTTAGTAAATTTGGATTTACTAAAAACAATTAGACAATAACCATAGGCTCTATGTTCTACATCATATAGTGAAGTTTTTGCTTTGTAATTTTAGCATTATACATTCCAAAGTAATTGTTTATTACTTTATTAGAGGTTAGTTTGCTTTTGTTTTAAACAAACTGGGAAATCTTACCAACTGGGGAGTCTTAGTTTGAACTCTTGCCTGTGATGACGCACACCTTAGGGGTATGTTTTTTTGTGTAGTTTTTCTCTTTAAACTTTGGAATCACATAAACCAAGTAAAGATGGAAGGAGTTCAACCATCTATGCACACTTTGTGGAAACATGCAGATTACGTTTGGGAAGTCAATTGGAAAACTTTTGTTGAACAAGTACATTGGCTAGAGAATGGTAATGTTGTTACAACTCAAGTTGTAAATCAGTCTCAAAATGATTGGCTAAAAATACTCTTTGATGGTGCCTTTAGCATGTCAAATTCTAGAGGAGCTACTGGAGCTCTATGTGTACAAGTGAAGATGGCCAGATTTTGGGAGTTATGTACTAAGTTAATAGCAAATAGTCCATTGTAGTCAGAATTTTATGCTACATATTGAACTCGCGACAAGGCTTGCACAATGGCTAAGACTGCAACAAGTACACCTATTTAGAGTCATTCAATGTGTCACTAAAGCTTTAACTGGAGGAACTACTGCAGTGAGGTTGGTGTGAGTTACTCAGACACTGCAGGAAGAACATTCTAGCAGCTGAAATATACATGGGCAGCAATAGGCTTCACTTGAAAAGAAAAGAGCAACAGGTGGTTTAAGAACGATGCCTCTGAGTCGCAATAGTATATAGATATCTACATCAATTCGATCCAGAAAAGAAAATGTTTTCGGCAAGGTAATGCTTTTTGTTGGTTCTTTTGAGCTATATACGTTTATTAATTATGTAATAAAAAATTAAATATGATTAGAATATACTTATTCAAAGTTTGTAGTAGATAGAATACAAAAACAAGTATGGAAGAATTATAAACCATTAAGAACGGTAGCCAACAATATTAGGAAGCACTCGGGACTCAGGAAGACATGTGTAAAGTGACATAACTAAACAAAGATGTTATCTATAGTTTGTTACATAGATGCGATGGTTGTCGGCTTAGATCGAGATGGTAGCCATTATGTTGCATAACTTCGGAAAATAATGGAATGGTTATGAATATTTTATTCTAGAACATTTAAGCTGTCACACCCCGAATTTCGATAGAATTCGGAAAAACAATATTTGTTCCCGACTTTTCAATTTTCGAGGTGTGATGCACTCTCAACTTCCAAAAACCCATAAACATTTTAAACATGTGGATAATTAAAAACCAATAAAAATTTTAACTTAAACAAAAGTCTTCTTCATTACAAAAATTCACAAATAAGATTAGGTTACAAATCTCTTTTCAATAACTCTTTATTTAAAATTACAAATGAAAATACAAATAACATTGTCTCAACTGAAAATCTATATCACCTCAAAGGAAAACAAAACCTATCTTGAAATGTGACGCTAACGCAAACCACAAGTAGCAACCAACCTTCTTCAACACTAAACCTGTCAAGACTTATCAATTATGTTCATTTAATGAACACACCCGATAAGCAAACATGCAAATCGGGTCAGCATTATAAACAATGCTGGTGTGAGTAGCCCTAAAATACAAATTTATACAAATATATACACAATCCATAAGGCAGTTAGTTCCTCCACCGAAGCGCTTTAACTTCCAACGACTAATACAACATCGTTAAGTACAATAATTTAGGCAGGTAGTTCCTCCACTGAGGCGCCTTAACTTCTCACTAACCACACAACAAACCATACGCATAATAAAAAGGCATTTAGTTCCTCCACGAGGCGCCTTAGGTTCTAACTAAACTAATAACCAGCCAAGCATATTCTATACTTACTGATAAACACGTAAATGTCACATATATTTATGCCCAATTTTATATTAATTAGTTCGTTTAATTAATTTGTTTGATTTAATTAGTATGTTTTTAGTGATTTTGCAGGATTAGAGTTAACTTGATTTTTGTATTGAAACTGTCAAGATTCGAAGATATTAGTGTGTGTACGTTGATCTAATTCAGTGGAGGTATCCCATGTTGGTCAAGATATTGTTTGCGTGCATTGGATTTGGCCTTGTTGTCTGCTAACGAGAATTTGGACTCGGTACCTTACTACCTCAGTGCCTGATGATTAGTAATAGAGAAACAAAGCTATGGCTATGAATATTTGGTGAATGTGCATGAAGACAAAATTTAAGTGAGCACGTGACTTGTATTCTCTAGCTTTGACCTTTGGTTGGACCTTAAGTATTTGGCCCTTAAGTATTTGAATTGAGCGAAAATATGGTAATGAGCTCAAAGTCACATGGTTAAATTAAAAGAAGGCGAGGAGCTGTGAGTGGGAATATGGGCCTAAATGGAGTTAAGGTCCAAGAACTATTCCATCAGTTCATGTGCGCCTAAGGAATTAAAGCCTGCACTCACCAAATCAATATGCTTATGAACCCAGCTACTTGGACCACCTGATCAGCCTCCACCCTTCGTCTCTCACAAATAGAAACAGAAACCAAAACCCGATCAAATTCCCATACAAAAATCAGCACATAATCTCTTTTGCAGCGAATCTACTAACCTTTAATAAATCCGCACCACCTGATCACCCATTCATTTAAACCCTTCTAATTCCAATTCTCTTTCGGTACGAAAACAGGACCCGATTCTTATTGAGAGTCGTGAGCAAATTAATTAATCTCAGGGTTTCCAATCCAGTTCCGAATCACTCGCATATGTTCCACCAAACTCTATCTTTCCAATTGGACTCTACCAAACCTCTATATATGCCAGTAAAAACAAAAGGAAGGGAAATTCTTGGAGAGCACAAATTGGAGCCAGAGCAGCAGACGACATGGAGAAGAAGATATCAAAGCGGGATTACGGTTTTGTCGATGATTTATTCTTCTTTTATTTTCGTGTTGCAAATTATCATGTCTAGCTAAAATCCAAGCTATGGCTTAGATGAAGCCCTAGACTTGCGTAGGGTTTTCTATGTTTAATTGGGTTATTGTTCTCTGACTTAAGTTTTACAGTAAATAATTAATTGAATTCTCTGATTTCTATAGAAATTCTATCATTGATTATATCCTGCATGTTTATCCATGTCTAGACTAGTCAATTGTTGGGTTAAGTTTCTGTTGATATCAAGGCATCGGTTCTAAAATATAATTAAACCTGTGAGAAGTTGTGTTGTAAAAAGACAATTTTTGTTAGGGGTTTCTATCTATTTGCTGAAATTCAATTAAAACGATTTGTTAGAATTGTTTAAGAATTACACGCTCACTTTTTTGAGCAAGCAAGGGTTGCCTTTCTTTTATGTTACTTGTAATAAAAAGAGAACTTTAAAATTAATTAAACTAAGATAATCTATAACGGTCTAGGGTGGATTCGAAGGCCTTAGTGTTTTCTTCATTGATAGTTAATCCATATTTTTATTACTTTTGTAGTTAATAGTTTAATTGCATTGCTTAGTCAATAGTTAAATTAAATCATACATAAAAAACCCGGTAGAATTAGTTAAGTATAATTTTAGTACTCGTTTGTCCGAAGTAGCAATTCTTGTGGGATCGACCCGTTTGCCGCAACTATTTTCAACGATAGCTGTGCGCTTGCAGTTTAACTAGGGTTAGATTAGTCTAATAGACTGACTAAATTCCTATTAAGTTTTTGGCGCTGCTGTCGGGGATTGCAGTGGTGCAATCGAGTTTTAGGGTCTTACTTAACGTAATTCATAGTTTAGGTTTAGTCGTAGTTTAGTTTTAATCCGTAGTCTAAGTGTTTGCTTTTGATTTTTACAGGTTTAGGAAAAGAAAAAAAAATATTAGAGCATACAAGTTCGAAGCTTAATAGAGAAGAATCAAAGGAGCTTGCTTGTCGTCACCCGGCGTCGCAAGTGGCCCTTGAAGGCTCATGCCTGGGGTTGAACGTGTGTGTTTGTCTGTTTTTGTATTTTTTCTTGCATTTAGGCTTGGTTAAGTCACCTTTGACCAGCCTTAGGCATATTGCATTAGGACAGGTTTTAGTCCGCTCACTAGGAAAGCACGTTTGACAAGTGGATCGAGTGACGGTGCTTTTAGCACAAGAACTGGGAATCGTGTTATCCGGGTTTAGGAGCACTTATTTTAAACCTTAATTAAAAATTCAATTCGGTTTGAGATTTGTTGCTTATTTTCTGTGATTGTGCATCATCCCGCATCTTTCATTTTACGTCCGTTATCTTTCATTGTGGAGTTAGGTTTTCATCATCTAGAGTCAGAGGTTGTGTATGGTAGAAACCCATTCTGAAAATCCTGATATTGCACCTTTTGATCCGGAAATCGAAAGAACATTTCATAAGGGACCTACTAATCCAAAGCAAGGCGAGTTAGAAAAACATTTGTTAGAAATGGCAGCAGAACCCGAAGTTAAAACCCTTAAGGACTACTATTATCCAGTCCTTAATTCTAATCCTTCTTGCATAGATTTGCCTGCGTGTGATGCTAATTTTGAGTTAAGGGCAGCCATCATAAACTTGCTTCCCCAGTTCCATGGTCTTGATTCCGAAGACCCTTATCTTCACGTTAAGGAGTTCTTAGATATATGTGGTACTCTTAACTTCCCTAGAGTCCAACCAGAGATTATCAAACTCCACCTCTTTCCTTTTTCACTGAAGGATAAGGCAAAGTTGTGGTTGAATTCCTTAGAGTCTAAGTCTATCACTACTTGGGATGAGTTGAACATTAAGTTTCTCATTAAATTCTTTCCCATGCACAAGACTACTAGCCTTCGGCGACAGATCATGCATTTTACTCAAAAAGAGGGTGAAGAGTTTTATATATGTTGGGAGAGATTTAAAGATCTTCTTTTGAGGTGTACGTCCTCACCATAATTTTGTGAAATGGCAATTAGTGTAATTTTTCTTTGCGGGGTTCTCGATTTCACACCGTCAGTTTGTTGAGTCCTGAAGTGGGGCAGATATCCTCTCTTTGCAGGAGGATGCAGCTTGGAAACTTCTTGAGACAATCTTTGAAAGTTCTCAGCAATGGGAATCTCCAGGGAGGGTCTATGATAGAAGTGTACAAGTAGCTTCTGAACCAAAGAAGGGTGGTGTTTATGAGGTGAGAGGCGATTTTGAGGTGAGTGCCAAACTAGCCAATCTTGCTAGGGAGGTGGAATCCTTGAAGTTAAAAGGGGAGAGTTCTCATGTCAAGCCAGTTAGTCAAGTATGTCAGCTATGTGAGAGTCCCGCGCACACAGCCCAAACGTGTCCTTCTATCTCTGCGTTCAATGAGTGTATAGCTGAACAAGCTAATGCACTCAACACATATAATAAGAAAACATTTGGTGACCCTTACTCTAACACATATAACCTTGGATGGAGGAACCATCCCAATTTCTCATGGAAAAATGGGCCGCATCAAACTGATCTAGGGGTGTCACTTGTGAATCCTCCTTCCTAGGCATATGCTCAAGTTCCTTCCAACCAGTTTCAGCAATACCAACAACCACCTCCACCATCTAAGAAACCATCTCTTGAGGACACTCTTAGTCTTTTCATGCAGAGTTCCCTTCAATTTCATCAAGACACCCAACGATTTCAAAAGGATACCCAACAGAGTTTGCATTCAAACGCGCAATCTATTGCGAAGTTGGAAATTCAAATGGGTCAAATTGCTAATACTTTGAATGAGAGGGAAAATGGTAGGTTTCCTAGTCAACCAGTAGCTAATCCAAAGGGACAGTACGAAATAGGCTCTAACTTGAGCCAAGAGCAGCACCAGGAGCAAGCTAAGTCTATTACCATTCTTAGAAGTGGTAAACATATTGATTATAGGGTTGAGATGCCTAGGGATGTTGAGGTCAGATTTGATCCTATAGAGTGTGAGGGCGAGAAGAGTGATCTAAGTGGTTATAATAGTCGTGATGTTGCTAAGAAGTGCTTAGAGCCTCCTACGTTTTTCGAGTCTAGTCCTGTACCATCTTATATACCAAATGCCCCTTTTCCTGAGAGGTTAGTTCATGCTAAGAAAGGAAATACTTTTAATGAGATAATGGAGATGTTTAAGCAAGTTCATATTAATATCCAATTACTTGATGCTATAAAACAAGTTCCTTCTTATGCCAAGTTTCTTAAGGATATGTGTACGCAAAAACGTAAGTTAAATGTGAATAAGAAAGCTTTCCTTACTGAGCAAGTGAGTTCGATTATTCAAAACCGCACTCCACTTAAGTTTAGAGATCCAAGATGCCCTACTATTTCTTGTGTTATAGGTGATCATATGATTGAGAAGGCATTACTTGATTTGGGGGCTAGTGTTAATTTGTTATCTTATTCAGTTTATTTACAGCTTGGTCTTGGTAAATTGAAACCTACGTCGATTACACTTCAACTGGCGGATAGGTCTGTCATGGTTCCAGGTGGTATTGTTGAAGATGTTTTGATTCAGGTTGATAAATTTTATTTCCCAGTTGATTTTATTGTTCTAGAAACACAACTTGTTCAAGATCTTAAACACCATATTCCTGTCATCTTAGGTCGTCCATTTTTGGCCACATCCAATGCTATCATTAACTCCGTAAGAATGGAGTGTTGAAGCTTTCTTTTGGTAATATGACTACAGAACTTAATGTGTTTAATGTGAGTCAACAACCTCCTGAACCTGATGATCTTTGGGATATTAATCTTATTGACAGTGTGGTTCACAAGACTTTCTTGGAAAGTTATTCTGATGACCCTCTTGAGTCTTGTTTAACTCACTTTGGTGGTGATTTTGATGTGGATAATTCTATTTGTGAAGTAAATGCTTTGCTTGATGCCACCCCAATCTTAGATACTAATAAGTGGAAAACCAAGTAGAATCTCTTTCTCCTTCTGAGTCTAAACCAGTTCCTTCCATAGAGAGTCCTCCTAAGCTTGAGTTGAAACCATTACTTGATACTCTTAAGTATGTCTTTTTGGGGCCTGATGAGACCTTGCCTATTATTATTGCTTCTAATCTTGATAGTGAACAAGAGAGTAAATTGCTTAGGGTTCTTAGAGACCATAAGACGGCTTTAGGGTGGACTATTACTGATATTAATGGGATAAGTCCCACTGATTGTATGCATCATATTCATCTAGAGGAGAATGCTAAACCAACCCGTGAGTTTCAGAGATGGCTTAATCCTAACATGAGAGTGGTAGTGAGAGCTGAGGTTCTCAAGTTGTTAGATGCGGGTATCATTTATCCCATCTCCGATAGTCAATGGGTGAGTCCGGTTCAGGTTGTCCCTAAGAAGTCTGGTATTACGGTAGTTAAGAATGCGAATGACGAGTTAGTTCCTACCCGTATGACTACTGGGTGGCATTTTTGCATTGACTATCGTAAGTTGAATCTAGCCACTAGGAAAGATCACTTTCCTCTTCCTTTTATTGACCAGATGCTTGAACGGTTAGCCGGTCATAAGTATTATTGTTTTCTCGATGGTTATTCCGGTTATTACCAAATATGCATTACACCAGAGGATCAAGAAAAGACAACTTTTACTTGCCCTTTTGGAACTTTTGCCTATCGTCGTATGCTATTTGGGTTATGTAATGCACCTGGTACCTTCCAGAGATGTATGCTTAGCATTTTTTCTGACATGGTAGAAAGGTTTCTTGAGGTGTTTATGGATGATTTCTCTGTCTTTGGTGATTCTTTTGATGAGGGTTTGCACCATTTGGAATTAGTGTTGATTAGGTGCAAGGAGAAGAATCTTGTGTTGAATTGGGAGAAATGTCATTTTATGGTTCAACAGGGTATTGTTCTTGGTCATATTGTTTCTACTAAAGGAATTAAGGTCGATAAAGCCAAGATTGATGTCATTTCTAGTCTTCCAACACTTAAGATTGTGAAAGATATTAGGTCTTTTTTAGGTCATGCTGGATTTTATAGGCGATTCATTAAGGACTTTAGCAAGATTTCTTGTCCCTTATCCAATTTACTTGGTAAGGACGTCGGTTTTGTCTTTGATGATGATTGTTTGAAAGCTTTTGAAAAGCTTAAACATTTATTGACTACCGCTCCTATCATACAACCACCTGATTGGAGTGTACCTTTTGAGTTAATGTGTGATGCGTCGGACTATGCTATTGGGGCTGTTTTAGGTCAATGGTTTGATAAATTGGCCCATGTGATTTATTATGTGAGTCGAACTCTTAATGATGCCCAAATGAATTACACTACAATCGAGAAGGAGTTGTTAGCTGTTGTGTTTGCTTTAGACAAGTTTAGGTCTTATCTCATAGGGTCTAAGGTTGTCGTGTTTACTGATCATTCAGCTTTGAAGTATCTTCTTTCTAAAAAGGATGCTAAAGCGCGTCTTATTCGCTGGGTCCTCTTATTACAAGAGTTTGACATTGAGATTAGGGATAAAAAGGACAGAGAACGTGGTCGCTGACCACTTGTCTAGGCTTATAGTAGAGTCTTCTACTAGTCTTTTGCCTTTGAATGAGTCCTTCCCTGATGAGCAACTTTTTGCTGTCTCCCAGTTGCCTTGGTATGCAGATATTGTTAATTATCTTGTTATAGGTCAATTTCTTTCTCATTGGATAAAACAAGATAAATCTAAGTTTCTTGCTGAGATTAAGTATTTTTTCTGGGATGACCCATACTTGTTTAAGTCATGCCCTGATCAGATTGTTAGGAGATGTGTTCCCGAGTGAGTTTAAGAGTATTCTCTCCTTTTGCCATGACCATGCATGTGGTGGTCACTTTGGTCCTAAGAAGACGGCTGCTAAGGTTTTGCAGTGTGGTTTTTATTGGCCTACTCTCTTTAAAGATACACATGAGTTTTGTTTAGGGTGTGATCGATGCCAGCGTACGGGTAATATTTCCCATAGGAACATGATGCCTCTTTCCCCTATTTTGGTTGTTGAGCTTTTTGATGTGTGGGGTATAGACTTCATGGGTCCTTTTCCTCCTTCCTTTGGTTATCTTTATATCCTCGTCGTGGTAGATTATGTTTCTAAATGGGTTGAGGCGGTGCCATGTAAAACGAATGATCACAAGGTTGTAGTTAACTTTTTGAGATATAATATATTTTCTCATTTTGGTACTCCTCGTGCAATTATAAGTGATAATGGTACTCATTTTATAAATATTGCATTTGAATCTTTAATGAAAAAGTACTCTATTACTCATAAACTTGCTACCCCTTACCATCCCCAAACTAGTGGCCAAGTTAAAGTATCTAATAGGGAAATCAAACGAATTTTAGAAAAGACGGTATGACCTGACTGTAAGGATTGGTCTCAACGTCTTAATGATTCCCTTTGGGCTTATAGGACTGCTTATAAGACTCCCATTGGTATGTCTCCTTATAGGCTTGTGTTTGGGAAGGCATGTCATTTGCTTGTGGAATTAGAACATCGTGCTTTTTGGGCCATTAAAACTTTTAACTTTGACATGCATAGAGCAGGTTCACAATGTAAGCTTCAATTGAATGAGTTAACTGAGTTAAGGAATGAGGCATATGAGAATGCCAAGATTTATAAAGAGCGGACTAAGATTTTTCATGATAAATCTATTCTTTGCAAGTCCTTTGAACCTAATCAAAAAGTTTTGCTATATAATTCTCGTTTGCGTCTTTTTCCTGGTAAGTTACGTTCTAGGTGGATTGGTCCTTTCATTATTAAAGCTGTTTTTCCTCATGGTGCTGTTGAGATAGAGGATCATATGGATGGTCGTGTGTTTAAGGTTAATGGTGAACGGTTGAGACAATATCTTGATGGTTTTGCTAATAAGGATGTGGAAGAGGTGGATCTTATTGATCCTGTTTATCATGACTGAATGAGTATGCTTGTTGTATTTTAGTAGTTTAGGTTTTGTTTTTCTTTTGTAAGAGTCGCTTCGCATTGTTCCCAAATATTTAATTCTAGCCCCTAGTCTCCATTTGGGTTAACCAATGAGAAACATATTATTGTGATTTTCAGGTTATGACAGGTTTTATATTTATGAAATGTCGAAAATACAGAGGAGACTCTGTCGAATTTTTTTGAATTTTGGGGCATTCATTTTATGTTTCGTTGGTAGACAAAGTGCTAATCTAAGAATTGGGCGTGCGAAACATTCGTATGCTAGAGACGTTAACTGTAGCGCTTATGGGAGGCAACCCATGTTTTTATTTTTGTTGAGTCTTTTGTGCACATGTATCATGCATTCCACTCTAGCACTTTTTCTCCGCCTTTTTGGAGACGTGTAACTCTATGGGATGAAACACGTGACACATTTTAGTCATTGTAGTAACATTGGTTCCTCTTTTATATTATTATTGTTATATCTTTTGTGAGGTACTAATTTCTACAGATGTCTCAGAGATGTTATTATTTTTCATTTTTGGAAGCTATTGGTAACCTCTTTCCTTATATACTTTTTTACTTGTCCATGTTGTTATCTTTTAAATTACGCATCTATGTTAACATTGCGGACAATGTCTATAATAAGTTTGGGGGTGGGAACAAAATGTTTGTTTAGCGAAAAATAAATATGTCCAACATGGTATGATTAATGGTGATTTTCTATGATGAGAAATTTAAATTTTTTTGATTTCTAAAGCCACTGATTTTCAAGGAATCTATGAAGTTAAGAGTCACTTTTGAAGTTATTGTTGCTTTTAGACTATTTTCTACCTCTAGAAATAGATTTTGTTGATGAAGTCTAAGCTAAAGTGGAATATGCACTATTAGCCACCTGATACATGTCAAATTGAAGAGTAATTTAATCTCCTAGTGAACTAGAAGAGGAATATAGAGACTTAACCCGTGAGACTTGAGCCTTTGAATTTCTTGGAGAGTTTTTACGTAAATTCAGAGTCCAAGTTGACTCAATCATTCTTCTGTGCTTAAATTCGTTGTATAGTCTCATTTTTGTTCTTACTTTGGTCGATCATGAAGTGACATCAACTGGGGAGATAGCCATTAGGTCTTGTAGTCTATTTGAAGCGGAGTATCATACTGATAAGTCAAGTAGTGAACCAATTAGCCTTTATCTATACCACCTAGTAGGATCATCATGTTAACCCTTTTGAACCTTATATATCAAGCCTTTTCTTCTTAAACCAATTATCCTTAACCCAACTCCAAATAAAGAGTGTAAACCCATATTATTAGCCTTACCCATATTTCTGAGGATTTCTAAAGGACTAAAGAGAAAGCTAGAAGAAGAAGATTCTGAAGGAAAAATTTACCAAAATCAAATGAAGAAAATCATTCCTTTTGCTCAAAGTGATTCAATAAAAAAGAAAGAAAGAAAAATATATATATAAAAGAAAAAGAAAAGAAAAAGAAAGAGAAATCATTGAGCAGAAGTAGTAAGAAAGTAAAGTAATGTTGTCTACAAAGTGAAGAAATTTTTCCAAGAAGTACAAGATGGTCTTTAGTTTATTCTCAGAAATTTTTGATTTCTTTTTACCTTTTTCTTGTCAGCCTATCCTAAGCCCCGTCTTAATACCCATACTTATTACAAAAGTATGACATGAAGTGTAGAATAGGCGAGAGGATGCTAAAGTGAAGAACCCGACACTTTACATGTGATTGATGTTCTTTCCATGAGACTAATTTGTTTTTGAAATTTCGTAAGTCCGTCTTTCTGGCTAAGTATGTGGGATGTTCTATTATTTTACTCATTTCCCTACATACAGAGGTAAAATTGAAAACTTTTCTAAGAGAGAGACTTTCTTGTGAGTGTATGAATGGTGAGAATTGAGGTTGATATATTATTTGGATAGTAAGTTAGGAATTCCGTTACTTGGATAAGAGATTGTATCAGTTTGGCTAAACATACACATGCTTTGGTTTGGAGTAGTAGTCAATGTTTTCTATCTTTGAAAGTAGCGATGCATCTTGGTGATAATGATGGAAACTGTGATAATTAATAATTTTTGAACTTGTTTATCAGTTGGCAAAAGTTTTTATCTCTGAGAAAATTATATCACCAATGGTTATGCTGTGTTAATGTTTGTGGGTATAGTTTCTGAAAACCCTCACGAGACTAAACCCGTCCACTAGGGGTAACTTAGAGGTTTAAAGGCTTGTTACACATGCTAAGTGTAATCGTGATTCCTACGAAAGTGAGTTAAATTTTTGTTTTTGTTATTAGTTTAGATTTGGTTTTGCTCGAGGACTAGCAAAATGTAAGTTTGGGGGTTTTTGATAAACACGTAAATGTCACATATATTTACGCCCAATTTTATATTAGTTAGTTCGTTTAATTAATTTGTTTGATTTAATTAGTATGTTTTTAATGATTTTGCAAGATCGGAGTTAACTTGATTAAAAGTGTTGAAACTGTCGAGATTCGAAGATATTAGTGTGTGTACGTTGTTCTAATTTAGTGGAGGTATCCCATGTTCGTCAAGATATTGTTTGTGTGCATTGGATTTGGCCTTGTTGTCTGCTAATGAGAATTTGGGCTCGGTACCTTACTACCTGTTTCGACCCCCACCTACGTGGCAAACGTCCATTAGTAGGGGTCTCTATTTTATTCATTTAATCGACAGGGCTAAAGCCCAATTCGCAATACCATGAATCGATGTATAGGCCCATTAACTCATGTGTCTAAGGCTGAACCTTAGCCACATGGCTTGCCACTAATGTACGTTAATTTATGTCCAGATTCGTTTCTTATCAAAAGAGATAATTATCAGTTGAGAGTTATATTCTATCACAATGACTCAAGCTACAAGAATTCTCTACTCTACCTATATAAATACCAAACTATTTTTCATTCAGAACTACGTTCTTGAGACTTGATCCCATTGATAATTTGGGTACGAAGGCAACCGCAAGGTACAGTCTCATCATTCTCCCGATCACCATCATTTTTCTAATTACTTTTCTACGTTCTTCGTCTCTTTCATCAACACTTAGTGTTTTGATCATATTTGGTCGAAACATAATTGGCGCCGTCTGTGGTTCTTATGCAAAACCGACGATCACGTTCTACAAAAGTTATGACGAATACTCGACGAGCCTAAGTTACAAAACATCTGCCAAGATGAGATTAATCATCTGCCAGACATTTGTTTCAAAGACAAATAAACAGTCTAGAAGAGTAATTTTGAAACAATTACAATTTTCTAAGTGGTGGAGTTCACGGCAAGGGAGGTACCACAAATCCAAAAAGGAGCCAGATCGTGGGGTCTGATCCTCCACTTGCAACCCAAAGACTAGCATAAATAACAATCTTGGCTAGGTAGTGTGGACATGAAACAATTTCGAACCAGTTGCCATGAGATTCTTGGTTCGCTGCGAGAACACAATGAACAACCCTCAAGGATTCCACAACCCCACTTTCTTTCGACGGGATACTGTTGGAGAAGAAGAAGATAAGGAGAAGACGACACTATTCCTTTTGTTTTTTTTTCCTTCGCGAGTTATGTTTTTGTTACGGGCATTTTATGCGTTCGTCTACTGTTCCAAGTTACGGTGTTTATCACTTCCTACCTTATCCAATCCAAATTTAAATGGGTGCTTATCACTTCTTATCTTTTCCAATCCGGATTTAAATTCGTTGCATGCGATTATCACTTCCGTCTTTATCTCTTTGCCTCGAACACGGACAATTAGTTTTCAACTCTTTGAAATTCAAAACTAAATTTGACAATATGGAGACTCGAACCTCCAACTAGTGGATATGCCACTACAGCCCAACCACTTTTTTGAATGGATTCCATTTTGTTTTGTTGCATACTTCTATTAATGCTAAGGTTGGCTGTCGGCAAATCCTGGCTAAAAATTGGTTTTCTTTATTGATTTTTTGGTGTCACTTATTTTAATTCTCGCTTCACCCTCTATCAATTAATTACATTGCAGTCTCATATAAATTAGTTTAAAATTATTTAATACGCAATATTTCACGAATTTTTTTTCTACAATAAGTTTTCCTATCATTTCCTTTCGCACGACACTTCGTTTTACCTTGCTAGTTGGATTCTTATCTAACCGGGATTCTTATCTAATTCGTTCAAGTTTTCACATTCGAATCCAATTCGTATTTCATTTCTTTTTCTTCCTATTCTTACTAAACTGCCCCTACGTATAATTTCATCGGTCTAATCCTAGTATCGCTATTCCGGTGACACGCGTCGTTAAAATCAATTTTCGTATTATTACGTGACGCGTTCGGTACAGTTTTCGACAATCAATTTCTTTCGAATTTTTTTCTGTGCATTTTTCAGCCATTTTTTAACTACAATGCGTCCCGTGTACGTTAGTTTGACATTATTTCGTTTTCGATATTTTACGAATTTTTTCCGATTGTCCATTTTCCTATCGTTTACGTTCACACGACACTTTGTTATACATTCCACTTACTCTTTTCTTATTCCAAGTTTTCCTTGATTTTTCTTCTCTTCTTTGCCATGTGAACTTTGTTCGCATGACAAAGAGGGGGCGGTGTTTCGACCCCCACCTACGTGGCAAACGTCCATTAGTAGGGGTCTCTATTTTATTCATTTAATCGACAGGGCTAAAACCCAATTTGCAATACTATGAATCGATGTATAGGCCCATTAACTCATGTGTCTAAGGCTGAACCTTAGCCACATGGCTTGCCACTAATGTACGTTAATTTATGTCCAGATTCGTTTATTATCAAAAGAGATAATTATCAGTTGAGAGTTATATTCTATCACAATAACTCAAGCTACAAGAATACTTGAGCTACAAGAATTCTCTACTCTACCTATATAAATACCAAACTATTTTTCATTCAGAACTACGTTCTTGAGACTTGATCCCATTGATAATTTGGGTACGTAGGCAACCGCAAGGTACAATCTCATCATTCTCCCGATCACCATCATTTTTCTAATTACTTTTCTACGTTCTTCGTCTCTTTCATCAACACTTAGTGTTTTGATCATATTTGGTCGAAACACTACCTCAGCGCCTGATGATTAGTAATAGAGAAACAAAGCTATGGCTATGAATATTTGGTGAATGCACATGAAGACAAAATTTAAGTGAGCACGTGACCTGTATTCTCTAGCTTTGACCTTTGGTTGGACCTTAAGTATTTGGCCCTTAAGTATTTGAATTGAGCGAAAATATGGTCATGAGCTCAAAGTAACATGGCTAAATTAAAAGAAGGCGAGGAGCTGTGAGTGGGAATATGGGCCTAAATGGAGTTAAGGTTCAAGAACTATTCCATCAGCTCATGTACGCCCAAGGCATTAAAGCCCGCACTCACCAAATCAATATGCTTATGAACCTAGCTACTAGGACCACCTGATCAGCCTCCACCCTTCGTCTCTCACAAATAGAAATAGAACCCAAAACCCGATCGAATTCCCTTACAAAAATCAGCACACAATCTCTTTTGCAGCGAATCTACTAACCCTTAATAAACCCGCACCACCTGATCACCCATTCATTTAAACCCTTCTAATTCCAATTCTCTTTTGGTATGAAAAACAGGACCTGATTCTTATTGATAGTCGTGAGCAAATTAATCTCAGGGTTTCCAATTCGGTTCCGAATCACTCGCATATGTTCCACCGAACTCTATCTTTCCAATTGGACTCTACCAAACCTCTATATATGCCAGTAAAAACAAAAAGAAGGGAAATTCTTGGATAACACAAATTGGAGCCAGAGCAGCAGACGACGTGGAGAAGAAGATATCAAAGCGGGATTACGATTTTGTCGATGATTTATTCTTCTTTTATTTTCGTGTTGCAAATTATCATGTCTAGCTAAAATCTAAGCTAGGGCTTAGATGAAGCCCTAGACTTGCGTAGGGTTTTCTATGTTTAATTGGGTTATTGTTCTCTGACTTAAGTTTTATAGTAAATAATTAATTGAATTCTCTGATTTTTGTAGAAATTCTATCATTGATTATATCCTGCATGTTTATCCATGTCTAGACTAGTCAATTGTTGGGTTAAGTTTCTGTTGATATCAAGGCATTGGTTCTAAAGTATAATTAAACCTGTGAGAAGTTGTGCTTTAAAAAGACAATTTTTGCTAGGGGTTTATATCTATTTGCTGAAATTCAATTAAAACGATTTGTTAGAATTGTTTAAGAATTACACGCTCACATCTTCGAGCAAGCAAGGGTTGCCTTTCCCTCATGCTACTCGTAATAAAAAGAGAACTTTAAAATTAATTAAACTAAGATAATCTATAATGGTCTAGGGTGGATTCGAAAGCCTTAGTGTTTTTTTCATTGATAGTTAATCCATATTTTTATTGCTTTCGTAGTTAATAGTTTAATTGCATTGCTTAGTCAATAGTTAGATTAAATCATACATAAAAAATCCCGTAGAATTAGTTAAGTATAATTTTAGTACTCGTTTGTCCAAAGTAGCAATCCCTGTGGGATCGACCCGTTTGCCGCAACTATTTTCAACGATAGCTGTGCGCTTGCGGTTTAACTAGGGTTAGATTAATCTAATTAAATAGACCGACTAAATTCCTATCACTTACCGCATTTCATGCTCAATTACAGAGTGGGTCGTCTCTACACAAGTAATTAGTTTGACCCACCCTTCTGCAAAACCAT
Source organism: Coptis chinensis (assembly GCF_015680905.1). NCBI lineage: Eukaryota > Viridiplantae > Streptophyta > Magnoliopsida > Ranunculales > Ranunculaceae > Coptis > Coptis chinensis. The sequence goes on along the minus strand of NC_141463.1, from coordinate 72,320,423 downwards.
ATACAATCATCTACCTAAAGATATATCATTAACCAACATATTACCATAATTATATTAATTAAGGCTTTCTTTGCGTGTCTCTAAAATCACGTCGTATCTATGTCTTACCTAGTTTCCCTGGCTACCACAATCACTTCCCAACGCCGAATATGTACATCCACATGCCTCCCATCACATAATGAACCACTCCGTGCGTAACTACCCTGAGCGGGATGCCGCACACCAGGTAACCCTCACACGAAAGTCATTATGTAAGTACTGCCACTATTCGGCATAAAATGTCGCGCGTCTCATTCTAATTTTGCGAACGGAATAATCAAGCCACCATTCGGCTACGCCAGAAGGGCCATTCAGCTTCACTGAAATGCCAGAAGAGCTAATCACATTACTTACGCCAGAAGAGCCATTTAGATTCACTGAAACGCCCGAAGGGCCAATCATATCACATACGCTCATCACAAAGGCCAAATCACATGAGTTGTGGTAGCTAGGTTCTAGGATTTTCGTTACATAATTTATTCAAGTGTCATATCTTTATATATCAGAATAATCATTTCACTAAATCCCGTGCATGTCAAATACATTATTGCACTAAACCAAATATATTTAGAATTATCTCAATATATCTCATAACAACTTTTATTCTTTCACGTGCAAATATATTATTGCACTAAGCCACAATCCCATGGGAAAATATCCATACATACTATACTACCTCATAGTAGTATCTCACATATATAATAATAGAGCATTTATATCCATTTCTCAAAGATATTGCATTTAATAGATATCCTAACATATGATATCATTTAACATAACAATAATTTCTATACACCACTTAATGTCACAATTTCTCCAAACGTACCGCCTATCATTTTTATAGCGTTTTAGGAATATTATGTCTCCTAAGATTTCAATCTCGTCACGTGTCAAAAATACACAACCTCAACGTCAAATCTTTCTTAGATAATGACTAACCAATTATGTAGGCTTCATCATTTTAACATTTGATTTGTCCATACAATTTACAACATAAAACGTAGCACAATTATATAGTCAAAAGTCCACAATCAAAGTCCAAAACCAAAACCCAAAAGTCTAAATATTTAAAGACCCCATTAGATCTATTTTAATTTATATGAACTGGCCCAAACAACTAATGAAACTGGCCCAAAGAAACACAACTTAGTTCCGGCCCACAGGTCCACAAAAAATTACTTAAGCCCACAACAAAACTTAGAAACCGGCCCAAGAAAACTAATTAGTTTTTTTTTGCCCAAACAACTTAACCTAAATAGGGCCCAAACTAAACAAAAGAAACTGGCCCATAGACTAAACCAAATTGGTCTGGCCCAAACAAAACAACCCAAAAGGATTTGGCCCAAAGCCCAAGCCCAAACCGACCAACAGTGTCATCTTCTCCCTCCAGCTACCACCAACTCCCTCCATTAGTCCCATAACAAAATACAACAGTTTAACATCACAAAAATAGAGTTCAAGCAAATAAGAATAGGACGATTCCGTTCCTTTGGTTGGGCGACACCATTGACACTATCTCTCCACTTCGATCGACTACACAATACTCCCAATACCAGTTTATATGGATAAATAATTAAAATTAATGAGTAGTAGCCTCCATTTTTATCAGTATAACTTGGTTTCAACAGCCGACATAATATTTCGACATCAAACAGGATGAACCGGAAGAATGAACAAAACTTATATATTTTGGACAGTAAATTCGTAAATTCTAAATAGACGAAAATCATAGTTTTAGTAGTCAGTGAGAGATAAATCTACTCACCTTAATGAAAAACACCACGAATCCCTCCTAGTCCGAATCGTCGCGCTCCTACCCTCTAGCAAACGAGCCACCTCCATTTTTATTTTATTTTTATCTCCAAAACCCTATTCTCTAGAAAATATGAATATATACTTGGGTTTGAAACCTAAGCCCAACACAGACTCGGGCCCAGAAATTAGGCCCACATATCCCAAATCCAATCCAGCGAATTTTAAATAAATAATTAAATTAATTAATTAATAAATAAATAAATACGTATTTTAAATACGGGCGTTACATAAGCTTTGTTTGCCTTTCTCTTCTATGATAGTAGGACTATACATCTTTATTATACTTTAGTTCTAACTCTTTGTATAAGACCTTCCCATTCAACTCAGTCATTTTGAAAGCATGTGCACAAGTTTCACATATAGCGACCGGCACGACTCACTATTTGTGAGACTTCATCTCTATGGTGCTTGGTGAGTAGCTACTAGATATAGACAACTAACTCAATCCTTTTTTATGAATTTTTCAGGGATGATCTTAATGTTTTATTATTGTTTGTTATTTGTTAAAGGATGTGTTGAATAGGGAAATGATTGTTGACCTTATGGTATATTATATAGGGTGCTACCTATTGTAAAACGGAGGAAGAGGGAGAATGGGTACAACCTTGAAAGGAATTGAACAAGCACAAATACAAGGTATGTAAAAATGAATTCTATACTGATGGTTTTAGAAACTGTTTAATTAATGGGATGAAAATTTGATTCCAATATATGGTATTACCTCGAATGTTCAAAATCGAAGTTTTAGTTTTTGACGTTTTCAGTGATTGGATTGTTCTTTTTGAATGATGCATTATGTCCAAATTCTAACTGTTTTTTCCCCAACTATTCCAAGTTCCGCATTAGCTTATTGTTCACTAACAGTATAGGCATTGCATGGTGAATATAGTAGGCACTAGACAGGGCTACATAATATGTGTTTACACCCTTAATCCCTTTCAGAAACAAATTATGATTCATTTTCTTTCTTCCTTCATTTTTTGGGGATCAACTCGGCCTTGATTCCGATAATGGCCACAAGTGAGCGGGGAAGGGGGCTACTAATAGAGGACAGTGATTGAGCTTCTACCATGAAGCTTAAGTACACTAACAGACCAGGGGGTGGTCTAATTCAAAGACATCAACTATTTAGAGACGCGTCACTTTGCTGATAAAAATGTCTCACATATATTGTTACAAACTTCTCTTTTGTCATTTTCAGTGTAACAAGAAAAAGGTAGACTTTAGGAGTTTTGAAGAAAACGAGTTTGTTTCTTAATTCGGGGTTTTGAAGAGAACGAATTCTTTAATTGAATCCAAACAAGTTCAGAGATGAATTTACTAAAACTCTTCAATTCCCTTCTTTCCTTATTTATTATCTTCATCTATTTGGTATTTTTTTTCCACGATCATTATCGTTGTTGTTTGATGATTAGAATGACATGTGACTACTAGCAACTAGGCATGCATCCTCTTCTTCAAACGAAATGGTGCAACATATTTCCTGAAATTAATTGTGAGGTATTTTAAAAAGGGCAGTGCGCTTTGAATATGGAGCATTGTGATTGCTCAGCAACTGAGGAACAGACTTACAGAGGTAACTCTATCAAACTTAAATGGTTATCTGGGGTAGAAAATATATATGTTATTGAAAAGTAAAAGTAGATATCACGTTGTGGTGGAATCCATGATGATAAAGAATAATCTATATTCTTGGTTTTAGATTCTATGCCAACAACCATGCATCAACCTTGATTTTCTCCCTGACTTGGTGCTTCGTGAGTTGACAATGTCTATCAGTACGTACGAGTTAAATGTCACCATTGTATATGATAACTAGATTGGCATTCTATTTGTGATCTTTGTAGCATCTGTGTGAACGTAATTTGTTGTTGATGACTTTTTTGTTCTGTTACATTTCTTTTTACTATGGAATTTCATTGAATATGCATGTCCAATGAGCCGAGGAACCCCAAAACTGTAGGTCTTGCATGCGATATCACCTGTATTTAACTTTGAACTTTTAATTCACCCTTAAGATAAAACTTTCAGTTCTATGTAGACAACTACAAGAACAATTTAATTAATATTAAACTTGAGATTGTCTTCCCACCAAATTTGTTGTTGTACGGATTAATTCCCATATAAACTTGATAGCTATCCACCGTGGTATCGGAATAAGAAAGGATTTGATAAACACACCATCCTCGAGCAACCTCGACAATTTCCAAGAAGAAGATCAGCCATGACATAAATTTGGATAATGTCACTCTGATTAATATCTATATGAGAAAGTTTCAACCTGATGAGAGCCACATTTCATCATTAGTCAACCAAGAGGATAGGCACATATCGATCAATCACCTCATTGCAATAGCTAGTGTTCATGATTTCGAATGGAATCTTGAAATTCGGTTGGATATTTCGGTTTTTGATAAAAAACGAAATGGAATCAAAATTTTAATATAGGGTAAAAAATTACTAATTTCGAAATATGTTTGGAATAATCGGAATTCAGCTCACGACAGAAATTTGGATGTCATTATGATTAATATTCGTATGAGAAAGTTTCAACCTGAGAGCTGCATTTCATCATTAGTCAACCAAGAGGATAGGCACATATCAATCACCTCATTGCAATACCCTGCTTGCAATACCCAATGTTTCATGATTTCAAACGGAATATCAGAATTTGGTTGGATATATCAGTTTTTGAAAAAAAATGAAATGGAATTGAAATTTTAATATAGGGTAAAAAATTATTAATTTCGAAATATGTTTGGAATAATTGGAATTCCGGTTTTTCAATAATTCGGAATTCGGAAGATTTCGAAATCTCAAACTATGGCAATACCCTGCTTTGAGATTCCTAACTTTGCCAAACTTTGTGAGTTTTTCTAGACTAGAATCCGATGGGTTTTCCACAAAACTATGTAGTATGTCCTTAAAAGTATTACACCAGATGGTCGAGCAACCTTGAGAAAGGCATGCAAGGCCATTACTTGAAGATTCACACTACCGAAATCAGACTCATCATGGGGAAACCTAGGATAATCATACCCTCCAAGCTTCACGAGATCATAGCTATCGGTCAAGTCACTGAATGATGTTAATTGGTCAAGACGAAGACAAGTGAAAATTCATTCACTAAGAAATTTAAAGGCTATTTACAAGTACTAAGAAACATAAACATGAGCTACTTTTTCTCTTCCACTTTTTGTTTGGGTTTTAGAGGTAGTCATTCACTAAGAAATTTAAAGGCTATTTACAAATACGTACTAAGAAACATAATATGAGCTACTTTTTCTTTTCCACTGTTTGTTTGGGTTTTAGAGGTAGTCATTCACTACGAAATTTAAAGGCTATTTGCAAATACTAAGAAACATAACATGAGCTAATAAAACAGGAGATCTTACTGATGAACACGTGATGTTTTGTATCAATCCAGTTGATGAGAAACTAAATGTAATAATTGATGAGGATGCTAGAGGTGTAATAATTGATAAAGTTTAAGAAATACAGGTTTGGGTTGACCATAACCCATGACTTTTTCAAAAAAGAAAAAGAAACATAACATGAGCTACTTTTTCTCGTCCACTTTTTGTTTGGTTTTTAGAGGTATGTAGTAAATTTCTTTACGTATGACAAACCTTGAGCGTGTCATGGATGCTAGCTGCTTGAGAGCGCTTAATGCCTATCTACATTTTTCTGTGTGACGACCCACACGATCTTACAACCTTTCCATGTAAAAACTTTTCAACATTACCTCACAATTGAGTCCTTTTGATCCAATTGCCCATTTGTCTACAAGCAGTCTAGACTTCTTAGGTATAAACATATCATTTGATTGTTATACAGTAAATGGATGTACTAATGAGGAATAAGTAATGCCGATACTGGATGAAGACTCATCCTTTGGACCTTTCAAGTATTGCTATTGCTATTTCAAATATGGTCCCTTGACCATTTTACAAGGAAACTTGGTAATTCTTCTTCAACTATTGCTATTTCAAATATGGTCCCTTGACCATTTTACAAGGAAACTTGGTAATTCTTCTTCAACTATTTTAGTGACAGGTGAAGGCTTTAGAATGAACTGTTTCCATTATTGCAGCATGCATGTCCAACATAATTGCTTTGATAGGAAGCCCTAGGTGCAACACTATTGGGTATTATTGGAATGACGATGAATTCTCTTGCACTGTAACAAGGTTGGAGAACATAATTGGTAAAACCCTTAATAGAGGGTCTTGGTTGAAAATGAGATTAAACTTGAACTTTTGAACTCACCTTATAAGTATTAATTGCACTTGTAAAAACAGAGTGTCTTAGGCATAGGTCGTGACTAGTACATATAAAGACTAGTAAGATTTCAACAAATATTCTTCTTGTACAATGATGCAATCTTTTTTATCCACTTCCATGACATTGAAAGCTTCCAAATCAGATCTTGAATTAGCATCGTGGTGGTGTATCTGTAGAAGTGACGAGTTTTAGTAATCTTGTGTCACAATGGTTGAACACTTTATGTGTGTACATCAGTACATGAATGTCTAAAATAGAAATTGAGGCTATTAAGACTAATCCGAGGTTCCAAAGGAACAACTACACAACTATCCATTTCTAATACCAAATGTTCTCATCCATCTTGAATCCTTGATGGTTAGCTCAATCATGAGAAAATATATAAGCTACAAAATGGTTGTTTGGTTTAGAGCAAGTCCAATGGGTCGGGTGTTATATGGGTTGCTAAAGGCCATATAGCACCTCAAACACCAAATGACCATTCTAATGAGGCTGTTGATAAGCACCAAAAACTGTATTATAAAACCCCGTAGAGACGTAACATTTTGGTTAATTTTGTGCTTAATAATCATGAAATAATCGTATTCTCGTGCTTTTGTAGGTTGGAGCAACTAACGTTAAAATGATGATAAAGCCAACATTTAAGCACGGAATAGGGAAGCTTTCCGATTAATCCCATGTGAAGCCCAACAAATCCGGACTAAAGCTTAAAGACTCAAATAGTACAGAATCAAGTCAGAAACAGGATTACGTGCACAGAAGAATCAAACTTCTGAAGCTCATATCTCTTGAACCAGGACTCCGAATGCGACAAGTGAGTTGCTCAGACGATTAGTGCGACGAACTTTAAGCATAGGCAGGAAGTTGTAAAAATGCCAAAAGACCGGACCACCACTGGACACTGCACATGGACCCACTATGTAGGCCCACAAGATTTGACGAGTCATCATGTAAGTTAAGATAAAGGTGCAAATAATTGGCACAAAGTTAACACCTTGCATGTAATTAATGAAGTTGGTTGGATTTAGGTGATAATTATGGAAAAAAATGCAAGGTGTCAAAAGGGGGCTTAGTTTTGGATAATAATGAAGTGAATGAGGGGGGTGTTTCACGTGGGAGAAGGGAGAAAGCTCTCTTCTGTATTAAGGGGGCTGATTTTGGAGCATTAACTTCTCTAGGTTGGATTCCCTTTTCCATTCCTTGTCTTGTTTTAGTTTTTAGTTTTAGTTTTTATGAAAAAAAAGCTTGTAATAGTGTTAATGGAGAACATTAGTAGTTCCTAAATAAAAGTTCAACATTTTATTTAGGTAATCAGTTTTTTTTTTATGCATTCCTTTCTTCTTTCTCTTTCTCATTAACAAATATACTTTGTAGGAGTCAAACAATCCAAGGATCATGAGCTAAACTCCAAGGTGGAGGGTTAATGATGCTCATGTGAGGATTTGTAGAATTTTCTTAGAAGTAGGATTCAATGCTTGGACTTAAGGACACATATAGCACACTACCCCAAAATGGTAGTGTCTGGCCAAACTTAAGGCTTGGAAATTAAAAAGGACTCGCGTGCGCCTCCCATTTTATGCCTGGGATAGCCACGCGTGGGTCTTCTTTAACCTCTTATTTTCATAGTTGACAGGAATATATTGTATGAAATCCCAGTTCAACTCCTTATGCTAGGGAAATGGACTTAGAGATGAGTTCATCTTGCTAGGGATCGATGTTCTATCCATTTCGGGTTTGATAATGAACCCAAAACGACTAAGAGATGGTAGTAATCTGAATTTTAGGGAGTATAATGAGTCCTTGCATGAAAATCATGATCCTCTACTCTTTCTTTCTCTTTAAATTACAAGTTTAAAATCTTAGTTTTTCTTTTTTTTTTTGGTATTTCGCATTTTAAGAATCCTTTAGGGTTTAAACAAAGCAAACCTTAGCTAACAAATCTACAATAAAAACTTACTCACTAGTTTCCTAAGGAGCATAATAAAGTTGTAAGCTGTCCTAGACTTTAGGTTGGTTTGAATTCCTACTTGAACTAAATGCACGAAGAACCGTGAGTAAGGACTTGAGTCTACAACGAACGGAGCAGAGAATCCAAATCTTTATACCGCAAAGTGTGGATATCAAATGGCGCCGCTGCCATTCTAAAGACCCAAGGACCTTTGTTTACAAACTTGAATTGCTCTAAGGAGACACCCCCCACTCTTATCCTTTTCATTCCTTTCATTTTGTTACGTTTTTCTTCGTTTTTTGTTTTCAAAATTTCCCGCGTTTTGGTACTAATCCCAACTCAGAATTTTAGTTGCACTTATAGGACCCAAAAGTTAGGATCTGGAGCCTCATCTATACACTGTTGTAAAAATTTGACCCAATTGTACCCGATTATTGCGCGTGCGCGATACCTAACTCGCGTCCGCCAGCACTACCTCGCGCGTGCTGGTGAATTGTCTCTATTTTTGATCATTTTTCTACGGAAGCACCTCCTATTTTATCTGGTTCCAGTACTAGGCCTGACTCTCTGCACCTGTTAAAGATACTTCAACTATCTATTGGATTCAGAACGTCCACGGGTTGAAACAACAGTTTCATTTCTTGGCAGAATTACGGGACACTATAGGTTCCAAAAATTTATAATACGTTTGCATGTTTCATATACATGTAGCTATATGATGTCGTAGGTAATGGACTATTATTTACGTATTAGGTTAGAAATTTGTATGAATTATGTGAATACGCCGGTTAATATGCAGTTAAGTGATTATGAATTGCATATTAATGTATATATACATGCCCGTGGTACTATTTTGCATGGTTATATCTATCTATACATATAAGTGATTTTTGTGCATGTTTCGTATCTATATAAGTACGAGCAACCTGTCTTGTTTAATAACTCGATTTTGTCATGAAAGAAGAGAACATTCCAACGAGGATTAAAATCTGAGTTGGGTAAGTTGTTTCTAAACCCTGCGGGGTGAAGCTGCCCTCTATATGACATTCACAATCTCAATGAGTATTGACGAAATCGAATTATTATGCAACTCACGAATAGTATATTACTATATATATAATACATTGCCTGTTTAGTTTTACGTATCTGTTCCGTCTTTGCCTATTAGTATATATATATACGCGTACGTATAATATCTTCACATGCTACCATATCTAGATACGTATGAGTAATTACAATTTGCCTGTTAATGTAGATATACGTATACGTAATATCTATCTACCTATTTGCCTACATATACGTATTACTGATGTATATTTGCCTGTATGTATTGAAATATTTATTGATGATACAACCTTGCCTATTAGTATTTCTATACGTATGAGTAGAATATCTTCACATGCTAATGTATCTAGTAATGTATAAGTAAATTATATTTGCATGATTAGACTTTAATTCTATACGTAAGAGTTGTATTTCCATGATTGCATGATTTTACTTTACCCCTTGCATAAATCTTTTTTTTTAAAAAAAAAAAGAAAAATTTGTACCTTAATCCCTTGCATAAATTTTTAATTAAAAAAAAAAAAAATCCATAAATCTTAAACATATTCCAACAGTGTCTAGGAAACTTGAAAGATTGAGATTACTTAATTAGAACCGCGCTTGCACGGAAATCCTCCCTCATCTTTCTTGTGACCTGCCTGTTGGTTTATGCACACGTATTCCTAACTTTACTGCTACGTTAGTAGCAACTTAGGCCTACGTTGTTCATTTTGAAAGCCTCAGAAAATAATATAATTATAGTAATAATAAGTTTCTTGTGTGCATAAGATCTAATTTTAAGCTTGCATGAGATTAAGGTCTGGTAATAATAAAGAATTTGAACATACTTATCGTAGGAGAAAATACGATAAGCAATTGTGTAAGTTCTCACCGCAGCATAGTTCTTCTCTTCTATTAATAAAAATCATCAAGATCCCTTGCCGCCATTACATTCATTCGTTATGGCTGACGAAACTCCACCAGCTGAGAAACCCCTTTTAGACTTCTATACAGCATTACAGGAAGGACCTTCTTCCTGCATCAAACTCAAGGATATTGTCGGGCGATTTTCGAATCCTGCTTAACGTTTTTGGGTTGTTACCTGTTTATCATGGTCCCACCATGAGAAACCGTACAATCACCTCCGTAGGATTTAGCAAGTAGCCACAACATTTCACCATCCAGCCATCTCTATCGAACAAATCTTGCTTCGGTTGTTTCCTTTCACTTTAGCTGATAAAGCATCAGTTTGGCTAAAAGGACAACATCCACAATCCATAGACACATGGAATAAACTTGTGCAAGCTTTCATGCTACAATTTTATACTCAGAAGAAAACTACTGAAATGCTTAAGAAAATCCAATTCTTTCATCAAAATCCTCATGAATCCTTTACGGAAGCATGGAGTCGATTTACTGATCTTCTTTTAGAATGTCCTCATCATCAGCTCGACACCGCTGTCCTTGTTCGTTCATTTTTAATGGACTTTCCGATCATCAAAAAGAATCTCTTGATATAATGAACGGCGGTTGCTTCATGGACAAAGGAGCTACTGAAGCATATACTTTTCTTGAAAAACAAGCAACAAGAGGTACACATTGGGGTAACACTGATTCTTCTAGTTCATCTAAGGATACTGTTACAAAAGCTACATCTATTTTTGAGGTAAAACCCGACCCCAAATTAAAAAATCTGATAGAATCCCTCACTAAAAAAGTAGATGCTCTTGCAGTTCAAGTAAATGATCAACTCCCACAATAGGCCATGAACGTTAACACCTCCCAGTGTGTTCTTTATCTCAGTCCTGACCATCCTGATGCTTATTGTCCCTTGTTATATGCCCCCCTACTCAACCATCGGAGGAGGCATGTGCATTCAACATTCCTAATGCACCTTGGAGACAATATCCGAATTTCGCTTGGCGCCCGAATAACCAACAGATGGCTCTTCTAGGTTTCGCGACTCTACCTGTTCAACCACCCAACAATTTTATTCCATACCGCCAAGGAAATAATCAGTAATACCAACAAAGTCAAAATCAGTTTCAAAGTAATTCTAATGCTAACTATCAAAACAACAGCAGCCTTGTTCCAGCCAATCCAAGTTCTGGCTATAATCAACAACTTCTCAGCAATAATTGTGAACTAGTCCATGTTACACAACCTATGCCACTCGCTACGGATAGGACAAGCGAGACTTTCTTCGCTTACATGAACCAACAATCCCAAATCCTAACGTCTATCCAACAATCACTTCAATAATTAGCACAAGAAAAGAGTAAAAAAAGCGTGTTTCCTGGCCAAGCAGTTTTGAACCCTAAGCCAGCGAATACTAACTTTGAACTCACCAATGCACCTGGTACAAATGCTCCAAACCAAGGTAAGGTAAATGCAATAACTACTCTTCGATCTGGCAAAACCATTGACAATCAAATCCGTATGCCAGATGATCAAACAAAAGTAACTGGAGGTTCCAATGAATCTGCTTCCGATAATGAACCTACAGTGGAAACACCAAGTTCAACAAAGTCACCATCTAAAAAATTGGGAAACGAGCAAACGGATCCTTATGCCAAATTCCGCCCTAAGGCACCGTTTTCTGCCTGTTTGGCAAAGAATAAACCTGATGAAAATTTTGATAAAATTTGAGAAACTTTTAAGAATTTGACAATCAACTTATCTTTTCTCGATGCCCTAAAAAAATTGCAAAACATGCAAAATTTCTAAAAGATATGTGCACCACAAAAAGGAGAACAAATGTTCCTCATAACAAGCATTCCTTACTGAACATTTTCCGTCAATCACCGAATACAATGGTATAGTCAAATACAAGGAACCTGATAGACCAACAGTTCCATGCACATTAGGTGACAAATATACGGCTACTGCACTACTAGACATAGGAGCTAGTGTGAACTTACTTCCTTATTACTTATTCAAACAACTAGGTCTTCATCATGAGCTTAAACTTACTAGACATAGTTAGCCGATCGTTCCATTAAGTATCTAAAAGGCATTGTGGAAAACATCCTTGTAAAGGTCCAAGATTTTTTCTATCTTGTCGATTTTGTCATTTTGGATACAGAAGTTGCTTGTGACTCCATTCCTATCATATTAGGGCGTCTGTTCCTAGCAACTGCTAATGCTCTCATAAACTGTAGGGATGGTTATATGACCATGTCCTTCGAAAATCTTTCGGTCGAGGTTAATGTGTTCAAGTTGATGAAACAAATTCCAGAGAATGACATTGATGGTGAGGTTAACCTGGTTGACACCCTTGTACAAGAATATTTCACACACTCTTTTCTTGACGATGAAGTACACCAATTTCATTCCTTTGGTGATTCTGACTTTGATGTTGATGATTATTCACAGGATGTAAATGAGTTATTAGAGTCAATACCACTAGTTGACCCTACTATCGTCCTATCAAGCGACTTGGACGAACATCAATCTGTTTTCTCTATGGAGGGCGACTTTCCTCTAGAATATTTAATACCTACTCCTCCCACCCCTGATTTAAAGCCTATTCCCTCGGATTTAAAGTACGTACATCTTGATCCAGATGGTAGTCACCCAATTATCATATCATCACAATTGACTGCCGATCAGGAATCACGTTTAATTAATGGCATTCAAGAACACCGTTCTGCTATTGGATGGTCTCTCGATGACATTAAGGGCATTGACCCTAATGTGTGAACCCTGATAAGCACCCAAAACTGTACTATAAAACCCCGTAGAGACATAATATTTCAGTTAATTTTGTGCTTAATAATCATGAAAATAATCACATTTTTGTGCTTTTGCAGGTTAGAGCAACTAACGTACAAATGATGATAAAACCAGTATTTAAGCACGGAATAGGGAGTATACATAAGTTTTCCGATCAAGCCCATGTGAAGCCTAATAAATTTGGACTAAAGCCCAAAGACTAAAACAGTACAGAATCCAGTCAGAAACATGATTACTTGCACAGAAGCATCAAACTATCGAAGCTCATATCTCTTAAACCAGGACTCCAAATGCGACAAGTGAGCTGCTCAGATGATTAGTGCGACGAACTCTACGCATAGGCGGGAAGTTGCAAAAATTCCAAAAGACCGGACCATCACTGGACACAGCACATGGACCCACCATGTGGGCCCACAAGATTTGATGAGTCATTATGCAAGACAAAATAATTAGTACAAATAATTGGTGCAAATTTGACACCTTGCATGAAATTAATGAAGTTGGTTAGATTTAGGTGATGATTATCTAGAAAATGAAAGGTGTCAAATGGGGGTTAGTTTTGGATAAGAGAAAAGTAAATGAGGGGGGAGTGTTTCACGTGGGAGAAGGGAAAAAGCTCTCTTATGTAAAAGGGAGCATTTACTTCCTGAAGGACTTTCCTTTTTTCCATTTTCTGGTCTTTATCTTTTAGTTTTAGTTTTTAGTTTTTTAGTTGTAGTAAAAGCTTGTAACATTTTAATGGTGGACAACACTTTCTTTGTCTTGAAATAAACTTCTTTCTTCCTTAGTTAAAAATAGGTTGTTACATCTTGTTTCTTCTCTAATTTTACATATATGTCTTGTAGTTTAATTCAATCCTAGGATCATGAGCTAAAACCCTCCAAAGTGGAGGGTTAATTAAGCTAATGTGAGGATTTGTATAAATTTCTTAAAAGTAGGATTCACTGCCTGGATTTAAGGATACATGGAACACACTACCCTAAAATGGTAGTGTCCGGCCAAACTTGAGGCCTGGAAGTGAAGAAGGACTCGCGTGCGCCTCCCTTTTTATGCCTGGGATAGCCGCGCGCGCGGGTCTTATTTAGCTTCTTGATTCCAGAGTTGACAGGATTATGTTTTATGTGTCACTACAACAGAAGGGTTCAGCTGCAACGCCAAAGGGTGTCGTTATACATATCAAAGTGTGTTGCAAAAGGTCATTTGCGACGAACGTTATGGCGTTGCAATGGTGTTACTAAAAAGTGCGTGACAATTGATCAAATGCATCACCAAACAGGGCGTCACAAAAGGTTCTGTTCTATTGCAACGCCAATCTACGTTGCTATTGCTTTTTTAATGTTGTTATTCTTTTTTTGAACAGATAAAGGGAAAATAAGAATTTTGAACTTTTTGCAGCGATTGGCGTTGCAAATGCAGCACTTTTACCAACAATGAATGCATTGCAAAAGGTTGATCTTTAGCTACACTTCTAGCGTGACTAACAACTTGGATTGCATTCCAAGCCACTGCCCTTATTTGCGGCGCCTTTTGCGTCACACATAATGGAGTTTGAGGATCTGACATCTATATTTGGCTAATTATTTTGATTCTTTTTAATTTGCAAAGTTCTACCCAATTCATCATAGGTTGATAACAATACATATCAGAATAAATTGACAATGAATCATGACAAAACAAATTTCATTAATCAATATTACCATTACAAAAAATATTTCAAGCATCCATACAACTCTTTTTCACTACATCGACATAATCTTGACAGAGCAAAATCTACTAAATTGTAGACAAGTTCTTCAAAACAAAAATTTGGAAAAAGTCACAAAGGTCCATAGTTTGCGATATGAAAAGCATCCACTCAAGTATTCTTCATTAATCTACAAACAATGCAGCAATCAATCCACCAATCTGGTACACCAAATTAAAGAGAGCATAAGTAAACTTATCCAAAATAATGAAACTAAGATAGTAAAACTAGCTATTTAGCAAAGCAAATCATAGAAATTTCTTAAAAAATGAAGCTCATAAAGTAAAAAGAGATAAAAAAAGTATTACTTGCTCAAAGTACTAAAGAACATGAGTATTGCTTAGATCTAAAATGAACCATTGTAGGTTTATTTGACTAACATGATATGGAACAATTCAAACACGTAGATGAGGCTTAAACCAGTGTGCACATACCCAAGACATACAAATCCCTTAACCAAAAAAGATATACCATGTATAAGTTATTTGCCCTTAACCAAAAGAGATATATATATATATATACACACACGGTAGTGTTAAACATCACTAAAAGTTAGAACAAACATCTAGCCTCAGTGTTTAACTAATGACTTCAAAGAATTGGGAGGGGACAAGGGGTGCAAACCTTCGCCAGCAGTGTCATGTAAAGTTAGCTTGTTCAAAACTTTCTAAATTTTACACTGAACCAAGACAAGGACAAGATCCATTTCAGTTCATAGTCCTTAGACATTACTTCATAGTTCATACCCATATGACACTAACAACAAACATAAGAGTTAAGAATACCAATCAGTTCAGAACCCTGATTCGTCACAGAAGTTACTGGAGGACTAGTCGCACCCTGTTATTCATAACATCCAATTCCTTTAGGTGAAAATATCTAAACTTCTTCACGAAAAGAGTACAAAAGGAGGCCACAATACTTAACTAGAATATTAATATAAGAACAATCCTCGAAATATAGAACACAATCTAGACAAGCAGAGGATATTCACACCTATCAATAAAAGAAGAAAGGTTTGGGAAGAGATGTTGAGACAGACCTCTTTACTTTTGATGGACATTTGTCTAGCTGGGGGAGCAGGTAGAGCTTGCCTAAGAAGGGAGACTGACTTACCCCATCCTATCTTCAACTCATACTCATAAACAACAACCCCTGAGAAAAAATGAATAAAAATTCTATTATTAGAGCATCCACTGTACTATACATGAAGTACTGAGGAAATTGTATGTAGTTAAATACAAGATTGTTCCCGTCTAACCAATTACATAGTCATGGATCAACTGCTAATAATACCAGAAACAAACATTTTTTTTTCTCCTTAAATACTTGCTCGGGAAAATATTCATTCACATAACCTAACAAATCACAATGAGGCAGCATATCTGACAACTAAAGTAATGGAAATATATATTAGACGCTATAATACTATGCACATATCTTGCTTACATAATAAGAAGTATCATAGCTGGACTATGAAAGAGAACTGCAACCATTTTTTTCAAATTAGAAAGAACTTAACCGAAGAAAACATGCCTTCTTCACAATCTATGGGTAGAAATTTCTCGAACCAGCTTGTATTTGTAGAGATAAACATTATAGAATTATATAATATTTCTCAAATTATAAAGAAACAACAATAACAGTGCAAATATAAACAACAGAGGATCCTTGAAGCCTAACAATTAGAATGTTAAATTTGTCCAAGTTAACTAGTTGTCCTAGTAAGACCAGATTAAAATTAGATGCTTACTACAGAATTTTCAACATGGTTACCCTCACGCCATTGGTCATGCTCATGATTGTGTCTCTCCCTTAACTTTTGCTTATGCTTCAACTCATCCATAAAATGATCTATATTCCTTGACTTCCCTCATCCCCTTGCTTGGGAATCAATAAAATGACTTGAAGAAACCAATGGAGATCATCCCGACCTCCGATCTAAAACTTTCTAATTCAGAACTAGAAAACATATCTCCTCACACTAAATTAGCAAGTTCTAATAAGAAAAATAAGATAAGGGGAAAAAAAGACTACTTAAAGAAAAAAATAGGAATACTTGAATCATTTGTCAATGTTGATGCAACCAAATCCAGCAGAAAAAAATACTACCTAACGAAACACATTTAAAATTCAATAATTATAGACCTAATAAAAGAGATTGAACCAACCTAAGAAGAGATTAAATACCAAAATCTAACAGTTATAGGCCAATTTAATAAAGACTGAAGGATTATAAACTGTGAAATCAAATGAATGCTTAAAAGAATAACCAACCTGGAAAATTAAAGCTTCAAACTTTTCTTCTATAGTAGTTGTAAAGGTGTGTTTTGGGTTTCTTGTTGGGATCGGGTTTGCTTATGAGCGAACTGCCTACGTATCCTCTTGTTGGTTTTCTCTTTTCCTTTCTTTATTTTCTTTCTTTCTTTCTTTCTTGCTGGGGAGAGAGGAATCAGGCCCCGACGTAGTTCAATCAGGTGGTATTTATAGGCTTAGGGAAATGTCCATCTAGTAGACACGTGTGTCTATGGTACACGTGTAAGGTGGAGATCGTGAATGAGTGTTGAGCTGGTTATATTATAAGTCCTGTGCTGATTGGGTGTTGGCGAGGTTACCCCTATTTCCCGGGGATGGGTAATGATTACCCCTGATGGTGATCATTACACGAGGCGTTCTGCCATGTGCTCGTACCGAAATATCTTTGTCCTCCTTTCTCGTAGGTCGTTCTTGGAGGTCGCGGCATTGAGTTCGCTGTACCGGGGTGTTCTTGAGGGAGCTGCTCACAGTTCGGTCTTGAGGGTCGATGTCCTGAGTTCGCTTACGTTGCACGCGTGCATGATAAGATATCGCTCCCCTACACAGCCCCCTCTCAGTAGAGTGTTTATGCCACAAGAAACGTTATGCTGAGAGAAAGAATGTGTGGAACGTGAGCGAGCTGTGGTGGACGACTCGACCAGGACGACATGACTTTCGAATTCACGCATGCTGATGCTTTGGCGGGAAAGGGAAGTTATGTCGTAACATGCACGCGGATGTAATCGTAGTAGTTGAGAGAGAAACGTGTCGCCGCATTATTCGGAACTGTTGAAAAGACAGTACCTTGGAACACGTGTGCGGGCTATAGCCTAGGATGTAATCATAACTTCTTGGTAACTGAACAGGCGGTTTATACAAAATCAAATTTGGGACATCGAAAAGGCATTGCATGTTTTCTTCTTCCACAAAAACGCTAAGCTAGGGTTCCTCGGTGAGTGCTTCGCTCATTATCTTTCCATTTTCAATTTGCTTTCCTCTCTGTCAGTGCGTTTTGCTAAATAGGTAGGTCATCATAAGGGTATAGGGTTTCAGCTTGAGTAATTGGTAGGAAAAAAAAAAACTTGCCATAATGTCTGATTCTGATGACACTCGATCGGAGGAGGTCCGAGAGATATCCTTGAGTTGTGGAGAGTACGAGGATGAAGAAGCAGTGAGTGTTGGCGTGGAGGTTGATTTGGAAGAAGAGGATAGATAGGTGAGGGTAATGCCCGATCTAGGTCAGAGGTGACGAGCCCGACGCCGGTAGTCGAGGGATATGTCGCCATCAAGCGATGTGCCCCTTAGAAGTGTAAACCGTCGTCTTTGCTAACTCGTTCCCCGAACCGAGGGCAAAGATATGGGATTAATGTCCCCGACCGGAAATATCTGAACCCAATGATTGAGTGAAAATGTTCAGTAGTGAGGAGTACAACCCGCCCGAATGGTGGAATAATAATCTGTGAGGGCGGTACCGAGAGCGCATATGCACATACCATTCGAACCGGTATGCGACTTCTTGGCGCTTTGGAAGTCTCCCCGTCGGTTAAATTAGGTAAAACCTCGGGCGATTATTTAAGGTGTTCGACCTGCTGAATGCGAGTGGGAATATGACATAAAGAATTATCGACATAGTGGAACATTATGTGGTACGGCGATCGGGGAACATGAACTTTAGCTTGCAAACCATGACGACGCGTTCTGCTGTGATCGATGGAGTAAGCAATGAGGCCTGGACTAAGAGGCCGTTGTTGCTAGTTGGCAACTACTGTGTGAACGGGTGTATACTGCAAACTAGGATTTGTAACATATCCGGTGGGTAGGACATTTTTCTGTTGTTCCTTGTCAGAACGTTTGATAGTTATTCTAACAGGTCCTTGTTTTACTTTGACTGCAGAGTTTTCCGTGAAGAAGCGAACTGATCGTGGGGAAATAGAGAGGTTCGCGCGGTTGACTCGTGAAGAGAAGCAAGCGAAGCTGCCTGAAGTTGCACACTTTTTTGTGGAAAAGGGTGGGCCTGCGATCCGGGAAAAAAGGAAGGCGCAAAAAGACCGAGCTCGAGGTCAAATAAGGGAAGAGCTGATGGAGACGCTTAACGAAAGCGACTTAGTAACGCCGAAGAGAGGCAACGGGCGATGGCGGTCGCGAGGCGACCTACTAGAGGTGGTACTTCGGGCGGGAGGATCGAAGCCCACCGGCGGAGGTTCGATCGATGCACCTGTGGAGTTGGAAACGGTGGTTTTCAATCCTCGAGCGAGGAGCAGGTCGGAGAAGAGGCCGCGCGACGCCTCGGAGCAAGACGCTGCCCGAACTACGAAAGTAGCGCGGCACGCTCTTGGAGAGAGCTCTAGCGCCGGGGGCGGTTCTGATGGTGGCCCAACTGGGGCTATGGTTTCTCGCCGGAGTGGAGCACGACCTGAGCAGGTCATGGACTTGGCCACTTTCGGGGCGGGTCTAGTCGCTTGACGGAGGCGTGAATCCAGTCCACTAGCGAAAGCGAAAGCTCCACGTAAGGCAAGTGGAAAAGCTGTTATGGTGACTGACGACTTAGAGGGGCAGTTCGTGTTCCTGGATGAGAATGGGGCGCGAACGAACCAGGAAGCGAAGTGGATCAGAAGCGGTCGAGTAAGATATCGGGTTGCCTTCTAGAACAGATAGCTCGATGGCAATCGCAGGGGAGCCGGATGATAAAGGGTGGCCCGATAATCCGAGGCTAATGGAAATTGCCCAATGTTTGGTATGATATTATGACCTTGCATGAGCAGCATGATCCTCCACCCCTTCTTTCTCTTTGAATATCTTAGGAAAAATCTTAGTTTTTTTACCATTTTTTATATTTTGCATTGTTTAGCATCATTTAAGATTCAACAAAGCAACTTAGCTAGCAAACACTACGAAACTTACTCACTAGTTTCCCTACTTAGAGTATAAGAAAGTTGTATACTGTCATAGAATTTAGGTTGGTTCGAATCCCTACTTGAGCTAATCGCACGAATACATGAGTAAGGACTTGAGTCTCCATTGAACGGAAACAAGACTTCAATTTTATTACCGCAAAGTGATAGATATCAAATGGCGCCACTGTCATTCTAAAGAACCAAGGACCTGTGCTTGCAAACTGGAATTGCTCCAAGGGAAACCCCCACTCTTATCTTTTCATTCATTTCATTTTCCTGTTTTTCTACATTTTTCTTGTTTTGAACTTTTCCCGCGTTTTGGACCTGACCCCATATCGGATTTTTTGTGGCAATTGCAGGAACCAAAAGTTAGGACCTGGAAAATCATCTATACACTGCTGTAAGACTACTGTCAAAATTTGAGCCTTTTGTACGGATTACCGCTAGCGTCGCTGCCGATCTTGGACTTCAGCGTCCGCCATTATACCTTCGCGCGCGCGGGTGGTTGTAATCTTAACCTGCTCGATTTTCATCAGCAGCACCTATTGATCTATTTCATTCCAGTAAAGGGTCTAAGTTTCTGATCTTGCCACAGCTACTTCAAATTAACCTTTGGTGTTCGGGACTTCCACGGGTTGAAACGACAGTTTCATTTCTTTGGCGGCTTTGCGGGACGATGTAGGTTCCAAATTTTATAATATTTTTGCATGATTCACATGTACATAGTTATTATGTCATAATGAATGGACTATCTTTTGCGTATTAGATTAATAATATGTATGAATCATGTCAATACCCCTATGAATATATACATACATGTGGTACTGTTTTGCATGGATATATTTATCTATACGTATAAGCAGTTGTGGTTGCATGTTTAGTATTTATCTACGTATAATTAAACGATCTTGTTTAATAAGTCGATTTTGTCATGAAAGAGGAAAACATTCCAACGAGGGTTAAAATCTGAGTTGGGTCAGTTGTTTCTAAACCCTATGGGGTAAAGTTGCTCTCTATATGACAATCGCAATCTCAATGAGTATTGACAAAATCAAATTATTATGCAAAACAATAATCGGATATTAGTCTATGTATAATACGTTGCATGTTTAATTAGTTTTTACGTATCTATTACGTCTTTGCCTATTAGTATATTTGCGCGTTCGTATAATATCTTCGCATGCTACTGTATCTAGATACGTATGATTAATTACAACTTGCCTATTAGTGTAGATATACGTATACGTAATATATATCTATTTATTTGCCTACATATACGTATTACTGATGTGTATTTGCTTGTACGTATAGAAGGATTTATTGATGATACAACCTTGCCTATTCGTATTACTATACGCATGAGTAGGGTATCTGATAAGCACCCAAAACTGTAATATTAAACCCCGAGAGACATAGCATTTTGGTCGATTATGTGTTTAATAATCATGTAATAATTATATTTTCGTACTTTTGTAGGATTCCGCAATTAAAATAAATATAGTGATAAAACATGCATCGGGCACGAATACGGGAATAATTGAAGTTTCCCACTCGACCCCCGTGAAGCCCAACAAAGCCTAACTAAAGCCGAAGTTTCCAAAAGAACAAAACCAGTGTAGAACGGGCCCACATATAAAGAAGCAGGAAACTTTCGAAACTCAAATTGGATAAATCTAGATGCCGACGTTGGCTAGTGAAGCTGCCATAGCAACCCGGGCGACGAACTCTGCGCAAGGACAAAAAGTCGTAAAAACGCCAAAATCGGCGCCGCCACTGGACACACTAAGTGGACACACTCTGCGGGCCCAGAAGGTATGATGAGTCAGCATAGGCAGGTGGCAAAGGATGGTTTTAAATTGATACCACCTGGCAAGAGAGAAGACACGTACCAATTCAAACCAGGTGGTTTGAATTGACATAAGCTAAAAACAAAACCTTAAATCAGCAAAAGGACAAAAATTAAAACAATTAAAAACAAAGTTTTGTTTCGAACCATTCAATTAGCATAAAAACAAAATCTAAAACATTCACGGATCACTCCTGTATCAGCCTATATATATGAAGGGGTCGCCTTCATTATTACCCCTTCAAGATATTAATGCTTTAGCTACACTTAGTTTTTTTTTCTTCTTCAGTACTTACATTCCGCCATTTCCATTTCAGCAGCTTAATACTGTAACTCATTTTACCCTTAATAACAGTCATTTCTTTTCTAGTTTAATTTTGTCCTGCATTTATTTACTTAATGTATACAACAAGTTTTATTATTCCTTCTATGACCATGAGCTAATCCCCTCGGGGGGAGGGGTTCTGTTGCGCCGTGTGAAAATCCGGATTGACTCGTTAATATTCTAGAATCACTACTTTCGGGAATTAGGCATATAATTGACATCCGGTCCCAAAATGACGACGCACAAAGTTGATCACGATGCTCGGGGCCAGTCGGTCTCGCTACGACAAAAAAATGTCTTCAAGGCTGCGACTCCTGGTGTCGAACCTCCAATCGGTCGTCGGTGATGTGAAATTATTGCGGGAGCTGAAATAATATACCGAGATGAGGTATTATTGAAACTCCTTATCCTAGTGAAATCGACCTAGAGATGTGGGCATACACTAGGGATCAATACTCGGCGTCGTCTCCAAAAACGAGACAAACTAGAGATGTAGTGATTTGGTAATAAAACTGTTGAAAAATGATTCTTGCATGAGCATGATTAACTCTCTCCCCTGTTTCTCCATCTTGTTTACCTACATATAATCGCCGTAATAATTTACATTATTTGCATTACCGTTATTTTAATTAAACCAACTAAAAAGAAACCTAAAAATCCTACTCACTAAAATTTGTAATTCCAGTTGTGAACCTATCCGAGCCCTAAGGTTTGGACGATCCCTTACTCGACCTATCCTACCAAACCCACGTGAGTAAGGTAACTTGACTAAAACGTACGACTATACGAACGTTGGACTTTGGACTTTGGACTTCGGACTGTGGACCTCGGACTTAAGAAAACAAGTAACTGAAAACCAATAAACGCGTGTACAACAAGTTTTATCAAATGGCGCTGCTGTACGCCGAAGGACTCTGGACTTAACGTAATAACTGGAATACATCCATAAAAACCCCTCCCTTACCTCCTCATCTTTTTAATTTCCATTTCTGTTACAATACTAACAAGTTACGAAATAGTTTACATTAACTTTTTCTACTAACAAATATCACGGAACCAAGTTTGTTTATTTTCATTATACGATCTAAGTAACTCCGTGAGAAATTTGAAGTCTTGAGCAGGACAAAAGAGTCTCGGACGAGACTGAATTAGTAGCACGCGAGACTAACCTCGAGTATCAACACTCCGGTTTTCAGGTCTGAGCCACTTTCCTTTTCAAGTACTCTTTTGGGCTCTTTGGTCTGTTTTTACTAGTAAGAATAAGCTCGGGAGTAGTCGATCGCTATCACGAGGAATCATGGGGCGCCGGTTTCAAACACTTAAACTCCTCAAACTTTGTCGAGGATATTATTTGCTATAACCTGTTTTACCTCATTATATTTGTATGTTGGCATGAGAACTCTGTGCATATAAAGGTGGTTCGTCATCACATATTTACGTAACACAATAAATATGATTCAAATATATTTTGATATATGCGTAGCGCCAAACCACCTACTTAGAATATTTTTGTATGTGTATGTTACATCAATTCATGTACGCGGTATTCAATTGCATGAGTTTGTTCTCGACATTCCCCTAGCTCACGATAACTTACACATAGTTGCACGTATAGGTAATATAGATTTGCATGGGTAGACTTTCTGCGTAAACTAGTATATGTTAGTTAGTTTCTATTTTGGCATCTATCGTTTTTTATTTCGTAATCACGTCTCCATAATACACTAATTACGTAAATTAAAAAAAAAAATAATAATAAAAAAATCATAGTAAAAAAAAAATTCATCTAAATCATCTTAATAACACCCCGCATAATACACCATCACATATTATCATCCTATTCCATCAGTGCCTAGGAAACTTGAAAAAATTGAGGTTGCCTAATTAAGGAACGTGCTGGCACGAACAACTTCCCTCAATTCTCTCAGGTGACCTGGCTGCTGGAATATTCACACGTTATCCTAGCTTACCTGCTCGAGTTAGCAACAGCTCAGGAAGACGTGTTTCAACTCCCTCCTTCCTAACTTCTAAAAACTCCAGTCATTATTCGTTCCTTATGAGCACTAAATTAAAATTTATATTTGTATGAGACTACGGTCTGATAAACATAAGGAATTAGAACTTACATATCATCGTCGAAAATACAAGAAACAATCGTTTATGTTATCTCCTAGGCATAGTTCCTCCTCAGGAAATCAACCTCGTCAAACATCTCCGTTTCCATTATCTCCTTTAATTATGGCTGAAGAAAATCTCACAGTCGAGAAACCCCTTTCGGATTTCTATACTGCCTTACAGGAAGGACCTGCTTCCTGCATTAAACTCGATGCGATTGTAGGTGATTTTCGTATTCCGCCAAACATTTTCGGTTTGTTACCTGTTTACCATGGTTTAGACCATGAAAAACCGTACAATCATGTTCATCGGATGCAACAAGTAGTCACCACTTTCCGCCATCCGACCGTTACCAACGAACAAGTCTTGCTTAGGTTGTTTCCCTTCACTTTAGCTGATAAAGCTTTAGTTTGGCTCGCCGGACAAGCGCCGCAATCCATTGACACATGGACCAAACTTGTTCAAGCATTCATGATAAAGTTCTATACTCAGAAGAAAACTACAGAAATGCTTCAAAAGATTCAATTCTTTTCGCCCGGCTTTCTGTGAATCCTTTTTGGGCGTGGAGCAAATTTATCGATCTACTTCTCGAATGTCCCCATCATCAACTTGACACCGCAGTATTAGTCCGTTCATTCTTTAATGGTCTCTCGACCATCAAAAGGAAACATTAGATATCATGAACGGCGGTTGTTTCATGGACAAGGGCGCTTGAAGCATACACTTTTCTTGAAAACAGGCCTCAAGGCACCCATTGGGGAACACTCGATTCTTCAAGATCTTCTAAAGACACTCCTACCAAAGTTACGTCTATGTTCGAGGTCAAACCCGATCCGAATTAAAACTCTAATCGAGTCCCTAAACAAAAAGGTCGATGCTTTTTCGGTACAAGTAAATGAACAAAACCCAAACAAAGTCATGGTCGCCAACGCCCCCATGCCTTGCTTAAGTCCCGAAAGCACACCGATTCTTATTGTCGTTTTGGTATACGAGTGTCCTCCCCCAACCTTCTGAAGAGGCTTGTGCTTTCAACATCCCTAATGCACCTTGGAGACAACATCCTATTTTAGCTTGGGCCCCCCGTCCCAACAACAAGCTCCTTCAGTGGCAACAACGTTCTGTCACGACCACCCGCTTGAACTACAATTCCTATCGTCAAGGAAATCCTCCACAATTTCAGCAAGGGCAAAGTAATTTTCCCAACAACGCAAATATAAAACCAAAACAACCGCTAACCTTGTTCCCGCTAACCAAGGATATGGCTACCAAAATCAACCCGTGAATAATAACCGTGAACTAGTTCCCTGCTTCTCCTTGGTATAATCCACGTAGATAAAACGCGGCTGAAACTTTCCCCGACATACATGAATCAATAGAATAATATCCTAGTTTCTATCCAATAGTCTCTTCAGCTGTTAGCTCAGGATAAAAGTCAAAAGGGCGTGTTCCCTGGCCAAGCAGTTCCAAACCCTAAACCTACAAACACTGCCTTTGAACTCAACAATGCACCAGGATCTAATAATCCAAGCCAGGGTGAGGTAAATGCCATTACCACTTTTCGTTCCGGCCGAACCATCGACAATAATATACGTATGCCAGATGAGGAATCGATGGAACTCACGACTGACGTCCTTCCAACTCCTACCTCGCAACCTATAACGGACGGAGTTGTACCTTCAAAATCTACACCTACGTCCCTAGGGAAAGACGTCACTGATCCTTATATGCGATTCCGTCCAAAAGCTCCGTTCCCTGCCCGTTTGGTAAAGAACAAACATGATGAACATTTTGATGAGATCCGTGAAACCTTCAAAAATTTGACCATAAACTTACCTTTCCTAGATGCGCTAAAGCATTTGCCCAAGCATGCCAAGTTTTTGAAGGACATGTGCACCACCAAATGACGTCATCGAATGTACCTCAACAAAGCGTTCCTCACTGGCGGTTTCCCTCGATTACCACTACCAATGGTGTGGTAAAAATACAAGGACCAGTCGACCAACCGTACCATGCGCGTTGCCATGACAAGTATACCCCCTATCTTGACTTTTAGACCTAGGTGCGGTGTTAACCTACTTCCCTACTACTTATTTAAGCAGTTAGGCCTTCATGAATTAAAACCTACCAATATGACTCTGCGCAACTCGCGGATCGCTCCATCAAATACCAAAAGGCATAGTAGAGAACGTTATAGTAAAGGTCCAAGATTTTTACTACCCGATGGATTTTGTCATTCTAGATAATGAAGTAGCACAGCTGACTCCATCCCTATCATCTTGGGGCGTCCTTTTCTTGCAATCGCTAACGCTCTCATAAATTGTCGGGACGGTTCAATGACATTGTCTTTTCGGGAACCTTTTCTGTCGAACTTCAACGTGTTCAAATTAATGAAACAGTTTCCGATCCTATAATGGAGGCGAGATTAAGCTTGGTTGATAGTCCGGTCATGATTATTTCACAAACTCTTTTCCCCAGACGAGATACACCAATTCCTCTCTTTTGATAATCCGGAGTTTGACGATGACTTCATTACATAAAGGGATGTCCATGCATTATTAGAGTCGATTACCACTATTGACCCTAATGCTTTGGTGCAAATTGATTCAGAAGAACCGGATTCACTCTTTTCCATTGAAGAGATGATCCCTCACGAATCCTTGATCCCCAATCCTCCAACTCCGGATTTAAAACCTCTACCCTCTGATTTGAAATGCGTGCATCTCGATCTCGATGGCGGTCACCCTATAATAATTTCTGCTCACTTGACTACTGCATCGAAGAGGCACGTTTGATTCACGTCATTCGTGAACACCGCTCCGCTATCGGATGGTCCTTAGATGATATTAAGGGGATAGACCCTAGCATATGCACGCATCGTATACATCTTGATGACGACACAAAGACATCGCGAGAACCACAACGCCTTTTTATCCCGCTATGAAGGAAGTAGTGAGAGAGGAAGTTTTACATTTACTTGATGCGGGTATCATATACCCTATCTCAGATAGTGACTAGGTTAGTCCTGTCCATGTTGTTCCCAAAAAGTCCGGCATTCAAGTTGTGCAAAATGAAAATGGTGAGTGCATCTCCACTCGCATTCCTTTGAAATGGAGAATTTGCATTGACTATCGCAAACTTAATGCCAGAACCCGTAAAGATCACTTCCCTCTCCCATTCATTGACCAGATGCTAGAACGTTTAGCCGGTCATGCTTACTACTATTTTCTTTATGGCTATTCTGGATACTTCCAAATTGTCATCGATCCCGCCGATCAAGAAAAGACAACTTTCACGTGTCCCTTTGGAACCTTTGCATACAGACGAATGCCTTTTGGTCTTTGTAATGCCCTAGGCACTTTCCAACGCTGCATGCTTCACATTTTTAGTGATATGGTGGAACGTTATATGGAAGTCTTCATGGACGACTTTTCCATTTACGGAAATTCCTTTAACGACTGTTTATCTAACCTTTCCAAAGTATTAACGCGTTGCGAAGAGAAAAATCTGGTACTCAATTGGGAGAAGTGTCATTTCATGGTTACCAAAGGACTTGTTCTAGGTCATATTGTTTCAAAAGACGGGATAGAGGTTGATAAAGCTAAAATTGTTAAAATTTCTTAAGCTACCCTTCCCGTCTGATTCGGGATATCCGTGCCTTTTAGGCCACGGGTTTCTACAGAGATTCATTCGAGGGATTTTTCTAAAGTTGCTCGACCCTTAACCAATCTCCTCCTTAAGGATGCGAGTATTCGACTTCAATTTCAATTGCAAACAAGCTTTTGATACTCTAAAACCGCTTTGACTACCGCTCCTATTATTCAACCCCGATTGGTCTCAACCATTCGAATCGATGTGTGGCCGCTAAGCGACTTTGCTATTGGTGCCGTGCTAGGCCAACGACGTGGACGACAAACCCATTGTCATTTACTACGCTAGTAAAACCCTTAACGATGCTCAACGTAATTATACCACAACTAAGAAAGAGTTCCTAGCTGTTGTCTATGCTTTGGATAAGTTTAAGCCCTACCTAGTTGGAACATCGACCATCGTATATCTTTAACCATGCCGCAATTTGGTACTTACTTTCGCAAAAGGGCCGAAAACAACGATTGTTCCTATTTGGATCCTTCTCTTACAAGAATTCACCACGGAAATCAAAGACAAAGAAAGGAACCGAAAATGTAAAGTAGCCGACCATTTATCAAGGCCGGTTGGTTGGTGACATCGATAGTGATTAAAAGCTATCGGTGATTCCTTCCCGCATCGAATACTTGTACTCTATTTTCTCATCTCCATGGTATGCGGATATCGTTAACTACCTAGTTCTTGAGGAAGTCCCTCCTTTTTAGTCACGTCCCGATCATAAAAGTTCTTATCCACTTTAAAAATATTATTTCTCGGATGAACCCTACCTCTTTAAGTATTGTTCTGACCAACTCATTCGTTGCTGCATTCCCGACTGGGAACACACCGACGTATTATCCTTTTGCCATGAACAATCTTGCGGAGGTCATTTTAGTGGAAAGAAAACTGCGGCCAAGGTGTTACAATGTGGTTTTTACTGGCCTACCCTTTTTCGCGATGCACACGAACATTGCATAGCTTGCATTCGTTGTTAGCACCTAGGTCGAATTACCAAATGAAATATGATGCCCCTAAATCCTATCTTGATTGTGGAAATTTTTGATGTTTGGGGCATTGATTTTATGGGACCCTTCCCTATTTCTCAAGGTTTTCTATACATTTTAGTCGCTGTAAATTATGTGTCCAAATGGATTGAGGCACTCGCATGTCGCTCAAATGACCATAAGACTGTCGTGAGATTTGTAAAAGAAAATATTTTCTCTCATTTTGGTGTCCCCAAAGCTATCATCAGTGATGGGGGTACACATTTTTGTAACAAAATTTTTGGGTTTTTAATGAAGAAATATGGAGTTACTCACAAGATTACTACTCCATACCACCCACAAACAAGTGGCCAAGTGGAAGTCTCCAACAGAGAGATAAAGTCTATTCTAGAGAAAGGAAGGACTGGTCTCTCCGCTTATCGGATGCCTTATGGGCATACCGAACATCATTTAAGACACCTATAGGGATGTCTCCTTACCGCATTGTTTTTGGAAAACCTTGTCATCTGCCAGTTGAACTTGAGCATCGTGCCTTTTTGGGCCATCAAAAGCCTCAATTACAATATCATCGAGGCAAAGCGAGAAGCCGAAAACTGCAATTAAATGAGTTGGAGGAGATTGAGATTGATGCTTATGATCTCTCGAAATCCTACAAAGCTAATATGAAAAGAGTGCCGCGACAATCACATTTTTATGTAAGGATTTCAAAATTGGCAAAAATTTTTTCTTGTACAACTCCGGATTACACATCTTTCCTGGTAAATTGAAAACACGATGGTCTGGTCCTTTCATTGTGTCAGCTGTGAAACATTATGGGGCAATCTCTTTGCTTAATCCAAAGGATAACAGTGAATTTCAAGTCAATGGACAACGCCTAAAACATTACCACGAATTACGCTCACCAGATGTTGAACAGACTCTTATTCAGAATCCAGTATACAATGACTAGATGTTTCGTTTGGCGTACTCGATCTTGTTTCTATAGAGGGTACGCCATTTTGGTAGCCGGGCCATCTTCTATCTTATGATCTCCAAAGTTCTTTGAAGTGTGTGGTTGCAAGCGCCGGAACCTTAGTCCACGAAAACTCTTTTTCAGAACTGAGTATAAATGTCTTCTGCAACACGAGCAAACATGCTTCTCGGTAAACGATGGGTACCTAAAATTTCACCTCCTTCCTTCTCTTCCCTTTTCTACTCTCTACCTCGCGAACTTCAGCTAATCATTTGGTGTAAGTCTCACTCATCACGAATAGGGAATGGTCATAGTTCTTTTGCTTTCGTAAACGGCGTCTAGCGAAGAATGGGCTGGTGTATGCATTGCCAAACACCCTTCTGTCTAGGCCCTGACTTCCTATCCGATACTAGCCAGTTTAAGGTATACTTTTGTCTAACACCAGCTGCGCAGGATAATCTTCGTTGCCACACCGTTTCTCCCACAGGTTGGGATTCGTCTTTAGGATCTGACGTTAAAAGACTCACCTTGTAAATATGTTTATATTGTTGCTTTTTCCCTTTGCATTAAGTTTTGCACATGGGATTCGTGTCAAACCTTAGTTGTTGCATACTTGGAACACAAACGGGCAATGGATTCCACCAGACCAACCCTAGAATTGGTTACTTTGAGTCCCTTGGGGCGGTTTGAGGATAGCCGTATGTAATAAGGGTAATTTTATTAGGCAAGTAAGCGCGCCGCGGTCGAGGATGGTACCGTCCCTCGCCCCTAACCCCATAATACATAGAGGTGAAGCCCGCGGTCGGCTGGATTGGGTTAAATCGAGCCAACATGACAGTTGTCTATGATTTAAGATGGTGACTCCCCTGGACATCCAGTGTTTTACACTCTCCTTTTCTAGTAAAAAAAAAAAAAAAACCAAAAACAAACAAAGGGGGCACTCCTTGTCACATGCCCCATTCTTCTCATCCACACTACATCCACTTTTGCGCATATCTTAAAAGATACATGTGGTCTAACTACCCTGTGACACCTCGAAACGTATCTTTTACATTTTCAGATGGGTGCCTATTTATAACAAGGATAGACACCTCAAAATTTTAACTTCCCTTTTTCCAAAATAATTTTTCACCACTCCATCTTTAATGGCCCTCACTCTAAGTTTCGTGCCTGAGCAAAATTTTATGGAAAATTTCCAAAATGGTCTTTTTCATCCTTTTTTTGACACTGAAATATTACGTCGAGGATGGTACCCTCTTTTACACCATAAGCAAACATTTTATTCCGAGAATTGGTCTTGTTATTTTATAAAAGCGGTTATTTCCAAAACGGATAATTCTTTGTCCGTCGCGAAACGGATCTTGAGCATGAATTGACTATGGAAATCATCTCGAGGTACTTCAAAAATTCCTATTACAAACCAAGGATTACACCTTCGTGATTCACCTTTTCGATAATATCGGCATCGATGTTTGCAACTATCCTTCACGGCGAATACAACCGGAAAAACCGTATTGTTTAATCGGGGATCTTTGCAAAAGAACCAATTATCTGTGATCCAATGGGTAGCTCATAATGTCATCGGCACGTCCAAGACTTCCGAAATAACCAAACCACTCCTCCATTTACTCTGGGTGTTGCAGACTAACTGCAATGATTTTTGCATTATTAAATTTCTCTGGAATGCGATCGCACGTGCCAGGAAAAAGGCAGCCCCTTTACCAACCATTGTGACACTTATCATGATACATTGGGGTTTTTCTAGTACTTCTCCTCACACACCTCTTCGAACAGCTAACATTCTTACCATTCACTCAGTATGTAGGAACGGATTCTGGAACCCCGACGTTGCAAAGAACCATGTCGGTGCAGGAACCAACGAAGATTGTTCCACCGACAACATCTTTCATGAAAATGCATTATGCAACGTATTTAATCCCATGGAAGGGCTTCACTTAATTCAACAAGGACTGATGACATTATTCAAACGTCAGAACATTATTATCACCAGCCTTCTTGAATTTGGGACTGCGGACAATAAAACGAAGAGGAACAAGCACAATTCTTGCACATACAACCAATTCTTGGCAAATCACACTCTCATAATGGAGAACCACGCCGAGATTTTACCGCGAAGCAAAATGTTGCAACAGTACATTTGCCGCGGATTGACGGCGTAGAAAATCTTATAAACGCATCCCTCCCACAAAAGGATCCTCGCCGTTACTTGGGCCAATGAAACCATTTAAATTTTGCAATTTTCTTTTTAGTTTTTAATTTTCGTATGGTAATTTGTTTTTACTTAATTATTCTCATCATACTCTAATATTTGTTTAATCCTTGTCTAAACAGGTCACATTTTTTCACACAATGGAAGCTCCAAAGATGATCCCAGAATAATCTTTCCATTCATTGTTGAATTCTCCGGCATATGGACATCTTTTCAGAGACTACATCACTCAAGTTGGTTGGAACTCTCTCATTCTACACCCGGAGCAGACATACTCCCCAGGTTTGGCAGTTTATTTTTATGATAACGTGGAAGATCTACCAGCTGTCCAGGGTTTCCCTTTGAATGGGTTTACACTACGTATTGGTAACACCCGACACGCTTTTTATGAGCTAACAGTGGCTATGGCTCTAGACCTTCCTCCTTTTCAGCCAGAGCTCCCCATTCAATACATGATAGAGAATGACCTTAATGACTATTCTAGGAAAGATTTTGCTGCCCGGTATGGCGATGGCCTTGCCCACGTCAAAGAATTGGCCGACTATTCCACTAGCCAATTATGACCATGAATGTTGGAACTGCCATGTTATTTATTCTTCGAACATCATGGGAGATTGGCATTTTTCCACGGCATCAAAGGCGCGTGTAAGACATTCCATGCATTGGCCCGAAGAACGTACCACCTTCGACATTACATAACTAGTAATTGAGAATCTTAAGAAGGCTTCGGTCTTTTTCGCAACACTATATCACCCCGCGATTCATAAATGCGGGATAGTGAGAACGCATACTTCCACGAGTTTGCAGCCACCTTCGGACTTTGGGTAAAGGTCGACTCTATGTGTCCAACAAACAAGATAATTCGTTCTTTGCGATTTCGACATGGACCGCATACGCAAGGTATCTTAAGAAAGTTCGTTCTTTCCCTAACGATGATAAAATGATAGCTCATCTAGACAATGCAAAGAAGAGGAAGTGGAGTGAAGTCCGGAAAGCTATGATAGATTGGCGGGATCGCGAAGGAATGGCATTTCTACAGGGGCCGAGGCAAGGAGGGACTATCCCCGATTCAAGGTTGGGGCAATGTGAGTTGATGCATGTACATATTTGTTTTACGTTTTGATGTGAAATAAATAAATAACCTAACGGTGTGCTACTCTAACGATTGTGCTTCTACTTTTATGATGTATAATATATAGTGTGTTACAATAAATTTACGTGGAAGATGTCGACTTTATTTTTGCTCAAAGCCTCTCCGGGTATACTCTTTCTTCCTCTTAACACTTTGAGGACCACGATGTCCGACTGTTTGGGGTGGTGGTGAGAACCTTTTGCAAAAATTAGGCATGTATAGTTGTATATAGTTTACTTAATGTCTAAATAAACGTATTTAGTGACAAATTCTCATTTCTCTTTCTATGATGAAAAATATTTAGAAATCTCACCCTAGTATCAGAATTAGGACTTGTTCTTAGAAACTTAATTTAATACGTATGCAATAGTTTTTACATCTTTTCATGAGCATTCATGCACTGACTATCATTAAATGTACACAGCAGTAAGTTTCTGGGACCCACGGTTAGATAACTTAGTTTTCATATCCTGTAAGAATCTAACCAAAAGCCTCAAAATATGTGATATATGAGTAATGACCGCGAGGGAGTAGTTCTTCCTAATAGAGAAGTTCACACGCCTACTTACTTGATCACTACCCAAATCCTAGGCGAAATTTAGGCCTTCTTTGGATCGATATAGCCAAAAATTCACACTGTAAAATTTTTTACCGCTAGTCACCACATTGAACCTTTCATTAATCCTTCACCAAAAAAATCATTACCCATCTATTAACCACAAATAAATAAGCCTACCTAGATGATGAGTATGAGAAATATGATGAAGTACAGAAAAATGAAGAGAAAAACCTTGTCACAAATCAAAATCAGTTACCTGTTTCAGAAGAAAAGAAAAAAAAAAAAAAAAAAAAAGAACAAAATAGAAATATGTTTCCAAAAATCAAAAGAAATGTCAAGGTTAGAATTCCCCCCAAAAAAATCAAATCAAAAGGGAATACAAAAGCTTGAAAAATCCAAGTATGGAAACCCATGTTAGAAGCAGGAAAGAAAATAAGGATTCTCTAGTATAAATATCTTGAAGACCTTATTCTCTCACACTTATCATTTTTGAACTTTCCATTCCATTTTCTTCTACACTACCACCTAAGCCCCATAACACCTAGTTTAGACCTCTAGCTCAATTAGGAATAGGATAGTGTGATAATAAGTAGTAGTTGTGACTTCTCGACCTCGGCTCCTCTGACTATCATTGAGTATGTGAGGAAACGTGTGCCCACTGCACACTGGAGATAGCAAAGCTTGAGTGGAAAAATAAGAGAGAAATTGTGTTTCGACACATACCTGTGAGAACCTACTTAAGGACGCTATCCAAAGGATCCGAAACGGCCCTTTCATTACATTTCATTATTAGATCACTACATGCATGCTCATACGTAGATGTTTCGATTATTGTATGTATATTAACTTGAATTTGAAAGAAATAAATCCTTTTGTTTCCCCTGCTAGTGAGATGTCTAGATACCTGAGATTAATTAAGAAAACAAGCCTTTGTTCTTGAGTCATTGTAGTATAAATGAAGTTTGTGAGTATCTTCTGGAAAACTCTCACGAGAGGCTATAACTCGTCCACTAGGGAATTCCAAGTGGTTCAAGGCCTTGTTGCATCACGGTCAATGCAACCGCAGCTCTGCTAAATGAGATTTAGCTTAGGACAACACATTTTTGACCACTTATCATTTTAATGTCTCTTCTTTGCTTGAGGACAAGCAAAGTCTCTTTTTGGGGTGGTGTGATAAGCACCCAAAACTGTAATATTAAACCCGAGAGACATAGCATTTTGGTCGATTATGTGTTTAATAATCATGTAATAATTATATTTTTTTCGTACTTTTGCGAGATTCCGCAATTAAAATAAATATAGTGATAAAACATGCATCGAAGTACGGGAATACGGGAATAATTGAAGTTTCCCACTCGACCCCCGTGAAGCCCAACAAAGCCTAACTAAAGCCGAAGTTTCCAAAAGAACAAAACCAGTGTAGAACGGGCCCACATATAAAGAAGCAGGAAACTTCTGAAACTCAAATCGGATAAATCTAGATGCCGACGTTGGCTAGTGAAGCTGCCATAGCAACTGGCGATGAACTTCTGCTATAAGGACAAAAAGTAGTAAAAAAACGCCAAAATCGGCCATGCCATTGGACACACTAAGTGGACACACTCTGCGGGCCCAGAAGGCATGATGAGTCAGCATAGGCAGGTGGCAAAGGATGGTTTCAAATTGATACCACCTGGCAAGAGAGAAGACCGTACCAATTCAAACCAGTGGTTTTGAATTGACATAAGCTAAAACAAAACCTTAAATCGAAGAAAAGGACAAAAATTAAAACAATTAAAAAAAAGTTTTGTTTGAACCATTCAATTAGCATAAAAATAAAATCTAAAACATTCACGGATCACTCCCCATCAGCCTATATATATGAAGGGGTCACCTTCATTATTACCCCCTTCAAAGATATTAATGCTTTAGCTACGCTTTTTAGTTTTTTTTTTTCTTCAAGATTTACACATTACGCCATTTCCATTTCAAAGAGCCTTAATATCGTAAGTCATTTTACCCTTAATAACAGTCATTTCTTTTCTAGTTTAATTTCTGTCCTGCATTTATTTACTTAATGTATACAAAGAAGTTTTATTATTCCTTCTATGACCATGAGCTAATCCCCTCGGGGGGAGGTTTGCTTTCGATGTGAAAATCGGATTGACTTCGTTAATATTCTAGAATCACTACTTAGGAATTAGGCATAGAATTGACATCCGGTCCCAAAATGATCGAGGACTGCATAAAAGTTGGATCTGCCGATGCTCCAGATAGCCCGCGGGCAGTAATCCAAAATGTCTCGCGCCGACGACTCACGGTGTCGACAAACTCTCAATTCGGCCCAAATTGATGTGAAATTGTGCGGGAGCTGAAATAATATACCGAGATGAGGTATTATTGAAACTCCTTATGCTAGTGAAATCGACCTAGAGATGTGGGCATGCACTAGGGATCAATACTTCGGCGTCGTCTCCGAAAAACGAGGCGAACTAGAGATGTAGTGATTTGGTAATAAAACTGTTGAAAAATGATTCTTGCATGAGCATGATTAACTCTCTCCCTGTTTCTCCATCTTGTTTACCTACATATAATCGCCCGTAATAATTTACATTATTTGCATTCTTGTTATTTTAATTAAACCAACTAAAAAGAAACCTAAAAATCCTACTCACTAAAATTTGTAATTCCAGTTGTGAACCTATCCGAGCCCTAAGGTTTGGACGATCCCTTACTCGACCTATCCTACCAAACCCACATGAGTAAGGTAACTTGACTAAAACGTACGACTATACGGACGTTGGACTTTGGACTTCGGACTTTGGACTGTGGACCTCGGACTTAAGAAAACAAGTAACTGAAAACCAATAAATGCGTGTAAAACAAGTTTTATCAGTATCTTCACATGTTATTGTATCTAGTAATGTATAGGTATGTTATATTTGCATGATTAGACTTCAAGTCTAAAAGTATGAGTCGTATTTCCATGCTTACATGATTTTACTTTATCCATTGCATAAATTTTAATTAAAAAAAAAAAAAAAAATTAGGACCTTGCATAAATTTTAATTCCATAAATCTTAATCATATTCCAATGGTGTCTAGGAAAATTGAAGGATTGAAGTTATTTAATTAGAACCGTGCTTGCAAGGAAATCCTCCCTCATATATCTTTCTTATAATCTGGCTGTTGGTTTATGTACACCTATTCCTAGCTGTACTACTATGTTAACAGCGTCTTAGGCCTACATTGTTAAACTCTAATGCTTAAAGATAATCATAAAATCCAAGTAATAATAACCTCCTTCTGTCAATTAGATCTAATTTTATGCTTGCATGAGATTAAGGTCTGGTTCTACTAAAGAATTTGAATATGCTTATCGTAGGAGAAAATACAATAAATATTTGCGTAAATTCTACCTTCACAAAGTTCTTCATATATTAATCCAAATCAACAAGATTCCTTGTCACCATTCCCTTCATTCGTTATGGCTGACAAAAATCCACCAGCTGAGAAGCCCCTTTCAAACTTCTATACAACATTACAGGAAATACCTTTTTCATGCATCAAACTCGAGGATATTGTCGGTGATTTTCGAATTCCGCCCAATGTTTTTAGTTTGTTATCTGTGTATCATGGTTTGGATCATGAAAAACCATACAATCACCTTCGTAGGCTTCAACAAGTGGCCACAACATTTCACCATCCAGCCGTCTCTATGGAACAACTTTTGCTTCGGCTGTTTCCATTCACTTTAGCGGATAAAGAGTCAGTTTGGCTAGCCGAACAACAACCACAATCCATAGAAACATGGAATAAACTTGTCAAAGCTTTCATGCTGCAATTTTACACTCAAGAGAAAACTACTGAAATGCTTTAGAAAATCCAATTCTTTTGTCAAAATCCTCATGAATGCTATACAGAAGCATGGAGTCAATTTACAGATCTTCATTTAGAATGTCCTCATCATCAGCTTGACACAATTGTCCTTGTCCGTTCATTCTTTAATGGCCTATCAGATCATCAAAAAGAAACTTTTGACATAATGAACGACGATTGCTTCATGGACAAATGAGCTATTGAAGCATATATTTTTCTTGAAAAACAAGCGAAAAGAGGTACACATTGGGGTAACACTGATTCTTCTAGGTCATCTAAGGATATTGTTACAAAAGCTACATCTATTTTTGAGGTAAAACCAGATCCCGAATTAAAAAATCTGATAGAATCCCTCACTAAAAAAGTAGATGCTCTTGGAGTTCAAGTAAACGATCAACTTCCACAACAGGTTAAGAACGTTAACACTTCCCCGTGTGTTCTATGTCTCAGTCCAGACCTTCCCAAAGCTTATTGTCCCTTGTTATATGCCCCCCCTACTCAGCCAACAGAAGAGGCATGTGCATTCAACATTCCTAATGCACCTTGGAGACGATATCCGAATTTCGCTTGGCTCCCAAAAAACCAACAAATGGCTCCTCCAGGTTTCACCAATCCACCTGTTCGGCCAATCAACAATTTTATTCCATACCGCCAAGGAAATAATCAGCAATACCAACAAAGTCAAATTCCGTTTCAAAATAATTCCAATGCTAACTATCAAAACAACCGCAACCTTGTTCTAGCCAATCCAAATTCTGGCTTTAATCAACCACTTCTCAGTAATAATCATGAACTGGTCTCTGTTGCACAACCTATGGCTCTCGCTACCGATAGGACAAACGAGACTTTCTTCGCTTATATGAACTAGCAATCCCAAATCCTAACGTCTATCCAACAATCACTTTAACAATTAGCACAAGAAAAGAGTCAGAAAGACGTGTTTCCCAGCCAAGTTGTTCTAAACCCTAAGCTTGCGAACACTGCCTGTGAAGTCACCAATGCACCAAGTACAAATGCTCCAAACCAAGGTGAGGTGAATGTAATAACTACTCTTCATTCTGGAAAAACTAACCGTTGACAATCAAATCCGTATGCTGGATGATCAAACAAAAGTAACCGGAGATTCCAATGGATTTGCTCCCGATAATGAACCAACAGTGGAAACACCGAGTTCATCAAAGTCACCAACTCAAAAATTGGGAAACTGATAAACGTAAAATTAACAATTCTACTCACGAATAGAATGATAAAATTCTAATGAAAGTAAAACTAAAACTGAACTTGTACTATATTTATCAAAGTTTCTCTACTCTCGAATCTATCGCAATATAGTGGGAATAGAAGATTCGTTCCACTCCTAGTTTTTTAGCATTCAATGTTTTATAATATTATCAGTCCTAGCCAATGTTAATGAGAGTAATGGTGGGAATTATACTACGATGTGAATTTAACTACAAGATACGAATAACGAAATGACGGAAAATACTAAGGTTTGAATCTAGATAAAGAATTAGGGGGGATTGAATCCACCTTGAATCTAACTTAATAAACTAGCATAGATTGTTGTAATCAAATTCTTACGTTCTTATGATAAGAATTGGTTGTTCTAATCCCTAATCATTCATGGCAATCTCTACCAACTAATGACTAGCATGTGAGGAAGTTCTATCCATTCTCATGGCAAATCAACTACCTTCTAGAGTGGAATAGACTCTTACAACGATTCTACACTACACAATCAAGTTTTCATCAAGGCTTCATCAAACCCCTCTAATGGAGGTTTAGCCTTGATTCATGAAACTATCATTTCTCATGGAATTCAAACAAGACATCATATAAAGATTCTAACTTTAATAATATAAGGATTCTAATCACTAATTCAAAACTAAACTAATAACTATGAAATGATTAACAACTAAG
The DNA here is from genome assembly GCF_015680905.1 of Coptis chinensis. Taxonomy (NCBI): domain Eukaryota; kingdom Viridiplantae; phylum Streptophyta; class Magnoliopsida; order Ranunculales; family Ranunculaceae; genus Coptis; species Coptis chinensis. Next base: position 72,281,060 of record NC_141463.1, on the reverse strand, counting down.
ATTGAAATTAATTCTAATGAATTTAATAATTAAACTAGATTATGATTAACTAATTATGAAATAAAGACAACTAATTTATGAATTTAACAATACTAAAACTAAATAAGACTTTAATCAATAAACTAAATCGGAATGAAAATGAATACTTTATTATGAACTAATATTGATTCTAAAATAACAATCTACTTGTTCTAACACTAATTAATTGAAAGGTAAAACTAGATCTAAAACAATAATTGAAAACTAATTAATGGAATAAAACTTCAAAACTAGATCTAGAATTATCTTTAATGGCTACCTTCTACCTAACCTAAGTATATCTTAAGAGTTAAGTCTTGTGTGTTGAAAGAGAGGATACCAGATTCACATTTTCGTGCATGGGTTGAGGAGCCATGTTTTGGGCTGGAAAATCGAGCCCAAAACCCAATCTCTTCAGTCCACAGGGCCTTTTCCGTTAGATCTAACTTTAGTAGGGTTTTTGTCCACTTATGATCTTCTGATTGGGTCAAGATTTGGACCATTGGAAAGCTCTTTCCGAGATGGTCGTTTTGACATAAGGTAGGCCCAATTCAGAGGCCTGACTCCAAAGATATGGTCTTTGGAAGTTCTGCGGACTTTTGTGTGCTGTTTCTGCCCGCGTTGACTTCGACTTTTCAGCTTTTGACCAGGCTAGGCTTTTTCTCCTTGAATATTGGCTTTTAATCATAGAACTTCTTAGCAACCAACCCTGGCTCCTTTATCTCACCAAAGTGGCACATTTCTGCACATAATTGACTTCAATGCCTGAAATACATAAAAGCACATAATTAGCATTAACTCTTATTTATTACTCGCATAATTAGTCTAAAAGTATTATTATTAAGGGGTTAAAACTATAGTTTTTGGGCTCTTATCAAACCACCCCAAAACAGCATTTTGCTTGTCCTCAAGCAAATATGAGAAATTAACATAAGTGACCAAAAATGGAGTTCTAACTAATTTCGTTTCGCCGAGTGCGATTGTATTAACCATATGCAACAAGGCCTTAAACCACTAGGAATTCCCTAGTGGACGAGTGATAGCCTTATGAGAGTTTTCCAGTGAAGGTACTCACAAACTTTATCTATACTACAACGACTAAGAAATAAAACTATTGTTTCCTTATTTATGCCTCAATTATATATACATCTCACTAGTAATGACTACAGAATAATCAAGTCGAAACCTAAACTAATATATGCATAATAATCAATCATCTATGAATAAATATATATACAATGAGTAATACTATGAAATGCACTAGCAGGTCCGTTTCTGAAAACTCGGAATAACGTCCTTAAGTAGGTCCTCACATAAATGTCAAGACAAAAACCACTCTGATTTTTCCGCTCAAGTTTAGCTACTCCGATTGTGCAGTGGGCACACTTTACCTTACAATCTCAATGACACACAAGGAAGCCGGAGTCGATCAAACACATCTGCCACTTACTATCACACTAACCTATTCCTAATTGAGCTAGAGGTCTTTATTAGGTGTTGTGGGGATTAGGAGATGGTTTAAGAAGAAAGGAAATGGATATTCAAAAAGGACAAGTCTGAGATAATAGAGTCTTCATATTATGTAACTAGAGAAAACTCTATTATTTACTTTTGCTTCTACACTTTATTTCCATCCTTAGCCATATTTTTCTTTTTCTTTGGCTTTTGACTCATTTGATTCTATTTTTGGAGTTCTAACTCTTTGGCTTTCTTTTCTTATTTGAAGCGACTAACAAATTCTTGATTTCAAAGGCCTTTCTCTTTTCTATTCTTCATTTCTATTCTCAGACTCATTCAAAGAATGGGTAGGTTGATTTTTTTTTTTTTTTTTTTTTTTTTTTTTTTTTTTTTTGTTTGTTTTGTAACAAGGTAAAGGATTTTATTTATGAAAGGCTAAAGAAAGGCTCGGAGGGGCTTACTTAGCGGAAAATAATTCATAGGTTTGAATTTCTAGCTATATCGATCCAAAAAGGGCCTAAATTCTCGCTTAGGATATGGTATAGTGATCAAGCAAGTGGACGTGTGATTTCTCTATCTGGATTTTACTTCTCTCTTGTGTCATTTCTCAAATGTTTCACTCATATAAGGCTTTAGGCGATATTCTCACAAGATTTGTAGAATAAGTTCTCTAGCCTAGATTTCAGAAACTTACTGCCAACAATCATAGATACTCATGTAACATATTTATAGATAGATGCAAGGATTATTATCTACATATTAACCTAAGTTTCTAAAAACTATTCTAATGCAAAAGCTACGTGAGATTTTTAGATTATCAAGGGCCTAGAGAAGGAAAACAATACCAATATTCCTGTGTACAACATAAACTTTTTATTAATATTTTTAAATTTTTTGATTTTTTAACTAGAAAACAAGTGCATATTATATATATATATATCCTAACATATGCCTTAATTACATGTGTTTCTATCCCCCCCCCCAAACAAAAAGCATGCTTTGTCCTCAAAATAATTAAATAAAAAGGGTAGAGAAATACCATGGAAACGCGTGAAATTCTGGAACATCTGCAAAACAAGGTTAAAACATGCTAATATAGAAAATAAAAACTGATGCAAGTCGATATGAGTTCCACCCGTTATGGGGTTAACAAGAATCAAATTGCATGGGACATAAGCAGACACTAACTGAAATAAAAACTAATCTTAACTCCCGTTTAAGCGTCATCCTCCTCTCCAAAGAGAAGAGGTTCCTTCGCATCCTGCCATTCCATGATAACTTGCTAAGCCCGCCGCCGTGTGTCATCAACCTGTGCTAACCTGTCGAGTGTTACTATGTCTGATGGGGTGTAAGGAGTAACCAAATGAGGTTGCACCTGCCATCCTGGCCAAGTCATTACTCGAAATGAGCGAACCACCCAATTGGTGGGTCTCATGACTTCAACCATTTTCCAATCCGTGAATTGGGTACAAAATTCAGGTAGACAACTAAGCATGATGCGACAAACCAAAACAGACATAAAAAGATACTTATGCCGCATGCTTTGGGCTCTCTTAAGACTAGCCACTAATACTCGGGGAATGTCATATCGGCGACGTCCCTCAGCTAAAGCAAGGAAAACGTCACCAGTGGTACTATTTGCAGAGATAAACTACCAATCCCCTAAAATATTCATCAGGATGAATAACATGGTGGTGCCTACATTAAGTGACAGGCTACCAAGGACTATGTTATAATGCCCTTGGTCCATTATACGAAACACCCCTCCCCCATAATACTCATGGAAATATGTATAGTCATAGAGGTATGCATTATCGGTCATATATCCCCACGTGTGAATAGGGTCAGGTATTGGTATTCCCGAAACTAACGCTACTAAATACTTATTGAATTCTAGTGGCGTGTCATCAACCATGACGGAGAATTCTTGTTCTCCATCCTGGTTACAATACAAACTTACATTATTGTAAAAATATTCAGTAAGCTTAGGTGAATACGAGTCGTCTTCACTTACCAGTAGATGCCTCCATCCTAACTGCATGATCCTTTCGCGGAACCAATGTCCATAAGTCTCGCTTCCTAACAAGTGTTCGAAAGACTGCTCGGGTATCACTATAGGAGATGTCATCACCAAACTACTCTCTAGAACAGCTGCAAACGATCCTAGAACAACCCACAAAAAATTGGAATTTTTCGTGCCCACAGTGGTCAGGGCACGGGGTGCGCTCGACCTATGCCTGGGTAGGGTGCGGGGTGCGCCTTGGTGAATTTTGAGTTCCAGGCACTTAGGCGCAGGGCGCGCTCACTTTTTGCCTGGGATGGGAATGGGTGGCGCTCCACTGGGGCGAAGGTGCGCTCCGAGGTGATGAAATGCGGAAGTGAGAAGGAAAAAGAAGGAAAAGTTGGGAGTGAAAGGTGAGAGATGAATGTGAGGTGTAGTGTGGGTTGTGAGTGTAGAATGAATGAAGTTTATATAGGTTTTAAGTTTCCAAACCGAATCAGGAAGTTGCCAAAAAGCTTTAAGGCAATTGCCGGAAACAAAAAATTTTCAAAATCGAAAATGGAAACAACCCATATTCTTGATTCTAAAACAAACCTAATATCTTTTAGATTGAATTTAGAATAGTAACTTCTAAACTCTTTTAGATTTCATCCTACCACAACATCTAATCATAGGTATGCCCATATCGGCAATATTCTCAACCATCACTCCAAAACAACTTCTAAAATGGAGGATCATATAACAAATCATGCTAGAGTAAATAATACCACCCCCAAACAATTCGGGAAGGTGGGATTAACAATAAAAACAATGCACAATTTGAAAAGAACCATATTATATTAAAATTGAAATTCAAACAACAATTAACTACCGAATACAAATCTAACAACTAAATTCAAAAAAACTTAACATCCGAACTAAATAAAAACAAATACAAAACAACATCAACTCAGAAAATCCCTAAACCACGCGCTACTGGTAGAGGATGGAGCATGAGATGAGGATGGGCCCTGAGCTCCCGATGGGTCAGAGCCATCCGTCCTGCGGTGACGACGCTTGTGCCTCACATAAATCTCCTCAGAAGAAGAACCCCCCCTGGGGTGGGAAGCATTCACACATATCTTCACGGAACTTTCGCTGAGCTTCCATCTCGGCCTTCATCTCCTCCCAACGCTCATCCTCGCGCTGGGCACGAGTCTCGAAGTTATGATATGATGCATGGTAGCCTGTCGAGTTCGGAGATCTTCGCAAATAGTATTGAGGGAACGCATGCCACGATTAAGCATGGACATGCGTTCTGCATCCGACCTACACCTCTCCAAGGCATCGACATCAAGACATGCCGTGTCCTCCTCATCCTCCTCCTCAACTATCCTCTCTTTAGGCAACCTCCACGTCTTTTGGATACACTCCGTATAAATAGTAGGATTTCTGTGCTCTTTCAGCCAAATCCTATTAGACGTTGAAGTCGCTCTCAAGGTCATCATGATCTTTGTTATCAAAACAGGGAGAGGTGCAATACTCTTCCCAACTCCCCTAATCATATTACTCAAAACTCGAATCACGAGAATTCGTTATACGCTCTGGAGAGTATCCATAGAACGTGAAGGCAGTTTAGACTGATGTCACTGACCTTCTCCTTCCCAATGATATTCCTACCAATCCACTGAGCTACAGCCAGCTGGTTGGTTCGCAGAGACAACTGGCGAACACAATGCGAGCTCGCATTATAGTTCCCTTCCAAAACAGTCGCATTCATCAGAGGCTTGATCCCAGTAAATTGGGATTCTTGTAATGTGGCATCGAGATGGCGTCTAGGCGGAATGCCTAAAATCTCAGCCAACAACCCAGTAGATACTTCTCTCCTCCTCCCGGCCACCTTAACAAAAATTCTATTTCCATCCAACTCCCTCGTCCTATAAAATTGTCGGACCAAATCTTCGTGGTAAAAATCATTTGTCGAGTACCACAACCTATCGGCTTCTTTCTCCCATGTTAGTTGCTTCCTCTACATTGTGATTTCTCCACAAGACCTTTACCAACGGAATGACCTTTGACTGCAATCTCTTTTCTCTCTCATCTAGAATCTGAACTGGCCCTTCCGGATAGGTAATGTCTTCTTCCAACTCCAACGATTCCAAATTGACAACATGTAGTGGATCCGGCTCATACTTGCATAGCATCGAGATATGGAACACGTTATGGACACGTGATAGCCTTTTGGTAGCTCGAGCTTATAAGCTAGCTCAGAGATCTTCTGAATAATCAGGAATGGTCCCACATATCTAGGTGCAAGTTTCCCTTTCATCCCGAACCTCTGAATGCCCTTCTTCGGAGATACTTTCAAGAATACCCTGTCACCTTCATAAAATTCCAAGGGACGTCTACGCCTATCCGCATAGCTTTTCTGACGACTCTGGGCTGTGAGCAACCGATTCCGTATCACTCTAATCTTCTCAATGGTGTCACTAACCATCTCGCCCCAACATAATACTATCTCGGTTTTGATCCAGCGAGAGAGGTGTTAGCGAGGTCTGCCATACAACGCTTCAAACGGTGCCATACCAAAACTAGATTAGTAACTGTTGTTGTAAGCAAACTCGGCCAACGCCAAATGAGTCTTCCAACTACCCCCAAAATCAAGCACGCAAGCCCGAAGCATATCCTCTATGATTTGAATGACTCTTTTCGATTGCCCATTGATAAGAGCCCAAAACTGTAGTTTTAACCCCTTAATAATCATACTGTTAGACCAATTATGTGAATAATAAGTAAGAGTTAATACTGATTACGTGTTTTTATGCATTTCAGGCTTCAAAGTCCATTATGTGCAGAAATGTGCCACTTTAGCGAGATAAAGGAGCAAAAGTCAGCAGAACTTCCGAATGCCATATCTTTGGACTCAAACCTCGGAATTGGGCCTACCTTATGTCAAAACGACCGGCTCGGAAAGAGCTTTGCAATGGTCCAAGCCTTGACCCAATCAGAGGAGAAGAAGTGGACGAAAAGTCTGTTGAAGCCGAATCTAGCTGAAGAGGCCTTTTGGACTGAAAGAATTGGGTTTTGGGCCTGATTCTCTGGCCCAAAATATGGCTCCAAGCCCATGCACGATTTTTGGATCTGAATGTATAAAAACAAAAGCTTAGCTCTTTATTAATGGTAGATTATTTAGTAGAGAATTAGGGTAGATAGCTTAGAATAGAAAGTAGCCATTAGAATAGCTTCTAGATCTAGATTTAATTGTTTTAATTAAGTTTAGTTCCATTTAAATTATTGTATTAAATTAAACCTTTGAATCTTGCTCTTCAATTTGATTAGATCAATAAAGTAGTATTCTTTATCAATTTCGATTTTTGTCATTTCCAATTCTAGATCTAATTTCAATTCCTGTCCTTATTTCATTTTAGTCATTAAATTAGATTTCATTATTGTTTAAATTAGTAAATTTCAAATCTTTATATTATGTTTAGATTTAATTTAACCAGAAATGATTGCGTAATGATTCTCGGCTAAACCTCCATTAGAGGGGGTTGAGAAGCCTTGATGAAAGCTTGATTCCGACTATCGTAGAATCGTCGTAATTTCCTTTCCACTCTAGAAACGTTTAGTTCACCATGAGAATGGGTTTAATCGTTCACATGCTAATTATTAATTGGTAGAAATGCCATGTGTAATTAGGGATTAGGAAGAACCGATTGTTCTGCGTAGCAGTTCAATTCGGATTACGACGACTCGTCGCTAGTGGATTAAGTTGAGTTAAGGTGGAATCAATCCCCCTCTAACTCTTTATCATAGAATCAACGTAACATTCCCTTAGTTATTCTGATAACCGACTAGTTGCATTTCGTGGGTAGTTGCATCGTAGTCAAATTGCCTTTTTCGTAAATCTCTCATTAGACTTAAGACTGATTTCTTAGACTTAGAAAACAATCCATGCTAGGGAACTAGGAGTGGAACGAACTTCCTACTCCACTTAGAACAATTCGCATCGGGAGTAGAAGCTTTGATAAACATAGGCTCAAAAGATGAGTTTTAGTTTACTTACGTTTTGAATTCATCGCTCTTTTCGTAGGTAAACTATTCATTTTACAGTTATCAAATGGCGCCGCTGCCATCTTAGTTGCACTTTAGCATTGTTTTCATAGTAGAAGTAGTCATTTTAAGTCCCATTAAACCCACCCACCCTTGTTTGTTTCATCTTGTGGTTGCCCCATTTCAGCTTTGACAAATTCGAGAAAAAATACCGCGAAGCGCCAGCGCCAAAGGAGCGACCAGCTAAGTTCTTGGAATTTCGTCTACCACCGAGCCCCAGCCACCACGCCTCATACCAAGCGACCAGCTCAAACATCAGAATTCGAATTTACACGAGCGACCAGCCCCATGTGGAGCGACCCGCTAAAAACACTGTAATTTGAAAATTACTTTCGAGCGACCACCTTCTATCTTGGCCTTGGCGCCGAAGCACAATGTTAAATTTTTTCGGATTTCGGCGGTTTTGATTCAAATTTTGATCTTTCATATTTTTCAGTGTTCTAACCTGCTCTATACACAAATAACAAAGCGTAAACAAGACGCTATTCATAAGCGAAGCAAGGGCCTTGTCGGTATTCCTTTCTTCCACACCTCGCATCTCCTGTTAGAGGTTTATACTAGTATATCGAGAATTGTTTGGAGTGTTGCATGTTTAGTTAAGCTCGACTTAGTCTTGCATGAGATTAAGGTCCGGTCGAACAAAACACCTAACGTAAATACACAACAACAAAGAACAAACAAGTCTATCTAGTATACCACACACTACACCTCTAGCTACTATTTCACACACACCACCGATATAATGGGGAAGAAAGAGACTCCTCTCTCTCGACTTCTACAAAGCCTTGAGCGATAGCCCCAAATCTTGCATCGTTCTAGCGGACCAATGGGATTTCAGAATCCCTCCAAATATTTTTAATTTGTTACCCGTTTTTCATGGTTTAGACCATGAAAAACCTTATCGGCTTACATCGTAGGATTGAACAAGTCCTAACAACATTCCACCATCCTACGGTTGGTGCGGAACAAATTAAATTAAGGGTATTCCCTTTCACCTTAGCCGATAAAGGCGTCTTGGTTAACTGCCAAAGCCTAATTCATGGGACTCGTGGGCTAAACTTGTTCATTTGTTTATGGAACATTTTTACCCACCCCTAAAGACGGATGAGATGCTTTCCAAGATTCATTTCTTTTCGACAAAATCCTCATGAATCATTTTCAGGCTTGGAATCGTTTCACCGATCTGCTTATAGAGTGTCCACACCATAACCTAGCAAAAGACACGTTAGTTAGTTGCCTTTTTCAAAGGACTTCAACATCACCATAAAGAAGTCCTTGACATAATGAATGGGGGTAGTTTCTTAAGTAAAGGAGCCTCGGAGGCTTATAAATTTTTAGGCGACCAAACTAAGCGAAATAATAACCGGGGAGGTAGTGGCGATTACTCCCGCTCCGCTAGTTCTACTAATACGATTAAGGCCGCCCGGTATGTTTGAAATTAAACACGATTCGAGCTTAAAACTCTAATCGAATCACTCACTAAAAGGTAGAGGCCATTTCGTACAACAAAAGCCTATCCCGTCATGAATGTAAATTCAAATCCATGTAGTTTTTTGGAGTCCCGAGCATCCCGACTCCCATCGTCCTATAGCCTATGAACAGGGCTTGTTCCATTAATAGTGAACCTAACACCCCTTGGAGACAAAATCCCAACTCGGTTGGAGAAATAACCAACAAGTCACACCTCAAGGGTACAATAATCAATATGTTAGGCCAACGCCGCGGCTTTAACCAAGCTCCACTCACGACAAGGGCGAGTCGGGGTAATTTTAATAATTATAACAACCAAGTGCAACCTCGACAAGGTCAAGCACAAGGTCAAGCACAAGGTCAAGGTAATTATAATAATTATAATACTAATAGAGGTATCGTTCCGGTCAATAATAATTATCAAAATCCACCCATAAATAATTCCACGTGGAAATAGTTCGATCCACACCACCCGTGACTACTACACCCACACAACCGGATCGCCTTGACACTTTCATACAAGTGAGCCAAAAACTTTTCCAAACCATGGCTCAATCTAACCAACAGCTTCTACAATCCGTTAATAATTTAACCCAACAGTTGGCTCAAGATAAAGCCCAAACCAAAGGTGTGTTGCCAGGTCACGAAATACCTAATCCTAAAACAACAAACATAGCCTTTGAGGTAACCGATAATACTAGTAATGAATATGAAAATGTAGGTGAGATAAATGCCATCACCACTCTCCGTTCTGGCAGAGTGGTTGATAACAAGGTAACTATGCCTATAGTTACCCCACCAAGATAACCCTACACCTACTATTTTACTAGATACGAAATAGAAACTGAAGAGCCTACCACCGTAGAGGTACCGGTTACAACACAACCTAAGAAACAGAAAGCCACGGTTAAACATCCGGTGATACCATTGCTAAATATAGACGAAAACCACCGTTTCCACAAAAAATTAGCCATGTTAACTAGGGATACAAATTACGAGGAGATTAGGGGCGTTTTCAAGAATCTAACTATAAACCTACCCTTCCTCGAAGCTATTAAAAAGCTACCACATCATGCTAAGTTTCTTAAGGAATTGTGTACTACTACTAGGTAAGACAAATATACCAAAAGACGCTTTTAACGAAACAATTCCCAACCTTATCTGAACATAATGGAATTGTTAAGTACAAGGACCCAATTCGATCCTCTTTGTACAATGCACCTTAGGAGATTCTTATACGACGCCTGCGTTATTAGACCTGGGGGCTAGTGTTAACTTACTCCCATTTTATTTGTATAGACAAATAGGTCTAGACAAGATGCAACCCACTAAAATGACGTTGCAATTAGCTGATCGGTCTATTAAGTATCCTAAGGGTGTAGTCGAAAATGTGCTGGTAAAAGTTCAGGATTTCTACTATCCGGCTGATTTTGTAGTCCTCGATACAGAAGTCGCTAACGACTCTGTCCCGATCATTTTAGGGCGTCCTTTCCTGGCAACTGCCAATGCGCTCATTAATTGCCGTGATGGTTCAATGTCCATGTCTTTTGGCCATCTTGCTGTTGAAGTCAATGTTTTTAAAACAAAGACACATTTACCCGATTCATCTATAGAGGAAGAGGTTAGCATGATCGAGAGCTTCGCTCGAGATTATTTTAACAACACGTTCCCTGATAGTCATATGCCCAAAATTATTTCCTTTGGAAAGTCAAACTCCAACATTTTCATCCCTACACTAGTCGATACACATATTATTGATGAGAACGGGATAGATGACTTTCTCAAAGATGTAGAGGACTACCATAGTAATGTGGATATGACCAATCTAGATGAGGAATTCGGACGAGTTTCTTGAGTAGGTGGCGATTCACCCTATCAAGATCTACCTTGCACAACATCCACCTCGATTCCCTCCCTTCCACCCTTTCAAAGGAATCTCGAGTTTGCACTCGATCCTTTTGTTTCTCCTGTGCTTCATAATTTTTTAAATCCTCCTAGCAAACAGATACTTCAGAAGGACAAACTATTTGACACCTTCATTTTCAGAATTGAGACAGTCCCTACACACACAATGAATGAGTTCGGTGCTAAAACCACATCCTCATTGTGTACAGGCTGTCTTTCTACAACTTATCCATATCCACCATATTCTCCACAACCATTCACTTTTCCACACTTATTTACTAAAACACCCACGCATTCAAAAATTAAAAAGAAGGTGCATGATAGGTTACACAATAGGGTTATCCGACTTCGTTTGGATTCCACTAGGCTGCGTCGTAGGAAATCTTGGTGCTTGATTGTGTTTGGATATGTTTTCTATGATATTTATTTATGGAATGATCCACAACTATTTCGGTTGTTGATATATGATCAACTGCATGTTCATACATATGTTTTAGATAAAGTCTCGAGTATCTGACTATAAACGACTCAATTTCTGTGTTCGGTGCACTTCCTTTCACTTTAATATATTGGTGAGTGCACCATTAAGGTAACCGGGCCCTCCCTATGGAGTGTGTGGCTGTAAGTACCGGATCCTAAGTCCACGGTTCACATAGTTCATGTTTTCCACTCTTGCATGTTTTTCTCGGATTTTTGAGTCATGTTTCTCTATGGTGTGAATTATGTCTTTATTGCTTATTGTTTTCCTTCTAAAAAAAATAAAATAAAAAAAAAAAAAATAAACATAGTAATCTAGGAAGTCTCTCGAATCGACTTTAAAAGACCCATCGCTAAAACAAATTTTCTAAGCTTCGTGTAAAAATTTGTTTGGGGTCAAAGTGTTAAATTTCCCGCATACTAAAATGTTTTATGTCCCATTAGAGTTGCTTAGGCCGTTTAATTGTATTACGATTCGGGTTGACATAATCCAGGAATTAGAGTTCATTCGTTCGCATAACTTACGTCATGCACGCACTTCGAGGCGTTATCCACTATCTCGTATGTCATCCGAAGTCGGAAGAGAGTGTTTTATGGATCATTGGATAGGAAATTCTCTCCTGATCATTTCCATATCTCATTCGCAAAAATCGGACCGGTAACGAAGCGGCAATTTTAGTTTGAAATCGCGCTAAAAATCGTAAAATTCGACAAATTCGCATTGGGCTTGGGCCCAACCCGCGCCCAACCCGCGCGCACCAATAGCGCGACCGCGCCCTTGCCTTCACCATCAGTTCATCGTTTTTTTTTCCTCTCCCACAAACCTCCATTAACAAAGCTTCAAAACCCTAACAAAATAAAAATTAAAAAGAAAACCAAAATAACTCACGCCAACCATCAAACATCCAATTCAAATCTCCTCTAAAACAAAACCACACCACCTCCACCAATTTAACCCAACAAAAACCACCGACAAAATCAAAATTTGGTGCTGCTGCGCCACTACATCACCACCACCATCGTTTTTTATCAATAAGGTCTTTCCTCATTACTCCTACACCTTCTACAAACCCCAAACCGTATTCAAACTTCAAATGGCTTAACAACGCCGAATTTTATCGGAGCAAGTTTTCATCACCGACCACTTCGGCGCCCGCTTTCGGTTTGACGAAATGGCTAGTAGAGACTGGGTAGTTTGTGGTACTTTCGACGAAGCCTTCTACCATGAAGACTTGGTCCGACGGTTCTACAACACCGTGGGGAGTTGGAGGGGAGTAGGATTTTGTGTTGGTAAAGAAGAAGAGGAAGGAGTTGACTCTTCGACTATTGGTCGAGATTCTAGGCATTCCGCCTAGAATCCATCCGATGCCACTTTACAGAGCCCCAGTTTTGACGGGTAGAGCCTTTGATGGGCGGATCGTCATCAATGGGAGCTACAATACAAACTCCCATTGTGTTCGCGCATCCCTCAGGGACCAACCAAATGGGCTCTGATTTCGGTGGATTAGTCGGAATGTCCTAGGGAAGGACAAGGTCGATGACATCGGTCGACTCGCCTCCACATCTTATGGGTACTCTAGGAGCGGAAGTACGATTTCTGTATCTTGGAGTTTTTGGCTGAGCATGATTAGGGGGTCGGAAAGTCTTTGGCACCTCTTCTTCCGTGTTAATTACCAAGATCATCTTTGAAGATGAAAGCACTCCGCGTCGATAGGATTTACATTACCCCGCACCGTAACTTCGCGTATCTCTAGGGAGTGTGTCCAACAAGTCTGAAATTGCCCGAGGATAGGGAACGGGATGAGGTAGAGGAGGAGGATGAGGATGATTCGGTGAGGATGATGAGGGCGTGACTTGCTTTGATACGGATGCCTTCCGTGAGGTGTTGGTCGATCGTAACGCATGGCTGTGCTTCATAGGGGCATCGCGTTCACTAAACACACTCGGAGACCTCCGGACTCGACAGGCGACTATTCATCACAACTTCGAGCTCCGCACCCGCAGAGAGGATGAGAGATGGGAACAAGGCGAGGGTGAGATGGAAGCCAGCCCGCCGGTTTAGAGTGGATATGCTTGCGCGCTTCCCACCTCATCACGACTCGCTTTCGAGGACACAGCTACGAGGCATGAGCGTCGTCGACGAAGGATGACTGCTGCTGGACCTTCGGGAGCCCAGGAGCCACCACTAGAGAGTGTGCCCTCCGCCACCAGTGGCGAGGTGTTTAGAGAGTGTGAGGATTGATAGTGGTTGTTGTTTTATTTATTTTTGTTGTTTTTATTTTAATGTAAGTTTTATTTTCGTATTTTGAATTTTGTAGTGAAAGGTACTCCGAATGAAATTTTTAATATAAGGGGTTAGTTTCAGTATGTGTGGTTGTTTCATATTGATCCCACCTTCCCAACTTGTTTGGGGGTGGTTTTATCAATTCAAGCTTTATTTTTATATAACCCTAGTGTTAGAATTTATTGCGGAGTAAGGTGAAAATATGGCCGTTTAGGCATATCTATGATTGAGAATCATTGTAGGATGAAATCTAGATTAAATAGGTACATTCAATCATAAAATCAACCTAAAAGATACTGGGTTTGAATTAGAATCAAGAAAATGAGTTGTTTCCGTTTTCGGGTTTGGAAATTTTAGGATTTCCGGAAACTGCCGTAAATACTTTTTGGCAACTTCCCGATCCGTTTTAGCAACTTAAAACCTATATAAACTTCATACATTCTACACTCACAACTCACACTACATCTAACTTCCATCACGCACCCCTTCACACCCGCGATTCCCACGTTTCAGCTCCATTTTCGCAAATCGCGGGCTCTTCCGGGCCCACTCTACACTTCGACAGAAAATTTTGCTTGCTCGCCAGCGCCCAAGTCAAAAGCGACTTCTCGCGTTCAAACACTGGAATTCCAAAATACAAAGAGCGACTCGCTCTAGTTGATGCTTCGCCAGCCTCGACTTCCGTGGACCAGAAAAATTCCAGTTTTCCGCAAGTTGTGCCCCTGTTGTTTTGCAGTTGTTCTAGAGCGTAGTTTGAGATGACATCTCCTATAATAATACCGAACAGTTTTTTCAAGATTTGTTCCAAAGCACTACTTACGATGCTTGGTTTCATGAGGTGATCACATACGTTGGCCGGGAACCTCTTATGGTAAGACCGGGCTGAACTTTATTCTCCAAAGACTTGCATCTTATTTTTATAATAACCTGCATTTTTTGATGACACCGGATGGAGAACAAGTGTTCTCCATCAACATTGACGATGAACCAATGGAAATTACCGTGTTCTTGCTAGCATTTGTTCTTGGACTTGCTATGCCCGAGATACAAGACCCATGGTGCTATTAGGTCGATAATATGCATGTCTACACTTATGAGTTTTTGCACGCGGTATGGGGGGGCGGCATTTTCCGTATTGAGGACCAAAGGGGACTATAACGTTGCCCTTGGTAGCCCGGTCCATGAACATAGGAACTGTTATGTTTTGGATTATGCTAAACATTTTAGGGGAATGGCGTTTTCTTACGTGAATGACGCCACTTGCAGCGTTTTCCTTGCTTTAGCCACGGGACGCCGGTTCTATGACCTTCCCAGAACTATGATGTCTAGTTTAGCACGAGCCCATACCATGAGGCATAAGTACCTTCTTATGCCTGTTCTAATTTCACGTATTATGCTATGTTTCTTTCCTGTTTTTTGTACACGTTTCACGGATTGGATTAGGGTAGACACGGTGTGACCCACCAATAGTATTATTCGATCTTTCCGTGCAATGACTTGGCAAGGGTGGCGGATACAACCTCACCGGGTTGCACCCTACACCCCATCAGACCAAGTGGCACTTAATAGGTTAGCAACCATAGATGATAAATGGCATGAAGCCTGGCAAATTATAATGGCATGGCAGGATGCGAAGGAACCTCACTTCTTTATAGAAGAGGAGGATGACGAGTAAACGCTGGAGTGGAGGTAAGTTTTTAGTTTCAGTTAGTGTCTGCTTATGTCCCAAGCAATTTAATTCTGTTAACCCCATAATGGGTGGAACTCTTATAGAGTTGCGTCAGTTTTTTTTATTTCCTATATTAGTATATTCTAACCTTGTTTTGCAGATGTTCCAGAATTTCACGCATTTCCATAATATTTTTCTACCCTCTTTATTTAAATGCTTTGAGGACAAAACATTCTTCTTGTTTGGGGGCATAGAAATACGTGTAATTAAGGCATCCTGTTAGGATATAGATATGTATAATATGCATTTGTTTTCAAGTTAAAAATTTCAAAAATATAAATAAATAAGTTTATGCTATACACTTAGGAATATTGGTATTGTTTTCTTTCTCTATGCTCTTAACAATCTAGAAGTCTCCGTAGCTTTTGCATCGTAATAATTGTTAGAAACTTAGGTTAATATGTAGGTAATAATCTTTGCATCTATCTATAAATATATTACATGAGTATCTATGATTGTTAGTAGTAAGTTTCTGAAATCTAGGCTAGAGTACTTATTCTACAAATCCTGTGAGAATATAGCCTAAAGCCTTATATGAAGCGAAATATTTGAGAAATGACACAAGGGGAGAAGTAAAATCCGGATAGAGAAATCACACGTCCACTTGCTTGATCACTATGCCATATCCTAAGCGAGAATTTAGGCCCTCTTTGAATCGATATAGCCAAAAATTCAAACCTATGAATTATTTTCCGCTAGTTAAGCCCCTCGAGCCTTTCTTTTTAGCCTTCCATAAACCACAATTCCTTTACCCCCTACAAAAACAAAACAAAATAAAAAATTCAACTTACCCAATCTAGAATAAGTCCGAGAATAGAATGAGTGAAGAAAGAAGAAGAGAAAAACCGTGTAAACAAAAATTAGTTAGTTGCTTGAAAAAAGAAAAGAAGTTTCCATCCAAAGAAAAGAAAAGAAAAAGAAAAATAGAAATAAATAAAAACTCCAAAAATAGAATAAAAAAGGGAGTCAAAAGCCAAAGAAATGAAAAAGAAAAATATGGCTAATGATGGAAACAAAGTATAGAAGCAAAAAGAAAATAACAAGGTTTTCTCTAAGTTATATAATATGAAGACTCTATTATCTCGACTTGTCCTTTTGTATATCCATTTCCTTCCTTCTTAAACCATCTCCTAATCCCCATGACACCTAATAAAGACCTCTAGCTCAATTAGGAATAGGTTAGTGTGATAGTAAGTGGCGAGTTGTGTTTGATCGACTCGGCTTCCTTGTGTGTCATTGAGATTGTAAGGTAAAGTGTGCCCACCGCATTAATCGAGTAGCTGAAACTTGAGCGAAAAATCGAGTGATTTTTGTCTTGACTTTTATGTGAGGACCTACTTAAGGACGCTATTCGAAGTTTTGAAAACGGACTCGCTAAGCATTTCATAGCATTACTCATTGTATATATGTTTATTAAGTAGATGATTGATTATTATGCATATATTAGCTTAGGTTTCGACATGATTATTCTGTATTTAATTGCTAGTGAGATGTATAGATAGTTGAGACATGAATGAGGAAACAATAGTTTTATTTCTTAGTCGCCAGTAGTATAGATGAAGTTTGTGAGTACCTTCATCGAAAACTCTCACGAGGCTATAACTTCGTCCACTAGGGAATTCCTAGTGGTTTAAGGCCTTGTTGCATATGGTCAATGCAATCACACTCAAATAAACGAGAGTAGCTAGAACTCCATTTTTGGTCACTTATTCTAATTTCTCATCTTTGCTTGAGGACAAAGCAAAATCTTTGTTTAAAGGTGGTTTGATAAGAGCCCAAAACTGTAGTTTTAACCCCTTAATAATCATCTTGTTAGACCAATTATGTGAATAATAAGTAAGAGTTAATACTGATTACATGTTTTTATGCATTTCGGGCTTCAAAGTCCATTATGTGCGAAATGTGCCACTTTAGCGAGATAAAGGAGCAAAAGTCGTGAGAACTTCCGAATGCCATATCTTTGGACTCAGACCTCGGAATTGGGCCTACCTTATGTCAAAACGACCGGCTCGGAAAGAGCTTTGCAATGGTCCAAGTTTTGACCCAATCCGAGGAGCAGAAGTGGACGAAAAGTCTGTTGAAGCCGAATCTAGCTGAAGAGGCCTTTTGGACTGAAAGAATTGGGTTTTGGGCCTGATTCTCTGGCCCAAAACATGGCTCCAAGCCCATGCACGATTTTTGGATCTGAATGTATAAAAACAAAAGCTTAACTCTTTATTAATGGTAGATTATTTAGTAGAGAATTAGGGTAGATAGCTTAGAATAGAAAGTAGCCATTAGAATAGCTTCTAGATCTATATTTAATTGTTTTAATTAAGTTTAGTTCCATTTAAATTATTGTATTAGATTAAACCTTTGAATCTTGCTCTTCAATTTGATTAGATCAATAAAGTAGTATTCTTTATCAATTTCGATTTTTGTCATTTCCAATTCTAGATCTAATTTCAATTCCTGTCCTTATTTCATTTTAGTCATTAAATTAGATTTCATTATTGTTTAAATTAGTAAATTTCAAATCTTTATATTATGTTTAGATTTAATTTAACCGGAAATGATTGCGTAATGATTCTCGGCTAAACCTCCATTAGAGGGGGTTGAGAAGCCTTGATGAAAGCTTGATTCCGACTATCGTAGAATGGAATGCCGTAATTTCCTTTCCACTCTAGAAACGTTTAGTTCACCATGAGAATGGGTTTAATCGCTCACATGCTAATTATTAATTGGTAGAAATGCCATGTGTAATTAGGGATTAGGAAGAACCGATTGTTCTCGTGGCGATTCAATTCGATAACGACGACTTCGTCGCTAGTGGATTAAGTTGAGTTAAAGTGGAATCAATCCCCTCTAACTCTTTATCATAGAATCAACGTAATATTCCCTTAGTTATTCGATAACCGACTAGTTGCATTTCGTGGGTAGTTGCATCGTAGTCAAATTGCCTTTTTCGTAAATCTCTCATTAGACTTAAGACTGATTTCTTAGACTTAGAAAACAATCCATGCTAGGGAACTAGGAGTGGAACGAACTTCCTACTCCACTTAGTGCAATTCGCATCGAGAGTAAAAGCTTTGATAAACATAGGCTCAAAAGATGAGTTTTAGTTTACTTACGTTTTGAATTCATCGCTCATTTCGTAGGTAAACTATTCATTTTACAGTTATCACCCATCGGTTTGCGGATGAAATGCGATGCTGAATTTCAGTTTGGTCCCCAATTCCCTTTGAAGACTTCTCCAAAACGAACCGGTAAATTGAGTACCTTTATCTGAAATTATCGAGAGTGGTGCCCCATGCAACCTCAGTACATCTGACACGTAGATCCTACTTAACTTTTCAGTAGAGTAAGTAGTCTTCACAGGTATGAAATGGGCAGACTTGGTCAGTCTATCAACAATGACCCATATAGAATCCATTCCCTCACTGGTCCTCGGTAACCCGGATACAAAATCCATGGTTATATTCTCTCACTTCCATTCCGGAATCTCCAGAGGTTTAAGAAGACCAGGTGGTCTATGGTGTTCAGCTTTCACCTGTTGGCATGTGGCACACTTCTTAACATATTCCGTAATGTGTCGCTTCATGCCCGGCCACCAAAACTGACGACGCAGATCTCTGTACATTTTGGTACCACTAGGATGAATGGTATACTTTGATCTATGTGCCTCCTTTAAGATATTATTCCGCAAAGAGTGATCAAAAGGTACCCAAATTCTTCCTCTTAATCTGATGCTTCCGTCTCCGAATTTTTCCCAATCAACATCCTCAGCATTATTCACATATCCTCGGTACCTAGGTCCATCCCTCGATGTATTCTGAGCATTCACAATCTCCTGAACCAAGGTGTTTTCTGCCGTCACTGTCATCTGTGCTAAATAACAGCACTTCTGAGGATCTCCACTTCCATTTCCCGTGATTTCAAAACCATAAGAAGCAGCAGACTCCAGCAATTGCCACTCCTTCATCATCATCTGAGCACAAACATGTTCTCGCTTCCTACTCAATGCATCGGCAACTACATTTGCTTTACCCGGATGGTATTGCAATGTGAATGTATAGTCCTCCATGTACTCAACCCATCTCCTCTGCCTCATATTCAAATCTTTCATGAGAACAAGTACTTGAGACTCTTGTGATCAGAGAATATTTCAAACTTCTCACCATACACATAATGCCTCCATATCTTTAGAGCATGAATAATCGCCGCTAACTCCAAATCATGAGTAGGATAATTCTTCTCATGGGCATTCAATTGTCTAGACGCATACGCTATCACTTGGCCTTCTTGCATTAAGACACATCCTAACCGGTGTTAGAGGCATCGATATAAATCACATAGCTCTTCTCCTGATCCGGAATAGTCAAAACCTGGCGGCCCATTATCAATCGCGTCTTTAGCTCTTGAAAGCTTTTTAAGATGCCTCCGTCCATTCAAACTTCACATCCTTTTGCGTCAATCTAGTTAAGGACGACGCTATGCTAGAGAATCCTTCTACAAAATGACGATAATAACCTGCCAATCCCAAGAAGCTTCTGATTTCCGTCGCTGACGTCGGTCTCGGCCAATTATTCACTGCCTCTATCTTTGAACGATCAACTGTTATTCCATTCTCCGATACAACATGCCCTAAAAACTTCATCTCATTCAACCAGAACTTACACTTGCTAAACTTGGCATAAAGCTGATGATCAACTAAGGTTTGGAGAACAATCCTCAAGTGTTCCTTATGTTCAGCCCTAGTCTTGGAATAAATCAAGATGTTATCTATGAATACGATAACAAATTGATCTAAGTATTTCCACATCACTCGGTGCATGAGATCCATAAATGCAGCTGGAGCATTGGTCAATCCAAATGGTAACACCAAAAACTCAAAATGCCCTAGCCGTGTTCGGAAAGTCGTCTTCGATATCTTCTTCCGAATTCTCATCATCCGATGGTAACTCGTTTCGAGATCTATCTTCGAAATACTGGCACCCCTTAAAAGTCGATCAAATAAGTCATTGATCCTAGGCAACGGATATTTGTTCTTGATAGTCACATTATTCATAAGGAATCATTCCGATAATCCACACATAGCGAAAAGACCCATCTTTCTTCTTCACAAATAACACCGGTGCTCCCAGGTGATGGCTTTCCTTATAAACCCCAATCTTTTCAATTCATCTAATTGGGACTTGAGTTCTCTCATTTCGAGGGAGCCATTCGATAAGGAATCATCGAAATGGGACTTGAGTTCTCTCATTTTGTACATCTGGTGCCCTCCACTTCCTCGGCAACATGGTGCAAGCTCTGGATGACCGCCTATACATCCATTTTCGCACCGAACCACTACCTTGGTAAACTACCTTGGTAAACCTGCCTCTTTCCCATTATCCGCCTACCCCGAAATCCCGGTGGCTTACCCTTCCAACCTCTTGCCTCTGTAGCAATAACTGATCATCCACTCTTTCAATACCTTGAGCCCTTCTCACAGCCTCAGCATAAGAATCGATCTGAAGGACCGACATCTTACTCTGCATATACGGTTTTAGCCCGTCAATGAATTTCCTAGCCTTATCTTTTTCTGTGGAAATCAACTCCTTCCCGTATCGTGAAAGAACAGTGAATTTCTCTTCATACTGCCCCACTATCATGTTTCCTTGTTCTAACTTGAGGAATTCCATTCGCTTCTTAGCTCTCGCCGCCTCGGTAACATACCTCAAAAGGAAGAGTTCCTCAAACTTAGCCCAACTCATAGGAAACGTCTCCACGTCCTTAACACTGATCCACCAGTGTTTGGCTTCACCTCTAAGCATGAAGGCAGCCAAAGTAACCCGTTCCAGATCGGTACACATTATGGAGTCCAAAGATACTAGACATGTCTAACAACAACGGTCTTGGCTACTTTAACCTCAGAAGACCCCACAAATTCAGGTGGACGTAGCCTGATGAAATTTGCAAGAAGAAACCCCGATTGACTTTGCACTGGTGGTCTGAACTCCTCAACTCTCACTACGGTTGGCGATGCTACCTCTGGTGTTACGCCAGGTGGAATAACAGCGGATGTTAGAAGAGGTTGGGGCTCGCTCCAACTAGCCCTCAAACTTTCGATCTCAGCTCTCATCTCATTTTGTGCTTGAGCCATTTGATTCATCATAGCGAGGAGCCTATCCATTCGGTCCTCCCGACCACGATCCGTAGCATCATCACCACTAGTACTTTCCGGATCCATGGTGACTATTCTGCACATACACAAAGAGCCAACTCAGTGTATGATACATTAGAGAGAGAGTTCTCAAAATTATACAAGAAGCGTAGGTCGCGCCCTATGGAACTCACATGCACAGAATGAGCGTGAGTAGAATTTCAAGAGATGAGCGCAGGTGTGCTCCTACAGAGGGCAGGTTGCGCCCTCCACCTCGAAATGAAAATTCACTCCGACCTTATAGTGTCCGATTCGTCAAATTTTTCTCGACTCGTGGTCCAAGGCTCGGATGTGACAAGACGACTAACCGTACGACATCTCGACATTGCTAAGTTATTATTAACGCTTAACGTACTAACTAGGGGTAGTGTATCTAGGGTTTATCGGGTTCCGATGAAACTTTCGAACGCTGCGTCGATCGACGAGTCCCCACTACAGCTCCCAGACGGATCTAATAGTGGACGCTCTGATACCAAGTTCTATGACGCCCCGAGACCCCAGCACACATCCCAAGGACGATGAGTGAATCTCGAGGCCGACACCATCATAATTCTACCGAAATTTCGGCAGAGTTTCCTTTGTTTAATCGATATTCGTAAACCCTAAAACTGTCATAAACCCTGTATAACCCCCGAACATCTCAAAATTCATTCTTCCAACCATATATATATCCAACAACCACATATACTACTCTTAACTTTAAATACTACAGGGATATGACAAAATCTACAAAACAAGGGAGCACTGTTGCCAAATACGATTATTACATCAAAATGACCTAGCTCTCTATATATACAACAAAAGAAACTAGTCTCTCTATACAACCAAAAGTATGAACTTGACTCTGTCCTCGTAAAGCATAAGGAAATCCTCCTAAATCACCATAACCGTCATCACTAGGGTTAGGGAAAACCTCCTCCGCAACTGGCCCGTCTGAAATGTTAAGTAGGATGAGCAAACAACTATGCCCAGTAGAAACGCACATAGCCAATAAATAGTTACTTATAGAAAACATTTAAAACATGCAGGTTTTCCATAAAAGTATTCAAATATTGTGACTATATATATACATCACTAACTAGCAGAAATCATCTCGACATGCTTCATTGATATACAAAATATAGTTTTTCACAATCATCATACAACTATTGTGGCCGCTGCATCCTATTAGAATGGTGAGGGTACGACTGGTACTCAGCCCCAGTCACAGGCAATCTCGGTTCAGTACTTTCCAGTGTGAACCATGCACCGTTGTTTTCCTGATTTTACCGGCAGGGAGCTGAAATGCCGTTGTTGTGTTCAGTTACACACAAAATCCCCAAAGCTTTTAGGGCTCGGGTGGGCCACGACTGACCACGACCCCCATACGGGCTGTCACCTAACTTACGGTGGTCAACCGTTCGATGACTGCAGACTGCTCAGGATCCTGACACACATCCAGGAGTGGACTAAACTCTCACTCCTCGCGTCTAAACCTCATCGAGGTAGCATGTAACCCCACACAAGCTAATCACCATACAAATAAGTGACACGTCTGAAGCATGGTTATCTAGAAAAGTAGAAAAGGAATTCCCGGACTACATCCAAAGGATGCATCCCTTTTAAAGGTGGCCCACCACCTCGAAAGGTGTACACCACGCTTGAAATCCTAGAGCTTAACCGCCATCTCCGAATTGCGATAACGGTTCCTTCTTTATAGGAATTCACAATTCCTTTTCTAAATCCCTCGTGATAAGCATAGTAATATCTATATATATACTCATTATTACCGATTGTTTTCAAATACTCTAGATACATATTTAGTTTTTCTTTTAAAACTGTTGATTCTCAGGGGTGTGAGTTCCCCGGATTTCCCACCATCGAGTAAAACAACCTATGACTCCCAAACGGGCGGTCATAGTAAATAACAACCAATGATTCCCAAACGGCTAATCATCGTAAATAACACAACTATCCCCGGAACAATCCGAACCTCCCACCTAGTTACAAACACCCCGTAAATCCTCACCAAGATACAAAATCCATCTCTCTGTCTCCTTACTGAGACAAGAGACGCGAACCCTTCCCAAAACCAGTTTTTCTCTTTTAACAAAGAAAACAAATCTCCGCTACCCCGATTTTACCAAAAAAACCCATTTCACACGAAAGCTATCTATATATACAGTTTATATCTAGGAAATACAGTGCAAAACATGAATATCATATATACATGCATGGTTGATATGTAACTATCTATTTCCTATTTAAACAATTTAAATCATGCATGAAAATAAGCAGACCATATATTGGTATGTAGGTTCCTACCTTAGCAAGCTCCTTCTCCTCAAGCCCACTTAACCAAATCGAGCCCACTTAACCGAATCAACTCGAATTCACTCCTATAACAGCATATACATATACGTTGGTTGTTAGAATTGATCGAACAACGAGGAATTCTTAACTAGTGTAAGCCGAGAAGAAATCTCGATGTTAAGAATTGGGTTTCGGATAAATTTTCATCTAACTACCGTTAACAGAGCTACAGGCCATTTCTGGCACTGATACTCTGATAGTCTCTACGGCTATTTCGGGCCATGGCAGGCCCTCATATCGACGCCAATCCTATCACATCCCAATTCCAAGTCCAAATTTCAACTAGAACCAATCCCACGCCCTTCGATTCATATTAAATCTAACAACGATTACTGTCGTGTTCCTTATCAATCGTGCATTACTCAATCAAATCCTAAACAAGTTTAAACTAACATAACTTCTCTAAAATAAAGTTAATATAGATAATTCTTACCGAGTCAGCAAGATTCCTCCTTAGTTTTCAGCTCCACCTCTATTCCACTCTACTCCAGCTCTTCCAAACTGCTACGGCCGACCTTCACCACCCCCAATACAATCAGTTACAATCAATACACCCCCCAATTCACTTAGTTTTCATCAATATATCACAAGTTATCGACATTGAGTTTAAACTATTTGATTGAGGCGAAAATAACTCACCTTTCACTTCGATTTCGCTTGGTACGCTCGAAATTCACTAGCTTCTCCAACTGCTACTGCCGAAATACCACACCCCGGTTCAATATTTTCAGTAACATATCAAATCCATTGAAATGAGTTTAAACTAGTTGTTTGAAACAGATTAAACTCACCCGGCAGCGGCGGTACGACGAAATTCACTAACCTTTCGCGAAACCCGACGCAAATCCAAGAATTTTCGAAGCTTCACACTTGATTTGAGTGCTACTAAGGATTGGGTGTTTGAATTTTGGGTTGAATCGATTGGATTTGGGCGATTTGGGATTTCTCTCTCCTAGGGTTTAGGAGGTGCGAAATTGGGGAAAAATATGAAGTTGGGTGCGATTTTGGTTTTGGGCCTATTTTTGGTTTTTTTGTTTTTGCTTGCTATGTTTCATTAAGGTCCAAGCCCACCATGACTAAATTAGGCCTAACGTCATACTTAGACTCCTAACCACTAACGAATTTTGACTTAGCATCGTAATTATTTTTCCGGCCCATCCCGCTAAATTTAATCTTTTATATTCTATCTCACCGCAGGCTATAACAATGACCCACTCATGCGTGTAAGCTGTTAACTTCGTGCCCGGACTTAGACGCTAGAAACCGCTTAACCGGCATTTTGTCAAATTTTTCGCGATATGGGTCGCTTACCTAACATGACTTATGAGTCGGAGTTAAGTTTCAGTAAGTTACGTACGTTTGAAATATAAACCCGACGACCAATTTACATAAATGACCCTAGATTTAATATGAAATTTACAAAAATACCCTTAATAATAATTCAGGACTTTACAATTTACAGTTGTTTCTAATATCTTTTTGATTTCCCTATTAGAAACTTCTACTTGTCCCCTAGTTTTTGTGGATGATACGGAGTTGCTACCTTTTGTGTAACTCCATACTTTTTCACGAGAGATGCAACAACTCTGTTGTAAAAATGTGTTCCACCATTACTAATGATGGCTTTGGGAATGCCAAATCAATAGAAAATATACTCTTTAACAAAAAACACAACTGTCTTATGGTCATTGCTACGTCAAGCCATGGCCTCTATCCATTTAGACACGTAGTCCACGACAACTAGAATATAAATGAAATCGTGGGAAATAGGAAAAAGACCCATGAAATCAATCCCCCATACGTCAAAAATTTCTACTACCATGATTGGATTTAATGGCATCATATTATGCTTCGTGATTCACCCAAGTTGTTGGCAACGAACACACGTCTTGCAATGCACTTGGGCATCTTTAAAGAGAGTAGGCCAATAAAACCCACATTGAAGAATTTTAGCAGCTGTTTTCATACCACTAAAATGGCCACCACACTCTTTGTCATGGCAGAATGAGAGAACCTCATTGTATTTCCCACGGAATACAACGACGAATAATCTAGTCCGCACACTACTTAAAAAGGTAGGGCTCATCCCAATAGTATATCTTAACTCTGGCTAAGAACTTCTTACGTTCATTTCTTGACCAATCATAAGGAATACCATCAGACGCTAAATAATTCACAATGTCAGCATACCATGGTGCAGAAAAAATAACATACAGATGCTCATCAGGAAAAGAGTCCGGTATGGACTCAAAATCACTATCATCATCGTTTGTAAGTCTAGATAAGTGGTTAGCAACTACGTTTTCGACCCCTCTTTTGTCCTTTATTTCTAATGTGAACTCTTGCAGGAGAAGAATCCATCGGATTAATCTCTGCTTAACATCCTTCTTTGCGAGAAGGTACCTAAGGGCTACATGGTCCGTGTAAACTAGAGTCTTAGAACCAACCAAATAAGGTCGAAACTTATCTAAAGCATAAACGAAAGCTAAGAATTCTTTTTTAGTAGTTGTATAATTCCTTTGAGCATCGTTTAGAGTTTTACTAGCATAATAAATAACAATGGACTTATTATCTAGTTTCTGTCCCAAGACAGTACCAACTGCATAATCACTAGCATCACACATGAGTTCGAAAGGTTTAGACTAATCGGGAGGCTGTATAATGGGTGCAGAAGTTAAGATGGCTTTTAAAGTTTCAAAAGCCTGTTTACAGTTAAAATTAATAAAAATAAAAAATGGCATCCTTTAAAAGCAGATTAGTTAACGGCCTAGCTATTTTCGAAAAATCTTTGATAATGCGCCTATAAAAACCTGCATGGCCTAGAAAGGCTCTAATATCATGGACAGTGTATGGTATAGGTAGAGTCGCTATCTTATCTAGTTTGGCCTTATCTACTTCGATGCCATCACTAGATACAATGTGACCTAGTACTATGCCTTTTTTCACTATGAAATGACATTTTTCCCAATTTAAAACCAGACTCTTCTCTTCACACCGTGTTAAAACTTTAGACAGGTTAGACAGGCAGTCAGTGAAAGAGTCTCCATAGATAGAAAAATCATCCATGAATACTTCCATGAAACGCTTTACCATGTCACTAAATATATGAAGCATATATCGTTGGAAGGTACCAAGAGCATTACAAAGGCCAAAAGGCATTCGTTTATAGGCGTATGTTCCAAAAGGACATGTGAAGGTAGTCTTTTCTTGGTCATCAATATCAATAATAATTTAGAAATAGCCAGAGTAGCCATCCAAAAAATAATGCATGACCAGCTAGACGTTCAAGCATCTGATCTATAAAGGGTAAAGGAAAATGATCCTTTCGTGTCATGGCATTTAAACGTCTGTAATTTAATCAATACAGATCCTCCATTTCATAGGACCATGCGTGGCAACATATTTACCCTTGGCATTACGTACCATGGTAATCCCTGATTTCTTAGGAACTACATGAATGGGACTTACCCATTCGCTATCAGAGATTGGGTATATGATACCCGCATCAAGTAACCGTAAGACTTCTTCCCTGACCACCTCTTTCATGGTAGGGTTCAAGCAAAGCTGAGGTTCGTGAGAAGTCTTTGCGTTATCTTCCAAATGGATACAATGAGTGCATACATTAGGGTCAATTCCCTTAATGTCGGCTAGGGACCAACCAATCACAGAATGATGTTCCCTAATCTCCTTGGCATTCGCGAGAAGATATTATTACCAGATGACTACCATTCAGATCAAGTTGAATATACTTTAGCTCAGGAGGAAGAGGTTTAAGCACTGGGGTGGAAGTAATATCGATAAATGCTTCGGAGGGTCCTCATCTTGAGTAATGAATACTTGCTTAGGCAGTAGGTCTTCAAACTCTGTAGATGGAGCAACAGAAGGGTCTACGATTTATAAAGACTTGAAGATGGTGTTGACTTCCTCTAAGTAGGAGTCATCGACAAATCTGAACTTCCAAAAGAAAGTAATTTATGCATATGGTTTTCTGGAAACGTGTTATTAAAGTAATATTGAGCTAAGCTCTCGATCATGCTAACGTCCCCATCTACAGATGAATCTGGTAACTGTTTCATCATTTTAAAAATATTTACCTCAACAGAAAGATGGCCAAAAGACAAGGACATCGAACCATCGCGGCAGTTTATGAGCGCGTTGGCAGTTGCCAAGAAATGACGCCCTAAAATGATCGGAACAGAGTTGTTAGCGACTTCTGTATCGAGGATAACAAAATCAGCAGGATAGTAGAATTCCTGGACCTTAACAAACACATTTTCAACCACACCCTTAGGGTACTTAATAGATTGATCCGCTAATTGCAACGTCATTTTAGTAGGTTGCATCTCTTGTAGACCTATTTGTTTTTATAGATAATACAGGAGTAAGTTAACACTCACCCCCAGGTCTAGTAAAGCGGTCATCGTGTGGGAATCTCCTAAGGTGCATTGTACAGTAGGACGACCAGGGTCCTTGTACTTAACGATTCCATTATGTTCTGATAAAGTTGGAAACTATTTAGTTAGAAAGGCGTCTTTAGGAATATTAGTCTTACGCCTAGTAGTGCACAACTCTTTAAGAAACTTAGCGTGGTGAGGTAATTTTTTAATTGCTTCGAGAAAAGGTAGGTTTATCGTTACATTTTTGAAAACTTTTCTAATCTCGTTAAAGTTTGTATCCTTGTTTAACATAGCTAATTTATAGGAAAACAGTAGTTTCTCTCTATATTTAGCGTATGGATCAACTGGGTGTCTAACCTTTGCTTTATGTTTCTTAGGTTGTGGTTTAACTAGTACCTCTACAGGGGTAGGCTCTTCAGTTTCTATTTCGGTATCTAGTTCAATCTCTGGTGTAGGGACTACTTGTGGGGTAACTATAGGCATAGTTACGTTGTTATCAACCACTCTCCCAGAACGGAGAGTGGTGATGTCATTTAGCTCACCTACGTTTGCATTTTCTGTACTAGTATTACCGTTCACCTCAAAGGCTATGTTTGTTGTTTTAGGATTAGTTATTGCTTGACCTGGAAACACACCTTTGGGTTGTACTTTCTCTTTAGCTAACTGCTGTAAGGAAAGTTAGATGGCTTGTAAAATCTGTTGTTGAGATTGCATAAAGGTATCGAAACGATCTGGTTGTGGAGTAGTATTTGCTACTGGTTATGTGACATGAACTATGTTACGTTGATTATTAATGGGTGGGTTGTGATAGTTATTATTATTAACCGGAACGATACCTCTATTAGAATTATAATTATTATTGTTATAATTATTATAATTTCCCTGACCTTATCCTTGACCTTGTCGTGGTGGAGCTTGGTTATAATTGTTTGCTTGCCTAACATTTTGATTATTAAACCATGAAGGTGTTACTTGTTGATTATTTCTCCAACTGAAGTTGGGGTGTTGTCTCCAAGGGGCGTTAGGAATAGGATAACTATTAATTGAGCAAACGTTATCTTGTTGTAATGTTTGTTGTTCGTAAGCGAGAGGACAATAGGAGTCGGGATGCTCTGGACTCAAACAGAAATTACATGGATTGGAGTTGACATTCATGACGGAAATATGCTTTTGTTGAACAGAAATAGCCTCTACCTTTTTAGTGAGAGATTCGATTAAATTTTTAAGTTCAGGATCGGGTTTCATCTCAAACATATCGGCAGCTTTAACTGTTGTAGAAGAACTAGCGGAACGGGAGATATCGTCACTACCCCCCCAGTTATTATTACGCTTAGTTTGATCTTCTAAAAATTTATAAGCCTCTGAGGCTTCCTAGCTTACTTAGGAAACTACCCCCATTCATTATGTCAATGACTTCTTTATGGTGGTGTAGAAGTCCTTTGAAAAAGGCATGAACTAACGTGTCTTTCGCTAGGTTATGGTGTGGACACTCTATAAGAAGATCGGTGAAACGATTCCAAGCCTCTGAAAATGATTCATGAGGATTCTGTCGAAAGAAATGAATCTTGGAAAGCATTTCATCGGTCTTCAGTTGTGGATAAAAATGTTCCATAAATAGTTGAACAAGTTTGGCCCATGAGTCTACAGAATTAGGAGCTTGGGCAGTTAACCAAGACGTCGCCTTATTGGCTAAGGTGAAAGGAAGCACCCTCAGTTTAATTTGTTCAGCACCAACCGTAGGATGGTGGAATGTAGTAAGGACTTGGTCAATCCTACGCATGTGCTGATAAGGTTTTTCATGGTCTAACCCATGAAAAACGGGTAACAAATTAAATATATTTGGGGAAATTTCGAAATCCCCCACTGGGTCTGATAGAACGATACAAGATTTAGGGCTATCGTTTAAGGCTTTGTAAAAGTTAGAGAGAGAAGACTCTCTTTCTTCAGCCATTATTTCAGGTGTTGTGTGCATGTGGTATATTAGCTAGAGGTGTAGTGAGTGGTATACTAGAAATGCGTATTTGTTGACGTTGCCGGTTGATTACGTTAGGCGTTTTTCTTCGGCCTGACATTAATCTCTTGCAAGGCTAAGACCAATCTTAACGAAACACAACAACACTCCAAACAATCCTGATATGCTAGTATGAACCTCTAATAGGAGATGCGAGGTGTGGGAGAAAAGAGTACCTAAATGCCTCATTGCTTCGTTTATGAATAGTGTATTGTATACGCGTGCTCAGTGTAGATAACAAGTTAGAACACTGAAAACCTTGAAGAAATGGAAGTTTGAAACAAACCTATGGAAATCGGGCAGTTTCAGCAGAGGGCAAGTCGCTAATATATGCCTAGGTAGGGCTGGTCGCCAGTCAAACCGAGCTCCAGCGCTTCAGCCGAGGGCTTAACTTACCCTTGGTAGGGCACCGGTGGCGCCCAGGTAAAACCTCAAGTTCCGTGCATTTCAAAGACGGGCTTGAGTTTTTTGCCTTGGCAAGGCGCTGGTCGCTTCAAAAAACTGGAGTTCCAGTTTGAAGCGGGTGGTGGCTCTAATTTAGCCTGCCTAGGGCGCGGGTTGCGCTCCGTGTAATTTTGTGAGGAAAGTTTCAGTGCTGAAACGGACAACCACAATTAGAATCAAACAATGGTGGATGGGTTATGGGACTTTGGAAGACTAACAATTCTAAAGAAAACAATACTAAAGGGAACTAAGATGGCAGCGGCGCCATTTGATAAACGTAAAATTAACAATTCTACTCACGAATAGAATGATAAAATTCCAACAAAAGTAAAACTAAAACTGAATTGTACAATATTTATCAAAGTTTTTCTACTCTCGAATCTATCGCAATATAGTGGGAATAGAAGATTCGTTCCACTCCTAGTTCTTTAGCATTCAATGTTTTATAATATTATCAGTCCTAGCCAAAGTTAATAAGAGTAATGGTGGGAATTATACTATGATGTGAATTCAACTACAAGATACGAATAATGAAATGACGGAAAATACTAAGGTTTGAATCTAGATAAAGAATTAGGGGGGATTGAATCCACCTTGAATCCAACTTAATAAAGTAGCATAGATTGTTGTAATCAAATTCTTACGTTCTTATGATAAGAATTGGTTGTTCTAATCTCTAATCATTCATGGCAATCTCTACCAACTAATGATTAGCATGTGATGAAGTTCTACCCATTCTTATGGCGAATCAACTACCTTCTAGAGTGGAATAGACTCTTACAATAATTCTACACTACACAATCAAGTTTTCATCAAACCCCTCTAATGGAGGTTTAGCCTTGATTCATAAAACTATCATTTCTCATGGAATTCAAATAAGACATCATATAAAGATTCTAACTTTAATAATATAAAGATTCTAATCAATAATTCAAAACTAAACTAATAACTATGAAATGATTAACAACTAAGATCGAAATTAATTCTAATGAATTTAATAATTAAACTAGATTATGATTAACTAATTATGAAATAAAGACAACTAATTTATGAATTTAACAATACTAAAACTAAATAAGACTTTAATCAATAAACTAAATCGGAATGAAAATGAATACTTTATTATGAACTAATATTGATTCTAAAATAATAATCTACTTGTTCTAACACTAATTAATTGAAAGGTAAAACTATATCTAAAACAATAATTGAAAACTAATTAATGGAATAAAACTTCAAAACTAGATCTAGAATTATCTCTAATGGCTACCTTCTACCTAACCTAAGTATATCTTAAGAGTTAAGTCTTGTGTGTTGAAATGGAGGAGACCAGATTCACATTTTCGTGCATGGGCCGAGGAGCCATGTTTTGGGCCGGAAAATCGAGCCCAAAATCCAATCTCTTCAGTCCACAGGGCCCTTTTCAGCTGGATCTGAGTTCAGTAGGCTTTTCGTCCACTTTTGCTCCTCTTATTGGGTCAAATTTGAACCATTGGAAAGCTCTTTCCGAGCCGGTCGTTTTGACATAAGGTAGGCCCAATTCCGAGGCCTGAGTCCAAAGATACGGTCTTCGGAAGTTCTGCTAACTTTTATATGTTGTTTTGCCCGCGTTGACTTTGACTTTTCAGCTTTTGACCGGGCTTTACAAAGACTTTTTCTCCTTGAATCTTGGCCTTTAATCACAGAACTTTATAGCAACCAACCCTGGCTCTTTTATCCCACCAAAGTGGCACATTTCTGCACATAATTGACTTCAATGCCTGAAATACATAAAAGCACGTAATCAGCATTAACTCTTATTTATTACTCGCATAATTAGTCTAAAAGTATTATTGTTAAGGGGTTAAAACTACAGTTTTTGGATCTTATCAGAAACGAACGAGCGGATCCTTATGCTAAATTTCGCCCTAAGGCACCATTTCCTGCCCGTTTGGCAAAGAATAAACCAGATAATTTTTTTGATGAAATTTGAAAAACTTTTAAGAATTTGACAATCAACTTACCCTTTCTCGATGCCCTAAAACAATTGCCAAAATATGCAAAATTTATGGAGGATATGTGCAACACAAAAAGGAGAACAAATGTTCCTCAACAAGCATTCCTTACCGAACAGTTTCCGTCAATCACCGAATATAATGGTATGGTCAAATACAAGGACCCTAGTAGACCAACAGTTCCATGCACATTAGGTGACAAATATACAACCAATGTATTACTAGACCTAGGAGCGAGTGTGAATTTACTTCCTTATTACTTATTCAAACAACTAGGTCTTCATGGGCTTAAACCTACCACGATGACTCTATAATTAGCTGATCATTCCATTAAGTATCCAAAATGCATTGTGCAAAACGTCCTTGTAAAAGTCCAAGACTTTTTCTATCCTGTCGATTTTGTCATTTTTGGTACAGAAGTTGCCTGTGACTCCATTCCTATCATATTAGGGCGTCCGTTCCTAGCAACTGCTAATGCCCTCATGAACTGTAGGGATGGTTCTATGACCATGTCCTTCGGAAATCTTTCAGTCGAGTTTAATGTGTTCAAGTTGATGAAACAAATTCCAGAGAATGACATTAATGGGGAGGTTAACCTGGTTGACACCCTTGTACAAGAATATTTCACAAACTTTTTTCCTGAGGATGAAGTACATCAATTCCTTTCATTTGGTGATTCTAAATTTGATATGGATGCTTATTCACAGGATGTAAACGAGTTCCTATAGTCAATACCACAATTTGACCCTACTACCATCCTATCAAGTGACTTGGACGAGCATCAATCTATTTTCTCTATGGAAGATGACTTTCCTCAAGAATCTTTAATACCCACTCCTCCCACCCCTGACTTAAAGTCTATTCTTTTGGACTTAAAATACGTACATCTAGATCCAGATAGTAGTCACCCAGTTATCATATCATCATAATTGATTGCCGATCAGGAATCTCGTTTAATTAAGGTCATCCAAGAACACTGTTTTGCTATTGGATGGTCTCTCGATGACATTAAAGGCATTGACCCTAAAGTGTGCACTCATTGCATATATCTTGAAGAAAATGTCAAGACGTCATGTGAGACGCAACATCGTCTTAATCCCACCATGAAGGATGTGGTATGGGAAGAAATTTTAAGGTTACTCGATGCCAGTATTATTTACCCTATCTCGGATAGTGTTTGGGTGAGTCTCGTACACGTTGTTCCCAAGAAGTCTGGCATTACAGTTGTTCGAAATGATAAAGATGAATGCATCTCCGCTCGTATTCCAGTGAGATGGCGAATATGCATTGACTATTGCAAACTTAATGCGGTCACTCGTAAAGATAATTTCCCACTTCCCTTCATTGACTAGATGCTTGAACTGTTAGCGGTCATGCATATTACTATTTTCTTGATGGTTATTCATAATATTTTCAAATAATCATAGATCCTGCTGATCAAGAAAAAATAACATTCACCTATCCTTTTGGTACATTTGCATATAAACGAATTCCTTTTGGCCTTTGCAATGCAACTGGTACATTCCAACGCTGTATGCTTCACATTTTCAGTGATATGATTGAACGTTTTATGGAAGTGTTCATGGATGATTTCTCAATATATGGTAATTCTTTCGATAGCTATCTATCAAATCTTGAAAATGTTTTAGTACGTTGTGAAGAGAAAAATCTCGTTCTTAATTAGGAAAAATGCTATTTTATGGTTACAAAAGGAGTAGTTCTAGGTCATATTATTTCAAAGGATGGAATCGAAGTCGATAAAGTTAAGATTGAAAAAATTGCTTCACTTCCTATACCAAAATCAGTTCGCGACGTACGTGCATTTTTAGGATACGCAAGGTTCTACAGAAGATTTATTCAAGATTTCTCAAAGGTTGCTCGACCTTTAACAAATCTCCTGCTTAAAGATGTTGTCTTTGACTTCACTTCCAATTGCAAACAAGCTTTTGAGACCCTAAAATCTGCCCTGACTACGGCTCCTATAATTCAACCACCTGATTGGTCCAAACCTTTTGAATTAATGTGTGACGCGAGTGATTAAGCTATTGGAGCTGTCCTAGGGCAACGCCGAGAGAATAAACCAATTGTCATTTACTACATTAGTAAAACTCTTAATGAAGCTCAACGTAATTATACCACCACTGAGAAAGAATTTCTCGCAGTTGTATATGCCCTGGATAAATTTCATCCTTACCTAGTTGATTCTTCCATAATAGTTTACACTGACCATGCGGCGCTTCGTTACCTATTAGCAAAAAAAGATACAAAACAGAGGTTGATCCGCTGGATCCTCCTCTTACAAGAGTTTATTCTAGAAATTAGAGATAAAAAAGGTTGCGAGAATGTGGTTGCAGACCATTTATCATGACTCATCAATGATGTCGATAATGATGCCGAATCCATCTGTTATTCATTCCCAGATGAACACTTGTATTTCATTTTTTCATCTCCTTGGTACGCTGATATAGTGAACTACCTAGTTACCGAGAAAGTCCCTTCATCTTGGACTCGTACAGACCGGAAAAAGTTCTTATCCACAGTAAAATTTTATTTCTGGGATGATCCCTACCCCTTCAAGTATTGTTCCGACCAACTGATACGTCGTTGCATTCCCGACTGGAAACACAATGACGTGTTATCCTTCTGCCATAAACAATCTTGTGGTGGTCATTTCAGTGGTAAGAAAACTGCGGCCAAGGTTCTACAATGTGGATTTTATTGGCCAACATTGTTTAAAGATGCACATGAGCATTGCAAAGCATGCACCCACTACCAGCAGCTAGGACGCATTACTCAATGCAATATGATGCCCTTAAATCTAATTTTAATTGTCAAAATTTTTGATGTGTGGGGCATCAACTTCATGGGTCCCTTTCCAAATTTTCATGGTTTTCTCTACATACTGGTAGCTGTTGACTACGTGTCAAAATGGATTGAGGCAATGTCATGTCGTGCTAATGATCACAAAACTGTCGTTTTGTTCGTAAAGGAACATATTTTCTCTCGATTTGGTGTTCCCAAAGCTATCATTAGTGATGGGGAAAACATTTTTGTAATAAATTTTTTGAATCATTAGTAAAAAAATATGGAGTCACTCACAAAGTGGCGACTCCGTATCATCCTCAGACCAGTGGCCAAGTAGAAGTCCCTAATAGAGAGATTAAATCAATTTTAGAAAAGACAGTTAATCCATCTAGAAAAGACTGGTCTCTAAGATTATCTGATGCCTTGCGGGCATATAGAATAACTTTTAAGACGCCTATAGGCATGTCCCCTTACCACCTCGTTTTTGGTAAACCTTGTCATCTCCCGGTTGAACTTGAGCATCGTGCTCTATGGGCCATCAAAAGCCTCAATTATAATACCCATGCGGCAGGCGAGAAGCGAAAATTGCAGTTAAATGAGCTTGAGGAGATTTGGAGTGATGCCTATGATCTCTCGAAATCTTATAAAGCCAACATGAAAAAGTGCATGACAAGCCCATATTAAGAAAAGATTTCAAAATTGGTTAAAAAGTTTTGTTGTACAACTCGAGATTACACATTTTTTCAGGAAAATTAAAAACTTAATGATCTGGTCCTTTTACTGTCTCTGCTGTCACCCCTTATGGGGCTATATCTTTGAAAAATTTAAACGATGACAACAAATTTCAAGTAAATGGCCAACGCCTTAAACAATATCATGAGTTGCGCTCTCCCGATGTCGAAAAGACTCTTCTCAAAGATCTAATCTACAAAGACTAACAGATTCGCTGGTGTACTTCCTTCCAGGTGTTTAAAACAGGGAAAGTACGACATTATGGTAGCCGGGCCCTCTTCTATTTTCTTCTCTCAAATCTCCTAGAGTGTGTGGTTGCAAGTGCCGGGACCTGAGTCCACAAAAACTCTATTTCAGAACTGAGTATAAATGTTTTCTGATAATCGAGCAAACGTGCTTTCTGGTAAACAATGGGTACCAAAAATTTCACCTCCTTCCTTTTCTTCCCTTTTCTATTCTCTTCCTCATGAACTCCAACTCATAATTTGGTGTAAATCTCACCCATCTCAAATAGGTAATGGTCGTAGTATTTTTGCTCGAAAGCGACGTGTACAAAGGATGGGGTGGTGTATGAATTGTAAAATACCTTTCTGTCCAGGTCTTGAATTACTATCCAATATGAGCTGGTATAAGGTATATTTTTGTCTGACACCAACTCAGCAGGATAAACTTCATCGACGGCCCGTTGCTTCCACAGGTTGGGATTCGTCTTGAGGATCTGAGGTTAAAAGACTCACATGTATATACTCGTGTCTTTTATTTTTCCCTTTGCACTAAGCATTGTGCACAAAGAGAGTCGTGATGTGCAACATCGGATGTTCCCTCGTTCACACGGGCAATGGATTTCACCAGGCCAACCCCGAATAGTTTTCTATTTGATGGCAGTTCGGGGTGGTTTGAGGCTATACCATATGTACTAATGGGTAATATTATTATTAGACCATTGCACATTGGTCAGGGATGGTACCGTCTTGAACCCTAGGCCCCCAAAACATAAAGGTTAAGCCACAGTCTGGCTGGATTGGGTTCGCCACAGAGCCGACATGATAGTTGCCTGATTTTACTGTAATGGTTTTCTTCTTGAAGTTCGGTGTTGTTGACATGTTCATCTCCCCTTGTAAATTTGTACATAAACCCCCCCCCCCCCTACAAAATAAAAATAAAAATACAAAAGGTTGAATGTGCCTTTGCCATATTCTATTCGATGGCATTTTTAATACCGATTGTTTTGGCACCCCATTCGTTCAATTTGGAGTTAAAATGAATCGAAATTCCGTATTTGAAGTTTTGGAAAATTTCGGGACATTTTGGACACAATTGGAATTTTCGGACTTAATTTGAGCTTGGAAAAAAAATTCGACCCGACACAAATCACGAGTCCAGCTAATAAACCCATCACACGGGATGAACCACGTGTCAACCTCTCCCATTTTGTCCTCCCTAAATTCCGGATCTCACTCCCTAAGAAAATCCCCGCACACGCGGTAACCATGGCCTAATTTTGACTCGCGCACGCGATATAAACTTTCCCAACTCCAAACTTGTTGATACAGCATCATCTCCTCACTCCGTTCAACTAATATACACCCTCAGAAACTCATTTCGATCTCTCTATGGCCGGAAATCGAAGAATCACAGTCGAGAGAAACTTTAAAAATCTCTACGATTTTGGCATGTTTCATCCCTTTTTCGATGGTGAAATTGCAAATAGGGAGTGGGAGTATCTCTTACACAAAGTGCCGGCTCATTACTCCGAAGATTTGGTGTTAAAATTTTACAACAATGGTGGTTTCCGGGGAAATGAGTTTTGGATTACGGCGGATGGGATGGAGCGTGAATTCACGTTGGAGTTGTTGTTGGTTATAACGGATATTCTGATTAACTCTGATAGTCTAGCCCTGCTGATATCAGAGTATTTGAATACAATGGAGTTGATGTTTGACACGCTACTCGAGGGAGAATACAACGATGGCTCGAGATGCGTGTACCAACATTCCCTCCGAAGAAACCAGCTGGCAGTCACGCAATGGCTGGCCTACAACGTAATTGGTACATCAAAGACGTCTGACGTCAATAAGACGTTCTTGCATCTGCTGTGGATCCTTCGGAAAGAAGGAAACTTTCT
The DNA here is from genome assembly GCF_015680905.1 of Coptis chinensis. Classification (NCBI taxonomy): domain Eukaryota; kingdom Viridiplantae; phylum Streptophyta; class Magnoliopsida; order Ranunculales; family Ranunculaceae; genus Coptis; species Coptis chinensis. The sequence continues at coordinate 72,242,581 of NC_141463.1, read as the reverse complement.
GCATGGTCCATTTCCTTGGCCATGTCCTTACGACTGTTTCTGACAGGTCAGCTCCTCTTGCTGTACTTGTTACACATATTATGATTAATTTAGGGTTCCAGTTTGCTACTCCATTAATTCAAACAAGGTCCTTCAAAAAATTTGGGATTTTCGAGACTTGTGTCATGGATCACTGGGAACCTATAGCAAGAGATAATATTGAGCATGACAATGTGCCTCCTCCTCCTCCTTCACCACCCAACTGTTTTAATGAGGATACCATGTGCTGAATCACCACTCCCATGGAAGCCTTGAGACTAATGAACACTGGTATGCGCAACATGTTTCTTCGCCAGGAAGAGATGCGTACTTCCATGAGTGAATTTCAGCAGGAGATACGTAATTGTCAGGGCCGTTTTCAGCGCATGATGCTGGCTAATCAGCAACAATTTCAGGACCAAATAATTCAATCCTTAGGCAACAGACATGACCAGTCAGCTCACTCAGGAGTTCGCAGTACTCGTCATCATTGGAACCCGGGTTCTTCATTAGCTAACCCTGAGGACTCACAGTAGCAGCTTGTTTCTCTTAGTCTAAAATGCCTCTGTCATTTATTTCCTTTATGTATTACATTTTATTTTTCTAGTAATGTAAAACGGTATATCACATGATTTCTCATAATTTTGTATCACCATACGGATTAAATGAGAAATTATTTAGGTTATTAGATTATTGTCTTCCTAATATAAATAATTAGTTTGTTCCTTTATGCATTGGACCTACTCTTTAGGCCCAACGAACTGATTTAAATAGTGACCCCATCACTTTGATTCACTAGGCCAAACGGTCAGATATCCAAAAACGGTCAGATTTTCGACTATAAAATCTGCCACTTCTCATCCAACTTCACTCATTCCATTCTCTCACTCTCCACAACTTAATCTTCATATGTTTTCATCTTCTTCAACGTAATGGATCCGATCGAGAAATTTAACAAGGAGCAACGGGATGGGGCATTCACAGTCACATTGATAGCAGTATTTATCATTATGATACTGTTAATCATGCATAACATCCTTCAGAATATCTAGATTTATGTAACCTACATCTCTCTTTTCTTTTGTCATTTTGTATATTACTATGGCGTGTTAAATAATTCTCAAAATATTTGTACGGGTTACGTATTAAATGGAGAAGTCTCCTATTTTAATATTTATGTGTATTAATCGTATTTTCACTTTATCATAAACATAAAAAAATTATCAAATCCATAACAAAGAAGAAAAATCAATAACTCACAAAAATAATTCAATCTAAACTCATTGTGTTCATGGAAGATTGCGCATGTTATACGGTACACCTAAACAATTGTCGCGCACACAGTTCGATAATTCTATCCAGCTTCCTTTATTGAGGTATGTGATAAGATTATATACTAAAAACATTACTTTTGTAATAACTCTAATTCTTTATATTTTGAATGAGAATCATATGGGCAAATATTATGCATATTACATATGTTATTAGTTATATGCATGTGTCTAATACTTTATGTTGTAGATGATATGGTATGAACACACAGAAGATCATATCATCAGTACCTTATAAAGTATAAGTAATCGTTCACAACCTAGATGGATTTGGACAAACCATTGGTACGGTTGTAGTATAATCTGGTATTAGTCTATCTTAACTATAGGATTACACTAGTACACTTTGTGTGTATTCAACAGGACCAAGTGAGGTTGTTTCTCTTTATACTGACTATATAAGAGAACAAACGCCTATGTTATTATAGATGTTTGTCCTCTTAATTTGGATATAATAACGGGCACTTACGTGCGTTGTACATTGCTTTAAATCATCAATGAGTGAGATTCATTTGTGAATCAACAAACTCGATGGATTGGGTAATGACATTGTATGTAAGGTATGTTATTGATTATAGAAGGAATCCGTGACCCGCAGGAAGTCGGGTTGATGATGTCCCCTTGAGGAGCTCAAAAAGATTGTCATGTAAACCCTGCAGGTGGATTTATTCAGACATGACAATGAGGTTGAGTGGTACTACCCAAGGATATAAGAAGTTGATTAATGTAGTTGTCAGTAACTTGACTTAATCAATGGACATTCAATATCTTAAACACGGGGATATCAACGAGCATATAATATGGAGCCCATAAACGCTGACACGTAATTTGGGATTAGGGCAGTAGTGTAACAATGGCCTTTAGTGGAATAAACCATTTGTTGACGGACTTGGGCTATGTGTTCTGGGCGAACATGGGAAGCCCAAGTCCGTCAGGAGGCCCTAATTTCTCCTCATGGTCCTTGTTGTAGTCTATAAATAGATCCCTTTTCTCCTGGCCGAAATTAACTATTCACTATTCATTTTTCTGGATTGAAAAGAAAGGCAAGGAAAGATAGATCCAAAATTGGATCTAGCTTTGTGAGAGAAAAAGGGGTTGGTAGATCGTTGCCCACATAACGTCTAATCTATTGGAAGGAATACAACAAAAGATCAAGGGGTTGATTGTTGATTCGGATTCATAGTTATTGGATTCTCAAAGTTATCACTAAGCCGGATTTACAGGTATGTTTTCCATTCCAAAATCATGAGAACCATTAATTCCGCTGCGCGTGGTTTTCACGGTTTGTAGAAATTTGTATTATGAAATAACGGTTCCTACAAAAATTATGTTAACACCACATATAGTATACAACACAAAAGGGAAAGGACACTGTTAGGTTATTTATTTTTTTCACATCAAAAAGTAAAACAACAAATATGTACATAAACTTATACTGCCCTAAATACGAATTAGGGGTATGGCCATTCTAGCTTCATCTTTATCGAAATGTTATTTCTTTGCGTCACGCCAGTTTATCATGGTCTGCCAGACTTTGCTCCACTTCCTCTTTCTAGAAGTGTCCAAATGAGCTATCATGTCTTTGTCATTAGGGAAGCAACGAACGTTCCTCAGGTACCTTGAAGAGCGCCGACGCCAGACCCAAAATCTCAAAGAATGAATTATCCTGTTCGTCAGACACATAGAATCTACTCATACTCAGTCATGAAAAGTGGCCGCAAACTGTGGGAAGAATGTCCTCATTATCCGACATGCTGTAACTGGCAAAGTGATATAGTGTTGCCGAAAATGACGTGCCCTTTTTAGGTTCTCAATTACTAGGTTTGTGATGTCGAAGGCGGTATGTTACTGGGCCAAAGCATGTAAAGTCTTACAAGCTGATTCGGAGGCAGTGGAAAAATGTCAATCCCCCATGATGTTCAGAAGGATAAACAACATGGCAGTCCCGACATTCATGGTCATAATGGCTAGCGGAATTGTGTTGCCTGGCCATCGACTAGGTTCTTCACATTCAATGACTTGGGCTAGGCCATCGCCATAGAGGCCGGTGAAATCTTCCCAAGAATAGTCATTAAAGGTGTTTTGTATGATGTATTGAATGAGGGTGTTTGGCTGAATATAAGGAAGGTCCAAAGCCATAGCAACTGCTGGCTCGTAAAAGAGATGTCTGGTGTTACCTATACGGATTGCAAATCCGTTCAAAATGAAACCATGTGCAGTAGGTGTATCCTCCATATGATCATAAAAATAAGTTGCCAAACCTGGAGAGTATGTCTGCTCACGGTGTAGAATGAAGGAGGTCCAACCAACTTGGGTGATGAAGTCTCTGAAAAGATGTCCATATGCAGGAGAATTCAGCAAAGCATGGAAAGATTATTCAGGAATAATCTTTGGAGATGCCATTGTAGAAGACGTGTGATGAAAGATACCACTTATATACAAAGATAAACCAAAAATTAGAATACGATGGAAATGACTAAGTAAAAACAAATGACATTTATTACCATAGAAAAATTGCACTATACTAAAAAATAAAAAATAAAATGACAAAGAATATAAATTTGCAAAATCTAATTTGTGTCATGGCCCAAGTAATGTTGAGGATCCTTAGGTGAGAGAAATCCATTTATAAGATTCTCGATGCAATCAATCCGTGCAACAGCCCATTGCAATAGGGCGTTCTGTGTCTGGTAAATCTTGGTTTGGTTATCCATTATGAGAGTGTGATTTGCCAAGAACTGGTTGTGGTTGTACAAGAATTGTGCTTGTTCCTCGTCTTGTATTGTCCACAGGTCATGAAATTCAAGAAGACTAGTGATGATGATGTTCTGACGTGTGTATAATGTCATTAGTCCCTGGTGAATTAAATGAAGGCCTTCCATAGGATTAAATACGTTATGTATTGCATTTTCAGTGAAGATGTTGACAACGAAACAAGCTTCGCTAGTTTCTGCATCAGCATGTTTCTTTGCAACGTCGGGAGTCTAAAAACCGTTCATGCAGATAGAGTGAATGGTGAGAATATTAGCTGTTCTGAGGTACATAGTAGGAGAAGTAATAGGAAAACCCCAATGCACCATGATAAGTATCACAATGGTTGGTAAAGGAGCTAACCTTTTCCTAGCATGTGCGATTGCTGTCCAGAGAAATTGAATTATGCAAAAATACTTGCATTTAGTCTACAGTACCCATAGTAGATGGAGGAGGGGTTTTGTTATTTCAGAAGTCTTAGATGTGCCCAGCACATTATGAGCTAGCCATTGGATCACAGATAATTGGTTTCTTTGCAAAGATCGCTGATAAACAATGTGGTTTAATTTTCCGGTTATATTCACCGTAAAGGATAGTTGCAAACATCAGATGCCTTATATTGTCGAATGGCAAATCTTGAAGGTGTACCCCCGGGTTCATAATGGGAATTTGAAGGACCTCAGAGATGATTGCCAGAGTCAATTCGCGCTCGCATCCGTTTGCACGGACAAAGAATTGCCCGTTTTGGAAATAATTGTGTGTATAGAATAGTATGACCAATTCTCTGGAATAAAGTGCCTCCTTATGATGTAATAGAGGGAACCATCCTCAACATAAAATTTCAGTATCAAAATATGGGTGAAATAGACCGCTCTGGCAATTTTTCATAAAATTTTGCTCGGGCACGAAAATTTGAGTGAGGGCCATTAAAGATGGAAGGAATGGAGTCGTGAAGATAATTTAGTGGAAAATGGAAGATTGGATTTTAGAGGTGTCTAGCCTAGCTATAAATAGGCACCAATCCGAAGATGCAGAAAATACGGATCGAGGTGTCACAGGGTAGTTAGACCACGTGTATCTTCTAAAACAATGCGCAAAAGTGGATGTATTGTGGATGGGAAAGAATAGGGCATGTGACTACAAGGTGTCACAGGGTAGTTAGACCACGTGTGTTTTTTTTTTAACGTAAATAGCGTAAGTAGAAGGACAAGGAATATGTAAATATAATCTCACAATAAGTTGTAACAACGTACAGGGATGTGAAAACACACCATAATGACAACGGAAAAACAAAATACAAATCTATATATTAGATAGGACTATATGCCACATTAACAACATTACGATAATAAAACTAACGAGCATGAAGATTTGAGTAGAATATTCAATTTGCTGCTGCTCGAACTTTTCTAGCGCATCCATGAATCTTGAAATTTGGTAAGAACTTAAAAAAAACGTAATTAGAATTAAAGAAAAAATGTAGAGGAAAGAAGATGAAAGGAGTGCATGTGAGGGATGTGGTGAACTTTCTATTTGTAGAAAGGAAATGGCCGTTTTTTTATCGTCTTGGTGACGGTTTTATGACCGTTTTCCAAATCGTTAATGGATGGTAAAGCTCACCGTTAAGTGTGACGTCAAAAAATAAAATAAAATAAAAAAAAAATAATAAAATAATATTATATATTATTATATATATATATATATATATATAATATATATATATATATATATATATATATATATATATATATATATATATATATTATTACTATTATTATTATATATGTTTCTATCTATATATAATATAATATTAGAGATATATAAGATCTAATATAATATTTGACAAGGCAGAATTTTTGAAAAATGTTGGAAATAAAAGATATATTAGGGTGGAAAATTAAAATGCAAACACGTAAGTAAAATATCCGACATAATTAAAATACAAGACCGGGAAAATAAAATGTTTATGGAGAATCCTCAGGGGCTCCAGAAGAAGAACCAGGAGTCCAGCGATGACGTGCAGGATGAGCTCCCATGGAGGCTAACTGCTCTTGGATATCGCCTAAAGTATTTATCACCTGATCTTGAAACTGGTGCTAGTTCACCATGAGCATTCGCTGGAACTTATTCTAGCGAGTAGTCATATGATCTTGAAATGTTTTCATGGAAGTGCACATTTCTTGCTGAAATTCGCCCATGGTGTATGTCATCAACTCGTGGTGAGTGGTCATGTCCTCCCTGAATTCACCCATGGAATGCTCCATCGATACATGGCGCGTATACATGTCTCGCATGCCACTATTCATAGCGCGTAAGGCATCCATAGGATGGCTCATCTTGCTCATAGCAGCCTCATCAAAGAAAGGTGGAGGGTATGGGTAGTTGAACCCACGTTATCATGTTTAGCTACCATTGGGGACAGTATGCACTTCTTGAAAACATGCATATTTTCATATGGCAACATAGGGACTAATGGGGTGGCAGACAAGAAACCCAAGTTAATCATAACTTGATTAACAAGAACAGCAAGAGGGGCTGACCTGAGTGTGGCATTCGTAATGATGTCGAATAGAAAGGTCACTATGCAGAAGTTACCCTTTCGCTTCTGGAGAACCCAGAGTAGGTGCAGAAATGTCTTGTTAATGTCAGATGGCTTAAAGGTGCCAATGACATTCTGACCCAGCCATTGAGTCACGACAAGCTAGTTCTGCCGCACAGAACATTGATACGCATATTTGCCATCCATATTATACTATCCCTCGATTAGCGTGTCAAGCATGAGGTTATAAGTTCGTGGATACGCAGACTGCTGCTGAGTCAGCACGTGGTCTACCAGAGGTATTCCCGTGATCCCGGAGATCAAAGCGGGTGTGACTTGGCGTGGCACGTCGTCGATGGTGACCCAAAAATTGTCGTCATTAAAGCCGCCATTGTTATAGAATTTCAACACCAAATCCGTTGAATACATCCCGCTATTAGCTTATAAGAGATACTCCCATCCTTAGAGTGTATTTTTGTATCAAAAAATGGAACAAACATGCCACTTTCAAATAGGGACCCAAAATTTCTTTCCACCGAAATTCACCTGTTTCTGGCCATTTGTGATCGCAGAAAGAGGATGGATATTGATTTGAGATGATGGGGGAGAATTGGAAGTTTCTGAGTGAAGGGAATTTGAAACCAGGCTGTGGTGGTCTTACCCGAGACTAAATTTTAACATGGGGTTGTCTCGTGTGAGACTAGAACGTGAGGGAACTAGATCCGGATTTTGGGGAAGACAAAATGATATAATGGTGACGCGTGGTGAGTTGTCTCGGTTTATAAATGGGCCGAGAATCACGAGATTTGGTCGAGCCCAAAATTTTTCCAAGCTCAAATCAAGCCTAAATCCCAAATTAAGCCTAAAAAAATGTAAACGCGCACACACGACTCGTTCGGACTCCGAATTGGATAAGTGAGCTACCGAAATGATCTGCATGAAAAATGTCATCCAATTATATGAGTCATTCTCAAAGGCCAAAAGAGATTTTGCAAAGAAAGAGGGATGTTTATTTATAAACTAATGGTTTTTTTTTTTTTTTTTTTTTTTTTTTTTTTTTTTATAGATATAGTTTTATATCTATACAAGGGAGATTAATGTGAACAACACAGGATGTCCAGAAGAGTCACCATCTAAATTCTTAGGCAACTGTCTGTTGGCTCTAGAGCGAACTAATAAGAGCCCAAAACTGTAGTTTTAAACCCTTAACAATCGTACTTTTAGACCAATTATGTGAATAATAAGTAAGAGTTAATATTGATTACGTGTTTTTATGCATTCCAGGCTTCAAAGTCCATTATGTGCAGAAATGTGCCACTTTAGCGAGATAAAGGAGCAAAGGTCAGTTGCTAAGGAGTTCTGTGATTAAATGCCAATTTTCAAGAAGACAAAGCCTTTGTAAAGCCCGGTCAAAAGCTGAAAAGTCAAAGTCCACGCGGCGTAAAATTGATGCACAAAGTCAGCAGAACTTCCGAAGACCATACCTTTGGACTCAGACCTCGGAATTGGGCCTACCTTATGTCAAAATGACCGGATCAAAAAGAGCTTTCCAATGGTCCAAGCCTTGGCCCAATCAGAGGAGCAGAAGTGGACGAAACATCTGTCGAAGCCAACTGCAGCTGAAGAGCCCATTTTGGACTAAAGAAATTGGGTTTTGGGCCCGATTTTCCGGCCCAAAATATGACTCCAAGCCATGCATGATTTTTGGATCTGAAAGTATAAAAACAAAAGCTTGACTCTTTGTTAATGGCAGTTAGGTTAGGAAGCTAACGTTAATGGAGTTTAGGGTTAGAAAAAGATAGATCTAGATTAGTTTTTAGATCTAGATCTAGTTTTTTTTTACATTCATTCAATTAGTTAGTTTAGAATCATATTTTAGTTTTTAGAATAAAGCATTAGTTCTTCATTTCAATTTAGATTATTGCTTAAATTCTTATTTAGATTTAGTTGTCTTAAATTCATAATTAGTTATTCACAATCTTAGTTCTAAATTAGTTTTAATTTCAGTTTAATTTAATTATGTCTTATTGTTATTATTGTTCTTGTATTGGGAATGGTAGTATAGAAATTTCACATCAAATCATTACTCTCACCATTGTTCCTTTTGGGTTTGATTAGTTGAATTCGATTTAAGTCTAGAGAGTTAAGAGTGGACGAATCCTTACTCATTATATTGCATGATTATGTTTTGAGAGTAAGAAGATTGATTTAAACGTAAGAACGGTAGGATTATGTATTAGTGTTGTTAACATTAATATTTAGGATTCTATTATTTTTACGGGTTATCAAATGGCGCCGCTGCCATCTTAATCTCGTTCTAGACAAGAATTCAATTGCTTGAATCAAAGGGGCAATCCCCCATTCTCTACCCACCCACCCTTTTAATTTTTCATTCTTATTTCTTGAATTTTCGAACTGCTCAATTGTTTCGCATAGGGCTCTTGGATTCACAAAGAAAAACACTGCGGTGAAGGTATTTCTAAATTTTCAAAAATTCCGAAAATTTTCAAACATAATATATAATGTGTTGTTGATTTACTGGAATATTTTCAGATTTTTCAAAGTTGGTTTAGCATGTGAAAAAAATACGATCTTTACAGTGCTGCATTTCAGTTTTCACACCGTATGTTCTTAAAAAACAGATGAGTAAGGTTACTTAGGGAGTTCTAAAAATTCTATAGTTTTTACAGGCGTATCTATCCTAAGTCAGGAGTTTGTAGTAAATATTTGACGAGTTTTTGATTTGTTTTGACCACCTAAATAGTAGAGTGTTTCCAGTGTGTTTCTGCGGTGTTGCAAACACTTAATATCTGGAACACCAGCCAATAAGGAGAGGTTGTAGAACTCCAATTGCTCTAAAATTTTTACAGGAACAAGTAGGATCTGTCAGGAGTCTCCAGTAAAAATTTGGCAATTTTTGGCTTTGTTTTGATGGGTTAACCATTCGGTTGTTTGTATTGTGTCCGAAAACTATTTTGCAAACTTTGCAGGGCAGTAGAGGGATTTTCATAGCTCAGATTGATCTGAAATTTTACAGGCTACTTGATAGATGTCTTAGCAAATTACTTTAAAAATTTCAAATTTTTTGGAGTACGATAAAAGGCCTAAAACTCGAAAACCCTGAAGCGCGACCCGCGCCCAAACCGAGCGCGACCGCGCCCAAAACACTGGACATTCGAAAACCTTGAGCGCGACCCGCGCCCTAAGCAAGCGCACCTATGCTCAAAACACTGGAAGTTGAGCGAGACCCGCGCTCAAACACTGGAACTCAAATTTGCACTGAGCGCATTGCTTCAAGTGAAGCACCAGCGCTACTCGAAGGAAAATTCAGCAGGAATGTTCCCAATTTTCACAGGTTAGTTCAAATTTCTATTTCTTCAAGTTATTCAGTGTTTCTAACTTGTTAAATACACTGAGATTGCGTATACAAGACGCTATTCAAACGCGTAGCAAGGAGGCATTCAGGTACTCCTTCTTCCACTCCTCGCCTCTTCTGTCAGAGGAGTTTTAATTCTAGTATAATTAGGCTTGTTTTTCGTAGAAAGAAATACAACACGCCTATCTAGAATTTCACACACTACACTTGCATCGATGGCCCTAAGTCGTGCATCGTTCTTGCAGACCTAGTGGGGGATTTTCGAATCCCCCCTAATATATTTAACTTGTTACCGGTTTTTCATGGTTTAGACCACGAGAAGCCTTACCAGCACATGCATAGGATATATAGACCAAGTTCTCACTACATTCCATCATCCTAGCGTAAGTCCAGATCAAGTTAAACTTAGGGTGTTTCCTTTCATCCTAGCCGACAAGGCGGCGTCTTGGTTAACTGCCCAAACGCCAAACTCTGTGGACTCATGGGCTCAACTTGTTCAATTGTTCATGGAACAATTTTACCCACCACTAAAGACAGATGAAATGCTTCACAAGATTCATTTCTTCAGCCAGAATCCTCATGAATCCTTTTCAGAGGCCTGGAATCGTTTCACTGATCTTCTCATTGAATGCCCGCATCATAATCTTGCGAAAGACACGCTTGTTCGTGCCTTCTTCAAGGGGCTTTTACATCGTCATAAGGAGGTTCTAGATATCATGACTGGGGGTAGTTTTCTTAGTAAAGGAGCCTTGGAGGCTTATAAATTCTTAGAAGATCAATCTAAGAAAAATAACAATTGGGGAGGTAACGATTCCTCCCGGTCCTCTCCTTCTTCTCTTGAGGTTAAACATGATCCCGAGCTTAAAACTCTTATCGATGCCCTCACTAAAAAGGTAGATGCCATCTCTGTTCAACAACAACCCACTCCAGTCATGAACATTAACTCTACTCGTTGTAATGTCTGTTGTAGTCTTGAGCATTCCGACTTCTATTGTCCTCTTGTCTATGCACAACCACCACCACAACCACCACACTTCAAGCAGTTAACTCAACATCAAGGACAAGAAAACTTAGGTGACCAGAATAGAGGTTTAGTACCCATAACCCAGAACTATCAACATCAAGACATGAACGCTCAACAAGCTTTAATTCCAATACAACCATTTACAGACAAAATAGTAGTGACCTTGTTGGAGAAACAAAATCAAATGATGCAACAAAACTCCAACTTGATGAAAGATCAGCATGATCAAAACTCTAATATGATGAAACAAACGATGCAAATGATGCAGTCCTTGTGCCAAAAGGTTATTGACATGTCTTCTAACCAAAATAATAGCCAAACCGGCGTGTTTCCAAGTCAAGCAGTGCCTAATCCTAAGTCAACAAACACCGCCTTTGAAATAAACAATATTTACTTTGTATGGTAATATAAACCAAGGGGACTCTGGTGCAGTCACTACCCCTTCCTTCCTTCGTATGCAGTAGTTGATAACCAAGTGACTATGCCTAAAGATTACCCGCAAAAACTAAAATGATACCATACCGAATACTATAATAGAAACCTCAAGACCCTACAACCGTAGAAAGTACCGCTTAAACCACAACCAAAAGGGAAAACATTACAAGACCCAATAATAAAAAGTGAAGACCCTACACCTGTAGAGGTTCCAATATGGACACCTAGATGGAAAACAGATAGAGATAAAGCAAAGACTAATAAAACTTTTATCCCTTCTGCTAAAAATAGCGATAAAGCACCATATCCCCAAAGACTAGTTGTGTTTAAAAAGGACGAGAATTTTGATGAGATTAGGGAAGTGTTTAAAAATTTGACTATAAACCTACCTTTTCTAGAAGCTATAAAAAGTCTACTTGAACACGCTAAGTTTCTAAAAGAGTTGTGCACCAAGAAGAGGAAAACCAACATACCCCACGAAGCATTCTTAACTGAAAAATATCCCTCTTTATCTGAACATAACGGAATTGTTAAGTACAAGGACCCTGGTCGTCCTACTATACAATGCACCTTAGGTGATACCTTCATAACAACTGCTTTATTAGACCTGGGGCGAGTGCTTAACTTACTCCCTTTTTATTTATATAAACAACTAGGTCTAACAAAACTTCAACCAACCAAAATGACTTTGCAGTTAGCCGATCGTTCTATTAAGTATCCCAAGGGTGTAGTTGAAAATATTCTCGTTAAAGTTCGGGATTTTTACTATCCAAATTTACTTTGTTATTCTTGACACGGTTTGCTCATGATTCCATTCCCATCATCTTAGGGCGCCCTTTCTTGGCAACCGCCAATGCCCAAATCAATTGTCGGATGGCTCAATGACTCTTTCTTTTGGAAATCTTTCTGTAGAAGTTAACATGTTTAGACAAAAAACAGGGACAACTAGGTTTGCCTGTAGGGGGAAGTGAAGTCCATTGAGAGTTTTGTACCTCACATTAGTCGGCTGACACTTTAGTCCCCACACTAGTAGATACCCCTCTTATGGAAGAAGACAAGGATCACAATTTCTACTCCCTAGACGTAGATAACATCAAGGAGGATTTCCTTCGACTCTTTTGCAACCCTTCTTTGCTGCCTCGCGAGTTCTCTCCTATTGACATCCATTCATCTCTTGACGCCATGACGGAAGAAGAATTTTTCGCCCCTCTATCCCAAATGAATCTTCTTACCCACCTATTGAGGAATGTCTTGCATATCTCAAGGCCTCGATGATATAGACCTAAGAACACTAGTTGAACACCATTCACCCACCTCACATCCTCATGTCACTCATTCACCTTCCATCACGAATGTTCCTCGCCCTCTACCTTTTCAAAGAACCATTGAGTTTGTACTTGACCTTGGCGTTTCTCCTATGCTTCATAACTATCTAAAACCAACTGGTGAAGAAGTAACACCCAAGGACAAGCCACCCCGACACTTTTTCATTTTTTCCATTTTTTCCTTCTCAAAATTATCCACATCCTACGTATCTTCCACAACCATCAATTTTCTCACTTTCATTTACTTGGCATCCCCTTCGTAAGATGACAAAGAAGAAACTGTATGCTCAATTAGGTTTTAGATCTATAAGGCTTTGCTCTCATTCCACTAAGCTACATCATAGGAAATCTTGGTGCTTAATTCTGTTTGATGGTGCATTCCATGTTAATTATTTGTGGAAAGACCCACAACTTTTTCGATTGTTGATATATGGTAAACTGCATTTTAATACATATATATTAGTAAGTCTAGGGAATCTGACTTTAAAAGACCCAAGTTTTCGTACAATACCAACTTTCTCTCGAGTATAGGCCAAACAAAATTTTCAAACTTAAAAAGAGTTTTCCAATTTTGTTTGGGGTGGCGATTTTTGGTATTCATTTTAAATCATGTTGCCACCCTAAGCCCTGTCATGTTTACTTCAAGAAAGTTTGTGTTAGTTAGTGCGACGCACTTTAATTGTGCTTCATATTATCATATCATCTTTACAATATTTCTGTTTCACAGTGCACCCAATTTTTGCCACGCTTCTATGGTAAATTCTTTCCTTATCTCTTTACACTTTGAGGACAAAGCGCTCGATTGTTTGGGGTGGGATAGAAACATTTGCAAAAATTAGACACTTTTAGGATGTAAATTACGACATTTATTTATAAAATGTTAAAAATTATAAAAATTAGTTAGTTACATAATTTAATTGTGCTATTGAATTGTTTCATGAACCCCCTTCTCCCAAATTGTTTTGGGGTGGTATAGAAACACGATGTAAATGTTAAGCACATATTAGGTTGTATATTACGTATTATTTGTCTTAAAAATAATAAAAATAAAAATAAAAATAAAAAGTTTATGCTATACACTTAGGAATATTGGCATTGTTTCTTTCTCTATGCTCTTAAAAATCTAGAAGTCTCACGTAGCTTTTGCATTAGAATAGTTTTTAGAAACTTAGGTTAATATGTAGGTAATAATCTTTGCATCTATCTATAAATATATTACATGAGTATCTATGATTGTTTGGCAGTAACTTTCTGAAATATAGGCTAGAGTACTTATTCTACAAATCTTGTGAGAATATAGCCTAAAGCCTTATATGAGTAAAACATTTGAGAAATGACACAAGGGAGAAGTATATTCTGAATAGAGAAATCACACGTCCACTTGCTTGACCACTATACCATGTCCTAAGAGAGAATTTAGGCCCTTTTTGGATCGATATAGCTAGAAATTCCGACCTAAGTATATTTTCCGCTAGTCGCCCCACTGAGCCTTTCATTAGCCCTTTCATAAACCACAAATCCTTTACCTTGTTACAAAACAAAACAAAATAAAAAAATTCAACCTACCCAATTTAGATAAGTCTGAGAATAGAATAAGAAAGAAAGAAGAAGAGAAAAACCTGTGTAAACAAAAGTTAGTTAATTGTTTCAGAAAATAAAGAAAAGAAGTTTCCATCCAAAGAAAAGAAAAATAAAAATAGAAATAAAATAAAAACTCCAAAAAAATAGAATAAAAGGAGTCAAAAGCCAAAGAAAAAAAAAAAAAAATATGGCTAAGGATGGAAACAAAGTGTAGAAGCAAAAGTAAATAATAAGGTTTTCTCTAGTTACATAATATGAAGACTCTATTATCTTAGACTTGTCCCTTTTGAATATCCATTTCCTTCCTTCTTAAACCATCTCCTAATCCCCGCAACACCTAATAAAGACATCTAGCTCAATTAGGAATAGGTTAGTGGGATAGTAAGTGGTAGATGTGTTTGATCAACTTCGGCTTCCTTGTGTGTCATTGAGATTGTAAGGTAAAGTATGCCCACTGCACACTGGAGTAGCAAAACTTGAGTGGAGTGGAAAAATCAAAGTGATTTTTGTCTTGACTTTTATGTGAGAACCTACTTAAGGGCGATATTCCAAAGTTTCAAACGGACACATTCTTATCAGATTTCATAGCATTACTCATTGTATATATGTTTATTCGTAGATGATTGATTATTATGCATATATTAGCTTAGGTTTCGACATGATTATTCTCAGATTCATTGCTAGTAAGATGTATAGATAATTGAGACATAAATAAAGAAACAATAGTTTTATTTCTTAGTCGCCAGTAGTATAGATGAAGTTTGTGAGTACCTTCACTGAAAACTCTCACGAGGGTTATAACTTCGTCCACTAGGGAATTCCTAGTGGTTTAAGGCCTTGTTGCATATGGTCAATGCAATCGCACTCAAATAAACGAGTAGATAGAACTCCATTTTTGTCACTTATTCTAATTTCTCATCTTTGCTTGAGGACAAGCAAAATGCTGTTTGGGTGGTTTGATAAGAGCCCAAAACTGTAGTTTTAACCTCTTAACAATCGTACTTTTAGACCAATTATGTGAATAATAAGTAAGAGTTAATATTGATTACGTGTTTTTATTCATTTCAGGCTTCAAAGTCCACTATGTGCAGAAATGTGCCACTTTAGCGAGATAAAGGAGCAAAGTTCGGTTGCTAAGGAGTTCTGTGATTAAAGGCCAATTTTCAAGAAGACAAATCCTTTGTAAAGCCCGGTCAAAAGCTGAAAAGTCAAAGTCCACGCGGGCAGAAATAGTGCACAAAGTCAACAGAACTTCCGAAGACCATATCTTTGGACTCAAACCTCAGAATTAGGCCTACCTTATGTCAAAACGACCGACTCGAAAAGAGCTTTCCAATGGTCCAAGCCTTGGCCCAATCAGAGGAGAAGAAGTGGACGAAACATCTGTCGAAGCCAACTGCAGCTGAAGAGCCCATTTTGGACTAAAGAAATTGGGTTTTGGGCCCGATTTTCCGGCCCAAAGCATGGCTCCAAGCCCATGCACGATTTTTGGATCTGAAAGTATAAAAACAAAAGCTTGACTCTTTGTTTATGGCAGTTAGGTTATGAAGCTAACGTTAATGGAGTTTAGGGTTAGAAAAAGATAGATCTAGATTAGTTTTTAGATCTAGATCTAGTTTTTTTTACATTCATTCAATTAGTTAGTTTATAATCATATTTTAGTTTTTAGAATAAAGCATTAGTTCTTCATTTCAATTTAGATTATTTCTTAAATTCTTATTTAGATTTAGTTGTCTTAAATTCATAATTAGTTATTCACAATCTTAGTTCTAAATTAGTTTTAATTTTAGTTTAATTTAATTATGTCTTATTGTTATTATTGTTCTTGTGTTGGGAATGGTAGTATAGAAATTTCACATCAAATCATTACTCTCACCATTGTTCCTTTTGGGTTTGATTAGTTGAATTCGATTTAAGTCTAGAGAGTTAAGAGTGGACGAATCCTTACTCATTATATTGCATGATTATGTTTTGAGAGTAAGAAGATTGATTTAAACGTAAGAACGGTAGGATTACGTATTAGTGTTGTTAACATTAATATTTAGGATTCTATTGTTTTTACGGTTATCACGAACCCCAATCCAGCCAGACTGTGGCTTCACCTTTATGTATTATGGGTCTAGGGGCAGGACGGTACCATCCTAGATCGTGCACGCTACGGTCTAATAATAATGCCCTTATTACATATGGCTATCCTCAAACCGCCCCAAAAGGACCTCAAAGTAACCAATTCTTAGGGTTGACCTGGTAGAATCCATTACCCGTACGTGTTCCAAGTAGGCAACATCCGAGGTTGAACACGAATCTCTACGTGCACAACTTAATGCAAGGGGAATTTTAAAAGACAACAATATATACATATCTACAAGACGAGTCTTTTAACGTCAGATCCTCAAGACGAATCGAGTATTTTAACGTCAAATCCTCAAGACGATTCCCAACCTGTGGGAGAAATGGCATGGCGACGAAGTTTATCCTGCACAGATGGTGTCAGACAAAAGTATACCTTATACTGGCTAGTATTGGATAGGAAGTCAAGACCTGGATAGAAAGGTGTTTGACAATGCATACACCACCCCCATCTTTCGCGCACGTTGTTTACGAGCAAAAGTACTATGACCATTACCTATTCGTGATGAGTGAGACTTACACCAAATGATTAGCTGAAGTTCGCGAGGCAGAGAGTAGAAAAAAGAAGAGAAGGAAGGAGGAGAAATTTTTGGTACCCATCGTTTACCAGTAGGAACGTTTGCTCGCGTTTCAGAAGACATTTATACTCAGTTATGAAATATAGTGTTTGTGGACTATGGCTCCAGCGCTTGCAACCACACACTTCAAAGTACTTTTGAGATCATAAAATAAAAGATGGCCCGACTACCAAAATGGCATACCATCTACAGAAAAAAAAAAAAAAAAAAATCAAGATTGAGTACGCCAAATGAAACATCTAGTCTATGTAGACCGGATCATGGAGAAGAGAATGTTCAATAGTTGGGGAGCGTAACTCGTGGTAATGTTTGAGGCGTTGTCTATTTACTTGAAATTCGATGATATCTTGTGGATTAAGAAAAGAGATTGCCCCATAATGGGTCACAGCTGACACAATGAAAGGACCAGACCATCGTGTTTCCAATTTACCAGGAAAAATGTGTAATCTAGAGTTGTAAAGTAAAACTTTTTAGCCAATTTTGAAATCTTTACGCAAAATGTGTTTGTCGTGCACTCTTTACATATTAGCTTTGTAGGATTTTGAGAGATCATAAGCATCACTATGAATCTCCCCAAGCTCATTTAATTGCAGTTTTTGCTTCTCGCCTGCCACATTGATATTGTAATTGAGGTTTTTGATGGCCCATAGGGCACGATGCACAAGTTCAACTAGCAAATGACAAGGTTTTCTAAAAATGATGCGGTATGGAGACATCCCTATAGGTGTCTTAAATGCCGTTCGGTATGCCCACAAGGCATCCATTAAGCGGAGAGACCAGTCTTTTCTTGAGGGATTGACAATTTTCTCCAGAATGGACTTTATCTCTCTGTTGGAGACTTCCACTTGGCCACTCTTCTGTGGGTGATATGGAGTAGCAACTTTGTAAGTAACTCCATATTTCTTCATTAAAAGCCCAAAAATTTTATTACAAAAATGTGTAACCCCATCACTGATAATAGCTTTGGGGATACCAAAATAAGAGAAAATGTTTTCTTTTACAAATTTCACGACAGTCTTATGGTCATTTGAGCGACATGTGAGTGCCTCAATCCATTTGGACACATAGTCCACAGCGACTAGAATGTAGAGAAAACCTTTAGAAATAGATAAGGGTCTCATAAAATCAATGCCCCAAACATAAAAATATTCCATAATTAAAATGGGATTTAGGGGCATCATATTGCATTGGGTAGTGCTACCTAGGTGCTGACAACGAATGCAAGCTTTGCAATGTTTGTGTGCATCGCGAAAAAGGGTAGGCCAGTAAAACCCACATTGTAAAACTTTGGCCGCAGTTTTCTTCCCACTGAAATGACCACTGTAAGATTGTTCATGGCAAAAAGATAACACGTCTGGGTGTTCCCAGTCGGGAATGCAGCGACGAATGATTTGGTCGGAACAATACTTAAAAAGGTAGGGGTCATCCCATAAATAATATTTTACAGTGGATATGAACTTTTTACGATCAGGACGTGACCAAAAGGAAGGAACTTCCTCAATAACTAGATAGTTAACGATATCCGTGTACCATGGAGAGGAGAAAATAGAGTACAAATATTTGTCTGGGAAGGAATCACAGATGGCTTCAGAATCACTATCAATGTCACCAACCAACCTTGATACAATACTGTAGAAAAGGCCTAAGATAGCATGCAAAAAACGCTATGGTTGGTTTCCATAGTGTTTTCCAAAACGCTATTAATGACGGTGCTATACTTTTATTGATAGCGTTTTTGTCAAAAACCCTATTGAATTGATAACGTTTCTTCACAAACGCTATTATATTTATAGTGTTTTCTCTTAGCGCTATTAAAGATCAATAGCGTTTATTATGACAAACGCTATTATATTTATTGCGTGTTTTCTTTAGCGCGATTATTGACCGATAGCGTTTATTATGACAAACGCTATTATATTTATAGTGTTTTTTTCTTAGCGATATCTATTTATTAATAGTGTTTTCTCTTTAGCGCTATCAGTTCTATAGCATTTTAAGTTGTGCGCATCCATTTTAAAGCTTTTCCTAATCATAATCATTGTTTTTTTTTAGAAAACTGTACACAAGTACATTTTCACACGGTACTATTAATCTGTGCTACTAAATTGTTGTAACCACTAAACCTGTAAAATCCACAGTATAACAATGTCTATAAAATACATACACACGATAATCAATAATAACTTCATTCATTAAGTAATACCCAAAATATACAATTTCATTGTGTACTGTACAAGGACAAAAATGACTTAAAACGCGATTCAAGTGTGTATTGTACAAGGACAAAAATGACTTAAAACGCGATTCAAGTTTCACAAAATTAGACAAAATAAACATCCTAATCCCGACCTACTTCGCATGGTGATCATCAATAAATATGACGTGCTGTGTGGGCCATACAATGGTGGTTCCTTTAGCATCTCCCATTGTTTGCAATTCAGAATTTTCTCTCCAAAGACGTGATTTTAACTTCAAAACTTCATCTACCCAAACTTTAGAGGCATTATCTCCAAGAGGTACACCATGTACCGGTTTAAAAGGATCGTTATTCACCTAATGTCCTTTAGCAACTAAATCATGCAGAGCCGTCCAATTCATCAACTTGCACTGTCGCCCATGACTCCCTCCGCCTTGACCCTACCCAAAAAAAAGGAAGCCACAAATATAATAACTAAGAATTTAGGTAATCAGTACAGAATCAAAAGTAGGTAGTTACTATAAAAAAATGTTGTATACATTCTAATAAGCTTACAAGTAGGAAACATGGTAATGAATTATTAGTATGGTTATTACTCACCTAACTTTCGAGCATTTGTTTCAAGACAAATAGAAAATTGTTTGGAATCAGTCAACATAGTGATTCATTATTTAAAATTTCGCATTTTATTAAGCATAAGTGTAGGAAGTTCAGTTGGAACAATCCACTTCGAAACATAACTCACAACTCAGATATCGAAATGCAATGAAACAGGGTTCATTAGATAGCAGACACAAAACACTAAATTTACTGCCACTAAAGCTCAAATCCAACTCTAACTATGACAAAATCGAAAAAGTCAGTCACCCAAAGGTACCTGCCTTGAAGCAGATCGCAAAGACAAGCATATATTCTTAAACTCTAATTATGTCAACAATACATGCATAACAACCATTTGATACTGTCTAATTACAAATGAGCATTGACTAAGCCATAAGTTACCCCTTGTAAAAATAAACATTTTACCTGTGGAAGAGAAGTTGTTGTAGTTCGTATACCCTGATCATCATTACTCCCTATGCCTCGACCCTACCCAAACAAAAAGAAATTCAATATAATAACCAAGTATAATAAATCCCTGCTATGTCCCCTCATGTTTAAGTTTTTGCAGGTGCAAATAATCTTGTGCGCACAAAATGGCGTCACAAGTAGCCCATTGCAACACACCCCAGCCATATATTACCAGAAAACAGGAAAAACTTAGGAAGTTTTAGCATTTTTGTAAGCCAATCCATAATAGTACTCTCTAACTCAATAGCAGCAGGTGAAGACATCCAATTAAAACCAACAACAATAAAACCAGTACTAAGCATTGATGAAGGTGTGCATGCATGCATGCATTGGTAGACAAAGAGCATGATATTCTGTACGTGTCCATGCCTTAAAAACATCAAGCTGAAAATCAAAAGTCGGGGGTATTTAACTGAGCATAACAGACCCTCACCTAAGTCCCCCACAGACAATGAAGCTGCAATAAAAATGTCATTTTGGGTGACCAAATATGAACTGGTACCATAGGCACTTTGACGGCGAAAGAGGCAAAAGAAGCAATCCATAGAAAGATTTGGCGCCGCTCACTAAATTCTGTGGTTAATGAGATTTGTAAATCGGTGGTTCCTGTTTGGAGAAGAATCAATGGAATAGCTAATAGCATAAAAACATATCCAAGTGAAGTATATAGGAAAAACTGATATGCTTCCTTGATCTTTCTTTGTCTCGAACCCCATACCCCGATAATAATGGTAGAGTAAGGGGTGGCCCCAAAGCGGAATTGACCGGTGGTGGTTGGTCGAAGCTCCAATGGGTAGCCACTCCCTTCTCGAGAACCGCACATGAGATCGGAGCATCATACGGGCTCCGTCCCGAAGCTTCCCGTCGGCCCTTGTCATTAGACCACTATCTATGCATGTATTTTCCGCTGACTCTCGAATCTTTTGCTTCTCGGTGGTGGTGAACAATGTTGCTTTTGCGCGTTGGAGATGCCCGCCGAAAGAACCGCCACTAGCTAGGCAAACTAGTGGGAGGGGGGCCCAACCGTAGAAAACCATGCCTTTCGAACCACCAAGGAACGTCCCGCGTGTAGCGGTAGTAGCTTGTTTCGCCCGTTTTCAAAATAAAGAAAAATGGGCTCATTAGGAAGAAAGATTGAGTGCGGCCTGTAGAGCACACGTAACGCTCCTAGCACATGTAAGAGCTCCCCGGTGACGACAGAGCAACCAACCCGCCTGCTGTGGCGGTGTGGCTTTTTTGTTTCACAATAAGACCTGGACGATTATCCCTACCCTCGGTAGCTTACGAGTTTACGTCCATCCCTAGTCGGGTACAGTTTCCTTTCGATCTCTCCCTTGTAGTCGTTACCCGAATTCGCGCAAGTGTGTCCACACCACCAAAACTGACTTGACGAGGAATCCATTCTCGCGAACAAACACACCCCCTACACACACCTAGGAGCACCCCTTCCTTAATATCCATACAAGACTCGAGTAGGCGGGTCGAGGTCCTACGAGGTACCCACTACTTGGAGTACCCTCCCAAAAAGAAAAAGATGTGTCCATCGGGCCTCGGTTTCTTCTTAGTTGGGTTGGACGGGTTCGACCAGAAATGCTATGCTTACGCACAAGACTACCCTCTTCCGAAAGCTTCGGGACTACTTTACAATGATGGACGACCACCCGTAGGGGGTTTTATCGCACAAGGCCCCCGCAGAGGAAAAGCTTTATCCCATCGAATATAAGATACTCAGCTCCGCACAACATAGGATTGTCACACTTTTGGGAAGAACATAGAATAGTAGAGGATCCAAAGATGCGAACATGGCGATCATTAGAAATTCACGAATTAGAGATGTTGTAATATACTCTTTCCCATAACGTCTCATACCAGACCAACCCACTGAAATGCAAATAGGGATCAGAAATGTGGTCAATATCATGAAGAATATAGAGAGACCATCAATACCCATATACAAATTTATGTTTTCATAAGGAAGCCATCGAAGGCTTTCCACAAATTTAGATTTGGCCGTAGAATGATCGAATTATATCCAAGGAACAGGGGGATACAAAAAAGTAATAAGAGAAGCGCATAGACCAATCAATCGTATCGATCGTATTCTTGAATTTGGAATGAAAAGAGGAGTAATGCTTCCTAGCACGGGACACGAAATAGGACCACTTAGATTGAAATAGCATTTCGAGAAATGTTCTAACATAGAGTAGAATCAAACATTTAAGAGATTAGTTGAAAACAGTCAAAGGGCACCTAATTCCAATACAATAGGGGTCTATCAATGCAAGTCAGCTGAACGCCATGATTGATGAGTGGGTAGGTGGGTTAGGTGCACCTCTCGCCCAGTGCGAAGTAATGAGGCAACCCCGAATGAAGAAGTAGTGTACCCCCTTCCCACATATACACCTTTATTTAGATTCTATCTTTTTTTCATTATTATATTCATTTTTCATCTTTCTAAAAAAATATCTCTGGCAAAAACGAAATTCATCGATTTTAATCCAAGGTGCACTGCACCTTGCCTTTTTTCAAGTAGCTTTGTTACGCCTATTCAACTAGGCGGGGCATTGGTCATAGCCAAATTGGCCGGGCGGAAAAAAAGAAGAGAAAGAAAGGGAAGTTTTGTCTTTTTTCAATCCAAATAAGAGAGAAACCACTAAAAAATGGAAGTTAGAAAAATAAGTTTAAGTAAGAACTAGCACTAGACTTCTTCTCCTTTCCGCTTTCCTCTCTCCTTTTGTTTCTGCTTTCACCCGGGCTTTTCATTCTGTTTTATAGAGATCGAGGAATTTTTTCTAAGAATTAATGTAGAAAGGTGAGGCACTTTCCCCGGCATACAGAATCAAAAAAATCCAAGATGACTTCTACATCTGGGAGGGCTCTCGAAACCAAACTAGACTAGAAGGAACATGGGAATTAGCACCATTCCTATGAGTGCTTTTGTCTCGAAGAGCCAACCAAAAAGGGGCAGCCTCTCTCTCTATCTAGGTCTCGGTTTAGCATCATATATCGATCTAGAGAAATTTTTGATTGGTTGTAGTGCGGATTAAAGAGCTGCTCCTCCAAGCTGTGGCTGTGGAGGTGGGGGCTGCCGCCTCCTGGTAGAGGCAGAAGTCGGGGCCACCGGAGCTATCTGCGTCAAGTGTGTCGATTGAAAGAGGAAGGGAGACAACTCAAATGCCGCCAGAAAATAGAAAGAGTCGCGGCCGCTCAAAGTGGAATTCTTCTAAGATCCATTGCTCGATTTTGCATGCTCTGCTCCCCAAAATGCGAGAGAGACTTGCGAGGGCGATCCAGTTGGGTTGTCCGAAAGTCATGGGAGAGGCGGGCTAAGTGAAAGAATAGACCGGTGCCACTATAGAATCTTATGAATCACGATGGCACACTTTATATATCTCCTCCGCTACAAGGTGAACCGCTTTAGCTTACAAAGACAACATTCGCCACCACAATCGGGTCGGTTGGTGCATTGAATTCACCCGATAGGCATGACCCTTCGATTAGAACACCCCCAGATCTCACACACGCGAGCGTGGCATTTCCTTTGAAAAGTCTGTATAACTTCTAACCAAAGATGCATTCTTTATGAAGAAAGTACCATTCTAAGAGTGCATTGCCTCTTTGAGTGAAGAAGAGAAGGTCTTTGTATAGACACTCTTGAGCCATGTTCATCGCCCTAGGCTCACCATTATTTCATTTCATTCATTCTATTGATATAATTCCGTTCCGTCAGGGTTCTAGCTCCAAAGAACATATGCATGGAGCTATGTCGACTTACGTACGTCTCGTTGACCACCCGATTAGGTATACCACGTATCATCCCCTCTTTCCATAGAGGAGAGATAAAGAAAAAGAAAAGATATAGTGATCGTGCCATAGACCTTGTTCATTTCTACTTGACATTCATTATTTTCCTAGGTATTTTTTACATTATAGCCCATGGTGCGGTCAGCTATGATATACTCAACTTCTTATTTAGTAGGTTCATCTACAACATCTGGTGGTGCCCTCGTGGTCACGTTCCTCTATGGGTCGGTCTGGTCTAATCGAAGTCAACCGACTCACATGGAATACGGGCCGAGTTTGAACCGAAATGGGTCGCTGAGTCTATAGGCTACCTTTCCTATCCGCTTCTCTACAAGGTCTAGTCTACTTTCTTCTTCCTTCAGATCGGGCCAAGCCTGTGGGTTGTTTAAGTAGGTTGGGCTAGGTTTGGTTTATTTTTTGAAGCTTGGTCTGGAGTTCGAGTTCGTCCCCATTTTTATTTCGTAGGCAATCAAGAGGCTGGAAGTGATTGACCAGCTATATTAGGAATGGGAGGTTCGAAGGTTAGGGCTCAGTTCGTTAGCGATGTCACCAAGGGCCAGAGGAAGGAAGGTAAACGTGTACTTGTTTTTTGTCGAGATTGGGTTGGTGTTTAGTGTACTCTATTTGATTTAACATTAGACCAGCAAACTAAAAAAGAGAATATATTAGAGCTAACTGAAAAGATAGAACAAAGCAGATGTAGGAGTCAAAGTTCGAGAAGCCTGAGTCCCCTCACCATCAAACTAGGGCTATTCCTAGGAAAAAGAAATTACAAAAGTTTTTTCTATCCCAAAAAGGGCTCCATAAGGCATATCTTTAGGCTAAAAAACACCGAGTGTCAGGGGTATCTGGATACTTTTTGTTCCTTGGCAAAGGCGGAAAAGCCCCACCGTTCTCAAGGTTCCCCAAAACAACAAGTGAGTGACTCTGTGCCTTCACCTGTTATGTGAGGAGAAAAAGAATTCAAATCCAGCCACGCTCCCCTTCCAGCACGACTAACTTAGGAACAATTCAGAGAAAGGAAAGATTTTTGCCTAATGTAAGCTCCCCCATCTTCCGTTAGCCTCGTCAATCATTATACCCACCACTCGTTGGCCTTTCTCCAACCTATCTCACTCGCTCTGCATTAACGAGCTAGCTGCTATTGGTTTTCATTTTGTTATAAGCTTGTGAAAGATTTAATAAAAATGGCCAGAGAAATATCAGACACAATCGAAAGGTTCAGGACTGAAGTGGCAACAGAGAAAACACTGCAATTTTCTCCTTGGCAGCTCAGGAGCTATACATCCAATTAAAAATATAAAGTAGGCATTGGTGAGTCTAGAAGTTTTTACAGAGGTAGGTTCCCTAATGGTACACAAGTAGCCGTAAACTGAAAAAGGCTACCAAATATAGACCTAATATAATCTCACCAACACCTTAAGCACACTAACTCTGATCTTATAGCCCTACTGCATAATGGCCTTTTTAACTCAAAAAATTTTTTGCGCCAGACCAAGTAAGCCAAAAGCTAGTTACCCTTGCTTGCAAAAAGAAATATTTTACCTGTGGAAGAGTAGTTTGTATCCCCTGATCACCACTGCCTATGCCTTGACCCTAACCAAATAATCATAACCAATGGTTAGTTGTTAGTCTACTAATTAAGAATCTACAGTACTTTGCTTTAGAGATTCTAAAAAACATACCTGCAAAAGTGAAGTAATTGGAGCAATAGTTGACTGTATCACTTGCTCTTGCTCAGTCACAACTTGTTGACTTTCATCCTAGAAAAATATATTAAGATTGTCAGTTCAAGTACTCTAGCAAGACAACAAATATCAAATAAGCTATTGTACAATGCTTGTACATCTGTCACTTGCCTTTTGAATATTCAGAGAAGCAATTAAGTTTCTTATAAGTTCATTTTGAGTATTCACCAAATTGGTCATTTGAGCCATATCCTTCTCAACCGTTAGTACCTTCTCCTGAAGTTGGGTGACCAACTCTTTGTTTTGTGACACCACACCTACTTTTGAAGGAGTTACTCCTGCTCCTTTACCTCTCACACGACCATAACGATCAGGTCCAAGTACTTGTGAAAGAGCATCATTTTGTATCGAGTGGTTACGAGAATCTGATGCTGCCGCATTTCTAATTTCTTTTATTTTTTTTCTATAGCAATCACATTTGATATGTATGTTAATAGAGAAATTAGCAAAGCTCAACAAAATCGATGATATTTATGGCTATACTTCTGGTTAGAAAATATAACTAAACATACCATTCGTTCCCCAACTCTACTATTTGATGGTTTGCCATTTTTCTTAGTGTGTCCTTTGCACCAAACATCAACTCTAGTTATATACGAGGGATTCGGACTCTCTTTTTGCTACATGATATAACAATATCCACAATCAAGATACATACACAAAAACAAAGTTGCACAAATGTGATAGTTAATTACCATTTGGAACTCTAGGCGTGCATAGCCTTGTCGACTACATGTGTGAGGGAGATCTTGCTTTTCCCTCATTTCTTGAAACTTTTGACTTTTCATCTGCAATACAAAAGAGTTAAATAACACATTTCACAATATGAGTATATTCAAAGTATCACCAAAATAACTCACAATGAACTTTCTCTTTGACATTTGTTTAACAAACATCTCCCATTCTGCATCATCACAGTCTTCAGGCTGGAGACGTGCAATGTCCTTTTTCTTTTTTCTATAGACTCTTATCTTTCCCCTCAATCTTGATTTATGCGCCCGCCATAACCTTCCAATTTGTTGGAGGGCATAAGTTCTGCACCCTTCATCCAAGATAAATTTTTGCTACAAGAAATAAGAAATAATATGTGAAATGTTTTGACAACCCCACCATCAACAAATTAAACATATATAATAAGAACATCATAATAACTATATGTATTTTCTGAAAAGCAAAGTAAAAAAAAAAAAAAAAATCGTTCTTACCAAGACTGATTGCCAATACAGATCTTTGTACCCTTTTTTGATTACTCTCCAATCACTAAAAGTTAGTGGCACCATCTCAGATGCAATATTTCCCAAATGAGAAGAAAATTGTTCTAAATTTTCTCCTACAGGCTGCCCATTCGCATTAAAGGTCACCGCTAACTTAGATCCACTATATCACGCCATTACCTTGGATCTACGAGAACCTCTTAGCGCCTTGCTTGATAGGTGAGATTCTTTGGAAGAAGGATTACTACTTTCAAGTTCTGCATCCGAGTCGATAGCATCACCTTCATCACTAGAATCTCCTTCACTCTCTTCTTCAGTCAATGGCCCCTTAAACTTGGCTCGGTTGGTAGTAGTCTTACTTCCATCCTCGTCATTACAATAATCTTCATCGTCAAGATCTTTATCACTTAAGTCGTGAGAAGAATTCCTTTTTGTCCTAGATCTTTTATCAACTTTTTTGAAACTCTGTGATAAAACCCCATTAAAGGAAAACAAAAGATTAATGAAAATTATAAACAATACTTAACTAAGGAAACACAAAAATCTAACATATATAAACAAAAATGTTAAGCAAAACATATTTAAACAACACCTTAGACTTTGTAGAACCCCTCGTCTTTTTTGATTTGTGAGATTCATTTGAAGAAGGGTTCTCTCTATTGCCACGAGAGTAAGAATTTGGGACTATGTCGTCGTCCTCACTGAAATCATGGGCATCTTCTTCCTTACTAAAGTCCCCATTAGTGGAATCTGAGTCGTTAGTATCTCGGATGGGCATTTTACCCATCTTAGATCGTTTAGTTGTTGCTCCCTTTACACTCTGGAATTTAAAGAATATGACATAAAGGTTAACATAAAACACCCTTAAACTTGGGAATGAATTAGGTGAAAGGCAGCAGTTATATATTAAGATTAAAGTGCAACTACATATATTGGGAATGCTTGTGTGTGTGTGTGTGTGTGTGTGTTGCAAATAACTAGGTACAGAGTTACCTAAAGGCACCAGCCGGTAGGGTAAGTTAGACCTATACTAGGAGTCTCATACATACTTATGAAAGCCGGCGAATATAACAGCATCTGGGGAAGCACTAACTACTAGTTACCGGCTATTCGTGGAGACTCAGACATGTACCAAACTAACTAGGACTAGTATAGCTTCAGTGCCCAGTTGCATAAGGAAGAAAAGGAGAGGAAGATAGGTGTGTTTACCTTATTCTTCTTAGAGTTAGACTTCTCTAAGGTACACAATTTTTTCTTTGACAAGTGGGGCTCATTGGCTTGAGAGGCTGAGTGTGGTAAACTACCATCACTTCTATTTGATATGCGTATCCCAACATTTGATGTATTCTTAAGAGCAGCTACAATAGCTAGTCTTTCATTAAGTTTCCTTTTCTTAGCTTGTTTTGAATTCTGTCAACATGCCAACAAAAATTCTGTTAAATGAGAAACATGTGTAAACACAAACATTATCAACAAAAAATCTTACCTCCGCTTTCGACATTTTGTTTGAAGTGAAGTGTCTTTACGTCCTTGTCAAAATCCTGAAATGTCAATGATGCATAATGTGGCAAAAAACATCAAGACACAAAACTGATATGAACAAGACAAGAGAGAGTACCAAAAACAAATCACAACACATATTAATAAAAACAAACAACCAATACTCATACTAAGATGAACAAACAACTGAAGTGCCAAATAAATCAGATAGTAATATTAATAGGAAAAACTACCAGAACTAAACAACCATAACTCATAGCCGAAAATATTAATACAAAAAACATTTTACTAAATTGCCAAAAGTATATGCACTACACATAGTCTCCCTCACAGTCCTTTCTAACATAGCTACCATCTTCATCATCAATGTTCTTGTCAATTCTCAAAACATCTAGTGGTCCTGAGAATAGATCGACATTCTCCTCATACATATCCAAGTCATGGCGCCCTCTTGGTGGGGATTGTAATACAACATACCAATTGGAATCACTGTTGTCCCTTGAATAAAAGACCTATTTTGCTTGTGATGCTAAAATGAATGGTTCTTTTTCGAACTGGCGTTGTCCTTGATGGAGTTTAACCAAAGTAAATCCATCTTCCACCTTGACACCATTTCCTACATTTGCCCAATCACAAAAAAAAACAGGCACTTGGAAGCCAATGTAGTCAAGCAAAATTATATCTTTGATGACCCCATAGTAAGAAACATTGTTCATGACTTGGTTTCTGTCCTTTGAACTAGATCTACACATAGTTGTTGACTCAAGTGAAACACCACTATTTTGGTTGGACTTCTCAGCACTTTTCTTGTGGTAACGTTGACCTTTGACAATAAATGAAGAATACGACATTGCTAGCTTCCTCGGTCCATTGGCAATCCACTTTAATGTCTCAGAGATATTCTCACTAGTGTCCTCTACAATCTGTCCAAATTCATGCATAAGTATCACGATTATTATCTACATATATGTAAAAAGGGTAACACAAATACACAAAAGTCACAACTAAACCTTCTCACGTAGCCATTCAGAAAACTTTTCTACATGTCTCTTCCACAGCAAATTTCTATTTCTTGAGAGTTGTTTGTTTTGCTTCCTTAGCTCATCCATATGCTTCCTAACCAAAGAAAAATGGTAAAAGATAATTAAGGTACGTCTTTTCAAAACTCTAAATTTCAATAATTATTACCATACTCACTCAAAATATGGCTCGACTACGCTAGTGATTGAACAAACACATATAGAGATGGGCAAAGATGTAACCTTTCTTTACTTAATCTAATCGAGACTCCTCTAGAATTCGGCCTACCATCAAGTATTGCATCACTTGCAAAACTATCATTTTTACTTCGGCGATTACTTATCTTAACGGTCTATTTCATAAATTCACTACAAAATCTCATGCCCTCTTCCGCAAGATAGCACTTTGCAATGGAACCCTCAGGTCTTGCAAAGTTTCTGACATATCCTTTCAACTCTTTCATGTATCTAAAGACAAGAAATAACATCAATAGTAAATAAGAAACAAGTAGTGGAATATAATCATTAACGTTTTATGAATGAGTATAAATTCACCTTTCAAAAGCATACATCCAACGCAAATGAACTGGTCCACCAAGCCGTGCTTCTCGTGCTAAATGAATTGTTAAATGGATCATAATATCAAAGAAGGATGGAGGGAAGAACCTTTCTAACATGCACAAAGTCTCTGCAACGTCTCTCTCGAGCTTTTTTAGTCTCTCCGTATTAACAACTTTTTTGCATAATTCATTATAAAAGGCACATAAGTGAAAAATTGCAGTCCTCGGTCCTTTCAGAAGAAGTCCCCTTAACGCAACAGACAACAATTGTTGCATTAAAACATGAAAATCATGGGACTTGAGACCTGAAATCTTGAACTCATCCCCTGATATAACCCTCCCGATATTTGAGCTATAGCCATAAGGTAGCTTTAAATCTTGTAATCTCTTGCAAAAAATTCTTTTTTCAACTTTCAATAGTGTGTGTGGTGCCGGTGGAAGATAAGTTCTGTTGCCACAAACTTCTGGATGCAATTCATGCCTAATTCCCAATTGTTGCAAATCTTGGCGAGACTTAAGATGGTCCTTTGATTTGTTCTTCACATTAAATAATGTGGCAATAATGCTTTCGCACACATTTTTCTCTTGGTGCATTACGTCCACATTGTGACGCAAAGGATTATACTGAAAAATTTGAAAAAAATTAATATTGCTAAAAAAAAAAAATGGCTTCCCTAGGGTATCTAAGAGGGTGGAGGACCACTGAGTATGGGGGGCATGCAGTACACTCTAGAGGGTGCAATGGGGGGCAAGTAGTACATTCTAGAGGGTACAAAGGTGGGCGACATTTAATCAGTGTTCATGATAATGCAAGTGTCATAAGGTCATACATTTCTAGTTAGGCCAAAATATCAGTTCATTTCAGTGAACTGAATCTGCCCATCATCGTAGCCTGTGGCCTTTACTCCCCTTAGACCATTTCCACACTAGTCAAGTCAGATTCCACCTAAATAGTATCAAACAGTGTTGCAATGTATCTTAAAATTATTTAAAACTCCTAAGGCCTTTAGTAATTCAGCAGGGGTCTTGTTAAAAATATACTGCCCCAGGCACATAACTAGAGCATACTTAGGTTTGGTCCAACCTCAGGTAGTATGGAGTAGAGGTTTGAACACTTCATTTAATTGACAAGTACAATTCTACAATGGTACATTCTAGATTTTCAACACAAGCATGGATGGTATGTAGTGATAGAGTTGTTATAGATATCTTAGGGCATAGAGTTCAGAGTGGTCAACCTAGGCTTCTAGATAATTATATATATATATATATATATATATATATATATGGAAAGTGTAAAACATTACCTCCCAATAAGGCAAATCAAAAAATATTGACCTCTTCTTCCACATTAGAACATGTTCTTCCCTCTTCCTCTTCTTCGTTTTGTTTTCATCTTTTCCAAAGTCATTTTCTATTTTGTCCACCACAACCTTAATTTCTGAACCAGACATAACTTTAGGTTTCTCCCGATATTCATGATTTCCATTGAACCATCTTCTTTTCTTTCGAAATGAGTGATTTGGCAGGAGAAAACATCTATGATCCATATAAACTGTTTTACCGCTAAAAGGCAACCACATTGAATTTGTATTAACACCACAAGTAGGGCATGCAGTTTTACCCTTTGTTGTGCAACCAGCTAAGTTCCCAAGGGCGGGAAAATCATTCACAGTCCACATTAGTACTGCCTTTAGGTTGAAGATGGTCTTAGTAAATGCATCATAAACCTCCACTCCTTTATTCCACAACTCCATTAAATCATCGATAAGTGGTTGTAGATATATGTCGATTTCATTTCCAGGTTGCTTTTTTCCAGGAATCAATAATGCTAGCATCAAATGTTCATTTCTCATGTATAGCCATGGCGGGAGATTGTATGTACACAACATGACTGGCCAGCAACTATGCGATGAACTAAGATTACTAAATGGGTTAACTCCATCAGCAGCAAGACCAAGTCTAAGGTTGTGTGGCTCTGCTGAGAACAATGGCCATTTCTTGTCAACTTCTTGCCATGCCTTAGAATCTACTGGGTGTCGCATGTTACCATATGTACTCTTGTTGTTGTGATGCCACCTTAAATGTTCAGCCAACTTTGGCAATTGAAACATTCTTTTAAACCTTGGTATTATAGGAAAATACCTTAACACCTTTGCGGGAACACCTTTCTTAATCTCGTTGGTCTTCTCATCCACAAACCATCACGAAGAATTGCATTTTGGACACTCGTCAATTTTCTCATCCCTAAAAAGATAACAATTGTTAACACAAGCGTGTATCTTTTTCTCTTCGAAAGTTGAAACTCTTTGATTAACGAAGTCCGCCGAAAGTATGAGGAGTCGAATGGTGTTCCCCACCGGTAACATATCTTGTAATACCCTTAGAAGCCCATCAAAAAAACTATCTGAAACACCATGCGTAACTTTAAGCTTGTACAAGACAACTGTTGCTGCCAACTTTGTGTATTTCGTGCAACCTGGATATAGAGGGAGTTCAGCATTTTCAAAGAACTCTTCAACTCAGCACCCATTCTCTCTTCAGTAATCCCCGGTTCGAACCATCGTCATGCTCAAATGCAGTTTCACATAATTCATGTGTCTCTGTGGTTTCTATACCAGATTGCACTGCATCTAGTGGCTCCCCGTGCCAAAACCAAGTAGTATACGTCATATCCATACCATTTATCACCAAGTGTTCAACAACCTTATTATCATCTCCACGACGAAAATTTTGACATACTTTGCAAGGACATCTCAATTTCTTTTCTCCAGTTCTAGTTTTAGCAAGTTCCACGAAGTTCTTAGCCGCTTTTCTATACTCTACTTTATTTCTCTAAAAAAAAATAAAAATAAAAATAAAAATAAAAATAAAAATAAAAAGAAAAACAAAACCAAACAAAATAGAAGAAAAACAAAAAAGAAATTACTAAATGTGGTAAATATATGTCAAATTTTATGAAAGGCAATATAAGAACTTCTTTTCAGAACCTCTGCCAATGGACCCAAGCTTTATCCATCATTATGCTACCACTTCCTAACTTCAAATCTGATCTGACATAAGCAAAAGAGTTAAGTCGCTAAACCACTTCCATAGTTATTTAACCTACACCTACATCAGCACGC
Source organism: Coptis chinensis (assembly GCF_015680905.1). Classification (NCBI taxonomy): domain Eukaryota; kingdom Viridiplantae; phylum Streptophyta; class Magnoliopsida; order Ranunculales; family Ranunculaceae; genus Coptis; species Coptis chinensis. Next base: position 72,209,255 of record NC_141463.1, on the reverse strand, counting down.
TAAACTACATTATTGCTGAAACTAGAACACATTATCACATAAATCAACGATCAAAACTTGAACCGACAACAATTGAACCATAGGTTAAGTAAACATGAACCACCAATAGTACTAGTTATTAGTACAACCAAAATAAAAGAAAGCTACAATCAAAAACTGAAAAAATTGAAATTCAGTAATCATTCATATAGGCTATAAATTATTGGCAATAGAGACGAGCAATAAACATGTAGACACGACCAAATGATGAAATTTTCTATTCCTTTTCTCAAGAAAAAAATATATAAACTAGCTTAATTATGCATATTTCAGCGTGTTCTCTAATTACTAACAAGTTTGGTATAAAATTACATAACCCCAACTCATAATTCACTAATTACAAATGATTCAACATAACGTACAAACACCCCACACTACCCAAAAAACGAGTTTACCCGACCGAGGCCATAAAGAATACCCGACGGATTTCGTCTGTAGGAAGTTCCCAACACATTATGTCTGTCGGGTATAATCTGACCATCTATCGAGCAATCTCAATAGGTACCCGACGATTCTGCGAGAGTTGTTAACGGTAGGCATATCTCTTCCAAATACCAAGCAACAAACTAATGTATTATTCACAAGAGTATTTAGTATTTACATATGCATGGTAGTTTTCTACATTGCTTCATGTGGGAGTTTAAAATGCAGGAAATGTGGAACTGTCCTTATGCAAGTGATAATTTCTTAAGTTTTACTGAGGATTTTAGGGACAAAAATGCATCACCATCATTCAAGATGCTATCGGAAGTTGCACATAATAAAGGGATCGCTATAGTTGGTGGATCTATACCTGAACAATATGGTGGGAGGTTGTATAATACCAGCTGTATATTTGGAATAGATGGAGAACTACTGGCTGAGCACAGGAAGGTATTTGAATTAATTTCAATAAGTCAGCTTAAATTATGCTACCATGGTGTCATTTAGGCCATTTGATACCTAGAGCATGTAGTTTGATGAATTTTAGACACTTTCATTTTTGATGATCGGCAGGTGCATCTGTTTGACATGAACGCACCTGGAGATATTTCCTTCAAGGAATCTGACAACTTCACTTCTGGTGATAGACCTACTGTTGTGGATACAGGTACTTATTATATATGTAGGAATTAACAGAAGAAACTTCATTCTGATACTTTGCATCCACTTATGGTGATACTGGCCTGGACCGCCTAGTCTGTGACCAATATATATCTGATGTTTAGTCGACCTCTGGAAGATGCATAATACCATGATCTCAGGACAATTAGGCCAAGCTGATGAATTAGACATCTTCTAACCTTTGTTTTACTGGTGTGTGCTTTCGTATATGTCATTCACCAAAATCGTTTACAACAATGTCATAACTATTTTTGCAGCCATCTAGTTAGTGATGCTTAATGTGGTCAGGCTTCAACTGGTTATATTTTGTGTTGGATAGTTTCTCTTTTCGCAAGATGAATGGGGGGTTTTGAACTTTTGTAGTAATTCAAACTTTTGGTTGAGAGAAGTATTCTTAATTTAGTGCAAACTTGGCTCTCTGGTGCTAGTGGTCTTCTAATTGTATGTTTTCGTTTTTATTATTATCATCATCGTCATTATTATTATCATCATATTTTATTCTCGTCTTAAAACTCTCACATTATAAACGTAGACATTTTCTCTGTTAAATGTTATGCTTGCTTGCTAATACTAAAGTTACTATGACTGGATACCAGGTGCTCATCTTATTTGCTATCCAAGACCATTCAACATGAGTACTGGTGAAGCACTATGGGAGCTAGTACAGAGAGCAAGGCAAGAGTATATCATGAGTCATATTCTTGTCATCATCGATCCTGTTATATGATTGATTTTATCTGCCCAGATTAAGCTTGTCCCTTATGCAATACCATGATTATAGTTCCTTCATGATACAACATACCTTCGTGTTCATTTACTGATCTTTTCTTTCCCATTATGTTTCCAAGGCAGCTGATAATCAGGTGTTTTTCAAATCTAATTCTCCATTATATATTTCTGAGATTGAAAATGGGTTTGTGAATTTTGTATCTATTCTTTTTTATTTTGTTGGCAGTTGTTTGTGGCAACTTGCTCACCAGCTCGAGACTCTAGTGGCTCTTACATGATTTGGGGTCATTCAACACTTGTTGGACCAATAAGACGTCTTTAATCTAAAGTGTTCAGTGTTTTAATGATAGTCACCAACATGAGCTTTTCTTCTACTTTGCTATTTCGTGAGATAATTGAAATTGCAGGTCATGAGAAGACAACTGTTATTGCTGAGGTCAATTATTCCATGATTCCATTGCGAAGGTACTTCTTCATACTTAAAAGCAGAAGGATATTAGGTGAGGTTGGTTTTGCTTATGCCAGATTCAATCCCATTGACCAATTTTATTGCCAAGTCATCGTAAAAACACTTCCCAACATCTTGATCTCCCTTTTTTAATGTGATTCAACTTTCAAATGTGTTAAATGACGAAGTCCTACACTTTCGAATTGTATAACAGCTGTAATTTCTTTTCTCCCTTCACCTTGCTTAATACAAAAGTCTGAAGAATGTTTAGATATTTAAACACTCTCTCCATCTCCTATTAACTGTATTGAATGTGCACCGGGAGAACCTTCCCCTTGAGAAACAGAAACGGAGTGACATATACAAATTTGTTGACATCCAAGAAATGAACAATGGGGCGGTTTCATAATGTTGTCCACTTCTCTTAAGTTCACCACAATCAGGTTTATAGAGCTTTTGACATATACTTTTTTTTGTTTCCTTAATGTTTACAGTGAAATGTCCATTATAAATTCTTGTAGAAGTAGCATAAATCCCGAATGCAGTATCTAAATTTAATCTATTTTTTCATTTTCATATCGGGCTATAAACAATTGTAGTTATCCCCCTAGCCTCGTGTAGTGGATTTTGCACATAGTTGGCCTTTTTACTCTCTAGTCTTGATTTCCTTAACTGTTTTGGTACCCAGGAACTTTATCCAGCTGTTGTGTTTGGCTCTAACAAAGAGCTAATTAATCTTTATCTAATTTCCCATAGATGGATTTCGCAATCCTTGTGGCTAGTGGAAATAAACAATACCCATTTGAAGCTGCACATCTAGTGGGTAGTTTTAGTAGTAGTAATGTAGTATAGAGATCTGCCACCTCATTTTGATATGTTAAAAATGACAAATCTGATATGTCTTTGTTAATGTGTTTGTCATGCATTTCCTGCATATTACACGCATAAAGACAATAATACAAACGCAATTCGGATGGCCTATTTAGATAATCATAACCCTCTTACTTTCCTTTGAAACTCTGTTACATATATGCTTTCAAGTGCATTGTATACAGGTTTCACTATCTGTTCATTTTAAGTTACATTTTTTGTGATGGTTCTCTAACTTGATTTCATACTTTAGCTGCAACATTTGTCATCCCCAAAGCGTATGACAGTAGTTTATTAGTCATTGTGGCAGCTGAACAGTTCTATACCTTCAAACTTCGATAATTTGTGGCTATTGTATGGTTATTTTTTATCACTGCTGAGATAATAGGGCCATTTACTATTGTTCATTCTTCTTTTTTTCATTTAGAATTCCACAATAATTTGTTGCTTTCAATTTTTGGAGCTGCTTAGTCCCCTCTTTTCCTTGAAAACCTCTACAAAGTTTCACGTGACAACATTTTCAAAAATATTAGGGATAATATTGTTGTTTCAACTCCATATCAGTAATAATATGTAATTGGTTGTCAGTTATCTGTTTCTTAAAAGCTGGTTTGTTTGTTGAGCTTCCTGGCCTTTTCCGTTTCAACAGTGAGACACCACATTATGGTATGGGAAGTGAGACTCCTATGCATCCATCACGAATCCACTACATCTGTATATGACTCCTATGTGAGATCCTAGAAGTTTGTCCCTCGATTGCCTTCCGAAAATGAATTAATTCTTTTTTCTGTTCTACTTTACTAAGCTATACCATTAGGATCAGGACCACATCCCTCTGGAGCTTGATATGGTGCCATGGTGGCTTTGGTACTACATACTTTTCTTTTCGAATATTTACTCATCAGAAGTTAAACTGAAAGTTCTCTACATGAGATTTTTGGAGTATTTAGATTTTTGTACAATTTAGATCATTATAATAGTGTATGAATTGAAATTTTAAGTTTAGAATTTTGTTGAGTGGTATGATCAGATATTTAGTAGGTGTGGAAATGGAAAAGAATTTGAATTTACTTATATTTGGCTTCTGTTGTTATTGTTGTATGAAGATGGGTCTGTTTAGGAAAAAATGTCCATTTTGTTTGGTTTCCTCTCTGTAGATTGGGCTTCTTTTAGCTCATTCAACGCTTTTAAAAAAAAATTGAAAATTTGATAAACGATGCACCTTTAGTGTGAAATAAAAAAAACGACTGCTAAAAAAACGGGTCACCATCTGACACTTTAAAGTGTCGTTTTTTTGAAAAAACAACGCTCTTTGATGTCTTTTTTCAACTGTTCTGGTGTAGTGTCTAAAACTGTTGGAATGTTCGTCGGCAAAGGTTATCAACGCCGACGACCTATTCTGACTAATTTGAACCACTAGAAGCCTATGCCGATCGAGCATTTTCCAGCGGTCTTGCGTCAGATTTCGTCAGTCGGGTAATACCTATGGCGACTGTTATAGTCAGTCGGGTAAAGTCGTTTCTTTGGTAGTGCCAATTCATAATTAATTAAAAATATCAAATATACAAACCAATAACAAACACCACACTTCATAATTCACTAAAGCAATTTAACACTTCATACAACACAAAACCCAAATTCACAAATAATCATCAGACGACTAAGACTAAGTTGGAGTTTGACTTTGTACAATAACATATAATTTTAGAATCAAATATGAGAAGAGGAATGAATTTGATGAACTTACCAAAATATTTAGGCTTGAGATGTTCACGTTGTTTGGCTTAATTTCTTCAAACTCAATTCACCTGAACACCCAGTACACAAACAAGAAAGAAAAAAAAAACAATTGAAGTAAAATTGAAATAAAGACAAAATAACTAAGACTGAAATGGAACTAAAATTCAAAAACTTTAACAAAAGACAGAATTTTTAACAAAAATTTCAAAAGACAGAATTTTTATTTGTTAAAAATAAAGATGGAAATGAAAAATGAAGGAGAAGATGAGTACGTACATTATAATCTGTTTTTAGCTTTTCTTCGCAACCTTTTCTCCGACTTTTGACGATTGGGTTTATCCGATAAAACTTTTTGGCTTTGTTTTGAGATGAAGAGAAGGAATGAATTGATGGGTCGGTGGAGATAAATGTGGTGGTGGGGTGATTGGAGTTGGTTACATACGGTTTTGGATTAGAAAGAAAACAATTTTGATTAGGTGGTGGTTGGTGATCGGAGGGTTTGGATTAGAGAGAAAACAATGGTGGCTGTTTTTCTTTTTAGTTCTTAATTCGGAAAGAGGAAAATTGAGTAAAAAAAGAAGGGCGCGAGCTAAAAATTGGGATTTTCATTTTTAGCGAGCTTAAATTGGGCCCCTCTGGCAATAGAAGATAGCAGTTGGCCCAAAACGCAATCAATTATGTAGCGCTATTCATCCAAACGCAATTGTAAGTTGGCCCAGTGTAAAATTTTGATAGCACTGGATAAGCAAACGCTATCCTAATAAAAGCATAGCGTTTTTTTTATAAGTGCTATTAAATAAATGCTATCTTATTACATTTTTGTAGTAGTGATAAATGGTCGGCCATGATATTTTTGGTTCCTTTCTTGTCTTTGATTTTCAGGTGAATTCTTGAAAGAGAAGGATCCAGCAGAATAATCTCTGTTTCGCATCTTTTTTCTCGAGTAGGTACAGAAGTGCGGCATGGTGGTCAGTATATATGATGGTGGATGATCCGACCAGGTAAAGGCAAAACTTATCCAAATCATAGACAACATCTAGGAACTCTTTCTCAATTGTCGTGTAATTACATTGTGCATCATTAAGAGTTTTACTAGTGTAGTAAATGACAACGGGTTTGTCATCACGCCGTTGACCTAGTACGGTGCCAATAGCAAAGTCGTTAGCATCACACATCAGTTCGAATGGTTGAGACCAATCAGGGGGTTGAATGATAGGAGCGGTAGTCAGGGCGGTTTTTAGAGTTTCAAAAGCTTGTTTGCAATTGAAATTGAAGTCGAAGACCGCATCCTTAAGTAGGAGATTGGTTAAGGGTCGAACAACTTTAGAAAAATCCTGAATGAATCGCTTGTAAAACCCAACATGGCTTAAAAAGGCACGGAATATCGCGAACTGTTCGGGGGATAGGTAGAGAAGTAATTTTAACAATTTTAGCTTTATCAACCTCTATCCTGGCTTTCGAAACAACATGACCTAGAACAATTCCTTTGGTAACCATGAAATGACACTTCTCCCAATTAAGTAACAAATTTTTCTCCTCGCAATGCGTTAACACTTTAGAAAGGTTGGATAGGCAGTCATCAAAGGAGTTTCCATAAATGGAAAAGTCGTCCATGAAGACTTCCATATAACTTTCTACCATATCACTAAAAATGTGAAGCATGCAGCGTTGGAAAGTGCCTGGGGCATTGCAAATACCAAAAGGCATTCATTTGTATTCAAAGGTTCCAATGGGATATGTGAAAGTTGTCTTTTCTTGATAGGCTGGATCGATGACAATTTGGAAGTAGCTGGAATAGCCGTCAAGAAAATAGAAGTAAGCGTGACCGGCTAAACGTTCTAGCATCTGGTCAACGAATGGAAGAGGGAAGTGATCTTTATGTGTTCTGGCATTAAGTTTGCGATAGTCAATGCAAATTCTCTATTTCACTGGAATATGAGTGGTGATGCATTCATCATTTTCATTTTGCACAACTGTAATGCCATACTTTTTAGGAACAATGTGGACCGGACTAACCTAGTCACTATCAGAGATAGGGTATATGATACCCGCATCAAGTAAATGTAAAACTTCCTCCCTCACCACCTCTTTCATGGTGGGGTTAAGGCAATTTTGTGGTTCCTACGATGCCTTTGTGTCGACATCCAGATGTATGCGATGCGTGCATACACTATGGTCTATTCCTTTGATATCATCTAAGGACCATCCAATAGCGGAGGGGTGTTAACAAATGACATGAATCAAACATGCTTCTTCGTCAGTAGTCAAGTGAGAAGAAATCATTATAGGGTGACTACCATCGGGATCGAGATGCATGTACTTCAAATCAGAGGGTAGAGGTTTTAAATCCGGAGTTGGAGGATTGGGGATCAAGGATTCGTGAGGGGTCGTCTCTTGAATGGAAAAGACCAAGTCATGTTCTTCTGAATCAGTTGGCAATGCAACAGTAGGGTCAAATAGTGGTACTGAGTCTAATAATGCGTGGACATCCTTAATGTACGAGTCATCATCAAACTCAGGATTATCAAAAGAAAGAAATTGGTGTACCTCGTCTGGGGGAAAAGAGTTTGCAAAATATTCCTGTGCCAAACTATCAACCAGGCTAATCTCACCCTCAATATCAGGATCGGGAAGTTGTTTCATTAAGTTGAATACATTAACTTCTATAGAAAGGTTCCCGAAAGACATTGTCATTGAACCATCCGAACAATTGATGAGAGCGTTAGCAGTTGCAAGAAATGGACATCCTAAAATAATAGGAATTGAGTCACAGGCAACTTTGGTATCTAGAATAACAAAATCAACGGGGTAGTAGAAATCTTGGACCTTTACTAGGACGTTTTCTACGATGCCCTTTGGGTACTTGATAGAGCGATCCGCGAGTTGCAGGGTCATGTTGGTTGGTTTTAATTCATGAAGATCTAACTGCTTAAATAAGTAGTAGGGAAGTAGGTTAACACTGGTGCCTAGGTCTAAAAGTCGGTAGGTATATATTTGTCGCCAACGCATGGTACAGTTGGTCGACCTGGGTCTTTGTATTTAACCACACCATTGGTAGTAGTAATGGAGGGAAACTGGTCAGTGAGGAATGCTTGTTGAAGTGCATCTAGAAAAGGTAGGTTTATGGTCAAATTTTTGAAGGTTTCTCAAATCTCATTGAAATGTTCATCAGGTTTGTTCTTTACCAAAAGGGTAGGGAACGGAGCTTTTGGGTGGAATCATGCATATGGATCAGTGGTGCCTTTCCCTAGGGACGTGGATGTAGATTTGGAAGGAACAACTTCGTCCACTATAGGTTGCGAGGTAGGAGTTGGACGGACCTCAGCCACGGCTTTCGTCGGTTCAATGTCTGGCATACGTATGTGATTGTCAATGGTTCGGCCAGAACGAAGAGTGGTGATGGAATTTACCTTACCCTGGCTTTGATTACTAGATCCTGGTGCATTGTTGAGTTCAAAGGCAGTGTTTGTGGGCTTAGGGTTTGGAACTGCTTGGCCAGGAAACACACCCTTTTGACTTTTATCTTGTGCTAACATTGAATAGACTGTTGGATAGATGCCAGGATTTGAGATTGTTGATTCATGTAAGTCAGAAAAGTTTCAGCTGTTTTATCGGCAGTGGATTGTCCTGGAGGGAGTAGCAGGAACAAGTTCACGGTTATTGTTTACGAGTTGATTTTGGTAGCCATAACCTTGATTAGCGGGAACAAGGTTGCGGTTGTTTTGGTACCCTATATTGGCAGTGTTAGGAAACTAACTTTTCCCTTGCTAGAATTGCGGAGGATTTCCTTGACGGTAGGAATTGTAGTTCGTGGGTGGTCGTACAGGAGGGTTGTTGAATCCCGGAGGAGCTAGTTGTTGGGCAGGGGGACGCCAAGCCAAATTCGGATGTTGTCGCCAAGGTGCACTAGGGATCTTGAAAGCACAAGCCTCTTCAGATGGTTGGGGAGGGCACTCGTATGCCAAAGGACAATAAAAATCAGAGTGCTCAGAACTTAAGCAAAGAAAACATGGGCAAGCGTTGGCAGCCATGACTTGTTTGGGTTTTTGATCATTTACTTGACCGAAATAGCATCAACCTTTTTGGTTAGGGACTTGATCAAAGTTTTTAATTCTGGATCGGGTTTGACCTCGAACATAGACGCAACTTTGGTAGGAGTGTCGTTGGAAGATCTGGAAGAATCAGTGTTACCCCAATGGGTATTTAGTGAAGCCTGTTTCTTGAGAAAAGTGTATGCTTCAATAGCGCCTTTGTCCATGAAACAGCCGCCGTTCATGATATCTAATGTTTCCTTTTGATGGTCAGAGAGACCATTAAAAAATAAACGGACTAAGACAGTGGTGTCGAGTTGATGATGGGGACATTCGAGAAGTATATCAGTAAATATGCTCCATGCTTCCGTAAAGGATTCCTAGGGATGCTGGCTAAATAATTGAATCTTTTGAAGCATCTCTGTAGTTTTCTTCTGAGTATGGAACTTTATCATGAATGCTTGTACGAGTTTGGCCCATGTGTCAAGGGATTGCGACACTTCTCCCGCAAGCCAAACCGAAGCTTTATCATCTAAGGTAAAGGGAAACAACCTAAGCAAGACTTGTTCGTTAGTAACGGTTGGATGGTGGAAAATGGTGGCTACTTGCTGCATCCAACGAAGGTGATTGTACCGTTTTTCATGGTCTAGACCATGGTAAACAGGTAACAAACTGAAAACGTTTAGCAGAATGCGAAAATCACCTGCAATCTCATCTAGTTTAATGCAGGAAGCAGGTCCTTCCTGTAAGGCAGTATAGAAGTCTGGAAGGGGTTTCTCGACTGTGGGATTGTCCTAGGCCATAACTATGGGAGATAAGGACAACGAAGATACTTGATGAGGTTGGTTTACGGAGGAAGAACTATGTCTAGGGGATAACTTATACAGTTGTTTATTGTGTTTCCTACGACGATATGTAAGTTCTGATTCCTTATTAGTACCAGATCGTAGTCTCATGCAAACACAAATTTTAATTCTAGGCTCATAAGGAATGAATTATGTCATGAGAATTAGTAATTATGGAAGGAGTGAGGTGAACCACGTCTTCCTGAGCTGTTGCTAAAGTGAGCAGGTAAGCTAGGATAACGTGTGAATATTCCAGCAGCCAGGTCACATGAGAGAATTGAGGGACAGAGGGAGGTTGTCCGTGCTAGCACGTTCCTTAATTAGGTAACCTCAATCTTTCAAGTTTCCTAGACACTGATGGAATAGGATGATGATTTATTATGGTATATTATGCAATTATTATTAGTAGGATTGTGATGAAATTTAATTATTAGATTTTTTTTATTATTATTATTTTTTTTTATTTTTTAATTTTTTTTTAGTTTACGTAATTAATGTACTATGGAGACGTGATTACGAAACATGCAATTAAATACGAGAGATGCCAAAATAGAAGATTAAACATGCAATTAGCACATGCTAATTTTACACAGAAAGTCTACACATGCAACTCTATATTACTTATACGTTAATAGAAACACGTCCTATGCATGCAATAATATATAGCTAAAAATACGTGCAACTAGATGCAAGCTAGGGGAATGTCAAAAACAAACTCATGCAAAGTAATACCGCGTACGTGAATGGATGTAATATACACATACAAAAATAATCTAAGCAGGTGGTTTGAAATTACGCAGACATCCAAATATATTCGAATCATATTAACCGTGTTATTATGCAATGACAAACCACACATACCCAAAAAAAATTCTATATATGAAATGAGTTCTCATGCCAACATACAAATATGCGATGTAAAATAGGTTATAGCAATCAACCAAATAATATCCTCGACAAAGTTTGAGGAGTTTAAGAATTCAAAACCTGGCGTCCCGCTTTTCCTCGTATAATGATCGAATTAACTGGGCTCGTGAACTTACTAGAAGTTAGATAAACAGGTCTAGAGAGTCCAAAAAAGTACTGAGAAGGAAAGTGGCTTGGACCTGGAAACTAGAGTGTTGATACTCCAGGTCAGTCTTGCGCACTACTATGATAGTCTCGTCCGAGACTATAAGATCAATGCAGTACTTCAATCAACTTCCTACGGAATTCTTAGACTATGCTAATGATAATAATCAAGATCTGGTACACAGATATATGTTAGTAGAAAAAGAAAAATTGGTACAAGCAGGTACGTAACACATTAGTCTCGCAAAATAAATGAAAATCAAAAAGATGAGGGGGTAGGAGAGGGGGGGGGGTGTTGTCCGTGATGTATTCCAGTTGTTCCATTAAATGTCCAGAGTCCTTAGGCGTGCATTGGCGCCATTTGATAAACGGTAATTTCAGGTTTTGTCCTTTAAGTTCGAAGTCCAAAGTCCAAAGTCCGTAAATGTCCGATTAGTCAAGTTACCTTACTCACATGGGTTTGTAGGATAGGTCGAGTAAGGGATCGTCCACACCTTAGGGCTCGGCAAGGTTCACAACTGGATTTACAGCTTTTAGTGAGTAGGATTTTAGGTTATTTCTCAAGTTTAATTAAATTAACGATAATACAAGTAACGTAAAATAATAACGATTGATTTCTACGTAAAATAAATAGGGATAAAGATACATGATAAGGGTTAACCGTACTCATGAAAAAAATCAGTTTCAACAGTTAGAGTACCATATCACTACAACTTTAATCCATCTCGAGTTCATAGACAAACCCGAGACGGCATCGAGTATCGATCCCTAGTGAGATGCACGCATCTCTGAGCTCATCTCACTAGCATAAGGAGTTTAACTAATATTCCATCTCTGGAATATCATTTCAACTCCTGGTTCGATTCTACATCAGCTGGACAAATCAGAGAGCTAACGGCCACCATAGGGTCTCACGCGAGACATTTTGGGTCTCTCGCAAGACTGTTCTGGAGCATCAGCACTCCAAACTTGGACAGTCTCAATCATTTTGGGACCGGATGCATAATTTACACCTAATTCCTTAGTAGTAATCCTTGAACATTAAAGTGTCAATCCGGATCCTCACATGAGCATCATTAACCCTCCCCCTTGTGAGGATTTTAGCTCATGATCATTGGATGATTAATTGATCTTGATGTATATAATAAATAAGTAAATAAAGAACATGAATTTAACTTGAAAAGAAATGAATTCTATTAAAGTAAAAGACTTACAGTACTTGATGCTGGAATAAAACTACTGGAAGGAGAATGCAATACAACGGAAGGAAACTAATGCCAGAATATAAAGCTAAAACTAAAACTAAGGTCTCCCTCTCATATATATATTTCCTGGTCTCTGTAAAGCCCCTCATTTATTTCCCCTTTTGGCATTTTGTTTCCCCACAACATCCAAACCTTGTTTCATAAGGTTTGTCCTTTTCTTCCATAAAAATCCAAGCTTTTGTTTTCATACAAAACAAAAATCACATTTAATGTTTGTTTGTTTCTCATGCCATGGTGTCACCAAGGTGTGCCCCTAACTTGCCACCTATTCTTGGTGACTCATCATGTCTTGTGGGCCCGTAGAGTGGGTCCACATGCTGTGTCCAGTGGTAGCCCGGATTTTGGCATTTTACAACTTTCTGTTTTTGTATAGAGCTCGTCGCCCTGATCGTTCTGGTAGTTCACTTGCCAAAAGCGGTATGCAGGTTTGGAAGATGTGAGATTCTAAAGTTTGCTGCTTCTTTATACATGGACCCGTTCTGCACTGGTTTTGTCCTTTTGGAAAATTCGGCTCTAGTCAGGCTCTGTTGGGCTTCACTGGGTTGAGTGGGAAAACTTCAAGTATGCATAGTATTCTCGTACTTTGATGCATGTTTTATTATCATATTCACATTAACTGCGAAAACCTGCAAAAGTACAAAAATATAATTATTTCCTGATTATTAAACACATAATTAACCAAAATGCTATGTCTCTCGAGGTTTAGTATTACAGTTTTGGATGCTTATCAGGGAGGAAGTTTTACGCTTACTTGATGCGGGTATCATATACCCTATCTCTGGTAGTGTTTGGATTAGTCCTGTCCATGTTGTTCCAAAGAAGTCCGGCATTACAGTTGTGCAAAATGAAAATGATGAATGTATATCTAATCGTGTCCGGTGAAATGGAGAATTTGCATTGACTATCGCCAACTTATTGCCGTAACATGTAAAGATCACTTCCCTCTTCCATTCGTTGACTAGATGCTAGAATGTTTAGCCGGTCATGCTTACTACTATTTTCTTGACGGCTACTTTCAAATTGTCATCGATCTAGCTGATCAAGAGAAGACAACTTTCACATGTCCTTTTGGAACCTTTGCATACAAACGAATGCCTTTTGGTCTTTGCAATGCCCTTGGTACTTTTCAACGCTGCATGCTTCACATTTTCAGTGATATGGCGGAACGTTATATGAAAGTCTTCATGGACGACTTTTCCATTTATGGAAACTCCTTTGACGACTGCCTATCCAACCTTTCTAAAATGTTAACGCTGTGAAGAGAAAAATATGGTACTTAATTGGGATAAGTATTTCATGGTTACCAAAGGAATTGTTCTAAGTCATGTTGTTTCGAAAGATGGGATAGAGGTTGATAAAGCTAAAATTGTTAAAATTGCTTCTCTACCTATCCCTCGAACAGTTCGCGATATCCGTGCCTTTTTAGGCTACGCTGGGTTTTATAGGCGATTCATTCAGGATATTTCTAAAGTTGCTCGACCCTTAACTAATCTTCTGCTTAAGGATGCGGTCTTCGACTTCAATTTCAATTGCAAACAAGCTTTTGAAACTCTAAAAATTGCCCTGACTACCGCTCCTATCATTCAACCCCGATTGGTCTCAACCATTCGAACGGATGTGTGACGCTAGCGATTTTGCTATAGGCGTTGTACTAGGCCAACGACGTGATGACAAACCCATTGTCATTTACTACGCTAGTAAAACTCTTAATGACGATCAACGTAATAACACGACAACTGAGAAAGAGTTCCTAGATGTTGTCTATGCTATGGATAAGTATCGCCCTTACTTGGTCAGATCTTCAACTATCGTATATACGGACCATGTCGTACTTCAGTACCTACTCGCGAAAAAGGTTGCAAAATAGAGATTGTTCTGCTGGATCCTTCTCTTGTAAGAATTCACCCTGGAAATCAAACACAAGAAAGGAACTGAAAAGGTGGTGGCCGACCATTTATCAAAGGCTGGTTGGTGACATTGATAGTGATTCTGACGCCATCTGTGATTCCTTCCCAGCATTTGTACTCCATTTTTTCCTCTCCATGGTATGCAGATATCATTAATTACCTAGTTACTGATGATGTTCCTTCCTCTTGGTCACGTCCTGATCATAAAAAGTTCTTATCCACTGTAAAATATTATTTCTGGGATGATCCCTACCTCTTTAAGTATTATTCCGACCAACTCATTCGTCGCTGCATTCTCGACTAGAAACACACTGACGTGTTATCTTTTTGCCATGAACAATCTTGCGGTGGTCATTTCAGTGGGAAGAAAACTGTGGCCAAGGTTTTACAATGTGGGTTTTATTGGCCTACCCTTTTTCGTGAAGCACACAAACATTGCAAAGCTTGCATTCGTTGTCAGCACCTAGGTCGCATTACCCAACGCAATATGATGCCTCTAAATCCCATTTTAATTATGGAAATTTTTTATGTTTGGGGCATTGATTTTTTGGGACCCTTCTATATTTCTAAAGGTTTTCTCTACATTCTAGTCGTTGTGGACTATGTGTCCAAATGGATTGAGACACTCTCATGTCGCTCAAATGACCATAAGACTGCCATGAAATTTGTAAAAGAAAACAATTTCTCTCGTTTTGGTGTTCCCAAAGCTATAATCTGTGATGGGGGTACACATTTTTGTAATAAATTTTTTGTGTTTTTCATGAAAAAATATGGAGTTACTCACAAAGTTGCTACTCCATATCACCCACAGACGAGTGGCCAAGTGGAAGTCTCCAACAAAGAGATAAAGTCCATTCTGGAAAAAACTGTCAATCTCTCAAAGAAAGACTGGTCTCTCCACTTATTGGATGCCTTGTGGGCATACCAAACGGTATTTAAGACACCTATTGGGATGTCTCCTTACCATATCATTTTTGGAAAACCTTGTCATTTGTCGTTTGAACTTGAGCATCGTGCCCTATGGGACTTCAAAAGCCTCAATTACAATATCAACACAGCAGGCGAGAAGCGAAAATTGCAATTAAATGAGCTTGAGGATATTCAGAGTGATGCATATGATCTCTCGAAATCCTACAAAGCTAATATGAAAAGAGTTCACGATAAGCACATTTTGTGTAAAGATTTTAAAATTAGCCAAAAAGTTTTACTTTACAACTCCATATTACACATTTTTCCTGGTAAATTGAAAATACGATGGTCTGGTCCTTTCATTAATGTGTCAGCTATGACCCATTATGGGGCAATCTCTTTGCTTAATCCACAAGATAACAATGAATTTCAAGTAAATAGCCAACGCCTCAAACATTACCATGAGTTACGCTCCCCAACTGTTGAACAAACTCTTCTTCAGGATCCGGTCTACATAGACTAGATGTTTCATTTGACGCACTCAATCTTATTTTTCTAAAAAGGGTATATCATTTTGGTAGTCAGGCCATCTTCTACTTTATGATCTCAAATGTACTTTGAAGTGTGTGGTTGCAAGCGCCGGAGCCGTAGTCCACAAAAAAAAACTCTACTTCAGAATTGAGTATAAATGTCTTCTGAAACGCGAGCAACCTTTCCTGCTGGTAAACGATGGGTTCCAAAAATTTCTCCTCCTTCTTTCTCCTTATTTTCTACTCTCTTCCTGCCCACGTTCAAATCATCATTTGGACAAAGTCTCACCTCTCTCGAATTGGACAAGGTCGCAGGAATTTTGCTCGTCGATGACGTGCGCGCAGAATGGGGTGGTGTATGCATTGTCAAACCCCTAACTACCCTAGTCTTCAGCCGCTTGGTGAAGGTGTTTATTATAACGTATACACTTGTTTGACACCAGCAACTCAAGATAAACTTCGCCAGGTCGTTCCTCCCACAGGTTGGGATTCATCTTGAGGATCTGACGTTAAAAGACTCACCTTGTATATATGTATATATTGTTGTCTTTTAAAATTCCCCTTTCATTAAGCTGTGCAGAAAGAGATTCGTGTTCAACCTCGGATGTTGCCTACTTTAGACATATACGGGCAATGGATTCCACCAGGCCAACCCCTAGAATTGGTTACTTTGAGTTCCCTTTGGGGCGGTTTGAGGATAGCCGTATGTAATAAGGGTAATATTATTAGACCGTAGCGCGCATGGTCCAGGATGGTACCGTCCTGCCCCTAGACCCATAATACATAAAGGTGAAGCCATAGTCTGGCTGGATTAGATTTGCTCCAGAGCCGACATGACAGTTGCCTAAGAGTTTAGATGGTGAATTTTCTGGACATCCAGTAATGTTCACATTAATTTCCCTTGTATAGAAATAAAAGTTTAAAAAAAAACCCATTGTTTATAAATAAAACATCCCTCCTTCTTTTAAAAAAACTTTTTTGTCCTTTGGGCATGCCACATATAATTGGATGACATTTTTCGTGACGATCATTTTGGTAGCTCATTTATCCAATTTGGAGTCAGAACGAGTCATGTGTGCGCGTTTACATTTTTTTAGGTTTGATTTGAACTTGGAAAAATATTTGGGCCTGACCAAATCTCATGATTCTCGGCCCATTTATAAACAGATACACCACACCACGCGTCACCATTACATCATTTCTTCTCCCATAAAAACCGGATCTCGTCCCCTCCAAATCCAGTCTCGCGTGCGACCACCACAGCACCAATTCAAATTCTGTTCTGTCAGCAACTTCAAATTCGTCCCCTCATCTCAAAACAATACCCATCCTCTTCCTTCAATCACCACATGGCCAAAAACAGACGAATTTCAGTGGAACAAAATTTTGGATCCCTATTTGAAAATGGGATGTTTGCCCCATTTTTTGATATGAAAATTCAATCTAGAGGATGGAAGTATCTATTGTATGCCAATGGAGGTCTTTATTCGACGGATTTTGTGTTGAAGTTCTACAACAATGGCGGTTTTAATGGCGACCATTTTTGGGTCACCATAGACGACGTGCCCTGCCAAGTCACACCCGCCTTGATTTTCGAGATCACGGGCATACCTCTGGTCGACCATTTGCTGACTCAGCAACAGTCCATGTATTTATGGACTTACGACCTCATGCTCGACACACTAATCGAGGGCGAGTATAATCTGGATGGGAAATGTGCGTATCAACGTTCTGTGCGTCGGAACCAGCTTGCCGTGACTCAATGGCTAGGTCAAAATGTCATTGGTACCTCTAAGCCATCTGACATTAAGAAGACATTTCTCCACCTACTCTGGGTCCTCTAGGAGCGAAAGGGAAACTTCTGCATAGTCACCTTTATTTTCGACATTATTACGCATGCCACACTCAGGTCAGCTCGTTTTGTCGTTCTTGTCACGCAAGTTATTATAAATTTGGGTTTCCTGTCTGCCACACCATTAGTTCCTATGCTACCATATGAGAATATGAATGTTTTCAAGAAGTGCATATTGTCCCCATGGGAACCCACAGCACGCATGGCAGCTGAACACGATAACGTGGCTCCATCTCCCCTACCACCTCCACCTTTCTTTGATAAGGTTGTTATAAGCCAGATGAGCCATCCTATAGATACCCTCCGCACTATGAACAGTGGCATGTCGAGACATGTATACTCGCTAAGTATCGATGGAACGTTACATGGGCGAATTTAGGGAGGATATGACCACTCACCACGATTCACTGACGGAAAGCATGGGTGAATTTCAGCAAGAAATGCACACTTCCATGAATGCATTTTAGGATCATATGACTACTCGCTAGAATCAGTTCTAGCGAATGCTCATGGCGAACTAACACCAGTTTCAAGATCAGGTGATGCATACTATAGGAGATATCCAAGAGTAGTTAGCCTCCATGGGAGCTCGTACTACACGCCGTCGCAGGACTCCTGGTTTTTCTTCAGCAGCACCTTTGAGGATTCCCAGTGGTATCTTTCATCACACATCTTCTGTATCTCCAATAATGGCACTGCCAAAGATCATCCTTGAACAATCCTTCCAGGCTTTGTTGAATTTTCCTGCATATGGACTTTATTTCAGAGACCTCATCACCCAAGTCGGTTGGACCTCCTTCATTCTGCACCCTGAGCAGACATACTCTCCAGGTTTAGCGGCTTATTTTATGATAATATGGAGGATATAACAACATTTAATAATGCCCGTGGTTTCTTTTTTAACGGATTTGCAATCCGTATGGGTAATAACAGACATCTTTTTTACGAGCCAACAGTTGCTATGACTTTGGACCTTCCCTATCACCAGCCAACCCCCACCATTCAATATATCATACAAAATTCCTTTAATTACTACTTTTGGGAAGATTTCGCCGGACTCTATGGCGATGGCCTCACCCAAGTCATCGAACGTGAGGAACCTGGATGATGGCCGGACAAAACAATTCCCCTAGCAAACATGACAATGAATGTCGAGATTGCCATGTTATTTATCCTTCTGAACATCATGGGAGATTGGCATTTTTCCACTACTTTCGCATCAGCTTGCAAGACTTTTCATGCTCTCGCTCAGCAACATACATTCTTCGACATCACGAACCTCGTAATTGAGAACCTGAAGAGGGCTCGTCTTTTTCGACACCAGTATTATCACCTTGCCTGTTACTGCTAGGGGTGCCAACGGGTCGGTTTTGGGTCGGGTCTTAGCGGTTTTGGTTTGGGTTTTACTATTTACGGTTTTATTGGTTTCGGTTCTCAATGGTTTTAATATGAGAATTATAGAACCCAACCCAAAACCATAAAAACCCATAGATTTTTATCGGTTTCGGTTCTAATTCGGGTCTTTATTATTTATTATAATTATTACACAATTTCAATCATTTAAATACTAAAACTTGCATTGTTTTTATTTTTATTTTTTTTATTTTCCTACACAATAATATTTTATATATAATTAATGATGTATCAACAATCATAATTACATCAATTTATGAATATGTATCAATCATACACGTTAAAACATTTACTATTCATGTGATAATTTAAACCTTTGATATAAAAATTAAAATAATCAAATATCTAACTTTATAATTTTGTTTTTGTTTTTACGTACATACACATATTTGTTTCCTTGTATTAGCTCGATCGTGTACACGTGCAATCACATATATTTGTTACATTGATATATTTTACGTGCATACACATATATTTGTGTATTAACTCACATTTTAAATTGAACATGCGAGTACATGCATCTTACAATTACATCTCATCACTAATTTTTAACATAAACACTATATATTGGTTTATAATAAGTGTGTGTACCACAATATATCAAGCATGTGTATCCTATTTAAATATACACGTGCATAAATTAATAAATATAAAATGTATTAGTTAATTTATAATATACACGTTGACATTATTATTAACAATCTATGATACACTTGTTTAACGTATAATTATAAAATATACATTTAACAACACACATTCACTATTATGCTATATATATTTAATAGACTTTTACACGTAAAAAATATATTTTATATTATGATGTATAAGTTTGATTATCTTAAATGTAATATAATATTAAATTTTATATATCGAAATCATAATAATCGGTTTCGGTTTTGGTTCGGGTACCCACGGGTTTTTTACTATTCGGTTCAACAGTTTCAGTTCTTTATCAGTTCGGTTTTTAATGACCCATTTTAAATGGGTCTAACTTTTTAAGACCTAGAACCGAAACATTCGGTTTCGGTTTCGGTTTGGTTTCGGGTAATCGGGCACCCATTGGCACCCCTAGTTACTGCATGCTGGATAATGAGGGGATTCTTCCCACAGTTTTCGGCCACTTTTCATGACTGGGTACGAGTAGATTCTATGTGTCCGGCGAACAGGATAATTCATTCTTTGAGATTTTGGGTCTGGCGTCAATACTCTTCAAGGTACCTGAGGTACGTTCATTGCTTCAATTCTCTAAAGACAAAGACATGATTGCTCATTTGGACACTTCTAAAAAGAGAAAGTGGAGCGAAGTTTGGCAGACCATGATAAACTGGCATGACGCCAAGGAATGACACTTCGATAGAGATGAAGCTAGAATGGACATACCCCTAATTTGTAATTAGGGTAGTGTAAGTTGATGTACATATATGTTGTTTTACTTTTTGATGTGAAAAATAAATAACCTAACGGTGTCCTTTCCCTTTTGTTTTGTATCCTATATGTGGTGTTAGCATAATTTTCTATTGAAGATATCAACTCTATTTTTTTCTCAAGCCTCTCAGGTATATTTTTTCTTCCTCTTGACACTTTGAGGACACAGTGTTCTACTGTTTGGGGTGGCTAGAATCTTTCGCAAAAATTAAGCATTTATAGATTGTATATACCTTTATTTTCTGTCTAAATAAGTGTATTTAGTGACAAAGTCTCGTTTCCTTTTCTGTGATGAAAAATATCTAGAAATCTCACCCTAGCATTAGAATTAGGATTTGTTTTAGAAACTTAAGTTAATACATATGCAATAGTTTTTACATATTTTCATGAGCTGACTGTCATTGAATGTACATAGCAGTAAGTTTATGGGACCCACGGTTAGACAACTTAATTTCCATATCATGTGAGAATCTAACAAAAAAACCTCAAAATGTGTGATGTATGAGTAATGACACAGAGGAGTAGTTTTTCCGAATAGAGAAGTTCACACGTCTACTTACTTGATTACTACCCGAATCCTAGGCGAGAATTTAGGCCTTCTTTAGATCGATATAGCTAAAAATTCACACCTGTAAAAAACAATTACCGCTAGTCGCCCCACTAAACCTTTCATTAACCCTTTCTATTTCACCAAAAATTCATTACCCATCTATTAACCACAAATAAATAAGCCCACCTAGATAATGAGTATGTGAAATAGGATGAAGTGTGGAAAAATGAAGAGAAAAACTTGTCATAAATCAAAATTAGTTACCTGCTTCAAAAGAAAAGAAAATTAGAAATAGAAATATGTTTCGAAAAATCAAAAGAAAAATCAAAGTTAGAATTTCCCCAAAAATCAAATCAAAAGGGGATACAAAAGCTTAAAAAAGCTAAGTATGAAAACTCATGTTAAAAGCATGAAAGAAAATAAGGATTTCTCTAGTGTAAATATCTCGAAGACCTTATTCTCTTGTACTTATCATTTTTTGAATTTTCCATTCCATTTTCTTTTACACTACCACCTAAGCCCCATAACACCTAATAAATACCTCTAGCTCAACTAGGAGTAGGATGGTGTGATAATAAGTAGTAGACGTGAATTCTCGACCTCGGCTCCTCTAACTGTCATTGAGTATGTGAGGAAACGTGTGCCCACTGTACATTGGAGTTAACAAAACTTGAGTGAAAAAAAAATATATGAAAGAATTTGTGTTTCGACACATACCTGTGAGAACCTACTTAAGGACGCTATCCAAAGGATTCAGAAACAGCCCTACTCATACATTTCATTGTAAAGATCACTGCATCCATGTTCATATGTAGATGTTTTGATTATTGTATGTATATTAACTTAAATTTCGAAAGAATTAATCCTTGTTTCCCCCGCTAGTGAGATGTATAGATATCTGAGATTAATTAAGGGAACAAGCCTTTGTTACTGAGTTCGTTGTAGTATAGATGAAGTTTGTGAGTATCTTCTCGAAAACTCTCACGAGGCTATAACTTCGTCCACTAGGGAATTTCTAGTGGTTTAAGGCCTTGTTGTATACGGTCAACGCAGCCGCACTCTGCGAAATGAGACTTAGTTTAGGTAACACATTTTTGGCCACTTATTGTTTTAATGTCTCCTCTTTGCTTGAGGACAAGTAAAGTGCTGTTTGAGGGTGGTGTGATAAGCACCCAAAACTGTAATACTAAACCCCGTAGAGACATAGCATTTTGGTTAATTATGTGTTTAATAATCATGAAATAATTATATTTTCGTACTTTTGCAGGTTTTCGTAGTTAACGTGAATACGATGATAAAACTTGCATCAAAGTACGGGAATACTGTGCATACTCGAAGTCTTCCCACTCAGCCCCAGTGAAGCCTAACAGAGCATGACTAGAGCCGAAGATTCCAAAGGGACAAAACCAGTGCAGAACGGGTCCACGTGTAAAGAAGCAGCAAACTTCTGAAGCTCACATCTTTCAAACCTGGATGCCGATTTCGGCAAGTGAACTGCCAAAACAACCAGGGCAACGAGCTCTACACAAAGACAGAAGGTTGTAAAAATGTCAAAATCCGGGCCGCCACTAGACACAGCACGTGTACCCACTTTGCGGGCTCACAAGAAATGATGAGTCATCATGCATAGACAAGTAGCAAGACACTTGTGTGCCAACTTGCAAATAAAGAAAAGACAAAACAAGCAATTAATACATGATTTGATGTTTGCAAATGAAGAAAAGACAAAACAAATTAATACATGAAAAGACAAACTTTGTTAATACAAAGTTTGGATGTTTATAAATAAGAAAGGACAAAACTTATAAATGAAAGGTTTCACGTGAGATTCAAAGAAGGAGTATATAGTTTGATGTTGGTGGCTAGAGAAAGAGATTTTTTCATTCTTGCATTTTAATTCCTTTGTTTTGCACTTTCATACAGTAGTAGGTCCTTTCTTTTAAAGCTTGTATTAGGTATAGTAAGTATTTCACTTCAATAAAATCTATTTTTCTTCAAGTTAAATTCCTGTTCTTCATTCACTTCTTTTTACTTATGAATTGCATACATCAAGAACAATCAATCCATCCAAGGACCATGAGCTAAAATCCTAATGATGCTCATGTGAGGATCAGGTTACATTTTAATGTTCCAGAATCACTACTTAGAAACTAGGTTTAGATTATACATCCGGTCCCAAAATGATTAAGTCTGGCCAAGTTTAGAGTGTTGATACTCTAGAACAGTCTCACGAGAGGCCCAGTTTACACTAGGTCCAGTCTCGTACGAGACCCAATGGTGGCCATTAGCCCTCTGGTTTGTCCAGCTGATGTAGAATCAAACCAAGAGCTGAAATGATATTCTAGAGATGGAATGTTAGTTCAACTCCTTATGCAAGTGAGATGAACTCAGATATGAGTGCATCTCACTAGGGATCGATACTCGACTCCGTCTCGGGTTTGTCTATGAACTCGAGACAGATTGGAGCTGTAGTGATATGGTACTCTAACTGTTCAAACTGACCTTGCATGAGTATGATTAACTTTTTCCTATATCTTTCTCTCTATTAGTTTATTTAGAAATCAATCGTCATAATTTTACGTTACTTGCATTCCAAGTTTTAATTAAGTAACAAACTAAAATCCTACTCACTAAAGGCTGTAAATCCAGTTGTGAACCTTGCCTAGCCCTAAGGTATGGACGATCCCTTACTCGACCTATGCTACCAACCCACGTGAGTAAGGTAACTTGACTAATCGGACGTTTACGGACTTTGGACTTTGGACTGCGAACTCAAAAGGACAAAACCCTAAATGACTAATTATCACATTACATGAGTACCACACATCTTGCACTCGCTGCCCGATTCGGGGTATCAAAATAGCCGACCTAGCACCAACGCCAGGGTTGAGCACGACTCAACTATAATTACCACGCAGTGGTTAATTATTAGTCAAATTCAATCCACAGTCCCCCAAAAGGACCGCAAATCAACTTAACACCAACGCCAGAGTTAAGAACAATTCAACTGTTATTGCCATGCAAAAGCTAATTATTAGTCAAATACAATCCAAAGTACCCCCAAATGGATTACAAGTCAACTTAAGGCCTTTGAAAGGTTTAAGTTTGACTCAACTATAATTACCACTCAAAAGCTAATTATCAGTCAAGAATCAGTAAGAAGTTCCCCCAAAATGAACAACTCAATCAATACACAGTACACCTAAGGACACAAGGAAACCTAGGTGCTAACTACGCACATCTATCAGATCATACACAAACACTTACGACCTACAAGCATCAGACGATCTAACAAAGTTCAACAGGTCATCGAGTCTACTACTATGCAGCACAGGTCATCAAATAACAAATCAAAAAGCAATGGAAGCAATCATATTCATGCAAAATTCAAAGACAATCTCATTCAAAAGCAAGTAAGTAATTTAAATATTTTCACTTAATACAATCTCGGTTAGACACTAGAGGCCCCCAGGTTATCTTGGGAAAACGACCTCAGCATCCCCATCAAAAATAGAAGTATCAATATCAACAACAAAAGAGAATATTGTTCAAACACTTCGTCCATCATCAAAACAACTGACAAGAAGAACAAGATCAATTGACACAAAGAAGATTCTCCACATTCAAGGGGTCTAGTTGGCAGCCCTCTTCACCAACAGAGCTGCTAGCCGGATCACCACTTGCATTTAGCACTTCTGTGGCAACATCTTCAGTGGGCTGAGAAGCAGGAGCAGCACCCAGGTCGGTTGGTAGATCAGATCGTCTACTAGCATCTGCAACAGTACTTTCTATAGTTACTGTTACAGCCCCACTTTCAACAGATCTCTTGAAGGTTTTGTACTTACGTTCTAGCTCCATATAATCATCCACCAGACGTAGACATCACCACTCTCTACCAGGTCAACCAAGTCATTATATTCATTCTGAGCTAACTCAGCAATGGCCTGCACATTTTTGCACTCTGCAACCCAATGCCCTACCTCCACCCATGAAGCGTCAAGAGATGGTTGCAACAAGACTACCTTCCCAGCCAAATCCCCAACCAGAGCCCTCAGCCTCACCACTTCAACCCATTCCACCCTTGCACAGCTAACAGCTTGTCATAGGCCTCCTTGGCAACCTCTAGCTCCTTCTTGTACAGGTCGGAGATAGCTGCCATCTCCCTCAGCTTCCTGTACATCTCCAAAACCTGACAAGATAACAAAGTAAGTCAGAAATCAATATCACAAAGCACAAAACAAATCATAGGTCGGAGTTAAAGCAGATCGAGCGATCCATATCTTTCAGATTCGCCTCCAGATCGTTCCCCGTCTCCAGCTGATGTCTATCTCCATCCAGGGCAATAATTTCCAGTAACCCATTTGCAACTAGTGAAGACTTGAAGCTACAGTCCCTTTTCTTCACCAGTCGCGACAACCCACTCACGGGGTCGTAGTAGGTAACCGTTATATCCAGAACGTTAGAATCTCCAGCCTTGTCACCTGGGGATGCACTCCCCAACCCCTTGCACTTTTGGGCAGCTAGCTCAGTCTAACTAGCTTTCTTCTTGCCCCGGGCATCAGCCACCCCAACATCTACCGCCAGCTCCTTCAGGTTCTTCCTCTTCAAAGGAGCCCGATATGATGAGGTACGACCTTCCACTGAAATAGTTCGTTCCTCATACTCAGTTCAAGTCCTCTTAGCCCCCTCAGGCTCAACCACCTCAGATTGCCTCTTCAACTGAAGCCTGCGAAAGGGAGTAGGAGTATCACCACCTCCCCCAGCACTCCCATCTCCATGACTAGCCCTATCACCTTCACCCACCTCAGCTCGTCTGGACACAGGACGGCTACTAGAGCCTCCTCCAGCAGTTCTCACTCCATAAATAGGTGCTCTCCTTTGGTCCTCTTTTTCCATCTCAGTATCCGAGCTAGAATCAGAGATATCAAATACTAGCTTTCGAGCCCTCTTCTTCTGCTCAGCTTTCTTCTTGTTGATCTTCGCTCCACCTCGTTTCTTGAAGTAATGCGCAACCTCCCCCAAGACAGCTCGTTTCTCCTCCTAACTCAAACAAGCAAAATCTTCGATAACCCACCCCGGTGCTTGTACGCCCACGAATATCAACCTCTGCAAAAATAAAATAAACTGATCAGAACGTTCAAAATATCAACTACGACCTATAAAATAGTGACCTACCATCCCATTTTATAGTTCGATTCGCCAACTCCTAATCAGGAGGACTATAATTTCCCACAACCAATAACGGCCTACGCCCCCAATCTTCCTTACTCACCCCCACAATCACAGCAGATTTCCCCTTCACTACCTGCAAACTAAAGTTCATTGTAGATGACCTCTTCACAGAGAAATGCTCTAACACATCTGATAAACAGATGTTATAACCCCTCTCATTCAACAAATCCAACACATGGAAAACCCTCCAACTATTCCCTACGAACTGACAAGGGGCCTTTCCATAAAAGTTCAAAACTTCCACAGTAAGCCGTGAGAATGGAAACCTCATCATAGCCTTCAATTGACCATAACAAACCACAACACCCCCATCCCGAGGAACGTAATCCAAGCCAAGCACATTCCTCTCTCCACCCAAGTCGTATACAGCCAGGTCAAAGTCCACCCAGCCAAACTCCTCCCTCAAAGCAGCAGTACAATCTATCGACCTAGGTACCGCCTCCTCAACCATTGTCTCCAATGAGAAAGATGATGACGCCTCACCTCCACTACGTGCCCTAACGCCAACATCTCCATCACTTACAGTTCACTCTATCTACTGATCCAACTCCATTTCCCCACTCAAACTATCACTAGTAATCGACATTACAAAAGCAAAAGAAATAAAAGATTAATTTTTTGAAGTTCAAAAGAGACGCACCTGAAGACGAAAGGTTGGAAAGGTTTTTTATTTTTCTTTCACTCTGCTTTTTCTTCCTTTGTTGATAGAATGAAGAAATGAAAAACCTTCACACGCAAAAAACCCTTCAGCTGCACAAATCTCGAAAACTGACAAAACGTTTTGCCTTCTCCCAAAAAGCAATCATAACCTCGCCCACAAACCGCCGCGATTTGGGCCCATGGATCAAATCTAACAGTTCCTGCACACTTTCCAAACCCATTCAAACGAACCAGCTATATGACACATGTTTGAAAGCTTTATTTTATCTTTTCTTTTCACACCATAGCTGTCCAAAGAATAAATAAAATAAAGGGGGCTGTGTAAGTACCCTCCATTCTACATTCATATCACTACAGCACGTACACGTGTCCACACTCCAGGTCATATCTTCACAGCTCGTACATCACCAGCTCGTACCAAGCCATCATGACGTAACAACGACCCAGACTCAGGTCGCCCCAAATATTAGATACAGCCATATATGGAAGCAAATGATCTACTATGATTCTGGAGCTCAGTCAACGCACCAATCAAGGAAACATTTACTTTGTAACATCAGGAGTAATGAAGAATTATCAAGATAGCACAAAATAGGGATCTACACTTGACAACAGCCTAGAGCAAATAAGGAAAATCAGCTCAAATATCTATAAGTAGATAGAGATTAACAATGGCAGAGCTAGGAATTTAAGTGAGGGTGAGCCAGTCAGAAACCAAACATAAAAAAAAATAAACCAAGCATTAAGAAAAAATACACTACTTTTTTTTTAACTAAAAACTCAAACCCGATCACAAAACAAGTATATTTCGAACATAAAAAAATCATATAAAATGATTGCAATAAATGTAATATAAAAAAAGAAAAAAAAAATAATTCAATCTAAACAAGTACTTCTTCATATAAGTTGTCCTCGGTGGCTTTCTTTTTAGTCATCCTTCTTCATCTTTTGGAAGCGTTGCAAGATCAACTCGGTATCAATGCTATCAAATACTTTGGCATCCGTCATCCGTCATCCGATTACAACGACTTTTCTTTGATCAAATACTTTGGCATAGCTATTTAAACAATTAAAATAAACCACCAATCAATTTAATTGAAATTGCACTAATTAAAATAAACCACCAATAATGTGCACAAAATAAAATAATAATCACAAACATATAAAAATCTAAATAATATGGTTTAGAAATCAGTACAAAAAGACGACAAAAAATTAAATAATATATATAAGGCTTACCTAGTTACTTCCACAAAACCGATAGGTGTAGTAAAAGTGTTTGTTTGGTTAGAAGAATAGAAAACTTAAATTTTAATAAATAAAGTAATAGAGAATTGAAGAGAGGAGAAGTAGAATATGTGAGGGTTTTTTTCTTTATGTTTTTTTTTTTTATAAATAGGAGAGAAACTTGAGTTTATATATGGGTGTGTTTTTTTCGGAGGAGTGATTGTTGGGTTTATATCTCCCGAGTCACGTTTGTACACCAATTACATCACACGTCAGCACAACACATGGGCCTTTTGTTTTTTTGTTTTTACTTGTTTCCTTTCTACACATCGACCAAGTACAACACATCCACTCATCAAGTACATAGTACATCAGCACATGCCCATTTTTACTTGCGCATGATAACTCAAGTTGAGGATACGCCACATGCCCATTTTTACTTGCGCCTTATAACTATATATATGATTTTTATTTTATTTTTTGGTAAAGTTGAGGGTACGCCAGGGTGTACCCTGGCCCCTTTAGCTCCGCCACTGGAGATGAACTAGGTAAGGCTTGATTCAAGTTTATCCCAGGAAAGTAGTCAACTCTTGTCTAAAGAAAAAGTGAAGTCATTCCCTACCAAACTCAATATCAGGTTGTAGACACAAAATCCACACCTCTATACTCTTTTTCTCAGTACACCCGGCTTGTGCTCGGAAAATTTTACAAAACCAACTGAGATATGACCCGGGTTTCTTTTCACTTAAAATCTCCACGATGATTATCGAAAGTATTTTTGACTATCATCGAATCAGAAAACTCGTTTACAATTCTATCGGTTTTCGGTTTCTGAAATTGTGAATATCGATTTAGACAAGTGTTAGGTAGTTCTTTGTTGGGAAGGAGAGAGATTGATCGTAGTTATTGTATGTTGTGAAGGAATTGTGTCGACCTCATAGTTAGGACTCAAAGTTCTCATTGACAACGATATGGCTTCTACGTGCTTTATAAATAGAGGCATTCGATTCTATAGCAAATCAACCATCGCAACTTTATTGTCCATCCCCGATTCATCGGTGAAATATAATCTCTCCATCTTGTTGTTCTTGTTATTCCACTATTCCAGCTTATCCAACAATCCGACCCATTCCTTCTTCTTACCAATACCATTTGGTGTGGACGGACGGCATAAATTGTACGTGTCGTCCATATCGATTTAATACTTCCAAGTATAAATGGTTTTGAAGGTTTTGGCATGCATGCTAAAAGCATCAAATATCTGATATGCACCTTTTTAGCATGTCCATCCCCATTGAACTTGCTCTTAAACATACTCAAGTAAACTGAGATTGCTGGCCATTCCCTACAGAAAACAGCTCAACCCCAACGCTAGCTTTCATCTAATTAAAGTTTTCAATCACTTTCTTTTGCAGATAATCTCTACACTGAAAATGGAAACTATTGAGAACAATAATTAAAGTGGTTATAATGGCACGTACGTGGGACTGGACAACTACATATATAACAGGGTTACGTTCTTTACGATGATGATGAAACAACAACACATAGAATAGCAGAAATATATATATTTAATTTGTAGGGTTGCATGCAATTTGGCACAATTAATGGGATTTTTCGATATGCATATTTAATTTTGGACATACTGAGGAAAATATACATGTACGATTGATACACTACAATTATATTTTAAATGCTAAAGATTGTGTCACGTGGCAACATTGGAGATACTAATACCGATATTATAAATACTAGCATAGTCCATTTTGGGTTTAAACGTTTTTTGCCGGGATTGTTTCATTGTATGCTTTAAACGTTTGAGTTTACCTGTATTTTGGGTTTAATTTTTATAAAATGCTTAGTCCATTTTGGCGACATGGGGATGTAAAAAACGGGGAGAAAAACAGTGAGATGGAATGATAGATCATTAGGGAACCTTTATAGCTTAAAAAGCAAAGAAAAAGATAAATCTGAAATTTTCTGAAAAAAATATAAAAAAAATAAATCAGTCGAACCTCACATTTCAACAATCTAAAGGAATAATAACTACATAATATCCGTTAAAAACCACTGACGAATCTTACTTAATATACTACTCAAATTATGGACAATAGTACAGGACCTTGGTGGATTTGAACCACCATCTCTTGGGATGTATTTCACATTCAAGTGCTCTTCCATTGAGCTAAAGATCCACTTTAAAATGCCAATTTGCAACATAACCAAAGTTTAAAAGGAAATAGACAATAAATATTTAAAAAGAAAATTAAATAGTACCTTCACTCTTGGAGAAAAGACATGTTACCAAAATTAAAGGGGTTTTTCCTTTTGTGGAAAAGAACAAAAGAAATATCATATTCAGTCATTGGTGATTAAGAGACAACATGGAAACATGGAGACACACAAGCATACACACTGAAAGAACAAAATGCACACCGCCACATGTCATGTTGCTAGATATATACGACATAAAAATCAGTTTAGATCTTTGGAATGAAATTGGTCATACTTGCATCATTTGTTGTTTTTGTTGGCTACCACATACCTGTATATTATGTTTTTCTGGGAATATATAAGTGAACTTAGCTGTGAGTTAAACATATTACGGTATGAATTAGAACTCGATCTCAGGAAGAACTACTTACATATCACCTTTTTGGGGGTTTATCCGAATCACTGACATTGCTAGTGTAGGCAGGAGTATAGATGTTATATATATCGATGTTTCCAAGCTCAAAGAGTAATTACATCAGAAATCTTACTACAATTCTTTGGGTCTTTGCACGAAAGAAGCATGGCTACAGAAAATGTTGCGAAGCTTGTAGGTTTGATCAGAAATCAAACCAGTGGACCACAATGAGAATTGTAAGCGACGCCAATGTTACACACAGCTAGATCCAGTTTGCCCCCGCAAGGTTTGGCTATGCTCCATAACTGGCTTCTCGGAGAAAGAATGTAGCCGACTTTGAAGCCGTGACCGCACCATGGCCTGATAAGATCGGTCCTAGCATGGTTTGCTAAGCATGGTGTTAGCATGGCATTCCAAGACCAAACCTGATGCCTTCTCTTCATATTGTTAAAAAAAAAAAAAAAAGATTGATTAGTTTTGTGTTGGCATGCTAGGTTTGCCAATCCATCTGCAACCGAGTTACATTCTCTAAAGGAGTGCTGGAAAATGACTTGAATTCCCTGCATCTTCTCATAAATACGATTCAACCAATACCAAATGCTCCAAGAGGATCTATCTTGACGCACCAGAATGTCAACTAAGACTTTTTAATCACTCTCAATCAAGATGTGATTTAGATTCAAAGAGATGCAAAGCGGGAAGGGAAGGCATCCGTGTTGGTGATGGCAATCGGGAGAATCAAAGGTTTCATAGTTAAAAGTAAGACAGCCGCAGAGAGTGAGATAGCAATAATTTAAGCACCCAACAATCCCAGCATACAAAAATTTGTTTACAACCTAATAAAATGACCCATAAAACATCCCCCAACTAAAGTTACAGTAGCAGAGATGTGTTACACCGCTACATAGAGATGATATTTGATACATCGACCCCCAGATTACCCAAAATTTGAATGTTACTTATCATGTCCCTTGAGGATGTTTAAAGTTTAAACACAGCTGCAAAGTTAAGCAAATAACAGGGTATTACATCAAGGACTTTCAAACATACTCATTTTAATTTTTTTATAAGTGATCTTGAATTGGATTTATTTTTCAAAAAAAAAATGAAAAATGAAAAATGCACAAATCACAAAATCTAGTTCTTTTACTCTTAAATTGCAGCAGGAAATATTTGATTAATAGGCCTAAGTTACATTTAACTTGTTAATTCCTGAAATTATCCACAATCATAATATGAGAAAGTCAAACTTAAATATCATTGTGCTATCTAGGATTCATAATTTTATTTGAATATACTTTCCTCAAAAATTTCAGATGGTCTTTTAGTTGCAGAAGCAGAAAAGGTAGTGCACGGGCTTTCTGTGGCTTCTCGATGATCGATACCGTTAATTGGTATTTCTTTCATGTAAACTGCAAGTCATGGGGAGGTTCACTTACAGCTTTCGGAAAGAAAACAATAAGCAATGTGGAAATACATGCCTTATGTCTTGGTTATTACCTGTTGACCTTTCACTTTCGAGAGAATGTTTCCGCACAATCGGAACTTGCATTAAGTGACAAATAAATGCTCTCGCATCCATGTTATATGCACAAACACCACATCATCTACCTTGTTGGTCTCTGCATTAATCTTCAAATAGCGAACACATTGTCCGGGTTCAAGTCGTTTGCATAAAACTATACATCTCTTTTGTCTTTCTTGCTGAATAACAAAAGGGCCAATACCGAGAACATGTCACGATGATATCTCCATCCCGGAATAGAAAATCAGCCGTATGTGCTCGTGTTCCAATCTTGAGTTCCAATAGACCAAGCCATAGTCAAGCTTGAATGTCGCTCCATACTACTTGACTTCCGTAACCATATCATCAATTCCTGCTAGAACTTCAAATTTGGGTACTCGAAACTCGTTTGAAATTGATCCAACTTTGTTAACAACAGTTTTAATTCTTGGCTGGTTTTCCTGAAAAATAAATAAAAAATAGAAAGTAAAAAATCATGAAATCCTGCAACTCAAAGTCAAAAGGTTTTCAGAATTAATAGAAATCAATGTCAAATAAAATCCAATCAGTAGTTTCCTTTTGATTAGTCCAGAAGCATAAGTAAAAATCCCCACCCTCATTCCATACAGGATAAACGAGGGAAAATATGATCCGATAACCACGCCGAGCCAAAACTCATGAAGAAATATGGCGTAATACAATACATCCCAATAATATGCTGCAGAAGCATACAATTCATAACACCAAAACATACATAAGGCATGAGGCCAACACTGGCTTATAGTCAAGCTAGTCGTGGTTGTCAACTCGATCCTGTATCCTGTTGTGTATAGTCGTATAGTTTCTCAACTTTAATGCCTTGAGTATTGTAGTTTGTAATATATAATATAAGTTTGCATGTATGTGCGTCTACGCACGAACGTAAGTAAAAATAAATATAATATGTTAAAATAAAATTGGTGTATGGGGTCGGCATTTTGTTTAAAAAATATGAATTGACAGATAACGTCCTTAATGTAGGATTAGTGGATGCTAAATCAAAGACTCCTCAGCAGAACATCAATGGGTAAATTAATCCAGGAATTGAGGAAAAACTAAGAAAGTACCTGTTGACCTTCTTCCTCGCAATATCCCATCAAAGCAACTAGGTTCCGGTGATGCACTCTTGATAGTAACTCAATTTCTATGAGAACTTCTTTTTCACCCTGTAATGAACCTTCAAGTGCACGTTTGATGGCCACAATACTTCCATCAGCTAAAATAACTTTATACACCTTCCCATAACCTCCTTGGCCAATCTGAGTAGAGTTATTGAAATTGTTTGTGGCCGGTGCCATTTGCACAAAAGTGAAGTCCTGGACACCATCAACTTTGATTTTGATCCTTGACACTGCAACGGTTTACATAGATATAACTAATACTATTTTCAGACAATATATAGAAAAATATGAACTACAAAACTATTATCAATCCATCTCCAAGAGCATATCTATTTTTTGCTCTATTACAAATTTGTACATTTAATAAAAAGAATCAACAACATTCACAAGACAACTTCAAAACTCTCACAGTAGGTAATACTTACATCGACATTTTCTTGAAATTGTGCGTTGTTTTCAGCTTTTCTTCTCATGATAAGGATGAAAACAAATGCAGTTAATATAATCGCACCTGCCACAGACCCCACTACTATGCAAGAAATGGCACCTTTGCTTATCCTTGATTTAGGAAAATCAAACACCACTGCAGCAGAAATAAGAATCGTTAACCAGAGGCCAGTTCGTGTCTCGCTTAGTGGTGAATATCAGATTAGCGAAGAACTCGTGGGTTTTGGCTTTGGGTGTTTTATTTTTTTTCAGTTAATAGTAGTGGAAGGTATTTTGGGTTTTAAGGATTCCTAGTTGAAGTCGAAGGGTTTTTTTTTTTTTTTAGATTCAAATTTTGTGTTTGAATGATTCATAGTTACGGCGTATTGGTTTAAAGATTGGGCGTGTAATTGTTTTGTTCTTAGTATATGTATCTTGAGAATATCCAGAGAATCTCAAGCAAATCTAACGTCAGATGTAATTTGCAGTAGGGACTGACTCACAATTAATCAAAATATTATCCTGATTTTTAATTAACTGTGTATCCACTTAAAAATACTGCTGACGTGGCCTCCTAAAATCGCAGATGAGCATTTTCGCCCACTGTGCAATAATAGATTTAGATACTAGTGTTTTTTTTTGAGACGGTAACCATAAATATACTAGTTCTCCTATAGAGTATAGACTATCTAGTTGTTTTATTTAGTTTAACCCATGGCCTTGCAAAAGAATCATACTATATCGTCCCTCGAGTAGATGTATAACACCCTGTTTATTTTCTTTGTTTTTCCTATTTATTAGGGTTTAAAAAAATATAATTATATTAAAAAGAAAAGAAAATGATAAAGATAAAGATAAAATAAGATAAGATAAAAACGTGGGAGAGTTAGAGAGATTTGGTTACACCGAACTCTCCTTTTGTTGGGTTTTTTTTTTTTTTTTGAAATAAAAAAGAAAACGTACAAGAGAAAAAAGGGAAGGAGTGTTTACTTGGGGAGAGTGTTAGAGTGCAGAGAGAGAGTTTTACTCAAAGAAGAAATGGAGGTTTCTTGCTGGGGGATTTGCTGGCAACAGGAACGTATCACGAGTGAGTAGTCTAAACCTTTTTTTTTATATAATTGATTAATTAATTGTTTTCTTTAGTGCATTAAATATTTGCCTCTCAAACTTCTAGAGCCAAGTAAATTTGTCTCGTGTGTGTGGCTGTTTGTTTGGTCTATGATGTCTAATTGAGTTAAAGCAGTTAGTCATATCCTGGTTTCTGTGTGTGTGGGTCAGTATAAAGATATTTGTAGACTGTAGTTATCTCCACACATTTATATTAAACAGAGACAACTTATTAGGTGATAGTAAGTCATGGACTTAATAGTGAACTTTATTAGCCTCATGATATGATTATATACTATGCTTAGTAACTTGGTTGTTAGATAACAGTATTAACTTGTTACATGAGTTTCTATATTGGATTGTAAACAAGTTTGTGAAAGAGTGCAAGGCGTCGACAAGTAGATATAAGTAGTTTCTCTTTTAATGCCTCTCCCAACATTTTCTGAAGCACCTAGTTCCATTTTAGGTTTATCATCCTCTGGGGGATTGGACACAGATGTTTGGCATGAATCTCAGTTTAGAAATATCCCTTCTATCTATTTCCTTTCACCTATTCCTTGCCCGGATATAGTCTTGGCGTGCCTTAGATGTCTTAGCGCTGGTCTGTTTTCGAGCTAAATTTTGGTTTAGTTAGAGTTTGAACTAGTTTTATTTTAAAACACGAAAAAGTAAGGTATGGAAGTCTGATTTTCAACCCAATCGACCTCGACACATTCCGAGGTTTGTGGATATGGTTACGGTGTTCGGATGTTAGTACGTCAGAATTTTCTGACTGCAGAAATCCGGATCTGTGCCTGTTTTCGAACCACTTTTTCACATAGTTAGGTTCTGATTCAAACTCTCGTCAAAACATGAAAGAGTGAGTTTTCTGAGTCTTCTTTCCAACCCAATTAGACTCGACACATTCCGAGGTATGTAGAGACAACTATGATGTCGGAAGTTTGGTTGACAGAAAACAGTGCGTCAGAATTCCGTTTCTGCGCACTGTGTTCGGGTCCAGTTTTCATATAGTTATAGTGAGAGTTAGTATTTTTGTAAAACATGAAAGAGTAATTTCTGAGTCTTCTTTTCAAATCAAAAAGCCTTGTAGCGTTTGGATACCTGTGGAATAAGTTGTGTCATTCGGAAGATAGTCCGTCATAAATCTAGTTTGCTGAAAAAGTAGGATTTTTACCGTTTTCAACTTAAGTTTTCTTCTAGATGGGCTGAGGTTGGGACTTCGAGTTCTACATGAAAAAGTATGTCTACATACCCTAGTTTTTAAATATTTAAGTTACATGTCATTTGGATGAATGCAGGAAAAACTATAGCATTAACTATATGGCTGGTAAGAACTACGAAGGCTTGATTCCAATCTTGAAAGATTTGGATACGTAGGCAGCTTTGAGCAAAAGTGTAGCCACTACAATACACTATATCTATAATATATATATTAGTTTGTGTGATAACTATGTGATTGTGTTAAAAATTAATGTTGTTTTGAGACTACATAAATATATATGTGTGAGATAGAAGTTGTATATAAATATAGACTTTAGTATATGTAGATCTGTTTTGGACATTAGTGTGTGTGGACTTAAATTTGGGCTAATGAACTATTTGTTTACGATATTGTGTATATGAGTGTGGTTATATAAATTATATTTGTTTGATTATAAGTTTGTTTACATTCAATGATATTTAAGTGTTTGATTTGCCTTGACGTGCGAAAATGACTCTCTGCATGTATGGTCTGTTTTGACATGAGTAATGCTAGTATAATTATAAATGATAATAATGTTTTAATGTGTCGTCCACATCTTTAGAACTCTCCATGCCTCAGGATTTGGTAATGA
This sequence comes from Coptis chinensis, assembly GCF_015680905.1. Classification (NCBI taxonomy): domain Eukaryota; kingdom Viridiplantae; phylum Streptophyta; class Magnoliopsida; order Ranunculales; family Ranunculaceae; genus Coptis; species Coptis chinensis. The sequence goes on along the minus strand of NC_141463.1, from coordinate 72,172,747 downwards.
GATATTATGACTTGTGATGTCATGTGAATGACCCAATAGTTTGTACTAGAGAGGAATTAAGGTATTCGCCTTGCGGGTTGGTCGTATTCCTTGAATGTACGAGAATGTAAGTTTGAGTATTCCTTGAATGTGGCGGGAATGACTCAGGGCATTCATTGAATGTGCCATGAATGGCTCGTTAGTGTTATAATGGGTATTCCTTGAATGTGGCGGGAATGACCCAAGGTATTCATTGAATGTGTCATGAATGACCTGAGATTTTATGGCCAAAGAGGTTGTGATTATGTGTATGGAAAAGCCCAGAGATGGCTGTGATATAGTGATACTCGGTGGGAGAGAGGCACACGTGTATGTGTAATTTGGCAAATGTGTGGAGTGCAAATCGTAGAGTAGGAACTAAAGGTTGGGTTGAGTCTGTTTATAAATGAGTCAACAAGATAATTAATAAGCAAAGTGAAATATTGATTTTACGTATGAGTGAGTTATTGCCTATGAATATTTATGTATTATGATGTATATGTTTTCTTACAAAGAAATATAGAGGTGGTTTGTGTGAGGTTATGGATGTGAAGTGTGACTGAGAATAATATTATTGAATACTTGTGATCTTTTCTGTGATTATGGAATGATTCTAAAATGATATGTTATTATGAAAGCATTAATGACTTGTAATAGTCTGAGATATATAATTATGTACTTGAAAACTTTATGACGTAATGATGTCATGTGAATGACTACCCTTGATATAGGTGGTATGATAAGTAGTATTCCCCGAATATGCGGGACGAACTAGGTTATATCAATTAGACTTAAATGTCTTAAATAAGGTTTGGTTACGAATGGAAATTTGACTGGCTGAGATAAATCATTTTATTGTGATGTCTAACTCAGTTTTGCAGGAGGGTAGGATCTATTAATCTTTTCTGCAGGGACGTAAATATCCTACCCTAAGACGACTTGTTGGCTTAAAGGTAAGGTATACTAAACTCATATTTAATTAAGTTATCATATGTGTATGTAATAAGTGGTATTTCTGTTATGAGTAATCTTGGAAATGTATATTGGAATTGAAATCTTACTTGGGAAGAAACTACACGCCGTTTTGGAAAACATAACTATATTGTCTTCCAAGTTGAAATGGTTTTGTAATGTTATATTTATTAATTTGAAAGATTATTATATATATTTTGTTGTTAGTTTACTCATACCAACAAATTCAATTTTACTGACCCATGTTTGCTTTGTTTTGCAACGTAGGTGTGTTCTTGGGAATATAGATGGTGGAATGCAGCGGATGAAGACGCTTGATTGGGATTCGCTCTTGGAGTCTTACTGGTATAAGTTTTATGAAGTATAAAGTTTTGATTTGAAACCTTGGAGTCTTACTGGTATAAGTTTTATGAAGTATAAAGTTTTGATTTGAAACAGATGTAATAGAGTGGTTTAATAAATTCTTGAATTTATACATTAAGAGTTGTTCGTTTGGTTTTAATTTGATCTCATATTTTAATATCGTGGTTGTTAACGAGTTATTAGGGTTTTGTTTCTTCCTGGATTTTCAGAAGATGGAATAGGGTGTGGATAATTCCCTATTTTTAATTTTCTAGAAATTTGGGGTGTGACAATATGCATCGCTAGCTCAGCTTCGAAGCGAAGAAGATGGGAGAAGTATAATAAGTCTACAAGTCATAACACCGCATGCAAATATATATGCCATTGACAACTTTCCAAATCCATAAAAATTTTAAGTGAATTTTTCGAGTGTTACCTTGTTAGCTTGTATTGTTTATCTTATTTGGCGTGTGTGACATATAAATCTAGTCCAAGGCCAGGACTTTAAATAATAATTTATACTTTCGTCGGAAACCTCTGTCATCAACTCTACCAACAACTACACAACCATAATTCCCCAATATATAGCTGCGCATTAAGTTTTGTTATCTTCGTGTAATATGAAATTAATCTTACTTATGAATTTTTAGAACAAGGAGCAAACGGAATAAAAACACAAAATACAAAATGCAAAATACAAGGAGCATTAGAACTCTATAGAATACCAAGAAATTGGTAAAAAAAACAGGACGACTTCGAGTTAAAATCACTCTCAATTTTCAAACAAAACAAAGGTATTCCAACTTAATACTTTAATTAATAAACGAGAAAAAAGAATATAAAATAAAATAAAAGAAAAAGAATTTGCGATGCAGTTATAAAATCGTGTGCTGTAATCTTCACTGGTTTCTTGTTCACCTATAAAGTACAAATTTTAGACATGCAATTGCTGGCAGAGACACATAATTCAGGTCAATTGCTGTACGTGATCAAGAATACTTTCGGATTCACCTAAAAAAGGACTAAGATTACTTTTGGGATTTTGGAAATGTGCATGTCAAAGTCAATGGCTCCAAGTCTTCCGAAGACCCAACCAAGTGAACAACAGAACATGAACAACCTGTATTTTACAAAACATTTTATGTTCGCTGGTGAACTATCACAATGGAAAGTGTCTACTTACCTAATAAGGTTAATTAACATTTTTTATTAATACCTGCTCTGACATAACAGTGACGAGATAATGCAACTACAATATCTAGCAAGGATTAAGAGAGAACATGAGTTGTGATTCAATATTTCAATGGTCAAGACCATGTTTAAACACCATGTTTAAGGAGGAAGTTCCCTACAAACAAAAACTAATAGTCCTTCTGTGGTGACTGATCCCAAGACCTTATGGCCGATCAAGGCTCAACCAACAGCCACAACACTCAGTTTATTCGCCAGGTGGTCAAGCTAGAGTGATCAACTTACCAATCAAAATGCAGGGGAGGTCTAAGAATATTTTTGAAAAGGTGAAAATAATCAAAACATCATCAAGTTCTTACTATTTCTGCAGAAAAATTGATAATAATTATGTGCAAAGCCAAAAAAAGTCGAAAGAGGACGAGCCAAATCTAACAATTCATGGACAGAATGGAGAGGCTCAAATTAGGTGATATCACCACCAGTCCACGTACCATTGCCTTTTTTCACAAAATGTTCATAAGGTTAAGCATATCGATAAGTTCGAATTGCATTTTGGAGCCTAGAAAAATAATTTAACTAGACTTTATTGTTTTTACTAGTCAAGATTTATCTTGTGATAGGCGCTTAACTGAACAATCTCACGCAAATGTAAAAATCTAAAAGAAATGTTGGTTACATTTTTAAGAATTGTAATTCAAGAAAGAATTAATTAATATAAAAAAACAATAAACAAACTCCAAATTCAACATACACATACTGAGCCTAAAATATCAATAAGCAATGCCGTACACTCTACCACTCAATTTACATATATAAACACGAAGTATGTCACTAGAAAGTCCGAACATCTTACCATTTCATTTTCTTCCCGATGGAGCTTAATGGGATTGTGGAGTCTCTTGTGAACAAGAACATACTTATCACTGGTTCTACTGGATTTCTAGCAAAGAGTAATACTACTAAGTCTTTTTCTCTTTGAGTTTCATGCAATAGAATGTGTCAAAAATATGTGATGTGAAGCTTGAACTGTTTATTGTATTGCAGTTTTTGTAGAGAAAGTGCTTAGAACTCAACCTAATGTGAAGAAACTCTTTCTTGTTGTAAGAGCAGAGAACACCAAGTCTGCCAAACAACGCCTGCACGACGAGGTAAGCAAGTAATGTATAATTGTTCTTTGTTCAGTAAGACCGTTATCCGTCTATGTCGTGTGAGCGAAAACACATTGTCTTCATACGTATGACCCATATGTGAAGAGGTAATAACTCAATCATGGTATGCTCTTAATTAGAAAAATGCTTTTGTAAGTTTCATTTTGTGATGTGTCAAGACTAAACACTTATTTTTTGGACTGTAAAAGCTAGGGGCGAGGCAGACCCGATGTATTAATATTATCAACTATTACAGGCTTACAGCCCTCACAAACTGATTTTTATGATATTGTGAGGAGGGATTAATGTTTTTACGAGCCTTTGAATGCTGAATGTGGGATGCTAAAATGCCCATCTTTGATTGCTGAACTTTGAAAAACATGTTTGTTTTCTGTTAGAATAACCCAGCTCTGAATGCTGAATATAAATTATTTGGCCAATTTTACCTATGCTATCTATTTTAAACACTAACTTGATTTCTTGTAAAACAAAATATATATTAGATTTGAGGAGGGGAGATGGATTATCGAATAAAGAAATGATAAATAAACTAATTTTAAAATATGCTTTCACAAATATATTTTAACGGTTTATTTTTATATTTTGTTTACTTTTAAAATATATATATATATGTAATTCTATTTTTAACAAAATAGATATCATTCACCCTAAAAAATGAAAAACCCGTGACGCCAACATCAAATTTTGAAGAACCTATTTTGAAGTTATACAGGTCAAAGTAAGAAAGTAGATAGGTTCTTGAGATTGGATTTTTAAGAAAGGGCAAAAGGGGACTTTTTTGTTTCAAGTATTAGAATTCAGTATTCAGGAGGAACTTTGGTGCGAATACTGAAACTACCACTGAATGCTTAAACTACTTAAAAAACGAACAAGTTTTTGAGCCTTTGAATGCTTAAAACTTAAGTTTAAGAGGCTCTTAATGTTGAATCCAAAAAAAAAAAACAACCCCTTAATACATATAATACTTAATTATTAGAGTATTAGCTAGTTTGCCAAAAATGAAAAATGTTACACTAATATCAGAGTATTAGACTAGGCGAATACCCTAAAAAAAGGTAAACAAATGCAAAACAGAAAATCAAAAGAATCGGTATGAATGCCAGATTTTTCACTTGGAGCTTCCAAGATTATTATGTCGTTAGCAGCAAGAACAGAAAATTAAGGTGCAAAATAGGATTATGTCTTTTGCCAGCCTTTGAGAGATGTATTGCAATAGGTAGAAAAACAAAATTTATATATAGGATTAAATCAGATTTCGAGTATCCATAAGCCAAAAAAAACAAAAGATTTCACAATTTCAAAAGATTCTCAAGTGATTTTCATGATAAGTTAACACAAAAACTGCAGTTGTAGTTACAAATGTTTTTTTTTTCGATAAACAATTGTAGTTACAACTTACAAATGTTACGTAGCACTAAAACATGACGAACTCGAAACATTTCTGAGGACAATAACATGTGTTTGTACCAATACCAACTTTAGTAACTTAATATAATTTCAGGTGATAGGGAAGGATTTGTTCAAGCTACTGAAGGAGAAACACGGTGCAAAGTTTGATTCTTTTATTTCGAACAAGGTAACACCTGTTGTTGGGGATATATCTTGCAAGGATTTGGGAGTGCAGAACTCTGATTTGAAGAAAAAAATGTTTAATGAAATCGACATCATTGTGAATATAGCTGCAACCACCAACTTCGATGAGAGGTGATCAAGAATTTCCCCCATCTGTTTTTCAAAAAAAAAAAAAAAAAAAAAAAAACGGTGTGCATAAGTTAATTAGAAACAATGTCCTATTATCTGCAGATATGATGTAGCCTTGGGTATCAATACTTGGGGAGCTAAACATGTTTTAGATTTTGCAAAGAACTGTGCGAAACTAGAGATGCTTCTCCATGTCTCAACTGGTAAGTCACTTGGTCTAGTTCTCCAGCTGTGGCATTATAAGTTAAGAATTTTTTCCCCCCTTAATCAGGTAAAATTTACATGGTGTTTCAGCTTATGTGTGTGGAGAAAGGTCAGGACTGATATTAGAAAAGCCGTTCAAAATGGGTGAGACCCTTAATGGAAACTCGGGTTTAGATATTGAACAGGAACTCAAGCTGGCACAAGAAAAAAGGAATGCACTCCATGCTCAAGAAGCTACAAAGGAAGAAGAACTGGCAGCCATGAAAGAATTGGGCATGCAAAGGTTTTACACTACTTGACCTATGGATCATCCAAAACTAATATAACTGGAAATGCACAAAAACAATATAGGACATTTCTTCTTGTGCCTTTCAGTTTTTAGACTCTGCAGTCAAAAGCATCCAGCTTTAACCCAGCCTAGGTCTTGAGCCTAAGGGTTCCTAGGCACACCCCAGCAACTAGCAAGCACCTGTGCCTAACTACATTAGGTTCTAGACATTCTAGGCAGGCACACCCCAGCTCCTAGCTCGCGCCTGCGCCTAACTACATAGGTTCTAGGCCTTCTAGGTCATTATAAAAGGCAAAACCACAACTTCGGCCAGTCCCAAATAGAGCTCGATGCACACAGACTTCGGTAATTAACCGATCGAACTCTGCTTGGGATTGGGCTCCGACTTGGGTAAACTTATCCTGAAGTTCACCCTATTGACTGGAGTTTCAAACTTCTAATGATTTGTATTTGCAATTATCTGAACTCTATTTGAAGTATCTTCTGGAACATGATTCTAATTTTTACTTCATCAGGTCAAGACTCTATGGCTGGCCAAACACCTATGCTTTTACGAAAGCAATGGGAGAGATGCTACTTGGACACCTTAGAGAAAATGTACCTGTTTGTATTGTACGGCCAACCATTATTACCAGCACTTACAGCGAACCATTTCCTGGTTGGGTGGAAGGTATCAGGTAAACATTTGCCAAGCTAACTAAGATCGGCATATTCCTACAAGTTTAACCATATTAGGTTCTACGGACACTGGGTTATATCTTCAGAGTAACTTTGAGAAAATCGTAACCATTGTCTTATGAGTGCAGAACTATTGATAGCTTGGCTGTTGGTTATGGAAAAGGGAAGGTGACATGTTTTTTAGGAGATTATGACTTAATTCTTGATCTGGTAAGTTAATTATCTAAAGCCAGAACATAGTCCTCTGCTAATATCCAGGACTACCAACATTCTACATATTACCAAAGCTCGATAACTAAACAAGGATATCACCTCTACAGATTCCAGGAGACATGGTTGTGAATGCAATGATAGTAGCGATGGTTGTGAATGCAAATCAACCGAAGGAGTTTATCTACCAAGTAGGCTCTTCCTTGGCAAACCCAATGAAATGTACCTTCTTCAGAGATATTGCATTTAGTTACTTCTCTAAGAACCCATGGATCAACAAAGATGGAAAGGCAGTTAGAGTTCACAAAGCTAAACTCTTCACCAGCGCAGCGAGTTTCCAAAGACACATGACGCTGAGTTACCTGCTACCATTGAAGGTAGAAAACAGTAATTAATAGGCTTATAATTGCGGTCTGTACTTGGTGGTTGTTGTTGGTGGTGGTGGTTTATCATGTTGTTATTGTTATTGATATAAGTTTGCCTTGCCTTGTCTTTTCTTTCAGGGTCTACAAGTGGTTAATGCAGCAATGTGCAATTATTTTCGCCACACTTACAGTGATACCAGTCGGAAGATCAAATTCGTACTCCGCCTGGTGGAACTATATACACCATACATATTCTTTAAAGGAATGTATGTCATTCTCCTTTTACCCATACATATTCTTTTTTGAGAGTTGAGTATCTTATTATCACTAGGAAAACTGCTTAGCAGTTGTCGTGAGCAGGGCAGATAGAGAAGAACGAGAGAGAGAGTAAGTGAGAGATGGAGAGATAGGTTTCTTCAGAGGGAGAGCAGGATGAGTGAGACGTAGAACGAGTGGGCGAGATAGGTTTTGGCACTCAGAAAAAAAAAAAAAAAAAGTGCCTAAACTACATTTGGCCCTCACTCCCCCTAAAGAAAGAGTTCGCTTCGCTCACAATTAATTACTAATATTTTTTTTAATGGGAATAATTACTAATATCATTATTATAATTATATAGAATTAATCATGTTGTTATTTTCTTTTTCTGATCCAGCTTTGACGACACGAACTTGGAGACGTTGCGTATGGAAATGAGCAGGCACGAGACAGAGGCAAAAACATTTTATTTTGACCCCAAAATCATTGACTGGGAAGAATATTTTATGAATATTCACCTCCCTGGTATTGTACGATATGTTTTCAAGTGAGGATCACAAAGTCTAATATTTCATGGATATTCCCATCCAGGTGTCTAAGATGTGTTTCCGGTGAAGATCACCGATTGATCAATGTTCTACTACTGTTAATTGAAAATTTATTGATTTGATATGTATTCTATACTATTCTACCAATGTGATGCATCCGATTGCTAAGGCAAACGTCAAAAGGATTTGTCATTTGCACCTGTGTTTAAATTCACTAAAATCATGTAATAGCGTAGTGCAAACATTAAGTTTGTTTCCCATTTGTTCTTCCTTCATTTGCGTCTCTTCTTCGCAAGTCATTTGCAATGAATCACTTATCTCTGTGCAAGCCCTCATTACTATATATATACGATTTATTAGGGGATGCTCATTACCATAATACCATATATACGATATAGTTATGTTTATGAATTATGAATGTCCTTCGCACTGGGGAAAGGATACAAAACAGAATACATGTGGCTCGCGTTTTAAAAAGCAAGAAACAAGGGCAAAAGCTATAAGGTTTGCCTCACCACTTGGTCTGAGAACGGAAGCTCATTAAAACTGAAGTTCCAAAAGATGGTTAGATGAAGATGAAATACTGGAATTGTGCAATAGCAGGGAGACCAACATAGCAAATTTGGGTGTTTATGCTTTGCCCAGTTGCACTTTGCTACAAGCACTATGGAATAACACGAACTTCGTACTTTTTGATAAAGGAGCTGCTAAAAGGGAAGCCATTTTGGATGGAGTTCAGATCCAACAGGGAAGAAGAATCAAGACATTTGAAAGGGAGAATTCTATATCTGTAAATAAGATATGCCTAATACCAATATAGCTTATACTTATACAGTTTCTAACTGTTCCTTTTCCACTAATAGTACTAGCATACCTAATTATGAGGCATCAAGCTCATGGAGTATCTTGTCTTAATGTTACGTTTGAAGGTGCTTTCAATAAAAGAGAACTCTCTGGAGTTGGAGCTGCTATGCATGGAGTGAAGATGGGAGGCTAGTAGCTGCTGCAGCAAGGAAATACAGAACCAAGACAGCTGAAGAGAGATAACTTTTGGCAGCTGAAGTGGCAGTGAATCTGGTTCTGCAAATGGAAGGAGGAATCTTTGCATTTGAAGGAGACAGTATCAATGCCATAAAGAGTCTGACGCACCAAGAATCCTGCCTAGCTTTAGTCCTTACAGAGCATTGATAAAGCAATCACCAGAACCTCTAGCACTTTAAATTATAATTGTTCTAGTTCATCAAGTACATTGTGTAACAGAGGCGCTCGTGATCAGATGAAGTGGGCTGCAACTTCATCTGACATGGGTGCTCTGCCAAAATGTTGTTTAGACTCTCTGTTCCTTTAAGTTTATGATATACGGGTGCCTTTAAAAATGGAATTCAACTTGCAAAGAGCAATGAGATTTATCAGCATTTCAGTAAGACCGTATAAGGTGCTAAAATATGTCATGTATAAGGTGCCGTAGTCATAACACATCAACATAATTCGGGCAGAGCACACCATTTTTTAATAGGATCGATTTTGTTAAAAATGATGTAGGTACAAGATTAAAAATGTCTTCCCAATTACCAAAGCAGAACCAATTCCATTGTTCGGAAGATTCCAATCGATAGAAATGTAATTATCCCTTCCTAAAGCAAAAAAGGAATATCAGGATCTTACCCTCTACCTATCGAGCCTGAGAAGTTTGCATCATTATTATGCATTACATAATGTGCCAAGGCTACCAGCGCAGTTTTTTTTTTTATCAAGAGAATCACTTGGAGTAGGATGATTTTACCAGCTGTTCTTTGCTAATTCCGGAAACAAAATACATAATATAATCATAAAAGGAAACTCCTTATGTCGCTTCACAAAATACTTCAGCTCATAGAATTGCACAGAGGCAAAAAAAAAAAAAAAAAAACTCATTAACATCCCTTCATAAATTAAAAGAAAACTAACACATTTTTTTTTTTTTTGAAAACAATGCAACAAGCCAAATGATACATGCAAATGCCAACAATGTGAAGGCATTATAAATTAAGCAAGTCAAGGTAAAGAATGTCAATTTGAAGAGCATGGAGACCTATCTTTTCTTTTACCTGTCATGGTCATTGATTCATCGTTGGGACACTGAGATAAGGTCGGCATGCTGTGAGAACTATTCACTGTTCTGTCAGTCCTTGCTCCGCAGAGACTGGGCAACATCGAGTTGGAGCTGAAGGGCTTATCAACTACATGAGCATGAGAGCTTATCAAAACTTCATCAGAGCATTCATGATGACTTGGTCTAGTTATGCAAAGCCATGTCCTCAGCAGCTCATCACTGGATTCACCTTCTACTGGTACATGCCATGATCCTTTTTCTGATTCCTGGGGTAAAAGTTAGAAAATAATGGAAAGAATGAGAGCTACGTAACATGGAACCTCATATTCTCAAACAATCCATGTCTACGTTATGCAAACGTTTTCAAACTTCTAAACCCTAAAAGACTAAGATACTAATCTATTAAGTATTAACATAGCGACAACTACATGATATGTCCACTTGCATAGTAACTTCTTTCTAAGGAGGCGCATTGTAAGGTCTTGAGCCCAAGAAATAGTTGTGCAAGTGTAACTAGACAATTGCGGAAAAAAAATATTTTCACTTTGCTGTGTTCCAGTGTCCTACTTCACTAGAAGTGTGGATTAGGTCTTGACAGATAATTAAGAGGCCAAAAAGCAAGCAGGGAGATGATCTAGACCTTTTGGCTTAAAGGAGAAGGATCCACCGAAGAGACAGAGATATGGAAACGTAGCTGTTCCTTTTATGGATGGTCCCTTTCTGTATCTCTGATTTTGTCAGTTATAGCTGGTGAGTCAGAGCGGCCGATTCAATCGGCACAATTCTCCGTAACAATGTTTACAAAAAAGCACCGAGGCTTAAGCCTCAAGGTGCTTAAGCCTCACATATTTTTATAATTCTTACTTTTTTTTTCCAATTTTTACTGATGGCTTAACCCTTCTTTCAAATACTAAAATCTCGCTAATAGGTTACGTTTAAAGCATCTCTCGCAACTTAAGCCTCACATAATTTCATATTTTCACCTTTTCTCCAATTTTTTGACAACTTAACCCCTCTTTAAAGAATAAAAACTCCCTTATAGGTTAAACAATGCTCCTTACATGTCCTGTTATTCTATCTGCCATGGTGTTGGTAGAGTACTTAATTGCAAGAATGCCACATGTGCATTTCATAGCTCTAGGCACATACAGCATCATCATGTTTAACTCACAAAAAAAGTCTGCAAACCACAGATGGCGTTGCTCTAAACGACCACGACCAGAATGCCGATTAATATGGCGATAAAACAAAGAAAAATCTTCTTGTATAAGATAAAGAATTAAACATAAATGGTGGCCTCCTAATCGATCAGTATCTAATTAATAAATGAAGTAGAAAAACCAGTCCAAAAATTACCTGAATAACTAAGGAATATGAAGGTGGCATCACAAGTCTCAAATTGCTTTTCAGGAAATTGAACTGAACCTGCAAAGTTGGAGAATGCAAGTAATACATGAGAAACGGCAGATATGGCAAAAATGACACACTAATGATTCTGTCATGCTGATGTTTTTCTCCCCTTTCTTTCTTTATCCTTTTCATATTTATTTATTATGTATTTCAATCATACTAGCAAAAAAGGAATTAATATATTTATTAAACAAGAAATAAGCCAAAAAGCCCAATTTCCAATTTTAATCATAGTCTAGGACAACTGGGTTTTGAAACCATTGATAAGGACATTTTTGGCTTATAACTACTAGAAAAACCAGATTTCACGTTTTAATTATTAATAAGGACAGACTTGACTTTTTTATTACTCTTTCCAATTTTACCCTTCTATATTTGGTATGCACAGATACTTCGCATACCAAGAGGTGGTATGCACTGATTTTCTTTGTGATGCTTGGTATGTATAGGCATCTGTGCATACCTAAGGTGGCATACATAAGGTGCTATGCACTGACACCTGTGCATACCAGGGTATTATTGTCTTTTTCGGACAAAAGTCAACTATTGTTCTTGAGAGTGTTTTTGAAATGAGGGTGAATTTTTTGGTTCGTTATTTCGGAATTTTGTCCTTTTCAGTTTTGTCCCCTTTATTAAACTATATATATAATGAATGTAATTTCTTTCTAGAACATCAAAGGACAACATATAATTAGGAAAGCAGGACAGATAATTAATTTTTTTTCTTAAAAAACAAGATAAAGGGGGTGAATTTGGGTTACCGTTTACATTTCTTAAACAAAACTTATCCCAGTTCCTGTTCAAACAAATGTCAAACAACATTGATTTGCTCAAACTATCCGCTTTAACCACACATATTACCTGTTTTACTGCTATAGGTGGGGAGTCTAGTGTTGGTATCTTCTTGCACTAACACTAGTTTTCATGTAATTGGCTAACCTTATTATATTCTATGCAATAACCTTTCATTAATAATAATAATAATAATAATGTGAATTTTCCACACCTTAGAAATTGGTTACTTGGAACCCAAATTTCGTGACTAAAGGTTACATACTTACATATGAAAGTTTTTTTTTCTTTAAATGACATACTGAAAGAATAAATATTAAACAGAAAATATCTAAAACAAAATGAGATTACATACAGCAAGAACAAATGAGTAAACATGTATTGAAAAAATACACACGCACAGAGAACTCAGTTAGTGGTTTGAATGCCCAAGACTTTCATGGAATTAAATAAATATGATCTATCCTACAATACGTACTCGATGTCTCTCCTTCCACTTAAGAAAGAAGTTGCTGCCTAGGAGTTCAAAAATGTGATCCCTCATTTCATCATTTGTCACTAGTAAACACTTAAGCTTGACGGCAGCATATAGCCAATACCTGCATTAGTAACAACCACGGTAAGATTCCAAACTTAAATACATAAAAATGTTTCTACAGCAGAAACACAAACCCACAAAATGAGACAAGACTTATAGCAAATAGTAATCAGCACGTGTAACAATGTCATATATATGAAGAAAAAAACGAGTAAGAATTCAAATTAAAGTGAACAATTAAAGAGAGCGGGAGGAGTTTTTCTTTCAAAGTGGAGACATAAGGGAAAACTACAACTAATGGGGGACTAGCAACAACACAACCTAATCCATCACCTGATGAAAAATCTCACGAATATAGGTTTCTTACCAATCATCATTTGATCCATTTGGAGTTGTGTACAATGTGCCTCGTGTTTGCCATTCCTCTAGTAGCTTTCGGTTGGAGGGATTACCCATAAGTGACCGAACACGTTTATTGTGTAAAATAACAAGTGGCCACTTTTTATCATTCCTCGCATACAATTCTTTCACAGCAGCATCCAGCTGCTCTATTGCAATTTTGGAAAAATAAAAGTGACAAAGTTATGATTATCACACAGTTGGTTATAGACTAGATGACGACATACAGAAGGCAAACAATTAAACCATAATGTCGAACCTGAGAAATGCTGAATCCACCATCCGCAAAGTTTTGTTGGTAAAGCCCGACATTCGCTCCATCCACTATTGCTTCATACTTTGTGTTGTTATCAAGCCATTTCTGAAAAAAGAAAATCACAAAATAAGTTAAAAATTATACAAGGCTATGCTTGTTGAGCTTTCACTGCTCCATTGAAAAGAACGAAGCTACCAAAAGAAAGGCCACCAAGATGATAGTACAAGCAAATATTTTTAATTCTAACCAGATAGTATACTAGACATTTCTCCTACCGTGCTACTCCAGACTCAAGTCTTGTTGCAGTTACTGGGTTCAATTGTACTTACATGCATGGAGATTCTAAGCTAAGAACTCATCAAACTTAATGCACTAAATGCTCATGAAAGAAAAGTTGAATGCCACTTGTACCTACGACAAACCTCCTCCTATCGTGTAAGCTAAACCAGCCTGGATCAGCACTCAGATGTACTAGATACTAAGCTACATTTATTCATCTATTACCTACATATATTCATCTATTACATATACAACTCCTAAATACCAAATTAGATGGAATTAAAAAAGCTCACCTGAAAGATCCTAAAGTCCGACTTGGATTCCCTTTCCGTCGCCAATGCAGCAATTGATTCCGCAAACTTTTCCGTCTCAGCCCGATCAATATCCACACAAACCAAACGCTCACCACAAGAACGACAATCCCCCTCCGAAGTAATTCTACTTTTACCAACACTCCACTCCCCTTTCCCCAACCATCCTTGTCCATGCCACCCACCTCCATTTTTCAAAACCGCATCTCTAACTTCCTTCTCGTCCCAATCAACTCTCCCAACCTCCACCGCAATCTCACTCCCAAACCACCCTTCAATAATCTGGGCACTAGAAACCTTAACACACCTAACACAACTCCTCAACATGTGCAAATACTGATAAACTTTCTCCACTCTCCCAACTTCCCCACTCACTTTTAACAACGCCCCAATCTCCAACTCCTCGAGTTGAATACCCAACGTACTCATATACTCCTCCACCTCATACGCCTTGTCAACATCCTTATTCCCACAAAACAACAACAATGCCGGATCAAAAGTCCGTAACCTAGGAGCAATCTTATATTTGCCCATCCCTTTAACCAACTGAAAAGCAAAGTCCCCATCACCTTTCGCCGCAGCGAGCCTTGCGACGGAAGTAATAGTTGCTTCAGTTGGATTAATGTTATTTGATAGCATACGATTAAAAATAGTAAAACCCTTTTCTATAGTTAATAATAATAAGTCGTGATGATGTTGATTAGTAGTGTTAATGAGTGAATTTGAGCAGAGGTAAATAAGTGTGTTGTAGTGATTGTGATTTAAACGTAGGTTTTGCGAAAGTGCTGTTTGGTATAGTGATAGTGCACCTTGGAGATTGTTGTGTTTCGAACACGTGCCTAATTCGTACATGAATTTACTTTCTTCGTTTTGGTTTTTCTTCTTCCCATTCCTTTTTTTGTTGTTGTTTGGTTCGTTTGATTGATTTCCTGGTTTCTCCTCCATTGACAAAATTGGAAAACCCTTAATAATAAATAAAACTCTTTTTAATAGTAGGGTTGAATAAAAAGGAATACAAAAATAATTAGTCGGTTTATTAGATATTTTCGGAATATCGACTTTTATTTCGTAAATCTCAAATTATCACCTCGCGCGGTATTCGTCTATTGCAAAAGAACACTAATTTTTTTTTTCTTCACCGAACAAGTATATTCTTTGCTCCCCTTCTTCAAGATGATCTTTTCTTCTTGGATGGTCTCTAAACTCCTGATAAAGCTCGGCCTCCTTTCCAATGGTATAACACGCCGTGGTACTGTTTCTACGACTTGGAATGCAAAATTTGAAGTCTTTGCTGTGAGGATTAATGGATGTGTTGTGCAAAACAAGAATGGAAGAACGTATTTATAAGCTGCAAAGGAAACGTATCTTTCAATTCCACGACCATCGATATCTATCATATCATTTATATTCACTTTTAATTGAGACTTACACACTACGAATATTGGCTTGGCTTTTTCCTTCCCACCTTATTTTCTGATGATAAATCCAATAGAATACAAAAAAGCAGTCCACTGTTGTGGTCCAAATGTCCAATTATCCAAATCCTTAATTATTTTATTTCCTTTTCTCCTGATTCTAAAAAAAAGATCCACAATAGTTTATCGAAAAAAAAAAAAGATCCACCACTTTGGTACATGTCACCAAAATTATCCAAACTTATATGTTCTTCACATGGCAGGGACATCTAGCATCTTTCAAAGCACCCTGAAGAAGAGCCAAGCTAGTACCAGAAACGTATATATATTGGACACAATGAGGAAGGATGAAAACTTGAAATATAATATGAGATCCCATGTAGAATTAAGTAACTAATATTTTTGTTTTGTTTCAAAGTAATTAGTAGGCTGTATTTATTTGCACAAGCACACATAGCTAACTGCACAAGTACTATTTGGAAGCTTTATATTTAGTGCACAAGGAATGGACCGAAGGTAGAAATACTATCGAAACCGTCCTATGTTCTCACTCAAATTCACATGGAAAATATGTACAAACAAACAAGAATGCGGAACCTAATGGATTGTATTTCTTGGTATAAACTATAATGATTGGAACTGTACACTCGAAAAGGAGATGAAGATTATATTGAACCAAGAAATAATGTTAGAATCCTTTATTTATAGACGATGAGTTACGAAGATGACCAAGCAAGGCCACCCACACTATATAATTCATTTAGGGGTGTTTGCCATATGTACTACGTACTACTATATAATCAATGCCACGAACAAAATTAGAAGTTCTAAGAGCATCTCTAGGTGGTGGTAGTATCACCTACGTGTTTGAAGCTGAAATTTGAAGAAAGTGTTGGAGTTATCCCTCACATGAGGATGAGAAAGAAGCTGGAGAAAGCAGTATTGTTCGTGTAATGAGGTCTGAGCGCATGTGTGCTTAGATTGGCCTAGCCCAAGGCGCGTCCACGCCCTTATTACTGGACCTTTGAGGGTGCGCACACTCGAATTGGCCTTGCCGAGAGCGCGCCCACGCCCATGCCTATATTTGCAATTTCTATTTCTACAGTAACCGAGAAATTTAAAGTGCAGTATAAAAATAGAAGAAAATTTTGGAAAACCTAAGTCACGAAATTGAAACCCAATTTTGAGAGCAATCAAGATTGAGAGAAAACTCTTGCAAAGAGAAAAACTTGGAAGGAGAGAGGAGTAATCTAGTAAGGTGGAGAGACTTGAGAGGAGTGATTGTAATTTTCCTTCCCACGTTATAAAAGGATTAGCTCTTGTGGAAGTAAGCACTATTGGCCGAACCACATTAAATCTTTGTGTTGTAGTATGTTATACTTTTTTGCATTATTATTTGTTATTGATAGTTATTTAGAGAATTGGGCATGCTAGGTTGGTTGTAGTGAAAGTTTAGAATTAGTATGGAGATTGTAGTTGGTCCAAGTGCAAGTTATCTTAGTAGTGGGAATTGATTGGTATTGTTGTCCCCAACAAGTGGTATCAGAGTCAGGTTAGATTAACCTAGGTTGTTATCCAAATTTTGCTCAGAAGGTGTGTGACAAAATTCCTCAGAGAAGGTTTGAGTTGAAATAGTTTGTAGAGATGGACCGTTCTGTAAACACTCGCATGACTAGTCTAAATAGAGCTAACTACACTATTTGGAAAGCCAATATGGAAGACTTGCTCTATTACAAGGACTTGGCACAACCCATTGAGAATGAAGGAATAAAACCAGACGCAATTGCCGCAACTGAGTGGAAGACGCTTGATGAAAAAGCGATTGGGTGCATTAGACAACGGATTGACAACAATGTAATCCGCCTTGTATCCTAAGACACCACAGCTTTCAGCCTGTGGAAGACTTTAGAAGACCTCTACGAGAAGACAAGAAAGGACGCACAAAATACACCACCAAAAATTTGATATAATTCAATGGCTAAAAGTTGTCACTAAAAAGCTTTCGTGATAATTATGGTTGTCAGAAAAGTCGTTGGCGAAGGTGGTGTCACAAATGCATCATTGACAGGTTAAAATTGTCACTACAGCCGTTGGCAATGCTTCCACATCCGCGACACCTATCATTGTTTTGCAACCATGACCCGAATCGACAACTAAGGCTTGTCAAGAATTCCAACCCGATTAAGCGTGATGACCCAAAATTGTTAGAAACTTAAACAAGATATTTCAATGGTTTAAAGTCATCAGAGTTGCCAACAGCTAATTTCTTTCGCAAATATTGACAACTATCTCGACGACTCAAAATGGTCAATATAGCTAATTTTTTTTTCTAACGGCTGTAAATTCTCAGAATGGCCTACACTTATAAATTGTTGCAGAATGTGTTATTAATTCTCAACAATGACGAGCTTTTGCTGTTGAAAACGGCATAAACCAATACTAATAGTCACCAAAGATTATAATATAAAAACAATTCGTACACCACAAAACCACCTCAAACAAAGTTCCATAACCAATACCTTTTTTTATTAAAAATCAATGTACATGACATAGAAGTACAAAACATTTACAATCTCTTATACTACACTACAGAATGTTTAGCTCCCGAAATCAATGGATAACTGACGAAATACAACAACGCATTTACAACTAGACACCTGAGATATAGCAAAGCTTCAGCCTAGTAGATAGATTCATCACTGCATTATTTACTTGCAACAGCTTCCGCTTTGCTCCTTCTGTTGCAGTGCATCCCTTGACCTTTTTTACCCCAATATCATTTGTTGCAACCAACTTGAACAGTATTGTAAAGGAGCGTTTTGGTTTTCTCCTAATTACAATAAGGAAGAACGGGAAGGGTTTGGAATTTGGATGTGACCGAGGTCGCTGTGAGCGAACTGCCTACGTATCTTCTCTCGTTTTTCCTTTTTCTGGGGAGAGAAGAATCGGTCCGGCGAAGTTCCAAAGGTGGTATTTATAGAGTTTTGAGAGAGGAGATCCTTCCGACACGTGTATTCTTTTGTACAAATGTAGGGTGGAGATCGCGGATGAGTGTTGAATTGGATCCGGTATGATTAGGGGTAGATCACGGTAGTCCCTATTTCCCGGTGTTGAGATTACCACTAAGATCTTGGCAATCATTACACCCGGGGGGTGTTTCTATCCGCGTTACGTTCTCAGATCCGCAAAGTGTTCAGATCGAGATATCTTCGCTCGCGACACACCTACTCGAAATGCCGCAGTCGGTCTTGAGGTCGCCTTGGATTCATCTATGCCGCTGCGACACGCGCAGTGTATGCCGCTAGGGCGCCGTTCTCGTCCCGTCTTGGAGGTCGATATCTTCGGTTCGCTTATGCTCTCGAGTCGCGATGCCCTATGAGGATATCACTCCCTACCGCACCCTCCGATGGGAGGCGTTGGTGTAAGGAAACGCTGAAGAAAGAGTCGGACGAGCGTGGTGGAGCATGAGCGAACAGTAGTGGATGAACCGACTGGTAGAGCGCCACTTTTGAATGTTGTGGCCTCGTGAATTGGCGGGAAAAGGTAGTTTTATCTTACGTGCACGCGATGAATCGTAGCGAAATAAGCGAACGATATCGCCGCGTTATCATGAATCGGCGAAAAGACGATGCCTTGGAACACGTGTGCGGGCTATAGCGTAGGCTGTAATGATTACTCCTTGGTAACTGAACGGGCGGTTTATTCAAAATCAGATTTGGAATACGAAAAAGTTATTTCGTGTTTTCTTCTTCTTCCGCAAAAACGCCAGCTAGGGTTTCCCAGGTGAGTGCTCCTGTTGCTGTTATCTTTCCCATTTCCATTTGCTTTCCTCTCTATCCGGCTCGTTATTTTAAGTAAGTAGGTTATTGTAAGGCTGTAGGGTTTAGAACTGAATATTTGATAGAAAAGAGTTGTTATAATGTCTGATTCTGATGATACTTTCGGTCGGAGGAGGTCCGGAGATATCTTTGAGTTGTGGAAATCACGAGGATGAAGAATCGTAAGTATCGGGCGCGGGGGTTGAGTTAGAAGAAGAAGATAGGATAGGCGGGGTAATGCCCGATCTCGGTCGAGATGACGTGCCGATCGTCGAGTCGAGGAGAGGTCGGCATCAGCGATAATGCCCCCTAGAAGTGTGAACCGCCGTCTCGCTAACTCTTTTCCCCGAAATGGGGCGGCGATGGGATTAACGTCCCCGACACGGAGATATACGAGCCACGACCGAAAGTGAAAATGTTCAGTAGTGAGGGAGTATAACCCGCCCGACGGGTGGAGTTATAATCTGTGAGGGGGTACCGAGAGCCAGATGCACATACCGCTTCAAACCGGTATCGACTTCTTGGCGCTTTGTTGGAAGTCTCCCCGTCGGTTAAGTGGGTAACACCGGCGATTATTTAAGGTGTTCGACTTCTAACGAGCGAGTGGGAATATGACATAGGTGTATCGGATATAGTGGAGCACTATGTGATACGCCGATCGGGGAACATGAACTTTAGCTTGCAAACCATGGCGGACGCTGCGTTACGCGGATCGATGGAGTAAGCAATGAGGCCCGGACTAAGAGACCGTTGTTGCTAGTTGGCAATTCTTGTGTGAGCGGGTGTATACTGCGAACTAGGATTTGTAACATATCCGTGGGGTAGGACACTTTTCTCGTTGTTATTTTTCGAACGCGTTTGATAGCCGCTCTAACGTGTCTTTGTTTTGCTTTGGCCGCGAGTTTTTCGTGAAGCGCGAATCGATCGTGGGGGAGATAGAAAGATTCGCTCGGTTGACTCGTCTTTGAAAAACAAGCGAAGTTGCCCGAGGTTGCTCATTTCTTTGAGGAAAAGGGAGGGCTGCGATCCGAGAGAAGAGGAAGGTGCAAAAGGAGCTGGCTCTAAGTCGAACAGGCGAGGGGTGATGGAGAAGCGCACAAGTGATCCGATAACACGAGGAGGAGAGGCAGCGGGTGCGGGGCAAGCGGCCCGTTAGGGGAACCGCAGAGCCGGAGGATCGGGCGAAATGGCCCGAATGGGGTTCGATCGAGGCTCTCTGTAGAGTTGGAGCCGATGGTTTTGATCGCCGTGCTGAAGGCGGTCGGAGAGGAGGCCACGCGATGTCTCCGAAAGCGGGGATTTGGACGAAGCCGCGAAAAGTAGCTCGACATGCTCGTGAAGATGGTGCTAGCACGGGGGGCGGATCTGATGGTGGTGCGGCTGGGGCGACGGTATCTCGCCGTAGTGGGGCCCGACCTGAGCAGGTCATGGACTTGGCCACTTTTGGAGTGGGGTCCAGTGCGCCTCGACTGGGACGTGATCCCAGTCCGGTGAAGAAGGGCAAAGCTCCACGTAAGGCGACTGGAAAAGCGGTGGCGTCTCAAAAGACGATCCGGAAGGACATTTTGTCTATCCGACGAGAATGGGCGCAGCCAAGACCGCGGAAACGGCGAATCGGCTAAGATCCCGATCCATAAGATAGCGGGTTGTTTGCTAGAACAAATAGCTCTGGATGGCAACCGCAGAGAGCTAGATGAGAAGGGGTTAGCTGACAACTTGAGACGAATGGAAATTGCGCAATGCTTGGTATGTCTATAACTTCATCCGAGGTAATTTGCTTGCTTATGCAAATTGTTGTTTGTGCTAACCATGTGTATGTTCGCTAAAATTTGGTGAGTGGATTCCGTTGGTTGAAAGAGATCGCCCAGTTCGCTGAATCAGATAGGGAAATGGTGCTGAAGCTGGGTGAGGAGCTGAAAAATGTCCAGGACGCCTCGCAGATGGAGCGCGAGGAACTGGAGGATTTGAAGAGAGCTCATGAAGCGTTGAATCTGGCCAAGATGCTGAAAGATACGGAAGCGGAAGAGCTGAGGCAAAAGCTAGAAGGAGCTGAAGATAATGTGCGAGCAGCTACCGTGGAGATTGGGAGGTTTGAACGACCACGCCTTTGCACCGCAAAGAAGGTTGCTCAGACGCTTAATCGGCCTACGACACGGGCCGGACGCAGACTTCGCTGAACCGAGGCTGACTACAATGGCTTGAAGGAGGAACACGCCGGCCGTATGGCCCGGCCCCTCGGTGGAGGAGGTTCGAAGTGGTGCGGTGGGGCGATTGTCTCTTCCGTGGAGCGCAAGCCGGGTGGCTCGAGAAATAAGCCGCTCTTGCACCCGATGATGATGAGCTTAGAGTTGGATGGCATAGCGATCATTGTGGACGGGAGAGAGGCTGAGGTCGATGAAGCGTTTGAGCGTGGAGGAGTAGTTAATGTGGCTGGAGATGACGAGTTGTAAAATTTGTTCTTTGCCTTTTTATCAGCTTATATGCTGTGATACAATAGAACTGGTTTCCTGGGGTAACCTGGGCAGTTCGCCTTTTTTATGTTTGTGTACTGTAATCCTGAACAAGTGGGTGTCTCCTGCTGATTTGGGGTAGCCGAATGTGACGAACTCGTGTGGGGCCGGGTTGGATTTCCTGAGTAATCTCAGCAACTCGGCTCAACATTGAGCTGTATGATAACGCTATTACACCAGATCTTCCTTTGTTTACATGCGATGATAGATAGTTGTGTTGTGTGTGTATGTCTGAGTCGGTTGCTCACTCATAGTTATGTAGGATGACACGGCTTAGAATGGAACGTGGTAGGCCCATTGTGGTGGCGACCTCCTTACTTACGATTGGTAAAATGAAGGGAGCGTCGTGTTGTTGGAGTGCTTTAGATTGCGAAGTGTGACGCGCGACGTGAGCATCAGATCGCTGGAGTCTGGCTCGAGATGCAGGTCGAATTGCTCTGTATTCTGTGCCGCCAACTGCAGTGTTCCCTTGCGTGCATGACACGTGTAGGGAGACGAGCGGTTCATGGGACATAATGATGGCGGGCAGATGGCGTTTGGCGTCTCAAGGTGATAATGAGGCACTTAGGAAAAGACGTTTCCTAAGGAATATAAACCGCTTCTCACATATCATCAAGAGGTTCCTCATTGTTGTTTTGCCTAAGCTTTCCTTCCTCATCTTTGCTCTCTGCTCACCTTGCGTTTTCACTGCACGCCGCTTGTTCATCGTATGTGGCTTCTTCTATCTTGCGTTATTCAGTTTGAGAAATACCTAGAGTAAGTGTTAACTTTGCTGTCGTAACTTTGCTGCTAGGCTAGTATGGCTAGATGTCGTGCGTTTGTGAGAGAAACGTCGCCTCTAACAATGGAGGAAATGGAGTTTGAGCCTCATGTTCATGGCGATCGGGGGAAGAGAAAGGTTGCTGATGGAGAAACGAAGGGTCATAAGCGACCGAGGAGGGATAGTCGCCCTGCTGGCGGCATTGTATTCAGGTCGCCACAGCGAGTGGGCGAAATGACTGGTCGCTCGACTGAGCGCAACGAGCTGGGGCAAGGTCGCCCAGTTACAGGTGAGAGTTCGGCCCCGCCATGTAAGGATGTGGGGAGCGAATTCTACTACCTGGGAAAGACGGGGAAGAAGCGGATGGTGAAACGCCGGACTGTAGCTTCCACTCGGCCCCATAAATACTAAGCGCTCGGGCGGATTGTGCTAGATGGAGATAAAGCAGAAGTTGAGGACGAGGACATGGGGACCCTACTGGGGACGATGGATATGGCCGCTTGTTTGGTGAGTTCCCGAGCTTAAAACCGCTTGACCGACCTTCGTGGGGCCGGTGTTCTAATGATGTTCATGCGCTTCTTGCGGGGGTATGATAAGTTTGAAGATGCCGCGGCAGCCGCTCGAGACTAGTGGTAACCCGCACGTGGGAGTCGGGGTTGATGCGAAATGCGGGGGTGGACAAGAAGAAATCGGATGATATGTCCACCAAGTACCGTAACGTGAATCTAGCGAGAACGCCATCGTGTCGGATGTGACCGAAATGGAAAGGGGAACCGGGCGGTTGTGACGCTTATGCTAAGAAATGTCGTTGTGGCGCTGAAGGCGAAGAAGGCGATATATCTTGAAGCCCCAGACGCTTTATGCCGCCTCGACGAAAAAGTATGACACGCGAGGTCACCTTCGACATCGCTGCCGATTAAGCGCACCTCGAAGACAAGCATGTCATTACCGAAAAATTGATAAGGTGATCATCATCCGTCTCCTCGGTACCGTAAGTTGTGAATATATAGTCTACATTCCTCTCTTTATCACGGGAGCAAACAATAGAGCAGGTTTTCGTGCTTGCCCGAAAGCGCAGCTTTTTGTTCGGAGGACCGGTTTCCACGAAAGTGGCGGTTCAAGACTTGGTGAATTTTTGTAATGAGCATCGATCCGATTTCCGGTAATCCCAAAGCAGATCGGTGGATCGTAGTTGTGATGACGCATCGTCATGTAACGTTGTTTTGGATGTGTATGCATGCTACCGTATTTGTGTGTAACTAGCATCTTGATCTTATAAATATCGCCCCGAAACGGTAGTCAACCCTAGAAATATAGTCGCTTACGTTGATGACAGAACCGGATGGGTTACGGTTCCCGCGGAGCACCTATGAGGCGTTTTGCTTGAGAGAGCCGCTCTCGCGAGAGGTCGGTCCCTAAAAATGTAGGGCCGCGGCGTAACAAGACTTTGCAAAGGCTATGTAGCCGCTGAGCTCCCCGAGAGTCAGTCCGGCCACCGAAGCGTTCTCGCTTTAGTCGATCCTAGAAATATAGGTCCTCGACGCTACAAGAATTGGAGAGGCTAAGTAGCCCGTGAGCTCCTCGAGAGCCGCTTTCGTCATTTGAGGCGTTCTCGCTTTAGTCGATCCTAGAAATATAGGTCGACGGCGTTACAAGAATTGGAGAGGCTAAGTAGCCCGTGAGCTCCCGAGTAGAAAGAGGTTGTCTGCCGAGAGGCGTTTCGCTTTAGTCGATCCTAGAAATATAGGTTCTCGACGTTACAAGAATTGGAGAGGCTAAGTAGCCTGTGAGCTCCTGAGAGCTGTCTGCTCGCTGAGAGCGTTCTCGCTTTAGTCGATCCTAGAAATATAGGTCCTCGACGTTACAAGAATTGGAGAGGCTAAGTAGCCTGTGAGCTCCCTCGAGAATCCTATGTCCCCGCTTTCGAGAGAAGCTTCGCTTTAGTCGATCCTAGAAATATAGGTCCTCGACGTTACAAGAATTGGAGAGGCTAAGTAGCCTGTGAGCTGTACCAATACAACTAACTGGAGTAGATAGTATCAGTCAGCACAAAAACTTGTCTTACATTAATGAAAACAAAAGATTTACAACATGAATGGCGCTACTGATAAAATTTTTTCAGTAGATAAGTATTCCAAGGTCGAGGCAACATCTTCCCCTCTTGGGTTCTTATCCAAGATGCTCCATTGCCAACGACGCGCCCAATGATGTAGGGGCCTTCCCATGTGGGTGCTAACTTGGAGTCGCCCCTGCGCCTTTTGAGCACTAGGTCGCCAGTTGAAAAGACCTAGGATGAACTCGCTTTGTTGTAGGAGTTCTTCGTGAGTTTGTCGATAAGAGGCTTACTCGACGGCAGCTAAGCCCGCTTTTCTTCCAACAAAGTTGACGCCTCGATAACACGAGTCGTTATACCCCTCGACTCAACAAGTTCTGATCGAAGTTGTAGTGATCGGTCATTTCGGTGGGAATTACGGCTTCGCCATAACATAAGGAGAATGGGGACTCGCCCGATCGGAGCGAAATGCGTAGTGCGGTGAGCCCATAGAATGTTTTCCAACCGATTTGGCCATTGGCTCTTATTCTTCTCAATCTTTTCTTCAAATTTTCCAAGATAGCTTTGTTACCGGCTTCGCTTTTGACCATTACTCGAAGCGCATCGCTGGAGTAGAGAACGATGAATGATCTTCCACTTGGCTAGAACTCTTTTGATCGCTCGCCTTTGAATTGAGGCCCATTGTCCATTACCGTGTATGTGGTAACCCAAATCTGGTGATAATGTGAGTCCGATGAAGTTGGGACGGGGACTCTTTGACGTGTCGCGAGGGAATGGCCTCGACCCACTTGGTGAAGTAGTCGGTGGCAGCTAGGACAAAGCGAAGCCAAGATTTCTCGTGGGATGAATGGTCCCATAATGTCCATGCCCCACATGTGAAATGGCTACTGCTCGCTTATGCCGATCAGCTTCGCGAGGTTGGATGATATTGTGGCGAACGCTTGGCATTTGAGACATTTGAGGGCGATGCTTTAGCATCGACCGCATCCGGGGGCCGAAATATCCTTGGTAGATGGCCTTGAGAGCTAACGAGCGTCACGGCCGCGATTTCCACATTCTCCTTCGTGGATTTCTGCAAAATTAATTGACCCTGCTTCCGGGTAATGCATCGTAGGTGTGGGCCACCACGATTTCTGAATAACTTGTTTTGGACTAAACAATAACGCCGAAGCTTGATAAGAGACCTGCCGCCTTGGTACGCCCCTCGTGGAGCCGCCCGTCTTCGGATATAATCGATGACGGGCTGCATCCATGTTTGGCTCAACCGACCGGGAGAGAGGAAATAGGTCGCTTTATCATCAAGGTGTGGTCGACTTGGTATGCGTCGATCGACTACCTCAATGAGAACTTGTCGGGAACGCAAAAAGGTCCGGTAGCCAAATAAGCTAAACTATCTCAAGGGCGGTTCTCCTCCTCACGCAAGAAATGATGTATATGTACCGCTTAAAGGAAGGCAATAACCGATGAACGACCAAGATACTTTGAAAGATTACCTTCCGTGGGTAGTGTACTTTTGCAACCGGGCGAATGACCACCATGAAGTCACTAAAGACTTGAGCTCTTCGACACCGAAGAAATATTGCCAGCCATCCTTAGTCCCCTAATTAGTGCTTCAGACTCCGGCTTCATTGTTGAAGTGGCAAAGTCAATGCTTAACCGACTTTTCAATCATATTTCCGTCGGGGAAACTAAGACGACTCGATGCCGCTTCCACCGAGGTTACCGAACCATCCACAAAGAGAGACCAGGGGATTTGACTCGCATTTGGCGGTTTGGGAGCTCAGTTTCTTGTTCCCAAGGGTCCCTCGACCGGAAATCATGAGGAAATCAGCGACGACCGACCTTTCGAGAAGTCACGGGACGAACTCTATGTGGTGTTCTCCGAAGTTCTTCGCCCAAACCGCCATTCGAGTAGTCTTGTTTTCTTTATGAAGGACTTTCTTCAATGGAAGGTCGGTGAGAACTTTGATTGATGTGCCCGAAGTACGGGTCCGAATTTCCGCGGCGGAATACAACAAAGCGAGTACGCCTCGCTCCGGAAGGAGTAATTCTTTCGGCCGGGCGCGGAGGTCTTACTCGTGAAGTAGATCGGCTTCTCTGAATTGTTCTCCTCTTTAAAGAGAACTGAGCTGATGGCGAAATCGGATATGGCCAGATAAAGCCCCAGTGTCTCTCCATGTACTGGCTTGGCTAAGACGGGAGGCGTGGTGAGATACTCTTTGAGAGTAGCGAATGCATGATGACATTGATCGCTCCATGAGAACGGCTCGCCTTTTTTGAGGAGCTGTAGGAACGGTCTACACTTATCTGAGGCCCTTGATATGAACCGGTTAAGCCGCCGCACCATTCCCTCGACAACTTCAGATTCCTTTCTTTGTGCGGGATCGGCATATCCAAGAACGCCGATCTGGTCGATTGGCTTCGATCCCACGCCGCGACACCGATACCCTAAAAACTTGCCGAGGACGCCCCAAAGAGGGCATTTTTTTCGGTTCAACTTCATGCCCGTGACGGCGTAGTCCGGAGAACGCTTTGTTCTAAGCGGGGTGAGGTGATCACCGCTTTTTGCTTTTGACCACCATGTCGCCAATGTAGACCTCCATGGTGTCGCCTAACATGTCTTTGAACATGTCCGCGACTAGGGTTGCTGCATGGCTCCAGCCGTTCTTCGTGATCGAACGGAGGACGCCAGTAAACAATAGATCCCTTTGTTCCGCGATGAACGAAGTCTTCTCTTGATCTTCCTCGGCGAGTGGGATTTGGTTGTACCCAATCGTGACGCATCCATAAAGGAGAGGAGCTCATGACCACAGGTTTGGTCGACAAGTCGGGTCAATGCGAGGGCAAGGGAAAACTCTTTGGCGCGTGGCCGATTGACATTTGTGAAGTCGACGACGATAAGCTTAATCCGCCATTCCATTCTTTTGGGGACGGCGACAATGTTGGCAATCCACTCGGGTAGTCTACCTTTCCGATGAAACCGACTTGCTTGAAGTTTTTCGACCGCCATTGATGGCTTTTTGAAAACGCAGGATAGTCGACGAGGTCGCTATTCGAACCGGTCCGGCATTGGGGTTCACATTTAATTTGTGGCATCGCGGGTTAGGATCGATTCCTTCGCACATCGATATACCACCAAGCAAAAACATCTTTATTCATAGATAAGAAATTTACAAGTTGTGATCCGAGTGTGGGGTCGAGGTTAGCCCCTACATACACAAACTTGGGGTCGCCTTCGTGCCAAGATTCACTCTTTCTTTTCGCCACCGAGGCTTTACAACCGATGGCCTAAGACCGCTTAGCAACTCGCCATCGGAGGAGATCCAACACCGTGGGACGACCGACCGTCGCCGAATGTGGAGCCGACCTTCGGCGGCAACGCCGCCAGGGTATCCACGACCGGGGGGGGTCCCGGCTGCAAGCACATTGATGGAGCGGCCGCGCCGACAATTGGCGGCGGCTTGATATGAGTCGACGATCTCTCAAACTTTAACCGACAAAGGTAATCGACAAAGGTACCGACGCGGGTTCGATGCTGGAGGTCTGCACCGGGCGCATCGAGGACTCGGGGCGAAAAGTGTATCGCCAGTTGGAGAGAACTTCGCCCGGAAGAGCCCCCTAGCCGCTTACGCTTTGGCAGTTCGGGTTGGACTTCTCGCGACTAAGTCCCGCGCCATCGGTAAATTGGAGGGCTCCCGTGATGGTGGGAAGCAATTCACGAAAGCAGTGCATTCGCTGATTGGACCTGCTGCAATGGTACGCTTCAAGTTGATTGCTTCAAGCTCCATCATGCCTCGAGGTCCGTGGAAACGGAGAACTTGATGTAAAGTGGACGGTACAATACCAGCATCCATTTAATCCAAATCACGTCCGAGGATGGCATTGTATGGCACTTGCTGTCGAAACGCAGAACCGAGTATTACAGTAATCTTATCCTCTCGAGATCCCACCGATATCGGTAAGATAATGTCACCAATGGGGCGGCTCGAGCCATTGAACCCGTAAAGGGGCGATTAGGGGTCAACGAAATGGACTTGGGGAGGTTCATCTCTTGCATGGTGTGGTAAAATAAGATGTCACAGAACCGCCAGTGGTCGATCAGACGCCGCTTTGATCGGCCCGGGCCGCTGATTTTGACATGAACGCACCAATGCGTCATTATGAGGAAGGCAAACTTTGCTTAAGTCGGCCTCCGCGAAAGTGATATCGCCATGGCCAAGACTGAGCACGCTGGGCGGAGCTGCCTGGAAGTAAAATGATAGACTTCCGGCGAAGAGCCGACCCGACGCCTTTTCTCTGGAAGAAGTCACGGAATCGTCCGGAAAGGTAATCACATGAATAGTCGAGGCATTGTCACGATCGGACGAAATCTTTCGCTTTCGCCGCGGCGAAACGCCACGGAACGCCCTCGACCGCGAGGACGAGCCCCGTATCCCTTTGGCGGTGACGGTGGGGTGGAGATCGATCACGCATTACGACGAGCCCGGCAACTTGTGACGCAGGTCGCCATCGAATGCTAATGTAGTGTTTGATATAACCGCCTTCCACCGTGTCTGGAGATAATGCTTGAGCCCCCAAAGATGCATCGGGCTTCATGGCACTTTGCTTTATGAAATGCACAAAAGGTTTGCCAGTCGATCCATGGCTGGCCTCGATGTTTGGCCGAAAAATGAGGCGCGCTTTGATCTTATCCAAGATGTGGACGGGGAGCGAAGGAGGACAAAGAAACTCTCTCACATTTATCCGACGGCACGAAATAAGCGTTAATTCGGGCTTTTTTGCCCCCGGGGGAACGATCCGAGACTTCGGGCGACCTCGCGGCTCTCTCTCGCTAAACCATGGAGTTTTAAGGTTTCCGCAACTTGATGTACTTTATCGACACGAAGTAGCTCTGAGCTCGGACTCTCTTCTCGTTCTTCCTTCATCAAACCACCTAGCGAGGTCACCGCTTCGCACTCTAAGCATTAGAAAAGGCCAGTGTGGCGAAAGATTCTTTCAAGCCACTTTCCATGCACAGCAGTTCGGCCTTGAACCGTCCTAGGAATTCTCGAATAGTTTCGCCCTCCTTGAATGATAATTGAAACAGAGAATCAAGATCTGCCTTCTTCCGCCTGTTGGTAATGCATCGGGTGGCGAACAAATCGATGAAGCCGCCGAAGGTGTTGATAGAATCGGACTCGATGAAAAGAACCATCGAGCGCCATCCTTGAGGCTGGCCGGAAATAATCTGCGCTGGAGATAATCGAACTTCGGGAAATTTTGTAAAGTGCCGACTTTGAATATAGCGAGCCACATCTTCGACCGCATGCGTGCGCCGCCGCATACATGGAAAGCGTATCGATAAAGTCGCGGTGGAGAGGATTTGCTGAGGACCTCTCGGGTGAACGGAGATGCGCCGATACGCCTTAAGCATCTTGTGTACAATCTGTGGTCGAAGTCTTCTTCGCAGAGGTCCGCCAATCCTTTGGGACAACTCGTTAAGCCGCCGATTAACGCCATTGATGTCGCGGTTCAAATTGCTCGTTTTGTTGTTGCCGATAACTATCCACCGAAATAACGTAAGGTAGCATTTTCCTCCTCGAGCAAGGAAATGCTCTCATTCGTTACTCCCAACCGGTGAGCAAGGTTCAACTTGAGCTTCTATGCTAACCATGCTTCGTAATGGAGAATTAGAGATGATCTCAAGTGGCTCTCCAGAAATCGAAACCACACACGGCGCCAATGTAAAGGAGCGTTTTGGTTTTCTCCTAATTACAATAAGGAAGAACGGGAAGGGTTTGGAATTTGATGTGACCGAGGTCGCTGTGGAGCTTAATCGCCTACGATCTTCTCGCTTTTCCTTTTCCTCGGGGAGAGAAGAATCGTCCGACGTAGTTCCAGAGGGTGGTATTTATAGAGTTTTGAGAGAGAGATCCTTCCGACGCGGTATTCTTTTGTACAAATGTAGGGTGGAGATCGCGGATGAGTGTTGAATTGATGTTATGATTGGGGGTAGATGCGGTAGTCCCTATTTCCGGTGTTGAGATTACCACTAAGATCTTGGCAATCATTACACCTGGTGGGGTGTGTTTCTATCCGCCGCTCAGATATCCGGCAAAGTGTTAAATCGAGATATCTTCGCTTAAGCACCACCTACTCGAAATGCCGCAGTCGGTCTTGAGGTCGCCTTTGATTCATCTATCTTTGCTGCGACACGCAGGTGTCCGCTAGGCAATCGCTTCGTCTCTGCCTTGGAGGTCGATATCTTCGGGTTAATGTTATGCTCCTGAAAAAGTCGCGATGCCCTGATGGATATCGCCCCTACAAGTATAATAAGTCAATTAAAGCTATTCCCAATATGAGTTCACAAAGTAATTAGTAGGATGTATTTATTTGCACAAGCACATACAAGCACATATAGCTAACTGCACAAGTACTATTTGGAAGCTATATGAATTATATTTAGTGCACAAGGAATGGACTGAAGGTAGAAATATTATCGAAACCGTCCTCTGTTCTCACTCAAATTCACATGGAAAATATGTACAAACAAACAAGAATGCGGAACCTAATGGATTGTATTTCTTGGTATAAACTATAATGATTGGAACTGTACACTCAAAAAGGAGATGAAGATTATATTGTACCAAGAAATAATGTTAGAATCCTTTATTTATAGAGGATGAGTTACAAGATGACCAAGCAAGGCCACCCACACTATATAATTCATTTAGGGGTGTTTGCCATATGTAGTACGTACTACTCTTTTAATTTGGCAGTCAAAATTTCACCACGAACAAAATTAAAAGTTCTAAGAGAATCTCTAGGTGGTAGTATCACCTATGTGTTTGAGGCCGAAATTTAAAGAAAGTATTTTCAAATTTTGACCAACTCTACGTGGACACAAATATCAGTCACAAATTTGGAGTAGGGTCTACCATCCAACATTGATACTGTCGCCCCAAGTTGAAAAAAGTTTAAAAAAAAAACCACGCGACATTCCTACTGTCGCGCCAAATTGAAAAAGTAAACAAAAAATAACACACGTGACATTGGCAATGGCGCGCGACATTAGTAATGGCACGGCGTGCTGGTCAAAGTCAAAAAAAAAAATAAAATTGGGGCGACATTTGCAATGGCGCACGACACCGCATCCGCATCCGAAATCTCAAATTTGCATCCACAAATGCGGCTAGACAGGTGATACTACCGAATTTGTTTCCACCTAGAGTTGGATTTTTGCGGAACTCCAAGTTTTGGAATCAAATTTGGAGGTGATACTACCACCTAGAGATGCTCTAAGCATTTTCTGCCTTTCGGGCCAAGTTACTTAGGCTTAAAGCCTTAAAGCCACACCGACATTGTTTTGAACTTCTGCCAACGCACTTACTTTTATGGTCCATCCACTTGCAAGTTAAGGTGAATTATGGGTCTACTTACGTGTTACGAATTTGATTGTGTGATTACTTGAACTTTATTGTTATAAACTTCTTTGTGTAGAATTTGGATTCGTTTTTCTATAAGAACTTGGATTGGTTTCTCTCTATCTATAAATATAAATGTATTAGCCATATTCATGGTCGTGGATCTTACATATATATATTAGCCATATTCAATGTATTAGCCATATATATATATATATATATATATGAAGGACTCTAGAGAGACAAATGTCACTCAGAGAAGGGAGGACACATCATAGCAGATGGTGCTGCAGAGTATAGGAGCATAACCAAGTAGGAAGGGACTCCGCGGTCCAGAGAGTCACACATGGAGTCCCACCATCCGTGAGATGAGAGACGAGATCTAAGGTCCTTAGTGGACCGCGAGGAGAGAGTATATAAAGGAGAGACTTAGGGTTAGAAGAGGGGGGACGAAGATTTAAAGATAGAGGAGGTTCCATAGAGAAAAGAGGAGAAGAGGTTTAGGGTTTTGGAGGGAGCACTAGAGCCTTTGATAGCGCCGCCGCCTTCCCCAAAGGAAAGAGGCACATGACTATCGTTCGTTCACTATCGCTACCTGACCCATTCCCTCCACTAAGGCTGAGTCCAATGGCTCCCTATTCCTGTAAAAGTGGAGTCCAAACAGGCGGATTTGATTCCCTATGTCAATTTTACTCTCTATATATAGAGAGTAATATTGAGGAATAGAGAGTGTGTTCTACACAAGTTAAATTGGCATTGAATGAAGAGAGTGCGTTTTGCGCAGGTTGAATTGGCGCTGAATGAAGAAAGTGTGTTCTACGCGAGTTGAATTGGCGTTGAATGAACAAAACCAAATTGTTTAAACTTTAAAGTGTTTAACTTGGTCTAAGTGTGTAAAGTGTTTGTTCCAAACCATTGGATCCAATTTCGTACTCCTTATCCTTATAACAACGTTTTTTCCCAGTTTTGCAGATACAGAGTTTGGACCATTGGACTCAGCCTAAGAGAACATACAACAAAAGAGTGGAACTACATCAGGCTTGATCCCCTCGGCAGGGTATGTAGGCAGCCATACGACTTAGTCTCTCTCATAGGCAAACACCATCCCCTTCCTCGAAGGCGGAGGGCTACACCGAGTTTCTGGTCCAGTACACGTTGTATCACTTAGATCGACAATTCTCTCACTCTAACTAAAGGATCGTCAGTTTTAATGAGCATACATTTGGCGCCGTCTATGGGGAACGACGTGGTAGATCTAATACTATGTGTTTGATGGAGACACGATGTATGGAAGTGGTTCGACGTGTCATAACAGTGGCACGGTGGAGCAAACATATTTGGAGAATATTCAACAACATTGACGACGATGGAGTTTCGAGACGAACAGAGAAACGATGAGATCAATAGGTTGGGACTAAGATCGACGACTTGAAGCGTTTGAATACGAATGGTAAGATGATTACATAAGATGTGGAGAGACATACACCACGACAAGTAACTTGTTTCTTTTACGATCATGTACATAATAGACAAACGAGTAGTAACTCGGTCGTCAACTAGAGTTACACTAGGGGCAAGCAAGACTTGTCCACGGACAAGCAATCAATATCACAATCTGAGTCCTCGACCATGCTGGGGCAAGCAATTCCTATTCCCATCGTATACTGGGGGAAAGCAAGCCTTGTCCCCCCATCCTTGGCAAAGATATATGTAGGGACAGACTAGGTTGTCCCCAAATATCGTGATATTCCGTAGAGCCATTTGCTCTAGGAGGCTGCAAACCATGAATGGGAAAACGTGGTCGTACACCTCAGGGTAAGATGGCTTGTACATTGTCATGAGCATATGATTGCCATTATTCTTATATGTAAATACTTACGCTTTTTACTTTTTGAGTCTTCTGTGTCCTCATTTTCGTAGTTTGGCCAAAAAGCCAGCCATATATTTATTCTCAAATTACAGTAAATTCACCAGTATTGGGCAGCTCGATCCGATCCACTGAACCTGTGTTGCATGGGTACGCCCAAAATGTCAGCATGTTCCGTGTCATGTCCACACGGACACTGGTACGACATAGATTCGCATCGGAGTGAGTAAACCAAAAAAAAAAAAAAAAATATATATATATATATATATATATATATATATATATATATATATATATATATATATAGGGTAGGTTCCGTTTACAACACTTTTTATACAACGTTTTATACAATAATTCTTAAAAATATGAATTAAGCCTTGATTCCTTGTAGATATGATCTCCACACCATGAAGATCATCTCCACAAAAATTTAGCTCATTTGAAAATTCCTAATCATGAGAAATATGTTCTCAACCTATGAATTTTTATCAACGGTCCGTAAATATCGATTTTGTAACTTTTTTTTGGTAAACTTAGAAATGTTCAAAGGACCCAATTTTTTGTGGAGATTATATCCATGGTGAGAACATCTTATCTACAAAATATTAGCCCTTAAAACATCTTGAAGGGTCCGGTGGGGGTAAAAAAAAAAAAAAAAAAATATATATATATATATATATATATATATATATATCTTTACTATTTTAAAAATCCTGACTCCCACCTACAGTACTGCAATAGTACTATAATAATTTTT
The DNA here is from genome assembly GCF_015680905.1 of Coptis chinensis. NCBI lineage: Eukaryota > Viridiplantae > Streptophyta > Magnoliopsida > Ranunculales > Ranunculaceae > Coptis > Coptis chinensis. The sequence goes on along the minus strand of NC_141463.1, from coordinate 72,138,145 downwards.
TATGTGTGACTCTTGGACCACTTTTTGTGACGATTTTGCCCCTAATTTGTTTCATTTAATGACTATTTTGCCCATATATTTTTTTATGACTGTTTTGCCTTCTATTCATCATTAAATATCAGTGATTTAAGATAGCGTGTGTATAAGCCAAGGTAAGCCAAGCATCGACTAGTGTATATATATATATATATATATATATATATATATATATATATATATATATATTCAGAGAAAGAGAGCCAAAGAAACAGACAGAGGGAGGGAGAATCGTCTGACTTTAGTAGTTTAAACTCGAAGCTAGTTCAATTTTGAAGAGGAAGGAGGGGGGACCAAATTAAGAGAGAGGCATGGACTTATTGGGCATTTTTAATCAATGTTTGTTTGCGCTGGAAGGTCCAAAGCCCTTTGCATTTACTTTTTATTATTTTTAGTTTCAATGGGCTTACTGATCAAAGCTTAAACGTGTTATAAGAAGTTTTCCAAGTCCTAACAGACTTTTTAAAACCCAAAAAACCATAGATTCTTAAAATGGAAATCTGTTATTCAAACTTAAGATAAAAAATAGCAGCCGTGTCCCGTGTCTGGATTTTCAGACTTGCCGTGTCCGAATCGCCATACTCGTGTCCAAATTCAGCACTCGTTTCCATATCCATGCAACACAGCACTGAAATGAACAACTAATGCCATGCCAACCAAACCACGAACTCAGGACATCTCGAATCTCGATAGTTTCAACACTTTTAATTAAGTTTAGTTAGGGATGTCCAAACGGGTACCCGACCCGGCCCGAACCTGATTTTTCGGGTTTTGAACGGGTATCGGGTTACCCGGGCCCGGCCCTATTCTTTATGGTCGGGTTCGGTTCGGTATTTGTTGGATACATGTGACCAAACCCTACCCTAACCCTATATTTCGTGCAAATTCGGGTTCGGGTTCGGGTTTCGGTATGGTAAAACCCAAATATATGAAATAAAAGAATATTAAATCTCTTCATCGTGAACGCCATTTTCGGTTATTAGATCTCAAGATCTCAAGAGAAAACCTCTTTTTCATCTAATTAATCAAAAGCCATCTTCTTTTATTGGATTTGATCTGTTTAACTTTAACATCGTAAAGCCACCCAACAGTCATCAAAGATTCAAAACACACAGGATTGCATTTTTTGAAAAGCAAAAGAAGAGAAAAGTAGACCAAGCAAAGCAAGCAATTCCAAGACAATAACTCAATAAGATTGATGGTTTTTTTGGGAGTTTCGACTTCTTGTGGTGGTGTGAATCTGACCTGTTGATTTGACAATAAGATTGATGGCTTTTTGGGAGTTTCAGTTTCTTGTGGTGGTGTGAATCCGACCTGTTAATTTGCTCAGCCTTGGTGACCACATTTAGAAAGAGATATTGAGGGAGGTGCTGCAAATTTTCTGAGTGAATGCAAACTTAGCAGCACCATCAAACCCACCAATCTCTTCATCATGAACGTGTGATTGGGTTGTCTTGTTCTTGGGGAGTTGTTGGAGGGAAGAGAGAGAAGAGTAGTAAGGGTACGGTCAAAGGTAATTTGTCTTGAAGACCAAAAGTAAATAGTAATGAGCAAAAGACTAAAAGTTTGTTGAAGATAAATAGATAATAAATGAAAATATAGTTGTTGGGAATTATGGTCTGGTTCGGGTTCGGGTTTTGGTCGGGCATTTTTACCCTATATAACTGGGTTTTGGGTTCGGGTTCGGTCTGGATATGGTTTCGGGCTTTTTAACCCTTTTAACGGGTTTAGGGCCAAATTATCGGGTCGAGTTCGGGTCGGTCCGGGTTTAGATAGTGTGACCAAACCCGACCCTATGTATTTCGGTCTGGGTTCGGGTTCGGGTTTTGTCAGGCTCGGGCAGGGTTCGGTGCCGGTTTTTTTTTCGGGTTTTGGGCGGGTTTCGGGCAGAATGGACATCCCTAAGTTTAGTCCAAGTCCTACAAAATCACCAAGGCACACTTTCAGACTTACTAAATAGGAATTAATTAATTAGTTGGTCTCACTAATATAAAATTGGGCGTAAATATGTAACATTTGCATATTTATCACTTTCGCAAAGAGTCTATCATTCCAAATTAAGATTTTAACTGGCTTATCGTGATATGGGCATTATACAATACTATTGTGTTAATTAATTCCTTAAATATTAGGGGATAACATAATGGTTTGCTACATTTTTCATTAGTTGTTTTGATAATTCACTTTGATTAGTTGATAGCGAATGATAGGATACTGATGGATAACAGTTGGGGAAACCAAAACAAAATGGGTTAGTGCCTAGTGCAGTGGTGGTAGACGGAGTGTGGAACTGAAGATATCCTTAGGAATGTGGTGTAAGTGTGCGACATCATATCAGCGTGCAGTTGAGGTTTAAAAGAATATCTATGCAGCCTAATAGCCTTGTAATAAAGCCGCTGAGTGGATTGAAACTTGAGAATTTGAATTTTGAAGTGCAGTTATTTTTTGAAAATCGAGATACATTCTAGTTAGTAATTCATCGAAGATAAATAACATCGTTACTACAAGTGACAGTTTCCCCAAATTATTGCCAAGAAGACAGCTAACCCAGCCGTAACACATTCGGATGCAACTTCCAAAGCACGCAAAAATATTTTCATTTCATCGTTCACTTATGCTACTCTTAGAATCGCTTAGGAACCTTTTATATCAATTGACAACCACCAACTCAGGCTGGATTAAGGTTAATGATACTGAGGGATCTCATAACCATTCCTTTGTTTTTTCTTTTTATTATAGTACACCATCCGTATAGGGAACCTAGTTGGTGATGCCCAAGGAACGTTTCCTGCAGGCTACGTAACAAATTATGTGGCCGAAGTATGGCTTGTAAGGGAAGGACGTACTAAAGCTAATTTCACCTGTGAGTACCCTCCGTTCCACACTACAGTACACATGTCCACATAACAGGTTGTCCTTCTTCAGGTCATCCAACACCATCAGACCGTACCCAACGACCCAACACCCAGGTCGACCAAAGCATCAACTACAGCCATTTATGGAAGGATATCAACTAGCGCAATCTCGGAGCTCAATCAACGCCACAATCAAGGAAACATTAACTTTGTAACAACACATTAATGGCGAATCATCAAGATAGCACACAAGGTGGATCTACACTTCATAACGGTCCAAAGCAAATATGGAAAGTCAACCCACACATCTATAAATAGAGAGAGATGAACTACGTAAGACTTGATTCAAGTTTAGCCCGAGAAACTTGATACGTAGGCAACTCTTATCCCAAGAAGAGTGCAACCATTCCCAATTCTCCATATCATCAGGTTGTTGTCCAGTAAACACAACATCTACATTGGCGTTGTCTGCCAGTTCATTTCCTTAAGAAAAGCACACTTACTCTTTTCTCAAGCCCACGAAGCTGGTAAAAAATCACCATGGATACCTCTCTTCAGATGTTGGCAGAACAAATAAAGATGTTACAAGACGCTTTCGTCACTTTACAACAAGAGAATCAGACGATGCATGACCAGGCCACCTCCAACGCAAACAACGGCACGACAAAAGCAGTGGAGCACAACGCTGTTGCAGCCCTCACCAACACCACCAATCAACGCTTAGAAGACTTCGCCCAAAAATTAGAGAAGTCAAACGAAAAAGCCAACGCGATCCAGATCGCTTAGAAGATGCTAGAAACGTACAAGGCATCACCATTCACCACAGAAATCAGAGACAAGCAGCCTCCTTCAGAGTTCATCCAGCCAAAGTTCCCATTAGCGACGGTACCTCCCGCCCAGCAAGCACGTAGCTTCGCCTAAAATCCTTGCACTTCTCTACCCATCCGGACTTCGCCTACCCCAAGGGCAAACTTTTTCCAGCTAGTTTGAAGGACGAAATTATCAATCAAATACAAACATAAGGGACCCCCCAAAAGGACCCAAAGTCAGCTCAAGGCCTTTGAACAGGGTTAAGCTTGACTCAACTATAACTACCACTCAAAGGCTAGTTATCAGTCAATATGAGTTCCCCCAAAAGAAATGACCCAATCAAACACACACGAGGAGACCTAGGTGATAGCTACGCTCATCTAATCAGGTCGTGAACCAAACAATCACGACTTTCGAACATCAGACGATCTACCATAGTTCAACAGGTCATCATACAACAAATCAAAAAGCAATGAAAGCAATCACATTCATGCAACATTCAAAGACGATATCAAAGCAGAACAAGTAAGTAATTTAAATATTTTACTTCTTACAAAATTTTGGTTAGATACTAGAGTCCCCCAGGTTATCCTGAGAAAATGACCTCAGCACCCCCATCATAAAAAATATCAGTTATCAGTATCAAACAAGAAAAATATTTAAACTTTGTTCAAAGAAGCTTCAACAAAACCTCAAAACAAAACAACAAGATCAATATCAATCAACACGGGAAAGATTCTCTACATTCAAGGGATCCATTGGTCCACCCTCTTCACCAACAGGGCCACTAGTTTGATCACAACTTGCATTCACAACTTTTGTGGAAACCTCTTCAGTTGACAGAATATATGGTTGGAGCAGCACCAAGGTCGGATGGTAGATCAAGTTGTCTACTAGCATCTGCAACATCACTATCCACAGCTACTGTTGCAGCCCTACTTTCGACCAACTTCTTGAGGGTCTTGTACTTACGTTCTAGTTCCAGATAGTCATCCACTAGAACGTAGACATCCCCACTCTCCACCAGATCAACCAGGTCGTTGTACTCTTTCTGAGCTCGTTCAGCAATTCCCTGTGCATTTTTACACTCACCGACCCAGCGTTGAACCTCCACTTTGGAAGCATCAAGAGATAGTTGCAACAAAGCCACCTTCCTAGCAAGATCCCCAACCTGCGACCTCAGCCCAGACATTTCAACCCGTTCCACCTCTTGAACAGCGATCAGCTTGTCATAGGCCTCTTTGGCAACATCCAAATCCTTCTTGTAAAGGTCGGAGATAAGGGCCATCTCTTTCAGCTTTCTATACATAGCCAGGACCTGACAACAAGCAAAGTAAATCAGAAAGCAGTAAAATCAAAGAACAAGACAAGGCTTAAGTCAGAGAGACACTTACAAAGCAAAGGGAGCGATCCATATCTCTCAGGTTCACCCCCCAACTCCTTCCCGGTCTCCAGCTGGTGCCTATCTCCATCCAAGGCAATGCTCTCCAGCAATCCTCCAGCAACTAACGAGGACTTAAAGCTACAGTTCTTATTCATCACAAACTTCCTCAATCCACTCACTGGGTTCTCATATGTGACAAGCCTATCCAGGACGTCCTCTCCACTCTTGTAACTTGGGGCCGCACTCCCCGACCCCTTGCACGTCTGGGCAACTAGCTCAGTCTCACCGGCTTTTTTCTTGCCCTAGGTATCAGCAACCCCCACATCAACAACAAGCTCCTTTAGATTCATCTTCCTCAAAGGAGCCCGACCAGAAAAAGTACGACCTTCCCTAGCACTAGCTAGGTCATTCCTTATACTCATTTCAGGACCTATTCCCCCCCTCAGACTCAGCCACCTCAGAGTGCCTCTTCAGTTGAGGCCTTCGGAAGGGTGCAGGAGCATCACCACCTCCCCCTCCACTTCCACCAGCATGACCATCTTGGTCACCATCACCTCCCTCAGAACGTCTAGGAGCAGAACGGTTATTAGCAGCTCCTCCAGCCGTTCTCCCTTCAGAAAGAGGTGCCCTCCTTTGGCTCTCCCTCTCCATCTCAGCATCCGAACTAGAATCAGAGATGTCAAAAACGAGCTTACGAGCCTTTTTCTTTTGCTCCACCTTCTTCCGGTTGATTTTTTCCTCTCCACGCTTCTTAAAGTAATGGGCAACCTCCCCCAAGACAGTTTGTTTGTCCTCCCAACTCAAACAAGCAAACTTTTCTATAACGTCAAGCTGAGGACGACCCCGAATAGAAACCTCTACACAAAAGGAAACAAAAATATCAGAATGTACAACATATTAAACATAATACTTACATACGACCTACAAAATAACTACCTACCAGCCCACTTTACAGAGCGGGTATTCAACTCACACCCAGAAGGGGTGTAATTACCCACAACCAACAACGGCCTATGCCCCCATTCCTCCTTACTCACCCCCACAATCACAGCAGACTTCCCCCTTACAACCTAAAAACTAAAGTTCAGTGCAAACAATCTCTTCACAGAGAAATGCTCCAACACATCTCCTAAGCAGATGTTATAACCCCTCTCATTCAACAAATCCAACACGTGGAACACCCTCCAACTATTCCCTACGAACTGACAAGGGGCTTTTCCACAAAAATTCAAAACCTCAACAATAAGACGGGAAAATGGCAACTTCATCCCAGCTTTCAACTGCCTATAACAAACTACCACTCCCCCATCCAGAGGAACATATTCACTGCTATACAACCTCCTCTCTCCACTTAGGTCGTATATGGCCAGGTCGGCATCTACCCAACCAAACTCCTCCTTCAGATTAGCATAAAGCGACCTAGGCCCCAACTCCTCAGCCATCGTCTCCACTGAAGAAGACGATGAAGCCCCAACTCCATTACGAACTCTAACCTCATCACCCCCATCACTTAAATCCTAAAAACTTGATAGGAAATTAACCAGCCTAAATAAACAGGCTAATTAAATCCTATTTTACTTATACTAATACTCGCAAGCGCACGAGGTCTATCGTAATAGGTGCGCAAGAACGAGGTCGATCCACAGGGATTGCTATTTAGGAACAATTGAATATTAAAATACTACTTAACCTAATCCGAACTATATTGGTTTATGAAGTTTTGATTAACTAATAACTAGTCCTATTTAACTTAATTATGAAAACTATAGAACTTATATTAAATTATCAATGGAGAGACTACTAAGGCATTTGAATCCACCCTAGACTGTTGTAAGAATCCTAATTCAATTAATTCAAAGTTCTATTTTAATTACGAGTAGCACGAAGGAAAGGAAACTCTAGCTTTCTCGGAGATGTGAACGTTGAGCTCTTATATAAATCTATATATTGGTTTGATCGAATTTCAACAAACGAGATTATAAACTCCTAGCAAAAATCGTCTTCTTACAGCACGACTTCTCACAAGTTTACATAACCGATAAAAACGATGCTTTGATAAGAACAGAATATTTATCTAACGATTAACTAGTCAAGTCATGAACTTTTAACATGCGAGATGTAATCAATGAAAGTATTCTACTAATATCAGCGAAATCAATCAGTTATTAATTAATATGGAGAACTATGAATCAATTAAACAGTATAAACCTACGCAAGTCTAGGGCTTCCTCTAAGCCCTAGCTTTGATTTAGTTAGACATAATAAGTAGAACTGTAAAAACAGAAAAGAATAAACCCATTGATAAATCCAATAGAGTACTGCGGCTGGTTTATCTTCTTCTGCTCCTGTTCCAGCTCAAAGTCTCGTTCTTCTTCTGCTCCTTGGTTCCAAATTTGAAAGTCTCGACCTCTCTCCTCGTTCTCTGGTTCGGTCTCCAAATTTCCCGATCTTCATCACTGTGTTCGCACACCACTTTCAGCCAAGAGACGCGACGCTATTATTGATGCTTTGCTTGTTCCTCGCCAAATGACGACCCCCACTCGTTTTCTATCCTCCTCCTCGAACCAAATGACCAGCCTTTTCTCCCTCTCGACTCCCTTTATCCCCTCTTTTCAGTTCTTTCCCTTCTTGGTTTTGGTATGGGATCGGCAGTTTTTTGTTTTCTTTCCGATTCACGAGAGTCCTTTTTAGAAGGAAACAAATTCTTTCCTTTTGTAGTAGCAAGAGTAGGTAGCCTTTTGGTAAGGAAGAGTGTGGGTTGTTTAATTGTTTGGTTCGAATTTGTAAAGTTTGAATGGAGGAAAGTTTCTATGTCTCGTCGCGAGAGATGAAGATGGAAACTAAGGTCCGATTCGGTGCTCTTGGTTGGACATGAACCGGTATGGCCATTAGTTGGTTTTGGGACTTTAGTCTTGAATACGGGTTGGTTTGCAATTCTTGGGCCTGAACCTAACTTTGGCCCATAAGCTAACAAATATAATCCACGCCTTGACTCATGATAAATCTTTAAAGTAAGGTTCCACCTTTTGTTGGTCACATGCCCACTGAACTAGATCAACGTACACACACTAATATCTTCGAATCTCGACAGTTTCAACACTTTTAATCAAGTTATTCTAATTCCTGTAAAATCACTGAAAATATACTAACTTAATAAAACAAATAAAATAAACGGACTAACTGATATAAAATTGGCCGTAAATAATGTAACATTTACATGCTTATCACTCCCCCATCTAGAGGAACATATTCACTGCTATACAACCTCCTCTCTCCACTTAGGTCGTATATGGCCAGGTCGGCATCTACCCAACCAAACTCCTCCTTCATATTAGCATAAAGCGACCTAGGCCCCAACTCCTCAGCCATCGTCTCCACTGAAGAAGACGATGAAGCCCCAACTCCACTACGAACTCTAACCTCATCACCCCCATCACTTACCGTTCTCTCTTTCCACTGATCTACCTCCACTTCCCCACTAAAACTATCACTGGTCATAGACATTATGAAATCAAAAATAAACAAAGATCAAGTTTTTTCAAAGAAATGCACCTGGAAAACAAAAGGACGAGAAAGGTTGGTTTGTTTTTCTTTTTCTCTCTGCTTTTTCTTCAGGTGAATTGGTAGAATGAAGAGATGAAAGGCCTTTCCCACACGAAAACCCTTTGACTGCACAAACCTCGAGAAAAAAAACAAACCATTTCATATTCCCACAAATGTAATGATAACTCGCCCACAAACCGCCGCGATTTCGAGCCCACGAATCCAGCCCAACAATTTCCACACATTTTTCAAACACCAATTAAACCAACCAGCTGTCCGACACGTGTTTTAAAGCTTTATTTTACCTTTCCTTTTTCATACCATAACTGTCCAAAGAACGGATAAAATTAAGAGGGTTGTGTAAGTACCTTCCATTCTGTACTATAGTACACGTGTCCACACACCAGGTCGTATCTCCATAAGTTCGTACCACAATGCCAGTACGTCATAACGACCCAGACTCAGGCCGTCCCAAATCTCAGTTACCACCATATATGGAAGCAAATCATCTAGGGCAATCCTGGAGCTCAGTCAACGCACCAATCAAGGAGACATTAACTTTGTAACATCAGGAGTAATGGCTAATCATCAAGATAGCACACAATGTAGATCTACATCTGATAAGGCCCGGAGCAAATATGGAAGGTTAGCTCAAATATCTATAAGTAGAGAGAGATGAACTACGTGAGACTTAATTCAAGTTAACCCCAAGAAACTTGATACATAGACAACTTTTGTCCTAAGAAGAGTGCAACCATTCCCTAGCAAACAGAACACCAGGTCGTTCACCCCAAAACACCAAACCTCTACAAACTTCAACTTAAGTGTGGTTGTTTAAGTGGCATCAAAAAAGGATTTAACAAAATGGTTCTACAATTATACCCACACACGATTTTATCATTGTTCACTTGACAAGTTCTTAGTCATTATTGGTCGGAATCACTGAAGTTATATCAGAGATTCAGAAGGAGAAGAAGGTTCGTAACTTATCTACTTACCAATATCTACTTTCTTCTCTAATTATCACAAAAAAAAAAGTGTACAAAAAATAATGTTTGTCAGTGATATATTTTAACCTATCGATCCTCTATGCCCTAGGACTCCGGGAGTCTTTGCTCATCAATAATCACGGGGAGGAAAAATGAATAAGGAAAAATATACACGAGAGAGCATAAAGACAAGTTAGGGAGTAGAATACTTCTATAGTGTTTATAGTATTTGTCACTAATTCTTTTATTCAAGTGTTTATATTGATGGGTATCATTGAACCCTCTTTCTTGGTGAGTTAGGTTGTTTGACATTAATATTATTATGCATGTTGTTGAAATTGTGAGAACCTCTTTAAAGCATGTCAAATTCTTTTCTATTCCTTCTTAGATTCTATTTCTTAGATTCCATGTGATGGGTGCTAGACTACATTATTCTTTTAAATTGATTGATATGTTGTTTATAGTTTGAGTTGGTTTGGGACTCAAATTCACATATAAGTATAGCCTAATTTCCTTTGATTTCGGATATGGGTAGCCCGAAACATTATTCCATTCTATCTAGGAATAGCATAAAGACCATTTGAAAGATGAATTAAAATTTGGGTAGCTTCGAGACTTCTTCTTGCTCTTTTATTAGAGCTCCTCATTAATCCGTAAACTATTAAGCTACTCAAAGATTTATTTCTTATAATTTGTACAAGTTATGCTTATTTCTTGCAAACATTGAAGTTGATTTGTTTCATGCATATTGTGGTCATATGTCGTGTTCAAGTTTTGGAAGATGCTAACTTCTCATTATCAGACATGTTCAAGCTTTTCCCATTACAAACTCTGTTATTATATTCATCGTTGTACCCCCCAAGAACATGAGCAAAAAATCATTTTGCTTCTTCGGATGTTGTCCATTGCTCACAAGGAACTTAAAACTGAAGTTGAAGGTTGTTTCCATGACACTTGGGTGAAGGGGCTATTCGTTGTTTTATATTTACTTTCTCTCCTCCATATGTATTATTATTTGCATGGAATAAGTACAACTAATTTCTCTTTCAAAAAGCAATGAAGCCCTTTTTTTTTTATTGTATTGTCCCTGTAGAAGAATCACACAAAAATACATGCTTTGCTATATTATATTTTTATATATTTTTTCCTATTCCTTTCTGAACAGGAACACCTTTTATACAATTCTGAATCCATGGGTAGATTATGTACCTAGAGAGGAAAGGTGGTTCATCGCTTGAAAGTTGACCCGTACTTGCTTACATCTCTAGGGTGTTTATATAAGTTCTCCTTGATATGACACTTCTTATCTTTTATTATTTTGCTATGGTTTAGTGGGTAACTAGGGTGTTATTGATTCCAAAAATAAATGGGGAAATGGGGGTGTGTCCCCAACTGTCATGACATATGAGTTGTTAGTTTGTTGGACAAATCTGTGAAATATGCATTGAACTAATCAAGGGAGTTCAAAGCTTTGGCAATAATGAAAGAAATTAAAAATTATATAATTGATAGTTAAAATAACATGAGTGCTGGAGTGATGGCTTTTGCTAGAAGGGGATGGTTTGAAATATCTTGATGTACTACAAGCAATGAAGAACAATTGCTTAAAACCTTTTTTTTTAACTTTGTTGTTGTTCGCTTTGGATGGTCCATGTGAAACAGTGAGAGTGGACTAAAATACTTACTATATATCTAGTATTTTCCTAATTTACTACATTTCAGATTTTGTTTGATCATCTCTATGATATTGTTTGGAGTTTGAATATTATTAAGTGATCACCCTTACATTTCCAATTATGCCCAAAACTCCTGAGTTTTGACTTAGTTTTTGAACTAATATGTTGTGCTTAATCTTTCAATCTTTAGGGTAAAGGCCAATGTTTAAGGTTCATAGTCAATTACATGTTTTGGACTGCTTTTATGTTGTAATATTTATTTTTTCAACCGTTGCAATGGAATGTTGTTTTTCCATACTAATTGAGTAGGTCTTTTGTGTTTCAAGATTAGCTTTGCATTGGATTAGCTGAACGAATGTGAACAGAGAAGAGGTTCCAAGATTGAATTGTCATTTGTGAATTAGGAGGGTTTGTTAAATACTTTGTTGAATATGACCGGAGAAAGACAATACAACATTTTTGTAAAATCATTTGTGTTGTAGTTATTTAAAAAGCAATGTAGAAGTTTGTTATTGAAGTACTTTACACATGTTATTATACGACAACTCTTATCGTATAGAACAAATGAATTGGAATGTTTATTCCTTCAATTGTTTTTTTTACTTTTGACAGCTTGACAGCACTGTAAGAAATTTTAAAGATATTTCTTGCCTTCAATTCCGTGTTGAAGGCACGGGGACTAGCTAGTCAATATAACAAGGGAGGGAAGTTTTATGACCCACGACTGGGATTCCATCCTATGGTGGGCTGAGTGGTGGTTGTGATTACATATAACGCCTCGATTACTGTGTTGGAGTTTGATGGTAATTAAGACTTCCCATTAATTTAGCAAATCAATTAATAGTAATTAAGGCTTTTATCTATTAAATCAATAAATAATGATAGTTAAAATTTTCTATTAATTAAGCAAATCAATAAATAATGGTTTAATTGGTAATTAAAACTTTTCATTAATTTATTAAATCAATAAATAATGATAGTTAAAATTTTCTATTAATTTCGCAAATAAATAAATAATTGTTTAATTAGGTAATTAAAAAATAACTTTCCAATAATATCAAATTAATTAATGCTTTTGAGCAATATTTCAAAAATTAAAATAAAGAACTCAGTTCAATCAAAATTTTCAATTTTTTTATTTATAAAAGTTGATATTTAAGGAATCAAAAATCCTACACAACGATTGTTCTCACATAGTCACCACAGTTGTCAGGAGGTCACCCGTCTTATGACTAATCCTGCATGAGCAAGCTTCACTACATAGTTCCCACGAATCCATAAATCCGAAAAAAAATCTCTATGTTGGGATTTGGCGGACAAATTACTTATGTCCCAAATCTCAAACAACTTCATAGATGCTAGAATTCATACATGAGGCGACCCTTTCCCCACAGGCTAGGCACCTTTCCAAGTACATGTTTCAACCTCACTTCACAGGCTAAGCGCTACAGTATATTCCCACGGGTCGGGGTATTACACTTTATGCCAAAAATTTAGACTGTCTAAAATACTAAAATAAAAGTAGCATATTATTTAAGGTTTCTACCATTTTTCCAAAAGCAATTTACTAAAAGACAAGTCTACAAAAAAATCAAAATAAAAAATAAAAAATAACAAGTTTATTGAGAATTTCTTATAAAGATGATCAACGGTTCAATGACGCTTTTTCACGGGTATTTTAATTTCTTAATTGATAGCTTAAAAGAATTTAAAAACTGATCGAAAAGTTATGATAAGTACGAATTGGATATTACTTACAATTAACTTGTTAAAATATGGGATGAGACATACTCTAAAAAAGTAGGATTTCAATCTCAGTCAATAACATGCGAGGTGTTAAAATATGAGGACGACAAAACCATTATGCAACATTTTAAAATGGATAGTTAGTTTACATCGTCTCGATGAACAATTGGAATTATAGAAAAACTATGAGTTAACGAAAATGAAATAAACAAAAAAGCAACTCAAAACCATAAAATGAAATCAAATTATGAAATTTAGGAAAAGTACATACCTCCAGTGCATGTAGTCTTCGTTATATATATATGAATTAAGTTTCTTTTGAACTACAAAATTTCATGTTCAGTCCATTGAAGTATGTTCAAAATAATTTTTGAAGAGTTAATTTGACACAAATCTTTTTCGATTTTTTATTTCATGTCTTATACTTCACAGTTACGCTGAAGTAAGAGATGAGTCAGGTGTGTCGTCACTAGTCGAATAAGAGCAAATTAACATTTGTTGATATATCCTTACAATGTGCAAAGGATTGCTCAAAGTGTAGTTAACCGTTGCATTGAATATTCTCAATTATATAGCATGGTTCAATTACCTGGCCGGTAACTTTGGTATATTTGCAATTTACATAGGTTTTTTGTTTACATTTTTAGTGTCAACAGTGGTTGAATTGCTTCATTCCAAAGTAACAAACACAAGGGAGGTTTTGCCAAAATTCTTTGCGTCATGGCGTTCATGGGCTTGTTATAACACCCCGTTTATTTTCTTTATATTTTTCCCTATTTATTAGGGTTTAAAAATTAATAATATTATTTTTTTTTTAAAAAAAAGATAAAGATAAAGATAAAATATGATAAGATAAAAATGTGGGAGAGTTAGGATGGTTTGGTTACAACCGAACTCTCCCTCTCTGTTAGTATTTTTGGGGTTTTTGAAATACAAGAGAAAAACAGAGAGACGTACAAGAAAAAAAAAACAGAGAGAGAGATATCTATTGCTTGAGAGTGCTTGAAAGAGAAAGGGGCGGAGGAAGACAGCACCTTGACGTCAGTTTTCGAGTTCGCCAGATTTCAAGTTTGTTACATAAACAAACGTTTTCGCTTTTCGATTAATTCCGATGAGTAGTCTAAATCTTTTCTTTACAACTTTATTTGATTAATGAGCATATAACTTCTTTTAGTTATTTACTTAACTTATTAATTGGAATTTTGGGATGAAAAATTATTAATTTGATCAAAAGAGATAAATGCCGTACTGAGTTACTGACTCATGGTTTACTTCTACTATATCTAGATATTCGTGGGTATGTTGTTGTAGTCATGGGTGTTCTGTAGGCTATTGGTTGCTTTGAAGTATTTCATTATATATGTGAGAAGTTTAGATTTCTTTTGTAAGGCTTCGACTATAGCTACTGTTGGAACTATTAATGAATTGTATAAGTGGTAATGATTGATATGAATGCTATGCATGAGATGGCTACAAGTGCAAACCTTACCGAATACTATTTCAATTAATGATATGTGACCATGAGTATAAATGATTTACTTATGTACATGCATTTTATCCCGTTTCATGAATTTATTCAATGTTGTCTCTTTTGTTTTGACACACCATATGGTAGAATGGCGCTGGTGAAGTTGTGAGTAATCATTCTATCAATTTCTTGTGGATTTTGAAATTTGAAATTTTGGATTTACATATATCATTTGCCTTTACCTATATATGGTTATTGTCATACTAAAACGTGGACTGAGGTGGAGATGGTATTTGAATCAATGAATATTGCTTAGTTGGTTTAATTGTTTGAGTTCATACATATATTGATTTCATGAAACTAACAACTGGAACACTTATACTTATATCCTATTTTGGAGCTGATTTTCTTATAGTTCAAATTTAAGTTAGATTTTCCTCTAAACACGAAAACGTAAGGTTTGAAAGTCTGCTTTCCAACCCAATTGACCTCATTGCATTCCAAGGTCTGTGGAAATAGATATAATGTCTGGAAGTTTGGTTGACATAAAATAGCGCGTCAGAAATCAGTTTCTGTGCACTGTGTTCAAGTCCAGTTTTAAAATAGTTAGGGTGAGAGTTAGAATTTTTATAAAACATAAAAGAGTAAGATCTAGAAGTCTGCTTTCTATTCCAATTGGCCTCATCGCATTCGAAGGCCTATGGAATTAATTATGATGTCTGGAAGTTTGACTGGCAGAAAACAGTGCGTCAGAAATCAATTTTTGTGCAATGTGTTATAACCTAGTTTTCGTACACTTAGAATGAGATTGAGTATTTTCATAAAACATAAAAAAGTAAGTTATGTGTGTTAGCTTTTCAACACAAAAATCCTTGATGTATTTGGATACATGTGGAAAGAGTTGTGCCATTCGGAAGATAGTCTATCAGAAATCCAAATTGCTAAAATTAGGATTTTTACTATTTTCAACCTAAGTTTTCTTTTAGATGGGCTGAGGTTGGGACTTCGAGTTCTATATGAAAAATATGTCTACATACTCTAGTTTCTAAATAATTAAGTTACATGTCATTTAGATGAATGTCGGAAAAACTATAACATTGACAAGTTGGCTAGAAAACCTACCGTGTTATCCTTTATGTGTATGAACCTATTTTGGGAAATATGTCTAGTAATGAAATAAAAGTCTCTTAAACTCTTCTTGGGTGTTTTATATAGTGTTTGTAGTCTACTTTTAGGCTATGGTTTTATTTGGAACCAACATGGTTCATAAGATCATTTTTTTTAGAATCAAAAGTAGAGAAATATCCATTTGTGAGTTTTTGGATTTAAAGGTTCATAGTGTATCTCTAGTTATGAAACTTTACGTATATGATTGTGGGAGTATTTGAAACTTATTGTATGTGATTCTATATAGTATAAATTGTTGTTTTCTTTAAAGGTACATACAAGGATGTTGATATTTATTGGTTAGGAGCTACGTAAGGCTTGATTCTAATCTTGAAAGATTGGATACGTAGGCAGCCTTATGTACAGGTGCAACCACTATATTATATATTAGTTTTTGTGATAACTATATGTGTATAATGTTATCATTTAATTGTGTACGTGATTGTAGCTGTTTGAATTGTATTTGATTGATGACCATTTGTGTTGCGTTCAATAATATTTAAATGCGTGATTGATTTACATTGATGCGTGAAAATAACTATGCACATGTGATCAATTGTTGTGTATGATTAATGCTAGTACAATGATAAGTGAGCTGAGAATAATATTTTCAACGAGTCGACCGCACCTTTAGA
The DNA here is from genome assembly GCF_015680905.1 of Coptis chinensis. Lineage (NCBI taxonomy): Eukaryota > Viridiplantae > Streptophyta > Magnoliopsida > Ranunculales > Ranunculaceae > Coptis > Coptis chinensis. The sequence continues at coordinate 72,121,836 of NC_141463.1, read as the reverse complement.
ACTCTCCATGTCTCAGGATTTGGTAATGTTATATTATGACTTGAGATGTCATGTGATAGGAAGGTCTTTATTGAATGTGTCATGAATGACCTGTTAGTGTATGGTGGGTATTCCTTGAATGTGGCTGGAATGACCCAAGGTATTCATTGAATGTGCCATGAATGACCTGAGATATTGGATGCCCATAAGAGGCTGTGATTATGCGCATGAAAAGCCCAGAAATGATTGTGACTCATAAGTTACGAGTTTGCAAGATGTAAATATGTTTTTGGAAGCGATATCCTCGCTTGGGACATATGTCTTGTAGTGGTACTCGGTGTGAGAGAGAGACACACGGGTATGTGTGATTTGGCAAATGTGTGATATGCAAATTGATAAACGTAAAATTGAATAATTTATCTACGAAATGAACGATGAAACTCAATCCGCAAGTGAAACTAAACTTAATTACGCATTGCTATCAAAGATTTCTATACTCTCAATTCTATCGAAATAGAGTGGAGTAAAAAGTTCGTTCCACTCTTAGTTCTTTAGTATTCAAGTTTCCTAGAGTGACTAATCTATTCAAAGTCTAATGAGAGCAATGGTGGGAATTATACTACGATGTGAATTAAAACTAGACATAATATAAAGATTATAATTTTATTAAATTTAACTAAACAATAATTGAATTCTAAATTAATAACTAAGAATTGAATAATAACAACTGAAATTGGATCTAACAATTTTAAATGACAAAATCGAAATGAACAAGAAATAACTATTTTATTTATCTACTCAATGAAGAACTATGATTCAAATAATTATTCTAAAACAATGTATGAAACTAATTAATTTAACTAATTTAATTCAAAAACTAGATCTACAAGCTATTTTAATGGATACTTCCTATTCTAGATTCTCTAACTATCTCTATCTTAAGAGCTAAGTCTTCTTTTATGTAAAGGAGGAGACCAGATCCACAATTTCGTGCATGGGCTGAGGAGCCATATTTTGGGCCGGAAAATCGAGCCCAAAGCCCAATTTTTTCAGTCCACAGAGCCCGTTTCAGCTGGCATTGACTTCAGTAGACTTTTCGTCCACTTTTGCTCCTCTGATTGGGTCAAGGCTTAGACCATTGGAAATCTCTTTCCGAGCCGGTCGTTTTGACATAAGGTAGGCCCAAATCTGAGGCTTGAGTCCAAAGATATGGTCTTCGAAGTTCTCACGACTTGTACAATCGTTTTACGCCCGTGTTGACTTTTCAGCTTTTGGCCGGGCTTCATAAAGGCTTTGTCTCCTTGAATCTTGGCCTTTATCACAGAACTTCTTAGCAACCAACCCTTTGCTCCTTTATATATACCAAAGTGGCACATTTCGCACATAATTGAGTTCCATACACGAAAATACATAAAATCAATGATTAACATTAACTCTTATTTATTACTCGCATAATTGGTATAAAAATAGTATTATTAAGGGGTTAAAACTATAGTTTTGGGCTCTTATCAAACCACCCCCAAACAGCATTTTGCTTGTCCTCAAGCAAATATGAGAAATTAGCATAAGTGACTAAAAATAGAGTTCTAACTAATCTCGTTTTCACGAGTCGCGATTGCATTGACCATATCGCAACAAGACCTTAAACCACTAGAATTCCCTAGTGGACGAGTTATAGCCTCGTGAGAGTTTTCCAGTGAAGGTACTCACAAACTTTATCTATACTACAACGACTCAAAAATAAAACTATTGTTTCCTTATCTATGTCTCAATTATCTATACATCTCACTAGCAATGAATACAGAATAATCAAGTTGAAACCTAAGCTAATATATGCATAATAATCTATTATCTACGAATAAACATATTTACAATGAGTAATACTATGAGATGAACTAGCAGGTCCGTTTCTGAAAACTCGGAATAACGTCCTTAAGTAGGTCCTCACATAAATGTCAAGACAAAAACCATTCTAATTTATCCGCTCAAGTTTCGCTACTCCAGTGTGCAGTGGGTACACTTTACCTTACAAACTCAATGACACACAAGGAAGCCGAAATCAAACACATCTGCCACTTACTATCACACTATCATATTCCTAATTGAGCTAGAGGTCTTTATTAGGTGTTGCGGAGATTAGAAGATGGTTTAAGAAGGAAAGAAATAGATATTCAAAGAGAACAAGTCTGAGATAATAGACTCTTCATATTATGTAACTAGAAAAAACCTTATTCTTTACTTTTACTCTACACTTTGTTTCCATCCTTAGCCATATTTTTTTTTCTTTGGCTTTTGACTCCTTGATTCTATTTTTGGAGTTCTAACTCTTTATTATTATTTTTTTATTTTTTTATTTTTTATTTGAATAGAAACTTACTTTTCTCTTCTGAAGCGACTAACGAGTTCTTGATTTCAAAGGTTATTCTCTTTTCTATTCTTCATCTCTATTCTCAAACTTATTCAAAGAATTGGGTAGGTTAATTTTTTATTTTGTTTTGTTTTGTAACAGGATAAAGGATTTGTTGTTTATGAAAGGCTAAAGAAAGGCTCAGAGGGACGACTAGCGGAAAATAATTCATAGGTTGGAATTTTTGGCTATATCGATCCAAAGAGGGCCTAAATTCTCGCTTAGGATATGGTATAGTGATCTAGCAAGTGGACATGTGATTTCTCTATTCGGATTTACTTCTCCCTTGTGTCATTTCTCAAATGTGTCACTCATATAAGACTTTAGGCTATATTCTCACAGGATTTGTAGAATGAGTGCTCTAACCTAGATTTCAGAAATTTACTGCCAACAATCATAGATACTCATGTAATATATTTATAGGTATATGCAGGATTATTACCTACATATTAGCCTAAGTTTCTAAAAACTATTCTAATGCAAAAGCTACGTGAGACTTCTAGATTATTGAGAGCATAGAGAAAGAAAACAATACCAATATTCCTAAGTGTATAACATACTTTTTATTTATCTTTTTTTTTAAAAAAAAAAATTGATTTTTTTTTAGCTAGAAAACAAGTGCATATTATACATATCTATATCCTAACAGATGCCTTAATTACATGTGTTTCTATGCCCCCAAACAAGAAGAATGCTTTGTCATCAAAGTATTTTAAATAAAGAGGGTAGGAAAATACCATTGAAACGCGTGAAATTCCGGAACATCTGCAAAACAAGGTTATAACATATGATAAATATAAAATGAGTAGTTTACCTACGAAATGAACGATGAATCCAAACGTAAGTAAACTAAACTTATCCTTTTAATTATCAAAGTTTCTACTCTCGTCACGGGCACTAAAAGTAGGAAGTTCGTTCCACTCCTAGTTCTCTAGCACGGATTGTTCTCTAAGTCTAAGAAATCATTAAGTCAATGAGAGCTTTTACTGAAAATATTATACTCACGATACTTAATTAAGATGATCACTAGAAATGAACTACAAATGCTATGGAAATACTATTGTTTGACTCTAGATAAGGAATTAGAGGGAATTCCACCTCGAATCTAACTTAATGACCTAGCATAGATTGTGGTTCGATTCTTACGTTTTTCCGGCAAGAAAATTCGAGTCTAATCCCTAGTTTTCATGGCATTTCTACCAAGTACTAACTAGCATGTGAGGTCCCCACCCATTCTCATGGCTAAACGCTTCTAGAGTGGAATAGATGCTACAACGCGTTTCTATACTAAACAACTAAGGTTTCATCAAGGCTTCATCAACCCCTCTAATGGAGGTTTAGCCTTGAGTCATCAATCTAACATTTACCATTGAATCTAAACTAAACATAATGTGAGAAATTGAGAATTACTTAATTTAGCAATAATGAATCTAATTTAATGGCCGGAATAAAACAATGACAAGAATTGAATTTAGATCTAAAATGGAAATGACAAATTCCTTGATAAAAAAAATACTACTTTATTTATCTAATCAATCCGAACAATGATTCGAGATTTAATCTAAAACAAGAATTTAAATGGAACTAAAACTTAATTTAATTAATAAAACTAGATCTATAATTCTATATCTTAATTTAGGTCTAACTAGCTACCATTAACAAAGAGCTAAGCTTTTGTTTTATACATCAGATCCAAAATTCGTGCATGGGCTTGGAGCCATGTTTTGGGCGAGAGAATCGTGGCCCAAAACCCAATCTTCAGATCAAAAAAGGCCTCTTCAGCTGCAGTTGGCTTCCACAGACTTTTCGTCCACTTCTGCTCCTCTGATTGGGTCAAGGCTTGGACCATTGCAAAGCTCTTTCCGAGAGGTCGTTTTGACATAAGGTAGGCCTCAATCCGAGGTCTGAGTCCAAAGATATGGCATTCGGAAGTTCTCTTCGACTTTTGCTCCTTTATCTCGCTAAAGTGGCACATTTGCATAATGGACTTTGAAGCCCGAAATGCATAAAAACACGTCGAGATTAACTCTTACTTATTATTCACATAATTGGTCTAACAATATGATTATTAAGGGGTTAAAACTACAGTTTTGGGCTCTTATCAACATACTAATATAGAAAAGAAATCTGACGCAACTCTATAAGAGTTCCACCCGTTATGGGGTTAATGAGAAAAAGATTGCTTGGGACATAACCAGACACTAACTGAAATTAACACTTACCTGCACTCCCATTTAAACATTTTCCTCCTCATTTCCCTCTTCATCCTTAATAAAGAAATGAGGTTCCTTCGCATCCTGCCATGCCATGGTAATTTTCCAGGCTTCACGCCACTTATCATCAACTATAGCTAACCTGTCAAGCGCCACTTGGTCAGATAGAGTGTAAGGCGCAATCTGATGAGGTTGTATCCTCCACCCTTGCCAAGTCATTGCACGGAACGATCGATTAATACAATTGGTGGGTCTCACAATGTCGATCCCAACCCAATCCGTGAAACGGGCACAAAAAACAGGGAAAAAACATAGCATTATACGACAAATTAAAACAGGCATAAGAAGGTACTCATGCCTCTTGCCATGGGCGCGGGCTAAACTAGACATTAAGGTCTGGGGAATATCATAGAGTGTAATCCCCCCCAATAAAGCAAGGAAAAATATCACAAGTTTACATTCACGGAATAATAACGCCATTCCCCTCTAATGTTGAGTATAATCCAAAACATAACGAAGCCCACGCTCATGGAAATGGCTACCAAGTAATTTATAATCCCCTTGGGTCCTATCCTAAAGATTCTTGCCCGTAATGCTCATGCAAATCATCATAGTTATACATGTACATATTATCTACCAAATAGGCCCATGAGTCTTGTATTTCGGCCGGCATAGCAAGTCCAAGCACAAAGGCTATCAAGAACCTAGAAATTTCCATTTGTTCATCCCCGATGGTGAAGGAGAACACTTGTTCTCTATCTGGCCTATAAAAAAACTTACAGTTATCATAAAAATAAGATGTAAGTGCGGGAGAATAAAGATCATCAGGACTTACCAATAGTGGCTCCCATCCTGCTAAAATGATCACTTCGCGAAACCACGCACCATAGGTGGTGCTTTGGAATAAGTCTTTGAAAGATTGCTCAGGGATGACTTTAGGAGTTGTCATCTCAAAACTACTTTCTGGGACCGCCGCAACTATCCTGGAACAATCCCGCAGAAAACTGGAAATTTTTGGTGCCCACAGGGGTCAGGGCGCAAGGTGCGCTCAAGCTATGCCTTGGATGGGCGTAGGTGGCACTCTGGTGATTTCCGAGGTCCAGGGACTTGGGCACAGGGTGCGCTCACTGTTAGCCTGTGATGGGCACGGGTGGCGCTCCGGATGAAAACTAGAATTCTAGTGTTTTGGCGCGGTAGCCTTGTTTTGAATGAATAGGCGAGTCACGCCAAGGTAGGATTTCTCGGCGAGCTTAGAGCGGGTGTGGCTCTCTCAGCGCGCAGTGCACTCCGAGGGGAGATGATAGGCCAAAGTGCGAAGGAAAAATAAGGTAAAGTGGGAGTGAAACGTGAGAGATGAATGTGAGATGTAGTTGGGGTTGTGAGTGTAGAATGAATGCAGTTTTTATAGGTTTTAAATTGTTAAAACGAATCGGGAAGTTGCCCAAAAGTTTTAAGGCAATTGTCGAAAATAATAAAATATCCAAACCTGAAAACGGAAATAACTCATATTCTTGATTCTAAGACAACCCTAATATCTTTTAGGTTGAATTTAGGATAGAAACTGCCTAACTCATCGAGATTTCATCCTACCACAATATCTATTCATAGCGATGCCCATATCGATCATATTCTCAACCCTCACTCCAAAACAAATTCTAAAATAGACGAACATATAAACGAATTATGCTAAGCTATTTAATACCACTCCCAAACAATTCGGGAAGGTGGGATTAATGATAACAACCACGCACAATTCGAAAATAACCAAATTATATTAAATTTTAATTCAAACAACATAAAACAACCAAATTCAAATTTAATTACTTAACTAATATCATACTAATAAAACAATAAAAACAACTAAATAACAACGAAACACAAAATTATTCGAAACACCTAGCCATGTGCTGAAGAAGGGCCCTGAGATGGAGATTGGTCATGGGATGAAGAAGGGCCCGATCTATTTGTTCTTTGGCGACGACGCTTATGCCTCTCAAACTCATCTGAAATAGAACCCTCCAAGGGTGGCATGCGTCGTAGAATCTCTACTCGGAACAAGCACTGTGCTTCCATCTCACCTTTATTCGTGATATCTTGGGCTGGTGACGTTGGTGGATATTCTCCATGTTAATCAAGATATCTTCCTGACCCTTTTCGAGTATTCCAAAACTCATGTTAAGGTTCGTTTGTTTATTTCGAACTATAATCTGTCTATCTCGTATATCTTCACAAATAGCGTAAATGCAACGCACGCTAGTATGCAACACTGACATGCGTTCTGAATCAGACGTACACCTCTCCAAGACATCTTCATCCAACCATGCCATGTCCTCCCCTTCCTCATCCGAATCCACCACCCTATCCTCCAGCAACATCCAAGTCTTTTGGATACACTCCTTATAACTACTTTCATTTGCATGCAATTTCAACATTATCCGCTCAGTTCTTGGTTTATTCCCCCAAGACAACATTATCTTCGTAATTAAAATAGGAAATGGTGCGATACTCTTCCCAACTCCTCTAATCATATTTAGCAAAAACTCGAGGATACAGAATCCATACATCTTTTCTTGCAATATCCAGAGAACGTGCAGACATGTGAACCCGATGTCGCTCACTTTCTCTTTCCCAATGATGTTCTTACCAATCCACCGAAGCTCTGACCCGGTTGGTTGGTTCAGATGATGACGGCCGAGCGAGCCAATGAGAAGTTGTATTATATTGACCCTCCATAAGGGTGTCGTTCATCAATGCATGAACTCCAGTATACTAGGACTCCTACACTGTGGCTTCTAGATTTCGTCCAGGCGTAATGCCTAAAATTTCAGCCAATTTTGCTCTCGATAATTCTTTCCTAGTCCCAGCCACTTTCATGAACATTTTCTGACCGGCCAACTCTCTCTTCTTATAGAACTGCTCGACCAAATCGCAGTGGTAGAAATCATCTGTCGAGTACCACAACCGATTCCAACCCCTGCTAATCATCTCATCACCATAAAACGGCGTGAAGCGGTCTGCCGTAAACGCTTGTTCCGGCAACAACCTTCGTCTTTGAGCCATTGATATCTTAGAACGATTTGGGGTTTAAAAGGACTGTGGGAATGGAGTTTGAGACTCCCTTACTAACAAAATAGTGGGGGCATGGTAGTTCGAAATTCGTTTGGTTTTGGGTGATTTTCGGTGGTGGAAATTTTTGGGATTGGTGGAAGAGTGTTTTGGAGAAGAATCGAAGTTGGAATTGTATTGTGGGCGTGGGTGTATTGAGGTTTATTTTTATTGTTATTTTTTGTTAGGTTTTTAAATTTGGAAATGGCGGAATTTGGAAAGAATCGCATTTCAATTTGTTTCGGAGGAAGGAGACGCATGTGCGTGCGTTGGGCCCATGCCCAAATTGATTTCCTGATTTTTCGCGCAACTTTAAACTAAAATTCCCACTTCGTTACCTGTCTGATTTATGCGAATGAGATATGGAAATGATCAGGAGAGAATTTCCAATCTAATGATCCATAAAACACTCTATTCCAACTATGGGTGACATATAAGAAGATAAAAAATGCCTCGAAATACATGCATGATGTAAGTTATGCGAACGAATGAAATCTAACTTAATAGAAAATGTCAACCCGAATCATAATACAATTAAATGGTCTAACCAACACAACTGGAGAGTTGAACAATCCAAAATGGAAGGAACACCCCACCCCCAAACAAATTTTAGACACAGAGTTGAGAATTTTTATTTTATTTTTTATTTTCTTAAAAGTGGGTCTTTTAAAGTCAGATTCCTGAGACTTCTCAACTTACTATGGTTGTGATTTTAACATTTTTTAATTTTTTTATGAATAAAAGTTAATATAATAAAAACAAGAAAGCAATAAATACATAATTCACACCATAAAAGAACATGACTCAAAAACCGAGAAAACATGTAAGAGTGGAAAACGTGAATTATGTTGACCGTGGACTTAGGATCCGGTAATTACATCCACACACTCCATAGGGAAGGCCCGATTACCTAAATGGTGCACTTATCAGTATACGAAAGTGATAGGAAGTACACCAGACAACCAAATGCGTCGTTTATAGTCAGATACGCGAGACTTTAACAAATAATTAGATATATATATTAATACACTATAGTTTCCATATATTAACAACCTAAAGAGTTGTGGGTCTTTCTAGAAATAAATAACATGGAATGCACCCCCAAACATAATCAGGCACCAAGATTTCCTACGGCGCAACCTAATAGAATGAAAACGAAGTCTGATAGACCTAGAACGTAACCGAGCATGCACCTTCTTATTCATCTTTGAACGAGAGGTTGTCCAAGTGAATGAGTGTGAAAAAGTGGATGGTTGTGGAACATATGGTGGATAAGGATAAGTACTATAAGGAAAAAATGGAAAGAATGAGAATGTGGGTTTAGGACAAAACTCATTCATGGTGTAGGTAGGAACTGTCTCAATTCTGAAAATGTAGGTATCATATGCCTTTTCTTCGGGAATTATATCCGTATTAGGCGGATTTAGAAAATCATTAAGCACAGAAGAAATAAGAGGGCCAAGTGCAAACTCCAGGTTCTTTTGAAAAGGCGTAGGATGGGGTACATTGATGGAAGGGGAATGATGTGAGGTGGGTGAATGGTTATCAATAGGAGGGAACTCTCGAGGTGGCGAAGAAGAGTTGCAAAAGAGTTGAAGGAAATCTTCCTCAATTCCTTCCACGTCCAAGGAGTCCTTATTAAAGTTGGAACGTCTAAAGGAAAGGAATTTGTGCATATGGTTTTCTGGAAATGTGTTATTAAAGTAATCTTGCGCTAAGCTCTCGATCATGCTAATCTCTCCATCTATAGATGAATCTGGTAACTATTTCATCATTTTAAAAACATTTACCTCAACCGAAAGATGGCCAAAAGATAAGGACATCGAACCATTTTGGCAGTTTATAAGCGCGTTAGCAGTTGCCAAAAATGGACGCCCTAAGATGATCGGAACAAAGTCATTAACGACTTCTGTATCGAGGATAACAAAATCAGCAGGATAGTAGAAATCCTGGACCTTGACTAGTACGTTTTCAACCACACCCTTAGGATACTTAATAGACCTATCCGCTAATTGCAACATCATTTGAGTAGGTTGCATCTCTTGTAGACCTATTTGTTTGTATAAATAATACGGAGTAAGTTGACACTTGCCCCCAGGACTAATAAAGCGGTGGTCGTGTGAGAATCTCTTAAGGTGCATTGTATAGTAGGACGACCAGGGTCCTTGTACTTCACAATTCCATTATGTTCTGTTAAAGTTGGAAATTGTTCAGTGAGAAAGGCGTCTTTTGGAATATTTGTCCTACTCCTAGTAATGCACAACTCCTTAAGAAACTTAGCGTGGTGAGGTAATTTTTTAATTGCGTCGAGAAAGGGTAGGTTAATCGTTAGATTTTTGAAAACGTCCATAATCTTGTCAAAGTTTGTATCTCTTTTCAACATAGCTAATTTCGGGGAAACAGTGGTTTCTTACTATGTTTAGCATATGGTTCTATTGGATATCTAACCTTTACTTTTTACTTCTTAGGTTGTGGTTTAACTGGTACCTCTACAGGGGTAGGATCTTCAGTTTCTATTTTTGGTATCTAGTATAATATCTCTGCCGGGAAACTCCTTGTGGGGTAACTATAGACATAGTTACTTTGTTATCCACCACTCTGCTGAACGAGAGTGGTAATGGAATTTATCTCTCCCTACGTTTGCAATTTCGCTACTAGTATTACCGCTACTTCAAAGGCGTGTTTGGTGTTTTAGGATTAGGTATTGCTTGTCCTGGAAACACACCTTTGGGTTGTAGTTTCTCTTGAGCTAACTGCTGTAAGGAAAGTTGGATGGCTTGTAAAATCTGTTGTTGAAATTGCATAAAGATATCAAAACGATCCGGTTGTGGAGTAGTATTTGCTACTGGTTGTGTGACAGGAACTATGTCACGTTGATTATTATTGGGTGGATTTTTGTAGTTATTATTTATCGGAACGATACCTCTATTAGCATTATAATTATTATTGTTATAATTATTATAATTACCCTGACCTTATGCTTGACCTTGTCGTGGTTGAGCTTGGTTAAAATTGTTTGTTTGCCTAACATTTGTGTTAAACAACCTTGGAGGTTGTTGATTATTCCGCCAACCGAAGTTGGGGTTTTGTCGCCAAGCTGCGTTAGGTTCGCTATTAATGGAACAAACGTTATCTTGTTGTGATTGTTGTTGCTCATAAGCGAAAGGACAATATGAGTCGGGATATTCTGGACTCAAACAGAAATTACATGGATTGGAGTTGACATTCATAACGGGGATAGGCGTTTGTTGAACAGAAATAGCCTATACCTTTTTAGTTAGAGATTCGATTAAATTTTTAAGTTCCGGATCAGGTTTCATCTCAAACATATCGGCGGCCTTTACTGTTGTAGAAGAACTAAGCCGTTGGCGATATATCACTACTACCCCCCATTATTATTACGCTTTAGTCTGATCTTCTAAAAATTTATAAGCCTCTGAGGCTCCTTTACTTAAGAAACTACCCCCATTCATTATGTCAAGGACTTCTTTATGGTGGTGTAGAAGTCCCTTGAAAAAGGCACGAACTAACGTGTCTTTCGCGAGGTTATGATGTGGACACTCTATAAGTAGATCAGTGAAACGATTCCAAGCCTCTGAAAATGATTCATGAGGATTCTGTCGAAAGAAATGAATCTTAGAAAACATTTCATCGGTCTTCAGTGGTGGGTAAAAATGTTCCATGAATAGTTGAACAAGTTTAGCCCACGAGTCCACAGAATTAGGCACTTGGGCAGTTAACCAAGACACCGCCTTATCGGCTAAGGTGAAGGGAAATACCCTCAGTTTAATTTGTTCAGCACCTACTGTAGGATGGTGGAATGTAGTAAGGACTTGGTCAATCCTACGCATGTGCTGATAGGGCTTTTCATTGTCTAACCCATGAAAAACGGGTAACAAATTAAATATATTTAGGGGGATTCGGAAATCCCCCACTGGGTCTGATAGAACAATGCAAGATTTAGGGCTATCGTTCAAGGCTTTGTAAAAGTCAGAGAGAGGAGACTCTCTTTCTTCAGCCATTGCTTCAGGTGGTGTATGTGGTATGCTAGCTAGAGGTGTAGTGAGTGGTATACTAGAAAGACTTGTTTGTTGCCGTTGTCGGTTAATTACGTTAGGTGTTTTTCTTCGACCCGACCTTAATCTCATGCAAGGCTAAGACCAATATTAATGAAACACAACAACACTCCAAACAATCCTGATATGCTAGTATGAACCTCTAACAGAAGATGTGAGGTGTGAAAGAAAATAATACCTGAAAGCCTCCTTGCTTCGCTTATGAATAGCGTCTTGTTTACGCGTGCTCAGTGTATATAACAAGTTAGAACACTGAAAACTTTGAAGAAATGGAAGTTCAAAACAAACCTGTGGAAATCGGGTAGTTTCAGCAGTTGAGGGCGCGGGTGCGCTCAGAATATGCCTAGGCAGGGCGCAGGTCGCGCTCAAGCAAAAGTTAGGATGCCAGGCATGTGGGCGCAGGTGGCGCTCCAAGTTGGCCTTGGTAGGGCGCAGGTGGCGCTCAGCCAAAAGGTGGAGTTCCAGGCATTTGGGTGGAGGGTGCTCTCCACTTTGGCTTTTGCCGGCAGTGCGCCCGAAAGTAATTTTTCGTGGAAACTTGCAAAGTCAAAACGGACATCCACAAAATGAGAATCCAAACAAGGGTGGGTGGGTTATGGGACTTTGAAAAACTATCAATTCTAAAGAAAACAATACTAAAGAGTACTAAGATGGTAGAGGCGCCATTTGATAAACGAAAAATTGAATAATTTACCTACGAAATGAACGATGAAACTCAATCCGCAAGTGAAACTAAACTTAATTACGCGTTGCTATCAAAGATTTCTATACTCTCAATTCTATCGAAATAGAGTGGAGTAAAAAATTCGTTCCACTCTTTGTTCTTTAGCATTCAAGTTTCCTAGATTGACTAATCTATTCAAAGTCTAATGAGAGCAATGGTGGGAATTATACTACGATGTGAATTAAAACTAGACGTAATATAAAGATTGTAACTTTATTAAATTTAACTAAACAATAATTGAATTCTAAATTAATAACTAAGAATTGAATAACAACAACTAAAATTGGATCTAACAATTTTAAATGACAAAATCGAAATGAACAACAAATAACTATTTTATTTATCTAATCAATAAAGAACTATGATTCAAAGAATTAATCTAAAACAATGTATGAAACTAATTAATTTAACTAATTTAATTCAAAAACTAGATCTACAAGCTATTTTAATGGCTACTTCCTATTCTAGATTCTCTAACTATCTCTATCTTAAGAGCTAAGTTTTCTTTTATGTAAAGAATGAGACCAAATCCACAATTTCGTGCATAGGCTGAGGAGCCATGTTTTGGGCCGAAAAATCGAACCCAAAGCCCAATTTCTTCAGTCCACAGAGCTCGTTTCAGCTGGTTTTGATTTCAGCAGACTTTTCGTCCACTTCTGCTCCTCTTATTGGGTCAAGGCTTAGACCATTGGAAACCTCTTTCCGAGCTGGTCGTTTTGACGTAAGGTAGGCCCAAATTTGAGGCTTGAGTCCAAAGATATGGTCTTCGGAAGTTCTGCTAACTTATACACTATTTCTGCCTGTGTTGATTTTTCAGCTTTTGACCGGGCTTCATAAAGGTTTTGTCTCCTTGAATCTTGGCCTTTATCACAGAACTTCTTAGCAACCAACCGTTTTCTCTTTTATATCGCCAAAGCGGCACATTTCTGCACATAATTGAGTTCCATGTCTGAAATACATAAAAGCACGTAATTAGCATTAACTCTTATTTATTACTCGCATAATTGGTCTAAAAGTAGTATTATTAAGGGGTTAAAACTACAGTTTTGGGCTCTTATCACAAATTGTGGAGTAGGAACTAAATATGAGGTCAATAAATAAGTGATTAATAAACAAAACACGTTGTGAAATTGAATGAACTAAAAGTATGTGAATTTGTGTGATGTTATGAATGTGAAGTGTGAGTGTAAATAATATTAGTGAATGTTTGTGATCTTTTATGTGATTACGAAATGACTATAACTTGATATGTCATTATGAAAATATTAATGACTTGTGATAGTCTGAGATCTATGGTTATGCACGCAGAAACTTTATGACGTAATGATGTTATGTGAATGATTACCCTTGATATAGATATTATGATAAGTGGCATTCCCCGAATATGCGGGACGAACCAAGTTGTATCAATTAGACTTAAATGTCTTAAATGAGGTTTGATTATGAATGGAAATTTGACTGGCTGAGATAAATCATTTTATTGTAATGTCTAACTCTGTTTTGCAGGAGGGTAGGATCTATTAATCTTGTATGCAGAGGTGTAAATATCCTACCCTAAGACGACGTGTTGGCTTAAAGGTAATTAAGGTGTATCAAACTCATATTTCTTTAGGTTATCATATGTGCATTTAATAAGTGGAATGTAAGTGGTATTTATGTTGTGAGTTATTTTGGAAAGTGGGAATGATGAGTACTGATATATGAGATTCTTAGAATTATATATTGGGGGTGAAATATTACTTGGGAAGAAACTACATGCCGTTTTGAGAAAATGGAACTAACTTGTCTTCCAAGTTGAAATGATTGTAATAGTATATTCCTTTATTTGAAATATTGAACAAGTTGTTTTTATTTTAGTCTTACTCATACTAGCAAATTCAATTTGTTGACTCATGTTTGCTTTGTTTTGCAACGTGGGTGTGTTCTTGGAAACATAGATGGTAGAGTGCAGTGGATGAGGACACGTGATTTGGATTTGCTCTTGGAGTCTTCTAGTTTAAGTTTTTCTGAAGTGTACGGTTTTGTTTTTGAGACAGCCGTAATAAAGTTGGTTAGTTTCTTTGTAGTTTTATAATAGGATTGAAGGATTGTTCCTTTTGGTTTGAAATCTGATCTTAGATTTTAATATTGTGGTTGATAATAGGTTATTAGGGTTTCGTTTCATCCTGAGTTTTCAGATGATTGAATAGGGTGACGATTGAAATATTTATATCTTGGATAATTCCCTATTTTAAATTTTTTGGAAATTTGGGGTGTGACACGTGTAGAGATAGCACTAAAGATAAAAGACAACAACATAATTTATGCCTTCATAGCTAGCTGGAGCATTTCATATTCATGTTGTGTAATCAAATTTTCTTTTCTTTTTTTTTTTGTAGTTTTTTTTTTCAATATCGGAAACTAAATCATTAGGAGGGTGTATATACATGCTAGGGATACATATTGCCAAAGCATGTGTGATATATAAAGTTTGTGGACAAGCACGTTTAATGTATCATATTAGTCAAAATTGTTTCGGTGGGATGAATTTTTCACGAGTACTTTTCCTTTTAGTTTTATTTCTTGAAATTGTGAAAAATACATGAATTAAAATATATATGTCCAAGACAAAAAATTGTACCAAAATCATAAAATAATGTATCAATAATTATTATTTAAATAAGAGACGAACAAAGAGATGATTTTTATTAAAACTGTGGCTAGGAGAAAAAAATCAGTGAATCTAAATAAGAAAAAACTAAAAAACTAAAAAATAAATAAAAATAAAAAAAATATTAAAAAAATCAATGCAAATCAAGAAATTAAAAAACAATCCGCGCCAAAGGCACGGGCATTACCTAGTAAGTTAGACGGAGGCAAAGAATAAAGTTTTAAACATAATGAGATAACTTTTGGTGACGGATTAACTTAAAATCGAACCTTTGTTAACGTTATCGTTGCTGATTGATCTGCTTTTGATAGCGATTTCTACAATTAATAGATCGCCTTTGTCTTTGTTGTTCATTTTCTGTCGCCGATGCGAACCATTTTGGTTATGTAAAACACAAAAACAAAAGCGTAAAAACGAAAGTGCGAAAGAAGCAGTAATGTTTAATTGAAACGAAGAAAAAACAAAGTACCCCTAACATTGAGACTTTGACTAAATGAAAATGAATTAAACTGATGACAGAATGAGAGATCGATAATTTGGAAACAATTAAGAAAATTTGGTATAACAAAAAAGAAACATTGAATTAGAATTTGTGGGTGAGAGAGTTTCAGATGATGATGAAAAAGCATTGAAAATCATTTTTTTTTTTTTTTTTTTTTTTTCATTGTGATTTAAGCCGTTTTTTTCCGTTGTGATTTAAGGAGTGATGGAAAGGGTACATCTGTTTAGGTTTTTCTCGATTGTAATTTAAGTGATCTAAAGGGCAAAGCGTGTTTAGATTTTACCCTTTGTTGTGACCTATCTCTTCTCCTCCTCTACTATTCTATTTATAATTCCCCTCCTCTCCCTTGGGCCCTCCATCTGTCCATTCATCTTGCGGTCTATGGATTGCCATGTGTTAAGTTCCCATACGACGTTAGGGTTTCGCCCTTACTCCTGCTAGGCACGTGTCCAGATGGTTCAATTCCATGTCAGCTAGCCTTCCGCGCCGCGGCTCTCCGCTGGCGGTCCTCGGTTCTCGGCCTCCATACTTGGCTTCCATGTCCACGGTCTTAAATAGCATGTCCGTCATCCCACACCCCGTCCTCTTCCTGGCTCCATTACCCACCAGACCCTCGGCCCTCATAAACTGGGTCGCTACAATGCCCCCTCTCGAGCTCGCGAACCTCCCGAATGTTCGCGGGCTCGAGAACTCAAATCATCTGCCTTTTTCCGTAACTTCTGCTGCACGCCTTTCTATTACTGACACACGTGTCACCCGCGTGCTTGGTTCGGGTCGCCTCGTTTCTTCCTCCTCCACGTGTCACCTTTCCTCTGGTTCCACTGACGGCTCCTTGGTTTTCGATCCTATTCCTTTCCCCTTTTACCCCCTCCACGCTTCAACTTCTACTTACTCCTTCTTTCCTTCTCATTTCTTTCTCACCCTTCTACTTCTTCCTTACCATACGCCATTTTTGAACCTTCCACTTTCCTTCCACGCTACTCTCGCCCCTTTTTACAGTCAACTCCTTCCCCTTTCTAGTTTTCCTCCCTCTCCTCCACTCTACACACCGCTGCTTAACGCGTCGCCTCTGGCTTTGGATTGGTGCACCAGGTTGGTAATCTTTTCTCTTTAATTTTCGCATTTCTTTTTAAATAAACCGTTCATATTCCTTAGCTCCCTCCCATGTCGGTTCCCAATCCGGCGGTCCGGTTTCCTCAGCGGTCGTATCGCGGAGGAGTCTTCTCCTCCGCCTGATCCCACCGCGGCCCCCTCCACCACTGGGCGGCCTTTCAAACTTCCACCGCCTCCCCCACGCTCCCGTCGACCTAATCTGGAAGCGATTAGGGTTGGCTATGGCATCCCGACGACATCATCCTCGAAAGCGCGCGCCCGACGCGGACTCACTTCCCTCATCCGTTCCCCAAACACGGATGCCTCGTGGTCACAGTCGGCCAAATTGTCTCTGGCTTGCGACTACCGCTGTCTCGACTAGATGTCGAAGTATGTAACCACTTCAACATTCCCCCTTGCCAGGGTATCGGCAATTTTTGGCGTATCATGTATGCCGCGAACTATTATAACCTCCATCATGAGCCCCGAATAGTCCTCCGCGACATAATTTCTCACTATTACATACGCAAAAGTACCAAAGATGTGAGTGTTGGGTACCACTCTTTCTGTGTCCGTCTCGGTAAACAGTCCTTCATTCTCAAACTCACCACCTCGGACAAAACTTAGCATCACTACCCCCTATATGTCTCTGGTAATTTCTTGTCCGCGGAGGTTCCATCTGAAGTGACTCTCAACCATCTCACCTTCCCCCTGGTGGTGAGTTAAACTTTCTTGCCTCTCTTTCTTATTATGTTGACTATCTTTGCGGACTCACTCCTTATCTCTATTTCTCTCCTCGCGGGTTGGAAGTCCGACTCCAAATCCGATTTTTACGTCGGCCCGAAGTCTGCAATCTTTGAACAAATCCGCAAACTGGGGGCTCTTCTCGCTGAAGTCCTCGGCATAGATCCCTCTCATGGCACCCCCTTATCGATGACCCTCTCACGCACCTTGGGTAAATATTCAGCTCCCTTTTATCGTCCTCCGCCCCCAAAAGAACGAAAGCCTCGTCCTTCACCGTCCTCACTATCCGCCTCCCATCCTTCCCAAAGTAAACCTCGCCGCCGCGGCTTCACTCGTAAAACTACCAAGTCTCAGGCTCGGGCTCGTGCTCTAAAGGAGATAGTCAGAAGGTCCACCGCACACCTTCCTTCTCGGCCCCGCCAATATACATCTCCTTCCTTCCGTTCCCTTACTGACTGGGACGATCAATATATTCCCCCCAATTCCCCTCCAGCCGACTCATCACCTCCCCCCATGGACGTCTCCAAGATCAAGCTGTTTGACAGCGACTCAGACGATGACGTGACTGAAGTCCCTCCTTCCCGCGCTGTCCCGGCCTCTGCTGTCCCCCACACGTCCGCGGATCTCTCATCTGAAGAGCCCCCCCACAAGCGCCGTAGGTCTTCTCCGCGCCAGCCCTTTCTCGCGGCTCCTCCGCCTCTCCCATCCATCCCACGGCCCGGCAAAGAAACCGCTCGCTCTCTCCCTAGGTCTGCGACTCCAGAAACTTTCCGCCCCCACTTCAAGGTGCGCGGCCGCTCGGTCAATGTAGAGGATTCTGCTCTCGAAAACCCTGCTGTGGCCTCAGCCATGTTCTACGCTCCCATCTTCCCCGCGACTTGGCTTATGCTGATTAAGGACCTTTGAACGAAGATCGCGACCTCTTTGTATGCCGGCTGGGAGAAGGTATGTCTCTCTTGCCCACTTTACACTTTCTGCTTTGCCCCTTATTCTGACTGCTCTTCCCTTGCTAGGTGAGCCTGGACATGGCCTATATGATCCGCGGCCTCTTCTCTTCCTTGAGTTCTGTGGAATCCTTGGAGAAGGAGGTCGGCGGCCCTGATGGACTAAGGGCCACCTGTGAGCGCCTCCAAGCTGATTTGTCGGCCGCGGACATGGCCAAACTCCGAGCTGAGGATGAACTGAGGACCGCTGAAGCTTCCCACCAGGCCTTCATGGACGGAGTGAACGACCGCCTAAGCAAACAACGGGACGCCCTTGTCCTCCAACATAAGGAGAATACGGCCGCTCTCCTTCTGCAACACACTCAGGACATGGAGCAGCTGCGGATAAGCTTCAAGGCTCAGGCTGACAAACGGGTGGCCAAGAAGCTTGCTGAGGAACATGTGCGTTTACTCAAAGAAGGCCGACTCCTCCCCGAAAAGCCCCCCTCTCCCATGTCGGAAGATCCAGCAGACGCGGTCCCCATTGCCGCAGAGCCGCTTGTTTCGGGGTCAGTTGACGTTGCCCTCCTCGATCCGCTGCCTGAAGATTCTGTTTGCGAGGCCGCCTCCCCGGGCCCCGACTCGAGTGCTCTCGACCATGCTCCTCTTGCCGAAGATCTGGTGCAGAATTTAGACTAGCCCCACGTTGGCTGTCTGTTATTGTAGTAGTTATTTTGTAACTTACTCTTCCAACTAAGTGTGCCATTAATCTTATTTGTTCTTTCCCTTTCACTTGTATGTTGGTGTGATTAGAAACTATTTCACTCTTTCCGATTACATGTATGATCTCTTAGTTTTATTTGCTGCTTTGTCTGGCATGCTGCTGTTCGTCATTTCTTGTCTCTATTCCTTCTCACTTCGTCATTATCTACGCGGGGGCCTTCTCTCTTCTTGCCCCCATGTGTGATCCCCGTCTCTCGCTCGGGAATGTCTCTTTTCCCTTCGGAGTCACTCGTTGACTCCGAGTTCCATCGGGGCAGCTCGACATGCCGTGGACCCGATTTGAACCATTCGACCGCGGAAGGCTCCTCCCCACCGCGGCCTCTTTTTGGAGTGGCTTCGCCTACCGCTGAGCTTCTCTCTTTGCCCCCGGTGCAGCATATGCCTTTCTTCCGCGGACGGCTCTCCCAGATCCGCGGCTCTATCTTGAGGTGGACCTCTCGTCCTTGGGCGTCTCTTGCCCTCACCTGTGTTTAGCCTGACTGTTGCAGTTTATGTAGGATGGTGAAATTTACTCCTCAAAAGTGCCATTGTATTATATTTTTACAAATAACTCCAGTGTATCATTCTGGACTTTCGTTACATTCAAACATGAAACTTTTTTAACATTCTCACATTCCATGGCTTTTCTAGCACTTTTCCTTCCGCTGTTCTTAGCTTGTAAGTACCAGCTCCTCCTACGTCGACCACTGTATAGGGCCCCTCCCAGTTCGGCCCGAGCTTTCCGTCATTCTCTCTCTTGGTACTCTGCGTCACCCGTCGCAATACGGCATCCCCTACCCTGAACTGTCGCGGCTTGACTCTCTTGTTATAACGTCTCTGAAGGCTGCGGTGATATTCCTCTAGTCTGATTCGCGCCTCATCTCTTCTCTCTTCTGCTAAAGCCATATCCGCTATCAGTATGCCCTCGTTCAGCCCCGTCTCCACCGCCCTTGTCTTCGTCGTGGCTGCTACCATTTCTGTGGGAATCACGGCCTCTACCCCGTAAGCCAAAGCGAAGGGAGTTTCCTTCATTGATGTTCGAGGCGTGGTCCTGTATGCCCATAGAACATGACCCAGTTCATCTGCCCACACTCCTTTCTTATCCTCTAGCTTCCTTTTGAGATTGTTCATAATGGCCTTGTTGGAAGACTCTGCCTGCCCATTGCCTTCTGGATTGTATGGGGCCGAGAACCCCTGCTTCACCTTGTATGCTTGCAAGAACGCCTTCACCTTGGACCCGGTGAACTGGGTTCCATTGTCTACTATGATAATATATGGCAACCCAAATCTACAGATGATATTCTCCCACAAGAACTTGATCACATGAGTTTCCTTGACCTGTTGCAGGGCCACTGCCTCAATCCATTTGGTGAAATAATCTGTGGCCGCCAACATGAATCTCCTTTTGCCGGTAGCCATGGGCAGCGGGCCCACTATATCCATTGCCCACATCGCGAAAGGCCACGGACTTGACACACTATGTAATGGTTCCGCTGGTGCAAAGATCATCTGAGCAAACTTCTGGCACTTCTCACATCGTTTAGCATAGTCCACGGCATCCCTTTTCATGTGTGGCCAAAAGTAGCCCTGTGATATATCAATCATACCTTTGTTGTTCGCCTGGCCGAGTGACTTCCGCAGTCTCCCCCATGCAACTCCGCTAGCTTCTAGGGCTAACTTCGGCCCGAGACACTTTAACAAAGGCCCACTGAAATTCCTTCGATATAGCTCCCCCTCTATGAGCACGCGTATCTCGGGCGACGCTCCCAGATCTCCTTTTCTCCCATTTATCTTTCACTACGTCCCCCGACAAAAAACTCTTGATGGGTTTAATCCATCCCCCTTCTTCCTCCTCTGCCTGACATATCTCCGCCATTCTTTCTGCCCCCTCCTCTGTACTAGGTTTCTCCAATCGCTTTACCTTTATCACCCTCTCTTCCGATTCAGGGATTGCGGCCGCCACGTATGCTAGGGCGTCGGCATGTCTGTTTTCACTGCGTCCCAAGTGTATGAACTTAACCTTCGCAAACCCGGCAGCCCTATTTTGCAGCACTTCCAAATATTTTGCCATGCGTGGGCACCGCTACCAAACCCTCCGTTTGCGACACACTACCAAATTTGAGTCGGAATACACTGTCAATTCTTTCACCCCCACCTCTTCTGCCATTCTCATGCCCGCTATTACTGCCTCGTACTCTGCTTCGTTATTTGATGCCGCGAACCCCAGCTTCATGGTTAATTCTATTCTGTTGTTTTCTGGCGTGACCAACACCGCCTTATCCCAATCGCGCATTTCTATAGCCGACCCATCGGGCGAAGACTCTCCATCCATTCCTTCGATCCTGGGGTCCAACCAATCTGTTCCATGATCCTTTCCGCTCCATGACCATCTCGTTCCCCGGTGGGGTCCTCCTCATTGAAACTCGCTAAGAATTCGCCACCGCCGCTTGCTTTTTCCATTGTTCTAATCTGATACTGTATCTCGTAAGAACTCAACACTACTGCCCATTTCAGCATCCTTCCCGACTTCTCAGCTTTCAATGATTGCTTTAGTGGCAAATTTGTCACCACCACTACAGAGTGCGCCTCAAAGTACGGTTTCAACTTCAGGGTCGAGAACACCAATGCCAAGGCATATTTCTCTATTCTACTATATCTGGTCTCGGCTTCCAGCAGTGTTTTACTTTGGAAGTACACCGGCTTTTCCAATTTACCCACAATTCTGACTAGTACCGAGCTAATGGCGTACTCCGTGACCCCCAAATATAAGTACAACTTCTCTCCCTGTTCTGGTCGCGACAGCATAGGGGCCTTACCTAAATAACCCTTTAACTCTTGGAACGCCTTCTCGCACTCCGGGGTCCATTCGAAATCCCGCGTGTTTCTCAGCAACCGATACAACGGCCTACACTTATCTGATGACTTCGAGATGAATCTATTCAAAGCCGCGACCCTTCCCACAAGTCTCTGCACCTCCTTGACATCCTGAGGCGACGGCATCTCCACTAGGGCCCTTATCTGCTCGGGGTTGGCTTCTATTCCCCGGTGAGTAACTATGTATCCCAGGAACTTCCCCGTAGTGACGCCGAACGTACATTTCTCTGGATTAAGTTTTAAATTGTATAACCGCAGTATTTTAAATGTCTCTTTTAAACCCTCTAGATGTTCTTCCTCCGACATGCTCTTTTCCACCATGTCGTCTATGTAAATCTCAATCCCCTTTCGGATCTTGCTTTTGAACATTTTCTCCCCTAGCCGCTGAAATGTGGCCCCGGCGTTCTTCAATCCAAACAGCATTCTTGTGTAACAGTACGTCCCACCTTCCACCACGAAGGCTGTCTTTTCTTGATCTGGCCCATACATGGCCACCTGGTTATATCCCATTGACGCGTCCATGAAAGAAAACACTTTAAACCCCATACATGGCCACCTGCAGTTCTATCTACCAGCTCGTCTACTCTCGGCATGGGGTAGCTATCTTTGGGACATTCTGAATTCACGTCCGTGAAGTCGACGCACATCCGCACCTTGCCATTCTTCTTAGGTACCGCTACCACATTTGACAACCAGTCGGTAAATGACACCTCTCGTATTATACCTGCCCCTTTCAACCTCGCAACCTCCTCGTGAATTCCTTCGGCGTACCTCGGTCTAATCCCTCGCATCTTCTGTCTTACTGGTTTTGCGTCCCCCCTCATATGTAACTTATGACATGCGAACTCCGGGTCCAATCCGGTGACTTCCTCGATCATCCAGGCAAACACATCTTGGTTAGCAGACAAGAACCGTACTAATTTGCTCTTCCATTCCTCAGACAGACTGGACCCCACTGATGTGAACTTCTCTTCACCGTTCTCCCCCAAGTTTACTACCTCTATCTCATCCAAAGTCTTCGGTCCTCCTATTAACTCCGCCGATCCCTCCTCGACGGGGCACTATAATTGTTATGCCTGCCTCTTCCTGGACCGCGAGGTCTCTTCCTTTGACCCGCGGATCAATCTCTTCACTGTACTCTGGTGGCTATTTTTTGCCGACACCTGATCCCCGCGGACCTCGTATACCCCGGCAGGGGTAGGGAACCGAATCACTTGGTAGTAAGTGGAGGGAACTGCTTTCATCTCGTGAATCCACCTCCTCCCCAAGATGGCGTTGTACTGCGAGTCGGCATCCACCACCTTAAATCTTGAAAACACCATAACAGGTCCCGCAGTCACTGGGAGCAAGAGCTCCCCAAAGGTTCCGTCATGCTCCCATTGAACCCATACAAATTTGTTGGTGAGGGTCTCAGCTGCTTCCTTTCTATCTTCATTTCTTCCATTGCCCCTCTAAATAGTAAATCCACAGCACTGCCGCAGTCCACCAACACCCTCTTTACTATGTAATTTCCCATAGTCACCGTGACCACCAACGCGTCCTCATGCGGGGAGTCGATGGCTCGGAGGTCTGCGTCGGTGAACGTTATACTCTTCCTTCCTTTCGCGACCCCGTAATCCGCCCGCGACTGCCTTGCTGTCTCATGTACTTGCTGTACACTTGCCGCTCGCCTTATTCTGTCGCGGTGTGCATTGTGGCTCAATATCTCTCCACTAAAGATCCGCCGATCGTTCCTGTCCTCCTCCCTCGGGTAGGCCTGCTCCCCTTTTTCCCCTTCCGCTACAAACTCCTTCAATAATCCCTTTCCTATCATCCTCTGAATTAACCACCTTAACGCATAGCAGCCGTCCGTCTCATGATTGTGTATTTGATGATAAGCACAATAAGGTCTGCCTTGTACCTCCACTGGCTTGGTTCGCGGAC
This sequence comes from Coptis chinensis, assembly GCF_015680905.1. NCBI lineage: Eukaryota > Viridiplantae > Streptophyta > Magnoliopsida > Ranunculales > Ranunculaceae > Coptis > Coptis chinensis. The sequence continues at coordinate 72,097,862 of NC_141463.1, read as the reverse complement.
CCTCATACCCCTGCAAATTCTGAATCAATGGTAGTATTTCACTCAACGACTTATTCAGTGGCACTTGCTCTTCCTCGCGATAGGGCTTTTTGTCTCGACTCTCCCTCCTAGCCTCTTCTCGGCCCCCTCGGGCCGCGACGAATACCTTCGATACCCGCTGCCCCCTTTGTCAGAGGGTTCATATTGCCGACGCCCCTCAGCTTTGTCCAACGATAACACCGCCTTTCCTGGCCTTCTCACCTCCTTCTGCATGGTGTCCTCATACCTGATGTACTTTTCCACCCTCGGATACAAGTCCTGTAGTGTTGCTATCTCATTCTTTGCTACCGACTCATGTACCCTTGTTCCCGGGCGCAACCCTCTCTCGAAAGCTATCACCGCCGTCCTTTCGTCTAGATTCTCCACTTTCAAAGTCTCCACCTTGAATCTACACAAGAAATCTCTCACTGATTCTGCAGACCTCTGCCTTACGTTGAACAAGGCCGCGATGTCCACCACACGCTTCTTTTGGTGTATGAAGTGATCAATGAATGCCTGCTCCAACTCCTGAAAGTTATTAATACTCTTAGAAGGTAACTTTGTAATACCAATCGGATGCTCCCCTTTTAAGCTTGCCGAAACATCATACATCTTAGTCCGTCATACCGCGGCTCGCCACAACGGCATCTGGCTGCGGAAATGATGAATGTGGTCACCGGTCTCCGTTCCATCATACCTCTCAAACCTTGGCTGGTTGAACCTCTTCGGCACTTCCGACTTCCATATCAAATCTGCCAGTGGGTTGCGATTCAACCTCGCCACCACCTGACTCGCCGCACCTCCTGCTCCCTTGGTCTGTCCCAAGCTAGCCTTCAGATCGCTGGCTATCATTTCCCTGACTTGTTCCTTAGTGAGCCCCACCCGTTTGTTCTTCCGCAGTTCCCCTTCCTCCTCTTTCCCTGCTCTAGACACCTCCCTTTCCGAGTCCTCTATTGTTTCTCTCTCCCTTCTTAACCCCTCATTTTCCTCCCTCAACCTCGATATTTCCTCATGCAACAACCTTGTTTCCTCAACTCCAGACATTACTGTCTCTTCCCTATCCTGCTCCTCCCCTTCGTTCCTTATTGACTCCACGTCCGTCTCGGCGACTGTCGTCTTTTTTGGTCGCCCCACTCTTCTTTTTGTTGCCATCTCACTATTTTTCACTCTCTCTTTCTTTTCTCTCCCCACAGACGGCGCCAAATGTTGTGACCTATCTCTTCTCCTCCTCTACTATTCTATTTATAATTCCCCTCCTCTCCCTTGGGCCCTCCATCTGTCCATTCATCTTACGGTCTATGGATTGCCATGTGTTAAGTTTCTGTACGACGTTAGGGTTTCGCCCTTACTCCTGCTAGGCACGTGTCCAGATGGTTCAATTCCATGTCAGCTAGCCTTCGTCTGCGGCTCCCTCGGGTCGTCCTCGGTTCTCGGCCTCCATACTTGGCTTCCATGTCCACGGTCTTAAATAGCATGTCCGTCGTCCCACACCCCGTCCTCTTCCTGGCTCCATTACCCGCCAGACCCTCGGCCCTCATAAACTGGGTCGCTACACCCTTTGTGTGGAAAAAAAAAGGAGTAAGTGGAAGTCCAACATTCGGGTACTTTTTTGATTAAAAACTTTGGTCTAAAACCGGAAATACAGAACTAATTGAAAAACAAGTATATAAGACTAGGTATTGACCGTGTCTTCGACACGGGATGGATGACATTTCAAAGTTTTTGTTCTCTAATTGCGAACTTTAAAATCCACATCTTTTTGTGCCAAGGAGAAAAATGTTTTATTGTGATTCTAGCATATGGCTTTACAGCTCCTAGGCAAATTCTTTATGAAGGAATTACCATACACTACAATATACCAACAATTCCAATCATTTAAACAAATGTATACATACGCAAATTCCGGACAGTTTTATTGCCATTTCTAGACGCCATTTTATAGGTCAATACGTCTTCCAAACTGAAATATCCACATGAAAAATCAAATACAAAAGATGCATGAAGAAGGTTACATCCAAAATCAACACCTCCATAATACCCTTAGGAGTGCATAATCATGATACAATCTTTTTGTAATGAAAATTTGTCCTTCCGATATGCATGAAACAAAATATGTATCATGAAATGTGTAGAAGTGTCATCCTCCTGTCCTAAATTATTGAAAAGCTCCAACACAATCGCTATGCTCCCTTCATTTGGCATAGCATGTGTTCTGCACCTATGTCAAGCAAGCTCAGTTGGCATAGCATGTGTTATGCACCTATGTCAAGCAAGCTGCTACTCAAGATTACACTTAAATCAGCTACAATGGTAATTAGGTAGTCTTGAAATAATGAAATCATTCAGCAAAACTGGCATACAAATTATAGAATTTTGCTCAATTGTGTTATCACCGTATTTGTAAAAGAAACCACTTGACCAGGAGGTATATCCAAATTTCCAAACAGTGAAGTAGCTCACATAAAATATGGGTGTGTCAGTTATTCAACCGAGATTATTTCCAAGATATGGCAGTCCATGTAAGGTAGCTAAAACCAACACACATATAAGGAGGAAGGTACAAACCGACAAAATGTTGATTTCTAATTTCATAGTTGAGTGCCCAATGTCACTTAAACAAAACTAAAATGCTCCTGCCATTGACCATCTATACAAACCACATGTTTTACAAACTAATTGTCTAGAAATGTAGAATTTTCCAGTGACCTAAATAAATGAAATTGTTGGGGAAAAAAAGGATAAAGAACAAAAAAATAGTACAATATCAACAAAAAAATTTGACCACAAAACTTAACAAAATGCTAAGTATTCGTTATAGCTTGACATACCAACTCCCCCATTTCTGGACTGGGACTTCCATAGGAACCATTTAAGATTGTCAACAACGTCCTTTTTGCTTACAACTTCCAACCACAACTATAAAGGTGTTTGACTGATGTCCCTTGAACCCTGAAAAGTTATATATGGAGAAACCAAAGGTTCAAATCTGGCACCATTTCTAGAGTATTTCTCGACATAAAGAAAAATGAAATAAACATGGTTTTCTTGACCTGGAAAGTGAGCATAATGTATAAAGTTATACCTTATATACAATGACTTACTCTTACTCTTGAACACGAATACTTTATATTCCTGAATCCATCGTGTGTGCTCAGGGTAAAAGCAGATAACTAATTTCTTAGAAGAGCATAATGAATGACTTATCAATAGGTTCATTCATTGGGATTATTAGGAGCATAATGCTTAATGATGACCATGTCTGCGACTCATGAGAATTGCTGGTTCACTATCATGGCTTGTGCACAATAAAACATCCAACTCTAATATATATATAAACTTGAAAGGTAAAGAGCAAGAGATCCAAGTTCATCTTTCCTATATCAGATACAAAGGGCTACCAAAAAGATGTCAATGAACTGAGTTGGTGGAATTCCTCATTTTACGCATTAATCCAAAATATTTCACCCGCAAAATGGAGAATATGAAAGCCAAAAGCACACTACCAAATCGGACAGAATTGCAAAGAACTTAATTTCTAGTAACAAATCCCCTGAGCTTCGGTTACAAACATAATCTCCATGGGGTTATGTGACTAATATCAGTGGTAGAAATCAAATTTGCTAAAGACGATAAAAAAAACCCATATATTATATTGTTGAAGATACAATGGAATAAGTCGAGGCATTGATTTAGTATGCCTCAAGGATGTGTTATAGGGACTCATTGCTTTAAAATACTTCATAAATGTATACAACCAATTGTTCCATTATTTTCATAGTAGTAACAAATCCTAATTTATCAACATAAAGTGTTGCTTAAAAAAATACCCAAAAGAGACTTTACCTAGCTTGTTGCTCTGAAAAATGACCTTTACAAATGTCACTTGTAGTCAATTAGAATATGCAAAACAGGGGTAAACTGATCAGATGACATATGCAACTGTGATCAAAATAACTGCACAACATGTCTGAAATTATAATATAGCTAAACCTTAGATTCAACTTCTTTGGAGCAACAATTGTTCTTATTTGAAATTAATAGAAAAGAATTACATTAATTAATATAAAAGGACAGTCTCAAACCATAAACCTAACAAAATTCATGCAGATCCACAACAGATGTGGTAAACTTTTAATTCCAAAATGACTTGCGAAAAAATCTAACAAATTTAGCTTAACAAATGAACTAAATTTTGTTCGTCTCGTAATTGTTTATCCATATATGATCCAAATTAAGCTTCAAAATGGTACCTTGAATGCATGTTGTGCTTTGGAACCAGTAAGTTCCAAAGTCCTCAACCACAAAGACCTTTTGAATATAAAAGAGTCACTTTATTTCCATTCTTTCTTGTAGTCATTGCCAATCACAAACCTAAACAAATAAAAGGAAGTGGAATTGTGTAATTATATAACAGAATGGCTCAAGAAATGGTGTCAAAAGTGTATTGCAGATGATAACAACAACAAAAATAGCAAAACAACACAGAAAGTAAGACCTTATTAGGAAAATTAGTCCAAAAGCAACCCCAAACCTCGTGCCTTAAAGAAAAAATGGAATGGAAAACACAAAGCAATCTATACTAAATATAGCCCATTGGAATTACTGTCTATTTTAAACCAATTCCAGATGTAGGTACACTTCCTAAATGATTTTATAGTGCTACACTTTACACTTCGCATTTCTTTGTGGTGTATACAGAAAAACTAATAGAAATGTTAGTTGAGAAAAAGGAGAACTCCATATGTTAAATGGGTAAGTGAGTGCTAACATGTATTGATGGAATGGAATAGAATGCCAACCTATAACAAATGGAATGTAACCAGAAATTGGGGGTGGCCTTGAAATCCAAATGAGCAAGTTCCAATAATCCATACTGAAACAAATATTTTGCAACACTTTAGACATCCCACATGCAAACTGAACATCCATTCAAACATTTAATCCAAATCCACGAGGTCAACAATATTATCTAAAATAAAAAAAAATCATATGTTCGACAACATCAATAAAATACCAAAACCTGACTCCAATTCCAAATTGAACACTCAAATAACATAAATACACACAAAATAAAATAACAATAATAAATTCAACATTACAAACTTTTTCAGCAAAATTGAGTTTGAAGATTATCAAACCAATTGTTTGCTATTTTCCAACTTGCGACACCATGGAAGCCAAAGAGTGATGTAGGAGGAAGAAACCTTTTTACCAACCGTTTCTGAAATTTGGTCATCTGATATTGCAGGAACATTTTTTTTTCTTTAGCCTACGACTACGAATCTAGATATTCCATCTGTTTCTTTTCTTTTTATCTTAAACAACCAAGCCCATGCAAGATTTAATATCAGAAAATAAAGGTTCACAAAGAAAACAATGTATATATATTACATTCAACAAAGAAACAAAATAGTTAAAATCAGGTTCTTTTACCTTGGCATTGAAATTAGAATCTAGAAGAATATTGGAAGATTTCAGGTCTCTATGTATGACAGGAGGGTTGCAGTTCTCGTGAAGGTATTCTAATCCTCTAGTCAACATCCTTTAATAGAATTCATAAATATTAAAAGCAATGTGATTTACAAAGTAATATAAAAAAGGAACACTCTCACTATATTCAGATTGATAAACACACCCTGTTGCATCCAAGGCAATTTTCATATGGATCTCCCAAATTAAAGTTGATTCATGAGAAGGTCCTATACCAAAAACACGGATGACATTTCCAATTTTTCTAATTTCAACTTAAAAGGTAATAAGATGAAAATTAATAACGTGCAATTGAGTTTCCAGATATCCATTCTGCATCAATTCAGCAATGATATGATAAACCAAGGGAAAGAATATTTGGATGGCGAATTTTACTGAATAAGTCTACCTCATTCTGTAATTCCAGTTCAAAATTCAAAGAAAATTACATAAAGTAAATAATCAAGCATCAAGATAGATGCAAATGAGAAAAAAAAAATTAAGTTTACCTCAGATTCCGTTTCTACATCCTGCCCACCACCATTCATTTTCTTAATAGCAGCAAGAAAATTGTTATCAAAGGAAAGTGGCGGGTTTTGTTTTTCTGTTATCGAAGAAAGTTGTTAGCGATAACATTTTCTTAACAATAGCAAGAAATTCAATTTGCTAAAAACAAAAAGTAAAGAGAAGGCCAATGAAGTTTGGTAGGCATTCAATACATTTGTGCAAAAGCAAAGTACTAAAAAATTAGAAAATAACAATCGACTTACACATGCCTATATCCAAAAAGCATTATTAAACAATTTCAATGGAAGTCTGACGTACTGAAGTCGGGATGGTATTTTTCCAAACAAATAAGTGGGGAAACCTCCAATGACATAGAAGATGAAATGGCAACGTTCGTCAGTTTTCCAATATCATTTTCAGACTTTATAAAAGGACATGATTATTAAATCAGCATGGCTTACATAGAGATGATGAATATTCGAATATATGAAAATAAGAAACTCCAGGAAAACTACCTCATCATCCGGGCCGATGACCTTTATCGTGCATGTCCGCCATGGTGCGATATGCCACCGATATAACTTCTCCTTGTAAAAATATTTGATCAAGATGTGAAAGGTATTCCAATATGGAGATATTTTCAATTCATCCATCTTTCTCAAAGATCTGCATTACACTCTCCATTTCACCGCTTTGCGAAGCTTGAAGCATTGTATTTAACATGACCAAGTCATATCTCTCATGTCCGGCTTCAAAATCCCTTTATGAGATGCTTTGCCTCATGTAAAAGCCACTTCGACAATAAGCTTTGAAATCATGATATTGTCGAATAGCCATCTCAAGCAAATTATAGTTGCACCAAAACACAGTTAACAAATGAAATTTCTTGCTCTGCTTTCTTTTATTTATGTACTAACTGAGCAAAATCACCAAATCTCTAAAATCACATTTACTACAATTTTTGAAGGCACATAATAAGACCAATAAAAGTTTTTAGAGAGAAAATAAAATTCCATGCAAATTGCATCATAGTTAACTTTATAGATAGTATGGACTACTAAATCATCTTCATTCATGTTTATCTCAAAATTTCGATGCTCTATGAGGTCACGAGAGAAATACTTTTAAATAGGGGTCCATCCACTTAAAACCCTTTCAGAAAGATCACTACCGTTGGGCTTATGGATGTTACCTGTTAATTCCATTGGGACCAGAGTCCACAATTTGATTCGTTACACAACTTGACGGCAGATGAATGGCCTCGAAATTAAAATGCACAAACATGTAGATTTAAGAACTTGAAGCAAAGAAATAGGGTGAAAAGAAGAAAATAAGAGAAAACAAAAAAAAAATGCTTAAATTCCATTATTAAGTGCACTTCAAAGATTTAGATACAATAGCCTGGTATACATTAACCTTCACCCACAGATTTGGAATATCTATAAAATTCCATGAACTTGTTGATACAATTATACATGATAAAAGATGAGTGTTTATAGAAGTAGCCATAAAGTAGATATGGACTACCAAACCCAAAAAATGATAAAATCCAAGTTAATTATATATAGTATATACAAATATCTATGTGAACTTCTGGTAAGATTAAAAAAAAAAAAAAAAAGGAGTATATTTCAACCGTATACCTACCCGATTTTACATCTTTTGTGAGTTTGTGACCATTTCATTGAAAATTGATTTTGCTTCATTCACATGTCCCGCCTTTGCAAGACCATCCATCAACAAACAGTATGGCATCTATAAGAAAGTCAATGTTTCAGTTCAAGTAGGACAACAAACTAAAACAAAAACAAAAAAAATCAAGAGAGAGAAGAAAAAGGCATCATCCCCTCTGCATTTTTTCAAAATCAGATATTTCCAAGGTACACAAACCTTAAGCTATTAGAGTAGCCCTTAAAGCTATCGTTAAGCAACTGAATGAAATTATTCTAGAAAAAATATATAAACAGGCAGATTTTGAAATTCTAAACCATTCTAAACAAACATTATAATATAGAAACAAAGAGTTTATATTATACACAAATTTGGACAACTGCTTCAATATAATTACAGTATAATAAGCCCTTGCATACCTCATCATGAGATAAGCCCAATGTTTCGAGTTCGAGTAGTAATTACCTCAATTTTTCAAACAGTCCACCTCTAACATAAACCTTGAGTAAGGTAGTCATGATAACCTGAAGCCATAAATTGTTGAATGGAACTGAGAAAAAAAATATAATAAAATTTTATTATAGAAACATACATGAAGAAGTTGTTCTTCTGTTTTATGAAATGGCCATTAGAACTACTATTAGTTTTAGTAGTTATTCGGAAAACAAAAATCATAAATTGATAGATACGTACATGTTTATCAAGCAATACCAAATCCAAAGCTCAATCGTTGCCCTTTATTCTTGATAAGATAAAAACTTTTGATTAAATCAATTTTGATTGATGTTTGTATATTGATAAGGACGAATTTTGTGGATCTGGGAGTTTGTTCTTTGTTTCTCTTTTTTGATAAGGCCAAAGAAAGGGGTGGAAGTTGCGGATGACGACTTGGAGTTGGCGACTCAAGCTACATCGGCTAAGGGGCCATTTGTTTTTGTCTCTTATAAGACATTGATGTCTTATAACCTTTTATAAGATGTGGCCCAGTGATTTGTGGCATGTTTTTTGGTTTGTTTTTTGCCTCTTATAAGAGGCATTCTACTAGAAATGTCTTATAAGAGGCATGATTTCTGTAAGTACCAAAATTGGATCTACTACAATTTTGTAAGTCTTGTAAGTTGGAAAAAGACAGAAATGCCCCAAACACACTACCCTTTGCCCTCGTTCTCTTCTGCCTTCTCTAAAAACTCATTTCTTCCCAACCAAAGCCGCCACACCCATTGCCTCCATTTTTACTCCACCGTGTAATGCTATTCTTCTTTGCTTTGCTCCAAATGCGCTTCGTTCTTCTTTGCTTCGCCCACCAATCACAAGCTCATTTTTGTTGTTGTTGCCACCATAAGTATCTCTAGATCACCACTTGTTTTCTTTTTTAGATCATGTATATGCTTTTAATGATTCATTTTCTAAACTTATTTATCTGGGTTTTGGTTCTTTTTGTAAATGGTAATTTGGGTATTGTTTATTTGATGTGTATTGAAGATAAATAATTGTTTATAAAGGAACAAAGTTGATTAGTTAAGAGACAATGGTTTGTACTTGTTCTAGGTACATTGTTGTGGAGTGTTCTGAATTAACATCATCTTATTTGGAGCTTAAATGTTGTCCTTGTATGTCACCGTATTTTATAGAAATTGGTTAGTTAGTGTAGTTCCTATTGACACACCCACTTCTACTGAATGAGGATAGTCCAACTTAAGTTTGATGACTTGTCTTGTGGATGCATTATTGTTCATCTAATATAAAATATAGAGAAGTGGCAATGTTGTGCTTCAAGAATTTATTACCAAATGCAAGTTCTCTCCCGTTATAGAAACTAATATACTTGAAAAATATGGGTTGTGAACATCTCTTCATTCTAAATGTTGTCATGGGAACACGTAAAACATCTGATAGCAAAGTCCTACGCAAGATCCCCTTGGAATAAATTACTTCGTTTCAGAAAAAAAAAAAAAAAAAAAAAAAAAAAAAACTACTACTAGGATATGTAATAATCCATTACAATGAAATACTTACTATCTGTGGGTTACACCATCATCTTGCCATTCACTTGTATACATAAAACCTTATTCTGGAATGAAGTTAATGATATGGTGATGCCCCAAGTAGGGGATCCATGCTAGCCAACCGAAGGTGCGAATCCTATAAACCCACTTCGGTTGTAATTGTTGATATTCAAATAACACCACCTGTTCCCGAGAACCATAACAACAACAGATGAACTGAACTTAGAATACCACATATCCATGAGAACATCTGTTATGTCTATTCTCTCAACTATTTGCTCTGATGAACATGCAACTCCAATTTTCAGTATGGAAATCAAGCATTCATGCATTTGATCACGAATTGTACGAGTTGTTTTGAGTTGAATGCTGAAGATATATAACTATCATATCCGAACTATGCTTTGAACAATGAACTATATGCATTGTTATTTAAATTTTCAAAGTGCTGAAATAATCTATAATGAACTGTTTTTCTTTTTTGTTTTTTTAAGGCACTTGTTTGTTTACGTTAGAACATATATATCATGGCTAATAATGTCGACAATGAGGGTAGTACTAAGAGTAGCGCGGCCAAGGTTCACCATGTATTTACCAATGTCCCTGGATTAGCTCAAGCTTTCCTAGACTTGTGTTTGGAAGAAGTTATGAAAGAGGGTTACCAAGGTTCATCCCTAAAACCTATTAGCTGGAAACGCGTAAGGGATACCTTGAATGATAAGTTTAAGTTAAACCTTGAGCAAAAGGCTTTCAAAAATAGGTGGGATGCGCAGAAAAAGAAGTATGTGGCTTGGAGGAATTATGTTGGCAAGAGTGGTGGAGGAATCAATTTTGCACTTGGGAATATTAATTGGCTAGAAGAAATTTGGGCTGATGTTCTTCAGGCAAGTGCTATTATATTGCATAATTTGTTTTGTAGTAATTCAAATTTGTTTTTATTTTTGTGTTAATTATGTTATTGAATTATTTTGTTTGGTCCAAATTAATATAGAGGAACCCGGCTGCAATAATCTATAAGAAGAAGCCTCTGAGTAATGCAAAAGAGTTGTACAAGTTGTTTGAGGACACTTTGACGACGGAGGATGCTGCTTATGCTACTGGGGAGGTTGGGTTACCAGATGATCACGTGGTGATTGATGACGATGATTCAAATATGGTGAATGATGATACCATTCCAATTCCAATCCTAGATGTGGTGGTAACTGATTGCTACTGAGATAATGTACACATCAATACTCCTCCTGTTAGCGCACAACCTAGCACCCCCACCCCCCACTTTGAACAAGGTGGAACTAGTAGTGTTGCTAGTGATGGTTCAAAAAAGAAGAGGAAGAAGGTAGTTGATGAAGAGGAATCTGATGGTGTGCAAGAGATAATTGGTGTGGTGAAGAATCTAGTGACACATATGGAGCTTGAAATGATTGAAGTGAAGAAGAACATGGAGTCCTATTCTATGTCTATATGCATGGGTATTCTGAATTATCTAAAAGAAAATGAGCAGATGACTATGGATGTGTATATGGGTGCAATGGTGAAACTTGCTGCAAATAAGGAGTTTAGGAAAGCCTTAGTTGAATTGGAGGATATGGAGGATAAGAAGATTTTTCTCACGGATTGGTTAGCATGGGAGTTTAACTTGGTGGGGATGTCTTAAAACATACTCGGTCTACTTTTTTTATTATGTTGTAATGTGATATTTAATTAGTTATGCATATGACAATGCACTATGCAATGCACTATTTTTGCTATGATGGAATGTTTTTGTTATATGCATTGTCATTTCATGGATGTTTTTTATTTTGATATTAGATTATGGCTAGGGTTCAACTTGTGTTTTCCATTGTGCCTGGATTGGCTCAAGCTTTTCTTGACGTATGTTTGGAAGAAGTTAGCAATGAGGGATACCAAGGTTCATCCCTAAAACCTAATAGTTGGAAACATGTGAAAAATGAATTGAATGAAAGATTTGGATTGAGTATAGATGCAAAAGTTTGTAAGAATAAGTGGGGGAAGTTCTCAAGAGAAAGTTTATGTCATGGAGAAATTGTGTTCGATTAGCGGGTGGAGAATTTAATTATGCACTAGGGGGTTGTGATTGGACGGAAGAAGTTTGGGAGAATGTAATTGAGGTAAGTGCTTGTATTCAATTATTTTTACTCATAGCATTGTGTGTTTGATTATCCATTATCATTTGACTTTGTTTATTTTGTTTTATTTTGTTGAAATAGAGAAATCCAAATGTTCAAGTGTACAAGAACAATCCCCTACCTAATGCAAATGAGTTGTACAAATTGTTTGAGGTCACCTTGGTTTAGAAGAATTGAGTTTGGGGTTTAGAAACGTCATGAGTGTTGAGCAAAATTATTTTTATGTTGTATTTGGATTTAAATGTAATGTAAGAATTTCTATTTTGACATGTTACTTGTATGTGAAGTGGTTATGAAATTAGTCGTGAATTGGTTCTATGTAAAGCAGGGTTATATTTGTCAAATAACCATCTATAAGATGTTGTATGTTTGTTTTTTCTTTTTCTGCAAGTGCTTAGAGCATCTCCAATCGAGGTGTAAACCGTATAAACATGTAAAATTTACACTCGTACTTAAAAAACACTATTCCTATGCAGTGTGTGAACCGTATAAAATAGCTAATAGCTGATAGCCCGGGTGGAATATATACACCTCTTTTCCACTCTATTAAAAGACACGGATGTCAGTTTGACTAACGTCTCGGTTTTAATAAGGAACATATGGCATTAAGAATGACATCTCACTATTCATGAGGCTTGGATCGATTGTTCACCAACAACAGATGATTTCTCTTCAAAATGGATTTGGATTTCCACACAATCTGATTCAATACAATCAATTTCTTTCACCTATAATTCTTGCATATTGTTTCCAACTCTTCTTGTTGGTATTTCTAATCCTTCTCTATTTCATTTATTTACAATAATTCTTGCAGATGCTGTTTTTGGGTTTATTAAACTTTCGGATTGGTGCCGAGTTTCGACGTGAATGTTATTCTATAACACGAGTCTCGAACAACTGTTACTGCTCTTTCTCTTCCTCATTCTCTGTAAAATAGTAAAATAACAGTGCCATGATTGGTTTCGTCATCGAAAAATTTAAAATTAGCACTTATGAATGGACCAAGTTACTCCTCGTCCTCTTTCTCACCAAGTTCATGTGAATGTGAATTCAATCAAACTTTAATGTGGGGATTATATGGAAAATGACGTCTTTGTCCTTGAATATAGCAAATTTGTAATTTTTTCTCCATTAGAGACACCCCAGTGTAAGGGTGGGAATTTGGCCCTAACGACCCTAACCCGGCCCTGACCGACCCGATCCTACAACTAAAGCCCTCACATAGTTTAGAGGCGGTAGACCTACCACTAATGCGCTTCTAAGCGGGGTTAGGGCTAAGGTTCTGAAATATAGGCCCGACCTTAACTAAGCCCTAACCAAGCCCTAGTTATAATTTTACTATAAAATACACAACTAAAAATATCCAACTCCTTGTTACATATTTTCAATTAAAATAACACTGTCCTTTGTAATTTATCACTTACCGTATGGGTACTTCTAATAACTTGTCTTATATCATAAAAACTTGTAAACTTAATTGTTTCTATCTCACAACTCACGTACACCTCACAACTCCCTATCTAACCTAGTCGCCAAGAACAATAATGAGCACCCGGCACTAAATTTCTTAATGAAACATATGGTTGGCGTCGGTAAAAAAACTCATTCCATACTCTTTATTTGTCTTTGTTCTTCAATGTTAAATGTAATTTTGGTGAGATTTGAGTCAAGAAATAACGGTTTATGTCGGTGAAAGCTCATTCCAAAATGCTAATGCATGTGATTTTAAATGTAATTTTGAAATATAAATATGAGTCTCTATGTACTTAAACTAAAAAACAAATAGTCCCTAGATAATTATTCATATTTAGGGGGGGTATTATGCATAAAAAAAAAAAAATAAATAAAATACCCGGATGAATTGATAAGTAGCCAGATGAATCAGAGAAGAAGCTACTAATAATCCAGTTGTAGAGAATCCAAAGTGATGCAGTCCCAAATTCTACAGTCACCAGCAAGATTGGGTCTAACAAACCCTAACTCACCCTCTCTCTCTAACCCTACAACTCAAAACCCACAACACCAACAACGTCAACAACCGTTATTAAGTAGCACAACGACGACCTCTTCGACTCTCCTATCTCTACTCCCACCTCTCCCTCGTGCTCAATCTCTTCTCCTTCAAATGTCTTTACTCGCCGCTAAACTCTTCGAAGTCTCGCCAAATCGTTCCCTATGGCTTTCCTCTTTTCGGGGCTCGCTTCCCACTTTTCTCTCTTCTCAAATCAACTTCACTACTCTCGATTCTTCTTCTTCTTCTTCTTCTTCTGCCAAGGAAATACTCTCTTTGTTCACTTCCTTGCAAACACAACTCTTTGAGGCCGTTGCCCAACTCCAAGAGATTCTTGATCTTCAAGATGCTAAACAAAAGATTCTTCGTGATATTCGCGCTAAGGATTCCGCTCTTCTTTCATTTACCAAGAAAATTAAAGAAGCGGAGCATGTTCTTGATGTTCTTGTTGATGATTACTCTGACTATCGTCACTCCAAACGCTCCAAATCTGCCATTGGTACACTGCATACTTTATCCGATATTTTATCGTATGCTCATCGGATAAGTTATACCACGTTTGCTCCACCCGAATTTGGGGCTGGCCAAGGCCCACTCCGTGGGGCGTTACCACCTGCTCCGCAGGAAGAGCAAATGCGTGCTTCACTGCTTTATGCTTTTACTGATCTTGATGTTGGATTACCCAAAGTTGTTGAAACTGAAGAGAGGAGTATTGATGCTTTGGTAGAGCCGTCTGCTATGCAACCCAGTGAGGGAATTGATCTGGCAGCAATCAAGGGGCTTATTCCCTCACAATTTACAGTTCCGTCTGGTTGGCAGCCTGGAATGCCAGTCGAATTGCCAAGTGGTTTACCATTGCCACCACCTGGGTGGAAACCTGGGGACCCTATTCCCTTGCCCCCAATGGCTGCCCTTGCACCCAAAGCTGAGGAGCAACAACCACGGCCTGTTACCCAAATGCCCCCCAGGGCACCTGAGCCAATACAGGTTCAGTTTGTGCAACTTGATATTAATCCAGATCAGGATGAGTACAGCAGCGAGTATAGTAGCGATGTGGGAAGTTCTGAAGAGGATGATGAAGATTGAATCAAGTTGTCCAGGATAGTAATTACATTGCCAAGTTATTTGAGGTAGTGAAAAAACTTTAACGTACTATATTCTCTTATTAGACCACTTTTACATGGAACTATCCTACTTTAATTTTTGACGACTTAGAATTTGTAGGACAAACACTCGCATCTCATGCTTTTGGGATCTTCTGGTTTTTACATTTCATTCTTACCATTCACGAGCCTTTTAACTTGCAGGATTTTGGTTTCTCCTTTTTGTGATGTGCATTCTCTATTGCTTTCTCGGGGTTTTCCTTTTTCGGGTGGGGCACTCGGGGTGGGGGTGTGATCGGGGATTCACCTTTTTTTTCGAGCATACTTTACTCTGTGTCTTTCTGAGGTGGTGACTTGTTGAGAACAAGAGATATATTGCTGAATTTTATGCACTCCTGAATGTGTTCTAACATCGAAGACTAGTAATGACACTATGAAATGTGACGGGAAGCTAATTATTACACCTGTTAATAGATTTCATTATAAAGTAATCAAGTACTTTCTGGAGTGCATAATTCTCTGATATTTAAAATTTCGTGCAGACTGTACTGAATCGCTGGTTTGCCAAACGAATTGAAAGACACTGGATGGCAAGGTAAGTTAAATGTTGTTGGTATATGATGCTGGTGATATTGATACTTATTATGTGTCTTTTTTTTTTTTTTTTTTTTTTTTTCTGGGATAGATTATTATGTGTTGTAGCCAACTTTTTATTAATTTTGTCTTCTGTTGCATGTGTATGTTAATTTTTTTTGGCATTTTGAATGCTATGGTGTTTTTCTAACTAGTTTAATGATTAAAATAGAAGAAGAAAATCGTTACTCGTTGATATACTTTAAAAATATTTTGATGATTTGATTCAAATATTACAAATGGACTCCTCACAAGTTGCAATTTGAATCAAAACTTAGTAATTTATAAGAAAAAGAGAATTGAATATGATACTAATTTGGAGATTTGGAGTAAATAAAACTTAGTAATTTATAAGAAAAAGAGAATTGAATATGTATTTCTAAAAGTAAGATTTGTGCCGATCAGTTCTGTGGTTAGTAATTTAGTATGTACATGTAAATAGGTGCATTTGTTAGACAAACTAAATTGCAGGTCTTTCTGATAGTATGTACACTGCACTAGCTTCCCCTGTTGCTTCCTGCAACTATGTTAGGAAATGGGAAATCATACTAGTGCAGATCTAGTTATTATGGTCCTTGAGGTTCTTTCTTGGTGATCTTCAGAGCTCAGATGTGCTGTCCTTGATGAGTTCAGTTTCTCTTTATCAAGTCATTGACTCATTGGGCTAATATATTAGTGGGCCCTCTTTTTGGTTATTCGTCTTTAGTTTATTCCTTATCATGTCGAGCCTATGTATCAGTGAACAAATGACATAATGTGTCTTGTGAGGGGCGAGGCCCTAGGTTTTTCCTAGTGGCTCCCTGGCATAGCCTTTGACAACAAGATGCAGTTATTTTCACTCAAAGATTCCCCCCTGGCCCCTGCCGACACAATGACCCATATACTGACTCATAACAATTCAGTGGTTGCACACTGGCAGTTGAGAGTAGGGAGTGGGTGAGAAAGAAACGTTAGTCTTGGGAGAGTAATCTTTCTTTCTTCCTATATTTGAACTAACTGAATACAACATATTGAAAATATTGGTAAAGAATCATAATGCGATTTCCTTTAAAGTGACTTACGTGTGTCAAAAGGAACTCACTGTAATGGACTAATGTAGGTAGCGACCTGTGAGAAGTTTTTGGAAGGTCTTGTGCCTTCAAGTGTCTGAGAAGTTAAATTGCAACGTGAAGATTGTTTTGGAAGTGGAAAACTAAATTTTGCAGGTACTACCAAGAGAGTGCTGGATTGAAGATTATATTTTGACCAAAAAGAAAAGAAAAATAAACCCCAATGTTTGCAAGTAACTACCTTGAAGTTGCTGGATTGAAGATCCTCTAAACCGAGGTTACCTTTAAATTGGACTATGCTGTGGTGAAAGAAGAGAGGAAAAGATGGGCCCAGATTGGATAAATGCAGATCAGAGAAATGAAGTTTTTTTTTTGACTGAAATGAAATAAAAAATTCTGATCAAGATTGGTAGTACTTTTGGAGATAAAACGACGAATTGGATACCAGAAGAAATGGATACAGTAGAGGAATGCTAAGGTGAAATCCCCACAGTTACAATTGATTGTGCGTAGAGATGCACAACATAATGAATTGGGTTGTCTCTCAAACATAGCAATTTCCCTTACAGTATATTGAGGAAGGGGTAGTGTCTCAGCATATTGAGTCGAAACTTGTGTGCTTGGTTTGAAGTCACGAAAGGGAAACTGAAGAAGATATGACAAAGAAGGTAATAGTCAAAGACATTCACGTGAGGATTAGGAGAATAAAAGGGTTTCATTACTAAATGGCAATGAGGAGTAGCCTTTGGGCTCTTGGGGGGGGGGGGTTTCAAGCCAAGTTACATTGACACGGACACGTGTGTCCCGTATCTGACACGGATACGGAGTGTCTAACACGGCGAAATATCAAAAACTAAGGTATATCACACACAATATGTGTCCGACACGGATATGTATCCGATACAGATTATTTTTGAAATATGCCATGTCCATGTAACATAGCTTTCAAGTATTATTTATGCTTGAGAAAGGAAAAATGAAGATGAGCAAGTGAAATAGAGTAATGCAAAATGGATTATTTTGGCCCTCTTCTAGAAATCAGTCTAGATGAGAAAATGGTCGTACGACATTTAGTTTTTTTTCCTTGCTGAGTGAAGATATACTGTCAGGGCAGGTCGAAGAGATCCCCAACCTGAAATTTTAATAAGAAGAAAGATACAGCTGGCAGGTCCGGTCGCAAAGAAGCAACTACGAAGAAGCCCTCATACGTAAACACAAACAAAAGTAGTTGTAAATAGGCATAAGAGTTGAAGATGGTAAGTGAACTGCTCGAGTTGAACAGAGAGAAGAGAGGATGGATATGATCTAGGGTTAACTAGTATTACTACCCACCCACCTCCCCCACTAGATGGGAAATTAGGGTCTCCCCCCCCCAAACACGCGGTCAACTTGGTTTGACTTTTAACTTTTAGGTCAAATAATTTAAAATGACACAACTACCCCCACCTAAGTAAAATTAAACATTTTCTTATTGAAAACAATGAGGGCAGTTGTGTCATTTTCAGTTGCTTGACTTGAAAGTTAACGGTCAATCCAAGTTAACCGTGTGTTTAGGGGGGAGACCCTAATTTCCCATCTAGTGGGGAGGGAGGGGGTGTTAATACTAGTTAACCCTATGATCTATTTTAAGACGGAAAAAGGGAAACATACTCTCTTTTGATGATGTTTCAAAAAAAAAAAAAAAACAAAAGTCCTACTAGTTCGCCTAGAGGCCCTCATTAGTCTGCCTAGCACGACTAATCGATTCGTCTAGACCCGCATAATCGGCCCACCATTTGTGTACTAATTTTAGGCCTAGGTGAGAAGGTTAGGCACTGCCTAGACGCCCTTCTAGGTCATTTTTTTGAACACTGCCCTCATCCAGTAGATGACCTAATTTGTTTATAAAAGGTCTGTCCAAAATAAAAAGAAATATAAAAGCCCAATTAAACATTTAAATTACAAGCCCCCAAATACCAATTAAAAAAGCTCATTAGGGCTTAGAAAATAAAGCAATCGGGAGTCTTCTTCTCCAACAATTCTGCCTCTCTCTCTAGTTCGATTTGCCTCTCTCTCTCCAGTTCAAGCACTCCGACCACTCGATCTCTATGCCTCTCTTTTTTCCACATCTGCTCTCTCTCAAGTTCAAGCACTCCGACCACAAATCTGTAAGTGTTAGTGACACAAAATTTCTTGTATATAAACCGAAAGATTTAAGATTTAACTCGCGATCTGCGATTTTTAGACAAATCGCATGCGATTTAATGCGGTTTTGACAATTTCCAGTTTTGCCAATGAGTCAACTCGATTTATATGCGGTTTGAATTAACTTGCGAGTCAACTCGCGGTTTTTACCGGTTTCTACAACACTGATTGTCACATTGGCTAGAGCTGCTTAGTAGATACGTATGCCTGTATGAACTTATCCATGTCATTTGCGTGTCTCTATTTCTTATAGATTCTCCTCCTGTGGTCATTATACAAACAGGATATATAAAAGCTCTTCTACAACATAAGTGACTACGATATCATGAAAATATATGCACTGATGACTGATTTGAGATTTTCATTCTGGAACTGTGTGACATGCATTATAATTTTATAAACTGTATATTGGATGCGTCAGATCTGACTTATTTTGGACCACCGCCTTTTTTTGTTTTTTTTCATCTTTATGAGTGCATCAGGCATCTTTGATTCACAGGTCCACATGTTTTCCCTTTGGACCACAACATGTGGAGTACTTGCTTGTGAAGTATGTCCATCTGGATGTCTGTCTACCTAGACATCTCGCGAGTTACGCAGTTGCACTGTGTGGAAGCTCAATATGACAATTCTTTAAGAGGGATATCAGATATGTTTAGGGATGGATATCATGTTCTTGCTGATCTAAAAACTCGTGTGTGCGTAAAAAGATTACTGGCAGCTTTATGGGAACTGTACCCTCTTCTCATCAGATGCCAACATAGACTGATTCTAACTTTTAGACCACCAACTCTGAGAACCATAAACTATTATATTTGAAACAATGCCACTCATATTAGTGTATAAAAAATCTGTCAAATTTCGTGTAATGTGTGCTGGTACTATATTTTTTACTATTTGCTAAATGAAATGTGGGAAATAATATCTTAGGACCACAAGTTCTTTTTTTTTTTGAAAAGTTAAGTTGGGGTGAAGGTACCCCACCCATATATCGTAGGACCCCCCCACATGTTCAGAGCAGTTGCTTGTGAGATGTGTTGCAAGTGTCATATATTATTAGTAGTGTCAAATGTACCAGTTTGTAAGAGCAAGTCCCATAGGAGTGCTATATGGGCTACTAAAGGGATGTATCACCCCAAACGCTAAAACATGTTTCCAATGGGACTGCAATGTGGGGTCCTAAATTTGGCTGGTGTGATAAACCCAGCTAAATTTAAGGTCTTATCTAGCAGTTGCTTTAATTAGGTTCAGGATTACAGACGACAATTTTTTATGTTTGTGCGTAAGTTGTGTACAGACAGCAGAAATTGTGTCGTTTCTACCCTTAAATATTATTATTAGCTATGTAATCTCCAATTTGGACATAAAATCCAACACCAATTATAAACAAGACGTAATCTTTGAGTTTATAACAAAATCTTCAAAATTTATCAATTTTTTTTTTGTAATGTTGATTTTTAGGACAAAAACTCCAAATCATTGTATACATAAAAAAAATGATATTTTGGAATAAGAATTCCAAAATTCTATCCTATATTAGCTAAAATCTTTTTCTTATTGATTGGTTTGAGTAAAACTATTTTCTATCGGCTGGTTGTATTTATATTGATTTTTTCAAGTGATGAGGACTCCGTTGTTGATTGTTTGTATTGTGGGTAACAGATGGCAATTTTTTTTGCCGTGGTTTGTTCACCTATGCTTAACCTGCTAAAAAATCCCATTGGAGCGGTTTGACATGCAAAGTATGTCGTGCAAGCTAAAAGTTTCAAATTATTGATGTGGCACCCTACTAGCATGCTATATTTGGTCGCCGCCATTGGACTTGCTCTAAGGAGTTGGTAACCACGATAAGTTTTTCATATAAACACGGCTGTCATAGAACACTTATCAGTTCACCTAAAGGATTGTCACATGGATCAGGTCACCTAGAGATAGGGCAGGGAACGGGTCAGGTTTGGGCCGGATATGATTAAACCCGTATTCGACCCGAACATTTTTTTTGCATATTCGAATTTGAATCTGAACCCGATTTGGGTACCATTTTTCCATACGGAATTCAAAACCGAAATGAATCTCGGGTTTGTCGGGTAATCAGGTGGAACAAATATTCCAAAGCCATCTCCGCAAAACCCCTAATTGTTTAGGTTAAATCACAACACAAAATTGTAAAACAATCAAATCAAGAATTCGATTCCGAAAAAATAGAACCCACATGGCCACACTAAAGATAATCTTTGGGAGAGACTCAAATAAATATAAAAACAAAGAAGAAGATTATATCAAAGGTTTAAATTTCTGTGATGTTGTAAAATTCTTTGAGTCTGGCTTTATTTTGTTTATCGATGGAAATAATGTTTCACTTGTAGAAGAAGATGAATAAAGATTTGAAGTGGGCGGGAAGAGGAATGGGGGCGGCCTACTGGGAAAGAGATAAGGATATGCCTACGAAGTGCATTCAACTTTAGCCCTTTTAGTTTAATATACAACAACCACTTCATTCGGATGTATAATCGGGATTTTTTTTTTGTTTTTTTTTTTTTTTTTGGTAAAACCAAATTCGAACCCAAACCTGATTGGTTAGCAGATATATAGCCCGAACCCAAACCCAAACCCAAACCCGATTTAGTAATCGGTTAGGTATACATATCCGAACCCGGGATAAACGGGATTCGGTCGGTTCAGATTTCAGGTCAATATGACCCGATTCCCTGCCCTACCTAGTGACTGCTTATGTTTTGGGACAGGTCAGGGTATGAGTTGGTATCTGTTTTAACTTCTATCAGTGGTGTCATGCGATCTGCTATGGTGCCTTGAATCAATGCCTTCTTCATGTTAGCTCTGCCATCTTGCTGGAGTAGCTAAAGGCCTACTTGACATAGCAATGCACAGATTTATTGCTTTTAGTTGGGGTCCAACAGTAGGGCAATTTAGTCTAGTAGGGCAAGGTTTCCGCTACTATTGATGCATTCGTTGTTAAAAAGCACCATATATTGCCCAACTCAGATGTTGAGCAACGGAAACACCAAAATTGTTACATTATTCTCTCCGGTGATGATGAAACTGCAGCTACTATTTCTGCACGAGTCAACTTACAGGGCGAGTGTACTTAATAAACATTATTCTCTCCGGTGATGACGCATAGAATTGAATTAGAATTTCAGCAAAGTTTTAAGAAGCTTTTCCTGCAGAGTAGTTATGGAAGTCTGCTTTCACACACTAACACATTTCATTGTGGAAGTACACTTTTTGATAAGGGTGTCAACGTAGCCTGACCGTATATATAAATAAAACTTTGTATATGTATAAGTTACCTATCACTTTTTATATAAAATTCGATCGAACATCTTCTGTCAAATCTAAGCATAAAGTTTTAGTAATTTTGTCTAGTTAAGTTTGAAACGAGATCATCATTAGCACCTATATTCCAAGTCATTTAGTTGAGATTTTTTTTTTTTTTTGAGTTTGCTGCATTTGGTACCTATCCCTTTCATCAAATAGTTTGAACTGCATTGGGGCCTGGTTCTCGAGTCAGGCCTTATAATCTTTACCAAAAGAAGAACCTAACTGTGTGGCCCATTGACATGCCTGATACATTTTGATAGATCTAACCTGTGGGTTTATGCCTAATGACTTGCTTTTGTTTTTCTTACATAAAAATCGATAACCAATGACACAATCTCTGTAGCAATCCATGCTTAAGCAGTCCTGATTCTTCACTAGTAGAATCTCTACTAATAGATGTTAGATATTAGACATTAGGTATATGAGTATCAGTGACTTGAAGATAGGAGATCTCTGATATGTCCCACTTGTTTATTGCAGGATAGGAAATCTCTAATATGTCCCACTTGTTTGTTGCGTTGAAATTGATCAAAATTCAGTCTATCTAGAAGTTTTAGATTTGAAGACATTAGTCGGGGGCGGTATGGATAAGGCTGAGACATAAAACCATGGAGGTATCATGTTTTCTTTCCATCACACTTTGTTTTCTCTGGACATGTCCTGGAACATTTAGTACTGGGACCTCTCAAGTTTATAATGGATGAAAATTGTAGAGTTCTCAAGGTATCTTTCAGAGTGAAATCAACCAAACTGGGAATTCAACTTTTATTTGATACTCAGGGTATGTGCATTGATATGCACCATAAATAGTATGTGTTATGCAAATGACCATGTTGTTCAGTTCAGACTCTGACATAGATTTATGTCAACTTATTTCGATCTCTAATAAGTGTTAGGACCTGCGACCCCCAACTTTTATTCACTACAGAAAGGGATGCAAGTGATGCAGATAACAGATATACACACAAGCTCAAAGTGTCTTTTTGAATTTCTTTTAAACTCCCATGTTGTGTTCATAACTTACTGTATTCGAGTTGTAAGTTGTAAAACTGAAATGAATTACATACTTATGTGGGTCATGGATACTTGTTTTATTATGTCATCAGTGCCTTCCCACTTGTCTTAGACACTGTCTGGTGATTTTCATGTGAACCGGCTGGACTTGTTGAAGTCATGGAGTCATCCTTCCACCTAATCTTCTTTTGTTCCCCATCACATATCATAGTGTGTACATCGGCATTGGTGGAGTAGATAATGAAAAGGGACACTACAGCTGTGTTTTTTACCCAGCAATTTTGCATAAATTTTACTGTGACTAGGGGGATCGTTCACATTATTATGGAAAAAGGGGAGATCAATCACCGGCTTGGCAGGTTGTTCAACAACCAAAATACTTGCAAAAGGAATTAAGTCGAGTTAAAGGGTTATATTACTGCCGGACCCCAATTTGTGTTTGGCAGACTCCAAAAAAAACAATTATTACAAATGTGTTATTGGTTTCAAAAAATTTAAAAAAAAACAATTATTACAAATATGCTATTGTTCTCTAAAAAATTTGAATTCGAAACCCCAAACTTAAACGACCCGCTTTGGAGTCGTTTGGATTTAAAATCCCAAACGACTTGCACAATGTTTGGGACTTAGTCCAAACGACCGGCCACACCGGTCAAGAGTCTAAAAAATAGAACTTCATATTTTTTCAAAGTTCAAATCCCAAACGACATGGCACATTATTTTTGACTAAATTCATTTTTTCAAAGTTCAAATCCCAAACGACATGGCCACATCGTTTTTGACTAAATTCATTTTTTCAAAGTTCAAATCCCAAATGACATGGCCACATCGTTTTTGACTAAGTTCAAACGGTGTGGCCATATCGTTGGAGACTTAGCCCAAACGGTGTGGCCATATCGTTGGGAATTTTTCTAAGTCTAAACGGTGTGGCTATTTTTTTCTGAGTCTAAATCTCAAACGACATGGCTACATCGTTTTGGACTCAGTCCAGACAGTCTGGCCATGTCGTTTGGGATTTGAACTTTGAAAAAAAAATTAAAGTTCTATTTTTTGGGCTCTTGACTGGTGTGGCCGGGTTGTTTGGACTAAGTTCCAAACGGTATGACCAAGTCGTTTAGGAGTTAGTCCAAACGACCTAGCCGGGTCGTTTAAGTTGGGGTTTTCGAATTCAACTTTTTTGGGACCAATGACATACTTGTAATAATTGTTTTTTTTTTAGATTTTTTGGGACCAATGGCACACTTGTAATAATTGTTTTTTTTGTTGGAGTTTGCACAACACAATATGGGGTAGGGAAGCCCTTACAACTAAAGCCCTCACAGAGTTTAGGGACGGGGCGACCGGCCCCTAATGCTTCTTAAAGCGGTCGTCGGAGTTAAGGTTACAAACATAGTCGATCCTAACTAAGCCCTAACCAAGCCCTAGTTATAATTTCACTATAAAATACACAACTAAAACTATCCAACTCCTTTTACATATTTTTTCAATTAAAATAACAACATCATTTGTAATTTATCACTTACCATATGGATTCTAATAACTTGTCTTATATCATAAAAAACTTGTAAACCTAATTGTTTCTATCTCACAACTCACGTGACACCTCATAACTCTCCGCCTAACCTAGTCGCCAAGAACAATAATGAGCACCGGGCACTAGCCTTTAATGAAAAAAATAAGTTGGCGTCGGTAAAACTCATTCCATACTCTTATTTGCATTTGTGTTCTTCAATGTTAAATATAATTTTGGTGAGATTTGAGTCTGAAATAACGGATTTATGTCGGTGAAAACTCATTCCAAAATGTGTCTTGTGCATTTTAACCGTAATTTTGAAATATAAATATGAGTCTCTATGTCTTGGTTTTATTAGATTGTGGATATGCATTTTAAATTGTTGGACTTATCAATAATTATTACTAGATTGGTTGTTATTCAAATTTCAAAGTGGTGGGACTTTGAGTTTGCAAATCTTTGAAATTTTTTTGTAATATAAATGAGTTTTAAAACTCGATCACAATAAAAGAAGAAAATATATATGCCCGGCCCTAAACTGTTAAAGAGGGTTTAAGATAGGGTCAGGGCTTGAAATTTAGACTTATGACCCGGCCCTATAGCCCGGCCCTAATAACTGAAAGACTTTAAATATTTAAGACCGAACTAGCCCGACCCAGCCCATTGCCACCCTAATATGGGGTCTGTCAATAACAAATACCTTAAACTTTGTTGCCATTTAAAAGCTTGCATTATCCTTCCTTTTGTAGAGGTTTTGGTGGTGTACGCATAAAGTACATGAAAGTTGAAACACCTATAAGTTCTCAAATCACCCACCAGGCCCACCTATCTAGTTCAAATTCTAACTAGAAGAAGTTTAAAGATTCGTCAAATAAACAAAGAACAGGCAACAGCTTATGTGACATATGATCTCGCAAGTTGTTAATTGCAAACCTTTTTAACAATATGCTTCTCATCATTTGTATCTGAGGATGCAGCATCTTTGCTTTTGTAATTCTGTAACAATATATAACTTTATATGAAAAACTGGTGGGAGAAAAGAAAATTGAAGGAGAAGTTTATTTTTTGAAAACCCTTGAATCTTACACATTAAAATCGATGCACAAATATGTTTTGGTTTTGGTGGTGGGTACAAATAAGAAAGCAGTGACGCTACCAGTGTTCATTAAAGCAACACTCATAAGCTGTTTCCTCGCATTGATTCCCGTCAGCATTGTTTATAGTAAACATGCACCAAAAATATGTTAATCTATAGCAACATTCATTTTTCTCTTCATTGAGTTTACACTTGCCTCGAAAGATTCTTCCCTCCGTCGTTAAAAATATAGGCAACATCACCACCACCATCAATAAAAACACTGATACAGTGTTGTTATTCCTCATCTTTTGATTTCCTATCTCACCCCTCCTATATCAGTTGAAAGGGAGGGATTGTTAAAATTTCTCCCGAGTCTTTCATTTTTTATTTTGTTTCTTTCACAAAAATTTATATTGCTGAAGGTTGTTTTATTGGTTTTTGATTACCAAATAGAGAATAAAGAAGAAACTTATTCTTTGTGGTTTATTGGTTGCCTTCACATTCTCGGTTTTAACTCGTGAGTTAGTTAAAAATCATTATTGTCCTAGGAAATTTTCCTTGACAACTAATTTTCCTATATTGTTGGAGTGATTTTCTGTACTCCACCGCTGTAAAAAAAAATTCCTTGGATTATATCATTGGCAACCACCTATTCAATTTCAATGAATATCTTACCCTTGGAGACAAGATCAGAAGTCAGAAGTCAGAAGTCAGTGAGGATGGCGAACAGAAACATCTTATCTAACATAGCGATCTGCAAAAGTAATTACCTCGCAATATTAATACTTCTCTTTCTAATCGACATAGAATGGTCAAATGCTACCCGTTCCGTGGTGTTTTACAATGTATTGAATCCCTATGGAAAGCATAATGCAACAGTTCATTGCAAAAGTGCCAATAGAGATTTTGGTACACAAACAAATACCAGTAGTTTTGGAGATACTTATGTTTTCTTCGATTTCGAACTTTCTTTTTTGGATCTCTTTAGGAATCCTGCTGCGATTGATTGTTATGTATCTTGGGATAATCGGACTGCTAAATTAACTAGTTTAGAATCTTTCTCAAACTTATAGGGATTTGTTACTGACGGACCATATTGTGTTGGTCGAAAACTCCAAAAGAAAAAACAATTTTAAATGATCCGGTCCCAGGTCGTTTGTTCCAAGTTTAAATGATCCAAACGTTTGTTGTTCAAAACCAAACGGTGCGGCCGTCGGACTAAGTCCAAAACGATATAGCCATGTCGTTTGAGATTTGAACTTAGAAAAAAATTTACCGGTGTGGTCACATCGTTTGAACTAAGTCCCAAACGACTTGGCCAAGTCGTTTGGGACTTAGTCCAAACGATGTGACCACACCGTTTGGGACTTAGTCCAAACGATGTGCCCACACCGGTCAAGAGGCCAAAAAAATAACTTTATATTTTTTCAAAGTTCAAATCCCAAACGGTGTGGCCATATCGTTAATGACTTAGTCCAAACGGTGTGGCCATATCGTTGGAGACTTAGTCCAAATAGTGTGGCCATATCATTGGGGATTTTTCTAAGTCCGATTCCCAAACGACATGGCCACATCGTTTTGGACTCAGTCCAGACGGTGTGACCAAACCGTTTGGTTCCGCGCACCTGACGAATCGACCTAGCGGGGTTTTCGAATTTTCTCATTCAGCCACTGTACACATGCATATTCAGCCCTAGTCACGTGCATATTCAGCCCTAGTGTTTAATGTTAGTGTTCGGATCATAGTTCGTGATTCCGAACGAAACTCCGGAATTCCGAATATAGAGTCGAAATATCCGAAATTCCGAATGAATTCGAAATTCCGAATGTGATATGGTCGAAATTTAATGGATTTCGGTGTTTGGATTTATCGGAATTCCGAGAATTCCGAAATCTCGAACTATGGTTAGGATATAGTTTTCATGGTTTAAGATTTAGGATGGTGGAAGAGAAAAAGAGAATAGAATAGAAGGGCTAAAAAGGGGAAATTTATGTTGGTTTGGGAGGTGCCAAACACAAAACAATTTTTTGAGACCAATGACACACTTGTAATAATTGTTTATTTTTTGGACTTTTTGGGACTAATGACACACTTGTAATAATTGTTTTTTTTTTTTTGGTCTGCCCAACACAATATGGGTCCGTCAGTAATATTTATATTGTGCTTACACCATTGACAATGATGGCATCCGTGGTAAATACTGGCCACTTGAACCATGGAAATCCGTACTGCCACCCAAGGGCGGGTATATAATCGCCCCTTTTGTACTATAAGCAAAATAGGCTTGTCATGCATTTAGCAGTTAGATTTGTGATTTTCAAATATTATTATGTCAATTCTCTAAGGCTCTGTTTGGCCATGTGAAATTTTGTAGTACTCGACCATATTTAGGTTATGGAAAACAAGTGGTGGATACTCAAAAAATAGTTACTCTAGAAACTGTTTGGTCTCTTTTTCTTTAGAGAGATTGTCTCGTGCTGTTTTTCATTGTTTTTTTTTTTTCAACTCCTCCAATAGAATAAAAAAAAAAAAAACACACACACACACACACACAAAAATCAACCAAAGAAAACCCGTATCAATAACTTCAAAAAGAAAAACCAAACTTCAATTTAACATAATTTTATTAAAGAATCAAAGTGATGGTCGGTCGATTGTAATGGAGACGGTGAAGAAGAAGAAACCATAGACTATTTATGTTTTTTTTTGTTGCTTGTTCCTCTTGTTTATGATCTCTAATTTTAATTTGGAATGGTGAAGGGAGAAATTTGTGAGAGAAGAAAATGAGTGGGTAAAGAAGAAGGCTCAATTTTTTGAGTGTATAACTTGAATGAATAATAAAATGATGTTTTCTCTTTTCTGTATTTTTCTCGTATATAAACCCAAAAATCCACTATACACGTTTTTTCTGGTTTTACAGTCTACCTTGTTTATACTCTACTCATTAGTTGTGGCCCCAATTCATGCGGCCAAACAGGGCCTAAATGAATCTTCATCTCATCTTTTATTCGTCTCGTTTCCTTGCAAATTATGTAATGGCCAAATATCATATACTATCGATATTTCAACCTGTTGATGAATGAGTCATGCCGATATTATTCTTTATTTTTCGATATATTTTGTGGTTTTGATTGGTGAAGGAAGAGGAAGTTGAGAATGGACAGCGTCAAGGCTTGATTGGATTAGACACCTGAAAAAATACTAAATAAAGAGGAATTGTGGAAGAAGAAATAGGATCAGATTCACGTACTTTATCAATAAAGCTTGATTGAAGAAGATAACTTCTCTTGCAATCTACAAATTATGCCTGTACTTATTCATGGTTGTGGAGTGAACTAGCTAGTTGTTAGTTGTTACACATGAACTAAAAATAAAGAGAAGTTAATTTTTCTTTTCTTAATTCTTTTAATTAATTGAAAGTTGATCAAGACATCAAGTTATGCTTTGCTCTTGTAAACCCATTTGACCTTTGTCTTGTGATAGATTTTTAAGAACTTTTATGATGTAATATTTCTTATGTTTTGATCATTTACCCAAACTATAATACTTCTTGTATTCTACAGAACAAAAGAACGAGCAACTAATAATGTTCGACTTCAAAGTGTTAAGCATTGCTGATCTGAGTGACGCAAAATCAGTGCTCTGTTTAAAACATGAGATGCCTCAGACGGTCCTATTTAGCATCTTAAATTCTTAATACAATTCGAGGGATTTTCGCCCTTTCTTTTATTCATCTTTAGGACCAAACCTTTTGTCTTGTTATTGATGGTCGACGAGGCTTTTGACTGCTTAAAGATTTTGTAAGATACGGCCATTTTTTCCAACACAACAATTCCAATGCATCAGCAGTACAATGTTGAGACTTGTGAACTTTTTTCATAGTCAAGTGTCCGTACTTTATATAAAGATATACAAACCTTGAAAATTTATAGGACCATGTGGGAAATTAGCCATCACATAAGAGTACTGTAGCTCATTGTCATGCATGCCGTCAATGGTGCGTAATGGGTATATGACTTTGTCACTCATCTCCGCACCTCAGGTTTCCTTTTAATCCTATTGATATCTGGGACCTCGATCATGTCATGATGTCTTGGAAAAGATGGGCAAGTAATTTTTATAGACTTTTCAGGTGGATAGATTGGATTATAAGACATGTAACTGACGTACGTGCCTCAAAATAACAGGTGACCGACAAGACGACAGTACGTATGGTTTCAAAAAGTCTAACCAGTCCTAGCAACTAGTGATGGAAATCTTCCTCAAGAAAGTCCGCAGCGAATGTTCGACGAAACCAACCAGGTTGTCCTACACTTTACTGCATGTTTGTAAAAAAAGTTTAATTTCTTTGCTGCAATGTTTGAATAATGGGACAACCCAAAATTAAATCAGTTACTGTTGTGTAATAATAAACTCCCCATTTTGATTATCCACCTCTCCCCATGACCACGGTTTTTTTTTTTTTCTTTTTTCGTTTGCTTTGTTCGCCGGCAAAAAAACAGCCCACTCTTCAATTTCTAGAATTTTAATCGAAAAAGTTTGAGTTGAATATAACTCAAAACCCAATTGTATAAGTTGAGGGGATGAAGATGCAGAATCACTAAAAAGAAATGAACTGGGGTGGGAATGGAAGTGTTTTTGGGAAGACAAAGCTACAGTTGATCTAAAATCATTTTGTGGTATGTTTGGTAATTAGATGGTTTTGGGGGGTTAGTTTGGTATTGTATTTGGTTGGGTTTTGTTTTGGGAAAACCTATGTTTTTTAGTTATGGGCTAACTATTGCTAGCTCGCAGGTGCAAATGAACATTACATTTTCAAATGATGTGTAAATGGGACAGGTGCATGACATTGTGTTCGGGCCTGCTATGGATCTGTTACGGGGCTGTTTCTGCAGTTTTGTACGTAATACCTGTTGCGTGCATACCAAGGCCCAAAATTTCGATATCAGTTCATATATCGGTGTATTCAAAAACCGATATATATCGGATATATTGATTTTTTTAGTGACCAGTCCAAATTATTTAAAATATCGGAAATATAATATCGGAAATATCAAAAATATATTGGAAATATCAGATTTATATTAAAAAATAGTCAAAAAATCAACCGATATATATTAATTATATCGGCAATATAAAGTTTCATATCGGAAATTCCAATATATATCGGAAAAAAGAGTTCAATATTCGGTAGATATATATCGATATCGGTGTACTAATTTACCAAGATATATCGGATATATCGCGATATTTTGAGTCTTGGTGCATACAATGATACAAATGCAAGGGATAGAGTGTGCTGAAGAAGCTAATAAAGCAGCAATTCGAAGTATGCAGTAGATAAACTGGTGTTTGTTTTTAGTTGGGATGCACTGTTTCGTTACTTTTGCTTGGTTGATTGGAGTAAGGACCACCTCAACTGACTCTCCACTCTCGGTAGGTTATAAACCATATCCTACTGGGGAGGTTATAAATAAACCATTAAGTCATTAACTGATAGATGTGAGTGAATGAGTCTTACGTTCAGCAATATATATGGTACTGTTTTCACTTGATTAACAAAAACGAAAAAGAACTTAACCAAAAAAAAAAAAAACACGTACGAAAAAAAATCCAATGTAAGCATCGATGCCGCGTGAAGATTATTCACCACAAAAAATTTCCTAACACAATCAAACATGCCCATAATGTAAGCACGTTTATTAGTTTAAATTACTACTTGTCTTTTAAAAGATATATGCCGCCACAGCAAAATTTCCCACCTGACAATGGGATCTGAGCAAGGAGTAGCCCCAGTTTAATTAGGATCGTCATATCTACACTCCATTTTTACCAAGAGTGTGCAGGCCGGCTCTACCCATAGCATAATAAACAGTCGCTTAGGGCCCCATAGCCCAAGGGGCCCCTAATATATTTTAGCCCACAACCCACTATTGTTTTATTAGCCAAAAGAAAACCCTATATTATTGTTTTTTTTATTTTAATCCGTTAGATAAACGTTTTTACATTGGAAAATTGAAAATTAGAAAATCATGTTAAACCCTTTCGTTTTCCCCGCGTTTTCATCTTCTCCAACAAAAAAACATAGATGCCTCTATAATTTATTAAAGTTCTTTATCACTCTATAACAAATAATCAAAATATTGCATTCCCATTGGAAAAAAAAAAAAAAAAAAAAAAAAAAATAAAAATAAAATAAAATGAGGCATTGAAGCAAATACTTCTATCTTACATCTATCATTCTTTTGTCTATTTTGGTTTTTCTCTATAATCCCTCATTCTTTCTATATATATTGTTTTATTTGGTGTAGATTTTTTTTTTCTGTCTCTTAGGCTAAGTCCAATGGTGCGGCAAAACACTAAATTTCGCGTAAAATGTGATCCAATGGTACGTTAAAACGTTATCCCGCCAACGCTATCGTTATAAATTTCGCTATATATACAGTTACTTTTAACGATATAGCATATGCTCTGCACGCCAGAACGAGTGGCGGGTAGGAAAAAAAATCCAAATAAAGTTGTACGCCATTGTGAATAGTGGTTAGAAATTTGATTTAATTTTGAAATAACTCTACACGCCACTCACTGTGGCGGTTAGAATTCAATTAATATTTCCACCCGCCACTCCCAATAGCGGTTAGAATTGAATTCGTTTTTTTAATAAATTTAATTTATTCAATTGTCATTCTATCCTACAAGTCTACACGCCACTCACTGTGGGTGTTTTTTTTTGAAAAGATAAAATGGGGAGATAAGTACCTACACGCCTGTGGGAGTGGCGTATACTTTTTCTTTTATTATTTTTTTTTCTTGCCCGCCATTGCTGATGGTGGATAACAAAGGGTCGATATTATTGCGAAAAACAATAACGATATTTAACAAAATCGATATTTTGGGCTGCACACCAGTATCACTGGCGGCTGAAAAAACAAACCATTAAATTTCATTTCGCTATCCCACTAAAGGTATCCACTGTGCTATTGTGGTTTGGTGTTTTGCTACACCAAACCATTGGACTTAGCCTTATGTATTTATTTGTTAAATAAATTTATTGAAGTTTCAAGTTTATGAGATGACTATTCAAGAAAAAAAAAAAATTTGAATCAATTTTTACAATAATTGTTATTTTCTAAATTTTTTGTTAAATAAATTAAAATTTGCATTCATATTCATATGAAATAACGTAAATAAATCCATAAAATCTAACAATTTTATTGGTATATTAGTATATATTAATACTAAAAAACTCCATATTCAAATTTTACTTAGGGCCCCGATTGTCTTGAGCCACCCTTGAGAGTGCACGACCGATAAACAGAAATAGATTACTGTGGGCCGGCCACCCAATGTTTTATTTGCTGACTCCATGTTCCTGTATCTTTATGTATTTTTGTTTGCATGTCCCATGCGCTTATGACTGTTATGAGTTGATATCACTTGCAATTATCGAAAAAAAAAAAAAGAGTTGATATCACTTGGAAGCTGGAACAAAACAATGTAGCAGAAAGTGACCAAGTACAAAGTAGTTTGGGTCATGGAAACTCTTCCCGGCCCATACTCTGTAGCTATCTACTCATATATGTTGTGGCATAGTTTATCTGGCAATTATCTTCTGAGTCGGCCGGAAGACAATCAACTTCAATCTATATCTATATATATCAGTAAATGTCTTTTCTTTGTGTCCCATTTCCAATTGACTTTCAGTATACAGCTTGAGTTTTGGTGGCTAGTCAATTAAATTCTTGTATATTGTATATCTCAGTCGGATATTATTGTGATATAGAGTCTATTTCACGTGTAAAATGAGTTGTAAAAATCTTCATTATTTCCACAAAATTATTTGAATCCCTCGGCTCACAATAAATCCACTCCACTCAAAAGTACTATTTTGGTCTAGCTGATTTTCTTTGAAAACGCTAAAAGTTTATTGTGGAAATTCCGTACTCTAGCGTCTAGCTATTCAAGAGTTTATATCCTAAATGCGGCGCATGTATTGATAATCTAGGAGAAAATGGCACGTTTTCAACGCGAATGTTCTCGATGGCAGATAGAGAGGTTTTGCGAAAAGGTCTTGTCATTGCAGCTTTCAATTTGGCAGTAAGTAAGTGCAGTTTCTTATTGCATTTGAGGTTTATTGATACGATAGAATTCTCATATTGGATTTTTGTGTAGAAAACGCACACACTCCCAGAGTCCTACAGTTGAGTTTACTTGGTCATTTAATGAAGTTAAAACCAACAGGAGAAAGAAACATCTAATGTATTATCACCATGGAGTTGCTATCAGCACACTCTCCTACACTATTTCGTTATCAGTAGTTTTAACATGCGGCCGCAATGCCGACAACAAATGCATAGTCGATCGAACTGTACCTTCTAATATCAATCCTCTCAACATATATATACATACAAAACAAAAATTCCCTTCATAGCAGCATATCAATCAAAAGTCTATCAAAGATAAATAAACTTATCCTGATATATTAGTGAAGCATGCTTTTGATATGAAAGAGAGTGACAAAGTACTTGTGTTGCCGATAGTTATTGGAGCCAACAATACCAGACATCCAAAAGGCATGTGATTTTTCAAGTACAAAAGTTCAAAAGGAATAGCACCACGCGCTCATTCTTTAATTTTTTACTATTAAGATTTGGCTAAAAGCTAGCTAAAAATCCTAATTTTTACTTTCCAGATTTGGATAAAAATATTTATACAATTATTATACTAGAGTTTTTACACTGAAAATGTTACGCGCACTATTGCACTGAAACTTTCTATTATTTTCTAATAAAACTAGCTGTTGTGGCACATGAGCCTATGGCTCACGGTTGCGCCTCACTCGCATTGTCACAAAAATCTCCTATTATGTCAATAAAACTTAAAATGTCTTCGAATTTATTGGTTACCGATTTTTCAAAGGAACAAACAGTAAAATTCTCTAAATTCTCGATGTTTACTGATTTTTCCGATTTTTATAATGATGGATAGCTTTCCATATGCATGTATTTTAACTTTTTTATATTATAAATTACAAATATTTGTAGGATTTTGTATAGGAATAACAAGACTTCACATATATATTTGCAAATTTTGAATTAAGTTTTCTAGTTTTACGTCCCCCCTCTAGAACTTAGGCCAATTAACTTTACCCCCCAAGTTTTTTCATCTAGAGGTTTACCCCCAAGACCACACCACATCCAAATCAACCATGTTTGGCTGTTATCTTTTTGGTCAATGCATGTAAAAAAACTTATTGCCCTTTGCTATTTTAATAGTTTTCTAGTTTTACCCTCCCCCCCAGAACTTAGGCCAATTAGCTTTACCCCCCTCCCCCTTCAGTTATTTCATCTAGAGATTTACCACCCCAGAACTTAGGCCAATTAGCTTTTTAGACCAGACCATAACACATCGAGTCAACAAAGTTTGGAAGTGATGTTTTTGGTCGAACAAATAAAAGACTCTAATGCCCTTTTCTAGGTATAATTACATAAATATCTTGTGACTTTGGCAAAGACAAAATTCAAATTCAAATCATCTAGGACACATGTCATGATCTTGTGAACTCTATCCGACGGCTACCACCAATCCTTATTAAATGACATCCACACCCTTAATTTTATCCATACCCTTAATTCAATTTCATAATGTTAAGGGTGTGGATGTTATTTGATAAGGATTGGTAGCCGGATGATGAACAAGATCATTATTTCTTGGGATGATTTGATTTGAATTTTGTCTTTGTTAAAAAGTCATAAATTTTTGTAATTATAATTTAAATTTCTTTTTCAACCAAAACATCATCAAACTATTTATGTAATTAAAACTATTAAAAAAAGACAAAGGGCAATAAAGTCTTTTTTTATGTTCTGGACCAAAACATCACAATCAAATCGAGTTGACTTGGATGTGTTGTGGTCTTGGGGTTAAAGCTAGAAAACTGTTTTGAATTTGATAGATGCTTAATGTAACCCTGACATGATGTACAATCACACATTGTATAATTTGTTATGTTTTGATCAAGAATTTATTAGTTTTTGGCCCCACTTTTTATATGGTATTCAACATTTATCCCCACTTTGTTCATCTATTAGCTTTTAGCCCACTTCTGTTAGTTGACTCAGTCAACTTTTAACACCACTATGTCTTTTGATCCAATCCTCATATTTTCTTAATGGCCCAAATACCCCTTACATGTGTCCATTTTTTATAAGAGGGGCTAAAAGCCTTTGTTAGCAATTCGCCGAATTAGAATAATTCGCGAATCGAATTTTTAAAGGGCAAAACGTATAATACTTCCGAATGTTTGAAAGATTCGCAATAATTCATGATTTTTTGCCTTGAAATGAATAATACAGATTTTGCCGATCAAACATTCGGCTAAAAAAAAAAAAATTGTGTTTTTGTTATTTTTTATGTATTTTATGTCCTCACTCTTACTTTAAGTCCCTTGCTCTTACATTTTTAGTGATAAATTAATCCAAAAGCTTTGCTTTTATACTTTTTGGGCAATATTTAAATTGTCATGTCATAGTGTGTGTGTATTTTAAAATTTGAATGGTAATTTCAATCCAAGAACAATTAAATGAAAGTACCTATGTAGACCATTCAATTGGTTTCAAAGTTTTTGTAACTAAATAGTTTATATATGTTTGTTATGTTGTAAAGAATGACAACTATTATTAGTATTTACTAACAAAATATCACGAATTTTTGACTTCCGAATTTTTGCAACAAAATGTTTAAAACGCGTATTAATTAAACATCTCATAATTGCCGTATTGCGAATATTTGACCGTACTGTTTTTTTGAATCACCGAATAATTCTCGAATTATTTCCGTACCGAATTTTTATTGTATCTCGAATTGCTAACAAGGCTAAAAGCTGAACACTATTGGGAAAGGAGGGGCCAAAAACAAATGTTGTTGTATGCATTAACAATAGCAACACACACAACAAGAATACATAAGTATACACAATAGCACAGACTTCATAGTATTTAATATGCAAAGTAGACCCTAATTGGACAAAATCTCCAATTTGTTACATGTAATTGGGGCAAATTTATGTTCAATATGCACAAAAGAATCCTAACTGGAAAAACTCCTCAATTTGTATGGTCTAATTTGGGCAAATTTATGTTCACTGTGCACAATAAAACCCTAATTTGATGAAATCTTCAATTTGTACGGAATTGTCATACCCGACTTACTTCCATAGAATCTATTTGTGATACTTACTGCCCAAATGGGTGTTGGGGAAGATTATCCATTTAAGCATTACCAAGAGATTTTTTTTTTTAAAAAAAAAACCCCCTTAAATTTCATTCTTTCGCGCACTTCGCGAGAGCTTGTTTTTGGTTGAGAAAAGAAAAACGTATATGAAGAAGACAACGTGTATTTTTTTTTGTGAAAAAGCCATCGTGAATGAAAAGAAGAAAAGGGTTTCTCCCCAAAGTAAAAGAAAATAGGGGTATTTAGCTTTTGGGCCACATTATAAATGGGTAATATGCAGTTGGTCACCAATTGTTCGTTTATTAGATATTGGGCCAAAATTGACGGTTGACTGCGTTGACCTTGACTAAACCATTGGTCTGAAAAACTAATTTTTTGTAATGCCTAAAACACCCCTCACACGTGTCTATGATGTGAAATTTGAAATCAAACAAAAAAACGGTAAAATTAAGATTTGATCCAACAACCCTAATCAATATAGCCGTTAGAAGTTGTCTTCTTCCACTCCCTATATATTTCGACCATGGGAGCCTATCTACCTTCAAACATACACTTCAAAAAATACACTTAAAATCCTTTCAAACATACACTTTAAAAAATGGGTGGAAGTGAAATGGTGGTTCTCTCTCCTCCAAAGGTAAGTTTCTCACCTTGTGACTTGTTCGACCTTTCTCTTTAATGGTAGTTCAGTTGGACCAAACGCAAAATAAACAGTTTTAATTAGGACTAATTCCTAATGTGGTAGATTATTGTTGGCACTAATCCCTAATATGTGTTTTTTCAGGTCTGCCAATTTTGCAAGGAAGAAGGGAATTATGCCTCAACATGTACTTACATAGGTGTTCACTACCCTAAAGCTTGGTGTTGTGGGTTTATGTTTGTGATTTTACAGTATAACGAGGCTGGTACCCTAGAAACCAAGTTGCTTAAGTGCTCATTCAAGGCTTGCAATATTGTGCAAGAGATCTACTCTAACAAAGAGGTGCTTCCAAGTTGTCAATTATGCAAAGAAGAATTTCCTCTCTGCAAGAGCTATCACTTGTGCCCACAATGTCATTTACCTACTAGTACTTGTGAGTGAGTGAGTGAGTGTGTACTCAGTGCAACATGAATAAACATGCTTTTCTAACAAAAATAAAGCTAGTTAAACTTGTATTGATAATTGATCATTTGAACTTCCATAATTTAGTCTGCATAGGTGAACTTCCATAATTTAGTCTGCAAAAGTGAACTTCCATAACTTCCATAAAGCATACAAAATAACAAAAAATATGTGATGCTCATAAACACAGCCACGAAATTAAAGCAGCATTGCCAACTTCAACAGAGTATCTCAAATAAATAGAGTGTCTCAACTAAGCAACATGTTGGCCTGCACTACTGAGGTTGGGATTGAGTAAGAGACTCACTTAACACAATGCAAGGTGTAGATTGTCCTGGTGTCGAGGGTGGTTGTGAATCTTCACCCAACCACAACCCAAGCCTCTACCACCTCCTCTGCCTGTACCAATTCTTGTTCCATATCTCCTAACATTTGCGGCTTCAGCTCTACCAGTTCTTCCACCTCTCCTTGCTTCAGGGACTTGCAGATTCTCAGCTTCAGGTTCAGCTTCAGGGACATCAATCAATGGCTGCAAATTCACATGTTGGCCTGCACCTTTCCTACCACCAACTCTACCAGCTCTTCCACCTCTCCTTGCTCTAGGGACATCATTTTGCAGATTCTGAACTTCAGCTTCAGGGACATCAATCACTAGCTGCACATTCACATTATTATCCCCACCTCTAGTTCTTGTAGGGCTATCATGCCCACCTTTTGCCACCACCTCTTCTGCCCGTTCATCTTCATTGTTCTCCGTATTCCCAACTTTAGGTTCATTGTCTTCAGCTTCATTGGCTTTATCTGCTTTTCTTGATTTCTTTGATGATTGATATTTCCCTAGTGGACAAATTCTTTGATGATTGATATTTCCCTAGTGGACATGTCCTCTTATTGTGCCCTGGTTCAAGACATTTCTTACACTTTCTCTTACTTGTTGCCTTCTCTTCATCATCACCTCTTATCCTCTGTTTTTTAGGTCTACCTGAATGTCTCTCGAGTGGTGGAGGTTGTACAACATCTTCTGGTTTAACCTGTCATATAACAATACATAAGAATCCCAATGGAGAATTGGAAATATGATTGATAAAACAAATCCAAAAGTACCTTGCCTCAATCCTCTTCATTGTCAAATGGAAATATATAACCACCATAAGTTGCTCTGAATGCATTCACATGATAAAATGGACTGCAATACATGTTAACATTTGAATATCTTACTAAATAGCAACTAAATAGCATTTGAATGGTCTTACTAAATAGCAACTAAAAATATACCTTGCCCAACTTTCCTTTTTTGGCCTGAATGGTCTAATCACAGCTATAACATGCACACATGGAATCCCAGTCATTTGCCAAACTATACAAACACACTCTTGTTTAACCAAATCCACAACAAATTTTTTTTCACTTTTTATGTTGATGGCACGAAGATGCGGTTTGTGAGACTCCTGAAACCTTATACCTGGTGTGCTTTTTCTCAAGTCTTTCAATCACATCTCTAACAGCTGGTATCAACTCATTATCTGCCATCTCACATGCAAGCTCTCTTCTCTGATGTAACAAGCCCATAACAGCCAACCTATATTTGTCCACAAATTGGAGTAAGGGTCTGTCCCTAATTTTTAGGATCCAACTGTTAAATGACTCACTGAAATTGTTTGTTATAGCATCACATTTTGATGTCAAATCAAAGTGTGATCTAGCCTAACAGTTTAAGGATTCTCTTTCTAACAACTTCTTTGCATCTGGCTCATCCTCCTCCAACTGATCCATAAATGTTACATGCTCAGGTAATTTGTATGCCTTTGCTGCACCCCAACTTAGACTTTGCAAGTAATCACCTTTGAATTCTAACTTGAAATTCTTATACATATGTCTAAAACAAAATCTGTGAACAATAAAGGAAACAACCCATTCTTATACATGTAATCTGTAATAGGATAACAACTATAATATGAATGTAAGTTTGGTTGTACCTATGATTTGCAAAAGGAAAGTTGAAATCAACAGCATCTATAAGCCCTTTCTGCCTATCTGATATGAATGTAAGTTTCTCTGGGTGTTTGTTCAAATGAGGTTTTAGATTCTTCAAGAAATCATTCCATGTACACTTATCTTCACCTCTGCATATATATATATATATATACCAAGAGGAAACAATCCATTCATAGCATCTAATCCAATGGCACTCAATACACAACCCCCCACTTACCTTTCAGAAAGCATCCATCTAGACCAATTACTGGTCTACATCCTTGAATAAATCCATCAAGTGATGCCTTATAGGCTAGGAAAAAACCAATAAACTCACCATCTTGATCCCTATACCACTTTGCCAATGATCCTTCATTCCTCTTAAGTACTTGTGTTTTCAGTTTTGCTATCTTGTGGTAACTAGCTTCATAGTTACCATTGATCCTATCAAGTACTCTAACTTCAGCCTTCCAAGCAGTATAATAAGAAATGCCAACCCCAAACTGATCCAATACTTCCAAAATTAGGTCTCTGGGTTTCATCTGTGGATGAGATCTTCAAAACCCTTCCAACTTATCAGCTACCCATCCACATGTTGCCAATGATCCATCATCAGAATCAAATGGAGGTAGTCCTACAGCAACCCTGTCTGCTTCTTTCTTGTCCATATATTCAAATATGTGATCATGGACTTCTTCACGAGTTACATCATCACCATACTCATCAACATAAGCTCTAGCAGCCCTAACCTCATCCTCTGCCCAATTGTTATACCCAAATCTACAAACAGACATTAAATGGTCTAGATACTCCTCACCTCTCCTTTGTTTTGGACCCTTGCCCTTGCCCTTTATACCCTTGCCTTTACTTTTTCCCATTTGATAGGTCTGTGAGACAACAACCAACAAATGAACATTGTGTTACATTGTGTTACATTTTTTAAACAGTAAAATAATGTGGCAACAAACTACTATATACCTCTAATTGAACAATATAAAATACATTAAAAAAATGTAACTATAGTATTCCAGATTACTTAAAAAGCCCTAATTTTTTGTATTAAAAACTAGGGTTTGGGACCATTACTGTATTTAAGAATTAGGGCTTAAGACCACAACATAATAAACAATTAGGGTTTAAGTCAATTTTTTAATTGATAATTAGGGTTTGGTCCAAAAAAACACCCACATACTTCTTTATACAAACAAACATTCAAACCATGCAAAACAGTATAAACAATTGAACAAATGTAACTAAACTGAAAAAGGTTTAGTTTTTACTTTCAAACTAACTTCCTTAAGCTTGAATGCACATATCAGATCTACAAGTCCAGTCTATCTTCTCCAAAGCTACCACATTTATTCCTAGCATTTGAAAATGTATTAAGTTGGTTCTTAGCGATTGAAAACAGGTTGTCTGAAAGAATGATGTAACCGAGAGTGTTGTCTGAAAGAAGTGAGTGTTTTTGGGCGGTTAATTAGTGTTTTTCTTGCTAATAGGATATGTAGTGAGAGATTAGGACGCGTGTCACAAATAAATGGTCAGGATAAAACGTTATGGTGGCTGTTGATTTGAAAATAACTTTGATCTTAGCCGTTTATTTCAATCACGTGCAATACACGTGCAAGGGTAAATGTGCTATTTTAGAAAATATGGACGGAGTATATATGCCCCTCCCCGATGATGCAGTACAATTTTGTGTTTGTTAATAGTTTAGAAAAATTAGAAAGCAAGTTAACTACAAAGAAGAAAACAATGCAGAATCTAATGGTATTCCTTTTGTTAATATGCGTATGGTACATGATATTCATCAAGTAATAAAATATAGTTATTATTTTTTTAAATTTAGTACTAGTATACTCAAGCTCACCTTGATTATCACAACATTAAAAGTTAAACTTCCTCATGTGTCATGTGTTTGGGAAAACAATATCAATCGATCCCCGCTAAAATAGTTTGTATATGGACACTCTAAACTCCAATCAAAATCTAAGGTTTCACTACAACCAACAACCGCAAACCTGAGCTATGTAATTAACTATCACAATCAAACAATAATAATGTAAAATAAAAACATAACACAATGAGACACAAGATATACATACCATGGTTCGGCCAATGATGCATACTTCCACAATAGCAAATCCTTTTTATAAGAGTAGGAATAAAGATTATAACCACTCCTCTCAAGTATCTTTACACTTACTAAATCTCTCTTCACTAATCTCTCTCCTTACAAGCTTTATCTCTTTTCAAATGTTTTCTCTCGATCAATTTTGGTTGCCTCTCAAAATTGGTTTTTCTCTATCATATTATGGGTAATAAACCCTAACTTTTTATATATAGTGTGCTGAAATTTTGATTCATCTCGGTTTATCTACATAAAATCGGAACTCTCTTCTTCTCACATGGTGAAGGATTACCCAACAATCTCTCCCTCCCGAGCCATGAAGGGGGATACCTCCACGCACTCCCAAATCAATTGGAGGAGTGTGCTATAAATCCGGGTGGTAGCACAACAAACATCAAACTTGCCCTTCGCCAAAACTTTGGTCATCATATCTGACCCATTCTTGTCGGTATGGATCTTCTCAATACATAATCACTTCTCTTTGATAACTTCTCTAATCCAATGATAACGCATATGCATGTTCTTCGATCTAGAATAAAAACTCGGATTCTTGCTCAAATAGATGACGCTCTGACTATCACATAGCACAAACTGTTTATGCTTTAGCCCTAATTCATTGAAGAGCCTCTTCATCCATAGCATCTCATTGCAACACTTAGTGGCTGCAATATACTCAGCTTCTGTAGTGGAAAGGGCAGCACACTTTTGCAACTTTGATTACCATGAAACTACTCCCCTACAAATGTAAACAAATAACCAGAAGTGGACTTCATCTAGTCAACATCACCTGCCATGTTTGCATTTGTGTAGCCTTCAAGTAAGGTCTTACTCTCACCAAAACACAAACACGCCTTGGAAGTGCCTTTGAGATATCTCAATATCAACTTAACACCTTCCCAATACTCTTTACCCGAATTTGACGGAAATCGACTTACAACACCAACGACGAAAGCAATATCCGGTCTTATACACGCCATTGCATACATCAAACTGTCCATTGCGAACACATAAGGAATCTTTTGCAGTTTTTTCTTCTCATGCTCGCCCTTCAAACACTTAGCTTTGGTCATACGGAATTGACCACAAGCGGACAACTTACCGACTTTGCTTGATCTATGTTGAATCTTTTCAACACCTTCTCAATAACTTTCTTAAGAAAGCCACAATTTCCCACTCTTTCTGTCATGAGTGATCCGCATACTAAGTATCTGCTTTGCTTGACCCAAATCCTTCATCTCAAAGGACTTACTCAATTCTTTCTTCAACTTTGATATCTTGTTGATATTTTGGCCAACTATTAATATATCATCCATATACAACAAGAGCACTATGAAATCTTCATTTGGAAATTTGTGAACAAACACACAGTGATAGTGATCAGAAGTAGACTTCTTGTAGCCATACTTCACCATAAATGACTCAAACTTCATGTACTACTGTCTTGGTGTCTGCTTCAACCCATACAAACTCTTTCTCAACTTTCATACCATGTGCTCATTGTCTTTGACCTCAAAACCCTATGACTGGTCCATGTAGACATCTTCGTCAAGATCACCATGAAGTAAAATTGTCTATGACATCTAGTTGCTCAACCTCTAGGTTCATACTTGTAGCCAAACATAATACCACCCTGATAGAAGTTATCTTAACCACCGGAGATAAAATTTCATCAAAGTCAATACATTTCCTCTGACCGAATCCCTTCACAACAAGGTGAGTTTTGTGCCTTGGATGTGGATTACTCTCTTCATGCTTGACTTTGAACACCCATTTGTTATTAATAATTTTTCTTCTTTTCGGTTTCTTAACTAAGTCATAGGTGTGATTCTTATGCAAAGAACTCATCTCATCTTGCATGACCTTCAACTATTTCTCTCCATCTGTACCTTCAAGAGCCTCTTGATAGTACATAGGTTCTCTACTATTGGATAGCAATACATATGTATGTGGTGGGTACATGGTTAAATATTGTCTTTCTCTCTCGGATCTCCTTAACTCATCATCTAGTTGCTTAGGAGAATGCACTTCTTCTTGCTCAAGTGGTGGTTCATGCACATCTTCTGCATCTTTTATCTCAATAGGTTCAATCCATCATTAACAATAAGACAATCATCATGAGCCTCAAACCCATGGTTCTCTGCATTCTCAATGCTTTCTGCCGCTTGTTCCAATGCAGGAACTTCTGGTTCAAAATCAACAAGGTCATCAATAAAAAATTCTAGCTTCTCAGCATTCTCAAAGTCTTATATTATTTGGTATTCCAAGAACACAACATCCCGACTTCAGATTACCTTCTTGTTAATTGGATCATAAAGCTTGTAACCAAACTTCTCATCCCCATAACCAAGAAAAACACATTGTTTGGCTTTATCATCAAGTTTGGACCTTAATCTCATCCTTGGGGATATGAACAAATGCTTTATACCCAAATACCTTCAAGTATCCATAATCAATATCTCTGCCCGACCATATTCGATCTCTATGGATAATCATTATTCAGAGGC
Source organism: Coptis chinensis (assembly GCF_015680905.1). NCBI lineage: Eukaryota > Viridiplantae > Streptophyta > Magnoliopsida > Ranunculales > Ranunculaceae > Coptis > Coptis chinensis. Next base: position 72,053,173 of record NC_141463.1, on the reverse strand, counting down.
TTCGAAGGTGATAGGTTGATCACATGTACGGTTGTGCGTATTGCTTCTACATTCTTAATAACTCCTTAGTAACTTAGAGTGGGACAACATGCATCTCATCCTCTCGGCTATACCGTTGTGATGCGGTGTCTTGGGCATTGTCTGCTCATGACGAATCCCATGACGACTCTTGCAATATTCTTCAAACGGCCCAATGTACTCTCCCCCATTATCTGAATAGATACACTTTAAAGGTTTCCCGGTCTCTCTTTCCACCATATGATGGAAAGTCTTGAACACACTAAGAACCTCATCCTTGGTTTTCAAACCATATGCTCATACAATTTTTGAAGCATCATCAATGAAAGTCAAGAAGTATAAAGCTCCCCTGTGGGACTTCACTTTCATAGGACCACATAAATTCAAGTGTACTAGCTCAAAGATATTCACCTTTCGGTGATAGAGGGCTCTTTGGAAAGACACCCTAAGTTGCTTTCCAACTAAACAATGAGTACATCTATTTAATTACGTACCTTTGATATTTGACAACATGTTTTGCTTCCATGCCTTTCTCTCCCATATAAAACTTGGCAAAAACTTCCATGTCTTTTTCTCCCATATGACATAATTTCTTATGTTATAGTTCAGTGGAAGCTTTTTCTTGTACCGCATTTAACTCTGTTTTACACAAACTAGTTTGTGTCTTGTAAAGCGAACAACATTTCTTCCCTTTGGCTACCACAAAGGAACTTTTGCTTAGTTTCTATACCCCATTACTAAATGAGCTCTGAAAACCATCATCATCTAACTTCCCAACAAAAATTAGGTTTAGTCAAAGATCGGGGACTTGTCTTATATCCTTAAGTGTCAAGGTGTAGCTGGCACCAATTTCCATATGAACATCACCGATCCCTGTAATCCTTGAGATGACTCCACTATTACCCATATTCACCTCACCAAAATCACAATGTAGGTAGTGAAGAAACTCATATGTGGTGTGACATGATAGGACGCTCCGGTATTTATCACTCACTCTGTATCCTGACATGAGATACTAACACAACACTTACCACAATCTGACACAATTCCCAATAAATCATTATCTGAAACTACTGCGGTAGTATCTCGGTTTGTGCTTCCATTCATCTTTACCATGTCTTTATGTACACAATTATTTTTGTATCCCTTTTTAGTGATCTACACTCATACTTGAAGTGACCCTTGGTGGCACACCAGTAGTAATATTGTCTCTCTTTCTTAGGAGTTATGGATCCACCCCTAGATTTTCTTCTATCATCACCTCTAATTGAGATGGTTTTCTACTCTTGCTTATCCCTTACTTTTCTGTGACAAAGATCTCTGCGACCCCTTTTTGTCTCCTCATTCAACAATAATGCACCGGTAACCATTCCTATTGAAACAATTATGTCCTTAGCGACTCCACCAAGAGAAACTACCAAAGTCTCCCAACTATCGAGTAAAGAGTTTAATAGTAACAAAGCCTCAATTTCGTTACCCATATCAATTAATCTTCATCAAATGCAACTGATCGATGGTATTATGTACTTCATTAACATGTTCAGACATTTAAGAACATTCTTTTTAATTTGAGTTAGCAAACTTTTTAATGAGTAACACTTTGTTTCTCGCAGACTTCTTCTCAAAGAGGTCTTCCAATTTCTTCCACAAGCTAAAAACGGTAATCTCTTGAAATATGTGGTGAAATACACTATCGTCAATCCACTGTCGAATGTACCCAATAGTTTTTCTATCTTGCTCCAATTGGCAACGGATAATGCATCCGGTTTTACTCCTCTATTCTCAATAGGTTGTGCCAAGTCTTTGGAATAAAACAAGTCTTCCATCTTAGCTTTCCAAATGGTGTAGTTACTTTTATATATTTAGACTAGTCATGCGAGTGTTTATAGAATGATCCATCTCAACAAACTATTTCAACTTAAATCCCGTCTTAGGAATTTAATCTAACACTTTTCGAGCAAAGTTTGGAATAGCAACTTTTGTGATTGATATAACCGCGTCTTCGATACCACTTGTTGGGGAAAACAATACCAATCAATCCCCGTTAAGATAGTTTGTATATGGACACTCTAAACTTCAATCAAAATCTAAGCTTTCACTACATACAACCAACAACCACAAACCTAAATTATGGAATTAACTATCACAAACAAGCAATAACAATGTAAAGTTAAAGCATAACACAATGAGACACAAGATATACTGTGGTTTTGCCAATGATGCCTACTTCCATAAGAACAAATCCTTTTATAAGAGTAGCCTGGGAAGGAAGATTATAATCACTTCTCTCAAGTATCTTCACACTTACTAGATCTCTCTTCACTAATCTCTCTCTCTTACAATCTTTATATCTTTGTAAGGGTTTTCTCTCAATTTTGGTTGCCTCTCAAAATTGATTTTTCTCTCTCATATTATGGGTAAGAAATTTCAGTTCATCTACAAAAAATCAGAACTCTTTTCTTCCCACATGGTGAAGGATTTCCCAACATCATGTTCCCCACAGGTTTCATTATCGCTTAAGAGCATCTCCAATGGAGATAGTGTAAACCGTATAGTTTATAAAATATACACCCCCAAATTCAAAAATAGGTGTAAACCGTATATAATAACTATTAGTTAATAAAAGCTGAGGGTATGAAATATACACATGTTTTACACACTACTTAAAAACTCATACATCACTTCTATTAACGCACGAAATAATTAGATTTTTGAACGTCACTTGAACTCAAATTGTGAAGAATTATTTAATAGCTTTGCGATAGAACTGGTCCGTTGCTATGCAATTTATTTGAAATTAGAAGTCATGGATATTAGATACTTAGATGGAATGTTGTGGGAGTTTTATTTTAAAAAGTTATGCGTCATTAAATTCACACATTTGGTAACATTTTCCGATTGGAAAAGTAGATTGTTTATATCCAATGAAGAAATAAAGGAAATGGAAAGGAGTTTGTAAAAGCCGAATAGCACCTACGTAGAGCCTATGTACGTGGAGGGTGGAGGTAAAATTTTACACTTTCTATTGGAGATGCATAATAAATCATCATATAATAATAATAAATTGAGGGAAATGAAATTAAAATGTCTATATTTTTAAGAGCATTAGTGATGGTGGCCTCAAATATGTATTTGAGTTAGGGGTGCAAGTGGATATCCATATATTCGAATCCGATTTGAATTTGTATTCAAAAAATCAGATATTATCTGAAAATTTCAGATTCAGATAATTTTTTTTGTCCAAACTGGTTTCGGATACGGATTCGGATATTGCCATATCCGCATCCGATAATATCCGATCCGATTTATATATAATTACTTTATTCATTTTTACTATATAAAATATTATATAAAATCATAAACTAATAATATAAAACTATAATAACAAAATAATAATAATAAATGACAAATATATATATTTATAATAGTTTTTTTTATAGTGGTAAAATGAATTATTCAAAGCAAATAAAATTTTAATTAATTTTAATTTTCAGATCGGATATTATCCGATATCTTATTCGAATATCCGAAATCGGATTCGAATAATTTTTTTAATATCCGCCGCATTCGAATTGGGATATTGGTATAAATTTTCGGATTTGAATTCAGATACATGCATATCCGAATCCAAACCTATCCGTTTTCACCCTTAATTTGAGTGGTCCATATATAGCATAAACATACCCCTATTCATGGTTGAGTCAACATTCATTTAATAACATAACTTTCGAATTGTGAATTTGGTTATTTTTTACTTCCCAATTCCCATACTGCTATTTAGCTTTAGCTGTAACCGCGACTAAAGCCCCATTCAGTAATCTAGCTTCAAATGGCAGGCTCTATTCCATAGCGGAGTATTTGAGTTTTTAGTTTTTTAGGTTTTTTTGAGTTAAGGCATGAAAGGCGCGTTTGTAGGTGGTTGGAACCAATTCCAATTTGTAGGCATTGTGTCCATTTCACAAGTCTCGAACCTGAAACCTCATGGTGGGTAGGTACACACTAACTCCCTCCTGGACCAGTTGGGTGTGACCAGTTTTTCAGATGAAAATTGTGTGTTTTAGGCCCCCGGCACACTGGAAATTCAAAGTGTTGTTTTCGACCCAAAAAACAAATGAAATTTAACATTCAATTTTCAATCCAAGAAATTGGTGTAGAGAGCCTGGTTTTAAAAAAAACAACTTAAAAGCCGGACCAATAATTTTTTTGGGTTTTAATACCCCCTAATTTCTTTTCATCGGCGTAAGTATTGTTTTATAGAAAATCATTAGAATTTGGGCTTTTGACTCGAGACTGCCCGCCACCTGTGATTTTTTTGAGATAATTTCTTTACTTTTTCGCCCTTGCAAAATAACTACTTATCAGATAAATAATAACCACTCTTAATTTATTTTTTGTTCTTTTTCTTTACATAACTTTTTTTTAGTTTATGCAATTATCATTATTTTAATCTCCTTTCAATTTAATGTCTTCTTAAAAGCGCATGATGCTAATCCATGAGCCAAAACAATTCCTGATCATCTAATGAGCAAGGCACTGTTTGGAGAACAATGAACAAATCTTCTACAATAGAGGCAGCAGTAAAACCCACAATGATATCTCAGATCCTAATTTTTCTTTGGGTTCACATCAGCAAACTCGCTGATACAGATTTAATGGTTTGTAGGAGCAATCAAGAATCATGAATGGGAAAACATTGTTTGAAAAACTACATTTGTGTGTGTGAGTTTATTAAATTCCTTTGCATTACCCTTTGTTTGGGCATAGAATTATACAGAGTTAGAAAATATAAATTTACTTTGACAAAGTTGTGGGAGTGTGTAATTTTTTTAGGGAAGGTGTAGGATAACACCTTACTTTTACCTGGTTGATGTTCAACAGTTTCGGGTTGTGATTACCAATGGTATTAATGGTGTATTCTTTTCTTTTACTTGATTGTATTTCTTCCTCAACACCTCGTATCTCTGATGTTTGCCATGTTAGTTTTGATGCACATGACTCTCCCCTTATTTTATAGGTTTGTAAATCCCCCATCTTAAATCTTAAAATCAGTGGTTTTGAATTATATGGATACACTTGCAATTCTATGAAAAATTTTTATATATTTTAAAATTATCCCCATCTTAATTTGATTTTATTTATTTTATATTTTAAAATGTGGGTTTGATTTTTTAAAATGCGATGCATTATTAAATTTTAAAATGCATATATAAAATGCATTTGATTATTTATTTTGGTTTATTAACTATTTTAAATATTTGGTTTAGGGTTTAATATTTAGGAATTTAGGATATAGGGGTTAGGGTTTAGTGTCTTAAGGTTTAGGGTTTAGGTTTAGGGTCTAGTTTATATGGGTTAGGGTTTAGTATTTTAAGGTTTAGGATTTAGGCTTAGAGTCTAGTTTATAAAGATTTTGGGTTTAGTGTCTAGTGGTTTGGGGTTTAGACTTAATGACTAGTGTCAAATGCATCCACAAAATATTGGAGACATAATATTTTTAGTTTTTTCATTATATGCATTTTTAAATGTAAAGGCAGGTGGTTATAAGTGAAATTTTTGTGTGAAATTCAAATTTTTGTTTTGCATCTCACTATGTTACTGGGTGGATAGTTGGTTATGCTTGTTTCCAATTGAAGATATTTTCGTCTATTTCTGATAAAGTTGGATAACAAGTGGTCAGTTTCATATTCTGGTCAAATTGGAGTATTAAATTCTAAAAAAAATCAAGAGGAGTCTTAGAACTACTAAATATTATTAACTAACCCCTCTAGCCTAATTGTCTGATTTTCAAAACGAGAAAATAGTTTTACCGCCAAAAATAAATAGTTAGAAAATAAAGATGAAATGTTGTTGTCGACTAGTATATACTTGGATGGCAAGAAAGAAAATAAATAAAACACGTGAGAAAAGTTAGAGTCTGGACCATGTGAGCATAATAGCGCAGGTGCATTTTATAACTGACTTGGGTCTTTAGCGCACGCGTTATACGTGCTTTAAATTAATTTTTGTTGCTCTTTAAACCTTCATTAGTTGGTGAAAAGCACATCACTCTCCTATAGCTGTCAAATAAACCACTTGTTTTCCCACATACAGGATTACAGCTCAAAACTTAAAAAAATCAGCAATATAAAAACACAACACACCTCTATCTATGCGACATCTCCAATACTCATTTCTCTCTCCCTCTCTCAATGGACTCTGAGCTTTCCTTGTTACTTCGTTCCGCCATGAAATACTCATTCTCTTATCTCTTTTTCTCCTTCACCATTTTCTTCTCTTTCTTCTCTCTCCTACTCTTTTTCCTTAGAGTGAACTTATGGTGTAACTGTGATATTTGTCGTAATTTTCGTTCAGCCAAATGGCTTACCGATTTCGATAATCTTTGTGATTGGTATACTCATCTTCTTCGTAACTCTTCGTCGCGTACTATTCACATTCATGCACTTAACAATACCATTACTGCGAACCCGGATAATGTGGAGTACATGCTAAAAACCAAGTTCGATAACTATCCCAAAGGTAAACCGTTTTCTATGGTTCTAGGTGATCTTTTGGGTCGTGGTATATTTAATGTCGATGGTAACTTATGGAAGTTTCAAAGAAAAATGGCTAGTCTCGAACTTGGAAGTGTTTCTATTCGTTCATATGCATTTCAAGTTGTTAGTAGAGAGATTAAACATCGACTTGTACCACTATTATCATCGGTGGCAAGTAAAGAAAGTAACTCATTGGATTTACAAGACGTTTTTCGACGTTTTTCTTTTGACACTATATGTCGATTTTCATTTGGTATTGATCCTGGGTGTCTTGAACTGTCGTTACCTATGTCGGAATTCGCTGTCGCATTTGATCTAGCCTCGAAATTATCAGCGGAACGAGCATTGTCGTTTTCGCCATTGGTTTGGAAAATTAAGAGGCTGTTGAATATTGGTTCTGAGAAGAAATTGAGACAAGCTATTTGTATGGTCAACGTTTTAGCTAATGAAGTTATAAATCAACGGAGGAGATTGGGTTTTGCTAATCAAGAAGATCTTTTGTCCAGATTCATGGGAACGGTCAATGATGATGCGTATCTCAAGGACATTGTTATAAGCTTTCTTCTAGCTGGTCGTGACACGGTCGCCTCTGGATTGACTAGTTTTTTCTTCTTGCTAAGTCAAAATCCGGAAGTCGAATCAGCAATTTTGACTGAGTCGAATAGGGTCATGGGACCGAGTCAAGGAGAAGTTGGTTCTTTTCAGCAGTTAAGAGACATGCCTTACTTACAAGCGGCGTTGTATGAGTGTTTGAGACTTTATCCACCTGTACAATTTGATTCAAAGTTTGCTCAAGAAGATGATGTACTCCCTGATGGTACATTTGTTAAGAAAGGGACACGTGTCACTTATCATCCTTATGCTATGGGCCGAATGGAAGAACTTTGGGGTCCAGATTGTCTTGAGTTCAAGCCCGAGAGGTGGTTGATTAACGGGGCTTTTACGCCCCAGAGTCCGTTTAAGTTCCCGGTTTTTCAAGCCGGATTGAGGGTTTGTTTGGGTAAAGAATTGGCTTTGGTGGAGATGAAAAGTGTTGTTCTTTCTGTTATCAGACAGTTTAAATTCGAATTGGCCGAACCGGGTTGGACACCCAAATTCGCTCCTGGCTTAACAGCTACGGTTAGAGGAGGACTTTCGGTTCGGGTTTGGGACCGGATGGGCTCACCACAGGCAGCTTAGTAGCTACAGCTTCAGTTTAGGTAAACTGTACAGTATACGTTTGATCAATGTATAGGAAAACGTAGCAACAAAGATCACTTTCATCATAGCAGCGTATGGTGGTCATTCCACCGAAAAGGTTATCTGTTTGGTTGTGTAACTTTTTTATCGGAAAGAAAAAAACAAAAACAAAAGGTTATGTATGGGAACTTATGTGGTCTAGCTAATTCGGTGTAGTAGTATATTATTATTGTTTATTTTGGTGTTGTTTACAATTTTCTGACGCCACCAATTAAAAGAAAGGCTCTAGCTACCACGAGGATATCTTTATAGAAATGAGAGTTCATGGACTGTTGGATATGTGATTCAATAGTCTGAAAATCAAGAATAAAAAAGATGAGAGAGAAAATAAGAGAATGTTATATTTTTAGACATCTAACGATCATGGACCTCATCCCTATGAGTACATTCTCAGGGAAGACAACCTCAGAAAAGAACACGCTTAGGTCTCTAAATATATTAGATAACCTAATCATTATTGTAGTTGATTTCTAATTACATGTCACATGGAACTCAATCTAATGCCTGGAAAGGACTTTAAGTTCTATGTGCAAATCAATGAGGATGTGGGCCCTCCATTTTGATGATCTGAAGATGGTTGATGAATATAACATTTGCCGCATCTCATGTGGTTTAACTGACATGCCAGTGGAGAATATTTAGTTGTTTGTAGTTTCTACATACTGTTTTATTAGTGAACTGAAGCTCGAACAGAACGTGGGGATTTATATCATTCAATGCATCGATCGGTATGTCAGTGCACCTGTGGTCCAAATGAACAATCACGTAAAATCTTAAAAGGAAAGCTTTTCTGTTTCTATATCTAGGTCTTGTGATAACTGAGGGTGTTAGGTATCTGAAGTTCTAAACTCTGAATTGATAAAGGAACTGGAAGAAATAAAACGCATGTGCATGATAGTTCAACAACTTGTATCTTTTTTTCGATAAACTTTCAACAACTTGTATCAGTTCACAGTTTCACGCTCATCAAGCCCAACCAATTTGTTAGTAGTAATGTAGTATTATAATTACAGAACAACGTGATAAATTTCAGTTATTAGTAGCTGACTACTATATATATATATAGGGGCTGGTTAAACGAACTCCATCTACTGTGACTCCAATCTAACGCCAAATCCTAACCGTCCAATTGTAAATTATCCAACGCATGGATGTGTTCAAACTACTAAGCTAGTTATAAGCAGGGGTATTTTCGTCTTTCCAAACTTCTTTTTAAACAATTAGAAAAAAAAAACTTACGCGACCCCTTCGTCTTTCCAACTCCACAACGTGCCTCTTCTCTGAATCAAAAGGAGGAGGAGCACTAACTCCATCTTCTTAATACCACGCCAACGTCTGCTCCACCATCTCTTACTCATTTTCTTCGTCGCCACCAAGTTTTCATTCTCCCAAAAGTTTGTGCTTTAGTTATATCTAAGAAATACCAAATCAGAAGTGAGTTTTTCTTAAAGCTTTTTGTACAACTAGACTAGATTAGTAGCGTTTGAAATTAGAATCCCTAAGGAACTTGTAGACCTGCAATCAAATTGGTTCTATGTTTCATACAAAAAAAAACTATTTTGCTGGTTCACAATGCAACCACGTTTTCCCGCCTAAAAATTTGTTTTCACATTGATTTTTTTATTACGCTTTCAATTTAATTTTTCTAAATGCATCTCAAGCATGCTTAATTGAATTACATATTGCATTTATATTTCGTCGTCCGACATTTTTATTGCAAAATTTGAATTTTATTAATTTGATTTTTTTTTATACTCTTCATTATTGATTTGTTCAGAATGGACGAGGAAGTGGAGGTCGCAAACTTCTCTCCCGATGAAGAAGTGGAGGAAATGATTTTGTATAATGATGGAGTAGTTCCCAACAATGAATTTCCTTCTTTATCCGTTGAAACTCCAAATGAAGTGTTAGAGAAATTAGATGTACCAAAAGTGGGGATGAGTTATCAAAGTCTAGAGGAAGCAAAATCATATTATTTGGAGTATGGTAAACAAAATGGTTTCTCAACTCGTGTTCGTAGTACCCAAAAAAGATCCAGAGACCGTAATGATGATGAGGTGACAGTTTGTGATATGGTTTGTGCCCGAGAAGGAAAGCGTGACAAGGTAGAAGACAACTCGGAGAGTAAAGTGAAAAGAAGAAGCACGTCAACAATTAGATGTGAATGCAAAGCACGAATGAGAGTAGTCAAACAAGATAATAAGTCATGGATGGTGAAATATTTGATGATACCCACAGCCACAAGATGGTCACTCCTAACAAGAGGGTGAAATTGAGAACAAGATGAAAATTATGCCTAAAGCGGCTAAGATTTTGGTAGAGAGGTTTGATGATCTAAACTTACCCATAGGAAGAATTCCTACACTTCTTGGTGGAGAGGCGATGGGGTATGGTGGCAGAGATTGTTACAATCACTTGAACTCCAAATGGAAGAAGTACAAAATACCGAAGGAAAATGATGCAAGCGCAGCTTATGCGTATTTTCAGAAAAAGAAAGTAGAAGACCCCCAATTTTTTATGCCATAGAGTGTGATACCACGGGTAGAGGGGTGAATTTTTTTTTTTTTTGTGGATGGGCGATCACGTGCTCAATACCAACATTTTGGAGATGTTGTTTGTTTCGATACCACCTACAGGAAAAATCAATATGAGATGCCTTTTGGGCCCTTCACTGGAATTAATCACCATCTTCAATCTATTCAATTTGGTTGTGCTTTGCTTCTTGATAAGACAGAAGAAAGTTTTTTGTGGTTGTTCAAGACGTGGCTTGGGGCTATGGGTGGGCGCCACCCGATTTCTATAATTACGGATCAAGATAGAGCTATGACAGCAGCTGTTGCCAAGGTATTTCCTAATACACGACATCGGTTTTGTCTTTGGCACATCACAAGCAAATTTCCCGAGTATTTGGGACATGCATATGCGAAGAGCACCACGTTTGAAGATGAAATGCAGCGGTGTCTTCGAAGGACTTATAGTGTAAGTGAATTTGAAATGTTGTGGTAAAGAGATGTTGCAGAAGAATGACTTGGTGGAAAATAAGTGGCTACAAACAATGTATGCAATTCGAGCAAAATGGGTTCCAGTATATCACTTAAACACTTTTTATGCAGAATGAATACCACGGGCGCAATCGAATCTATGAATTCTTTTACAAAGAATATTTTACAAGAGACACTAATCTCCGAAATTTGTTTACTAGAATGAGAGGTGTTTGCGAAGAATTGCACAAAGAGAAAGAGAAGAAGACTATGAAACTGAACATAAAGACCGCATTGTGGGCAGGCAGGAATATCTCCTAAAGAATGCAGCAAAGGTGTTCACAAGAAGTGTGTATATGAAGTTTAAAGAAGAATGGTCTAAAGCCCAAGACTACAAACTTCTAACAGAAAAACCCGATATCAACTTCAAGTCTTACACCATGACGTCGAGAAGGTATAAAGGCCAGAGAGTTTGGAACGTTAACTTTAATCGAGAAACTAAAATGGGCACATGTGAATGCAAGTTTTTTGAATTCATGGGAATTCCCTGCCAACATCTTTTGAAGTTGCTTATCCACTACGACGTTGATGAAATACCAGAACACTTTATTTTGAGAAGATGGATGAAAGGAGCAAACTGTTATAGAGTCTTCAATGGGAGTGCAATAGTGAGTAGTGCACAAGAATCAGAGGTGTTAAGACTTACACACGGTTTCTTTGTGGCCAATCAAGTAGTTTATGAAGCAGCGAGAGATAATGAAAAGTTTAAAATGTTCATTGATGCCATGACCGCACTGATTGAAAGTTATGCTATGCTCGATGCAACTAGAAAGGTGCAAGTGCCTTCACCAATTGAAGCTAATGAAGAACAAGAGCCTCCGATTGATGTCTCCCAACTATTGCTTTTAAACCCAAATATTTCACAAAGAAAAGGGAGGAAGAAAGATACATGTAGACATAAAAAGCCAATCGAGATATCTCAAGAGAAAAGTTTGAGGACATGTGGACAATGCAAGCAGAAAACAACCCATGACAAAAGGAATTGTCCACAGAATCCATATAAGAAAAACAAATGTTTAACTGAAGTTATAGAACAAAGTAAGAACCTTTCTTTCTTTCATTTTTTTTTTAAGTTCCTTTTGTCATCACTATTATTTAATATGTGCTTAATAGCAGGTAGTGGTGCTTTGAATTAAGATGGCGTCACTATGTCGGCAAGCTTTTGGAGCAGATTTCTTAGGAGTGACTTTGTGGCAGTAGATTTTTTGGTGGCAGATTTCTAGAAGAATGACATTGGTGTAGAATTTTTGATAGCAAGTTGTCTTAGGCATTTTGTATTAGGCAGTTTGCTTAGATATTATTTTGGGTACCAATTTGTAATTGAGGATTGCGACAATCGTTATTTCGAGAAGTCAATGTGGTCTCGTACATTTAATTCAATAGATGAATTCAACAACTTTGTTTTGTTTAGTAATAGCTCTATTATTTTTTTCAGTATTGATAGGGAGTTCAATAGCACTGTTTTGTGTAAGGCATGTTGTTTAGGTTGACCTACCCATGTTCCGAATGAGCTCGAGAAGAACTTTCGCCGTAAGGGAACATGAAGGATTTTGGAAAATAAGTAAGAAGGATTTCCAGGTTGTCTGGTTTACTGGGCTAACTATGAAAAGGAAGTCAGATAAGAGAGTTAAAGATCTGACTCGATTCATTCCTTTGTTCCTGGGATGTAGACCTTTTTCGCCTGGTCCGGCGATGCTAGAAAAAAGATGGCTTCGGTTCGCCATCTAGTCAAAGTACCGATGATGGTGACCCGGTAGAAGGAAAAAACTTTTTGATCGGCCCCTTTCAAGCTCGGTCAACCCTCTCGGTTAGGCAAGTCGTGGTTCCGAATCGAGGCTGTAGTAGGAGCCCTACTTCCCTCTGGAGGATCTTTTCCTTTTTTGTTATATTAGCGGTGGAAAAGGTATGGGAAGCTAGGTTATAGTTACATCATTTTTCATTGAATTGTTTCTAGTCTTCATGACTCCCTTTGAAAAACTTACGCAAGTGCACTAAAAGTCCCAATGAAAATAACTGTCCCAGAATTCCTAGATGTTAGAAGAGCCTGCACAAGCCACCAGGTATATTAGTTAGATGAAAACCTGATTTTATGATTTGCTAACCAGGTAAGATGCCTAGAAATATGTACCCAAAAAAAAAAAAAAAAAAATGGACGCAACTCTTCTTCTGCGAAATCCTAAACATGGACATATCAAAGTAGCATGAAGGTTAAAAATTGAACTTTTAGGAAATTATTTGCTTTGCATTGAAAGTTTTATGTTAGGAATTTTCCATTTCATTATCGAAGTTCCGGTTCCATATTGGGTTTTCAAACGTTCATGTTCTACAGTTAATATGAGAAAGCTAGGGAACCATTTCTCAAGATAATCCCTTAAGATCAAGCTTTCTAGAAGACCGAGATGTGGTGAGATCTCTGTTCTTGAAGGACATGAGACTCTCCACCCCTCCATACACTACCAAAGTCATAACAGTTTCCATAAGTACTGAGTTACTAGTTAAGGTTGGAAAGAAAAAATAAAATAAAAAACAGTTAAAGTAGAAGCTTGAAGAGAATGCCCAAAACTGAGAAAAGCATGTCACGAGGAGGAAGATTCTAGCTAAAATGTTAGTCCTCATAGCCTGCTATGTCCCGCTGCTAGTGCCTATCCTTGGAAAGAACTTGTCACAATAGCTTGAAAGTATTATAGCTTGTATTGTACAAGTACTTACAAAATCTCACCTTGCTATATATGCATGCAGAAATATACACGGTGATAGGTAATAATAGGTTATTGTCCTATGAAGCACATTTTAACTTAAAAATTGTCTATGGCTTATCAACTATCAATAGCTATGTCCTTACTGCAATAAAAAGGGTCTTGTCCCCTAGTTCAGAAAAAAAAAAAATATCAAAAGAAAGCATGCAATAAATCCCAATGGTGTCGTTAGTCCGAATTCAGTGAAAAATCTAAACGATAATAGCAATCTAGCTGCAACACATCAAGCTTTGATGTTTACTATTCCTTCTTTTCTGGAACTTAGCGGGTAGTCTATGCAAAACACTCCCTAAAGAACTAATATACACATACCACCTTTAAACTCCCGAACCACTTTCCCGGTATACATGCTTTTCAAAAGGATAACCAAGAAACTTTAACAAATAAATCACTCTATCATTAAAGCCCTAAAATTGAGTGAATTAAGTTCATCTTCCCAAGCTATGTTATGGAATATTGTTATATCCAGGTAGGAGGTATAGGGCAGCCTAAGGTATAAAAGGTTAAATCAATAAAAAGAAGAGGACAAACAAAATTACCCTGCCAAAAACAAAAGCTAAGTAGATTTCATATTTTTCATCACAGTCCATTTATAACTTGTGCTATTTAAGAAACATTGTACAAAAACAAATCAAGTATGGTTTGAACTGGATTCCCGGGTTAGGTAAATGAGAATATCCTCATTACCAAGCGTTTTTCCAGGTTGTTCGAGTGTTTAACGCATTCTCTAAGCCACATTATCAATCATAAGATTACCAATTGCAACACGACGACGCTAGCAACTATATTCCAGCACCACCATTCCCACACATTACTAGTTCTTGGACAGAAAATTTAAATCATTCCAACACTAATCTTGTTAAATTTTTGTTACTAATTAAAAGATCTTGGTGGATTTGAACCACCATCATCTTTGGATGTCTCCAAAGTGCTCTGCCATTTGAGCTAAAGATCCACCAACTAAAAAAACATCAAAGAAAACAATCTCAACTTTGCAAATAAGTAAAAACTCTATAAAAAATCACTCCGCGGCATTTGATCAAGCATCTTGTGTTCCCCTATATATGTCCAAAATCCATGTGGTGTTACTTTGTGCCACTTCATATTCATATCCAAGTTCATGTAAGTACAATACAAATGCTTTCCCCAAATAAGACTCCAACGCCCATCTTGATAAGGAACTCCGTGGTATAGCCCAACCCGGTAGAAATTGAAACAACCATTACAAATGAGAGCACTAAAACAAAATAAGTCACCTGAATTAACAAACTTCTTTATGCACCTTCACGAAGTGTGTTTGAAAGCTTGAAATCAAAAATGCTTTTACTTCACGATGAAGAGTTTGAAGACTTACTGTCAAAAACTTCAAATCAAAAACTTACTGTCGCACCTACAATGAAGAGTTTGAAGACGACTTTAGTGGTGCTCCAAAAGAAGTCGGAGTTGGGAAATTTTATTTGTCGGCCTGTTGAGATGGAGATGAGAAGAGAGTTGGGAAAGATGAGTGCGTAGTGGTTTTTTGAGTTTTTTCTTCAATACCGAAACTGTCCCTGCTAGAATTATTTGGGTTCAAAAAATAAATCTCGTGCGTTGGATAGTTTACAATTGGTCGGTTAGGATTTGGCGTTAGATTGGAGTCACAGTAGTTGGAGTTAAGTTTAACCAGCCCCATATATATATATATATATATATATATATATATATATATACATATATATATATATATATGGTTCTTTTTACAACACTTTTTATACTATAGTTTATATCACATTCCCTATAAGATGAGTTAAGTGCTAATAATTTGTGGATATGATCTATTAATTATAGATAATATCTCCACAAAAATTCATTTTATTTGGAAATCTCTAACATAGTTAACAATCGTTGTCAATTTTGAATTGTTTTTAACGGCTCAAAATGTTTGATTTTACAAATTTTGTAGAGATGATATTAATATTGAGTATATCATATCCACAAAAAATAGATTTGAATTCATTTTGTAGGCGAAGTTTTACTTACGTACTTATTTTAAGTTAATTTAAGTAGCTACTTTTTAGAGAATGATATATATATGTGTGTGTGTGTGTGTGTGTGTTGTGTGTGTTTGAGGTACCTGACATGGATATATTACGATATATCATGTGGATAAATGGACACATTTTGTATCCGATACATATATCGACCAATATATACGACATATCTGATATAGATTGTTAACTCTAACTAATTTTTGACCGATTTTTATTAATATATCAACGATATTTCCGATATAATCGGCAATATTGTTGATATATATTGGAAATATCGTTGATATTTTTCTATATATCAACATACAAAACAAAATTTGACCAGTCAACAAAAAGATATATATCCACTGATATATCAATATATCATATATATATATATATAAACTTTTGTGGTCCGATAGATGGAGACAGAGGGGGCAAAGGTTTTGAAGAACCATTATGTTCTATGTATTATTAATATGATTTTTTTAATACATAGAGATTAAAACTTTCAATCAAAATAAGTTCAAATATTTTACTACCGCCCTCAAACTTTTTGACCATGTTTTTTAAACGTGAAGCCATAGCATAATCTTCTTATAATAGGTGTAGGAGCGTCATATCAAACCCAAGTGTTTTATCATTAATCTACTCTTAGATAATATAAAGGGACGGACCTGAGAATAGAAGTCAAGTAACACACAATTAAGACGAGTAGAAAATCCTTGCAAAGTCATGGATTTTGCTCTCTCCAAATATAAAAAAGTAAAGCCTTATTATACCATTTATTTATATCATTTCTATCTAATAAAAAAACTTAGTGTGGGACCCGCAAGGCCCCATCCAGTGGCTACCATTGTATTTCATAAGTTGTGACATGGCAGATCCAAAGTCTTATGTTGTATGTGCAGTTTACAATATTAATTTGAAAGAGTATTGGATTATTGTTGATTTGGTCAACAATGGTTACTTTGTGGGCTGGGCTTTTATCATTCAGTTGGTTGGGGTTCTTTTGGGCCTAATTTGAAACAATGTTGTGGGGCACGAGTTATATACTAGTTTTTAATATATAAGGTCCCATTCTGTCTTGAGTATTCACTTTACCTTTCTGAGTTTTGAAAAAAAAGGGGAAAATCACTCATTTTAATAATTCCATAACTTCTTAAACCAATTTGTTTCAATTCACAACAAGGATTTGCTAATTATGATGGAAAGAAGTCAAAAAATGATATTAGAAGAAGATGTAAGCATTTTAAAACCCTGATATTAAACTATTTTTTTCAATTCAACGATTTGACTAAGTTTTTTTGGAGACGAAAGAACTCAGAGTGCACGTAATATATGGAACAATCCTCTTAAAACAGACTATATAAGTGATTGTGGGGAGCTTAAAGTGGCCAAACATTTGCTTTCTCCTAGTCTTCCTTGACTGTTCATTTTCGAGATCCATGGGGTATATTCATAATTTGAATGTTTTACTTCATCTACAAATACGTTTTGTTATCCCTTGTTAATTACATGATCAAAGTGATAAACATGTTTCATGCTATTTCATTTTCTGAAATAGTATAATCACTCCCCTCTAGGTCAGATTTCTAGCTCCGTCCGGCCGACCCTGTATTTTGATTATGCGTATACACTCGCCCCCTAGGTCAGATTCCTAGCTCCGTCATATATTGCTTGACATCGAAATATTTGGCATTGATATGAACATCTTGGTCGGTAGGAATTAGGGTCTAGGATATTTGTGCATTTGTTATCAAACGTTTTCTTACAATTAGTCAGTATATGCTCTGTTTGGTTCGGTGTACCGACTTGCAAATGGCATGTGATTGTATTGCATCTGATTGCATTGCATCCAATTTACTTGTGTTTGGTAAACCCAAGACAAAAGGATGTAAAATTGGTTATATTATCCCACTACTTTTTTTCACATCTTATAAAGTTAGTTATATTATCCCACTACTTTTTTTCACATCTTAAATAAGAGAAAACACCTCTATTGTGTTTGCATCTATTTACACAACTTTTTTGGCTGCAAGTGGATGTCATGGAAACTACTTATATAGTGCATATAATTGCAACTTGTTGCATCAACCGCCTATTTGCATTTTGCTACCAAACACTGTTTTGTGGGTGGTTACATGGAATTATGTGCAATTGCATGTAAATACATCGAACCAAACAGAGCATATAGTCACTTTTCTTGACTTAAAATATATTTACTTTGTTTCTCAATCTTTACTACTTATAAGTTGCGTGGTTGAGTTAGCCAGATGAGCTGTTACTCGGTTCTAACTTTGCATAGTTTTTTGACACATCACATGTTCAACCATTTGAGCCACCAAAAGCTGTTACTCGGTTCTAACAAGATCTAATAGTTTGACACGTCTTATGTTAGCTATTTGAGCCATAAAAAACCAAAATAAAAGTCAATAACCACATATGTTGTTCTGTTTTGTTTTAGAGAGAGAGACCGTATCACAAATAAAGTAAGAGAGAGAGAGAGACCGTACTACTAATCATACACATAGATGATTACCACATGCAAAGCACGTGTATATTTTCTAGTCTTTGTAAGTGTTGTACTAGATTAGGAAAAAAAAGTAAGTGTTTGTACTTTGTTCTAGTCCACTCAAACCAATGAACTTCGACAAATTCAAGTCATCCTGTTTTTGGCCTTTTTTGTGAATCCTACTCCACCAAAAGACTAGAGGAAAATGGTTAGAGACTTAGAGTTATAAATTGTGTGGTGATCCAGTAAAGTGTCCTTGAATATTATTCTATTAGAACATGTGTGTGGCTTTTTCCTCATTGGCGGAGGACAAGTTTTGTACATAAGAATATAAAAGAATATATTTTTTAATTTTTACAAAAATTGTCGGCTGCCAAAACAAACAAATTAAAAAGTTGCTGATTAAAAATGTTAATTAGGATATCTATGTCGCCTGATGAACCTTTGCAATAAGTTTACAAATGTAGTTACACATTCAAACTTTTACCCACTATAGATATTTTTGACATCATATCTAATGGTTGACACAACGAGGCCTGAGTGTATTTATTTCTTTAGATTAAAGTTTAGTGAGTAAATACATACTCATCAAAGTTTGGACTTTGGACATAATTCCATATCAAATTACTCCTATTTTAAGACGTAGATACAAAAGCTAACTTGGGTCAACATTAACACTGCTACAAATGAAGTTTGTGTTTTTTTTTGGTAACTAGTGAATTGTGAGGTAGTTTGTCTTCCACAAATGGGAAGGTTAAGGGCAATGCACCCTCACATGGTGCTTATTATCATAGTACATCAGTATTAGTGGTTGGAGCCAAAACCTATAAGATGCATGTCGGTTTCTTGATAAACTATTGTCCCCCATATATGTCTGATCATACTGGCATGGTTTTGTATGTATAGAAAAGTGTTGTTTTGGTGGTTCTTAATCGTGGTTGTAGTGTGGTACATAATGTTCTGAAAAATTGTCGGCTGCCAAAACAAACAAATTAAAAAGTGGCTGATTAAAACTGTTAATTAGGATGTCTATGTCGCCTGATGAACCCTTGCGATAAGTTTACAAATGTAGTTATACATTCAAACTCTTACCCACCATAGATATTTTTGACATCATATCGAATGGTTGACATAACCAGGCCTAAGTGTATTTATTTCTTTAGATTAAAGTTTAGTGAGTAGATACATACTCATCAAAGTTTGGACTTTGGACAGAATTCCATATCAAAATACTCCTCTTTTAAGACGTAGATACAAAAGCTAACTTGGGTCAACATCAACATTGCTACAAATGAAGTTTGTGATAATTTTTTTTTGGTAGCTAGTGAATTGTGAGGTAGTTTGTCTTCCACAAATGGGAAGGTTAAGGGCAGTGCACCCCTCACATGGTGCTTATTATCATAGTACATCAATATTAGTGGTTGGAGCCAAAACCTATAAGATGCATGTCGGTTTCTTGATAAACTATTGTCCCCCATATATGTCTGATCATACTAGCATGGTTTTGTATGTATAGAAAAGTGTTGTTTTGGTGGTTCTTAATCGTGGTTGTAGTGTGGTACATAATGTTATGAAAACCGCATATTCTACATGTAGAATATTGCTATCATACAAAATCTGATTTGACCGGTTGCACAATTTTTTTTGCCTGTAAAACAATAATTTTATTAATAATGATATCTCTACTACTTTTAAGTGGTGTGGTTGAGTTAGCCACATGAGCTATTACTCGGTTCTAACAAGATCTAAAAGTTTGACACGTCTAATGTTAGCCATTTGAGCCATAAAAAACCGAAACAAAAGTCAATAACCACATATGTTGTTCTATTTTGTTTTAGAGAGAGAGACCGTACCACAAATAAAGTAAGAGAGAGAGAGAGACCCTACCACTAATCATACACACAAATAATTACCACGTGCAAATATATTTTCTAGTCTTTGTAAGCGTTGTACTGGATTAGGGAAAAAAAGTAAGTGTTGTACTGTTCTAGTCCACTCAAACCAATGGACTTCGACAAATTCAAGTCGTCCTGTTTTTTGGATACTTGCTGTGAATCCTACTCCACCAAAAGACTAGAGGAAAATGGTTAGAGACTTAGAGTTATAAATTATGTGGTGATCCAGTAAAGTGTCCTTGAATATTATTCTATTAGAACATGTGTGTGGCTTTTTCCTCATTAGCGGAAGACATGGTTTGTACATAAGAATATAAAAGAATATATTTTTTAATTTTTACAAAAATTTTCTGCCACCAAAACAAACAAATTAAAAAGTGGCTGATTAAAATTTTTAATTAGGATGTCTATGTCGCCTGATGAACTCTTGCGATAAGTTTACAAATGTAGCTACACATTCAAACTCTTACCCACCATAGATATTTTTGACATCATATCTAATGGTTGACACAACCAGGCCTGAGTGTATTTATTTCTTTAGATTAAAGTTTAGTGAGTAAATACATACTCATCAAAGTTTGGACTTTGGACAGAATTTCATATCAAATTACTCCTCTTTTAAGACGTAGATACAAGAGCTAACTTGAGTCAGCATTAACACTGCCACAAATGAAGTTTGTGATTTTTTTTTGGTAACTAGTGAATTGTGAGGTAGTTCTTCCACAAATGGGAAGGTTAAGGGCAATGCACCCCTCACATGGTGCTTATTATCACAGTACATCAGTATTGGTGGTTGGAGCCAAAACCTATAAGATGCATGTCGGTTTCTTGATAAACTATTATCCCCCATATATGTCTAATCATACTGGCATGGTTTTGTATGTATAGAAAAGTGTTGTTTTGGTTGTTCTTAATCATGGTTGTAGTGTGGTACATAATGTTTTGAAAAATTGTCGACCGCCAAAACAAACAAATTAAAAAGTCGCTGATTAACAATGTTAATTAGGATGTCTATATCGCCTAGTGAATCCTTGCGATAAGTTTACAAATGTAGTTACACATTCGAACTCTTACCCACCATAGATATTTTTGACATCATATCTAATGGTTGACACAACCAGGCCTAAGTGTATTTATTTCTTTAGATTAAAGTTTAGTGAGTAAATACATACTCATCAAAGTTTGGACTTTGGACAGAAATTGACTTCCAAATCAGGATCAAGAATTTGTCTATAGCCTTTTTACCAAGCAATGTACACCATTTATGGCATATGGTTTACCAAGCAATGTACACCATTTGCTATATATATATATATACTAGAAATTTGCCCGTGGCTACGCCACTCGAGTCATAACGTTATTCATTTATTCATTAATTAAATTAAAAGCTGCAAAAGAAACACAAAAATCTAATAACTATTATTTACAAAATTAATATTGAGTGCTTATGGAGGGTGTATGCTACTTAGATTGTTTTGGATTAGGATGACCTTTGTTATATAAACATATGCATCAAATTCATTCATTTATCAGAAAATTTAAGAAGTCATTATCCTATCAAATATTGTATTTTTTTTTTATCTAAAAATATCCAAAAAGCAAATTCCTCTATCTAGCAAACCAGTCAATATTTCACACTCGTTGTTAGCTGATCTAGATTTAAATCTTCACATACAATGAAGGGTTCCTTATTTCCTAACCATATGTATAAAAAGAAATTGAGAAATAAACATCAAAGCTCAAAAGTTACGAAATACACCTTCTCTCAAACTAAAGCAGGACTTCAGGATACACGATATTAGTTGTGTGGTTTGAAGAATCAGGTGGGAGGATGACACTGATTCGTTTTGAAGAAGTGCATCCTGATAACGCCACATATAATTGACCATGGCTAAACACTTGGTTACACAAATCAATACCAACGTACTTAACAGACTGCCCTTGTGATTTGTTTATCGTCATTGCAAACGACAATCGAATTGGAAACTGTTGTCTGGTCATTTGAAATGGTATTTCATTGGTCGAAGGCATTAATGATATTCTCGGGATAAAGCGTACATTCCCTGCTTTTTCTCCAGTTAAGATTAGAACTTGCACCACGTGTGGCTTTGTGCACACAATCATCAGGCGCATGCCGTTACAAAGTCCATCTATTGGCACTATATTTCTCAGCAATATTACTGGGCATCCCTTCTTGAGAGTAAGCTTGAATGGAGGCAACCCAGAAGGATCGAGTGAGTTCAAGTACTTTGTCGGATAGCTATTTGCGTTACCACTATCAACAACACTGGCAGCGCCTAACTTGTCAACACCTAAGCAAACAATTTCTTCCCCAGGAAACATATCTAGTGCAGTATCATTTATAGTGCTAATATCATCGTTACGTGCTGAAAGGATAGTCCGCTCGGTCAAATAATATGGGTCAGCTTCATACTGCTCACTTAGATCGGGATATACATTATTTAGCAAGTCATGAAGATTGCTACAATTTTGAATCTCTGGCGGTAATTGAACACTTTCTTTTGGTTTCATTCCAACCTGAAAATCTCAAATGAGAGCATATGAGATGAGTGATTGTGTATAATTTAAAATGGTCAGCAAAAAGCATTATTTTTTTCAAGAAATTAAGTAATACCTCCATCAAGAAATTGGAGAACAACACGTTCTTTGGCAAGTCACTATATAATCTCATATTTTGCACCAAAGATAAAACATTAACTTATTTCCAGAGCAAATACCTTCTCAGTGATGCACCTACAATATCCTCACGTTCACCTTGTGGTACAACTGGAAGAATTTGTTGGAAGTCACCACCTAGAACAACAGTGATTCCACCAAATGGTCTTTCATTGTTACAAACATCCCGAAGTGAACGGTCAACTACTTCAATACAAAACCTATGCTGCATCGAGACTTCATTCCAAATTATCAGTTTTGTTTCTTTAAACATACCTGCTTGGAGCGAATCCTTTTTGAAGCCGCACATAGAGTTCTCCAACACATCAAAAGGAATAGAAAAAGTTGAATGAGCTATTCTACCACCATCTAATAAAAGCGACGCAATACCAGATGAGGCAACTGCAATCACAATATGTCCTAGATGATGACATTTAGCTGCAATCGTATTATACACAAATGTCTTTCCTATACCTACAGCTCCATTTAAGAAGAAAATTCCCCCTGCATTTTGCATGACTGAATCAACCACGGTACTCATTGTTAAAATGATCAATGTTACGGTTGATTTGTTCATCTTGTAAATCAAACTGGAGTTGGCGTTGCTCCCAAATTAGTCTATTTCCAATCCCTTTGTTCCATTTTTTGAGTGGTCGGGACATCGGGGGAAAGTCTTCTAGAGTTTTGTTTTTAGATTCCATGAGGAACTGCTCCAATAAATGCAACCCGTAATCTGTCGCCTGTAGGAAAATTGTGTATTAATAATATAATATAGGCTACATGAAAGAGGCATTAATATAATATCTGTCACCTGCTCTTTTGATGGATTAGGAATGTTGAAGATAGTTCATAATTTATGTGCTAGGTCGTCGCATATACTTGTTGAGAATCTATCCCACAACAGATGTGGTTGCACTAGATTGCATTCTAACAGAATAATGCCGAACAATCTCCTTAGCTGATATCTAGTATTCATTATCGCCGCTTTTTCTAAACAATGTATCCACTCTCCATCATCTTCAAGAAGTCCACGTGCAACACACGCAACCTTGAATGTTGGATGAGGAATGCCTTCAAATTTGCAAAGATGCTCAAATGAGGTTGGGCCCTTTACGATGGTCAATAGTAGACGCAAGTAAAACCTCTCTGCCTCGTTGGGCTTGGCAAAATACATCCTGCCAATAGCATAACCATTGCTTCTTTTAGTCTATATCTTTTCTGTTTTGTGCCAAACAAAGTGCTCGGGGAATTCTCGGTAAGTATAGGCCCGAGCATCTGGATTTGAAGCACAACAGTCGAAGAATGAAGTGAGACTCGACTTTTGTCATTTCGCCCTCTCAAGAATATTCTCCATCGGTTCCTTCGGTTGAACACAACACGATGCATACCTGGCAACAAATCATAATTTAACAGTATGGCATTCCAGTACGTATAACTTAATAGTATATTAATGAAATTTGTTTAATCAAGTGTTAAACACCTGGCAAGTGAAGAGATAACCTTACAACAGTTGGAAACTCTTCATATAAGGAAAACCCAAATAGTTAAGCCAAGTTGCTTTACGGTGGTCCAATATATATGGCATCAATGTAATTTGTTTAATCTCATTTTTAAGCCCCAACACCATTGTTGTTCTGTCATTGCCCTTGTAGATGTACTTATGGATGTACTTAACATATTGTAATCCCACACACTTCAACATTAATGTGACAATTAAACATCCTCACCGACTGTGGATTATATGGGATAACATTCCTATTGTAAACCTCTTTGTCTTTCACCATATAGACACGTCCC
The DNA here is from genome assembly GCF_015680905.1 of Coptis chinensis. NCBI lineage: Eukaryota > Viridiplantae > Streptophyta > Magnoliopsida > Ranunculales > Ranunculaceae > Coptis > Coptis chinensis. The sequence goes on along the minus strand of NC_141463.1, from coordinate 72,028,697 downwards.
GTATTGCGACGCATATAAAGTGGATAACCGTCTTTTTGTATGGTTGTCGGGTCTGTAAACTCATGTGGAGAATGCTTTGTGCACTTGCCATTTTCCATAGACGGTGAGTTCATATTTTTAACACCACACGGTCCATGGATTATACACCTCTTTATTGTATAAAAGAGCAAGGGATCCTTATCTGGGTCAGGAAATTCTGCAGATATAATTCGATCAATTTGGGCTGCGGTACGAATTTTATCTTCATGCTTGAGGAAAAAGAGTGCATGCATGTGCGGGAGGCCACGCTTCTGAAATTTAATGGTGTACACATGAGCTACTTCACGACCAAACACATTTTTCTTCTTGATAAATTTCATTAAAGCTCTTCTCTTCAGTTCGAAAATACGGGCAAGAATATCAGGTCGATCAAACGCATTTTGGTTCTCCAAAGGGTTTCTTGCACTTCTGGCCAGTGAGGATTAGCCGTCATCGTAAGGAATATATCTGGATGCTTATTGTAACTTGTTATATCCATCGAGTCTTGAAAGATCTCATATATGTACCTTGGACTTCCAACGATGATGACAAAATAAACCGCTGACCAACTTGATTAGGATCCGTACCCTCATCTAAATCTGTCAAACTTATGTACACTTCAACATGAAGATCCTTTTGGTGGGTATAATGATAGTATAGCCGATTTTGCTCAGTAGAAGCCCAAGCATCACACAAAAACTCCTAAAATAATTTTCCACCACGGAGTATTGCTGAATATTCAATATGGCGTTCAAACAAATGATATGCATAGAACACCATCTGAGTCAATCGCCTCGAATCATCGTCATTGACATCATAAAATTTCATTTCGGTTGACCATCCAAGCTCACCCCGAGGAAAAAACAAAGGATAATGCAGGGGTAGATAAGCGGGATTACATTCATCAATCCACTTCAGTGCATTGCCTGATCTATAATGAAGAATGATATCTCTTGTGCTTCTGATTTCAATTCCATCCCCAGGTATAACAACTGCAATTTCATTTGTTGAAGGAAGATTGTATCGTTGTCGGTCAGTAGATGTATTATAATGGAGATAAGCTGCCACATCATTTTCCTCAGCTACGTGAGCACTCAATATATCATATGCTAGAAGGAATTTTTCAGCAAATCTATTACAATCTGACAGTGTACTCTGAATGACATCTAAAACATCATGTCTTAATTCTGGATTTCGGCGATGACTCACATCAAGGGCACTAGCTGGGTCATAAACATAGAGTTGAGCATAAGTCGGATCTTTCTCAGGTTTTGGTAGTAACGATCCAATTTGATGGAGTAATTCACCATGAACGCTGAATGGAATAAGACCGCTACCGCTGAATATTTGGTCATCGGGTTGACAACAGAGACTCGTAAATGCATTAGCCAAGTTATACTGACGAAGATGTTGTCTAAATGACCTGGCTTTGGCGTCACTACCATCATATAGATCTTGAATCGCAGGAGGCAATAGACTAAGTAGAGGAAGACTGACTTTTCCTTGTTTGAAACACATCCCGAAAAAGGGTCTTTTGACTGATGTATTTGCTAGCCTTTCATCTTTCCAGTGCATAGCTTTACAAATTAAAAGGAGCATTCCACATCCATCTTTCCAAGATAATGGCGGACATTGTTGTGCATATTAGCAGGTTCTGCCATATTGACACCAGCTGTAAGAGGCTGAAAATAATCATCTACATCCATTTCGCTTTGGGTGTCACTAGCATGTAGGAAAAAAAATCCTAATGAGTTAGGAATGATTTTTTTTTTACTGAAAACAATGCTATATAAAACACAATGAAATTCAACTTACATATATGAAGACATTGATACTGGAATATTATGAAGGTCTACTTCTAAGTTCCTTCTAGTTCGCTTGTTCATTCTACCACTTATGCGCTCTTTTTCTCTTTTATTGTGTTGGGACAACTTGCGTCGAGAAGTCTAAGAAGGTGTATAAGCATTGGTCGGACTAACACTAAGATCATCCACTTCTATTTCATTTTGGGTGTCACTAACATGTAGAAAAAAAAATCATAATGGGCTAGGAATGAAAATATTTTTGACTGAAAACAATGCTATAGAAAATACACAAAGAAATGAAACTTACATATGGGAAGACATGGACACATGTATAAATTTTGACGGCCTGCTTCTAAGTTCCTTCTTGTTCGCTTGCTGCTTCTACCACTTATGAGCTCTCTTTCTCTTCTATTGCGTTGGGTCAACTTGCGCCGAGAAGGCTGAGAGAGTGTAAAAGCATTGGTCGGACTAACATTAAGAGTGGATTGTGAAGGAGTAACTACAACCTCATTTTGCACAGGAGGTGATTGGACTTGATGGCCTTCATTTCCTTGTTTTTCCAAAACCTGCATTTTATATTTGATAAAACATAACCATCAGAAGGCAGTAAACAACAACCGCATATAATGAACGTATATATGTTACATACCTTAGCAAGGGTAGCAAGCACATGGACAATGATCCGTTGTTTATGCTCACGTACTCGATTTATATAATAAAATTCTCTTTGTTGTATGATGCAAGTACATGAAAAGCCGCATAAAATATTAAATGAGAACGTTGTCAAATTAACAAAAGAGTTTTTCTTTGTTACAAAATTTAAAAGTTTGAAATCATGTAAGAATCAAACATAACCAAAATGTGAAAAAGGAACTTCAAATACCTGAATAGATGTAGTAGGTTCATTGGTAGATTTAGGTGGTGCGTTGACAATAGAAATATCAAATGCACTTGCAGGTGGTGCCTTATCCATGGCTAATAATCAAACATTGATAAGAAAATTGCAACAAATAAATGAAAGTGGTATACAACTATGATCAGGAACAACTATTAAGGGAGGTTCGAAGTCGTGCAAAATGCAACCATGTCACCAGTACCTCCAATTAGAGTTATCGACTTTTGTATAATTAAAATATAAAGAGTTCCGATCCACTGGAACTTCTACCAAAGTTACACGTATGTATTATACTTTAGTGTGCATAGCAAAAGGGTCTAAAAGCATAAAAGAGGCAAAGAAAGAAAGTGCAAGAATTGAATAATGGCAATGTTCGTCTCGCAAAAGAAACAAAAATAGCATATATAGTCTAAAAAGATTGCTTCCCTTTTGCCCAACTACAACCTAGCATTTTTCAGAACACGGATCGCAAGAGATACACAATGGAACACTTCAACATTGCAATCCAAATGATAAATTATAGAAAAAGTTCATCTTGCAAAAGAAACAAAAACAGCATAGTCTAAAAACATTGCTTCCTTTCTTCGCTGGAAATTGAGTTTTCTAGTATTAGATCGGTACAATTATCTCCAACATTGGCTTTCTAATTTGACGGGTCATAACTTTTTGGTTAATGCAGTTATTATTATGCTGGGACAACAGAGTATGATAAAATGTACAATGCATTATAAACTAAATTTGTCCCTGACTAATAAGACGCCCATTAGCCTTTAGGCACACAAATTAAGATTTTACGCTATGACAAATGAACCTCCTCAGCTGACGTTCAAAGTTTATTATAGTATGAGCGATTCGATAAGTTAATACTACTTGCAACTTATAGGTGTGAGAATGGATAATGTATACAGAGCATGTCAAAATTTTAAGCTAGAGAGAGGACATACATCCTGAATGAAAAGTCGGTATGTTTCTTTTCCAGTTCATAAACTCAAGGATACACCAGCTTTCAAATGATGTGGTCCTCAGCTTAAATTACAGGAATATCTGGTTGAATAATTCATACGTTAAAAATTATGGCTTACTTGTTTGGAGACAAAAATTACCTGTTGTTGAAAAAGTACCTGTTATGGGGTTTCAATTTTGTCCCTTCCACTACAGATCATATCAAATCTATCCTGTCATAAAACACAAATTAAAACATGTATATGCTGATATGCTAGTACAAAGTTGAATGGTTGAATAGGTAGCTGCTAATTTACAAACTCTACCACATGTACTACCATTCCGTGTTGCAACAGCCAGAGACACATACTACCATTCCGTGTTGCAATAGTCAGTGAGTCTGGATTAGATTTATATATCGTTGGATCAATCAGTATCTTTGAGTAGTAATTTCCTAATTGGAATCAACTTAGATTAGATTTATATAGATATCAGATATAATTTAATATATATATCTATGAGGATTAATTTTAATGGAATCAAGATGTACTAAAAGATAAAAGATAAAATTGTTTTTATCCTTCATAATAGCTTATTCCTCTTTAGTTTAGTTTAGAGTAAGTAGGACTCTTAAAATAAATTGATTTATGACCGTAGCATCATTCCAAAACTGCTTTCTCCCCGACTGCTCGATATAACAACATAAAAATCCAAGCTGCTTTATTAGATAGATATACTAGCATCATGCATGTGCATTGCACATCTTAACTATCTATACACACAGAAAATCAGAAATAATTCAAGCCTTGAACTAGAAACGGATAGATCATCCAGCTTAGACTGAGAAGCAATGATACTCCTCCCTCAGCAAGGCATTGTAAGCGTAGAGATCGCAGAGATTCCTCCGAATGTCCATAATGCTAGTTTCAAAATCATTTTGCAAGGGCCACAAACGAAGTTAGTAATGGAGATCAAGTTATTTGGTATATTGTAACTTCGGAGATATTAACGCCACTTAAGTGAGGATGCATCGACACAATATTATAGCTTGCCATTCCTATAATAGTTGTAATAATACAGAACTTTCTCAAGGACATTTTGATAATATCGCCATGGCAGTTAATTTATATGGTGTAATTATTAATATTTACTTGTTTAATTTATTTGGTTAGTAATACAAATACTTTAGGCTATATTACTATTTGAATTATGTACCGCCTGTTATGTTAGTGGGCCTAGTCAATTGTATCTTTGGGCCCGTTCTTTATTTCAAGCTTGTTATATTGTTTTGGGCCTTTTCTATTGTTTTGGTCTTTTGGGCCCGTTATTTATATTGGGCCCTTTATGGAATTATGTTATTGGGCTTGCTTTTGTCTTTGTGGCCATTTTATTGTATTGTGTTTTTTGGGCTTGGCCACAACAAAGAAAAAGGAAAAGTCCAGGGGGGAGGTCGGAAAAAAAAAAAAAAAAAAAAAAAAAAAGGAGGAAGGGGACGATCAGGAGAGATGAGGGGAGGGAGAGAAGGAGATGTTCAGGAGAGAAGAAGAAGAGGGAGAGAGAAAGGGGAAGAAAAAGAAAGAGAGAGAGAGAGAAGAGAAAAGAATAAGAAAGGAAGAAGAAAGAGATGGAGTCTAAGGATTTACCGACGCGTTGCGGGGTTTTGGTTTCCGGCCTTTGAGTAGAGATGGTGGTGCGTGGTGTATGTGAACGTGGGACTTGGTTTGCGACTTTTCGATCTGGAGGTTTTGGTCTTGATGCGACGCGCGAAAGTTTTCGAGGCTCAGCTCAGATGGAAAGCTTATTGGGGTGTTGCGAAACATTGCCGCGACCGTTCTTTCTCACCGGAAATCAGTTTCGGAGCTCTGTTCTTTTGTTAAGATCTCTATAGGGAAAGCTAGCTAATAAGCAGAAATGAAAGGATAGAAAGGACGTCCAGAAAATGGAGGAATTTAAAAAGGAGATACATGTGGCGGCCATACTGTTCACCCATCCACTTCCATGTCGGCTAGAAGAAATGGAAAATGTGCAGTACCGTTAAGTGGTTGAAAGAGCGGAGTATGCTTAACTATTCATGGGAATGCCAAGGCAAGTGTGTATTGAGCTTATTTGTCATATCGGATGTTTCTGATGCCTTTGAAAGATCGTACACCAATAGGATTAAGAAATTTTGCTAAGCAGAGGAAGGTAAGTAATTCTTGTGTTGGTTAATATTTTTACTTGATGTATTATTTATAAGTTTTATCAATCAAATTGATTATGTGTCTAATGTTGATCGTCGAAGTGTAAACGGACCGAGGGCGAAACGAGTCCCTCCATATTGAGATCTATAAGGTGAATACATACTAAAAGAATCAAAGTGAAACTTCAAGAATCAAAGAAACATCTTGAAAACGTAGCGGAGGGTTAAGTAACGTTAATACCGGTTACAAGTAGTGGCTTATTAATTCATTTATTTCTATGTAAATTATTGTAGCTTATATTGCATGACTAAAATGTATATATGAATGTCATGGAGGGTTGTGCAAATGTGAAATACTGATCTAGGGTAAGGGATTGGTTAGCGGACGTTACAGTATGTTATGGATATTAGGCTATTTTGATTTTCAGGTTATGACATGTAGTGGCATGGTACCATCCTGGAATATCATAGGGAGTGGGGCCGGACGTAACATAACCCACGAGGCCATGGCTGCCCGAGCGTGATACCAAAGACGTTGTCGCATAATGCGGAAACCCTACATGGATGGGAGTGGACCGAGAGAAAAGGGGCAGTGGAGGGTTGAGATGAGAGAGGGGGGGATATAAAAGTGAAGAGAGGGGAGAAAGGAAGGGGGAGGAAAAAAGAGAGGAGAGGGGGCTGGATCACAGCCAGAGAGAAAGCAAGAATAGGATTGTAACTAGTGTTGAGTTGTAACACCAGGAAATCTACATTTGTGTTATAAAGAGTTTGCCATTGATCTTTGTGTCATAACATTTGGCTGCCCGTCTGTAGGGGAGCAACGGGGTAGAAATGGCACCAAAGAAGGCAGCGGGTAGGCCCCGAAGAAGAGAGAGTCCCGGAACAAATGCCTAAGCCCGGTGGAAGAAGGAGAGGGGCGAGAGGAGGGAAAGCGCGAGGAGGAAGCGCTCATCGCGAAGAAATTGGGAGGTTGAGAGAGGAAAATGAGGAGCTGAGGAGAGAAAAAGAGAGAAGGGAGGAAGAATTCGGGGATGGGAGAAGAGGAAGAGAAAAAGAAGCGGAGGATGAGGAGCAAGGACCGACCTTGGTGGACAATCCGGTGACCGGGTTAACAATGGAGCAGGTCCAAAGAAATGATTAACAGCGAATAGAGAGGCTAATCTTCACGGCAAAGGGCTCAAACGCAGCGGCCATCAAGTGGTGGCGGGGTTGAATCGCGAATCCCACAGCGGGCGCGATATGGACGTCCGAAGTACCAAAACGCTCAACCGGCCGAGATTCGAGAGGGTATGACGGCCGCGGGGACCGCCAGATCACATCCATCATTTCGGATAGCGGATGCCTCTCGGCAAAGAGGCGAGGTATGATGGTGCGGCGGTGCATGATGTTCCCGGCTAGCCTTAAAGGTGGGGCTTCCGACGGTACTATCGATTACCCTCAAAGAGCATAACGAATTTCCCAAGAGCTAGAACGGGCATTTGTTGACCATTTCATACATCGAAAAGGAGGGTGGTAGACATCGCGGCTTTATTCAATGTTAGACAAAGATCCGCGAAATCACGCGGAGTATTCGTATCGCCTTCAAGGCCGACCTTAAAGGTGGAAAATCTGGACGAGAGAACGGCGGTAATATTAGCGCTCGAAGGGGCATGCGACCGACGGGACGGTCCATCCGACCGCGTGGCTAAAAACGATCGCGACCTTTGCACCAATTATACCCGGCAGAGAAGTACATCAGTACGAAAAGATACCATGCAGAAGGAATCGAAGAGGGGGCAAAGACGATGATCAGTGGAGAAAAGAGAGGGAACGCCGTAAGACCGGGGAAATGACCGAGGCAAAGAGAGATACCGCGGACAATCATCGAGGCGGAAAGAAGAGGGAGGGAAGTAGTTCGAGAGAAAGCGGAGGAGAGGAAGCCATACCGCTGGTGGAGACCGTCCGCTGATAAAGACCGTTGAGTGAGATATTACCATTGATAAAAATGTGCAAGGATACGAAGGTCCGCGAACCATTCCGGCGGAAAATGCCTAACAAGCCATCATCTGCGACTATCACCAGTGCACAATCACGAGACCAACGATTGTTATGCCTTAAAATGGTTAGTCCAGAGATTGGTAGAGAAGGGATCTTGAGGGAATTTGTGGGGAACCACCAAATAGGGAGCAGTGGTGCGTTGCCGGTCCGAATCTTGGGAACTATAAATGTTATTTTCAGCGGAAGCATCGAGCCATAATGCCCACGGACAAGGTCGACGGACATGAGTATCCAAAGTCAATGAGTCGCCCCCGAGGGGACTGAGAGAAGAGACAATGGAAGAGGCAATTACATTCTCCAAGGCGGACCTCCGAAAGCCGTAGATACCGCATGAGGATCGTTGGTCATTACAGATGCGATGGGTAATTATGTGGTCAAAAGGGTCCCGATAGGCTACTGCGGTAATACGTGGATTTGCTTGCCTCGAGGGGCTATAGAGGAGATGGGATCGACCGGGGAACCGGACCTCCGCGGACAAGTTTGTAACGGGATCAATGGGAGCGTCACGGACTTATGGGGAGCTCTTGCTACCGATAGGGCGGTGGACGTTGTTCTCAAGGTTTATGGTGGTCGATTCCAGCTCGGTAACGCGCGATCCCGGGAGGAGATGGATACATGAGATGAGGGAGGCGGCGTCGGCGTACTATCAAGTTATTCGATTTCTACCCCAACGGAACATATGAGGGTCCGCGGAGATCGTGGCATCTAAAAATAGTCACCGTAATACAATCAAGAGGATGTCCCGCGGACCAGAGGAGAAGCCGACGAGCTCCGGGAAGAGGTCCAGCGCAATTACGATGTGGGGCCGCGGAAGGGGTGAAAAAAGTCGCGGTGATCCCAAAAACTTTGATGAGATAGAGATGGTAAACCCGGGGTAGGGAGAGGAAGAGAGGTTCACGTCGATAGGGTCGAAGTCTTGCGGTGGAATGGAGGAGAAACCGATACAATTCTTGGTGAGAAAACAAAGACGTCTTTGCGTGGGAAATAGAGGATATCACCGGTTTAGATCCGGAATTCGCATGTCATCGCCGCGTATGAGGGGAGGACGCCGCTAGTGAGGCGAAGATGAGGGTATGAGGTCCAAATACGCGGAAGGAATCTGGAAAGAAGTTGCGGATTAAAGAATCGCGGAATTATAAGGGGCGTGGAATTCCGCGGACTGGTTAATCCAACATAGTCGCGGTCCCGGCAAGAATGGGAAGGTCGGGATGTGTGTTGACTTCCGCGGATGTAAATTTAGAGTGCTCGAAAGACAGGTTATCCAATGCCGCTGAGTTGGACGAATTGGTAGACCGTGACGGCGGGGTTCGGCATATTTCTCATTTATAGACGCGCCGATGGGGTACAACCTGTGGCGATGTATGGTCCGTCGATCAGAAGACCTCCTTCGTAGTGGAAGGAGGCACATACCGCTACGAGAATGCCGTTTGGGTTGAAAAAATGCGGGGCAACATTCCAGGCCTGCTGGAGAAGATGTTTCGAGGCAAAATTCGGCAAGAGGCATTGAGATATACATCGATGATATGGTGGAAAAGAGCATGTCGGAGCGGGAACATTTGGAGGGGTTGGAGGAGACATTCCGGATCTGCGGACCCACAATTTGAAGCTCAATCGTCAAGAAATGTACATTTGGGGTGACCCAGGAAATTTCTAGGGTATATTGTGACAACAATGAGGATAGAAGCAAACCCAGAGCAGATTAGGTCATTGATAGAGATGCCCCTGCATGAAGAAAGGAGGTGCGGCGGTTGGTCGAAAGGGTTCGCGGCTCTCAATAGATTCATATCGAAGTCGTCGACAAATGCAAAGCTATCTGCATACCGACTGTTGAGGAACCGCCGGATTTCTCATGGGGCGGCAGAGTGTGAGCGGCGTTCGAGGGCTCAAAAGGTATCTGGGGGAGATCCCTTTGTTGTCGCCATCCGGAAGAGGAGAGAAATTGTATCCGTATCTAGGGTCCGCTGACACGTCCATTTCGATCCTCGTTCGAGTAGTGGATAAGATAGAAAGACGGTGTACTTTCGTGAGCAAGACAATGTTGGATGCATAAACCGGTCATGATCGGCGTGGAGAAATGCATACGCCTTGATATTTTTTTCGGCCCCGAAACTAAAGCCCTACTTGAAGCACACCGGTGATCGTGGTCACGAACCTGCCTCAAAAGCAGGCTCACGGCCAGAGAAATCGGGAGAATGTTGAAATGGCCGTGATCTTTGAAGTGCATATGAGATCAATATCAAGGTTAGGAGGGAGGAAGGAGAAGGCCTTGGCCTGAGTTCTTGGCGGAGTTCCATGAAGGATTGGTCATCAACATTCAAAGAGATCTCTGGTAGTACCCCTCGAAGAAGCATCCATGAAAGATAAGCGTTGGAATCCCGTGGCATCCACTAGTTCGAAATTCGTGGCAATGGATACGGATGAATCGGACAAGCCACTGCGTTAAGGTTTGTAAAAGTCAATACAAATTCTGATTTGTCCGTTCTTTTTGGCACTGCGACGACATTAGCAAGCCATTTTGGGTAAGTAACTCGCGGATAAAGTTAACCGCAAGTAGCTTATCAATCTCCTCTTTAACTTTGAGCTTCGATCGGGTGCCATTCTCCTAGGTTTTTGGCTTAACTGGCCTGAAACTTGGATCAATGTCAAGTTTATGACAATGGCAACCGGCTTCGATTCCCCGGCATTTCCTCAATTTTCCAAGCGAAGATAAACTTATTTTGCTATAAAGGGAAACTAACTCTTGTTGTTCTATGCTCGAAAGTTCAGGAAATAAAAGTGGTTTCTTCTCACTTGAATCTCCTACTTGTACTTCTAAAAGTCGATCCACCGTCCTACGGCCCTTGCACATGAGCCTCAATAATATTATAGATGGAGGGCACGCTTTGGTAATCGTAAATTGGGGGGGCACTTGCAAGGATCGTATTACCTCGAACTTCAGATTTTTATAGTCATCCATTGCTTTGTCATGACAGGAATGGGCGATACTTGGTCACTACTTAACCTTGCAAATATGCCCGAGAATGGGAACTTGACACACGATGAAATGTGGAGACTACAGCCCCCATGGAATGTATCCATCTCTGCCAAAATTGTGTTATAGTGGGATCGACATATTCCATCAATAAGAAATCGAGCTCAACTTCTTTGTTCATTAATTTGATTGGTAAGGTAATTCTTCCAACCGCTGAAGATGTTGTCCCATCAAAACCGATGATAGATTGTCTTCGGGCGATGATCATACCTCGCTGAAGTTGCATCCGAGAATAACATCCACTGAAAATGACGCCAGAAGTGGCCCCCGTATCGATCATTACCCGTTGAACACGAAGCACCTATAGACACACAGAAATTATAACTGCGCGTCATAGTGAGGGTGATATACACCACGGAGATCATCATCGATGAATTGGAGGGGCTCTTCTTGAAGTCTCGGTCTGATTCCTTTGACAAAATCGACTTTGTTGATAACGGTTAAATTCACCAACATAACTAACTTTCAAACGCTTTTGATTCTTACTCGACTTTTGGAAAGAGACTCAACATGAGAATGGGAGACATTAATGACATGCTCATAAGTTCAAAAGAATCACCGTTGAAAGTTTTTCGTAAGATATTCGCTCAAAGTCCTTTCTCCACTAATTTCAATCCGACCGGAGAGAGCGACAAAGTTCTCTCTCATGGCCATAGTCATTATGAAATTTACACCACAAGGCTTTGTCCCTCCTCGTCGCTTGGTATCTTCGAAAAGTGGATACCGGGGAAAGAAGATTCCCACTTTTCAACTTCATATATAATACTAGTACTTGGCATTGGCGGGTCGGTTTTAGCTCGGTAGGGTTTTTCCATCACGCATTGAAATTGACTTTGCTTCGATTGTCATTCTTTCCATCGTTATGTTGTTGATCCGATCGTTCCTTTCGGCTTTTAAAATTTTGCTTTCGTAAAAATCTTTACTCGAATATCTTTGTCCCTTTGCTGCTTTTCGCCGATAGGTTCTCCTCGATCACGGATGTGTTGTTCAGCCCTAACATACGATCGTGATCGAAGTTTTAGGGACATCTTTAATTAGAGAGTGGTAAAGATCCCTTACAATGAAGTTCGAACTTCGCTCTTTTCATAATATAATGCTTCTTTAAAGGCTAAAAGAATCCCATCGAAAACTTCGAACATCTGGCCGCCGCCTTCGAACCTAGTAACAAAAAGTACGTAACTTCGTCACGTTGTTGCTTGATGTTTAGAAGCGAGTCGACATCCTTTGGCGCCTTGCAATTGTATGAAACGATTAACAAACTGATTTTCTAGTTCATTGAATTGGTGAATTGATCTTGAAGGCAACTCACTAAACCAGCCAGAATGCTTCTCCCTTTAGAGTCGATGGAAAGAGCTTACATATGAGCGGATCATCTCCTCCCCATAACACCAACTTATTTTTGAACGATAGAACATGCAAGCCAGGATCTCCTTCCTCACTCATCATAAAGTTCAAAATCGGGTTGTTTGAAGTCGGGATGGTGGTAAGCTTCTTGAATGTCGAATCGAAAACTTATCAAATCACGCCATCATTGACATCCAAGTTTTTCATTCTTACATCCCTTGACTCTCTATCGTTAAGTTCTTTTGCAATCAACTCTTTCAGCCGTTGTTCCGTTAGAGTTAAAGTATTGGCTCGAACAACCGGGCGCCCGTCGCGTGCCCATGTGGAGAAGGATACCTTCCATTATCTCTTATTGGAGTTAGAGATCTTTGGTGGTATGCACGATCACCTCAACCGGTGATTGTCTTTGTCTATCCCTGTAACCGGCCTCAGATAGGCCGGTAGTCACCCTTGGCCGGGTGGTCGGAATAATTATACCACTTCTCCATGTTTTGTAGTTCTTGTCTGGGATGCCCGCCTTCCCAGTCATGTCGGACATATCTCGGAGGACGGCGGTCTTCCCTGAAATTGCTTCTCAGAGGTAAACCTTCCCTTTGAGATCGGACATGTCTAGGATAGTAGTTATCCCTGCCAATCCGATTCTCCCCATAAGCACGGGTAATAGGGTCATTACTCCTAGAGCGCAAGCGCCGTTTGATTGTGCTTTGAGAAATATAGCACGTTCGGGATCGGCGGCGTGGATCGTCAAGACGGTCCCATACACCGGAATGGCCTCATTGTCCCTTCGTGGGTCGCCTTTGATGTTGTTGAATTTGCAACATCGCCCACCGCCTTTGCCTCTTTTGCCGCTTCCTTCTCAAATTCTATTTAAATTTTTTACTCGTCGTAACTCGCTCCAACCGTATTAGGGTGAATTGGTCGTTACTATCACCTTTTCCGCTAGTTGGGCGTGAGAGTAATGTCCACGCCCATATCCATGTCAACTGAGGATCGACATGGACAGACGGCGGACCGCATGGAGGATTACCGACTTGTCGATTTTCTTGTTGCAAAGGTTGTTAAGGGTGGCGGCACTTGTCTTGCCTTTTCGGAGGCGGCGGCGGTGGCGATTCTTGCTACAGCCGGATGTTGAGAATTGATCCTACTACTAGGAGAGCAACTTGATTGTTCAACGGTTCATGCATCGGCCGATTTGAATTTCGAGGGTTCGCGATTCTTGTTAGTAGGCGGAATATGTTGACTATTTGGTCTACTTCTTCGCGGCTTACCATCTTGATTGTTTCACGTGATAATGAATTCTTTTTCCCCACAGACGGCCAATTATGTTTCGCAATAAACCGCTTCAACACAATGAGAGCAATGCAATCTTTAACGCACTAAGAAACAGGAATTTGATGTTGGGAGATGAAACTGAACCAAATAATGGCTGCCTCACGCACCCAAGATCTGTTCTCTGGGGATCAAGTTTCCAATGTAGTTCCTTATGAAAAATAGTTTGGTATTTATAGAGGTAGAGTAGAGAGTCCTTGTAGCTCAAGTAATCTTGTTGCTTGAGTAATTGTGATAGAATACAACCGTCAATTGATAATTATCTTTTGATAAGAAATGAATCGACATAAATCAATGTATATTAGTGGCAAGCCATGTGGCTAAGGTTCAGCCTTAGACACATGAGTTAATGGGCTCGCACATTGATCCATGATATTGCGAATTGGGCTTTAGCCCCGTTGATTAAATGAATAAAATAGAGACCCCTACTAATGGACGCTTGCCACGTAGGTGGGGTCAAAACAATATCCGGTAGGAGGTATAGGGGCAGCCTAAGGTATAAAAAGGTTAAATCAATAAAAAGAAGAGGACAAACAAAATTACCCCGCCAAAACAAAAGCTAAGTAGATTTCAGTATTTTCTCTTCACACCATTTATAACTTGTGCTATTTAAGAAACATTGTACAAAAACAAATCAAGTATGGTTTGAACTGATTCTCGGGTTAGGTAAATGAGAATATCCTCATTACCAAGCGCTTTTCCAGTTGTTCGAAAGTGTTTAACGATTCTCTAAGCCACATTATCAGTCATAAGATTACCAATTGCAACACGACGACGCTTAGCAACTATATTCCAAAGACCACCATTCCCACACATTACTAGTTCTTGGACAGAAAATTTAAATCATTCCAACACTAATCTTGTTAAATTTTTGTTACTAATTAAAAGATCTTGGTGGATTTGAACCACCATCATCTTTGGATGTCTCCAAAGTGCTCTGCCATTTGAGCTAAAGATCCACCAACTAAAAAAACATCAAAGAAAACAATCTCAACTTTGCAAATAAGTAAAAACTCTATAAAAATCACTCACGACATTTGATCAAGCGCATACTGTGTTCCCTATATATGTCCAAAATCCATGTGGTGTTACTTTGTGCCACTTCATATTCATATCCAAGTTCATGTAAGTACAATACAAATGCTTTCCCCAAATAAGACTCCAAAGCCCATCTTGATAAGGAACTCCAGGGTATAGCCCAACCAGTAGAGATGAAACAACCATTACAAATGAGAGCACTAAAACAAAATAAGTCACCTGAATTAACAAACTTACTGTCGCACCTTACGAAGTGTGTTTGAAAGCTTGAAATCAAAAAATGCTTTTACTTACGATGAAGAGTTTGAAGACTTCATCACAAAAAACTTCAAATCAAAAACTTACTGTCGCACCTACAATGAAGAGTTTGAAGACGACTTTAGTGGTGCTCCAAAAGAAGTCGGAGTTGGGAAATTTTATTTGTCGGCCTGTTGAGATGGAGATGAGAAGAGAGTTGGGAAAGATGAGTGCGTAGTGGTTTTTTGAGTTTTTTCTTCAATACCGAAACTGTCCCTGCTAGAATTATTTGGGTTCAAAAAATAAATCTCGTGCATTGGATAGTTTACAATTGGTCGGTTAGGATTTGGCGTTAGATTGGAGTCATAGTAGTTGGAGTTCGTTTAACCAGCCCCATATATATATATATATATGGTTCTTTTTACAACACTTTTTATACTATAGTTTATATCACATTCCCTATAAGATGAGTTAAGTGCTAATAATTTGTGGATATGATCTATTAATTATAGATAATATCTCCACAAAAATTCATTTTATTTGGAAATCTCTAACATAGTTAACAATCGTTGTCAATTTTGAATTGTTTTTAACGGCTCAAAATGTTTGATTTTACAAATTTTGTAGAGATGATATTAATATTGAGTATATCATATCCACAAAAAATAGGTTTGAATTCATTTTGTAGGCGAAGTTTTACTTACGTACTTATTTTAAGTTAATTTAAGTAGCTACTTTTTAGAGAATGATATATATATGTGTGTGTGTGTGTGTGTGTGTGTGTGTGTGTGTGTGTGTGTGTGTGTTGTGTGTTTGAGGTACCTGACATGGATATATTACGATATATCATGTGGATAAATGGACACATTTTGTATCCGATACATATATCGACCAATATATACGACATATCTGATATAGATTGTTAACTCTAACTAATTTTTGACCGATTTTTATTAATATATCAACGATATATTTCCGATATAATCGGCAATATTGTTGATATATATTGGAAATATCGTTGATATTTTTCTATATATCAACATACAAAACAAAATTTGACCAGTCAACAAAAAGATATATATCCACTGATATATCAATATATCATATATATATATATCGCTTTTTGTGGTCCGATAGATGGAGACAGAGGGGGGGCAAAGGTTTTGAAGAACCATTATGTTCTATGTATTATTAATATGATTTTTTTTTAATACATAGAGATTCGCGCCCCCCCCCCCCCAATCAAAATAAGTTCAAATATTTTACTACCGCCCCTCAAACTTTTTGACCATGTTTTTTAAACGTGAAGCCATAGCATAATCTTCTTATAATAGGTGTAGGAGCGTCATATCAAACCCAAGTGTTTTATCATTAATCTACTCTTAGATAATATAAAGGGACGGACCTGAGAATAGAAGTCAAGTAACACACAATTAAGACGAGTAGAAAATCCTTGCAAAGTCATGGATTTTGCTCTCTCCAAATATTAAAAAGTAAAGCCTTATTATACCATTTATTTATATCATTTACATCTAATAAAAAAACTTAGTGTGGGACCCGCAAGGCCCCATCCAGTGGCTACCATTGTATTTCATAAGTTGTGACATGGCAGATCCAAAGTCTTATGTTGTATGTGCAGTTTACAATATTAATTTGAAAGAGTACTGGATTATTGTTGATTTGGTCAACAATGGTTACTTTGTGGGCTGGGCTTTTATCATTCAGTTGGTTGGGGTTCTTTTGGGCCTAATTTGAAACAATGTTGTGGGGCCACGAGTTATATACTAGTTTTTAATATATAAGGTCCCATTCGTCTTGAGTATTCACTTTACCTTTCCTCGAGTTTTGAAAAAAAAGGGAAAATCACTCATTTTAATAATTCCATAACTTCTTAAACCAATTTGTTTCAATTCACAACAAGGATTTGCTAATTACGATGGAAAGAAGTCAAAAATGATATTAGAAGAAGATGTAAGCATTTTAAAACCCCGATATTAAAACTATTTTTTTCAATTCAACGATTTGACTAAGTTTTTTTTTGAGACGAAAAGAGCTCGAGTGCACGTAATATATGGAACAATCCTCTTAAAAAAAGGACTATATAAGTGATTGTGGGGAGCTTAAAGTGGCCAAGCATTTGCTTTCTCCTAGTCTTCCTTGACTTGTTCATTTTCGAGATCCATGGGGTATATTCATAATTTGAATGTTTTACTTCATCTACAAATACGCTTTTGTTATCCCTTGTTAATTACATGATCAAAGTGATAAACATGTTTCATGCTATTTCATTTTCTGAAATAGTATAATCACTCCCCTCTAGGTCAGATTTCTAGCTCTGGTCCGCCGACCACAGATTTTGATTATCGTATACACTTCCCCCCTAGGTCAGATTCTAGCTCGGTCATATCTTAAACTTGACATCGAAATATTTGGCATTGATATGAACATCTTGGTCGGTAGGAATTAGGGTCTAGGATATTTGTGCATTTGTTATCAAACGTTTTCTTACAATTAGTCAAGATATGCTCTTTGGTTCGTGTACCGAATTTGCAAATGGCATGTGATTGTATTGCATCTGATTGCATTGCATCCAATTTACTTGTGTTTGGTAAACCCAAGACAAAAGGATGTAAAATTGGTTATATTATCCCACTACTTTTTTTCACATCTTATAAAGTTAGTTATATTATCCCACTACTTTTTTTCACATCTTAAATAAGAGAAAACACCTCTATTATGTTTGCATCTATTTACACAACTTTTTTGGCTGCAAGTGGATGTCATGGAAACTACTTATATAGTGCATATAATTGCAACTTGTTGCATCAACCGCCTATTTGCATTTTGCTACCAAACACTGTTTTGTGGGTGGTTACATGGAATTATGTGCAATTGCATGTAAATACATCGAACCAAACAGAGCATATAGTCACTTTTCTTGACTTAAAATATATTTACTTTGTTTCTCAATCTCTACTACTTATAAGTTGCGTGGTTGAGTTAGCCAGATGAGCTGTTACTCGGTTCTAACTTTGCATAGTTTTTTGACACATCACATGTTCAACCATTTGAGCCACCAAAAGTTGTTACTCGGTTCTAACAAGATCTAATAGTTTGACACGTCTTATGTTAGCTATTTGAGCCATAAAAAACCAAAATAAAAGTCAATAACCACATATGTTGTTCTGTTTTGTTTTAGAGAGAGAGACCGTATCACAAATAAAGTAAGAGAGAGAGAGAGAGACAGTACTACTAATCATACACATAGATGATTACCACATGCAAAGCACGTGTATATTTTCTAGTCTTTGTAAGTGTTGTACTAGATTAGGGAAAAAAAGTAAGTGTTTGTACTGTTCTAGTCCACTCAAACCAATGAACTTCGACAAATTCAAGCTGTCCTGTTTTTTGGACGCCTGCTGTGAATCCTACTCCACCAAAAGACTAGAGGAAAATGGTTAGAGACTTAGAGTTATAAATTGTGTGGTGATCCAATAAAGTGTCCTTGAATATTTTTCTATTAGAACATGTGTGTGGCTTTTTCCTCATTGGCGGAGGACAAGTTTTGTACATAAGAATATAAAAGAATATATTTTTTAATTTTTACAAAAATTGTCGGCCGCCAAAACAAACAAATTAAAAAGTTGCTGATTAAAAATGTTAATTAGGATATCTATGTCGCCTGATGAACCTTTGCAATAAGTTTACAAATGTAGTTACACATTCAAACTTTTACCCACTATAGATATTTTTGACATCATATCTAATGGTTGACACAACGAGGCCTGAGTGTATTTATTTCTTTAGATTAAAGTTTAGTGAGTAAATACATACTCATCAAAGTTTGGACTTTGGACAGAATTCCATATCAAATTACTCCTATTTTAAGACGTAGATACAAAAGCTAACTTGGGTCAACATTAACACTGCTACAAATGAAGTTTGTGTTTTTTTTTGGTAACTAGTGAATTGTGAGGTAGTTTGTCTTCCACAAATGGGAAGGTTAAGGGCAATGCACCCTCACATGGTGCTTATTATCATAGTACATCAAGATTAGTGGTTGGAGCCAAAACCTATAAGATGCATGTCGGTTTCTTGATAAACTATTGTCCCCCATATATGTCTGATCATACTGGCATGGTTTTGTATGTATAGAAAAGTGTTGTTTTGGTGGTTCTTAATCGTGGTTGTAGTGTGGTACATAATGTTCTGAAAAATTGTCGGCTGCCAAAACAAACAAATTAAAAAGTGGCTGATTAAAACTGTTAATTAGGATGTCTATGTCGCCTGATGAACCCTTGCGATAAGTTTACAAATGTAGTTACACATTCAAACTCTTACCCACCATAGATATTTTTGACATCATATCGAATGGTTGACATAACCAGGCCTAAGTGTATTTATTTCTTTAGATTAAAGTTTAGTGAGTAGATACATACTCATCAAAGTTTGGACTTTGGACAGAATTCCATATCAAAATACTCCTCTTTTAAGACGTAGATACAAAAGCTAACTTGGGCAACATCAACATTGCTACAAATGAAGTTTGTGATAATTTTTTTTTGGTAGCTAGTGAATTGTGAGGTAGTTTGTCTTCCACAAATGGGAAGGTTAAGGGCAGTGCACCCCTCACATGGTGCTTATTATCATAGTACATCAATATTAGTGGTTGGAGCCAAAACCTATAAGATGCATGTCGGTTTCTTGATAAACTATTGTCCCCCATATATGTCTGATCATACTAGCATGATTTTGTATGTATAGAAAAGTGTTGTTTTGGTGGTTCTTAATCGTGGTTGTAGTGTGGTACATAATGTTATGAAACCCACATATTCTACATGTAGAATATTGCTATCATACAAAATCTGATTTGACCGGTTGCACAATTTTTTTTGCCTGTAAAACAATAATTTTATTAATAATGATATCTCTACTACTTTTAAGTGGTGTGGTTGAGTTAGCCACATGAGCTATTACTCGGTTCTAACAAGATCTAAAAGTTTGACACGTCTAATGTTAGCCATTTGAGCCATAAAAAACCGAAACAAAAGTCAATAACCACATATGTTGTTCTATTTTGTTTTAGAGAGAGAGACCGTACCACAAATAAAGTAAGAGAGAGAGAGAGACCCTACCACTAATCATACACACAAATAATTACCACGTGAAAATATATTTTCTAGTCTTTGTAAGTGTTGTACTGGATTAGGGAAAAAAAGTAAGTGTTGTACTGTTCTAGTCCACTCAAACCAATGGACTTCGACAAATTCAAGTCGTCCTATTTTTTGGATACTTGCTGTGAATCCTACTCCACCAAAAGACTAGAGGAAAATGGTTAGAGACTTAGAGTTATAAATTATGTGGTGATCCAGTAAAGTGTCCTTGAATATTATTCTATTAGAACATGTGTGTGGCTTTTTCCTCATTGGCGGAAGACATGGTTTGTACATAAGAATATAAAAGAATATATTTTTTAATTTTTACAAAAATTGTCTGCCACCAAAACAAACAAATTAAAAAGTGGCTGATTAAAATTTTTAATTAGGATGTCTATGTCGCCTGATGAACTCTTGCGATAAGTTTACAAATGTAGCTACACATTCAAACTCTTACCCACCATAGATATTTTTGACATCATATCTAATGGTTGACACAACCAGGCCTGAGTGTATTTATTTTTTTAGATTAAAGTTTAGTGAGTAAATACATACTCATCAAAGTTTGGACTTTGGATAGAATTTCATATCAAATTACTCCTCTTTTAAGACGTAGATACAAGAGCTAACTTGAGTCAGCATTAACACTGCCACAAATGAAGTTTGTGATTTTTTTTTGGTAACTAGTGAATTGTGAGGTAGTTCTTCCACAAATGGGAAGGTTAAGGGCAATGCACCCCTCACATGGTGCTTATTATCATAGTACATCAGTATTGGTGGTTGGAGCCAAAACCTATAAGATGCATGTCGGTTTCTTGATAAACTATTATCCCCCATATATGTCTAATCATACTGGCATGGTTTTGTATGTATAGAAAAGTGTTGTTTTGGTTGTTCTTAATCATGGTTGTAGTGTGGTACATAATGTTCTGAAAAATTGTCGACCGCCAAAACAAACAAATTAAAAAGTCGCTGATTAACAATGTTAATTAGGATGTCTATATCGCCTAGTGAATCCTTGCGATAAGTTTACAAATGTAGTTACACATTCGAACTCTTACCCACCATAGATATTTTTGACATCATATCTAATGGTTGACACAACCAGGCCTAAGTGTATTTATTTCTTTAGATTAAAGTTTAGTGAGTAAATACATACTCATCAAAGTTTGGACTTTGGACAGAAATTGACTTCCAAATCAGGATCAAGAATTTGTCTATAGCCTTTTTACCAAGCAATGTACACCATTTATGGCATATGGTTTACCAAGCAATGTACACCATTTGCTATATATATATATATATATATACTAGAAATTTGCCCGTGGCTACGCCACTCGAGTCATAACGTTATTCATTTTTTCATTAATTAAATTAAAAGCTGCAAAAGAAACACAAAAATATAATAACTATTATTTACAAAATTAATATTGAGTGCTTATGGAGGGTGTATGCTACTTAGATTGTTTTGGATTAGGATGACCTTTGTTATATAAACATATGCATCAAATTCATTCATTTATCAGAAAATTTAAGAAGTCATTATCCTATCAAATATTGTATTTTTTTTATCTAAAAATATCCAAAAAGCAAATTCCTCTATCTAGCAAACCAGTCAATATTTCACACTCGTTGTTAGCTGATCTAGATTTAAATCTTCACATACAATGAAGGGTTCCTTATTTCCTAACCATATGTATAAAAAGAAATTGAGAAATAAACATCAAAGCTCAAAAGTTACGAAATACACCTTCTCTCAAACTAAAGCAGGACTTCAAGATACACGATATTAGTTGTGTGGTTTGAAGAATCAGGTGGGAGGATGACACTGATTCGTTTTGAAGAAGTGCATCCTGATAACGCCACATATAATTGACCATGGCTAAACACTTGGTTACACAAATCAATACCAACGCGTTCTTACAGATCAGCCTTTGATTTGTTTATCGTCATTGCAAAACGACAATCGAATTGGAAATCAAGTTGTCCGGTCATTTGAAATGGTATTTCATTGGTCGGGCATTAATGATATTCTCGGGATAAAGCGTTACATTCCCCGCTTTTCTCTCCGCTTAAGATTAGAACTTGCACCACGGTGGCTTTGTGCACACAATCATCGGTAGCGTGCGTTACAAACTCCATCTATTGGCACTATATTTCTCAGCAATATTACTGGGCATCCCTTCTTGAGAGTAAGCTTGAATGGAGGCAACCCAGAAGGATCGAGTGAGTTCAAGTACTTTGTCGGATAGCTATTTGCATTACCACTATCAACAACACTGGCAGCGCCTAACTTGTCAACACCTAAGCAAACAATTTCTTCCCCAGGAAACATATCTAGTGCAGTATCATTTATAGTGCTAATATCATCGTTACGTCTTTGAAAAGGATAGTCCGCTCGGTCAAATAATATGGGTCGACTTCATATTGCTCACTTAGATCGGGATATACATTATTTAGCAAGTCATGAAGATTGCTACAATTTTGAATCTCCGGCGTAATTGAACACTTTCTTTGGTTTCATTCCAACTGAAAATCTCAAATGAGAGCATATGAGATGAGTGATTGTGTATAATTTAAAATGGTCAACAAAAGCATTATTTTTTCAAGAAATTAAGTAATACCTCCATCAAGAAATTGGAGAACAACACGTTCTTTGGCAAGTCACTATATAATCTCATATTTTGCACCAAAGATAAAACATTAACTTATTTCCAGAGCAAATACCTTCTCAGTGATGCACCTACAATATCCTCACGTTCACCTTGTGGTACAACTGGAAGAATTTGTTGGAAGTCACCACCTAGAACAACAGTGATTCCACCAAATGGTCTTTTATTGTTACAAACATCCCGAAGTGAACGGTCAACTACTTCAATACAAAACATATGCTGCATCGAGACTTCATTCCAAATTATCAGTTTTGTTTCTTTAAACATACCTGCTTGGAGCGAATCCTTTTTGAAGCCGCACATAGAGTTCTCCAACACATCAAAAGGAATAGAAAAAGTTGAATGAGCTATTCTACCACCATCTAATAAAAGTGACGCAATACCAGATGAGGCAACTGCAATCACAATATGTCCTAGATGATGACATTTAGCTGCAATCGTATTATACACAAATGTCTTTCCTATACCTACAGCTCCATTTAAGAAGAAAATTCCCCCTGCATTTTGCATGACTGAATCAACCACGGTACTCATTGTTAAAATGATCAATGTTACGGTTGATTTGTTCATCTTGTAAATCAAACTGGAGTTGGCGTTGCTCCCAAATTAGTCTATTTCCAATCCCTTTGTTCCATTTTTTGAGTGGTCGGGACATCGGGGGAAAGTCTTCTAGAGTTTTGTTTTTAGATTCCATGAGGAACTGCTTCAATCAATGCAACCCGTAATCTGTCACCTGTAGGAAAATTGTGTATTAATAATATAATATAGGCTACATGAAAGAGGCATTAATATAATATCTGTCACCTGCTCTTTTGATGGATTAGGAATGTTGAAGATAGTTCATAATTTATGTGCTAGGTCATCGCATATACTTGTTGAGAATCTATCCCACAACAGATGTGGTTGCACTAGATTGCATTCTAACAGAATAATGCCGAACAATCTCCTTAGCTGATATCTAGTATTCATTATCGCCGCTTTTTCTAAACAATGTATCCACTCTCCATCATCTTCAAGAAGTCCACGTGCAACACACGCAACCTTGAATGTTGGATGAGGAATGCCTTCAAATTTGCAAAGATGCTCAAATGAGGTTGGGCCCTTTACGATGGTCAATAGTAGACGCAAGTAAAACCTCTCTGCCTCGTTGGGCTTGGCAAAATACATCCTGCCAATAGCATAACCATTGCTTCTTTTAGTCCATATCTTTTCTGTTTTGTGCCAAACAAAGTGCTTTCGGAATTCTCGGTAAGTATAGGCCGAGCATCCGATTTGAAGCACAACAAATCGAAGAATGAAGTGAGACTCGACTTTTGTCATTTCGCCCTCTCAAGAATATTCTCCATCGGTTCCTTCGGTTGAACACAACACGATGCATACCTGGCAACAAATCATAATTTAACAGTATGGCATTCCAGTACGTATAACTTAATAGTATATTAATGAAATTTGTTTAATCAAGTGTTAAACACCTGGCAAGTGAAGAGATAACCTTACAACAGTTGGAAACTCTTCATATAAGGAAAACCCAAATAGTCGCCAAGCTGTTTCTGGTGGTCCAATATATATGGCATCAATGTACTGTTTAATCTCATTTTCGCCGTCCAACACCATTGTTGTTCTGTCATTGCCCTTGTAGATGTACTTATGGATGTACTTAACATATTGTAATCCCGCACACACTTCAACATTAATGTGACAATTAAACATCCTCACCGACTGTGGATTATATGGGATAACATTCCTATTGTAAACCTCTTTGTCTTTCACCATATAGACACGTCCCGTGTTGCGACGCATATAAAGTGGATAACCGTCTTTTTGTATGGTTGTCGGGTCTGTAAACTCATGTGGAAAATGCTTTGTGCACTTGCCATTTTCCATAGACGGTGAGTTCATATTTTAACACCACCACGGTCCATGGATTATACACCTCTTTATTGTATAAAAGAGCAAGGGATCCTTATCCGGTCGTGAAATTCTGCGGATATAATTCGATCAATTTGGGCGAACGATGCAATTTTATCTTCATGCTTGAGGAAAAAGAGTGCATGCATGTGCGGAGGCCACGCCTCGAAATTTAATGGTGTACATGAGCTACTTCCGCACCAAACACATTTTTCTTCTTGATAAATTTCATTAAAGCTCTTCTCTTTGAAAAATACTGGCAAGAATATCGAGTCGATCAAACGCATTTTGGTTCTCCAAAACGGTTTCTTGCACGCCGCCGAATGAGGATTAGCCATCGTAAGGAATATATCCGGATGCTTATTGTAACTTGTTATAGCCATCGAAGTCTTGAAAGATCTCATATATGTACCTTGGACTTCCAACGATGATGACAAAATAAACCGTGACCAACTTGATTAGGATCCGCACCCTCATCTAAATCATTCAAACTTATGTACACTTCAACACACCTAAGATCCTTTTTTGGTGGGTATAATGATAGTATAGCCGATTTTGCTTTCGATAGAAGCCCAAGCATCACACAAAACTCCTAAAATAATTTTCCACCACGAAGTATTCTTTGAATATTCAATATGGCGTTCAAACAAATGATATGCATAGAACACCATCCGAGAAATAATTGCTCTCGAATCATCGCCATTGACATCATAAAATTTCATTTCGGTTGACCATCCAAGCTCACCCCGAGGAAAAAACAAAGGATAATGCAGGGGTAGATAAGCGGGATTACATTCATCAATCCACTTCAGTGCATTGCCTGATCTATAATGAAGAATGATATCTCTTGTGCTTCTGATTTCAATTCCATCCCGGTATAACAACCCGCAATTTCATTTGTTGAAGGAAGATTGTATCGTTGTCGGTCGATGGATGTATTATAATGGAGATAAGCTGCCACATCATTTTCCCACCTACGTGAGCACTCAATATATCATATGCTAGAAGGAATTTTTCAAAAAATCTATTACAATCCGACAGTTACTCAATGACATCTAAAACATCATGTCTTAATTCGGATTTCGCGATGACTCACATCAAGGGCATTAGTCGGTCATAAACATAGAGTTGAGCATAAGTCGGATCTTTATCGCTTTTGGTAGTAACGATCCAATTTGATGGAGTAATTCACCATGAACGGTGAATGGAATAAGACCGCTACACTGAATATTTGGTCATCGGGTTGACAAACAGAGACTCGTAAATGCATTAGCCAAGTTATAATTGACGAAGATGTTGTCTAAATGACCGGCTTTTAAAGCGTCACTACCATCATATAGATCTTGAATCGCAGGGAGGCAATGGACTAAGTAGAGGAAGACCGACTTTTCCTTGTTTGAAACACATCCCCAAAAAGGGTCTTTTGATCGATGTATTTGCTAGCCTTTCATCTTTCCAAAGGCATAGCTTTACAAATTAAAAGGAGCATTCCACATCCATCTTTCCAAGATAATGGCGGACATTGTTGTGCATATTAGCGAGGTTACGCCATATTGACACCAAATTGTAAAGAGGTGAAAAATAATCATCTACATCCATTTCGGCTTTGGGTGTCACTAGCATGTAGGAAAAAAAAATCCTAATGAGTTAGGAATGATTTTTTTTTTTACTGAAAACAATGCTATATAAAACACAATGAAATTCAACTTACATATATGAAGACATTGATACTGGAATATTATGAAGGTCTACTTCTAAGTTCCTTCTAGTTCGCTTGTTCATTCTACCACTTATGCGCTCTTTTTCTCTTCTATTGTGTTGGGACAACTTGCGTCGAGAAGTCTAAGAAGGTGTATAAGCATTGGTCGGACTAACACTAAGATCATCCACTTCTATTTCATTTTGGGTGTCACTAACATGTAGAAAAAAAAATCATAATGGGCTAGGAATGAAAATATTTTTGACTGAAAACAATGCTATAGAAAATACACAAAGAAATGAAACTTACATATGGGAAGACATGGACACATGTATAAATTTTGACGGCCTGCTTCTAAGTTCCTTCTTGTTCGCTTGCTGCTTCTACCACTTATGAGCTCTCTTTCTCTTCTATTGCGTTGGGTCAACTTGCGCCGAGAAGGCTGAGAGAGTGTAAAAGCATTGGTCGGACTAACATTAAGAGTGGATTGTGAAGGAGTAACTACAACCTCATTTTTGCATGAGGTGATTGGACTTGATGGCCTTCATTTCCTTGTTTTTCCAAAACCTCGCATTTTATATTTGATAAAGCATAACCATCGAGGAAGGCGACAAACAACAACGCATATAATGAACGATATATATGTTACATACCTTAGCAAGGGTAGCAAGCACATGGACAATGATCCGTTGTTTATGCTCACGCATACTCGATTTATATATAATAAAATTCTCTTTGTTGTATGATGCAAGTACATGAAAAGCCACATAAAATATTAAATGAGAACGTTGTCAAATTAACAAAAGAGTTTTTCTTTGTTACAAAATTTAAAAGTTTGAAATCATGTAAGAATCAAACATAACCAAAATGTGAAAAGGAACTTCAAAATACGAACGGATGTAGTAGGTTCATTGGTAGATTTAGGTGGTGCGTTGACAATAGAAATATCAAATGCACTTGCAGGTGGTGCCTTATCCATGGCTAATAATCAAACATTGATAAGGAAATTGCAACAAATAAATGAAAGTGGTATACAACTATGATCAGGAACAACTATTAAGGGAGGTTCGAAGTCGTGCAAAATGCAACCATGTCACCAAGCACCTCCAATTAGAGTTATCGACTTTTGTATAATTAAAATATAAAGAGTTCCGATCCACTGAACTTCTACCAAAGTTACACGTATGTATTATACTTTAGTGTGCATAGCAAAAGGGTCTAAAAGCATAAAAGAGGCAAAGAAAGAAAGTGCAAGAATTGAATAATGGCAATGTTCGTCTCGCAAAAGAAACAAAAACAGCATATATAGTCTAAAAAGATTGCTTCCCTTTTGCCCAACTACAGCCTAGCATTTTTCAGAACACGGATCGCAAGAGATACACAATGGAACACTTCAACATTGCAATCCAAATGATAAATTATAGAAAAAGTTCGTCTCGCAAAAGAAACAAAAACAACAGTCTAAAAACATTGCTTCCTTTCTTCGCGGGAAATTGAGTTTTCTAGTATTAGATCGGTACAATTATCTCCAACATTGGCTTTCTAATCTGACGGGTCATAACTTTTTGGTTCATGCAGTTATTATTATCTTTGGGCAATGAGTATGATAAAATGTACAATGCATTATAAACTAAATTTGTCCCGGACTAATAAGACGCCCATTAGCCTTTAGGCACACAAATTAAGATTTTACGCTATGACAAATGAACCTCCTCAGCTGACGTTCAAAGTTTATTATAGTATGAGCGATTCGATAAGTTAATACTACTTGCAACTTATAGGTGTGAGAATGGATAATGTATACAGAGCATGTCAAAATTTTAAGCTAGAGAGAGAGGACATACATCTGTAATGAAAAAGTCAGGTATGTTTCTTTTTTTGAAGTTCATAAACTCAAGGATACACCCGACTTTCAAATGATGTGGTCCTCGGCTTAAATTATAGGAATATCTGGTTGAATAATTCATACATTAAAAATTATGGCTTACTTGTTTGGAGACAAAAATTACCTGTTGTTGAAAAAGTACCTGTTATGGGGTTTCAATTTTGTCCCTTCCACTACAGATCATATCAAATCTACCCTGTCATAAAACACAAATTAAAACATGCATATCTTGATATATGCTAGTACAAAGTTGAATGGTTGAATAGGTAGTCGCTAATTTACAAACTCTACCACATGTACTACCATTCCGTGTTGCAATAGCCGAGAGACACATACTACCATTCCGTGTTGCAATAGTCGATGAGTCCGATTAGATTTATATATCGTTGGATCAATCAAGATCTTTGAGTAGTAATTTCCTAATTGAATCAACTTAGATTAGATTTATATAGATATCGATATAATTTAATATATATATCTATGAGGATTAATTTTAATGGAATCAAGATGTACTAAAAGATAAAAGATAAAATTGTTTTATCCTTTATAATAGCTTATTCCTCTTTAGTTTAGTTTAGAGTAAGTAGGACTCTTAAAATAAATTGATTTATGACCGTAAGCATCATTCCAAAACCGCTTTCTCCCCATTTTCGATATAACAACATAAAAATCCAAGCCGCTTTATTAGATAGATATACTAGCATCATGCATGTGCATTGCACATCTTAACTATCTATACACACGAGAAAATCGAAAATAATTCAAGCCTTGAACTAGAAACGGATAGATCATCCAAATTAGATCGAGAAGCAATGATACTCCTCCCTCGAAGGCATTGTAAGCGTAGAGATCGCAGAGATTCCTCGAATGTCCATAATGCTAGTTTCAAAATCATTTTGCAAGGGCCACAAACGAAGTTAGTAATGGAGATCAAGTTATTTGGTATATTGTAACTTCGGAGATATTAACGCCACTTAAGTGAGGATGCATCGACACAATATTATAGCTTGCCATTCCTATAATAGTTGTAATAATACAGAACTTTCTCAAGGACATTTTGATAATATCGCCATGGCAGTTAATTTATATGGTGTAATTATTAATATTTACTTGTTTAATTTATTTGGTTAGTAATACAAATACTTTAGGCTATATTACTATTTGAATTATGTACCGCCTGTTATGTTAGTGGGCTTAGTCAATTGTACTGGGCCCGTTCTTTATTTCAAGCTTGTTATATTGTTTTGGGCCTTTTCTATTGTTTTGGTCTTTTGGGCCCGTTATTTATATTGGGCCCTTTATGGAATTATGTTATTGGGCTTGCTTTTGTCTTTGTGGCCATTTTATTGTATTGTGTTTTTTGGGCTTGGCCACAACAAAGAAAAAGGAAAAGTCCAGGGGGGAGGTCGGCCAAGGGGACGATCAGGAGAGATGAGGGGAGGGAGAGAAGGAGATGTTCAGGAGAGAAGAAGAAGAGGGAGAGAGAAAGGGGAAGAAAAAGAAAGAGAGAGAGAGAGAAGAGAAAAGAATAAGAAAGGAAGAAGAAAGAGATGGAGTCTAAGGATTTTACCGACGCGTTCAATGGGTTTTGGTTTCCGCCTTTGAGTAGAGATGGTGGTGCGTGGTGTATGTGAACGTGGGACTTGGTTTGCGACTTTTGATCTGGAGGTTTTGGTCTTGATGCGACCTTGAAAAGTTTTCGAGGCTCGGCTCGGATGGAAAGTTTATTGGGGTGTTTCTAAAACATTGCCGCTACCGTTCTTCCTCACCGAAATCGTTTGAGCTCGTTCTTTTGTTAAGATCTCTATAGGAAAGCTAGCTAATAAGCGTAAATGAAAGGATAGAAAGGGCGTCCGTAAAATGGAGGAATTTAAAAAGGAGATACATGTGGCGCCATACTGTTCACCCATCCACTTCCATGTCGGCTAGAAGAAATGGAAAATGTGCAGTACCGTTAAGTGGTTGAAAGAGCGGAGTATGCTTAAGTGGAATTGCTTAACTATTCATGGGAATGCCAAGGCAAGTGTGTATTGAGCTTATTTGACATATCGGATGTTTCTGATGCCTTTGAAAGATCGTACACCAATAGGATTAAGAAATTTTGCTAAGCAGAGGAAGGTAAGTAATTCTTGTGTTGGTTAATATTTTTACTTGATGTATTATTTATAAGTTTTATCAATCAAATTGATTATGTGTCTAATGTTGATCGTCGGAGTGTAAACGGACAGGGACGAACAGGTCCCTCCATATTGAGATCTATAAGGTGAATACATACTAAAGAATCAAAGTGAAACTTCAAGAATCAAAGAAACATCTTGAAAACGTAGCGGAGGGTTAAGTAACGTTAATACCGGTTACAAGTAGTGGCTTATTAATTCATTTATTTCTATGTAAATTATTGTAGCTTATATTGCATGACTAAAATGTATATATGAATGTCATGGAGGGTTGTGCAAATGTGAAATACTGATCTAGGGTAAGGGATTGGTTAGCGGACGTTACAGTATGTTATGGATATTAGGCTATTTTGATTTTCAGGTTATGACAGATTTTAGGTATATGAAATATTGAAAATACAAGAGAAACTCTGCCGGATTTTTTGTAGAAAAAAATATATATATATATGATGGTTTATCGTTGATTTTAAATTATTAATATTGAACGTCGTCTTATTAACGCCTCGTAATCTTTATTTGATTTTGGGGCGTTACAATAGTCCAGCAGTCCCTACAACTGTAAAACCCTCTCCTATAATCTAACTTAGTAAGTAACTCGGCTTTACAACATAAATCTAAAAAAGACGATGACAAAAAATAGAATGAAAATTGACTTGGTCATTATGACGGACTTAAACTAACGATAGCAAAATACATAATCTAATTGCATAAATAATTATTAGATGTTACCTATAATAGGTGGCAGGTGAAGAGTGATATCCTTGGGATACTCGAAGCTGAGACACATCACCCAGACAGGAGCCAACTAAATTTTTGCTCGTCCATTTTAGGGCCGGGATCTTAGTGTCTGATGTCCTTGATAATAAACATGATACACATTATAAGACAATTATTAAGATATTTTAACAGAGTATAGAAATTATCCAATATGGGTCAACTACCACGGAAGTTACGTTGTGCTTGGCACCAGAGAGTATGGGGTGTACGAAGAAAGGGATTGAACGATATATAACTTCAAATATTGTAATATCTATAATCTATTCAAGTGATTATTGCTTAATGAACTATCATGAGACTTTTTCAGGTACCGAATAATGAAAAAGTATAAAAGTACATATGGATGCTCTTCTACATAATATAGGGAACCAAAAAATTAGAAAAAGGAGCACCAAACCTGAACCAGAAAAATCCTCAAGGTGTGCACCGCAATAGAACTCAAAGTCGTTTTGCTATACCAAAGTCACATGAAGGTGCAATACAGTTAGCATTAAGTAGGGTGTCCCTTGTAATCATCAAAGATGCAGCCATTAGCCCATTGGGGAGATGGAGAAGCCACTAAGAGCAGCCAAGTAGTCCTTGTCTAGGATCATTGAGGCACCTTCTTATGCCCTTTCAAACTTTGGGGTGAAATACCTTCCTGATCCCTTAAACCCAACTAATGAATCTCCTGTTTACTTTTCCAATCATTTCTCCACCACTTAATGTAAAAGGATGTACAAAACTGCAAATGGATAGAGTTAGCAAAGCGAAATAATTTAAATCAGTAATGGAAAAGAAATACCACTACAGTAGAATAGGTAATCGACTATTTGTAGGAAGCAAGAGAACCCAGATAATTTTAAGCATTTTATCTAAGAGCTGAGAATATGAGTTCTAGAACTATAACAACTACTTCCATGAAAACGAAAAAAGGGTCTAAATGCATAAAAGAGGCAAAGAAAGAAAGTGCAAGAATTGAGTAATGGCAATGTTCATCTCAGAAAAGAAACAAAAACAACATATATAGTTTAAAAAGATTGCTTCCCTTCTGCCTGACTACAGTCTAGCAGTTTTTAGAACACGGATTGCAAGAGATACACAATGGAACACTTCAATATTGCAATCCAAGTGATAAATTATAGAAAAAGTTCGTCTCGCAAAAGAAACAAAAACAACATATTTTAAAAAGATTGCTTCCTTTCTACCCGACTACAACCTAACGTGTTTTTAGAATACGGATCGCAAGAGATACACAATGGAACACTTCAACATTGCAATCCAAGTGATAAATTATAGAAGAAATTGTATGTTAAGTCCAAATTGTATAGCATAGCCTTAATCAAGCATAGCTAATAAATCCCTATTGATTTCTCATTGATGCTCACTCAAGCATAACCTCCCTTAATTAACTTCCAGACCCTAAAGTAGTCTTTGCCTTTTGAAATTCATTATTCTAAGCATGAACTCAGACCTTTTGAAATTCATTATTCCACTTTTTGATAGACAATCCAATATGAGGCTAGCTGAGATATTAGAGCCACAGAGTGTATATTAGAAACACATCCTTATGGTTACATTTTGAGGAAATTAACAAACATGCATGCATTGAAAGAAATCAATGAGAATTTAAATTTAAGTATTCTTTTCTCCTTATAGATATTCCAACTCCAATTACTTGTCTTTACAACATCAAAAAGGGAATCAAAATTTTCTCATAACTGAAATGAGTGGTCATGCACAAAAGCTTATATG
Organism: Coptis chinensis; assembly: GCF_015680905.1. Taxonomy (NCBI): domain Eukaryota; kingdom Viridiplantae; phylum Streptophyta; class Magnoliopsida; order Ranunculales; family Ranunculaceae; genus Coptis; species Coptis chinensis. Next base: position 71,995,834 of record NC_141463.1, on the reverse strand, counting down.
TTAAATATTTGAGTGAAGCGTGTTGGAAACCCAAGGCAAAAATAATTATAACCGTTAGTTACCCAACATACAATGCAAATTGTCAAAAGCATCAGCTTCATTACTTGTCACCCACATCTCATTAGACAAACTAACGAAGTTCAGTGATTATATTTTAACATGTCACCAAAGTGTTGATTATCACTCAATTTTTCCAAGTCTTTGCTACTTAATAAATGAAAATAAAAAACATTATGTAACCTTCAAGTACACATCATTGTAATAAGTTAGCCCAGTCCCCTCACAAATCTATTATTAGCGAAGAATGTATAAAGCAATAAGAAATTAGTTTCTAAGCTTGACAAAAGAGAATCTCATAAGAACAAAGTTTCCTTTCCAATTAGATCCAAAAAAGAGATATACAAAGAAAAGTTAACAATGAAATTATATCATTTGCTCTAATTTCTCACACAACAATGAAAGAAGAATTTGAAAACCTTGCAGAATACCCACCGAATAAAGAGCTTAATGTTTTCACTGATAGAGAGACCGATAGCCGTGAGAGAGTAGTGATTGAAGAGAGTGAAAGATGGAGACGAAGAAGACCGGTACGGAGAGAGAGAGTAATCTATAAACGTAGAGAAAATCCTTGTCGAATGTGAAAAGACCAAAATACCCCCACAATAGAAAGCGAATTGACGATTTTGCCCCTATGACAGACACAAACGTGACACCAAGGGGCTATTTGTTTTTGCCTCTTATAAGACCTTGAGGTCTTATAACCTCTTATAAGATGTGGCCCAGTGATTTTGGACATTTTTGGTTTGTTTTTCTCTTATAAGATGATTCTACTAAAATGTCTTATAAGAAGCTCCAATCTATAAGTACCAAAATTAGATCTACTTCAATTCTATAAGTCTTATAAGTTAAAAATGACTCAAACACCCCCGATCCATATACCCCCAGCCTCATTTTTCTTCCCTTTTCATTATCTTATTTTCCAAATAACTCTATTACCCTATACCAATCGACTACCACCACCACCACCACCACCACCGCCACTACCACCACCACCACCACCACCACCACCATCACCACCACCATCATTACCTCCACCACCACTACCATCGACTATTAAGACTATCACCACCACCATCTATTAAAAATCACCACCACCACCACCACCACTACCACCAATATTAAACCAATATCATTACCTTTACTACCACCACCACCGCATTATTAAGACTATCACCACCACCACCGCGTGCTATTAGACATCCACCACTTCTACTACCACCACCATCACCGCGCTATTAAAACCAATATCATCACCTCCACTATCACCACCACCGCTATTAAGACCACTACCACTACCACCACCACCGCCATTAAAGTAGTTTCCTAAAATCGATATTCTAATTATCAAAATTGATTTGAAACCGAAAATCAAACTATTTTATTTCAAATTAATATATTCAAGTTAAATGTGATGTAAAGTAGGGTTATATTTGTCAAATAACCATCTATAAGATGTCATGTATTTGTTTTTCTATTTTAAAAGTGCTTATAAGAGAAACTTAAAATTAAAACAAAAACCACTTTATAAGACCATCTTATAAGACCTCTTATAACACATGGTCTTATAAGACCTCTTATAACTTAACCCAAAAACAAATAGCCCCCAAATCACTATTTCTCAACCCCCACATTTTTCTAATATAGTAAGATATATATATATATATAGTAAGATACGATCACGCTCCTCCTCTAATGTCTACTCAGTCGATCTCCGGTAGAAAGCAATTGAATTGGACTAACATAGCCAAAAAAAGAGAGGCTATAAACCATCATATTGGTCGCGACAATTAATGACGATTTCGTCAAGATATCGAGAAACAAATCCATGAAGAGTCCGAACGAAAGTGAAAGAAACAATAAAAAAGATTTGAGCCAGATCAAGCGTGTTGAAGAAGAGACACGCGATGAAGTCAAAAATAGCCAGATCGTTAAAGAAAGCCTTCGAGGTTAAAGCTTCAAGAAATAGCCCGTGAACCCCTTTGGAGATTATGAAAGTAGAGAGGTAGTGAAGAATAGTGCCCAAAGACGTCCAAAGTCGAGGAGGAGACAGATTTTTCCAGAAAGAAGCCGATCTTTGGAGTTCGATTGTAACGGGTATCCCGTGACTCCTCACGACAGATTGCGATCGACTCTGTAGGAGCACATCAGACAAAGAAGAAGGGGCGAAGATGAGATTGAGCCCGATCGACGATATTAGCACAATGAAGACATGTGAATTCTCGTCCGAAGAAGAATCGCTTGTCCCAAGATACGCGTCGACAAGTAGTAATGAAGATTATCGGCATATCGGCATGGCAAAGAAGTACTTCCGAAAGACCGCCCGATCGATCTTGCATTTGGAGATCCAATCAAGGCTCATGATGGATTTAATGATAAGTCTATCTATCCCCGGAGCATTGATGGCCTTCATCCCGAATAGATTAACGGGATGTTAGGCATGATGATCGCAGCCTCAAATGCCTATCTTCACGGGAAGAATGAAGTTTGAAACCGCATATCGACTTATCACCAAGGATTTGTCGGTTCGATTACCGAGAAACCGGTGGGATCATCTACCAAAGGAAGCCAAGGCGCAGATTGAAGCTTCGTAAGGATTGATCTATCTCCCCGGTTAACCCCGCCGAGACTTCGGAAGGACAAACTAATCCCGAATCCGGTAGATATAGTTTACTCGCTACAATTCGGACACACTTCCGCGGTCCACTAGAAAGTGATGAGAAGAAGCATCGTGCGATACGATGAGCCTAAGGATCAAAAGCCTTGATGAGTATAAGTGGTACAAAGACGTCCTAGAACGCGTCTTCTACATGCCCGACGCAACCGAAAGCAATCCGGAAGGAGAAGTTTATCGCGGGATTGCCGAATGGCCTAGGAGATTTGGTCGTCAAGCGGGCTAAAAGAAGATGATCTAGACCTAATGACATTTGGTGAGCTCTTTCGCGGCGATAGATCAGCTCGATAGAAGCGTTGACGAAGAAGGTAGAGAATGCCGAGAAGAAAGCTCTTTCTTTCGGAAAGAACATCTGTTGGCGCGCCTCGGTATTGAGCCGAAAAGGAATGGAAGCCTTCGAAGAGCTATCGACGCTTCAAAGTATCGTCGGAAGCGGTATAAAGAGCAACACGAAAGTGGTCTAGTGAGAAGAAAAAGTTCAGCCGAGAAGCATAGTAGCCGTCGCCCAAGCAAGGGTGGCAAGGAAAGGCGTTGTTACAAGTGCAACAAGATTGGTCACTACGCCAAGGATTGCAAAGCAAAGCATGTAGGTGCTGCTATACAAGACCGGGAAGATACTAGTCGACAAGCGATGACGGGCAAGTCACGAGAGGCAACTGTTCAGCCAGATTCGGATTCCTCATCATCCGAATCATCCAAGGTCGATAGAAGGAGAGGTAGGTTTGTCGGTTTAGCCCCGCTTTTAAAGTAATGAGCCTCCCATTTTCGAAAAGATGAAAGGAATCTTCCCGTAATGGCGGAGGGAACCAACCATGATGAAACCTCTGCTCACTACTTAATAAAAGGTTCGGTTATCATATATGAGAAATCAAAACTCAAATTAAGATCGGGAAAAAAACCTTATTCCGGTGTGAGCCATAAAGACACGGGACTCTCGGGCGGGGATTGCTACCATACTTAGTAGGGCGTGAGGCTTCAACAAAGCAGCAAGTGGTCATGGTTAATGAGCCATAAGCCAAGGTGACGATAAATGGTAGTTGCGGTGGTGACTCACGAAGTCGCGAGATCTTTGAAGCCGACCATTCCCGTCTGGTCTAATCGCATTTGAGGACTTCTAGTTCCTATCGGCGTTCAAAATTTTACGGCGCGAAACGAATGTCACCATAAAAGCGATCGCGAAAAAGTGCAGAAAGGCCATCCGGGTTCCATCGATGTGGCCCGGATGATTCAATAGCCGCTGTACAAAGTTGTAAATCCTTTGGGCGATATTCGGATGGAGGTCACCTTGATTCACGGTTTTGCTCAATTCAACAATGACTCCTCCCTTGCTTCTTAGGTCGCTCAATTTCTAGGCGGGTGGACCGGATACAACCGGGTCACACGGGTGCAGAGGAAAGAGGCCGCCGAAGTCAAAAGCGCCACGAGGGTGTTGCGCTTCCGATGGATCGGCACTCCGATAGGTCAACCGCTATCGGATTCCCAGTTCAAAAGACCCGATTCAATCATTCAAACAAGACGATAAGGGGTGGATGCTTTATATGTATGCCCTTCCCGGAAGCGGTCAAGTCTTTCTTTATTGCTTTCGATTCGGGCTTGATTCGGAGGAGAGGTGTCGCTGGCTCAAAGGGTGGAAATAAGCGATGAAGGTATAAGAGACAGTAGCAGAGCTATTAAATTATTCAAAAGCTCACTAGTAGTCGCTAAGGCAAAGAGGGAGGCACAACGAGCCAAACCCATGTTCGCGGTAGCTTCTTTTTCTCGAGTCGGATGAATCGGTGGTTCCAAACCTTCCGATATAGTAGGTTCAGTCCCCCGCCTCCTTAGGTTATTTGGGTATGGAAAGGCAGAGGAGGCACTTGTGGAAAGGCCGTTTGAGTTTGATAGGTCTAGTTGAGTCGCTTGTTTATCCACTACTCGCTAGTCGGCGTTGGTCGCTTCCCCAATTGTGGACCGACTTTCATGAATTCTATCTCCCCAGTGATTCGCAATGCCCTATCCGACATCCATTAATAACCTTTGCAGGGAATTCCTTACTCAAAAGTATGAGAGTGCGGCATAGCAAGAGTGAATGCTCCTTCTAACGCTTTATCTCTTTTCTTGCTTTAATCCAATAGGCCGGATTCCTTGCTTGCACCCCTTTGATTTGCTTGAAGAGAGTTTACTACGCTGCTTTAAGGAGAGGAGAGATTCGTTATCAAGGGCGGAACCGGTACTTGGACGGATTCCGTGATGAGAGATTCCGTAAGGTTGCGCACCTTTTTGACACGTTACGGGACGGGACGAGAGATTCCAAAAGACAGATTCCGTAAGAGAGATTCGCTATTGGATAGCTTGAAGAGGGCTACACTTTCGACGCCGAACTCTCTTTACTATCGAATAGACGCACCGCAAGCAAGGTTTTATTACTTGCTTGGTCTTCAATCCCTTTCTTCTTTCCCCGTAAAATAAATCTTCATATCATCCTTCCGCATTTCCTCTCATGGTCTTTTTTTTTTTTTTTTTAAATTTAGGAAAGTTAACTAAACGCCCGATCAAATGAACAGCGATATGAGTTCTGACCGAGATCAATGGAAAAATACAAAGGCGATGTGTAAGGTTTCAACGGAAATAGGTAGAGCGATGGAAGCTTTCTATCAATTCGAGCTTACATGTGCTCCACAACCCTTAGCAATTGGGCCATTCGTACACCCAGTCTCGTGGAAAGCACGGATTGCAATCCTCGAATCGAAGGAAATTGACTATACAGGAGAGAGCCATAAAAGAGAAAGTGTACACATCAAAGAAAGGGCTAGTTGCCGTTGTTACCGCAGAAAAAACTCCCCTTATCAATTCAATAGGCCATTCCGGGAATGTACTTTTTGTACTGAAAGAAGGAAACCGCCTGTTTGTTGATCTCTCTCTCTCGGACCAATCTTCCACATTGACAAAAGAGCCCCAAAGGTGTTAGTGATCCAACTAGGGAAGTCGTTGAAGTAGATTGTCCTAATTGTCAATTGGTCGCAGCTCGCTTATTCTAAGATCATAGGGTTTTACTTGACTGAAGATACGAGGATCGACTATTCAAAGAATCTCCTTTCTGGAACCATACGGAGATCTCATAGGGTTCCTCCCTTTCGCATATAAATGGAATATCGGACGGATTCTCTCTATGAACCGACAAGGGCTTTCTTTACAAGAAGGAAAAACAATTATGGTAGAAAAGACTCTTGAGAGCTCGCCGGCTATAGAGTAATTCTTCGACTAGGGAAATGGGATAAGGACCTTTCTTTATTTAGGCAGAAGAGCGAAATAGTCTCTCGATCCTAGGAGAAAAAGATAGATTAGGATACCGCCCTTCTCCCATGACTTCGAATCGAGCCAAGGCCCACCTCTAAAGTGACGTGAGACTTCGGTCCCTAACGAAAACTCAACTTGAGCAATAAAGTTCCGCTCGCTCGGTATACCATTGATCCCTTTTGGAAGGTGAAAGTGGAATCATACCCCATCGAAGAATAGCCCTTCGTGACTCTCCCTTTGACCCTCGAATTAATTGAATTGGACAATTCCTAATAAGCTTATAGCTCGAGCTAGAGCTTCTTCTCCTCAGATGTGGTAGTATCTGCCGCTTGAGCTTAGGTATTCTTTTCGCAAGATTGCATCGCTATGCTACCTACACCTTCCTTTGGGCGCAGGTCGATCTAGAGAGGAAAGGACTCAAAGCTTTGTGCAAGGCAAAAGAATCGCCACCATACTCATAAGGCGGGCGAAGGAAGGCTGGTGAATAGTGCTCGAGGATATCGATTCGACAACTCCGATTCGACTTCTTCATGAGCTAGCCGGTGCCATAAACCCACCGTTGTCAAGATGGCCATTGGGAGGAGAGAATGTAGTAAATGAATGTTCCAAAGCCCAAAGAGGCTGAAAAGCAATAGCCAAATCAATCCACCGGGAATGAATCTTTTCATGGGCATCCGTAGCAGATCAAGGCATTTAAGAAAGCCTTTCTTCTAGGCTAGGGGAGGGGAAGAAGTTCTAAAAGGCTCTAAGTCCTTATATATAGGGGCAATTATACTTTCGGTTCCAATGGCTTTTCCTAAAGAGCATTTTCCTCGGAGCTTAAACTTCAATCTTGGAGGAAGAGGTAGTTTGACACCCGCTGCATAAAAGCGGATGGGCCGGGCAACCGTCAACATAAAGTTAGATAAGCAAAGGGAGAGGGAAGGGCACATTGCAACAACTTAAGCTAGTCACGCTTAATCAAGCCATAAGGAACAATCAAATAAAGCATCTTAACCCGTGCAATCACATCTATTAGCGCATAAGAATCAATCAACGCACTTATGGAGAGATATCCCTACGGGCGAATTTCTCCTAGCTTCGACCGAGCAAAGCGCCTTGCTGGTTTTAAATAACTAAATAGGCAGGGGCGGTTTTGTTAGGATAGCCATGGCTCCCCTTTCCCCTCGTCCCCGTAAGGTGGGATAAGGTGCCTCTTCCCTTCTCTGGGCTTGGATAAGGATGACTTTCCAGAGGCTAGATCCTACGGTTCTTTTCTCATATGAGCTAAAAGAATGCTTAAACCTGCCGCAAGTCAGGAATAGAGTCCGTCTGTAATGATGCAAGGTTTATGGGTGGATTAATCTTTATTACTATTGATATTAGTTGTTAATATAATATTAATTTATTTGGAGTGTTAGCTTTGGTTAGGTATATATATATTATTTTTAATAAAGTGTTAGTATAGAAAAAGGTTTTTTTTTTAAAGTAGAAAGAAGGGAGGGCTTATTTGCTTAAGTTGAAACAAAGGGAGGGCTTTATAATAAATATGTTATTTGTTTAAGAGTTTTAGTAGATAAACATAAAACCTTTTACAGAAACAGAGTTTTTTTGTTTTAAAAGAAAGCAATTTCGATATTCAAAGAAAGCTTACGTTTTCAAACAAAATTTAGAGGGGTTTTGTTTAGAAATGATTGAATTGAGTTCTCTAGGTGATTAGGGTGGTTTTGGTATTGATTTGGGTGACGAATTTAAAGCTTTTAAGTGGTAAGTTTGCTGATTTTCCGTCATCTTTGTTTCTTCTTCTTTTCTTATCATCTAGAATCGTATTTTGAGTAGAATTTATGATTTAAACACTACCCTATCATTATGCTATGAGAACCATACAATATTCTTTAATTGTTAAGTGTTTAGACATGATTTTTCATGGGTTTTTGTTAGGTATTTGAAGAAACACGAATTTGAAGCTGAGTAGTGGTAATTTTCATTGTGTTAGTTGATTTTATTGAATGGATGATATGAACAGTAACAATAGAGTGTATTTCGATTGTCGTCGATGAATTTTAAATCATGTAGAGTGTAGTAGTGTTTGGTATTACGGTTAGAAACTAGAGAATTCTTGTAAGTTTAGAGTATGACTTAATGATTAATATTAGTTACCAATATTTATTTCAGTGATTTGGAATGGAAGAGAACTAGTGGTTGCGAGTTAACCGAGGCTTGGGTTTCGGTTGCGAGTAGAAGGTAGGTGGATATTACTTCTCTTAGTCATTTATGAAAAATATATATTGTATTATATTTTGATGTGATGCGTGTGATTGTTTGGTTGTGTTGTAGAATGATTGGCTATGTATGGTATTGGTTTTAGAGATGGAAGTTAGTTGATAGTGTAGCTTGCTATATTATTGAGTTATCAGTTATGATTACAGGATTGAAGAATGGTAAGTATTGATTAAGGGTGTAAGTAATTTAAATTGGCCGCGGGCTTTGTCTTTTAAATTGGCCGCGGACTTTGTCATTTAAATTAGCTGCGGGCTTGTCATTTAAATTAGCCGCGGGCTTGTCATTTAAATTAGCCGCGGGCTTGTCTTTTAAATTGGCTGCGGGCTTTGTCATTTAAATTAGCCGCGGGCTTGTCGTTTTAATAGGCTGCGGGCCATTGTTGTTTAAATTGGCCGCGGGCCATTGTCATTTAAATTGGCCACGGGATTTGTCATTTAAATTAGCCGCGGGCTTGTCGTTTAAATAGGTCGCGGGCCATAGTTTATTCTAAATACTTGTATATCGATACTCTGGGATGTTTGGAAGAGGGTTGGTTGCGATTCCTTATATATAATTCTTTGTATTCGTCCGGCAACAAAGAATTATATTGGATGGTTAAGGAATACATCTCTTAGCGGTTATGGGGTTTCTAATAGATGAAAACATTCTTAACGTAATCCGGGAAATCCCACATACTTTTCTGGGCATCCATTTATCTCTGTAGATTAATTAGAATGTGGTTTGATTTGTGGAATGTACTCAGGTTGTGGTAGATATTGCTATGAAGGTTAAATTGGTTATTTAAATGTTTAAGCTTATACTAGAATATTATATATATGCGTGAAATGTTTTTATGATGATTAATAGCAGTTGTATCTTCCTACTGGACTTTTGTTCACCCTATCTCCCTTTTTCAGATATAATTGTCGAAGATGTCAGTACGAGTTTAGTGGAGTATGTAGAGCAGCACGAGGAGTAGAAGCTTTGGAGTGAAACTGTTTATAGTTAACCTTTTATTTCCCTGTATGTATATGTTGTAGTGTAGTTAATACTTTATCTTTTGGAAGGTGTTGTGTATATGTTTTGATGGGGTTGTATATATTTAGTTTGCGTTGTATATAGATATGTTTTGGTTTTCAAACTATGTAAAGTTATATAACTTGGAAGGGTTGATATATGTATATTAGGTTATTTTGATTTTTCAGGTTATGACAGGTTTAGGTATATGAAATGTTGAATATACAAAGGAAACTCTGCCGGATTTTTTGTAGAAAAAAATATATATATGATGGTTTATTTAAATTTTAATGTTGAAAGTAATCTTATTAACGCCTCGTAATCTTTATTAATTTTGGGGCGTTACACCGTCCTTCCCCTACTCCTATGGAACTATTTTGTTCCAGTCACTCAGCTTGATACCTTCAGTGTGCTCCTAGCTGCCTAAGTGAGTTTGCTTCCCTTTGCCTGGATCCTGTTCTAAGGGGTTTCCCTCTCTTAGTATCAACCTATCTTAGTCAACAACCGATTGTGTAAGAAAATAGGTTGTTATTGGTCGGTCCTAAAGGTAAGAGTAGGTTGCTCCTCTGTTCCCTACTAATTGCGTAAGAGCCTAGTTTTCTCTTCCCTCCGGGTGAGTCGCTTTCTTTCTCCAAAGAGCTATTGCTAAAAGTCGGGTTGGGGTTTTAGGCTATACATAGCTGGCCCTTCCCTCAGACCGGGCGTTGTTGAGATAAAGGCTTTTCTCCCCGGATCTATTAATAAAAGGTAGTCAAAGAGGGTCTATTACTGACCGCCTCCCAAGAAGACGAGACTTTTCCACCCCCGCCCTCAAACTGTTTTTAACTACAAAGGCGGGTTTGGGTCTTCCCTTGGTGGGCGTAGGGGCATCGATCGACGAGGGTGCTAATAAAGGCTGGAATAAAACCTCATCCTCCATTTGTGTATGTCTCCAAGGCATAATACCCTAGGAAAAAAAAACTAGCCATTTTTTTCTATTGAGAGATCTCCTCCCGCTTGCCTCTTTCTCCCTATCTAAAAAGGGGAGTTCAGTTTCCTTCTCCTATGGATCCGGTTTATTGTCGTCCCTAAAGCTTCCCGCCCCCCTACCTCCCAAAGGTAATAAGGGTACCTAATGTTGTTAAAGGCGGGTTTTATCTTCCCCCGGGGCGTATTGAGGTCATCGACCGAAAAGAATAAGTGGTGGCAGCTCCTTATCCTCGATCTCCATTTGTGGATTGCCCCAAAGCAGGGATCCTTTCCAGCTTGCATAAGTGAGTTAGCTTTCCGTCTGTCCTCCCTCGCCTACTATGAGCTCTGGATCGAGAGACCAAGGGCTATTCTGGCTAAAGGCCTAACTAGAGTGATTCCTCTGTTATTAGCTTTTGCTATTAGCTCTCTTCTTGGGTGGGCTTTCTTCTTTGGGATTGCTTAAAAGAGCTTTTTTAAGTGATAAATCACGGTCTTTCATAGTTCATGTGCCTCAGTATCCCTCTTGGTAGTTTCATAAGGAATTATTAAAGCCGGTCCCTCCATTCCAAAGGAATGGTATAATAAGGCCCGGCCTAAAGCTATCCTAGGAGCGAGAACACGCCACGCCGCTATCTCTCCGCCAAGGAATATAGCCAGCCTTCCCCTGCCTGTATGGAAGTAAGTCCGCCCGAGATCGAAGGAAGCCAGCGTGGGGGAAAGGGAAGACACCTTCCTTTGGTCAGCTTGTTGAGCGGAATAAAGAGCCAAAGGTCTCCTCTTCTATACCCGCTTCATCGCCTAGAAAAGCGAGACTAGATCGATGATCTGCATTTCGATCTTCAACGCAAATGGATGAATCAACTTCTTCTCTTTCAAAAGATCTGTTATATAATATAATAGCTTTAAGCATAATGACATTGAAACAAGATTTCAATGAAATGGGAAACAAAGAACTCGTTTGAGAGGAACCCACTTCCCTCAGTTAGGGAATATGGTATTTGCTCCGCTACCTGTGCCTGCCTCGCCTATGCCTTTGAAGTGGTTGCCTTTAATTTAAAGTATGCTTCTTTCATTCCGGCTTTATGTGATAGGTCAGGTCTTGCCTTCCGCTCTTTCGGGTGGGCAACGGGAATAGCTCTTCGACTTTAAGTCTCATATTGCTTAAAAATGACTATATATAGAAAAGATATCGAGCCATACTTGATTATACATATAAGTGGAACAACCTTGATGAAAGCCACCCAAGCAAGGTAGAATTAATGGCCGGAGAAAGCCCTCGCCCTTGACTCAATTCCTTGAGCAGGAAAATGATTAATCATATAATAAGAAACATTCGAATGCTGCTCCTCCTCTAGCGAGAACGAGGGGATCGAAAAGGGGGCAGCCCCTAGAAACATAGCCTCATGGGTGTTTGCATTTATGGGTTAGTACAAGAGTGGAAAGCAAATAGTACTCCGATTGCCTAGCGGATAGTGGAAAGCAAATAGTATTCGATTGAGCCCACTTTATTCTAGTATAATAATTTTCTATTATAAAGAATAGGTCTCTGTCGAGCCTTATTTAGACGCTGAGCCTCTGCTGTCTAGTCGACCTCACTACCGCATCGCTGACCTTCTTGATCGCCATCGCCAGGTTTCAAAGCAACAAAGAGAGTGTCCGCCATGTTGGGAACATCAATAGGGGCTTTTGTCCTTTTGCATATAGCACTCCATCCTCTCCCCGAAATGCCATCGATCAATTGAAGAACGATCGCGGCGGCAACTCTTTCTTTCCTTTTTTTTCTGTTGGATTGGAGAAAGTATTGGTTTCGAGAACCGGATAAGTAAGAGAATAGAATCTTTTCCGGATAACTAATGGATTAACCCTATCTCTAATGAACAGGGAAAGAGAATTTTCATACCAGCTAGGATTAGGATGACCTCGACCTGTTTTGAACCATAGGCCCGGCCATAAGGTTGAGATTCTTGTTCCGCCTAAGAAAGAGTATAGTGGTAAGCTTTGATTAATGAGAGGCCAGCCCCTCCTAAATAGATATAGCCGGTCGGATTCAACAATTTATTCTTGGTTCGTGCTTTTTCACTTCTTCGTGAATCGACTTTTCTCTTAAGCTACTAAGGGGAGAAGGGAGATGAGTTTCATAGGGTCCGCCCTCCCCTTATCTGAAAAAAAAAAGGGTGTAGCATCGGTTTGCTCCATTCTCGCGAATGGCCGAGCCTCCAAGAACGTTTTTCTTCACCGGAGACATCACTAAACCCGTGGATGCCTCTTGCAAAGAAGAGACTTCGTAGAGATTTTCCAAGAACCCCAGTCAACCTAACCGACCGATATAATCTAGAATACACTCTCTCTGATGCAAGGATCGCGAATCTCCTCTCTCGACACAAAGTCAACTTCACATCGAGGACCAAAGAGATAGGTAGTTGATCGATCGTGATGGGAGCGACCTCTTTTCCTAGAAGTGCTTTCTTTCCGGGGGCGTTTTAGTAGAAATTGGTGGAAATCCACGATAGGTGCTCAACCAAGAAACATGATTATTCGAAAAAACACTTCAAGTTGCAGCTCCATAGATAACGCCCAGTCATTTCATTCTTGGATTTCACCAAACCGAGATCATCCAATGCCTATTGGCTCGACATTACGAAGGAAGCCCCGCTAAAGTCGATATCCTCCTTTCCCAATAAGTAGATTATAAGTAGATTAGCCTTTCCTTGTTCTCGGGTCACCAAGTCTCGTGGATGAGGGTTACCACACATTGCTTATAGCTATACCCTCCGCTCGTTAGTCGATCCTCCGGTAGTAGCATAGGAAGAAGTTCAAATCCGATAATTGAATGGAGAAGTTCCGTAAAAAACCATCCATCTTTTGTTCTTGAAAATCTCTATTCTCAGGTAGTCTTCAACTTTCCAACTCAACGCTTTCCACTCTCTTTTTAGCTTTACGACCTTAACTATTAGTTCACGAAGAATCCTAAGTAGCAAGATGATTAGATGAAATCCCAATTCCTCTCTCTAAGACACCAGCCCATCGCCCAACCCTTTCAATAGGAGGGATCATGCGGCGTTCCTTACACAAATATAGAACCAAAAAAGGTCCAACCCTTGCAACCCCGACATGAGGGGTTCAGTTCCTCCACCAAAAACTTCGGGTTAAGTAAGGAATCTAGTAGTAAGTACATCTTCTTATTCCATATTTAGTTGGAACAGCTTTTTAGTCTACCGAGGATCATTCTTTAGTAATCACCTTGTCTTGAACATCCGGTGGACGCTTAGTATGTGGATTGCGTGAGTAGATCTTTGATCGACTCCTACCCATAATCCTAAAGAGGCTTTTAAAAAGAAACAAATGGAAACCCCCATGGATGAAATTCCATTGACTCGTGCGCTCATAAACAAGTCCGAATTCACCGAAGCTTGACCTAAATTTCTATATGGACGACTCTATTATGATAAAATGAGGGGCTGCTCATGGATCAATGTAGAGCTCTTTACGAAATAGATACACCCCTTCTCATTGAAAAAAATCCTCTCCGTTGAAGGGAAGGATGGTACTCGGTAAGGTCGGCTAAGCTAAGCTCAATCACAATCCACTACTCCATTAGCGACAACCTAAATTGATATTTGCATATATACGAGAAATAAAATACTTATTAGATACCGTGGAAAGGGGAAGAAAGCATGATTGTACAGTGCACTAAGGTGCGATAAACTCGTTAAGTTAAGCGGGAAGAACAACGACTAGCGATCTGAGGAAATAAGAGAAAAAGGGCAAGTAGGTCGGGCGGTTGCTTTCTCTGTTGGTTGAATTCGCCATTAGGTGGAATCAGACCTTCGGCTCTCGATTCTTTGCTTGATTACTTATGTAGCTTCGTTAAGCTTTCTTCTTTCTTCCACCCCAAATCCACCCCAAATCGTAGCAAAGCGCCATTTTAGAAAGCATTAACCATTTTAGTAGCCCGTTAGCTTAGTAGGCTGCGAGACTGTCAAGTTCCGCTCTTCCCACTTGATCCCCGCAAGCCTATACTTTTGCTTTGATGGCATCACTGCAATCGTTGGAATTGGTTGGTCGCTGTTTGATTGGAAGCCGCTTTTTCTCTTAGCTTAAGCTTAATCGATCGTGTAGCAACTAGTCTGCTTGAATCTGAAACCCAAAGCATTCAACCCTAAGAAGCATGATCGGCCATTTCCCGATTGAACCAACAACACAAATTGCTTCCCTTCCCCCCACCTACCTTCCCTTCTTTCTATCCGTTCCTTTCCCCTTACTTCCCTAAAAGTTGGATCTATCTCTTCCTTCAATCGTGCCTCACCAAAACTAGTGATTTTCTTATAGTCGCGACATCGACATCGCCCGGACCGGTGTGGACGGGAGGGTAGTGACACTTGTTGTTCAAGATAAAGGGAAACGATCCGGCTTTCGCGAACCACCACCGTTGGTAAGTCTCCTTAACGAAAGAGAAAAGGTCACCGAGGGCGGCCTTTAAAGTCCCCGAGCTTGACGGGGGATGGTTGAGTCATGCTCTTCGAAGCAAGAACCCCGATCTACCAATCAAATCGGTGAAAAACTCATTCGCCCGTATTTTTAAATACGTATTTTTCTATTTAATTAATTAATTAAATTATTTATTTTCAAAATTAACCGGATTGGGATCTTTTGGCTCTTTTTGGGCTGGCCCGGTTTTTGGGCCCGAAGTCGGCTTGGGGTTTCGGACCAAGTATATAAACACTTTTCTAGAAAATAGGGTTCATAAAATAATAATATATATTAAAATGGCAGAAGAAAGCTGGTTTGTCGAAGCGTTGAGGCCAAAATGGGCTAGGAGGATTCGTGGTATTACGTCGATATTTGGCTATTTCACGGAGTTATAGTTTTCGTGATATGATCTTGTTTAATGTTTCTATTTTCTTTTCTATTCATTATATTGTTTTTCGTAGTGTCGATTAGTAGATTTAACTCTGTTGAGAAGGGAAAACTTCGACATTTCAACTGTCCGGCGGATGAAGGGCGCTAAGGCGCGCTAAAGCCCCATTAGAGAAATCGTTATTTTCTTTGTTTTCTATGTGTATACTCTTGTTGATTTCATCGTGGTGGTTGTGGTTGTTTTAAACTGTTGATTGCCGGATGATTAGCCGTGAGTGGGGTTGGAGTATTGGAGTATTGGAGTGTTGGATCGATTTGTTAGGATGGGTTGTAGGGATGGCGTCTTTGGAGAATGGACGAGCTGTCGGAAAGCTCCATTAATGGCGCTAGAAATCGCCAAGAAAAGTATGAGGACCCATGATTGTTGTGTTTTTGTGTTGATTGATTGTTGGGGTTTGATGTATGGGTGTGTGGGTTTTGTTGAGCGAAGGCTGGGAGAACTTGAACCAAGCTTTAATGGAGATCGAAATCTTAGATCTAGGTTGAAGAAAGAGTATTGAATCAATCGATATTGGAGTTTTTGTTTTCATTAAAGTGGTGTGGGTTTCTATGAGGAGTCAAACCGCCAGTCTAGGTTGAATTGGTGAAAGTGTGGAGGCTTGTGGTGGCGGTTGGTGGTGGAAGAAGATTGAAGAAGATGAACAATAATTTTGGGTTTGGGCTTGGGCTTGGGTCAAGACCAAGTGGGTCGGTTTTGCTTAGCCCGATTCTAATTTCATTTGTTGGTTGGGCCCGATTTTGGTTGTTTTGTTTGGGGCCCGATTTTATTAAGTTTGGGACCGGTTCTAATATTAGCCTATGGTCCGTTACATTTGTATTTGTGGACCGGTTTAATAACGATGTTTGGGCCCGATTTCTAATATTCTTGGACCAGTCCATTGGACTTAAAATAGATCTTTACCGGTCTTTACATGTTTAAACTTTTCGGGTTTTAAGGTTTGGGCTTGTCCAGTTTAGGTCCGAACTATGCCCTTAAAAGCCCATGACCCCATGTACCTTTGAAGCCATGAACCATGGCTATGACCTGAAACTTGTCGAACCGTTGACTTTGACCCGGAGAACCGGGACACATTGACTTTGACCAACAATTTGACTTTGACCGGGACACATTGACTTTGACCGGGACAATTTGACTTTGACCGGGACATGTGGACTTTGACTTTGACCGTTGACTTTTCCAAACATATTTGATCATATGGATATATATAGTAAGAAAATATTGTTGATATTGTATAACTTGGTTGGTCATTATCTAATTTTTGATTTGGCGTGAAGTAGTGTATAAAACATATATATATATTGGGCTTTGATTGTGGGGTTTGAATTTCGTTTATTTGTGATACGTTTTATGTGTATATTATATGGACACATATAATAATAAAATCTTGGAAGCTAGTATATATGTGGTTGTCAATATCTAAGAAAGATTTGACTGATATTGAGATGTTAAGAGATATTATATTCCCTAATATTATAATAAAAAATGTATGCGATCGTTGAAGCATTGTGACATAATATAATATGTTGAGATAGTTATATTACTCGGCAATATCATGGAAAAATGTATATACATCTCCATTATTTTATATGTGAGATGCTAATATATATATTGGTGAATGTTTGCCTAATTTGTGTGGTGTAGTGCAATAATATATTGTCCTAAAGAATGAAAGTGACTATGAGGTAACCGAGATATTTCTATGTATTGTGGCTTAGTGCAATAAGGTAATGACCTTGACCTAAATAGTAGAAAATGCTTATAGTCTTCCGCGTATGATAAGCATAAATGAATAAATAAATATCTAGAATAGTTAACTACCACAACTCATGAGATTTGCCTTGTGTGGGCTTATGTTATATGATTGACCCATGTGTTGGGTGTATATATAAGATGTGATTGACCCGTGTGTTGGAAACGAAAGTGACTATGTGAGGAATAGTTCATTCCGTTTTGCAAAATAAGACCCCTATCGTAAAATATTTTATGCTTAGAATAGTGGCGGTCTTACATAGATTTGGCTTCCGTGTGAGGATTTATATGGTGTCTATGGCATCCCGCTCGAGATGGATTGACCCATGTGGCTCAAATGTATTGATATTCCGGCATGTGGATGTACATGTTAAAACCATAGATTTGGCTTCCGTATTGTGGTAGCCAGGGGTTAAAGGTAAGACATATATGTCGACGCGTGATTTTTAGGGACATAAAATTTTTAGAAAACCTTAATTTAATATAATTATGGTCATATATTTGTTAATGATGTAACATAGATAGATGATTATATATGGTTTTGCAGAAAGGGTGGGTCAAACTAATTACTTGGGCAGAGACGACCTCTCTGTGATTGAGCATGAAATGAGGTAACGATATATAATATGTTTGGTTGGTTATTTGTTTAGTTGAACCTAAAAAGCGATGGAGGAACTACATGCCTTATTTATCATGTGTATAGTTTGTTGTGTGGTTAGTGGGAAGTTAAGTTAAAAAACCTGCCTTAATTATTATTCTTTAGGATGTTGTATTTGTCGTTGAAAAGTTAAAATTCGGTAGAGAACTAACATTCTACGGATGGTGTTTATATTTGTATAAGTATATGTTGTTTTAGGGCTACTCACACCAAAGCATTGTTTATAATGCTGACCGATTTGCATGTTTGCTTATCGGGTGTGTTCATTAAATGAACATAGTTGATAAGTCTTGACAGGTTTAGTGATGAAGAAGATTGGTTCTTTGCTTGTGGTTTTGCGTTAGCATTGCATCTCGTGTTTGTGTTTTGTTTTCCCTTGAGGTGATATAGATTTTCAGTTGAGATAATATTATTTGCATTTTCATTTGTAAATTGTTTTATAATGAAGAGGACTTTGTTTAAGTTAAAATTTTTATTGGTTTTAATTATCCGTATTTTAAACCGTTGATGGGTTTTGGGATTATATCTATCGAAAGTCGGGGACAAATATAATTTTTTCGAATTCAATCGAAATTGGGTGTGACAAAAATGCTCTCCATTTTTACTTGGCTTGAAGGCTTACACAAACCAAATTAGTGGAAAAAAAGAATTTCGACAGGCTGACATCCTAACTGTGACATCCTTATTGTGCATCCTATCAAAAAGTGCATTTCAACATTGAATTAGTGTATGATTTTTTCTAGATATAATCTGCTCTTCATGGATTATATCTCTACAAAAAATTAGCTCAATTCGATATTTCTAGCCTTGTCAAACTTAAAATTATTTCTAGACCGTTAGATAAAATTGCAAACTTAAACACTGGCAGATGACAAAGTTTTACATATTGGATTGAGCTAATTTTTTGTAGAGATATAATCCATGAAGAGTAGATTATATCTAGAAAAAATCATACACTAATTCATTGTTGAAATGCACTTTTTGATAGGATGTACAATAAGGATGTCACAGTTAGGATGTCACCCTAGCCAAACCGATATATATATATATATATATATCATTGCGGAGCAAGGAAATTCATCCAGTAGGGCACCACAAAATGACTATAATAAATACTTCATTAAAAAAAAACACAATCAACAAGAATGAGCATATAGATTGTTTATTTAGTAATAATATAAATGCAAAAAATATCAGTTCACATACCTCCAATAACATAATAATTTTCACAATTGCCCTTGGCGAGTTGAAGGATGCCCTGAAACTGAGCAACCCATCGTTTGGAAGTGTCGAAGGATTGCTTCATCATCAACACAATAAAAAATGTCTTTTTCAATGTATGTAATCAAACAATCATTCAACCAACCATTTCCAATTCAGTTGCGCAATCGGTTTTTTATGATGTGCATAGCAGAAAATGCTCTCTCCATAGTGGCAGTAGCAATAGGCAAGATTAATGACGAACAAACTCTTGCTCATTAGCAGAAAATGCTCTCTCCACCATCATTGAACCAAGAAGCATTGAATCTTCGTAGTTTATTGTATATAGGTGTTAATAACTTGTGCTCACGGGGTTGAAAAAGACCCTTTATTAGATATGATCGACAGACAAACTCTTGCTCATTAGGATGATAATCTGAAATTCGATGACATAACCCCGGATCGGTAGAAAGATTTGTATGATCATTCTCTACACGGTTTCGCTTTAGTGTAGGTTGCAATTGATTAGGGGGAGTATCTTCTACTACCACAGCCACAAGTGATTGATCAAGAATAAGCTTCCTTATGAGAATTTCTCCATATCTACACAAAAATCAATTACATATCACTACAAAAAAGTTTATTTATTCCTTAAAAGTTAATCGAATATAGACGAAATGTGTATGTTATCAATCAATTAGAAAGTTGAAAATGTGTTTTTCGACAAATATCCACGGAATTGTATTACTTGTTCATAAGAAAATAATAAAACATAAGTAAGAAATGAGAAAGAGAGAACGTACCGAAGTGAAAATTGGTTGGTTTTGACTTCTGAAGTTCTGAGTGCAATGCGATGGTTAATTAATATTGGTTGGTTCTGAGAAGTTCTGAGTTCTGAAGTGTGGAAAGACAGAGAGAGAAGGAGAGACTGAGAGACTCTGTCCAGACTCGATCAAGAGAGAGAGAGGAGTGTACTTGTGGGCTTGTGGCCGGGTTGCTGAATTACAGTTAGGCATTTTTCCCCCCTTTTGAATTAACGTATAACACTACTAATTTTTTTTGGGTCCAAAGTTGAGGGGCGGGGAGGTAGGCCCTACCAGGTCCATTGATAAGCACCAAAATCTATAATATTAAACCCTATAGAGACATAGAAATTTGGTTAATTATGTGCTTAATAATCATAAAATAATTATATTTTTGTACTTTTGCAGGTTTTCGCAGTAGACATAAAAATATGGGTTAAACCTGCGTTAAAGCACAGGAACGATGTATATCTGAAGTCTTCCAAATCAGCTGTGTGAAGCTCAATAAAGACGGGGAAGAAAAGCGCCAACTTTTGGAGATCATATTTCTTGAACTTAGACTCCGGTTTCGGCAAGTAAGCTGTCCAAATGATCAGTACGACTAGCTCTATCTCAGGCCAGAATTTATAGAAATCGACGTTCGGGCCCACCAATGGACACAACACATGGACCCACATTGCGGACCACAAGAAGAGATGAGTCATCAATCATGGAGCAAGTCAAGACAAAAGTGCCAAATTATTGGCACAAATTGGCACCTTACATGTTGGTTAAATGCACCTTGCATATGGTTAAATGCATTGTTATCCAAAATAGTGTTTAATTTGGCATGTTTTGGTTTGAGAAGATAGGATTGTAATTAATGTAATAAATGTGGGAGGTGATTCACGTGGGAGGAAAGAGAAAAAGCTAAAAATATGGGCTGATTTGGGGGTTAACACCTTAGACCACAATTCACTTTTCATTCTCTCATTTTTTTTCATGCTTTTTCTTTCTAAGTGCTTAAGCTTTGTTCTAACATTTTAATGGTGGAACATCACACTAGTTCTTGAATAAACATTTACATTCCTTTAGGTAAAGATTGTGTTACTTTTCTTCTTCTCTTTTTCCCCTATCTCATTAGCATATATAACTTGTAGTCTTTCATTAATCCAAGGATCATGAGCTAAAACCCTCCAAGGTAAAGGGTTAATGAGGCTCATGTGAGGATTCTTATATGCTTCTTAGAAGTAGGATTAACTGCTTATGTCACACCCCAAATTTCGACAAAATCGGAAAAATAATATTTGTTTCCGACTCTTCGATTTTTGAGGTGTGATGCACTCTCCACTTCCAAAAACCCATAACCTGTTTAACTATTCCAATAATTTGAAACTAATAAAAAATTTAAATAAACAAAAGTCCTCTATATTTCAAAAATTCACAAATATGATTGCGTTACAAATTTCCTTTTAACAACTCTTTAATTATAATTACAACTGAAAATACAAAACAACATTGTCTCAATTGAAAATCTATTGCACCTTAAAGGAAAACAAAATATATCTTGTAATGAGACGCTAATGCGAACCACAAGTAGCAATCAACCTTCTTCAACACTAATCATGTCAAGACTTATCAACTGGGTTCATTTTATGAACACACCTGATAAGCAAACATGCAAGTCGGTCAGCATTATAAACAATGCTGGTATGAGTAGCCCTAAAATACAACATATACTTATACATATATATACACAATCCATAAGGCAGTTAGTTCCTCCACCAAGGCGCTTTAACTTTCAACGACTAATACAACATTCTTAATTATAACAATTAAGGCAGGTAGTTCCTCCACTGAGGCGCCTTAGCTTCCAATTCAATAATAATAAGGCATTTAGTTCCTTCACTGAGGCTCCTTAGCTTCAGACCGTACTAAATCAACTGCATCTAATAATAAAATAACAAAACTAAAACTTACTCTATACTTACAATGGTGTAAGCCTAACCACAGAGTGGGTCACACCTGTATAAATAATCAATTCAACCTACCCTTCTGCAAAACCATTGTGAATGCAACATAACTTACAATAAATCATTTATTATAGATTTAACGTACACTTTGATATATCATCACAATTTTTGTTTAGAGTTTTTCAAGTGTCTCTAGAATCACGTCGTCTCTATGTCTTACCTAGTTTCCCTGGCTACCACAATCGCTCCCCAACGCCGAACATGGACATCCACATGTCTCCCCTCATGTAATGAACCACTCCGTGCGTAATTACCCTAAGTGGGATATCGCATACTAGGTAACCCCCACACGAACGTCATTACACGGGTACTGCCACTATTCGACATAAAATATCGCGCGTTTCGTTCTAATTTTGCGAACGAGATAATCAAGCCACTATTCGGCTACGATTGCCCTACAAATGGGTCAATCAACATCTCATACACCCTATACAAGGGCCAATCATATCACATACACCCTTCACATGGGCCAATCATATCACATTCGCCCTTCACATGGGCCAATCACATGAGTTGTGGTAGCTAGGTTCTAGGATTTTCGTTACGTAATTTATTCAGGTATCATACGTATATATCTTATAATCGTTTCACTTTATCATGTGCATGTCAAATACATTATTGTACTAAGTCATAATATTTAGAAATATCTCAATACATCTCATAACAACTTTCATTCTTTCTCGTGCCAAATAAATTATTGCACTAAGCCACAATTTCTTGGAAAATGTCCACAACTATTATACTACCTCATAGTAGCATCTCACAGATATAATGATGGAGCGTTTGCATTTATTTCTCCAAAAAATATTGCATTTAATATCTTTATCTCAACATATCATATAATGTCATAATTGCTCCAAACGTACCGCAAAACATTTTTATAGGGTTTTAAGAATATCATGTCTCTTAAAATCTCAATCTCATCACGTGTCAAAAATATACAATATCAACGTCAAATCTTTCTTAGATAATGACAAAACAGTTTATACAGACTTCCACAACATGCTACCATTGGATTAGTCCATAAAATTTAATATATATAAAATAAACAAAGTCAACAGTCAACAGTTAAATGGTTGACTGGTCAATAGGTCAAGCCCAACAATCAACAATCCTAAATTGGTGGTCATCCAAATAGGTCCTAACCCAAACCAGTGTTTAAACACTTCCACCCATAGTCCGAACCCAATCAACCAAAACAAAACCAAGGGAAAAACCCAAGCCCAACGGTCTAAAACCAACCTATTTATCCAACCTAATCCAATTCAAGTCATATGGACCATCCCACATAAAAACATAAAATCGGCCCAAGAATAACTAATAGGTTTCGGCCCAACACAAAAAGAATAGAAACTGGCCCAAAACAACGAATTGGTTCGGCCCAAAAACAAAACAAAAGAAACTGGCCCAAAACAACTAATTGGTTCGGCCCAAAGAAACAAAAATTAAAAACTTTGGCCCAAAGCCCAACTAAGGCCCAACTGATAAGAGCCCAAAACTGTAGTTTAAACCCTTTAATAGTATTTCTATTTAGCCAATTATGTTATTAATAATATAATAAGTTTATCACTAATTATGTGCTTTTGAATATTTTATGCTTCGGAGTTGAATAAATGTAAATTCATTACTAATTAGGCGCTAAAAGGAGCTAAAGTGATTGCTATGAAAGTTCTATGAAGAAAGCCCAAGTTTCATGGAGAAAAACCCTTAAAAAGCCCAAGTCAAAGCTGTTAAGTGAAAGTCAAATCGGATTAGAAAGCTGAAGAAAAGTCAAACAGAACTTCAAAAGGCAGTATCTTTGGGCTCAGACCTCGGATTTGGGCCCATTTTATATCAAAATGACCAGCTCAAAAGCTCTTTCTAATGGTCTAGACCTTGACTAGATTAGAGCAGTATAAGTTGGTGAAAACTCGCGCTATAGTAACACGACCAGAATTAGAAGTCTTGTATTCAACAAATTAGGTTTTGGACTTGATTTATGGGTCCATAACCTAACTTAAAAGCCCATGCACGAAATTGTAAACCTAACCTTCTCCTATATAAAAAGGGTTAAGGCAAAACAAAACTTAGCTACCCCCCCCTTCCATTAGAGGGAGTGATTATGAAACCTAATGAGGAATAGATTGCTTAGTAGAATTATTTCATTGTGTATGTATTTCAATGAGTTTAGTTTATTGTATGACTTCCAAAATAAGTATATAATAAATTAAACTAGGGATTGTTGTAATTAAGTCGAGAGACTTAGTTGTAATAATCATACATGATAGTAATAATGACTATAGATATGTAGATTGTTGCTAGGGATGATAAAGGATGAGGCTTTAGGTTGAATCGTTGCGTGAAAACCTAAATATGATCTCTTTTCAATGAATAATTCAATTCTTGCATGAAAACTAGTTATTATGTGGATT
The DNA here is from genome assembly GCF_015680905.1 of Coptis chinensis. Lineage (NCBI taxonomy): Eukaryota > Viridiplantae > Streptophyta > Magnoliopsida > Ranunculales > Ranunculaceae > Coptis > Coptis chinensis. The sequence continues at coordinate 71,971,867 of NC_141463.1, read as the reverse complement.
GATTACTTTTCTATATAATTTTCTCTTACATCAAAACCCTATTTTTATTAGTTTAGTTAATTTAGATTTATTTGAATCCATAGTATAATCGTAGAATAGAAATCTCTCAACATAACATTACTCTCACCATTGTTTCTTTGTGCTCGATTAATTGGATTCTATTTAGTCTTGATAGATTAAGAGTAGAACAAATCTTGACTCTCTATATTGTATAATGAATTAAGAGTAGGAATATTGATCAAAACACTTATTTATGTGATTGATTATTTGTGTTTATGCATAGATAGTTAGTTTACATAAATTTGTAACTATCACCAACTAAGATAGGAACAGTATCACCACCACCTCCGTCTTCTTCCTCACCACTTCCACCGATTAACCACCACAAACCTCCACTCGCCAACACTCCAAACCATTCGGTTTTAACCCTCATGAAAAACCCAAACTTTCTATACAATCAAAACTTAAAACCCTCACTGCTCCAAAACTTGATCGCGCCGCCATTAACGAGTCTTGGGAGCTCCAACAGCACCTCTGCTAACCACCAACCACCACCAATCGGTTCTGATTTGATCTCCATCAAAAACCAAACCTTTGGGTATGAACAAAAACCCAAACTCCTCACTCCTCACAAAACCGTCTCAACGCCATTAACGCCTCTAACCTTTAACAGGCCATCCAAACATCAAGTTCACATACCTAACACTTTACAACAACAACCAAACATCATTCAACCATACCACAACAATAAAAGTTCAAACCACAACAAAAGAGTTAAAAAAAAAAAAAAAAAAAAAAAAAAAAGACGATTATTGGGCTCACACCGCCATTAATAGCCCATAAGGTTCCACAGTTCACTTGAGTTTCCCAGTTCAGCGAAACAATATATGCTAACCTTTAATAGTTTATCAATTCAACAAGATGAGAAAAATAACGACAGAGGAAAAACAAAACAAAAACTGAGCGGAAAACTTTGACAGTAAAGTTATATTTGTATAGACGTGAAATAGAAGAAACTAAACTACTCACCTCTCATATCGCCGAAACAGAGTACATAGAAAATTTACGCGAGAAAATCCAATCCCAAGCTAGCTAAAAGATACACGATCCGTGTCTCCATTATTTCTTTTAGTTAACTTGTCTAGTTCTAAGCAAAACTTATTTTTCTTAAAAATCCTAAAGTATGATAAACTATTCCATTCTAAAGAATTTATATTCTGTTTAACATTTTAAAAACTTCCTATTTTACCAAATATTTCTATTCCTAATATAGAATATTATTTTTCTATTAAAAATATTATATTTATTACATACCTTATATTAACATCTCTTTTAAAAACTTTCCAACTATTAAAAATCTCTACACAAAATTCAAAATTTAAAATACTTGTTTTCCCTCTTTTCTATTTTCTATCAAAAAGTCAAGCCCACATTTACTAGTCCGTTGACCCAGAAATAAATATCAAATTCCGAAATGTTAAATATTGTTATGAAATAATGTAAAAATAATTTTGGGTTTTACAGCTTAGAACTTAGGACCCATGTAGCACCCTACCCCAAAATGGTAATGTCCAGCCAAACTTGAGGCCTGGAAGTTGAGAATGACTCGCGTGCGAGACTCAATTCACATCTGGGATAGTCGTGCGCGAGACTCACATTTGACCTCATATTCCTCTAATTGACAGGAGTCTGTTTCATGAGTCCAGGAGTTAAGATGATATTTCAGAGATGAAATATCAGTTCAACTCCTCATACTAGTAAGATGGACTTAAAGATGAGTTCATCTCGCTAGAGGTCGATTCTCAATCCGTTTGGGGTTTGATAATGAACCCAAAACGGATTTGAGATGGTAGTAATCTGATTCTAAGAGAATATAGTGAGACCTTATATGAGTAGCATAATTCTATACCACTTCTCTCTCTTTAAGTACCTCGTTAAATATCAAAGTTAAATTTTTTTCGTGTCTTGCATGATAAGTGTCTGTAGGGAGTAAAACAAATCAATATTTAGCATAAAAGCCTTACTCATTAGTTTCCTAAAAGAGCAAACTAAAACTTGGTAATGTATCCTAGACCTTTAGGTTGGAACGAATCCCTACTCTAACTAAACAAACGACGAGCCGTGAGTAAGGAAATTGAGTCGGTACAAAAACGAAGAAATAAACCACAATTCTTTACACCGCAAAGTACTAACATCATCTATTAATAGATCTGTCATATATATATATATATATATATATATATATATATTAATAGATCTGTCACACACACACACACACACACACATATATGTGTGTGTGTGTGTGTGTGTGATAGATCTATTAATGGACCAGGTAGGATCTCCCCTATATATATATATGTTAAGGCATGCACCCTTGCTTCTTATTTTGTTGTTATATATTGAAGGTCAACAATTGTTTGCAATGAAATACGTACAAGCAGTTTAACTGGTTACAATATTGCAAATATTATTTTTGTGTGAGAGGGAGAAAATTAGGAAGGAGAAAGATTGTGTGACAAACATTTATTTGGTGGGAGAGGAAGGAAAATGGTTGTGTGACGGACATCGATTTGTGTTTTTGCCCAGTGTAGTCAAGGCATTAAGGTGTAAGAGCATCTCTAGGTGGACGCATTCGTGGTCGCATTCTTCAAATTTGAAGAAATGCATCGGAATTTCCCGGAATTCCAACTCTAGGTGGTCGCATTCGTGGTCGCATCACCTGCTTGTTCGCATTCTTGTTCACAAATTTGGCAATTTGGATCTGGATCTTGGGCGACAATAGTAATGTCGCGTGCCAGTAATGTCGCGCCACTTTTTTTACTTTGACCACAACACAGCCGCGCCATTACCATTGTCGCGCGCCACTACTACTGGCGCGCGCCACTCCTATTGTCGCGTGCTCTAACGGGCATACAACGGGCAAAAATGATCGGATTTCTACCTTCTATATCTACACTCATCTCCTTCTTTATTTTACACACACTCAACTCAAACATTTGTATCAAACAACTTAACCATTTCACATCAATCCTTAACCAACAACACACACATTGCGAAAAAATGGATCATGAACCACTTCAGTCTTCATCTTCATCTTCATCTTCATCTTCTTCTTCATCTCCTCTAGCGGAAGACTCGGTAGATAGTCTTGATGAAGAATTTGTTAACGTCATGCCCCTTATGAAACACACTTTGGCTGTACTTGCACAAGCACAAGTACATGCTCCGAAGGCACCACATGGTGGTTCAAAGAAGGGTCGAAAAATTAAACATAGAAAATATGCTCTGACTTTGAAAATCTTGAAGAACAACTACTTCGTCGATCGTCCTGTCTTTCCGAAAGAGGATTTCAAACGGCGCTTTCGTATGAAAAAATCTTTATTTCTTCACATCTTCAACGATATTCAGACTCATTTTAAGTTTTTTCAGCCTAAAGTTAATAATGCTGGTAAACCTGGTATAGATCCTCTGGTCAAGGTGGTTGCAGCTTTGCGTATTCTTGGTTATGGCACGGTGTCTGATCAACTTGACGATCAATTATACATTTCCGAGCAAAGTGGAAACCAGGCGTTGAGGCATTTCTGTGATGTAATTATCAAATTGTACGGTTTAGTCTACTTGCGAAGGCCAAATATTGTAGATACATAACACTTGCTTGCACAATCTGCCACACGTGGATGGCCGGGTATGTTGGGAAGCATTGATTGTATGCATTGGGAATGGCATAATTGTCCAACTGGATGGCAAGGTGCTTACAATGGTCGTTCTGGAAAACCATATGTTATTCTCGAAGCTGTTGCAACCGAAGACCTGTGGATATGGCATTCTTTCTTTGGGATGCCAGGGTCACACAATGACATCAACGTGTTGGACAACTCGCTGGTATTTGAGCACGTGATCAATGGTACTTCTCCACCTGTTTCTTTTGATGTAAATCAGCATAGCTATAATATGGGTTATTATTTAGCTGATGGTATCTATCCTGACTATGCGGCATTTATACAAACAATTTCAAACCCTAATGCTCTAAAGACAAAGTGGTTCGCAACGATGCAAGAAGCTGCAAGAAAAGATATTGAAAGAGCTTTGGGGTTTTGCAAGCTAAATTTGGTATTTTGAAGAAAGGTTGCAAATTATGGCATGTGGAGACAATGGGTACTGTTATGAGAGCATGTATCATATTGCACAATATGGTAATCGGAGCTAAAAATAAAAATTATGAAATGAGGAGGTACATTCCTGATCCAGAAGGGCAACCACATATCCCACCTACTCGAGAACACTACATTGAAGGGACTCTACGAGTTCAATCAAAAACTATGCATGATAGACTTAAAAGCGAACTTGTCAAGCATCTATGGAGCATTAGGGGTGACCGACATTGATTGTTGTAATCATGTATTAGTTATCTTTTATTTATTTATTAGATAATTAGAGTAACTCTAGTAGTATGCAATAAAAGGGTGATATGTAATAGTTATATTTTATTTATTTATTTTTATTTTATGTTTTTGCAATCATATATTAGTTGTCATTCTATGAATAAAAAATGTAATTCATTTGCTAAATCAAATGAAGTAAATTCTAAATCACACAACATAATAATAATCCACAACAAATAATAATCAAAACATGATCAAATGAAAAATTCTAAATCACACAACATAATAATAATCATCATACAACAACCTCCTAGACTATCCTACATACGCCTCCTCTGCCGTGAACTCCTCCTCGACTGTCCTTGTGCTGAACTCTCCATCTGTCCATGCTGTGATGAGCTCACCCTTGTGCGATCAATCTGAGCCTGTAACTCATCAATCTGGCATTGCAAATCGTCATAATCCACATGAGCCTGGGAAAGAAGTCTCTCTCTCTCAACACTGTAGGCGAATACCGAGGAGCGCAAACCATCATTTACACGAATGCTTGTCTCATATCTCATGCGTAGGTCATCCTAAAATAATTATTCATTAATAATTTATGACATTTTCATAATAAACCAAAATAATAAAACAAAACCAATAAAAATAATTACCGAGATAGATGTCCAAGGTCGCTCTAACCTGCATCGACGCGAAAGTGGCATCAATAGAAGAAATGGGTCGGTAAATCGTCCGTCACTTTCGGATCGCTCAAACTGAAAACCCAAGGCCACTCGACCGGGGGATTTGGCGCGTTGGAACAAATGTGTGCAGTCCACTGAAACGCCGGGCCAGGACGGGTGGGCAATCTGAATTCACGCCCGACACCCAAATTGCTAACCGTATGAATGTTGCCTGTCGACCTACAAACTAGGAGCAAATGACCAATAGACACCCTAAACCAGTAACGGTAGTACTGCTCATAAGTCTGCAATGTAACTAGGTCAGAAGCTTGTAGCCAAGTCCAATGCACGTTACTCTTGATGACTTGCTCTAAGGTCATGTCCTTAGCCTCTGATACATGGGTAGGCGGATCAGGAGGGATACCAAAGCATGGTGTGAGCTGTCTGTAACATCTATCCCCTAAATACCACTCCATATCACTCCCACAAGTGAATACCATCCTTCTATGAGAAATGAACAATGCATATCTACAGTCATTCGCGCCGATGTGCACAGATATCCTCCAAGGCCTCCAAACAATAGAAGCCTGTGTGCTAAGCTCGATCTGGGTTTGGACAGAAGTTATGTTATGAATGATCTCACTGGTCAGACGAGCTCGACAAGGTCCGTGCCAAGCCCTGAGCCTAGGCCTCTCATCGGTATACTCTGTGAGGATAGGATTTGCAGTACGGAAATACTCATAAAACCATACCTCTAAGAGAATGACAAACCCTCCCATCTGGGGACTACTGACAACACCAGTCTGTCGAGATGCCCTATCTAAACAACGCAACAAATGACAGTATATGGCTCCACCAAAATCAATACCGCCCAACTCATGCAAGTGCTCAAAGTTAGCTAGATATCCCAAGTTAATCGTGGAATGGCCAGAAGGAAAAAACAAGACACCCATCAAATACATACAGAAAGCTCTTACATACTCATCAACATGTGCTTGACCATCATCGAAATCAAGTGACAAATAATCTATCAAAAACTGCAATCCTGAATCAGTAGTCAACGGTGTAATGTATGCAGCCTTGATACCAGAAATCCTAACACCAGCACTGTCATATGACTCCTCGGTCAGACAAGGGAAGAAAGTCATCATTTGGGCACAACTCTGGAATTCAGTGCTACATCTCAACGGATTACCTAATCCTATACTCAAACCAGATATCATGCAAAAATCTAATGGAGTGAAGCCCAACTCTCCCTGAGGGAAGTGAAAAGTATGTGTACTATCCCACCATCTCTTAACTAAACCATTAATAACTCTCTGAATGTCAGTCTTATTGTAAGGGATGTCAACTAGATGACCAAAGGGAGTCGCTAAAATTGCATCTCTAACATGGTCAAGTGCACCGACTTTCTTAATATCATCCCACCACGCCTTAAGCGCCGCGGAGTGCACCAACCCGATACATAACACATCTCTGATGTACGCAAAATGAAACTAAAATTAAAAAAATAAAAATAAAAATATACGTATTGAACTACTAAAATTAACTACTACTACTACTACTAATTTATGAAATTAAAATACATACCTGTTGTTCAAGAACAACTCTTGAGACATGTTTATCATGAAACCTCTTAGACACCGGCCTAAGATGGCTTAAATCAATAGCATCCGCAGGAAATTCAAAATCGACTTGCTGATATTGAAGCAGCAATGGATCGTCAGCCTCAACTATTTGATTTCCAGCTCCGGAAGTGGTTGGTTCATCATCTAGATCACCACTGGGATTATCCCAAACGTATACACTATTTTCTTCTTCCTCACCGCCACCACTCCATCGTGTTTGGTTATTATAGACGGATTCGTCGTCGGAACTCATTTTTTTCCTATTAACTAGAGTGATTGAGTTGAAAAAAAATTTGTAAAATGACAAAAGTCCGACTGTCGCGCGATATTATATAAAACATATATAGCACGACATTATTGGCAGCGCCCAAGTAGCCTAATCGCCCAATTACTAATGTTCTTGCAGGTGGGTCCCCAATGGATTTTGCGACCACGAATTTGCGACCACCTAGAGTTGGTCGAAATTTGCTACCAGATTCTGTGGTCGCATTCTTCAAATTTGAAGAGTATGCTACCACCACCTAGAGATGCTCTAACAACCTCTTTGTGCCTTAGGCACAAGGCACGAGGCGTGGCGCGCGCCTTATTAAAGTGAGATGCGCAATAATAACTAAAATAAATATTAAATATGACATGAATTATTACTGATTTGCTTAGCCAAACATTAAAATTAATTCTATGTGATTGTAAATATTATATTAGCAAAATAAAACTTGTTATCTCTCAAATACAATTTAGCTCAACTTCAATAAACTAAAAGAGTGAACCAATCAAATTGAGCCAAATAAGTTCTTCATGAAATAGAATACATAATTCAAATTTTAGAATCCAGTAAAATTTCATTTAATTCATTTTTGTGTCTTCTCTCAATCCATACAACTTAACAAAAACTAGTCAAAATTAAAACTTAGAGTGTACTCCAAGATAAAACTTATTAAATTTGTACAATTTCTTGTACCAAATAACAATTAGATCTAGTGTAAATGTGTCACATATAGCAAAATTTATACAAAAAAATTATAAATGTTGATAAAGCGCTCGCCTTGTGCATCTCGCGCCATCAAAAAAACAACAAAAAGCACGTGCCTTATGTTAGCCTGCGCTTTAGTCAAAGCAAGACACTAAATGTGCGCCTTGACTATACTGTTTTCGCCCCCTAATCCCAATAGAGCTCCTAACGTTTGTCAAAGATAGAAAATAAAAATAAAAAAATAAATATATAAGAGAAAAATTGGAGACGGAGAAACGGTGGCTGTTAATTAGAACGGTCATTTTTGGGGTTGCAATCCAATAATCGGTTAAATGCATAGCCGGACTCTTGTTTTGTTAGTTTGTGAACACTATAGCCGGACTTGACTTTTTAAACCAGCTATGAAATAACTTAGACAACATCGGCCAGGACCTGCCCCTATGAAGGGTTTTCTTAGTCGCACATTTCGCCAGTTTATCAAGTGGTGGTAGCCCCTAGTCAGGTATAGATGACAAGTCTAGTAAAAAAACCCAAGAAATAGAGTCCCTATTCGAACACAGGCACATCGTATCTCTCCTCAATTTTTCATATCTAAAGTTTTGCCGTGTGATTGTGGCCAACGTGCGAAGTTTACTCCTTAATAAGTCAAATACACATTTTGAGTTGATGAAAGTTTGAGATCAGCTAGTCAACTACTATCTTAACAAACTACCGAATACATAGGCACCTTAGGCTTCATAAATTGCGTACTCATTTTCCAGAAACACTGAAATGCACTAGCGAGTTTAGAGAGCTTCTACAATGGTAACTCCAATCAAGTTTCTTCTGTTAACCATTACATTCTCTCTTTTGTTTAGCTTCATCAATGGGTCCAGCAAGGTTGATAGACAGGTGGGTTCACGTTATGTTTCCATTAAAATGTTGAAATGTCTGATTAAGCTTCATAGATTGTGGCGCCTCTGTTCATTTATGTACTAATTAACCTATGGTGCATGCAATGACCTTTTAAATATTTTCATCAACAGCCATACATTGTTTACATGGGCGATGCACCTCGGATCAGAACATCCGCGGTCGATGATCACCACAGACTTTTAATGACAGCCATTGGAGAGTATGACCACTGTTCTTCTTATATTGGTCATTTCTGCCAAAATGATATAGGTTACTATTAGTAGAAATGACATATTTTTTTGGGAGTCTGTGTTATGTTTTGCAGTGAAAAAATTGCTATTGACTCCAAAATACATAGCTATGGGAAGAGTTTTAATGCGTTTGCTGCCAGGCTTTTGCCTCATGAAGCACAGAGATTGAAGGGTAAGTTTAATCTGTGCCCGTCGCATAGGCATGTACGGATGTACCTCTAATTTTACATGTGTGAATGTAATAATATCTTCGTGTACATATTATTCACTCTCTTTTCTTTGTTTTTTTTTCCAATTATTATCATTTTTTCTTTAATTTTTTTTCATTTTTTAGTTGTACTTTCATTTCTCAAATTAAATTCCGCTCATTTTCGTTTTTTATATTTTATTTTTTCATTTTGAAATGCTAGAGGTTTTAAAAATTCATTTCCACGATATTGCTTTTTATTCCCTCAAGAGCTAAGACCTAGTGTTATTCCGGCCACTTTATTTTCTTCCATTTGTACCCTTCACAAACATTATTTTCAGACTCGCTTGAGTGCTTGACTCTATTACTACAGGGACAAAAACGTCAAAATGATTCTTTTATTTGTTTATCTCATTTTCCTGGGCTTCTCTTCTATTTCCTTCCACAAATAAACGGGAGTGGAGAACGTAGAATCTGATTCTCTTAAAAAGAAGAATAAGTGGATTGGAAAATCTTGAGCTAGGGTTGCAATATTTTTTTTTATCGAATTGGTCAATGTTGGGTACGTATTTGATGGTATATTCCTCTGTGTAAGTGTTTTTAGTTTTTGGTTTGTGTTCTCCATTGAGTCCATTCTATGTGAGTTCTTTGGTGTGGTGGAACATAGATATAGTCCTTCATTTGAGGTCTGTGAATGAGTATTAATATGGCTATGTGCTACAGAGTTTTGTTTCATTTAATTTTTTTTTTTTTTTTGGCAGATATGGAGGGTGTGGTATCTGTGTTCCCGAATACTATGTTAAAGCTTCACACAACAAGGTCTTGGGATTACTTAGGGTTGACACCAACTGTGGCACGAAACAACAAGGTCGAAAGCGACATCATTGTAGGCCTACTAGATTCAGGTAATATCTGCAGGAGTGATTATTGTCTGCATTTCGCTTTTCCATCTTGTATTCAGTTGGAGCATTTGGCAAAAAACTGAAGACATTTTAATTTACTGATGTCTATGTTCTTCATGGATAAGAAATTCTAAGAATTTTCTCTCAGGAATTTACGTGAGCAATCCAAGTTTTGATGACAAAGGATATGGACCTCCTCCCGCAAAATGGAAGGGTAAATGTCAAAAGGGTGGCAACTTCACTGGCTGCAACAAGTATGTTCCTATATAAAGTGCTCTTTCCAATTCTTTACTGCGCTTAGGAATTATTGAGACATAAGTGGAAAGCAAGAATTATGTCACTCAAAAAGATTTCAATGAATAACTAATGGTCCTTTAAAGCATGAGTTACTCGTTATATACAGTTAGTCCATCCGAAAGGTATCGTCCTGGTTTTTTTCTCTCGTGATCTTAATTTTGTCCATGTACTGATGTACAGCAAAGTCATAGGTGCAAGGTTTTACAACAAACCCGACAGTAGTGATGCAAATAAAGCTGGAACACCAGCAGATACAGAAGGCCATGGCACACACACCGCATCGACCATTGCTGGAACATCCATTGTTGGTGCAAACTTCTATGGATTAGCGAAAGGAACAGCACGTGGTGGCGTACCATCTGCTCGTATTGCGATGTACAAAGTATGCACGGAATTTGGCTGCTCTTCAATGGATATATTGGCTGGATTTGATGATGCCATTGACGATGGTGTTGATTTGATATCAATTTCACTTGGTGGGGGCGCAGGTCCTGATTACTTTACTGATCCCATTGCCATTGGAACATTTCATGCAACCCAGAAGGGGATATTCACAGCTTGTTCTGCTGGGAATGACGGGCCAGACACTTATTCAATCGTTAATGTAGCCCCTTGGATTTTAACTGTTGCAGCGAGTGCCATTGATAGGCAGTTTACCACAGAAGTCAGATTGGGGAACGGCAAGAATGTCCAAGTAAGTTTTCGCTCACACATTGTAAATTTTATTTATTCGTTTGATTTGCATAAACACATAATAAATCATAGATTATTAGTAAAAGAAAAGAGATCGAACGCAAAAGTTGTACATGGTTCCGCAATGGTGCCTACATCCACGAAGTTGTTAAATGTTTATTAGCTCTTTTCCATAGATAGAATACAATAGCTCTTCTGGCAATGGAGAAGGGATGGAGAGAGAGTTTTCTGGTAAGAGGGAGATCCGGCCTCTTGGTTGCTTTGAAATGTAACTCCGATCCCCATTAATGTGACACCACGGTGTGCCATCAATTTTGTAACTATCTCACCATAGAGTTGTCCAATTAATCTTGTAACCCTCAAGTGTGATTGAAATTCCTTTGCCACATGTCAACATCTGATTGATGATAAGATTATCTCTTTGCACACACATAGTTTTGCTCATCGTTAGAACTTACAAGTCTTTACCCATATACGTACTAGTACACTGGCCACAGAATTAGACTGAGTTCTAGTCTTGACTTCCAGTCCAGCCTGAAGCTGGACGTTTTAGTTCGTGTGTTTTCACACGATCCTATTGCAGTGCCTATCTGACGGTCGCAACTATTACCACCATTTTAGAAGAAAGAAAGAAAAAAATCGCGCTCATCATCTGATTTCTAAATGGAGCTTCCCTCATTGTGATGCTGAAATGACAGGGATGGTCTATAAACACATTCTCTCCAAATAAAAGGATGCTACCTTTGACAAGTGGGGCGCTCGCAGGCAATAAATCGGGAAGTCCATATGGAGATTCTAGGTATCAGGACAATCCTAACATGGTTTTAAACTAATAAATTTGATCCATAATGGTTGATTGTCATAATGAAAATCAATTTGTGATATAGCTCATGCTCCGATGGGACTCTAGACAAGAATAAGGTGAAGGGAAAAATCATTTATTGCGGCGGTGATGTGCCTGCGGGTACAGACAGTTCCCTTAAAACATTAGGTGCAGCTGGGCTCCTTGCTCTAACGCATTTTAACCTTGATACTGCATTTACCTGGCTTCTCCCTGCGGCTTGGGTCACTGATTCAGTTGGCAACACGATCAATCATTACATCAACACCACAAAGTACGTATATTCCCCTGTTTTTCTCTAGCTAGATTATTTAATATGATTTATGTAAGTTCCTCGTCAAAGATGATTTTGTGCTGTTTCATTTAGATATACTGTAACGGTAGGTGTGTAAGCACTTTTTACTTCATTTTAGAATAAAGATTTGAGTATACGCAACCTAATTAAGAAATGTACTTTCGCAGTCCTATCCTAGTAAGTATTAAGAAGTATTCTTCTAGCTGTTTTCAGTTACTGGCTTAGCATATTATATTGGCTTCATATTGGAGAATGGCAAGATACAGCAGGGTTGAGTTATACTCGAGACATATTGCTTAACGAATTGGTCACGGAATACCTTGCAGAAATGCTAAAGCAATTATAGAGAAGTCCAAAACAGTCAATATAACTGCGCCTTTCGTGGCCTCTTTCTCCAGCCGAGGACCAAACCCTTCAAGTAACAACATACTCAAGGCAAGTGATTACTACATCAATTGTTCAAAAGAATTATTATTATTATTATTTTTTCATTTCAGCAGCTTGTTCTCCTCTTTTGTTAGGACTCTAGTTTAACATCCTAATATTAATTGGAGACTGCGTAATGTGGTAGTTTCTTAATACGGTGGAAGATCAAATAATTGAAAATCTAAAAAAGGAATTGAATGACATGTTCATTCTCTTAACATTTGATACACAAGTCTACTGTGAATGCACTTATAACTGAATTTGGTATTTCGTATATGAATGCAGCCTGATATTACAGCACCTGGTTTGGAAATATTAGCTGCTTGGACACTACTAAATTCTGTATCTGAAAATCCTATTGATAAGCGGATATCAAAGTTCAACATAATATCAGGAACATCTATGGCATGTCCTCATGCTGCAGCTGCCGCTGCTTATGTCAAGTCCTTCCATCCAGACTGGTCACCAGCTGCAATCAGATCTGCCCTTATGACTACCGGTGAGCAGACGTACTCTAACTTTTGCTAAGTTGATTTTCTGGCCCAATCAGATAAATTTCTTATATGCAATGAGCGCCAGAAGTAACAACAAACTTGTTCCTCCGCTCCATAGTGTTTCATAGATATGTTCTTTTGCGCCAAACTGAAATATGAACTTTTTCATTATTATTTATACACTACCATGACTTATTTTCTTCCTTCCCAGTGCAATATATTTTTAGTGCTTAAGCTAATTATCTCGTCATTTTCTTTTTTCCGGTTGATAATCAGCTACTGCAATGAAGGTCAATATCAATGACACAGAATTAGGATATGGATCAGGTCAGATAGCCCCAGTAAGTGCAGTAGATCCTGGTCTTGTCTACAACTTAACTGCAGATTCCTACATCAGTTTCCTGTGCAAGGAGGGTTACAATGGATCAGCACTCCGCTTAATCTCAGGTCGTGCTTTATTTAATTGCTCAAAATACAATCAGACAAAAAGCTCTGATGGGCTCAACTACCCATCAATGCAACTCCATGTGGACAATGTAGACGCGCGGATTTCTGCTGTATTTTACAGAACGGTGACAAATGTAGACCATGGAAAGTCGGTCTACAAAGCAACTACAAAATCATCGAAGGGGCTTTCCATCTCTGTTTCCCCACATACATTGACTTTCAATAATCTAGGTGAGAGGAAGTCTTTCAAGGTGGTGGTGAAGGGTAGTCCACTGGGTCAGGATTCACTAAGATCTGGATCGATCGAGTGGAATGATAAGAAGCACAGAGTGAGGAGCCCCATCGTCGTTTTCCATATTGATCAAGATGACTAAAATTTAGAGAATTCTAATCTAGCTAGGTAATAAAGCTATCTTTCTTTGGTATAGTTATTAAAGCTAGTAACAGCTATAAAACATTATTTAGATCTTGAATCATGACTATTATCACAACGTGCTAAAAACCATTTCTAATGTGATAGATAGAATTTTTTTTTGACAATTTCGTTCGCTAACACGCTGCCAAACACCCGTTTTCATCCCAGTAATTGTTAAATTCTCGACCAAAGTACTCAGAAATTTAGCAGCCAATCACACCGGACAACTTTAGCCGTCGAGATGTTGGACGGGTCAAGTTTTGCCGTCTAGAATTTTTTCATTTTTTTTTAATAAAAAATTAAAACGACTGTATTTTGTACCATTGGGCCCAAGATGTTGGACGGGTCAAGTTTTGCCGTCCAGAACTTTTTCAAATTTTTTTTAATAAAAAAATTAAAATAACAAATTAAAACGGTCGGATTTTTTTTTGGGCCTAACGGATATGTTTAGATCCGTTAGACTTGTAGCCTATATATATTGCATTGGTGCCTCACTCAATTTTCACTAATTCACTCATCTTTCTCTCATCTTTCTTCTTTCATTTTTCAACAAAATGTCATCACAAAATATGGAGTGTCATCCTCGTCCGAGACGTAGTTTGCATTTCATCCTTGCTGAAGATGAATTATTGTGTCAAGCACATATACTTGCAATTGCTGGAATGGAGCGTGCTGTTGTATTATCAAATTATGGACCTAAATGAGTTCTTTGGGATAGAACTTGTGAAATATTCAAACACAATAACGTGGAGATAGAGCGCATAAAGCCCTATTGGACCGATTTTTGAGGATTTGTAAGAATTGTAATAAATATCTTAAATTGGAGCATGCACAAGATTTTTTAAGAGTGAAAAAAAATAAACGATATTTCTAGAAACTAAAGGAGTAGAATTTGTTCATGAAAGTTGTTTGGAAATTCTAGCTTGGAGATGTAGTTGAGTGGTATTAGTAGATGTTTTAACATTGCAATTTATTTAAGTTTTATTTTGTAATATGTTTTTATCATTTAGGGTGTGTTTGTTAACTGGCAAACTTCTAGTGGGAAAATATAAGATTTGCCAGTGTTTTCCCACTATAAATTTGCCAGACAAATCTATAGTGGGAAAATTTTAGTTTGCCAGTGTTTGTTTGCAAAAATTTATAGTGGGAAAATATAAGATTTGTCAGTTTTGCCAGTGTTTGTTTACATGGTTTTCTCCGATGGCAAATGATATTTCAATTTTTGGAGATATTTTTTTGGTTTTCAAACTCAATGAAGTATAACAAAAAATTAAATAAAATAAAATACAATACAACTCAACTTTAATAGTACACCACCACCACTCCACCACACCACCTAATTGCACACACTAGGGCCCCTCAAATTAGATGGTTCGTTCCGCTCACTTGATTAAACGGGCTAGTATGCTATTTTGTGTTTAATTTCTCTAACATTTCGTTTGTTTCATTATGTCATCTTTGATATAAGTAAGGGATCGAGGCAAAATGCAAAATGAAGAGCCATTTCTTATAAACAACCACACAAAATTGGAAACGAATAAGCGTGAAAACAAGGGGAAGGGAAAAAACACTCGTTTTTACATGCATGTTAGTAAAAAACGGTGGTTAATAATAGTCTTTGGTCAAGAGACCTTCTCAAAGCTGAATACACTTTGCAAGCCAACCCCTGCTTTGATGAACTCCGTCCCAAAACAATGTGGACTTTGGATTTTGGCATATCATATATTTCTTCACTCCATGCTCATCAACGCCTTCCACATGAATACGATTACCTATACCCAAGGCAAGGCTTCAAGGGGTTCTCAAATTTTTCTGTACAAGTTATCGAATTATTCATCAAACTCATCACATGGAAAATGCACAAGGAGAAATGTAGCAGCTACTGTCACATGCGCTCAATATTGATTACCTTTCTCGTAAACAAATGGTGAGGATAGGCAATACTTTAGGAATAACAAATACCAAGACTGATTTCGTAAGATGGATGACTACGATGCTTTGTCCATCAACTGTATTGGGCTGAGAATGTTCGACTTGTTAGTTTCAACAATGCAGCCATTCATAATCATCTCCTCTAGCATGAAACATAATGTCTAACTCACACTGCACAGTTGGGTCACTTTTCCATTTAATGATAAGCAAAATGAGGTTGAATTCAGGAGAACATACAATTTGCAAAAACTCATCCAATCTTTTTTTCGAATACATTATGTACAGACTCAATTCAGAAAATATTATGTATATATGTAACAAGAGGTGGATTGAAAATTCTCACTCATCGATTAATAAGTAGACATTTTTTCCTCAATTGTATCTAATGAATCGAGGTTTCAAGCAGTAGCAGCAGCACACCACCACCACTCCACCACACCACCTAATTGCACATACTACACACACTACCACACACACCAACCAACTACACACACACAAAGACTCAACAAGAACACACAATAAAATATCCAAAAGTAACATCAATGTCACTTAACAATAATATATCGGTCCACCACTTAACAACAATCCCACAAAAACATATAGTTCAAACATAGAAATAAACCAAAAACAAGGTTGAATCAACGTCCAAATTTTGTTCTAGCCTCCTAAACAACCATGAAGCCTTGATATCCTCTTTAAGGCCCAAAGAAGACCTTAATAAGCCTATCATTCTCGACCAAAGAAGTCAAAGCGACCTTAAGAAAAGCTCGGGATTCATATCGGGAAGAGACTCAAAGCATCCTTCAACAAATCTATTTGGTCTACTTCTTCTTCTTGTGGTTGGTTTGAGGGGCCTCGGCAATTTTGCCACCACTTCGTTAACACCTTAAAACGAAGGGGGTTCGGTATATCCTCAAAGAATCGAGACTTCCTAGTCTTCTTAGAAGTAGGTGTAGTGCTTCTAGGACCACTCTCAGTTTGAGAAGTATCCCCACTAGTATCCGAGGGAGCACCAAAAGTCGAGGAATCACTAGCATCGAATCGTCACCCCATCTCCTTGGGTTTGCCTAGAATCATCTAAACAAGAAGTTGAAACAAAAGTTAATTTCAAAACTAGTTAGACACACAAAATTCAACTCTATTTACATCTAATCAACTTACCTCCATCCACCATGTCATCATCGAACCCACTATTGCCCCGCTTCTCGGTTTGCATAATCATTCCCAAAAATGAGACAACATTAAGTCATAGTAAGGAAATGATTTCTGCCTTGAGTGTTTGCCAACGGATGAGCCTAAATCCCAAATATACCAATTAATATGGCATCCAAAACCAAATCCTATAAAAAAATGAGATTATTTTATTACCTTTACATAACTCTCCCCATGCATTCTCATCTGATCAATTCTTTTGGTCTCTTTGTTGAAAGACAAACCAAACCCACTAGCATCAATCGCATGTTTAATTGCCAAGCAAGTCTCATTGTTTTCAACCTCGACTGACATTGTGCGAAACACAATTCATTCCAAGTCGCGTATTGATCTCATCAGCATGCGGCTTCAAGCTCTCTTTCCTCCACCCATTATCGCCTCTTGCCCCCGATGCTAACTCCTCTAACAACACCTCTACCAAGATGGCTTCCATGTTGGGATACCATCTAATTTGGGGCGATCTTGTTTTCAAAACTTTTTTCTGTTTTCCAGCCATACCTAGTTTGAAGCAATGACCAACAAAGAACATAGCATAGTAACATATCAAGGTAACAAATAAGAAAGATTGCATGTGAATAAAACATTATAAGTAGTTGAAACATAATAGTGTCTATTACAAAACAATCTAATAAAATCATAAGTCTACTACAAAAACATCACTCATAAAATCATAATATCTATTACATCACTTTCGTTATCGCCCATTGCAATTGACAACTCATCCCTAAAATTAGTCCACCCAATGCTTGCATATCAATATTCATATTTGGAGCATTCAGAGAGTTGTCGACCTCTTCCTCATCATCGAGCTCCTCATCACTCAATGTATTATCGGGATCTTCTTCTTCGCAAGAAGTTGTGCAATGCCAACATGCAAGGATAACCTTTGTGTGTGTTTTGACATCGTGGAAAACTGCATGCCTTTTAGATAGGCAAATCGCTTCTTCAAGAGACCGATTGTCCTTTCAACAACAATGCATAAAGATGAATGGCGAAAATTATATTGTTCTTTATGATTTTGAGGTTGAACTTCACCGATCTCTCTAAGATGGTACCGTACACCACGGTAAAAGGAACCCCGCACTAAAGCAAATCCAAAGATCCGCAAGATAGTACTTGCCATTTGGAACAAGATAAGCTTATGCCGGGGAAGCCCGCGGACTCCTCAACAACCGCCCATCGTGTGCCGATCCCTCCCACCCTGCTAGCATTATGTGAACCTCATGTCAAATGTGCAAGCTACTAACACATTTTGGGTCACGACACCTTTCTGTTCACGATACCTAGCCTGTTGCTAGTGGTGGTAAATTGATTGGAAAGTGTGTACCATCAACCGCACCCACATCATCCTAACATAAAAACTTCATAAATATTTATTGAACTATTAAACATTGAAATCGAAATGATCCTATCCATTTTCCAAAAGTTGGTGACCTTGAAATAACAATGCCAATGATGTGTGTTGGTACACTTTCGCGAGGGAGTTATCAGCCGGTAGCATTTGTTACTAACTCTCTTAATAAATGAAGGATTGCATCCAACACAAGATGGAAATAACGGTGAACTGTTTCTCCTTAACGGAAGAATTGAAATGTTTCATTCCGATTACGCATGTCGTGCTTAATAGTGTTGAGAAATAGGACAACTTGCTCTTCCAATGCAACATGTCTGCTTTCGCGTAGACCATGACCATGCAAACAAGTGCACAAGCGACGAAATATTGATCGTTTCATCCTTAATTGCTAAAAATCATCGATGCTTGTATACATCCTACCCAATCTGATTCTCGCGACTTGATCCCAATTCCTACGAGGACCTCTAATAAGAGCGGGGGGAGCCCTACGCCTAGGCCTATACCTCCCAATATACATTCTCCTATACCACCATGTCATCATTATATATGCACTTATAACTATAAGTAGAAATGCCACTAACCTACGCTGACGTTCGGTAATCATTCTACAATATTTCAAAAAGAAAAAAAAAATTAATAAAGTATACAAATTCATGTACTCAATTAACGAAACATACAAATTGATACAAACATACATGCATGAACAATGTAGAGGAAGCTCACCAAACAGAAAAAATGACAAAATAACAAAAACAAAGACAAAGACATACTACGTACACCAAACCATACCCAGTCCAAAAATAAGCAAAGTAGCTAAAACCATATAATAAGAGAAGATTCGAAACAAAGGCTATGGTTCACCAGGTTCTACACAGACAATATTTAAAAGGGCATTCCCTAAACTCCTACAAGAATTAGACCACCACAACAAAAGGTTCATATTATTGGATCTGTAGAAAATTTCCTTGCTTTTTTATGACGTGTGAAGTTTCCATTCTTGCAATTTGTTAGAAGTCAAATTGCATTAGGTAAACCTACTCAATATGGGAACTTCGTGTTTAACTCGGATGGTTTTAGCAAGATTTAGTTTCCTATTGTAAGAGACTGATTGGTTGGGTATGTAGTTTCTTTGTATGGGATGTCGTCTAGCGATTAAATTTGGTCGAACCTATTTGCCTCTTTTTATAGGGGTATTATTCCTCACAAAGTTAGTTGACACGATTGCTGATCAAATGATATCGAAAAGCTTACATGGATTGACTCTACAGTAGAGAATATAAGTTGATTGAGCGAAGTTGATTACTACCTGTTTTGGGTTGGCTTAATCTTTAGAGTAAGAGGAAGTATTCCGTTGTCCTTAACCAATGTGGGAAGCTTATTGCTTAGCAAAGCATTAACGCATTACTTATGAGCTTCTATTAAATGTGTGGCTTCTTTTTGTTATGACGATGTTTCTTTAGATGATGGCACTAGATGGGTGCGATTTTCTCCGCGTCGCAAATGATGGCATAGGTGCTATAGCTAATGCTTATATAGCATGGGACATGTCGTGTTTTAGGATATCTATTTGCATTTAGCTTTCTTTGTGTCATAATCGGCTTCTCCATATGCAATAGTATTGGTGGAATCATTCAAACAAATGAAGGAGAGGTCTTCTTGGCTTACAGTCAAAAGGGAGGAGAGATCAGTCCTATATCAGGAAATGAGGGCATTCCAATTTAAATTAAGCTTTGAGAGAAATAGACAGTAGATGATTAAGTTGTAGTTACGGACTTATGCCCACACGTCAAGTTTTAATATTCACAGATTAGTATACATAGAAGAAAAATAATATAGCAGAACCAGTATTCAAATCTCAAGGCATCAAACCGACCTCTGAAGTCTGAAGAAGGACGAAATCACCTTTGCTAGTTTCTAATTTTTTATGAGAGAAAATTCAATCAATCACATTGTAAAAGACAGTAATCATGATTGAATTTTCTAAAAATACAAGGCAGATAAAATCATCTCGATAACGGTAACGCGTGCCTTATGTAGAAAATTTACCTAAAGCAGAGAGATTTGACAGTAATAGTGAAAAAAAAGATTGAGATAAGAGAGAAGAGAGATAAGAGCGAGAGAGTATACCTGAAAAGAGAGCGAGTTGATGAGAGGCGGCAGTGAGAGAGAGAGAAGAGAGATCGAGTGGGAAAGTTGTTTCTATTTGCAGTGAGAAAGAGAGGAGAGATCGAGAGGGAGAGTTGTTTCTATTTTCCTATCATAGTGGGAAAATACGGGTGACTAATTCAACTTTGGGGGGAGGTGTTTTCTATTTTCCCACTTCTAGTGGGATAATTTGATTTGCCGGCTAATTCCAAATAGTGTTTGCCAGGGCCCTTAAATACACCCAAACACTGGCAAATGGTGCTTCTAGTGGGAAAATACAATTAGCCACCCCCATTTGCCAGTTAACAAACACACCCTTAAGTGTATGTTTTTGTATGATAGATGATGTATTTGAGAGACAATCATCAACATCACACTTTAGAAGTTTTTGTATAATAAACGTAATAATATAATGACATATAAAAATACAATGACGTATAATAATACAATGACATAATACAATGACGTATAATAATGTAATAATATAATGGCGTATAATGCATAATTTTTTTTGGACATAGCCTCCTTTGTTTAATCGACATAATTCATATACCTAGACCTGTTAAAATCCTCAACAACAACAACAACAACAACAACAACAACAAACCAATATAATTATTACAAAATATCTACGTATCATTAATACTATGGAGCACTGCCCTGACTGTTATGGTAATTCCCTCTCCGTCCTCTCTCTCTCCCTCTCTTAGGAGCATTGCATGATCTCGGTAGCTACTCTCTGAAACATCAACGCAATGTATGTAATTTAATTAAAATCTAAAATTTGAGTAATAAAATAAATATTTGAAAATGTAAAACATATAATTGATCAAATTACCAAGGCTTCCACTTGGTTTGTTAAATTTGCCATCGTTTGGTCACGTTCATGAAGTTGTTGCTCAACGTGTGCTCTTTTAGCTCATTCATGCTCTAAATACCAATAGTACTGTTGAGTTTGGTCAATTAAACCAACTCGAAGCCTCTGGTTGAGTAAGATTTCATTTGCTAAGTGACCACGCAATGTTTCCTGCATTGTGCCAATATTTTATCTAAGTTAATTAAATCTATATAGTCGCTTGAAATTAACATAATGAAATATAAATATACCTCATTAAGCTAGCTTTTGGAAGTCAGGTATAAGCCCAGGCAAGATGTTGTCATCCGGACGCTCAAAAGAGATGGTGCATGGTCTCCATTCCCTGAGAACTAACAACGCGGTATGGCCATGAGTCATATGGATCACTAAGTAGGGGTGCATGATATACTCCGGATGTTCTGCTGGAACTTACAGATTCTGGGAATTCGACGTCTCGTCTAAAACTCTGACTAGTTGCCACATCCATGTTTGCACCTCTATAAAGTGTACTCGTAGATAGGCTTCCCCTAGAAACTTTTCGCCAATAAGTTTCATATTCAAGAGTGGAGTTCACATCAACATAATCAGTAAAACTCACCCATGCGTTCGCAACGCGATACCGTTCAATCAAAAAGGTGGGCACAATCATAGCACGCATGTCTGTAGGTGGGGGAGTAGGAACATATCTAAATCCAACGGTCTACATGGTCACCCTATCTCCAAGGAACCAATCACACATATCAGGGGCTTTTAGTATGAACCTTGTTAACGACATGATCGAACTCTGCTAAAAGATATGTATATGCTCATATCGAGAACCTTGCCACGGACTCCAAACAATAGATCTCACACTTCTAGTTTCTAATTGGCTCCTAGCAGTTTGGAGATCATTATAGACCTCTTCTTTGACTCTAGCGTAACCCTCAACAGCCCATCCCTGTAGGCGATGCCATAAGTCCTTATCCCAATCACTTCTCAGTATAGGATTTAAACAAGCGAAATACTCATACCACTAGTACTGAAATAATCAAATGAAAGTATATTGTAACTTAAATTATATAATATTTAACTAACAAAATAAAATCTTATATCTTAAAACTTAAATCCTCTTACCTGTAGTATCCATATAATCCCGTCGCATTGCTTTCTCATTTCATTTGCCTGGACAAACAAATCAAGAGTAGTATACAGATGTGTCATGAAAGCACCACCCCAGTCAAAATCATTCAAGTTATCAAGGTCTACCAAAGACGCTAACCAACCAGCCTGAACCCCAGATTTTTCAGTTGTGAATCCCACTTGGCCTTAAATATATAATAGAAAATACCTAGCAAACTCATTCTCGGTGGAAATTGAAAATCATTTTTCGGTATAAGTTCACCCTCGTTTTTTCGAGAATTTGAACTCCCCGACCCACGCAAAAGACTCCTCTTACGTCCAGCTCGACGATGGTGATCCATTGCAAAAAATAGAATGAAATTTGGTAGGAAAACAATATTTGATTAGGTGATTGAAGTAACGGGGCTTGAGTTTATCTCAAGTCGCCTGTTCGTATGTGAAATGGTTACTGGAAGCTTGAATGCGCGCGTTTAAAAAAAAATGTTTCAATTGGGACGGGATAATTTTTGCCGTTTAAAGAAAAATTAAATTGGAACGAGACAAGTATTCTCGTCCGAAATAGAAACATCGAATTTTGTGAAAATGTGTTGGTACATGACACGATCGATTATAGCAATATTGATCGATGAAAAAAGCTGATGTGTCACAATTTATTTTAGCAGCGCGTTGATGATGCTCTAATATGAATTAAAATACATACCTCGATCCATAACTTTATGCTCACGAATTGAGGAAACTTGTTTCTCTCTTTAAACCTTCTTTATTTTTAATGTGTTGTAACTTAAAACTCTTCATACACATTCATGGGATAGTGTAGAGAGAGAAATGGGATATTGTAGGGAGAGAGAGGGCAGTTTCCCATTTTAACCATGATTTCTAATTACCCATAATAATTAAATTATTTATTAAATATAAATGCTTCTAATTGCCAATATACTCTAGATGGATGACTGGATGCATATTAATAATAAGCCCATATTTTAGTAAAATGTAAAGCCTAAGTATTGTTAATTAATTGGCCCGTGTCACATACCAAGATGTGGGTCATAAAATTCTTGCATTCTCCCACCAGAAAATTAGTCTAGAGGAGTTAGTTATAAATATTTAGTAGTCCTAAGACTCCTCTTAAATTTTTTTAGAATTTAATACCCACCAATTTGACCAGAATATAGAACTGACCACCTATTACTGATAAGAGCCCAAAACTGTAGTTTTAACCCCTTAACAATAATATTTTTAGACCAATTATGCGAGTAATAAATAAGAGTTAATGTTAATTACGTGCTTTTATGTATTTCAGGCATTGAAGTTAATTATGTACAGAAATGTGCCACTTTGGCAGTATAAAGGAGCAAGAGTTGGTTGTTAATAAATTATGTGATTAAAGGCCAAGACGGGCAGAAACAGCACACAAAAGTCAGCAGAACTTTCGAAGACCGTATCTTTGGACTCAGGACTTGGAATTGAGCGTACCTTATGTCAAAACGACCGGCTCGGAAAGAGCTTTCCAATGGTTCAAATCTTGACCCAATCAGAGGAGCAAAAGTGGACAAAAAGTCTGTTGAAATTAAAGCCAGCTGAAAAGGGCCCTATGGACTGAAGAAATTGGACTTTGGGCTCGATTTTCCGGCCAAAAACATAGGCCCTCAGCCTATGCACGAAAATGTGGATCTGGTCTCCTCCATTTCCACACACAAGACTTAGCTCTTAAGTATCAATTAGGTTAGGATAGAAAATAGCCATTAAAGCTTAGTTCTAGATCTAGTTTTTCATTTAATTAATTAGTTGTTATTCTTGTTTTAATTTAAGTATTGAATGATTGTTATTTAGTTGTTAGATCAATAAAATACTTAGTTCTTTGTTTGGGTAAGAACTCGCCCAAACACACCAATATGACCTCGTCATGGAACCGCACAGTGGATAGTAGCCCAAACCTTAGGGCTCATCGACATGCTGATCCGTCCATATATATGATGATGTCAAAAGCCTTCTATTTGTTGCCTCACCGAATAATGGATTGGTATACAACAGGAAGTGATTGATCTCGTCAAGGAACTCGCACAATTGATAACATGCCAAGCTTATGGCTCATCAACATGCTGATCAGTCTAATATGATGGTATCGATATTCTTCTGTTTATAGCCTAAATAAATAATGGATCAGCCATACAACAAGAAGTGTTTTACCACTGCTCAAAGAATGATGATACTTAAAATTCTTCTGCCTCAAAATCATATTGATTCACTGCAAAAAATATTGCAATTTATAAGGAATGACGACATTCACTTTATTACAAAAGTTGGACTGAGTCTCACATAATCAAAATGAAAGACCATATATACATAGGGGCATCTTAAATATCATTTTACATTTATAATTTATCTATTATTCATACATGCATACATTCAAATTAGCATTCATATATAGCATTTCATTCAAAGTATTTTAATCATTGTACTATAGGGGAGGCGACACCCCAAATTTCATTACGTTATCATTACACTTTGGGGGCAGCGTATCTTAAATTAATTACGTTATCAATACATTATGGAGACGGTGACACCCCAAATTCTATTACGTTATCATTACACTTTGGGGGCGGCGACACCCCAAATTTTATTACGTTATCATTATATCATGGGGGCGGAGACACCCCAAATTTAATTCCGTTATCGATACATTATGGGGGTGGTGACACCCCAAATTCCATTACGTTATCATTACAATGCTATGGAGGCGACGACTCCCCAAATTCCATTATGTTATTGTTACACTATGGAGGCAACGTCACCCCAACTTTCAATATATAATCGTTACAATCTGGGGGCGTCACCTCAAATTTCATTATCATTACAATATAGGGGCGGAGACACCCCAAATTTCATTATGTTATCATTACACTTTGGGGGCGGCGACACCCCAAATTTAATTACGTTATCATTACACTATGGGGGCGCCGATACCCTAAATTTCATTACGTTATCATTACACTTTGGGGGTGGCGACACTCCAAATTTTATTATGTTATCATTATACGATGGGGGTGGTGACACCCCAAATTTCATTACGTTATCATTACACTTTGGGGGCGGCGACACCCCAAATTTCATTATGTTATTATTACACTATGGGGGCGGCAACACACCAAATTTAATTACGTTATCATCATATTATGGGGGCGGCGACACCCCAAATTTCATTATGCATATTATCACTACACTATGGGAGCGGCGACACTCCAAATTTCATTATATTATCATTATACTTTGGGGGCAGCGACACCCCAAATTTAATTACGTTATCATTATATTATGGGGGCGGCGACACCCTAAATTTCATTATGTTATCACTACACTATGGGGGCGACGACACCCCAAATTTCATTACGTTATCACTATATTATGGGGGCGGCAACACCCCAAATTTCATTATGTTATCACTACACTATGAGGGCAGCGACACCCCAAATTTCATTATATTATCATTACACTTTGGGAGCGGCAACACACCATATTTCATTACGTTATCATTATATTATGGGGGCGGCGACACCATAGACTTAATTACGTTATCAATACATCAGACTAGCCGAACAAAATTAATGGCCCATCAATACAATTACATGCCCAATCAAATTACTTGCCGATCAAATAATTTGCCAACTAATCACTATTGACCGATGAATTCAATTTTGGTAACTCAACTTCCTATTCCAATTGGTAGCTAGAAAATTTTAGCCTATCAATAATATACAATTGATCAATTTGATTACTTGCCAATCAAATTCAAATCCAACAAATCAAATTCATCTTGCCTATCAAACTCAACTTGTCAATCAATCACTACACACTTAATCATCCACTCAAATAGCCGATCAATCAATCCAATTACATCTTGCTGGCTGTAATTGATCAATTCGTTCTCCAGATCCCAACCGGTCAATTTTTCAAAAGAATATTGAGATGACCAGATCAATCTTTTTGTGAATAATTACTCTTCTGTTGACCCCTCCAATTTTGTAAATCGTACTCTTTTTTGTTTTTTTTAAAGCAATATATATGGAATTGAGCAGATCATTTGTTGAACCATTTTCCTCTATCTATTGATCCATGCTAATTTTGGGTACTGCCAAACACCAATTTTTAAATTTGCCTACCCTTTGTCCGCCTGATGGAATTAATACCCTATCTAAATTAAACCAAAAATTTCTTTTTCAGACTTATCAGTTTGTATAGCTCTAGCCCACCTGAGAAGCTTACCTTTTTTGCCAATCTATATCGATCAACAGTTTTTTTTTTTTTTTTTTTCGACCCTTTAATTTCTTTTGGCCTAACCGACCCACCCATTTTGTCCAATATGAGAAAACGGTCCCGAAACCGATCCTAATTTTGTCGCCACTCCCAAGCCGATCCTACCTTCTGTGAAACCAAATTCAACTACTTGCTGACCGAAAAACCAACTACTTTCGATAAACCAAGCTAGTTTGTATAAATTGTCTATCAACCCAATTTCACTTACCAATCAAAGGCACTAACTCGACTAAATACAATTTTTAATTATCGATCAATTATATTTCTGATCAACTTGCTGCTCGATAATGTTGCAAATCAGTTTGAAACTTGGCTTTAATACAAGCTGGATTCCAAAACTTTGAACTGCCAATCCCTTTGAACCGTTGTGCATTTAATTGCCGCTGAATGAGTGCTGATCCATTTGAATTGCCCATCCTTTTTGCCAATCAAAGAACTGCCAATCCATTTAAATAATTGCCGATCCCTGGACTGCCGATCTTTTTTTGCTGATCCCGTTGAGCTGCCTATCCCTTCGATTGAATTTCTGCTGTTACGGCCGATCCCTTTGAATTGAAATGTCGTTGGATGTGTGTTTTCTGGACACGTTGCTGATCAATATTTAGGAAGAAAGTTTGCCGCTAGCTGTTGTAAACTTGATTTGTTGCTATTTGATTTGTCGCTGGCTGTAGTAAACTTGGATTGCCGCTGGCTGTAGTAAATTTGAATTGTCGCTGCTTGAATTACCAGCTTTAGATTTGTTGTGAATTGCTTCTATTGATTTGCCACTAGTTGTAGTAAATTTGAATTGCCGCTGCTTGAATTACCAGCTTTAGATTTGCTTGAATTGCCGCTATTGATTTGCCGCTGGCTGTAGTAAATTTGAATTTCCACTGCTTGAATTACCAACTTCAAATTTGCTTGAATTGCCGCTACTTGATTTGCCACTGGCTGTAGTAAAATTGAATTGTCGCTGTGTTTTCTAACGTATGAAGTTGAATTGCCGTGGTGGAATTGATTGAATTGTTTATTTAAACAAAGTTTGCCCGTTAATCAAGGAGCAGGTGGAAGCTTGGAAATCCATTTTAGATGTTGTCCATGCAAAGGGTGGTATCTTCTTCTGCCAGATTTGGCATGTAGGAAGGGTTTAATGATGCAAAGGGTGGTATCTTCTTCTGTTTTCAGCCTAATGGACAAGCTCCAATATCGTCTACTGAGAAGTCACTCTACGCTAATTGTTATTATTAATTGTTATTGATCACTCTACGTTGGACACCAACTCTTCTAAAGGAGGCATCAATGGATGATGGAACTGTTATACAGACAACAACTCTTGCACATTTCTATATTTGGTTGATTGGATGCATTCAATTCAGTTATATCAGTCTACCAGGTGTTAGTTTTTTCAGTAGTACCATTCTGAAGCCCTTACATCGATGACAAAAGCATGCTATCAATATATGATATGATCTGAATTTTAAATGACATACTATGTCACATCAGACACATAAAAAAAACACACACATTGGTTACAGAGAAATGATCGGAACAAGGACAAAATAGAACTCCCGGAACAGTTAGAATCAGACAAGCATCTATTGAATATTGTTGTCTTACTCATGAGAAATGTGGCACCTAATATGTGGGAAACTCCAAAAAATGTCAAAAGTACATCCACCTGTTTATACTCCAAAAAGTCAAGACTACTAACAACTATTTAGAGGAACGATGTTGTGATTCTTGAGGATGTACTTCGAGGAAACTCTTGGCAGCTTCACAATAAATTTGGCTGCTCTTTCTTCTATGTCAGACACTCTTTTGGAAACGACCACATTCGTCACCTCCAAGACCACAACATTCTTCAGCAAAACTTCCAGAACGTCAAGTCCATTACAACATCCTAGGATTTCACGAATTTCAATCAACTTGAGGCATTGCAATGACAACCATGTATCACGATACTTCTCTATGACTTCTGAACTGATCTTTCCAACATAGCAAAATGTTATAAAAGTTCAGTTGTAAAAATAAATAAAAAAATAAAAAATAAATTAAATTACTTCTTTGCTACACAGGCTTTGCCCATGTAACAAAGAGAGGGCGATGTTCCAGCCCCCATAAATGTGACCCAATAAAAGTCCAAATCAATACAAACTCACACTCAAAGCCTATGCTCAAAGTCCAAAAAGCCCATGCTCAAAGCCCAAAAAGCCCACGCTCAAAGCCCATGTTCAAAGCCTATGCTCAAAGCCTACATACCTACACGTAAAATCAATATCAATTGCGCATATTATGCAAGTCAAACAACTTCCACAACTTCGTCCATATTCAAGATTCACTTCCATCAACTTCATATCGTGTGACTGTTCTCCCACCAGTTCTCCAACTTCATCCCACGATTGGAATATTGGAGAACGAGAAAGTAACTATCACCAATCCTACCTATAAAATCTAACCTTCGTCATTTTTCCAGAACTATACAATCGAGACTTGATCCCAAGCAATATCTTTGGGTACGTAGGCAACTTCAAAACCGAAGTCCAATCTCAACTCTCCCCAACACATATATCCTTCGCAATCTCATCCGAACAAGATCACTTTTGACCCAACTGGTGTGTTTTGGCAAATCTTGTCGAAACAGTTTCGTAAGGGAGGTTGTTGTAATGAATTGTTGAGACTGTACCTTCAATGGCTGCCTACGTATCCAAATCGTTCTCTGGAATCAAGTCTCTCAAATGAACGTCATTCTTTGTTTCAAAGGAATGGGGTATTTATAGGATAATAATGAGAAATATCATTTCCTTAATTGCTAGAAAATCTTATGTAATTATGTAAAGTCTTAATATGGAAGCATATCTTGACAAATATGTTTTCTAAATCTAAACCTGCTATATCTAGCTTATGATGGCATAATAATTTTGGGGTAGGCACGCCATATAATTTTGGGCGAGGCGGCACGCCATAATTTTTTTGGTGCACGCCATAAATTTTGGGCAAAGCACACCATAATTTTGGGGCGTACCGGCATGCCATAATCTTGAGCATCGTGCCTAGTAGTGAGTGGCACTATAATGGTACCCAACGATGGTTGTTTATAAGGGTGCATATATGGTGGCACATACACCGCCCCCTCTTTGCCGGATGGAACTAGTTCTTTGTGGTGAAGAATAATAACAAAAATTGATTCAAAAAGGATGCAACAGTGGAAGTTATAAACAAAGGTGAAGATTGTGAAAAGAAAGCAACCAAAGGTTGTTTGCTTGGCATGAATGTCTAAGGCTGTTTGTACGACCATGAAATTGATTGTTGTTTTTGTTCACTGCTTGGTTCAGGCAACACCAGTAGTATGAAAACACTCAATACTAATGAGATGGAGAAATTTTTTGGGCGTTAAATGTATCGCTGTTGCCCCCAATTGTTGGCATTTCACTGGAGAAACAACCATATTCTACGACAGTTGGATAGATATTCCAACTATTCAATGTCAACCAATGCTTACCCCCAGTTTTAAGTTGTGTATAAAATATTGGTGAAACTTGAGCTTTGTTGTAAAATTTGAGCTTTTGTCGTGCATGGATTGCAAATGCAAACTCCACGACTTTGTGGCGCATGGAGAGAGGTGTTGCAAACGCAAACTCCATGACTTTTTTGTACATTGAGAGAGATGTTGTAAACGCAAACTCCATGACTTGGTGATGCACGGACTTTTTGGTGCATGGAGAGAGATGTTGAAAATACAAACTCCATGGCTTGGTGATGCACGGAGTAAGGTGTTGCAAACGCAAACTCCATGACTTTTTGGTGCATGGAGAGAGGTGTTGAAAACGCAAACTCCACGACTTTTTGGTGCATGGAGAGAGGTGTTGAAAATGCAAACTCCATGACTTTTTGGTGCATGGAGAGAGGTATTGAAAACGTAAACTCCATGACTTTTTGGTGCATGGAGAGAGGTATTGAAAACCCAAACTCCATGACTTTTTGGTGCATGGAGAGAGGTGTTGCAAACGCAAACTCCATGACTTTTGAATTTGTATATGTTTTGTATAGTTGAGCCTTCATATCAACTGTTTGTCTTTAAGAATGGTAACTGAGTAATTGATATATATTATTTTTGACTAACTAACTGAATGAAAGTAAAGAACTATGGAATAATACATTTTATTAATGATTGATAATCTGAAAAACAAAAGAAGATTACTTCAAGGACTAGTTCTAAAGAACTATCGACCGAAACTACTAATTGTCTGGCTTGATAAAAACACATCCTAATCCAGAGCCAGATTTGTTGTGTGAGCCGTCCGTGTAAACCATCCATGAATCGGGTGATGGGGCCGTAAGATTTGTTGGGCCTTCCTCACCTCCAACTGCTGGCGCTTCACTAGAGATGCCTTCGTCTTGGTTGACTTCAGGGATGAAATCGTCGATAGGGAAATCTGCCATTTGGGATGCAAGTGCATGACCCTTTTCTGAAATGCGAGGTTCAAAATTTATGCTATAAGCACTTAAGTAAATGTCCCATTCCGCGAGTCTACTTTATTCCTGGGCACTTCGGAAAACTTTGCATAGAGGATATTCCGTGTATACTTTGACCAGTCTCCCTTGGAAATACGGCTTGAGGCGTCTGGCAGCATGAACCAATGCTAGAGCAATTTTTTCAATTCTCGAATATCTGCTTTCCGCCTCATTAGTGTTTTACTAATGAAGAAGATCGGACAACCGTCTTCTCCATCGATGAACAGGACTGCACTTACTGCAGTATATGTAGCGGCCAAGTAAGCTCCAACAGGTTACCCTGTAGCTGGGATGGCCAAGATTGGTGGCGAGACTAGGTAGTTCTTGATTGATTGAAAGGCATTTTCACAATCGTCATTCCACCTTGCTGAGTCTTTTAACGTCTTAAAGAAAGGACGACACTGGTCCGAGTACTTAGAGATGAAATGATTTAGTGCTGCTAAGCGCCCTGTGAGCTGTTGAATCTCTTTTTTTGTTTTTGGAGAGGGCATGGCTTGAATGGATCGGATCTGTTCTGGGTTAGCTTCGATGCCTCGATGAGTCATCAAATACCTTAGAAATTTCCCTGATATCAGTCCGAAAGCACATTTCAAAAGATTTAGCCGCATGTTGAATTTATCAATTCTGTCAAAAACTGATTGTAAGTCAGAGATATGATCTCCATTGTGTTTGGATTTTACAACCATGTCATCAATATAAGTATTCATTGTCTTGCCTAATATATCTCTGAATATGGTGTCGATCATCCTTTGGTACATAGCCCCTACGTTTTATAAACCGAAATGCATAACTTGGTAACAAAAAATCCCTTGGTCAGTTATGAATGCAGTTGCTTCTTGGTCCTTCACAACTAGTGGGATCTGGTGGTAACCCAAATACGCATCCATAAATGATAATCGTGTGTAGCTAGACGTAACATCCACCAATTCTGATATTCGTGGGAGAGGGTAGGGATGAATCGGGCAAGCTTTGTTAAGGTTCGTGAAATCAATGTACACTCTCATTTTACCCTCTTTCTTGGGTACTGCAACCACATTAGACAACCACTGCGGATATGAAATTGGTTGTATAAACTTAGTTGAGAGTAAACGATCAATTTCCTCTCTGACTTTGAGTTTTCTTTCTAGGGCCATGTGCTTAGGCTTCTGCCGAACTGGCTTGATGGTAGGATCAATGTCAAGTGTGTGGCATGCAACTTCTGAGCTAATTCCTGGCATCTGCTTGACTGACCAAGCAAAAATCTTTTTGTTCTTTCTGAGGAGTGCTACCATTTCCTTTTGTTCATTTTCCGTCAGTTCTGCCGATATGAAAGTTGTTTCTCCGCCTAAATTCCCAATCTGAACTCTAAGAGGCGGTCTATGGTTGGCGGTCCTTCATTTCTTGAACTAGCAGTGTAAATATTGTGTGGGACTGATTCTGATTTAGATACCTGTTGTGAATTACTGAGAATTGTATTTCCCCACATATCCGACTAACGATATTCCCCCAAGACCTTTTCGTGACAGCTGTGGGAAGCCATCTGGTCACCGCGCACCTAACAAATTTTGTCAATAGATGGGAACTTTATTACCTGGTGAAATGTAGAGACTACTAGGCCCATGTTGTGGAGCCAGTCCCTTCCTAGGATTGCATTGTAAGGGGATTTGCAATTTATCAGAAGGAATTTAATGTCGATTGACTTGTCCATTAACGTGACTGGTAAAGAGACTCTTCCTACTGGGGTTGTTGTTGTTCCATCAAACCCAATAATTGGATGATTTTCTGCAATAATTAAATTTTCTGACAGCTACATGTTCTTGTAGCAACCTGCAAAAACAACGCTGACAGAACTTCCAGTATCTATCATGATACGCTGAACTTGCCATAATCCAACGAAAGCTGAGATGACGACAGCATCATAATGAGGATGATGGACGCCAATTAGATCTCTATCACTAAAACATAGGGGACCAGGCTCTGTAGTTTCTGAACGAATTCCTTCAACAAAATCAATGTTATTGACATGATAAAATTCACGCAAGAAACCGAACTTAGCTCGTTGTTCACACTTTTGCCTTGCTCGCGAAATGTCATTGATTTTGGCATGACCAGCTAGTATGACATTGTGGCTAGTCATTGCTAAATTTTGCTTCACAGTTTTTGAAAGCAAAAACTCGTCTAATTGTCTCTTGTCGACTAGTCTCTGTATTTTTCCCTTAAGGGATCTGCACTTTTCTGTTTCATGGCCGAAATCATTGTGGAAGTGACACCAAAGATTTTTGTCACGTTTAGACTTAGTGTGTTCAGATAAGGGCATCGGAGGAAAAAGTAAGTTGCGTCCCTTGATCTTCTCATATATCGCATCATACTTGGCATTTAATAGAGTGAGCTTCATTTCCTCACCAACTGTGTTAACATTTTCAGATTTCTATTGTTGCCTTTCCGATATGTTTTGCTTATGTTTTCCTTGACCTTCGTTTGAGTCTTTACTCCGAAAGTCTTTATCTCTTGAAGCTTTTGATCTAACATCTTCCTCCACATTAATGAACTGTTGTGTTCGTGCAAACAAATCGAACTTTGATTGTGGGGGGTCCCGTACAAGGGAGTTGTAGATTCTGTTTTTATCAAAATGAACTCCTTCCTTGAATGCATGAATGATCATTATGTCAGGGACATCGGTGACCTCTGCTTGTACTTGGCGGAAACGAATACGAACTTTGCCAGTGCTTCATCCTTTTGTTGCTTGGTGTTAAGCAAGATGTTGACATCCTTAGGACGTGTCCAATTATGCTTAAACCGATCTGTGAATTGGTTTGCTAATTCCTGGAATGACGCGATAGATTGAGCTGGCAAGCTGGAAAGCCAACGTAGAGCTTCTCCTTTTAACGTAGATGGAAAAAGTTTGCATAAGAGGGGATCATCTCTGCGCCAGAGAATTAGCCTACTTTTAAACTCCATAATATGATCGTTCGGGTCACCTCCTGCTTCTTTGAACGTAGGAAGTTCTGGTTGTTTGAATCTTTCCTGATGCTCTGCATTTTGTATCTTTAGGGAAAATCTCCTGACAACATCTTCGTTCACTGCAAGGTATTTCCATCGTGCATCAGCGACACCCACATTGGTTATTGTTTTCTTGACAATGTCTTTGATTTGTTGTTCCATGAATGGTGCGCCTGTGACTTCTAGATTTCCGATTTGAGGAGTAATTTCACCACGTTGCATCTCACGGTGTTGTCGCCCCCAAATATTTCTTGCTTCAATATTTGGCTGGTTCCTTGGGCTGCGAAACCTATGCCGATAAAAAGGGCTAAGCTGTCGAACTAGGGAGGCGCTTCTTTGGTGTCGTTGTACTCTAGGCTGACCTTTGTTAACCTGTCTGTATCGGTTTGCTGCATTCAAGCCATGTCTAAGGTCATGTTGCAATTCGTCTCTGAGGTCCTGATCTTGGCGTCCAACATTGCACCTTATGGTGGATGTTGTCCACCTTTCTGATGCGCTATAATCAACCTTCAATGATCTTGTCATGTTATGACCACTACTACGCCTAGTGTTGTTAGTATTTCGAGATCTGGATCGCCTTCTTGAATGGGATGTATGTCTGCTTGACCTTGAGTGATTCTGATGATGCTCAGGGACAGGCTCCAATGGATGGGATGTACCGTAATTAAATTGTAGTCGGTTGAATACATTCCAATTTTCACCAAATCTGGGGGCTCTTGCCGGTGTGGAAGATGCAGCATCGGCATCATCCCTTTGTACTTGCTTCCCTTTATCCAGTTGCTTCTGTAAGTAGTTGTTATGTTCTTTCTCTCTTCTGAATCTCTGACGCAACACTTCTAAAGGCACATCTTCATCTCCTATCTCCATATTCTCTGAATCCGCTTTGTTTGCCTCTAGATCTTGAGAATGAGTTATTGGAGCCTGAAGTCGTGTACGTCTAGATCTGCGTTGTCGTGGCACCTGGAGGTTTGAAGGCTGAGCTTGTAGATCTGGAGCGACTGGTTGATTCATCAAGGTCTGACTAGTCGGAACTTCGGGATTGGGTAAGTTCTTGCTCACTTGAGATCTTGTTGTTTTTGCCATTACCGAATCTTGGAAGAAAGATCGTGGATGAAGGTTCGTTGGTAAGAACCACAGACGGCGCCAATTATGTTTGGGTAAGAACTTGCCCAAACACACCAATGGTTTCGTAAGGGGAGGTTGTTGTAACGAATTGTTGAGATTTGTACCTTCAATGGCTGCCTACGTATCCAAATCGTTCTCTGGAATCAAGTCTCTCAAATGAACGTTGTTCTTTGTTTCAAAGGAATGGGGTATTTATAGGATAATAATGAGAAATATCATTTCCTTAATTGCTAGAAAATCTTATGTAATTATGTAAAGTCTTAATATGGAAGCATATCTTGACAAATATGTTTTCTAAATCTAAACTTGCTATATCTAGCTTATGGCGCTATAATTTTGGGCAGGGCAGGCACGCCATAATTTTGGGCAGGGCAGGCACGCCATAATTTTGGGCAGCACTGGCATGCCATAATCTTGGGCATCGTGCCTAGTAGTGAGTGGTACTATAATGGTACCCAACGATGGTTGTTTATAAGGGTGCAGATATGGTGGCACATACATTCTTGATATTCTAATTTCGTTTTCCATTAATTATTAGCTTCAATTCTTAGATTTACTTATTTGTCATTATTAGTTTAAATCAATTATTGCATGAGTAGTTTCCATTTGAGTTTAAATAAGCAAAGTTCCAATCTTTTTATCATGTCTAGTTTTAATTCATATGGAAATGATAGTTTGATGAATCAAGGCTAAACCTCCATTAGAGGGGTTTGATGAAAACTTGATTGTGTAGTGTAGAATCGTTGTAGAGAGTATATTCCACTCTAGAAGGTCTTTGATTCGCCATGAGAATGTGTTGGACTTCCTCACATGCTAGTTATGAATTGGTAGAGATGCCATGTATAATTAGGGATTAGAACGACCAATTTTTATCGTAAGAACGTAAGAATTGGATTACAACAATCTATGCTAGTTTATTAAGTTGGATTCAAAGTGGATTCAATTCCCCCCTAATTCTTATTCTAGATTCAAACTTTTAGTATTCAGTAGCATTTCGTAGTTGAATCATTATAATCCCATTATCTTGTTAGTATAAATTGCATCGTAGTATAATTCGTAAAACTCTCATTGACTTTGGTAGGATTGATAGTCGTAGAAAATTTGAATGCTAAAGAACTAGGAGTAGAATGAATCTTCTATTCCAACTCTATTGCGATAGCATTCGGGAGTAGAAAACTTTGATAAACAATCTAGTAAAGTTTAGTTTTAGTTTTACTTGCGTTGAGTTTAATTTCGTTTCTTATGCGTATGTAAAACTATTCATTTTATCTGGTTATCAGTTACCCAACTTTACCAGGAATAGACGAAAATATCCTCACTTGGAAACAAGCATAACCAACTATCTACCCAGTAACGTAGTGGGATGCAAAACAAAATTTTGAATTTCACATAAAAATTTCACTTATAACTACCTGCCTTTACATTTAAAAATGCATATAATAAAAAGAGGGCATCTAGGGTGCATCAGAGTGTATGAGTGCGCATGAATGAGGACCCTTGGACAGTACTTCTTTGTTACAATACACCAGTACTTGTGCCTATATGAGTGGCCCAGATGCTATACGCTGAGTACACACTGTGCACACTAGCTTTTCGGTAATGAAAAAACTAAAAATATTATGCCTCCAATATTTTATGGAGGCATTTGACACTAGTCGTTAAGTCTAAACCCCAAACCAGTAGACCACTAGACCCAAAATCTTTATAAACTAGACCTTAAGCCTAAACCCTA
Organism: Coptis chinensis; assembly: GCF_015680905.1. Lineage (NCBI taxonomy): Eukaryota > Viridiplantae > Streptophyta > Magnoliopsida > Ranunculales > Ranunculaceae > Coptis > Coptis chinensis. Next base: position 71,934,824 of record NC_141463.1, on the reverse strand, counting down.
AACCTTAAGACACTAAACCCTAACCCCTATAAACTAGACCCTAAGCCTAAACCCTAAACCTTAAGACACTAAACCCTAACCCCTATATCCTAAATTTCTAAACATTAAACCCTAAACCAACCCATTTCATTTAATATTAAACCCTAAACCAACCCATTTCATTTAATAGTAGTTAATTACCCACAAAATAAATAATCAACCCACAAAATAAATAATCAAATGCATTTTGTATTTGCATTTTAAAATGCGGGGTGTGTATGCATTTTAAAATGTATAAGTTTATAACGTGGTGCATCTGCATTTTAAAATATATAAGTTTATAACATGGTGCATCTGCATTTTAAAATGTATAAGTTTATAACGTCCACATTCAGATAAAAACAGGTAGTGTCAAATTTAACTTTCGGAGACTTGAATGGATAATCTGTTGGAAAGGTTAGCGAGAGCTTGTACTCAGTTCCTTCGAACACGGTTTCTTTGCTACCAGTGATTGTTCCCTTCCATCAAAATATGTTGTCCTCTTCCGAAAAAGCCATATGCAAGGATCGCCACTCATCTGTAATAAACCAAGAAAATGGTATCCAATAAAGATCATTAAATCACCACTAGTACCAAAAGAAAATTCTTAAAAATGGGCAAAAAAAAGTAATCCATTCTTACCATTAAAGACATGAGTTCAGATTACAACCTGTTCCAAATAGCAAAAAACATCACAATTACAATCAAGACTCAAACTTAAATTTTGCGCTGATTCTGACCAAAATTTTATACCAAACAACTAGAAATGAGTGACAATGAATCAAACTCAAGAAACTATACAACCCCAAAGAAAGCCTCGAAACAGATAATTAAAGAAACCCCAAAAGAGTAATTTATACAAACAGTTTGTCCACATTGAAAAGTTAAATATACCTTTTAAGAACATATTGAGTGTCAACAGTTTTCACAACTTGGGTAGGTTGTTTTGCGGATATTACTGACTGACCCATTGAAGCAGGTGAAGAATATGAATCAAAGAAACTGTTAATTTTTTTTTTATATGGAAAACGGTTAAGGGCAAAAAGAGAAGAAGAATTTTTTTGAAAAAAAAGGCTTCGCTGGCGGTCTCGAGTCATATCCCCAAATTCGAAAACATTTTAAAAAATAACGACTTTTAGCAATGAAAATAACCAAAATGGTATTAAAACCCAAAAATAATACTTTCGGGTCTTTAAAAGTAATTTTATTTTTGAAGCAGCTCTGTAGCCCAATTTCTGATTCTCCCACTTGGCCCACATGACAAGTTTTTGAAAATAATTTAATTAATACATAATATTCTTTGAAAATGACTCTTCAAGGGCTCGACATAAAACAGACATATATACGATCACAAATTTTAAAATTGCACCCAAACCAACTATTTCCATTAATTTGGCCATCATAATATCATTATTAAACAAATTACCAATGTGAGTCATGACGGTATTATGTCGATAATGCACGTGTGTGACACCTTTTCTTCTATGCACCACGTCACTAACAACTTACTTAATATGATCCATAAGTAAGAAGTTAGGCAAAATTTTCATTCTTGTCCAACAATAATATTATGTTTCATTCATAATAAGTACTTACTCCCACGCTAATAAAACAGAAATAACATAAACATGATAATTGAGAACTGATACCAAATGTAAAACATTATTTAGATCTTGAATCACGAATATGCTCACAACGTAATATGAATTAAAATATATACCTCGATCCATAGCTTTATGCTCACGAATTGAGGAAACTTGTTTCTCTTTCTAAACCTTCTCTATTCTCAATGTGTTGTAACTTAAAACTCTTTATACACACTTATGAGATATTGTGTATTTATAGAGTAGGGAGAGAGGACGGTTTCCCATTTTAACTATGGTTTCTAATCACCTATAATAATCAGATTATTTATTAAATAGGAATGCTTTTAATTGCCAATATACTCTAGATGGACTGGATGCATATTTTAATCTGTTTATTAGCCCATATTTTAGTAAAACGTAAAACCTAAGTATTGTTAATTACTTGGCCCGTGTCACATGCCATAATGTGGGTCACGATCGGTACTGCCTCGCCAGTGGTCTTGAGGGGAATTGAACTAGTGACCATTGGGGAGCAAACCCAAGACCGGACCAGTTGTGCTACCAAGGTTAGCTTGTTATTATTAATAGATTAGAGTGTTGTTCTTTCGTGAACATGGGAATGATTATGAAGTTGAATTTATGTTTTGATTAGGAATTATGAATTATTCTACATTATCTGATAATTTCTTTGTAAAGTATTCCAAGTTCTGATTTAGGTACTCTGTATTAGTTCTGATCTTTTGTTCAACTTTTACTCTTACTTGTGAAATTTGGGACTTTTGCCTTGTTATATGATCTATTAGTCTTGCTTATATTTGTGATTTTATGGACTGCTTGCTAAGGAGTTGACATTTTGATCTCAGTATTCTTACTACTTAGTACTATGTTATGGCTCGACAGGGCCGGATGGCCTTGGGCACCTACTAGTATTGTGTAAATCAATTGAAGATGAAGCTTTCGAACAATTCATCGAAAAAGAAGTTCCAATCCAACCACACAAGATTCTAAACAACAATCCATAAGTGGATTGCTCACCACGCTCTAAGGACTGTATTCATATTCGATTTTCATATATGCTGGTAAGTAGACGCTCTGGTGTTCAGGTTGTCACCTGATAGATGATGATTAAATAAAGTTTATGAATCCAGGACGTGGACCGGAATAGTTAAACCACGGCTTGCAAGATATGATTGGCATTTTTTAAGGTACGCCATAGGTATTTAGGACAGTAACAATATCTAGCTTAACTGATATATTACCTAGAAGTGTCGTAATGGAACAATCTTGGTGATGAGATATGCTCATATGTCACTAATAGTGTAAAAGTTTGAGTTCTCTACATTATTAGTGATGAATATGGCCCTGAGTATTAGTCCAATATGGAACCATGCATAGTTGCAACTGAATATGTCCCAATTAAATATTGGGAATATACACTTTTCAGGACACGCCCTATGCAAATCAATTTGAAATAGGTTGCGAACATCAAAGTATTCAACCAAACTTTCTCAAACTTCCTACTGCTATTGATATTACAAACATTTTGATAAGATTATATTCATTGCAGACCTCAACCATATCGTAAGGATTTGGATGTAGTTCTTAAATTTTACTGAAAGTATACTTTTTCAATCACTCTCGATATTACCTAATATTGGTTATATGAACGTTTGAAAGGTAACAAATTATAATTTACACACTTATTAAACTAAAATGAAGAAGAAGCTGAAAGCAAATAAATTGTAGTTTAGGCACTAAACTATGTAGTTAGGTTAAGTCCAAGGTTGTATGCGTGCACAAGATTCATATGGATCCATTTGTATGACAGAATCCATTGCTGAATCTTTAGCCATTATTGAGAAATGTTAAGCACTTGTCCAACAGAAGAGAAGCGCAGAGAGCTATATACAGTTCTATGCTTCGTTCGTGCCTCTCTAAAAGTTAGAATCGTTTGTTCCTTGTTATTAAGTTTGCAGCTCACCGAGTAACACCCGCCTAAATCTATAGCGAGATAACCTCTCTATTTACAAAATTAAGAATATATAATGTCCACTTTATTTTGAATTTATTCATGTACAAGGACCAGTAGTACCCTGCATATATTGGCTACCAACCTCATCCATGTTTGCACTTTCCACATATTAGACCATTTACAAGCAACAATATTGGCACTAGTTGACATATAGTGGGGTTAAGCATGCCTACCAAGTACCAAACAACCGTCAGGTGAAGGGATCTGGTCATGTACTGCTCTTTTGTACTACAACCTACAAGGCAAATTTAAGTACAACCAAACAAAAAGAAGCAAAAGTTAAAGTTGATATAGTGTGAGACCTGATAAGCTGGTTGCGGCGGAAGCATGTAGTTCTTAGTCATCATATATTAACATATTATACATGTGGTCTTCAATTTTCGGAGACCAAATTAATCACGATCTTGTTGGTGTGTACATTCAAAACAAAACTTGGGATTCATCGTTGACCTTGTATATGACAACATAACAAATGATAATATAAAACGAACATATGTAATCATAATTTGGGTATTTTGGGACATGTTTCGTGTTTGTAAACATCATTCAATAGATGGTTACCGAAAAATACGACGGTGATAAAAGTTAAAAACTGAGACGTTGTAACTTATGACGATAGTCCTAGAGTGTAGACGAATGAAACCAGATGTGTTTTGATAGAAAAAAGATAGGGTGGTAATTGCTTACACGCCTATATAAAGCCCCAAGTACCCCAACCCAATTCTCAAACTCCAAAACTCTCTCTCTCTCCCCTTATTTTCTTCATTTGCAAATGGCTCAGGTACAAATTTTCATCTCTTGGATTTATCAATTTTTTCATTGACTATTTGACTAGATTTATTCAGGGATTAATATTTAATTTGCAGACAGTGGTACTCAAGGTTGGTATGTCATGTCAAGGCTGTGTTGGGGCAGTAAAGAGGGTGCTCAACAAAATGGAAGGTAGTAATATATTTGATACCGTTTTACCTCTACTCAATATACACATGTTTTATTTAGTTGAGTACATGACCATTTATTATAGTGTATTCATATGAATCATTCTCAGAAATTTATACTATCTTTTGAGAATTGGCAACCGTTGATGGCCAAAATTTAGATCTGCAAAGTAAGTCAATGGACTAACATTTATAGAAATTAGCATTTGCCCAAGTGATGGTATTTGTCGACGACGGACATGGCCATGGGTCTTTGTGGGTTTGTGGCTTAGGGACTGTTTCTGTTTTATCAAATTCTGTATGTAGATAGTACAGTTAATGACCCCTTATACCACATTTTCCCTCCTGACAACAAAGCTCTCGGCTCGTCATTGCTTCTTTCATCAAGTGTTTTGCATTCATTCTAATGCAAACCCACTTTTAGACTTTAGATGCATGTGTTTATTCAAATAATCAAGTGTTTTGCATTCATATCCAACTTCTTGATATTTAAAGCCATGTCATCTATCTATACTACACGGCTTAATGATTTTACAGGGATTGTTAGAGTTTTAGCTTGTATATAGCGTTCTGTGAATATTTTACTGTTTTGGTTTATTATATAATAATGACAAACAGTTGAAGTATGACTACGAGATCTGTACTATTTCCTAAAAAATACTCTCATTCATTTCGTCTCTAACTAAAATGCTATATCGCAATAATACTGGACTGTTATTAGTAGTATCTAAACACGAATTCTGAATCATCCTATGTAATTTCTGTTTGAACCTAAGTTCTAACTAAGCCGCTGTCCTGTGAGCTTTCTAGAGTGATTGGTTCTTCTTCTTCTTCGTTTCTGCAATTTCAATTCAATGAAGCTGTATGTTATGATCTTCAGGGCATGCTTATAAGTACAACCTATCTTTTAGTTGTGATTTTTCGTATATCTATTGAATGCAAGGGACCGATACCTTTCTTTGGTGTATAATTGTTTTTTAGGCATTGACTCATATGACGTGAATATAGAGGAGCAGAAAGTGACAGTGATAGGTAATGTGCAGCCCGATGCAGTTTTTCAGACCGTGTCCAAAACAGGAAAGAAGACTGCTTTCTGGGAAGCTGAAGCGCCTGGTGAAGCCGAATCAAAACCTGCAGAAGCTGAACCGAAAGCTGCAGAAGTTGAAACTAAAGCACCAGCAGAAGCTGTTGCTGTTGTTTAAGTTGGTACTCTTGGATGTCTCTGGTAAACAAATAAGTGTGCTATTGGAATAGTTTGGTTTGCGTACTATCTGTATTTTTTTTTATTGTTCTATTAAAAGAGAACGCAGGGGAGGTATTATGTTTGTAAGGTACCATAATTCATGTACTCTATTGATCTTATCTTTGTCAGACATTTTAGAGGAAAAAATATGGTTTTCCACACCTTGTGGAGTTGTGGATCTGTATTTTTGAAGTTGTGGCTGCACTGGATTTGAAGAATACTGTAAGATATTATTGATTAGATTTGTTCAATACTAAACGAGCTATAAAATATGGTGCCTCACTGATATAGTTAGATAAATGAGTCGAAGCATGGAAGGAACGATTAACAAGTTTAGCCCGAGTGTGGTTCCGGTGGAGCCAGTCAAACGACATCTAAAATATGTAGGTGCTCCGCGAGAAAGCTTGGGCAAGCTCTTATAATAATATTGGGGTATAATCTCATTTCAGAATAGACAGGGCCAAATTTGATAAAAAAAAAAACTGTGTTTGTTTGATAGAAGTCATAGGATGATAGCGAAAAAGAAAGAAAGATAGAAGTCATAGAACTGTTTTATCTGCTTCGTCTCTTTGTTTTGCTCCATATCCATTTAACTAGTGATGTAAGATATTCTAAAACCAGGGACTGAGAACTCCTCTCCAAGAAACAGAATAAAAATTAGGAAAGAAGCCCAATTCTCTCCTTCCATAACATAAAAGGAGGGAAAGAGAATTTCAAAACGTGGCACAATTTGTTGGGGTTGGTGAACCTCAATGCAGAAGAACCAAAACAAGCAAGTATCTGTAATTTTGGTTACTACATAAATACTCATTAAAGAGTCCTCATTAAATATAAAAGAATCTTATTAATTGAGTTTGGATACAGCCGAGCAGCCAGCTACAGCTTGAAAAATGATAGTACAGTTTCTAGTCTCCTATATATACAACACTCCAATCTCTAGTCTTGTCCATCTTCGTTACTATTGCTTTCTCTCCGATCCTCTCTCTACTTTGCATGTGTGTGTGGTGTCTGTGGTAGGCTTTTAGAGAAGAAATAAAGCAAGAATGGCGATTGTTAAACAAAATCTAAAACGTCTTAACGAAATGGTCAGCCAGATGACTGCTGAGGTATAACCATACATCTCTTCATTTCAGTACTTTGATTCATTTCAAGCGGATTAAGTTTTTTTCCTTTTGATTGTTGTAGATTTATCTTTTACTTGATTCATTTCTTGAAAATTGTTTCAGTTTGTGTTAAATTTTTTGTTATAGATAACTTGTGAATAACTGTTTCCATAGTTTGATTTAATGAAATGAGACCATGCAGTTAAGAGAGTGGTAATGTTTTTCTGTTTTTTTGGTTGTAGGGAATGTTGGATGCACAATTCGCTGAAATTCAAAAGCTTCAAGATTCTGAGGAGGAGTTGTCTTTTACGATTGACATGATTGAATTGTACTGCAAAGAGGGTCTCAAGACTATCCAAGCTATGACCCATTATATGTTAGTTTCATACTCTTCGACATTTTTTTGAAGCTAATTATGTTCCTTAGTGAATTATTTTTCAAAAAAATTTAGCAGGCTTAACGTTTCATTCATTGTTTAACTGTTTGTAGGGAGGAACCTGTTGTCGATTTCGGTGAGGTTGATCTTTATGTTATAAAAATCAAAGGAACTAGCTTATAGTAAGTTGGCAATATTAAACTCAACATAGTGCCCTATTAGTTTTGCTTGTTTCTAAATTGATTGTATCTTTACTGTGACTTGGAATTGGCTAAATGACTCAAAATCGCCAATTTTGCTTAGTGAAATATTTTCTTCTGTGTATCACGTACTTATATATGTATTTGCAGTATCCTACACCACATGCTAGAAGCTTTTAGCCAACTTAGAAGGATCTTGTGTCAGATCAGAACTTTCGGTAAAAAAACAAGTGTTAAACTTACTCGTTTTTGTACAGGACATATCATCAGCACCAAACGAATGTGTATAGGTTAGACGTTTCAAACCAGTAACTAAATGGTGTGATGATCCTATTGGTTTTATGTATGACATATGTGATCAAGTACGAGGAATCCGTTATACACTTATACCCTTGCATGCTAGAAGTTTTTCAGTGGCTTTAGATAGAATAATCTTGTGTTGGATCAAAACTGTCGGTCAAAAGTAAGTGTTAAACTTATTCAGTTTTGTACAGGATAACATCGACATGTAGTGAATGTGTATAAGTTAGAGGGTTTGAAACCATTAAACAAATGGTTTGATGATCCTGTTGGTTTTAATTTACGACATATGTGATCAAATACGAGGAATCCATTATGATCTTTTGCTTATTTTGACATGTACTGATCTAAGTACCACGGATAATAAGTTATTGCACTAGTTGTTTATCTATTTTTTCCACCGATAATAAATGTCTCCTTTTCACAATTAATTGTATTCTGCTTCTACTAGCAGTAGTTATTATCATCATTAACTTTCTGTGTGGAGGTCTGATCTTGGTTTATTTAAATATGGTGTGATGAGGCAGTCTTCGAAGTAGATATCCAGTACTAAAAATACAAGGAATCATTCCTTTGTTAGCTCAATTTTATCTTTAAGAACCTATGTTACATGTTGGATACGTATCCTCTTGTCCGTGTCGGACACATCTCGGACACATATTGTATGTGATATACCTCAATATTTTATATTTCACCGTGTCAGATGCTTCAAATCCGTGTTGGATACGAATACACCTATCCGTGTCAATGTAACTTAGTTAAGGATGTATAGTCGCCTCTAGCCATCTAGACATCTGATGGTGCCAAATTCCTTAGATGTTGCAAATAAAGCAAGGGATTTTATCCAGCTTTCTTTTTATGGTGTACCCACTTCAAGCTATTAACCCCTTATGATTGCGCCGTAATTGATTTTCCTACCATTTCTTGGTCATCCATCTATAGAATTGGCTTGACTTCATATGTAAAGTAAGTAGTCCCTATGAAAAGGATATACTCGAGGAAAGCAGGGAAGATATCCTAGGGGCTTATAGAAACTCCATGTTGAAAGGAGCATGCCCTTTAGCTGCAGTCTGAGCAGCATAGGGTAGATTTTTTTTTTTGATCGGTAAAATTCAATTCATTAATAGCATAAAGATATAGTGTTACAAATAATAGGTTAAGTAGCAAGGAGCTACTCAATGCCCAAGAAGATCCCTTATGGTTACAAACCCTTTTATAGGGTGGAATTTATTAAACTTCAACTACTCATGTTTGTGAATTCTCTAATCCTGTGTATGAACTTTCCCTGTCCAGAACTACTCTTCGCTAGTTTCTTGTCCCAAGGGATGTTTGTGGATAAATAGGATTGGCTTCCAACCAATGAGCCATGGTTTTAACTTTTAACAAAGCTCTTCTCTAAGCTGTCCTTTTGCATGTCAGGGAACATAATACATGCTTCTTATGGTCCAATTGTTAACCAGTTCTACAGTGAAGCTTATTGTTTTTCTTTATTTGGTGTTGCAGTATGGGTACTCAGCAAGTGACCCTTGCCTGCATTGAATTCAGGCAAGATATAGCTGACAAGGAAAGGTGAGAAAGGATATTCTTAAGTTCTTTCAGTTAATTTATGCTTACCTATGGAGTCAATTTTAAGTTTTCATTGCGCAACTTCTTGCGTCAAACAGACTAAATAAATACTAAATGTTATGAGTTTCATTGTCTTTTCCTTTTGCTTTCAATATTTTTCAATCTGATTTGACAGAGGTATATTGCTTGAGTTTGCCAAGTGGTTAAATGTGGGGTTATTTTCCTTAATAACATTTGTCAGCCTTTTCTTTAAAGGGGTCATTGTTTAGGAAACTTTAGTGTTTCGGATTACCAATTCTTTGGACATAAAATCCAACACGCCAGTATAAAGATGATGTCAGAACTACCAGCAGCTGATCATTCACTTAGTCATCTTTACAAGTGCTCTGTTTCCTCCTTTCTCCTCTTTAGTTTCACGCAGCCATCTTTTAGACTTTTACTAAAGTTCCTGTTTTCTGTACCACGTGGTTCTCTATGTCATCGATCACAAGTATTTGGTACAAATTTCTGCAAGATCAGTCTTGAGCTTGCAAGGAACAGTTATCACATTATTTACAACTGTCATATATCAGCAGCCACTTGCCAAAAAGGTTTCTTTATCTTTACTAGCAATCCAAGGTATTTCAAAAATCCATCTGCAGACAGATTCTAGAACAGCTGGTTTCGCTATTGTCAACATAGGTTGATCAACTCCTAAAGATACCCTAACACATTCCCAATCTTCCTGACCTTGCTAGGCTAGAAGTAACTTAATTTAAAACCAAGTAATGTCACCCATATCGGCGTCCGCCACTGGTGAGAAAGATAAAGACCGTGTAAACAACTGAAACCAGTAATTGTTGATTTCAAGGAGTTATCTGCTTAATGCCATCACACATCCTCCTCTGTTGACTGTTTCAGCATAATAGGCTCTCCCTAAATAATACTCGGGCTCTCCCTAAATAATACTCCCTTTAAAGAATAAGAACCATTCTAATACGAGCAAGCAAAGGTTTACATTCTGAGAACATCATCAAGTTTGTTGTGACAGCCTGAGGATAAGAGTTCAGAGCGGGATAGTTTTTTTTTCAACAAGATTCTTCTGAAAATACATCAACCTCGTGTTTAGCTAGCTAGTACAAAATCTGCATAAAATTTGAAAGTTGAAACTCACAGTGGATGGTTCCTGTAAACACAGGTTCGCTTATGACAGCCATCAAATAAACAATATATAGGATCACAGTTGCATCTAAGTAGAATTGTAGAAACAAGTTAAGACCCTAGTCACCTCTCCAACCCTCGCTGTTTAATGGGATAACTTAGAATCTTCAACATTCTAATTATGGCCATTGTGTTTCCAGCAATTTTAGCAATTCCTTGTTATTTTTGAATGAGCATGTGCCATTGTGTTTCCCAATTTGTTTGTTTTCCTTTTTAGCTGCACAATTGCATTTACTTTCTCTTTATGATCCATTGATCCCTGTTATGTGCAGTGAGTCTTTTTTCACTTACATTGGTTTGTGCTTCTCTGATTTAAATATTTCCTTGTTTTAGGTGTATTCGTACCCTGGAAAAGATCAGTCATGAGTTCAATCGCGTAAGTGCCATGTTCAAGGACTTGGTTAAGGTAACTGATAATGTGCAGTTTTTTTTAAATTTAAACAGAATATTTATGCAGCTATGTTGAACATACCTACTTACTCTTATTTACTTTGTCAAGAGTTTGTATACTTTGTGTCCATGAAATTTGTAGTAAGTTATTGGTGTCAATGCCTTGTGACAATTTAGTTTAGAGGATTCATTTAATGTCAACTATGAAAACTAGGAATTAAAGACTTATGTTCTCCGATCATTTGTGAATAAAATGTTATTCAAACTCGAAAATTTTCACAATGAGCACAACAATATACACTCTTCACTTCATTAAAACCAAACCAACTCGTACAAACGACTTTAAGTTAGTATCACATATAAAGCTTTTAGGTGTACTGCTTCATATGCACGTAGGACTACTTCATTACACGTCTCCTTGTTCAAAGAACTCCATGCTGTTTAGTCCATGACGTTTCTTTTGAAAGTCTTAGGTTTACATATTACCAGTAAAGTATTTAAGATAACGTGATCTAGAAGATCTTGGTGAGAGCTTTCCAATACTACCAATATTTGAAACTGTTTTGTAAGTTGTAAGACATTGTCTTTTCAGTTAGTGTCCTTATGTTCTTGCTTTGAGGCAATTTGGTTGCAGATTGGACGGAAAATCATAGCTTATAAAGAAAAAGCAATAGTGATGGGAGATCTGTTCGCCTGTCTGCAGCTGCCTACAGACGGGAGTGTCATGAGTAGTGTCAAATAAGCTAGTTTCTCGTCATTTTGCTTAGAAGTTGAAGTTCAGTGGTTACGTAATAACAACAGAAATGTTTTTGTTCTTTGGAGAACCAAAATTGACTGTTGGTATCCATATTTTAATATCGTCAAGACTATTTGGGTTTTTATAAATGTTGAACTTGTTTATGTTTCTTTATTTTGTCTTTATCCTTGCCTACTTGAGTGTTTCAATTTAATAAGTGCAGATATGCTTAAAAGATCTTTTAAACAGGCCATTCATGTTGAACTTCAGAAGTTGATTACTTACTTGCATATTCCACCTGGAATGGTAAGTAAAAATAACTATAACCTGGGATGATCAGTCCAACATAGTTCTCTTAATGCTAAGTGCTAGGAGACTAAAACTGTCCCTAATTATTGTCTGCAGAATGTCTCCCTTCCCCCCTCAACTCCCTATCTCTACAGTTATCCCAATAACTTCTTATCCTTTTTAGATACGGCGTCCAGGATAGTTTGTTAACTTAATAAAAATTAAGGACCTACGGATGAAGATGGATTGACATTTGGTTTGGTAATTTGAACTGGGGGTTCTCATATTTGTTCTGTTTTAATTGGATTCTAGTTATAACAATAAATTTTTTGTTCCTGGGGAGTCGTAATAAGATGTGCCGCACTAGTTGCAGTTGGTATGCTACTTTCTGTTTTGTACTTCAAAGTTCAAACTCCTTTGGAAAATAACATGGGGTTTTAGGCCGACTCTACTAGCATTAACCAACCTCCCCATTGTCATCCAACTTGACATAATTGAAGGGGGCTGCTAAATATGTGAGAGTTAACAAAATAATCGAAGTTGCGTAATCAGCTGCTCTAGAAGGAGAGAGAGCTCTCTGTTAACTCTGTCAATCCGTACATAACCAATTCATTTGGCTCCCACTGGAAAAAATCAGAAGCCCGTACATATACTTAGCTTTTTACTGTCAGCTGGTTCACTGATTTATCAGAACCTTTTTTCTGCTTTTTCTGATAAACCTGATTCATCTGAATTCAGTTGTTTTCAGATTAACCCAAGCAAAAACATGTCCCTAACCACTCCTGTCATATTAAAACTATTTTCTCAAATGATCCATATCCGGGGAAAATATCACAAAGACAGAAAATTCCATTGCATAAATCCCAATATCGAATTCATATCTACCAAGCAAACAACTGCTAAACACCCATCGAACCCAAGAACATTATAATCACAAACAGAGTAGTAAGTGAAGGGCATTTGGATTTCCTTGAATAAGTGCAAAGGCCATTTGACTGCACTTAGTTGCCTACGTATTCCATTCAAGCCATACGCACGTAATTCTCTTATGTTGAGATGACCTTTCAATCTTTCATGTTCCAAAGATTGATCTTTCATATGGTTTGGAACTGGGTGTGGACTTCATTAGCTCTACTCAAAAGGAGGCCGAGGGAGATTCGGATTTTGCCAATATAAAAGAATCTAATTAATCAAGTAAGTTGCCAAAGGAAAAATGAATCTAATTAAGTATACATTTTACTTTGAAATGCCAGCCAACCTTTAGAGCCAGAAAAACGGCTACTACAGACAAAAGACAGAAAGCTCCTATAAATACGAGACTCCAAATCCTACAATTCTAGTCTTGTGTAGGGTTTTAGTGCAAGCAAGCAAGAATGGTGCATGTGAAATATTATCAAGAACTTTTTAACAAGCTCCTCAACAATATGACTGCTGAGGTATATAATCAACATTTCTTCATTTCAGTACTTGTGTTTTTTTTCCTGATTGATTGATTTGAAGTTGATTTAGGAAATGTAGTTGGAAATTCAAATTTATTACAATAATCAAAATGTATCCATGTAGTGAGGAGGTCTGATGGTTACACCCTTTTTTTTGTGGTTGTTGTTATAGGGGATATTGGATGCCACTGAATTTAAAAATCTTCAAACTTCATTAGAAGATGATCCGGCTTTTCTGGTTGATATTATTGAAGAGTCCTGCATAGAGTGTTGCAAGACTATCCAAGAAATGAACAATTATCTGTTAGTTTCATACTCTCTACAATTTTTTTAAGCTAATAGTAATGTTCCTTATTTATCATTCTTTAAAGAAATTTATTAAGCACTTAATGTTTGGTTTACTTCTAATTTGTTTATAGGTACCAACCTGTTGTGGATTTCTGTAAGGTTGATGTTTGTGTTCACAAAATCAAAGGACCTTGCTTATAGTAAGTTAACAATCTTAAACTCGACGTCGTGCACAATTTTGTGTTGTTCCTAAAATCATTTCTGTCGAAAGTCATCAATTCTGCCAAAACAGTGTCTTGGGATTGGATAAACTAATCGAACTCGCTGAAATGCATTTGATTATTAGTTTAAAAGGAAAAAAATTCTGAGTACTAAAGCACTTGCTGTATCCTTGCCTGCAAGAAGTTTCGCAACTTTTTATTATGGGTCTCACTCGTTATCTTTAAATATATATATATCATCAGCATTTACTGTAAGTGTATAGGTTGGACGGTTTTTAATAACTAAAATTAGTATTTTAATTATCCTATATGGGTATTATTTATGACATCTGTCATCACGTACGAGGAATCCGCAATAATATTTCCTTGAGAACAACCTATTAGTTTTCTCCTCTGTTACAATTCTTCCCATTTGTGTGCCTTGAGAAGGAACAAAGCACACTACATTCTCTTCAAAAGAATTACATAGTGATGCTGAATGATCAGCAACACTACTAGTTTCCCTATAAACATGAAGAAAGGAAATAAAATCAATAAACTGTTTACTAATGCCCTGTTTTAGTCTGATTGAGTTCAGACAATACCAAGGTGGACCCTCCCTCTTAGTGATGCAATTTATGGTATTCAGTAAATTTGAAGCCAATATGATTCACTTAAAGTCAATCTGGCTGCAGCATTGTATCCACCTCTGATGGCTTCCAATTCTTGGCTATAATTGACCTGCTTGAGTTGCTTCCTGTGCATGCAAGTATGCACCTATACAAGTGCTACTTCTTCTCTATGCTGAAGGAACATTGAAAGTAAACACAGACGGCTCAGTAGAGAGGAATGCTTTGATAATAGGATTTGTCTTCCAAACAATGAGCATATTCACAAGGGCTCTTCTGTAAATTTTTAAAAGCATGTAAGGGAACGCAATGCATGCTTCTTACGGTCCAATTGTTAAATCACTTCTGAATTGAAGCTTATTTCTTTTCTCTATTTGGTGTTGCAGTATTGGTGCTCGGCGAGTGATACTTGCTTGTGTTGGCTTTCGCCAAGCTTTAGACGAGAAGGATAAGGAAAGGTGAGAAGGGATATTCGGAAGTGTCTTCGGTCACATTTTCATATTACTATGCTTGCCTATGGAGTCAAATTTAAGTTTCATTTGTGCTTGCACACCTTGCAATTGACATACAAAAGAACGAAGTTAGTAATGTTACATAATTTACTTGTGGTTTTTTACCTTCAGACTCTTTAGTATTTTCAGTCTCTGCTTTACTGAAGTATATTGCTTGAATGTTGAGGAACTATTTGCCATAATAAGAATCGTCGCCCTTTTTTTGTTAAAAAATTGGTCATTAAGCACGCTAGTATTTCTTATTACCAGTATACGGACTAGAAATCCACCACACCAGTATAAAAATGATGGTAGTAGCAAATTGGTTTTTTTATAAAATATAAATGTTCCCTCCAAAAATAGTATTCTGCAATAACATTGTTATTGCCATTTGTAAGTTTGAAACGATTTTGAAGCATATCTTCATTTTTTTTGTACTTTGAAAGCATTTTGATGGCTCCTAATTGTACCATGATAGAACTTGTCCTATGAGATCCATTCCTATCTAAGAAATAAAATTCAGTCATCTCAAATTCTCAATGATACCATTTATTCTTTTCTTTTCAGTTCTGGCATGTCCAGTGTTAATTTTTTCTTTAATCATTAATGCCTTAAGTATAGGATGTGTCAACCACACCCAATTTCAGTAGCTTTAGAAGTCGTTGGTATAGCTGTCTTCGGCACTTGAACCTCCTTATGTGTTGGTAAGCATTATTAGTACAGTTCACAGTGGAAAGGCATTTGGTCCACCACCTCCGCTTTGCTTTTCTGCTCTTGAAAGCTTCTACATCCATGTTCATCTTGATGTCAGAAGTCATAACTACCAGCCCCATGAGCATTCACTAGTTATCTTCATTACTGTTCTCTTTTCTCCTTTCTCCTTTCTCCATACTAGTTGTGTACAGCCATTGTTTACTTAAGTTCGGTTTTGCTGTACCACCTGGTAAATTCTTTGGAGACACTTTTTTATACTTATTGATCACAAGTTTTGGGTCCAACTTCTCGCTAGAAGATTAATTGGTCATGACCTTCTTAGAAACAGTTATCAAAATTCTGATACAGGGTGTTCCTACTGAGAACCTCATGATCAAATTTGTTTTCAAAGAAAAGGTTAGGATCTAGTGACCTCATGAGGATAAGATATCACAGAAGGATAGTCTTCTTAAACAAGATTCTTCCATCAACAAAAAATTCATCAACCTCATGTTTAGCCTGTATATAATTTGCATAAGATTTGAAACTCGCATGTGGTGGGTTTTCCTGTAAAACCATCTAACATAGCTGCCAAAGCAGCAATGTAAATACTAGCGCAACTGGGTCTTAGGTAGAAATAAGTTATAACCCTGGTCGCCTCTCCAATCCTCAGCAATTTGTAATAGCATAAGTTAGATTCTTCAACGTAATATTGTTGTCACAATATTTCAACAATCTTAGCATGTCATTGTTGTTTCTCTATCAAAAGGTGTCATATGATCCTTCTGTTTTTGAATTTGCTATGGTCTTTTTAATTAGCTGCACGTTACTTTTACTTTCTCTACACGCAGTCCCTATTCTCTAAATCTACTTTTTTTAACTCATATTATGTGCTTCTCTGATTTAAGATTTCCTCTTTTAAGGTGCATCCATTTCTTGGAGATGATCAATCATGAATTCAGTCGCGTAAGTGCAATGTTCGAGGACTTGGTTAAGGTAATAGATAATGTGCAGTTACGCCATTTGTGAATTTCAATATAAGATTTATGTAGAAATGCTGCACTTATCTATGTTCTTGTTCTTCCGCCATTTGGTTGCAGATTGGGCGGAGGATTCTTACTCATAACGCCAAACTACACTGATGAGATTCTAATCCTGTCAGCAACTGCTTACAGGCGTGTGTCAATGGGTAGCATCATATTAGCTATTTTTTGGTCTTTTTGCTTAGAAGTTCATGTGGGAGCTAAAAGTCCAGTACTCATGTAACAGATGTTCTTTAGGGTACCAAAATGACTATTGCTATCAGTGTTTTATAATCAGACCGTACTGATTATCTGGGTTTACTTAATGTGGTACTTATTTATCTTTCCTTATTTTGTTGTTGTCCATGCTTAGTGAATTGTTTCTAATAGAAACGTTCAGATGTTAATTTCAAGATGGCTTCGAATAGGTTATGCAACTTTTCATAAGTTGGTAAAGAACATAGCTGTAGCCTGTAAGTTGGGATGATTTTCTCCCGTGGTCTGCAATGAAGATGTTAGGTAGCTGTTGTCGTATATCTATAAATCTATAATAACTTCATAATTGAGAGCCTTTCTTGGTGTCGTGAAGTTCTAAATATCATGAGCCGTGTAAGTTTTGCAAATGAAGTTAAACGTTGTTTATGCTTCTTCGGCTACTATCAAGTGAGATTATATGGAATCGAGAATTCGAAATATGTCATGGGATTCGTATTTTGGCAGTCTATTCCGCTAGTACTTTTACATGTTCTATGAGTAACTGTTTTCTATGTTCGTATACGGTCTGAGAGCATCATACGTTTCAGTCCGCTATGTCACCCAGCTCATTCGTCGTGTTTCGGAATGTCCATTGCAATGCTGAGTTCATATTGCCTTGGAACTTTTTCTTTACCACTACTACAAAACTATTCTGTTTGGCTGAAAGTTTTTGGTCAGATTCTCATGTTTGCCGATGTGGTGTTGTTTTTACCAAATATATTGGATTGTGGTAGCTTGCTACAAATAGGTGGATGTTGTTTTGGCTGCTGGAAACATGCTAGTATCAGAAATTCAGAATGCAGATATGCAAAAGGAAGTTAATGGATAAGTTTCAATCACCAGCACAATACACACATTGATTCGTTTACATCAGCCTAGGACATGCATGCGAAGGTAGTTCTGACTTGACAGTTTGAGTTCAGTCCTAAGCAAATACTCTAATATGGATCAGTAACGTAGCATGTTAGTTAGCTGTTTAATGCTGATGGGGTTCGAGCCCCAGACCTCTGGTATCATCACCCAAAAGTTTTACCGACTTTGCTAGTCGGCACCTGATGGCTGATCACTTCTTCACTATCTCAACACTATCCATACCTTCGAGGCTCTCACATCTATGATCAATATAAAAGATGACAAAAATAGAAGGATGGGAAGGTGGTGTGAACAATACTCCATTCTCGTAAGTTCAATGAGATGTCGACAAAACTTCACCATTCTGAAACACATGAAATAGATGGAAGGAAAGCATCCAGGAGAAGGGAAGATGCTTGGTACATTTATTATCTATACAAAAGCCTCCGCTTTGCAGTGTTCAGATGTGGAGCGAGTGGGCGAAATGAGGCTAGCAAGCTGTCGAGAAGATGGTGTAGGGGGGGTTCTTGGTGAGAGATTCACAAACTCCAGGGCTTGTAACCTCAGTTCCAAAGGGTAATCAGCAACACAGCCAATTCTTGGACCAGCTCCAGTAGACCATTTTAATGATAGTTGATGCCCGAGTTGGTATGAACTCACTATCTTCTTGGAATTGAGTCTCTGCAGTAATTCTTTCCTTGGAACCTCTGCTTTTGGGCTCTGAAGACCACCAGATAAGGTTCTCTTGTAATTGGCTCTGCTTCCATTTTGGACAGTTTCATCTGATTTGGAGGATTGGTCTTTCTGCACTTTAATAGGAACTTCAATTGGTGAAGGCTTAGTATCTGAAGGAGCTATGGGATTAGAAGGAACTCCATTTGCAATCTCTCCTGCGATTGATTTGCTATCTCCATTGTTCTCGTAATCTTCAGTTGATGCGCGTATCTGAAAACGGCAAAAAACTCAGTATGGCATGGCCAAAGTATTCAGGAATAAGAACACTGAAGCAAGGGAAGGAGGTAACGTTGCACTTATTTAGTTAATTCTTTTACTGTTCACAAACTATTTAATAGATTATATGAGGAAATATGTGGATTAATTGCATACCTCAACTTCATCAGTATTGACTCCATTTTCCCTGAGGACGTCTAAAAGATTGTTAAGGTTTTCATCAGTTGGACGATAATGTCCACTGTATGCCCAGATAGCCTGCAAAGGAAGAACACATTTGATCATGTTTGGAAGTCTGCACATACACACCCAAACCACTCCCTCCCTGTTCTCCCACACCATTATTACTATTAGATAAAAGATGTAGGCAAGAGTGGCGATCTACTCATTAGAAATCTGTTTCTTTAACCAAATTATGAAGTATGTTTTAAACGTCTTTTGACTACAAAAAATTCATAAGAACAAAGATCATAATGAGGCAAGGACCACATGGGGCAAGAGTGGCAATCTACTCGCTAGAAATCTGGTTCTTTAACCAAATTACAAAGTATGCTTTAAATATCTTTTGACTACAAAAAATTCATAAGAACAAAGATCATAATGAGGCAAGGACCACATGGTGGTTGTGTTATTGCAATGTTTTAATGAATGCAGATACCCATCAAACACAAATTCTTCACAGCATCATATCAGTGTTAGTGTTTCTATACGGCAGGAAGGGAGAGGGAAGCACGAGTTGCCTTAAAAACCACATCCTACAAAAGCTCGTTTGATCTTAGGCAACTTCGTTAGAAAGGTCCTACTCAAACGCAAATTCATTTATTTGTTATGTGCAAGTAGGTCAACAAACCATTATGAAGTTACTAATTGGATCTAGCCAAAATATTAAAGTCCGAGAACCCCACTTTGCAAGGACAAGATGGCCACACCATACCAAAAATGGCCAAAACCATGTTGGAGAATATAGGTTTTGGCAGCTCATGTTGGAGTATCCCGTCTCCTTTCATCTGTCATTTAGGCTTTACAGTCTCAAACCCAAATTGAAATCCATTTGAACCTCAGTTAACTTGCTACTCACAAGACTTATGAACAACAAGGCCAAAGTAATAATACCCTTACCTTGAGCACTCCATCTACTGCAACAAGTCTTCCGGCTGCTAATGTAGCCCCTCCCGCAAGAAAGCTAGAATGATGAAATATCCCTTTCTTTTTCTGGACAGGTTAACATGATATAAGGTTCCTAGTCAGCCAAAAATACAGCGCAAGATAAAAGACAAGGCCTAACTAATAATTAATCTTTGTCCATTTGCTCTTACCTCGCCAGCATAGATTTTCTTAAAGGTGCTCATCACAAATATCCATTTCGCCTCTTTCGATCTTTTAGTTGTATCCAATAGCTCGCCACTCTGTTTGTGAACAACTTTCCCTTCAACAACTATGTATTCGTAGTGGTCCCTCTCTTGCTGATTTCAGTCAAGAATGATCAAGAATAACCTCAGAATTAGCACTGATAAACAGGCGTCAACACAATGAAAATACAATCTACTTGAGAAGTTAAAGTTCTGCTCCTATGGAAAATTAGAAACATACAGGTCCTAGATACTTGATGCACTGTTGCCGAAGTTTTGATCTTGGGCACTTCTCGAGGTCAACGTCTCTTCCATCTCCAATGTCCAGCCTGTGCAATGTGGACAAAGAAATAGATTTAACACTGGAAATATTTTCTAGCAAATGCATCAACGTCATGGAAAGGTTTCAAAGTTGGGCAGCAAAACAGACAAATAGCCCATTGTGTACTTCATCTCGGTAATTAATCAAACAGTTATAAAAGCCTCTTATGTAATCCTTTAAGAATGTCAACCAAACTTCACTTTGTAAATTTGATCATGTACTTCCTGCTGAACATAACACCCTAACTAAGTACCAAGCCCATGTTCATTTTGATGTCGGAATTGACATCTTTACACCAAATTTAATCCAACTCTAACAAGTTTCTCAATCTCATTCCAACCGGTTTTAGTCCAATTTTGAACTCTACAATAAAAAGTTAAAAATTCTCAAATGCAGAGAGCTAAGGTACAAACCAGTAGAAAAAAGGCTGGCCCGCATCTGCAGTACACCATTGCTCATAATACAAGTGCAAGCTATGTCCATACCGATGTCGTGGATCAATCTATACCAAAATTTTCAAAGAAATTAAAAAGCTGATAACCAGTAATTAGTGAAAGGACAGGGGATTAGTAATTACAGCTTCAATCCAGTGCTGAAAAGCTAGTTTCTTAGCTTTGGCATCTTTCGACAACCCTTTACCAACCTGTCGGATAACACCCACACACACACAAAAATAACAATTCATTAAAAACAGAAAAAACAATAAAAAAAAAAATCCACACATTAGATCTTAAAAAGATTGAATAAATAAAACTTATTTAATATATACATAAAATAATTACTTTAGAAGCATTCAAGCTGATTCGATTCCAGCGTGAAGCAGGCGTCTCTGCCTTCTGAAAACTGAAGAAGGAAATTGTACTGTGGTTCAATCTAACCGAATCCAGAACTTGCCACCTAAGCATATATCACTGCCAAATTAGTTATAAACAAAACAACATTTTTAGTTTAAAGAAACATTATTATTATTATTACCAGAGCTCTTCAGCAACAACAGCAGAGTCAGCTAACCTACGTCGAGTCCGGTAACTCCTGTATACTTTCTGCACCTTCACTGCAGCAGACGTCGTTGATGATGATCCACAGCTGTCACTTTCTTGTCCGTTGATCATGGTGAAGTTTGAGTCGTGATTAAAACTTAGAGAGTAGTCGTTACTGACCATGCATTCACGAGATGATGAGTCGAGAGGGAATGGGAATGTTTGTGTTTCAACTTCCATGCTTTAAAGAAAGAGAGAAATGAGGATGAAGAAGTGGTCTTCTTCTTGGGATAAAATGAATGGACTATACTATATTGGTTTATTTATAGCTAAAATTAATATTGTTAATGCAAAAAATAAAAATTTCTTTGACTTTTATAATCAATGATTCAAGGCTGGAACTGTGATTTTTTTTTTTTTTTTTTTTTTTTTGTGGAAGATTGAACGAGTGGGCGTGAGACGATGGTGGGGACATGGCAGTCAGAGTTAGTGAGTGAGTCACTCTGTGTAAGTGCACACCCTCGTCACTATTATAATAATGATAATGATAGAGATTTTTTTGTGCTCGGTGTAGCAATAGTGACTGGACATCCACGTGTCCTGTTGGCCCCTCAAACTTCACTCAGATTTTGATTGATGTCAAGTTGGAAATTTCATCAAAATTATTGACTTTTATGTTTCATACTTGCATGTATGTCCAATTTAGCGATTTTTGTGCAAAGTGCAAACTACAAAAGTGAAAAATCAACATATACCCAAGCTAAATGGATTTTGGAATAAGGAACAAACTAAACGCAACTGTGTCACCTGTATGGGTGTGATTTTTTTGGGGTAAAGTTTTCTAACCAAAGTGTATAATATGCCCCACTTTTAAAATGCCAATCTCATTCACCTTTTTTCTCGTCGACCCGTTGCGGATTGAGAGGATTCTACCTCGTTACATCCACAATTACTAGATTATTATTCTTTTCATTCACGTGAAAGGTATGCTTTGACAACGCAAATTGACAATGGGAACGACTACGAAGTTCGAACGATAGAAATTGTGTGATTCAGATTCTACTCTCAAATTCCAACTAAAATGATCAAATGCTTGCGATAAAACTTTCAACTAAATGAAATTTCCAAGCAACTTCAAGGTCAGTTACTCAGTTAGGTTACGTTATATATTTCTGTTGAAATGTCTAATTGAATTTTTCTTCCAAAATATGATTTTCTTCAGCATTATATAGATCTTTAGGAAAGTTATATGGACACATTCACCTTCACTCATTTGCTTCCAATTTTTGTCGCCAGAGTTCTCTATCTTGAGGTCTATCGTCTAGCATAAGTGCATGACACAGGAAATTTCTCAAAACTCTTCAGTTCTCAATTTGTAACACAAACGGCCAAAATAAATTGTGCGTTTCTGATCTTTTGCCTTGTGGAAGTTGGACTTCAAATTAAGTTGGCAGCTAATATTTATTTGTTCACAACCATATTGGATCGGAGTTAATGTACATTGGCACCGATAGCATATCAACGCTCAAGGCTCACCAAACTATAATGACACTTAATTGTACGTGAACCCTACATCCTTTAAAAATGCTTAGTTGTTGAAACTTATTGAATGAGAATAAGAGCAGTCTTATTGTAACTTACTTACGGAGAGCTAGTAGAGAGTTAAATATAATTTCTAAGAATAAGAGCATAGTCTAAATAATTGAGCAAAAGAATGAAGAAAACAGAAGGCAAGCATCGACAGACAAAGAGCCAACTCATCAAAGATAGTTTTGATGAGCCACCTAAATACTGGTGTGACATTTTCTCTAGCTCAGTTTATCTCATTAATCGATTTCCTTCAGCTTCACTTCAAAATATTTCTCCTCTTGAAAAGTTGTTTCATGTCCAACCTAATTATTCCAATCTCAAAGCTTATGGATGCACATGTTTCCCATGGTTAAGACCTTATACCACTAATAAGCTTGATTTAAAGTATAAACCTTGCGTTTTTCTTGGTTATAGTTTAAATCACAAAGGTTACAAATGCATGGATATACAAACTGGTCGAATCTACATATCTAGGCATGTTGTATTCAATGAGTCTGAATTTCCATTCAAAAACACAACTCTACATTCAAATTCATTATCTCCTACATAATTTCTTCTTTCATCCTTTTGCGATGATATCATTTTCTCTTCTTCTCATACTTCCACTCCACTATCTTCTGATTCTCTTGAAGTTCTCACTTCCTTATCACCTACTCATTCTCACAATCACAAGTCTTATGTTACTGCTACTGCATTACCTGTTGACCCTTCTTCTTCAACTCATTCTATGACCACAAAGCCAAAAATGACATTTTCAAACCAAAATCTCTCATCACCACTAAACATCCTATTCCTCATGCTCTTCAAACTACTCTTTCTTCTCTTCCTATTACACCTACTTCTTTCACTCAAGCTTGCAAAGATCCAAACTGGAAAGCAGCAATGGTCAGTGAATTTAATGCTCTAATAAAAAATGGTACTTGGATTCTTGTACCTTATTCTCCTTCACAAAATCTTGTTGATAACAAGTGGGTATTTCGACTGAAACATAAAGCAGATGGTTCCCTTGATAAGCATAAGGCTAGGCTGGTAGCTAAAGGCTTTCATAAAAAACATGGTTTTGATTATGATGAAACTTTTAGCCCAATTGCAAAACCATTAACTATCAGACTTATCATATCTCTAGCAGTTTACTATAATTGGGATATTAAGCAATTAGATGTCTCAAATGCCATTTTGCATGGTCATCTCAAGGAGGATGTGTTCATGACTCAGCCAAAAGGTTTTGCTGATCATACTAGACCTACTGATCAGCTTTCAAATGTGCATTTTATTACCCTTATATTACTGCATTACAGGTCTTCTTACGCATAATGAAAAGACAACTCATAGCTTTTATTATTTTTTTCAGGTTACAGAGAAATTTATACCACTTATTATAAAAGATGCGCCTTAGCACCAAAAAGAGCCTTAATTACGCTTATTATGAAGACTCAAAGCTGCTATGAAAAAGTGCAGAAAAAGTCAAAGTCAAAGGTCAATGACTCATAACCAAAGAGTTGAAAGTCAAGTCTTCAACTCAGAAGACCAGAGATAGATGTCCTTAACACAAAAGAATGCTTTCTCTAAAACCTATCTTGATCAAGAAGAAGTAAAAAAGCAAAATGAAAAAGCAAAAGCATAAAGTAAAGGGTGAGGTCTCTCAAATGTAACGGAGAAGGGCAAATCAGTCATTTGCATAAAGCAGGGGGAATAAGAACTAAAAGTTAGGGAGAGAGATTGTACCTAGACTTATTCTAGTGTCATGTAGGATTTATTTTCTAGTAATTTTCATTTAAGTTATTTACTTTTTGTTCTTCATTTTCATTCAAGTAATTTACTTTTTATTCTCCAATCAATCAATCTTTTATTTTCTTTAATGTTCTTCTTTCAATCAATCATTCATTTCTTTCAAGTTATGTTTCCAATCATTTAAACAACTTAGTCTCTTCAAACTTCTTCAATACAATATATTTAAACTATACAAATACTAAACTAAAAGAATCTACCTTCCTTCCTTCTAAAACTCCCAAATATTCAAGCTCTAAACAATTTATGGTGAAATTCATTCAATATCTTTTG
The DNA here is from genome assembly GCF_015680905.1 of Coptis chinensis. Taxonomy (NCBI): domain Eukaryota; kingdom Viridiplantae; phylum Streptophyta; class Magnoliopsida; order Ranunculales; family Ranunculaceae; genus Coptis; species Coptis chinensis. The sequence goes on along the minus strand of NC_141463.1, from coordinate 71,909,726 downwards.
AAGTACATCACTACTACAATTTCAAATGGCACCGCCGTCATGGATTGAAGGAGTAAGAATGCTTGGTTGAGCATCTAAGGAGGGAAGCATCACTCTCACCTTTTCACTTTTTTTTTTTTTTTTTTCTAATTTTCGTTGATTTATTTCTTTGTTTTTCATTACCAACTTACTTTTTTGCAAATCCAGGTTCGAGATCAAGATGCTAGAGAGGAGCTGAAGGCTGCCACCAAACATCCGGCGTCTTCTCAACCACCCCTTTGTCGTAGTCCAATTTGTGATACTTGATTTTTTCATAGTTCAATTGTTTTCTGTGTGTGGTTGTACTGTGAAACTCAGATTTTGTAATAGAGTAGTATAAATCAGTGGAACTTGTTTGTAATATATAGAGATAAAAAAAACGAAAAATAAAATAATAAATAATAAATAATAAAAAAAATGAAAAATGAGTTTTTGATTGATTATGTACGTGGATGAACATGAGTGAACACTTGGTTGAAGTTCTAAACTTACCAAAAGATTAAAGTTTTCATTGCCTTGAGAAGTTCAAGTGTGCGAGGTGAGTCGTGAATCATACGCTCGCACACTTTGAATCAATTTGGTAATCAACACTCTAACTAAGTTTAGCTCTAGTTAATCTAGATAATCTATCTAAACTAGTAATCTATTAGATTAGTTTTATTGTTAGTTTACTTTTATGTTTTGGGCCCTTGAAGGCAAAGTTATTTAATTATTAAAAAATCCACAATCCTGACGCTTTTTAAGTGGACCATTTTTGTAACATAAAACAGGAAAAAGCTCGAATGGTTGGGCTTGATTCTCAGATCATGCGACGACCAACGACACCTTCTCTTCAAGCAGCGTGTAAGCACGGCTTGAGAGGTCATTTCTAAACCTCCTCGAAGCCCATATAAGAGGATACCTTGTGTGTTCAAGCATGCTTACATGATTGTTTGAAATTTAATTTCCACACTGCAATTTACATCCATGCATAAGGCTGAACCTGAGCCACATAACAACCATTGGGAAGTCATTCCCCAATGTAGATAAATCGGACGTTGCTTGATACTTAGAGCCCTAGACAAAAAAATAAATGAATTAAAATTAATCAACTAGAGCCCAAAGTAGTCACGCTCCTCCAGAAAATGACAAAAATATAGCCATGAGGATTTAGAGTAATTAGTTACCAGATTCCGGTGGACCAACTACCTTCCTCACTTCCCTCCCCCATATTCACCATGAATGAGATTCTTGGTAGCACACCACTTGGTGAAGTGACTGCCTATTCTTCTAAATCGTGTAGTAGAGCCATCCTAGTCTCGAGCCCAATTGTTCATTTGAACAGGGCATAGTAATCTATAGACCATGCAAATATTTTGAAAAATCCAAAAAAAATGAATTGATTAAGCATTCATGTCTTATCAATATGCATCGCAACCGTCATGGAATTACAATGCAAACCCAGAATCTTGTTCCTTTTACGGTAGTCCTTATCACTGGTCATCTCAGTGTCCATCATATACTGAATTCGAGTCTACTACGGGAAATCCTTACGATTACAAACTTCAATATTCAAACTTCCCTAATAGCCCATACACTCAAGAGTTTTCCAGTCATGTCGACAATTCATGGAGTTCTACCACAAATAGTCAACCACCATTCATATATCCACCTGGTCAGTTAGAGTACGATTTCACCCAAAGCCCATTACCATTCACATCACCATCTATATCAAATTTATATTCCACTCCACCATCTATCACAGACCAACTTTACCAGGAAATGGCCAATAAAACAATACTAACTCAGCAAATAACAATTACCTTAAGTTTTTTCCAATCCGATTGAAATGATGCCACATCTGATACTAATATTCTTCACACTAGTTCAAAACCCAACCGAAACGAGAAACAAGGTGTTACTATAACAAAGCCAATTGCTAAAGCCCATCCTGATACTGCTGACCAATTAAATCCTCATCAACCTCCACCTGACTATCGTGAGAATTCCAAATCTTATGATAATGACTATATGTCTGATGTCACAGTTTCTCTCGCATATCTTAATGCATCATCACCCATAAATGAGAAAACTCTGACAGAAGAAACTCAAGAGCATGTATTGGACTCGACACATTTGGGCAATGACATTAAGAAGATTATTTATGAAGATCTAGGTAGAGAGGAGCAAAAAAATGAAGTGCTTGAAAACGAGGGAATAAAATATATGGTGGAAAGTGGATTCCAATTTAGTTTGGCCGATAAAGACTTATCGATAGAACAAATTTGTGACATCCTTACTATTGTAGATGTGAACCAAAATCTTGTAGAAACGCTAAAACTGGATGAAGAATTCTCTGAGTCCTTGAGATCATGTGAAGAACCACCACCCAACCATCACCATCCCAAATTAACACCTCTCGAAATCCAACCTCCATTCATAAAAAATCCACCAATTTTTAAGGACTGCACCACTAAACCATTTCAAAGAAACCTCAAATTCGGACTTAAGCCAATTGCCTTTGAGATCATTCATAATTTTCTAAACCTTCCTGTTTCGACCAAATATGATCAAAACACCAAGTGTTGATGAAAAAGACGAAGAACGTAGAAAAGTAATTAGAAAAATGATGGTGATTGGGGGAATGATGAGATTACCTTCGGTTGCCCTCGCATCTAAATTATCAGTGAGATCAAGTCTCAAGAACGTAGTTCTGAATGAAAAATAGTTTTGTATTTATATAGGTAGAGTAGAGAGTCCTTGCAGCTCAAGTAATCTTGTAGCTTGAGCAATTGTGATAGACTATAACTTTCAACTGATAATTATCTCTTTGATAAGAAATGAATCTGGACATAAATCAATGTACATTAGTGGCAAGCCATGTGGCTAAGGTTCAGCCTTAGACACATGAGTTAATGGGCCTGTACTTTGATCCATGATATTGCGAATTGGGCTTTAGCCCTGTCAATTAAACGAATAAAGTAGAGACTCCTACTAATGGACGTTTGCCACGTAGGTGGGGGTCGAAACACCGCCCCCTCTTTGGCATGCGAACAAAGTTCATATGGCAAAGAAGAAAGAAAAATGAACGGAATTATAACCAAGTGTCGTGCGAAAGGAAATGATAGGAAAATTGACTGTCGAGAAAAAAACGTGAATTATCGGGAACGAAAAAATGTCAAACTAACGTATACGGAACGCAATGTAATTAAATAAAAGATGGCCGAAAATGCATAGAAAAAAACATAAAAATAAAAAATAAAATATGCACAGAAATAAATGTCAAAAGAAATTGATTTCCGAAAACTGTACCGAACGCATTACGTAAAAATACGAAATTTGAATTGACGATCGTGCCACTTGATTGAATAGCGATACTCGACTTATATCGTTAAAAATTAAATGTAGGGGCAGTTTAGTAATAATAGTAATAAAAGGAAGTTAAATACTAATTGGACTCAAAGTGTGCGGATGAGATAAGAATGTGGAGGAGATAAGAATTGAGATTAGAGATGGAGTTGGATTAGTAAAGAATCCTATCGGAACTGAAAAACAGCTCGACCTTATATAAGTGTTATGCTTATCAAAACAAATGTGGTTAAGAAAAAGGTTTGAAATCACAAAATACTCGTCCTCTTCCGCAATCTTAAACGTTGTGTGCCGTCTTTGCAACTTAGACTAGTAGGTACGTTTCCTTACCATCAAGCTCTTCTCATAAATAAAGTTGTATCAGTTTCCGGGAAGGCGCAGGGCTGGCCGACAAAGCAACAAGGCCTTGATAGAAACACTGACAGAGAAGAAGAGGACCTCATCTGAGAAGGCAGACAACCGTCCTATAGCCATAGAGTAGTCCAGCTCGTTCAGTGACTGCCTTCGCTGTAGCCTTTGCCATAGAGTTATGAAGTTTGGTCTTGGCATGACCATGCAAAGTCGGTCGTGACTTCTAGGCATGAAATCGTTGCCTTTTCTAATAAAGGTCAAAAAGAGGCACTCTGAGCAGATAGATCCAAGTCACGCATGTATGCCTTATCCTTTGGAGTTTGGCAGCCGGATGAACCTCTGTAGACTTCGAGTCTTTTCCGTTGTTGTGCCTTTGGAATTTCGGGGTAGTTAGTGGAGTTGTAGTGGCAGTCTGAAATTGGTAGATGAAGCAAAGATGTTCAAGTCTAGACGACGAAGCGAAGGTATCACCAGAGACCACGCCAATGGAGGGGCTCGAAAAATATCAAAACTGTGACCAGAATACGGAGAACATCGGAGAATATGAGAGAGCAGTGTCAATGATTTTCGATACTATGAACCAGGTATGATAGTATTTTTTTATCAGTTATTGCAAACTTATGTTTAAGTCTGAAAAATTGATGAAAACAAATATTTTTCGCCGCAGGTTAAAACGGCGGTAGTACGAGCCAAAGAAATTCATGAAAAAGTTGCGAAGAAAAGTATCCTTCCGAATGAAGTCAATGTCGTAGAAGAAATAGAGAAAGTGAAAATACTCAACCGAAAACTGGAAGAGGCAAACAAAGCGTTAAGCGGAACCAACAGAGAGTTAGAAGACGAAAACAAAAACTTAACCGAGCGGACGGAAGAAGCCGAGCAGAGATCATACGAAGACTTTGGGAAAGCCTGTGAGATAATGGAAGAACACAAACACTTAAAAGCAGATGTGATAGAATTAAAGGCACTCGTGGCGACCAAAGATCAGAAACTTAAACGTCAGAAAAGAGGCGGAGAAAATAACAAGAATGACCGATTTAAACGAAGCGGCTTGGCCAAGATCACGTGCAAATGGCACATTGTGAATCGTCCGTAAGACAATTGATGAGACTTTAATAGAAACGGAGATGAACTAGAACGTTAAGAAGATGAATTACAAAGATTTATACGAGTTGTATATGCGAAAAGTTTGTAAGGAACCATTGGATTTGCCCAAACCAATGAACATGTGATTTTGCGTTGGTAATACCATAGAGCTAAAAATTCTTTTTGAATAAAATAAAGTATGTGTTGGCAATTAAATATCATTGTGTTGTCAAATAACATACCTGTGGAAAACTGACAATGTTGTTGAATTATATAAATGACACGAAATAGAATGAAACGCCCCCAATGCTAACTTTAAGCTTGCAAAATTAGATTGAGCTAAAAAATGCTCCGACGCAGAACTGACGGAACGAAACGGGGTAACGTCATCAGATGATGACATAGCGTGAGTAACTGACTTAAGCGAGCGTAAAATTGTTCAAGTTAGATTGACGAAATTAAACGTGGTAACTTCGCCATATTTTGTCAGAGCGATATTAACGACCAAGCGAGCGTAAAAGCGTTCGACTTAGACTGACGAAATTAAACGTGGTAATTTCGCCAGAGTTTGTTGTAGCGATAATACGACTAAGCGAGCGTAAAAGCGTTCGACTAGGACCCAATTAAATTAAACGGTAATTTAGCGAGTTTTATTGTAGTGATAGTAACGACTAAGCTGGCGTAAAAGCGTTCAACTTAGGACCCATTTGAAATTAAACGTGGTAATTTCGCCGGATTATGTTGTAGTGATAGTAACGACTAAGCGGCGTAAAAATTTGTTCAACTTAGATAAAAATTTAAATTAAACGCGTGGTAATTTCGCCAGATTTTGTTATAGCGATAAAAATTACTAAAAGCGGCGTAAAAGCGTTCAACTTAGGCTGACGAAATTAAACGTGGTAATTTCGCCAGATTTTGTTATAGTGATTATAAGGTTCGCTAAAACCAAAATCATACCATTGGAACTGAAGTGAAATAACTGCTTCTTTATTGATTACCGAGTCTTAAAAAATGCAAAGATAACAACGGAAAATACATGCCTGAACTGAAACAAACTAAATATTGTATTATTTTATTTCTCCAGGATAACGGAAAAACACAACTAAAATCTACTTATAGAACTTATTATAGCGGATGAAACGCATTCCGGGCTTATCGAGAACATTCACATCTAAATCTCGGAGAAAATAAGATCATTTGGTGGCGATCTATGATGTATGGACACATCCAGTTTTCTCAAATTTACGGAATCTATCAACCTCGTCTTTTCGACAGAGTACCCGATCATCTTTCTCAAATACTTTAAATCGAACTTTCTTATCATATTTTCGTTTCATATCACCGATAATCGAATTAAAAGACCAACATCTCTTGTCTCATCTATCAAGGCTTTGGCTTGCAAAGTGCTTGATCATTCGACTCCAATTCCACGTTAGAAGTTATAATTGGTTGGTGTCATCAACTCTGTAGGCAAAACCGCCCGTGCCGTAAAGCAAGATTAAACGGAGAAAAATCCAGTTGAATGCTTAGGTGTGGTTCGATAAGCCCACATAACCGCGGGAAGTTCCTTAACCCAATTTCCTTTGGCCTGTTGAAGTCGCCGGCCGAAGGCATTGCAAAAATGGATTTGTTAGTAGCCCGGCTTGTCCATTAGCTTTGGATGGTATGGTGCCGAAATTGTGATTAATCTTCAAGTCGAAACAAAATTGTCGAATTTCTTGACATCAAATTGTTTGCCATTGTCGGAAGTCAATGATGTTAGAATACCGAAACGACAAACAATGTCTCGCCATAAGAATTTTTTAACATCTGAAGCATGGATCTGGGCTAAGGGCATAGCTTCGGCCCACTTGGTAAAATAATCAGTTGTGACGAGTAAGAAACGAACACTGCCAGGAGCTTTCGGAAGAGGACCGACGATGTCAAGACCCCACTTTGCAAACGGCCAAGGGCTCAAGATTGGATGAAGTGCCGTTGCTGGAAGATTTCCCATGTTAGCATATTTCTGACAAGGAACACACTTCTCAGACAAACACTTAGCATCCTTTTGCATGTTCCACCGGTATCCTTGTGTCATTGCTCTATGGCGAGACTTAAGCCAGGAGTGGTTCCCACATAAGCTGAATGAATTTCCGCCAGGACGAGCAAACCTTCAACTCTGGCGAGAAACGAAAGCATAGGGTTAAGACTTGTGCCTTTGCGATAAAGTTCATTTGAGACCGTTCGAAGTCGATATGAGACAATATTTCCAAGCATCGCGTTTACCACGATCACCAACTTTATGATCGGGAGACAAGATGTGATCATGTAAATATGTGATATAAGGAAGACGCCAATCATCTTCGTCACAAGGTGTAAGTGGAAAACTTAGCTCTATATCGGGAACCTCGGAGCATTGTCGAAATTCATGATGCGTCGTCGGTATGGACCGAGACAATATCATTGATAGGATCATTGTGGTCATCGATAGCATAAGTTGTGGATCAAAGCGTTTTCTCTGCAATGATAGCTTGATTATCAAGATCAAGCTTTTCGAAATCGGCCACGGGGAGATATCAAATTGGCATAACGTGATTCCTCGAAAAATGTCTTGATGAAAAACAACTCGAGTGATGTACATATCGCGCACATCCTCGATGGACGGTCGATACTTTCGGTTCCTTTTGAAATTCAATTGTAATCTGCCGGGGCTTATCGACTTAAGCGCCGCGGATAAATAAGCGAGAAATTCGCGATGTCGCCGCGTCATGGCGCCGGGCCGCACCCATCTTGATAGAATCAAAATGTCGAAAGCAATCGATGAATTAAGTCCACATAAGGTGACATTCTATCGTCACGAGCTGCATCACGATCCACCAAATTGGCTAGCGACTAACTTAGAATCTGTGAATAATTGTAGTTTAGTCAAGCCCCAAGTGAAGAAGCGATCGCGAAACCGCAAATGACGACTTCGTTTTCGGCCTCATTATTTGAAGCGTCAAAACCCAAACGACCGACTTCTCAATTTTTCTCCATTCGGTTGCAAGATTACACACCCAATACGAAGCCATACTTATTATCACGAACCATCGGTGTAAACAATCCAACAATCGCCAGATACATCGATAAGTTTGGCAAATCATCGTCCCCGAGAGGTAATGGCGTGTTGTCGGCGACATTCTCTTCGTCTAGTAATCGTCGGACATAAGAATATCCTCAATTGGAAAATCAGCCATTAGCGAAGCCAAAACTTGTCCTTTCTCAGCTGTGCGAGTTTCAAACACAATGCTATAAAGCGCTAAAGGTAACTTTCCCATTCTGCAAAGGCGACTTGATTCACGGCATTCTGAAAAAGCTTTCGCATGGATATTCATTATAAACTTTGGCGACTTCGTCCACGGAAATAAGGTTTAAGGCGTCGGGCGGCATGAACCAAAGCCAATGCAATTTTCTCCACTCGAGAATATCTTGTTTCAAGATGGTTGTAAGAGTCTTGCTAACAAAGAATATAGGGCGATCATCAATTGACAAATAAAGGCGGCACTTACGGCATGATCGGTGGTGGCTAAATCTGAGACCTATAGAATGCCCGTTCTTTGGGTGGCAAGAACGGAGGTTGGACTAAGTATGCTTTCAAATGGCGAAATGCAACTTCCGCGATCTTCCGTCAAATTGATTTTCAATGTTTGGAAAAAGGGCGGCATCGATCGAATACCAGAGATAAAGCGATTTAGGGCAGCCAAAGCGTCCCGTAAAGTCGTTGAATTTCTTTCTTTGGCGTCGGAGAAGGCATTTCAAGGACAATTCGAATCTGATCGGATTTGCTTCAATTCAGCGTCTAGTCATCATGTATCCTAAGAATTTACGGATGATAAACCGAAAAGAACACTTAGCGGATTCAAACGCATGTTGACATTGGAGAGTCACATCGAAAACAGACTTGCAAATCGGTAAGATGATCGGTGCTTTTGTAGATTTGACAACCATGTCATCGATGTATGCTTCATTTGTCTTTCCAAGTAGGTCGAGAAAAATAGTGTTGACTAGCTTTTGATATGTGGCTCCGGCGTTTTTCGGACCGAAAGGCATTACACAGGTAATAAAATGCCTTGGTCCGTAATGAATCTGATGAACTCTTGGTCCTCGATGAATAACGGAATCGATGATAACGGAATAAGCATCCAAAAAGACAAACGCTGAAAACCGGATGTTGCATCGACCATTTCAGATATATCACGAGGCAATGGATACGGATGAATCGGACAAGCCTTATTGAGATTTGTGAAATCGATACAAACACATAATTTGCCGTTCTTTTTTAGGCAAATCTGCGACAACATTTGACATCCATGTTGGATAAGTCACGAGCCTTATAAAGTTAACGGACAAAGAGACGGTCGATTTAATCTTTCACTTTCATCTTTCTATCGGGGGCCATCCTTCCGGGGCTTTTGTCGAACCGGGTTTTGCATTAGGATCAATGTCGAAGTTTATGACAAGCTACCGAAGGATCTATACCGAGGCATTTACTCTATTAAGCCAAGCAAACACATGATTATTTTTCCTTGATAACAAAATAAGCTCTTGTCTCTCCTCTTACGGAAGTTCGGCTTTGAAATAAAAGTAGTCTCTTGAGGGGAGTTGGCCAATTTGAACTTCTAAAAGTGGATCAACCGTCGGGGGTCCTTCAACATTTCTATTGGCCGAGTAAACCGAAGGTCCCGGATCTTTAATTGCTATTTGACGGCGTTGGAACTTCGAATAGTTAGATCCAACAACTTCATTCTTATAATCATCGAGAACATTGTCGTGGCAAATTAGAGATGCCATTGATCATTGCAACATACGGACTTTTTATTGAATGGGAACTTGATGGCTTGATGATATGTTGAGACAACGGCTTCCATATAATGAATCAATCTCGACCAAGGATGACATTGTAAAGGGGATTTACAATCCATCAATAAGAAATCAATATTGACTTCCTTCGCATAAGAGTGACCGAGAGAGACACCTTTCCAACGCAATGAGTAGCGGTACCATCAAAACCAACGATAGGCGCATTTTCAGGGGTGACCAAGTTATCAATAAAATGAATACTGCGATAACACCCAGAAAACATGACGCTAGCTGAACTACCAGTGTCGATCATTATACGTTGTACACGCATACAACTGATATACGCAGTTATCACGACAGCATCATAATGAGGAACATGCACGCCCATTAGATCTTGGTCGATGAAACATAATGGTTCATCTTCAATAGTCTCCGTCGCGAAAACCTTTCCGCGAAATTGATCCCGTTAACCGTACCAATTAGACGGATATTTGACTTTAGAACGACGAAGCGGTTTTTTCAATGAGTATTGGACAATGAATCAATGATGGCATGTCCAACCTTAATGACATTGTGATCGATGATAGTTAAAGCTTGAGTTGTTACTTTCTTACGCACATATTGATCAAGCTTCCCATTCTGCACAAGCTTTTCAATTCTTCCCATAAAGACCGACAATTCTCCGTCTCATGACCATAATCATTATGAAATTTGCACCATAATGATTTATCGCGAGTTGATTTAGTGTCGTCGCACTAAAGGAAACGGCGGAGTGAAGCGGACTCTTATCCTTGATTTTGTCGTAAACTACCGCGATATTTGGTATTAAAGCGGAGTTAATTCAAAATCAGTAAAAGGCTTTCGGTCTGCTTTCGTGGAGTCTTCTTTCTTATATCACGGAGGCTTCGGGTTCTTTGCTGTGATCAAAAGTCGGATTCTTCGTTTATTTATTGATCATTGAAATCATTTCCTTTATTATCTTTGTCACGAAAGTTCGAAAAAGTGTCGTCTTCAACATTGATAAATTGTTGAACTTCATTGGTATAACGCATACGTCGGGGAAGATGGAATATCCCGAACAAGAGAGTTATATAACCCATCTTTATCAAACAAGATAGCTTCTTTAAAAGCGTAAACCACCGATTAGATCGGATTGCTCGAAATCTCACCGGCTTTCATGAAACGCGATAAAAACTACGGAGAGTTTCCTCACGTTGTTGCTTGATGTTGAAAAGAACTTCGGACTCCATTTGGACGTTTGAGATTATGATGAAAACGTCTTGAAAACTTTTCGGTTAAGTCCTTGAATCGACGAATAGAAGCGGAGGTAATTAAGCTAAACCATACCAACGCTTCCCCTTTTAATGTAGAAGGGAAACGTTTGCATTTTAAAGCGTCATCACCTCCTCGATAAAACCAGTTTGTTTGTGAAATTAATCACATGAAGCATAGGGCAACCCTCGACATCATCATATTGATCAAACTCACGGTTGTTTGAAGTCTTTGTTATGAGTAGCCCTTTGGGGCGAGAAAAATTTGTCCAAAATACCATCTTCAACTGCCAGATTTTCTAGTGTTGATTCAAAAGGATCGCTGTCCAAAAGAGCTTTTTAATCATTTCTCCGACCGTTGAGGAGTCATTAGATCCAGATATCTGTTGGATCGTGATCATAGTCCGCGATGACGCTATGGGGCCGAAGCGAGAAAAACAATAAGATTCATCGTTTCGTGTCGAGATGATTGTGGATGGTACGCGTTGGGCTTTTCAATACGATAATGTTGAAATGATAAGAACGCCGTTGTGAAGTGTTTCACCATACCTAATGGTTCCGATCATGAGTCGCGATCATTATTAAAATTGCCACTCGAATTCCTCGGGACTTGCCGATAATTTGTAGGATCGTGGGGTGCGGTCGGACGATTATTAGCAATACCTTGCCTACAAAACGTGACCAAGTGGGTGGAGATTTCGGCGGAGGTCGGGAATTAAATTAAGCCCATTACTCTTAACTTCGTTGATGGCTGTTGCGAATATCGCGAATCTCATCCTCACCACTTAAAACGATCCTACACACTATTATGTCGTTAATGTGTGGCGTTGTGGTGTGAGATACAACATCATCTATGAGTGGAAGCGTCGTTTAAGATGGCGCTGTAGTAATTATTTTGTTTTGCGGACAGTCTTTAACTTTTGAAGAAGTGCTTCTCGAGACATATGACTTACATTATCCGCATCGATCTTCGGAGAATCGTCGAGGGCAATAACCTCCGCTGAATAATTTGGCGCATTGGTGGAGCAACGCGGTATTAGAAGGTATTATCTTTGTCGGTATAAGTTGTCCTTGACCATCATGTTCGTGATGATCGTCAATAATCACATCGGGACCTTGAGCTCTTCGAATCGTCATAACTTTTCGCTAGCGTGATCGAGGGTGTATTATAAGAACCGCGAGACGGCCAATTATGTTTCGACCAAATATGATCAAAACACCAAGTGTTGATGAAAAAGACGAAGAACGTAGAAAAGTAATTAGAAAAATGATGGTGATTGGGGAATGATGAGATTTGTACCTTGCGGTTGCCTCACATTACCCAAATTATCGGTGGGATCAAGTCTCAAGAACGTAGTTTGAATGAAAAATAGTTTTGTATTTATATAGGTAGAGTAGAGAGTCCTTGCGGATCAAGTAATCTTGTAACTTGAAAGCAATTGTGATAGACTATAACTTTCAACCGATAATTATCTCTTTGATAAGAAATGAATCAACATAAATCAATGTACATTAAAAGCCATGTGGCTAAGGTTCAGCCTTAGACACATGAGTTAATAAACCATTTTGATCCATGATATTGTGAATTGGGCTTTAGCCCTGTCAATTAAACGAATAAAGTGGAGACTCCTACTAATGGACGTTTGCCACGTAGGTGGGGGTCGAAACACTTCCCAATAAAGAAACTTTGCCCAATATACATGATAAACACCCAAAAGTGTAGTTTAAACCCCTTAATAGTATTGTATTTATACAAATTATGTTTATAATAAATAAGAGTTAGTAATGTTTATGTGTTTTTATGTATTTCAGGTCTTGAACATGTTTATGTGCTTAAAGACGCTATTTTATATGGAAAACGAGTCAAGATGATTGCTAGAAGAGTTTTATATTTAAAGCCCAAGAATCAAGAAGAAAAAGCATTTTTCAAGCCCAGTCAAAGCTAAAAAAGTCGAAGTCAATTCGGATAGAAAAAGAACAGAAAAATTAATAGAACTTCAAATGAGCGTAGCTTTGGAGTCGGGCCTCAGAATTGGACCTACTTTATGTCAAAACGACCAGCTCGAAATAAGCGTTCCAATGGACCTAGTTTTGCTACAATCAGAGCTATAAAAGTGGATAAAAAGGGTATTGAAGTAATTTCTAACAGTTGTGACCTCTTTAGACTTAACCTATTGGACTTTGGGCTCACATTAGAGACCCAAAGTCTCTCTTTTTGGTCCGTGCACGAAAATTTAACCTTAATCTCCTATATAAAAAGGGTTAAGGCTAAATAAAATTTGGCTACTCCCTCATTAATATAGTTTAGTTTTAATTAGGTCTCTCTCTTTCCCCCTTTCTTTAGAATAGTTTAGTTTAGTATAATTTATAATTAGGGTTTGTAGCCACCATTAAAACCATCAATAAAAGCTTAGTTCTTTTACTTTAATATCTTCTTATTATTATTTAGTTAATATGAATCCGATGACACAAGGCTAAACCTCCATTAGAGGGGGTTTATGAAGTCATGTGAGGATGATTAGTTCTTTGTTGTTATTGTTTTTGCATTAGAGTTTCAAGTCCTTTGTTGTGAGTTTCTAGATGGAGATAGAACTCATAACAAAGGGCTAGAGATTAGAAACTCCATCAAAGAGATTTATGAGGGTGCTAATCTCTCATGCTAGTTAGACAATGACTATAGAGATGTAGGTTGTCTACTAGGGATCAACAAGCGATTTGATGACTAACTAATAGTCAATCAAATTGCGTGGTGGATTAGTCTTCTCTATATCCTTCTCTCATAGTTTAAATCACTATTTTAGTATCTTAATTTACTGTTTTCATAGCATATTATTAATCTCTCATTAGTGCAATAGTTAGTTTAGTCTAAATTCGTGTCAAGTACGTATAAGCAAGAGTGGAGAACACGATTACTCCTATATAACAATTGTTTAGAGAGTATTATTATTATTGATATGCATGATTTAGTACTATAGAAACACTATTTTTATACTATCAAAACCTAGTTATCAATACAAACACAAGAGTCCATCATTTCAGTAGTTAAGAAATATGGTATGTCCTATTCCCCATCAATTGAACCTCATGAAGGACATATACTACCAACCTCTTACTCTTTTAGACAATTCAAACATGACAGGTTATTGCATAAGTTCCATGATGGATTACATAAGCATTCTTTTATCATTCTGCATCTTACACTCCAAATACATCATTTCATTCTATTTGGGGGTTTATGTTTTCATATGTTTTTCTATAAAGATCTCTAACTGTTTAGATTATTAGTATATAATTCACAGTATATCATCCATCTTGTAGGGGGAATTTCCCGTCACTAAACAAATGACACATGTATGGGAAGTAACCTAAGACTATAGATGTCCAGAATGAGATGAAGACCATCGGATCAATCTTGTGAATAAGTGATCTCGTGTTCAGCACGAGTGTTTAGTAGACATGTGCCAAGCACATGACTGACCGCCTTCAAGCATAACAGTTATCCAGTCGTTAGGAATTGATATAGACAGTTCCTGAACAGAAGGAAACTAAAGATGGCGATCTTTGATGATAAGGAATCGTGATGGCATATCTTAAGAGTCTCCTTCTGAGATATGATCTTCCCATACATGATGGGACATTATTATCAACAAGGAAACTTACCTCTCGTAAGATATGGTCTAGATTCAGACTTCCATAAGAAAAGGAATCCTAATAGGAAGGTAGAGTCCAAAGATAGAAGGGACCTCACAAGCGGTAAGGACAACCCTAAACCCTAGGACTCTCGTAGCTCTTCCTATATAAACCAAAGGGATTCGCTCTTAGGAACTACACAAAATAGGGTTTGATTCTCCATAATAAACAAGGAGATACGTAGGAAGCCATCAGACGGTTCAACCCTAAACTCACAATTATCTCATCCCTTCTCCATTCATTTAAAGGTTCCAAGATCACACAACATAGAGGAAAATTAGGGAAAGCTAGAAAAATCTCCTACATCTAGTGGCGCTGTCTGTGGGGACAAAAACAGGTAAATATTCATTTTAGACGATTGATTTAGCCTAAAAACTCTTTCTGTTGTGATGGCAGGAGCAAAGAAAATAAAGGGTGGCGCTACCATATGCAGTGTTACTGTGAGAGAAGAAGAGCATGAGATTCCTGAAGGAAGGGACAACGTTGGTCACCACGATGCGAACAACCCCCTCTAGAGACCCATGACCAGCACCGACACACCAGTAATTCCCGGTGCAGGCCCAAGGAATAACGTTCAAGAAGAGCGTCAAGATGGTGAGAATGCTGTCCTCACCAACCCAGAGTCTGTTCAGACAAACCAGGCAGTAGAGGCTCTAAAACAGCGACAAAGGAGCAATCTTGAACAAGAAGTACATATCCTGAGGCATTTGTATCAATCTGACACAGGAAAGGAGCCACTCATCGATCTCGATGATGACGACCTTCCAGAAGGTGGTCGTGCAAAGAACCCAAGGCGTGGGGATCCAGCTCGACGCGAGACATCTGAGTCAGAATACAGCAACTCAGATGAGGACTCGGATATAGCATCCGAACCAGAGTCAACAGACCAGGATCGTGATGTTGACCCTCAACATAGAAAAAGAGCTCAGACCAAGAAGCATTCTACCAAAGAAGCTGCATGGGAAACTGAGAAGAATGACCTGATCCATCAGATGCATCGGATGACGGGCAAGGGGAGAAAAATGCAAGACTTTTTTGTTCAATCCGCCATAATGGGGGTAGGCAGATCTCCTTTCGCATCACGGGTGATGAAGAAACCATATCCCCGTGGTTACAGACAACTGAAGTTCAGTGTCTTCAGTGGCAAGTCAGATCCGGTGGATCACGTATTCAGGTATCATGCCACTATGGGGATAATATGAGAGATATGACCATGTCATATGTCAAAAAATTCAAAGCCTCCTTGTTTGGATCTATGCTCCAGTGGTACCACAGGTTACCTAAGCGTCAGATCAGGTCCTCAGAAGAACTATTTAGGACCTTCATAGACAGATACTCATGTAACAAACATCAACCTAAACGGATCAATGCATTGTTCAACATCAAGAAAAAGGATGGAGAGGCACTGAGATCCTACATGCAACGGTTCATGGAAATTTCCATTCAAATAGAGTCTTGTGATGAACAGACAGCTATAATAGCTTTTAAACAAGGGTTGGATGAAAAAAATGCCTTATTTATTTAGATCTCTCTCCAAGAAACCACCCCGTAATTTAGATGAACTCCTTGATAGGGTTAAAACTCATGCGGGGTGGGAAGAAGATGTCCTAAACAGACATCAAGAGGCAAAGAAAGCTAGTCAGACAGTTCCTGGAGTTCCTCAAGAAGGGAATGGAAATTTTTCCCCTCGAAAATCAAAGAGAGACCGTAATCGCGATCGCTAAAGGGCCGAATCCCCATAAAAGGGACGAATGCCTAGAGGGAAATACCAAAATATAGCCAGTAGTGCAGATGGAAAGCAACAGAAGAAGCCACGTGTGGAAAGAACTGAAGAAGCTCTTCCCTCAATGGACAAAAACTTCGCCCCTCTGAACAAAATGCCAGATAAGGTTCTGGACTCGATTAAAAATCAGAGTTACCTCAAATAGCCAGCTCCGCTTAAGCCAAGTTCCCTGGGTACCAGAGGCCAAAGAACCTATTGCAAGTTCCATAAGAGTAAGGGTCACAACACCAGAGCCTGCAGGACCCTGAAAAATGAACTGCATGATCTGATTGAAAATGGGTATTTGAAGCAATTTGTGGCAAACGAACAAGCAAATGTAGTACTGCCTGAGGAGATCAGCACGACAATTCAGGACCCCCAAGGTACTGGACCGCTTAATGACCGACTCCAGATAAATATGATTTCTGGTAAAGCAAGTAAACGAAGTGGACAGGTCACTAACAAGGGTGCGCGATATCAAATGCATGCGCATCGCCAAGCAGATGAGGATCATGAACAACAAGCTGACTACAGGAGCTCATGTGAATGCGATACCCCAAAGAGATCTGCTCATTCTTTTCACTGAAGTTGACTTCCTTAACAACCAAAGCCCACATGAGGATGCGCTGGTTCTCACACTCCCTTTTAGAGATTATGATTTGCATCGTATATTGGTGGACCCAAGCAGTTCATTAGATGTACTCTACTATGATGCATTTAAAAAGTTGCAGATCCCAGATGCGGAGATGGTTGCCACCAGCTCCAACCTGTATGGATTCAGTGGGGACAATGCTCTCACAGTTGGGGAAATCCAGTTACCTATAACCACTGGTTCAGTAACCCTTATCATAAATTTTGTTGTGGTAAAAGCTAACACATCATATCACATGATTTTAGGCAGGACTTGGCTACACATACTCATAGCCGTTCCCATCACCTATCACCAATATCTAAAATTCCCACATCATGGAAAAATTGAGACAATCAAAGGAGATCAGGTGGCTTCCAAGACGTACTATGCTTTGGCAACAAAACAGTCCCCACTCTCTTTTGAACCAATGGAGGTGGGACTACCCTCCAAATAGCAATTACAGTTGGATCCCCCTCTCCCAGACCTGGTCCCAAGAGAGAGGGAGGATCCCGCCTCACTGGAGATGTTAGAGGAAGTGGATATTTGGGGAGGCAGCTTGCCAAAAACCACTTTCATCGGCACCATGTTGAGTTCTGAAGAGCGTATGGCTTTGATACAGTTCCTCTGAGAGCACAAGGACGTGTTTGCTTGGTCGTTTGAAGAAACGCCAGGAATTGATCCCCATGTGGCATGCCACCGACTTAATGTTCGCAATGATGCAATAGTAGTCAAGCAGAAACCAAGGAAAATAGGTGCTAACAGATCCAAAGTTGTAAAAGTTAAAGTTGAAAAGCTGAAGGCAGCTAAATTTGTCAGAGAAATCAATTTTTCCACTTGGATTTCTAATATTGTCCCAGTAAGAAAGAAAAATGGGTCATAGAGAATCTGTATCGACTTCACGGATCTGAACCGTGCATGTCCAAAGGACAATTACCTTTTGCCATGAATTGATAAATTGGTGGATGCAACGGCCGGACATTAACTATTGTCTTTCACAGATGGGTCGTCTGGTTACAACCAGATCCCCTTGCATGAAAAGGACCACAAACATGCCAGTTTCACAACCAAGGATGGCATGTACTGCGATCAGGTCATGCCATTCGAACTGAAAAATGCAGGGGCTATATACCAGCGATTGGTAAACAAGATGTTCAAAGAATTGATAACTGATATTGTGGAGGTATATGTAGATGATCTTTTGATCAAAAGCCTAAGACGAGGAGATTATCTCTCCCACCTGAAGCATGCATTCGACATTCTCATGGAATATCGCATGAAGCTTAACCCTGTAAAGTGTGCTTTCGCTGTCTCATCAAGGAAGTTGTTGGTATCTGATTACAAAAAGAGGAATCGAGGCAAACCCAGATCAAATACGGGCACTCCTAGATATGCCCTCACCTAAAAATATGAAAGAAGTTCAAAAAGTTACGGGCAGGTTAGCAACTCTGAACAGGTTCATCTCCAAGAGTTCAGATAAGTACAAACCTCTCTTTCAGTTACTGCAAAAAAATACCTCATTTACAAGGACGGAAGAATGCCAGAAAACATTTGATCAACTCAAAACATACCTGGGGGCACCACTAATCCTCTCCAAACCAGTTGAGGGAGAAGTCTTGGGTCTTTATCTCTGTTCGTTATACTACGGAATTAGTTCTATACTAATACGCGTGGATGAAAAGAAGGTTGAAAAGCATGTCTATTTCTTGAGCCGCACGCTTCTTCCAGCAGAAACAAGGTACCTAAAACTCGAAAGAGTCGTTATAGCACTTGTTTTTGCAACATAAAAGTTGCGACCATACTTCCAGTCCCACACTATCAGAGTAATCACAAAGTACCAATTGCGGTCAGTTCTAGAAAGACCGAACAGGTTAGGAAGGCTAGCAAAATGGTATGTGCAACTGTCAGAATATGATATTATTTACGTCCCCAGAATCTCAGAGAAGGGTTAGGCACTAACAGAATTCTTGGGAGATTTCCCAATAACCTACACTGGGTACGACTCAACTACCCCTAGTTCAGATGATCGCATCCAGCCTGAATCTCCAGAAAATAGTCTAGATCCCTGGGAGCCCAGCTCCGGGTGGCGGTTGTTTGTGGATGGATCTTCGAATGACAAAGGCGCAGGAATTGGAGCTGTGTTAGTCACTCCTAACAATATGCGATTAGAGAAATCCATCTGGTTAGGTTGGAATGCTTCCAACAACGAGGCAGAATATGAAGCCACTCTTGCTGGCCTCATAATGGCTCTCGATCTAGGCCTGACACACCTCTCACAGTTTTTAGTGACTCACAGCTGGTTATTTTTCAAGTCGATGGTGGATACGAGGCCAGGGATGAACGAATGGCAAAATACCTGAAACTGATAAGGGGCCTTCAGAGCAAGTTTGAGAACATTCAGTTCTATTAGCTGCCTCGGTCAGCCAATAGACACGTATATGATTTGGCATATGTTGTCTCAATGTTGGGCAACGGCGAGTCTCGTTCAATCCCTATCGAGTTCCAGAAGAAACCTAGCATTCAGGTCCCGGTTACAACAGTTTGTGTTGTTCCCACCATTACTCCAACTTGGATGGATCCATATAAGTCCTATCTCAAAGAAGGGACACTCCCTGAAGATAATAATATATCAAGGCGTCTGCTTGCAAAGATATAAAGATTCACCCTCGTAGAGGACGATCTGTACAAGAAGTCCTTTCTGAGACCTCATCTCAGATGTCTCTCCCCAGATCTCGCTAAACAGGCTATATGAGAAGTTCATGAAGGAATTTGTGGCAACCATATTGGGGGCAGAACTCTAGCTCTCAAGATCATAAGGCAAGGATACTTTTGGCCCTATATGCAAAAGGATGCGCAAGTTTTTGCCCACAAGTGCAAAAAGTGTCAACGATTCGTTCCACTTATCCATGCTTCAGCAACAGAACTATACCCATGGCCATTCACCTAATGGGGAACTGACATTGTAGGACCCTACCACCCGCTCCTGGCAATGCCAGATTCTTGCTGGTTGTAACGGATTATTTCACCAAGTGGATAGAAGCAGTTCCCCTTGTCTTTATTCGAGAACAGGATGTCAGAAAGTTGATTTAGAACAACATTGTCTGCATGTTTGGCATACCCAAAGTTATCATTTCAGATAATGGGCAACGATTCATTTGGAGGGGCGGTTCTTTGAACTATGTGAGGAGTTTCACATCACCCATCTGTTCTCAACTCCAAGGTATCCACAAGGCAATGGCCAGGCTGAAGCCTCTAACAAGGTCATCTTGGATAACATGAAGTGTAAATTAGATGACACAAAAGATTTATGGGTCAAAGAACTGCCTAAGGTCCTATGCGCATACCGAACTACACTCAGGTGGTCAATTGGTGAATCTCCATTTACACTGACCTACGGAACTGAAGCTGTCATACCTCCAGAACTGGTAGCTCCCACTCTGAAGTCAGATGTGGTGCACACTCTAGACAACGAGGAGCTGTTATGTAGAGAAATTGATCTCCTAGACGAAAAGCGAGAAGGTGCTGCACTTCGCTTAGATGCGAACCAACAGACTTTGAAGAGATCATAAGACAAGAGAGTCCATATCCGATCTTTCAAAACTGTCGATCTAGTTCTCCGTGAGATCCCAAAGCCCAACGGCAAACTTGGACCTAACTAGGAAGGACCATACATCATCGACAAGGTTGGTCGAACTGGTTTTTATTCCTTACGCACTGTTAAAGGTGATGTTCTTGTCAAACCATGGAACGGACAACACCTTCACAAGTACTATCAATAAACTATTATTTCATGCTATGTTATGCATATTATTCCATCAATAAAGTTTTTCACTTTGCAATCGAATATATTCCTTGCACGTTCTTTATTATCCTCAATGGACTAAGCCTTTAGGAAATTATTTGCTCACTATCTATTCAAGAATATTGTATGCCAATTTGCTTTGGAACCAGTGATACTGAGTAAGGGAAAGTCAAACTGACAGTTCCTTTCTCTACCTCATGCAGCTGGAACTGTATGCCAGTTTTTTTAAACTGCAAATATCCTCGATGGGTTAAGCCTTTAGGGAATATAACCACACTAACTGTTCAGTAAACTGTATGCCGATTTAACTTGGAACAAGAGATAATGTTCTTGCGAGCTTGAATTGTATGCCAGTTCTGGGCGCTCTCAAAACATCAAACGCAGGGGTTGCTAGGAAGATCTGGGTGGGATCCAGATCCTAGCACACCATCATTGACCTGGAACTGCATTGGCATGATGGTGCTGAGGAAGACTCCTCCATTCTTTGTTCGAGCGATACCCTTTTAATTTTTTAAAAATAAATTGAACCTATCGTTATTAAACACAATGTTGTGCTCATGGCACCAAGTTGCTTTCGCAAAGGCATATGCCTCTATGCGATCGAACTTTCAGTTACAGTTAAGTTGAAATGGCTCCCATGACATCCTGATTAGATTCTAGCTATGCCTCATCTTAATCTGTTTAGCCTGCTAGGGTCACCTATTGTTGTTCCAAATAAACTTTGGGGGCAACAGGGGTAGAGTATGCACAGTAATATATGTAATGTAATATAGAATACTTCTAAGGCATACATAAAATAGAAGAGCTGCAGAGCTCAGTAAGTAAATAGCATGCATAAAATAGAAAAGCTACAGAGCTTAGTAAAGTAAATTGTATTTGAGCTACATAGCTTAATATTACAGACCCATAGAATAATTGTTTAAAAATAATTCTTT
This sequence comes from Coptis chinensis, assembly GCF_015680905.1. Taxonomy (NCBI): domain Eukaryota; kingdom Viridiplantae; phylum Streptophyta; class Magnoliopsida; order Ranunculales; family Ranunculaceae; genus Coptis; species Coptis chinensis. The sequence goes on along the minus strand of NC_141463.1, from coordinate 71,888,020 downwards.
ATGTGAATCATCAACTGAAAGGCTTATAAAGTAGGGGTAGAATAAAACTTTAGTTCACCATCAGTGCTTGCTGCTGCACCATCGGTGTGGTGGTTGGATTAAATTTTGAAACACAATTGGTGAATAGAACATTCACACCGCTAGAGGCAGGTCATCATCGGTGTCTTCTTCAGAGAATGAGGAGGCATCAGGCATAAGTTCAGCTTAGATAGCAGAGATGCTGGTATTCAGATCAGGGAACAAGAAAAAAGGGTTGGTTACCCGCCCTTGATCATCCAGTAGAGAAACGTACCCAGTAGCCTCAATTGCTTCCTCAAACTTAACTTGTTTGGCTGCATTGAAGGACTCCTGAGAAACATCCAATACCCTCAAAGCAAAACGAATGGCATTTTCGGCTGATCTCTTCTTCACCTCTTGCACCACCTTGGAATAGAACTTGGAGGTCTCAGCCAAGAGGTCATCAGCTTTCTTACCAGAATGAAGACGTTTCTCCTTCAGAGCTCTCTCATAGCCTAACATGACCTCATTTGCATGGGCAATGGCTTTGCCAAGGGTCTTCATCTTGGTGTTCCTACGGTGAAGCTCCCCTTGGACCTGGTCATGTTTTGCTTGTAGGGTAGTGAAGTAGGCGCACAGTTCCAAGAACTTCACTTTCCAAGTGCCAGCATTAACAACTCCTTTTTGGGTTTTCTCTAGAGAGCTCCGGAGGTTGGAGATAGCATCTCTCATATTCTTGAAGCCAGTATCATATTTCTTCTCTTTCACCAAGAGATGGTCAACCTGGATCTACAGCTCAGCAGCTCTCTTCTCAGCAGCTTCTTTTGCTCAGATCAGCTCACCAGTAGCCATGACATTAGTGGATGTATCGGCGGTGGCCGCAAAGATGGGATCTTTCATGGTCAAGAAAAGAATATAGGATGTGTAAGTAACACAATGAGAGAAACTGAACATTGAACAGAGAAGAAAGTCCTACCTTTGCAAGGTGAATAGCAGATCGGCAGTAGGACAGGTCCAAAGTCCCAGCTATATAGGCTTAAACTTTGTCAATAGGAAGTCGTGCAGCCTCCAAAACTCACAACGCGATATCAACATCCTTAACAGAGTGCTTGTTGGTAACAGGCAGTTCATCAGTTCGTCCCCAACACCTCATCTCCACAATCATCTCCCTCTCAGGGGAATCTGGAGATCTTGGCAAATAGGGAATGTCGTCACTCACCCCCCTCCTATCACTAGATTGAGGAGGAGGGATAGCGACAGTTACAACGGTGGTTTCAGCAATACCCTTCCCCTTGCGATTATCAAGGATGAGAGGGTCAACGATCAGATGGACATTATCACCAGTTTGTTCAGAACCTATAGAAGGAACTGGAACTGGTGGGGGTACAGCTATATTCTCACAAGACTGAACAGGTGGGGGAATACTAGCAGAAACTTTAAAAAGTGGGTATTCACTAACAGAAAAAGGTGAAACTTCGTTTTCTTACCAGAGGGAGCAACATCAGAAGCGGTATCAAATCTCTTCAATTTAGAACGGTTAGATGCACGAACTCCCCTTTTAAAACTGCTGGCCATCAGTAGTTCATGAGGTAGTTCAGGGCCCCTTCCGCTAGTGATCACACAATCATCATTGACAGTAAGCTCCTGAACTTTACCTGACGCCACAGCGATCACTGGAGACGGCCTCCGAACTCTTCTCCTTGCGGTTTCCTCTTCTTCTAGTAATTAAAAAGGATTCGTCTTGAACTGGAGGAGGAAGAAATCCGGCATCCTGATCAATAGGAGGAGGAAGGGTTGTGCGTCCAGAATTCACAGTATTTATCCCAAAGGGGGAATGGCCAGGAACAAGTTGCAACAGTTCTTCAGTAGACATGTTGAGATATTCAAAAAGATGGGTGGGATCAAGAACTATCACCCAAGGCATCCTCTGCTCCTTGGGGATCTTCTTGCTAATGTCCACCGTAGCAGCATCAGTTATAGTTAGTTGATTCCAGGGGGAAGAGTCACCTAAGGAATAATAGCAAAAGATATTCAGGCAAAAGACTCCTATATCAAGTTATAAAGTACCTAAGTAGGAAGACTTACTGGTTGGAGCATGGGTATGTTTTCTGGGCACAGGAATTCCCATGGGATCACCATCGTCATCAGTGGGGCGAATGTCCCAAGCATCACCCAATACATGAAGGCGGTGATCAGCCTAGCCTTCATCACTATGTTTCCCCTAAAAAAAGACGATCGGAGAATTCTTGTCTCTGGTCATGAGGTAATAGTACGATTGGTCTCGAATGCGCCGGACCTCATAAAAGTAACCAAACACCCAGCGGTTGAAAGCAAATCCATGTCTCTTGGCGAGAAGAGCAGAGTACATAACAGTTTTGTAAAACAGGGGTGCTGCCTGACCAAGAGCAAGATTAAAGTGAATCAGACACTCTCGTAGCAATGGGTGGAGGGGAAGAGTGAGTCCGGCCCTAAGTTGACCAATGGTGATAAACGCCACCTCCTTGTAGGCCAACTCATCAGATAACCTCCCCCACTCCAGGCCAACATCTTCAGGGATGTGAAATGTTGCATGGATCAGTTCCAGGGAGGAAAAATCCCTGAAGTTTGCAAGTGACCAGTTGGGATTCATGATCGAGAAAGAGAAAAAGTTTCAAGCTTTTTGTTAAACCCTAGTGGGAGATCAAAAGGTTCAGTATGTAGAAAAAGGTAGCAGAAGAGATAATGAAAATTCTCTCACCAAATCCTTTATATACAAATAAGATAGACGGTTAGGATGAGCCCAAGCGGTGCGTCTTTTAGGGATGGAACTGCCATCATTACCTTTTTCAGGAAACGGCATGTCTGTTTGAGCCGTCTTTTCAGAGCCTTAATTAGTTGTGTATGTCAACAGTTCCAACAAATAGTTTTGGAAAAGGATTCTCGCACTAAAAGTAGCGTCGCTTCAAGCGCCCACGTGCTAGCTAGCACGGGGGAGAATCTGTAGGGGGATTTCCCATCATTGAACAGATGACACGTGTATGGAAAGTAACCTAAGACTATAGATGTCCATAATGAGACGAGGACCAGCAGATCAGTCCTGTGAATAAGTGATTTCGTGTTCAGCATGAGTGTTTAATAGACATGTGTCAAGCACATTGATATTAGCTTTTCCTTTACGTTAGAGATTAGAATCTCTAATTTGGTACAAAAGCAACTCAAAGTTCCTTACTCACGATTTTCGTTTTCGTAGAGCTAAAGTAAGGATTCGAACCAACCTAAAGTCTAGGACAACTACAAATTGTTTGTTACTCTTAGGGAACTAATGAGTAAGGTTATATTACTAATGTTAGGTTTCTTTCCTACACAACATTAAGAAAAACATTAAAGTTTGAAATCATGCACTTAATACAAAAGACAAATTACTAAAGAAAGAAAAGTGGAGAGCTAATCCTCCTCATATGAAACTAACATTTAGTTGTTGATTTGAAAAGATTTATTGATTCTTCCTAGACTCATAGACAAGCCCCTAATGGAAAAAAAAAAAAAAAACTTGATCCCTAGCATGCATGGCTCACTTAAGAGCTCATACATGCTAGCAAGTGGAACCAAGCAATGACTTATCTCTAAGCTCATTGCTTTGATTCCTAACTAGACACTACACCAACTATCATTTTGGGATAGGATGTAGAGCTAGTTATTCTTCCTAACAACCTACCAAACCAACAACAATTGTTTTTCCCTTACATGAGTTGGATTAACTCCCCAAAAGGGAAGTTAGCTCATGATCCTTGGGACAAGAAAATTACAACTAGAAAAACAAAAAAGAGAGAGAGAAAGAGGAAAAGATAAACAATCAAACTCACTTTTTTTTATTTTCTAGAAGAAAACAAATGTTTCCTCCATTAAAACTATTACAAGCTTCTTACCAAAACTAAAAACTAAAACTAACTCTCCTCTTTCACTAAGGAACTAAAATAATACCATGTAAGGAAAATAAGTCAAGGGAGTAAATGGAGTGTCCCCCACCCTTGTCTAATTTCTTTTCCATTTAAGAGAAATCTCATTTCCTCCCACATGAATCATCAAACCACATTAATTCATTTTTATCCACCACATTAAAACAAAGTGACACCTTGCCTTTTTTTTCACTATTAACACCTAATCTAATTTATTACATGCAAGGTGTCAACTTTGCACCAATAATTTGTTATTTTTGTCTTGACATGCTTCATGATTAATGACTCATCCAATCTTGTGGCCCCGCATAGTGGGTCCATGTGCGATCGATGGCGGTCCGGTATTTGGGCAGTTTACAACTTCCCCGCCATCGCGTAGAGTTCATCATACGATTATCCGCGAGCAGCTCTCTTGTCGCGTTAGTCTTGGTTCGAGAGGTAGGAGCTTTGGAAGTTTGATGCTTCGTATGCGGATTTGGAAGAATTCATATATCACGCCGTTCCTCGTGCTTTATCGCAGGTTTAACCAATATTTCCATGTTTGCTGCAAATACCTGCAAAAGTATAAAAATATATTTATTTTATGATTATTAAACACATAATTAACCAAATTTATATGAATCAATGGGGTTTCATAATACACTTTTGGGTGCTTATCACACTACCCCCAAACAGCACTTTGCTTGTCCTCAAGCAAAGAAGAGACACTAAAATAGATAAGTGGCCAAAAATGTGTAGTCCTAACTAATTCTCGTTTCGTAGAGTACAGTTGCATTGACCATATGCAACAAGGCCTTAAACCACTAGGAATTCCCTAGTGGACAAGTTATAGCCTCGTGAGAGTTTTCCAGAAAAGATACTCACAAACTTCATTTATACTACAACAACTTCGATGACTTCGTTTCCTAAATTAATCTCGGATATCCATACATCTCCTTAGCAGGGAACGAGGATTGATTTCTTTGAAACTCAAGTTAATATGTATTCAATAATTAAAACATCTACATATGATTATTCATGCAGTGAACTTTTCATTGAAATATACTAGCAGGGTTGTTTCTGGATCCCTTGGAGAGCATACCTAAATGGGTTCTCACATGTATGTGTTGAAACACAAATTCACTCAAAAATTTTCCACTCAGGTTTTGTTAACTCCAGTGTGCAGTGGGCACACGCGTTCCTTATCTCAATGACAAATGGAGGAGCCAATGTCGATCAATCACGTCTACTACTTATTATCACACCACCGTACTCCTAATTGAGCTAGAGGTCTTTATTATGTATTGTGGGGCTTAGGTGGATAGTGTACAAGAAAATGGAAATGGATAATCAAAATTTATGAGTATGAGAGAATAGGGTCTTCATATATTTACACTAGAGAAATCTTTGTTTTCTTTCCTTCTTCTAACTGAGTTTTATAACCTTGTTCTTAAACCTCTAATGGATTTTTATTATTATATATCTTTTTTTTCTTTCTTTTTCTTTTAGATGGCTTAAAAACATGATTCTATTTTTCTTTCCTGAAGCAAGTAACTGACTTTTAATTGGGACAAGTCTTTCTCTTTATTCTTTCCATATTTCATCCTATTTCTCATACTCATCACTTAGGTAGGTTCTTTTATTTGGTTTAATAAATGGGTAAGGAAGTTTTGGTGAAAGTGAAAGGTTTGATGAACAGGATTCGATTAGAGTGACTAGCGGTAAAATTTGTAACAGTAAGAATTTTTAGCTATGTCGATCCAAAGAAGGCCTAAATTCTCTTTAGGGTTGGTGGTGATCAAGTAAGTAAACGCGTGATTTCTCTAATCGGAAAAACTACTCCTCTGTGTCATCACACACAAATCACTCATTGTCAAGGTTTTTGGTTAGATTCTCACAGGATTTATAGTTTAAGTAACTAACCGTTGGTTCCAGAAACTTCTTGCTATGTACAATCGATGATACTCGATACATGAATATTCATGAAAAGATGTATAAACTATTGCATCACATGATTATCTAAAGTTTCTTAAAAACAAATCCTAATTCGAATACTAATGTGAGATTTTTAGACAATTTTCATCATTGAAAAGGAAACAAGACTTTGTCACTAAGTACAATTATTAATATGAAAATAAAAACTATATACAGGGCTACAAGATGCCTAATTTTTGCTCTGAGTTTTAAAGCACCCCCAAAACAGAATGATGCTTAGTCCTCGAAATATCAATAATTAAATAAAGAAAGTACACGAGAACCGTGAGCAAAATTAGGACTAGATTCTTTGGAACGAAAGGTTGGAGAACATAATATATTATTCAGAAAAAGAACAAGAAAATGTTCAATAGCACACTAAACATAGCACACGAAATAAAAAACAATAGCATATGAAACATGAAAAACAATAGCACACCAAACATAAGGTTTAGCTAGATATATGTACAATGGCAAACTCAAGTTTACCATCCAACAGGATGTGAAGGTCGGCGTCCTCTTTAAGGAAATGCATTTCCTTAGCATCGCCTTGATAGATAATAGTCCGCCAAATTTCTGACCCATTCTTTGTCTCCTCGATTCCCTCAAATTGGTCTTCATCTTTTTAGTCCTTTGTAACATCGAACATGCCTCGGTATCGGCGGGGCGCTTCCATTAATGAAACCTCAATGAGCGAATGATTACGTTTCTTTGGGCACATGGAATCCACCTTGACCCGATCATGAAAAGTAGCCGCAAACCGTGGAAATGTGTCTTCATGATCCGTGGCGATGGTAGTAAAAGTATATACCGATCCTAAAAATGCGAGCTCATTTCAGGTTGGAGACAACACAACCTAAAATGTTAAATAATGCATGACCACTGAGCTAGTGCACTAAATCTGACGCATAAAGCGACCTCATTGGCGAGAAAAATGCCAATCTCCCATAATGTTCAGGAGTACAAATAACATTGCAGTCCCCATGTTCATGGTCATGCTTGCTAATGGAATGGTGATATTAGCCATGGCACATGGCCATCTCCTTCGTTTGATCTCAAGACCATCACCATAAGAGTCGCTAAACGCTTGCCACCGAAAAGGAACGGTAAAATTATGATAGATGTAATGCCAAGATGCAGCGCCGGTTAGTGGGTATGGAAGGTCCAAAGTTAGGGCAAGTTGTTGTTGTTCGAAAAAGATATGAGGTGTGTCACCAACTTCGGATTGTGAACCCGTCTAAATAGAAACCATGCGCATGGTTGAATCTTTGTGTGTCTTCCATATTAGCATAAAAGTATGCAGCCAAACTTCGGAGAAAAAGTTTGGTCGGGTTGAAGAATTAGGAAGACCACCCAATGTTTGTGATGTAATCATGGAAGAGATGGCCATAGGCATTGGAATCCATCATAGACTGAAAAGATTGCTCGGGAATGAGTTTGGGAGGTACCATGGATGATAAAGATGCAATGTTTAATGAAGATGCCATGGTGGATGAAGTAAAAGAAATGGGTAACGATCACAGCAAACTGGATGGAAAAATGAGTATGTAAGAAAATAGACCCTCCTCAGAAGACATGTTAAAATTATATTAGTCACAATGGAAATGATGACAATCCTACTAAGCATTGCATACAAAAAGAAAACAAAAAGATAAGACAAAATACATAGTCTGACGGAAAAAGCGTAATAACATATATGATTATATACTTATTGACTTAGTAATATCATGGATTCTTATGTTGATCTTGGAGATGCATATTTTGCACCGCATTTGTTTAGGTCTTCTATTTGTTGGCGAGCTACATCCGAATGTCCCCTTTGGTCGGAGAGACAGTTTGATTTTCCATTAGGAGAGCGTGATTTTGCAAGGATTGAGAATGATTTTCCAAGATCTCCTCCGGTTTAACATCATCGTTGCTTTGCGATCTTGGAAATCCTAAAGAGTTATGATGATGATATTACGACGAAGCGTAGTTCCCTCAAACCCCTCGATGAAGAAGTTTAATGCCTTCCATGGGATTAATAATGTTCAGCAAGGCATTTTCATCAAATAAATTGTCAGAATTTGAGCTTGGGTTGTTCTGCTCATCTATCAGAGTATCAGGGGTCCAAAAACCAACGGAGTAGTCTGTTTGGAGTACTTTTATATATGCTCTTTGAAGGGGTGTCTCTGGAGAAATTATTGGATAACCCCAACGCATCATAATCTGCGTTACTAAAGTGGGTAGGGGTGCTGACCTTCTTGTTTTCTTGGTGATTACGTTCCAGAGGTGTTGGATTAGACAAAAGTCATCTCTTTGAGTTTGCAAAATCCAAAGTAGGTGAAGTTGAGGCTTTGTGACTTCTGATTGGTGTGATGTACCTACCACATTATGTCCCAACCAGTGGAGCCTGACACATTGATTCTGTTTCAAAGAGCGTTGAAGAACAATGTGATGTGTATTTTCGACGTCGCCATGAGATACGGTAGCTCGCAGTAAAGTTTTTGCAGAATCAAATGATGACTCTTGAAAAAGGGACTCCTGGGTATTTATTGGGATTTGAAGTATGTCGGAGATCATTTCCTTATTCAATTCCAATCGTTGTCCATAGGCATTGAAGTAGAATTTTCCATCTTCGATCCGCTAAATTGGTAGAACATCAAAACTAATTCTCGAATAACCAAATTTGAATGATATAGAAGAGGTGTCCATCCGCCACGATGATTTCGGTGTCAAAATAAGGAGAAAACCGCCCTCTTCGAAAGTTTTCGTAGTCTTTCTCTGCCGTTATTTTTTCTTGGTTGAGCCATTCTTGAGGGAAGGATAGTGAAAATTGTTTGAATAAGAATGGCTGAAAAAAGAAGAGATTTATAGCCAATCTATGAGTCTATACCAATATGGAGTCCAAGTGTAGTTAATGACCCATGTGATTATGAACAGCATCATAGGGAATCCACAGTAAGTCTTTGTCATGTCAGATATCCAAATACAATTAATGAGATAGTTTAATGTTAGAAAATACGGAGGAAAGTTTCACAGGGTAGTTAGACTTACACATAATTTCAGAAATGATGATCATAACTTAGTAATAGAATATGGATAGAATAATCGAGTTGCATGTGTGACAAGTGTTATGTGTACCTTGTAGCGTGCGCGATTTTCTCTGAACACCATGTATATCCATTAATTATTTTGGTGAGTTTTGGATGGCCTTTCTTTGTTATGGTTTGTTTATTTATTTACTTATTATTATTTTTTTTTTTATTATTATTTTTTTTAGAGAGGAAAAGACAACTAATATACATAAATATTTAATACGAAACTTCTCCATTTAATACGTAACCCGTACAAATGTGTGAAAATTATTTAACACACCATACTAATATACAAAATGAAAATCAGAAAAAAAAAAAAAAAAAAAAAAAAAAAAAAAAAAAAAAAAAAAAAAAAAAAAAAAAAAAAAAAAAAAAAAAAACGGTTACATAGATCTAGATGTTCTGGATAATGTTATGCATGAGTGACAAGATAATAATGATAAACACTGTTATCACGATTAATGTGATAGCCCATTCGCGTTGCTCCTTTTCCCATCGGTCTATTTGATTCATTATGTTCAAGAAATTGAGGATTTGTGAAGAAGAATTTGTGAAGAATGAGAGAAGGGAATGAGTAAAAGTGGGAAAGGAGAGTTTTATTTATAACTTGATTTCTGACCGTTGGGCATCTGACCGTTTGGATCAGTCCGTTGGGTTCTGACCGTTGGGCTTTGAGAGTAGGCCCAATGAATCAAAGACCAAACTCATATTTTTGAAAGTACTATATTCGCATAACATAAATAATTTCTCATTCAAACCGTCTGGAGATACAAAATTATGAGAAATCAACCGATATATAATAATTTTAGCACTAAAAAAATAAAAATGCAATGCATAAGGGAAATAAATGACATAGTCATTTCTAAACCAAGGGAAATAAACAACTATCGGGAATCCTCCCAAGTTAGCGTAAGATGAACCGGGTTTTCTCGTCTTACGACGACGGACCTTACGCCGAGCCGACGGTCTAGAATGTGGCCTATAGATCAGTAGCAACCGATCTTGAAATTGCTCTTGAGTTGCCATCATCATTCTCTGAAACGGCCTTGGCGATTTCTCATTTCTTCTTTGGAAGTCATTCAGGGAAGTAAGCATCTCTTCTGGCGAAGAAACATCCTGCATACTAGTATTCATGTGCCTCAAAGCGTCCATAGGAGTATTGATTCGGTATGATGGTATCTTCATTAAAACAAATCGGGTGGTGAAGGAGGAGGAGGAGGTACGTTATCATGCTCAATGTCATCTCTAGCTACTGGGTCCCAGTGGTCTAAAACACAAGTCTCAAAAATTCCAAAATTCTCGAAAGACCTTGTTTCAATGAAAGGAGTAGCAGATGGAACCCTAAGTTAAGCATAAAATTTGAGTAACAAGTACAAAGAAGAGGAGCTGACTTTGTTTGTCGCTGGTCGTAGAATATGGCCCGAAATGGACCATACGAAAGTGTTCTTCCTCTCCTCTGTAGGATCCACAAAGAGTGCAAGAAAGTCTTGTTCACGTCGGGCGTCTTTGAAGTTCCAATGACGTTATGCGCCCGACCATTAGTGGCGGCTAATTGGTTACGCCTCGAAATCTTTGCCGTACACGCAGCTTCGAGCCGATGTTGTACTCTCCCTCGAAAGTGTGTCAAACATCAAATCCCTCGTGGTGGGATACTCGACAATAACGGGGTTGGACTATCGAGTTTATCGGAATCGGCGCGGTATTCGAAATCAACTCCGGCGTGAGTTCACGTCCAACCCATCCGCCGTAATCCAAAATTCGTCACCCGAAAACCTCCATTGTTGTAAAATTTCAACACCAATTCTTCGAATAATGAGCTGGAATTGATGCAATAGATATTCCCACTCTACTAGCAATTTCCTCATCGAAAAATGGGTGAAACATCCCTAATTGTAGAGATTTCCGAAATTTCGCTCAACTGTGATTCTCCTTCGTGCTGCCATAGCGCGGTGTAGATGATCTTTTGAGGGTGCAAATAGCAAGAGGAGGTGGAGGAGATGGTGCTGGAGGAAGGGGGTTGAGTTTGGTGTACTTTGGCCCGCGTGCGCGGGTCGAATTCACACCTGCCTTGTCGCGCGCGCGAGTGATGTGTGGGGGGGACCAAGATCCGATTTTTGTGGAAGAAGAAATGAGAGGGGTGGATCGCGAGGGTGCCTCGCGTGTGGGCTTTGTACCCGGATTTTTTATTTGTGGGTCGGGTCAAAATTTTGGCCCAAGCCCAAATGAATATCAGAAATTCCTTTTATGTCCCGAAATGTTCCGAAATTTCAAACGTGGAAATTCGATTCGTTTCAACTCCAAATTGAACGGATGAGATATCAAAACGATCGGCATTAAAAATGCCATCCACTAGAATATGAAAAAATCACATTCAAACATTTTTTTTTTTTACTAACTTTGGTTTTTATTTATTTACACTTTTATATACAAATGTACAAGTCGAGAAGAACGTGTCAACAACACCGGAAGTCCAAATAAAACAACACATCACAACAGCTTAACTCAGGCAACTTTCATGTCGGCTCTGGGCGAACCCAATCCAGCCAGACTGTGGCTTAACCTTTATGTTTTGGGGGCCTAAGGTTCAGGACGGTACCATCCCTGACCAATGTGCAATGGTCTAATAATAATATTACCCTTAGTACATATGGTATAGCCTCAAACCGCCCCGAAACAGTCACATAGAAAACTGATTGGGGTTGGCCTGATGGAATCCATTGCCCGTACGAACTAGGAAATGTCCGATGGTGCATATCACGACTCTCTTTGGGCACCATGCTGGGTGCTAATAAAAAAAAAAAAAAAAAAACGAGTATATACTTGTTGAGTCTTTTTACGTCAGATCCTTAAGACGAATGTGAGTCTTTTAACCCTCAAGACGATTGTGAGTCTTTTAACGTCAGATACTCAAGACGAATGTGAGTCTTTTAACGTCAGATCCTCAAGACGATTGTGAGTCTTTTAATGTTAGATCCTCAAGACGAATGTGAGTCTTTTAACGTCAGATCCTCAAGACGATTCCCAACCTGTAGGAATAACGGGACAACGACGAAGTTTATCCTGCTGAGCAGGTGTCAGACAATAATATACCTTATACCGGCTCATCTCAGATAGAAGATCAAGACACGGGCGAAAAGAGTTTGACGGTTCATACACCCCCCATCCTTTTCGCGACGCCGCTTTTCGAGCAAAAGTACTACGACCATTACCAATTCGAGATGGGTGAGATTTACACCAAATGATGAGTTGGAGTTCGTGAGGAAGAGAATAGAAAAGGAAAGAAAAAGAAGGATTTGAAATTTTGGTACCCATTGTTTTCCGGGAGGCACGCGTTTGCTCGATTATCGAGAAGACATTTATACTTTCGGTTCAAGAAGTAGAGTTTTGTGGACTAAGGTTCCGGCACTTGCAACCACACACTCTAGGGATTTTTAGAAAAGAAAATAGAAGAGGGCCCGGCTACCCTAATGGCATACTTTTCCTGTTTAAATACATGGAAAGTACACCAAATGAATCTATTAGTCCGTAGACTTGGATCATTAAGAAGAGTCTCTTCGACATCCGAGCGCTTGACTCATGATAATGTTTAAAGGCTGGTCATTTACTTGAAATTCGTTTACGTTTTCACAGAGATAGCCCCATGGGGTGACAAAGCAGAGACGATGAAAGGACCGGACCATCGAAGTTTTAATTTTCCGGAAAAATGTGTAATCTTGAGTTGTACATCAAAACTTTTTGATCGACTTTGAACTCTTTTCTCAATATGTGCTTGTCATGCACTCTTTTCATGTTGGCTTTATAGGATTTCGAGATCATAGGCATCACTCCGATTTCCTCAAGCTCATTTAACTTTAATTTTTCTCTTTTTTACCACGTTAGTGTTATAATTGAGGCTTTTGATGGCCCATAGAGCACGGTGCTCAAGTTCAATCGGCAGATGACAAGGTTTTCAAAAACGAGGTGATACGGGAGACATCCCTATAGGTGTCTTAAAAGTCGTTCAGTATGCCCACAAGGCATTAGATAATCGTAGAGACCAGATCTTTCCTAGATGGATTGATAGTTTTTCCAAAATGGATTTGATTTCTCGATTAGATACTTCTACTTGACCAATCGGGTTTGAGGATGATACGGAGTTGCCACTTTGTGCGTGACTCCATATTTCTTTACTAATGATTCAAAAATTTATTGCGAAATGTTTTCCCCGTCACTAATTATAGCTTTTGGAACACCAAATCGAGAAAAATATTTTCTTTTCTTAACAAAAAGCGACCGTTTTATGATCGTTAACACGACATGCCAATGCCTCAATCCATTTTGACACATAGTCAACTGCTACAAGTATGTATAGGAAGCCATGAGAATTTGAAAATGGACCCATGAAGTCGATGCCCCATACATCAAAGATTTCCACAATTAGAATGGGATTTAAGGGCATCATATTGTGTTGAGTAATGCAACCTAAGCTGGCCGGCAGCGATTGCATGCTTTGCAATGCTCATGTGCATCTCTAAACAAATTGGCCAATAAAACCACATTGTAGAACCTTGGCCGCAGTTTTCTTTACCACTAAAATGACCACCACAAGATTGTTCATGGCGGAAGGATAACATCGTTGTGTTCCCGGTCGGGAATGCAACGCGGCAGATAGTTGGTCCGAACAATACTTGAAGAGGTAGGGATCATCCCGAAATAGAATTTCCGCGATGGATAAAAAAAATTCGGTCATTCACGAGACCAAGATAAAGGGACTTCCTCGGTAACTAAGTAATTTACTATGTCAGTACACCAGGGGACGAAAAAATAGAGTACAAGTGTTCATCCGAAAGGAATCACAGGTAGGTTCGATATCGATATCAACATCACTGACAAGTCTTGATAAATGGTATGCAACCACATTTTCGCAACCTTTTTTATCTCTAATTTCGAGAGTAAACTCTTGCAAAAGGAGAATCCATTGGATCAACCTTTGTTTTGCATCTTTTTTCGTTAATAGATAACGAAGTGCCGCATGGTCAGTGTAGACAATAGTTGGAGAACCCACTAGGTAAGGACGAAACTTATCCAACGATATACAACGGGCGAAAACTCTTTCGGTGGTGGTGGTATAGTTACGTTGAGCTTCATTAAGGGTTTTACTCGCGATAGTAAATGACAACTGGCTTATCTTCCGGCGTTGCCTAGTACAGCTCAATAGCATAGTCGCTACTGCGTCACAAATTAATTCAAAAGGTTTAGACCAATCGGTGGTTGAATTATGGGAGCGGTAGTTAATCGCGGTTTTAATATCTCAAAGGCTTGTTTGCAAACTGAAATCAAAAGCGGCATCTTTAAGCAGGAGATTGGTTAAAGGTCTAGCAACCTTTGAGAAATCTTGAATAAATCTTCTATAGAAACCTGCGTGTCCTAAGAATGCGCGAATGTCTCAAACTGTTTTTGGTATTGGAAGTGAAGCAATTTTTTCTATCTTAGCTTTGTCGACTTTGATTCCGTCCTTTGAAACGATGTGTCCTAAAACTATTCCTTTAGTAACCATGAAATGACATTTTTCCCAATTAAGAACAAGGTTTTTCTCTTCACAACGTGTAAAGACCTTTTCAAGATTTGATAGACAGCTATCGAAAGAATCTCCATATATTGAGAAGTCATCCATGAATACTTCCATAAACCGTTCAACCATATCACTGAAAATATGAAACATGCAAATATTGGAAAGTACCAGGTGCATTGCAAAGGCCGAATGGCATTCGTCTATATGCAAATGTACCAAATGGACAGGTGAACGTTGTCTTTTCTTGATCAGCAGGGTCTATGACTATCTGAAAATAACCTGAATAACCATCAAGAAAACAATAATAGGCATGACCGGCTAAACGTTCGAGCATCTGATCGATGAATGGAAGTGGAAAGTGATCCTTACGAGTGACGGCATTAAGTTTACGATAGTCAATGCATATTCGCCATTTCTTTCGATACGGCGGAAATGCATTCATCTTTATCATTTCGCACAACTGTAATGCCAGATTTCTTTGGAACCACGTGTACAGGACTCACCCAAACACTATCAGAGATAGGGTAAATAATACCCACATCTAATAATGCCAGATTTCTTTGGAACCACGTGTACAGGACTCACACAACTGTAATGCCTAAGCTGCTGCTAACGTAGCAGTGAAGCTAGGAATACGTGTGCATAAACCAACAGCCAGGTCACAAGAGAGATATGAGGGAGGCTTTCCGTGCAAGCACGGTTCTAATTAAGTAACCTCAATCTTTCAAGTTTCCTAGACACCATTGGAATATGATTAAAATTTATGGAATTAAAATTTATGCAAAGGCGGTATTAATTTTAATTTAATTTAATTTATTATTATTTTTTTTTATGCAAGGGTTAAAATACAAACATGCAAATACGATCTACTCATACAATACTAGGTGCAGTAGCATGTGAAGATACTCTACTCATAATTATAGCTATCTGAATAGGCAAGCTTGTGTCATCGATAAATACTTCCATAATGCATGCAAATATACATCGAATAATGATATGTACGCTAATTTGTAAATCGATATTACGTAAACGTATATCAACAATAACAGGCAAATTTGAATCACTCATACGTATCTAAATACATTAGCATGCGTAGATAGTATACATACGCAGATAAATACGACAAAACTAAACATGCAAGGTATTATACATAAACTAAAATACGACTCTTGTATTGCATAATAATTCGATTTCGACAATACTCATTGAGATTGCGAATGTCATATAGAGAGCAGCTTTACCTCGTAGGGTTTAGAAACAACTTACCCAACTCAGATTTTAACCCTCGTTGGAATGTTCTCCTTTTTCTTGACAAAATCGACTTATTAGACAATACCGTGTACATATACGTAGAGAAATATTAAACATGTAACAAGAAACATTTATACGTAGAAAGACATATACCCATGCAAAACAGTACCATTAATATGTAAATATACATTAATATGCAATTCATGTCCGTGTAATCGTATATAAATATTTACCGGTGTACGAACTTGATTCATGCATAATTCTAGGCTAAAACGTACATAATAATCCATAAATTTTTCCTAATACTATATACATGGCATACATGCAGAAAAAACATAAAAAAAATTACAATAATACTGAAAATTTGGAACCTGTAGCTTCCGCTTTTCCGCCCTTGAACTGAAACAAACGTTTCAATTCGTCGACGCGATTAATCCCAAAGGATTATCGAATTTTTCGAACCGCACGGGGCGGATATTTAGGCCTGGAAATGGATCAAGGTAGATCGGGGAGATCTTTGGGTGGTTGAACAGGGCAACAAACAAGCAATTTGACTTCGCGAACGAACGTCACACTGCAAGCACGCTGACTCTACACATCGACAAGACGCCGCGTCAAGTAATCCACAATGAGTTCAATTTTTTATGGAAGTCTTATAATCTCCTATAGTGTACGTTCCCAGTCCTAACTTTTGGTACCTGGAAATGTAATGAAAAATCCGTGAGCTTACAGGTCTATTGCGAGACAAAAATACGAAATTTGACAAAAAACGTAAGAACGAACGAAAAGGAAAGGAAGGAAGAGAATGGGGGTTCCCCCTTGATGCAACTTCCGATCTGTAGCACAAGTCCTATGGCTTTAGAACAGCAGCGGCGCCATTTTGATATTAGCTTTTTCTTACGTTAGAGATTAGAATCTCTAATTTGGTACAAAAGCAACTCAAAGTTCCTTACTCACGATTTTCGTTTTCGTAGAGCTAAAGTAAGGATTCAAACCAACCTAAAGTCTAGGACAACTACAAATTGTTTGTTACTCTTAGGGAACTAATGAGTAAGGTTATATTACTAATGTTAGGTTTCTTTCCTACACAACATTAAGAAAAACATTAAAGTTTGAAATCATGCACTTAATACAAAAGACAAATTACTAAAGAAAGAAAAGTGGAGAGCTAATCCTCCTCATGTGAAACTAACATTTAGTTGTTGATTTGAAAAGATTTATTGATTCTTCCTAGACTCATAGACAAGCCCCTAATGGGGAAAAAAAAAAACTGATTCCTAGCATGCATGGCTCACTTAAAAGCTCATACATGCTAGCAAGTGGAACCAAGCAATGACTTATCTCTAAGCTCATTGCTTTGATTCCTAACTAGACACTACACCAACTATCATTTTGGGATAGGATGTAGAGCTAGTTGTTCTTCCTAACAACCTACCAAACCAACAACAATTGTTTTTCCCTTACATGAGTTGGATTAACTCCCCAAAAGGGAAGTTAGCTCATGATCCTTGGGACAAGGAAATTACAACTAAAAAAACAAAAAGAGAGAGAAAGAGGAAGAAGATAAACAATCAAACTCACTTCTTTTTATTTTCTAGAAGAAAACAAATGTTTCCTCCATTAAAACTATTACAAGCTTCTTACCAAAACTAAAAACTAAAACTAACTCTCCTATTTCACTAAGGAACTAAAATAATACCATGTAAGGAAAACAAGTCAAGGGAGTAAATGGAGTGTCCCCCACCCTTGTCTAATTTCTTCTCCATTTGAGAGAAATCTTATTTCCTTCCACGTGAATCATCAAACCACATTAATTCATTTTTATCCACCACATTAAAACAAAGTGATACCTTGCCTTTTTTTCACTATTAACACCTAATCTAATTTATTACATGCAAGGTGTCAACTTTGCACCAATAATTTGTTATTTTTGTCTTGACATGCTCCATGATTGATGACTCATCCAATCTTGTGGCCCCGGCGTAGTGGGTCCATGTGCAGTCCAGTGGCGGTCCGGTATTTGGGTAGTTTTACAACTTCCCGCCTATCGCGTAGAGTTCATCGCCTCGATTGTCCGGCGACTCTCTTGTCGTCGCGTTCGAGTCCCGGTTCGAGAGGTAGGAGCTTTGGAAGTTTGATGCTTCGCGGATTGGAAGAATTCATATATATACTGCTTTCCCCGTGCTTTATCGCGGGTTTAACCAATATTTCCATGTTTCTTGCAAAATACCGCAAAAGTATGAAAACATATTTATTTCATGATTATTAAACACATAATTAACCAAATTTATGTCTTAATGGGGTTTCATAATACACTTTTTGGTGTTTATCACACATAACTGACCGCCTTCAAGCATAATAAATGCTTTACCCGATCATTAGGAATCGATATAGATAGTTCTTCGAACAAAAAAAAACCAAGATGGCGATCTTTGATGATAAGGAAAGATCGTGATGACATATCTTAGGAGTTTCCTTTTGAGATATAATCTTCCCATACATGATGGGACATTATTATCAACAAGGAAACTTACCTCTCGTAAGATATGGTCTAGATTCAGACTTCCATAAGAAGAGGAATCCTAATAGGAAGGCAGAGTCCAAAGATGGAAGGGAACTCACAAGCGGTGAAGACAGCCCTAAACCCTATGACTCTCGTAGCTCTTCCTATATAAACCCTATCAGTTTGTCGGTTTGGAGAGATCAATTCAAATAGGGTCGTTAGATAGGAGAAAGCAAATCTGAGTTGGAAGTTTTTTCATGGCCCACAACTGACAAACTATCAAAACAAACTCAATAAAATACACATAAAAATCAAATTGACCTTAATGTCCTCATCTTCTTCTCCTTTCTTTTTTCAACTTTTTGTAATGGCTAAAACAAGTCTTTTTCATCTAGCAAAATCTAACAAACCACGTCCCATAATTCAATAATGGAGATTATGCAAAATAATTCGAAATAAAAAGTTTTTTTGTTTTTTTGTTCCACGAAAACATTGTTTGATTTTATCACTCACTATTCCATATAACTAACTATTTTGGTGTGATTATGCAAGTTTTTCTCGTATTATATAGCTGGTTTTGATGGTTGATGGAATAAGAAGGGTATGTACATGCAGCCATAGAGGGAATAGTAGAGTAAAGGGACCAAAAAGAAGAATATGACCCAAAATTTTACCCTTTTTGGTCTTTTGCTTTTAAGCTCTGCTGACTCACCATCCTTGAGATATGGACACTCTAACCTATGGCCAATATTAAAGTGTGCTCCATTTGGAGGGGAGATTGATCTCCTCTTATCATTTGCCTATTCATAAATGCCCCATTTTTATTTTATGGAGGGGTTCATCTAAACAAACTCAAAATCGTTATGGCATTTATAAATTTTAGATTAGCTTAATGTTTTGTAGATATGATCTCCTATTTAATTTAAATATTGTCACAAAATATTATTCAAATCCGAAACCGTTTATTTTTACGATTAATTATAATATATTTGTCAAGTTTAGAAATTTTTTATTATTTTGATATATATTTTTTGACCATATTTAGAATAGTTAGGAAATCATATCTACAGAAAAATTAGGCTAATCTAAAACTTATAAATGCCCTAACGATTTTGAATTTCTTTATGTGTTTTTTTAACATGTCCCTGGAACTAGGGCCGTCAATGGGTTTCGATTACCCAATAACCGACCCGAACCAAACCAATAAAAAACAATTTGGATTTGAAAACTTTAGTTTGCTCTCTACCAAACCGAACCGATAAGATATTGGTTTGGTTTTGGGTTTGCTCTCCACCGAACCGATAAGATGACATTTTAGTAATATTTATAATTAATTTTGTATAGGTTTTATCGATCAATTGTGTGTCTAAAATTAATTGATTTGATTTAGAATTTAATTGATTTTATAGTTTTCAATTTGAGTCAATTCGATTTCGGTTTGTAATATATCTTATCAGTTTCGTTCAGTTTTGAATACCCAATTATCTTATCGGTTTGATTTCAGATAGATTTTCTAGAATCCAACCCAAATCGATCCACGACAGTCTTACCTTAACCCCTCCCTTTTTATATTTGATATAATGCCAAACCCATTGACCTTTTCCTCGTCGTCGCATTGCGGATTGAGAGGATTCTACCTCGTTTCTCCCACAACTAATTGATTATTGATTTATTGTATCCATTCACGTGGAAAGTACACTTTCGACACTGCAAATTGATAATGAGAATTGAGATTGACTTTAGTTCGTACTTACAAAAAAATTCGTACATGTACATGATGAAATTGAAATTGAGCGATATGTTTAGATTCTACTCTCAAATTCAAGTAAAATGAAATTTCCAAGCAACTTGAGGGTCAATTACGTTAAATACTTCTGTTAAAAACTTAAAATGTCTAACTCAGTTTTTTCTTTCTTATGATCTTCTTCAACATATATTGTGTCAACGGTCCGGTTCTGGTAAGTTTTTAGTGTTGTAAGAACCAAGAACTATTTAATTTTACGATTTGGGTTTTGTGGTTTTAAAATTGTAGAACCATACCCATAACCATCAATTCCTAGCAGGTATTTTCGGTTTTGGTTTTTCATCAGTTCTTAAGATATTTATTATTTACACTATTTTTTATTAGTTTTATTAAAAAATATATACTAAAAACACAAAAATACTCCATAAACGAGTTGTTTTTTAAAATATTCATATAAGTAATTATGTCATTCAATAATAAGTTAAATAAAACTATATATTTAAGGTTGTAAACTATATTTTTATATTATTTATAACATTAAACACTATAAAAACTACATATTACACTAATAAATAAAATTTAGTAATATATAATGAACGTTTTGAGTTTTAATATTCTTTATTTTGATATTTTTTATGTTAAAAATATGATAACGTTCAGTTCCAGTCCGGTTTTTTTATTTAAAAAACCATTCGATCCTGGTTCTATATGGTCCGGTTTTTTTAGTATCCATTTTTAAACGATTCATAAAAATAAAAATCAGAATCGTGATTTTTTCTACGATTCCAGTTTTGATTCCAGTTAAACTGGTACCCATCGACACTTAGTATTATGTCACCAGAGTTCTCTATCTTGAGGCCTTGTTTCAAAGAAAAATTTGTAACACAAACAAACAAATAATTAAATTGTACGTTTCTGATCTTTTGCGTTGTGCAAGTTGGACTTCAACTAATATTAGAAATTTTGCAGGTCACAATCACAGTAAAGTTATGTACATTGGTCCCGATTGAAGATCACCACTCACGGCTCACCTAACTATACGGACACTTAGGCTATGTTTGGCAATTACAATTAGTGTTGTATAATGTGGTACTTAATCATATTTGGAGTATCCAATTCTTGTTGTTGATGTCCCATAGATGATCAATGTAGAAAGTATTTGGTTCCATCTCTCTTCTTCCACCGAAATTATCCCACCCCAATTAAATGAAAAAAAGAAAAAACTTTAAAGATTATACAAAAAATAATCCAAAAGGCTTCAAATTAAAATCCCAACCTTCAATTCAACCAAAATTAGATTACTAGATCAAGCTTCACAACTAATTTACAAAAACAACTCCAAACATACTTCTATATTCTTCAAAAAAAAATCACAAAGAGAAATCACATCAACTTCTTTTAGAGCAACAATAACCAATTTAAATTGGGTTTAATGTATTTGAGAATATGGAGGAATTCCCGCTTTAAATCTTTTGAGAAATTAAAAGATATTGTGTGGAAAGAAACAAATGAGTTTTTTTTTTTCGATGATGAAAGATGGAGGAGGTGAAGAGTAGATGCTAAGTGCTTGCGTGGTGGAGGTGATAGGAATGGAGGGAGATGAGTGCGTGAAGAAAAAAAGTTTTTTGTTGCAACTCTCGATCTAATTTACACAATGAATATCATAATCGCAGCTAAATCAAGAGATAACAACGTTATACCGATTATTGGGCTTTTTTTGTGTTCGTCATTCATAAGTTGTGGCCCGTATTCAATAAATAGACAGGACCAAACAACTAAAGACCTTATTAAGGGTTTTATTCATTATACAAGCTACCCAATCCATCCCACCAAACAGGCCCTTATTAAGTTGTGAACACTACAACCTTTAAAAATGATGAGTTGTTGAAAATCACTAAATTTTAACCGAGTAGAGTAAAGAATAAAAGCAGAATCCAAACCATAGTTGATTTTTTTTACTTTGATAGTTTGATACGACTTATTGAGTTACTAGGGGAGTAGGGTTGCCTGTGCCTACGGCCTAGCGATGAACAATCAAGTCAAGTCACAAACTCTTTAAGCTTTTTACCTAGAGGCTCAAACCCAACAGCTTTTGTTGATTTGTAATAAGTCTGATCCAGTGTCACCCAGCAACCTTTAGCTAACCATCACAATACTTGAGCTCACTTAAAAGTACTATATCACAACTTGTGAAATATAATGTTAGCCGTCGAACCTGTGGGCCCCACACCATTTCTTTTTAGGAGATAAAACTAAAAATGATAAAATTCTGAAATAATGAACCAAAAAACTCACTCGCATTTCAAAAACACTCTCAAGGACAATAATTGACTTTTGTCCTAAAAGAATAAAATAATTACCAGATGCACAGTGTCGGTGCATACCACCTTAATATGCCACTTTAGGTATGCACAGATGTTAGTACATACCAAGCATCACAAAGAAAATGGTATGCACAGTGTGGTCATACTACCTCTTCTTCATCGAGATATCATGAAAACGTCGATGACATACCAAACATTACAAAAGAAATAAGTATGCAAGTAGTGTCGGTACATACCTCTTTTGGTATGTGAGATATCGTATAGACGCGTCTATCATACTTTAACAAACATCATGAAAAAATTGTATGCATTAAAGTGTCAAGACATACCACTTTCAGTATCAAGAAGTATCTGCATCGCGATGTCGAGACATACCGCATATAGAAAGGTAAAATTGGAAAGAGTAAAAATAAAAAAAATCAAGTCTGTTCTTATTAATAATTAAAACGTAAAATCTGGTTTTTCTAGTAGTTATAAGTCAAAAAATATCCTTATCAATGGTTTCAAAACTCAATTTTCTTAGACTATAATTAAAATTGGAAATTGGGACTTTTGACTGATTTCTTGTTCGTTTTTATTAGATAGATTATTTGTTCTCATAATATGTATCCGTCCACAAGATTTAACCTTGATTTTCACGAACAAAACACACACGACACGAGTTAGAAAGCTACAAATCGATCCAAAGGAATAAAATAGCAATTTCAATGGAATCTCATAGACCACTTTTAATGTATATGTTTCACCAAAAAAAACTTTTGATGTATATGTATATTATAAACTTATTCCAGCCCAACTAAGCCAAATAAAATTATATTGGTTCAATGTTCAACACTTCAACTCTCGCAATAAGCAAAGATGTTAAGAAAACAGTGTTTTCGGGATAGGTCGTAAATTAGTGAAACTAATCCATAGAAGAAATTTTAATTGTGGATAAATTATTGGATAATAATTAAAGAAAGGCAGAAGACATTCAGGTTTTAGCTAACAAAAACAATATTACTTAATTGGGAGGTGTGTGGCGCTCACTAATATGCTTTTCACACAACTAATAACTATAAACAAGCTCACGTCCAAGCTCGCATGATCCATTCACTTAACTTGATTGGGAGGTTTGTGGATTCAAAATCACTAGTGTCGCTTCACAATTAAGTTGGAATAACTATTTAAAGTTTTAAAATTTAAACTCTACGGGGCAATGGGACGATATACTCTATGATACATGCTTATTTTACTATTCAGAACAGTTGATAAGATAGGGAGGTGGGAAAATCCTAAATAAAGAAAGGATAATGGGATTCTGGCTTCTAAGGGGCAAAATGGATGTCTTTTTCGTAAGGACACTTTGCACCAAAACAAAATAGAAATCTGTTGTTCCTGCAAGCAAACAAGAGCTCTTACCAATGTTGACTGCTGACCACCGACAAATAGGAAAGAAATAGGAAACATGAACATCACCACTTTCCAGTTTGGCAAAAAAATGAGAAACGAGATCGTGTTCTTGCCGTGAGATTAGGGTTTACAAGATTCATGTATTGGCTTCCACACTTCTACTATGGGTATGTTTTAGTCAACATGAGATGAGCCTTGTAATCGAATTTTGATCATAAGGGCACGAATTTGAGACTAAAGTGCATAATCTGAGAGAAAAAAAATAAGATCTGGGCTACCACGACTAACGGGTAGTGCGCTTAGCCTTTAGTTAAAAAAAACATGCCAGTTTTGGTGAAAACTTTGGGTTTCCAGGCAAAACATTTTGGTCGAAAAGCAAAATAAAAATGAACGTGTGATTCTATTAACTTGCAAATGATTGGGTCTATAATAACAATATGTCAATATCACCTAGCGAGGAGAACAATGAAGCCACAAATCTTTCGTCTTTGCCATCAGCACTTCAGCACTCAGCAGTCACTCAGTCAGCACATTGTACAGGCCGGTAAACAAAGTTTAAAGTTTACGTCGTGTGTCTCATGTTCCCAATCCCATGGATGACATAATTATTTCAACTTTCCACAACCAAAGAAGAATAAAGAGTACTCACTTATTTTAGGAAAAGTACATCTATCATTATACCAAACACTAAATCATCTTCTTGTTATTATTAGATCCCGAGCTAATTTTTATCATTCCTACGAAATAAAATAATAAACACTCTTAATGTTTTCTTGTCACTCTTTCTCTATTGCAACGGAAGATTTAATAATTTATCATCACACCGTTCAATTCCAAAAAACTTGATTAGTTAATTTATATATACATAACATACTTTGTGATGCACATGACGGCATGGCATATCCAGGTAGAAGAATCTGATTCCCTCTGTCTACTGCAACTGATTGCCTAGATTAGCATCTGATTTTTAAACAGTTTCTTAACATTATTATGCATCCTATTTATCCTTTAGCAGCATGCCGAATGCTACGTTTTCTCTACTTCCCTCAGGCACTTGAATATTTTTGAAAATAAACTAAAATCTAATATGAAGAGTATGTATGTCGGTATTAGACTTATCTGTACTGAGAATCTGAGATGTGCATTTACCCCCATGGTCTTACAACTAGAATAAGGTTGCAAACTAAGAAACACTACTATTTCTATACTTACTGTCAATACTTCTATCAACCTGCTATAGCTGGAAAGGGCCTGATGCAGATACTTCCTTTCTTCTGTCTAGACTTGAAAATTGAAATGACACATTCCCACAGATTATTCGACTAAGTCAGAGGAAGAGATAATGTCATGGATAGAAGATAGATACGATCATTTCAGACAGCAATATTTCGCAAGCAGACTAGAAAGTAGAAACGAATGCAAAACACTTTTTTTTGTTCCTGAACATGAAGCAACTGTGTTTTTCAAGTTAAGTAATACTGCTAAAGTTCCAAGGACAAAATTCTAACATGGGCTCTAAGGCTGAGTCCAATGGTTTTGGACATCTCTATCCCATAAAAATACCAAGAAATTAGTCCCAAGGCCCAATTTTGGGGAAAATGAAGTCTAGAGGACACGGTTTTTTGTGAGTAACTCAGACAAATTTTGGGAAAAGGTAACTCACAAATCCACTATTTCAAAATTAGTAACCCTCAAGGACAAAATAAGTTGGTCCCGCCTTTTTACATTTTTTTAAATATCATTTATACCCTTCTGTGAAAATAACTCTCAAGGACAAATGGCCCGGATTTAAAATAAATATTTTCCAATTTTACCCTTTCTGTCATTTTACTATGAACAGTGAGTGTTCATACCTTCTGCTAGTGTATGAACAATGATTGTTCATATCCAAATAGGTGAATGTACCTTATACAATATATTGATATATGAACATTGAATATTCATACCAAAAGGACTATGAACATTCAATGTTCATACCCAATCAATGTTCATACCCAACGGACCAAGGACTATAAACATTGAATGTTCATACCCAACGGACCAAGGACTATGAACATTGAATGTTCATAACCAATCAATGTTCATACCCAAAGGACCAAGGACTATGAACATCGAATATTCATACCCAAAAGACTATGAACATTGAATGTTCATACCCAATCAATGTTCATACCCAAAGACTATGAACATTGAATGTTCATACCCAATCAATGTTCATATCCAAGGACTATGAATATTGAATGTTCATACCCAAAGGACTATAAACATTGAATGTTCACTATGAATATTCAATGTTTATACCCAAAGGACTATGAACATTGAATGTTCATACCCAATCAATGTTCATACCCAAGGACTATGAACAATCAACAATCAATGTTCATACCTACCAATTGAAAAAAATTTAAAAGTAGTCATGAACAATGATTGTTCATGTTTGATATATGAACACTTTTGATGTATGGACAGTGATTTTTCATACTCCAAAATAGGTATGAACAATCCATGTTCATACCTATTAAATCATTGTTCATAGCTCCAATAGATATGAACACTCATTGTTCATAGCTAATGTTTGTAATTTGGGGTATGAACAATGAGTGCTCACACCTGCTTAAAGGTATGAACAATGATTGTTCATACTAAATACACAAGGTCGTTTCGTCTGGGCCGGGGCGTTAATTATTTCGCGTCAGGAGTATACTTGACATTTCATCTACCCGATCTGTTTTTTATTTCGCGTCAAGGGTATACTTGAATTTTCATCTACTCGGTCTTTATGAGTTACAAAAAAAGAAAGTGTCATTGAGAGTTACGTTTTCGGCAGTTTTGTCCTTGAGAGTCACTCCCTGTAAAAAAACAGTGTTTTACAAATACAAAGTTGAATATTGTGTCCAATGGTTGCAACAATATCACGCCAGTTCATATGGCATAGAATGAGATCTCCATAATCCTACCCCACTTCATCTTTCATCTGGCCCACAACCAAAAATAAAAAAATAGAAAAACTATATATTCCGTTCTACACCAGCGCCAAATGAAGAACAATTCCATTCTACGCTAAACCAACTTGCGTCAAACGTACTCTGTACTCTCTAAATTGCTTTGTATATATAGAGAGAGTAATTTGCAGATAGAGAGTGAAAACCACCGGAAATGACTCCCCTTTTATGGGGATAGGGAGCCATTGGACTCGGCCTAAGTAGATTATTCATATCCTTCTTCTTACTTCGTAGACATAGCAAGTGAAAGTTAATGATGTGAAGTAAGCAGTGGAATAATAAAACAATCAATTAATAACTAGGGTTTTAACTTTTAACCCAAATAAACACTCAATTTCATAATCTCTCAATAACAATAATAATTCCTCTTCAATAACAATATTTTCCAAGGTCAGCTAATAAAAAAAAATGAACTATTGAATAAGGAGGCTACCATACTATATATACCTTGCCACCTTAACCTTAAACATCTGGGTTTATTCATTGGGCCAACATGGCTAATTAAACTAAAAATAAAAAAAGAAATAAAAAGGCTCACTAGAGACGCCTATTACCTCAGTTAAGCTTCACTTTGTTGTAACTTTCCTTCACTGAAGGTGTCTTGCAACACATTACTACTAAGAAGAATGTCTTAAAAGCGTTTCTAAATTTCAACACGTCAGCAATTTAGATCGATCCAAATGGTTAACACGCAAAAATGGAGAAATTGTGGTTTCTATTTCTGGATGGCAAAACTTGTCCCGTCCAGACAAAAAAAAATTTAAACTTGTCGCGTTTCTAAAACTCTATTTAAACTAGTTGTGACACATCATCAAATGTTTGGACGGAACAACTTGTCTTGTGCGACTCATTTCTATTTTTCTCAATATTTTGGTTTGGAATTTGACAATTGTTAGAATAAAAATAGTGTTTTGGCAGCGCGTTGGGATCAAAATTGCCAAATTCATGTTCATCTATCACATTAGAAATGAGATTTGGCAATGCGTTGATGCTCTTATGGCGTTGATGATGATCTTATGGAGTGAAAAGAATGAAATGTTGCAGTAACCTAATGACATTGGTGTCAAATTTTTACCACATTTGTTGTAGGCTTGGCACGTGAGAAATAGTATAATCTGTTACGCATCCATATTGCATATCATAGACTTCAAATATAGGGATTGAACAATTTCCACTAAATCCTCATACATAAATTATTCCGTAAGAATTCGGATGGCTAACTATCAATTTCAACAATGTATACTAAACTGTAGACATTACGTAAGTCACCGAATTTTGGGGAAAGTGTGAGTGCATCGTACTTTTGGATTTTGGCAATATAAGAGGTAGACTTGTTACTTAAGAAAATAAAGTATAGGTTGGCAATACTAAATACGGGGTGGACTGCGCACATATATATGAGGTAGATTTGTTACTTCAGAAAATAAGGTATAGGTTGGTGAGGCCTGGCCAATCTACACAGGGTGGACTGCACACATATATATATTAGTATTTGCCCGTGTCGTATGACACGAGAAATACGCATTTGGCTTTTTGGCAGCCCTCAGACGCAATGATATGCATGTTTTTGGCGCCTCCGATGCGCATCCGTCTCCATGTACGGCAAAGATACGCAAGCCTTCGGCGCCCCCGACACGCATCCCCCCATATTTTTTTTAAATAAGCTCATACTCATGTTTTCATAACCCGACAACCCATAAAAATTCAGCCCAAAAACAGTCCAGGCCTTTTTTGTGTGGGGTGGGTGAGGTGAGAAAAACTTTTAAACTCACCCAAAAAATTTTGTTAACTCACCCTAAAAAAACATTTGTAACTATGGTTAGGGAGTGGCACGACCATGTATCATCTTGTGAGGTAGAATTTGTCAACCCATTCCACCCTTCTTTAGATGAGTGTACTATATCTCTACTAGTAGTATAACCTATAATGATCGTGGCCTCTTAAATTCATCCGGGTCTTTTTCTTACGCATAATACCCCTGGATGAATAATAAAATCAGATGCCTAGATTTTATTAATAATGACTACTTTGTCTTTTTATGCCTTCATAAATTTTCAGTACCGATATTGTCCTTCAATAAAAATATTGCTTAACACCTTTGAATAGGAGCAATTAGTCTTTTCTTGTGGCAGTATATTAAAAAACCCAATTCCACGCCATTCTCAATTCTACGCCTTACTATAAATTACTATAAATGATATTTAATTACCAATTATAATAATTGGGTTATTTAATAAGACGTTAAAAAAAACAAAAGTATGAGAGAATGAAGTGATTCTTTTCCCTTCTCTCGCATCTGTTTTGTTTCTCATTTTATTTTTCTCATTACATTTGGGTTTTTTCCAGTAATACGAAAGGAAAAAAAAAGTTGAGTATAAAACCATTAGAGAATAGCTCGGAGAAGAAAGTGTCATGCCATGGAGGAAGGCCCCTCTCTTTATCTCCTATCTACCTAAACCCTATATCTACAATTCCATTCCCGATCTGTTGAGGTCTCTAATTTTCAATGGAAGCATAATAGGACCTCTTAAAGCAAGTGCGACTGAGCAGGAAAGCATTCTCGCACTTCGAGATCAAGTTTTTCAGAATATGGGGGCTTCTTCAATCGTCGAAGATTTTGACCCATCCATGTTGCAGCCTATAATACGGTAACTTTATTATTGTGGTTTCCTGTCACTTACCATAACTCATCATGATAGGCTCCTTACTGCAAGCATTTAAAGGATGACTGAAAAGACTGCTACACCATCGATTTGAACATAATTATTTTTTTGTGCCATTACTTACGCGTGTATTTTGTTTCAAAAAAAGACAAATTGCAGAAATGTTAATGGTGGGGCTTCTGGTATTAAATCTCTTTTGGGTATTGTTTAAATGCATTGTTCTTGATGTTGGTTTGTTTATTTTTAGTGTTTGATTGGAATGTATTGTTTCATGTAAGAATTCAATTGCGCCAGGGAACTGGTGCTCAAGTTACTGAGAACATTCTCTGTGAAGAGGGCTTTGACGCCTTTTACAAGGTTTGCGTTCTACATAATGTTGGTTTTGATTTCTTTCCTACACATAATGAATATTTTTTAATTATGAGTTAAATATTTGTGTTTTTTTAGATTTGGGTTGAAAGCAGAAGCTTATATTAAGTTACGAAACCGAAATGGAATGAGTAGTCGAGAATTTGGCCAATAAATATGTTCATAAAATTAATGAAGCCAATATGACAATGTTGATATAATTATCTTATGCATTTTGTTCCACTTACATTGCATTTTATATGTCTCATGCATTTGTTCCAGTATTGGAGCATTCTTTTTACTCCTTACTATATAAATATCTTTTGTATATTCCCTTCTTAAAGAAATTAGTCTTATTCATGGCCTGTCAGCTGGATTGCTAAGGCAAGGTACCTACACCACAAAGACGACTTGGATCATTCAGTGAGTATTAATTGTACATGTGTAAT
This sequence comes from Coptis chinensis, assembly GCF_015680905.1. Classification (NCBI taxonomy): domain Eukaryota; kingdom Viridiplantae; phylum Streptophyta; class Magnoliopsida; order Ranunculales; family Ranunculaceae; genus Coptis; species Coptis chinensis. The sequence goes on along the minus strand of NC_141463.1, from coordinate 71,857,831 downwards.
CACTGCTGCGATAACACCTTATGTTTGCTGCCACACACCGGGATGTAGTTCTCTCAAAAGTAAACTGTGAATTTCGATTTTATACACGAAAGAAATAAGGCGCTCCGTAGAAAGTTCTAAACAAGAGTGGTGCAGTCAGTTATCTGATATCTATCTTAAATAGTTTGCTTCCCTGTTATCAGTCTAACACTTCTTTTCTAGGAATTGAAGGTACCACCTTTTTGTACCCATGAAGGACCGTTTCTTTCTTTTTTGGCAAATCACATTTACCATAGATAATCTCCAAATTAATTTGGAAGAGCGGCTGGGGGACCAACTTTTCCATTCTAGGTTCTTCAACATCTGTTATGGCTCTCCCTTTTCACTGATTTCACTTCTGAACTTTGCTTGTGCAAACGAATTTTTCGTTCCCTATTTGCTCCATTTGGGTGCTTTTTAAGAAGCAGACAACCTAGGTAGTACTAGTGGTATATGAGTATGTGAAGCTAAGTCTTTTGATGCAACACTTTGTAAGACCATTTTTCCATTTTATAATACATTTTTACACACTAGAAGACTAGGATTCTTAGGCTATGATATTATGGTGAATACAAAATCTTACAAAGAATGGTATGACAAGGTATTGATAAGATTGACTTCGCAATAACATGCATATAGTGACCAAAACACATATACTTCAGAATGTGTGTATCCACTACATGTTACATCTTTTTCACTTTCCTGTTTTTCTGATAAGTGGATCTGTTGTACCCTTCTCATGAAAGTGAATGAACCACCAACACTAAACGCTTGTAAGATAAATTTCCAATTATTGGCGGTAATACGTACTTTTAAGGTTTGATTAGATAATATGTCGTATGATTTATTTATGTTGTAATTTGGCATACCAATTTTTAATTTGTTAATCAATTTGTTAACAAATATATCTATTCAATTTGTTAATCAAGTTTTTTTTTATGGAATATAATTAGTGTACAAATCATGGAACGTTTTGATTAATTTTTAATGTATAGCATTAAACTATTTCTAAAAGGAACTAGCATATGCAACAGGTAAACTTTCTGTTAATATGTATGTTCATGTGTGTGTTCAATAGTTTTTTTGATCTTTATGTGGCAAGGTGTCAATAGCTTAATAGCATAGGCATTCATCATCATCCTAGGAATTTCAGTATCATAAATAATTTCTATCCTAGAAATTCACTTCGTGGTGTCATTAGTTTAATATTTTCATGTCGCTGTCAGCCCTCAGTAAGCATTATTTCCTTAGTCGTGCCTATAAAAGCGTTGCCTAGACAACAATGACCAATCTTTCTTTAGATTTTTCTTTTGTTCTCCATAGTAAGCATTGCATGAAGTATAGATTTTAAAGTTAGCTACTGATTCCAGGAGAATTATATTTGTTTTTTTAATTATTAGTATTGTTGATATTAATCATAATTGAATGTAGTGGTGTTTAAATTTTTAGAACTACAAATCTTACTTTAATGGCATGATCAATTGTTGCTGAAGTTATTATATAGTTGGAAGCTGTTGTTGCTATTGATATCAATGTTCCAAAGCAAATTGTTCAAAGGAAGCAGAGATTGCCCGCTACTGAAAGTGCAAGAGTTTAACCACACCTACTATATTACATATTTCATTGGGTATCCCTCTTTGGCTAAACTGTTAAACTCCATTATTAATAATTGTAATTGATAAACTTTATTATATTGTATTATTATTATGTTATGCATACACCTATAATATGTTACTATAGTATGTTAGTTAGCGAGATGAGATTTGTTGTAGATGTGAATCTTGAATCCAGTTTGTTCAAGGTGTTTCATGTAGTTCAATATTGTCACGAGGGTTTTTTTTAGTTGCCCTCTATTGTAGTGACGTTGGAATTTAGGCAGCTCATCTCCCTCACAGGTCCAGCACCAGCTCAGGTAGTTTTTATGTGAGAGACCACATCTCTTTTTTTGTTGACCATGCCCAATGAAAATGAAGCATTGCTCTGTTTGTTAGTGTTTTTCATCGTGTGTTAGTCAAGTTTTTTCCATGTTATGCATACACATATAATATGATACTCGGCGAGATGAGATTTGTTGTAGACGTGAATCTTGATTGATTGAATCCAGTTTGTTCAAGGTGTTTCATATAGTTTAGTGTTACAAAAAAAAACTATTTGAGAGTTACTACCGTATCCATCCACTATTGTACTGACGTTGGAATTTGATTGAACTAATTTGGTTGGCCACTAGAATGGCTTCTTTTTAGTAATCCATTTAGCAAGGAGTAAGACAAAAAAATTCTCAGCAGACTTGCACTTTTTTTTTATCTAGAAGGGCTGCTTTTACGCATTTACCACTGTTTTCGCAGAGGGGAAGGCCATTCAATTTGCTATAGTTATAGAGTAGTCAATATTATTAAAAAAGAAGTTGTTGAAGTATTTTTCATGTTTTTTTTCCTCATGACTTGAAAGTCATTGCATAAAATGTGTTCATACTTGAAGTATTTTTCAGGTTTTTTTTTTTTTTGAATTTTTTCCACTGTAATTCTTATAAAATGAACTGATATGGGTTGTTTATATTATATCGAGGTCCAGTACAAGCAGTGATTATCTTTATTTGTGCAGTGTATATTGCCAGGTATATTGGTTTTTCAGATTCAGAAAACCATATATATGTACAAGCATTGCTAATTTTCCAAGTGTCCTCATCTGAGTCAAAGCTGGACTTGGAGATCCATTGAAATTTATTTCAGAGATGGAGGATATTGCCAACTGAATAGAGATTGAGTGTTTTTTATGAAGAGTTACAATGGATTATTTTTGAGAAACCCACGCGATTACCAATTACAACAAACAAATATGAGAAAGACTGAATTGATTTCTGATTTTAACTTCGGTTCAGGTATGTCCTAAATTATTTAGTTCATCTTTCATCAATCTTCTCTGTGCATGCCCTTCTTAAATGGCATTGCCCTTGAACCATTTTTGTTGTTTTTCCTACTCGAATTGGAATTAGCTAATCTTAGACTAAGTGTTCATCTTTTGTGGGATGAAATGAGTTATGAACCAGGAACTGCCACCAATATCCCAACGAGCATAGTTTTGGACATAGCAGATTATATATGTAGCAATATTTATAGTTTCTTATGCTAGGGATGCATGGTTTCTATGGTTATAACTGAGTTTAGATATATTTGTTGTTTTATTTAAAATAATTAATTGAACGACTTTTTTTAAAATAATAACTATTGAATGGTGTTTTTTTGTCTGGTTACTTTGCATCGTCAGACTGTCGCAGGAGTCAATAACAGAATAGCATTAATCACATAATATTGAATAGTATACAATAAAAGTCTTTGTGTTCTAATATTGTGGTTATTAGGAATTTTAATCAATGGAGATGAGATGGTTAGAGCTATCAATCGGCATACTGTCACACACTTGCCAACTCTTCCGCCGTTATTGATGGCTTTGATAAGTAGAAAGGTTCTAGAGATAGGTGTGATTTGGGGACTTTGAAACAAGTTTGAAATGGTGCAACTCCTTTGCGTATTAAGCTTATACATTACTTCCTTTAGTGTTTTCCTGGTGTTGATTTCATTCAGGTGAAATGAAGTATTATTTGTCAATTACTTAAGTATTATTTAAGCTTGGTTTAATTGAACTTCCTTTCCTATATTTGTAATTTGAAATTTGTTGTCATAATGTAGAGCGAATATTCTTTTACTTCTATGTTATGTTAATTAGGTAGCATAAAAAGGGTTAGAGTTGCTTGCTTTGTAGAGCACCATAAATCTCATATTTAATTGGACTTGCTTTGTGTGTAGACCTCAACAATGTTCCTTATTATTGATGTTCCTTATTATTGGTACCTTGCTTTCAATAACATTATCATCAGACAACTTATTTGATTTAAGTTGTTCATTTTTGTGTAGTTCTTCTGTTTGGTTGATGTGGATTATTACTTTTTTGAATTGTATTTTTGTATGTGAGTCCTACAGGATGATTATGCTGAGAGCTTTGAGCATGGCATTGCTACTCAAAATGGTGGTTCCTTTGCATAGGAGATAGTCCCAGTAAGATCTCAATTATGGTAATAGATTTCACCGTTTGTATAAAATTTATATTATTTACCAACTTCTAAGACGATTCCGGTTAAATTTCCTAGGGGAGCTAGGGGCTCCACATTTGTTGATACGGGTGAGAAGGTATAAGCAAGGTAAAAGGAATCGATCACTATCAAATACTTTTCCTATACATTTGTTTCTATGAGGCGCTTTACCTATAACTGGGAAGAGTAGAATTTTTGAGATCATGCAAAACAACAAGGCAATAATACTGACATTGACATGCATGACAACGGAAACAATTCGGAGTCCTGTTCTTAATGGGAATCAAAATGCTTCTTTGCAATACGAGGAGGTTGTGTTGAATGTGCCTTTTGATACTCTACATTCAAATTCACTGGCCAAAAATCACTGATGGAACTCAAGTTATAGATTGATGTCTTCTTTACAGTGAGGTAACAGGTGATAGCAATGGAGTTACTACATCTGTTGGGGTTTTGGGAGCATACACTTTTTTTTCGGAGGTTCAAATTGTTGAAGTTCATTGCTCGGACGATAAAAATCTGAAAATTGGAGTTGAAGGTGTGCATGTTAGAGTTATTCAAGTGAAATATTTAGAAAAACAATTAAGCTTTATATGTTGGTGCCTTTAACTTAATTACTCTGCTTTACTAATGTAATTTAATTAATTGTGTAGTGTTATATTTTTTTTGTGTAACATATATTGATGTCGTTCTAACTAAGATTGGTTCAATTTGACGCCCAGAGGGCGTGCACTATGCTAGTCCTAATTAAGTGGTTAAGCCTAGAATAAAGGGGGGTATACCAAATAATATAACGTATATTATCCAAAAATCCCAAAGCCATTTTATGAAAATAACCAAAGGATTATTAACTTTTCCCTAAGAGATCACCTTTCGCTTACACAACATGTGATGTGAAAAATAAGAGCATCATGCATTAGGCTTGCCTTAATTTTGAAATACGAGCATCATACCTTGCGCTGCAATGAAAATGATCTTCAACTATCTTGATTCCAAGTCTTTTCCGTTTGTACAAATAAAGCTCATTTTCGCTACTTTCTTACACAAGAATCAATCTATCTATACAAATATACAGTGCACATTTCTACCATTTATCTTTGCAGCTACACTTCCCACTGGTAAAGTGGTGGAAATTAGAAAAGTCTTTGACAACTAATTCTCGATTTAAGAACGCTGACAAGAACTTGAAAGCCGAGTGGCAATCTCCACACATCCGAACACCCTTGAAAACACGTATAGGCATTCCCTGGGGTAATGAAAGAAGCCCAAATGCCAACGCCTTCATTTCAGTATGATGAAGACCCACTCCTTCATAGCCTTCCTCTTCTGCATTATGCAGCAAGTGGTTTCTATCAGCCACATAACCCATCTCCTCCATAAAAATTTCCATCTCCACCAATTTGCTGGAGATATCTTCTGTTAAAATCTGATCCGAGGTAAACACGTGTACATTGTTTCTTATTTCAATCCAGCTACAATTTCCTCTCGAAAACTTATACTTAATTTTCAGCTTCGATGCATCATCCCACATCCCTTCAGTTAGGAGAACCTGTTCTAACAGTACATTTGCTGTTAAATTGTTTTTTTCAAGGTCTAAAAGCTTCTCTGCTGCGTACTTCGCAACTCTCATGTTACCATGTATCCGACTGGCTGACAGAAGAGTGTTCCAAACTAGGGGCACGGGATCAAATGGGATGGAAGCATCAATGAACTCTTGTGCATTTTTAAACTTTCCTGCACGACCCAAAACTTCGATCATGCAGGAATAATGTTCTATTGATGGTTCAATCCCATAAAGTTTGTTTATTGAGCCAAACAAGCGGAATGCTTCATCTACTAGACGCATTTGTGCATAGGCTTTAAGTATGGAGGTTAACGTGCTTGAATCAGGCAACTTCTTCCTCCAACACATCTGTTTAAACAGTTCAATAGCTTTGAATGGGTAGCCATGATCCACATTTGCTGAAATGACAGCCGTCCAAGAATCAGAATTCTTCTCAGGCAAGCTTCGAAAAGCAGAAACTGCATCACTAATCATGCCACATTCAGAATACATCTTTATTAGAGAATTGTTGGTAATGATGTCCGATACAAACCCTCTTTTGGTAAGATACGCCTGTTGTTGTGTTCCCACATTCAAAAGACAAGAGTTCGCACAAAAGTTGAAAATATAGCACACAGTTGCACTGTCAAGCTTTCCATGAGACCTTTGGATCATTTGAAGAAGATTGAAAATAGTTTCGTGATCTTTAATCCTCAGGCAAGCCTCAATCAGGAAACTCCAAATGATCTCCCCATGTGGAATCAAAGAACAAAGCGCAAGAGCTCGTTGAGGATGCCATAACTTCGAATAGAGGTTAATGAGAGTGTTCACAACAGAGATATTTGATCCGTAGCCAGTTCTGAGTATCTTACAGTGCATCTCTTTACCTTTTCTCAAATCTTCAAGAGCCAAGCAAGCCAGAAGAACAGAAGTATATATGTATTCATTAACTTCCACACTATATAATTGCATCCTCTGGAAAAGTTCCAACGCTTCTTCAAACCAACCATTGCAGCAATAACCGGCAATAATCGCTGCCCAAGTAACCATTCCTTTGCCTTTAACTCTTTCAAAGATCCTTTGAGCTGCCTCTGGGATCTTACACTTGGAGTACATGTCAATCAATGAGCTGATAACATATGAATCAGATAGCAGATCATGTTTTACGATTTGTGAGTGGAGAGCTTTTCCTGCTTCAAGATCCAACTGCAAAGAACACCATTTTAAAACATTTGCGATGACGAACTCATCAGAACTTCCGCCTTCCAAGGAATTATATATCTTTAATGGGACCTTGCTCATTGGACCTAAGCTCCTGTAATTAAACTCTATATACATATCCAAGAGTGAGCTGATCACGTAAAGGTCAGACTCGAGTCCAGCTCTTATGATGTATCCATGAATCTCTCTGCCAAGCTTCAAAGCTTCCAAACAAGTCACTGCATGGAGAACACTAGTCAATGTGAAGTCATCACATTTCAAATCTTCACTCATCATAGCTTGGAAGACTCTCAAAGCTTCATGATAAAACTGATTATGAACATAACCTGTAATGATAGTGTTCCATGACACTAAATCTCTTTTAGGCATCAAATCGAAAATCTGGACCGACGAGTTTAAATCCCTACATTTAACATAAAAATTCATCAAAGTGTTCTCCAGAAACAAAGAAGAACGCATTCCCATCTTAACTACACAACAATGCATTTGAATTCCAGCCCCAAAAGAGCCCAACTTGGCCGAAGCTCCAATAACCATCGAAGAAACAGTGACATCCGGTCTGATTCCCGACTGAACCATCTCAACAAAGAGTCTCAGCCCTTCTTCCTCTTGTCCATTCTCCACAAACCCACTAATTAATGAGCTCCAAGACACCAAATCAGGCCTCGCAATACCATTAAAAACTCTCACTGAATCCCAAACACACCCACAACTTGCATACATACTCACAAGTGCATTTTCCACGTAATTATCAACAACCCCATCAATTTTCAAAACCCGACAATGCAACTCACGACCATAACTCAAGTTTTTCACAACAGAACATGCTCGTAAAACAATAGCATAAACAAAAGAATCAGGCTGCAATGAAACATTACCATGACATTCCACCATATTCTGAAAAACACCCAACGTCTCATCAGCATAACCATGTCGAGTATACCCAGACATGAGTACAGTCCATGAGATAAGAGTTCGTTCAGGCATTTCATCAAACAAGGTCTGTGCTTCATGCATGAGACCAACACTTGCATAGATTTGGAAGTAAAGATTGAAAAACAGGATGGTGGATTTTGTACGTGCATGGATTCTTTTGAGCTTTTTAACGTCATGAGTTGTGATTCTGTTTGTTTGAAGAAGGTGACGTGGGTGGGTGAAGGTTAAAGGGAATGACGGTAGGGCGCATGTTAGCATTGAGACCATTTATTCTCCTTTGAAAATGGAATGTTGACTTTGACTGGAGACGGTGGAGACTGGAGAGTTCTGCGTCTTTTCTTATAAACGATCACGTGACTATACATGTTAGAGCAACCCATGTAAAAAGAGTCTACCGATTTGTAGCTGCCGTATGAAACAGGGATTGAAATTCAGTTCCAGGAAAAACAAAAAGATTGTCAACATAGCAATCCTAATGATAAAAAATATAAAGATAAAATTATGATACAATATATCAAAATAAAAAAGATATAATATATAAAATTAGAGAGAATATATGAAACAGTCTTATTGTCGCATATCTACTACATGGAGTAAGGAAAATCTTCCAAGTGCACTCTGATTAAAATTAAACAAGAATAATAAGAGAAGTTCATTACTATCTTCCCTTTGGGATCAATGTTGTTTTTATTTTATTTTTCAGATAAACAGACAAATAGTAATATCAACGGAAAAAATTGTAGGATGAGGAATCCTATATATAAATGTACTTGATGGATTTACAAGCAAATGCATCTGACACTTCACAGAAGAGTACAATTTCATGTACCAGACATGGAGAGGGCTTTCCCTTCCATCCACCAACTCTCAGACTGAACTCTTCATTCTTCAAGTCCAGATTTAATACTTCGGAGTCTGAGTGCCAACCAATACTCATCGGATTTACCAAAATTTCAATGAAAACTTTGGCTTTCCAAGAGGCACGAAGAGTGTACAATATTCCAAGACTGTCTCACCATGAAGTTTCAAAAAGTCCAAGTTTCAGAAAAAAATTCAGGTTTTGACTTGTTGAAATTTCACAATTTCAAGATTCTAGACTCTGTTCCAACTCAAATATTCACATTTGTTTACTTACTGAAGTTGCAGATCCACCAGTTTGGAAATCAAACCTTGCGCTACTTTGCTTCCACGTTCCAATACTGCTCTCCTGCTTGATTAACTCACAATTCATCTCATGTTGCCCATATGTCGAAGGACCATCACCTCATACGCTCCATACATGGCTTTGGTACTGCAGGATGATTGAGCACAACTCACAGAATGATTTCACGTTTGAATTTTTGTATACTACGCAGCTTCTAGAATCCATGAGATGCTTTCCTGTAGAAGTAGAAAACTCTGACGGTTTGCTATGCTTAGAAAAACCTGCATTTTACTGCAAAACTCGGACACATCTTCCTTACACCTGAATGAACCACCACATGAGCACTGTTCAGCTAGATGGGCACCCTTCACCTGGTAGCATTTGAGGCACACAAGGTCTTGCAGATGGTACATACGTTCTCTCTGACGACTTATTTGGAAAAGGGCATTCTCCATCACCTCACAGTCATAAGGCTGCCCACACTGGGGCACAGCGCAGTGCCACTCCTGTGCTAGTAAGGCCGAGTCCCGACATAAATCGAGGTCCCTGCAGTCATTGCAGTAACTACAAAATAACAACTAGAATTAGCAAAGCCTTCTATTTGTATGTGCGCACATGACACTGCTATTCAAGTTTACCATCTCACAAACACACACAAGGTTAAAAAGAGCTAACTCGGAATTAGAAGAACATGTCTACAATTTGAAAAACTGGAAAACACTGTTGGACAATCTTACGATTCAGGATTGTCAGGTCGAAGGCAAATTATATGTTTTAAATCTTGGTCCAATAAGAAACACCATGCGATGAAACTATATCAAAAGGTGAGTGGACACCGCACTGCAAATACCTCTAAAAAAAGTTTGGAAAGGGCCTGATCAAATGATATGTAATAATGTATCAAACTCGTGAGCTCTTTATGTCACAACCACCACTTTAACCACCTCAACCACAATCAAAATGTGTAACACAACATTATAATATGTCTGCAGAACTCATTTATTCATTTCAATTACCATTGCATCACCAAACACAATATACATCTCTTTTGAACCTTTTACCTGCAAATTACATTTGGCAAGATGAAAGATTGGCAGGGATCAGAGAACTCTACTTCTGGATCAAATTCCCTCACTCGGACAAACCTTAGAAGTATCTTCCTCATTACCTGCAGCATTCCAAAAGGAAGAGGGGTCAAGCAAGTGGAGCTACCAAAACCACAAGAGATCAACACCAAGTTTAGACAGCATAATAAGTTATATTTGAATAATAAGTATGACGAACTAGTACAATACTATTTAAGTAGTTCCTCCCTTAACACGTGCACCTTTCCTTTTGGCCCTTTTTTTTTTTTTTTCAAATAGAATTTACACAATTATTATGGCAATAGAAGCATTTTGTGATATACGGAAGATTATAACAACCTTATTCTCTTCGCTTAACGATATATACCGTCTAATGGAGGTTAACCATATCTCATCCTGTCACTGTCTAAGATTGATAAGGTACCTCATTGATAAGCCTCTGGTGGGCCTTGGTTGTTTTTCCTCCTCCATGAGTAGGGAACACTTGACCATCCTATGGAATAGAGGAAAATCTTAAGAACCTCTTCACTCATTGCAGGGGGTAACATATGGTTGCGGCACCTTTTAGTTGTTACATGGATCTTCCACAAGGACATCTTATATACGAGCAGATTGTAGCATACCAAATCTTTGGGAGTAGAAGGATAACTTCGATGTATGGTTTTGTTCACCTAATCATAGTGCCCCATAATATCTCAAGTGAACCTAATCTTAACAACCAAATAAGGAGATCTTGAAACCACGTACTGGAATGTAATAAATTTTGGTGGCGACCAAGGATACAGGGATGTGCTGGTAAAAGAACCTCTCTCTCTTCTCTCTCTTCTATATCTTGTTGTGATTGACTGAGAGGTACATACCTGTAGATTTTGGGTATCCAGCTTAAAACCAATTGGTGGTAAGTGAAGAGGCCCTAGGATTTATATATTTGATTGCAAGGCTTTAGACACCCGATATGGGATTATATCTCAACACGCCCCCACACATGTAGCATATCTTGAGCCTAACATGTGGTCACTTTTTTAAAAAGGTAGCATGGAGTAACATGAGCACTTTGGGCCAGAGAAATAGCCCACTCTGATACCATGTTCTCTTTTTCATCTTTTGTATTTTAATAAAAATCACTTCCCTTATTTCAAAGCTATCAACTTTCTATGCCATTCGTAAAGTAGATACATCATACAAGTCATGAAAGCATATTAAGTAGATTGTGTATACTTTCCAACAATAACTTTTGAAGTTGCTCATAAAGGAATGCAATTTCAAATTAAAATGATTTTGGTCAAGCACTGAGGCACTCATAAAGATCCCAATCACTGAGGCATCAGATTTATCTGAAGTACATCTGAACACTTAAAAGGAAGATTTCTTAAGGATTTGACTCAGTATAGATCCAGCAAAAAATGGCATACTTTATTAGCAATGTAGAGTTTGTGAATGTATTTATGTATGCCAAGAGAGGCTTATACAAGGGGATCAGGTATTCATCAGCCCAACACCAAGCACATCCAATATTGTCCTAATTATGTTATATTAAAAACATAAAAAGTAAAATATGTCAAGCTCACATAATGTAGCCCTTCGTTATTGTACAACCCAACAATTTTAGATTGCCTCCTCCTAGTAAAACTCAACTTCCTCCTAAAAGTTCTTTTGTTTTTCATTTTAACTTCGCAATGATACAAACTATTATGTACATAATAATTAATGCTTAAAATTTGCAGTCAAATCTTTTTTGATAGGTTTCTTTCGAGTATAACTTGACACTTACAACAACCAACCAATGACTCACTGTATTTATGTATTTATATAATAATTTAAACACATAATGTTGTTAGAAACAATTTTAGATGTCGACACTTCACACAATTTCAAAAGAAAGTTAGAGACGCTATTCTATACCATCAAAAGTTGGAAGAACTGCATTACCAGAATATCATCTTGAACATTCTGGTCAAGAGAAAGAACAGCACAAACATTCTTAATGAACTCCAACGCAGCATCCCCCAGGTGTATATTAGAACCCGACGAAATTTTGGGTACATGAGCACGTGCATCATTTTTAGACTTGTTTATTCCGTTTACATGATGTATGGTATCTCGAACAATCTTAAGAATTCTTTCTGTGAAGTAAGAGCTGATCTGTTTGAAAAGTAAGAGGATAATCAACATATATAGCAGAGCTTAAGGAGTTGAAAAGAAGCCACAAAGCAACACAACTTCTGTCAAATCTTTTGTTCATACCTCCCCTTTAAGATATTCTGTCACGCATGATTCAAAAGTCTCAGCTGCTGCAGTGGTAATTGATGGAGTGCACAAGGTGCCATCCCTAAAAGATGCGCTATCTGCAGCTTGTTTTTGCGCAAATTGCCACGGCTTGTGCAAGAACTCAGACACAATCAAGACAAAATGATCCTGACAATCAGTGCAGAAGATGATATAATCAATTTTGAATGTTGTAGAAAAAAGATAGTCTTTCTTTCTATCTATAAGATACATTAGGAAGTTGATGCTACAATCTATAACAGATAGTATATAAGAAAGATAGTGAATATGAATATACTGATCGCTAATTTGGACACCAAAAACTTGTTATAGGAACATAAAGTAACCTACCCGAGTCACGCTTGGTAAGTATTCAGCAATGTTCCAGCTTGATACAATATTTACTTCTGGTACACCATTTGCACACTCATCAAGTGAGTTCAGATTATCCGCTTTAGCCAGGATCCCACCATAGTTATGCTGGCACATGAAAAGTAATTCATACATTAATAAAACCATACTTTACCCGTTTACCGATCATAAAAACAAAGAAAAGAAAAGTGATTCATATATTAGAAACTCCTGGTGCCAATATAAAAACCGCCTAAATCTCGATCTTAGGTATTGATATGAAGGATGAGAATGCATCACAGTGATTCTAATATTCGTATTCCTAAGGGATCATACAATGTGTAACCAAAAAAATAACACCATGAACAAACCTGATCCATAAATAACAGTGAATGCCAGAAGTGCTGTGCTTCAAGCTCAATCCACTCAAAAAGGTCTCTGCAAGAAAACAAAGGAAAAGCTCACCAAAATTGCAAGATTGGCGACTTAGCACTTTAAAGACAAATTCTTGATCGAACCTTGATTGCAAAGTTTTCAACAAACAATCACAATAGGCATGAGCTGCAGATAAATCTGATTTTCCTGTGTCTATTATAACCTTTGAAAAGTCTGCAAAGATGATCGTAGCACCCAACCTGCGAAGCTCAGCCAGAAGCATTGCAAACACCTTTTGCATGACCTATTGATATGGGCATATATTATTACCAGGGTTAAACTTTAATATAAAGAAGTTGGTCACAATAGGTTTGATAAAGAAGAGGGGGACAAGATGATGATCCATTGAATCACTCACTGATTAGCGAAAAAGAAAATAAATCACTCATCAAATATTCCAATATATCGGTAAGAGATCTCATGGGAAGACTTCAAATTTTACTTCACTGTGCAAGGAAATAATTAACAAGATGCAAAAGTACGAATACTGCAGAAAATAAATTTATAAAATATAAAATAAAGTAAAAAAAAATAAGACTGAAACATAAATACACCAATATGTCCACAACCAGAAGAGAAAGCCCCAAAGTCAACTCCCCAAGACAGCTATTGGCATCAGGGGGGGCAGCAATGACCAGGACCCGCACCCTCGGAAAAAGCTAAAGGCTCTCGTTCGGCGAAACAAAAAGAGAGGGGGGGGGGACCACACCAGTGACTCTCTGAGCCGGTAACAAAAAACTAATGCAGTAATTATCCATTTCTGTAACAATACTAGACAATTCTAAAATTTCACTCAAAAGTAGCAGTTACCTTGTGCAGTACCCGATGAAGAGATGGATCATGAAGTTTGGACTGTGGGCTGCAACATATAACTATAGAGTAAATATATGAGCTAAGTAGATAGGCATGCAAAAGAAGTTGACAGACTGACCTGCAAAGCCATCGGTAAAGATGTTGCAGTAATGCATCAGCAAATACATTTCCAAATTTAATTGCATCTTGAAGACATCTTTGAATCAATTGTTTCAGAACACGGAAAGCAGATGCACATGAACGAGTCTCATCAAAGCCGGTCTGTTCATGTGGCCCTGCATTGATGTCCTGGTCAAATCCAAAAAGAGCTCCTCCTTCCATTTCATTCACTTGGTTGCTCTTCAAAAGAGCATTTACAGCCAGGTGATGGATCTGCATCATGATAATGTTATATTATGGATCACTCGCTTAAACAGAAATAGTACCATCTATGGATTTTCTGACCTTCAGCTCCACAGTCACTTTTCTATATGCCCCGGGATAAGTAAGCACAGGTTGATGAACCTGTATTTCAAAAAAAAAAAACGATTAGTAGAGTACCGAGAAAAAAACCGTACTACAGAAATGTCATTGTTACATGGAGAAAAGCCATCAGCAACTCCATCATAGAAATGAAAAAGTAGCCAGCAAAGGATTGATAAAAAATAAGTAAATAACTGACTACAAAACACAAACAGATATACACCACTGCACTGATATTTTCCTGAAACTTCTATTGATACTTACTTCGTCAGTAAAACAGGTATCATCTTCACTAATGCCTCCTAGATCTGGAATGCCATCATCGGATATCCAAAGTACCTGTGTCAATGAAAGAAAATATAGGCATAGAAAGCTTTATTGAATTAAAGAAGAAATAGTAGCACTTGCACAAATAGGTTTGACTTTTGGGAGCTGACCTGTTGCTGGTCACGCAATGCTCTAGAGAAAAATATATCTGCTGTAAATAAAAGCCAATCAAGTTCAAAGTTGCCCAAGGGTACCTGCACCAGAAAAGTACCTTAATGTTATAAGGAGTTCATATTCAACCCAACACTCTCCACATTGATATAAATGTCAAGGCATAGCAACAGATTACATGTGCATATCTTGATAGAGAAATCCTCTCATTTAACCACTGTGAAGATGCAGCACATCTTTGCATTCCAATCTTTGCAGCCACAATTTGCCAACCAAGCGCCTGTAGAGCACGAAAAATTGAACAGCCAGCAAATGTTTGTTACCAGATGCCGAGCATATATACAGCTGAGGATAAAAAGCAATTGGATGATACTGGTAGTCTGGTACTGTTTCAAAAATTTGTTTGTTTGTTTGTTTTATGGTAGTTTCAAAAGTAACATTACCTGGTATTGGCTATCACGGGCATTGCAAGGAATGCTGACACATGGAAAGTCATTCAAAACACTTATCCCGGACTTCAAAGAATGAACCTTTGGGCATTCAATAACACCAACTGTAGGCCCATGATGTCTGTCATAAGAAAATATGTGTGTTACAAACAGATTGAGCATGTAAGATAAAACAGAGAAGCATATCGACGGGCTATGTGAGTCAAGATCATATATGTTATCTGCCAAAACAATATTGAAACAATTCAGTGTCTGCACAATAAGCAAGAATTATTCAAGACTGTGACTTCAAAGATCAACAGAGATAATACCACTGATATTATATACTGATTGAACAATGAACTTATAAGCGTCTGCTTCAGTGGTTTGTAAAGAGCACAGATGACTATTGGCAGCCACTTTTTTATCAGAAAATCCCATGACTGGAAGCATTCGCCTATATAATGTATTCTGATAATAATAAAAAATCATGTAGGGGTCATTTGTGCAACTGTATCAGAACAAAATTGTTGTTTTTTGATACAGTCACGAGCATATATAGCTTAAGAAGGTTACGCATTAACCAATTCTATATCGGTCTAAAATCTATTGATGGCACTGGTAATGAAATATATTACGCTACGTGGCTATCTGCATTATTATCACTGTCATATTTCAGCCCCTTTCAATTGCTTGCATCTGTATATATCACTTGACATGCTTCAGTAACTTTGTAGTGTTGCGTCGTTTCCACTTCATAGATTCAATTACAACACAGCATCCGCACTCACATACACAAGCTAATAGGGAAGGCTACTATTTGATGGAAAATAGAAACTGCTTGCCATGGATATCTAACAACCTGTACTCGTTTATTGTTCTTTGCAAAAGCTTTTCAGCATCTCTGACATGCCCCACATATTCCACCTGAATTTGGACCAAGGAAATAACCGTAATTAGATGTCATAAGTAAACAATCACGTACAACAGAATGCAGATGGGTTTCCGCTTTGTTGGTTCCTTGAAATGGTACACAGGCCTGAGAGGCTTTAAAGCATGGGGGGGCAATGTGTGTGTGTGTGTAATGGGGATTTCCAATTTTCCAGTAAGAATAACTCTCATTGCTTATGTGTTTGCTATACTCCACCCCACCCCCAAAACCTCCGGCGACAATGATTTTTTTAGAAATCAGTGAAGTGGATTTTAATGTTTTATGCAGGATAGAGTATGATGATGATGATGATTTTAGAAATCAGTGAAGTGGATTTTAATGTCTTATCATAACATTTGGTTTTTTTTTTTATGGGAATTAAAAAAACATTTTTTCAGGGTGAGGTCAATATCTGGATTCTGAGTTGAGACAGACTTTAGTAAGGTAGACCGTGGAGCATTTGCTACACTAAGTTCCTTGGAGGCATGAATCTAAATAGGAGAATGACAATAGAAATTTACAATATCAGTTACTTTCATAATCTTCAGGTAAGAATATCAAGAACAATAAGAAAGTCCATACTGAGCTGAAGCAGACTGGTTCTCGGTTTCCAATTGATGTATCAGAGGCACAGAGTGCTATGGTGGCAGATCTCCTAGTTATTAATTTAAGCTCGATGATCCAAATTTACTAATTTAGATAATTATAGGTTTAATTTTATAGTTCAGCATGGAACTTTTGGTTCGACAAGGAAAATAGTGTTTACCTAGTTGTTAGGTCTATGCTTGATGAACAAAAATCAAGTGAAGTTAACAGAGTATAGCTAACCTTGAAAGCAATCCCACTTCCAGAGGAAGGAGGTTCAACAGACAAAGCTTGGCATGCGTCGCGGAAATGCTTCTCAAGAAGGGTAGAGGATAATTCTCTGTTCTGGAAAGGGTTCACCACCACGACAAATACAGATCCAGATGCAGAAAAATATGTCACATATATTGCACGTCCTTCTGACACACTGGAATCAAAATAAAGTTGTCAGAGTAAGACGACATCCACTATATTCTGTAACTAGAAAAACTTTGTGCTGCATATAAGATACGCAATAATGATAAATACAAATTAGAAACAGAATAAGTTATCAAATGATTTGGTGCTTGTTAGAAGCAAAAGATTACAGATATTGAAGCAATGACCTAATTGATAATAAAACTTGATATCTTTTTAGCTCAAATAAACCATGTTATCACTGTGAATGATACGGTTAAAAAAAACTTTCTTTTGAAAGACCCAGTAAGCATCAATGAATAGAAAGATTATTTTCGTAGTGGTACTACAATGCCTTTCTAATCAGGCCTAACAAAAAGCGAAGGAGAAAAGAGCATATTAAGAACTATGTATTGAATTGAAAATTTATTACGATCGTGGATTGAAGAATCGCATTTATCAAAGCAAACATACTTAGAAGTCAAATCCTTCTCCCCCCCCCCCACCCACACACACACAAAAAGATACAGGCACACATCTAATAATAGAGTTGTAGGTGGGAGAGGACGATATGAAACCACCTTCCAGCCAGTTTAATAATATTCAAGTTGCAGGGTAGGATTACTTGTGTCCAGCAGACAGAATCAGATATCAACATAATTCCTATAGCTCACTTCTTCCAGATCTTTCTAATTGCTATTCTTTTGTTAGTATAATTCATCAGTTTCTATTGGTTAAGTAACTAATATGATACCAAGGCAGCTTATAATAAAGTAACAAATAATCCTTCATTTCATGTGCAATCGACGTAAAAGTAGTCCAAGATAGACATTAAAACCATAAATTCCACACTTTACCTATGATACAGGTAAAAGAAAGGGATGGACTGCTCTAGATAAGAGCACTCTGTTGTTGTCTTCATATGCAACTCCGTCAGACTCCATCCATCTTGGGCATTTCGGTTTTTAGCTGCTCTGTCCACTTTACAAACACATCCAATCTGAAGAAGAGCATTAAATTCTACTGGCACCTTGGACTCGTAAATCCCCTGATGAAAATTGGGATGCAATCAGATAAAAGAATTAACATAGACAGTTAAAATATAGTTACGTTATGTCTTAAACATTGGGGCATCCAGCTCAAAACCAATTGGTGATGAGTGGAGAAGCCCAAGAAGTTTAATACTATAATGCAAAGCTTTAAGCATCCCATGTAGGACTATACTAAGCATCTCAACACACCCCCTCAAGTGTGGCGTTACTCTAGCCTAACACGTGTACAAAATAATTGGATGACATGGAGTAAACGGGTCCTTTGGGCCAACCACAACAGCCTACTCTCATACCATCTTAATCTTTAGGAGCATCCAACTCAATCAATTGGCTAGGAGTGGAGAGGCCCAAGAACTTCAATACTATACTGCAAGGCTCTAAGCATTCCACGTGGGAATATACTAAAGATCTCAACATTATGAGTAAGAGAAGACGACAGAAATCCGGAGAAGAGAGAAAAAGAGGATATGGTCTTAATTGATTGTGGGCCCTTTCTGACACAAATACATACAGGAAATACCACATAAAGGAAAGAACCCTAACATAGGCTAGTCATAAAAGGGCACAAACAAAGGAAGGGTAAAGCAGCATAACATTTCATTTGAAATGCCAATTTGGCAGCTGAAAAGGGTGGAAGTATTTTCCTATTAAAAATTGGTAGAATCATCTTATTTTCATATTAAACTCTTTCAGCCACTATCATGTGGGTGCCAATTTTCTTCATAACGAAATTATTATCCCAGTGATGCACTCTGTCGAATTCTTGCCATTGATTTTAAAAGAAAATTTGAAAAGATACTCTAACAATTGCTAGTCTAGCAATAAAAAATATATACAAAGAAAAGATATAAGAACCAACAAAAATGGCATTACACACAGCCCATTGAGAAAATAGTTTTGGACAAATAAAGATACTATAATAAATTTAAAAAAGAGATGACACTAGTGTGAGCTTCAAGAAAGCATCGATATTCATGAAATGCAGAAATACAAGAACCCAGCATCAAAAGAACAGTTAATTGGTCATAAAAGCATTTAGAACGAGTAACATTATCCCTTTCTCGTTGAAACTGTAAATGTACAAAATTGAGTTTGTAAGTTTAACCTCAACTTCTGGGTCTGCAAGATGAGCAGCAAGCTTTTTGCTTTCCGCCCTAAATTGATCTTCATCAATCACAACCTACAGAAAGAAAAAGGAAATAAAAACGAAAACCGAAAAGATTGAAAAACGAATGGTTTACTTTCTTTCATTTGGGAACATTACTAGAAACTTAAGGACTGCAGTTGAATTTCTTCTAGGGTGTAAGTGTGTAACAAAAGCAACCTCAATAAGATTGAAGATTGGACGCCCATGAGGAAGAGTCTTGTTTACACGCTTTCCAGGAAATTCTTCTGTAATGGGTGCTTTTGAATTGAGATAAAATACCCTCGGAACACGTATTGGAACCTTCAGCATGATTCCATCAACAACAACCCAAGCAAAAAAGTGACCGGCTTCTGGACTTGGAACAAGCTGTATTATCTGAAACATAGAAGGTAAAATGAGGGACTTCTAATATTTACGCCAGCCAAATGTTCAAAAAATGCCAGAGAGGCGTATCACCTGCCAGTGTGAGCGCACAAGGGCTAATTCATGTCTCCTGAAAAGTGAACTAACCCCATTTTGACCGCAAACTTGTTTATGACTTGACATAGCACCAGACGAATCAAAAACACCATCAGATTGGTGGAATTTGTTTGAATTACTTACCCTGCAAAGAGAATCGGTGGTAAAGCAAGAGAGGTGTAGCAAGCAATATTTATATTTAGTCGGATTCCAATAAATAACCAGAAAATCTTCTGAAACAATAGAAGTTCATGTCCACAAAAATTTAAATATAATGAACGCAAAGAGAACCATATTCAAACAGAAAAAGGTAAAGACTTTCACTATATCTTCAAAGCTCCATGGATCTACAATGCAAACAAACAAAGGAAGAGAAAGATCTCGCTTTTTTGCTTGGTGTGCTTCTTTGGAGCGTATTCTCACCATTAATAATCTTAGGAAGCGGAAAAAAAAAATTGTCATTAATTATTGTCAATTGTGTGGGAGGGATGAGGAATCGGTGAAATCATGTTCTTTTTAAGTGTCCTTTTTCCTGGAAAATTTGGTCTGCTTTCCATTTGGAGTCCAGATTGTCTTGGGAGACAGGTGGTGAGTTTGTTTGGTTCATGGCTTATCAGTTATCACAACTGTCTGCCACAGGAAGTAGTGCCTCAAGTTTTGCCATAAATCATAAATTTCCCAATCGTTCAAAGCCCTGTGTAGCCTTTGGTTCCAAGATATGACATTCGGAGATCTAACCATGCAATCCAAAATGGGTTTTCCTTTAAGCCCAGACAGACCAAACAAAAGAGGAAAAGTCGGGGAAAGGTATCCACCTTCTAACCACTGATACTCCCAAAAGAGAACCATGTTTTCCACTCCGAACTTGTATCTAATCCCTCTCAAGAAAATAAGAAGAACATACAGAATGGCTCTCCAAACCACACACCCATAAGGTCTAACCGCAGGACCACTCTCCCACCCAAAATGACATTCACCAAAAACAAAGTAATAGGCTTTATAATAGTGATTTAGTGCACCTACTGCTCCTTGGAAAGACCTCGGAAGTTGTTCCCACAAATATTGAGCTTGGACTCGTACATGGGTGGAGTGGTTTAAGGGTAGGGATTTAAGGGAGAGAGAGTTCTTCCCATCTTTCTAAGGTTTTACGCATGTCTGTTACTCGTCATCCTTGTAATCAGTATTCCTCCAATGATCTATAACAAATGCCACTTACCAACTAGCTGTGTCCCTTACAACAATCCAAATGAAGAGTTTGAAACGGTAATGAATAGTCAATTAACTAGATAGTGTATATACATATATACCTGTGCCTCTTTCTTTCCTCTCGAGTGTTTTTCCATTTTCTCTTCTTTAACTCAAGCCATCCCTGATAATCAACACTTCTGTCAATATTTTCTTTAGTAACAGCATTTCCAACAAATGGTGTGAGTGGTTGATGTAGTCTGTTATTAGCATCAGTTTGTTGTTGCGGGGGAACCATGCGACAAGATGCCTTGGCTGAAGGTCTCTCTTTGCTCATTTCATAACTACGAACAATAGGTCGAGGTCCAACAATAGAGACACCGTCTTTGCTTCTGAAGTCTTCTAGATCTTCAACAACACCTTTCTTCAACGGGCTGAACATGTCAACAAGTTTTCGCTGGCGAAATTTATCATCCTTCTCTCGCACCTTTTTATGCAACCATTCAGGATGAATTACTCTAGGGACAGGATTAGCAACCTGAAGAAGTACAGCTCATTTTTCAGAAAAGCAAAAAACAAGAACTGGCAGAATTTATTCGCAATTTGCTATATTTTTTGAACCTTTTGCATTGCTGCAGGAATAGTGATGATCTTTTGGATAGTTGAACTAAGTCTTTGCTTGTAATAAGACCAATCAATGATGGATCGAATCCCCATATCTGCTGAAATTTTGCACCACTTCCTTAAAAATGTTTTCATCTCTGCATGAGTCAGATGATACAACCCTTTTGTTCAATAAGCGAAACAAATTATATCAAAGTATGAACAAAAATAGATCTCATACCCGCGCTCTCAAAAATTGCAACTGGTATAGCACGTTCACTGACCGGGGTGCCCTGAATTCATGAAGAGAAAAAAAAAACATGTTATTTTTGTACTTACCCTTTAGGAAGACCGTCATAAGGAGAAGAACAACCTCACAAAAAGACAGCCTTAGATTCCTTTCCATTCACGTTTTATAAGGCGTATGTACAAGAGTCATGTATATACATCACAAGAGCTTTCTTTTTATCAGTAGAAAGACGACACATTTTTATTTTTATTTTTGCAAATGCATTTGTTATTATGAAGGATAAACCTTACACTAATAATAAAAGATCACCAAAGAAACAGTAGATCTTCAACATGCACCTTGCGCTCGTATAGTGATTAAACTTATAGACATACCACTACTTATTCTACATTTACAAATGGAAGCATTAAGAAGATAATTTACAATCATTTCTATGTTTTATTTGTTGATATAATAATTGCTAAGCCAAAAGTTAACAGTTCATTCTTTTTCTTCGGTCCAATAAGATACATACCAATGTAACATTCACACTCCATATTTTGAAAAAACAGCGTCAGGCACACCGACGCATCGATAATCGTGTTGGATACATGCTGAGGCAAACTATTGAGGTTACTTAGAATCCTAAGAGAAGTAAAAGAAGTGAACAACAACGAGACTACGAGAGAGATAAGAAAGATCTTATCTGTTTTAGCTAGTGAGATTTCAAAAAAAAGAGAAGAAAAATGGCTAAAAAAATATGATTCTCTCAATCTAAACCATGTGTCACTGAAAAACTTGAGTAATGTTTGGGTTCACATAAAGATGGCAATGATAAGATGGTCTTGAGAACAAAATAAATCACACATTTAAATGGATTAATAGGAGTTGGAACAGCTAGTCTGAAGAGAAAGTATTGACAGTCTTGTCCGCCTCTCTAAGTGCTTTCAAGATGTCATGTCAGACACTTCGTACCCGTGTTGGACACCATACAATATCCGTGTTAATGTGACTTAAATCTATACTCATAGGTATTTCCAGAGCTTAATCAATTTCATGGTATAGCAATCAAATAATTAAGCTTATGCTTCCTTGGAGCTTTGAGGGTATGTAACTTTCCATTGTCCAAAAATGCTGCCGGAATGGCTAAACTACCAGATCCTTCTTATAACTCACCATACCCTAACCCATTACCCTTAGATCTTTCAGCATCGTAATCCTCTAACCCCTTTACCTCCCTCTCCCCAATTTCTTCCTCCTCACCCCCTGCTCCAGAAACCGCTTGTGCTACAAGTTTCCAGCTTCCAAGTGAACTTTCATATAAAACTTCAGTGTTTAAACTTGCAACTATGCACCATAGGAGAAGTAACAGAAAAACTGAATTACATCGTACAGAAAGAGATACAAAACAAAGAAAGAGGAACAAACCACCATAAACTCATGCATACAGACACGGGCACATACCATATAATGACATACCTGTGGTTCACATGCAACAATATACTGGCATCGCAATCCTTTGTCTTTAACCATTGCACTACCAAGAAAATCAGCCAGTCTTCTTGCAGTGGTCACCGCACATGACTTCTGCTCCCCATAATCAGCTAAGGATTTGCTCATGGTGCTTGATTCTGATATGTAGTCAAGCAACTCACTATCAGCAACATCAATTCCTTGATTCTAGCAAAGAAATGTAAATTGTCAAAAGCCACCATAAATAAATGCCTCGACTATTATGCTACAGAAAATGACTGCAGTATTCAAAACAAAGACAGTGGAACCATGATAACGATCAAACAGTTGTGGAGTTGTGACATACATCGAGAAGATCCAGCCAGCGGTTAGCAACAGATGCAACTGCAGAATAGCATTCCTCTAAGGTTTTACCATGGAGAAATTTGTCAAAAACCTCAGCCTGTTAAAGACAAGTAGAGTTTATATTCAGTGACAACTCATCTGTAGTAAATACTTCAACATCTCATATAAATTGAAGTATGAGATGGTATGAGAGACTTAGAAGAACAAAATAGTAGAGTTATACAACATACTCATTACAGCATATACTGCCTCTAAATAGTACATGGAGATCTTCAATTCTTAACTGTTTGGTAACTGTTTTTGGGTGTCCCACATGCAATCTGTGCAAGGCCGGCTCAAGAGAATTTAAGTTCCAAGGGAAAAGTTGGGCCCTTCTTACTTTAAAGAAATAGTTGAAACTGGCCAGTTAAAATGTTCATATACTTGAATCACTAATGTGGATAAAATATACCAATTACCATAGATTTGCACACAATGAGAAAGTATAAGCTTTGACTGTAACTGATTATGTATAAATGATTATAAGAAAAAGGTTTGTAATCTTTCTTTCATAACTAGTGTTATTGATGTACCTACACCACATAAATGACACGGCAGAAACCTTCACACGAAATCTGAAGCAGATGTCGTTGTCTAGGACGAAAAATGCAAGATTGTCCCAGTTTAAATGACTATTGTTGATGGTAAATGAAGAGTAGATTACGATGTTGTAATCCCATTTGTTATCTACACAAAAAATTAAGTTTTGGAAATAATGGAAGAAGAAACAAAATATGTCTACTTGATTCAAATTAACGAAGATGTTCACCTGATTCATAGTAAGTGAAACAAACTCGAGAATGAAGGCACCCACAGTTAATTAGACGTGTTTGTTAAGAAAATAGGAAATATTCTCTCTCCAAATTTTCTTATAACTGATTTGAACAGTTTCTCTCTCATCAAATAGATGTGTTTGTTAGAGGTTGTGTTCATTCAAAACTTTCAATCTTGGTTAAACAGTTAGGTTTTTTTCGATAATCTAAATGGTTAGTTAAACTAGTATACCGTGTGACAGTGACGAACTCGTGAATCAACGTCAGAAAGTAGAGATAAGGAATTTTGATGCATTCTAGCCGTGTTGCATGGGTACGGGTACGAGTGTCGGGTTTGGACACGGGTACAGCGATTCAGACACAGCGAGGTTTGAAAATCAAGACACGGGGACACGGCTAACATTATAATTTATTTATTTTATTTTGTTTAATAAAGAAATTATTTTAATTCTAAAACATTGAATCTTGGAAAACACAAGGCTTAAGGCATTTGGATTTTGAATTATAAATGATAATGTTTGAAATTGTGGTCAGAAATTTGGTTGTATCCATAGGACAAAGCCCATTGGGCACTGAAAGTTTGAACCAATTATTAATTACTAGTTTGAAGCTAGTCCATATTATTTGTTTCAAGACTGGCCCACCCATTTCCACCCAACTTAAGTTGCTTACAGCAGCAACTTATCTACATCTTCTTCCTTTTGTCTTCCTTTTGTCTTCCTTTTGTCTTGCATAACCCTAGATTTAGCCGCCATAAAAAAACAAGGTAGAGAGAGAAGAATGAAGACCAAAGCAAGAGAATAACTTTGCGCAAGGGAGACTCTCCAATCAATATTCCTACCTCTCCTCTCTATTTCTCCTCTCTACCTCTCTGAAAAAAAAAAAAAAAATCCTCCTACTCAAATCACGAATTTGTATCATGTCGGTGTCGACACGACACGACACGGGACACAGAGGAAATATTGGCGTACCCATGCAACACAGCATTCTAGGGTTCTAAACCTTTGGTTTTAGTCTCGTATTGGTTTATGTATTACTAGGATTTTTAGAATACTCTTTGATTGCTATTTTGATGATTTTAGCAGTTATTTTCAGGTTTATTTATAATTCCGAAAATTAGGTATTTTAATTTCTAAACATGAATTAGAAGGCTAGCTTCTATATTCATAATTCTTTTAGTCTAAAATATATTGAGTTGTACGCCTTTGGCCATGGTTGGTTGATTAATAATAAACTACATTTGTGACAGAAGGTGTTTTCTCTTTGTGTGTGCATTTGTTTAATTAATTGCAGGGTTTCTTTTGTGATTCCCTTCTCAATTTTGTTTCAGGTCTGTCCGGTTGTCGCGCACAACCGTAGTGGCTCACAAACAACCAGTTCGTGATTCTTCGGCGTCACAACCATATCCCTATTTGCACACAAGTGCATCAGATTTGCAGGAGTGAAGAGAAGAAAATAGGGGAAGAAGAAGGTAGAGAGAAAATTGGTCCACTTTGGAGAGAAAGAGTTACAAAATCCAGTTCGCAAGACGGCGAGAGTGAAAGAAATTGAGGGAGGGAGAGGAAATGGAGAAGAAATGTGAGGCAGAAAGCAGTAAGACAATAAGACACATTAGTACAATATTTTTTATCACCCCTAGCGCAAGAGAACTCGCTTTGCTCGTTCTGGTTAATGCAATTTTTTATACGACGGAGTTGATTTTACGAATAATTGTTATCCTTAATCAAGAAACAACAAAACATTTGGCAGTTACCAAGAGGGAAATTTCCTTCATATAATAGAAAAGATAAAAGTGGTATGCATCTGAACCAAAAGCATGCACAAACCGTACTTGCAAATCCTGGCGTCCAGCGCATGATAACACATTTTGCAAGGGAGAAAAATAAAACAATTTAAATATTCATTGGTCCAACCATGTTAATCACTTACTAATCTCATCTTTCTATGCTTAAGTTGTAACTTAGTTCAATTAATCTAAATGTGTCTCAAATTATGAAATCAAATCAAATAAAAATCGCCATATCAAATTTGTCAGGTAACTTTGAAACTAAAATATGTTCCTGTCTTTTGGCCACATAACATTGCAATCTGGTCTGTACTTTATATACCCATATAATTATAAATTGTAGTCAAAACCAAGACAAGGAAACCAATTCGTTATACTTCATGCAAGCAAATTTTTACAATTAGCTAGAAAACCAATTCAATATACTAGAAAAGTGTACAACCTTTGGACATTTAAGCGAATTATGATCTTGTTTTATGCCTTCGAAAAAAAAAAATTGTTTTTCACTTGGTATTTTTCATCAATGAAATAGGTCTTACCAAAAAATAAATAAAGAAATAGGCCATTTTATTGTAATCACCATAAATTTTTTTTATGATCAAGTTAAAGAGATATTGTTTGAAAAATATAATTTTAAATGCAGAAAGGAATTATTGTTAGAAACAAAAATGCATTTTTATTTATCTAGTTGCAATTTCTTCAATAGAGAGGGCAAAACTATCTAAAGTCAAAGACAGCTAATGTTCATTCTTCTTTTTCTCTTTAGAGAGCAGTAAAGACGGTTCTCACTACACACTAGTCAGTGACCAAGCATCATAAACTAGTGCACAACATTTTAATGAAATGCCCATGAGAATGAGAAACCTTCACAATTACAAATAAAGATATGAATTAAAAAATAATAAAAACAAAATAAAATAAAAAATAATCCACTTGAACCATGTTGAGAACCACTTACTCTAAAAGCTCAAACTTGTAGAGGGAGGCTGCAACAATGTATATCAAGGGTCCAAGTGTCTAACACATGGTAAGGCACATATCACACCACAAACGTGAAGTGGACTCTGTTAACAGTCCACCTCAATGGGATCGCAGGTCACACACTTCCAACTCTTTAACAGGAAAGCTAAACAACAACACAGATGATTAGATGGACATATGGTACCTGGAAAACTTTAATGAGTTTCAGCTCCCCTCTACGTTTGATCTCAAAACCTTTCAGCTCTGCAAGGGTTCCATCATCGTTAAAAACGGCATACCTCTTCTTAATTAAAATCCCCTCTTCCTTTGAAGCTGGAAGAATCATTGCCTGAATTTTGGCCAAAAACAGTTTGAGTAACAATGTGGAAAACAAACATTCACGAATGAATTGTATTTTGATACCTCTGTTCACCTTATATGGTCCATCTACTTCAAACTCAATAGAGCATTCACTGTGGGTTGTATATGTCTTACTGACCGGATCACTAAGTGTCTGATTCAAGAAAAAAGAAAACAGAAGAAAAGGACGTTAAATGTGAGTTCTAATACTTTTCATGTACAACTAGATTGTTTCCAAACAATTAGCATACTAAACTAGCACTAATAATACTAATTATAGAGGACAAACAGAACTGTGTGTATACAGCACATTTGGATGTGGAAGCTCCCCTACCTGATATTGATCATTCGTATTGTTTCTGGCGACATCAACATTAAGCATAACACAAGGGTATGAGATAGTCAACTTCCTCTTCAAATCTCTGAAATATATGTTTCATAGGATGTTAGTGTTGCATAAATCAATCCGAAGGTTGAAACTGACATTATCAATAATGCCTGTGCAACTGCAAACCATGGAAAATAACTGCCTATCGACATCACCATCCCCTTCCATATTCCAAAGAACAGTCACCATCAAGTAGAATGTTAAATAACAATGTTTACTTACATTGTTTTAAACGTGAAGTTCTCTGGAAAAGATCCAGGAAGGGCACACCAGATACCATCTGTGTCCAATTCTAGTGGTCTGCCAATTTTCTCAACTAGTAAGCGAGCATTTTGAATAATTTTTGCTCCAGTATAGGTGACAACACCAGCCATTTCCATCGAATACCATCTTGCCCCCCTACAAAATGAAATAAAGTGCTTGCAAGATAACTAAAAAATACCAAAACTGTAAAACCAGGAGAATGTCACAGGAGAAATATTGAAAGGCGGTCACGGAGCTCACTTGCGCATGACATATCCATAAAAGGAATTAAGTATACATTTGTGAGCAAGCTGCAAAGAGTCATAGACAACTACCATATCCTGCAATTAAAAGAAAGACATCAGTCAATACCCAATCACAATACGTTCTGGTAACAATATACTACATCTGAATGGCTCATGGAATACTAATATAGCACACATACCTGTGCCTCCTGGATCTTCATAGAGTTTCCACTGGCCTTGGCATCTGCCAGTTTTCCCTTCCAGACCTTATTAAGTCCTTTATATTCATACCTTCTATCCCGGAAACTGAGATCAAAGCGCAGAAAGCACAATTTAGTATAGAAACCATCCAATAGTAAATTAGTAATGTGAACAATGTGTCCTACATAAACCGGTTTTCTATGCATTTGATAACAGAGACAGAAGTACAGAACTAAGGACTTCTGGTTATGCTATTAAATTCTTCCTATATTTTAATATTGGCTCCCATCAAAATATATCCAATCACTGAGGCACTCTGGATGCCTACTTCTTTGATTTACTCCAGCACAGTAGGTTAGAATTAAAGCTAAGTTCGGTTCGAAGAAACCTAATTCCTGGAAAGTGGAGAGAAATAATAAAGTGTCAAGGTCGTGTTGTTTTTAGTACGAAGAGGTCAAGTTCATCACCATGAATCAAGGAGTTAAAAGGAAAATCAACTTCCTTTCTAAACTCCTAGATGCAGGGAAATAAGGCCATCTCTACTCCCTGAAACAGCATTATCTCTCTCTTAAAATATTGTCATCCCGAAAAAGAACAATAGGATGTCTCTCCTAATTTCTATCTTGTTCTTCCAATTTCCAGGAATTCAGTTCATGATCATGAACCAAACATTAAAAAAACAAAATCAGTCAAAAGTCCTACCACTCCTACCTAGTAGCCTATCCTGGGTATTATGGGAAGATTCAACTAGAGAAGTTGTAATGGAAATAAGTGAACTTAATTTTTCCAAGACCAATTGGTTAGTCAATGCATCAAAACCGAGTAAATTGTAGCAATGGACAGGACCCTAAAAAATAACAGTGGTGGCATAGCAATGAAAACAAATCTTGCTGCAAAGAATCACTAGGCCCAGTTTGCTGTTTAAAAAAGAATTTGATAAATGTATAACAATGAAAGTAGTTATGGGAAAACAAGGGCTGTTTGCTTGTGCGTGCGTGAGAGAGAGGTCATACGGGCTTATGGAGAATGAACAGAGAAAGCATATTGATGAATCAACAATACCCTGCAACTATACCTAGGAGTCTCAGACTAAACAAAAAAGTTTGTTTTTCAACTGACCTCTGTGACCTGGCTACATCTAAAGGAAGCACAATGTTAATTTACTCAATACTTAACAAAAGTAGCTTAGCAATTATTCGTCTATACTCTATAGCTTAGTAGTCTTTAATAATTAAACTGTTCCAATGGCATCTAAGCGAACTAATTCCAAAAGAAAATAATAATTTAAAAAAAAATAGTCAATGTATTCAGTGAATCCTCAAACACTTGTAAATATATGCACTACAAACTCATGAGATGAGATTCAATTATCTTATATCGGAAGGGGAATTCCTATCTATAAGGGGATTAAGGACGTTTGATTTGTTGAATGTTCACATTAAAAGCATCCAGCACAAGTGAAATATTCCACTGTTCGCTGCAATGGAACTATATTCGCTAACTCAGCTATACAGACCCCTAATAATTTATCCTTAGGATTAACGACCTAAAATTACAATGAGCTTTGCTTAAAGTTCATATAAATACAACGAACTTCTAATGTTTTCTAAAACTATAACGTACTTTTTATTTTGTTTATGTTCATACATGCTTATGTGGCTGTTAAAAAAAAACCATATATCTTTATTGCCAACAAATCCCCTAAACCATGAGCTGGACTCAAATGAAGGGATGTTGAAATTATGTTTACTGAAGTTCAATCCGGATTTTGGCATTTTCGAGATGAGTTGGAAATATGAAATTTTAGTTTGACTCCAGCTCACTGTTTAGGAGATTAACACGTTGGCAAGAAAGATTTGGGGATTTCTTTAACAGCTACATAAGCATGCCATTTGTTCAATTTGACGGAACGTATGAATAGAAACGAAATCAAATGTACGTTGTATTTTCGGAAAAAATTAGATGTTTGTTGTATTTATGTGAACTGTTTGCAAAGTTCATTGTATTTTTAGGTCATTAACTCTGAATCTTTGTTATATTCCTTTCATCAAGAAAAGAACTCGCTTTATGCTTTTCGGTAAACCCACTATTCATAAAGCCAATAGTTCACCAACTAAATAACAATTAAACTCTTTAGTTGGACACAAGAGACCAACAAGATGATAAGTATATTGTTCTTCATGTGTAAACTTACAGGTATGGATTATTTGAAACCAAGTAACTGACCTGCGAACGGTGTCAACATAGAAAGGATTTTCTCGCATGCATATCCCTGCTTCACGAAGCTCAGTAACAGGCTTGTCAAGTACTCTTTTATAGGCCTATTTCACGTAACGAGAAGAGCACATCAGATTTCATGATGATAGTAGTCATGATAAATGTGAAAAATATACCTTTTGGCAGTACTTCCTTAGACGATCTTTGAGTTTCGTTTGCTGCTCTGTTTTAGGAAGGTCCAGAAAAGATTTTGACCATTGACCATCTACTCTATCAACTAGCTCTGACTCAATCTGCCGCTTCAAATGATAATAGTCACTGATATATTGGGAGCAAGTAAATGTTCAAGAAAGACACGTTAGAAGTCTATATCTAGAATAACCAAAAGGACACAAAGAGAACAAAATACACCTTTTCTTTGCCATAAACATTTCTCCTCGCCAAACCCACTCAAGCTTGCGTAAACAAGTTTTCCCAGGGCGATTGAAATCACAGGCAGTGCAGACCTCATCAGAAACTATTGATGGCGGCTGTAATTGAGAGTGAAAACACCATCAATACACAATACTGTGAATGGGGAGATAATTTCTAAACAGAACACAAAAAGAAAAAATCCATGACTAGCAAACTTGAAACTAATACTACAGAATAGAGGAAAATCAGAATTAACCTCTTGCATCATTTTACAATACAACTGGAAACAACTATGTAGACAAGCAAGATCCAGCAATGATTAGGGAGTCGAGAAGACATATTGAAAATAGTGTTTATACATTTTACAATAAAGAGTATAAGTAGGCCAAAAGTACCTGCAACCTGTTAGTTAAAATGATATTGGGATACATTGCGGCAACATCAAGATGATATATAAGTGGGCATTCCTCACGCACTGGTTCATCTCTCAAACTTATAAGCTGCAATCATAAAGAAAAATTACAAAATAACAAAGATTAGATGCTTTTGTTGGTATATATGATGCACGGATTGCACAGCAGATAAAATAGATATGGACCCAATGCTAAGGCTACAAACTACGCAGTAAGAGAAGAAAATAAAGGAAAGGAATTTAAATGTCACAAGCATAGATGTAATGATCCATCCCATATTGACATGTCAATATTGTCCCCACTTCGGCACCTTAACCCGGGCCCATAGCTTTGCCTCGTCATAAGTGTGGGATTTTCTCAAAAGGCCTCGACATTAGTAAGTGGCAGATAATTACTACATATACATGATCTCAAACAGTTTCCTAACCTATATGGGACAAAAACCTTAGTGCTACAATAACCTCCAATGGGATAGGTGCTTCCAACATTCCCCATCGGAATACTTCGTAGAATAGCAAAGTCTTGCCACCTTAGGAATGAGTTGTCCTCAGAGTCCTCGACATTAAAAGTTAATAAATTTTTAGTATATACCCATGATCTAGGACAGTTTTCTAACATATGTGAGACTAAAACTTGGCACTACAATCACCTTTGAGGGGAACATAACCCTACATGTCATGCCCATGGGGTGACAATAGTTACAGAAGAAGCCAGATTTCAAAGATCAAAACCATTAACATAGAAAACATAATTCGCATAAATGATTAATGCTTGATAATAATTGACCAAGTCTATTCTATCATTCAACGACACTAACAGGTTGTTCATACAGTAAAATTTATTATAGCTAATGTGAGAGAAAAGAGAGTATGGCTTAATTAGTTTTGGCCTTCTCTCACACTTTTTATATATGAAAAATAGTTGGTTTACAATATTTTTTTTTTATCGGTAAGTATAATTTTATTAATATAACTAAAGATAGATACATAAGGATGAGATATTCTCCATTAACATATGCATAGAAAAGGAAAGAAAAAACATAAAGTAGTTGGTTTATAATAATTCCTCCCCGAAAGGGGGGGGAAGGGAAGTGACCCACCTATCTAATGTCTCACTTAGAATCTAACACATACCAATATACCATCAATCATAGTATATAGTCATACCTACGTGTGCCTACCTACCAATATATGTGACTCTTTGTTAGAGTGGGTTTATATATATTACCGAAAATAAGGAGTAGGAAGCATCTTATCACTGATCCATAATTTAAGCATAACCGAAAAAGTAAAAATTACCTTTTCCATTATGGCATTCTTAACATCATCGTAGTTGGAGACTGATTCAACGTCCATCTTACCCTCGACTTTGATGGCATACTGCAGATCTCGATCAAGGTTATTGATTAATTGCTGGATAAGAAAGAAATAGTTGGTAAGAACTCTTAAAATTGTATCCATCGAACATCAAAAAAATTTAAAGCATCAATGGAAACAAGACAACCAAACATCTTCACTAACGGACTTGCAGAGTGCCATAAAACGACCATCTACATAGTAGTAGTAAGGTTTTGACTTGCAAAAATATTGGTTGTTGAGATCAAATCTAATACTATCTAGATGTGGATTGGGATTCATTATCTGGCCTACGCTTCTAAAAATATCTAAGTGATCACATTTGTTCAAGTGACCTAAGCGAAAAGCAGTCGCTTAAGCGAGAATTTATGAATACAATCTGTATTTTTTATATATGTTCTAAGCATTTGATTAGTTGTCTTTACCTATTTTAAAGATATTTAGCAACTTTAAAGGTATTTAGCTAGTATTCAAAATATTTAACTATGTTGACATTCTGACAGTAAGTTGGTGAGTGGGCTATTCTAGCGACATGGAGGTGATGTCGATGTTTAGGTGGCAACCTCATTGATGATACAGAGCCACTGAGCCATGTTAGGCTAGAGCCAATAATGGCTCCCTATTCGACTGTCTTTCGGGGGCAATGACAATAGCCTTTGGGACCATATGCAAGAATATTTTATTAATAAATAATAAAGTTGATGAGTTTGTAAAAGAATCCCTTTTATGAGTTTAAGAGGAGGATTGGATGAAGTGCATTGCATACCCAGCTTCGTTCAGACAAGGAAGAATTCGTATATAAATTTCTAGGGCTCTCTACTCATCACCAATTGATTATAAGTTGGAACCCCATAACATTTCAGATGGTATCAGAGCAGGCAATCTCATTAGGCCCAAAGGGCCCGTTTACATCACGTCACCCAAGTGTGTTGTCCACGTGTTAGGTTCAATTAATGTCACACGCGTGAGGGCGTTTTGAGATGTTTAGTTTAGTCCCACATGCTATGGGTAAACCGTTGCAGTGTACTATATAAGTTCCTTGGGCTATCCACTCGTCACCAATTGGTTATAAGTTAGACGCCCTAAAAGTTTGAGAAGGTTCACAATACAAAAGCTAGAAAACAATAATGAGATAATTAATATTATAATTAAAACATATGAAGACAGTGCTTAAATGCCACAGTTTTAGCAGGTTAAACGTCATATTAAAATACCATAAAATTACCTATGGGTGGAACTTTCGAATTTCTATGACCAAAAACCAGGTGGTCTAACTTTTAAGACCAGTTAAATGGTAATCTACAATTTTTGTTACTGAAAACCAAACTAACTAAGGAGAGCCGGGTAAGACTAACTCAAGGAGTGTAAATTCACACTCTTTTCCATTTTTTTTTTTTTTTTTATTTTGTGCAGTTGATAAGTCCTCATTCATGCTGCAAGTTTGTGCCAATCCCTTTAACCAAGATACCAAATCCGGCCTGTAGGTTTCAATCGATACCTCACCAACTAAGAACCTCTTTCCAAAGACCTATGTTGCATGGGTACACCAAAATTCCCTGTGTATCATGTGTCATGTCGTAACGACACCGACACCGACACCGATACAATACAGATTCGTGGTCGGAGTCGGAGGGAAAAAAAAAACTTATTCGAAGAGATTGAGAGGAGAAATAGAGAGGAGGTAGGAATATTGACTGGTGAGTCTCCCTTGCGCAAATTTTCTTCTTTTTCTTTGGTCTCCATTCTTCTCTTTCTCTATCTTGCTTGGTCATGGCGGCTGTATAACCAGATCCAAGGTTTTGGAAAATAGAATGAAGACGATCTACTTAAGTTGCTGATGTTAGACAACTTAAAATGAGTTGAAATAACAAATGGGCCAGTCTTGAAACAAAAATGTGGGGCTGGGCTTTTCTAGAATGGGTGTTTAAACCTCTAACTAGTAATAACTGCTAATTGTTTCAAACTTTCAAAGCCCAATGGGCCTTGTCATGTCATGTGGATATAGCTTAATTTCTAGGTACAATTTCAAACACCATCATTATAGAATCCAACTACCTTAAGCCTTTAACAATGTGTTTTTCAAGATTCAATATTTTAGAATTAAAATAATTTCTTTTTAGAAAAATTATAATATTAGCCATGTCCCCGTGTCCTGATTTTGCCGTGTCCAAATTGTTGTACCCGTGTCCAAACTCGACACTCGTACCCATACCCATACAACACAGCCAAAGACCCTTTAAAAGTTTGCAATCAAAGAATAAGTGGGACAGAGTGCACCGGTATTAAAGGCCACCACCACAAGATTGGCCATTTGCCTATATCAGTGTCTATCACGAAGGAAACTCTATAGATTCCTATTTTCCTGTGTAATAAGCAGTAAGCAATACATACATGTAGAAACTAGAAACAATGTTAGAAGACACGTGTAGATTTGAAGAATGATGCATTAGAATGTATGGGGAATAGAGAGAAATCACTTTTATTTTATTTTATTGAGAAGAAGACCACTTTTATTTGATCAAGGAAGTGAATGGGGTATTCAAACTTCTTATTGAAATATGAAAAGGTTTAATGGCGGCAAAAATGGAGAAGAGAAAGGAGTGAATTATGCACCGTTTTAAATTTTGAAAAAAGGGTATTTTTGAGAAAAAAAACAGTAATAAAACACTGCATTGCGATAATATATAACTGGACCCCTTGGTTAGTCTGGTTTTTGGTAACAAAAATTGTATATTACCATTTGACCGGTCCTAAAAGTTAGACCACCTTGTTTTCGGTAGTAGAAATTCGAAAGTTCAGCTCATAGATAATTTTCCATTAAAGTACAACACATGGGTGTCAGTGTACTTATAGATACAGAAAAGCAGGTAAGGAGATCACCTCATAGGCAGATCGATCAAGCTGAAACTTAGTGGGAAGATCAGATCTGAAAACACCACTTTCGAGGCATTCGACATGGCCACCTATATATGTCTCACTCTCCAAAAGGTGACTATTATGGAACTTCTCCAGATCAGCTTGGTACTTGTTAGGACAGATAACATTTGCCTTGTATGCCTACAAATGTATGAAAAGAAAATTGTATATGATGTACTACAAGATAAGCACAACTGTATGAAGCGGGATAGTTAAAAGGCTTTGTTTGTAAAGCACCAACTAGACAAAGTATATAAAGTAAATCACCAAAGTTTCGAGACATGCTGGACCAAAAAAAGAAATTCAAATGTAAACATAACAATTCCAAAAAAAACCCACCTGAACCATGAGAAGCATTTCGCAGAGGGTACCGCTTCCTTTGCGCAAAACTTCATCTGGTGGCATAGGGATGATAGTTGCAAGAGAGAAAATGAATGGATGGACATATGTCATATACAGATAATATGTTGACACGGCATCTGATACAGAATAAGAAGCCATCGTCTGAAATGACAATTTCAAAACAACATGAAACAATGCTTAGAAACAAATCACCAAAGTCGACCAAACTGTTGAACTGTTAAATCTAGTAAGCATGAGATTGACTGCCAATGATTCCAGATGTAAACAAAAACAAAAATTGAACCAAAGGACTTCAAAAGATTATCAAAGAACTGTTTACGAAAGTGAAAGCTGCCAAGCATTGAAATCAGCATGTACTTAAAGTATACAAACAGCTCTATCTGAAAAGAGCCACCGCGTTTACTTTTAGACTCAGCAAAAAAGGTTTTGACTACAAAGTTGCCTAAGCATCTTATAAGGAAAAAAGGCCAGAATAGTGAACTACCTTCTTTCTCTTATTAAAAAATAGTGTCATTTTTAGCAGTTCATTTAGAAGAAGAATGTATATAAGAGAGACCCGAAAGCAATGTTATCAGGAGATAGAAGGGACTGTTTACTATCCTTACAGACCCTTAGCTAATGAGTTAGCAGCTTGTTTAGTTCCTTAGAAGTATCAGAGCCACCTTCAATGACAACCAATGAAAGATATATAGTTGTCATATAGAGAAAGCATGCAATAAGGACTTGGCAGATATGAAACAGACAGAGCCTCAAGTCCTTAGTTAAAAATACATTTATCATTAAAGCTTAAAATGGAATGTCAAAAAAAAACCGTTGTTTCAGAATAAGGTCCTTGGAGAAGCTTCAGGATGAGCCAAGTCTAACAGTTGTTAGTAATAATTATTTACTACTGCGCATTTAAAGTGCTGCCAGCCACAAATAAGGAGTGGTTTAGGAGCTGCAATCAAGAATTAACCTCATTTTCCCTTCCTATGTCAGTACAGCGTTCCTCTTTCAAATGCGCAAGTTAGTATTCTCCTGTAATTGTCATTACTATATCACTATTATCTTAATATCTTTTCATCAATATTTCAATTTGGGGTAACAGACACTTTAGTGATTACAGGGTAAAGATAGACTATAATCCAGATTATGAGGGTTGTATTCATGTTTGATTCCATTATAACCTAATTCCATACTTACCTGTGGTTGTTCTTTTGCAAAACGAACCATATCCTCAGGATTCACCTCCAGTGGATCATAACCCAACTTGGTCTTCGTGACCGCCTGAAAGAAGAGCAAGAGAAGGTGAACCAAGTACATATGGAAGCGGGTAATCACAGTGTTAGGAGGATAACCTATGACATTTATATGCAAAAGCAGCACCAGAAATTAATAAATTTCTTATGATCATAAATAATACAGCTAAACAAAGTAAATAGCCTTTACCGGTTTATACATAATATAGGTACACTAAGATGATGTTAGGCTCGACTTCTGCATCAACTTATAACAAAAGGTGTCCCCCTCCTAAGCTAACAATACATAATTATGAACTCCCTTCAAATTCGAAGCCTTCATTTACACCAAACAAGTAGTTTAGTGTTTTTATATTCTCTGCCACTATCGAACTTCTATTTTCCTAAGTGACATAACTATTCTTTGTTCAATGACCAAACAATCTCAGTTTATGTGGAGGCCAACAGACCATGGCCCATGGGGAATTGGGGAATTGGGGATCATATGTGATCATGGTACACAAATCCCTATTTTAGTACTACGATCCGACAGGTTTATATTTTCAAACGCATGCATTTTAGTGGAGTACTCTATCATCTAGAGTTAACTAAGTTGTTACTCCATCTCCCTTTCTGCAACTTTGGGCTTTCGTGGAGCCATTGCAAATTGGATTTCAGTACGTGCAACATCCTCGCATGGTGATTCTTCATCAGTTTTCAATCAAGGCTTAAACTTGACAAGGTAGCTCTTGTTTGGTTATCAAATACTTGAAATCAATTTCTAGGAATCTCAAATTGACTGATGTTAAAATTTGGTCAAATCATCAAAAAGTTCTGGTAAAAACTTATGGGGCAACTAAAAAGTTGAAATGGTTACATCTGCATGTCTCTACACGACCTAATGCAACAAAAAAAATATATTACTTAACTATTTTATAACCAATCTGTCAATATTTATACAACTTAAAATCACAAAAGAAAATGTGTTTTGTTTTCCATAAGTTATGTCATTGTAGAGCAAAACAGAATGAGGGAAGCTACAAAACAATACAAATAAATCAGCAAATGAATGAAACCAAACGTTCTTGCATTTGAAATTAGATCATCTAATAGAAGATTGAGCTTATCCTATTCCCACCTTCAGACCCTGGCTCCCTTGAGGGAGATAGCTATCACGCTTGACCCAAGCAAAACAATCCAGATGACAAGCAAATTTAGCACGACACTCATTCTGATTTTGGTCACAATGGAATCCTACTTCCTGTGAGGGCCAAAACAAAACAAAACTTACAACAGGAACCTGAAAATGATGAGGTGATAATCAAAAAGAAAAGTGTTTCAATGTAATCATTAATCAATCAATGGAGAAAGAAACTGGCTCTTGTCAACAAATAGAAAAAATAATATCCTGTTCTGATGGAATGCAAGACTGAAGAAGTGAACAACTTTGTAGAATAGAAACCCAACACAAGAAAATTTCAGAAGTTTCATTTATAAAGGGGAGCAGTTACGTTGATCTGTATTCCTGAAATTTCAGAAAAAACTTTTTGTCTGGGAAACAGTTCCAACCTGAAGCTCTGGCTCAAATGAAAATCTTGGACATTGATAGATCTTGTGGGATTATATATCAACTAGATTGATAAATAAAACAAAGGTAACTAAATTCCAACCACTTAATTTTTTAGGGTATACAGACATGACTGGGGACAGGATAAACGTAAACTAGCAAAGGATCCACGCAGCTAACAAACTCCATATCACCTACCAACATCTGGAACTGTATGGTACCCTAGTAGGAGGAATACGATAGCAGGAAAACAACATTCAAGAATTTACTCTAGGCATGTTTGAGGGGTGGATATGGTAAAAATAACTACATAATAAAATTACAAAAATACAAAAGCCAAAAAAGAAAGCAACTCAAAACGTTTAACATCTAAGTCAGAAATATGCTAGATGTGACTAATAAATACACATCGTAGAGAGAAAAAAGCTACATACATCATTCATCACCATCCCATGATGAGCCGCTCTAGTTTCAAGAAAAGGCCAGTCAAAGAAATCACCATTGTAGGTCACATAAATACCAGGTTTCACCTCCCGCATATGCGCAAACCAATGTCTAAGGAGTTCTTCCTGCATATACAAGATTGTAAAGCAATATAATTAAGTCTGAACAAACATGACGAAATCTTAAACAATCT
This sequence comes from Coptis chinensis, assembly GCF_015680905.1. Taxonomy (NCBI): domain Eukaryota; kingdom Viridiplantae; phylum Streptophyta; class Magnoliopsida; order Ranunculales; family Ranunculaceae; genus Coptis; species Coptis chinensis. The sequence goes on along the minus strand of NC_141463.1, from coordinate 71,818,106 downwards.
ACCTGACTTTCACTTTGAAAATTATAAATACGATACCTCATTTTTTACATTTTTCACTTTGAAATAGCCTTCAAACTCTGGTTTTGGTGTATATTCCAAATCTTCTATATCCTCCCATACACACTGGAAACATGCAACAATCAAACAGACCAAAAATGAGTGCAATCTCCTTTCATATGCAAAAGAAGTAAAGGAGGACAACAATTAACAATCATATAGTGCAATCTCCTTTCATATGCAAAAGAAGTAAAGGAGGACAACAATTAACAATCATATACCTATGTGATTTGTGTTGTTTATTTTAATAGATCAGTTAACTGAGCATTCTCCTATAGTAAGATATCACCTCGTTTAAGGAAGTCTGGCTCTTCCATTGACACCGTGATCTTAAATGAGCCAATTGATTGGCTATACAATGTAGACAATGGAAAGCACTAGTGAATCTTAAGAAGCCTGATCTCCACACCAAATATATTTCCAATCAGTACTTTCTACTACTACTGTTGAACCTAGTTTCATTGGACACATGAATAGCAATGCTTAAAATATAAAATTATACGAACATGCACCTCTCTGTTAATTATCAAGTAACCTTGTCCATCTACCATATAAGAAATCATCATAATTGAATCAATCTCTGCGTCAGGAAACTTCAATGGCAATTTTGTTGTTTCTATGTCAAATGCACAAACATGAACTTCAGCGCGTTGCAAAAGATCGGTCCTCTTCTCTAAGATAACACCAGTACTGGATACACTAACATCATACCATTGCCCACACCTTAAATCTGCAACCAAAGAAAATTTCCATAATTACAACAAAAGAGACAAACAGGTAAATTAGAGATAACATACAAAAGCTCATCACACTAGTAAATGTGGCAATGAAATCACCATTGTCAATGGCAAAGCGGACATGAAAGGGAACGTCGTACTCGCGGAGGTCAACGATGCACTCTATAAAATCCTGATGTCTTTGATTACTGTAGTTCATCATAATAACACATGAACAAACTCAGAACACATAAATGGCATAGATACCAACCCTAGCAACAATGGTGACAGACTAAAAGGTTCTGATATTTGTAGCAATTTAAACAAAAAAATGAAAGCCAACAACTATAATGACATGTTCACGGAGACATGTATCTGGATACCTTTTCCCGGTTAATATGGATTCATATGCTTCTGCAGTATCAATCTTTTCCTGGTTGCGTTGAACAACTGGCAGCAGATCATTTCTCACGAGCATTAATTGTTGGACGGTATCAAATGATATCTTTAAATAAGATTTCTGTAAGCCAGAGAGATGGTTTTTCTGCCAAAAAAGAAATGTCGTCAAAATCATTTTAATGCAACCATAAAGTTGCACCAACATAGTCAGACATTTAAGATCATAGTTTTAGCTGAAATATGTTAACAATATTAAACAAACGGTTCAGCATGAGCTGACTGTTGATATAATCAGTAGAAAGAATCATTAATAGACAGTATAAATGACAAGCATATCTTCTTCAGCAACAAGAAATGACACTTTTTGATGTTTGTACTAAACAATCTGGTGAGAATCCCCCTATGTGTCAAGTGTCTTAATGTTCCTCTTCTCTTGATTTCAGTAAGCATTCTACTTGTCCAAAAAACAAAATTTAAACAATTCACTTAAGAATAGAAAAGGAATGCCATACAAGGTGAAGAAGCTGAAACCCTCCCTCTCCTCTTCGCTTCTGGCCTATGACATTAGGTAGGAGGGTAGGTCATATACATGCTTAATACCCTCCTCCTGATTGTACCACATTTTATGTTATTAACTATTCTTATACCATGTAATTCTAAAAATGAAGAAAAACAAATAAAAATTTAATACCATTTGCTTCCGTTCATTGCAACAGTATTTCCAATGTCATATTCATAGAGTCCTTAAACACAACCTAAACTCTAGCACTTCCAAAATCCTATTCTCAAACAGATTCAATGTATTTACAATTCTCAAAACATAAAAACTAGTACCATACCAGATTCAAATCCTCCTTCCGTGTCAACTCAATATCCGCAATCTGACCTTCGTAACGTCTTTTCAAATATGTCTCAACCCCCATTTCAGTTCCATCCTACCCAAAAAAAACATTAATAACCAAAAAAAAACTACTAAAACCCACAATTCCAATAATATCCATACCTTTGTCGCCGCATAAAAGTAAGGCTTAAACCTATACTTACACTTAAAATTTGATCCATCCTACAATAAATAAAAATAAACAAACTTATCAATCGTTGCAACTGCGCAAAAAAATAAATAAATAAATAAAAAAAATTACAAACTTTACCTGAGTAACAAAGTAAAGATCCACACAACTATAAACCCTCCTCGTATCTTGATCTTCCCATGATGACTGCATATATTAAATATAAAATTAGATGATATTGAGAAGTTTGAAATGGAAATTAAAGTGTTGTATGGACTTACGGAAGAAAAAGTGAGTAACCATCCGAGACGTTTATCTCCTTGGGAGAAAATGTCAAACCCAAATTTAGCTTCACGTTCTTCTTCTGCAGTTCGGAACAGTTTTTGTTTTTTAGGGTTTCGGTAATCTCTTTTTTGGTCTCTCCAGTTTTTATTCATCATTTCTTTCTTTCTTTGATCAAAAGTTTCGAACGAATGAAAACAAATATAAATTGGATTTGGGGTATTTAAGGTGACGTCAGTGTCGAGAGAGAGAAATAATAAAAGGGTTTGCCGCTCGAATTAGGTTTTGTTATTGCATTTTCCCGCTCTTTCTATTCTCATTCCTCACTCTCCACTCCAGACAAGGGTGATAATTTGGCCCTCTTGCGCTCAACCCGCCCCGACCCGGCTCTCAAAAGTTGGTCCTCACTCCTCATATGTTCTGAAACATGAGCCCAGCCCTCATATGTTTTATTGTTATTTTACATTTTATTTATATATTATACTCTAATTATCTAAATTGTATAAAAAAAATCACTAAATTAGTTTTTAATATGAGATAAATTATAACATAACATATGCGTTTTTTGTAATTGATTAAATAATAGGTATATAAGTCATACATAAAAGCAAATCCAACCTAACAACATAGTTAAGTATGAAAAATATAGATGTTTTAAGAGTATCATCTCTTCTACCATCTCTATATATTTTTTTGTTTTTCTAAAGGTATAGGAATTAGTTTTGTATATTTAGTTAAAATTGATATACACAATTAAAATATAATAAGAATAAATAAAAAATCACAAAAATAAAAATAAATTAGTAAAGTATAATTAGACCCGGCCCTCATTTGGCCCTAAAAAATGAGGGTCGAGGAGCGGGTTAAGGGCTTGAGTTTTCATGCTTGACCCTACTCGACCCAGCCCTCAATACAAAATAGGGGCGGGCTGATCCTGCCCTCAATTATGAGGGCTTTTATGGTTTGAGACCGGGCCAGGCTAGCCCAACCCAACCTTTTTATCACTCCTGTCTCCAATAGGGGTGCAATGGGTTTGTGTCATTTCATATCCGGGTCACGTGTGTTAGGAGAGCAAACCCAAACCCGACCCAATTAGTAGTCATATGAGTTTGTCAAACCCAAACCCAACCCCGCATATATATATATATATATATCTACTTAACAAAACAGCTCGACAAACACAGCTCGGTTTTTGACTCGCGGCTGGAATTCGATTTCAGGGGTATAAAACGAGGGCCATCATTCTGTCATGTGGATTATGAATTAATTAAATGTCTTAATTGTGAAAACCCTTTGTAGTGAAAACCCTTGGTTCTCACTTTTGCTACTTCTCCCCAGCCGGTTGGATTAAATATTAATTACCACTCTTAATTATGGAACCCGAACAAAGAGAAAATCTTTTTGAACTTCCAACCAATTTAACCACTCTAATTACTACTACAAAAATGGTCATTAACCACGGTTGGTTAAATGGTATATACCACTCTTTTTCCAATAACAGTGGCTAATAGTCATTTACTACGGTACAGTTTGCATTTCCAATTTAGGTGCAAGCAAATACCACTGTTTACGGTATACAGTAGTATTTAATATGCCATATACCACGGTAATCACCTAATATCGGTAGTTTGTTTTTGGGTATTCATATACCCCACTGTTTCTCGAAAAAAGGTGGTTTATGTTTTTCGAAAAATCATAACTACCGCGGATAAAAGGGTTTCCAAAATAACTCGCTAGAAAAACAAAAAAACAAAATTAAAAATAGGGCAAAAACGATTGAAAATAAATGTTGAAACTATGTCAATATTTGAAAGAAATTCTATGCGATGAAACTCCCTCTTTTCAATTGTCAAAAGGGTTTCTGCTCTATCTCCATCTTAGATTTCTTCAAGTTGCGTTCTTCATTTCGGACAAAGTTGATCTATCTCTCTCTGGATACAGATGCAAGGTTGGTCTTTTCAAGAAAGTAAGTTGATGTTTGGGTTAATTTAATTTCTTAAACTTTACTGAATAAATGCAAGGTCGCCCTTTTCTTGTAATTAGGTTCTTGTTATATAAAACAAAATATGGACATGAATGTGTAAGAAAAGAAAAGAACCAAATGAGTTAAGGTGTGGAAGAAAATGAAGGAATATGCATCGGATGGGGGACAAAGAAAAATAATGTCTTTACTCTTTAAAACTGCTTTAAAAAATATTAAATTAAATTGGAACCAAATTTCTTGATTTAGTACTTAATAAAATTTTGAACAGTGTGTGTGTGTTAAGCATAATAATGAATTCTCATATTGGAAGTTTCAATGGGTAGACCGTTGCGTTTAGTTCCTCCTACTTATGCTCCTCCTCTAGTCTTCTCTCATGGTAATAAATTTCATGATCAAACTTTCTGCACCATATGTGATGGACGATATTATGTTAGAAGTGTTCCAGAGATGCGTCAGATGAGTTGTGTGGCATCATGTTATGGTTGGTTAATTTTGGAGAGTTGTTACTCAACACAATGTTATCTCTTCAATCCCGTCTGTTTAAACAAAATTCGATGTTGGCGTTTACATATCCCCCAAGTGATCCCAAATGTGTTGTGATGCTCGTTAGCAAGAAGAGAAACTCGATTACCTTTTGTAAGATTGGGGATGACAAGTGGATTGAACAAGAGTTGGTTGAGTTTAAGTCAAAAAAGAGAACCCGTATACCTATAAAGTATCTTGGAAGTGTCATAAGTTGCAAAGGAAAGTTATACCTATTTTCTTTTGATGGAATAGTTGTTATTGAGGTTAATGATGTTTTTGCTTCTATTAGTGCTAGTGGAAAGAAGAGGATTAACTGTTCTATACCAGAGGCCGTTCGCAAGGTTCATTTAAATTTGTCAAGAGAATTATTTCAAACACTAGACATTTTCAAATTAGAGTTGTCTACAATGGATTGGGTGAAGGTTGGAAACCTAGGTGACCGGATTTTCTTGTTAAGTACTAACTCTACTACATCACTCTCTGCAACTGAATTAGGAGTGAAAGGAAATTGAGTGTATGATTTGAACAAGAAATTAATATTTCCCTCCATTTGTAGGGTAAACCAAAGCTGTATTATCAATTACTTTCAATATTGTTTTTCGTGCTATCTAATTCTAGTTTTTTGTTACTGTTGTTGTTGCTGTTCTTAAATGTATCTAAGTGCTTTTCATCTCTTGAAAGTTTAAGTCCCCTTTGACTTGTAAATGTTGTGAAGTTTAGTTGGTATAACTTGAACACTTAATAATCGGAAAAAAAAAAGTGAGCTAAATCATCTTTTTTCCTCGATGAATTTGATCCCCGTTCGAAGACATATATTCAGATGCTTAACATGTTTTAATGATGGTCGAGGGGAAGTGTGTTGCTAGTGGCGGATCTTGGAGTAGTAATGCGTAAAAGAACATGCTCTTGGGAGGTGACCCATAATTGCGAACACGTACTACAAATATGTTTACTCTTGTTAACAATCAAAATGTAAATTAATTTAAAACTAAAAGGAACAAAGTTGAAATAATGAGCTTGGTAAAATACAAAAAGTTCTTACATATCAGTATATCATCACGTAAAAACAAGATTCTCAGTTCATTTTTAAGCTTTCTCGTAATGTTTGGAGTATAGTGCTTGTACTTCTGATTAGCTCTCGATGGTATATACAAATAGCTATCTTTTGCTATAGTTAAACTAAGTTATTTCCTCCAGTTTTGTTCATATTGTTGGAATGAGCTCCCTTGCTCTTATGTTTAGGTGAAGAAAGTCTTTGGCAAAAGTGGAAGAAGCCAAAGATGCGATGAAACGAAGAGATGGATAATTGGAAAGAACTATTCGGATAGAGCTCGTGAAGTTTATTTTATCACGCTCTTTTTAGGTGATTGCATTAAATTCGCCTTACTTGCAAATCCCGGATATCCACTACTATACCCAGCCAATTCGATCACTCCCTCTTCTTATACAACCCAATTATGGGTGTCAAGAGATACCATGCATGGTTGCTGTCTTTCCAGAAAAACCACAAGGGTATATGCAATTTCCACCACCCAATTTTCAATGATGCCTATGTCATGGACAACCCTGAGCTAGCAGGTGGAACTGTTCGTCATGCAAAGTATATGGGTGGTGGTTAGTGTCACAAGGAAAACATTCCATTTTCTTCTTCAACCCAATTAAGAAAGAAACCATTAATCTTCTTGATCTTGGTTACTATTTCAGGAACATATCCTTTTCGTCTCCACCAACTCCCTCAGATTGTATAATATTTGGTCACGTAGAATTCTTTAAAACTTACGTTGAGATGTTAGTTTTTTCTAAAGAAGTTGACAAAGATACTTGCATTGGTCTCAGTTTTAAATCGATAGTAAGGTGCCTTACGAGTTCATTATTGCTTCTTACTGCAACCCATTTTTCCTCAATGGTGTTTTCTATTGTTTGAGCAAGGATGGCAAGTTGGGCATTTTTCATCCATTGGAGAGAGGATCACAGACTTGTGTGGAAGGTACGGTCTTCCCTGTACCAGCAGTTATTTCATATTTTGACACCGACATTTATCAGACCCACATTAGGAGTTTCATGGTGGAGTATGGTGGCAAAATTTTGTCAGTCTTTGTGGGGATTGTTGGTAAGCCAATTTCTGTTTTCAAGTTGGATGGGTCAAATATGAAATGGATCATCAGAACCCACTCTCCACTATGAGTAGGCAAATTGAAATCTCCCTATTTGCTCAATTTATAAACACCTCTCTCACAAAAATTATAAACCCCCTTTTATTAATAATTTAGAAAAACCCCCCTAACATAATTTAAATTATATAATTATTCTCCATTTTTCTTTCTGAATTTAGAGCAAACTCTCTTTTATTAATAATTTAGAAAAAAAAAAACTCCCTAATGTCACTTAAATAACATAATTATCTTTTATATTAAATTAAACGTACCACGGTTTGCATACATGTATTTTTTAGCCCTGCCACATCAACTGTGCCTGCCGGACTGAAAGGGACAGAGGATAGAGTATATCTCCCGAAATTTCGTGGGAATGACATTGTATTATTTTCTTTTAAGGACATGCAATTATCATTGCTTCGGAGAATGATTCTTGTGGTGATTGGATCAATACTTGGGAACACTGGAATTGCACGTGGATTCAGTTGAATATGGAGAACGAAGAATAATACGCTCAACGCTTAGAAAAGATGGACTGTAAGTTGTTCTTGTGTCAATGTTTTATTTAAAGTGGAAGATGTCAAGGTATAAGTTATGTAGTTGTTCTATTATACTTGGCGCGAAAAAAAAAATTGTTCCTTATGGCGTTGCCATTTTAGAATATTCATAGATACCACACATGAGTTGGAAGGAGACTCGGTTTGTGTTTGCTCACTTTGCAGTTATGTAGATTTTTTTATATTTTTAAGTTGTGGTTTATATTGTTGCTTCTTCTTCTTTTTCCTTCTTTAATCAAATTTTTGAATGATAATTCATTAAACCGGTACCTACTAGTTATGTTCTTGGTTTCAATGAAGTTACAATGATAGTTTACTGTGTTGAGTTAGTTTAATTTGTCTGTGACACAAAACTCCCTGCCCTTGTAGGTATTCCATGCATTTACTTTTTTAAAAGTCTCTCCCTATATAATTAAAATTATCAATTACAATTAGAATCCGAATAAACCATATCCATTATTGAACTTGAAGACGTTTTTCTTTGTAATTTATCTCTACAAAATTTGAAGACATTTGGAGTATTTTGTTGTAAAAATACCCGAAATTAGGGTGGTTACAAGTAGACATTGGAGAGCTAAAATTGAGTGGAGTAATTAAGGAAGCAAACATTGGAGCTCCTACGGTAGGCATGGGTTACACTAAAGTAAAAATAAAGTGGGGAAAATCACGAGGCAGAAAACAATACAATATAAAAAATACTAATCAGTACAAAACAAACAACATTGTGATAAAATTGATTTGGGGTATTTTGAAGTGTTCTTCATCTGTTTAGACTTTAGTAAGGTAGCTTTCGATATCGAATCTGAAAGCATCAAGAATCAGGATGCATAATCTCCTAGCTGCTTCCATCCCTTCCATTTGCTGTTGCTAGATAGTTTTAACTTACCTTAGTTTATGCTGAAAAATGAAATCCACAACTCCCCAAGGTCTGTATTCATCCCTGTCTCTTGGTGATGGCATGTAGCAGCTAGGTAATGACCTGGTGATGGCCTATAGTGGCATGTTGATTGCCTATATAGTGGCCTGGTGTAATGTCTTGACTTTTAGCCAAGCTTAGTTTGATAATTTGATAATGAGAAGAATAGATTGTCCCCACAGTGAGTGTTGGGAACCTTTCTAACCGTGGAACGTAGAAAAAAAATCATGGTTCTGGTTCCTAAATCATGGTTTTGGTTCCTAAACACTAATTTTTTAAACAAAAAAACTGTGTAATTAGGATGGCATACAGACATACCCCCACTCACGCCACCCGGTCAGTGATTCCTTCCCCAGTTTGGAGAGGAATTAGGATGTTTGCTGCTTCAAAACAGATGCACGTTACTATGATTTGTCGAACAAGAAATTTAGTTAATACATCTAAGTATTACCCCTGTCGGCGAGGATGGGATGCACTTCTTCTGTTTTGAAGAAAACCTACATTGTAGGAAGGAAGAAAAAATTAGTTATACCCGAAGTCATAGTGTTTGTTCCAACAATGAGAATTCTAGTTGATACTGATCTTCAAAGAGCTCTCAAAGGAATTATTCCTCGAGATCTTGTTGATAAGTTATCGACACTTACGAGTCAAATTTCGTTACTTGCAGAAGATACTGGTATGTCCTTATTACAACTGAATAAATCTTTATTTTCAAATATTCGAGGAACTTTAAGGCTAACTTGCTTGCAGGTGGATCTGCTTATATTCAACTGAATGGAGCTCTTGAAAGATACTTGCCTGTTGTCCTTGGATTAACCAAAAAAGGTTTGAGAAATCACCTTAGTTTCATGCCTTCATAAAAGAACATTTCTTATGTTTATGCTGTTTTGTGATTGAACAGTATATAGTATTGAGGACAAGGTGGAATTCAGATGGAAGAACTTACAAGACACACGGCAAATAAGAACTTTAAAAGACTAGATAGATAGTTCATAGTATAGTCAATCATATTGTTTCAAATTGATATGTCATCTGATTTTAGAATTTGAATTTCACAAATAGGAAACATGCATAGTAAGCTCATGGTTTGAAGTGCTATGTGTTGTATATATGATGGCAATTCTATCACTATTAGAGGCTAACTCATTGCTTCTTCCTAATAATCCCATGGATGCAAGCGAGAGGATAGACGGAGGGTTTCATTTTAGTATACATATTGATCCCGAATTTGTGTTATATGTTGGTTTAGTGAACTGCGTGTTAACCGTTGGACAAGAAACATACATTTGGCGATTCCAAGAAGGATGCTATTGATTTGTTAATTAAAGGCGTGAGGATACTTGGAGTTACGCTTTCGGGATATACTGATTTGTCTTCCACCGGATATTAAGTATGTTTGTTGAGCCTTTCAGTTTATGTAGTACCTTAGCTTCCTTTCCAGCTGATGATTGAAATTGAAATTTACGTTCCTAGGAATAAGTTGCCGAAGGATTTTCAGGAGGGCGTTTTAGAGGCTCATTCCATACAAGCACTAAGAGAGGTACTTTTTTCATTTTATCTGTCAAGTATTTTGACCTTATTTAATTGTCAATGCAATTACTGAAAAATGGCCTTTTTCATTAATCAGTTCCCTTAATGCGTATGAAAAAGCAAAAATAAGATAAATTACAAATTTGTATGTGGGGATAAATGTACTCATTCATGCTGTGTGTAAGTGTGAGAATTTGACTTACATACTTTTTGTTTTCAAATAGACATTCAGGCATTGGTTTTAATTCGTTTATGTATTATGAGGTTTCTAAGTTTGTAGAATTAGTTAACTTTTGTTTTCTAGTGGCAATTTTAATGTGTTAGAAATACATGAATCTTAGGTCATCAATACTCAATTTCCAAAACTTTGTGGAGTTTGGATTGTTTTATGAGACACTTGTTTTGCATTTTCTTAAGAAACATAAACATTTCCAAATCAGTCGTAATCTTATCCTGAATCGAGTTCATGATTCTTTATTGAAGAGGGTTTTAAAGGGGAAAATTATCCAAGTCAGATAGCTATCATTACTTAAACAATTTTGCTGCTCTTGTAACCGCTCTGCAGGTTTGTCATACATATATCTTCTGTTTATTGTATTTTGTCTAATTCCATGTATAAGGTTGAACTATTTCAGTGATATTAGGATTGGAAACTTCTACTCATGTCTAGAATTAGATTAATAAGCATTCGCTGTTTATAAACTATTGGTTGGCCAACTTCTATGATCAACTTCAGTAGCAACTTGAATTAATTTGATCCTCGGGAAAATGTTTGTCATGTAGCGTCACTAGAACCATGAATTGATGCCGACTTGAAAATATCTTGTTTCAGAATATAAAACCGATTGGTGTCAATCCACCCTTTTACTAAGAGGAATTAAAAAAATTGGTCGCGACTGTTATCTAATGTAAACCAATCTAACCGATCTGTAGGCAGGAGGTTTTCCAATATAATCCACTTTCACTCGTGGCCTCCACCAATTGAATAAGTGTGTGTGTTGTATGCAGACATATAGATAGAAGATTTTATCTTGATGCCATAGTGTTTATGATTAATGGTAAATAAACTATATAATGTATAAATAGTTGTGTGGTGTGAATAGGTGTAAAGTGTATAATCACAGGACAGGCAAGACGGGATTTGCTGATATTAGAGAACAATTGGTGAGTACATTGTCTGTCTCGACATTAATATACATACACGTAGGCACTTTGTTAATTTGTTTGAGAAGATTATGGTAATAAACAAATTCTTATGCATACATACTGTGTGTTTGGAAAAATATATGCTTATGAATATTTTCCATGTTTGTACTTAGGGCCCGTACCAACCTAGTAGTAAAGAGTGTGGGTATTACGTAATGAAGTTTATAAGAGAAATAATGGAAGCTTGTTCAGATAATTCTTTTGAAAATAAGGTATAATTCGTCATACACTAGCATTATCTATTTTGTGTTACTCTTCATTATTTAGTTATTATATACTTTTTTATCTTTAATCGTGCAGATGACAAATCTATCCCTCAAAGATACATACACACAAGAGGAACTTGATGTTGTTCGACTTGAAATTTTTAGATTCATCCAGCATAATGGAGCGTTCGAGTCAAGCGTTGAGTCTTAGCTAGGTTTTGACCCTTTCCAGTTAAGGTGTGGTGCTTGGTCTCACCATTTTTTTTTTTTTTTATATTTTAGATAGAACAAATAGATTATTTTTTTTATTGATGCAACAAGTTAGGTAATTATTAGTTTGATATAACAAGTAAATTTGAATGTTTCTTTCATTATTGATGACTCAAAAAAGTTCAAAATTCTTTTAGTAATTCAATGTCTTTGTGTTGGATGTGTAAATTTATTTCTTTTGTTTGTGTTGCACTATGAATTGTTTATTTGAGCAATGTGTTTTTAAATCCAGTGTGGATATATATGGTGAAAATGGGCAGGTTGCAGGAATGCAGGTTGAATGAATATGATTAGAATCAAATAATTAGGGGTTTTTATTAAAAAAAAAAAAGACTATAAACCACGGTTTGATAAGAACCGAGGTATAAGCAGTTTATATAACCCACGGTTTGATAAGAACCGAGGTATAATAAGTTTATATAACCCACGGTTTGTATCCAACCGTTGTATATATCATCACTATTTCCCACGGTTTGTAAATGTAAGAGTGAACTTTTCGGACTATTAACCACGGTTTGTAAATCCTAATACTACGGTTTGTATCAAAACTGTGGTATATAAGAGGCACTTTTCCCCACGGTTTTGTTAGAAGTATTTGTCACGGTGGTTGTTACCACGGTATGAAAATAGTGGCTAAAGGATTTTTACCACTGTAAATAACAGTGGTATATGAGCTTTTCTGTAGTAGTTATAACCTCTTCGTTCTCCATCTCCCTCTTTCTACCCCTCCATGCATCTACCCTCGCTCAAGTGGATTTCGGGTTTGCAAAGGAATTTGAGCGTGTAGTGTCTGTGTAACTCAGTCAATTGGGATTATTTTGATCAAAGCCTAGTAAAAAAAATATAAATAATTGAAGCCAATTAGAAAACACTACAAAATTGTCTCGTCACTTCTTATACTACTCCGATTTCATTTATCTCGGCTTCATCCCCTCCCTTCACTTCTTTTACTATTTGTTAAATTAAAATAACAATTATTGTGTAGATTTGTTTATTTTCTTTTAACTTTCTTTCCATGTTCAGTTTTTTTTTTCCTATTTTGCTCAACTAAAGGTATCCAGGTATGCCCTCTTATCCATTCTTTGTTGTTAATGAAGTTTTCAATCTATCTTAGTTTAATTGGTAAATATTTCCTACCTTGATTAAATTTTGATTCAAATTTCATTTAGGTTCATTTACCACTTCCTTTGGTAAACATAAATCTGCTTGGTTCAATGGGTTTTTTTATTCATTGTCAATGATATGATGTACCACGTGATGTTGTACCACATGAGGTTAGTTCAATTTTTATTGGTGTTGGTTTGTTTCCTCCCTGATTTATACATGGTATTTTCTTTGGTTGATTTGATACTTTTTACTTAACAATGCATGTGGAGAGAGGGGCAACATAAGCAAGCAGGTGAGCATTTGCAATTTTTTAATCTTTTATTAGTGTTTGATTTTAATTTATTTTAATTTGTGTTGTTGTTACAATTGTTGCATTCCGGTGCATTTATATTCCTTTAAGTTTGTTATTGGCTTCTTAATGCAAATTATAGTTGTTGTCGAGATCGAGTGTCATTGAAATCTAGGTCCATGTCTTAGTTTTTTATAGACTTCAATGGTTAATTATAGAATTAAGAAAGTACGTGGAAGAAAATTGTCTTCACTGGTAGTGTCTATTTAGGATTCTATTTCTCTTCCCTCCGTCATGTTTTCTCTTAAGTAGACATGTTAAAGTAATTCCTATGTTGTTGCACAATTTTCTGATGTGAAAACTTAATTGGACTGTATATTGCGCAGTACATGGAACCAAGTTCAGTCGTTGCAATGGAGAAAATTGCACCTTACATGACCAGCTCTTACCAAGGCCTCTTTCGTCCGTGACAATTGATATACAAAGGTAAGCACTCTCCATTTGAAATTCTCTTACCAAGTTTTGAAATCCTCGCATCTCTTTGATCTTCCTCTCCATTTGAGGTTGGGGACTACAATGAGCCAGTGACAATAGGTTGCGTACCCTCAATCACCATCTCTCCCCAACGTGTCTTTTGCTCCCAACAATCGTGTTTACAAGGTAAGCAATCTTTTCATGCTAGGCTATTTCTTTGCACGTGTATAGTTTACTACATGCCATGAGTATTGCATGTTTTAAATCCTTGCACTTTGTTTCTACATCTCTATTTTTATATTTGCATTTCTTTTGGAAACTGGAATTTCGAACAATTAAAGTTTTACACTTTAAGTTTTGTTTTCTTCAATTAGTTATATCAGATCATGTAAATTCTTTAGCCTATTAGCGAACCCGACATTAATAATTCATGCTAAATGTTAAAAACACTCTAAGCTCTTTTCCCCTGAATTTACAGTGTGTTATGTCTTTGCTATTTGGATTTTGATTTGAAGTGTTGTCCTTGCCATGGTACTTTATTATTCTCACACTACACAGTAAAATATTATATCAAACTACATAAGAGAGAACTGCCCTTGATGAAAGGTTGTAGTATATCATATTGTGATTGCTCCCAGTAAAGCGCTAAATTCCGCCAAGACTTAACCATATATTAATTTTTCCAGTCTATATTTTACACCCATCTTGTGGCTTTTGAGTACTTGGATTTCTATACATAAATGACTGTTAGCAACAATCCCTCAAACGTTGATTTGTTAATTTATTTATTATTTGTGCAACTCACGTATGGAAGCTCTAGATCTTTGGCTTCCTTATATGTTATTGATGATGGGTTTGAATGCAAATTCTTGAGGGTCTGAAGGTTGTACCTATTTCTGTGGTTGGTTGATTCTTAAAATTTGGTATTGGAACTAGGTTTGTAGTCATGGTTAAGTGGTTTGAATTGAAGGGAAAATGATGTTAAGGGAGAAGGGAAGCTACCTATGCAATAATGAGTGTCATAATGGAACTAGTTATTACTGCCATTGGAATTATTAAGCTAGATGTGGCTAAGGTTTATTAGAACATGTTTGTAGTGCATTTAGGTTAAGGTTGAAGCTAAACACATGTGTACCTTGAAAATGGCGTTAATGATGTTGTGACACTTTGCTGTTAGCAAGCTAATTTGTGATGTTTTGGGCTTATTTGATTTATATTTTGTTTCAATGTCGTTGTCGGGCTAAGTTTTATTTGGCTTTACTTTGACTTGCTTAGGTCTTACCTTAAAAACCAAATCTTTAGGCAATATAATCCACTTATAAAGTCTGACCAGTTAATTATTGAGTATCTGTTTTGCAAATATCGTATGTGATGAATTGAGGGAAATCTCATGTTTCTAACATGTGCTATTATATTAGCAATATTATGTATTTTAGGTTTACACTGTGGGGAAGTAAAGAACATAGGAAACTAATATGTAAGGAAGTCCATGTACTCCTTTGCAATTCTAAGACTTTTTTTTTTTGTTCAAAATTATGCTGACTTCTCCTAATTAGAGATAGAAATTTATGTTTGAGTGAGTTTCATTACAATAGTAGTTTAATGATTTGCGATATTCCAATATTTTCTCTTACATATCAAGTTGTTCACTGTGCTAGAAAACAAAATCTTATATAGTAACTTATACAGTATGGTGGGGAAGTAGTTGGACCTTAAACCTTTACAACCTTAATTATAAAGTAACAATATAGACATGGGCTGCTTCATCTTCCTGTCTGGATCTTCCTATCTGGCTAATATGGGTAAAGTTTAAAGCTTAGTACAGAGTGAACATTCTTAACATAAAGGCACAAGTCCAGTGACTTGATCTCATGCACTTAGCTTTACAAAATCATTTCCTATGCAAATGAGGTTTGCATCATAGTAGCACTGAAAGCGATTTTGATCATTATATTTGGTATGACCCATGCATGTAGCATATTTTCCACATGAGTTGTCGTGAGTTAGTATGTAAGCAGTAGATGCCACGAGTTGTTTATGATAAATGAAATGCATATATAAGATTGCTATAAGCTCACTTGAGTGTGCAAGCAAAGTATAAAATTGCTGGAGATGAGTACTCACATACTTGAGTAACATCGATCCTCCGCTACCAATGGAGATTATCTTTTGGGGAGTTATTTCATGAAAAAAATACAAACACAAGCATTGTGTCTAGAGTGCCGAGCGAGCATTCTTATATATTGATAAGGTATTCCTCTGTTCCCTTTATTAAGATCAGTATTATTTCAACTCTATTAAACTTTGTGGTTAACGACTTTATTGGTTTATTGTTTAAAAATGAATCATCAAAATATCTAACGATTGTCTTCTCCCTAATGAAGGCCATGTGTGCTAAACGGCTATCCAATCACATGTCATTTTCTTCCAAATTCACAATTTTGGATTTTGTGCTTGAAACTCCTTTAGCTTGAGTCGTTTGCATTTCGGTTAACTATTTGCTTGAGTTGTATGCATTTCAGTTTACTGTGTTTTTAACTTTCTGATTATGACATGATACGGCAGAATGTAGTGTTGAAGTTGTTCATTTAACTTAAACACGATTGAATCTTGAATGCTTAAATATTTTCTAAATAAGAGTATCTTCTCTATGTGTTATTTGATTTGATGTGCATATGGGATTTGTTAATTGATTATACTTGGGTGTTTTTTATCTAGACATGGTTTCCACTAAAACTATATAACAATTTGTATTCACGAACGTACAAATGAAAAAAAATTATGCATAAGATCCCATACACAACAACATCATATCCCCCTTAATATATAATTGGTTATGATAAAACAATTGACGAAGAAACAATGTCTGCGCAATGTGCAGCTAGTGGGACATAGAAAATATTAGGAGTGTGTCTTTCATATATATATATACACACTCCATTGCGGTTACAGCTAAGAGAGTGTTGTTGGCCGGTTTGGGATGTGGTAAGAATGGCAGGCTTGGGTTGGGTAGATCAGCAGATGAATCTGAGGCAATTATGCTAGATTACTTGGAAGGTTCTCACTTCTCATGTCCTTCCGACTGTTATAATAAAAAAAAATTGACTAAGAAACAACCTTTTGAAAACTCCTCCATTTACTCTTCCTCAATTTAATTAATTTTTATAACTCCTTTAACCACATTAAATAGCATCCAAAGCCATGAAATCCCAATACCTATCATTATTATAGGGTCTCATAAATTACTATCAATTAATTAGGAATTCATCAATTTATCTTCAATCCAAGTTCATTACCCGCAAGTTGTTTAGCATTCTTCAATCCAAGTTCTACAATGCCAAAAAAAAAAAAAAAATTGCACGAATAAAACTTATTTGTAATGAAGGCAATAGTAAGTCATTTAACAAGGGTTACACTTTTAACCAGGGCTAAAAATACCGGTGATATATCATAAATATCAGCAACATATATCGGAATTTGGGGTACACAATATGGAAATATTCTTATATATCGGATTATATATTGACATAATTTTGAACTGATATATATCTGATTTTCTGAGATATCGATACATATCAACCGACATATTCGATATATATCATTGACTTTGTTGACTTTGACCGACATTTGACCTATTTTTTATTAATATTTATGATATTTACGATATGTATCGGTATATCGGTGAATATACTTATATTTATTTTTTATTCGGCCTCAACCTAACCTGATAAATTATTCTTTTGTATATTGTATAAAATCCTTCCTTCTATCCATTCATAATAACCTCTAATTACTACTACTACTAATATGTACTTTAATTTGTTGGAATTATATCTACGTCATTTCTCTATGTTGTTTCTAATATAGTTTTTGTTTTTTATTTTCAGCAAATGGATAATTTGTCAAACGCTCGCTGCTCAAGATAAAAGCAAGACAACCACAACATCCTTTGAAGACAAATTCCCAATTTATACGACTCAAATCACCTCAAATCATAAAACAATTCTATATCTTTATGACTACACCTACAAGGCACACCTAAAACCAAAACTCACAATTGAATAAAACCTTGGAAAAAAAAAAACAGATACAAGATTATATTCAAATTGTATGGACGATATGGTATAGATTAAGTTGTAGCACATTATGAGTTAATATCAGCTCGGTTGTCACTTCCCACCATACCTATAGGAATAATTTGTAATTGTTAGGTGTTCCAATAATTACGTACAATCCATTTTTCTCTTTGAAAATTTACACGTACATTATTAACCTATTTCCAAATGCTTTCCATCAATTTCTCCCAAAATTTATCAAAGTTAAGTAATCTAAATCATAAAATAACTTTTGTTTTTGGCACATTAATTATATTTTTTGAGTTGCCTACTTATCAAATTTCCTTTTCCATTGCATGTGTAATTTAAAATCACACTCTCAAATATGCTTCTTTATCAATTCCGTGCCGAAGGCACGGTATTAACTAGTGTAGCCATATAACGGGTCAATTCAGATTGGGTTCACAAATAACGATAACATGTATACAAAATATTTAGTATACATACAATAAATAAATAAGTAAATAACCTTAAATATATATATATATATATATATATATATATATATATATATATATATATATATATATATATATATATATATATATATATATATATATATATATATATATATATATATAGCCCGACTCTAAAGAACCTTAAATAATTCACCAAATCTAAAACAACCACAACTTCACCTACAAAATTATTTAAAACATAATCTTTTTAACATATATATGATCTACTAACTATAAAGAACATCTTTACAAAAATTCAACTCGTTTGACAATTTTTAACATTGGCAAAAGATGATTGCAAAAACTAGACATTTATGGACCGTTAGATATTTTTCAAAAATGGACAATAATTTTTATCTAAGTTAGAAAATATCAAACGAGTTGAATTTTTGTGGAGACGTTCTTTATGGTTAGTAGATCATATTCACAAAATATTAGAGTTTAAATAATTTTGTAGGTGAAATTGTGGTTGTTTTATATTTGATCATTATTTAAGGTCCTTTTAGGAGCTAGGTTCAATACATATTTTTATCCATGAAAATTACATCCATAATTCAATTACATATTTTTACCATCCATAATTCAATTACATATCAATGAAAATTGAATAATGAAACATATTTTTATCGAACGAATCAATATGACGGTTGATCCTTATCTTTTTAGTCGTTTATTTTAAGTAGTTGGGGTGATGAGATCTAAAAAATTAATAAAACATATCTTAAAACAGGTCACGAGTTGATGAACCGACCTATTAAACCCGATAACTCATCAGGTTTACTAATGAATTACTCAGGTTAAGATATGTAATCCTAACCCAACCCATTTATTTGACGGGTTCGACGGGGTCAACCCTTAAATGACCCAAAAACCTTTTTTCTCAACCCACCACTAATTTCGTGCCGGGTTAGCGGGTCGTGTACAAACCCCTCCCCCCAACACCATTGCTAAAAGTGAGTTATAATGTGATTGATAGAAATAAAGTTGGTAATAAAATCATACTCCAACGCATTTATAAAGTCGTTTCTATCTCTGAGGCTCTTAGCAATTTGCTTACTGGAAATGAGACCAAATTGACGATAGAAGTTTGGCTGTCTCATTTTCAGGAATAAGACTAAAAAAATTATATATGTAAAAAATCATTTTAGATATCATTTAAAAAATGTAACAAAATTAGGACGACACTTCTCCATTCCAAAATGAAATCGCGTTGAAGATTAAGATATAAATTGGCACGTATAAAAATATGCATAGTGACAGTTTCAATGATTAGTTGGATTTATTTTCTCGATAATTGAACGAGAGAAAGAAATGAATAGAGTAAGGAGGTGGGGAAAAAAACAAAATTTGGGAAAAATCTTGTTTTAAGAGATAATAGACAAAGAGGAAGGAAAATCAAAGTTTGGGAGATGTAGAACACTCACTTGGGGGGGGGGAGGGCATTAGAGAAATAAATTAATAGAGTAAGGAGGTAGGAAAAAAAAAAAAATTTGGGAAAAAATCTTGCTCTAAGAGATATATAATAGATAAAGAGGAAGCAAAATCAAAGTTTGGGAGATGTGGAACACTCACTTTGGGGGGGGGATTAAACAAATTAAAAGTTGTCAAGCTAAAGATGTAGAGTCCTTTTTCGATTTATAACTTGCATAAGCACGTTTGGCAAATTACAAATTTTAAAGCCAATAAGTTGAAATTTAATCTCCAAAAAGCTAAAAGTTAGTTTGTATAAACACTTCAAAAGTACTTCCTAATTATCAAATTTTACATCCTTCGTTATCCATCCATATCCATACATTAATACTATATAAATGACACGTCAAATAGTTATATTGCTAGTCTATAAAATATATTCACCCCTACAAAATATCATCTCTCGCTATGCCTATATCTCATTGTTGTAATTTACTTAATTGTATTTGAATAGCTTTGGCGTGATTCACTGCTACTTCCTTCACCTTGCACAATAACATCATTTGTTTCTTCACATAAAAATAATCTTCAAAAGCATGTTTCCTTATAAAGTTGTAGATAATATGCGAAACTATCATTATGTTTATTTGCTTATGGAGATTAATTATATAAAGTTGTAGATAGCACATGAAGCTCTCACTATGTTTCTTTGGTTACGAAGATTATAAGATAACATCAAATTCAATATGTGAAAAAACCAACATTTTAACACACCAAAACACCACTCAATATTATTATACTCAAACTACGTGTACTATTATGGTATAATGACTGTGGTATTTTATGTGTGGTAATATATTAATAATACTCTCTCTCTCTCTTGTACAAACTCAACTTAACCCATATAGTACTGATCAAGCTCTTCAAAGCCATATCCCTAATGTCATAATCTCCTATTTTTTTCAACCTTCTTCTTAGCCATTTTTTACAAACCAAATTAATTTTAAGATAATTAGAACCACATAGAGTTGAGCATAATACAAATTAATATTACTTGTTGAATAAGAGGCTTGGAGTAGTTAAGGGAGCTTGAAGTGGTGGAGAGAACCGATGGTTGAAAACACAACATGCATTTGGAATGATATGTATGGATTCTCCTTACTATAAAATAATTTTGTTTACTTTGTCACAACTCACAAGACATACAATGGTTGTACCGAAATCGAAATAGAATAAAGATTTAGAAACTACGTCATCCTTCGTAATAATCCTTCAATATGTAAATTTTTAGATCTAGAAACTCAAAATAATTAACTCGAATACATACTCGATCATATCAAATCTAATTGGATCTTACTTAAAATTTAATTAAATTGGACATACCAAAACATCACTCAATTAAGTTGTGGAGTGACGATGCATGACCAAAACATCTAACAATTATTTCCAAGTAGTACTTGGGGCAACTTTGATCGAACTCTCAACCTCTTTAGATGTTTTTTTTTTTGGTGTGTGTATGGTTTTGTTTGAAAATTAATATAGTTTCCTATTAAAGGGGAAAATTCCCAAAAATGATAATTTTTCATCTCATTTATCTCCTTGGTGTGCATATGTTTTTGTTAAAGAATTAACATAGTTTCCTAGTACCAACAAATCAACAATGTAGTTGAAAAAACAAGGAATTATCATAAATAAATGATAAATGTTTATCTCTTTTATATAATTATCTCACCGCGAATTAAGCAGTGCTAAATGGGCTATTTCTGAACCTCTAATGTAAAATATGACACTTAGTTATTTTGTCAAACTTTAAAATGACGATATCTAAATTACAAAACTAATCGTAGCTGAAATGTGTTGCTACCCCTACATATTCCCAAATACAAGTGACAATTTAATAATTGTGTTTCCCACCATAACGACGCCCACACGACAACTCACATGGCGTGTATCATGAGACTTGTGAGACAGTGAGTTTGTTTTTTTGGAGTTCGCACGCCAGACGATAAGGCAGTTGAGAGACTCACACACCACATCATGTGGAGTGTAATTGCATTCCATACGATATGGACTGTAACATTTTGCTTTCATAGTTAAAAACAATTTGGTTGTATATATGAGAGTGATCATGGCTAGGATCACAATTTGGTGCACCGTTGGTGTTATAGTCTAAGAGCATCCCCAAAGGTAACGGTAGTGTCAAATTTGAGTTGCCACATAATGTAATTTTTTTTTTTTTATTATTTACCATTATTCTACCACGACTTGATAAATAACCATTTTGTTGTTGTTAGCTAACAACGCTACCACTATATCAATGGGTCGTGGTGCCACATAGTATATATATAGAAGGTTGTTATAAGGAGTTGATATATATAGTATTCCACGTGGCCCCATAGGATTTTTAGCATTTTTGGCCACCCAGCACAAATTTGGCTGGCCAAGAAATTAAAAAATCATTTCAATGGGCTTGTTAAACTTTGAGATGCTAAAGAGATGCGGATAACACAATTTATGCCACCCGTCCATTTGTTGCACACATAAGTCGAATTAATTTATGGGACATATATAGGACACAATTTATATTGTCTTTCAAAATTTAACACACGGACAACATAGATTGTATCGTCCGTCTCCCAAAACTTAATTATGATAGCTGCTATACAATGCCACAAATTTAACTTGGTTGATCACACTAACCAAATTTAAGACCCTTCCTAGCAACCCAATTGAAATGGTCATTTGGTGTTCGGGGCGCTATGTCCTTTAGCCGCCCATATAGCTCCCCCATTGGACTTCCTATAAAAATTATGGGCGCACCATAGCCTATCTACCTTCGCAGGTGTGTCCTTTCGAACTAATTTTTGTTGTTGCTAGTTTATGGTTGCTACAGACATGAATTTGACTTTTTTTTTTGCACACATTTGACGGTCAAGAAGGAAATTATGAATGTTAGCGGTACGGTTGCAACCTTAGAAGACCCATTAACTACTCTCACAATCTGCACTAACAGACAACAACCTATTATTTGTTTTTAGTTAAGACGTTGATAATAACGTGTTGAATTGAGCAAGCCTATTATTTTATGATTATTGCTACATGGTGAATTTAACATACACTGCTCTTCTAGTCTTAATGATGGGATTTTGATAATAGTTATGACTACTAATGATACCCGTCCCTGATACTTCTGATTTTATGCACCATCCTGACACATGTCTACAGTGTCCGTTGGTCGTTGATTGACAAAATGCATGATAGTTTACCAAAGGCAAGTGCAGCCTAATACTACAAAATTATATCTAATGACGAAGTGGGGACATTTATCTCAAAGACGTATATTATACAATAGTTTCCTTCAACAGAATCAAGAGATTGATTCAAAGAATAAAGTGTGATGTTATGCTTATTCAGGAAGCTAAGCTGTAATAGGATAAGAACTTGGATAGATTGAACTTATGGTTGAGTAGTTTGCACTGGCTTTCCATGCCAACTTTGGAAAGGTATGGAGGCATTATTATTGTGGCTTGAAATTATGATGTTTTAATTTGGTTGTACAAGATAGTTTAATTATGAAGCTGTACCAAAGCACAAAGCTCGCCTTGTTGTGAAGGGATTTGGTCAAAGAAAAGGTATTCACTTTGATGAGATTTTATCTCCTATAGCAAAAATGACTTCTATCCGGGTGGTATTGGGTATGACCACAAATATGAACCTAAAGGTTGAGCAGCTAGATGTTAAGAAATATTTTCTTTATAGAGACCTTGAAGAAGATGTCTACATAGACCAGCCAGAGGGGTTTGAGGTCAAAGGCAAGGAGCATCTAGTATGCAAGCTGATAAAGAGCTTATATGGGTTGAAGCAGGTGCCGAAACAGTGGTACATAAAGTTTGATTCCTTTGTGGTGAAGCAATGATATAAGAAGTCTGCTTCCGATCATTGTATGTTTGTTAAGAAATTTTCAGACGGGGATTTCATAGTGCTCTTGTTGTGTGTGGATGATTGATAGTTGGCCTAAACATCAACAAGATATCCAAGCTGAAGAAAGACTTGAGTAAGTCCTTTGATATGAAGGATTTGGGTCAAGCAAAGAAGATACTTGGGATGCGGATCACTAGTGACAAAAAGAGTAGGAAGTTGTGGCTTTTTCAAGAAAGCTACATTGAGAAGGTGTTGAAGAGATTCAACATGGATCAAGCAAAGCCAGTTAGTTGTCCGCTTGGTGGCCAATTATGCATGACCAAATAGATGTGTCCAAAGGGTGAGCATGAGCAAAGTCAGATGGAAAAGATTCTTTATGCATCTACAGTGGGCAGCTTGATGTATGCAATGGTGTGTACAAGACCAGATATTGCTTTCGTCGTTGGTGTTGTAATCCCATTTCTGTCAAATTCGGGTAAGGAGCATTGGGAAGGTGTTAAGTGGATATTAAGATATCTCAAGGGCACTTCTAAATCGTGTTTGTGTTTTGGTGGAAGTAAGCCCTTACTTGAAGGCTACAGTGATGCAGACATGGCAGGTGATGTTGACTCGATGGAGTCCACCTCCGGTTATCTGGTTACTTTTGCAGAGGGAGCAGTTTCTTGGAAATCTAAGTTGTAAAAGTGTGTTGCCCTCTCCACTACAGAAGCCGAGTATATTGTAACCACTGAGTGTTGCAAAGAGATGCTATGGATGAAGATGTTCTTCGACGAACTAGGGCTAAAAGCGTAAAATAGATTTGTAGTTCTATGTGACAGTCAGTGCCATCCATTTGAGCAAGAATCCGAGTTTTCATTCTAGATCAAAGCACATACATGTGCGTTATCATTGGATTAGAGAAGTACTCGAAGACAAGAATTTGTGTATCGAGAATATCTATACCGATAAGAACGAGTCAGATATGATGACTAAAGTTTTACCGAAAGGTAAGTTTGATGTTTGTTGTGCTACCACCGGAATGGTAGCAGACTCTTTCTGTTGATTTGGAAATTGCATGAATTGAAGATATCCTACCTCACTGTTCGGGAGGGGGAGATTGTTGGAGTTATCCCTCACATGAGGTGAAAAAAACCAGTTCAGTTCCTTAGAAGCCCGAGTGTGCATGCGCCATATTAGTCTTGCTTTCAAGGCAATGTCTCTTATCATGCCGTGGAACAACTTACGGTATTTTAGGATGCCGCCTATGACGCTTTTAAATGTTTTGAGTCTTGAGCGTAGCTATACCACACCCATGCCTATTTTCGGCAGAATTTTATTTTTGTGAAACCGCAAGTTTACAATATATGTTTGAGTTTTTGGCAAAACCTAAAATACAGACAAAACACACGAACAAAGGCAACACAAGAGCGAGAAAACCCAATCTTGAAAGCAATCAAGATTAAGAGACAACCTTTACAGAGAAACAAGTTTGTAAAGAGAAATGAGTGATTTAGTAAGGTGAGAGACTGAAAAGAGTGATTGTAATTTTCCTTCTCACTTTATAAAAGGATTAGCTTTTGTGGAAGTAGGCACCATTGGCTGAACCACGGTATATCTTTGTGTTGTGGTATGTGTTTTACTTCTTTACATTATTATCTGTTGTTAATAGTTGTTTAGAGAGTTGGGCATATTAGCTAGGTTGTAGTTGATATTTAGAATTTGTCTAGAGTTGAAGTGAGTTCAAATACAAGTTATCTGTGTAGTGTGGATCAATTGGTATTGATATTAACCCCAATAGTAATTAGTGGCAGTATCTCTAGAGACAAAGGTAAAAATTAGAAGCCATACCATGGATTACTATACTTCTTTGTACCCCGATGTTGGCCTTACGAGAACAATGCTGGATGGAATTGAGTTCGAGAGTCTCTCATAAGAACAAAGGGTGTGGATGGAAATAATTATTGAAGATGAAAAAAATCCGTGTTGCCCTAACTGATCTAGGAGGAGAAAAGGGCGCAAGGTCCTGACAGTTTACCCATGAGGCCATGATCGTGTATAAGAAGTGTTGCCACTGAATGAGGAATGATGTCATGGACGACATTAAGGACTTACAAGTATCAGGGTTCCTTGATTGGAAAGTGAATACAAGTACACAACCCTTATTGAACCTTTCCCGAAAGGGTCCTAGCAGTTAACAATAATAGGCCAATAAACCTTATTGGAGGAGTGTATAACATTATTTCTAAGGTGCTATCATCAAGATTGAAGCTTGTACATCCTGCTCTCAATTCAAGATCTCTAGGAGTCTTTGTGGCGGGTCGTCAAATAAATACTTGACAGCATACCGATTGCAAATGAGTGTATTGACATGAGAGCTAGATTAGGCATCCCAGGACTCCTATGTAAAGTTGATATTGCTAAAGCTAACGACAACGTAAGAAGGACTTAGGGCATCTCCAATGGGGGGTGTAAACCGTATAGAGTGGAATTTTTACACCCCAAATGTCAAAAAACTCTTTCCAATGGGGGTGTTATACCGTATGTAATAAAGTATTAGTTAATAGAGAGGGTGGGGAATTCCCCCTCTCGCTATCAGCTAATAAAAAGCCCGGCGACACCCGAACAGACATCTGAGAAAAGGAGTCACTTTAAGTAACATCCCTTTCTAATTCTGAAGTAATTTTTTAACTTGGACGTCACTTTAAGTGACGTCCGAGTTTAAAATCTATTTTTTTTTACACTTCTCCATTGGGGAGTATAAAGTGTGGATATTTATAAGCTATACAATAGTATACAATTAGAGGTGTAAAATCTTAATGGCACCTACGTGGAGCCTAGGTGGAGGTGTAATTTTACACCCCCTATTGGAGATGCCCTTATGCCAAAGGCGGTCCCTATGTAGATTTCTATTCCCTTCCAATGTTGCAATTTGCCTCTGGAGCTCTCCTCCAACCCAGAGAACTGTATACATGTAATATTTTGTATCCACCACTAGTCTCAGTTACATGTAGGCCTTGTTGACAAATTGTCCGTGGGCGTTTGAGTACTTTTTATATGTAATATGTTGACAATTGGACATTTACTCAAGTGTTGCAATGGTCTCTTATACGTGTTGCAATGGTGTAACTGTACCATTTGATCCTCTGGTTTATTTGAGAAACCTAAATTGTGACATTTTTAAATGTGGACTTAAGTCTTGAGCTATAGCTACTTTTTTAGTATTTTAAGGTTTACCTTTTGATTCTCTTAAATCCGTGGCAAGATTTTTAAATTGTCAGCCAAAGTGTTATGCACAAAAGTTAACAGATTAACAGTTTTGGATTTATGGGTTAGATTTCTTTGTTGAGGCCAAGAACAACGAGAAGCATTTGGAAAATTTTAGGAGATTATATATCTTGTCATTTTTCAGATTAGGTATGTGGTCCAAGGGTTTGTTAGCAGGGGTGGCTCAAGGCAATTGGGGGCCCTAAACAAAGTTCCAATAAAATTGTTACATTTTATAGATCGATATGATTTGTTTATGTTATTTCATATGAATGCAAACGTTTTGTTTATTTAACAAAAACTTTAAAGATAACAATTATTGTAAAAATTTATCCTAACATTTTTTTTTTCTTTCTTGAATAGTCTTCCCCACAAACATTGTTTTTATATAACAAAAAATTTAAAATATAACAATTATTGTCAAAATTGATCCTAACATTTTATTTATTCTTTCTTGAATAGTCTCTCCACAAACTTTTTTTTTTTCAATTGAATTTTATTGATAAAAAGAACATAAATACAAAGTGAAGTAGAAACATAGGAGTGTTTTGAGGGAGATCCTCACATACAGAGAGATTTAAGACAAAACACCATAAATACATGAGGAATAGTGGAAGAATAAAAAAAATGTTCTATACCTATAACATTGTAGCAGATCATGGCCAAACAACAATGTCACAAACTTGAAATTTCAATAGATTTATTTAACAAATAATTACACAAGAGAGAGAGAGAGAGAGAGTTCTACACCAAATAAAACAATATAGTAAAACCAAATAAGGCAAAAGAATTATATAAATAATATTCAAGTGTTAGCTTCAATTTGATAAATTGCCATAGGGTGTTGAAGAAGTTTAATTAGTTATGGAGGCGTGCCTGTTTATTTATTGGAGAAGGCGAAAACGCTAGGGAAACGAAGAGGTTTAATGCAATTTTCTAATTTCCAATGTAAAACCGTTTATCTAATGGATTAAAATAAATGAAAAACAAATACTGAGTTTTTTTTTCACAATAAAACAATAATAGACTTAGGACTGTAGGTGGGCTAGGATATATTGGGCCCTTTGGACTGCGGTCCCTAAACAGCTGCTTATTTTGCTATAGGGTAGAACCGGCCCTGTTTGTTGGGATACAAGTACCTCAAAGGCATCGAATTGAATATGGATTTGATGGATCATGGATGCTATGGAGGCGGAGATTACTGATGTGAATAAAATCCAAAAGCATGGAAATCTACCTAGACAAGTAGCAAAACTGGTAATGGCAAGCTACTGCCTGCAAAAATGTAATTATGTGTCTATAAGGGAAATGTAGAATAATCATGTGTCAAAACTACATGTGCAAAGATGCCATCATCAGATAGGATTCCACTTAAGGATTGCCTATGACCGTCTCAATAAGGTGATCTTAGTCATATGGCCTAGTGAGGTAGTTTGTACCATCCTAAAGAATTCTTAGGACTTGAAGGTTATGGAATGAATATGCTATATATATCGGGGTTGGGAGGGCCCTGGAGTTTAGTGTTGTTTTCAGCTTTGTTTTTGTTGAATAAGCATAACATAATGACCTTCAGTAACCAAGTTGAATTATGCAGGTTTCCCAAGCTTTGCATAAATGACTTTTAAACAAAGGGTTTGTCCATTATTATCCACGTGCAGCAAACATGTTGGTTCAACCTAAGCCAGCTGCAATAGGAACATTATAGGTTTATAGACCATTCAGTTTCCATCGTGGCGGTCTTCACTTTGTGTTCTTATTTTCATCGATGTCAGCTTTTTTTCCCCTGCGTATCAGACCATTTTGTATCCATGGTACGACATGAGTCCGAATTTGTTGCACACTGAAAAATCAGTGTACTTGTTAACACTTTCTTTTATTGGTCCACATCTTAACTTCTTCCACCTCAGCATTTAACTTAAAATCAAACAAAGAGACGAGATAAAGTTTCTCACAACTCATGAGAGGAGAAAATGAAAAACAAGGAAACAAAAGCTTTCTCCCTCCATTCTCTGTATCGTCACTTTCCATTCTTCAATTTCTGTTTCGGCATAATCGAATCGTCACCAACACTCATTCTCATCGCCAAAGGTATCTCCACTTACCATTGCCAACTCTCATCAATTCACATTCCATATTCACCTCCAAAACTGTTGTCCACATTAATGGATCGCTACTTTAATTTTTTCCTACTAAAACAACACCCTTTAATTTTTTTCAAGCTAGTTTCTTGAAGTGATCATTATTGTAAACTTTGTTTTTTTTTTGCTCAACATTACAGATTTTATTTTTAATAAATATTTTTCTTGTTCAATGTCAATGTAAATGAAATAAATATACTTGATATTGATATACTACCTTTCTTTTGTAGATGGATGGTGAAGATTTCCAGGTCCTAGATTCCCTTGATTTTGATAATGATAGTCCGGAGGCTTTCGACAAAACATAGTTGTGGTCTGATGGTGATATGGCAGAGCATGATGAGTATAACTTAGAAAGTAACATCTTGGCAGATGAAGATCCCAAAGTTGGTATGGAGTTTAACACTATAAAAGAGGCGTACAATTACTATAATCACTATGCAATAGTTGTTGGATTTAGTGTTAGGAAACAGAGAACAAATAAAAGCACAACTGATCGAAAGAAGATACTGAGATATACATTATGTTGTTCTTGTGAAGGTACGTACTTATACTAAAATCAAAACTCCAATAAAAAAGAGAGATGAAAGACGATTTAACTGTAAGGCAGAATTTGTTGTTAAGCTTAACAAAAGGGAGAAATATGAGTTGGTCAAGTTTATTGCATAACACACTCATGAAGTTGTCGCAGCTAAGAGTGCACATTTGATGAGGTCACAGAGAAGTGTTATGTTTTCACAAGCAGACTTTTTTAGTAAAATGTATTCTTTGGGAATTCGACAATCAGATATATTCAAATATTTCAGTGAAGAAGCCGGAGGAGCTGAATATCTTAATTTCACAAGAACTGATCTCAATAACTTCTTTCAAAGACAACATGCATAAATTCGTAAAAGAGGTGATGCACTATCTTTACCTGATTATTTTAGAGCAAAAAAAGAGGAGAACAAGCATTTTTATTATTCTATTCGAACCAATGATGATAATGAAATTTGTAGGGTCTTTTTTTGTGATGGATTGTCAAGGCGTGACTATGCGTTGTTTGGTGATGTAATGAGTTTTGATACAACATTTAGAACAAATGACTACAACATGTTTTGCGCACCGTTTGTTGGTGTCAACAATCATGGGCAAACAACTATCTTCGGATGTGGTTTGATAGAGAGAGAAACAACCAAGTCTTTTATATGGTTATTCACTACTTTCTTGAATGCTATGGGAGGAAAAAAACCTGAAGCCATTTTTTCAGATCAAGCTATGGCGATTTTGAATGCTATCAGTGATGTGTTTCCTGGTGTTCATAATGGATTATGTCTTTGGCACATTTACAATAATGCATTAATAAACTCGAATCACATGTTTCCCAAGTGCAATTATGAATTTAATCATCGTTTCAGAGAATGCATATATGAAGGAGAAACGATTGAAGAATTTCAAGAGACTTGGGCTGATTTTCTCAAATATTTTAACTTGGAAGATAATAAGTGGTTGCAAGGGTTATACAAGTCACGCGAAAAGTGGGCTCAAGTGTATGCTCGTATCCATTTTTGTGCAGGTGTAACCACGACACAAATGAGTGAAAGTATAAACAAGTTTTTGAAAGCATTCTTTGGAAGTAAGATGATTCTTCGGGAGTTTGTAAATCAGTATGCCAAGGCTATGGCTACTCGCCGTGAATCTGAAAGGGAAGAGGACTATAGGACACGACAAACTGCACCTAGCTTGTGGTCTAATTGGTCTGTGGAACGTGAAGCCTCCAAAATTTATACAAGAAAAATATTTTATATATTTCAAGGAGAGTACAAAAAAGCTCTTGATCTTCTAATGGAATTGGTTGAAACTGATGGAGATGTTTGTAAATATAAAATGGAGGAAATAGGAAGTCGGAGAAGGAGTTGTACTCTTAAATATAATCAATTAGAAAAGTAAGTATTTTGTACATGTAGAAAGTTCGGGTTTCAAGGAATACTTTGCTCCCATGCTTTGAAATTGTTTCGTGACTTGAATTTTTTAACTTTGCCCTCCAAGTATTATTTGAAAAGATGGACAAATAATGTCATTGATAAAGTTGTTTTTGACTCGTATGGAGAAGCGATCCTAAGGCATATTGATCCGGAATCTGCAACTTGATATAGTGAGTTGTCACATATTTTGCAAAGAATTATTGCAAAGGGTGTGGCGTCGAGTGATTTGTGGTTAGTTGCTAAGTCAGAGTTACTACAAGTCGAGGCAAAACTGGATGCATTAGCAATTAAAGATGTGAACCAAGGACAAGGATCTCAAAAGAACACACCTGATACACATGGAGTTTCTTTACCCGACATGAATGAGGATGCACAAATTCGAGACCCGAAAAGAAAACCAAGTCGTGGCCCAGCTAAAAGAGCAAAAGGCCCGCTCAAGACTATACCATCCAGAAGGAGAACTTTATCTAAACCAAAGGGTTTGTGCTTACATATCAATGATATTTTAATTATCTATTTGTAACTTACATGACTTGCTCTATTTTTTTGAATGTGAGTGTATCATGTAGGTAACCAAGAGACACAAGAGATATCTATTACAAAAGCCATAGAAGGGGAATTAAATGTGGATAGCACATGCAACTAACCCAACTATGGTATATATTGCTTTATTCTTAGTTTTAAAGTATTAAATTGCTCAAGATCTTAAGATATATCATGTAAGTCATTTCTTTTTGTATGGGAGGCACATAAACAACAATATAACTTTAACAGATGGAATATCAGGGAAACATCAAATGCTTATCAAGTTGCGCCGGTGGTAAGTATTTTTGATGTTCATTGTAGTATTCAATATATAGAGGATGATTATGAATTCTGACATGTGTTGTGTAGGATCCATTTAAATTGGGACTTGGGCAGATTCACCAACAATCACATAGCCAAATTCCAAGTAGCATGGGCACAACATTAGACATGTATCAACAAGTACTGGTACATCAACCTTCATATGAACACAGCCCAAATCAAGTACCTCCATTTCTTGGCCTTTTCCCACCGAATGATGTTTGCCATTCTATGATACTATTTCCTAGTGACTATTCCACATCTCAACAGGTATCCAAAATAACAAATATATCACATCTTTATATTTCGTTGGGTAGCTTCTCCATCTCAATGACTAAGTTATGCTTCAAATGTTTTTGTAGGCAAATATTTCACAATTGCGCGAAGCTCAACGACCGGCTCGATGATTGTCTTTTCCAGATTCATCGATACTATAGATGGTACAATACGTTGGTACATGGTTTATATAAAGAGTGTTTTGTAAATGGCTGGGTAAAAAAATTATATGGGGCAC
This sequence comes from Coptis chinensis, assembly GCF_015680905.1. Classification (NCBI taxonomy): domain Eukaryota; kingdom Viridiplantae; phylum Streptophyta; class Magnoliopsida; order Ranunculales; family Ranunculaceae; genus Coptis; species Coptis chinensis. The sequence continues at coordinate 71,785,816 of NC_141463.1, read as the reverse complement.
AAATAAAGTTTTTGGGAATATGCATTTTCTAAAGATAGTGTTGCTAGTTTTTGTTGGTTAAATTGTATACTTTTGTGAATTTTGTTTTTAGTGAAAAAATATAATTATTGTCGTAGACATTGATGGGGAATATTGTTTTTGTATTTACATTCCATTATCTACTCTGCAATCCAGCATCATTTCCTACTCGTTTTATGAACAAAAATATTGTAGTAGCTTGAAGCAGCAATTATTATTATTATTTATTTTATTTTATTTTTCATTTTCTTAACCTACTGTGAGTGGAATTTGATCACCACAACTTGGTGGTTCATTAGGAATTATAATACCAATGATATATTTCATCAAGAACTAAAATTTTTTATCAGACTTTGTTCAAACAAATCGTTAAAAACTCGACTTCTCTAGCTCATAATATTTGGTGCAATATGAAGACAATTAATGATATATTTGACCATAAAACATGTGTCTCGTGAAAAATATGGAGAGTGCGCGCATGACTACGAGTGTTGGGGAAATGAAACAAAAAAGGTTTTGGAGGTGAACATAGAGTATGAATTGATGAGAGTTGGCAATGGTGGGTGGAGATACCTTAGCACTGAGGATCAGTGTTGGTGACGATTTGATTAGGCAGGAACAAAAATTGAAGAATGGAAAGTGACGATGGAGGGAGAAAGTTTTGTTTCCCTTTTTTTTCCCGTTTTCTTGTCTCATGAGTCTCATGTGAGTTGTGAGAAACTTTATCTGGTCTCTTTGTTTGATTCAAATGCTGAGGTAGAAGAAGTTAAGATGTGGACCAATCAGAGAAAGTGTTAACAAAGAATACGACTATGTTATGGGAGAGAATCGTAGAGAAAATAGTTTAATACTTTTTTGTTTTTTAGATATATTGTTTTTGTAAAAAAGAAAAAAAAAAAAAAACGGAAAGTTTTAATAATACACATGGGCTTCAATTAGCGCTGGTAGATTTCACCAGCAGTAGCAGCTGGTGAACAAATTCGGACTCCACTAATTTTATCATTGTGCAACAAATTCGGACTCGTACTACAGTGTAAACACGAACAGTAACAATAAGACTAATGAGGCTGTTCAAGAGAATTAGTTACATTGTTTACATCTTTATTCTGGTGAATCCGCAGTACTTTTCCCTACAAGGTGTCGTCCGCGCCAAGTTTTCCAATAGTAATTGTAATGTTCTGTTATGGACTTCAGTCGTCGTCAGACTTGTAGTAGATTTATTATGCAAGGAAAATTCAAATTAGTGCAGCTTAAAACAGGTAGGCATATGTAAATGCGACAGTGGCAGAGGTGAAATTGAAGCGCAAATATGAATTATTACACACTGATCATATCAAATTACTTTCTAGTAATTTAGTTTCATCAAAAGCAGCAGAATGTTCTGCTTCCACATCAGCAGAGTCAAAGGTCCAACTACTTTCAGTTATAACAGTTTAAAAAACAGAATTTTCTCTCCACTCATTTTCCCATTCTTCAAAGAAATTCAAACGCATCCAAAAGCAAAACAAATCATAGTCATAAACCTACAAACACTAGAACAAAATTAAAAAAACACAAGAAAACAGACTCAAAATTCCCCATAATCAAGATTATTATCATGACTCTCATCAGCACTAGCACTGCTATGAAACTCAGACCCATTATCAGTATTACTCAATTTCTTCTCATCATCATTCAAACCAAGCATCTTCTGTATCCCATGAACAGCAATATTCTCATTCTTATACACATCAGAAAACACAATCGGAACACCACCATTCAATACCAACACATCACCAGATTTCTTCATCTTAATACTAAACCCTTTCAAATAAGTCGGCAACACAAGCTCATCTTCCAAATTTATCAAATCATTCCACGTCAGCTTACATGGAACCACGTGTCTTCTAAACACCGATGCCAAATCAGTCAAATTCACTAAACTACCCTTCATTTCATTATCATCAGGTGCAAATACCGTCATCCTCTTCTTTTCATTTCCAAATTGCATATCAAGAAACTGGTTTATAATTCTATAACCCTTCTCCTCAAGGTTATTATTATCAACAAACACTGCAGATTCATCATTATCATCAGACATGGAATTAACACAACCAAGATTCATCAACACCAAAGTTTTATTCACATCATTCTCAAATAAAGGATCAAAAAACGTGTTAACACCATAAACAACCAAAGAACCAACATCATATATCACAGAATCATTAATAGTAACATTATTAATCGAAATCTCTTTCTCAGAATCAATACTAGTGACAACCAACGAATGATTATCAAACAGAGTAGGAATCTTAGTACCAAACGGTAATGATTTAAGAGTTTCGAGTGAGAATTTCAATGGTGAGAAGTGATATTGAAGAAGTGATAAAGGCGGCTGACCTGATTCAATGAAAGCAGAATCAGATGGTGCGAAGAGTGTTAGTGATGATGTTGGTTCGGGAACGAGTGTTTGGGAAATGAGTTGGAGTGTTAGCGACATTGATAAGTAACCTGAATCGGATAAAATTTCTACTGCGTCAACGATTGTTTCTGATGGAAGTGTTATTGTTTGAAGATCTGGTGATGAAATGGGGAAGAGGATGGAGAGGAGAATGAGAGGGAAAAGTATGGCTGGTTTCGCCATTGGAAAAATGAGGTTGGGTCTCGTTTCTGTGAGTGAGTGAGTGTGGAGAAGGTGTGTTTATATAGAGGAGGAGGGAGGGAAATGAAGGGACACGTGGAGGATCAAGAGTGGGAATTCTGTTACAAGTTTGTTAGGGAATTTGTTGAATGACGGGAATACCCTCTCTGATCATCAATGTTCTAGAAGGTTCTGGAGTTTTGGGAGAAGGAAAATATCAACAAAAATCACAATTACATAGCGAAATATCGTACCGACATAAATAATATAATATCTTACCGCTACGAAATTTTTGAGAGGAGAGAAAAAAGAAACAATGAAGGTGGTCGCCGCATATTTGCTTGCATTGTTGGGTGGAAACAACGAACCTTGTGCTGATGACATCAAGACTATTCTTGCCTCTGGTTCGTCTTCTCTTTCTTTCGTATTTGTTTATTTAACAATGCTGTGTTATTTAGTTGACATCTTTCGTGGACTTTGGACTTTGTTGCATGACATGATTCCGTTTGGTATTGGATTGTTAATGTTTATCAAGTAAGTTGTAAGGCAATATAAACATCCTTTTATTTTTGGTGTGTGGGTGACTTATTATATAAGTTGTTGTGGTTTTTTAGGATGTTGTTAGTAGAAGTGAGAATGGAATGATGGTAGCTAAAATTTATCAAAGGGGCTTTTTAATGACATGCCTGAAGTCGAACTTAGTGGTATTTGTTATGTTGTCCTGTGCACAATAAGCCGATGCTCTGGAATAAAATAATAGGAAGGAAGCATGGTGATGTGCACATACATGGAATACGGTCGTCATGTCTGCTTGCTCTGATACCTCTCGGGGTTTCTATGATTTGCAGGCCTGGATTAAACCTATATTTTTTGTATTTATTTTGCTCTTGAAAATTGTCACTTAACAACATTGTTGGGTTAAATTGTATTTTAGAAGTTACAAATAATGTGGAAACTAGCAGTTGTACTACAAGTTGTGGTGATAAATCTGCTTACAGGGAAACTATGTTTTACGGGTAACAATTGTTGGATGTTGTTTCGTTTAATGGATTTATCATAAGTTTTGAAATAAATGTGTATGACATCTAAGACGTTTCTTTTGGTATACAGTTGGGGCTGATGCTGATGATGATAAGATCGAGCTTCTCCTATCACAAGTCAAGGGCAAGGACATAACAGAGGTGATTGCATCTGGAAGGGAAAAGATGGCTTCAGTTCCTTCCGGTGGTGGTGGCGCTGCTGTTGCTGTAGCTGCCTCCAGAGGTGGTGTTGGTGCCGCAGCACCTGCTGCTGCTGAATCAAAGAAAGAAGAGAAGGTCGAAGAGGCAGAGGTGTCTGATGATGTAAGTTTCTTAATGAATCAAAGTTATCCATGCACTTCCTGAACCTCCGTTATTGTGTTCTAGCTTTTTTATCGTGACTAATTCCATGCATTAATTACTTTTTTGCAGGACATGGGCTTCGGTCTCTTTGATTGAGGGGTTTGTGACCACACTTCCTTTTCTGAAGTTGGAGATGCTGGTGAAATGTTGGTGCACTGTCTGCTGAGTATATTTGCTTTTCATGTTTTTAGGAAGTTTTGAGTTTTAAATTTTTTGGTAGAAAGGAGTTTGATGGGATGAATTTGAAACATCAAACATCCTTGGTGTACTCAAGTATGTTGACTTCAAATTATTAGAATCATACTTCATTGAAATTCTCAGTTAGTTTTGATATGTTACAGACATATAGATGTCCTATAATATTTTCCCAGTTCTGTGATCATTTTCATAGGTGATAATTATTATGGAGATAAAGAATGGGCCTATGCAAACCAAGAAGAGAATAGCAGAAACACTTGAAACTTCTGCTAATAAACAACTTCATGAAAAATTTCCTAAAGCACGCTAAGTGTGGAAATCCTGTACACAACGTAGTAGAAGCTACTGTTTCCTGTAAGCCTTGTGTTTTGTCTAAATTATGCTTGTGTGTGTTTTAAACCTTCTACTATGAATTTCATTGCAGTATCACACATCGAAGGATAAAAGCATTGATCAAAGCACTATGTTTTGACTCGAGTAGTCTGGTAGGAAATATTCATGATAAACAAACAGACCAGTTAAAGAGAACAGATGTCCAGTGAAAATATGAAAGTAAAGAAAAGAATTCACAAATACAATCAAACCACTACTAAAGCTGTGTAATTGCAGTATCACATTATCACTCCATATGCTCATTTCTCTCAAAACTTAGATGCAAAAGCTAGGCCCTCCGTGGCAAGTTGATCAACATGCTCAACTGGGGGTTGGAGCCTTGCAACTTTCGCAATAGCCTTGTTTTCTTCTGGGGTTCCATTCTCAAGGAACACACCCACTACTTTTCCATCTTTAATCCAATATGTTCCAAATTTGGCCTCTGGGGATGCTGGATCGTTGTCTCCAAACAATACTGTATCACCAACATTGTCTCCATAAAATTGCCATGAAAGGTTGAATGAGCGAGAGTAGAAGTATGGCAGGTAGTCATACTCGTCAACAGTTTTTCCTTCTTCACTGGCCTTGATAGCCTGCATGAACGGCAAACATGAAAAAAGGATTCAAGCAGGACGTATTGAGTGCTTCTTTCAATAGCTGGCAAAATCAAATTATACACAACATTCCGGCTAAGTGAACCCTTTTTAGCTTTGTGTACAGGTGTTCTCTTCTAGCATCTTACTTATCATTTCTATCCAAGAGCACACTGCCTTTGAAGTTTGAATGATAGGTTTTGAGCCATTTGTATTGTGGATATGTACGAGTTCTCATTTTTCAGCATCTTGCTAAAATTTATCACTTAGTCCTACTTCGATCCAAGGGTAACTTGCCTTTAAATGGCATTGTCCACGTCATCCATGGTTTTGCACCTTGAGAGATGGGTCCTGAGGTGTAAAAGGGTGTAAAAGGCCATGTGATCTCAACAGGATCCTTTGTACTCTGGTTTTATAGGATCTAATGAAATACTATCTTTCAGAATTAATAGAAGAAAATAAAAACTCAGGAGTAATATGAGACCCTGAGTCCCCTGTAGCCTATGAAAGAAACGAAGTAAACTTTTGATTGGTAAAAAAATACAAGAATTATGTTTTCTGATTAAACACAAAACAGAAAGAACATTTAAAGAACGTTATCAGAGAGTCTGACCTTTACGGCTTGCTCAGCCGATTTTCGGGCATGATCCACATGCTCCACTCTCCTAATCTCGCTGTACAATTTCAAAGGGAAGGTAGCCACATCTCCCACAGCATACACATTGGGAACACCAGTTTTGAAGAATGCATCAGTCTGTAAAGCAGTGAGATTTTAGACGAACTTTTAGCAAAATGTAAATATCAAACACAGTTCACCAATAGAAAATGTAACAAGAGCAATAGATGAACATAACTGAAATTGCTTTAGCCTCTGTTTGGCAGCGTAAAGAGTGTGGCATAACTGTGTCCAGTTCATGTGATGAGGGCGCATGTGTCGTTAAATTGGTAAAATGCATATTAAGGAATAAATTACGGGAAAAGGAAAACATGGATTGTGAAATCCTAGCCCCCACCTATGGCTGAAAACCAATGTGATGCTGACAATAAACACCTTTCCACACACACAGAATCCACACTACCTAATATTGTAAGCCAAGACTTTGGAGATGACCCATTTATAATTTCCTTCTACATGCTTGTGCAGGTGATGCAAAACAAGGGTTTAAAGAGTTAATCAACTTTTGTTGCGTGTCCCTTCTACATCTAAACAACGAATGGAAGTCATGACCTCTTCGCTCTTTATCTCCAAACTAATCCTTCTTATCTGCAGTATAGAAAGCCTATAAAACTAAGTTACATTGATAAGGATAAGTGTGTCCGTGATACAAATTGTCTGACATGGTGAAGTATCCAAACTTTAAGTATATCACATACGACATGACACAGTCACGTGGAAACGGATCCGACATGGATTGTTGTTGTTGTTTAAATATGGCGTGTCCATGTAACACATAGTTCTTAAAGAATCAAAACATGTGTGAGCTTCAGTCTTTAGGCCCTACTCATTGGAAAAACCAAACATACACGTAGAAATTCCTAGGCAAAGTTTTGATAGAAGCAGAGAGGGGTAGAAAGAAGAGAAAGGAAAAGGGTATAAACAATGAGTAGGCTTGTATAAACAACGATATGGCCTTTTTTATCCAATCTATAAGAATTGCCTTCCAACAAGGGTATGATCAAAGTAAATAAAGACTTCTTGTGAACAACTTGACTTGGCCCACCTTGACGGAGTAGTGTCAGCATCTGAGCTCATGTTTTTCAGATAAGGGCGAGATATTTGAGAATCTTAGAGGGATTCCACTTGAAATCCGGTGGGAGAAGAATGTGTTTTGATAGGTGTATGTGTATATGTGTATATAGGCATAGGCTGAGAGAGCGCTTTATACCCATTGATTAGAAAGGAATATGCTGAATTCGGAATATGCCATCAGTCAAGAGTACAGGGGAGTAAATCACAGAGTTTGTTTCTAATTACACAATATAAGTAGAAAGTGTAGCCCTTTCTACCTTCTGAACCTATGTTGCAGTTTATCATAACAAAATCTCAACTTATGGGTAGAAGGACGATTTTTCGAGTGCTTAAATGATCAGAATGAGCTTTTTATTGCTACACTGAGTGTTGACAAGAAAATTAAATAACCTTAATTCCTCCTTTTTCCTCTGCAACCTGACCCTTGAAGAGTGATATAAGAGGCCTTCCACCAACTCCAACAACAACAATATCAGCATCCATCACTCTCCCATCTTTCAGCTTCACCGCTTTAACCTGAAAACACGAAGCATTTCCCCAAATAAGAAAATGATGCTAAGATGTAGTGTCTTCTATTAATACGTAGTGCTTGGCCACTTAAATAACTTACTTCTCCATTTGCATCAGAATCAAACCCAGTTGCAACCGTTCCCTTGACAATTTTAACCCCTTTATTAGCGTAATAGCCTTCATAAAAAGCAGCTATTCCGGAAGTGAAAAGTCGAGGCACTGCAATAAATATGGTTACATTCAGGAATCATTTTCCCCCTTGAAGATGATCACAAATGTTATAGTAATGCAAGTGTTAGCACATCATCTTTCATAAGCTGATAGATCTTAAAATGTACGGAGGAGAGAAGTGAAGTAAACTGTAGTTTGCATATCTTGTTAGAATAGTCCCCCAAATGCAAACTGGTCTCTTTCTCATTGTTTTGCTATTCAGTCAGATGCATTTCTTCTTATTCGAAGGATCGTAGGACTACAGAAAAGAAAGAATGACTATAAGTTATGATAGAAGCTTAAAGTGAGCTGCGCTTACTGCACCATGGTTCAGGATACACCATTGTCACATCTAAGTTGTTGAGTTTCAAGACTGCACCAAGTTCAAGACCAATGTATCCACCTCCCACGATGACAGCCTTTCCATCCTTCTTCGCCTTAATTGCGTCTACAAGTTCATCAGCATCCTCCACGTCTCTCAAGTAGAAAATGTTCTTAGCATCAGCTCCTTGAACTCCAAAATCAGTCAACCTTATTACCTAATAAAACATCAAAAGAAGAAACAAAATTTATGCTAGGTAGCCTATATAATACCACTAAAGAAACTTCTACAACTCACACAACAGGGCGCAAGAAAAGAATCATATACAAAATCACATCTCACAGATTTATATGAGTCATACCGTTGAACCAGTTGCAATGAGCAGAGTATCATACTTGAAGGTTGCTCCAGCTGAACTAGTAAGTGAGTTAGAAGCAAGATCAGCTTTGACTATTTCAGTGCCAAGGATCAATTCTATGCCTGCAATAACGGAATTGAAGATTTGAAGACTCATGTAAGCTTGACATTGAAGGTTTCTCCAACAAGTTTATGAAATCAAAGGTGGTGCGAAATTGTTAAGGGTGTTAGCATTCCCAACGCCCACCCACACTAATATACTCCCTGCCAATTCTTAAAAAAAATGGAGTTCACCCCTCTTCTTTTTCCTTCAGCTCAATCTTCACCTTTTTAAAACTCACCTAACAATTCATTTTTTTTTCCTGCAATTGATTTATAAGTCTTCTCATGCTTTTCTTGCTCTTTTATTTGACTAGATTCGGTAAATTAGATGATTGAATTCTTGTGATCTTTCACACAAAAGATTCATTTTTTTGAGCTGTAATTCAGGACCAAAATAATTTGTATGATTGTTTCCAAGTGGAATTTCCCTCAGTGAGACTAAAAAACAATTGTTAATTGGACTTATATTTGAACTTTCCCCAGAATCAGTTTGGGAAAACAAACATTCTTTGAAGAATCTATATATCCTAACAGGTACAACTATAGCTCAAATTTAGATATAAAACAAATGGTATGGCAAACATTACCTTTTTCGGTGTACCATTCAGGAAGTTGTCTTTCTCCTCCACTCCCAACACAGGTATGGAAACCAGGTAGTCTTGCAGGAGCTGCACAAACAATCTCACCGTGAGGAGCATTGTCCAAAAATGAGAACTAGTTTAGCTTAATAGAGCCAGATAATGGAATATGACAAATCACTAATGGTGGTCACTTCCATTTTTGCTAGGTAAAATTTTAAGGTCCAATAGGTTAACCACAGATCTCAGACCAAAATCACTTTTCTAATTATACTCTACTCAACTTACCCTCAGGGAAAAGGTATGCCTTGCTAAGAGCTGGACGTTCATAAGGAGCTACCTGAAATAAAACTCATATATAAGTCTGGCACTAAAGAAGCTCATATATGCAATAATAAGAAAAGTGTGGAGCTACGACTTCATAAGTTGCATCGAAAATAATCATCTCTCAAGTAAATTAACCCTATAGGAAATCACGACTACGAACAACGAATGGATTGACTTTATTTGCCATCATACTATGAATGTCCACATATATCCATTATCCAATAAGATATTTCCAGTGAAGAAGGAGCCATACTTGCTGTTACTTTTGGTGTTTATTGAGCCTACTTATCTCTTGCAATTTCTTACTCCTTTCTCTTTTGCAGGACAACTTTTCTAAAATGATATACACTTCTTACCGGATTGAAAACACCCAAAAAGAATAACAAAAAAAAATGAACAAACATATTACCATCACATTCTTTTTATTCAGTAAGAAATATTAAACCATAGAAAATAGTATTGCCACTTCGGTAGTAATAATAAACAACCTTTAATCACTTTTTTCCTTATCTATACTCAATAAAGATCATTTCTTTGTGCAAAGTAACTCATAATACATATAAGTTTAGGCTTTCTTCTCAGATAAACTAATATCATTACATAAATAAATAAAAATTCCCCACTTCGTGAATCATGATCAAAGTATCATGTGTAATAAACCACAAGTACTGAAACCATACCTTCTCTTTCGAAATAATAGCAAGTTCCCCTGGCTTAACACCTTGTTGAGCAAACTCCCTAGCTGCATATCCCTATATAAAACATTCCCAAGCCTCAAAACAAAACTCATACAACAACATATATATTGAAAAAGAAAGATGCATGTGGGTATACATACAGCAGAAACACCGCCACCAATGATCACGTACTTGAAAGATTTCTCAGCCATGGAAGAATAAATGGAGAACAAAGGGGTACGATTGTTATTAGTCTTGTGTATGTGTTTGGGAAAGTGAGTGGGAAAAACTTTTGTGTAATTGAAGAAGAGAGAGGTGGTCATTTTTTGGACAGTGTTATAAGGCGAGAAAGTTGTTCAGTGGTTGACCCTTTGAATTTGTTTTCGAACGTTTCGTAAAATCTGATGTGGCTTGTGTTGGACCGTTAGATTGGTCGTTGATTTATTATTTGCCACGAAATTGTTTATGGCGGGTGAATGGTAAGAGAATAGAAAGGATGAATGTTGCCGTCTACACGGTCAGAGTCATTCGTGTGATTTGGGAAAAGTGCACTAGTTCACATTGGGGCATTATAGATTAGTCGACTACTATTGAATTGATGGAAGACTAGGGTGATGATGTCACTGAATACGACATCTATAGATTTTATATGTTTGGAAAATGAAATTATTTGGTTTAAGATCTGGCAACTAAAATATTTTTTCTTTGGGAAAACTAATAAATTATTATAAGCAAGATGGTGAAAAATGAACGTTATTCTCAAACTACTAGAAACCAACCACACTTAGGGCATCTCCAATGGGGAGTGTAAAATTACATCTATACTTAGATTGGTCGTTGATTTATTATTTGCCACGAAATTGTTTATGGCGGGTGAGTGTGTGTGTGAATGGTGGGTGAAATGGTAAGAGAATAGAAAGGATGAATGTTGCCGTCTACACGGTCAGAGTCATTCGTGTGATTTGGGAAAAGTGCACTAGTTCACATTGGGGCATTGTAGATTAGTCGACTACTATTGAATTGATGGAAGACTAGGGTGATGATGTCACTGAATACGACATCCATAGATTTTATATGTTTGGAAAATGAAATTATTTGGTTTAAGATCTGGCAACTAGGGGTGATAATTTGGCCCTCAGGCCCTCAACCCGGCCCGACCCGGCCCTAAAAAATGCGCATCAAAACCCTCAAAAGTTGGCCCTCACAGATTTGAGGGGCGAGCTGGCCCGGCCCTCATGCTTGTTAGGGGCGGGCTAGGGTCTAGGTTCTGAAGCATAGGCCCGGCCCGCATTTGGCCCTTCCAAGCCCTCACTTGGCCCTCAGTATATTTTTTTTTCGATAAGATATATTTTATTTTTTTACATTATATATATGTAAGGTACCACAATTATCCCTATTTGAACTAAATATTTTCACTACAAATGATGTTTAATAATAGTAGTTTACCATATATCATATGAGGTATTTTGTAATTTGAGTAAAAGAGTTCAAATATAAAAAGAAAAGTGAATTATGATTATTTTGTGTAAACCCAAAATAGAGGTGATAATTTATGTATTATACTATATATTTGTGTAAACCCTAAAAAAGAAAACCATATTTTCTTTGTTATTTTACATTATATTTATGTATTATACTATAATTATCTAAATTGTATAAAAAATTATTAAATTAGTTTTCAATAGGGGATAAATTATAACATAATATAATATATGCACTTTTGTAATTGATTTAATGATATGTATATAAGTCATACATAAAACAAATCCAACCTAACAACATAGTTAAGTATTAAAAATGTAGATATTTTAAGAATATCATCTCTTCCACCATCTCTATCTATTTTTTTTTTAAAGATATAAGAATTAGTTTTGTATACTTATATACATATCATTAAATCAATTACAAAAAAAAAAAAAAAAAAAAAAAAAAAAAAAAATACAAAAAAAATAGTAAACTAGTGAAGTATAATTAGACGGGGCCCGACCCGCGCCCCTCATTTGGCCCTCAAAATGAGGGCCGAGGGCCGTAGAGTTAAGGGCTCGAGTTTTCATGCTTGACCCTACTCGACCCGCCCCTCAATATCAAATAGGGGGGGAAAGACCCGCCCCTCAATCATGAGGGCTTTTATGGTTTGAGGGCCGGGCTAGCCCGGCCCGGCCCTTTTATCACCCCTACTGGCAACTAAAAGATTTTTTCTTTGGGAAAACTAATAAATTATTATAAGCAAGATGGTGAAAAATGAACGTTATTCTCAAACTACTAGAAACCAACCACACTTATTACTAGAAATCAGCCATATTTGATGATAGTACACAAATACATATAGCCGAAATTATATTTTTGGCACCTCGATTGAACCTACATTGGAGCATTTTAGCATTTTACTGAGAGACCATTGTGAGGGTTTTGAGAGAATAGATCATTATATCTAGGGTAAATTTCTGATTCGGCCATAATAATGTCAATGTGTTTCCAATTCAGCCACAAATTGCAACTCAACGCATTTTGTCAGCAACTAGTGGGCTAATGTCAGCAACTTTTTGCACTGAGTTGCTAACAATGGCCAGATTAAGAATAAAATGACATTATCATAGCCGAATTAGGAATTTACCCTTATATCTATCGAACATTTCACACTTCAATTAAATTACTCTTCTTCAAATTAGAATGTAACACATAAGTGTTGTGTTTCCTTAGTCCATTCAACTTTTGACTTTTTGAGTACTTAGTCACTTGGATATTTTACATAAAATATTTCCTTCGGAATGACAGTATGGTCAGTTGGTAAAACTTTGGAAAGGTTATGCTCAAAGGTTCCCATATTTTTTTGCCCGCTCTGTCTCAACCTTCAGTTTATTGCTTCTATTCCTATTGACTAGATTAACAAAGCTCCCAATTCCTTAAAATATTTTAAAGGTCCTGTATTGGGCGCCACCAGAATTGGATTGGGCAACCTCCAACCCAAGCCCAAACAGCGAAGCCCAACAAAAAGCCTAGTACACCCCCCACCTAAACCGGGAAAACCTACTCTAACCGGTCATCTCTCTCGCGATTTCTCTCCACAAACCCTCTCGCAATTTTCTCACAATCATCGCAATTTTTTTGGGGGGGTTGCCCAATCCACCGGTATCATCTCTCTCAGCCAAACCTTGTAACCTCAAAAACTCAAAACCAAACTCAACCAAACCTCTGTTTTCTTTGCTTTCTTGTAGTTTTAATTCGAGTTTCATTTGAATTCAAGGACAACATTTGGATATTGGATCTACATTTGGACACTTTCTTCTCAATAAACTATAAGCTCTTCTTTTTTTTCTTGAGTGGGTTGTTTGGAGTTTGTTTTTGGTTTTTGGTTTCAGTTTATAGTTTAGTTGTAATGTAGTTATTGGTTTCCTACTTTGTGTTCTTATTACATGTATTGAAATGGAAAATTGGATTGCTACATTATTTTTCCACAATTGGATTGCTACTTTGGTTATGTTGTGTGCTTTTAATTCTATTATTACTAATGGGTGTAGTTTCATGTTCATTGGTATACATGGTTATATCGTCAGCATTTAGAGCAAAAAACAATGTTACAGTGTCTAGTTTTGATTCAGGGTTGTTAGAAGAGAGTAGTAAGGGTGGGAATTTGGTGAGGAATGAAGAAAGGGATTGTTGTAAAGGGATTGAGCATTTGGAACTTTGGGGAGCTGCTGTGAAGTGGGGTTCTGAGTTTAAGTTTAATTCTTCATAAGAGTGTTGTAAAGCTTGTAAATCTATGTGTACTGGTAAAGATGGGCCTTGTTTGTGTGATTTTTGGGTTTTTTATGGAAATAAACAAGCTTGTGAATCCAAATTTGGCGAGGTAATAAGAATAATATACACTATTGTTATGTTTTTTTTTTTTTGTATCATTACTTTGAGTTTGGTTATGCATTTCAATAGTCAAAGTAAATGTTGGATTATTTGAATCAAGAGAATGGACAAAATGTAACTCAGGACAGGCTTAATCTATCAAGTGGGACTATTGACATTGTTTTTGTAAAAGATTAGGTATTTTTGTTATAAAGCTAATTTTGTCTTTGGGATACATACGGGTAGACATGCAGATGACTAGTACTAGTATTAATAGTCCTGAGAGTGAGAAATTTTAGAGTCTTTTAAAGTGATATTAACCTTTTGCTAAAGTGGGCATGGCAGTCTGGTCTCCATGACGGCTGTTTAAGTGTTAAACTGAAGTCTCCACACAAGATAGCCAAATCAGACACCAATTAACGTGACAACTTCACCTACGACCAGCCTATGTACAAGATCTTCTTTACATAATAGTGCTGTTTACACAAGTACAAATAGCCAAATAGGTGTTGTGATTTTATCCTTTGGGAAATGAAAACTTATAGGATATGAAAAGAGAAATTTTATTCTATGTAATATGGATATGAAATTGAAGAACTCATTATTCTATGTAATATGGATATGAAATTGAAGAACTCAATGTAAGCTTACTTGTACATGTTGCTTTGGCTAAGGCAAGTAAATTTCTACCTTTAATTTTCTTAATAATTGGTGGAGTTTGAAATTGGTTTGAGTAGAAATAATATATATGTGCGTGTTGTGATTTGTGTCAGGATATATCCCTTGCACTTGAATTTCGTTTGTAACATGTACATATATTTATCTAGGGTGTTATAGTTGAACTGATTTTCCCTGTCTGGGGTGTTATAGTTGAATTAATTTTCCCTGTCAATGTATGCATTTATCTAGGTCATTCACCCGAGTGTTGTAGTCATTTTATGCTAGTGTTTTGGAACTGTAATAGTTACTAATACTTATTTTATTTTTCTTTGTAGCAATAGGTTCTCGATCAAATAATGTCAAGAATGTGGCGAAAACTACATTTAAGGGTGTAAAGAAATTTTTTGGTGGCGGCAGTTCCTCTTCAAGTCGCGATGACGCGCTTGAGCTTGAGAAGAAGAGAGAAAAGGGGTCGAAAACAACGGCTGCAGTCCGTATAAGCGATAGAAAAGCAGATGATGATCCCACGAATGTAGGTGATGTAGAAGGAGAGAAGAAGAGAAAAAAAAAAGTGCGAGCACCTCGCCCTCAGTGCGTAGAGGGGACCACAATGAGGTTGGATTGTTCCGAGTAATGTAGAGAGTGAGAGTGAAAGTGAAAGTGAAACTGAGATTAATGTAGATAAAGATTTAGATGTAAATGTAAATGTAGCAATAGATCGTGGGAAGAGTATAGTTAATGATGATGGGGATGATGATGGTGAGGATGGAGATGATGATGGTGATGAAGAGGGTGATGAAGAGGAGGATGATGATTTGGAAGAAGAAGAATTGATGGAATTTGAAGCACCGGTCGAAGTCCAAGCACCTCCAGTGGTAGACTATGTGAGAAAATCCAAGGATGATTTGGAGTACACACGAGGTGTATATGGTGGTGGCTCTACTGAGTCAGAGCTTCTGTATGACTATTCGGTGCACGTGGCTCGTGATGTTTGGGAACATAAGGTATTATCATAGACTTAGTATCTTGATTTTCCTTTGTCTTTACAAAACCTTTTGCTTTTCCTCATTGAGTCTTTGTTGTTTCAGGCGGAGCGCGGAGTGTTGAAGTGTGTTCCACATCTATCCAAGTTAAATGGGATCTCAAGAATGAGTTCAAAAGATCTCCCAGATTTGAAAATCAGCGTAGGAGGTCTGGGTTTTATGATCTGGTATTTGGGTGTTACAAAATTCAAGATCCGGCGTTGATCTCTGCGTTTGTGGAGAGGTGGCATCCAGAGACCAACACCTTCCCATATGCCGTTTGGGGAGATGACGACTGTGACCTTGGATGATGTCTTCCAAATCCTAGGCGTCGCAATTAGAGGCAAAGCAGTGAGAGGGAACACAGAGTTGACTCGTTCACAATCGGAGAGTCTCCTACATCGTGCTATGGGTGTCTCAGAGCCTATGATTAAAGTGGAGATGGACACGAGCCGGTTCATTTCAAAGGTAAGCCTGAAATTCCTGCGGAGCCAGTTTGCTGGGAAGGTCCGCGATAAAGGGGAAGGTGTCGACTTTGACGGATGTACAGAGGGCTGTAAGAGCTTATCTACTATATTTTCTTTGGATGTACAATCTTTCCCGACAAGTCTGGGACTAGAGTGCCTGTTTATTATTTGACCAAGTTGCTGAAATTCAAAGAGATCGGCGAGTATGCTTGGGGTGCAGCAATTTTGGCCTTTTTGTATAGAGCATTTGGGACTGTCTCGTGGGTGAAGGTGAAAGGTGTTTCGGGCTTCCTGACTCTTATACAGGTAAAACTTAAATATTTTGCAGATTCTTTTTAATGTTAATTATATTATTCAATTATATCTAGGCGTGGATCTATGAGTATTTTCCGCTATTCAAGCCAATCCCAAACTTTAAGTATCAGTTGGGTGGGTCGTGTGTTCTTAGACACGCAGTTGGTGCTGTGCACTATGAGAACTCATGTCATGCATTGCAGTATTACTGACCTATAATTGATGATATGACGGTGTGGAATGTAAGTATTTCAATTTTTTTTTAGTAATTGATTATTTGAGTATGTGATTAATGACATATTTTATTTTGTTTAAGGTTGATTGGTGTCCATACGAGAATGTCGGACCTATACGCCCAGTCGATGAAATTACCTTTTTTGAGGGAGTGATCTGCTTTTCCACGTTGTGGAGATTTACTGCGTTGCAAGGGTCATGCGTCAGTTGGGTCATGTGCAATTTATACCTGCAGCTCCTCCAACACCAAATTACACGACCAGGACTGTAGTCGGATGCGGGTATGAAGTGAAATGGACATTGACAACTGTTGGGCCTGTATATTGGAAGTCGTGGCAGAATCACGTGATCCAACCCAACAATTGATGACCCATATGTACTTATCCATGGGAGTGTTATTCATAGTACATGGAGTGGTATGTGAGGTATTCTCACATTCGATTGATAAATCGCAAATAGTTTCCTATCCATTTCTCCATTGAGACACTTCCATCTTATGCACCGATTGTGAGTATTGTGATTTTCTAATTGTGTTTTGGTTACGGTCTTTTAAAACGGTAATTAATAATTGTTTTGTATTCTTATTTCGACAGAACAACGTCATCGATGAAACGAGTCAATTGCTAGAGAGAGGCCTGCAATTGGGTGGGAATAATATTCCCGAAGAAGCAAGGTCCTCGTTCGAGGAGGCGTACAATTTGACTAGGTGCAAATATAGTGGTGGGCAGTACAGACATAACTGATTTTTGAGTGCGGCTTCCTCCGATGTTGATGTTGAGTATGTATTTTTGAATTTGATGTATTTTGAAGTGAAAATTGATGTATTCGATTTGAATTTGATGTAGAAATTAATGTATTTGAATTTTTATTTTGTTAAACATGAGAAAGTAAGGTCGGAGCTCCTTAACTACAACTCTCTCAGTTATGCCATGTGTGCGTCGTTCATGGAGTCCCCTCGTCGTTCATGGAGTCCTCTCGTCAGAGTTGGAGAATGCTGGAAGTGTCACACCTCAACCATTACTGTCAGAGATTGTTGTTTGTAATAACTGTCTAGTTTAGTCCTCTCGTCTCGTTTAGTTTGTAATAACTGTGCGCCATTACTTTTAATATGGCGTTTGGGATTGTTGTTTGTAATGACTTCTTTATTAGCAGGTTTATTGATGAGTTTTGGATATGAATATGTCAATAAAACAAATGAGGTTATGGCAAAAAAAAATTTAGGAATTATAAGTTAGGTTTTTTACAGAGTTTATGTATTTGAATTTGATTGCGTATTCGAATTGAATTTGATGTTTTGAAATGAATTTGAAAGTGTATATGAATTTGATGTATTGGTATATGAATTTGATGTTTTGAAAGTGGAATTTGTTTGTTTTTTTTTATATGAAAGTGTTGTAAAAACAAAATGAAAATCGAATTTTTTTTTGTCCAAACGACCCAACCATGTCGTTTGGTATAAAGTCCAAACGACTCAGCCACATCGTTTGGTATAAAGGCCAAATGACCAGCTCAGACTGTTTGGTGTAAAAACAGATAACTCTGTCTCAAACGACCTGCCCACATCGTTTAGTGTAAAAGTCAAACTACCAGCCCACATTGTTCGGTATAAAGGCCAAACGACCAGCTCAGACCGTTTGGTGTAAAAACAGAGAACTCTGTCTCAAACGACCAGCTCAGACCGTTTAGTGTAAAGGTCAAACGACCAGCCCACATCGTTTGGTTCAAAGGTGAAACGATTTGACCATGTCGTTTGGGGTAAAATCAAGTAAAATCAAATCAAATTACACTTATTCCAAATTACATCAAAATATCATATTTCCAAATCAAATCAAATCAAATTACACTTATTCCAAATTACTCGATTGTCGTCCAAATCAACTTAGTCGATCACTCGATTTCTAAATCAAATCAAATTACACTTATTCCAAATCACTCGATTGCCGCCAAATCAACTCAGTCGATCACTCGATTTCCAAATCAAATCAAATTACAATTATTCCAAATCATTTGATTGCCATCCGAATCAACTTAGTCGATCACTCGATTTCCAAATCAAATCAAATAAAAGCCCTAACATTATTTCCAAATAACATAAAAATCAAATCAAATTACACTTGTTCCAAATTACACCAAAATAACATGTCAAAATGAATTTACAAATTACATCAAAATATCATATCGACAATATTATTTCCAAATCCCTCGATTGCCGTCCGATTTCTAAAATATCATATCGACAACATACGAACAACTTAGTCGATAACATGTACTGTTAGGTCTTCAACGGGCTCGTTTTCCCATATTAGATTGGGGATGTTTAATGCCATAAATTGCAATTGCCTTGCTGTGAATGCCAAATTCCAACTTTCAGCAATATCATATTGAGCTCTAAGTTATTGGCGCATTACTGGAGGAACCGGACAATCTTCAACAAGTTCAACATTGACAAAATGATTTCCACCAACATAACAGATAAAGAGTGCAGAGTGCATGTAATTGTGTTGGTATAACTAATTGTGTTGTTCATAACCCAATTTTTAAAATCGGATTTCAATTTTCCTAATTCAATTGGGATGTGTTGATAATTAATCATTACTAATTCAATTTTGCAGATAATTATTTAAATAAATTTTTGTACATTTATGATCGATTAATTATTTGCATTATAAGAAAAGTGTTCGGTGTTTATGTATAAGAAAAGTGCAATTGGTGTTTATGTAATCAGTTTTTATTGGTTAATCGGGCTAATCATTAGTTAATCAGGAATCTCCTTGGTTGAGAACTTCTCAATTATTTTAGTCCAAACGACTTCACCATATCGCCCCATAGAAACCCTAAACGACCTAACCATACCGCTTCCATGTGATACCAAACGGCATGGCATAGCCGTTTCAATGCACACAAACAATGTGGTTAGGCCGTTTGAGTGTACACTCAAATGATATGGTGGTACCGTTAAGTTTGAGTGTACACTCAAACGACATGCTCAGACCGTTCCATGGAGATTCCAGAGAGCCAAGTCTCAAAGGATAGGCTCAGACGGAGTGCGTGTATACTGTATACTCAAATGACGTGGTGATATCGTGTGAGTATATACTCAAACGACATGGCCATATCGTTTGAGTGTATACGCAAACGACATAGTGGGATCGTTTGAGTGTACACTCAAACGATATGGCGGGATCGTTTGAGTGCACACCCAAACGGCTCGAGGGGTTCGTTTTGGCGAGACCGGTTGAATTGGTTGCTGGGCCTGGGCTTTTATGGCAAACTTGTAATATGACAAACTTGTAAAATTTCCTTTTTTTAGGGGTTGCCCAATCCAATTTGATGAGTGCCCAATTGAATCACCTATTTTAATAATTGGACTACGTTATACATTTTCTCTGATTAAAGCTATTCTACTAGCTACTTTGCCAAACACTAATTGGAGGTGAACCTGGCGGTTGTTGGAAGTTAAGCATTTCATTTTCCAGCAGATTTGGCATTCGTCTAGAGGAAATGTGTTTTTTTCTTCTTATAACATAATATATGTTATCATAATTTTTAAAACCATAAAAAAAAAGTTATCTAAATGTGTTTTTTCTTCTTATAACATAATGTATGTTATCATAATTTTTAAAACCATAAAAAAAAAAAAGTTATCTAAGTGCCTTATCTTATCTTATACTAGTTATATTGTAAAGAGGCATCTTATACTAGTTATATTGTAAAGAGGCATACTAGTTATATTGTAAGGAGGCATCATTGATAATGTGATTTAAAATTCCACATGCATTTATTATTTATTGTAATGGAAAAAAAATGATAAGTTAGCAATTCGACGAAATTTCCAGTCAATATTGAATCTCTATAAACCAAAGTTAGTAAGAAAATATGGTTATGACAAAAGTATTACCATCTTCATTTGATATAGAATACACCATAAATAATAACTCTTAATTATTGAGACCCTGTAGAACGTGCATAAATTTTGAACACGGAGATTGACAACTAAGAGATAATTAATCAACTTTTACAATTTAAAAAAAAAAAAACAATGAAATTGTACAACCATGACGTCTTGCTAGCATCCTCACTAGATGTTTTGCTATGATAGTTGCAAATTCACCCAACGTTTCATTTGACTTGTCTTGTGCAACTTTCTTTACCAAAGCTTGTTATTGCATGACTTCATACATTTCCTTTATTCTTCTTTCCTTTAAACTGCATGTCTATGATATTGCCCGCATCCTTCGCAATTAGCATGAAATACTCTTAACAAAAGCGTCCTCAAAAGCACAAGGGTCAAATGACAACTATGAACCTTGTTGTTTACTTTGATAAAACTTCAACCTACATAAATAACTTTGTCATAACAATACATTAAAAAGATTGGAGAGACCCTTCAATTGGTGGGCAATCAAATTATCAAATGGAATATAAGTCAATAAATAACCCTTCAACAATACCTTTGCAAAAGATGTATATAACTAATATTCCAAACGAAGAATTTACAAAAGATGTACCTCTAGAAAATGCCCAAGGGCCAACAAAACATGCCGTCTTAAATCAGAACTACAAAGGGTGTCATTAGGGTCCCATAACAATACAGTTCAAATAAGAGCAGTGTTTATCGTGCCCTACATTAAAAAAGATAGATATGGACAAGTATACCTGGAAAGCCCACACAGTTCCCACAAAATCCATAAGAGATCGTCAGATTGTGGAGTTGATGCAAGCAGAAGGTCTATGGCATTCACCTGCAATCAAAAGTACTGATATGAGACACTATATGTTCAGTAGCAAATGATCAAATAAGCTAAGAAATTGGGAAGTCATTTGACTTAACACAGTGGATGTAGCATTATGAAAGCAAGTTCCAGGAAAGGCGAAACAAAAAAGTTTGATAAAAGTTGTTCTCTCCCTGCTATTCATCTTGTCACAGATGGAAACCCAACAATTAAAAAATAGGTACTGAACGACCATTAGAAAATGAAAAAATGGAAAATGGAAATTGGATTCTCCATTATGCTGGTTTGCATTTGGAAAGACTTCTTGTATAATAGAACTCCCCAAGTCATAATATGACATTGATTATGAAAGTTACCTTCAAGGCTATTCCAAGCCTTCCACGCCATCTTTGACGCACCACTAAGAGTATGCTATACTTGGATGACTTCATATCCACCCATCTCTTAAGCTCTTTATAATTCTCCTCAAACAAATCTGGATAATTGCAGGATTTTGGTCCAGATTCACCGTCCTTGCTTGAATCATCTACTGCTACAATTGCATCTTCAATTGGCGTCTCCTCACCTTGAAAAATATTGAAACAAACACAACATGACAAAGGACTTCCCCAGAGCAAGGAAAAGCAACATAAAAAAACCATCAAGTTTTTCTAGACATTCTATTGTTCAAGGAGGAAATAGTAAAGCCAAAGCTTGAATTAAGATCCATAATTTTGTTATATTTTAGTCTTATCTGGGACCTCTAATTTATCATTCTCTACCTAATACCTAGAAACGGCTATGCAATGGGAAACTCTACACCAAAGCTATAATGCACAACAACAAATGCCGCAAAATTTCAAAATAGGTAAAATAGATAATAACAAACCTAAAAATTAAGACTAATACCAGACAACTTTACCGCAAAATGGGCTTGAGAAGAATTAAGTGAAAAATCATACAACAATCACAATAATAATAAAAGTAGAGAAAGTCATTCCCACCTTAGTAGAGTCGATCTCCGCAAGTGCTAGTCCTTTTTTGTATAGTGAACGCAAATGGAATGATTTTTGAACGCTTCATCTTAGAACAGCCAAAAACTCACCTTAGATTGTTGAATACATACGACTTCCTCTTCACAAAAAATTTATTCTGAAACCCGAAGATGGAAAACAATGGTATGCGGATATTCCCCATAAATGGTAGTAAAACATCATTCTTTCAGTGTCTTTTCCTATTAAGCAGGAAGGAAACAGATTGTTCTCATTCATGTTTCGACACCATTGAGGCTCATTTGTTTCACACTGCAGCTCCTCTCTTGATCCCATGGTTTCCTTATCATTTATATTATCAGTGTGATGATGAAAGGGTGTCAACCTAATGAAGGGGATTTCTTGGTCTTTCTGAGATCCCTCGCATGATGAGGTCTGTCCATCAAACCATTTGGTGGCCCAGAGTCGAGGCATTCATTGGATAATTTGAAGACTAGTTGGGAGATGTGCACTTTGGCATCCTCCAGTCCCACACAAACTCCTAGCTTTTGTTTACCAAGTGTTTCCTGGGTTTTCTCTAGAACCGACTGTAGATATTTTCCTTGGGCTTCTATCCGTAGCTGTAAATGTCGCTGACTTGCTGCACCCACATATAGAATAGGCGTTCCGTTGATTGTAAGTTCAGCACATATATCACATGCATTCACTCTCAGCTATTTAATATTTTGTTGGATGATGATGATACTGATGATGGTTATGGTAACTCATTAGACTATTACCTCGAGCTGTTCGTTTAGCGTTCTTTGCACTTCGATTTGCATCTCTAATGATTCACTTATTTGCAAGCTTCTGATACATTTAAGTTCTTCTGTCAGTTCAGGTCAAAGCCAAAGAATACAAAGATTTTTCGGTGCTCGAAGTGTTACTTGTTTGTTTGGGATCCTATCGTGAGTGCTCCACTTGCATCACACATCCTATCCCCTGCTTCCGCACCCATAAAACCTGTCACAGTAAGTTGATGCCTTCCTTAAAATTTAAAATTTGTAATGTGGGTATTCTGAATAATGAGGTACTATGTGTACTTTGTCTAAAGATGAAGTTGGAATACTCGAAAAGGTGTTATCCTACCCGCTTTGTTGTTTCCTGTATTAGCATGTCCATGGAGATTCTTGTTGAGCCTATACTTCTGAAATTAGACAAAACTGACTTGGTTTTATGCTGTATAGCAGATTATTAGTCATACGTAATCCTCAATGAAATATTTGGGAAGTTTTCTTCAATATACTTTACCTGTAAATGGCTTTTTAGATGGTATAGGGTAAGTCCTGGAATCCCCATGAGCTTCATAACCGTCTTTGGTGTTGCCTCTGCGACACACATATAAAAGGTTGAATTAGCAGAATAAGACACGGGTGCATGTTCCTGAAATTAGCTTATATAGAAAGGTAAAGAAAGAGATACTCACTGTCTGCTCCTCCAAGCTGATTGACAACTTCTATGAAACGTTCGTGCAGCTCAGGCGTCCATTTTAATCTAGGCTTAGCATCAGTAAAGAGAACCAATCCTGTATCACCGCAAGCATTTCCTTCTCCTTGCAGGAAGACATGTTGTCTTTCTAGAAACCTTGAAGAAGGATAGCTGTTTTTCCCGTTCTGGTGATTGTGATGATACATATCCTTTCTTTTTACTGAGATTGTAATTGGCCGGATAAATGAGAATTAAGACAATATTACAGGTAAATAATAGTCACAACACAAATTAAAGTGATACTCAGTTCGTGCATACCTTGCTTTTTCTCTTCTTTTGATATATTGTTTCACGTTGGGACTCTATAATATTGTTACTCAAATGCGCTTATGATCTTTGACCCTCTTCCACATAACAAAGGGTGTCTGGGGTTGTGATTTTAAAGGGACAACAAAAATAGTCCGGAGGGAAGGTATAGATCGAATATCGAACAAAAATGATGGACCACTCGATCCAATTCAATCTTCACAGTGACTCGGAAAGAGATCTTGTCCTTCCTACTTTTGGAATCTGTAGGCCCATTATTCACAAAAATTCACTTTTTATTCTCAGATGACACCCTTGAAATGTGCCACAACTTTTGTTTCCCTTCATATCAGTTCCTATGGAAAAAGAAATAATCTCATTGACATGGTAGTAGACTTTAACATTATAAAAATAACTCGATTTGATTTGGAAGGAGATAGTGGGAATGGAAAATTTAGGGAATTGGTAGTAGAGAGAATATTATGGCTCATACGCAAGCAATGATGAATCCACTATAATAATCAATTTTAAAAAGAATTTTAACTCACAGAGACTTCTGAAGAGGAAGAGATTGAGAAGTAAAGATGAGACGCAGTGTAGGAGATGAAAAGGAGAAACGAAGCGATGGAATGGAATGGAGTTTGAAAGATCCATGTCCATGGGGAAGATGAAAAAGAGATAGAGATAGCGTGGGTAACGGACAAGTTTTAATGCCCTAATTAATCATGGCCTTAATTGAGAACTTGAGCGGACAACGAAGGGTTTTTTTTTTGTTTAATTTAACAATTACTAAGCATCCACCTCACGGCTATCATCGTGGCACTCGTCCTGACCCTCGATTTATACCCCTGAAATCGAATCACAGCCGCAAGTCACGAAACCGAGCTGTGTTTGTTAAGTTGATACTTGATTTTCCAATTAGTTCCGTAAATTAGTTTCGTATTCCGGTTTTAGACCAATGTTTTAAATGGAAAAGATACTGGAAAGTTGGACAACCATTTTTTTTTTGGATAAACTACTGTTTTCACCCTTGTACTTTGGGTCAACTAACGTTCTCCCCCTCGTACAAAATTAAGAGCTTAAAAAACATTGTACTTTCAAGTCTCTCACCCTTCTCATTGACTCCGGCCCAATTCAGGCAGTCTGAAACACACATGTGCGTGACGTGTTGCCACATAACTGATGACTCAACATAAAATCACACGTGAATACTTCAATTCGCGCGAATTAGTTTATTCCTTCGTTCCCCAATCCTGAAACCCTAAATCCCCAATTTGATTTGATCTCCAAAACTCAAACTGAATATCGGAATTAATCTCTTGAACTTCCTATCTTCATTTTCGACCAGAACGCTTCAAATTTAATAATGTCTCGTAGGTCTGAAAATAGTTCGAAATCTTGTTTTTGTGGTTCTCCTTCACCAATTCAAATGTCATTTTCTGACAACAACCCAGGAAGGAGGTTTAATGGGTGCATCAACTATAGAAACCCAAACGGAAAATGCTTGTTCTTCGAGTGGATAGATCCACCAAGCTTAACCGAACAAGAAAATATAGGGCATTGTATTACGCCCATGAAGATTTGAAGATTGAAGTCGATGACTTGAATGACAATTATGTGAAGCTGCAACAGAGGAATGGACGGCTGGAGAAAAGCATTGAGGTGCTGAAGAAAAAGATGATGGGGTTGTAGAAGAAAAACTTAATAAAGAATTGGGCAATCCTCTTTCTATTATTTGTGATATGGATGTTGTGGTTGGGCGCGGCAAACTCGATGTAAAGTATGTTGAATTGAACCATAATGTAATTTTGTACTTGGATGAATTTAGATGAACAAATGATGTAATTTTCTATCATAATGAATTAATGGTAGCTTGGATGAATTTAGACGATATAAAAGCATTTTGTCTGCTGTGATTCTAGTTTGTTGGTATCATATGAATTAATGGTATCATATGAATGCATTTTGTCCGAAGCAAGTCATTTTCTTACTTATTGAAGTGATTCTAGTTTGTTCGTCACTGTAAGAGTCAGAGTTTCTTTCTCTTCCCATTAGTGATTTTTGTCAGTCTTTCATTGAAGTGAAGTGATTCTTATGCTGATCGGAAAAAAAAAAAAAAAAAAAAAAAAAAAAAAAGTGATTCTTATTGAAGTGATTCTATGAAGTGTTAATGGTGTGATAATGATAGAAGAGGAAAAGCTTGATAGAGTGGGGTATGAGATGAGAAAATAGAGAAAAGGAGAGAAGTGATAGCAGATGAGAGGAAATGGTGTGTGAGGTGGCGGTGGCAGTGGCAGTGGCAGTGGCAAGTCATGGATAAAGTTTCATTACAAGGAAGAGTGAAAAACATAGCCTGAAAGTTTGTAGCAGCACCACGCTCTCAAAGTTTGCTAGTTTGAGCATGATGGAGGCTAGCAGGTTTACACAGTACCATGAGAATTCTTGTACTCATGCGATGCAACTTTTTATTACCATATATGAAATGCGGTTTGGTGCTCTCATGTATTTAATTTTGGAGTTTTACCATTATGTTTCTCTAAGGCTCTTTTTTTACTTTCACTTCCTAGTTCCTTTTTTTTTTGTTATTATTTTGTGCTCTTCTGAGATACTTATCCACCTTACCTGTTCTCTTTCTAGCTTTTCTTTTATGCAAACAGTTCAGTTGCTATTAGCCAGGCTGAGTTATGGGAGAAGAGTTACCTACTGAGACAGAGGTGCAGAAAGCTACCTTTTGGATCCTCTCCACTTGCAAGTGAAATTGAAGTCTGTCCTTTGGGAGTGAAAGGTCGAAATGAAAACAACATTGAAGTCTGTCCTTTGTTTCTCAAGGATATAGCCAAGGCCATTGTATCTGCTGGGAAGTCATTGCACCGATTCGCACCTTCCCCGACGAGGACGATTGCATTCTCGTGGAAGTTGTGATGATCATGATAACGATGGTTTTGGGAACTCCAAAGTTGGTGACAGAGTAAATGAGACATGTTATGGGAAGAGTATACTGAGGGTTAACCTTATCGAGATTTTCGTATCATTGGTGGGTCTTATTGGTGATGGTAATCACATCAACAAGTACTTTATTAGGCAGGAAGGTCAATGGGAGCCTAGAATAGCGAACTTGTTAAAGTCGTACCATGACAATTCTTGTACTAGTACTGATTTCCTTTTTCAGAGTAGAGATGATGTTTTTTTTTTTTCGATAAGCAAATCGAGTAGAGATGATGTCGTAGACAATGTACTCACATTTGTGTATGTTATGCAAGGAAAAGCGAGTAGGTTTTATGTTGGTTTTTTATTTCAGTTCTTAGTTGAAATCAACTGAAAATGCTTGTCTCAGTTTCTTGGTTGTGAAACTGAGACGCACCTGTTATAACTCTGTCAGAACATAAGCTACTAATACTGAGGCGCACCTGTTATAACTCTGTCATAACATAAGTTACTAATACTGAGGCGCACCTGTTATAACTCTGTCAGAACATAAGTTACTAATACTGAGATGCACCTGTTTATAACTCAAATCCGACGCCTTTTTTGTTAATGCACTCTGTCAGACACACATTTTGCAGATTAATGCACTCTGTCAGACACACCTAACAAGATCTAATCCCTTGAGTTCTAAGTTCTAACAAGATGCATCCCAAAAATTCTTGAAAAGAATCTCCATTTTGGTCATAGCAGTAAACTCGACACTCATACAACATTTTCCAGACGCACATAATGCTCTTGTCATAGCAGTAAACTCAATAACAATACTTGCAATAGTCTTACAAACACAACCTGACATAGACAAAAAATAACAAGGCATCCAAGTACTTGCATAGATAATAGAAAAGTACTGGCATAGACAAAATCCTTTGGCAACAATATAGTTGCATGGGACCTACATTCCCAACAAAAAACCTAGTCCTCTAGCTCTCCCACCTGAAGTGTTGCTGCTTCTAGCTTGTGATCTTGTAACTGGTGACCGACTGTTACCTTGAGCTTGTGATCTTGTAACGGTGACCCGACTCGCTACCTTTGAGCTTGTGACCTTGTAACTGGTGAATGAGTTGATCTTCTAGCTTGGGATGGAGCTTCATTTGTTGTAGTTGTTGAATGAGTGGATGTCTGTGTGGATGTTTGAGCAGGTGCACTTCTTGGAGGTGGTCTTGCAGCAGCTTCATTTCTTGGAAGAGGAGTTTCACTTGGCCTGGCATTAAGTGGTACACTAGCTGTTGCAGCAGCTTCATTGTTTGCAAATGGGTCTGTGACTGGCCTCTTGTTTGGCCTAGCCCATCTCCCTCTCTTTTGACCGGGAAGCTTCAAATTCATAATCATTAACAATTTAAAAATGCACAAACAAAAAAATCTAATAAACTAAGGATCCATAAACTAATATATGCATAAACATTTACCTTTGTCCATGTGTTCCCACTAGGAAATGTGAACACCCCAAATCCAGCTGGTGCTTTCTCATATGGTTTATCTCTCACCCTTGATGGTGGTTTCCTCTGTTACAAAATTGAACTAATAGAATTAATATGATGAACTAATAGAATTAATATCACACTATATAAATTTGAAAATAAATGAATAAATTCTCACAACAATGTCAGTCATAGTAGCGTCATTGGCACCATTGTCATGCACATCAACATTGGCCGTAGTTGCCGTAGTTGCTGGTTCCTTGTCCTTGGACTTCCTCTTACCCTTTCAAGAGATCAAGAGAAATAGAAAATTAGATGAGTCGTGAGTGTCAGGTGTAAGAACAAAAGACACAAAAGAATCCATGTTCTTCAACTTAGCTAATGCCATCAAAAGAGTGCAATAAAAAGGAAAATTAAGTCTAAAACCCAAATACTCATACCCTTCAAACAACAAATAAACTTCTTAATCTCTTCTTCAGTACTACAACAATCATTAATAATAAAAACAATAACTTTTTAAGCAACTTTAAAAAAGCCCATTGAAAAAAAAAGTTACAGAGAGTATTTTTCGAACATTTCAGCACGCAGCAATACTCCTCGCAGAACAAAGAAAGGACAGAGAGTTTACAGAGAACATTTACAGAGAGTTTACAGAGATATAAATCAATACTTACAGTTTTCTTTGAAGTATCAATACCACCATTGCCTTGTTCTTCAACAAATGTACAAGTCTTCTTGTTGTGACCCACTGCCTTGCACCTTGTACACGTCATTTGTCTTCCTTTTCTACTTATTTGATGACTTTTCTTTGGTGACTCAGTTGCAGATATTCTCCTCTTTTTTTTTGGCCTGCCATCCATCCTTCTAGCTATTGGGGGTAAGAAAATTTCACAAGGTTGTTTTTTCCATAATTTCTGCCCATTCATAGGTTTCAAGAAGTATTGGTATGCTTTCTTGTTGGTCTCAACTAGATAGCAAGTAGATACAAAATCATCGGTCGTCACTTTCATATGATGAATGGCTGCTATTGCATGGCAGCAAGGTATGCCACCGAGATCCCACATTCTACATGAGCAAGTCCTTTTGTTTGTGTCTCACAGAGAAGGCATCAAAGATCACTTGATTTCCCATTTCTTACCTCATACTCCCCAAAGACCCATATATTGTGCAGCCCAATACCTATAACTTTTCTTATTCTCTTCCAATTTCTTTTTTGGCCTTGGACACAATTTCCCAGTCCACTTACTCATTGCCGTTCTCCTCTTGTTCATAGTTTTGATCATGTAATGTCTTATCCACTCAAACATACCTATAATAGGCATCTTTCTACCATCAATTATCTGTCCATTGAAACATTCACACACATTATTCTCTACAGCTTCACAATAAGAATTAGTAGAGTAAAAAGCCCTTGCCCATTTCTTCGGATTCTGCTCATTATGTAGATAATCATATGCGTCATCAGATATCTTCTTAATTTGATCCATGACAAGGAAAAATTCTTGAGGTGTTCCACACTTGCATGCCATCCAAAACAATGTTTTAAGCTCAGCCCCACTATGCCTTTTCCTGAAATTTGCATAAACATGCCTACTACAACATCTATGCTCGGCCAATGGCAACATCAAACTAATAGCTTCCACAAGACCCTTTTGTTGGTCAGATATTATTGTCCAACCCTCCCCATCTATGATACCAACATCATCAAGTAAAAGATTCAGAAACCACATCCATGAATCCTTGTTTTCACTTTCTACCTGAGCCCATGCAACTGGAAACATCTGGTTGTTCCCATCCCTCCCCATTGCTGTCAACAACATGCCCTTAACATAACCTTTCAAAAAACAACCATCTAATCCTAAAACTGGTCTACATCCTTCTCTCCAACCAGTTTTCAAAGCTTCAAAACACACATACAACCTTTGAAAGTGTAGAGGCTGTTGTGGATTCATTTGGTTTACATTTGGTTGTTCAGGATTAGGTTGTGCTACAGGAGCATACCTATGAGTTTGAATGTTGATAGTACTTCCTGGGTTTGCTCTTCTAACCTCACCAGCATAATTCCATAACTTGGCATATTCATCTGTTAATGCTGAATCCACATTATACAAGACTCTCTGCTTAGCCCTGTAACACATCATTTCTATGACTTCAACTCTATAAGACTTCAACACATCAAACCTAAAATCTTCTAACTTCCAATCTGGTTGACTAATAATCCTATCATGATATCTTTCAGCAAGCCATTTTGCATTAACCATTTTGTTCTCATAAACTCTTGAACATTTATGTTCACTAATATAGGATTTAATTTGAAAACTCTTTTCAGACCCCATCCAACTAGCAAAAAGCCTCCATGTACAAGCACCATCATCACATATAGGAAGCACCCTACCACTTTCATTTTTGGAAAAAGTAATTGGGTGACCATTAACAATAGCATAACTCCTTACAAAAGATTTTAATTGTTTAGAGTTAGCAAACCTCAAACCCATAACTGGTTCCAAGGTTGTAATGTCTTGTTTAGGATCCCATATTGGAAACTTGGACGTACCTCTTACAAGCTCACCATCATCACCTGACACAGGACTATCATATTCATCCGACCCATCATATTCACTATCACTTTCATCTACAGTCACCATATGCAACTCCTCTACATTGTCATCAGCCACTTCAGGAAAAGAGGTAATAGGAATACAAGGGTTGGCATTACTCTTCCTAGATTTATTCTTTAACATCCTCATCCTAACTTCTAATAGTTCTTCATCTGATGAAATATGATCCACACTTGCAGGTTCTGACTCGGCTTCTGACCCATCTTCCTCATTTGCTATTACAAACCCATCAGTAGCACTTCTAGACTCTTCCACATACACCTCAATACAACCAAATACCCCAATTTCTTCTAACATTGTACTAATGCTGCCATCGTCAGTAATTAACACAAGTCCATTAATCAGCCTCATGCCAGGAATCTTATAATGCAACCTGCAATTGTTGTTGTGTCCCAGCTGGTTTGCAACAATACCCCTCAAAGTACTAAAAGACAACTTACTAGGATCAACATCATAAATATAGTCAGCAACACCCCCTTCATAACTCAAAGTAGGGTATGTCCTGAAGTGCCCTCCATGGTATAATTCCAAGAGAAATTTGTCCACTACAGTAAAATAAATAATCAGAAAGTTAGAAAAGCAAACAAAACAATCCAATTTTTTTTTTTTTTTTCTTCACTGATAACAGAAATTTTTAATTGTTGAAAAACAAAACTTACTTTGGGGTTTAGGGTTGTCTTCAGTTCGCTCTTTAATTCCGATCTTTAGTTTGAGTTTTGGAGATCAAATCAAATTAGGGATTTAAGGTTCAAATTGGGGATTTAGGGTTATAGGATTGGGGAACGAAGGAATAAACTAATTCACGCGAATTGAAGTATTTACGTGTGATTTTATGTTGAGTCATCAGTTATGTGGCAACACGTCACGCACACGTGTGTTTCGACTGCCTGAATTGGGCCGGAGTCAATGAGAAGGGTGAGACTGTTATTGACTTGAAAGTACAATGTTTTTTAAACTCTTAATTTTGTACGAGGGGGAGAACGTTAGTTGACCCAAAGTACAAGGGTGAAAACAGTAGTTTATCCTTTTTTTTTTTTTTTGCTCTTCGCTGGTAAATCGGTAATTTAAAGCATTCTCATGACTATAAAACTCAACGTTTTCAGAAAACAGAGACACCGTTTTACGGTTTCCCAATTAAAAATCATTTATCATTTAACGAACCAAACGGTTACAATTTGAAGTTCTAATTTATAAACAGTCGCGTCGGTCTCCATTTTCTCAAAACTTAAAGTCTCAAATACATGCGTCTTTCTCTCCCGGTGTCCCTAATTCTATTTCTCTTTTCCTCACAAAAAATTATTGTATTAGGGTAATGCACTTATTTATTTTATGTTTTTTTGTTCCTTTTGGGTTATAGTTTTTTCGGCTCTGTTTTTTCCATTTTCTCAAAACTTAAAATCTCAAATACATGCGTCTTCCTCTCCCGGTGTCCCTAATTCTATTTCTCTTTTCCTCACAAAAAATTATTGTATTAGGGTAATGCACTTATTTATTTTTTGTTTTTTTGTTCCTTTTGGGTTATAGTTTTTTCGGCTCTGTTTTTTCCATTTTCTCAAAACTTAAAGTCTCAAATACATGCGTCTTCCTCTCCCGGTGTCCCTAATTCTATTTCTCTTTTCCTCACAAAAAATTATTGTATTAGGGTAATGGACTTATTTATTTTTTGTTTTTTTGTTCCTTTTGGGGTATAGTTTTTTTCGCTCTGTTTTTTCCATTTTCTCAAAACTTAAAGTCTCAAATACATGCGTCTTCCTCTCCCGGTGTCCCTAATTCTATTTCTCTTTTCCTCACAAAAAATTATTGTATTAGGGTAATGCACTTATTTATTTTTTGTTTTTTTGTTCCTTTTGGGTTATAGTTTTTTCTGCTCTGTTTTTTCCTAACTATTGATGAATCTTCTATGCAGATCAGGAATTCCTGGCTGACTCATAATTGAAGTTTTCAGTGTTGTATGAAGAACTGTGGTACCCTATATCTTTGAAACAATACAATAACAATGAATTTTCTACATTTTTTTTTTCTGTAATAATTCCTATCACTTTTTTTTTTTTTTTAGTTTGTTGATCAAGCAGTTTTCTTCACTAATTTTCAGCATCAATGTTTGTTCGATTCTTGGTACATACTCTAATTTTATTCGATTTAGTGTGCTAAAGTTTGGCCCTACTGACTAAGGGTGGAATTTGAGCCGAGCGGCTCGGGCTCAGGCTTGGGATCGGCTCGTTTATAGCTCGCTCGTTTAGTTATATGAACCAAGCTCAAGCTCAGATTAAGGCTCGTCTATAAACGAGCTGAGCCCGAGCAGAGCCTAAGTAGCTCGCGAGCCGGCTCGTCTAAATACACTATAATAGAATAGCATATTACAGATCAGTGGATCAACAAATAGTCCAAGTCCAACTAGTAACCACTAAAGTTTAAACCAATACCCATGACCCATGACCCAAGTTATATAGTTTAGCAACCCATCTTCATTTCCAGGGTTTCATTCACGCAGCGCCGCAAGAAAATAATCATTCTTTGTAGGGTTTCATCAACAAAGGTTCTACTCTCTCTTTTTCTCTTTCTCTCTCTTCCCAATAACACTGAGACAAGTTCACCACTATCACTCTCATCTTTTCTTTTATTCCCAATAACAAATGGTTTTTGGTCATCCATTTTCTTTCAATTTATTGTTTGTGTTTGTAATGTGCATGGATGGATTAGCTTCTTCCTCACAGCTTTCTTGTCAATGTTTTTCTTCCCCAACAACTGAAACAGCCCCACTTTCCACAACTCATAAAACACGGGAGAAATCACAGCAACAAATTTCAAACCATTACAAGAAACATATATAACAAGTAGTAAGTAACTGAAACAAGTCTTTAACTCTCAAAACCCTAGTCAAAACATCATCATTCTGTTCAACACTAGTTTTAAAACTAACTACATAGTAAAACCAAATAGTTTCAAGTGGTGGATCAACTCTAGCATGTAGTAAACGAAAGAAAATTGAAACAAAACCTGAAAAATCATAAATGCCACGGCTAATTTCGTTGAGAAATTGATCGATTGATTCTTTTGACATGATCTGGTAGTTTTCACCGATTAGTATAGTTGGTTGTGGTTGTGTTGAGACTTGAGACTAATTCCATTTTTGAATGGGGTGAGAGAAAGTGATTTTTGGACTGGCTTCTTAGCTTCAATTCTTTCAATTCATTCTCGGTTGAAATTTTGTAATTGTTTATTTTTTCTAGGGACGCATGAATTGATTGTTTATTTCTTGTGATTGATTATTCCTATTTTTACTTTCTTCTTAAAAACTGATTGGTTTGAAACTTTTGACTAGATATGTCTTATTTGCAACCTGAACTTGTTTCAAGTACGCCTTTGCAAACGCCAAGCACTTCTACTACTGAACATCAAAGTGGAGTAACACAGCAAGAAATTTCACATGAACAACACGAACAATCTGAGAATCCAAAGAAGAGGGGTAGGGCCAAGACATCCGTTGTTTTGAAGGAATTTATAGAAGTAATTATCGAAGGCGCAAAGAAGCCTGAATGTAAACATTGCAAGCTGACGCTTTCTTATACTGATGGGGGGCCAACAAGTCATCTTAAAAGGCACATACCTATTTGTATACCTCGTATTGCTACTATTTCTGGTCAAGGTAAAGGTTATAAACAATCTCTTTTGTCATTTGATAGTCATGATGGTTTGACTACATATAAGTTTAATCAACAAAAAGCAATAGATATTTTAGCAAAGGCCATCATTGCGCATGAGTATCCTTTTAAGATGGTAGAACATGAATTGTTTGTGCTGTTTTGTAAAGTTCTCAATCATTGTTTTGATCCAATTAATCCCAAACCTATTAGAGATTACTGTTTGAAAGTCTATGAATGTGAGAAGTCGAAGTTGAGGTCAACATTGGGAAATGTTGGGAAGATTGGTTTAACATCTGATTTGTGGACCTCTAACCAGATCGTTGGTTATATGTGCCTCACCGGTCACTTTGTGGACTCATAGTGGAAGCTCCAAAAGTGTGTCTTGAGCTTTTGTTGCTTGCCACCTCCCCACATTGGAGTTAACATTGCTGATTGCATTTTTCAATGTCTTAGCGTGTGGGGGATAGAGGAAAAAGTGTCTTCCATTACACTTGATAATGCCTCCTCAAATGATGTAGCTGTTACTAGCCTCTTGACTAGTTTTGGAGAGAACCTTTATTTTGGTGGTAAAATATTCCATGTTAGGTGTTGTGCACATATTATGAATCTTATGGTGCAAGATAGCTTGAAAGAGATCAAACATGTTGTGGAGAATATTCGTGAAAGTGTGAAGTATGTCATATTGACCCCTTCACGACTTCACAAGTTTAATGAGATTGTGAAACAATTGAAGTTGACAACCACCCAATCTTTGGTTCTGGATGTATCCACAAGGTGGAACTCAACATATGACATGCATGTTGAGGTATGCACTTCTCTTTAAATAAGTCTTTCCAAGGTACAAGGTTAGAGACTCTCAATATGAGTGGTTACCGTCTGAGGATGAATGGGCAAGAGCTTCGGAGGTATGCAGGTTTTTGAAGATCTTTAATGATGCAACAAAAACATTTTCTGGTAAATTCTATCCAACTTCTAATCTGTTTTTCCTGAAATTTGGAAGATAAAACATATCTTGTTGCAAATGTCTGTGGATACTAGAGAATGGATGGCTCGTATGGTAAAAGCCATGAAAGACAAATTTGATAAATATTGGGAAGAATGCAACCTTTTGATGGCAATTGGTGTTGTCCTAGACCCCCTGAAACAAATTGAAATATATCGAGTTTGCTTTCAACAAACTTTATCCCACCCAAAGTGCTGAAGATAAACTTAAAGTTGTTCGTGATTCAATGATTGAGCTTTTTGAGGATTATGTATCCAAAGAAGCAGATGGGGGTAATATTAACCAAGAGAGTGGAGCTAGAAGTAGCAGCTCAAGTGAGATAGCCGAGTCGAGCTGTGTGAATCTGAAATGTGGGCCACGGAAACAAATTGTGTTCAATCAAATGCTAAGTATGAGGTAGAAGTGTATTTGGAAGAAGGCATCTATGTTGGTTGTGATGGTACTTTTGATGTTCTAAATTGGTGGAAAGCGAACATTTTGAAGTTTCGGATCCTTTCAAAAATAGCTCGGGACATTCTTTCGATCCTGGTGACTTCGGTGGCTTCTGAGAGTGCCTTTAGTGCTACTGGTAGAGTCATTGATGATCATCGAAGTTCATTGAGTGCGGAAACAATAGAAGCATTGGTTTGTACCGGAGATTGGTTGCGAACTGAATTTGGGATTGGCAAATCTGTGAATGTAAGTATATATATTTTATATATATATAAGTTCAATATTACTAAAACTTTAGTGTATTAAATACACTCATAGTGGTGATTGCTTTGCAGGGTCAGGCCACATAGCTTAATTTGCTCCACGCCTCCACTATTGTAAAGGTGTTTATTCTAATCCTAATTAATCACCATTTGCATTTTGTTTTGTAAAATAAATGTAAGTTGTCATTTACTTTACTGGTTGTCTAGTAATTATAATGCTTTCTATAGTTAATGTTTTTGTATATTAATTGTAGCTAAACAAATTATTGAACATGACCTTGATTATTTTTTGTGCATACTGGCCTTTATTCTTTTTTGTGTAGACAGGCCTAGCCTTGATTCGTTTTTGTGTAGCCTGGCCTTGATTCCTTTTTGTGTCGATTGGCCTGGCCTTGATTCCTTTTTGTGCAGACTGGGCTTCATTCTTTTTTGTGCAGACTAAAGCTTCAAATGTGTGATGGTGGGAAAGCTTGTCCAAGTTACCAAGTAGATTGAACTAGGATCAAAGTGGTGCCCACCTTTTGTTCTTTTTTCTCTCTTTCAAATCACAATTCCACAGACCAAATCTTGTACTTATGATCTTTTAAGACATCTAAAGATGTTTTTGATTTTTTGGTATGCAATGTTAGTATGTCAATCACTTATGAATGTAAGTCAGTAAGTGGTTGCCTGGTTGGGAGTTTTTTTATTTTGTATTGCATAATCAGATTTCAAGCCTAGCAAGCTTCAGACAATCACTTATGATTTATGAATGTGGGTTATTTAATTTTGTATTGCATATTTAGATTTCAAGCCTGACAAGCTCGTATAACAAACGAGCTTGAGCTTATTGAGCTCGAGCCGAGCTTTCTATATATCATTTGAGCCGAGCTCAAGCCTATTTTAAAGCTCGCCACTGAACTCGAGCCGAGCCTGAGCACACTAAAACTCGGCTTGATTAGCTTGAATTCCACCCTTATTACTAACTGAATTTCACTTGCATTACGATAATCGTCAATTTGAGTTTCTCACTCAATTTCTATTTTACTGAATTTCTAATTTATTATTTGTTTTAAATTTGCAGTCAACCTCAAATAAGGTTTTTCTTTTTCAGAAACAAACAGGTACCACTCTTCTTCTTTTCTATCTCCTTCTTCCTATTTTTCATCGTGTTTACTGTTTGAGATAGCACCTATAAACATTTTACTTCTTTAGCAATTTTTTTCTACTGTTTGAAAATCTTGGTTTGTTCTCTGGGATTGAAAATCTAATAAATATCACCATTTTGGAAAATGGTTGCCATTCTCAAGAGACGCATCTGGATTTCTGAATCTTATTACTGCTAGTCTTATTAATGTGTTTGGATTTTCAAGTCTTGTTGCTCCTAAAAGAATTTTAAAGCTAATCCCACACAGTTACGCCTCTTCACATAAGGGGATCA
Source organism: Coptis chinensis (assembly GCF_015680905.1). NCBI lineage: Eukaryota > Viridiplantae > Streptophyta > Magnoliopsida > Ranunculales > Ranunculaceae > Coptis > Coptis chinensis. Next base: position 71,748,026 of record NC_141463.1, on the reverse strand, counting down.
TAAATGGGCAACCAATACACATCTATGACAATAGTTCACCCAAGCTATGACCCACTTCAAAGAATCCTCGCATTTGTTATTACTATATGTATTGACTCATTTCATTGCTTACGTTATTCGCTTCATTCCTGGGTAAACCAAACAATTATTGACTCATCAGATGGTTACTAATAAGTTATCAAGTTAGACTTTACAATGTACATATAGGACATTATGTTTTCAATCTCTTCCTCATTGTCGGTGTAATTAACAACCACGTGTTATTGGTTGCATTAACAGTTTGTTATCATTTCTTTTTTTGTTTTTGTTAAAAGAAATATTGGATCATAAAATATGTGTATTTGTTAAAAATATTTAAGTTCACTTTAGTTTGGTATCCATATTCAACTTTTTTAGTGCTCATCTAGGATCATTTTTTGTATTGGTTGTCATAGGTTTTTGTAAAAGGTGCTTACTAACTCTTTCATTCTTAGGGAGTTAGACTGCACAGTATCACAATGGTCTTAGGTTTTTATTTTTTATTTTAAGGCACTAATACGATGAAATTTAGAAAAATACCTTAATGGAACTTTTTAATAAATGTTTTCTTTTGTATTTATTATTTACTTATGTCACAATTCTTTGAATTATGTTTGGTCTATGTAAATTGCTTTAGATATGGATTTATTTGGCTATCCTTCACTCTTTATATCATTAGGGGGATTAGGAGAAAACCAGATATATGGATATTGCTTATGTGGTATGTTCTGGTTTAAAGGCTTGCGTAATAAAATGCATGCATGCTTTTAACCACATCCATTGTAACATTTTGGTATTAAGTGGTTCAGTCGATGAGTCTTCGGGAATCACATTTTCCTTCAATGGTTCTTGGTAGGAGGTATAAATTAGATTTTGATTAGAATTTTAGCAATGTCACACAATTTCCTTATCAACATTCCATATAAACTCACATGGTCTTTGCCACTAGACTCCAAGTGACAGGCCTGTAACGTTCAAACCTTCAACCGTGATAAAAAAAAAATGGTGTCAACATTGTTATAGAAGCTCCCTACGCCCATGATCGTAGAAGTGGGTCATGCCTCATTCATAAATCTGTGTATCACTCATTCATGTTGTAGGATTCATCGTACATTGAATTTTGATTGCTTTTTGGTGTTATGGATAATCGATTAGCATTTTAGCATCTTTTCTATAACAAATAAATAATTATTGTATATGATTGTAGTACAAAAAATTCTACATGTCAGGCACTAAAGCTTTGTGTCTAGGAGGATTATATTGCGCGGAAGAGCGTTAGTGGAAATGAAGTCAACAAAAAAGTTAAATTAGGCAAAGCATCTCAATTGTGCAAGCATGGACATATTGATCTGAGGTATTCAAGGAATGGGACTAGAATGTTTGCAAACCAAATGCGACAACTCATCGTCATTTCACATGAAGGGGAATGAATGAATGAAGCCTTGATGACGTGGGAGGTGGGGATGAATTAGAAAATTATAACCATTGTTACTAGATCTACACAATGTCTATGATTTACTAGATTCGAATGCAGCTCCATGTGCAGTCGATTTCATAACCGATATACATATACGACATATTACTATAAAAAAAGACCAATATCTTCTTTGTGTGTTGAAGACAAGGATCATTGCCACACTCTATTAACATTTTTGTGTTCACTTTCAGGTTATTTATCACATTGATATCGAAAGCAAGTCCCTAAATGTCAAGTGCTATATTGCTTTCTCAGTCTTTAGCGTCATATAATTGAGGAGGATAAGTGCTAGTATCATAGAGTTGTATGCTAGAGCCAAAGTGCTTCATCATATAATAGGTAACCGTTGTATTTTTATTTCCATAATATATTTTACTTTCATTTATATAGAATTGTAACATGTATATTACTTTCAAGATATATGCGTTGATCATTAATGAAAGATCGATGAAACATCTAACAATCAAGGGTATCTACAACAAGAATTTAGAGTTTTCACTTTTTATGTAGGATTCAATTACTTATTGTGAGTGATAGTTTTTGATATGTTAAAGGAATATGAATCATTTTTTTTGAATAATATATACGAATCATTACAAATTTTAGCATATTTTTTGGCTCTTTGTCATTATAGTTTTTTTTGTAAGAACTCCAATCGTAATTTGCTTGAGCCTACTTGATATGAATATAAATGTAAATCTTTGTTACTATCTTCTAAAGCAATATGTTATTTGATTATGCTCAAAAATTCCTTGCGCATATGCAATTTCAATGTAACTGGCTAGACGAGTTAGCATAGAACATGCTACAATGTTATTCTGCAATAGTTTCGTGAATTTTATCCTAGTACAGTAGTACCTCCCATATCATTCTTTGGTTCCCTTTTTCCCAATTAAATCTTACTATCCTCCTAGCACGTGCCCATTTATAAGTATAGATAATTCTATTTAAATAAAATAACTACTTTGTGTTAGGTGATTTTCGATTAGAAATTGATATACAATGAGATCAGATGCCTATGACAAGAATGAAGCAACATCAGCGTTATGACCGCCGTCATCAGTCAATGTTGTTGCAACTTGCAAGTGCGACCCGGATTAGGAGCGATTCCCATTTAACCCGCGTTGAAACTGGGCCCACGAGCACATAAAGAATGAATAGTATGATTACTAACAATCAAGTCCATAATTCTAAAATTATCTTTGTATTAAAAAAAGAAAGATCTGGGCTACCACGAGGATATCCCTATAGGGATGAGTGTTTCGAGACCGTTGGATCCGAGATCCAACGGTCCGAAAATCAAAAACAAAAAGGAAGAGAGAGAATATGGGTTTGTTTTTTATTTTCGGACCGTTAGATCTCGGATCCAACGGTCTCGGCTGGCGTCCCTATAGGGATATCCTCGTGGTAGACGAACTCAGAAAAAAAAGAAAAAGGTCCATATAATTTTGTAACTAGAGTACTAGACTACTAATGTCCTACTAGATTACTGTATTAATTCTGTATATACATATACATTTATCTTTTTGACATTATCAGATTATCTTCACAATGCAAATCTTGTACGTTTCGAATTATACTTGCAATTGATCTGACAATTTGCCAAAATATATAGCAGGCCGACAGCCGACTCAGTGTTTCGTAAGCTAATTGGGCCCTGCGTCTGTCTTATGATCTCTATCAGTTATCAGTGACAATTTGAGGTTTCCCTGTTTATCTTTTAATGATAACAAATTGGGCCTCCTTATAATAGGCCATTGACCCGAATTCACCCAATGTACAGATGTGTGTCAGCGTGTGTGTGTTTGTTCGTTTGTTTTTGCGTGTGTCAGCAAGGCTCTTACAAATTACAAGGCTCTATGATGTACGATTTTTTTTAAAGGGATACAAATATGTACTACTGGAGCAAATAGTTTGGTAGCTTGTCTTCACGATATTTGGTAAGGAGACCAAATATGACAAATTTGGAGTTAAATCGTTTGTTGATTCAAAATAAAAAATTGCTGTTTTTTTTTGTTTGCGTATATAAAGGATGACCACATAATAGTCCTACTCCGCAGATAGACTTAAATGTGTTGTATCATGTATGGCTTGATATGAAATTATGAACGTATGCTGAGAGAAACTGAAAATGATGTGCCAGAAATATTTCCTCCAATACTAGATGTGACAATGGCATTATTTGTGATTTTGATACCATGTTAATGAGTATCAATGTGTGTGCATAGGCAATGTCAACGGCATTGTACGCCATATTATTACTTACATTATAGTAACAGTAGGGTACCTTTAACAGTATCATATTTCTAGATGGACTCGAGATCTCTACAACCAGGTACAGAGATCATCTCTGTAATCGTGTTATCTCGCCGTTGATTCGAATCCGAGATGTGTGTGTCTCGATATCTGTGTGTGCGCTCCGAGATGTGTGTATGTGCACTTAGATACGAGATGTGTGTGTAGTACAGAGATCAATATCTATACCCGGTTATAGAGGATTTGGACTCTTTCTAGATTTTTTGGGCATGCATTGGATAGGATTATAGAATGAGTCAGGTGTAAAGTCTCAGTCTCTATAAATTTTGGTGTCGGCCTGACAAGGCCGAATTGTAAATGTGTTCATCAATCCCAAGAAAAATCTAATGGATCAATCTATAGGGAGTATTATGTCCACAAGCATAACATCAAGTCATCAACAAATCAATTTCCCTCGCTTTTACTATTCCGCCAACATTCATCCATAAATAAATACATAAAAAGAACAAATGTTAGGAGCCTAGGAGCTGTTGAATTGAACTTGGAACTAAAATTCTCGTGAAGTGCATTTCGTCCTTTGGCTCTGGCTTTCTTTCCTCATTCACTTTCAACTTACTCTTCTCGTGCTCTCTGGCTCTCTTCACTCTTGACACACTTTTTCCTTCATCTTCTTTCTTCAAGATCAACAACTCTAGTGCAACCTTTACCTCCTTTTTCTCTTTTGACAGTTTTCCATTGACTCAAATTGTGTCCATGCTGAGTCTGAGCTAGCTAAAGGTAAAGTTCTATTTAGTTTGAACAGTGGCCTTTTTTTTTAAAAAAAAAATACTATGTACTGTTCATATTTAAGTTTCGTTCATAGTTGACTTGTTTAAGCCTTATGCTTGGAAGTACCAGTGATGAATCTTAGAACGAAGTGATTGTTATAGTGAACCTTAGAATGAAATAATTGTTATAGATGAGTTGTTTCAAGGAAAATTGTATAGCGTAACTCCGTCCGTTATGGATATCTTAATGAAAACTAGTTTGAACTTTGGACCAGAAAAACCATTTGACTAGACGACTAGTGAATCTTGTATCTCAGGGCTTATAAACTGGTCATTTGTGAAATATAATTTCGACTGACAGTGCTAATAAATGGAACTAATATTAGAGAAGTGTTTCTAATCAAATGCTTTAAGATATGACGTACACCTGATGTTGTGTATTTAAGATATGACACTAGATGCTATGATTTTTACGCTGCGTCTTACTTGTTGGTAATCATGGCAAATTTTGCAGTATGAGAAGAATATGCGGATACTTCAAAGATGGAAGTTGGAGATCTTAGTCGTTGTTTCCTCTGCTTTATCATCTTCAAAAGGCCTCCTTAGAAGTGGATTACTATGAAGCTGTGGCGTTTTGCTTCTCTTATGTTGGTGGTCAGTTGAGTAGGAAAATAGTAGAAGATATGGATCCATTTCATGGAGCTTGTGAAATTGTTGAACTGAGGGATGAGTTGGTTGCATCCCAACATTCAAAAGAAACTAATCGTCTAAGTGGTGGACCGATAGTGGATGACAGAACTGAAAAGTTTTCAAGGCAGAAAACAGCAGGCAGGTATACATTAGAGGATGAAATTAATAAGCTCTTTGAAGCGATTGAACTACGAGCTTCAGCTAGGGGATTAGGTCCATCATGCCAATTCAGTAAAGGCTCCTCACAAATATCTGCATCAAAGAAACCAATTAGAGGGGGTATATCTCAAGCATCAGGTATTGGAATATCCGAGTCTGTGACTTTGAAGCAGGCACTAAGAGGGTTACGCATTTCCCATGCATCAGAGGTTGCTGCTATGAAGCGTGTATCAAAGTCAACAGCGTCATCAAAAGTTGCAGAAGCTGTTGCTGTCAAGAGGCTATACAGAGCAGTGGTTGTTGAGGCTAACGATTCTGGCCTAACCCTAGATGAAAGCAAAGGGAGTTTGCTACAAATATCCCTTGTTCCCGAAGAAAGTAAGTTGAACTCCTCCGAGAAGATATCCTCACAAGCAACGAGGGAAGAAAATTTGGGCTCAACTGTTCATTCTTCTCCCCAGTTTGCAGTTCCTGCAACAACTGAGATATCCATGATAAAAGCACAGCTGGAAGAGGGGATTGGTCCTGTGCCAACAGAAGTTGGTACACAAGCGTTAACTTTGAAGCTTGGGCAGGAAGGAAAACTGAAATCTGCACTGTCTTTATGTTGTTCAAATATCAGCAATAGAACAGAAACACTAAGTAAGGATACTACTGCTTCAAAGGACATTGAGAGCAAAAGAGCAATGATGAAGTTCGGGAAGAATCTCAAACTGAACTTTTCATCTTCTTTGTTGAACTCTAGTGCCAGCAGTAAGGTAAAGAAATCAGTCAGCAATAGTCCACGTGTAGTCAATCCTGTTCCTAAGAATAACTGTTTTCCTAATAAGAAAATGAAGAAAGAGGTAAGCTCTGCATGCAGTAGTTCTAATACATGTATTGCAGATGTCGATAGTGCTCTTAGTCCGAGTGCAAGTAAAGTAGTTTGTCAGGCTCAAAATTCTAATCAGAATGTTCTGAAGGAACCTGCTTGTCCAGCTTTCAGCAGGACTTGTCTAGATGTTAATGTAAGTTTGAGTAATGCAGATTATAAAGCAAATAAATCAGTTCAGGGGTTAGACAGTTGCAATAAAAGAAATTTTGATGCAAAAGCAAGTGAATGCTCGAGATCAAGAGAAGCAGCAGACTTTTCCCAAAGCTCAAAAAGTAGTCTTGGTGCGTACAGCAGCACTACATGCATCAGTGATGAAAGCAATGTTTGTGGGTCTAGTTGCAGTGGAAGTAGGCCCCACATGTCAAAAGATTTAAGGTGGGAGGCAATCCGCCGGGTTGAAATGCAGCATGGTAGCCTAGATTTGAGGCACTTCAAGCTGCTCAAGCGACTAGGTTGTGGAGATTTAGGAACTGTTTATCTTGCTGAGCTGACTGGAACAAACTGCCTGTTTGCTGTGAAGATTATGGACAATGAGTCTTTGGGTAGCAGGAAGAAGATGCCTAGGGCCCTGACTGAAAGAGATATACTGCAAGTACTGGATCATCCGTTTCTCCCTACACTATTTGCTTATTTTACTACAAATAAGTTTTCCATTTTGGTCATGGAGTATTGCCCAGGGGGAGACCTGCACATATTGCGCCAAAAGCAGCCTGGAAGTATTTTCACTGAGCAAGCAGCCAGGTAGGAAATTTGAACTAAGCTGCACTGCTGATATACTATTTGCATTGTCGTCATTTAGTGTCAAATAAAACACACATTTCATGCATAGACATAGAACGCACATGCATTTGTATGTATTCACCGTTAGTTATTCTCTGTATAAAACGTTTGTTCATTTGTTGGGATTTTACTTCATTCTCGGTTCATTAATTGGTTTTGAAACGGCCAATATTCAAACTGATTCTCAGACTTGAGACACTAAAGCATGCTTCTTCCCTGTTCTTACAGTTCTTGTCAAAATTTTATGATAGTTGAGTTAGTTGAATTGGGTTTGCCAAATTCCCATCCAATTTGCCAACGAAAACATCTGTTAGTAAGCAAAATAAGAATTCCTGCAAGTATCTAAACCTCTTGTACTGAAGAAAAGTGGAAGGTAGAGATGCGAATAATCTCCTATAAATATATAATTCTGTATTACCAGTTTTTTTTTTATGGTCTTCTGTATTACCAGTTGCATTCCTCATATCATGTAACATTTCCATACAAAGTAGGAAGACTGACTGATTTGGGATTATGAGAACCTTTGTATTTTTTTTTTCTTTACACTTGCTAGTGGAGCCTCATCATCGTGCCCTAGTGGATTTTCAGATGTCATCTGGTCTTTGAAATCCTTGTGAGTCCAGTTTGAGTTGAAGGTCATCTTCAGCCCAATCTCATTCTTGTATCATGTTAATGAAGAAATTGTTGTTGAGCTGTCTGTTGAATGAATTCCCGGGAAGTGTTTAACATCCTGAAATACACAAAAGGCATCCAAGAAAACTTTCATGATTATTAGTTTGACCAGAAAAGCTTATGTTTGTAGAACCTCTAATCTGGACTAATTCATGTTGTCATCTCTGCAGGTTTTATGTGGCAGAGGTCCTTCTTGCTTTGGAATACCTACACATGCTTGGAATAGTCTACCGGGATTTGAAGCCAGAAAACATATTAGTTCGTGAAGATGGTCACATCATGCTCTCAGATTTTGATTTGTCCCTCCGATGCACAGTAAAGCCCACATTAGTTAAAGCATCTTTATCTCTCCCAACGCCCAGTAAAGGGATATCAGGTTCATGCGTAGGATGTATCTGCACTGATCCTTTCTGTGTCCAACCATCCTGGGTCCAAGTTCCTTGCTTCACACCTAGGCACGTATCCACACCAACAAACATTCGTAAGCTAAAATCAAATTCAATGACTCAGGTTCCACAGCTTCTGGCAGAACCAACTAATGCACGATCTCATTCTTTTGTTGGCACGCATGAATATTTGGCCCCTGAGATAATAAGAGGTGAAGGCCATGGCAATGCTGTTGATTGGTGGACGTTTGGAATATTTTTGTATGAGCTTCTATTTGGTACAACACCATTTAAGGGACCAGGAAATGACGACACCTTAGTCAATGTGGTCATGCATAGCGTCAAGTTCCCTGAAAGCTCGTCTGTAAGTTCTCAGGCAAAGGACCTGATCAGAGGGCTGTTAAGAAAGGAGCCAAAGGACCGATTTGGATCAGCCAAAGGCGCAGCTGAGATCAGAAAACATCCCTTCTTTAAGGGGCTGAATTGGGCGTTAATAAGATGTGCTGTCCCACCAACGGTGCCTAAATCTTCTGAAACAGGAGTTTCTCTGACGACTGCTGAGGAGAACAAGCTTGTGGAGTATAAAATGTCTTCTGCAGAGCACCCCGAGTTTGATACTTTCTAGCAAACTCGTTGATTATCTTTCTTAATCCGTTTCCCCACATCTCCTCTCTCTTCCTCTTTACAGTTAATACTTGTAGCTCGTTATTTCGATATAAGGGAAGAAAGGCTACAAAGCCATTTGGCGTATAATAATATGAACAAGATATCAGAAAATCTGGGGCATATATATCCTCATCTAGTTGTACTAGATGTGAGAATTGAGAATCTTTACTGTGGATTAAATTAGATATTCATACAAAGGGGCTCGAGATTATGTTCTGTGAGACTGTAACTATAGATTGGATAAACCCTGTATTAAGAAACCATCATACTGTTAATTTAGTTGTGCCATGCTTCTAGCAAAATATACTTTTACGGGACAAAGAAGATTATCAAACTACCCATCTTGAAACTCAAGTAGTCTGCCTGCTGCGAACAAATTGATGTATGCGGCATATCTACTTGGAACAAACCCACCCACGTCAACCCTCATGTGAACAAACTAAAAGAAAGAAAGAATTCATAAATTGACAAATAACAAGAATTAAAATTATTACGTTTAAGTTAATATATTTTACCTGGATATACTGTCCTGGTAATCCTCGTTGCTGGTATTTCTCATAAGAGAGATGGACTGGAAAAGAGAGAAGGAGCAAGACAAGGAGAAACGTACAACCTATACACCATTCTTCCTCATCTTCTCTCTCTTACAGTCTACCTCTGTTTGAGATTAATTCATTGCCCCAAGTCATCACCCGAACCATAAAAATAGTTTTGAGGGAATTGGTCGTAGTTCCATGTATATTTATAGAGAGAATAACTTCCTTGTTTCATCAGTAATCATGTTCGAAGTGTATTCGGTTTAGCATTCTTGAGACTCAAGTTTTCGCTTATTGAGTTGCCCCCAAGCAACAATTTGACTTATTAAAAGTAAGAGTTTGTACGTAAAGGACAGTGCACCCCAATTCGTGTGCATTAGGACTCGAACTGATCGAACTTCTAAACCCAATTGAACTCAGACTGCTCGATTAGAATGTTTTGGGTACCTTGTTGACCAAGCTAGAACGTTATATATATACGAACCTATTTATATAGAAACTAAAGCATTCTTCCTGTCGTAATATACATGGCACTTTGAATTGGAAGATCAATCTCAAAGGCGAGTTTGATAGAAGGTCAGGAAGAGGGCGAGAATTGTGTTTTCTGTTTTCTTGCTCTCTTCCTTTCCTTCTATCTGGCTCTCCTATGAGAAATACCAGCAGCGCAGCAATGAGGAAGACGTCTACACAGTGAGTTTCTCTCTCTCTTGTATTCGAGACTTTTTGGCTTATATATGCTCTCCAAATACAATTAACTATATGTCTTTATTGTATTTTGCAGCGTGTTTTAGGGTTTACATAAGCTAACGTGTTGGAAGCATGGCAGAAAACTTAGTTAATTACGTACATGATTGTAGGTTTTACCCATGATTTAATACTGCTAGGGTTTAGAGTTTTAGACAGCCAAGAAAATGGAACTCTGTAGAACACCTTTGAACCAAACCCGCACCCCTTTACATAAACCAGTGTAGATATGCTAGTACCAGTAGATATGCCTGGTTCTTGCACCTTATATATTTCAGACCCTTGTTCTTCTACCTTCGTAGTGTTAATGCATATGCAAGTACAAGCAGGCATGCACAGGTAGCCATTCCTAGACTGTCAGAAGCACAACGATACTTTAAAAGAGCAAGAAAATAACAGTTTCATGACAAACTGCTGGTATTAGATGTTTTTCGGCCTATTGACATTGACATGACTATTGACAGGCATCTGCAATTTTCGGCCTCATGGCGTGACAGTGTTATATTGAGGTAGTTTCTGTCAAGGGGGTTTCCTTTTTCAGTATGCAAATATCTCCATTACTTGGTCAGACGTGTATATCCCGGTCTTGGTAAACTATTAGATGGTATTCCAATCGCAGCACAAGCTGGTTTGGAGTAGGTCTGCGAGCTCTCATCATTGAGTCTCCTTGGGACACGAAACAATGCTCTGGCTTGACCAGATAAGTGTGGGTGCTTGGCTTCCACTCTATGGGCCATTTCTAGCAAACATGTCCCTATCTTGTGTCGCGAGCTAAATCGAAAAAAGAATATAAAAAATTGAGTAAACTATTGGCTGAAGCTGGCTTTCGTCTATTAATTAATATATAAGCACAGGAATCCCCAATGTGTAAATACTATGAACTTGAAAGAAAGAAGCTTACAGATTCAGTACAACCAAGCACAGCATAACTCAGTTCCTCAACCGCTTCTTGCGATAAACTATTGGCGTCAGAAAAATAGAAGCACGACTCTTACACTAGTTTGTTTAACTAATGATTACCTACTTAACAAACAAAATCAAAACATCTGAGCTGCAATCAATGGCCAAGCTGAATAATGGTCTAACATACATAATGAGTTTTCACTAGAGTAGAGTATTCTCAGAAAATTTCAATATCAGCTTACTTTTTGACTAAACACAAGCTTTACAGTAACAAATTAACAACTGTAGTGCAATTGAACTATCCAACAACTGTATTATATAATAAAATGTAGAAGACTTCTCGTAAGTTTACAAAAACGCATCAACCTTTCTCTATCTAGCCAGGACGAATCCAAAGAATCATAACTACGTTTACTTCTACGCTATTGGCTCTGAACTTCTGGAGTACAAGGAATAGCTGCCATATTAGTGTGTAAGGTACTGTTCGTGTGCTTGTAAAGATACAAATGAACTCTTCTGCAATTGGGAACAAATCAGGGTGAGAAAGTGGAACTTAAGGGTACCTCACCATCATACACATGAAGTTACGCCTAAGCCCACTTGAAATAAATGTTTGTGTTCGTTACCTCGAGGTATAAAAGAGCTAATATATATCTTTTCTTGTACCTGGTTTATCTTCTTATCTTCTAAATATGCGTGGATGTGATTGTTCATTATATGAAGGATCTCAAGCAAGTGTGGTGTAAACCTTAGAGCTACCATCACCCGCCTTTCAAATGGCTTCCTAGGCTATACGCCTGGATGTCACTGTTCAACCACCTTAGTGAATAAACTGTCAACCCTCGCACCAAACTTGAAACGACCTACCTATACCAAGTGTGAATATCATCCCCAGCTAGCGCCCCCAAAGCCGAGAACTCCTTAAGGGTTTTTGGTTTTCCTCACAAGGTCTCAACATCAATATTAATATATTATGTATCCACAGTCTAGGACATTTTCCTAGTGGACATCACGCCAAACCTTGAACAAACATGTTTAGTGTACAAATTAGGTTATAGAGGAAGCACCTTCCAATCTGTAATCTGCTTCTTACCTTTCTTTATTATAAGAAGTAAGAGACATTATACCACACTAGCTTATTTTTAGTATTACAGTTTAGACAAGGAAATGAACTACTTCCTCTGCAATTGAAGCTATCAGTTTTGCCAAAAAGATATTGTTTATAAATTTTAAAGTGTCGGAACTGTCTCGACAGTTAATCAAGCTAAAAGGTTTCGTTCGTTACCAATTTACCATGTCCATTGTATCTGATGAACAAGTCTTTCACAAGCTTGATCAATAGACTTATAACACACCCACAAGAAGGTTCCCATATTTGGAGATCCACATAAGCCATCTCTAGGAAAAATTTACGTCTCGAATGAAGGAAGTGGGATCCATCAATAAAAAGGGGAATCACATCTATTACCCACAATGTCGCACAATCTTTGTACCCCCAAAAAACACAAAAAGCTAGGTAAACATTCTCATGACCTCTCGTGTGTCACCTGAGATAAAAATTTATTGAATCTCAAGCGATACATGTAACACAGGAAACTGAACCAAATACAGTAATTTTAAAGACTTTTCTCCAAGACTATTTGTGCATGTTATATTAAGATACATTTTGAGCATAACAACAACAAAAGTAGTTTCATTTCCTCAGACAGAATCCATATACTTTTCAACATACAATGTCCCAAAGTCAAAATTGCAAGGAAATGATAAAAAAGGAAACATACAGTTTACCAGATTTTAGCTCAGCCTCAAGTAGTCTACTCAATAGTTTGCAACCTTGACGCAGCCCATGATTGTTTCCGCAAGCAGTAGTCGAAGCATGACGAACCCCATGGCCAATTCTAACAAACACATAAACAGCGCTCTACGGAGGTTATTGGGACTCCAACTTCTTTAAAATTAAATTCACAACACCCCAACTAAAACCGCGATACTGTAACCACCTAATAATCCTCGACTTTCTCTTCTCATACTCCACATTTTGACTTCGCAACCATTGCTTAGACGTCTGACTAAACAGACGATCCATTGACACTTTCGACATGCCAAGAACATTCTGCTCTCCATTCTCTCCACTACCACTATCCTCAAACACATACTTTGTAGCCTTATTCGCATCAACTTCACTAACACCCTTCCTATAAAGCGCTTGCTTAATACGTTTCGGACCCCAAGTTGACGATGACCATCTAGACTGAGAATATATCTCAGCATACAAACCATCATTAACCAACCCCTTATCTTGCAACCCCTTCATCACCTTATCAATCACACTGGGCGCGAATTTCTTCGCACGCAGTTTCTTTTGTAACTCGACTGCTGTTAATGCTCTTGTGGCAAGTGCCCCTATAGCAAAATTCTCAGCATCTTGTTCACTTCTACTAGTCTCATTTTCACAAAACTCTTCTTCCAACTCAATGTATTCCTGTGATTTCTTGCCTATAGAATGCATTGTATTCCTGTGTGTGGTGGGTAGTGAAGTTTTGAGGTCATTACTAAAAGTGGGTTTATTAGGAATGTATTTAATTGGGTCTGTGGCATGATTATTATTTGTAGAGTATTTGATAATACTAGTTTTTTGAAACCAGGGAGTCAGGATAAATTTGGATTTAAACTGAAATGATATTTTTGAGGTGAGGTTTATACGCATGACATTTGACATGTTTTCAAAATTAGTGAAAATAAAATAAGGCTGAAATGGAAATGGAAATGTAAAATTGAAACCCTAACCTTGAAATCAAAACCGGAGCATCTGACCGTACAGCTCTAAAGCCTCCAACAAGCAAAATAAGTAAATAACAGATGAAGCAAAAATATCGTGGCATGGCGAAATCGTGAAGCCTGAAATTTCGACAGGATAATGGGACTTACGAAAGTTCGTTATACAGTATTCCAGCATGACGAACAAATTGAAGACGACGATTCAGATAGTATAATCAACCCTAACATATTGAATTTCATCAGACATCCAAGTAAAATTATTTTTAAGTATTTATTTATTTATTTATCAAAGAAAATAACAAAAGAATATATTATTCACCCAAGTATATGATGTTACAGCTGTTCACCATCCCTATCAAAAAAATATACAGCTGCTCATCATCTTTACAGCATCAATATCAGTCGGGATAACAAATCTATACCTGTGAAAACCATTACATAACTCAGTCTTGGACTTGTGTGAAAATAATACAAGACCACCAGAAATCTGTTCCAACTTGCCCATCAAGACGAGGGTAAAATGAGAAGTCAAAATTATAATACAATTTGATTAGCCTAAACAAGTATGAGCTTCAATATTGGGGGGCAATCCCTCAGCTCAATAAAGCACAAATTCGGATCTGTTGTGTATACTCGAAAAGTTCTGTTAATTATTTTTCATCTCTGCCTGCTTTCCCACCATATTCACTGATATACTGAAAGCTTTTGTCATAAAAATCATACTATGTAACTCTTTTTCGATGGTTTCCGTCCCCGCTTTCTTCTTGGATTGTTATCGATCATGCAGTAGAACGCAGTAACAAGCTCTTGATCCTCTTCACTAGTTAGTATCTTTGCTAAACTAGGATTCTTAAGGAGGAGCTTTGAGACAAGATATCCTGCAATAGACCAGGTTTGGTACAGACATGCTTGTTTCCCAATGAATCTGCCTCTTTTAGTGTCATAATACTCTGGCCACTTGTCTAGTGATATGCGCTTCTCCATAATCTCAACAGCTTTAGCAGCAATCTCTGGTCTATCCATCTTTATGCAAGCCACTGTGAGCTGAAACAAACTCTAGAAAGGTTATTTGCTGAAAAACAATTTAAACTCCTATTTAAGATAAGTGAGGGTATCTCAAATCGGTCAATTTAGGTTAGTTCTCTTAGAGGAGATTAACATGGTGCACTCAAGTAGGTCCCCCACCACATGCGTAGGTTGTTGTTTACACAAATAGATAGGAGCATGGTACATCAGGAGGGTATGACTTCCATGAACCACATCTCCATATATAAGGTTTTCAAATGCAAATATGGGATCATGATACGCCGGCTTATAGCTAGTAGGAAAGCTTCAGTTTTTAAGTACATTGCATATACCATTTCACACTATTTCCATCACTGGGCTCAGACGTGTAAACTGCAGTGCTAATAAGTTACTAGCAATAGCCAAACTTTCAGCTCCTTGCCTCATTGTATTAGGCTGCAATTCACATGTCTAAATAGAAATTCTCTAATTCTCTAATGGTCTATATGCTATACTATTATTAACTCCCAAGGAAAATCAGCTGATAATTTTATATATGGGAAGCATTGACATCCACATCATTAAACCGTTCCTCATGGTATAAGTCTTAGAAGTGTATCATATTATTGGTACAAACCCCCAGAGTTGTCACATCAAGACATCAAGTAGAAAATGTAAACTAGAAGAATTCCAAAAAATATGACGGATGGAATAATGCATATTAGAAGTCTAGTATAATATGTAGTTGCTATTCTAGTAGGAATTACTTTTACCTCAGGTGGTTTCCCTTTAGGATTCCTTGTGCTACAAGGATTAATTTGTATAATAAGGCCTATGAACTCACAACTTAGGAGGTTGATTGTGGAATATATGGTGTGTGATTTTCGTATTAAAGTGTGTAGATTTTAGGGTTTACCTAAAATCCTCTTTTTCTATCAAATTAGGGTTCGAAATTAGCCCTAGTTTAATTATTGGTGTTCAACTGAAGTTGTTTCCGCCCTCAAGAACACATCAATGACCCTATAATCTATATACTGTACAAGATTTGAAGCATATCTAGTCAAGTTGAATAATAGGTATCCTACAATACTCCCAGAGAATGTTATACGGACTTTAAATTATAACAAGAATATGGCAAAACCTACCTGCCAAAGCAAAGTTGGCCAAGAACCGGCATTGTGGTAAGACCAAGGCCTGCACCAGAGATATATGAGTTGGAGATGATAGCTGAAAGAAGAGGACTGCTTGCTACTAAGTACATAACAAAGAAACTTACGTGTTCTTGGGATCACTTCCCGTAATAATTCGCCACTCCTGACCCTCAAGAGCAGGATAACATATCTTGAAAGGCATGTCTGCTACCAAATCTGACCATTTCGCTTCTACGAGATCCAGTATGGCATGTGATTGATCTCTTGTTGCCAAACTGCTAACTACAGACCACAAGTTCCCAAGTGAGAAGAAACGGAAATCCATGTGAGCTGGCTGTAAGTTCCCAATTAAATAGCCTCCTTCATTAGGCATCCATTCCATTAGCCAAGGAGGAATCTGATCAGGGTATATGTTGAACTTGTTAACAGCGTCATATGAGTACTCTTCTGTTTTATAGCGGTAGATCTCATTGAGTTTTTTCATGTCAACCCAATAATATTCCCTGATATGAAATGACAATGCCACCAGACGATTATTTAACGCTCTTATAAGATCAGCTGATCCATCCTCAGGTGCAAGCATTTCACGAGCACCAACTAGAGCCGAATAAAATAAGGCCTGCAAAAAGTAATATATATTTCAGAATGTTATGCATGAGTCACTGGTGTAACAAAGAAACCTCAGCTCAGTATAACACATGAACGTCCATATACCCATATATGGCCATAACACTACGATCCTCAAAATACTGCCGTAAGTAGTGACCTAAGTTACATTGACATTGATACGTGTGTCGGTGTCCGACACACCGGGATGTGGCTGATACACTTATATATTATAATGAAAAATTATATATACTTCAGAATCTTAATTGTAAGAGACCTGGGACCAAAATACCTAAGCTGGCCTTAGGGGCAGTTGACAAAATGCACTTCCTTGCATTAAAGAGAGACTAGCAGTGGATTATGCAATGCTGGACTAGCAGATCACATTGTTAATGCCTTATTTTCTTTCTCTGTTCATATTCCAGGTGGATTCTCCCTCATAAATCCAACACAATCTTTTCCCATAAATAGAATTCACCAACTGATTCATTGGGATACCTGGAAATTAGGATCTATATCCATCGTTCCTATAAACAAAACTGACTATTACGGGTAACTTCCTTGTTTTTCTATTAAGAATCTTCCACTGATTAAATAGGCTAACATTGTTGCGATTAACAGCTTTAAATAGTTTAACAGTGTCTGCGAGTGTCCATCCGACACTGTCAACACAGAAATTTTTGGGAATGTACCGCGTCCATGCAACTTAGGCAGTGACGTGTATAGAAGCAAATCGGCCATTTCCTTGTTTCTTGAACCTAATCACAAAGCCCCAGAATACCTTAAAAACCCAAACATGTTTTACTTAATCTATGAAAGAACGCTACAATATTTTTATTCTATTAAAACCAAGCTGTGTGCCTGCATGCTCAAGAATTACAGAAATGAAATAAGTAGCTTTTGATCTAGAGATGACATTAGTTTGACCCATGTGTAGAATTTAGGAAACTGGTAAGGAAAAACAGAAAGTACATAGCAGAAAGAAAAGGTTCAAAGCAACTTATCAGATGAATCATGAATCTATCACAAAAATCAGGTTAACACCAGTTACAGGCAAAGAGAACGCCGTTTATATAAATGGAGACAAATAAATCCAACAACCATGTGTGATAGAGTTTCCTTTTGCAATTTGACGTGGATTTGAGTAACAGCCTAACAGGGGACTGGTGACAATAGGAGGCACAAAACAAGGAAGTTGAATTTTGTATAAAGATGTAGACAACAGAGTCCAAAGAAGGAAACATGGTCTAAATTTTGTTTAGTTGCTATATCAAGAGCCTCTAATAATTGTTGCTAAGGAGAAATAGGACGATGTGGAGGCCTTAATAGGTAATACTGGCAACGGCTAACAAACATGATGTAGAATTAATACCCCATGCCACGGAACTTTGGAAGAACGCTTTCAAGCTAGCATCCCATATTCAAATGGTTTTAAAAACAGATCCGAAAGCACCCCGGGTAGATGTTGCCAAGGTCCAGACACTTGTCCCCAGGCGCCACTCGCCTTACTCAATCAGCTATACCTGAGGAAATGTTTTTACTGCTACATGGATCCGAAGCCGAGCCAGCTTCGGTCCAATAGACCTTTTAGTCTGTTTTTAAAACAAATAGCTATTTTAGGGTTTCTAAGCTATAAATAGGTACTTGTAATGAAATAGCGATCACATTATCATTGATTATTGAATTATGAACTCTCTAAATTCTAATTAACTCCACCAAATTCTATTGTTCTTCAATTCAAATCTTCTTCTTCTTAAATCTCCCCTCTTTTTGAGGATCTCTGCATCATTTTGTCTCATTCTTTTCATTAGAACACACTGTGGTAGCTATTTTTCATCCATTGGATTGTGTCCACATGTCATTTGGTCATTCCCATGGTCCCTACTTGTTGAGACCTTAACATTGACTGTCCCATTTCCATGTCTCCAACATCATAATTCGAAAGGAGAAACTTGAATTCTGATAATGTTCTTGCAAGATCCCAAAAAAGATTGGACATGGAAAATGGAAACAGGGATAGTCCCACCCTATTTAGAATTAGATAGCAACCACTTTGTAGTGGATCCATCACACGATTGTAATTAGATACAGCTTCATCCCTTCCCAGGACTCTATGCAGCCAAATAGGAAATTGGTTTCCTTTGAAGCTCTACTATAAATAAGGTGATGATATAGGAATTAAAGGGCTCTTATTGCAAGGGAGAACATTTCTCACTGGAAACTATTTCTGCTTTTGACACAATAGTTTGTCCTTAACCAAACCCTTGTCAGTTAATTATTCAGAATAATCAGATCAGATCAATCCGCTTGAATCACAAACCTTTTATGTACTTCAAGGAGTGTGTGCAGCTTCATTCCCAGAGAACATTCGAATGGAACATAGTGTGGGGAGCTGAACATGTGAAGCGAGTTCTATCCCGTTATCAAACATCTTTCCTAAGTTGGAAGCCACTGATGAGCGTAGGCTTACCTAACAGCCTTCTTGATAGATACGTTCAAGACTCTGCTTGATGGTCGGCCATCAAAGTCTAATAATATTGAGAATGTGGCTGGTCACCTACTAATGATACCAAATTTAACATTCAAGGTTGGTTTATTTATTTGAAGAGCCCATTTACTGCACTAATTTCTCCACTTTGTGCATTGTTAGATAAAAAGTAATGTATAACCAATAGAAACACAAGAAATGGACTTCATTTATCACAGAGTGATATATGGCTGGAAACAAAACCAATATATGATAGAAAACTGTCTTGCATGACGTGGATGAACAAGTAAAACAGTTAATACATATACCTGAATTTCCAGAGGATGGCCATGAATACCCATGCGGCGGTCTATCATGCACGAACCATCTGTCACCAGCAATGTTGGAAACATGTCAAAACCATCTGCAAGACATAACTTCAATATCATCTTGATTCCTGTTTGCACGTCAATTCTCTCCTGAACAGAAAGATCTCCAGAGGCTTTTCCATATGCTCGTAGCAGAATAATCCACCATAATCCTAATGTTACATAGATTGTTATTTAGTATATGTTACTATCTTTAAAACCTTACTCGAGAAGAATTGCTGAAATATAGTTTACCAGAATCAACTGGAGCAACACGACCAATTGCCGCTTCTCCAAAGTCAGGATCCAAAACTTCTTCAGTTGCAAACTCATCACCATCAAGTGGAACAGTACGTACCTTGAAGCTTGCAGGCATGAGTCCCTGCCCAGGACTATGGCAGTCCATTGTTTTCTCCCAGCTCTGACAAACACATATAGAGTAAAGTCTAAAAATTTGCAGGCACATACCTGAAGAAATATGTACGATGACAAAAGGTTATAATGGAAAAACTATAGTACCTGCAACTGCAGAGTGTGCAGGATGAAATTGCGGACAATATCATACTCTCCCTTCAAAAGGAAAGCTAGCCCAGATGGTATAAAGTCACGAATAAAGACCTGGTCGTAGTTCAAAACATTAGAAGTGGTTGGATCCTTTGCAGCTATTGTTCCAATAGGACTCCCGCAGTAGTAAACCATAGACTCCTGTAAGAGATTCCATGCTTCATCCTCAAAAGAATCTATGCTGGCCTTATGTAAGGTACTTTCTACTGCTGCACCACCTCCTTTTAATGCACCATTTGATTGTAAGCCTTCCTTTCCGTTTTTCAAATGCTGAACCTCCTCCGGAAAGCCTTTAACAATTGGACCGTTCACCTCGCCGTTATTTGATATTGAATTCTTTGTCGCATCCACCAACCAATTTTCATCTCCATCTTCAGTATCTAACTCACTAATACTTTCCGCCTTTTGACATCGGCAAGTCGATAACTGAAATCGATCAACTGAACTTTTACCTTTACAGACACCACTAAACCCTTGAATCCTACAGCCATGAGTTCCTCCTAAATGACTTTTTACCACTCTGGAACACTTGACAGATGGTATGTTTCCTAAATACCTTCTCCTCCTATGGCACTTCACATTGGAGTTAACAGCCAATAATGAATCCGAACTTCCCAAAAACGGATCAGACCAAAATTGACGAACTTGCAAAAACATCAATGACGTGCTCATTCTGTACATGTATATTCCTCTTTAGCCAAAAAATAATAATGACCGAATCTTGATATGTCCAACTAATTACCTATATTCAACAAGTCAATAATCAATATCTTAATAACAAGGTTCATCTAAATTCATTTTGATAAACTCGATATCGGTCCACGTCAATATTAGACATAATAGCTGCTACACAAACAAACTAGCAGTTTAAGCAAAATGAACAAAATGTCTAAACAATATTGCAGTGCAAACACAAAACTTAGAGATAAACATACGTACGTACGTACGTAGGTTATTATTATTACTATTTATTTATTAACAAGTTGATGATGATCATAATTGGATAATAATAAAAAGGCTGACCTATTATTTTGATCCAAATAAACACTAGTTTGTTTGAGTGGGTCAAGTTTTGTCTCCTCGTTGTACTTTTCCGTGCGGAACTTCGATTTCAAATTTTTCGTTATTAGATAACTTTCCACGTTATCTTACTTTTTTGGCTTCCTCTCATTTTTTCTTGTTTTGTTCAAAATATCTACTGATATATATCGTCAATTCAAAATCGGAAATATTGATATTGGTTTTCTAGTTTACCGATATATATATATATATATTTATCTTTATCTTTATCTCTTCTCTATATAACAAATAAGGGAAGTGTGGGGCCGCAGGGCCTCCATCCTACTGGCTGTAACCGTTTTTTTGGCGTATGACGTGGATGAATGTGGGGTCATCTAGTGGTATAGTGATCTCAAACAGACCCATAGAATCCCCTATTTTGTTTTCTTCTCCAAACAAACCCCCTTGATTTGTTGTTTTCTTCTCCAAACACCACTGTTATATTACTCCTCGCTGAAAACGTGCGTATCTGTGTCATACGGCGCAAACAAATACTAGTATCCAACAATATATGAAATTTTGGTTGAGCATAGTTGACTATATGACTCCTGATAAATAAAATGGTAGTATAATTATTAATTCGGCTTAGATTCCAGTTAACTGCCTCAAGTTGTTATATTTTCTCGATTATTTTTACACCATAAAGCCCTCCACCCTCCTCTTCCTATAACACGTGGACTATTGCATGTATGTCGGCGTGTTCTAAACTTTTTCAACTCACAATAAAAAATTTGTTAACTATATTGTTATATTTTAACACTCTTTAATCCGTCAACTTACCTTACTTTTATGGAATAGTCAATAAAACTCTAGTCATAATATTTTATGTAAGTAAAATATCGTCAACTAAAACCAGTATAAACAAAAAAATATAAATTGGTACTCGTAAACATTACACATAAAAAATGTACAATATTTTTCTTTAAGTGAATAACACATATATTAACATGGATAAAAAATTATCCTAAACATATTCATATACAACTTAAAATATTATATGTCAATCGTAAACACTCTTTAGTCCATCAACTTACCTTGTTTTTATGAAATATGTTGTGACAGACACATAACGGAAACAAGTATTCAATAACAATATCAATCACAAATGTGGGATATTTGATAAAGACAAGTATTATTAACTATACCCAACACACAAACTCAATATCTCTTAAACTAGCAAAGCATAAACAAGTAAAGAGATGTAACAAATAACACACACCACAAGACAAGGATTTACGAAATCACAAAAATCAGTCTAGTGGTGCCAATATTTGTCATAATCACACCTCACTTGATCAACCTCACATCCTTGTTGTTAGATTTGGTGTCTCTATGAGTACAAACTTCCGAATTGGTTACGAACGACACGGTGAGCAGACCATGGCTAACTATCTCAATGGAGCAGCGCTCAATCAGTTGTTTACTTTTGATGCGAATGGTCGAGTGATAAATCTTTCAAGTTGAGGGAAAGAAATGTTATTGTAAGTAATTTAATTAATAATTTATGTTTGTGTTGAGAGTTTATTTATGATGTGTTGAGAATTTAATTATTAATTTCAATTATGGTGTAATAATTGTAGTTCTGTACGAGACGCTCTTTGTTGCTTTCTAAGAGTTCATAAATTTCATGGGTCTTGGAGGCCTGAAAATATAATAATCACGAATGCCTCGGGTATTCTAAGTTGAGGGATGTAGGAAACAATAACAACCGGGGAGGTTAGTATTTTTAGAATTTGAACTTATTGTTTATTTGTTAATAATAAGTTAAACTTGTAGGCTTTCTGGCTGGTATTACAAATGACATCCGTGCGTTTGTCGGAATCGTCAAGACAATGCTAAACCATATACAATAAAAAGTTTTGATGTAACCTGTTTAGACACTTGACTTGCATCGTAGATCTTAGATCCATTGCAAATATTAAACTGTAAGCTACCCTTTTACACTTTAGTAAAGAGATGTAACAAATAACACATACCACAAAGACAAATATTTAAGGTGGTTAAGCAATATGTCTACATGGCTACATCCACACGACGAGATCGATGATTTCACTAGATGAATAAGAATAGGAGCTATTTGATTGTACATAACAATCAACTCATAATCACTCACAAATAATGTTCTCTCAAATCTTTTTACTTCGTGTGTTAAATCTGTTGAAATAATTTTTTTTAATGGTCGGGCACATTATATGGTTATATATAAACATGAAATATAAAGCTTCTCTTCTCTCCCTCTACAAAATTTAATTGTTCTAAATTTGTTTATTAACTATGCATGAAATTCCTTAAATTGCCTATGCATATTAAATATCAAATTGTACTTACGGGACTATGGGAGTATTAACATGATACAATTTGTAGAATAGGCCTTAGCAAATCATATGAATTCCATCAGAGGCTTTTGGCCCAGCGAACAAGTGAAACCTAAATGTTGTCGAGTCAAAAAACAAATAAATAGATAAGTTGGGGCCAAACGCTAAGTCTATATTGTTTTAAAAATCTTTGGCTTACCTCCCATTATATAATAGTGATTTAATGTTTTTTTTATGTATCTCTTGGTCACTTTTTCTTTGATGGTTTTGACCAATTTAAAATGTTAAATCCCATCCAGCACAGTGGTTCATAGGTCTAGACTGTTGAGGATACAAATGTAATTATAAAAATGTAGTCAATATAATATGTGTAGCAGTTCTAGAGTACACAGGCTGCACCTGTACGCAGATTGATGAGTGACCTAAATTCTCGCGCACATCTCTCTCTTGTGACAGACAATAGATTTTATCAAGTATAAGTAAACCTTTTTGTTAGGGGAGGGATTATAGGGACATATTTTATCTCAACACGTAAACAAACTCAAAATGGTTAGGCTATTTATAAGTTTTGGATTAGGTTGATTTTTTGTAGATATGACTTCATAACTATTCTAAACATTGTCACAAATAATAAAAAAAATAACAAATTTATAAACTTGCCAAATATAATATCCAAAATGGTGAAAATGAACGGTCTATAATTAGCCAAATTTTGTTAATTGTTAACTATATTTAGTAAGTTTGGAATTTTTAATTTTTTTTGATTATTTGTGACATTGTTTAAAATAGTTAAAAGGTCATATCTACAAAAAATTAATCTAATCTAAAACTTATAAATGTCCAAACAATTTTGAGTTTGTTTAGGTGTTAATATAAAATATGTGTTAGACCCTCCCTTTTCCTTTTGTTATCCTGGCCCTTCAAAACAAACACCTCCCTAGTCCCTACTGGGTACTACTCCCAAAGATTTCACCAGGGACACGTGTCCAGATATTCGACATATATATATGCTTATTTTTTCCAGTGATCACTTTGTTTCTCTTGGACCAAAAAAAAAATCATTCATGGCTTCAACTCCGAGCAACAACGCATTAGTAATCCTCGAATTAAAACCATCTCCACCTCATTTAATCCAAAGAAATTTTACTACTACTAATAATAATATTAATAATAAATCACAAAACGAGATTTTCATCTCAACTGAAAACATATCCACGTGGAACCACCCTTTTATTCTCAGCTCTCAAATCATCAAAATCCAAACAAATAAAAACAAGTAAGAATTTCCTCTCCCAACATTTCTTCAAGCACTTCTTCTTCAATGTCACAATTTCTCAATATTTCAAACTTATTTGAATTTCAGGCTTATTGAACAGTCTTCATACTTTCGTACTCTTCTTACTGGGAATTTCAGGTTTGTATATTCATTTTTTTTTTATCGATTAAACTAACTTTTAAACTGTTGGAATGATTAATTAATTAATTAATTATTTTTGTTTTGGAATTGCAGTGAGTCGTGTTTAGATACTGTTTCAGTTGAGTGGAATGTGGAGACTGTTGTTGATATGCTTAGGTTTATTTACGGAATTTCGTTGGATGTTTCGGTCGATAATTTCATTCCTCTTATGGAGGTGAGGCATGTTGTTTTTTTAATAGTTTAGATAACTGCATTACAATGTAAGCTCACAAGTGTATTATAGACTACTATTAGTATTCCTGCATGCAACACACTGTTTTTCCTAGGTTAATATAGTTGGGTGCAATTGTGTGGTGTGCGAGTGTGTGGTGGGAAAGAGAGCAGGGAGTTTGTGAGCAGTAATGCTTGTTGTATTGGTTTTTGTGTTCATTTGGTAATATATCATTTTTATCAATTGAACAACACAATAAGTACAATAGTAGACTTCTACGTCGTGCTGTCATGTTGTATAGCTCTATGAAAGTCACATCTAACATTTTGAGGGACCCAGGGTGCATTCTTTTTTGGCGTGGACGGTCTTCTGCTGGAGTGCACGTCATGGTTCTCAAAGGCAACCTCTTCTAGAAGGCTGCTTTCTTTGCAAATACCATTAGAATCTATAATTGAAATATGGAGCTTTGGATTGCAGCATGGTACGCTTTCTCTCTTTGGTATAATGCAACTGTATTTGGTTATGGCATATACCACTATTAAAGCATGTCTTCTGACAGTTGGAACTGGTATATGTGGCAGCCATGGACTGTATTACAGAGCTAAGTGCGGCATACCTTGCACGAAACTTTGTAGGTATTTTGAATTGCAATTATTTTTCATTTCATTATGAATAACTATTTTATTTTAAATAAAGATGAAGGAATGTGATTGAGTGCAGTAACTATGGTTGATACTGGCATTTATAGGCTCTAATCTCACGACACAAATCTTTTGGTGATAAACTGATAGTTGCTAATATATGGTTGTTTTTATTCTGCAGACATGGGCTATATCTTGCAGGTCTTTTGTTGAAGTTCCTTACAATTTGCTAAGTTGTTGCTTAGATCACCATCATCTTACGGTACACAGGTTCACTTGTCAATCTTATAATAGCTTATTCATTTATTTAAAAGCTATTGAATTTTAGTAGTCTTAAAAAACCTTTTTTTTTACAGTGAGCAGGATCTTGCCGATGCACTTCTGAGATGGCTGGAAGTTAACCCGAGGTCACTGGAAGGTTCTTCTGGCTTCAGTAAAGACGACTATAGTGACATCCTTAAAACGGTAAAACGGAAAAATCTGAATGCCTACATTTTTAGAAGCATTGTCTATTTTCATCATTTAGGATCTTTGATGCTTAATATGGGGGGAATCCCTGATCTTCTATGCAAATATGATGTATGAACTTAGCAATTTGTGTTTTGTTGTTGTGGTCCCTATATTCAATTACCACCTCTAATTCGGTAGCTTCTGAGCTGCAAAGACACTCTCATTTATCTGGAAAAGAACACCGGTCAATTGTTTCCTGCATCTTTGTTGACCAGAAAATGTTAAGAGAGGATTGGAATGGGTTGATCTTGTTCTGTTCAACACTAGAAATTGCCCGTAACTTTGTCACGATGCAATCATAATAAGTCAATTCAGTGAAACTTAAGGCATAGAAGAGTTGGTACAAACGCCTTCCAATGCTTCTTCTATCAGCCTCCATCAACTTTTTCACCACTGTCTTGTTATACCAAACTCCTCTTTCCATTTAAAACCATTTAATTCCCCCATGGAACTTATACGCCGATTTGCTGAATATCTCTCATTAAAAGAGAATGTTGAGAGTACATGAGGAACGTAGTGCATAGCAAGCAAGTCTGCGAGGAACTTATACATTACAATTCACAATCACATACTGAAAAAAAGAAAGCGCCATTTTACCCTTAAAGAACATGTACTTTGAGTCTCTAAGAATGTACTTAAGATGTGCATTCAAGAGAAAAATATGTAATGCGACATAATTAATTTGTAATATTTTAGGAAATCCCAAAACAACTATTATTGATCAATAAGTATATTTGCTTCCATCTTAAATTAATAGTTTGAACTTTGGATTCATTAAACCCCTACACAAAACTCGAGACATTATATTAAATCTGAGCCAT
This sequence comes from Coptis chinensis, assembly GCF_015680905.1. NCBI lineage: Eukaryota > Viridiplantae > Streptophyta > Magnoliopsida > Ranunculales > Ranunculaceae > Coptis > Coptis chinensis. Next base: position 71,721,185 of record NC_141463.1, on the reverse strand, counting down.
AAATTAACTTTCTCATATTAAATATGGACCACTACTCGTGTCTGTAATTCCTCAAGATCAGTATTCTCTATTATGTTGGATTGATGTGCTTTCGTTTGTGGGCTACTCAAGTTTATTTCAAAAGAATATATAGTCAAATACGTCTTGCTGCCATGTCTTTCAATTCTGTTTCAACCCCCACATACGTGGCAAACGTCCATTATTAGGGGTCTCCATTTTATTCGTTTAATCAACAAGGCTAAAACCCAATTTGCAATACCATGAATCAATGTACAGGCCTATTAACTCATGTGTCTAAGGCTGAACCTTAGCCACATGGCTTGCCACTAATGTACGTTAATTTATGTCCAGATTCGTTTCTTATCAAAGGGATAATTGTCAGTTGAGAGTTATATTTTATCACAATTGCTCAAGCTACAAGATTATTTGAGCTACAAGGACTCTCTACTCTACCTATATAAATACCAAACTATTTTTTATAAGGAACTACGTGAAAACTTGATTTCTAGAGAATAGATCTTGGGTACGTAGGCAGCTATTATCTTGGTTCGGTTTCATCTCCCCCAACATCAAATTTCTCTGTTTCTTAGTGCGTTCTTTATCATTGCTCTCGATGTGTTGAAGCAATTTACTGCCGAAACATAATTGACACCGTCTGTGGGGATTTTAGAATTCATTATCACGTAAAACAATTAAGATGGTAAGTACAAGAAGCAGACCAAATAGTCAATATATTCCTCATCTTAATAGGAATCGCAACCCTCAAAATTCAAATCGGCCAATGCAAGAACCGTTGAACAATCAAGTTGCTCTTAGTGGTAGGATCAATTCTCAACATCCAACTGTAGCAGCGCCACCGCCCCCGCCACCGCCACCGCCCCTAACAGTCTTGCAACAAGAAAACCGACAAGTCAGTAATTCTCCATGCAGTCCATCGTCTGTCCATGTCGATCTTTTAGTTGACATGGATATGGACGTTGACATTACTCTCACACCAACTAATGGAAAAGGTGATAGTAATGAAATAATTCACCCCTAATACGGTTGGCCGAAAGTGAGTTACGACAAGTCAAAAATTTAGATAGGAACTCGGAGAAGGAAGCCGCAAAGAGGCAAAGCGTGGGCGATGCCGCAAATTCAACAACATCAAGGTGACCACGGGGGACGCAGACCATTCCGGTGTATGGGTCCGCCTTGAAGATCCACTTCATCGCCCTCGAGAACGTGTTATTTCTCAAGACCTTAATTAACCGATTACACGCTTTAAAGAGTAATGACCCTATTACCCGTATTTATGGGGAGAATCGGATTGGCAGGGATAACTACTACCCTAGACATGTCCGATTTCAAAGGGAAGATTTACCTCTGAGAAGCAATTTCAGGGAAGACCTCCATCCGAGATATGTCCGACATGACTGGGAAGGCGGGCATCCCGCATAAAGAGCAACAAAACATGGAGAAGCGGTATAATTATACTGAACACCCGGCCAAGGGTGACTACTGGCCTAGATAGGCTGGTTACAGGGATAGACAAAGACAATCACAGGTCGGAGCTGATCCCGGCAAAGATCTCTAACTCCAATAAGAGATAATAGAAGGTATCTTTCTCCACATGGGCATGACCGGGGGCGTCTAGTTGTTCGAGTCAATACTTTAACTCTAACAGAACAACAGTTGAAAGAGTTGATTGCAAAAGAACTTAACGATAGAGAGTCAAGGGATGTAAGAATGAAAAACTTGACGAACCATGATGGCGTACTTGATAAGTTTTCGCTCGACATTCAGGAAGCTTACCACCATCCCGACTTCAAACAACCTGATTTTGAACTTTATGATGAGTCGGAAAGAGATCCTGGCTTTTATGTTCTATCGTTAAAAAATAAGTTGGTGTTATGGGGTGGAGATGATCCGCTCATGTGTAAGCTCTTTCCATCAATTCTAAAGGGATAAGCATTACGCTGGTTTAATGAGTTGCCTTCAAGATCAATTCACCAATACAATGAACTAGAAAATCAGTTTGTTAATCGTTTCTGCCACAATTGCAAGACGCTAAAGGATGTCGACTTACTTCCGAACATCAAGCAGCAACGTGAAGAAAAGTTACGTACTTTTGTTACTAGGTTCAAAAAAACAGCCAGATGTTCAAGAAGTTTCTGATGGGATGTTTCTTTTTGCCTTTAAAGAAACATTATATTATGAAAGAGACAGAAGTTCGAATTTCATTGTAAGGGATTTTTACCACTCTCTAATTAAAGATGTCCCTAAAACTCGGTGACGATCCAGATGTTAGTATGAACAACACATCCGTGTCGAGGAGAACCTATCTGCGCGAAAAGCAAAGAGACAGAGAGATATTCGGAGTAAAGATTTTTCCGACAAAGAAGAATTCTAAGCCGGGCAAGACGATCCGATCAACAACATAACGATGAAAAGAATGACAATCAGAAGCAAGTCAATTTCAATCGTGATGGAAAGACTACCTGAGCTAAAACTGACCTCGCTCAATGCCAAGTACTCTGTTATATATGAGAAGTTGAAAAGTGGGAATCTTCTTTCCCCGCCTTATCCACTTTCAGAAGATACCAAAGGTACAAGGGACAAATCCTTGCAGTGTAAATTCCATAATGACTATGGCTATGAGACAGAACTTTGTCGCTCTCTCCGGGGTCGAATTCAGAAATTAGTGGAGAAAAGACTTTTAAACGAATATCTTATTAAAAACTCTCAACAGGCAATTGCTACAACTTATGAGCATTCATTCAGGACTATGTGAACACCACTTCCAGGGGCGAAGTCTCGCTCACATAGCAATGACCCAATGGTATTGGTGTTCGTACATGCCAAATGATGTTAAGCGTTTGTCCGAGAAGTGTATGCCTTGTCAAAAACATGATATGTGATATAGGCCAAACTTCCCATGATGAAGCGTCATCCAATCCATAAACCTTGGTTATTTGCAAAATGGGGCCTTGACATTGTTGGTTTATTTCCGACAGCCCCGACAGTATTCGTTTCTTGCTCGTTGTAACAAATTATTTTACTAAGGGAGAGAACAAAATAGACAAGTTGAACGAAAAATTGGACAAAAATTTGTTTATTTGTTTCCAATTCAATAGTTTCTTTTCCGTTATTATCTCTGCACTTTTCAAGATTTGGTGCTCAATAAAGTCTTTCTTTCACTTCAGTTCTAATGGTATCATTTTGTTTCCATCGCAATATTATTATCGCTACGACAAAATCTGACGAAGTTACTACGTTTAGCTTCGTCAGTCTAAGTTTGAACGCTTTTACGCTCGCTTAGTTCGTTACTATTGCTACGACAAAATCTGACAAAGTTACCACGTGTAGCTTCGTTAGTCTAAATTTGAATGCTTTTTACGCTTACTTCGTCCGTTACTATCGCTATAACAAAATCTGACGAAGTTACCATGTTTAGCTTCGTCAGTCTAAGTTTGAACATTTTTACGCTCGTTTAGTCCGTTACTATCACTACGACAATATCTGACTAAGTTACCTCGTTTCGTTTTGTCAGTCGAAGTTTGAACGTTTTTACACTCGTTTAGTCTAATTTTGCCGAGTTAAGTTAGCATTGGGGGAGTTTTTCTCTATATGGGGCGTATCGTTCTATTTCATTTCAACTACATAAATCAACAACATTGTCAGTTTTCCGCAGGTATGTTATCTGTCACAACAACAATATTCAATAGCAAACATATACTTTATTTTTATTTTTCATCAGCAAAATTTTTAGCTCTATGGTATTACATTCCCACAATTACTTAATTAATTGTCTCTGTCAGTTGTCTTACGGTCGCTCGATTAAATCTTCGTTTTCTTCTTCGAAATCTGCATTCGCTTCGCTTAGCACTTTCGGTTAATTATCTTCCGCATTCATTATTTTTTTTAAGGCATTGCGCCGTTCTTTCTCAACGAAACTTTCCATCAACTTTATTATTTTTTCTAAGGCATTGGGCCGATATTTTTGAGAGAGACTTTTCGTCGATTTTTCTGAACGAAAATTTTCTCCAACTTCTTTATTTTTTTTACGGTATTGCGGCGCGATTACCCTGAACAATTTTTTTTTTCAGCTTCCATATTTTTTCTAAGGCATTGAGATCTTTCCACTCGAAATTTTTCGTCAATATCTTTTGCTCGTAATTCCTCTGTTTCAACTTACGACAAAAATACATATCTTTTCATCAGACTTTCAGACTTAACCAAAGTTTTAAGATAACTAATAAAAAAATACTAACATACCTGTTTAATGCTGTCGACAATTATTGACTCCGCTTAAAGTATTTTTCGAGTTCATCCACGGTGAACGACACTGTTTCATCAGTTTTATTATTTTTTTCTAAGACATTGTGCTGATATTTCTACGAGAAATTTTCCGAACAAAAATCTTTGACAGCTTCATTATTTTTTCTAAGGCATTGTGCCGATATTTCTACGGGAAATTTTCCGAGCGAAAATTTTGGATAGCTTCACTATTTTTTATAAGGCATTGTGTTGATCTTTCTGCGAGAAATTTTCCGAGCGAAAATTTTCGCCAACGTCATTATTTTTTCTTAAGCATTGTGCTGATCTTTCTACGAGAAATTTTTCGTATCTGTTTCTGACACTGCTTTGTCATATTTTCCGAAATTTTCTCCGTCTTCTTCGGTAGGCCAAATTTAATTTTGATCGAAACCTAATATTTTAAGCTTAATATCCTAGCCACTCCAATTTGAAGTTGCTCTATCTTGAGCTAGATTATGTTGCGGCCTTGTGTATTCGCTATATCTGTCACTTTCTTTCCACCTCACCAAGTCTACGATCGTCATCGATTCTTACTATTCTCGATTATCTTTTGCCAGTATAATACGGTCGTTTCTACCTGTGCCAAAAAAAAACAAAAAAAAAACAATCGGTCAGCTAGCTCAAAAACCGGGTTCACTTTATCCAAATGGGGTGCACCGGGCCAAAATAATGCAACGCAGGTACGATGACTTTCCTTTGCTGGTGCTGCACCGTATCATGTTTGTTACTTTCAGTATCGGGCCAAATTAAAGAAAAACAATTACGGTGCTCTTCCTTTGCTGGTGTTGTACCGTATCATATTTGTTCATATTAGATTTTGAAGATGGGCGCCATCATCAGTATCGCCATCAATGCGTTTCTTCCTCAGCCTTCGTGTTCTTGCATGTCCAGAGCTTCCTCCACATGCAACGTTTTAACTCCATACAAACCAAATCAAATATATATCTAAACCGAGATTAATGTCGAGGGAACGTACCTGTTAGGCAACGCAATGAATAAACACCGAGTTGTAAAACAGCAGTACTGGCGATACTGCAAGACGGAGCCGACAGCGCCGACTCTCTTGTTTTTGATTTGCACACCCTTCGAGCCGCTACGACTACTTTCTCTGTCTCACTTCAACTTGGCGAGGATGGTTTTGGATCGGTGTACGCGAATAGGTTGTTTGCTGCGAAACACGTTGTTGTGATATAGTTTTCTACGACTTCAGGGACTCTCGTCAGGTTGTTAGGTCGTTGTTTGTTTACGAAGTGCGTACCGCGTGTTCTGGCGTACTTGCCTAATGGGAGCCTTGACCAAGTGCTGGTTGATGAGCGTCAATGGTTTTTCATGGATTGGGATATGCGGCACAACACTTATATAAGGTTTTGTCGAGCTGTTTTCCAGTACTGGTGGGATTCTTTTCTAATCCAACTTTATCTCTAATCTCAATTCTTATCTACTGCACATTCTTATCTCATCCCAACACTTTGAGTCAAATTAGTATTTAACTTTCTTTTATTATTGTTATTACTAAATTGCCCCTACGTTTAATTTCAACGGTCTAATCTTAGTATCGCTATTTCGCTGGCACGCGTCGTAAAAAAAAAAAAAAACAAAAAACAACAACTTTCATATTGTTGCGTAATGCGTTCGGTACATTTTCGGCAATCGATTTCTTTTGAAATTTTTTCTGTGCATCTTTTATTTTTTTGGTGCATTTTTCAGCCATTTTTTAACTACATTGCGTCCTGTATACGTTAGTTTGATATTCTTTCGTTTCCGATAGTTCACGACTTTTTCCCGATTGTCCATTTTCCTATCATTTACATTCACGCGACACTTTGTTATACATTCCGCTTACTCTTTTCTTATTCCATTTTTTCTTTGCTTTTTCTTCTCTTTTTTGCCATGTGAATTTTGTTCGCATGACAAAGAGAAGGCGGTGTTTCGACCCCCACATACGTGGCAAACGTCTATTATTAGGGGTCTCTATTTTATTCGTTTAATCAACAGGGCTAAAACCCAATTTGCAATACTATGGATCAATGTACAGCCACTAATGTATGTTAATTTATGTCCAGATTCGTTTCTTATCAAAGGGATAATTATCAGTTGAGAGTTATATTCTATCACAATTACTCAAGCTACAAGATTACTTGAGCTACAAAGACTCTCTACTCTACCTATATAAATACTAAATTATTTTTCATAAGGAACTACGTAGAAACTTGATCCCTAGAGAATAGATCTTGGGTACGTAGGCAGCCATTATCTTGGTTCAGTTTCATCTCCCCCAACATTAAATTCCTCTGTTTCTTAGTGTGTTCTTTACCATTGCTCTCGTTGTGTTGAAGCAGTTTACTGCCAAAACAAATTCTCTATCTTTTGACGATTTCATGAATGATAGACTACCCTGTGGAGCCTTTCTATCATGAACCGAAGTAGGCATACTTAACTCCTCTAGGCCAAATGATGGCCCAACCTTTTTCACCCGTATTTAACAACTTTTTGGTTAGATGCTACATTAACTTGATAAATTGTTAATCTTTGTCTTAAATAGGTACGGCTTGGCCTTTTGCCATTTTGGTTTGTGGCAGGTATCATAGCTTCACTTACTTTGGAAAAATAATACCGCATTTAGTTTTTTTCTTTTTCAAAGCCATCAATAATACGGGTTATATCACATTTGTATAATAGGGAAGAAAGGGAGCTTCTACTTTTCGGAGCTTGCAAACGAGAGTATTGGTGCCATTCTTAATCTCATAAGTGATCCTACCATGAGTTTACTGCACTTGTTTAGATATGGTGATCTTGAAAGTATCAGAATCCGCTTAACAGATTATACTGAGGTCTCTTCCTAGCCATTCTTAATGCTTGTGTTATCTTCTAATTAACGTACAATGTGTTGGCTTTAGTAGTTTCAGTATTTGCTTTGATTTACTTTTTTCAGTTACATTGTCCTTTTCTTTTGTTTACTTGTATATAATGTTTTAAGTCATAAATATAACCACTGATCCATTTAATAAACTGTATTAGATTGACTTCCGTAGAGGTTACATACATAATGTGGAAGACATAATTGTTAAAAGTTGATATTAACTACACATAAGCTGTCACTGTTAAGGATGAAATTTCAACAGAAAGGTTAATGTTCTTCAGCCAACTGTCTGATGGACATTAACCTTCCTGTTCTCATGAGGACTTGCTAAATATGCTTTCACCACTTTTTGAACAAGTTATGGTGGTTATCCACATCGGGTTCAGTTTCACTTATTGTGAATATGCTCATTGGAAGTACATGCGATGGGACCTTTCACTTGTGTCATTGGGCTGGTGGTTAGTTCAAATTGCGACCTGGGGATATATGTATTAGAAGGGTTTCAAACATGTGTCACGCAAATTGCCACAAAGTTTTTGGGAAGTGCTAAGAGTTAAGTGTTACATGCATGCTAGTAGTTTGTAGTTCAATAAATAGTTCAAAAGGATGGTTTATCTTCAACCGGCTTTATTTCATTGTTTAACTTGTCACTGTTCCATATCTTTTATGCATGATGCATGTTACATGTTTTTTCTCTTTTTCTTCCTTGTTTATTAATGTGTATTTGTTTAAAATTTTATCAGAGAATAGACTTGTCAGGATGCCCCCAGATAACATCAGCTCTCCTGTTCCTATCTATGCTTCCATGTTTGCATAAGATGGATCCCGCATCAAAAGAGAGAATCAAAGAGTATCTGACTGAGATTCGGAGTAGGGATTTGGGTAAATTTGCAGCCCCACATAATTCATTCCCAACTTTATCATTTGACGCCGTGCGCGAGGTGGATATCTCAAAGTGTCCACAGGTACACATTGAAGCTGCCATCAAGTGCTTTTGTAAGTCGTTCCCATCTTTGAAAACATTGAAAGCATCTCACTGTTTGCACTTCAAGATGAAAGCCCTGTTTCAATTGATACAAAACTGTCCTCTTGTCAAGGAAGTGTATTTAAGTGCCGATATAAGTCCACTGATACCGGGACGAATATCAACAATATCATCTAGCATTGATGGGCACATAGATCTAGATGTTGCATCACATGAGGTGTTGAAAGGAATACCACTATCATCAAATATCACAAAACTCGTCTTGGAGGGGCGAACTGAGATCAATGGTAAGGAAATATGTTTTATTTTTTGAGTTTTAATTTTATATTTTTTGAATTGGTGTTACTCTTATTCGTTTTAACACCTAAAATCTTTAACCCCCTTCCCGATTCAGAGGTGGAGGAAGGGATTGAGCTTGGGGCCTAGGGCCTCCAAGGGTTGGTCAGTGTGCCACTGTATGCCTGATTTTTTTTCAACCTTCAGTAGTATTGGAAAATTGAGTTAGGTTTGCAGCTAAGCAAGCCAACTTATGTTAATAAATACTGGTTATGTATCTAATGTAGATCTTACTGGCGGAAGTTTCAGTTTAATTGAATCTACACTTTAATTGAAATACAATTAAAAGACGACCTAAAAATCACTCTTTTATTGAATCTCTCAATCACAAATCACACACATAAACACAACTTTTGAAACCCTAACTACAAGCCCGTTATTTAAAGTAAACCTAGAAAGCATAAACCAATAAGAATACGACATGTGTCCAACTAACTAATGGACTCGAACCATAGACTTGGACTCAACTAAGGGGCTCATGCCCATAACATGTAGAGGAAACATAGGCGCACACCTATGACACTGACAGACTCGACTAATGTTCTACATCACTCTCCCCATGTTGAAGAAGCTTGTCCACATGAAACCCACCAATATGCAAAAACTTTTCGTTCTTGTATACATCACCCTCTTGGGGTTCGGAGGAATTCGACCTCGAGTTTTGGCTTTGTATCTACTCACAAAGGGAATAATGCACCACGATGTCACAAATGTGCACTTTATTTCTCTGCTTTGCCTTAGAGAAAATGTCTCAATGTTGGACAAAAAAGGATCCACATAACCACTGTCGATGAGTACTGACCCATGCGATATAGGAGGCCCAAATCCAGAATGGCACATTGGCGTTCCAGCAACTAATTGATGTTCCTAAAAGCCGTCCCAAAAGAATTTGTGTGTGGGCTTCTTTGGACCTGTTTGTCACAAGCCCATCGTGGTGAGCACTGCTGCTGATGGCATTTGTAATCATGCTCAAGACACAACACAACGACTTCATAAGTTCCTTCATTCTTTTTGTTGTCATCGATAACAACCGGTGTTTTACGTTGGGCTATAAAAGCTCCACCAACGATGGGGGGTTTGGGCTGCAAAAGCTCCACTATAGCCTCCCTCAGTCGACTAGTTGCTTCTTCTAATCGATCAAACCTGTTTTGCATTAACGTTTCTTTCAACTCTTTTAATCGAGTAACCCGAACTTTAGGGGTTAATATGAATCCATGAATTCTTCATCTCTGACGTTGTAGACATCTTGATCTACAAAAATAAAATTGGATTCGCGATGAACAGTAACCGACTGAACAGTAACGCGTGAATAGTACCCGATGGACAGTGTTGTGTGAACAGTGTTTTCGGTGAACAGTACTGTAAATAGTAACGCGATGAACTACTCAGGAACGATTCGTGCTCCGATACCAAATAATGTAGATCTTACTGGCGGAAGCTTCAGTTTAATTGAATCTACACTTTAATTGAAACACAATTAAAAGACGACCTAAAAATCACTCTTTTATTGAATCTCTCAATCACAAATCACACACATAAACACAACTCTTGAAACCCTAACTACAAGCCCGTTATTTAAAGTAAACCTAGAAAACATAAACCAATAAGAACACGACATGTGTCCAACTAACTAATGGACTCGAACCATAGGCTTGGACTCAACTATGGGGCTCACGCCCATAACATGTAGAGGAAACATAGGCGCACACCTATGACACTGACAGACTCGACTAATGTTCTACATCAGTATCTAGTAGGGTGTGTCTCATATTTATAACCAGACGTGTAATGCATGCGGTAGTGAGGCTGAGACCAACAGAATTGTACAAAGTGGGTAGGATATATTCTACTCCAGGATTCACAGGGTAAGCCAGCCTTCCTCAGATGATTCTCAAATTAAAAGTAACCTCTGATTTCTGAAAGAGGATTGGTGTATTCCATCCTTCATATAGTAATTCAGTATTTCAGTCAGTTCTTTGATTCGTAGGTGACTGTTCTAGTAAGCTATGACATGGGTAAATTTCTCGTACTTCTCTGATATTACTTTCGGTAAAACTAACGAAGTAACTGTCTGATTTCAGAGTGTTGAAAAGTATAATGCATGTGTTTGTGTTGTATCAGCCTTTTGAGCTTCAAAAGTTTGCCTCGTCAGACACCTGTACAGTTCTACCCATGACACACACACACACACAGACTCATGGACCTCTATATCATGCGGGCCACTGACAAGGATGCTTTTCGTTAGCTGTCATTGTGGGTCCCCCTCCTCTTTTCTTTTGTTGTTTTTTTGACTTTTATTTTTATGAGAAGCTATTTGGACCATAGAAAGCTCTTGACATTCATATATTTGGTAGATCTTGATGCGTGTGGGACTGTAGGTAATCTGCAATTTCGTACTTCAACCACGATCAATCTGAACCTCTATGTTTTTTCAAATGCAGATTTTGACCTCATTAATATCTCATTGATCTCGGGCTCGTTATGTTACCTTAATCTCAAAGGGTGTACTTCAATAACTGATATTGGCATATCCAAACTTATTTCCAAGTGTTTGAACCTGGACTCTATAGTTGCTTCTGATACTTACTTTGGGAAAAATTCAACCCTAGCTCTGTGTTCTCGTTTTCCTTCTCTGAAGAGCTCACTCACATTGGAAAATGATCAGTCGACTACATTGGCATCTAGACTTCAGAAACTGCACATTGGTGGCTGCAAGAGTGAGTGAAAAGTTTTACTTTTCATCAATGTGACTGATCAAATAGCGATTGTTTTCCACAAATCTTGTGATGGCATACCTTTATATTATCAAAAATATTGTCATTACTTTTAACATCAGTCTATCTTGTCTATGCTAAAGTAAATGTTGTTCTGTTCTTTGTAGTTTTTCCCCGTGAATTCCAAATGTTTTGTCCAATTTTCAGACAGATAATTAATTACCTGTTTGTAACTCTGTAAAAATATATTGTGAAGAAGTAAATTTGAGAGAAAAGATAAATCTTCGGCCTTCTCTCACACTTCTTATGTATGAAAAATAGTTTTGGGTTTTTTTTTAAAATTTTTTTTTGGGGGGGGGGAGGGGGTGAACTGCCCCACCTATCTAATGTCTCACTTAGAAATCTAGCATACTCCTTTATATTGTGCATGGACATCATGGTATTAATAGTAGACAACCCGATCGTGCAGGGGTCCAATCTCTTCATCAAAAAGAGATTAAAAGGGTTAATGATGAGTGGTATAGATTTTAGTTGCTGTGGACATACCGCATAGAACATAACTCCTAGATTTTATTGGTGGAGTAAGAACAAAAAGTTTATATATCTTTGACATTGAAACTTGAGGAGTTGAGGAACACACATTTGAGCACAAGAATGCAGTTATGTGTATGCAACTCTAAATTCATCTTATCTTGCAGGTGTTGATGTAACATCACTTTCACAACTTATGTCTCACACATGCATGCTGAAAAGTCTTTGCTTGAGGGGGACATCTCTTGATGATGATGCGACCTATAGGTTTTTGGGTTCTTCGTTAGAATTTATTGATGTTTCTGAGACCATGGTAAGTTGACACATCAGTGATCCTCGACTCTTCCCTCACTTTTTTTTTGTGTTCTTCGTGACCATTTTTTGTATGGAGGCTGTTACTTACAGGTGCTAGTGCGCTACCATTGCTATGAAGTTTCTCTTTCACTTTGGTCCACCTAAGCGAAACATCAGTAGCCCTGAAAAGCTAAGTGAAAAGTAATCAAGTATGGAGTCATAACTGGCTCTAGAGAATCCAGGCCTGAAGGCCATCGTCACTGACATGTAGGACCTAAACGTTGACACGAGTGGAAACTTCCTAGGCGACACTAGCGAGTTCCAAACCTTCAACCTCCCACAGGTTGGGGGTGTGGGCACAACCATTGAGCCACTTGCTCATGTGCGCCCCATGATAAAATCCACCTTGCTAGCAAATATATGTGTTTTCTCAATCTTTTAGAGACTTCCTTTTGGACTGTAATCTGAGTTAAACAGGCTCTCTTTGATGAGCTGATTGGAGTTTATAAGAGTTGATAAAGAATAAGTAGAAAGCTTAAACTGGGGTCAATATATCGACATGCTTGTGATTCCTTTTTAGCTAAAGTTTGAGTGTGGTGCATGTGGAGAAGAACTTTTTAATCAGTCAGAGGCCACATTTTCATGCTTTGTAACTTGGAGATCACCCACCCCGGAAACCTATACCAGAAGAAGGTTCTAATCATGTAACCTGCCAAATTTTATATGGTCAAGATTTTATGAGAAGAATCTAAATTGAGTCAAGCTGCGTCAATATATCAAGACATTTGACCGACCTTGAACGTTAGTTATTGGTTTCTAAGATTTGGTCTTGTGAGGTCAGGGAGGATCATGTCCTGTTTTTCATTTTGTTTTTGTTTTTATTCAAAAGTATTCATTTACAGTCTATTTTGCAGTTTGTGTAAATTACTCTTTTTTATAATTTTATTTTTTAAATACAAAGGTGATCCTTGATTTCCTGTTTACCCTTGTTCACTTACACATGTAACTACGGGGCTGACATATATCTTTATACGTGTCCAAATGCAGGTCTCTGGAGCTACGTTAGCTCATATCATCAGAAGGAATCCTGGTTTGAAGGTTATCAAATCAAGGGGTTGTAGGAATTTGTGTTACAATGAAGATAACCTTCGAAGGAGTGCACTTTCTTATGGCTGCTCCAGTGGGGAACAACTGTATGTTGAGATTGGCAGGAACTGTAACTTGGAGGATGTGGAGTTTGGGTGGGGGTTTTCTTCTTTATCACTAGAAAATTCGGGACATGCAGTTAGATCACTGAAGTCTCTGACAGTGGGTCTTGGTGCATCACTAAGTCAACAAGCATTCATGCTACTGCCCATACTTTGTCCTTCACTAGAATCAGTAGTTTTGAAATTTCAGGTAGTCATTCGATGGAGTGCTTGCTATATAGATTTATATTTTGGACTGCACCTTTTAAGATATTTGGATAATCTATTCTTCTCACCTGAGGTATGTAGAACACTACACTCCAAATATGGGATTGTAGTAACATATATGTGCTAAACATGTGCAAGATGTGAAAAAAGTAAAAAAACTAGAAGTAATGACTTATGATGCTATTATGGAAATACACCTATGATAATACAATAGACAACAACACTTTTTGCTGCAACTACTCCAAGTGCCCAATACAATAATGAAGATATCCTATCTGACCGGGACAAGCACTTGTTTCTGTGTCTGATACAGCTGCTTTGAGAATATATTCTTCATTATGATGATGTTATTTACTTAACTAGTGTAAGTATTTCTTCAAATGCATAATAAAATAAGAAAATTTTATACAAAGACTAAGAAAGAGTATGAGTGTCGGAGCTCTAATACATTCAAAATTAAAGCATAACCACTATTAACTTTTAAAAAAATGTAGTGTATGGTGAGTCATCCACTTAAATTTATGTTCACTACGGGAGACCATTTTGCTTCTTGGGATTCAGCTTAGGTAGTAGGTGCTTGCATGATATGTATGCAACAGGTACTCTTTTGCAAAGTGTAACACCGATGTGCATTGAATCTTGTTTATTTGAGTTTCTAGTTTAATTGTCCTTGGCGACTTGGTGAGATTAGTAAACTGATGTTTCATTCATCTGCTTGTATACTTAGTTGTGTTCACTGTATTTCTTACTGATGATTTTATTGAACTACTACGTTTTCTTTCCATGTCGGAAATTTTGCTATCTGTAAAATACATTTTCTTTTGTCCTGAACATTGATTCTCGCTAATAACAGGTTATATCTGATAGCATCGTGAGAAGTATTGCGGAATCCTTGAGACAGCTGAGAGTTTTGAGTCTGTGCTACTGTATTGGTGACTTGTCTGCATCAAGTTTCCACCTCAGTATGCCAAACTTGAGAAAACTGAGGCTAGAGAGGGTTATCCCATGGATGAAAAATGAAGATTTGGCTATTCTAGTTCGGAACTGTACAAGTTTGATTGAGCTTTCATTATCAGGATGCACACGGCTGAATTCAGGTGAGCATTCAACTATATAGAGTTTTTGTCCGAGGTGTTACCGGAAATTTTGTTTAACTGCAGTCTTTTAGAGATTGGCCTTTTCACCTCAAAGCATAGGGTGTCTCGGATTACATGAGAACTTTTTGAATTTCCTGAAATTCAGAACTAACAGTTTATAAATCTCTAATTTAGCAATGGAAGTACCCTTGCTTCACTGCATGTCTCTCTCACAAGTCCTAATCTCATTTGTTAAGAGCCACCTTTCGTGCAGATCCTTTGTGTTAAGGAGAATCTCTCTCATCTCACCAGGGGTAATGCAAATTTATCTATTTTTCTAATTTCATAGCAAATATTTTGATTAAATTATACTTTTGACCAAAAGATTTTTGTAAGATATATACCGAATCTAAATAGGAACTCTTCATGAAATTTTTCGTGGCATGAACCCAAAGTGAATAGTAATATCAGTTTACTGTCTAAGAAAGTAAGTCTTTTGGCGTTATTAATGATTCCAGTAGGTAAATGGGTAAATATGTCATGTGATTTCACTAATTAAAAGTCCTGCACATGAAAGTGTAGAGTTCATCTTTGTGCAAGTCTTTCTCCTTCACTCTTATCAATACAGCTTAATTTGCAGATTCTCAACAAATCATTTCGTGTGGATGGCCGGGTTTGATTTCTCTCCATTTAGAGGTTTGTTATTTTTTTCCTCATTCATTTCTTCTCCCAAATTCTAATTTATGATTAAAGAAAGCTTCTGATTACAATGTTTTGTAAGGTGTTTGCATTTAAATCTACTATGAGCTGCTGACCACCACTTGCATAGAATGGTGATAGCATTAAACTGTAGTTTAATGGTCATTGCTGCCAATAGTGTAATGAGTATGTGATAAATCAATATTTCTAACTAACTGTGTTGCAGTTTAGTCTTAAGTATTTGTACTTCAGCATCTCTGAGAACCCAATTTCTTTATTTGTTAGGATTGTGGAGAAGTAACATCAAATGGGGTATCTTCTCTTTTCGATTGCAGAGCTATTGAAGATCTTTCGCTGCGCCACAGTGTGAGTTCTTTATGGAAATCTCTCTTCTATGTGTGTGCTTGTTCAGTTAAGATTGATAGAAAATTATATTGGACATGATATTGACCTGTTGTCAATCTGAAAAACAAATGTGGCGGATTTGCCACATGCTGCACATCTGGCAGGATACTATTACATTGGAAGCCTCAATACACTAAATGCATTATCAAAGGTTAATTTAGCATAATATGAAAACACATTTGGGGTATGTTTGATTTGTGGAAAATTGATTGTTCAGAAATTCCCAACCAAATTTCCCTATAACTTTCACTTGTCTGTTTCCCCTCTCTTCGGTTAGGATAGATATATATCTGTCCCCTCCCTTTCTCTCCTTCGTGCAAAGATGTTTAGTCCAATGCGTTGTCCACATTTTCACCTAACTGGTTTAGGAAGTAAGATTGCTCAATAAATTCTTTACAGGATTCCCTGAAATTTAACATCATCAATCTGTCTTGCAAAATATTGGAATAAAACTATGAAAGAACTAAAAAGGTCTTTTCTAGAAAATCTTTTTTCCACTAATCCAGCATAGTATTGATGCTTTATGGATTTGTATTTGAATATACAATATAAACCTAAGGCACACAATGCAGCATTGCCAGCTTGCTGCCGAGGCCGATGGGTTTATGTGAAAGTTGAGGTTTCTGGTGTTTGTGAGGTGTTTATCGTAACTGTTCTGTGACATAGATGCCTCCAACCGCTGTCAGTGTAAGGTATCCTTGGAAATAAAAAGAAGGTAAAAGAAGTCCCGGAGCTGGTATTTTTCCTGAATGCCAAATGCAGATGCTGGATTTTACGTATATGGTTTTTATGTACGGATATCACTTTATTCATCAAGGTCTGGGGCGAAAATTTGAAGGCATTGGACTGTTGCACATGAGGCTTAACATTATAGCTGAAAATGAAGCGCAGACATAGCCTTTAAAAGGAAAATGAAAATGAAATATTAAGATTAAGTGATTTTTTTTATTAAAACATTAAAACTTTTTTGAAATTTATGCAAAATGATCTATCCTGTGTGAGAGTGAGATTTTTTTGCACTGTGAGGCTATTGCCATCACTAACTGTCACGGTGAAAGTCATTTCTGTCACAAGTTTTTATTTTTATTTATTTATTTTCCACAAGGTGTAGGATTACATATATAATTTACTTATAATGATGGTATAATAGAATCTTCACCTATGGAAAACCTCAAAATGTGAACCTAGTTGTCTTTTTTTTTAAAATCAGAAGCTAGTTTTCTTTTGATGTTGTATTTAGCAACATTTGGGTGTATGACATGATCACCATACCATCGGGATTATAGACTCTTTGAAATAAACAAATAACAATTCTTCTGAATATACAGGGCAGTGGAATCCAGAAGAATTTCATTGTTGATGCTGCTGCCAATGTCAGTTTTATTTATTTATTGATTGTTTATCACAGACTGCATTGCTATTCCTTTGACTGGCCACCAAATATTCGATTGTTGGTTATGAATATATTCTTCTTATGTGCAGTTGCCTATGCTACGGAAAGTCGCGTTAGATTTGTGTGACACAAGTGGAGGTGGCTTTGAAAGTCCTAGTGTAAGTAACCAAGTTCTCTTACCACTTACTAGACTGATTAAAAGTTGGTGATCGTTTATTGCTCTGGACCTACCAAATTGTTGTTTTAACCTGGGGACACCCTAGGTTGAGAAATAAATGTAGCTTTCCAATCTTATGAAGACCCCAGCTATTCCACACTAATATGTATCCTCTCAACTACAATTGACCAGCATGCCGATGGAAACTATTCCCCAAAAGTTAAATCCTACATTGAACCTGTCTTGGCAAAAAAAAAATAAAACTGTAAATTTAAAAAAAAATAAAAAAGTGGAAAAGTCTTGTGGAATACGACGAAAATTGATATTAGGGGAACGAAACGATGGAAAGGAGAAGTAGTGAGGGTGCATCTAGAAAAGAAGTGAATTTGTTTCCTTTTTCAACTAAATTCCTTTCTCGGTTCCCCTCGACTTTTTCTTTATATATTTTTTCTAGACGGTTTCCAAGGCTATGCTATTTTCAGAGGTTGGCGCCTTTCAAACCACAATGCTGGTAGTTCACATAAGAATTAGCTGGGGATAGCTGAGCTCTTTTAGAGATATGCATTGAGGTGATAGGTGCATTTAACTCATATGTGGCCATTTCTAAATCTTTTCTTGCTTCTTGCATTGCAAGGATGGCAATTTTCTTGTTTGCGTTGGACCTGTTTCATTTCTTATTTCTTCTTACATTTTCTGTTGCCTGACACGTATACATCCTGGTAATAATGTCACAAAATCATATTGATGTGAGATACTAAAGTAGCTGGTTTGGTCTGCCCCAGTATGCTGACAGGTTTTTCTTGAGTACTGTGACAATAGCGAGATGTAAGGTGCAGAAATGTGCATTTGTGCTCCAAGCATCAGAGGCATGCAGGCAGTCAGTCCATAAGGAGAGTATAGTTTTAGAATGGAATAGTAAAGGATTCCGAACAACGGTTGTGAAGGAAAGAGTTTAGCTGATGGATAAGTTAGATAGAGCCTCATATAATTAACTCAGAGCCACAGGGATGTTGACGGTCATCAAAATGTTATCAAATTGGTGGTGCCGTTGAACAATATGCTGCTTATACCATTTTAATTGTCACCTGATGGTATGTTAAGGCATCATGTGGCTCCATTGTCTCTTCAACAATATAATAACCATTATATGGTGGTATTTTAGATCATAATGGTTTTTAACCCTCACCCTTTCTCCATCAATTCTAGGCTGTGTTTGGATTGCAGAATTAGGATTCCAGGAAAATAGTAGTTATAGGAAGAGAGCATGAAAACGAGAGTGAGGGTCGGAGGGAGTTGAAAGTGGAAGGGAGAGACTGGTTAGGGGAAGTAATAGGAAGCATCTAACCTCCCATCTTATAGTAAGGATGATGCTATCCATACATTTTATAGCGATGGGATTTACGTTCTATTTCCCCATGCTTGTAAAAACCTTCAGACAGAATTGAGTTGTGAAAAGTACCTGAAAATCAAGGGTCTGGTAAAACGTTACCTAGTCAAATGGCAGTTTCCCCTTGAATTTATTCCACAAAACAAACACACCCTTTGTTCCTACAATATGGAAAAATCCATCTGTATTGATTCCCTGGAATCCGAATTCTGTGAACTAAATACAGCCTAGTCTTCCAAAGTTTTACACTTAAGGTTGTTTTATATCTCTGTATTAATACTTGATCACGTAAAAGTTTTTCTTATGGTACTTAATAAATTGCCTTAATTTGTTTACAAGATTTATTACTGTATTTCTCTTTGGCCTTTGGGCGATGAAGTAAATCACTGCAGTATCTTATTATAGGTCAAATGCTTTTTCTGTATTTCAGTTACTTCATCACTACGGTATATAGACTACTGTCTTTGCATGTTATTTCGGTTTTTAGTCAGAATTCTAAATCTATGTTCTGCATACTTATCTCTAGATTGTGTTCGAATTCAAGCTTATACACAAAACAAGTCGAATTAAGTTCAGAAATATGCGACCGGAGTTTGAATTTATAGTTCAGAACAAATCTAGGCTCGCTAAGCTACTTGACTACTCGAAAAACATGTGCTTGACAAAATACGAACTACAAAAACAGTAACTCCACACCAGGGCGTAGACTGCTCAATGGTTAGCTCTTCTATATCTTTCTTTTGATGAGCGAGTTTGGCAGGTAATTTTCCCACATATATACCGCGTTCATGATGTTTAATGTCACAGCCAATGGTCATTTTCTTGAGAGCGCCGACATTGTTGACCAAATATGCTCAATTTCATGAGAACGACCAGAGATTTTTATATGGGCAACGAATTTCAGATCAATATTGATGGTTTGAACGGCGCTACTGCCATACTTATCCATTGATCAATATAGACGAGCAAAATTTTCTCCATATAAAACGAAGTCTAAATGAGTCTACTTCAGGGCTGTAGTCTTTTAGTGCTGCAAGATTTGGTTAACCCATCTATTTAGTCAAAAGCCCCATACAACTTTCTTCTTTCTATTTGATAACTATAGAATCAAGAATTCAAGAGTAAGGGCATCACCAATGGGCCGCAGTTTTCTTCAAATTTAACGGACCAAGAAAACAGCTTCCAGCGCAGCCCCTAAATGGGCCTTCAGTTTTGTCATCGATAACTATCTTCATTTCTATAAATGTTTTTAAAAGAGCCGGAAGTCCAAACCTTTGAGTGAAAATCTGCACATGACTTCACTTAAGTGCTCACGTGATTTTATTTCCTCCAAATTTCTTTCTCTCTTACGAGATTTAATAGAGTGTTTCTATTTCCAGATAACTCTATTAGTTTCTCTGTTGGAACACCCAACTATTATTGAGATTTAGCTCCTCTTTATGCTCCGGGCTTATCCGACGTGAGTACGTGACCCTCTAAAAAAGTGACGTGGATCTGGGTTTTAAGGGCCTGCATTGGTGATGCCCTAAGGCTAGAAGAGAATACCACATCTGTCTCATGTATCTCATATGCGTCAAAGGAGGCTTGTTCTGGGTGCTTCTCTTGTGGGCACCAACTCGATGGGTGAAAGATAGAATTTCATTCGGCAATTTGCTTATCCTATTCCTATCCATCTCCGATCCTTCGTTTTGAGCCCAATTGAGTTTTCATTAGGCTTTATTTTTCGGCCCAAGCCCGATCAACAGACTTCCTAAGCTCTAGGCTCTAGCAAATCGTGTGTTTAGTCTGTTGGGCTTGGCCGCTCGGGTTAGGCCCAAGTTCCTCACCTTACGAATATAATATTCACAGATGATATATTGATATTCTTTGATCTGATGAACGCCAGATTGAGTTGGAGTTGATCCAAATTCATTCTCTTCAAATTATATATGGATGGATCTAGTTTCAATCTTTACAAAGCCGAAAGAGATTGTGATCCTAGAGAAATTGTCTCTACCAATGATCAGAGTATGATTTCGTTCTTGCTAGGCCCACTCAAAAGAAATATATATTGTGGCCTGCATTGGATAAGAAACGTATGTCTTTGGATGACAACGTTAAACTACACTAACAAAGCACACAAGTAGACAATGAAACAAAAGCGCGTTGCTGTCCCCGGGTGTGGGGTTTAAACTTTAAAGTAAACGCCGTGCTTCAAAATTTAAGAAGCTGAAAATTTCTATGAATCCAAATTTTATATATCTTCAACATTTGGAAAAGAAAAACTAGGATATCTCTGTATATATCATTTTCACTTGTTCAAATTTGTAGCTTACATATTTGGCAGTTTGAGTTTGGACTATGATGATTTTGGATCATTGTCATTGTATTGTTATGTTGAACAATATAATTTAAAGTTGAAGTCACGGTTTATTGGTCATTGGATGGTCTCAAAGTTTCGAGCATTTACATTAAGTAGGCCAAAACTGTTGCTGGGACGGCATTCTGTCTGCAGTTATTTGTTAATGAGAGACATGAAACAATAGACACAACTGTTAGGGTTTATTTGAATTTGGCCCCACTTTTAATATGGTATTCAGAGTTTGGCTCCTATCAGATCATTTACTTTTTTTAAAGGTTCACTTATTTGTTAATTACATTTAAGAAATTAACTACCGTTAACTACTGTGAGAATCCCCATTAACATGGTTAGGGTGAGAATCAAATTCCCACTAAAGTGAGAATCCAAGTTTTGTTAAATTTTTTATTTCCATCAGTTATTTGCAACCAAACACACATGAGAATAAGAAAACCCACCAATTTCGGTTAAGATGAGAATTCTCAACTCTAAAATTTTTGTTGAAAGAGAGGCCAAAAACAATTTTTTTTTAAATATACTTAAATCCCACAATCTAATAGACTTCATAGTGTTTATTTTGCAAAATAGAACTTTAATTGGACAAAACCCCTAAATTTATGGATATCTAGAGCCAATTTATGTTCAATATGCACAATATAATCATAATTTGAAGAAATTCTCAATTTATATAGTATAATTTGGGCTAATTTATGTTTAATTTTACAAATAAACTATAATTAGAAAAAAATTCCAAATTTTACAAGTAACTTTAAATCCTAATTATTAATTAGTAATTTTAGTAGCCTAATCATAAACTAACACTTTCTCAACTTCTGGTGATAAGCGGTCGATTTTTTTTAATTTAGATGGTCATTTAAATCGAAATCAACAAAACGAAATAAATCCACACTTATCTATATAATAAGCTAGGGTTTTTTGGGTACTAGAAGACAAAATAACAAATAGGCAAATACAAACAACGGCCTAGATTAATTTTAACACCCATTATGGCCAAAAAATTTCCAGAGATGTCTGTTTGTAGATACTAATTTACTGTGCACCATCAAATTTCATGCAGTGTAATGAGGCCGGCCCATTTGCATGTTTTTGTATCTGTCAAGTTGGTCAATGGTTCGAACCATGCCATTGTCCATTTTGTTTGTTTTATTATTTTAAGTTGCAGAAGCTTAAAATCAAAATAAAAAACTGCTGATAATAGCCTCTATATAAAACTGTGGTGACTTGAACCTAAACCCAAATCGTTACTGATGATAAGTTTCGAATTTTTTTAAGGTATTATGTATTAAGCAATAAAAGATGATACAATGGAGTTTATAGGCCATTTTCTTCTTGGAACCTAGGTAGCGAAAAACAAAGTGGAAAATCGTAAGGACCATTCCTCTACGCAACTTTGTTCAGAAACCGTGCTGATGAGTGCCTTAAGGCACGGTGCATTATCTAGTAGGAAAAATATGATGAAGTTGACTGAGTGAACTAACCGAACTGTCAACTGTTAATGCCACGCCGACTAATAGTTTAGTTTGTTGGCATTCACTTGTTCTATAAGTGTTCTTCTTCATCATAAGCTCTCGTGGATAAACCTCAATGCGTTAGAAGAAAGGTTATGACGTTGAGACGTGCTTGAAGTGACTATACAGTAGTGAGTAAAAATGGCAGCAGCAGACGATTTTGAAAGATCTTCTAGTAGTACAACAAGTAGGAGGACGAAGAGTTTGGGAAGTGCAAGCTTTCAAGAAGTTTGGACAGCTTCGCCTGATATATTTAGTAAGAGTAGTGCAAGCCAACAGGACATTGATGATGAACAAGAGTTGATATGGGCAGCTATAGAGAAGCTTCCAACGTATGATCGAATAAGAAAAGGAATTCTTACTCAAGTCAACGACAATGGTACAGTTCATCATGAAGAGATTGATGTGACAAAGCTTGGAATGCAGGACAAGAAGCACTTAATGGATAGTATTCTTAAGGTTGTTGAGGAAGATAACGAGCGGTTGCTTCAAAGCCTTAGAAGTCGGACTGATCGGTAAATATCTGTTCTACGAGTAAGTCTTGTTGATTTCGACTTCCAGTAATATTGTTAGATCAATTCCATTTTACAGGGTTGGTATCAGCATTCCTAAAATTGAAGTACGCTTTGAGCATTTATCGATAGAGGGAGACGTGTATGTTGGAAACAGGGCAATTCCTACTCTCTACAATTCTACCTTGAATGCTATAGAGGTAAAATTATCTCTAAACCATGTATCCTATTCAACAACCAACAACCAACTAGCCTAGTTTTGTTTTGAACGTATTCTTCTTTTCCTTTTTCCCGCTCTTTTAATATGTAATGTCATACATCTTGTTTGTTACTGTCGTAGCCTGTAACTTCATTAACTAATGAAGCGTGTTTCTCCAGAGCCTGAAATTTTCTTCTTTCGTCATTTTGCATTGCGTAATGACTGGTGGTGGAAAGAAAGAGACTGAATAGTTTCTATTTGTAAGGGTAAATGATTCTGTTGTGCTTTTGCAATTTGTTATTGTCAATAGATGGTACTTGGATTGATGCGGCTTTCCCCATCTAGAAAAAGGATTAACAAAATACTTCGCAATGTGAGTGGAGTACTATTACCATCTAGGTAAGTTACATATTAGCAGCGATATTTGTTATCTTTGGGTAGGTACTTTGGTCTTCATCTGCTTAAGTAGTTATCTCCAAAGTTCCTCTTTCATATTATATATTGGTTGTGCTAATTGCAGGATGACACTGCTACTTGGCCCTCCGGGCTCGGGGAAAACGACTTTGTTACAGGCACTTGCAGGGAAGCCTGATAAAGACTTAAGGGCATGTTTTCTTCATTTTTCTTTCTCGTGTGGTCATAATACATATATGCTTCTTCAGTTCTTCTGCATATGACTTGCATATACTTTTATGGATTAGTTTCCTGGTTTCTATCTGTTAATAGCTTCAAGTCATGAACAGGTAACTGGGAACATCACCTACTGTGGTCATGAATTCCATGAATTTGTCCCTCAAAGGACCTGCGCATATATTAGCCAGCACGATCTTCAGTATGGTGAAATGACGGTCCGAGAGACACTAGATTTCTCTGGACGCTGTTTGGGAGTTGGAACAAGATATGATTTGATGACTGAATTGTCAAGACGAGAGAAGAAAATAGGAATTAAACCGGATCCTGATGTGGATGCTTTCATGAAAGCCACGGCAGTGGAAGGCCAGAAAACCAGCCTTGTCACAGATTATGTTCTTAAGGTTTGTTTCTTTCATTTCATGATATTACCATTGTTTTATTCTTTTGAAAAGCCAACTCTGGTATCCTGACATTTAGTTATATTCTAATAGATTCTTGGATTGGAAATTTGTGCGGATATTATGGTGGGTGATGAGATGCGAAGGGGTATCTCTGGTGGACAGAAGAAGCGTGTGACTACTGGTATGTTTACAATAGAAAATACCTTGTGAAACAGTAACTTATGCAGCAACAATTTACTAAAAGTGAAGAACGCTACATTATTTGCGTTCTGAAGTTCCAAAATGTATTTGGTACTTATAATGATAAGATGTGTTCTTGCATTGATGATAGTGTATGCTATATCCAACTTCTTAGGGTATTAATGATGTTTAATTTATTTCTAACACTTTCCTGATTATCTATTTAGTCCATATGTAACCGTTTCTGAACATGCAGGGGAGATGTTAGTTGGACCAGCAAAGGCACTCTTCATGGACGAAATATCAACTGGTCTGGACAGTTCCACCACTTTTCAGATTGTTAAGTTCATGAGGCAGATGGTTCATATTATGGATGTGACAATGATCATTTCTCTTCTTCAGCCAGCACCTGAGACATTTGAATTATTTGATGACGTTATACTCCTTTCAGAGGGCCAGATTGTCTACCAAGGTCCATGCCAGAATGTCCTTGAGTTCTTTGAATTCATGGGATTTCGATGCCCAGAAAGGAAAGGAGTTGCAGACTTCCTGCAAGAAGTAACTTCAAAAAAAGACCAGGAACAGTACTGGTTTGATAAGAACCGGCGTTATAAATATGTCTCTGGGGATGGGTTTGTTAAGTCCTTTCAAGATTTCCACATTGGTCAACAGCTTTCAATGGATCTAAAAACTCCTTATGACAAATCCGGTGTTCATCCAGCTGCACTTGTGACAGAAAAATATGGTATCTCTAGATGGGAACTCTTCAAGGCATGCTTTGCAAGGGAGTGGCTGCTGACAAAATGCAACTCTTTTATATACATATTCAAAACAGTCCAGATAACAATAATGTCACTGATTTGCATGACAGTGTTCTTGAGGACAGAAATGAAGGCTGGTCAAATACAAGATGGAGGAAAATACTTCGGAGCATTGTTTTTCAGTTTAATTAATGTGATGTTTAATGGCTTGGCCGAGCTTTCATTGACTATTTTCAAGCTTCCCGTATTCTATAAACAAAGAGATTTCTTGTTCTACCCTCCATGGGCCTTTGCATTACCAATTTGGGTCCTCAAAAACCCCCTCTCCCTGATGGAATCTGGGATATGGGTTATTCTTACTTATTACACTGTTGGATTTGCTCCTTCTGCTAGCAGGTAAATTAACTAAAACTCTCCCTTTGGCTTTCGAAGCAACTTGAATGTTAATGGAACTTTGTGGTCTGTTTTCCTTCTTTCATTTTCAGGTTTTATTGTTATTATCATTGTTGTTATTATTATTATTATTATTATAATTTGTAGTAATTATCATTCTTTTTATACTTATTATTCTTATTCTTGTTATTGTTAATCTTGTTACCATTATTGTTTAAATTATTATAATTACCATTATAAATATTATTGTTATTGTAATTATTGGCCTAGTTGATAGCTTTTTATAGTCGCTTATGTAGTAGATGCCATATAGCGAAGTTTGCTGTAGGTTTGAGATCACTGAAACCTATGATGCATAAAAGCTAGAGTTTATCCTATTTGTATTTTTTTGTTCTTACTCTGTGTTTCTTTAGTTTTGATGCATTTGCCGACTTGTTCAGGTTTTTCCGGCAGTTCTTGGCATTCGTCAGTATAAACCAGACGGCCCTTGCTCTCTTTCGGTTCATTGCAGCACTTGGAAGAACCTTGGTTGTCGCAAATACTCTTGGCACATTTACCCTACTATTGGTTTTTCTGTTTGGAGGGTTCATGATTTCCAAAGGTCAGCAATTGATCTGCACTGTTAAAAGGTTTCTCACAATTAAAGCAAGCTCTTATTTGATGTTTTTTGATTTATTTGTTTACTGCTTGATATTTGTGAACACGTTACTTTTAGAGTTTTAGTTGATCTTAAGTAAACATTTTACCTTTCTCAACAGATGACCTTGGGCCGTGGATGATTTGGGGATACTATGTTTCTCCTATGATGTATGGACAGAATGCTATAGCCATCAATGAATTCCTTGATGAAAGATGGAGCACTGTAAGTTCTCATTGGATTGCAGTTTTCTTGTTAGAATGGTTAAACTGTTGTTTTATTTCTTTTAAGACTGCAAACTCTTTTTCTCTTGCCAGATGCTATCAATTAAAATCCACACTTTCTTCTTTTCTTCAGCCAATTGTTGATCCCGTAACTCGTGAACCCACAGTTGGAAAGGCTCTTCTCAGATCCAGAGGCTTGTTTGTGGAAGAGTACTGGTACTGGATTTGTATTGCGGCACTCACAGGGTTTTCTCTTCTTTTCAATATATGTTTTGTTATGGCACTAACTTATTTGAATCGTAAGTTTCCTTGCTTCGCATTTAATCATCTGGCCTCATGCAATGGATATATAAACAACATAGTTAGCCGTTTCTTGTTAACTGCTTTTCAGCTTTAGGTGGCTCTAAATCAGCAATATTGGATGAGGACGCTGAGGATACAAAGAATTCATCCTCTCGTGAAGACTATAGATCAGTGTCAGCAATGGCTTCCTCAACGTTTGAAGGTCAGTAAACAGTAGTGTTGCCTTTTTTATGCCTGCCGCTGGTCTTCTATTTTTTCCTCTGACTATCTATCATATGTGCTTTCTGGCAATAAAGTGATAGATGAACTGAGGAATAAAAGATCTGATAAACTCATAAAAGTCACAAATGTTTAGTAATTCAAATATGTGATCAATGAAATGGACTGTCTGAAGATGTATGCCACCACTAATTATAGGCATAAAAGGAAGCCCACTTGTATAATTTCTCCCATTTTCCAGCCTACAGAGCTCAATGTTGTTATAAGTAACTATTTAATACATCGCTCAATTATAGTAATGGGTGAATAACCTATTCAAGAACAGCAACTCATCCCAAACTCAGTTGGGTGACTCCTCCTCTTCAATTCAATCACACTTAGGCCTTCTCTTCTACTAACTTAATTGTCTTTAAATACACTATCACCAGCTCAACCTATATCCTATTTGGTTGTTCTCTTAGTTATCAGGCACATGCCCGAACCATCTCAATCAAATTTCTTAGTTTGTCACCTACTGAACTATTACTACACGTACAAAGATTCAACCATTCCTGTTCTCCTCCATAGTCCTGCAGTTCATGCAATACTAACACTAGACTTCAAACACAGACACCTGTGAATATTTTTGTTGTTCTTTTATCTGATCGTCCGGCACATATACAGGTATTGACATGGCAGTGAGAAAAGCTCCAGATATCATTGTTGAACAGTCTATTCGAAAAGGAATGGTCTTGCCTTTCCAGCCTCTTTCACTTGCATTTAACCATGTCAACTACTATGTTGACATGCCTGCTGTAAGTCCCTTGTCTCAAGTACTTGATAAATAATCCCTCTTTTTGTTCCTGTCTGCTTATAAGCTAAAACTGCATACCCCAAGGGGGTACACTAGAAAGGCACCTAGCCTGAGAAAGGTGAAGGTTATGCCAGAACTTGAATCCCACATAGCCGTTATCTCTCGTGGGGGATTTAGTTGGCACAGTATTGGCAGTGCAGGTCATCACAGGGAAGAAGATACTCCAGCTAGTTGTTCTCTAATGGCACCTTCTCCAACAGATATCTCTCAATTTAGAAATGTATCAAAGCCTTGTGTAGGAAAAGACAAGACTGCCGCTGTATTACCGTGATTGGATTTTTTTATTCAGTAGGTTCATGGGAAAACTACCTTTTAATAATCCTTGTTAGATTTTTTAGCCATTGAAATAAATCTTTGTGAATCGATGTGCGTAGATGCCAATCTTGGGCTCATTGTATCACCTCACACAAATGTTGTTTCAGATAATTAACCAATTTTCTGTGTATTTTCAAATTTCTTTTATCCTTTTCCTGAATGTCTTTTATCCTAAAACAAGAATAGAAAGACTCTGTATGTATAATATAGTTCCCATATATTGCTGTTTAAAAATTTATGAGGAATTGATTGATTAAACTAGGGGAAATTCACACATAGTTTGTAGTAGGGTAAAAAGCTGATGTGTATCATATAATGCCCTTTCTTGGACGCTCATAATAAAAATGTAAGATCTTCTTGACTATCTTTTAATGCCACATTCGCTTTGTAACTGATAATAAAAGACAGAGCCAAATAACTAATGCCAATTATCTGTTTCATCAGGAAATGAGCAGCCAAGGAATTGATGAAACTCGTCTGCAATTGCTGCGCGATGTTAGTGGTGCCTTTAGACCAGGTATTCTGACAGCATTAGTTGGTGTCAGTGGTGCTGGAAAGACCACCTTGATGGATGTGCTAGCAGGAAGGAAGACTGGAGGGTACATTGAAGGAAGTATCAGCATCTCTGGCTACCCAAAGAACCAAGAAACATTTGCTCGTGTTAGCGGTTACTGCGAACAAAATGATATCCATTCACCACATGTTACTGTTTATGAATCTCTGGTGTACTCTGCCTGGTTGCGTCTGGGCTCTGAAGTAAACAAGGAAACACAGAAAGTATGTACTCTAATTTGTGTCTCCTTACATCTTTCATCTAGCTTTAGCATAAGTTAACACATAGAAACTTGAAAACCCACTTAAAGGAAACTGTTGTTGACTGTAGTCTTTCCTCTATGCAATAGATGTTTGTCGACGAAGTTATGGAGTTGGTCGAACTTAATCCAATAAGAGATGCTCTTGTTGGACTTCCTGGAATAGATGGCCTTTCAACTGAACAGAGAAAAAGAATTACTATAGCGGTAGAGTTGGTTGCTAATCCATCCATAATCTTCATGGATGAGCCAACTTCAGGCCTTGATGCTAGGGCTGCGGCAATTGTTATGCGAACTATTAGAAATACAGTTGATACAGGGAGAACTGTTGTGTGCACTATTCACCAGCCAAGCATAGATATATTTGAATCTTTTGATGAGGTATAAATCAAGCTCATTCTTGAAACCTGTAAATCTTGTGACTTTCAAGGACTCATGGTGTTCTTGTATCACTTGCTTGCAGCTATTGTTGATGAAGAGAGGAGGACAGATCATTTACACAGGACCTCTTGGTCGCCATTCTCACAAGCTAATAGAATATTTTGAAGTTAGTTATCTATCTTATTTTTCTTTTCAGATCCATGGTTCAGTAGGTTTTAAGGGATTTGAACAAGACAGTTGGTCCATTCTTCGTTAAGTTGGTGTAGACTAACAATAAGTGCACCCAATACACTCAGAGATGGTTTTGAGCACACCAACAGCCAAAAGAGATTTCAAGTTTGACTCTCTTGAACTCGTTTAGGGTATTGCTGGTTTGACCAGATGGGTGTGGGTGCCTTAGCCTCTGGATGTGTGAAGTTGCGATACCACAAAAAAAGGACTTAATTCTAATCTCTTCACTTATCAGATATCACCTATAAGGAGAAGCTAGAAACAGGGCTGTCTAGAGATATGTAGAAGTACTTAATCAGTCACCGTCTAGTCTTTTATCCATTTGAAATTTGATGGAGACAAATGTAATGTTATGGCGCTAACTTAAGAGCCTACATGGGATTAAACTGTTCCAAGTTTAGCTCACTGAGATTTCTCGAACTAGATTATAACAAAATAATGAATTTCTTAAGATTGTGGATAAACTTAAAACATCAGTGCCTAAATTTGCAGAAAGTCTCAACTATTCTGCATCCATGTTCGGGATCTATTTACACATCTTAACTCTTGAAACATCTTGCAGGCCATCCCAGGGATAACCGAGATCAAAGATGGCTGTAACCCGGGTACATGGATGTTGGAAGTCAGTGCTGCTTCTATTGAAATTCAACTTGATGTAGATTTTGCTGAAGTTTATGTCAACTCTACCCTCTATCAGTAAGTGGTATTTTGAAAGAATACTTCACTGACTGTGCATCTGCACAAGTTTCTTTTTAGTATCTTAATTTTTTTTGTTATTGTTTAACTATATCAATATTTCTGTTGGTGTACATTTTAGGAGGAATCAAGAACTCATTGAAGAACTAAGTACTCCAGCATCAGGGTCCAAAGAACTCTATTTTCCTACTGAGTTCTCGCAAAGCTTTAGTGCTCAATGCGTTGCCTGTTTCTGGAAACAGCACTGGTCATACTGGAGGAACCCACAATATAATGCAATTAGATTCATTATGGCAATAGTCATTGGTACTATGTTTGGCGTCATCTATTGGAACAAAGGAGAGAAGGCGTAAGTCACGAAGATATTTCCGTTTTCTATAAAAGCAGTTACTGTACTTAGAAAGGGTAAAAAGAAGTAGAATATAACAATTCTAATGGTGATTTTTATCAAGAAGTAGACTATTATCAGTAGATGCTCTATCCAAAAAACACTAATATTTCAAGCAAGTCACAACTTTAAAATGTGTTACTCTGCGAGCTGTAATTTGTATATATGTAATCACCTGAAGTTCCATGAACACCGTCATTTGACAGAAGCAAACAACAAGACCTTTCAAATCTTCTAGGAGCAATGTATGGATGTATTTTCTTCCTTGGAGCCACAAATGCTACTACTGTGCAGCCTGTTGTTGCAATCGAGAGAACAGTTTTCTATCGTGAAAGAGCAGCTGGAATGTATTCACCACTGGCTTATGCATTTGCTCAAGTAAGACAAACTGGTTTCTTAACATATTTTTTATCTTTACTGTGGTTGCTTTCAGTTTGTATATTTTTGTTGCAGTAGAAAAAGCAGGTCCTAATTTCGGCCTAATGGTATATATACATATATATCTAATTGCAATATACTATTAGGCTTGTTGGAATGGCTTTCCTATATTTGTACTTCTGCAGATGATTGTGACAGTCCGGAGACGACAACTCCTCCTTTATAGCTAGGTTACATTGACACGGGCACGCGTGTTGGTGTCTGACACGGATACGGGGTGTCGGATGCGGGGAGCAGTTGAAGATCGACACGGGGACACGGATAGGAATAATTAATTAATTTTTTAATAATTATAAATTTATTAAATTAGATGGTAAATCAGAAATTCGAGGTAAATTAAATACAATATGTGTCCGTGTGTGTCCGACACGGATACGGACATGGAGACACGTGGATACGTATTTGACACAGATTTTTTTCAAAATATGGCGTGTCCATGTAACCTAGCTTTATAGGAATTCACAGATCCCTTTCTAAACCACCTCGCGCGATAATAATAATGATAAATGGTTGTATTGCCAGTCATTCCAAAATAATACACATACATAACTTTTAAGAAAACGGGTTTTGTTCATTAACTGTGCCGTGTGTTCCCATACCAGACATGTATTCATTCTAATAACGTCCATGACTCCCATCTGGGCACAGTTAGGAATTTTGCATCAATTAAGCAGTTTAGAGTTCAGACCAATCCATTGTTACATCCCTTGAGTTTTTGAGTTTATCTAGGATATGATGAATTTCAATCACAACAAATATGCTATAAAACTGTATATCCTGATAGTGATGCACAATCTTTTTGTTCAGGAACTGGGCTTTCCCCCGGCAACTTATAGTGTCTCTCATTTCACAAATCGTAATATAAGTAATCTAAAGGCTATTATAAAAATGTATGTAACTAAATGCTTGTTTCTTTGTCTCAGGTTGCCATTGAGATGGTTTACGTAGCAATTCAAAGCTTTATTTACAGTCTTCTTCTGTTCTCAATGATTGGATTTGAATGGAAAATGGACAAGTTTGTCTGGTTCTTCTACTACATATTCATGTGCTTTGTTTACTTCGCATTGTATGGGATGATGACGGTAGCACTAACGCCTGGCCATCAAGTTGCTGCAATACTCGCGACCTTCTTTTTCAATTTCTGGAATTTGTTCTCAGGATTCATCATCCCCAGGATGGTACACCTTTTCAAACTTTACAATATTCTTAGTGAAGCGTGGTAGACATGGGATTCAAGATTTCATCTGTCGAAGTTTCACATTTTTTTTTTCTTTTTTCCGACAATATCACACAAACTGACAATCTAGCTCACTGAAACTTAAACTTTGACACTTGCACTTGACCTGTTGCAGCAAATCCCAATATGGTGGAGGTGGTATTACTGGGGTTCTCCCATTTCTTGGACACTATATGGCCTTGTGACCTCTCAGATAGGGGACAAAAACAATCAAGTTGAGATCCCAGGGACGACTTTCAGGCCAACGGTAAAGGAGTACTTAAAGGAAAATCTGGGGTATGAGCATGACTTCCTAGGATATGTGGCCTTGGCGCATATTGCATTTGTGTTCCTCTTCTTATTCGTGTTCGCTTTTGGAATTAAGTTCTTGAACTTCCAAAGAAGATGATCCATCTAAATTTGAAGGTTATTCATCGAAAGCTGGATATAGTTTCAGTATTTTAAGGGGACAGTCTTGTATTCGTCATTATAAAGGAGTGTGCTTGGGCTAACTTTTAGGAACGTTTGAAATATAGCTTATTGGTTACTTTGTTATTTTTTCACCTCTCGAATTTAGTCAAGGGCGGGCTTCCTTATTAAGTGCTGCTAGTATAAGAGTATCTTGATTCTTGAGAGTCACCTTCGTTTTTTCCCTTTTGTAAGACACCTATGAGAGACAAAAGAAAACATTGGTACATAAAAATGAGTCCTGTATTGGGCGCCACCAGAATTGGATTGGGCAGCCTCCAGCCCAAGCCCAAATAGCAAAACCCAAACAAAAGCCCAATACACCCCCCACCTAATTCGCAAAACCGGGAAAACCCTTTTCCACCGGTATCATCTCTCTCGTGAAACCCTTCGAGCTTGGTAATCTCAAACCCAAACTCGTGAACTGTGAACTCGCCCAATCCAATTCTCGCCCAACCCAAACTCGCCCAATCCAATTAGAATCGGCTTAACTACAATTGTAATTGAGAATCGCCCAATCCAATTCTCGCCCAATACAATTGAGAATTGCCCAATCTAATTGTAAGTTTTCTTCTATTGTCTTTTTTCATCTATTGTCTTTGCTAGTGCTAAGGTTTATTTACTGTGATTAATATTTCTTGTCTTGTTAGTTATGATTGTTTAGTTATACAACATTGTCATATCAAGTTAAGGATGAGCTGACCTTTAGTGTAGTCGTTGAAAGCAACCCGAGTTTACTACAGAGCTAGTTTACTATGAATCTGTGATTACTAAAAGACATTATTTGAGAGTTTGCAATCTTGAAATGTCATATTAATGTTATGTTTTGAGAGTTTAAAATCCTCATTTGCACCTTAAGGCTTTATCTTTACATTGAGGTTCCAGATGTAGTACTGTGATACATGGGTGTTGTTGCATAAGTTTGATACTGTTCCATTGTTTGAAACTTTGAAATATAGTTATTTTGTTTGGAAAGGGAAACCATCTAAACTGTGTAAAGATCAACTGCCCATTGCTAAATTCGTGCTTAGAGTATCTAATCTCGGTGCCAATCGACGTCCCTACATTTCCCCCCAGTATGTGTTTTTTCCATCTTTACTAGTCTTATGCAATTTGTTCGTTTTAATTCATTGCTAATTCAGTAATTTGTTGAGTATTAGGAATTTGGGATAAATAGTATGAAAAAATCTTAAAATTTTAACCATAGCAGGCTCTTAGTTTGATGGCGAAGAAGATTATTTTTAATATTCCTTTATCTTTTTTATATTTCCCCACTTCTCTATTAAGTTAGTGTCAGCTGTTGGTTCTTGTACAAGATTTACTTGAAAGAAATCGTTGTTTATGTGTTGTTAAGTATAATCTTTGGTATACTGAAGTTTGTTTATATTTAGCAGTTCGAAGTAAGAACAATTTTAGAATAAGTTGTGGTGCTTTATCACTGGATTCAAACCCAAGCAAAAGGAGGTTCCAACAGAAGTGAATCATAACGACTACCTTACTTAACTTCTTGTTAATTGCTTCCTTGCTTCATGCTGTTGATTATTCATTTTTGTCTGATCCCAACGTCGGTTTTGGATGTGCCGCTACCATGTTAAGCTTTACTGTTTTACATTGAGCTTGCGTTTGTAAGTTGTAGATTATATTTTGACTGGAAAATGTAAACTCAAAGGGCATTGGATGTAAACTCAAAGGGCATTGTATGTGAACAGCCAGATATTGTTCTTGACTGTGGATCGCATGTTGGTTCAATATATTTGCAAGTGCCTTGGAAAATTTTGTGAAGGATTTATGAAATGATTTGAAGAGCCTGGGTTTAATTTATTACAACAGCAAGTAAATTAGATAATTATTCTGTTTGAAAACTGGGGTTTGTGATCCTTTGGAACAGACTTTCTGTTAGTGCTGACTGCATGTGCTACATATCTGTCATCTCATGGAGTAATTAGTCCTACTAAACCTATAGCAACATGTGTGGTGCATGACTGTTTATATTGGGATGGTTGCATGCTCTGTTTCCAGCACAAACAATATGTCCTAATTTTTTACAACTGGAGTGTTGTATTTTGTAACTGTGTGATAGTTGGCTCGCCATGTGATGGGCGGTTGTATGTTTGGTCTGAGATGCTTTTGATCGGGCACGATGTATGCATTTTCTTCTTATGAATAAAAGTGTTACAAATAAGGATTGTTAAATTTATCTCTCTGACACTGTTTCCGTTTGTTATTTTACTGGAAGTGGTTGTTAGCATTCCAAAGTGTTGTTATTCTATAGGTGTAGATTTGATTAAACTTATTATAGTTACTAATACTTGTTTTATTTTTCTTTATAGCGATGGGTCCTCAATCAAAGAATGTGAAGAATATAGCGAAAACTACATTCAAGGGTGTAAAGAAATTATTTGGTGGCGGTTCCTCTAGTGGTGACGTAGTTGGAAGAAAGAGACAAAGGGCAGAGGGCTTAACGACATCAGCGCGTAGAGGGGACCATTTGGAAAAAGAGGTTCCTGAGGTTCCTGAAGTTGATTCATCGAGTGAAGATAGTGTAGATAGTGATAACAATGTAGGTTTAGATGTAAATATGGACAAAGGGAAGAGTATAGTGGAAGAGGAGAGTGAGGATGATGATGAGGAGGGGGATGAGGAGGATGAGCAGGATGGTGATGTGGAAGAATATGTGGTAGAAGTCGTACCACCAGTGGAAGAAGCACCTTTGGTATTGGATTTTGTAAGAAAATCCAATGATGATTTGGAGTTTAAAAGAGGTGAGTATGGGGGTGGCCCGTATGAGTCAGAGTTGTTGTATGACTATGCGGTGCATGTAGCTCGCGATGTTTGGGAGAGAAGGGTAATATTTTGTTTTTCTGTAGTATTTTGATTTTCTTTTACAAAATCTTTTGTTTCTGCTCATATATATCTAATGCGTGCTTGGTTGTTTCAGGAGGATCGCGGAGCGTTGAAGTGTGTTTCGCACTTAGCGAAGTTCTCCCAATGGAATTTCAAGGATGAATTTCAAAGGTCACCGAGATTTGCCCAACAGTTGAGAAGGACTGGGTTGTTTGATCTCGTGGTAACTTATCACGAGCATATGAATCCTCCACTGGTCTCTGCGTTTGTGGAGAGATGGCATCCAGAGACCAGCACCTTCCATATGCCATTTGGGGAGATGACTGTGACTTTGGACGATGTTGTGCAAATCTGTGGAGTCACAATTAGAGGAAGAGTGGTGTAAGGGGACAGTGAGTTGAACTTAGAAGAATCGATAAATCTCCTACATCGTGCTCTGGGTCTCCCTATTGATTTGATTAAGGCGGAGATGGAAGCATTTTGCTAACAAGGTTCATGATAGCTCCCTATGTGATGCTGCTGGGAAGGTGGTGGAGAAGGCCTCGAGTTTCCAGGAAGTCTAACGGGCTGTCAGAGTTTTTATCCTGTTTTTCTTTGGATGTGCTATTTTTACTAACAAGTCTGGGACTGTAGTGCCTATTTGTTATCTGAGGCCGTTGTTGAAATTCAGTGAGATAGAAGAGTATGCATGGGGTGCAGCAGTTTTGGCGTTTTTGTATAGAGGTCTTGGGGCTGCCACATGTTCGAAGGTGAAAGGGGTTACAGGCTATATGACTCTTCTATAGGTAAAACTTTAGTATTTTAGAGATTTTTTTTTAATGTTAATTTTATTACTCTATCAATATGTTAACTATTTGTGTATATCTAGGAGTGGATCTATGAGTATTTTCCGATACTCAGAGCAGTCCCAAACTTCGACTATAAGCTTCTCTCTCACCGTGCTAATAGACATCTGATGAGTCGCTTCTACACTATTACGATACAACGTATGCATTGCAGTATTATCGAGTGATACTGGATGATATGAATGATTTCAATGTAAGTATTTAAGTTTAAGTATTTAAGTTTGTTTATATTATTTTTTTTAGTAATTGATCATTGGAGTTGTTAATGACACATTTGATTTTGTTTCAAGTTGATTGGCATCCCTACTATAATGTCAGAGATACAAACCCGATCGATGACATTGCATTTTTTGAGGGATTGCTATATTTTTTCAACATTGTCGAGCTTTACACTGTCGCAAGGGTGGTGCATCAGTTGGGTCACATGCAGCTTGTATCTGTAGATCCTCCAACACCAAATTGGAGAACAAGAATTGTGGCAGGACGTGGGTATGAGGTGAACTGGACCAATATTGGGCCACTTTACTGGGAGTCACGGCAGAATCACGTGATCCAACCCTGCAATCGATGACCTATCTTGTCTTATCCATGGGAGTGTCATCAAAACTACATGACTTGGTATGCGAGGAATTTTCACGTTCGATTGGTGAACCCTGAGCGTCTTCCTATTCATCCTTATCTGGAGACACTGCCTAACTGTTCACCGATTGTAAGTATTGTGATTTTTAATTGAGTTTCTCTAACAGTTATTTTTTGCATTCGATTGGTAACTTATCTTGATTTCCCTTTTTTTGACAGAACGACGTCATCGATGAAACTAGTCGTTTGCTAGAGAGAGGTCTGCAATGGCTGAGAATAATATTCCAGAGAAAGCAAGGTCCTCCTTCGAACGGGCGTACAACTTGACTAGGTGCAAGTACAGTATGTGGTGGGCGTTATAGTTCATGATTTGTTTCAGTTTAGGGTTTGTAACTTTGTAATTTGTAACTTTGGAACGAATGGATGGATTATTTGATTTTGAATGAATGGTGGATGTTTGGAATTTGTTGTTATTTGATTTTGAATGAATGATGGATGTTTGTGTTTGTTGTTAAGTGGAATTTGTTGTTATTTGATATTAGTTTGTATGAATATGAAAGTGTTGTAAAAACGAAATGAACTTTTAAATTTTTTTTGTCCAAAAGACCCAGCCACATCGTTTGACATAAAGGCCAATCGACCGGTTCAGATCGTTTGCCCTTTATACCAAACGACAGTGTCAAATCGTTTGGCTTAATACTCAAACGACCTAACCACATCGTTTGGTATAAAGGCCAAACGACCGCTTCAGATTGTTTGCATTAAAGCTCAAACGACCCAACCACATTGTTTGGTATAAATGCCAAACGACTTGACCATGTCGTTTCGGGGTAAAATCAAATCAAATTACACTTATTTCAAATTACATCAAAATATCATATTGACAACATACAAAATCACTCGATTGCCGTCCGAATCAACTTAGTTGATCACTCGATTTCCAAATCAAATCAAATAAAAGCCCTACCATTATTTCCAAATAACATAAACATAAAATAAAATTACACTTGTTCCAAATTACATCAAAATATCATATCGACAACATACAAACAACTTAGTCGATAACATGTACTGTTGGGTCTTCAACGAGCTCATTTTCCCATATTAGATTGGGAATGTTCAATGCCATAAATTGCAATTGCCTTGCTATCAAGGCCAAATTCCAAATTCTAACTTTCAGCAATATCATATTGAGCTCTAAGCCATTGGCGCATTACTGGAGGAACCGGACAATCTTCGACAAGTTCAATATTGACAAAATGATTTCCACTAACATGTACACTACCTAACACTTTTTTCACTCTCTCATGATTTGCTTGGGTCTCAGCGGCATGATAAGGAAGCACTGACGAGCTCCCAAATGTAGGAGGACAACATTAAATCTTGAAGCAAATAGGTATCCAGCAAAGGGCATGCTCATCCGCTTATTTAAAAGTGTGTAACCTTCTTCATGTAGGATTTCCTTCATAGCATAAAAAACCTCACTTTGATTGTATAAAGTACAATAAAAGGGGAGGTTGTCAGTAAGCTCTTCATATAAGTCCCTTCTCATCTGCGGCCATTCTTTTTGACTTCTTCCTAATGCAATGTAGAAAGCTCTATAACCCAGTTGCCATCGCCAACAGGGTCATGGACTCTAACAATGTATTTATGCATTTCTTCAAGAATATCCAACCCGTAATCCTTAGGACCTTTAGAATTTCCAAAGTCTAACCCATCTCTCACATTTCGTGGTGTGGCTATTTTGGGAGAAGACTTATTTCTTGGTGTGGTTGTT
Source organism: Coptis chinensis (assembly GCF_015680905.1). Lineage (NCBI taxonomy): Eukaryota > Viridiplantae > Streptophyta > Magnoliopsida > Ranunculales > Ranunculaceae > Coptis > Coptis chinensis. The sequence continues at coordinate 71,682,462 of NC_141463.1, read as the reverse complement.
TTTGGTGTTTTTGGAGAATGCTTATTCTTGGTGTGGTTGTTTTTGGTGTTTTTGGAGAAGACTTATTTGTTGGTGTGGTATGGGTGTTTTGGGTTGGTATTTTTGGAGAAAGCTTCTTTCTTGGTGTGGTGTGGGTGTTTTGGGTAGGTATAGTGTTTGGTTGTGACGAGACCTACTCTTCATGGTCTCGTTGAGAATGTTCAAAATGAGATGGATCTCGCTTTGAAGAGTTCTCATCTCCAGTTGGAAGCTTTCTGCTGCAGCTACCTTTCGACCGACCTTTGGTTTTTGCTTCCACACGAGGCTGTATTAGCCATGTACTTTATGGTACGACAATCTCAATAAGCCTCCTAATCATAACCTTCTGCTCTTCTTTAGAAACCATTGCAAACCTATTCATGAACAAGTCCATCGAAGGTGTAACATCGGGACCAAAACCCACTGACACATTGGGAGAAACAGACAATCTTTTTCAAAAGGGGTCGATAGCAGTCAAAGGGATGGACCTCTCTTGTTCTTCAAACTCAATTAATTCATGAGCACATGACAGTCCATGGCTCGTGCACAAATAGCACCAACACCTAATCTCTCAATCTTTAACACGCTTTATGCGGGTATCTATTTCTTCAAATAGCAAGTCCAAACATTTGCGTGAGACAAGGCTTCTGAGTTCATGAAACAAAATAATCCGGTGGTGGTGCTGAGTTAAAATCATACTTCTCTCGAAGGTAGCTCTAATCTCGGACATCTGGATCTCTAGAATCGGGTGGATTAAGCTAAACATATTCAAAAAATCATGACAGTTTACATTTCCTAGTACATGCTTCACCTGAGCATGATACCCTTCAACTTTATTGGTCGTTATACTCCCAAAGTGAATGTGTTGGTCAGTCCAACAACATATGAATTGATCCCTGAGGAAACCAAGTCTCTCGCAAATAACTAACAAAATTAGAGTACTCAACCCTGTAATATTTTTCCAAAGTATCCCATCTACGCTGGAAAATAACCTCTGTCTTCGATTTAACTACAGTGTTCCACGAGAACTGGGCCTTCTCTACAAGTTTTGTAGTTGGAAAAATATCGTAACATTTTGAAAGGACGCACGTAGCGATATGCCATCTACATAGATGCTTGTGTGCGTTAGGGAAAACTTTGTCAACGTCACTCATCAGGGCCAAGTCCCTATCAGACACGATCACGGATGGGCTTATATCACCAAACAAGCCACTAAAATGACGCAGGGCCCACTCATAGTCGACTGTTGTTTCAGACTGAAGCAGCACCTGCCACATGGTGAAAGACTTCCACATTGAACTCACCCTAACAAACTGTACGAAAGGCCACCGATACCTGTTTTGTTTTGTAGGTAGCGTCTAACATGAAAATTGTTGGAAAAGTCCAAGCCAACTTAACACCTTCTGGATGGGCCCATAACAACCCCGTTATCTCTTCGGTATTCTCATCCTGTCCCAACTCCTCAAAATAATGTTCTTTTGCTAACAACTCACGCAATCTCTGCAATTGTGTGAGACCGTTCATATCCAATTTCCTTACCTTCTGCCTTGCGGTGTAGACTTGGGATATACTAGGTATGTTTTCATGATACCTATTTTTGATGGAATCCAAAATTTGTTTAGGTTTTATTCCACACTTACTCATCTCTGACAAGTACTCGAACTCTGGAATGGTCAGACGAGTAGCAAATGCATGTCCTTCAAGGGTCTTCACCAATACATGGTTGTGAATACCATTTCTAACTTATATTTTTCAATTATCGATAGTACGTGCCGCGTTGGAAAATACCTTTTAACTTAAATGGACATCCCGATTACTTGGTTCCCGACCTTTTCTTATTAGCCCTCCCTTCGCCTTCCATCTTTTGTGACCGATACACACCCGAGCACTCGCAAGCCAAATTCAATCTTGCTACTCGGTTTCTCTTGGCACACTCCAACTTTTCAATGACTACAACAACATTAACTTGTTTTCCTCTAGCAGTTGCCCAACCGATTGCCTTGCTATGTGTATGAAAGACCTAAACACATAAAAAACAACAACTATTATTAATACACTAATAAAATTACATTTAGAAAATAAAAAATAAAAAAATGAAATCAATGCCTACTCAATCATACCTCTTCCGTAGTAAAAATTTCTGTTGTATCACTTAAAATTGGTTGACAATCCACGTCATTCGAGTTTGCAAAGGATCGGTTCCCAGATAGCAGCAAAGAATCCTACATATAAAAGAATAAAACAAGAGTCTCAAACAATTTGCATTTAGGTAATGAGGGATTTCAAAGTCACAAAAAAAAAAAAAATGAACTTCTAACTAAATTTAGTCAAAATGACCCAGCCATGTAGTTCCATATTTGGTCCAAACGACCCAGCCATGTCGATTCTATAGTTTCTCCGAACGACCCAGCCATGTCGTTCCATAGTGTCCCCAAACGACCCAGCCATGTCGTTCCATAATGTCCCCAAACGACCAGCCATGTCGTTTAGCCTAGGGTTTTGCATTCATTCAAGTGTTTTGCATTCATTCATTCAATCAATCAAGTGTTTTGTATTCATTCTAATCAAGTGTTACCTCATTATTTAGGTTTGCACTTTGTTGTTGACGATTTCTCGGCATCTCATTTGCTCGACTAGTCGCATCTTCAAATTCTTCACCTTGACCTTCAACATTTTGTTCCACTTCTTCACTTTTAACATATCTTCTATTTTCTCCTTCTCTAATTTGTTGTTGCACCTCAAACATTACCTCAAATGCTTCTTCTTCATCTTCATGTTCCATTTAGAGAAACTTGAGTATTCTAATATGTAGAGAAACTTGAGTATGTAGAGAAACTTGAGTATTCTATGTAAGGAGTAATGATTTTGATGAAAAACGGAGTAAGGAGGAGTAAATGAAAAACTTGAGTATTCTATATAGAGATATTTGAAATTTTGATATATTTCGAATAATTGAGTGAAATATGTTTGTAAACCCTAAACCCTAAACCCCAAACTAGTTTATTATTCACAATTGAATAAAAAAAATGGAAAATAACAAGTTTAGAGATAAAACAAATTATTATTTTAGATTTAGATAATTGAGTGAAATATGTTTGAAATTAAATTTTTTTTATGTCGGTACGAAATTTGTAAACCCTGAACCCTAAACCCAAACCCCCAAACTAGTTTATGATTCAAAATTTGAAAAAGAAAATAAAAAATAATAAGTTTAGATATAAAACAAATTATTATTTCGAATAATTAAGTGAAATATGTTGGTATGAAATTTGTAAACCTTGAACCCTAAACTATAAACCCCAAACCCCCAAACTAGTTTATGATTCACAATTTTAAAAATAAAATAAAAAATAACAAGTTTAGATATAAAACAAATTATTATTTCGAATAATTAAGTGAAATATGTTGCTACAAAATTTCTAAACCCTGAACCCTGAACCCCAAACCCCAAACTAGTTTATGATTCACAATTGAAAAAATAATAATAATAACAAGTTTAGATATAAAACAAATTATTATTTTAGATTTTAGCATGTTTGATTACATGTTTTAACTTGGTTATATAGATACTATGTCATAACAGATAAAAAGTGCAAAGTGCATGTAATTGTGTTGTTCCTAACCCAATTTTTTAAATCGAATTTTAATTTTCCTAATTTAGTTGGGATGTGTTGATAATTGATCATTACTAATTCAATTTTGCACATAATTGTTTAAATAAATTATTGTACACTTATGATCGATTAATTATTTGTATTATAAGAAAAATGTTCGGTGTTTATGTATAAGAAAAGTATAATTGGTGTTTATGTCCAAACAACTTCACCATATCGCTGCATAGAAGCCCTAAATGACCCAGCCATACCACTTGCATGTGATACCAAATGATTAACCAAATCTAAAATGCACACACAAACGATGTGGTCAAGCCGTTTGAGTGTACACTCAAACGACGTGGCCATATCGTTTGAGTGTATACTCAAATGACGTGGCCAAGTCGTTTGAGTATATACTAAAACGACTTGACCACATCGTTTGAGTGTACACTCAAATGACTTGGCCATATCGTTTGAGTGTATACAAAAATGACGTGTCCATATCGTTTGAGTGTTACTCAAACACTTAAATGATGTGGCCATATCGTTTGAGTGTATACCCAAACGACTTGGCTATATCGTTTGAGTGTTACTCAAACACTCAAACAACGTGACCATATCGTTTGAGTAAATACTCAAACGATATGGCCAAGTCGTTTGAGTGTATACAAAAACGACGCGTCCATATCATTTTAGTGTATACTCAAACGACTTGACCATATCGTTTGAGTGCATACGAAAATGATATGGTCACGTCGTTTGAGTGTATAAGCAAACGACATAGCGGGATCGTTTGAGTGCACACCCAAACGGCCCGAGGGGTTCGTTTTGGCGAGACCGGTTGAATTGGTTGCTAGGCTTGGGCTTTGATGGCAAACTTGTAATATGGCAAACTTGTAAAATTTCTTTTTTTTTGAGGGGTTGCCCAATCCAATTTGATGAGTTCCCGATGGAATCACTATAAAAATTAGGGTCGGGTTAAAGGGACATAAATGTTTGACTGATACAATCTAGTTAGATACAATCAAGTTAGATTGTATATAGATTCTAGGTAACCTGAGACCTTCTAATGGTTCTATTGAGGGAACCAATACCTCAAGGGTAAATTCCTGATTGGACGATGATAATTGCACATTGTGCTCCAACCAGCCATGCTTTTTAATTTTAACCCATTCAACGGTTTTTTAACCATTTTGCCCTTACTTGCAATACTCTCTCTCCTCCTGTCACACTCTCTCTCTTATTTGTACTTTTGATGTTGACATGAGAAGTTACAATAACCCGTTAGATTCTCTTAGCGATACAGACTAGCTACTGTTGATCGTTGGATTTTGACCCTCATAAAATGAAAAAATTGTAGTAATTTATACAGGCACAGTTAGCTAATTTTGAAATCTGAAATCTAGAAGTAGCAATTTACAAACCTATTGTCAGCAACTTTTTTGTTATTTTTGTAATTCAAACATGAGATAACTTTTACCTTGTTATTTTTGCCAATGCCCAAGAGTTTGTATAAAGCTTCAAAACTAATGTTTTTTTCTTCATCTTCTTGATTGTCTCTTCATTTTCATTTTTCTAAGGTTTTTCATGGTGGACAACAACACAAACCTTGATAATGGTATAGTTCTTATTGTTTATTGATATGTTTTGTTGTTGTTGTTGTTGTTGTTGTTGTTTTTTTTTTTTTTTTTAAGGTTTCCATGCTTGTATTTATCATTTCCATGTTGATTTTGTTCTTATTATTATGGTATTTATAAAAGTTTTATGTCATAAATGTAGAACAATAAAGTGGTGGTTTTTGTTCTTCTCTAAACTTTAGTGAGCTTCATCTTTCTTCTATCTTTTTTTCGAAAAAGTTGAGTGAAGGGGTTTAGTGATTGGTTTGGGTTGGATTTTTTTTTATATACAAAGATGGTGAACTTGGTTTTAGCTAAAAATTTCGGCATTGATTCCGCCATGGGTTGGTTGGATTCAGGATGTTTATGGTAACTTTGATGTCTTGTGGGGTTTCTATTTTTGTACGTTGTCTTGAATTTTTGTTTACAGTTTTTTAGATTTACCCCCCTGTCAAGTTTGCTAAAATGACTCCTCCCCCCATTTTCACAGCATGACCAAGTCAACCACGTTTGACTGTGATCCCACAGTTTGGGCTTGATGAAAATGTCCTTACTACCCTTTCCAATTCAAAATTACTCAACTACCCCTTGACTCTCTCAAGACCGATCTGTTTGCAAATGACATGTGTCACCATCTCGTGAGTTTAATCGGACGACACAAAATATTTTGCGAATAAGACCTCTACTACCCTTGGTCACTTTTAGTTACCCAAATATCATCTACCTTGGATACGTGTCGTCATCCTAACGTCTCATCAAAACACAATTTCTAGCCGTTGTACTTTTAGAGACTATAAGTAGTTCAAATATCCAGTCAAGTATCTTAAAAATTCAACAGTTGCAATACAAGTTATTGTAATGGGTGGTGGGGAATTTGAAAACAGCTCAACAAAGGAGACGGTGGTGAAGGTTTCTTCTCTTCTCCCTCATTTTTTTATTTACCTTTAATTTAAATTTTAAAATTTTGATTTGTGGGGGGGTAATACTAATAAGTTTAATTACAGATGGGGGTGAAGACTAAAATGTTTTTTTTTGTGTTTCTCAGAGTTCTGGATCTCAGAGTACTGGATGTTTCTCATGTGGCTTGCTTGATCATTGGGCAGACTCTTGCCCCTTGAAAGACTCTTCTTGCTTTAGTTGCTCCACAAGTCGTGTTGTGCGAACTTCACGTAAACCACATTCATGGGGACAAAAGCTTTTGTCTTGCCCAAATTGTAACAGTTTTCAATGGGTGAAGGATGTTGTGAAAATGTTAATGTTAATGGAGCCTAGGAATTTGGTGAATGATGGTATAAAAAGTGGAATAGAGCCTAGGAATTTGGTGAATGATGGTGTAAAAAGTGCAATAGAGCCTAGGAAATTGCAGTTTGAAGATGGTGGGAGCTCGTCAGTGGTGAGGAAGGGGAAGGCAAAAGTCAGACTTGAAGTAGAAGTGGATAACTTGTGTGAAGGCTTTGAGGCCAAGGTTACTGTTAAAGGGGTTGTTTCTAGTGACAAAAATCAGATGTAATTTTTGTTTTATTTTTAATTTGTAATTTGAATGTTGGTAATGTTAATTTTAGTTTTTAGTTCAATCAATCGTTTCATTGCAATTGTTATGTTTGACAGAAACGAAACAAGCAAAACTTTAACTTTAACAGTATAAACAATCAACAGTACTGAACATTAAAAGGCCTTGACAAACACTTGATTCAACCATACTAACAAACACTGACTAGCTGATCGAAAAAAAAAAAACAAACACTGACTTAAACCATTGCACGTACTAAATTAAAACACCAATCCAACTAATCACTTCTTCTTACTCTTCATGCACACACCAACAGCATGCAAAGCAACCACCACTTTCTTAACTTGAGTCTTAGTTGGACATGTTGGTGGTGGTTGTGTAGAGATTCTTGGTGACTTCCTAACATGGTCAAAGGTTGGTGGAGCTGATTGGGGGGTGGGGGGGGGGGGGGGGGGGGTTTAGAGAGCTTTTGGTGTCATTCTAACATTCTTAAATGTTGGTGGTGGACCTGATGGTGGAGTCTTCCTAACATGCTCAAATCCAGGTGGTGGACCATTTACTGCGTGTGCAGATGAACTTCCCTTTTTTGCCTCCAGCATTACCATCTCCATGAAACACATTTCACCGCAAGACTTATAAACACGTAAAGACAAGTCTTCATCCTCCATAATTATCTCAGCAAAAATCCTCCTATCTTGCTTACTTTTCATCATATTGCGCATCACATCATATCCATTATCCAATTTACCTTTTTTGTAGAAAACTGATTTCATAGATACCTTCCCCCTCGCCATATTGTAGAGTGTGTGAAATTAGAGAAGAGTGTGATATTAGAGAGGGTGGTTGGCTTGTTTTATAGAAAAAGAATTGTATATGGGTATTCAATGTTTGTGGTGTAGGGAATGGGTGTTTCAGACTAGGGAATGGGTGTTTTAGACTAGGGAAGAGACATATTTTGTGGAACCGAGGTGTTGACCCCTTTGCTTTTTTGTTTTTGGCAGTGTACTTTACCCTAACATTAGCAACATCTGTGCACTAGACTTGACATTTTGTTTTGTTCAAAAGCACTATTAAGCACACTATACTGCAGTTTGTTGCCTTGTCAATGAATAACACACTATACTATTACGCACCTAATTGATTTTGTACAATAAGCAATGACAAACATGAAGCATACCAAAATTACATACCAAAATAGTCATTAGTCATTACATACCAAAATGACATCAACTTATATGTCAAGTCCAAAATCATGTCCAAAACACCAAAACATAAACATAAAGACTGCTAAAGTCCAAAATCACCACCAAAACATAAAATCATGTCCAAAATACCAAATCATTTCCTCACCACCTTGAAATTTGTCTTGAGTTTTCAGTCAGCCTAGGTGCAAGTGGAGGGATGTTCTTTTTGGTTGCAACTTGCTTATGTAGTGCCTTCAGCTATGGAGGATCATCTGCAGTAGCTTTAGACCTTGTCACAACTGCTGGAGTGACAAATGGCTGAGCTGCTGTCTTGACACATGGCCTGACAAATGGCTTCTCTGCTGGTTTGACAACTGGCTTCTCTGCTGGTTTGACAACTGGATGAGTTGATGCTGGCTTAACTGCATGCTTGGATGCTACCCTAACTGCTGGCTTGGATGCTACCTTAACTGTTGGCTTATTAAGTGCATTAGCTTTAGACCCTGTCACAACTGCAGGTGCCTTGAAAGTCATGTTTGCAGCTTGTAGCACATTTGCACTATTTCTAGACCCCCTTGCTTGGTTTTGAATAAAATCTTCCATACTATGTCTTTGTTCTGGTGCCATGAAGAAGGTAGGTCTACTGTTTGAGTGTTGCTTGGTATGGTCATGTCTTGGGGTGCAACTCTTGGTGGTGCATTGCTTGGTGGTGGGGTTGTTGTATCAACAACACTTGCAAGTTTCAATGCTCTCTTCTTTTCCTTTTTCATCCCATTTTTAGTCTTCCTCACAATTTTCCTGCATTTTTATACAGTTAAACATGTAAGTCATTTTAACTTAGCAACACTTACAAAATTCTTAACCACAAAACACTTTAAAAAAAAACAATCTTACTTGGTCCTGTCCATCAAAGTAGATTCCCCAGTCACAGTTCTAGACCTTGTCCATGGTTTACTCTTCACTCTTGGTGTTGCATTCTGATGGCTTGCATTGCTTGCTATTTCTAATGCAGATAAACCTTTGCATGACCTTGTATTATGTCCTATTCCTTTACATTTGCTGCAAGTCATTTTTCTCTTCTTTTGAATGTGACCATTTTCATTTTCATCTTCAGCCCTCATCCTTTGCTTTCTAGGCCTACCAATCACCCTTACCAAAGGAGGTGGTTTGACATGTTTGTTTGGATCCTAAGAAAAGTGCACAAGTTAAACAATCTTACATATGCAACAAACAAACAATTAAATGAACTTACACAAAACCAAATTGAACTTACAGGTTTAGGCCAATCTTTCACATCTTTCATAGGCTTCACATTACTTATGTAAGCTAGCTTGTATTCTGAGACCCAAAAGTAAGAGTGATAGTACTCGACCCAATCAACTCTCCTAGGTAACAACACTCTTACAGCATGGACACAAACAATTCCAGTCATCTGCCACACCCTACAGTCACATGTTTGGTCCACTATGTTCACAACCCACCTATCATCATTAAAATTCTTAACCACAAAAATGGCACCATCTGAACCATTAAATATGTAGTTTGGACAAATATCTATCATCTTCTTTATATGCTTAGTCACTCTAGGGACCAAACCATTCTCATCCCATTCTTTACACACCTGCTTCCTCTTATACCTCAAACTCATCAACAGAATATGATATTTGTCTACTAAGCTTACAATTGGAAGGTCCCTAAGATCCAAGATCCAACTATTGAAAGATTCATAAAAATTACTGCATACTTGTTCAACTTTGATTTCTTCAGCAAAGTGAGACCTTACCCATGTTTCATATTCCTCATTTTGCAACCACTTATGTGCTAAATCATTCTCTTTCTCTAGCACTGCCATCCACCTCTCAAAATCTTCTTTCTTATATGATTTGGCAGCAGCCCATGCAAGTTGTTCCATGTACTCACCCTTGAAAATCCTTTTGAAGTTCTTATACATGTGCCTAAAACAAAACCTATGTTGTGCTCTAGAAAAAATTTCTTTCACAGCTTGAATTAACCCCTTCTGCCTATCAGAAATGAAGGTAACAGGCCAAAGTGTAGTTCTAGCTTCTCAGCCGTGATACTCAGAAACTTACCCCATGACTGCTTACACTTAGATCTACAAATATAGATAGCCAATGGAAATAGACCATTATTTCCATCTAATGCCACCATGCTCAGTACTTGCCCTCCATATTTTCCTTTAAGGAAACACCCATCCAATCCTACCAAGGGCCTACAACTAATAGTAAAACCCTCTATACAAGCATTAAAGGCAACACACAATCCTTCAAACTCATGTGTATGAGCATCTTTTGAATATTTTGCAATTGTGGAAAGACCATTACTCTGATGAATCTACAAGCAATAACCATGCAGTCACTATTTGAATGAAACCCTAAATATGCAATCACTATTTCAACAAAAATATAAACATGCAAGCACTCATAATCATGTAAATAGTAATAAACATACCATAATAATGTAAATTGTAAAAAATAGTAAAAAAATTAAAAAAAAAAATGTGAAAAACATACCATATCACATAGCACTGGTATGAAATTGTAGCTTTCCCCATAATCACCATAAATTTGCTGCATGCACTTAAATTTGGCATTCCAAGCAGTCCAGTAACTTATATTGACATGGAAAACTCTCATAATTTATTCTTTTATGAATGTATGACTCATGGTTTTAAAATGAACCTAGCACAACAAAAAAAAACCCCCAAAAAACAAAGGAAGAACATTAGAACAAAATGTTAAACATCATAATATATGAACTTTTAACACTTATACAAGTAACTAACCTTCATTTGTTCTTCAATTTTTCTTAGAACCCAATTTGCATTGGTCATTCTGTTCAACATATCACAATCAACCTCACAAGTATGTTCTTCCTTAAGTGTATTCAATCTTATTGTGAAACCATCATCTTGCAACCTGAATTGAGCAAACCATGGACATTGCACCTTATTCTTGTCTTCCCCTAAACAAACCACTCTAACTCTCTTTCTTTCATTTTTGACCAAATCACCAGCAAACCTGTTTGCTATACAAAAATCTTTGATATCATCTCTCAAAACCCTAATGTTTGGCCACTCCATTCCTACCTTCCATATCTATGGTTTGTTCATAGATTGCTCACTTCCATCATCTCCATCATACACATTATCAGTCATTGCAATGAAGTCATTGAAGTCCAGTCTATTTGCAATCTCAAACTCCTCCTCATCCTCAGAAGAATGTGTACTTCTATACCCCTCATCTTCCTCAATGTCATCTATGGGTCGTGGAGGTGGTGGTGGTGGTGGGGTTGAGTTGTTTAGTGAAATATGTGGTGGAGATGAGTTGTTTTGTGGTTGTGGGTCTAACATGACTGGGATTATTGGTGGTAGATCATCATTCATGTCTTTATCAGATTCATCTAGTGTACCAAGAAACTTCCTTGTGTAAAAATCCTCACCATCTTTAATGATTGACTTGTAACTGTTACTATTTTTTTTTGTTTTTTGTCATTCTGGTCTTCTTCTTTGTATTCTTCCCTTTTTGGCTAGGTGGAGACATTTGAGAGGGTTGGCTTCCCACCTTTGGCTCTGGACTGCTAACTTCAGGAGTTGGTAGCACCAATGTTTCAACATTCTCAGTAACTTCAGGAGTTGGTAGCAACAACGTTTCAACATCAGTTTCAACATTCTCACTAACTTCCTCTTCAAACTCCACAAATATATGACTCCAACCCCTCAAATCTTTCTCAATCTTTTCCCACATTTCTAATAAGTCCTTGTCAGTATTGACATACACCTTCTCACCATTAAGTACAACAGTGAAAAACCTAACCTAATATTAAAGAAGTAGTTCTCTTTAAGGTCAGCTACTAAATCCATTATATTTAACTTATCCCCATCCACATTCCTCAAGCTTTCCAAAACACCACCTCTATAATTATCAACACCATACAATGACCCATCAGGAGCCTCTTGAAATGATCCATGATAATGGACCATCAAGTTTTTCATAGCCAAACAGTCCATTTCTGTGTTCAAAGTGATACCGGTAAATAAATAAAAATTAAAATGCAAACCAAACAAATACCATACTCAAAATTATCATATTAGTGTTACCCCCACTGTAAATCACAAAAGTAGGCTTATCACCCCCATATTGCTAAAAACTTGGCCACTGAAACTTGACATTCCACCACTATATGCTAATTTAGATGAGACAAAAACAATCCATTCATCAATGATGTTACAAATATTAAACCTTTAATGTATTGTTCTAATAAAAACTAGGGTTTTAAAAAACTGTTCAATTTTTCCTAGAAGTTAGTCATTTCTTACTTACCACACTATAAAACACCTTGTCACAACTTCAAACCGACGAAAGATAAGAAATTTAACATATTTACCTTAAGCAATGAGATGAACTTCACGTTGTTAAATGAACTGGAAATATGGACTTCGATGATGCAATGGAAATTTGAGATCTATGAAATATAACGTCACGCAATCTATCAAAATATAATACCAACTTCAACACTCCACTAACTACATCAATAGTATCTTCTCCTTCACACTGAAGATGCTCTGATTTTGGCCCTAAAATTTGGCTAGAAATTGTGTTTTGATGAGACGTTGTATGCATGAGTGCTATTGACCATCAATTTCTAATGTTAGGATGACGACACGTGTCCAGGATAGATGATATTTGGGTAACTAAAAGTGACCAAGGGTAGTAGAGGTCTTATTCGCAAAATATATTGTGTCGTCAATTTAAACTCACGAGATGGTGACATGTGTCATTTGCAAACAGATCGGTCTTGAGAGAGTCAAGGGGTAGTTGAGTAATTTTGAATTGGAAAGGGTAGTAAGGACATTTCATCATGCCCAAACTGTGGGATCACAGTCAAACATGGTTGACTTGGTCATGCTGTGAAAATGGGGAGTCTAAATAGTGAAGGACTGGGGGGGGAGGGGGAGTCATTTTAGCAAACTTGACAGGGGGGTAAATCTAAAAAACTGTTTTGTTTATAATGGCTTCTTTTGAATTGCAACAAAGGAGGAATAAAAAATTGGGTGTCTTGAATTTGATATCCAGGGTTCGCTTGAGGTAACAAGTATATGTGAGACCTGCAAACATGACATCATGTGTAAGAAAACAATATCAATGTGTGGATGTGCACATGGCAGCTCATAATTACAAATGGGGATGAAATAAAACATCTGAGTGAAGTGCTCAAATTATAGTGAGCTGCTTAATGAATAAATTCCAAGAAGTGCTTCTTAAGGAAAACAATTGTTTTGAAATAAAATGTGTTAGTTCATCAGAAATGTTCTTTCAACCAAGTTAACCTTGTGGACGGAACAATAGGTAAATGAGAAACTTTATTTACGTTATTGTTAGTGCCAGTACATGCTTTCATTGGTGACAATTATAAACATTTTGTTTACCAGACAGTTCGTTTGATCAACCGTCAATTGAAACTCTTCAATTGGAAGATATGGAGATTCATGACGCTGTTGAAAGGGTCCCACAGAGCTTGTCGACATTCAAAAATGTCATGGTATGTGACGGTTGGCCAACATGTTGTAGGAGTGTAAATGAGAAAGTTACTGATACATCCCTTTCCAATTACTGACTGTTCGTTTTACCATTTTAGATTTTATCCCTAATGGAAGCTTAATTTGGTACTTCATAGAGAAAAAAAGAAAGTGTACCTCCTTCAACCCTCATTGAAGGTGCACGCTTTCTTTCTTTCAAGTTGTTGATAGTCCTTGCACGAATGGCTGACTTATTGTAGAGGAGTTGAACGTGGGTGATGATCCGCCTGGTGTTGCAGATGATGATCAACCTGACTATGATGATTTTCCAAAATCCATATGGAGTACAGTTGACATTCCTGAAGAATACATAATTAACAGTCCTCAAAGAAATGAGGAGGTTGAAGATGAATTTTAAATGAAGTTGATAATGAAGTTCAAATACTACTGGTCGTCCTCCCGTAGATGAGGTAATGCCTGGCTAGCCACAGAAGAAGAGGAAACCCTTTTAAAGGAGATGGTGTCATAGTGCAAAATAGAAATGTGCAGTCGTTGTGGTGCCCTTGGACACAACAGCTCAACATGCATAGCTTAGACTAATAATGTTGTTTGGATTGACTTTTCAGTCGGGGTTCCGCCAGATTTAGTAATGAAGATTGACTTTATTTGCTGCAACCATCAGCTGCATTTACATGTACTGTCAGCAATAACTTTTGTTTTTGTTTTTTTTGAAATCTCACTTCCACTTAGAAGATGTTATTGGTTTTTGCTTATGATTTTCACAGCTCCTCTTATGGTGCACGTTTTGAGATTTTCACAGTTTGTTTTGGGATTTTATAATTTTAGGAATCTATGTATCATCAACCTTTAGTATTTTATGGTTTGTGAAGTTGCTAGTTCAGCTGCCTTGAGTATCAGCAACTGTTAATCTTCATAGTATATGTTTTGTTTGTGATTATATATCAGAGTTGTTGTTTATAAGGAGAGAAATGAGAGAAATTTGTAGGGAAATTCGATGGCAAAAGTTTTATTTATAAGGAAACATTTTCCGGCCAATTACTTTCCCTCTCAAAAGAATTCCCGTTAACTTTTTTCCATCAAAGTTAGCATTCACTAAATTTTAATAATGTAAAAATAGTAGTTAGAACAGTACTAAAACATGCTAATCAATTTATATAATACTCTCTAAACATGTTGGTAAGAGGAGAGTAATCGTGTTCTCCACTCTTGCTTGTACATACTTAATACGAATTTCGACTAACTAAACTAATTCACTAATGAGAGAGTAATATTTTAGACTATGAAATAAAACAGTAAATAAATATGCTAAAACAATGATTTAAACTATGAGAAAGATAATAGAGAGGAGTAATAAATCCATCTAATGATTAGTTTCATGCAAATTACGAATTATTCATTGAAAAGAGACCATCTTTAGGTTTTCACACAATAATCCAACCTAAAGCCTCAAACTTTATCATCCCTAGTAACAACCTACATCTCTATAGTCATTATTACTAGCATGTATGATTATTACAACCAAATCTCTCGACTTAATCATAACAATCCCTAGTTTAATTTACTATATGCTTATTTTGGAAGTTATACAATAAATTAAACTCATTGAAATACATACACAATTAAATAATTATACTTAACAATCTATTCCTCATTAGGCTTCATAATCACTTCCTTTAATGGGAGGGATTAGCCAAAAATCATTGGATTGATTAAACTAAGACAATAATGTAAAAACATTTTGTAAAGAACAAGAACTGAATTAATAACTAAAGGCTTTTATTGAAAGGTTTTAATGGTGGATACACTACAAACTACTTAACTAAACCTAAACCTAACTAAACTAAAGAGGGAGAGAGAGAGAACCCTAATTTACAACTAAACTAATGAGGGGAGTAGCCAAGTTTTGTTTAGCTTTAACCCTCTTTATATAGGAGAGGGTTAGGGTTACATTTTCGTGCATGGGCCAAAAAGGAAACTTTGGGCCTCTAATGTGAGCCCAAAGTCCATTAGGTTAACTCTAAAGAGGTCACAGCTACTAGAAATTATTTCAGTGCCCTTTTAGTCTACTTTTACAGTTCTGATTGGGACAAGACCAGGTCCATTAGAAAGCTTATTCCAAGATGGTCGTTTTGACATAAAGTAGGCCCAATTTCGAGACCCAAGTCCAAAGATACACTCATTTGAAGTTTTGTTGATTTTTCTGTTCTTTTTATAGCCAAATTGACTTTGACTTCCCAGCTTTGACTGGGCTTGAAAAGACTTTTTCTTCTTGATTCTTGGGCTTTGAATATAGAACTCTTCTAACAATCATCTTGACTCGTTTTCCACACAAAATGACATCTTTAAGCACATAAACAGCTTTAAGACCTGAAATACACAAAAACACGTAAACATTACTAACTCTTATTTATTATAAACATAATTGGCCTAAATATAATACTATTAAGGGGTTTAAACTACACTTTTGGGTGGTTATCACACCACCCCCAAATAGCATTTTGCTTGTCCTCCAGCAAAGATGAGAAATAAAAACAGATAAGTGGCAAAAAATGTGGTTCTAACTAATCTCGTTTCGCAGAGTGGGATTTCATTGACTATATGCAATAAGGCCTTAAACCACTAGAAATTCCCTAATGGACGAGTTATAGCCTCGTGAGAGTTTTCCAGAAAAGATACTCACAAACTTCATTTATACTACAACGACTAAGAAATAAAAGTAATTATCTCCTAATTTTATCTCAGATATCTATACATCTCACTAGCATTTAAACAAGGATCATCAATCTAACTCCTAAATTAATACATGTATAATAATCAAATTATCTTAAGATAAACAACTATACAATGAACTATGCTAGGAAATGCAATGGCAGGTTCGTTTATGAAACTTTTGGGTAGCGTGCCTAAGTAGGTTTTCACAAGGAATGTGTCAAGACACATAACACTTTGATTTTTTCACTCAAGTTTTCTAACTCCAGTGTGCAGTGGGCACACATTTCCTCAAAATCTCAATGACAATCCAAGGAAGCTGAGGTCGATCAAACACATCTACCACTTACTATCATACCAACCTATTCCTAATTGAGCTAGAGGTCTTTATTAAGTGATACGAGGCTGAGGTGATGGTTTAAGAAGGAAGGAAATGGATATTCAAAAAGACAAGTTTGAGATAATAGGGTCTTCAAAATATGTAACTTGAGAAAACCTTGTTCTTACTTTGCTTTTACACTTTGTTTCCATCCTTAGCCCTTTTGTTTTGGCTTTTGACTTCTTTATTCTGTTTTTTTGGAGTTCTAACTTTTTATTTTATTTTTATTTTTTTTTTTTTTTTTTTTCTTTGGAGGGAAATCTTTTATTTTATTTTTCTATTTATTTTTCTTTTGAAGCAACTAACTAATTTTTGTTTACACATGTTTTTCTCTTCTCTTTTCTTCACTCATCCTATTTCTCAGACTTATCTAGATAAGTAGGCTGACTTTATTTTATTTTTATTTTGCTTTATTGGGTAAAAGATTTGTGGTTTGTGAAAAAGGCTAATGAAAATGCTCAATAGGGTGACTAGCGGATAATTATTTAAAGGTATAAATTTTTAGCTATATCGATCCAAAGATGGCCTAAATTCTTGCTTAGGATATGGTATGGTGATCAAATAAGTGGATGTGTTATTTCTCTATTAGGATTTTACTTCTCCCTTGTGTCATCACTCAGATATTTCACTCTTATGAGGCTTTTAGGCTAGATGCTCACAGGATATGTATTAAGTACTCTAACCTAGGTCTCAGAAAAATACTGCTAAATACAATCATAGATGCTCATGCAAGTTATTCATGAAAAGATGCAATGACTATTACCTACATATTAATCTAAGTTTCAAAAATTAAATCCTAATTCAAGTATTACGTAAGATTTCTAAACTAATATCATCATGGAGAAAGGAACAATAATACCATTATCACTAAGTGCATATTATAAACTATATTTATGATTTTTTTTATATTTTTCTAATGAAAAGTGCATAATATACAACCTAATATGTGCTTAAACATTTAAAACGTGTTTCTATAACATCCCCAAACGTATAGAATCATGCTTTATACCCAAAGTATAGAATGAAAATAAAGGATAGAGAGTACCATAGAAACGTGCTTGTAAATGGGAGCACCTAAAAAAAGAAGGTTAATCTATACTAATATAAAGAAATAAAAACATACACAACTCCTATATGAGTTCCATCCATTATGGGGATAACATGAAATCTTAAATAGCGGTTAG
Source organism: Coptis chinensis (assembly GCF_015680905.1). NCBI lineage: Eukaryota > Viridiplantae > Streptophyta > Magnoliopsida > Ranunculales > Ranunculaceae > Coptis > Coptis chinensis. Next base: position 71,664,709 of record NC_141463.1, on the reverse strand, counting down.
GACATAAGCGGACTCTAACATAAATAAAATAATACCATACGTTCACAAATCAAGCATGCGCATAGCGTGGCTACTATAAGATTAGCCTCCGAAATTCTGCAAAGTAGGAAAATTTTACGTAATTAAGGTACCTAATTACATTATGCATTCCAATTAATTTAATTTTTGATATTTGTACATGCAATTTTAATATGTGAACGTATAATGTGCTAAAATTAAATATATCACCCCAAATAATTTGGGAGAAGGGGGTTTATGAAACAATTCAATAACACATTTAAATTACTTAACTAACTAACCTAGACTCTATTGGAGTAAATATGACAAGCAAAGGGTGACAAAAAAAAAAAAAAAAAAATTGAAATGAAAGACCAAAATATGCCACCCCCAAACAAAATTTGAAAATCTTTTTAAGTTTGAAATTTTTTGTGGCCTATACTCTAGAAATATGGTATGTTACAAAAATTTAGGTATTTTAAAGTCAGATTCCCTAGACTTAATGTGGGGTTGTTTTAAGTCAGATTTCCCAAGACTGTGCACACCCCCAAACAAGCAAGAAACTGTGGTGGCACAAGATGGATGATGTGTGGTCAACTATAAACTAATAGTCGAAATAGTTGGGGGTCTAGCCATAAAAACATGATACTAAATGCACCCCCAAATAGAATGAATTTGTATAATTGGAAGTAATCATGTAGAAGAATGAACGAAAACTTATGCAACTTATCAAAGAACATATGTAAACCATCATGTTGTAGCTGTTTTAAAGAGTTAGAATGGCCCAAAAAATAAACTAGTGATACTTTAGGTGAGAAAGGAATGATGTATGGATCATGATGTCTTTCATGAGGCTCAGATGATGAAAAATAAGACAAACTAGGTTTCTCACTACACTCAGTTAAAGCTTGGCTCTCAACTATAGGAATGGTGTACTCATGGGATTGTATGATAGGCAAAAACTCTTCATTTTGAGGGTTGAAAAAATTATAGAGGATCTTTGAGGCAAAAGGCTCAAGTGCAAATTTGAGGTTCCTTTGAAATGGTGGAGGAATGGATGACTTAGTTATGATAGATGGTTGGATTTCAGGAGGTTGTAGCTCAGGTGGATGGTGGTTGGTTGGTGGTGGTCGGATCCTCACACGCTCTTGAGAACTCTACATCTAGCTTGGCTGAGTCCACAAGGTTGTGGTCATTGACTTCATCCTTAAGAAATTCATATATTATTTCCTCATCTGCCAAACTAAATTGAGATTCACATTGCGCTAAAGAAGTTATTTCCTTTGATTCTTGCACATTAACTTATTCATGCCTTAGATTAGAATTGTTAATTTCTATTTCCTCACTCTTGTACTGTAAAACAAGATAAGGTTCCTCAATGGCATCGTTTGAATTTATTGAGTGGTCATCCAAAACATGTCTTAAAGAGTTGTCTTCAAGAATTTTCTCATCCAGGTAGGGTGTAGAGTCAATATAATGGTTAATGGGACGGTCATGAGAAGGTAATGGTTCATGAAATTCAGAGTAGGGCTCAACTAGGTCAAATGGTTTGCTTATAGGAATAGGTTGTTCTACTTGTGTGTTGATCTCTGACAAAGTTGAAAATTCTGTGTTAGGTGAGGGGATCATGGAAATCATCTGGGCTAGATTCTGAAGCATAGTTTAGGTGATAACATTTTGTTCCCTAATTGAGTCGGCTATTTGTTCATGAAATGTTTGTTTTGAGCCAGTCTTTTGCTCCCTAAATATGTTTGTTGAGTCGGCTACTAGTTGGGAAATGTGGTCTGGGAAGGGTGGCGAACTAGATGGGTGGTTGATTTCTGGCATGATGGAAAGGTCTGGCGTAGGTGAGGTTAGCATCAATCTTGTCCGTTCTAGGTTTAGAAGTATTATTTTGTTTTGGGCCATTATTTCCTCAAATGTTGTTAGCGGAGGGGAAGCTTGGTGGTGTGGTTCTGGTTCGTATGGTGTTTGATAGTCATAGTTATTAGCGTTTGAGTGATTCTGGTTGATTTCGTACTGTGCTGGGTTAGGTTGAGGCTAAATGGTTGGTTGATTGTTATTGGTGGAACTCCATGAATAGTTTGGATGACTAGAAAACTCTTGATTGTATGGGTTACTATGAAAGTTTGAAAATTGAGGCTCATAATTATAATTATATCCTATAGTAGGCCCAAACTCTTGGTATGATAGGCACTGAGAAGCCCAATGGTAAGGACTACCACAACATGAACATGGTGAAGGGTTTGCATAATAAGCAGATGATTGTTGGTCTACATATTGGTTTTAAAGATATATTCTATGTTAATTAATATACAAAAACTCTAACTATAAAATTTATGAGAAAAACAATGCCCAAATAATCCTCTAGCTGGAGATTCGAGGATGTAAAGAGGTGTTACCTAGAGCGACCTTGCTACGCGTATGAATAATGCCTTCAACAGCCTTGAAGCACGTCTACTAAAAACTTTTCAAACCAACGGCCAGTCCACTTAAGAATTGAGGGAGGTTGTCCGTGCGTGCACGTTCTTTAATTAGATAACCCCAATTCTTTGAGTTTTCAAGATACTGTAAAGTATGAAAAAAAATTTATGCAATTACAGGAGCGGTTGGGCATACGAGTACTGTATTGTACGCGTGAGATAATATTGCAGTTAGTATAAAAAAATAAATATATTCTACTTCAAATAGGGGGAGGGCGCGCTAAAAAATAGGCTAAATTGGGTGCGGGTCACATTTTTTTTTAAGTGGAAATTTTATTGATACTGATAACTAATTTTACAAAAAAAATTAGGACAAGCATGCAATAAACTGTGCCGTAAGTCCTTTCTGAATAGCAAATCCTATCATTCTAAAAACAAACTCGTTAGAACCAGCTGTCATAACGTTACTGTTCATAACTTTATGAAGTCTCTTGAGAAACTTAATAGACTATTGTTCCAAGAAACCAAAAGTGTCGAAATTAAACGGAATGAAACAATACTGGTTAGCCCTGCAAGCTTCCTCATGCTTCTCCATCTTCCATGTCGCTGCTCTCTTAGCTGATTCTTCCACCTCAAAGTCACCATTCCCCAACCCTACCAACGGAGAGACTATTTTTTTTTTTCCATAAATTTAAAGGAACACGGGGAGCGCTTCAGAATAGGGTAAATTGGGCGCGGGTTGCGCCTAGGGTGTAATGCGCGGGGCGCACTATGTAAAGGCAATTCTAGGGCGTGCACACTCGTAAGTAAAAACAGTAGGTTGAAATTTTTAGGGTCAGGTCACGGGAGTGCAAGGAGTTGGTTTCTCAACTCATATGCACTCAGGCAGTTGCAGAAAAATTGAGAAAAAATTGCAAACAGTAAAACAGAATAGGTTTTTTGTGAATAGTGAAAACAGTTTTGGTTATTCTAAACTCGTTATACGTAACAAAGCAAGATGGCAGCGTCGCCATTTGATAAGAGACTAATTTATACTACAAAAACAGTAAATTGAATGTGAAGAAACAGTAAAATTAATGATGAGAAAAGATATTAGAGAGAGTTATCAATCCACCTAATGATTAGTTTCATGCAAGTTATGAATTATTTATTAAAAATAGATCGTCTTTAGGTTTTCACGCAATAATCCAACCTAAAGCCTCAAACTTTATCATCCCTAGTGACAACCTACATATTTATAGTCATTATTACTAGCATGTATGATTATTACAACCAAATCTCTCGACTTAATCTTAACAATCCCTAGTTTAATTTACTATATGCTTATTTTGGAAGTCATACAATATACTAAACTCATTGAAACACATACACAATTAAATAATTCTACTTAACAATATATTCCTCATTAGGCTTCATAATCACTCTCTCTAATGGGGGGATTAGCCTAATATCATTGGATTAATTAAACTAAAACAATAATGTAAAGAACAAGAATTGAATAAATAACTAAATGTTTTTATTGAAAGTTCTTAATGGTGGCTACACTACAAACTACTTAACTAAACCTAAACCTAACTAAACTAAAGAGGGAGAGAGAGAGAACCCTAATTTACAACTAAACTAATGAGGGGAGTAGCCAAGTTTTGCTTAGCTTTAACCCTCTTTATATATGAGAGAGTTATATTTTCGTGCAAGGGCCAAAAAGGGGACTTTGGGCCTCTAATGTGTGCCCAAAGTCCATTTGGTTAAAGTCTAAAGAGGCCACAATTGTTGTAAATTACTTTAGTTCCATTTTCATCTACTTTTACAGCTCTGATTGGGGAAAGTCTGGATTCATTGGAAATCTTATTCCGCGCCGGTCGTTTTGACATAAAGTAGGCCCAATTCTGAGGCCCAAGTCGAAAGATACGCTCATTTTAAGTTTTGTTGACTTTTATTTTCTTTTTCTATCCGAATTGACTTTGACTTCCTAGCTTTGACTGGACTTGAAAAAGCTTTTTCTTCTTGATTCTTGGGCTTTAAACATAGAACTCTTCTAGCAATCATCTTGACTTGCTTTCCACGCAAAATAGCATATTTAAGCACATAAACAGTTTCAAGACCTGAAATATACAAAAACACGTAAACATTACTAACTCTTATTTATTATAAACATAATTGGCTTAAATGTAATACTATTAAGGGTTTAAACTACACTTTTGGGTGCTTATCAAGCTAAAAGTATCATTCTAAATTGTTAGACCTGACATCTTAAAATGTTTTTTATATCAACAACTTAAGCCATGAACAAGGGCACAATTAAAACTATCGGGTTTACTTAAATAAACATTTATAACTTATGTACAAAATAGTATTATCCACTTACAAGTGAAACAAAATTTTACTTCAATACCAAGTTAGGATAAAGTGTAGCATTTAATAATACATACTGAAATTGAAAAGAAGTAACTGGCATCCTAAACTGTATTGTATATCAGCAGATCACAATGACCTGGTTCTCTTGTGGGTGTAAAATGTAGCAATGTGGGCCTCTTCCTGAATATCATCTTCATCATTGTTCCCCCGCTTCCCATTACCATCTTCACCAGTGTTCCCATCATGCTCACTTATAGCTTAAGCATTGCTCCCTATTTGCTCAACATTCTCTTGGGCAATGCACATATCCTTTTTACTACCATTTTAAGCATTGTTCCCCTATTGTGCGATGCTCAACATTCTCTTGGGCAATGTCTACCTCCTTTTGACAACATTGCTCAACATTTTGTTGGGCAATGTTGTCCACGTCCTTTTGACTACGAGTTCACCATGCAACAAATATCATATGTAAGTGACAAACAATGCCTCAATATGTCACACAACAACCAGATTTCAACAGTTGTGGGTTGTATTGCCTTGCCTTTATAGATAGTCTTCTCAGAGGTGTTTGTAAGAACCAAAAAACTCTTACAGTCTAAAGCAACCAAATCATTTCCCTACAACACCCTCTCTTTTTTCTCTCTCTTTCTCTTTCTCTTTCCTTTCTTCTCTCTTCCGAGCGCCTCCCTTTTTTTCTCTCTTCTTCTTTCCTTTTTATACCCCTTTCACCCTCAATCTGGGCCATCCAGCTGCCCCTTCATCTGACAACCTCCTGTTAGTCATACCCCGGCCACGTCCGCCCTAAGGTTTTGCAGACCGATTCCCCTACCCTCAGCCTACCCGCTTATCTTGCCCCCCCACCCTCTTTGACCTAGTCCTCTGTTATAAAATGAGCCACTACAGTGTTCCTGAGAGGGTAAACTATATTGCCATGCAACCATTTAGAATGCGGTTGAAGATTAGAATGGACATTATCTTATGTGGATTAAATCCATATGAAGTGGCTAAGAAGAGCAAAGAATTTGAAAAGAGGTTGATAGAAGGAAGTCAGCAAGATGGAAGCAATTATGAAGAAAGACATCAACAAGTGGGGATGGAATGTGAAGTTGCTACTAACAACCAAGTGGACATTGGCCAAGAGCAAGAGAGGACCAATGATCCCCTTCAGTTTGAGCAAGAGGGGAAGGGTGTTGTAGATGCTACTGAAAAGCAAGTGGACATTTGACAAGAGCAAGAGAGTAAAACAGATGCACTTCAATGTGAGCAAGAGGATAAGGGTGTTCTAGATGCTACTGAAATGAAAGTGGACATTGGCCAAGAGCTAGAGAGTTAAGCAGATGCAGCTAGAACTGAGAAAGAGGCCAAGAATGTTGAAGCTGCTACTTAAACCAAGTGGACATTAACTAAGAGCAAGAGTTTTTGGAACTGAACTGATAGTGATTATGTGAGTGTTTTAAGTAATGATTTGTTGACTGTGAACGCATTCTGTACTGAGGCATTGTTTGTCACTTATATGTGATATTTGGTGCATGTTGAACTTGTAGTCAAAATGAGGTGGACTTTGCCCAACAGAATGATAAGCAAGAGGTGAAGATTGCTGGAGATGCATGGTAGTTAAAAGGAGGTAGGCATTGCCCAAGAGATTGTTGAGCAAATGGGGAACAATGCTGAAGGTGGTAGTCAAAATGAGCTAGAGGACATTGCCTAAGAGAATGTTGAGCAAGTGGGGAACATATGCTCAAGCTGGAAGCAGGATGAGAATATCGGTAAGGATGGTACTGAGAACCAGGGGAACAACGATGAAGAGGGTATTCAGGACGAGGCCCACAATGCTACAATTTAGGACCACAAAAGAACTAGGTCATTGCGAGTTGCTGATATACGAGACAATTTAGGATGCCAATTACTACTTTTAAACTTCAGTATTTGTTATTAAATGCTACAATTTTGCTTTACTTGGTGTATTAGATAAATTCATAAAAGTAAACTTTTGTTTCACTAGAAGACCTGTGAAAATCCCAAACACCATAAGATGAGCTGTGAAAATCATAAGTAAAAACCAAAAACACCTTTTAAGTGGAAGTGGGATTGAAAATGAAGATAAAGAAATTGTAACTCCGGTTTCCCAAAAGTCTCCTGCATCAGTAGTGGGTGGACAACTAAAGGTTACTATTATTGATGGAGTAGTTATAGTGAAAATTGAAGGAAGTATTGGTGATGTTAGTGAACTTGTCAAGAATTTGTCTATTAAAGATTAAGTGTTTGTTGTTAGCATATTTTAAATTATTGTTTTGCTATTGATCATAGTGCCTCTGATTTTAACATAGTGCCTTTGATATTTTATGACTAAATGTTGTAGGGAACATCAACTCTGTTAAAATAAAAAAACAAAATCAGAAAATTCCATATGGGAAACTTACTTATTGCTGATAGTCAAAACATGTGAACCTGTCAATTTCAAAAGTACAAAATGACATTATTTCGATTCTCAAACATATAAAGCCACTATAAGAACTTTAAAAATCCTAGAAAACTATAAGACGAACTGTGATGTGAAAAACATAAGTCTTAATAAGTAAATATCTTTAAAGGGGAACTTGTATTTTAAATAGCCACCAGTTGCTGATAGTCACTACATATGAACCTATCAGTTTCAAAATTACGAAATGACATTACTTTGATTCCCAAACATAATAAAGTCACTATAAAAACTTTGGAAATCCCAAAAAACCATAAGATGAACTGTTATGTGAAAAACATAATTCTTCATAAATAAATATCTTCTAAGGGGAACTTGTATTTCAAATAACCACACAAGTTGTTGATAGTTAGTGTCAGTGTGTAGTTGATTGCTTTATCAAATGAAATCTTCATTGCGAAAATCTTCCAACGACGTCATCAATCTCCACATCTTCCAATTGATGAGTCCAGTTGACGGTTGATCAAGCGGACCGTCTGGTAAACCTACAAAACATTCATAATTGTCAACTATGAAAGCATGTGCTGACACTAATCATCTTCAGCATTGTTCCCCTCTTGCTCAACATTCTGTAGGACAATGTGACCCCATTTTAACTACCATCGTCAACATTCTTCACCTCTTGCTCAACATTCTGTTCGGTAATGTCTTCCTCCCAAAAAGTAGCTGAAATATGTTTTGAAAGTAACTACTATATATATATCATCCAAGAAAAACTTATTAAAAAAAAATACTAAAACAACACGAGTTCAACATTCAACAAATATCATATATACATAACAAGCGGATTCCTCAGTATGTAACTCACTAAAAAATCAACAAATTAAAACTTAAAGAAACTTTTTTTTTAAAAAAATATTGAAATAAAATAATCACCAACAGTTTGTAACTCGATCATAGATCAACAAATTACAACTTATAAGATAATTTAATATGCCAAAAAAATAAATAAATAAAAAGTAACCAATCACCACCAGTTCAGTACCAAAAATCATGTAAGTTGTTGAGATATTATATGAAAGTAACGACCATATTCATATATTACATTCAAGAAAAACTTTTACACAAAATGTATTGAAAAAAACACAAGTTCACTTTCAAGTTCTTCTGGAGCACCTATTCCACAATCATCATATCATTTTTTGTACAATTTCTAGTGTAACTAAACTAAATGATGGGTTAGTTTACCAATTATTATTGAAATGAGTTTTACATATATATAACAAAAGTGGATTTTTGTAGATGACTGATGAAAATATAAGCACAACCAAACAAAAAGAAAACACGAATTTTTTAATTAATTAATTGATTTATTTTTAATTCATGTGAACTATATATGAACAAAAATGACTAAAAATGGAAAATATAATTGGTTGTGAGAGATGAGTTATTCAATGAAGAATAGAAATATATGAGAAATGAAAATGGAAAATGGGGAAGGTGAGTGACAAGACAGGAATTAAAAGAACTAATGAGGATAAAACTTCTATAAATATCGTAACAATAAGAATAAAATCAACGTGGAAATGGTAAACACAACTATGGAAACCTTAAAAAAATCCAAACACAACTACGTAAAACAAACCCAACACTACTTAGAACCAAACCGACACTAAAGACAACAAAATAAAGTTCAAAACATATCAATAAACAATGAGAACTATATCATTATCGGATTTATGTTGTTGTCCTCCATGAAAAACCTTAGAAAAATTGAGAAAGAGAAGACAATCAAGAAGAACTAAAAAAAAACAGGAAGCTTTGGAGCTTTGTAAAAAAAATCGAGCTTGGCATAAATATAGAGGTAAAAGTTGTTTCATGTCCGTACAACAAACACTACGAAAAAGTTGCTGATAGTAAACCAGTAAATTGCTACTCCATGATTCCCACAATAGCTAATTCTACTGGTATAAATGACTGCCACGTTTTTTTATTTATGTGTGTCAAAATCCAACTGTCATAAATCGCTAGTATGCATCGCGAAGAGAATCTAATGAGTAACTATAACTGTGCATGTCAACATCACAAGTACAAGAGGAGAGAGAATGTGTTGCAGAGGAAAGAGAGAGTGTGGCAGGAGGAAAGAGAGTGTTGTAAGGAAGGGTAAAAGGGTTAAAAAGCTGTTGAATGGGTCAAAATAAAAAGGTGTGGCCGGTTGGAGCACAATGTGCTTTTATCATGGCCGAATCAGAAATTTACCAATACCTCAATGTGTCAATCACAATAATAATCAGTCTACTCTTTGTTATTCCATGAAACAATTTTAATAATAGTATAGTACAACACCATATACTCCACTACACCACTACATGAACCACTACAAAGAAAATGCCTACAAAATAGGAAACCAACAAAACCGATAAATCTCTAAAACATGGTTATAACCACTTTCCTACGTGCATAACATTCCTATCCCCTTAAAATTGACCTTGTCCAGCCTCAAGGTCTTACATTACAAACCCCACCAGGATCCCATATTGTGCTACTGTTTGTCGCTCCAATGAAAATGCATAACTTGTCAAGGGTGCTGTTGTGGTGCTTATAAGACCATTCTTTAACGTGTTTCATCAAGATCATAACATGAATAGGGAAATAATGAAAGAGAGCTGGGACTTTGAACCGCCGCATTGATGACACTTTGGATGTGAAAGATTATTGGACATGTTCCAACTACCCATTTGATGAGGCCTTAAGTAATCTGAAACAATTGTATAATGGTCTTCAATATCCACATTGAAAATCGGGAAAAAAAATCACTGATTTCATACACCATTGAACTTTGATACTGTGTACGTATCTTTTTTATGTTTTCTTTGAAAATGTCAAAGAAATCACATAAATCTTGACACCTTTGATTTCCAAATTTGACTATTGATTTGTGATATACCATTCGAGCGTCCCATGAGCGACGAAATTCTTCAAATTGTTGTTGCAATTCTTTGACCATGCTTTGAGTTTCTAAATCCCACTCTTGAATTAATTGCATGTGAATAGACTCCATTTGAAACTGAACAAATAAATAAAATATGTGTACCTACATACCAAAAATCGATCGGCTCTGGTACCACTTGATGTATATGGATTCGAGTTTCGAGGAACCCGATACCTCCGAATGGTTTTATTAACGGAACCAATAAATGTTATGCACATAGGAACGTGGTTATAACCATGTTTTAGAGATTTATCGGTTATGTTGGTTTCCTATTTTGTAGGCATTTTCTTTGTAGTGGTGTAGTGGAGTATATAGTGTTGTACCCTTATTTAAAAAGTTTCATGGAATAACAAAGAATAGACTGATTATTATTGTGATTAACACATTTGTTGTAAAAGGGTTTACATAATTGAATAGAACAAAAGGACAGAAGAAAAAGGAAAATTCAAGGTGTGTGAATACACTGTCCTTAAGAAGAGATTTCGTCCCTCAGATGGTGTAAAGGCTTCACAAGCATCTTGATAAGAGCCCAAAACTGTAGTTTAAACCTTTTAATAGTATTTCTATTTAGCCAATTATGTTATTAATAATATATGTTTATCACTAATTACGTGCTTTTGAGTATTTCAGGTTTTGGAGTTGAATAAATGTCAATTCGTTACTAATTTGGCGCTAAAAGGAGCTAAAGTGATTGCTAGAGAAGTTCCATGACGAAAGCCCAAGTTTAATGGAGAAAAAGCCTTTAAAAAGCCCAAGTCAACACTGTTAAGTGAAAGTCAAAATCGGATTAGAGAGTTGAAGAAAGGTCAACATAACTTCAAAATGCGATATCTTTGAACTCAGGCCTCAGATTTGGACCCATTTTATATCAAAATGATCGGCTCATAAAGCTCTTTCCAATGGTCTAGGCCTTGACTCGATCAGAATAGTATAAGTTAGTGAAAACATGTGCTACAGTAACACAACTAAAATTAGAAGTCTTGGATTCAACCAATTAGATTATGGACTTGATTTATGGGTCCATAACCTAACCTAAAATCCCATGCACGATTTTGTATCATTATATAAGAGAATTAAAACCTAAACTATCAATCTATCACCCCTTAGTTAATTAATTAATCTCTCTCTCTATCTCTCTCTCCCTTTTTAGTTTTAGTTTATGAGTTTAGTTTGTAGCCTCCATTAGAACCTTTTAATAAAAGCTTTAATTTATTCAATTAAATTACTTTTTCTTTACATTATGTGTCACACCCCGAATTTCGACGAATTCAGAAAAACGGTATTTGTTCCCGACTCTTCGATCTCCGAGGTGTGACGCACTCTCAACTTCCAAAAACCCATAAACAGTTTAAATATGCGGATAATTAAAAACCAATAAAAATTTAACATTTAAACAAAAGTCTTTTTCCTTACAAAACTTCACAAATAAGATTAGGTTACAACTCTCATTTCAATAACTCTTTAATTAAATTACAACTGAAAATACAAATAACATTGTCTCAACTAAAAATCTATATCACCTCAAGGGAAAACAAAACCTATCTTGAAATGGGACGTTAACGCAAACCACAAGCAGCAACCAACCTTCTTCAACACTAAACCTGTCAAGACTTATCAACTATGTTCATTTAATGAACACACCCGATAAGCAAACATGCAAATCGGGTTAGCATTATAAAAAATGCTGGTGTGAGTAGCCCTACAATACAAATCATACTAATACATATATGTACCCAATAAATAAGGCAGTTAGTTCCTCCACCGATGCGCCTTAACTTCCAACGACTAATACAAAATCCTTACGTATCATAATTAAGGCAGGTAGTTCCAACACTGAGGCGCCTTAGCTTCCAATAATAAAACAATCATATTGATATGTACATACCACATGTAAGGCAGTTAGTTCCTCCACTGATGCGCCTTAACTTCCCACTAACCACACAACAAACCATACACATAATAAATAAGGCATGTAGTTCCTCCAACGAGGCGCCTTAGGTTATAACTAAACAAATAACCAACCAAGCATATTATATCCGTACCGCATTTCATGCTTAATTACAGAGTGGGTCGTCTCTGCCCAAGTAATTAGTTTGACCCACCCTTCTGCAAAACTCTATCCAATCATATATTTAAAGATATATTATTAACCAACATATTACCCTAATTATATTATTTAAGGCTTTCATTGCGTGTCCCTAAAATCACGTCGTATCTATGTCTTACCTAGTTTCCCTGGCTACCACAATTGCTTCCCAACGCCGAACATGTACATCCACATGTCTCCCCTTACATAATGAACCACTCCGTGCGTAACTACCCTAAGCGGGATGCCGCACACCAGGTAACTCTCACACGAAAGTCATTATGTAAGTACTGCCATTATTCGGCATAAAATATAGCGCATCTCGTTCTAATTTTGCGAACGGAATAATCAAGCCACTATTCGGCTACGCCAGAAGGGCCATTCAGATTTACTGAAATGCTAGAAGGGTCAATCCAATTACTTTCGCCCAAAGGGCAATTCAGATTCACTGAAACGCCAGAAGGGCCAAATCACATGAGTTGTGGTAGCTAGGTTCTAGGATTTTCGTTACGTAATTTATTCAAGTGTCATACATTTATGACTCATAAAAATTCCACTATATCACGTGCAGGTCAAATACCTTATTGCACTAAGCCACAATAATTAGAAATATCTCAATTATATCTCATAACCACTTTCATTCTTTCACGTGCCAATATATTATTGCACTACGCCACACTCCCGTGGGAAATATTCACAGATACTCTACTACCTCCTAGTAGCATCTCACAGATAAAATAATGGAGCGTTTATACATTTATTTCTCCAAAATTATTGCATTTAATATATATATCCCAACGTATTATATAATGTCACAATTGCTTCAAACGTATTGCATACATTTTTATAGCGTTTTAGGAATATTATATCTCCTAAAGTTTCTATCTCGTCACGTGTCAAAATATACACAATATCAATGTCAAATCTTTCCTAGATAATGACAACCAAATTTATACAAGCTTCGACAATATTTTATTACTACATTTGTCCACATTCTTAAATATGTGAAAAACTGGAAAAAGTCAACGGTCAAAGTCAAAGTCAACACGTCATGGTCAAAGTCAACATGTCGTTTCCCTGTTCAACAGGTTCATGGTCATAGCCATGGCTCATGGCTAAGGTCAAAGGTGCATGGTTCATGGGCTCAGGGCTAAGGTCATGGTTCGGACCCAACTAGCCAAGCCTATGACTCAACCAAAGATTTAAATAATGTTAGCCTGATCCAATATCAAAGCCAAACCAGAGACCGACCCAACAATAGATTTAGCCCAACTAGAAATGTCTAAAGGGAACAGATCCACTTAAAACCAAAATGACCCAGCCCACAAAATAAAAGAAAACCGGCCCATGTATACCAAAAACTAGAACTGGCCCCATCCAAAACAAACTAAGGTCCGGCCCCAACACAACTAATTGGAAAATGCCCAAACAAAACAAATAAAACTGGCCCATAGAACTAAAACTAAAACTGGTTCAAAACTTAATTAAACTTGTCCGGCCCAACAACTAATATCAAAACCGGCCCAAAACTAAAATAGATTATTGGGCCCCAAACAAAACCAAAAAGGCTTTGGGCCCAAAGCCCAAGCCCATCCGGTCATCTTCTCCCTCCAGCAGCCACCAAATCGGCCACCACCAGTTCCGATCGCCACCATCCAAAAACCAACCAAAATTAACCAGATTCAAAACCCCTACAACTTTAATAAAAGCTAAAACCTCAAATCCTTAAATCCAAACTTCACCAAAACTAGATCTGGAAATAATTCCCGCCGCCTTTAAGGCTTATACAACCTCCGACAGCCCCCTACCAAATTTCAACATTCAAACATACATCAACAACCAACAATTTAACATCACAGTATAAAAAAAAGAGTTCAAACAAATCCATCAGGACGATTCGTTCCTGAGGCTTGGCGATGCCATTAACGCCCTTCCAAAGCTTCGTCCGCACCACTGCCAACCTCCAATACTTAACCCCCCGACCTCCATCAACCAAATTATATTTGACTAACCCACCATATATATAACCCAATACAAGTTTAAAAGGCAACAGAGACGATCTCTCTGTCTTTGCGCCGCCATCAACGCTCCTCGAAGCTTCGACAATTTAATAATGAAGCAAACACTATACTAACATTAGCCCATGTAACATTTCGACATTATAGCAGAATACTACAGAAAATGAACGAGACCTTAGACTTGACATTATAGCAGAATAACTACAAAAAAAAATGAACGAAACCTTAGACAGTAAAATTTTGTCTGTATACCCGAAAAACTATAAATCCGGTGAAATAGCAAAAATAGCTACTCACCTGTATTAAAACTCAACGAATCCCTCATCGTCCGAACCGTCGCGCTCCCACGCTCTAGCAATCCAGCTTCTATCTCTGCCTCCATTTTTATTTTATTTTATTCTCTAAAAACCCTATTATCTAGAACAAGGTGATTATATTCTTGGGTTTGAAACCCAAGCCCAATACAGACTCGGGCCTAGAAATCAGGCCCACGTATCCCAAATCCAATCCAGTGAAATTTTTAAATAAATTAAATTAATTAATAAATAAATAGGTATTTTAAATACGGGCGTTACATTATGTCTTCCTTTCATTATTTTAGTTTAATTAATCTAATGATATTAAGCTAATCTCCCCATTAGAGAGAGTGATTATGAAGCCTAATGAGGAATATATTACTTAGTAGAATTTTTGAATTGTGTATGTATTTCAATGAATTTAGTTTATTATATAACTTTCAAAATAAGTATATAATAAATTAAACTAGGGATTGTTATAATTAAGTCGAGAGACTTGGTTGTAATAATTCTACATGCTAGTAATAATGACTATAGAGATGTAGGTTATTGTTATGGATGATAAAGTTTGAGGCTTTAGGTTGGATCATTGTGTGAAAACCTAAAGATGATCTCTTTTCAATGAAATATTATATTCTTGCTTGAAACTAATCATTAGGTGGATTGATTACTCTTCTCTATAACTTTCTCTTCCATCAAAACCCTATTTCTATTAGTTTAATTAATTTAGATTTATTTGAATCCGTAGTATAATCGTAGAATAGAAATCTCTCAATAAAATATTACTCTCACCATTGTTTCTTTGTGATTTAAATTAGTTGAATTTCTTTTATGTCTTGGTAGTTTAGGAGTGAAACGAATCCGTACTCTTTATATTACTTCATTATTATTTGATAGTAGGAATATTGATCTAAGTATTTGTTTAGTTGATTGATTATTTGTGTTTACGCATAGATAGTTAGTTTACATAAATTTGCCTATATCAAATGGCGCCGCTGCCATCTTAAACTTTTTCAGGACAAGAATTCAGTTGCTTGAGTCCAAGGGGCAATCCCCCATTCTCAACCTACCCATTCTTTTAATTTTTCATTCTTGTTTCTTGCATTTTCGTTACTGTTCACTGTTTTAAGCACAGGGGCGCACACCTTCCATTTTGCCTTGTTCAGAGCGCGCCCACCCTCCCTTGTGTCTGCGGATTCACAGTGCAGAACACTACAACAAAGGTATTTGTAAATGTCAAAAAATTCTAAACATTTACAAGAATAATCCTTAAGGTGTTATTGATTTACTGAAATACTTTCAGATTTTTCCAAGTTATTTTACCTAGCGAACTAATACCATCTTTACAGTGCTGCATTTCAGCTTTCAAACCATAAGTTTCGGGAAAAACTGACGAGTAAGGTTAGTTAGGCAGTTCCAAAAATTCTAATATTTTTACAGGAGTATCTATCATAAGTCAAGAATTTGTAGTAAAAATTTGAAGTGTTTTTTTATTTGTTTTGACCACCTAACTAGTGGATTGTTTCCAGTGTGTTTCTACAATTTTGCAACACTTAATTTCTAGAACAACAACCGATAAGGAGGGTTTGTAGAACTCCAATTACTTTAAATGTTTTACAGGAACACACATGATCTATCAAGATTCTCCAATTAAATTTTGGCAATTTTTGGCCGTATTTTGATTAATTGCCCAAGCGCCTAATTCTGTGGACTCATGGGCCAAACTTGTTCAATTGTTTATGGAACAGTTTTACCCACCGCCGAAGACAGATGAAATGCTTTACAAGATTCATTTCTTCTGCTAGAATCCTCATGAATCTTTTTCAGAGGCCTGGAATCATTTTACTGATCTTCTCATAGAGTGTCCACATCATAACCTTGTGAAAGATACGCTTGTTCGTGCCTTTTTCAAAGGGGCTTTCACATTATCATAAGGAGGTTCTAGATATCATGACTGGGGGTAGTTTTCTTAGTAAAGGAGCCTTGGAGGCTTATAAATTATTAGAAGATCAATCTAAGAGAAACAACAATTGGGGAGGTAACGGCTCTTCTCGCTCCACTTCTTCTCTTGAGATTACACCTGATCCCGAGCTTAAAACTCTTATCGATGCCCTCACTAAAAAGGTAGATGCCCTCTCTGTTCAAGAACAACCCACTCCAATCATAAACATTAACTCTACTCATTGTAATGTCTGTTTTAGTCTTGAGCATTCTGATTTCTATTGTCCTTTTGTTTATGCACAACCACCACTACAACCATCAAACTTCAACCAGTTAACTCAACCTCAAGGACAAGGAAACTTAGGTGACCAGAATAGAGATTTAGTGCCCATGACCTAGAACTATCAACATCAAGACATGAACGCTCAACAAGCCTTAATTCCAGTCCAATCATCTACATACAAAGTAGTAGTGACCTTGTTGGAAAAACAAAATCAAATTATGCAACAAAACTCCAACTTGATGAAAGATCAGCATGATCAAAACTCTAATATGATGAAACAAATGATGCAAATGATGCAGTCTTTGTGCCAAAAGGTTATTAACATGTCTCCTAACCAAAATAATAACCAAACAGGTGTGTTTCCAAGTCAAGCATTGCCTAATCCTAAGCCAACAAACACCGCCTTTGAAATAGACAATATTTAGTGTAATGGTAATATAACTCCAGGGGACCTACAAGTAGTCACTGCCCTTCGTTCAAAGAGAGTAGTTGATAACAAAGTAACTATGCCTAAAGATCGCCCGCAAACAGAAGCTGAAAATGAAACCATACCAAATACTATCATAGAAACTGAAGACCCTACAACTGTAGAAGTTCCAGTCCAACCACAACCAAAAGGCACAACCTTACCGAATACCACCATAGAAATTGAAGATCTTACACCTGTAGAGGTTCCAATATGGACACCTAGATGGAAAACGGCTAAAGATAAAGTAAAACTAATAATACTTTTGAACCTTACGCTAAATATAGAGTTAAACCACCATATCCCCAGATACTAGTTGTGTCTAAAAAAGACGAGAATTTTGATGAGATTAGGGAAGTGTTTAAAAATCTGACTATAAACCTACCTTTTCTAGATACTATAAAAAGTCTAACTGGACACGCTAAGTTTCTAAAAGAGTTGTGCACCAAGAAGAGGAAAACCAACATACCCAACAAAACCTTCTTAATAGAACAATATTCGTCTTTATCTGAACATAACGGAATTGTTAAGTACAAGGACCCTGGTCGTCCTACTATACAATGCACCTTAGGTGATACATTTATAACAACTGCTTTATTAGACCTGGGGGCGAGTGTTAACTTACTCCCTTTTTATATAAATAACTAGGTCTAACAAAACTTCAACCAACCAAAATGACTTTGCAGTTAGCCGATCGTTCTATTAAGTATCCCAAAGGCATAGTTGAAAATATTCTCATTAAAGTTCAAGATTTTTACTACCCCGTTGATTTCCTTATTCTCGACATAGATGCTGCTCATGATTCTATTCCCATCATCTTAGGGCATCTTTTCTTGGCAACTGCCAATGCCCAAATCAATTGTCGGGATGGCTCAATGACTCTTTCTTTTGGAAATCTTTCTGTGGAAGTTAACATGTTTAGACAAAAGCAGAGATAACTAGGTTTGCCTATAGAAGGAGAAGTGAAGTCCATTGAGAGTTTTGTATATCACATTAGTGCTTCCAACGATCTCGTCCCCACACTAGTAGATACCCACCCCTCTTATGGAAGAAGACAAAGATCACAATTTTGACTCCTTGAACATAACTGAAATAGAGAAAGAATTTTCCACCCTGCCTTCCGACCTTATGAGAGATGGAGTCAATCTCACAATAGACAAGATAGATTAATTCCTCAAAGATGGAGATGTATACCATAATTATGTGGATGCGACCAAACTAGATGAGGAATTCTATGAGTTTCTAAGAGCCTGTGATGATCCACCCTCTCAAATACTACCTAGAGCACCACCCGACCACCATTCACCTGAGCTAATCCCTCATATAATCCAACCATTCTTCCCACCATTTCCTTCTAAAACTTATCCATATCCCACGTATTTTCCAAAACCATCCATTTTCTCACACTCATTCACTTGGCCTCCCTTTCGTAGGAGGAAAAAGAAGAAACTGTATGCTCGATTAGGTTCTAGATCCATCAGAATTCACTCCTATTCCACTAAGCCACGTCATAGGAAATCTTGGTGCTTTATTCGATTTGATGGTGCATTCCGTGTTAACTATTTATGGAAAGATCCACAATTATTTAGATTATTGATATATGGTAAACTACATGTTAATACATATATAAAACATTAAGTCTAGGGAATCTGACTTTAAAAGACCCAAGTTTTTATACAATACCACCTTTCTGGAGTATAGGCCAATTTTTTTTTTCAAACTTAAAAAGAGTGTTCCAATTTTGTTTGGGGGTGGCGTATTTTGGTATTTTATTTCAAAACGTTTTGCCACCTATTGTCTGTCATGTTTATTCCAATTTAGTTAGTACATAACAGTTTAATTGTGCTTCATGTTATCATATTATTTTTACAATATTTCTGTTACAGGTACTGCCAATTTTTACCTCATTTCTATGGTAAATTCTTTTCTTATCTCTTTACACTTTAAGGACAACATGTTTGATTGTTTTGGGATGGGATAGAAACATTTGCAAAAATTAGGCACTTTTAAGATGTAAATTATGCAATTTTCTTTATAAAATATTAAAAATAAAAAACATTGTTTATACTAGGCACATAGTGATAATGGTATTGTTCCCTTCTCCATGATGATATTAGTTTAGAAATCTCACGTAGTACTTGAATTATGATTTAATTTTTGAAACTTAGATTAATATATAGGTAATAGTACGTCATTGTATCTTTTCATGAGCATCTTGCATGAGCATCTTTGATTATACTTGTCAATATTTTTTTGAGACCTAGGTTAGAGTACTTAATACATATCCTGTGAGCATCTAGCCTAAAAGCCTCATAAGAGTGAAATATCTGAGTGATGACACAAGGGAGAAATAAATTCCGAATAGAGAAATCACACATCCACTTGCTTGATCACCACACCATATCCTAAGCGAGAATTTAGGCCCTCTTTGGATCGATATAGCCAAAAATTCACACCTATATGAAATTTATTATCCGCTAGTCGCCCCATTGAGCCTTTCATTAGCCTTTTCACAAACCACAAATCCTTTTACCCAATAAAACAAAATAAAAAATATATATAAAATCAGCCTACCTATTTGGATAAGTTTGAGAAATAGGATGAGTGAAGAAAAGAGAAGAGAAAAACCTGTGTAAACAAAAATTAGTTAGTTGCTTCAGAAAATAAAAGAAAGAAAATAAGTTTCCATACAAAGAAAAATAAAAGAAAAGAAAATAAAAATAAAAATAAAATAAAAACTCCAAAAATAGAATAAAAAGAGTCAAAAAGCCAAAATAAAAAGGCTAAGGATGGAAACAAAGTGTAGAAGCAAAAGAACAAGGTTTTCTCTAGTTACATAATATGAAGACCCTATTTTCTCAGACTTGCCTTTTTGAATATCCATTTTCTTTCTTCTTTAACCAACACCTACCCCCCATATCACCTAATAAAGACCTATAACTCAATTAGGAATAGGTTGGTGTGATAGTAAGTGGTAGATGTGTTTGATCGACTTCGGCTTCCTTGGATTGTCATTGAGATTGTGAGAAAACGTGTGCCTACTGCACACTGGAGTTAGCAAACTTGAGTGGAAAAATCAGAGTGTTATGTGTTTTGACACATTCCTTGTGAGAACCTAGTTAGGCACGCTATCCAAAAGTTTCAGAAACGGACCTGCCATTGTATTTCATATCATAGTTCATTATATAATTATTTATCTTAAGATGATTTGATTATTATGCATGTATTAGTTTAAGTTTTAGAATGATCATCCTTGTTTAAACACTAATGAGATGTATAGATTCTGAGATAAAATTAGGGAACAATTACTTTTATTTCTTAGTAGTTATAGTATAAATGAAGTTTGTGAGTACCTTCTCTAAAAAACTCTCACGAGACTATAACTCATCCACTAGGAAATTCTTAGTGGTTTAAGGCCTTATTGCATATGGTCAATGTAATCGCACTAAGCGAAACAAGACTAGTTAAAAATACATTTTTAGCTACTTATTTTAATTTCACATATTTGCTTGAGGACAAGCAAAATGCTGTTTGGGGGTGGTCTGATAAGAGCCAAAACTGTAGTTTAAACCCTTTAATAGTATTTCTATTTATCCAATTATGTTATTAATAATATAGGTTTATCACTAATTATGTGCTTTTGAGTATTTCAGGCTTCGGAGTTGAATAAATGTCAATTCGTTACTAATTTGGCGCTAAAAGGAGCTAAAGTGATTGCTAGAGAAGTTTCATGACGAAAGCCCAAGTTTAATGGAGAAAAAACCCTTAAAAAGCCCAAGTCAACACTGTTAAGTGAAAGTCAAACCGGATTAAAGAGTTGAAGAAAAGTCAACAGAACTTGAAAATGCCATATCTTTGGACTCAGGCTTCAGATTTGAACCCATTTTATATCAAAATGACCGGCTCAGAAAGCTCTTTCTAATGGTCTAGGCCTTGACTCGATAAAATTAGTATAAGTTGGTGAAAACGCGAGCTATAGTAACACGGCTAGAATTAGAAGTCTTGGATTCAACCAATTAGATTATGGATTTGATTTATGGGTCCATAACCTAACCTAAAATCCCATGCACGATTTTGTATCATTATATAAGAGAATTAAAACTTAAACTATCAATCTATCACCCCTTAGTTAATTAATTAATCTCTCTCTCTCTCTCTCTCTCTCTCTCCCTTTTTAGTTTTAGTTTATGAGTTTAGTTTGTAGCCTCCAGTAGAACCTTTTAATAAAAACTTTAGTTTATTCAATTCAATTACTTTTTCTTTACATTATATCTTTCTTTTATTATGTTAGTTTAATTAATCTAATGATATTAAGCTAATCCCCATTAGAAGGAGTGATTATGAAACTTAATGAGAAATAGATTGCTTAGTAGAATTATTGAATTGTGTATATAATTCAATGAATTTAGTTTATTGTATGACTTGCAAAATAAGCATATAGTAAATTAAACTAAGGGTTGTTATAATTAAGTCTAGAGACTGGTTGTAATAATTCTACATGCTAGTAATAATGACTATAAAGATGTAGGTTATTGTTATGGATGATAAAGTTTGAGGCTTTAGGTTGGATCATTGTGTGAAAACCTAAAGATGATCTCTTTTCAATGAAATATTATATTATTGCTTGAAACTAATCATTAGGTGGATTGATGACTCTTCTCTATAACTTTCTCTTCTATCACTATTTTTATTAGTTTAGTTAATTTAGATTTATTTGAATCCGTAGTATAATCGTAGAATAGAAATCTCTTAATATAATATTACTCTCACCATTGTTTCTTTGTGATTTAAATTAGTTGAATTTCTTTTATGTCTTGGTAGTTTAGGAGCGGAACGAATCCGTACTCTTTATATTACTTCATTATTATTTGAGAGTAGAAATATTGATCTAAGCACTTGTTTAGTTGATTGATTATTTATGTTTACGCATAGATAGTTAGTTTACATAAATTTGCCTATATCACGTCTCTACTCACAGGATTCAATTCAATGACTAAAGTAGAGTAAGATACACTTCAATAGCCTACTCTACTAGAACAATAACACAACTATCTTTGACGGCTAAGGCTCGAATGAAAGAGATGGGTTTAGGTCTATGTAATTGAATGTCTTTGGTTGATGACTATAACCCTTTATATAGAGGTTCAAATCACTCACAAAGAGTTAACTAACTAATATGGGACTAAAACAATACTATAGACTGCAAAACTGGTTTCCAAGAGTTTACCAACCAATATGGGACTATCACACAAAATACAATGAGAGAAAGAACACACTTGTTCATCATCTTCTCAACCAAGTTCACATAAGTAATTTGAAATATCAAAAAAAGAATTCCAACAACTAACATTATGTTTATCTTGGAGGCATTGGTTCCTTCGATTGAACCATTCAGAGGTCTCGAGTTTCTCAAATTAACTCGAATCTATATAGTTAGATTGTATCATTGACATATAAATTCACTCATGTCAACAACCACATGATCTTAAAAGATTAACAACTGAAAGGTGTCCATGTAGTGAGCCAAAGGGGTGATTCTCTTGCTTTCTAGTTCAGCTCTAGCTAAGCCAAAGTCACACCTGCCCCACTTTTTTGCTTTGGTACTCGAGTTATCTTCTCCTCGCACCTTTTTTCTCTCTTTCATTTTTTCACTTTGAAAGAGTGGCTCCACATTCCTCTACTGTCAAGCAAGTAGTGGAAGGAACAACCAGTAACTCGTAAAAAATACACAGTAGCTTCACAATTCAGAAAGTATTTACAAATTCATCAATATTACTACTCTGATCTAGATATTACAGAATTTTTTTCAAATTTGAAAATCTAATTTTCAAGTATCCTTTTCATTTTTATCTTTTTACTAATATTGGGTTCGCACATTTTTTTGTCAAGCATATTTTTAAATAGAGTATATACGCAATCCTTAATGACAAATTGACAATCTCATGGAATGTCAAAAGCATTACAAAAAATGCGAAAAGGGAGCAATCAATTACTAGGAGATCGAAAAATAGAGATGGGGTTTGGTTAGTCTGTGGACACTAGGTTTGTCCATGGGAGTTTGGATGATAAGCTTACCGGACATGCATAGATGGATCTAGGGGTGTGCGTGTGGGGGCGGTCACACCCCCAAAGATTTGTAAAAGTCACATATTGAATTAGTAATTTGTTAGAAAAATAGCTAGACTATAAAGATTCACACCCCCAATTCTTTAACAAAAGCTCCACTACAGCACCCCCTAGTTCAATTACTAGGTTGCATATACTCTTGCAATACTAGACATTGAATCCTGGTTCTATCCCTGCACACATGGCTTCGAAGTTGCGAACTTCTGTTATACATACAGGAAGAGAAATGGGTTATCTACTCATCTATTTAAAAATTGTTGATTTGTAGAAAAATGCAAATTGTAAAATGAGAGTTTTGCAATTTGTATTCACACACTTGGAGTCTTGCGTCTTGGAGATAAGGAAAATTGGAAATAAGTTTGTTCAATTTGGGTCTAAGAAATCTCATAATGGTATATTGTAAATAAATTGAATAATTGTGGTTTGCCTAACTCACTTTTTTGAATTGATTTTTGGTGAATGAATCAGTAAAGAAGAAAATGGAGAAGGAAGGAGGAGAAGAAGATGACTCGAGTACTAAAGCAAAAGGTGGGGCATGTGTGTCTTTGGCTTGGCTAGAGCTGAACTAGAGAGCAAGAGAATCACCCTTTTTGCTCACTACGTGGCAACTTTTTAGTTGTTAATCTTTCAAGATCGTGTGGTTATTGTCATAAGTGAAATTAGATCTATATATTAATATTAAAGCTCCCACAAGAGGTATTTTTCTAGCTATTTTAAAATTTCACGTCATCAACTCCTATTAAAACGGGAATTCCTCTCATATTAAAAAGATAAATTATAGCATATATTTCCAATTAAAACGGAAATCACAATTTGTTATAAGAATTCCCATTGTAGAGGTAGTATTTGTTCAACTGAACTCGGTTATGTTGAGCTGCCTACATATCGAGTTCTTTAGTGAACTCGAATCAAGTCGGACGTAGTTCAAGCTTTTGATTGGTTGATTGGAGGGGAGATTGAGAGAGGTGATCGAGAAGATAGAGAATTGGGCTCCCTTGAGAATGGAGAAGATGCCTCCTTTTATAGGCGTAGATCCCCCTTTTGTGTTGTCTTGATGATTGCTTTTAATCTTTCCGTTACGAAGTAATGATCTCTCATTAATGATGTTGTTGACTAGCTTGCAGCGGTTACGTTTCCTAGGTCGTTTGGACGACCTGACCTTAGGTCGTATGCACAACTTGTTTGTAGTCTAGACACGTGGTCTGTTACGAGTGGTTGAGAGTGGAGGGTACTGACATAGCCCCCTTTCTTTATATCACTATTTGTAGAATAATGGTGTAAAGAAAGATAATAAAGGAGACCGCATGTCTTATTTGGTTGAAAATGGAGATTGTTGCGAATTGAATTGCTATATTTGTAGGCTGGATGTCGTTTATTACTTAGAGCTTTGTTGTGATTTGATGTGGTAGGTCCTACGTCATAGTGCGCAAATCGTAGTTCATAGTGCATAGATTGTAAATCGTATGTCGTAGCTCGTAGATTGGATTTGACTGATAATTAGCCTTTGAGTGGTAATTACAGTTGAATCAAGCTTAACCCTATCAGAGGTCTTAAGTTGATTTGTGGTCTTTTTGGGGGTACAGTGGATTGGATTTGACTGATAATTAGCCTTTGAGTGGTAATTACAGTTG
Source organism: Coptis chinensis (assembly GCF_015680905.1). NCBI lineage: Eukaryota > Viridiplantae > Streptophyta > Magnoliopsida > Ranunculales > Ranunculaceae > Coptis > Coptis chinensis. Next base: position 71,639,676 of record NC_141463.1, on the reverse strand, counting down.
AATCAAGCTTAACCTTACCAAAGGCCTTAAGTTGATTTAGGTCCTTTTGGGGGCGTCACTATGGTTATTAGTCTTGAATTGACTATATGTTGTTAGGCCCAGTTTTGGAGCTTTGAGTGACTAGGTCGGAGATGGTTGTAGCTAGCCCCCAGTTCTTAGTAGAAGCAGCCCTTTGTGGGTGTTAAAGTTGTTTAGCTCCAGTGTTGGAGCTTGATTGACATGTTTAGATGGCAATAACTTGTCCCAGTTCGGGGATGGCTATAGCTAGCTAGCCCCCCAGCTTGATTGGCTTGCAATAAACTGCAAAGGAGTGAGCTTCCATTTTACAATTCGAGCGACTTACTGGTTTGTAGTATATGCGAACTGTCGAGGAGGGAACTGCGTGCTTTGAATTATTATATCTGATTCGGAAATACTAGATGCTTCTCGGTTTGGAGTTGTTGATTCCTTGATTGACAAAGTATTGCTTCCCCTTGATTTGTTATTTCAATTGATGATGGATATGCTGGCAACCTTTTGTGTGTGGTATATATAACTCCATGGCGAGCGAGCTTTTTTTTTAGATTGATTGACATCATCGACGCAAGCTTTGCGGTGTGGTCAGTTTGGGACGACCTGGAATATTGATATTCGTTCAAGCTCCAGTGAACTGATGACAACTTGTGTACAAGCTGAATTGATAGTGATTGTGTTCTAGTTGAATTGATAGTTGGAATATTGGTTGCTTCTTCTAGGTTGTAGACCTGCTCTGACCTGACTTGAGGATGACTTGATCTGAGGACGACCTGACTTGAGGATGACTTGAGCTGAAGACGACCTGATTAGAGGATGAGCTGATATGAGGATGGCCTGATCTAAGGACGACTTGACTTGAAGATGAGCTGATCTGAGGATGACCTGACTTGAGGATGAGCTGATTTGAGGATGACCTGAGCTGAGGCCGACCTAAGCTGATGATGCGCTGATATGATGGACAACCTGGCTGAGGACGAACTGGCTGAGTGATGCAGGAGGATCTGAGTTAGATGATGCTGAGTTGTCAGATTGCACATTGATGGTACTAAACTATCATGAGTTGGCGGATCAGCGCAAAGATGGCAAGTAATCGTGATCTTTAGCTAATTAATTGGAGTTTTGGATGCATTTTGGTATTTGGGCCATAACTTTGGCTACAGTTGTCAGAATCATGCGTTTGACCCCAATTCAAAAAGATCTCGGTGGCGTGCACACTGTTACCACCGAGCTTTGCTCTGTGGTGGCCATTTTTTAGGTCAAAATCCACTGTTTTCTCTTACAAATTCACCTTTTTCTATTTTTGTCCGACCTGAGATGATGATGCACTGATCTGATGGACGACCTGGCTGAGGACGACCTGGTGGAGTGCATGAGATCTAGCTGAGGTTTTGATATAGCTCTGTGATGAGTTGTGCTGGTGTGCACTTTTGCTCATTGATATAGGTCCATAGATTAGCATGCTCTGAAATTTATGTTTGAGATTGGTTGAACCAACACTTTAGTTGACCTGGTAAGGAGCGAATTCGTCGTAAAGGAACGTGTGACATGGTGGTAGTTGCAGCCCTCGAGTCGGTACTGGATCGACTATAAATGATCTGTAAATATGAAGTATATCTTGCAATATAGAAGTGTGCATAGATTATCCAAACTGATCCAAAGATTAAAAATTAGTATAAATGAAGGATAGTTGAATGTAGACTTATCTCTTAGAATGCTGACTTTTCGCTTGCTGCCATTGATAATCCACACTAAGCTTTGAGCTGTTCTTCCATGGTGGTTTTACCAAGTTTTGTGGGCTTGAGAAAATGGTTTGAATGTTTTTTCTCAAGAACACGAATCGACAGACGACACCAATGTAGAGGTAGTATTTGTTCGATTGAACTCGGTTATGTCGAGCTGCCTACGTATTGAGTTCTTTAGTGAGCTCGAATCAAGTCGGACGTAGTTCAAGCTTTTGATTGGTTGATTGGAGGGGAGATGGAGATAGATGATTGAGAAGATGGAGAATTGGCCTCCCTTGAGAATGGAGAAGACGCCTCCTTTTATAGGCGTAGATCTCCCTTTTGCGCTGTCTTGATGATTGCTTTTATTCCTTCCGTTATGAAATAATGATCTCTCATTAATGATGCTGTTGACTAGCTTGCAGCGGTTACGTTTCCTAGGTCGTTTGGACGACTTGACCTTAGGTCGTATGCACTACCTGCTTGTAGTCTGGACATGTGGTCTGCCACAAGTGGTTGAGAGTGGAGGGTACTGACACCCATTATAATAGAAGAAATCCTTCTCCTATTCTAATGAGAATTAATCTCCTATTGGAAAAAGAAAAATCTAGCACTGCTAATTAAAACGGGAATCATTCTCCTATTAAAAACAGAAATCACGTACACTTCTAAATTAAAACGGGTTTTTAAAACTTAATTAAAATAATTTGTTGAGAAATTAAAACGGGTTTTTAAGACTTGATTAAAATAATTTGTTAGGAAATTAAAACAGGTTTTTAAGACTTGATTAAAATAATTTGTTAGGAAATTAAAACGGATTAGTAACGAAAACAGGAATAACAATTTGCTAGAAAATTTTTATATGTATAATTATTGTAATAGCCATTTTCATAAGATGGGCCTTTGTAGGTATTGGGCCCAGATAATAGGCCCAAGACCCTACTAGGCCCCATGAGGTAAACCTAAAGAGGAGATATAAAAGTGAGGAGAGGAGGACTTGAGAAAGAGGGGGAAGAAGTGAGGGGAAGGAAAAAAGAAGAAATGGAGGAAAGAGGCACCAGAGAGAGAAAAAGAGAAAGGTTGAGGGGAGGAGGGAGGAGACAACCAGAGGAGGTGGAGACGACGGCCGAGGAGACGCGTCGGCCGAGAGGAGGAGGAAGAGGAGGGAAATCTAGAGAAGGGGGAGTATGGAGACGTCGGCCAGAGAGGAGGAGGAAGAGGAGGGGAGATCTAGAGAAGAGGAGAAGAGAGACGTCGGTCAGAGAGGAGGAGGAAGAGGAGGGGAGATCTAGAGAAGGGGAGTATGGAGACGTCAGCCAGAAAGGAGGAGGAAGAGGAGGGAAGATCTAGAGAAGAGGAGTAGGGAGACGACGGCCAGAGAGGAGGAGGAGTAGTGAGATGATGTCCCGAGATAAGGAAGAAGAGAGGAGGAGATATCTATATTAGAGAAGGGAGAAGACGACGGCCAGAGGAGACGACGGCCAAAGGAGACGACGGCCCGAGGATACAACGGCCAGAGAGGAGGAGTAGGGAGATGATGTCCTCGAGATAAGGAGGAAGAGAGGAGGATATCTCTATAGAGAGAAGGGAGAAGACGACGGCCAGAGGAGACGACGGCCAAAGGAGACGACGGCCCGAGGATACGACGGCCAGAGAGGAGGAGTAGGGAGATGATGTCTCGAGATAAGGAGGAAGAGAGGAGGAGATATCTCTAGCAGAGAAGAGAGAAAATGATGGCCAGAGGAGACGACGGCCAAAGGAGACGACGGCCCGAGGATACGACAGCCAGAGAGGAGGAGTAGGGAGATGATGTCTCGAGATAAGGAGGAAGAGAGGAGGAGATATCAATAGCAGAGAAGGGAGGAGACGACGGCCAAAGGAGACAACGGCCCGAGGATACGACGGCCAGAGAAGAGGAGTAGGGAGATGATGTATCGAGATAAGGAGGAAGAGAGGAGAAAATATCTATAACAGAGAAGGGAGAAGACGACGGCCCGAGGAGACAACGGCTCTAGAGGATACGACGGCCAGAGAGGAGGAGTAGGGAGATGATGTCTCGAGATAAGGAGGAAGAGAGAGGAGATATCTATAGCGAGAGAAGAGAAGAATAGAGACGGCGGCCGAGAATACGACGGAGGAGGGAGATGATGTCTTGAGATAAGGAGGAAGAGAGGAGGAGGTATCTAGAGCAGAGAAGGGAGGAGACGACGGCCATAGGAACGGCGGCCAAAGGAGACGACGGAGGAGGAGACGCCGCCAAAAGGAGACGACAGACTAGATAAGACGGCAGCCCGAGAGGGATGAGGAATAGGAGGAGATCTAGAGAAGAGGAGAAGGAGACGACAGCTAGAGAGGGGAGGAGGAGTAGGGAGATGATGTCCCGAGATGAGAAAGAAGAGAGGAGGAGATATCTATAGCAGAGAAGGAAAAAGACGAAGGTCAGAGGAGACGACGGCCAGAGGATAAGACGGCCAGAGGGGAGGAGGAGTAGTGAGATGATGTCCCGAGATGAGGAGGAAGAGAGGAGGAGATATCTATGGCAGAGAAGGGAGAAGACGACGGCCAGAGAGGAGGAGTAGGGAGATGATGTCCCGAGATGAGGAGGAAGAGAGGACACTACAAAATAATTGACATATACCGACGGACAAAAACCGTCCTGGTAGAGCTACGCCGACGGATTAAAACCGTCCCTAGGCCGTCCTAATTTGCTCTGTCGCCATTGCTTTAGTTATGGACAAAAACCGTCGGAAATGACCGTCGGCATAGCGACGGTTATGTGTGGGATTTTATCCGTCGGTATAGATATTCTATGTCGGTATAGATATTCTATACCGACGGTTATGTGTGGGATTTTATCCGTCGGTATAGAATATCTATGCCGACGGTTATGTGTGGGATTTTATCTGTCGGTATAGGTCACCTTTGGCGACGGATGGGTGTGTGATGGAATCTATCGGTATAGGTCACCTTTGGCGACGGATGGGTGTGTGATGGAATCTGTCGGTATAGGTCACCTTTGGCGACGGATTGGTGTGTGATGGTATCTGTCGTTGTATGCAAAACAATATGAATCACAGTTGATGTCAGCTAGGGATTGTGTCCGTCGGAATTGTTTTTTTTTGTTTTTTTTTAATTAATTATTATTATTATTATTTTTTAAATGCTCATATTTTATTAATTCAATCAATGTTTACCAAAATCCTACATTTTAATCCATACCCAACTTTCTAGCATGAACTCATATATATATATATATATATATATATATATATATATATATATATATATATATATATATATATATATATATATATATATACTTGTGGTCATAATTCTCATCTTCAACTTACAAAATAAGTTCACACCTTGAACTTAAAAGAGAATTCAGTCTAGCAAAAACCATATTCATGCGATCACTTAAGTACCTATAAGTTCACATCCTCCACCACGTCAATTTAATTTCTTAAGTACTAGAGCAAAATAAAGATCGCTAACTACTAGTTTTAGACAAAAGAGAAGTTCAATAAACACTTCAAGAAGACGAACTATGAGATGCAAACACCAAGAACTCTTCAGGCCAGATGACAGCTCCTTGCACAACTTGACCAAGTGTTTTTTGCCATGCATTGTGAGGGAAAGGCAGGATAGCATCAACCCTACGCACGACCTGGACATAAACTTTGAAGTTCCCTTCTTCTAAAGTCCTTTCACCATACTCTGTGTTGGGGTCGACGTCTTGCACAACACCTATAGCAACAAGTTCAAGCGGCCAACCTCCACGCAACTCACAGTCTTTGCCAATATAGTAGGCATTTTCCAACTGAAAAGAAAATATTTTAATTAATAAAGATTTCACATTAAAACAATACATACATGTAGATAGACGTGCACGTAGAGAAACTATTTAAAAAGTCTGCGACACCATTCATTACATTGCACGTGATTATTTTGTTGCAAAGAACGTAAAACATGGCATAAGAATAAAGTATATACAACAACACGTTGACCAGTAACACCAACAGTAACAGCAGCAAAATAATTTGAGTCCATAGTTTCTAACTTAAACTATTGAAGTAACTTGGATATGTTTGATACATATGATGGGTGCCCAAGACCATGTGCTAGATAGTACATAACCCACTAATACCAACAGCAATGTGCTTCAACCTATTAGAGACTGGTTAGGCAACTCGTTCTCTCTTTTTACGGGTTCTATCTTCCAGAACAAAGTGAGTAGAAAACTAAATCTATTACTAACCTACCGAGCAAGAATTCAGAATAAACAAGAAACTAGAATAAATAAATTAAATTAAGCAAGTTGTTTCAGTGAAATCAGAAAACCTTTGATAAGTCAGGCTTCAGTTTCGAGATTGAAGTCTTGGGATAAAAACGTGCCTCATACAATTAGAGCCGTTACTTATTTATGTGATGCTTCACATAGGTCCACTTCTTTTCTTGTTAAACACTGGGAAGTTTGTGTAATGTGTACTCCTTGAACTAGTGGATCTGGTAGTTCAGTACGTATATGTTATCATCATCAGCTTATAAATCTAGATTATAATAGTGAACTAATGAATGTACACTGTCCCTATCATATCATTATAAGCTATATGTTTTATCGATGAGTTTTTGAACAAAGGATTTCATTTGAGATGGACTGCAAGCAGGTGTGAAGAGTGTTCAGAAAGCGGTGGGCGTTGTGGTTTTGATTTTGTGATGCATAAGTTCATGTGCTTCTGTCCTGATCGACCACATCAAAGGCGCTGCAGAAGCGCGAGCCCCAGCTCAAGCCCCCAGCTCGAGCCCCTTTCCTCTAAGTAGTAAGTCTGTTAGATATCAAAGTTCACTTTTTTCAGTTTCTAGTCAGTATTCATATTATCTTGAGTATCCTTAAAAGCCTTAGCGAGAGTATAAACAGAGACTGGAATGGTGTCATAATTATACTACTATTTTTTACTCATTAATCTTCGATAAAAACAAAAATTGTTTCCGATTTGAAGCTTAGGCTAGTAAAGACTTATTAGCTCATAATAGTATTGTAACTATTTGGTGATAAAATACTATGTGGTAATTAGGCCATGTCATTAAATCTTTACTAACCTGATATTTATTATTTTACTGTAAAGACACAATTGATCTACATATATGTTTGTCCAGCCGTGACTCGGTAAATCAAACATCATTATGACCTCGGTAAGCCGGCTAGTTTAACTGTTTTTAACTGTAACTGTAACTGTTTTTAACTGTAAGTGTTACTCCACATTCAAGAAGGTCTATAGCAATGGTGCTCCTGCAAACCAAACTTGTTCACAGGTGTCTTAATGAGGACAATTTTCTGGAATGCATTATTGGTAATGATAATACCATTACTTTGTGCATGAGTTAATAAACAACAAAAAGGGCCAAAAGAAACAAAAAGAAAAGAGTAAAGAACAAAGCTATAGAAAGACAAAGAAATAGAAAGGCAATGATATTGTCTATAAAAAGAGAAAGTTAAGTTATTGATAGTTACCGGAGCAGTACTGTGACGACTAGCATGAGAATGTGGCGATGGAACATTGTCGTTGAAAGTTCCTCTTTGGCTCATAAACAGGCCTCTAACCTCTTCCATGTGCCTCGACATTTTAGCATCCATATTCGCCTCTATAGTTTCGATCCTCCTCTCAAGGAGAGTATTTGCCTCCATCAAGCCATCATTCTTTTTCATCAAAGAGTCTCCCTTTCGCAGTACAGTTTTACAAACCCCTGTACCTAGACCTCGGAAACGACCTCTTTTATCTGGCCCAACCACCTGTTTTCATTGAGCAATTCATAACAAGTACCAAAACTAAAATAAATACCTATCATGATATTGAAACAACTATACCGTAGCAATTGCGTCTCCAGACAAATCATATTGCGACTCTGGATGCTCAGAGATGTGATTCTTAATCGAATTCTGTTAAAATTACAAAAATAAGATGAAAGTCATTCATTTTAAACTAAAGATGTATATATAAGCTAAATACATACTAAAACAGTAACCAATACTTCCTGGCTTTGTGGAACAGTTTCCTTTGGTTTATGAATAAGCATATAGGAGTCTGCCCTTGTAATCTCCGATTCAGGAATACCTTTCTCCAAAGCTAGCTCATTCCGAGCTATAGCAACTGAAGTTCTACCAAGAGATGAAGGCATGATCTGTTGCTCGTGATTCAGTTTGTTCCTTGCACTCATGGCCTACATATTTAAAGCAATGTCAAATCAAACTAACATGAAGCACTACCTATTAAAACATTGACACATACCTTAAACTTATCTGTATTGCAATAATCAACAAATTTGTGCCAATCCTCCAAGGGAATGTTACGCGGCGCAACTTCTTTCACTAAGGAAGGATCTTCATCTTCGACAAAAGTTTTATACAACGTGTGCTTGTAGTTCCTCCATGCTTCATTCAGTTTCTGCCTTGTGTAGTCAAGGTGTCTATCGTCTTCTCATATTCAAACACAAATTAAGGCCCCAAAGTCTTAACAACTTTGTCTTTGAGATCCTTACCAATATGTCGCCAATCCTCATAGCATACCGGAAAGTCTCGACGAGCAATGTATCCCAATCTTGTACCAAATTCACTAACAACGCCTATGGGTGTGACTGGTTGGCCTTTTTTCGGTTAGTCTCATTTACAAGTTTCGGACGTGGTTGACCCTCAATTTCTTCGATGCCAATTGAAGGGCCTCTTTTTTAGAAGATGCACTCTGAGATGAACTTCGAATGCTTGTGGCATCATCACCGCACAAACAAACAACATTTTAAGCTTGTACCATACATAATTATTAAAAGAAATCTTAAATGTTAAACTGAAATTAATTACCCATGTCTTCATTGAAATGATCATCATCCAAAGAGTTTTGAACCACCAGTGAGTAGTGAGTGTCCATGTTCACTAAATAAAATGTGGAATTTCATGAAGTAAAAAGCAAAAGAAAACAGTGACATTTCAAAGAGAGCATACATTCAAATTATAAGATTCTAATAACATAACATAGGGAAAAAGAAGTTATTAATCCTATACTTGTGCTGATTTTCTGCTCCCATGATGACACTTCACAATCAATTAAATAGTTTAATGACATAAGTTTAATGACATAAGGACATAACCAAATAGTTTAATTTTATATAATGCAATAACCAACAAAGAAATGGTCTAAGGTCTATTAGATCTTTGTCTCTTTTTATTTCTCCTATTCTCAACAACCACAAACACATCTTCTGGGTAATTAGGTACTAGATCATCCTCCACGGCTTCCACATTGGAAGGCCCTCCTATATCAATATTAATATTTATCGCTCTATCATCCGATAGCGCATACACTTCATCATGATCGAATACAACTTTTTGGAACCTCTATGACTACATGCCAATCAGGATCCATTGGATCCCTCGAATAAAAAACCTGTGCAGCACGCTCCGCGAAAATAAACGGTTCATTAGCCATGTGGTCTAAACTCATTAGGTTAGACAAGTTCACCAATTTGAGGTTTGCTTCTACATCTATTTTCACACCAGTTTGGGAGCATTTTACCCAATCACACTTGAACAAAACAGGCTTGTACCCCTCTCGATACTGTAGTTGGACAATTTTTCGAAGAACACTATAGTATTCGACATAGTCTTCAACTGGATATTTGTCCTTAGCACTAGATCGAAAAGTAGTCATGCATCTTGTGCTAACACCGCTGTTTTGGTTTCTTCGTGCTCGTTCATGATCCTTGGTGACAAAGAGAAAACCATTTACACAATACTTTGTGTATGTTGTTGCCAAACACTCAGGTCCTCTCACAACATCTTTGAACCGGACATCATTTGACTCTATGTACTCAACCTGTGTTTTCAACCATGATGTGAAATTATCACACAAAGGTATCCTTAAATGGCCTGCCCTCTTCCTCCCGGTTCTTCTCCTGGTCCTCAAGAAATTTGGTGTACTTCCTACACATTATTTAACATGTTAGAAGAAATTGCATTTGATTAAACTAGTATGCAATTCCAAACAATAATGTCAAGGTATACTTACTCTCGCCAATAATCATATTTAGCATGGCTTTTAATACCCAATTCCGTGCTGCTCATACTCAACACCTTCTAACCCATAGCCATGACCCACACCAATTGGCCCAACCTCCTTGATAGTATGATCATAAATCTTATCAAACAAATCAGGTGCAAGTGGAGCTTCATTTTTAGCCATCCTATCAAGTTTCTCTAGAATACCACCCCCCCTTTTTATAGCCCAGCAAATGAATAAGGGTCTCTTCTTTCAAGTAGCGCTCCGCAATACAGCCCTCGGGACGTGCTTTGTTTGAGACGGATCCCTTATAAGTCTTCATCATCCTTTAAACGACAAGGAACACATTATAGGAATCACATTAATAGGAAACAGAATTTTCAAGACAACAATTACAAAACTAATACCTTTCGAATGTATACATCTATCTCGCCCAAACAGGACCACATTCACGAGCCTCCTGAGCAAGGTGAATGGGCAAATGCATCATGATAACAAAAAGTGATGGAGGGCAATGTCTCTCGAGTGCACACAATGTCTTAATCATATTTCTTTCAAGTACATTGAGTGTTTCGACATCTATTGTTCTAGCACATAAAGCACCAAAAAAAGTACAAATGCTTTTGATGATGGATCGAGCTTCCTTTCTGCTGCCATCTCTATAGGCATGTTGAATCGCATCGCACGGAGCAAGTGCTTGCATCAAGATGTGATAGTCATGTGACTTCAATCCCTTTAAATCTACTAAATCAGCCTTGACAATATTAGACCAATTACTACTAAAACCAACGGGCACACTCAGATTGCGCAATGTATCAAGAAAGCATTTCTTCTCTACTTTGTTAAGCCAAAAAATTCCCGGCTTCATAACAGTTTTACCATTCACCTGGGATAACCAATACCTCCTTTTAATTTTCAAAAGCTTCAAGTCTTTGCGTGCCTTGTCATTATCCTTGGTCTTCTCTTTCGAATTAAGCATCATTGCAATCAAGATTTCACAAAAATTCTTCTCGATATGCATGACATCAAAGTTATGAGGGACTGGAATGTACTTCCAATAATCCAACCCAAAGAATCCTGACCTATTGGTAAAACACAATTCACCTTCATTTTCTCGGTTATCATCGCACTCAGTAACATTGTGTTTTTGTTTGCCTTTCCCAACTTTTGCTTTTAAGTTCATTGTCATAGTATCAACCTCGATCCCAGCTTAGCCTTTGGCCGGTGGCTCCTCTAGCTCTTGAGTTTTATCATAGGTGCTTTCTCTTGTATCATTTCGGCTTCATCTAACAAAGGCAACCAACGCCTCGCTTCTCATGTACACATGCTTACCTCCATTCTGAAGCCAAAAGAAGCGATCTTTGGACCACAAGCCGGACAACCAAGTTTTCCTTTAGTCTTACAACCGGAGATATTTCCATAAGCTGGAAGGTCATGTATTGTCCACATCAAAATAGCCCGCATTTTAAATACGTCTCCTTTTGATGCATCTTTTACCATTACCCCTTCATGCCACAAGTCATTCAACTCTTTGACCAATGGTTGCAAAAACACATGAATATCTTTACCTGACTGTTTTGGACCTTCGATGAGTGTTGTGAGCATAGTGAATTGGGGTTTCATGCACAACCAAGGTGGAAGGTTGTAAGTCACACACATCACAGGCCACGAACTATGCAATGAGCTTAATGACCCAAAAGGATTGAAGCCATCGGTTGCTAGCCCCCAAACGGACATTTCGAGGCTCGGCAGCAAAATCTGGGTATTGTGTATCAATTAGCTTCCACACCCCAGAGTCAACTGGATGCCCCAAAGTACCTGGAGGGGACTTTCTAGTTGAATGCCAACGCATAGCCTTTGCTACCCAATCCACTCTATATAATCTCTTTAACCTATCTGCTAGTGGAAAATATCTTAAAATCTTCGCAAAGACTGCACTGACCCCCTTTCTTTCTTTCCTCAATGCTTAAAGTTTTAAACCTCGAGACCCCACAAATATGACAAGAAACCTTAGATTTGTAGTCTCCCCAGTATAACATACAATCATTTCTGCACGCATCAATTTTATCATACTTCAATCCTAAATCTTTGATTATCTTATCCGCATGATACATATTTTTTTTGGTGTGTTATTCCCACTTGGAAGCACCAACCTAAATAGTTAAAGCAATGCAAGAAAACTTTGGTCGATCCACCCATGTGTGATCTTTAAATTAAATAATTTCACTACAAATCTAAGAACGGTGAAGTCCTTATTTCCAAAGATACAATTCACTCATCGCCTTTACGCAAATTAGAACTAAACTTAACATCTTCAAATAAGTCATTTTCAAATAAGTCATTTTGTTCATTATGTTCTCCCATTAGCGTATCCAAATTATCACCACCAAGTTCCCCCACCACAGTGTTAAGGGCATTAGCCATGTCCGTTTCATTATATGCATTATCACGAAAACCTAATCCTTGTTCAACATATCGATTTTGTGCTACTTCAAAGATGCACGAACCACACATTATATGTTTCACAAAGCCATGCCTAAAACAATCTACTTTGACGTCATCATGGGTCTTGGCCGGGCCTTGGTTTAGGCATTTGCCACATAGACAGGGTATGACCTTTTTATTACGATGGTGTATCTTCATGAACTCCACAAATTTCTCTAAACCAAATTTATAAAAACGCTTATCCGGATATTTTAAGGAAATCCAACTCTTATCTATCGATGAAGCGAAAGCATCCATACCACTATATATAACAAAGAAAAGCTAGTATGTAAGAAGCATCAACCAAATCAAATAATTAGGCACAAAGAAATCAGATGAACCAGTTTATATAGGCGAAAATCACGAGACTAGCATACTTTCTCATTCACAGACATTGATCACTCCATTAAATATCATTCTAGTTGCACTATACATATATCAAACCATACAACACTCAGACAAGTATATAAAGATTGCTCATTTATGATATCGACAAAAGCAATACACAAAACATTACACAGACAAATACCCTTGGCTAAAAAATTCATGAATTCAAATATAAACTTCATCACCCAATTTCTACATTAAATGCAAATAAATATAAAAAAAATATACCTATACTCCCAAGTTTGGAACCCAGATTTATACAACAAATAATGAAGAGGTTCCCAATAATTGAAAACTTCATCACAATCACTTATAATATTAGAAGTAGCACTCCAGTATCTCAACACACCCAAACAAACAAACACATCAAAACAACTCAATTTCTTTTTATTCCCATTTTCTTCTTCTGAGTTTTCAGGTTTATCTAGTTTCATAGTAGTGGTTTTAAGTAATGAATAATAATCGGCAGTGGATAGATAATCGGCAGTAGAGAGGGGAGCTCTGTTTTTTTTTGGGCTTTTAGTTTTTTTAAGAGAGCGAATGAGGGGAGAGATTTACGAGAGATAAAACTCATTAAAGAGGAAGACGTCTAGTGTCCTAGCAATTAAATTCGGTATAAAACGGTAATAAAATCAATGGAAATAAACCACTAAAATCAAGCACCCAAATTATACTGAAGAGGGTAATACTAAGTCCCGCGTGCGTAAAAGTCATCGGGTGATAAAAGTAAGAATTCCGAAGAGAGAGGAACATGAACGGGAACAGGAACAGGAACAGGATGCATAAGGACATCCGAAGAATCAAGTTATGGATTTGAATCTAGTGGTCCTAGAGTCTCACAAGACCTGAAGGATGCATTGGCCTCGCTTCAACAGACATTTGTTGTGTCGATGCAACTGCACTGCATCTTTATAATGTTAAGCTAGCTCGCTTCTTCAAGATGACAGGTATTCTTCAACGGAGGTCATTGGAAGGAACCGGTATGCATTATTATTACTTACTACAACTCTTGCAAATAAGACAGAATTTCGTGTGTTTAAGTATTGGCTATAATAAAATCAGATCCATGTTGCGGTTGCTTTCTACAAGGAGCGAGAGACACCAAAATGAAGTTGCAAAGATACGAAGTCAAATTAAAACATGCCAAGGAAAAACAAATAATCGATTTTATTATACTAAACCAAATTAAGAAGTGAGAAGGTTACCACAATTGCAGAGAGAGAAGGAAAGTTTGTGTTTGAGATTGAATAATCACTCGAACCTAGACAGAAAATCAAGTTGCAAAACCAAACTATTTAAAGTTTATTCATTTTAAATAATTGAATAATCAAGTTTGAGATTGAAAAGTACCGTCTTCAAACTCACAAATGAATCGCCGTCTTAAAAAAATTAAGGCAAAACTTTCTTTTCTTGAAACAATAGAGCCACTGAGAAGAAATTTTTTGGGAGATTTTCACACTAAATGTCACCGACGGTTTCTGAATTTTTTTATTGTCTAAAAGAACAATAGAGCCACCGAGAAGAAATTTGGGATTTTAGGGTTCAATTTGTCGGATTAGATCCCTAAGAAAATCATCACCGGGTTGGAATAGATGAAAAGTTGGTCGTGGACGGGCTCGGCTTTTTTGTCGACGGATATTGTACATCGGCAAATAGAATTATGGACTTGGATCCGTAGGCATATCTATTTTGGATCCGTCGGGAAATGTCAATTTTTTAGTAGTGGGAGGAGATATCTAGAGCAGAGAAGGGAGGAGACGACGGCCATAGGAACGGCGGCCAAAGGAGACGACGGTTAGAGGAGACGCCGGCCAAAGGAGACGACCCGAGAGGAGGAGGAGGAATAGGAGGAGAGATCTTGAGAAGAAGAGTAGGGACGACATCCAGGGAGGAGGAGAAACCTAGATAAGAGGAGCCAGAATGAGGAGATAACGAGAGGAGAATAGGGAGACAACCAGAGGAGATGACATCTAGAGAGGAGGAGAATCCAAGAGTGAGATAGAAAAGAGTGGAGAGAGGAGAGAACTACGGTGCAGCTTGATCCCTCGATAAGGGGGTACGTAGGCAACCCAAATGGGTTCAGCTGATGAAGTCAGATTAGGTGTATTGTTCGCCTTCAGCATCTAACCAAGTAGTCGAGAATTATAAAAATAAAAAAAAATTGTGAAATGGGTTGCAACAATTATGATTGTTAAACAAGTTTTTAAAAGAGGTGGTGCATATACACGGGTCTACTTTCTAGTGTCAAACATATATGTCTCTTGAACCCGACGCTAAAAATTAAACGGAATAATGAATTGGTCTGAAGGGAATAATATGATGAGAAAATGTAGGCACCACAAGTGGATAAATGGTGCAGACATGTCCCTGGAAATGCCCTCTAATCAACAAAATAGGGATACCGTCGCGGCATTGGTAACAGATTAAGGTTTTGATCTTCTTAATGACAGGGGTCCTAATTTGGAAGCAACACGCAAGTTGTGATTGCATCTTCTATTCAATAATGAGAGACTAAGATGAGAATTCGACATACTGCCTTACTACCTACTTCTAGCTGAGGTATACCGCCGTACGGGGTTCCTATAAAACATCAAGTGATGGGGGATGCATGGCGCCCAATATCCCAATGTCAAACGGTTTCGCTTTATTGTCACAGATTATGGATACAAGACCAATACGCAATGATCAGTAGTTGAAACAAACAATACACAGTTTTTGGAACCTAAGATATACCAGAAATTCTTAGAACGAATTCTATGTCCAATATATGCTAGTGTGTTGCAACTAAGATCAGCATTACTGACTTAAAATTGGTGGTCACACCCAAACGCCAAAGAAGAACAATCTGGAACAACAACGCAAGAACCAAACAATAGGAAAAGTTCAAAGCTTACACAGAATGAAGGCCAAAAGTTTCTAACAAAGAAGCATAATCCACATAGCACAGTTCTTGAGATTCAATTGGTGTTGGTTGGAAGTAAAGTTCAGGTGCTAACACTACTAGTTTCAGATGCAGTGC
The DNA here is from genome assembly GCF_015680905.1 of Coptis chinensis. Classification (NCBI taxonomy): domain Eukaryota; kingdom Viridiplantae; phylum Streptophyta; class Magnoliopsida; order Ranunculales; family Ranunculaceae; genus Coptis; species Coptis chinensis. The sequence continues at coordinate 71,624,002 of NC_141463.1, read as the reverse complement.
CTCGGCGAAGCTCATACAGGACACTAGTTGGTGAAGCATTGGAGGTAGATGATCTCAATGCCTCAGCAAGTGGACCACCCATAGAACTAACTTGGTGGGCGTTCCATCCAGTTCCCCAGTCCAACTGAGGTCGCTCCTCTCTACCATTGCCATCTTGATATTCGGGTTCATCTCCATTTCCTGTTGACAGTTTTAAGGAGAAATCTGAAGAACCACCTGGAGTTGAGATGGAGAGGCAGGTTGTGGAAGGACCACCGTTTCTGCCAACTCCATCCGAATCTTGATTTGATCTGGGCCAATCATCAAAGAATTGACGCAGGAGCTGGCCATCTGATCTACCCTCATCGGAAAGTCTGCCATTTTGTATCTCCAGAAGTCCGCCATTTCCCGTTTTATTTTCTGATGCTATACTGCAATGGTTAGTGCAAGTCAGAGCAATATCCTTTGACGCGAAGTAAAATTCTATAGTTCGTCGATAGCAAACGAAGGCAGAAATAAAATTGCATAACCATAGCTGTGGGACTGTATTAACCATCCTTTACATAACAAGAGATCGTACACTGTTGATTTGACATCTCTGTTTTGGACCAGTATGAAGACTATGAACTAAGGGCTGACTTTTTGTGAGGATTGTCTCTACCTACGGGACAACTTTGCAAAAAAAACAAAACCAATCCATTCCAATTTTTTAATTTTTATAAAAAAGCAGACCTCAAATTATGGTACATCCGTACATGAAATTTATTCAGAAATGTGAAAATGTGTTTTTCTCCCCTATTCTTCAGGATGATTACAGTAAAAAAAGAAAATCAGGTGCGACCTAGCTTTGTGCTGAAACGCCCCCACCACCACCGACTGGAACCTAAAACCACTTGCAAGTTGGAACAAGTGCCTTGCCAGCTAGGATCCTGGCCAGGAAAATTTTTAATGACTAGATCCATTTCACAAAAGCCAATCCGGGGGGGTCCATGAATAGGATGAAAAGACTGGTCAAGAAAAGGGTTCAATAACTAACCTGCCCCATTTATGGTCCAAACTTCCAAGCAATATAATGGGATGGACATAACTTTGATAAAGATTGTGGCACTAGACATTATTGGACTCCAGGTTGGAAATTATTGGGTTAAATTTGGATCTTCTAGTGTTTCAAACCATCCAACATAGTTTGTAGCGAAAAAAAAAAACCCATCCAACATAGCCATTTAAAATGTAGGCCCAGAAGTAGTACAGTATAACTGGGCATGTATTTGGTCTTAAATAATTTGGTTTTTATTTGTTCCCCAGAATCCATCTACAGACAGTAAGCATTATCAGATTCTTAAGACAAGTTTTGCCGTACACTTGGTGTTTCTCATTGTGGTTGCTAATTGCCATTCTTTTTAACTATTACAGAAGATTCTAAGAAAATAAACGCTCAACTAAGAAACAACAATGACTTTTCAATTCACATTAACATAGCAAAACAGAGGACATTAATTCTTCATTTCATAAATGAGATTCAATCAATTTAATAACATTCATTTATCAGATTAATTAGAATATTAGATAGTTTGTTCACCTTTGGTTGAGCTGAGTCAGATTAGCAGAAGTTGATGGCCCAGAGGGAGCAAACTGATTTCCGCTAGCTAATGCTGTTATGGGCAGAGCAGCAACCGTAATCGGGGTTTTCAAGTCACACTTGGTTGCCGCGGGTGTGGGAGTTTCCACAAGCTTTCTTGAACGGTTTCGACCTCGGTGGACATGGCGCTCACAGTACTTGTGGCCAGGCACAATTTCCCTTGAGCACCTCCACTTCTTTCCATCAGTTCTCCGGCACCTACCAGGCTCTGGGTCCACTGAATTTCTACCCCAATATCCTGACTGCAACACTGAGAAGACATTGAGACCCATACCACATTAGCAACAAATATAAAATAAACAACAGGCAAGAAAGATACTTAAGATTAAATAAAAGATTTAACAATCACATTATTAGAGGGTAATTACAAGAAAAATATCTCTAGAACCAAAATGGCGTACAACAACAACAGCAACAGCAACACTATTCAAATCTCATAAGAAAATGTAAAACTATATATGAAGTGTTACATAATTTTTGGTATCAGATCTAGCAAACATAAATGACAGAAAGCACACTCAAACTCAAAAAAGCAGGTAAAAAGAAAGATGCCCCACACTTAAATGAACCTTACCAAACACCAAAAACAAGTAGAAAAACTAACTACTCAAGAAGAAAATGGAGAATCAAGAAACACCATTTGGTCAGACTTACTAGTTGGTTGATAATGCTGATATGGTTGATAAGGATAAAGATAACATGCAGCTGCAGCAGGAGTATTTAGAAGGCTTTTTTTAATGGGATGGAGTAGTTCAGCAGGAACAGGTGCTCCAGCTATCATATACTTAAAGATCAAAGCTTGAAGTTCAAGTTCTTGCCACTGAGCTAAGCTAAAGAGACATCCCATCCCTACAAAATAAAGTCAAAGAAAGAGAAACCAGTTCTGAAATCTGAACATAACCGTGTGAACTTTACTATATAAAGAATAAAACTTGAAACAAACTTAAAAACAAGACAAGCTAGGTATAGAAGCAGAACAAAAGAGGAAGTTTTTTTTTACCAGAAAATCTTGAAGTTGTTGCGTCTGAAAATGCTGACAAGCTGGTAATAATTCTGCTGTTTGGTTCAGGGACAAACAAGGGAAGAGCAGAAGCAACAGGTGATGGTTGATGGGTTGGTTCAAGTAGTAGTAGTCGTGGAATCTTTGCAGAAGGTTGCTGTTCTTCTGACTCATGCAGCTGGTTTCTCCATTGTTTCATCAGATCACAGTCCATGGAGAGAGAGTGAGGTTTGGACTTTGGAGGTGGTTCTTGGCAGGTTTTAATAGTAGTAGTGGTCACTGGTCAGCTAGGCGTTGGTTGATTGTTGCCTCAGAAGGAAAGACTGAGCATTGTTTTAAGAGGGTTCTGTATACTGTATATATCCCTTGCAGAGAGAGTCAGTGGCCTGATACAGAAAGCCTGCTGCGTTTTGTTTTTTAGCCAGTGGAGAAGCACTTACTTGTGCGGGGTAGACAGTAGTTTAAAGGGGAATAAAGACAAAATAGAATAGGTCTCACAGTAAAAAAAACTGTTTAAAGAAGTAGCAAAATACGAAAATGTACAAATGCATCTTTTCATTTATGCTGGTACGTAATACTTCAATCTTGGAAATTAAGAGAGTCAAAATTGATAAATAAAGAGGAAGCAATAAACATATTGGTGGGAAACAGAGAGACAGACATCTCAGAAAATGTCTCAAATAGGAGAGGTGGTGCTTTGAGCGCCCCTTGTTTCTTGAACTAATTATAGTTTGGGATGATGTAAATCAACGTTGCTACACTCAATTTTCTCATCCAACAAACATATCCAGTGTCTCAATTTCCGGAATTAGTTTGGGGTCCGGGTCTTTCTTCATTAGTTATTGCGACAATAATCGTGATTTTGGCATCTTTGACGATGGAGACGACAACTCAAGGCTCAAGTGCTTTGAGCAACTCCTAAAAGATTTGCATTAATTGATGAGTTACCTAAATGACAAAAGGACAGCTTTTGCTTTAAAAATCCGAAAAGTGAGCTTATAAGTTCGTTAAGCTTTTGTTTACTTTTAATCATCAATCTACCAAAATTCCAGGTACTCGGCATGGTATATATCATACATTCCAACATGGCATATCAAAGTTTTCCGATATTTTGCTTCAAAGCTTGAATAGTCTCAATCAACTGAATCAAGATCATTACTTACCTTTGACTAGGGAGTGTCAATGGTCTGGTTTCCAGTGAAGTAAGAATTACGAACGATTTAATTTTGCAAATCTAGACATCTAGTTCCTAATGGTTATGGGTCCAGTTTTAAAAAATTTAAATCATATCCAGAACCACCGGTTTCCGCAGGTACTCACCACTTCCGATCGTTCATTTCGGTTTTTATGAACTTCTTTCTTATACAGATTATTAACACAAAAAAATAGAAACATGAATCACTTCATAATTTCATATGTTAGACGAGTGTTTTGGAATTTTGGAATTTCGTTACAACTTGCCAATATTTTTAAGACGAGTGTTGGACCATGACCTTTCTCCACGTAATGTTCACAGTTTTCGAGAGCTGGCACGCAGGAAAACTTTAAGTACCTGACACGTACTGCAACTGTCAGAAAAATCAGATACAATTGTCAGATTGGGACAGCTGCTGCTCACGTGGGTCCCGGGCTTTTTTACTTAGCATGCGAGCCTTCCGTATTTTACACGTGCTCTCACGTGAGTAATATTCTTATGGATTGGACATTTGGACCGGATCTTATTATTCTTCTGAAACAAAATTACTATAATTTTTATACCAGTATGGGTGTACAGCATAGTATTATAGAAACCATACTACAAAATATAATGATATGGGTATCTATCGATATTTAATTTCTGGATATATATAGTAGATATATCCTATTCTTTGGAGATATTTGACATTATTTTACGTGCAAATATCGTAAATATATCTAAAATATCGATAAATATCGTAGATATTGTAAATATATCATGATATATTATTTTTATTTATTTGAAATATAATGATAACTATTAAATAAAATTATTATATACACCAAATATCTTCAAATATCGTCGAAATATTACCGATATTTACAGTCGTATATATCTCTGAACATATCGTGATATTTATATATTTTTATTTGAAATCTGGATATATATCCCAAAATATCGCGATATATCGAGATATTTTGTACTATGATAGAAACACCCAAATGCAGTATGTGGTCACTCACTCACCCATGTACATACAATCGGTCAAAAAGTTGAATGAGAAAATCCTTTGGATTGCTTAAGTTATAATAAAAATACTTAAAGAAAAAAATAAAAATGATAACCCATGTATAAATTTTTTTTAAAAAAAAAGTTTGTTTGAGTTCCAGAAAGTCATTTTGTGAGTAAGTCACCTAAACTAGTCACCACTAAGAGCAAATCCAATAAGGTGTTATATGACACCTTAAAAATTAAAATGTCATTTCAATGGAGCTGTTAGAAAGTTTCTAAATTTGGCCAGTATGATAAACCTAAGTCAAATTTGTGGTTTTGTCTAGCTGCTGTCATAATAAATTTCAAAAGACAGACGACATAGTTTCTACCATTTGTGTATTAAATTTTGACGGATGACAGAAATTATGTTGTTTGTCTAAAAAAAATTCAACTTAAATTTGCAACTAATGGAGTAGTAGTGCTACACGGACCTATTTTTTAAACCTACTATTAGGTCTTACTATTTGGATAACGTTGGTTTGCATTGCAATACACACGGACACATATCTTTATGTAAATCAATAATTAAAACTTTTGACACATAAGTAGGTCTAAAGAGTAGGTCAAATAAATGGGTTGGTCTAGCATTAGTACCTAATGGAGGGACGGCAGTGATGGTATCCCTTAGCACCTTCATCTTCAACGCCTCTATTATAGCTGATTTTGAGTTTTTAATTACCTCTCAAATTTAATTGGGTAGCAAAAAATACTAAAAATCCTACGTGGCGGCGGTACTATAGCATCTCTCCCTGACTGCTCTAACTATGCATTTTAATGGATTTTTTGAACCCAGAACAAACTTAACAAAGTTGACCTAGCAATCCTAGCATTGGGAATGCTTTCATGTAGTTGGTGTCGTACTTTCTAAAAGTCAAAATCAACTGAACCCAGAGCAAGATTCACTTTGGTCAGTTGGCTAGTACGGTTAGACAATCAGTGGTCGATGATCTCATTGCTTCTTCCACGCGTTATTGTTCACACTTACCAGTTCACAGACTTGACGAGTGGAAGTTCCCATTGACAGAGTGTAGATAAGCTGAGTAAAGCTCTGAAATTCTCCACAGAAATTGGGTGTCGCAGTACTAATCCGAGCAGTAAATCAGGTAGCATACTTTTTAATTTTGTTTTGTATTTTATTGAGTGGTCGTTGAAATCCTTCGAAGCTGAAGCGTGGTCCCTCGTGGTCCAGGCCAAAAAGAATCCTCGATTTTCTAAACATGTTGTAAACGCTTTAAATTAAATAGTTTCACGGGGAAGGTTGCCACGCTCGATCTAGAACATTAGGTCACAAGTACGACATGACCAAATAAAGAAGGGAGGAATACCTAGGAGCACTTAGCAAGTGAGAAAGATGAATTATATTATATACATTCCGGATTTCTACTTGACTAGTATTTATTTGTTATGCTGGAATTTGTGATACAATCATACAAGTCATACAGCAATCTTTATCAATACAAGTCATACAGCAATCTTTATCAACTCATGGAGATACTCTAGTGGAGTCTAGTTCTGTGAACATAGTGGCTCATCGTCATCAGGTAAATGCTAAATGGATACTCCTCAGAGTGTGATGTGGAACGAAATGCAACGAAACATTGTTGATTTGTAGTTCAGACTTCAGAGTATACTTCGTCCAAACAAAATCATGAAGATAGTCCAAACCATAGTACAAAATATCGGGATATGACAAAATATCGATTTCTGATTTATGGATATGTATCGTGGATATATCCCCCTGTGTGGGGATATATTACATTGGGGCATCTGCAAATATCGTGGATATATCGAGATATATCGATAAATATCGACAAATATCCACAGATGTCCACGCAATATGTGTGGGTATTTCTGGCTGCAAATATCGTGGATATATCGTGATATATCGACAAATATCGATAAATATCCACAAATATCGACAAATATCTATATTTTCTTTGAATGTGGTCATTATAAATGTTGAATTTGATAAGTCCTTACAAGTGTGAATAATGGAGAAGATTGTGATGGGTCGAGTTTTGACTGAGCTCACTTTGGGACGAGCTACCTACATATCAAGATTTTGTGATGAACTTGAATCAAGTCAGACATTGTTCCCCCCTTTCCTCTATCAGCTCAAGTCCCTGTCTTGATGAGAATAAATGAGCTTTTAGACAGTGTATTTATAAGCGCGACTGATACTACGACTTTAACTAACACATACATTGGCGTTCTTTGCCGTTAGCGTGCATGTGCGGGGTTGTCACCTGGATTCGGGCGAGGTGTTATGTTAATAACGATCTATCATGAGTCACGGAGGTTATCACCTCGTTCTAGACAAGGTGTTATGTTATAACGATCTTCCATGAGTTTTTCTGATTCGTGTTGGACACGTGCATAATATATATAAATATATTATTCCCTCACAGTCATACTTTTAATATAAATTACTCTCTAATACTCAAAAAATACACCTCGAATTCCTACATATTACATTGACTTTTCATTCTTTAACAATGAATCTTGAATTTTTTTTTTCTACATATTACAATACTTGTTGCACTTGCAATCGAAAAAATTCAATCATATAAGCATCTATTAGATCTTCATTGTGATTGAATCCATGATGAAGCGTGAAGGCACAGTAACCCCGATGTCCATAGATGCCTGCGCCATATAGAGTCTATCCAACACTCTAACGCGTCTTGAGGAGATGACCAACACAACTCCAATCCACTTCATCGGTTGTCAATATGGCGTGTTCAATTACATCACTTGCCAAAACTATGCTCCCACTAGTATCCTCCCCATCACTTGCCATAAACCGCATCCATCATCTTGATCGGGCAATCTACAACATATTGTAGCCCTTTGGTTGAAGCCGAGGATTTTACATCCTTCAATGGAGGTTGTTATTTGGGACAATAGGGGAAGCATAAATAAAAGCGAGAATAGAATGGTCTTGGTTCGTCCTCACCCTTGATGGAAAGAAGGTACTTTCGAGAAGATCCGAGCCTTTAGCATGCGGGCAAAGGGTGATTCCGCCAAGTACTTCCCAACAAACAACACTGAATCAAGAAGATCCTCTCCTTTTCTATGATCATGATCCTTTTCCTCTTGCAAGAACTCTAGAACCTTACCCATCGTCTCGTTCGGACCATTGACCATCATTATTCCCATGCTTTTATCAATATAACTCTCATTGATTTCAGAGACGTTTTCTGCTGAGACCGATTTCATCATCTTTTCTGTTGAGACTAACTTCATCATCTTTTCTTATGATGATTCCTTTACGTATAGTATGAATCTTCAGCACAGATGCGCGCACACAAGAACAACTAGCCCTAGCATTTCCAGAGAGATAAGAGATAAGAGAACGAAGATAACAATAAAACAATCATTGAATACCAAAGACACGTGGCATCTTTAATTATTACAAAACTCAGGACGTGATATAGACCAACTAAAAACAAAACCTAAACTACAGAGACGAAAAAAAATCCTACAAAATTTTTGGCAGAGTTTCCTCTGTATTTTCGACATTTCATAAATTTAAATCCTGTCATAACCTTCAAATCCAATAAAACTACACCCAACTACTAAAATAAATACTGATTCGCAGAACCGGCTACTTAACCATCTCGACTAGTGCCAGTTAAGTCAAGTAACCAATCCTCGAATCAAAAAATCCTACAAAAATTTCTCGCAGAATTTCCTCGTATTTTTTCAACATTTCATAAAATTAAATACTGTCATAACTTGGAAATCCAATAAAACTACACCCAACTACTAAAAGATATACTGATTCGTAGAACCGGCTACTTAACCATCTCGACTAGTGCCAGTTAAGTCAAGTAACCAACCCTCGAATCAAATATCGACAAATTCAAAAACTAACTAGAGGAAGGAACGACTTGGTTCAACTCACCTCGTGGCTCAAAGTAGAGGAATAAAATTTCAAAATTGTTACGACTTTCTACTTATCTTTGATTTCCACAATTCCAAACGCGTATGAAATGATAAACTAGCTAGATTAAGAATTGAAGAAAGCAAGTCAAATAGGTGAATAACATATGTGAGTCGGAAAGGTAATTCTTTCAAGACAAGCTATAGATTTTAAGAAACAAACCTATAGATTTCAAGATAGCTACTCTTAGAAGTTAAAATAAGGTTGATAAGCTAATAGAATCCTTAAAGGGATAAACAAATGTAATGGGGGCATCAATCAAGAGCAACAACGATTACATGCGAAGAAAAATCGGGATAACTACAAATTATAAGACCTTTGGTTACAGGTTGTGAACAGAGTCATAATTACACAACGAGTAAGCATCTTCACTCACCTCTTAGCTCGAGAAAAATAAGCTAGTATGAATTTGCAGCGGTTTACTTCTACGAAAAAAAGTTGGTTCCACGATATCAAAAGTGGAGAGATGCTATGTTGTTGAAAGCGTCAGCGTCTGATCGTCAAGAAATTCAAAAAGATGCAATTGTAACTAAGAAATAAGCAAGCCCAACACTACATTAAGAAGAAAACATATGAAATTGAAGGATATAAATATCAGCTCAAGAACCGGATCAAATCCCCGATAATCTTGATCTGAAATTTGTTTTATATGATTGTCATCTCCCTATTCTAGCTTCTCTGCTGCCAATCCTAAGTACAAGTGTCCATCAAAGACAAAGCTTATCAATATAGCTTCTTTTTGTTACTAGACACTCGGCTTAATTAAAACAAATAAAACCCCATAGGAAGATTATTGTTTTCTCCTTACCAGAACAATTACTATGGCATTCCGAAGCTGCATGGAGCTCTACATTTTTCTTCAAGATCTAAGTGGCTCACCAAAAACATAACAATTACAACTAATCCATAGACATAAAGAACTCACAAAACAGAGCGATATTTTGTACTATGACTCAAACTTTATTCAAAACCAACAGAGAGGCTGACACTCCAAACCATTAAACATGATAAAAACCGGACCAATACAAAAAAAATACTTTAACTTTATTCCAAACCAACGGAGGTCGACACTCCAAACCATTACAAAGAAGACTACTGCCAGAATGATTTTGCGACCTTCTTGTATGCCTTTGACACCATGTAATGCCGATTCAAAAAGAAAATCATTACAATACTGGTTCCAAGTGAGGGTTTGGCCGAACCAATTCTTAAAGTTTTCCACGCATACAAAGTCATATGTCTTTGACCGATCCAAGTTCTTGCCACACAATTGAAGGTAACCAATAATCGGATACCCGGTTTCCTCAACAACGGTTAGACTTCGGAGGTTCCCATATAGTTCCCCCATGCGGTGGAGGCATGTCCACACTATGGTCCGAAATGGTGAACATCTTCCATACTTTGGTCCTTTCATTCCGTCCTCCATAAGAATGATGAGGAGGTGCATATTGTTCGAAGGTAGCACAAATGTAGATTCAATGGAATACTTTCGCGATGGAGCATTCCAATCTCCATAAGATCGAGGGACGATATTGTTCGAAGAAGTAGCATAGGTGGGAAGCGATGAGAGTATGCTTGAGGATCATTCCAATTCCCATAATATTGAGAACGTGAATATTCTTCTGGAGGATTCGCATATGAAGAGTCTGTAGAATATTCAACCATATTTGAACCAGTAGAAGAATATCCATAAGGCTGATCGTAAGAAAACAATCCACCAAATTGGCCCGCCAACGAGTCCACAGACATCTCGACCCCAGTAGATGACCCTTGCCCATAAAAACAATTGCTGGAGTCCGTGCTCTGTGTAGGATCTGCTCTCCTTTGTCGACCTTTTCTTTGACGAGATCCTCGTTGGGCGGAAGCACCATGGTCAGAGTCTTGAGTTGCATGGTCAAACCCATCCTCTTCAGTAAAGTATACTCCTCTATTATCACGGCACTGTGAGGAACCACCAGTTGCTTGTTGAGACCCAACAACAGTGCATCCACCCCTACCACTTGGTGGTGATTTGTGAGGACCCACCCCTTGATTGTTGTGAGGATCCACCCTGATCTGCCTGCATTGAGGACCCCACCCCCGCTGTGACCTTGGTGCTGTCACCCGTTGTGACCCAACACCACCACCAATGGAAACTCTAGGTTGTTGTGACTGAACCCCATCATTACCATCAAAACCTGGAGGACCACCACCACCTACTCGACTCGGACCACTGCCATCTCCACGACCACCACCACCTCCTCGACTTGGACCACTGGCACGAACCTGAGCATGATCATCATCAAAACCAGGAGGACCACCACCACCTACTCGACTCGGACCACTACCATCTCCACGACCACCACCACCTCCTCGACTAGGACCACTGGCACGAACTTGAGCATGATGATCATCATCATCATCGCTATCGTTATCGTTATCGTCATCAACAACATTGTAAGCATTATCGTGCTCCCCATCACTAGGCATTCTCCATGCATCAGGATCATAATATGTTTCACCATCAAGTTGAGTGTCATTAGGAGATTGAGCTGCTTCAAAGTTATCCTCAGGATTGGGATTCGGAACAGGTTCCCAATTTCCATCTATTGGCACACCAGATTGCTCTGCAATGTATGAATTAGGACGACCGCTTTCATCTAATAATGCCTCAGGGGTTCTCTCTCTGTCATCGATCCAATCAAAAATAGGACAGTCTGAGTCATTATCGACTGGGTACAATGATGTGAGGTCCAAGATCTTCTTCTCTTCTTCGAATTGGTTCTTTAGTTGGACATGCTTGCTTTTCAGTCGAAGGTTGTAGTGGACAAAGACTCGATCCTCCAGTGACTCGGTTCTCGAGTTACAACGTTTCGCCGAGTGTATGAATCCAAACGTACTCCAATTCCTCTCACATCCAGATGATGAGGTAGTTTGTGAGAGGATCCGTATAGCTAACGTTTTCAAGTGGTCGACATAACCGTCTTCAACATTCATCCACCAATCAGCTGCGTCAATGACAAACAATGTAGACCATATTATATAATTTTGTATGGACTAAAACTAAAATAGGTCAGTTACAAGTTCGTAGTGGGTTAACAATGAAACTAACCCGGCATGACTTTGGTTCTTCCATATACAAGAATTGGCAGAGAGAATACCCGAAGCCTCTCGATAAGCTTTACATTCATTTAAGCAAGCCATTGATCCGATAGGTTTGGGATCAATTGGTTAATGACTATCTCTGCATTCTTTGAGAGAACTCCCCATTGTATGCAACACTTTCACTTCATCGGGGCGTAAATTACGGCGGGATTAAGGTAGTGTGCTACAAGCAAATTTGTAGCATATTAGCTTACAAATGGTTATGGTACAATTAAATAAACCTCGAAGTTAACAAAAATATTACCAGCTTTGTGTAATGGGTGCCCCAATTGGTTGTTCCACCTCCTCTTAATGATTCCAACAATCCATTCAGTGGCGAATCTTCCTCCGAACTTGCTCAATTGTTATTTCTACCCATCTGTGTAAAAATGGCATGGTCGGTTTATCATCCCTATCCACCTTCCGCAATAAAACCACAATAGGTTCTAATACAGCTACAATCCCCTTCACATTCTGCCAAAATTCTCGGTCGTTTATAATATCCTCGACCATCATCATCTGGACCGTAGGATTATCATTCTTAATTTCAAGATATCCTTCGGAAGTAAACATTGACCGGAGCTTGTTCTTTTTCTTCAGCAAACTTTTCAATGCCATGTAATTACTGGCAAATCTAGTTGGACCAACTCGGACTAAGTCTCCACCACACACTTCCCTCATAAGGGAAACAACTCGAGAGTGGTTATAAATGAAAGACGTGATATCCTTCACCTGATCAAGGATTGCTTTCGTCGACGGGGCTCGAGAAAATTCTTTCAAGATAAGGTCTATAGAATGAGCCGCGCATGGGGTCCAGAAAAGGTTATACCCTATTGTACATGAAGTAGTTTAGTAGACAGTTCATACAAAAAACCTATTTGCAAAAGGAATCTAAAATGGGAGAATAAAACTTATTTGTAAGTATACCATTTTCTCTTGCAAGCATCTCTCCAGCTTTCTTAAAATTCGCCCCGTTGTCCGTTACAATCTGAACAACATTCTCCTTGCCAACCTTGTCAACAACACGTCTCATGTGTTTCAGTAAGTGGCGGTGATCTTTCTTGTGTTTCGATAGATCAACGGACGAATCAAAAGTCATGAGCCCATCACAATACACCATGAAGTTCATCAAGACCGCCGCGTTGGACCGATCCAGGAATCACACATAACAGTGACACCATATGTAGACCATTTTATTTTCATATGGTCAATATACAATTTGCACTCTGCCTTAAGCCTCTGCAACTCTGAATTTAGTAGTTGATAGGCTGAAGGAGGGGTCACTCCAAGACCGGCGCGACATGCCTCATCGAACATCGGCTTGTAATACGGGTTGTTGGCCACTGCATTTGGAGACAAGTTTCCCCAAAGTACAAATCTAGCCACAGCTGTTCTAAACACCCCAGCTTTTGACTTACCAGCTGGCGTCATCTGGTGGACAGATGGTTGATTAACATCAGGCCTTCTCGGCGAATCGACATCAATAAGCTCGGGATGCCTAGTGCTCTTCGAACGGGAGAAGAGAGACATAAGACCTTTGCCTTTGCGAGAGCTTGTGCTTGCAACATTGGTGTTCTCTCTGGTTGGAGCCCTCTTATCCCACGAGCCCGTCTCGCAGAACCTCTGGTACTCATCCCTAGATTGTTGCCGTGCTATCTCGAACTCGTTGTCATCCTCATCTGAGTCTTCTCCAGGAGGGTGTGCATGCATGGCAGCTCTATAATGTTCTTCAGCTATCTTTTTTCCATTTCTCTTATCAATTCCGGACTCAATTATTTGTCGGAACATGTCTCGAATTACCTTTCCACACTTTAAACATTTCTCAACATTTTTGTTCCCTCCGCCAAGATGTACTTTCAGCCTTGTAATGCCACCTCCAGCTAAAATCTTATCACAGTATTTGCACTGTGTCCCGTTTTTATTTCCAGGGATACGGATAGCGTGGTCCCACCCGATATCAAATCCCTTTGGCATTTCTATCCTCATTTATCACAAACGAGAATAATTTAATATATACATCAAACCAAAACATAATTAAATTTGATGATTCCTATTTAAAAATACATGGATCAAGTATGTGGTCCTATAACTCAAATTTCAATGTTGCCTTAACTGTGTCTGGCGTTTTTTCTACATTTAATTATAATAGTCAAGCATCCAAATATTAATAATATCAAACAATTACAGTCAAGTTCGAAACCGGCATCCGGGCTTGTGATCGGAATTAACCAATCTTTAAACAAGTAGGAACTCTCAGATCACCCGTAGGTGCACCGTGTTCTGGAACCAAACTGTACTTTGAGTGATATCAAGAATATTCCAATGCTAACTGTGTACTTTTATTGATATTCCAATGTTGTCTTAACTGTGTCGGGCGCTTTTCCAACATCTAATTCTAATATTCATGCCTCTACCAATGCTAATCATATCTTCCCTGTACTTAGAAATAACGGTATAAATCATTTAGACAATTTTACCATTGCATTATATTTTTAACACTAACTTGCTTGTTTATAAAACAAAAGAGTTAAAAATATTTTGACAAAGTTTCCTTTGTTTATTCAACTTTTTGACCACCTGTATTATGCCTAAAATACTCATATAGTAAAATAAGAAGAAAAAAATAAAAAAAACAACAAAAAGACAAACATAAATTCTATAACTATCAGTTCATCAATAGAATCTGAATACCAAGTTAAATTACATTAGCTTTTCAAATTAATTTAAAGTCATGCGCAAATAAAATATAAAAAACATATAACCTGCACACTTGATAATTAAACCAAGAATAAATCCTAACACTACCTAATATACAAACCAAATGACTTTACCATGGCACACAACCAAAACATATCCATTATATGCATACAAACACCCACAATTTCAGTTGTTGCAAAAAATAACAAACAAAAAATAAAATTAGTATACGAAATGGGTAGAAGTTTTACCTCAAGAGAATCAGAAGCCAACTCCACTACTACGAATCAAACTCCACTACTGCAAATCAAACTCCACTCTTGCACCAACAATGAACAGGTTATTTGAATTATTCTTACTAATAAATGCTCGACTTTCTTACTCAAAATACTAGAAAAATTGATATTTGCTGGAAAAAAAAAGCGACGTACCTAGTGCGCAACAACCAAAAGTGGGAGAAGAACAAACCACTGAGACAACACGACGTACCTAGAGCGCAACAACTAAGTTTTCAGCTGTGCTTATGCTGCAAAATAGAAAAACAAGCAACCACTGAGAACATACTTGTACAAAAGACAAGGAAGAGTTCACGGAAGAGTTTGCTCTACCCTACAAGGACCAAAGATGGGTACAATCCTCTTCTAGATGACTTCAAGAAGACAAAATATATTATGATATACATAACTCAAATATAAAACCACCACTTAACATCACATTCTAAAAAAAATTCGGCAGAGTTTCCTTTGTATTTTCAACATTTCATAAATTAAAAACCTGTCATAACCTGAAAATCATATAATATACTTCCATAACATATATTAAAACCTCATACCTCGTAAACCCAAGTACCCAACTACTCAAATATATATTGATTCGTAGAACCAGCTACTTAACCATCTCGACCAACGCCAGTTAAGTCAAGTAACCAATCCTCGAATCAAAAGAATACTATAAATTATATACAAAAATTACAATGAAAACAACATATACATCATTTCCACTTATATCTTTGTTATACATAAAGGTGTAGACGGATATCCAAAAATTCGACTCCGATTCGCATTCGTATTCGAAAAATCAGATATTAATTTTAAGACTCAAAACTTTTGGACTCAAGAGTCAAGATTCATCCAACACACTCAATCAATCACAGAAAACCAAGTACCCTTAAGAGATGCAAGATCCTACTGCATTAAGGGTTTTGCTAGAAATCATGGAACTAATATGAAAAAGGAAATACATAAAATATATCTTCCCTCGAAAAGAAAAATATAACAGTCAATATATGTCATGAAGAAATAGGCCTCAACTTTCCAAGTACAAAAGTCAAACGACACCAGGGGCAGTCACTTAGATATAGAGTTTTAAACCAATTAAAATTCGTACAACTACACTTACGCAAGTAATTGTCTTCGAATTCGAGTAGGGCTTATTAACAAGTTTCCAAAAAGGGTTCGTTTGTTATAAAACTGTAACCAAGACTCAAACTACTTCAACTTTACATGCAACACTTCCTCCCACATACCAAACATAATTTGATACCGCCACATTGAGATTCAGTTTTGTTGTGCATATAGACACAAACTCAATCATGATAGGAGTCGAGCCATTACTTCAATTAGAGTACAAAAGACATTGCAAAATTTGATCATTATACTTGAACATCTAATGCTACTAATATGGTTAAACCAACATAATTACATTGGGAATGTAACTCCACATTGTCACACCAGTCAAAATTTGATCATCCAAGGCTAGTATGCTACTTATATGGTTAAACAAACATAATAGAAATTCTGGTGCCATACTATGAAGCAAAACAAAACCAGTGCGCACAAAACACAAACAATTCAACACATAACCGAACATACAAAACTAACAGGGCTCAACTTATCACCGATACCAGGCCCAAGCGTTTGATTTTGGACCCAAAATAAAGTGGGGAAAGAACAAAGAAACTATTTTCTGGAGTCGAGTAGACTACGCGTACAATGAATAAGATCGAGTCGTGTCTTGTGGAGTTCGTTGGATGACATGGTATCATGTGCGTGACTTCCTACATAAGAATGTCCCTTACACCTCTAGCTCAGTTAAAGTCGACATGGTCCCAACAGGTTGTGTCACGACTCACCAGTTGCTAGAGGCCAGAACCTGGGCAGCAACTCTAGCTTAACTGTCTTATACTCGAAATAGGATACACATATTGTCAGTTTCGAAAAGTTCTCTAGGAGTGTTGTGGTTAATTGCAATTATAATAGATCACAAGATGTGGTCTGTGTTGGGCTGCTGGATGAACGCCGAAACAAATAAAACTGCTGCTCAAGCATTTTTTTGTTTCGTACTTTCATGGACGAGGCAATCTAGCTCTTGTGAATTGTAACATTTCTAGCAATTATAACTTTTGGACTGTTTCTCAACTTGCCTTACAGTATTTATTTCATCGATCTATTGACTTTTGCATTCATTTCTCAATACTTTCAAGTTTCAGCCAAATGCCAATATTAATAAATGATGAACCACCACCCACATCTATGCATGCTAAGATTTTGATCCACATTCTAACAATGGTTCTAAAACAAACGGGAGTTCTTTTCATTCTGATGAAGATATCAGGGATTTATTTGCAAGAAGTTACCTATTACAATGAGAGGATCAAAATTGGAACCTGATTTTGGACCCTGATGCATGGAGCTGCCTACTCCACTTCTCAAATTGGAAGAATGATTGACAGACAAACAGACTGATACTTAGAACTTTCACCTGCAATACAAATTCCGAAAATGAAATGAGTTAGTTAGAATTAATAACTCAAAGGTAGGTATGGGATTAAAACTATAACAAAATTGATGTGGAGAATTACCGGAGTATTTAGCACACTAGAAATCCAAGCAAAGCCGACAGAGTTTTAGTTTTAGTTTGAAGGAGTGAGAGAATGGAGAAGAAGGAGCTTTTATATCCATCAAAATTCGTGGGTTGGCAAACTCGCGTGGGAGAGGGTAGATTAGCTCGCGTGGGAGAGGGAGGAGTAGCCTTTTTTTATCTTCTTCGTCGGTTTGCAATCACCAGCACCGAAAGCCATCAATTATCTCCGACAATATCGATAACAAAACATATCGTCGAAATATCGCGATATATCAACAACTTTCGTCGATATTTGCACTGGTATTTACCCAAATTAATATCGCGGCATTTATTTATCTATCTATGAAATCTCGATATATATCGCTTATCGCGATATATCGCGATATTTTGTACTATGGTCCAAACAATGTGTTATGAGTTATGACCGTAGAGGGCTAAAGTACTGTACGAGTGTACGGCAGACACCTCCAGAAAACTGGGTCAATCTTGATTCTCGAACTCCCATTTTAGGTCCTTGTTATGACTCAATTCCTGTTACACTCGCTCTCTCCCTTTTCTTCAGCCTAGCTCCCTTTCTATCCCCTTCAAAAGCCCCCTTCTCTTTCACTTTCTCTTTATACTGGCATCCTCTCTCATCCTGACCGTCCATCTGTTTCTTCATCTCGCGGCCCCCCTACTCCACGTGTAGGTTTCCGTACCGCAACCCAGCATCCACATCCTGATCTTGTGCACCCTTTCTATGTACAATATGTTGCCGCGGCTTCATCTAACCACTGATCTTATACATACCAAATTCTACCACTACAGATGCTCCCTCTCGAGTCCACGATTCACCAGATATCGGGGGGTCGAGAGCCCGTCCTCCCCCTTCCTCGGAGACCGCGGTCTGCCCCCTACCTTACCTCCACGTGGCAACGTTCAGCACGCTTAAAGTGCGAGTGCCCCTTCGATTTCTGTGTATCCACGCATCGTTCATTGGCTGGCTACTTCGGGTGTCCCCTCAATTTCAACACCACCCAATTCCGGTTTTACCCCTCCTCTTATAAAGCCCGCTCGAACTTCCTCTTTCCTCATTTAGATTTTCACTCTCTTCCTCGCTTCCTTTTTCTGCTCTCCCCTTTTTCCCCACCTTTGTCTCTCCTGTCGAAGGCTGTTGCTCCTTGGACCTTTGGCACTGCTTGCACTCTCACATTGGACTGATACCTTACGCTCTCAGGTTGGTTCTCCTCTCCTTTCTCTTCTAGTACTGTTTTCTTTTACACTGTTTTTATTTCTTTTTCCCTCTCTCCACCTGTTCATCTTCTTATTTTCGACCACCCTTTTTGATGTCGGGGCTCCGATTCCGGCGACTCCTCATCTTCTCTTTCTAACACGGTAGCCTCACCCCCTCCCCTTGAACCCTCCAAGGCCCCCTCCACCTCAGGGCAGCATCTTGCTCTTCTACCACCGCCACCTCGTAGCCGTAGACCTAATTTAGAGGCAATTAAGGCCACTTACGGTGTTCCTACTGGCGTCCTTTTGGAACATGTGCCAGGCCTCACCCACTATCCTCACTCAGTCCCCTATAAACCGAGGTGTCTGGTGGCCACGGTAGGGCAAGGTGTCGTTGGGCTTCGCTTCCCCTTAACTCTCCTTGATGTCGTGGTATGCAATCACTTCAATATCCCTCTTTGCCAGGGCATTAGAAATTTCTGGCGAGTCATGTATGCTGCGAACCATTACAATGAATCCCATGTTCCCCACATAACATGCCACGATATAGCTGCTCATTACTACATAAAAAAGAGCACTAAAGATGTTGGCGTAGGATACCATTCTTTCTGCGTCCGTCCCAAGAAACAGTCTTTCATCCTCCGTGACATAACTTCTGACAAGGCGTGGCACCACTATCCGCTTTATGTATCAGGAAATTTCTGTCCGCGGACCTACTCTCAGATCTGACTCTTAATCATCTCGCCTTCCTACCTAGTGATGAGTCCCCCTCACACCTTCCCCCTTGTATACATTCCCCCTTGTATGTGCAGTCCGCTGTATGAAATCTAAAGGTGTATTTTCTCTGTTTAGGTTGGAGACCAGATTCGAAGTCGCGCATCTAAGCCAACGACGTGCATTCTTCCATATTCCAGAAGATCCGCGACCTAGGTCCCTCTCAAGCCGCGGTACTTGGAATTGACCCCTCCACAGGTACCCCTTACTGTCTGACTCTCAATTGCATAACATTGGAGCCTACAGTGCCCCATTTTACCGTCCACCTCCACCCAAATAACGCAAGCCTCGGGCTTCTCCTTCCGCAAAAAGACCCCGTACCAAAAAACGCCAATCCATCCCAGCTAATACAAACAAATCCGCTTCCCCCGCTCCTAACTCCCCATTTGCTCATACTACTTCTCGACCCTACCAATCTCTTCTTACTTGGGAAGATCAATACATATCCTCTCACTCCCCCACCGCGGATTCTCCCTTCTCCGATATGAACATCTCTAAGAGAGAGTTGTATGAGAGTGACTCGGATGACGACGCTGTGACAAAAGTCCTCCCTACCGTTCCCACCACCTCACCATCTGGACCGCTTCTCAAGCATCCGCGGTCCTCTCCAGCGTCTGATGCCCCAGCCTCTGCTGTAATCGCTCCAATTCCTACCGGCACTAATCCTGTTAGCCAACTACAGTCGACTAGGGAAGGAGACGGCGGATCAACTCACTGCCTTCCGCCCTACTTTCAAGGTCCGCAGCCGGACTGTTAGTACCAATGACTCCGCCCTGGAGAACCCCGCGGTGGCCTCTTCCCTGTTCTACGGGTCCCATCTTCCCAAGGACCTTGCTTACGCTGAAGGAGGCTCTTTTGATCAACACAGGACCTCCTTCTATACTGGCTGGGAAAATGTACTCTTCCCCTTGGTTTTTGTTTCTGGTTTTTACCTTCGTTCTCTGTTGTGTTAACCCCTCCCTTCCTCTCAGATGAGCTTGGATATCTCTTATATGATTCGCGGTCTGTTTGGTGTCAGATCCAAGGTGGAATCATTGGAGAAGGAGGTCGCTCGCCTGGAGAAGCTAAACGAGTCCTATTCTCAACTGAAAGAAGAGTTGGCAGCCGCGGTCCTAGACAAGGTGAAAGCTCAAGATGAGCTCAAGCGCGCTGATGATGCTCACCATGACTATATGGACAAGGTCAACGATCGACTAAGCCATCAGCGCGAAACTCTCATTCAGCAGCACACCGATGCCACGACCACTCTCACCCAGCAGCACAAAGACACTACTGCGACTCTACTCAAGCAGCATGAATCTGATATGGATCAATTGCAGGAGTGTTTCAGGGCTCTCGCTGACAAACGTGTGGCCAAGAAGGTCCAGGAGCAGTATGATCGCCTTATCAAAGAGGGCCGTCTACTCCCCGAAGCGCCCGCTCCTGCCATTGACTCTGAGGTTGCTGTGGTACCCACGGACCCCTTGTCCTCTACTGAGATCTCAGTTCCTACCGGGGTTGAGGAGATAGTGGCTGGGGTCATAGGGGTAGCCGCCGATATTATTATTGAAGAGGCCGCGGAAACTGTGATGTAGGAAGATGTTTAAGTGCCTTTGTATAATTTTTCTATTTTGGATCCCTTGCTCTCGTTGGAGCTTCATTGTATGTTCTGCTACTTTATGTTTGGAATTTGTCCAGCCTTGGACCCTCTACTTAATTAATCTCCTTTAACTTTCAATTTGCCCTTTGGTGGTACTTATCCAAGGGGCAACTCATCTTGCCCCAGATCGAATTGGACCTCCTATCCGCAATGGGGTAACTCACCTTACCTCGGTTTTGATTGGACCTCTCGTCCGCGAATGGCTCATCCCCTTCATTGTTTTTACTTATTAGTGGTCATTACTCAAAAGAAATGCTCTCTCAAAAGTGCTATTGTATTATATATTTACATATAGCTTAAGTCTCTCTGAACAGACTCACATTCCATGGCCTTTCTATCAGCTTTCCCTCCATAGTCTTCAACTTGTAGGTGCCGGCCCCTCCAGCGTCCACCACTACATATGGTCCCTCCCAATTTGGACCTAACTTCACATCGTTTACTTTCTTGGTGCTCGGAGTCACTCGGCGAAGCACCCTGTCTCCCATCTGAAAATGTCGCGGTCTCACTCTTCTACTATATTGTCTTTGCAAGCTTCGGTGATACTCCTCCAATCTGATGTGCGCAGAATCTCTTTTCTCCTCCGCTAGATTCAAATCCCTTGACAATATGCCCCAGTTCAAACCCTCCTCTACATCCCTTGTTCGGGTCGTAGATGCCACCATTTCTGACGGGATCACTGCTTTTATGCCATAAGCCAATGAGAATGGGGTTTCCTTCGTCGTAGTCCGCGGAGTGGTTCGGTATGCCCACAGTACATGATTCAACTCGTCGGCCCAGGCCCTTTTCCTGTCCTCCAACTTTTTTTTGAGATTGTTCATTATGGTTTTATTGGACGACTTACACTACAAGAAAAAAATGCTTTATATCACTGTTAAAAATAGTCACAAAAAGTCTTTTGTCATTATTTTTTGTCCCCTAAAACCGTGACGGAGTGAGAGTCATTTATTTTTTTTTCCAAAACCGTCACAAATATTTGTTCCAGACTAGCCTCTCTCTACCATAAAAAACAATAACAACTGCTGAAAAACCATCACAACAAATCATATAATTTGTGACGGTTTTAAATAAATGGTTATGCATTCATCCTTTTTAACAGTCATAAAACCATAAAAAAAAGGTAACAACTGCTCAAAAATTGTCACAACAAATCATATCAGTTATGATGGTTTTATATAAACTGTTATGCATTCATCCTTTTTAACGGTCATAAAAAGTATCATTAGTCATGACGATTTGGGTAAAATCGTGATATGTATATATTGTTTTTTTTATTTAAAAAAGAAAAAAAAACGTGAATATATATAAAAACCCTCAAAATTAGGGACCTGCAATAAACTACACACATGAATAAACTACATATCTGAATATGATCTATTAAATTTTAAATAACACTCATATATATTGCTAATTTCATTGAAACATTCCAATCCCATTGGATAACCAATATATATTTGTACTTAATCGTAAAACATAATGAAGTAAATAACACATTTCCAATCTAATTCATATAAATATAATAAGCCTAATCCAAATCCAAATGAAAAAATAACCTAATCTCGTCAAAATCGATCACCCACATATGTCTTCAGCCTTATGGTTCATCTTCATCTTGAGGATAGTTCATAATACATTCTTGGATGAACATAACAAAATCCATTCGAACTTTATTTATCTCCTTGTCGGTGAAAACCTTTTTATGGCTAAGATTTTTTAGCTGGAATATAAGAAACAACAAGTTTAATATTTTGCAAAATAGAGAAGAAAAAAAAAGTAAAAAACACAGTTGCTAAAGATATCAAGCATAAATTAAGTTAAAATGTGAAAAGTATTTTATTTACTTTCAATGGCAAAGGAGAAAAATCGCTCATTATGTCTCGCATAAAGCGCATTGCATGAATACCACATTGTTTACCATCTGGTTGCCTAGGGCCCTGCAAAAATATGAAATTGAATTAAGAGGCGAATTGCTTATTAGGGGCAAAACTATCTTTTCACAACAAATTAGGAAAAAACACAATCGGAAGCTAGGGTTTCACAGGAAACAGTAAGAACACAAGAAAATATTAGGAAAGATAGCGAAAAGATAGGGAAGAAGAAAAGTACATGGGTTGAGCGTCTTGGGCAAAACATGGTTGGTAAGAATTCATTATCATACATACCACTCATGTTGTAGTTCCACATCTATTTCCTATAAAAAAAATACAAAAAACAAAATATTCCACTACAAAAAAAAAGGCCTTGATATTCGAAGATTAAGATCAGGTTTGAAGACTTACTCTATTAATCCTCTTTTGTTGACTACACAAGGATAAAGTGCAACTCCCACTATATTCTAATTAATCTCACTCAATACTCTTTGATTCCCATTTCTAGCCCGGTCTTTCCTCGCATTCGCAAACCTTCTTCATAGATCATACAAAATATAAAAAACCCATGTTCTTAATTAGGCTTTACAAGTAAAATTAATATAATCAAGACCAAGTCTAAACCTAAACTAAATTTACAATTAGATCAAACTTTTCTATCCCGAGTCATAAATTTACAATCAATGACCAAGAAATAAAAATATACATCAAACTAAACTAACAAGAGACCACAACGAAATAATGACTAGAAATATAACATGCAAGTCTAAAATTAGAATCAACACATAACAGAGATACCACATCTGAGTGAACGAATGCTAAGCAACATAATTCACAAGGAATAATATCTTTCCTAGTACTACAACTATTGTTACTAGAACTTTGGACCCGTATTGCAAAATAAAAATGATCTATTACATAAACTTAGATTACATTGTAGAGCAAATTTGAAAAACTTGCATTTCGGCATGATACAAGCATTATATGATAGAGGGAGACACCCACCACTCAGCAGTCACTAGATAGGAAATGTAATGGAATTGACTAAACTTTTCACACCTTATTACATATATATCAAGCATATCCCACTACACACGTTACAGATGAAAAAATAAAAAATAAAATACTTGAGGATGTAATAGAATTCAAAACATAAATTAAATGCAAAGAAAAAGAAAAATTGAATACTTGAATCATTTGTCGACGTCGATGCAGCCAAATCCAACAGAAAAATTGACCTAAAGAAACACAGAGATAGGAATTAGATGCCCAATAGTATACGAGAATAACCAAAAGTTGATCAATTAACTACAATCAAAATTCCATAATTATAGACTTAAAAACAGAGATTGAACCAACTTGAGAAAAGATTAAATACTAAAATCCAACAGTTATATAGGCCAATTTAATTAAGACAGGAGGATTATAAAATGTGAAATCAAATGAATGCTTTAAAGAATTACATTAAACAAGTGAAGGAACCTCTGCCATGTCAATCGTATTCAAGTTTTCCTTTTATGTCGGCTTTCTGTGCCTCACTGCTTATCCTTGAGAGCTTTGGATTAATGCTCATCCCACGCAGATGTAACTGATTTATACCAAAATGATAACTAGTGTTGTATGTTATAAGAACATGCATTGAATGATTAACGCCACATTATATTACTTTATTTAGATTAAACACTTCTTGAGAGTTACTTAACTCAAATTGAATTTGGAGACTCAATCAAAGATATGTGAAACAAGGAACAGTCTTTCACATAAAAGAAGAGCCCTTAAGGAGCTCTCACTTTAAGGAGGTAGCAGGAGGCATCATATAGTTTTCTGCTGCAAAATGCAAGACAAAGACATAATGAAATGCAAGACAATGACATCATGTTTTATATGATGAGAAGCGATGGTATGCAGACCAACTAGAAGAAACAATTATAAGAAAGAATAATAGGTATAGCACAGAAAATGGCAGTGAAGTCTACTAATGAGGTTGAGAAAATTCTTCAATGGCGACTTTTAGAATAAGACTGAACAATGGTCTAGCAACTTTCAGAGAGAAAGTCAGAGAGCGAAAGAAGTCTATGTTATAGAAAGGCAGGCCTAACAATTGCATACCTAAATCAAAAGATCATATAGACGAACTAGCCCCTCAAGCCTTGCGCCCCCCTGTTATCAAGATGGTAAACTTGATTATTAGGACAAAAGGAAATTATTCAATGAATATGAGGAGAAAAGACTGTATTCCTCTAAGATGACAAGATAAATCACACCCGCTATTCATGAGGACGCCTAAAAAACTAAAAAAATAGCTCCCAGTTCTATGTAAGCCCCATTATAATAGATGGATATATAGGATGTAATGATGTATGTGTTATGTACTTACGTGAAAAATGAACATACCAAGAACATGGTGACCAAGAGCCCAAATCAGTTACACAGTCCAAGAAGATGGCAGCTTCCAACACCTTGTTATGAACAGACACCAGATGCAAACAAATATTATATTATGAGTTTTGAATACCAAACAAATAGCAAAGTGGATCAGAATAGTGTGAAGTGTAATAGACCAACAAAAACTAGTACAAATACTTATTAGAAGTTCATCACTTATCAATATACAGAACAGGGGGAAGGGAAGGCGGAGCTGGATTCATAAAATAGACGATCTGACCAATGTGTCCTTAATGCAATGGGACATACCAAAAGCAGATGCAAGGTTATCATACTCCTCAGGACAAAGGCATTGGGTTTGTTGAAATCTAGGTCCCTACTACGAAGACAGACATGCACTAGTTGCAATTGGTACTATTACAACAAACCTCGCCGTGTCAAATAATTGTAACGGGATGACAATTGAGTGGGAGGAGGGAGAGGGATTCCCATGCTCATGTGTGCAAACATCTAGAAAATATTTTACAAACATAAGACTTGGGTAGTCTAAATGCAAAGGCCCGTGTCTTCACTTTATTTCCTTGGTATCTAAGAAGACCACAACAGCTGGCTCACTTCATAACAAGAGGAACATCAAATTGAGTCATCATAAAAATTACGCCACTTGGCAGATGTGAACTGACAAACAACAGTTCCACAGCTGAAGTCATGGATTTTAAACATAGTTGTTCATCCCAACGGACGGTGATTCCTCTCTTTCTCTTTAGACCCTTGACTCAGAAATCATCTTCCAAATGTTGGAACACCGTAGCCATTTGTTTTATGATCTCATTGAATAACAAATTGACATTTAGTTATTTAGAAAGAATATACATTTTTTTTTTAACTTAAAGCAAAAAGACATGGGTTTTTTTTTCACCAACACATGCTATTGGAATCTCATACATTTGGGATAAGAATTATTCATGTTTTGTTGAAATGCAAGGAAGACCATTACATACCAAAGGGAGTGTTAGTTCACTGTTCCCATTAAGGCACAATCTTCCAGAACCCACTGCACCCTCACCCTAACCTCTAACACTGCCAAGACCTCCAATTGCAAAAACTTGGTATGGAGCCATGTCCCCAACAATTGAACCACCTGTCAGGCTGTAAAAAGGAAAGGTAAGAGAAATGCCAAATAAATGGAGAGAAAAAGTGGATTCCCTGATCATCTTCTCAACAAGCTACAAAAATATTATCTCGTCAAAAAAATTATTGCAGGCCCGAGTCTAACACCCTTTGATGCAACAAATTTGAATATGTTGAAAATTAGCCACTTAGATAGAACATGAATCCCTTGTTCTATTTGAAGTCTCAACTGGAACATAACCAAGGAAACATAAAACCCATTATAGAAGTTATCTAATTTTAAAGTGGCAAAACAAAATTGATTTGAGAGTGATGAAACTATTATATTACATGAGTGAAACTGTGATCATTGTCTTTTGCATAACGTGACTCCTGCTTCAATACCACCATACTATCATGGGTACCTCCGCTGCACAATATTTATTTAGAAGCATAAAAAAAAATTTGTTATGTATACATGATAAATTTATGGAAGAACTTTCTTGACTTTGAAAAACTATTTATGTTCTTTAAACTCTTAAACTGCAAAGGTTTTTGTTTTGGGAGTTAACATTGTGCATTATTCTTCACGTGCAAATATATTGAGGCAACCATTTATTTTTACAACCCATTTAAATAACACAATCATTAATTGTTAGTAAAATACATATAGGCAATACTTTATCCACATCACATCTGCATATGGATGGTAGCAAATAGAATGAATGCGCATCCACACAAAACGCAATAGATGAAACATTATAAGATGATTAGTGGTATGACCAATAATAAAAAAAAAGCTTTGAAGAGTTGGTTTGGGCAGGTATTAGGGAGACCAATTTCAAGACAAGTGTGGAATGCTCCAGTTGAGAATTTTAGAAGGCACCAGGAGCAAAACAAAAAGACGAACAACTACGCATGTCCTTCCAGACGATTAATCATCTAGATAGTCTACCAACATTTGCTTTAAGTTGCTAAAATGTACTAGTTGGGTAAGACAGACTTGAGAGACAGCTAATGCTGATAAGTGATAACATTATTAGATTCACTCACTTCAGTCTCTATCAAATAACCAAGGGAATAATGAATTACCTGCATGTCATCACTGGAAAGCCATCTACGTCTCGGCTAATTGACCGACCTCGATAATTTATCGGGCGAACATGCTAATAATAAACACAAATGTAGTTAATTCAATACTGACGCTACATCAAACAAATAAAACTGAAGCTAGTAAGACCACAGAAAGATCAAGATCAAAGAAACGCCTATCTTCAAAATATAAAACTCTACTTCAAGAACAAAACTTTAGTACATAATTCAAAACCAAAAGTGATACGATTCAAAACCTACAATTTTGTTAACTAAATTAACTATTAACTTGAAATCAAAGTGACAAATTTACAGATTTGCTATAAAATCAAAGGGAACGAAGACAACAAGAGCAAATTTCCCACCCTTGTCATTGATTCACACAGTACAACATGAGAACATTAATATAAACGAAAATCTTTCATATAAAGATGCAAAATTTAGCAATGGTTGACAGATTATACTAGTATTCATGAACATACACCCTAATAATCATATGTCTAGACAAACCCAAAAGCTAATTAATTCTTTTTTTTTTGAAAAATAGAAACACTTGAAACTGTAAATGAAAGAAGATTCACTAAACAAAACATTACCTTGGACAAGAAAGAAGCTTTCTTGAGTAGATTGAGCAATTGATGGTGTAAATCGAACTCCTTAGCCAAAATCCTAACTGTTACAAAGGAGGAAGAAGAGAAAATTAAGAAAATGAAGGAGAAGATAAAGGAGAAGATGACGACTTACCTCGATGGCAACACTAGCAGCAACGACAGCAATAGTAGCAATTTTCTCTGCGGCTTAACCCTTCATTGTTGTCTTTTGTTATTGGAAGGGGTAAGAGATGGGCGCGAGAATGAAAACCATTCCCCCTAAAGTTTTCACTCATTTTCATTTGTTCTAAAGTTTTATTTTATTTTATTTTTTACAATAGGTCACACTTATTAATCCGTCACATAATATTGGGTAAATGTTAGTAAACAAAGCAAGTATTTACCTACAAAATATGTAAAGGTTGGTAAGATTTTTGACGAAAAATGTGTAACAAACATTGTAACGGATGAATAAGTGTTAGTAATCAATTTTACTAGATGTTGCAAATTCATTGATATGGTGTAGTGGAGAGAGTTGTGAGAAATTGTTTTAGGTTGAGAATAAGTGAAGAGAGAGTCGCGAAGTGTTTTTTCTTTTCTTGTTTCTGTACTTAGAGAGTTTGAAGGAAGCGGGAGACAGCGAGAGTTGAAAGTGAACATGAGTGTGTCATATTTCGAATTAGTTGTTTTTTAGTGGAGTTGTGGGCGCGCTGGACCAAAAATTAGTTGCGTCAAATAATGGGTCAAACAGTCACTTAAGGGTCGGATAATACATAACTATTTTAGTGAAATAGTCACAAATAGTTCTCCACACATATACACCTTCTTTAGAAAAAAAACCATTTGTGACCGTTTCGAAAACGCACCTCACCTAAAACTTTTTAAAACTGTCACAAAAACCATTTTCTGCCATTTGTGACCATTTCGAACAGAACAGTCACAAATAACATTTTAAAACAGTCACAAAAAGCCTTTTTTCTACTAGTGTCGGCTTGTCCATTGCCTTCAGGATTGTAAGGGGCAAAAAATCCTTGTTTCATATGGTACGCCTACAGGAAATCCTTCACCTTGGACCTCGTGAATTGGGTTCCATTATCCGCAATGATAGCATAGGGCAACCCAAATATGCAAATGATATGTTCCCATAAGAATTTGATCACTTGCTCCTCCTTGACCTGCTGTAGAGGTACAACCTCTATCCACTTGGTAAAATAATCTGTAGCCGCGAGCATGTACCTCCTCTTGCCACTAGCCATGGCTACCGGTAGCAGTCCCACTATGTCCATGGCCCACATAGCGAACGGCCAGGGGCTAGATACATTATGCAATGGTTCAGCTGGGGCGAATATCAGTTGAGCAAACTTCTGGCATTTCTCACATCTCTTAGCGAATTCCACGGCGTCTCTTTTCATGTGGGGCCAAAAATACCCCTGTGTTAACAATCGGTGAGCCATGGTTCTCCCCGTAGAGTGACTCCCACAATCTCCCCCATGCAGCTCTGCCAGCACTTCCTGCGCCAAGCGCGGCCTTAGACATCTCAGTAACGGTCCATCAAAATTCTTATGGTATAGCTCTCCCCCCAACAAAGTGTACCTCTGTGAATTCTGTTCCAACCTCCTCCTCTCTTTCTTATCGTTCACCTCTCCCCCATTCAGGAAGTGCTTGATAGGGCCCATCCACCCCTCCTCCTCTTCTGAAACTAGTACCGCTTATTCGGACTCCTCCGTGCTTGGTCTTGCCAGCCTACCTATCTTGATAGTTCTTTCTTCGGATCCGGGAATAGCCGCGGCTACATAGGCCAGGGAGTCCGCATGTCGGTTCTCACCACGGCCCAAATGTACGAACCTGATTTTCGTGAACTTCACGGCCCTCCTTTTTAATACCTCCAAATACCTCACCATTCGAGGACACCATGCAACAAACCCGCCGTTTGCCTGGCATACCACCAAATTCGAATCTTAATACACTGTCAACTCTTCCACCCCCAAATCCCCAGCTATCCTCAACCCTGCTATCACAACCTCATATTCTGATTCATTGTTAGATGTCGCAAATCCCAACCTCATAGTTTGTTCTATTATGTTATTATCTGGTGTAACCAACACGACTCCTATTTCGCTGCAAGCATCTGTCGCCGACCGGTGAACACCTTCCACCCATTCCTCTCATCCCAAGGATCCAGAAGGTCTTGTTCCCTCTCTCGTTCAGGCTCTATGAGCATCTCCTCTCCCCAGGTGGGATCCTCTGCTGGGAATTCCGCTAAAAACTCTGCCACTGCTTGAGCCTTTTCCGTTGTTCCGGGTTGATGCTGAATCTCATATGAACTTAACATCACTGCCCATTTAAGCATTCTCCCAGACTTCTTGGCCCTCAATGCTTGCTTGAGAGGTAGGTTAGTCACCACCACCACTGAATGTGCCTCGAAATAAGGTTTCAACTTTAGGGCCGAGAATATCAATGCTAAAGCATATTTCTCCACTCTGCTGTACCGGGTCTCGGCATCCAGCAAGGTTTTGCTTTGGAAATACACCGGCTTTTCCACCTTGTTCACAACCCTGACGAGGACCGAACTCACCGCATATTCAGAAACTCCCAAGTACAAGTACAATTTTTCCCTTTGCTCTGGTCGAGACAACAATGGAGCCTCTCCTAGATAACTCTTTAGCTCCTGAAATGCCTTCTCACACTCTGGTGTCCACACAAAATCCGGGGTGCTCCTCAGCAACCGATATAGTGGTCTGCACTTGTCGGATGACTTTGAGATGAACCTGTTCAATGCCACGACCCTACCTGCCAATTGTTGTACCTCCTTAACGTTCTGGGGGGAGGGCATTTCCACCAAAGCCATTATCTGTTCGGGATTTGCCTCTATGCCCCAGTGGGTAACAATGTAACCCAAAAACTTTCCGGTGGTCACCCCAAATGTACACTTCTCCGGATTGAGCTTCAGATTATGCTTTCGTAGTATGCTGAACGTCTCCCTCAGGCCCTCTAAATGCTCTCCTTCTGACATACTCTTTTCCACCATATCATCTATGTAGATTTCCATTCCCTTCCGAATCTTACCCTCAAACATCTTTTCTCCAAGACGCTGAAAAGTAGCCCCCGCATTCTTCAACCCAAACGGCATCCTTGTGTAACAGTAGGTACTGCCTTCCACTACAAAAGATGTCTTTTCCTGATCCAGACCGTATACATCGCGATCTGATTGTATCCCATAGAAGCATCCATAAACGAAAGTATTTTGAACTCTGCCGTTCGATCCACTAACTCATCTACCCGTGACATAGGGTAACTGTCTTTGGGACATTCTAGGTTGACGTCTGTAAAATCCACACACATACGTACCTTGCCATTCTTCTTGGGTATCACGACTATGTTAGACAGCCAATCCGTGAACTCCACCTCTCTGATTATTCCCGCCTTTTTCAACTTCGCGACCTCCTCCCGAATTCCTTTAGCATACTTCGGTCTCACACTCCTCAACTTCTGCCTCACAGGCTTCGTGCCCTCCTTCATGTGTAGGCGGTGACACGCGAAGCTTGGATCCAACCCTGTGATCTCCTTAATTGCCCATGCAAACACATCCTTATTCTCCGATAGACATTGTACCAGCTTCCCCTTCCACTCCTCCGACAAATTGGTCCTTATCGATGTGAATTTCTCTTCCTCCCCTACTCCCAGATTTACTATGTCGATCTCATCCAGAGTTTTCGACCCCACCCCGAGGTCCTCTTCCTCGTACGTGGCCGCGATATGTAATTGCTATGCTTGGTCTTTTCTTGGGGTTTGAGGACTCTCCTTCATTTCTACGAATCATTCCCTTCACTGTTCCCTGGTGACTGTTCTTTGCTGCCACTTGATCACCCCGGACCTCATACATTCCTGTCTGAGTGGGGAAACGTATAACCTGATAGTATGTGGAGGGTACTGCCTTCATCTGGTGGATCCACCGTCGCCCCAGGATTGCATTGTACTGGGAATTAGAATTCACCACCATGAATCGAGTAAAGACCGTCACTGGGCCTGTTGTCACTGGCAACAAAAGCTCCCCCATAGGCTCTGTCCTACTTCCATTGAATCCATACAAACTTGTCTGTGGAGATCTGAGCTGTCTGGGATCGATTCTCATCTCGTCCAAAGCTCCTATGAATAACAGATCCACTGCACTGCCACAATCAATCAATACCCTCTTGATCATGTAATTTCCCATAGCCATCGTGATAACCAAGGCGTCCTCATAAGGGGAATCCAAAACTTTCAAGTCTGCACTAGAGAACACAATTCGTTCCCCTCCTTCCGCTGACCAGGCTTTGGGCTGCGGTATCCCACTCCCTTCATTGATCTGCTGTATACTCGCAGTTCTCCTTATCTTCTTTCTATGGGCATTGTGACTCAGAACCTCTCCACTGAAAATAACATTGATGGTTCCTAATATCCTTCCCTGAGCTGGTATTTGCTCCTTATTTGGGGCCCCCACCACAAACTCTCTCATCATACCCTTCTATACCAACCTCTGAACCAACCATTTCAAAGCATAACAGTTATTAGTTTCATGGTTTCGTACCTGATGATATGCACAGTACGGCTTGTTCGACATTTCCATCGGAGTACTCCGCGGTCCTTCATACCCCTATAGGTTCTTTATTAGTGGTAAGATATCGCTCAATGGCCTATTCAGTGGCGTCTGTTCTGGTTCGCGGTATGGTTTCCTTTCTCTATTCTCCCTTTGCGCCCCCTCCCGGCTCCTCTCTGGCTGCGACGGATAACCGTGGTACCCCCTATCTCCCCTATTGGCCACCTCCTTCTTCTATTGATCCCAACCCTTTTCCAAAGATAACGCTGCCTTCCCTGACCTTCGAGAATCCTTCTGCATGGTATCCTCATACCTAATGTATTTTTCCACCCTTGGGTATAATTCATGCAAAGTAGCGATCTCATTCTTAGCCACTGACTGATGTACTCTTGTTCCTGGCCGCAGTCCCCTTTCAAATGCTATTACCGCAATCCTTTCGTCCAAATTCTCAACCTTCAACGTCTCCACCTTGAATCGACACAAATAATCCCTTACCGATTCCGTGGACCGCTGTCTCACATTGAACAAAGCCGCGATATCCACCACCCTCCTTTTTTGATGTATGAAATGGTTTATAAACGCCTTCTCTAACTCCTGAAAATTATTGATACACCGCGAAGGCAAACGATAATAGCAATCTGACGCCTCCCCTTTAAGGCTAGCTGGGAACATCATGCACCGCAGCCTATCATACCGCGCCTCTTGCCAAAGTGGCATTTGTTGACGAAAGTGATGAATGTGATCCGTTGGGTCCCCCTTGCCATCATACCTTTTGAATCTCGGTTGGTTGAACCGCTTGGGCACCTCCGATGCCCATATGGCATCTGCCAAAGGGTTGCAATTGAGGCCTGCCACCACCTGGCTAGTCGCTCCCATCTGAGTCTTTGCCTATTCAAGGTTCGCCTCTTGATCATTGTTTATCATCTCCTGAACCTACTCCATTGTGAGACCAGCCACCGGGTTGTCCACGAGATCCGACCCCTCTTCTTCGTTCTCCGATTCCTCACTCGCGTACGCTCTCCCTTCCCCCTCCGCCGTTTCTCTTTCCTTTCTCAACACTTCGTTTTCCTCTCTCAATCTCCTGATCTCTTCCTACATAAGCCTTGTCTTCTCCGATGCTGACTCAGCGGCAACCTCCTCCTCTTCTTGACCTCTCCCATCACTACTCACTACTTCTGCCTCCATTTCATGCACCACCCCCTTCCTCGGCCGGCCCACTTTTCTCTTTGCTACTGTTACCATTTCCACGTTGCTTTGATCTCTCGGTCCCCACAGACGGCACCAAATGTTATGACTCAATTCCTATTACACTCGCTCTCTCCCTCTTCTTCAGCCTAGCTCCCTTTCTATCCCCTTCAAAAGTCCCCTTCTCTCTCTCTTTCACTTTCTCTTTATACTGGCATCCTCTTTTATCCTGACCATCCATCTGTTTCTTCATCTCACAGTCCCCCCTACTCCACGTGTAGGGTTTCCGTACCACGACCCAGCATCGACGTCCTGATCCTGTGCACCCTTTCTATGTACAGTATGTTGCCATGGCTTCATCTAACAACTAATCTTATACATACCAAATTCTACCACTACAGCTCTCAATGCATTACAATAAGTATATGCATAATGCATCACAAACAACAAGCTAAACCAAACGATATTTAACGATTTGTTAACAACCAAATTATCCTTACAAAGGAGAGATGTTGAACTAAGAACATATAAATAGGATTTCTCGGAAGGATTTAAGTCATTCGAGTCATTTTCTTCGGGAAAAAAAGGAACTATTGTAATTGTAAAGGCTCGATTTGATGTAAGTTTTATAGGTTTTGATTGTGGATGAGAATGTGAGTTTGACTGAGTTCGCGATATATGCAAGCTGCCTACGTATCAAGTTCTTGAGTGCAACTTGAATCAAGTCAGACGTAGTTCCTCTTCTTTTTTTATAAGCAAGTTGCCCACGCCTCCTCCTCTCCCGCATCAGGTCAAGTTCAGGACTTGAGCTTATTTAATGAGCCATGATGGCGAGTAGTGGTGGAGTAATAAAGTGCACATATGGAGCTCCAGTCTTGATGGTGACAACTGTGGTATACATTACTATCCGTTATGGTTTAAGCAAGTGTAGATCTTTTGGAGGTCGCTATATTGGTCGAACTGGTAGGACGGTCTCTATGCAGAGATCGTGTTCTTGGCTCGAATTGCTATGAAGTGATCTGGCGGAGCGTGGCGTGACCAAGCGACCTGGAGGTGTGTGTGGCGGAGATCGGCTGATAGCTCTATTTGTGCTAAACATGTGTCTAATTAATATCCATTGGATGTGGATATTATTCCCTCACACAACCCTATCTCAGTAGGTCACTTTATACAGATGAGCGATCTGGTGAGAGAAAACGGTGGCACGTATACACCACATGCAAGGGCGTGGATAGTTTTGAATATGAACCGCCTCGTTTTGTGGGTAGGTGAAACTATCACATACTTGACAAAGAAAGGTCATAAGAATACGTGTCGGTCTAGGGTTTGGTGCAATGATGGCTTGTGTTAGGAACTGGAAGGGTGGCTTGTATAAGATGGTTTTGGAAAGCTAAGGAGTTTCTACTTCCACATTTACTTTCGACTTTATGAACACTTGAGTGCTCAGGTTAGTGTTTTCTGCCATTTTTCTTTCTCGTTCCTTCTATTCGGTAGGTTTAACTATAAATTTCGTTACGTAGAAAAGGAAAATGTTTGATTCTGATGACTCCCATTCTGATGAGGTGATTGAGAGATCGGTAGGATTTGAAGATCGAACAGAAGAAGTTTCTGGGTCTGTTGTTGCTATCTCGAGTAGCAATGACGTGGAAGATCAGTCTTCATCTAGTGGTTGACCGTATAGGGTTGTTGATAGGAGTGCAATTACTAGTTTTGGTGATGTGAGGGAAAGATTTGACATCAACATCCCCAAACTGGAAATATACGACCTGAGCAATGTAGATAACGTGTTTAGTAGTAGTTTTCTACCAATAGATAAGGGGGTTGTCATATGTGTGGGGCAACTCAAAGCGGGTTGCATTTGCCATTCTCTAAATTGACCTGTGATGTGCTGAATTTTTGTGGGAAGGCTCCTTGTCAGTTCGTTTGAAACAGTTGGAGACTTTTTAGGGTTTTCGACCTGTTAAACGAGTCTAGGGAGTACAATATTGGGCTCAAAGATGTGCTCTAGCACTTGGTTGTGAAGCGATCTAGGTCGAACAACTTTAGCTTACAAACTATGGTGAGTAAGTCATCCGTTCTAGGTGGAGTTAGTAATGAGTCTTGGGAGCATAAACCATTGTTGGTGGGGGGGACTACTGTGTTGCTGGGAGTAGTTTGAGGACTAAGAGTTGTAATTTTGATAGTATGTTTGTGCTGGTGTTTGTAACTTATGATGATTTATTGTTTTCTTTTCTTGCTGATTTTGACATTTGGTTCTTGTTGTGTTTTGTAGACATTGTGATTTCGAACTGAGGGTACCGAGGTGAGATCGAGAGATTCGCGAGGCTTAAGCGATTTGAGAAGAGAGAGAGACTTGAAACTGTGGCGAGCTATTTTGCTGAGCGAGGTGGTGAGGGGTTCAAATCGAAGTGGAGGCAACAAAAGAGAAGAGCGTGAGTTGCTGTGACTGTTAACTCGGAAGTTGAGTCTCAAATAGAAAGGGAGGAGAGTGATCTGATTACTCGGGAGGCTCGCCGCAGGAACCATTCTGTCCCAGTGAGGGCTGGAGGTAATATGGGTGCTTCGGGAAGTGGGGGTAGTGTGATAAGGTGACCTGTTATGCGTACTAGTGGGAGCTCTGAAGTTGTTCCCAGGGAGTCGTGACGACAAGAGAGAGAGAGCTCCCCACTTGAGATGGATGATGTTGCCATCTCAGTACATTATCCTCATCTGAAGAGGAAGGGTGAGGCGATAGATGTTAGGCCTGGGAAGAGTGCACGGGTGGATGGGAGTAATAGGCGTTTTGATTGTGTGATGATAGAGTGTTCTGGTTTCCTGGGCAAGCTTGTCTTGGTAGTTCGATTACTTTGGTATTTGCGAGTTGGTTTCCACATATGTATGTGGCAGTTTGGCATTTTTTGCTATCTTTCAAACTGGTTTCCTGGGTTGGTTCAGGCAGTTCACATCTTGGATTTATAAAATGCATGCTTATTTTGTTTCCTTCATTTCCTTATGTCTGAATGTTGTTGCTTACTGTTTTGATATCCAATTTTGAGTTGGACCTAAAAGTGTATGTTTGTAAAATCTAAGAAGGTTGTAGCTCTGGGGGGCTTTGATGCTTGTGTAAGCATGTTATGCTACTGCGCGAGATGCTTTTAGTAAGTGTTTAGAACCGATTGAATACTGAGAGTATCACTACAAGAATACTGAGCATTTGCTACAACTATAGATCGTGGCTAAACCCTTTTGCCATGGTTTATATTCGTTGCATGACCGTGGCCAATGTGCTTGTGGCTAAACCTTTGCCATGTCTCTTGGCTGTGGCCGAAGCTTGGTTTTTTCCCACGGTTTTGGACCGTTCCAATGGCCATGGTAAATAACCCTTTTGCTATAGTTGTCAACCGTGGGCAATTCTTAGATGAACCGTGGGGGATTGGGTTTTTTTTTATTGAATCAATAGTTTAGTCACGGTTCTAGGTCATGGCATATGTTTTGAATTGGGTAAAAAAAAAAAAATGATTCCAGTGCCTTTATACAACACTTGCAATTATCTACAATTCCATTCAAACCCACAAAAATCATAATTCTTCACAATTTAACATTTCATTACACAAGGAAAAAAATATAGTACTCATTAAGAAATCTGAAATATTATTAGGACCCCCAAAAAATATATGAAAACATCACCATATAGCGCCCTAACTCGATAGACTATATTCCTAGCCATTTAAACAATGCCTCAGCTTCTTTGGATCAAAATCCGCATATTCGGTTCGCTTGCTTGTACCTCATCATGTTGGACAGTAGGCTTGCTTTGAAGATATAGCTACAACCATATAAAAGCAATCATTAGATGAACTTGAACTACACATCTTCACACAAAAATTAAGTCAATATGTAAGATTCAGTCATCATCAAATAGAAAGACTAATTTAATAGTACAAAGTGCTAATAAATATTTGTTTAAGAATTAAGTATCACAATCACATAAGTTAGTTTATTGGCTTCTCTAGATAAACAATGTGGCATTCATCTAAACACCATTTTCTCAATTATGAAAGATTACATGATTGAGTAGTTTCGAATATGATATATCATCAACTCCAATTGATGATGGAAGAGATGACATGTGTTCATATATTCCTTTGACTACATATCATGCAAGAGAGAAAACAACTGAAGTTACACACCTCTACAAGGATTAATTTCCTAGACCAGTCACACCCATACCACTATTAGATGTATGGATAGACAAATACAATTATATGTATGTGGCACAAGCAGAGGGTCACAAGCAGGCCTTACGGTATTCAATGTATGTGGCACACAAAAGATGACTTTTGCAAGCGTGATTCATAATAAACTTAACATGTGGACCTAAATATATTGGGAATTATAGAAACAAAAGAAAAACAAAATCAACAAACAAAAGAAACAAAATTAATTGAAGGTCCACATATTAGATGACATTAGTTTGCATGTAAGAAAAAAACATACCGAGGGTATCATATAAAGGCACCAAAATGTAAGAATACAAATAGCAAACATGATCAACAATAATCCACTATAGTCTGTTTATAAAATATAATCCAATGCTAGCTCCATGTTAACTAATGTAGTATGAGAACAACTAAGTTCTACTGGTTCTTTACAAAGTCTATTTGCATGAAACATGCATAGGATTAGGAAGAGTAAGCATAATATCAAAACAAAGTACAAGAGAAAAAACCATGTTCCAACACAAACTCACTTTTGGTATCCCATGATACATAAGACCAAATCCTATTGCTGATCGAGCAGTATTTGCTTCTTCATATGTCATCCATTTATACCTTAAGTGAAAAGTATAAATAAAAATAAGTATAAAGATCGACGGTGTAATTAAACTAGTGGTATTGACAAAATAGACTGTAAAGATTATAGATTAGTGTGCATCATACGGAGGTGTGTGATGATGGTTTTGAGAATAAATGTTAGGTGCAATCTACTTCCTAGCTAAGTCTCAAATTAGCCTTATACAAGAACCACCCAACTACGTTTATTAGCCTAATAATCAAACCACTATTCTTTTTTTTACCTAAGAATGAGTTTGAGCATTCCCACTGCTGTTATCAGTATCAGAAGCAGTAATATATTGACTATCAAGGGGGGATAAGCTCTGGGAATTCTACGGATAGGTAATAGGCAGCCTGGGTGAGGGGTGGTTCGGTTAGAGCGGTACATTGATTGAAGTTATTGGGTAGGTCATTCGTCTACTAAGTGTTAGGAAGGTCCTTACTTTCTTTGTCCCTCTTTACAAAGTTGCTAAGTTGCCTATCAAGATGAGGTAAGAAGTAATTACATTCTTGATGCAAGTCAAAACTAGCTAGGTGTCTACTTCTCTATTTGTCTCTACATATACATGAGCAAAAGTAAGACACGAAAAACTCTGAGCCAATCTTCTATAGCCTTAGTGAGACTAAGAAAGTACTGAGGTGGCTTCTCTATTCATGTAAGTATATAAAATAAATTGAATTAAAAAATAGCAAAAGTGAGGTACAAGACAGAGAAACAAACCCCTTCATATATCTCGTTATGTTTTGTTCCATCCCTTTAGCTTAAGAACTTCGAGATGTTATAATTTGTTAACACATCTACCCTTTTTTGTTGGTTACATTTGTTTAAGTCATCTTCTTGCTTATGAGTGTAACAGACCAACTTTGGAAATGAAAGAATTACTTAAAAGGGGACATTAACAAGAAGCTAAACCTCCCTATTTTAATATGCTCAATTAAAATTACTAACTTAATTTTTGACACACCTTCTAATCTAATAATTTGGTAAGACGGTAATGCTCTAATGCATGCAGGTAAGTTGTTTAATGGATTAAAAAGAAAGGATGGCCAAGCTTCCTAGCCATATCAAAGTGAACAGTTGTTTAACTAAACCAATTTTGATGAGCACCTGAGAAGTACAAAGTAATACTCACACAAAATTGTCATGCAAAGTTCCAACTTTAGGATGGTCAGGGTATCTACTAACAAGCTTCAAAGAAGAGCATGCTAATCTGAATC
The DNA here is from genome assembly GCF_015680905.1 of Coptis chinensis. Classification (NCBI taxonomy): domain Eukaryota; kingdom Viridiplantae; phylum Streptophyta; class Magnoliopsida; order Ranunculales; family Ranunculaceae; genus Coptis; species Coptis chinensis. The sequence goes on along the minus strand of NC_141463.1, from coordinate 71,584,066 downwards.
AAGACATGTGATAAGAGCTCAAAACTGTAGTTTTAACTCCTTAATAATATTACATTTAAGCCAATTATATTTATAATAAATAAGAGTTAGTATTGTTTAAGTGCTTTTGTGTATTTCAGTTCTTGGAATCAATTATGTGAAGAAATACATCACTTTTGCAAGAGAAATGAGTCAAATTGATTGCTAGAGAAGTTCTATGGTTAAAGCCCAAGTTTCAAGGAGAAAAAACTTTTTGAAGCTTAGTCAAAGCTGGAAAGTCAAAGTCAACTTGGACAGAAAAAGAACATAAAAGTCCACAGAACTTCAGCAGATCATATCTTTGGACTCAGACCTCGGAATTAGGCCTATTACACTACTAAAAAAGTGACTTTTAGCGTCCAACATTTTTCCGCGGCCAGTGTCGTCGTGGCTAGTTCCCACTTTTTGCCATGACAAATAGAATTGGTGGCAAGAGGTTCCTTTTGCCTCGATCGATCTTTTTTCGTGACAAAAAGTTGCTTTCTTGCAACCAATTCAACTTGGCTGTGGCTTTAAGTCATACATTTTGCCACGAGTGGGTATTGGCCGCGACTTCAAGTGGGCATTTTGCGACGATGGTGGCAAGAAGCTTTTTAAGTTAGCAATATTTATTTTCTGAAAGAAAAAAACATGAAGAAAACATATTCCCGTGGTTTGTTATATTCTTTTCCTCCTTTTATTTTGGTGAAAAAATTGAACCCCAAAACTTCTGAAATATAACAAAAATAGAAATCATAATTGAACCCCGAAACTCCTTCTTCACTTCTGCATCCTTCTTCGCTGCTTTTCAGGTATAATAGTTATTTCTTCCCTATTAACAATTCTTAATTGATGTTTTGGGTATTCAATATAATAAATTATTAGAAAGTCCTAAGAAAAATTGTTTTGTGGTTCATTATTTCAAATCTAAATCATGTAGAAAAAAGTAGTTAAATTAACTTGCAGTCTTATATCGATCCCTTTGTTTACTGCGTTTGTAGATATGTAACATTCAATCTTTCGATAAACTGGATGTATATATGAGTTTCTAATCCTTTCTATATTATATGTGGGTAAAAAGTATGACTTTGTAAGTTTAAAACTTTAGCCTTTATTTGATTAGCGGGTAAAGTTCATACCTTGTGCATTTATATTATTAGATTAGCTTGTTGTAGATGATTTTTAACCCTCCTATATTCATTTTTCTATATAGATGATTTTTGTTGTCAAATTGGAAAGTTTAATTTAGTTATGTTTGTACAAATTGTATGCCTAGATAATAATTATATACTTTGAATGTTTAATGAAGTTGGGTTTATGCTAGTAAGTGTGAGTGATTGCATGCTAGTTATATTTAAATTGATGTTGGTCATTTAGATGAGAATTACATCTATATTGTTTTGCTCTTTGTTCTTTGCGATTTCGTTTGCGCTCAAGTACATGTTTTTAGGAAAGAACCCTTAGCTATTCATATATCCTTGCTTTGTGTCAATTTTATCACTTTTTCTTAGTGCTTGAATGTTGAATTGTTTTTATCTTTAATTTCTTTACTATTAGTACTAACGTCAATTGTTCCGGTTAGGCAGAGATGGTGCATTCTGAACTTCTATCACCTCTAGAATATCTTAGTGTTTTTGGCTCTTGTATATTATGATTATTATCCTTAAGTAGAGCATCTATGTTAAACTAGCTTGTCTGGTAAGCTTCCTGATAAAACATAAAATGAATAGTTTACCTACGAAATGAACGATGAACTCAAAACGTAAGTAAACTAAAACTTTCTTATGAGCCTATATTTATCAAAGTTTCTACTCTCAATTCTATCGAAATAAAGTGGAGTAACAAATTCGTTCCACTCCTAGTTCTCTAGCATGGAATGTTTTATAGTCTAATTTGTCGGTCTTAAGTCTAATGAGAGCTTTCTGAAGGGTGTTATACTTCTGATACCTATATGAAATTGATTATGTTGAATTTAACTACTTAATGCTATGGAAATATGATTGTTTTGAATCTAGATAAAGGATTAGAGGGGAATTGAATCCACCTCGAATCCAACTTAATAACCTAGCATAGATTCTTGTATCTCGATTCTTACGTTCTTACGGCAAGAAATTGAGTTCTAATCCCTAGTGTTCATGGCATTTCTACCGAATACTAACTAGCATGTGAGGTCGTCCACCCATTCTCATGGCGAATCACGACCTTCTAGAGTGGAATAGATTCTACAATGCTTCTACACTATACCACTAAGTTTTCATCAAGGTTTCATCAACTCCTCTAATGGAGGTTTTAGCCTTGAGTCATCAAACCATCATTTCCCATTGAATTATAACTACTCATCATATTAAAATTCTAACTTCACTAAATTAACTAACAATGTTTCAATCTACTTAAACTACGAAATGATAATCAACAAGAATTAAAACTAGATCTATAAATTGAGATGACAAAAATCGAAATTGACAAAATAACTATTTTATTTATCTAATCAATCAAGAACAATGATTCAAAGACTTAATCTAAAACAAGAATTGAAAATGGAACTAAAACTTAATTAATCTACTGAAAACTAGATCTAGATTATCTATATGGTTTTAGGTCTAACTAGCTACCATTAACAAAGAGCTAAGCTTTTGTTTTTATATGTCCAGATCCAAAAATCGTGCATGGGCTTGGAGCCATGTTTTGATTAGGCCCAAAACCCAATTCTTTCAGTCCAAAAAGGCCTCTTCAGCTGCAGTTGGCTTCAACAGACTTTTCGTCCACTTCTGCTCCTCTGATTGGATCAAGGCTTAGACCATTGGAAATCTCTTTCCGAGCCGGTCGTTTTGACATAAGGTAGGCCCCATTCGAGGTCCGAGTCCAAAGATCTGCCTTGAAGTTCTGGCGACTTGTGTCTTTTTTGCCCAGCGTCGACTTTTCAGCTTTTGACCGGGCTTTAGAAAGGCTTTGTCTTCTTGAATCTTGGCCTTTAATCACGGAACTCCTTAGTAACCGACCTTAGCTCCTTTATCTCGCTAAAGTGGCACATTTCTACACATAATGGACTTTGAAACCTAAAATGCATAAAAACACGTAATCAGTGTTAACTCTTAATTATTACTCACATAATTGGTCTAAAAGTATGCCTGTTACAGGGTTAAAACTACAGTTTTGGGCTCTTATCACTTCCTATTATCAAACTTCATAGACGTTTAGTCCTTTTTTGGGGCCTCAATTGGTTTTGAGTCCATTTGAAATTCTATTATCCAAATGTTGTGTGTTTGGGCACTGAACAATAAAGAGGAATCCAGCTAGTTTCCTTGTTAGAGTAAGTTACATAACTAATTTATATCATTGTGTTATTTGTGTAGCTTGTTGTTTAACATAATTTTTATACTATACCATCTAGGCGTCTAGGTGTTGATGGCATATTTAGAAAATTTCAGTAGCATAATGTCATTTTGTCCTAAATGGAATGGTTGTGGACTAATTTCTTTTGTGGTTGTTGGTTTGGTGGTGTGAAATCTAACTTCTTGGGTTATGATAGTTAAATCTACTTTCTCGTTACTTCTAGTGCTCACTCACTTTAGTTGAGTATTTGTTAGGTACTTAGGTATGTTTATGGTTATCACATGCTTAACTGATGTCGTCTATTAGTTTGTTAGAAAACGATGTATGTACCAGGACGCCTAGATATTAGCTCACCCCCGATCTCACCTCGCCATGAATGTGAGCGCCTGAGAAAGAAAAATAGCAAGTACCAAGCCTTTACATAATTGAATTTGTGAGGCTTTTTCAGTTCATTGAATAGATTTTTGAGTATATTCTTTATTCAAATCGATTATTAGTAGAAACCAACTTTTCAATAGGTTTTGGGATTTAGTTAAAGAGAAGAGGATATAAGGAATTAGAACAGGTAATAATAAGAACCTTTTCTAGTGTTTTGGTTTGCTGATTAGGTAGTGGTCCTGTTCTTGCCATCTTTATGAGTTCTTGTGTTTGATCATTTTTCTGTGCCTAAGTATTTTTGTTGTTGTTACTTAATGTAGGATATGATATTCTTGGTGAACAAGCTATTATCTTATTTTTTTTTTCATGTAGTTGTTGTTCGATACTTGCTACTTAATGGATAAAAGTTGGATGGATCCGACTGTGGGAAAATGTAGTCATAGTATATACTTGGTTGTGAGAAATTTATTGAGTTTGCTTGGAATAATCGAGTAGAGGAACTCAGTGGTGAGATTTACTGCCCATGTGTTAGATACATTAATCTTTTGCTATGGCCTAAAAATGTAGTGGAACTTCATATAAAGAATCGGGGTATACTACGAAGTTATGTGTGTTGGACAAAGCATGGGGAGAGTGGGCAGGTGAATACCGAGTCCAATGAGGGTGATGATATGCATGCAATGTTGCAAGATGCATTAGGATTTCAGAACATGGTTAGTATAGACAATGACATACCACCTGGTTTGAATTCAAATGAGTCTAGTTCCAGCGACACTCGTACAGATGAGCCAAATGAAGAAGCACAAAAGTTTTACAAGTTGTTGAAGGAAGCAGATACACCCTTGTACCTGGGCTGTACTAAGAGTTCAAAATTGTCTTTCCTAGTACGATTGCTTCATGTAAAGTGTCTTAATGGTTGGAGTAATCATTCGTTCGACGTGTTGCTTGAGGTATTGAATGATTTACTTCCAGATGACACTAATATGCCCAAGAATCATTATGAATAAAAAAAACAACTTCAGGATCGTGGGATGGAGTGCATTAAGATAGATGCATGTCAAAATGATTGTATGTTGTATTGGAAGGATAATAAACCGGTCATGGACAAGGATAACTATGATATATGTGGTGAGTCAAGATGGATCATGACTTCATTGGAGTGTACAGAGAACGGAGTTAGTTCATCTGCAAAACCTAAGAAAAAGGTTGCTAAGATTTTGCGATACTTTCCCATAAAGCCAAGACTTCAAAGATTATTTATGTGCTCAAAAACTTCTAAAGATATGAGATGGCATGCAGATGATCGTACGAAAGATGGTGCTTTGAGGCATCCAGCTGATTCCGAGGAATGGAAAAGTCTAGACATAAGATATTCTTCATTTGGTTTAGAATCTCGCAATGTTAGACTCGGCATCGCTAGTGATGGTTTCAATCCTTTCGGTAGTCTTAGTTCTATTCATAGCACTTGGCCTATTGTATGCATTCCGTATAATCTGCCGCCATGGATGTGTATGAAGCAACCTTTTCTTATCATGGCATTGCTAATTTCTGGCCCTAGCAGTCCTGGAAATAACATTGACGTGTACTTGCAGCCATTAATTGATGAGTTAAAGGAGTTGTGGGAAAAGGGAGTTGAGATGTATGATGCCTCTTCAAAACAAAATTTTAAAATGCATGCAGCTATCTTGTGGACTATTAATGACTTCCCAACATTTGCTAATTTGTTTGGATGGAATACTAAAGGAAAACTTGCATGTCCCTCATGCCATGAGGAGACTTGCTCAAAATGGTTGCAAAATGGGAAAAAGTTTTGTTATATGGGAAGCCGTAAATTCTTGCCACTTGATCATAGATATCGAAAGAATAAAAGTTCTTTTGATAACAATACTGAAATGGGAGTTGCCCCAAGTCCCTTTACTGGAAGTGATGTTCTTGCTCAATTAGATGGGTATGACCAAATCACATTTGGTAAGGCGGAGTGTGATAAGGTTGGGCAGAAGAGAAGTCAAGATGATAATTATCTGCCACATAATTGGAAGAAGATCAGTGCATTTTTTGATCTCCCTTATTGGAAACACCTTCGTGTACTTCGAAATCTAGATGTCATGCACATTGAAAAGAACAACGGTGAGAGTTGGCTTGGGACATTGCTGAATTTAGAGAAGAAATCAAAGGATAACTTGAAGTCAAGGCAAGATTTGGTGTTAATGGGTATGCGAAAGTCACTTCATCCAATAGCTAAAGAGGGTAACAAATACTATATCCCCCCTGCGCCCTACACCTTGTCCTTGACTGAGAAGAGAAAGCTTTGTCAATTCTTGAAAGGTATTAAAGTTCCAGATAATTTTTCATCAAATATCTCGCGTCGTGTTCAGGTGAAAGAATGCAAAGTACCTGGCCTAAAAAGCCATGATTGGCATGTTCTAATGCAACAACTTCTTCCAGTTGCAATACGTGGAATCTTACCTAAGGAAGTTACATTAGTTCTTGTTAAGCTCTCTAATTTCTACAAGCAATTATGTTCGAAAGTATTTTGGGTTGCAGAGTTGGAATGTCTTGAGCATCAGATTGTTGTCACACTATGTAAAATGGAAATGATCTTTCCTCCATCATTTTTTGATGTTATGGTGCACTTGCCTATTCATTTAGCTAGTCAAGCTAAGCTCGCTGGACCCGTGTACTATCGTTGGATGTACCCAATCGAAAGGTCAGTATATAAGATAATAGTAATGGTTACTCACTTGTATGTATTTTGTTAAAATTTTGTTTATATTTTATATTTATTCAGGTACTTATACACCTTGAAGAAGTATGTTCGTAATAAAAGCAGACCAGAGGGATCTATTGTTGAAGGGTATCTTGCTGATGAATGTTTAACTTTCTATTCAAGATACTTAAATGATGGGATTGAGACTAAGTTCAACCAGCTAGGGAGGAATGAAGAGATCCAAGTTGTTGGACCAGATGGAAAGTTTTCTATATTTTCAGGAAACAATCATGCTTTAGGGAAGGGAATGTTTCAGACTCTAACAGGCAATGAGTGGGAACAAGCTCGTTTGTATGTGCTAACCAATTATGGGGAAGTGGTACTGTTTGTTGAGTAAGTCCACCTTATTGAAATCGTTCATTTATTAAAAGAAATATTATTTATAAACCTGTCATATATACTCATTATAAATGAAACAATATTTTGTATAGGAAGCATAAACAAGTGATTAAGAATGAGCTCAGGCGGCGGTTAAGTGCTAGGAATGTGGACCGTATTCATAATGAACGATTTGGTAAATGGTTTGAAAATCAAGTGTTAGTTGTATGTACGTAGTTAGATTGTGTACGTATATCAGTTTATGTATATTTTTGTAAATTATTAGTAAAACAGATGTTGTTAACTTAGTTTTTATTTATTTATTAATAAATATCGATCATTAATTCAAGATGCTGTTAATGTCTGCCTCGCTCAAGCTAAAGCTCAGTCTGCTAGCTCAAGTCGCAAGTCAAGTAGTGTAGATCAGTGATAGACAGAAAGGAAAGTTAGACTGATAGAATAGGTTGTATAGCATAGCGGGCTGCTATTATTGCTAGGTAGTCTGTTTGTCTATATAGCTTTTGCAGAGTTATTTGTACACTGCAGCCCCTGACATTAGGAATGAATACGAAAGACGCGGTTCGTTACCAGTAGTCTAAGTTTTTAAGTTGAGATCCTTTCGCTTCTAGCTGATCACCCCCTGTTATGTCTGTATAGATTGACAACTTATACAGGCCAGGAAGCCCCAAGATTTTGGGAGCCTTACTGGCAGGTAGGTGGATACGAGTGCCCATAAGACTTTAGGTGCAACTGAGCACTCAAGTCGGCGACTTAAACCGGCCCTAGGTCCGGGGGTGTCATCGCACTAGAATCGTCATTACGGGTTCGCAACCCCATTAGTCAATATGCGTTCAATAAAATGGGAAATTCTACTATAGTAATGCCAATAAATCACATCCTTGTCTCTAGTGCTCCCTGCATTCAAAAAAGCCTGGTGGGCCCTACCTGTAAAATCCACCTATGCCAGCAGGGAATTGCTCTACTTACTATTATCGGTGCTTACTCCGGTCATGTTCAGGGGAAGGGCTGTTTGAGACAGCCTATTTGAGTATATTATTGCATGACGATTCTTTGCTCATGGGAGACATTGAAGATGCCTTCTCACTAAGGAGAAATTGCCAATAGAAAGAAGTAACTATCAATTACGAGTCCGAGGCAACATCTTCTCTCTTTTCCTCCATTCCGGTGGCTGAAATGAGAAGGAGACTAGAGCTAGGATTAAGTTAAGGGGTAAACCAGAAGCTTAACCCGTTTGATAACGATGACTTACATGTCTTGGTAGAGGCAGATAACCAGAAATCGCTGGATGCGGCAGTGGGGATGGTTGCAAAGCTACTAATTCCAATAGTTGATGGAATGAACGAGCACAAGCGTGCCCAGTTAAAGGAGCTCGCTGAACTGAATGACAACTAGTGCACCACATGCGAGAGAAAGAGGGCACCACCGCTTTTTTCTCTTAGGCGTACTGCTTAGCAAAGCAAACGGTAGGTCATAAACTGGAGCAGACAGACCCTGCTACATCGTGATCAACTATCTTCACTGCACCACCTCTCACTAGTGATGGGGCATCCTATATATTTCTGTAAATTATTAGTAAACATATGTTGTAAATTTTCTGCTCCTCCCCTCTCTATTAGGATTTTTAGTTGGACTGCTCCTCTTCTTATTTTGCTTTATTCTTTTAAGTCGATGTACCATCTAGCAGTTCAACATTCTTTTAATTCAAAGTCAAATATGTATAGGTATTAAACTAATAAGATGTATCCATGCATATATTAACTTTATTTCTTCTTATTTGAATAGGTCCAACAAATGAAAAAGAATGGGGAGTTGGTCAGCGAGCAACTTCTTAGTTTAGTATATGGTCCCAGTCGATTTGCTTCCTGTTTCATGGGCTGTATTGCAAGTGGGTATAGATTTCACACAAAAGTTTGTGAGTCTCAAAGAAAAACTCAAAATAGTGGAGTTTTTGTATCGGCAGAAACATCAAGCCTTGCAAGCGCGAAAGACATGAATCCGGTGACTGGTAGTGTTGGTTATTATGGTGTGCTGAATGACATAGTTGAGTTGCGTTATTGCAATGAGAATAGAGTGCTTATATTCAAATGTGATTGGTGGGATGTTATGACTCGCGCAGGAATAAAAGTAGATGAATATGGTTTCACTACTCTGAACTTTACACGAACCTTAGCTACAAATGAACCATTTATTCTAGCATCTCAAGCTGAATAGGTTTTTTTATCTTTAGGATAATTTGGACGATAATTGGCGAGTTGTGTTGAAGACTCTTCCAAGGGACTTGTATAATATAGGTTCAGTAGTTGAGCTGGCTCAAGATAATATGTCTTGCATGCAGCAAGATGTAGATAACATAGTTGACAACACACACAACATTAACGGTTGGACTAGGAGTGAGATTGATGGAGTAGAAGTTGTTGCGAATACTGTTGATGAAGATGTCGTTGACGTCGATGAAGACTTCATCAATGATAGTGATTGTGATGAAGACATCATTGATTACAATGACGAAGATTATATGTAGTTTGCATTTTTTATGTTGTTTTTGGTTTTGGGAGTGGTTATTATGTGATTTTAGTTTGCTTTGTTTCTCGTCACCTATGATGTCATATATATACAAATATTTTTCAGTAGTGACCTTTTTTTGTAACTTTTTACTAACAATTCAAGATGGTATCACTAAACAATGTCATATATATCAGTTTCTACTGTCTTCCTCGATGGATTTAATTTGACGAATTGCTTTCTGTGACGATTTATATAGGTGCAATGGTAAAACGACTACGAGAAGATCCCAGTGGTGGCGGTAAGTTTAAATTTATGTGGACCTTCGATCAATTTCATTATTGTTTGACGTGTAATTAATGTGGGGCATATGTGGACAGCTGGAACGTGGGTTAGAGGCATGTCTACCCTTCCTAAGGTATTTGACCAACCAAATGGCTCAAAGTTGGAATTGATATGGAAAGACAAACAACCAGTGGGGCCTCGGAAACATCCAAGCTTGTTCTCTGAGTCTATTGGAGTATTAATGGCAACGTCACGTCGATTTAACTGGACAAAAAATTGGGAGCTCCAAGATGTAGGCCACAAACAGTGGTTATGGGATAATATTAAGGTATGGACTTTTGGAGTTGCTGCACATATACTTGTTAATAGAAAAATATTGTTTGTTTCATTTCTTAGTAGAAATATGATTCCTCATAGTATAGACATAAATGCATCATTGCTTAAGCTTTTTGTCTCTCATTTTAGGATTCATGGGAACTTGATGAGATCCGGAAGGAGCCCACTTTGGGTCCAATTTCCTCGGACGAATTCAAAAACAAAAAGAGTAAATGGAAAAGGAAATTTTATACCCTCTACACCACATATGAAGAGCGTGTAAGCCATAGGCCACACCAACTATCACAACAAGAGTGGGTTAATCTTGTGGAGTTTTGGGATACTCCGGAGCAGCAAGTAAGAGAAAGTGTAACATTTAACTTATATATTTTTACATAGTACAATACTAAGTAAGTTCAATTCGTATGCATTATGTATTATGTGTAGGCCATTTCTGAACGTAACAAGGCTAATCGTGCTAAGCAAATAGCGAAGCACGCTGCTGGAAGAATAAGTTTTCCTCAGTTTGAAGAGATAATGGTATGTATGCTTATTATTTTTATATTCCTAATATGGTATTGAATTAGATTAGTAACAATTAGTAAATTTCTTTATGTTTGGTTAGAGTGAGGAGCATGGAGCACCCCCTTCCCTAGGAGATCTTTTTGTGAGGACTCGCACAAGTTCAAAAACGCATGATGCTCTTGATGATCAATCAAGAGATTACATTGTATGTATCAGTTTGATCTTAGTAATGGCTTCAACTTGAATATCTTACTCGGTTGTATTTAATATAGTATGTGTATATTTTTCCTGGAATATGTAGGAGAAAATGAATCACCTAGCAGATAGAGATGAACATGGGTCATAACTACCTCTCACAAATGAGATTTATAGGGAAGTGATGCCTCCAGAGCGGCATGGACGAGGTGTAACACCAACCAGTTACTTTGGCTCCCAATTATCTTCGGACAATTGGGTGAATGACCTGGAAAACCATGTGGTTGAAATGAAAAGAGTAGTGGAAGAGAAGGAGGAGGAAAGACATCGTGAGATTGAAGATATGAGGAGGCAAGCACAGGATAAAGATGAGCAAAGGCAACGTGAAATGGATGAGATGAAGAGACAATTCGATGCACGAGATGCGGACATGGAAGCACGACTAATGCAAAAGCTCTTGGAGATGACTACAACTTGTTCACATCTTTCTTCCAATTAAGTAAGTCAATCCTTAACTTGTCATCTGTCCTGTCCTCTGTCATATGTCCCTTGCTTGTTTCCTATTTATATATCTAATCCTATTTTAAGTTTTATCAATTCCCCCTCTTTCATGTTTATCCCTTTTGTTAAGAAGTATGCATCGAATATATGATTATAGACCAGGTCTTACTTCAACAGAGCCCAATAACACGATTGAATTTCCTCCAGCTAGTTTACCTGACATGTTTTCACTACTTGGGAAGGCAGATAGAGACATATTGTATGCCATATGCTTCTCTTTAAACATGAGAAGTTCAGCATTCACAGGAATACTTGATAATGTGCCCCTTAAAGTTCGGGAAATTTCTTCTTCAGTCCTGTTAGTTTGCTGTCATTTGAGACCATCACCATATCAGGGAGCACAACACCATAGTCTAGTAGCACAAGAAGATGGACATTTGGCTATGTTTTCTGACCATAAACATCAAGCTGATAAAAACTTGATAACTATTGTCAAGTCAGATAGACCAGGTCTACACATAAGGGATTTTCATGGGCGTTGGATTCTCATGGATGGGGATCTTGGTCCACGTGGAAGCAGCTTGTCTACCTTGGGCTTGCACTGTGCCAGGCAACTACTTTCTTTTTAGAATTTTTTTAAGTAGTGAGGATGTTGAAGTTTTATCACACACACATATATGGCAAGTAGCTATGGTGGAATGGCACTAAACTTAAGCAACACTAGCTCAAATGAGGCTTGTTTTCTGATATCTCATTCCTTTACACTAGGTGAAAATAAGACTTTTTTGTCGGGTAGAACCCGTCAAAAAACAGTATTTTTGACTGACATTGCCTGTCGTAAGGCTCGTCAAAAAATTCACAGTCATTTTTTTTCTTGACGGTTAGTTACCGTCAATAATTTTAAATTTATTTGACGGGTGGTGAATGTCATTAATAAATAGAATTGTTGACGGACTATAACCGTCAAACTTTTCTATTTCACTAGTCAAATTTATCCAATTTTAATGGAATTTGGGATGCAAATTTGAAAATTATTGACGGTATGCTACGTCAATTTTCTGTATACATAAATTTTCTTAACGGTCTATATCCGTCGTTTTTCTGAGCATTAATGTTTTTTTAAAAGAAATTCTTATAATCTAAATTTCATATCCATTTTTCCTGCAAAAATTAAACCATCCAACTCAAATCAACATTCTACCAAAATATAATAGATACGGGAGTAGATTCTTTCATCAAAACACACATGTGATTATCTAAAACACCAAAATATTGTAGCAAATTACATTACATGAGTTTTAGTATACTCCATAATCCATATACAACCATACATCATGTGTATGCAAAACCAACTAGGTTGCACAAAAAAAGTGAAACTACTAAAATGCACAAAAAAGAGTTCACCAACTCACATCAAATTGGTTCCACAAAAGGCATGGGCCATATGATTGTATCTCCAATTGAAATGTCGTCAAATGTTCCTTCCCCAACATATAACTCAGTTGTGTGATCAAAGATACCGTCAATTGTTATGTTATACGAGTTGGCAGATAGTACATCATTAGACACGCTTCCAAGTGCAACAGTTCTTTTCTAGAAGTTCTTTAAAAGGCATCGTGTGGATGGTGGAACATATGACACTTCATCAAGAACACGTGATTGTCTTCTTACCTACAGTACAACATCACAGGTATAAATTAATACAAGTATACAAGTTCAACTCTCAATGAAAACACAACAATATTTAAATTTAAATACTCAATTTAAATTGGCTTATTAGCTCAATTGGTTATAGCAACATCCATTCTCTCTACCGAACGGATGCTTAGAATATACAGTACGCAATTCCATTCCTTTCTTCACCGATTGGATGCTTAGATGTTATATAGTGCACAACATCTAGGATAGAATCACCAATATATCATATTTCGATTACCATTGTTCGCAATTATGGAAAACTATAGACATGTAACCAAGATATAAGTGGCTTAAAAAGGTAAAATACCAACATTGTTCCTGCTTGATATGGGCTGACATTATGACAACTAGGGTACAACAACTATTGGATGGTGCTCTGAGCAAGAAAAGAAAAGAAAAATAAGATGTAGACTACAACAATGTGCAAGACGTCAGCAACATATCAGTTCGGACTAACAGACCTAGTACTCCCTACATGTACATTGCCTCATTCACATTTTCTTAGTCCCTTTAACGTCTCTATAGATGCCAAAGCCTCTTCCAAAACCATAGGAGCTACTCAACCCTAAATGTCAGTTGCATTCAACCATAGGAAACTATTTAAACACGACTTCTCCTGGAGAGTCTCGCTCTGAAAAAGAAGGTTTTAATGAATCCGAAGAAAAGAGCACATTATGGCCATGATCGGCTAAAGATCACAGCCATCTCACGAATTGGATTCGAACCAATCAAGCTACTTGCCCTTTAGTAGATTGTGAGCAGGTCTGTCATCTAAGGGTTCATCAGCACCAGTGTTTTCATTCTCCCAAGTTGGCAGTACTACTTCGTCCGCGTCTCTTCCGTCTCAGCCAGTGTTTGGTACCCCAAACCCAGCTGTCCCGTTTGGTTCAAACCTTCAAAGTACTAATAAGATGAATATTGAGGATAACATGGTAGAGGACACAGTCCAAGCATCTAATCCTGCACTTCCTAAGAACTTCTTTTCAGTAAAAATGAGACACTGAACTTCTTTCATTTCAGTAAAAATCGATAACGCCTCAATAAATCTCTTGTTCTCAACAAAGTACTAAGAAGTGTACAATAACTAATAGTATCGGGAACAACACCAACTTCTCTCATTTCATAAAGAAGTCGTGGTCGCTTCACCTAAAAAGCTTAGCTTTATCAAACACATTAATCATAGAATTATAAGCAACTAAATCAGGAGTAATACCAGCATTCTTCAATCTCATAGATATAGATATTGCTTTACTATAATCACAAAGTTTAAGCGATTTTTAGATGCCCATAAAATAAGACCTGTAAAAAAATCAAGACAACTATACCGTAAGTCGCTATGTTAATGTCACGACTAAGTTGGCCATGCACCAGTTTTATATTTCCAGATGCATGCACATATAGACCAACCAAATTGGGGTTTGTAAGTCAATCTAGTAAGATCAAGTTGTACCAAACGGGGGTTTGTAACCAGGGTAAATATAGTTTGATCTAGTTGTAAAAGCCTTTCCCGATAAAACCTTCTATCTGACAACAAGCACCTCTGCATGCCCTATATATACATGATGTTAAGAAAGGTAAAGAAGAGAGCGGGGTAACATGTAAACGTTCAGTAGACTTGCATGAATTAATGAGGCTGTTCCCCTTCCTTGGTTTTGTCTATAATTGTTCAAGCAGTCAAGAGGTGGGGTTAAAATGTAATCCAACTATATCCCAAAAGGAGCTCAAATTACAATCTTAAAAACCACCTCGACTTCATGAAACCCAAGTCGGACAGACTCAACAGCCCTCCACCTCACCATTACGTAAACAAAAATACAAGAACACGAACACGCACAAGAAACAGAAAATACAGATCCATGCTAATAAGCCTACAGATTGGAATGATGCAATGCCCTTGTTTTAATTTCTTTAATAACATCCAACCCCTCTGCTAGCTGCTTAAGCAATAAGCATGTAGTGTCTTCATTCTGCCCATCTCATTCAAAAGAACTTTAACACACAAATCTTAGAGGCTTTAGAGCATTTCAATTGCAGCTCCATAAAGCCCAAGCTAATTTCAAATTTGAGCACTTGTTCAAGAGTTAACTTTGACATTTACTAGAAATTAACAAATCGAAATAACCTCCAATGGCTCCGGATAACCGACCACGTAACATGCCCACTAAATAACTACAATTAGCTTACTTGAAACGGTCATAAGTTACACTCAACGCCTAAGTTTTGTCTAGTTCTAACATCACCGAATCACTAACAAGTACCACTGAATATGGTAAACCTTTGATTTCTCTTACAAAACCCGTTGGATTTGTATTATACAAAAGATTTTATGCATTTGCGGATTTTGGCCGTGAAACGACTATAACTATAGCATGGCTTTAAAAAACGGCTTCATTTAAAATCACAAAGAATAAAAAAAAGAAATAAAACAAAGAATACACAATATTTAAAAGATAACATATGAGGATTGAAGCTATGTAAACTGAAGTTATGAAAATAAGAAGTAACAGAGAAACTACATACTGCATTGGTAACAGAGATTCCGAAATCCGCGGATCAACATATAAGAAACTCACCTTTGCCAGATTTACTTAGACTAAAACCACAAGAACCACCTATTCAAGAGATGTAAAACAAAAGTAAATAAACTAAAATATAATCTTAGGCATCAGTATTTCATCAAAAAGCAAAAAGAAATATGAAGTAATGACAAACTTAACGCAAACCCGTATCAAAAACTATTCAACCTACGTCATTTATCAATTTTGCCCTCAGATTGTCTTGCTTGTTGGCTACTCTATACACTAGCCCTCAAAAGAAATCAAATTTACTTAGACAATAGAGAGTCGTATCACGTATGTACCACATAAAAGGTTGGTAGTTGGTACAGAGTGCCCTAAGCAAGAATGATAGATTAAATTCGTTACTGGGTTGTGAATTTGACTAGGATACCACCAATTCAACAGTAATTGCTAATAAGGTTGATTTGTAATCAATATTTAGCAATCAAAGTAACATACCCTACAATATTCACATATAACGGTACAGTTGACATAAATAATCACTATGTAAAACTTGTATTAGTTGTATTAGTTGTATGAACTTATTGACGATGTGATCTTTGGTTTGTAAAAGCATTTATGCAGTCTGTCTACCTACACCTTGCCTTATTTACCAATAGCTAAATAAAATTAAAAGAATGCATGCTGGATTGGGACACTCAACAGCTTGACTCCTTTCAAGCCATTTGATTAAAGGCATAGTATTAGTAACTGTTAAAAGAGTTACACCTTACAAACCCTACAAATTGCAATAGACCAATAAAACCCTGAGATAGAATTGTGGAACCCAACCATATCATATATACTTCTAATCAAAAGAAATTGTTATATCTAGTTATCTCTCATACAATTTTTGGCATTTTGCATATGCTTCTAGAGTAATATATAATAGATATAGAAAGACTGAACTATAGACTCACCATTGTCGGTAACACTTATCTATATCAGTTAGACCATGATATTTCTTTGGCAATGGTAGCAAAGATTTTGTGAGATTGCAAATGACCTTACACAAACAGAAAGCACCCCTGAAAAGAGAATAACAAAAGCAACTTCAATCCAAAGATTGTGCAACGAAAGAGCAACACATGTAATCGTCATGGTCATTCAGAATAAAAATCTATAAGAAACACTTCATGAAATTCATGCTCAAAAACCAAACAAGAATATGTATAGTGGTTGCTTCTAAAAATTACCAGGAACCACCAAAAACTACAAAATTACACAGACACTAATTAGCACACATTTATAACTACTTAGAAATATACTCCAATGAGCATAAGCTAAAACTCTAAAACAATGATGTTTCATATGGAAATACCTCGTGCTACAGCATCTTCTCTCTGCTTTAGTTCCTTAATGCCATTTAAAAAATGCAACCAACAGATTAATTTTTAACTGAAGGCAAAGACAATCACAAAAAATGAAAAGTTAATACTCTTCTATGTATGGCATCAACTACCTAGTCTAATGTAGCACACAGATATCCAAGGTCGACATGCACATGCTTATACAAATCTAAAGCAAAAGCAGAAGATACCTACTCCCGTTTCTTCAATTCAGCCTGCTTGAATTGGAGTTCCTTCTCCTTCTTTTTGATATCCTAATTCAAAACAAGTACCATATGATGAGTTCAGGTTAAAGCTTAAATAGGGCATCCTAATATGGTAATTTGATGTCCTGAAATTTATTTCACCTTTGAAGAATCAAGAGGAATATCAACTGTTGCACCACATTGAACGGGAGAGAGAGGTTAAAGCCTTGAGTTTGCGGCAGGAGTAACACTTCCAGGATTCTAACATTCAAACCAAAATGTTAGCTTGATACAACATAATACATCAAATGAATCTCAAAAGCAAACAAAAGGATAAAAAGCGAAAAAACTCCAAGTTATAGTAACATATATAACTAATTAACAATTTCAAAAATTAGACATTACCTTCAAACAAAGCAAAACCCCATGGCACCATCTACCTGAATTGAATCAAAACAAACAGATATAAAATTCCAGTGAACTAGATACCTAGTCAGTAAAACCCCATGGTAGGTTACCTTTAATTCCGCTTCCTGCCCAACAACACATCCAGTAATCCCCAATCTTTAATTGCATGATAAAAGCTTGTACATCACCTTCAACTTGTAATGGGGAGAATCAT
This sequence comes from Coptis chinensis, assembly GCF_015680905.1. NCBI lineage: Eukaryota > Viridiplantae > Streptophyta > Magnoliopsida > Ranunculales > Ranunculaceae > Coptis > Coptis chinensis. The sequence goes on along the minus strand of NC_141463.1, from coordinate 71,566,517 downwards.
GTTTGGATAAGAGAAACAAAGCCTCCTAACCCCTTTCCCGTTTAGTAAATTCTAAGAATTAAAATTGAAAATGTAGAGATGAAATTGTTAGCTTTCGCAGAATTTGTTATATATGACAGCGAGTTTTGGTGAAAATTGGAAAAGAGCGAAAATTTGGGGGGAAGGTATTCGTGGAAAGAGAGAAAATTGGAAAAGAGCGAAAATTTTGAGGGGAAGCTATTCGCGCTTTGGGTTGGGATTTCGGGGAAATTTTTTTGACAAGCTTGGTCGGTCGATTTTTTGTTTGACGGTTATGGACCATCAATTTCATAAAAAACCCGTCAACTATATTCTTGACGATTAGTACCCGTCAGTTCCTACCCGGGCCAGGAGTAAAAAAACCCATATTTTCACCTAGTGTTAACTCTTTAAGGTAAGTAGCTCTTTATCATGATCACTACCTTCTTATTATCATGATCACTATATTTTGTCAGTAGTTAATTAGTTTACAATGTATTTACCTCAAAATTATTCTAGAATCTTTGATTGCCTCAACTCATATGTCTTAATTCCCATTGATGTACGTATTCATTAATTTGGTATAAAACTTGTTTTGCTGGGTTTAGATGACATGGATTGACTGTTGTACTCATTCTCCTTTATGGTGCTGCGTTTGCTCGTTCTTTAATATCACTGGCTCTAAATTACCTTCCAGTTCAATTTTCGGTCTTATTTTGTCGGACGACTTGGACTGTTTAGAGACGTTAGAATAATCCTCTTATGTCTCGACTTAATTATTGGTAATTCAAATTCTTTTTTCATATGTGATGCCTATGTTTTTTTGCCTTCTAGTGGATGCATTTTTGAAATTTGAATATATAGAAGTTAAACTGGGGCATTATTTTTTTGGCCAGCATATCTGAATTTTGAGAAATTCATTTCTTCATTTTGCACCTGATATCACCCTATTGATTATCATTCAGAATGTGTGTTGGTTCTAATGTAAGCTTTGTATAGGGGACCAAATCCTCTCGAGCAAAGAAAGGGAATATGAGCTAAAGCCACTAGTTTATATATCTTATTATTATTATTTTTCTGTTCATGGCTTGATACATGTTGGACATGGTTACAATCTAATCATTGATTGGTATGTGTAGGCTCAGAAGATATATGGTAACAAATGGCCAATTTTGCGAAGGCGGTATCAGTCAGGTATGTAAACATGCTTTCTTGTCTATGGATGTTTCTTTTCTACTTGTGCCTTGTAAACCACTAATCTACAGAACTTTGTTTAATAGACATTTCGAAAGTTAATTTTCTTCTTCCATTTAATTGTCTAACAGATGGTTAATTTCCCTTCTTTCATGTGTATCCCTTTTGTTTTTGCAGAATTGATGATCGAGGAGGCTGGGCTAAATATTGTAGGGATGCATATGCACGATCAGTTTCGACATCACGAGGATTTTTTTTTTTATTTTTTTTTTTTTTATTTTTTTTATTTTTTATTTTGGTCCAAACGTACTATTGGCTGGATATATAGTAGCTAGGGTTGTACTTGGTTGACTTTTGTACTTCAGGATGGATTTTTAGTGAAGTTATTTTGTGGTTTTTATTTTTTTTTGCTAGACTAATTACTCTTAAGAATATAAGTAAAAAATTGTTGGTTTATATTATATAGTATATTTCATAATTACTTGTTTCAATGTGGAATGAAATTTGACTTTGTATTCACTATTGTAATTTTATGTTGGTATAGTCTGGTTTGTTTATGCTAAATTTTGTTTCAAAAAATAAAATAAAATAAAAAGCTAATTGTTGCAAAAAAAAAAAAAAAAGGGAAAAGAAAGTGAAGCAACACGTCTTGCTGTGGCCAGTTGCTGCAAAACAAATTTAGTGAGTAATTGAAGCAACATTTCTTGCCGTGGTCTGTCGTGGCAATTAGGCATCCTTTTGTAGCGGCCACCACTGCGACAAAATGTATTTTGATATTTAAAAATGAAATAATTAATTCAAATTTAATAAACATTTAGCAGCGGCATGACCGCGGCAACATGTCTACTCTTTTGCCGTGGTGGCACAATGTCGTGGCAAAAAACTTCTTTCCACACCTTGTACTACCTCGGGCATGGCTAAATGTTTTCCTGTGGCAAAACGCTTCTTTCCATGAAATTTATACTTTTAGCCACCAATTCTGACCGCGGTGAAAACTTGTTTTTTTAGTAGTGTTATATGTCAAAACGACCAGCTCGGAAAGAGATTTTTAATGGTCCAGGCTTTGACCCAATCAGAGTTGGGGACAAAAAGGGTATTCCAATAAATTCTAGTAGAGAAACCCTTTTTGGACTTAAGTAATTAGGTTTTGGGCTTGATTTAGTGGCCCAAAACACAGTTCCAAAGCCCATGCATGATATTGTAAACCTAATCCTCTCCTATATAAAGAGAATGAAGGCAAAATTCTAGCACTCTCTCCTACCTCTTCCCCATAGTTTAGAATAATTTAGGTTTTATGTTTTCTAGCCTTAAACACCATTAAAACACTTGCAGTTCTTAGTTTAATACAATTTCTTATTATTACTATGTCTTCTTCTCATTCTTATTTGTATGATAGTCTAATGAATCATAGCTAAACCTCTATTATAGGGGTTTGATTGAAGTTTTGATGAGGATATTAGTGTAGAGTAGTTGCTAAAAACGCTTCAAGCCTATGTTTCTCTATTTAGACATAAGCAGAATTAACCTAGGCTAGAGGATAATTAATCCGCATGAGAATGGGTTTAAACTCCCTCTCATGCTAATTATTATATGACTAGAGATATCATAAGTAATTAGTGATCATTAAAGGTCTAATCTTTATGTTTGAACCTTGTGTTTGAACGTAAAGATTAGGGTTTGCAACAAACACTATGCTAGCATGTTAGGTATAAATCAAGGTGGATTCAAATCTCTCTAATTCCTTCTTCATATTCACAAGTTCATATTTAATTGCCTTAGTTTAATTTAGAATAGATTCAAATTAATTTTCTCCATAATTAGTTCTATTTAGAAATCATTACTCTCACGTTGTTAAATTGTTTGTCACATTTTGAATTAAGATAAACGTTGTCTAAGCAATTAGGAGTGGAACGAATTCTTTATGCTAGTTATATTGTATGATTTATTGAGAGTAGAACTTTGATTCAAAAGTAAGAATAGTCTAGTTACTTCTTCCTAGTGTTATTTAGCATAAAGGAGGGTAAAATATTGAATTTACAATTATCAATATGATATGTTAACCAACATATACAAGGAAGCAGTCGACTTACCTGTATACATTCCACTTCCCTGTATGTAGTTTTTTCTGGAAGAACTAAACTGTAATCCTGCGCAGCTCAAGATTTCAATAATAGGCATTTCAATAATCAAACATGCATTGCTAAAGTAGGAAGGATTACATTAAGGTTCTGAATAGATAACGAAATTGGTTGACAGTTCCAATCTGTGGGTGAGGATCCTTCTGTGAAAGCAGTGACTAGAGATTTGTTGTCTCCTTGAATTTGGACCTCTGACAACTCCAGTCTATTAGCCAATTTCAAAGCCACTTCTGCTGCACAAAATTCTGCTTGCTCAGCACTGGTAGCCTGAAACTGGGAATATGCAACAGCTATCCTAATCCCATCTTCAACATAACAACAAGCTCCAGCTGTAGTAGTCTTCAACAACCTATTGTAAGATGCATCAAAAAATATCTTAGGCCATATATCCAATTGAGTTTCAATATCAGTAACAGGGGCCATAGAGTTATCAGAGTCCTCAGAAACTTCAAATGCTTTGATGCATGAATGCCATTGATGCAAGGCATCTTTCCAAATGGACTGACATGATATGTCAATCCCTTCCATTATGACTTTGGTTCCATGACACCAAATGCCATATAACAGATAACATCAAAATAGAGATTCCTATTTTCTATCCTCATTAGAGCAATAATACCACTCCATTAGATTGTCTATAAAAGTCCTACAAGATCCTATATTTAGATCATCCAATCTGAGAGAGGCTAATGATACAAACCAGATCATTCTGGTCCATTCACAGTGTATAAACATATGAGTATCTGTTTCCAAAGCTTTCCCACATAAAACACAAGTTGCATCCCCTTTAAACTTCCTTTTTATCAGACATTCCCATGTAGGTAGACTATATACCTATACATTTTCTAGAGAAACAATTGTATCTTATCTTCCACTTTCCAATTCCATATCATCTTCAGGGTACTAGGGTTTAAAGTGGAGCTTTGTCCATGGTCTTCAAGCAAACAAAACATAAAATGAGCAGACTTAACAGAGAAGATTCCTTCTTTGTACCCAACCAAATAAGCCTATCTCTGGTGACTTCAGGTTTAATGGTGATTGAAGTAATGAGGTTCTAGATTGGGGGTAGGAAACAACTCTCCTACCCTATTCAAATCCCAAGAGTTTGATCCTGGAAAAAAAAGATGGTTGACCTTAACATCAAAGAGATTAGGCTTATAGTGATGGTCCAACATAAGAAAGGATCTGTTGCTTAAAGAGCGCCATGGGTCAGTAAGAATGGAGATAGAGGTACCATCCCCTACTGCCCAAAGAGAGTAATCATGGATAAACTAAAGATGTTTACAAATGCCCCTCCAGAAGAAAGAGCAATCCCTTGGTAACTGGTAAACATCCTTATGCTGTCACCACTTCATATAAACCGATTTGAAAAAGCAGACCCAAGAGGAGGTATTGTCTGATAATAATCTCCACATGTGTTTAGCTAAAAGAGCTGAGTTCATGTTTCTTGAAGATCTAAAACGTAGCCCTCCCATGGTTTTATGAGTGGCAATATGCTTCCAACTTAAGGTATGATAAGCTTTTAACTTTGTAGTGACATGACACCAAAACTCTCTACCCATCTTATCCAGTTGATCACAAGTCTTGAGTGGCAACTTGTATTTGCTCATGACATAAATAGGTACTGCTTGAGCCACTGATTTGATAAAGACAAATCTTCCTACTTGTGATAAGATTTTTGCCTTCCATCCTACCATTTTCTTTTGTACTTTATCAATAATGTAGTCAAAGCAAACACTCTTCTTACCAACTATGAGGATGGGGACACCCAGATACTTTTTTTTATCATTAAAAACTCTAACCTTCCAAAATTTCCTAAGCTTCTTTTGGTGTTTGGGGTGAACATTTGAGCTAAAGAAAATACTGGACTTGTTCCAGTTGATGGCTTAACCAGAAGCTTGGCAATATTTAAAAAGAATATCCTTCATATTGTCAGATTCTTCAAAAGTAGCTGATAAACACCCAAAACTGTATTATAAAACCCCGTAGAGACGTAATATTTTGGTTAATTATATGTTTAATAATCATAAAATAATCGTATTTTCGTGCTTTTGCAGGTTTGCGCAACCAACGTAAAAATGATGATAAAGCTAGTATTTAAGCACATATTAGTGAGTATACGTAAAGCTTTCCGATTAAGCCCATGTGAAGCCCAACAAAGCCGGACTAAAGGCCAAAGACTCAAACGGGACAAAATCAAGTCAGAAACGGGATTACGTGCACAAAAGCATCAACCGTCCAGAGCTCATATCTCTTGAACCAGGACTCCGAATTCGGCAAGTGAGTTGTTCAGACGATCAGTGCGACAAACTCTTCACAAAGGTGGGAAGTTGAAAAAATGCCAAAAGACCGGCCCGCCACTGGACACATCACGTGGACAGACTATGTGGGCCCATAAGATTTGATGAGTCATCATGCAGGTCAAAACAAAATGTGCAAATAATTGGCACAAAGTGTGCATGACATTAATGGAGTTAGATGGATTTAGGTGCTAATAGTGAAAAAAATGCAAGGTGTCAAGTTGCTTCGGTTTTTAGATAAGAGGGAAGTTAATATGGGAGGTGGTATCACGTGGGATTGAGAAATGAATGCTTTCATATGTAGTAAATGAAAAAGGAAAGCATTCATTCCATGTTTTGTTTTATGTAATTTTCTTTTTTTGCTAAGGGAGTGCTTAAGTGTAATAATTTTAATGGTGGAACAATCTTTTAGTTCTTGAATAAAATTTCAACATTCCTTAGGTAAATCAGTCGTGTATTATTATTCTTCTTCTTCCCCTCTTACATTAGTATAGATAAACTTGTAGTATTCTATTAATCCCATAATCATGAGCTAAAACCCTCCAAGGTGGAGGGTTAATGATGCTCATATGAGAATCTTTATATGTCTTTTAGAAGTAGGATTAACTACTTAGAACTTAGGATCCATTTAGCACGCTACCCCAAAATGGTAGTGTCCGACCAAACTTGAGGCCTGGAGGTTGAGAATGACTCATGTGCGCCATCTTTTTCATGCCTGGGTTAGTCGCGTGCACGTGTCCTATTTGACCTCATATTCCTCTATTTGACAAGAGTATGTTTTATGGGTCTAGGAGTTGAGATGGTATTTCAGAGATGAAATATCAGTTCAACTCCTCATGCTAGTAAGATGGACTAAGAGATGAGTTCATCTCGCTAGGGATCGATTCTTAATCCATTTGGGGTTTGTTAATGAACCCAAAATGGATTAGAGATTGTAGTAATCTGATTCTAGAAGGAATATAGTGAGACCTTGCATGAGTAGCATAAGCCTCTACTCTTTCTCTCTTTATTTAGCTTGTTAAATATCAACTTTGATCCGTTTTCGTGTCTTGCATGATAAGTGTCTGTTAGGAAGTAAAACAAATCAAGAATTAACATAAAAGCTTTACTCATTAGTTTCCTAAAAGAGCAAACTAAAGTTTGGTAATGTATCATAGAACTTAGGTTGGAACGAATCCCTACTCGAACTAGAAAAACCGAAAAACAGTGAGTAAGGGATCATTGAGTTAGCACAGAAACGGATAAGGAACTTCAATTCTTTACACCGCAAAGTGTTAATATCAAATTGCGCTGCTGCCGTCCTAAGGACCAAAGGATCTTCCCTTCCAAGCTGGAATTGCTCAAAGGGGTAACCCCCCCAATCTCCTACCTTTTCTTTATTTTATTTTCTTGCGTTTTTTTTCTTCGTTTTTGAATTTTCCAGCGTTTTGGTACTGATCCGAATATTGATTTTTGGTTGCACTTATAGGTTCCAAAAGTTAAAACCTGGAGCCTAATCAACACCATGACATAAGACTTTTGGGAAAATTTTAGCCTATTACGAATGATTACTGCGCATGTGCGATACCTGAGTCGCGTCCTCCATCCAACCCTCGCGCGCGCTGGTTGATATTCTCTGTTCTTGTTCTTGTTTCAATAGCAGCACCTCCTTGACTTATTCATTACAGGGCTGGGCCTAAGTTTCTGCAACTACAACAGCTACTTCACATTCCTTTTGGAGTTCGGGTCAACGCGGGTTGCACGAGCTGTCTGTCTCTTTTTCTTTGGTGGACTTATGGAACGCTAACATGTTCTAATATTAATATACTATTGTATGATTCACATGTATTATCTATTATGTCCTAGGTAATGGACTATTATTTGCGTATTAGGTTAAAAATATGTATGAATATGTGGATGTGGAGTAACTAATTATGCTAGGAAGAAGTAAACTATACTATTCTAGGTCTTATATCAAAGTTATACTCTCGTTTATCATGCAATATGTGGAGTAAAGATTTCGTTCTATTCCTAGTTGTTTAGACGTAACAGTTTCAATAGTTTTAACAATTCTACGATATCAATGAGAGCAATAATATAATTATATTAATATGGCGAAAAATAACTAATTAAGATATTATAAATTATACTAAGGCAATTTAATGAGAAGATGTGAATGAGAAGAAGAGATTAGGGGGATTTGATTCCACCTTGATTAATTCCTAATATGCTAGTATAGATTATTGCAACCCTAACCAATAAAGATTAAATATTTGATCCCTAACTATTCATGACATCTCTAACCAAATAATAATTAGCATGAGAGGAAGTTTAACCCATTCTCATGGTGAATAAACTAACCTCTAGATTGAAACTCTTGAATAAATAATAATCCTAACTAACACATCAAGTCTTCATCAAAGCTTCATCAAATCCCTCTAATGAAGGTTTAGCTAAGATTCATTAGACTATCATTAACTTGAATTGGTTTTATTAATAGAGGCTAGGTTTAGAAACAATAATTAGGTTATACTAAAAAGAGAGAGAGAAAGCTAATTAAGAGAGTTCTAATTAATGGGAAGAAGTCTAAGAATAATAACTAAGTATCTAAAACTAATTACTTAAGAGTTATGCCTTAGTCTTCTGATAAGAGCCCAAAATTGTAGTTTTAACCCTTTAACAATATTGTTGTTAGACCAATTATGTGATTAATAATATAGGTTTATCACTAATTACATGCTTTTGAGTATTTAAGGCTTTGGAGTTGAATAAATGTAAATTCGTTACTAATTAATTAGGCGCTAAAAAGAGCTAAAGGGATTGCTATGAAAGTTCTATGAAGAAAGCCCAAGTTTCAGGGAGAAAAAGCCCTTAAAAAGCCCAAATCAAAGCTATTAAGTGAAAGTCAAACCGGATTAGAAAGTTGAAGAAAAGTCAACGGAACTTCAAAAGGCCATATCTTTGGACTCAGACCTCGGATTTGGGCCCATTTTATATCAAAATGACCAGCTCAGAAAGCTCTTTCCAATGGTCTAGACCTTGACTCAATCAGAGTAGTATAAGTTAGTGAAAACTCGTTCTACAGTAATACGACCAGAATGGGAAGTCTTGGATTCAACAAATTGGGTTTTGGGCTCGATTTTTCGGCTCAAAACATGACTCCTCAGCCCATGCACGAATTTGAGGATCTAGCTCTTCTATATCAAGATACAAAAGCTTAGCTCTTAAGCTATCTAGATAAAAACCTAGTTCTAGTTCATAAAAATTTAGTTTTGTAATATAGAATTAGTTTTAATTCATTAAATTAGTTTTTATAGATTAATCTAGTTAGTTGTCAATTTTATTAGTTGTTAGAACAAGAATGAATATTATTTATTAGCTAGACCTAGATTAGAAAATAAATTAGCTTAGACTCCATTAATTAGTTTTATTACCTTGTTTTTAATTTAGTTATTGAATCATTGATAATTCTTCATTAGATTAATAAAAGTCAAGTTATTGTTCTTCATTATGTTTTCTTATTATTCATATGTTAATGATAGTCTAATGAATTCTAACTAAACCTCCATTAAAGGGGTTTGATGAAGCTTGGGTGAAGACTTGATGTGTTAGTTAGAATTATTGCATTTAAGAGTTCACTCTAGTAGGTTAGTTGATTCACCATGAGAATGGGTTGAACTTCTTCACATACTAATTATTAGTTGGCAGAGATTGCCATGAATAATTAGGGATCACAATTAATCTTAATTGGTTATGATTGCAATAATCTATACTAGCATATTAGGAATTTATTTAAGTGAAATCAAATCCCTCTAATCTCTTCTCCATATTCTTCTCTATATTTTATTCAATTCATATTCAATTGCTTAGTTAAATTATTATAAGTAAATTCATATAATTAGTTTCATAGTGTAAACTCATCTCTATAAATATTGCTCTCACCATTGTTCCCTTGTGTTGATTAATTGATTTCTTTATATCTTAGTAGTTTAGGAGTGGAACGATTCCGTACTCTATATATTGTATAAATCTATATGTGAGAGTAGGAAATAAATAATTGATATCGTAAGAATAATGTTAGAGTAATCTAGTTGAGTTTTTACGGGTTATCAAATGGCGCCGCTACCATCTTAAACTCTTTCAGGACAAGAATTCAATTGCTTGAATCCAAGGGGCAATCCCCCATTCTCTACCCACCCACCATTTTAATTTTTCTTTCTTGTTTCTCATATTTTTGTTACTGTTCATGCTTGAAATTCACTATTTTAATCCGCCCTCCCTTAAGATTGCGGAATCACAGTGACGAATACTGCGGTAAAGGTATTTCTAAATTTTCGAAAATTCTAAAAATGTTCAGGCATAATACCTAATGTGTTATTGATTTACTAGAATATTTTCAGAATTTTCCTAATTGTTTTACCTTGTGAACAAATACGATCTTTACAGTGCTGCATTTCAGTTTTCAAACCGTAAGTTCTTGAAAAACAGATAAGTAAGGTTACTTAGGTAGTTTCAAAAATTCTAAACATTTTACAGGAGTATCTATCCTAAGTCAGGAGTTTGCAGTAAAAATTTGATGAGTTTTGGATTTGTTTTGACTTCCTAACTAGTGGAGTGTTCTAGTGTGTTTCTGAAGTTTTGCAACACTTAATTTCTGGAACAATAGCCGATAAGGAGGATTTGTAGAACTCCAATTTCTCTAAATTTTTTACAAAAACACGCATGATCTATCAAAAGTCTCCAGTAAAATGTTGGCGATTTTTGGCTCTGTTTTGATTGGTTAACCATTCGGTTGTTTGTATTGTGTCCAAAAACTGTTTTGCAAACTTTGCAAGGCAGTAGAAAGACTTTCATAGCTCCGATTGTTCTGAACTTTTACAGGCTACTTACTGGACGTCTTAGCAACCTACTGTAAAAATTTCAAATTTTTTGGAGAGCACAACCTGCGCCCATACAAGGCAAAGTTTGCGCGCGACCTGCACTCAACACACCGTAACTCGAGTTCCACTTGAGCGCGACCCGCACCCTTCATAGGCAAATTCTGAGCGCCCCCCACGCTTAACTCACTGAAAATTGCCTCAGGAACGAGCACGACCTGTGCCCTTCACAGGCAAATTCTAAAGCGTTCTCCAGCCCTCTTAAGGAGCGACGATTTTCCGCAGTCACCCAAACTTCCATTTCTTCAAATTATTCGGTGTTTCTAACTTCTTCAATACATTGAGATTGCGTATACAAGACGCTATTCATACGCGTAGCAATGAGGCATTCAGGTACTCCTTCTTCCACTTCTCGCCTCTTCTATCAAAGTAGTTTCAATTCTAGTATAATCAGGTTTGTTTATCGTAAACATCAACGTACATGCCTATCTAGAAATTTATAGTTAGAGTTTTGGTTGCATATTAATTGTCCTATAATATATTTGTAAAACCAATATGGCATATCAATATGTAGGCCAACAATCATATGATTATTATGCAAACCCTTCACCATGTTCATGCTGTGGTAGTCCTTACCATTGAGCTTCTCATTGCCCATCATATCAAAAGTTGGAGCCTACTATAGGATATAATAATAATTATGAACCTCAATTTTCAAAATTTGATAGTGACCCATGCAATCAAGAGTTTTCTAGTCATCTAAACTATACAGGGAGTCAACCAGTGTCGTATAATTCTAGTTTCGTAATGAGTGTGTATAACGAACCAAACACTTTTCCGTGCACAATTTGTTCAGATCCAGACCACACTGCTCATTCATGTCCCATATTTATTCAACCTCAACCTATCCCATCACAATATGAGATCAACCAGAGTCACTCAAATGCCAATAACTATGACTATCAAACACCATCCACCATGCCAGAAATCACCCACCCATCTAGTTCGCCACCCTTCCCAGACCAAATTTCCCAAACTATGCTTCAGAACATAGCCCAGATGATTTTCATGATCTCCTCGCCTAACAAAGAACTTTCAACCTTGCTAGAGATCGACACACAACTAGAACAACTTATTCCCATAACCACACCATTCGACCTAGTTAAGACCTACCCTGAATTTCATGAATCATTACATTCCCATGACCCTCACATTAACCATTATGTTGACTCCATACCCCACCTGGATGAGGAAATTCTTGAAAATGACTCTTTAGGACATGTTTTGGATGACCACTCAAATTCGATAGATGCCTCCGAGGAACCTCCCACTGATCCATCTGAAGATGAATATAATGAAGACACATTAGAAGATATTTATAAAGATGTGACGGAGGAAGAATTTGATAACTATTGGCATTCTCTTAATATGGACCCTCCGGTTGAGCATGTCCAGGCCTTTGTGTTTGCTAACCGCACTCGGCTGGATGATTCCTTGACACATTCGAATGATGCCATTGAGGATACTTATAGTGTTTTAGAGGAAGAGGGTGATAAAATAGAGATTAACAATTCTAATATAAGGCATGAACAAGGTCATGTGCAGGAATTAAAGGAAATAACTTCTTTATCGCAATGTGAATCTCAATTTAGTTTGGTAGCTGAGGAAATAACAATGGAAGAAATAGATGAATTTCTTAAAGATAAAACCACGAACCACAACTTTATGGATTCAACTAAGCTAGATGAAGACTTTTATGATTTCTTAAGAGCGTGTGAGAATCCGCCAACTGATGAACCACCAACCAACCACCATCCACCTGAGTTACCACCTCCTATAATCCAACCATCTACCACAACTAAGCCATCCATTCACCCACCATTTCAAAGGAACCTCGATTTTGCCTTTGAGCCAATTGCCTCAGAGACCCTCTATAATTTTTTCAACCCTCACGGTGAAGAGTGTTTGCCTAGCACACAATCCCATGAGTACACCATTCTTGTAGTTGAGAACCAAGCTTTGACCGATTGTAGTGAGACACCTAGTTTGTCTTATTTTTCCTCATCTGAGCCTCATGAAAGACACCAGGATCCATACTTCATTCCTTTCTCACCTAAAGTATCGCTAATTCATCTTTTGGGTCATTCTAACTTTTTAACGCATATACAACATGATGGTTTGCATATGTTCTTTGATGGGTTACATAAGTTTTCTTTCATTCTTCTACATGATTGCTTCCAATTATACAACTTCATTCTGTTTAGAGATGCATTTAGTATCATGTTTTTATGGCTAGACCCCCAACTCTTTCAACTATTAGTTTATAGTTGACCATGCATCATCTATTTTGTGCCACCCCAGTTTCTTGCTTGTTTAGGGGTATGCACAGTCTAGGGGAATCTGACTTTAAAAGACCCACGTTTAAAACAAATTTTCTAAACTCTGTTCTATAAAATTTGTTTGGGGGTGGGGTGTTTGGTTTTTCCATTCTTGATCACTCAACTTTCTATTCTTATCCCTTCCTCATCTCGTAGCTAGATTTCTTGTTGTTTGTTGTTTTGATGTTGTTTTTATTGTTTTTAGTAGATTGGATGTTAAGTTGTTAAATTCAGTAGTTAAATTTGAATTCGGTAGTTAATTGTATTTGAATTTTGATTTGAATTTAATTTGGTTCTTTTCAAATTATGCGTTGATTTTAGTGTTAATCACACCTTCCCGAATTGTTTGGGGGCGGTATTATTTCTTTTTAGCATGGTTTTTATATGATCCACAATTTATTATGTAATTTTGCGATGATTGTTGAGAATGTTGCTGATATTAGCATGGCTATGAGTAAATATTGTGGTAGGATGAAATCTCAGTGAGTTAAGCAGTTACTACCCTAAATTCAACCTAAAAGATATTAGGTTTGTTTTAGAATCAAGAATATGGGTTGTTTCCGGCAATTGCCTTAAAACTTTTTGGCAACTTCCCGATTCGTTTTGGAAACTAAAAACCTATATAAACTTCATTCATTCTCCACACACAACTCACATCTCTCACTTTCATCTTTCACCTTTCACCTTTCACCTTTCACTCCCAAGTTTTCCTTATTTTTCCTTCTCACTTCAAAGCATTTCAAAGACCTCGAACACGCCACGCTTCGCTGGAGCGCCACTGCGCCCATAACACCGCACAAATCCAGGTTTACCACCGAAGACGACCAGCTTCTACCCAGGCATAGGTTGAGCGCGACTCGCGCCCAAAACACTGTAAGTCCAAATTCACCTGAGCGCGACCCACGCCCTACCCAGGCCTAGGTTGAGCATGACCCACGCCCAAAACACTGTAAGTCCAAATTCTCCTGGATGGCGACCAGCGCAGGCTTTCGCTTCGAGCGCAGCCCACTCCACGACCCCCATGGGCACGAAAAATTCCGATCTTTTGTGGGTTGTTCTTGGATCGTTTGCAGCTATTCCAAAGGGTAGTTTTGAGATGACATCTCCTACAGTCATACCAGAACAGTCTTTCGAAGATTTGTTCCAAAGCACCACTTATGGTGCTTGGTTTCACGAGGTGATCATACACGTAGGCTGGGAATCAATAATGGTAAGACCTGATGAACATTATTTTCCAGCACTTACATCTTATTTTTATGATAATTGCATGTTCTTTGATAGACCGGATGGAGAACAAGTTCTTGCTAGCATTTGTTCTTGGACTTGCTATGCCCGCTGAAATACAAGACCCATGGGGCTATTGGGTAGATAATATGTATGTCTACACCTATGAGTTTTTGCATGAGGCTTATGGGGCAGGAATTTTCCGAATCGAGGACCAAGGGGAATACAACGTCACCCTTGGTAGCCTGTCCATGAACGTGGGCACTGTTATCTTTTGGATCATGCTAAACATATTAGGGGAATGGCGTTTTTCGTCTGTGAATTATGCCACTTGCAGCGTCTTCCTTGCTTTAGCCACGGGACGTATGTTTTATGACCTTCCCCGAACCTTAGTTTCTAGTTTAGTGCGAGCCGATAGCATGAGGCATAAGTACCTTCTTATGCTTGTTTTAGTTTGCCGTATTATGCTATGTTTCTTCCCTGTTTTTTGTACCCGTTTCACAGATTGGGTTGGGGTCGACATTATGAGACCCACCAATTGTATTATTCAATCTTTCCTTGCAATGACTTGGCAAGGGTGGAGGATACAACCTCATCAGGTTGCACCTTACACCCCATCCGACCAAGTGGCGCTTAACAGGTTAGCATCCGTAGATGATAAATGGTGTTAAGCCTAGCAAATTATCATGGCTTGGCAGGACGTGAAGGAACCTCAATTCTTTATAGAAGGAGAGGATGAGGAGGACGATTAAGCGGGAGATAAGGTAAGTTTTTAGTTTCAGTTAGTGTCTGCTTATGTCCCAAGCAATTTATTTCTTATTAACCCCATAACGGGTGGAACTCTTATAGAGTTGTGTCAGTTTTATTTGCTATATTAGTATGTTATAACCTTGTTTTGCAGATGTTCTAGAATTTCACGCGTTTCTATGGTATTTTTCTACCCTTTTTATTTAAATACTTTGAGGACAAAGCATGCTTCTTGTTTGGGGGTGGGCATAGAAACACATGTAATTAAGGCATCTATTAGGATATAGATATGTATAATATGCACTTGTTTTCTGGTAAAAATTTGAAATTTTTTAAAATATAAATAAAAAGTTATGCTATACACTTTGGAATATTGGTATTGTTTTCTTTCTCTATGCTTTTAATAATCTAGAAGTCTCACGTAGCTTTTGCATTAGAATAGTTTTAGAAAATTAGGTTAATATATAGGTAATAATCTTTGCATCTATCTATAAATATATTACATGAGTATCTATGATTGTTTGGTAGTAAGTTTTTGAAATCTAGGCTAGAGTACTTATTCTACAAATCCTGTGAGAATATAGCCTAAAGCCTTATATGAGTGAAACATTTGAGAAATGACACAAGGGAGAAGTAAAATCCGGATAGAGAAATCACACGTCCACTTGCTTGATCACTATACCATATCCTAAGCGAGAATTTAGGCCCTCTTTGGATTGATATAGCCAAAAATTCAAACCTTATGAAATTATTTTCCACTAGTCGCCCCTCTGAGCCTTTCTTTAACCTTTCATAAACCACAATTCCTTTACCCTTTTACAAAACAAAATAAAAATAAAAATCAGCCTACCCATTCTTTGAATGAGTCTGAGAATAGAGATGAAGAATAGAAAAGAGAAAGACCTTTGAAATCAAGAATTTGTTAGTCGCTTCAAATAAGAAAAGAAAGTTTCCATCCAAATAAAAAAAAATAAAAAAATAAAAGAAAATAAAGAGTTAGAACTCCAAAAATATAATCAAAGGAGTCAAAAGCCAAAGAAAAAGAAAAATATAGCTAAGGATGGAAACAAAGTGTAGAAGCAAAAGTAAATAACAAGGTTTTCTCTAGTTACATAATATGAAGACTCTATTATCTCAGACTTGTCCTTTTTGAATATCCTTTTTGATGTGTTAGTTAGAATTATTGCATTTAAGAGTTCACTCTAGTAGGTTAGTTGATTCGCCATGAGAATGGGTTGAACTTCCTCACATACTAATAATTAGTTGTCAGAGATTGCCATGAATAATTAGGGATCACAATTAATCTTAATTGGTTATGATTGCAATAATCTACACTAGCATATTAGGAATTTATTTAAGTGAAATCAAATCCCCCTAATCTCTTATCCATATTCTTCTCTATATTTTATTCAATTCATATTCAATTGCTTAGTTAAATTATTATAAGTAAATTCATATAATTAGTTTCATAGTGTAAATTCATCTCTATAAATATTGCTCTCACCATTGTTCCCTTGTGTTGATTAATTGATTTCTTTATGTCTTGGTAGTTTAGGAGTGGAACGATTCCGTACTCTATATATTGCATAAATCTATATGTGAGAGTAGGAAATAAATAATTGATACCGTAAGAATAATGTTAGAGTAATCTAGTTGAGTTTTTATGGGTTATCATCCTCTTTATATAGGAGAGGGTTAGGTTTACAATTTCATGCATGGGCTTTAGAGCTATATTTTGGGCCCTTAAATCAAACCCAAAATCTAATTACATATGTCTAAAAAGGGTTTCTCTGCTGGGAATTACTGCAATAGCCTTTTCATCTACTTTTACTTCGCTGATTGGATAGATCCTAGACCATTAGAAAGCTTTTTATAATCCGGTCATTTTGACATAAAGAAGGCCCAACTCCAAAGTCTGAGTCCAAAGATACGGTCTGCGGAAGTTCTGTTGACTTTTATGCTCTATTTTTGTCCGCATTGACTTTGACTTTTCAGCTTTGACTGGGCTTTAAAAAGGTTTTTTCTTCTTGAAACTTGGGCTTTAATCATAGAATTTCTTAGAAACCAACCTTTGCTCCTTTCTCTTGCAAAAGTGACATATTTCTTCACATAGTTGACTCCAAGACCTGAAATATACAAAAGTACGTAAACAGTACTAACTTTTATTTATTATAAACATAATTTGTCTAAGTGTAATATTATTAAGGGGTTAAAACTACAGTTTTGGGCTCTTATCAAACCACCCCCAAAAAACATTTTGCTTGTCCTCAAGCAAATATGAGAAATTAAATTAAGTGACCAAAAATGGAGTTCTAACTAATCTCGTTTCGCCGAGTGCGATTTCATTGACCATATATGCAATAAGGCCTTATAGCATTGTGAGAGTTTTCCAGAGAAGGTACTCACAAACTTCATCTATACTACAATGACTAAGAAATAAAATGACTATTTCCTTATTTATTCTAAGATATCTATACATCTAACTAGCAATGAATACGTAATAATAAATTCGAAACCTAAGCTAATACGTGCATAATAATCAATCATCTACGGATAAACATATATATAATGAACTATGCTATGAAATTCAATAACATGTCTGTTTCTAAAACTTTGGAATAGCGTCCTTAAGTAGGTCCTCACATATATGTCAAAACAAAAACACTCTGATTTTTCCACTCAAGTTTTGTTCACTCCAGTGTGCAGTGGGCACACTTTACCTTACAATCTCACTGACGTACAAGGAAGCCGAAGTCGATCAAACACATTTGCACTTACTATCACACTAACCTATTCCTAATTGAGTTAGAAGTCTTTATTAGGTGTTGCGGGGATTAGGTGATGGTTTAAGAAGGAAGGAAATGGATATTCAAAAGAACAAATCTGAGATAATAGAGTCTTCTAAATATGTAACTAGAGAAAACCTTGTTCTTACTTTGCTTCTACACTTTGTTTCCATCCTTAGCCATTTTTTTTGGCTTTTGACTCATTTGATTATGTTTTTGGAGTTCTAACTTTTTATTTATTTATTTATTTATTTTTTCTTCGGATGGAAACTTTCTTTTCTTTTCTTATTTGAAGCAACTAACAAATTTTTGGTTTTGCACAGGTCTTTCTCTTTTCTTTTCTTCATTTCATCTCTATTCTCAGACTCATTAAAAAATAGGTAGGTTGAATTTTATTTTGTTTTGTTTTTATAAAAGGGTAAAGGATTTGTGGTTTATGAAAAGGCTAAAGAAAGGCTCAAAGAGGCGACTAGTGGAAAATAATATCATATAGGTTTGAATTTCTGGCTATATCGATTCAAAAAGGGCCTAAATTCTCGTTTAGGATATAGTATAGTAATCAAGCAAGTGGACACGTGATTTCTCTATTCAGAATTTACTTATCCCTTGTGTCATTACTCAGATATTTCACTCATAAGGTTTTTAGGCTATATTCTCACAGGATTTGTAGAATAAGTACTTTAGCCTAGATTTCAGAAACTTACTGTCAATACAAACATAGATGCTCATGCAATATATTTATGAAAAAGATGCAATGATTATTACATATATATTAGCCTAAGTTTCTAAAAACTACTCTAATTTAAGAGCTAACGTGAAACTTCTAGACTATTATCATCATAGAAAAAGAAACAATACCAATATTCCTAAGTGCATAGTATAAATACTTTTTATTATTTTTAAAATTTTTTACTAGAAAACAAGTGAATATTATATATATATATATATATACCTAATAGGTGCCTTAAATTATGAGTGTTTCTATGCCACCCCTAAACAAACATATGCTTTGTCCTCAAAGTATAGAAATAAGAAGGATAGAAAATACTATAGAACCACGTGAAAATTTTAGAACACCTGTAAAAGAAATTAGAATATACTAATATAGATAAAGAAAAACATACGCAACTCTGTATGAGTTCCACCCGTTATGGGAATAACAAAAATTAAATTGCTTGGAAATATGCAGACACTAACAAAAAATAAAACTTACCTCATATCCAGCATTTAAACGTTGTCCTCCTCTTCTATAAAAAAGTGAGGTTCCTTTGCATCCTGCTAATCCATGATAATTTGCCAGGTCTTACGCCATGTATCATCAACCCTTGCTAACATGCTAAGTGTTACTCGGTCTGATAGGGTGTAAGGGGCAACCCAATGAGGTTGTAGCCTCCATCCCGGCCAAGTCATAGCACGAAAAGATCGTATAATACAATTGGTGGGACGTCGCATAATATCAACCCCAACCCAATCCGTGTAGTGGAATGTGAAATCAGGAAAAAAACATACCATGATGCGGCAAAGCAAGACAGGCATAAAAAGGTACTTATGCTTCATACTATGAGCTCATGCTAAACTAGACACTAAGGTTTGGGGAATGTCATATCGCATACGTCCCTCAGCTAAAGCAAGGAAGACATCACTAGTGGCGTTATTCGCAGAAGAAAATCACCATTCCCCTAAGATATTTAGCATGATAAAAAACATGATAGTGCCTACGTTAAATGACAGGGTACCGAGGGCTACATTAAGATGCCCTTGGTTCTCTACATGAAAAATCCCCGCCCCATAAGTCTCTTGGAAATACTCATAGTTATAGAGGTATATATTATCAGACATATAGCCCCATGAGTTTCGGGGAGCAGGCATACGCATCCCAACAGCAAAGGCTACCAAACACTTGCTGAAATCCATTGTTATATCATCAACGGTGACAAAGACTTGTTCCCCATCCGGTCGATAAAAGAACTTACAATGATCATAGAAATAAGCAGTAAGTTTAGAAGAATAAGAGTCATTGGCACTTACCAGTAGATTCTGCCATCCTGACTGCACAATCCTGTCACGAAACCAGTATCCATATGTGTCACTATCGAGCAATTCATCAAAGGATTGCTCCAGCATGATTATAGGAAATTTCAAATCAACAATTATAGTATTGGACTCCTTGAAGTGAGTGCAAAAAAACCCAAAAAAAAGAACTGGTGGTATGTTGAGGTGAGGGCGCATGCACGCTTGGAATTGCCTTTGTCAGAGGGCGGGGTGCTCTCTCTGACAGAAGAAAAATTCTATGATACTGGACACAGAGGGCAGGCGCGCTCTGTGCTAGTGTAAAAGAAGGGCGTGCATGCTCTAAACTAGGCCTATGGTATGAAATTATGAGGTGCGGTGTGAAGTATATGGTGTGCCATGTATTTATAGAGCACTAGTTTCTCAAAGAAAAGTCATTAAGGTTCCCTAATTGATAAGGAAAGAGATGGAATAAGAATAGGGCTTCTAAGACAAAAATAGAAACAACCAAGAGCACAGGCTTAGCAGCATTTCTATATGTTTTTAACAGTCTATTTAAAATAGCAATCTCAATTCCTTTATCCTTTGAGGTTGCACCAAACAAAAATAGGTAATTCTAGCTACACCGTATTAGTAACATGCTCACATGAACCATAGTTTATCAAGCAGGCAATAATATTTCGAAAAAATTCATGGATATGATTAAAAACATTGCTAAATAAATAATGCCACCCCCAAACAAGTTGGAAGGGTGGGATTTACGATAAACAACATAGCAAATGCCGAAAATTAAACCAACTTTAAATTTAAATAATAAACAAACATAGAATTCAATATTAACTACTTAACTACAACTGAGAATAAAAATAAACTAAACTAGGGAAATATCTTAAAAATAACACCAATGAACTAGCTACGCGCTGAGGAAGGTCCAGAACCATCCGTCCTATGTCTACGACGCTCATGCCTTCTGGAGCCAGAAGATGAAGAACCATCGTGAGATGGTAAACGTCGTAGAACTTCTTGAAACGTGCTGTTGTTGCTCCATTAAAACATCCATGGCTTCCTAATACTCCTTATTAGTCAGAACAAGAATCTCCATATTATCTTGGATATCCTGGTGACTATCACTGAGCAACTGAATATGCTGCTATAGCTTAACTTGGTTACTGATAATGGTACCCTGCCTAGTCTAGAGGGCCTCACAGAGGTCATTAAGGGAACGTTGGCCTATTCAAATCGTCTCATACTAAGTATGGAGAGTTCGCAGTCCCCGGTGAAGTAAGGAGAAACGGGCTCTATCAGTAGTAGCCAACTCCAAAGCTCCTGCATTAAACAGGCAGCATCGTCCTCCTCCTCCGACTCCATTTCAGCAGCCAACACCTCAGGTATATATATTCCAATTTTTCTTAATACACTCTCTATAAATCTGTGCATTCTCATGCACCTTCAACTTAACCTTACCCGAACCCGGCACACATCCCTACAACAACATTATCTTCGTTATCAAAATAGGGAAAGCGGCGGTAGTACCACAAACTCCGATAATCTCATTCATCATAAACTCAAGCAAACAAAACTCATATCTTCTGTTCTACAGGATCCATAGAATGTGAAAACAATTCGAACTGATGTCACTAGCTTTCGTGGTGGCAATGACGTTCTTGCCAACCCACTGAGCCACAGCCAGCTGGTTCCTCCTCAGAGATGATTGACGAACACAATGCGAACCCGGATTTTAACATCCTTCCAAGACTGTCTCTGTCATTAGCGGTCCTATACCCCCGAACTGAGATTGCTGCATTGTGATTACAACATTTCTTTCCTCAATGTCAGTTATCTCAGCCAACCTCCCTCTAGTTAATGTAAGAACCGTTATGGTTGCACCGAATGATTTACGAACC
This sequence comes from Coptis chinensis, assembly GCF_015680905.1. NCBI lineage: Eukaryota > Viridiplantae > Streptophyta > Magnoliopsida > Ranunculales > Ranunculaceae > Coptis > Coptis chinensis. The sequence goes on along the minus strand of NC_141463.1, from coordinate 71,544,983 downwards.
GCGAACACCCATGCACAGCGGAATAAGGGGTGTCCACGGTTTTCGATAGAAAATCATACCTTTCAGATCGGCTAAGATAACTCTGAGAATCCAAGCTCTATGAAATCAACATCAACCTCTTGATCTTCTATTGTATTCCTATCAATGGAATGGATGTTGTATGGGCAACGATCTACCACCCTCTTCTTTCTCTCTTGGCCTCTCTCACTCACAGAATTTGGAACCGATTTTAGATCTCCTTTTCTTGAGCAAACCCGTCAAAGAAAAAACGGTTAGAGAAAGAGGTTTCTATTTATAGGCTACAACAGGGACCATGAGGAGAAATTAGGGTTGGGCCTCATGACGGGCTTAGGCTTCACATGTTCGCCCAGAACACACGACCCAAGTCCGTCAACAAATGGCTTATTCCACTAAAGGCCATTGTTGCACTACCGCCCTAATCCCAAATTACGTGTTACGTTTATGGGCTCTATATTATATGCTTGTTGATCTCCCTGTGTTTAAGATATCGAATGCCTATTGATTAAGTCAAGTTACTGACAACTACATTAATCAACTTCTTATGTCCTTGAGTAGTACCACTCAACCTCATTGTCATGTCGGATTAAATCCACCTGTAGGGTTTACATGACAATCCTTATGAGCTCCTCAAGGGGACATCATCAGCCCGACTTCCTGCTGGTCACGGATTCCTTCTATAATCAACAACACACCTTACATACAATGTTATTACCCAATCCATCGAGTTTATTGATTAACAAATGAATCTTACTCAATGATGATTTAAAGCAATGTACAATGCACGTAAGTGCCCGTTATTATATCCGGATTAAGAGGACAAACATCCATAATAACAGAGATGTTTGTTCCCTTATATAGTCAGTATAAAGAGAAACAACCTCACTTGGTCCTGTTTCATACACACAAAGTGTACTAGTGTAATCCTGTAGTCAAGATAGACTAATACCAGATTATACTACAACCATACCAATGGTTTGTCCAAATCCATTTAGGTTGTGAACGTTTACTTATACTTTATAAGGTACTGATGATATGATCTTCTGTGTGTCGCCACATACCATATCATCTACAACATAAAGTATTAGACACATGCATATAATTAATAACATATATAATATGTATAATATTTGCCCATATGATTCTCATTCAAAATATAAAGAATTAGAGTTAATACAAAAGTAATGCTTTTAATAACCCTATCAGTTATTCCCTCTTACCATCATCTAAATTCACAAAAATCCTATTACATTCAACCTTCTTGTTCTTGTAAAAAGACAATGCCAAATCTGGATAATAAAAATCCTCAGTCGAATACCACAACCCATCCCACTTCCTAATGTGTATCGAAAAATGATGTAAACTGAGCACTGTTAAAAATTTGTTCGGGAAGGATTTTAGGGGTTTAAAGATTTATGACGATCTGGAATTGAATTTTTGGTGATGGTTAAGGTGTGTTATGAATGAAAATGAATCGGTTCAAATTTGGGGGGCAACTGTGTAGAGGTAAAGGTGCGAGCGCACTTTGATTGGTCTTTGTCAGAGGGCATGCGTGCTCAAAGTTTTTCAAGGTCAGTAAGTGTTCAGTAATGGAGGCGAGAAAAGAAGAAGAAAAGCGTGGTTTTTTATTTAAATAGGGGGTCACGTGCGTGGCACGTGACCTGGTTGGGTTTTTTTATCTTTCGGGCCCAAGCCCAAAACAAAACATATAATACCCATCTTGTCCCATGCCTCATATATCTTAAAACTGAAATCCCCAATTCGTTAACGGTCCGATTTTTACAAATGAGCTATGAAAATGACTAGCATAGAAAATGCAATCCAATGATCTATATCAAACTCAAATCTAACTGTGGTTGACATATAAGAAGATGGAATACACCTCGAATGCGCGTGAATGACATAAGTTATGTGATCAAAAGAAATCTAAATTTATAGATAGTGTCAACCCGAATCAAATTACGAATAAACGACATAAACAACAAGAATAAGAAGTTGAGCGATCAAGAAAAGGAAATACCAACACCCCATCCCCGACAGCGGCACCGTTTGATTATGAAAAAGTAATACGTTTACCTAATCTTAACTAATTATGCTAGGAAGAAGTAAACTATATTATTCTAGGTCTTATATCATAGTTCTACTCTCATTTATCATGCAATATGTGGAGTAAAGATTTCGTTCCATTCCTAGTTGTTTAGATGTAACAGTTTCAATAGTTTTAACAATTCTACGATATAAAGAGAGCAATAATATAATTATACTAATATGGCAAAAATAACTAATTGAGATATTCTAAATTATACTAAGGCAATTTAACGAGAAGATGTGAATGAGAATAAGAGATTAGGGGGATTTGATTCCACCTTGATTAATTCCTAATATGTTAGTATAGATTATTACAACCCTAACCAATAAAGATTAAGTATTTGATCCCTAACTATTTATGACATCTTTAACCAAATAATAATTAGCATGAGAGGAAGTTTAACCCATTCTCATGGTGAATAAACTAACATCTAGATTGAAACTCTTGAATAAACAATAATCCTAACTAACACATCAAGTCTTCATCAAACCCCTCTAATTGAGGTTTAGCTAAGATTCATTAGACTATCATTAATAGAAGAAGAATAAGACATTATGAAGACAATAACAATAACTTGGTTTTATTAATGGCGGCTAGGTTTAGAAATAATAATTAGGTTATACTAAAGAGAGAGAGAGAGAGAGAAAGCTAATTAAGAGAGTTCTAATTAATGGGAAAAAGTCTAAGAATAATAACTAAGTATCTAAAACTAAGTACTTGAGAGTTATGCCTTAGTCCTCTTTATATAGGAGAGGGCTAGGTTTACAATTTCGTGCATGGGCTTTGGAGCTATGTTTTGGGCCCTTAAATCAAGCCCAAAACCTAATTACATATGTCCAAAAAGGGTTTCTCTACTGGAAATTACTGTAATAGCCTTTTTGTCCACTTTTACTCTGCTAATTGTATCAAGCATAGACTATTAGAAAGTTCTTTCTGAGCCGGTCGTTTTGACATATAGTAGGCCCAATTTTGAGGTCTGAGTCCGAAAATACAGCCTGCGGAAGTTCTGTTGACTTTTATGCTCTATTTCTGCCTATGTTGACTTTGACTTTTCAGCTTTGACTGGGCTTTAATAAGACTTTTTCTCTTTGAAACTTGGGCTTTAATTATAGAACTTCTTAACAACCAACCTTTGCTCATTTCTCTTATAAAAGTCACATAATTCTTCACATAATTGACTTCAAGACCTAAAATACACAAAAGTACGTAAGCAGTACTAACTCTTATTTATTATAAACATAATTGGTCTAAATATAATATTATTAAGGGCTTAAAACTATAGTTTTGGGCTTTTATCAATCACTGAGAACCTATAGCAAGAGATGATCCTAAGCGTGATAATGTGCCTCCTCATCCTCTTTCACCCCCTAATTGTTTTAATAAGGATATCATGTGTAAAATCAGTCATCCCATGCAAGCTTTGAGAACAATGAACACTGGCATGCGCAACATGTTTACTAGCCAGGAGCGCATGGAAACTTCCATAGTTGCTTTTCTGCAACAGATGCAAACTTCCATTAGTGATTTTCAACAAGAGATGCGTAATCGTTAGAATCATTTCCAGCGCATATTGATGGCTAACCAACATCAATTTCAGGAACAAGTGGTTTAGTCTTTAGGCAACATACATAACCAATTATCTCACTCAGGAGTTCGTAGTGCCCGCTGTTGTCGGAACCCTGGTTCATCTTTAGCTAACCCTGAAGATTCACAGTAGCAACTTCTTTCTTTCAGTTTGAAAATGACTTGGTCATTTGTTTCCCTTACGTATTGCATTTTATTTTTCTAGTGATGTAAAATGGTATGATGATTAATTTCTCATAATTTTCTATCTCCAGACGGATTAAATGAGAAATTATTTATGTTATGAGATTATTGTCTTCCTACTATAAATAGATTAGTTTGTTCCTTTATGCATTGGGCCTAATCTTTAGGACTAACGGACTGATTCAAATAGTAACTCCATCAGATTTATTCACTAGGCCCAACAGTCAGATATCCCAACGATTAGATATCTACAATGGTAAGATTTTCACCTATAAAATCCGACATTCCACATCAAACTTTACTCATCCCATTCTCTCACTCTCCACAACTTAATCTTCATAATTTCTCATCTTCTTCAACATAATAGATCCGATCGAGAAATTCGAAAAGGAGAAACGTGATGGAGCATTCATAGTCGTCCTGATAACAATATTTATCGTTGTGATACTGTTAATCATGCATAACATCCTCCAGAATATCTAGATCTATGTAACCTACATCTTTATTTTCCTTTGTCACTTTGTATATTAGTGTGGTGTATTAAATAATTCTCAAACATTTGTACGGTTTACGTATTAAATGGAGAAGTCCCCTATTTAATATTTGTGTGTGTTAGTTGTATTTTTAACTTATCATAAACATAAAAAAATCATAAAAACTATAACAAATAAACAAAATCAATAACTCACAAAAATAAATCAATCTCGACTCATTCTGTTCATAGCATGTCGCGAACGCTATACGGTAGGTCTAACACATGTCGCGCACGCAGCTCTATTATTCTATCCATTTTCCATTATTGAGGTTTGCTATATCAATTCAAAAATTACATGTAGGTCTAACTATACTGTGGCTATTGCACCTCCGTACGTTCTATCTCTTTGCATACCTCAGTAATTGTAGATGTTGTGTTTACTGGACAACAACATGATGATCGGGAGTATAGGAAATGGATGCACTCTTCTTGGGATAAGAGTTGCCTACGTATCAAGTTTCTCGGGCCAAACTTGAATCAAGCCTTACGTAGTTCATCTCTCTCTATTTATAGGCGTGTGAGTTGACTTTCCATATTTACTTTGGACCATTATGAAAAGTAGATCCACCTTGTGTGCTATCTTGATGATTCACCATTAATGTGCTGTTACAAAGTTAATGTTTCCTTGATTGTGGCGTTGATTGAGCTCTGATGAGATTGTGCTAGTTGATATCCTTCCATAAATGGCTGTAACTGATGTTTTAGACGACCTGGGTGTTGGGTCGTTGGGTACCCTCTGATGGGTGTTGGACGACCTTGCTCGGTTATGAAAGAGGACGACCTGTTATGTGGACATGTGTACTGTAGTGTGGAACGGAGGGTACTTACACAACCCCCTTTATTTTTTATTCGTTTTTTGGACAGCTGTTGCGTGGAGAAAGAACGGTTAAAAAGTAAAGATTTGAAAACACGTGTCTGACAGCTGTTTTGTTTTGAATTTAGGTTTTGGGTAATGTGCGGAAACTATTTAGGCTAGATTCGTGGGCCCGAAAATACAGCGATTTGTGGGCGAGTAATGATTTAGGTTTTGGGAACACAAAACATTTTTGTGCTCTCGAGGTTTGGGGCAGTTTAGGGGTTTTTGACTTTGGGATTTTGCTTGCTCAGTTCTCATTCTAGACAAAGAGAAAAACCCAGAGCGAAAGGAAGAAGAAAAGAGAGAAAAAAAAAACTTTTTCCTTCTTCGGTATCAGGTGCGTCTTTTGATCTTGCAAATCTTTCTCTTTCGTTAATTTTAGACCTCGTAATGTCTGCTACCAGTGATAGTTTGAGTGGTGAGGTGGAAGTTGATTAATAGAGAGAGAGAACAGTAAGTGATGAAGAAGTTAAGGAGAGGGTGTATAGTGGTGATAAGGCTTCATCTTCTTCATCGTTGGAGTCAGTGGATGTGAGGAAACCTAAGTCGGAGGATTGCTATGCAGCTTTGAGGGAGGAGTTTGGCTGGGTAGAGTCCGACCTGGTCATGTATGACCTGCGGGGAGAGAGGAATTTGTTTCATAGTGACTACATTCCTTGGGGTAGAGGAGTAGTTGTTTGCTATGGATAGTTGAAGGCTGGGATGAGGTTGCCTTTTTCCTGTCTTATTGTGGAGGTGTTGAACTTTTTGGGGAAAACCCCTTGTCAGTTCGTGGGAATAGCGGGAGGATTCTCCATGTGTTGGACTTGTTGAATGACAGGGGCTATAACATCTGTTTATCATATGTGATGGAGCACTTTGTTGTGAGGAGGTCGGGTGAATTTCGGTTTTCATGTCTCTAAGGGGAAGTCTCTTGTTATCGTAGGGGTGAGTAAAGAGGACTGGAGTCGTAGGTCGTTGATAAAACAAGATTTTACACACGTTTTTATTGGCTTTCAGTTACTTATTTTCTTAAGTCCGAGGTCCACAGTCCAAAGTCCGAGGTCCACAAATCCAAGTCCAAAGTCCAAAGTCCAACGTCCGTATTAGTCGTGACGCTTTAGTCAAGTTACCTTACTCACACGGGATTGGTAGGATAGGTCGAGTAAGGGATCGCCCAAACCTTAGGGGCGGATAGGTTCACAACCGGAGTTACAACTTTAAGTGAGAAGGATTTTTAGGTTTCTTTTTAGTTGGTTTTTAATGAAAATAACGGTAATGCAAATAAAATAAATTACTACGGCGATTATATGTAGGTAAACAAAATGTAGAGAAACAGGGAGAGAGTTAATCATGCTCATGCAAGAATCATTTTTTAACAGTTTTTATTACCAATTCACTACATCTCTAATTCGTCTCGTTTCGGAGACGACGTCGAGTATTGATCCCTAGTGCATGCCCACATCTCTAGGTCGCATTTCACTAGCATAAGGAGTTTTAATAATACCGCATCTCTGGTATATTATTTCCGCCTCCCCGCCTCGATTTCACATCACCGGACGAATTGGAGAAAGTCCCCGACACCGTAGAGTCGCTAGACCGACCGTCCCCCGAGCATCGCAATCCAACTTTGTACGCCTCATTCATTTTGGGACCGGATGTTAATTCTATGCCTAATTCCTAAGTAGTGATTCTAGAATATTAACGAAGTCAATCCGATTTTACACGAAGCAAAGATAACCCTTCCCCGGGGGGGATTAGCTCATCATCATAGAAGGAATAATAAAACTTGCCGTATACATTAAGTAAATAAATGCAGGACGTAAATTAAACTAGAAAAGAACCGACCGTTATTAAGGGGTAAAATAACTTACGATTAAGTCTGAAAAATGGAAATGGCGAATGTAAGTACTGAAGAAGAAGAAAAAAAAAACTAAGCGTAGCTAAAGCATTAATATGCTGAAGACCTTATAATGAAGGCGACCCCTTCATATATATAGGCTGATACAAGAGTGATCCGTGAATCATTTAATTTAGTTTTGTTCGGTAGCTGATTTATTTGTTCAAAACTTTGAGAATCAAAGTTTTGTTTTGATATGTTTAGCTTTTTGTCCTTTTGCTTTTTAAGTTTTTGTTTCGTAGCTTATTTCAATTCAAACCACCTGGTTTGAATTGGTATAATCGCGTCTTCTCTTGCCGGTGGTATCAAATTGAAACCATCCTTTGCCACCTGCCTATGCTGACTCATCATACCTTTTGGGCCCGCAGAGTGTGTCCACTTAGTGTGTCCAGTGGCGGCGCCGATTTTGGCGTTTTTACGACTTTTGTCCTTATGCAGAAGTTCGTCGCCTCGTCGCTATGGCAGCTTTCACTAGCCAACGCCGGCACCTAGATTTATCCGCTTTGAGCTTCGAAGTTTCCCTCGCTTTTTATATGTGGGCCCGCTCGCGACCGGTTCTCGTTTCTTTGGAAACTTCGCCTCTAGTCGCTTTGTTGGGCTTCACGGGATTGAGTGGGAATTCCAAATATTCCCATATTCCTCAGACTTGGCAGCTTTCACTAGCCAACGCCGGTACCTAGATTTATCCGATTTGAGCTTCGAAGTTTCCCCGCTTCTTTATATGTGGGCCCGCTCCGCGACCGGTTCTCGTTCTTTTTTGGAAACTTCGGGCTTCACGGGGTCGAGTGGGAGACTCCAAATATTCCCCGTATTCCCGTGACTTCGATGCATGTTTTATCACTATATTCATTTTAATTGCGAAACCTCGCAAAAAGTACGAAAAATATAATTATTACATGATTATTAAACACATAATCGACCAAAATGCTATGTCTCTGGGTTTAATATTACAGTTTTGGGTGCTTATCACACCACCCCAAACAGACTTTTTGCTTGTCCTCAAGCAAAGAAGAGACATGAAAAACGATAAGTGGTCAAAAATGTGTTGTCCTAAGCTAAATCTCATTTCGCAGAGTGCGGTTGCATTGACCGTATGCAACAAGGCCTTGAACCACTAGGAATTCCCTAGTGGACGAGTTATAGCCTCGTGAGAGTTTTTTCCAGAAGATACTCACAAACTTCATTTATACTACAACGACTCAAGAACAAAGGCTTGTTTCCTTAATTAATCTCAGGTATCTAGACATCCCACTAGCAGGGGAAACAAGGATTTTATTCTTTTGAAATTCAAGTTAATATACATACAATAATTGAAACATCTACGTATGAGCATGCATGCAGTAATCTAATAATGAAATGTAATGAAAGGGGCCGCTTCTCGATCCCTTGGATAGCGCCCTTAATTAGGTTCTCACAGTATGTGTCGAAAACACAATTTCTTTCTTATTTTTCCACTCAAGCTTTGCTATCTCCAAGCAGTGGGCACACGTTTCCTCACATACTCAATGACAGTCAGAGGAGCCGAGGTCGAGAAGTCACAACTACTACTTATTATCACACTATCCTATTCCTAATTGAGCTAGAGGTCTTTATTAGGTGTTATGGGGCTTAGGTGGTAGTGTAGAAGAAAATGGAATGGAAAATTCAAAAATGCTAAGTATGAGAGAATAAGGTCTTCGAGATATTTATACTAGAGAATCCTTATTTTCTTTCCTGCTTCTAATATGGGTTTCCATACTTGGATTTTTCAAGCTTTTGTATTCCCTTTTGATTTGATCCTTGGGGGAAGTTCTAACCTTGATATTTCTTTTGATTTTCGGAAACATATTTCTATTTTCTTTTTCTTTTCTTTTGAAACAGGTAACTGATTTTTATTTGTGACAAGGGTTTTCTCTTCATTTTTCTGCACTTCATCCTATTTCTCATACTCATCATCTAGGTAGGCTTATTTATTTGTGGTTACTAGATGGGTAATGATTTTTTTATTTTTTTATTTTTTTATTTTTTTTTTTTTTTTTTTGGTGAAGTAGAAAGGATTAATGAACGGTTTAGTGGGGCGACTAGTGGTAATTTTTTTTTTACAGGTGTGAATTTTTGGCTATATCGATCCAAAGAAGGCCTAAATTCTCACCTAGGATTTGGTAGTGATCAAGTAAGTAGACGTGTGAACTTCTCTATTCGAAGAACTACTCCTCCGCGGTCATTACTCATATATCACACATTTTGGTGGCTTTTGGTTAGATTCTTACAGATATGGAAACTAAGTTGTCTAACCGTGGGTCCCGTAAACTTACCATCATGTGTACATTAAATGATAGTCAGTGCATGAATGCTCATGAAAAGATGTAAAAACTATTGCATACGTATTAAATTAAGTTTCTAAGAACAAGTCCTAATTTTGATGCTAGGGGTGAGATTTCTAAATATTTTTCATCATAGAAAGAGAAACGAGAATTTGTCACTAAATACATTTATTTAGACATTAAGTAAACTATATACAACTATGCATGCCTAATTTTTGCAAAAGGTTCTCACCACCCCCAAACAGTCGGATACTATGTCCTCAAAGTGTTAAGAGGAAGAAAAAGTATACCCGGTGGGCTTTGAGCAAAAATAAAGTCGACATCTTCCACGAAATTTATTGTAACACACTATATATTATACATCATAAAAGTAGAAGCACAATCGTTAGAGTAGCACACCGTTAGGTCATTTATTTATTTCACATCAAAACATAAAACAAATATGTACATGCATCAACTCACATTGCCCCAACCTTGAACTGGGGATAGTCCTTCCTTGCCTCGCCCTCGTAGAAAATGCCATTCCTTCGCGATCCCACCAATCTATCATAGCTTTCCGACTTCACTCCATTTCCTCTTCTTTGCATTGTCTAGATGAGCTATCATTTTTTCATCATTAGGGAAAGAACGAACTTTCTTAAGATACCTTTGCATGGTCCATGTCCCAAATCGCAAGGAACGAATTATCTTGTTTGTTGGACACATAGAGTCGACTTTTTACCCAAATTCGAAAGGTGGCTGCAAACTCGTGGAAGTATGTCCTCACTATCCCCGCATCAGAATCGGCGTGGTGATATAGTGTTGCCGAAAAGACCGAAGCCTTCTTAAGATTCTCAATTACTAGTTCTCAGAATGTCGGCCGGGTGGTACGCTTCTTCGGGCCAATGCATGGAATGTCTTACACGCCACCTTTGATGCCGTGGAAAAATGCTAATCTCCCATGATGTTCGGGAAGAATAAATAACATGGCAGTTCCAACATTCATGGTCATACCGGCTAGTGGAATAGTGAATTATGGCCATCGGGCCGCCTTCGCACGCTTCTTTGACGCGGCAAGGCAAGGCCATACGCCATAGCGGCAAAAAATCTTCCCTAGAGTAGTCATTAAGGTCATTCTCTATCATGTATTGGATGGAGAGATCCGGCTGAAGAGGAGGAAGGTCTAGAGCCATAGCCACCGCTGGCTCATAAAAGGCGGTCGGTGTTACCAATACGAGTGTAAACCCATTCAAAGGGAAACCCCGATACCGGTAGATCTTCCATGTTATTATAAAAATAAGTTGCCAAACCCGGGGAGTATGTCCGCTCGGTGTAGAATGAGAGAGTTCCATCCAACTTGAGTGATGTAGTCTCCAAAAGATGTCCATATGCCGGAGAATTTAGCAAAGAATGGAAAGATTGTTCGAATCATCTTTGAGCTTCCATTGTGTGAAAAAATTGTGACCTATTTAGACAAGGATAAACAAATATTAGAGCATGATGAGAATAATTAAGTAAAACAAATTACCATACCTAAAATTAAAAACTAAAAAGAAAATGATAAATAATATAAAATTGCAAAATATAAATGGTTTCATTGGCCCAAGTAACGGGCGAGGGATCCTTTTGTGGGAGGAATCCGCTTATAAGATTCTCTATGCCATTAATCCGCGGCAAATGCCCAAGCTGCAACATTTTGTTTTCGTCCGTAAATCTCGCGCGTGGTTCTCCATTATGAGAGTGTGATTTGCCAAGAATTGGTTGTGGTTGTGCAAGAATTGTGCTTGTTCCTCTTCGCTTATTGTCCGCAGTCCCGAAATTCAAGAAGGCCGGGTGATAATAATGTTCGACGCTTGAATAATGTCATCAGTCCTTGTTGAATTAAGCCGGCCCCCTTCCATGGGATTAAATACGCTACATAATGCATTTTCAGTAAAGATGTTGTCGGTGGAACAATCTTCGCTTTGGTCCCGTACCGACATGGTTCTTTGCACGCCGGGTTCCGTAATCCGCTCCTACATACCGAAAGTGAATGGTAAAAATGTTGGTCGCTCAAGAGGTGTATGAGGAGAAGTGCTAGAAAACCCCAATGTATCATGATAAGTGTCACAATGGTTGGTAAAGGGCTGCCTTTTTCCTAGCACGCATGCATTGCATTCCAAAGAAATTTAATAATGCAAAATCATTGCAGCTTACTCCGCAAGACCCGTGAGTAAATGGAGGAGGGGTTTGGTTATTTCGAAGTCTTAGATGTGCCTAGGACATTATGAGTTACCCATTGATCACGATAATTGGTTCTTTTGTAAAGATCTCTCGATAAACAATACGGTTTTTCCGGGTTGGGTATTCGCGCCGCGGAAGGATAGTTGCAAACATCGATGCCGGATATTATCGAAGGTGAATCCCGGGGTGAACTCCTTGGTTTGTAATAGGAATTTGAAGTACCTCGTAGATGATTTCCATAGTCAATTCATTTTCAAGATCCATAGCACGGACAAAGAATTGTCCGCTTTGGAAATAACCGCTTTTATAAAATAACAAGACCAATTCTCTGAAATAAAATGCTTGCTTATGGTGTAAAAGAGGGTACCATCCTCGACGAATATTTCAAAGTCAAAAAAAGGATGAAAAGACCATTTTGGAAATTTTCCATAAAATTTTGCTCGGCACTAAACTTCGAAAGTGAGGGCCATTAAAGATGGAGTGGTGAAAGTTATTTTTGAAAGGAAGTTAAATTTTGAGGTGCCTATCCTTGTTATAAATAGGCACCCATTCAAAATGTAAAAGATACGCTTCGAGGTGTCACAGGTAGTTAGACCACGGTATCTTCTAAGATATGCAAAAAGTGGATGTAGTGTGGATGAGAAGAATGGGGCATGTGACAAGGAGTGCCCCTTTGTTGTTGTTGTTGTTGTTGTTGTTGTTGTTTTTTTTAAAAACGTAGAAGGACAAGGAAAATGTAGGTATACGATTACACTAAGATGTAAGAACGCATAAATGGTATGAAAACACAACACAATGATAATGATGACTTAAATACAAACCTAAATGTTAGATAGAACTATATGCCACATTAACAACATGACTATAATAAAACAACCGAAAGCATGAAGACTTGAGTAGCATATTCAATCTGGCCGCCGCTCAAACTTTTCTAGTGCATCCATTAATCTTGAGCTTGGAGTGGTCCAAAAACGGTTTTAGAATAAGAAGTGTAGAGGGAAGAATATGAAATGAGTGAATATGGAGGAAGAGTTGAACTTATTTATAGAAAGAAAATTGCCATTTTCCGCCGCTTTCCTCGACCGCTTTTCTAGATGTGGTCATGACCGCTTTTCCTCGACCGCTTTTTAGTTGTGGTTCATGACCATTTTTAGATGTGGTTCATGACCGCTTTTCTGACCGCTTTTTGATGCGCTTTCATTATCGGTTTCTGAACGCAGTTAGTTACGCTAAAATTTGTTGTTTAAGTATGACATGTGAAATATATATATATATATATATATATATATATATATATATTATATATATATATATATATAATTTATTATTACCTATATACCTATATACTATAATATTAGATATAGCTAATATATCAAGATAAAAATATTTAGGAACCATCTACTATTAAGCTAGAAAATGCAAACACGTGAAATAAAATATCCGATATAAATATTATACAAGACCGAAAAAAATAAATCTAGCTACCGATGATCCTCCGTGTCAGAAAGCGTAATCCTCTGGGCCGCGAAGAAGAACCGTGAGTCCCGCGACGCCGCGGCAAGACGAAGCCCCCGCGGAGGCTAACTGCCCCCGGATATCACCAAGAGTATCCATCACCGAAATCGAATCGATGCTAGCTCACCATGAACATTCACTAAACCGGTTCCGCGAGTAAGCATATCGTCCCGAAATGCGCCATGGAGGCTCTCATTTCCTCGCTGAATTCACCCATGCCGCCCGGCCATCAACTCGCGGGCGAAAGTGGTCATATTTGTCCTTAACTCGCCCAAGGTACGCCTCATCGATACCGGGCGAAAGTGTACATGTCTCTCGCACCATCGCTCACCGCATCGTGGGCCTCTATGGGTTGGGTGATCTTACTCATGGCAATCTCATCAAAGTATGGTGGGTGAGAGGATCCTACGCTTAGCGCGTTCGGCAGCCCTAGGTGGTGCGTGGGTTCCCAAGGGTCTTGTATGCATTTCTTAAACACCAAATATTCTCATATTATGGTATAGGGAGTAGTGGGGTGGCGCATGTAAATCCCAGATTAATCATGACTTGCGCATTAGAACGGCAAGGGGGGCAACCTAAGAGTGGCATGTGTGATAATATCAAAAAGAAAGGTAACGATGCGAAGTTACCCTTTCGCCCCCGGAGGATCCGTGAGAAGGTGGAGGAAGGTCTTGTTGATGTCGGAAGGCTTCGAGGTGCCAATGACGCTCAGTCCCCACCATTGAAGTCACCGCTAGTCGGTTCCGTCGCGACCGAAATACCGATACGCCGCGATTTTCCGCCGATGTTGTACTCTCCCCTCGATAAGCGGTCGAAAGCATTAGGTCGTAAGTCCGCGGGTACACGGACTCGCCGCCGAAGTCAAGATGTGGGGTCGCACTGCTGGAATGCCCGCGGATCCCGAGAGCAACACCGTGTGACTTCGCGGGCGCATTACCCTCGACGGTGACCCAAAAATGGTCGCCATTAAAGCTTCCATTGTCGAGAATTTCATCACCAAATCCTTGGAATAAAGCCCTCCATTGGCATATAACAAACTCTCCCATCCTCTAGAGTGAATTTCGCGGATCAAAGAATGGTGCAAACATCCCGCTTTCAACAAATTCCCAAAAATTTCAACACAAATCCGCCTGCTTCCGCCATTTCTAGTTGTATAGAGAGGATGGATATTGATTATTGATGAGGGGAGAATTGGGATGATCCGACGGAAGGGATTCTTGTTCGAGCTGTGGATGGTCTCGCCACGACCTGGTTTTAGTGTGGGCCTGCCTCGCGGCGCGACCGATTCGAGAGGGGCAAGATCCGTTTTTTAGGAAGACGAATCGTGGATTTGTGACGCGCGGTTATCGGGTTGTTTGGGTTTAAATGGACCGAGAAATCGATATTTTTGGTTGGGCCTAAAATTTTCGAAGCCCAAATCGCCTAAAGCCCGATTTAAACCTAAAAATCTAAATGCGCACCCACGATTCGCTTTGGACTCCGATTGACGAATGAGATATCGAAACGATCGGGCACGAAAAAATTCTATCCAATTGTGTGAGTCATTCTTGAAAGTCACAATTTTTTTTTTTTTTTTTTTTTTTTAAGGAAAGTGTAAAGGTTTTATTTACATACAAGGGAGATATAATGCGAAAAACACCGGATGTCCGTGGAGTCACCATCTTAAATCATAGACAATTGTCATGTCGGCTCGAGCTTAACCCAATCCAGCCATGACTGCGGGCTTCACCTCTATGTATTATGGGGTTAGGGGCAGGATCGGTACCATCCCGACCGCGGCGCGCTACGGTCTAATAAAAAATTGCCCTTTTACATACGGGTTATCCTCAAACCGCCCCAAGGGACTCAAAGTAACCAATTCTAGGGTTGGTCCGGTGGAATCCATTGCCCGCTTGTGTTCCAAGTATGCAACATCTGAGGTTTGATTACGAATCCCTTTGTGCAAAACTTAATGCAAAGGAAAAAGGTAACAAAATAAACATATTTACAAGGTGAGTCTTTTAACGCCGATCCTCAAGACGAATCCCAACCTGTGGAGAAACGGCGCCGCGAATTTAAGATTATCCCCGCGCAGCGGGTGTTAGACAAAAGTATACCTTAAACCGGCTAGTATCGGATAGGAAGTCCGGCCTAGACGTATGGGTGTTTGGCAATGCATACACCAGCCCATCCTTCACAAGACGCCGCTTACGAGCAAAAGAACTACGACCATTTCCTATTCGCGATGAGTGAGACTTACACCAAAATGATTAGCTGAAGTTCGCGAGGGTAGAGAGTAGAAAAGGGAAGAGAAGGAAGGAGGTGAAATTTTAGGTACCCATCGTTTACCGAAAAGCACGCTTTGCTCGTGGTTACGTAAGACATTTATACTCGGCCTGCAAAAGAGTTTTCGTGGACTAAGGTTCCGCTTTGCAACCACACAATTTTCAAAGAACTTTGGAGATCATAAGATAGAAGATGGCCCGCTACCAAAATGGCGCACTTCTATAGAAACAAGATTGAGTATGCCAAATGAAACATCTAGTCAAGGTAAACCGGATTCCGAAGAAGAGTCCGCTCAAACATCCGTGAGCCGCACTGTGGTAATGTTTTAGGTGTTGTCCATTGACTTGAAATTCACCGTTATCTTTTGATTAAGCAAAGAGATTGCCCCATAATGTTTCACAACCGACACAATGAAAGGACCGCACCATCGTGGTTTTCAATTTACCGTGAAAGATGTGTAATCTGGAGTTGTACAAGAAAAAAAACTTTTGCCAATTTTGAAATCCTTACGCAAAATGTGCTTGTCGCGGCACTCTTTTCATATTAGCTTTGTAGATTTCGAGAGATCATAAGCATCAATCTCAATCTCCTCCAAAATTCATTTAATTGCAGTTTTCGCCTCGATGATGATATTGTAATTGAGGCTTTTTGATGGCCCAAAAGGCACGGTGCTCAAGTTCAACCGGCAGATGACAAGGTTTTCCAAAACAATGCGGTAAGGAGACATCCCTATAGGTGTCTTAAATGTCGCTCGGTATGCCCACAAGGCATCCGATAAGCCGGAGAGACCAAATTTTCTTGATAGGTTGACAGCTTTCTCCGTAATAGACTTTATCTCTCATTGAGACTTCCACTTGGCCACTGCTTTTGTGGGTGGTATGGAGTAGCAACCTTGTGAGTAACTCCATATTTCTTCATTAAAACCCAAAAATTTTGTTACAAAATGTGTACCCCCATCATCGATGATAGCTTTGGGAACACCAAAACGAGAAAAAATGTTTTCTTTACAAATCTCACGACAGCCTTATGGTCATTTGAGCGATATGCGAAAGTGCCTCAATCCATTTGGACACATAGTCTACAAATACTAAAAATGTATAGAAAACCTTGAGAAATAGGGAAGGGTCCCATAAAATCAATGCCCCAAACATAAAAAAATTTCCACAATCAAGATAGGATTTAGGGGCATCATATTTCGCTTGGTAATTCACCTAGGTGTTGACAACGAATGCAAGCTACGCAATGTTCGTGGTGCATCGCTAAAAAGGGTAGCCAAAAAACCACATTGTAACACCTTTGGCCGCAGTTTTTCTTTCCATCAAATGACCTCCGCAAGATTGTTCATGGCAAAGGATAATACGCCGTGTGTTCCCAACGAATGCAAATGACGAATGAGTTGGTCGGAACAATACTTAAAGAGGTAGGGTTCATCCCGTAAATAATATTTTACATGCCGATAAGAACTTTTATGATCAAGACGCGACCAAAAGGAGGGGACTTCCTCAAGAATTAGGTAGTTAACGATATCCGCTGCATTCATGGAGATGAGAAAAATAGTACAAGTATTCGTCCGGAAGGAATCACCGATAGCTTCGAATCACTATCGATGTCACCAACCAACCTTGATAAATGGTCGGCTACTTACATTTTCGGTTCCTTTCTTTGTCTTTGATTTCCGTGGTGAATTCTTGTAAGAGAAGGATCCAAATGAACAATCGCTGTTTTAAGGCCCTTTTCGCGAAAGTAAGTACCGAATCATGCATGGTCAAGATATATACTATGGTCGATGTTCCAACTAGGTAGGGCTTAAACTTATCCAAAGCATAGACAACAGCTAGAACTCTTTCTCAGCCAGGTATAATTACGCTGAGCCGCCGTTAAGAGTTTTACTAGCGTAGTAAATGACAACGGGTTTGTCGTCACGCCGCTGGCCTAGCACGCACCAATAGCAAAGTCGCTAGCATCACACATCACCGAATGGTTGAGACCAATCGGGGGTGAATGATAGGAGCGTAGTCGAGCGTTTTTAGAGTATCAAAAGCTTGTTTGCAATTGAAATTGAAGTCGAATATCGTGATCCTTAAGCAGAGATTGGTTAAGGTCGAAAGCAACTTTAGAAAAATCCTCAATGAATCTCCTCAGAAACCCCAAATAAGCGGCCTAAAAAGGCACGGATATCCCGAATCAGACGCGGGAAGGGTAGCTAAGAAATTTTAACAATTTTAGCTTTATCAACCTCTATCCCGCCTTTTTGAAACAATATGACCTAGAACAAGTCCTTTGGTAACCATGAAATGACACTTCTCCCAATTGAGTACCAGATTTTTCTCTTCGCAACGCTGCTAAAACTTTGGAAAGGTTGATAAACAAATGTTAAAGGAATTTCCGTGAAATGGAAAAGTCGCCCATGAAGACTTCCATATAACGCTCCACCATATCACTAAAAATGTGAAGCATGCGCCGCTGAAAGTGCCCGGAGCATTACAAAGACCAAAAGGCATTCGCCCCAGATGCAAAGGTTCCAAAGGGACATGTGAAAGTTGTCTTTTTTTGATCGGGGATCGATGACAATTTGGAAGTATCCGAATAGCCATCAAGAAAACAAGAGTAAGCATGACCGCTAAACGCTCTAGCATCCGGGTCAATGAATGGGAGAGGGAAGTGATCTTTACGGGTTTCCGCATTAAGTTTGCGATAGTCAATGCAAATTCTCCATTTTAAAGGAATGCGAAAGTGGAGATGCACTCACCATTTT
Source organism: Coptis chinensis (assembly GCF_015680905.1). Classification (NCBI taxonomy): domain Eukaryota; kingdom Viridiplantae; phylum Streptophyta; class Magnoliopsida; order Ranunculales; family Ranunculaceae; genus Coptis; species Coptis chinensis. The sequence goes on along the minus strand of NC_141463.1, from coordinate 71,526,799 downwards.
CATTTTGCACAACTTGAATGCCGGACTTTTTGGAACAACGTGGACAGACTAACCCAACCACTATCCGAGATAGGTATATGATACCCGCATCAAGTAAACGTGAAACTTCCTCTCACACTACTTCCTTCATTACGGGATTAAGGCGGCGCTTGTGGTTCTCGCGATGTCTTTGTGCCGCCATCAAGATGTATACGATGCGCATATGCTAGGGTCTATTCCCTTGATATCATCTAAGGACCATCCGATAGCGGAGCGGTGTTCACGAATGACATGAATCAAACGCGCCTCTCCTCGCCTCAGAGTCAAGGAGCAGAAATTATTATAGGGTGACTACCATCGATCGAGATGCACGCATTTCAAATCAGGGGTAGAGGTTTTAAACCGAGTTGAGGATCGGGGATCAAGGATTCGTGAGGGATCATCTCTTCAATGGAAAAGAGCTTAATCCGGTCTTTTCTCAATTAGTTTGCACCAAGCATTAGGGTCAAATAGTGGTAATCGACTCTAATAATGCATGGACATCCCTTATGTACGAAGTCATCATCAAACCCGGATTATCAAAAGAAAGAAATTGGTGTATCTCGTCCGGGGAAAAGAGTTTGTGAAATAATCATGTTCCGCACTATCAACCAAGCTAATCTCGCCCCATTATAGGATCGAAACTGCTTTCATTAATTTGAACACGCTGAGTTCGACGTAAAGGTTCCCGAAAAGACAATGTCATTGAACCGCCCCGACAATTTATGAGAGCGCTAAGGCAGCTTGCAAGGAAAGGACGCCCCAAGATGATAGGGATGGAGTCACAAAGCTACTTCAAGATCTAGAATGACAAAATCAACCGGATAGTAAAAATCTTGGACCTTTACTATAACGCTCTCTACTATGCCTTTTGGGTACTTGATGGAGCCGATCCGCGAAGTTGCAGAGTCATATTGGTAGGTTTCAATTCATGAAGACCTAACCGCTTAAATAAGTAGTAGGGAAGTAGGTTAACACCGCACCTAGGTCTAAAAGTGCAAGAGAAGCGTATACTTGTCGCCCAACGCATGGTACAAATGGTCGAATTCGGTCCTTGTACTTTTTACCACACCATCGGTAGTGGTAATCGAGGGAAACCGCCGCTGAGGAACGCTTTGTCGAGGTACATTCGTGACGCCGCTTGGTGGTGCACATGTCCTTCAAAAACTTGGCATGCTTGGGCAAATGCTTTAGCGATCTAGGAAAGGTAAGTTTATGGTCAAATTTTGAAGGTTTCACGGATCTCATCAAAATGTTCGCCATGTTTGTTCTTTACCAAACGGGCAGGAACGGAGCTTTGGACGGAATCGCGATAAGGATCAATGGTATCTTTTCCTAGGGACGGGTATAGATTTTGAAGGTACAACTTCGTCCGCTATAGGTTGCGAGGTAGGAGAGTGGAAGGACGCTAGTCGCGGGTTCCGCCGATTCCTCGCCCGCATAATGATATTATTGTCGATGGTTCGCCGTAACGAAGAGTGGTAATGGCATTTACCTCACCCCGCTTGGATTACTAGGTCCCGTGCATTGTCGAAGTTCAAAGGCGCGGTTTGTAGGCTTAGGGTTTGAACCGCTTGGCCGGAACACGCCTTTGACTTTTATCCCGAAAGCTAACAAAATCAAGAGACCGCTGATAGAAGCTAGGATTTGATTCTGCTTGATTCATGTATGTCGAAAGTTTCACCGCTTTATCGGGCCGTGGATTGTACCAAGGGAGCAAAGCAGGAACTAGTTCACGCTTATTATTCACGGGTTGATTTTGGTAGCCATATCCTTGGTTAGCGGAACAAGGTCATGCGTTGTTTTGGTATCCCATATTTGGCGCTATTGGGAAAATTACTTTGCCCTTGCTGAAATTGTGGAGGATTTCCTTGACGATAGGAATTGTAGTTCGCGGGTGGTCGTGACAGAACGCTTGTTGCCACCGGCGAGCTTGTTGTTGACAAAGGGTGCCCAAGCTAAATTCGATGTTGTCGCCAAGGTGCATTAGGGATGTTGAAAGCACAAGCCTCTTCGTAAGGTTGGGGAGGACACTCGATACCAAAGGACAATAAGAATCGGGCGCGTTCGACTTAAAACAAAGAGGGCATGGGGAAGCGCATGGCAGCCATGACCTCGCTTGGGTTTTGTTCATTTACTTGTACCGAAAGAGCATCAACCTTTTGTTTAGGGACTCGAGAGTTTTTAATTCGATCGGTTTGACCTCAAACATAGACGAACTTTGGTAGGAGTGTCTTTAGAAGATCTAGAAGAATCGCTGTTTCCCCAACGGGTGCTTCGCGAGGCCCGCTTCTCCGAAAAGTTTATGCTTCAAGAAATACTTTGTCCATGAAAACAACCGCCGCTCATGATATCTAATGTTTTCCTTTGATGGTCGAGAGACCATTAAAGAATGAACGGACTAATACCGCGGTGTCGAAGTTGATGATGGGGACATTCGAGAAGTAGATCAAGAAATCGCTTCCACGCCCGGGGGTGGATTCCCGGGGTGCCGGGGGCGAAGAATTGAATCTTTGAAGCATTTCTGTAGTTTTCTTCCGAAAGTATAGAACTTTATCATGAATGCTTGAACAAGTTTGGCCCATGTGTCAATGGATTGCGGCGCTTTGTCCGGGCGAGCCAAACCGCTTTATCAGCTAAGGTGAAGGGAAACAACCTAAGCAAGACTTGTTCGTTGGTAACGGTCGGATGGCGGAAAGTGGTGACTACTTGTTGCATCCGACGAAGATGATTGTACGGTTTTTCATGGTCTAAACCATGGTAAAATGTAACAAACCGAAAATGTTTGGCGGAATACGAAAATCACCTACAATCGCATCGAAGTTTAATGCAGAAGCGTGTCCTTCCCCGTAGAAGGCAAGATAGAACCGAAAGGGGTTTCTCGACCGTGAGATTTTCTTCACCATAATTAAAGGAGATAATGGAAACGGAGATGTTTGACGAGGTTGATTTACTGAGGAGGAACTATGCCTAGAGATAACATAAAATAGCTTGTTTCTTGTATTTTTCGACGATGATATGTAAGTTCTAATTCCTTATGTTTACCGTAATCGTAGTCTCATACAAATATAAATTTTAATTTAGTGTTCATAAGGAATGAATAATGACCGGAGGTTTTAGAATTTAGGAAGAGGGAGTTGAAGCACGCCTTCCTCGAAATGCTAACCTCGAAAGCAGGGAAGCTAGGATAACGCGTGAATATTCCAAAGAGCCAGGTCACCCGAGAGAATCGAGGGAGGTTGTTCGCTAGCACGCTCCTTAATTAGGCAACCTCAATTTTTTTTTTCAAGTTTCCTAGGCAATCGATGGAATAGGATGATTTATGATGGTGTATTATGCGGGTGTTATTAAGATGATTTAGATGAAAAATTTTAATTACTATGATTTTTTTTTTTTTTTTTTTTTTTTTTTTTTTTAATTTTTACGAATTAGTGTATTATGGAGACGGATTACTTAAATATGCAATTAAAAACGATAGATGCCAAAATAGAAACTAACTAACATATACTAGTTTACGCAGAAAAGTCTACCCATGCAAATCTATATTACCTATAATGCGCAACTATGTGTAAGTTATAATGAGCTAGGGGAATGTCGAGAACTAACTCATGCAATTGAATACCGCTGTAACGGAATTGATGTAACATACACATACAAAAATATTCTAAGCAGGTGGTTTGGCGCCACGATATATCAAAATATATTCAATCATATTAATTGTGTTACGTGAATATGTGATGACGAACCACCTTTACATGCACAGTAGTTCTCATGCCAACATACAAATATACGAGGTAAAACAGTTATAGCAAATAATATCCTCGACAAAGTTTGAGGAGTTTAAGAGTTTGAAACCCGGCGCCCCGCGATTCCTCAGATAGCGATCGACTACTCCCGAAGCTTATGCTTACTAGTAAAACAGACCAAAGAGCCCAAAAGAGTAATCGAAAAGGAAAGTGGCTCAGACTGAAAACCGGAGTGTTGATACTCCGTGTTAGTCTCAAGGCGGTTACTAATTCAGTCTCGTCCGAGACTCTTTTGTCCGTTCAAGACTTCAAATTCCTACGGAGTACTTAGATCGCGGCTAATGAAAATAAACAAACTTGGTTCACGATATTTGTTAGTAGAAAAAAAGGCGGTAAACTATTTCAGAAAGAGTTAGTATTGTAAATGTAAAATGGAAATTAAAAAGATGAGGAGGTAAGGGAGGGGTTTTATGGATGTATTCCAGCTTATTACGCTTAAGTCCAGAGTCCTTCTAAAGCAGCAAATGCTTCATTTGATAAAACAAGATTTTACACACGCTTTTATTGGCTTTCGCCATTTATTTTCTTAAGTCCGAGGTCCACAAATTCAAAGTCCGAGGTCCAAAGTCCCAAGTCCAAAGTCCAAAGTCCAACGTCCGTGATAGTCGTGACGCTTTTAGTCAAGTTACCTTTACTCACGGGATTGGTAGGATAGGTCGAAGTAAGGGATCGCCCAAACCTTAGTGGCTCGGATAGGTTCACAACCGAGTTACAACTTTAAGTGAGAAGGATTTTTAGGTTTCTTTTAGTTGGTTTTAATTAAAATAACGGTAATGCAAATAAAATAAATTACTACGGGCGATTATATGTAGGTAAACAAAATGTAGAGAAACAGGGAGAGAGTTAATCATGCTCATGCAAGAATCATTTTTAACAGCTTTTATTACCAAATCACTACATCTCTAATTCGCCTCGCTTCGAGACGACGCCGAAAGTATTGATCCCTAGTGCATGCCCACATCTCTAGGTCGATTTCACTAGCATAAGGAGTTTTAATAATACCGCATCTCTCGTATATTATTTCCGCCCCCGCCTCGATTTCACATCACCGACGAATCGAGAGTCAGTTCGACACTGCAGAGTCGCTACATTTTTTTCATCGCTACGACCGGGTCCCGAGCATCGCAATCCAACTTTGTACATTCCTCACCATTTTGGGACCGGATGTTAATTCTATGCCTAATTCCTAAGTAGTGATTCTAGAATATTAACGAAGTCAATCCGATTTTACACGAAGCAAAGATAACCCCCGGGGGGATTAGCTCATCATCATAGAAGGAATAATAAAACTTGTCAGATACATTAAGTAAATAAATGCAGACAGAAATTAAACTAGAAAAGAAATGACTGCTATTAAGGGTAAAATAACTTACAATTATTAAGTCAATAAATGGAAATGGCGGAATGTAAGCATCAAGAAGAAAAAAACTAAGCGTAGCTAAAGCATTAATATGTCAAGACCTTATAATGAAGGCACCCCTCATATATATATAGGCGATACAAGAGTGATTCACGAATCATTTAATTTAGTTTTGTTGGTTTTTAGCTAATTTGAAAGTTCAAAACTTTGAGAATCAAAGTTTTGTTTTAATATGTTTAAATTTTTGTCCTTTTGCTTTTTTATGTTTTGTTTGTTAGTTTTATTTCAATTCAAACCACCGGTTTGAATTGGTACGCGTCTTCTTTCTTGCCGTGGTATCAAATTGAAACCATCCTTTGCCACCGCCCTTATGCCGACTCATCATGCCTTCGGGCCCGCAGAGAGGTGTCCACTTAGTGTGTCCAGCATGCCGATTTTGGCGCTTTTAATGACTTTTGTCCTTTATAGCAGAAGTTCGTCGCCCGGTCGCTATGGCAGCTTTCACTAGCCAACGCCGGCACCTAGATTTATCCGATTTGAGCTTCGAAGTTTCCTCGCTTTTTATATGTGGGCCCGCTCTCGCGACCGGTTCTCGTTCTTTTGAAACTTCGCTCTAGTCGCTTTGTTGGGCTTCACGGGATTGAGTGGGAATTCCAAATATTCCCATATTCTCAGATTTGGCAGCCTTCACTAGCCAACGCCGCACCTAGATTTATCCGATTTGAGCTTTGGAAGTTTCCCTCGCTTTTTATATGGGGCCCGCTCCGCGACCGGTTCTCGTTTTTTGAAACTTCGGCTTCACGGGGTCGAGCGGGAGACTCCAAATATTCCCGTGATTCCCCGCATTTCGATGCATGTTTTATCACTATATTCATTTTAATTGCGGAAACCTGCAAAAGTACGAAAATATAATTATTACATGATTATTAAACACATAATCACCAAAATGCTATGTCTCTCGGGTTTAATATTACGGAGAGTCAAAAGAAAGCATCCGCTTCCTCGAGGGAAAAGGGCCGAGGTGGCCGGGATAGCCGCTCGGGGCGCCAGGTCGGCCGGAGGATCTATCAACACCGCTTTTAGGGCGCGAGGATGGCCGGAGGAGTGACGAATCCGTGACGCCTGAAATCAGGTGACGAAATCGCTTGTCATCACAACATTCGAAGTCAGGACGCAAATCGCTTTAGGCCCCAATGTTCCGAAAGTAAGCGGATGTGGCACGCCTGCGATCCAACCGCTTCTCCTCGGTGATGCGATCGTTTCTGCGGTCTACTTGCTTCTCTTCCGAGATGCGGGTGTTGGAAGTGCCGCGGGAGGGTGATGTTCTACTTCATTCCGAAGCCTAATCAAGAGGCGCTTCGGCGGTTGAGTTGAGGGGCTAAGAGGGCCCTAACTAAGTCCGAGGAACCACCTAGTAATCGATGAGGGTCATACATCTTCAAGTCGGATTCATCCGGGGCTAGAAGATGAACCTAATTGATTTGGTCAGCGATAATGGGGTGGCCGAGGCCCGTGGAAAAAAAAGTTTATGAGGCCGAGCCTGTTATTGAACAGTGCAAGGGGTCAAGAAGTATGGACCCAAGTAAGAAGAGTGAAAGTGCTGTTCTGGACAGGCTGGTTATGTATTAAGACCCCGAAGTGGGCAAGAAGTTTGTGGAGAATGGTGGACCGTGAAATTTAAGTCTAAGTTGGTCAGCGGGGATTGTCGAGAGTATTGGCGCTTTGACGGGATATGCGTAAAGCTAGATAATAACGGTCTGGAAGTGAACTTGCTGGAGATGGACCGGTCTTTGTGCTATGTGAGTGTTCTTCCGTTCTGAGCTTGCTTCTTTTAGGATTTGTCGATTTTGATCCAATCTGATATCTATATTTGTTTTCTTGTTTGTTAGGTTCTGGCAATGTACAAGAAGCTGAAGGAGATGGCTTCTATTTCCATCATTACAAGAAGGAGCCGGATGCCAAGAGACAAACTTGCAAAGAAAGCAGTGGCCGAAAGTTAAAGTGGAGAAGGCCGAGGTTGCATGGTCGGTGGCTCGTGCAAAGAGTCAGCGGAAAGTAGCTTTGCAACCCTCTATCGACTCTCAAGAAGTTAGAGGTTCAACAATGGGCTGCCGAAAGGCAAGAAGTTACTACCGTCCCTGAACGAAATGGGGTTCGAATATAATAAACTAATTGATTTGGTGGAGAGCGGAGATACCTACGCTCTAGTAGATGATTATCCGGAGCTAGATCATAGGTATAAGCCCCCGGCACGGGCTTGAAAGGGCCGCAAATAAAGGTCCGCTGGAAGATAATCGCATAGATATTGCCGACGATCCGACCGCCAACCGACCTAGGTTCTACTCTAGCAGCTCCTCCAACAGGCTCCTATTGTTGTCAGTTCTGATGTTTTGAAGTTATCACTGATCTAGCTAAAGTGTTCGGTGGTGAAGAGGGGCCCTTGGAGCCTTTGAATGTTGATCAAGTAACATATGTTGTTCGAGCCCCTTCTTGTTTGATCGATGTTTGGTGTGGTTGAAGTTTGAATAATATTCTCTTTTTGCTCGAGTTGATACCGATATCGATACACTTCATATTTTTAAGGACGGGATACTAAGGTTGTTTTCGATAACCCGGGGCCTCATGTATCTAACCTAAATTGTATGTAATTAGCAATACTTAAATTACTTTACTTGTCGAATTTTGCTTAAAGTTTGCATGTGATTGCTCTTGCTTTTGATTTGTCACCGATCTATTATGTGTTGCATCGTGAGTCGCATCTCAATGAATTGCTTGACTTTGCTAGATTGTCGATTTGTTATAGTCGATAGTTGTTTGTGTACGACCGATATATTTGCATAGTTGGTACCTAGGCTTCGCCTTGTCCCTAGGTACGGTGTACTCCCGATCGCTCCTTTTAAAACTTCCGATTGATATAATTAGCCTTTGAGTGATCATTATATTTCGAGTCTAACTTAACCCTTTGTGAGGTTGTAAGTCGACTTGGGGTCCTTTGGGGGTCCTCCTCGATTGTATTTGTCCGATAATTAGCCTTTGAGTGGTAATTATAATTAAATCATACTTAACCCCGGGTGTTGGTGTTAAGTTGATTTAGGGTCCTTTAGGGGACCTTATTTGAATTGATTGAAATATAACCACTACGCGATTGTTGTTGAGTCATTGTAAACTCCTCGCTTTGATGTAATGACCGGCATTGTGATGACGTAGGTCGGTCGCAAGAAGATGCATTGTACTTATGTAATGCAAAATGACATCAAGATTTTGAAATGTTGATGAAACTTTACTTATATCGACTAATGTATTTGGAGAGCTTGTAAAAAAAAAACTTATTGATAAAATCCCTTTAGGAGAGCTATATTCTAAGGTCGGGGAAGCATATCACCGAAATGAAGTTTTGATCCAATATGCCATTTCCAACAACTTTGTCAACAATGTAGGGGCCTTCCCATGTTGGATCGAAGCCTATCGAGTTAGTGTCTTTGAGGACTAGGGTCCCCGGCTTGAAAAGATCTTTGACGATCTTCTTGTTGTAAGATCGCTGGATTGTTTGGTGGTACCGAAGCTAGGGATATCATGGGCCGTTTCTCTTCGCTCCTTTAGGAGATCAACTTTTGCCCGATATCGCCATTGACTCCCACTACTATGTCATAACGCAGTGGTTGTGAATGTGAGTTCCGATGGTATTACCGCTTCGCTCCAAAGCAAAGTGTGAATGGAGACTTATTAGTAACCGGTCACTGGTTGTTCCAGATGCCCATAGAATATTCTCGAGCTGCTCGCCATCGGGTTTTGTTGCTTTCCAACTTCTTCGAGGTTTCTTTGATTGCCTTGTTTGTGGCCTCCGCTTTGGCCATTGCTTTTGCATATCTAAAGTGTAGAAAAATGCTCGAGCGATGCGCTTCTAATGTGACAGCTAGCAATTTTTGTAGCAAAAAAACACGCTTTCTAATGGTCACCAACGTGCTTTCACCAACGCTAAAACACGTTTCCATCCTTAAATTGTCAAATTCACATCCAAAATACTCAAAATTATAGTGGGTGGGTCGGACGGGACAACATTTCGTCAAGACATGGGAAGGACAACTTGTCCCATCCAAAGTTTTTGTTTTCTGTCTTTTCTTTTTATATAATAAAAAATCATATTTCAAGAGCGACGTCGTATTTGTTTTTTGAAATATTTAGAGGGTTAAAGCAGACCCCCACCGGTTATATTGAAGGACCCCAGCCTAAAGGCTTACATTGCCCGGCGGCTCATTATCAATCCCGGCCTCTCACTGATCGTCATTTTGAGTAGATCACCCAACCGCTCCACCTTGTCCATGAAGACTTGCTTTTTGCTCCTCGGTTCACCTATCGTAGCAACACCACTCTCTAGCCGAAGGCTCACCCGCCCAAAGGCTCATCACATAATTACACAAGAACTAAATTAAATCCCAACCAACACTTGGTGGATTCGAACTTCAACCCTCTCCCATGAGGAGAGGGGTACACAACCAATTGAGCTAGAGCTAAAAAATTGGTTAGTCTCAATATCAAACCGGAAAACTTGCCCCATGCAAAAAAAACTAATTTCAAAACGGAAAATTATACCCGTTCGAAATATAAAATGAAAATTTATAAAAAACACGTTGATACATAAAAAAAAAGTTAACAGCTTTTTATGATACAAAATGCTAACGTGTCACAATTTTATTTTTTGTAGCTGTTGATGATGCTCTTATATATACTACACATCATCTAACGATAACTATGAATTGCTAGTGTTAATATGCCTCAATATTTAGTGATCCTTGATAGTGTGTGATATAAAATTACACATGCATTAATTGTAAATATATGGACAGAAAATTTGAAATGTAAGCAATAAAAACGTGAATTCACATTTATTCGGTGATGTAGATAAGTTTACTTTTATAAATTTTGTCAATAATTCATCAAAGCCTTTGGAAGTAGGTAATATAATAACGTATAACATTTGGAATAGGGAAAACGTTGGTAATTGGAAAACCCGACAGAATTCTCGATCTCTTATAGAACATTTAGGTGATTCCTAACCATTGTCACCAAATTCAACATTTTTTTCAAAAAATGTTTAAAACCCGAGATATTGCAAAGCTTCTTGTTCGAGTTTAAAACCGGGTTTTAAACGCATTTTAAACTTAAAAAAAAATTAAAACCTGAGATTTTGAAAATATTCCGTTTAAAACTTTATTAAAACTTTTTTTTAATCTAAAAGAAAACGCAAGAAGAAAAGGGGGATTTGGAGTTTATATTTTTAAAGAGTGGGCGTTAGATTGACTTATTAAGACAGTTCTATTTTTCTTTGGACTATTAATAATTGGAAATTTTAAAGTTATTAACTTATTTGTAGTACTTGATTATGTCATTATGGTTGGTAATTAATAGTATCTTATTTAGAGTCCTGTTTTGATACTGAATATAAAATTTCTAGTATTTGGATGAGTAATGATAATTTGATACTTTTATGTATTTAAATTTTCTTTCATTTGTATTATTATTATTATTTTTTTCTGTGCCTATTCTTTTTTCTACTCTTATAAAAAATCAAACTCCTTATCTATCATATTTTTTATCATCGGTTTTTACTGTTTATTTTACGTATTATACGTTTTAAACCCATTTTTTATGCCCTATTTTTTTACGGTTTTTTTTTCTAAGACGTCCTATTTAAAACACGAACTAAGTTTTTTTCAACTACACCGTTTTAAACCCGTACCATACTTGGTGACAATGTTCCCAACTATGGCAATGCTTTCAAACAACTTGCATCATCAGATCAGAGTCCCTCCAATTCCTCCCCGGAAGAATTCTCAAACATTCCACGATGCTCTACCGCGATGTTCTGTTTGTAGCTACCTCTAACAATCACTCGAAAGTGCTTGATGTAAGACCTGCAAATACATTCAATTTTAATATGTAGACATATAACACCAAGCAGCTTAAAGTTTTAAATTAAAGAACAATAGAACAAATTGTCAAATTCCACATCTCACTATTTTCAGACTAAATTGTTGTTTATTTTTAGCACAAAGTTATTGGAAGTCGCCACCTTGGCACTTTTACATTACAAATATAAGCCCTGCAAATGATTACAATACCTTTACATAACAACCTAAATATCTTTCAAGCAAAAAAAAAAAGCCTAAGGGTCTGCTTGATAAAAATTCCCACTTGCTGAGCAAATATGTAGTAGGAAAATAATTTCTTCCCACTTAAAATTTTGCCAGGAACATACCTAGTATGTTGCAAAATAATATGTTGTCATTGCTTGTTTATACAATTTCCATCAACTGGAAAATGTTGGCAAATGTCATTTGTCAGGTTTGCCGGCAAATAATTTTACTTTTGATCAATTCCATCCCTACTTGCAACTCATTCGGTTCTCTCACTAATCACTCTCTCTGTCAAGGTTAGCCTCTGCAGCTCTCTCTCCTTCTCTCTTTCTCTTTGAATTTGATATAAAAACAAATATATTTTAAACCATTTGTAATTTCAATTTGACATATTTGGGGAGGTGATAAGCGCTCAAAAATTGTATTTTAACCATCAGTTATACCTCTTGTTTGGCCTTCTTAGTGGACTAATAGTGTTTGTAAGTTATGTTATATGACTTTACAAGTGAAAAAGAGAGTTTTGCATAATATTAGAGTTAAAGGGGCAAAAATGAGCAATTTGGAGCATTAAGGATCACATGGAAAGCTCATGGAGAATTATGAAGAAGGCCCAAGGTTTTGAAGCTATGAAAAGATAAGACTTGGACCTGTTTTAAAGCTTATTTGGAAGCCCATGGCAAGAGGACCCGTTAGTTGGACCAAAGCCTGCAAAAAAGAAGAGCTAAAGATGGAGCAACAAAGGAAAATCGGACTCATGTCCACGGGATGCAATGGAGATAAATCCTGTCCGTGTGTCAGGCGCATGGAACCGACCACAGGCAGTTCCACCTCTTTAACGCTTTTGGAAACGAAGATGGAATCGGAAGGAGGTCGATATGTAATAAGAAATTAGGTCCAATAGCTCATGTTTTCGCGATGTTTCTAGAGCTCATTGTAACCCCTATATAAGGAGCACTTCAAGCTTGCCAGTTGTAATAGCCTATTCACATTCATTCATTCTTGTCTCCGAAACTTGAGGCAAATAGAGGTTAATAATAAAATATTCGGTTTTCACTAGCCAAGTCTTGATAAATTAATCTCCCTAGTCTTATGTTCTTCTTTTCTTCTTCTTCTTTGTGTTCTTCCTTTTTCATGGAAGGTTAATCTTCTCCTTCAAGGGAGGAGATGAAGCTGGTGTTTAGGGTCAGTGATTCTTTTGGTTCATGGTGTTCTCCATTCAGATTAGTTCTTTATGTTTTTTTTTTGTTTTTGAAAAGTTTGCTGGGGTTAAGGCAGACCCCCACCTTTTTATAGCACATAGAGTAACATTATATACCCTCCCTAAGAGTATGGTCATTAGAAGGAGGTACACATAACATAAGGCATCAAGCCTAAAACACTTGGGATTTCTCCCTTACACGCATCTGATCGAAGGAACAAACACTGGCAAGCAAACCACAATTAGCAACCCCATCCACCATAGCCTGAGGGACCATCTACCTTCAATCCACAAGCCCTAAACAAGACAAAGGGAGCATACAAAGACTACAACAGGCATGAAGCCCTCACACAAATGAGATTAATCATTACACATACCACAAGCAAGTATTCATAGGAATCGTCTCATTTGATCTCCTACTTTTTAGCCTTCAATTGCTTTACTATCTTAGGATGATCTTTCCTAAGATGAAGTTGTGTTTTCTCATAGTCACAGAAAAAACAACCGCAAGCACAACACACGTATGTGTGTCCCAAAGTGTTATCCCAAAAGTCTTTTGTATAATCTTCAAGATAGCTCTTTTTGTTTTTGGTTAGTGACTTTACCTTCTTCATCATTGTGAGAGTAGGCTTAATTTCTCCAGAAGAACGCTCTTGGATTATTTTGCTTCTTTTTAGCTTTATAGTTGACCAATCCTTTGAAGTCGTTTCATGCCTCGACCTGTTTTTAGGCAAGTGGTCATTAAATAATTCTTCCTCATAATCTGATAGGTCATCCATATCATCTACCTCCTCATTTTCAATTCAGCAACTACCCTTCATACATATTTCTTTCTCAGCTATTGGGTAGTTGGGGAAGAGAAGTAATCTTATCTTGGTGACTCTGGATAGGTGTAACCATAATGCTCTCCTCAAGATCTCTTTGGTCCCCAATGACACCACCTTGCACCCGGTAATATCGGTTTCCGTGATGTGTATATACCACTACACCTGGTGAGATCAAATGAAAGTTACTCTCAATTGCTTTCAAAGAAATGGGGAGCAGAGTTCACCCCTTATGTTAGATTGTGCTCCACTCAATCTAATTGGCTCAAGATCCTTTGGAGTTCAAGGCTGAGGAGCCGACCACTAAACTCCTCTAAGCAAACCCCAAGATTGGGGTTTGACCATGACTACTGTGAATCACCATAGCAGTTGAAACTATTTCTTCCTCACTCACACGATTTGTCTCTGTATCCACTTTCTGACATACATAGGGAACTAGTGCATTATTCTGAACCACATTATTCTGAACTAATGCATTTCTTTGTAGGCATGATAGTATTGCTTTGGAGGGGTCACCACTCATGAAGATTCACTCTATTTCTCCAAAGTACCAACCTGTGCTTCTTCTTGTATATCATCTTGTGCCTTCTCATAATTCAGTCCCTCCATACCTTGAGTATTGAGAGTGTCTTGGTCACCTTGCTTGTCTCCTTTTAGTCCCATCCTTATCCTCGGTTATTATCACAGTGTATTCTCGCTCCGACCCTCGATAATAGCTTTTCCATGATCATCTCTCAACTAACTTGTTTGCCCCCCTCGGGAGCAGTTTTTATAGGAGTCCATCTCTGCTGAAATTTCCTTTGTTGAACCCTTTGTACTCTTACCGGCTTAGTTATAGGGGCGATTAGTCGTGAGCTATCTCTTACTTGTCCTTATTCTTTGGACAATTCTCATTTGAATGTCCAAAGATGTTACACTCTTTGCACTATTCTCGAACCCACCATAGTCTAAACTTATGTCAATAACCCCTTCTCCAAGTTTCACTGAATATAGGATGGGAATCCAAAATCAATATTAACAACTACACATACTCTTGCATAATTGATTCTTGTTCGTTTGCTTTGCATCATCCATGCAAATTGGCTCACCTAGTAAGCCGGAAACAAAATCAATTCCATTTATTGTCCGAGCTGTTTTGGTAATTTATCTTGATCCATATAGGTAGAGCCTTAATCTTGTTTCTCTGCCTTTCTACCTTAGGTGACCAAGATCTTACAACAAATATTCTTCCCCGCTAAGAATAATGGACCATGATCGACACAATTTGTCTATCCTCTTTATTAAAGAATTTGAAGTAAAACAAATCCTTATCATCAATCATATCAAAACCCTCCTTCAACTTCCATTGTTTTAACATTGCATCTTTTACGAAGGGGGTAAGATAATCGTTTTTCTACAAAGAAACCGACAACATAGTCCTTCCATAGTTCCAAACCTTCTTCCAAAATATCAACAGGTACTTCGGCTATACCATCACAGAAGTTAGGATATACCTTTTTGAGGTTTGGTTGAAGTCTAGAATTCTTGTTCGTATTGAAAAGAGAACTCCATGACCTCACTCCTAAAGAGTTAGGGCTTGAAGGTTGTGTTCTAGCTTGATTTGTTTGCACCACATGAGAGTTTGAATTTTCAGATGGATCTGAGATCCCACCTCCTTCCATGAAAATTTTACTCTAGAGTCAATGGCAGTTACCCACAAGAGAACATCAGTCAAACAATGCCAATAATGGAAACTTTCCCTCCTTCAGGGTTTTCGAACCAAAAGATATAATAAAATAGGAAAATACCAAAATACCCTTTGGTTTCTCACAATCTCTCACATGTTTGCTCTCACATGTTGAACTTGAGCTGATGAGTGCAAAAATAGAGACTCATCAAGGGGACCAAAATACCCTTATGTTTTTAGTTATTAGTCTCATTGCCCACACCAGGGGATGGAAGTATAGAATATGGTTTATGTTTTGCAATATTAATAACATGCTAGGATAGTGTTCTTTACTTTTCTTCTAGTAGTGTAGTTCTTTAGAGTTAGGGAAATATTATTTGTGTCGCCTTAGAAGGGGTAGCTTAGGGAGTGGCTGCCTAGGGGAAGTATCTTTGTGTTTGCCTTAAGTGGTGATTCATTGAATGGCTGCCTAATTAGGAAGTACTCCTTGATGTTGCTCTCAGTAATACATTGAATGGCTGCCCGAGCTTACAAAAAAGGAAAGAAGATATTAATAGCATAAACATAGGAACAACCTTAAGTAGAGTTAATTATTAATGATGTACGTTTCATCCAAGAGGGCATCAACACTCATTTGATTACCTAATTGTAGTCTACTTGTGAGAACAACCATGAAGGAGAAGGTCGTTTGTGGATCAAAGGTATCGGTGGATTCAAATCTATTGAATTCCTTCTCATATAAATTAGCAATAGTTTAGTTTAGTTTGGTTTAGTCTAGTAATTCACAATCTATGCAAACATAGTTTTTAATCCCTCAAACCCCTTTTTCAATCCTATCTTTATTGGCAATACAACTTAAAAGAGGAACGATATCCTACTCATCCTTTACTCATTGAGGGATAATTATGTTTTGATCTACTATAGTTTTGTTCAACGACATCCATCATCCATCTACTCATTCCATTCCCATTTATTTAACCCCACAAAACACTAGTAATCGAGGCGTGATTCATCTATTTCTTATTTTAACTTCGAATCAAGGTGAGAAATTTAAATGGTTTTCCTTCAAATTATGGCTAAGTTATAGTTATAGTTTTCTCTTTTAATAATACACAGGCATAAAATTGATTGATTTCATGGTAGTTAAATTTCATGTTGGGGGTAGCCAGTTAGAAGTAACCTTGACTGAAAATATAATTAAAAGGTCTTCTTGTGATGGAAACTCTATTGAAATTATAACAGTTAAAAGTCTTGTTCGTGTGTTGTAATCGACTACTCTTCTTGCAAATTGATCAATGACCATAAATCAATTTCTCTGCCATATTCACTTGTTTGATTACTTGTTAAATACATACTAGCAACATTAGTTCACCTTTAAGTTTCTTTTCATAGTTATGGCGAGTCGGCAGCAAACACATTGGTCTCCTATGATGGACAAGATCCTAGTTAAGTTGTTGTTGGAGAAGACTCTAAATGGTACTGGTAGAACATCAAAGAATGGGTGGGAGATCGAGGCCTTAAAAGAGGTGGCTAAGGAGTTGAATCAATGATTGAACTTGTTAGTTAGGGATGATAATGTATGTTCTAGGATTAAGACTATGAACAAGGATTACATAGCTGTCAAGGAACTTGTCGAGACTACTAAGTTTGGTTTTTCATACAACCAACAAACGTAGTGTATTGATGCTGATCGTCAAGCATGGGATGCATATTTCAGGGTAATTTACTTGACTATCTTGTAACAAATTATTACTATGTTTATAACCATAGCATGCTTGTAAGCAATTGTTTATTGTTATGGGCACATCCAGTAACGAGGCACCTAAGAAGGAGGATGTTTTCCAATTTTACTAAAGCTTGTGCCATTTTTGGGAATGACTATTCACATCATACTCTCAATGTTAGTGAAGGTTTTGGGTCAGTTGTTCGTGACACTTCACAAGCTGCGAGGATACTTGGTGAAAGCTTTGGTGAACCTTCTAATGTGGTTGATAATACTACCCCACCCTTTCAATGGAGTATTCATGGTAGTAAACTTTGTAGTTGTTGAACGTACTTGTTATTTTTTGAATTTGGTCTATATGTTTTAGATATTTTAGAATGAAATTCTTCATGCAACCCGATTGTTGAAGAAACTTAAAACATGATGGATTTTGTATGTTTTTTTTTTCTAGTCTTTTGTGGTAGTTGAATTATTATGTTCAACTTAAAATATTAAGTATTTACTTTAATTAATTTTTTGAGGTATTTACATTAATATGCGTCGAATGGTATGAATGTTTAAATTAAATTATTATGTGTTTGGGATGGGATGTGTGGTGTGTCGCAAGTGTATGATAAGTGCTCAAAAAGTGTATTTCTAATGGGGGAGAGATTCTCCTCTTTGTTTTAGCCCTAATCTTATTTATATATGAGAAGATTATGTTACAATTTCATGCATTGGCCTGGAAGGGGGACTTTGGGCCTCTAATGTGAGCCCAAAGTCCATTAAGTTAAGTCCAAAAGGGCCAATGTTGTTGGAAATGACTTCAGTGCCCTTTTCATCCACCTTTACAGTTCTAATTGGGGCAAGTCCGCATCCACTGGAAAGTTTGTTCCGAGCCGGTCGTTTTGAAATAAAGTAAGCCCAATTTGAGGTTTGCATCCAAAGATACGCCATTTTGAAGTTATGATGCCTTTTTGTCCCTTTTCCCAAATTGGCTTTGACTTCCCAGCTTTGACTGGGCTTGAAAATATTTTTTCTTCTTGATTCTTGGGCTTTAAACATAGAACTCTCTCAGCAATCATCTTGACTAGTTTTCCATGCAAAAAATGGCGTCTTTAAACACCTAATTAGCTTCAAGACCTGGAATGCACAAAAACACATAAATAGTACTAACTCTTATTTATTATAAACATAATCGGCCTAAATATAATACTATTAAGGGGGTTTAAAACTACAGTTTTGGGTGCTTAACATTTACTTCTATTAAGGAGTGAAGTTTTGATGATAGGTGAAAAAAGAAAACTTGAAATTTAACTACCAAGTTGGATGATCTTTGCTAAAATTTTTAAAGACTAATAACTATATGCTATAATAAAACTATAAAAATAACCCTAATATGAAATGCTATAAATGAAATAAAAGAGAAAAGAAATATGTCACCTTGTTAGGAATGTTGCCTCATACTTGATTATTGATTGATTGATTGATGATTGATGATTGATGATAAATGATTGTTGATTGATGATTTTGATTGATTTTTGATGAATGATGATGATGATGATAAACTTGTTCCTGAATTGACAACCTTAATTTTTGGATTGAAACAGGTGATTTGGGAGAAAAATAAAACTTTTGGTGAAAAGAAGCTTCTACTCAAGATCGGAAGAGGAGAAAAATAGACTAAAGACGAAGAACTTGATTAGAAAAAACTCAAAGTCGAAATTTTACCTTCAACTCAAGATTAAACTAAAGAAATTCTACCCTAAAATAATGAACTAGAAAAGAAAAATGAAGAACACTCAAAAAAAATAATAAAAAAAAAATACTACTAGGGTGTTAGCTCTCTTAATAACTAGATGAAGATTATTAGCTCTGAATAACTAGTAGAAGATATTTTTTTGTGGGTGAATGAGACCCCTATTTATAGTTGTTTGGGATGGATTTCAATATGGTAATGAGTTTGATCTAATGGCTAAATATTGATTAAGAAAAATCCAATGGCTTGATATCTTTCTAAATGCACCTCCTCAAATAAAGCAAATCTAGCCCTTGATTCAAGAGGTGGGACAAGGGGTGCGATCTTGAGCGATGATTTTTAGGTTATGGTATATAGATTAGGTCAAAACATCAAACCTTGGACGTCCTCAGTATGCCCACAATCTAGGATTTCCAAACATAGCTCTAAAATGGCATATTCTCTAGAATATTCTTGATTTTTTATATCTAATCAAATCAAACAATTAAGGAAGGTTCTCTAGGGTTTTGGAGGCTTTAAAATGGCCTAGAAACCATAATGAAAAGGTATGACACAAGCTGGATCCACAACTCACTAGCACTGGTCCAAATCCAACTAAAGAGGCCCGTTTTGACCATTTTATGAACACTGCAAATTTCCTTTGACCAGGTCAAAATTAGGCAAACTCTTCTACACATAAAATGATCCTTAATCCACTAGGAAGGGCCATAAACTCTTAGAGTACCCTTAGGTCAAAATCTTACTCCAAAAATACATTGGACTGAACAGCACACACAAAAGGCTAGAATAGGATATGGCAAGAATAGGGTTTCTGAAATTCAAATGGAACCTAGGTAAGCTTGTAGTCAATTCGAAGGAATTTTTTAGGCGAATTGAAATATGAAATAATCAAGACGTATATATATATTAACAGGCGTATTTACATGATTCATACATATTTCTAACTTATGACGTAAATAGTAGTCCATTACCTACGACATAATAGATAAACACGTACATGTGAATCATGCATAATTATATTAAAATTAGAACCTGTAAGCATCCCGCAAGTCGGTCAAAGAAAGGAAATCGTCGGTTCAACTCTGTGACATCCTGAAGTTACTGGACTAATTCAAAACAGAGAGCCTGGACTCAACCCAATCCTGGAGTGACAAAGAACAGGTTGTTCTTTTACTGAAATCCACACTTATAAAGCTCTGATATTTTTTTTCCCGCAGTGAGCTTATATAGTTTTGTAGTTGCTATTTCAGGTTCGAGTCAAAGGTACCTGTATGTGAAACAAAATATCAGTACGTGATCAGTAGCAAAACGCGAAGAAAATAAAAACAAAACCAAACGAAATAAGAAAAACGAAAAAACAATGGAGGGGTAGGAAAGGGGGGGGGGGTGGTGTTCCCCTTGGAGCTATTCCAGCTTGTAACGTATGGTCCTTGCTTTTTTTAGGATGGCAGCGACACCATTTGATGTTAGCACTTTAGTGGTTTATATTTATGAAACAATAATAACCATTTACGTACTAATATTCAATAATTCCTTACTCATGTGTTTTCGTTAGTATTTTTAGAGTAAGGGTTTTCGTCCAACCTTAAGACTAGGATGATGTCACAACTGAAATCCTAGCACCTTAGAGAACTAAGTGAGAAAGATTTTTGTTTTGTTATTTTCAAGATTCCTTTTTCCTAACAGTTACTTACTGCACAAGTTATCTGAAATTTGCAAATTGTTTCTTAATAAAAAAGAAAGAAAGATAGGGAAGGATTAATCTTACTCATGCAGAGATTAGTTTCATAATTTTTTAGAAAACTAAATCACTATGTTTCTAATCCCTAACACAATATATCTATGTCTAAACATATCATGCTAGCATGTGGAATTGAATTGATATTTTATCTCTGAAATATCATTCCAACTCCTAGTTCTATTTTACAACAGTTGATCAAATATTGGTCAATTGATAAGAGCCCAAAACTGTAGTTTTAACCCCTTAACAATAATATTTTTAGACCAATTATGCGAGTAATAAATAAGAATTAATGCGCGCTGATTACGTGCTTTTATGTATTTCAGGCATTGAAGTCAATTATGTGTAGAAATATGCCACTTTGGCGAGATAAAGGAGCAAGGGTTGGTTGCTAAGAAGTTCTGTGATTAAAGGCCAAGATTCAAGGAGAAAAAGCCTTTGTAAATCCCGGTCAAAAGCTGAAAAGTCAAAGTCAACGCGGGCAGAAATAGTGCACAAAGTCAGCAGAACTTCCGAAGACCGTATCTTTGGACTCAGATCTTGGAATTGGGCCTACCTTATGTCAAAACGACCGGCTTGGAAAGAGCTTTCCAATGGTCCAACCCTTGACCCAATCAGAGGAGAAAGAGTAGACGAAAAGTCTGTTGAAGTCAAATTCAGCTGAAAAGGGCTCTGTGGACTGAAGAAATTGGGCTTTGGGCTCGATTTTCCGGCCCAAAACATGGCTCCTCAGCCCATGCACGAAAATGTGGATCTATTCTCCTCTATTTCAACACACAAGACGAAAATGTGAAGCAATCCTTAGTTTAGGTAGGAAGTAGCCATTAGAGAATAGGAGATCTAGTTTTGAGAATCCATTAATTAATTAGTTTTTATTATCTTGTTTTAATTTAGTTATTGAATTATTGTTATTTCTATTCATTAGATCAATAAAGTTAATTATTCCTTCATAATCTAGTTTCATTTTCCATTAATTATTTAGGTTCATTTCATAGATTTAGTTATTATCATTATTAGTTTCAATTAAATCTTGCATGAGTAGTTTCCATTTGAATACAAATAAGCAAAGTTAGAATCTTTATACCATGTCTTGTTTAATTTCATTGAGAAATGATAGAATTAGATTCTAGGCTAAACCTCCATTAGAGGGGGTTGAAGAAGCATTGATGAAGCTTGATTTGTGTTAGCGTAAAGTAGTCGTAATTTTCCATTCCATTCTAGAAAATGATTAGTTCACCATGAGAATGGGTTTGATTGTTTCACATGCTAGATGTTAGTTGGTAGAGATTACCATGAACAACTAGGGATTAGGAAGAACCAATTGTTATGCATAAGCAGTTCAATTCGGATTACGACGATTCTTCGTTAGTAAATTCAGTCGAGTTAAGGTGGAATCAATCCCCCCTAATTCCTTATCATAGCATCAATTTAATATTTCCGTAGTTGAATTATCATAGTTAGTATTTTAGTAATTGAATTGCTATCATAGTGTAATTCCATCGTAAAACTCTCATTAACTTTGGATAGATTGATAATCTTAGGAAACACGAATTCTAAAGAACTATGAGTGGAACGAATCTTCTATTCCTACTATATCGCTATAGAATTGAGAGTAGAAAAACTTTGATAAATAGTCTAGTACCAAGTATAGTTTTAGTTTTACTTGTGTTTAAGTTTAATCGTTTATTCGTAGGTAAAACTATTCATTTTACCTTTATCAAATGGCGCCGCTGCCATCTTAGTTCCCTTTAGAATTATTTTTGTTAATATAATTAGTTTTTTCAAAGTCCCATTAAACCCACGCACCCTTGTTTGATTCTAACTGTGGTTGTCCGTTTCAGAACTGAAATTTTCCATGCAGGATTACACGGAGCACGACCCGCGCCCTAGGCAGGTTTAATTGGAGCGCACCTAGCGCCCAAAACACTGGAGATCAGCCAAAGTTGAGTCGCCCGTGCCTCCCAAGTTCGAACCGAGCCGCTTAAAAATGCCCCCGGAACATTAGTTTGACTGGAAGCGACCAGCGCCTACCTAGGCCTATTCTCGAAAGCACGACCGCGTCTCCTCTGCTGGCCGCCGATTTCCACGGGGTTAGTTCAAACTTCCATTTCTTCAAGTTATTAAGTGTTCTAACTTGTTATATACACTGAGCTCGCGTAAACAAGACACTATTTATAAGGGATGCAAGGCGGCATTCAGGTACTCCTTTCTTCCATTCCTCGCATCTCCCGTTAGAGGTTTATACTAGCATATCAGGATTGTTTTGAGTGTTGTCGTGTTTAGTTAAGATTGGTCGTAGCTTTGCATGAGATTAAGGTTAGGTCGAAGAAAAACACTTAACGTAATCAACCGGCAACGTCAACAAACACGCCTTTCTAGTATACCACTCACTACACCTCTAGCTAATATAACACACACAACACCTGAAATAATGGCTGAAGAAAGAAAGTCTCCTCTCTTCGACTTTTACAGAGCCTTGAACGATAGCCCAAAATCTTGCATCGTTCTAGCAGACCCAGTGGGGGATTTCCGAATCCCCCCAAATATATTTAATTTGTTACCCGTTTTTCATGGGTTAGACCATGAAAAACCTTATTAGTACATGCGTAAGATTGAACAAGTCCTTACAACATTCCACCATCCTATGGTTGGTGCTAAACAAATTAAACTGAGGGTATTTCCCTTCACTTTAGCCGATAAGGCGACGTCTTGGTTAACTGCCCAAGCGCCTAATTCTGTGGACTTGTGGGCCAAACTTGTTTAACTATTTCTGGAACATTTTTACCCACCCCTGAAGACAGATGAAATGCTTTCCAAGATTCATTTCTTTCGACATAATTCTCATGAATCATTTTCAGAGGCTTGGAATCGCTTCACCGATCTTCTTATAGAGTGTCCACACCATAACCTCGCGAAAGACACGTTAGTTCGTGCCTTTTTCAAAAGACTTTTACACCACCATAAAGAAGTCCTTGACATAATGAATGAGGGTAGTTTCCTGAGTAAAGGAGCCTCAGAGGCTTATAAATTTTTAGAAGATCAAACTAACCATAATAATAACTGGGGGTAGTGGCGATATCTCGGTTTCTTTCTACAACAGTTAAGGCCTCTGGTATGTTTTAGATGAAACCCAATCCTGAACTAAAAAATTTAATCGAATCTCTCACTAAAAAGGTAGAGGCTATTTCTGTGCAACAAAAGCATATCCCCGTCATGAATGTGAATTCCAATCCATGTAATTTCTATTTGAGTCCTAAACATCCCGACTCCTATTGTCCTCTAGCTTACGAACAACAAACATCACAACAAGATAGCGTTTGCTCAATTAATAGTTATCCTATTCCTAACGCCCCTTGGCGACAACATCCCAACTTCAGTTGGAGAAATAATCAACAAGTAACACCTCCAGGGTTTAATAA
Source organism: Coptis chinensis (assembly GCF_015680905.1). NCBI lineage: Eukaryota > Viridiplantae > Streptophyta > Magnoliopsida > Ranunculales > Ranunculaceae > Coptis > Coptis chinensis. Next base: position 71,503,172 of record NC_141463.1, on the reverse strand, counting down.
TCAAAATGTTTGGCAAGCAAACAATTATAACCAATCTCCACCACGACAAGGACAAGGTCAGGGTAATTATAATAATTATAACAATAATAATTATAATTATAATGCTAATAGAGGTATCGTTCCGGTTAATAATAATAACTATCACAACCCACCCATTAATAATCAACGTGACATAGTTCCTGTCATACAACCCGTAGCAAATATTACTCCATAACCGGATCGTTTCGATACCTTTATGCAATCCCAACAACAGATTTTACAAGCCATTCAACTTTCCTTACAGCAGTTAGCACAAGAGAAAGTGACACTCGCACCTTTTTCTGTTATTAATGAGATGGTATATGGATGATGTAGATGGATGATGGTCGTTGAACAAAAGAGAAGCGTATCAAAACCAAATTATCCCTCAATGAGTAAAAGATGAGTAGGGTATCGCTCCACTTTTAAGTGTATGTTTATATGAAGGACATGACTAGAAAGGGGGTTTGAGGGATTAAAAACTATGATTATAGATATAGTAGATTCTAATGCTAAACTAAACTAAACTAAGTAAACTTATACTAAAGCTAAGAATTGGAAATAGGGAGAGAATATAAGAGAGATAGATTCAAGAGATTCAAATCCACCAATGCTTTTGATTCAATGACCTTTTGCTTCATGTTGTTCTCCAAGTAGACTACAATCGAAATCGGCGAGCGAAAAGCCGATGCCCTCTTGGATGAAACATCGTTAACAATTAACTTTACTCAAGGTTGTTCCTATGTTCATGTTACTAGTATCTTCTTTCCTTTTATGTGAGCTTGGGCAGCTATTCAATGAATCACCATCTAAGGCAAATACAAGGAATACTTCCCTTACTCTAAAACACTACACAACTAGAAGAAAAGTAGAGAATAATAGTATAATATTCAATTACAATAAATAAAACTCTATTCTAGCATTATATTCAATTGTAATAAATAAAAGCATGTTACTAGCAAATATTCAATTGCAATAAATATAACCCTAAATTAGCATGATATTCGATTGTAATAAATAAAAACCTTAATCTGTACTTCTATCCCCTGGTCTGGGCAATGGAACTAATAACTAAAAACATAAAGAGTTAACCTGATTGAAGAACACCATAAACTAGAAGAATCATTAAACCTTAAGCACCGGCTTCATCTCCTCCCTTGAAAGAGAAGATTAGCCTTCCATATAGAAGGAAGAACACGAAGAACGAGAAGAAGAAGGGTTGAAGAACATAAGACTAGAAAGATTAATTTATTAAGACTAAGCTAGTTAAAACTTATATTTTATTATTAATCTCTCTCTGCCTCAAGTTTTGGAGACAAGAATATAAGTGAATTGGCAAATTACATAAGGCACTTAGGTCCTCTATTTATAGGGGTTACAATGAGTTCTAGAAGCATTCCAAACTGTCATTTGTTTCCTAATATAAATCAACTTCTTTCAGAGTCCAATTTTATCTCCAAAACTGAGAAGGAATTGGCTACAGTGTCGTTTCATGCGTCTGGACGCACTATCCATGCATCCCAAATGCATGAGTCGCGTCTCAGACGCGAGACTCTATTTTTCATCTTTTGCTCCATCTTTCTTTCCTCTTTTGCGGGTTTTGGTCCAAGTAACGAATCTTTTTGCCTTGGGCTTCCAAATAGGCTTTAAAATAGGTCCAAGTCACATATTTAATAGCTTCAATTCGTTGGACTTCTCCATGATTGTCCACAGGCTTCCCATGTGATCCCTAATTCTCTGAATTGCTCCGTTTTGCCCCTTTTTCTCTAATATTCCACAAAAACCACTTTTTCACCTGTAGAATCTTAAAACATAACTTACAAATACTATTAGTCTACTAAGATGGCTAAACAAGAGGCATAATCGAGAGTTGAATTGCACTTTTTGAGTACTTATCACAACTCCCAACTAGCCTTTTGCTAGTCTCTTAGCAAATAAGATTAAAAATAGATAAGTGATCAAAATCACATCCTAATAACAAAAATAAAATCCTAACTCACTTTCGCAGGCATCGTGATTGCATTTACCATATGCAACAAGGCTTTAAACCTTTAAGTTCCCCCAAAAAGACGAGTTATAGTCTCGTGAGGGTTTTCAGGTGATATACCCACAAAATCAATCAACAGCATGTTCAAGAATGATGATATTTTTAAGAGAGGGAAATTCCTTACCCACTTAGTGCTTACTCCAACAGACAGTCTCCATTGCTAACTACATTACTACAAAGACTCATAGATTATGATGGGAGATAGTAAAAATTGACAAAATTCTCAATCAAGGCTTATGTTTGTACTTAGTCAATCTCCTATACTCTCCTATCCAAGAAATAGAATCCCTAGTTTACCTTTAGACAGATAATCTCGACTTTCAATCCTCACCGGTCATACTCTCAACAAAGAATCTCTCAGAAGATGGTCTACTATTTTACCTCATGTATGTGGGGAAAAGAATAATGCATACGAACATCCCACATACTACCTTGAAAAACAGACTTCTGAATGAAAGTAGTCTCATGGAAAGAATGTCAATCACATATGAAGTGTCGGGTCCTTAACTTTAGCATCCTCTCACCTATTCTAGACTTCGTACCATACTGTAGTGATAAGTCATGGGTTGTAACTTGGCTTGGGTATTGGTTTATGAAGGAAAGGTAAAAAGGATTCTAAGGTTGTTCTGAAAAACACTAAGGGTTTTGCTCCTTTCTTTGGAAAATTTCTTCAAATTCTGTATTGCAGATAAAATTCTTCCTTTGTCTTAGCTTTTCCATCCATTTTTTTTTTTTTTTTTTTTTTTTTTTTTTTTTTTTTAACTCAGTGGTATATCCTTGATTAGTACTGGATATGCTTGTTTTCCACTAGCTTCTTTCACTTAGAACATAATGATGGTCTTCATTGTATCTCTCTGATATTTCCTTGTAATCTTCCTTTTGTGGTCTTTCTTCCTCCTTGTGCCCCTCGTATTCTCAAAAACATATGGGTATGGCTGATAAAGATTTTGGCTATACTCCTTGTCTGGAGTTGGGTAAAGGGTCAAGGGTTTTATGAAAGAAAATGGCTTATTGTAAGGTTCAAAAGGGTTTAACATGATGGTCCTACTTGGTGGGATAAAGGCTAAATAGGTTCACTACTTGACTTATCAGTATGATACTCTATTTTGAATAGACTACAAGACCTAATGGTTATCTCCCCAGTTGATGTCACTTCGTGATTAACCAAATCAACGAATAATGAGACTATATTACAACGATATAAAGAACTGAAAGATGTTGAGTCACTAAGACTCGGATTTTTCGTAAGAACTCTCCAAAGAATGGGTATAAAGCTCAAGTCTCATGGGCTAAGTCTAAAAAAATCTACTTCCAGTTTACTAGGGATTAAATCTCTCTTCTAACAAAAGTACACAAAACTGACCAAGTATTATGGTGGTGCCTTGATAAAGAATTCTATCAACAACAACTATGTCCGAGCATAATAAATAGCCTAAGCTGTAATGAAATCAACAATATCAACTATCTATCAAACTCAACACTAAGCAGTATAAAATCTATATCCCAGACTCATCATTAAAATTCATTTTTCTCATGCTACTGATATAGAAAAAACAAAAATATTTTTGTTTTTGAAAACTAATTTTCGAAATTCATTTCTCAAGTACACCCTCCCCTAACTTAACATATGCATTGTCCTAAATGTATAGAAATTAAGTAAATGAAATGAATGAGAAAAAGGGAAGATATTACCATTGATGCCGAATATCAAAATTAATTCCAAAAATAAGAACATTTCCTTTTACCAATATTTTTTTTTTGTTGTTTTTTGTTTTTGTTAGGTCTTTTTAAGTCAGATCCCTAAGACTATATATCATGCATTATCAATTTGGAGTGAGGAGATCAGATTTTCTTACCCAAATCAGACGAATGTTTGGAGGATGAGGAGGTCTCACCTTGTGGGTTGTTAAAAATACTTCTTGATATGCTGGAAAGATTGCTGGTGAAGTTACTTCTCAACCTTGAACTATTTTAGGTCTGATGATTGTGTGATAGGCCTTGTGGTTCCCCTGTGTAGAAGATTGACGAAAATCTTTCTTTCTAACAGGACAATAGTATCTGATGTGCCCTTTACCACCACAGTAATGATAATGGATGTCTGGCTGACTGCGATCAAGGTGGGTGGTAGACTGGTTCACATACTTCTCTCGTTCAGACAATAATGGTGTAGAAGAAGCTTCAGCAATGCAATGCTTCTTATCGATATGGTCCACTTCCTACTTCAGAAGACTCATTTCAGTTTCTAGATTTTGTTGTTTTTCCAACACTTCTTTAAGCTGATTCTCTAGCAACTGATTTTTCTGGGTAGAAGTCTATTGTTCATCCTGAAATGTAGAGTTCATCTTCTCAAGATATGATACTCTCTCTGTCAATTTTCCATTCTGCTCACTTAAATCCTGAATTTTCTGCAGAGATTCCAAGAATATTACTAGCAACGCCTCTGTGGTGGGGTTCTCAGGTTCATCACAGTTTTCTGTAGATTGAGCACTCTCAACTGTATCTTTGAATGGGACAAATTCTTGTATCATACTATCAAGGAAGTACACCTCTTCACCTTCAGCGTCATCACAATCCTTATGCAACAGGTGAAAGATATTTATGTCCATGGACATCTTACCAAAGTTGATCTTCATTTCACCATTGTGACAATTTATCAAAGCTTTTGCGGAGCGAGGAAAGGTCGGCCTGGAATAATTGGAATTTTATCAAAGGCCTCGGTGTCTATCACAATGAAATCTACTGGATAGTAGAAATCGGCTACTTGAACAAGAACATCCTCAACTATGCCTCTGGGAATCTTGGTAGAACGGTCAGCCAACTTCAATTTGACTTTTGTAGGCTTTAGGTTCTCCAGGCCCAATGCTTGGTACACATGATATGGCAAGAGATTAACACTAGCACCAAGGTCTAAAAGAGCATTACCTATGAATTTTTCTTCTATCTTGCATGATATTGTAGGACTTCCTGGATCTTTGAGCTTGACTAGAGCTTGCTGATGGATAATAGATGTTGTTTGTCCAGCTAGGAACGCTCGCTTTGGAACATGAGTACTTCTCTTTATGTTGCATGCATCCTTCAAGAATTTGGCATATGATGGCAACTGCTTGATCGCTTTGAAAAGGGATATTGATGTTATCTTTCTCAAATGCCTCCTTCATCTCTAAAAATTGCTTGTCCTTTTTTGCTTTGAGCAAAAAATATAGGAAAAGGTGCCTTTGGTACAAACACATCAGCATGTGTCTGCTCTTCTTTCTCTTCGGCATTCTTGCATATCTTGTCTTGGTCATCTTGACAAATGGGAGTGGAAAGAATTTCTCCCACTTGATTTTGAACTTCATTTAAAATCTTAACCGATTGCTTTATAGCAATGTCATCATGAGAAGGTAAGTCAACCTTGTTGTCTATCTTCAATCCTGATCTAAGAGTAGTAACTGAGCTGACATGATCATAGAGGTGATTAGTACTAGAAGTTGTCCCAATGTGGCATACATCTTCACTCTTCGATATTGGTTCCAATAAGCTAGGTTGAGTGGCTTGTGTCTTTACAGACAAAGCAGTAGTGAGTTGGTCAACCTTGGCCTCTAGAGACTCCATTCTAGAACATTGACTTGCCCGAGATTGTCGGAGATTGAAATGAGGCGATCGGCAATAAGCTCTAGAACACTTTCAAACTTCTGATTTTTCTGTGATAGCAAAGTAATAGCATTCTCCAGGTTGGCAGGTGCAGCATAATTTCTCTTAGGATCAGGTACTAACTCTCCACTTGTATTGGAATTCTGCTGAGAGTATAATTGTTGTTGAGGAACCAACTGTGAAGCTTGACTTGTCTGTGGAATATAACTTTGATCTTGAGAACCTGGGGGTTTAGCGTTCTGTCTCCAATAATTGCCTTGAAAGTTATTACCACCTTGGTTAGGCCTCTGAAATGAGTTTATATTGTACTCTCCAACTGATGCATGTTGATAGTAACCAGGACATTTTAGAGTTGCATGGGAAGTGTCCAAACAAACTTCACAGTATCGGCTAGCTTGCATGACTAGGAGAGATTTAGCTTGAGACTTGTTGATCTTGGAGGGATTAATGGACAACTGATTGAATTTCTTACTCAAAGTTTCAATGCTGGTGGCCAGGCTAGCTAATATAGACTTCAGTTCTTGATTTGCTTGTTCATGTGCTTGGTAGCCAAATTGCTTTGGCTCCCCCTCCATGCTAGCGACATCCTCGTTGCTAGTAGTCAATTGTTGTGTTTCTTCAGCTAAATTCTTGAGAAAGTTGTAAACTTCCTCTCCATCCATTGATGTAAACTTGCCTTTGTGCATTGACTGTGTCATCTGCTTGTTCATCATCGAGAGTCCTCGATAGAAAAAATGAGCAAGTGTGCTCTTATCGTATCCATGATGTGGACATGAGACTAGCAGATTATTGAATTTCTCCCAACTACAATGATATTCTTCAGTCGCCTTTCCTTTGAAATTGCTGATAGCTTGCTGCATGGCATCAGTCTTCTGGGGTGGGTAGAACTTGTTCATAAACTTTGTTCTCAACTTCTCCCAATTGTCTATTGAATTGATCGGGTTGTCACAGTTAACCATTCGGATGCTTTTACCTTCGAGAGAGAGTGGGAACAGAATGATCTTGATACTCTCATCCCTGATATTCTGGTTCTTGAAAGTTCTGAGGACTGAAAGAAATTTGTTCATGTGAACATAAGGCTGAATATTATCTGAACCATTGAACTTTGGAAGCATAGAGATTACTGATGCTCTAAGTTCAAACCGGTTAATACGTCTCGAAAAACAATACTTTTGGGTGGGTCTCCAATGATTGGCGAATAGAAATCGCTCAGCTTCTTCCTCTGTTGTGCTTGCATGGGTGGGATAGCTTCAGGATTATTTGGGTTCATAACACTCCTATCATTGCTTGCGGCCATTGTATCAATCTCGTCTAATATTCTTGTGAGTCGGTTGTTAAACCTTGTCCACTGTTGTGTTCTTACCGGACGATGATATGGACGACGGGGCATACACTAGAAAATGTTATGCGAAAATGACGAAAAACTATCCTATAATGCTTGAATAATATGCAACTATTCTAAATTATACTAATATGCAAAACTACTTTCCTTCAACTGAGTTGGGTTTTGCAGATAGTATCTTGCCCGTTGTCTAAAGCTGTCTCTTCTAGGGTTATGGTGAATCACTTGGATTGCTTAAGTACCATGGCCCACAGACGATAGTCCGTTTGTCAAGATTCAGACAAGAAACACTAGAGTTTGATGTTTCGCTGTATTGGCTTACAACTTCAATTGTTGAAAAGGTCCTAAATGTAATTATACTAGAAAGCAATAAAACTAAACTATGATGTAACTATACTAAGAATGAAATAAAAAGAATGAAGATTCGACTAACCTGGATGGTAGATCTTGTCTTCGAGATGTCCTTCAAGCTTCTTTCTTTCTTAAAAGAATGGATGATGCGGCTAAAATTACCTCAAGATCTAAAGTTCTAATCTTGAAAGAAAACGTTAAACATAAACAACTTAAAACGGCAGCGGCGCCATTTGACACTCGCTCCTTTTTGTGTTATTAATGAGATGGTATATGGATGATGTAGATAGATGATGTAGATGGATGATGGTCGTTGAACAAAACATAAGCATATCAAAACCTAATTATCCCTCAATGAGTAAAAGATGAGTAGGGTATCGTTCCACTTTTAAGTGTATGTTTATATGAAGGACAGGACTGGAAAGGGGGTTTGAGAGATTAAAAACTATGATTATAGATATAGTAGATTCTAATGCTAAACTAAACTAAGTAAACTTATACTAAAGCTAAGAATTGGAAATAGGGAGAGAATATAAGATAGATAGATTCAAGAGATTCAAATCCACCAATGCTTTTGATTCAATGACCTTTTGCTTCATGTTGTTCTCTCAAGTAGACTACTGTCCAGGCAATCGAGCGAGTGCCGATGCCCTCTTGGATGAAACATCATTAACAATTAACTCTACTCAAGGTTGTTCCTATGTTCATGTTACTAGTATCTTCTTTCCTTTTATGTGAGCTTGGGCAGCTATTCAATGAATCACCATCTAAGGCAAATACAAGGAATACTTCCCTTACTCTAAAACACTACACAACTAGAAGAAAAGTAGAGAATAATAGTATAATATTTAATAACAATAAATAAAACTCTATTCTAGCATTATACTCAATTGCAATAAATAAAAGCATGTTACTAGCAAATATTCAATTGCAATAAATATAACCCTAAATTAGCATGATATTCGATTGTAATAAATAAAAACCTTAATCTATACTTCCATCCCCTGGTCTGGGTAATGGAACTAATAACTACAAACATAAAGAACTAACCTGATTGAAGAACACCATAAACCAGAAGAATCATTAAACCTTAAGCACCGGCTTCATCTCCTCCCTTGAAGGAGAAGATTAGCCTTCCATATAGAAGGAAGAACACGAAGAACGAGAAGAAGAAGAGTTGAAGAGCATAAGACTAGAAAGATTAATTTATTAAGACTCAGCTAGTTAAAACCGATCTTTTATTATTAATCTCTCTCTGCGCCTCAAGTTAAGGACAAGAATATAAGTGAATTGGCAAATTACATGAGGCACTTAGGTCCTCTATTTATAGGGGTTACAATGAGTTCTAGAAGCATTCCAAACTGTCATTTGTTTCCTAATACAAATCAACTTCTTTCAAAGTCCAACTTCATCTCCAAAACTGAGAAAGAATTGGCTACAGTGTCGTTTCATGCATCTGGACGCACTATCCATGCATCCCAAATGCATTAGTCGCATCTGGACACACAATAGTCATGTCCCAAATGCATGAGTCACGTCTGGACCCACGATAGTCGCGTCTCAAACCCGAGACTCTATTTTTCCTCTTTTGCTCCATCTTTCTTTCCTCTTTTGGGGTTTTGGTCCAAGTAACAAATCCTTTTGCCTTGGGCTTCCAAATAGGCTTTAAAATAGGTCAAAGTTGCATCTTTAATAGCTTCAATTCCTTGGCCTTCTCCATGATTGTCCACGGGCTTCCCATGTGATTCTTAAAGCTCCGAATTGCTCCGTTTTACCCCTTTTTCTCTAATATTCCACAAAACTCACTTTTTCACCTGTAGAATCTTAAAACATAACTTACAAACACTATTAGTCTACTAAGATGGCTAAACAAGAGGCATAATCGAGGGTTGAATTGCACTTTTTGAGCACTTATCAGAAAGTACAATCCAAAGGTGTGTTTCCAGTTCAAGCAATAACTAATCCTAAAACAACAAACACAGCCTTTGAGGTGAACGGTAATACTAGTACGGATAATACAAACGTAGGTAAGCTAAATTCCATCACCACTCTCCGTTCTGGGAGAGTGGTTGATAACAACTTAACTATGCCTATAGTTACCCCACCAGTTGTCCCTACACCAGAGATTGAACTAGATACCGAAATAGAAACTGAAGAGCCTACCCCTGTAGAGGTACCAGTTAAACCACAACCTAAGAAACATAAAGCAAAGGTTAGACATCCAGTTGATCCATACGCTAAATATAGAGAGAAACCACCGTTTCCCCAAAAATTAGCTATGTTAAACAAGGATACAAACTTTGACGAGATTAGGGAAGTTTTCAAAAATCTAACGATAAACCTACCCTTTCTCGAAGCAATTAAAAAATTACCTCACCATGCTAAGTTTCTTAAAGAGTTGTGCACTACTAGGCGTAAGACAAATATTCCAAAAGACGCCTTTCTAACTGAACATTTTCCAACTTTATCAGAACATAATGGAATAGTTAATTACAAGGACCCTGGTCGTCCTACTGTACAATGCACCTTAGGAGATTCTCACATGACCACCGCTTTATTAGACCAGGGGGCAAGTGTTAACTTACTCCCGTATTATTTATACAAACAAATAGGTCTACAAGAGATGCAACCTACTCAAATGACGTTGCAATTAGCAGATAGGTTTATTAAGTATCCTAAGGGTGTGGTTGAAAATGTGCTTGTTAAGGTTAAGGATTTCTACTATCCTGCTGATTTTGTTATCCTCGATACAGAAGTCGTTAATGACTCTGTTCCGATCATCTTAGGGAGTCCCTTTTTGACAACTGCCAACGCGCTTATAAATTGCCGCGATGGTTCGATGTCCTTGTCTTTTGGCCATCTTTCTGTTGAGGTAAATATTTTTAAAATGATGAAATAGTTACCAGATTCGTCTATAGATGAGGAGGTTAGCATGATCAAGAGCTTAGCTCAAGATTATTTTAATAACACGTTTCCATAAAACCATATGCATAAATTCCTTTCTTTTGGAAGTTCAGATTTTGTCGATGACTCCTACTTAGAGGAAGTCAACACCATATTTGAGTCTACACCTATCATAGACCCTTCTATTACTCCATCTATTGAGTCTGAAGACCTGCTGCCTAAGCAAGTATTTATTACTCAAGATGAGGACCCTCCAGAAGCATTTATTGACATTCCTTCCACCTCGCTGCTTAAACCTCTTCCTTCAAAGTTAAAATATATTCAACTTGATCCGGATGGTAGTCATCCGGTAATTATATCTTCTATGTTATCTAAGGATGAAGACTCACGTCTGATCAGGGTGATTAGGGAACATCTTTCTGCGATTAGTTGGTCCCTAGCTGACATTAAGGGAATTGACCCTAATGTGTGAACTCATCATATCCATTTGGAGGATAATGCAAAGACTTCTCGCGAACCTCAGCGTCGCTTGAACCTTGCTATGAAAGAGGTGGTTAGGGAAGAAGTCTTACGGTTACTCGATGCGGGTAGCATATACCCAATCTCTGATAGCGAATGGGTAAGTCCCATTCATGTAGTTCCTAAGAAATCAGGGATTACCATGGTACGTAATGTCAAGGGTGAATATGTTGCAACGCATGGTCCTATGAAATGAAGAATCTGTATTGATTACAGACGTTTAAATGTCATGACACGAAAGGATCATTTTTCTTTACCCTTTATTGACCAGATGCTAGAACGTCTAGCTGGTCATGCTTTTAACTATTTTTTGGATGGCTACTTTGGCTATTTCCAAATTATTATTGATATTGATGACCAAGAAAAGACTATATTCACATGACCTTTTGGAACATACGCCTATAAATGAATGACTTTTGGCCTTTGTAATGCACCTGGTACCTTCCAACAGTGTATGCTTCATATATTTAGTGAAATGGTAGAACGCTTCATGGAAGTATTCATGGATAATTTTTCTATCTATGGAGACTCTTTCACTGACTGCCTATCTAAACTGTCTAAGGTTTTGACACGGTGTGAACAGAAGAGTCTGGTTTTGAATTGGGAAAAATATCATTTCATGGTGAAAAAGAGCATAGTACTAGGGCACATTGTATCTAGTGATGGCATCAAAGTAGATAAGTCCAAACTAGATAAGATAGCGACTCTACCTATACCACGGACTGTCCGTGATATTAGAGCCTTTCTAGGCCATGCAGGTTTTTATAGGCGCTTTATTAAAGATTTTTCGAAAATAGCTAGGCCTTTAACTAATCTGCTTTTAAAGGATGCCATCTTTGATTTTAATTTTAACTATAAGCTGGCTTTTGAAACTTTAAAAGCCGCCTTAACATCTGCACCCATTATACAGCCTCCCGATTGGTCTAAACCTTTCAAACTCATATGTGATGCTAGTGATTATGTTGTTGGTGCTATCTTAGGACATAAACTAGATAATAAGTCCACTATTATTTATTATGCTAGTAAAACTTTAAACGATACTCAAAGGAATTATACAACTACTAAAAAAGAATTCTTAGCTGTCGTTTATGCTTTAGATAAGTTTCTTCCTTATTTGGTTGGTTCTAAGACTTTAGTTTACACGGACCATGCAGCCCTTAGGTACCTTCTCGCAAATAAGTATGCTAAGCAGAGATTAATCTAATGGATTCTTCTCCTGCAAGAGATCACATTAGAAATAAAAGACAAAAGAGGGGTCGAAAACGTAGTTGCTAACCACTTATCTAGACTGACAAATAACGATGATAGTGATTCTGAGTCCATACCGGACTCTTTTCCTGATGAGCATCTGTATGCTATTTTTTCTGCACCATGGTATGCTGACATTGTAAATTATTTAGCGGGTGATACTATTCCTGCTGATTGGTTAAGAAATGAACGTAAGAAGTTCTTGGCCAGAGTTAAGCTATACTACTGGGATGAGCCCTACGTTTTTAAGTATTGCGCGGATGAGATTATTCGTTGTTGTATTCCCCAGTGGGAATATAATGAGGTTCTCTCATTCTTCCATGACAAAGAGTGTGGTGGCCATTTTAGTGGTATGAAAACAGCTGCTAAAATTCTTTAATGTGGGTTTTATTGGCCTACTCTCTTTAAAGATGCCCAAGTAAATTGCAAGACGTGTGTTCGTTGCCAACAACTTGGGCGAATCACGAAGCGTAATATGATGCCATTAAATCTAATCATGGTGGTAGAAATTTTTGACGTATGGGGCATTGATTTCATGGGTCCCTTTCATGTTCCCCACGGTTTCATTTATATTCTAGTTGTCGTGGACTACGTGTCTAAATGGATAGAGGCCATGGCTTGCCGTAGCAATGACCATAAGACAGTTGTGTTTTTTGTTAAGGAGTATATTTTCTGTCGATTTGGCATTCCTAAAGCCATCATTAGTGATGGTGGAACACATTTTTGCAACAGAGTTGTTGCATCTCTCGTGAAAAAGTATGGAGTTACACATAAGGTAGCAACTCCGTATCATCCACAAACTAGCGGACAAGTAGAAGTTTCTAATAGGGAAATCAAAAAGATCTTAAAAACAACTCAGAAATCCGATAGGAAAGACCGGGTCGGGCGCCTATCTGATGCCTTATGGGCGTATAGGACTGCTTTCAAAACTCCTATAGGTATGTCTCCCTTTAGACTTGTATTTGGGAAACTTTGTCATTTACCCGTTGAATTGGAGCACCGTGCTATATGGGCTATAAAAAACCTTAACTTCAATTTTGATGAGGCGGGTGTCAAGTGCAAGTTGCAATTGAATGAGCTTGAAGAAATCCATAGCGATTCTTATGATCTCGCGAAGGATTATCAAGCTAACATGAACCGTGTTTATGATAAGCAAATCTTGCGCAAAGAGTTTGTGGTAGGTCAAAAGGTCTTGCTTTATGATAAGAGTCCAAAACTGTAGTTTTAACCCTTTAACAATCATACTTTTAGACCAATTATGCGAGTAATAAATAAGAGTTAATGCTGATTACGTGTTTTTATGTATTTCAGGCAGTAAAGTCAATTATGTGCAGACATGTGCCACTTTGACGAGCTAAAGGAGCAAGGGTTGGTTGCTAAAAAGTTTTGTGATAAAGGCCAAGATTCAAGGAGACAAAGCCTTTGTAAAGACTGATCAAAAGCTGAAAAGTCAACACGGGCAGAAATAGTGCACAAGTCAGCAGAACTTCCGAAGACCATATCTTTGGACTCAGGCCTCGGATTTGGGCCTACCTTACTTCAAAACGACCGGCTCGGAATGCGATTTCTAATGGTTCAAGCTTTGACCTAATCAGAAGAGCAGAAGTAGACGAAACATCTACTGAAATAAAAGCCAGCTGAAACGGGCTCTGTGGACTGAAGAAATTGGGCTTTGGGCTCGATTTTCCGGCCCAAAACATGGCTCCTCAGCTCATGCACGAAATTGTGGATCTGATCTCCTCCTTTGCATAAAAGAAGACTTAGCTCTTAAGTTAGAGATAGTTAGATAATCTAGAATAGAAAGTAGCCATTAAAATAGCTTGTAGATCTAGTTTTTGAATTTAATTAGTTAAATTAATTAGTTTCATTCCTTGTTTTAGATTAATTCTTTGAATCATTGTTCTTCATTGATTAGATAAATAAAATAGTTTATTCTTGTTCATTTTGATTTTGTCATTTAAATTTGTAGATCTAATTTCAATTCTTGTTGTTATTCAATTCTTAGTTCTTAATTAAATTTGAAGTATTGTTTAATTAAAATTAGTAAAGTTCAAATCTTTATATTATGTCTAGTGTTAATTCAATGGGAAATGATAGATTGATGAATCAAGGCTAAACCTCCATTAGAGGGGTTGAGGAAGCCTTGATGAAGCTTGATCTTTGTTAACTTAGAAATCGTCGTGAAAGTTTATTCCACTCTAGAAGGTCGTTGATTCGCCATGAGAATGGGTGGACGACCTCACATGCTAGTTATTAATTGGTAGAGATGCCATGTATAATTAGGGATTAGAATTACCATTTTGATATGCGAAGCATTGCAATTTGGATCACGACGAGTCTTTGTTATTTGATTAAGTCGAGTTAAGGTGGATTCAATTCCCTTTAATTCTTTACCTAGATTCAAACCCTTAGCATCCTGTCATTTCGTTATTCGTATCTTGTTATTTGAATTCACATCAGAGTATAAAATTCCCCTCGTAAATCTCTCATAGACTTTGAATAGACTCGTCAATTGTAGAAAACTTGAATGCTAAAGAACTAGGAGTGGAACGAACTTTTTACTCCACTCTATTTTGATAGATTTGAGAGTAGATATCTTTGATAATCGAGCATTGAGTGTAGTTTAGTTTTACTTGCGTTTAGAGTTTCATCGCTATATTCATTAGTAAAACTAGCATTTTTATTTTTATCAAATGGCGTCGCTGCCATCTTAGTACTCTTTAGTATTGTTTTCTTTAAAATTGATAGTTTTTTCAAAGTCCCATAACCCACCCCCTTGTTTGGATTCTCACTGTGGTTGTCTATTTCAGCTCTGCAAGTTTCCACGAAAAATTAATTGGAGCGCGACTTGCGCCCTGGGCAAGCCAAAGTGGAGCGCACCCTGCGCCCAAATGCCTGGAACTCCACCTTTTGGCCGAAGCCACCACGCTCGCTAAGGCAAAAACACGAAGCACCCTCGCTTTACATGCCCGAATTCCAACTTTTTCCTGAGTGCGACCTGCACCCTACCAAGGCCAACTTGGAGCACCACTTGTGCCCACACGCCTGGAATCCCAACTTTTGCCTAAGCGCGACCTGCGCCCTGCCTAGGGTCTATTCCCGAGCATCACCCCTGCTAAAACTGCCCAATTTCCACAGGTTTGTTTCAAACTTCCATTTCTTTCAAGTTTTTTAGTGTTCTAACTTGTTATATACACTGAGCACGCGTAAACAAGACGCTATTCATAAGCGAAGCAAGGAGGCTTTCAGGTACTCTTTTCTTCCATACCTCGCATCTTCTGTTAGAGGTTCATACTAGTATATCAAGATTGCTTGGAGTGTTGTTGTGTTTCATTAAGATTGGTCTTAGCCTTGCATGAGATTAAGGTCAGGCTGAAGAAAAACACCTAACGAAATAAACCGACAACGTCAACAACCACGCCTTTATAGTATACCACTCACTACACCTCTAGCTAGCACACCACACACCACACCTGAGATTATGGCTGAAGGAAGAGAGTCTCCTCTCTCGGACTTTTACAAAGCCTTGAGCGATAGCCCTAAATCTTGCAACGTTCTATCAGACCCAGTGGGGGATTTCTGAATTCCCCCAAATATATTTAATTTGTTACCCATTTTTCATGGGTTAGACCATGAAAAACTTATCAGCACATGCGTAGGATTGACCAAGTCCTTACTACATTCCACCATCCTACGGTTGGTGCTGAACAAATTAAACTGAGGGTATTTCCTTCACCTTAGCCCGATAAAGGGGCGTCTTGGTTAACCGCGCCTGCCTAATTCGTGGACTCATGGGCTAAACTTGTTCAACTTGTTTATGGAACATTTTTACCTACCATCAAGACCGATGAAATGCTTTTCAAGATTCATTTCTTTTGACAGAATCCTCATGAATCATTTTCAGAGGCTTGGAATCGTTCCACCGACCTACTTATAGAGTGTCTACACCATAACCTCGCAAAAGACATGTTAGTTCGTGCCTTTTTCAAAGGACTTCTACACCACCATAAAGAAGTCCTTGACATAATGAATGGGGGTAGTTTCTTAAGTAAAGGAGCCTTAAAGGCTTATAAATTTTTAGAAGATCAGACTAAGCAGAATAATAATTGGGGGGGTAGTGACGATATGTCCCGTTCCGCTAGTTCTTCTACAACAGCTAAAACCGCTGGTATGTTTAAGATGAAACCCGATCCAGAACTTAAAAATTTAATCGAATCTCTAACTAAAAAGGTAGAGGCTATTTCTGTTCAACAAACGCCTATTCCCGTCATGAATGTCAACTCCAACCCATGTAATTTCTGTTTGAGTCCAGAGCACCCCACTCCTATTGTCCTTTCGTTTACGAACAACAAACATTACAACAAGATAACGTTTGCTCAATTAATAGTTATCCTATTCCTAACGCCCTTTGGAGACAACACCCCAACTTCAGTTGGATAAATAATCAACAAGTAACACCTCCAGGGTTTAATAATCAAAATGTTAGGCAAGCAAACAATTATAACCAAGCTACACCACGACAAGGACAAGGTCAGGGTAATTATAATAATTATAACAACCAAACGCAACCACGACAAGGTCAAGCACAAGGTCAGGGTAATTATAATAATTATAATAATTATAATAATAATTATTATAATGTTAATAGAGGTATCGTTTCGATAAATACTAACTTCCAAAATCCACCCATTAATAATCAACGTGACATAGTTCCTATCACACAACCTATAGCTAACACTCTTCAACAACCGGATCGTTTCGATACCTTTATGCAATCTCAACAACAGATTTTCCAAGCCATCCAACTTTCCTTACGGCAGTTAGCTCAAGAGAAAGTACAACCCAAAGGTGTGTTTCCAGGACAAGCGATACCTAATCCTAAAACACCAAACACAGCCTTTGAGGTAAACGGTAATACTAGTACGGAAACTGCAAACGTAGGTAAGCTAAATGTCATCACCACTCTCCGTTCTGGAAGAGTGGTTGATAACAAAGTAACTATGCCTATAGTTACCCCACCAGTTGTCCCTACACCAGAAAATGAACTAGATACCGAAATGAAAACTGAAGAGCCTACCCCTGTAGAGGTACCAGTTAAACCACAACCTAAGAAACAAAAAGCAAATGTTAGACATCCAATTGAACCATACGCTAAGTATAGAGAGAAACCACCGTTTCCCCAGAAATTACCTATGTTAAATAGAGATACAAACTTTGACGAGATTAGGGAAGTATTCAAGAATCTAACGATTAACCTACCCTTTCTCGAAGTAATAAAAAAATAACCTCACCATGCTAAGTTTCTTAAGGAGTTGTGCACTACTAGGCATAGGACAAATATTCCTAAAGACGCCTTTCTAACTGAACAATTTCCAACTTTAACAGAACATAATGGAATTGTGAAGTACAAGGACCCTGGTCGCATTTCATCAGATAATGCACCTTAAGAGATTCTCACACGACCACCGCTTTATTAGACCTGGGGGCAAGTGTCAACTTACTCCCGTATTATTTTTACAAACAAATAGGTTTACAAGAAATGCAACCTACTCAAATGACGTTGCAATTAGCAGATAAGTCTATTAAGTATCCTAAGGGTGTGGTTGAAAACGTGCTAGTTAAGGTCCAGGATTTCTACTATCCTGCTGATTTTGTTATCCTCGATATAGAAGTCGTTAATGACTCTGTTCCGATCATCTTAGGGCGTCCATTCTTGGCAACTGCCAACGCGCTTATAAACTGCCACAATGGTTCAATGTCCTTGTCTTTTGGCCATCTTTCGGTTAAGGTAAATGTTTTTAAAATGATGAAATAGTTAACAGATTCGTCTATAGATGGAGAGATTAGCATGATCGAGATCTTAGCTCAAGATTACTTTAATAACACGTTTCCAGAAAACCATATGCATAAATTCCTTTCTTTTGGAAGTTCAGATTTTGTCGATGACTCCTACATAGAAGAAATCAACACCATTTTCGAGTCTACATAAATCGTAGAACCTTCGGTTGCTCTATATACAGAGTTTGAAGACCTACTGCCTAAGCAAGTATTCATTACTCAAGATGAGGACCCTCTAGAAGCTTTTATCGACATACTAACCACCCCGGTACTTAAACCTCTTCCTCCTGAGTTAAAATATATTCAACTTGATCCGGATGGTAGCCATCCGTAATTATATCTTCTCGGTTATCTAAGGAGGAAGAGACACATTTAATCAGGGTGATTAGGGAACATCATTCTGCGATTGGTTGGTCCCTAGCCGACATTAAGGGAATTGATTCTAATGTGTACACTCACTGTATCCATTTGGAGGATAACGCAAAGACTTCTCGTGAACCTCAGCGTCACTTGAACCCTGCCATGAAAGAAGTGGTTAGGGAAGAAGTCTTACGGTTACTTGATGCGGGTATCATATACCCAATCTCTGATAGCGAATGGGTCAGTCCCATTCATGTAGTTCCAAAAAAATCAGGGATTACCATGGTAAGTAATGCCAAGGGTGAATATGTTGCCACACATGGTCCTATGAAATGGAGGATATGTATTGATTACAGACGTTTAAATGCCATGACACGAAAGGATCATTTTCCCTTACCCTTTATAGATCAGATGCTAGAAAGTCTAGCTGGTCATGCTTTTTACTGTTTTTTGGATGGCTACTCTGGCTATTTCCAAATTATTATTGATATTGATGACCAAGAAAAGACTACCTTTACATGTTCTTTTGGAACATATGCCTACAAACGAATGCCTTTTGGCCTTTGTAATGCTCCTGGTACCTTCCAGCGGTGTATGCTTTATATATTTAGTGACATGGTAGAGCGTTTCATGGAAGTATTCAAGGATGATTTTTCTATCTATGGAGACTCTTTCACTGACTGCCTGTCTAACCTATCTAAGGTTTTGACACAGTGTGAAGAGAAGAGTCTAGTTTTAAATTGGGAAAAATGTCATTTCATGGTAAAAAAAAGGGCATAGTACTAGGTCACATTGTATCTAGTGATGGCATAGAAGTTGACAAGGCCAAACTAGATAAGGTAGTGACTCTACCTATACCACGGACTGTCCATGATACTAAAGCCTTTCTAGGCCATGCAAGTTTTTATAGGCGCTTTATCAAAGATTTTTCGAAAATAGCTAGGTCGCTAACTAATCTGCTTTTAAAGGATGCCATCTTTGATTTTAATTTTAACTGTAAACAGGCTTTTGAAACTTTAAAAGCCACCTTAACTTCTGCACCCATTATACAGCCTCCCGATTGGTCTAAAACTTTCGAACTCATGTGTGATGCTAGTGATTATGCAGTTGGTGCTGTCTTGGGACAAAAACTAGATAATAAATCCACTGTTATTTATTATGCTAGTAAAACTCTAAACGATGCTCAAAGGAATTATACAACTACTGAAAAAGAATTCTTAGCTGTCGTTTATGCTTTAGATAAGTTTCGTCCTTATTTGGTTGGTTCTAAGACCCTAGTTTATACGGACCATGCTGCCCTTAGGTACCTTCTCGCAAAGAAGGATGCTAAGCAGTGATTAATCCGATGGATTCTCCTCCTGCAAGAGTTCACATTAGAAATAAATGACAAAAAAGGGGTCGAAAACGTAGTTGCCAACCACTTATCTAGATTGACAAACGACGATGATAGTGATTCTGAATCCATACATGACTATTTTCCTAGTGAGTATTTGTATGCTATTTTTTCTACACCATGGTATGCTGACATCGTGAATTATTTAGCGGCTGATCTTATTCCTTATGATTGGACAAGAAATGAACATAAGAAGTTCTTGGCCAGAGTTAAGCTATACTACTGGGATGAGCCTTACCTTTTTAAGTATTGTACAGATCAGATTATTCTTCGTTGTATTCCCCAGTGGGAATATAATGAGGTTCTCTCATTTTTCCATGACAAAGAGTGTGGTGGCCATTTCAATGGTATGAAAACAGCCGCTAAAATTCTATAATGTGGGTTTTACTGGCATACTATTTTTAAAGATGCCCAAGTGCATTGCAAGGCGTGCATTCGTTGCCAGCAACTTGGGCGAATCACGAAGCGTAATATGATGCCATTGAATCCAATCATGGTGGTAGAAACTTTTGACGTATGGGGCATTGATTTCATGGGTCCCTTTCTAGTTTTCCACGGTTTCATCTATATTCTAGTTGCCGTGGACTACGTGTCTAAATGGATAGAGGCCATGGCTTGCCGTAGCAATGACCATAAGATAGTTGTGTTTTTTGTAAAAAAGTATATTTTCTATCGATTTGGCATTCCCAAGGCCATCATTAGTGATGGTGGAACACATTTTTGCAACATAGTTTTTGCATCTCTAGTGAAGAAATATGGAGTTACACATAAAGTAGCAACTCCGTATCATCCACAAACTAGTGGACAAGTAGAAGTTTCTAATAGGGAAATAAAATTTTTTTTAGAAACAACTGTAAATCCTGATAGGAAAGACTGGTCAAAGCGTCTATCTGATGCCTTATAGGCATATAGGACTGCTTTCAAAACTCCTATAGGTATGTCTCCCTTTAGACTTGTATTTGGAAAACCTTGTCATTTGCCCGTTGAATTGGAGCACCGTGCTATGTGGGCTATAAAAAGCCTTAACTTCAATTTTGATGAGGTGGGTGTCAAGCACAAGTTGCAATTGAATGAGCTTGAAGAAATCCGTAGTGATTCTTATGACCTCGCAAAGGATTATAAAGCTAACAAGAAACGTGTTCATGATAAGCAAATTTTGCGCAAAGAGTTTGTGGTAGGTCAAAAGGTCTTATTTTACAATTCCCGTCTACATATTTTTCCAGGGAAATTAAAAACCTGTTGGACTGGTCCTTTTCTGGTTACTGAAGTCACCCCTTATGGGGCAATCACCTTGGTAAATCCCAAGGACAACAGTACCTTCCAAGTAAATGGCCAACGGTTCAAACATTTTCACGAGCTATTGTCCCCTGATGTAGAGGAAGTCCTTTTACAGGACCCTGTCTATGAGAATTGACCTTTTTCATAGGTGTACTTCCTTTCATTTCCAGATATTGGTAAGTGCACCATTAAGGTAACCGGGCTCTCCCTATGGAGTGTGTGGCTGTAAGTACCGGATCCTAAGTCCACGTTTAACATAATTCACGTTTTCCACTCTTGCATGTTTTCTCGGTTTTTGAGTCATGTTCCTCTATGGTGTGAATTATGCATTTAATGCTTTCTTGTATTAAAGTTTATTCATAAATAAGAAAAAAAAAATTGTTAAAATCACAAACATAATAAGTTAAGAAGTCTCGGGAATCTGACTTTAAAAGACCCACTTTTTAAAAACAAATTTTATAAACTCTGCGTCTAAAATTTCTTTGGGGGTGGGATGTTCATTTCCGTCCTTGAGTGTTCAACTTTCCAGTTGTGTTGTTTAGGCCGTTTAATTGTATTTCGATTCGGGTTGACATTATCTAATAAATTAGAGTTCATTCGTTCGCATAACTTATGTCATGCACGCACTTTGAGGCATTTTCCATTTTCTTATATGTCACCCATGGTTAAAATAGAGTGTTTTATGGATCATTAGATTGGAAATTCTCTCCTGATCATTTCCATATCTCACTCGCAAAAATCGGACCGGTAACGAAGCGGAAATTTTAGTTTGAAGTTGCGCTAAAAATCGATTTTTTTTTTTTTTTTTGGGTTTCGAATTGAGCTTGGGCCCAAGCCCACAGTACAACCCAAGAACGCATCGCGTTCTTCTTCTTCATCTTCTCCAAACCACCATTAACAAACAACAAAGCTTCAACCCTAACATAAAAATAAAAATAAGAGAAAACCCAAATACACCCACGCCCAAAGATTAAATCCACCCCAAATCTTCTCCTAACTACACCCACCACCACCTCCACCAATTTAAACAACCAAAAACCACCGAAAATTCAAAAATTTCAAACTGCCACCACCACCACCGCGCCTCTTGCCATTATTTTTAGTTAGGGTGTTTCAAAACAAGTCTCCCTACCTTATTCAAACCCACAAAACTTATCAAAACTCCAATGGCTCAATGACGTCGGATATTGCCGGAGTACGAATTTACTGCCGACCAATTCGCGCCGTTTTACGGTGACGAGATGGTTAGGAGAGACTGGAGTGGGTTGTGGTACTAGACAGACGATTTTTACCACGAGGATTTGGTCCGAGAGTTTTATAGGACGAGGGAGTTGGATGGGAATCGAATTTTTGTTAAGGTGGTTGGAGGAGGAGAGCAAGCGATTACCGGTTGGGTTGTTGGTTGAGATTCTAGGCATTCCGCCTGACACCATCTCGATGCCACATTACAGATTCCCAGTTCTATCGCGGTGGAACCTTTGATGAACGCGAATCGTTTTAGGAAGGAACTACAATGCGAGCTCGCATTGTGTTTCGCCGATCGTCTCTCGAGAACCAACCACCGGTCAGAGCTCGATGGATTGGTAGGAATGTCATAGGGAAGGAGAAAGTCAGCGACATCAGTCTGAACTGCCTTCACGTGCTATGGATACTCCAGTAGCAGAAGTATGAGTTCTATATTTTGGAGTTTTTGAGGAGCATGATTAGGGGAGTTGGGAAGAGTATTGCACCTCTTCCTGTTTTGATAACGAAGATCATGATGACCTTGAGAGCGACTCCGACATCTGATAGGATCTGCCTAAAAGAGCACCGCAATCCTCATATTTATACGGAGTGTATCTATCGAGTTTGGAGGTTGCCTAAAGAGAGGGTAGTTGAAGAGACTGACTCAGAGGATGAGGACGACACGACATGTTTTGATGCCGATGCCTTGGAGTGGTGTCGCGTCGGATCTGAAGCAGCGTGACTGTGATTCATCGTGGCATCGTTCCCTAAATACTATTTTATGAAGACCTCCGGACTCGGTAGGCTACCAAGCATCATAACTTTGAGACTTCGTGCCAGGACGCGAGGATGGCGATGGGGAACAGGCGAGGTCGAGATGGAAGCTCGAGTGCCGAGTTCGGTGAGCGACATGTCTGGCATGCTTTCCACCCCAGGGGGGTTCTTCTGAGGAGCAGTCTGTTAGGCACGAGCGTCATCGCCGTAGGACGGATGGCTTTGGCCCATCGGAAGCCCAAGAGCCATCTCCTTCTCGAGCGCATTCCACTACTAGCAGCGAGTGGTTTAGGAATCTTATGAGTTGATTTGTTTTATTGTATTTGTTTTTATTTAGTTCAGATGTAAAAATATTAGTTCAGTAATTAAATTTGATTTTGGTTATTTTATGTTGTTTGAATTCAATTTTAATATAAGTTGTTTATTTTCGAATTATGCGTTGTGTTTATTATTGATCCCACCTTCCCAAATTGTTTGGGGGTGATATTATTTATCTAGCATAATTCGTTATATGATCATCTATTTTATGAAGTTGTTTTGGAGTGAGGGTTGAGAATATTGCCAATATGGGCATCGCTATGAATAGATATTGTGGTAGGATGAAATCTCGATGAGTTAGGCAGTTTCTATTCTAAATTCACCCTAAAAGATATTAAGGTTGTTTTAGAATCAAGAATATAAGTTGTTTCCGTTTTCGGTTTTGGAAATTTTTTATTTCCGGCAGCCTTAAAGCTTTTTGGCAACTTCCCGATTCATTTTAGCAATTTAAAACCTATAAAAACTACATTCATTCTACACTCACAACCCCAACTACATCTCACATTCATCTCTCACGTTTCATTCCCACTTTACCTTTTTTTTTCCTTCGAACTTCAGCGTAATAGCTCCCCGAGCGCACCTACACCCCAGAGGAGTGCTACCTGCGCCCTAAGCACTATCAGAGAAATTCTATGATGAGCGCGACTTGCGCTCTCTCCAGCCCAAACCTGAGCACTATCTACGCCCAAAACACTAGAATTCCAGTTTTCATCCCGAAAGAACCGGTACCATCCTAGGCTAAAAGTGAGCACCCTGCATGAAGTGCCTAGAACTTCGAAATTCACCCGAGGCGCACCACGTGCCCATCCTGAGCATACACCTGAGCACCCACCCTACGACCCACTGGGGCACCAAAATTTCCAGTTTTCCGAGGGTTGTTCCAAGATAGTAGCAACAGTTCTAGAAAGTAGTTTTGTGATAACTTCTCCTATAGTGATACCGAGCGATCCTTCCGAACACTTGTTGGGAAGCGAGACTTATGGACATTGGTTCCGAAAGGATCTTGCGATTAGGATGGAGGCATCTACCGTAAGTGGCGCGACTTCGTGATTCACCTAAGCTTACTAAATTATTTTACAATAATGTTAAGCTCTATTGTAACCAAGACGGAGAACAAGAATTCTCCGTCACGGTAGATGACATGCCACTAGAATTTAATAAGTATGTCGTAGCGTTAGTTTCGGGAATACCAATACCTGATCCTATTCACACGTGGGCATATATGACCGATAATGCCTACCTCCATGACTATACATATTTCCATGAGTATTATGGGGGAGGGGTATTTTGTATAATGGACCAAGGGCGTTATAACATAGCCCTTGGTAGCCTGTCCCTAAATGTAGGCACCACCATGTTATTTATCCTGATGAATATTTTAGGGGAGTGGCAGTTTACTTCTGCCAATAGTACCACTGGTGACGTTTTTCTTGCTTTAGCTGAGGGACATCGCCGATACGACATTCCCCGAGTCTTAGTAGCTAGTCTTAAGAGAGCCCAAAGCATGAGGCATAAGTATCTTCTTATGCCTGTATTAGTTTGCCGCATCATGCTCAGTTGTCTACCTGAATTCTGTACCCAGTTCACGAATTAGAAAAGGGTCGAAGTCATGAGACCCACCAATTGGGTAGTTCGCTCTTTTCGAGTAATGACTTGGCCGGGATGGCAGGTGCAACCTCATATGGTTGCTCCTTACACCCCCATCAGACATAGCAACACTCGACTGGTTAGCACAAGTAGATGACACACGGCGACGAGCTTGGCAAGTTATCATGACATGGCAGGACGCGAAGGAACCTCATCTCTTTACAGCGGATAATGAGGAAGAGGTAGAGTAAGCGGGAGTGCAGGTAAGTTTTAGTTTCAGTTAGTGTCTGCTTATGTCCCAAGTAAGTAATTTTTTACTACCCCATAACGGATGGAACTCCTATAGAGTTGTGTCAGTGTTTATTTTCTATATTAGTATGTTATAACCTTGTTTTGCAGATGTTCCGGAATTTCACACGTTTCAATGGTATTTTCCTACCCTCTTTATTTAAAATACTTTGAGGACAAAGCATGCTTTTTGGGGGGGGGCCATAGAAACACGTGTAATTAAGGCATCTGTTAGGATATAGATATGTATAACATGCACTTATTTTCTAGTTAAAAATTCAAAAATTTCAAAAATTCAAAAAAAAATAAAATAAATTATGCTATACACTTAGGAATATTGGTATTGTTTTCCTTCTCTATGCTTTGAATAATCTAGAAGTCTCACGTAGCTTTTGCATTAGAATAGTTTTTAGAAACTTGGGTTAATATGTAGGTAATAATATTTGAATCTAGCTATAAATATATTACATGAGTATCTATGATTGTTTGGTAGTAAGTTTCTGAAACCTAGGCTAGAGTACTTATTCTACAAATCCTGTGAGAATATAGCCTAAAGCCTTATATGAGTGAAACATTAGAGAAATGACTAAAGGAAGAAGTAAAATCCGGATAGAGAAATCACACGTCCACTTGCTTGATCAATATACCATATCCTAAGCGAGAATTTAGGCCCTCTTTGGATTGATATAGCCAGAAATTCAACCTTTATGAAATTATTTTCCTCTAGTCACCCCTCTCAGCCTTTCCTTAGCCTTTCATAAACCGCAAATCCTTTAACCTGTTACAAAACAAATAAAAATAAAAAAATCAGCCTACCCATTCGTTGAGTAAGTCTGAGAATAGAGATGAAGAATAGAAAAGAGAAAGACCTTTGAAATCAAGAATTTGTTAGTCGCTGCAAATAAGAAAAGAAAGTTTCCATCCAATAAAAAAAAACAAATAAAAGAAAATAATGAGTTAGAACTCCAAAAATAGAATCAAAGGAGTCCAAAGCCAAAGAAAAAGAAAAATATGGCTAAGGATGGAAACAAAGTGTAGAAGCAAAAAGTAAGGAACAAGGTTTTCCCTAGTTACAAAATATGAAGACTCTATTATCTTAGACTTGTCCTATTTGAATATCTATTTCCTTCCGTCTTAAACCATCTTCTAATCCCCGCAACACCTAATAAAGACCTCTAGCACAATTAGGAATAGGTTAGTGTGATAATAAGTAGCAGATGTTTTTTATCGACTCAGGCTTCCTTGTGTGTCATTGAGATTGTAAGGTAAAGTGTGCCCACTACACACTCGAGTAGCGAAACTTGAGCGGAAAAATCAAAGTGGTTTTTGTCTTGACATTTATGTGAGGACCTTCTTAAGGACGCTATTCCAACTTTTCAGAAACGAAACTGCTAGTGCATTTCATAGTATTACTCATTGTATATATGTTTATTGTAGATGATTGATTATTATGCATATATTAGCTTAGGTTTCGACTTGATTATTCTGTATTCATTACTAGTGAGATGTATTAATAATTTGGAGCATGAATAAGGAAACAATGGTTTTATTTCTTAGTTGTTGTAGTATAGATGAAGTTTGTGAGTACCTTCACTGGAAAACTCTCATGAGGCTATAACTCGTCTACTAGGGAATTCCTAGTGGTTTAAGGCCTGGTTGCATATGGTAAATACAATCACACTCAGCGAAACGAGAGTAGTTAGAACTCCATTTTTGGTCACTTATTCTAATTTCTCATATTTACTTGAGGACAAGCAAAATGCTGTTTGGGGGTGGTTTGATAAGAGCCCAAAACTGTAGTTTTAACCCTTAAACAATCATATTTTTAGACCAATTATGTGAGTAATAAATAAGAGTTAATGCTGATTAAGCGTTAAGGAGCAAGGGTTAGTTGCTAAGAAGTTCTATGATAAAGGCCAAGATTCAAGGAGACAAAGCCTTTGTAAAGACCGGTCAAAAGCTGAAAAGTCAACACTGACAGAAACAGTGCACAAGTCAGTAGAAATTCCAAAGACTATATATTTGGACTCAGGCCTCGGATTTGGGCCTACCTTACATCAATGACCAAATCGGAAAGAGCTTTCCAATGGTCCAAGACTTGATCTAATTAGAGGAGCAGAAGTGGACAAAAGGTCTGCTGAAGTCAAAGCCAGCTGAAACGGGCTCTGTGGACTGAAGAAATTGGGCTTTGTGCTCGATTTTCCAGACCAAAACATGGCTCCTCAGCCCATGCACCAAATTGTGGATCTGGTCTCCTCCTTTGCATAAAAGAAGGCTTAGCTCTTAAGTTAGAGATAGTTAGATAATCTAGAATAGAAAGTAGCCATTAAAATAGCTTGTAGATCTAGTTTTTGAATTCAATTAGTTAAATTAATTAGTTTCATTCCTTGTTTTAGATTAATTCTTTGAATCATTGTCCTTCATTGATTAGATAAATAAAATAGTTTATTCTTGTTCATTTCGATTTTGTCATTTAAATTTGTAGATCTAATTTCAATTCTTGTTGTTATTCAATTCTTAGTTCTTAATTAGATTTGAAGTATTGTTTAATTAAAATTAGTAAAGTTCAAATCTTTATATTATGTCTAGTGTTAATTCAATAGGAAATGATAGCTTGATGAATCAATGCTAAACCTCTATTAGAGGGGTTGAAAAAGCCTTGATGAAGCTTGATCTTTGTTAACTTAGAAATCGTCGTGAGAGTTTATTCCACTCTAGAAGGTCGTTGATTCGCCATGAGAATGGGTGGACGACCTCACATACTAGTTGATAAACCGTTCTTTTTTACACACGTTTATTGGTTTCAGTTACTTATTTTCTTAAGTCCGAGGTCCACAGTCCAAAGTCCGAGGTCCACAGTCCAAGTCCAAAGTCAAAAGTCCAACGTCCAGTATAGTCAAATGCGTTTTAGTCAAGTTACCTTACTCACGTGGGATTGGTAGGATAGGTCGAGTAAGGGATCGTCCAAACCTTAGGGCTTGGATAGGTTCACAACTGGAGTTACAACTTTAGGTGAGTAGGATTTTTAGGTTTCTTTTAGTTGGTTTTAATTAAAATAATCGGTAATGCAAATAATATAAATTACTATGGCGATTATATGTAGGTAAATAAAAGTAGAGAAACAGGGAGAGAGTTAATCATGCTCATGCAAGAATCATTTTTCAACAGTTTTTATTACTAAATCACTACATCTCTAGTTCGTCTCGTTTCGGAGATGACGTCGAAAGTATTGATCCCTAGTGCATGCCCACATCTCTAGGTCGCATTTCACTAGCATAAGGAGTTTAGATAATACCTCATCTCTCGGTATATTATTTCTGCTCCCAGCACAAGTTCACATCAATTTGCCGAATTGGAGAGCCGTCGACACTGAAGAGTCGCGCCAGACATTTTGAGTGAGCGAAGCTATCTGGAGCATCGGCCTCAACTTTGTGCATCTCTCGATCATTTTGGGACGGATGTTAATTCTATGCCTAATTCCTAAGTAGTGATTCTAGAATATTAACGAGTCAATCCGATTTTTACACGCGGCAAAGATAACCCTCCCGGGGATTAGCTCATCATCATAGGAGGAATAATAAAACTTCTTTGTATACATTAAGTAAATAAATGCGGGACGAAATTAAACAAGAAAAGAAATGAATCATTATTAAGGGTAAAATAACTTACTGTATTAAATATTAACAAATAAAAATGGCGGAAGGTAAGTCTTGAAGAAAGAAAACTAAACGTAGCTAAAGCATTAATATCTTTGAAGGGGTAATAATGAAGGTGACCCCTCATATATATAGGCTGATGTCTCGTGAAGCCTTTAATTGGGTTTAGATGCGTTTGCTAATTTAGACATTCAAAACTTTGAAGAACAAAAGTTTGTCTCCATCAAAAAATCAATTTGATTCAAAGTTTTGTTCTGAAAACAAAACTTTCATTTAAGGTTTTTGTCCTTTTGTGTTTTGGTTTTTGTCTTTTAGCCCAATTCAATTCAAACATTGAATTGGTGCGTGTCTTTCCTCTTGTAAGGTGGCACCAAATTGAACCCATCACTTGCCACTGCCTATCTTGACTCGTCATGCCTTTGGGCCCAAGCAGAGTGGTCCACTTAGTGTCGTCCGATGGTCGGCGTCGATTTTGGCGCGTTTTCGACTTTTGTCCTTCTTGCAGAGTTAAGTAAACTCGGGTCGCTATGGCGGCTTCACTAGCCAACGTCGGCACCTAGATTTATTCGATTTGAGCTTGAAAGTTTCTGCCTCTTTATATATGGGCCCGTCCCCTGCCGGGTTCTGTTTTCTTTTGAAACTTCGGCTCTAGTCGGGCTTTGTTGGGCTTCCGCACGGAATTGAGTGGGAATTCCAAATATTCGCGTATTCTTGTACTTGGCGCCTTCACTAGCCAACGCGTCGGCACCTAGATTTATCCGATTTGAGCTTAGGAAGTTTCACCGCTTCTTCATATGTGGGCCCGTTCAAGACCGGTTACATTCTTTTGGAAACTTCGGCTTCGGGTCGAGTGGGAAACTCCAAATATTCCCGTATTCTGTATTTTGATGCATGTTTTATCACTATATTCATTTTAATTATGGAAACCCTCAAAAGTACGAAAATATAATTATTACATGATTATTAAACACATAATCGACCAAAATGCTATGTCTCTGGGGTTTAATATTACAGTTTTGGGTGCTTATCACACCACCCCTAAAACAGCACTTTGCTTGTCCTCAAGCAAAGAAAAAGACATTAAAACGATAAGTGATCAAAAATGTGTTGTCCTAAAGCTAAATCTCATTTTCGCGAGTCGCGGTTGCATTGACCAGGTATGCAACAAGGCCTTGAACCACTAGGAATTCCCTAGTGGACGAGTTATAACCTCGTGTGAGTTTTTCTAGAAAGATACTCACAAACTTCATTTATACTACAACGACTCGAACAAAGGCTTGTTTCTTTAATTAATCTCGGTATCTAGACATCTCACTAGCAAGGGAAATAAGGATTTTATTCTTTTCGAAATTCAAGTTAATATACATACAATAATCGAAACATCTACGATAAGCGTGCATGCGATAATCTAATAATGAAATGTACGGCGGGGGCCGTTTCTGGATCTTTTGGATAGCATCCTTAATTAGGTTCTCACAGGTATGTGTCGAAACACAATTTCTCTCTTATTTTTCCACTCAAGTTTTGCTATCTCCGATTAATGCAACAAGGGCACCGCGTTTCCTCACATACTCAATGACCGGTCGAGGAGGGCCGAGGTCGAGAAGTCGCAACTACTACTTATTATCACACTATCCTATTCCTAATTGAGCTAGAGGTCTTTATTAGGTGTTATGGGGCTTAGGTGGTAGTGTAGAAGAAAATGGAATGGAAAGTTCAAAAATGATAAGTATGAGAGAATAAGGTCTTGAGATATTTATACTAGAGAAATCCTTTTTCTTTCCTGCTTCTAACATGGTTTCCATACTTGGATTTTTGTATTCCTTTTTATTTTTTGATCTTTGGGGAATTCTAACCTTGATATTTCTTTTGATTTTTGGAAACATATTTCTATTTTCTTTTTTTTTTCTTACAAAACAAAACCCGATTTTGATTTGTGACAAGGTTTTTCTCTTCATTTTTCCTGCAGACTTCATCCTATTTCTCATACTCATCATCTAGGTAGGCTTATTTATTTGTGGTTACTAGATGGGTAATGATTTTTGGTGAAGTAGAAAGGATTAATGAAAGGTTCGATTAGGAGGCGACTAGTGGTAAAATTTTTTTTTTTGAGGTGTGAATTTTTTGGCTATATCGATCCAAAGAAGGCCTAAATTCTCACCTAGGATTTGGGTAGTGATCAAGTAAGTAGGCGTGTGAACTTCTCTATTCTAAGAACTACTCCTCTATGTCATTACTCATATATCATACATTTGAGGCTTTTGGTTAGATTCTTACAGGGATATGGAAACTAAGTTGTCTAACCGTGGGTCCCGAAAAAACTTCTGGCACAGTATACATTTAATGATAGTCGATTATGAATGCTCATGAAAAGATGTAAAACTATTGCATCATTATTAAATTAAGTTTCTAAGAACAAGTCCTAATTCTCGATGCTAGGGTGAGATTTCTAAATATTTTTCATCATAGAAAGAAGAAACGAGAATTTGTCACTAAATCGTTTATTTAGATATTAAGTAAATTATATACAACCTGTGCATGCCTAATTTTTGCAAAAGGTTCTCACCACCCCCAAACAATTCGGACAACGTGTCCTCAAAGTGTTTAAGAGGAAGAAAGAGTATACGAGAGGCTTTGAGCAAAAAATAAAGTGACATATTCCACGAGAAATTTATTGTAACACACTATATATTATACATCATAAAAGTAGAAGCACACTGTTAGGTCACTTATTTATTTCACATCAAAACATAAAACAAATATGTACATGCATCAACTCACATTGCCCCAGCCTTGAACTGTGGGATAGTCCCTCCTTGCCTCGTCCCTGTAGAAATGTCATTCCTTCGCATCCCGCCAATCTATCATAGCTTTCCAGACTTCACTCCATTTCCTCTCCGTTTTGGAAATAACCGCTTTTATAAAATAACAAGACCAATTCTCTGGAATAAAATGTTTGCTTATGGTGTAAAAGAGGGTACCATCCTCGGCGTAATATTTTGATGTCGAAAAAAAGGATGAAAAAGACCATTTTGGAGATTTTCCATAAAATTTTGCTCAGGCACGAAACTTCGAGTGAGGGCCATTAAAGATGGAGTGGTGAACAATTATTTTGGAAAAAGCAAAGTTAAATTTTTGAGGTGTCTATCCTTGGTATAAAATAGGCACCCATCCAAAACGTAAAAGATAATGTTTGAGGTGTCACAGGTGGTTTAGACCACGTGTATCTTCTAAGATATGCGCAAAAGTGGATGTAGTGTGGATGAGAAGAATGGGGCATGTGACAAGGAGTGCCTTTTTTATTTATTTATTTATTTATTTATTTATTTATTTATTTATTTATTTATTTTTTAAACAAGAAAGACGTAAGTAGAAGGACAAGGAAACTGTAGATATACAATTACAAAAAGATGTAAGAACGTACAATGGTATGGAAACACAACATAATGATACGATGACTTAACTACAAACTTAAATATTAGATAGAACCATATGCCACATCAACAACATGAATATAATAAAACAACCGAGCATGAAAACTTGAGTAGCATATTCAATCTGCTGCTGCTCAAACTTTTCTAGTGTATCCATGAATCTTGAGCTTGGAGTGATCCAACAACGGTTTTTAGAATAAGAAGTGTAGAGTGAAGAATATGAAATGAGTGAATATGGAGGAAGAGTTGAACTTATTTATAGAAAGAAAATTGCCGTTTTCTGACCGTTTTTACCGTTTTCTAGATGTGGTCATGACCGTTTTCGACCGTTTTTAGATGTGGTTCATGACCGTTTCTTGATTAGGTTTTCATTATCGGTTTTACGAGCGTGTTAGTTACATCAAAATTAAGTTGTTTAAGTATGACATGTGAAATATATATATATATATATATATATATATATATATATATATATATATATATATATATATATATATATATATATATATATATATATAATTTATTACTACCAATATATGTTCCTATCTATATACTATAATATTAGTTATAGCTAATATATCAAGATAAAAATATTTTAGGAACCATCTACTATTAAGCTAGAAAGTACAAACACGTAAATAAAATATCGATAAAAATATTATACAAGACCGGAAAAAATAAATATAGCTACTTGATGATCCTCTGTCGTGGCGAGAATCCTCCTCGGGGCAGAAGAAGAAGAACCGAGGAGTCCTACGACGTCGTGCAAGTCTGAGCTCCGTGGAGGCTAACTGCTCTGGATATCACCAAGAGTATCCATCACTGAGCTGGAATCGATCTTTGGCTCGCCATGAACATTCGCTGAAACTGGTTCTGGCGAGTAAGCATACTGTCTTGAAATGCAGTCATGGAGGCTCTCATCTCCTGCTGGAATTCACCCATGCTGTCTGTCATCGACTCGTGGCGAGTGGTCATATCTGTCCTTAACTCGCCCAAGGTACGTCTCATCGATACCTGGCGAGTGTACATGTCTCTCAGACCACTGTTCACTGCACGTAGGGCCTCTATGGGTTGGGTGATCTTACTCATGGCAGTCTCATCAAAGTATGGTGGGTGAGAGGATCCTACGCTAGCGTGCTCGGCTGCCCTAGGTGCTGTGGGTTCCCAAGGGTCTTGTATGCATTTCTTAAACACCAGCATATTCTCATATTGTGGTATAGGGAGGCAGACAAAATCCCAGATTAATCATGACTTGCGTTACTAGAACGGCAAGGGGGGCTGACCTAAGAGTGGCATGTGTGATAATATCAAAAAGAAAGGTAACGATGCAGAAGTTACCCTTTCGCTCCGGAAGGATCCAGAGAAGGT
Source organism: Coptis chinensis (assembly GCF_015680905.1). Classification (NCBI taxonomy): domain Eukaryota; kingdom Viridiplantae; phylum Streptophyta; class Magnoliopsida; order Ranunculales; family Ranunculaceae; genus Coptis; species Coptis chinensis. Next base: position 71,469,592 of record NC_141463.1, on the reverse strand, counting down.
GGAGGAAGGTCTTGTTGATGTCGGAAGGCTTCGAGGTGCCAATGACGTTCGGTCCCCACCATTGAGTCACCGCTAAGCGGTTCCGTCGCGACCGAAACCCGATACGCCGCATTTCCGTCGATGTTGTACTCTCCTCGATAAAGCGTGTCGAGCATTAGGTCGTAAGTCCGTGGGTACACGGATTCGTTCTTCTTCAAGACGCGGTCGACCCGTTGGAATGCCCGTGATCCCGGAGAGAACAACACCGGTGTGACTTCGTGTCGCACACCCTCGACGGTGACCCAAAAATGGTCGCCATTAAAGCTCCCATTGTCGTGAGAATTTCATCACCAAATCCTTGGGAATAAAGCCCTCCATTTGTATATAACAAACTCTCCCATCCTCTAGAGTGAATTTCGTGATCAAAGAATGGAGCAAACATCCCGTTTTCAAACAAATTTCCAAAATTTTTTCCACACAAATCCGCCGTCTGTTTCCGCCATTTCTAGATCTAAGAGGGAGGATGACTATGGATTATTGATGAGGGGAGAATTGGGATGATCCGACGGAAGGGATTTTGATCGAGTTGTGATGGTCTCGCGAGACCTGGTTTTAGTGTGGGCCTGTCTCGTCGCGAGGAGGACCGATTCGAGAGGGGGAGCAAGATCCGGTTTTAAGAAGACGAATCGTGGATTTGTGGACGCTGCGGTGATCGGGTATTTTGGGTTTAAATGGGTCGAGAAATCGATATTTGGGTTGGGCCAAAAATTTTCTCGAAGCCCAAATCAAGCCTAAAGCCTGATTTAACCCTAAAAATCTAAATGCGTACCCACGACTCGTTTGGACTCCGAATTGGACGAATGAGATATCAAAATGATCGGCACGAAAAATTCTATCCAATTGTATGAGTCATTCTTGAAAGTCATAATTTTTTTTTTTTTTTTTTTTTTTTTTTTTTTTTTTTTTAAGAGAGGGAAAGTGTAAGGGTTTTATTTACATCAAAGGGAGATATACGTGAAAAACACTGGATGTCCAGGGGGGTCACTATCTTAAATCATAGACAATTGTCATGTCGGGCTGAGCGAACCCAATCCACCCGGACTGTGGCTTCACCTCTATGTATTATGGGGTTAGAGCGGGGGACGGTACCATCCCTGACCGCGCGCTTACTGATCCTAATAAAATTGCCCTTTTACATAACGGCTATCCTCAAACCGCCCCAAACTCAAAGTAACCAATTCTAGGGTTGGTGCGGGTGGAATCCATTGCGTTTGCTTGTTTCCAAGTATGTAACATCTAAGGTTTGACACGCATCCCTTGTGCAAAACTTAATGCAAAGGGAAAAAGGTAACAAAATAAACATATTTACAAGGTGAGTCTTTTAAATCCTCAAGTCGAATTGAGTCCTTTAACGTCCGATTCTCAAGATAAATCGAATCGTCGATTCTCAAGAAATGGGAGAAAATCGGCGACGAAGATTATCCCGCCAAGCTGGTGTTAGACAAAAGTATACCTTAAACCGGCTAGTATCGGATAGGAAGTCGAGCCTAGACGAGGAAGGGTGTTTGGCAATGCATACACCAGCCCATCCTTTGGCGCATGTTCTTTGAGCAAAAGAACTACGACCATTCCCTATTCGTGATGAGTGAGACTTACACCAAATGATTAGCTGAAGTTCATGCGAGGTAGAGAGTAGAAAAGGGAAGAAAGGAAGGAGGTGAAATTTTAGGTATCCATCGTTTACCTAAAAGCACGTTTTGCTCATGTTGCTGAATACATTTATACTTCGCTACGTAAAAGAGTTTTCGTGGACTAAGGTTCCGGCTTGCAACCACACACTTCAAAGAACTTTGGAGATCATAAGATAGAAGATGGCCCGCTACCAAAATGGCGCACTCTCTATAGAAACAAGATTGAGTATGCCAAAATGAAACATCTAGTCGATTATAACTGGATTACGAAGAAGAGTATGTTCAACATCCGGTGAGCGTAATTCGTGGTAATGTTTTAGGTGTTGTCCATTGACTTGAAATTCAAGCATTATCTTTTGGATTAAGCAAAGAGATTGCCCCATAATGTTTCACACGGTGACAAATGAAAGGACCGGACCATCGTGTTTTCAATTTACCGTGAAAGATGTGTAATCTAGAGTTGTATGCGAAAACTTTTTAGCCAATTTTGAAATCCTTACGCAAAATGTGCTTGTCGTGCACTCTTTTCATATTAGCTTTGTAGGATTTTGAGAGATCATAAGCATCACTCGAATCTCCTCCACTCATTTAATTGCAGTTTTCGCTTCTACCACCGCCTCGATGATATTGTAATTGAGGGTTTTGATGGCCCAAAAGGCCGCGATGCTCAAGTTCAACCGCGGATGACAAGGTTTTCCAAAAACAATGCGGTAAGGAGACATCCCTATAGGTGTGTCTTAAATGCTGTTCGGTATGCCCACAAGGCATCCGATAAAAGCCGGAGAGACCGATCCTTTCTTGATAGGGTTGACGGTTTTCTCCAGAATAGACTTTATCTCTCTGTTGGAGACTTCCACTTGGCCACTCGTTTGTGGGTGGTATGGAGTAGCAACCTTGTGAGTAACTCCATATTTCTTCATTAAAAACCCAAAAATTTTGTTACAAAAATGTGTACCCCCATCGCTGATGATAGCTTTGGGAACACCAAAACGAGAGAAAATGTTTTCTTTTACAAATCTCACGACAGTCTTATGGTCATTTGAGCGACATGCGAGTGCCTCAATCCATTTGGACACATAGTCTACAACGACTAAAATGTATAGAAAACCTTGAGAAATAGGGAAGGGTCCCATAAAATCAATGCCCCAAACATCAAAAATTTCCACAATCAAGATAGGATTTAGGGGCATCATATTTCGTTTTGGTAATTCAACCTAGGTGTTGACAACGAATGCAAGCTACGCAATGTTAGGTGCATCGCGAAAAAGGGTAGGCCGGTAAAACCACATTGTAACACCTTGGCCGCAGTTTTCTTTCCCCTTTGAAATGACATCCGCAAAGATTGTTCATGGCAAAAGGATAATCGTCGGTGTGTTCCCGGAATGGAATCGCACGAATGAGTTGGTCGAACAATACTTAAAGAGGTAGGGTTCATCCCAGTAAATAATATTTTACGATGGATAAGAACTTTTTATGATCAAGACGTGACCAAAAGGAGGGACTTCCTCGAAACTAGGTAGTTAACGATATCCGCATACCATGGAGATGAGAAAATAGAGTACAAGTATTAAATGCGGGAAGGAATCACCGATAGTTTCGAATCACTATCGATGTCACCAACCAACCTTGATAAATGGTCGGCTCGACATTTTCGTTCCTTTCTTGTCTTTGATTTCCGGGGTGAATTCTTGTAAGAGAAGGATCCAAATGGAACAATCGTTGTTTTCGTCCTTTTTTCGCGATAAGTACCGAATTGCGGCATGGTCGGATATATCGATGGTCGATGTTCCAACTAGGTAGGGCGAAACTTATCCAAAGCATAGACAACAGCTAGGAACTCTTTCTCAGTTGTGGTATAATTACGTTGAGCGTCGTTAAAGAGTTTTACTAAGCGTAGTAAATGACAATGGGTTTGTTGTCACGCCGTTGGCCTAGCACGGCACCAATAGCAAAGTCGCTAGCATCACACATCACCGAATGGTTGAGACCAATTAGGGGTTGAATGATAGGAGCGGTAGTCGAGCGGTTTTAGAGTATCAAAAGCTTGTTTGCAATTGAAATTGAAATCGAATCGCATCCTTAAGTAGAGATTGGTTAAAGGTCGAGCAACTTTAGAAAAATCTGAATGAATCTCTGTAAAACCCCGCGTGGCCTAAAAGGCACCGGATATCCCGAATGTGCGTGGAAGGGTAGGGAAGAAATTTTAACAATTTTAGCTTTATCAACCTCTATCCCGCTTTTTGAAACAATATGACCTAGAACAAGTCCTTTGGTAACCATGAAATGACACTTCTCCCAATTGAGTACCAGATTTTTCTCTTCGCAACGCGTTAATACTTTAGAAAGGTTGGATAAACAAATAAGGAAGGAATTTCCGTAAATGGAAAAGTCGTCCATGAAGACTTTCATATAACGTTCCACCATATCACTAAAATGTGAAGCATGCGGCTGAAAGTGCACGGAGCATTACAAAGACCAAAAGGCATTCGTCTGTATGCAAAGGTTCCAAAGGGACATGTGAAAGTTGTCTTTTCTTGATCGGCGGGATCGATGACAATTTGGAAGTATCCGGAATAGCCATCAAGAAAACAGTAGTAAGCATGACCGGCTAAACGTTCTAGCATCTGGGTCAATGAATGGGAGAGGGAAGTGATCTTTACGGGTTCTGGCATTAAGTTTGCGATAGTCAATGCAAATTCTCCATTTTAAAGGAATGCGAGTGGAGATGCACTCACCCTTTTATTTTGCACAACTTGAATGCGGACTTTTTGGGAACAACGTGGGCCCGGGGACTAACCAGTCACTATCTGAGATAGGGTATATGATACCCGCATCAAATAAACGTAGAACTTCCTCTCACACTACTTCCTTCATTCTTGCGGGATTAAAGGCGGCGTTGTGGTTCTCGTGATGTCTTTGTGCCGCCATCAAGATGTATACGATCGTGCATATGCTTGGTCTATTCCCTTGATATCATCTAAGGACCATCCGATAAGCGGGCGGTGTTCACGAATGACATGAATCAAACGTGTGCCTCGCCCTCAGTAGTCAAGTGAGCAGCGTAATTATTATAGGGTGACTACCATCGAGATCGAGATGCACGTACTTCAAATCAGGGGGTAGAGGTTTTAAATCCGGAGTTGGAGGATTGGGGATCAAGGATTCGTGAGGGATCATCTCTTCAATGGAAAAGAGCGAATCCGGTCCTTCTGAATTAGTTTGCACTGAAGCATTAGGGTCAAATAGTGGTACTGACTCTAATAATGCATGGACATCCCTTATGTACGAGTCATCATCAAACTCCGGATTATCAAAAGAAAGAAATTGGTGTATCTCGTCTGGGGGAAAAGAGTTTGTGAAATAATCATGTTCCAGACTATCAACCAAGCTAATCTCGCCCTCCATTATAGGATCGGAAACTGTTTCATTAATTTGAACACGCTGAGTTCGACGTAAAGGTTCCCGAAAAGACAATGTCATTGAACCGTCCCCGACAATTTATGAGAGCGTTGGCGTTGCAAGGAAAGGACGCCCCAAGATGATAGGGATGGAGTCACAAGCTACTTCCAGTATCTAGAATGACAAAATCAACCGGGTAGTAAAAATCTTGGACCTTTACTATAACGTTCTCTACTATGCCTTTGGGTACTTGATGGAGCGATCCGCGAAGTCAGAGTCATATTGGTAGGTTTCAATTCATGAAGACCTAACCGCTTAAATAAGTAGTAGGGAAGTAGGTTAACACCGCACCTAGGTCTAAAAGTGCAAGATGGCGATATACTTGTCGCCTAACGCATGGTAATGCAGGTTAATCGTCCTGGTCCTTGTACTTTACCACACCATTGGTAGTGGTAATCGAGGGAAACCGCCGATGAGGAACGCTTGTTGAGGTACATTAAATGACGCCGTTTGGTGGTGCACATGTCCTTCAAAAACTTGGCATGCTTGGGCAAATGCTTTAGCGCATCTAGGAAAGGTAAGTTTATGGTCAAATTTTTGAAGGTTTCACGGATCTCATCAAAATGTTCATCATGTTTGTTCTTTACCAAACGGGCGGGGGCGGAGTTTTTGGGCCGAAATCGCGTATAAGGATCGGTGGTATCTTTTCCTAGGGGCGTGGGTATAGATTTTGAAGGTACAACTTCGTCCGTTATAGGTTCGGGTAGGAGTTGGAAGGGCGTTAGTCGTGGCTTCCGTCGATTCCTCGTCCGGCATAATATATTATTGTCGATGGTTCGCCGAAACGAAGAGTGGTAATGGCATTTACCTCACCCGGCTTGGATTACTAGGTCCCGGTGCATTGTTGAGTTCAAAGGCGGTGTTTGTAGGCTTAGGGTTTGAACCTGCTTGGCCGGGAGAACGCACGCCCTTTCGACTTTTATCCCAGCTAACAAACAAGAGATCATTGGATAGAAGCTAGGATTTGATTTTGTTGATTCATGTATGTCGGGAAAGTTTCGGTCGTTTATCGACCGTGGATTATACCAAGGAGCGGCGGGGAACTAGTTCACGGTTATTATTCACGTTGATTTTGGTAGCCATATCCTTGGTTAGCGGGAACAAGGTTCGCGGTTGTTTTGGTATCCCATATTTGCGTTATTGGGAAAATTACTTTGCCCTTGCTGAAATTGTGGAGGATTTCCTTGACGATAGGAATTGTAGTTCGCGGTGGTCGTCGTCTGAGAACGCGTATTTGCCACCGGAAGGAGCTTGTTGTTGGGCGGGGCCCAAAGCTAAATTCGGATGTTGTCGCCAAGGTGCATTAGGGATGTTGAAAGCACAAGCCTCTTGAAGGTTGGGGAGGACACTTTCGTATACCAAAGGACAATAAGAATCGGCGCGGCTTTCGGGACTTAAACAAAGAGGGTATGGGGAAGCGTTGGCGGCCATGACTGTTTGGGTTTTGTTCATTTACTTGTACCGAAAAGAGCATCAACCTTTTGTTTAGGGACTCGATTAGAGTTTTTAATTCGGATCGGGTTTGACCTCAAACATAGACGTAACTTTGGTAGAAGTATCTTTAGAAGATCTAGAAGAATCAGTGTTTCCCCAATGGGTGCTTTGAGTGAGGCTGTTTCTCCGAAAAGTTTATGCTTCATGAGCCCCTTGTCCATGAAACAACCGCCGTTCATGATATCTAATGTTTCCTTTTGATGGTCAGAGAGACCATTAAAGAATGAACGGACTAATACCGTGGTGTCGAGTTGATGATGGGGACATTCGGAAGTAGATCGATAAATCTGCTCCACGCCCGGTCGAAAAGGATTCACGGGGTCTTTGGCGAAAAGAATTGAATCTTTTGAAGCATTTCTGTAGTTTTTCTTCTAAGTATAGAACTTTATCATGAATGCTTGAACAAGTTTGGCCCCATGTGTCAATGGATTGTGGCGCTTGTCCGGCGAGCCAAATTGAAGCTTTATCGGTAAGGTGAAGGAAACAACCTAAAAGCAAGACTTGTTCGTTGGTAACGTCCGGATGGCGGAAAGTGGTGACTACTTGTTGCATCCGCGAAGATGATTGTACGGTTTTTCATGGTCTAACCCATGGTAAACGGTAACAAACCGAAAATGTTTGGCGGAACCACGAAAATCACCTACAATCGTGATCGAGTTTAATGCAGAAGCGGAGTCCTTCCCTAAAAGGCGATATAGAAATCGAAAGGGTTTCTCGACCGTGAGATTTTCTTCAACCATAATTAAAGGAGATAATGGAAACGGAGATGTTTGGACGAGGTTGATTTACGGAGGAGGAACTATGCCTAGGAGATAACATAAAACATTGTTTCTTGTATTTTCGACGATGATATGTAAGTTCTAATTCCTTATGTTTACCGGACCGTAGTCTCATACAAATATAAATTTTAATTTAAGGTTCATAAGGAATGAATAATGACTGGAGGTTTTAAATTTAGGAATGAGGGGAGTTGAAGCCGCGTCTTCCCCGAAATTTGCTAACTTCGGCGGAAGCTAGGATAGCGTGTGAATATTCCGGCCCCGTCGTCACCTCGAGAGAATTGAGGGGAGGTTGTTCGTGCTAGCACGCTTCCTTAATTAGGCAACCTCAATTTTTTTTTTTCAGTTTCCTAGACATCGATGGAATAGGATGATTTATGATGGTGTATTATGCGGGGTGATATTAAGATGATTTAGATGAAATTTTTAATTACTATGATTTTTTTTTATTTTTTTATTTTTTTATTTTTTTTTTATTTTAATTTACGTAATTAGTGTATTATGGAGACGTGATTACGAAATATGCAATTAAAAACGATAGATGCCAAAATAGAAACTAACTAACATATACTAGTTTACGCAGAAAGTCTACCCATGCAAATCTATATTACCTATACGTGCAACTATGTGTAAGTTATACATGAGCTAGGGGAATGTCGAGAACGAACTCATGCAATTGAATACCGCGTACGTGAATTGATGTAACATACACATACAAAAATATTCTAAGCAGGTGGTTTGGCGCTACGCATATATCAAAATATATTCGAATCATATTAATTGTGTTACGTGAATATGTTATGACGAACCACCTTTACATGCACAGAGTTCTCATGCCAACATATAAATATACGAGGTAAAACATGTTATAGCAAATAATATCCTCGACAAAGTTTGAGGAGTTTAAGAGTTTGAAACTTAAGCATCCCGCGATTCCTCGTATAGCGATCGACTACTCCCGAGCTTATGCTTACTAGTAAAACAGGACCAAAGAGCCCAAAAGAGTACTGAAAAGGAAAGTGGCCTATACCTGAAAACCGGAGTGTTGATACTCCAGGTTAGTCTAGCGTGCTACTAATTCAGTCTCGTCCGAGACTCTTTTGTCTGTTCAATACTTCAAATTCCTACGGAGTACTTAGACTGTGCTAATGAAAATAAACAAACTTGGTTCCGCGGATATTTGTTAGTAGAAAAAGTTAAGGTAAACTATTTCAGTAACTTGTTAGTATTAATAAATGTAAAATGGAAATTAAAAAGATGAGGAGGTAAGGGAGGGGTTTTTATGGATGTATTCCAGTTATTACGTTAAGTCCAGAGTCCTTCGGCGTGCAGCGGCGCCATTTGATAAAACAAGATTTTACACACGTTTTATTGGCTTTCAGTTACTTATTTTCTTAAGTCCGAGGTCCACAGTCCAAAGTCCGAGGTCCACAGTCCAAGTCCAAAGTCCAAAGTCCAACGTCCGTATTAGTCGTGACGTTTTAGTCAAGTTACCTTACTCACGTGGGATTGGTAGGATAGGTCGAAAGTAAGGGGATCGTCCAAACCTTAGGGCTCGGATAGGTTCACAACCTGAGTTACAACTTTAAGTGAGAAGGATTTTTAGGTTTCTTTTTAGTTGGTTTTAATGAAAATAACGGTAATGCAAATAAAATAAATTACTACGGCGATTATATGTAGGTAAACAAAATGTAGAGAAACAGGGAGAGAGTTAATCATGCTCATGCAAGAATCATTTTTAACAGTTTTATTACCAATTCACTACATCTCTAATTAGGTCGCTTTAGGAGGCGGCGTCGATATATTGATCCCTAGTGCATGCCCACATCTCTAGGTCGCATTTCACTAGCATAAGGAGTTTTAATAATACTGCATCTCTGGTATATTATTTCCGCTCCTGGCTCGATTTCACATCACCGACGACCGGAGAGTCAGTTCGACACCAGTAGAGACACGACACATTTTGTCGCTACGAAGGCGTCTGGAGCATCAGCAATCCAACTTTGTACATTCTCAGTCATTTTGGGACCGGATGTTAATTCTATGCCTAATTCCTAAGTAGTGATTCTAGAATATTAACGAGTCAATCCGGATTTTTACAAGCAACAAAGATAACCCCCGGGGGGGGGATTAGCTCATCATCATAGAAGGAATAATAAAACTTGTCAGATACATTAAGTAAATAAATGCGGACGTAAATTAAACTAGAAAAGAACTGACTGTTATTAAGGGTAAAATAACTTACAGTATTAAGCTGCTGAAATGGAAATGGCGGAATGTAAGTACTGAAGAAGAAGAAAAAAACTAAGCGTAGCTAAAGCATTAATATGCTGAAGACCTTATAATGAAGCGCGACCCTTCATATATATAGGTGATACAAAGAGTGATCTGTGAATCATTTAATTTAGTTTTGTTCGGTAGCTGATTTATTTCTTCAAAACTTTGAGAATCAAAGTTTTGTTTTGATATGTTTAGCTTTTTGTCCTTTTGCTTTTTAAGTTTTTGTTTCGTAGCTTATTTCAATTCAAACCACCCCGTTTGAATTGAAATGCGTATCTTCTCTCTTGCCGTGGTATCAAATTGAAACCATCCTTTGCCACCTTATCTATGCTGACTCATCATGCCTTCGGGCCCTTGAGAATGTGTCCACTTAGTGTGTCCAATTGGGCGGTGCCGATTTTGGCGTTTTACGACTTTTTGTCCTGGCGAGTTAAATTCGCCGCCTCGTCGCTATGGCAAACTTTACTAGCCAATGCGGCACCTAGATTTATCCGATTTGAGCTTGGAAGTTTCACCTTTTTTATATGTGGGCGGTTCTCGCGCACTAGTTACGTTCTTTTTGGAAACTTCGACTCTAGTCGCTTTGTTGGGCTTCACGCGGGGATTGAGTGGGAATTCCAAATATTCCCATATTCTCAGTTGCAGCGAAATCACTAGCCAACGTCGGCACCTAGATTTATCCGATTTGAGCTTTGGAAGTTTCCTGCTTCTTTATATATGTGGGCCCGCGACCGGTTACGCTTTTTTGGAAACTTCGGCTTCACGGGGGATCGAGTGGGAGACTCCAAATATTCCCGTATTCTGTGACTTCCGATGCATGTTTTATCACTATATTCATTTTAATTCGCGAAACCTGCAAGTCACGAAAATATAATTATTACATGATTATTAAACACATAATCGACCAAAATGCTATGTCTCTCGGGGTTTAATATTACAGTTTTGGGTGCTTATCAGTTGTTGTTGGCTGCGGGTAGATATTAACCTCCTAGTTTGGAGATTGAAAATCGGGCTATAAAGTTGCCTGGTAGGTCGTTAGTTTTAGGTCGTAATGTGTGTATGGTATATCATAATTTGGAGATTGAAAATCGGGCTAAGGCCAGTGTTATTGAAAGATTTGCTTGTTTGAGCTTGGAGGAGAAACAACTGTTGTTAGGGGAGGTTGCATATTATTTTAAGAGGTGCGGAGGAGAGAAGATCAACCGTAAGAGGTTGGAGCAAAAGGCGAGAGCTCGCAAAGCTGCGGTTGTTATCTCTGATTCTAGCTCGAAATCTGCCATGGAGAGGGAGAGTCAAAAGAAAGCATCCGCTTTACGGGGAAAAGTGGAGGAGGTCTTTGGTGATAGCCGCTCTGGGCTGGCCGGGCCGGGAGGATCTATTGAACACCGCTTTTAGGCGGTGAGGATGGCCGGAGGAGTGACGCAATCCGGGACGCCTCAAGTTAGGTGGCGCAAATCGTTTGTCATCACAACATTCGAGTTGAAATGAATCGCTTTAGCGTCAATGTTCTCGAAAGCAAGGGATGTGGCACGCCAGCATCCAACCGCTTCTCCTCGGTGATGCGATCGTTTCGTCTACTTGCTTCTCTTCCGAGATCGCGGTGTTGGAAGTCTTTGGTGGGAGGGTGATGCTCCTACTTCATTCCGGAAGCCTAATCTGAAGAGGCGTTTCGAAGTGGTTGAGTTGGAGGGGGCTAAGAGGGCCCGAACTAAGTCTGAGGAACGACCTAGTACTGATGAGGGTCATACATCTTCAAGTCGGATTCATCTGAAGAAGATGAACCTAATTGATTTGGCTGCTGATAATGGGGTGGCTGAGGCCCGTGGAAAAAAGAAAGTTTATGAGGCCGAGCCTGTTATTGAACAGTGCAAGGGGTCAAGAAGTATGGACCCAAGTAAGAAGAGTGAAAGTGCTGTTCTGGACAGGCTGGTTATGTATTAAGACCCTGTTAGTGGGCTGAAGAAGTTTGTGGAGAATGGTGACTGTAGCTTTAAGTCTAAGTTGGTTGGTGGGGATTGCTGGAGAGTATTGCGCTTGATGGGGATATGCGTAAGCTAGATAATAACGGTCTGGAAGTGAACTTGCTGGAGATGGACCGGTCTTTGTGCTATGTGAGTGTTCTTCCGTTCTGAGCTTGCTTCTTTTAGGATTTGTCGATTTTGATCCAATCTGATATCTATATTTGTTTTCTTGTTTGTTAGGTTCTGGCAATGTACAAGAAGCTGAAGGAGATGGCTTCTATTTCTGATCATTACAAGAAGGAGCTGGATGCCAGCAGACAAACTTGCAGCAGGCTAGTGGCCGAGCAGCAAGTGGAGAAGGCTGAGGTTGCATGGCTGAGGGCTCAGGTGCAAGAGTTGGGTGGGAAAGTAGCTTTCTTGCAACCCTCTATTGACTCTGCAAAGTTAGAGGTTCAACAATGGGCTGCCGAGTGCAAGAAGTTACGGTCCGTTGCTGAACGAGCTGAAGCTGAATATAATAAACTAATTGATTTGGTGGAGAGCGGAGATACCTACGTTCTAGTAGATGATTATCTGGAGCTAGATCATAGGTATGAGCTCCTGAAGATGGCAGTTGAAAGTGGGCTGCAACAGTGTCTGTTGAAGATACTGGCATAGATATTGCTAGACGATCTGACCTGCCAACCGACCTAGGTTCTACTCTAGCAGTTCCTCCAGTTGTGCCTCCTATTGTTGTTGTCTCTGATGTTTTTGAAGTTATTGCTGATCTAGCTAGTGGCTCGGTGGGTGAAGAGGGTGGGCCCTTGGAGCCTTTGAATGTTGATCAAGTAACATATGTTGTTTGAGCCTCTTCTTGTTTGATTGATGTTTGTGGTGTGGTTGAAGTGTTTGAATAATATTCTCTTTTTGCTCGAGTTGATACTGATACTGATACACTTCATATTTTTATGATGGGGATACTAAGGTTGTTTTCTTGGGATAACCTGGGGGCCTCATGTATCTAACCGAAATTGTATGTAATTAGCAATACTTAAATTACTTACTTGTTGGAATTTTGCTTAAAGTTTGCATGTGATTGCTCTGTTGCTTTTGATTTGTTGCTGGACGACATGTGTTGCATCGTAGTCGTACTGATGAATTGCTTGACTTTGCTAGATTGTCAGATTTGTTATAGGTCGTATAGTGTTTGTGTACGACCTGATATATTTGCATAGTTGGTACCTAGGCTTCGTCTTGTCCCTAGGTACGGTGTACGCCCTGATTCGTTCCTTTTGGGGGAACTTCTGATTGATATAATTAGCCTTTGAGTGATCATTATATTTGAGTCTAACTTAACCCTTTTGTGAGGTTGTAAGTTGACTTGGGGTCCTTTTGGGGGGTCCTCTGGATTGTATTTGTCTGATAATTAGCCTTTGAGTGGCAATTACAATTAAATCATACTTAACCCTGGTGTTGGTGTTAAGTTGATTTAGGGTCCTTTTAGGGGACCTTATTTGAATTGATTGAAATATAACCACTACGTGATTGTTGTTGAGTCATTGTAAACTCCGCCTTTGATGTACGACCTGGCATTGTGATGACGTAGGTCGGGTTGCGCAGTGAGATGCATTGTACTTATGTAATGCAAAAATGACATCAGTACTTGAAATGTTGATGAAACTTTACTTATATTGACTAATGTATTTGGAGAGCGCAAAAGAAAAACTTATTGATAAAATCCCTTTAGGAGAGCTATATTCTAAGGTCGGGGAAGCATATCACCGAGCTGAGTTTTGATCCAATATGCGCCATTTCCAACAACTTTGTCAACAATGTATGGGCCTTCCCATGTTGGATCGAGTTTGGCTGGAGTTAGTGTCTTTTGGAGGACTAGGTCCCCGGCTTGAAAAGATCTTTGGACGACCTTCTTGTTGTAAGATCGTTGGATTGTTTGGTGGTACCGAGCTAGGGATATTGCGGCTGTTTCTCTTCGTTCCTTTAGGAGATCAACTTCTTTTGCCCAGATACTGTCATTGACTCCTGACTCGACTATGTCATAACGTGTGGTTGTGAATGTGAGTTCTGATGGTATTACTGCTTCTGTTCCAAAGCAAAGTGTGAATGGAGACTTATTAGTACTGGCTGCCTGTTGTTCTGTATGCCCATAGAATATTCTCGAGCTGCTCTGGCCATTGGCTTTTGTTGCTTTCCAACTTCTTCTGGAGGTTTTCTTTGATTGCCTTGTTTGTGGCCTCTGCTTGGCCATTGCTTTTTGCATATCTAGGTGTAGAAAATGCTTGAGTGATGCACTATTTTTGTAGAAAAGCCTTGACTTGTGTGCCCGCAAATTGGGTTCCGTTGTCCATGACAAGGGTGTGGGGTAGACCAAATCTTGTGATGATATTGGTCCAAATGAAGTTGATGACGTTAACTTCCTTGACTTGGACTAGTGGGATTGGTTTAACCCATTTGGTGAAGTAATCAGTGGCTGCTAGGACGTATTTGAGACCTGTTTTCTTTTGTGGGATGAACGGTCCCATGATGTCTAGCCCCCACATGTGGAAAGGCCATGGGCTGGCTACGTTGATCAATTCCCTAGCTGGACTTAGGTGGTTGTGACCAAATATTTGACATTGGAGGCATTTAAGAACGTACCTTTTTGCCTCTATATGCATGCCTGACCAATAATATCCTTGGGCTATTGCTTTATGTGCTAGAGATCGTGCGCCTGCATGGTTGCCGCATTCACCTTTGTGGATTTGGTCAAAAATAAGCTAGCCTTCGCGTGGAGTTATGCACCTTAGGTGGGGCCCTTATGTAGATTTGTAGAATAATCATCCATTGATTACTATGTATCTTGGGGCTCGGAATTGTATTGCACGAGCATTCTTTGTTTCTGATGGAAGTTCGCCATGTAAGATGAACTTGAGAAATGGGCCTATTCAAGATTGATTGATCTCTTCTACTGATGAGGGTTGGAAATCAGTGAGGCTATTGACATTTTCTTTTTGGTAAGCGGGTCTTTCCAGGATGTCAATGTAGACTGTGGTGGGGCAGACCTCTTGTATCTTTGAAGCTAAGAAAGCTAGGATCGCGATGTGCGTTATCTTCCCCGAATGTGCTCCAATGAGAACGTTTTAAACGATCTGATGAGGTCATTCACGACCTGAGCGTACTTTGCCAGGTTTGCTCCATTTGTGAAATATTCTTTGGTGATATGCTTGACAATTAGCTGGGAGTCGTTGTAAGCCTTAAGTTTTGGGACTTGTAGCTGTTGTGCCATGCGGAGTCCTATAATCAATGCTTCGTATTCTGCTTCGTTGTTAGACGTTGCAAAATCGATCTTAATTAATTTTTGCTGCTGGCTTCCTTCTGGTGAAGTTAACACAGCCCCCAGTCCGCTTCCATTGTTGTTGCATGCTCAGTCTACGTAGAAGTGCCGTGTGTCTGGGGTGGCTTGTTTATGGAGTGAAGTGACTGGCTCGGGCTCCCAGTTGATATCTTCGATGGGGAAATCTGCTAAGAAATCAGCAACGACCTGACCTTTTCGAGACGTTCTAGGAACGAACTCAATGTGATGTTCTCCGAGTTCTTCAACCCATTTGGCCATGCGGGCTGTTTTATTGTTAGAACTCAATACCTGTTTGATGGGTGTATCTATGATGACCTTGATGTTGTAAGATTGGAAGTAAGGTTGGAACTTCCGAGCTGAGTAGAGTAATGAAAGCTTTGTTTTTTCCATCGGAGAGTAGTGCTTTTCTGAATCTGCCAACGTCTTGCTGGTGAAGTAGACCGGCTTTTCGACTCCATCATGTTCGCGAAAGAGAACTGAGCTGATTGCAAAGTCGGTAGTTGCAAGGTACAGCCCCAGTGTTTCTCCTTCTTCTGGCTTGGACAGGACGGGTGGAGTTGATAAATAAGCTTTCAGGTCGTTGAAGGCTTTATGGCACTCATCTGTCCAAGTGAAAGTTGCTTCCTTTTTGAGTATTTGCAGGAATGGTCTGTACTTGTCAGATGCTCTTGAGATGAACCTGTTGAGGGCTGAAACCATGCCAGATAACTTGTGGATTTGTTGATTTGTAGTTGGTTCTGGTATTTCAAGGAGAGCCCGTATCTGTTCTAGGTTTGCTTCAATGCGTCTTTGTGAAATGAGGTAACCTAAGAATTTTCCTGATGCTACTCTGAATACACATTTGGTTGGGTTGAGCTTCATCTTGTTTTGGCGAAGTCGTTCAAAAGCTTCTTGTAGGTGGGAGATGTGATCGCCCGCCTTTTTGCTTTTGACCACCATGTCGTGTATGTAGACTTCCATTGTGTCTCCTAGCAAGTCTTTAAATATTTTGGTGACCAGTTTTTGGTAGGTCGTACCTGCGTTCTTCAAGCCGAATGGTAGGACGTTGTAGCAGAACGTACCTTGCTCGGTTATGAAGGATGTCTTTTCCTGATCTTCTTCTGCAAGCAGTATTTGGTTGTACCCACTGTATGCATCCATAAATGACAAAAGCTCATGGCCGCAAGTTTGATCTACCAGTATGTCGATCCTTGGTAAAGGGAAGCTGTCCTTTGGGAAGTGCTTGTTGACGTTGGTGAAGTCTATGCAAAGTCGTACCTGACAATTCTTCTTTGGAACGGCTACTATGTTGGCTAGCCAGGTCGAGTACTCAACTTCTCTGATGAATCCAACATTTTTTAGCTTTTCTATCTCTTCATTGATGTCCTTTTGAAACTTGAGTGCTAATTTCCTAGGTCGTTGTTTGATAGGCTTGACAGTTGGATTTACATTTAACTTGTGGCAAGCGACCTGAGGGTCAATTCCTGGCATATCGATATACGACCAAGCAAAAATATCTTTATTGAGAGATAGAAACTTGACAAGTTGCTCCTTGAGCTTGGGGTCTAAATCAGCCCCTACGTAGACAAATTTTGGGTCGTCAGTTGTGCCCAAATTGACTTTTTCTCCTGGTTATGTTTGAGCTTGTTTTCCTTTGAGCTTGTCTGATGCAGTTGCTGGAAGGTTGGATGTTTGAGGATTTTGCCTCTTTGAGACATCTTTGGCTTCAACGATGTGGACATCTTTGGTGCGTTTGATTCTATCATCACCGAGTCTGGCAGGTGCATATCCTTGTAAGTTTGGTAGAAAAGTATATCGCACGAGCTGCCTGGATTGATGAGGACTCTTTTGACTGTCCACCCATTGATTTTTACATGCACTACCAATGCATCATTGTGGGGTAGGCACACCTTGTCTAGGTCTTCTTCAGTAAATGAAATTGTTGCTGTTGTTTGTGGATTGGTGGGGTTGATCATTTCAGCTTTGTGTGAGAGATGGTAGATCTCTTGAAGCACTCCTACTCTTCTGCGCTTCTCCCGACTTGAGGTTTCGTCGTTTGAGGTGTTTATAATCATGTTGATTACTTTGTCCTCATCGTGGTCGGAGGAGTGTTGTCTCCTGTTGTGCCTCGACCGACCTGGAGATTTAGATCGTCGGGTTGATCTGCTCCTGCTTCTATTTTTGTTGCTCGCAGGCCGTTCATTGCTAGCGGCTCCCGCTTCTATGGCGTTTGGCATCTAGCTTGTGCCTCAGGTCGCTTTCTGGTAGGAACTCTTTTAATTTGCCTTCCTCCACTAAGTCTTGGAGGTAGTGCTTCAGGCTCCAACAATCATTGGTGTGGTGGTGGTGGAGTTTGTGGAAATAGCAGTATGGACGCTCTGGTATGGCGATTACCTTGTTGATATGATGTTGGGTTTGAAGAATGTTGCTGTATATATCTTCTTCAGGATCTGACTCGGCATCCTAGAGAAGTTGGAGAATTTCCTCTTCGTGTAAGAAGGCTTGCTGGAGCTGGATCTCTTGCTATTGTTGTTGTTGTTGTTGTTGTTGTTGTTGTTGGTTGAATATTGCGTGCTTCCCTTGAGGTCTTGCTCGTTTCTAACTGCGAGGACCTCTTTGCCTTTGCGCTGGGCCATCCATTCTTCATACTTGATATACTTGTCGACTCTGTGATACAGGTCGGCTGAGGTTTCTGGTTTGTTGTGCATGAGGGACCCTGCTAGGTCGGAGTCGTCTAATAGGGCGTTTGTGAACGCAAAAATTGCAAAGCCATCACTGAGTCCTGATTCCAGCAAGAGGAGGTCCTTCTTGAAACGTCCTAGGAAGACGTGAATCGTTTCGCGATGAGCTTGCTTGATCTGGAACAAAGAGTCTAGGTCGGCTCGCTTCTTTCTGTTGTGGACGAATTCTGCCGCGAACGTCTCAACCAGCTTATCGAAGTTCCTGATCGAATCGGGAGGGAGTGTGTAAAACCATTCTATTGCTCCGTCCTTCAAACTAGCTGGAAAAAGTTTGCACTTTAGGTAGTCGTAGTTTGGATGGATGTAGAGTGCAAGGATTTGACTGAAGCGAGCTACGTGCTCGCCTGGGTAGGAGGTACCGTCGTATAACAGGAACTTTAGCTGGATGAACTCTGAAGGAGGCTGCTTGTCTCTGATTTCTGTGGTGAATGGTGATGCCTTGTACGTTTCTAGCATCTTCTGAGCAATCTGGATCGCGCTCGCTCTTTTGTTTGACTTCTCTAATTTTTGGGTGAAGTCTTCTAAGCGTTGATTGGTGGTGTTAGTGAGGGCTGCAACATCATTGTGCTCCACTTCTTCTGTCGTGCCGTTGCTGGCGTTAGAGGTGGCCTGGTCGTGCATCATCTGATTCTCTTGTTGTAAAGTGATGAAAGCATCTTGTAGCGTCTTCATTTGTTCTGCAACATCTGAAGAGAAGTATCCATGGTGGTTTTTACCAGTTTCGTGGGATTGAGAAAAGAGTAAGTATGCTTTTCTTAAGGAAACGAACTGGTAGACGGCGCCAATGTAAATGTTGTGTTTACTAGACAACGACCTGATGATCTGGAGTATAGGGAATGGTTGCACTCTTCTTGGGATAAGAGTTGCCTACGTATCAAGTTTCCCGGGCCAAACTTGAATCAAGCCTTACGTAGTTCATCTCTCTCTATTTATAGGCGTGTCAGTTGACTTTCCATATTTGCTTTGGACCGTTACGAAGTGTAGATCCACCTTGTGTGCTATCTTGATGATTCGCCATTAATGTGTTGTTACAAAGTTAATGTTTCCTTGATTATGGCGTTGATTGAGCTCCGAGATTGCGCTAGTTGATATCCTTTCATAAATGGCTGTAACTGATGCTTTGGACGACCTGGGTGTTGGGTCGTTGGGTACGCTCTGATGGGTGTTGGACGATTTTGCTCGGTTATGAAAGAAGACGACCTGTTATGTGGACACGCGTACTGTAGTATGGAACGGAGGGTACTTACAGTAATAGTCAAAGGGACGTTATTTTCAATACTATATTTGACAACTCATGATAGAAAATATATGTTGGTCTAACTGCCATATGAAACCTTCCTCCGTATTTTCTAACATTGTGAACACCTCATTAATTATTTGGCGATCGGAAATGAAAAGACCTACTATGGATACCCATAGTTGCTGTTACATAATTATGTGTAACAACAACACATGTTTCACTTGTATTTTCCAGATATTAATTCTGGATCTAACTACACTTGCCATCCTGATTCGTACAGGCTCATATATTGGCTATAAATCTCCTCCTTTCAGCCATCTTCATTTCATGCATTCTTCACTATCCTTCCCCACTTATACTTTCAAATGGATCAACCAAGAAAGATAGTGCAGGAGAAAAATTATTTGAATTTTTTTTATGATGGCATGTTTTCTCCATATTTTGACACATAAATTGTACGTCAAGGATGGATGCCTCTTCTATATCATTCAGAAGCTGGTTATTCCAGAGAATTGGTTTTGATGTTCTACCAATTTAGCGACCTAAACATGATAAATTATGTTTCCATGCCCATAGACAACGATTTGAATTGACTAGGGAAATTATCTCCGACATACTTCAAATTCCAATGAATAACCCGGAGTTCCATATTCCAGAGTCACCCTTTGATACCGTCAAACAAGTACAACAGGCCACTATATCTCGTGGCGAAGTCGGAAACAGACATCACGTTGTTCTTCAACGCTTTTTGAAGCTATATCAACGAGCTGTGCTCCACTGGTTAGGACACAATGTGGCAGGTACAGCACAAACATCTGAAGTGACAAAACCTCAACTCCACCTACTTTGGATTATGCATAATCAAAGGGATGACTTTTGCATAATCCAATATCTCTGGAACGCGATCACCAGGCCTAAAACACGGTTAGCACCTCTGCCTACTCTAGTCACAAAATTATGTTGCGTTGGGGTTATCCAGCTATTTATCCATAAATACCTCTTAAAAAAAGCGGGCCTTACTGTAATTCACACAGACTGCGTCACTGGTTTTTGGACTCCAGATACTCTGACAGATGAACAAGAAGACCAAAGTTCATACTCTGAATATTTCTTTGGTGAAAATGTCATGCAAAACATTTTTAATCCTATAGAAGGCATTCATTTTCTTCACCAAGGCATGCGGGAACTACACACACGCCAGGAAATCATCATCAAAAGTCTTCTTGAATTCCATGAACGTCAAGTAATGCACGACATTGAACAGGAGGCAATCTTGGAAAATCACTCTCAGTCCTTGGAAAATCTCGCTCTCCTAATGGAGAATCAAACTACGCTTTCTACCAACTAGGGGCCCATTCAGCTTCAGCTCAGCTAACAAATTGATGAACTAAACAGTCTTGTGCATGCTCTGCGTCCCCATAACCATCATCATCGTCATCATGGTCCATGACATTTCCTTCAAGAAAAGAAGAAATAATAATAATAATAATAATAATAATAATAATAAATAAATTATTAATTAAGTTTTTCGTCGTGTGCTCTAATAATAAAAAATTTGTTGTTATCTTTGTGTCTTCTTGAACGAGTATGCCTACTAGGATTGTCATAATTCACGTTGTTATTAATAGCCAATAATCAAATTTTAACCTGTTATTTTAAATTTGATTACAAGAGGGGTCTATCTTCTTCCATACTCCTTCATCCTTCCAGTCAGACGTTATTGAACATTTCTCTTCATATATATCCTTATCCATCAGGCGTGGGAGACATACTTGATTTCCTTCTGGTGGGACCCTCACGTTGCTTTACACAATGTGGCTACTTCAGTTTGGATGTTTCCTCACACTGATTGATAGTCTGCCAGGAATCTTTGCCTTACCCCTCTCTCTACTCTATCAAAGATCATCTTCATTAAGCATGGAAACTCCAAAAATCATTCCTGAGCAATCCTTCCAGGCTATGATGGATTCCAATGCTTATAGCCTTTACTTCTGTGACTACATCACTAACATTGGGTGGTCTTCCCTTGTTCTTCGACCTGACCAAACTTATTCTCCAAGTTTGGCTGCATACTTTTATGCCAATATGGAAGACACACCAGCATTAAACCATGCTCACGGCTTTTTCTTAGACGGGTTCACAGTCCAAGTTGGTGGAACACACCATATCTTTTCTGAGCCAACGCTTGCCCTAACTTTGGATCTACCATATCACGAGCCGGCAGCAACATGGCCATACATCATCCAGAACTCTACCCGTTCCTTTTCATGGCCTACTTTTCGCGCAACATACGGTGATGATCTTGAAATTAAAGAAGAAGGAGTTGCACCTGGCAGATGGCCAGACATCACCATTCTTTTAGCAAGCAAGACCATGAATGTGGGGAATGCGATGTTGTTCATCCTTTTGAACATCATAGGAGATTGGCATTTTTCTACTGCCAATGATGCTGCCTGTGTCGTATTCAATGCTCTTGCTCAAGATCATACATTCTTTGATATCTTAAACTGTATTATCTCTAATTTGAAAAGAGCTCGCACTGTTCGGCATCAGTATCTACTTTTACCTGTAACCGCTTGCCGAATTATGAAGACACATTTCCCACAGTTCTCGGCTACTTTTCACGACTGGGTTAAAGTATATTCTATGTGCCCGGCGAACAGAATAATTCATTCATTAAGGTTTCGGCAATGGCGACGTCTTTCACAGTACCTGAGGCATGTTCGTTGTTACCCAAACGATGACAAAATATTGGCACATTTGAACGAATCTGGAGAACAAAAATGGAGCACTATTTGGCAAACCATTATCTTTTGGTGTGATGCTAAGGAAATTCATTTCACTCAAGAAGACGCCAGAACATCAGGACCTACTGGATGGTAAATTTAATGATGGCTAATGTGTATATAAATCTAATTGTCTATATTAGTTTTTCCTATGTTATTGTTGTTCTTTGTTATCTCTGTATAATATATTATGTTATAATAACTTTCTGTTCCAACAATCTAGCCCTAATTTTGCTCACGGTTCTCAAGTAATTTCTTTCTTTATCTATTCATACTTCGAGGACTAAGCATCATTTAGTTTGGGGGGTGCTTTAAACTTGTAGCAAAAATTAGGCAACTTGTAGGCTGTATATAGTTTCTACTTTCTTGTTAGTGAATGTACTTAGTGACAAAGTCTTGTTTCCTTTTTCAATGATTAAAATCGTCTAGAAATCTTGCATTAGCAGTTGAATTAGGATTTGTTCTTAAGAAACTTAAGATAATACGTACGAAATAGTTTTTACATCTTTTCATGAGTATTCATGCACTGAGTATCATCAATTGTACATAGCAGTAAGTTTCTGGAACCCACTGTTAGTCTACTTAAATTATCAATCCTGTGAGAATCTAACCAAAAAGCCTCGATATGTGTGATATATGAGTAATGACACAGAGGAGTAGTTTTTCCGAATAGAGAAAATCACGCGTCTACTTACTTGATCACCATTCGAACCCTAGGCGAGAGTTTAGGCCGTCTTTGGATCGACATAGCCAAAAATTCATACCTGTTACAAATTTTAATGCTAGTCACTCCACTGAACCTTTCATCAAACCTTTCACTTTCACCAAAAATTCCTTACCCATCTATTAACCCCAAATAAATAACCTACCTAAATGATGAGTATGAGAAATATGATGAAATGTAGAAAAATAAAGAGAAAGACTTGTCCCAAATAAAAGTAAGATATTTGCTTTAGGAAAGAAAAATAGAATTATGTTTCTTAAGCTTTTGAAAAAAAAAAAAAAAAAAAAAAAAAAAAAAAAAAAAAAAAAAAAAAAAAAAAATCAGATAAAAAGGAGTCCAAAGGCTTAAGAGAAAAGTAGGAAAACTCAGGTAGAAGCAAGAAAAGAAAACAAGGATTTCTCTAGTGTAAATATCATGAAGACCTTATTCTCTTATACTTGTCATTTTTTATTTTCCATTCCCATTTTCTTCTACACCACCACCTAAATCCCACAATACCTAATAAATACATCTAGCTCAATTAGGAGTAGGGTGGTGTGATAATAAGTAGTAGATGTGATTGATCGACCTCAGCTCCTCTGATTGTCATCGAGTATGTGAGGAAATGTGTGCCCACTGCACACTAGAGTTAGGGAAACCTGAGTGGAAAAATTATGAGTGAATTTGTATTTCGACACATACCTGTGAGAACCCATTTAGGGACGCTCTCCAAAGGATCCAGAAACGGCCCTGCTTGTACAGTTCTATGTAGGGTTCACTGTATACGTGTTCATATGTAGATGTTTTAATTATTGTATGCATATTAACTTGAGTTTCAAAGGAATTAATCCTCGTTCCCTGCTAAGGAGATGTATAGATATCTGAGATTAATTTAGAAAACAAGCTTTTGTTACTAAGTCATTGTAGTATAGATGAAGTTTGTGAGTATCTTCTCTTGAAAACTCTCACGAGGCTATAACTCGTCCATTAGGGAATTCCTAGTGGTTTAAGGCCTTGTTGCATATTGTCAATGCAACCGCACTCTGTGAAACGAGGATTAGTTAGGACTACACATTTTTGCCACTTATCTGTTTTAATGTCTCTTCTTTGCTTGAGGACAAGCAATGTGATATTTGTGGGTGGTGTGATAAGCATCTAAAACTGTATTATAAAACCCCGTAGAGACGTAACATTTCGGTTAATTATGTGTTTAATAATCATGATATAATCGTATTTTCGTGCTTTTGCAGGTTTGCGCAACCAACGTAAAAATAATGATAAAGCTAGTATTTAAGCACGGATTAGTGAGTATACGTAAAGCTTTCCGATTAAGCCCATGTGAAGCCCAACAAAGCCGGACTAAAGCCCAAAGACTCAAACGAGACAAAATCAAGTCAAAAATGGGATTACGTGCACAGAAGCATCAACCTTCCAGAGCTCATATCTTTTGAACCAGGACTCCGAATTCGGCAAGTGAGTTGCTCAGACGATCAGTGCGACAAACTCTTCACAAAGGCGGGAAATTGAAAAATGCCAAAAGACCGGCCCGCCACTGGACACAGCACATGGACCCACTATGTGGGCCCATAAGATTTGAGGAGTCATCATGCAAGTCAAAACATAATGTGCAAATAATTGGCACAAAGTGGACACCTTGCATGATATTAATGGAGTTAGATGGATTTAGGTGCTAATAGTGAAAAAAATGCAAGGTGTCAAGTTGCTTTGGTTTTTAGATAAGAGGGAAGTTAATATGGGAGGTGGTATCACGTGGGATTGAGAAATGA
Organism: Coptis chinensis; assembly: GCF_015680905.1. Classification (NCBI taxonomy): domain Eukaryota; kingdom Viridiplantae; phylum Streptophyta; class Magnoliopsida; order Ranunculales; family Ranunculaceae; genus Coptis; species Coptis chinensis. Next base: position 71,445,382 of record NC_141463.1, on the reverse strand, counting down.
ATGCTTTCATATGTAGTAAATGAAGAAGGAAAGCATTCATTCCATGTTTTGTTTTATGTAATTTTATTTTTTTGCTAATGGAGCACTTAAGTGTAATAGTTTTAATGGTGGAACAATCTTTTAGTTCTTGAATAAAATTTTGACATTCCTTAGGTAAATCAGTGTGTATTATTCTTCTTCTTCTTCCCATCTTACATTAGTATAGATAAATTTGTAGTATTCCAGTAATCCCATGATCATGAGCTAAAACCCTCCAAGGTGGAGGGTTAATGATGCTCATGTGAGGATCCTTATATGTCTTTTAGAAGTAGGATTAACTGCTTAGAACTTAGGATCCATTTAGCACCCTACCCCAAAATGGTAGTGTCCGGCCAAACTTGAGGCCTGGAGGTTGAGAATGACTCGCGTGCGCCACTGTTTGGGTAAGAATTTGCCCAGACACTCTATTGAATCTGCAAGGGAAGATGTTGTATAAAGAGTGAGATTGTGCCTTTAATGGTTGCCTATGTATCCAGAATATGTTTCCAGAATCAAGTCTCCAAAATGTAGTTGTTTGTCAAGTGAAGAGTCCTATTTATAGAAATAGAAAATAGGAGTTCTGAGAGCACAAGGACTCTCACTAGATAGGACTGGTTAACTGAACATGTGAGCGGCTCAGGTGATTGACTGGACCTGTGGGCCGTCCAGATGTCTAACTTAACATGTGAGCCGTCTAAGTGGCTAACTGGAACTGTGAGCCATCTAAGTGGCTAACTGGAACTGTGAGCCGTCTAGGTGGCTGGACTGTGAGCCATCCAAGTGGCTAACTGGAACTGTGAGCCGTCCAGGTAACCAAGGATCGTTTTTTTAGACTTAATGTAAAGACCCCAATGGAATCCATTAGTAAGGGTACTAATATGGTGGTACATACATCCCCCCCTCTTTGCCAGATGGAATTTATTCGATTTGGTAAAGAAGAAAGTTATTGAAATAAGAATTTGGTATCGCAAATGCAAACCAGGACTTTGATTGCACAGAGTTTGGTATCACAAACACAAACTCTGCGACTTTGATTGCCTAGAGTTGGTATCGCAAACCTAAACCAGGACTTTAATTGCACAGAGTTTGGTATCGCAAACGTAAACTTTGCAACTTTGACTACCTAGAGTTGGTATCGCAAACCCAAACCAGGATTTTAATTGTACAGAGTTTGGTATCGCAAACACAAACTCTGCAACTTTGATTGCCTAGAGTTGGTATCGCAAACCCAAACCAGGACTTTAATTGTACAGAGTTTGGTATCGCAAACGCAAACTCTGCGACTTTGATTGCCTAGAGTTGGTATCGCAAACCCAAATTAGGGCTTTGATTGCACAGAGTTTGGATTCGCAAATGCAAACTCTGCGACTTTGATTAACTATTTTTCGTTTATAAAGAGTTAGTTCCTAAAAATCATCGCATGAACGCCAATGCAACTTTCAAAAATACTCTAATGTTTGAACAAATTTAGCTCTTAACATGTTTCCGTCGCCCCCAATTATGATATGAGTTAGAAGACTATTGAAGTTAATGCACTTTTTCTGCTGGTATCATAGAAATAACTGTACGTAGTATTGAGTCATTGTAGGTTTTTGCAGTTGTCTTCAGAATGATATACTTACCAGTAGCAAGACTCGTTATGTTATCATCCATAAGCATAAATGACACAGCTATTGTTAATTGGTGTTAATTCTGAATTGTAAATACTCGACAAGTGCTTGCCCCCAGTCTTGAGTTGTATATAAAACTTGAACTTTATTATGATTTCTCAATATTTCTTCAATTTCTTTCAAAAATAACCTTTTGACCGCGTCTTTAATTTGCTGGTCAGTGTAGGTTTGTTAGGATTCGCTAACGTTTTATGTCAGATTGTACAACTACTTTAATTGTAGCCTCCCCCAGATATGCATTTTTGTCAAAGTGGTAGCTTCGAGGCTTTACTATAGGTCAGTTTTGAGGACGCTTGCTAGTCGCTCTGTAGGCCAGTTCTCGACTCTTCACCCTTTAATGTGCCTTCTTGAACAGGATAGGGAAGGGGCCAATAATGTCCAAACTCCATTGCAAATGACCATGGAGAAAAAATTGGATGCAATTCGATGGCTGGTAGAGCACCTATGTTGTAGTGTTTTTGACAAGGTATACATCTTTGAGAAATTTGATTGGTATCTAGTTGCATACGAGGCCACCAGTATCCCTGGGTCATTGCTTTATAAGCCAAATTCTTACTATCGACTTGATTGCCACAAATGCCTGCATGAATTTCTTTCAACACGAGTAAGCCTTCTGCTTTGGTGAGGCATCTAAGCATGGGGGATAAAATATTTCTCTTTTTATACAACTGTAGATCACCATTGGATGATGTTATCGTTAAGAATTTCCAGGCGTCACGCTTGACAGTCTCAACGAGTTTGGGGTCTGAAGGAAATATGTCATTGTTCAGGAAGGTAATGTATGGAGTTAAGCAACAATTCATCATTTTCATATTTTCTTTTTCTTGTGGTCACAACATGAACGATTAAAGGTGATGACTCTGAAGAAGCAATGAAAAAACAGCACGTGTTGATGTAAATGTCCGTGAGTTGCTCGACTGACAAATCAATACTTGGATCTTGCTAGATATCGACGATAACTTGTCTTGGGCCATCAATAGTGATAGATGCAGAGATGTATGCCAAGGCGTCAGCGTGTCGAATGTCGTTTTGAGGTCTCTGAATGATTAAATGACATCAAATTGACGAGTAAACTTATGGATCAAGTCTAGATATGCTGCCATCTTATCATCCCATGCTTCAAAAGAGCCTCCAAATTGACTTCCCACTAATAGAGAGTCTGTAAATATTTGAAGATTTTGAACTTTTAATCCTAAAGCAATATGCATGGCTTAACTGACTGCTTCATATTCCGCTACATTGTTAGATGCTTTGAAACCGAAATGAACTGAGTGCTTAATCGCTGAATCATCAGGAGAAATAAAAAGACACCCGAACCCGAATCCAAACTTGTTATATGATCCGTCTGTGTAGACTATCAATGTGTCTGATGACAAGGTAATAAATGTTGTGGGACCTCGCCGCCCCCAACTATTGCCTTTTTAGTGGATGAGTCTTCGTCATGATTGATTTCTGTGACCAAATCATTGATTGGAAAGTCCGACATTAAAGATGCAAAAACATGAACTTTTTGTGAAGTACGTGGTTCGAAAGTAATGCTATATGCACTCAAATAATTGTCCCATTCTGCCAGTCTATTTGATTCTTGTGCATTCCGGAGCACTTTGCGAAGAGGGTACTCAGTGTATACCTTGACCAATCATCCTTGAAAGTACAACTTAAGGCGTCTTGCAAAGTGAACCAAAGTGAGAGCAATTTTCTCAATTCTTGAATATCTAGTTTCCGCCCCCGTTAGAGTTTTGCCAATGAAAAAGATTGAACGGCCATCTTCACCATCACCAAACAATACTGCACTTACCGTAGGTCTGTGGCAGCCAAGCAAATTCCGATAGGTTGCTCTGTAGCTGGACTTGGAGGAGTGGGTAAGTCGTGAGCCTAGAGCCCTCTATCAACACATAGAGGCGTGGGTAGGTCGAGTGTTTTTTTTAGTCGACTCGGTGCTTTGACAACATAAGTGAGTCTTGTGGCTGAGATCACCTTATTAGGCCTAGGACATTCCCTGGTTTCTCTTTCACGAAGTAGAAAAGCATAATCGAGATATGCGCTTATAAGCTAGCCCAATAATGTAAAGGCATTCCATTGCTCTTTTTTATTTCTATTTGTTGCTTACATGAGATTCTTTTTAGCTTGTGGGACTGTGAGAATGAGATCCTTAAAAGAGTTGGTCTCTACAAAATGTTAGAAGACCAACAAAAAGGAAATATATAGAAAAAATCTAGCCAAAAACGATGCTTTGAAACATGCATCTAGAATTAGACCTAAAGTCTAGTGATTGGAAAACACCCAAGATTGATTCAGTATCAATCCATGTACGTATCTGGGATCCTTTCTTTAGATTAATGAATTTAGTGCAAGATCATAAGCACCATACCATACTAGGAAGATGGGAGTACTGGATCAATCCTTCAGATTGCTTACTTCCTCAAATAGATTCGTCCAGCATGAAACTCTCATCCACGCCTTACCATACCCCAAAGAAAGTAAAGCACGCATCCATGTTTCATTTAATTGACTTTGCACGAATTTATGGAACTTGTGTATCACGACCAGATTACTGATTGTGGATAGATATTGTACCGTTGGCATAACTGTGGTGTAGAGAACAACAACTTTTTGTTTGTTCCCCAGGAGACGTCAATCGCCTTAATAGATTTGTTGAAATATTTCTTGGCCTGGATTGATTGGTCGAATCTCAGGGACAACATCAGTGGTTCGGAATTTTTCTTTATTGTCTTGCAAATGGTGAAATACACTATGGTTTTCTCCAGATCTTGGGACTCTTGATGGAGTAGATGAAGCAGTATTGTTGTTGTCTGTTTGTACTTGCTTCTCTTCGTTTATTTGCTTCTGCAAGTCCGCGTTATGCTCCTTTCCCTTTTGAGCTTGTGACGCAGTGCCTCCAGGATCAGGTCTTCATCACTTGTCTCCATATTTTCTGGATCTGCAACTGGATCTACACCTGCATCTGGATCTTCATCTAGATCTGCATATGGCGAATTTGTATCATTAGGACGAGAAGAGACTGGAGCCTATGACCTTGGAAATTTAGATCTGCGTTGTCTTGGTATTGGAAGCAACAAAGGTGGAGCCTGTTGGTTTGATGCAAATTGATCGACACAAACTTTAGCATTTTGTTGATTGTTTCCCTCAGATGGTTGTGCTCTTGCCTGCTTGTTCGCTAGAGATCTTGTTATAGTAGCCATTGACAAAGATTGAGAGAGAGAGACGTGGAAGAGGGAACGTTAATAAGAATCGCAGACGGCACCAATTATGTTTGGGTAAGAATTTGACCAGACACTATTGAATCTGCAAGGGAAGATGTTGTATAAAGAGTGAGACTGTGCCTTTAATGGTTGCCTACGTATCTAGAATATGTTTCCAGAATCAAGTCTCCAAAACGTAGTTGTTTGTCATGTGAAGAGTCCTATTTATAGAAATATAAAATAAGAGTTCTGAGAGCACAAGGACTCTCACTAGATAGGACTGGTTAACTAAACATGAGACCGGCTCAGGTGATTGACTGGACTTGTGGGCTGTCCTGATGTCTAACTTAACATGTGAGCCGTCTAAGTGGCTAACTGGAACTATGAGCCATTCAAGTGGCTAACTGGAACTGTGAGCCGTCCAGGTAACCAAGGATCGGTCTTTTAGACTTAATGTAAAGACCCCAATGGAATTCATTAGTAAGGGTACTAATATGGTGGTACATACAACCACCCTTTTCACGCCTGGGCTAGTCGCGCACCCGCGTCCTATTTGACCTCATATTCCTCTATTTGACAAGAGTATGTTTTATGAGTCCAGGAGTTGAGATGGTATTTCAGAGATGAAATATCAGTTCAACTTCATATACTAGTAAGATGGACTTAGAGATGAGTTTATCTCGCTAGGGATCGATTCTTAATCCGTTTGGAGTTTGTTAATGAACCCAAAACAAATTAGAGATTGTAGTAATCTAATTCTAGAAGGAATATAGTGAGACCTTGCATGAGTAGCATAATCTTCTACCCTTTCTCTCTTTATTTAGCTTGTTAACTATCAACTTTGATCTGTTTTTGTGTCTTGCATGATAAGTGTCCGTTAGGAAGTAAAACAAATCAAGACTTAGCATAAAAGCATTACTCATTAGTTTCCTAAATGAGCAAACTAAAGCTTGGTAATATATTCTAGAACTTAGGTTGGAACGAACCCCTACTCGAACTAGAAAAACCGAAAAATAGTGATTAAGTGATCATTGAGTTAGCAACGAAACGGATAAGGAACTTCAATTCTTTACACCGCAAAGTGTTAATATCAATAGCCTTGCAGAATATAATAAGATCATCTACATAGAGAAGGTGGGAGATAGATGGGTTATGAAGCTTAAGTTTTATGCCATGGATGAGATTTTGATGTTCTGCCTGAGCCAAGAGCCTAGAAATGGCTTCTGAAGCAAGAATAAACAAATAAGGGGATAAAAGATCCCCCTGCTTGATTCCTCTAAAGGGAAATACTTTGGACAAAAGGGATCTATTTAAGAGAACATTATATGTGACAGTGGAGATACAAGTCTTGATCAACTCTCTCCACTTTTCATAGAAACCCAACTGTTGGAATATATCTTCAATAAACTTCCATTCCAATCTGTCAAAAGTCTTGGCCATATCAAGTTTGACAGCCATCCAACCTTGTTTCTTTTTCTCCATCTTCTTCAAATTATGCAAAATTTCACTAGCCATGCTAGTAGTATCACCTATAGATCTACCCTTGATAAAAGCTCCTTGAAAAGGAGAGATGATCTTGTGAAACAAAGGCTTAAATATGTTTGCTAAAATTTTGGAAATGATCTTGTAGCTAAAGTTGCTAATGCTTATAGGCCTGAATTTGGAAATGTGATCTAGATTGATTATCTTTGGTATTAAGGTGATGAAAGTTTCATTGAGAGTGGGAGGGAGATCACCATAAACAAAAAAAAATTGAGCTGTTTGTATAACAGTATGAGAAATGATGTCCCAATACTGTTTGTAAAAAACACCCTGGAAGCCATTAGGCCCAGGTGATTTGAGGCTACTAAATTTTTTGACAACACTCCAAATCTCTGAAGTAGTTGGTATTCTAGTGAGTAGAGAATTCTCATTTTGAGTTACAATAGGTTTGAAAAGGTTTAAAATGATGGGATCAGGTATAGGATTGTCTGTATTGAACAGTTTTGTGAAGTATGAGTTTATAGTATTTCCAATATCTTTTCTGTCTTCCATCCAATCACCAGAGTCATCTATGATTCTGGTAATATGATTTTTCCTTCTTCTAAACACAATCGAGAGGTAGAAGAATTTGATATTTCTACCACCTTCTTTAACAGTTGAAACAAGTTTTTTGCTACCAGAAACTCTCTTCATGTTCTATAAGCCTCTCAAGCTCAACCCTAAAAGTTTCAGCAGTATTATAATTTTCCTCAGACATACTTGCATATATCAAGTTCCTCAGACCTTCCCACTGCCGATATTTAGGATATTTGAGTTCTTTTAAAGCCTGTATAAAAAGAGACGCGAAACAAAGCATTTCGCATTGCACACATATAGAGAGAGAGATACGAAACAGTAGTGTTCTCATCCGGACTACACGAAACGAAACAGTGGTGTTCTCTCATCCACAGTAGTGTTCTCATCCAGACTCTCTTAACAAAATAAAGTCAAGACCTACTAAAATTCACGTGAGCACTCCCACTTTGAGATATTTAACTTGCATAATGCCAAACTAAGATCACATTTTCAGCTGTGCAGGTCAACTCGCGTCGAAGTCTCGAGGAGGTACTAAGGCATGCAAACCCACATTTGGACAACCACCCGGACTCCCATCCAAACGTTTACCAAGAAAAATTAATCCCTCCAGCAAAACTAATGTCATGTCTCCTTGAGCGTACCTTCATAACACAAAGTAAACTATACTGTTTTCAGTTTTACTCGGAACTTTCAACTTATGTATAGTGTGCATCAGTGCCTAGCGTACTTAATGTCAGATATCATTGTATCGAACTCTTGATTACTAAAGATCTCTTGATTACTAAAGATGCAGATGATGGCGATAACTATTTTTCTTAATTCCAGACAGGAGCACCTGACGCAAGTCGGGGTTATAAATCCACGAACACAATCCTAACAAAGATTTGGGTTCACATGTTCGAACCTAGTGTAGCAAAAGCTGTGAAATTATTCACAATGATGTTTACTGTTCAATCCCTCCGCAGGTATAAAATGAAAGATTACCACAACACAGCCAAATCTACTGTGACCTAATGATATATCTCTACAACTATAACCTAATAGAAAGAACTGAGAATCATCATTGAAAAACTTCCTCCTGCACATACAGGACATTCAGAGTTTAATTACTTATCCACAAGATCAAAAGAGCACTATGCAAGTATGCAGTAACAGTTCATATGATGTTAGTACAGATGTTGGCAAAGAATTCTTGGAAGAATTTGTTCTTTCAACCTGCAAAACCCTAAACTTTTAACTCCCATTTATCATACAACTTTGCAAGCTATTCAACAAGTTTTCCACACATACGAGCTGCTATGCTCACTCTTACCAAAAGGACCAGAAAAGGAGAAGGCCGTCAAGCCATATGAGATGAATCATGTGTGGGTTACATGGACTACCATATACACTCCCAAAATGTGTGCAACAAATTTGCACTCACAAAAAACACCAAGGAACACAGTGATACACCTCTGAAATATAACATTTTAGTAGATCCTAAAACAGAACATTTCATATCTTTGTGGACTTCTATATGGCATAAATTTCCAGAAAAGTCTTCCCGTAAAAAGGTACTACGTGCTAAATCAGGCAGCTTCTTTAGCATTTGTTAAACCATATAAGGTTAAAGCTGATCACTATAAAACAAACAACAATAATGGCAAAAATTTACAAGTTCATTGTTACTCCATTAGCAAATAAAATTCAAAACTGGATCCTTAGGACCAAAACTTTGGCCACTAAACCCCAAGTTTGATCAGCACAAAAATGAAAAATCACTGATCGACAAATGGGAGCTCCCGATATCAGCTTTTACTTACTGTTAAATGCCAGGCATGCCATAACTAAAGACTGCAGAGTAAAATGTGGGAAATATTTCCCACAGAAGTGGCATAAAAGGTCTTGAAATGATGATTGCAAACTCCATGGCAAAGTTTGAGATAATAGACCACCTACACCAAGGACTTTGGGTTGCAACCCCTCCAACTCTTAATGCCCCTCCATGAATTTAAATTCTGGCACTCAAGTGTATTTACTAAATAATCTGAGGTCAAGCATTTAAAAAACATGGATTGTCCTTCTGTAGGCGATCTCATCTTAAACTTCATATCCACCAAATTTTGCTTTCATCTTTCCAAGTACCTTACCCTCCCACTTTTTACTTTTGCAATCTTTACCTAGGTACATGCAATGCAAAAGTGTCCCATCTACTCATCTAGTCAGTTTCGACAGGCGCATCTGCAATTGTCTGAATATCCTTCTTGCTCTTCACCACAGATCTCTTCTTAGTCTCAAACTCAAGTTTATCCAAGTCCTCAGAAATTCCCAAGTACCCGTATAGAACAAATTCCAGTTTGTCCACTTGAACCTCTCTAGATTCCTCGCCAATGTTACATTTGTTAGAACTGATCTGTTGGAACTCTTCCCTCCCGCGCTTCTTGTCAGCATAATACTTATGAAGCCTCTCTGCTTCTTGCAACCCAGAGAAGGTGGGCATGAACTTCACCACCATAATACTATGATTGGCAGGCTTCCCACGGCACACCTTAGTTGTTTCCAAACTAAATCCTATGTCTGCAAAGAAAAGGAGAGAATGCCATTGGCAGGAAGACTAGAGAAGACCAAAAAAGCCTCAAAAAGATGGAACAGTTAAAATCACTACATGAGGTCAATGTCCGACCAAAAATCCCTAGATGCGAACTGTCAACTAGAATGCAAATTTAAAATTTGAGCAGAGAGAATAGACACGGAACTATTTTTCTTTTTTTTGGTCCTGAATAAAATTTCTGAAAGATCAAGCAGTGACAAATGAAAGTCCAACTGAAACTTACATACCTCTTAGTATAGTTTGCATTTCTTCAACACTCACAAGCTTCCGATCATCTGGACTCTTGCTTCCAATGGAACTATTATGGACGATGACAACTGGAGGCCAGACAATAAGGTCCTCCTTCACAGCTAAAGCTTCCTCAATTGGTAACCCCTGGTGGACCCAGGTATTGCCAGGGACCACGACACTATTCCATCCCATTAAAACACAAAGTGCTTGATGGAGACCCAAATGATCTGCTCTCAGCCCAACCTTAAATGATGAGAAGGCATGTGATACTAAGCTGCGTGTGTCCACAAACTGATTTGGGCTGTACAATCAGGTAAAGTAGGAAACGTTAAGCACATAGAGAGAACAAAAGCATTAAAGAAAACAAACACCCAACAACAACAAAAGACAAAAATAAGAATGAAACTCCTCTCTGAAACACCACAAAAAAAGCACTCCTCTCGGACATGCAACTAATTAAGGTAAGGACTAGAAATAAACATAGCTTAGTACTGTCAACAAGAAATCAAGAAACCAAAGTAACTCCAAGGTCACTAAACATCAAAAGTGGAGCTTCAGATCTACCTAAACCAATTGCACAGAAGAAGACCACAATCTAAGTAACTCACATCCGTTAAAATACTACACAATAAAATTGTTTTACAACAAAACTGGTCGTAGGTCGTAACTAATCTGGCACAGAAGTATATAGTGAACTCTGTAGGAAATCATAAGTACTGTTTGAACCTATATGGGGTGATGAAAGTACAAATGACAAATTTGTATTATGCTCCCCTCCTTTTTTTCAGGACAAACTCTTCCTTCAATATTGATCTCTGCCGCATCAATAGTTTATTTTGGAGGAGCCGTTTCATCTATTCAAAAACTATGTTTATAGAGAAGAGAAACTCTTCTCTTCTTCTTCATAATCTTCCGTTTCATCTATTCAAAAACTATGTTTATAGAGGAGAGAAACTCTTCTCTTCTTCTTCTGAACAACGCCATCATTCTAAAACACTTAAGAGAGTTGTAAATTGCAATAAAGATTTTTTTTTTTTCTTCTTTTCACCATCTGGCTGAAGAGAGAGAATATTGAGAGAAAGGGAAAATATTTGACAATGCAATTGGGGTAAGAGTATGTAGATCTGGAGAGTATTGAGAGGCTAATAAATAAGGAAAATATGAAAAAATGATAAACTTATGGAAAAGTATATATGATTCTTTCAAGTTTCAACCTACATCACGAAATGAAGGTTCAATGCAAATAACGATCATAATCATGGTGCAGGATCTGCTACAACAAGCAATGATTAAGTAATTGACAGGTGTAAATCTACTACCAGTCCAGAATAAATAGCACATTGATCGGCATTAAAGCACCCAAAAGACATCAATACAGCATCTTCCATCAAAATTAAAGACCTAAAATAGAATTGACATGTTTAGTATAGAACTTCAGACGACATTTTCCCGAATGTTTAAAGGTGTTTCACGATTCTAATCCTAATAAGTTGCGATTATAATATGAATAATTGAAAGGAAGTATATGGTGCCATAGGTCCTTGTTAACAAATTGTAGTGTCCTAAATATTAAGTCATAACCTATGTTACATGGAGACGCCGAATTTTAAATATAATATAATCCGTGTCGGTCGGCCACACACGGATTATATGCGATATAATCACATTGTATGTGATATACCTCAACTTTTGACATTTCACCATGTCAGACACTTCGTATTCGTGTCGGATATGGACACAAGTGTCCATGTCAGTGTAACTTACGACATAACGTTCCATTCCAATTAAAGATGTCTGTCTGTAAATTAAAGCCCCTAAAAGACAATAATACACCATAGTATACAACTTTCCCCAGGAATCCATGATAGGAAAAAAATCATCACGCGTTTACGCCTTCCCGACCAGACAGCCCACACCTCCTCATCCACATAAGGTCAACCTTGGGTAAACCGTGCTTAATATCCATTCTTATCCATCTCCCGTAACCATAGGATATATTTGCACCATATGGTTTTTCCAACTTCCACACTGTTCCTTCCAGTGACAATGTCTTTGATTAAATCCACCAAACACTAAATGGTATGACCAGTTGATGATAACAGTAGTCGAATAATATAGATAACTATAAAACACTCTCCAACCTTAGCTTTCCTTGTAAGACTGACTTCCAATATACACAAAACTCTTTTACACAAATTTGTTAATTCAACGTCCCCAATATTATCCTCATTTCTTTGGATAGAAAAGGACGCTATGTCTTGTTTGTCCCACACTCCCACCTCAAAAGTTATCCAAAACTAATCACTCAAGCAATACTAGTCTTTCCAAATTCATGGTATCCAGAGAAAAAGTATCAAACAAAATCTTACAAGATCCTTAAATTCTTAAAACGGGTAGCTACTGGTACTCTCTTGAACAAAATATTGTGAATAGGATAAAGAAACTTGAGAATCAATAGCTATTAAAAGGTTATCCACTTTCAAAGTCATTGTGAGATAGAAAACAGACCTGCCACATACGTTGCACAGAAGACTACCAGGCTCTCCTTGCTCCTTGTATCTTCTTCGTTGAGCCGGGGTTTCATTCAACTGCTTAGAATATCGAAGGAAAGCTCTATGTACCAGATGCTTAAACTCCTCCGACTTTTCAGGTGGGTCAGCTTTTACAGGTAACGCCTTGCCTTCTGAAGCACCGGCAGTATCTTCATGCACTATGCTAAGCCGATCTTTTAAGCTTCTTTTCTGAGATTTGTTGGATTTATGAAGATCTTGTCTTCTCTCTAAAAGGTTTGGACCTTGCACATTTAGAGGAACTAGTGTCAACCGTTTTTTAATGCTCGGCCTTCCACCATTCAAGATACTGTGCTTAGTTGCACACCCTTGCCCATTTAAAGATAGACGTTGAGTGGCAGAAACTCTAACTTTCTTATACTGGAGGCGAGAGAATGCTGATTTTTTACGAGGTGGCTTTGACTTTTCACAAGATGGCAAAGCATTAACATCTTCTCCTGCCGACTGTTCGTCAACATTACTTAAATCTTGCACCTGCCTAGAGCTATTCCCACAGCTTGGGACAGTGATTCTAAGACCATGTATATTCATCTCCTCATCCGTACTATAGTTCCTTTTCTGCACCCTTACCGATGGGTCATACTTGTCTGCACCCTCTACCTCATGTATAGTCATCTCCTCTTCCTTACAATACCTCCTTTTCTGCACCCTTACCAATGGATCATATTTGTCCACGTCCTCTCCCTCATGTACACTCCTCTCCTCGTCTTTACTACACTTCCTTTTTGCATCCTTACCAACGGATAATATTTGTTCACTTCCTCTACCTCATGTATACTCCTCTCCCCGTCCTTACTACACTTCCTCTTCTGCACCCTTACCAACGGATCATATTTGTCCACTTCCTCGACCTCATGCATACTCTCCTCATCCTTACCATAGTTCCTTTTCTGCACCCTTGTCAATGGATCATATTTGTCCACGTCCCCTACCTCATGTATACTCCTCTCCTCATCCTTACTATACTTCCTTTTCTGCACCCCTGCAAATTGATCATATTTGTCCACCTCCTCTACCCTCGACCTTTGTGGAGGACTCGCATCGAGTCGATACATATCTGGATCATGTTCGGGTCTTGGTGGACTAATCAATCTTTCTTTGTAAAATGCATGACCTGCTTCCACTCCTAAACCATGACCTCGCATGGGTTGAGAATTTCCATGTTTCCCAGATACTCTTGCTCCAAACTCAAGATATTTACTCCCAGTACTCAATGGTTCCGCCTCCCGCACTCTAGCTAGCTTTCTATTCATGTTAGGGTAGCTTGAGACTGGTTCTTCTTGCAAAGACTGGTTGTCCCTCATACTGCCATCCGCCGGTCTTCCATGAGAGCCTTTTGTATCATAAAATGTGTTTTCAACCAGATCCACAGAATGTTTCCTGGATGGTACACAGTCTTCTTGAGTACTTGGTTGCATTTTTCTGAATACTTCATCAGAGTGATAACCCGGATAATCCTTCTCCCTCCTCACAGTTGCATAATCTCGATTCTCCCCACTATATGAACCCTGCGAGTAGGACACATTGTTTTGGTATCTTGCAGAGTCCATAGTTCGAGCCCCATTGTATTCATCCTTTTGATATGCTGATGACGGGATTTGTAAAGCCTTGGACTGAGACATTCCAATGGTAGGATACGCAACATTCCTCGAAGAAAACACTGATTTTTCGTCTCTTGTTGCATTCAAGCGGTTTCTGTAACGAAGATCATCATCACCCTTGTGAAAGTTCCCCGATGATGACGATGACAAAAAGTTTCGACCGTGTGAATTCAAACCGCCCATTTCATTCGATGGTAATCCATTGTAAGTCCGAGTAACACCATCAACAAACATACCACGTCCACTCACACCCGAAGAACCACCACCACTACCATTATACTTCAAACTAGGCTGAGCCACTGAATATTTCTCCCGTCGGTAATCATTCAAAGGAGTGCCTCTACGCATAAACCCCTCCTCATGTGGTGGTTTCCTTGATTTCAACAAATGATCTCGTAAAACATACTCTCTCCTCTCACTTGAACTACTCCTTCTATTACTCCTCGTATCGCGACGAGGACTCAAACTCCTCAACGAGCCCCGTTGCAACTGCCTCCTCTCTCCATATGATTCATAATGTCTTTCATTAGTTACCCGCCTCTTCGGTGACCGGGACCGGTACCGACCTTTACCAAATCCCCTAGGTCTCATAATAGTTAAAAATAGTCAACGCAAGAAATTCAAGATGTGGGGGAATGGAAATAAGGAAACATATATATATATATATATATATATGAACCCTAGGAATAATTATAGTTAATATTAATACTAGTAGGAAAAGTAATAATAAAGTTGAAAGCTTTTTATTCTTTTACTCTAACCTTGATTGCATGAGAACCCATTATCAGAATCTTATTGTGAATCTCTCTGAGAGAGAGAGCGGGAGAAAGATAAAAAAGATAGAGGCCGACGAAGATTACCTTTTTTTTTCTTCTCGTTAGTTACTTTTTCGGTATGGTTGGAATATCGGGAGTTATTTGAGATTTATTTCAAAGTTTCAAACCCACTCCATTTCCCAAAGGCCCATTGGGCCCAACCAAGAGATGACAAAGGGACGGAGAATCTTGCGGTAGATTTTAACGGGGTGTTAGATTTGCCTGTGTTTTTGCCATTGTTATTTTGTAAAGGTATCCCTTCTTTTCGCAAGTGAAGTTGTGCAAATGCAAATGAGCAAATCCATGTCTTGTTCATACAATTTTGTGCTCCCTAGACACGATTTCTATGAACACACGACTTAAAACCTAATCATGCAATTAATTTAGATTGTGATTTAGTTCAAGACCCATATAAATTTTGCACTACGAGAAGTACATATAAAAAGCTAGACAGACTTAAACCAGTTGAGGTAATTACAAGAAAGCTTACAAAAAACGTTCAGAAACTCGTACGTAATACTTTATGCAACACAAAGTCTTACTTTGTCATCTCTCTCTTCACGTCTTTCATCCAAAAGGAAACAAAACAAATACATGCCCCTTGTCCATTTAGAACCTTTCACATGCTTCGACCGCTACCTTGCGGCATTCAGATTAAGAACAGAAAATTCAATGCTGGGATCTGAGTTACATATCATCACTAGCAGCAGTAGTAGAACACTCCACACTTCACACCACTAGTAACCAGCAGCAGCAGTCACCACCACACCCAGCATCAGCATGTAGTCACCCAGCAACAGCAGGTAGTCACCACCACACCACTAGTCCAGCACACTCAACACACTACCACCACCACCTGCCAGCACACACTCACATACACACTACCAGCCGACACACACCACCTCCCATCACTCTCTCCATGGAACCTCATACTAACACACCCACATACACTACGCAACATACACACAATAAAATATCATCCATAATTACTTGCAATAATTATAAGCGTCACTCGACATAGTGCCAGTTACGTTGTTTATAATGCAAACAATTAATAATCCATGATATTGCAATTCACATGTATAAAATAACATCAACAACATAATATATATCCCAAAGATCAATAAAGTAATATCCGAAGGAAATTTAACACCACATTATCAGTTAATCACCACAATATCCAAAATAAACTTAGTAATACTCAAAACATAAACAAGTAACAAGTTCGCCTCAAAACCCTACTTAGTGTAGCTTCCTAACCAACCAAGAAGCCTTCGCAACCACCAGATGAGCTTTAGAACCATCACCCCCACCTCCCTGGATATGCTCCCCATCATCTAAACAAGTAAAAGAAACAACAGCTAATTTCAAAACAAGTTATACAAAAAAAAAAAAAAATTATATTTACTTCAAACCAACTAACCTTTCAAATAGGATACCAAAGCCACTAGCCTCATTTGCACGTATGTAGGGGTGGCAGTTTTGTACATGACCCGCTAACCCGACACGAAATTAGCGGGTTTGGGTTGGAAAAAAAGGCTTTTGGGTCATTTAAGGGTTGACCCGCCAAACTCGTCAAATAAATGGGTTGGGTTAGGGTCACACATGTTGACCCGGATAACCCGTTAGTATACCCGATTAGTTCCCGAGTCCAATGGGTTGGGTTATCAACCCGTGACCTGTATGACCTGTTTTAAGTCCTTAAACATATATGTTTCCGAATTTTATTAAATCTCATAATCCCAATTACCTAAAAGAAAATACTAAAACGAAAAATGATCAACTAGATTTAGAAGGATAAGCTAAGCAATCCAAAGATATAGAATATTATAGATTCATTCAATAAAATATATTATCACGTACATTAACATTGAACCCTTACCCTAGTCTCAATTATATAAAGAGAACAATGAAGCCGTCAAAGTCACAATAATATTTGCATTTATTTAATAATAGGTTTGCCCACAAGGTAGCAAAGTGGATAAACTGGACATGCATGGTTGTTGTTTCTAGTTTGGTTATGTTTTTTGTTTGGCTAACAAGTTGTTTCACTTGTTTGGTTCAGGCGTTCAGCAGATGCATGTGCTTCAACAACTCTGCGCACTTTTGCAAGTTCTTTTATTATTTAGATTAATAAATATTCTTTATCCAAAAAAAAAAAGAACTTACGGGTTATCTGTTAACCCGATCCAAAATTGACCCGCTGGCTTAGCGGGTCACCTGTTGGATAACCCGTTACATATGCGGGTTGGGTTTTGGGTTTGACAAACTTGACACGATTAGTAATTGGGTCGGGTTTGGGTTTGCTCTCCTAACACGTGACCCGAGTATGACACGACACGAACCCGACCCAACACGACCCATTGCCACCCCTACACGTATGTCATCTAACCAAGCACGCTTCATTGATTTCAACCTTGATCTTACATTGTCAACTTCAAGACTCATTCCAAGCCGTTTATTGATTTCATTAGCAGCATGCTTTAAACTTTCTGACCTCCACCCATTTTCAGCCTTCCTTCCCCCAGTAGCTAACTCCTCCGACAACACCTCTATCAAGATAGCTTCCATATCGGGATACCATCTAACTCAGGTAGATCTCATTTTTTCACCCTCTTTCCGTTTTCCATTGCCCTCATCCATCTTTACATTCACACCACCACTCAAAGAATTCATATCACCACCTACTACGCCTAGTTTGAAACAAACACATAACGAAAAATCCATACTTATTCAACTCCCAATGACATGTTGGAACATACTAAACAATCATATCAACTTTATAAAGAAACAGTAGCACACAATATATATATATATATACAATCCAATATCCACTTCATTCAATAACCAATCGTGCACACCTGACAATAAGCAATCTTGCTTATTCAATTATTTGTCTCTCTTTTGGTCGTATTCAATTATTTTTAAAAGAAATCTTGCTCTTTTTAGTATAGGAAGTAGAATCTGTATAGTCTTCATCGACATAGGAACAAACTACGACATATGAAGCTTAACTCAAAAGCATAATATCAAAATAGATTCAAGTCCATCACATCCTTAAAAAGTTAAAATGAAAAGTTTCTCCCCTATGCACTCCACAACTAACTAGCTAACAGGTGATTCAAATGTCAAATGCTCGCCACAAAAACAATGGACGGTTTTCGAAAAGAACTAAAAAGTGAATTTAAACAGCCAAATCTCACATCAAAGCATGACTATCATGTGTATCAGTAGCAATGAAATTTGACAAAGTCAAAAACTCAAAACACGTTAAGTAGTTCATCTCCAAAACATATTCAAGCACATTTAATCACCATATATACTTTGGTTCTTTATAAATTCTTGTTGTCCCGTCAACAAACTTTCTAGTATACCCCCAATTTTTTATATCAAATAAATCTGCTAAAAGAAATTCAGGAAGAGAAAAAATTATCCACAAAATGGAAATTTCATAATGTATTCCATCACAAACTCGAAGATACAATGTTGTCAACTCTTGAATCGAAAAGCGGAATTTTTCCATTTTACCAATTAAATCGATCGAATCGTAAATCGTTGATTCAAGCCATTTTATATATATTGTAAATTTTTATATATATAAATATACCATAAGAAAATTACTAATCACCCTAAGAGAAATCCCCAAATCTCCATTCCACACTAATAATACTCTAATTTTCAAATTTCCATGGAGATATAATGGTTTAAATTTCTAAAAAAAAAGTTGAAATTTTGTTGAAATTGGTCTAATTTTCGAATAAAATATGGGCTAAAATTATAAAATTATATGGACTGAAAATAAGACTGACCCATGACCCGTGTCTTATAAAATTAGACCGACCCGTTTTGTTAAAACAAAAAAAAAAAAAGGAAGGAGGAGAGTTGCTTGAAAAAAAGAAAAACTTGGTAGAAGTAGAATTAGAAGAAGAAGAAGAAAATGAGAAGAATGAAGACTTATTTAAGTTCTTTGATTTCTTTATCTTTTTCTCTTCTTTTTCTTCTTCGTTCTTGATTTATCTTTATTCTTTGTCTTTTGAATCGTTGAATCGTTATTATTTCCGATTCCTACGATTTTGCGATGTGAATCCCGATTTTGTAACGATTTACGGTATTAACGATTTGTTGGTACGATTTTGATCTTTTTGATTACGACTCGACTTGAGTCGTACGATTCAAGTCGAGAATCGTACGACTTTGATAACACTGAGTAGATATGAAAAGAGATTTAACCATTAGAGTGAAATTGATAGAATTCTATTCCAATTAGGTCAATAAAACACAAACACGAATTTCAGATTAACCAATTGACCTTTGTTTATGTTAACATACAATATCATATATCGTTACATCCAAAACAATCGACATAAGTTAACTGTGAGGAGAGGAAAGAGAGAAGAGAATGAAAAAAATGAGAGAAGAGAACGAAAGAGAGGATACCTATCCAGACCGTGCTTGAGGGAGTGAATGTGCGAGGGAGATGAGAGTGAGCGATGGTGGCAAATTTTTCTTCACCTAGTAGGAAAATTTCGACTGGCAAAAGAGTTTAGGGGGGGAGGTGGATTCTATTTTCCCACTTCTAGTGGGAAAATTTCGTTTGCCGGCAAATAGATAATAGTGTTTGCCAGTGTCCTTAAATGCACCCAAACACTGGCAAATGGTGCATCTAGTGGGAAAATAAAATTTGTCACTCCCATTTGCCACTAAACAAACACAACCTAAGTTCCGGGGGTACGATACACAAATTCTATAGCACAAGATCTACTTTTAGGCTTCACCAAGATTTCCAACTACTTACCATAAATTGGTGTAAGGAGAATGATATCAAAGAGATTTCTGAATATGTCATAGGTCTGAAAGGAGTTGCATTTTGACTGGAGAATAAAGATGGGAGGGCCTATACTGGTCAGTGTCACCGACCAGCCATTTGTACTTGACAGAGTATAACAGGAATCCTGCTGATAGCAGAACCACTAATTGCACACTATAATCACTATCAAATAATTAGTTCAAGTTAAACATTATTAATCTCGAGTCAAGACAACCTTCACAGCCAATAGAATCCAGTTCATTAAAGAGAGCAGTACTCATGTTAAATTCTTGCTTAAAGAACCATATATTGCAATAGCTTTTTAAGCATGATTCTCAAATACAAAAACTCAAAGTATAGGAGGGGGGATAAAATGCACAGTTCATAGATAAAATGCACAGTTCATATCTTATTTCCTACCATGTAAAACTCTACAACATCTTTATCCCTCCTAATTGTTCAAACCAACCAGGTATTTTCAGACCTTTGATATACCGTGGTAGATTCGTTTAAATATTCCTTGAACTTGGGTATAACTATCTTCAATAATTCCATATCACTTACTGCCAACATCCTACATATTCCAGTCCCACGTTCTTTCTCATCCAGACCCATTGAAATTAAAATTTAGAGACCAAAACCCTTGGAGAAAACCCTATCCTCCATGTTAATAACAAAAACTATGGGTATTTAACAATTAGTGACAGTCTAGTAACCCAATTGTTAACAAGGAAATTCAAAACCTGCACCATTATTGTTACTCTTTTTTCCCCCAGAGGCCACCATAATATGAGGATGCTTCCTGCATTCCCTGCGAATCTCACCCTCCCACATCCTAAAACCACCAAGTTATCGCCCCTTCTTAATTTTCTCAACAACACGTCTACGAATTGTTCTAACACACACCAAAAGGATTAGGCAGAGAACCGGGTAAGTAACAACAAGAACACATAGCAAAGTGTCAACCACGAAGTATCAAAAAGGAGAACACGAAGTATCCATCATACATATATACTGTAGTATGTAAACACAACCAAAGTCCTAAACTAATGAGTAAAAAAGTTAACACTTCCTAAAACCACCAAGTTAACAAACCCACTTAATTTTCTTAACAAGACATGTCTACAAATTGCAACAAACACAGATCTAAAGGATTAGGCAGAGAACCAAGTAACAAAAAGAAAAAGTAGCAAAGTGTGGAACACGAAGTATCCATTAGATGAATTATCAAAAAATAAATAAAAAATAAAAGAAGTATCCATTAGACATAGGTATGTAAACACAAATAAAGTCCTAACTGAATGAGTATAAGAAGGTCCACATGTTACCAATCAGCAGAAATTGTTTGACAATAGATAAATATTTGTAAAAAGGATGCATGTTAGGAAATGGGGAGAAGCTCTAGACTGCACTTAGGCGGACCACAAATCCCTAAAGTCAACCAGACTACAGTCTCCGCTGTGCAAATTGTGTTTGGATTGATACATTGATAGTGTGTACAAATTAGTTATCAGATGAAATTTGTTACCTCTGCATTCCAGCACATTATCATTTCTGTCCATAAATTTGCAAATATATGCAGCCTCTCCATTGATAGAGCTACCTCAAGGATTAGTCGAAAATGGAGGTGCTCATTTGCTAAACAGGTCAGGCCAGGGGCCTATAACCAGAATTACTTGATTTCCTTAAGAAACTTGAATTAGGTTTGTGTCAGGTGAATTAATAACTTGAGAGTGAGATCATTCGCCTCCTTAACAGTGGTTATAAGCATAGTGACAAATCCATTAACGATGGATAAATGTATACTTAAAATTCCAAAGCATCACTAAACCAATGGAACTCTGTCAATTAGCAGGGAGTTATTAGAGATAGAATTCTACCTTATTACAGATAGAAGTCTACCAGAGTTTACATAAAGCAGCATAAATTACTAAAATTAGATCATCAAAGCCCCATTTAGGTAGCAATACTCTGACACTAGGATCTATTTCATCATATATATTAGGCTTATTAGCAAAACTTTGACAGTACAAAGTACAATCACCAACAGGTGTGTCCATTGCTTCAAAATCCTTTGGAAAAAAAAATGTTACAATTCACAAAACAACCTCAACAACTTTCATGTTTGCAAAATAAGGAATCTTTAATTCAAGAATGATTGTGGGGCATTCTTATCATCCACCATCATGGAGACCCAAAATATGGAGATGGCTATGTGACTGAATCCAAGAGACGGATCTTTGCACAATTGTTTCAGCTGAGATGTCTAAATGGTCTACAATCTACACACTTATCCATCTAAGTGGTAGATTTAAGACTCATACATAAAAGGGAGTAAGTACTATAAGGAGAGCATAAAATATTTTCATTTTTAACTACCAAAGAGGTTCAAGTTCATACCATCATATCTAGTTAGTAGTAGCAGCAGCTTGTAGTAGATCATTCCTCTTTCCTTGGTAAGCATCTATCAGCTCCGGAGTCAATTCCACAAACCTTGTCACAAACTTCTGGAAGAATTTCTTTTCAGGCAAATCTAAGTATGTACTTAACTTGCAACCTTTCTCAACAAGACCATTTGAAATTAACACTTTGACTACTGATAATCTTGGAGCAATCCTCTTCTCCAAGCTATAACATAGAGTAGTTGGTCGTTTGATAATTACTAATGGATCATAGCCCATTTCGTTCACAAGAAACCTCATGGTTCCCATTATCTTCTTCTCAGATAACAACATAGAGATAGGATTACTTCTGAATACCATATGAATATCCTCGTCAGAACAACCACACCTCTTATAAACTTCGACTTTCGCTTCCCATGATGATTTGCTCAAGCTTAGCATTACAATAATTGCTCTAACAAAGATATCCTTTGAAGGGTCAAACTTCATTTTCTTAACTTCCTCGACAACCTCAAAGAACCTAGGCGATCTAATAAACACAGTCGGTTTTACTACTAATAGCTTGGAAATATTGTATTCAGGTATGCCGTGAGTTCGCAAGATAGCAATATTGCGTACAAGCTTCTTTTGAGCATATGGTATAAGAATATCCAATGCGCGTTTGATTGCAGTTACAGCATTACTTAGTGTAGGAACCATACTCTTAATGAAACCGAACGATGGTATAATAGTCTTGCATAAACTGCTTTGCAAGACGAGTGGGTTATTGGCAAGGGCCTTGGCGAGTTCATGACCAGATAGGCCTATAGAATTGAAGAAATCAAGTATGGGTCTAAGGGTATTATCCGCGTCGTAAAGGAGAAGTAAGGGGCGCTTTTGGATGATTTTGGAAATGTGGGTGTTGGTAATACCATAGTTTTTAAAGAGGGAGAGTACTGAGTCTGGTTTTGTGGAGGTTTTAAAGTGTAATTTGTTAGATATAGAAATAGCCTTTTCTAATGACAATCCACATGAATTGACGAGGTAAGAGACTGTGAAGGAGTACTCCTTGTCAATCTTATTAGCAGCAGATGTAAAGGGTCTATCTTTATTATACAACAGACACTTTGCTCTATCTAGTCTTCTGATAAAACGAAACATTGATGAGCGAGAGAAAGTAATAAATAATAGCATTTGAAGGAAAACTCGAGGCTTGTTAAACTAGTAATAAGAAGAAGAAGAAATCGAGAGCGCAAACAGTTTGAAGCTTGAATTTCAACCAAGTCCTCAAACCAATTTCACCCAGTGGGAGTGGGGAGTGGCCTCTCAATGACATTTTGTACCACGTACAAATTAGGGCTGTTGCTGTTCAACCAAAAACCGGAACCGTGAAACCAAGCCAAACCGAACCAAAGCCGGACACTTTTTACAGTTTCTGAAATCTCCAGCAGCAGGTTCGGTCTTTGGAACCAATATTTTTTGTTTTCGGTTTGTTTGGAGGAAATGCTAGGGAAAGAAAATGAAAGGAAAAGAGGTATGATTCACTTTTTCTATAGTTTTTTTTTGTTGTTTGTTTGCCCATGGAAAAGTTTGTTTGTTTGTCCGTGCATAAACAAAACTAGGGAAATAGAAATAGTTTTGAGTTTATGGTCCAGACCTAACATTTTAAGAAAAGAAAAGGAAAAAAAAAAAAAAAATATATATATATATATATATATATATAGACACAATTTACTTTACTTTTTTCACAAGTTACCAAATAGACACAATTTTTAAAGAATAATCTTAAATACACTCTCCATTTCTAAGAGGGCACTCTCCATTTCTAAGAGGGCACTCTCCGACCCGAAATTTGTTATTACATTTATGTCCCAACTTAAAACCCATATTTTCTAAGAGGGCACTCCCCATAAAAAATAGTGGTAACCTCCTATTGCCCTTAACTAACTAGTTTGCACTATGCAACTCTATACACTATCAAAATATATTCTCCTTCCCCAATTATCTACATCCAATTCAATTTTCCTTGACTCAACTCAACTCAATTTTTCTCTTCTTCTCAACTCTCAATATCTCTATATTTTAACTCTCAAATGGAGTGTGTATCATTATCCAACTCTCAAATAAACGATTTATCGCAATACAAATACACACATCTCAATGTCGAATAAATTGAAGATTATATGATGTTAGAATAATCAATTAAACATGAAAATAAATAAATTGGAGATTAATGGAATTGAAACTAAATGAATTATGATAATTTGAATCTTAGATTTCAAAATAAATTTTGTGTAATCTTGATGTATGTGCTATTTTGATGAACGGTAACACATTGTCGTAAAATACCATAAACCACGGTAACGGGTTGCTGAAACATAACCATAAATTACAGTGTCGGGTTATCATTTACCAAGTAAAGATACAACAAATAGACACCGAAAATTCGTAAACCATTCGGTATCTTGTTGCTGTGTTGTCAAATTCCAATATTTAAATATTTCATCATCTATTTGATAATAATTTTATTAATAATTAGTATATTTTAACTTATTTGTAGTTGTTTTAGGTGATAACTTAGTTCCAACAAGTAGAAAACATTTAGGTTATAATTTTTTATTTTCGAATTGGTAGCAATTGTACATGTCTCTAGGGTTTGAATAAATATAGTTCTAACTAGACTTTGAATCTAACATCTAAATTTTTACCAGCAAATTAAAATTGAATTATATAATATAATTTAAACACATTCTCCAATCTATAATAAAACATTTAGGTTATAATTTTTTATTTCGGAAAGGGTGTGAATTAGTACAGTTCTAACTACACTTTAAATCTAATATCTAAATTTTTACCTACATATTAAAATTGAATTAGACGATATAATTATTTAAATTAACCCGTTATCCAATCTATAATAAAACGTTTGGGTTGTAATTTTTTATTTCAGAATTAGTAGCAACTTTACTTATGTTTAGGATTTAAGGTTTGAAACAGTACAGTTCTAACTAGGGGTGGCAATGGGTCGTACGTGTTGGGTCGGGTTCGTGTTCTATCGTATCTGGGTCACGTGTTAAGAGAGCAAACCCAAATCCGACCCAATTATTAATCGTGTTGAGTTTGTCAAACCCAAACCCAACCCGCCTATATAACGGATTACCCAACAAGTGACCCGCTAAGCCAACGGGTCAATTTCAAATCAGTTTCGGATCGAATTCACAGACAACCTATATGCAAAATATTTAGTATTTTACGATTTTATTTATCAAAAATATATATAAATATATATATATATATTAATTCTCAAAAACCATTCATAATTCAATTACATATCAATGAAAATTGAATAACGAAACATGTATTTATCGAATGAATCAATATGACAGCTAATCCTTCTCCATTTTAGTTGTTTATTTTAAGTTGTTGGGATAGTGAGATTTTAAAAAATAATTCACTTATCTTAAAACAGGTTATCCATATCACGGGTTGATGACCCGACCCATTAGACCCGAGAACTAATCGGGTCTACCAACGAGTTACTTAGGTTAACATATGTGACCATAACCCAACCCATTTATTTGACGGGTTCAGCGGGTCAACCCTTAAATGACCCAAAAGCCTTTTTTTCTAACCCAAATCCGCTAATTTAGGTAATGGGTTAGCGGGTTAGATAAAACAAAACTGCCACCCCTAGTTCTAACTAGACTTTATTTGAATCAATTTAACATCTAAATTTTTACCAACAAATTAAAGTTTTATTAAATGATATAATTTAAACCCATTTTCCATTCCATAATAAAACATTTTGGTTATTATTTATGATTTCATAATTAATATGTAGCAACTGTACATATGTTTATGGTTTAGCCAATACAGTTCTAACAATAATATAACTATATTTTGAAAAAAAATAAAAAATAAAAATCAATACAGTTCTAACTATATTTTGAATCTAGTATCTAACTAATCATTTGAAAGTTAATATTCATTATCTAATCTAACACCTATTTTTTTATTATTTTTTTTAATTTGTAATGGTATCAAAATATGAGATTCCTCAATATTCCCAATTTAGAGTTTAGGGTTTAGGGTTAGACATCTCGATATTTCAATATTTCAATTATTTTGATATCTCGACATCCGAAATTTAGTTTTCATTTCGACCAATTATTTCAATATTCCAAAACAATTTTGATATTTCGACCAATTATTCAATAATTCAATATTATTTCAATATTTTGCCCAATTGTTTTTATAAAATTTCGAAATCAATTTATTCTCCTTTTAGGTTGATTTGGATTTCCCTCTCAAAATCAAACTCAAAACTCATTTTCAACTTTTTGGCTTCCCCCTCAAATTCAAACCCAAATTTTAGCCTTTTTTCTACTCTCTTTCTTTCCCCACCCTCAAATCTACTTATCTTTAAACACTTCTTCTCTATTCCTAATATATAAACTTACAAAAACTCAAAACTATGGGAGGTGGTCAGCATGAAAACTCACCCAATCCACACACTTGCAAGGTAATTTGTTTGACTTATCTTATCCACTTCAGTTGTTTTCTTTAAGATTGGTATATGTCTAACTATTTTCTTTTTGTTGAATTTAAGTCTAATTTAAGCACATTGAAAGCTTACATTGGAATTGGAAGTGGAAATTGGCAACATATGGAAATAGGTTTGGGACAAAAGTTATTGTGAAAGGGAAGGGGAAAAAAGAGGAATTGTAGAATGTTGTTATCTTCTCAATCTTATGTTAATTTCGATAACTGGTTACTACTTTACAAATACAATTTTCAGCAACTGAAAACCAAAAGTTTGAGCAATTTTCAGCAACTAGATACCATTTATCAAATTAGGATACCGAAATTGGGTTTTAGTAACTGGTTACCGCTTTCCAAATACAATATTTAGCAACTGAACACCAAAATTTTGAGCAATTGTCAACAACTAAATACCATTTATCAAATTAGCAACTGTATACCGAAATTGAGTTTTAATTTCGGTAATTGGTTACCACTTTACTATTATATTTTTTGCAATTGAACACCAAAATTTTGAGCAGTTTTCTCAAATTAGGGATACCAAAATTGAGTTTTAGTAACTGGTTCCCACTTTTCAAATACAATATTCAGCAATTGAACACCAAACGTTTGAGCAATTTTCAGCAACTAGATACCATTTATCAAATTAGCAACTAGATACCGAAATTGAGTTTTAATTTCGGTAACTGGTTACCGCTTTACTATTACAATTTTCAGCAATTGAACACCAAAATTTTGAGCAATTTTCTCAAATTAGGGAGACTGAAATTGAGTTTTAGTAACTGATTACCGCTTTACAAATATAATTTTCAGTAACTAAACACCAAAACTTTGAGCAATTTTCAGCAACTAGATACCATTTATCAAATTAGCAACTGAATACCGAAATTGAGTTTTAATTTCGGTAACTGGTTACCGCTTTACTATTACAATTTCTAGCAATTGAACACCAAAATGTTGAGCAATTTTCTCAAATTAGAGAGACCGAAATTGAGTTTTAATAACTGGTTACCGTTTTACAAATACAATTTTTAGTAACTAAACACCAAAACCGAGTTTAAGTTTTAATTTCGGTGACTGGATACCATTTGTCAAAATAGCAACTACATACCGAGTTTAAGTTTTAATTTCGGTGACTGGTTACCACTTTACAAAAAACAACCTGACTAACTAACAATTTTCAACAACTGAACACCAAAGTTTTTAGCAGTTTTCAGCAATTGGATACCATTTTTAACATTCTTAAAAAAAATAGCAACTGGAGACATTCTTAAAAGTTGATAGGCCATATGAACAGTCTACACATTCATCAAAATAATGCTCTGAAGGCACGGTTATATGTCAATCTACCTATGCCAATTCAGGCTCCATTAGTGCTAAATAATAACATTACAGAAAAGAGTTACAACATGACACAAGAAACAACTGAAGACAAACTTGGAAAAATAGTTTGTAAATTGCCAGACATGCTCCTCAACATGGACCTTGATGGATTTCCATGGTGCAATTCCAACACATTAATCTTCTGCTCAAAATTCTTCTATGCCTGCTAAAAATGAATAAATAACCCAATAAGTACAAAAGGTCGAGTAGATTGGGAAGTAAGAATGTTATAAACAAAGCAAAATATATAGTCAAAGACAACTTCATCGGCTCACCCAAAGGACCATCAAGACTAAAATGTCCTCAAACCCAAATCACCTTGCACTCAGTAGTAGGTAAATCAAAACCAGACCCACACCCAATAGGATCAACATTCTTTTAAGGAAACTTTAAAGGCATTATGTGCTTTGTAACATAATCATAAGGTGAACACTAAACTAATAGTTAAAGTTGAGGCTGAAAACAAAACAAGCAATAAACTGAACCCACTACAATGCCTCACCAAGCACCATATGCATGGATCATGAAATGGAAAAAATTCTTTGATGTCCTACTTAATCTAGCTCTCAAGCTTATTAGGAACCTTAGCAATGCCACTGTCACATAGATGCTAAATTCGTAAAAGTTCGAGCCTAAAAGTCAAACTAATAAAAGCTATATATTATTATTTCTTAAGATAGGCAAGTAGTAGACTAAAATTGAATGAATTAAAGAAGGGTGCAAAGATTTGCTAACACTTGCTCAAAGAAACTTAAAGAACACAAAATGGGATTTATCCGAGAAAAGAACTCAAAAGCGGCGTAACCAACAATTGAATAATTGAACCCAACAACAACAACAACAACACTTAAACACTTATTACCACTTAATTAGCAACTTTTAAACCTAATAAGAAAAAAATCAATGACAACAACAACAACACATGCATGAAGGCGTAAAACGAAGTCGTTTATTACGTCTTTACACAAACATAATCCAAACAACCAAAATGTAATATATACTTCTACTTTAAATAATAGTGATCATCACTCATCAACACAACACAAATGACAACAAAACTTCCAACAATATTCAGAACTAAAAAATAAGTCTTTTTCATCAACAAATCAACACCCGAAGAACTTAAAATTCCAACTACACTTATTCAATTGTCTTCAACATGCTAAATTAAAGTATTCTAACGTGATTCTAAACTAACCATACACTTAAAACTTCAAATTCAATAGGAAATTTCCAATACCCACTTGTCTAAATACGAATCAAAGCATAGAATCAACATTAGATCTACAAAAAACACATTTTTTTTAACAATTCAATAAGTTAAATTTCATTTCGAAAATCATATACGCTATATCTATGATTTTGGTACAACATAGTAAGACAGCAACTCTACCATTGTATCCAATGACTAGCAATTGAATTTTTGTAATTAAGCTAGCTAGAAATTTATCCATAAACCAATCTCTAATGATTAAATTCAAACAACGAAAAATCTCATAAGGAAACAACATTCAAGTATAAAGTAAAACTCACTTGATTTAGTTAAGAACGGCGATGTAAACCAATTCTTTGTTTACTTGATCCTGAACTCAACTGAGGTTACTCAAGGAATGTAACGAAAGTCAACTGGTGTTTTTTTGCAACTCAATTGAGTGACATCTAACTCAAAAACCCGTTTTTTTGTTTATCTTCCACTTTCTTTCATCAATTTTTCGTTTTCTTGATCTAAATGGAAAAAGAGGCGCGGAGGAGAGAAGAGAAAGTGTCGAAGGGTTTACACGGTTAGTAACCTATAAAAAAAACCTGCATACCAAGTCAACCGGTTTCAAGGAGCGTGCCCTTCTAATTTTTTAGTGAACCGGCTGGGTTACTCTTTACCAAAACCGGTTCCCAGGTCGGAGAGTGCCCTCTTAGGAACCGAAGCGTGTATTTAACAGGACCCTTTTTAAACTGTTTCCATTCCATTTTATTCCATAATGGACTATTTATTTCCTTTCATTTCCATTAGTTAAAATTTAACAAACAGGTAATGATGGCAATATTAAGCTCAGTGAATATTTATAGGGTAATCTTAAATACACTCTCCATTTCTAAGAGGGCACTCTCCAATCCGGAATTTGTTATTACATTTATGTCCCAACTTAAAACCCATATTTTCTAAGAGGGCACTCCCCATAAAAAATAGTGGTAACCTCCTATTGCCCTTAACTAACTAATTTGCACTATGCAACTCTATACACTATCAAAATACACTCTCCTTCTCCAATTATCTACATCTAATTCAATTTTCCTTGACTCAACTCAACTCAATTTTCTTCTACTTCTCAACTCTCAATACCTCTATATTTTAACTCTCAAATGGAGTATGTATCATTATTCAACTCTCAAATGAACGATTTATCGTAATACAAATACCCACATCTCAATGTCGAATAAATTGAAGATTATATGATGTTAGAAGAATCAACTGAACATGAAAAAAAAAATGGAGATTAATGTAATTGAAATTGCCTAATGGAATTGAAACTAAATGAATTACGATAGTTTGAATCTTAGATTTTAAAATAAATTTTGTGTAATCTTGATGTATGTGCTATTTTGATGAACGGTAACACATTGTCGTAAAATACCATAAACTACGGTAATGGGTTGCTGATACATAACCATAAATTACAGTATCGGGTTACCATTTACCAAATAAAGATACAATAAATAGACACCGAAAATTCTTAAACCAGTTGGCATCTTGTTACTGTGATGTCAAGTTCCAATATTTAAATGTTTAATCATCTATTTGATAATAATTTGATTAATAATTAGCATATTTTAACTTATTTATAGTTGTTTTAGGTGATAATTTAGTTCCAACAAGTAGAAAACATTTAAGTTATAATTTTTTATTTTCGAATTGTTAGCAATTGTACATGTCTCTAGGATTTAAGGTTTGAATAAATACAGTTCTAACTAGACTTTGAATCTAACATCTAAATTGTTACCAACAAATTAAAATTGGATTATATAACATAATTTAAACCCATTCTCCAATCTATAATAAAACGTTTAGGTTATAATTTTTTATTTCAGAATTAGTAGCAACTATACTTATGTATAGAGTTTTGGGTTTGAATTAGTACATTTCTAACTACGGGTGCAAGTGGATATCCAAATATTCGAATCCGATTCGAATTCGTATTTGAAAAATCGGATATTATCTAAAATTTTCGGATAACAAATTCAGATTCGGATAATTTTTTATGTCCGAACTGGTTTCGGATACGGATTTGGATACTGCCATATCCGCATCCGAAAATATTCGATCCGATTTAAAAAATTAATAGTTATTATATATAATTTATTTATTTATTTATTATTGTATAAAATATTATATAAAATCATAAACTAATAATATAAAACTATAGTAACAAAATAATAATAATAAATGACAAATATATATATTTATAATAGTTTTTATAGTGGTAAAATGAATTATTCAAAGCAAAGAAAACTTTAATTAATATTAATTTTCGGATTGGAGATTATCCGATATCCAATTCGGATATCCAAAATCAGATACGGATAAATTTTTTAATATTCGTCAGATTCGGATACTGATATCGATATAAATTTTCTGATTAGGATTCGAATACAGACATATCCGAATCTGGACCTGTTACAACTCACACCTTGTTACTGTCACTATTCACTAGGTCTTGAATCTCTATTCCCTCTCTCTCTTCTCTGATGGCCGCTCACTCCCCCCTCTCCCTCTTTTTCTTTTTTTTCCCCCGCTTCTTCCTCTCTCTCTCTCTCTCTTTATATCAGTTTCTTACTCCATCCGGGCCTTCCACCTGTCCTTCCATCTCGCGGTCTCCTTCTCTCCGCGTGTAGGGTTTCCGTACTGCGACCATGTGCCTTAGCATTGATCCTGTATGCAGCGGCTCAATACCTTTCGTTGACTCGGGCGTATCCTCCCTTTGACACTTTGGGCCCCCATACTACCACTACAGATGCCCCCTCTCGAGTCCGCGACCATTTGGTGGTCGGGGAGTCGAGAGTCCACCACGCCACATTTCCATCCGCGGCCCCCAAAGATTCTTTTTCATCGCTGGACTCACGAGTCCCATCGCAATTATAACTTGTGCCCCCTCGTTTCTTGTGCATCCACGCGTCACTCCCTGATTGATCCCTTTTGATGTCGCCTCGATTTCAGCCCCCTTCAATTACCCTTTTGCCCCTTCCTATTATAAAAAGCCCGCTCGATTCTTCCTCTCCTCCATTCAGTCTTTCGTTTTCTTCCCAGTTGCTCTCCCTCTCTCTCTACTCTTCCTCACGTTAACTTCTCTCCGGTCCACGCGGGCTGTCCTTCCCCGTTTTCTTTTCTTTGAGAGTTTTGTTCCTGCTGCTCCCCCCTTCTCTCAGGTTGGTCCCTTTTCCTCTTTAATCCATTTATTTGCTATATTGCGTGTTTCTCTCTTGAGTTTGAGACTGTTCGGTTTCTCCTCTCTTCAACTTTGTCTTGATCAGTGTGACTTCTTCCACGACCTCGATGTCGGTTTCGGATCCGACACCTCATCCTCCTCCCGTCCCCACGGTGTCGCCTCCCCACCCCACCCCGACCAGATCGGGGCTCCTTCCACCTCTGGGCCCTTTGCCGCTTCCGCCCAGCCCCCACAGCCGTCGACCTAATCTCGAAAGTTGTTAAAGGCGCTTACGCATACCCAGCGGCGTCATCTTAGAACATGTCCCCGGCTTAACTACTACCCTCTCACTTGGTTCCCCTACAAGTCGGGTTTATCTAGTTGCCACGGTAGGGGCATTGTAGCCGGCCTCCGTTTGCCCCTCACCCGTCTTGACATCGAGGTGTGTAATCACTTCAACATCCCTCCTTGCCAAGGCATCGGCAATTTCTGGAGGGTTATGTATGCTGCGAACCACTACAACCGGTCCGAAGTCCCTCAAATAATAGTCCGCGACATGACTGCTCATTTTTACATAAAAAAGAGCACCAAGGATGTCAGCGTGGGATACCACTCTTTCTGTGTTCGACCTAGAAAGCAGCACTTCATACTCCGTGTCACCTCCTCGGACAAGTTGTGGCACCATTACCCTCTTTACATCTCTGGGAACTTTCTCTCCGCGGATCTTCCTCCCGACTTGAACCTTAATCACCTGGCTTTTCTCCCCAGCGGTGAGTCTGCCTCTCTACTAATCCCCTTGGTGTAGGTCTTTTGTTCCACCCTCTGACTTGACCGTTTCTTTTTTCTGGGTTGGCGTCCGGACTCGAGTCGCGACCCTACGATAATTTCTTTTCCACCACCGCCGGAAGATTAGCGACACGGGGCCGGAACAATCCAGCGGTACTAGGGATTGACCACATCACTTGCCACTCCCTCCTTTCCGATCCTCCACTTTGAAACTTATCGGAAAATATTGTTTCCCTTTTTTATCGCCCCAATCGCCCAAAGAGAAAAACCGGGATATACCCCTCCCAAGAAGAAGCGCCATTCCAAGAAAGCTTCCCCCCGCCACAGGCCAGTTCGCGGTCCCCCACCTTCATCCTCCGCTTCTCCACCTCATTTTGTTGATCCTCACCCTTATCGGTCCCTGACCACTTGGGAAAACCAATACTCTTCTCCTCATTCACTCTCCACCACTTCTCCCCATTCCGACATGGGCGCCCACAAGCGTAAGCTCTTCGACAGCGACTCAGATGATGTGGTCTCCGTTGTTGTCCCTACAACTGCGGCTCAATCCTCTCCTCCCCCGGCGTCTAAACGTCCGCGGACTTCTGCATCTGAAGAGGACCCCGCTCATCAGTCCACCGACCACCCTGCTGCTCCCCCTCGTGCCGAGCAGCGGCCTGGGAAGGAGGTGGCCCCCCGCTCCGAAAGGGGGGGCACTGAGCCCATTCCTACTTTCTGCCCCACCTTCAAGGTTCGAAACCACACTCTCAACATCCGCGATTCGGCCTTGGACAATGCCGCCGTGGCCTCTTCTCTGTTATACGGGTCTCATCTTCCTAGAGACATGGCATATGCTGACGGGGGAACGTTTGACTCTCACCGAACCTCATTTTACACTAGTTGGGAGAAGGTACTCTTTCCTCTTACTGGGTGTCTTCCCTTCCTCCTACTGAATATTCTAACTACAGTTACTTCTTTTCAAATGAGTTTGGACATCTCTTATATGATCCGAGGCCTTTTTGGTGCAAGGGCAAGGATCGACCAAACCGATGGTGGCGTTGCCCTTTGAAGAGGCGTAAAAAGCCAGCGGACTTAGAGGCGCCTTTCGGGGGCCGCGGGGCCGAAGGCTGGGAGGCCGCCCACCTTGCTTACATGGATAAAGTTAATGACCGCCTGAGTAATCAGCGGGAAACCCTCCTAGCGCAGCATACCGCCGCTCTGGCCTCCCTCTCTGAGAAGCACCAGGCTGAAATGGCGGCCCTCCATAGGCAGCATGACACCGACATGGACGAGCTCCAGGATCACTTCCGTGCCCAGGCAGACAAGAGAGTGGCCAAGAAGATCAAGGAGGAGCATGAGCGGCTGATCAAAGAAGGGCGGCTTCTTCCTGAAGTTCCGGCCGTTGCCCCCCCTTCTGAGGTTGCTGTACCACCTCCGGCATCTACTCCAGTGGTCGATGAGGCCGCTATCTTAGTGGCCGGGGTGATAGACGCTGCTGCGGATGCCGTCATAGAGGAAGCCGCCGAGTCAGTGATACATGAAAATGTTTAAGTGCGTCTCGCTTGAAATGGCCTATTTTGTGCCCTGGCCAGGCTTCTTTTGTTGTAATTGGTAATACTTCTGATACATTTCGTTTTATTTTTACTCCCTCTGGTTGAGGATAACTGATTTTGGTATTTATCTTACATTTTGTCTTTGTGAATTCCAAGTGCTCTTGTCGGTACCCGATACCTGCGTGGCTTTAGCAGTAGTGAACCTCTATCATCGTCTTCACTGTTTGGTGGGGAGCTTTTCGCTCCCTTTGCCCCATTAAGGTCGGGGCCCCGCCCCCTCTCTCCATATGACCGGACCCCTTGTCAGCGGGCGAGGAAGCCTCTTCGCTTCCTCTTGCCAGCATCTCACATCTTGTCTGGGGCGACTCCACTCGCCCCGGCTCGTGTGTGATTTCGCACCCGTCGTGGACAACTCTTTTTGCCCCTACTGAGTTCTAGACCTCTCGTCCTCGGGAGGCTCCCCCCTTCCATTCCCTTTACTCTGAAGGCAGTAAAAATTCATGCGACATTACTCATCCCAAAAGTGCTAAGGTTTTATATATGTACAACTAGCTCATGCAGTTTATAGCCACTCCCATTACATTTACTCATGAAATTTTTTTTTTAGCGACGCACATTCCACGGTTTTCAACCGTTTTCCCTTCAAGGTCCGCCAACCCACAGTAGGTGCCCGATCCTCCCACCTCAACCACCACATAAGGCTCCTCCCATGTTGGACCCAGCTTTCCCTCGCTCACTTTCTTGGTGTTGGGGGTCACCCGCCGGAGTACCTTATCTCCCACCTTAAAGCTCCTTAGCTTCACCTTCTTGTTGTACTGTCGTTGGAGGCGGCGATGGTACCCTTCTAGTCTGATGAGCGCGGTGTCTCTTCTTTCCTCCGCTAGATTCATATCTCTGGCAAGGATGCCCCAGTTTGAGCCGTCCTCGACGGCTAAGGTTCTAGTAGTCGCTGCCACCAGTTCTGTTGGTATCACGGCCTCCACACCATATGCTAACGAAAAGGGGGTCTCCATGGTAGTGGTCCGTGGAGTTGTCCAATATGCCCATAGTACATGATTGAGCTCGTCGGCCCAGGACCCCTTCTTGCTCTCCAGTTTTCTCTTGAGATTGTTTAGTATGGTCTTGTTGGAGGATTCTGCCTGCCCATTACCCTCAGGGTTGTACGGGGCCGAGAATCCCTGCTTCACATGATAGGCTTGTAGAAAGCTCTTAACTCTTGATCCCGTGAACTGCGTTCCATTATCTGCAATGATAGCATAAGGCAACCCGAAACGGCAAATAATGTTCTTCCACAATAACTTGATTACTTGGACCTCCTTTACCAATTGCAGAGGCACGGCCTCGATCCACTTTAATAAAGTAGTCCACCGCGACCAAAAAACCTCCTCTTACCTCGGCGTTGGCGTGGTCCCCACTATGTCGAGGGCCCACATTGCAAATGGCCATGGGCTAGATACCGCAGTCTGGGCCGGCTCTGTTGGGGCCCATATTAGTTGAGAGAATCTTTGACATTTCTCACACTTTAAAGC
Source organism: Coptis chinensis (assembly GCF_015680905.1). Taxonomy (NCBI): domain Eukaryota; kingdom Viridiplantae; phylum Streptophyta; class Magnoliopsida; order Ranunculales; family Ranunculaceae; genus Coptis; species Coptis chinensis. The sequence goes on along the minus strand of NC_141463.1, from coordinate 71,409,248 downwards.
GAATTCCACAACATCTCTTTTTCGTAATGCGGCCAAAAGTAACCTTGTGTTAACAACACAGTACCTTTGTTGTCCGGCCCGCGATCTCCTCGCCGTGCATCTCATCTCAGCGAGCACCTCTTGTGCCGGCCGACTGAACATTTCAACAAAGGCCCGTTGAAGTTCCTTCGATATAATTCTCCTCGAATCGATGTGTATCTCCACGGCGCTGTTCGATCTCCGCCTTTCTCTAGGGTTGGGTCACCTCCACCCTTCCAAGAACTGCTTTCGAAAGGTCCCATCCATCCCTCGTCTCCCTCCTCGCGTGATCATTACCTCCAATCTTTCCTCGGTATTTTCGGTCGCTCAATTTCCTTATCTCGATTGTCCTTTCTTTAAACCACCGGGATGGTGGCGACCCGCGTAGGCGAGGCATCGGCGTGGCGATTCTCCCCTGTTCGGATGGATGAATCGGTTTGGTCGAACCGAGGCCACGCCCGGGACTCCCAAATACCTTGCCATTCTAGGACATCTAGCCGCCAAACCCTCCATTAAGCTGGCATACCACCAAATTGGATTGAATTATACAATGAGTTCCTTCACGCCGGTCCACCACTTTGCCATTCTCATGCTGCGATCCGCGACTTCATAATCCGCCTCGTTATTTGATCTTTGCGAAGCCCATTTCATCGTCTGCTTTAACCTATTGTTCTCCTGGGTGACCCGATTACCGCGCCTATTCCACTTTTGCATCCGTTGCCGATCCATTGGCAAACACTCTCAACCATTCAGGTACATCCCATGGGTTCGGACAATCCAGTTCCTCTTCTCTCTCGGGCTCCAAAACCATCTCCTCCCCCAGTTAGGATCCTCTGCAGGGAACTCCGCCAAGAATTCGCCCTTTGCACGAGCCTTCTCTGTCCCTAACGATCTTGAATCTCATATGAACTAAGCATCACGGCCCATTTCAGCATTCTTCCGATTTTTCTGCCCTCGAGGCACAGCGAGAGGCAAGTTGGTTACCACAATTCTTTAGCGTGGGCTTGAAATAGGGTTTTAAACCTGGGCGAGAACACCAAGGCTAGAGGCGTGCTTCTACTTTCGGTATTACCTAGTCTCTGCGTCTAATAAGGTCTTGCTCTGGAAGTACACTGGTCTCTCTACTTTATCCACTACCCGGACGAGGACCGAGCTGATTGCGTAATATGTGACACCCAGGTACAAAAATAACTTTTCTCCCACTTCGGGCCGTGACAACAATGGTGTTTCTTCTAGATACCTCTTAAGCTCTTGGAATGCCTCTTCGCACTCCGCTGTCCATTTGAAATCCGTGGTGTTCCTCAACCCGGTCGATCTGGTGACCTACATTTGTCGGATGACTTTGAGATGATTGTTGAGGCCGCGACTCTACCCGCCAACAACCGTACCTCCTTCAGCATGCGTGGTGGCGGTATCTCCACCGGCCGATCTTATCTGTTCGGGGTTTGCCTCTATTCCCCGGTCACAATGTACCCTAGAAATTTCCCTGTGGTGACTCCAAATGTGCATTTCTCTGGTTGAGTTTCAAATTATTGGACCCGCGATTATCTGGAGCGTCTCCTTGACCCTCCGGTGCTCTAGCTCGACATGCTTTTCTCCACCATATCATCGATGTATATCTCGATGCCCGCCGAATCTTGCCCTCAAACATTTTCTCTCAACCCCATTTGGAACGTAGCCCCCTGCATTCTTCAACCCAAATGGCATCCTCGTATAGCAGTATATGCCTCCTTCCACCACGAATGAGGTCTTCTCCTGATCAGGTCCATACATCGCAACCTGGTTGTACCCCATGGACGCATCCATAAATAAGAATATCTTTGAATCCGGCCGTCCAATCTACCAATTCGTCCACTTTCGCGGCATAGGATAAAGCGTCGCCGGACACTCGGGTTTCGTCCGTGAAGTCAACACACATTCGCACCTTTCCATTTTTCTTCGGAACCGCGACTATATTGGACAGCCATTCCGTGAACTCCACCTCTCTTATGATCCCTGCACTCTTTAGTCTGGCAACCTCTTCCCGGATCCCTTCCGCGTATTTAGTTCTCATTCCCCTCATCTTCTGTCTCACTGGCTTCGTGTCCTCCCTCATATGTAAGCGATGACATGCGAATCCAAGATCTAAGCCTGTAACATCCTCTATCCCCCAGGCGAATACGTCCCTGTTATCCACCAAACATTGCACCAACTTATCCTTCCATTCGTCCGTCAGTCTTGATCCAATCGACGTCAACTTCTCCTCTCCGTTCTCTCCCAGGTTCACTATTTCCGTTTCATCTAAAGTCTTTGGAACCATCGCGGCCTCCTCCGCCCCTTCCACGGCCCCGCACTATAATTGCTATGCTGACCTCTTCCTAGGGTTCACCGGTTCACATACCGGTTCGCGGGACATCCTCTTAATTGTGTTCTGGTGACTGTTCTTGGAGGCCACCTGATCTCCGCGGACCTCGTATGTTCCTGTAGGGGTCGGGAAGCGTATGACTTGATAATAGGTCGAGGGTACCGCTCTCATCTCATGTATCCATCTCCTCCCCAGGATCGCCTTGTATTGGGAATGGGAGTTGACCACCATAAATCTCGAGAACACCGTCACCGGACCCGTCGTTACCAGTAGCAAAAGTTCACCCATAGGCTCCGTGACGCTACCATTGAACCCATACAAACTGGTCTGCGGGGGCCGTAGTTGCCCCGGGTCTATCCCCATCTCCTCAAGAGCTCCCTTGAACAAGAAATCCACGCCGCGACGCCCGCGGTCAATCGGGACCCTTTTGACCACATAATTACCCATTGCTATCGTGATGACTAAGCGCGTCTTCATGTGGAGTATCCACGCGGTTGAGGTCTCAGCGGGAGAATGCAATCCTCTCTTCCCCGCCGTCGACTCCGTGCATTATCTCGCCCCTCGGTGGGACTCATTGACTTGTTGAATGCTCATTGTCCTCGACTTTATCGATGGGGCATTGTGACTCAGTGCTTCCCCACTAAAGATAACATTTATGGTCCCCAATATTCTTCCTGCGTTGGGCACCGGCTCCCTATTTTGTGGTTCCGCTACGAACTCCCTCATCACTCCCTTCTCAACTAACCTCTGAACCAACCACTTGAAGGCATAGCAGTCGTTTGTTCCATGATTGTGCACCTGGTGATATTCGCAATATGGCTTGTCAGGCATTTCGGCAGGAAATGTTCGCGGCCCTTCATATCCCGGCACATTTTTTATCAACGGCAGTATCTCGCTCAACGGTCTTGTTAAGGGCACTTGTTCCACCTCGCGGTATGGCCTTTTCTCCCTCTGCTCTTTGCGCGTCATTTCTCTTCCCCTCCCCGGCCGTGATGACTGACCGCGGTACCTCTCCCCACCTCTGTCTTCTCCCTCTGTCTTTCTGCGCTCCCTTCCTTTTTCTACCGCTGTAACTGCCTTGGCTCCCCTCTTTGAGTCCTTCTGCATAGTGTCCTCGTATCTGATATACTTCTCTACCCGCGGATATAGCTCGTGCAATGTTGCAATCTCATTCTTCGCCACAAACTGATGTACCGCCGTCCCTGGTCGCAGCCCCCTCTCGAACGCTATTACCGCCGTCCTTTCATCCAAATTTTCCACTTTAAGTGTTTCCGCCTTGAAGCGACATAGATACTCCCTGATAGATTCGGCGGACCTTTGTTTGACATTAAATAAGGCCGCGATGTCCACCACCCTCCTCTTCTGATGTATAAAGTGATCAACAAATGCTTGCTCCAACTCTTGGAAATTGGTTATGCTCCTTGACGGCAACCGATAGTACGGTCGGAAGCCCCCGTTTAAAGGCGGCGGGGAACATCATACACCGCAGACCATCGTACCTCGCCTCTTGCCAGAGAGGCATCTGTTGCCGAAAGTGATGGATGTGATCTGCCGGGTCTCCCGTTCCGTCGTATCTCTCGAATCTTGGCTAATTGAAACGTTTTGGCACCTCAGAAGTCCATATCGCATCTGCCGGTAGTTCGCGGCTCGATCCATTCACCACTGTAGCGCCCGTTTGAACTTTTGTTTGCGAAGATTAAGCCTCCGGTCGTTGTTTATCATTTGTTGGACTTGCTCCATCGTTAATCTGTCACCGGGTTGTCCACCGATTAATCGGTCCCTGTTCCTCCTCATCTTCCGCCTTTTTCGTTCTCCGATTCCTCCCTGTCTCTTCCCGAACTCCTCCTTTCCTCCTCTCTCTCTTCTCGACTCCTCATTTTCTTCCCTCAGTCTTTCAATCTCTTCCCGCATAAGCCGAGCTTCTTCCTCTCTCCTTCCTTCCCCTCGCTCTTCCCCTTCCTCCACCGCTGCTTCTGGCATTTGTTCTAAGACTCTTATCTTCCGAGGTCTACCCGCCGCCTTCTTTGGTGCCATTTCCACGTTCCCCACAGACGGCGCCAAATGTTACAACTCACACCTTGTTACTGTCACTATTCACTAGATCTTGAATCTCTATTCCCTCTCTCTCTTCTCTGATGGCCGCTCACTCCCCCCTCTCCCTCTTTTTCTTTTTTTCCCCCCCTTCTTCCTCTCTCTCTTTCTCTTTATATCAGTTTCTTACTCCATCCGGGCCTTCCACCTGTCCTTCCATCTCGCGGTCTCCTTCTCTCCGCGTGTAGGGTTTCCGTACTGCGACCATGTGCCTTAGCATTGATCTTGTACGCTGCGGCTCAATACCTTTCGTTGACTCGGGCGTATCCTCCCTTTGACACTTCGGGCCCCCATACTACCACTACAGGACCTATCCGTTTGCACCCCTAGTTCTAACTACACTATGAATTAAGAGTGCAAGTGGATATCCAAATATTCGAATTCGTATTCGAAAAATCGGATATTATCCGAAAATTTCGAATATCAGATTTGGTTCGGATAATTTTTTATGTCCGAATTGCTTTCAGATACGGATTCAAATAGTGCCATATCCGTATCCGAAAATATCCGATCCGATTTAAAAAATTAATAGTTATTATATATAATTTATTTATTTATTATTGTATAGAATATTATATAAAATCATAAATTAATAATATAAAACTATAATAACAAAATAATAATAATAAATGACAAATATATATATATTTATAATAGTTTTTTTAGTGGTAAAATGAATTATTCAAAGCAAATAAAACTTTAATTAATATTAATTTTCGGATCAGATATTATCCGATATTCGATTCGGATATCCAAAATCGGATTCGGATAAATTTTGTAATATCTGTCGGATTTGGATTTGGATTTGGATATCAGTATAAATTTTCGGATTCGGATTCGGATACAGACATATCCGAATTCGGACTTATCCGTTTGCACCCCTAGTTCTAACTACACTTTGAATTAGGGGTGCAAATATATATCCAAATATTCAAATCCGATTCGAATTCGTATTCGAAAAATCGGATATTATCCGAAAATTTTGGATATCGGATATCGGATTCGGATAATTTTTTATGTCCGAACTGGTTTCGGATACGGATTCAGATACTGCCATATCCGCATCCAAAAATATCCGATCCAATTTAAAAAATTAATAATTATTATAATTAACTAATTAATTATTGTATAAAATATTATATAAAATCATAAACTAATAATATAAAACTATAATAACAAAATAATAATAATAAATGACAAATATATATATATATATATTTATAATAGTTTTTATAGTGGTAAAATGAATTATTCAACGCAAATAAAATTTTAATTAATATTAATTTTCGAACCGGAGATTATCCGATATCCGATCTGGATATCCAAAATCGGATACGGATAATTTTTTTAATATTCGTCGGATTCGGATACGGATATCGGTATAAATTTTCTGATTGGGATTCGGATACAGACATATCCGAATCCGGACCTATTCGTTTGCACCCCCAATTCTAACTACATTTTGAATTAGGAGTGCAAGTGGATATCAAAATATTCGAATCCGATTCGAATTCGTATTAAAAAAATTGGATATTATCCGAAAATTTCGGATATCGGATATCGGATTTGGATAATTTTTTATGTCTTAATTTGTTTTGAATACTGCCATATCCGCATCCGAAAATATCCGATCCGATTTAAAAAATTAATAGTTATTATATATAATTAAATAATTAATTTATTATTGTATAAAATATTATATAAAATCATAAACTAATAATATAAAACTATAATAACAAAATAATAATAATAAATGACAAATATATATATTTATAATAGTTTTTATAGTGGTAAAATGAATTATTCAAAGCAAATAAAATTTTAATTAATATTAATTTTCAGATCGGATATTCGATATCCGATTCGGATAAAGTTTTTATTATCCATTAGATTCGGATATTTTGAATCTAGTATATAACATCTAGTACATTTGGAAGTTAATATTCAATATCTAATATAACACTTACTATATATATATATATGGTTGAAATGAAAACTCAATTTCGGATGTCGAGATATCGAAACAATTGAAATATATATATATATATAGTTTTAATTTGTAATGGTATCAAAATTTGAGATTCCTCGATATTCTCAATTTAGGGTTAGGGTTTAGGGTTAGACATCTCGATATTTCAATATTTCAATTGTTTCGATATCTCGACATCCGAAATTGAGTTTTCATTTCAACCAATTATTTCAATATTTCAAAATACTTTTGATATTTCGACCAATTATTCAATAATTCAATACTATTTCAATATTTTGCCCAATTGTTTTTATGAAATTTTGAAATCAATTTATTCTCTTTTTAGGTTGATTTGAATATCCCTCTCAAAATCAAACTCAAAACTCATTTTCAACTTTTTTATTTCCTTCTCAAATTCAAACTGAAATTCAAACCCAAATTTTAGCCCTTTTTATACTCTCTTTCTTTCCCCACCCTCAAACCTACTTCTCTTTAAATGCTTATTCTCCATTCCTAATATAGAAACTTACAAAAACTCAAAACTAGGGGAGGTGGTGAGCATGAAAACTCACCCAATCCACACACTTGCAAGGTAATTTGTTTGAGTTATCTTCTCCACTTCAATTGTTTTCTTTAAGTTGGGTATATGTCTAACTCTTTTCTTTTTGTTGAATTTAAGTCTAATTTCAGCACATTGAAAGCTTACATTGGGATTGGAAGTGGAAGTTAACAACATATGTCATGGGTTTGGGACAAAAGTTATTGTGAAAGGGAAGGAGAAAAAAGAGGAATCGTAGAATGTAGAATGTTGTAATCTTCTCAATTTTATGTTACTTTTGGTAACTGGTTACTACTTTACAAATACAATTTTCAACAACTGAACACCAAAAGTTTGAGCAATTTTCAGCAACTAGATACCATTTATTAAATTAGTAACTCGATACCGAAATTGAGTTTTAATATCAGTAACTGGTTACCGCTATATAGATACAATTTTCAACAACTGAACACCATCATTGTGAGCAAGTTTCAGCAACTAGATACCATTTATGAAATTAGGATACCAAAATTGAGTTTTTACAAATGCAATTTTCAGCCACTAAACACCGAAATTTTGAGCAATTTTGAGCAACTAGATGCCATTTATCAAATTAGCAACTGGATACCGAAATTGAGTTTTAATTTCGGTAACTGGTTACCGCTTTACTATTATAATTTTTAGCAACTGAACATCAAACTTTTGAGCAATTTTCTCAAATTAGGGATACCGAAATTGAGTTATAGTAACTGGTTACTGCTTTACAAATACAATTTTCAGCAACTGAACACCAAAATTTTCAACAATTTTCAGCAACTAGATACCATTTATCAAATTAGCAACTGGATACCGAAATTGAGTTTTAATTTCGGTAACTGGTTACCGCTTTACTATTACAATTTTCAGCAACTGAATACCAAACTTTTGAGCAATTTTCTCAAATTAGGGGTACCGCAGTTGAGTTATAGTAACTAGTTACTGCTTTACAAATACAATTTTCAACAACTGAACACCAAAATTTTGAGCAATTTTTAGCAACTGGATACCATTTATCAAATTAGCAACTGGATACCGAAATTGAGTTTTAATTTTGGTAATTGGTTACCGCTTTACTATTACAATTTTCAACAACTAAATACCAACATTTTTCGGCAACTAAACACACACATTTTGAGCAATTGGCAGCAACTAGATACCACTTTACTATGCTTTGAACAATAAATGCAGTGTTTTCAATTTAGAATCCCATATGGTGCGGTGGTGCCTTTGTCTTTCCCTATGACAAACAATCCAAGAAATGAGCGCACACCACTTAATGTTTGTATTTTATGGCTAGAGTGCATAAAATAAGTGTTAAAGTTATAAGGAAGATAACTGACGTTGCGTTAAATTATGGAAATGATGAAATCTACATTTTCAACCATAGCCATACATCACAAGGTCAAGAAGTAGTAACTTACAAACTCATGTAAGACCAAATAAGCATAAACCATGGGACATAGCTTACTCCAAAACATCAATAGATAGTCCAAACTTTATGCAAAAAAATGTAAAACTTTCATCACACCAAGACCATTAAGTTCATATCCATTAAAAGTAAAGATGACGTTTTGAAAATGGGCATGTACAATATCGTATGTTTCTTCTGACCGAGACTGGAATGTAAAATAACTTCTAGACTCGAGCAGAGTCACACCTACTTCAGCAAAAAGTCTATCTTTTTCCTTCTCCACAAGATCTGCTAACAACTTCTGAAAATCTTCTCTCTGCACACATATATTCTTATATTTGAGTTAAAACCATTAAAACTATTAAAAACATAACATAAATGGATACAATGGTAAAAGTTTCACCTGAGCTGCTATAAGAGATTCTCTGGTGATTACCTGAAAAAAAAAACATAGGTACAAGTAAGTTGCCATACAAAAAAACAGCACCGGTTAGTTTGCTGCGTCATTGTCAGTCTAAAACACAAGTGAAAATGCAAATAGTTCCTTTGGCTAATGAGATATAGAGTTAGCATAATCCCAATGTCTAGGATAAGAACTACCACCACAAATAATCTTTACATCGATAATGCTACCACCGCTCGCGTACAAGTAATAAATGGAGAATTACATCAATCCACATATGAGCCCCCACATACAATTTTGTTCATAAGAACAAGAAACACCCAGAGCATGACCACAACCTATTTAATCAGGAGGTCTAATTCAATTACAATCCCCAACAACTTACACACATTACCATAATGAATATAATCCATATTACATTAAAAATTCTAACTTGAATCTTTTTCTTCACTGACATATTTAACAATGATACTGAAGGGTATCCAAAATAGTGAGTATCTTCTGATGTGATGTTCTATCATATCTTTAATATGGTTCTCCTATTTTTTATGTTTTCAATACTAAGATTCCAACACAATCAAATCTATCTTTAATTTTTCTGTTTTAATGTGATATTTATAGGTTGCAGCAGAGGAGATTAGAAACAAGAGGATGAAAGGTGATTCAGAAGAGGAGTCAAAAATAACATAACAAAACAACAGCAACAGCAGCATTAGTAACAATAATAATAAAACCAACAACAAATAAACTTCAGCAGATTCAAGTGAAGGAGAAATCAAAGGCTTCGGAGACAAGTCGATTACATTCATGTTCGAGTGCATCGTGGGCGAGGGCCATCATGACCATAGTCTTCTTTGCTGAAAGAGTGAGAAGGGAAAAGATAAGTGAGAGGATGAAATATCTTCAAGACTTAGTTCCGTGGTGCAACAAGATTATTGGCAAGGCGGAATCTTTGGATGAAATCATCAATTATGTTCAATCTCTTCAAAGACAAGTAGAGGTAGAAGATCGTCTAACTAACTTGTTATGTCATATTCAAGTATAATTGCATTTCTTCTTGTGAAGTAGTTGAGCATTTCCTAAATTGGGTTTATTCACTTTGAAATGCAGTTCCTATCAATGAAGCTTGCTACTGTTAATCCTATACTCGACTTTAACATCGAAAGTTTGTTCACAAAAGAGGTAAAGACCTATATAAGTACTTAATCGCAATTAGGATTCCATTTTTGGTTTGTCAAAATACTATAAAATGATTCAGAGATCCTATTAATTTTCTACTAAACCTATGCTATTGCAATCAACTTCAAAATTTTAACATAAAATGACCAAACAACTTCAAAATACATCAGCAACGAAAAATCAAAATAACCCCATTTCGTCATCAATACAGACAAATTAAGCTTCAACAATTCCATCCATTGGAACCAAATCTCAAACACTAAACAAAATACGCAAAATTCCTAACATTTTGGAGATGGGTAAGAATCAAACCTATTAAAAATAATGGATAAGGAATCGAAATTAGCCGGATTCTCCACAAAGAATTTAAGCTCAGCAGCTCTTTTAGCAGTTCCAAATCTAACAATAGGTGCTCTAGTTATTCCATCTTTCAACAAAACACTACTAGCCCCACCCGAAGCGTAAATCACTTTACACCCCCTAAAGAAATGAGAGGAGGCGGCGGGGGTGGATGGGAGGAGGAGAGAAGATAAAGTCTCGCAGGTTTACACTGTTACTGTTAGTAACCTACGAAAATAATACTAATAAATTGAAATACAAAGTCACCCAGTTTCAGGAGTGTGCCCCTCTAATTTTTTAGTGAACCGGATGAGTTATTCTTAACTAAAACCGGTTTCCGGGTTGGGAAGTGCCCTCTTAGGAATCGGAGCATGTATTTAACAGGACCCTATTTATATTATCAGTTGGGACTTGAGACATTAAAATATTGTATGGACTATGGACTATAGGCACCTCTATTTATGTGGAACTGTGAATTTGTAAAATCAAATCTTTTATCAGAATAAATTTGTGGACAAGCAACTGTTTGCTGTCTACAAGACCTCATCTTCTTATTGGTGGAGTGGCTGCCCAAAAAAACTGTGTTATTGTCCGAAAAAATTGTTAAACTGACCGAAAAAACTGTTAACCAATAGAATTTTGCTGTTTGTGGACAAGTCTGTCCACAAATTGGGACTCATCCTTAGATATATATTATAGCTGAACCCTCTTGGCTCTATTTTTAGAGCCTTTAGAGAGTGTCCACATCATACAACTAATTACTAAAATTTAGAGTGAAAAACCGGAAGTTTCAAAAACTTTTGACGAAAAAATAGGAGAGCAAAAGATAAAAAAGCGCAAGATCAGTGATCGGTGCTTAACTTTTGACGAAAAAATAGGAGAGCAAAAGATAAAAAAGCGTACAGAGATCTTATAGAAATGTCCCTCAACCACATGCAATTTTGTATTACTCTCAACGAACAAGCAAAGGAGGATTTCTTATAACTGAAGCCACTGGGGTTTCGATCTTTGCTCAAGGGTAATAACTTTACCATCTACTAACGCCTTCTTTACAATTTTCTATCGGGTTATATACCTTAATTCAAATCGATTTCACTTAAGATCTCTGTTTTAAGTAACTTATTGGTCATGAATCCAAATTCATCAATTTCAAATTCCTCACAAACTATCGGATGTGTTTGTAGCGGCTTCCCCTAAGGCTAGATTCCATTCGATGAGGATATATTTGGTGGAGTCATCTGGAGATTTGTTGCAAGTCAGAAGGATATTGGACAGTAAGGGCTCAACTTACTTCATTACTGAGTTAAGAGGTTATTCTCTCAGTTAAAAGTTGGAATACTATATATGCTTGGCAAGTTCGCCAATTTGAGGATTTAGTTTGTGCATAGACACCGCCAAGAAGCCTTTGGTAGCTTTCAATTGTTCCCCATGGAATTGAGGGTGTAACAGTAGCTGTAAGTATTATTGGTAAATGGTAATTGTCAATAAATGCTTTGGTGTCATTGCCTCCCCATATCTCAAAGCGGCATTGCTAAAAGCCACACACCGATTGGTCACCAAATGAAATCAAATCAGCAATGATGACTACGTCTTATGTAGTAGACCACAATGGGAAACAGTTAGTTGATGACAGTACTGGCGACTTAGCTACAGTGTTTCATTATGGATCACGGCACATCGATCCTGATGGAAATGGAAATGTGCCCAGAGAATTTGGAGGTTGCAGCATGAGATTTCAGTGAAGCAGAAACACTAGAACATAATGGAAATGCATGATTCATTTGAAACTCCTCAAGAATTTTGTGTTGTCACTAAAATTTACATAGGTAATTGGCTTATTTTATGGATTGTTTTTATGTTTTTTTTTTTGAAATTTGTTGATGGAAATGTTAGCTAATGTGACTAATTTGTTAAAGGGAGAAGTTTTTGAAGTTTTTGGGGATGATTAATGCTTTCTGCGACCTTGAAATCGTGTCATTTTTAACACCAAGCCTTCTTATCTCAGTGGTAGAGCGCGTGGCTTTTAACCATGTGGTCGTGGGTTCGATCCCCACAGAAGGCGCTACTTTCATGAGTTTATACCCAAAAAAAAAAACAATGGCCTTATAGTTCTTTAAAATGGATTTGAGTATGATATAATTTAAGGTTTGCCTTAACACATCCAAATCTTCCGTCAATCAATTGTTAGCAGCCACATCGACCTTTTCCTTTCTTTCACTAAACCCACCTTATATGCCCCCGTGGTTTCCTAACAAAGTCTTCCTCCTGCTACTTGGTAGCCAGCTGTGTCATCGCCTGGGCCGGTGGCCTATAAGGCCTCCTAGGAATTTGACACCATTGAGACAACCTTACTGGCATGTTCTCTTTTGGTTGAAAGGGGGCTCTAAGGCTCCCATCACCCTCTTCCTGCGGCCTCCACCATTGATTTACTACTTGATATGGGCATAGGTTCAAGTTAAACTGAACCACAAGGAGCCAACACTACTACTCATAACAATGTCGAGTACTCTTGATTTGTAGTTGAAATTGTTTTAAAATTTAGCTTAATAGTATGGGCTTATGTAGTATACAAAGTTTATATGGAGACTTACGTAGTAAGAAATTTAGAATTTTATGTAGTTGCATCGATTGTAGTTTTCTTCCGATGAAATTTTTGGACTATCGTTTGTATATTTTACTCGACTTCTATGTTAGATAAACTTTCTATGTGAGTTCTTAACTTATGAGTCAAGAAATGCGACTACTAATAGATGAAAGTTCAGCACAAGGGTTCAGAAGAAGATGCCAGGTTTACCACAAAGAAATGTTCAATTTAATAGTAATAATAATAATGCTTATTCGACAACATGCTCTACCAGATCGATTTCAAGTAACGGAATCTGGTCTAAGCATTGGGATGATATTGGTTTTGATCAGCTTCAGAAGGTATACTATATTTAATTGTTGTGTGTTTTTTAGATTGAATTAATTGGATTGGATATTGGAATTTTTAATTTGTTGGATATAAGAAATTGAGAATGTGAATTTGATAGAGATAATACAAAGTGGTTTTTTTTTACAATGGTTGAGTCTTTTATAATTTTTGATCTTGTGATGTAGTTAAACGAAGTTGCGCCTCATCTTGTGCAAGAGCTTTTGAAGATTGATAAGCAGACGTTATTGGAGCAAGCTATGAAGAATTTGTATTGCTCTAGATGCAATGGGTTGCTGCTTGAAGGTTTTTCACAAATTGTTATGTATGGAAAGTCTCAGCAAGTTGAAGGCGGGCATGTGGCGAATGGAAGAATGTCAAGTGTGAGTAGTGAAAGTGATGTTGGAGTTACTACAAAGATTTCAGTTTATGTGGACGATAGCCAAGATCCATCTGTTCACCCCTAGGGAGGTTTGATAGCAACTCGAGAAGGCATACTTACACTTTTGGACTGCTTTTTAGAAGCCAAGTCGCTCAAGGCACTTCAGAATGTAAGTGTTAATGTCTTACCTTGGTCATCCTATCAGACACATGTCGTCTGAGTTATGGTCATCCTCATTTTTTGACATTTTTATGTTTGATTCAGGTATTCAATAAGCCAAGTGGTGCGCATGTGAGGGAACGCGAACACGAACCGCTGCTATCCCGATGCGTGGTGGGGGTGGTCGGGGATGGATAAGCCAAGGAGAAGCGACTAACTTCTGGCAGAGGGCATGGAACCAGAGAAAGTTGTTTTGCATCTTTATATCCGACTTGTATGCAAGAAGGTATTTGGGGAATACCCATCTGACCGGTGTTGATCCAGTCTATATGAACGGGTAGACTGATTTCAATGTATTGTCACGTGATCTATAGACCCATTATCCAGTCTATAGATAATGGGGTATTTATGACTCAGGAGTTTGAGCTGTTGATGGTGATGGTGATGGAGATGGGGCCCTTATTGCTATTCCAGAATGTGACTCTCTCTTTGCTGATCTCTGTATAAGTTCATCACCTATGTGTGCCAAAGAAGTAGGTACAGGTTCTTACCGAAACAGGGCTTTATTGCCATCCCTGCTTACATGGGAAGGTTTGAACCGGGAAGAAAGTCATAACTGACCTTGAGCATGTAATCTAACTTAAGTGTGATTGTACTTTATTTGCCTTGCTTTTGTTTTACCCATTTCAAAGTTGGTCTTGAAAAACGGTTAATGGTGAGCTGATGTGTAATAGAGACAAAATAAGTGGTAGTTAAGACACAAGATTTCGTAGTAAAGAGACCTTTATTAAATCAAGAAATTCGAATTTGCCAATATAATAGAGAAGGTGTTCTAATTAAATTTCTCCAGCTCTCATCTCTGCTTCTATAAATAGCCATTTAAATTTCTCACAACACAATGACACATAGCACCTTCATTTGTCCAACTACATCAGCATTGCCAATTACAAAGCCTTCATTAACATCAGCATTGCAGAGTGCTCTAATGCACCTACTCATATGTCGCACCATTTCATGCGGGGCCTGGGAAATACACAATTTATTAGACTACACAAGAAATTGGAGTCTCAACTAAAAAATGGTGAAATTTAAATCAAGAAGGAGGCACGAGAAAGTGTACCCAATCATGACAAGCAACAAGAAAATGATCGGCTCCACGGTTACGTTCCAAAGAACTAAAAGAAGGTACATGAAAATCCGAGTCTGCGGTTAAACTACATCTTTGTGACTCGGAGGGTAGTCCCGACTTTTACAAATGAAATATTTGAATGCAAAATGTGACTCTGCTTATAACTGCAAGTCTGTCATGGTTCAAGTTCAACTGGAATGTTAACAAAACAGAAACAGTGTGCAGTGACCCGTAAAATCATATTCCAACTCTAGCATTGAAGCTTCAAGGGACTCTAATATGCATTCATTTTATACAATAATGCTGAGCATCTTATCAAAAACTTTTTCAATGTCTATCCTTAAGCACCAAATTGCTTACCTTGGTTTCTGACTGGTGGAAGACGGGTCTTGCACCTTCCCTGTAGGTGTATACTTTAAGCATCTGTTCCATTAGTTCATAGCTCCTGCAAATATTTATCATATTGAAGTCTTCAAGTAAAGAACTCTTCGCTGGGGTAATTTGATTATCGAAACAAAATTCCCTTTAACCTTTGCTACATTGACCGACTCTCTTATCGATTCTATTAGCCTAAGCGTCTTCGCTAACTCGCTCGCCTACTATAACCCCTACTCAATTGTATAGTAGGGTAGGCTAACTCAGCCGCTTACTTCTCCGTTTCGTGCGTGAATGGCGGTTCTCAGACGAGGGAATCGTTCCGACTAGAATGAAACTTTTTACATTCAAATTCTAACAATTATTTTTCTAAAGGACGGGTAGCTGCAACCTTACTCATTCCACTACCAATAGGCTCTCTATGAGTCCCCCCCGACATTATTCATCTTTGCTTTGCACATTCCACCATAACCATAGGAGCGATAGTTGAACAAAACCAAAGCCCGATATAAAGGCAAGCAGCCCTTATAGCAATAGCAAACGGTTATCCTCGGGGACTTCAAGATAGGGCCTTACAAGCTCATAAAATGGCAATTCTTCATGTTTTTCCTCGGGACAAAAAATCGGAAAGGCATTCTATAGCCCCATCCTATTTTTTTTAGCGAAAAGGAAATCCATTCACAACCACGACTTCGCTCTGCTCATCCTTATTCTTATGAATTAAAAGGGGCGGATTTCACTTTAGTAGAGACTTGCTCCTGCAAATATTTATCATATTGAAGTCTTCAAGTAAAGAACTCTTCCCTAGGGTAATTTGATTATCGAAACAAAATTCCCTTAACCTTTACGTACCGACTCTCTTATCGATTCTATTAGCCTAAGCATCTTCGGTAACTCGCTCTCGCCTACTATACCTACTCAATTGTATAGTAGGGTAGGCTAACTCAGCCGCTTACTTTTCCATTTCGTGCGTGAATGGCAGTTCTCAGACGAGGGAATCATTCGGGCTAGAATGAAACTTTTTACATTCAAATTCTAACAATTATTTTGATTGGTATGAATTTGTTAAAAATTCCATTTTTTCCGTCAGTATAGCTTAGTTCGGAATATTTGTAGCGTTTCTTTTATATGGTCCCGCTTATTCATATTTGAAGAATTTTAACTTAATCCATTTTTTTGTTAAAATAGGTCCTAGGAGAATTTTTTGGGACAAAATACTAAATGTAATATATAATTGGTTATATAATCGAGGTTACATAGACCATTTTTATACAAAAACCTTAACTAGGGATATAAGAGGATTATCAGAACTAACTCATTTTTTTGATAGACAAGTAATTGATGGAATTACAAATGGTATTTGGAAAGTGTCAAGATTTCTTCGCTTGCACACTCCATAAATCTGCCCGATAGGCAGTCATATGCCATGTGTCCACATTCACCACAGTTGTGGCATATCATCAAGCCCCCCGTGCAATCCTTGCTCATGTGCCCAACCTGATGGCAGCTCCGGTAAACAATGTCTCTGTGTTACTATCAAGTGTATAATGTATAATAGGTCTATAAGCTTAAATGTTATAGAGATTTTGTTGGAGCGAAGAGTCGAAGACAAGGTGATATGTTTATAATGCAGCCTAACCCCACAACATGTAAAACATAATATACTTAATGAAAATGAAACGAGCACATAAAAATGTCCACATAGAGCAATAAAGTTTGAAATTATAAACAAGATGTGAAATCCACCAGTACATGACTTTTAAAAAGTTACTAATGCAGCCTAAGAGGAGTCGCAACTCTCAAGGCAAGATTGCAAAAAGGATGCAAGACTTCAGTCCTTGCTTCAACTGAGGAACAATCAGAGGAAGGCAAAGAATTGGACATGTCATCAGAACTAAATTTTGTTCTTAAAGGGGGAGAACTACTCAAACGTATGAGGAAAAAGATATGGCTCTCCGACAACAATCTTAAAACTTATTTAGGTATTTCAATGTCAATGACTACACGACCCCTTGCCAATTCACACCCCACAATTCTACACCATTGACTTTAAGATTCCACGAAGATATTTTTGAAGTAGCTCAAAGCCTAGAATTTCTAAATTCCATTACGATGTTGACCAACTAACATGTATTCATGAATGCTACACGTGGTACCGGTGCTCTTCAATCGAAGCGAGTTTTCGCTTCGATATCAATTCAAATTGGGAGGTAAAGAAGAGTGAGAGATATATGGAGAGAATGGAGAAACTATTTTTTCGCCTCTATTTCATTCTCAAGTCATTACTTATCAATCATCTTTCTTTTATTCCTGAACCTAGAATCATATGCAGGTGGTTGCTAAAATGAAAAGCAAGCATATGGTAGGAGCTTTCACAAAAAATAAAAAGTGTAAGCAAAACTTTATACCTTAACTGGTCTTGAATTGCACTGCTCATCTGTGATCAAGCAACATTTCATGCTTTCAGGTGTGGTTTTTGATGTCTGTTCCAATAAGAAAGCGATAAAATAAGAAATGATGATGGCCCGGAAGAGAAAGTGATAAAATAAGAAAGGATGATTGATGCGATAAAAACTGACTTGGTCCTAACCAAACCAAACCAAACTGCGATAAAAAAAACGAGAAAAAATATTTCCTAGAGTGCTACGTCAATTTCCTAAACACACCCAATTTGCACTTATATAGTGTCCACTTTTTCCTAAACTCTTCCACCGATAGAAGTTTAAAAACTTAGAAATTAATACGTATTCTATATTCTTCATCTCCAATTCACGTAGTTTACAATAAATCTTCATCACATTCATCTTTATCCCTCTCTTCCTCCATGTCTATCATGAAGCGTTGGACACCAAAACCAATTCAAAAAAGATTTTTGAATGAAATCTTTGATGGAGAGACCTGGAATCCATGTAAAGATAGAATACAAAATATTACCAATGATCTCATACAACATGGTCCTATTTCTGAAAAACAAATAAATAATTGGTTCAAGAACAAGAGAACTAATTTGAAAAGAAAACAAAAAGATATGGTCACATGCCCAGAAGAACCAAACAAGCGAAGTATGTATGCTTTTATAGACCGAATTCTAAAGCTTGGAAGTAAACTCTACTTTTTGTTGTCTATGTACTGAAATTAGTTGCCCTGTCTATTTTGAAGATTAAACAAATTGTTTCTGCATTTATTGGGCTGGCAGACTCTGTTTTGATCAAGTAATTTTTTTTTGTGTACAGCAACGAAGGAAAAGGCTGGAAAGAAGATGAAAATAAATCCATCTTGCAAGATTAATCCAAAAAAAAAACAGAGGTATGATCAAAATATCACATAATTTACCTTTTAGTTTATTATTTGTGACTGATTAAATTTTTTAAACAGTTATTACTAAAGAAAGAGCTAGAGAACGACGGTTTAAACGAAGTCAAATATTAAGAAATAAGAGACTTGGTATTTCTCCAAATCAGTTCCATTCATATCAAATGGATGATGTTGATATAAATGACGACGATTACCTCTCACAGATTAGTGGGACTGATTATGAAGATGACGATGTCAATGATTTGAATCCAGAAGTACCACGTATTTGTGATTTGGAAGTTTCACATACAAGTAATTGTTCTGACACTAAATTATACCGTATTGCTATTTTAGTCTATGCAATAAAATAATCTAATAATTGTTTTGCAGGAAGTTGTTTTGAGCCTTTAGATATTGGTTGTCCAAGTTCAATATGTTCTCATTGTGGAGCTATTGTCTGGTATGAAAAAAGGAATGATATGAGCAAAAAACCTACTAATCCTAAATTCTCAATATGTTGTCAGAACGGCAAGATTCAATTGCCTCTTCTAAAAGAAACTCCTGAATTTTTGAGAAATCTATTGGATTGCAAAGGTGGACAAAAATCTTCAAATTACATGGAAAACATCAGCATCTACAACTCCATGTTTGCGTTCACATCCACTGGTGGTGCAGTATAGAGTTCAATTAACGATGGAAAGGGGCCCTTTGTTTATAAAATAAAAGGACAAAATCACCATAAAATAGGAACTTTGCTTCCACCAGAAGAAGTCCGTCCAAGGTTTGCACAGTTGTACATACATGATACAGAAAATGAAGTCTCACACAGGTTGAACTCGCTCAGTTAGAAAATTGTAAAGAAGAGGGCAAGAGACGAGTTAGATCCTAGCATTGTTCAAGGACTGATAGATATGTTGAATGTTACCAACAAACTCACTGAGACTTACAGAATGACAAGGGATAGATTTAAAGAATGTTATGTAGCAGACATCAGCATAAAACTGATTAATAGAAGACAAAAAGATGGAAGACTTTATAATTTACCATCATCAACAGAGGTTGCTGGTTTAATTGTTGGTAATGGTGATGAATTTAATGAGCACAGAGATGTTATTATCGACAAGAAAGGATTTGGATTGAAGAGAATCAATGAATTAATTCCAAGTTTCATGGCAATGCAATATCCACTTTTGTTCCCCCATGCTGAAGATGGATATAGAATTGACATTCCATATAGAAACAATAAAGTAGTTGGAAAAAGAAAAAATATTAGCATGAGAGAATTTTATGCTTTTAGATTGCAACTGAGACACAATGAAGGCCAAACTGTGGTTCGTGGAAAGAAGTTGAGACAACAGTTTTGTGTAGATTCTTATACAGCTACTGAACAAAGTAGAATGGAATTGGTTTGAAATAATCAAGAAACAATTCGTGCAGAATTGTATCAAGGATTAGTAGATGCTGCTATTGCTGGTGACGCAAAGCCTGGTTGTGTAGGGAAACGATTAGTTCTTCCTTCATCTTTCACAGGAAGACCTCGTTATATGATACAAAACTATCAAGATGCCATTGCAATATCTGGAACCTGGCGGTGCACCAGATCTTTTCATTACTTTTACTTGCAACCCCAAATGGCTAGAAATTCAAAGATGTATAGACATGGTAGCCCCTGGTTATAAACCCGATGATTTTCCCGATATTGTTGCAAGAGTTTTTGAGATTAAATTGCATGAACTGATGACAGACTTACAAAAGCGCAAACGATTTGGAAAAGCTTGGGCAAGTATCCTAGATTTACTGTTTTTTTAATAAGTAATTTATACTTAACAAAATAATACTCATTTTACTTTGATATAATTTTTTTAATGTTTTGCAGCATTATACACTATTGAATTCCAGAAGAGAGGTTTACCACATGCTCACATTTTACTCTTTTTGGACAACGCTTTGAGCCTACTACTCCTTCTCAAATCAATAAGCTCATATCTGCTGAGTTACCCGACCCAATTGAGGACAAAATTGCATATGAATCAGTTGTAGAATTCATGATTCATGGACCGTGTGGTGATGAAAACTCAGCTTCCCCTTGTATGGAAGAGAAGAAGTGTACTAAGTTCTATCCAAAACCTTTTAGTGAAGAGACAACTACTGATGACAATGAATTCACAATTTACAGGAGGCGGAATAACAATCAGAAGGCAATGAAAAAGAAAATAGAAGTTGATAACAGATGGGTTGGGTTGTTCCACACAATGTAGATTTGATAGTAAAGTACCAAGCTCATATTAATGTCGAACATTACAACAAGGCCAGATCAATCAAGTACCTTTTCAAATACATTAACAAGGGAAGGGACAGAGCTACTGCAATTATTGTTGAAAACTTGGTTACAGACAACGACAGTAATCATCAAATAGTAAAGGATGTTGATGAAGTTGCAAATTTCTTAGACTGTCGTTTCTTATCTACTTCGGAAGCGGTTTGGAGACTATTGAAATTTGATATTCAATACAGAAGTCCAGGCGTTGAAAGGTCACCATTCCATCTTGAAGGTCAGCATTTGGCTTATTATAGTGAAAGAGATTATCCAAAAGATGTAATAAATCGGAAAAATGCTTCAAAAACAAAGTTCACGGAGTGGTTTACGGCAAATGTTAAGTATCCAGAATTAGCCAGGAATCTTACATATGTTGATTTTCCTACTAAATTTGTATGGAATAAAAAAGAAAAGAAGTGGAAGCCAAGGAAAAAAGGGAAGAAAGTTGGACGTGTGTACTACGCACATCCCATATCAGGAGAAAGATTCTATTTGAGGCTATTGCTGAATATTGTCAAAGGCCCTTTGAATTATGAAGATATTCCAACTGTTAATGGAAAAGTTTATCTAACTTTCAAAGCTGCATGTCAGGTATGTTTTTAATGACATTTTATCTTTAGTTTATATTGGTTTCTAACATAAATATGTTGTACATAATCTATAAATTAAAAACAATAAGGACTGGATAAATATGTTGTAAATGCATTAAAATAGACCTAATATTGACTTCTACTCTTACACCGACTGTGACAAGTAATTTTAGTCTTTTAGCAATGTTCATCCACATGCTTTCACTGCAGCTTAGGAAGCTTAATATTTTGAATGAAAAATAGAAATTTCAAACTAGCAATCCACAATTTCAGATCCTCAACACAACCCCAGCCGAGCTATATGCCAATATTTAATCAAGTAGCAAAGGTCAATACCTGATTTTTCGGACTTAGCTTGGATGTTGAGAGAAAATCCATTTAGTCCCTTCCTCCATAGGGATTTGTCACTGTTAGAGACATGAGTTGTTAGGTGTAACTATCTATGATAAGAGTAGAAAAACAACTCGGTGAATCATACATATCCAACAATGATTGGTCTGAGGTTTGGTTGCTCATTGAAGCTCATGTAGCTGGAGCTCCAAAGCTATGATATGTTTGGCATTTCAGAGAAGCAAACTGTTCACTGTAATCTAGAAGAAAATAATATAGAACAGTTCTTGGGATGTCGAGGCACTAGGGCATAGATACAAAAGAATGGGATTGTTAATTTCTCTGAAATAATGGATATGAAAAGTTAGTTCAACAGCTTATAGCTCCTCAGGGATGCGATCAATGATAAATAGTTATCTTTATAGGCACTAGGGCATATATACAAAAGAATGGGATTGTTAATTCCTACGAAATAACGGATATGAAAAGTTAGTTCAACGGCTTATAGCTCCTCAGGGATGCTCTGGAGCAAAGGCATCCAAGAACTGCGACACCCCTTATTAGCATCACTTAAAGGAAAGTAATGCATAGAGCCTACGTTCATATCACACTAAGATAAGCTTTCATTTCTATTATCGAGTCCAGAAATAGATGCTTTTATGATAGCTAAAGTTCACTTTATGAGATAGATACAAACCTGACAATTTCTAACTTGATGACGACATCCTGCCGTTTGAGACATTTAAGGTTCAAAAACTGGAAAAAGTAACCATCAAGTATCAAATATATAGTTTTTATAGGATTGCCCTAGCAAAGATAAAGAGGCATTCACTTACCAGTTTAAATTTTCAATACAATCGTTATTATCACCCAGCATGTGATTTTCCAGATCTTCTGATATTGGGTTATTATGATCCTCAAGCACCCCCTTCCAATGGTACGTCATCATCTACATTCCCAGTTCTAAGATTCTTGAACTACAAAAGAGGAAGGCAGAATATCAGTATTACATTGAGAATAGAATATAAAACAATTGGAGTAAATCACCTCTAATAAGAAAAAGACTCAAGACAAAAAAAATTACTATCAAAGATATTTCTTCAGATCAAAATCAAAAATTGAAATTACCGACTAATTTATATTTTGTATATTCAAATTCTAATGTATCATTTTGTTAAATTCTTCTATCAAGGAGCATGGACTACTAGAGGATGACAGCCGAATGGGATGATGCTATGGAAGAAGCAAGCCATTGGCAACTTCCAAAATCTTTAAGACAATTGTTCGTCACTTTGATACTGCTTTGTGGGGTGACTTATCCTGATAAACTTTTTGAGAAACATCAAAAGCACCTCGGAGATGATATTTTGTTTCGATACAGAAAGAAAAACAATAATGAGAATCTCCAACTCACTGAAGAACAGATTAGAAATGAGACTCTCTGTGAAATTGAACAAATTATGGCTGAAAAAGGATTATCTCTCACAAACATTCCTGATTTCCTGAAATTTGATATGTCTTCAAGGATCTCCACAGAAAACAGATTGATTGCTGAAGAATTAGACTACGACTGCAATGAGTTGCGAAAAGAATATGAGATTCTTAACAACGGAATGAACGTTAAGCAGCGTGAGGTATTCAACTCTGTTAATGATGTAGTTCAGTCTCAATCAGGAGGTGTTTTTTTCGTGTACGAATGCGGAGGAACTGGCAAAACATATCTTTACAAAACAATAATTTCTAAACTTCGGTCTGAAGGAAAAATTGTTCTTGCAGTTGCGTCGTCTGGGATAGCTGCACTCCTACTTCCAGGTGGAAGGACAGCTCACTCTAGGTTTAAAATTGTTATTCCGACTGATGAAAACACCAATTGTGACATCTCTCAAGGGACATTATTACACAACCTTATCAGGCGAGCTGATCTAATAGTGTGGGACGAAGCACCAATGACTCACATACATGGATTTGAGGCTGTAAACCGTACACTGGAGGACCTTTTTAAATCACAAGGCAAAGAATTTGGTGGTAAAACATTCCTAATGGGAGGAGATTTCAGACAAATATTACCAGTCATTCCAAGGGGCACAAGAACTAATGTTGTTGATGCTTCTATCAACAAGTCAAAATTATGGAAAAACTGCAAAGTTTTTCACTTAACTGAGAACATGCGACTGAAGATTGGAAATATAGACTCAGCTACAACAAACTCTATTGAAGAGTTTAGCAAATGGGTTTTAGACCTTGGAGATGGAAATCTGCCTGCTTCTAGATTGAGTGATGAAGTGGAATCAACTTGGATCAAAATTCCTGAAGACTTGCTTATTCCTGAGAGTGATGACCCAGTAGAAGATATTGTGTCATGCATATATTCGGATTTGGTCAACAAATATACAGATGTTCAGTATCTCAAAGAAAGAAGCATTCTAGCCCCGAGGAACGAAACGGTTGATGAAATTAATTCTACAATAATTTCAGAACTCCCGACAGAACTGAAGACATACTTAAGTGCAGACTCACTAAGTCCAATTGAAGGTAAACATGCTGAACAAGATGTTCTATACCCGACAGAATTCTTAAACACTCTTGAATTTTCCGGCATACCAAACCACAAACTGGATTTAAAAGTTGGTGTTCCTATTATGTTAATGAGAAACATTAATCAGAGTCAAGGACTATGCAATGGTACTAGGATGATCGTCACAAAATTGGCTTCGAAAGTGATATATGCAAATATTATTACAGGGAACAAAGTAGGAGATCCAGTTTTCATTCCAAGAACAGTATTGTCACCAAGCGATACAAAATGGCCATTTGTATTCAGAAGCAATTCCCTGTAAAAGTTTGTTTTGCTATGACCATAAACAAAAGCCAAGGACAAACTTTCGAAAAAGTTGGAATATATTTGCCAACACCAGTTTTCACGCATGGACAGTTATATGTTGCGTTTCAAGAACAACATCACGAGAGGGATTTGAAGTTTTTGATCAAAAGGAATGGGAACGAGCCTGAAGGACACACACAAAACATTGTCTATAAAGAAGTGTTCAATTCCATCTGAAGGTTTTAACACTAAAGGTATTTTCTAAAACTAATGACTATTATATTTTTTATATTAAAATGGACCTGACACAGCTCTAATTATGTTGGTTTGTGTCGCAGTGTACCCTAAGTTAAACATAGTCATATGAACGGGTAGACTGATTTCAATGTATTGTCACGTGATCTATAGACCCATTATCCAGTCTATAGATAATGGGGTATTTATGACTCAGGAGTTTGAGCTGTTGATGGTGATAGTGATGGCGATGGGGCCCTTATTGCTATTCCGGAAGGTGACTCTCTCTTTGTTGATCTCTGTATAAGTTCATCACCTATGTGTGCCAAAGAAGTAGGTACAGGTTCTTACCGAAATAGGGATTTATTGCCATCCCTGCTTACATGGGAAGGTTTGAACCGGGAAGAAAGTCATAACTGACCTTGGAGACAGGGAGTGACTTCCAGGGCTTGGAATGATTACTTGAGCCGGTAAAGCAGTTACAATCGCACTTCCATTCAGTTCACGAGTCAATCCTATCAGCTGATCAGCCTAATACTTAAGGACCGAGTTTCCTTTCTTCCTTCCTCAGGTAATATCTTCTATTTAGTACAGAACAGAGTGTAAAGAATGGATTATAGGTTTAATTACCTCACCCTTACCAAGTCGCTCACCAGTCTTTGGATCACCTCGCGAACCCGACCGGAATCGAGGTATTATCGACTTCTGGATCCAAGCGAAAGGGGGATGCTAGGACTGATACATTCAAGAAAGTTAAAGTGTTGGAAACCGATGCTACGAGCATATCCGACAAACAAGAGAAGAAAGAACATTGGTTGCAAAGGGTATCGAGGCAGCAAGGGTGGCCACAAAAGAAGGATTCTGTTCCAATGCCTTTCCACCCACAACAGCGGTTTGAGAGTGAACCGAGCGGCAGGTTGGAGAGGTTACAAGGCGACCAATCTACTTTCATGGATGACTGCTCTTGGGTTAGTTCATCGAGCTCGGTTATTGTTATGCATGTATTTAGTTCTATCTTTATTTGTTCTTCTCCTCGATTTTTTCGTTTCTCATCGCGAGGTTATTGGAGCGATCTACTACACTAAACACAATCTTCTATTTAGTACGAATCGAGTGTAAAGAATGGATTATAGGTTTAATTACCTTACCCTTACCAAGTCAAGCACCAGTCTTTGGATCACACGCAACCAACGAACCGAGGTATTACCGACTTCGGATCAAGTGAAAGGGGATCGCGACATTGTGTACTTCACCCAATCTGAGGGATGCATCATATCTTTACACCCACATAGCCGGATGCTTATCGGGGGTGAGGCTTTCTGTTTTTCCTATTTACTATTGTTATGCATGTATTTAGTTCTATCTTTCTTTGTCCTTCCGATTTTTTCGTTTCTCATCACAGGTTATTGGAGCGATGCAGAGCTTAACAACCGTGTTGTAAGGTCCGGTCCCTGCATGCTCGAGATGGAAAAACTACACTCTTCCTGAAAGTAAGCTTGAAAAACGATCTAACTTCGCTCGTGCTTCATTTGGAGCTCCGGGCAACCAAGTATGAGCACTCACAAATAGGCGGAGAAGATTCCTAATCAGACTCACTACCTTTAACGCATTTACGATTTCGCGTCGAGGCGGATAAAAAGAATTTGGAAGGCATAGGCTCCTATCTCTAGCTGAGTTTTTTTTCCTGATGTACAAGCTTCATTAATGGTAGGAGGAGTAAACATATTAGATTCCAGCATCGAGAAAAACCCCATTCTCAGAGACGTGGTTGTGGATATTTTCTGTATTCATGCTCATGAACTCGGCCAATTACAGTCAGCGATATTTTCTGTTTTGACTTTATTTACGATTCTTTAAAGGGACTTTTAGGTCATGATACAACTTCCGTCATGATACTTATGTTGGCCAACAACAACTTTTTACGTACCATTCCTAAGACGATCTCAAAAATTTATCGACTACTATTGTTAGACCTGTCACAAAACAAATTTTCTGGTAACACATTCCCAAGCTTTGGTCCAGATGCTTTACTTGCTTATGGACACGTCTCTTCCAAAAGATTGTCTGGTGAGGTTCCAGTAAACTTTAAATTAGAAACAAAGATACTTGCATTAGGTCAAAATGAGTTTTCAGCTCCGCTTACCTCGAATCTTAGCGACTGGCGAACTTCGAGCACCTCGATCTCCATAACAACAATATAATCGGAGAATAGCTAGAGTTCCTCTACCAAATGTCTAGCCTTCAAGTTCTTAATCTTAAAAATAATTCTCTTGAAGGTCGAATCACAAAGACGCCAAGGTGGAACCATATACAAGGGTCGAGCATCAATAGACGAAGGAAGAGTTGATTCCTTCCATGGGAGAGCACCCATTGTTAGCAGATTCTCTGCGAGAGGTCTCAGGACAGAATCCACACCTAAAGTTTTATCTTCCTTATGGTTGGATTTACAATGGGGCACTGGAATGACGAGTTATCAATTTAATCTAGAATACTTTTTTTTAGGTACCATTCCTAAGGCGATCTCAAAAATTTATCAACTACTATTGTTAGACACATGAAAACAAATTTTATGGTAACACATTCCCAAGCTTTGGTCCACATGCTTTACTTGCTTATGGAGACGTCTCTTCCAACAGATTGTCTGATGAGGTTCCAGTAAACTTTGCATTAGGAACAAAGATACTTGCATTAGGTCAAAATGAGTTTTCAGCTCCCTTACCTCAGAATCTTAGCAGCTTGAGCGAACTCGAGCACCTCGATCTCCATAACAACAATATAATCGGAGAATAGCCAGAGTTCCTCTACCAAATGTCTAGCCTTCAAGTTCTTAATCTTAATGGTTTGATATAGTCAGCTATGTAAGCTAGTCTTAACATTGAAAAAGATTAACGTTACGTAATTTATCTGTTTAACGAAGTCCCTAAACCTGTACCTATGAGCAGATACAGAACAAGAGGTGAAGATTGATAAGCACCCAAAACTGTATTATAAAAACCTGTAGAGACATAACATTTCGGTCAATTTTGTGCTTAATAATCATGAAATAATCGCATCTTCGTGCTTTTACGTGTTTGGAGCAACTAATGTAAAAATTATGATAAAGCCGAAGATTTAAGCACGGAATAGGGAGTATACACATGCCTTCCGATCAAGCCCATGTGAAGCCCAACAAATTCGGACTAAAGCCCAAAGACTCAAATAGTACGAGAATCCAATCGAAAAGCGATTACATGCGCGATGTAAGCATCAAACTTCGAAATATCTCTTGAACCAGGACTCCGAATGCGACGAGTGAGCTGCTCCGACGATCAGTGCGATGAACTCTACAAATAGGCGGGAAGTTGTAAAAATGCCAAAAGACCGGACTGCCACTAGACACTGTACGTGGACCCACTAGGCGGGCCCATAAGATTTGATGAGTCATCATGCAAGTCAAGACAAAGGTGCAAATAATTGGTGCAATTTTGACACCTTGCATGAAGTTAATGAGTTAGTTGGATTTAGGTGATGATTATCTAAAAAAATGAAAGGTGTCAAATGGGAGTTAGTTGTGGATAAGTGAAAAATAAATGAGAGGAGAGTGTTTCACGTGGGAGAATAGAAAAAGGCTCTCTTATGTAAAGGGGGGCTGATTTTGGGAGTTGGAAGCTTTTACTTCCTTGACTTTTACTTTTCATTTACATCCATGTATTTAATTTTGTTTTTTTAGTTCTTAGTTTTTAGAGAAAAGCTTGTAACTTGTTAATGGGGGAACTCTCTCTAGTTTTTAATAAACTCTTCTTCATTTAGGTAAACAGGTTGTAGTTTTCTTGTTTCATTCTCTTTCTTTTTCATTTCACATATCTTCTTGTAGTTTAATTCAATCCTAGGATCATGAGCTAAAACTCTCCCAAGGGGAGGGTTAATGATGCTCATGTGAGGATCATGCTACAAATTTAGGATTCCAAAATCACTACTTAAAAGACTTAGGTTCTATTTTTCATCCTGTCCCAAAATGACAGAGATTGACAATTATCTGATCAATTGTTGTAAAAGTAGAACTAGGAGTTGGAATGATATTTCAGAGATGAAATATCATTTCAATTCTACATGCTAGCATGATATGTTTAGAGATAGGTATATTATGTTAGGGATTTGAGATGGTAGTGACCTATTTCTAAAAGACTTGTAGCTAGGCCTTGCATGAGTAGGATTAATCCTTCCCTATCTCTCTCTCTCTTTCATTTAACTATAAACAAACTTACAAATTTTAGATAACTTGTGTAAAAAAAATCTATCTATAAAATCCTTCTCACTTAGTTCTCCAAAGTGTAGATTCCAAATTGTGATCATTTAAATTCTTGTCTTAGAAGTTGGAGCGAAATCCCTACTCGAACTAGACTGACATTCTCAAAGAAAAAAAAAAAACAATGAGTAAGGAATTATTGAGTTTTAGCACGTAGTAAGTCAACTTCTAAAAACACTGAAAAGTGCAAAGATCAAAGATCGAGCAGCTGCATTCCTCCAAATACATAAATTAAAACTGAAATCAAACTGTTAATGAATTTATCGATAACCCTGAAGATCGAAGAAATATGTTGTGTCTAGGCTTAAGCAAAAAGGCATGCCACTGCTTAATTAGTACATATGTCATCCCATATGTTAGAAAACATTGACATAATGTCTAAAGGGAACATTAATTCATTAGAACAAACATTTCTTGGCACAATATCTCCTCGGCAGTTTCTTTTCAATTGGAAGAGAAAATTATCTATATAATCATACATAGTGGAATCGTCTTTACTATAACCTTAAAATATATATTAGAGTTTGAGCTGTTCTAGCGAATCTCTGTACAAGTTTAAATTGTTGTTAACTCAGTTAGATTTGCACTAAATACGGGCCAAACTTGGATTGGTCCGGCCTTTACCATACTAAAATTAATTCTATTTTATATACTTATCCGTTTCTAATTCAGAGAAGTATTCCTTAATTCAACTTCTACCTACGTTCAGTTTCAAATTTAGATAAGTATTGCCTAATTAAACTTATACATACGGTACAAGTTCAAAGCAGGTATACTTCTAAAACTAGAACAACACCTTCAGAACTTATAAATACAACACAACCGATTAATATTATTTACAGAAAACTATAGAGCTACTACAGAGAAAAGGATACACATGACAATAATTTCTTTTTCAATCTTATTAGATTTTTTAATAGTATTAGTAAACTGTTGTTATTTTAATCCATGAACTTCGGCATAAATAATACATCTGTCCATGCATACATAGCAAAACAGTTGTATATTCATCATAATTGTGATAACAATTGTAATTCTAATAATTTGATATATTGTAAATGAACATTATGACTGGAAAATTCAATTTTTGGATGAGGTAAACGACAAATCGGCGGTTGGAAGGTTCGAAAGCACGATAAGCGAGAATGTGGGAAGTCTTGTTAATCTACAGGACAAGACACAATCATATGGTCTACACATGTTGCTACTTGACGAAAAAGGTAGAAACAGGACTCAAAAATTACTTCTTTTATATCAAAATAATTTTTGAATTTTAATCCACTTATATTACATTGTGCAGTCGAATCAAATTCATGCAAAGATTTCACTAGGAATCCAACACATGTTTGAAAAGAAACTGATAGAAGGAGACATATTTGTAATTGATAAATTTGAAGTCAAAGAAACAACCGGAAGATATCGTCCAGTAAGATCTAAGTACACTATTTCTTTGACAAAAGATACTATAGTATCTCCTTCGAAAGAAATTGGAACGACATTCAACAGATATAATTTTTCGTTTGTAGAATTTGAAGATCTTATGAAAACAAAGGATATCTCAGTTTTTCATACCAAAGGTGAGTTCTTTATACATACCATATTGTTTATTATAACTAATTTCTAACAATGTCTACAGATCAGATTTCATAGGAAAACTTATCAGAGTCGGGCCAAAGAAA
Source organism: Coptis chinensis (assembly GCF_015680905.1). Taxonomy (NCBI): domain Eukaryota; kingdom Viridiplantae; phylum Streptophyta; class Magnoliopsida; order Ranunculales; family Ranunculaceae; genus Coptis; species Coptis chinensis. The sequence goes on along the minus strand of NC_141463.1, from coordinate 71,378,411 downwards.
CCTCAAGGATTTAGGAAATCACAATACAAAAGCGAAAGGTAAACAAAATCTACATAAATTATTTTTTAACTTAATTTCTTACACAGCTAACTATGTAAATCGTGTCGGGAAGTGAGCTTACTATAGCTTTATGGGGTGACAACTCCGATGGTGGCAAATATCGACAATCAAGAAGAAGATATGATGCTCATCATCACATCATTATACCTAAAAATGATTGGAAGTAAGTATAATTATTAATCATCAATTATATAGAATGTTAAACATATATAATGGAAGTAAGTACAAATCTAATGTTTTGAATTTTCATATTTTACTGAGGGAATACAAACTTTGTTTAACATCTGCGACAAAGTTGTACTTGAATTTGGAACATTTTGGTCCGCGTCGACCGGATGAGAAACAGTGATATTAGTTAACAAAAGCATTACTATTCCTCACAAAAGCATTAACAAATATGACTTATCCCTAATTTGTTTTAAGTAGATATCAAATTAGAAATACAAGAGTTCAAATTGAACAAGCGTTGATGACGAGCCTACTTCAATGAAGGAACTAATGAATCAAGAGGAGTCTCAATTTTGAGACTAATTTCACTAGGAAAAGAAACACACAATTAGGTATACCAAGTAAATGCCTAAATAATACCGTGATGAAATTAATAAAAACTAAACTAATAAACATATATTTTGCAGGGAAAGCAATTCACTTGTAGGGCAAAGTTTGTGAAGATATTTGGAAACCAGTGGAGCTACAAATCATGCGAGAACTGCACTTATAAGCATGTTGACAAAGGATCGGAACCTTTTTGCACTAATTGTGAAACAACATACACGACTCCACAAGACAGGTAAAGAAATCACTAATAAATACTACATCTTCGGTTTTATAATTCATTACTAATTCCAACTTTAAAACATCAATAGGTACCTACTTAAACTATCTATACAAGATGAGAGGAGATCAAACGACTTTTGTTGTCTTTGGTAAAAGGCAGAAAAATAGTCGAGTTTCCTATCCAAAAAATAATGGAGCTGACTTCTGAGGCAAGTACATGACTAAATATGAAAAATTATTTTATAGAATGATACAAAGTTCGTAATTGAAACCGTACCTACATTTATTTTGTCAAAAAGCAGGGAAAAAGTACTGAAAAAATTAAGGAAAAGCTTGAAAAGAATGCGGGGAAGGAGTATATTTTCAAAGTTAAGCTGAATGAGTATAGTATAAAAGAAAAGTTCCCTTCATTCAGCGTTCCGAATATATTAGAACACGATGAAGACTTTGTTGAAGAAAATCGTCCATCAAAAAAACCCCGTAAAGATTCAGAAACAGAGGAAAATGAGGAAAACAAAGAGATCAAAGGATGAAAAATATCGCCTTAGGATGGAAGATTACTAGGAATTCTATTAGGATTTATTCATATTTCATCAACAACATCTGTACTTTGAGATACATTAATGATGTTTAGGTTTTAAACTATTTGAGCTATTTAGTAGTGTCTTTGGATTAATTTACTTTAATTCATTAATTCAATCTGAAATTTGTGAGTTCAATTTGAAATCTTTAGGATAATTTATTTGTCCAAGTTTGTGTACGCAAGTCCTACATCTTGCAATTGCTGCATGCCATGAAGTTGTGTCATGGGAAATTCTTAACATGATTTTCTGGAAGTTGTGTCATGAAAGTTGTGTCATGGCAAAATATGACTTTGTAATACCAGTTCCAGCTTGAAAATACAAAGTTTGAATACAATGATAAAACTATCGTCTCTCATCAGTCAATCGATTCTGAGCGAAGGAACAAGACAGTCCACTCACAGGTCAGTATATCTCTCGAGTCCAATTTACACAGCTATGTTACACAAGTCAGTACATTGCCAATAAATAATTCTAACAGAAACTGGTATCTGCAGTTCAGCGCCTCCTTTGGACAGTGGGTGATAGTTTCTCTAAAGGACCACATGGAAGCTTCTGCCCTGTCTTTTGCTCTATCCGACTTTTCAATTCCCTGAGAATGTGAATTTGGCTCAGCTTTGGCCTCATGACTAACATCACTTGCTCTCTATCGTTGTTTGTTGTCAGTCCTCCACTTCCTCAACTCCTGCTCAATTGCTAGCTTGCCTTCCTTGGTCATCTCATCCTTCTCCATTGCAATTCTCCTCTCTTCCAACTTTGTAGCCTTCTCTAGTTCCACTTCTTTTAATCTCTGTAGAGTTCTTAACTCAGATTCCTTGGCATCTTCTATCTGAGAGATGGCAGCTGCCACTTTTAGGTTTGTTTGCTCCTCCACGTTGTGAGCCTTTTTGCTCAGTGTGTAGTACTCCTCTAGAGTGTCACCCCGTTTGGTGCATTTTCATTACTCCCACTTCCAGCCAGTTCACTTTTTTGTAAGGTCCTGACTGCTGCTAAAGCTAACCTTTCTGATGCTAGGGAAGCTTCTATCTTCTTCTGAGTTGCATGTAATCTTTTATTCATGGTAAATGCACCTACCTTCAATAGCTCTCCGTCTTCCTTTGCCTTTAACATCGCTTCTCTTGAAGCCATCTCTTTCTCCAAATCCAAAGAAGAATACTCGACCTGCAAATTTTCCACTCTCCTTCCAAAAACTCTCCCACCAAAAATCTAATTGATTGCTACAGCTGCAACGGCAGCACTCACCACACTCGAACCCAAACCACTCCCTAACGGCAACCCTTTCTCAACAGAAAGCAAGCACTCTCTTCAAACACTGCTAGGTAAATTTGTAAAGGAACACAATCACTCTCTCAAGTATAGATCGAGAGTAAGACCAAATTGAAAGGAAACCTATTGTTAAGGCGATGTGTATCCAGAAGCAAAATTATGATCCCTCAAATTTAGTGTTTCTAACCTCAATAATGCCACTCTCTTTTCCAATCATTTGCATTTTGTTGCCATAACATATATAATATACAAGTATATTACACAATTGCGACAATTCAACAAAAATATTCTAACAAGTGTACCAGTCAAATAACTGAGGCCAAAAAAAGAATGCTCAACATTACTCAATTATATACTTTTCTAGAACATACAATGCAAATTAAACACTAATTAAGAAATTATAATCAAGAAAGCAAATTAATAATGCGAAAAAAGATACTAACCTGTGCAATCATTCTGTGTGAAACCTTTCTTAAGTAGACTACATCCGAAAACACATAACACTGAATCCATCGAAGCTGCATCATCATCATCATCGTCGTCTTAACTACTAATATTCTTCTCATAAAGTTTCAAATCTGGTTCTTGATTAAAAACTGCTGCCGTGGAAATATTCTTGGTTAAATCTTTGTCAATATCATAAACCCTTGAAAATAGATCACTATTGTTTTGCTCCTCTGTCACCAAGAATAGCATCACCATATTAGTTCATATATCTCAATAAAACTTAGTGCGTTATGGACCAAAATCAACAAAGTTAGATTATAACATTGTGAGATATCGGAAAATTGGGATCAGGTGTTAATGATTAGGCTCTCTATGGTATGTGTATGCAATATACATATACAGTTCACTGAATTTACCTGAAACTTTGGAGAAGGGAACACATTCCAAAACCTAAGTGTTTCATCTCCTGCTCCAGTGACAATGGTCTGAAAGAGGAAGATAGTTGAACATAAAAATCTTAAAGCCCCGAAAAAAAAATACAAAAAATGAGGTGAAGCTTGACTAAACCTCATCCAAGAAAAAAAAATATAAAGATAATGTAAAAGAAGGATAAGAGAAGGGGGAAAGAGTTACTAAATTACGACCATCCATCGTGATATGGCAAGATAGAGAACTCATGCGTATGGCGATAAGTGTCGCCAACTGAAATGGAGGATATATTAGTGCAAGAGATACGGACAACATAAACTTTTAGTTGTTTCAAAAGCTCAAGGGACAAAAAATCGAGTACCTTTGACATAGTTGGATATCTCCAAACTATTATTTGATTTTGGGAGTAGCCATGGGTGCTGACAAGTTCATTGACATTCTTGGACCACACAAGATTGCATACCTGTGTCATAAGTTACAAGAGTTAGAAACTGCGTGGGAAAAAGAGGTACCAATTCAAATTTGAATTGATATAGTATCCGATTAAAACATATGTTATAATTTGTTGGGCCAGGCCCAACAGTAATAGTATACTTATAGGTTTCTAAACCTGATAGCTTCTACCTAATTAAAAAAAAAAATCTAATTTAAAATAAGGTGATTTAGTGTTAGGTCGTCCCAATAATATGGGTATATGCATTGGACCCAAAGTTTTACGTTTCTTAGCTTTAGGTAACCCTATCGTTAGTTAACGATTCATTTACCAAGTTTGACCGTCTATTGTAGTGTGTATGGTGTTATGCCCTTTCAAAATGAAACAACGACCCCTCACATGTTTTGCACATGCCCACACTATAAAACTCAAAATTCAAATTTCAAAATACCCGACACGTGTCATAATCCATGCTCTTGATAGAGTGGAGGTTGCAAAAAAGGAGAAGCCCATTGTTCCAAAATATCAAAATTTAAGAGATATACAAAACTAAAAACGAAAATTGAACTTCCAATCACTTAGTAAAACATAATCTATTAACCTTAAAAAAACAATTTAACTACACATATCGAAAAACCAGGTAGCCTATTTTCTTCCTTTTCTCTATTATTTATAATTATTTATTGACTTCATTTTATTATGTATATTGCAGATAATCACGTATGAAAATTACAGCTTATGTTAAAAAAAAATGCTAAAGGAAATTCTAGAAGCAGGACTTAACATTCAACAAGATCCAGTCTACAACACAGAATTAGAGAGCGGACGATTCAAAAGCACTGTGATATTAAAGTTACCAAAAGATTTATTCTTTAACAGTGAAGACGTCATAGTTAAAGAAATTGATGGAAGCCCAACATATTACATTTGCAAAAGCGAGGATTCAAAGACTTTTCACGCAATCTGATTTTAAAAAGGATGAACGTGATATGGAAATTGAAGACTTCAATTTCAAAGAACTTATGAAGAAAAGAATAGAAGTTGAAGAGAAACATAATCAACTCGACATCCTCAAAAATATTATGCTAGATTGTTTGGTTGATGATAAACACAACAAAGATAAAATATATTATCTCGAAGAAAAAATTAAAGGAATGAAGGGCATGGAGAGTTCCATAATAAAGAAAAGAAAACCATGAGGATTAGTACTTTAATACCAAAACTTTATTATGTTGGTCACATAGTATTTTTTTAATGGCCGAGGTTTAACGCTTCTTATTTATGAAAGTTTGTCACTATAGAGTCCATTAATTTTTAGTTTAAATTTATAATATAAGCACGCTCACTTTTACAATTCTACTACTTCAAGTTATATTGTGTTCGATATCGAAAAAAGTATAAGTAATTTGTCACCTTTGGAGTAGGTATTCGTATCATAGCATTGTTTCGTTTGCTGACCTTCTAAAAGAAGTGAGTAATTGTAAATAAGTGGATGCCCTGAACATTCAACAATATAAATACTGGAAAGTGTCTTCCAAATATTAATTAGATAGTGGCACAATCGATTATGAAAATGGTGAAACCTAATGTCATCCCTCAACAATCTCTCTCCTCATAATCGAACGCACACCACACATCCACGTGTGTGGAAATCCTCACATAATCGAGGTTCTTTACAATCCTAATGGGGATTCCAGTGATCGTAGTAAATAGTCCAAATGATGTCCGTAAAAAGATCATCCAATGCTTCCTTCATTTCTTTAGACTTTGGGATGCGTAATGTCACCAACAAATTACTCATGTATAATCCCATCCGATGCTTCAATCAAGTCAGAGCTGTGGGTTCTTTATGACTCCTTTTTCTCTAATCAAGATTTCAATGGATCCGATTAGCACCAAAGAGTGCTCCACACACGCCTCAATAGGGATCATCGCTACAAGGTTTAAGGCTTCTTCCAAGTGTCCAGCACAACCAAGAAGATCTACCATTACTACGTCAAAAAAAACACCAATAAAATTAATATCTAGATTTTGGGCATATTCAGATTTTGGGCACTGCCTAGCAACATGACTCATTCGGACAGTCAAGACCCAGGTGGCCAATATTCCTGCAATTGTTGTATGCATTATCATTTGTGCAGTAAACACCTATATGGCCAGTCTTATAGCAGTTGTTGCAAACCCTAAGGTCACTAGCGGAATCTCTCGCAATGTGACCAGCCTTACCGAAAGTATGGCATATCACCTCATTTTGGAAGTCACTGCCCATGTGGTCAGGCTCACAACAATTCCAGCACAATGACTTGGTAGAACACTCAGCTGCAATGTGCTTGATAACAATGCCAAGGAAAGATAACATATCCATATTAAATTTTTTGGATGTAGATGGAGGAGGAAAACACAGGGTACAAAATCAAAATTATATGTTTCAAGTTTAAAATCCTTCTTGAGTGTGTGTGTGTATAAAAAAAAAGGTATAACTTGATAGTTCACTAAATTACTTTTAGATTACTTTTGCTTCGATAGCAAATATGACATGATAATTGTACTAGCAACTTTTTATGCATTGCATAGATAGGTTCGGATTCAAGACATAGAAATGCTCAAGTCTTGAAAAGTGTATGCCAAAGTTTCGGATTCAGAGCCATTAATTATATATGTGTACTATGTAGTCTTAAATTTTTTTTAATTTTGACAATAAGGAAGAATCAAGCTAAGTTGCACCAGTATGTCATTGTTTGCAAATTATTTACACATCTATTTTGAAAAATAATTATTGTTTAAAAAAATACCAAGGGCAACAAAACACATAATTATTATGTGAAAAAATCAGGTGCTATATTGTAGACATTGAAATGAGTAATTAATATAATTTTTCATTTCATAAATTTATCGATGGTTCTTAATATTTTTTAAAATAATTTAATATAACGGCACCCGTTCATAAGACGGGTTCGAAAACTAGTCTTTTATTAGTGTTTGTTTCAATTATAACTTAGTCCATGAGTTTTGATGTTTTGAGCTTAGCTTCAAATTGCCCAAAATTATTTGGATATGTAACTTGACAGCAGCCCAATCCGAACCAAATAACAAAACCGAAACCGAAACCAAACAATTAAATTGATTCGGTTTGCTGTTTCTATAGAAATCGGACCACAAACACTCCTGGTTAATAATCCAGCTTTACCGTGGCCCGTCATATTGAATGATACTAGCGCAGGAGTTTCATTCAGTAAACATGTGTATTTTAACGTGCCATATGCCGATCCGAAAGGGTCTTCTTGGCTAAGTCCACTTCAAAATTGGAACCGATAGAATTCCCATGGAAGTTCCATATGAGAGGCATCATCATCAGCAGTTTTCTAAAATCGTTGCAACACAGCAGCATATTTAGAAACAAAAAAAATGAGAAATCCTAGTTACGTTTCAACGGACAGAGAAGTCCGATTTTCTTACATTTTTAAAAGGATTTTTTATATATATACAATAATTTCCGGTTTTATCTTATTCGAAAAATTGGGGCGACTAAAGTTGTGCCCTTTCTATAATTTTGAGAGAAATGATTTCGATTTTAATAATTAAATGAGATTATAACATTGCATTGGAGGTCCGAATTGTCAAATAAATTACGACCTGACACATCAAAAAATGGGTTTTACCGGTGAGTTGATGCTCTAAGATACCAAGAAATAGGACATGTTATGGGTTGATGGCTTGAATTGTCGCCCGAGCATGATGTTGAATATATTGGGGATAGACAGTGACTAACGTTTCCCCGCTTGAATTGTAAGCCTTGTTGCGTGTAGACTTGTCATACCTTGGGCCCATAGACGACATAGTCTCATGGGAGGTATGTATGGTCGTTTTTATTCAATAAAACATGTGTGTGTGCCGCTCATGAAAACTTTCAACAATGACTCGATGAAAAAGAAAAATGCACAGATCGAACGAAGAATAAAGAGATGATATAGACACTCAATCTAGTGAAAATATTCCACATTAGTAACATTAGTAGGTCTAAGAAGTCCCCACATAAAGGCAAAAAGGATAAACTATTAAGTATTAACTGGTAATGATGAAAATTATGTAGTATTACTAGTATAACACATTAAACTAACACTAAAACTAAAGTTCTTTTTGACTTTAGTCATACCAAGTTAAAATACCTTATCGAAAAAAAAAAAAAAATACTGGGCAATGTCTGGTTCAAGGAAAAGAAAGAAAAAAAAAAGTGTTTTCATAGAAATTGAGCTCTCTAACTGTTTTGGTTCATCTGGGAAAATGAACAAATGGAAACAGATTCTTCAAATGGATTTAAAACGAAGAAAACTAAAGAAGTTGTTTTCTATCTTTGGTCCCCTCCCCTCCCCCTCCCCACCCCCACCCCCGAGAGCTGATACATGCTCCGCTGGTTTGAAAAGCAATTCAGCTAAGCTAAACTAATCCAGATTCTTATATAATCAATTCACGTAAAAACAAATCAAGAAGTCTAATTTCTTTTTGAATCAATTTTCAGCGAACCAAACACAGCCACTAAGTTAAGATAAGAGAACAACAGAAAAGAGAAATCAGACTTAAAGTCCTATTCTGAAGTGCAGTCCTCTGTTTAAGTCGTCTGCCCTTCTCCTACCCAGTCTTTGCTCTTACGGCTCTCATTTCTCTTGTGGTATAGTAGGTACACCCTTTTTGTACACTCCACAACAACGTCTACCTTAAGCACTTCCCTTCAGGGAAAATGAATATTACCAACACCCCTTTGGACCTGTCAACAAAATAATATTATCTTTTTGGTCATATAATTAAATTCATAACCATTGAGCTCATAAGAAATGCAAAAGAAAAAAAAAGGAAAAAAGAGGTTGGCATAATTAGTCCATCAGTTATCCCATGATGTGCACCGTGCTTCCAAGACAATATTTTCCACTGTGGCAATGCCACATCGTACTGAATCTCCCAAGCTAATTAAGGAGCCACCACTTATGCACAAAGGGTCAAAGAGATGTACTACTCCATAGTCCATACTGCGTTGTTTGTTGGTTCCTAAGCTTGTTGATGATCAATTCATGATGTTACAGTGGTGATGACATTTTCTTTTTGGTGCTAGCCCTTCCTTGTTTACAAATTAAGCATGTCTAGTGATGAGTTTTAAAAATTGTGTCAGTTACCATGTGTACGTAACAGTGTAAGCAACCGTAATAGTTAGTTGGAACTACCAATGTACCAACTTACAAAATAACTACATCTTTAAAGGAGGCCAGCCTAGCTATGATCCTTTATCAAGTTTTCCTATTATATATACTGATATCTTAATTCGTATGCAGCATATTTAGATTTCAGAGGTGTTTATCGATCAAGTGCGTTATGGAATTTATTGTAAGTTTGTAACAAGAACAAAGATGAACTCCTTTTAATTTGGTGATAAGATATAAGAAGTCGGTAGCCTATAATCTAGTCAATTCACCCAAATAAGCTTTTTGTATCTTTAGGCATAAAGAAAGCTTGGTAGGCCAACATTGTTCTAAGCACCTGCAATAGTAGAAAGAGTATCATCATTCTAAAGCAAAAGCAAAAGAAGAAAAAAAGACCAAGACAGGAGGTTCGCTGAGGAAGAGATCGATGCAAACACAGAACCAAACCATGGAGCAACAACGGACACAAGTTCAGAGAATTAAGAGCATGGACAGTATCAACTCCAGTGGGAACATGTCGTTTATGGAAGATAAGGATGAGGAGATATCGAAATCGGCCCTCGCTGCATTTCGAGCAAGGGAAGAAGAGATCGAAAGGAAGAAGATGGACGTGAGGGAGAAGGTTCATGCACGATTGGGTCGAGTGGAGGAAGAAACCAAGCGCTTGGCGGAGATCCGTGAAGTAAGTTGAAATTCTTTGTAGAATTCTATCATTTATGAATTCCAAATAGATACAATATGCCCAACTTATCCGTATCACTAGTCTAGCTTAAAATTTTCTGTTTATTTTTCTTTTGCATGGTTTACACTTTGTCCAACTGATTATTGTAATTGTATTAAAAAAACTAGTACATAATTTTATATATTGTTCTGATATAATTTAGATCCCAATTAGACATAATCCAACATGCCCACATCACTAAACATTAATAGTTCTACAGTCAAATTGAATCAGTGTGGTTTATGAATACGTATTACCATAATTAAGCAATTCCCCTTTAATGGATTTATCTCTTTTACATAGAAAATCATGAAAGCTTTGCTATGAAGTTTTGTACAATTGTAGGATACATCATTTAATGATACTTGGCTTAGAAGACAAGCTAGAAGGAACATTGTCTATATCTGTATCAATTTTCTTGACTTCGAAAATCAAGAACCACATTCTGATTCTCTGTACAATTGAGAATCAGGTTCCTCATGCTTCCAAAATCTTTTTGGAAAAAGGTATCCGAATTTCAACAATTCGAGGTGTGTTAGTTGGTCTTTCTTAACAAATGGTAACAATAAGATCATTATCTGAATTATGGTGATACATGATGAGTCTGCAATGCAATTATTCTGTTCAAGATGCATCATTCTGTTTCTCTTTACACATGGTATGTCATGCTTTTAGTATTCATAATACTATCTTTGTAATATTTGTTCTCCGCAAACTTTTCTAATTCCTTGTCATTAATTTTCACCAGTTTTGGCCTGTGGTTTCCAAATTCGGCTCTTGCCCAGTTATGGCCAAATCTGAACATCCTTAATGTCTTATACCAAGTGAACATTTTAGCCTGTGCACTAAAATGAAACATACTTGGATGGGAATATGGCTGAACCTAAAATATTTTTCTTCATGAAGTTCAGGTCATTAATTCGTTATGTATGTGTAGTTCTAGCTGTTGTTCAAAGATATTAAGGTACCTATGTCAGATCTGTTGACTAATTGATGTGCATGAGGCATGACTTTTGTTAATATTTTTCAACATTTTAGTTAGATCTAATGACAAATTTAATCTCTTACTTCACTTAAATGAAATTACAACGATTTTAGGAGCTAGAAGCCCTTGCAGACCCGATGAGGAAGGAAGTTTCAGTTGTGCGTAAGAAGATCGACACGATGAACAAAGAACTCAAACCACTAGGACAAAGCTGCCAGAAGAAGGTGAACTAGTTTAGTACTGTAGTCCTAGCTCTGTTGTTTCAATTCATTATCACTAGATCCTCTGAACCAAAACTTATTGAACGATGATTATCACAATTTATATTCTGTTTCGATGACACAGTATATCATGATTAGCACATAAAAGTGGGATTTTCATTTATCGCAGGAAAGGGAATACAAAGAAGCACTTGAGGCTTATAATGAAAAAAACAAGGAGAAAGCTCTGCTAGTCACCAGATTAATGGAGGTGATTACATCTATATATTCTCAACAATAGTATCAAGTGTTTTAACCTCATACTACATTCTAATTGTCGCTTCTAAGATCCCCCCTGTATGGTACTCTAAGCAGTTGGTAGCTGAAAGTGAGAGACTAAGAATGACAAAGCTGGAGGAACTGAGCAAGAATATTGAATCCCTACGCTAAGAAGCGCTAAATTGCTCTACTAATAAGGAACTGGCTTGCTTGGTTAATACAAAGATTCATCTTTTCCCTCTTCTCTGAGCCCTGAGTGTCTTATAGTTTGTGATTATGCTTTTTAGGTTGATGTATTTTATTATCTCTTGATGGAAAGTAATACTGATTTAGGATGGATTTACTCTCTAAACATGTTTGTAAATTTGACATGGTTTGACTTTGAAACCTCTCATTCCAATTTTCCTCTCTTCCTCTTTTGTTTTGTTAATAGTTGATACATTCATATATATTATACTAGTTTTTGAACCCATCCTACGAACGGGTTCCGTTATATTAAATTATTCTAAAAAATATTAGCAATTATGCAGAGCTATGAGATATATATGAAAATTATATTAATCGCTCATTCAAAATTCTTGCACCACTCTCAATAAAAAGAAAACACCAAATCTATCGATTTCTTTTAGTTGTTAGGTTTAATAATTAAAGTTTGATTGAAATTTTATGAGAATGCTCAATGTGGCCAAGATGATATTGAAACTACTTCAATAGCAAGACACTCTCAATCATAATAAAAGAATTATGATAAGCACTATTTAAAATGCAAAACTATACTTGTTGAGACATTATATTCCCCCTACAAATAATACAACTATATTTCGAGGTTAGTTCAATGTATTTGCATCAAGTTTCCAATTTTCTGTTAATTATTCATTGAGGTTAGTTAAATGTAGTTATTGCATCTAGTTTCCGATTTCCAATTAATTATTCTTTGAGGCTAGTTCAATGCAGTTGCATCAAGTTTTCGATTTCTCGTTAATTATTTATTGAGGTTAATTAAGTGCAGTTGCATCAAGTTTATGATTTCTCCTTAGTTATTAATTAAGGTTGATTTAGTGCAATTGCATCCAGTTTTCGATGTTTCATTAATTAGTTTTTTAGATTAATTCATTGCATTTCCATCCAGGTTCCAATTTCTCATTAATTACTCTTTCAGATTAGATCAATACATATGCATCCAATTTCTGATTTCAAGTTAATTATTTTTTGAGGTTAGTTCGATGTTCAATGTATTTGCATCTAGTTTCAAATTTCTGGTTATTTATGCTTTGAAGTTAGTTCAACCAGTTACATCTGATTTATGATTTCTAATTAACTATTTTTTGAGGTTATTTCAATGCATTTGTATCAAATTTCTGATTTCCCGTTAAATATTCCTCAAGATATTGCATCCAATTTCTGATTTACCATTAGTTAATCTTTGATTTTAGTTTAATGCAATTACATCCAATTTCTGATTTTCCGTTAATTATTCTGAGGTTAGCTCAATGTAGTTGCATCTAATTTTCAATTTCTAGTTAATTGTTCTTTGAGGTTAGTTCAATGCATTTGCATAAAGTATTTTCCGATTTTCGGTTAATTATTTTTTGAAGTTAGTTCAATGTAGTTGCATCAAATGTTTGATTTCTCGTTAATTATTCATTGAGATTAGTTCAGTGCAGTTGCATCCATTTTTCGATGTTTCGTTAATTAGACTTTGAGATTAGTTTATTGCATTTGCATAAAGTTTATGACTTCCCGTTAATAACTCTTTGAGGTTAGTTCAATATATCTGCATCTAGTTTTTTATTATTTATGCTTTGAGGTTAGTTCGATGCAATTACATCAGATTTCTGATTTTTCATTAACTATTCTTTAACGTTATTTCAATGCATTTGCATATAGTTTCTGATTTCCCGCCAATTATTCTATGGGGTTAGTTCAACGCAGTTACATTCGGTTTTTGATTTTATGTTAATTATTTTTTGAGATTAGTTAAGTGCATTTGCATCTAGTTTTCGATTTTCCGTTAATTATTATTTGAAGTTTGTTTGATGTATTTGCATACCGTTTCCAATTTTCCATTAAATATTTTTCAAAGATTTGCATCCAATTTCTAATTTCTCGTTAGTTATTCTCTGACGTTTGTTTAATGCAATTACATCCAGTTTCCGATTTTTAGTTAATTACTTTTTGAGTCTGGTTTATTGTATTTGCATAAAGTTTCAAATTTCATTTTAATTATCTAATGTGGTGTGTAATATCACTACAACAAAAGGGGTCTTTTGCAGCACACTCTTTTGCAATGCTAAAAACTTGTTGCTAAAGGTCACCTATTGCAACGCCATATGGGGCTGCTAAAAGTTTGTCGTGCTATTTGCTTTAGGGTACATGGATTTATTTATTGTGACGTCTCTAGTGTGGCAATTAGTTATAATTATATTTTCAGAAAAAAAAGAAAATGCAATTTATTTGGAGAGTTTTATCATTTACAACACTATTGTTGCGGCTAAAGTTAATTTTATCATTTGCAACGCCTTATTCGTTGAAACAAATCTTGTAAATGTAAATGTTGTATTTAGTGTAGTCTTTATTGGCGACGAGAGTAGTATTGCTATTGGGCTTTTTATGGGCGGGAGGTTTTTTTTCGGAATTCGGATGCAAAAACTTTCATGGGTGAGCCTATTTTTAATGTTGGCACTCTAACGAAAAAGTAAAAACGAAAAATGAAAACCCTGAAAGGGTTTTTCTCTTACTGATGCCGCCCCACCCCCCACAATGACCCCATTCCCACCACCACCAACCCATTCCCACCGGCAACGAATCTAACCACCGTGGTAAACTATCTGTCTCTCTCTCTTTTTATAACACATTTTTTACTCTTCTGATAATTTATTTTTTCTGTTACCCCGCCCATCGGTCAAGCTTCGATCTTCAGATTGCTTGGTTGCTTCTCTTATTCGGCTTAATTGATTTTGTTTCTCTTTGGGTTAACGTTTCTGGTTGGTTCTTTTATTTTACAGGTTAGAGATGGAGAAATCAATCAAACAGCTACGAAACTTGTAAGCCCTTGAAAATCTTGTATCTTACTTACGTTTAACTATGTGGAACTTTTTTTATACAATTGAAATGCAGTCAGATTTGGTTGAGCTTCGTGTCTATGAAGCATATGTTCGTTTTACATGCGACGGGATTGGGACAATTTGGGTTTGTTTCATTGCCATCCTCTAAATTTAATGCAAAAAGAATGTAGGAGCTTCCATTTGAATATTGTTTGCACACCAAGATAGATTTGCAAACACCATCTCACATTGTCTAGTAAATATTTATGTCTTTCAGGTTCTCGATGAGTAGAGTTTGAAGGAAACTTTTGGCTTAGACAATCGAGTGTTATATGTACGCAAAACAGAAAGCAATGGAGACCATTAAAAATTCATTAGAGACACAAAAATATTTGAATGGGTATTATTTTGGTATGACTTGTAGAACTTATAGTATGATGATACAATAACATGGTTACTAACTAAGCTTAGGTTCTCTGTTTTTATCTTCTTATTTTATGTTGAATCAAAGAGTTGAAATGTCCAGACTGGCTAGCTGAACACTGTAAACCACTTTGGTGCTACATTAGACAATGGATCTATGATCATGCTTTAATCTTAGTGCCAATTTCTGCGCTGGTGTGCCACTTCAAATGAAACTTTCAATAATTTCTTTGCAGTGGATATATGTCACATTCTATTCACACTTCTGAGATTTACATCTTGTAGGAATTATCTGATATTCTTAATTCGGATGATTCGCCGAAGTCGATATCTTTCAAGGAGAGCATAACAACTTTACGAGCAGGTATTTTACTTCTTTAGTTTCGTTCCCATTCATTGTATAAGGATTTATACCATATATTATGATCACCAAAAAGTTATGTTTCCTTTTTGTTTCTATAAGAGAATAGTTACATACGAAATTCTTATTTAGCAAATTGTCATATAGGCTGTAGCACTCAAGATTAATCCCATATGGAGTCAGTGTATTGACTTAAAAACCATACTTAGATACTATGAAGTGCGCACATGTTAACTTCTTGTGAGTATTATCTAAGTAAAACTCTATTGGTTCTATTGGTTCTTAGTTGTTTTGTTCTTCTCATCTTATTTATTTTATTGATACCATTTTATGTTTTCTGCCATGGGCAGAATATTGTAGACTGTAAAAGGCTGGGAACTTGACCAAATGTGGCAGGTTGTAGTCGTGTTTCTACATCCCATGTCCATATAGGTTTGACATATGGCAAATCTATTTTCATATGCATTGCTTACTTAAGTGTATTTTAGCTTTGTTTTCTTGGATATATGAGTTTACTTATGTTTTTTTTAATTTGTTTTTACCAGAGTGGTTGATTGGTTGCTGGTAGATTTACGAAAGAACTTGGGTTGATGCTATTCAAATCGGCAGACTTTGGGTGTTTGTGAATTTTGCTAAAAACAAGTTTTGGGATATTTGTCTAAATTAACTTGATAGTTGTGAAGATTATTGAGATGATATATTGGAAAAGACCTTTTTGGATGCTTGAATTACTTTTGTAATGGGTGATTTTAATTAATGAAATTTATTTTGATATGATTCTTGTGATGAAGTGTTGGTATATAAGACTTATTGTTAGCAACATAAATTGTATTTGGCAGGAGTAAAAAAAAAAAAAAAAAAAAAAACACTACACTATTTGCTAGGTAAAGTCATTGCTAGTAAAGGCAAGAAGCTGTTTAATCTAAAATTCCAAGAACTAGTCACAGTTGGCGCTTAATCAATTGCAATGGCAAAAAGCCAAAAAGTGCAACTAAAGCTCAATCTTTTGCAACGCTGAAGTGTGTAGCATGCAACGCCAATTGGTGTAGCTATGGGCACACCTTTTGCGACGCTCAGAGTGTTGGGAAAACCAAGTTATTGCAACGCCTTGCGTGGCAAATAGTTTGAAATGGCTTGGGAATTTATTTATTTTTGAAAATATAAGTAGCCACGGAAAAAAGTTGTACCAATGCTCCTAGGCATTGCAAAAGCTAAAATGTTTTTGCAACGCCATATAGTGTGTCACAGTTGAACTTTTGTGTCGCACTTTTTTGCAACGCCTTTGCGTCGCTTAGTTTGGCATTGTAATTAATCAATTGCAACGCATTTTAATACATTTAGTGACGGGGTATGGCGCTGCAAATGAGCCTTTCTGTTGTAGTGATATTAACTTCAAACAGGACATAAAAATAAATTATATTTGATTTACTATGTGGGATCATCAAAAATTATCCAGTTCCCGATTTTCCGTTAATTATTTTTTAAATTATACATGACTCACTATGTGAGATCTTCAAAGATTATCTACGAACGTGTGATGTTATATTAATTATTTTGAAAAATATTTGCAACTATATATGCAGAACTATTATATATGAATATTATATTGATCACTCATCCAAATTTCTTATAACGTGAAAACCCCACTATCCATTAAAAAAAAGAACTCACCCTTGATAAAACCCTTCAACTTTATTTTGTTGTTTAATAATAGAAGTTTGATTGAAGTTTTGTGAGATTGCCTAATAAGGTGAAGTTCATATTGAAGCTACTTAAATAGCAAGACGTTCCCAATCATACGAAAAGAGATAAGATAAACACTATTTTAAATGCAAAACTATACTTATCGAGACATTCCTACAACATATAACACAACTATGTTTTGAGGTTAGTTTAATGCATTTGCATCTAGTTTCTGATTTTCAATTCCGTTATTTATTTTTTTATGTTAGTTCAATGCAGTTGCATCTAGTTTCCGATTTCCCGTTATTTATTTTTTGAGGTTAGTTCAATGCATTTGCATCTAATTTCCAATTTCCTATTAATTGTTCTTCGAGGTCAGTTTAATGCATTTGTATTCAATTTCTGATTTCCCGTTAATTATTCTTTGAGATTATTTTAATGCATTTGCATCTAGTTTTTTATTTTTTATTTATTATTCAATAAGATTGCATTTGCATCTAGTTTCCGATTTTATGTTAATTATTGTTTGAGGTTACTTTAATTAATTTGTATCCAGTTTTCGATTTTTCGTTAATTATTTCTTGAGGTTAGTTCAATGCATTTGCATCCAGTTTATTTTTTGATATTAGTTCAATGCAGTTGCATCTGGTTTTCGATTTCCCATTAATTATTATTTAAAATTAGTTCTACGTATTTGCATCATGTTCCCAATTTATAGTTAATTTTTCTTTGATGTTAGTTCAATGCAGTTGCATCCAGTTTCTGATTTCCTATTAATTTAATCATTGAGGGTTAGTTCAATGCATTTCCAACCAGTTTTCGATTTCCTGACAATTATTTTTTTATGTTAATTCGTTGTATTTGCATCCAAGTTTTGATTTCCCGTTAATTATTATTTGAAGTTAGTTTAATGCAGTTGTATCCATAGTCCGATTTCTCATTAATTACTTTTTAAGATTAGTTTAATATTTGCATTTGCATCAAGTTTTCGATTTTCCGTTAAATACTATTTAAGGTTAGTTCGGTGCATTTGAATCCAGTTTTCGGTTTCCCATTAATTGTTCTTTGAACTTAGTTTCATGTAGTATTATATATATTTTAAAATATTTGTCATTATTGGTTTGCCGTTATTTTTTATTTTTTTTTATACATGTGAACTTGTATTAGAATGAATGCAAAATTTTCTATTATATGTTTTGTGATGTTATTTTTTGTATAATTTAATTTTCCACTGTAATTTGTTTTGGTTTGGTATATATATATTAAAATTGGAAATTACATTATAGTGTTGAATTTTTTTTTATAAATTCAGAAATTTAATTGGAATATGTCGTAATTATTGTGGTTTTTGAAATCCTTAACGATAACTAAATGTCTAAATCCCAAAGTGGATGATGATGCATTAAATCTATCCAACTTTATTTGTTTAGGCCCATATAGGCATATAGTGCATACAATACAATTTTATTTGTTGTCCACTTAGTTTTGAGTGTATACTGTTACTTATTTTATGATTAGTTTACTTTTGTTTTTCCTTTTTTGTCCCAGTCACATGTGTGGTTAACACATATAGAAAGTAAATGTTCAGGCAACTCAATTCATTTTTTCCTTCGTTATTTCATTGTCTTTTTCTATAAAGAAACTTTGTTATGTTAAACTTTACCAAGATTAGTGTGGAAACTATTCTTTGTGGCGTAAGTGTTTTAGGAAAATCGTTTTCGGTGGAAACTATTGTTTTTAGCAATTTAGTTTTTTGTCTCCTATTTTTTCGTAATTAGCTATAGTGTTTAGGAAAAGTTGGAGAATTTGTGAAACTCTAGATGAGATTGTTTCCTTCTTTATATCATTTTTTTTTTCTAATTAGTAATAGAGTTTAGAAAAAACTGGAGTCTCTATGAGTGCTCCAATTGTCTGATTTTTCCATATTAATCTCCTACTTTTTCATAATTAGTCAAAGAGTTTTACAAATATTGGAGACTCTGTGAATGCTCAAAAAATAGAGCCAAGAGGGTACAACTATAATATATATGTAAGGATCTAGGTCACATATTTTTCTCACGAGTTGTACTTTTGAGCAGATTGGTATAGATTTGTAGGTCGCTGATTCGTTAGGGTATTAAGTTAAGTATCATGATTGACAGAAAGTATAGTTGTACTGAAGCTAAGAACAGAAGATCCCATTTCTCAGTAACAGGAGTAGGCAGCATATTTCACCACTTTTCGTTGTATTCAGGAGTAGGCGGTGTGAGGGAGTAATATCTACATCCAATGGATATCAGACATGTGTCCAACACATACATAGCTATCAGCCGATCTTATTCGCTTACATTTGCAGGTTGCGTGGACTCGACCCGCGATCCCAGATTGCCTGACAGCAACTCGAACTAATGGCACGATCTCTCCGTAAAGATCGCCTCACCAGTTCGATTTAGGCAACAACCTCCAGAAGGTCCACACTAGCTCATACTTCAATGGATAGTAACGTATGCCCCAGCTGGCGTCATCAAGATCGGAGCTTTAGATGCGCATGCCATTACTTCACCATAACTCCCCATCATGGCTCATTAAATGACATCAAGTCCTGAACTTGACCTGACGTGTGAGAGGAGGAAGCGCGAGCATCTTGCCTATATTAAGAGAAGAGGAACTACGTCTGACTTGATTCAAGTTTGGCTAAAGAACTTGATACGTAGGCAGTTCACATCTAACCTGTTAAATTATGCTAGGAGATTCATATAGTGGTTAGCTGGTTAGGTTAAAGAGATGAAGTGGAGAAGAAGAAAGATGGAGGCACAAGAAGAAGGTAGGATTTAGAGTATGTTTAATCTAACCTACGATTTATATATTTATATTGGGTGATAGGTTTCACCGAAATAGAAACTACTAAATAAGATACGGTCTCACACTTATAGAATGTGTGAGACTATACATACTTCAACACCCCCATTCAAGTTGGAGCATAGATATCACTCATGCCCAACTTGTTACCAATATAATTCAAAACTGGACGAATAACTAGTTTGGTGAAGATATCAGCTAACTGATCTCGAGATGCCACATAAGGAGTACTTATCTCATTTGTTTCAACCTTATGTCTGACATAATTACAATCTACCTCTATGTGCTTAGTTCGCTCATGAAATACTGGATTAGAAGCGATATGAATGGCTGCCTAATTGTCACAATGAAGAGGGATCAGTAGCTATACCTTGAAACCTAACTCACGTAGTAGATTATGAATCCACATTAACTCACCAGTCCCCTGAGCCATAGCTCTATACTCAGCATCTGCACTAAACTTTGACACAACTGTTTGCTTTTTACTCTTCCATGTCACCAAATTTCCATAAAGGAAGGTACAATACCCAGTGGTGGATCGTCTATCTGAAACTGATCCTGCATAATCAGCATCTGAATATCCAACAACATCAAAATTTCCATTAGAACGATATACCAATCCACGACCAGGAGAACCTTTCAAATACCGCACAATACGAATAACTACCTGGTAATGAGGAATCTGTGGTGCATGCATATACTGAGATACTACACTGACTGCAAACGAGATATCTGGGCGAGTGATAGTAGCATAGATCAGCTTTCCCACCAGTCTACGATATCCCTCAATATCGGCATACAACTCTCCAACATTTGACTGGAGTTTGTCGTTCGAATCCATAGGAGTCTCTACTGGGCGAGCTCCTAAATTACCTGTCTCACTGAGCAGGTCTAATACATACTTTCTTTGTGAGAGATGAATTTCACCAGGGAACCTTCTAACTTCAATGCCTAATAAATACTTCAGTTCTCCTAGATCTTTGGTCTGGAACTGTCTTGAGAGATTGACTTTAAGTCGAGCAATAATACCCTGTTTGTCAGACCCTATGACAATGATATCATCAACATACACAACTACGACAATAATTCTTTATTGGGTCTTTCGGTAAAACACGGAATGATCATATTCACACCTAGTCATTCCATTAGCCATCAAAACCAAGCTAAAGTTCGCAAATCAAGCTCTAGGAGATTGCTTTAGCCCATAAAGAGACTTCTTTAACCGACAGGCTTTCCCCCCTTGAGCAACAAAACCAGGAGGTTGTACCATATAGATTTCCTCCAGGAGATCTCCATGTAAAAAGGCATTCTTCACATCTAACTGAAACAGAGGCCAGTGATGATGAACATCAATAGAAATAACAATACGCATAGAGGCTAACTTTGCAACAGGAGAAAACATCTTGGAGTAATCAATATATACCATAAGTCTGGGTAAAGCCTTTTGCAACCAGGAGAGCCTTTAAATGAGAAATAGTACCATCCGGATTATACTTTTAGTGAAAAACCACTTACAAGCAATCACTTTCTTCCTAGAAGGAAAATCTGTAAGGACCCAAGTGTCATTAGAACACAAGGCACTCAACTCCTCGTCCATTGCTTTCTTCCAGCCAGGATGGGATAGAGCTTCCCTGTAGTCAGAAGGGACAAAGACAGACAACAAGGACGTAGAAAAAGACTTGACAGATGGTGGTAAATGATCAGTAGAAACATACTGAGAAATAGAATACTGGGCATACTTACTAGGAAGACGCATATTGGCAGGTGGACGTTCAAGTTTCAGTAGGGCAATAGGAACATCGAGGTCAGACGGAATGGCAATAGGATCCACAGACATAGTGGGAAGAGGTGAAGGCAGCGGAGCATTTGAACTTTCGGCCTCAAACTCGCGAACATCAGCTGCAGGCAAGGGGCACGCACGCGCTCCGTCTTCTTCAGCTCTAGGCAAGGGGCGTGCACGCACTCCGTCTTCTTCAGCTACAGGTAAGGGGTGCGCACGCGCTCCTGTAAGGGCATCTATAGGGTGTGCACGTGCTCCGTCTGTTGGCTCTCCAACATCAGTAGCGAAAACCTGATCATTAGCTCCCCCATGAACACCAATAGTCACAAAAAGATTAACAACACTAGATGGCAGAACACAATCCTCAAATGGTTCAGAGGACACCTTCCCTACTGAAGAGTAAAACAGGACATCTTCAAAAAAAGTAACATCAGCACAGATAAAGGATTTGCGCAAATGAGGACTATAACACTTGTACCCTTTCTGTGTATGTGAATACCCAAGGAAAACACACTTACTAGCACGAGAGTCCAATTTATCATGACTCGGTTGAAGATTATGAACAAAGCATACAAGGGGGAAGATAGAAAGAATGTTGACCAGGAAAAAGAACAGAGTGTGCAGTGGTGTTTTTCCACCTAACACTGAAGAGGGCATACGATTAATTAAGTATGAGGCAGTAAGAACTGCCTCTCCCCAATAAAACTTTGGGAGATTTGTTTGAAACATTAAGCATCGGGCAACTTCAAGAATGGGTCTGTTCTTTCTCTCAACAACCCCATTTTGTTGAGGTGTATCCACACATGAGGTTTGATGTGTAATGCTATGGTCATCTAAAAAACACTTGAATATGGTAGAGGTATAGTCTTTGGCATTATCAGTTCGAAAAACATGCATGTGTGCAGAATACTGATTAGTAATCTCAGCATAGAATTTTTGAAAGACAGAGAATACTTGAGAATGATTTCCATAATATATACCCAACAAACATGAGAGAAATTATTGATAAAAGTAATAAAGTACTTGGCTCCAAAAAAGCCAGTGGTTCTACAAGGACCCCATATATCTGAATGAACTAACTGAAAAGGAGCACTAGAACACTTATTTAACCTATTTTTGTAACTAACACGACGATGTTTAGCTAACTCACAAACCTCACAACTTAAAGACTAAATACTAGAAGAAATACTGGGAACTAAACACGCAAACTAGCCAGAGAAAGATGACCAAGACGTCTATGCCATTGAACAGGAGAGACCGAGACTGTGAGAGCCTGCTTCTGGTGAGAGTGCCTATAAACATCTTGAAAGTAATAGATGTTGCCGTGATCATACCCACCACCAACTAGTGTCTTTGTCTGTAGATCCTGAAACACAACATGAGTGGAAGAAAACATGACATTACAGTGAAGAGATTGGGTGAGACGATGAACAGACAATATATTAAAGGGGAAATTTTGAATAAGCAAGATAGAGACAAGTGACACATAATGAGTTAACTGAATAGTACCCTGACCAAGAATATTAGCCTTAGCCCCATTTGCTAATATGACAGATGATGGTGTATGAGTATACTCAAGATTAGAAAATAGCTGGGGATTACCTGTCATATGATCAGAAGCTCCTGAGTCAATGACCTAAGAGTTGTTACCACTTATAAGAAAACATGTTTTACCTGAGTCAGCTAGGGTTGTAGTGGGTTGGTTGGATGAACTCGATGAATTGACTGAAATAGCTTGTATCCGCTTCATCAGGGCTGCAAGGTCTTCTTGAACTTGTTGAAAGTCGGTCACTTTCTGATCAACTACTGTGGCATTGTTAGCTTTGTGCAAAGGTGGGCGACCAGTTATATCCTAACAAAAATCAGAACTATGATTTGTGCGCCCACAATGCTCACAAGGATCAAAACCACCCATACTACGACCATGGCCACTCCCTTGGTTGCGACCACCTCCACGTCCACGAATGGCTCTACCCCTTCTACCTCCATTACCACGACCAGAGGAGGGATTGTTATAATTATTGCTGCTTTGAGGGATCAATAAAGGCATACTGTCATTGTGCTTTGGAGGAGGTGCAGTGATACGAGAAAGACGAGAATATGCTTCAGACAGAGTAGGGACCTTAGATTCAGCTTGAACTTGGGCTTTCACATTAGCAAACTCGGGAAGTAGCCCAGATAGGAATTTTGAGACTCGAAATTCCTCTTGTTGTTTCTTCAACTGATTTATGTTTGTAGTAAGTGAGTGATAAATATTCAGTTCTTCCCACTTGCTATGAAGATAATTATAATACTCACAGATAGACATATCGCCTTGAGTTAGATCAAAGATGTTCTCATACAACTGAAAGATACGTGAAGTATTCTGAGATTGAGAGTATGATTCTTGTAGATACTCCCAAATCTCCTTAGAGGTTTTGAAAAACCACACAATATTACAAACATCCTTCTCTATAGTATTCCACAGAAAATTCTTAACCAAGGCATCATCTTTCGTCCATGTTGTCTACTTTATCATCTGGGGA
This sequence comes from Coptis chinensis, assembly GCF_015680905.1. NCBI lineage: Eukaryota > Viridiplantae > Streptophyta > Magnoliopsida > Ranunculales > Ranunculaceae > Coptis > Coptis chinensis. The sequence goes on along the minus strand of NC_141463.1, from coordinate 71,354,390 downwards.
ATCTATCAAATGACTTTCCTTACCTTTTCTAGTAAGATAAACATTAACTGCTTCTGCCCATTGAAGGTAATTGGCAACATCTTCTAATTTGATAGAGGTCATACTAACAGAGAACACAGACGTATTACCAAATTCATCGGATTTTAAAACAACTTCAGTCATTGTAAAGAGAAGGAAAACTCACTGTATGGAAAGGAAGATAGACTGTGAGATCTGAGGGCCTAGAGCTGGTGGGTATTTATCACACCCCAAATTTCGGCGAATTAATTCGAAAAACATTATTTGTTCCCCGACTCTTGATCTCAGGGTGTGATGCACTCTCCACTTCCAAAACCTATAAACGGTTTTAAATATCACGGATAATTAAAAACCAATAAAAATTTTAACTTAAACAAAAGTCCTCTTCATTACAAAAATTTACAAATGAAAATACAAATAACCTTGTCTAAATTGAAAATCTATATCATCTCAAGGGAAAACAAAGCCTATCTTGAAATGCGACGCTAACGCAAACTACAAGCAGCAACCAATCTTCTTCAACACTAAACCTGTCAAGACTTATCAACTATGTTCATTTAATGAACACACCCGATAAGCAAACATGCAAATCGGGTCAGCATTATAAAAATGCTGGTGTGAGTAGCTCTAAAACACAACGTATTCATATACAAATAAATACACAATCCATAAGGCCGTTAGTTCCTCCACCGAGGCGCCTTAACTTTCAACGACTAATACAACATCCTTAAGTACAATAACTAAGGCAGGTAGTTCCTCCACTGAGGCGCCTTAACTTCCCACTAACCACACAACAAACTATACGCATAATAAATAAGGCATGTAGTTCCTCCATCGAGGCGCCTTAGGTTCGAACTAAACAAATAACCAACCAAGCATATTCTATACTTACCTCATTTCATGCTCAATTACAAAGTGGGTCATCTCTGCCCAAGTAATTAGTTGGACCCACCCTTCTGCAAAGCCATATACAATCATATATTTAAAGGTATATCATTAACCAACATATTACCATAATTATATTAATTAAGGTTTTCTTTGCGTGTCCCTAAAATCACGTCGTATCTATGTCTTACCTAGTTTCCCTGGCTACCACAATCGCTTCCCCAACATGTATGTACATCCACATGCCTCCCCTTACATAATGAACCACTCCGGCGTGCGTAACTACCGAAAGGGATGTCGCACACCAGGTAACCCTCACACGAAAGCCATTATGTAAGTACTGCCACTATTCGGTATAAAATATCGCGCGTCTCATTCTATTTTGCGAATGGAATAATCAAGCCACTATTCGGCTATGCCAGAAGGGCCATTCAGCTTTACTGAAACGCCAGAAGGGCCAATCACATTACTTACGCCAGAAGGGCCATTCAGATTCACTGAAACGCCAGAAGGGCCAATCCAATTGAACACGCCCACACAGGGCAAATCACATGAGTTGTGGTAGCTAGGTTATAGGATTTTCATTACGTAATTTATTCAGGTGTCATACATTTATGACTCATAATAATTCCACTATATCACGTGCATGTCAAATACCTTATTGCACTAAGCCACAATATTTAAAAAATATCTCAATTATATCTCATAACTACTTTCATTCTGTCACGTGCCAATATATTATTGCACTAAGTCATAATCCCGTGGGAAAATATCCACACCTACTATACTACCTCATAGTAGCATCTCACATATAAAATAATGGAGCGTTTATACATTTATGCCTCCAAAACTATTGCATTTAATATATATATCCCAACATATTATATAAGGTCACAATATCAACGTCAAATCTTAATTAGATAATGACAACCAAATTTATACAAGCTTCCACAACATTTTAGCATTTGATTTGTCCATACAATTTAGAACATAAAATGTAGTACAATTAAACAGTTCACAGTCCACAATCAAAGTCCGTATATAATTTAATACTCATAAAAACATATATATCAAATTCTTATTATCAGAATTTCCCTCCAGTTACGTGCCAATATTTATATGCTTTACACACTACTTACGTCAAATCTTAATTAGATAATGACAAACAAGGTTATACAATGTTCGACAATATTTTATTACTACATTTGTCCATATTCTTAAATATGTGAAAAATCTAGAAAAAGTCAACCTTCCACAGTCAACGGTCAAAGACAATGATCAACGGTCAAAGTCAAAGTCAAAGTCAATACGTCATTGTCAAAGTCAACACGTCATGGTCAAAGTCAAACTGTCATTGTCAAAGTCAAAGTCAACACATCATTGTCGAAGTCAACACATCATGGTCGAAGTCAAACTGTCATTGTCAAAGTCAAACTGTCGTTTCCATGTTCGACAAGTTCAGGCCGGGTCATAGCCATGGTTCATGGCTAAGGTCAAAGGTGCATGGCTCATGGGCTCATGACTAAGGAAACGGTTCGGACCCAACTAGCCGAGCCCAAACCTTAGAACCCGAAAGTCTGAACATTTAAAGACCTAATTTGGATCTCCATCAAGTCCTAGGGACTGGCCCCAAACAATATTAGAAACTAGCCCAAAAACTTTAAACTGAACTGGTCCACAAATTAAAACAAAATTGGGCCCAACAACTAATAAGCGAAGGCCCAAAAACCGAAACCCATTGGCTTTGGCCCAAGCCCAAGCCCAAACCGATCAACAGTTCTTCTTCTCCCTCCACCAGCAGCCACCAATTTGGCCACCGCCAGTTCCGATCGTCCGCCCCTTTCAACCCCACGGTTTTGATCCAAATCGAAAACCTTATAACTTTACTAAAAACAAAATCCCCAAATCATTTGACCCCCCATCTTCCTCAAAACTAGATCTGATTTTTTGCCGCCATTAACGACTTCTCAAAGCTTCAATCTTACCTCTTTTACAGCCCTCACACACCCTACCTTACCCCACTACAACCACTCCTCAATCCACCAACACAAACAACCGAAACACAGTTTAAACTATTGTACTGGAGTGTTTGGGCGAGCTGCCATTAATGAACCATTTGGGAGCTTCGACAGCACCATTAACACCCTTCAAAAGCTCCCCACAGCACCAAACCTAAATTCCCCCCAACGCCACAACATCCTAACCATCCCAACAACGAGTTCCAACCAAACAATCGGGACGTTTTCTCGGTTTCGATTTGCCGACGCCATTACTACCGGATACAAAGCTTCGACAGCCTCATCCAATTTCAACCTTCCAACCTCCCACTACAACCCAACATCATTTCACCAAAACAAACAACATAATAAAAGGCAGTACAGTTCATGGAGCTCGCGCCTCCATTAACAAAGCTTCGAAGCTTGAACCATTCCAACAGTTTTAATGAAAGGCATCAACAGTTCAATAACATTCCGATATTTAACAAAGTTTAATAAATACGACACGCACGACGTCGAATAAAACAGGATAACGAACAATATCAATAGGCATAAATCTTAGGCAGTATACACCGATACCCGAAAAACTATAAATCCGGTGAAATAGCAAAAATAGCAACTCACTTGTATTAACAGCTCCTACGAATTCCTCCGAGTCCGAGTCGTCGCGCTCCAACGCTCGAGCAAACAAGCCGCCTCCATTTTTATTATTTTATTCTCTAAAAACCCTATTCTCTAGAATAATGTGATTATATACTTGAGTTTGAAACCCAAGCCCAACGCAAACTCGGGCCCAGAAACCAGGCCCACATATCCCAAATCCAATCCAATCAAATATTAAATAAATAATTAAATTAATAAATAAATAAATAAATACGTATTTTAAATACGGGCGTTACACGCGCCTTGGCAAAGAAGAAATTGAGCGTGTGCGTGCTTGCAACTAGAAACTGCGAGATACAGACCCAGAGCACGTGTGCGCTTTGGCAAAGGAGAAACGGAGCGCGTGCATGCCTGCACTTAGAAACTGAGAGATACAGAGAGATGGCGATACCATGCCTTCCCCCTCTGAAAACTTGACGAACTCTTCTTTATCAATACTGAGAGATTGTGGAAGCGAAACAATACTAAGACGGCAATTGATACTAAAATTACAACCTTGAAATTGCGGATCTTTCTCCTAGCATTATCTAAACAGAGTCGGCTCCGATACCATGTTAAATTATGCTAGGAGATTCATATAGTGTTTAGCTAATTAGGTTAAAGAGATGAAGTGGAGAAGAAGAAGGATGGAGGCACAAGAAGAAGGTAGGGTTTAGAGTATGTTTACTCTAACCTACGACTCATATATTTATATTGGGTGATAGGCTTCACCAAAATAGAAACTACTAAATAAGATACGGTCTCACACTTATAGAATGTGTGACACTCTACATACTTCAACATAACCGAACTCAGTCAAAATCATATACAACTCACACTCCCCTCACCAATCAAGGCCTGTAAAGATTCACACCGGCACTGTCTGTGGCTCGATTTCTTGAGAAAACCACAGTTCATACTATAACATCCCTATTTTTATTTCCCTTTGTAATTAAATATATGAAGTTAAGTAATAATAATAAGAAAAGAAGATAAAAATAAAAGAAGAGAGAGAAAACGTGGGGAGAGAGAGAAAAAGGGTTTAGTTACAACCGAACCCTCTTTTGCTCCCTCTTGGATATTTTCAGAGGTTTCAAAAAAAAAAAAAAAAGAAAAGAAAAGAAAAGGAAAGTTAAGAAAATAAAAAGAGATGTAAACAGTGAAAAGAGAGAGATAGAGTGCTACTGCCTTGAGAGTGGTAAAGAGAAGATTTCGAAGAAGAGAGACTATCTTAAAGCCGATTTTCGAGTTCGCCTGATTTTGAGTTTGTTACGTAAACTAACGTTTTCGTTTTTCGATTAATTTCGGTGAGTAGTCTAAACTTGCTTATTTCTTTTGAAATTTTATTGTTTGATTATCACATAATTTGTAGTAGTTATGCATTTTATTTAATGGATTTGAAGATTAAAAATGTATTAATTAATTTTATCAAATTCATATATTATATGTTATATGTTATTTAGCAAGGTTGACAATTTGACATACTGTGCTTCTATCGCAAGGTTCACAGTTGCTAGATAAAGATTTTTCACGGATTGTTAAGTGGTCTTTGGTAGTCTGCAAGATGTTGATTGCTTTGAATGGTTTATTAGAACCTTTGGATTGTTTAAAAGGTTGTCTAAAGCTACGTTAAAAACCTTATAGATTACTATTTTAACTAAAGGGTATTGTTTGATTTTGATGCATGAGATAAGTACAGACGCCAAGATTCCCTTGTTGATATATGTGTTTTGATGGGTATTTTCCATGTTAGTTCCTGTTAGCAAATTTCACATGCTAGTTTCTGGTGGTGGGTTCTCTAACTTATTTTTTGTTATATATATATATACTAGGTGTAACCCGTGCCGTCAGCACGGAGTAATATAGTCATTTGTAGTATATCAATTTCAATTGAAGAATTTGCACTAAATAAGTTAGTGGATATAATTAATTGACTGTGAGATAGTTAAATTAGTCAAAATTAATTTGTCGTAAAGTTGTCAGAGACAAACTATACGTTGAAATTAGTAAATTTGTTGAGATTATAGAACATGATGCTAAGCAATACAAAATTGTTTGAAGTGATGAACTCAGTAGGATGAGAGAAGGCTTTAAGAAATTTTGAAGTTTTGAGGATAAAGAAGTTTCCTATTTTTTTTCTCGTTTGAAATGTATGTTATGTGGATCATTCGAGATTTTGTATAATTATTACATTTTTTTTTTAATGGAGTAATCTAAATTGGTTGAACTTGTGCAGTATTAATAAAACAATGCTGGGTAGACATTTTTTTTAATATTTTTTAATGGAGGTTACACAATGTTGGATGTATAGTTAGATGAACCTGTTGTTAGGAGTACATTAATTCTCTTAGAAGATGTGGATCTTGTCCATGGCTGAATGCAGGTATTTGTAAGTCTGGAACAACATATTGGGTCGACTGTATTTGGGAGTTTTTCTTTGTCATAAAGGTACCCAAAGGAAAACAAAAATTGAAAGTCCCATTCGAGTTGAAAAGGCAACAACAATGTTGAAAAAACAATAAAATTATATTCCTTTGTTTTTCGGAAAAAACGAAACAAAAATGTATAGCTTGGTAGAGTTTGCATAAGATCTATTGAAATTCAGTGCCGATGTTGATGTAGTGAGGCTATATGGAGTAAAAATCAGTTCGATAACCGGGTTGTTTACCATTTATGGCTGTTAATGTGAAGGTCAGTAATAGCTTTAATTGAATGAGGTACAGTAGAAGTATGATGAGCAAGAGCTTTTGAAAGTGTACAATGAGGAAACTATATTTTATGCTAGAGAGGTCTTCAAGATCCAATTCAATTGCGGTAGTTTAAAAATAATTTGAGTGAGAATATGTGAGTGGCAACGTCTGAATTATTAAGTGTAGATTATATTATTCCCACGACATCAAGTATCAAAACCTTACAAAAAGAAGCACTTTAAAAAATCAATGGGAACTCTCATAGCCCTTTTTGTTTAATAAAAATATGAAGACCAGCTCAAGAGCACTCTAATTAACACCTTATAAGGGAGTAAATAGTTGTGGTTGGGTTTTTTGCTACCGTTGAACATATATCAAGTAACCTTGAAATGCATATTTGGGATTGCAGAGCCCACATGGAATACAACAAAATGCATATTTGTTATTATACATCCATACTTTGAAAACATGTTTCTTAACTCTAATTTCTCAACAAAACTGACTAAGAGCAGTATCATCACGTGTGTTCTCCAACCTAATATATCAGCAAACTATATCATTATATTCTGCCGCATCTTTGTGAACTTTGTTCTAAACCGTTTGCTCTTCACACTATTATAATCACCACTCCCACCGAATTCTTCTAACATTTGATCATCATGTTCTTCTAACAGTGGTGCTTGATTACTTCCAACTGGACCAGAGAGCTCTTGAGGGTGAAAATTATATTCCTATGGCACCCACACACGACACATTTAAGATAAAAATATCTATTTTCAACAATACGACCACCATGACTTATAGGTATGTAGTGACTAGTGACCACATCCATCTTTAGCATGCCTGCCAATTGAAGCAACATGATTTCTCATGCACTCTTTATAACTCACAACATTGAGTTATGATGTAACAATCGATCCACTGTTGTTTGACACGGTTGTTGTATTCGTGAACGGAACTACGCTTAATTCTAGAACCCCCTCTTTCATGATCTTCAAAGATAAATGAAAATTTTTTGCTGGGAAAAAAAAGTGTCTATGATGAAATGAAATATCCTCATTTTATAGCCGCAACGTGCTAGGGTTTTAAAAGTTGAACCCACATTACTTTATTATAGTGATATATCTACCAACAATTCTAATTATTTATGTACATCAACGATCTAATTTTTTAACACAGAAACGTCAATCTGTCAAACAAATATTTTATTTTCACGGGGCACATAAAGAGAAATTTTTGTCTATAGCCTTTAAGTGCTATGTATGGGTCCCACTTTGTCAATTGCTAGAGGAAAAAACTTCATTGAGTGCTTCACTTTTTCCCCTATATGGGCCCTATTATACGCTTACTCGAGCCCAACGCAATCCTAACTCTAGTCAAACAGAATGAAGTTGAAGTTTCTTTCATTGCGTCAGATTACATTGAAACCCAAATTTCAAATAATGAAATATGTATTATTGTTTAAGTAAATTATGTTAACTTAACGTTACATGAGAAAAGTAAATAAAAATTAATAGTTAATAGTAATTAAATAATAACAAAATAAAATATCCCCTTTATTATGACATGTTTTTTTGGGTTGGTTTAATATAGAATTTAGATGTAGAGAATTGAATGTGTGCATCCGTTAAAAAATGTCATGGATCAGAGACTCGTGGTTCCATTTTATTAAAATATTTTGGTCCCTTGGGGTGACATAGTGGTCATAGATATTAAATGCACTTTGACGCCGTAACCTTCTTAAATTTCGCCAAAGACATTCAACATTCTTCTGACCTTAAAAACACCTCTTCTACTCTAGCATCTACCGAGTTCCATCTATTAGAACAATATTTTCTTCTAACTATTCTACATAATTAAGTGTATTTTTTAAAATCTTTTGATAATCGAAAAAATTAGGTGTTTTTATATTTTGTTTTCAAAGTCTTAATGCAAGAGATAGGATGATACACTATTTTGAAATGCTACTGTGATGTTGGCTAAGTTCAGTCAGACATGGCATATATCAATGTATGGAGAAAAATGATATACCGATTGAGCTGCGCCAATATCTTGGTAATCTTTCTTCACAAACTTTATTTTTTCTTGGAAATGTAATTTGGAAAATAGAACGCGATAATTTGTAAGTTAGTTGAAAGCTGAATCACATTGACGTAGAAATATGACGTGGTTTTATAGTAACTAACACGTACGATTCCAGGAGAGCTTTAATTATTTCTGACATGCGTTAAACGAATGGATGTTAACATGTAAGTTTTGAAGAGGCATTTTACAGTAGTTGCAATAAGTTAGCAAGCAAAATGTTTATATCCACAGAATAATATAAGAAAATTATCAATAATAATAAAAAAAATATATTTTTAACTAAATCTATTAACATGATACAATTTATGTATTTAAAAAAAATTAAAATAAAACCGACGTTCGTTGAACATTCACATACATTTATTTAGGTCTAGACACCTAATACTACCTTTCATAATAGTAAAACAACACAAATAAATGTAGTTAATATGACGACACTTTTTGCATCTTCGATCTCCTTTTCATAAATATCAACTTCGTAGTATATGGTTGAAGTTAACTGTTTATTTAAACAAATAGTTACCAATATAAAATTATTAATGTGTCTAATTGTTCACATAAAAAAACAAATAAACATATAAAAAATCACACAATACAACAAATAAAGGAACAACATAATAATCTTGTATAATAAGCACTCATGATTGTAATCAAAGGAATTACTTTAAACAATTGGGAAAAAAAATAAAACAACTTATTCATTTTTTTTTAGCAACTATGAAGACCTATAATATCCAAATTTGTTATATATATATTGGAGGTCTTTGAAAAACGATATACCAGAAATATTGTTTTTTATTGGAAATATCCATATTTATTGATTACCAATGTAGATATTTTTTTGCACTGACATTTATTAGAAGATATTTTATATATTGCAACATTATATTGCTATAGTCCAAAATTATCATAAATACTCAAAAAAAAAAAAAAAACTTTAAAAAATAGTTTAAGTTAAACGATATATATTGAAAACTCGGTATATATAATGGATTTGAAATGATTTAATATTCAGCACTAATTTAATGCATTTATTCATATTATGTAGATGATTTTCCTATATATGCTAAGTATATTAATAAATAGTTAAAGAAATTACATTAAACATTTGGAACAAGCTAAGACATACGATTCATTATTACTATTGTTTTTCATTTGTTTGTTTTGGTTTTTGTTTTTTTTTTAAAAATTGTTTTTGTAACTATAAAGCCTTAAAATATCCAAGTTAAAATTGGCCCGAAATAGGAAATATATAAATAAGACAAAGGAGCGAAAATAATGATGCATAAATTGAGAAAAATTAGATCATGAAGGAGAAGTAAATAGTAACCTGATGGGGCTGAGAGTTGCTTGTAGTCGAGGAGATGCGAGAAATAAACCTAGTTGTTCAGGAGCTTTTAAAGAAAATCAGGAATTGGAGAGAGCATCTGAGCAAAGATGGGAGGGAGAGAACAAGCGTAGAAAACAAAGTAGATAATATATTTTTCTTTGGGTGTTATTGGGCCTTCTTATGTTCTGCCTATAATCAAGTTAAATATTTTAGATTTAACTTTTGCAATTAGCTTAACCATTTAAGAGTTTAAGCTAGCTTTTATTTTGAACAAAAAAAAAAACATTTGTAATCATTCACTGTTAAATTCAATAAATATATGAAATGTTAGATATATGTCATTGCATCAAAATTTTCTTAACAATAAGGTATATATACCAACTAATTATATACGAAAATAATCCAGCTTTATGAAGTTGTTTTTGTTGGTTTATATTTGTTGAAAGAATAAACTAACTGCGAAAGATGTAAGGGTCAAATGCACATCCACTGTTGTTGTAATGAAAGCTCTGTAGATGCGTAATAAACACCATTATGTCTTTTTCAATTGTCTAGAATTGAAGCAGAGAAATCAATTGTATAAACCCCAACTTACCATTTTTTTAACGGATATAATCAATTGTTTTCAATAAACTAACAAAATTATAATTTTGGATAAGTAAGAAAAATGGTGGTGTAATTAAAAAATGTAAAATAATAACATAATATTCAATTTTGTCAATTAACTTATTACTTTTGATTTTTGGATATGGAAAAGAAAAATGCCTAAAAAGAAATTTAACTCATAAACTTAATAGGTTGTATAGTTGTTAATGGGTGGCAAAATTCTTTGAACAATTAATGGTAAAAAGTGAGTTTTTTCTGGAAGGGATGCTTTTCCAGCTTCGATTTTCATTACCGTCTTAATGAGCAAAGGAACAGAGTCCTTTGTATGTTTAACACCGCTTTTCATGGTTGCCACATTCGAAACTCCAAACTAACGATAAAAAAAAAAAGATGGGTTTTATAAAGTTGAGTATTTGATGAAGGGGTGGTGGAAATAATTATTGGGTAGGGGGGAAGGATCCAAGGATACATGTGGGGTTGCTGTGAATAGGATATGCTAATTATGCTTCGAATGTTGAGAGTGGAAGGAAATATACACTTGGTTGTGACCGAATATAATATGGTTTTTCTTGAATTATTTGCTAACTTTGTATAGAGAGTAATGCAAGGAGACATACATTTGTAACCGAGACCAATCGATAAGTTCTGCAACAATACTGTTTTGAGTCACATGTCGTGTATTCAATACACAACACAAAATCAAAGATAATAATAACTATTTGACACTATTTTGCACAGAGCGGGATTTAGGGGTTGATTTTTGTATATTAATTAAAATTTAACAAATTGAACTAAATTAGTTAGTATAAACAGTTGGTTGATTATAAGACGGTTAAGTGTGTCGAGGGGTGTGTTTTTTTTTTTAATAGAGTCCCTTTTTTTTGTTTAATATGGGGTTATATTTACTTTCACTTGGATGACGTGGGAAATTTGATACCGCACGATAATATGTTTTGAATTTTAAACGATCAACATATTTGATGTGTTTGGGATGAGGTAGTGGGGAGGCAGAATTAGTTAGGTATGTAATTGATGTTAATGATAAAATATATCAGAATCAAAGAACTTTAAATAGTCGTCCGACTGAATTGTCTATTAAATTAAATATAGAATGTTAAAAGCAAACGTGATATATATAAATGTTTTGTTAAGAAATTGTTGGGGCCAAACACTATTTGCCTATATTTTATTTATTTAATAATAACAAAGTTGGGTATCCTTTTCATTCTGAAGGTTGGTTCACATATTATTTATATGTGTTGTGCGTCAGGAAAATTGTATTATTTTCGAGTTGTCTTGGCAGTTCTAAAATGGATCTTCCAGATGTAGTAAGGTCGGTTTCTCTTGACAACGATGAAGTTATGGGTAATGTTGGTGCGTTGGCTGATGGCACTGTTATTGTTCAAACCGATGTAGTAACATCTGCTGTTATGGAGAAAGGCAAGTGTAAATATATTGATGAGTCTAATAAGCGAAAGGCCGTTGAAGAGGTTCTCACACGTTTTCAGCGTACCTGCGTCGGTAGTAGGTGTGGTCGAAGTAGTGTATCTACTTCAGAATCAAACATCAATCAAGAGAGGATGTTATTTACTAATGGAGTTGGTGTGGGGCGTGGAGCAAGCGCTAATAATGTTATTTTGAAATTTGTTGATGCTCTTAGTGGATTGAACCTTGTAAGTTTAATTTAAATGCCTATTTTGTTTTAAATATTTTTCCGATGAGAAATGATTTTATTTTTCGTTAATTACCAATTTTATTTAGGTGCAACTGATTCTTCATGGTGTAGGTCGTCTTTATAAATAATCGTCAGATTTTCAAAGTGACTGGCTTGTTACTTTAAAGACTGAAAACGAAATGCTAGATGTCGAAACCAATGTTTGTAGCACCATTACGAAAGAAATTGAAGAAACGACCATGAAAGATACCGAAGAAGAGGCAACACTGAGGGTTGAAGATGCTCATTTGGAGAAAATGAATCGTCGCATGGCAAGTTAGAGGAAGCACTAACTCATTATCATATGCGTGTGGAGGAGATGGAAGAAGTTTTGACGACTATGAAAGCTGAGACTGAGGCATATGAGTATGATCTCAGATGGTATGATGAATATTGCTCACGGGGGGAAGAGCAGATTCATAAATTGGAGTCAGAGATAGGGTGGTTAGAGGCTGAGATAGTCCATCTTAAGGGACAATATGATCTCTCAGTTGCTCGGCTGGGGAACAAAGATATCGAGGTTGTTACAGGCTTGAAGTAATTGGAAAAATTAAAGGCAAGCAGGAATCGTACCATTGTGACATACAACCGGCTGTTTGAGTTGTATTGGAAAAATATGGGGATGGATCCAGACGGTTTTGCCCCAATTATTGTCAAAGGTAAAAATGATTAATGACTATTTGTTAACAGTTGCTATGATGTTTTTGTTAGTCACATGTTTTTATCATTTTGTAAGTTTGGAATTTTATTGTCAAAATCTTGGTTTCCATATATGCATGTGGATTGAGTTAGAACCAATGAAATTTCTATATATCAAGGACCACTTAATACGTTGAGATGTATGACTTTGATAATTTTTAGAGCATAATGTGCAATGTTTGAAGCACTTTTCGTTCAAAAACATATATTGTATAAGTCTGTAACATAATAATGTGTGTTGGTGTTTTAAATTTGGGCACCGTAACAGTGATGTCTTGTACTATAGCTAATAAGGAAGATTCGTCAACTATCCAAAGAGCAAATAGTAGTTAAAATATTTCATTCCAAAAAATATATTTTATCATTTGTGTTACAATTCAACTTTGTCAACACACTGTTCATTTGGTTGCAAACTATGGTCACGTGGGGTTATGATGCGACGTTTGTAAATTATGTATTGTTAAACCTAACATTCACTTTATAAAGGAGTGAATGTTAGGTTTATAAAGGACCTTGTCAAAGATGAAGAAGCAGATATAAAGCAAAAAAGTAATGAGGAGTGGATGATGGGGGGTGACAAATGTACAACATACTTTTCAATGCCATCAAAGAAAGGAAAGCCAGAGGGGGGATTTGGAGTATACAGAATGAGCAAGGTATCGCAGTAGCTGGGCACAGTGAGGCTTCTGAGATCATAGTGCAGTATTACAAGACTCTTCTTGGATCTGGTTCTGGCCCAATCAGTGATAGTAGCTACTACAATTCATTGAAAGTTAAAGGAGTGATTCAGAATGAACAGAAGAAGCGGACATTTCTAAAGAAGAGATCAAAGTTGCCCTTTTTGAGATGAAGGATAATTCTGCTCTAGGACCAGATGGATTTAATTCATTCTTTTTCAAAAGTTGCTGGGAAACAGTAGGTATGGATTTTATTAAAGCTATTAGAAATGCTTTCCATACATGCAACATGCCTAGAGGAATTAACTCTACCTTTCTCTGTCTTATCCCTAAGACTTTAAATCCCACTAAGGTAGAGGACTTCAGACCCATTGCCCTCTGTAACATTATTTATAAATGTGTATCCAAAGTGATTACAAATAGGCTCATGAAGGTGATAGATTATCTGGTCTTTTCTAATCAATCTGCTTTTATCCCTGGTAGAATGATCCAAGATAATATTCTGCTTTCTCATGAATTACTCTGAGGTTACGACAGGAAATATGGCACCCCGAGATGCTCCATAAAGCTTGATATCAAAAAAGCCTATGACACGGTGAGCTGGGATGCAATTAGAGCCATGCTTATCACATTCCATATTCCAGCTTCTATGCAGAAATGGATTGAGATGTGCATTTCTACTCCATCATTTTTTGTGTTAATTAATGGTGCTCCAAAAGGGTTTTTTCAAAGCAACAGAGGTCTAAGACAAGGAGATCCTCTGTCTCTGTACATCTTTGTTATGGTGATGGAAATCCTGACATGCATTCTGAAGGAGAGATTGGAGTAAAAAATGATCAAATACCACTCCAAATGCCTAAAAAGCCAATTGTCACATTTTCCATTTGCAGATGATGTTTTGATTTTTTGTAGGGGTGACATTGATTCCATCTCAGTTTTAAGGGATGGGTTGAATGAGTTTGGTATGGCCACTGGGTTACAGATCAACACTTATAAAACCTCGTTGTTAACCGGAGCAGTAAATCAGCAAGATGGAATAGCTTTAGCCCAAATTCTGGGTGTATAGCTAATCAAACCCCTAGTGAGGTACTTGGGGTTACCTCTCATTTCGGCAAGAATGGGCATTAGAGAATGCCAACTGCTCATAGAAAAGGTCACAACCAGAATCACTAACTAGAAATCAAGATTTCTGTCACATGCCGGGAGACTTCAACTAATTCACTCGGTGCTGATGGCCTTTCACGCATACTGGTCAAGAACATTCATCCTCCCTAAAACTTGTTTAGAGAGTGTTGAAAGAATTTGTGCTCAGTTTCTTTGGAGGGGTGCGACTATGAAAAGGACAATTCATCAAGCTAGTTTCAGTACAATCAGCAAACTCAAGGATGAAAGAGGGCTTGGTATTATGAATCTACAATGTTGGAATCGAGGAGCTTATTGTGGGTTGGTACATAAGATAGCTTCGAGGGATAACAATGTTTGGGTTCAGTGGACTTGGATACAACACATCAAGGATAATTATTTTTGGACTATGAAGGTTCCAAAAGATTGCTCCTGGACATGGCGACATGTGCTTCAAGCGAGGACTGATGCCAGAAAATTGATCACATACAGCATCGCAAATGGTGAGAATACTCTTTTGTGGCACGACATATGGTGTGGTAACTCTCCTCTGCTGGAAAATCCCTTGGCTATGGCTGAATGGTAGTTTCCACTTGATACCAAAGTAAGCCATATTAGAAATGGTCCAGGTCATAGAGGTGTCATTAGAAATAATGAAGGAAGGGTATTGGCTGCGTTCTGTGGAAGTGGAGGACTTGCGTCAGTTTTATTCCAAGAACTAAAAGCGATAGAGGTATGTATAGAGAGATGTTTGGCAGAAGGCTTTTTAGAAGTTGAAATTGAATCAGACTCCTTAAGAGCCATCAAAGCGATAAATAAAGAAGAGAAACCACCTTGGTACTGTCGAGATGTGATGGCAGCGATTGAAAGGAAGAAAGATGGATTCAGATTCATAACCTTTACTCATGTGTTTCGTGAAGTGAATAGGGTAGCGGATTATTTTGCTAGTTTGCATGGAAATGGTGAATTTTCTACGGTTCACTTTGCACATCCATTAGATTTTCCCAATGCGTGGAAATTGTAAAAGAGGATGCGAGTGGTAACATCTATGTAAGGAAAAGTTAATTTAATGCAGGTGGGGGTCTGCCTAACCCTAGCTTATTTGGAAAAAAAAAAAAATAAGCCATATTATTGAGAATGGAGTTTGGGTGGATGCGGTGCACAACATCCAGAGCAGACAACTGAAAGAACTAATTTTTGGGGTCTACATAAATAGGAATCTTGATCAAGATAGAGTCATTTGGACTCCACACCAATCAGGTCAGTTTACTTCCAATAGCGCGTACATGGCTCTAAGATCAATCTCTCCTAAGGTGAAATGGAGCAAAGTAGTTTAGGGAAAATGGGTGATTCCCAAGCACTCATTCACTTGCTGGCAACTCCTTTCGAATAGTTTGTCCACACAAGATTGTCTGATACAAAAGAAAATTCTCACCCAATCATCATGCTGCTTATGTAATCGAAGTAGGGAATTCTCTAAACATCTCTTTTTCGAATGTGAGTATTCCAAGGAATTGTTTTGCAGCATCAAGAGGTTGATCGGTTTCACAACTGACGATAGGAATTCAAACCGTGAATGGTCATCAATTATCAGGTTATGTCAAAGATCGGGATCTTTGGCTGAAGTGTACAAGGTATACATTTGTGCTGGTGTTGATGCTATTTGGAAGGAGAGGAATGCGAGACGATTTCAAAACACTAAAAGACCAGTGGCAGTGGTGTTAGGAAAGCTATGCAGAGAATTAAAAAGCTATTTGCAGGTCACCCTTCGAGATTTGATAGATTCTCCTGACTTAAGGAGGGTTATCGCAAGCATTGGCATACATGTACAATTTAAAGAGCCAGTCCAAAAGTTTTATGCATGGAAGTGTCCTGAAGAAGGAAAGGTTAAACTAAATGCAGATGGATCAGTGGTTGCAAAAGGGTGCGGACATGGAGGCATCATTCGAGATGATCATGGTAATGTGGTTTCTGCTTATATTGGGAGTGGTGGACCAGACTCAGTATTACATCAAGAGCTAAAGGCAATTGAAGTGGGGATTGTTCAATGCGCTAGATTGTAGCTCAAACATGTCCAAGTTGAATCTGATTCCAAGAGAGCAATACAACTTATCAACAAGCTGGAGAAGCCACCCTGGTATTGTGAGGATGTTGTCAAGGCTATACATAACCATATGTATGCATTTGAAGATGTGTATTTTCATCATATTTTTAGGGAGTGTAATAGGGCAGTTGACTCTTTTCATTTAAAGAGTTGTACCTTTTGTATCTTTTTAAGTCCACCACTAGATTCTCACTTGAGTGTAATAGTGAAGGAAGACGCTTCTGGAAAATTGCACAACAGAGTATAGGGTTTTTTAATACAGGTAAGGGTATGCCCAACCCTAGCTTATTCTCGGAAAAAAAAACATTCACTTTATAGAAATTGTTTTTATGTTATGGTTACTTTAGTTGAATTATATATTGATTGCTATTAAGATAATACTTAAGTATGACAATTTTTTTAGATTATAGACAAAATTACTTTATGAAGTTCTACAAATTGGAGATAACTTTTATTTTTGAACAACTTATAATAGGGCATAATACAATTTAACGGCAATGAAAATACAGTACATTGGAAGGATGATTTATTTTTGTGCAGCCAACAATTGGGCATAATATTATTTTATAGTTCAAAAACCACATTCTAGTTGTGTGCAATAGCAACATTGTTGGTTGACGCCTTGCTTTATTGGTAGATTCTCCTTTGATGCATCCATAACGTCTCCTTTCTGCTTATGGGAAAAACGATACATTAGGAATTTGGTTAGCGGCAAAAATGAAATATGTATTACACATACCAAGTGGCTCAATTGTATCAGATTAATTTGATTTTCCATCATCAAATCCCGTTGTGCTTCTGGATCCATATGAGGATGGCTGCACAGTGCTCTAAAAGTTTTACATATATAAGTGTTAGATTACATAAAAGTTTAGAAAATTAGGATTAATTTGGGACTTACGTTTTCGACCTCGGGCAACACTTTTGAAAGAGTTAGGTATTTGTTTTTCTGTCGTTTGTTGAAGTCTATGACTTTGATTTGAAATGTAGTTTTATATCCTGCTATTTTGTCAAAAACTTGCAACGCTTTTTCTGTACCATTTTCCTACACAATTATATATATAGTTGTTTAATTGATGGGGGAGTATAAATTATGCATAGGAAGCATATGAAAAAAATGATTGTATCTCCAAATCCATATTCATCAGTTCTTGTGCGGGTAGTTGCAATAGTAATGTTGCCTCACGATCCAGTGCAATAACTCGTGCAGAACATGTATCATCTTCTATTTCCATCATTAGTTGATACCTACAAACATTATATAATTTAAAATATGTAAGTTAACTTGTCAAGAAATATTTGGTCTGTAACGGATTTAACCTTTTATTTGGGTCGACAGCGCCGTGTTTTGCACATTCGTAGTTGTTCTCCTCAGTTATTTTTCTTTGGCAATGTGGACATGCATCGTAATACCACCCATAGTCATGAAGCATGTTGGAAATTGTTGCTTTGCAAGTAAACTCCATCACCTGTGAGTATACATACGTGAAGGTTATATGTAGGGTGTTCAATAATTGAGATGGAAGAACTGGAAATAATTTTTTTTAAAAGCATTATACTTGTGAGGAAATTTCGTTTGTTGCTGCAAGAATTTCAGACAAACTTTTTCTGTTTATGTCTGACACTTCTTCAATGTTTTGTAGGTCCCTTTCTGTGGTATCTCGTAATCTAATTGCATTTCGAATTGGACTGTTGATAAAAAAATTGTTTTTAACAATGTTTGTTGTTCACATATTTGGATGTTTTTGTAAAACTTTTTTTTAGTTGAGTGTTACTTGTTTAGAACATCCAACACTTCTGGAATTTGAAGATTTAGATAAATTCTTGTAGCAGCTGTCGACAAAATTGTGTATTCAGCTGCATCATAGTGTTTTTTTTAAAATTATTATATTGAAAATGGTTCAAATATAAGGAATAATGTCAAATTTTTTTTCTTAAATAATCATATACCATTAAAACTTTTAACAGTTGCAGACGACGTCACGATGAGGACTGTCTTATTGACATGATTGTTGATCGTTTAGTCATCGAATTGTACCGCACAATTTCCCTATAAGGTCACTTTCAGGACATAACCCCTATAAAATTTCGAAAATCAATTGCGTATATCAAAAGTAAGGGCATTTAAAAGTAAGTGATATATTTTAACTCACTCTTCATCTTGGAGCTCCATTTCTCTTAATTCAGTTTCTTTTCCATTTTTCTTCATTATATTTTGTAGTTCACTACATGCGTAGAGACGCCCGACGCATCTAGAAAACAATATTTACAAAAGACAAACAAACGTATGTAAAAGGATTTGAAGTAAGAGTTAATGAATTTTTTGTAAATAGTCGGGTATGTTGTTACCTATGAGGTACTTGTTATCAACTCTCGTTGACAATTGACTGAAATTGCTAAATGAAAATCCAAATTTTGGAAATTCTATGCATCCGGATTCTACAATTTTTGGCATTGTATTGTGCTCCATTTGAAGTAAATGATATAGCCATGAGATGTTAGGCCATATATTCCTTTGAATTTGGATGGAGAAAATCGTTCAATTTGATAAATCTTCATCTCTACTAACTGCCGACTGAATTTTGATATCAATTGTTTAGGCACTCTTGCATGTATTTGATGTCCTTGTTATACACAACAATCTTAGTGACTAAAAAATTGTTATGAATCATCTAAGAACTATAAAAGTTTGGTGATATGTGATATATACTTATGTGTTGGTCGATGAGTAACATGTCTAAAGACTTTAATTCATCTGTGGAGTAATTAGTTACTTCCCATATTCTACTCACCCTAACAATAATTTTCCAACTTCCATCAGTGGCAGTTATATCATTAATGCAATGTCGTGGAACCGTTGCCATTTGTGCGGTCACTTGAGGTTTATACCGTCTGTATAAGCGTGGGGGAAATGTGCTGAAATTGCAGAAATGATGATATGTAATTGTTTAAACAGATAGTGAGAGTCATTGGAAGGCTAAATCTTTTCCACAAAAGAAGTTTTTTATATTTACCACTTTGACCCTCTTATTTTTTATTCAATTATACAACATAAATCACAAATAGACTCAGTTAATTCAATTAATTAATGGCAAGGTCAAAAAAAAAAAAAAAAAAAAAATCTCGCAATTGACTTCTTAAACTATCCTCAGCCAAATATGCAAATAGTCATCTAAGAAACATTATGTTTTCCAAAGTCAATTTCATTATTAATTCTAAAAAACCCCACTTACACCAAAGACACAACATTAAATTGCATTTAAAAAATGGAGACATAGTCAACACGACTCAACTGGGTGTGATCATCAAAAGGAGAAAAAGTAGTCTTCAAAATTTGCTATTTTTATTTTTATGAATATATGTGTATTAAAAGCTAAAGAAATGAAAGCAAGTGGACAAAAAATAAACACTTCTTTCGATGTTCTCTAATTCTCTTGTTTGTCGATCTGGTTGTTTCTCACTATTCTCTCATTAACCACTTTATTTATGTCAGCATCTTTTGCGTTCGTAGAATCGATAATCCATAAATGGAATTTGTTTCAATAATTGCATAAGCAATTAAACCTAAAAAACAAAATTCGTAAGTTCTAAAATGGGGTTTTGCATATATACCTTTAATTATCTATAGAATGATATGGAAATCTTGCTTTTTGAATTATATGGGAACCTTGGTAGGAGGGATAAGGCAATATTTATAGCCGGATAAAACTGCAGCGAGAAATCGAGTTGGAAAAAGTGGGGTCTAATGTGGAAGATGTTCCAAATGACACAGGGCAACTTCTGTCTTCTTTCCTGTCAACCACTTTGTAAGTGGGAACAAAGTAACTGAAAAGTTTATCTTCTCCGTATATAATGTAAAATCAGGAAGCCTATGCACCTTTCTTTTCACTACCGATTGTTCTGCCCTACAGTCTAATATATACCATGTTCCAAATGACGTAGGGGACCGCCTATCTTCTTTCTTGTCAACCACTCTCCAAGGGGGAACAAAGAAATTAAAAAAATTATCTTCTACATATACAATGCAATATCAAAAAGCCCGTGCGCTTTTCTTTGTACAATCTATTGTTCTCCCGGACAACTATCATTGCAGAAAAATGAGGGCACTACGTGCTTAACTTATAATTAATCTCAAATTCATTTGTGTCTCTCAACTAATATTCAATTTGCTATTTATATAGTTAACCAAATTTTGTCATCCGAAGATTTGAATTACCTTATTTGTAAATGTTGAGTTTGCCAGACAATGGGTTATTTCATAACAGTGTCATTTTTTTTTATGTGTATTATATTGATTTGTACTCTTTTCTTTTCATATCAATAGTGGGCTCAACTTTTTCGTATAGTTAGTTTGACTATTAACTTTAGAATTTGAATTCTTTTGATGTTTTCTACTTCTCTTGTTTCTCGATCTGGTTGCTTCTAATTATCCTCTCATTAACCACTTTATTTATGTCAGCATACTACTACAGAAAAACCCATATACCATGTTATTTACAGTGGTAAAAAGCCTTTTAGCCACTGTTTTCATACCGTGGTAACAACCACCCTGACAAATACTTCTAACAAAACTGTGGGGAAAAATATCTCTTATATACCACGGTTTTTAGTAAAACAGTGGTATTAGAATTTACAAACCGTGGTTAATAGCCCGAAAAGTCTGCTATATTCGATGTGAACCGTGGGAAATATGATGATATATACCACGGTTGGATACAAACCGTGGGTTATATAAACTGATATATACCACGGTGGGAGAAATAAATATGATATATACCACAGTTGGATACTTGGATACAAACCGTGGGTTATATAAACTGATATATACCACGGTTGGATACAAACCGTGGGAAATAAATATGATATATACGACGGTTGGATACAAACCGTGGTTTATAGTTTTTTTTTTTTTTTTTTTTTTTTTTTTTTTTTTTTTTTTTTTTTTAAAAATAAAAGCCCCTAATTATTTGATTCTAATCATATTCATTCAACCTGCAACCTGCCCATTTTCACCATATATATCCACACTGGATTTAAAAACACATTGCTCAAATGAACAATTCATAGTGCAACACAAACAAAAGAAATAAATTTAGACATCCAACACGAAGACATTGAATTGCTAAAAGAGTTTTGAACTTTTTTGAGTCATCAATAATGAAAGAAACATCCAAATTTACTTGTTCTATTAAAATAATAATGACCTAACTTGTTGCATCAATCAAAAAGCAATCTATTTGTTCTATCTAAAATATAAAAAAATGGTGAGACCAAGCACCACACCTTAAACTGGAATATATGGGTCAAAACCTAGCTAAGACTTCGGCGCTTGGCTCAAACACTCCATTATCTTTGGATGAATCTAAGAATTTCAAGTCGAACAACATCAAGTTCCTCTTGTGTGTATGTAGCTTTGAGAGATAGATTTGTCATCACTGCGATCAAAAATCAAAAAGTATATAATAACTAAAAAGGAAGAGTAACACAAAATATAGAATACTAGTGTATGACCAATTATACCTTATTTTCAAAAAGAATTATCTGAACAAGCTTCTATTATTTCTCTCATAAACTTCATTACGTAATACCCACACTCTTTACTACCAGGTTGGTAGTGCGGGCCCTAAGTACAAACATGGAAAATATTCATAAGTATATATTTTTCCAAACACACAAGATATGTATGTATAAGAATTTAATTTGTTTATTACCATAATATTTTCCCACTTTACATTGGACCTTTACTTCCTTTCCCTTCAAGTCTTTCTATTTTCATGACCGCACTTCAAAATAAGATCAATGTAAAACCTAATTAGCAAGTAAAAGATAAGCACATAATGATCTAATTATTTTATATACATACACACTCATGACAAACCCGTTAAAATAGATATCCATATCATTAGAGGGCAGATTATGCATCGAATCCAACCAATTAAAAGTCATCCGCGATAAATTAATGGCAATCAAAACCCAATGTCCACTACAAAAAGATCAGAGGCATGTGTGGTTAAAAAAGAAAAATTAGACATTAAAACTACAATATACATTTCAATGAAAATGATAAAACATGGATAGTATTAAAAATATAAGACAATATCCTTACCCTAGATTATAAGGGATAAGAACAACTCTTTTTCCACTTGTATTCTGCAAGCTCTCCACGATAATTTGAGTTTTCTCATTCCCATTAGCTCTTGTGAAAGATAAAGGGTTTACAAATCTGACGACATCACGACAACTCACAAATTCGTCATAAAGAATCCTAGAGAAAAAAAAATAAAACAATCATAATTACTAAAACTAAAAATGAATATCTAAGATTTACGATAACTGATAAGTGCTCAAAAAGTGCTATTTAACCCTCGATTATGCCTCTTGTTTAGCCATCTTAGTGGACTAATAGTGTTTATAAGTTGTGTTTTAAGATTCTACAGGTGAAAAAGAGAGTTTTGTAGAATATTAGAGAAAATGGGGTAAAACGAAGCAATTCGGAGCATCAATGATCACATGGGAGGTCCGTGGACAATCATGGAGAAGGCCAAGGAATTGGAGCTATTAAATATGCGACTTGGACCTATTTTAAAGTCTATTTGGAAGCCCAAGGCCAAAGGATTCGTTGCTTGGACCAAAGCCCGCAAAAGAGGATAGAAGGATAGAAGCGAGAGAGAAAAAATGCGGCTTATGCGTGCGGGACGATGGATCGGCGTCGACGCATTGATTGCATCACGGGGCGATAGATCGAGCGTCCCGCACGCATTGATTAAGTATGGGATGCATGGATAATGCGTCCCGGGACGCATGAATCGACATCGTGTAGCCAATTCGCTTCTCGGTTTTGAAGGCGAAGTCGGGACTCACGAAAAGAAACCTATTTGTATTAGGAAACAAATGACGGTTTGGAATGCTTCTAGAACTCATTGTAACCCCTATAAATAGAGGACCTAAGTGCCTCATGTAAAAGGCCAATTCACTTATATTCTTGTCTCCAGAACTTGAGGCAGAGAGTCTTAATAAATTAGTCTTTCTAGTCTTATGTTCTTCAACTCTTCTTCTTCTCGTTCTTAGTGTTCTTCCTTCTTTATGGAAGGCTAATCTTCTCCTTCAAGGGAGGAGATGAAGCCCGATCTTAAGGGTTAATGATTCTTCGGTTCATGGTGTTCTTCAATCAGGTTAGTTCTTTATGTTTTTAGTTATTAGTTCCATTGCCCACACCAGGGCATGGAAGTATAGATTAAGGTTTTTATTTATTACAATTGAATATCATGCTAGTTTAGGGTTTTATTTATTGCAATTGAATATTTGCTAGTAACATGCTTTTATTTATTGCAATTGAATATAATGCTAGAATAGAGTTTTATTTATTGTAATTGAATATTATACTATTACTCTCTACTTTTCTTCTAATTGTGTAGTGTTTTAGAGTAAGGGAAGTATTCCTTGTGTTTGCCTTAGATGGTGATTCATTGAATAGCTGCCCAAGCTCACATAAAAGGAAAGAAGATACTAGTAACATGAACATAGGAACAACCTTAAGTAGAGTTAATTGTTTAACGATGTTTCACCCAAAAGGCATCAACACTTGCTTGATTGCCCGATTGTAGTCTACTTGGAGAACAACATGAAGCAAAAGGTCATTGAATCAAAAACATTGGTGGATTCTAATCTCTTGAATTCCCTCTCTTATAAATTCTCAATAGTTTAGTTAGTTTAACTTAGTTTAGTATCTACAATCTCTACAATATTAGTTTTTAATCCCTCAAACCCCCTTTCCAGTCCTGTTCTTCACATAACATACACTTAAAAGTGGAACGATACCCTACTCATCCTTTACTTATTGAGGGATAATTAGGTTTTGATACGTTCTCTTTTGTTCAACGACCATCATCTCATCTACATACACAAAAAGAGGAAGTGTCAAATGGCCACTAAGATGGCTAAACAAGAGGCATAATCGAGGGTTAAATAGCACTTTTTGAGCACTTATCACAACTCCCATCCATATACCACATCTATCTACATCATCCATATACCACATCTCACACACAAAAAGGAGCAAGTGTCAATGGCGCCGCTGCCGTTTTAAGTTGTTTATGTTTAACGTTTTCTTTCAAGATTAGAATTTTGGATCTTGAGGTAATTTTAGCCACATCATCCATCCTTTTGAAAAAGAAAGAAGCTTGAAGGACATCTCGAAGACAAGATCTACCATCCAGGTTAGTCGAATCTTCATTCTATTTATTTTTCTTAGTATAGTTGCATCGTAGTTTAGTTTTATTGCTTTCTTAGTATAGTTGCATCATAGTTTTATTGCTTTATAGTATAATTGCATTTAGGACCTTTTCAACAATTGAAGTTGTAAGCCAACACAGCGAAACATCAAACTCTAGTGTTTCTTGTCGAATCTTGACAAACGGACTATCGCCGTGGGCGGACGTGTACTTAAGCAATCCAAGTGATTCACCATAACCCTAGAAGAGATGACTTTAGACAACGGGCGAGATACTAGTCTGTAAAGCCCAACCCAGTTGAAGGAAAGTAGTTTTGCATATTAGTATAATTTAGAATAGTTGCATATTAGTTTAATTGCATTCAAGCATAGTAGGATAGTTTTCATCATCTTCGCATAGCAAGAATACTAGAGCGGGATTGATATAATGGCCGCCTTGAATGATGGAGGTGTTATGGACACCAATAATCCTCGAAGCTATCACACCCATGCAAGCCTGTAAAGAGGAAGAAGAAGCCGAGCGATTTTTATTCGCCAATCATTGGAGACCCACCCAAAGAAAGATATTGTTTTCGAAAACAAAAGCTAACCAGTTTGAGCTTAGAGCATCAGTAATCTCAATGCTTCCAAAGTTCAATGGTTCAGACAATGTTCAGCCATATGTTCACATGAACAGATTTCTATTAGTCCTCAAAACTTTCAAGAACCAGAATATCAAAGATGAGAGTATCAAGTTGATTCTTTTTCCGCTCTCACTCGAAGGAAAAAGCCCTCCGAATGGTTAACCGCCGCGACCCGATCAATTCAATAGATAATTGGGAGAAGTTGAGAACAAAGTTTATGAACAAGTTCTACCCACCCCGAAGAGCGGATGCCATGCGACCAAGCCATTAGCAATTTCAAAGGAAAAGTGAGTGAAGAATATCATCAAAGCCGAGAAATTTAATAATCTGCTAGTCTCATGTCCACATCATGGTTATGATAAGAGCACACTTGCTCATTTTTTTCTATCGAGGACTCTCGATGATGAACAAGCAGATGATACAGTCAATGCACAAAGGCAAGTTTACATCAATGGATGGAGAGGAAGCTTACAACTTTCTCGAGAATTTAGCTGAAGAAACACAACAATGGACTACTAGCAACGAGGATGTCGCTAGCATGGAGGGGGAGCCAAAGCAATTTGGCTACCAAGCACATGAACAAGCAGATCAAGAACTGAAGTCTACATTGGCCAGCCTGGCCACCAGCATTGAAACTTTGAGTAAGAAATTCAACCAGTTCTCCATGAATCCCTCCAAGATAAACAAGTCTCAAGCTAAATCTTTTCCAGTCATGCAAGCTAGCCAATGCTGTGAAGTCTGTTCAGACACTTCTCATGCAACTCTAGAATGTCCTGGTTACTATCAACATGCATCAGTTGGAGAGTACAATGTGAACTCATTTCAAAGGCCCAACCAAGGTGGTAATAACTTTCAAGGTAATTATTGGAGACAGAACGCTGGACCCCCAGGTTCTCAAGATCAAAGTTATATTCCACAGACAAGTCAAGCTTCACAGTTGGTTCCTCAACAACAGTTATACTCTCAGCAAAATTCCAATACAAGTGGAGAGTTAGTGCCTGATCCTAGGAGAAATTATGCCGCACCTGCCAACCTGGAGAATGCAATTACTTTGCTATCACAGAAAAATCAGAAGTTTGAAAGTGTTCTAGAGCTTCTTGCACAGTCTCAGCTCAATCTCCAACAATCTCAGGCAAGTCAATGTTCTAGAATGGAGTCTCTAGAGGCTAAGGTCGACCAACTCACCACTGCTTTGTCTGTAAAGACACAAGCCACTCAAACTAGCTTATTGGAACCAATATTGAAGAGTGAAGATGTATGCCACATTGGGACAACTTCTAGTATTGATCACCTCCATGATCATGTTAGCTTAGTTACTACTCTCAGACCAGAATTGAAGATAGACAACAAGGTTGACTTACCTTCTCATGATGATATTGCTACAGAGCAATCGGTCAAGATTTCAAATGAAGTTCAAAAGGAAGTGGGGGAAATCCTTTCCACTCCCATTTGTCAAGACAACCAAGACAAGATATGCAAGAATGCCGAAGAGAAAGAAGAGCGGATTACATCTTGATGTGTTTGTACCGAAGGCACCTTTTCCTATATTTTTTGCTCAAAGCAAAAAGGACAAGCAATTTTCAGAGATGAAGGAGGCATTTGAGAAAGATAACATCAATATCCCCTTTCTCAAAGTGATCAAGCAGTTGCCATCATATGCCAAATTCTTGAAGGATGCATGCAACATAAAGAGAAGTACTCATGTTCCAAAGCGAGCGTTTCTAGCTGGACAAACAACATCTATTATCCATCAGCAAGCTCCAATCAAGCTCAAAGATCCAGGAAGTCCTACAATATCATGCAAGATAGGAGAAAAATTCACGGGTAATGCTCTCTTAGACCTTGGTGCTAGTGTTAATCTCTTGCCATATCATGTGTACCAAAGCGTTGGGCACGGAGAACCTAAAGCCTACACAAGTCAAATTGAAGTTAGTCACCGTTCTACCAAGATTCCAAGAGGCATAGTTGAGGATGTTCTTGTTCAAGTAGCCGATTTCTACTATCCGATGGATTTCATTGTGATAGACACCCAGGAAGCCTTTGATAAAATACCAATTATTCTAGGCCGACCTTTTCTCGCTACCACAAAAGCTTTGATAAATTGTCACAACGGTGAAATGAAGATCAACTTTGGTAAGATGTCCATGGATATAAATATCTTTCACCTGTTGCATAAGGATTGTGATGAAGCCGAAGGTGGAGAGGTGTACTTCCTTGATAGTATGATACAAGAATTCGTCCCATTCGAAGATACAATTGAAAGTGCTAAATCTACAGAAAAATGTGATGAACCTGAGAACCCCACCACAGAGGCGTTACTAGCCATGTTATTGGAATCTCTGCAGAAAATTCAGAATTTAAGTGAGCATAATGGAAAATTGACAGAGAGAGTATCATATCTTGAGAAGATGAACTCTATATTTCAGGATGAACAACAGACTTCTGCCCAGAAAAATCAGTTACTAGAAAATCAGCTTAAAGAAGTTTTGGAAAAACAACAGAATCTAGAAACTGAAATGAGTCTTCTAAAGCAGAAAGTGGACCATATTGATAAGAAGAATTGCACTGTTGAAGCCTCTTCTACACCATTATTGTCTGAACGAGAGAAGTATGTTAACCAGTCTACTGCCCACCCTGAGAGTAGTCAGCCAGACATCCATTATCATCACTGTGGTGGTAAAGGGCACATCAGATACTATTGTCCTATTAGAAAGAAAGATTTTCATCAATCTTCTACACAGAGGAACCACAAGGCCTATCACACAATCATCATACCTGAAATAGTTCAAGGTAGAGAAGCAACTTCACCAGTAATCTTTCCAGCATTTCAAGGAGTATTTTTAACAACCCACAAGGTGAGACCTCCTCGTCCTCCAAACATTAAATCGATTTGGGTAAGAAAATCTGATCTCCTCACTCCAAATTGATAATACATTACGTCTTGGGGATCTGACGTAAAAAGACCTAAAAATTCGGCATCAATGGTAATATCCTACCTTTTTCTCATCCATTTCATTTACTTCTTTATACATTGAGGTCAATGCATGCATAAGTAGGGGGAGGGTGTACTTGAGAAATGAATTTTGAAAATTAGTTTTCAAAAACTAAAATATTTTTGTTTCTATATCAGCAGCATGAGAAAAATGAATTTTAATGATGAGTCTGGGATATAGATTCTATACTGCTTAGTGTAGTGTTGAGTTTGATAGATAGTTGATATTATTGATTTCATTACCGCTTAGACTATTTATTATGCTCGGACATAGTTCTTATTGATAGAATTCTTTATCAAGGCACCACCATAATACTTGGTCAGTTTTGTGTACTTTTGCTAGAAGAGAGATTTAAACCCCTAGTAAACTGGAAGTAGAATTTTTAGACTTAGCCCGTAAGACTTGAGCTTTATACCCATTCTTTGGAGAGTTCTTACGAAAAATCCGAGTCTTAGTGACTCAACATCTTTCAGTTCTTTATGTCGTTGTAATATAGTCTCATTATTTTGTTGATTTGGTTAATCACGAAGTGACATCAATTGGGGAGATAGCCATTAGGTCTTGTAGTCTATTCAAAACAGTATCATCTTGATAAGTCAAGTAGTGAACCCATTCAGCCTTTATCCCACCTAGTAGGACCATCATGTTAAACCCTATTGAGCCTTACAATAAGTCATTTTTTTTTTAAAACCCTCTACCATTCACCCTTCACCCAACTCCAGACAAGAAGTATAGCCAAAATCTTTATCACCATACCCATATGTTTTACGAGAATACGAGGGGCACAAGGAGGAAGAAAGACCAAAAAAGGAAGATTACAAGGAAATACCAGAGAGATACAATGAATCCCATCATTCTGTTCAAAGTGAAAGAAGCTAGTGGAAAACAAGCATATCCAGTACTAATCAAGGATATACCACTGAAAAAAAAAAAAAAAAAAAAAAAAAAGTTGAACAGAATGGATGGAAAAGCTAAGATAAAGGAAGAATTTTCTCTGCAATACAGAATTTGAAGAAATCTTCCAAAGAAAGAAGCAAAACCCTTAGTGTTTTCAGAAACAACCTTAGAATCCTTTTTACCTTTCCTTCATAAACCAATACCCAAGCCAAGTTACAACCCATGACTTATCATTACAGTATGGTACGAAGTCTAGAATAGGTGAGAGGATGCTAAAGTGAAGGACCCGACACTTCATATGTGATTGACATTCTTTCCATGAGACTAATTTTATTCAGAAGTCTGTTTTTCAAGGTAGTATGTGGGATGTTCGTATGCATTATTCTTTTCCCCACATACATGAGGTAAAATAGTAGACCATCTTCTGAGAGTATGACCGGTGAGGATTGAAAGTCGAGATTATCTACCTATGGTAAACTAGGGATTCCGTTTCTTGGATAGGAGAGTATAGGAGATTGACTAAATACACACATAAGCCTTGATTGAGAATTTTGTCAATTTTTACTATCTCCCATCATAATCTATGAGTCTTTGCAGAAATGTAGTTAGCAATGGAGACTGTCTATTGGGGTAAGCACTAAGTAGGTAAGGAATTTCTCTCTCTGAAAAATACTATCATTCTTGAACATGCTATTGATTGATTTTGTGGGTATATCACCTGAAAACCCTCACGAGACTATAACTCGTCCTTTTTGGGGAACTTAAAGGTTTAAAGCCTTGTTGCATATGGTAAATGCAATCGCGATGCCTGCAAAAATGAGTTAGGATTTTATTTTTGTTATTAGGATGTGATTTTGATCACTTATCTATTTTTTATCTTATTTGCTAAGAGACTAGCAAAAGGCTAGTTGGGAGTTGTGATAAGTGCTCAAAAAGTGCTATTTAACCCTCGATTATGCCTCTTGTTTAGCCATCTTAGTGGACTAATAGTGTTTATAAGTTGTGTTTTAAGATTCTACAGGTGAAAAAGAGAGTTTTGTAGAATATTAGAGAAAATGGGATAAAACGAAGCAATTCGGAGCATCAATGATCACATGGGAGGTCCGTGGACAATCATGGAGAAGGCCAAGGAATTAGAGCTATTAAATATGCGACTTGGACCTATTTTAAAGTCTATTTGGAAGCCCAAGGCCAAAGGATTCGTTGCTTGGACCAAAGCCCGCAAAAGAGGATAGAAGGATAGAGCAAAAGAGAGAAAATCGGCTTATGCGTCTGGGACGCATGGATCGAGTGTCCAGATGCATTGATTGCATCTGGGATGCATAGATCGAGCTTCCAGACGCATTGATTAAGTCTGGGATGCATGGATAATGCGTCCAGACGCATGAATCGACACTGTAGCCAATTCCTTCTCAGTTTTGAAGACGAAGTCGGACTCTGAAAGAAACCTATTTGTATTAGGAAACAAATGACGGTTTGGAATGCTTCTAGAACTCATTGTAACCCCTATAAATAGAGGACCTAAGTGCCTCATGTAATTTGGCAATTCACTTATATTCTTGTCTCCAGAACTTGAGGCAGAGAGTCTTAATAAATTAGTCTTTCTAGTCTTATGTTCTTCAACTCTTCTTCTTCTCGTTCTTCGTGTTCTTCCTTCTTTATGGAAGGCTAATCTTCTCCTTGAAGGGAGGAGATGAAGCCAGTGCTTAAGGGTTAATGATTCTTCTAGTTCGTGGTGTTCTTCAATCAGGTTAGTTCTTTATGTTTTTAGTTATTAGTTCCATTGCCCACACCAGGGGATGGAAGTATAGATTAAGGTTTTTATTTATTATAATTGAATATCATGCTAGTTTAGGGTTTTATTTATTGCAATTGAATATTTGCTAGTAACATGCTTTTATTTATTGCAATTGAATATAATGCTAGAATAGAGTTTTATTTATTGTAATTGAATATTATACTATTACTCTCTACTTTTCTTCTAATTGTGTAGTGTTTTAGAGTAAGGGAAGTATTCCTTGTGTTTGCCTTAGATGGTGATTCATTGAATAGCTGCCCAAGCTCACATAAAAGGAAAGAAGATACTAGTAACATGAACATAGGAACAACCTTAAGTAGAGTTAATTGTTTAACGATGTTTCACCCAAAAAGGCATCAACACTTGCTTGATTGCCCGATTGTAGTCTACTTGGAGAACAACATGAAGCAAAAGGTCATTGAATCAAAAACATTGGTGGATTCTAATCTCTTGAATTCCCTCTCTTATAAATTCTCAATAGTTTAGTTAGTTTAACTTAGTTTAGTATCTACAATCTCTATAATATTAGTTTTTAATCCCTCAAACCCCCTTTCCAGTCCTGTTCTTCACATAACATACACTTAAAAGTGGAACGATACCCTACTCATCCTTTACTTATTGAGGGATAATTAGGTTTTGATACGCTTCTCTTTTTTCAACGACCATCATCTCATCTACATACACTTGCTCTTTTTGTGTATGTAGATGAGATGATGGTCGTTGAACAAAAGAGAAGCGTATCAAAACCTAATTATCCCTCAATAAGTAAAGGATGAGTAGCTTGTGTCTTTACAGACAAAGCGGTGGTGAGTTGGTCGACCTTAGCCTCTAGAGACTCCATTCTAGAACATTGACTTGCCTCGAGATTCTTTGGAGATTGAAATGAGACTGTGCAAAGAAGCTCTAGAACACTTTCAAACTTCTGATTTTTTACTGTGATAGCAAAGTAATTGCATTCTCGGGTTGGCGAGGTCGCATAATTTCTCCTAGGATTAGGCACTAACTCTCCACTTGTATTGGAATTTTGCTTTGAGAGTATAACCTGTTGTTGAGGAACCAACTGTGAAGCTTGACTTGTCGTGGAATATAACTTTGATCTTGAGAACACGGGGGTCCAGTTACGTCTCCAATAATTACCTTGAAAGTTATTACCACCTTGGTTGGGCCTTTGAAATGAGTTCACATTGTACTATCCAACCGATGCATGTTGATAGTAACCCGGGACATTCTAGAGTTGCATGAGAAGTGTGCGAACGGACTTCACAAAGATTGGCTAGCTTGCATGGTTGGGAAAAGATTTAGCTTGAGACTTGTTGATCTTGGAGGGATTCATGGAGAACTGGTTGAATTTCTTACTCAAAGTTTCAATGCTGGTGGCCAGGCTGGCCAATGTAGACTTCAGTTCTTGATCTGCTTGTTCATGTGCTTGGTAGCCAAATTGCTTTGGCTCCCCCTCCATGCTAGCGACATCCTCGTTGCTAGTAGTCCATTGTTGTGTTTCTTCAGCTAAATTCTCGAGAAAGTTGTAAGCTTCCTCTCCATCCATTGATGTAAACTTGCCTTTGTGCATTGACTGTATCATCTGCTTGTTCATCATCGAGAGTCCTCGATAGAAAAAAAGAGCAAGTGTCAATGGCGCCGCTGCCGTTTTAAGTTGTTTATGTTTAACGTTTTCTTTCAAGATTAGAATTTTGGATTTTGAGGTAATTTTAGCCGCATCATCCATACTTTTAAGAAAGAAAGAAGCTTGGAGGACATCTCGAAGACAAGATCTACCATCTAGGTTAGTTGAATCTTCATTCTTTTTATTACTTTCTTAGTTTAGTTGCATCATAGTTTAGTTGCAAGTGTCAATAACACCAACAATGAAGTTTTGTAGATATTCTAACCTCATGTATACCACCAAAATAGCAGCATCTAACCAACCCATGTTACATACATCCATTATATCACTTTTCTCCATAATGAAACTACCCATATTATCTCCAAACAATTCTCCTCCTACTGGAAAATGTATCGAACCTTGGTCCCCTAGAAGCGCCATATTGAGGAATCCCACAAACGAATCTATTTCACCTTGATTATGACTATCACTAGTTTGATTTTTACTTCCCTAAATTAAAAATTCAGAACAACCAATTATTAAAAGAGAAGCCAAATTCAGAAATCGATCATATAACTTCATATAAAAGAATCTTGTTATTTACCTCAATGTCGTCTTTATAATAGACATGGTCCTTTGGCCAAGGAACTTGTGTGCCAAGAGCATCTGCGACATATCTAAGCTCCTCATTCACTTGTATAGGAAGAGCAAGATGACCAGCTTCTTCAGAAACAAGCGATACAACTGCAACACGAACATTATCGAGTCCCAAAGGGTAACCGTGAATTTCTTTTCGTTTATTTCCCTCGTATACCAAGCCTTCAGCAACAATATTTGATCGGCCAACCGCAGCCAAATAACATTCTTTTTCCTATATAAATGTCTAAGTATCATAATAAGCACCGCGACATTATATTTTAATAACATATTATTATAAACTACAATTTACCTCCCCTAGACCAAATGTTTGAC
The DNA here is from genome assembly GCF_015680905.1 of Coptis chinensis. Lineage (NCBI taxonomy): Eukaryota > Viridiplantae > Streptophyta > Magnoliopsida > Ranunculales > Ranunculaceae > Coptis > Coptis chinensis. Next base: position 71,320,705 of record NC_141463.1, on the reverse strand, counting down.
CCGTGTTTTTCTTATTTGCCTTGTTCACATGATCAAATTGAGCCAAATTACACTCTAGGCCCTACAATTGAAGTATAAATCTTAGAACCATTTTAAAATTATATATATAACGTGTAAAATACTACTTACCTCTCCTAGACCAGATGTTAGACCCTGAAATGGTGTTTGACCCCGTGTTTTATTCTTATTTGCCTTGTTCACACGATCAGATTGAGCCAAATTACACTCTAGGCCCTACAATTGAAGTATAATCTTAGAACCACGCAACATTATTAAAATTATATATATCACGTGTAAAATGCTACTTGCCTGTCCTAGACCAGATGTTGGCCTCGAAAATGGTGTTTGACCTTCTTGTGTTTTCTTATTTGCTTTGTTACCATGATCTGCTTTGGGCTTTGATGGGGGTTGGGCTGCCTTCCCAATTTTTTTCAACTATTAGTCAGAAAAATAAAATTTGTAGTTAGAAGGTCGGAATGCATAAAATGGTTGGGTCAAACTGTTGTTGCACAAACACTAGATGCAACGATGAAGGATGCGCAAATAGATGGTAGGTTACCAATAAAAAAAAATAAAAGAAATATTCACAGTAGTAACTTACTTGCTGAGCATTTTTAACTAATCTACCAGATTGATGTTTGCCAGATGAGTGTATCGTATGATCAATATTGACACTCGTATTGCTGTTTGAAGAGATTTTTTTCAGATGGTAAGGAATTATCTTTGTCCTCCAACCTTCTGACTCTATCCAACAACAACCTAACATCTTCCTGAAGACGGTAGTTTTGGTCCCGTTGCTCTTGAATTGTCGATTCCAACTTCGTAACATGTTCCTTTGAGCCACGTTTGTTAACGTGGAAATATGTGGTGGGAGTGATCCCCTTTTCAACTGCTCGAGTGCGACCAGGGTGCTCGGGTGTGCCCAATGCTAGAGTTAAGATGTCCTTACTTCCTTCAATAACTACCTTTCCCTCCTCCACTTCCTTAGTCAGCACATCATTCAATTAAGTTTTGAAGTAAACAAGGATTTAGCAAATCCAAATCACAACAAGCATTCATGTCTAACATTAAAACATAATAATAAACGATTAGAAAACTTACAATCTTTTCAGCCACTCTTTCGTAGCTACTTCAATATATTTTCCTTTTTTTTGAGTAAGCTCTTTTCCATATTGAAGGCCTTGATTTTTTTCCATTAAAGGATGGTCCCAACTCTTTTTCTATGGTTACAAAATAATCACGCAAAGCAGCGGGGTTAATACGGTGCATGTCTTGAAACTCTTAGAGGTTTATCATACCCAAACAAATTAACAAAGTGCCTACGTGTATAAATGTCGAGACGGACAATGTACTCACCAATTGTTCTCCAATATCAGCAAAATTCCATCTTCCCGTCCCCGTGGTTATATACTTTTTGCTTTTCGCCCATTTTTGTGAATTAAGTTTGCTAATTTCCTGAAAACATGGAATTAGTTGTCTTTAGGAATAAAAACAATATATGGGTAGGAATAAAAACAATATATGGGTTTAAAGGAGAACACCGAGTAGTAGAAGTTACGCTTCATAAATGAGTGGCATGAGTAGAGATTTGTGAGAATCCCTCCTCCCCATTTACTCCTTGAATGCTAATGTCATCTTTGGAAGCAATCCACATATTTATTAACCATGTAACAGAGTTTCTTGACTTCAATATAAACTATAAACACTAACGGAGACGCAGTTTAAATCTAAATTTAGCAAACCGCCTGCTATGATGACCAAAGCGGGACTAAAGACCTCATGAGAAAAAGAAAAAAAAAGATAATAACTCTTGGAGCAGGAATGCAAGATCGTAGGGGAATGAACATGTAATGTTGTTGTCCATGTATTGTGAATAAAATATGACTATATATATGAGTCTTGATAGACAATATGCAAAGGCCAAAACAGTTGATAATGATCCGACAAAATTCAAAAGACGCTTTTTTAACAAGCCGACTAGCTTCGAAGGTAAACTTATTGGACCCAATGCCCTGCAGACAAGTGTGCTCCATCCCAACAACAGCACGCGATTGAATATAAGAGGACATTGCATAATGTGTGCTACTCTTTTTCCAGCTACTATCGTTGTGGACGACGGAGGAAAATGTTCCTACTATGACGCTGAGAAGTGGCGCTAAGCCCCATACATCTTCCGAGACAATATGGGCAAAGTCACTTGGCGGTAGATGCCATTGGAGCAGAGATACCTCCCTGAAGCTGATGGAGTCTCAAAGAGAAGCACTTGGGCGATAGATACATCCTTCACATGCACTGCCCCAAGCCAATGATACTCCCCGGTGTCCCTTGGATCCCTCAGAATACCATTCAAGAGGACCTTACCCTAGAGAACTAAAAGGGAGGGAATTGGATATCTCTCCTCAACTCTTAAGCTAGAAGCCATCAATGTTCAACCTATGACCAATCGCTTAACAGCCCATGACTGAACAAAAGAAAAAATCAGAAATAAGAAACTTATCTTTGACTTGAACTTCACTTTCCAACTTGTTAGGAGTAGGGGCTTTCACTGGAACTAAAACTCTATCTTATGTCCAACTCGGCTTCCTTCTCTTTCTTTCTCTCTTGCTTCTTAAGGAAAGCAATCGATGGATTGGATCAGCCTGGGGCAGTGGGGGATTGAGCTCAGGCCGGGCTTGATGAAAGCACTACGACGAGACTCGTTCTCGGGTAACCAAGCCGTAGGTCAAGAACTAAGGTGATTTCCGGAAGTGAAAACACATTGTATCCCTCGCTCACTTCCTCTCAATGTATTTCTTCCTTCGCCTTTTTGGGGCTATGGAAGGTATTGCCTTGCCCAAAGCTACCAAAGAAACTGGAACCCTTGAAAGAACATGGATTTCATCCAAGGTGCCAGCACAAGAAGAGATTTTTTTACCACAGATGTTAATAATCATCGGTCGGAAAGTCATTTAGACCCTTTTTTCCTCTATTATCTTATGTTGAGGTCCCGGTATCCAATCTCATAGGGTACAATAAACCATCATATATTTTTTTCTACAAAAAAACCGGCAAAGTTTCCTCTGTATTTTCAACATTTCATATACCTAAAACCTGTCATAACCTGAAAATCAAATAATACACTTCCATATATCATATAAAAACCTCAACCGTAAACCCAACTACTAAAGATATTGATTCGTGGCACCGGCTACTTAACCATCTCGACAAATGCTAGTTAAATCAAGTAGCTGCAGCGCCCCGAAACCAATCTCATACCCCAGATCGGTCTTTCACATATATGCACAACCCTCCATGACATCATATATAAAATAAAGTCATGCAATACAAGCTGCAATAATTTATGTACAACGAAAAGGAATCAATATAATATACAGAAATAGGAAGCCACTACTTGTAACAAATATTAAGGTCACTTAACAACCCATATGATTTCAAGACGCTCCTTTTAAGGTTTCGCCTTGATTTTTTTGTATGTATTCAGCTTATAGATCTCTATATGGAGGGACCTGTTCGTCCCTGTCCGTTTACACTCCGACGATCAACATTAGATACGAAGTCAATATATAATAATCAACTTCAAAAGAAATTGAATACAAAAGACAAGGTTTTACAAAAACTTACCGTTTGCTTATTAAATCATCGTTAGTGCATCGATTAAAATAAACCCAAGAAAAGCATTAGCCTTCAAGATAAATTAATCTTTCTATGCATAACACGTACACTTATATACCTTTCATATCCAACCTAAATAATGGTAAAAGAATATAAAAACATCCGGTTCTTCAAAGGGGTAGGGGTTTTCCTATGGAAGCGGCTGAGCCGGGTGGCTGCCTACGTACCCGTTTAGGGATCAAGCCAATCGTAGTTCTCCGCTATATTGAGATGTAAAAACTATAGGAATGGATTAAGCCGTTCTGATGAGAAAGGCTGCATGGGTTCCTCACTCCTGCTCCAATCATGTAACATCCACTAACTGATTCTCAACCTTGAATCGGTATTCTACATGTACGTCACTTCACTTCTAATCTTTCGAGGTTTCTCCGAAAACTCAAACAAACAAACAACTCGCAATACCAAAAAAGAATATAAACCTATATATATTTAAACTAGCCAAAATATAACTACGCGAGAAAATAAACAATAAATTGTGCGTGGCCTGGCTTGTGAATATATGATAACTTTGCATAGAAATGACTATTTAACACGCAAAAAGGGTAAATGTTTACGAGGCATTTAGTGTGATTCAAAGATCAGCAACTACATCATGAATTCTACTAGAAAACAAAAATGACCAAAAGTAAAAGATATGATGTCATGATTTTGCATATGAAAATAATCAAATAGATAGAAGGGAAGCAAATGATACCCAACGTCAGGAGCTGGACAATTTTCGGATGTAGTGGAGTAGTCCTCCCTCCTTTGTCCTTAATCACTCAACTATTCATCCTGAAGAGCAGTAAGGAAAACGCCCACAAAACATATCAAAAGCCATGAAGTTACCTTATCGACCTATCAAAGCTTTCCCCTGGTTGGAAAGGCCTTCAAATCCAGTTTCATAAAGTGTGGTGATGAAGAACATGTTCGGAACCCAAATCACTTCATACTGCACCTCCACCTTGGTATGAAAATGGGGCTTGATTTTGGTCTCTTCAAGTTTGCCCCAATCCCGAGAGCGAGAGAGACGGATTTTGGGAGATTCAAAACCGAACGATATTCTTTCCAAACCCCCAGAGAGAGGAGAGTCCGATCTTTTTTTTTTTCCTTTATTTTCTTTTTAGTCCCCCCTCCTTTTACTGCCGACCTCCCTCCTCTTTTTAATAGCACAGCCCAAAAACAAAATACAATAAAAAAAGCCCAATACAGTATAACACGCCTAAAATAAAGAACAAGCCCAGTACAATTGAATAGGCCCACTAACGTAACGGAATAAATGGCTTTTATGCGTATGCTCCTACACCAGTTACTACAACAGCCAATATACTTTTTTCTTTATTTCCTTACTTTACTTTGGTTCAAAAACTAGTGGAGCTAGGAGATTCGGTTGTTTAACCTGAGGCAATGAAATTGTTGCGATGGAAGGTCGTTCCCTTTGCTTGTATTCCCGGTCTCTCGCTTTCTCTCTCGATTGATCGGGATCGATTCATTATCGCAGTCGTGTGCGGTTTTAGTGCCTCTTACCGCCCTATCTCTAGGATTATGTGACTGGTCTCACTGACTTAACCGCTGACAAATGCATTTTTTCTTCTATGTAAGGATGGATGATAATGGGTTTACGCCATCCTCATAGCCGAAAAGCCGATCTACTCTCTCCACAAAGGTGTACAATCCGGTAAAAATCTGTGGTTCTTTAAGTTCATTCACTGTTCTTACTTTCTCTAATCATTTCTTCTATTATGATATAATGAGCATGGGTTTACTAAAAAGGAGAAGCCACTTAGACGAAAAGAAAGAAGAAAGAAAGTCACTCGACTCACTAAAGGCATGGATCTGCAGAGAAAATAGAGCTCGTTGAATCCGTGGATATAGACCGCAGAACCTCTATGTTCAGTCGGCTTGACTTGTAGTTGCCCTTCTCTTGCTTGGCCTGAATGCAAGAAGTAGTTGAATCAGTCTATCGAGTTGAAGCAGCAGCAGTTGATTAAGTTTCATCAACAAATGAGGGGGAAATTTCATTGCAATTACTAGGTGTCCACGGCACTTTGGTACCGTCAAGTTCGGTTACGCCGTGGTCTCAATTCATCGTTTCCGTAGTCTCTATCTCTATTGATCGATCATCTGAATCCAACGGAGAAGGCTTCAACCGAAAGCAATCGGACTATAGGCTTGCTTGGTTTAGTCGGTCAAACGTTCAATCTATCTATCATTCATACTTTATCGAGATATTGGGTTGGTCGAACCACCACGAGAGGGTTTTACTACTTTCGACTAAAAGGGAAGGATAGAAACGCCACTTGACCGAAGGGGACTACAGGAGTCGTGTCGCTAGCCTTAAAAAAGAATGCGATAGGTTTCAGCGGTTCGGGAGATGCAATAGAGCGAAGTTTCATGGTTGATCTAGTTTCATCATTAAAACTCTAGTTGAAGCAGATTCGTTGATGAAGCGAAGAACCAAAGCAAGGAAGGCAGTCCTTGGCTTACTTAATGGCCCCATATCCCGGCTAGTCGACTACAGTTTTTGGGTTATCTCTCGTATTCCAGAAGCTGCTCGCCTTTCGGCAGCCCAAACATGTGGATGGATTCTCTTATTTTGTACTTTAGTTCTAGTTCTAACTTTATTTTCCAAAACTAATATTTTTTTTTTGCTTGATAATATGATAACTCCTCAACTAATCATTATCTGTTTCTAAAGGGATAGAGATCAAAAGACTTAAGCTGCTATATTCACCTGGCCTAGCACCTAGTTGGTCATGGCCCATAACATATCAAGGTGCAACAAACCAGTTCTGTCACAGTATAGACACAGTTGCAACAAACTGTGTCTCCTGAACATAACACACCCTCCATAACATATCAAGAACTAAGGTGATTTTCGGAAGTGAAAACACATTGTATCCCTCGCTCACTTCCTCTCAATGTATTTCTTCCTTCGCCTTTTTGGGGATATGGAAGGTACTGCCTTGCCCAAAGCTACCAAAGAAACTGGAACCCTTGAAAGAACATGGATTTCATCCAAGGTGCCAGCACAAGAAGATATTTTTTTACTAGAACTAGCTGTGTTGCCAGCTGATAAGAGCCCAAAACTGTAGTTTTAACCCCTTAATAATCATACTGTTAGACCAATTATGTGAATAATAAGTAGGAGTTAATACTGATTAAGTGTTTTTTATGCATTTCAGGCTTCAAAGTCCATTATGTGCAGAAATGTGCCACTTTAGCGAGATAAAGGAGCAAAAGTCAGCAGAACTTCCGAATGCCATATCTTTGGACTCAGACCTCGGAATGAGGCCTACCTTATGTCAAAACGACCGGCTCGGAAAGAGCTTTCCAATGGTCCAAGCCTTGACCCAATCAGAAGAGCAGAAGTGGACGAAAAGTCTGTGGAAGCCAACTGCAGCTGAAGAGGCCTTTTTGGACTGAAAGAATTGGGTTTTGGGCCTGATTCTCTGGCCCAAAACATGGCTCCAAGCCCATGCACGATTTTTGGATCTGAATGTATAAAAAAAAAAGCTTAATTCTTTGTTAATGGTAGATAAAATAGTAGAGAATTAGGGTAGATAGCTTAGAATAGAAAGTAGCCATTAAAATAGCTTCTAGATCTAGATTTAATTGTTTTCTTTAATTAGTTTCAAATCCCTTATTAGATTAAACCTTTGGATCTTGTTCTTCAAATTAATTAGATCAATAAAGTAGTATTTCTTATCAATTTCGATTTTTGTCAAATCCATTTCTAGATCTAATTTCAATTCTTGTCCTTATTTCAATTTAGTCATTAAATTAGATTTCATTATTGTTAAATTAAGTAAATTTCAATGCTTTATATTATGATTAGTTTTAATATAAATGGAAATGATTGCGGAATGAATCAAGGCTAAACCTCCATTAGAGGGGGTTGTGAAGCCTTGATGAAAGCTTGAGTCCGATTATCGTAAATTAGCCGATTTTCTATTCCACTCTAGAAATGATTAGTTCACCATGAGAATGGGTTTAATTGTTCACATGCTAGTTATGATTGGTAGAAATGCCATGTATAATTAGGGATTAGGAATAACCAATTGTTCTGCTGGCAGCCCGATTCAATTCGGATGACGATTATTTCGTCGTTAGTGGATTAAGTTGAGTTAAGGTGGAATCAATCCCCCTCTAACTCCTTATCATAGAATCAACGTAGCCTTCCCATAATTATTAGATAATCGACTAGTTGCATCTTGTGGGTAGTTGCATCGTAGTATAATTCCCTTCGTAAAACTCTCATAGACTTAAAAACGACTAGTTAGATTAGAAAACATCCATGCTAGAGCACTAGGAGTGGAACGAACTTATCTACTCCACTATATCTCATAGGATTGAGAGTAGAAATCTTTGATAATTCAAGCACGTAAAAGACCAGTTTAGTTTACTTACGTTTTGAATTCTTAGTTCATTACGTAGGTAAACTACGTCATTTTAACATTTATCAAATGGCGCCGTTGCCATCTTAGTTGCACTTTAGCATTGTTTTCATAATAGAATTAGTAATTTTTAAGTCCCATTTCACCCACCCACCCTTGTTTGATTCATACCGTGGTTGCCGCTTTTGTTTTTGGAAAAATTCGCGAGAAAATATAATACCTTACACGCTAAAAGAAGCGCCACCAGCTATGTTCTTGGAATTTGATCAATACACCGAAGGCTGGCCTTCAAAGAGAGAGCGACCAGCTAAGTTCTTGGAATCTCGACTTTGCAATCGAACCTAAGATACGAAGATAGCCACCAGCATACCAAATTAGCTGAAATTTTCGGTTTCACGGTTTGATTCGAACCCGAGTTGTCGGGTTTTTCAGTGTTTTATTCTCTTATATACACTGAACACGCATACACAAGACGCTATTCATAAATAGCGAAGCAAGGACTTGTCGGTTTATTCCTTTCTTCCACACCTCGCGTCTCCTCGTTAGAGGTTTATACTAGTACATCGAATTGTTTGGAGTGTTGCATGTTTAGTTAAGCTCGACTTAGTCTTGCATGAGATTAAGGTGCGGCGAACAAAAACACCTAACGTAAATACACAACAACATCAACAAAACAAGTCTATCTAGTATACCACAAACTACACCTCTAGCTACTATTCCACACACACCACCGATATAATGGGGAAGAAAGAGAGACTCCTCTCTCGGACTTCTACAAAGCCTTGGCGATAGCCCCAAATCTTGCATCGTTCTAGCGGACCACCGGGATTTCCTGAATCCCTCCAAATATTTTAATTTGTTACCCGTTTTTCATGGTTTAGACCATGAAAAACCTTACCAAACATTCGCGTAGGATTGAACAAGTCTTAACAACATTCCACCATCCTACGGTTGGTTGAACAAATTAAATTAAAGGGTATTCCCTTTCACCTTAGCCCGATAAAGGCGGCGTCTTGGTTAAGCTGCCCAAGCGCTAATTAAATGGACTCGTGGGCTAAACTTGTTCAAACCGTTTATGGAACATTTTTACCCACCCCTCAAGACGGATGAGATGCTTTCCAAGATTCATTTCTTTTCGACAAAATCCTCATGAATCATTTTGAGGCTTGGAATCGTTTCACCGATCCGCTTATAGAGTGTCCACACCATAACCTAGCAAAAGACACGTTAGTTAGTTGCCTTTTTCAAAGGACTTCAACATCACCATAAAGAAGTCCTTGACATTATGAATGGGGTAGTTTCTTAAGTAAAGGAGCCCTCGGAGGCTTATAAATTTTTAGAAGACCAAACTAAAAAATAAATAATAATTGGGGTAGTAGTGATGATATCCCCGGCTCGCTAGTTCTTCTTCCACGATTAAAGCTACCAAGTATGTTTGAGGTTAAATCGGATCCTCGAGCTTAAAACTCTTATTGAATCCCTCACTAAAAAGGTAGATGCCATTTACGTACAACAAAAGCCAATCCCCATTATGAATGTAAATTCAAATCCATGTAGTTTCGGCTGGAGCCCCGAAAGCATCCCGATTCCCAATCAGTCCTATAGCCTATGAACAGGCTTGTTCCATTAATAGTGAACCTAACGCCCCTTGGAGACAAAATCCCAACTTCGGTTGGCGGAATAACCAAAACGTCACACCTCAAGGGTACAATCATCAATATGTTAGGCCAACGCAGAGCTTTAACCAAGCTCCACTACGACAAGGGCAGGGTCAGGGTAATTTTAATAATTATAACAACCAAGTGCAACCTCGACAAGGTCAAGCACAAGGTCAAGGTAATTATAATAATTATAATGCTAATAGAGGTATCGTTCCGGTAAATAATAACTATCAAAATCCACCAATAAATAATTCACGGGAAATAGTTCCAGTAACACCACCCGTGAACACTACACCCACCCAACCGGATCGTCTTGACACCTTCATACAAGTGAGCCAAAAACTTTTCCAAACCATGGCTCAATCTAACCAACAACTTCTACAATCCGTTAATAATTTAACCCAACAGTTGGCTCAAGATAAAGCCCAACCCAAAGGTGTGTTTCAGTAACGCAATACCTAATCCTAAAACAACAAACACAGCCTTTGAGGTCACCGATAATACTAGTAATGAATATGAAAATGTAGGTGAGATAAATGCCATCACCACTCTCCGTTAAGCAGTGGTTGATAACAAGGTAACTATGCCTATAGTTACCCCACCAAGAGTCCCCTACACCTACTATTTTACTAGATACGAAATAGAAATGAAGAGCCTACCCATTGTAGAGGTACCCGGTCACAACCACAACCTAAGAAACAGAAAGCCACGGTTAAACATCCGGTGATATCATTTGCTAAATATAGACGAAACCACCGTATCCACAAAAATTAGCCATGTTAACTAGAGATACAAATTACGAGGAGATTAGGGGACGTTTTCAAGAATCTAACTATAAACCTTCCTTTCCTCGAAGCTATAAAAAAGCTACCACACCATGCTAAGTTTCTTAAGGAATTGTGTACTACTAGGCGAAGACAAATATACCAAAAGACGCCTTTTTAACGGGGAACAATTCCCAACCTTATCTGAACATAATGGAATTGTTAAGTACAAGGACCCCGGGTCGATCCCTCTTTCAGATAATGCACCTTAGGAGATTCCTATATCGACCACCGCGTTATTAGACACGGGGGCTAGTGTTAACTTACTCCCATTTTATTTGTATAGACAAATAGGTCTAGACAAGATGCAACCCACTAAAATGACGTTGCAATTAGCGATCGGTCTATTAAGTATCCTAAGGGTGTAGTCGAAAATGTGTTGGTAAAAGTTCGGGATTTCTACTATCCGGCTGATTTTGTAGTCCTCGATACTGAGAAATTAACGACTCGGTCCCGGATTATTTTAGGGCGCCCTTTCTTGGCAACCGCCAATGCGCTCATTAATTGCGTGATGGTTCAATGTCCATGTCTTTTGGCCATCTTGCTGTTGAAGTCAATGTTTTTAAAATAAGGACCACGATTACCCGATTCGATCTATGGATGGAGAGGTTAGCATGATCGAGCTTTGCTTCGAGATTATTTCAACAACACGCCCCCGATAGTCATATGCCCAAAATTCTTTCCTTTGGAAAGTCGGACTCAACATTTTCATCCCTACACTAGTCGATACACATATTATTGATGAGGACTCGGATAGATGACTTTCTCAAAGATGTAGAGGACTACCATAGTAATGTGGATATGACCAATCTAGATGAGGAATTCGATGAGTTTCTTCGAGTAGGTGACAATTCACCCTATCAAGAACTAACTTGCACAACATCCACCTCGACTCCCCTCCTTCCACCCTTTCAAAGGAATCTCGAGTTTGCACTCGATCCTTTTGTTTCTCCCCGGCTTCATAATTTTTAAATCCTACTAGCAAACAGATACTTGGGAAGGACAAACTATTTGACACCTTCATTTTCAATTGAGGCAGTCCCCTACACACAATGAATGAATTAGTTTGCCAAAACCACATCCTCATTGTTACACGGCTGTCTTTCTAAAACTTATCCATATCCACCATATCCTCCACAACCATTCACTTTTCCACACTTATTTACTAAAACACCCACGATTCAAAATGAAAAAAGGTGCATGATAGGTTTACACAATAGGGTTATCCGACTTCGTTTGGATTCCACTAGGTCGTAATCGTAGGAAATCTTGGTGCTTCATTGTGTTTGGATATGTTTTCTGTGATATTTATTTATAGAATGATCCACAACTATTTCGGTTGTTGATATATGATCAACCTGCATGTTCATACATATGTTTTAGATAAAGTCTTGAGTATCCCACTATAAACGACTCAAATTTACGTGTTGGTGCATTTCCTTTCATTCCAATATATTGGTGAGTGCACCATTAAGGTAACCGGGCCCTCCCTATGGAGTGTGTGGCTGTAAGTACCGGATCCTAAGTCCACGGTTCACATAGTTCACGTTTTCCACTCTTGCATGTTTTTCTCGGATTTTTGAGTCATGTTTCTCTATGGTGTGAATTATGTCTTTATTGCTTATTGTTTTTCCTTCTAAAAATAAAATAAAAAATAAAAAATAAAAATAAACATAGTAATCTAGGAAGTCTCGAAATCGACTTTAAAAGACCCATCGCTAAAACAAATTTTCTAAGCTTTGTAAAAAAATTTATTTTTGGGGTGGGGTGTTAAATGTTCCGCATACTAAAATGTTTTATGTCCCATTAGAGTTGCTTAGGCCGTTTTATTGTATTACGATTCGGATTGACATAATCTATTAATTTAGATTTCATTCGTTTCGATAACTTACGTCATGCACGCATTTCGAGGCGTTTTCCACTATCACGTATGTCATCTGAAGTCGGAATAGAGTGTTTTATGGATCATTGGATAGGAAATTCTCTCCTGATCATTTCCATATCTCATTCGCAAAAATCGGACCGGTAACGAAGCGGGAATTTTGATTTGAAATTCGCGAAAAAAATCGAAAAAATCAAAAATTTCGATTTTGGGCTTGGGCCCAACCCGCGCCCATGGAGAGCGCGCTCGCGCTCTTACCTTCTTTAGCAACAGTTCATCGTTTTCATCTTCCACCGCCATTAACAAACCTCCAAACCTAGAAAATAAAAATTAAAAAGAAATACCATAAACCCACGCCAAAAATCAAATCCCAACCCCAAATCGACTTCAAACAACAACCACCACAAACCCCACCGATTTTAAGCACTAAAAACCACCGAAATTTATAAAAATTGGTGCTGCGCCACCACTCCATCACCACCACTGTTCTTTAGGTCGGTCAAGCTAATCCACCACCACCACATCATATTTAGACCCTCACCCATTCCAAACACTAGATGGCTCAACGCCAATCATACCGAGCAAGTTTTCATCGCCGACCATTTCGCCGCTTTTACGGTGACGAAATGGCTAGTAGAGACTGAATAGTCTCGGTACTTTCGATCAAGACTTCTACCACGAAGACTTGGTCCGACGATTCTACAACACCGGGAGTTGGAGGGGAGTAGGATTTTGTGATGGTCGGGAAGAGAAGCGGAGTTGACTCACTGGCTGTTGGTCGAGATTCTAGGCATTCCGCCTAGAATCAATCTGATGCCACTTTACAGGATCCTCGGTTTGACGGGTAGAGCCGTTGATGGGCGCTATCGTCATCAATGGGAGTTACAATCCAAACTCCCATTGTGTTCGCCATGCATCCTCGGGACCAACCAACCGGCTCGGTGGATTGGTCGGAATGTCCCCAGGCAAGGACAAGGTCAATGACATCGGTCCGACCTGCCTCCATCGCCCTATGGGTACTCCAGAGCGGAAGTATGATTTCTGCATCCCGCAGTTTTTTTGGCCGAACGTTATTAGGGGTTCGGAAGGTCTTTGGCACCTCCCCTCGTGCTTATTACTAAGATCATGTCAAGATGAAAGCAACTCCCCGTGATCCGGAGGATTTACATTACCCCCTCGCACCGTGAACCCGCGTATCTATAGGAGCGTGCCCAACAAGTATGGAGGAGGGCTGAGGATAGAGAGGAAGAAGAAGAGGAGGTCGGGGACAGCAGGAGGATTCGGAGGAGGATGAGGAGGATGGCACTTGCTTTGATACGGATGCCTTCCGAGGTGTTGGTCTGATCTTTGCGCGCATGACTATGCTTCATAGGGGCATCGTTCACTCAACACTCTGTCGTGGCAGACCTCCGGACTCCGACTGGCGGTGCACCATTCATCACAACTTCGAGATCCGCACCTGGAGGGAGGATGAGAGATGGGAGCAAAGCGAGGGAGATGGAAGCCCAAATACCGGTTTAGAGTGGATATGCTAGCACGCTTCCCACCTCATACAGACTCTGCCTCGAGGACACAAACTTACGAGGGCATGAGCTGTCGCCGACGGCGAAGACGATCGCTGCCGGACCTTCCGAGCCCGTGGAGCCACCACTAGAGATCGTGCCCTCAGCCACCACCGGCGGTGTGTTTAGAGGATGAGGAGTGATAGTCGAAGTTATTTTTGTTTTATAAGTTGTTGTTTTATTTACTTTTGTTGTTTTATTGTAATGTAACTTTTATTTCCGTAATTTGAATTTTGTAAGTGAAAGGACCTCCGAATGAAAATTTTTAATATAAGGGGTTATTTTCAGTTTGTGTGCTTGTTTCATATTGACCCCACCTTCCCAACTTGTTTGGGGGGTGGTTTGATTATGTCAAGTCGTATTTTTATAAAAACCCTAGTGTTAGAATTTCTCATTGAGTAAGGTGAAAATATGGTAGTTTAGGCATATCTATGATTGAGAATCATTGTAGGATGAAATCTAGATTAAATAGGTACATTCACCATAAAATCCAAATAAGAGATCTTGGGTTTGAATTAGAATCCGGGAGATGAGTTGTTTCCGCTTTCGAAGTTTGGAAATTTTGGATTTCCTGAACTGCCGTAATTAAGTTTGGCAACTTTCCGATCCATTCTAGCAACTTTATACCTATATAAACTTGATACAATCTATCCTCACAACTCACACTACACCTAAACTCCATCACTCACCCCTTCACACCCGCCGATTCCCACGTTTAGCCTCCATTTTCACAAAATCGCAACTCGAGCCCAGCGCCCTAGTTAATGGCCTTCACCACCTACACTTCTGTCGTAAAATTTTGCTCGAGGCCTTCGCTTCCAGCCGTCAAAGCGCGACCAGCTAAAGTTAATGAACTCTAAAATACAAAGAGCGCTACCGCTCCCTATGTTAAAGCGCCGCCAACGCTTTGACTTCTTCGGACCAGAAAAATTCCAGTTTTCGCTGTTTGTGCCGGTCGTTTTGCAGCTATTCCAGAACGTAGTTTTGAGATGACATCTCCCATAATAATACCGAACGATCTTTTCGAAGATTTGTTCCAAAGCACTACTTATGGTGCTTGGTTTCATGAGGTGATCACATCGTTGGCTGGAACCTCTTATGGTAAGACCGGCTGAACTTTATTCTCCAAAGACTTGCATCTTATTTTATAATAACTGCATTTTCTTTGAGAGACCGGATGGAGAACAAGTGTTCTCCATCACCATTGACGATGAACCAATGGAAATTACCGTGTTCTTGCTAGCATTTGTTCTTGGACTTGCTATGCCCGCCCACGAGATACAAGACCCATGGTGCTATTGGGTCGATAATATGCATGTCTATACTTATGAGTCTTTGCACGAGGCTTATGGGGCGTGCATTTTCCAGATTGAGGACCAAGGGGACTATAACGTTATACGCGGTAGCCCCCCCATGAACATAGGAACTGTAATGTTTTGGATTATGCTAAACATTTTAGGGAATGGCGTTTTTCTTACGTGAATGGCGCCACTTGCGCCGTTTTCCTTGCTTTAGCCAATGGACCCGGTTCTATGACCTTCCCGTGACTTTGATGTCTAGTTTAGCACGAGCCCATACCATGAGGCATAAGTACCTTCTTATGCCTGTTCTAATTTCACGTATTATGCTATATATTTCTTTCCTGTTTTTTTGTACACGTTTCACGGATTGGATTAAGGTAGACACGGTCGCGACCCACCAATAGTATTATTCGATCTTTCCGTCAAATGACTTGGCATGGGTGGCGGATACAACCTCACCAGTTGCACCCTACACCCCATCGGACCAAGTGGCACTTAATAGGTTAGCAACCATAGATGATAAATGGCGTGAAGCCCGGCAAATTATCATAGCATGGCAAGGCGCTGAAGGAACCTCACTTCTTTATAGAAGTAGAGGATGACGAAGATGACGAATAACAACGGAGGGAGTGGAGGTAAGTTTTAGTTACGTTAAGTGTCCGCTATGTCCCAAGCAATTTAATTATGTTAACCCCATAATGGGTAGAACTCTTATAGAGTTGTGTCGGGTTTTATTTCCTATATTAGTGCGTTCTAACTTTGTTTTGCGGATGTTCTTTATTTCCACACGCGTTTCAATGGTATTTTTCCTACCCTCTTTATTTAAATGCTTTGAGGACAAAGCATGCTTTTGTTTTGGGGCATAGAAACACGTGTAATTAAGACATCTCGCTACGATATAGATAGACATAATATGCATTTGTTTTCTAGTTAAAATTTCAAAAATTTAAAAATATAAATAAATAAGTCATGCTATACACTTAGGAATATTGGTATTGTTCTTTCTCCATGCTTTTAACAATCTAGAAGTCTCACATAGTCATTGCATCGTAATAATTGTTAGAAACTTAGGTTAATAATGTGAGGTAATAATCTTTGCATCTATCTATAAATATATTACATGAGTATCTATGATTGTTAGCGAGAAGTTTCAAAATCTAGGCTAGAGTACTTATTCTACAAATCCTGTGAGAATATAGCCTAAAGCCTTATATGAGCTAAACATTTGAGAAATGACACAAGGGAGAAGTAAAATCCGGAGAGAAATCACACGCCCACTTGCTTGATCACTAAACCATATCCTAAGTGAGAATTTAGGCCGCCTTTGGATCGATATAGCCAGAAATTCAAACCTATGAATTATTTTCCGCTAGTCGCCACTCTGAGCCTTTCATTAGCCCTTCCATAAACCACAATTCCTTTACCCTTGCAAAAAAAAAAAAAAAACAAAAAAAAAAAAAAAAAGAGAATAAATCAACCTACCCAATTTAGAATAAGTCCGGAATAGAATGAGTGAAGAAAGAAGAAGAGAAAAACCCTGTAAAACAAAAAAATTGTTAGTTGCTTCAGAAAAATAAAGAAAAGAAGTTTCCATCCAAAGAAAAGAAAAATAGAAATAAAATAAAAACTCAAAAAATAGAAATAAAAAAGGGAGTCAAAAAGCCAAAGAAAAGAAAAAAAAAAATATGGCTAAGGATGGAAACAAAGTATAGAAGCAAAAAAGAAAATAACAAGGTTTTCTCTAAGTTACATAATCTGAAGACTCTATTATCTCGGACTTGTCCTTTGAATATCCATTTCCTTCCTTCTTAAACCACCCTAATCCCCGTAACACCTAATAAAGACCTCTAGCTCAATTAGGAATAGGTTAGTGTGATAGTAAGTGGCAGGATGTGTTTGATCGACCGGCTTCCTTGTTGTCATTGAGATTGTAAGGTAAAGTGTACCCATCACTGTATTAATGGAGTAGCTTAAACTTGAGTGGAAAAATCAGAGTGTTGTTTCTTGACTATTATTGTGAGAACCTACTTAAGGACTATTATTCCGAAGTTTTCAGAAACAAACCCGCTAAACATTTGATAGTACTACTCATTGTATATATATTTATTGTAGATGATTGATTATTACGCATATATTAACTTAGGGTTTTGACCGTTATTCTTGTGTGATTGCTAGAGAGATGTATAGATAGTTGAGCATGAATAAGGAAACAATAGTTTTATTTTCTTAGTCGTTGTAGTATAGATGAAGTTTGTGAGTACCTTCATCGAAAACTCTCACGAGGGCTATAACTCGTCCACTAGGGAATTCCTAGTGGTTTAAGGCCTTGTTGCATATGGTCAATGCAATCGCACTCAAAAAAACGAGATTAGGTAGAACTCCATTTTGGTCACTTATTCTAATTTCTCATCTTTGCTTGAGGACAAACAAAATGTCATTTTGGGTGGTTTGATAAGAGCCCAAAACTGTAGTTTTAACCCCTTAATAATCATAATGTTAGACCAATTATGTGAATAATAAGTAAGAGTTAATACTGATTAAGTGTTTTTATGCATTTCGGGCTTCAAAGTCCATTATGTGCGAGAAATGTGCCACTTTTAGCGAGATAAAGGAGCAAAAGTCACAGAACTTCCGAATGCCATATCTTTGGACTCGAGACCTCGAATGAGGCCTACCTTATGTCAAAACGACCGGCTCGAAAGAGCTTTGCAATGGTCCAAGCCTTGACCCAATCAGAGGAGCAGAAGTGGACGAAAAGTCTGTGGAAGCCAACTGCAGCTGAAGAGGCCTTTTGGATTTGAAAGAATTGGGTTTTGGGCCTGATTCTCTGGCCCAAAACATGGCTCCAAGCCCATGCACGATTTTTGGATCTGAATGTATAAAAAAAAAAGCTTAATTCTTTGTTAATGGTAGATAAAATAGTAGAGAATTAGGGTAGATAGCTTAGAATAGAAAGTAGCCATTAAAATAGCTTCTAGATCTAGATTTAATTGTTTTCTTTAATTAGTTTCAAATCCCTTATTAGATTAAACCTTTGGATCTTGTTCTTCAAATTAATTAGATCAATAAAGTAGTATTTCTTATCAATTTCGATTTTTGTCAAATCCATTTCTAGATCTAATTTCAATTCTTGTCCTTATTTCAATTTAGTCATTAAATTAGATTTCATTATTGTTAAATTAAGTAAATTTCAATGCTTTATATTATGATTAGTTTTAATATAAATGGAAATGATTATGAATGAATCAAGGCTAAACCTCCATTAGAGGGGTTGTGAAGCCTTGATGAAAGCTTGAGTCCCATTATCGTAGAGTCGCCGATTTTCTATTCCACTCTAGAAATGATTAGTTCACCATGAGAATGGGTTTAATTGTTCACATGCTAGTTATGATTGGTAGAAATGCCATGTATAATTAGGGATTAGGAATAACCAATTGTTCTTGATGGGCAGTTCATTCGATTACTTAACGATTAAATCGTTAGTGGATTAAGTTGAGTTAAGGTGGAATCAATCCCCTCTAACTCCTTATCATAGAATCAACGTAGCCTTCCCATAATTATTAGATAATGTCGACTAGTTGCATCTTGTGGGTAGTTGCATCGTAGTATAATTCCCTTCGTAAAACTCTCATAGACTTAAAAACGACTAGTTAGATTAGAAAACATCCATGCTAGAGCACTAGGAGTGGAACGAACTTATCTACTCCACTATATCTCATAGGATTGAGAGTAGAAATCTTTGATAATTCAAGCACGTAAAAGACCAGTTTAGTTTACTTACGTTTTGAATTCTTAGTTCATTACGTAGGTAAACTACGTCATTTTAACATTTATCACCAGCCTTAAAAAAAGAATGCGATAGGTTTCGCGGTTCAGGAGATGCAATAGAGCGAAGTTTCAAATGATTGATCTAGTTTCATCGATCACGCTTCTAGTTGAAGCGGTTGATGATGAAAAGAAACCAAAGCAAGGAAGGCAGTCCTTGGCTTACGAATGGCCCCATATCCCGGCTAGTCGAGATATACACAGTTCTGTCACAGTATAGACACAGTTGCAACAAACTGTGTTCTCACGGTTATATAGACACAGTTCTTGCAACAAACCGTGTTCTCATCACAAGATATGAACACGATTCGCAACAAACTGTGTCTCCTGAACATAACACACCCTCCACACAGTTGCAACAAACCATTTTCTTTTTTCATTATAGCAGCAGAACCTTCTGTTTGTTTACTTTTAAGCGGGTTCTAATAAGAACTTCTACTACAATTGTGATTGACGCATAGACTCGCACAATTTACACCCAAAAGTATATCATCCATCTTTATCGTAGGGGATTGTTCATGCTGTCTAGAACCTAGGAGGTCATGGTTCAAGTCAGAGTCTCTATATGCTAGTGGTTGCTAGTTCCTATGGACTTACAAATTCTCATTAGGAGTTACAAACTTTTCAGGCACTTGTTAGAATGTGCAATCTATACTCTTCAGTCTTCAGATTATCCACTGTCAAATACTCTTCACAATCAGTCTAAGGAATGGTACCAGAAGTATCACCAGATACTTCACAATCTAAGGAATCACACAATACTTCACAATCAACCACTATCACCAGACAATACACCACCCCAAGTGAACACTGGTACCAGAAGTATAGACACAGCTGCATGGTTGTCATTTTTTATATGAATCAACTAGTATCAATAATAGAAAATCCAATTTAAGATGCATACTGAAGAAAATACTCATATCAGCTAAGGAAGGGGCACCTTTGGCCATTCTAAGAAAATACTCATAATCCAATTCAAGGCCAATAGCATAAGGCAAGTATGGCAATTCATATCAATAGTAGGGGAATGAGAGACAAAGACCAACACTAAATCAGATATGCCCGTAAATGCTTAATCTTTTTAAAAAGTACAAGGTATCAATGTTCTATACTATTCTAAAAGTTGGCTACTATTTAGGAAAACCTCCTTAACTAGCAGCACCTGTTTTAGAGAGGAAGTAGCAGCTGCTATCTAGCAAGCTGCGTCTAGACTCGTGGAGACTTCGCCCCCGACTATGACTAAAGAGACTACCAAATTACTACCCACACCCACACCCAAGAGAAAATCCAAAGATAAAGTAATAGCATATGGCTGAGGTTTTTAGGGATGAAGGCAAGAGGGAAGTATCGAGAAGATAGAATGCTTGTTAATCAGAAATGAATACAATTATCCAAAACCAATCAAACTAACAAAAATAAGTTATCCTAACCTGAAATTTTGGTGTCGGTCTTGACTTCACAAATCTTTCCCAATCTTCTGCCTAATATTTTTCTCGTGTTTTTAGGGGCTTCAAAAAGCATTTCAGGTTGGTCTTTGTAGGGAGTGATATAGTACCTAGTCAACTGACTCTTGAATTCTTTCCATTTCTCACCAATATCCGAGACAACACCCTTCTTTTTTAGTCTTTGTCAAGCTGAATTTGGCCTATAAAATAAGAATAAGCTATAAAGTTACAATAAACTAAGACTAATTAGACAATTAATATTACAACTGGAGCTATTTACCTTTATACTATCCCATAACAAGTCTCTAACTTCATCTCCGACAGCATGCCAATTTTCATAATCAACAATAGAGATTCGGGACTCCGCTAACAAACCTGAGTAGCTTGCCAAATCCTTTCCGCCTTCCCCTATACGTTGACCATCTTCATTGTATTGAACATTCAATAGTTCACCCTTTCTCATTTTTGTTATCTTTTTGCATTGAACTGCTCCTCTTCCTGTCCTTTCTACACTTGAAGCTTGTGTATTGTTAACTTCCATTGGTGTATCGGAAGTCTCTTCAACTCCCATATCTGAATCGGAATCAGAATTCTCTCCTGGATCCATGCTGATTTCCTATATACCAAGTATAGACATGAAGACTTGAACCAATAACAACATATGAAATAAGCTAGGTATCAATAACTTGGACAATATTAATTAAACAATAATAAGACAAATGATCATCCATAACATGAATTAAAGTATTAAGGCAAATATAAATATCAAAGTAGGTACGAATTCACATTTAATAACAATATTCAATAGTCAAATAATAAAGGAACAAACTTGTTCAAACATCTCCATAGAAAGGAAAAAATCATAACATGCTCTAACTTAATCGTTTGAGGTAGGGTCGACATAAGTCCCCTCACAATCTACACGCGCATAAGATGATACTGATGCACCTGAACTAAGGGAGTCAACATCTGGAAATACTTTACTACTTGTATGATCTAGCTCATCCTCATTCCCTTCCTCAAGGTAGTCTCTTTCAGGAGTCCTCAAAGCTATTGACCATTTTAGATTGAGTTGGTCGGTACATAAAGACTTGCTTGGCCTAAGAGGCCATCACAAAAAGGGTCTTCCTTATGTCCAATTCTACCAAGGTCAATGAGAAGTGAAACCCGGATCGCCTACTTTGATGCCATTTCTGTTGTCAACCCAGTCACACTTAAATATTGGGACTTTGAGTACCAGATAGTCGAGCAGCCATATCTCAGTTATAACACCGTAGTAACCCATTTCTGAAACAACGGGGTTCTTATCCTTTGCACTAGAAATTTGCCTTTGTTGTTAGCCATTAAACCTACACCACTGTTTTTTGGTTTACTAGTGAAGCTTCATGATCCTTCATTATGAAAAACGGTATCCACCAATAACATAGCTTTGAACACTTTAGAACGCCCTCGACGAGGTCCTTGAGCTATAACTTTCAGGGTGTTTGAAAGTTTGTTACTGGTAGCTGCTGCCTCCTCATTAACCTGATTATCCAAGTTATCCAAGAATCTTAGTCGAATTTAGCAAAGTTGTATTAGATGTAAAATAATTTCAGATAATCTTACCCTTTGACGAATCCAATAAATGAATGTGCGAGTGTGCTCATCTTGATACCATTTGGCTGACTTACGAGGATAAGTAAGCTTTAGGTGTTCCATATGCTTCCTATCAAGTTAGGAAAAAAGCTTGGTCACCATTATCTGTCTAGGTGAAATAAGGAAAAACAAAATTCTATACTAACACACTCGATATAAGGTTGAACGTTATTAGTGTTTGCCAAAACACATTGATGAGCTTGCTCCCAAGTCTTCTCGTCGACTTCAACAACATTCATACCACCAAGAGGCTTTCCATTAGAAATTGTATTTTCTTTCTCCGTATCATTAGTATCCATGTTTCTAACTGATGGGACTCCCAATTTGATTCACTCCGGATAAATACTCGCTAAGAAACTCAAATGGCTTCTTCAAGGATATAATTTTCAGCAATGCATCCTTTTCGAGGGCGATTTCGATTCATACGTAACCCTTTAGTATTTTCATGAACCTAATATTCAAAAAGTGACAAAAGAAGATAAAATACAAACAAACAAACAATCAAATTGATGAAGCTTTACTTGAATTATTGAAAGTAGTTAATTCAATTTTCTGTGTACTTGCCTCTCAAATGGATACATCCAACGAAAGAATATTGGCCCACAAAGCTCAACCTCCCTTATAAGATGAACAGATAGATGCACCATGATGTCAAAGAACGATGGTGGAAAGTACATTTCCAGTAGACATAAAGTGAGGACCAAATTGTCTTGAATTTCCTTTAATTTGGACACATCCACTACTTTGGTGCAAAGAGAGTTGAAAAAAAAAAACACAACCGAAAGTGATGGTATACCTCACGTGCTTTGGCAACACTGATCGTATCGCCACAGGAAGAAGTTGCTGCATCAATATGTGATAGTCATGAGACTTGAGACCATACACTTTTAGATCTTGCATCGACACGCGGTGTCTAAAATGTGAAGAATATCCATCTGGCACTTTGAGTTCACGCAACGTGTTGCATACTGTTTCTTTCTCAGCTCTAGATAACGTATGACATGCTGGTGGAAGATAAGTCCTATTTCCCCTTTTCTCTGGTGCTAGTTCCTTCCTCATGTCCATTTCTAAGAGGTCTAGGCGACTTTTGAGGTCATCTTTTGTCTTGTACTTAATGTTAAGTAGTGTGCCGATGATGCTATCACAAATATTTTTCTCAATATGCATGACATCCAAATTGTGTCGCACAAGCAAGAATTCCCAATATTCAAGCTCAAAAAATATGGATCTCTTCTTCCAATAATTACCACTTTCATTCTCATCAGAAGTGCTAGGCTGCTTCTCTCGTGTTTGTGACTCTTCATTGGATGCCTTTGACTTCTTTCTTGATCTTTTTGGCTTTGGAATCACCAGCTTTGGTTTCCCTATCTAACCTTCATCCCTTTGAGCTTCTCAAATCACCTCTCCGGTTTAACGGGTCCGATGTGATCTTAACTCTTGCGACCATTAAATGCCTTCCTTTTGCCTTCGATAACGATGATTTTTGGAAGGAACTTTCTATGGGACTGATATATGTTTTTATTCGAAAGTGTTTCAATCTTGTAGAATCAGTTTTCTCACCGATATTGGACAAGCAAGATATCCCTTGACACTACACCCTAAAAATTTCCAAGAGCAGGAAAATCATTGATCGTCCACAGTAGAACAACCCTTAATGTAAAAGATTCTTGCTTGTAGGCATCATAAACCTCCACACCAGGATTCCAAAGAGCCTGTAAATCTTCAATTAAAGGTCTAAGGTAAACATCAATATCATTACCAGGTTGTCGGGGACCTGATATCAACATTGTCAGCATCAAAATTTTTCTCTTCATACATAACCATGGCGGAAGATTGTAAGTGATCAACATAATCGGCCAGCAACTATGCCTAGAGCTGAGATGACTATGTGGATTGATCCCATCTGTCGAAAGAGCAAGTCGCAGATTTCTTGGATCTTCAGCGAACTCTGGCCACCTTTTATCAACCTCTTTCCATGCTGGAGAATCTGCTGGATGATGCATTTGACCATCAACTTCTACTCTTCTATCTGCATGCCATACCAAATCCTTTGATGTCTGAGCGGATTGAAACATCTTTGCAAACCTTGGGAGAGGCGGAAAGTACCACAAAACTTTTCCCGGCGCTTTACCGCTTTTTTCCCGATATCTCGGCGTTCCACAAGTTGGACAACTAGTTAAATCCTTGTACTCATCTCCTCTGTAAAGTATGCAATCATTGGGACATGCATGAATTTTTGAACTTCCATTCCAAACGTAGACAAAATATTTCTAGCTTTGGTCATGGATTGTGGCACTTCGTTATTATCCGGCAACATTTTTCCCAACACCTTCAATAGCTTGGTAAAACTTCGTGTGCGACCACCCACTCTTGGCTTTCAAGTTGAACAATTCCACAAGGGATGATAACTTTGTATAGCTTTTGCAACCTTTGTACAAAGGTTTCTCAAAGATCTTCAAGCAATTTACAAAGCTTTTCGGGATTCCCCGTGAAAACTCTCATATGCATCATTAACCATTCTAACCTGTGTCCCCAAAATCACATGGGGTTTCCATATCAAAGTCTTGACATGGAGGTTCATGCGTGTTGACACCGGGACTTTCCACTATGAGGCTTTTCCCATGCCATATCCACGTTTTGTAACTTTTTTCAAAACTAACATGAAACAGATGATCCCTAATATCGTCCAAACTCGATGCAAGTGGTTCCCACAATTAAGGCATGGGCATCTTATGAAATTAAGATTATGCGGGCCTGCATGCTCTCAAAGACATTTTATAAAATACTTGACCCCTTCCTCTTATTCATCGACGGTCTATCCATAGACATCCAAGGCTTATCCATACTCAATGTCGAAAATTCAATACACAAGTACTACATACACATGAAAAAAAATGTGATTAAGCAAGATAAAATCACACAATTCATAGATTTTGGCTCAATCTGTGGTTGAAGCAAATAAAACATGCAATATAACCTTGTACTAATCAACCTAAGGTGCCAAAAGTGTAAGCGTGGGAATGGATTTAGGCGTATGAATGGGGAAATTCCTACTTTCCTTACATGTGCCCGACCAGACCACCTAGATACTTGGTAGAATAAAATGAAATAGCTAAGTGTAGCATTAAGATTAGGGTCTTGATATCAGAAATTCCTAGATCATAATATTCAGTTACCCTAACTTTGCAAAAAGACACACACACACAATCAACAAATTGAAAGCTAGTAATCTTTTTTACCGTTGAGTGTTTATCTATTTGTCGACTCAAATCCACGATCGACCAAAAGCGTTCACCCCAATATATCAATCAACAATAAGCAAACTTGCAAACTAATAGTAAAACAACAGGCATAAGAGCTTCTAAAATCAGTTTATGTACGAGAACAGTCTCCATCTCTTACTCATTCAGTCAAACACCTTAAGCCACTAAAATACCACCACCGCGCTCGGCAGATTACGACTCTTACTTGTCAACTTATCATAATACACCTGAAAGGAAAAACTTTTCCAAAGAAGAGTGGGAAACTTTCACAAGTGACTCAACCGGAAAAAGCATTGGAAGAGTTTGGTCTCTTCTCCCGACTTCAACAAATGGGTCATGCGGAATCTTTTGAAAGGATCACCCTAGCACCACCCAGAAACCAGGGTTCTGAAAAACGCTCAAGGTGGCTCCCATGGTTTTTAAGCAGTTAGGTCTCTTTTTGGAAACGCTAAAAAAATGCTTCGAATTGATCTCCAACCTTTCCACTGGATACCTATCCCGATCTTTGATGTCATATTTAAGGTGAGTTCAAATAACGAGAATCGTGCAAAATTTTCAATTTCTTTGTGTAATTTGAGTTCATTGGTTGGGCTGTAGTGTACATGTACACACTCTGATGGATATCTAAGCTGTTTCAACCCAAGTGACTGTAACTCCGTGATATCTAGCCTCATCGAACAAATACAGAGTTTCCTTTTACACTAAAATCCCCAAATTTTGCAAAGAAAAATTGCAATTTCTTATTTTTTTTGTGAACCCTATCAACAGCTACCAATGATATAAAGCAAAAACAATTACTTTACAGCCAAAATTGAATTTAAATAGAGCAAAAAACAATACCTGATAGCCGAAATTTGGGAGAGCTGTAGAATAAAATCACTACTATTCTGCTGCTTTACTGGTGACGATGAGAGACCGATAGAAGTTGAAGAAGAACACTAGTGGACGATAGAAGTTGAAGAAAAAAGAGAGACCGAGAGAAGTTTAGAGAGTCTGAAGTTAGAAGTTTAGAGAGAGTTTTGGAAGTTGAAAAGACTAAGTTTGAGCGCGAGACGGTTTTTGGCCCTACTTTCTAATATTAATTTTTCGCGTGGGGTTTTGGTAGACCGACTTTGTCCATGGTATGCTTATTTTTTTGCAGACATTAGCCACCTTTTTTGTTCACATCGTGGGGTATATGAACATCAAAATACAGATTAGGCGATATTGGTTTGTTCCGTGGTATATGACATACTATATACCACTGTTTTACGAGACTAGTGGCTTTTGCTTGTACCGAAATTAGAAAAGTTTTTCTTACCGTGGCATATGCCTATTAGCCACTGTTATTAGAGAAACAGTGGTATATGCGCTTTGACCTACCGTGGTTAATGAGCATTTATGTAGTAGTCGCGCATCTTTTCTGTTCGTAGAAGTGGTAATCCATACATGAAATTGGTTTCAATGATTGCAGAAGTGATTAAACCTAAAAAGCAAAACTCGCAAGTTCTAAAATGGGGTTTTACATACCTTCAATTAATTATAAAATGATATGAAAATCTTGGTTTTTGAATTATATGGGAACCTTGATAGGAGGGATAAGACAGTATTTGTAGCAAGGCAAAACTGCAGTGAAAAATCGAGTTAAAAAGAGTTGGGTCTAATATGAAAGATGTTCTAAATGACATAGGATGACTTATTTCATCTTTCATGTCAACCACTGTCCAAGTGGGAACACAGTAATTAAAATGATTATCTTCTCCCTATACAATGTAATATCAGGAAGCCTGTGCACATTTCTTTTCATTATCGATTGTTCTCCCGTACAGTTTGGACCATGTTCCAAATGACGTAGGGCACCCCCTACGTTCTTTGCTGTGAAGAACTCTCCAAATGGGAACAAAGCAATTTTAAAAATCATTGCCTCCGTATATAATGAAATATCAAGAAGACTGCGCTTTTCTTTGCACAATCTATTATTTTCCCCGACAACTATTATTGCAAAAAATGAGGGCACTATGTGTTTAAGTTATAATTAATCTCAAACACATTTGTGTTTCTCAACTAATATTGAAGTTGCTATTTATATAGGTAACCAAGTTTTGTCATTTGAAGAATTCGATGGGTTTGTTTGTAAATTTTGAGTTTGTTAGACCCGGTGTAGTCAAAGCGCCAGGCTTTAGGCTATATCTTATAAGCGCAAAGCTTTTAGTGCCTCGCCTTGACCAAGGCGAGAGGTAATATAAAGGCCGCTTTTGTGCTTTTTATGCTTTTGTCGTCGAGGGCCAAAGAAAGCGCCTTTATCAACTTTTACAGTTTTTCGTTTTTTTACAATTTTTTTGCTATAATGTGACACATTTACACTCGATCCAATTGTTATATGATATAAGAAATTGTACAAATTTAGTAAGTTTTATTGTGGAGTACACTTTAAACTTAATTTTGACTAGTTTTTGTTAAGTTGTATGGATTGAGAGAAAACACAAAGATGGATTAAATTTTAAATGAAGTTTTACGGGATTCTAAAATTGAATCACGTGTTCTATTTTATGAAAAACTCATTTGACTCAATTCTATTGGTTCATTATTTTAGTTTATTGAAGTTGAGCTAAATTGTATTGAGAAATACGAGTTTTATTTTGCTATTTACTTATTGCTTAAGATTTTTCTTTTAAATGATTACAATGGTTTTATGTTTACAATCACATAAAATTAATTTTAAAGTTTGGCTAAGCAAATCAGTAATAATTCATGTCATATTTAATATTTATTTTATTTTTTATTTGATATATCTATTTTTTTTATTACTACGCCTCCATTTCGATCGGTAGCCACCTCAAGCCTTAGCCTAAGGCACAAGAGGGTGTTAGCCTTTAGGTCTTTTTTAAGCATTTTTACTACTTGTGTTAGACAATGGGTTATATCATAACAGTGTCAGCTATTTTTAATGTGTATTGATTTGTACTATTTTCTTTTGATATAATTAGTAAGCGCAACTTTTCGTATAGTTAGTTTGACTATTAACTTTAGAATTTGAATTTATTGATAATCGAAAAAAAGTGGTGGGGTAGTAAACAAAATTCATTGTATATAAATCTCAAACACATTGGTGTATGTCAACTAATATTCAATATACTATTTATATAGTAAACCAAGTTTTTTCATTCGAAGAATGGAATGGACTTCTTTGTAAATATTGAGTTTAGTCAGACAATGGGTTATATCATAACAATGTCAATTGTTTTTCATGTGTATTGATTTGTATTTTTTTTTATATCAATAGTGAGCGCAACTTTTTCGTCCAGTTAGTTTGACTATTAAATTTAGACCTTGAATTTTTTGATAACCGAAAAAAAGTGGTGGGGTAGTAAACAAAATACATTGTATATAAAGGCTTTTATGTGTATTGTTCTGTACTATTTTCTTTTGATATCAATAGTGAGTGCAAATTTTCCGTACAGTTAGTTTGACTATTAACTTTAGAATTTGAATTTATTGATAACCGAAACAAAGTGGTGGGGTAGTAAAGAAAATTCATTGTATATAAAGGCAATAGTATATATACTTATGGTGGGGTTGGATGAACGACGATGACAAAATTTCAAATGCCTTCTATAGAGAAAGGTTGTATAATTTTATTTTATTTTTCATCTTATCCTCAATTATTTGGTCGAGCATATAAGTATGAGAATAAGATATAAATTTTTCGGATTGTACTGGGTAACTTGGGTGGTGTTATTTATTTTGGAAGAGAGAGGCTCGAGAAAATTGTCAGGATGGCATGAGAAAAATGGGTTGGTGTTAGGCTTTTGGGAGTGAGAGAATTGTCAGTACTGGTTGGCCCGTTGTGAATTTCATTTTTGATTTCTTTAATATATGTTTCGGCAATAACCTACTTCAACACAACGAGAGCAAATGATAAAAAATGTACTAAGAAATAGAGGAAATTGATGTTGGGGGAGATGAAACTGAACCAAGATAATGGCTGCCTACGAACCCAAGATCTATTCTATAGGGATCAAGTTTCAACGTAGTTTCTTGTTGTGAGAGAGAATGTTTTTTATGAATTGGTAGAGATTGAGTCCTAAGAGGACTATGTTTGTTTTCAAAAGAATTGTTATCTCTTTGAACTTCTATCCTTATATTCTACAATGATGAACCTGGACATATTTATAAATAAACCAGTAATTGGATGGGCATGGGTTAAACACGTGGGCTTAACTGCTGGACTAAGTCGGGTATTGGGCTAGATTCATGGGCTTAATGAGCCACAAGTGGGGGTCTATACATTGCCATCTCTTTGGTAGATGGGCAAAACCCATGTGGCAAAGAAATGAATATAAAAAAAAGAATGGAAGAACATTGGAAAAAATTAGTGAAAATTATTGGGGAAAGGAGGCGGAAAATATTGGCAACAGGAGACGAAAATAATTAACGAAAATTATTGGCAGAAATAATTGGCAAAAATTATTGACGGGAATAATTAGCAAAAATTATTAGCAAAAGTTATTGGCGAAAATAATTTGCTAAAATTATTGGCGGAAGTTATTGGCGAAAGGAGGTGAAAATAATTGGCGAAAATGATTGGCAGAAATAATTAACAAATTATTGGTGGAAGTTATTGGTGAAAGGAGGCGAAAATAATTGGCGGAAAATATTAGCGGAAATAATTAGCGGAGGTTATTGGCGAAAATAATTAGCGAAAATTTGTATATGGATACTGTTAAAAGTTGCTCCGAAATGTGTGCCTTTTCCAGAGGGAAAGTACTAGAACGTTGATTGTGTAATAAAAGTAGGAAAAATAATATCAATCTTTAATGGAAATGCAACATTACTTCTTGTTTTTGATCTTGTGTTGTTCGCTGCATGTTGATAGGTAATATTGATAGAAAAATATGATGACGATATAATGAGGCAATGCAGACGCCCCCAATATAAAATCAGTGTAAGAAAGTGTAAGTCTCGCCCCCATTCTTGTCATTGAAAAAACTAAGACAAAGGGGCCACAGTGGTCCTTAATGACCTTAGCTATTCATGTGTAACAACACATGTACCAATCGTGAGGCAAGGTCTGGAATTTTCTACAGGTGCAAGGTTGTCGTTCTTGCACTTGGACTAAACTAAAACACAACGCCGTTGCCTTAGTAGTGGAATTCACACAGATATTAAAATTTGAGAGTATTCCAATAACCATACCGAGCAAGAATAACCATCTTATTGACTTGGATTTTCTTCAAGCAGGCATGAATGTGACATACTTGGACCGAAGAAGGCATAATATGGATGACCTTTTTGGAATTAATACTAATGAATGACAATATTATTGAAAGGAGGAGTACTGAAGAATAGAGTAATATAATAAAGGACAACCAAACATATGAGAATGGAAATTAAATGTCTTTATTGATGGATAATATATAAAAATATAAAAGAACTTCATAACGGTACGGTAAAAATGTCGTTTGAATCTGTTTCAACAGCAACTATCGAGGTGTACTAGAAATCAGCTCTATGGATGAAATTGATTCAGCGCCATATTCAAGGTTGAAAAGTGATAATGCAGTTGAATACTTCGGCGTTGTACTATAAGCCTACAAAATTACAGGTAACTCCTTTACCCAATTTCCCTTGAGAATTGAGAAACGACAAAGCTCTTCATGTCTGTGACCATTATTTGTGGAAGTTACATCAAAGGGACTTTGTGTTAAGCGGGGTGAAATCTCTTTCATCTAGAAGATTTAAACAGATAGACGCCCCCAGTCGAGCCTCTGTTGAGGATGATACCTACCATTATCTCTTACAAGAGTTAGAGATTGTAGGCGGTACACATGTTCGGGTCCAATTGTAGATTGTCTTTTTCTTTGCGTGTAACAAGCCTATCTAGGCTGGTAGCTTGTTTGGGATTGTGGTCTTCCCTCTAGTTGCTTCTGTGACACCTTCCTTCCCTATCGGATCAGACCTGTCTAGGATGGCGATTTTCCTCAGGTCAATGAGGTCGGCCTTCCCTGTCAGGTTGGTCTCGTTTGGGATATTGGTCTTCCTTATATTTTTTTCGATGACTCCTTCTTTCCCTGTCTGGGATGGCAATTTTTCTCAAATCTACGAGGTCGGCCTTCCCTGTTAAGTCGGTCCGGTCTGGTCTGGGATGATGGTCTTTCTTACACTTTCTTCTATGACCCCTTCTTTCCCTGCGTGGTCGAACCTGTCTAGGATGGCAATTTTCCTCAAATATATGAGGTCGGCCTTCCCTGTCAGGTCCGTCTGTTCTAGGATGATGGTCTTATTTATAGTTTTTTCAGTGGTGCTATTTTTTTTTTGTTAGGTCGGACCTGTCTGGGATGGCAATTTTTCTCAAATCAGTGAGGTCGGCATTCCCTGTTAGGTCGGACCTGTCTGGGATGTCGGTCTTCCCTATCAGGTCAAACCTGTCTGGGATGATGTTTTTTTCATAACTTATCATGTACCCTTCCTTGATTGTCAAATTTTAAATTCTAACATCCCTTGACTCTCTATCGTTAAGTTCTTTTGCAATCATCTATTTCAACTTTTGTTTCGTCAGAGTTAAAGTATTTGCTTGAATAGCTAGATGCCCTCGGTCGTGCCCATGTGGAGAAGGTTACCTTCCATTGTCTCTTATTGGAGTTAGAGATCTTTGGCGGTACACACAATTAGCTCCGATCGGTGATTGTCTTTCTTTATTCCTATAACCAGTCTGTCTAGGCCAGTAGTCACCCTTGGCAGGTGGTCGATATAATTATACCGCTCCTCTATGTTTTGTTGTTATTGTCTGCGATGAGACATGTCTAAGGTAGTAGTTATCCCTGTCAATCCGATTCTCCCCATAAGTTCGGGTAATAGGGTCATTACTTTTAGAGCGTGCACTATGATAAGAGCCCAAAAATGTAGTTTTAACCCCTTAATAATCATACTTTTAGACCAATTATGCGAGTAATAAATAAGAGTTAATGCTGATTACGTGTTTTTATGTATTTCAGGGCGAAAAAGTCAATTATGTGCAGAAATGTGCCACTTTGGCGAGATAAAGGAGCAAGAGTTGGTTGCTAAGAAGTTCTGTGATAACGGCCAAGATTCAAGGAGACAAAGCCTTTGTAAAGCCCGGTCAAAAAGAAAAGTCAACCAAGTCAACAAGCGATTAAACAAGTCGTGAGAATTTCGAATACCATATCTTTGGACTCAAGCCTCGGATTTGGGCGTACCTTATGTCAAAACGACCGACTCGGAAAGAGATTTCCAATGGTCCAAGCCTTGGCCCAATCAGAAAAGCAAAAGTGACGAAAAGTCTGTTGAAGCCAAATCCAGCTGAAGAGCCCTTTTTTGGACTGAAAGAATTGGGTTTTGGGCCCGATTTTCCGGCCCAAAACATGGCTCCAAGCCCATGCACGATTTTTGGATCTGAAGCATATAAAAACAAAAGTTTAGCTCTTTGTTAATGGTAGCTAATTAGACCTAAACTATAGATAATTCTAGATCTAGTTTTAATTATTTTTAATTAAGTTTAGTTTCATTTCATTCCTTGTTTTAGATTAAACCTTAAAATCATTGTTCTTCATTGATTAGATAAATAAAATAGTAGATTCTTGTTCATTTCGATTTTGTCATTTACAATTGTTTAGATCTAAATTCCCTTATTACTTGTTATTCATTTCCTAGTTATTACCTGAGATTTCAATTATTGTTTAGATAAATTGCATAAAGATAGAATTTTTATATGATGTCTAGTTTTAAATCAATGGGAAATGATAGTAGTATGAATCAAGGCTAAACCGGCCTCCATTAGAGGGGTTGAAGAAGCCTTGATGAAGTTTGATCTTTGTTAAACTTAGAAATCGTCGTGATAGTTATTCCACTCTAGAGGTCGTTGATTCGCCATGAGAATGGGTGGACGACCTCACATGCTACTTATTGATTGGTAGAGCTAGATGCCATGGATAATTAGGGATTAGAATTACTATTTTGATATGCGAAGCATTCAATTTGGATCACGATGAGTCTTTGTTAGTTGATTAAGTCGAGTTAAGGTGGATTCAATTCCCTTTAATTCTTTGTCTATATTCAAACCCTTAGTATTCTATCATTACGTTATTCGTAACTTGTTAAGTGAATTCACCTCGTAGTATAGAATTCCCCTCGTAAATCTTTCATTAGACTTTGGACTGATTAGTTGACACGAACCCATCACATGCTAAAGAACTAGGAGTGGAACGAATCATCTACTCCACTATATCTCAATAGGATTGAGAGTAGAAACTTTGATAAAGCTTAATAACAAACAGTTGTACATTAGTTTTACTAGCGTTTAGAGTTCTCGCGAGTTTTATTCATTGGTAAAACTAGCGTTTTAGAGAATTATCACACTGTTGATTATGCTTGAGAAGTAGCACATTGTTGAGGACTAGAAGTGGATCTTCAAGACGGTCTTATACACTAGAATGGCCTGCATCCCTGCATGGTTGCCTTGATGTAGTTGAATTGACAACATCGTCCACTGGCTTTTGCCTCTTTGCGAGCTTCTTTCTCAAGTTCCTATTCAAAATGTTGACTCGTCATAACTCATGCTCAACCATATTAGAGGTGTATTGGATGTTACCATCACCTGTTCCATTAGTTGGTGTGAGAGTAATGTCCACGTCCATTTCCATTTCAACTGAAGGATTAACATAGACGGACGGCGAACCACTTAGAGGATTACATACTTGTAGGTTTTCTTATTACAAGACTGTTAGGGGTGGTGGCGGCGGCGTTTGTACTGTCATTTGTGGAGGCAGAGGCGGTGGTGTTGCTGCAGTTGGATTTTGAAAATTAATCCTACCACTAGAAGCAACTCGATTGTTCAACGGTTCTTGCATTGGTCGAGTTAAATTTCGAGGGTTGCGATTCCTATTGGCAGGAAGAATATGTTGATAGTTCGGTCTGCTTCTTGTGCTTACCATCTTGATTGCTTCACGTGATAATGGATTCTAAAAAAACCCACAGACGGCGCCAATTATGTTTTGGCAACAACCAGCTTCAGCACAACGAGAGCAAATGATAAAGAATGCACTACGAAACAGAGAAAATTGATGTTGGGGGAGATGAAACTGAACCAAGATAATGGCTGCTTACGTACCCAAGATCTATTCTCTAGGGATCAAGTTTCAACGTAGTTCCTTGTTGTGAGAGAGAATGTTTTTTATGAATTGGTAGAGATTGAGTCCTAAGAGGACTGTGTTTGTTTTCAAAAGAATTGTTATCTCTTTGAACTTCTATCCTTATATTCTACAATGATGAACCTGGACATATTTATATGGGCTAGGGTTAAACATGTCGGCTTAACTACTAGACTAGGCCTAGTATTGGGCTAGATTCGTGGGCTTAATGAGCGACAAAGTGGGGGTCTATATAATATACAAAGTGTTGATTTGAAGATTGTCAACCTGAAAATAGTTTGAAAATTGAAGAAAGCGAAAATGGCATTAGAAGACGTGCCCAGAAAAAGTTAAACATTGTAGTCCTATCAGAGTATAGTGCAAGCATTGATTAATACGACAACAAATATGTTGTAGTTCTTACTCAAAGACCAGAGGTTCAAGAAACAAAGTTGGCCTACTTTGCAAGTGAGAAACTAATAATAATTTTAGATGACTGGATATTCATTTCGAGAAACAATCTAAGGACACATGTAGGAATTCACTTATTTTGTTTGGGAGTTTGTACATTTTCTTAAAGCAGGTTGTTTTGTGTTTTGTTTTTTTCCTCAATAATAATTGGATATCAGAAGTCCACTTGAAAAATTAGGCCTAGCAGTCCGTACTGCAAGAAAACCATAATTGATTTGAAGATTGTCGACCTGAAAATAGTTTGAAAATTGAAGAAAGCAAAAATGGCATTAAAAGACGTGTCAAGAAAAAGTTAAGCATTGTAGTCCTATCACGACATAGTGCAAGCATTGATTAATACTACAACCAATATGATGTAGTTCTCACTAAAAGACCAGAGGTTCAAGAAACAAAGTAGGCCAACTTTGCAAGTGAGAAACTAATAATAATTTTAGATGAATAGATACTTATTTCAAGAAACATCGTTAGCTTGAGAAACAATCTAAGGACACATATAGGAATTCACTTATTTTGTTTGGGAGTTTGTATATTTTCTTAAAGCAGGTTGTTTGTTTTTTGTTTTATTCCTCAACAATAATGGGATATCATAAGTCCACTTGAAAAATTAGGCCTAGCAGTCCGTACTGTAAGAAAACCATAGTTGTTTAATTGACTGGTGTAAAAAGACGGTACAGACAGATTTATTTCAATGTTGAAGACTGGAAAATAGTTTTAAAACTTTAACAAAGCTTTAGAAGGCGCGCAAAGGAAACATCAATCACATTTATTTATGTTTTAAAATGTAAATGTATTTAACAACATGCCAAATTACAAAGAGCTAATGCATTTTAAAAAAACATGACCATAAGAAATTATTAGTTAAGCATATCTATTCGATTTCTTATACACACAATTGTATTTAACAATCATGTATGTTTAATTGAAAGATTTATCAGTTGACTCTGTTCATGAACGAACAACAAAAGTATAACGCCCACAAAATTTCAACGTACAGTATTTCCCTCAAGTTGTCAAATATACAATATAATTTTCCTTTGTAATAAATCTACATGTTCATCCAATGGTCAAAAAGTGTTTGCCGTTGGGGGTTGTCTCAGTTGTTGTACTATAAGAGTTCAATCAAAAATTTTATTCTTGAATAATTTTCTTTGTACATGTACCTTCCAAACTTATTTATCACTTAAGCAGAAATGGGTGGAGCTCCTGTCCGAACGTTTGTAGCACCGAAGGTAATAGAAAAACTTAATTCCAAAATCGATCATTGGAAAAAAAACCTGGCCGTACCAAACCCAAATTTACCCATTTAAAGGAAAGGATCCATCCTTAATGATGATATTATGACATGTACTGATTTGTAACATTTTCTCAATGTGTTTTTCTTTTATAGATTTGTCAGCTATGTGAGCAAGAAGGACACACATGTCTAACTTGTTCTAACCTTAATCGAAGATGTAGGGAGGAAAATTGCAAATGTATTATGTATTTGGTCAAAGTTTGGGATCGATCAGGCAAAGTAGTTGAAATGTGGCTCAAATGCGATTGGGTTGGATGTTTTAGTAAGGAAATGCAATATAATAATTGCAACCAACCTATGCTTCCTAATGAGAAGAAGATCACACTTGTCCTAGATTGTTGTCTGTGTGGTAATGAATGTTGCTGTGTTGCTAACTATCCTAAGTGAAGTTTTATGTGTCTTAGGGGTGATGTCAGTGCTAAATGTATGTAAAGATCACATACAATCTAGGGGTGTGTCTTAGGGGTGACAATACATTTATGTTGTCAACGTGAGGTAGGTGCAAAATAAAAGTTGTTGGTACTCACATAAAGGTCACATACAACAATTGAAAGTTTAAATTTATGTCATAAAAATATGACACCACTTCGAAATTGCATAACTAACAGTAACTTCGCAATAGGTAGTTGTCAAATCTTAACTTGACGCAGAATCAGATGACGAAGGAGCTCATGGGCAATGACGACGGGTAGTTTGAGGAATCAAAGTAGTCACAATAGCTTGTAGTTCATCGATACGTTGTAGAACCTGTTGCTGATGGTCTCCCTGGTTTTCAAAAATTTGTCTCTGGTTCCCCACAATCTGGGCGGGGTTTTCTAAAAATTGGGCTTGATTATGCAAGAACTGTAACTGCTCTTCACCATACACCTCCACATGATCTTGCAAATTCATCAATTGTGCATGAATGAAGCCTTGACGTTCGTACATTTCCCTCATAACCTGGTAAAGAAAACGGATACCAACTGTAGGATTAACTATGTCCCTCAATGCATCTTCAGCAAAGTAATCTACTTGGGCTAGAGGTGAGTCCTCTTGCTCATGTTGAGTATTTCGCATCTCAACAGGAGTCCAAAAACCCGCAGTGCAAGTTCTGTAGTTGCTGACGTTGCCTGCCTTTGAAATTTTCAGCCTAGAAAAACCAGTATAAAAACCCCAACGTAACATGATTTTTGTGATTAAAGTTGGTAGGGGAGCAATTCTTTCGAGCCTTGTAATTATGTTCCAAAGAAACTGCACCACATAAAATTCGTCTTTTTTGTTATGCAAAACCCATAGTAGGTGGAGGATGGTCTTCGTAATGTCACATGCTTTTGATGTACCGACTACATTGTGAGCCAACCACTGTGTCACGTACTGCTAGTTGGTTTCGCCTTAGGGAGTTTTGGTAAACACAACGTGATCCTCGATTGTATTTGCCATTAATGACGGTGTCAATCATCAATGTTTTGATAGTATCATACGGTGACTTTTGGAGTGTTAGTACATTGCCCTTCATTGCAATGTGTGTACTCTCGGAAACCAGTTGCTGAATGAACTCAAACTTGCGTTCATTCAAACGAACCAAAAAACAACCGTTTTCGAATCTACCATTATTGCAAAACATATCATTAAAACTAATTCCGGTGAATATGCAGCATCGGGGCGATGTAAAAGAGGTAACCAACCTCTATGTTGTAGTTCGATATCAAAAAAAGGTTGGAAAGGCCTTGATTGTAATTCTGTAAAAAAATTTGCTCAGGAACAATTCGTCTGTTTTGGGTCATTGAAAAGTTAGGTTTTTGATGAGAAAGATTAATGAGCATGGATGTAGGAAAATAAATATTGTTTTAGGGCATAAAACTCCTGGGGTGGATGGGTGTGTGTATAGGTGATTGGAGTTTCATTTAGAGAGGGGGAGAGATAAGAAGGTGGGGGTTTTTTTTTTATATTGTTACATTTTTATTTTTTTTTTTTACACATGCGTCATAAGTCTTTTTTAATAAACATATTTGTGTTCCTTATTTTCTTTTTCTTTAACAATTTTATATATGTACGGGCTGGCTACGTCGACATAGGAGTGTAAAAAAAATCGTTGACCCATCACCCGTAACCCAAACCCACACCGACCCGAAAACAGACCTGCCCCACCCCGCCACCGTTTCTATGCCGTTGGGCTATGGGTGTAGGTTATATGCTCAAACCCAACCCGTTGAGCCGCCCGACCCACACTGTGCCATAAGCCGTTGACCCGCACCGTTCCAAGACTCTAACTCCAATAATTTTGAATTTTGTTTATATTTTTTTTAACTTTTGTAGGAATTTGAAAGATATGAACACAAACTTATGAGTTCAACATTAATTTCAAACGTTTAAGCTTGAACATTGGGCAAATATCAAGAGTTCAAATTCAACTTTCGAATTTTGGAGAAGATGAATCATTTATCTTTGTATTAATTTTGAATTCTTTGTTTATATTTTATTGGTTTGTACCATATATAGATCCTCCCATCTTCATTTTATCTTGCTATAGAAGATAATCAATTTACAAATGGTAAATCAAGCGATAAAAAAGTTTCAAATTTTCAGATATATATGGTTTCGAGTTCAAGTTATAGTTTTTCATTTTTATTTATTTTTCATTGATTCCATTAATTTTCTCTATGTTGTGAATTGGAAAGATATTACTTTTTGAATTAGGAAGTTTTTTTTTGGTTGTAAAATTGGGTTAAA
The DNA here is from genome assembly GCF_015680905.1 of Coptis chinensis. Classification (NCBI taxonomy): domain Eukaryota; kingdom Viridiplantae; phylum Streptophyta; class Magnoliopsida; order Ranunculales; family Ranunculaceae; genus Coptis; species Coptis chinensis. The sequence goes on along the minus strand of NC_141463.1, from coordinate 71,281,660 downwards.
ATGACAGTTTCTACTCGACCGGAATGACTCGCCCGAAACCCGTCCCGTAAGCTGACCTAACAGGTCGGGTGGTGGTACTAATAAATAGCACTTCAACCTGCCCCACCCCGTCCTGTCGGGGACCACTGGATTTATATCCCATAGACCCGCCCTGCCCCGCCCCTTCACTATTTGACCCGCGGTTGAACCGTCCGCCCCGTATTACACCCCTACGTCGACATACAGAAATGACATATGGAATTGACATACACAATCCAAAAGCAGACTTGCACATTGCTCTAAGGGCTAATTTTTAATTTGGTAGATATTATCTTCCTACCATGGATAATATCTCCACAAAAAATCAGCTCAATCGGATGTGTTTAGTCTTGTCAAAAAAGTGTTAAAATTCTGGACCGTTAGATAAATTTCTAATTTGAACTCAATTTTTGGTAGGGTTAGACATGTTCAAAAGAGCTGATTTTTTGTGGAGATGATCTCCATGTTGTGGAGATCACATCCCTATAAAATTAGCTTTTAGTTCATTATGTAGGTAGGTAGGATTGTGTATGTCAATTCCGTATGTTATTTCTGTATGTCTATGTAGCCAGCCCAATATATATAGTTTAAGCATGAGGGATGTCACATGAGGGATTTCAAAAAATTGTTATATTGTTTAGCACAGTCGAAGAATTATTTAACATAAGCTCTACTTAGGCATGACTGTAAAAGAATTATTTAATAAAGAAAAATCAATTTGTCAAACAAACTACTTTTTTGACACTTGTTTTTAAGTATAATATTAAAAAAAAATCTACATCGTCATTAACTTCATAAAATCAGTGCGAACGCATGTGTGTTAATGCTATCAGTGGTTTGATATAATGGAGCCAGTTTTAAATAATGTAAGATCAATTATTGTCAAGGGATAAGAACGCACGTGTCACTTTATGACGCATGATTTATTGCATACTGTAATTTAATATAAAGTTTGACAAAATTGAAAAAAGTAGAAAGATAAGGGTCTTTATAGGGATTAAAGCATTGGATTTGCTTCTTTTAAATTGACAACACGAAGTTCATTATTTGAATGAAACTTGTGTAATTAATATATTAACATAAATTGTTTTCCCTTGTACAATATCAAAGCAACACTTCTGGGTACACTATATTGGTAGTACTGTTAGATGGACCGGGTGGTAAGAGAACACTAATCCTCTTGGAAGATGTGCATCTTGATAGTGCGACATATAGATGTCCATGACTGAATGCGGGTGTTTATAGGTCAACCAACGTACTTCACCGATTGTCCTTGGGACTTATTTATTGTCATAGCAAATGCTAGTCTCACTGGAAATTGACGTCTTGACATTTGAAAAGGCATCTTAATAGCAGATGGAGACAGAGATATTCTAGGAATAAACACAGTTTCTCCGGCTTTTGCCCCAGTTAAAATTATTGCTTGAATCACTCTTTTTTCATAACGAAGCACGATTAGTCATGTCCAATTGCAGAGTCCATCCCTCGATGCAATATTCCTAAGCAACATTAGAGGGTAGCCGACCTTCAGCTGTAGATTAAAAGGCGGCAAGCTGGGGGGATCAAGAGAGTTAAGAAACTCACTTGGATAATGAGATCCATTATTTTCAGAATTGTTAGCATCATCGATGATTTTATCTGCCGCTAAGTAAGAAACTTTTCTCTAGGAAACATATTTAGAGTTGCTTCGTTGATTACACTGACGTCGTCGTTTCGCAGAGAGTATAGTTCGTTCATTTAGAAAAGTTGGTGATGTTGTGCCCGCCACATCCAAATTTGGATAAACTGATGAAATGAGTTCTTCTTGATTTCCACACTTAAGTATGCCTGTAGGCAGCTCAACCATTTCCGTAGGACTCGTTCCAATCTAAAAGTTTAGAAAAAACAAAATTAGCTGTTGCTTAACTTTGACTAAAGATATATCTATAGTAAAGCACCATAACTAAAGATTTGAATTAACAACTTACCTCGACCAAGTAATTAACAAAGTTTGCATTATTAGGGTCTGACACATCAAGGCGCATGTTTTGGACTAAGTGCACAACATTTACATGCCGCCATAGCTGAGATCTCCTCAATGATGCACCTACAAATTGCTCCCGAACCCCTTTTGGTATAATAGTGAGAGTTTGTCTAAAATCACCTCCAAGAACAACAATTATTCCACCGAACGGATTTGAATTATCCCTAATATCTCAAAGTGTCCTTTCGACAGCTTCCACACAATGTCTATGTTGCATCGACACTTCATCCCAAATTATTAAGCTTGTCTCTTTGAAAAGATCAGCTGTATTGAGTTCTTGGTAAAACTGCAGAATGTTTCATCCATCACATTTAAAGGAATTTTAAAAGTCGAATATGCCGTTCTTCCGCAAGACAACAACAACGCTGCAATTCCAGATGAAGCAACCGTTATTACTATATGGCCAAGACGTACTGCGGCAAGTTGCAGCAATTGTGTTGTACACAAATGTTTTACCAGTCCCTGCTGCTCCATCCAAGAAAAAAACGTCTTCTCAGTTGTTTACCACTAAATCTGTTACCTTGGTATGGGCGTCACACTGTTCGTCATTCACCCGCAAGACATTGAAGGTGGGCTCTGCGTGGAGCCCATTATGTGGGAGCTGTCTTTGCTCCCCAATGAGTCTATTATCTGTAGCTTCATCCCAGTTTCTTATGGGTTTAGGCATGTCTGGGAAATCATATAATGTTCTTTCTACTTAAAAAAACAATCGGTTCAACAAATATAACCCATAATCAGCTACTTGTTCTTCGGTTGGGTCAGGAATTGGGTGTTACGTATTTTCATTGTAAGGTCATCACAGATACTTGTTGCAAATTCATTCAACAGTAGTACAAGACTTGTGGGGGAACATTCCAAAAGCAAAATGTTGAACAACCTTCACAGTTGATAGCCAGTGTTGATTATAGACGCTTCTTGTAGACATTGCCTCCATTCATCGTCATCTTCTAACAAACCACGTGCAACACATGCCGCTTTAAATGTACTATATTCAGATCCACTGACAGTACGAAGATCTAAAAAGGATGTAGGACCTCTGACCACTGTCAAAAGTAAGTGGAGGTAGAAACATTCTCCAGCATTTGGATTTACAAAGTACATTCTACCAATAGCGGAACATTGATCTCTCTTCTTCCAAAATTTTTTGTTTTTTTTCCAAACATAGTGCTGTGGGAATTCCTAATAAGTAAATGCACGGGCCTTTGCATCTCGAGCACACTGTTAAAAAAAAGCTGTTAGAGTTGATTTCTGTCTTTCTGCTCTAGCAACAACTGCAGCCCTGGTGTCTCTTGCATTGAAAATGACATAATGCATTCCTTCAAGATGAACTGCTAATCTTTCAACTTTTGGGTACTCTCTGTGCAAAGAAAATTCAAGAAAACACCATGCTACCTCTGGTGGTCCCACATACCTTACATCAATGTACTGTTGGATCTCGTCATCAGTGCCAAGTATCACCATAGTTGCCCTGTCGTGACCTTTGTAGATGTATTTGTGAATGTATTTAACGGCATGGACTGATGAACATACTTCAACGTTTATATGGCAATCAAACATTTCTGATAAGAAAAAGAGGTTGTAAGGCACTACATCCCTGTTATCAACTTTATAATCCCGAACTTCATGCTCCTTACTAGTATTGCACCTACGGTAAATAGGATACCCAACTTGATCCATTGTTGTTTCATCGATGAATGCACATGGATAATGTTTGGTACACTTTCCATTCTCCATGCATGGGGCTTGTGGATTCTTGGCGCCATAGGGTTTGTGAACCATACACCTTGTATGAACCTAAAATCTCCTCCTAGTTCTCCTTCTCTCTCCTTTTTCCTCTCTCTCTCAAATGCGACCTCTTTTTCTCTCTTCCTCCTTCTTTTTATATCCCTCCCCCTTCCTCTATGTACCGTCCATCTGTCTCCTCATCTGACGACTCTGTTTTTTGCTGTACCACGGCCACGTCTGCCTCTTAGGGTTCTGTGGCTCGAATCCCCTGCTCCCCAGGGTAGCATATTAAGCTGCTTCCCTCTCGTCCCGCTGACTCGGTCGTTACTCCTCTATTGGGTCACACCTATCCAAACCGTTCCCATTCCCTTCATCCCACGGCTAGTACTTGTGCCCCGTGGACATGATCTCGTACTTCCTGGCCTTCCTTGTTACACTGCCTTCCCCCTTTGTCTTTGTCTAAGTCCCGTATCACATAATGGGCCACTACAAATCCCCCTTCTCGACTTCGCGGTCATATAATTGGCCCAAGGTCGAGAACTTCCACCTCTCTATCTTCTCTCCAGCTAATATCTGTTCACCTTGGGAAGCGTGTGATGTGAAAGGCACTCATCACGCGCGATTTTTTTGGCAGCCCCTTGTTTCCTGCACTTACACGTGTCGTCCTTCGGCTGGAGCCCCAGCCGATGCTTCGATTTCCTTGCCGTTCTGGAATTACCTTTTTACCCCCTATACTATTTAAACCACACTCCTTCTTCTTATTCCCTCACTTTCTTTTTCCTTGCCTCTTATTTCCCTCTTCCTTTGCTCCAGCTCCCCATTTTTCTTTTCCTTCACTCCTTCGCTGGTGCTCGCGTGCTTACCTGTGGTGGTCTCTCCGGTATTTTTCTTCTCCTCCGACTATCTTTCAAGGCCTCACCACCTCTCTCTTCCCCTTGATCAGTACGTTATTTTGGCCTTCTTTCCTTTAGTTGCACTGTCTTTTCCCTTTTTTGTTTTGAAATACTTCGATTTCTAGAATCTGTTCATCTCCTTTCCGATGTCAGACCGCAAATCTGGCGACTCATCATATCTTCCCGTTCAGTGGGGGTATCCTCTCCCCCTCCTCCTGCTTCCACTGCGGTACCCTCCAGTTCCGGCCGCCTCACTACTTTATTGCCACCCCCCTAGATCTCGTAGACCTAATTTAGACGCCCTTAGAGATGCCTACGGTGTTCCAGCTAACATTCTACTTAGAACATGTGTCCTCCGTCACTCACTATCCGCATTTGGTTCCTCGCCGACCGGGCTCTCTTGTCATCACTGTAGGCCAAATAGTTGCCGGTCTATGGCTTCCCATTACTCTTTTGGATGTTGAAGTTTGCAACCACTTTAACATTCCCCCTTGTCAAGGCATAGGTAATTTCTGGCAGATAATGTATGCCGCGAATTCTTACAATAGGACCCAAGAACCTAAGATCACCATCCGCGATATCTACTCTCACTACTACCTCAAAACCAGCACCAAGGACGTAAGCATAGGATACCAATCCTTCTGTGTTCATCCTAAGAAACGATCTTTTCTCCTTTGACTTACCACTTCAGATAAAGTTTGGCACCACTATCTGCTTTATGTTTTAGGAAACTTCCTGTCCGCGGACATTCCCTCCACCCTGACTCTTAATCATCTTGCCTTCCGACTTCGCGGTGAGTATCAGTCTTTTCCTGTTATTTGAAATGTTTTCCCTTTAACCTATTAACCTATAATCGTCTTTATTTGCAGGTTGGCGGCCGGATTCCAAATCCCAGATTTACGAAAACATCTCCTGTCCCATCTTTGCCAAGCTCCGTGACCTTGGTTATGCCCAGGCTGACTTTTTAGGCATTCATCCCACCACCGCTACTCCTTTAGTACCCATTCCTACTCTCAACACCTTCCGCGGATTAACTGGTCCTTTTTTCCGTCCTCCCCCTCCCAAAGAGCGAAAGCCCCGTGCTTCTCCTCCTTCAAAGAAGAGGTCTCGCCCCCATAATTTTCATCACCCCTCTCCTCGAACTTCCTCACTCTCTGTGGCCTCTCGAGACCCTCAAGATCTTCACCCTTCCTCCATTCCCGACGACGTCCCATCCTACCGCTCTATTTCCCACTGGGACGATAAGTTCACCTCAATCCCCTCTCCTCCAGAAGACATGGACGTTCGCAAGCAGAAGTTGTTCGACAGCGACTCTGATGACGATGTGATGGAAGTACCACCTGCAACGATGCATGCGCCTGTTGATCAACCGCCAGCCAAGAGGCCGCGGATGTCCACCTCTGAGGGGCCTATCTCTACAATTCACCAGGGCTCCGTGCCTGAAGGTCAAGCCCCTACTTCTGCACCCTCTCATCCAGTTGACTCCTCTCCCTGCACTCACCGACATGGCAAGGAACCCGCTCAGCCTCACGCCCCAACATCCACTCTTGCGCCTTTTGAGGATTTCTGTCCCGTTTTCAATGTGCGCAACCGGAAAGTGAATACGGCGGACTCCGCTTTGGACAATGCCGCTGTGGCCTCTGATAAGTGCTCAAAAAGTGCTATTTAACCCTCGATTATGCCTCTTGTTTAGCCATCTTAGTGGACTAATAGTGTTTATAAGTTGTGTTTTAAGATTCTACAGGTGAAAAAGAGAGTTTTGTAGAATATTAGAGAAAATGGGGTAAAACGAAGCAATTCGGAGCATTAATGATCACATGGGAGGTCCGTGGACAATCATGGAGAAGGCCAAGGAATTGGAGCTATTAAATATGCGACTTGGACCTATTTTAAAGTCTATTTGGAAGCCCAAGGCCAAAGGATTCGTTGCTTGGACCAAAGCCCGCAAAAGAGGATAGAAGGATAGAGCGAAGAATAAAAATCGGCTTATGCATCTGGGACGCATGGATCGAGCATCCAGACGCATTGATTACGTCTGGGACGCATAGATCGAGCATCCAGACGCATTGATTAAGTCTGGGACGCATGGATAATCGTCCGTGACGCATGAATCGATTAATTGTAGCCAATTCCTTCTCGGTTTTGAAGACGAAGTCGGACTCTAAAAGAAACCTATTTGTATTAGGAAACAAATGACGGTTTGGAATGCTTCTAGAACTCATTGTAACCCCTATAAATAGAGGACCTAAGTGCCTTATGTAATTTGCCAATTCACTTATATTCTTGTCTCCAGAACTTGAGGCAGAGAGAGATTAATAATAAAAGATCGGTTTTAACTAGCTGAGTCTTAATAAATTAGTCTTTCTAGTCTTATGTTCTTCAACTCTTCTTCTTCTCGCTCTTCGTGTTCTTCCTTCTATATGGAAGGCTAATCTTCTCCTTCAAGGGGAGGAGATGAAGCCGCTGCTTAAGGTTTAATGATTCTTCCGGTTCATGGTGTTCTTCAATCAAAGTTAGTTCTTTATGTTTGTAGTTATTAGTTCCATTGCCCACACCGGGGATGGAAGTATAGAATAGGGTTTATGTTTTGCAATATTAATATCATGCTAGTGTTCTTTACTTTTCTTCTAGTAGTGTAATTCTTTAGAGTTAGGGAAGTATTCTTTGTGTTGCCTTAGAAGGGGTAGCTCAGGGGAGGGCTGCCTAGGGGAAGTATTCTTTGTGTTTGCCTTAAATGGTGATTCATTGAATGGTCGCCCTATTAAGAAGTACTCCTTGATGTTGCTCTTGGTAATACATTGAATGGCTGCCCGAGCTTACATAAAAGGAAAGAAGATATTAATAGCATAAACATAAGAACAACCTTAAGTAGAGTTAATTGTTAACGATGTTTCATCCAAAGGGCATCGGCACTCGCCGATTGCCTAATTGTAGTCTACTTGTAAGAACAACCATGAAGCGTAAAGGTCATAGATTAAAAGTATTGGTGGATTCTAATCTCTTGAATTCTCTCTCTTATAAATTATCAATAGTTTAGTTAGTTTAGCTTAGTTTAGCATTAGAATCTACAATCTCTACAACATTAGTTTTTAATCCCTCAAACCCCCTTTCCAGTCCTGTTCTTCACATAACATACACTTAAAAGTGGAACAATACCATACTCATCCTTTACTTAGTGAGGGATAATTAGGTTTTGATACGCTTCTCTTTTGTTCAACGATCATCATCTATCTACATCATCCATACACCTTCTAAACACACAAAAAGAGGTTGGTCAAATGGCGCCGCTGCCGGGGATATAATTAATTGTAGCCCTAGGAAAGAGGTTGGTCAAATGGTGCCGCTGCCGTTTTAAGTTGTCTATGTTTAACGTTTTCTTTCAAGATTAGAATTTTGGATCTTGAGGTAATTTTAGCCGCATCATCCATCCTTTTAAGAAAGAAAGAAGCTTGAAGGACATCTCGAAGACAAGATCTACCATCCAGGTTAGTCGAATCTTCATTCTTTTTATTGCTTTCTTAGTATAATTGCATCATAGTTTAGTTTTATTGTTTTCTAGTATAATTGCATTTAGGACCTTTTCAACAATTGAAGTTGTAAGCCAACACAAATAAAAATCAAACTCTAGTGTTTCTTGTCCTAATCTTGACAAACGGACTATCGCCTGTGGCAGCTGGTACTTAAGCAATCCAAGTGATTCACCATAACCCTAGAAGAGACAAACTTTTAGACAACGGGCGAGATACTAGCTGCAAAGCCCAACCCAAATTGAAGAAAAGTAGTTTTACATTCTAGTATAATTTAGAATAGTTGCATAGTAGGATAGTTTTTGTTGTTTTCGCGATAGAATTTTCTAGTGTATGCCCCGTCATTCCATATCATCGTCCGTAAGAACACAACAAAGGACAAGGTTTAACAACCGACTCACAAGAATACTAGACGAGATTGATACAATGGCCGCAAGCAATGATGGAGGTGTTTTGGACACCAATAATCTTGAAGCTATTCCTCCAATGCAAGCACAACAGAGAAAAAGCCGAAAGTTTCTTTCTATTCATCAATCATTGGAGACCCACCAAGCAAGATTGTTTTTCCGGAGACGGTTAATCAATTTGAACTTAGAGCATCGCGAATCTCTATGCTTCCAAAGTTCAATGGTTCGCATAATGTTCACCTTTATGTTCACATGAACAAATTTCTATCACCCCTAACTTTCAAGAACCGTAATATCAAGGATGAGAGTATCAAGTTAATTCTTTTTCCACTCTCCCTCGGGCGTAAAGCATCCGAATGGTTAATTGCACAACCGATCAATTCAATCAACAACCGGGAGAAGTTAAGAACAAAGTTTATGAACAAGTTCTACCCACCCCGTAAAACGATGCAATGCAAAGCAAGCCATCGCCAATTTCAAAGGGAAGGTGATCAAGAATATCATCAAAGCCGGGAGAAATTCAATAATCTGCTAGTCTCATGTCCACATCATGGTTATGATAAGAGCACACCGCTCATTTTTTTTTTCGAGGACTTTCTACTATGAACAAGCTGATGATACATCAATGCATCAAGGTAAGTTTACATCATTGGATGGAGAGGAAGCTTACAACTTTCTCGAAATTTAGTCAAGACACTCAACAATGGAGTACTAGCAACGCAGGACGAGCTAGAGTGGAGGGGTGCCAAGAAATTTGGCAACCAAATTCAAGAAGACCCAAATCAAGCAATGCTATCAATTATGGCAAGCCTATCAACAGACTTGAAAATCTGAACAAGAAGTTTGATCGGGCCCCATGAATCCTCCAAAACCAAACAATTTCCAAGCTAAACCTCACCATCCAAGCCTTGTTATACCATTTGTGAGCTATGTTATGATGAAGGCCATACCAATCAAGAGTGTTCATAATATCCGATACTAATGCAGAGGCATGTAGTATCAACTCTTTAGGAAGAAATAACCAGTTTAATCAAGGACGTAATTATTGGAAGCCACAAAATACAAATCGAGGAATTTTCCTCCGTGATTTCAAATCACCAAATCGCCTGAATAACCAAGATTGAGTTCCAAAACCGCCAAAGAACCATACGTAAATCAACAATCATACCGTAACCAAAGAATACCAAGCCAACACAAACAAAGAGTTAGTACCGGATCTTATGAGTGGATATATTGCCCCTACCCGAAAGAGCAAAGCAGCTTATTATCCCACATCCGAAGAAGCTATCACCACCATTGTCAATGAGTCAAACAGACAAATCAAAGAACCCGAAGTTGGAGAATAACTTTAGTGTCATTCAAGGCCGATAGGGCAAATCATTGCGTCCCTTGACAGAGAGATCAAAAGGAACATTACCAAGCCACCGAGCCAACCGAAAAGGAAGAGGTGTCTTGCAAGTAGATAACCCGAGATTACTTATGAACAAGTTAATGCTGTCACCACTCGAGGTCGCAAGAAAGTTGATAACAAGATTGTCTATGAACCAGAAAAGATTCTCGGGAACCTAAGGTAACTTATGTCCCCACCATCCCACCCAGCTTCTAACATTCCGTGATATATCTAGTGTTGTACCCCCAAGAAGTAATGCTGTTGAGGGAAGTTGAAAGAACTACCGTGGAATTAAGTAAGAAGAAGCCATCACGAGTGACTCCACCACACTCCACTATTTGTTACCAAGCCAACCGGGGTTCGAAAAGAAGAGAACCGATATTGAAGAATCCGCCAAAGACCGCTTTCCTTCAAACTAGTGAATACTAGAAAAGATTACCAAGATAAGGAGATTTGCGATGTATTTCAGAATTTACAGATTAATATCCCATTTCGACCGCCATCAAGCAAGTTCCCTCATATGCCAAGTTCCCCGAAGATCTAGTAAAGAAGAAGACCAACATTCCGGAAAAGAAGCTTTTATCGCCAAAGATGTTCATCGCACTCTACGAATCTATCGGTTGTGAAACCGAAAGATCCCGAAGTCCAACTGCTACATGCAGAATGGAGATTCTTTGGAGGAACAAGCTTTATTAGATTTGGGTGCCGCAGTGAATCTTCTACCATATTTCGCCTACCACGAAAAGTTGGGCTTGAAGGATCTAAAACCGACCGATGTTACTTTACAAATAAGTTGATAGATCAATGAAGATACCTAGAGGAACCATTGAAGATGTCATAGTCAAGATCGAAGATTTCTATTATCCGGTTGATTTCATAGTACTCGACCACGTAACCTACATCCGTAGGCAAATAATACCAATCATTCTAGGCGCACCATTCTTGGCCACCGCAAATGCACTCATCAACCGTCGAAACGGTAATATGACATTATCCTTTGGTAATATGAAAGTCGAGACCAATGTTTTCCATATGTTACAAAGAACCACGTGAGGTGGTGTAATCGCGGAACGAGGTATGCATGATTGAAGCGTTAGCACAAGATTATCGACTCATTCATATCCTCGACGAAGTTATTGAAAGCTCCGGCATTCACTCGATTGTGAGGAACTTAGTGTTGAGTCAATCAATGCAATTTTTGATTCATCACCGATTGAATGACATCAAGTTCAAAGAAAAGCTTGAATCGCCTATGCTTGATGGACCACCTAAAGAGCTTAAGAAGGAGCCACCTAAGTTAGAATTGAAGCCTTTACCGCCTACACTCAAGTATGTTTTCTTGGGAGATTTGGGAACCTACCCAAGTCAGTCATTGCATCATATTTGACTACGGAGCAAGAATCCGTGTTAGTAGCACTTTTAAAGGAACACAAGTCACCTATAGGTTGACAATTGATGATATCAAGGGGATCAGCCCTATGATAGTTCAACATAGGATTCATCCGGAAGAGGATTCCAAGACTTCTAAGCAACCACGAGGAGGCTTAATCCAAAATGAAGGAAGTAGTTCGAGAAGAGGACGCCAAACTCCTTGATGCCAAAGATTATCTACCCTATTTCGATAGTCAATGGGTTAGTCCAATTCAAGATGTGCCAAAAGAAGTCCGAACCATAGTAATCGAGAATGAGAACAATGAGTTGATTCCAACCGTGATTCGGACCGGATGGAGAGTTTGCATCGACATGTGAAGTTGAATAGCGCATCGAGGAAAGATCATTTTCCATTGCCTTTCATCGATCGATATTTGAAAGATTAGCCGGACAAGCTTCCTACCGCTTTTGATGGTTACTCGATACTTTCAGATCCATATTCACCCCGAGGACCAAGAAAAGGCATTCACATGTCCTTTTGAGGATTGTCCGCATCATCATCTCCTTAGTTCTTAAACGTTGTTGCGATACCAACTTAGTTCTCGAATCGGGAAAAGTGTCACTTCATGGTAAAGGAAGGGATATCACTGGAAGGAATTCTAGTAGATTGAGCGAAAATGTCTACAGGAAGTAAGCATGTTGTTGAAAAGATCAGTTTTTGAGATGGAAACCTAAGTATTCCCCACCGTTAGTTTATGGATTTTACTCCCCGTTGACCTTCAAAGGAAGATTATTTGTATGGCTCGTGTAGGGTTCGGTAAAAGTCCATTTGCACATAAGAGGAGAGTGCATAAGCTAGGTTGTTTGTAAGAATTGCCATTCAAACTTGTCCCGGTTACAGCCCATTAAGAGAAAATTGTTGGTACAAGGTATACTTTTGTCAATCACATGCTGAGAGAGATAAGAAGAATTCCTACAAAGTGGAACCGAGTGGGTGGGAGTACTAGTCTTGAGGATCTGACTATAAACGACTCAAAAGTCTTGAGGATCTGACTTTAAAAGACTCATATTATGTCTTGAGGATCTGACTTTAAAAGACTCACATTACATCTTGGGGATCTGACGTAAAATGACCTAAAAATTTGTTTCTTGAACTAATTCTGATATTCGGCAGCAATGGTAATATCCTACCTTTTTCTCATCCATTTCATTTACTTCTTTATACATTGAGGTCAATGCATGCATAAGTAGGGGAGGGGTGTACTTGAGAAATGAATTTCGAAAATTAGTTTTCAAAAACAAAAATATTTTTGTTTCTATATCAAGAGCATGAGAAAAATGAATTTTAATGATGAGTCCGATATAGATTCTATAATCTTGCTTAGTGTGAGTTTGATAGATAGTTGATATTATTGATTTCATTACCCCTTAGACTATTTATTATGCTCGACATAGTTCTTATTGATAGAATTCTTTATCAAGGCACCACCATAATACTTGGTCGGGTTTGTGTACTTTTGCAAGAAGAGAGATTTAAACCCCTAGTAAACCGAAGTAGAATTTTTTAGACTTAGCCCGTGAGACTTGAGCTTTATACCCATTTTTGGAGAGTTCTTACTTAAAAAATCCGAGTCTTAGTGACTCATCATCTTTCAGTTCTTTATGTCGTTGTAATATAGTCTCATTATTCTTTAATTTGGTTAATCACGCAAGTGACATCAACTGGGGAGATAGCCATTAGGTCTTGTAGTCTATTCAAAACAGAGTATCATACTTCGATAAGTCAAGTAGTGAACCCATTCAGCCTTTATCCCACCTAGTAGGACCATCATGTTAAACCCTTTTGAGCCTTTACAATAAACCATTTTCTTTCATAAAACCCATTACCCACCCACCCAACTCCGCACAAGGAGTATAGCCAAAATCTTTATCACCATATACCCATATGTTTTCGAGAATACGAGGGGCAACAAGGAGGAAGAAAGACCAAAAAGGAAGATTACAAGGAAATATCGAGAGATACAATGAAGTCCATCATTCTGTTCAAAGTGAAAGAAGCTAATGGAAAACAAGCATATCCAATACTAATCAAGGATATACCACTGAGTAAAAAAAAAAAAAAAAAAAAAAAAATGGATGGAAAAGCTAAGATAAAGGAAGAATTTTCTCTGCAATACAGAATTTGAAGAAATCTTCCAAAGAAAGAAGCAAAACCCTTAGTGTTTTCAGAAACAACCTTAGAATCCTTTTTACCTTTCCTTCATAAACTAATACCCAAGCCAAGTTACAACCCATGACTTATCATTACAAGATGGTACCTAAGTCTAGAATAGGTGAGAGGATGCTAAAGTGAAGGACCCGACACTTCATATGTGATTGACATTCTTTCCATGAGACTACTTTTATTCAAGTCTGTTTTTCAAGGTAGTATGTGGGATGTTCAGATGTATTATTCTTTTCCCCACATACATGAGGTAAAATAGTAGACCATCTTCCTCGAGATTCTTTTCTCGAGTATGACCGTGAGGATTGAAAGTCGAGATTATCTACCTATGGTAAACTAGGGATTCTGTTTCTTGGATAGGAGAGTATAGAGGATTGACTAAGTACACATAAGCCTTGATTGAGAATTTTGTCAATTTTACTATCTCCCATCATAATCTATGAGTCTTTGCAGAAATGTAGTTAGCAATGGAGACCGCCTATTGGGGTAAGCACTAAGTGGGTAAGGAATTTCTCTCTCTCAAAAAATACTATCATTCTTAAACATGCTATTGATTGATTTTGTGGGTATATCACCGAAAACCCTCACGACTATAACTCGCCCTTTTTGGGAACTTAAAGGTTTAAAGCCTTGTTGCATATGGTAAATGCAATCGCGATGCCCGCGAAAAATGAGTTAGGATTTTCTTTTTGTTATTAGGATGTGATTTTGATCACTTATCTATTTTTATCTTATTTGCTAAGAGACTAGCAAAAGGCTAGTTGGGAGTTGTGATAAATGCTCAAAAAAAGTGCTATTTAACCCTCGATTATGCCTCTTGTTTAGCCATCTTAGTGGACTAATAGTATTTATAAGTTATGTTTTAAGATTCTACAGGTGAAAAAGAGAGTTTTGTAGAATATTAGAGAAAATGGGGTAAAACGGCAATTCGAGCATTAATGATCACATGGGAGGTCCGTGGACAATCATGGAGAAGGCCAAGGAATTGAGCTATTAAATATGCGACTTGGACCTATTTTAAAGTCTATTTGGAAGCCCAAGGCCAAAGGATTCGCTGCTTGGACCAAAGCCCGCAAAAAGGATGATAAAGGATAGAGCGAAGAGAAAAATCGGCTTATGCATCCGGGACGATGGATCGAAAGGCCCGTCGACGAATTGATTGCGTCTGGGACGATAGATCGAAAGCATCCGACGCATTGATTAAGTCCGGGACGCATGGATAATGCCTCCGACGCATGAATCGACAATCAGTAGCCAATTCCTTCTCAGTTTTTGAAGACGGTCGGACTCTCGAAAAGAAACCTATTTGTATTAGGAAACAAATGACGGTTTGGAATGCTTCTAGAACTCATTGTAACCCCTATAAATAGAGGACCTAAGTGCCTCATTTAATTTGCCAATTCACTTATATTCTTGTCTCCTTAACTTGAGGCGTAGAGAGATTAATAATAAAAGATCGGTTTTAACTAGTCGAGTCTTAATAAATTAGTCTTTCTAGTCTTATGTTCTTCAACTCTTCTTCTTCTCGCTCTTCGTGTTCTTCCTTCTATATGGAAGGCTAATCTTCTCCTTCAAGGGAGGAGATGAAGCCAGTGCTTAAGGTTTAATGATTCTTCCGGTTCATGGTGTTCTTCAATCAGTTAGTTCTTTATGTTTGTAGTTATTAGTTCCATTGCCCACACCGGGGATGGAAGTATAGAATAGGGTTTATGTTTTGCAATATTAATATCATGCTAGTGTTCTTTACTTTTCTTCTAGTAGTGTAATTCTTTAGAGTTAGGGAAGTATTCTTTGTGTTGCCTTAGAAGGGGTAGCTCAGGGGAGTGGCTGCCTAGGGAAGTATTCTTTGTGTTTGCCTTAAGTGGTGATTCATTGAATGGTCAGCCCTATTAGGAAGTACTCCTTGATGTTGCTCTTGGTAATACATTGAATGGTTGCCCGAGCTTACATAAAAAGGAAAGAAGATATTAATAGCATAAACATAAGAACAACCTTAAGTAGAGTTAATTGTTAACGATGTTTCATCCAAAGGGGCATCGGCACTTCATTTCGATTGCCTAATTGTAGTCTACTTGTAAGAACAACCATGAAGCAAGGTCATAGATTAAAAGTATTGGTGGATTCTAATCTCTTGAATTCTCTCTCTTATAAATTCTCAATAGTTTAGTTAGTTTAGCTTAGTTTAGCATTAGAATCTACAATCTCTACAATATTAGTTTTAATCCCTCAAACCCCTTTCCAAATCCTGTTTTTCACATAACATACACTTAAAAGTGGAACGATACCCTACTCATCCTTTACTTAGTGAGGGATAATTAGGTTTTGATACGCTTCTCTTTTGTTCAACGATCATCATCTATCTACATCATCCATACACCATCTAAACACACAAAAAGAGGTTGGTCAGCCTCCTCCTTGTTCTACAATGCTAATCTGCCTAAGGACATTGCCTATGCTGATGGAGGTACATTTGACCAACATCGCACCTCGCTATACACGAACTGGGAAAGGGTATAACTTCCTCTCCCTCTTTTTTTTTTTTTTTTTTTTTTTTTTTTTGTTTTTTTTTTTTTTTATGCCTCTCCTTTTTTGACTCAGGTGAGCCTGGACATCTCCTTCATGATCCGCGACCTTCTCCGCGCCAAGAACAAGGTGACCGCCCTGGAACAGGAGCTCAATGGCCCCACTGGTTTGCGAGCGGCCTACACCGGACTTCAGGCAAATCTGGCAATTGCCAATTTGGCCAAAGTCCAGGCTCAGGACGAACTTAAGTCGGCAAAATCCTCCCATCAATTGTACATGGACCCCGTCAATGATCGCTTGCGCTGTCAAAGAGAAGAGCTTCTCCACCACCACCAACTCAATTTGGACCCTCACCCAACAACATGAGAAAACCGTGGACGCCCTCAGTCAGGCCCACAAGGATGACACCGCCAAGATGATGGAGCAGCACCAATCAAACATGACGGCTCTTCGTGACCATTTCAAGGCTCTGGTGGAGAAGAGGGTGGCACGGAAAGTCCAGGTTGGACTCGCCCGGCTCACCCAGGAAGGCCGCCTTCTCCCAGAGGGACTCGCCATTCTGGTGACTGAACCCACTGAGGTCGCCAGTGATCCTACGGAAGCCGCGGACCCTTCTGGCTTACCCGAGAACCTTGTGATGGGCGATGACCCCTTTCCTGCTACAGTCATTCCGTAGTCCCCCTCTACCGCCGCTAAAGTTACTGCTACTAAAAACATAGCTGATTCATCCACCTAGGGAATGCCCTAGTTCTCTCTTTGTATCAAATACTTGTCATTAACTTGTGACCTAGGTTCGACCCTGTCCGCATATTTTGCTGTGTAACTACATTTTATATGTCTGTCGTTTGCCATACTTTTCCTAGTTCCATTATTTCCTTTAGTATGATATTTGATTTAGTATGCTATGTTGTTCCCTCTTTATCTTTTAGTTCTCTCTATCCGCTTGTACGACATCTCTCTCCTTATGCTATGTTATTCCCTCTTTAGTATGCTATGTATCCCTTGTATCTCTTTTGCCCTCCTATCTCTTGCATCTCGTGATCCGGGGAGGGCTCATTCTACTCAGCTGGCTCGATCCAGCTCTTGAGGAGGCTTTGGGGCAATTCTCTTTGCCCCTCCTATCTCTTTTTTGCATCTCTGATCCGCGGGGCTCATTCCTACTCCGGGGCCACGATCTCTCTCTTTCTCTTGCATTTATGATCCACGGAGGGCTCATCCCACTCTGGGGCCACTCTCTTTGCCCCATGTATCTTTCGCATGTCTCGGTCCGTGGAGGGCTCATTCCACTCTGCGCAGGCTCGACCAGGCCTTGGGGCCACTCTCTTTGCCTCACCTTTCTCTTGCATTTATGATCCACGGAGGGCTCATCCCACTCTGCGGGCCCGACCAGACTCTCGCATCTGTTGGGGCCACTCGCCTTACCCCATGTGTCTCTCGCATCTCGGATCCGTGGAGGGCTCATTCCACTATGCGGGCTCGACTAGGCTTTAGGGCCACTCTCTTTGCCCCACCTTTCTCTTGCATCTATGTTTCGCGGGCTCGATCAGGCTCTCAAGTCTATTAGGACCATTCTCCTTGCCCCATGTATCTCTTGCATCTCGGATCTGTGGAGGGCTCATCCCACTCCGCGGGCTCGACCAGGTTTTGGGGTCACTCTCTTTGCCCCACCTTTCTCTTGCATCTCTGATTTGCGGAGGGCTCATCCCACTCCGTGGGCTCGATTAGGCTTTCAAGCCTGTTAGGGCAACTCTCCTTACCCCATGTATCTCTTGCATCTCAGATTCACAGTTTATATTCTTCTTTAAACAATACACATAAGAAACACATTTTCATTCACAAAAGTGCTGCGATTTTATACATTTACATACAACTTTAGTCCTCTGCTCTAGACTTCCTTACATTGCACAGGACTACATTACATTCAGTTGTAGAACTTTTTCAACATTCTTATGTTCCAAGGCTTGTCTATCAATTTACCCTTCATGGTCTACAACCTATAGGTACCTGAACCTCCCACTTCCACCACGGTGTATGGCCCCTCCCAGTTAGGACCCAACTTCCCATCCCTCTCTTCTTTTGTACTCGGAGTTACTCGGCGTAGCACCAACTCTCCAATCTTGAAACGCCGTGGTCGGGCCCTTTTGTTGTATTGCCTTTGCAGCCTTCTGTGATACTCTTCCAATCGGATGCGAGCTGAGTCTCTTTTCTCTTCTGCCAGATTCAAGTCACCTGCTAATATGCGCCAATTCGACCCTTCCTCCACAGCCTTGGTTCGCATAGTGGGCGCCACCATTTTCGTAGGAATTATGGCCTCGATGCCGTATACTAAGGCGAAGGGAGTCTCCTTGGTGCTTGTCTGCGGTGTGGTTTGGTAAGCCCAGAGCACATGGTTCAACTCGTCAGCCCACACACCCTTGTTATCTTCTAACTTCCTTTTTAGATTGTTCATTATCGTTTTGTTAGAAGATTCCGCCTGGCCGTTGCCCTCGGGGTTGTAGGGGGCAGAGAATCCTTGTTTCACCTTGTATGCTTGTAGAAACGCCGTCACCTTAGCTCCCGTGAACTGTGTCCCATTGTCTACAATGATGGCGTACGGCAAACCAAACCGACATGATGTTTTCCCACAGAAATTTAATCATCTATGTTTCCTTGACTTGCTGCAAAGGCACGACCTCTATCCACTTAGTAAAATAGTCTGTGGCTGCTAGCATATACCTCCTTTTGTCGCTGGCCATGGGCAATGGTCCCACAATATCCATAGCCCACATTGCAAAAGGCCACGAACTCGAGACATTATGCAGAGGTTCCGTGGGTGTGAATATCAGCTGTGAGAATCTTTGACACTTGTCACATTTCTTTGCGAAGTCCACCGCGTCCCTCTTCATATGTGGCCAAAAGTAGCCTTGTATCAAAAGTCGGAGCGCGGTAGTCCTTCCTGCCGAATGGTTCCCACAGTTCCCTTCATGCAATTCTGCCATCACCTCAGATGCCAACCGTGACCCCAGACATTTTAACAAGGGTCCATTGAAGTTCTTTCAGTATAATTCCCCTTCCACCAGCATATACCGCTGGGACGTCTATTCCAACCTTCTCTTTTTCTTCTTGTCCAAAACCTCCTTTCCCTCCAAGTAATATCTGATGGGCTCCATCCATCCCCCTTCTTCTTCCATGAACTGACACACCTCTACCACTTTTTCCGTGCTCGACTTGTCCAATATCCCTACCCGTATCGTCCTTTCCTCTGACCTGGGCATGGCTGCCACAACATACGTTAGTGCATGCGCATGTCTATTCTCACCGCGACCCCAGATGTACAAATTGGAGGTTCACAAATTTGCTAGATCTCTCGCGCACCACCTTCAAATACTTTGCTATTCGCGGACATCGAGCAGCGAACCATCCATTAGCTTGACACACCACGAGATTCGAGTCTGAATACACGGTCAGTTCCTTTACACCCAGATCTTCGGCCATTCTCAGTCTTGCTATCACTGCCTCACACTCTGCTTCGTTACTGGATGCTGCGAATCCTAACTTCATTGTATGTTCTATTCTGTTGTTATCAGGTGTAACCAACACAACCCCTATGTCGCTGCATGTGTCAGTGGCAGACCCGTCTGCAAATACCCTCCATCCATTCCTCTTGTCCCAAGGGTCCAGTAAGTCGGACTCCCCCTCCCTCTCTGGTTCCATAACCATCTCTTCTCCCCAAGTGGGATCCTCGGCGGGGAACTCGGCCAAAAACTTTGCCTCCACCTTCTCCGCGGTCCTTACCTGATATTGTATCTCGAACGCGCTAAGCATCACTGGCCATTTCAGCATTCTTCCTGATTTTTCAGTCCTTAAAGCTTGTTTGAGAGCCAAGTTCGTCACCACCACCACGGAGTGCGACTCTAAGTAGGGCTTCAGCTTGAGAGCCGAGAAGATCAATGCCAGGGCATACCTCTCGATCCTACTATACCGTGTCTCTGCATCCAGTAGTGTTTTGCTTTGAAAATACACCGGTTTCTCCACCCTCTCTACTAGATGGACCAGCACTAAACTTATTGCATACTCGGTGGCCCCCAAATACAAGTACAACTTCTCCCCCTCCTCGAGCCGAGACAATAAAGGCGCCTTGCCCAAATACCCCTTCAACTCTTGAAATGCCTCCTCACATGCCGCGGTCCACGAGAAATCTATGGTACTTCTCAATAATCGATACAGTGGCCTGCATTTATCGGATGACTTGGAAATGAATCTGTTCAAAGCCGCCACCCTTCCAGCTAACCACTGCACCTCCTTGACGTTCTGCGGTGAAGGCATTTCTATCAAGGCTCTTATCTGCTTCGGATTGGCCTCAATTCCCGGATGGGTCACGATGTAACCCAAGAACTTTCCCTTGGTCACTCCGAAGGTGCACTTCTCTGGGTTTAACTTCAAATTGTACTTTCGCAGTATCCCAAATGTCTCCCGTAAGCCCTCTAAATGCTCCTCCTCGGACATGCTTTTTTCCACCATGTCATCTATGTATATCTCAATTCCCTTCCGAATCTTGCTTTCAAACATTTTCTCTCCCAATCTTTGGAAAGTGGCTCCAGCATTCTTTAGCCCAAATGGCATCCTTGTATAGCAGTACGTGCCACCTTCTACCACAAATGATGTTTTCTCCTGATCCGGCCTATACATCGCGACCTGGTTATACCCCATAGACGCGTCCATGAAAGAGAATATTTTGTACCCTGTCATCCTATCCACCAACTCATCTACTCATGGCATGGGATAACTATTCTTCGGACACTCTGTATTCACATCCATGAAATCTACGCACATACATACTTTGCCATTTTTTTTCGGTACTGCGACCATATTGGATAACCACTCGGTGAATTCCTTTTCCTAAATTATTCCAGCTCCCTTCAACCGCGCTACCTCTTTGTGAATGCCCTCTGTGTACTTCGGTCTAACGCTTCACATCTTTTGCCTTACTAGCTTGGCATCTTCCCTCATGTGTAACCTATGACATGCAAATTCTGTGTCTAATCCCGTTATATCCTCAATAGTCCACGCAAACACATCTCTATTTCTGACAAGAATTGTATCAATGTACTCTTCCAGTCCTCTGACAGACTGGATCCTATCGACGTGAACCTTTCTTCTTCCCCGTCTCCAATATTCACCACTTCGAGCTCATCTAGTGTTTTCAGTCCCTCCGCTGGCTCCAACTTTCTCCCTGCGGGGACACATTGTAATTGCTATGCTTGCCTCTTCCTAGGGTGGGAACTTTCTTCTTCTGTCTTGTGGACCAATCGTTTCACTGTACCCCTATGACTGTTCTTGGCCGTCACCTGATCCCCGTAGACTTCATATGTGCCCATCGGAGTAGGGAACCTTATCACTTGATAGTATGTGGATGGGACGACCTTCATCTCATGGATCCACCGCCTCCCTAAGATCGCGTTGTATTGTGATGCGGAATCTACCACCATGAACCGCGCGAATACTGTCACCGGACCCGTGGTTACCGGCAAAAAGAATTCTCCTATAGGCTCTGTCATGCTTCCATTGAATCCGTATAAATTAGTTCGCGGAGGCCTCAACTGCTTCGGATCCACTCCCATTTCTTCCAACACTCCTTTGAACAACAAATCCACCGCGCTACCACAATCGATCAGCACTCTCTTCACCAGTTAATTGCCCATCGCCACCGTGATGACCAACGCATCCTCATGGGAAGAGTCTACTGCCCGCAAATCCGCCTTGCTGAATATGATCTTGTCCCTGTCCTCTGCTGACCCTATCCTTGGTCTCGGTATATCAGTCCCCTCGTGGATCTGCTGGATGCTCGCGGTCCTCCTTACCCGATCTCTGTAGGTATTATGACTTAGCACCTCCCCACTGAAAATCACATGAATAGTTCCGAATATCTGATCCTGTCGCGGCCGACGTTCCTCATTCTGTGCATCCCTCACAAACTCTCTCATCTTACCCTTTTCCACCAATCTCTAAACCATCCACTTTAGCGCATAACAGTCGTCCGTCTCATGGTTTCTCATCTGGTGGTATGCGCAGAAGGGTTTATCCGATAACTCTATTGGTGTGTTCCGCAGCCCTTCGTACCCCTGCAGGTTTTTAATCAATGACAATATTTCTCTCAACGGTCTATTCAATGATGTCACCTCTATCTCCCGGTATGACTTCCTTTCTCTGTTCTCCCTTCGAGCCACTTCTCGGGCTCTTTCCTCCCTCAGAGGGTGGTGGCGGTACACCCCACTTTCTCTTTCAGACGTCCCTTCCCTTCGATCCTCTCTGTCTTTCTCCAACGATAAAACAGCTTTCCCTGATCTCTTAGACTCCTTTTGTAAGGTGTCTTCATACCTGATGTATTTCTCTACCCCCGGATATAGCTTATACAAGGTTGTAATCTCGTTCTTCGCTACTGACTAATGCACTCCCGTTCCTGGCCACAACCCTCGCTCAAACACGATCACCGCGGTTCTCTCATCTAGATTCTCGACCTTCAATGTCTCAGCTTTGAACCGACACAAATATTCCCTTACTGACTCCGTTGACCTCTGTCTCACATTGAACAAGGCTGCGATGTCCACCGCACGCTTCTTCTGGTGTATGAAATGATCTACAAATGCTTGTTCCAACTCTTGGAAATTCTTTATGCTCCCTGTTGGCAACCGATAATACCAGTCCAACGACCCTCCTTTTAAACTGGTCGGGAACATCATGCATCTCAGCCCATCATATCTTGATTCTTGCCACAGTGGCTTCTGTTGCCGGAAATGATGGATGTGATATGCTGGGTCCCCTTTACCATCGTATCTCTCGAATCTAGGCTCATTAAAATGCTTTGGGACCTCCGACATCCAGATGACGTCTGCTAATAGATTGTGGTTTAGCCCCGCCACCACCTGACTAGCTGCTCCTCCCCAACTCTTAGCCTTCTGCTGGTTCGCTTCCCTATCCTTGTCTATCATCTCTTGCACCTGCTTGATTGTCAAGCCGGTCACCGAGTTCTCAATGAGGTTCGGCTCATCCTCCTCCTCTTCAGAGCTATCACTTGCCTCTCCGCCTGCGCCTTCCTTTTCTCGTTCTCTCTCTCTTCTCAACCCTTCATTCTCCTCTCTAAACCTCCCTATCTCTTCTCTCATGAGTTGCGTCTCTTCTGCTTTCGGATCCTCTCTCATGCCTCCTTCTTCATCAATCATCGCCTCTGGTGTCGGTTCCTGCACCGCCACTCTCTTCGGTCTGCCTACCCGTTTCTTAGGTGCCATTCCTACTTTGCTTTTGTTCTTCCTCCCCACAGACGGCGCCAAATGTATGAACCTAAAATCTCTTCCTAGTTCTCCTTCTCTCTCCTTTTTCCTCTCTTTCTCAAATGTGGCCTCTTTTTCTCTCTTCCTCTCCTTCTTTTTATACCCTTCCCCCTTCCTCTATGTACCGTCCATCTGTCTCCTCATCTGACGACTCTCCTCTTTGCCATACCACGGCCACGTCTGCCTCTTAGGGTTCTGCGGCTCGAATCCCCAGCTCCCCAGGGTAGCGTATTAAGCTGCTTCCCTCTCTTGTCTCGCTGACTCAGTCGTTACTCCTCTTTTGGGTCACACCTATCCAGACCGTTCCCATTCCCTTCATCCCACGCTAGTACTTATGCCACATCCACTCTCTAGGGTTTTGCAGACATGATCCTGTACTTCCCGACCTTCCTTGTTACACTGCCTTCCCCCTTTGTCTTTGTCTAAGTCCCGTATCACATAATGGGCCACTACACACCTCTTTACAGTTTCAAAAAGTTTTGGTTGGGAGACAGGGTCGGGGAATTTTGCGCACACTATCTTATCCACCTGTTTTGCGTTGCGTACCTTATCAGGCTATTTGAGAAAGATGAGGGCATGCATGTGTGGAAGACCTCGTTTCTGGAATTCAATTGTATATACATGTGCAACTGCTTCGCCGAACACACCATTTCTCTGTATTTCTTCCATAATGGCTTTCCTTTTCAACTTAAATACATGTGCGACCACTTCAGGATGGTCCGAAGCAGTTTGGTGCTGCTTGAGTGCTCTTCTAATCTCTAGCCATTTTGGGTTTGCCATAGCAATAAGAAACACATCCGGATGTTTATTATAACGCGTTATGGCCATGGAGTCCTGGTAAATTTTGTACATTTGTCTTAGGCTCCCTGTATGACTCGACGGGAGAATGTAATGCAGGCTGATATCTTCGAGAGGCAATCCTTCCATACACAAATCCGCATGAATGTTATCTTGGTTCATCCGAACATAACACAAACGGTTTTATTCAGTTGCAGCCCAGGCATCCACTATCCACTGTTGAAATAGATAATCTCCCCTTAAAATAGATGAGTATTTTGTGGGCCGATCGAATAAATGATAAGCATAATATTGTACTTGAGTCAAATGGGCTTCACCTGGACAATTGTTAGCAATATCCCATTGACGCAGATTTGGTGCCCAACCAAGGTCTCCTCTAGGGAAAAGTAGCACATAATGTAGAGGTGAATATGCTGGGTGACACTCACTTATCCTTTCCAGTCCACCTTCTTTATAATGTAGAATGATGTCTCGTAACATATCACATTTACTTTCATCCCCAGGCAACACAACGATAATTTCAGAAGTCGATGGAAGATTGTACCGACGTCAATCAGTACCAGGCGTATATTGTATGTATGCTAAAATATTATTGTCTGCAGTTGCATTTGACCTTAGGATGTCATTTGCATTTTTAAAAAACTTGGACCATGCATTCGCTTAAATAAGCACCCCCTGAATAATACTTAACACCTCTGTTAACAAATGTGGATTGCGTTGCCTTCTATATTCTAGAGTGGCAATTGTATCGTAAATGTATAGTTGGGTGTATTTCGGGTCAGCATCACCATTTGGTAATAGTGATCTAATTTTATGGCACAATTCTCCATAAATAGTAAATGATTTTGGACCACGGCCTCTGAGGACACGATCATTTGCTTTAACACCCAGGCTTGTAAAGGCATTGCATGCGTTGTACCCTCGAATGTTTTTACGGAAATCTTTTGCTAGCCAATCACCACCTTCGAATAGTGATTCAAGGGGTTGGGGTAAAGGTCGAAGGCAAGGGACTTTTATTTTTCCTTGTAGATAACATGGCCCAAATAAAGGCTTCTTCTTGGTAGACCTGGTCAATTGCTTAGCTCTCCAATGGAGGGTAGAGCAAGACTGACATTGGACGTTCATTTTGCCAAGATCATGGTGCACATCTGGAACAACAGGCAGGGCCTCAAATGGGTTCCCAAGCTCAAATACATCATAATCTTCTTCGTCGGACATTTCTGCGTCGCCTTCAGAGGTTTGTTTAAAGTCCACCTCCTTTTGAGAATGTATTAAGTCTATATCAGACATACTCAAAAGAGTAGTATCAACTGATCTGAAATTCAAAATAGAACCAATTAGATTTTATTGACCACAAGATACCAAAACAAAGAGTTTCCAATAGTAATATTGACAATGCCTCTTTTTGTGTGTGAGATGGTATATAGTCGTTGAACAAAAATATATAGAAGCGTATCAAAACCTAATTATCCCTCAATGAGTAAAGAATAAATAGGATATCATTCCACTTTTAAGTGTATGTTTATATGAAGGACAAGAATGGAAAGGGGGTTTGAAGGATTAAAAACTATAATTATAGACATTATAGATTCTAATGCTAAACTAAACTAAAATAACTATTAAGAATTTATAAGAGAGGGAATTCAAGAGATTAGAATCCACCAATACTTTTGATTCAATGACCTTTTGCTTCATAGTTGTTCTCACAAGTAGACTACAATTAGACAATCGAGCGAGTGCCGATGCCCTCTTGAACGAAGCATCGTTAACGAATAATTCAACTTAAGGTTGTTCCTATATTCATATTACTAGTATCTTCTTTCCTTTTATGTGAGCTTGGGTAGTTATTTAATGAATCACCATCTAAGGCAAACACACGGAATAAATAGTAGAGAATAATAGTATAATATTCAATTACAATAAATAAAACCCTATTATAGCATTATATTCAATTGCAATAAATAAAAGCATATTACTAGCAAATATTCAATTGCAATAAATAAAGCCCTAAACTAACATGATATTCGATTGCAATAAATAAAAACTTTAATCTATACTTCCATCCCCTGGTCTGGGCAATGAAACTAATAACTAAAAACATAAAGAACTAACCTGATTGAAGAACACCATGAACCAGAAGAATCATTAAACCTTAAGCACTGGCTTCATCTCCTCCCTTGAAGGAGAAGATTAGCCTTCCATAGCGAAGGAAGAACGAGAAGAAGAAGAGTCGAAGAACATAAGACTAGAAAGACTAATTTATTAAGACTCAGCTAGTTAAAACCGATATTTTATTATTAATCTCTCTCTGCCTCAAGTTCTGGAGACAAGAGTATAAGTGAATTGGCAAATTACATGAGGCACTTAGGTCCTCTATTTATAGAGGTTACAATGAGCTCTAGAAGCATTCTAAACTGTCATTTGTTTCTTAATACAAATAGACTTCTTTCAGAGTCCAACTTTGTCTCCAAAACTGAGAAGAAATTGGCTATATTGTCGATCCATGCATCTGGATGCACTATTCATGCATCTCAGATGCGATCAATGCGTCTGGACGCTCGATCCATGCGTCACAGACACATAAGCCTATTTTATCTCTTCTGCTTAATCCTTCTATCCTCTTTTGTGGGCTTTGGTCCAAGCAACGAATCATTTGGCCTTGAGCTTCCAAATAGACTTTAAAATAGGTCCAAATCGCATCTTTAATAGCTCCAATTCCTTAGCCTTCTCCATGATTGTCCACGGGCTTCCCATGCGATCCTTAATGCTCTGAATTGCTCCATTTTACCCCTTTTTCTCTAATATTCCACAAAACTCTCTCTTTTACCTGTAGAATCATAAAACATAACTTACAAACACTATTAGTCCACTAAGAGGGCTAAACAAGAGGCATAATCGAGGGTTAAATAGCACTTTTTGAGCACTTATCACAACTCCCAACTAGCCTTTTGCTAGTCTCTTAGCAAATAAGATAAAAAAAATAGATAAGTGATCAAAATCACATCCTAATAACAAAAATAAAATCCTAACTCATTTTCGCAGGCATTGCGATTGTATTTACCATATACAACAAGGCTTTAAACCTTTAAGTTCCCCAAAAAGGATGAGTTATAGTCTCGTGAGGGTTTTCAGGTGATATACCCACAAAATCAATCAATAACATGTTCAAGAATGATAATATTTTTCATAGAGAGAAATTCCTTACCCACTTAGTGCTTACTCCAACAGACAGTCTCCATTGCTAACTACATTGCTGCAAAGACTCATAAATTATGATAGGAGATAGTAAAAATTAACAAAATTCTTAATCAAAGCTTATGTGTGTACTTAGTCAATCTCCTATACTCTCCTATCCAAGAAACGGAATCCTTAGTTTACTATAGGTAGATAATCTCGACTTTCAATCCTCACCGGTCATACTCTCAGAAAAGATTCTCTCGGAAGATGGTCTACTATTTTACCTCATGTATGTGGGGAAAAGAATAATGCATATGAACATCCCACATACTACCTTGAAAAACAGACTTATGAATAAAAGTAGTCTCATGGAAAGAATGTCAATCACATATGAAGTGTCGGGTCCTTCACTTTAGCATCCTTTCACCTATTCTAGACTTTGTACCATACTGTAGTGATAAGTCATGGGTTGTAACTTGGCTTGGGTATTAGTTTATGAAGGAAAGGTAAAAAGGATTCTAAGGTTGTTTCTGAAAAACACTAAGGGTTTTGCTTCATTCTTTGGAAGATTTCTTCAAATTCTGTATTACAGAGAAAATTCTTCCTTTGTCTTAGCTTTTCCATCCATTCTGTTCGATTTTTTTTTTTTTTTTTATTAGCTTAGTGGTATACCCTTGATTAGTACTGGATATGCTTGTTTTCCACTAGCTTCTTTCACTTAGAACAGAATGATGGTCTTCATTATATCTCTCTGGTATTTCCTTGTAATCTTCCTTTTGTGCTCTTTCTTCCTCTTTATGCCCCTCGTATTCTCAGAAACATATGGGTATGGCTGATAAATATTTTGGCTATACTCCTTGTCTGGAGTTGGGTAAAGGGTAAAGGGTTTTATGAAAGAAAATGGCTTATTGTAAGGCTCAAAAGGGTTTAACATGATGGTCCTACTAGATGGGATAAAGGCTGAATGGGTTCGGTACTTGACTTATCAGTATGATACTCTGTTTCGAATAGACTACAAGACCTAATGGCTATCTCCCCAGTTGATGTCACTTCGTGATTAACCAAATCAATAAATAATGAGACTATATTACAACGACATAAAGAACTGAAAGATGTTGAGTCACTAAGACTCGGATTTTTCGTAAGAACTCTCCAAAGAATAGGTATAAAGCTCAAGTCTCACGGGCTAAGTCTAAAAATTCTACTTCTAGTTTACTAGGGGTTTAAATCTCCCTTCTAGCAAAAGTACACAAAACTGACTAAGTACTATGATGGTGCCTTGATAAAGAATTCTATCAACAAGAACTATGTCAGAGCATTTAATCCAAATTAATCAAAATTATCAACAAGAACTATGTCAGAGCATTTATCAACAAGAACTATGTCAGAGAAAAAGGGAAGATGTTACCATTGATGCCGAATATCAAAATTAATCCAAAAAATAAGAACATTTCCTTTTAACATTTTTTTTTGTTAGGTCTTTTTAAGTCAGATCCCTAAGACTATATATCATGCATTATCAATTTGGAGTGAGTAGATCAGATTTTCTTACCCAAATCTAACGAATGTTTGGAGGACGAGGAGGTCTTACCTTGTAGGTTGTCAAAAATACTCCTTGATATGCCGAAAAGATTGCTAGTGAAGTTGCTTCTCTACCTTAAACTATTTCAAGTCTGATGATTGTGTGATAGGCCTTGTGGTTCCTCTGTGTAGAAGATTGACAAAAATCTTTTTTTTTAACAGGACAATAGTATCTGATGTGCCCTTTACCACCACAGTGATGATAATGGATGTCTGGCTGACTGTGCTCAAGGTGGGCGGTAGACTGGCTCACATACTTCTCTCGTTCAGACAATGATGGTGTAGAAGATGCTTCAGTAGTGCAATTCTTCTTATCAATATGGTCCACTTTCTGCTTCAGAAGACTCATTTCACTTCTAGATTCTGTTGTTTTTCTAAAACTTCTTTAAGCTGATTCTCTAGCAACTGATTTTTCTGGGTAGAAGTCTGTTGTTCATCCTTAAATGTAGAGTTCATCTTTTCAAGATATGATACTCTCTCTGCCAATTTTCCATTATGCTCACTTAAATCCTGAATTTTATGTAGAGATTCCAAGAACATGGCTAGCAACGCCTCTGTGGTAGGGTTCTCAAGTTCATCACAGTTTTCTGTAGATTGAGCACTCTCAATTGTATCTTCAAATGGGAAGGATTCTTGTATCATGCTATCAAGGAAGTACACCTCTCTACCTTCGGTGTCATCACAATCCTTATACAACAGGTGAAAGATATTTATGTCCATGGACATCTTACCAAAGTTGATCTTCATTTCACCGTTGTGACAATTTATCAAAGCTTTTACGGTAGCAAGGAAAGGTCGGCCTAGAATAATTGAAATTTTATCAAAGGCCTCCTTGGTGTCTATTACAATGAAATCCACTGGATAGTAGAAATCAGCTACTTGAATAAGAACATCCTTAACTATGCCTCTGGGAATCTTGGTAGAGCGGTCAGCTAACTTCAATTTGACTTGTGTAGGCTTTAGGTTCTCCAGGCCCAATGCTTGGTACACATGATATGGCAAGAGATTAACACTAGCACCAAGATCTAAAAGAGCATTACCCGTGAATTTTTCTCCTATCTTGCATGATATTGTAGGACTTCCTGGATCTTTGAGCTTGACTGGAGCTTGCTGATGGATAATAGATGTTGTTTGTCCAGCTAGAAATGCTCGCTTTGGAACATGAGTACTTCTCTTTATGTTGTATGCATCCTTCAAGAATTTGGCATATGATGGCAACTGCTTGATCGCTTTGAGAAAGGGGATATTGATGTTATCTTTCTCAAATGCATCCTTCATCTCTAAAAATTGCTTGTCCTTTTTTTGCTTTGAGCAAAAACATAGGAAAAGGTGCCTTTGGTACAAACACATCAGCATGTAATGTGTGCTCTTCTTTTCTCTTTGGGCATTCTTGCATATCTTGTCTTGGTTATCTTGACAAATGGGAGTTGAAAGGATTTCTCCCACTTCATTTGAACTTCATTTGAATCTTGACCCGATTGTTCTCAGAAACAATGCCATCATGAGAAGGTAAGTCAACCTCGTTGTCTATCTTTAATCGATCCGAGGTAATGGCAGGTGACCTGATCATGGAGGTGATCAGTACTAGAAGTTGTCCCAATGTGGCATACATCTTCACTCCTCGATATTGGTTCCAATAAGCTAGGTTGAGTGGCTTGTGTCTTTACAGACAAAGCAGTAGTGAGTTGGTCAACCTTAGCCTCTAGAGACTCCATTCTAGAACATTGACTTGCCTGAGATTGCTGGAGATTAACCTGAGACTATGCAAGAAGCTCTAGAACACTTTCAAATTTCTAATTTTTCTGTGATAACAAAGTAATAGCATTCTCCTAGGATTAGGCACTAACTCTCCACTTGTATTGGAATTCTGTTGAGAGTATAATTGTTGTTGAGGGACCAACAGTGAAGCTTGACTTGTCTGTGGAATATAACTTTGATCTTGAGAACTTGGGGGTCCAGCGTTCTGTCTCCAATAATTGCCTTGAAAGTTATTACCACCTTGGTTGGCCCTCTGAAATGAGTTCACATTGTACTCTCCAACTAATGCATGTTGATAGTAACCAGGACATTCTAGAGTTGCATGGGAAGTGCCCGAATAGACTTCACAATATTGACTAGCTTGTATGATTGGGAGAGATTTAGCTTGAGACTTGTTTATCTTGGAGGGATTCATAGAGAACTGGTTGAATTTCTTACTCAGAGTTTCAATGCTGGTGGACAGGCTAGCCAATATAGACTTCAGTTCTTGATCTGATTGTTCATGTGCTTGGTAACCAAATTGCTTTGGCTCCCCCTCCATGCAAGCAACATCCTCGTTGCTAGTAGTCCATTGTTGTGTTTCTTCAGCTAAATTCTCGAGAAAGTTGTAAGCTTCCTCTCCATCCATTGATGTAAACTTGCCTTTGTGCATTGACTGTATCATCTGCTTGTTCATCATCGAGAGTCCTCGATAGAAAAAATGAGCCAATGTGCTCTTATCATAACCATGATGTGGACGCAAGACTAGCAGATTATTGAATTTCTCCTAGCTTTGATGATATTCTTCAGTCACCTTTCCTTTGAAATTGCCGATGGCTTTCTGCATGGCATCTATCTTACAAAAGGGTAGAACTTGTTCATAAACTTTGTTTTCAACTTCTCCCAGTTATCTATTGAATTGATCGGCTGTGCAGTTAACCATTCAAAGGCTTTACCTTCGAGTGAGATCGAAAAAAGAATCAACTTGATACTTTCATCTTTGATATTCTGGTTCTTGAAAGTTCTGAGGACTGATAGAAATTTGTTCATGTGAACATATGGCTGAACATTGTTTGAACCATTGAACTTTGGAAGCATAGAGATTACTGATGCTCTAAGTTCAAACTGGTTAGATTCTGTCTCTAGAAAAACAATACTGCTGGGTAGGTCTCCAATGATTGGCAAATAGAAATCGCTCAGCTTCTTCCTCTGCTATGCTTGCATGGGTGGGATAGCTTCAGGATTATTGGTGTCCAAAACACCTCCATCATTGCGTGCGGCCATTGTATCAATCTTGTCTAGTATTCTTGCTATGCGAAGATGATGAAAAAGTATCCTACTATGCTTGAATGCAATTAAACTAATATGCAACTATTCTAAATTATACTAATATGCAAAATTACTTTCCTTTAACTAGGTTGGGCTTTGTAGCTAGTATCTCGCCCGTTGTCTAAAACTGTCTCTTCTAGGGTTATGGTGAATCACTTGGATTGCTTAAGTACCACGACCCACAGACGATAGTCCGTTTGTCAAGATTCAGACAAGAAACACTAAAGTTTGATGTTTCGCTGTGTTGGCTTACAACTTCAATTGTTGAAAAGGTCCTAAATGCAATTATATTAGAAAGCAATAAAACTAAACTACGATGCAACTATACTAAGAAAGAAATAAAACTAAATTACGATGCAACTATACTAAGAATGAAATAAAAAGAATGAAGATTCGACTAACCAGGATGGTAGATCTTGTCTTCAAGATGTCCTTCAAGCTTCTTTCTTTCTCAAAAGGATGGATGATGCGGCTAAAACTACCTCAAGATCGAAACTTCTAATCTTGAAAGAAAATGTTAAACATAAACAACTTAAAATAGCAGCGGCGCCATTTGACAATGCCTCTTTTTGTGTGTGAGATGGTATATACTACAACAAATATGACATATGACATCACTAATTTTACATCACTTTCAGTGAAATGATGTCATATGAAAACTATGACATCACTTTTCTCAGCATGTGATGTAATAATTATCACAATTTTTTTTTAATATCACTTATTTTAGAAACTAATATAGTAGAGTTGTACAACATTATTTTAATAAGTGATGTCGTAATAGTGATGTAGTAACACTTTTTTATGTCACTCACCGTATCACTTATAAAGTGATGTAATATCCATGTATTCAACATCACTTTAAAGGTGTTGTTACTCACCGTGTCACTTATAAAGTGATGTAATATCTATGTATTCAACATTACTTTAAAAGTGACTTTGCCAAGTTTTCGAAATCACTTATAATGTGACTTCCAAATCTACTAGAAAACTATAAATAGATAGCATTTATTCAATAGATTTTATAAAAAAACCCTATAATTTTTTTTTGGAAAACTAAGGATAGCGTTTGGACGAATGGGTGCAATAAAATTGATTGCATTGTTGGGTTAATTGCTATTGCGGAAGGTCAATTATTGGACTTTACACCAAATTTTTGGGGCCTGCCTCAAATGAAATTTCTAGCACCACACCCCGTGTGATTTTCTCTCTAATCAAAACCCTCGCTAAGCAAAGCCGCCACCACCCCCACCATATTCACCAGCCACCCCAAAACTGCCACCATATGGGAGCCTTGTCTAAATTTTTCATTATTTCCCATTTCAGAAAACCGACACTCCAAATTAAAGTTCAAATAGTTCATAACCCAACACACTCAGCCTAGAAACCGAAATCCATCCCACTCCCAAAAGGAGAAGGTCTCCTTTCTCACCCCCACCTCGTCTCTCTTTCTCTCTCTCTCTCGTTCTTCAATTAATCTCTCTCGCATTTTTCTAGCCTTGGCGCCCTCCCTCTCTCGCTCTCATGCTTCAAGTTCAAGAATTTTACAGGTGATATGAGTTGGTTTCTATATGAAGAAATCACTTTGTATTTTAAAATGGGATTAATTTTTCAAAACTGTGGAGTTTATTTTGAAGTTGGCATTGATTACATTGTCAAATTGATCACCTCTAATCGGCAAGATGTTTAAGGAGTTTGATATTCTTGGAAATTATTGATACTTACAATAGCCTGATGGTTCCTGCTTCAGTGAAGAAGCTTGACTTTGAGCCTGTGATATCTGCTTCACTGGAGCCCATCGTTCAAGTATTACTGCAATAACCTTTGAGTCCTTGCTCCTACGTTCCTATTGCTGAGGGTAAGCAATAGATTTGGTGGAATAGCCAATACTTTTCTTGATAACTTAATGTTATGGTTGAGTCACGGCCATTGGTTTAAAGACAAGTTCTATACTCGTGTATTTACTGTGGTTGACATCCTAAGGTGGTTTAATTATTGGAGATCTAGTGACTAGTGAGAACATGAGTAAGCTAGTCTACTGCAGATGTCTTAGATTCTGACAACTTCTATTCTACCATTAAAACCAGTTCTTTCTTTGATGAAAACTGAAAGAAGTTCTTCTACCATACGTTTTTTACAAGTTCTAGGCGTGTCTTCGAGTTGATTAGATGTCAAGTCCGCGAGTCCTTTTGCTTTTAAGTCATTTACTCAGATTCTTACACCCTGCAGATGTTTGAGCAAGCAACGAAAACACATAGATCCAAAGCAGTCCAGTCATTAAGGAGAAGTAGAGCGAGTTCTGATTCAAGCCAATTTACTAGGGATTCTTCATCACCTGTTGATGCTCTTTTGAACAACAGCAGTTCCATCCCATCTTCTCAGGTGAGTTGCAAACCTCTGTTCATTCTCCATGTATTTGTTAATTCACAAATTCATCGACAATTTGCGTCTGATACGAGCTGTCATAAGAGAATACTGTAGTGTTATATGTTGTGCCGTGCAGAGGAGCTACATTTATGAGGTTCTTACTTGAGATCTCCTTAATATATATCGACCCGGTTGGTTAGCAATATAATTATTGCATTTTTTACTCTCTTTAATGGACTATTTACTGAAGCCATCTAAAATGGTGAGTATATCAGACGGCTATATGTGTTGATTTCAGACAGTTATATGTGTTGCTATATGTGTACATTGGTTCCTTTGGCCTTTGGTAAAGTTGGCTTTTGCTCAATCTAACAAGTATTACATTCCTCTCTTTCTTTCCTTCTTAGAATCAATTTTGTGTCGTGTAATGTAAAAAGTGAAAATAATTAAATGACATCGGGTTTTGTTTTTTTGTAAGTATTTAATGAGCTATGTATGTTTACCTCGAAAATCATTTTGTCATGTAGAGTAATGACATGCCATCCAAGATCTTCCTCATCAATTGCTTATCTGCTATCCAGCAACCATTGTTAGGACATGATGTTGCTGCAGAGAATGTTAAAAATCTTCGATCCATGATTGAGAAAAATGTGAACCTTCTTGTGGAGAAAGAGGTGGCTAGCATCCTAAGAAAATATGGTTTGTTAACCGAATATCTCAAATTCAGAATTTGGTAAACAAGGAAGATAGTGATGCATCAACTAAATTGTCATTAGCAGAGGTAGAGGGCATGCCACCTGTATCACTTTCAAATTGTTTGAGAGCATTATTTGGACTCGTTTTGGGGATTGAAGGTTCGTTGCCTGAATTTGAACAGATGCAAGTCCCACAACTACGTTCAGAGGCTTGTATCTGTGCAGCAAGATCACTTGCCGAAGCTTACGAATTGGTTTATAATGCAATCATGGATCTAGAGAACGGTTATCCTGATCCCAAGTCATTGGCCAGACATACACCAGGTCAGATAAGGACTATATTATGAATTTGAAGGTCTATACAACGATGTTTCTTCTCTAATATACAACATGTATGCTTCTGTTTAGTTCAAGCAAAGGGCTCTTACTATGTTTGTTCGTATTAGATGCATGGGGATAATGTGATTGTTGTTGTTTTTGTCCCTATGGACTTGTTATTGGACATTTGCACACACTAACTCCCCAAACTCCAATCTGCATCGGAAGTTTTTTTTTGCCCAACTAGTGCAAAGTGGAATCTTCTCCTTCTTCTCAACAGCCTCAATTCACTTTTTGATTGTAACTGTTTGCTAAATCAATAATAAAACTACACCTAACTGTTTGCTAAATCAATAATAAAACTACACCTTCTCACAGTTTGGCAACCTGGACTAGAACAGTTTAACACTTCACTTTATCTTTCTTTTTATACACAATTGCTGCTTTTGTTTTTGCACTTGGAACTATGAAGTATATCTTTATGTTTTCATTCAATACAAATTGGAACCTACTATGAAAGTTGCATCTGCTTTTATTTTTTGTGATGGAATGGTTAGGTGCTTATGGTTTGCACTACCACACCATTTCGCTTGCGTTTTTCCAACTTCTCACATTCTAAACCGTCTAGTTTTTGCTTCGATCTTGAATGCATGTATTTTTTTTCTAGCTAGTTCAAACCACTCAATTTTTCAATATCATCTGACCAACTAAAAATTATCTGTCTTTTCTTTTCTTTAATAAGTTATCTTGGATTTTAGTTTAAGCAATAAAATTTTCTGATAAATGGTTCCAATTTTTGCATAGGGAACTATAGGGTTAAGCTTAAAGACAATTTGAGTTCTGATTGGTATATGCAGTCTCTATCACAATCCGTATTGTGGTAAGCTTTTTGGTAGTCTTATGATGGTTAATCAATTGCACCATTAATTTGAGTACTGTAATCTGGAAAAATATTAGCATACTAGATAGGAGCCTAAAGCACTGGTGCTGCTTACATGCTATTTGTGTTACTACCGAAATCATTAACAACTATTTAAATGTTTTTTTTTTTCTGGGCAGGCACAAGTTTTAGATTACTTCGCTAGTGATGCAGGAAAATGGACGACAACGTTTTTATTTTAACTCAACCTCCAAGTCCTCCAACCAGCTGTTGGCATAGGGCTGAACCTGATCTTGAACACAAGTACCTGATCTTGAACACAAGTAACTGTTTTCTATAGAACTTCCTTTGCCATTTAGGTACTATATTATGCGGATGTTCCGTCTGTTTATTTTCCTTTTATAAAATTTGTTTTGATTTTCTAGTACAATATTTCATACTGCAGAAAAAAGAAAACAGAGTGATTTGTTATGCTGTGATAGGTTCTTGGATTAAATTGATTGCATCAAGTCAGGCTGTGATAGGTTCTTGGTTGGGTGATTGTGGTTCTTTTTGGCTTACTACGGTACTGTAGATTAAATTTTGTTGGTATATGTTGGCTTGTTACAATTTTTTGTATATAGTGTAATATTTGTAATTGAAGATGATATTCGTGTGATGAATGTGATTTTAAGATACAATTCATCTTTATTTGATGATAAATGACCAGGAAAATGGTATTATATTGAGATGATATGGGCAATTTTTTTTTTTTTTTTTTGTTAAATGGGACATCACTTTTAAAGTGATTTAAAGAGTTATTTCACATCACTTTACAAGTAATTTGGAATCTAAATGAAACGTCACTTTCTAAGTGACGTTTAATCGGTCTTATTGATTTCACTTAAAAAGTTATGCTAAAAGTTATAACATCACTTGTGGACATCGATTAAAAAGTGATGTAAAGTTATAACATCACTTGTGGACATCAATTAAAAAGTGATGTAAAGTAACATCACTTGTGGACATCGTTTAAAAAGTGATGTGGAAAACCCTAACTTTTCACGTCGCCACCAGTTACATCACTTGCAAAAGTGACGTCGTATATTTTTGACATCACTTATGGAGTGATTTTAAATGTCTTTTATGTTGTAGATATGGTCGTTGAACAAAATAGAAGCGTATCAAAACCTAATTATCCCTCAATGAGTAAAGGATGAATAGGGTATCGTTCCACTTTTAAGTGTATGTTTATATGAAAGACAGGACTGAAAAGGGGGTTTGAAGGATTAAAAACTATAATTATAGAGATTATAGATTCTAATGCTAAACTAAACTAAACTAAACTATTAAGAATTTATAAGAGAGGGAATTCAAGAGATTAGAATCCACAAACACTTTTGATTCAATGACCTTTTGCTTCATGGTTGTTCTCACAAGTAGACTACAATTAGACAATCGAGCGAGTGTCGATGCCCTCTTGGACGAAACATCGTTAACGAATAACTCTACTTAAGGTTGTTCCTATATTCATGTTACTAGTATCTTCTTTCTTTTTATGTGAGCTTGGGTAGCTATTCAATGAATCACCATCTAAGGCAAACACAAGGAATACTTCACTTACTCTAAAACAATACACAACTAGAAGAAAAGTAGAGAATAATAGTATAATATTCAATTACAATAAATAAAACCCTATTATAGCATTATATTCAATTGCAATAAATAAAAGCATATTACTAGCAAATATTCAATTGCAATAAATAAAACCCTAAACTAGCATGATATTCGATTGCAATAAATAAAAACTTTAATCTATACTTCCATCCCCTAGTCTGGGCAATGAAACTAATAACTAAAAACATAAAGAACTAACCTGATTGAAGAACACTATAAACTAGAAGAATCATTAAACCTTAAGCACTGGCTTCATCTCCTCCCTTGAAGGAGAAGATTAGCCTTCCATAGAGAAGGAAGAACGAGAAGAAGAAGAGTCGAAGAATATAAGACTAGAAAGACTAATTTATTAAGACTCAGCTAGTTAAAACCGATCTTTTATTATTAATCTCTCTCTGCCTTAAGTTCTGGGGACAAGAGTATAAGTGAATTGGCAAATTACATGAGGCACTTAGGTCCTCTATTTATAGAGGTTACAATGAGCTCTAGAAGCATTCCAAACCGTTATTTGTTTCCTAATACAAATAAACTTCTTTCAGAGTCCAACCGTCTCCAAAACTGAGAAGAAATTGGCTACAGTGTCGATCCATGCGTCTGGACGCACTATTCATGTGTCTCAGACGCGATCAATGCATCTGGACGCTCGATCCAAGCGTCCCAGACTCATAAGCCTATTTTATCTCTTCTGCTCTATCCTTATATCCTTTTTTGCGGGCTTTGGTCCAAGTAACAAATCTTTTGGCCTTGGGCTTCCAAATAGGCTTTAAAATAGGTCCAAGTCGCATATTTAATAGCTCTAATTCCTTGGCCTTCTCTATGATTGTCCACGGGCTTCCCATGCAATCCTTAATGCTCCGAATTGCTCAATTTTACCCCTTTTTCTCTAATATTCCACAAAACTCTCTCTTTCACCTGTAGAATCATAAAACATAACTTACAAACACTATTAGTCCACTAAGAGGGCTAAACAAGAAGCATAATCAAGGGTTAAATAGCACTTTTTGAGCACTTATCAAATATATATCAGACTTACTGGCCATTATGCAAGGAAAAAGATCCAAGTTGGAAAGCAGAAGCGAGATTATGTGTAGAACGTGGAGAATGATGACACATATTTTCGGCACCAGAATGTGTTACAAACAATTGTCTAACAAATTGCCTATCATTTGGACCTTGTAAAATCAGTGTCTCATCATCAACGACATTTTTACCTTTGTCGCTATGTTGAGGCAGGGTCAATATAGAATGTTGGGAACCTCTGAAAACATTGTCTATAGTGGATGAAGAAATAACACTTGGCACTTGAAAAACGCTTTGCAATTATAAAGTTCTTTCCCTCTCTCTACGCGCACGTTGAGCCAGTGCATATCGATTGGGTTGTTCAATTATGTTTGAACGATTGACCATCACGACTTGATGTAGGCCTTGATGGTTTTCGTCACAATTCATATCTTTTTGAGAAAGTAAGTCTATCTCAGACGTACTCACAAGAGTAGTATTAACTGATATGAAATTCAAAATAGAGGTACCAATGAGATTTTAATCACCATAAAATAAGAATATAAAAAGTTTATAGGGGTAATATTAGACTTACTGGCTGCTTTGCAAGGGAGATGATCCAAGTTGGAGGCTGGAGGAAAAACTACATGTCGATACTGGAGAAGCGTGGTGCAAGTCTTCGCAGGTAGAATGTAATGGTGACAATTGATTGCCAAATTGCATATCATTTGGACACTGTGATATCAGCATGGGATCATGTGTGGAACCTCCTGAAATATAGTTTGTAACTGACGAAGGAACAAAAGTTCCAAATGGAGAAGTGAGTTGCAATCGCAAAGCTCGTTCCCTTTCTCTACGCGCACGTTGAGCTAGTTCATATTGATTTAGTCGTTCAATAACGGAAGAACGATTTACAGTGACGACCTCAAGTGGCAGTGGATGTTCTGTTGTTGGGCGTAATGTTGGAGTACAATCTTCTCTGCTATTTGATGTCGTATTTGGAATTGGGGTGTTCTTTGATGACAAAGTTGCTCTGAAATAGAACCATGAAGAATTTGTAGTAGCAGTAGCTTTAAAACCAGTATGATTTTATTTCACCTGACTTGAAGTTATACAAAGGAAAACTAAGTTTTGATAGTGGGTTGACCTCAATTTGTGTTGCTGTTTGCGTTCGAATGTACTCTTGCACTATTTCTCGATTCACTGGCGCTAGTGTTTCACAATCCATATTTAACTTATGGAGTAAATTTGAATCAATTTGTGTGATTGTTTGAATCAGCATATTGAAAGCAAATATAAGGTTACATTAGATATACATTAGAAGTTAGACTGTATGTTGAGACGAAAACAATAAGGATTAACTCATGAATGAACATTGAGTCGGGGAATCTTACCACTGCTCGGCCGACTGTTTGTGTTACCTTATACCTGAGACTCAATAAAGTTGTTATCTTGAAACCAAAAAACCAAGCAAGGGAAAATATCGTCATATACTAAATCCGTTAAATCCATTCTGTCTGAACTGAAAACATTCTTAAAAAAAACTAACCTTGTATCTTCAATGGAAGACATCATCAAAAAACAACACTGACCATCGTTGAGGCAATCAATTTTTTTTTTGGTTTCTCTATGTATTTGTTCCCAAGGAAAACTGACCTGTCATTCTGGAAATTGAGGCGAGGCATAACAGAAAATAGTTTTGTAAAGTAATGAATGACATACCAACTACGAAAGAAGCAGTTAGAGGAGAGAATCTGGACGTAAAAAAGGTGGGGCTGAATTTTTTTTCCCAATGTACTATGGTGGTTAAGGTATACAATTTGAGGTAGGGACTATGGTGGGGTATACAATTTGAATAGAGACAAAAAAAGTCTGACCAATGTAAATAGATTTTCTACTAACTTTCATTTATGGAACTATGCATTGTGTATAGAATGCACGAAATGTGGCTCAAAACAGAATCCTGTGCATTGAAGAGCTATTATTTGTTTTTATTTTAGGTTTCTTTACTAGTAGGAACATGGTGTCCGTGGAGTTGATACAGAACATCTGTGAAATAATTTCTTTACATATTTTTGACTGTTGGATGATCTGACATTTGTTGCACAGTACTTTCTTTATAGATTAGTAACTGTGGCATGATTTGACATCTGTTGCACAATGGAAATCATGTTGTATTTTATTGTATATATATAGTCTAATTTGTGACTAAGAATTTTTAACTTCAATTAAACTGGAATTTGTGGATTTGGTTATTATATTAAAATAAGTCATGATATATGATTTCCATGCATAGGAGAAACGGGTTTTGAATACCAGGAGGTACAACACCCTTTGTATTTCTCCCCACCTAATAATTTTGCAAGGTTATAAGTCTGACTTTAATGTGTTGCGTGAGCATAGCCTATCTATTAGTTTTGAACCATTTTCTTGGTGTATAAGGATACTACATGAACACGAACCCTTCTATTAAATTTGGTAAGTACTCAAATGGGCATACACTTTATTCTAATATTGGTGCGTGTTGTTTGGTCTTGTTTAAGTCATGAATTTTGTCTGATTTGGATACGAATTTCAGTGTGTTTAGAGATTGATATTGGTTTTCTTTAAAACACGTTAAGTAAGTGTTATCTGCCCTCTTTCAAACTCAAAAATCCCCATAGCATTTCGGTTTATGTAGAAGGAGTTACACCCTTCCGAAGTTGGCAGATCAGACTTTTCTGATGGCAGAAATCCGATCTATGCCTGTTTGGAATCGTGTTTTCACCTAGTTAGGGTCAGATTTAAACTCTTGTCAAAACATGAAAAAATTAGTTTTCTGAGTCTTCTTTCTAACCCAATTTTTCTTGTTGCATTCCGAGGTCTGTGGAGGTAGATATGATGTTTGGAAGTTTGGTTAACATAAAACAATGCGTCAGAAATCAGTTTCTGCACACTGTGTTCAAGTTCAGTTTAATTTAGTTATATTTTGAACAATATTTTTATGAAAACATTAGAAAGTAAGATCTGGAAGTCTGATTTCTATTCCAATTGGCCTCATTGCATTACGAGATTCGTGGAATTAATTATGGCGTCTGGAAGTTTGACTGGCAGAAAACAGTGCGTCAAAAATTAGTTTCTACGCGCATTGCGTTCGAACCTAGTTTTCGCACATTTAGAATGAGATTGAATACTTTTGTAAAACATAAAACAATAAGTTCTGTGTGTTAGCTTTTCAACACAAAAAGCCTTGATGCATTTGGATACCTCTGGAAAGAGTTGTGTCATTTGGAATATAGTCCACCAGAAATCTAGTTTGCTGAAAATTAGGATTTTTACCGTTTTTGACATAAGTTTTCTTCTAGATGGGCTGAGGCTGGGATTTCGAGTTCTACATAAAACAATAGGTCTACATATCCTAGTTTCTAAATAATTAAGTTACATGTCATTTGGATTAATGTAGGAAAAACTATAGCATTGACAAGTTGGCTAGAAAACCTACCGTGTTATCCTTTATGTGCATGAACCTATTTTGGGGAATATGTCTAGTAATGAACTAAGAGTCTCTTAAACTCTTCTTGGGTGTTTTATATAGTGTTTTTAGCCTACTTTTAAACTGTGGCTTTATTTGGAACCGACATGGTTTATAAGATCATTTTTTAGAATAAAAAAGGTAGAAATATCCATTTGTGAATTTTTGGATTTAAAGGTTCATAGTGTATCTCTGGGTATGAAACTTTATGTATATGATTGTGGGAGTATTTGAAACTTATTGTATGTGATTCTATATAGTTTAAATTGTTGTTTTCCTTAAAGGTACATATAAAAATGTTGATATTTATTAGTTAAGAGCTACATAAGGCTTGATTCCAATCTTGAAAGATTGGATACGTAGGCAGCCTTATATACAGGTGCAGCCACTATATTATATATTATATATTAGTTTTTGTGATAACTATATGTGTATAATGTTAGTATTTAATTGTGGCTGTTTGAATTATATTTGATTGATGACCATTCGTGTTGCGTTAAGTTCAATGATATTTAAATGCGTGATTTATTTGCATTAATGCGTGAAAATAACTTTCTGCACGCGCGTGTGATCAATTGTTGTGCATGATTAATGCTAGTACAATGATAAGTGAACTAAGAATAATATTTTCAACGAGTCGACCACACCTTTAGAACTCTCCACGCCTTAGGATTTGTTAATGATATATTATGACTTGAGATGTCATGTGATAGGAAGGTATTCATTGAATATGCCATAAATGACCTACTAGTGTTATGATGGGTACTCCTTGAATGTGGCGGGAATGACCTAAGGTATTCATTGAATGTGCCATGAATGGCTTGTTAGTATATGATGGGTATTCTTTGAATGTGGCGGGAATGATCCAAGGTATTCATGAATGTGCCATGAATGAC
Organism: Coptis chinensis; assembly: GCF_015680905.1. Lineage (NCBI taxonomy): Eukaryota > Viridiplantae > Streptophyta > Magnoliopsida > Ranunculales > Ranunculaceae > Coptis > Coptis chinensis. The sequence goes on along the minus strand of NC_141463.1, from coordinate 71,238,308 downwards.
CTGTTAGTATATGATAGGTATTCCTTGAATGTGGCGGGAATGACCCAAAGTATTCATTGAATGTGCCATGAATAACCTGTTAGTATATGATGGGTATTCTTTGAATGTGGCGGGAATGACCCAAGATATTCATTGAATGTGCCATGAATGACCTATTAGTATATGATGGGTATTCCTTGAATGTGGCGGGAATGACCCAAGGTATTCATTGAATGTGCCATGAATGACCTGTTAGTATATGATGGGTATTCTCCGAATATGCGGGACGAGCCAAGTTGTATCAATTAGACTTAAATGTCTTAAATGAGTTTTGATTATGAATGAAAATTTAACTGACTGAGATAAATCATTTTATTGTGATGTCTAACTCTGTTTTGCAGGAGGGTAGGATCTATTAATTTTTTATGCAGGGACGTAAATATCCTACCCTAAGACGACGTGTTGGCTTAAAGGTAAGGTGTATCAAACTCATATTTAATTAGGTTATTATATGTGCATTTAATAAGTAGAATATAAGTGTTATTTATGTTGTGAGTTATTTTGGAAAGTGGGAATGATGAGTACTGTTATATGAGATTCTTGGAATTGTATATTAGGGGTGAAATCTTACTTGGGAAGAAACTACATGCCGTTTTAAGAAAATAAAACTAAGTTGTCTTCCAAGTTGAAATGATTGTAATAGTATATTCCTTTATTTGAAATATTGAACATATTGTTTTTATATTTAGTCTTACTCATACCAGCAAATTCAATTTGCTGACCCATATTTGTTTTGTTTTGCAATGTGGGTGTGTTCGTGGAAACATAGATGGTAGAATACAGTGGATGGCGACGCTTGATTTGGATTCACTCTTGGAGTCTTTCTGGGTTAAGTTTTATGGAGTGGACATTTTTGAATTGAGACAGATGTAATAGATTTGGTTAGTTTCTTTTTAATTTAATAATGAGATTGATAGATTGTTCATTCTGTTTTAAATTTGATCTCAGATTTTTATTGTGGTGTTTGATATTAGGATATTAGGTTTTCGTTTCACCCTTGGGTTTTCAAATTATTGAATAGGGTGGCGATTGAGATATTTATATCTTGAATAATTCCCTATTTTAAATTTTCTTGAAATTTGGGGTGTGACACATACTTTCAAAAAACCATCCAAATCGCAAGCCCACGAAGCATGGAAAGCCTAAAAGAGCAAGTTCAGAACCTGGTCAACCAACTTGGCATGATGAACGACAGCATCACCTTGCTCTGGCAGGGAAAACACTGCACTAAGAACCCAGGTCGAGTCCCAGAACCCGAACGGAGTCACCGCCGAGGACGGCATCAACGAAGTGAATCAACAGATCAACAACCTTTCCCAGCGGATCGATCAAACTATTGTGAAGAAGGACGCCACCCAGATCGTTCAAAAGATGTTAAAGACATACAGAGTGTCCCCATCCACAGCGAAGGTACTCAGTAAACCCTCCCCTCAGGACTTCATCCAACCGCGCTTCGCGATGTATGATGGCAGTACGTGTCTTGGTCTACATGTAGCTCGCTACATTCAAAGCCTCGTACTCTATAGTGCACAAGAGTTCGACCACTACAATGCCGCTTGTTTCCTACAAGCTTGAAAGATGGAGCTCTTGACTAGTTCTATTCACTGGAACCGAACTCCATTGATAGCTTTGAGAAGCTAACCGATCAGTTCGCTAGCCATTACGTCCACAACAGATGTAAAAAAGCTGACCTCGACTCACTCTTCCTGTTGTTCCAGCTGAAGAGTGATGAGTCAATCTGCTCCCTTTTAGGACGATTCAAGACCAAGTTGTTGTCCATGGATAGCGACCTCAAGGAGTCCTTCGCCACCTTGGCCTTCACCAAGGCTATCCAGAAACACACCTGGTTATACAGGTCGCTAATGAAGGAGCGTCCTGAGAAATTGGAAGACCTGTACACTCGCGTGTACAAGTATGTAAAGCTACAGGAAGCTTTAGACCACGAAGGCGAACAAGAGAAAGTCGTCTCAGATGTTGCCCCATCCTCAAAAAAGTGACCCAGACAACAAGAACAATAGTTTTGTACCAGGACGCACATAAAACGCGAGTTCGTTATGATTACAAAATCTCCAAGCTACATACTGGAGAAAATAAAATAAAAAAAAACGGTCTATTACCGACTTGAGGTAAAACCGCTAGAAGACACACCAGGAAAGCCATACTACGCTTTCCATAAAGCTAAGTGCCATGAGACCAATGAATGTCGGGGGCTCAAGCATTACCTCCAAGACCTCATTGAGGTAGGGCATATCAAGCACTATACTAATATTGCCGATGGCGACCTGCGCCACAAGCTCATGGCTCGCAGAGAGCACAGCCGAACTCCACAACCCAACAACAACAGAGAGTGCGCGCTCCCAGGCTCGAGGACGCTCAATGGACCGATCTCGTCATGAGCGCCGCCAACACTTATCTAACAGAGATAATAACAGGATGATCAACATGATCACCTTCCGTGACGACTCTGTCATTTCCATAAGGGAGACAAGGAGATGGGTAGGCGCTCTACAAGAAGTTTACCAATTCTCCTCACAAGCAGCCCCCACCCCACACACAATTGGCCGCTACTCAGGAGACATCACCTTCACTGAGGCCGACCTCAGCAAGGTATGCCTCCCGTATAATGACGCTCTGGTTGTCCATGTCAAAATTAGCGATTGGACAGTAAAGTGCGTCCTAATTGACCCAGGCAGCTCATGTGATATCATGTTCTATCAGACTATCAAGGAGATGAACTTGCCCAAGTCGGTACTGATAGATCCAATAGCCCCCCTCTATGGCTTCAATGGATCTCGAGCTGACCCAATTGGTGACATTATCCTACCTATCTCAGTTGGGTCATGCAAAGACAAAGTTAGCATCAACACACGCTTCAGCATTCTGGATGTCAACTCGTCCTACACTGCTATTTTAGGACGCCGTTGGATACATAAGATGCAAGCAGTGCCATCAACACTCCATCAGGTGCTACGCTTCTCTGGCCCCAGAGGTATGATGGAGCTTTGAAGCGACCAGCTCGATGCTTACAACTGCAATTAGATCTCCTCAGTCAACAAGCTCGTTAGGTCTTCAGTCAATAACAAGGGGGAGATCAATAAGAAAAAACTGGCAGAGGATTTCATCTATGAAGTCAAATCCCTAACAACAAATCCTCAGCGCGACCTAAAAAGGTAGAACACTGGGGACTCAGTCAAAGGAGTGGCTCCAGCAACCAAGGCCCCAGAGGTCGCTCAACCCCCCGTGGTCAAGGAGGCAGCATAAGAGACCAAGACCCCAGAGGTCGCTCCCCCCACTACTGCGGCACCTCAGCCAAAACTAAAGGAAAAATTCAACCTTGGAACTGAGGAAGACCCCAAGTTCGTTTATGTAGGAGCTAACCTTGATCCTATTTTCAAGGCACAACTTGTAAGCTTTTTATCATTGACTAAAGATGTTTTTGCTTGGTCGTATATCGATGTCCCTGGAATTGATCCCAATGTTGCATGTCATAAGTTAAATGTTAATCCAAATGCTAAACTAGTTCGCGAAACGACCTCAAAAGTTATCCTTTAGATTTCAAAAAGCAATCAATGAAGAGGTCGAAAATCTAAAAAAAGTTGGCTTCATTAGGAAGGTCGATTATCCTGAATGGGTCGCTAACATAGTATCAGTCCCAAAAAAGAATGGCACAGTTCGCTTTTGCGTGGACTTTACTAACCTAAATCAAGAAACTCTTAAGGATAGTTTCCCATTACCCAGAATCGACCGACTTGTTGACTAGACTTGTGGCCACGAACTTTTGTCCTTTATGGATGCTTATAGTGGCTACAACCAAATATCTTTAGTAAAAGACGACCAAGAGAAAACCTTATTCATAACAGAACAAGGGAGTTACTGTTACAACGTCCTCCCGTTCGGCCTCAAGAACGCTGGAGCGACCTACCAACGACTTGTCACTGAGATATTCCAAGACATATTAGGAGATACCATGGAAATCTACATAGACAACATGGTCGTAAAAAGCAAGAAAGTTGTAGATCACTTAGATAATCTCGCATAAGTGTTCTCCAGACTGCGGCGAACTCAGATGAAACTAAACCCCGAGAAATGGCTCTTTGGAGTGACCTCTAGGAAATTTCTAGGGTATCAAGTCTCATAACGTGGGATAAAAGCTAACACAGATCAAATTCGAGCGTTCTTGGAAATGCCCGATCCAAAAACAAAGAAGCAGATACAGAAACTGTCAGGAATGGTGGCAGCTCTAAACCGATTCATATTGAGAGCGTCAGACAAATGCCGACCTTTCCTATAGATTCTCAATAAGGGTGAACAGTTCTCATGGAACGAGCAATGACACCAAGCATTCTTTACTCTCAAGGACTACCTGTCCACACCACCCGTGCTGGCAAAACCAGTCGATGGTGAAACATTAGGGATATACTTAGCCGTATCTGACTTCGCTATCAGTTCAGTTCTCTTCAAAAAGGAACAGAACGCAGAAAAACCAATATACTTCATAAGCAAGACATTATTGCCAGCTGAGAAGACCTACTCCCACATTGAAAAGCCAGTATTGGCATTATTTTATTCAGCAAGAAAATTCAGGCCATACTTCCAAGCACATCCAATCGAAGTGCTCACCAACCTCCCACTAAAGAAGATCCTTCTTAAAGCCAACAAAACAACTCGCATAGCAATATGGGCAGAAAAACTCAGTGAACACTATATTGAGTTCACCCCGAGAACATCTCAGAAAGGTTAGGTCGTTGCAGATTTCTTATCATATTTCCCAGTTGACGACCTGAACTGGGAACCAGAGGTCGACGCCCTGACCTCTAAACAACATGACACGTCGGTATGGTTACTCTTCGTGGATGGAACTAGCAATCCAGGTAGCAACGGAGTTGGAGTAGTCCTAGTGTCACCAGATGGCGCTATGGTGGAAAAATCAATTCGCATTGATTTTGCGACCTCCAACAATGAAACTGAGTACGAAGCCTTAATAATGGGGCTTTGTATGGCATTAGAACTCAAAGTTCAGGAGCTCAAAGTCTTTAGCGATTCAAAACTGGTTGTTCGCCAGGTCACCAACAAGTATACCACCAATAAAGGTAACCTTTCTAAATACGTTCAAGTTGTAAATCAAATACTGCTTTCTTTCAAGAAAGTCACCATACACCATTCCCTACGGGAAGAGAATCACCATGCTGACAGTTTGGCGTACCTTGCGACCCAAACACCAAACTGCGACCCTAGGAAACTACTCATTGAAGTAATCGATAGACCTGCTTACCAAAATGAACACGTCCTAGAAATCAGTGACCTATGCCCACTCTCTAACACTCATATGAGTCAAACATGGATGCAACCTATCATAGATTATATCCAGCTAGGCAAAATTCCAGCAGATCGCACCAAGGCCAGACAGGTGCGGTACCAGTCAGGTCGTTACTGCCAAGTAAATGGTAAACTTTTCAGAAAGTCTGCCGGAGGACCCCATCTGAGATGCATAAGCCTAGAATAGGGCCAGATGATTTTCATAGAGATCTATGAGGGAGAATGCGGAAATCAGGCAGGAGGTCGCTCTTTGGCTCACAAAGCGATCTCACAAGGATACTTCTGGCCAAGAATGCAGATCGATGCCAAGAAGTATGTATTGAAATGCATTAAGTGCCAAATATTTTGCCACAATATCATCCAGCCAGCTCAAAAACTTATCAACATTGCCAACCCTTAGCCATTTCACATGTAGGGCTTGGACATCATGGGTCCATTCATTCCACAGAAAAGCACAAGCTTCCGGTTTGTCCTAGTGGCAACTGATTATTTCACCAAATGGGTGGAAGCGATCCCCTTAGCTTATGTCAAAGAATCTAATGTCAGAAACTTCATCTAGACTAACATCATTACCAGATTTGGCTTACCCCACACATTGGTGATGAACAATGGCTCCCAGTTCAAAGGGAAAATAGTTAAAGAATTTTTGGCTAAGTGGAAGATCGTTCACGCGTTCTCCACCCCCCAGTACGCCCAAAGCAATGGTCAAGCAGAAGCCAGTAACAAGGCAATTCTGGATAACTTGAAGAAAAAGATTGAAAAGAACAAGACCCAGTGGCTAATGCAGCTAGAAAACATTCTATGGGCTCACAGAACAATAGCTCATTATAGTACAGGCGAGTCACCCTTCTCACTATGCAACGGTACTTAGGCCGTCATTCCTACCGAGCTGACAATTATAATGACTCACCCTGAGATCGTTGAATCTGGTCAGAACGATTCTATTCTTGCTCGAGAGGTCAACTTACTTGAAAAATGTCGCGACTTAGCAGCCATTCGAGTTGCATCCTACCACCAAACTCTGAGGAAGACATATAACAAGCTAGTAAACCCTCAAAGTTTCCAATCTGGTGACTTAGTCTTGAAAAAGACTATGGATGACTCAAAACTGGCACCAACCTGGGAAGGCCCTTACATAGTGGAAAGAGTAATTGGAAATGGAGCATATTGGATCAAAACTCAAGTCAATCGGATAGACATTACCACGTCCTTGGAATACTTTCTTGTTAAAGAAATTTTATCAATAAAAGATTCTATTTGCATCAATACATAGCAGTCTCTCAATGTTAACAAGCAGACACACAGCTCGCTCTCTAAGAGCAAAATATTTACTTGAACTAAATCGCTCTCCAAAGCTCAAACGTTCTCTATGACAACGCGCTTACTCAAGCTAAAACGCTCACTTGAGCTCAAAGGACTTCTTAGCTCCAACACTTCTCACTAGTTGAAGGCCTACAATTCTAGGGTTAACTTAGTGTAGAATGCTCTCTAAAGCAACCAACATGCTTACTCAAGCTAAAATGCTCATTCGAGCTCACAGGTTACATAGCTCATACACTTCTCACTAGTTGGAAACCTACACTTCTAGGGCCACCTCCGTGTAGAACGTTCACTAAAAACAACACACATACACAGACTAAAATGTTCACTGGAGTAAAACACTCACTCCAACTCTAAGAACTACACAACAACTTGATCACTCGAGCCCAAAACTCTCTAGAGCCACAATCTTACTGATTCGCAAAACATACACTTCTAACTTCAAAGCAAATGCGGATCAAAACAGCAAGCAATTGCATTCAAGACCGAAGGAAAAGGAAGAAAGCAAGTACGCATGCATTTTATAAATGTAAATTACGAACTGTCTGAACAGACTCAGGAAACCATTTCATATACTAACTAAGTTGCCAGAACATCCCGAAAACCAACTCGATTAGAACGGTAGCAAAATCATATCGAACTGCCCAGAACATTCCGAGAAACCAGTTCATTCAAATACCAAAATTAAAGCGAAGTGCCTAGGTCGCCCCCAGGTTATCAGCTATTAATGTATCTAGCTTAGGCCATGCAATAATAATAAGGCGAACTGCCTGGGCAAGCCCAGGAAACTAGCTCTATTGTATCATAACAACCTTTCACAAATTGACAAACAACAAACAAGAGGAACACTCATTGAAAGCTTAGAATATTAAGAAACATTTGCCAAATTTTCAGTGGCCAGGGGCTCCAGTACGCCCTCCATGTTGGCTCCAACAACCGCTTCAGAAGAAGTACCATCAACGGTCTGATAAAGACAATTTTCTACAAGATCAAGAGAAGAAACACCCAAGGAAGGAACATCGCCTGCATCTTCAGGTACGTCTAGCACTGGTGCACCTAAAGGCCCACGATCATGTTCATATTTGAGAGCGAAGTACGACTGCTCTAGCTTGGCATAGTCAGCATCCATGACGTTGTAAGCATCATTAGCTTTTGGGCGACTTCCTTACAATGCTTGGCATAGCCTGTAATAGTCTTGAGCTCGATCTTCAACTAGGCAAGCTCATTACCCAAAACGACCTTCTCCAAGCAGACGTCCTGGTACTTCGCCTTCAATGCATCGAACTCTTGCTTCTCTCAGCTTGTCAACCACAGCTTTCTCTGACTTAGCAATTTGGGCAATCTCTTTAAGCTTGCGATACCCACTGAACAACTACACAAAATGAGAAGACGATGACCATCAATATAATGACCATCAATATATATATATATATATATATATATATATATATATATATATATATATATATATATATACTGGTTGGCTACGTCGACATACAGAAATGACATACGGAATTGACATACGCAATCCAAAAGCAAACTTACACATTGCTCTAAGGGCTGATTTTTTGTAGATATTATCTCCCTACCATGGATAGTATTTCCACAAAAAATTAGCTCAATCGGATGTGTATAGTCTTGTCAAAAGAATGTCAAAAGAGTGTTCAAATTCTGGACCATCAGATAAATTTCTAATTTGAACTCAATTTTTTGTAGGGTTAGACATGTTCAAAGGAGATGATCTTCATGTTATGGAGATCACATCCGCATAAAATCAGCTTTTAGTTCATTATGTAGGTAGGTAGGATTGCGTATGTCATTTCTGTGTGTCGACGTAGCCAGCCCGATATATATATAACAACATTAACACTTACCAAGCATTGGGACAAATCCATCAACCTCATATTTTCTTTCAAACTTTTGCCATCAAGGTCAGTACGATCACCATCTAGCGCGATAATCTTAAGAAGACAACCTACCACATGAGCTAACTTATAACTGCAGTCAGAACGCTGAATAGTTCGCTTTTTACCCTGGTCATCAATGTACACCAGATTGTGGTCCAAATCGTCCTGACTCATTACAGCTTTCCCACTAACCTTACTGGGGACTCTCACCTTCACAGCTGGGGTGTGTGCCCTAGGGACAGCGGGTTAGCTCTGATTGGCCTTAAAAGCCTCTAAGTCCAGGCTGCCTAGATCAGGTGCAGCCCTGGACCTATAAGCAGATCTAGGACGTCCCCTAGTTCGCTCAGCCCCCGCGGTAAGTCGGCCACCCTCCACCCTGGCACTTTTCCCAGGCCTAGCTTCAGAAGGGCCAGCCTTCCTCTTTAGCTGGGATTCACGCACTGTGACGACAATATCGTCCATCATAAGTGGAGAGCTCTCCCTCTGTTGCCTCCCCAGCTCTTTGGGAGCGACCTCGTAGCTCCCTCCAGTACGCGGGGCAGATCGTCTAACCACGCCAGCTCCAGTATGCTTTACAACGTTCTTCCTGGGTAACCAAGTCACTCTCTTCTCTTTCCATTTCAACCTCAGCTTCATAACTCACAATAATAGCAGCTCGTGCCCTTCTCTTCTGTTGCCTCCGCTTTGACCTGATACCTTCACCACCTCGTTCAATGAAGTAGTTCGCAACAACCCACCCCCAATATCTCCCTCTTCTCAGATCGACTAATTAAGCTGTGCAAATCTCTCGATTTCACCACAGAACCCTTGGTTCGAAATAACGTCTATAAAAACAATACAAACCAAATATCATAACCAGCAGGAAAACGAGATAAGCAATCAACACAAGTACAAACACTAGTACACACATACCATCAAAATTACAACTCTTACATCTCAAACTACTTCCAGCCACACAGTAATTCCCTCTCAACAACAACGGTCTTTGCTCCCAAGACTGGTTACTAACTCCATCCAGAACAGACAACTTACTTGACATAGTTTGTAAACTAAAATTTTTTGACCTAGATCGCTTCACAGCAAACTGCTCAAGCACATCATTGAGTCTGATATCATATTCCCCTGACTTGTTCAACAGATCAAAAACCCTAAACATCCTCCAACTGTTTCCATCGAACTAACAAGGAGCTTTCCCACTGAAGTTCAACACGTCACAAGTTAATTTTGAGAACAGCAAGTGTAACCCCGCCCTCAATTGTCCCAAACATACAACGACCCCCCTATTTATCAGTAAAAAACTACTGCTAAACACATTATCTACATTATTCAGGTCGCGTATCTCCAGGTTGGGGGTGTTAATGCCAAATCTTGACCTAATATCTTCAAAGCTCGTGACCGCACTTCTATTTACAACCCTAGGTGGTAAACTACTGGAAGAAGAACTGTCCTCTAAAATAGCAACAACAGATCGATCCAGAAACCTCTTCCTCCATCATATCTTCAGATCCTAGCGATCTCTCCATAATCTCATCAGAACCTGTATCATCGGAGTCAAACATCCTTTACACTAGAAAGATTACAAACCTAGCACAAAAATGCTATATATGAAAGCGAGAGAAGCAAAAATGGCGAGAGAACTAACCTGGATGCTTAACCGCTCTAAAAATGTGAAGAAAATGTGGCAAACATAAACTCTTCAGTTCCCAAAAACATCTTATACAAGCCGCTCGTTCAGTTCCCAATGCAAGCCATAATTACACCAAAACCTAGACCGACACATCTTCTTATGCGTTGTCTTTTCAAGTACGTTATATTTTTACCCACCCTAAACCGAAGCGGTTGCTATTCACATTCAAAATTGCCCACACCCGCGCATGTGCCATACACGGGCCACCGTTCTCTCTCAGCAGATTGCTATTTTGGTTACAGCGACCTATTGAGATGGGGCTGTGTGAGGGAGTAATATCCACATCCCAATGGATATCAGACACGTGTCCAGCACATGCAGAGCTATCAGCCGATCTCATTCGCTTACATCTCCAGGTCGCATGGACTCGACCCGTGATCCCAGATTGCCTGACAGCAACTCGAACTAATGGCACGATCTCTCCGTAGAGATCGCCTCACCAGTTCGATTTAGGCAACGACTTCCAGAAGGTCCACACTAGCTCATACTTCAACAAATAGTAACGTATGCCCCAACTGGCATCACCAAGACCGGAGCTTCAGATGCGCATGCCACTACTTCACATCAACTTGCCATCATGGCTCATTAAATGACATCAAGTTCTAAACTTGACCTGACGCGTGAGAGGAGGAAGCGCAGGCATCTTGCCTATATAAAGAGAAGAGGAACTATGTCTGACTTGATTCAAGTTTGACTAAAGAACTTGATACGTAGGTAGTTCACATCTAACTGAACTCAGTCAAAATCATATACAACTCACACTCCCCTCACCAATCAATGCCTCTAAAGATTCACACCAAATCGAGCCTTTACATGGGGCATATATGCGTGGCTCATGACATTTTTGGTCCCTGGAGAAAACTCAGAAAGCCAAGGACCAGTGCCGATTTCAGTACCCACAACATTAACCAAGTTAGCTTTAACTATATTTTTTGTCTTGTATGTTATAACAACAACTTCCATAACAAACTTGCAAATCCATTAAACAGCAAGCTGTACTGGGAATGGGACTTGTTATAGGCCTTTACTAGAAAATTATCTGCCAAGATAAGCTCAGTAAAGGTATTTGTGCAAAATAATGAACTTAAACACCGGAGAAGATGGGCCTTTGAAAAATATCTTCAAGCTTTTAGTGGAGCAAATATACCAAACTCTTGAGACCTGAGTATCAAATTTATTATGGTAGTCCACCTGAAAATGAAAATAGTGTTGTCAGTTGTCACACATTCACACCGTATAACTTAAGTACAGTACACAACCATGTGAGTTGAGTTGCAATATATGAGCGAAGGCCAAAAAAGGAGATACCTCAGAAAAGTCTAGAACTCTAGATGATAGGTGGAATTTGAAAGTGAGCAGACAAGCTTAAAAGAGCGAGACTCCTCAGCGTCCGAAGCAAGGACTATCGACTCGCTCCCTTCTAATTTAATTTCCCTCCCAGTTGCCATAGACAAATTAAGTAATTTACTGATTTCATTCTGATCATACTATACTGGCCAAGTCACTGAATGTCTGAATCAACCAAGGACATACATAAGGATCTTTGATGCCATAGTCATTAATTGCTCGGTATGTAGGTAACCTTCATTGGTGCAATCTCACCCTCTTCTGGGCCATCTATGTCAGTATGTCACGTTCCAAGTCTTCAACTATTCCTTTTCTTGGAAGCCTTTGTGAATCACTGTTCGCCATAACAGTTCTATCAAAAGGAAAAAAAAATGCAGAAGACACAACTCAATCTACCACCGGAAAATGAGAGTTTTGATAGCTGCAAACCCCCTGTCGGCCTGATCAAGCTCGAAAGCCCAGCCCATTTGCCGATAACCCTGTTCTTCTATTTTGAGTTTTTGATACTTGGATGATAGTTTCATGACCAACAACCAAAACTTGAAGTAAATCGGACTTGACCGTGTGTCCAAGGTCAGTGCTTGCAAAAATAGAATCCACATCTGTCTTGTCCATATAAAGTACTCCATGACCACAAAACTCCTAACAAATGAACAACAGTATCCCCTTGCTGTTTGCTTTAATTGACTAATTTCCCATCACATTATCACATATATCTTCTTCCTTTTACCTATATTTTACATATATGTGATAATGTGATGGGAAGAAGATATATGTGATAATGTGATAATGTGATGGGAAGAAGATATACGGCCAGCAATTACATACATATATGAAGCTAAGTTAAGCACCAACAAATTTTAGAAACCTACAAGAACTATATATACATATATTTTACATACATTCCGGCCTAGAGCAAAGTAATTTGATTCTATAAACATGTCGCTTAACGAGTTCATACCTACCTGTAAATTGTTTGCTCTTCTTCTTCTTATCACGTTAAGCACATTTGTAAATGTTGATGGACAAGATGAAAAGGTGTTGTACGTACTGATACTTCTGTTAAATACATCTTCTTCTTCCCTCTTTAAAGTTAGTCGTATATAATTTGAATATGTAATGAACAGGCGGGTGATGATTCCGCTGTTAGTAAAAGTCGATCTCTGGATTGTCATGAAACAATGGTTGACTCGTACGTAAATGTTCTTGTAACGACCCGCTTTATCCTACCACGTCGATATTATCCCCACTTAGCCATTGTGGCCCATCCTTAGACTACTCCCCCGAGCAAACTTAACTGCGGAGTTCCTACGGAATCCATAACCAAACGTTCCGGAAAAGGCTTCGACGTTAGGATTTGGAGGATCAATTACTCATAGATAGGATCTTTGGACAACTTCTTAAGCGAAGTGGGATCTATCACATCATGGCGTAACCGTCACCCAAACCCGAGCTAGGCACTTTCCATCATATCCGTCCATGGGCTACGCCCAGGGGTATTACAATCCCACCACCTTAAGATCGAGCAGTCCTCGGCTCTGATACTATTTTGTAACGACCCGCCCCATCCTACCACATCGATATTGTCCCCACTTAGCCACTGCGGACTTTCGACAGTATGGGGTTTTGTCTAGACGAGACTTCCCAGGAAACTACTCCCGCCCGAGCACGCTTAACTGTAGAGTTCTCACCAACCCACAGCCAATTGTGCTTGAAAATGCCTTGACATTAGGATTTGGAGGATCAATTACTCATAGCCAGGATCTTTGAACAACCACTTAAGCGAAATAGGATCACACCATGGCGCAACCGTTACCCAAACCTGGGCTAGGCGCCTTTCCATCATACCCCCTCCTCGGGGCCACGCCCAGGAGTATCACAGTTCTAACAAATGTCACTAGAAGGTAATCAAATTAATCTATGCCAATATAGCATCATGTTTAATCAATTGTGTAGGTTAGAATTCATAATGAAGGTCATTGTGTATTCAGAAGTGCTACAGAAGCCAAGGAATCAATCATCCAGAGCTATACTTATTGCTTCAATGCCTCCACGGCGAGGTTAAGCTCTAATGAAGCGACAAAGTTGGCAAGTACGTGTAGTTATCTTCACCACTTGCACATTGTTTTGACCTTGAATTTACATATTATGGAAGTTCAATGTGCTTTCCTTGTACAGGCAGGGCTGATGTGCTAGAGGTCATCCCTAATGGATATCGCAAACTCCTCACTACAAGATCATGGGATTTTCTCGGATTTCCTCAGACAATTAAGAGAAATAAGGAACAAGAGAGTGACATCATCGTAGGTATATTGGATTTAGGTACGTACAAATACTGGATTCATGTATTTATCGAAATAACTTAGAACAAGATTCATGAATTAATAATTGATCATTGTTCTAATATTTATGTGATTATCAGGAATAAATCCAGACTCGGAGAGCTTCAATGATGCCAAATTTGGTCCTCCGCCAAAGAAATGGAAGGGAACTTGTGAACACTCTGCTAACTTCTCAGGGTGCAACAAGTACGGTTTAAGCTCCCTTTTCCATAAAATTGTTTGTACTTCATTATTGGGAAATCAAAGTAATATGAATGCACAAAAAAGGAACAGAGAAAACTAGAAAATCAATCACTCCACAAGCCATTGCACGATGAAGACAAAAGATCAACAACGGAAGTGGAAGCGGAATCGGACGGTAAAGATACGTCTTCTCTCGTTATCGTAACCACAATTACTAGAAAAGTAGCTTAAGTTTCACACTTATAAAACCCTAGACAAAGCTTTTATGTTGAGAAGAGTAAGTGGAGAAGAAAATTTGAGATTGATTGGAGTGAGTATGTTGGTTACTCTCTCCCTAATATATACGAAAAGGAATCCATATCCAACTCAATCTATTAGTCTTTATCAAGACTAGAGTCCCAAATTTACAAACTACTTGGTCGTACATACAACCAAGTCTTATATCTCCCATTCGTCTATGGTGGTACTACTTTACCATTCTCTTATCCAACTACAATATTGCAAAAACTTACTTCATACAGGGAGAAAAAGCGTGCGACCAACAAGAGTTTGCTTTTATGAGAGAGTTTCAAATCAAGTCATCCCCCGACTGAAATGGCACATCACATCTCTAACAACTTATAACTGCCTAATAAGAGTCTAAAACTGTAGTTTCAACCCCTTAATAATATTATATTTAGGCCAATTATGTTTATAATAAATAAGAGTTAGTAATGTTCTTGTATTTTTGTGTATTTCAGGTTTTTGAATCAATTATGTGAAGAAATACGTCACTTTCGCAAGAGAAAAGAGTCAAATTGCTTGCTAGAGAAATTATATGATTAAAGCCCAAGTTTCAAGGGGAAAAAAACCTTTTTAAAGCGTAGTCAAAGATGAAAAGTCAAAGTCAACGCGGGTAGAAAAATAGCATAAAAGTCAACAGAAGTTTCACAGACCGTATCGTTGGACTAAGACCTTGGAATTTAGCCTATTATATGTCAAAACGACCGGCTCAAAAAGAGCTTTCTAATGGATTCAGCCGTGATCCAATCAGAGCAGTAAAAGTGGATGAAAATGGTGTTGCAGTAAAATCCTGAAGAGAAACCCTTTTTGGACTAAAGTAATTAGGTTTTGGGCTTGATTTAGTGGCCCAAAACACAGCTCCAAAGCCCATGCACTAAATTGTAAACCTAACTCTCTCCTATATAAAGAGAGTTAATGCTAAACAAAACTTGGCTACTCCCCTATTTACTTTAGTTGTAAATTAGGGTTCTCTCTCTCTCTCCTCCTTCTATTAGTTAAAATAATTTAGCTCTCTCTCTCTCCCCTTTCTTTAGTTTAGTATAGTTTAAGTAATTAGGGTTTATAATTGTAGCCTCCATAAAAACTCCATTAAAATGCCTTCAAGTTATTATTATTATTCTATTCAATTGCTTCTCTTTCTATTATGTCTTATTCTCATTCTTTTGTTCATGATAGTCCCATGAATCAAAGCTAAACTCCCATTAGAGGGAGTTTGAATGAAGCTTTGAGAGGACTTGATTTGTTAGTATAGATTTGTTGTTTAGGGTTTCAAGTTTAGGTTTTTCTTGACTTAGAGATAAGAAGAGTTTAACCTAAACTATAGAATAGTGAGTTTGTCATGAGAATGGGAACAAACTTTCTCTCATGCTAATTAGTTTATGACTAGAGATAGTATAAAGTAATTAGGGATCATTAAAGGTCTAGTCTTTATATGTTAACTTTGTGTGAGAATATCTAGACTAAGGTTTTCTATACAAATCTATGCAAGCATGTTAAAAAATTAAAAAGTTGATTTCAATCTCTCTTTATTCTTCTTCATATTTATTCAAGTCATATTCAATTGCTTTAATAAAATTATTATAAGTTAAATTCATATATTTATTTTCGTAGTATAAATTCACATCCATAAATATTGCTCTCACCATTGTTTACTTGTGTTTGATTAGTTGAATTCATTAACTCTAGATAGTTAAGAGTAGAACGATTCCGTACTCTATATATTGCATAAATATAGATGTGAGAGTAGGAAATAAATAATTAATAACGTAAGAATAAATTAGAGAGATCTAGTTGTTGTTTTTATGGATTTCTCTAACCTATTCTTACGTTATAAATTATTTATTTCCTACTCTCACATCTATATTCATGCAATATATAGAGTACGGAATCGTTCAATCTTAACTCTTTAGACTTAAACGAATTTAACTAATCAAACACAAGAAAATAGTGGTGAGAGCAATATTTATGGATGTGAATTTATACTACGAAACTAAATATATGAATTTAACTTATACTAATTTAATTAAGCAATTGAATATTACTTGAATAAAATATGGAGAACAATAGAGAGAGATTGAAATCCACTTTAATTAATACTTAACATGCTAGCATAAAGTTTGTTGCGAAACCCTAATCTTTACATTCAAACACAAGGTTCAAACATAAAGATTAGACCTTTAATGATCCCTAATAAATTATGGTATCTCTAGTCATAACTAATTAGCATGAGAGAAAGTTTCTTTTCCATTTTCATGGCAAAACTCAATATTCTCTAGTTTAGATTAAACTCTTATTATTTCTAAGTCAAGAAAAACCTAAACTTGAAATTCTAACCAACAATTCTATACTAACAAATCAAGTCCTCATCAAAGCTTCAATCAATCCCCTCTAATGGAGGTTTAGCTTTGATTCATGGGACTATTATGAATAAAAGAATGAGAAGAAGACATAAAAGAAAAAGAAGTAATTGAATTGAATAATAATAATAACTTGAAGATATTTTATGGAGGCTACAATTATAAACCCTAATTACTTAAACTATACTAAACTAAAGCAAGGGGGGAGAGAGAGCTAAATTATTCTAACTAATGGAAAGGAGAGAGAGAGAACCCTAATTTACAACTAAACTAAAGAGGGGAGTAGCCAAGTTTTGTTTAGCTTAACCCCTTTATAAAGGAGAGGGTTATGTTTACAATTTTGTGCATGGGCTTTGGAGCTGTGTTTTGGGACATTGAATCAAGTCCAAAACCTAATTACTTGTGTCCAAAAAGGGTTTCGCTGTAGGAATTTATTGCAATACACTTCTCATCCACTTTTACTACTCTGATTGGCTCAAGGCTTATACCATTAGAAAGCTCTTTCTAAGACGATCGTTTTGACATACAATAAACCTAATTCTGAGGTCTGAGTCCAAAGTTACGGCTTACAGAAGTTCTATCGACTTTTCAGCTCTTTTTCTACCCGCATTAACTTTGACTTTTCAGCTTTGACTAGACTTTAAAAAGGATTTTTCTCCTTGAAATTTGGGCTTTAATCATATAATTTCTCTAGCAAGTAATTTGACTCATTTCTCTTGCAAAAGTGATGTATTTCTTCACATAATTGATTCCAAGACCTAAAATATACAAAAACACGTAAACATTACTAACTCTTATGTATTATAAACATAATTGGCCTAAATATAATACTATTAAGGGGTTGAAATTATAGTTTTGGCTCTTATTAGACGACCCCCAAACAGCATTTTGCTTGTCCTCAAGTAAATATGTGAAATTAAAATAAGTGGCCAAAAATATATTCCTAACTACTCTCGTTTCGCTGAGTGCGACTGCATTGACCATATGCAATAAAACATTAAACCACTAAGAATTTCCTAGTGGACGAGTTATAGCCTCGTGAGAGTTTTCTAGAGAAGGTACTCATAAACTTCATTTATACTACAACGACTAAGAAATAAAAGTAATTGTCCCCTAATTTATCTCAGATATCTAAACATCTAACTAGTATTTAATCAATGATCATAAATTTAACTCCTAAATTAATACATGCTTAATAATCAAATCATTTTAAGATAAACAGCTATACAATGAACTATGTTATGAAATGCAGTGGCAGGTTTTTTTCTGAAACTTTTGGGTAGCGTGCCTAAGTAGGTTCTCACAAGAAATGTATCAAGACACATAACACTCTAATTTTTTCACTCAAGTTTGCTAACTCTAGTGTGCAATAGGCACACGTTTCCTCACAATCTCAATGACAATCCAAGGAAGTCGAAGTCGATCAAACACATCTACCACTTACTATCACACCAACCTATTCCTAATTGAGCTAGAAGTCTTTATTAGGTGATACGGGGCGTAGATATTGGTTAAAAAAGGAAGGAAATGGATATTCAAAAAGACAAATCTTAGAAAATATGGTGTTTATATTATGTAACTAGAGAAAATCTTGTTCTTATTTTGCTTTTACACTTTGTTTCCAACCTTAGCTTTTTTGTTTTGGCTTTTGACTCTATTTTATTATATTTTTGGAGTTCTAACTTTTATTTTTCTTTCCTTTTGAAATCTTTCTTTTATTTTCTTTTTCTATTTCTTTTTCTTTCGAAGCAACTAACTAATTTTTGTTTACATAGGTTTTTCTCTTCTATTTTCTTCACTCATCCTATTTCTCAGACTTATCCAGATAGGTAGGCTGATTTTATTTTTTATTTTGTTTTATTGGGTAAAGGATTTGTGGTTTGGGAAAAGACTAATGAAAAGCTTAGTGGGGCGACTAACGGATAATAAATTTCATATAGGTGTGAATTTCTGGCTATATTGATCCAAAGAGGGCCTAAATTCTCGCTTAGGATATGGTATGGTGATCAAGCAAGTGGATGTGTGATTTCTCTACTCAGAATTGACTTCTCCCTTGTGTCATCACTCAAATATTAATTCATATGGGCTTTTTGGCATGATGCTCACAGGATATGTATAAAGTACTCTAACCTAAGTCTGAAAAAAAATATTGTCAGGTACAATCATAGATGCTCATACAAGATGTTCATGAAAATGTGCAATAACTATTACCTATATATTAATCTAAGTTAAAAAAATTAATTCCTAATTCATGTACTACGTGAGATTTCTAGACTAATATCATCATGGAAAATGGAACAATACCATTATCTCAAAGTGCAAAGCATAAACTATATTTTTGATTTTTTTGTTCTAATTTTTATAAGACAAATAATATGTAATATACAACCTAATATGTGCTTAAACATTTACAACGTGTTTCTGTACCACCCCCAAACAGAATCATATTTTGTCCCCAAAGTATGGAATGAAAATAAAAGATAGAGAGTACCATAGAAACATGCTTGTAAACGGGAGCACCTGAAAAAGAAAGGTAATCTATACTAATATAAAGAGATAAAAACAAACGCAACTCCTATATGAATTTCTCCCGTTATGGGGATAACATGAAATAATAAATAGCATTTGGGACATAAGCGGATTCTAACATAAATAAAATAATATCATATGTTCACAAATCAAGCATGCACCTATCGTGGCTCCTATCAGATTAGCTTCTGAAATTCCGTGAAATAGTGAATTTCACGAAATTAAGGTACCTAATTACATTATGCATCCTAATAAAATCAACAAGGCCTATGGATTCTATATTTCTATATTTCGATATTTACTACGTGAACTTACAATATGGTAAAATTAAATATACCACCCCCAAACAATTTGGGAGAAGGGGGTTCATGAAATATTTCAATAGCACAATTAAATTATTTAACTAACTACTTTTTATGATTTTTAACATTTTATAAAGAAAAGTGTATAATTTACATCCTAAAAGTGCCTAATTTTTGCAAATGTTTCTATCCCACCCCCAAACAATCGAACGCTTTGTCCTCAAAGTGTATAGAGATAAGAAAAGAATTTTCCATAGAAACTTGGCAAAAATTGACAGTACCTGTAACATAAATATTATAAAGATGATATGATAACATGAAACAATTAAACTGTTATGTACTAACTAACATGAACTCTACTAGAGTAAATATGAGAGGCAAAGGGTGGCAAAAAGATTTAAATTAAAATACCAAAATACGCCACCCCCAAACAAAATTTGAAAACTCTTTTTAAGTTTGAAAATATTTGTGGCATATACTCCAGAAAGGTGGTATGTTACAAAAAATTATATGGGTCTTTTAAAGTCAGATTCCTTAGACTTAATGTGATATATATGTATTAATATGCAGTTTATCATATATCAATAATCTAAATAATTGTGGATCTTTCCATAAACAACTATCACATAAAGCACCCCCAAACAGAATCAAGCACCAAGATGTTGTACGACACAGCTTAGTGGAATGAAAGTGAAGCCTGATAGACCTAGAATGTAACTGAGCATGCACTTTCTTCTTCTTCTTTGAACGAAAGGGTGTCCAAGTAAATGATCATGAGAAAATGGATGGTTGTGGAAAATATATGGGATATAAATAAGTTTTAGAAGGATGGAATGGAAAAAATGAGAATGTGGGTTTAGCACAAAACTCATTCATGGTGTAAGTATGAACTGTCTCAAATCTGAAAATGAAGGTGTCAGGTGGCTTGTCCTTGGGTATTATTTCCGAATCAGGAGGGTTTAAAAAATCATGAAGCACAGGAGAAGCAAAAAGGTCAAGTACAAACTCAAGGTTCCTTTGAAAAGGTGGAATATGGGGATTATTGGTGATGGAAGGTGAATGAGTGACATGAGGATGTGAGGTGGGTGAATGGTGCTCAACTAGTTTTCTCAGTTCTAGATCATCAGAAGCCTTGAGATATGCAAGACATTCCTCAATAGGTGGGTCAGAAAAATCAGTGGGATAGAGGTTGAAAAATTCTTCTTCCGTCATGGCGTTGAGGGATGAATGGATGTCAATAGGAGGGGACTCTTGAGGTGGTGAAGAAGGGTTGCAAAAGAGTCGAAGGAAATCTCCCTCGATTTCAACTACATCTAGGGAGTTAAAATTGTGATCTTTTTCTTATTCCATAAGATTGGTATCTACTAGTGTGGGGACGAAAGCGTCAGCCGCACTAATGTGAGATATAAAACTCTCAATGGACTTCACTTCTCCTTCTACAGGCAAACCTAGTTGTCCCTACTTTTATCTAAACATGTTAACTTCCATAGAAAGATTTCCAAAAGAAAGAGTCATTGAGCCATCCCGACAATTGATTTAAGCATTGGCAATTGCCAAGAAAGGACATCCTAAGATGATGGGAATGGAATCATGAGCAACTTCTATGTCGAGAATAACAAAGTCGGCAGGATAGTAAAAGTCCTAAACTTTAACGAGAATATTTTCAACTACGCCCTTGGGGTACTTAATAGAATGATCGGCTAACTGCAAAGTTATTTTGGTTGGTTAAAGTTTTGTTAGACCTAGTTGTTTATATAAATAAACAGGGAGTAAGTTAACACTCGCCCCCAGGTCTAATAGAGCAGTTGTTATGAAGTAATCTCCCAAGGTGCATTGTACAGTAGGACGACCAGGGTCATTGTACTTAATAATTCCGTTATGTTCAGATAAAAAGGGATATTGTTCAGTTAAGAAGGCTTCGTTGGGTATGTTGGTTTTCTTCTTCTTGGTGCATAACTCTTTTAGAAACTTAGCGTGTCCAGGTAGACTTTTTATAGCATATAGAAAATGTAGGTTTATAGTCAGACTTTTAAACACTTCCCTAATCTCATCAAAATTCTCGTCCTTTTTAGACACAACTAGTCTCAAGGAATACGGTGGTTTATCTATATATTTAACATAAGGGTCAAAAGTATTATTAGTCTTTGCTTTATCTTTAGCCGTTTTCCATCTAGGTGTCCATATTGGAACCTCTACAGGTCTAGGATCATCAATTTCTATGGTGGTATTTAGTAAGGTTCTACCTTTTGGTTGTGGTTGGACTGGAACTTCTACAGTTGTAGGCTCTTTAGTTTCTATGACAGTATTCGGTATGGTTTCATTTTCAGCTTCCATTTGCGGACGATCTGTAAGTATAGTCACTTTGTTATAAACTACTCTACCTGAACGAAGGGTAGTGACTGCCTGTAGGTCCCCTTGGTTTATATCACAATTATATTAAATAATGTTCATTTCGAAGGCGGTGTTTGTTGATGTAGGATTAGGCACTGCTTGACCTTGAAGCACGCCTGTTTGGTTATTATTTTGGTTAGGAGACATGTCAATAACCTTTTAGCACAAAGACTGCATCATTTGAAATATTTGTTGTATAATTTGATTATGATTTTGCAGCAAGGTTACTACTACTTCGTCTGTAGATGGTTTGACAGGTTGAGTGGCCATAGGAGGAGTGACCGAAACTAAGGCTTGTTGTATGATCATGTCTTGATGTTTATAGTTCTGGGTCATGGGCACTAAACTTTTATTCTGGTCACCTAAGTTTCCTTGTCCTTGATGCGGAATAAACTGGTTGAAGTTTGTAGTGGGCCTAACATTTTGATTCTTAAAACCTGGAGATGTAGCTTGTTGTTGTGGATTATAATTAGTGTTTTGCCTCCATTGTGTGTTAGATTTGTTATTAAAAGCATAGACATTTTCTAGTTGTGGTGGTGGTTGTTCATAGACACGAGGACAATAGAAGTCAGAATATTCAAGACTAAAACAAACATTATAACGAGTAGAGTTTATGTTCATGACTGAAGTGAGTTTTGTTGAACAGAGATGGCATCTATCTTTTTAGTGAGGGCATCGATAAGAGTTCTAAGCTCGGGATCAGGTTTAACCTCAAACATACTGGCAGCCTTAACTGTTGAAGAAGAAGGAGTGGAGTGGGAATAGTTGTTACCTCCCCAATTGTTGTTTCTCTTTGATTGATCTTCTAAGAATTTATAAGCCTCCAAGGCTCCTTTACTAAGAAAACTACCCCCATTCATGATATCTAGAACCTCCTTATGATGATGTGAAAGGCCCTTGAAAAATGCGCGGACAAGCGTGTCTTTCGCAAGGTTATAATGCGGGCATTCAATGAGAAGATCAGTGAAACAATTCCAGGCCTCTAAAAAGGATTCATGAGGGTTTTGGTGGAAAAAAATGAACCTTTTGAAGCATTTCATCTGTCTTTAATGGTGGGTAAAACTGTTCCATGAACAATTGAACAAGTTTAGCATATGAGTCCACGGAGTTTGGCGTTTGGGCAGTTAACCAAGACGCCGCCTTGTCGGCTAGGGTGAATGAAAACACCCTAAGTTTAACTTGATCTAGACTTATGCTAGAATGATGGAATGTAGTGATAACTTGTTCTATCCTACGCATATGTTGATAATGTTTCTCGTGGTCTAAACCATGGAAAACTGGTAACAAGTTAAATATATTCGGGAGAATTCGAAAATCCCTCACTGGGTCTGCAAGAACGATGCATGACTTAGGTCCATCAATTAGGGCTTTGTAAAAATCAGAGAGAGGAGTCTCTGGTTCTTTAGCCATTGTTGCAGGTGTGGTGTGCTATATTCTAGATAGGCGCGTGCGTTGACGTTTACGATAGATAATGTTAGATGGTTTTTTCTTACCAGACCTTAATCTCATACAAGGCTAAGTCTAAAATGAAAGAACAATAACAATAGTCAAATAAGCCTGATTATACTAGAATTAAACTCCTCTGACAAAAGAGACGAGGAGTGAAAGAAGGAGAACATGAATACCTCCTTGCTACTCTTATGAATAGCGTGTTTAATACGAATCTCAGTGTTCTATAAGAGCTTGGAACACTGAACCAGCAATTATTTCCAATGAAAATATGAATTGTAATTAACCTATGTAAATTGGGCTTTCTTCAGAGGGGCGCGAGCGCGCTAAATTATAAAGTAACAAAGGCGCATGCGTGCTCTGTTAATTTTTTTTTAGAAGTAGGCTTTCACACGATTTTCTGATGGGCTGGGCCTAGAAAAGTAGTTTGCTAAGACGTTCAGTAAGTAGCCTGTAAAATTTCAGAACAATTAGAGTTATGAAAGTCCTTTTACTGCCCTGCAAAGTTTGGGAAATAGTTTTCGGACACAATACAAACAACCGAATGGTTAACAAATCAAAACAGAGCCAAAAATTGATAAACTTTTACTGGAGACTCCTGACAAATCATGCGTGTTCATGTAAAATATTTAGAGCAATTGGAGTTCTACAAACCCTCCTTATCGGTTGTTGGTCCAGATATTAAGTCTTGCAAAACTGTAGAAATACACTGGAAACAATCCACTAGTTAGGTGGTCAAAATATATAAAAAATACTTCAAAGTTTTACTGTAAACTCCTGACTTATAATAGATACTCCTGTAAAAATCTTAGAATTTTTGGAACTGCCTAAGTAACCTTACTCGTCAGTTTTTCCCGAAACTTACGGTTTGAAAGCTGAAATGCAATACTATAAAGATGGTAATAGTTGACTAGGTAAAACAACTTGGAAAAATCTGAACCTATTCCAGTAAATCAACAACACCGTAAATATTATGCCTGAAATATTTCAAAATTTTTTGGAAATTTAAAAATACCTTTATTGCAGTGTTCTTCACTGAGAATCCGCAGACACAAGGGAGGGAGGGCGCGCTCGGAACAAGGCAAAATGGAGGGCGGGCGCCCTTGTGCCTAAAATAGTAAACAATACCAAAAATGCAAGAAATAAGAAAGAAAAATTAAAATTGTGGGTGGGTTGAGAATGGGGGATTGCCCCTTGGATTCAACCAATTGAATTCTTGTCCTGAATGAGTTTAAGACGGCAGTGGCGCCATTTGATAGCTTGTAAAAATTCAACGCGATTTCTCTAACCTTATTCTTACGATATCAATTATTTTATTTCCTACTCTCACATATAATGATATAATTTATAAAGAGTACGGATTTGTTCCACTCCTAAACTACCAAGACATAAATATAATCCAATTAATCAAACAAAAGGAACAATGGTGAGAGCAATAATTATGGATGTGAATTTATACTACGAGATAATACTATCAATTGATCTTATACTAATATTAATTAAAGTAATTAAATATACATGAATCAAATATTGAGAAAAACTAGAGAGAGATTAAAATCCACTTTTTAATTTCTTAACATGATAGCATAGATTTGTATATAAAATCTTAGTCTAGATATTCTCACACAAGGTTAAAATATAAAGACTAGACCTTTAAAAATCCCTAATTACTTTATACTATCTCTAGTCATAAACTAATTAGCATGAGAAAAAGCTTGTTCTCATTCTCATGGCAAACTCACTATTCTCTAGTTTAGGTTAAACTCTTCTTATCTCTAAGTCAAGAAAAACCTAAACTTAAAACCTTAAACAACAAATCTATACTAACAAATCAAGTCTTCTTAAAGCTTCATTCAAACTCCCTCTAATGGGAGTTTAGCTATGAATCATGGGACTATCATGGACATAATAATAGAAAGAATAAGACATAATGAAGAACTACTTCATTAAGAATAACTTGAATTAAATTAATGGTGTATCTAGGCTAATTAACAATAACTAGGGTTTAAAACTAAAGAAAGAAACTAAATTATTATCTAAAGAGAGAGATTATCTAGATGAGAGAGAGAACCATAATTTACAACTAAACTAAAAAGGGAGTAGTCAAGTTTTGTTTAGCCTTAAACCTCTTTATATATGAGAGGGTTAAGTTTATAATTTCGTGCATGGGCTTTGGAGTCATGTTTTGGGCCTTGAAATCAAGCCCAAAACCTAATTACATATGTCCAAAAAGGGTTTCTCTATGCAAAATTACTTCAATACCTTATTCATCTACGTTTACTTCTCTGGTTAGGTCAAATTTTAGACTATTAGAAAGCTCTTTCTGAGCCGGTCGTTTTGACATATAATAGGCTCAATTCCGAGGTCTGAGTCCAAAGATACGGCCTACAGAAGTTCTGTTGACTTTTCTGCTCTTTTTCTACCCGTGTTGACTTTGACTTTTCAGCTTTGACTAGGCATTAAAAATGTTTTTTCTCCTTGAAACTTGGGTTTTAACCATAGAACTTCTTAGCAACCAACCTTTGCTATATATTTCTTCACATATTTAACTCAAAGACCTGAAATATACAAAAGCATGTAAACAGTACTAACTCTTATTTATTATACACATAATTGGTCTAAATGTAAAATTATTAAGGGGTTAAAACTATAGTTTGGTCTCTTATCATCCATCATATCAAGAATTTGAGCTTACTATAGGAAACAATTATAATTATGAGCCTCAATTTTCAAATTTCCATAGTAACGCATATAATCAAAAGTTTTCTAGTCATCCAAACTATTCATGGAGTTCCACCAATAACAATCAACCAGCCATTCAGCCTCAACCTAACCCATCACAGTACGAGATCAACCAGATTCACTCAAAAGCCATATACCAAGAGCGCCTCATAATACTTCAGAACCTAGAATGGACAAGATTGATGCTAACCTCACCTACGCCAGACCCTTCCACCATGCTAGAAATCACCCACCCATATAGTTTGTCACCCTTCCTAGACCAAATTTCCCAACAAATGACTGACTCAGTAGAACAAACATTTAGGGAACAAATAGCCAACAATGAAAAACGTTTAGAAAACAAAATGCCAAAACTCAAACTATGTTTCAGAATCTAGCCCAAATGATTTTCATGGTCCCCTTACCTAACACAGAACTTTCAACCTTGTCAGAGATCGACATATAAGTAGAACAACCTATTCCCATAACCAAACTATTCGGCCTAGTTAAGACCTACCCTAAATTTCATGAACCAGTACCTTCTCATGACCTTCCCATTAACTATTATATTAACTCCGCACGCTACCTCGATGATGAAATTCTTAAAGACGACTCCGTAGGACTTGTTTCGGATGACCATGATGCCATTGAGGAAACTTATATTGTTTTAGAGGATGAGAGTGAGGAAATAGAAATCAACAATTCTAATCTAAGGCATGAACAAGGTAATGTGCAGGAATTAAATTCTTTATCGCAATGTGAATATCAATTTAGTTTGGCAGCTGAGAAAATAAAAATGGAAGAAATAGATGAATTTTTTAACGATAAAGCCACAAACCACAATTTTATGGATTCAGCTAAGCTAGATGAAGAATTCTATGATTTCTTAAGAGCATGTGAGGATCCACCAACTGATGAACCACCAACCGACCACCATCCACCTGAGTTACCACCTCCTAAAATCCAACCATTTACCACAACTAAGCCATCCATTCACCCACCATTTCAGAGGAACCTCGAATTTGCACTTCAGCCAATTGCCTCGGAGACCCTCTATAATTTTTTCAACCCTCACAGTGAAGAGTTTTTGCCTAGCACACAATCCCATGAGTATATCATTCCTGTAGTTGAGAGCCAAGCTTTGGCCGAGTGTAGTGAGAAACCTAGTTTGTCTTATTTTTCCTCATCTGAGCCTCATGAAAGACATCAGGATCCATACTTCATTCCTTTCTCACCTAAAGTAACAATAATTCATCTTTTGGGTCATTCTAAATCTTTAAAAAAGCTACAGCATGATGGTTTGCATATGTTCTTTGATGGGTTGCATAAGTTTTCATTCATTCTTCTACATGATTGCTTCCAATTATATAATTTCATTCTATTTGGGGTGCATTTAGTATCATGTTTTTATGGCTAGACCCCCAACTCTTTCGACTATTAGTTTATAGTTGGCCACACATCATCCATTTTGTGCCACCCCAATTTCTTGCTTATATAGGGGTGTGCACAGTTGATAAGAGCCCAAAACTGTAGTTTTAACCCCTTAACAATCGTACTTTTAGGCCAATTATGTGAATAATAACTAAGAGTTAATATTGATTACATGTTTTTATGCATTTCAGGCTTCAAAGTCCATTATGTGCAGAAATGTGCAACTTTAGCGAGATAAAGGAGCAAAGGTCGGTTGCTAAGGAGTTATGTGATTAAAGACCAATTTTCAAGAAGACAAAGCCTTTGTAAAGCCCGATCAAAAGCTGAAAAGTCAAAGTCCACGCGGGTAGAAACAGTGCACAAAGTCAGTAGAACTTCCGAAGACCATATCTTTGAACTCAAACCTCGGAATTGGGCCTACCTTATGTCAAAACGACCGGCTCGAAAAGAGGTTTCCAATGGTCCAAGCCTTGGCCCAATCAGAGGAGCAGAAGTGGACGAAACATCTGTCGAAGCCAACTACAGCTGAGGAGCCCATTTTGGACTAAAGAAATTGGGTTTTGGGCCCGATTTTCTGGCCTAAAACATGGCTCCAAGCCCATGCACGATTTTTGGATCTGAAAGTATAAAAATAAAAGCTTGACTCTTTGTTAATGGCAGTTAGGTTAGGAAGCTAATGTTAATAGAGTTTAGGGTTAGAAAAAGATAGATCTAGATTAGTTTTTAGATCTAGATCTAGTTTTTTTACATTCATTCAATTAGTTAGTTTAGAATCATATTTTAGTTTTTAGAATAAAGTATTAGTTCTTCATTTCAATTTAGATTATTGCTTAAATTCTTATTTAGATTTAGTTGTCTTAAATTCATAATTAGTTATTCACAATCTTAGTTCTAAATTAGTTTTAATTTCAGTTTAATTTAATTATGTCTTATTGTTATTATTGTTCTTGTGTTGGGAATGATAGTATAGAAATTTCACATCAACTCATTACTCTCACCATTGTTCCTTTTGGGTTTGATTAGTTGAATTCGATTTAAGTCTAGAGAGTTAAGAGTGGACGAATCATTACTCATTATATTGCATGATTATGTTTTAAGAGTAAGAAGAATTGATTTAAATGTAAGAACGGTAGGATTACGTATTAGTGTTGTTAACATCAATATTTAGGATTCTACTATTATTTTTACGGTTATCCACAGTCTAGGAAAATCTGACTTAAAACGATCCCACATTAAGTCTAGGGGAATCTGATTTTAAAATACCCATATAAGTTTTTGTAAAATACCACCTTAATGGAGTATAGGCCACAAAAAATTTCAAACTTCAAAAGAGTTTTCAAATTTTGTTTGGGGGTGGCGTATTTTAGTATTTCATTTCAAATCTTTTTGCCACCCTTTGCCTATTATGTTTACTCCAGTAGAGTTTGTGTTAGTTAGTACATAACAGTTTAATTGTGCTTCATGTTATCATATCATCTTTATAATATTTCTATTATAAGTACTGTCAATTTTTGTCACGTTTCTATGGTAAATTCTTTCCTTATCTCTTTACACTTTGAGGACAAAGTGTTCAATTGTTTGGGGGGGGGATAGAAATATTTGCAAAAATTAGACACTTTTAGGATGTAAATTACGCACTTTTCTTTATAAAATGTTAAAAATCATAAAAATTAGTTAGTTACATAATTTAATTGTGCTATTGAATTATTTCATGAACCCCTTTCTCCCAAATTGTTTGGGGGTAGTGTATTTAATTTTAGCACATTGTACGTTCACGTATTAAAATTGCATGTATAAATATCAAAACATAGAATCCATAAGCCTTGTTGATTTTATTGGGATGCACAATATAATTAGGCACCTTAATTTTGTGAAATTACTATTTCACGAAATTTCGGAAGTTAATCCAATAGGAGCCACAATAGGCGCATGCTTGATTTGTGAACATATAATATTATTTTATTTCTGTTAGAGTCCGCTTATGTCCCAAACGTTATTTATTATTTCATGTTATCCCCATAACGGATGGAACTCATATAGGAGTTGCGTATGTTTTTATTTATTTATATTAGTATAGATTAACCTTCTTTTTCAGGTGCTCCCATTTACAAGCACGTTTTTATGGTACTCTCTATCCTTTATTTTCATTCCATACTTTGGGGACAAAGTATGATTTTATTTGGGGTGGTATAGAAACACGTTGTAAATATTTAAGCACATATTAGGTTGTATATTACGTATTATTTGTCTTATAAAAATTAGAATAAAAAATATAGTATATGCTATGCACTTTGAGATAATGGTATTATTCTCTTCTCCATAATGATATTAGTCTAGAAATCTCACGTAGCACTTAAATTAGGATTTAATTTTTGAAACTTAGATTAATATATAGGTAATAGTCATTGCATCTTTTCATGAACATCTTGCATGAGCATCTATGATTGTACTTGGCAATATTTTTCTGAAACTTAGGTTAGAGTACTTAATACATATCATGTGAGCATCTAGCCAAAAAACCCATATGAATTAATATCTGGGTGATGACACAAGGGAGAAGTCAATTCCAAGTAGAGAAATCACACATCCACTTGCTTGATCACCATTCCATATCCTAAGCGAGAATTTAGGCCCTCTTTGGATCGATATAGCCAAAAATTCACACCTATATGAAATTTATTATCCGCTAGTCGTCCCACTGAGCCTTTCATTAGCCTATTCACAAACCACAAATCCTTTACCTAATAAAACAAAATAAAAAATAAAATTAGCCTACCTATCTGGATAAGTTTGAGAAATAGGATGAGTGAAGAAAAGAGAAGAGAAAAACTTGTGTAAACAAAAATTAGTTAATTGCTTCAAAAGAAAAAGAAAATAAAGTTTTCATCCAAAGAAAAGTAAAGAAAAAAAATAAAAAAAATAAAAAAAGTTAAAACTCTGAAAATAGAATAAGGAGTCAAAAGCCAAAACAAAAGGGATAAAGATGGAAACAAAGTGTAGAAGCAAAATAAGAACAAGGTTTTCTATAGTTACATAATATGAAGACCCTCGTTTCTCAGATTTGTCTTTTTGAATATTTAATTCCTTCCTTCTTTAACCAACACCTACGCCCCATATCACCCAATAAAGACATCTAGCTCAATTAGGAATAGGTTGGTGTGATAGTAAGTGGTAGATGTGTTTGATCGACCTTGGCTTCCTTGGATTGTCATTGAGATTGTCAAGAAATGTGTGCCCACTGCACACTGGAGTAAGCAAACTTGAGTGGAAAAATCAGAGTGTTATATGTGTTGACACATTCTTTGTGAGAACCTACTTAGGCACGCTACCTAAAAGTTTCAGAGAAAGACCTGCCACTGCAGTTCATAGCAAAGTTCATTATATAGTTGTTTATCTTAAGATGATTTGATTATTATGCATGTATTAATTTAGGAGTTAAATTGATGATCCTTGTTTAAATACTAGTTAAATGTATAGATATCTAAGATAAATTAGGGGACAATTACTTTTATGTCTTAGTCATTACAGTATAAATGAAGTTTGTGAGTACCTTCTTTAGAAAACTCTCATGAGGCTGTAACTCGTCCACTAGGGAACTCTTAGTGGTTTAAGACCTTATTGCATATGATCAATGTAGTCGCACTCAGCGAAACGAGAGTAGTTAGGAATACATTTTTGGCCACTTATTTTAATTTCACATATTTGCTTGGGGACAAGAAAAATGCTGTTTGGGGGTGGTTTGATATGAGCTCATAACTGTAAAGTATTATATTTATGCCAATTATCTTTATAATAAATAAGAATTAGTAATGTTTACGTGTTTTTGTGTATTTCAAGTCTTAGAATCAATGATATGAAGAAATACGTCACTTTTGAAAGAGAAAAGAGTCAAATTGCTTGCTAGAGAAATTATATGATTAAAGCCCAAGTTTCAAGGAGAAAAAGCATTTTTAAAGCCTAGTCAAAGTCAACGCGGGTAGAAAAAGAGTAGAAAAGTCAACAAAATTTCCGCAGGCTGTATCTTTGGACTTAGACCTCGAAATTGGGTCTATTATATGTCAAAACGACCAGCTCGGAAAGATCTTTCTAATGGTTCAAGTTTTAACCCAATCAGAGTAGTAAAAGTGGATGAAAAGAGTGTTTCAGTAAATTCTTACAGAGAAACCCTTTTTGGACTCAAGTAATTACGTTTTGGGCTTGATTTAGTGGCCCTCTCTCTCTCTCTCTCTCTCTCTCTCTCTCTCTCTCTCTCTCTCTCTCTCTCTCTCTCTCTCTCTCTCTCTCTCTCTCTCTCTCTCTCTCTCTCTCTCTCTCTCTCTCTCTCTCTCTCTCTCTCTCTCTCTCCATTAGTTAAAATAATTTAGCTCTCTCTCTCCCCTTGCTTTAGTTTAGCATAATTTAAGTAATTAGGGTTTATAATTGTAGCATCCATAAAACCTCCATTAAAATACCTTCAAGTTATTATTATTATTCAATTCAATTACTTCTATATCTATCATGTCTTCTTTTCATTCTTTTGTTCATAATAGTCCCATGAATCAAAGCTAAACTCCTATTAGAGAGAGTTTGAATGAAGCTATGAGAGAACTTGATTTGTTAGTATAGATTTGTTGATTAGGGTTTCAAGTTTAGGTTTTTCTTGACTTAGAGATAAGAAGAGTTTAACCTAAACTAGATAATAATAAGTTTGTCATGAGAATGGGAACAAGCTTTCTTTTATGCTAATTAGTTTATGACTAGATATAGTATAAAGTAATTAGGGGTCATTAAAGGTCTAGTCTTTATATTTTAACCTTGTGTGAGAATATCTAGACTAAGGTTTTCTATACAAATCTATGCTAGCATGTTAAGAAATTAAAAAGTGGATTTTAATCTCTCTCTATGCTTCTCCATATATTCAATTGCTTTAATTAAATTAGTATAACTTAAATTCATATATTTAGTTTTGTAGTATAAATTCACATCCATAAATATTGCTCTCACCATTATTTCATTGTGTTTGATTAGTTGAATTCGTTAAGTCTAGAGAGTTAAGAGTGGAACGATTCTATACTTTATATATTGCATGAATATATATGTGAGAGTAGGAAATAAATAATTGATAACGTAAGAATATGTTAGAGAGATCTAGTTGTTGTTTTTATGGATATCACTGCCCTAGACATATTTGGCCACATTTGATTGAATATTTTCTAATCCCTAAAGTGTCTTAACTCAGATTAATATTCAACCCAGTATGCATGTTTGAGTTTCCTAAAAATAAAAATAGATCATATAAATAATTATAGATATAGATATCATACTAGAATTAAAAATCATTAAAAAAATCAAGTAGTTTTGCTGGCAAGAACTCAAAGTCAATGCGTACATATTGCCTCTCAAATGTGTTACCAAATAGTCATCCTCAATTCCTCATGTCATTCAGTTTCAGATTAATTGTTTTTACAAACATGTTCCATAGGCTTAATCATGCTTAGCCATAGGTTACAAGCTAGAGTAGCATACATCAAAATCTACTTCATGACACAGTCATTAGTCATTGAGGGCACAAAACAAGAATATGCTCACACAGTAAGTAAACAAGGATCAATTACTTACTCATATTAGGTTGAATAAGCACATATAGTATGATTACATGCTATAGTGGAGCTCTAAAAGAAGTCGTCATCTTTCACATTGTACGAATCTTAGTCAAGTCACTCACTAAGCGCCTCACTTGAGCCTTTCAAGTCAATTTCTTACCAAAGAAATCCATTAAAGTCTCACATCTGGCTAACAGGCTTTCGTTATAATTTGAAAAATTAATAACTCATCTCAACTATTTTGAGGCGATAATTTGTATGTACCAAGCTCACATCCACTGTGTCATGGGATTATTAAAATCTAATCAACCTTTTTTAGGTAAAAGATTTTAACTCATTCATACATATCTCATCATGCTCACATTCCATGTGCCAAGGTGGTCTCCGTGTGAGTGAACGACCAAAGCCTTAAGACGAATATCCATATAATCTAACATTAAAAAAATATGGAAACAATGTGTGCATTGAATAATTTCATGTAATAAAGAATCCAACGATATCAAAAAACATGAATAACTATCAAAGTCATAAGGTCATTTCAAACATAAATCAAAACCTACGAAGTCCTAAGCTCCTACCATGAGCCATAAAGGAATCCTTTGGGATTGCCTTACTAAAGAGATCTACCACCAAGTCCTTCGTAGATACATGTTTAAGGACCACCTTTTTACGAACAACCATATCACGAATGTAATGGTAACGAATGTCTATGTGCTTGGATTTTCCATGGTACTTATGATCTTTAGTGAATGCTAATGTTGCCATGTTATCACAATACATTGTGACAGGGTCTTTGGCATTATGCACTACATTTAGTCGCTTAAAGATTGTTCTTAACCAAACTGCTTCCTAAACAGCAGCATAACAAGCAACATACTCTGACTCCATCGTGGACAATGCAATGCAGGCTTGTTTCTTACTACTCCAAGAAATAACACCTTCTGAAAGTAAGAAAGTATAACCAGATGTGGATCTATGCTCATCCAAGTCACTAGCCCAATCAGCATCATTATACCCGTGAAGGTTTGCTTTTACTCCCTGATAGCAAAGCATATAGTATGAAGTCCCACGAAGGTATCTAAGAATCCTTTTCATAGCTTGCCAATGAGCATGTCCAGGATTACTCTGAAAATGGCTCACTAATCCTACTGCAAAGCAAATGTCTGGTCGAGTACATATCATAGCATACATCAGACTCCCAATTGCATTTGCATAGGGTATATTAGCCATTTGTTCCTTCTCTGCCTCTGTCTTAGGGCAAAGACCAAGATGTAAAGTATAACCCTTTCGGACAGGAGTACCAATAGGTTTGCAATTTTTCATTATGAATCGTTTAAGAACTTTCTTAATATAAGCCTCTTGAGATAAGCCAAGTAACCTCTTAGAATGATCTCAGATAATCTTGACCCCCAATACAAAATTTGCCTCGCCTATGTCCTTCATATCAAAATTAGAGGACAACCACTTTCTGAGTGGCAATGATTAACTCCTTATCATTTCCAGCCAACAAAATGTCATCAACATATAATGACAATACAAGAAAACTCCTACCAGATCGTTTGGCATACACATGCACAATGATCCTCCTCAATCATCTCAAACTCATACGAAGTAATAGCTCGATGAAACTTAAGGTACCATTGTTTAGATGACTGCTTTAATCCGTAGATAAACTTTTTTGAGCTTGCATACTTTGCGCTCTTGTCCTTCTACCTCAAAGCCTTTGGGTTGATCCATATATATTTCTTCATTTAGATCCCCATTAAGAAACGTTGTCTTAACATCTATCTGATAGAGTTCTGAGTCAAAATGTGTGACAAGTGCTAAAATGAAGCGAATTGAGGTAAATCTCACCACTTGCGAGAAAGTTTCCTCGTAGTCTATACCTTCTATTTGGGTAAAAAAATTCACTGCCAATCGGGCTTTATACTTATCAATAGTTCCATCTACAGTTCGCTTAACTTTCAGAACCCATTTGTTCTTAATAATTTTGCGCCCTTGAGGAAGATCAACAAGTTCCTAAACTTTGTTCTTCTTCATGGAACTTGTCTCATCTCGCATAGCAGCTAACCATTCCTTTGAAGCAGGTGATGACAAAGCCTTTTGGTATGACCTAGGCTCATCATCGTCAATAGCAGCACACATGAAAGCTTCCCCTTAAATCTCAAAATGACGGCGGGGTACACTTTCACATTTGCTTCTATGTGACTAGATTCTCTTGATCATCTGAGTCATCTAGCAGTAAACTCCCGCTATCCTCGACGATCATTGGAACTTCAGAAGGAGGAATTATTACCCCACCATCACCGAGCGTAGGTGGAGTTACCTCTTCTGTAACCTCAAGTGGTTCTACCATCTCATAGAACTCAGTTGACAATCGAGCTTTCTTCCTGCTTGGAAAATCATTTTCCACAAAATCAACATCGTGTGACTCAATTTCCACCATCCCACCATTATTTTGTTCATGAAGAAAGACAAAACCCTTAGAGTGCTTAGAGTATCTAAAGAAGATATATTTCTTAGCTCTCATGTCTAACTTTCCAGTCTATGAAGACGAGGTATGAACAAAACCAGTAGAACCCCATGGACGCAAATGACTTAACTTAGGTTTTCTGCCAGTCCATAGCTCATAAGGGGTTGATGGGACAAACTTAGAGGGCACTCTGTTGAGAATGTAGGCAGCAGTTAGCAAAACATCACCCCAAAAGGTCATTGGGAGGTTTGCTTGCGCCATCATCGATCTCACCATATCTAAAAGGGTTATATTCCTTCTTTCAACACCACCATTTTGCTGCCGAGTTGAAGGAATAGTAAGTTGTCGTCGAATGCCCTTTTGTTCACAGAGCAATCTCATTTGCTCAGACAAATATTCGTGCCCTTGGTCAGTTCGGAGAGCCTTAATACATCTCTCCAATTGATTCTCAACTTCATCCATAAATCTTTTGAAGCAATCAGAAGCATAAGATTTATGCGAAATTAAGTAAACATAACCAAATCACGTATAATAATGTGATAAAATAAAGTGCACCATGACGGGCCCTCACATTAAAAGGTCTGCATGTCAGAATGGCTTAACTCTATTGGAACAGATGCTCTTAGCGCCTTTCCAAACGGTTTTCTAGTTGACTTCCCAGTCAAACAGTGTTCGTAGACCGAGAGATTGACTTTTGCAAGAGGACTCAGAAGTCCTTCCCTTGCTAGACTATTCATCATGTCTTGTCCAATATGTCCTAATCTAATATGTCATTTCACTAAATTTGAAACGACATCATCATCCATGGAAGTCAAAAAAGAATCAGCTGAAGTACAATTATCCAAAACAATATCCAACTGAAATAAACCATTCGAAATAAAAGTTCGTATATACAAAATGGAACCTAAACAAATAGAAACTGCTTCTAAGCCGAAATTAACATCAAAACCAAGTTCTAAAAGACAAATAACTGAAAGTAAATTGCGTCAAATCCCTAGCACATAAAGAACATCATGGAGATCAGCGTGTGACCAGTGCTCATCCGTATCTAGTATGTGCCAATACCCAGTACGTCTTCACTAGAACTTTTCCCATAAAAATTCTTTGAGTGCCTCTTGGAACCCGACGAAACTCCACAAACCCTACTCTGTTTTTTGCGATGTGTTTGGTTGCTCCTGTATCCACAATCCAATTAGGATCACATGAATAAGCAACAAGCACCTCAGTGCAAACAAAGCAATCAGAACAGTTAAAAGAGTTTGAGTTTACCTTCTTCGGCTCAGTGCATTCACGAGCACCACAGTTGTTACATGTCATCTTAGACTTGTCTTGCTTTTTACCAGCTCTATTACCTCTGCGGTGCTTATTAATGTTCTTTTTAGGCGCAAATGAGTTGTTTTGAGCCCCTATACCTACTTTACCATTTTGCTTGCGCTTGAACCTTGTCTTGCACTTGCTTGGTTCAGCAAAACAAGCAATGGCAGCACTGCTATTAGTCTTAGCATCTTGCCACTCTGCCTCTAACTCCAAATGACGCGAAAACTGAGAAAGGTTGGTTATATTCTTATTATGCGGCATAATGAGTTTTATCTATTCCCAAGAATCAGGGAGGGACCTCAAAATAGCCAGAATTTGCTGCTCATCAGTAAGAACATTTCCAGCAGCTTTTAGGTCACGTATCATCTGGGACATCTTCCTAAGATGTTCAACCATAGTGTCATTCAAAGCCTTCTTATAGGTTTCAAATTTCAAAGTCAACGCACGCAACCTAGCAGTTGTGGTGCCAGCATAAGTCAATTTTAAAGCATTCCATATTTCCTTGGTGGTTTTGTAACCCTCGAACTCGCCAATCAAGTCATTGTGCATGTTGTTTAACATAGGAAAGCGTGCACAACAATCCTGTTTTTGCCAGTTGTTGTACACCTCCAAGCTACGATGGTGTTGAGCAGTAGTGCCCTCCTCAAGCAACTCCATATCATTAATAAGAGTTTTGAGGACATTTTGCTCCTCTAGGAGGTATTGGATCTTACGGTGCCAAATATCGTAATTCATACCGTCCAATTTCTCTCCTTTGTTCAAGTCAGCAACAATATTCTTAAATGTCATGTTACACTATACATGCATAGACAATAATTAAATAATTATTGGTTTGCCGTAAAAAAGTATTACTCTATGCCATACATGTATAATTGCTTCACTATCAAAATTTCTTCAATAATATAATATCACTATAGGCTCTTGATCAAAAGCTAAGTAAGCTTAGCAATCATCTCATTTGCTTTTTGGTTCTACTATTACCAATAAATTTTATAAAGGCAAATATTAATAAGGAGTAAATCAGTAACTACCACTCATCCAAAGAAAATGTACTTCTTATACATTATTCAGAAGCAAATATCCAATAGAAAAAATTTGACCATCAAGTACGCATGATGTATATATAGGCTTAGTTCCACAAACCTTAACTGAATAGGCATGTTATATTAACCTTGTATATAAGCGCAAGAATCTAGCCACATAAATAAAATTTATGTCGTCGGTTATACTCAAGTACTACGAAGCTAACTCATGGTGGTCATGTTATTACTAAATAATAAGCATGCAATCATTCATTTATGGAATAAAAAGAGATCAAAAACTAACTTACAATTAGGGCAGGGAATCGGTCGGGTTTGACCCGAATCCGAATAGTTTGGGTTTGGGTCGATTTTCATATCCGTTTATTATTTGGGTCGGGTTCGAATTCGGGTCTGTCGAATTCGGGTTCGGATATAATTTTTGGGTTTTTTAATTTTTAGTGTTATCCGATCGGGTTGTTTTGGTTCGGGTCGGATTCAGGTTGAAGATTTTAGTTTTATTCGGATTCAAATATTGTCAAACTATTCGGGTTCGGATTCGAATATAGCCATATCTGACCCGAACCTGACCCATTCCCTGCCCTACTTACAATCATGATACTTCCTTAGCATCAAACCAATTACCCATCTCCATACTGCTGCCATAGCGCCATAACAAGTACTCATCTATGGTACTTTTGTGTTTCTTTTATCTAATCTTTTGTAAAGCTAAAGCTTTTTAACAGTGTTATAGGCAATCTTGAGAAAATTGACATGCATACTATTGTTACAGCAAGATTCCTATTGAAAGTTCAAAATAATATCCAAGGCATGCATATATTAATATACCACCCTTCCAGTATAGATTGGAATAAAAGCTTTACTTTTTCACAAATAAGAATCATCATTAAAGAGATATAGCATATAACATGCATTTAAAACATAAACAAAAATACATAGATGACATGATATACTATTAAGGTATGTGTATTCTTTTGGCTCTGATACCAATGAAGACAAAAGAATGCACATACCTTTTGTCAAAACAATTCGATAAGATCAACAACGAAGCGAAAGCATAATCGGACAGTAAAAATATGTCTTCTCTCGTTGTCGTAGCCATTACTAGAAAAGTAGCTTAAGTTTCACACTTATAAAACCCTAGACAAAGCTTTTGTGTTGAGAAGAGTAAGTAGAGAAGAAAAATTGATATTGATTAGAGTGAGTTCATTGGTTACTCTCTCCCTAATATATAGAGAAAGGTATCCATATCCAACTCAATCTAGTAGTCTTTATAGACTAGAGTCCCAATTTTACAAACTACTTTGATGTACATACAACCAAGTCTTACACACGATCCGACCAAACAAAAGTAAACTTAATCAGTCAAATCTATCAATTTGAACTATATATATTAGTACATCAATCTTTGATTCCCAAAGAGTTTGGAATTGTTTTGTGAAATAAATCAAACTTATACTACTAAAAAAAAGACATATGATGACGCTTGTTTTTTATCTATCTTGACGGCTTTGTTGAAAACCGTCAAGATAGGTGTCTTAATGATATTTTTATGACGGCTCTTGGAACATTATGTCGTATATAATACAGGCGTCAAGAAAATATTATGATTTTATGACGGCTGTTGCAACATTATGTTGTGTGTGACACAGGCGTCAAGAAAATATTATGATTTTATGACGGTTGTTGGAACATTATGTCGTGTATGATATAGGCGTCAAGAAAATATTATACTTTTATGACGGTTGTTGCAACATTATGTCATGTATGACACAGGCGTCAAGAAAGTATTATGATTTTACGACAGATTTCCTAAAACAGTCAAGTTAGAGCATCTTTAGCAATGATATCAACCTAGCATCAAACACCAAATCGACCAAATCAACCTAGCAATGAGAATTTGGTATTTTTTCAACTTCAAGAGAACTACATGTTGATGAAAACACCAAACCAAACACCAAATCGACCAATATTTGGTTCCAGGTTTGATGCTGTATCAAATCACTTACGCGGTTTGAGAAACACCGCGCGGTTTTGGCAAAACCGCGTGGGCTTGGGCTTCTATGGCGCGGTTTTGGCAAAACCGCGTGGGCTTGGCTTATTCTATGGGTTTTTGGTAAAACCGTTTTGCCAAAATGGGCCGGTTTTGCCAAAACTGCGTGTGTTTTTTCTGAAAATTAGAACTGTGGTGCATAGAACTTGAAAAATTATGAGTTGTGCATAGAAGTTAAGAAATTAACAATTGTGCAATTGAAGAAATTAAGAATTTTAATTCAAAATCGAAAAAATTAAAGAAATTAAAAACCTATGATTATGATTATGCAGTCCAAAATCTATGATTATGATATAATCATATAATATCCAAAATAATCCAAAACCTATCAAATTTATTTAGCTCTCATCTTACGCCCCTTACCACTCGATCCCTCTCCTCTCTCTATTTGGACGTTCCGAAGCTGCTCCTCTAAGTTCCTAATCTGAGAATTATGATCTTCTCTGTCTGCACGGAGGTTAACTACTTCAGCCTGAAGTTCCTCATATCCCTGATGTTGCTGCGTGTACACTTGCTGCATATCCTCATACACTTTCCGAGTCTCGTCATACGCACGCTGGGATTGCTGATATGTCTGAGAATATGCCTCCTCTCTTTCTTGGCTATAATGATACAGGGCAGTCTTCATCCCATCAAACATAAGAACCTAGTTCTCATATCTTTCTAGAACCTCAGCCTAAAAATCCAAGAAAATACAGTGTGAGTACATATTATATATATAATGAAGAAGATAAATAAAACAATTAAACTCACCATGGTAGACTGATCAATATGCGGCTCTAACTCAGAGAAACGAGCATGAGGCACTTCAGGAATGGAAATATAAGTAGGCTCCCCATCGTCCACCACACACGGCAAACATCGAGGATTCTTGGCGGAACCACGAGTTTGGATGATATGCATTCGAGAGGTTGTGGGTTGTAAAAGCTATGGGCGGATGAGGAATACGTAGCTCATGTCTCATCCCTTCCAGGCCCACAAACTCGAAGTTGCTAGCCCGACCAACAGGAGGCAACAATGGACCCATGGAGACACGGTTCCACCATCTATAATACTGATTAGCAGTCTGCTCAACAACAAAAGAAGATACATCTGGCCAAGGACCACAACTAGCATGAACTTCATGAATATGAGTTCTACCCCACGACTTCGCATCACTAACATTTGGCATGGGAGCACATGGAACTCCATAACGTACATTCATCTGCCTCCAACATCTGTCGCCATAGTACCAAACCTGACAGTCA
The DNA here is from genome assembly GCF_015680905.1 of Coptis chinensis. Lineage (NCBI taxonomy): Eukaryota > Viridiplantae > Streptophyta > Magnoliopsida > Ranunculales > Ranunculaceae > Coptis > Coptis chinensis. The sequence goes on along the minus strand of NC_141463.1, from coordinate 71,196,993 downwards.
CGTGCGGCAAAAACAACTCTGTGACGTGACAACACACAAGCATGCTGTACAACTGGATCGTCAAAGGCAGTAGACAAATGTCAAGGTCTCCACTCAATAGATGACAATGATCTAATATCAATCTGAGCACGAACCATATAGATATTATTCCTAATATGCCCTCTGTTATGAGTCAAGTGAGGCCCTGACCAACTAGCAAATCTAGGGAGAGTATCAGCAATCATGTCTATGTTAGGACAAAGACATCGAAAGTACTCATAAAACCAAATCTCTAAAAGTCCCATGAATCCTGCAATCTGATGACTTCTACTTCCGAATGTTTGTGAAGCTTTATCTAACGCCGATATCAATGTGGCATATATTGAGCTACCCAGGTCATAATCTCTCATAGTATGCAAATCAAATACATAAGCATAATATCCCAGTCGTACCGTAGAATGACCATTGGAAAACAAAACATGCCCAATAAAAAATATCAAAAAAGCCCTAACATACTGATCAGCACCCTCACTACCCAATAGAACAGTCAAAGCTAACTCCGCTCGTGTATCAGGATGCAAGAGGGGTTCCATATATGCAGTCTTAATATGAGATAGCTTAATCCCAGAAGAATCATAAGCATCCGCACCCAAACGAGGAAAATTCATAAGCATACTATCCATATTCTCATAATTTGTATGAAAAGGTATCGGTTGGCCTATACCGATACTCAACCCAGAAATCATAGTGAAGTCTAGTGGTGTGAACCCTAACCCCGCACAAGGGAAATGAAATATATGAGTTCTACTCCACCATCTTTCTACTAAAGCTATGACCACTGCCCAATCAGTCTTCTCATAATCCGCATCAATCAAAATACCCAAAGGTATATACAAAATATTATCTCTAATATGTACAAACTCATCCAAACTCCTAATAACCTTCCACCACTCTCTAACTCCAAGTAAAGCCGATCTAACTCGGTAGTCAATAACATGCTGATATTATAAAAAAAAAAATACGTATAAGATAAATAATTAATTGGTCCAACTTAACTAATTAATATTCAAAATATTTAATCAAAACTAATTAATTACCTAAGTATTAGTCACTGCACTCGACACGTGTTTTGGGTCACGTGTAGAAGACACAACTTCCATATCAAGTACTTCTCCAGGTGCAAATTGTCAATCAAAGTCGTTCATCTGATACTCCAGTACATAGAGATGTCTATCAGTCGGCGCAACATCCTCGGGTTCTTCTCCCCCACCGTATTGTACTTCCTCAGATTTTTCTCCCTCATCGCCAATGTCATTTGTGTACTGCCAATCATCACCGTCGAAAGGTTCAAAAGGATCCATATAAAATTTCAAAAGTTTAGGTAGTTTTTTTTTTTTTTTTTTTTTAACTAAGGAGAGGGTTTATAATTGAGAAAAGAGTTGAAAGTGATTGAACCGCGCGGCTTTGGTCCTGATTATATAATAGTAGCACGCGGCTTTGAGAACACCGCGCAGTTTTGGCAAAACCGCGTGGTTTTGGGCCTGTTAGTTGGGCTTTAGTGGCGCGGTTTTGCTATAACCGCATGGGCTATATGGCGTGGTTTTGCCAAAATCGCATAGTTGCTTGGTGTTTTTTTTATGTTGCTCCTAAAATTGCTTGGTGTTTTTTTGGTTTGGTGTTTTTTTGTTCAAAATTTTGGTGTTTTTTTTGTTGCTCTCCTAAAAATGCTCTTAGCAATATATTAAATCGTTCCAATTTTTTTTTGGTGCAAGTTCTCATACCATATTCAACCGTCAAGAACTTGGACAAAAGAAAAACCATCGTGAGTACAAAAAGTGAAACGTCAACATTAATCAGACCTACCACTGGGCTAAATGACAAAATAGGCAAATCGTTTTTATCTTATTCAAAATATCGAATAAATCTTAAGGTGAAATTTCAAACACACCTCTCAGCTTATCGGCTTAATTCCCTTCCTGGCTTCCTTCCTGAAAGCTTTATTGTTTTGATCATCTCCTTTCCAGTCCATCTTCATCTTCTTACACTTGACCATATTCATCTCTCAAACTCTAACTGAATACCTAGCAAATTTTACCAAGGAAGGATTCCTTAATTAATTTTCCTATGAACGCCTAAACCATAACCATTTTTCTTCAATTCGTGAATCTGAAGCTTTTTAATTCGAGAATGGGCGGGAATATTTTCTCTTTTAATACGTATCCATCTGACCCCCCCCCCCCTCTCTATTTCATTCTTTTCATGGGAGGTGAATATTTTCTGATAACTCGAATTTATGTTTATTCTAGTTAGAGAAACCCAAAGTTTTTAGGATCATTCGTTGCTTCTCGATCTCTCAAGGTACGATATTCTTTCTTCTCTCTCTCGGTAAAATTTTTTATGGGTTTGAACTAATTTTGTGTTATTTGGTTCAAGTAATCAGTAGAAGATCAAAATTTTAGTTCATTTTAAAACAGTTGAGAAAGATAGGATTTTTGTTTTATTTGATTTATACATAGTGTATAGTGTTGATCTAATTTCAGTAGAAACTGATGAACCAAAAAAATGGGTTTTTCTATCTTGTTAGTTTTTCAGATCAGTAGAATTCAATTCTTCTATGGATTGAATGCTTTTGGAAGGTAGAGAAGGAGTTGCAACATGTATATGAATGGAAATGTCAGACAAACTCATGCGTTGTATACTCTGTAAGGTACTGGCCTAGGCAAGCTAGGTGCATGATATTTATTTGATAAAATGTCAGACAAAATTTAGTTTTTTGTACTCATTTATGTTTTATGCTTATTTGGGTAACTTTAGGTTCAAACATATATACAGATTGATTACTAGTATGCCTGGTGGTCTATAGTTCCATTGAACATGATCTGTGAAGTGCTCTAGCAAACTTGGTTTGAGAAGAGTGTCCCACCTTTTTATACTTGAAGCTGGTGTCACGCACTCTTGTAACTTGTATATATACTTTATCCTTTTCATTACTGTTATGCTTCTTTTAGCAATTCCTACATTCCTCTCTTTCTTGCTCAATCTTCCAATTAATCGTGTATTTGTTTATCGCCAAAGTGACATATTTGTTTTTATGAAGTAGTGGGCTTTGTTTGTTTGTGCAATCGTATGTTTTTTCTTTTCTGCAAGAACTAATTAAAATTGTCGGACTTTGTTCTTAAAAATTTATTCTTGAAATTTTCTTCTTATTATGCAGATTCCTGGATCATCTTGCTCGCACTCTCTACCATCTGGTTTGTATTAACTCTATTATATTTGTTTGAAATTTATCAGAAGCTCCTTATATTAAGAACTGGATTAATTTCAAGCTATGTATGTGTATCACCTGTATTGGGTACTGAAGATGATTTGGTTTTGGGGAATAGTGAAATTGACAAAGTGGGGCACCAGTTGGAAATGAAGGTACGTAGTTTTCTTGCATTAAATGTGTATGAACAATTAAAACCAAAATAAATCGGAGTTTATATTATAGAATGCCATGTCTAGTTTGAACTCTTGCTGCTTGAAAGTTATACAAAAAATAAAGAGAAATATAAGTGGGCAAAATGTTTCAAAGTTTATTAGCATATACTAGATATTTGTTGGTCAAGTTTATTCTATTTTCGAAATTAATTTAGTTTGCTTTTTAATTTATGTATTTGGGTATTATGTATTTATGTATTTGAGAAAATGTTGTGATCTTTTCGTGATTTGTGTATTTCCTTTTTCTGGTATGCACGCTCATCTTTCTAAACCATCAAACTTAGATGTGTTAGAAGCTTTTTAGTAATTGGGATTCTAGTGGTTAGACTAGATCAAGTCTCCTCACCATTTTCTTCTCTCTAATCACATTGCTTTAATTTGTATGTGAGAAGTACAAGTACAAGATAACGAGATATTGACAGTACTGAGAGTGATATGGATATTTGGAACCACTAATCAAACAGTCATCTAAATAAAGTTCCAGAGGTTTCTTTATAAGGTTTTAGTGCTATTTATTGATATAAACTGTTATATGGTTGTTCTTGGATGAAGATCAGTTTAAGACTAAGTGCTTGAAGAGCCATTTATATAGGTTTTCTTTATGCTCAACTTGGCTTATCTCATTGATTCCTTTTAGATGCTGGTGAGGGGGATGTCTAAAGTTGGAAAGGAAAATGGAGTAATTCAGGGGCCAAAGAGAGGTGTTACACATTCTTCTTTGCCAACCTCTCAGGGAACCGAAAGTAAACTGTTGCCATCAGTATCAAGGTGATCATTATCTTTTGAATATGTATTTTATAACTGTATTTTGAACAGCAATGTTTCTGCAAAGCCATCCTTTAATTTTCTAGGATTAAACACAATATGAATTGGAAGAGCTAAGTCATAGCTTATTTCTATATCATTGGAATGTATCATCTTAGATTGCGTGTTCTTCTTGTAGCTTTTTAAGTGGTGTGGCTACTGTTTCTTCCAAAGTCACTCCTCGACATGTACCTAAAGTGCCTATGCGCAGGGGTGCCAATACTACTAAGAAACCTGCTGTGAGTGATGCTAATGAATTGGGAAGTGCACTTCTTCCACCACCGCCACCTGTTACTGCTAAAACCCCTCCATTTGAAGTCAAGACTGGACATGAACAACCCACACCTAGTTCTGATCATGTAGCATCTCATGTATCTGTGCTGGGAGTGTATTCCTCAGCTTCAGATCCCATCCTGGTGCCATCTCTCGACTCACGGCTTCCAGGTACAGTAGGTACTACTAAACGTGAAGTGGGAAGCCAACGGACCAGTAATGAATCGATCCCTTTGATCCCAGCTGAGAATTCATTTGTTGTTATGGTGTCACAAAATTGTTGTTATGGTGTAGTGAATTCATTTGTACTTGTCCAACTTCTCACATAATGAAGAACTACTTCTCACATAATGAAGAACTAACTAGTTTTGCTTCTTGAACGCACTTAATTAATATATCCTACCTTTTTTTACCGACTCTCCTAATTTTATTTTTCAAGGTCAGGCCACATTATTTCCAATAATTTTTTTCTTTGTATCTATATAATTATTGTTTTCTTTTTTGAGTGTCTAATTCTAGTTAGTGCTGGTAACATTTACCCTGTAGATAGCTAAGGCTACATGAAATAAAACCTTTATTCCCATTAAACAAGCCATTACTTTTACTAGGAAGTATGACACTATATTATCACACTGAATTTGTTTATCAGGATTTATGGCTCCCAAAAAGCTTGAGGTATCTTAGCCTTGCTCCTAATTTCAGAGAATAATTTCTCTTGTTTGAGGGTTCCAGATCTCAGAAGATGCCACAATTTAGAAAAATCAGGAAACCCACTGTTTAAAGGTTGGTGAACTTTGATCTCTCTGGATGTTTCCTTGGTTCCCTGAAACAACTTGAAGTGCTTTAGACTTGACTAAAGAAACCGAGCATAAGCATAGGAGTGTGGCACAAACTTGTTGCATGTCAAAAATATGAGACATGTCCTTTCTCTTGATTGGAACCGAATCAAGTAATTAATCTCCAAATGACAAGTGTTTTTTCCCATTTTGTGTCCGGCATATTATCTTATGTTTCCTTTGGAATTAATTATGGTTTAGTTCAAAGAACTTTATTCATAGGGGTTTGTCCTAACATGAAAAGCAATCATTTTCCAGTTAGTACTACTCCTAAATACATGAGTTATATATTTTTTTCAAAAGTGCTTTACTGGATGTTTGTAAGAGGTGGTCGAAGTTTTGAATGATTGGTTCAAATTGATAACATGGTTTGCATTATTCCTGGTCTGGAACTAAGTTGCAATGTAACGTTTTTTTTATCACTTTCCTCTTGTCAGAAGTAACGTTTTTGTTTTCCTTTCGTCGTTTTCTTCGAATGATACTCTTTTTATTTTCTCTTTGGACTTTGATTTTTTGCAGGTTAAGTTTGGACAAGGTTCGATGAATGAAACTCAAACCATGCAAACCGTTTTTTTTAGACATATTTTGTGAATATTTTTGGTTAAATGTATGTAATTTTTTGAGATGGTGGAATGTAATGGATTCTGTTTTGTTAATAGATTACAAACTGGCTAGTTCCTTACATTCGTGATCATGTTAAGTTGTTTGTAGTGGAGTTTGATTGTATATGTGCTAAATGATTTATTCAATTTTTTGGGTATAAAATAATTTTTAATAAATAATTTTTTTTTCCAGAAAATGTATATTTTTATGACGGCTTTGCCAAACCATCACAAATTGAACAGATTTCTCGATGGTTTTTGCTGAAAACTATGGAAGTTGTACTAAAATTAATGATGGTTACTATGGAACACTCAATATTTCATTGCCTATTATGAAGGTTTTAATCCTATTTTTGACATAAAATATTTGAAGTACATAACGGTTTTCACAAATCCGTCATAAATTTAATGACGGTTTTGGTAAACTTTTATGACGGGCTCTATAATGACGGTTGTTTTTTTAATGAAAACACGTCATTAAACCTGTTTCATGACGGTTTTTAGCCGTCATTATAAGTCTTTTTTTTAGTAGGAATGGGATGGCTTGTCCAATTAACCAAACCATTTGTTTTTAATTATGTATAGACTACGTACAGGCGTTACTGGGTTTATTTCTTAAGCACAACAAAAGGTCATGACATTCTCTAGCATATCAAATCTTATATATCCTTCTGTTTGGCACCTTAAAATGTCTGAAGCAAGTGAATAGGAGCAAGATACTTCAAATCTTATGGCAAGCTAGTTGCTAGGGAGATTCTATCTCCGGTCGATGTCATCGATCATGGCACACATATGGCATCAACTGCAGCAAGAAACTTAGTGGCAAATGCAAACCTCTATGGACTTGGACAAGAGACTACGCGTGGAGGAGTACCGTCGGCAAGGATTGCGGTGTATAAAATCTGCTGGTTGGGCAGGTGTTCATATTCAGATATCTTAAGTAGATTTGAAGCAGCCATTAAAGATGGTGTTGAGATCCTATTGCGGTCAAATCCTTTCATGCCATGAAAGTGGGGATTCTCACAATCGCAGCTGCTGGAAATAGTGGACCAGCTCCTGGTTCTGTTGAAAACGGTGCACCCTGGATGTTGACTGTTGCTGCTGTTGCTGTTGATAACCAATTTGTAAGCAAAGTCATGCTGGGCAATGAAACGGCTCTCTATATAAGTCTCTTTCACCAACAACAACAACCAACAATCTACTATCTATATACTAAAACAGAGACTTCTAAAAGAAATTTTTCTCTCTCCTATGTGGCACTCTAATATGAGAGATAACATTTTCTCTCTCCTATGTGGCACTCTAATATGAAAGATAGTCTTTTATAATAGCCTACAATCCCACGTACATTGAACCTCTTTGGACAGTTTGAGTGTATTTATAATTTTTATATATTTGATCAAATAAAAAAAATTGCTAAAAAATAGGTGATTTGTAGAAGGTAATTTCCTATTACAAATCAAATACTTTTAGTGTTCCAATTCTTATATATTTAATCAAATAAAAAAAATTGCTAAAAAATAGGTGATTTGTAGAAGCTAATTCCCTATTACAAATCATACACTTTTAGTGTCTATGATAAAGCACCGACTTATTTTGAATATATCCTTAACGCGGCCTCAAAAACACTACATATTCTTAAGTTAATTACTTATTATAGGGTATAGTATAAAATCAGCTTCCGACGGTTCCCCACATTCTCTAAGGATTATGTGAGATATATCAAATTAGAACACTCAAAATATTATTCGCATAACCTTTTCATATACCTAGAATTTGCATTTGTTGTTGGTTATTAACTTCTTAAGAAGTAGACCAATATACTTCCCGAGTAAGTGCTTGAATACTTATCACGCACTCTCACATTTTTAACATTTACACTTTTCTTCATTTTCATTTTTCTTTCTTGGATCTCATTCTGATTTTCAAACACATGCAGGCTACAATATGATAATACATATTGAAAGTCTAGACCAGTAAAAAGAACACCGGCTTATTATGAAGGGGTGCTTTTATTTGCACATTTGATTTATACTTCTTTGTATGACATTGTTTCTTTAGACAACCTAATGATATATCTAATAATCATCCAAAAATAGCCTCTCACATACATACACTCTAACACTCAATTCAGAAAATGCCAAAGTTAACATGATATCAAATGCCAAGGTGCGTCCAAACTCTCCCAAGTTCTTTCTCATTAATGTAAAGAATTGTACTTTTATCGGTTTAAGAACATTGTAAAAGGATCAGATGATCACTAATAGTTATATTTGGAAGACAGATAGATGTAATGCATGGTTATGTATGTGATGTTGTTTTTCTATTCAATGTATATAGAGCAATAGAGTATGTTTACATATGAATCCATAGAGCTTTTGCCATCACAATAAGAGCTGACTATAACAATCTAGATTTTGTATTCGGGTATCATCGGAAAACACAAATGAACTCAAAGCAAAATTGTATTTGGCACTTGGGACGGTTTCCTTTAAGGCCCAAATGGTAAGCAAAACCTTAAAGTATATGTACTTAGCTAATTTCATTTATAAACAATACATTGGCTTTCTTTGAACTAAATATATACAACCTTCTTACATTTTATTTTAGCTCCTGGAATAGAAATTGGAACTGACTTTTATAACAAATACAAGATACGGTGAGTGAAATCACTTCATTCAGGAGCGAGGATTAAATTAACTGAATGAGGTGGCTGTCTTTGGTTTCCTAAGTTTTGTTTTTTTTCCCCAAATACAGGAAGATAGGATATTGCTAAAAATAAATTTTCAAAATTTCTGCTCATTATGAGTGTAGGAAGATGTGATATTGCTAAAAGATATGGATCAAGATGCTTATAGAATGTCCATATCATGGAGTAGGATCCTGCCAAGTATGTTTCACCTCTCTAACTTCATAAATAGGTGTGGATGCTTATAGGATGTCTATATCATCATGGAGTATGATCTTGCCAAGTTGTATAATAATATGATGTCCTATATGAGGTACTCTTGGTATTGCATAAGAAAACTATTATTGAATTTGCATTATGATGAGCATTTCAAAGCGATGGAACTACAATTGAACTTGGAATAGCTCAACAATCTTTATTCGATACGCAGCAAACTTTGGTTGCAAAAAAGAGCTACATAAACATTTTTTTGGTTGTAGAAATTTTCATAATTTTGGAGTAAAATATATCGAAGCTTAAAAATTCGTACGAGTGTTCTACTGATAATTGATGGATGATAATTCTTTGGTCCAAAAGAGTGAAGAGTGTTTGTGTGAATTATTATTATACTTATTTTTGTGGCACTTTATTGATACCATCAAACTTAACCCTTTCAACATTAGTGCAATATTGGAAGAACTTTGTCGTACTATTTCTTCTTCTGAACTTTGTTTTGCAATGTGCTTGCAGAAACATTGATAATAGATAAATCTACTATAATAAATAAGGAAAAAGGTGGAATAAGATGGAATATTTGAGCATTTTATTGTAAGTTTAAGGCGTGTGTTAGAAGCTTCAAGTTTGGAAAGAGAATGTTATTTGAAAGACATACTCTTCTTCCATCCATTTGATTATTAGATTATTCAAATCTGAAAATTAATGGTCATTACTTATTTTACCCACCCAATTTTACGTTAACACTTTGACATGTTCACATTGACGAAAGACATAGATCGACATGATCTGCTCTGTTATTCATGTTGGAATTGAATAAGTATATTTTGCATGTATACAAACAATCACCTAGAAAAAGACAAAAGGAGGAGTATTCTAAGTAGGTGAACGCATTTTTTTGAAAGAGAATTTTTTTTTTTGTATTCATCAATTCATCGTAGAACACGTTCATGTAATAAATCTTTTCAAGTGAGAGTAGTGTATTCTTTGAGGATATGAAAACAATCAATCTATTTTAGTGATTTGATATATATTTTAGTGATTTGTACATGTTAGTACGTAAGTCGAGCAGTGATGATTTACCGCTAAATAATCATAAATCTAAGAAAACTTTTATACAAGCTAGATCGAGTTTAAGATAATTTCATTTGAAAATTACGGATTAATATCCTAAACCACAAAGTGAAGAGGCTATTTCAATTTGATCCCTTAGTTTCCAAATACTTATGCACCATAATCGTTGCTCATTAACGTATTTCGATTTATTTTCAATAAAAATATATTTTGATTCAAAAATTTGTGTGAGACATTTTGTAAAGCCTTTTCAGCACACAAAATATTTAATAGATCCCGAGCGTATGCCCGGGTCCAAAATCTAGTAATAATAATAAAACAAGATATCAATACACTACCAGGTTCATGAGAAATTTGCACATATGTTTGGTGATTATGTGCTTAGATATCACTAGGTGAATCAGTGTGCAGGTGCAAATTCGTATATATATAGAGCTTTCGTAAATAATAAAAAAATGATGAACATGTGCAGGGTATAGGAATAAACACCTTTACTCCAGAGAAGAAGTTGTATCCCCTTAGTGGGGCTGATGTAGCTAGGAACTCCACGGAGCCTAGGATGGATGCAAAGTAAAGTTTCACTCGACCAGTCTATCACAATATTGAACAAGGTATGATGAAGATGTAAGAATGTACCAAGAAACTGAAGTTTCTATCATCATTGCAGGTATTGCGAGGAGGGCTCATTAGAGCCTACTAAGGTAAGAGAGAAGCTAGTCTATTATGAGCACGGGGATTCATGGGCTGATCCCGCTATGATAAAAGAAAGAGGAGCTGGCACCATCGTAGGAAGTGATGAGGGTTCTCTTGATTCTGATCACATATTTGTCGGACCTAGAATCACAGTAAATAAAACAGTTGGTGAAGGAATCATCAAGTACATTCACTTAACAAGGTGAATAACACTACTACAAAAAATGTCATATACCACTATTTTTAAGAGTAGTAAAAGGATTTTTACCACTGTTTCTAAACCGTGGTATCAACTGGGATGGTAAATACTTATAGTAAAACCGTGGTATAAACTTGTACCTATTATCCACGGTTTAGTCTAAAACCGTGGTAATAAAGTTTTCAAAACCATGGTATATGACCATTACATAGTACTGATATTTGAGAAACCGTGGTAATAAAGTTTTCAAAACCATGGTATATGACTATAACATAGTACTGATATTTGAGAAACCGTGGTATAAAGTCACCATATTTGCCACAGGTCTTCCAGAACCGTGGTATATAATATTTTAATTTAAAAAAAAAAATCCCTGAATATTTAAATATTATGAATCACCTAATAACTTCATAAAATTATTCATATCACATTCCACTTCATCAGACATTCAAAACACTATGGTTAATACAAAAGTAATTCTAAACAAGATCCGAAAACAATCCATTCCCAATCCAAAATCTAATCAATACAAATATATTATAAAGAACCTCCAAACCAACTATCTTGTTCTGTATTCCAAATTATATTGCAATGAAATAAACTACAAAAGAAAAAAAAAATGTAAATCTCTATAACTTCACCAAGAACATTCCCCTCTGTGTTGTCATTCTCGTCCCAAGAATAAGCAAAGTTTGACCACCCTATGAAAGAAATAATTGTGGTTAAAAAAAAAAAATAGTCATTCAAAGATTAAGACAATTAAGAATGAGTGGTATGTATTCCTTCAAGGAATTTATCCCTGTGGTCTCTGTAACAAGCAAGCTTACAAAGAAACTGCAATATTTGGCAACCTTCTAAAAGATGAAGGTTAGAGAAGGCATGGTATGAATAAATATGATTGAAGTATATAGAACCCGGATAATATAAGCACAAAGAACTCGGATAATACCTTACACAAATAACAGTTATGATCATCAGATTGGAGAGCATGAAGTTCTTTTTTTCTCTTGGTCTTCTTGGATTGATACCCTACACAGCACACCCAACAATAACAAAATGATCTATCGAGCTAGGAAAGAACTTGCCAACGTGAAACTATTAATTTACTGAGCTATTCTAGAAGGTTTTACAATACTTTAGAAACTAAAGTACCACTTCTACAAACCTAGGACTGTCCAAAAATATTTCTCTTGCATCTAAGTGTACTAGCAAGCCATGGACCCAACATAACCCTAAAAAGCAGGGGAACATAATAAAGTATGAAGTCGTCGACCTACTTGTACAAAGTGAAATTTCAACCTTCAAACAAAATAAAACTGTTTTAAATTATTCCAAAAGCTCAGTACAAACTTTCCTTTCACTTGCTTTTTAGTTCACCTATAGGGATAAACAAACCTGAAAAAATAGGAAACAAGAGGCCTACCATAGGAGAAGGGAAGTGGATGCTCCAAAAGAAGATGACAGTATTGGCAATATCTTCTCTTTACATTGCATCTTGCATTTCAAGAATGACCAACCACTACCTATCAAACCAACCAAGGTAAAGAGATGAGGTGCACTTAATGAATCCAATATATAAGCAAACAAATAGCCACCAAACTTTGTGCCTCCCCAATATACTTTATGTAAAATGAACTTTCCAACTATTAAGAAGTAGTATTAGAAAGGTTCACCTTGTCACATAGCAGTGGATCCAGTATGAGCCTCGGACTGTGAGGATTTAACCTGTCATAAACACAGTAAGAATAAAATAAAAATAAAAAACAGTAAACAAATAATGATAAATTGCAAAGACATAACTGCACAGACACGTGATCGAGCCACGGTCCTTGTAGAGTTAGTATACTGGGTCAGTTAAGAAGACACCTGAAACTCACAAAGGGCACACATGGTCTAGATACATGTAGACAACTAAGCTATACCCACTGAAATTTGCATTTCAAACAAAAAAATACTGGTTTATTATCATGTTCATAAAAAAAACAACTTATTCATATCATATGCCTTGATACTACTGAATATATCAATGCCATATGTAAGTTTTATATAAACCAAATGAGTTGAACAACAAACAAGCTCACCTCCGTGATGAAGGTATTGTTTCTGTAACCAAATTGACATTATATTATTAAAAACGTTCATACAGTCTTGTACCATTTCAAACATTATTTAAAGTTGTAATTATAAGAATAGAATCTAAATCTTCTGGGGCAATGGATTAATACCTCCAAAATAACATCACGAAGTCGTCCTCCAGCTCGAGCACATCATATGTGAACAGCTTGTTCATCACTACTTCCAAAGATATTCCCTTCCATTCATGTAATAAGAACGAGTATAATTATGTGAACTCCCACTTGATGCTATCTCAAAATCCATATGGCCCCTTCCATCTATTGCTAGTAGTTGGTTAACCTGCAAAGTTGCCTATTAGCCACAAGCACATGTCAACTAAAGCATAATGTAACTGCAATGGAAAACGGCCAGTGACAGACATGCAGTTCGACCTTCCATTCAAGGCCCCATTCTTATTATATCTTGTAGATGGTATACAATCCAACACAAAATCATGATATCCTTCTGAATAGTCAATGAAGAATAACAGTGTAAATAAATTATATATGCTTAAATATGAAACATCAGTTTCTGAATGAAGAGACTTTGCAAGTCAGACCCATCAAAATAGTGAATCATCATGTTGTGGAATTATATATTTGATATAGGAAGAATTATTGTCAATCAAATCAAATCAAAATATTGTCAGCAAGGATTCATAATGTTTTAAAAAAAAATGTGTACTAACATTCAACAACAGTTTAAACTTTAAATAGACAGAACTAGAAAGCAATTACAGTTTAGAATTGGAATCTAATGTCATTGATGCATGGATGCACATCATATATAGGTCATGGTCTACCATCTAATGTGCTACATAATCTCTGATGCAAATTCAACAGGTTTTATCATAGAATGATACACCTCATTCAAGAGAACGAAGAGGTCAGATGCTCATATGGTTAAAGTAATATAATAAGGTAAAATATCCAAATGTGAGATTTCCGATAGTGTACCACAATGGATTGTGTCTCACGCATTTGCATTTACTATAATAAAATTCCTCCTTGAGCTGATAATTAGCCTCTACAATACTCAAAAACATAGATATATCCTTTAAAATAAGGATTTCTACTTAAACATAGTGGGTGGCTGAATTATAATGAGAGTGCTAAACAACAAAATTTCGTGCCACTGTTATTCATTATATAGATCACAAGTTATTCACAAACCTTTGATGGATGCCTTTTAAGGCAACAGAGCGCTGGCACACTATTCAGTGTTTCTGAACACCTATAACCAATAGCATTTCCATTTTCATGGTTCATGGCAAGAAGTTTCTATAAAAAAAACTCCCCAATTCGCTTCTTGGTATTTGAGTCTAACTTAATGCTAACATTTTCAGCACAAAAACATAGAAACGTTTTGGAAGGATGCGCCATTACTGCAACATTTTATCAAACACTTTGTAGATCTACGATATACCAAAAACACAGAGATAAGTTTATGCTTGGTCGTTGCTTCCCTGCTTCGAGACCATACCCCCGACATCAACAACACTAGAATCCAGCTTCTGGGCTTCTTTACCACTCACACCTGCCGCTCCACGTCTCGTATTTTTCTTAAACTGACCAACCCCATTTTCCAAATCAAATTTCTCTCTATCCCTAACATCTAAACTTGCCTTTCTCCTAATTTTCTTCACTCCCTGTTCAACTCCCTGACCTTGCCTCTTTTTGTGTATGTAGATGGTGTATGGTCCTTGAACAAAACAGAATCGCATCAAAACCTAATTATCCCTTAATAAGTAAAGGATGAGTAGGGTATCGTTCCACTTTTAAGTGTATGTTATGTAAAGGACATGACTGGAAAAGGAGTTTAAGGGATTAAAAACTATGATTGTAGAGATTTTATATTCTAATACTAAACTAAACTAAATTAACTAAACTATTAAGAATTTATAAGAGAGGGAATTCAAGATATTAGAATCCACCAATACTTTTAATCTATAACCCTCTACTTCATAGTTGTTCTTACAAGTAGGCTACAATTAGGCAATCGAGCGAGTACCGATGCCCTCTTAGACGAAACATTGTTAACAATTAACTCTACTTAATGTTGTTCCTATGTTTATCCTATTAATATCTTCTTTCCTTCTATGTAAGCTCGGGCAGCCATTCAATGTATTACCAAAAGCAACATCAATGAGTAATTTCTAATAGGGCGGCCATTCAATGAATCACCACTTAAGGCAAACACAAAGAATACTTCCCCTAGGCAACCACTCCCTGAGCTACCTTGTCACACCCTGAATTTCGACAGAATTCGGAAAAACATTATTTGTTCTCGACTTTTCGATCTCCGAGGTGTGACGCACTCTCCACTTCCAAAAACCCATAAACAGTTTAAAAATGCGGATAATTTAAAAACCAATAAAAATTTCTATTTAACAAAAGTCCTCTTCATTACAAAAATTAACAAATGAAAATGCAAATAACCTTATCTCAACTGAAAATATATATCACCTCAAAGGAAAACAAAGCCTATCTTGAAATGCGATGCTAATGCAAACCACGAGCATCAACCAATCTTCTTCCACACTAAACCTGTCAAGACTTATCAACTATGTTCATTTAATGAACACACCCGATAAGCAAACATGCAAATCGGGTCAGCATTATAAAAATGCTGGTGTGAGTAGCTCTAAAATACAACATATACTTATACATATATATACACCATCCATACGGCAGTTAGTTCCTCTACCGAGGTGCCTTAACTTTCAACAACAAATACAACATCCTTAAGTACAATAGGTAAGGCCGGTAGTTCCTTCATTGAGGCGCCTTAACTTCCCACTAACCACACAACAAACTATACGCATAATAAATAAGGCATGTAGTTCCTCCATCGAGGCGCCTTAGGTTCTAAGTAAACAAATAACCAACCAAACATATTACCATAATTAAAATATTTAAGGCTTTCTTTGTGTGTCCCTAAAATCACGTCGTATCTATGTCTTACCTAGTTTCCCTAGCTACCACAATCGCTACCCAACGCCGAACATGTATGATATATGCTTGGAGAACACTACTTAGAGTTTTGAACTCTCTAAATTGGTGAAAAAGCAATCAAGGTTCCTTACTCACGATCTTCGTTTCGTAGAGTTGGAATAAAGATTCGAACTAAACTAAAGCTTAGAACAACTACAAATTGGAATTTACAATAAGGGAACTAAAGAGTAAGGAATAATTATTAATGCTAGATTTTTCCTTCCTATTAATAAAAACATTAAAATGAAAACATGCACTTAATACCGAAATGGAAATTTGAAAGAGAAATTGGAGAGTTAATCCTCCTCATGTGAACTACCATTAGTGTTGATTTGAAATAGGTTTTGATTCTTCCTAAACTCATAGACAAGTTCCTAACAGAAAAATAGATTTGATCCCTAGCATGCATGGCTCACTAAAGAGCTCATACATGCTAGCAAGTGAAACCAAACAATGACTTATCTCTAAGCTCATTGCTTGATTTCTAACTAAACTCTACACCAACTACCATTTTGGGGTAGGATGTAGAGTTAGTTGTTCTTCCTAAACCTACCAAACCAACAATTGGTTTACCCTCACATGAGTTAGACTAACTCCCCAAAAGGGAAGTTAGCTCATGATCCTTGGGACAAGGACTTATGAACTAATAAAATCTCAAAAGAGAAAGAGAGAGAGAGAGAGAGAGAGAAGAAAATCCACAACCAAACTCACTTCTATTATTTCTTAGAAGAACAAGTGTTCCTCCATTAAAACTATTACAAGCTTTTCAATCATAAAACTAAAAACTAACTTCTTATTTTCACTAAGGAACTAAAATAATGTCATGTGAGGAAAATAAGTCAAGGGAGTAATTGGAGTGTCCCCACATTTGTCTAATTTCTTCTCCATTTGAGAGAAATCTCATTTCCTCCCACGTGAATTATCAAACTACATTGATTCATTTTTATCTACCACATTAAAACAAAGTGACACCTTACCTTTTTTTCACTATTAACACCTAATCTAATTTATTACATGCAAGGTGTCAACTTTGCACCAATAATTTGTTATCTTTGTCTTGACATGCTCCATGATTGATGACTCATCCAATCTTGTGGCCCCGATAGTGGGTCCATGTGCAAATCCGATGGCGATCCGGTATTTTTTGGCGCTTTTACAACTTCCCGCCTATCGTAGAGTTCATCATACGATTATGCGAGCAGCTCTCTTGTCCCATTCGGAGTCCTGGTTCGAGAGGTAGGAGCTTTGGAAGTTTGATGCTTTTACGTGGATTTGGGAGAATTCATATATACGCCGTTCCTCGTGCCTTATTGCAGGTTTAACCAATATTTCCATGTTTACTGCAAATACCTGCAAAAGTATGAAAACATATTTATTTCATGATTATTAAACACATAATGAACCAAATTTATATGTCTCAATGGGGTTTCATAATACACTTTTGGGTGCTTATCACACTACCCCCTCAAAACAAAGACTTTGCTTGTGTCCTCGCAAAGAAGAGACACTAAAATAGATAAGTGGCCAAAAATGTGTAGTCCTAAACTAATTCTCGTTTTCAGCAGAGTCGCGATTGCATTGACCATATGCAACAAGGCCTTAAACCACTAGGAATTCCCTTAGTGGGCCGAGTTATAGCCTCGTGAGAGTTTTCCGAAAAAGATACTCACAAACTTCATTTATATTACAACGACTTCGAAATGATGTAAACTTGTTTCCTAAATTAATCTCGGATATCCATACATCTCCTTAGCAGGGAACGAGGATTTATTTCTTTGAAACTCAAGTTAATATGTATTCAATAATTAAAACATCTACATATGATTATTCATGCGGTGAACTTTTCATTGAAATATACTAGCGGGGTTGTTTCGGATCCTTGGAGAGCATACCTAAATGGGTTCTCCACGGTATGTGTTGAAACACATATTCACTCAAAATTTTCCCTCTCGGTTTTGTTAACTCCAAATTGTCGCGGTGGAAGCACACGTTTCCTTACATCTCAATGATAGTCAGAGGAGCCGATGTCGATCAATCACGTCTACTACTTATTATCACACCACCCTACTCCTAATTGAGCTAGAGGTCTTTATTAGGTATTGTGGGGCTTAGGTGATAGTGTATAAGAAAATGGAAATGGATAATCAAAATTTATGAGTATGAGAGAATAGGGTCTTCATATATTTACACTAGAGAAATCCTTGTTTCCTTTCCTTCTTCTAACTGAGTTTTTCCAACCTTGTTCTTAAGCCTCTGGATACTAAAGATTTTTTTTTTTTTTTTTTTTTTTTTTTTTTAAGTGGAAATTTTATTGATAATGATAACGAGGATTACAAATAATTAGGACAAGCGTCAAACAAGTCAAGGCCGCAAGTCCTTTCTGAATAGCAAATCCTATCCTTCTAAACACAAACTCGTTGGAACCAAATTGCCATAACGCTATCGTTCATAACCTTTCCGAAGTCTCTTGAGAAGCTCAACCGATTGTTGTTCCAAGAAACCGAAAGTGTCAAAACTAAACGGAATGAAACAATGTTGGTTAGCTATACAAGCTTCCTCATGCTTCTCTATCTTCCTGCCACGCTCTCTTAGCCGCTTCTCCCACCTCAAAGACTCCATTCCCAAGCCCTACCAACGGAGGGCTCCAGTTACATCAACACACGATGTCTCCCCCTCGGACCAACCGTAGATCAATACATCCGCAGGGCGGCGTGTAGATCTTCCCTCATTCGGATCGTTGAGAAAATTAACGGAGCCTCCTTTTTCACTTTTTTCACCCCATACCCGAATGCATCACATAAAAAATATCTCGACATGATCATGTCGGTATTTGAAACCCGAAAATGTCCGCAATGTGCCGCATGGTCCCCGAAAAGCATCTAGTCTACTCTTTTTGCAAACGGGGCATAGACTACCATCGAGTACAAAGGAATCATGAGACGGTACCGAGAATAGAACGATACTCCACCGGGACATATCTTTGTCCCAAGTCCCTCCATCGAATAGCAAGTAGAAAATCCTTTTTTGTTCGGATCGCAAGCATCCAATGATCGCTTTCCTCGACGAAAGCAGATAACACAAACTCCCTCTCAAGACCAGCAACAATCTTACCATAGAATGCTTCCGCCAAAACTTTTTGTGGTTTTGAGGGGACGGTAGCATTCACAGCCATAGAACTGAGGTCAAAATCGGGCAGATACATACTCAATGCACTGCTAGCAACATCAAGAATCTCATCCAAAGGCACTGGCCCACAACTCCGAAGAATGTGGTTCTGAAGCTCAGAAGTCTGACAACGAGAGGCCACAAAAGCAAAAGTAGAGACATCAGTGGCACAATAAATACCTAGCCCACCAAGACGTCTTTGGAGTGTCGATAAACGCCAATCGCAAATCACCGGGCAAGGACCATCGAAACCACAATACCTGCGGAACAACTGCGGAGATGCCGATCAAAAGTCTTGGTCGCCTCTAAAAAGGGATGGTGGACAAGTCACGAATCATAAAGACCAACTTAGAGAGCCCAAAGACAAGCACGTAAGAGAGCTAACTCACACCGTGGATCTTCCAAACTAGCTAAACGGTCCATCAAAGTCACAACCTTTTCAACACGCCATGCAAGGCCCATGACAAAGGATGAATCGATCTTGTTCGCACTCCAAGCAATCGACTTCGGTGGCGAGGGACGAGATAAATCTGAAGGAAAGAGACCGAGAGTGGAGCGTCGTGGATCCAAAGTGATGGCCAAAATATCTCAGTTTAGCCACATTAAGAACCGCCCGTAGTAAGAAGGTCCTTCTTCCCGTGATCATACCCAAAGCTGCCGCCACTGCTTTCGTTTCTCCGATCGAGTCCCATCATCTAGATACCAAGCCTGTAGCATCAACCGACAACCGGACGGATCCGCGAATCGGGGGATGCAACACCACCAAGAAAGAGAAGGGGACCCAAAGGGTCGCCTTTGGACCCCATGGCCCGACCATATGTAGCCATCCCCATATATAACCTCGCGGGTTGACAATACAAGTACTCAACCCAAGGGGCAATAGTTGGGCAACGGATACGAACCTCTCTCAACATGGTAGTCCGATCAACCATGTTAAAAGCATTCTGAAAATCTACAAGCAGCATCGAAAGAGAGGTACTATCACTGTTAGCATACACTATGCGGTTGGTTGATAAGGTAAAAATAAACTTCCTCCGTAAAACACCAACCCCATATTGAAAATCTTGTAAGTATCCTACCACATCTTTGGAAACTCCTCTCATCGCAATCTTGGAGACCAAACGACGCCAAACCATCCCCACGGCTATAGGACGAATACTATTATCCAGCTTGAGAAGCGGAGTAAGCGGAGCACTCGCAATGAATTCTGCTAACAGCTGTGGACATCGACCCTGTAACCAAAGATTCACCACAGGGGTCAATGCATCTAGCAAATCAGACGATATAGCTGCTGCAGCCCCACTCATGGCATCCAACAAATGCTGAGCTCGAAGACCATCCCGACCACAAGAAGTACCTTTCGGAAATGACCTAATACATGACAATAGGCCGTCTCTCTCTACCACTAAAAAGGGGCTCAAAGAAAGGGAATAGTCGGTCTTACGTGGTGTGGTTGTCGCGTTGGGTGCTTCTCCTCTAATGCACATATAGTCTCCGCAGTATTAGATGCAACTCCTGATGATGATAACACTTTAACCGCTGCAGCAAAATGTCCATCAGCAACTTTCTGTAGGCATCGACGCACATTTTGAGTGGAGGCAGATTTCCGAGTTGGTTGGAATGAAGGAGGCTCTATGACAGACTCTAAAAGACGAAACATCCCGCTAGGCTCATTCCATGTCGTCAAAGCATGGAGAATCTGTTTTTGCTGAAAGTTTTTCCTAGTGCCAGAACGACGTTCCTGACGATTCTATGGTCGAAAAACTTGCAGGGTGCAACGTGGCAAAAGGAGGAGACGAACCCAAGGCATAACGGAACTAGGATCGGTTGTAATATCCCGAGAGCCGATTTCAAACACCGAAAAAGCCAATCGACAAGCACGCGGGTATACTTTTCACGGTTCGAAAGGTATAACGAAATGCATCATCCAAGAATTTCTCATTAAGAGAAGAAGGAACAACAAGCCGGTCGGGGGTATCACCACCACCCTCCGTGGTCGGGATGCAAGATCTATAGTAGTCGGGCTTAGGAGGCGGCCGTGGTATGCCCACAATGAAACATGGGGATTCCCGCTCTCCATCAAAACAGTGGTGATATGATAACATCCGGATGACGACACGGTATACCAAGTGCGTGGATACCAAGACAACGACCACACATCCATTTGTCAATAGACTTTAAAGAATTCTCCAATAACAAATACAAATCACAATCATCCTTAAGTTCATCCCGTACCCTATCAATACTCAACTGACAACCTACGTGTTGTTTATCAAAATCGTGAGAAAAGTAGGGAATAGTAAAACCATTACCGCTTACCCCCATTAGTGCATCCATGACGATCTCGGAAAGGGCAATGAACACGTTTCTTAAGAGGCAGGGCAATAGAACTAGAAGAAACAACATTCTTCTTTCTCATATCCCAAACCTGTCGATAAGTCAGCAAAACCCAAATCCAATCACACAAAACCCAAAAAATAAGCAAATCCCAAAATCCTCGCTTCAAGCAAGACTACAAACCCCAAACCTCATTTAACCAACAAACAAAACCTAAACCAAAACCCTTCCAGTAACAAGGTACCAACCTAAAAGTTTATCTCCGACAACCACAAAACCAAACAAATGAGTTCACCAAACCAACCCAAACCTAACTAACCTAATACAAGTCATTTCCTACTCCCAAACTAACCCAAAACAGTTCGCGGGGGAGGTAGTGGTTGGGCCTTATGGCGGAGAGTGCGGGTCAGGTTTTATAGTGGCTAAGACGAAGGTAAGAGATGGTGGTGGTGGGATGTGAGAATAGATTAGGGAATTAGAGATGGTGGTGTGCCAAAGGTCTGCGTAATGCGATGGTGAAGAAAATGGCGGTGGTGGGATTGGGGAAAAGATAAAGGATGGTGGTGGTGTAGTAGTGGTGCTGTGTGGTGGACGAGGTGGTGTTGGATTACGGTGGCAGTGGGCAGTGGGGTGTTGGGCGGCGTGAAATGCATTTGAAGATGGTGGTGGCAGTAGGGGGGGGATGGCCGGTGGTGGTGCCGCGCGAGTGGTGCAGAGGCAGATCTGTGCGGTGGATGGAATTTTTTCGGTGCTGGTGGAGGGTGCGAGGAGAGAGAGAAGGTGCCGTGGAGGGTCGGATTTTGAGAAGCGGTGGGTGGTGCAAAGACCAGGTGGTGCGCAGAAGAGGGAGAAGAAGGTGCGCAAAGGTGCGGCAGGGCGGGATGGAATTTTGAGCGGTGGGTGCCGTGGAGGAGGTGCTGGCAGGGGTTTTGAGAGGGTGGTGGTGGCGGCGAGGGTGGGCAACACAAGCGGTGCTTTGCAAGTTCATGGGGGGAAGAAGGTCGGGGAAGAAGAAGGTCCGAAGAAGAAAGTGAACAGTGGCGAGATTTTTTTTTTTTTTTTTTTTTTAAAAAAAGCTTAAGAACATGATTCTATTTTCCTTTCTTGAAGCAAGTAACTGACTTATATTTAGGACAAGTCTTTCTCTTTATTCTTCCACATTTCATCCTATTTCACATACTCATCATTTAGGTAGGTTCTTTTATTTGGTTTAATAGATGGGTAAGGAATTTTTGTGGTGAAAGTGAAAGGTTTGATGAAAGGTTCAGTGGAGTGACTAGCGGTAATATTTGTAACAGGTAAGAATTTTTAGCTATGTCGATCCAAAGAAGGCCTAAATTCTCTTGTTCGGGTGGTGATCAAGTAAGTAGATGCTAATTTCCTCTAATCGAAAAAAACTACTCCTCCTCCGTGTCATCACACACAAATCACTCATATCAAGGCTTTTGGTTAGATTCTCACAGATTTATAGTTTAAGTAACTAACCGTTGTTTCCGAAACTTACCGCTATGTACAATCAATGATACTCAAGATATGAATATTCATGAAAAGATGTATAAACTATTACAGTCACGATTATCTAAAGTTTCTTAAAACAAATCCTAATTCGGATACTAATGTGAGATTTCTAGACAATTTTCATCATTGAAAAGGAAACAAGACTTTGTCACTAAGTACAATTATTAATATGAAAATAAAACTATATATAGGCTACAAGATGCCTAATTTTTGCTACAGGTTTAAAGTACCCCCAAACAAAATGATGCTTAGTCCTCGGCGATCAATAATTAAAGAGAGAAAGTACCGAGAACCGCGGAGCAAAATTAGGGCTAGATTGTTTGGAACAGAGGAGTTGAGATCATAATATATTATTCGAAAAGAACAAGAAAATATTCAATAGCACACTAAACATAGCACACCCATATAATAAAACCACAAAGATACCTAAACATGAAAACAATAGCACACCAAACAAAAGGATTAGCTAGATATATGTACAATGGCAAACTCAAGTTTACCATCCAAACAGACGTGAAGGTCTAGCGTCCCCTTTAAGGAAATGCATTTCCTTAGCATCGCCCAATAGATAATAGTCCGCCAAATTTCTGCCCATTCTTTGTCTCCGTGATTCCCTCAAATTGGTCTTCATCTTTTCATCCTTTGGGTAACATCGAACATGCCTCGTGCATCGAAATGACACTTCCATTGACGAAACCTTAATGAGCTTAATGATTCTCGCTTTTTGGGCACATGGAATCCACCTTGACCCGATCATGAAAAGTAGCCGCAAACCGGGGGAAATGTGTCTTCATGATTCGCAAGCGGTGATCGGTAAAAGTATATACTTATCCCGAAAAGTCGCGAGCTCGTTTCAGCCGGAGACAACACAACCTAAAATGTTAAATAAAGCATGACCCCGAAGCTAGTGCAATGATCATACGACGCAAGCGCCTCCTCATTGGCGGAGAAAATGCCAATCTCCCATAATGTTCGAGTACAAATAACATTGCAGTTCCCATGTTCATGGTCATGCTTGATAATGGAATGGTGATGTTGCGCCATGGTACATGGCCATCTCCTTCTCGCTTGATCTCAAGACCATCACCATAAGAGTCGCCAAATGCTTGCCACTGAAAAAGAACGGTAAGAATTATGATAGATGTAATGCCAAGATGCAAAGAGGTTTCGTGATATGGAAGGTCCAAAGTTAGAGCAAGTTGTTGTTCGTAAAAGATATGAGGTGTGTCACCAACTCGGATTGTGAATCCGTCTAAAGTAGAAACCATGCGCATGGTTGAATGCCGGTGTGTCATCCATATTAGCATAAAGTATGCAGCCAAACTAGGAGAATAAGTTTGGTCGTTGAAGAATTAGGGAAGACCACCCAATGTTTGTGATGTAATCATGGAAGAGATGGCCATAGGCATTGAATCCATCATAGACCGAAAGGATTGCTCGGAATGATTTTGGGAAGGAGCATGGATGATGAAGATGCCAGTGTTTGATGAAGATGCCATAGTGGATGAAGTAATAAACTAGGTACGGCAACCGGATGGAAAAATGAGTATGTAAGAAAATAGACCCTCCTCCCAGAAGCACATGTTAAAATTATATTAGTCACAATGGAAATGATGACAATCCTACTAAGCATTTCATACAAAATAAAACAAAAAGATAAGATAAAATACATAGTACGACATCGAAAAAACGTAATAACATATATGATTATATACTTATTGACTTAGTAATATCATGGATTCTCGATATTGATCTATGAGATGCATATTTTGCACCGCATCGCTTTAGGTCATCTATTTGTTGGCCGAAATGCGATCCGAATGTCCCCTTGGGCAGAGAGTACAGTTTGATTTTCCATTAGAGAGCATGATTTTGCAAGAATTGAGAATGATTTTCCAAGATCTCCTCCTCGTTCAACATCATGCGTTGCTTTTGACGATCTTGGAAATCCTCAAGAGTTGTGATGATGATATTCGACGACGAGCGCGTGTAGTTCCCTCAAACCTTGATGAAGAAGTTTAATGCCTTCCATGGGATTAATAATATTCAAAGATGGCATTTTCATCAAATAAATTGTCGAATTTGAGCTTGAGGTGTTCTCGCTTCATCTATCGAGTATCGGGGTCCAAAACCAACGGAGTAGTCCGTTTTGAAGTACCTTTATATATGCTCTTTGAAGGGGTGTCTCGGAGAAATTATTGATAACCCCAACGATCATAATCTAAGCGAACCAAAGTGGGTAGAACTCACGACCTTCTTGTTTTCTTGGTGATTACGCGTGCGGAGGTGTTGGATCGCACAAAAATCATCTCTTTCGAGTTTGCAAAATCCAAAGTAGGTGAAGTTGAGGCTTTGTGGACTTCAGTTTGGTGTGATGTACCTACCACATTATGTCCCAACCTAAACTGAGCACAACACGCTGATTCTGCTTCAAAAAGAGCTGAAGAACCATGTGATGTGTATGTTCGACGCCGCCATGAGATACCTGTAGCTCGCAAGAAAGTTTTTATGAATCGAATGATGACTCTTGAACAAGGGACTCCCCGGTTTTATTGGGATTTGAAGTATGTCGGAGATCATTTCCTTATTCAATTCCAATCGTTGTCCATAGGCATTGAAGTAGAATTTTCCATCTTCATAACCGCTAAATTGGTAGAACATCAAAACCAATTCGGAATAACTAGTCTGCTGAATGATATAGAAGAGGCGCCCATCCTCGACGATGATTTCAGTGTCAAAATAAGGAGAAAACCGCCTTCTTCGAAAGTTTTAGGTAGTCTTTCTCTGCCGTTATTTTTCTTGGTTGAGCCATTCTTTGAGGGAAGGATAGTGAAAATTGTATGAATAAGAATGGCTTAAAAAGAAGAGATTTATAGGCAATCTATGAGGCTATACCAATCACTGAGTCCAAGTGTATTTAATGACCCATGTGATTATGAACAAAGATCATAGGGGATCCACAAGAAGTCTTTATCATGTCGATATCCAAATACAATTAATGAGATGGTTTAATGTTTAGAAAATACGGAGGAAAGTTTCACACGGGTAGTTAGACTTACACGTAATTTCAGAAATGATGATCATAACTCAAGAATAGAATATGGATAGAATAATCGAAATGCATGTGTGACAAGTGTTATGTGTACCTTGTAATAAGTCTTGCCGATTTTCTCCTCAACACTATGTGTATCCATTAATTATTTCGTGAGTTCGATGGCCTTTCTTTGTTATGGTTTGTTTATTTATTTACTTATTATTATTTTTTTATATATTATTTTTATATATATTTATATTTATATATATATATATATATTTTATATATATATATATATATATATATATATATATATATATATATATATATATATATATATATAAATATATAACTAATATACAGAGGAAAAACAACTAATTAATACGAACTTCTCCATTTAATACGTGAACCCGCATAAATGTGTGAGAATTATTTAACACACCATACTAATATACAAAATGAAAAACAGAAAAAGGGAGGGTTACATAGATCTAGATGTTCGGATCAAGTTATGCATGAGTGACAAGAGAATAATGATAAACAATGTTATCACGATTAATGTGATAGCCCATTCGCTGCTCCTTTTCCCATCGCCTAGTTTATTCATTATTGTCAAGAAATTGAAAATTTGTGAAGAAGAAGTTGTGAAGATGGAGAGAAGGGAATGAGTGAAAGAGGAAAAGAGAGTTGTATTTATAACTTGGTTTCACCGTTGGGCATGTGACCGCTTGGATCACCGTTGGGTTCGACCGTTGGGCTTGTGAGAGTAGGCCCAATGAATCAAGGAGCAAACTCATATTTTTTGAAAGTACTATATTCGCATAATATAAATAATTTCTCATTTAAACCGTCGAGATACAAAATTATGAGAAATCAACCGATATATAATAATTTAGCACTAAAAATAAAAATGCAATGCATTAGGGAAATAAATGACATAGTCATTTTAAAACCAAAGAAAATAAACAACCTATCGAATCCTCCCAAGTTAGCGTAAAGATGAACCCGGTTTCTACGCCTTCGCCACCCAATTTAACTTCAACCGAAGATTTGAAGGTGAAATGTGGCCTATAGAATGTAGTAACCGATCTTGAATTGCTTTTTGCGATTAGCCATCATCATTCTCTCGAATTGGCCTTGGCGATTTCTCATTTCTTCTTTGGAATTCATTCGAAGTAATCATCTCTTCCTCCGGCGAAGAAACATCCCGCGATACTAGAATTCATGTTCCTCAAGGCATCCATAGGAGTATTTATTCGGGCGATGGTATCTTCGTTAAAACAACCGTGGGTGAAGGCGGAGGAGGAGGTACGCTATCATGCTCAATGTCATCTCTAGCTACCGGTCCCAATGGTCTAAAACACAAGTCTCAAAAATTCCAAAATTCTCGAAAGACCTTTGTTTCAATGAAAGGAGTAGCGATCGAACCCTAAGTTAAGCATAAGCCGAAAGTAACAAGTACAGCAAGAGGGAGTCACCTATTTGACGCTGGGTCGTAAGAATATGGCCCGTGAAGTGGACCATACAGAAAGTGTGCTTCCTCTCCCCGTAGGATCCACAGCAGGTGCAAAGAAAGTCTTGTTCACGCCGACGCCTTTGAAGTTCCAATGACGCTCGCGCCAACCATTAAGTGACGGCTAATTGGTTACGCCCGAGCGAATCGCCGGTACACGCAGCTTCGAGCCGGTGTTGTACTCCCCTCGAAGCGTGTCAAACATCAAATCCCTCGTGGTCGGATACTCGACAATAACAGGGTCGGGCTATCGAGTTAATCGGAATCAATGCGGTATTCAAATCAACTCCAAATAAGAGTTCACGCTCCATCCCATCCGCCGTAATCCAAAATTCGCCACCCGAAACCTCCATTATTATAAAATTTCAACACCAATTCTTCGAATATTGAGCTGGGATTCGATGCAATAGATATTCCCACTCTCTACTTTCAATTTCCTCATCAAAAATGGGTGAAACATCCCTAATTATAGAGATTTGTGAAATTTCTCTCGACCGTAATTCGCCTTCGTACGCCATAGCCATAGCGTATAATTTAAATTTTGATAGTGCAAATAGCAAGAGGAGGTAGAGGAGGTGGTGCTGGAGGAAGGGGGGTTGAGGTTGGTGGAGTTTGTTCGCTGCGGCGCTTGTCGAATTCATCACCGGTATGCCGCTGCCGCCGAAATGGATGGTGAGGGACCAAGATCCGCTTTTTGTGGAAGAAGAAGTGAGGGGGTGGACGCGGGGTGCCCCGCTGGGGCTTTGTACCCGATCTTGGGTTTTGGGTCGGGTCAAAATTTTGGCCCAAGTACAAATGAATTACAGAAATTCCTCTTATGTCCCTAAAAGTTTCAAATTTCAAACGGGAAATTGATTCGCTTCAACCCGAATTTAACGGATGAGATATCGAAACGATCAAGATTAAAAAATGCCATCCACTAGAATATGAAAATCACATTCAAACATCAATTTTTTTTTTTTTTTTTTTTTTTTAACAATCTTTGGTTTTTATTTATTTATCCTTTATATACAAATGTACAAGTCGAAAGAACGTGCAACAACACCGAAATCCAAATAAAACAACACATCACAAACAAATTTTAACTCAGTAACTTTCATGTCGGCTCTGGTGAACCCAATCCAGCCCCGGTGGGCTTATCCTTTATGTTTTGGGGGCCTAGGGTTTAGGATCGGTACATCCTTGACCAATGTACAATGGTCTAATAATAATATTACCCTTAGTACATATGGTATAGCCTCAAACCGCCTCCGAAACAAATCACATAGAAAACTGAACGGGTTGGCCTGGGGAATCCATTGCCCGCATTTAACTATGAAATTTCCGATGGTGCATATCACTCTCTTTGGGGCACCATGCCGGTGCTAATAAAACAAAACGTATATACATGTTGAGTCTTTTAACGCCGATCCTCAAGACGAAAGTGAGTCTTTTAACGCCGATCCTCAAGACGAATGTGAGTCTTTTAACGCCGATCCTCAAGACGAATGTGAGTCTTTTAACGCCGATCCTCAAGACGAAAGTGAGTCTTTTAACGCCGATCCTCAAGACGAATGTGAGTCTTTTAACGCCGATCCTCAAGACGAATCCCAACCTCGTGGAAGCAACGGACGACGACGAAGTTTATCCCGCTTGAGCTGGTGTCGATAATAATATACCTTATACCGCTCATCTCGATATAAAAGATCAAGACCTCGACAGAAAGGAGTTTGATAGCCATACACCACCCCATCCTTTTCGCCGCCGCTTTCGAAAGCAAAAGTACTACGCACCATTACCAATTCGAGATGGGTGAGATTTGGACCAAATGATGAGTTGGAGTTCGCGAGGAAGAGAATAGAAAAGGGGAGAGAAAGAAGGAGTTGAAATTTTGGTACCCATTGTTTTCCCGAGGCACGCTTTGCTCTATTATCGTAAGACATTTATACTCGGTTCTGAATTAGAGTTTTTGTGGACTAAGGTTCCGCGCTTTGCAACCATACACTCTAGGGAATTTTAGAAAAGAAAATAGAAGAGGGCCCTACAACCCTAATGGCATACTTTTTCCGCTTAAATACATGGAAAGAAGTACACCAAATAATCTATTAGTCCGTAGACCGGATCATCGAGAAGAGTCTCTTCGACATCTGGAGAGCACAACTCATGATAATATTTAAGGCGATGGTCATTTACTTGGAATTCGCTACCATCATTTTCGTTTTTCACAGAGATAGCCCCATAAGGGGTGACAGCAGAGACAGTGAAAGGACCAGACCATCGAAGTTTTTAATTTTCCCCGAAAAATGTGTAATCTTGAGTTGTACATCAAAACTTTTGACCGACTTTGAACTCTTTTTTCGCAATATGTGCTTGTCATGCACTCTTTTCATGTTGGCTTTATAGGATTTCGAGAGATCATAGGCATCACTCCGAATTTCCTCAAGCTCATTTAACCGCAATTTTCTTTTTAAGCCTACCACGTTAGTGTTATAATTGGTGCTTTTGATGGCCCATGAGCACGGTGCTCAAGTTCAACCGGCAGATGACAGTGGTTTTCCAAAACGAGGCGATACGGAGACATCCCTATAGGTGTCTTAAAAGTCGCTCTCAGATGCCCACAAGGCATCGATAATCGTAGAGACCAGCCTTTCCTAGATGGATTGATGCTTTTTCCAAAATGGATTTTATTTCTCGATTAGAGACTTCTACTTGACCAATCGGTTTGAGGATGATATGGAGTTGCCACTTTGTGCGTGACTCCATATTTCTTTACTAATGATTCAAAAATTTATTGCAGAAATGTTTTCCCCATCACTAATTATAGCTTTTGGAACACCAAATCGAGAAAAATATTTTCTTTTACAAACAAAACGATCGCTTTTATGATCGTTAGCACGACATGCCAATGCCTCAATCCATTTTGACACATAGTCAACTGCTACAAGTATGTATAGGAAGCCATGAGAATTTGAAATGGACCCATGAAGTCGATGCCCCATACATCAAAGATTTCCACAATTAGAATGGGATTTAAGGGCATCATATTACGCCGAGTAATGCGACCTAATCGGCGGCAAAATTGCAGATGCTTTGCAATGCTCATGTGCATCTCTAAACAAGTGTTGGCCAATAAAACCACATTGTAGAACCTTGGCCGCAGTTTTCTTCTTACCACTAAAATGACCACCACAAGATTGTTCATGGCGTAAGGATAACACATCGCCAGTGTTCCCCGGGGATGCAACGGGCGGATTAGTTGGTCCGAACAATACTTGAAGAGGTAGGGATCATCCCGTAAATAGAATTTCACAAGGATAAAAACTTTTTCCGGTCATTACGAGACCAAGATAAAGGAAATTCCTCGGTAACTAAGTAATTTACTATGTCCGCGTACCAAGGGACGAAAAAATAGAGTACAAGTGTTCATCCGAAAGGAATCACGATAGGTTCGATCGCGATCAACATCATCGACAAGTCTTGATAAATGGTCCGCAACCACATTTTCGCTACCTTTTTATCTCTAATTTCGAGAGTAAACTCTTGCAAAAGGAGAATCCATCGGATCAACCTTTGTTTTGCATCTTTTTCGCTAATAGATAACGGCGCCGCGATGGTCGCATTGTAGACAATTGTTGGAGAACCCACTAGGTAAGGACGAAACTTATCTAACGCCATATACAACAACGAAAACTCTTTCGCGGTGGTATAGTTACGCTGAGCTTCATTAAGGGTTTTACTCGCGATAGTAAATGACAACCGGCTTATTTTCTCGGCGTTGCCCTAGTACAGCTCTCAATAGCATAGTCGCCATGCCACACATTAATTCAAAAGGTTTAGACCAATCGGTGGTTGAATTATAGGAGCGTAGTTAATGCGGTTTTTAATACCTCAAAGGCTTGTTTGCAACCGAAATTGAAATCAAAAGCGCATCTTTAAGCAGAGATTGGTTAAAGGTCTAGCAACCTTTGAGAAATCTTGAATAAATCTCCTATAGAAACCAAATGCGGTCCTAAGAATGCGCGAATGTCTCTCGAACTGCTTTTGGTATAGGAAGTGAAGCAATTTTTTCTATCTTAGCTTTGTCGACTTCGATTCCGTCCCTTTGAAACGATATGTCCTAAAACTATTCCTTTAGTAACCATGAAATGGCATTTTTCCCAATTAAGAACAAGGTTTTTCTTCTTCACAACGTAAAGACTTTTTCAAGATTTGATAGACAAATATCGAAAGAATCTCCATAAATTGAGAAATCGCCCATGAATACCTCCATAAACCGCTCAACCATATCATCAAAATATGAAGCATGCAAATATGGAAAATACCGCAGCATTGCAAAGGCCAAAAGGCATTCGCCTATATGCAAATGTACCAAATGGACAGTGAACGCTTGTCTTTTCTTGATCGCCAGGTCTATGACTATCCGAAAATAACCGAATAACCATCAAGAAAGCAAGAATAGGCATGACCGGCTAAACGTTCGAGCATCTGATCGATGAAAGGAAGTGGAAAGTGATCCTTACGAGTAACGGCATTAAGTTTGCGATAGTCAATGCAAATTCGCCATTTTACTAGGATACGCTCGGAAATGCATTCATCTTTATCATTTCGCATTAACCCAGAATGCCAGATTTCTTTGGAACTACGGTACAGACTCACCCAAACACTATCGAGATAGGGTAAATAATACCCGCATCTAGTAATTTTAACACTTCCTCTCGGACCACATCTTTCATTGTAGGGTTTAGGAGATGTTGTGGTTCACGCGACGTCTTTGCATTTTCTTCCAGGTGTATGCGATGGGTGCACACATTAGGTTCAATACCTTTAATGTCATCGAGACCATCCAATAGCGTAACGATATTGTTGAATGACATTAATTAAACGAGCTTCCCCGATTAGTTAATTGTGAAGAAATAATAACTGGTGACGACCATCAAAGATCAAGTCAGACGTATTTTAATTCGGGAAGTGGTTTTAATTCAATTCAGGGGGAGGGTATTAAAGATTCTTGAGGAAGGTCATCATCCATGTAATAAACAGATTGATGATCATCCAAGTTACTTGACATCATTGTTGTAGGGTCAAATAATGGTACTGACTCTAATAACTCATTTACTTCTTGTGTATAATCATCGTCCTCAAACTCAGAGTCGCTAAAGGAAAGAAATTGGTACACTTCATCTTCAGGAAAAGAGTTTGTGAAATACTCTTTGTGGAATGCTGTCAACCCTGTTAACCTCACCATCAATGTCGCTCGAAGTTGTTTCATCAACTTGAACACATTCACCTCGACCGAAAGATTTCGGCGGACATGGTCATGGAACCATCTCGACAGCTTAATAAGAGCATTAGCAGCAAGGTGAGGAACGGACGCCCCTAAGATGATTGGAATGGAATCACATGCAACTTCAGATCCAAAATAACAAAGTCTACAGGATAGAAGAAATCTTGACTTTTACAAGGACGCTTTCCACAATTCCTTTTGGATACTTTATGGAACGATCCGCTAATTGTAGAGTCATGGTGGTAGGTTTAAATTCATGAAGACCTAGTTGTTTAAATAAATAATATGGAAGTAAGTTCACACTAGCTCCTAGGTCTAGTAGAGCAAGAGTCGCGGTATTTGTCACCTAAGGTGCATGGAACCGCTGGTCTACCAGTGGTCCTTGTATTTTACTATACCATTGTGGTTCTCGGTAATGGAGGGAAACCGCTCAAATGAGGAACGCTTTGTTGAGGAACGTTAGTTCTTCTTTTGTGGTGCACATATCTTCGTAAATTTTGCATGTTTTGGTAATAATTTTAAGGCATCGAAAAAGGTAAGTTTATTGTTAAATTTTGAAAAGTCTCTCGATTTCAAAAAATTGTTATCGTTTTATTCTTTGCCAAGCCGCAGAAAACGGTGCCTTAGGGCTGAATTTGGCAAAAGGGTCTACTTGCTTGTTTCCTACATTCGAGGTGTTGACTTTGTTGAATATGGGGAATCTTCCGAGGTTTATTATTAGAAATAGATTCCTTGGAACCCTCCCCGCTCTTTTGGTTGATTATCCGCATAATGATCCGATTGTCGGCACGCTTTTTCGGATCGTAAAAAGTAGTGATTGCATGCACCTCACCTTGGGTGGGGGTGCTTGTACCGTGGGCATTGGTCGGGCCAAAGGTCGGTTTGCTGGTTTAGGGTTTGGAACCGCTTGCAGCAGAAACACGCTTTTCTCGACTCTTTTCTTTGCGCCAATTGTTTGAAGTGATTGTTAGATAGACGTTAAAATTTGAGACCGCTGGTTCATGTAAGCCGAAAAGTCTCATTTGTCCTATCCGTAATGGTTGGCGCAGTTGTGCAAAATAGTAGTAGTTCGCGATTATTGCTTAGAAGTTGTTGATTATAGTTGGGATTTGGATTAGCCGGAACAAGGTCAGGGGTTGGTCCGATAATTTGCATTAGAATTATTTTGAAATCGACCTTTTGGTATTGTTGATTATTTCCTTGGCGGTATGGAATAAAATTATTGGTAGGTCGAACCGTTGATTAGCTTAAACCCGTGAGGAGCCCCCATTTTGTTGGTTATTTTGACGCCAAGCCGAAATTCGGATGTTGTCTCCACGGTGCATTGGGGATGTTGAATGCACATGCCTCCTCCGCTTGTTGAGTAGGGGAAGCATATAACAAGGGACAATATGCATCGATGATCGACTAAGACAAAGGACACAAGGAGTGGTGTCAACGCTCATGACCGGTTTTGGTAGTTGATCGCTTACTTGAACCGCAAGGGCATCTACTTTTTAGTTAGGATTCTATCAAATTTTTATTTCGTGATCGGGTTTTACCTCAAAAATAGATGTGGCTTTTGTAATAGTATCCTTTGATGATCTAGACGGCTCGCTGTTACCCCAGTGTGTACCTTTTTCGCTTTGTTTTTCAAGAAAAGTATAAGCTTCAAGAGTTCCTTTGTCCATGAAGCAACCTCCGCTCATTATATCAAGAGTTTCTTTTTTTGATGATCGCATTGCACCATTAAAGAATGAACGAACAAGGACAGCCTTTTTCTAGTTGGTGGTGAGGACATTCTAATAGAAGATCGAGAAAAACGACTCCATGCTTCCGTAAAAGGATTCATGAGGATTTTGACGGAGAATTGAATTTTCTGAAACATTTAAGTTGTTTTCTTCTGAGTGTAAAATTGAAGCATAAAAGCTTGAACTAGTTTATTCCATGTGTCTATGGATTGTGATTGTTGTCCTGCTAGCCAGATTGATGCTTTTTCCGCTAAAGTGAATGGAAACAATCGAAGCAAGAGTTGTTCCTTAGAGATCACCGGATGATGAAATGTTGTTGCCACTTGTTGAAGTCTACGAAGATGATTGTACGGTTTTTCGTGCTCCAAACCATGATATATTGGTAACAAACCAAGACGCTTGGTGGGATACGAAAAATCACCGACAATGTCCTCAAGTTTGATGCGCGAAGAAGGTCCTTCCCCGTAATGCAAGATAGAAGTCCGAGAGGGGCTTCTCTCACGGTGGAGGATCGATCGCCCCATAATGACGGAAGTTGATGGCGATGAAGGATTGTGATGAAGGTAATTAGCGTAAGAAGAACAATTTTTATGTGAGAACTTACGCAATTGCTTATCGTATTTTTTTTCGACGATAGGTTTGTTCAATTTCTTTAGTGGAACCGCACCTTTAATCTCATGCAAGCATAAAATTAGATCTAACTTACGTATGAAAATTATGAGGACTTAAATTTTATTATTATCTTAAGCATTAGGGTTGAACAACATATGCCTAAGCTGCCGCTAACGAAAGTTGAAGCTAGGAATACGTGTGCATAAACCAAAACAACCGTGTCACAAGATAGATATGAGGGAGGATTTCCGTGCAAGCACGGTTCTAATTAAGTAACCTCAATCTTTCAAGTTTCCTAGACACCATTGGAATATGATTAAGATTTATGGAATTAAAATTTATGCAAAGGTGGTATTAAATTAATTTTAATTTAATTTAATTTTTAATTTTTTTTTTTTTTTTTTTTTTTTTTTTTTTTTTTTTTAAGATTTATGCAAGGGTTAAAATACAAACATACAAATACGATCTACTCATACAATACTAGGTGCAGTAGCATGTAAAGGTACTCTACTCATACTGATAGCTATACCTAATAGGCAAGCTTGTGTCATCGATAAATATTTCCATACGCATGGCAAATAAACATCGATAATAATGATATGTACGCTTAATTTGTAAATCGATATTACGTAAACGATATCAACAAGAATGTGCTTAATTTGAATCACTCATACGATCTAAATACCTTAGCATACCTAATACAAAGATACATAATGCATGAACTAGATGACAAAACTAAACATGCAAAGTATTATACCTAAACTAAAATACGACTTTGTATTGCATAATAAATCGATTTCGACAATACTCATTGAGATTGGGAATGTCCTATAGAGAGCAGCTTTACCCGTAGGTTTAGAAACAACTTACCCAACTAAGATTTTAACCCTCGTTGAATGTTCTCCTCTTTCTTGACAAAATCGACATATTAGACAATACCGTAATGATAATGTAGAGAAATATCAAACATTTAACAAGCAACATTTATAATGAGAAAGACATATACCCATGCAATACAATTACCATTAATATGTAAATATACATTCATATGCAATTCATGTCCGTGTAATCGTATATAAATATTTACCGGTATACGAACTTGATTCATGCATAATTCGAGGCTAAAGCTTAAATAATAATCCATAAATTTTTCCTAATACTATATACATGGCATACATGCAGAAAAACATAATAATAATAATAAAAATAAATTACAATAATACTGAAAATTGGAACCTGTAGCTTCCCGCGTTTTCGCCCGTCAAACAAACGTTTCAATTTGTCGACGCGATTAATCCCAAAGGATTATCGATATTTTCAGGTACAAGGTATGATATTTAGGCCTGGAAATAGATCAATGTAGATCTGTAGATGCTGGTGGTTGAACAGAGCAAAATCGACGAAAATTCACACCCGGACACGCGGTCCCACTTCACAAGACGCTGACTCTACACTCACAAGACGCTTGTCCAGTAATTCAGAACACGTCCAAATTTTCTCAGAAGTCTTATAATCTTCTGTAGTTTTGTTTCCCAAATTAACTTTTGGTACCTGCAAGTGGAACGCAAAAATTTTTTAGCTTAATGTGTCTTTTTTCGTGGTAAAAATAAAAAAAAAAAAAAACCTAAACGAACGAAGAGGAAAGGATTGAAGAGAATGGGGTTCCCCTTGATGCAACTTCCCGATCTTTAGCACACGCTCTATCTATGACTTTAGAACAAAGCAAATGTACCATTTGATATATGCTTGGAGAACACTACTTAGAGTTTTGAACTCTAAATTGGTGAAAAAGCAATCAAGGTTCCTTACTCACGATCTTCGCTTCAGAGAGTTGGAATAAAGATTCGAACTAAACTAAAGCTTAGAACAACTACAAATTGGAATTTACAATAAGGGAACTAAAGAGTAAGGAGTAATTATTAATGCTAGATTTTTCCTTCCTATTAATAAAAACATTAAAATGAAAACATGCACTTAATACCGAAATGGAAATTTGAAAGAGAAATTGGAGAGTTAATCCTCCTCATGTGAACTACCATTAGTGTTTATTTGAAATAGGTTTTGATTCTTCCTAAACTCATAGACAAGTTCCTAACGGAAAAATAGATTTGATCCCTAGCATGCATGGCTCACTAAAGAGCTCATACATGCTAGCAAGTGAAACCAAACAATGACTTATCTCTAAGCTCATTGCTTGATTTCTAACTAAAATCTACACCAACTACCATTTTGGGGTAGGATGTAGAGTTAGTTGTTCTTCCTAAACCTACCAAACCAACAATTGGTTTACCCTCACATGAGTTAGACTAACTCCCCAAAAGGGAAGTTAGCTCATGATCCTTGGGACAAGGACTTATGAACTAATAAAATCTCAAAAGAGAAAGAGAGAGAGAGAGAGAGAAGAAAATCCACAACCAAACTCACTTCTATTATTTCTTAGAAGAACAAGTGTTCCTCCATTAAAACTATTACAAGCTTTTCAATCATAAAACTAAAAACTAACTTCTCATTTTCACTAAGGAACTAAAATAATGTCATGTGAGGAAAATAAGTCAAGGGAGTAATTGGAGTGTCCCCACATTTGTCTAATTTCTTCTCCATTTTAGAGAAATCTCATTTCCTCCCACGTGAATTATCAAACTACATTGATTCATTTTTATCTACCACATTAAAACAAAGTGACACCTTACCTTTTTTTTTCACTATTAACACCTAATCTAATTTATTACATGCAAGGTGTCAACTTTGCACCAATAATTTGTTATCTTTGTCTTGACATGTTCCATGATTGATGACTCATCCAATCTTGTGGCCCCGCATAGTGGGTCCATGTGCAGTCCAGTGGCAGTCCGGTATTTTTGGGCAGTTTTACAACTTCCCGCCTATGCGTAGAGTTCATCGCCCTGATTGTTTGAGCAGCTCTCTTGTCGCAATTCGAGTCCTGGTTCGAGAGGTAGGAGCTTTGGAAGTTTGATGCTTCTACGTGGATTTGGGAGAATTCATATATACACTGTTCCTCGTGCCTTATTGCAGTTTAACCAATATTTCCATGTTTACCGCAAATACCGCAAAAGTATGAAAACATATTTATTTCATGATTATTAAACACATAATGAACCAAATTTATATGTCTCAATGGGGTTTCATAATACACTTTTTGGTCCTTATCAATGTACATCCACATGCCTCCCCTTACATAATGTACCACTCCGCGTATGTGACTACCCCGAAATGGGATGCCGCACACCAGGTAACCCTCACACGAAAGCCATTATGTAAGTACTGCCACTATTCAACATAAAATATCGCGCGTCTCGTTCTATTTTGCGAACGGAATAATTAAGCCACTATTCTGCTATGCCAGAAGGGTCATTCAGATTCACTGAAACGCCAGAAGGGCCAATCACATTACTTACGCCCGAAGGCCATTCAGATTCACTGAAACGCCAGAAGGGCCAATCATATCACATACGCCCACACAGGGCAAATCACAGGAGTTGTGATAGTTAGGTTATAGGATTTTCGTTACGTAATTTATTCAGGTGTCATACATCTATGACTCATAATAAAATTCTACTATATCACGTGTAGGTCAAATACATTATTGCACTAAGCCACAATATTTAGAAATATCTCAATCATATCTCATAACCACTTTCATTCTTTCACGTGCCAATATATTATTGCACTAAGCCACAATCCCGTGGGCAAATATTCATCAATACTATACTACCTCATAGTAGCATCTCACATATATAATAATGGAGTGTTTATATATTTATTTCTCCAAAACTATTGCATTTAATATATATATCCCAACTTTATATAGTGTCACAATATCAACGTCAAATCTTTCCTAGATACTGACAACCAAATGTATACAAACTTCCACAGCATTTTAGCATTTGATTTTTCCATAAAATTTAATATATAAAAACGTAACACAAATAAACAGTCAACAGTCCACAATCAAAGCCCAATATATATATGATTTACACACTACTCACGTCAAATCTTAATTAGATAATGACAAACAGCGTTATCTAATGTTCGACAACATTTTATTATTACAATAGTCCATAAAATCAAATATGAGAAAAACTGGAAAAAAAAAAATCAACATTCCACAGTCAACGGTCAAAGGTCAAAGTCAACGGTCAAAGTCAAAGTCAATGGTAAATGGTCAACGATCAAAGTCAAAGTCAACACGTCATGGTCAAAGTCAACAAATCATGGTTGAAGTCAAATTGTCATTGTCAAAGTCAAACTGTCATCTCTATGTTCAACAGGTTTAGGGTCATAACCATGGTTCATGGCTAAGGTCAAAGGTGCATGGCTCATGGGCTCATGACCAAGGTAATGGTTCGGACCCAACTGGCCAAGCCCAAACCTTAGAACCCGAAAGTCTAAACATTTAAAGACCCAGTTAGATATAATTTTAAGTTATATGACCAGCCCAAAAACCAAAATTAGAAACTGGCTCAAAACACCAATGGGTTCGGCCCAGAGAATTTAACTGAAACCGGCCCAACACTTAAACTAAAACTGGTCCACAACTTAAACTAAACTGGTCCGAAACGGAGGATTAATCCGGCCCAAAACAAAACAAAGAGAACTGGCCCAAAACTTAACTTGGTTCGGCCCACAGAAAACCAAATAGAAAAGGCCCAAACAAAATAATGTTTTTGGCCCAACCAATTTAATCCAAAACCGGGCCCAAGGCCCAAGCCGACCTACTGTTCATCTTCTCTAGGCTTCTTCCTCCACCACCAGCCCAAAATCGACCACCACAAGCCTCCACACGACCACCCAATTCAACCAATCGGTTTTAATCCTTGCAAAAACCCCTACAACTTTGTCAAACACAAAAACTCTAATTCTTACATTCCGAATTCTTCAACCAAACTAGATCTGGAAGTTTCTCGCCGCCATTAATGGCTTCTACCACCTCCGACAGCCCCCACACACTCAAACACACCCCCTTCCATCGACAACCAACCCGACTACCTTATAAATTTCATTTAACCCTTCCTCCACACTAGATTGACATCTCGTCCGCCATTAACAGAGCTTCGACAACTCCCATTCGACAGCCCTCATTCCAACCTTAATCAATCCTCCTAATCCCATTACCAACAACCCATTCAAATACCCAAACAAAAAACCCAAACAACAAAGTTTAATCTAAACTGGGCGATTTCTGGTCGCCATTATCACAGTTGTTCAAGCTTCCACCACACTCCCCAGTAAACCAACAATCTCAATTCATATCCTAACCACCGTATTAAACATTGTAAAGGTTCAGAAAAAAAAAAAAAAAAAAAAAAAATAGTATACAAGGCGATTCTTGGCTCAAGGCCTGCCATTGTAAATTCTCACGAGCTTCAATCCAAAAAATATAACCGACTTTACTAATAAAAACAGAACAATCACGGACAAGGAAGAGCAAGAAAAATAACAGGAAACAATGCACTCTCGTAAAACTGTTATACTCCCGTAAAACATCTCCGTATAAACTGTATAGGCGATAGACGAGAAAAAGGAAAAAAGAAAAACTAAACTACTCACCTTAATTAACAGCTCGACGAATCCCTTGTAGTCCGAGTCGTCGCGCTCCAACGCTCGAGCAAACGAGTTTCTAGCTCGGCCTCCATTTTTAATATATTTTATTCTCTATGAACCTTATTTTCCAGAACAATGTGATTATATACTTGGGTTTGAAACCCAAGCCCAACACAGACTCGGGCCCAGAAATCAGGCCCGCGTATCCCAAATCCAATCCAACGAATATTAAATAAATAATTTAATTAATTAATAAATATAAAAATACGTATTTTAAATACGGGCGTTACAGCTATACACATCTCAAAAGAATCTCGTCCCGAGATTCGGAAGTAAAATAATCTATATGAACAAATAACATTGGTTATTAACTTAGAACCTACACAAGAATGTACCGAGATTAAATTTAAGCAAGATAACGTTGGTATTAATTATTTTAAATAATTTTAGAATATATGTCCTCATGCCATTACAAAATCTATCATATTTTAATTGTCTATATTAAAACACATTATTATTGTCACTTAAACGCAAGATAAATATATCATTTCTTTCTAACATGTGGTTTCTCGACACGTAGCAAACTCTACGAAAATTAATATTCTACTTAACTAACCAATAATATGGGGTAAGTTCATCCCTGTATAAAACATTATGGAGTTTTCATTATCATGCACCAAAGAAAAATTAATGCCCTAATACACTTAAAATAAAAATCACTTATGTCATGGATACTACAATAAAACTTTATATTTACTTTAGTCATGCTATCAGAAATATTAAATTTAAAACAACCCTTGAATCCTACTTCATGCATGCAACTGGATCAAATATAACACGTATTCAAAACCATATATATACTGAAACAAAACCCTTAAGAATAAATACTCGACGTTCATTGCTATTATTATTATTACTAATTATTTTAAACGGTGAGAAGATTCAAAAATTAATCTCCATATACAATGACAATTAAAATAAGACTTGTTACCGTATAACACGAATTTAAAAAAAAAATTAGGATAATATAAACTCACTTCTAATATATCACCCATACCAAGTTATATTCTCACGGTAATATTTATGAACCATAAATCAAGGTATATATGTAAGAATACTCGAATATGCAAAATCAATGTGAAACTAATTTAACAATATTAATCAATCATGTCAAAATTTATCGGCACGAAACACACTTATAAGACAAAATAAAAATCCGTTTGTTGTTGAAATACGATCATTATTATATTAAGACATCCTCTACATAAATTCCAATATAGTTTAAAAATAACAATTATCACCATTATTTTAATTAATCATTAATAACGTGACCTTAAGAAAACAACCTACACATGCATGTTTTCTTGGTAAAACAATATTAATCATCACATACGCACGGTAATAGTTCATCTATATACAATAATATAAAAACGTGTATACGCAAGTATACACATCTCAAAAAGAATGCACGTGTATACGCAAGTATACACATCTCAAAAAGAATACACGTATATTTTATTTATTATAATTTTTTTTCTTTCTATTTACAATTAATCACATCTAACAAATTAATCTCTTATACTTTAAAATATTATTCATCCATTAAAGTGTACGAGTGAGGCGAGATAGTTCCTCCAACACCGAGGCGATTAGTTCCTTACTCAGTACATCACAAAGTCATCAGTTAATGCAGCTCATTCAATATATATTAAAATATCTCATTGTTTCTTAAA
Source organism: Coptis chinensis (assembly GCF_015680905.1). NCBI lineage: Eukaryota > Viridiplantae > Streptophyta > Magnoliopsida > Ranunculales > Ranunculaceae > Coptis > Coptis chinensis. The sequence goes on along the minus strand of NC_141463.1, from coordinate 71,154,576 downwards.
TAATAATATAATACTCAAATACAAAGTTCACAGACAGGTTATCATACTTAATCCCTAATCCATGTGAAAATGAACACCAACAATAAAACAATATTATAGCAGCACACATCATTTTGATCAAATCCATTAATAATTAACATATTACACATATAACCACTCCTCATATGATAAGGAAAAATAAAAGCATTTCATATGCACTCCACCAGAGTAACTAATATAAATATACCCATTACACATACAAGCAAATCAAGAAAAATATTGACTCTCTTTATTTATGTATCTCTTTTCTTTTCTTTGTAAAAATAAAACAACTAGCGGAAATAGTTTTGAAAATAAAACTTCTTAAACACTACCCATAAACCACGATCCGAGAATCACTTAGACTTACCTAAGTCTAAGCTAACCAAATGCTCTGATACCAAACTGTCACACCCCGAATTTTGATAGAATTCGGAAAAACATTATTTGTTCCCGACTCTTCGATCTCCGAGGTGTGACGCACTCTCCACTTCCAAAAACCCATAAACAGTTTAAAAATGCGGATAATTTAAAAACCAATAAAAATTTCAATTTAACAAAAGTCCTCTTCTTTACAAAAATTAACAAATGAAAATGCAAATAACCTTATCTCAACTGAAAATCTATATCACCTCAAAGGAAAACAAAGCCTATCTTGAAATGCGACGCTAACGCAAACCACGAGCAGCAACCAATCTTCTTCCATACTAAACCTGTCAAGACTTATCAACTATGTTCATTTAATTAACACACCCGATAAGCAAACATGCAAATCGAGTCACCATTATAAAAATGCTGATGTGAGTAGCTCTAAAATACAACATATACTTATACATATATATATACACCATCCATACGGCAGTTAGTTCCTCTACCGAGGCGCCTTAACTTTCAACGACTAATACAACATCCTTAAGTACAATAGGTAAGGTCAGTAGTCCATCCACTGAGGCGCCTTAACTTCCCACTAACCACACAACAAACTATACGCATAATAAATAAGGCATGTAGTTCCTCCATCGAGGCGCCTTAGGTTCTAAGTAAACAAATAACCAACCAAGCATATTACCATAATTAGAATATTTAAGGCTTTCTTTGTGTGTCCCTAAAATCACGTCATTTCTATGTCTTATCTAGTTTCTCTGGCTACCACAATCGCTACCTAACGCTGAACATGTACATCCACATGCCTCCCCTTACATAATGTACCACTCCGTGCGTAACTACCTCGAAGAAATGGGATGCGCGACATCGTAACCCTCACACGAAAGCCATTATGTAAGTACTGCCACTATTCGGCATAAAATATAGCGCGTCTCGTTCTATTTTGTGAACGGAATAATCAAGCCACTATTAGGCTACGCCAGAAGGGTCATTCAGATTCACTGAAACGCCAGAAGGGCCAATCACATTACTTACGCCCGAAGGCCATTCAGATTCACTGAAACGCCAGAAGGGCCAAGCACATTACTTACGCCCGAAGGCCATTCAGATTCACTGAAATGCCAGAAGGGCCAATCATATCACATATGCCCACACAGGGCAAATCACATGAGTTGTGGTAGTTAGGTTCTAGGATTTTCGTTACGTAATTTATTCAGGTGTCATACATCTATGACTCATAATAAAATTCTACTATATCACGTGCAGGTCAAATACATTATTGTACTAAGCCACAATATTTAGAAATATCTCAATCATATCTCATAACCACTTTCATTCTTTCACGTGCCAATATATTATTGCACTAAGCCACAATCCCGTGGGCAAATATTCATCAATACTATACTACCTCATAGTAGCATCTCACATATATAATAATTGAGTGTTTATACATTTATTTCTCCAAAACTATTGCATTTAATATATATATCCCAACTTTATATAGTGTCACAATATCAACGTCAAATCTTTCCTAGATACTGACAACCAAATGTATACAAACTTCCACAGCATTTTAGCATTTGATTTGTTCATACAATTTAATATATAAAAACGTAACACAATTAAACAGTCAACAGTCCACAATCAAAGCCCAATATATATATGTTTTACACACTACTCACGTCAAATCTTAATTAGATAATGACAAATAGCATTATATAATGTTCGACAACATTTTATTATTACAATAGTCCATAAAATCAAATATGAGAAAAACTGAAAAAAAAATCAACATTCCACAGTCAACGGTCAAAGGTCAAAGTCAACGGTCAAAGTCAAAGTCAACGGTCAATGGTCAACGGTCAAAGTCAAAGTCAACACATCATGGTCAAAGTCAACAAATCATGGCCGAAGTCAAACTTTCATTGTCAAAGTCAAACTATCATCTCTATGTTCAACAGGTTCAGGGTCATAGCCATGGTTCATGGCTAAGGTCAAAGGTGCATGGCTCATGGGCTCATGACCAAGGTAATGGTTCGGACCCAACTGGCCAAGCCCAAACCTTAGAACCCGAAAGTCTAAACATTTAAAGACCCAGTTAGATATAATTTTAAGTTATATGACCAGCCCAAAAACCAAAATTAGAAACTGGCTCAAAACACCAATGGGTTCGGCCCAGAGAATTTAACTGAAACCGGCCCAACACTTAAACTAAAACTGGTCCACAACTTAAACTAAACTGGTCCGAAACGAAGGATTAATCCGGCCCAAAACAAAACAAAGAGAACTGGCCCAAAACTTAACTTGGTTCGGCCCACAGAAAACCAAATAGAAAAGGCCCAAACAAAATAAGGTTTTTAGCCCAACCAATTTAATCCAAAACCGGGCCCAAGGCCCAAGCCGACCTACTGTTCATCTTCTCCAGGCTTTTTCCTCCACCACTAGCCCAAAATCGACCACCACAAGCCTCCACACGACCACCCAATTCAACCAATCGGTTTTAATCCTTGCAGAAACCCCTACAACTTTGTCAAACACAAAAACTCTAATTCTTACATTCCGAATTCTTCAACCAAACTAGATCTGGAAGTTTCTCGCCGCCATTAATGGCTTCTACCACCTCCGACAGCCCCCACACACTCAAACACACCCCTTTCCATCGATAACCAACCCGACTACCTTATAAATTTCATTTAACCCTTCCTCCACACTAGATTGACATCTCGTCTGCCATTAACAGAGCTTCGACAGCTCCCATTCGACAGCCCTCATTCCAACCTCAATCAATCCTCCTAATCCCATTACCAACAACCCATTCAAATACCCAAACAAAAAACCCAAACAACAAAGTTTAATCTAAATCAAGCGATTGGTCGCCATTATCACAGCGATGTTCAAGCTTCCACCACACTCCCCAAGAAACCAACAATCTCAATTCAGATCCCAACCACCGTATTAAACATTGTAAAGGTTCAAAAAAAAAAATAGTATATCTGGATCTATTCTTGGCTCGCGCCGCCGCCATTGTCGCTCTGTCGAGCTTCAACAGTCCAAAAAATATAACCGACTTTACTAATAAAAACAGAACAATCACGGACGAGGAAGAGCAAGAAAAATAACAGGAAACAATGCACTCTCGTAAAACTGTTATACTCCCGTAAAACATCTCCGTATAAACTGTATAGGCGATAGACGAGAAAAAGGAAAAAAGAAAAACTAAACTACTCACCTTAATTAACAACTCGACGAATCCCTTGTAGTCCGAGTCGTCGCGCTCCAACGCTCGAGCAAACGAGTTTCTAGCTCGACCTCCATTTTTAATATATTTTATTCTCTATGAACCTTATTTTCCAGAACAATGTGATTATATACTTGGGTTTGAAACCCAAGCCTAACACAGACTCGGGCCTAGAAATCAAGGCCCGTATCCCAAATCCAATCCAATGAATATTAAATAAATAATTTAATTAATTAATAAATATAAAAATATGTATTTTAAATACGGGCGTTATATACCCCTTCTAAGGCAACACAAAGAATACTTCCCTAACTCTAAAGAATTATACTACTAGAAGAAAAGTAAAGAACACTAGCATGATATTAATATTGCAAAACATAAACCCTATTCTATACTTCCATCCCCTGGTGTGGGCAATGGAACTAATAACTAAAAATATAAAAAACTAACCTGATTGAAGAACACCATGAACCAGAAGAATCATTAAACCTTAAACACTGACTTCATCTCCTCCCTTGAAGGAGAAGATTATCTTTCCATAGAGAAGGAAGAACAAGAAGAAGAAGAGTCGAAGAACATAAGACTAGAAAGACTAATTTATTAAGACTGAGCTAGTTAAAACCGATTTTTTATTATTAATCTCTCTCTACCTCAAGTTCTGGAGACAAGAATATAAGTGAATTAGCCAATTACATGAGGCACTTAGGTCCTCTATTTATAGAGGTTACAATGAGCTCTAGAAGTATTCCAGTCATTTGTTTCCTAATACAAATAGACTTCTTTCAGAGTTCTTTCAGAGTCCAACTTTGTCTCCAAAACTGAGAAGGAATTGGCTACAGTGTCGATTCATGCATCTGGATGCACTATTCATGCGTCTCAGATGCGATCAATGCATCTGGACGCTCGATCCATGCATCCCAGACGCATTAGCCTATTTTGTCTCTTCTGCTCTATCATTCTATCCTCTTTTGCGGGCTTTGGTCCAAGCAACGAATCCTTTGGCCTTGGACTTCCAAATAGGCTTTAAAATAGGTCCAAGTCGCATCTTTAATAGCTCCAATTCCTTGGCCTTCTCCATGATTGTCCACGGGCTTCCCATGTGATCCTTAATGCTCCGAATTGCTCTGTTTTACCCCTTTTTATCTAATATGCCACAAAACTCTCTCTTTGACCTGTAGAATCATAAAACATAACTTACAAACACTATTAGTCCACTAAGAGGGCTAAACAAGAGGCATAATCGAGGGTTAAATAGCACTTTTTGAGCACTTATCACAACTCCCAACTAGCCTTTTGCTAGTCTCTTAGAAAATAAGATAAAAAAAAAATAGAAAAGTGATGAAAATCACATCCTAATAACAAAAATAAAATCCTAACTCATTTTCGCAGGCATCGCGATTGCATTTACCATATGCAACAAGGCTTTAAACCTTTAAGTTCCCCAAAAAGGACGAGTTATAGTCTCGTGAGGGTTTTCAGGTGATATACCCACAAAATCAATCAATAGCATGTTCAAGAATGATAGTATTTTTCAAAGAGAGAAATTCCTTACCCACTTAGTGCTTACTCCAACAGACAGTCTCCATTGCTAACTACATTACTGTAAAGACTCATAGATTATGATGGGAGATAGTAAAAATTGACAAAATTCTCAATCAAGGCTTATGTGTGTACTTAGTCAATCTCCTATACTCCTATCCAAGAAAGGGAATCCCTAGTTTACCATAAGTAGATAATCTCGACTTTCAATCCTCACCGGTCATACTCTCATAAAAGAATCTCTCAGAAGATGGTCTAATATTTTACCTCATGTCTGTGGGGAAAAGAATAATGCATACGAGCATCCCACATACTACCTTGAAAAACAGACTTCTAAATAAAAGTAGTCTTATGGAAAGAATGTCAATCACATATGAAGTGTCGGGTCCTTCACTTTAGCATCCCCTCACTTATTCTAGACTTTGTACCATACTGTAGTGATAAGTCATGAGTTGTAACTTGGCTTGGATATTGGTTTATGAAGGAAAGGTAGAAAGGATTCTAAGGTTGTTTATGAAAACACGGAAGATTTCTTCAAATTCTGTATTGTAGAGAAAATTCTTCCTTTATCTTCGCTTTTCCATCCATTCTGTTCAACACATTTTTTTTTTTTTAGCTCAGTGGTATATCCTTAGTTAGTACTGGATATGCTTATTTTCCAGTAGCTTCTTTCACTTAGAACAGAATGATGGTCTTCATTGTATCTCTCTGGTATTTCCTTGTAATCTTCTTTTTGTGCTATTTCTTCCGCTTTGTGCCCCTCGTATTCTCATAAACATATGGGTATGGCTGATAAAGATTTTGGCTATACTCCTTGTCTAGAGTTGGGTGATGGGTAAAGGGTTTTATGAAAGAAAATGGCTTATTGTAAGGCTCAAAAAGGTTTAACATGATGGTCCTACTAGGTGGGATCAAGGCTGAATGGGGTGATTAACCAAATCAACAAATAATGAGAATATATTACAATGACATAAAGAACTGAAAGATGTTGAGTCACTAAGACTCGGATTTTTCGTAAGAACTCTCCAAAGAATGGGTATAAAGCTTAAGTCTCACGGGCTAAGTTTAAAAATTCTACTTCCAGTTTACTAGGGGTTTAAATCTCTCTTATAGCAAAAGTATACAAAACTGACCAAGTATTATGGTGGTGCCTTGATAAAGAATTATATCAACAAGAACTATGTCCGAGCATAATAAATAGTCTAAGTGGTAATGAAATCAATAATATCAACCATCTATCAAACTCAACACTAAGCAGTATAGAATATACATCCTAGACTCATCATTAAAATTCATTTTTCTCATGCTATTGATATAGAAACAAAACTAATTTTCGAAATTCATTTCTTAAGTACACCCTCCCCCTACTTATGCATGCATTGACCTCAATGTATAAATAAGTAAATGAAATGGATGAAAGAAAGATAGGATATTACCATTGATGCCGAATATTAGAATTAGTTCAAGAAACAAATTTTTAGGTCTTTTTATGTGAGATCCCCAAGACGTAATGTGAGTCTTTTAAAGTCAGATTCTCAAGACTTTTGAGTCCTTTATAGTCAGATCCTCAAGACTAGTATTCCCACCCACTAGGTTCCACTTTGTAGAAATTTTTCTGATCTCTCTCAGCATGTGATTGACAAAAGTATACCTTGTACCAACAATTTTCTCTTAATGGTTGTAACCCAGGGCAAGTTTCAGAATGGCAATTCTTACAGCAACCTAGTTTATGCACTTTCCTCTTATGTGCAAATGGACTTTTACCGAACCCTACACGAGCCATAGAAATAATCTTCGTTTGAAGGTTAACAGGGAGTAAATCCCATAAACTAACAGGTGGGGAATACTTAGGTTTCCATCTCAAAATTGATCTTTCGACAACATGCTTACTTCCTGTAGACATTTTTGCTCGATCTACTAGAATTCCTTCCTTTGAAACTTGGTGACCTAGCACTATCCCTTCCTTTACCATGAAGTGACACTTTTCCCAGTTCAGAACTAAGTTGGTATTGCAACAAATAGGACTAAGGAGAGATGGTGCAGACAATCCTCAAAAGGACATGTGAATGTGGTCTTCTCTTGGTCCTCAGGGTGAATATGGATCTGAAAATATCCTGAGTAACCATCAAAAAAGCAGTAGTAAGCTTGTTCAGCTAATCTTTCTAACATCTGATCGATGAAAGGCAATGGAAAATGATCTTTCCTCGATGCGCTATTCAACTTCCTGTAATTGATGCAAACTCTCCATCCAGTCTAAATCCTGGTTGGAATCAACTCATTGTTCTCGTTCTCGATTATTGTGGTCCCGAACTTCTTCGACACAACTTGAACTGGACTAACCTATTGACTATCAGAAATAGGGTAGATAATGCCGGCATCAAGGAGTTTGACGTCCTCTTCTTGAACTACTTTCTTCATCTTTGGATTAAGCCTCCTCTGTGGTTGCTTAGGAGTCTTGGAATCCTCTTCCAAATGAATATTATGTTGAACTATCATAGGGCTGATCCCCTTGATATCATCAATTGTCCAATCTATAGCTGACTTGTGTTCCTTTAAAAGTGCTACTAACCTAGATTCCTGCTCCTCAGTCAAATCTGATGCAATGACTACTGGGTAGGTTCCCAAATCTTCCAAAAAAACATACTTGAGTGTAGACGGCAAAGGCTTTAATTCTAGCTTAGGCAGCTCCTTCTTAAGCTCTTTAGATGGTCCATCAAGCATAGGCAATTCAAACTTTTCTCTGAACTTGCTGTCATCCATGATAGGTGATGAATCCAAAATTGCATTGATTTCCTCGACACTAAGTTCTTCATAGTCTGAGTCTGTCTGAGCTTTCAACAACTCGTCATCAGGATATGAATGAGTCAGATAATCCTGTGCTAACACTTCAATCATGCATACCTTGTTCACAGTACACACCTCTTGTGGTTGCTGTAACGTATGGAAGATATTGGTTTGGACTCTCATATTACCAAAGGATAACGTCATATTACCGTTTCGACAGTTGATGAGTGCATTTGCAGTGGCCAAGAATGGTCTGCCTAGAATGATTGGTGTTGTGTCGAGTACTATGAAATCAACCGGATAATAGAAATCTTCGATCTTGACTATGACGTCTTCAATGATTCCTTTAGGTATCTTTACTGATCTATCTACCAACTGTAAACTAACATCAGTCGGTTTAAGATTCTTCAAGCCTAACTTCTCGTTGATGAAATATGGTAGAAGATTCACACTGGCACCCAAATCTAATAAAGCTTGCTCCTCCAAAGAATCTCCAATTCTGCATGTAACAGTTGGACTTCTAGGATCTTTCAGTTTCATAACCGCTAGATTTTGTAGGTACGATGAACATCTTTGAGCGATAAAAGCTTCTTTTGGAATGTTGGTCTTCTTCTTCACTAGATCTTTCATGAACTTGGCATACGAGGGAACTTGCTTGATGGTGGTCAGAAATAGGATATTAATATGCAAATTCTGAAATACATCCCAAATCTCCTTGTACTGGTCATCTTTTCTAGTATTCACTAGTTTTGAAGGAAACGGTGCTGGCGGATTCTTCAATATCGGTTCTCTTCTTTCGGCTTCGGTTGGCTTGGTAACAGATAGTGGAGTGACAGGTGGAGTCACTCGTGATGGCTTCTTCTTACTTACTTCCACGATGGTTCCTTCCTTCTTTTTTGTAACGGTTTCTTCAAAGTGGCATAACACTATATATATCCGGAATGTTAGAATCAAAGGGGATGGTGGGGACATAAGTTTCTTTAGGTTTCGCGAGAATCTTTTCCCGGTTCATAGACAATCTTGTTATCAACTTTCTTGCCCGACCTCCTCAGAGTGGTGACGGCATTAACTTGTTCATGAGTAATCTCCGTGTTATCCACCGCGGACACCTCTTCCTTTCGGTTTGGCTCCGGCTGGCTTGGTAATGCTCCTTTCGATCTTTCCGTCAAGGCGGCAGCGATTTACCCTATCTGGCCTTAAATGACACTAAAGTTACTCTCCAACTTCTGGGTTCTTTGATTTGTCTGTTTCAGCTCATTGAAAATGGTGGTGATAGCTTCTTCCAGATGTGGGATAACTGTTTTGCTCGACTGAGGCGTAGGGGTAATATATCCACTCATAAGATCTGGTACTAACTCTCTGTTTGTGTTGGCTTGGTATTGCTGGTTCTGGTATGACTGTTGGTTTATGTATGGTTGTTGGCGGTTTTGGAACTGATACTGGTTATTCTGGAATTGATTTGACTGATTTTGGAATCCTGGAGGGAAATTCCTCTGATTTGTATTTTGTGGCTTCCAATAATTCTGTCCTTGATTGAACTGGTTATTTCTTCCTAAAGAGTTGATACTACATGCCTCTGCATTAGTATCCAAATAGTACGAACACTCTTCAGTGGTGTGGCCTTCATCAGAACATAGCTCACAAATGGCATAACAAGGCTTGGTTGGCTGAGGTTTAGCTTGGAAATTATTTGCTTTTGGAGGATTCAAAGAGAATTGATCAAACTTCTTGTTCAGAGTTTCAAGTCCTGTTGATAGGCTTGTCATAATTGATATCATCGCTTGATTTGGGTCTTCTTGAATTTGGTTGCCAAATTGCTTCGGCACCCCCTCCACTCTAGCTACGTCCTCGTTGCTAGTACTCCATTGTTGAGTGTCTTCAGCTAAATTCTCGAGAAAGTTGTAGGCTTCCTCTCCATCCAATGATGTAAACTTACCTTGATGCATTGACTATATCATCTACTTGTTCATAGTAGAAAGTCCTCGAAAGAAAAAATGAGCCAGTGTGCTCTTATCATAACCATGATGTGGACATGAGACTAGCATATTATTAAATTTCTCTCAGCTTTGATGATATTCTTCACCACCTTCCCTTTGAAATTCGATGATGGCTTCGCATGGCATCCGCTTACCTGGGATGGGTTGAACTTGTTCATAAACTTTGTTCTCAACTTCTCCCAGTTGTTGATTGAATTGATCGGCTGTGCAGTTAACCATTCGGATGCTTTACCTTCGAGTGAGAGTGGAAAAAGAATTAACTTGATACTCTCATCCCTGATATTCTGGTTCTTGAAAGTTCTCGAGGGATGATAGAAATTTGTTCATGTGAACATAAGGTCAACATTATGCGAACCATTGAACTTTGGATGCATAGAGATTACTGATGCTCTAAGTTCAAACTGGTTAGCTTCTGTCTCTGGAAAAACAATACTGCTGGGTGGGTCTCCAATGATTGGCAAATAGAAATCACTCAGCTTCTTTCTCCGTTGTGCTTGCATGGGTGGGATAGCTTCAGGATTATTGGTGTCCACAACCATCCATCATTAAGTCGCGCCACCATTGTATCAATCTCGTCTAGTATTCTTGTGAGTCGGTTGTTAAACCTTATCCACTATTGTGTTCTTACTGGACGATGATATAGATGACGGGGCATACACTAGAAAATGCTATGTGAAAATAACGAAAAACTATCCTACTATGCTTGAATAGTATGTAATTATTCAAAGTTATACTAAAATGTAAAACTACTTTCCTTCAACTGGGTTGGTCTTTGCAGCTAGTATCTAGCCCGTTGTCTAAAAGTCGCCTCTTTTTAGGGTTATGGTGAATCACTTGGATTGCTTAAGTACCACCCCCATGCATCGATAGTCCGTTTGTCAAGATTCAGACAAGAAACACTAGAGTTTGATGTTTCGATGTGTTGGCTTACAACTTCAATTGTTGAAAAGGTCCTAAATGCAATTATACTAGAAAGCAATAAAACTAAACTACAATGCAACTATACTAAGAAAGTAATAAAAAGAATGAAGATTCGACTAACCTGGATGGTAGATCTTGTCTTCGAGATGTCCTTCAAGCTTCTTTCTTTCTTAAAAGGATGGATGATGTGGCTAAAATTACCTCAAGATCCAAAATTCTAATCTTGAAAGAAAACGTTAAACATAAACAACTTAAAACGGCAGCGGCGCCATTTGACCTTGCCTCTTTTTGTGTATGTAGATGGTGTATGGTCGTTGAACAAAACAGAAGCGTATCAAAACCTAATTATCCTTTAATAAGTAAAGGATGAGTAGGGTATCGTTCCACTTTTAAGTGTATGTTATGTGAAGGACAGGACTAGAAAGGGGGTTTAAGGGATTAAAAACTATGATTGTAGAGATTTTAGATTCTAATACTAAACTAAACTAAATTAACTAAACTATTGAGAATTTATAAGAGAGGGAATTCAAGAAATTAGAATCCACCAATACTTTTAATCTATGACCTTCTGCTTTATGGTTGTTCTTACAAGTAGACTATAATTAGGCAATCGAGCGAGTGTCGATGCCCTCTTGGACGAAACATCGTTAACAATTAACTCTACTTAAGGTTGTTCCTATGTTTATGCTATTAATATCTTCTTTCCTTCTATGTAAGCTCGGGAAGCCATTCAATGTATTACAAAGAGCAACATCAAGGAGTACTTCCTAATAGGGCGGCCATTCAATGAATCACCACTTAAGGCAAACACAAAGAATAATTCCCCTAGGCAGCCACTCCCTGAGCTACCCCTTTTAAAGTAACACAAAGAATACTTCCCTAACTCTAAAGAATTATACTACTAGAAGAAAAGTAAAGAACACTAGTATTTCATTGGCTGTCTATTTTACTGTGAAGTGGTGGATCACCTAACTGAAATTTAAGTGATTGGCATGTCTAATATTAATAAAAGCTCCTAATATGATATAGATTGTTAGTATAAACGAGTGCGGAGTGCAAGTTCATAATCAGAACAAAAATTGAAATTATAAAACTATAAAATTATAAAAGTTGATACATAGATCCACAGAACCACAGAACCACTGGAAAGTAAAATACATTTGACGCGCTTTGCCACTTGATTGCTCTGAGGTTGACCGTGTTTTTTTTGTATGTATTTCTGGGGAGACCCTAATTTCCCATCTAGTGGAGGGAATCCTAATTGGCTCATCTAGTGGGGGTAATACTCGTTAACCCTTTAATCAGTGAGTCTTATAGAGAGTTTACCTTTGCATCATATTTGCAGGAAATTGAAGTTAGGTAATTTGTTAAACATCTTTTGACTCTAGCAACTGTTAACATTGCAGTTCCCCAACAGCTGTGATATATAAGACTGAGGAGATCAAGGTTCCAGCCCCTTTCATAGCATCATTTTCATCTCGAGGTCCGAATTTTAGAACCAACAAAATTCTCAAGGTTAGTTATATGCACTCTTAATTTCCACAAAAATTTGTCAAAACTTACATGGATTTATTTGAAACAACAATTAATCTCAGGTTGAGTCCAAACAGAAATTTGACTTGATTTACATTACTTCCAAGTGAAAGCATGTATGGGTGACAATAATATTCTTTATTTGGTGATATAGCTGCACCTAAGGCTGTCAATGGATCGGTTTGGATTGGATTTTGGAAAATCCGAACCCGAACCGACCAAAACCAAACCAAACCGATAATATTACGTTTAATCCGAAACCAAACCGAACCGATAAGATATATTGCAAACCGAATCCGAACCGACCCGAACCAAAAACTATAAAATCAATTAAATTTTAAATTAAATTAATTAATTTTAACCACACAATTGATAAACATATACGAAATTAATCATAAATATTACTAAAATATTATCTTATCGGTTCGGGTTCATATCGGTTCGATGGAGAGAAAACCCAAAACCAAACCAATATCTTATCGGTTCGGTTTGGTTTTGAATCGGTAGAGGGCAAACTAAATTATCAAAACCAAAACCATTTTTTATCAGTTTGGTTCAGATCGGTTATCGGGTTATCAAAACCCATTGACAGCCCTTGCTACACCAAGGGTTGATATATTGATAGCGCATACACACCTCTTAGGTCGCTGACTGGTGAAATTGGTGACACCCGGTACTCAAATTTTAAAATCATGTCCGGCACATCTATGGCAACCCCACATTTTGCTGGAACGGCTGCCTATGTTAAGTCACTCAACTCTGGATGGTCTCCAGCAGCCATTAGATCCGCTATCATGACCACAGGTATAAATATACCGTCTCTCTGTACCGTACTGTGTATTTTAGATTTTTTTTTTTTTTTTATGAACTGCTTAATAGAATGTACAAAAACAAATAGATGGAAAATCTTTGCCTCTAATGTGATGCATTCAACACAGGCATATCTGGCTAATCAAATGAAGATATTTTTATGTTCATCTTGTTGAATCCCAGTTTAATGAATGACAAGGTTTTAGACCCGGCTATATGGCCGGAATCATTTCTAAAATTCACATCCCATAAATTTTTGCGAGGAATTCAATGACGGATAATTATTAGCATAATTTTTTAGAGTTGATTTAACGATTGGAGTTGCATAAAATTTCTTTGTGAGATGTTGATTGACTTATTAGAGTTGTGGTTGTATTAGAAAATTTTTTAAGATTAAGAATGCATGTTGTATTATGAAACTTCTTATGATTTAAGAGTGTCCACGTGGCATACCTCTCTCTCAAGAGCGCGCAACCTAGGAAAAAGATAGTCCACATAAGAAGTACTCTGCTTTAATATAGAGAGAGATGATAAACGGGATTGAAGATTGAATGTTGATCTTATATACCCTGTATGTCTAATCAGAGAAATAAGGATTTTTGTTTCTCTGATTGCACTGGCTCACTAGTCGTTCTCTCATTTCGCAACCTGCATGCTTTATTTATTGGCGATGTATGTATGTTTTAGTTAGTTCCACTAGAGTTTATTAATCTCTTTCTTGACAACAACACTTCATTTTTCTGTCTTTCATAGATAGCACCCTATGAGGTCTACAAAGGACAACGGCAAAACTGAGTTCGGCCTATGGTGCTAGTCTACTAAACCCAGAGAGAGCTACTAATCCAGGTCTAATATATGACTTGGGTGACCCAAATTACACTCAGTTCTTGTGTCATGAGGGATATAATCAAAGTAGTTTAGAAATAATAGCACGGTCTAAATTCACTAATTGTTCTGCATTGCCTCGTGTACGTGGAACCGACCTTATCAACTATCCTTGGCATGCAACTTCATAAAGCAAAAGTTGGTAATCTTCGAAGGACAGTAACTGTATGTCCTCTTATTACACCCTATGAAGTTACTTGTCTTCTCTTATGTTCACTCTCTTAATCTCTCTCTCTCTCCCTTTCTTTTTCTTTTTCTCCTCTCTGTTTTTCTCCTCCTCTCTTTATATCTTCTTTCCTCCATGATCTCTCCATCTTTCCACGTATCGCGGCAGTTACCTTGCGGTTAAGGTTCCACTCTCCATCTTTCCACGTCTCGCAGCAGTTCCAGAACAGTTGGGATACCGCGGATCTGATCTGGTGCAACCTGACTCCCCCAGCTATACCGCATCCGGTCCCATTGTTACCACTAATCTCCTATGTCATGTATACGTCCTATACAGATGCCCTCTCTCGGTCGTATTGATGGTCCGCGAACAACAATGGGGCCGAGAACTACCCGGTCTCATTTCATACCACTTTTTGGAACACTTTTCTTTCCGGACCCATCCACTTTGTCCCCCTAGCTTCCTTCCCTTATCACGTGCTCCACGTGCTGCCTCTGTACTGCCACCTAGAAATACGGCGCATGCGCCTCTTTTCTTGTTCCTTCGAAAATCGAGATTAATACGTGTCCCCATTCCCTTGGTCCTTTGTTGGGTAATACCATTATGTCCCTGCCCCTTCAAATCCCGCTCAAATCTCTCTCTTCTCTCAAAACCCTCAAAACCCTCATAAACAGTAAACCCTTTACATTCTCTTCAAATTCCCTTTCTTCAAACTCTTCCCTCATCATCCCCATATCGTTTTCCTCGATAGCTCTCCAACTCAGTTTGGTTCTACGCCCTCCATAGCTTTGGCCCTCTCTCATTACAGGTTTGTCTTCCCCCTTAAATTGTTTTCCTTTCCTCTCATTATTTGTGTATTCGCTATTTTTGGAGGGTTGGCTTCCATCAGTTTCTTCTTTTCTAAGATTGCGCATCTATCTTTTTGTAAACTTCCCTCTTAGTACTGTTTCCATTATGTTTTCATCGGAATGAGAGGCTATCTCCTCCGCCCAATCCTCCGCCACCAAATCCGGTGAATCTGGACCCTCTACCACTAGATCTAGCCAGCACTCCGCGGACCGATCTGAGTCCCCGGCTTCTGATTCTACCGATCCCACTGCTGTTCCCTCTACTTCTGGAAGGAAAACTTCTCTGCCTCCGCCGCCGTCTTACTACCGCAGACCCAACCTAGATGCCGTTAAAGCCGCTTATGGCATACCTAGTGACATTATTCTTGAACACGTGTCTGGCGTCACCCATTTTCCTCACCTGGTACCACCGGTTATCTTATCTCGCCGCTATTGTAGGACGATTATGGCCGGTTTATGCTTTCCTTTGACTCTCCTTGACGTCGAGGTCTATAACCATTTCAACATTCCTCCGTGCCAAGGCATAGGTAACTTCTGGCGTGTTATGTATGCCGCCAATCACTACAATGTGACTCACTCCCCCAAAATCCAACTCCGCGACATCCTTGCCCACTTCTATATAAAGAAAAGCACTAAACTGGGGAGTGTGGGATATCAATCCTTCTGCACCCATCCACAAAAGAAGTCTTTCCTTCTTCACATCACCACTTCTGACAAGGTGTGGCACCAGTACCCGTTGTATGTGTCCGGTAGTTTTTTATCCGCGGACCTCCCTCCGGAAGTTTCTTTGAGGCATCTCCATTTCATAACCGTTGTAAGTAAGCCGTTTTGAGTCGCGGTATTTATATCTCATTTGTCGTTAACTTGTCTTTATTCTTGGTGATGTAGGTTGGAGACCCGATTCGCGATCCCAGATATACAACGGTGTTTACTCAGAAATTTTCCAATCCCTCCGCGAACTAGGGAGTGCCCAGTGCGAAGTCCTCGGCATTGATCCGGAAAAAGCCACTCCTCTCTTACTTGACCCTTCTTTAAAAGACATTGGTAAATACCAAGGCCCCCTCTATCGTCTGCCGCCCCCCAAAGAAAGAAAGCCCAAACCATCCCCACCTCAAAAAAGAAAGCGTCCGGCCTACAAGTCGTTCAATTATACCACCAAAATCTCTCATTCATGAGCAGTTGCCCAACGTGCCGCTGCCGCTAAAAATAAGAACACTACCGCGGAGAACCTTAACCCTTTGTACTCCCGTGTGGCTGATTGGGAGGACGATTTTGTCCCTACTTCCGCCCCCTTTTCCGCTACTGACATGGACGTGAACAAGTACAAGCTTTGGGACAGCGACTCTGATGGAGATGCTCCTGTCGAGGTGTCCAACAAGAGCCCTCCCACCAAAAGGGCTAAAATTTCTTCCACTGCTCCTCAACCTACCACTGGCCGCAATGAACTTCCGCGGTCTGCTATTTCTTCTCGCCGCCCCAGGCAGGAGTCTTCTTCAGCTGGTCCTTTAACATCTAGCCCTGTCGAAGTGTGGCATCCCCAGTTCAAGGCTAGGGACCGTGATGTCACTACGCAAGACTCAGCGTTGGAAAATCCAGCTGTTGCCGCCTCCTTATTTTTCAGCTCTCATCTCCCTCGGGATCAAGCTTATGGAGATTCTGGTACCGTTGCTTCCCATAGGGCCTCCATTTACACTGGATGGGAAAAGGTATGTGTTTTTGACTCTATAGTTCATTGCCTTTTGTGTCTTGACTTTGTTACGTCATATCTTTCGTGCTACCCTTTAATCCAATATGTCTCTGCAGCTAAGTCTAGATATCGGCTATGTGCTGCGCGGCCTTACCAGCACCGTGGAGAACCTGGAGACGGCTAAGTAGGAGATACATGGCCCTGATGGCTGGAAAGCAAAGTATGCCACGCTGGAGAAGGAAAGGGATGAGTTGCGGATCAAGGCAGTCAAGATCAATAAGGAGCTCCAGGCGTCTGAGGACAAGCACCGCGATTACGTAGCGGGGGTCAATTCTAAAATGGAAAGCCTCAAAGAGACGGAGAGGCTGACCACTCAAGCTGCTGTGGATAAGGCCGTCAAAGAGGCCGCAGATCGATTCCGGAGCCTCGCTTCGAAGAAGATTGCCCGGGAATTAAAACAACAAACTTTGATGATCGCGGCCTCCGCAGACGGGGCGTCTTCTCCGGTGCCCACTCTGTTTCATGATACGACGCCATTGGTATCGCCAACCGTTCATCCCCGGTCGCCGAGACGCCCGAACCCCGCGGCGACCCCTGACTAGCTACCGACCCTTCACCGTGGGAAGCGAATGAAGACGCCAACATGGCTGTCGGTGAAAATGACAATATTTCTGTTGAAGAACCAGCTACTAATCCTCAACAGTGATTTATGTTGGATTTCTTTCTTTGTTGATGCCTTTGGACTTGTAATATACAATTATTTTGTGTTTGTGTGAAACAATGTCTTTTGTGCTTCATCGAGATATTACTATTTTGTAGTATTTGTCAATCGATTTGCCTTGTACTCCTTTTGCATTGTAAATTATTATCTGTTGTATTTCTATATCGGCATATTTCACTTCGTTATGCATTGGAGTCATTGAGCTATATGGTATCTTGACTTAATCTCTTTTTCACTCGCATTTGCAAACTCGTTTAGCGTAACATTAGCAAGGGTCGCCCCCATGTATTTGGACGTACATGAAGTCCGCGAAGGGATTATTCAGGGTTGCCCCCAGTTTGATTCGGACATAAAGTCCGCGAAGGGCTCTTCCCCCCCACAATCTCAATTTGTATAGCCGTGAAGCTAGTTAGGGTTGCCCCCAGTTTGATTCGGACACTCAGTCCGCGAAGGGCTCTGCCCCCCCCGCTCTTCATTTGTATAGCTGTGAAGCTAGTTAGGGTTGCCCCCAGTTTGATTCGGACACACAGTCCGCGAAGGGCTCTTTCCCCGCTCTCTTATTTGTAGAGCTGTGAAGCTAGTTAGGGTTGCCCCCAGTTTGATTTGGACATTCAGTCCGTGAAGGGCTCGTCCCCCCCGCAATCTCTATTGTATAGTTGTGAAGCTAGTTAGGGTTGCCCCCAGTTTGATTTGGACATTCAGTCCGCGAAGGGCTCGTCCCCTCCGTAATCTCTATTGTATAGCTGTGAAGCTAGTTAAGGTTGCCCCCAGTTTGATTTGGACATTCAGTCCATGAAGGGGCTCATCCCCCGCAATCTCTATCATTGTATAGCTGTGAAGCTAGTTAGGGTTGCCCCCAGTTTGATTTGGACATTCAGTCCGCGAAGGGCTCGTCCCCCCCGCAATCTCTATTGTATAGCTATGAAGCTAGTTAGGGTTGCCCCCAGTTTGATTCGGACATGAAGTCCGCGAAGGGGCTCGTTCCCAGCTCCCTCTGTATAGTTGTGAAGCTAGTCAGGGTTGCCCCCAGTTTGATTCGGACAAACATACTCGTCCTTGTTTGGTTTCTATTAGCAGCTAATCCGTTTGGAAGAAATGCATGTTTATTTCATAGTCATAATAATAAACCATACAAAGAGTGCGTTAGCAAATATGAAAAAACTGAACACAGATCTTAGACATGGAATTTTTTCAACATTCTAATGTTCCACGGCTTATCTATCTTATCTCCAGTTGTAGTCTCTAATCCATAAGTTCCAGAGGTACCCTTCTTACTGATGACATATGGGCCTTCCCAGTTTGGCCCCAGCTTCTCGTCGTTTTCTTTCTTGGTGGCAGGTGTAACTCGTCGCAGCACATAGTCCCCACTTGGAAACTTCGTGGCTTCACTCGTTTATCATATTGTCTTTGCAGAGTTCGATGGTATTTCTCCAACCGAATACGGGCTATCTCTCTTCTCTCCTCAACAAGATTCAAGTCCGCAGCCAATATTTTCTCATTCAGTCCACTTTCCACAGCTTGCATTCTGGTCGTGGACTCTATCATTTCCACTGGGATGACGGCCTCTACTCCGTACGCCATTGCGAAAGGCGATTCCTTAGTGGAAGTTCTTGGTGTGGTCCGATATGCCCATAGCACATGACTTAACTCGTCTGCCCATGCACCCTTTCTCTCTTCCAACTTTCGCTTTAGATTGTCTATTATTATTTTGTTAGATGCTTCTGCTTGTCCATTTCCTTTAGGGTTGTATGGGGCAGAAAATCCTTGATTGACTCTAAATGCTTGAAGAAATTCTCGTACTTTTTTCCCTGTAAACTAAGTTCCGTTGTCTGCGATGACAGTATGCGGCAGACCGAACCGGCATATTATATTCTCCCACAAAAAAATTTTCACATTCTCTTCTTTAGCCTGTTGCAAAGCTACGCCTTCCACCCATTTGGTAAAATAGTCAGTAGCGGCTAACATAAATCTCCTTTTACCACTTGCCAGGGGTAGAGGTCCTACGATATCCAGTCCCCACATAGCGAACGGGCCATGGGCTGAACACATTATGCAGTGGCTCAGCTGGTGAATGTATGAATGAAGCAAATCGTTGGCATTTCTCACATTTCTTGGCGTACTCGGTGGCGTCTCTTTTCATATGTGGCCAAAAATACCCTTGTCCTATCAATCTATGAGTTGTCGTTCGCCCCGCGGAATGACTGCCGCAATCTCCTTCGTGAACCTCAGCAAGAATTACCTGAGCCTGCCGCGGGCCTATACATTTTAGCAACAGCCCACTGAAGTTTCTCCGGTATAGGTCATCATCCAGTAATGTGTACCGTTGACTCAATTGTTCCATCCTTCGCCTGTCTTGTTTATTCTCCACCTCTACTCCTCTCAAGAAAGCTTTGATTGGTTCCATCCAACTCTGATCCCCTTCGGTAGCGAGGCAAATATCATTTTCATCTGATGTACTCGGCTTGCTTAACACCCTTACTTCAATAGACCGACCCTCTGATCCAGGCAAAACTGCAGCCACATAAGCCAAAGCATCGGCGTGTCTATTCTCTCCGCGGCCCAGATGTGCAAACTGTATTTTGTCGAACTTACTTGCCTTTCGCTGTAGGACCTCAAGGTACCTTGACATCCGGGGACAGCGAGCTGCAAACCCTCCATTCACCTGACTGACTACCAAGTTGGAATCTGAGAAAACAGACAACTCCTTCACCCCTAGATCTCTCGCCAAGTCTAACCCCGCTATCACGGCTTCATACTCAGACTCATTATTTGAGGCTGTGAACCCCAGTTTCATGGATAACTCAAGGTGATTGTTCTCAGGAGTAACTAACACGACCCCTATGCCATTTCCTGTGTCCGTAGCAGAGCCATCCATGAAAACTCTCCACCCATTACACACATCCCACGGATCCAACGGATCGCGGCTGACCTCCCCTTCAAATTCCATTACCATTTCATCTCCCCAAGTGGGATCCTCTGCAGGAAATTCGGCCAGAAACTCTGCCATGGCTTGTGCCTTTTCTGCTGTTCTGACTTGGTAGGTAATCTCATAAGAACTGAGTAAGACCGCCCACTTAAGCATCCTACCTGACTTCTCAGCCTTCAACGCTTGTCTCAGAGGCAAATTTGTTACCACTACCACAGAATGAGATTCGAAATACGGTTTCAATTTAAGGGTTGAAAATATCAACGCCAAAGCATACTTCTCAATCCTGCTATATCGGGTCTCTGCCTGCAGTAAGGTTTTGCTTTGAAAATACACTGGCCTTTCTATCCTGTCGATCACCCTCACAAGAACTGAACTTATTGCGTACTCACTAACCCCCATATACAAATGTAATTTCTCTCCCTGTTCCGGCCGAGACAGCAAGGGTGCCTGCCCAAGGTATCTTTTCAACTCTTGAAAGGCTGTTTCGCACTCCGTGGTCCAATGGAAATCAGGAGATTTTTGCAGCAAACGGTATAGAGGCCGGCACTTGTCCGGACGATTTGGAGATGAATCACGTTAAGCGCGCGGCGACTCTCCCAGCCGATGTTGTACTTCCTTCACATTCTCATGGAGATGGCATCTCAATCAATGATCGGATCTGATCCGGATTTGCTTCAATTCCGCGATGAGTGACAATGTAGCCCGAAACTTTCCCCGGTTACCCCGAATGAGCATTTCTCGATTTAGTTTTAGCTTATGCTTCCGGCGCATGCCAAAAGTTTCCCCGAGGCCTTCCAAGTGCTCTCTTTTCCGACATGCTCTTTTCCACCATATCGTCGATGTATATTTCTATCCCCTTTCGAATCTTGCCTTCGAACATTTTTTCTCCCAACCGCTGAAAAGTAGCACCCGCGTTCTTTAAGCCAAAAGGCATTCTAGTGTAACAATAGGTACCACCCTCCACCACGAAAGTGGTTTTCTCCTGATCTGGCTCGAACATCGCGACCTGATTGTATCATATCGACGCATCCATGAAGGAAAACACTTTGTAACCTGCCGTTCTATCAACTAGCTCATCCACCCGAGGTATCGGGTAACAGTCCTTCAGGCATTCTTTATTTACGTCTGTGAAGTCGACACACATTCTAACCTTGTCGTTCTTTTTTGGTACCGCGACTACATTAGATAACCATTCTGTAAACTCCACTTCCCTTATTATCCCTGCCCCCTTCAATCGTATAACCTCTTTGCGGATCCCTTCAGCGTATTTTTGCCTTATACTTCTCATCTTTTGTCGCACTGGCTTAGCATCTTCATTCATATGTAAGTGATGACAAGCATACTCCGGATCCAAACCTATGATATCCTCAATTACCCATGCAAATATATCGGTGTTGTCTGCAAGAAAACGTACCAACTTACATTTCCATTCCTCCGGCAAGTCCGCTCCAACCGAAGTAAGCTTTTCCTCCTCTCCCACCCCGAGGTTCACTACCTCCAACTCATCCAACGTTTTCGGTCCCAGTGGAGGCCCATACCCCTCTATTTCCGCTTCCTTCTGTAATTGCTATGCAGGTCCAGTATCGTGCGATGACCCTTCGCCCTTGGTACCACGGACCATACTTTTAACAGTCACTTGATGGATACTCTGCGCTGCTACTTGATCACCCTTTATTTCATATGTTCCCCCATTAGTAGGGAAGCGGATCACCTGGTATAAGGTCGATGGGACGGCTTTCATTTTGTGGATCCATTTCCTCCCCAAGATGGCATTATACTGGGAACTTGCATCCACCACCATAAATCTGGTGAATACCGTGGTCGGGCCGGCTGTAACTGGTAGCATCAATTCACCCAAGGGCTCTGTCATGCTGCCGTTGAACCCATAAAGATTAGTTTGAGGGGCTTGTAACTGATCTTTTCCAATATTCATCTCCTCCACCGCCCCCTTAAACAACAAGTCAACTGAACTGCCGCAGTCTATCAGCACCATCTTTACCAAATAATTGCCTATAGCTATAGTAATCACCAGAGCATCCTCATGCGGAGAAATTACTGACTCTAAGTCTTTCGGGGTGAACCTTATGCTTTCATCGCCCATTACGACTCCTCGAACTAGTCGCGGTATGCTCACCACTTCATTCACTTGTTGTAAACTTGCTGTTTTTCTCATCTTTTCTCGGTGTGCATTTCTTTCCAGGGTTTCCCCACTGAAGATGACATTGATGGTACCTAAAATTCTTGCCGGAACTGGCCCTCTCTCGGCTTGGCGAACCTCTGCGACAAACTCCCTTAGCATCCCTCTTTCAATCATTCTCTCCACCAGCCACTTCAAGGCGTAGCATTCATTAGTAGCGTGATTCCTGATTTTATGGTAGGCACATAATGGCTTCCCATCTATCTCTACTGGCGTGCTCCGTGGACCCTCAAAGTACTGTAGTCCCTTAATCAGCGGCAAGATTTCCTCGAGTGGCCGGTTTAGCGGGGTCTGCTCGATTTCCCTGTACGACTTCCTCTCTCAGATATCCCTTCGGCCGCGATCTCCTGTCCTATCCGGACCACGACTTTCTCCTCTGTACGTTCCTTTCCCTCTTTCCTCTTCTTCTTTCCTTTCGCTTTTTTGGTCATCGTCATGCGTTCTACGGCTTGCACTGCCTTCCCTGCTCTTTTATGTTCCTTTGCATTTCTCTGCATTATGTCCTCATAGCGTATATATTTTTCTACCTTGGGATACAAAGCGTGCAAAGACGTGATTTCGATTTTGGAAACCGACTCATGAACTCTAGTTCCCGCTCTCAAGCCGTGCTGGAAGGCTATGACCGCTGCATGTTCCTCCAAATTTTCCACCCTCAATGTCTCCTCCTTGAATCTGCATAGAAACTCTCTCAAGGACTCCACTGACCTTTGTTTTATGTTGAACAGTGCTGCGATGTCAACCACCCTTCTTTTCTGGTGTATGAAGTGATCAACAAACGCGCGCTCCAATTCTTCAAACCTTTGGATACTCCGCGAAGCCAACCTGTAATACCAATCCGAGGCTCCCCCTTTCAGACTAGCGGGAAACATCATACAACGAAGCCCATCATATTTACTCTCCTGCCATAATGGCATATGTTGCCTGAAATGGTGCAAATGATCTGTCGGGTCTCCCCTTCCATCATACCTCTCAAATCTTGGCTGGGAGAATCGTTTCGGCACTTCTGAATTCCATACCGAATCTGCCAGTGGATTTTTGTTGAGGCTTGCAACCTCCTTCTATGCAGCGCTCTGGTTCGCTTTTTCTGCAGTACGATTCGTCTCTCTCCTTCTCAATCATTGCCTTCACTACCTCCAAGGTGATACCCACCGTTTGTTCAACGTCCTGTGGCGGATACTCCTCATTATTCCCCTCTACTTCGCTGCTTCGATGATCATCTCCACCCGTTGCACCCTGCGTAACCTCTCTTCCCTTCCTTAACTCATCATTCTCCGCTCGTAGCCTAACTACCTCCTCCTGAAGAAGTCTGGTAGCATCCGCTGCCGCTTTTGATACCTCTTCTTCTCCTACCCCCTCTTCCTCTCCTACCCTTTCTTCTCCAGTGCTCTCTCTTTCTTCGATATTTTCTCTCACCTTTGCTTTCTTAGGTCTCCCTACTCCTCTTTTTGCTACCGTAGCCATTTTCTCTTCGTTCCCCACAGACGGCGCCAAAATGTATGTCCTCTTATTACACCCTATGAAGTTACTTGTCTTCTCTTATGTTCACTCTCTTAATCTCTCTCTCTCTCCCTTTCTTTTTCTTTTTCTCCTCCTCTCTTTATATCTTCTTTCCTCTATGATCTCTCCATCTTTCCACGTATCGCGGCAGTTACCTTGCGGTTAAGGTTCCACTCTCCATCTTTCCACGTCTCGCAGCAGTTCCAGAACAGTTGGGATACCGCGGATCTGATCTGGTGCAACCTGACTCCCCCAGCTATACCGCATCCGGTCCCATTGTTACCACTAATCTCCTATGTCATGTATACGTCCTATACGGTCCTGCTCAATCAATTTATAATGATACCATCGATGCGCCTCCCGGTGTTGAGATCACTGTGAAGCCCATGACCCTCGTTTTCACGAGAGCCGTTTAGCAAAGAAAATTTATTGTGGTCATCAAGGCAAAAGCAATACATGATTAAAGTAATCCAAATGCTCTATCAGGTGATCTTTGTGGAATTCAGACAAACATGTTGTGAGAAGTCCAATTGTAGTCTACGTTGAAGCAAGTAACTAGTTTCTATCATAACAAAGTTTACATACGATGGTGTATCAGTTGTATTTTTATTTTTGGGTTTTTTAGACCTGCACCCCCTATCACTACAACAGAATTGTGACAAAAAGACAGTTTCAAAACGTCTTTTATGGAGAAAAACCACACTTTTTGAGTGTCAGATGGTGCCCCGTTTATAGGCAAGTCTTAATTTTTAAATGACGCTAACCAAAGTGTCTTTTATCTTGGAAAACACACTTGCCACTTGAATAAAGAACCACTCCTAAGATAGCGTGGTTTTTTTAATAGACATTTATGGGGCGTGGTTTTTGGGTTTTTGTTTTTTAAAAAAGAAATTCGACCTGGACATTCAGGCTCAGCAGAGCTTTCTGGTGAGGCCCAACTAAGGTCCATATAATATTTTCTCACAAGAAAATGAAAATTATTTTCTTGTTGTTATCAAACGGCGAGAACTACAAACTTTCTACTTTATCGTGTGCAACCAAAGTATCAAGTAGTAAAAGAACACTACGATAATGCAATTTCTCAAAAAAAAAAAAAAAAAATCCTGGGAAGTGTAGGCAAAATTTGTCCATGACTCACCATTCCAAAAAATGATACAATCATCAGCTATTCTAGTATATGCAAATCAACAAACAACAAACTAATTGTATATCATTAACTAATAACTATCAAGCCTTGTATATCCTTGTGTGAGTATAAGATGTCAAGCTAGAAAGTGCCTCAAAGTCCTGCAAGACATAAAAATATACACAAAAGTTAGACACAGTACAAAACATGCTGAAAAATACAGCATAGCAGTTACTAATATTATAGACATCATATATAGGTTTATGGCTTGCAACTTTGTGACAGTGTACATGCAGAAATGAGTAACTGCAACTATTCATATAACTGTTACCCCAAATCAGTTTATAACATAATATAGGCCCCTTATTCGATTAAATTTGACGATAAATATGTTTGATAGAGTCAACTGCATGCTGAATAAGATGCCATTCAGTCATGTTTTTCTGTTAACTTGAAAGTTCATTTTCACAAGGTTTGGTAAGTAGTCTAGCCTACAGTATACCATTATGCAGTTTAACTGCCATCAGAGTTTTTGATTAATCTGTCAGAAAATTTTAAGCAATGTTCAGTGTATTTATGTCTTCCGAATTGCATTAGTGTCGAATATCAACAAGTACTGAACATGTTGAAAGATCATAAACCCAAGTCACAGAACTATACCTATCATCTAATGATCCCCTCATTACCTTAAAAAGTTTCAAAACCCTCAATCGTATATAGCAGGACACTCAACAGGAATCGAGAAAACTTAAAATTCGTACCTAAACAAAACGAGTAAAGATTGCTGGCCATTTCACTGTTGTGGGCAGCTAAAGCTCTCCAAATGTCCTTTTGGACCCAAACAGTTGCTCACTACGATCAAGGATGAGAGATACTTGGACATTGTACATCTCCATTGAGGAATCGACATCCGGATCATTAAAAATGGTTCCTTTCGTCGCTTTTCATGTTGAACATTTCACACAGTTGCATACCTCGTGAAGGTTGTGTATTTGCTGGTTCCCTTACCTACAAAACAAATAAAACATTAACAAAGAAAAACAAATTAAGCAGCTAAGCATAAATTTGTTGCAAAAAAACAGCTCAAGCAATTCAAGAGATATAATTAGATTACATTAGATGTTACTGCATTAGCAGTAACACTCTTTTGTGAATTTGTTTGTTGGTCTTTCATTTCCACCAAGATTTGGGTGAGATTGATCATATGTTTCTCTAGACTCATAACCCGCTCTTCAACCATAGTATGTTGTTGGTACTCTTGGTGAAGCTTCTCTTTGGCAGGAGCTGATGATACAAGAGAAGTCTTCGTGATACCGGACCATATTTATCGAGACCAAACACTTTCCCAACCGGATCATTATCCAAGTCTAAGTCAACGCTAGACGGATCAACTTCAATTCTAGCCTGTCACAATGACACAAAGAACAAAACGAATTATTTGTACATGCACACAAAAGCAAAACATATAATAGTGAGGTTATGTGATGATCCAGTCCAGTCAATAGAAGTAAATAACTATGAAGTCATAACTAGTTCCAATTTAATATTTAAATAGCTCACCATCCTCTCGGGAGCAATGAAAGAACCTTCTTTGCGTGTATGGATAGCTATGTAAGAATCTGTTCGGATGAACTTAGCACCAGGATTCCTCTTTTTCTAAAAAATCAAATAATAGAAGAAAAGCTATAATAACCAATTTATTGTTTTCTGACTTCTCATACATTAAGATGCAAAATAACATACCAACTCATGGATTGTTCTTGTTGATCCTCTTCTGCCTGATGTATGCAATGACTTTACTGCTTGTCTTGATTTCTTGCCAATCAACTGCATTCGCTTCCTGACGTATGCTTGGTATTTCCTAAATAGGAAACAGAACTAATACAAGTCAAATATATGCCTCCCCAGTTACGTAGTCACAAATTAAGATAACCTTGACTAGTTATACTTACTTTCTCCATGGAATCGCAACTTTTGAACATTGAAGCACCCATTTTCGCACTTGTTCATGTTGCACATTAGTTAGTGTATGTACACCTTTTTTGTTAAGGGGTTTTTCACTTACAAATTCACCATCATCATCAATATATCTCTCCTTGCCTCACTTGTGGCTTCCTTTTGAGCCATTAGGCATGTGCTCCATGCAGTACATTATTGATTATTGAATGACATAACGTTCAGCAATACAACCTTCAGGGTGTGCCGGATTATTTACGTACTTCTTATAAGATCTCAACATCCTAAGACATGTCACCACCAAGATATTATTTATAACCAATAACAAAAATAAACACGATTTGCTCAAAAGACTTACCGCTCAAAAATGTACATCCACCGACTCCAAACTGGTCCACAAATTTTTGCTTCTTCCGCCAAATGCACAACAAGGTGTGTCATGATAACAAAGAACGAAGGTGGAAAACATTTCTCAAAGACACACAATGCTTCGACCACTCTTTCTTTTGCAATACGAAGCTCATCACAGTAAATTACTTTGGAGCAAAGGATTTTAAAGAATGTTGACAATTGCCCAATAGCTACACGCAATAGTTTGTGTTTTTTAAAAGCATGCATTAGTAGTAATGGTAATAATTGTTGCATCAAAATATGATAATCATGTAACTTCAGTCCTTTCAATTTAAAATCTACCCTGCTTGCATGTCGCTTCCAATTAGAGCTATATCCAATAGGTACCTTCAAAGCGGACAAAGTCTCTAAGAAAAGTTTTTTCTCAACTTGGGATAGAGCAAACTCAGCCTTTGGTAATAGTAACTTATCTCCCGATTCTATGGGCCACAAGTGTTAAGTTACTTAATTTTCATCTCTTTCAAATTTAGGCGTGCTTTCAACCCATCTTTACTCTTGTCCAATTCCATAATAGTTGCAATGAGATTCTCCACGACATTCTTTTTTACATGCATCACATCCAAATTGTGAAAGACACACAAGTCCTGTGCATTATACAAACATTCAAATGACAATGACACATGATAAATCATATTCAAAATATTGTTAAAACATTACTTGCCTCCCAATATGGCAACTTAGTTAGAATTGAGCATTTGGTCCACGCACTAAGGCCATTATCTGGTACCCCCTTTCCATACACCGTTTCAAACCCTTCTACTATGCTCAACACCTGAGTACCAGGTCAATCGGGATGGAGCAGTATCAAGTTCTTCCTTTCCATCAAACGATTTCTTTTGACGCCTAAAAGGATGATCTTCAGGAAGAAATCTTCTGTGACCCATATAGGCAGTCTTAGACCCATGTTTCAATCTAATTGAACACATATTTTCGGCACAAATAGGACAACCACAAGTTCCACCAATTCTACAACCAGAAAGCATGCCATCCGCAGGAAAGTCATGAATAGCCCATAATAAAACTGTTGTCATGGTAAAAGTAGACTGAGTATAAGAATCATAACATGGAGTGCCCGTGGACCACAACTCTTTTAACTCTACAATCAAAGGCTGCAAGTAGACATCAATGTTTTTCCCTGGACTACTCTTCCCGGGTATCAACATAGACATCATAACAAATAATTGCTTATTCATGCAAAGAGATGGAGGTAAGTTATAGGGAACAACCATAACATGCCAGCAAGTATATGAATTTCTCTGATGAGAAAAAGGATTAAATCCACCCGTTGCAAGTCCTAAACGAACATTTCGAGGCTCAACAGAAAACTCCGGATACTTAGCATCAATTGTACTCCAATTAAGAGAGTTGGCTGGATGACGCATTCTATTTTCATCGACAACCGCCCTCGAATGCCATGTCATTTGCTCCGCAATCCAAGGAACACTAAGAAAACATAAATATCTTAATTGGCTACATGTTAAAACCAAATGGCAATGTGTTATAAGTATTTAAACAAGAGGGTTACCTATACAATCTTTGCAACCTCGGTATCAAGGGGAAGTATCTCAATACTTTTGCTGGTACGAGTTTTTCTTCTCTAAGAGATCATCACCTCTTTCATTCTTCCATCTACTTACACCACATCTTGGACAACATTGTAGACTTTCATCATATTTCTAATATAATATGCAGTCATTTGAACAAGCATCTATCGTCTCATACTTCATACCTAAGGACTTGATCAATTCGTTAGCTTCGTATGTACTGACTGGTAAGGTATTATCTTCAGGGAAAATTCCTTTCATAGTGTTCAATAGATCGGTGAAACAGTTGTCTGACAGCTGATGTTTCATCTTAAGGTTAACTAGTTCAACTGTTATAGATAACTTCGTTTGATTGTTCCTACAAGATGAATAAATAGGCCTCTTCACATCTTCCCATAAATTGTTAAACTTCGTTTCCTTCCCAATATCATTTGGATTTTGATGATAGTGGTACTCATTATGAGAATTTGAATCATCGTCCAAGCTCATCTCATCTACATTTTGATCTTCATTTGAAGTACTCCCATCCATGGACTCATCCAAACCATCAAGATGAACATATCCTAACTCTTCACTAACTAAATCAATGTCTCAAGAATAGCCATCTTCATATTGGCTATGGGAGGAAGGACCAACAGTCTCAACATTGATTGCATCTTCTTCAAATGATTCCCCATGAAGATACCATGTCGTATAGGATGGGTCTATTCCAATACGAATTAATAAATGGTCAAGCACTATTTTCGGATCAACCCTTCCACTCACATTATGACACCTCGCACATGGACAAGAGCACCAAGTTCCTTTTCCTAATCTATCGGTCATGAACTTTAAAAAGGATTCAAGTCCATCCAAGTATTCATTGCTATTCAATGGTGATGACATCCAATCTTTGTTTGGTGGTAATAGAGCCATTCCTATCACATAGAAATGGCTTTGGTTTGTGAGATTTACTCCTGCGTGCCTATTGAGGACACAAAAGATGTGTTGTAGTGAGGATACAAAAGATGAAACAGACCAGACACTCTCAAATTAACAGATAAATGGACATAATAAATGCAATTATAAACAAATAATACCAAAGGACAACAACAATATTTAAATTTCATAGTTAAATTTCTTTACTACAATATTTAGAAGCATGATAAAATATTATTCAACAAATCAATATTATTCAACAAATACTGAAATCAATATTATTCAACAAATATTTCTCAAATCAAAATTATAGTTAAATAAGAGAACTAAATCAAAATTATTCAACAATCATTAAAATCAACAAAATCAACGAATTTAACAATTCGATTCGATTAGATTTGAGGAGAACGGAAAATATAATGAGAAAGCTAGGGTTTCTAATTAGATTTGAGGAGAATGAAAAATCACCTTATTGAGTAAAACACCTTTGAAAACGAAATAGAGAGTGGAATCGCCTTAATCTTTTTTCGTTTTTAGCTTTTATCTTTCTGGAAAAAAAAAAAAAAAAAAAAGATGAAATGAAAAAAGAAAAAAGAGTGGAGTCCAAAGATTTAAACTTTTTATTTCGTTTTGGGCTTTTCTTAGTTTATCTTGGGCTTTTCTTTTTTGAAGTATTTCAAACAAAAAATAAATAAACGATACTTTTGTAATAGAAACGGCGCTGGTTACGGGTCCAAAGATTCGGCGCTAATATCCGCGTCTTTTAACATGTTTTTTATTAACCAATCTGGTGTAGTGAGTGCCATTTGAAAAAATAATTAGACTTGCCCCCATACTCACTCACCATCTAAGTTAACGCATTTTGACCATTATCTCAAGGTCAAGGCAATTGAAATGTCTTGAATACCCTTTTCATTGAAAAATTACCAAAATGACATATTGGTTTTGCAATACCCAATTTTAATTAGAGAATGTACATGACACGTGTCAATATCTAATTAATCATATCCAACTGCCCACATCACTTGTGAGGGACATATATTGTCATCAATATATTTGCGACACGTGTCATTACCATCAATCATATTTTGAGACTAACTTATTGGATCATTTCAATTGGTCATCTTAAGAGTCATGAGTTACCAAATGGTTACAAAATGAACATGAATACATGCATAGCTATCAATGCAATACTAAATATCATCAATGAATGGAGCACCAAAAGTGGATCTCATTCAATTGATATGAATGGAGCACCAAAAGAGGGAGGGAATGCTATATATTTCCTCTCCACCCTCTAACAAAGGGAGGAGAATTCTATGTTTCTTCTCCACTCTTCATCTTCTCCAACCATGAACTTACGTTAGCTTGATTCGGATTAAATTCCAAAAGTTTGATATATGTAAGCAGTTCGATCCGTTGAACTCAGTCACAATATCATTCTACCCAATTCATCAACACATGTAAGGTACGCCCAATTATTACCTTTACATTGGCCATCTCTGTAGATCGAATTTCTTGGAAATTCGTCTACTTTTGTTTCTTTCCAACAAACCTTCCAACAAACCTTTCGTACAAATCCATCTAATTTCCAAGCCCACGAAGCATGGTTGAAAAGTTGCAAATGAACTACTCTATCTGTTGCTAGAAATAATAAGTTCACTATCAAGGGCATTGAACTTCATGAGTTTTCACGTCTCTCCAAGCTAACATGCTAGTCCAATAAGTTTCTTTAACTATTTTCACTTTCTATTTCATATCGGTTTGAACTGTATTTAGGACTAAGCTAGACCAATCTTGATAACGGATTAAAGGACAAATATTGTTCTTCTTTGATACCAGTATCTACCATGCGACCTGATCAACAGACCTTGAGATAGATCTAAATGGTGGCATAGGCATAGATGAATGCTTTGACATCTAAGCTTATTGGTTATACACAAACGATATTTCCAATTGAAACAGCAGGTCTTTCACATTTCTACGTTACTTTCTGCGACCTGACATCGAATATTGCAACTTAACGGCCCCCGCTACAGATTTCATTTTATTCTTGTTGCTGGTAAACTTGTTTTATATATAGATATAGATATAGAGAGAGAGAGAGTTTAAGATGCCATGCTAGTACTCTCTACGCCTTGTGTGCTAGAGACGACCCTACCTTTAATCATGAACTTGATTAACATGCTGACCTGAGCAGAATATTCATCCTGGTCACATGCATATTAGATACCATGTGACCTCAAACTTCCGTTCTCAGGTGGCATTGGCCATCCCAAAATGTCTTAATATCTCGACTTTAATAGGTTGTTATATCAGCCTACTTTGACAATGAACGCAATATTGTGTGAAGCACTTTACGGTTACATACTTTGAATTCTATATACTTTGATCTATTTCAAGTTTATTTGAATTCAATATAGCAAGACTCAACCTGGTTTACTGGAATAGGTCGACCAAATGCAACGATCACTCAGTTCATTTTGAAAAGCTTGGATCTGCTTGGATCACGATTTTAAATTTCATAACTAATATTTCTAATGTAGCTTCTTGTATACATTGT
Source organism: Coptis chinensis (assembly GCF_015680905.1). NCBI lineage: Eukaryota > Viridiplantae > Streptophyta > Magnoliopsida > Ranunculales > Ranunculaceae > Coptis > Coptis chinensis. Next base: position 71,121,904 of record NC_141463.1, on the reverse strand, counting down.
GAAGCTATACATTCCAACAGGTGGAGGACTCTAATTGCCCTAAAACCATCATTAATCTCCAAACTCATTTACACAGGGATACTATACAACTCTTTTACTGATCTTGAACAAGACAGTGAAGTAAATTTATTTCAACGATTTTCATTAGTGAATTTATTAGTCTCGTTTTGGCATGGTCATTGCTTCATATTAGCATTATTATTGTGTATTTATTACATTCTGAAACTCCAATTCTGATCACGAGAATCAGTTAGTACCTAATGTTGCTAGATAAATACTCAACACAACTTGAAAACTGTCACCCAGCAAAGAATCAAGTTCTCGCGCTGCTGGACCACAAATGGATACATATCCATGCACTTCCATTTTTGAAAGGTTTCACTACTGGTATAATAGGTCAGATGAAGGTCGCTTGGATTGTAAAATGGAGGCTCGTTCTAACTCCCTGCCAAATCGATTTATTGCAGTATAATAAAGCTCTAACAGGTCATCAACTCCAAGTTACTGTAGGAGGGCTCACATGCCATCAACTCTTATACTATGGACACAATTACAGCTCACAAACTTAACTGAAATTTCAACCAGCTCATGGAAGTGTCCAAATTGATAGTTCAACATGGACAAGTTCGTTTATTTTGACGTTTCATTCTAGTTCCACATCACAGGTCATTGAAGACCTCCTTCAGAGCATGCAGGAATAATCTGTTGCAGTTTTTTACATGAGGTCGATCAAATTCTCAATCCATTGCAGCTCGCTTGGATTGAAAAGTGGAGGCTCATTCTAGCTTTCTAGCAAATTGATTAATTACAAGATAATACAGCTCCAACAGGTCATCGAGTCAACTCGAGCTCAAACGCCATGCCTTAATGAGAAATTCCTAGCAGGTCGTTCACACAGCTCGCCTAATGTCAGTCTAGGGTTAGCAAACAAATATCATCGAACTGGGATTGGCTACAGCCATCTGCCACACATATCCGAAATTACCATTTATTTTGATCTAATTCCTTTTTGGTATTAGTTCGATCTAGTGCAAGCCGATCAAGCTCCAAACTAGGGGTTGGGGGCTAGCCACAACCATCTCCGGACTGGGACTTATTATTGCCATCTAAACATGTTCAATTCTGTTATTATGCTCTATGCATCTCTAGGATTACTACTGTTAGTTTGTACTAACTCTTTGATGCTAGCTCGCATTTTGTACTGGTCAATCAAGCTCCAAAAATGGGGCTAGCTATAGTCACGCCAATTCAAGGCTAGCTATTAGATGTGACCTCCAAATCAGAAACACTCACTCGAGCTCAAACGCTCTCTAGAGCTAAAACGTTCTCTACAGGAAAACGCTTACTCGAGCTCAAAGGCTACATAGCCCTAATACTACTCACTAGTTGACGACCTATACTTCTAGGATCAACTCAATGCAAAACGCTTACTTAAGCACCAATGGTCCCTTGACCTACGCTCATTGGAGCAGAACACTTACATAAGCGCTAAAAGGTCCATTGACCTTTGGAGCGTAACGAGCCCTTTGACTATTGGAGCGCTTACATAAGCGCTAAATGGTCCCTGGACCTACGCTCACACTTAATCGAGCATAACACTTACTTAAGCACTAAGGGTCCTAGACCTACGCTCACACGCACGAGCTCCAACACGCTCACTGTTCCACTTGGACACATGTCAAATTATTTCTCTCGTCAGATCGTTCTTACGAAAGCACAACCTAACGAGAAGGGGCTGTGTGAGGGACATATATTGTCATCAATATATTTGCGACACGTGTCATTGCCATCAATCATATCTTGAGACTAACTTATTGGATCATTTCAATTGGTCATCTCAAGAGTCATGAGTTACCAAATGGTTATAAAATGAATATGAATACATGCATAGCTATCAATGCAATACTAAATATCATCAATGAATGGAGCACCAAAAGTGGATCTCATTCAATTGATATGAATGGAGCGCCAAAGGGGGGAGGGAATGTTATATATTTCCTCTCCACTCTCTAACAAAGGGAGGAGATATAATTCTATGTTTCTTCTCCACTCTTCATCTTCTCCAACCAATGAACTACGTTCGACTTGATTCCAGTTCGTCCGCGAATTGGATACGTAGGCAGTTCAATCCGTCGAACTCAGTCACAATATCATTCTATCCAAATCATCAACACATGTAAGGTACGCCCAATTATTACATTTACATCACTCATTGGTAATTAAGTCATAAACTTTGAGTTCATCTTCCCCAACTAATTAAACACCAATTTTGTTTGAAATCATTAAAAGTAACACTTTAATATGGGTAAAATGATAGTGGGTATTCAAAATTTTGAAAAGTTACAAATAATAAATATATATGTATAGTGACTAATAAGAATGTGTATTAGTGTTTCTTAAGCTTGGGAGACATTAATGGAGATTATTCAATTCATGTCTAGATAATAACACATATAAAGTGGTGGGCATGTCTAATTTCTAATTTAAGATTTATTTTCTAATTGTCTTTTCTTGCAACCAATACCCCTCTTGTCAACACATGTCCAATGTATTAAGTGTTTGTGACCGTTAGATTAAATAGGACGAGATGTCAACATGTGTCTCTTTCTTTCTCAAACATGAAAATGGGTTTTGAATTGGGAAGTCAAGGGTTATTTTGGTAGTTTACAACGACAGGGGTATTCAAGGCATTTCACTACTTTGACCACAGAGATAACGATCAAGATGGGTTGACTGGACGACAAGTTAGTTTGGCTTTTTTCAAATTAGGGTGCAGGTAAAAAAAACCTTCATTTTTTTTTCTAACTAGGCACCACATATTCGTTGGAATATAATGTGTTGTAATTAAGTACTCGCTTCTTGTAAATTTGTTAATTACTTTCTAATTTAAGTAATATATTATGTTGTTCCATACTTTGAAATTTAAATCATATCCTTCACGATAGTGGTTTATATTCAGAATTATATAAGACCATTTTTATTATTATTATTTATTGGTAAGTCTGTTTTAAATGAGATCAGTAACTCTTTAATGTTTGTGGGGTTCGAGCTCCAGACCTCTAGTATCATCACCCAAAGATTTTACCGACTTTGCTAGTCCGCACCTGCATTTTGGAAGACAGTTCAATACCGCGATGCCTGGAAGGCTAAAACCATATCTATATATATATATATATATATAAAAGCTCGCGCACATTCTCTCTCCTCACCAGATCGCTCTATTTTGCACCTAGAGCAATATGATTGGCTCCTAAAAAATTGGATAGAATAATAATTAGTCACACCTCCCCAGATTTGTTTAAATCTCCCTAATCTATTTTTAATTTTCTATGGACTCCTCAAAGTAAAAAAAAACAATAAATTAAATAAACCTTATACAACCTCCTTGTATTTGTTTAAATCTCCTTTCTCTATTAAGTAATAATATTTATCTCCCTAACAAAAACCATTAAACCCCAACCCCACACTCTCAGAAATTGGAAACCCGAAAGTCGAAACTCCAGAAAAGTGATCAAACCTAAACCTAAAAAACTCTGCGATTTAAACCAAAAAAAAAAAAAAACTGATACGAAAAAATCCTTCTTACTCCGCCCCCCAACTTCTCTCTCTTTCATCTCGGATTTCAGTTTAGTGGGTAAACTTGCGTAGAACTGGCTATATACCTCAGGTGGTAACCCTATCTGAAGACAAAATGGGGTTATTAACATTCCACCACCAATTCCGAAAAATCCCCCAAACATTATTCCTGCTAACAAGACCATTACGGGAAAAGTAAGCTTCGAAGGTCCAGTACTTTAGTTTGAAGATGTCCATCCTTCATGAAAATACCAAGCATACTTCCATTTTCGCCCGGACCCTACCAAGATAAGTATCACTGATAAGAAATTTCCAGGTCTTGACTTTTTGGTTTGTTATTCTTTGCTTTTTCTTCTACACTGGTACTACACAGCAAATTACACAACAAACAACACATTTCAAGCTGATTTCAGCATCCGTATTTCATCTATATCCCCATTGTTGGCTGTTACGGATGGCTATGGTGCTACTGACACTTCTTTCAGATGCATTGAAAGCTGTAGGCGCAGAGATTGAGCACTCGGCAGCTTTCCCACCTTTGTCTTCTCTGTCTAATCCAAAATCTTTCATCCAAGAAGAACTTGAGAAACTAGATGACAAGCAATCAAGGGTCTTCATCATTGTTCGGTCTTCGTTAGAACTAGCCACCCAGATAATTACAGAAGCAAAAGAAAGCGATCTCATGGGAAGGGATTCAGCCTGGATCACAGCAGACTCGATTACAACCAATTTGACACGGTTAACTCATTAGTTATGTTCTCCATGGCCTGGAAGGCGTTATAGGAATCAGAACCCCTTTCTCGAAAACTAACTCTCCTCCAAACTAACCCGTCATTAAGACTTCTATAAAATTTCAGAATCTTTTTTTCGATCTATGTACCCTCAAGAAGACAACTCTGAACATCAAATATATGCTCTCCATTCATATGATACACTTTCCACTCTCCTCCACTATGATAATTGATTAGAAGAAACAATTATCTTGACTACGGTCACTATTTCACTAAGTCTTTCTTGAGCCTACCAAGAGAAGTATCACCATCATCAGAAATTTCTAGGATTGACTTTGTTGTGACTTTTCTTCCTCAGCACTGCCCAAACCGATGTTACTAAGGTATGTTTACAAGGAAATTACACAACTAACAGCACATGAAGCTAATCTCAACATTTTACTTTCTTCTATATCCAATAATCTCAAAATAAATTGACTGTAATATGTAGAAAACTGGCCTGGTATTCTATCCATCAGAGTTGAGGTTGAAAGAGAATCCTACTGAACCTGTGTTTCTCTGCTATTTTTATGAGATGTAGGTGAGCAAAGGTATGTGCTGTCTTGGAGGTGAAAGTGCAGCATTGAGCAGAGTCAATGAGTACTTTTGGAGTAAGGTAACAAATTGCTCCTTATAACTTTCTTGGCATGGAATTGCATATTGTTTCTGAAATTAAAGATGCATTGTTGAAAAATTGAAAATATATGTACAAAGTGTAAACGTTGCATTACATTTTTAAGAAAATGAGATATACCTTTCAACTTATCTACTGACCAAGTCTCTCCGTTGGATTTATTTTCAGTAAGACCAAACTAAGTATGAATAAAAGAAAAAAGAACAAGAGAAATTCTCTACATCTTCCCTTCAATGTCTCTTCAATGTCTGTAAAGGTTGTCTTCCTTTCCCTTTAAGAAATTATGGAAATCTACAGTTAATTTTTGGCAAGTAGGAAAAATGAAATAATTTATTGTATACTTTTTGTGATGAAACATAGTTTTTAGTGATGAGTGTAGTGTTATTAGGAGAAGTATACATGTTGTGGTAATGTCCTGCAGAAAGCATACATGCATGAATAGTAGATCCCACCCTTTACTTGCAGTGCATGTATTAGTGCACCAAAGAGTTGAGTAACTTAAGTTCCTCTAACTGTGAGTGCCCTTATACATCCAATATTCATTTTCTATCTTTTTTTTGTTCATAGAAATTTCAGCACCAACGTTTTTATATCCAGTATGTGTCTTGGCGCCATAATCTATATCGTCTTAAAATTTGGTAAATGTTTATGAAAAAGATTACATGATTATTAGATTCTATTAAACTCTTCATGTAGGATTTGATTAGGATTTACAAAGAGACAAGAAATGGAATGTTAGGACCTGATTATTCAACAAAATTCTCTCTTTGGCTTGCATCGGGATGTCTTTCTCCACGTCTGGTGTTTGAGGAGGTAAGAGATGTCTTGGCAATACTTGCTTATTACATATTTCATTTCTTAATGATTTTAATCCAGCTTATGAATCCCACAAACTGATGATTCGTATTATTCTCTCATGAAGACGGAGATGATATTTTAACCTCTTAACCTGTGCAAGCGAAGTTACTCTTAGTATATATTACTAACTTATTTGAGAACTTACGACAAGGATTTAAGGCTCAACGTTTACCGTCATTTGTAAAAATTTCTAAACATTGAAGATCTTCAAGGACACCGAGAATGGCTGGTAATTGTTTTTACTTTGCTTTCTAATGCAATGCAAATATTATTCAGATAGTTTGCCTATTTTCTTTTGCGTTCATCTATCCGGTTAACAAATTATAGATTTTTTGTTTTAAAGAAACTAAAGATTTTTCTCACTCTCTTATGGGTAAAATAGCTTTAATACGCAGGATACTTGCATCTGCACAAGGTCAAACCTTATTAGCAGCTCAGTTTGGTAGTCAGTTGCAAGAGTAGTTGCATTGAGTGGTGGAATTCCATGACCATCTCTAAGACCACCGAACCGGGGTGCTAAGGTTTGTCCTTTATCTTCGTTTAACAGAATCTTAGTATTTGAGCTCATATATTGGATTGAAGCATTGCCTGTTCCACCAGAACGTGATGAATTGGTATATCCTTCTTGATTAACCCCTCCTTTGTGTGGAGCATTCTGTGTTCCAATTTGAGGTAACGTGGTAGATCCTTCTGCATTACCCGTTTCAACAGTAGTAGCATAGAGTAGTGGACCTCCTTTACCTGCAGTGAAACCACCACTTTCTAGGATGTGGCCAATAGTACAAACTACAGAACTGTAAGGATCACTCCTAGAGCCTCCGGGTTCAGTACGAACTACAGAACTGTAAGGATGACTCCTGGAGCCTCCGGGCTCATTACGAACTACAGAACTATAAGGATGACTCCTTAAGCCTTTGGGTTCATTTCGGCATGGACTGGTATTTTGAGTACGTAAAGGTCCACCAGCCCCTTGAGAATATGTTGTGGGCGGTCTAGGCGGTCTACTGCGTCCTCTTCTATAATTGTGGTTTCTCTGTGATGTGTTGTTATTAATTGCATCTCCAGTTACAGATTCTTTTGACCTATCCATCCTTAAAAACAAAGAAATAAGCTCTAGAGCCTCTCAAAGACCTCTTTCCGGACACTAGGAGAATCAGCCTCAAGTAGGAAGAACTCTGCAATCGGTGACATTTGAAAGAAAAAGGAGGAAAATAAAAACCATCTAATGGAAACTAGCATAAGGTGTTGCAAAGAAAGAGATTATAGCTCCTTCAGCTTTTTGATTCAAAATATACTCTTTGATTCAAGACTAATTGTCTCAGAGCATTCTTAATAATGGACACATGATGACCTGACCCATCTAAAGCTAAACTTGGATCCAAAGTTTTAGTGGCGAAAAATATGAAAACTAAGAAAGTATGAATTTGCAGGTGTAGAACCTCTCTTCGTCAAGCATGGGTTCTTTACATTTGATTTGTATACGGTTTCTAAAAAGCAAGTGTAGTTCACGGGTAACCTTGTTTGGTTCATTTACTTTATTTTTATTTTCAGCTTTCTCTTCCAACCAATTGTTCATGTAAAAGCTTCAGTTATGATATGTTTATTTTTATTATTTATTTTTGCTTCTTATAGAATTTGTATTGCAGGGGAGCCCACAAGATGCACAACATTCCAAGGGTGTAGGCTTAAGACAATGTACTTATGCATAATGTACTACTTGGACGACTGAGAATCTGTTGTTTGACTACCAGTTTTGCAAGACAGGGGTACTTGATAATGTCAAGAAGGATTGGAAGAGGGTTGCTATCCTCAGCATCATCTTTCTCATCTTCATCATTATTAGTCATTACGACAAAATATTTGCAAGTATGTCTTCCATTACTTTTGTTCCTGTCACAAAATGATTACTTTATCCTTATTTTCAATTCATAAACAAAACCTTTTCTTTTCAATATGTTGTTTATTTTATTCAGTATTTATATATGTTTTTGCAGCTGATATCAAGTTTGTATTGGCAAGAACATCTAGGGGACTATTTCATGCTAGGTGTCTTATAGTCCTGACTCTTGTGTCAACTATTTGTTTGAGAAAAAATCTTAAGAGATGTCTAAAGATGGGTTTCAATTTTGACTTCGTGACTGCAAAAAGACAAGGTTATTGGGTGAGATTTTATTTTTCTTTTTAGAAATTTCAACACCACTTTGTGTAGACACCAAGTATATCAGTCTCACATGCATGCTTTTGTTGTTTTGCCAAATCAAAACTTCGTTTATAAAGTGTTCCCTTTCTCTTCATTTTTTTGCTTTTTCTTTCTTTCTTTCTTTCTTTCTTTAGTTTTCCCCCAGGACCAAGGATTATATATTCAACAAATGGATTTAGTATGTGCAATAAAACTGCATTATATGTGGGCGTCAAAGTTCGGACACAATTTAAAAAAAAAATGCAACTTTCTAGATTACACCCACTTCTCTCCGCGACTTTGACATCTGAGGTTTGACTACTTCACTAGACCTCTTACTTTGGTCTTCCACTCGACTCTCTATTTCCTCTATTGAATATATGATTAATCACTTCAACGCCACACTGCCTACTTTTGTTGTTTAATATATGTTTGTGTTCATTTCTTGGTTTTGTTGATTTCTCAATTTTCAATCATTATTTATTTTTGAGTGTTGGAAATTGACGTGAACAAGTGATCCTATTTGCAAATTGTTGTTTTCCTCATAGACTCATCAATTATTTATTAAGGTTTTGTTCCACACTAATGAAACTAATGAGTCACTTCATGTGATTTGTTGGTTAACGAGTAAATGGTCCATTTGCAGTTAAGTATCCGACCTATAAATTGGACTTATACTGATCAAAGTTTAGTCGTTAGGTTGTTGTTTGCTGTTTGCTAGCCTATTTGATTTTTGTGTGTAGTGAGACCTTGCAAGTGGAAAATGTTTCAAGTGATTTTTGGCTTTAGTTCTTTAAGGTTTAGGATTTATTACCTAATAGTTGTGTACCCTTTTTGCAAAGAGAGAATGATGAGTACCTGATGCTAGCATTATCAAACTGCAAAACACGATCTCCTCACTTCTCTTAGAGGCTTTAGGTATTAGTCGTGATTATCTTTGAACACATTGAATAGATAAAAAGTGGGTCATTGCTTGGTAACTACTATCCTGCACACTCAGAGCCAGATCCTACTTTAATCACTATTCTTTTACAGTTCTACATATTCATCATCAAAGTCAATCGGTGGATGTTCCTCCTAGGCAAGGAGCTCTAATAGTGAAAATTAGGGATCTTGTACAGGTATGATTGTACATAGATTCTTGGAACCTTTACATTCCAAAACTTACCTGTTTGTTGTTTGTCAATTATGTTCTTAATTAAAAATGACAAGTTCAAAAAGTGTGGAGCATAGAGTAGTAGTTGGACACTTTGTTGAAGGTTTTCGATGACATCCTTTTTCTTTCGAATGGCACTTGAATCACAAGTATGGAGCTATATATGGGCAACGGGCCAATAAAGGAATCTCTTTCATAAGATAATCTATCGAAATATAGGGAAAAACAACCCTACCTGATTTTAAGATATGTCCACACCAAATGTGAGAATAGCCAGGAGGATATACAAATCAATTTTTGTTGTTCTAAACATTACACAGATAATGATTTTTGTTTTAAACTTTCTTCATAGTAATAGAATTTGAAAGTGGTTGATCACCCAAAAACTAAAACTTCGAGTACAAGAGTATAACAAGTAGCTAGAATATGAGAAGTTTTGAAGGTTCGTTGATCTGATGGTACACACATTGGTAAATAGATTTTTGATGCTCCCTATAATAATTAGCGAGGGAGGAATGGGTCGTGAGAAACTAATATAGGTCTTTTTGCATGAATGAGATGGAAATTTTTTGAGTGCGATCACATGAAGAGATGATTGTGAACTTAGTATGTGTTGGCTTTCTTTTCTGCAGGTGTTACGCAACATGCAACCCACAGAAAGAGCTTTTGTAAAGGCTTTGTTGTCACCAGAATCAGAACATGCAGTACGTAGAAACAGGGGTGGTTGTGACTTCTATTCCAATTGCCCCTTTTAATTTTTCAAGGTACATAATGGAATTCATATAATATAACGATTCAAGTACGCTCATCAACTCTTATGAGTGACCTGAACCAAACCTCAATTCGTTTAGGTTTGGGGTTAACAAGTACTTAACCTACCATAGTTATGAAAAACAATGACTTAATTAAAGAATTGGTTTGCCAGGTACATGAACAAGAGATGAAAGGGAAAATCATTTTTACATTCTAGGTACCCCGTACTCTGTACATGAAATTACAGCACTAACTGATGGGTTATATGATGTTTTGGCTCTCCATATTGAACATTTACCTTACTAATTAAGAGACAAGTGAATGGATGAAAGTATAAGAAAGTTTGTGCAATCATTGAGCCATGTAGAATATGAGTCTATCTCACTAATACATTGAAATTGAACTATTTTAGGTGGTTCAGCATGAAGGTTGTGATTGGTTATTTGCTTTGATTGGTGGTACTGGAACAAACTACAAGCATTTGTTATGCAACTTAGGTGGTATTCGAAGGTACTTTGAATAATTGTGTATATATCTGTAATCCATATAATTGATACTTGAAATAAGAAAATCATTGTTACAATGTAAATGATGGTAGACTATGTAGTGAGAATCTTTTAGGAGTTTCAAGGCACAAACTAAAACTTCATGTTAATGAGTTGCTTCTTTCATCATCAAGAACTGGTGGTTAGTTGCATTCTCCTTTGGCATCTAAGCATGTGTTCTTGGCCTTTTTCAGACACCACAAGAAGAACACTGCATCGTATACAAAGCTGATGCATTACAGTTTGGTGGTGATGAATAGTGATGGTGAGATGGTAATCGTCAATAAATGTCCATTGATTGATTAGGGTGACAATACTCTGGGAGAATCTCCACCAGTGCTACATGAACTTAATGTGAAGTTAAGAGATATAAGGCGGGAGCAGCTAAAGAGGATTCGTGAAGACATAAATATTCTATGCAGGACATAAATATCCTTACTTCATTATCAACTATAACCTTTTGTTTTGATTTATGTGTTGTGCCGACCGAGATCCTAAAAATCTCAAAGATATGCCGACATTGACTTCTTAATTGTATCAACTCTCAACTAGACTCCGTGAGATCGGAAATTTAAGTCTCACTTTGAGGCTAGGGAGCCAATTCTGCTAAGGTTATTGCGAGAAATTAAATCTTGAGTGAGCTTTTCCATGAAACTATGCTTTTGTTTTTGATGTATATTAGATTTGACTTAGAAAATCTCTGCCTAAATATCCTTGCACTTTCATAGAGTTGTGGCTTAACCGAGTTCAAGTGTGTAAATGTGTGTTTGATTAGGATTAGAGTAAGTGTGTGTTTGATTAATCAGTTTAAAACAAAGAATTTGATCGAGCTCGGATTGAGCAGAGAAACATTCACCGAGAATACTTGGCTCAAATCAACAAGATGATTACATGTATGTACTATCTAATTTGATGTAACACCACAGTGAGTAGTTCTTGATAATCACCGACGATACATTTGAGGACAATGAGAGGCGTAAGAAGTCATAGATAAAATTTGTCAATGCAAGCCAATGATCTTCAATGACTTTTGGTAGCTACTTTGACTAAACCTTGAAGTGGTGAGAATTGGATCCATGGGTCGTAAACATACCGAGAACTTCGCACAAAATTATTTCAGAGTGTTCCACGTGGAAAATTACTACATTTGTTTGCAAGTGCACTTGGTAGGGATGAATGACTAACCAATAATTTTTATTCTTTTACATATATTTTTCACAGGTTCTAACTTCAATTGAAACACTTCTTTAACTTTAACAATTTATTAAATTTCTGCAACAATGAATGTGCAAACTAAGATCCTATATGACTCTAAACTCTCAATGTGTAAGTTTGAAACTTCTCATTTTCTCCTTGTAGACTTTGCCCGACAATTCTATTGAGTGTATACCGCAAATGCCTCACACACATATAACTCAATTTCATGGATATCCCCAATTAACTTAATCGGGCTTTCTCATAGACTCCTAAAAAAACACCCATTCATACGAATCCTAATAAAATAAAATTTTTAAAACCTACTAAACCAAAAACTCGACTTCTTATATCAAACTCACTCTTCTCAAAACTTAGCAAACAAACTTTCTTAAAACTCTCAAACCTAGCAACCGAGTTAGATTTTGAAAGCTATCAGCATTCAGAAAAACAAATTATCAGCCACCTTCCTATTCATGTAAGTTGTTCTTTAAGACATTGTCAAGCTAGGTAATAGGGAATACACTTTGGTAATATATTGAAAGCTACTTTTCAGTCTCTCACACCACTAATTAATTGATGTTATGCCATATAGCAATTTTAATATGCACACATATATATTATAATTGTATTATGAGGCTGTCAGGACACTAAACTACGAATAATGAAATCCTTTTCATTTAAATTTGGTGGTGATTTTATAGATGTACAATACAAAACAAGACAAATTCAAAGCATACCAGGGGGTAAAAACGAAGAGTCAAATCCCAAAAGATGGTATACCCACCCATGGCTCAGCATAATTTTTCTTTTTCTTCTAATGTAATAAATACCCCACCCATGGCTCAGCATAATCTTTATTTTTCTTCTCATGTAATAAATACCACCATCCGAGAGGGGGAACACCAAAGTTATATTCACTAACTTTATCCGGTTAGATGGAATACCAGTGAGTGGCATCGGGGGAAAAACAGAGTAAGAGACAATTGCCTCGGCAGTTCCATGAAACAAATCCCAAAAAGACGGTATACCCACCCATTGCTTTCGATAATCATTCTTTTTATCCGGTTAGATGGAATACAAAGAAAATGAATTTTGCCTACCATCGAAAACAGGACCTTTAATGTTGAAAATAAGCGAGAACCAAACCAAAATTACATAGCCCATTTCAAAGCTCATAGACAAGTGTTTACAATATGTCTTATTTTCAAACCAAGAAAGTTACACCCACCCACTAATTTAACATTTTGACCTACTATTTAAATCTATTGATGTGTCAAAAGTCCTAATCATTGATTTACATAGAGATACATGTCCGTGTGTATTGCAATGCAAACCAACATTATCCAAATAATCACCGCAATAGTATGTCTAAAAGGAAAGTCTCAGTAACACTACTCCATTAAAAAGAACTGTTGAAAAAATTCCAAAAAATATCATGTAACAAAAATTGAAACCTGGATCAAATGCATTGAACTAACCTAAAAAACTTAATTAAAATGGATGCAACTATACTTAACTTAACTCAAAAATAATTAACTAAAAATCGGAAACTTTATATAAATGCATTGGGTTTTTTTTAAATAAACAATGAGGCCAAAACGATTTTATGGACAACTCGATGTTTAGACGACTACACCATCACAAAACTCCAACCAATTAATGGACCATGGGCCAAAGTTTGGGCTTTAAGAAAAGTACATACATATTTAGAAGACTTTGGGCTTTTGGCGTTATTCAGATATTTTTTGGGCTTAATACACTATTCATACATACAAAATACACTCTAACGCTTTGTTCAAACAATGTTACAAAGATATTCAAACAACATTATGCAAAGTTGCATACATGTTTGTAATATTTTAACTATAAATTCCACAAACGTTGATAAATAGTAGCAGATAAATAATAGTTCGGTTAATACAAGTTTTATCGCTCCAATTCTTTGATTCTTCTTCCATCACAACTTAACGATTCAATAAATGCAAGTTTATATATCAATAAAAAGTTCTTAATAAATAATACTTTCAGGACCAAGGACACATTTAAAAAAAAAAAAAAAAATTAAACTCAACCACAATTAAATGAGTTAACAAACTTTATTATAGGCTATGTCTAAAATGCAATATAGCCCTAAGAAATGCACTATGGGCCTAAGCGATAAAATTGGATTGTATGCATCAATTTAGTTCGTATTACAGATTACCAAATGGGCTTATGACTTAAGTACACATTTGTATACAACCCACATTTTAATATAGTTTTAAAGTAATATTTTTTATACATAATAATAAAATGGAAAAAAAATCATATAAAAATGGTACCCGTTCGTTGAACGGGTCCAAAAATCTAGTTCAACACTTATTCAGCTGGTTCTAAAACCTGAACCACTTTTGTTGTTGTTACCTGCTAATTAATTGATTCCTATTATATTTATGCGCCAGGAGATAAATAAAGTAGCGCTAGCTTCAAGAAAAAAAAATGAAGAGCACTTGGAGTTTAAATTTGATTTAAGTGACATAACGTACCCTGAAGGTCCTCTAAGGCCAATAACGTACCCGCAGACGTCTTCTCACTTATTTATGCTCTACTTTTCCTTCATACCCTGGCAGAACTAGGCCCATATGAACAGAGCAACTTGTCTCCAATTCCGTAATATTGGTCAGTCATTGGCTAAACGCCTAAACTGTGTATCTGAATCTCTCATTGTTTGGAGAACCATGGCGGATTGTTTGGGTATTTGGTTGTCATGACAATTGTGTATGGGAGCAGATTCTATTGGGCTTTTGCGAATTTGTTTAGTAAAGACTGAAAAATAATACGCGTGCATCTCAATTTGGGCCTTGGGTCGTGTACACTTTCTTATTTTTTTTCGCTAAATTGTAATGGGTAATTTCCTGATTCAGCCGTGATAATGTCAATGTGTTTCCAATTAGAACCCAAATAGCTACACATCACATTTTATCAGCAACTAATGGAGTAATGTCATCCAACTTTTTGCATAGAGTTGCTAACATTGTCCGAATTGGAAATAAAATGACATTATTATGCCAAATTAAAAAATTATCCAATTATTAATTTCTTCATGGGGAAGTCAATTGACTTGATTCCAAGCCAATAGATCTAATTGATTTTCAAAAATTTGATTTGACGCCTATAAATCACCTACCGCACCCAAGACCTTACAATCCTAGATCACTAGATTGCATAACTCATAACCGTTAGATTAGATATTTCAGAAAATGTAGCATCATTTGTAGCTTTTATTCATAACTGATTGTGCCTTCAAACAAAATGCTAAATATTTTTTGCTTCACACATGATTGTGTATGGGAAATTTCTCGAACAAGACACAATAATGATGTCGATTTGTTTCCAAATAGATCCCTGTCAGCACCACACCATAATTCATTAGCAACTAACTAATCTAATGGGGTTATATCAACAACTTTCTGCACTAAGTTGCTGACAATTCTCGAATTGAGAACAAATTGACTGTTGGAGCTCTTAAGACCCACCTCCACCTTTTCCTCCTTTTTTCCTCTCGTCTCTATAGTTTAGCCAAATGACCTCCTTTTCTCTCTCTCCCACTGTTCTTTTTATACTCCCTAGTCTCCCATCGCAACCGTCCATCTGTCCTCCCATCCCTCGCTCCCCCTTCCTCCACATGTAGGGTTACTGCTGGGTACCCTCATGACGGTGGACTGATATTGTGCACCCCAGTTATCAGCATATCTTGCATCGAGCCCATCTCAATGTCAATCCCCTACTCCTCGGCTTGCCCTCTCATAACCTGCATCAGGTTGCTTCACCCTTCATCTTCAATACCGCTAATCCTACCACTACAGATGCCCCTTCTCGATTCCGCGGACCTATATGGGCCCGGGGTCAAGAATAGTCGTTCCATACTTGCCGCGGCACCCAGCCACCCTTTTTCTGACCCTATATTGATACGCGTGCATTGCAGTGAGTAATCATCATGCGCGTCTTTTCACTGACCCTTCATACTCTGCGCCTCCACGTGCCATCCATCCGCTGGATTGTCTGCCGACTCTTTGGTTTCCTCACCCCAGGAATTTACCTTTCTACCCCTCCCTCTCTTAAAATCCCGCTCGTTCATCTTCTTTTCCTCACTTCATTTCATTTTTCTCCAAACACCCACACCTCTCTCACCAGCAACTCCTCCTCCTCTCCTTCACTTTGCATTGCTTACTCCATCGGTATTTTGCTCCAGTCCAGCTTTGATATACTGGGATTCCGATTCAGGTGTGTTTTCTTGGTCTCTTTTCCCTTTATCTTTGCGATTCGCTTTGTATCTATCTTTCCCCTTGCATAACAACTGTTGGTGTCTTCTTCTTTCTTCAAATCTGTTCATCTTTCCATCTCGATGTCGACAATGGCTTCCGAGAACTCCTCCTCTTCCCGATCTACTGAGGTGGCCTCTCCACCTCCTGTGGCTGCTGCTGCGGCCCCATCCACCTTTGGACGATTCATTTCTCCCTTGCCGCCCCCATCCCACTATCATAGACCTAATTTGGATGCGATTAGGGCTGCGTATGGGATCCCCTCTAATATTATTATAGAGCACGTGCTATCGGTCACCCACTAATACCCGCATCTAGTTCCCCTGCGGCCGGGGTATTTGGTAGTTTCTGTAGGCCAGATTGTTGTCGGACTGCTGCTTCCACTCACCATACTGGATATTGAAGTAGTTACTTACCACTTCAATATCCCTCCATGCCAAGGCATTGGAAATTTCTGGAGGCTGATGTATGTCGCGAACTACTATAATAGATCCGGCAACCCCAAATTGACATACCGCGATATTATCTCTCACTACTTCATAAAGACTAGCACCAAGGACGTCAGTATGGGGTATCAATTCTTTTGTGTCCGTCCTAAAAAGAAATCCTTTGTACTCCGCATCACCACTTCTGATAAACAATGGCACCATTATCCACTATATGTATCTGAGGATTTCTTGCCCGCGGACCTCCCATCCGGGTTGACACTGAACCACCTTGCCTTTCAATCCAGCGGTGAGTCTCACTACAGCCTCCTTTCCACTTGCATTTAACACGCAGTATTAAAATTTTCTTGGATGTCTTTCCTTGCAAGTTAGCGGCCCGATTCAAAATCTCGCCTATACTCAGAAACTATTTGTCCTGTTTTCGACAGACTCTGCGCTCTTGGTTCAGCTCAAGCTAACCATTTGAACCTCCATCCAAACACAAGCACACCTCTGTTAGAGGCCCCGTCCCTCCACAACTTCGCCAGCATCTTTGCCCCTTTTTACCGTCCTGCTCCCCCCAAGGAAAGAAAACCCTGAGCTTCGCCTCCTTCCCAGAAACGCTCTAGACACCATTCCTCCCACCATCGTTCACGCCGCGGCTCCTCTCATTCACACACTACACTCGCATCCAGTGAAGCCCCTTTCCCCAGTGCTCTAGAAAATCCTCCCTCCTACAAGTCCATTTCCACCTGGGAAGACCAGTATACCCCTCCCATCTCTCCCTATACAGATATGAATGTTTCCAATATGAAGCTGTTTGACAGCAATGAAGACGATGATGAAGTAATGGAGATCTCTCCCACCGCGGTGAGCAATCCAACCGATGGGCTGCCCAGTAAGCAACCGAGGACCAATGTGTCCGAGGAACCCGCTCCCATCGTCCAGGCCGTTGCCTCTGAGGTCCCAACTAAACCTGCCCATCGACCAGGCAAGGAAGCGGCCTTCCCCGCTGACAAAGATGTTGCCCCTGCCGTGTTTGCCCCCACTTTAAAGGTGCACAACCGTCAAGTAAATGTTGCTAACTCGGCTCTCGACAACCCCGCCATGGCCTCCTCTCTCTTCTACGGCTCCCACTTGCCGAAGGATATGGCATATGCGGAAGGCGACACCTTTGATCTACACCATACATCATTGTACACTAACTGGGAGAAGGTACCCTTGCTTACCCCTGCCCTTGTTCCCCTTTCTCTCATTCTTGATCTGTTGTCCTTCTTTCTCTCAGGTGAGCCTTGACATCTCTTACATGATATGCGGTCTCTTCAGTGCTCGAGCCAAGGTGGATTCTCTGGAGAAAGAGTATGGCGACCCTGATGGTCTGAGAGCCACCTGTGCCAGACTTCAACAGGAGTTAGAAACTTCGGATCTAGCCAAAACCCAAGCCCAGGACGAACTAAAGACTGTGGAAGTCAACCATCAGTCATACATGGACAAGGTCAATGAATGCTTAAGTCACCAACGCAACACTCTACTCCAACAACACCAGACTGCCTTGGACTCTCTCGCTCTACAGCATTAGACCAATACTGCGGCCATTTTAGAACAACACACAACGGACATGGTCACAAGCATGTGGCAGGAAGCTTCAGGAAGAACAGGAGCAGCTTATCAAGGAAGGCCGCCTCCTGCCCGAAAAGTCGTCCACCCCTGCTGCGGTGGTTGGAGAAGAGAACCCTGAAGATGTTGCCAATACCGAGGTATCCCCTGGAGCTGAGGAACACCCTGAAGCCGTTACCGAAGCCGTCATCCCTGACACCATGATTACTTCCACAGATCTGACCTCTGCAGATCCCCCCTCAAACACACTATGAAACATTAGCCATGATTTTTGTTTGAAGGAACTTTGTTTCTTGTTAAGTCTATGACATTCTCTACATTTGCCTGTTTTGTATTTGATACTATGGATATTTTTCTTTCTTTTCTCATGTTTTTGTCGCATCTTTCGTGGCTCCTATTCTCATGTAACCAAATATTAATCTTTAATAGAATCTGTATGCTCTTTCTCTCTACACACTAGTTTGAGATAATTTCCTTTGCATTTTGTTTTTGCTTCCCCGTTGTCTCTTCCCTCTAAGGCAGCGTACTAAGGCAATTCTTTTGGCTCGCATCTATGTTTGATTTGGACCCTCTGTCCATGAAGGGCTCTTCCCCCCGCTATCTCTAAGGCCGCTGAGCCCGCTGTGGAGCAACACTTTACCCCTAAGTTTGATTCGGACCCTCTGTCCGCGAAGGGCTCTTCCCCCCGCTATCTCTAAGGCCACTGAGCCTGTTGGGGCAACACTTTGCCCCTAAGTTTGATTCGAACCCTCGTCCATGAAGGGGCTCTCAGTATCTCTCGAGGCCGTTGAGCCTGTTGGGGCAACACGTTGCCCTTAAGTTTGATTCGAACCCTCTGTCTGCAAAGGGCTCTTTCCCCCTGCTATCTCTGAGGCCGCTGAGCTTGCTAGGGCAACACTTTGTCCCTAAGTTTGATTCGCCTTGTTAACTTCCCAAAAATGCCATTGTATTATATATGTGCAAATAGCCCTAGTCCTTTGCTCCGGACCAGTGTTACATTTAAACATAAAACTTTTTCAACATTCTTACATTCCAAGGCCTCTCTATCAGCTTCCTTTCCATGTTTCGCAGTTTGTATGTGCCCGCCCCTCCAACATCCACCACCATGTAATGCCCTTCCTAATTTGGTCCTAGCTTGCCTTCACTTACTTTCTTGGTGCTTGGAGTCACTCTGTGGAGTACGAGGTCCCCTACTTGGAATTGTCGTGGCTTCAACCTTTTGTTGTACTGTCTTTGTAAGTGCCGGTGATACTCCTCTAACCTGACCCGCGTCGCGTCCCTCCTTTCCTCAGCCAAGTTCAAATCCTTGGACAGTATGCCCCAGTTCAATCCCCTCTCCACAGCCTTAGTGCCACCATCTCCGATGGGATCACCGCCTCAATGTCGTAAGCCAACGAGAATGGAGTCTCTCTCGTTGAAGTTCGCGGTGTGGTCTGATAAGCCCAGAGCACATGGCTCAATTCATCGGCCCAGGCCCCTTTTCTATCTTCCAACTTCTGTTTCAGATTGTTCATTATGGTCTTGTTAGATGACTCGGCATGTCCATTTCCCTCAAGGTTGTAAGGGGCTAAGAATCCCTGCTTCACATTATAAGCCTGTAAGAACCCCTGTACTTTTGACCCCATAAACTGTGTCCCATTGTCTGCTATGTTGGAGTATGGCAATCCAAACCTGCATATGATGTTTTCCCATAAAAATTTGATCACTTGCTCTTCCTTGACCTGCTGCAAGGCTACTACCTCTATCCATTTGGTAAAATAATCTGTAGCAGCCAGCATGAATCTTCTCTTTCCGCTGGCCATAGGCAATGGTCCCATAATGTCCATGGCCCACATAGCAAAGGGCCACGGACTTGACACATTGTGCAGCGGCTCCGCTGGCGCAAATATTAACTGAGAAAACCTCTGACACTTTCCACACTTCTTCGCAAATTCCACTGCGACCCTCTTCATGTGAGGCCAGAAATATCCTTATACGGCCCGATTATGTGCCCGTAATCCTTCCCTTCGCGAGTGACTCCCCACGCCTCCCGCGATGCAATTCCGCCAGTACCTCCTATGCCAGGTCCGCTCCTAAGCACCTCAACAGCGGTCCATCAAAATTCTTTCGGTACATCTCCCCCTCTATCATCGTGTTCCTCCGCGAAGCCTGCTCCAATCTCCTCCTTTCTTTCTTGTCAACCACTTCTCCTCCGGATAGAAAATGCTTGATTGGATTCATCCATCCCTCCGCCCCTTCCGCGGTCTGGCAGATATCCTCCCCCTTCTCTATACTCGATTTCTCCAGCCTCCTTACCTTTATGGTTCTCTCTTCTAACCCCGGTATTGCGGCCGCCACGAAAGCCAAGGCGTCAGCGTGTCTATTCTCCCCGCGAACCAAATGAATGAATCTAATTTTTTCAAACTTTGCCGCTCTATTATGTACAAATTCCAAATACCTTAACATTCGCGCACATCTAGCAACAAACCCTCCATTTACCTGGCATACCACCAAATTTGAATCTGAATATACCATCAGTTCCCGCACCCCCAAATCCGCTGCCATCTCTAACCCTGCTATCACCGCCTTGTATTCTATTTCATTATTGGTTGCCGCGAATCCCAATTTCATTGACAACTTAATCCTGTCGTTATTGGGAGTGACCACCACTACGCCTATGCCACTGCACGTATCCGTGGCCGAACCGTTCGCGAATACTCTCCATCCATTCCGCCTGTCCCATGGATCTAGCAAGTTTGGCTCCCCCTCACACTCAAGTTCCATGACCATCTCCTCTCCCCACGTAGGATCCTCCGCTGGGAACTCTACAAAAAACTCAGCCACTACCTGTGCTTTCTCCGTAGTCCTTATTTTATATTGAACTTCATAAGAACTCAGCATCACCACCCCTTTTAGCATTCTTCCGGACTTCTCTGTTTTCAGTGCCTATTTGAGGGGCAAATTTGTCACCACCACTACTGTATGCGCGTCAAAGTAGGGTTTCAACTTCAATGCTGAAAATACCAATGTCAACGCGTACTTTTCCACTCTACTATATCGGGTCTCCGCATCCAACAAGGTTTTACTCTGGAAATATACCGGTTTTTCAACTTTATCTACCACTCAAACCAGGACTGAGCTTACCGCGTACTCTATAACCCCCAAGTATAAGTACAACTTCTCTCTCGATTCCGGCCGCGACAGTAAAGGTGCCTTGCCCAGATATCCCTTCAGCTCTTGAAACGCTTCCTCACATTCTGCGATCTAGACGAAGTTTAGCGTACTCCTTAATAGTCGATACAGCGGTCTACACTTATCTGACGACTTAGAAATGAACCGGTTCAATGCCGCGACTCATCCAGCTAGCCGTTCTTTGACATTCTGCGGTGATGTCATCTCTACCAGCGCTCGTATCTATTCAGGATTGGCTTCTATTCCTCGATGGTTCACTATGTATCCCAGAAACTTCTCTATGGTTACTCCGAATGCGCACTTCTCTGGATTGAGCTTTAAATTGTGTGTTCGCAATATGTTAAATGTCTCCCTAAAGCCTTCCAAGTGCTCTTCCTCCGACATACTCTTTTCCACCATGTCATCTATATATATTTCGATTTCCTTCCGGATCTTGCTCTCGAACATTTTCTCTCCCAATCTCTGAAAAGTGGCCCCGGCTTCAATCCAAACGACATCCTGGTAAAATAATATGTACCCCCTTCCACTATGAATGTCGTCTTCTCCTGATCCGGTCCATACATCGCGACCTAGTTATACCCCATTGACGCATCTATGAATGAGAATATTTTAAACCCCGCCGTTCGATCCACTAGCTCGTCCACTTGCAGCATGGGATAGCAGTCTTTGGGGCACTCTGAGTTGACATTTGTGAAATCGACACACATACGCACCTTGCCATTCTTTTTTGGTACCGCGACTATGTTAGACAACCAATCCGTGAACTCCACTTCCCGTATTATTCCTGCTTCTTTCAGCCTTGCTACCTCCTCGCGGATCCCCTCTGCGTACTTCGGTCTCATCCCTCGCAATCTTTATCTTCCTGGCTTCGCATCTTCCCTCATATGCAAACGATGACATGCAAAATCTGGATCCAATCCTGTGACATCCTCTATGGTCCAAGCAAAGACTTCCTTGTTGTCAGAAAGGAATTGTACCAATTTGTTTTTCCACTCCTCAGGTAAACTAGTCCCTACTGAAGTAAACTTCTCTTCTTCCCCTACCCCCAAATTCACTATCTCGATCTCATCAAAAGTTTTCGGCGCTGTCGTTGCCTCCGCCTCCGCCTCCACCTTCGCAGAGGCACACTGTAATTGTTATGCCTGCCTCTTCCTAGGGTTTGATGTCTCTCCCTCATCCCCTTGGATCAATCTCTTCACTGTCCCTCGATGACTATTCCTTGCCATCACTTGATCACTACGAACCTCGTATATCCCCGTCGATGTGGGAAATCGGATCACCTGGTAATAAGTGGATGATACTGCTTTCATCTCATGGATCCACTGCCTCCCTAAGATGGCATTGTACTGTGAATTGGCGTCCACCACTTTGAATCACGAGAACACCGTCACTGGTCCCGTTGTCACTGGGAGTAAGAGTTCTCCCAAAGGCTCAGTCATGCTTCCATTGAATCTGTACAAATTGGTATGCGATGGTTTCAACTGCTTTTTGTCGATCTTCATCTCCTCCATTGTCCCCCTGAACAGCAAATCCACACCGCTGCCATAATCCACTAGCACCCTTTTCACCATGTAGTTACCCATTGCCACTGTGATCACCAATGCGTCCCCATGCGGGGAGTTTACTGCTTTTAGGTCCGCTTCAGTAAACACTATGCTCCCCCTTTCTGCCGCAGACCATGGGGCTGGCCGCAAATGTCCAGATGTTTCATGAACTTGATGGATGCTCGCCGTTCGTCTTATCCTATCGCGATGGGCGTTGTGACTTAATATCTCCCCGCTGAAAATAACATTGATCATCCCCAGTATCCTTCCCTGATCAGGTACCTGCTCCTCTTTCCCTTTCCCTATAGTAAACTCCTTCAGCAACCCCTTCCCTATCATCCTCTGCACTAACCACTTAAGCGTGTAGCATTCATTCATCTCATAGTTCTGTATCTGATGGTAAGCACAATAAGGCTTACCTGGTATCTCCTCTAGTTTGTTCCCGGGCCCTTCAAAGCCCTGCATCCTCTGAATCAATGCCAGTATTTCACTCAACGGCCGGTTCAGCGGTGTCTGTTCCGTTTCCCAATAAGGTTTCCTCTCCCTATACTCTTTCCTGACTTCGCTTCTCCCCCTCTCAGGACGCGAAGGGTATCCCCGATATCCATTGCCTCCTCTATCTGTTGCTTCATATCTTCCGCGATCCTCCCCTTTTTCCAATGACAACACGGCCTTCCCCGGCCTCTTCACTTCTTTCTGTATAGTATCCTCATATCTTATATATTTCTCCACCCTGGGGTACAAATCTTGTAACGTCGCGATCTCGTTTTTCGCCACGGACTCGTGTACTCTAGTCCCCGGGCACAACCATCTTTCGAACGCAATCACTGTGGTTCTCTCATCCAAAATTTCCACCTTCAATGTCTCTGCTATGAACCTACATAAGAAGTCTCTCACCGATTCCGGGATCTCTATCTCACATTGAATAGAGCCGCGATAGCAACTACCCGCTTCTTCTGGTGTATGAAGTGGTCCACGAACGCTCGCTCTAACTCTTGGAAATTGTTTATGCTCTTTGATGGCAACCGGTAATACCAGTCGGAAGCTCCCCCCTTTAAGCTTGCGGGGAACATTATACACCACAGTCCATCATATCTAGGTTCTTGCCACAGCGGCATTTGTTGTCGGAAGTGATGGATCTAATCTGCAGGATCTCCCTTCTCGTCATACCTCTCAAATCTGGGCTAGTTGAACCACTTTGGGACCTCAGACTTCCAAATTGCGTCAGCCAGCGGGTTGTGGTTCAACCCCGCCACCACCTGGTTCGCCGCTCCACTTCTATCTTTAGCTTGCCCCAGATTCGCTCTCAGGTCATTGGCTATCATTTCCCTCACTTACTCCCTGGTGAGCCCCGGTAACATATTGTCCGCCAAGTTGGGTCTCCCCTCCTCCTCTTTTTCCGACTCAGATGTCTCTCCCTCTGACTCTTCTATGGTTTCTTTCTCCCTCCATAGCCCTTCGTTTTCTTCTCTCAACCTCGCTATTTTCTCGTGTAACAATCGTGTTTCCTTCGACCCGGACGCGGTGGTCTCCTCTCCGTCTTGCTCTCCCCCCTCATTCCTCACTGATTCCACCTCCTCCTCTGCCACCGCCACCTTTCTTGGCCTTCCTACACCTCTCTTCACTCTTGTGCCCATTTCTCAAGTTGTTTAGATCTCGATCCTCACAGATGGCGCCAAATGTTGAAGCTCTTAAGACCCACCTCTACCTTTTCCTCCATTTTTCCTCTTGTCTCTCTAGTTTAGCCAAATGACCTCCTTTTCTCTCTCTCCCACTGTTCTTTTTATACTCCCTAGTCTCCCATCACAGCCATCCACCTGTCCTTCCATCCCTCGCTCCCCCTTCCTCCACGTGTAGGGTTACTGCCGAATACCCTCATGACCGTGGACTGATACTGTGCACCCCAGTTATCAGCATATCTTGCATCGAGCCCATCTCAATGCCGATTCCCTATTCTTCGGCTCGCGTTTTCATAACCTGCATCAGATCGCTTCACCCTTCATCTTCAATACCGCTAATCCTACCACTACGTTGAAATTATCATGCATTGTTCGAGAAATTTCCCATTGTGTATTGTACGTATCTATGAGTTTGTGTCACTTAATTTCCTTATCCTTATTATTCCTCGTGTCGCCTTCATTTCATTGTTCTGTATATGATTGCATATTGAGAGGAATCCCATATTGAGATGACATCAAACTTTTCATGATTGAAATTGTATAATCGATCAATATATTAGTTCGTTCAATACCAGCGACGTGATTCAAAATGTTGTGATGTGACCATATAACATTCTCAACTAAGCCTTTAATTATACACTTGATGATCAGACTTAATAGATAAAAGAAATCTCAAATGTCCACGACATGGGAGTCCTTCACTTTGTCAATAAGGGCATCAAGCTTACCCATAATTCCGATCAATTAAGAAAAGATTGTCGCATGAAACACCTCTTGACTAGGTGAAGGGAATCCATGTTTTAGGAAATGTAGAAAAACATATAGAATCATAGGAGATATGGAAATGTTTGATGTCTTTTTACTTTATGAGAGGTGGATTGAATATTTGCATGTACACATTGACGGCGACTGCATAGTATAATAATTCTATCATTTGAGTTTGTGTGTTTTTTGTTGTTAGTGTTCAAGTGGGGTGGGGACAAGGAGATTTTAGAAATGAAAACATAGATACTTTCTCAAGGGCTTCTCTAGAGATGAAAAGCTTGTTGTTGTGGACCAAAATGAGTTTTTGCAGTTCGGCTGTTCTGCGCACATTGTATATTTCACCCTTGATTTTGTACTCCAGGTAGTTTGTTAACTTGCTACTTAACAATTTACCTTCTCGATCTACACATTCTTCGGAGCTCTGATTATAGTCCTGTAGCTGAAGGGAGGGAAATGTGGTGTCTGGAGACTCTATGCAGTTTGACAGTTAATTAACATCGCGTAGCATATGAACTGCACCCATAGAATCCTATGTTGGTCACCACATACAGCCCGTGGGCTTGGTTTGTTGTGAAAAGTGGGACCCAAAGAAGGAAGAATCAAGAGTGGATAATTATCCGACCAATCTTAGCAATGTGGATACAAATCTTCCCCACAGAAACGTGGGAAGCCACACCAATGACGGTGCGTTTATGGAACAAGAAGTTAGCAAGAAAGAGGTATTTGCAAATATTATAACTTATTCTAATCAACTACCAGACCAATCTGCAGTTCTGCACGATATATAATTAATAAGACCAACATAGAATTACTGATGCTAAAAAATAGGTTTAATCAGATTTTGTTTGGATGACTCAGTTGCTTATAGTTGTGCCACTTGGCATACCTTGTGACCGCTACCAACACCTTGAAATTGATCCTACCCGATCAACCTGTATCAAACACTCTTATTAGTAACATATGTTGCACGGACGCAGACACTGACGTGGACGGCAAAAGACGCATAAATTAATTAATATATTTATAATTTAATTTTATATAAATTGAATATTAAAAACTAAATTAAATGTATCAATATTCATAAATTCAAAACCATTCAAGATAAATAGCCACAAAATTAAGTTTAATATTTCCTAATCAACTTTTAAAACAAAATAAAAACCGGAAAAATTAAGTTTTTAGTATGATTTTGATTTATTTTATATTTCTTTGAGTCAAAATCCACATCCTAACTGCGTCTTGACCTGGGTCCGGTTTAGTTGACAGCGAATTGACTCTGTTGACCGCATTGGACGCGCGTCCATATCTGCGTCCGATGTGGATACATCCCTTTGGTAGGTGCGTCCGTGCTTTAGAGTTAGTAACTAATTAAACAGAGAGATCATTCTGGTGAACTGTGGCATGTACAAACGCAACAACTCTATAGATAAACAGAGGAAGGTAATCATCGGATTTAAAAAATAAATAAATAAAAATGTGGATTTATTTTTTCTTATGATTTTTCCTAAAATCCTATAATACAATAGTATAAAACTATTATTTTTCCAACCAAGATGAATTAATCACTGCCTATAATACAATTCTAAATTTGGGCATACAACTCAAAATGTATTGAGAATGAGTGGGACGTCTTAGAAACTTAGAAACGTTTACTACACTGCCACGGCTTTAAATGTTCCATGTTAAAGTGTGGAACTATTCTAAACATCTCAAGAAGAGGTTGCTTATTATACCGAAAGAGCAAGTCCAATGGGGGCTATATGGGTTGCTAAAGACAAATATAGCACCCAAAAAAATGTCATTCCAATGGGGCATACAGCTAAAAGGGTTTTAAATTTGGAAGAAGTCAAAAACCCAACCAAAGTTAAGACCTTCGCTAGCAGTTGCTATAATAAGTTCGGGAGACGGACGACATAGTTTCTGTCGTCCGTGTGTTAAATTTCGACGGATGGCAGAAACTGTGTCGTCCGTCCAAAAAAAATTCAACCTAAGTTACAAAATAATGGATGGACGGCAGAAACTATGCCGTCCGTATCATTTAGCACTTTAAAACAGAAAACGCGATTGGATTGGTTTTTTTATTTTGGAGTGCCAAATTTGGTTGGGCAAGCTAAAAGCCCTATGTGGCACCTTTTAGCAGCTCTCCATTGGACTTGCTCTAATGTACTTTTTTTAGGCCTAGCTACGTGCAACTTTACCTCACATAATATATATATTGTTCAATGCTCTTGCATAATTCGACTTGGAAAATGACAAGAAAACAAAAATAAAAATTCAATCTAACAAAACAATAATTTTGATTTTTATAGGCATATAAAATAATAATTTCATCCTCTCTATTACTTGTGTCTTTTTATCTTTCTTCCTTTATGTGGCTTCTGTGAGTGAATAAGTAAGTTCATGTGTTCTGCTGAACACTCGTAAAGAACATAATTTGTGGAGTCACATTTTGGTAAGGGTGGAATTTGAACCAAGTAGTTCAGGCTCGGCTCGAACTCGTTCATTTAATAAATAAGTTAAGTTTGAGCCTATATTATAGCTCGTATAACAAACGAGCTTGATGAAGCTCGGCTCGGGCTCTCGCTCGTTCATATATTATATGAGTCAAGCTTGAACTTTTTTTAAAACTCACTTAATAAATGAGCCAAACTTGAGAATAGTGAAGCTCAGCTTTATTAGCTTGAATTCCACCCTTACATTTTGGGCAGATAGGACCACCGGATTGTGGACGTAGTATCCTATGAAGAGTGCGCCACTAAATTTTTGACACAATAATAATAAGTATTTAATAAATATAATGTGTCAATGGAAAGTGGAACTAGATTCATGCTTTGGTTGTTACCAGCTTGTGAATAACTCTGAAATTCAAGGCACTGCTTAAAGCCTTAAACTACTCACCCTGTTCACTCCTATAATCGACAACATCTATTTGTTTATAAAGTAAAATGTGCACTACAATAATTAAAGCTTAGACAGTTTTGATGCAAATTATGAGACAAAAAGGAACATAAGGTTTTTTTTTTTCATGCCTTTGAGAGAAACCAATAAAATACTAAATTTTTTAATCAATCTAAAAAAACACCAACCAACTTCAGAAAAAATATAAAATATTCGACATCAAATGATGCGGTTTTAGATAAACCATGCCTTATAGCCCACGCGGCTTTCTCAAAACTGCGTCACTGAAGCCCATCTTAAAAGTCCAAGCGGTTTTCCAAAAACCGCGCGATGTTTCGCACATCAACTTTCTTCTTTTTTCTCTTTCCAAATCTCTGGCACGGTTTACGCAAAACCGCGTGATTGAAACCCACACTCTAGCCCAAGCCCATGCAGTGTTCAAAAAACCGCACGGTAAACCGCGAGAGAAATTTGATATAATATTAAAGCTAGAACCAAATTTTGGGCGATTTGGTGTTTGGTTTTATATTTTTTTAGTGTTTTCATCAACATGTGTGGAAATTTGGTGCTTGATGCTTGGTTAGTATCTCATCTAAAAGCATCATCAACGCGTTTCTAAATTTCGTTGTGACACATCAGCAATTTAGATCGATCCAAATGGTTAAATTAACTTTACGTACCAACACAAAAATAAAGAAATTGTGGTTTCTATTTGTGGACAGCAAAACTTGTCCCGTCCAGACAAAAATTTATTTAAACTTGTCACGTTTCTAAAATTATATTTAAACTTGTTGTGATACATGGACGGGACAACTTGTCCCGTACAATTCATTTCTATTTTTCTCAGTATTTTAGTTTGGAATTTGACTATTGTTAGAATAAAAATGGTGTTTTGGCAGCGCGTTGGGGGTCAAAATTGTCAAATTCATTTCCAACTATCACATTAGAAATGAGATTTGGCAATGCGTTGATGATGCTCTAAAGATATTCTAAGATACCAAAATATCTAAAATTGGCAAAATGTTTTCCTCATTTTCATTAAAGTATAAGAAAAAGATTAAATAAAAAAAATTCGGCCTGCGACGAGATTTCCTGGAAGTCCCCATACACGACGTAAGCGGCTCATGCATGACAAATGCATGTGATTGTGAATCCAAACTGAACTTTTTTCGACCTAATCTCTTGCATGTACATGCCTGCTGTAAATTACATCCACTTGATGATCTAAATCGTAGTAAATTATTTAGACAGTCTTGTTTAATATAATCTAATTTTGCAGCCCATGTTGTAAACTTGTGATAATTTGTCTAGACACTCTTGTTTAATCTAAATATGTGTGGTCATGTTTTGGATTATTCTCATATGAACAATAATGTAAAAGTTAGGAAGTCTTAATTGTCAGTTTATGGTCAATTTGATGGTGTTTAGTACACTTATTTGCACCTGGTTGTCTAGTTGTTTATGCACACATGTGCGCAAGTTAAGTTAGAGAGGGGTTTTCGAGGAAAGCAGGGTAGATTAGATCTATGTAGAATTGTAGATCTATTGAATACTTGTTTTGGGGATTTGGGGAATGTTGTGTCTAAACTTGTAACAAAATTTTATGTCTTTCAATTCGATGTAAATCAAACTAAAAGTGAAAAATTGCTATACTGCTATTTCTGGAAAGACATTATGTGGATTGTGGAGCATAGTACAAAATATCCCCATATATCCCGATATTTGGGGATATCTATCTATATTCCAGAAAAAAAATATATAAATATCACGATATGTTTAGAGATATATACGACTGTAAATATCGGTGATATTTCAACGATATTTGTGATATTTAGAGATATTTTGCGATATTTGGGGATATTTTGTGTATATAATAATTTTATTTAATATTTACTATTATATTTCAAATAAATATAAATAATGTATCATGATATATCAAGAAATATCTACAATATCCACGATATTTTTTGATATTTTGGATATATCTACGATATTTGCATGTGAAACAATGTCAAATATCCCTAAAGAGGGGGATATATCCACGATACATATCTAGAAATTGAATATCGATAAATACTCATATCCCGATATTTTGTACTAGGGGTGGGCAATGGGCCGGGTCAGGCTAGCCCGGCCCTAAACATTTAAAGCCTTTCAAATATTAGGATCGGATCGGCCCGGCCCTAAAGTCAGCATAGGGCCGGGTCGGGCCGGGTCACAAATCTAAACCTCAAGCCCTTACCCTACCCTAAGCCCTCTTTAAAGGCTTTAGGGTCGGGCCTATATATTTTCTTTTTTTTACTACATCGGTTTTAAAACTCATTTATATTATAAAAATGTCTGATAATCTACAAACTCAAAGTCCAACCAATCTAAGTAATAATCTTGTATAAGTCCAAAATTTAAAATGCACATCCACAATTTAATGAATCAAGACATCGAGAGTTCGAATTTGTTCTTCCTTGTACTCAAACCTCACTAAAATTACATTTTAAATTGAAATACATAGACAAATAATTATATTATCATTTTAAAGGAAGAAGTAATAGATATAAAGAATAAACATAATAGTTTTGGTTAAAATCAAGGGAAGTTGTTAAACTATTTGTAATATCATAAATTATTTCTATAATAGATTCAAACAAATATAATATTACCTTTCTTCTAATTTAAAAGTGATTCAAGCTTTGTATATGGAAATGAAAATATTGGCTTTTGAACAAGTGATGAAAAAAGGTTTGAGATTACAAATGTCATTTTTCTGACAAAGGTTGTTTTTTTTGTTTCTATGTTACAAATATCTGCTCTGTATTTTGCTTTAATGGTGTGGAAGGAAGTCTTTAGTTTTAGACTTGGCTTGGATGTGAATAAAAATATAATTTATAAGAAATAAGTGAGAAAAGAAATTGAGAATAATAAGTTATGGACTTTGACTTGATGATCAAAGGAATAAAGTTTTATTTTTTATTAAAATTTAGTACTTCGTTGTTCACAATGGTTTTGTTAAGTTGAAAGTTTTTGTTATATAAAACAAGTTATTGGAAGCCCTCTGGGTGTAAGTGATAAATTCTGAAAAGGACAATGTTATTTTAATTGAAAATATTTAACAAAGAGTTTGACAATTATGGTATGTGTATTTATAGTGAAAGTGTGAAACAGGAGTTAGGACTTGGTTAGGGTTAAATTAATGAGGGTGAATTAGGGTTGGACCTATGTTTTAGAATCTTAGCCCTAGCCCTGCCCTAGAAGGCATTAGGGCCGGCCCGGCCCGGCCCTAAACTCTGTGAGGGCTTTATAGGGCTTAGGGTCGGGTCGGTCAGGGCCGGGTTAGGATCGTTAGGGCCAAATTCCCACCCCTATTTTGTACTATGTTGTGGAGAATGAATAGGTGATATATCAATAAAATTCATGTAAGGCGATTTATACATGAGATTAGCTCGATTTTGAAATTTTTAAGTCCACGATCCCCATAAAATTGTTTGTAATTTGTTTCTGAAATGAATACTACTTAGCTTGATAGTTTCTTCTGTAGAGACTAGAGAGTACTTTAGGTGGCATCCATTACATTATCTGTTGATGGTCAAGACTACCGTAACCGGCTAAAACTTCTTAGTTTGATGTGTGCTTGAAGATGGCGCTTAACGTGTTAACAGTAATTACCATAGTCTACTGGCTATAATTCCAACCATATAGTACGTCCTAATTTAATTACAGCAAAACTGTTAACTAACTGGCAATTTCATCTTCTAGGAAGAAAAGAAATGCCGCCGAATGATAGACTTCATCCTAATCTCTTCCACACAATTTGAATTAAGATAATCAGATATTAAATAAACTTAGAGACAACAATGCACATCTACGGTCTACCATAGGGCAGATTCCAATAGGTTATCAAAATAAGAAACAAAAAAACAACAACATTAGGATTTGATTAAGCTTAATTTGGCTTTGACAAAATAAACTAGCTCGCTAGCCATATATTGAACAGATAGGTTGCTAGAGAGGTAGTTGCTACTTGCTAGGATGATAGTGAAAATTAAAAACAGAAAATAACTAGATGTTATGCCCGACATATGGAAGTGTTTGAAAACTTAAAAAAGGGGCATTACCAAATTAACAATGGGAAAAGCTTAGAGTTAGGGACATATCACATCTATGAACATCGTTTCCATGGATATGAGTCTTTGTCCTTCTCCAACGATTCATCTGATTCTTGGAACAAAATTGGTTTTTACTGCTCACGTCTAATAATTTTTTAGTCTTTTTTGTCAGTATTTTAGCACTTATCAGGGCATTTCCAATAAAAAGTGTAAATTAAACCTCGGTATAGGCTCTACATAAAGGTAAAATAAGAACGTAGACAAAAAGTAACCAAAGAGGATTTACGGTAGATATTGGTTATTTTGGAACTATAACCTGATGATTTGTTGGATAGGAAATAGTTGCACTCTTTTTGAAATAAGAGTTGCCTACGTATCAAGTTTCTCCGAGTAAACTTGAATCAAGTCTTACGTAGTTTATCTCTCTCTATTTATAGATGTGCGCTTAAATCGTTATGGATTGCAGATCCACTTTGTGTGCTATCTTGGTGATTCGCCGTTAATGTGTTGTTACAAAGTTAATATTTTCTTGATTGTGGCGTTGATTGAGCTCCAAGATTGCGCTAGTTGATATCTTTCCATGAATGGTAATTGCTGCTGGTGACGACCTGAATGCTGGGTCGTTGGTACGATCTGATGTTGTGAGGCAAGCTGAAGTAAGACGTCCTGCCATGTGAACACGTGCTCTGTAGTGTAGAACGGAGGGTACTTACACATCCCATTTTATTTTTTATTCGTTCATTGGACAGCTGTTGCGTGGAAGGAGAACGGTTAAAAAGTAAAGTTTGAAAGCACGTGTCTGACAGCTGTTTTGTTTTGAATTTAGGTTTCGGGGAATGTGCGGGAACTGTTAGACTGGACTCGTGGGCCCGGAGTTACGGCGATTTGTGGGCGAGTAATGATTTAGGTTTTGGGAACACGAAACATTTTAATTGTCTCGAGGTGTCTGGGCATTTAACTTGTGGCAAGCGACCTGATAGTCGATTCCTGGCATATCGATATACGACCAAGCAAAAACATCTTTATTGAGATATATAAATTTGACAAGCTGCTCCTTGAGCTTGGGGTCTAAGTTATCCCCTACATAAACAAATTTTGGGTCATCAGTTATTCCCAAATTAACTTTTTCTCTTGGTTCTACCTGAGCTTGTTTTCCTGTGAGCTTTTTTGATGCCGTTGTTGGAGGGCTGGATGTTTGAGGATCCTGCCTTTTTGGGACGTCCTTGGTTTTGACGACCTGAGGCTTAGGTGAGGTCATAGTGCTGACCTGATTGCATCGGTGAGTTTCTAGTTGGTTGCTTCTGAGCTCCATGATGCTTCTGGGACCGGGATATCGTAGGACCTGGTATAGGGTTGATGGGATTGCTTGGATTTTGTGAATCCAACGGCATCCTAGAATGGCAGTGTAGGACGACTTGACATCGATCACACTGAAGCATGTTGAAGTTTTGACCATGTCCTCTTTTTCGCCAATGGAGACTGGTAAGATTACGTCTCCGATGGCATCTATTCGATCTCTGTTGAATCTATAGAGCGGTGCATTAGACTCTATCATCACTGAGTCCAGTAGGTGGATGTCCTTGTATGTTTGATAGAACAGTATGTCGCATGAGCTCCCTAGATCGATGAGGACTCTTTTGACTATCCAACCGTTGATTTCGACATGTACTACTAAGGCATCATTATGAGGTAGGCACACCTTGTCTAGATCCTCTCCTGTGAATGAAATTATTGTTGTCCTCTTAAGGTTGGTAGGGTTGATCATCTTGGCTTTGTGTGAGAGGTGGTAGATTTTTTGGATTGCTCCCACTCTTCTGCGCTTCTCCCGACCTGAGGTTTCATCGTTTGAGGTGTCTGTAATCATGTTGATTACTTTGTCCTCATCTTGGTCGGAGGAGTGCTTTCCTATTGTGCCTTGACCGACCTGGAGACTTAGATCGTCGAGTTGATCTGCTCCTGCTTCTGTTTTTGTTGTTGGCAAGTCGTTCATTGTTGCGGCTCCTGCTTCTATGGCGTTTGGCATCCAGCTTGTGCCTCAGATCGCTTTTTGGCAAGAACTCTTTTAATTTGACTTCGTCCACTAGGTCTTCGAGGTAGTGCTTGAGGCTCCAACAATCATTGGTGTCGTGGTGGTGGAGTTTGTGGAAATGGCAGTATATACGCTCTGGTATGGCTATCACCTTGTTGATGTTTGGTTTGAAGTATGGTGTTGTATATATTTTCTTTAGGATTTGACTTGGCGTCCTAGAGAAGTTGGAGAATTCCCTCTTTGTGTATGAGGGTTTGCTGGCGTTGGATCTCTTGTTGTTGTTGTTTGAATCCTTGGGGTCTGGCTCATTGTTAACTGCAAGGACCTCTTTGCCTTTGCGCTTGCTCATCCACTCCTCGTACTTGATATATTTGTCGACTCTGTGATACAGGTCGGCTGAGGTGTCTGGCTTGTTGCACATGAGGGACCCTGCTAGGTTGGAGTCATCCAAGAGGGCATTTGTGAATGCAGAAATTGCAAAACCGTCACTGAGTCTTGACTCCAGCGAGAGGAGGTCCTTCTTAAAACGTCCTAGGAAGGCTCGGATCGTTTCGCCATGAGCTTGCTTGAGCTGAAATAAGGAGTCCAGGTCGACGCGCTTCTTTTGTTGTTAGATCGAACCCTTACATAAACGCGTCTCGCCAAAGTTTGCCGGGTTGTTGATCGAATCACGGAGGGAGCGTGTAAAAACCCGATCTATTGCTCGGCCCTTTAACTTGGCCGGAAAAATTTTGCGCCTGTAGTCGTAGTCAAGATGGCTGTAGAGTGCTAGGATTTGGTTGAAGCGAGCTACGTTCTTGCCTGGGCAGGAGGTACCATCGTACAATGGAAACTTTGGTTGGATGAACTCTGAAGGAGGCTGTTTGGCTCGGATATCTTGGATGAATGGTGATGCTTTGTACGTCTCTAGCATCTTTTGAGCGATCTGGATCGCGCTGGCTCTTTCGCTTGACTTCTCTAGTTTTTGCACGAAGTCTTCTAAACGCTGATTGGTGGTGTTAGTTAAGGCTGCAACAGTGTTGTGGTCCCCGGCTTTTGTGGTGCCATTATTGGCATTGGAGTTGGCTTGTTCTCGCATTGTCTGGTTTTCTTGTTGCAAAGTGATGAAGGCTTCTTGGAGTGTCTTCATCTGGTCTGCCAATGCTTGTAGGTTGGGCTCCATTGTGGTTTTCCCCGACGGCCGTGGGCTTGAGAAAAGAGTGGTTGTTCTTTTCTTAAGGAAAGGAACCGGCAGACGGCGCCAATGTAGATGTTGGTTATTTTGGGACTACGACCTGATGATTTGTTGGATATGAAATGGCTGCACTCTTCTTGGGATAAGAGTTGCCTACGTATCAAGTTTCTCCAGGTAAACTTGAATCAAGTCTTACATAGTTCATCTCTCTCTATTTATAGGTGCTTGAACCGTTATGGATTGCAGATCCACCTTGTGTGCTATCTTGGTGATTCGCCGTTAATGTGCTGTTACAAAGTTAATGTTTTTCTTGATTGTGGCATTGATTGAGCTCTAAGATTGTGCTAGTTGATATCTTTCCATGAATGGTCAGAACTCTGGCCGGTGACGACACGGATCTTTGGGTCATTGGTACGATCGATGTTGTGGGACGAAATGGGACATCATCCCCGCCATGTGGACACGTACCCTGTAGTGTAGAACGGAGGGTATTTATAGATACATAGCCGCAAATTTCTTAAGTTAAGAGAAAATAGCAAAAAAAAAAATCTTTTTCCTCCATAAAAATTGAAATTTGACATCTGTCTCAAATTTCAGATTGAATTTTACAATTTTGACCTCTTTTATTAGTCCCAACTAAAGAAGCAACTACCAAAAAAAAAAAAAAGGCTACGAACTAAATCAGTTACCAAATAGTAGTGGGCTAATCAAAATAACTAAAATTCATCCGAAATCTATAAAAATCCAATTAAAAGTGAGATGAATTTCTGGGAGACCAAAACAATGAGGAAAACATCAACTTCAAAAATGAAAAAAATGTATATTTATTACAACTAATTTTAATACAACTTTAGCAATTAAAAATACATATATGATAATTTTGAATAACATGTTTAAGCTTTGTTTGATGTAATTCAAATTGTGAAATTGTAAAATGACAAATGGGGGGTTTTTTTTTATAAGACAATTGTATTATTTGATTGCAGTACATTTTGGAGCAGTACACACGCACCATTGTCTCATGAGTGGCCTGCACACACTAGATTTTTGTATTATTTATTTGTGGAAGAAATTGGCAATTACAAATAAAAGGATAAAAAAGAGAAATAAAAATTTTAAAAACAGTTAATACACCCAAAAAGTGACTGTTGTTAAAATTGGAGTATAATCAAAAGATAATTCGGTTTTTATGAAGTTTTGCCCAATTTATTGGAAAAAGAAAACCACATTTCAAAACTGCAGCAGTAAATAAAATTTTATTGCCATCAACTAATATTACAAAAATGACATAT
Organism: Coptis chinensis; assembly: GCF_015680905.1. Lineage (NCBI taxonomy): Eukaryota > Viridiplantae > Streptophyta > Magnoliopsida > Ranunculales > Ranunculaceae > Coptis > Coptis chinensis. The sequence goes on along the minus strand of NC_141463.1, from coordinate 71,085,241 downwards.
TGGCTTAATCTCACAGATAGTACAATTGTCAAATTGAAAGGAAGTGCAAAAAGGGACGGAACAGTGATTGAAGTGACTCGGAACGGGGTCAGAAGATGTCAAAGATGAGACGAGAGGTAGGGATCAATGGCTGGCAATGCAGTCAAAGATTTGTCAAGATCCGGTTTTTCGTTTGTCGGGATCGGCACTCGTCGGCACGCGCTACTCTCTTTTGTTCCTATTCGCACCGTTTCGACTCTAGTGCCACTGCCGCCGAGTAATTCTCACCCATTTTCTCATCATCGTCTCTCACTCAATTTCTCGTGATCTCATTAATTACTGGCGAGAAATTGCAACCTTAGGATTAGTTGAATCAGTCAACGATAAAAGAAGTTGTTGTTGGACTTGTAAAGTTTGTTTAGTAACGTAGCTGGAAAGTAGCCCAGTAGGTCGTTGTTGTCTCAAAAAGAGTCGAAATCAGCCATCAACACTTACCCCTTGTTAGAAATAATACACGTTTAACACACAAAATGATTATTCAATCTTAAACACTTTTATTTCATAACAGAGATAAGCACAAAAGAAATAAATGGTAGAAAGTTTGGAGTTGCTGTTGAGATTATTGCCTACGTTGCAACTTGCCAAACCTTAAAAAAAACATTGAAATGTTGACACCCCTTTATATACAGAGTTTATTTTTTATTTTTTTCTTTTTTTTTGCACTAATCAAACTGTTCCTACAGATAACATAGTGCTTTAAATGATTAACGATAGCTTTTAATGATTTTTTTTGGTAACTGTTTTTAATGATTAAGTACGAGGACATCTCCAAACTAATCCCTTATTCATTCCATTATTTGGATTGACAACGACCAGTCCTCATAATTTTCCTCAAAAAATCATTAACCACTTTCACCCTCATAATGGAACCGAAAACCCCCTGTTCAAATCTCACTTTCAATCCATGCAAAATTCCCAAAATCTCACGAGAAATTTCCAAAAAAACCTGTGACACAAATTAAATGCTGAAAGCAGCCTTCACCTCATAACAGCAGAGCAAAAAAACGAGATACTCGAGAAAAAGAAAAAAGCTTTTTTTTGCGCGTAAAAGTTTTTACTGCCAACAAAAAACAAGTACATATCTTTCCCACTTTTCTCTCTCTCTTCCTTCTTCGCTTTTTAAACACCCCCACGCCAATAAAGTTTCATTTCAAAACTCAAAACAACAACTCTTTGTTTCAAAGTTGAAACCTCTTCAACTCTTTTTCATGTAACACAAACAAACATCTGAAGAAGCTAGCTATTGCAATGGGTTCAAAGCATTTGAAAGAGTTGTTAAAGGAAGATCAAGAACCATTCATTTTGAAAAACTACATTGACGACATAAAAAGATCAGTACCAAAATCCAAAAAAACACAACTACAAATCAAGAAACAAAATAATCCCATTAGTTTTACTAAAAATTTATGTTTTTTATCTTCACCTGATGTTAAGAAGTCACCCATGTTTGAATTCCGTTCACCACTTAAAACAACTAGTCCATGTAGAAATTCAAATTCAAACACACTTTTTGTTCACATTCCTACTAGAACTGCGACTCTTTTACTTGAAGCGGCAATGCGGATTCAGAAGAGTTCAGTTTCGAAGAAAAAATGGTTTTTTGGGTCTATTTTGAAGAGAATCGGTGGTAGAAAGAGTCAGAAGAGTGAATGTAATGGAATGGAGAAAATGGTATCTGTGAAAGAGATTATAAGGTGGGAAGAGAAGGTGGTATGTGACATGGGGGGGTTAAGTTGTTCGTGTAATAGTAGACGTAGTAGTGTTTGGTCCGAGAGCAATGAAGAAAAATCATTTGATTTAGAGACTTCATCAAGTAGTAGGTCTGAGGATTCAGCTGAATTTGATTCTAGTCCATTTCAGTTTGTTTTACACAACAATTTATCTCCAAATCACCATCAACAAGCAGAATTTGATACACCCAAGCAGTCCCCAAGTCGGATTAAACGACAGGTTTGTGTTTATGCTCATCCCATTTCATTGATTTCTTACTTCTTACTTCTTAGGTAGAAATGTTGTGTAAGAATTTAATTGACTCGGGTTTGACTTCAGTTGAATTGTGAGTTGTACAGATAAGAAAATGAATCTGTACTGAAAAGATCTTCTGTCTGATTTTCCAGATTTTGAAATGTTTTTTAGTGTCTATCAAACATTTTGTTTCTGGACTGGTATTGAATCAGTCAGTCAGAAATGAAGTCATGGACTCATACAAGTTTCATGTGAATTATATTTCTGTCGACTTGTAATTAGCCTATGAAAGATAAACAGGTTTCTAATTGTGCTTAGTTCAGTAGATTTTAAGGGTATTTGTGTCAATATTGTTTATCATCTCAATCATGTGTCTGACATTAAATCTTTTAAGTTGTCATCAGCATTATTGGAAAATGACAAATATGATATTGTTTGTACTTTGTAGGCTCCATTTACATCTTGAATTTTTGTACATTTTCTAAAGGACCTGGAATACCTTGGAGGAAGCTTTAATTCTTATATTGAATTGTAAATTTTTGGGTGGAGTATTAAAAATAGGTTGATTTGGAAATTTTCAGGAAGTTGGCAGTGAGAACGGGAGCTTAAATGATGCTGGAAATAAATATGAAGAGGAAGAGAAGGAACAAAATAGTCCAGTGTCTGTACTAGACCCTCCTTTTGAAGATGATGACGACGATGAGGATGATGGTCAAGAGGATGTGGAAGCGGAGAAGGATGGTTTTGATCTGGAACGCAACTTCGCCAATGTGCAAAGTACGTACTAATAACAATGTAATTTGTAGATTTTTAAATTTGAGTTACCTGAATTTGTTGGGGTAAGCATTGAACATGGTAAGGAGGAAAACAATGGTCCCAATAAAAAAGTTGAAATGTGGATACTAGTTATTGTTGTTGTTGCCGTGTACACTTCTTGCTGCATGCTGCATATAATTGAGTGGTTATTTTATCTATTTAGTTGTCCTCACTACAGTTATGTGACTGATTGGGATGGTGAAGAGGACACCTACGGTTTGTCATTCGACTACTCTCTCTGAAGAGGACACCAACTGGTTGCCATGTTTTTAGGCTTAGAAATGTATATGCCAGTAACCACACACTACTCTCTGTACTACCGTTGGTAATACTCATCCACCCTTGCAATCTCTGTAAGGTCACTATTGCACACGTAGAGTACATTTCTTAGTGACTGATTGTTAAAGCTTTATAAGGACTAGTTCTCCATTAATTTTGCACCTGTTGCAGTCTGCAACTTGTAGACGACTTTTTGGTGGGATCCCTTGAATGATAAATTTAGACTGAATGAACCATGTATGGAGGTAGCGAACTGTTTGTTTTCCCAACAAAATTACTGGTCCTGTAACTGAAAGTAGATATTTGACAGCGACTATCAGAGCCAGATGCACACAATGCTTGTGTCTGATCCAAGTGCCATTAAGTTAGCAAGTTCTGGTATAGGATTGAAAAATGGTTAATATAGTTACTTTAATGGGATTTTCTCTAACTTGGTTGATGGGAGAAAAGAATCACTGGTCAAGGAAACTCTTCTGTATTATAGGTAGAGGTTCGGACTTCTGATAAAGGACATATTAGAGATAATAATTAGGATTAGTGTTTTTATTTTAGCAACTATACGTAATAGCATATTAGTTCTAGTTTAGATATTAGTTTCTTTGAGTAATATTTCTAAATCTAATGTAGACATGTAGAATTCTATAAAAGGAGAACATAGTCTGTAAACTATTCATTCAATCATCAATAATACAAATTTATAGATTTTTTGTCCTACCTTTTTAATTTAATTTGCTTCCGCTTTGTCAGGCTCATTGTGCTTGGTTGAACTAATGATTATAGCCTTGCCAACTTATTCAATTACATAACAATTGTGTTCACCACAACCGCCCTAATTTACACTTTAATAATACACAGAAAATTTTAGATGTTAATTTATTTTCCCCCCTTTGTGTCTCAAATAATTGATCCTCCTTTTCTTTTGATGTTTGTTTCTACAGGAGCAAAACTACAATTACTGCAGAACCTTAGAAGATTTGAGAAGCTAGCTGAGCTGGATCCTCTTGAACTTGAAATGAGAATTGCCGAACAAGAAGATGAAGATAGTGAGTTTGCAGAGCAATGTCACTATAATGACGATGGTTTATTTTTTTCAGTCAATGAAAAATCTGATTCTCTGATTGTTAGAGAACTGCTCGCGCAATCGAATATGCACAACTGCAAGAGAATTCCTTCAGACATAAAGAGATTGGTTTTAGACCTTGCGGCTGAAGAAGGGGTTGAAGAGACTGATCCATGCTCTAGGGAGTTTGTGGTTAAGAAGGTGTGCAAGAGATTGGAATCATGGAAGGAAGTGGAGTCTAACACAATTGACATGATGGTTGAATTTGATTTCAAAAGGGATGCCAATGAGTGGTTAAAGAATCCTGAGCAATTGCAAGACGTGGCAGCTATGCTTGAGCTTGCCATCTTTGATATCTTGGTGGAGGAACTCTCAGATGAGCTTTATTTAGTCCAGTAGCTTCTTGACTGAACTTCTAAACTGTCTAACAAATTTTGCTTCTACTTAGTCCTCCTGAGGGTAGCCTAACATGCGTCGAGGGTGTAGGTTAATAACCTGAATACAATCTAGAAAAAGTATGTCTGGGAGATATCCTTTGGTCTCGGTAGTTCGGTATGATGTACATGTATGTATTGAGAAAGTTGTACCTATCCTTGCCTAATGATTCACTTAGATATTAGAATATAGTATGTCTCTAGTATTTGAACTTCCTTGTTTGAGAACATAGGAGCATGTGCCCATTTTGTCTATGGAGAACTGAAATATCCATGCTTCGCTTGGGAATTAGTCGGCACAATGGACTCTATCAACTGGGATAGATTCTGAATGGTTATTTGCTCTATAATCATCAACGCATGGATGTTCTGTATTACAATGCACATTTGGCTGTAGTATGAGTGTATGACTTTGATCTCAAAAATCTTTAATCATCGGCACATGTATATTCTGTGTTACAATTTACATAAAGTTCAAAATAAATGGATTTCCGAGTGTTTTTCCAACCTGAGCTATGCTGAACGCCTAAACCACAGCATACTTTCTTCGGGCCTTAAATTGTTCGCTAATACGTTCAATGCAGACAGCGAGAGTTTTCTACTCATAACATAATTTGTTTAGGTTCCACTAACTGACATATATTCATACTTTGCCATCCTTTTTTGGGATGGAAATATGGAACTAAAATCAACTAATCATGTCTTTACGTGTAGACACTGCTAGGAACGGCTGGCAAGGCAAGGAAGTCAAGTTAGGGGTCCCCTAACGTACCTCGTTCAGAGAGCGACTTAGAAAGAGAGGAAGGCAAGTCACCTTCATAGGACAAGAGGCAATTGAGGTTTATGCTTCTTCACGCTTCCTTCTCAAATTTGGGAAATTATTGGGGATCCTTTGAAAAGGACCATTCCCCACTGCCCCCACAGACGACGGCACATCAATTTAAGGTGTCTATTTTCAAGAGATTGAAATTGGAAACTTGGATCATTAAAATGTTATGGGCCGGATGGGCTCAAATGATTATTTCAGAAAAAGACAGAAAACCAATCTTACGAACTTTATTTGAAGCCCATCTTGCCTTATTTGGTTTTTTGAGTTTTTCACTTTTTCTTCACGACTGTTGGGACTCGTACAAAGCCCAATGTGCTAAGTTGACATGGTAAAGACTAAAGAGAATCTGGAATTCCGAAGTGCCTGGGTTTACATGATAACATATTGAGCCTCGGCCGATGGCTGATGCACATCAAGTGTATTTTTTTTATTTTTTATTTTTTAATTTATTTATCAAAGACTATTAATACTCAACAGTCGAGAATGCTCCTATTGAAACACGTCAGCCCCTTTTTTTCTCTGACGCTAACACGTCAGTTTTTCCAATATTTCGGGAAAAAAAAAAAATTCACGCCCATTTTTGTGAACTGTTCGCGTAACAATATCAAATAAAAGAAAAAGATCAAAACACACTTTGTCAAAACTCAAAACCCCACCCCGACCATTACCCTAAAAAAAGACACCCCCAAAATTCCAATTGGGGAATTAATGGTTTCCCTTACTCAAAACCCATTCTTTCTTCCATTCCCACCCCCTTCTCTCTCCAACATCACCACAACAAAAAGTTCCCTCTCTCAGACCACCATCTCTCAATAGCGACTTTCATGTTCAAAGGAAACAAAACGAATATCCAATCTGAAAAGACGACGACATACGCTCCCTTCTGTTTTTTTTTAAAACTCAAACGCCCATTGTTGAACTGAAGAAGACACGGAGATGAAAGCCACTATCAATGTACTCCTCTGGAGATCCTGATTATCCTTGCATATGTGAGTTAATGTGTTTTCTTACTTTTTAGCCATTTTATTGGTAAGCTAATGTACTATGAGCATTAGGATAATGCAAAAAACTTCTTTTTCATGTGATGCTTTCTTAAGCATATGGACCTATTTTAAAACAATCATGTAACAAGTTTGTACGTCCGCAGGAAATTAGAAACATACCCAATACTTTTTAGTAGTTGCGAATTATTTTTGAAGATTTATTCTTGAGAATTGGAGTTAAACAGGGTGGATGCTCTGGCATGTCATATACAATGGAGTTCGAGAATAGAGCTAATGCAATAAGTGATGATTTTGTAATAGAATACAACAGTTTTGTGATTGGCATGCCTCTGTCTTCTTTTTAGAGGAGCTTTAGTTAGAAGGATCACTATTAACATGAGTAATTATAGATTTTAGTTTGGTAGTCATGTTCTTTCTTTCTAGAAGACTCAATTCTTCCTTTCTAAGCTGTGGAACCTGCAAACTAAAATAAATCTCCTCCATATTTTGTCTAGATTGGTATATTTCTCCAATATATGAGTAGGCGTACAATCACACATCCAACCTTGCTATTATCTTATACATAATATTGATTCTAAGCATTGGGTTTATGCACTTTCAAACATGTGTTGTTGGGATACGCTTTCTTTTTTTAAAACTTTTGGTAATCGTCAATTTTGTTATACTAGTTTTTTTCTATATAAATTGATGTAATCAAGTGACATGGGTGATTATCAATGTTTAATTGTAGTTGCATTTTCAGGTCACAATAAATGAGGAAGACTGGCAAGAAGTTATCACAAGTTCAACTCATCTACCAATTTTTTTTTGGTGACAGAGGTAAGTTACTCTTTGGTTAAGTCTTCTAATTAAGCTGTAGAATAGGGATGTTCAAATTACTGCTTGGGTTTAGGATTTTTACCTTGACGGTGCAGACATTTTCGAAACCGCTATGCCACTACTTGCTCATCTATTTTGGGTTCTTTATTTTTACTTTGTTTCTGTGTGTTTAATGATGACAGTATTGAATGTAACAACACTATGTGAAGTGCTGAACAATTTCTCTGCATCAATCCTCCTTAGTGTGCTAGATATGCTACTAAAAATAAAATTATGAGTTACCACATTGTATTGGCACCCGTTAGATGGCATGTTATTCTTTAATTTGATCACTTCATTTTTTATATAAGCATAAGATTTGAGTGGGATTTCAACATGGTAAAATTTAAGAATAATAATCTTATGCTTATTCCATACTACACTATGTAATTGATTTGATAGCAAAATAAAAACCTCCATACCTCTCTCTCTCATCTCTCATCTCTCATCGCCACCATATTTAGCTCTTGTGCCAGCTTCTACCCAACTATTTATGAATTTTACAAAGCATTCTTGCGGGGATAATATGAAATTTTGTTGAGTATGAGACAAGAAAGACTATATGCTACATGACAATTATATTTAATATATGATTCTTGCTCTACCAGTGGCTCATTTCTTTGCTAGAATTGTTGCTTTACTAAAGAGCGTTATATATGACATGGGTTTTTTTTAGGTAGTTGGGCGTTGTTGAGATTGTGGTTGCATTTCCAGGTCACAATAAATGAGGAAGACTGGCAAGAAGTTATCACAAGTTCAACTCATCTACCAATTTTTTTTTTGGTGACAGAGGTAAGTTACTCTTTGGTTAAGTCTTCTAATTAAGCTGTAGAATTGTAGAATAGGGATGTTCAAATTACTGCTTGGGTTTAGGATTTTTAGCTTGATGATTAGAGGATGGTGCAAACATTTTCGAAACCACTATGCCACTACTTACTCATCTATTTTGGGCTCTTTATTTTTACTTTGTTTATGTGTGTTTAATGATGACAGTATTGAATGTAACAAGACTATGTGAGTGTTGAACAATTTCTCTGCATCAATCCTCCTTAGTATGCTAGATATGCTACTAAGAATAAAATTATGAGTTACCACATTGTATTGGCACCCGTTAGGTGGCATATTATTCTTTAATTTGATCACTTCATTTTTTTATATAAGCATAAGATTTGAGTGGGATTTCAACATGGTAAAATTTAAGAATAATAATCTTATGCTTATCCATGCTGCACTTTGTAATTGAGAAAAACCTCTCTCTCTCTCTCTCATCGCCACCATATTTAGCTCCTGTGGCAGCTTCTACCCAATTGTTTAAGGAAGCTAAATATCAAAAACCCAATTCTATATTACATGTTCTTCTTGAGAAAACCCTAAAACTCATTAACAAAATCTTCTTCTTCTCAATTATAAAAAACATACGGCAACAGAGAGATTCCTCTACCTTCTTCTTAATTAGGGTTTATATCGAATAGAAAGGTTGGAAATAGAAGAACTTAAAGGCCTTTGTGCATAGTTGTTTTTCGTTGGCCAAAACTAAAGGGGTTATGGGTGGTTTCATTGTTATGGCTAGCCGTGGTTTTGTAAGAAGGGTACCTGGTATATGAATTTGTTTGCTTTTTTTCTATTATGTAGAAACATCTACTGCTTTGAAAAATGTGGAATTCAATGGATGTGCTGAGAAGTCTGCAAAGAGGAAAAGGAAGTATCAATACAAACTACATAGGTATCATACAGCGTCCATTGGGGAGATGGACAATAGAAATCAGGGACCCCAGGAAGGGTGTCAGGGTGTGGCTTGGAAGCTTCAATACTCCTGAAGAAGCTACAAAAGGTTATGATGCTGAGGCACACAGGATGCTCAAACTCGCGCAGTGAAATCAAATCCATAGAAACTGCCTACTGGCAACCACACCTTGCAGAGGCCAGTATTTAGTCAGGATTTTAGTTTGATGACCTACACGAGTGATGACTCTCTTGGGTTGTGGAAGAGAACCTCCACTCCTGGGGCCAGAGTTTATTGGTCATTTCGCTTCAATGAAAGATCAAAGTGGATTCCAATCTTTTACCACTGCTGATGGAGACATGTTGTGTTTTACGTCGAAGGGAGCAACTCTCTCAGTTGTTCCGAATTTGGATGGGAAACCAGGAACCTGAGACTCCAGAAATAACATATGTCCTCTCAATTGTTATAGAAAGTAATGAGCATAATGCTAACCCAAGTAAGAAATAGAAGACCAATTCTGAGATTGTGGTGCTAGTTGACGGAAATACAACCAAGAATCTTTCTGAATAGCTATCTGCTTTTGAGTCTTAGATGAAGTTTCTTCAAATCCCATATCTTGAGTGAAACTAGGATGGTTCAATGGATAGCCTATTAAGTAGAGATACTACTCTGAATGGTGGGAGCTCACTGGATCATTGGAGCTTTGACGATTTCCCCCAGATGGTTGGGGGTGTCTTCTGAGGAGCGATTGACTTGATTCAGGTAAATGTTTTAGAATGACATTAGTATTGTTTATTCAATCATTACTTGGTAATAAATGCTGCATTTTCACTATAGATTGATTTTGTTCAATGAGTATCAATCGTTACTTAGAGATTTACTGACCATTGTCGTTTCTAAAGACATCGTTCACCCTTAATTTTATGCTAACACTTAGAGAATCACTTCAAGCGATACTAGATTGATATTTGGCTTTTATTTATTGTGTGAGCATTTATGTTATGATCGCTGTTGTATCAGGCATTTGACGTATCACGATGAATTGCTCTTTTTGTAATAATGGGTTGGAAGAAGATATCAGAGTCTGAGATGTTGGAACAAACAGTTTACGTTTGTTAATGTAGGTTGATAAATACATTTAAGTAGTTTTTAGCACAATTTTTTTCCCCAAAATTTGTAGGAAGTTTTTCAACAATCTTTCATAGTTTGTGAAAATATAATAATTAATTCAAATTTTGTCTTAACGTTATCAGTTTATCTATTTATGTTTTAGTACTATTAGTTTATCTATTTATGCAGAACAAAAGCCTCGGTGGCTACTGAGGAGCAGGTCAGAAAGGCACATGCACACACAATTCATTTGTGTGCTTTCTACAATCACTGAACCCTCAAGAAAGAAAGAGATCTAAACTATAGCACACAAAGGTTAATTAACTAGATAGAATATTGATAGGTATACCCTCGTAATTTTTTCTTCTTTTCGAATTAGTTTCGGTTGAAAATGGATGCATGAGTTCCTCCATTTCTCCAGTTTCTTTTAATTTGTGGTTTTGTACCTCTTGCTAGTGCTCTCACCATTTCAAGATTTAGTGATGTGGCCTAACACAGTATTTACAGGTAGTTGCAATCCGCCTTTGTGAACCCCAGACTTGCTTGCTTGAAAGTGCCCATATGAACCTAGCACCCATAATGGAGAATGTTTTGGAGAGGTATACTTACATAGAAATAGAGCCACTTTAAAAAAAAAAAGGTCAAAAGGTTGCTACACAAAATAAAATAGCAGAAGCTGAAAAGTAGAGTTAATATCTAATCTTCTCCTTGAACCATTTGAAAAATGAATTAAAATTTTCTGTGTTAATTCCTAGATATATATAAAAGTCTTAAGCTGTCATGCGATCCTCTCTAGATGAATACTTTGTATCAGGTATTTTTTTTTTAATTTATCACCTGAAGATATTTTTTAGGTAGAATTTGCTTGATTTTTCTTAAGTTCATAACATGTAAGAACTTATAATATACTTACTTTTTTTTTTCTTTACCATAGTGGATTAACTTCTAATCTTGCTCTACACTGAAACTTTATTTAAAACATATTTTTAGTGTTGTTTGACATTAAGATTATTATGCAGGTTGTTAGGGATAAAGATGAAGTTGTGAGAACCTCTTTAGAGCAGGTTAAATTCTTTTCTATTCCTTCTTAGATTCATGTGATGGGTCTAGGTTAAATTCTTTTAAATGGATTGATATGCCGTATATAGTTTGAGTTGGTTTGGGACTCAAGTTCACATATAACTTGGACAATCTAACAAGAAAAATTGTAACTTGAGTATCATTATCTTAGTTTTCTCTATGAGTTTTTTAAATAATTGGGTGATATTAAGAATTTGAGAATTGCCCAAAGTAAGAAGGTTAGTTGAATTATCATTTTTTTCAAAATTTGAAGAACCATGTATCAAAACTTACACCCCTGTTTTGCATGGTTCGGTTGATTGGTTGGTATGAATGGAAATTTATATGTGTTCGGAACCATATGGTATATGAATGGAACTTCATTGGTGTTTGTAAGGTTCAGTTAGTTCGATTAGTTGCTTGGATTGAATTTCGATTCCATTCCGTAAGTTTTTATGATTAGCTGAAAATTTTATTCCTTCCTATTTACATCAAATTAATCTATCACATGCTTACGTATGCATTTCAGCTACGTAAAGATATTTATATTGGCGAATGAACAATGTTTATGAGTATTTTTATTAGGATGTACTTTAGTTTCTCACTCAATTTATTTTATGTAGTCTTTGATGGTTGCCAAATTGTCCATTTCATGATTATTTCTTCTTGACTTTATGGAGCTCCAAACGACTATGCTTGAAGATGTAGAAAAGAGTGCAAGAGACGTTTTGTTCGCAAGGTAATTCTATTTTTTTATCTAATCCATATGAATTTATACATAATATTTCGTTAATATTGAAATTGGACAATTTAATATTGAAGTTTTAACTTTTGATTGCTATTAGTGATTAAGTTTATTAATTTAATGAGTCTACTTCACACTTGATCTATTAATTTTGTACTTCTAAGACCGTAGCAACTTAATGTATAGTGAATTTAGTTATGCGGTAACTTGAATACAGTGAGACGTTATCAAAGTAATCTACGTTGCTGTTTATCTTACGAACAGATTTTTGCTGATTAGTAATACAAAACTAACATTCAGTAAAGTAAATGTTGATTTTCGCATAATTGGGATACTGTGTGGTGAGAAGGTTGAGAAACAGAGAACTCACGGCTGAACAAATAGTTTTGCTCCAAGAGCATCCCAAATAGGCTAGATCATGTAATTCCACTATTGAATATGATATGTATATCATATTCTGCTAGAATGTAGCTTCACTAGGTCACTATGATATGGTATACAATACCTTGGAATTTTAAACTTGATTCTTATAATAACATGTTGGTGAGAGAATGGATTGCCTTGTGGTATAAGCCACCAAAAGATTGGCCTATAGACACAGATTTGGACTAACTTCTGCATATATCTCTATTGGAATATTTGGTTAGAAAGGTGTAGAGTGCTCCATACAAAGTCTAAAGTCTAAACCCGACTGGGTTCATCTGTCTATCCTCATCAAAACCTTCATGAGCACACACAACATAAATGAGGAGGTTCATAATCATGCACCGGAAACATCAGAGAGGTAGAAACAGCCAACATCATGCAACTTCAAACTCAATATTGATGCAAGTTACTGACCAAAAGATAATTGTGTTGCAATAGGATATGTACTAAGAGATGCAAATGGTACTTTTATTGCAGCAGGAACTGACAAAGGCAAAGGACGGACATCAGAAGAAGCAAAATGCCAAGGAGCACTCAAAGGAATACAATGGTGCCAGAACTTCTGCTCAGGTGAAGTCGAAATTGATGCTCAACAAATAAACAGTTTTTTGGAAGGGAAGGAAACTAGCATCTCATGGTCTTTAAAAAGACTGGTGGATGCCTTAGATTATATTCAAACTTTTGATTACTTTTGTATTAACTATTAAGTGGATTGGGATCCATAGATCTGCAAACACCCCAACGTTCTGAGTGGATTACCCTACCACCAAGTTGGTTGCTGAACGCCTTGGAGAGGGATAAACTATCTTTACATCCTCTACTTTCTAATATCTAATATTTATAGTATGCTGACTACTGAAAAAAACAGGAAAACCTTATTGGAATGTATATTATAGGCACATAGTCCGATCTTTAGTGAAGTTGTTGGGACGAGCATTGAACTATCAATGTAGCATGCCCAGCCGCAGGCAGGCTAATTGGCTAGTTTATTTATTTATTTTCGATAGGACGCATGCACATCAAGTGTCTTTGTTTATCCTAAAACATTGGTATTTGAAACCAATGAAATACAAGCAATGATCCAGGGGCACACTTACATTGGTTTGTTCCGATATAAAGTTTGGCGGCCTTTCAAAATTGATCAATTTGATCTTTAAAAAACTTCTTTCCTCGATAAACATGTCATTGAGAGTATCACGTCACTAAGCAAGAATGTCAAAGCAGCAATAGACAAAGTTTGGAATCATAGGAAAACAAGTTCTTGGAAGGTTGCTGATCAGTCAACTATTCGAGGAATCTCATCGGGTAGGGTACTATGAATTGAAAGAATGTCGAACCATATATAACTGGTTCAATATACCATCGGAAACACAGGTTGGGACTTAAAAAAGTGTCTAGTTGAGTAACAGACTAATGGCCTAACATGGTTATAAGAGAATTAGGAAATGAGGCATGCAGCAGTCCTTAAATTTCAACCTTAAATAAAAGCGTTTACTTAAAAGAGTTTGGGTTATTTAAGAATTACAAGTATGCAAACGGTGCTATGCCACCGAGGTTTTTTTTTTCCCAAATGACATTAGAAAGTTTTTTTTTTAAAATTCTTAATATAAGAGGGCTTGTTCTAAATTCAGGAAGGGAAATAGAGAATAATTAAATAATTTACGTGACATTAGGGGTTTTTCTAAATTATTAATAAAGAGGAGGGGGTTTTCTAAGTTTTGTGAGGGAGGTGTTTATAAATTGAGCAAATAGTGAGATTTCAATTTGCCTACTCGATAGTGGAGAGTGGGTTACTGAAAACCGGTTATGATATAGTGTAGAGATGAGACATGTATTAGTCCTTTATTCTGTCAAGAATATACTTTAGACTTGGACGTACCAAATGGCGTACTGCAAACCTAATAGTTGTTGAGATATGCTAGTCCTTTGTCATCCTACATTGAGAATTTAAACACGACTCAAGATACAGCACATGGCATGATGAGATATATAACATCATATCTTAGATATATATTATAGCTATACCTTCTTGGCTCTATTTTTCAAGGCTTTACAGAGTCTCCAACTTTTTCTAAACTCTAATACTAATTACGGAAAAAAAAAAAAAAATCCAAATCTTTATATATATATTATAGTTATACCATCACCAATCTATTTTTTGGAGCACTCTAGAGACTCCAATTTTTTCTAAACTCTATTACTAATTATAAAAAAGTAGGATATAAATAAATAAACAATCTCATCTATAGTTTCACAGAATGTCCAACTTTTTCTAAAAAATATAGCTAATTACGGAAAAAAAAAAAAAAAACTAAATTGTAAAAAATAATATTTTCAACCAAAAACGATTTTCCTAAAATCCTTACGCTACAAAGAATAGTTTCTACACTAATCTCAGACGAAGTTTAACATAACAAAGTTTCTTTCTAGAAAATGATAATGAAACAATGAAAGAACAAAGGAAAAAATGAATTGAGTTGCTTGAACATTTACTTTATGCATTTGTTAACCACACATGTAACTGGAAAAAAGGGAAAAAAAAATAAACTAATCATAAAATAAGTAATAGTGTACACCAAAAACAAATAAAATTGTATTGTATGCAATATATATATGGGCATAACACATAAAGTTGAATCAATTTGAGATGTAAAATTTAGTCATAGTTAAGGATTTCAAAAATCACATGCCACAATAATTACGATATATTCTAATTAAATTTATGAATTTTATAATTTCCAATTTTAGCAGAATAACGAGATTCAGTTAAAACGGACGTTGGCTTAAATAAATTATATAACTATTGATTTAGTTAAAATAGACGTTGGGAATAAATAAATTATATACCAAACCAAAATAAATTACATGTGGAAAATTAAATTATATAAAAAATAACATCACAAAATATATAATAGCAATTGGGAAAAAAAACCCAATAATAACAAATATTTTCAAATATATATAATACTGCATGAAACTAACGTCAAAGAACAATTACCGAAAAACAGAAAACTAGATGCAAATGCATTGAACTAACCTCAAATAATATTTAACAGGAAATCAGAAATTGGATGCACATACAAACATTAAACTAATAAACTAATCTTAAAAATTAATTAATGGACAATCAGAATATTGATACAACGACATTAAACTAACCTTAAAAAATAATTAACGGAAAATCAAAACTTGGATGCAAATATATCAAACTAATACCAACAAATAATTGTCGGGAAATTGGAAACTGGATGCAAATGTATTGAACTAACCCTCAGAGATTAAATTACCGGGAAATCGGAAATTGGATGCAACTGTATTGAACTAACCTAAAAAAAATAACTAAATTGCAAAAAGCAATATTTTCAACCAAAAACGATTTTCCTAAAACCCTTACACCACAAAGAATAGTTTCCACACTAATCTCAGGTGAAGTTTAACATAACAAAGTTTCTTTCTAGAAAATGATAATGAAACTACGAAAGAACAAATGAAAAAAATGAATTGAGTTGCTTGAACATTTACTTTATGCATTTGTTAACCACACATGTGACCGGAAAAAAAGGAAAAAAAAAGTAAACTAATCATAAAATAAGTAATAGTGTACACCAAAAACAAATAAAATTGTATTGTATGCACTATATATATGGGTCTAACAAATAAAGTTGAATCAATTTGAGGTGTAAAATTTAGTCATAGTTAAAGATTTCAGAAACCACAGGCCACAATAATTACGACATATTCTAATTAAATTTATGAATTTTATAATTTTCAATTTTAGCGGAATAACGAGATTCAGCTAAAACGGACGTTGACTTAAATAATTTATATAACTAATGATTTAGTTAAAGTAGACGTTGGGCTTAAATAAATTATATACCAAAC
This sequence comes from Coptis chinensis, assembly GCF_015680905.1. Taxonomy (NCBI): domain Eukaryota; kingdom Viridiplantae; phylum Streptophyta; class Magnoliopsida; order Ranunculales; family Ranunculaceae; genus Coptis; species Coptis chinensis. The sequence continues at coordinate 71,069,012 of NC_141463.1, read as the reverse complement.
CAAACCAAAACAAATTATATATGAAAAATTAAATTATACAAAAAATAACATCACAAAATATATAATAGCAACTAGAAAAAAAAACCCCAATAATAACAAATATTTTCAAATATATATAATACTGCATGAAACTAACGTCAAAGAACAATTAATGAGAAACAGAAAACTAGATGCAAATACATCGAACTAACCTCAAATAATATTTAACGGGAAATCGAAAATTGGATGCACATGCAAGCATTAAACTAATCTTAAAAATTAATTAATGGACAATTAGAATATTGATATAACTGCATTAAACTAACCTCAAAGAACAAATAACGGGAAATCAAAACTTGAATGCACATACATCAATCTAACACCAACAAATAATTATCGGAAAATCGGAAACTGGATGCAAATACATTGAACTAACCCTCAGAGATTAAATTACCGGGAAATTGGAAACTGGATGCAACTGTATTGAACTAACCTAAAAAAAATAACTATAAATTGGAAACAAGATGCAAATGCGTGAAACTAATCTTTACAAATAACTAACAGAAAATCGAAAACTGGATGCAACTACACTAAACTAATTTCAAAAAATAAATTTGATGCAAATGCATTGAACTAACCTCAAGAAATAATTAACGAAAAATCAGAAATTGGATGCAAATTCATTGAACTAACCTCAAACAATAATTAACGGGAAATCAGAAACTAGATGCAAATACAACCTCATCGAATAATAAACTAGAAATCGGAAACTGGCCGGATGCAAATGTATTAAACTAATCTAAAAAAATGATTAACGGAAAATCGGAAACTAGATGCAAATGCATTTAACTGAGCTCGAAGAATAATTAGCAGTAAATTGGAAATTGGATGCAAATGCATTAAACTACAGCAAAGAATAATTAACAAGAAATCGGAAACTAGATGCAACTGCATTGAATGAACCTCAAAAAATAAATAACAGAAAATCAGAAATTGGATGCAAATGCATTGAACTAACCTCAAAATATTGTTGTGTTATATGTTGTGGGAATGTCTCAATAAGTATAGTTTTGCATTTAAAACGGTGTTTATCTAATCTTTTTTCATATAATTGGGAACACCTTGCTATTCAAGTAGCTTCAATATGAACTTTATCTTATTAGACAATTTCATAAAACTTCAATCAAACTTCTATATATTATTAAACAACAAATAAAGTTGAAGGGTTTTATCAATGGCGAGTTTTTTTTTTTAATAGAGAGTACATGAGGTTTTTCATGTTATAAGAAATTTGGATGAGTAAGCAATATAATATCTCTATATAATAGTTATGTATATATAGTTGAATATATTTTTAAGAATAATTAATATGACAGGACCCGTTCGTAAATAATCTTTGAAGATCCCACATAGTGAGTCAGGTATATAATTTAAAGAATAATTAACGAAAAATCGAAAACTGGATAATGTTTGATGATTCAATATAGTAAATCAAGCATAATTTATTTTTATGTCATGTTTGCAAGGACACTACATATGGATAAGTAGAAAGTTGGTATTACACACCATATTGGATAATTAAAAGGAAATCGAAAACTGGATTCAAATACATTGAACTGAGCTCAAAGAGTAATTAATGGAAAATTAAAATTTTTATGCAAATGCAATAAACTAAACTCAAAAAGTAATTAATTAGAAATCGGAAACTGGATGCAACTTTATTAAACTAACGTCAGAGAATAACTAATGGGAAATTAGAAATTGGATGCAAATACTTGAAAAATACTTAACAGTAAATCAGAAATGGTATGCAAAAATGCATCAAACAAACCTCAAATAATAATTAACGATGAATCAGAAACTGGATGCAAATGCATTGAACTAACCTCAAAATATAATTAACAAGAAATCAAAAACCAAATGCAACTGCATTGAACTAACCTCATAGAATAATTGACGGGAAATCAGAAACTACATGCAAATACATTAAAATAACCTCAAAGAATAGTTAACGGGAAATCAGAAATCGGATGAAATTGCATCGAACTAATTAAAATCTCAAAGCATAAATAATAATAAATCATAAACTAGATACAGATGTATTGAACTAACCTTAAAGAGTTATAAATGAAAAATCGAAAGTTGTATGCAAATATAATGAACTAATCTAAAGACTAATTAACGAATATAGAAACATAAAAATGGATGCAAATGCACCAACTAACCTCAATGAATAATTAACGGGAAATCATAAATTTGATGCAACTGCATTGAACAAACCTCAAAAAATAATTAACGGAAAATTGAAAACTTGCTGCAAATGCATTAAACTAACTTCGAAAAATAATTAATGGAAAATCAGAAATTGGATGCAACTACATTGAACTAACCTCAAAGAATAATTAACAGAAAATAGAAAACTGGATGTAACTGCATTAAACTAAAATCATATATTAACTAACAGGCCGGGAAATCAGAAATTTGATGCAATATCCTTAATGAATATTTAACAGAAAATCAGAAATTGGATGCAAATGCATTAAAATAACCTTAAAGAATAGTTAACTAGAAATCGAAAACCGGATGTAACTACATCAAACTACCCTCAAAGCATAAATAACCGGAAATTGATTGGAAACTAGATGCGAACTAACTTCGAAAAGTAATTAACGGGAAATCAGAAACTGGATGTAGATGTATTAAACTAACCTCAAAGAGTAATTAACGGAAAATTGGAACCTTAATGCAAATCCAATTAACTAATCTCAAAGAGTCATTAACGAAACATTGAAAACTAGATAGAACTACACTGAATTAATTTTAATGAATAACTAATGGAAAATCGTAAACTTGGTGCAACTGCACTAAACTAACCTCAAATAATAATTAACAGAAAATAAAAAACTTAATACAACTACATTGAATTAACCTCAAAGAATAATTAATGGAAAATCAGAAACTAGATCCAATACATACATTGAACTAGCCTCAAAGAATAATTAACGTAAAATTAGAAACTTGATGCAAATGCATTGAACTAACCTCGAAATATAGTTGTATTATATATAGGGAGAATATAATATCTCGACAAGTATAGTTTTGCATTTTAAGTAGTACTTATTATAATGATTTTATTATGATTGAGAATGTCTTGCTATTTAAGTAGCTTCAATATCATCTTCGCCACATTGAGCATTCTCACAAAATTTCAATCAAACTTCTATTATTAAACATAACAATCAAAATAAATCGACGGGTTTTACCAAGATTTGGTGCTTTCGTTTGATAGAGAGTGGTGCAAAAAATTTAAACAAGTGATTAATATTATTTTCATATCTCATAGCTATGAATAGTTGCTAATATTTTTTTAGAATAATTTAATATAGTGACACCCGTTCGTAGGACGGGTTCGAAAGCTAGTATATATTATAGTTATACCCTCTTGGCTATATTTTTCAAGGCTTCATAGAGTTTCCAACTTTTTCTAAACTCTAATACTAATTACGAAAAAAAAAATCCAAATCTTTAGATATATATTATAGTTATACTCTCACCAATCTATTTTTTGGAGCACTCCAGAGACTCCAATTTTTTCTAAACTCTATTACTAATTATGAAAAAGTAAGATATAAATAAATAAACAATCTCATCTAGAGTTTCACAGAGTGTTCAACTTTTCCTAAACAATATAGCTAATTACAGGGAAAAAAAACTAAATTGTAAAAGACAATATTTTCAACCAAAAACGATTTTCCTAAAACCCTTACGCCACAAAGAATAGTTTCCATACTAATCTCAGATGAAGTTTAATATAACAAAGTTTTTTTTTTCTATAAAATGATAATAAAACTATGAAAGAACAAAGAAAAAAATGGATTGAGTTGCTTGAACATTTACTTTATGCATTTGTTAACCATACATGTAATTGGGAAAAAGGGAAAAAAAAAAGTAAACCAATCATAAAATAAGTAATAGTGTACACCAAAAACAAATAAAATCGTACTGTATGCACTATATATATGGGCATAACAAATAAAGTTGAATCAATTTGAGGTGTAAAATTTAGTCATAGTTAAGGATTTCAAAAACCACAGACCACAATAATTACAATATATTCTAATTAAATTTATGAATTTTATAATTTTCAATTTTAACGGAATAACGAGATTCAGTTAAAACGGACGTTGGCTTAAATAAATTATATAACTATTGATTTAGTTAAAATAGACGTTGGGCTTAAATAAATTATATATCAAACCAAACCAAAACAAAACAAATTACATGTGGAAAATTAAATTATACAAAAAATAACATAACAAAATATATAATAGCAATTGAAAAAAAAAAAAATAATAATAACAAATATTTTCAAATATATATTTAACAGGAAACTAACGTCAAAAAATAATTAACGAGAAACAGAAAACTAGATGCAAATGCATCGAACTAACCTCAAATTATATTTAACAGGAAATCAGAAATTGGATGCACATGCAAGCATTAAACTAACAAACTAATCTGAAAAATTAATTAATGGACAATCAGAATATTGATACAACTGCATTAAACTAACCTCAAAAAATAATTAACGGGAAATCAAAACTTGGATGCAAATACATCAAACTAATACCAACAAATAATTGTCAAAAAATCGAAAACTGGATGCAAATGCGTTGAATTAACCCTCAAAGATTAAATTATTGAAAAATCAAAAACTGGATACAACTGTATTGAACTAACCTAAAAAAATAACTAAATTACAAAAAACAATATTTTCAACCAAAAACAATTTTCCTAAAACCCTTACGCCACAAAGAATAGTTTCCACACTAATCTCAAGTGAAGTTTAACATAACAAAGTTTCTTTCTAGAAAATGATAATGAAACTATGAAAGAACAAATGAAAAAAATGAATTAAGTTGCTTGAACATTTATTTATGCATTTGTTAACCACACATGTGACTGAGAAAAAATGAAAAAAAAAAGTAAACTAATAAAAAAACAAGTAATAGTGTACACCAAAAACAAATAAAATTGTATTGTATGCACTATATATATGAACCTAACAAATAAAGTTGAATCAATTTGAAGTGTAAAATTTAGTCATAGTTAAGAATTTTAAAAACCATAGGCCACAATAATTACGACATATTCTAATTAAATTTATGAATTTTATAATTTCCAATTTTAACGGAATAACGAGATTCAGTTAAAACGGACGTTGGCTTAAATAATTTATATAACTATTGATTTAGTTAAAGTAGACATTGGGCTTAAATAAATTATATACCAAACCAAACCAAAACAAATTACATATGAAAAATTAAATTATACAAAAAATAACATCACAAAATATATAATAGCAACTGAAAAAAAAACCCCCCAATAATAACAAATATTTTCAAATATATATAATAATGCATAAAACTAACGTCAAAGAACAATTAATGAGAAACAGAAAACTAGATGCAAATGCATCGAACTAACCTCAAATAATATTTAAAGGGAAATTGGAAATTAGATGCACATGCAAGCATTAAACTAATCTTAAAAATTAATTAATGGACAATCAGAATATTGATACAACTACATTAAGCTAACTTCAAATAATAATTAATGGGAAATCAATACTTGAATGCAAATACATCAAACTAACACCAATAAATAATTGTCGGAAAATCGAAAACTGGATGCAAATGCATTGAACTAACCCTCAGAAATTAAATTACCGGGAAATCGAAAACTCGATGAAACTGTATTGAACTAACCTAAAAAAAATAACTATAAATTGGAAACAGGATGCAAATGCGTGAAACTAATCTTTACAAATAATTAACGGGAAATCGAAAACCGGATGCAACTACACTAAACTAATATCAAAAAATAAATTTGATGCAAATGCATTGAACTAACCTCAAGAAATAATTAACAGAAAATCGGAAATTGAATGTAAATTCATTGAACTAACCTCAAATAATAATTAACGGAAATCAGAAACTAGATGCAAATACAACATCATCGAATAATAAACGAGAAATTGGAAACTGACCAAATTCACATGTATTAAACTAATCTCAAAAAATAATTAACGAAAAATTAGAAACTAGATGCAAATGGATTGAACTGAGCTCGAAGAATAATTAGCATGAAATTGAAAATTGGATGCAAATGCATTAAACTACAACAAAGAATAATTAACAAGAAATCGGAAGCTGGATGCAACTGCATTGAACTAACCTCAAAAAATAAATAACAGAAAATCAAAAACTGGATGCAAATGCATTGAACTAATCTCAAAATATAGTTGTGTTATATATTGTGGGAATGTCTCGATAAGTATAGTTTTGCATTTAAAACGGTGTTTATCTTATCTTTTTTTGTATAATTGGGAACACCTTGGTATTCAAGTAGCTTCAATATGAACTTCATCTTATTAGACAATTTAACAAAACTTCAATCAAACTTCTATTATTAAACAACAAATGAAGTTGAAGAATTTTATCAATGGTGAGTTATTTTTTTTTAATAGAGAGTACGTGAGGTTTTCATATTATAAATTTTTTGGATGAGTGAGCAATATAATATCTGTATATAATAATTATGCATATATAGTTGCATATATTTTTCAAAATAATTAATATGATTGGACCCGTTCGTAGATAATCTTTGAAGATCCTACATAGTGAGTTAGGTATATAATTTAAAGAATAATTAACGGAAAATCAGGAACTGGATAATCTTAGATGATCCAATATTGTAAATCAAGTATAATTTATTTTTATGTCATGTTTGCAAGGACACTACAGATGGATAAGTAGAAAGTTGGTATTGCACACCATATTGGATAATTAAAAGGAAATCGAAAACTAGATTCAAATACATTTAACTGAGCTTAAAGTGTAATTAACGGGAAATCAAAAACTTTATGCAAATGAAATAAACTAAACTCAAAAAGTAATTAACTAGAAATCGAAACTGGATGCAACTGTATTAAACTAACGTCAGAGAATAACTAATGGGAAATTAGAAATTGGATGCAAATTCTTGAAAAATATTTAACGGTAAATCGGAAACGATATGCAAAAATGCATCAAACAAACCTCAAATAATAATTAACGATGAATCAGAAACTGGATGCAAATGCATTGAACTAACCTCAAAATATAATTAACAAGAAATCAAAAACCAAATGCAACTGCATTGAACTAACCTCATAGAATAATTGACGAAAAATCATAAACTACGTGCAAATGCATTAAAATAACCTCAATGAATAGTTAACGGGAAATCAGAAACCGGATGAAATTGCATCGAACTAATTAAAACCTCAAAGCATAAATAATCATAAATCATAAACTAGATGTAAATGTATTGAACTAACCTCAAAGAGTTATTAATAAAAAATCGAAAACTGGATGCAAATGTAATGAACTAATCTAAAGACTAATTAACGAATATAGAAACATAAAAAAAAAAGGATGCAAATGCACTGAACTAACCTCAATGAATAATTAACGGGAAATCATAAATTTGATGCAACTACATTGAACAAACCTCAAAAAATAATTAACGGGAAATCGAAAATTTGCTACAAATGCATTAAACTAACCTAAAAAAACAATTAATAGAAAATCAGAAATTGGATGCAACTGCATTGAACTAACCTCAAAGAATATTTAACGGAAAATAGAAAACTGGATGTAACTGTATTAAACTAAAATAATATATTAACTAACAGGCCAGAAAATCAGAAATTGGATACAATATCCTTGATGAGTATTTAACAAAAAATCAGAAACTAGATGCAAATGCATTGGAATAACCTTAAAGAATAGTTAACTAGAAATCGAAAACCGGATGTAACTACATCGAACTACCCTCAAAGCATAAATAACTGGAAATTGATTGGAAGCTAGATGCAAACTAACTTCGAAAAATAATTAACGGGAAATCAGAAACTGGATGCAGATATATTAAACTAACCTTAAAGTGTAATTAATGGAAAATTTGAACCTTGATACAAATGCAATTAATTAATCTCAAAGAGTAATTAATGAAACATTGAAAACTAGATGGAACTGCACTGAATTAAATTTAATGAATAACTAACGGGAAATCATAAATTTAGTGCAACTACACTAAACTAACCTCAAATAATAATTAATAGAAAATCAAAAACTTGATACAACTACATTGAATTAACCTCAAAGAATAATTAACGAGAAATCGAAAACTAGATCCAACTACATACATTGAACTAGCCTAAAAAAATAATTAACGTAAAATTTGAAACTTTATGCAAATGTATTGAACTAACCTCAAAATATAGTTGTATTATATATAGGGAGAATATAATATATCAACAAGTATAGTTTTACATTTTAAATAGTGTTTATTATAATTATTTTATTATGATTGGGAATGTCTTACTATTTAAGTAGCTTCAATATCATCTTCACCACATTGAACATTCTCACAAAATTTCAATCAAACTTATATTATTAAACATAAAAACAAAAATAAATCCATGGGTTTTACCAAGATTTGATGCTTTCTTTTGATATAGAATAGTGCAAGAAATTTAAACAAGTGATTAATATAATTTCCATATCTCATAGCTATGAATAATTGCTAATATTTTTTAGAATAATTTAATATAATGACACCCGTTCGTAGGACGGGTTCGAAAGATAATATATATTATAGTTGTACTCTATTAGCTCTATTTTTTGAGGATTCATAGAGTCTCCAATATTTGTAAAACTTTTTGGCTAATTACGAAAAAGTAGGAGACTAATATTTGGCAATCACATAGACTCCAGTTTTTTCTAAATTCTATTACTAATTACCAAAAAATATGATATAAAAAAGGAAACAATCTCATCTAGAGTTTCATAGATTATTCAACTTTTCCTAAATACTATAGCTAATTAAGAAAAAATAGGAGACAAAAAAACTAAATTGTTAAAAACAATAATTTTCATCGAAAACGATTTTCCTAATACGCCACAAAGAATAGTTTTCACACTAATATTAGGTGAAATTTAACATAACAAAGTTTCTTTCTAGAAAAAGACAATGAAATAACGAAGAAAAAAATGAATTTAGTTGCTTGATCAATTACTTTCTACATTTGTTAACCTCACATGTGACTGGGACAAAAAAGAAAAAATAAAAGTCAACTAATCATAAAATAAGTAACAGTGTACACCCAGAACTAAGCGGACAACAAATAAAATTGTATTGTATGCACTATATGTCTATATGGGCCTTAACAAATAAACTTGGATAGATTTAATGCACCATTCACTTTGAGATTTAGACATTTAGTCATCGTTAAGGATATAAAAAACAATAGTAATTACGACATGTTCCAATTAAATTTATGAATTTATAAAAAAAAAAATCAACACTATAATGTAATTTCCAAGTTTATAATATATAAAATAAATTATATACCAAACCAAAACAAATTCCAATGAAAAATTAAATTATACAAAAAATAGCATTACAAAACATGTAATAGAAAATTTTGCATTCATTCTAATGCAAGCTCACATGTATATATATATAAAAAATAATAACGGCAAACTAATAATGACAAATATTTTAAAATATATATAATACTACATGAAACTAAGCTCAAAGAACAATTAATGAGAAATTGAAAACTGGATGCAAATGCATCGAACTAACCTCAAATAATATTTAACAGAAAATCGAAAACTTGATGCATATGCAAATATTAAACTAATCTTAAAACGTAATTAATGAGAAATCAGACTATGGATACAACTGCATTAAACTAACCTTAAAAAATAATTAACAGAAAATCAAAACTTGGATGCAAATACATCGAATTAACATAAAAAAAAAAAAATTGTTGGGAAATTGAAAACTGGTTGGAAATACATTGAACTAACCCTCAATGATTAAATTAATAGGAAATCGAAAATTGGATGCAACTGCATCGAACTAACATAAAAGAAAAATTAACTATAAATTGGGAATATAATGCAAATGCGTAGAACTAATATTAAATAATAATTAATAGGAAATCGAAATCGGAAATCGGATATAATTGTATTGAACTAATCTCAAAAAATAAACTGGATGCAAATGCATTAAACTAACATCGAGAAATAATTAATAGAAAATTGAAAACTGTATGCAAATTCATTGAACTAACCTCAAACAATAATTAACGGGAAATCATAAACTAGATGCAAATGCAACCTTATCGAATAATAAATGAGAAATAAAAAAAAACTGAATGCAAATGCATTAAAATAATCTCAAAGAATAATTAACGAAAAATCAGAAATTGGATGCAAATGCATTGAACTGACTTCGAAGAACAATTAATAGGAAATTGTAAATGAATTGAACTAACCTCAAAAAATAAATAATGGAAAATCGGAAACTAGATGCAACTGCATTGAACTAACATAAAAAAAAATAACGGAATTGAAAATCAGAAACTGGATGCAAATATATTGAACTAATCTCAAAACATAGTTGTGTTATATGTTGTAGGAACGTTTCGATAAGTATAGTTTTACATTTAAAATAGTGTTTATCTTATATCTTTTCGTATGATTGGGAACGCATTGCTATTTAAATAGTTTCAATATGAACTTCGCCTTATTAAGCAATCTCACAAAACTTCAATCAAACTTCTATTATTAAACAACAAAATGAAGTTGAAGAGTTTTATCAAGGGTGAGTTATTTTTTAATGGATAGTAGGGTTTTCACGTTATAAAAAATTTGGACGAGTTATCAATATAATATTCATATATAAAAGTTATGTATATATAGTTGCAAATATTTTTCAGAATAATTAATATAACATCACACGTTCGTAGATAATTTTTGAAGATCATACATAGTGAGTCATGTATAATTTAAAGAATAATTAACGGGAAATTGGGAACTGGATAATTTTTTATGATCCCACATAGTAAATGAAACATAATTTATTTTTATGTCATGTTTGAAGTTGGTATTACACACCCCATTGGATAATTAAAATAAAATAAAAAACTGAATTCAAATACATTGAATTCAGCTCAAAGAGTAATTAACAAGAAATCGGAAACTTTATGTAAATACAATAAACCATACTCAAAAAGTAATTAACTAAAAATCAAAAACTGGATATAACTGCATTAAACTAACGTCAGATAATAATTAACGAGAAATTAGAAATTGGATGCAAATTCTTGAAAAATATTTAACGGGAAATCGGAAACAGTATGCAAATACATCAAACAAACTTCAAATAATATTTAACGGAAAATCGGAAACTAGATGCAAATGCATTGAACTAATATAAAAAAATAATTAGCAGAAAATCAAAAATCGAATGCAACTGAGTTGAATTAACCTAATAGAATAATTGGTGGGAAATCATAAACTAAATGCAAATACATTGAAATAACCTCACAGAATAGTTAACGAAAAATAAAAAACTGGATGTAATTGCATCGAACTAACCTCAAAGCATAAATAATAAAAAACTAGATGCAAATATATTGAACTAACCTCAAAGAGTTATTAACGGGAAGTCACAAATTGTATGCAAATGCAATGAACTAATCTCAAAGACTAATTAACGAAACATCAAAAAATAGATACAGCTGCTCTGAACTAATCTCAATAAATAATTAACAGGAAATCATAAATTTTGATGCAACTACATTGAACTAACCTAAAAAAATAATTAACAGGAAATCGAAAACTTGATGCAAATGCATTGAACTAACCTCAAAGAGCAATTAACTAGAAATCGAAAATTGGATACAACTACATTGAGCTAACCTCAAAAAATAATTAATGAAAAATAAAAAAACTGGATGCAACTACATTAAACTAAAATCAGAGATTGACTAGTTGTAAATCATAAATTGGATGCAATATTTTGAGGAATATTTAACGGAAAATCAGAAACTTGATACAAATGCATTGAAATAACCTCAAAAACTTGATACAAATGCATTGAAATAACCTCAAAGGATAGTTAACAAGAAATCAAAAATCAGGTGTAACTGGTCAAACTAACTTCAAGCATAAATAACAAGAAATTTGAAACTAGATGCAAATGCATTGAACATCGAACTAACCTATAAAAATAATTAACTGGAAATTAGAAACTGAATGCAGATGTATTGAACTGATCTGAAAAAGTAATTAATGATAAATTGGAACCTGGATGGAAATGCAATGAACTAATCTAAAAAACTAATTGACGAAACATCAAAAACTAGATGCAACTGCACTAAATTAACCTTAATGAATAACTAACAAGAAATCATAAACTTGATGTAACTGCAGTGAATTAACCTCAAATAATAATTAACGGGAAATCGGAAACTTGATGCAACTGCATTGAACTAACCTCAAAGAATAATTAATGGGAAATCGGAAACTAAATGCAATAACTACATTGAACTAACCTCAATGAATAATTAACAGAAAATCGGAAACTTGATGCAAATGCAGTGAACTAACCTCGAAACATAGTTATATTATTTGAAGAGGGAATATAATGTTATCAATGTTTGGTGTTTTCTTTTTATTGAGAGTGGTGCAAGAAATTTGAATGAGTGATTAATATAATTTTTATATATATCGTAGCTCTACATAATTGTTAATATTTTTTAGAATAATTTAATATAACAACACCCGTTCGTAGGACGGGTTCGAAAACTAGTAGTATATACATAGGGGTGCTCTGCATAAAATTTTAAGCCTCCGTCGTCCATCCGTCGGCACATAGAGATTAAAAATCCACATTAAATGGCTGCATCATAGTATATACTTTGGCGCGCTCCATATATTCATCCCCAAAGCACATATATATAGTAAACATACATCAATTTATTTGCATTGATATACATGCGATGGGGATTCCTATAACCACTTTCCACCATGTCAACCATAGCGCATAACTTAATTCTCGACAGTAGATTTCACTCCTGGAGAACACATATATTTACATGTAAAGCGTAGACAATGATTACTGATTAGCAAAAGATGAGCTCATCATCAGTTAATTAACTCCGCATTTTTCAACGACAGTAAAGTTTACTACACACAGTGTGATCAGTTTATCACCCAGTGGACAGTGGCGCATGACTTAGAATATTCCATCCGTCCAAAGAATTTTGCTGGACTGAGAATTCTATATAAATATATGACTCTGAGAATTGCACTACTTCATCAAATTAAAGTACTCCTTGCTCTCCTCTTTACTCCGACCCTGTTGGAGAAAGAGGGCTCAGATGGTAGCAAGAGATGATGTACATTCCCTAAGATTGGAATTGGCAGAAATAGGAAGAAGCATTCGCTCTTCGTTTCATCATTCAAGTTTCAGAAGTACTTCAGACATGGAGTCATCTAGCTAGAGACAAGAATGATGACGAAGTTGAATTGCAATGGGCTGCGATCGAGAGATTGCCCACATTGAACGTCTTAGAACATCATTATTTGATTATAACAAAGGTGGGGATGAGAGTGTATTAATATATCTGTACACTCCAACAAATCAGGAAAATACTTGATAAGAGTTGGACTCTGTACTCTTTCATTCGGTTCTCGTTAGATAAGTAGAGATAGTTAGATAAGTAGAGAGAATCTCTCAACTCAGTTGTAATCTCCTATTCCTATTTAAATACCTCTAAATCAATAAAGGAAAGATATCTTTGAGGAACTTAACCTACGTGTTTTCACATGGTATCGGAGCAACAATTTTATTCAAGTTAAAACACTTTTTTTTTCTAGCTTCCTCCCTATTTACTTTGTTCAATGGATGTACCACCAACTCCTGGAACACCAGAGTCTAATGCAACTCAGGTTTCCTCAAATGGTCCTTTTTTTGTGCATCACTCAGACAATCCATCCACTGTGTTGGTTGCTCCTTCTTTATCAGGTGACAATTACAACACATGGATTCGTGCCATAACTATGGCCTTCGAAATAAAGCACAAATTTGGTTTTGTTAATGGTGCGATTGACAAACCAACCGATCTTTGCTGAAATTCTTCAATGGCAAAGATGTAATGATCTTGTTTCCTCTTTGGATACTCAATTCGTGAATCCTGAAATTCGTGGAAGCATTGCATACTCTGAATCTGCAAGAGAAATCTGGAAGGACCTTGCGGAACGTTACTCTCAATCAAATGCTCCATTAGTCTTTCAAATCAAGTTCTATCTCTGCTTATTTTACCAAGCTCAAGTCCTTGTGGAATGAACTTGATTCTCTCACTATAATTCAGCCATGTACTTGTGGTTATGGCAAGCTTCTTGCAGTTCAAATCCTTGACGATCGAGCAATGAAATTTCTTCTAGGTCTCCATGATAGGTACAAACCACTTCGCAGCCAAATACTTCTCATGGAGCCCTTTCCTGCCATTACCAAGATTTACTCTCTTGTTCGTCAAGAAGAAAAACAGCAAGAGATACATTCTTTTTCATCTCCTATTCCGTATAGTACGCACTTTGCGCAAAGCCCGCCAGATCGTGGAAACCATTTCAATCGTGGCAATCAAAAACCACGTTTTCATTGCGATCATTGTGGAAGAGATAACCACACTATAGATCGTTGTTTCAAGCTCCATGGCTATCCTCCAAAGAAATCTGATGTACACTAGAACGCAACAAAGAACAAAGAACAAGAAATGGTCACAACTCCTAGCGTCACTAAGGAACAGTGTAACAAATTACTTGCCATGCTTTCTTCAGGTAGTGCAGATTTCAATGCAAATCTAGCAGGTATTGCCCTTACCGTTCCCACCAATTCAGTGTGGATTATTGATACAGGAGCCTCTAATCACATGTGTTATAGTTTATCACTTTTTTCTTCTTACAAACCATGTCCACATCCTTTTTCCGTTGGTCTTCCTGATGGCTCAAATGCATTTGTAACTCATGTTGGTACTGTACAGTTGTCCCAATTCATTAAACTTGAAAATGTTTTCTTTATTTCATCTTTCAAGTTTAACCTTTTATCAGTCAGCCAACTTACCAAATCAAATGATTGTGTATTAACATTTTTTCCTCACGAATGTGTTTTTCAAGACCAATCAACGAAGAGGACGATTGGGATGGGTGACATTCATGAAGGGTTGTATTATTTTCAAGCGGCTTCAGCAATGGCCGTCATCAAACCACCTACCATTGATTTATGGCATTGGCGCCTTGGCCATGTTTCTTATCGCACTCTCCATCGTCTAGTTAACAAGGTTCCATTTATTTCTTGTTCTGAAAATAAAACTTGTAATATTTGCCCTCAAGCAAAACAAGCTCGTTTATCTTTTCCTTTGAGTTCAATTAATACTACTAGACCTTTTGCTTTGATTCATTGCGATATATGGGGCCCCTTTTCTCAACCTTCATTAAATGGTTCTTGTTATTTTTTAACCATTGTAGATGATTTTAGCCGTTGCACTTGGCTCTATCTCATGCATTTTAAATCTGACACAAAACAAGTTTTGCAATATTTTTTTTCCATGGTTCACACTCAATTTTAGCATCACATACATCGTATTTTTTCTAACAATGGTGCTGAAATTTTTCCAACAATACAAGGTGTACGTTCCGATAATGGAACTGGATTTTTATCTAAAGATATGCATAATTTTTTTTTAGACAATGGTGTCATTCACCAATGAAGTTGCGTTGGAACTCCCCAACAAAACGGGGTTGTAGAACGGAAACACTGTCATCTTCTTGAAGTAGCTAGAGCTCTTCAATTTCAGGCACATTTACCTTTAAAATTCTGGGGTGAATGCGTTCTCACAGCCACATACATCATTAACAAACTGCCAACTCCTCTTTTATCACACAAATCCCCACAAGAAATTTTGTTTGGTTCAAAACCTGATTATTCTCGCTTACGAGTTTTTGGCAGCTTATGTTTTATGCACAATAATAACATTCAACATAAATTTGATCAGAGGGCTAAACCTGGGGTGTTTCTTGGCTATCCACATGCACAAAAAGGTTATCGCATTTTTGATATTACAACTAATGCTATATCTACTTCTCGCCATGTTACTTTTCATGAAGGTATTTTCCCCTTTCGTGACATACCCATACCACCAATACAATCCTCTCATGTTTTACCATTATCCTTAGATGACAATCCTTCATATGATGATAGTCCAACAGATATTCCACGTTCCCTCCCAAGTAATTATGGAATCACAATTCCTTTACTCAATGAATCCTGCCCCACACCTCCTTCACAAAATACACTTGTCACTGAAACTTCCAATCCAGTCCATCCTTGGCTGCTCAACCAACAACTATACCATCTAATTCCACACAAACTTCTCCATCTACCAAGATTACACCACCTCGATAAGACGAAAAAGAATTCGCCCTCCCTCCTTATTTGGTTAAGCACTACATATGCTCTACAGCTAGTCATGAATGTTCCCCTTCTTCATCTAACTCCAAGTTGAAAGGTACACCATATCCTCTTAACCAATATACTTCTAATGTTAATTTTTCCGCTGCACACAAGTCGTTTCTTTCCACTATTTGTTCTACAGATGAACCAAAATCATATTCCCAAGCTGTTAAAATACCTCAATGGAAGGATGCTATGACAAAGGAAATTGAAGCCCTGGAAAAGAACAACACATGGACACTTATATCTCTCCCTCCCAACAAACAGGCAATCCCTTGCAAATGGGTTTTTAGAAACAAATATCGATCTGACGGTATTCTTGAGCATCCTAAAGCACGATTAGTTGCTAAGGGCTTTACTCAGATTCATGGGCTAGATTACCATGATACTTCCTCACCAGTTGTCAAATTGGTCACCGTTCGTGTTTTACTATCTATTGCAGGTGTTAAACGTTGGTCTCTACACCAACTTGATGTTAACAATGCTTTTCTGCAAGGTGATCTACATGAAGAGGTTTATATGGCACTTCCACCCGGTTTTGCTCGAAAGGGGGACACTCGTGTTTGTAAGCTCAACAAATCAATTTATGGTTTGAAACAAGCTTCTCGCCAATGGTTTGCCAAGTTCTCTTCTACACTACTTGCTGCAGGCTTTTCTCAATCCAAGTCTGATTATTCTCTTTTCATTTATCATAAAGGCAGTTCTTCGATTTTTCTTCTCGTCTATGTGGACGATATTATTATCACTGGCAATGATGAATATGTTATTAAACAATTCAAACAATTTCTCGAAGCAAAGTTTTACATCAAAGACTTGGGGAAATTGAAATATTTCCTTGGCATTGAGGTAGCTCACTCACACAAGGGCCTTTTCATCTCTCAAAGGAAATATATTTTAGACATTCTCAAAGATACCGGTTTTCTTGGTGGACGGGTTGCTGATTTTCCTATGGAGCAGAAACTCAGATTATCTAGGTACATTGCTTCCTGACCCGACTACATATCGTCGCTTAGTGGGCCGCCTTATTTATCTAATGGTGACACGCCCATATATTAATTATTCAGTTAACATTCTAAGCCAGTTTATGCAATCCCCTCGCACTACGCATCTTGATGCAGCTCACCGAGTGATTCGCTATTTGAAAAGCTCTCTTGATAAAGGGATATTTTTATCCTCTTTTAGCAAACTTCAATTACGTGGTTACTGTGACTCTGATTGGGCAGGATGCCCAGATACTAGACGATCAACCATTGGTTATTGTACTTTTTTGGGATCTAATATTGTTTCATGGAAAACTAAGAAACAAGTCACAATATCCCGTTCTTCTGCCGAAGATGAGTATAGGGCTATGGCAACTCTCACTTGTGAATTACATTGGTTACAATACTTGTCACGTGATTTTGGAATTTCTCATCCATCTCCCATCAGTATGTTCTGTGATAACAAAGCTGCATTGCATATGCCAACAACCCTGTTTTTCACGAGCGCACTAAACACATAGAACTTGATTGTCACTTCATTAGAGAGAAGATTCAGTCCAAGCTTTTACCTCCTCAATTTATATCTTCGATTAACTTTCAAATTTCATGACGTTTTACAAAACCATTGGGCAGAGATCAATTTGACAATTTGATTGGCAAGCTGTGCGTTCAGTCCTTGAACGCTCCACCTTGAGGGGGACTATTAATATATCTGTACACTCCAACAAATCAGGAAAATACTTGATAAGAGTTGGACTCTGTACTCTTTCATTCAGTTCTCGTTAGATAAGTAGAGATAGTTAGATAAGTAGAGAGAATCTCTCAACTCAGTTGTAATCTCCTATTCCTATTTAAATACCTCTAAATCAATAAAGGAAAGATATCTTTGAGGAACTTAACCTACGTGTTTTCACAGAGTGAAATGGTAGCAGGTAATAAAAGGGTAGTTGATGTTACCAGGTTAGGTGCTTTGGAACGAAGTGTGTTCATTGATAAGCTCATCAAGAACATTGAGGAAGATAATCATCTGCTGTTAAAGAAAC
The DNA here is from genome assembly GCF_015680905.1 of Coptis chinensis. Taxonomy (NCBI): domain Eukaryota; kingdom Viridiplantae; phylum Streptophyta; class Magnoliopsida; order Ranunculales; family Ranunculaceae; genus Coptis; species Coptis chinensis. The sequence goes on along the minus strand of NC_141463.1, from coordinate 71,050,594 downwards.
TCAAAGACAGAATAGACAAGTATAATTTTTCCTCCTTTTGTTTGCATTAACATGCAACTATGCAAGCCAGCTACCTTAATGCCTATATTCATACAGAGATATATATTATGGTTTCACGCAATTTTAGTTTATCATATCATTAATTGTATTCATTCATGATATATTTTGTCTATGTAAATATCGGCCAGTGCATGACTGAATGTACGCATATAATTATTTTGAATTGATGTGTCTGGGTTTAACATTTTTTTCAAGTTTATTTCTTGCAGAGTTGGTGTGAATTGCCTACAGTGGAAGTGAGGTATGAGAATGTTTGTGTGGATGCAAAGTGTAAAGTAGTCCATGGAAAGCCCCTACCAACATTATGGAACTCTCTCAAAAGCAATTTCTCGGTGAGTGATCGATCTATTTCTTGCTTCTGGGCCTTGTTGGACTACGGGCTGGGTCAGATGCCCATTATCACCACTGTATATGTGACGATTTTTATTCTCTTTTTCTAACTCAGTTCACAGTACCAACTGATTTCTATGAATACCTGTCAATTCTTACACTTTGTCAAAATTTCACTTGTAATGGAGGTTGTTGCAATGTGTAAAGCAGTTTCTATCTGGTTTCAAGTCAGAAGAAGGCAAGATAAGCATTCTCAAAGATGTCAGTGGTATCATCAAGCCTTCAAGGTATCTATGTGTACACGTTGAACTATAGTCTATGGCATAGTGTACTTATTTCTAAAAAATAATATTCTTGATGTTTGTTTAATTTACTCAGAGAAACTATGTATGAGTTTTCAAGATGACTCTATTGCTTGGGCCACCTGGATGTGGGAAAACTACCTTTCTACTGGCAATTGCTGGGAAGTTAAACGAGTCGCTCAAGGTTTGTAGTACTACTACTTAATGAATTCAGAGTTTGCACAAAGCATAAACATGCACATGCCACGACTACTCACATTTGGCATTTACATTTCAGGTGACAGGAGAAGTTTCCTACAATGGTTACAAATTAAACGAGTTTGTTCCTCATAATACATCAGCATATATAAGCCAATATGACACACATGTCTGAGATGATTGTGAGAGAAACACTTGATTTCTCGGGGCGTTGTCAGGGTGTTGGAGACAGAGCAGCTGAGCAGGTAGTGTTATGACCAATATTTCCGTGACCTAAATTGACCTATATTTCTCTGACCACCCTTTTTTTTGTTTTTTCTTCCTCTTTTATATCTCTACTCCGCAGTGTCTCCTCAACCCTTGATCTCTCCCCCCATCCTTCTATCGTTGTTCTTCCACGGGGTATATTCCCTAGGCCTGTGGACTTCTCTTGGGCTCAGTTAGCTGAACATTTTACATTGGGCTATGGGCCCCCATAAGCAGAAATACTGCTATAACAGGTAGCTACTGACATAGTACAAAATATCAGGATATGACAAAATATCGATCTCTGATTTATGGATATGTATCGTAGATATATCCTCCTCTTTGGAGATATTTGACATTGTTTCATATACAAATATCGTGGATATATCCAAAATATCGATAAATATTATGGATATTGTAGATATTTCTTGATATATCATAACATATAATTTATATTTATTTGAAATATAATAATAAATATTAAATAAAATTGTTACTTACACCAAATATCCCCAAATATCCACAAATATCATTGAAATATAGTCGATATCTAAACATATCGTGATATTTATATATCTTTTGTTGAAATCTCAATATATATCGCGATATATCAAGATATATCGTGATATTTTGTACGCTACAACTATCCCCCTTACACGTAAAGCTTTAATAGTATATTTCCTTGTCAAAACATGTTACTGAGTCATCTGTTCTTGAAGATATGATGAAAGAAGTCACTAAGAAGGAGAAGCATGCTGGAATTGTCCCAGAATCTGATGTAGACACTTACATGAAGGTAATATACATAAATGATGTAAGCTATTATTGTAATAAAATTCCCCAGCATAAGCCTGAGATACATAAAACAAGCTGAAAACTATGTGCCAAGATGTTTAATTCTTCCGAACATGTTTTCGCACATCAGTACTATTCGTATTTTCATTTTATTCTCATGTTGGAAATAGTTGAGAAACTCAATTTGTAATAACAGGCAATTGCAATTGAAGGATTAAAAAGGAGCCTCCAAACAGACTACATTTTGAAGGTAATCTTCAGCGAGTTCATATAGATCAATAAATTATTTAGTTGCTCTTACTTTGTGCTCATTCTTCTATTGTGTAAATGGATGTTAAGATCTTAGGACTTGACATTTGTGCGGATACAGTCGTTGGAAATGCCATGAGAAGAGGAATCTCGGGAGGTTAGAAGAAAAGATTGACAACTGGTAATGTAGAAACCATAAATCCTGACTAAAGTCTTACGTTCATGGTCTACTGCGAAGTTTTCATAGGTTTCTAAGCCATAAATTTGTTGAACAAATTAGCTTATTATCTTGGCTCCGTATTATCTTAAGCATTGGTCACTAAGAATTGTAGATCTCATTTCCAGTAGCAGACATTTTTCAGATTTACTCTTGAGTCTTCTAAAAATGAACTAATATGATGTGTCTATGCAACAGGGGAAATGATCACTGGTCCAACAAAAGTTCTTCTCATGGATGAAATATCAACTGGCTTGGACAGCACCACTATCTTTCAGATAGTCTCTTGCCTTCAACAGTTGGTGCACATTACGGAATGTACAATGTTGGTTTCCCTTCTTCAGCCTGCACCTGAGACCATTGATCTTTTTGATGATATCATCTTAATGGCTGAGGGGAAGATCATATATCACGGACCCTGTAGTGATGTTCTAGAGTTGTTTGAAGGTTGTGGTTTCAAGTGCCCAGAAAGAAAAGGCATTGCTGACTTCCTCCAGGAGGTACACTAAACCATGTTTGAATTACTTTCAATGTTATGAATGCTCTAAGGATTATACTAAATTATAGGAGTTGAATTTTGTATAGGTAATCTCAAGAAAAGATCAAGCACAACACTGGTACCATACAGACCGTCCATACAATTATGTCTCCACTGATCATTTCATAAAGAAGTTCCAGGCAAGTAGTATTGGACAGAAGGTAGATGAAGAGCTCTTAAACAAAAGTAATAGATGTGAGCTTCAAAAAAATGGCATATCCTTTGGTATGTACTCTTTGAGAAAGTGAGAGCTATTTAAAGCATGTATGGCTTGAGAATGGCTTCTTATGAAGCGGAATTCGTTTGTTTACGTATTCAAATTGGCACAGGTACTGTTCTTTAGGGCTTTCAATAGATCGGTTTGGGTCGGGTTCTGGAAAATCCGAACTCGAACCAATAAGATAATTGGGTATCCGAAACCAAACCAAACCGACTAGAACCGAAAACTATAAAATCAATTAAATCTTAAATCAAATCTATTAATTTTAGCCACAAATGATAAAACCTAAACAAAATTTCATAAATATTACTAAAATGCCATCTTATTGATTCGGGTTCATATCGGTTCGGTGGAGACCAATATAATATTGTCGGTTAGGTAGAGTACAAACCAAATTACTAAAACCCGAACTGTTTTTTATCAGTTTGCTTCGGGTCAGTTATCGAGTTATTGAAACCCATTGACAGCCCTATTGTTCTTCTCATAGTCTTCATGTAAATATTTATAAGGAAGATGTAAATACTTGAGAACTGATTGAATACTTTGTTTATGCAGATTGTCGTCGTTTCCATCTTAACTATGACAATATTTTTGCGTACTAGTGGGGATTTGAATTTAGAACAAGCAAATTACTATATGGGTTCTTTATTAGGTCCTGTATTGGCCAGCCACCAAATTCGATTGGGCAGCCTCCAGTCCAAGCCCAATGAGAAGCCCAATAGCCATAGCCCAATACACCCCCCACGCTGAAACGCATACCGGTTACCGTATAGCCATAACCGTTATAGCCAGTGTCATCTCTCTCGCGAGTCTGAACACAAAAAAGCAAAAAAAAAAAAAAAAGAAAAGAAAAGAGTTTTCTCTTGTTTGTCTCCATTGTTAAGAAAGTGAAGTATTCTGTAATCTCTCGCCAACACGCAATTGTTAAGCTCTGATAATCATTCTCATTGGGAAGAAATTGAACCAAAACAAACCATTTTCATTGTGAAGAAAGCGAATCACTCATCATCACTACAAGTTTGTTTCTAACTAATCACTCATATGTTCCTTATTACTCATGATGTTTGAAAGCATTCGACTCTTGTTATTATAGTTAACCCTTAGAAACACATTTTGTGCATTCTTATCGTTGTATGGGAACCGATTTATGGGCAATGTACCCGGTCAAATACGCTGGAATGGTGAATATATGGAAGCTTAATTTGAGTAGTAATGCAATGTTGGTACGGTTAGTTTTAGAATGTCAAGAATGTAGTAATTTTGTTGGTTAGTTTTAGAATCTTCGGTTACTTGATTTGTCGAGAAATGAGTTTTATGGAAGTATACCTGGTGTATTATTGTTCAAGCATTGTTTTAAGACTAGGTTCATTTGTATTAAACATTGCAATTTATCTGGTTCGATTCCATTATCTATTGGAAATTGTTTGAATTTAATGCTGTTTGATTTTTGTTTTTAATAATCTTAGTGGTATACCAATTATGACATTTGTTTTGTTGTGAAGTAATCCTTGTTAGAATTTTTGAAAGTTTTGAAAGTTTGGAGGTTTTGGAATTGTAATAGTAGTGTTAAAAATCAGAATATGATTTAGATTTAATTAAACTTATTATAGTTAATAATACTTGTTTTATTTTTCTTTGTATCAATGGTTCCTCGATCAAAGAATGTGAAGAATGTAGCTAAATCTACATTCAAAGGTGTACAAAAGTGGTTTGGTGGCAACGATTCCTCTTCGGGTCGCGGTGACGTGCTGAGCATGAGAAGAAGAGAGTTAGGGGGTTGAATACATCGGCTTCAATTTGTAGAGGTGATAGAAAAACGGATGATGTTGATCCTACTAATGTAGGTGATGTAGAAGGAGAGAAGAAGAGAAAAAGGGGAGCGAGCATCTCGACCTCAGTGCGTAAAGGGGACCACAAAGAGATTGTTCCGAGTAATATAGATACGGAGAGTGATAGTGAAACTGAGAGTGAGGGTGATATTAATGTTGAAGATTTAGAAGTAGATAAAGATTTCGATGATGTAAATAAAGATTTCGATGTAGATATAAATTGAGTAATGGATCGTGGGAAGAGTGTAGTTGAAAGTGATGGGGATGACTCAAGTGAGGATGGAGATGATGGGAAAGACTGGTGATGAGGAGGGTGATAAAGAGGATGACGATAATGAGGAGGATGATGATTTGGAAGAATTGATGGAAGTTGAAGCACTGGTGGAAGTCGAAGCATGTGGCTCACTGATAAGAGTCAACAACTGTAGTTTAAACCCTTTAATAGTATTTCTATTTAGCCAATTATGTTATTAATAATATAGATTTATCACTAATTACGTGCTTTTGAGTATTTCAGGCTTTGGAGTTGAATAAATGTCAATTCGTTACTAATTAGGTGCTAAAAAGAGCTAAAGTGATTGCTAGAGAAGTTTCATGAAGAAACCCCAAGTTTAATGGAGAAAAAAGCCTTAAAAAGCCCAAGTCAACATTGTTAAGTGAAAGTCAAACCGGATTAGAGAGCTGAAGAAAAGTCAACAGAACTTCAAAAGACCATATCTTTAGACTCAGGCCTCAGATTTGGGCCCATTATATACCAAAATGACTGTCTCAGAAAGCTCTTTCCAATGGTCTAAGCCTTGACTGGATCAGAGTAATATAAGTCAATAAAAACCCGTGCTACAGTAATACGACCAGAATTGAAAGTCTTGGATTCAACCAATTGGGTTATGGACTTGATTTATGGGTCCATAACCTAACCTAAAAACCCATGCACGATTTTGTATCATTATATAAGATAATAAAAACCCTAAACTCTCTCTCTCCCCCTTCCATTAGTTAGAATAAATTAGGGTTCTCTCTCTTTCTCTCCTTTTTAGTTTTAGTTTATGAGTTTAGTTTGTAGCCACCATTAATTCAATTCAAGTTATCTTTAATAAAATAGTTATTCATTATGTTTTTTTTCTTTTACTATGTCCATGATAGTCCCATGATTTATAGCTAAACTCCCATTAGAGAGAGTTTGAATGAAGCTTTGAGAGGACTTGATTTGTTAGTATAGATTTGTTGTTAGGGTTTAAGTTTAGGTTTTTCTTGACTTAGAGATAAGAAGAGTTTAACCTAAACTAGATAATAGTGAGTTTGCCATGAGAGTGGGAACAAACTTTCTCTCATGCTAATTAGTTTATGACTAGAGATAGTATAAAATAATTAGAGATCATTAAAAGTCTAGTCTTTATATTTTAACCTTGTGTGAGAATATCTAGACTAGGGTTTTCTATACAAATCTATGCTAGCATGTTAAGAAATTAAAAAGTGGATTTCAATCTCTCTCTAGCTTTCTACATATTTGATTTATCAATATTTAATTACTTTAGTTAATATTAGTATAAGATCAATTGATAGTATTATCTCGTAGTATAAATTCTCAACATAATATTACTCTCACCATTGTTACTTTGTGTTTGATTAATTGGATTCTATTTAGTCTTGGTAGTTTAGGAGTGGAACGATTCCGTACTCTTTATATATTACTTCATTATATGTGAGAGTAGAAAATAAATAATTGATACCGTAAGAATAAAATTAGAGTAATCTAGTTGAGTTTTTTCGGGTATCAAATGGCGCCGCTGCCATATTAAACTCATTCAGGGCAAGAATTCAATTGGTTGAATCCAAGGGGCAATCCCCCATTCTCAACCCACCCACCTTTTTAATTTTTCTTTCTTATTTCTTGTATTTTCGGTATTGTTCACTGTTTTAAGCACAGGGGCGCATGCCCTCCATTTTGCCTTGTTCAGAGCACGCCCGCCCTCCCTTGTGTCTGCGGATTCACAGTGAACAACAACAAAGGTATTTGTAAATTTAAAAAAATTCTGAAAATTTACAGGCATAATCTATAAGGTGTTATTGATTTACTGAAATATTTTCAGATTTCTCCAAGTTATTTTACCTAGTGAACTAATACCATCTTTACAGTGCTGTATTTCAGCTTTCAAACCGTAAGTTTCGGGAAACATTGACGAGTAAGGTTACTTAGGCAGTTCCAAAAATTCTAAGATTTTTACAGAAGTATCTACCATAAGTCAGGAGTTTGCAATAAAATTCTGAAGAGATTTTGATTTGTTTTGATCATCTAACTAGTTGATTGTTTTCAGTGTGTTTCTGCAGTTTTGCAACACTTAATTTCTGGAACAACAGTCGATAAGGAGGGTTTGTAGAACTCTAATTGGTATAAAAGTTTTACAGAAACCTAAATAATCTATCAGAAGTCTTCAGTAAAATTTTGGAGATTTTTGGCTCTGTTTTGATTTGTTAACCATTCGGTTGTTTGTGTTGTGTCCAAAAACTATTTAACAAACTTTGCAGGGCAGTAGACTGACTTTCATAGCTTTGATTGATCTAACATTTTACAGGTGACTTACTGGACATCTTATAAAACTAGTATAAAAATTTCAAATTTTTTAGAGCACGCACCCATCCCCTATTAACCCTATCATTTGAGCGCGCCCGCCCTCAAAGTATTAGACATTGAGTCAGGCAAGAACGCGCCCGCGCCCTTCTACGCCTTTTTTCTGAAGTGCATCTGCGCTCTAAACACTGGACATCGAGTCAGGAAAGAGCATGCATGCGCCCTTATTAGCTTGATTCCAAGCCCGCCTGCGCCCCTTTCTGAGGTAGCCCAATTTTTACAGGTTAGTTTCCAACTTTCTTCGTTTAAGTTATTCAGTATTTCCAACTTCCTAATTAAATACACTGAGATTACGTATACAAGACGCTATTCATACGCATAGCAAGGAGACATTCAGGTACTCCTTCCACTCCTCATTTCTTCTGTTAGAGGAGTTTTAATTCTAGTATAATCAAGCTAGTTTTTTTGTAAACGCAATACCACACGCCTATCTAGAATTTCACACACTACACCTGCATTAATGGTTAAAGAACCACAGACTCCTCTCTCTGATTTTTATAAAGCACTAAATGATGGCCCTAAGTCGTGCATTGTTCTTGTAGACCTAGGGGGGGATTTTCGAATTCTCCCGAATATATTTAACTTGTTACCGGTTTTCCATGGTTTAGACCACGAGAAAACTTATCAACACATGCGTAGGATAGAACAAGTTCTCACTACATTCCATCATCCTAGCATAAGTCCGGATCAATTTAAACTTAGAGTGTTTCCATTCACCCTAGTCGACAAGGCAGCGTCTTGGTTAACTGCTCAAACGCCAAACTCTGTGGACTCCTGTGCTAATCTTGTTCAATTGTTCATGGAATAGTTTTACCCACCCCTGAAGATAGATGAAATGCTTCAAAAGATTCATTTCTTCTGCCAGAATCCTCATGAATCCTTTTCAGAGGCCTGGAATCGTTTAACTGATCTTCTCATTGAATGCCCACATCATAATCTTGCGAAAGATACGCCTGCTCGTGCCTTCTTCAAGGGGCTTTTACATCGTCATAAGGAGGTTCTAGATATCATGACTTGGGGTAGTTTTATTAGTAAAGAAGCCTTGGAGGCTTATAAATTCTTAGAAGATCAATCTAAGAGGAACAACAACTGGGGAGGTAACGACTCTTCTCGCTCCACTCCATCTTCTTTTGAGGTGAAACCTAATCTCGAGCTTAAAACTCTTATTGATGCCCTCACTAAAAAGGTAGATGCCCTCTCTGTTCAACAACAACCCACTCCAGTCATGAACATTAACTCTACTCGTTGTAATGTCTGTTTTAGTCTTGAGTATTCCGACTTCTATTGTCCTCTTGTCTATGCACAACCACCACCACAACCATCAAACTTCAACCAGTTAACTCCATAGCAAGGACAAGGAAACTTAGGTGACCAGAATAGAGGTTTAGTGCCCATGACCCAGAACTATCACCATCAAGACATGAACGCTCAACAAGCCTTAATTCCAGTCCAACCATCTATAGACAAAGTAGTAGTGACCTTGTTGGAAAAATAAAATCAAATTATGCAACAAAAGTCCAACTTGATGAAAGATTAGCATGATCAAAACTCTAATATGATGAATTAAACGATGAAAATGATGTAGTCTTTGTGCCAAAAGGTTATTGACATGTCTCCTAACCAAAATAATAACCAAACATGCATGTGTGTTTCCAGGTCATGCAGTGCCTAACCCTAAGTCAACAAACACCGCCTTCGAAATAAGCAGTATTCAGTGTAATGGTAATATAACCCCAGGGGACCTACATGTAGTCACTACCCTTCGTTCAGGGAAGGTAGTTGATAACAAAGTAACTATGCCTGAAGATCGTCTGTAAACAGAAACTGAAAATGAAACCATACCAAATACTGCCATAGAAACTAAAGACCCTACAACTGTAGAAGTTTCAGTCCAACCACAACCAAAAGGTACAACCTTACCTAATACCATCTTAGAAATTGAAGATCATACACCTGTAGAGGTTCCAATATGGACACCTAGATGTAAAATGGCTAAAGATAAAGCAAAGACTAATAATACTTTTGAACCTTATGCTACATATAGAGATAAACCACAGTATCCCCAGAGACTAGTTGTGTCTAAAAAGGACGAGAATTTTGATGAGATTAGGGAAGTGTTTAAAAATCTGACTATAAACCTCCCTTTTCTAGATGATATAAAAAGACTACCTAGACACGCTAAGTTTCTAAAAGAGTTGTGCACTAAGAAGAGGAAAACCAACATACCCCACAAAGCCTTCTTAACTAAACAATATCCCCCTTTATCTGAACATAACGGAATTGTTAAGTACAAAGACCTTGGTCGTCCTACTGTACAATGTACCTTAGGTGATACCTTCATAATAACTACTTTATTAGACCTGGGGGCAAGTGTTAACTTATTCCCTTTTTATTTATATAAACAACTAGGTCTAATAAAACTTCGACCAACCAAAATGACTTTACAGTTAGCCGATCGTTCTATTAAGTATCCCAAAGGCGTAGTTGATCGTTCTATTAAGTATCCCAAAGGCGTAGTTGAAAATATTCTTGTTACAGTTTAGGGTTTTTACTACCCCGTTGACTTCGTTATTCTCAACACAGAAGTTGCTCATGATTCTATTCCCATCATCTTAGGGCGTCCTTTCTTAACAACCGCCAATGCCCAAATCAATTGCCGGGATGGCTCAATGACTCTTTCTTTTGGAAATCTTTCTGTGGAAGTTAACATATTTAGACAAAAGTAGAGACAACTATGTTTGCCTGTAGAAGGAGAAGTGAAGTCCATTGAGAGTTTTGTATATTACATTAGTGCTTCAAACGATCTCATCCCCACACTAGTAGATACCCCTCTTATGGAAGAAGACAAAGATCACAATTTTGACTCCTTGAATATAACTGAAATAAAGAAAGCATTTTCCACCCTGTCTTCCGACCCTATGAGAGATGGAGTAAATCTCATAATAGACGAGATAGATGAATTCCTTAAAGATGAATATGAATACCATAATTATGTGGATGCGACCAAGATAGATGAAGAATTCTATGAGTTTCTAAGAGCTTGTGATGATCCACCCTCTCAAACACTACCTAGAGCACCACCCGACCACCATTCACCTGAGCTAATCCCTCATAGAATCCAACCATTTTTTCCATTCTATCCTTCTAAAACTTATCTACATCCCACGTATTTTCCAAAACCATCTATTTTCTCATACTCATTCACTTGGCCTCCCTTTCGTAGGAGGAAAAATAAGAAACTATATGTTCGATTAGGTTCTATATCCATCAGAATTCCTTCCCATTCCACTAAGCCACGTTATAGGAAAACTTGGTGCTTGATTCTGTTTGATGGTGCATTCCGTGTTAACTATTTATGGAAAGATCCACAATTATTTAGATTAATGATATATGATAAACTGCATGTTAATACATATATATCACATGCATTAAGTCTAGGGAATCTGACTTTAAAAGACCCAAGTTTTTGTACAATACTACCTTTCTAGAGTATAGGCCAAACAAAAATTTTCAAACTTAAAAAGAGTTTTCCAATTTTGTTTGGGGGTGGCGTATTTTGGTATTTTATTTCAAAACGTTTTGCCACCCATTGCCTGTCATGTCTACTCCAATTTAGTTAGTACATAACAGTTTAATTGTGCTTCATGTTATCATATCATCTTTACAATATTTCTGTTATAGGTATTGCCAATTTTTGCTACGTTTCTATGGTAAATTCTTTTCTTATCTCTTTACACTTTGAGGATAAAGCGTTCGATTGTTTGGGGGTGGGATAGAAATATTTAAAAAAATTAGGCACTTTTAGGATGTAAATTACGCACTTTTCTTTATAAAATATTAAAAATCATAAATATTGTTTATACTAGGCACTTAATGATAATGATATTGTTTCTTTCTACATGATGATATTAGTCTAGAAATCTCACGTAGTACGTACTTGAATTAGGATTTAATTTTTGAAACTTAGATTAATATATAGGTAATAGTCATTACATCTTTTCATGAACATCTTGCATGAGCATCTTTGATTGTACTTGGTAGTATTTTTCTGAGACCTAGGTTAGAGTACTTAATACATATCCTGTGAGCATCTAGCCTAAAAGCCTCATAAGAGTGAAATATATTAGTGATGACACAAGGGAAAAGTAAATTCCGAGTAGAGAAATCACACATCCACTTGCTTAATCACCACACCATATCCTAAGCGAGAATTTAGGCCCTCTTTGGATTGATATAGCCAGAAATTCACACCTATATGAAATTTATTATCCGCTAGTTGCCCCACTGAGCCTTTCATTAGCCTTTTCACAAACCAAAAATCTTTTACCCAATCAAACAGAATAAAAAAAATAAAATCAACCTACCTATCTAGATAAGTCTGAGAAATAGGATGAGTGAAGAAAAGAGAAGAGAAAAACCTGTGTAAACAAAAATTAGTTAGTTGCTTTAGAAAAGAAAAAGAAAATAAAAATAAAAATAGAATAAAAACTCCAAAAATAGAATAAAAGGAGTCAAAAGGCTAAAATAAAAAGGCTAAGGATAGAAACAAAGTGTAGAAGCAAAAGAACAATGTTTTATCTAGTTACATAATATGAAGACCCTATTTTCTCAGACTTGTCTTTTTGAATATCCATTTCCTTCCTTCTTTAACAAACACCTATGCCCCGTATCACCTAATAAAGACATCTAGCTCAATTAGGAATAGGTTGGTGTGATAGTAAGTGGTAGATTTATTTGATCAACCTCGGCTTTCTTAGATTGTCATTGAGATTGTGAGGAAATGTGTGCCCACTGCACACTGGAGTTAGCAAACTTGAGTAGAAAAATCAGAGTGTTTAACAAACACCTACACCCCGTATCACCTAATAAAGACATCTAGCTCAATTAGGAATATGTTGGTGTGATAGTAAGTGGTAGATGTGTTTGATCGACCTCGGCTTCCTTAGATTGTCATTGAGATTGTGAGGAAATGTGTGCCCACTGCACACTGGAGTTAGCAAACTTGAGTAGAAAAATCAAAGTGTTATGTGTTTTGACACATTCATTGTGAGAACCTACTTAGGCACGCTACCCAAAAGTTTCAGAAACGGACCTGTCATTGCATTTCATATCATACTTCATTGTATAGTTGTTTAGCTTAAGATGATTTGATTATTATGCATGTATTAGTTTATGTTTTAGAATGATCATCCTTGTTTAAATACTAGTGAGATGTATATATTCTGAGATAAAATTAGGGAACAATTACTTTTATTTCTTAGTCATTGTAGTATAAATGAAGTTTGTGAGTACTTGATAAACGTAAAATTGATAATTCTACTCACGAATAAACGATGAAATTCAAATGGAAGTAGAACTATAACTATACGAATACTATTTATCAAAGATTTATTATACTATCGAATCTATCGAAATAGAGTGGAGTAAAAGATTCGTTCCACTCCTAATTCTTTAGCATTCAAAGTTTTCAATGACTGCGAGTCTATCTAAAGTTAGTGAGAGTAATGGTGGGAATTTATACTACGATGTGAATTCAACTAACAAGATACGCTAATTCAAACTACGGAATTTCTAAATTAACTATATGATAAAGAATTAAGGGGGATTGAATCCACCTTGAATCCAACTTAATAAATTAGTATAGATTGTTGTAATCAAATTCTTACGTTCTTATGATAAGAATTGGTTGTTCTAATCCCTAATCATTCATGGCAATCTCTACCACCTAATGACTAATATGTGAGGAAGTTCTATCCATTCTCATGGCGAATCAACTACTTTCTAGAGTGGAATAAACTCTTACAACGATTCTACACTACACAATCAAGTTTTCATCAAGGTTTCATCAAACCCCTCTAATGGAGGTTTAGCCTTGATTAATAAAACTATCATTTCCCAATGAAATTGAACAAGACATCATATAAAGGTTCTAACTTTACCAAATTGAACTAAACAATAATTCAAATCTAATTTAACAACTAAGAAATGAAATTGATTCTAATGAATTTAATAATTGAACTAGATTATGATTAACTAATTATGAAATAAAGACAACTAATTTAAGAATTTAACAATACTAAAACTTAAACAAGACTTTAATCAATAACTAAAATGGAATAAAATTGAATACTTTATTATAAACTAATATTTGATTCTAAAATAATAATCTATTTGTTCTAACACAAATTAATTGAAAGGTAAACTAGATCTAAAACAATAATTGAAAACTAATTAATTGAAATAAAACTCAAAACTAGATCTAGAATTCTCTTTAATGGCTACTTTCTATCTAACCTAAGTATATCTTAAGAGTTAAGTCTTCTCCATTCAAATGGAGGAGACCAGATCCACATTTTCGTGCATGGGCTGAGGAGCCATGTTTTGGGCCAGAAAATTGAGCCCAAAGCCCAATTTCTTCAGTCCACATACCTCTTTCCAGCCGGATTTGACTTCAACAGACTTTTCATCAACATCTGCTCCTCTGATTGGGTCAAGGTTTAGACCATTGGAAAGCTCTTTCCGAGCCGGTCATTTTGACATAAGGTAGGCCCAATGCCAAGGTATGAGCCCAAAGATACGGTCTTCAGAAGTTCTGCTGACTTTTGTGTGTTGTTTCTGCCCGCATTGACTTTGACTTTTCAGCTTTGTTCGGGCTTTTTAAAGGCTTTTTCTCCTTGAATCTTGGCCTTTAATCACATAACTCCTTAGCAACCAACCCTTTCTCCTTTATCTTGCCAAAGTGACACATTTCTGCACATAATTGACTCCAAAGCCTGAAATGCATAAAAACACGTAATCAACATTAACTCTTATTTATTACTCGCATAATTGGTCTAAAAGTATTATTGTTAAGGGGTTAAAACTACAGTTTTGGGCTTTTATCAAACCACCCCCAAACAACATTTTGCTTGTCTTCAAGCAAATATGAGAAATTAGCATAAGTGACCAAAAATGGAATTCTAACTAATCTCGTTTCGCCGAGTGCGATTGCATTGACCATATGCAACAAGGCCTTAAACCACTAGGAATTCCCTAGTGGATGAGTTATAGCCTAGTAAGAGTTTTCCAGTGAAGGTACTCACAAACTTCATCTATACTACAACGACTAAGAAATAAAACTATTATTTTCTTATTTATGCCTCAATTATCTATACATATCAGTAGCAATGAATACAAAATAATCAAGTCGAAACCTAAGCTAATATATGCATAATAATAAATCATCTATGAATAAACATATATTCAATGAGTAATACTATGAAATGCTCTAATAGGTCTGGTTATGAAAACTTGGAATAACGTCCTTAAGTAGGTCCTCACATAAATGTCAAGACAAACCACTCTGATTTTTTTGCTAAAGTTCGCTACTCCAGTGTGCAGTGGGCACACTTTACCGTACAATCTCAATGATACACAAGGAAGTCGGATTCGATCAAACACATCTGCCATTTACTATCACACTAACCTATTCCTAATTGAGCTAGAGGTCTTTAGTAGGTGTTGCGGGGATTAGGAAATAGTTTAAGAAGGAAGGAAATGGATATTCAAAAAGAACAAGTATGAGTTAATAGGGTCTTCATATTACTTAACTAGAGAAACCCTTGTTCTTTTGCTTCTACACTTTGTTTCCATCCTTAGCCTTTTTATTTTGGCTTTTTGACTCCTTTATTCTATTTATTTTTTTTTTTTTTTTTTTTGTTTCTATTTTTATTTTTCTTTTCTTTTCTTTGGATGAAAACTTCTTTTTCTTTTCTTTTTTGAAGCAACTAACTAATTTTTTTTTTGTTTACATAGGTTTTTCTCTTCTCTTTTCTTCACTCATCTTATTCTCAGACTCATTCTATAATGGGTAGGTTGATTTTTATTTTGTTTTGTTTTTATAGAAGGTTAAAGGATTTGCGGTTTATGAAAGGCTAAAGAAAGGCTTAGCGGGGAGACTAGCGGAAAATAATTTCATAATGTTTGAATTTCTGGCTATATCGATCCAAAGAGGGCCTAAATTCTCGCTTAGGATATGGTATAGTGATCAAGCAAATGGACGTGTGATTTCTCTATCCGGATTTTACTTCTCCCCCTTGTGTCATTTCTCAAATATTTCACTCATATAAGGTCTTAGGCTATATTCTCACAGGATTTGTAGAATAAGTAATCTAGCCTAGATTTCAGAAATTTACTGCCAAACAATCATAGATACTCATATAATATATTTATAGATAGATGCAAAGATTATTACCTACATATTAACCTAAGTTTCTAAAAATTATTCTAATGCAAAAGCTACATGAGACTTCTAAATTATTCAGAGCATAGAGAAAGAAAACAATACCAATATTCCTAAGTATATAGCATAACTTTTTATTTATATTTTTGAAATTTTTGAATTTTTACTAGAAAACAAGTGCATACTGTATATATATATATATATATATATATATATCTAACAGATGCCTTAATTACACGTGTTTCTATGCCCCCCCTCCTAAACAAGAAGCATGCTTTGTCCTCAAAGTATTTAAATAAAAAAGGGTAGAGAAATACCATTGAAACGCGTGAAATTCTGAAACATCTGCAAAATAAGGTTAAACATACTAATATAGAAAATAAAACGGACGTAACTCTATAGGAGTTCCACCCGTTATGAGGTTAATAAGAATTAAATTGCTTAGGACATAAGACACTAACTAAACTAAAACTTACCACATCTCCTGTTTAATCGTCATCCACCTCATCATCCTCTTTAAAGAGATGAGGTTCCTTTACGTCCTGCCATGCCATGATAACTTTCCAAGCCCGTTGCCATGTGTTATCAACACATGCTAACATGTTGAGTGTTACTATGTCTGATGGGGTGTAAGGAGCAACCAAATGAGGTTGCACCAGTAGATGGCGCCATCCTAACTGCAAGATCCTATTGCGGAACCAATGTCTATAAGACTCGCTTCCCATCAAGTCTTCGAAAGATTGCTCGGGTATGATTGTAGGAGATGTCATCACAAATAACCCTGTAGAACAGCTACAAACGAGTCTGGAATAACCCATGAAAAATTGGAATTTTTAGTGCCCACGGGGGTTAGGGCGCGGGGTGCGCTCAACTGAAGCCTTGTATGGGCGAGGGTTGGGCTCCGAAGAATTTTGGACTTACAGTGTTTTGGACGCGGGTCGCGCTCAACCTATGCCTTGGTAGGGTGCGGGTCGCGCTTAGGGTAAAATTTGACGATGACCTAGAGGCGCAGGTGGCGCTTCCATCAGGCGCAGCGAGTCTTTCCGAGGTGCTGAAATGCGGAAATGAGAAGGAAAAAGAAGGAAAACGTCGGAGTGAAAGGTGAGAGATGTGAGTTTTGTGTGGAGAATGAATGAAGTTTATATAGGTTTGAGTTTCCAAAACGAATCGGGAAGTTTCCAAAAAAAATTAAGGCAATTACCGGAAACAAAAATTTTCAAAACCGGAAACGGAAACAACCCATATTCTTGATTCTATTACAAACCTAATATCTCTTAGACTGAATCTAGAATAGTAACTTCTAAACTCTTATAGATTTCATCCTACCACAACATCTAATCATAGGCATGCCAATATCGGCAATATTCCCAACAATCATCGCAAAACTACTTCTAATATTATGGATCATATAAAAATCATGCTAGAAGAAATAATACCACCCCCAAACAATTTGGGAAGGTGGGATTAACACAAAAATCAACGCATTATTTGAAAAGAACCACATTAAATTAAAATCGAAATTCAATTACAATTAACTACTCAATTCAAATTTAACTACGGAATTCAAAAACTTTAACATCCGAATTAATAAAAAACAATAAAGAATAACATCAATCCATAAATTCTCTAAACCACCCGCTACTGTTTAAAGATGGAACATGAGATGAAGATGGTTGGGCAACCAAGGATGGAAATACCAACACCCCACCCCCAAACAAATTTTATAGAATAGGGTTTAGAAAATTTGTTTTAAACGTGGGTCTTTTAAAGTCAGATTCCCGAGACTTCTTAAATTACTATTTTTATGGATTTGATATGTTTTACTTTTTATGAATAAAATTTAATATAAGAAAAACAATAAAGCAATAAATGCATAATTCACACCATAGAAGAACATGACTCAAAAACCGAGAAAACATGCAAGAGTGGAAAACGTGAATTATGTTAAACCTTGACTTAGGATTCGGTACTTACAACCACACACTCCAAAAAGAGGGCCCGGTTACCTGAATGGAAGTGAAAGGAAGTACACCAAATAATAAAATGAGTCTTTTATAGTCAGATACTCAAGACTTTATCTAACACATATGTATATAATGAACATGTAGTTTACCATATATCAATAACCTAAAGAGTTGTGGGTCTTTCCATAAATAAATAACATAGAATGCACCCCCAAACAGAATCAAGCACTAAGATTTTTGACGACGCAACTTAGTGAAATGAAAGCGAAGTCTGATAGATCTAGAACGTAACCGAGCATGCACCTTCTAACTAATCTTGTTTTGCCGAGGGCAATTGCATTGACCAATATGCAACAAGGCCTTAAACCACTAGGAATTCCCTAGTGGACGAGTTATAGCCTCGTAAGAGTTTTCCAGTGAAGGTACTCACAAACTTCATCTATACTACAATGACTCAGAAATAAAACTATTGTTTCCTTATCTATGTCTCAATTATCTATACATCTCACTAGCAATGAATACAAAATAATCAAGTCGAAATCTAAGCTAATATATACATAATAATCAATCATCTACGAATAAACATATATACAATGAGTAATAATATGAGATGTACTAGCATGTCCATTTCTGAAAACTTGGAATAACGTCCTTAAGTAGGCCTTCACATAAATGTCAAGACAAAAACCACTCTGATTTTTCCGCTCAAGTTTCGCTACTCCAGTGTGAAGTAGGCACACTTTACCTTACAATTTCAATGACACACAAGGAAGCCGGAGTCGATTAAACACATCTGCCACTTACTATCACACTAACCTATTCCTAATTGAGTTAGAGGTCTTTATTAGGTGTTACGGGGATTAAGAGATGGTTTAAGAAGGAAGGAAATGGATATCCAAAAAGGACAAGTCTGAGATAATAGAGGCTTCATATTATGCAACTAGAGAAACCCTTGTTCTTTACTTTTGCTTCTACATTTTGTTTCCATCCTTAGCTATATTTTTTTTTTTTTTCTTTAGCTTTTGACTCCTTGAATTTTTTTTAGAGTTCTAACTCTTTATTTTCTTTTATTTTATTTTTATTTGGATGGAAACTTACTTTTCTCATCTTAAGCGACTAACGAATTCTTGATTTCAAATGTTCTTCTCTTTTCTATTATTCATCTCTATTCTCAGACTTATTCAAAGAATTGGGTAGGTTGATTTTTTTTTTATTTTGTTTTGTTTTGTAACAGGGTAAAGGATTTGTGGTTTATGAAAGGCTAAAGAAAGGCTCAGAGGGGCAACTAGCGGAAAATAATTCAAAGGTTTGAATTTCTGGCTATATCGATCCAAAGAGGGCCTAAATTCTCGCTTAGGATATAGTATAGTAATCAAGCAAGTGGACGTGTAATTTCTCTATCCAGATTTTACTTCTCCCTTGTGTCATTTCTCAAATGTTCACTCATATAAGGCTTTAGGCTATATTCTCACAGGATTTGTAGAATAAGTACTCTAGCCTAGATTTCAGAAACTTACTGCCAACAATCATAGATACTCATATAACATATTTATAGATAGATGCAAGGATTATTACCTACATATTAGCCTAAGTTTCTAAAAACTATTCTAATGCAAAAACTATGTGAGACTTCTAGATTATTGAGAACATAGAGAAAGAAAATAATACCAATATTCCTAAGTGTATAACATACTTTTTTATTTATATTTTTAAAATTTTGAATTTTTTTAACTAGAAAACAAGTGCATATTATACATATCTATATCCTAACAGATGCCTTAATTACACGTGTTTCTATGCCCCCCCAACAAGAAGCATGCTTTGTCCTCAAAGTATTTAAATAAATAGGGTAGAGAAAGACCATGGAAACATGTGAAATTCTGGAACATCTGCAAAAGAAGGTTAAACATACTAATATAGAAAAGAAAAACTGACGCAACTCTATAAGAGTTTCACTCGTTATGGGGTTAATGAGAAATAATTTGCTTGGGACATAAGCAGACACTAACCGAAATAAAAACTAACCTTAACTCCCGTTTAATCCTCATCCTCATTTCCCTCTCCAAATAGAGGGGGTTCCTTCGCATCCTGCCATGCCATGATAACTTGCCAAGCCCGCCGCCGTTTGTCGTCATCTTGTGCTAACCTGTATAGTGTTACTATGTCTGATGGGGTGTAAGGAGCAACCAAATGAGGTTGCACCTGCCATCCTGACCAAGTCATTACTCGAAATGAGCGAACCACCCAATTGGTGGGTCTCATGACTTCAACCCTTTTCCAATCCGTGAACTAGGTACAGAATTCAAGTAGACAACTGAGCATGATGCGGCAAACCAAAACAGGCATAAGAAGATACTTATGTCACATGCTTTGGGCTCTATTAAGACTAGTCACTAATACTCGGGGAATGTCATATCGGCAACATCCCTCAGCTAAAGCAAGGAAAACGTCACCAACAGTACTATTTGCAGAAGTAAACTGCCAATCCCCTAAAATATTCATCAGGATGAATAATATAGTGGTGTCTATATTTAGGGACAGGCTACCAAGGGCTATGTTGTAACGCCCTTGGTCCATTATGCGAAATACCCCTCCCCCATAATACTCATGGAAATATGTATAATCATAGAGGCCCCATAATACTCATGGAAATATGTATAGTCATAGAGCCATGCATTATCGGTCATATATCCCCACGTGTGAATATGATCAGGTATTGGTATTCCCGAAACTAATGCTACCACATACTTATTGAATTCTAGTAGTGTGTGAGTGTGTCATCAACGGTGACGGAGAATTCTTTTTCTCCATCCTGGTTACAATAGAACTTAACATTATTGTAAAAAAATTCAGTAAGCTTAGGTGAATACGAGTCGTCTTCACTTATCAGAAGATGCCTCCATCCGAACTGCACGATCCTTTCGTGGAAACAATGTCCATAAGTCTCACTCCCCAACAAGTGTTCGAAAGACTGCTCCGGTATTACTATAGGAGAAGTCATCACAAAACAACTCTCTAGAACAGCGGCAACGATCCTGGAACAACCCACAAAAAATTGAAATTTTTCTTTCCGGCCGGGTTCTCATTTTTGGTTGCGCATTGAAACCTATGCTTGGTAGCGCTCAACAAAGTTTGAAAAATCAACAACAAGAAGAACTTTGGTGATTTTCGAAGTTCCAGGCACTTGAAGCGCCGCTCACTTTTGCCCGATGGGGCACGGGTAGCGTTCAGGATGAAAACTGGAATTCCAGTGTTGTGGGTTAGTTTCGCTTGGTCGATCGACTTTAGGGCTTGGTAGGCATTTGATCCTTTCATACCGCAATAAAAATAATAATGTCGGTCGCACTCGATGAAATTCTGGCGCGCATGGTGCCTAGGGGTGCGGTAGCGCTCCACTAGGGCACAGCCCCACTCTGGTCTTCTTGAAGTTGCTAAAATGGAGAAGAAAAATGGGAACCGTGGGAGTGAAATGTGAGAGATGAAAGTGAGGTGTAGTGTGGGTTGTGAGTGTAGGATGAATGAAGTTTTTATAGGTTTTAAGTTGCTAAAACGAATCAGGAAGTTGCCAAAAAGCTTTAAGGCAATTGCCGGAAACAAAAAAAATTCTAAAACCGAAAATGGAAACAACCCATATTCTTGATTCTAAAACAACCCTAATATCTTTTAGATTGAATTTAGGATAAAAACTGCCTAACTCATCAAGATTTCATCCTCCGACAATATATATTCATAGCCATGCCCATATCGGCAATATTCTCAACCTTCACTCCAAAACAAATTCTAAACTGGAGGATCATATCACAAATCATGCTAGAGTAAATAATACCACCCCCAAACAATTCGGGAAGGTGGGATTAACGATAAAAACAATGCACAATTTGAAAAGAACCATATTATATTAAAATTGAAATTCAAACAACATTTAACAACCAAATTCAAATTTAACTACGGAATTCATAATTTAACATCCGAACTAAATAAAAAACAAATGCAAAACAACATCAACTCATAATATTCCTAAACCACTCGCTGCTAGTAGTGGAAGGCACATGGGAAGGTTATGGCTCCTGAGCTCCTGATGGGCCAAAGCCATCCGTCCTGCGACGACGATGCTCGTGCCTCATAGACTCCTCCTCAGAAGAAGCACCCCCCTGGGGTGGAAAGCGTGCAAGCATATCGTCTCGGAACTTGCGCTGAGCTTCCATCTCAGCCCTCGTCTGTTCCCACCACTCATCCTTACGCTGGGCACGAGTCTCGAAGTTATGATGCATGGTAGCCTGCCGAGTCTGGAGGTCTTTGCAAATAGTATTGAGAGAACGCATGCCATGATGAATCACAGTCATGTGTTCTGCATCTGACCTACACCTCTCTAAGGCATCGGCATCAAAACATGTCGTGTCCTCCTCATCCTCCGAGTCATCCTCTTCAACTACCCTCTTTTCAGGCAATCTCCAAACTCTTTGGATACACTCCGTATAAATATGAGGATTTCGGTGCTCTTTTAGGCAAATCCTATCAGATATCGGAGTCGCTTTCAAGGTCATCATGATCTTCATTATCAAAACAGGGAGAGGTGCAATACTCTTCCCAACTCCCCTAATCATGTTACTCAAAAACTCCAAAATACAGAACTCATACTTCTGCTCCTGGAGTATCCATAGAACGTGAAGGCAGTTCAGACCGATGTCGCTGACTTTCTCCTTCCCTATGATATTCCTACCAATCCACTGAGCTACAGCCAGCTGGTTGGTTCTGAGAGACGACGGGCGAACACAATGCGAGCTCGCATTGTAGTTCCCTTCCGAAATAGTCACGTTCATCAAAGGCTCGACCCCAGTAAATTGGGAATCCTGTAAGGTGGCATCGAGATGGCGTCTAGGCGGAATGCCTAAAATCTCAGCCAACAACCCAGTAGATACTTCTCTCCTCCTCCCAGCCACCTTAACAAAAATTCTATTCCCATCCAACTCCCTCGTCCTATAAAACTGTTGGACCAAATCTTCGTGGTAAAAATCATATGTCGAGTACCACAAACCACTCCAATCTCTCCTAACCATCTCATCGCCATAAAACGGCGCGAAGTGGTCGGCAGTAAACGCGTGCTCTGGCAAAATCCGACGCCTTTGAGCCATTGATATTTTAGAACGATTTGGGGGTTTAAATGGAATGTGGGGATGGAGTTTGAGACTCCCTCACTAACAAAACAATGGTGGTGGCGCGGTGGTGGCACGGCAGTTCTAAATTATTTGAGTTTTGGGTGGTTTTCGGTGGTGGAAATTGTTGGGATTGGTGGAGGAATGTTTTGGATAAGATTTGAAGTTGGAATTGTATTGTGGGCGTGGGTGTATTGAGGTTTCTTTTTATTTTTATTTTTTATGTGAGGGTTTGAAGTTGTTAATGGCGGAAGTGGGAAGATGAAGAAGAAGAACGCGATGCGTTCTTGGGTTGTACTGTGGGCTTGGGCCCAAGCCCAATTTGATCCCAAAAAAAAAATCAATTTTTAGCGCAACTTCAAACTAAAATTGCTGCTTCATTACCGGTCTGATTTTTGCGAATGAGATATAGAAATGATCAAGAGAGAATTTCCAATCCAATGAACTATAAAACACTCTATTCTGAATGTGGATGACATATAAGAAGATGGAAAACGCCTCAAAGTGCGTGCATGATGTAAGTTATGCTAACAAATGAACTCTAATTTCATAGATAATATTAACCCGAATCAAAATACAATTAAACGGCCTAAACAACACCACTAAAAAAGTTGAACAATCCAGGACGGAAATGAACACCCCACCCCCAAACAAATTTTAGACACAGAGTTTAGAAAATTTGTTTTAAAAGTGGGTCTTTTAAAGTCAGATTCCCAAGACTTCCTAAATTACTATGTTTGTGATTTTAACAATTTTTATTTTTTTTATGAAAAATATTTAATATAAGAAAAACAAGAAAACAATAATTGCATAATTCACACCATAGAGGAACATGACTCAAAATCCGAGAAAACATGCAAGAATGGAAAATGTGAATTATGTTTAACTTAGACTTAGGATCCGGTACTTACAGCCACACACTCCATAGGGAGGGTCCGGTTACCTGAATGGTGCACTTACCAATATATGAAAATAAAAAGAAATACACCAACGAAAAGGTCAGTCTGCATAGATAGGGTCCTGTAAAAGGACTTCCTCTACATCAAGGGACAAAAGCTCGTGGAAATGTTTCAACCGTTGGCCATTGACTTGAAAGGTACTGTTGTCCTTGGGATTTACCAAGGTGATTGCCCCGTGAGAGGTTACTTCAGTAACCAGAAAAGGACCAGACCAACGGGTTTTTAATTTTCCTGGAAAAATATGTAGACGAGAGTTGTAAAGTAAGACCTTTTGACCTACCACAAACTCTTTGCGCAAGATTTGCTTATCATGAACACGTTTCATGTTAGCTTTATAATCATTCGCGAGATCATAAGAATCGCTATGGATTTCTTCAAGCTCATTCAATTGCAACTTGCGCTTGACACCCGCTTCATCAAAATTGAAGTTAAGGCTTTTTATAGCCCACATAGTGTGGTGCTCCAATTCAACGGGAAAATGACAAGGTTTCCCAAATATAAGTCTAAAGGGAGACATACCTATAGGAGTTTTGAAAGCAGTTCTATATGCCCATAAGGCATCAGACAGACACTTTGACCAGTCTTTTCTATCAGGATTTACAGTTGTTTCTAATATCTTTTTGATTTCCCTATTAGAAACTTCTACTTGTTCGCTAGTTTGTGGATGATATGGACTGCATACTTATGTGTAACTCCATACTTTACAGTTGCTACCTTATGTGTAACTCTATACTTTTTCACGAGAGATGCAACAACTCTGTTGCAAAAATATGTTCCACCATCACTAATGATGGCTTTGGGAATGCTAAATCGACAAAAAATATACCCTTTAACAAAAAACACAACTGTCTTATAGTCATTGCTACGGCAAGCCATGGCTTCTATCCATTTAGACATGTAGTCAACGGCAACTAGAATATAAATGAAACCGTGGGAAACTGGAAAGGGACCCATGAAATCAATGCCCCATACGTCAAAAATTTCTACCACCATAATTAGATTTAATGGCATCATATTACACTTTGTGATTCGCCCAAGTTGTTGGCAACGAATGCACGCTTGCAATGCACTTGGGCATCTTTAAAGAGAGTAGGTCAATAAAACCTACATTGAAGAATTTTAGCAGCTGTTTTCATACCACTAAAATGGTCACCACACTCTTTGTCATGGCAGAATGAGAGAACCTCCTTATATTCCCATTGGGGGATACAACGACGAATAATCTAATCCGCACAATACTTGAAAAGGTAGGGCACATCCCAGTAGAATAGCTTAACTCTGGCCAAGAACTTCTTACGTTCATTTCTTGACCAATCATAAGGAATAACATCAGACGCTAAATAATTCACAATGTCAGCATACCATGGTGCAGAAAAAATAGCATACAGATGCTCATCAGGAAAAGAGTCTGGTATGGACTCAGAATCACTATCATCGTCGTTTGTAAGTCTAGATAAGTGGTCGACAACTATGTTTTGGACCCCTTGTTTGTCCTTTATTTCTAATGTGAATTCTTGCAGGAGAAGAATCCATCGGATTAATCTCTGCTTAACATCCTTCTTTGCGAGAAGTTACCTAAGGGCTGCATGGTCTTTGTAAACTAGAGTCTTAGAACCAACCAAATAAGGACGAAACTTATCTAAAGCATAAACGACAGCTAAGAATTCTTTTTCAGTAGTTGTATAATTCCTTTGAGCATCGTTTAGAGTTTTACTAGCATAATAAATAACAGTAAATTTATTATCTAGTTTCTGTCCCAAGACAGCACCAACTGCATAATCACTAGCATCACACATGAGTTCGAAAGGTTTAGACCAATTGGGAGGCTGTATAATGGGTGCAGAAGTTAAAGTTTCAAAATCCTATTTACAGTTAAAATTAAAATCAAAGATGACATCCTTTAAAAGCAGATTAGTTAACGGCCTAGCTATTTTCGAAAAATCTTTGATAAAGCGCCTATAAAAACCTGCATGGCCTAGAAAGGCTCTAATATCATAGATAGTCCGTGGTATAGGTAGAGTCGCTATCTTATCTAGTTTGGCCTTATCTACTTCAATGCCATCACTAGATACTATGTGACCTAGTACTATGCCTTTTTTCACCATGTAATGACATTTTTCCCAATTTAAAACCAGACTTTTCTCTTCACACCTAGTCAAAACCTTAGATAGGTTAGACAGGCAGTCTATGAAAGAGTCTCCATAGATAGAAAAATCATCCATGAATACTTCCAAGAAACGCTCTACCATGTCACTAAATATATGAAGCATACACCGCTAGAAGGTACCAAGAGCATTACAAAGGCCAAAAGGCATTCATTTATAGGCGTATGTCCCAAAAGGACATGTGAAGGTAGTCTTTTCTTAGTCATCAATATCAATAATAATTTGAAAATAGCCAGAGTAGCCATCCAAAAAACAATAAAAAGCATGACCAGCTAGGCGTTCAAGCATCTGATCTATAAAGGGTAAAGGAAAATGATCCTTTCATGTCATGGCATTTAAACGTCTGTAATCAATACAGATCCTCCATTTCATAGACCATGCGTGGCAACATATTCACCCTTGGCATTACGTATTATGGTAATCCCTGATTTCTTAGGAAGTACATGAATGGGACTTACCCATTCGTTATCAGAGATTGGGTATATGATACCCGCATCGAGTAACCGTAAGACCTCTTCCCTGACCACTTCTTTCATGGCAATGTTCAAATGACGCTGAGGTTCGCGAGAAGTCTTTGCGTTATCCTCCAAATGGATACGATGAGTGCATACATTAAGGTCAATTCCCTTAATGTCGGCTAGGGATCAACCAATCGCAAAACGATATTCCTTAATCACCCTGATCAAATGTGTCTCTTCCTCCTTAGATAACAGAGAAGATATAATTACCGGATGACTACCATCCGAATCAAATTGAATATACTTTAACTCAGGAGGAAGAGGTTTAAGCACCGGGGTGGAAGGAATATCGATAAATGCTTCTGGAGGGTCCTCATCTTGAGTAATGAATACTTGCTTAGGCAGCAGGTCTTCAAACTCTGTATATGGAGCAATCGAAGGGTCTACGATAGGTGTAGACTCGAAGATGGTATTGACTTCCTCTAAGTAGGAGTCATCGGCGAAATCTGAACTTCCAAAAGAAAGGAATTTATGCATATGGTTTTATGGAAACGTGTTATTAAAATAATCTTGAGCTAAGCTCTTGATCATGCTAACTGTATAGGACCTATTGATGACATGTTGAGTCATAGGTAGCAAAAGGGTCGTACGCAGAGTTGCGAGGAGGAGACATGATGCAGGGGATTAGGTCCGCGGTAACCTAACTGCCGAGAACTGCCATATAGGGAGTGGGACAGGTGGAGAGCTGAGGGGCGCGTGATGGAGAGGAGATGAACGAACCTGATGAGAAGGGAAGTTAGGAAAAAAGAGATAGTATATAAAGAATAGAGAGAGAAAAAGAAAGAGGTCCATTAGGTTGTAATTTTTTGAGTATACATTTTGGCGCCATCTGTGGGGAGAGCGAGATAAAATGGCCACCATAACAAAAAAGGGAGTAGGAAGACCTAGAAAAGAAACTGTTCGAGAGGTAGTAGAGGAAGTGGTGAGCGAAGAAAGAGAGGTGGGTGGAGAGGAAGAGATATCTTATGTGGCGGCAGACACCACCAGACTTATGCAAGAAGAAATAGTCAGGTTGAGGAACGAGAACGATGAGTTGAGAAAGGAAAGAGACACCGCACAGGAAGACATGGAATGTGGGGATCATCGGGGCAGTGATATGGAAGGGGAAAATGAGGAATACCAGCCCCGGGGAGTAGATCCAGTAGAGGGCATCACGTTGGAGGTAGTACAGGCAATGATTGAGAAAGACAGAGAAGTGAACCGTGCGGTTGAAAAAGTGAACCAAAGTGCCGCTCAAAAGGAGGTTGCTAACCTCAATAAGAATCCACTGGCGGATTCGATATGGAATTTGGAGGTACCTAAGAGATTCAGTCAACCAAGATTTGAAAGGTATGATGGGAAGGGCGACCCAACTGATCATTTGCATCACTTTAGACAACAGATGCCATTGTGGCAGGAAAGTAAGTATGATGGACTGCGTTGCATGATGTTCCCTGCCAACCTTAAGGGGGGAGCCTCGGATTGGTATTACCTCTTATCTTCGCGGAGCATTAGTAGATTTGAAGAGCTAGAGCATGCCTTCGTGGACCATTTCATCCACCAGAAAAGGAGGGTAGTGGATATCGTGGCCTTATTCAACATCAAACAGAGGTCAGCGGAATCATTAAGGGAATTTCTGTGTAGATTCAAAGAAGCAACCCTGAGGGTGGAGAATCTGGATGAGCATACAGCGGTCATTGCATTTCAGCACGGCTTGAGGCAGGGGACTAGGGTCCACGAGTCGGTGTCCAAAATTGAAATCACCACTCTGCACGCTCTGTACCCAAAGGTAGAAAAATATATTCAGGGTACTAGGACATAATGCAGAGAAATGCGAGGGAACAAAAGAGATCTGGGAAGGCAGTGCAGGCGGTGGACAAAGATGATCGAAGAGATAGGGGCAAGAGAGAAGAGAGAGAAGGGGGATCCTACAGAGGGGAAAGTCGTGGACCCGAAAGAACTGGAGATTGGAACAGGAGAGATATTCGCGAAAGAAAGTCATACCGTGAGATAGAACAGACACCTCTTAACAGGCCATTAGAGGAAATCTTGCCACTCATCAAGGGGTTGCAGTATTATGAAGGACCGCGGAATACACTTAGAGAGATAGAGGGGAAACCTTTTTGTGCCTATCATCAGATTAGGAACCATGCCACTAACGAATGTTATGCTTTGAAGTGGCTGGTGGAAAGAATGATTGAGAAGGGGATGCTCAGAGAATATGTTGCGGAGGTTCGTCATACGGATAGAGGGCAGGCTCCTGCTAGGATCTTGGGAACAAAAAATGTCATTTATAGTGGAGAGACACTCGGAAGAAATGCCCACTGAGACAAGATAAGAAAGACAGCGAGCTTACAGCAGGTAAATGAGGTGGCAAGCACGCCGCGGTTAGTGTTGGGAACCGCGATGGGCGAGGAAAACATAATGTTCACACCGAAAGACTTGGAATCAGTGATTTCGCCGCATGAGGATGCTTTGGTGATTACCATAGCAATGGGTAATTATATAGTGAAGCAGGTGTTTATAGACTGTTGAAGTTCGGTAGATTTGTTATTTAAAGGGGCCATGGAAGAGATGAACATAGATAGAGATCAGTTAAGGGTTCCTCAGACCAATTTGTATGGCTTCAATGGTAGCATGACAGAGCCTATGGGGGAGTTAACGTTACCAGTAACAACAGGTCCGACGACGGTATTCACCAGGTTTATGGTGGTAGATACTGGGTCCCAATATAATGCCATTCTAGGGAGAAGATGGATTCATGAAATGAAGGCCATTCCGTCGACCTATTATCAGATGATCCGCTTCCCCGCGAAGGGGGGATGTAGGAAATAAGGGGGAATCAAGTTGCCGCGCAGAATATACATGAGGTGACTGTAAAAAATATGGTCCGCGGAACAGGAGGGGAAAAACTGACACGTGAGAAAGGAGAAGCATAGCAATTACAGGAGGCGGACTTGACTGAAGGATACGAGTCTCCTCAGGGACCGAAAACTCTGGATGAGATTGAGATCGTGAACCTGGGGGTGGGAGAGGAAGAGAAGTTTACTTCGGTTGGATTGGACTTGCCAGAGGAATGGAAAATCAAGCTGGTACAATTATTGACAGAGAATGCTGACATATTTGCATGGGCGATTGAGGATATCACATGGATAGATCCAGAGTTTGCTTGCCATCACTTGCATATGAAGGAAGATGCAAAGCCGGTAAGACAGAAGATGAGAAGCGTAAGACCCAAATACGCGGAGGGGATTCGCGAGGAGGTTATACAGCTTAAGGGCGCGGGGATAATCAGGGATGTGGAATGTACGAAATGGCTGTCTAACGTTGTCGATGTTCCAAAAAAGAATGGCAAGGTCAGAATGTGTATTGACTTTACAGACGTGAATAAAGAGTGCCCAAAAGACTGTTATCCTATGCCGCGAGTGGATGAGTTAGTAGATAGAACTGCTGGTTTCAAGGTGTTCTCTTTCATGGATGCGTCCATGGGATATAACCAGGTCGCGATGTTCACCCCAAATCAAGAGAAGACAACCTTCGTGGTGGAAGGAGGTACTTACTGTTATACAAGAATGCCTTTTGGTTTGAAGAATGCGGGGGACATTTCAGCGGTTGGGGGAAAAATTATTTGAAGACAAGATTAGGAAGGGCATGGAAATATATATTGATGATATGGTGGAAAAAAGCATGTCAGAAGAGGAACATTTGAGGGGTTTCCAAGAAACTTTTCACATACTCCGGAGGCATAGGCTGAAACTCAACCCCGAGAAATGCACATTCGGGGTATCTTCGGGAAAGTTCTTGGGTTACATAGTCACGTACCATGGAATAGAGGCCAATCCCGAGCAGATTAGATCCCTAGTTGAGATGTCGTCCCCTCAGAATGTGAAGGAGGTGCAACGGTTGGCAGGAAGGGTCGTGGCATTGAACAGATTTATATCTAAATCATCGGACAAATGCAGACCGTTGTATCGGTTGCTGAGGAAAACACCAGATTTCCGATGGACCACTGAGTGTGAGGAAGCCTTTCAGGAGTTGAAGGTTTATTTAGGACAAGCACCTTTGCTATCGCGGCCCGAGCAAGGAGAGAGGTTGTATCTTTATTTGGGGGTTTCAGAGTACGCGATAAGCTCAGTCCTGGTGCGTGTTGTAGAAAAAGTAGAGAAGCCAGTTTACTTTCAGAGTAAAACCATGCTAGACGCAGAGACGCGATACAGTAGAATTGAGAAGTATGCCTTGGCGTTGATTTTCTCTGCATTAAAGTTGAAACCCTATTTCGAGGCTCACTCAGTGGTGGTGATAACAAATCTGCCCCTCGCCAAAAGCCAAGGCGTAAAAAGTCGCAATGCTAAAATGGACAGTAATACTTAGTTGTTACGAAATCCAATATCAGATTAGAACGGCGGAAAAGGCGCAAGCCATGGCGGAGTTCCTAGCAGAATTTCCAGCCGAAGATCCCATTTGGGGAAGGAAATGGTCATGGATCAGGAGGGAGAATCTAAACGTGATCCTTGGATCCTTGGGATATGCGCAATGAATGGAGAGTATTCGCGGATGGATCATCTACAGATACCGGGAATGGGATTGGCGTGGTTTTGGTGACTCCTGAGAACACAAGGCTGGAGTTGTCAATGAAACTGGGATTCGCGACTTCTAATAATGAGTCTGAATATGAAGCAGTGATAGCAGGTTTAGATTTGGCACAAGATTTGGGAGTAAGCGAGTTATCGGTGTTCTCTGACTCTAACTTGGTTATTTGTCAGATGAATGGGGGGTTTGTGGCGCGTTGTCCAAGGATGGCACAATATCTAGAGGTTCTACAACAAAAAGCCAGCAAGTTCAAAAGGATTCAGTTTGCCCATTTGGGCCGCGGTTAAAAAAACATGCTGATGCTTTAGCATATGTGGCCGATGTGCTTCCAGGAATAGAGGGTCATTTTATTGAAGTAAGAGTTTTGAGCAGGCCAAGTACATCAGAAGAAGAGGGTGTGTGTCTCACCATTGAAAGGGAGGCAGGTTGGATGGCGCCTATTAAAACTTTTCTGATGGGAGTAGAGATAGAGAATGCAAAGGAGAGATGAAAGATGGAGCAAGTAAGTCAGAGATACGTTCTGTTAGATGGGGATTTGTACAAGAAGAGTTTCAGCGGGCCACTATTGAGATGCATAGGGCCACAGCAGGTGCAAGAAGTGTTAGCCGAGGTACATGAAGGTGATTGTGGAAGTCACTCAGCTGGACGAACAACAACCCATAGATTGATATCTCAGGGGTATTTTTGGCCCCATATGAAGAGGGATGCAACAGAGTATGCAACAACTTGTGAGAAATGCCAGAGGTTTGCACAACTCATCCATTCCCCAGCAGAGCTGCTGCATAATGTGTTTAGTCCGTGCCCATTCGCCATGTGGGCACTGGATATAGTGGGGCCCTTGCCCATGGCAAGCCGTAAAAGATGATTTATGCTGGCCGCCACTGATTATTTCACCAAGTGGGTGGAGGGAGTGGTACTACAGCAAGTCAAAGAAGAGAATGTGAAGAAGTTCCTTTGGGAGAACATAGTATGCAGATTTGGATTACCCTATACAATCATTGCATATAATGGAACACAATTTACTGGGGGAAAGGTGCGTCAATTCCTTCAAGCCTACAAAGTGAAACAATGGTTCTCGGCGCCATACAATCCGGAGGGGAATGGTCAAGCGGAGGCATCAAACAAAATCATCATGGACAATTTAAAGAGAAAGTTGGAGGACAGAAAGGGAGCGTGGGCTGATGAATTGAATCAAGTTTTATGGGCTTATCGTACCACACTGCGAACTTCCACGAATGAATCACCATTCGTAATGGCATACGGAGTAGAGGCTATCATACCTGTGGAAATGATAGAGAAAACGACAAGAACCAGGGTCGTGGAAATGGGTCTAAATGAGAAGATATTAGCCATTGAGTTGAATGTAATTGAGGAAAAAAAAGATATAGCTCGCATGCGATTTGAGAAGTATCATCGGGCTACAGAGAAGATGATGATAGGAAAGTAAAGCCGCGTGCATTCATGATTGGGGATTTAGTGCTGTGAAGGGTTACCCCAGCCACTAAGAAGGAGAATGATGACAAACTAGGACCCAACTGGGAAGGACCGTATGTCGTGGCAGAGAAGGGAACTTCTGGCACCTACAAGATTGAAACGCCAGCAGGGGCAACGATTGAGAAACAATGGAATATAAGAATGCTGAAGAAATTCCATGAAAGAAGCAGTGTTTAGCTTTCCGGGGGGATAAGAAATTTTTTTGTATATATAGAGCGATTAAAAATGTATTGTGTGTGGAATTCTAAGTCAATGAATGAAGAATGCATTTATGGAGCCATAACATAAATACAGGTTGATCAAAGACAGCGGGGGGGATGAGCCCTTCACGGATGCAACGTCCGAATCAAACTGAGGGCAAAATGAGCTGGCCCCATCAGGCTTCACAGCCGTTCAAAGAGAGCGGGGACGAGCCCTTCACGGACTTCACATCCGAATCAATGAAGGGGCAAAATGAGCTGCCCCGCATTAGGCTTCACAGCCATTCAAAGACAGCGGGGGGGATGAGCCCTTCGCGGACGTAATGTCCGAATCAAACTGGGGGCAAAATGAGCTGCCCCCACCAGGCTTCACAACCGTTCAAAGAGAGCGGGGGGGACGAGCCCTTCGCGGACGCAATGTCTAAATCAAACTGGGGACAAAATGAGTTGCCCCCATCAGGCTTCACAACCGTTCAAAGAGAGCAGGGCGGACGAGCCCTTCGCAGACGCAATGTCCGAATCAAACTGGGGACAAAATGAGTTGCCCCCATCAGGCTTCACAGCCGTTCAAAGACAGCGGGGGGGATGAGCCCTTCGCGGACTCAACGTCCAAATCAAACTGGGGGCAAAATGAGCTGCCCCCATCAGGCTTCACAGTCGTTTAAAGACAGCAGGGGATGATCCCTGCGCAGAGTACAAGACCGAATCAAACTTGGGGCAAAATGAGCTGCCCCATTAGGCTTCACAGCTGATCAAAGACAGCGGGGGGATGAACCTTCGCGGACTGAATGTCCAAATCAATTATTAAGCAAAATTAGGTAAGACAGAAAAAACTCCAACGCTAAAGAGATCAAAAGTACATTCAATGGGAATTAGATTTGATAACAAGGAACTCGGGAATGCAAAACAACTGACATTAAAAACCTGCTGGGCATACCCAGAAAACCAGGCAAAGGATATAATACAAAAAGTGCAATGAGTCATAGTATAGGGATTACAGCAAACACAAAAACACAAGTTTCACTTAGACAAAGACATAAATTCAAATGAGTTACTGCTGCCCTTCGGTCGCATCCTTCAGAGTGGACGCCAAATCCCCTTCACCAGAGGAAGGCGGATCGTTATCCAAGTCAATGGGAGAGGCAACCACACTGGATGTGGGTAGAGGCATCACTTGAGTAGCAGCATCAGTGGGGGAAGTGACCTGAGAGGGAGCGGGCAAGGGAACAGAGGTTGGAATATTCGCTGCTGGAGGGGGAACGGGAAGAAGACGGCTAGACGCAGTGAGATTTTTGAGCTATTGTTTAAGTTCATGGATAATCTTCTTCTCGGCTAGACTACGAAAACGGTCTGCAGCCTCCGTCACGGCCTTGTCTACAGCGGCTTGAGTGGCTATCTTACCCGCCGCTTTTTGGCCCTCAAGTTTGGATGTCACACCAGACACATAGTCGCGATGCTTGTCTTCAGCCAGCTAGAGTGCCTTTTGAGCCTTCACGGCTATAATTCAAAGATCGTCATGATCCTTCTCCAACTTGGCGTATTTAGCCTTCCAGCCATCAGGGCCTTCAATCTCTTACTTCACGGTCTCCAGCAATTCCAGCGTGTTGGTTAAGCCGCGCACCACATAGCCAATGTCCAAACTCAACTGAAAAGAATGATTGGTTACCAAACTATCCAAATGAAAAGATAGGGTGCAAGGAGAAAAATTTAAACCTTTTCCCAGCCGTGGTAGATGGAAGCTCTATGCGAAGAGAACGTGCCAGAGTTTCCATATGCTTGGTCTTTGGGAAGATGAGAGCTGAAGAAAAGAGAGGCCGCAACAGCGGTGTTTTCTAGGGCCGAGTCACGAGTTGTTATATCCCGTTTCCTGGCCCTGAATTGAGGGCGCCATATGTCAATGGCACCAAATGGCAAAGGCCCAGATAGGTAAGGGTCTTTACCAGGATGGCGTGAAGGAGCAATAGGCCGCAACGGTACAGATGCGGTTTCAGTGAATGCCGGAGCAGCGGTTCTAGCCTTTTTGGCTGGGGGACTCTTGGCCGTAACTTCGGTGGCCTCCTGATAAGAGCTCAAAACTGTAGTTTTAACCCCTTAACAATTATACTTTTAGACCAATTATGTGAGTAATAATTAAGAGTTAATACCGACACGTGTTTTTATGCATTTCGTGCTTCAAAGTCTATTATGTGCGTAAATGTGCCACTTTTAGCGAGATAAAGGAGCAAAGGTCGGTTGCTAAGGAGTTCTATGAATAAAGGCCAAGATTCAAGGAGACAAAGCCTTTGTAAAGCCCGGTCAAAAGCTGAAAAGTCAACACGGGCAGAAATAGTGCACAAGTCAGCAAAACTTCCGAAGGCCGTATCTTTGGACTCAGACCTCGGAATTGTGAGTATCTTATGTCAAAACGACCGGCTCGGAAAGAGCTTTCCAACGGTCCAAGCCTTGGCCCAATTAGAGGAGCAGAAGTGGACGAAACATCTGTCAAAGCCAACTGCAGCTGAATAGCCCATTTTGGACTAAAGAAATTAGGTTTTGGGCCCGATTTTCCGGCTTAAAATATGGCTCCAAGCCCATGCACGATTTTTGGATCTGAAAGTATAAAAACAAAAGCTTGACTCTTTGTTAATGGGAGTTAGGTTAGGAAGTTAATGTTAATGGAGTTTAGGGTTAGAAAAAGATAGATCTAGATTAGTTTTTAGATCTAGATCTAGTTTTTTTTACATTCATTCAATTAGTTAGTTTAGAATCATATTTTAGTTTTTAGAATAAAGTATTACTTCTTCATTTCAATTTAGATTATTGCTTAAATTCTTATTTAGATTTAGTTGTCTTAAATTCATAATTAGTTATTCACAATCTTAGTCCTAAATTAGTTTTAATTTCAGTTTAATTTAATTATGTCTTAGTTATTCATAATTACTTTCTCTTGAGCTAACTGCTGTAAGGAAAGTTGGATGGCTTGTAAAATCTATTGTTGAGATTGCATAAAGGTATCAAAATGATCTGGTTGTGGAGGAGTATTAGCTATAGGTTGTGTGACAGGAACTATGTCACGTTGATTATTAATTGGTGGATTTTGATAGTTATTATTTACCGGAATGATACCTCTATTAGTATTATAATTATTATTATTATAATTATTATAATTACGCTAACTTTGTCCTTGTCGTGGTTGAGTTTGGTTGTTATAATTATAATTACTCAGGCCTTGTCCTTGACCTTGTCGTGGTGGGCCTTGGTTATAATTGTTTGATGGCCTAACATTTTGATTATTAAACCCTGGAGGTGTTACTTGTTGATTATTTCTCCAACTGAAGTTGGGATGTTGTCTCCAAGGGGTGTTAGGAATAGGATAACTGATAAGAGCCCAAAAATGTAGTTTTAACCCCTTTAACAATATTGCTTTAGACCAATTATGTGATTAATAAGTAAGAGTTAGTACTGTTATCGTGTTTTTGTGTATTCCAAGCTTCGGAGTCGAATATGTGCAGAAATGTGCCCCTTTTGCGAGATAAAAGAGCAAGAGTTGGTTGCTAAGAAGTTCTGTGATTAAAGGCCAACATTCAAGGAGAAAAAACCTTTTTAAAGTCCGGTCAAAGCTGAAAAGTCAAAGTCAACGCGGGCAGAAACAGCGCACAAAAACCAGTAGAACTTTCGAAGGCCATATCTTTGGACTTAGACCTCGGAATTGAGCCTACCTTATGTCAAAACGACCGGCTCGGAAAAATATTTCCAATGGTACAAATCTTGACCCAATCAGAGGAGTAAAGTAGGCGAAAAGTCCATGGAAGTCAAATCTAACTGAAAAGGCCTCTGTGAACTGAAGAAATTGGGTTTTGGGCTCAATTTTCCGGCCCAAAACATGGCTCCTCAGCCCATGCATGAAAAAGGGGATCTGGTCTCCTCCATTTGTATGGAAAAGACTTAGCTCTTAAGGATATCTAGATCTAGATTAGAAAATTAGGTTAGATTCTATTAATTAGTTCCAATAGCTTGTTTTAGATCTAGTTTTTACCTTCAATTAATTAGTATTAGAACAAATTAGAGTATTATCTAGATTCACTATTAGTTTTATAATAAAGTATTAGTTTTCATTTTAATTTAGTTATTGATTAAATTCTTATTTAGTTTTACTTGTTTTAAATTCATAAATTAGGTTGTCTTCATTTTGATTCTTAGACTATTGATAAAATTAGATTTATAAAGTTTAAATTAGTTATTAAATTATGACTTGTTATTATTGTTCTTGTGTTAGGAATGATAGTATAGAAATTTCACATCACACATTACTCTCACCATTGTTCTTTGTGTTTGTTCAATTGAATTTGGTTAAGTCTTGAGAGTTAAGAGTGGAACGAATCCGTACTCTATATATATATTGCATGAATCTATATGTGAGAGTAGGAAATAAATAATTGATACCGTAAGAACAAGGTTAGAGAAATCTAGTTGAGTTTTTACGGGTTATCAAATGGCGCCGCTGCCATCTTAATCTCGTTCAAGACAAGAATTCAATTGCTTTAATTCAAGGGGCAATCACCCATTCTCTACCCACCCACCCTTTTAATCTTTCATTCTTATTTCTTGCATTTTCGGAACTGCTCACTGTTTTAGGCATAAGGGTTGCGGATACACAGAGGAAAATACTACAGTAAAGTAAATTTCGAAAAAATCTGAAAATTTACAGGCGTAATCCTTAAGGTGTTATTGATTTACTGTAATTTTGTCAGATTTTTCCTAATTGTTTTACCTTGTGAACAAATACGATCTTTACAGTGCTGCATTTCAGTTTTCAAACCGTAAGTTCTTGAAAAACAGACGAGTAAGGTTACTTAGGAAGTTCCAAAAATTCTAAACTTTTTATAGGAGTATCTATCCTATGTCAGCCGTTTTCAGTAAAATTTTGACGAGTTTTTGATTTATTTTGACCACCTAGCTAGTGGATTGTTTTCAATGTATTTATGCAGTTTTGCAAACACTTAATTTCTAGAACACCAGCCTATAAAGAGGGTTTGTAGAACTCCAATTGCTCTAAAATTATTACAGAAACACGTAGGATATGTCAGGAGTCTCCAGTAAAATTTTGGCGATTTTTGGCTCTATTTTGATTTGTTAACCAATCGTTTGTTTGTATTGTGTCCAAAAACTGTTTCACAAACTTTGAAGGAAATTAGAAGCATGTTCATAGCTTCCATTGATCTCAGATTTTGACAGGCTACTTGATAGACGTCTTAGTAAACTACTGTAAAAATTTCAAATTTTTCGGAGCACACTCCGCGCCCTAGATAACCTATTTCCAACCGCGCCCCGCACTTAACCGCCTGGACATTGTGTTAAGCACGAGCGCGACCCACGCCCTAGATAGCCTATTTCTGACCGCACCCCGCGCTCAACCGCCTGGACATTGTGTAAAGCACTCGAACGCGACCCGCCCTCTTCTACAGCAGCCCGATTTTCACAGGTCAGTCCAAATTTTCATTTCTTCAAGTTATTCAGTGTTTCTAACATCATACAAATACTGAGATTAAGGATAAAAAACTATATTCAAATGCGTAGCAAGGAGGCATTCAAGTATTCCTTCTTCCACTCCTCGCCTCTTCTGTCAGAGGAGTTTTAATTCTAGTATAATCAGGCTTGTTTTTCCTAGACATAAATACCACACGCCTATCTAGAATTTCACACACTACACCTGCATCAATGGCTAAAGAACAAGAGACTCCTCTCTCTGATTTTTATAAAGCCCTAAATGATGGCCCTAAGTCGTGCATCGTTCTTGCAGACCTAGTGGGGGATTTTTGAATTCCCCATAATATATTTAACTTGTTACCAGTTTTTCATGGTTTAGACCACGAGAAGCCTTACCAGCATATGCGTAGGATAAACCAAGTTCCCACTACATTCCATCATCCTAGCGTAAGTCCGGATCAAGTTAAACTTAGGGTGTTTCCATTCACCCTAGCCGACAAGGCGGCATCTTGGTTAACTGCCCAAACGCCAAACTCTGTGGACTCATGGGCTAATCTTGTTCAATTGTTCATGGAACAGTTTTACCCACCACTGAAGATAGATGAAATGCTTCAAAAGATTCATTTCTTCCACCAGAATCCTCATGAATCCTTTTCAGAGGCCTGAAATCGTTTCACTGATCTTCTCATTGAATGCCCGCATCATAATCTTGCTAAGGACACGCTTGTTCATGCCTTCTTCAAGGGGCTTTTACATCGTCATAAGGAGGTTCTAGATATCATGACTAGGGGTAGTTTTCTTAGTAAAGGAGCCTTGGAGGCTTATACATTCTTAGAAGATCAATCTAAGAGGAACAACAATTGGGGAGGTAACGACTCTTCCCGCTCCACTCTTTCTTCTTTTGAGGTTAAACCTGATTCCGAG
This sequence comes from Coptis chinensis, assembly GCF_015680905.1. Taxonomy (NCBI): domain Eukaryota; kingdom Viridiplantae; phylum Streptophyta; class Magnoliopsida; order Ranunculales; family Ranunculaceae; genus Coptis; species Coptis chinensis. The sequence goes on along the minus strand of NC_141463.1, from coordinate 71,011,348 downwards.
CTTAAAACTCTTATCGATGCCCTCACTAAAAAGGTAGATGTCATCTCTGATCAACAACAACCCACTCCAGTCATGAACATTAAATCTACTCGTTGTAATGTTTGTTTTAGTCTTGAGCATTCCGACTTCTATTGTCCTCTTGTGTATGCACAACCACCACCACAACCATCAAACTTCCACCAGTTAACTCAACCTCAAAGACAAGGAAACTTAGGTGACCAGAATAGAGGTTTAGTGCCCATGACCCAGAACTATCAACATCAAGACATGAACGCTCAACAAGCCTTAATTCCAGTTCAACCATCTATAAACAAATTAGTAGTGACCTTGTTGGAAAAACAAAATCAAATTATGCAACAAAACTCAAACTTGATGAAAGATCAACATAATCAAAACTCTAATATGATGAAACAAACGATGCAAATGATGCAGTCTTTGTGCCAAAAGGTTATTGACATGTCTCCTAACCAAAATAATAACCAAACAGGCGTGTTTCTAGGTCAAGCAGTGCCTAATCCTAAGTCAACAAACACCACCTTCGAAATAAATAGTATTTACTCTAATGGTAATATAAACCAAGGGGACCTACATGCAGTCACTACCCTTCGTTCAGGGAGAGTAGTTGATAACAAAGTAACTATACCTGAAGACCACCCACAAACAGAAGCTGAAAATGAAACCATACCAAATACTGTAATAGAAATTAAAGACCTTACAACTGTAGAAGTACCAGTTAAACCACAACCAAAAGGGAAAACCTTACAAGACCTAATAATAGAAATTGAAGACCCTACACTTGTAGAGGTTCCAATATGGACACCTAGATGGAAAATGGATAGAGATAAAGAAAAGACTAATAATATTGCTAAATATAGAGATAAACCACCATATCCCCAGAGACTAGTTATGTCTAAAAAGGACAAAATTTTTGATGAGATTAGGGAAGTGTTTAAAAATTTGACTATAAACCTACCTTTTCTAGATGCTATAAAAAATTTACCTGAACACGCTAAGTTTCTAAATGAATTGTGCACCAATAAGAGGAAAACCAACATACCCAATGAAGCCTTCTTAACTGAACAATATCCCTCTGTATCCGAACATAACAGAATTGTTAAGTACAAGAACCCTGGTCGTCCTACTATATACCTTCATAACAACTGCTTTATTAGACCTAGGAGCGAGTGTTAACTTACTCCACCTTTTATTTATATAAACAATTGGGTCTAACAAAACTTCAACCAACCAAAATGACTTTGACAGTTAGCCGATCGTTCTATTACGTATCCCAAGGGTGTAGTTGAAAACATTCTCGTTAAAGTGCAGGATTTTTACTATCCAGCCGACTTTGTTATTCTTGACACAGAAGTTGCTTATGATTCTATTCCCATCATCTTAGAGCGTCCTTTTTTGGTAACCGCCAATGCTCAAATTAATTGTTGGGATGGCTCAATGACTCTTTCTTTTGGAAATCTTTCTATGGAAGTTAACATGTTTAGACAAAAGCAGAGACAAATAGGTTTTCCTGTAGAAGGTGAAGTTAAGTCTACTGAGAGTTTTGTATATCACATTAGTGCTTCCGACGATCTCGTCCCCACACTAGTAGATACCCCTCTTATGGAAGAAGACAAAGATCACAATTTTGACTCCTGGAACAAAACTGAATTACAGACATAATTTTCCACCCTGCCTTCTGACCCTATGAGAGATGGAGTAAACCTCACAATAGACGAGATAGATGAATTCCTCAAAGATGGAGATGAATACCATAATTATATGGATGCGAACAACCTAGATGAGGAATTCGACGATTTTCTAAGAGCCTGTGATGATCCACCTTCTCAAGAACTACCTAAAGAGCCACATGATACCTTCATTTTCAGATGTGTGCTAATACCAACCTATGCCACCAATAAGTTTTATGCTAAAACCACGCACTCATTTTTTCCATTCCTTCAATCTAAAACTTATCCATACCCTACATATCTTCCACAAGTATCTATTTTCTCACAATCATTCATTTGGACACCTTTTCGTTCAAAGAAAAAGAAGAAACTTTATGCTCAATTAGGTTCTAGATCCATCAGAATTCACTCCCATTCTACTAAGTCATGCCATAGGAAATCTTGGTGCTTAATTCTATTGAATGGTGCATCCCGTGTTAACTATTTATAGAAAGATCCACAATTATTTAGATTATTGATATGGGAAACTGCATGTTAATACATATATATCACATTAAGTTTAGAGGAATCTAACTTTAAAAGACCCACGTTTAAAACAAATTTTCTAAACTCTGTTCTATAAAATTTGTTTAGGGGTGGGTGTTTGGTTTTTCCATTCTTGATCACTCAACTTCCTATTCTTATCCCTTCCTCATCTCGTAGCTAGATTTCTTGTTGTTTGTTGTTTTGATGCTGTTTTTATTTTTTTTAGTAGATTGGATATTAAGTTGTTAAATTCAGTAGTTAAATTTGAATTTAGTAGTTAAATGATGTTTGAATTTCAATTTTAATATAATATGGTTCTTTTCAAATTGTGCGTTGTTTTATTGTTAATCCCACCTTCCCGAATTGTTTGGGGGTGGAATTATTTATTCTAGCATGATTTTTATATGATCCTCATTTTTCGAAGTTATTTTGGAGTGATTGTTGAGAATATTGCCGATATTGGCATGCTTATGATTAAATGTGGTGGTAGGATGAAATCTATAAGAGTTAGAAGTTACTATTCTAAATTCAGTCTAAGAGATATTAGGTTTGTATTAGAATCAAGAATATGGGTTGTTTTCGTTTCCGGTTTTAGAAATTTTTGTTTCTGGCAATTGCCTTAAAACTTTTTGGAAACTTCCCGATTCGTTTTGGAAACTCAAACCTATATAAATTTCATTTATTCTCCACACAAAACTCACATCTCTGACATTCATCTCTCACCTTTCCCTCCCAAGTTTTCCTTCTCACTTCAGCATTTCAACACCTCAGAGCGCGCCTGCGCCTCAGTGGAGTGCCACCTGCGCCCATAAAACTGCCAATCCAGTTTACCCTGAACGCGACCCGCGCCCAAAACATTGTAAGTCCAAATTCTGCAGAGCGCAACCCGCGCCCATACAAGGCTTCAGTTGAGCGCACCCCGCGCCCTACTCCCGTGGGCACGAAAAATTCCAATTTTTTGTGGGTTGTTCTAGGATCGTTTGCAGCTGTTCCAGAGGATAGTTTTGCAATGACATCCCCTTGTATCATACCAGAGCAGTCTTTTGAAGACTTGTTCCAAAGTGACACCTCTGGGGCGTGGTTTCGTGAGATGATCATACAAGCAGGCTGGGAACCGCTAATGGTAAGACTTGATGAACTTTATTCTCCTGAACTTACATCTTATTTTTATGATAATTGTAAGTTTTTTGATAGACCGGATGGAGTGTTCTCCATCACCATTGAGAATGAACCAATGGAAATTACCAGGTTCTTGCTAGCCTTTGTTCTTGGACTTGCTATGCCCGCTGAAATACAAGACTCATGGGCCTATTTGATAGATAATATGTACCTCTATAACTATGAGGATTTTCATGAGCATTATGGGGCAGGAATCTTTAGGATAGAGGACCAAGGGGAATATAACGTCGCCCTTGGTAGCCTGTCCATGAATGTGGGCACTGTTATATTTTGGATCATGCTAAACATTAGAGGGGAATGACGTTATTCTTCTGCGAATGATGAAACTTGTGATATTTTCCTTGCTTTAGCTGAGGGACATATTCTCTATGATATTCCCCAGACCCTTATGTCTAGTTTAGCATGAGCCCATAGCACGAGGCATAAGTACCTTCTTATGCCTGTTTTAGTTTGCCGTATTATGTTATATTTCTTCCCTGTTTTTTGTGCCCGTTTCACGGATTGGGTTGGGGTCGACATTGTGAGACCCACAAATTGTATTATTCGATCTTTCCGTGCAATGACTTGGCCGAGGTGGAGGATACAACCTCATCTAGTTACCCCATAGACCTTATCCGACCAAGTGGCGCTTAACAGGTTAGCGATTGTAGATGATAAATGGTGTGAAGCCTGGCAAATTATCATGGCATGGCAGAACGCGAAGGAACCTCATCTCTTTATAGAAGGAGAGGATGAGGATGACGATTAAGAGGGAGATAAGGTAAGTTTTTAGTTTCAGTTAGTGTCTGCTTATGTCCCAAGCAATTTATTTCTTATTAACCCCATAACGGGTGGAACTCTTATAGAGTTGTGTCAGTTTTATTTGCTATATTAGTATGTTATAACCTTGTTTTGTAGATATTCTAGAATTTCACGCGTTTCCATGGTATTTTTCTACCCTTTTTACTTAAATACTTTGAGGACAAAGCATGCTTCTTGTTTGGGGGTGAGCATAGAAACACGTGTAATTAAGGCATCTGTTAGGATATAGATATGTATAATATGCACTTGTTTTCTAGTAAAAATTTTAAAATTTTAAAAATATAAATAAAAAGTTACGTTATATACTTAGGAATATTAGTATTGTTTTCTTTCTCTATGCTCTTAATAATCTAGAAGTCTCACGTAACTTTTGCATTAGAATAGTTTTAGAAACTTATGTTAATATATAGGTCATCTTTGCATCTATCTATAAATATATTACATGAGTATCTATGATTGTTTGGTAGTAAGTTTCTGAAATCTAGGCTAGAGTACTTATTCTACAAATCCTGTGAGAATATAGCCTAAAGCCTTATATGAGTGAAACATTTGAGAAATGACACAAGGGAGAAATAAAATCCGGATAGAGAAATCACACGTCCACTTGCTTGATCACTATACCATATCCTAAGCGAGAATTTAGGCCCTCTTTGGATTGATATAGCCAGAAATTCAAATCTTATGAAATTATTTTCCGCTAATCGCCTCTCTGAGCCTTTCTTTAGCCTTTCATTAACAACAATTCCTTTACCCTTTCACAAAAAAAAAAAAAAAAAAAAACCCATTCTTTGAATGAGTCTGAGAATAGAGATGAAGAATAGAAAAAAGAAAGACCTTTGAAATCAAGAATTTGTTAGTCACTTCAAATAAGAAAAGAAAGTTTTCATCCAAATAAATAAATAAATAAAGAGTTAAAACTCCAAAAATAGAATCAAAGGAGTCAAAAGCCAAAGAAAAAGAAAAATATGGCTAAGGATGGAAACAAAGTGTAGAAGCAAAAGTAAAGAACAAGGTTTTCTCTAGTTACATAATATGAAGACTTTATTATCTCAGACTTGTCCTTTTTGAATATCCATTTCCTTCCTTCTTAAACCATCTCCTAATCCCCGCAACACCTAATAAAGACCTCTAGCTCAATTAGGAATAGGTTAGTGTGATAGTAAGTGGAAGATGTGTTTGATTGACTCCGGCTTCCTTGTGTGTCATTGAGATTGTAAGGTAAAGTGTGCCCACTGCAAACTGGAGTAGTGAAACTTTAGCGGAAAAATCAGAGTGGTTTTTGTTTTGACATTTATGTGAGGACCTACTTAAGGACACTATTCCGAGTTTTCAGAAACGGACCTGCTAGTGCATTTCATTGTATTACTCATTGTATATATGTTTATTCATAGATGATTGATTATTATGAATATATTAGCTTAGGTTTCGACTTGTTTATTCTGTATCCATTGCTAGTGAGATGTATAGATAATTGAGACATAAATAAGGAAATAATAGTTTTAATTCTTAGTCGTCGTAGTATAGATGAAGTTTGTGAATTCCTTCACTGGAAAACTCTCACGAGGCTATAACTCATCCACTAGGGAATTCCTAGTGGTTTAAGGCTTTGTTGTATATGGTCAATGCAATCGCACTCGGCGAAACAAGATTAGTTAGAACTCCATTTTTGGTCACTTATTCTAATTTCTCATATTTGCTTGAGGACAAGCAAAATGCTGTTTGGGGGTGGTTTGATAAGAGCCCAAAACTGTAGTTTTAACACCTTTAACAATATTGCTTTAGACCAATTATGTGATTAATAAGTAAGAGTTAGTACTGTTATCGTGCTTTTGTGTATTTTAGGCTTCGAGTCGAATATGTGCAGAAATGCGCCCCTTTTGCAAGATAAAAGAGCAAGGGTTGGTTGCTAAGAAGTTCTATGATTAAAGACCAACATTCAAGGAGAAAAAGCCTTTTTAAAGCCCGGTCAAAGCTGAAAAGTCAAAGTCAACACGCGGCGTAAAACAAATAAGACAAAGCCGCCAGAGAACTTTCGGCGTCGTATCTTTGGACTCAGACCTCGGAATTGAGCCTACCTTATGTCAAAACGACCAACTCGGAAAGATCTTTCTAATGGTACAAGCCTTGACCCAATCAGAGGAGCAAAAGTGGGTAAAAAATCCGTAGAAGTCAAATCCAGCTGAAAAGGCCTCTGTGGACTGAAGAAATTGGGTTTTGGGCTCGATTTTCCGGCCCAAAATATGGCTCCTCAGACCATGCACGAAAAAGTGGATCTGGTCTCCTCCATTTGTATGGAGAAGACTTAGCTCTTAAGGATATCTAGATCTAGATTAGAAAATTAGGTTAGACTCTATTAATTAGTTCCAATTTCTTGTTTTAGATCTAGTTTTTACCTTCAATTAATTAGTATTATAACAAATTAGATTATTATTTAGAATCACTTTTAGTTTTATAATAAAGTATTAGTTTTCATTTCAATTTAGTTATTGATTAAATTCTTATTTAGTTTTACTTGTTTTAAATTCATAAATTAGGTTGTCTTCATTTTGATTCTTAGACTATTGATAAAATATGATTTATAAAGTTTAAATTAGTTATTAAATTATGACTTGTTATTATTGTTCTTGTGTTGGGAATGATAGTATAGAAATTTCACATCACACATTACTCTCACCATTGTTCTTTGTGTTTGTTTAATTGAATTTGGTTAAGTCTTGAGAGTTAAGAGTAGAATGAATCCGTACTCTATATATATATTGCATGTGTGAGAGTAGAAAATAAATAATTGATACCGTAAGAACAAGGTTAGAGAAATCTAGTTGAGTTTTTACGGGTTATCAAATGGCGCTGCTGCCATCTTAATCTCGTTCAAGACAAGAATTCAATTGCTTGAATTCAATGGGCAATCCCCCATTCTCTACCCACCCACCCTTTTAATTTTTCATTCTTATTTCTTGAATTTTCGAAATTGTTCACTGTTTTAGGCATAGGGGCTGCGGATTCACAGAGGAAAACACTGTAGTAAAGGTATTTGTAAATTTTGAAAAATTCTGAAAATTTACAGGCATAATCGTTAAGGTGTTATTGATTTACTATAATTTTGTCAGATTTTTCCTAATTGTTTTACCTTGTGAACAAATACAATCTTTACAGTGCTGCATTTCAGTTTTCAAACCATAAGTTCTTGAAAAACAGACAACTAAGGTTACTTAGGAAGTTCCAAAACTTCTAAAATTTTTATAGGAGTATTTATCCTAAGTCAGGAATTTTCAATAAAAATTTGACGAGTTTTTTATTTGTTTTGACCACCTAACTAGTGGATTGTTTTCAGTGTGTTTATGCAGTTTTGCAAACACTTAATTTCTGGAACACCAGCCTATAAGGAGGGTTTTTTGACCTCTAATTGTTCTAAAAGTTTTACAGAAACACTTAGGATATGTTCGGAGTCTCCAGTAAAATTTTGGCGATTTTTGGCTCTATTTTGATTTGTTAACCATTCGGTTGTTTGTATTGCGTCCGAAAACTATTTTACAAACTTTGGAGGGCATTAGAAGCACTTTCATAGCTTCGATTGATCCGAAATTTTACAAGCTACTTGATAGACATCTAAATAAACTACTATAAAAATTTCAAATTTTTTGGAGTGCACCCGCTCCCTAGATAGCCTATTTACAAGCGCTCCCCGCACTTAACTGCCTGGACATTGTGTCAAGCAAGAGCGCGACCCAGGCCCTAGATAGCCTATTTCGAAGCGTGCCCCGCACTCAACCACTTGGACATTGTGTTAAGCATGAGCATGACCCGCACCCTAGATAGCCTATTTCCAAGCGCACCCCGCGCTCAACCACCTGGAACTTAAGTTAGACAGAGCTGACCGTGCCCTCTCTTCCTCGAGCGTTCCCAATTTTCACAGTCACCCAAATTTTCATTTCTTCAAGTTATTCAATGTTTCTAACATCATACAAATATTGAGATCGCGTATACAAGACACTATTTAAACGCGTAGCAAGGAGGTATTCAGGTACTCCTTCTTCCACTCCTCGCCTCTTCTGTCAGAGGAGTTTTAATTCTAGTATAATCAGACTTGTTTTTCATAGACATAAATACCACACGCCTATCTAGAATTTCACACACTACACATACATTAATGGCTAAAGAACAAGAGACTCCATTAATTAGTTAGAATAGCTTGTTTTAGATCTAGTTTTTACCTTCAATTAATTAGTGTTAGAACAAAGTAGATTATTATTTAGAATCACAATTAGTTTTAGAATTCAAGTATTAGTTTTCATTTCAATTTAGTTATTGATTAAATTCTTATTTAGTTTTAGTTGTTTTAAATTCATAAATTAGGTTGTCTTCATTTTGATTCTTAGACTATTGTTAAAATTAGATTTATAAAGTTTAAATTAGTTATTAAATTATGACTTGTTATTATTGTTCTTGTGTTGGGAATGATAGTAAAATGATATTAGGCTAAAACCTCCATTAGAGGAGGTTAAGGAAGCCATGTGAGGATGATTGCTTGTTAGAATAGTTGTTATTTAGAATAGAAATTTCATATCTCATTACTCTCACCATTGTTCTTTTAATTTGATTAGTTCAATTCTATTTAGTCTTGATAGATTGAGAGTAGAATGATTCCGTACTCTATATATTACCCTGGCCTTGTCCTTGACCTTGTCGTGGTGGGCCTTGGTTATAATTGTTTGCTGGCCTAATATTTTGATTATTAAACCCTGGGGGTGTTACTTGTTGATTATTTCTCCAACTGAAGTTGGGATGTTGTCTCCAAGGGGCGTTAGGAATAGGATAACTATTAATCGAGCAAACATTATCTTATTGTGATTGTTGTTGTTCATAGGCGAGAGGACAATAGGAGTCAGGATGCTCTGGACTCAAACATAAATTACATGGATTGGAGTTGACATTCATGACGGGGATAGGCGTTTGTTGAACAGAAATAGTCTCTACCTTTTTAGTTAGAGATTCGATTAAATTTTTAAGTTCCGAATCGGGTTTCATCCACTACACCATAACAGGCTATTTGCAACGGCAAAAAAACGTTGCGAATAATTTTCGCAACGCTTTTTAAGCGTTGCAATAATAATTTGCAACACTTTTTATAACTATTTTGTACACAAATTTAAAATATTTGCAACGGTTTTTTAATTTCACAAACGCTTTTTAAGCGTTGGTAATTTATAAAATTATTACCAACGGTTCTTAACCGTTGCAAAGTTGTTAGTTAATTTAAAAAAAATAATTTAAAAGTCGTTTGTAACGGTTATGAACCGTTGATGATGGGTTGCTGATGAAAAAATAATAATTTCTCATATTTTGTAGCGACCAGCTACACCTACAAAAAGATGCCCCCTCTTGCACCATATACATAAATCATAAATTCTTATTTAAGCTAAATTTATCCTGTACACAATACATTTTCATACTATTTTACAAAAAAACCATAATATATATGGGAAAAAAAACTGATAAAGTACAAAACTAATCCAACCATATACATTCACAACTTTGAGCGATTTTCTAAACCTCACAAACTTATTGTTGGACTCTCACCATAAAAAAAGTTTCGTACTATGATCCTAAAGAAGAGATAACAACTTGTGTTGTTGAAAACCCTACGCCCATTTACTTCCACAAATGCTCCAAAAGAGATCCTAGCATTAAGATAAAATAGTCAACCAAGAAAAGATCATGAAGCGGACAATAAGGGGATTAAAACCAATTTAAAAGCTAAATACTGATAATCTAAGGTATAGTAGATTGAGCTTAATAGTAAAGAAGGACTAGGGATTCTCACCTCTACATCAAAACCCAAATAGAGATTCAAAACCCAAATAGATGATAGATAGGGCTAATATTTTGCTTCTTACCGCTGGATACGCCAAGATTAGCAGCTAAAGACTAGATTATAAGTGCAAAGATCAATCCAATGAGAATTACCCATAAAAACTGGCGCAATGGGAGCAAAATATAATGTTATCGTAACTTCAATAATATTTCAACAATTAAAAGAAAAACTTTGTTTAATCTTATAGTATATTACCTCATATTTGTGTTTAGCTCCGTGCCTCCAAATTTTGTAAATCAGTTTCCACTGCACCACAAACACATCAAACACAAACACAGAATACATTTTTTACATATTAAGGTCGGCAAAATTCAACATGTCTAGGCCCACTGCTAGTAATTAGGCACTGAAATACACAGCGGAACTAGCGGCGGCTTTAACTGTTGTAGAAGAACTAGCGGAATGGGAGAAATCGTCACTACCCCCCAGTTATTATTACGCTTAGTTTGATCTTCTAAAAATTTATAAGCCTTTGAGGCTCCCTTACTTAGGAAACTACCCCCATTCATTATGTCAAGCACCTCCTTGTGGTGGTGAAACAGTCCCTTGAAAAAGGCACGAACTAGTGTGTCTTTTGCGAGGTTATGGTGTGGACACTCTATAAGTAGATCGGTGAAATGATTCCAAGCCTCTGAAAATGATTCATGAGGATTCTCAAAAAAAGAAATGAATCTTGGAAAGCATTTCATCGGTTTTCGATGGTGGGTAAAATGTTCCATAAACAATTGAACAAGTTTAGCCCACGAGTCCACGTAAATTTGGCGCTTTGGGCGCGATTAACCAAGACGCCTTTATCGGGCTAAAGTGAAGGGGAAATACCCTCGGTTTAATTTGTTTAGCACCAACCGTAGGATGGTGGAATATAGTAAGGACTTGGTCAATCCTACGCATGTGCTGATAAGGTTTTTCATGGTCTAACCCATGAAAAATGGGTAACAAATTAAATATATTTGGGGGGATTCGGAAATCCCCCACTGGGTCAGATAGAACGATGCAAGATTTAGGGCTATCGTTCAAGGCTTTGTAAAAGTCAGAGAGAGGAGACTCTCTTTCTTCACCCATTAGTTCAGATGGTGTGTGTGGTATATTAGCTAGAGGTGTAGTAAGTGGTATACTAGAAAGGCGTGTTTGTTGACGTTGCCGGTTGATTATGTTAGGCGTTTTTCTTTAGCCTGACCTTAATTTCATGCAAGGCTAAGCCAATCTTAACGAAACACAACAACACTCCAAACAATCCTGATATGCTAGTATGAACCTCTAACAGGAGATGCGAGGTGTGGAAGAAAAGAGTACTTGAATGCCTCCTTGCTTCACTTATGAATAGTGTCTTGTTTACGCATGCTCAGTGTGTATAACAAATTAGAACACTGAAAACTTTGAAAGAAATGGAAGTTTGAAACAAACCTGTGGAAATCGGGTAGTTTCAACAGAGAGCGCAGGTCGCGCTCAGAATAGGCCTAGGTAGGGCGGTCGTCGCCAGTCAAGCTAGAGTTCCAGCATTTGAAGCTGGTCGCTACCGGTTAGCCTTTGGTAGGCGCAGTCGCTTTCGGGGAAAACCTCAAGGTCCAGCGCCAGCCAGGGGGGTGCTCGTGTGTTTTGCCTTGGCAAGGCGCTGGTCGCGACTCAACTAAAAAGTGGAGTTCCAGCGCTTTTGGCTGGGTGGCGCCCAATTTAGCTTGCCCAGTATGAAGTTGCTTCCATGTAATTCTACGAGGAAAATTTTTAGTGCTGAAACAGACAAGCACAGTGAGAATCAAACAAGGGTGGGTGGGTTATGGGACTTTGGAAAACTAACAATTCTGAAAAAAACAATACTAAAGGGAACTAAGATGGCAGCGGCGACATTTGATAAAACGATAAAATCGAATATAACTCTACTTACGAATAAACAATGAAGTCTCAAAACACAAGTAAAACTATAACTATTTTGCGTCTAATGTTATCAAAGTTTTTCTACACTCTCGATTCTATTGCACTAAGTGGAGTAGAGAATTCGTTCCACTCCTAGTTCTTTAGCATTCACAGTTTTCTACGACTATCAATCCTACCAAAGTCAATGAGAGTTTTACGAATTATACTACGATGCAATTTATACTAACAAGATAATGGGATTCAACTATGAAATGTTACGGGTTGAATCTATGATAAGGAATTAGGGGGGATTGATTCCACCTTAACTCGACTTAATTTACTAACGACGAATCGTCGTAGTCCGAATTGAACTGCTTTCACAGAATAATTGGTTCTTCCTAATCCCTAGTTGTTCATGGTAATCTCTACCAATTAACATCTAGCATATGAACGATCAAACCCATTCTCATGGTGAACTAATCGTTTCTAGAATGGAATGGAAATTACGACTACTCTACGCTAACACAAATCAAACTTCATCAAGGCTACTTCAACCCCCTCTAATGGAGGTTTAGCCTAGAATCATCGTGCTATCATTTTCATATGCAATTAAACAAGTCATCATAAAAAGATTGAAACTTTGCTTATTTAAACTAAAATGGAAACTACTCATGCAATAATTGATTTAAACTAATAATGACAAATAAGTAAATCTAAGAATTGAAGCTAATAATTAATGGAAAACGAAACTAGATTATCAATAACTAAATATTTTATTGATCTAACAACTAAAGAACAATCATTCAATACTGAAATTAAAACAAGAATAACAACTAATTAATTAATTCAAAAACTAGATCTAGAACTAAGTTTTAATGACTACCTTCTATCCTAACCTAATTGATCCTTAGAGTTAAGTCTTGTGTGTGAAAAAGGAGGAGACCAGATCCACATTTTCGGGCATGGGCTGAGGGTCCATGTTTTGGGCCGGAAAATCGAGCCCAAAGCCCAATTTCTTCAGTCCACAGAGCCCTTTTCAGCTGGCTTTGACTTCAATAGGATTTTTGTCCACTTCTTCTCCTCTGATTGGGTCAAGGTTTAGACCATTGGAAAGCTCTTTCCGATCCAGTCGTTTTGACATAAAGTACGCCCAATTCTAAGGCTTGAGTCCAAAGATACAATCTTCGGAAGTTCTGCTAACTTTTGTATGTTGTTTCTGCCCGCGATGACTCTGACTTTTCAGCTTCTGAACAGGCTTTACAAAGGCTTTTTCTCCTTGAATCTTGGCCTTTAATCACAGAACTTCTTAGCAACCAACCCTTGCTCCTTTATATCGCCAAAGTGGCATATTTCTGCACATAATTGACTTCAATGCCTGAAATACATAAAAACACGTAATTAGCATTAACTTTTATTTATTACTCGCATAATTAGTCTAAAAGTATTATTGTTAAGGTGTTAAAACTACAGTTTTGGGCTCTTATCAGTTATCTCATTATTTAGGTTTGGTTGTCTTCGTCGTCGACGATTTCTCGGCATCCCATTTGCTCGACTAGTCATATCTTCTATTTCTTCATATTCTATTACAACTTCTTGACCTTCAACATTTTTTGTCACTTCTTCACTTTCTCTTAGTTGTTCTTCACCTTCAACATTTCTCTTCATTTCTCCTTCTCTAATTTGTTGTTGCACCTCAAACATTACCTCAAATGCTTCTTCTTCATCTTCGTGTTCCATTTAGGATTTTGATTAGGTTTTGATTGAGTATAAAAATAGTAAGGAGTAAATGAGAAACTTGAGTATTTGATTGGGTTTTGATTGAGTATGAAAATAGGAGTAAGGAGTAAATGAGAAACTTGAGTATTCAATGTAAAGATATATTTCGAATAATTTAGTGAAAATATGTTTGAAATTAAAACTTTTTATGTTGGTACAAAATTTGTAAATCCTAAACCCTAACCCCAAAACTAGTTTATGAGTCACAATTGAAAAAAAAAAATGTAAAATAACAAGTTTAGATATAAAATAAATTATTATTTTAGATTTGGATAATTGAGTGAAATATGTTTGAAATTAATTTTTTTTTATGTTGGTACGAAATTTGTAAACCTTAAACCCTAAACCCTAAACCCCAAACTAGTTTATAATTCACAATTGAAAAAAGAAAATGGAAAATAACAAGTTTAGATATAAAACAAATTATTATTTCGAATAATTGAGAGAAATATGTCGGTACAAAATTTGTAAACCCTGAACCCTAAACCACCTTAAACCCCAAATCTCAAACTAGTTTATGATTCACAATTGAAAAAAAAAAAAAGAAAAATAACAAGTTTCGATATAAAACAAATTATTATTTTATATTTGGATAATTAAGTGAAATATGTTTCAAATTAAAATTTTTTTATGTTGGTACAAAATTTGTAAACCCTAAACCCCAAACTAGCTTATAATTCACAATTGAAAAAAGAAAATAGAAAATAACAAGTTTAGATATAAAACAAATTATTATTTTAGATTTTGACATGTTTGATTACATTATTTTAGATTTTGGCATGTTTGATTACATCTTTTAACTTGGTAATACAGATACTATGTCATAACAGATAAAGAGTGCATGTAATTGTGTTGTTCCTAACCTAATTTTTTAAATCAGATTTCAATTTTGCTAATTCAATTGGGGTGTATTGATCATTGATAATTGCTAATTCAATTGGGGTGTGTTGATCATTGACCATTGCTAATTCAATTTTGTAGATCATTGTTTAAATAAATTATTGTACAATTATGGTCGATTAATGATTTGTATTATAAGAAAAATGTTCGGTGTTTATGTATAAGAAAATTGTAATTGGTGTTTAATTATGTAATCAATTTTCATTGGTTAATCGAGCTAATCATTGGTTAATCAGGAATTTCCTTGGTTTGGAACTTTTCAATTATTTTAGTTCAAACGACTCCACCATGTTGCCCCATAGAGGCCCTAAACGACCCAGCGATACCGCTTGCATCTACACACAAATGACATGCTCAAACTGTTCTATGGAAAAACCCGAGAGCCTACTATCAAACGACATGAACTGACCGCTTTTGTATGCACTAAAATGACTTGGTCATATCGTTTGAGTGTACACTCACACGACATGTACAGACCATTCAATGGAAAAAAAACAGAGAGCCAACTCTCAAACGATAGTAAGAAACCGCTTACATGTACACTGGAACGACATGAAAGTATCGTTTGAGTGTACACTCAAACGATATTGCAGACCATTTGAGTGTACACTCAAACGACCCGGTGGTTTCAACATGGCGAGACCGGTTGAATTGGTTGTTAGGCCTAGGCTTTCATGACAAACTTGTAATATGGCAAACTTATAATATTTCTTTTTTTTGGGGGTTGCCCAATCCAATTTTATGAGTGCCCCAATTAAATCACCTTCTTTATTTTACGCACTTCTCAGAATTTTGGCTAACGGAGTGGCAGCGTTAGAAATAAAAACTTCTAGACTTCCACTTTTTTCCAAACAAAGAGACTTCTACTTGTACCCTGCATGGGCATATTCCATTCCATGCATCAACAATCTTAAGAATTCCATTTTCCTTGGTGGAATCTCTTTATGGACAACTCTTACATACTATGTTATTGGTTATAGTCCTGAACCAGAAAGGTGACCGTTATTTGTGAGCCTGATTCATCCTAAATTTTAGACAGACAATGGCTACCCTACTAAAACATATATTTTCTTCTTTAGGTTCTTCAAACAATTCTTTCTACTTTTTGGTCTCCATCAAGCATCCACATCGCTGTTCCGTTTCATACCCTCAGTTTCACAGAATCCGGTTGCTGTTGTATCTTTTGGGCTGGCAGCACAGATAGTTATGTTTTTATTCAGCGGGTTCATTATTCCAAGACATATGAGCATCCTTGGTTTTATGACATTTAAGTTTAAAAACAACATAAACTTGATGCTCTTATTTTATATATTCATTGCAGCCTCATTACCGGCATGGTTGAAGTGGCCAAGTGGGGATTTTGGATTTCACCCCTTGCATATGCAGAGATGGGCATATATGCAAATGAATTCTTAGCTCCAAGATGGAACAAGGTGAGCCATTAAATGCCACTTCTTGGTGTCTCCGAGTTAATGTGATTATCCAAGTCAATATTGATTTATGTTACTCTAAAATAGGGAAAGTTGGATTAAAATTATAAATTCTGTCATATTCTCCTACACAGGCTTCAAATGGGAACACGACTATAGGGATGCAAAATCTAACAAATCATGGCCTAAACTTTGATGCCAGTATGTATTGGATATCATTGGTAGCAATATTTGGACTTTCTATGTTGTTCGACATTGGATATTGTAGAGGTGTGGATTTGTATCTACGACCTGATGTTGAGGTTGGTAGGGAATGGTTGCACTCTTTCTTGGGATAAGAGTTGCCTACGTATCAAGTTTCTTGGGTAAACTTGAATCAAGCCTTACGTAATTCATCTCTCTCTACTTATAGATGTTTGAGCAGACCTTCCTTATTTGCTCCAGGCCGTTATCAAGTGTCGATCCATATTTTGTGCTATCTTGATGATCCATTATTACTTCTGCTGTTACAAAGTAAATGTCTCCTTCATTAGTGCGTTGACTGAGCTTTAGGATCGCGGTAGATCATTTTTTCCATGTATGGTTGCATCTGATATTTGGGACGACCTGAGTTTAGGTCATGATTATGTCCTTGTGGCGTAGTACAATCTGGTGGTATACGAGCTGTGAGGATACGACCTGATAAGTTGGACACGTGTGATGTAGTAAATGTCTGAGAACGGAGGGTACTTACACAGCCCCCTTTATTATTTACAGGTTGTTTAACTCGTTAGGATAAGACGGTTTGAAAAGAATAAAGTTGAAACAGTGAACACGTGTCGCATAGCTGGTAGGCTTTTGAAAATCAAAAAATTTTGGAAATTATGTGGAAAAAAGGGATTTCTGATTCGTGGGCCCAAGTCACGTCGTTTTTGTTGGTGTAGTTGGTATATGTAATTATTTTGGGTTTTTGGGTACACCAACTTTTCTTTTGGGTTTTGTGCAGTTATTAGTCGGTTCGTTTGCTAAGACTTTTCAGTTGCCATCAGTTGTGAAGAAAGAAAAAACTTAAACTAGCCATCTTCTTCTTCTTCTTCTCCAAAATAGGTGCGTGCTTTTGTCTTTCTTTTCTTGTATGTGATTTTGATTTTGTTTAAAGAAAAATTCGATGTCTATTACTTCTGAAAGCATTAGTGTGAGGTAGGGATGTTTGAATTTAGAGAAATGGAAAGGAGTGGCAACAGTGGTGTCATTAGGGGTCATAGTGAAGATGAGGCATCATCGTCTTCCTTATTGGAGACGATGACTGAGGAGACGGTATCTAGGTCGGTGTTTGATAATTTTGGAGATTTGAGAAGGGAGTTTGAGATTGAGAGTCCCGATCTGATGATATATGACCTGAGTGGTGAGAATAAAGTTTTTGGTTCAGACTATGTTCCTCGAGATGGTGGGGTTGTAATTACATATGGCTAACTGAAGGCGGGGTTGAGGTTGTCATTCTCACGTATGACCTTAGACGTTCTGAACTTTTGTGGGAAGGCACCTTTGCAATTTGTGGGTTATAGTTGGAAGGTGTTTCATGTTTTGGATTTGTTGAGACAGAGAGGTTACAATATTTGTTTGTCTGACGTGCTAGAGCATTTTACTGTGAAAATATCTTTTGCTATGAACTTTGGTTTACAAGTGATAAGGGGTAAATCATCGGTGATTGTTGGTGTGAGTAAGGAGAAATGGTGGCGTAGACTTCTGTTGATTGTGGGGAGTTATTATCCTCCCGGATGTGTTTTGGAGAATGGTTGTGTGAGGATTGATGGTAGGTCATTATTTGGGTGGGTCGTTTTCATGTGTAGGTCTTTTACTTGTGTAGGTCGTTTGTTTTGGTTACGAGTTGATATGATTACGTTCTGACATTTGTTTGTTTTGCAGAGGTCGTAATTCGTGGTTGTATTTCTACGAGGGCTATTAAAGAGTTTTACGAAGCTGAGTTGGGAAGAAAAAGCATCCTTGTTGGAGGAGGTTGCACACTACTTCAAAAGACGAGGTGGTGCAAAGATAAACTTGAAGAAGGCTGAGCAGAAGAAAAGGGTACGTCGGTTGATTTGTGTTGATTCTGATTCAGATTCAACTACTGAAATGGAGAGAGATGAAAGGTCAAATGCTAGGGGGAGGAATTCAAAAGGTGGTGGTGCTTTTGGGAGTCGTGATGTGTCCAGACAAGCTGGGGAGGGAGGTGAGGGTATTTCTTCAGTTTGAAAGCCTATGTTGAAGAGACGAACTGAAGGTGGTGAGCTAGAAGGGGCTAAGAGAATGCGACCTGAGGCTGAGAGTGAATAACGACCTATTAGTAGGGGTGGAGGTTCTTCATCAAGTCAGGCTCCTCTGAAAAGAATGGATTTGAAGGAGTTGGCGGCTGATGTTGCTGTTGCAGATGGTAAGGGCAAGAAGAAGGCTAGTGATGCTGAGCCTATTACCCAAAAGTGTAGAGGGTCTGGAAGTGTTTTCCAAGGTGATAAGGTTGGGGAGTCTGACGTTCTGGATAGGACGGTTACCTATTACGACCCAATAAGTGGGTTGACGCGACTGGTGAAGAATAGGGATTATAGTTTCAAGTCTTCACTGGTTGCGAATGGACTGCTGGAGAGTATTGCCCTAGACTGAAACAAAACAATTAAGAATAAATACTCAACGCTCATTGCTATTATTATTATTAATTATTTTAAATGGTGAAAAGATTCAAAAATGAATCTCCATATACAATGACAATTAAAATAAGACTTGCTACCGTATAATACAAATTTTAAAATTTTTAAAATAATACAAACCCACTTCTAATATATCACCCACAACAAGTTATATTCTCAATATAATATTTATGAACAATAAATTAAGGCATATGTTTTAAGAATACTCGAATATGCAAAAATCAATGTGAAACGAATGTAACAATAATAATCCATCATGTCATAATTTATAGGCACGAAACACACTTATAAAACAAAAATAAAAATCAGTTTGTTGTTGAAATAAGATCCACATTATATTAAGACATCCTTCACAGAACTTCCAATATGGTTTATGACCACTGATTACCACAATTATTTTAATTAATCATTAATAACGTGACCTTAGAAAAACAATTGTACACATGTCATGTTGGCAGAACAATATTATCATCATATACACACGGTAATAGTTCATCTATATACAATAATATAAGAAAGCATGTATACGCAAGTATACACATCTCAAAAGGAATACATGTATATTTTATTTATTTTTCTTTCTATTTCTAACTAATCACATCTAACAAATTAATCTCTTATACTTTAAAATATTATTCATCCATTAAAGTGTACGAGTGAGGAGAGATAGTTCTTCCAACACCGAGGCAATTAGTTCCTTACTTAGTACGTCACAAAGTCATCAATTGATGCAGCACATTCAATATAGATAAAATATCTTCTTGTTTCTTAAATAATAACATAACACTCAAATACAAGGTTCACAGACATGTTGTCGTACTTAATCCATACTCCATGTGAGAATGAACACTCACAATAAAACAACATTATAGTAGCACACATCATTTTGATCAAATCCGTTAATAAGTAACATCCTACAAATGTAACTACTCCTCGTATGATAAGGAAAATAAAAAATCATTTCATATCCACTCCACAAGTAACTAATATAAATATACACATTACACATATAAACAAATCAAGAAAAATATTGACTCTCTTTATTTATGTATCTTTCTTTCTTTCTTTTTTTTTCTTTGAAAAAAATAAAACGACTAGCGGAAATAGTTTTGAAAATAATACTTCTTAAACATTATCCATAAGCCACGATCCGAGAATCATTTAGACTCACCTAAGTCTAAGCTAACCAAATACTCTGATACCAAACTGTCACACCCCGAATTTCGACAGAATTTGGAAAAACAATATTTGTTCCCGACTCTTCGATTTTCGAGGTGTGACGCACTCTCAACTTCCAAAAACCCATAAACAATTTAAATATCTATGGATAATTAAAACCAATAAAAATTTTAACTTAAACAAAAGTCCTCTTCATTACAAAAATTCACAAATAAGATTAGGTTACAAATCTCTTTTCAATAACTCTTTATTTAAAATTACAAATGAAAATACAAATAACATTGTCTCAACTGAAAATCTATTTCACCTCAAGGGAAAACAAAACCTATCTTGAAATGCAACGCTAACGCAAACCACAAGCAGCAACCAACCTTCTTCAACACTAAGCCTGTCAAGACTTATCAACTATGTTCATTTAATAAACACACCCGATAAGCAAACATGCAAATCGGGTCAGCATTATAAAAATGCTGGTGTGAGTAGCTATAAAATACAACATATACTTATACATATACATACACAATCCATAAGGCAGTTAGTTCTTCCACCGAGGCGCCTTAACTTCCAACAGCTAATACGATATTCTTAACTACAATAAGTAAGGTAGGTAGTTCCTCCACTGAGGCGCCTTAACTTCCAACAACTAATACGACATTCTTAACTGCAATAAGTAAGGCAGGTAGTTCCTCCACTGAGGCGCCTTAACTTCCCACTAACCACACAGCAAGCCATACACATAATAACAAGGCATTTAGTTCCTCCACGAGGCGCCTTAGGTTCTAACTAAACTAATAACCAGCCAAGCATATTCTATACTTACCGCATTTCATGCCCAATTACAGAGTGGGTTGTCTCTGCACAAGTAATTAGTTTGACCCACTCTTATGCAAAACCATATGCAATCATCTATTTAAAGATATATCATTAACTAACATATTACCATAATTATATTATTTAAGGCTTTTTTTGTGTGTCCCTAAAATCACGTCGTATCTATGTCTTACCTAGTTTCCCTGGCTACCACAATCGCTTCCCAACGCCGAACATGTACATCCATATGCCTCCCCTCACATAATGAACCACTCTGTGCGTAACTACCCTGAGCGGGATGCCGCACACCAGGTAACCCCCACACGAAAGCCATTATGTGAGTACTACCACTAATCGGCATAAAATATCGCGCGTCTCATTCTAATTTTGCGAACGGAATAATCAAGCCACTATTCGGCTACGCCAGAAGGGCCATTCAGATTCATTGAAACACCAGAAGAGCCAATCACATTACTTACGCCCGAAGGGCCATTCAGATTCACTGAAACGCCAGAAGGGCCAATCATATCACATATGCCCATTACTAGGGCCAAATCACATGAGTTGTGGTAGCTAGGTTCTAGGATTTTCGTTACGTAATTTATTCAAGTGTCATACATTTATATCTCATAATAATTTCACTATATCATGTGCATGTCAAATACCTTATTGCACTAAGCCACAATATTTAGAAATATCTCAATATATCTCATAACCACTTTCATTCTTTCACGTGCCAATATATTATTGCACTAAGCCACAATCCCGTGGGAAATATCCACAAATACTCTACTACCTCCTAGTAGCATCTCACAGATAAAATAATATAGCGTTTATACATTTATTTCTCCAAAACTATTGCATTTAATATATATATCCCAACATATTATATAATGTCACAATTGCTTCAAACGTATCGCATAATATTTTTATAGCGTTTTAGGAATATTATGTCTCCTAACATTTCAATCTCGTCACATGTCAAAAATACACAACCTCAACGTCAAATCTTTCTTAGATAATGACTAACCAATTATGCAGGCTTTCACACCATTTTAACATTTGATTCGTCCATACAATTTACAATGTAAAACGTAGAACAATTAAACAGTCAAAAGTATGTCAAAGAGCCAAACCCAACAATCACCAGTTCGGCATTCATCCAAACATGTCCTAATGCAAACTCATAGGTAAAACACTTCAACCTATGGTCATAATCCAACTAACCAAAATAAAGTCCAAAACCGGGGCCCGAAACCAAGGCCCAAAAGTCTAAACCCTTAAAGACTCACCTTGACCCATTTTAAGTCAAATGGGTCAGCCCTGAATAAAAATAGAAACTGGCCCCAAACCAAAAAGAAATGAACTGGCCCAACACAACTTAAAATGAAATGGGCCCCAAGAATACTAATAGGTTTTGGCCCAACTAACAAAACCAAAAGGCTTTGGCCCAAAGCCCAAGCCCAAACCCAACCCTAACAGATCATCTTCTCCACCACTAGCCCAAATTTTCCGGCCACCAACTCTCCTCCTCCCCCTTTCTCAACCCAGCAGTTTTGACCCTCGTCAAAAACCAACCAACTTTAATACACACACCACTCCCTTTCATCCACTGTCGAGATCACTCCCAAATCTAGAACTCGACCGCCATTAACACTCACCTCAAGCTTCAACAGCACTCTCCATCAATACCCACACACACCCACGACCACCAACCATAAATTAACCAACACCTAACACAAATATAACAGTTCAATTAATCTACCACCACCACCACTACAGTATCGCAGTATCACACTCGCGCCCCCATTAATAGCTACTCGAAGCTTCGACAGAACCCAACCAAACCTCCATTCACATACCCAACCCTTTACAATAACAACCCAACACTCTTCAATCATACCACAACACTACAAGTTCCAACCACAGCAAAGAGTTCAAACAAAAACTGACAGGACGATTCTTGGGCTCGCGTCGCCATTGTCACGTCCTTGAAGCTTTCAACCATACCCAAACTCAATTTCCTACATTGCTAACCCTCCCTTTAAATGGGATCTAGGTCGTCCGCCATTAACAACTTGTTTCAAGCTTTGACAGAGCTTCAACAGCCCCGACATCAACAACTCGATACAAAGCTAAAACAAAACAAAGAGTTCAAACCACCCAAAAGACAAGACGATTCCATTATCTCGGGCTCGCGACGCCATTAATGGCCTCCAGAGTTCGAGCAGTCCAACAGAGTTTCAAAAGACAGTTTAACCAATTTTAACAACGACATGATGAATAATAATAACAGAATAATGAACCGAAAACATGAGCAGAAACCTTTAACAGTAAACTTAGACATGAAATAGAAAACTAATCTACTCACATTAATCCAAAGCTCCACGAATCCTTATCATCCGAATCGTCGCACTCTAACACTTTAGCAAGCAAGCTTTTATCTCCACCTCCATTTTTTTATTTTATTTTTATCTCCAAAACCCTATTCTCTAGAAAAATATGAATATATATTTGGGTTTGAAACCTAAGCCCAACACAGACTCATGCCCAGAAATCAGGCCCACGTATCCCAAATCCAATCCAGCAAATTTTAAATAAATTAATAAATTAATTAATTAATAAATAAATACATATTTTAAATTTGGGCGTTACAGTTTCCCTTCGCTCTTCTAGGAGGTTGACTTCTTTGGCTAAGATGTTAATATTTTCTCTTGATTCAACGATGTCAGAACGTGTGGTTGTGATTGTAAATTCTGATGGTATAACTGCTTCTATTCCGAAGCAAAGTGTGAAAGGAGACTTGTTGGTATTGGCTCGGGCTGTTGTTCTGTATGCCCATAAGATGTTCCCGAGTTGTTCTAGCCATTGGCTTTTCTTGCTCTCCAACTTCTTTTGGAGATTTTCTTTGATGGATTTGTTTGTGGCCTTTTCTTGGCCATTACTTTGTGCATATCTAGGTGTAGAAAATGCTTGAGTGATGCACCACTTTTGTAGGAATGTCTTGACTTGTGTGCTAGCAAATTGGGTTCTGTTATCCATGATGAGGGTGTGGGGTAGACCAAATCTTGTGATGATATTAGTTCTTATGAAGTTAATGACGTGGACTTTCTTGACTTGAACAAGTTGGATTGTCTCAACCCATTTGGTGAAGTAATATGTGGCTGCAAGGACATATTTGAGTCATGTTTTCTTTTGTGGGATAAATGGTCCTATGATATCTAGCCCCCACATATGAAAAGGCCACGGGCTGGCTATGTTGATCAACTCCTGTGCTGGACTTAGGTGGTTGTGGCCAAATGTTTGACATTGGTGGCATTTGAGAACATACTTCTTTGCCTCGATGGGCATGCCTGGCCAATAATACCCTTGGGTGATTGCTTTATAAGCCAAAGATCTTGCTCCTGTATGGTTGCCACATTCACCTTTGTGAATTTTGTCAAAGATGAGTTGGCCTTTGCGTGGAGTTATGCACCATAGGTGGGGTCCTCCTACAAATTTATGGAACATTCCATTGATCACGGTGTATCTGGGAGCTAGAAATTGTATGGCACGAGCATTCCTTGCCTCTGCTGGGAGCTCGCCATGTAAGATAAATTTCAGAAATGGGCCTATCCAAGATTAAGTGATCTCTTCTTCGGATGAGGGCTAGAAGTCCGTGAGGCTATTGACACTTTCATGTTGGTAGGATGTCAATGTAAACTATGCTGGGACATGCATCTTGGGTTTTGAAGGCTAAGAAAGGCAGGCTATCTGCATATCTGTTATCCTCTTGGGGAATGTGTTCAAAAGAGAATGTTGCGAACGAGCTGATGATATCATTGACGACCTGAGCGTACTTGGCTCAGTTTGCTCCATTTGTCACATACTCTTTGGTGATTTGTTTGACGATTAGTTGCGAGTCACTGTAAGTCTTGAGCTTTCGGACTTGTAATTGTTGTGCCATGTGAAGGCCTATGATTAACGCTTCATATTCTGCTTCGTTGTTAGATGTTGCGAAATCGATCTTGATTGACTTTTGTAGTTGGGTTCCTTCTGGTAAAGTTAACACAGCCCCCAGTCCACTACCGCTGTTGTTGCAAGCTCCATCTACATAGAGGTGTCATATGTCTAAGGTGGTTGGTTGATGGAGTGAAATAATGGGCTCGGGTTCCCAGTTGATATCTTCTACGGAGAAGTCAGCAAGGAAGTCAGCAACGACTTGACCTTTGCGAGACATTCTAGGGAAAAATTCAATGTGATGTTCTCGAAGTTCTTCATCCCATTTAGCCATGCGGGATGTTTTGTTAGTCGAACTCAAGACCTGCTTGATGGGTACATCTGTTAAAACCTTGATGTCATTAGCCTGGAAGTATGGTTGAAACTTGCGAGCAAAGTATAACAAAGATAACATTGTTTTCTCAATTGGAAAGTAATGCTTTTCTGAATCTGTCAATGTCTTGCTGGTGAAATAGACTGGTTTTTCGATTCCCTAGCTTTCGCGAAAGAAGACCGAACTGATGACAAAATCGGTAGTCGCAAGATAAAGCCCCAGTGTTTCTCCTTTATTTGGTTTAGACAGGATGGGCAGAGTTAACAGGTAAGCCTTTAGGTCATTGAAGGCTTTGTGGCATTCTTCTGTCCATGTGAATGTTGCGCCCTTCTTTAGTATTTGAAGGAACGGTCTGCATTTGTCAGATACACGTGAGATGAATATGTTGAAGGCTGAAACCATGCCAGATAGCTTGTGAATTTGTTGTTTGGAAGTTGGTTCTAGCATTTCAAGGAGAGCTCAAATTTGTTATGGGTTTGTGATAACAGTGATTTTACGTATTCTAACTATCTATGCGTAAACACAAATAATCAATTTACGTAAATACGTGTTTATATCAATATTTCTACTCTCAATAATGAAGTAATATATTAGAGTCAGGATTCGTTCCACTCTTAAACCCTCAAGACTTAATTAGAATTCAACTACTCGACACAAGGAACAATGGTGAGAGTAATGGGTGATGTGAAATTTCTAATATCATTAAACTATCATTTCTATATGAAATTGAATACAACATAATCTAAAGATTCTAACTTTATGAAATTTAACTAAACAATAATCCAACCAAACATCAATAACTACGAAATGACTAACAACCAAGAAATGAAATTAGATCTAAGCAATAGATAAATGACAAAATCGAATTTGATCAATAATAAACTACTTAATTTATCTAATGAAGCAATAATAATATTTTAATACTTTAAATTAAAATAAGGGAAATGAAAACTAATTAAAATGGAGATTTAATTCTAGATCTAAAAATTATTCTAACCCTAAACTCCAATAACATTAGCTTCCTAACCTAACTTATTTTCTAACCTAACTATCTACCATTAACAAAGAGTTAAGCTTTTGTTTTTATATGTCCAGATCCAAAAATCGTGCATGGGCTTGGAGCCATGTTTTGGGCCAGAGAATCAGGCCCAAAACCCAATTCTTTCAGTCCAAAAAGGCCTCTTCAGCTGCAGTTGGCTTCAACAGACTTTTCGTCTACTTCTGCTCCTCTTATTGGGTCAAAGCTTAGACCATTGGAAAACTCTTTCCGAGCCGGTCGTTTTGACATAAGGTAGGCCCAATTCGGTGGTCTAAGTCCAAAGATATCTGGCCTCCGGAAGTTCTCACGACTTTGAGTCTTTGTTTTACGCCCGGCCGACTTTTTTTGCTTTTGCCGGCTTTAGAAAGGCTTTGTCTTCTTGAATCTTGGCCTTTAATCACAGAACTCCTTAGCAACCGACCTTTGCTCATTTATCTCTCGCTAAAGTGGCACATTTTTGCACATAATGGACTTTGGCGCTGAAATGCATAAAAAACACGTGAATCGTCGATAGCTAGCTCTTGATTATTACTCACATAATTGGTCTAAAAGTATGACTGCTCTGAGGGTTAAAACTACAGTTTTGGGCTCTTATCAAACCACCCCCAAACAGCATTTTGTTTGTCCTCAAGCAAAGATAAGAAATTAGAATAAGTGACCAAAATGGAGTTCTATCTACTCGCTTTTACTGAAAGTGCGATTGCATTGACCATATGCAACAAGGCCTTAAACCACTAGGAATTCCCTAGTGGAAGAGTTATAGCCTCGTGAGAGTTTTCCAGTGAAGGTACTCACAAACTTCATCTATACTACAACGACTAAGAAATAAAACTATTATTTCCTCATTTATGTCTCAACTATCTATACATCTCACTAGAAATTGAATAAGAATAACCAAGTCAACAACCTAAACTAATATATGCATAATAATCAATCATCTATGATACAAATATATATACTATGAGTAATACTATGAAATGCCTAGCAGGTTCGTTTCTAAAAGCTCGGAATAGCGTCCTTAAGTAGGTCCTCACATAAATGTCAAGACAAAACCACTCGATTTTTCCACTCGAGTTTATTTACTCCAATTAATGCAGCCAAGTACACACTTTACCTTACAATCTCAATGACAAACAAGGAAGTCGGAGTCGATCAAACACATCTGCCACTTACTATCACACTAACCTATTCCTAATTGAGCTAGAGGTCTTTATTTGGTGTTGCGGGGATTAGGAGATGGTTTAAGAAGGAAGGAAATGGATATTCAAAAGGACAAGTCCGAGATAATAGAGTCTTCATATTATGTAACTTAGAAAACCTTGTTATTTTCTTTTGCTTCTATACTTTGTTTCCATCCTTAGCCATATTTTTTTTTTTTCTTTTCTTTGGCTTTTTGACTCCCTTTTATTCTATTTTTTGGAGTTTTTATTTATTTCTATTTTTTTTCTTTTCCTTGGATGGAAACTTCTTTTCTTTTTCCTCAAGCAACTAACTAATTTTTTTGTTTACACGGGTTTTTCTCTTCTTCTTTCTTCACTCATTCTATTCTCGACTTATTCTAGATTGGGTAAGTTGAATTTTTTATTTTGTTTTGTTTTTGTAACGGGGTAAAGGAATTGTGGTTTATGGAAGGCTAAAGAAAGGCTCGGGGGCTTAAATTAGCGGAAAATAATTCATAGGTTTGAATTTCTGGCTATATCGATCCAAAGAGGGCCTAAATTCTCGCTTTTAGGATATGGCATAGTGATCAAGTAAGTGGACATGTGATTTCTCTATCCGGATTTTACTTCTCCCTTGTGTCATTTCTCAAATGTTTCGCTCATATAAGGCTTTTTAGGCTATATTCTCACAGGATTTGTAGAATAAGTACTCTAGCCTAGATTTCAAAACTTCATCGCTAACAATCATAGATACTCATGTAATATATTTATAGATAGATGCAAAGATTATTACCTACATATTAACCTAAGTTTCTAACAATTATTACGATACAAAAGCTACATTGAGACTTCTAGATTGTTAAGAGCATAGAGAAAGAAAACAATACCAATATTCCTAAGTGTATAGCATAAACTTATTTATTTATATTTTTGAAATTTTTAACTTGAAAACAAATGCATATTATACATATCTATATCCTAACAGATGCCTTAATTACACATGTTTCTATGCCCCCAAACAAGAAACATGCTTTGTCCTCAAAGCATTTAAATAAAGAGGGTAGAAAAATACCATGGAAACGCGTGAAATTCTGGAACATCTGCAAAACAAGGTTAGAACATACTAATATAGGAAATAAAAAAATGACGCAACTCTATAAGAGTTCCACCCATTATGGGGTTAACAGAATTAAATTGCTTGGGACATAAGCAGACACTAACTGAAACTAAAAACTTACCTCCACTCCAAAGATTTACTCGCCATCCTCCTCTTCTATAAAGAAGTGAGGTTCCTTCGCATCCTGCCATGCCATTATAATTTGCCAAGCTTACCGCCATTTATCATCTACGGATGCTAACCTGTTAAGCGCCACTTGGTCGGATGGGGTGTAAGGTGCAACCTGATGAGGTTGTATCCTCCACCCTTGCCAAGTCATTGCACGGAAAGATCGGATAATACAATTGGTGGGTCTCACAATTTCGACCCCAACCCAATCCGTGAAACGGGCACAAAAATAGGGAAGAAACATAGCATAATACGGCAAACTAAAATATGCATAAGAAGATACTTATGCCTCATGCTATGGGCTCGTGCTAAACTAGACATCAAGGTTCTGGGAAGGTCATGGCACATACGTCCCATGGCTAAAGCAAGGAAGACGCTGCAAGTGGCATCATTCACAGAAGAAAAAACGTCATTCTCCTAAAATGTTTAGCATGATCCAAAACCTAACAGTTCCTATGTTCATGGACAGGCTACCAAGGGCGACGTTATATTCACCTTGGTCCTCGATATGGAAAATGCCTGCCCCATAAGCCTCATGCAAAAAGTCATAAGTGTAGACATGCATATTATCTACCCAATAGCATCATGGGTCTTGTATTTTAGCGGGCATGACAAGTCCAAGAACAAATGATAGCAAGAACCATAAGCGGTTCCCAGCCTACGTGTGTGATCACCTCGCGAAACCAAGCACCATAAGTAGTGCTTTGAAACAAATCTTCGAAAGACTGTTCCTGTATTATTGTAGGAGATGTCATCTCAAAACTATGCTCTGAAACAATTTGCAAATCACCCCCGAACAACCCAGAAAAACTGAAATTTTCCGTGTTCATTGAAGGCGCGGATCGCTCCGAGGTTTTGGAGTTACAGTGTTTGAAGCGAGTCGCTTTAAGTTGGGGGCGGTGCGCTCAATGTAAAATTTCAGAAAATGGCTAGGCGCAGTGCGCTCGAGGTCTTGATTTGTGAAAATGGTGAAGAACAACGGAAACGTGGGAGTGAAAGGTGAGAGATGGAAGTTAGGTGTAGTGTGGGTTGTGAGTGTAGAATGAATGAAGTTTTATAGGTTTTGAATTGTTAAAATGAATCGGTAGGTTGCCAAAAAGCTTTAAGGCAATTTCGAAACAATAAAATTTCCAAACCAAAACGGAAACAACTCATATTCTTGATTCTATAACAACCCTAATATCTTTTATACTGGATTTAGAATAGTAACTTCTAAACTCTCTTAGATTTCATCCTACCACCACATCTAATCATAGGTATGCCAATTACGGCAATATGCTCAACCTTCACTCCAAAACAAACTCTAAAATGGAGGATCTTCTACAAATCATGATAGAATAAATAATACCACCCCCAAACAATTCGGGAAGGTGGGATTAACAATAAAATCAATGCACAATTTGGAAAGAACAACATTATATTAAAATTGAAATTCAAACAACATTTAACTACCAAATTCAAAGTTAACTACGGAATTTAACAACGTAACATCCTATCTACTAAAAATAATAAAAAAACAACATCACAACAACAAACAAGGAGAAATCTAGCTACTCTTAAAGGGAGCGAGGTGGGGATAAGAATAGGAAGTTTAGTGATCAAGCATGGAAAAACCAAACACCCACCCCCAAAACAAATTTTTTGAAAACAGGTTTGTAAAAATTTGTTTTAAAACGTGGGTCTTTTAAAGTCAGATTCCATAGACTTAAAGTGATATATATGTATTTACATGCAGTTTTCCATATATCAATAATCTAAACAATTGTGGATCTTTCCATAAATAGTTAACATGGAATGCACCACCAAACAGAATCAAGCTCCAAAACTTTCTACGACGCAACTTAGTCGAATAAGAAGGTGTCCAAGTGAATGATCGTGAGTAAATGAATGGTTTTGGAAAATACTTGGAATATGGATAAGTGTTAGAAGAAAAGGGTGGGAAGAATGATTGGATTTTATGAGGGATTAACTTCAGTGGATGGTGGTAGGGTGGTGCTCTAGGTAGTGCTTGAGAAGGCGGATCATCACAGGCTCTTAGAAACTCGTCGAATTCCTCATCTAGGTTGTTCGCATCCATATAATTATGGTATTCATCTCCATCTTTGAGGAATTCATCTATCTCATCTATTATGAGGTTTAGTCCATCTCTTCTATGGTCAGGTAGGGGTTGAAAATTCTTTCTCTAGTTCGGTTATGTTCAAAGAGTCAAAATTGTGATCTTTGTCTTCTTCCATAAGAGGGATATGTACTAGTGTAGGGGCGACATCGTTGGAAGCACTAATGTGATATACAAAACTCTCAATAGACTTAACTTCACCTTCTACAGGAAAATCTAGTTGTTCATGCGGTGTTTTATCCCTATACCCTAATATGGGGGAACATATTTGTTAACCGTTGCTTTATCTTTTATCACTTTCCAACTAGGTTTCCATATTGGAACCTCTACAGTGTAGGGTCTTCAATTTCTATGGCAGTATTTGGTATGGTATCATTTATAGTTTTGGGTGATCTTTAGGCATAGTCACTTGGTTATCAACTACTCTCCCCGAGCGAAGGTGGTAGCGATCGCCTCAGTAGTCCCCTTGGTTTATATTACCATTACACTGAATACTTTTTATTTCAAGGTGTGTTTGTTAACTTAGGATTAGGCAATCGCTTGACTTGGAAACACCGGTTTGGTTATTATTTTGGTTAGAAGACATGTCAATAACCTTTTGGCACAAAGACGCATCATTTGCATTGTTTGTTTCATCATATTAGAGTTTTGATCATGCCGATCTTTCATCAAGTTGGAGTTTTGTTGCATAATTTGATTTTGTTTCTCCAACAAGGTCACTACTACTTTGTCGTAGATGGTTGTATTGGAATTAAAGCTTGTTGGCGTTCATGTCTTGATGTTGATAGTTCTGGGTTCGGGTACTAAACATCTATTCTCGTCACCTAAGTTCCCTTGTCCTTGATGTTGAGTTAACCTGGTTGAAGTGTGATGGTTGTGGTGGTGTTTGTGCATAGACAAGAGGACAATAGAAGTCGAAATGCTCAAGACTACAAATGCATTATTACAACGACTAGAGTTAATGTTCATGACCGAGTGGGTTGGTTGTTGTTGAACGAGATGGCATCTACCTTTTTAGTGAGGGCATCGATAAGAGTTTTAAGCTTCGGGATCATGTTTAACCTCAAGAGAAGAAGGAGAGGAGCCGGGAGGAATCATTACCTCCCCAATTGTTTTTCTTCTTAGATTGATCTTCTAAGAATTTATAAGCCTCAAGGCTCCTTTACTAAGAAAACTACCCCGATCATGATATCTAGAACCTCCTTATGATAATGTGAAAGCCCCTTGAAGAAAGCACGAACAAAGCGTGTCTTTCGCAAGATTATGATGCGGGCATTCAATGAGAAGATCGCTGAAACGATTCCGTGCCTCAAAAGGATTCATGAGGATTCCGGCCAAGAAATGAATCTTGTGAAGCATTTCATCTGTCTTTAGTAGTGGGTAAAATTGTTCCATGAACAATTGAACAATTTGAGCCCATGAGTCCACAGAGTTTGGCGTTTGCGCAGTTAACCAAGACGCCGCCTTATCGGCTAAGGTGAAAGGGAATACCCTCAGTTTAATTTGTTCCGCACCAACCGTAGGATGATGGAATGTTGTTAGGACTTGTTCAATCCTAGGCATGTGCTGATAAGGTTTTTCATGGTCTAAACCATGAAAAACGGGTAACAAATTAAAATTATTTGGGGGGATTCGGAAATCTCCCACTGGGTCTGCTATAACGATGCAAGATTTGGGGCTATCGCTCAAGGCTTTGTAGAAGTCAGAGAGAGGAGTCTCTCTTTCTTCAGCCATTATATCAGGTGGTGTGTGTGGAATAGTAGCTAGAGGTGTAATGGGTGGTATACTAGATAGATGTGTTTGTCAACGTTGCCGTGTAATTACGTTAGTTGTTTTTCTTCGACCAGACCTTAATCTCATGCAAGACTAAGTCGAACTTAACTAAACATGCAACACTCCAAACAATTCTGATATACTAGTAGAAACCTCTAACTAGAGATGCAAGGTGTGGAAGAAAGGAATACCTGATTGCGTCCTTGCTTCGCTTATGAATAGCGTCTTGTTTACGCGTGTTCAGTATATATAACAAGTTAGAACACTGAAAAACTTGAAAAATTGAAGTTCGAAACAAAAATATGGAAATCCGGCAAAAATCAGCTCAGGGCGCGGGTGCGCTTCACTTGGGCGCAGGTGCGCTCAGTGCAAATTCGAATAACCAGTGTTTGAGTGCGGGTCGCGCTCGGTTTGGGCGCGGGTCGCACTCAGCTTCCAATGTTCAGGTGCGCTTGCTTAGGGCGCGGGTCGCGCTCAAGAATTTCAGATGTCCAGTGTTTTGGGCGCGGTCGCGCTCGGTTTGGGCGCGGGTCACGCTTTAGGGTGTTCGAGTTTTAGGCCTTTTATCGTACTCCAAAAAATTTGAAATTTTTACAGTAATTTTCTAAGACGTCTATCAAGTAGCCTGTAAAATTTCAGATCAATCGGAGCTATGAAAGTCCCTCTACTGCCCTGCAAAGTTTGCAAAACAGTTTTCGGACACAATACAAACAACCGAACGGTTAACCCATCAAAACAAAGCCAAAAATTGCAAAATTTTTACTGGAGACTCCTGACAGATCCTACTGGTTCCTGTAAAAATTGTAGAGAAATTGGAGTTCTACAACCTCTCCTTATCGGCTGGTGTTCCAGATATTAAGTGTTTGCAACACTGCAGAAACACACTGGAAATACTCTACTATTTAGGTGGTCAAAACAAATAAAAAACTCGTCAAATTTTTACTACAAACTCCTGACTTAGGATAGATACTCCTGTAACTGTAAAAATTATAGAATTTTTAGAACTCCCTAAGTAACCTTACTCGTCTGTTTTTCATGAACATACGGTGTGAAAACTGAAATGCAACACTGTAAAGATCGTATTTTTTTCACAAGGTAAACCAACTTTGAAAAATCAGAAAATATTCCAATAAATCAACAACACATTAAATAGTATGTATGAAAATTTTCAGAATTTTTAAAAATTTAGAAATACCTTCACCACAGTGTTTTTCTCTGTGAATCCATGGCCCCCTGCGAAGCGAAGGAACAGTTCGAAAATTCAAGAAACAAGAATGAAAAATTAAAATGGTGGGTGGGTAGAGAATGGGGGATTGCCCCTTGGATTCAAGCAATTGAATTCTTGTCATGAACGAGATTAAGATGGCAGCGGCGCCATTTGATAACAGTGATTTTACGTATTCTAACTATCTATGCGTAAACACAAATAATCAATTTACGTAAATACGTGTTTATATCAATATTCCTACTCTCAATAACGAAGTAATATATTAGAGTCAGGATTCGTTCCACTCTTAAACCCTCAAGACTTAATTAGAATTCAACTACTCGACACAAGGAACAATGGTGAGAGTAATGGGTGATGTGAAATTTCTAATATCATTATACTATCATTTCTATATGAAATTGAATACAACATAACCTAAAGATTCTAACTTTATGAAATTTAACTAAACAATAATCCAACCCAACATCAATAACTACGAAATGACTAACAACCAAGAAATGAAATTAGATCTAAGCAATAGATAAATGACAAAATCGAATTTGATCAATAATAAACTACTTAATTTATCTAATGAAGCAATAAAAATATTTTAATACTTTAAATTAAAACAAGGGAAATGAAAACTAATTAAAATGGAGATTTAATTCTAGATCTAAAAATTATTCTAACCCTAAACTCCATTAACATTAGCTTCCTAACCTAACTTATTTTCTAACCTAACTATCTACTATTAACAAAGAGCTAAGCTTTTGTTTTTATATGTCCAGATCCAAAAATCGTGCATGGGCTTGGAGCCATGTTTTGGGCCAGAGAATCAGGCCCAAAACCTAATTCTTTCAGTCCAAAAAGGCCTCTACAACTGCAGTTGGGTTCAACAGACTTTTCGTCCACTTTTACTCCTCTGATTGGGTCAAGGCTTAGACCATTGGAAAACTCTTTCCGAGCCGGTCGTTTTGACATAAGGTAGGCCCAATTCCGAGGTCTGACTCCAAAGATACGGCCTTCGGAAGTTCTGCTAACTTTGAGTGCTGTTTCTGCCCGCGTTGACTTTTCAGCTTTTGACCGGGTTTTAAAAAGGCTTTGTCTCCTTGAATCTTGGCCTTTAATCACAGAACTCCTTAGCAACCGAACTTTGCTCCTTTATCTCGCTAAAGTGGCACATTTCTGCACATAATGGACTTTGACGCCTGAAATGCATAAAAACACGTAATCAGTATTAACTCTTGATTATTACTCACATAATTGGTCTAAAAGTATGACTATTACAGGGTTAAAACTACAGTTTTGGGCTCTTATCAGTTTGCTTCAATGCGTCTTTGTGAAACGGGGTATCCTAAGAATTTCCTTGAGGCTACCCCAAATACACACTTTGCTGGGTTGAGTTTTATCTTGTTTTGGTGTAATCTTTCAAAGGCTTCTTGCAGGTGAGAAATGTGATCGTCAGCTTTTGCGCTTTTGACTACCATGTCGTCTATGTAGACTTCCATAGTGTCACCCAACAAGTCTTTGAACATTTTCATGACAAGTCTCTGGTAGGTTGCACCGGCATTCTTCAAGTCGAATAGTAAGACGTTGTAGCAGAACGTTCCTTGTTCGGTTATAAAGGACATTTTTTCCTGGTCTTCTTTTGCAAGTGGTATCTGATTGTATCCGCTATATGTGTCCATAAATGATAAAAGTTTATGACCGCAAGTTTGATCTACCAGTATGTCAATCCTGGGTAGGGGGAAGCTATCCTTTGGGCAATGCTTGTTGACATTGGTGAAGTCTATGCAGAGTCGTACTTGGCCATTTCTCTTAGGAACGGCTACAATGTTAGCTAACCAGGTCGGCTACTCGACCTCTCTGATGAATCCAACCTTTTTGAGCTTTTCTATCTCTTTATTGATGGCTTTTTGAAATTTGAGTGCTAGTTTCCTAGGTCATTGTTTGATTGGCTTTATAGTTGGATCTATATTTAATTTGTGGCAAGCGACCTGAGGGTCGATTTCTGGCATATCGATATACGACCAAGCAAAAACATCTTTATCGAGAGATAGAAAATTGACACATTGCTCCTTGAGCTTGAGGTCTAAATCAGCCCCTACATAAACATATTTTGGGTCATCATTTATGCCTAAATTGACTTTCTCTCCAAGTTTGACTTGTGCTTGTTTTTCCTTGAGCTTGTATGTTGCTGATGTTGGAGGGCTGGAAGCTTGAGGATCTTGCAGCTTTGAGATGTCTTTTGTCTGGATGACCTGAGTTTTGGCCTTGGTTGTTATGCTTACTTGATTGCATTGATAAGCTTCTAGTTGGTTGCTTCTGAGCTCCATGATGCCTCAGGGTTTGGGGAACCGCAGGACTTAGTATAAGATTGATGGAACTGCTTGGATCTTGTGAATCCACCAGCGTCCTAAGATGGCAGTGTATAATGACTTGACATCAATCACACTGAAACATGTTAAGGTCTTAACCATGTCCTCTTTTTCTCCAATGGAGACTGGTAGGATGGCGTCTTCAATGGCATCTGTGCGGTCTCAATTGAACCCATAGAGTGGCGCATTTGACTTTATCATCACCGAGTCTAGCAGGTGCATATCCTTGTATCTTTGGTAAAAAAAGATGTCACAGGAGTTGCCTGGATCGATTAGGACCCGCTTGATTGTCCATCCGTTGATCTTGACGTGCACTACCAGAGCATCATTATAGGGTAGGCACACCTTGTTGAGATCTTTCTCGGTAAATGATATTGCGGTTGTAGTTTGAGAGCTGGCAGGAGTGATCACTTCAGCTTTGTGGGATAGGTGGTAGATTTCTTGTAGTGCTCCTACACGCCTGTGTTTTTCACAACTGGAGGTCTCGTTGCTATAGGTGTCTGTAATCATGTGGATTACCTTTTCCTTGTCGTGATAGAAGGAGTATTGTCTTCTATTGTGCCTCGACTGACCTGGAGATTTAGATCGT
The DNA here is from genome assembly GCF_015680905.1 of Coptis chinensis. NCBI lineage: Eukaryota > Viridiplantae > Streptophyta > Magnoliopsida > Ranunculales > Ranunculaceae > Coptis > Coptis chinensis. Next base: position 70,974,800 of record NC_141463.1, on the reverse strand, counting down.
CGGGATGTTCTGCTTCTGCTCCTTCTGCGGGCAGGTTGTTCATGACTACTGCTCCTACTTCTGTTACGGTTGGCATTCAGTTTATGCCTGAGGTCGCTTTCTGGTAGGAACTCTTTCAGCTTTCCCTCTTCGACTAAGTCTTGGAGGTAGTGCTTGAGGCTCCAACATTCATCTGTGTCATGGTGATGGAGTTTGTGGAAGTGGCAGTATGGACGTCCTGGTATTGCTATCACCTTGTTGATGTTTGGTTTGAAGTAAGGTGTTATATATATCTTCTTCAGGATATGGCTTGGCGTCCGAGAAGTTAGAGAATTCTCTTTTGGTGTACAATGGCTTCTGGGAGTTGTTGCCTTTGTTGTTGCCTGAGTACTGGTTGCTTTCTTTGGGTCCCCGTTTGTCGCTTACTACGAGGACTTCTTTGTCTTTACACTGGGCCATCCATTCTTCATACTTCATGTACTTGTTAACTCTATGGTACAGATCATCTAGCCATTCTGGCTTGTTGCGCATGAGAGACCCTGCTAGTTCGGAGTCGTCTAGGATGGCATTGGTGAATGCTGAGGTTGCAAAGCTATCCTTGAAACCTGGCTCCATTGATAGCAGTTCCTTTTTGAAACATCCTAGGAAAGCGCAAATAGTCTTGTCGTGTGCTTGCTTTAGCTGGAACAACGAGTCTAGGTCGGTTTGTTTCTTCCCCGCCAGGATGAACTCTGCTTTGCGAATGTCTCGCCAGACTTGTCGGGTTGTTGAATTGAATCGGGGAGTTAGCATGTAAAACCAGTCTAATGCTCCATCCTTCAAGCTGGCTAGAAAGAGTTTGCATTTGAGGTAGTCAAAGTCTGGAGCGCTGTAGAGCGCCAGGATTTGGCTGAAACGAGTTATGTGCTGGCCTAGACACGAGCTACCGTCATACAATAGGGACTTTGGCTGGATAAAATTAGTGGGAGGTTGTTTGTCCCTGACTTCTGTGGTGAATGGTGACACTTTGTATGACTGGAGCATTTTCTATACGATCTGGGTTGCGCTGGCTTTTTCGCTTGACTTCTCCAACCGCTGGGCGAAGTCCTCTAGTCGTTGATTGGTGGTTGTAGTAAAGGTTGTGACTGCGTTGTTGTCAATTGAGTCTGGAGGCAAGTTGTTGGTGTTGGAGGTGGTTTGTTCGCGCATAGCTTGGTTCTCTTGCTGGAGCGTGGTAAATGATTCGTGGGGAAACTTTACTTGATCTACTAGAGCTTTTAGTTGTTCTTCCATCATGGGTTTTTAACCAGTTTCGTGGGATTGAGAAAATAGTATGGGTGTTTTTCTCAAGGAAGCGAACCGGCAGACGGCGCCAATATAGAGGTGTGGATTTGTATCTACGACCTTATGTTGAGGTTGGTAGGGAATGGTTGCACTCTTTCTTGGGATAAGAGTTGCCTACGTTTCAAGTTTCTTGGGTGAACTTGAATCAAGCCTTACGTAATTCATCTCTCTCTACTTATAGATTGTTTCGGCAGTAAACTGCTTCAACACAACGAGAGCAATGGTAAAGAACGCACTAAGAAACAGAGGAATTTGATGTTGGGAGAGATGAAACTGAACCAAATAATGGCTGCCTACGTACCCAAGATCTATTCTCTAGGGATCAAGTTTCCACGTAGTTCCTTATGAAAAATAGTTTGATATTTATAGAGGTAGAGTAGAGAGTCCTTGTAGCTCAAGTAATCTTGTATCTTGAGTAATTGTGATAAAGTATAACTGTCAACTGATAACTATCTCTTTGATAAGAAATGAATCTGGACATAAATCAACATATATTGGTGGCAAGCCATGTGGCTAAGGTTCAGCCTTAGACACATGAGTTAATGGGCCTGTACATTGATCCATGATATTGCGAATTGGGCTTTAGCCCTGTTGATTAAACGAATAAAATAGAGGCCCTTACTAATGGACGTTTGCCACATATGTGGGGGTCGAAAGACCGCCCCCTCTTTGTCATGCGAACAAAGTTCACATGGCAAAGAAAAGAAGAAAAAGCAAGGAAAAAATGGAATACGAAAATAGTAAGCGAAATGTATAATAAAGTGTCGTGTGAACGTAAACGATAGGAAAATGGATAATCGGAAAAAATTCGTGAATTATCGGAAACGAAATAATGTCAAATTATCGTATACGGGACGCAATGACGTAGTTAAATAAAAAATGGCCGAAAATGCACAGATAAAATAAAAGATGCACATAAATAAAACTTCAAAAGAAATTGAGTGCGAACAACAACTGCATCAACGATTTCGTAACAAGGCGAAAGTGATGTTGATGACGCGTACCATCGGAATAGCAATACTAGGATTAGACCGTTGAAAATTGTGGAGAAAAATCCGCGAATTATCCGACGGAACGGACATAAATCGGCGAATTACTATGAACGAAATAATTTAAATTCGAAAAATGTACAAGAATCAAAAATTTGTTCCGAAATATGAATACGAGTAGCGTGATAAGTGAGCATAAGGAAATATAAAAGAAGTGTACATCATATAAAACTAGGATGCTAAAATAAATCCGGATTGGATAAAGGTTAGTTATCCACCTTAAGTCGGTTTATATAGTAGACTTACAAAAGGACTTAGACACTGGACCACGCAAGTTTCGGAAAAGAAACTATAAAAACAGATGGTTAGTACTGTACCCCTACGTACCACAAACCTCAGAGAGAGATACGTGTGATCGAGGTAGCAGTGTTAACCAAGAAGAAAAGACAAGCAAACCATAGTGAGAGTGATCGATCATCCGTCTTTGTGGCGTTGTCGGTGTCGTCGAAGAAAAAAAGGTTAGTAATGTGTTTATCCACCTATATCTCCTATGGTTCCGGTAACTCCTTGACCCAATTTCCTTTGGTGCCACCAAACGCCTCTTTAGGTTGGCCAAAATCACCTTATTGGTGGCTTCAAATTGCCCATTGGCTTGGCGGATGATAAGGTCGCGGAGAAGTTATGCCGTATCTTCAAATTAGCACAGGCCGGCCGACGAATTTCTTCAAATCAAATTGTTTACCATTATCCGATATACAAGTGCCGCGAGAATGCCAAAACGACAAACAATATTTCTCCATAAAACATTTTGACGTTGGAAGCATGGATTTGGACCAAAGGCTTTGCTTCTACCCATTTGGTAAAATAATCGGTTGCCACAAGAAGGAATCGTATACTACACGGAGCTTTAGGTAAAGGGCCAATAATGTCTAAGCCCCATTTGGCAAATGGCCATGGGCTAAGCATGGGATGCAACTTCGATGTAGTTTACTCATATTATCGTTTTTGGCATGGCTCACACCTTTCGGATAGGTGTTTTGCATCCTTTTGCATCTCCTCCACCACCAATAGCCCCGCGTCATAGCCTTATGAGCTAAACTTAAGCCTTTGGAGTGGCTTCCGTGATAAGCCGGAGAGAGAATCTCTTCCAAAACTTGAAGTCCTTCTTGTTTTTGAGGCATCGCAACATAGGGTTTAAGTCCGAGCCTTTGTGATATAAGTGCAAACTTCCGTCGAATGATATCACCAAAACTTCCATGCATCGCGTTTGATTCTTTCAAATGAGTTTTTGGTTCTGGCGGAAGTGAAGAAACTTGCAAGTAGTGTATATAAGGAAGACGCCAATCTTGTGCATCGGAGATTATCATTAGCTCTGATAGTATCATATCGGGAACTTCAGGACTATCATCTACTTCATGTACCAACTCACTATCTGTTTCGGGAGCGAATTCAGGAGGAACAAATGGATCTACAGATTCTAATGGAAGATCCAAAGTATGGTCATGTTGTGAATTTTCCATCTCCCTTTTCCGCTTCTGAGTCATGATTGGTGCGATTATACGTGGGTCGTATTTCGCCAAGCAAAACAAGTAATTGCTTTCGTGTACATACAAGTCATGCAATTCTTTTTCGGTAAAGTCAATGCTTGGCTCTTTCTAGAACTCCACAGTGATGTGTCTTGACTCTTCGCTTCTAACGGCGGCGGATAGATAAGCCAATGAATCAGCATGACGTATGTCATTTCGGGGTCTTTGAGTGATAGAGATGCTATCAAATTGTCGAGCAAGGCTATGTATCAAACCAAGATAAGCCGCCATATGGTCATCTCTTGCTTCAAAAGACCCGCCAAACCGATTGGCTACAAGGCGAAATCCGTGTATAACCGGAGCTTTTACCTACCCACAAAGTTGTTCTCAAGGCACAAAAACGGCAGCCCTCATACTGGCTTCGTTATTTGAAGCGGCGAAGCCAAGTCGCATTTTTTTCAATCTTCTCTCCGCGGTTTAACAAAAACGATCCAATTCCAGACCATTTATTATGGGAGCCATCTGAATAAACAATCCATAAGTCAATTGGATTAGGAATTGCGTTTGCAAGTTGGTCTTCGTCCCCCCGGTTATTGGTGGCGTAATGTCTTCCATAGATTCTTCTTGCAAAGAAATCGTCAATAGGAGAATCATCAATCGGAAAATCAGCTATCAAAGAAGCTAGAGCATGTCCTTTTTCAGCAGATTTACTTTCAAAGACAATGCTATATGCACTAAGATAACTGTTAGTGCATTACTTAAAGATCTTGCGTAAGGGATACTCAATTAAAACTCGACCAACCTCCCCGAAGTATGGTTTTAACCGACGAGCGGCATGAACCAATGCAAGTGCCATTTTTCCATCTTTGAATAACGAGACTTCAACTCGGTTAGCGTCTTATCGATAAAAAGACGGGTCTACCATCATCGACGAAAAGAACAAAGACTAACGGCTTTGAGTTGAAGCCGCTAGGTACATGCCAATCGGTTGACCCGTTGAAGGACTTGTCAATATAGGAGGACTGACCAAGTATTTCTTCACCGTGTTGCAATGCCATCTCACAATCAATGTTCCAAGTTGCGCCCCTTTAAAGTCCGGAAGAAGGGATGACAACGATCGAATATTTAGAAATAAATCTATGAAGAAGCGCGTTTCGACCCGGTAAAGCGTTGAATTTCCTTCTTATTTTTGGTGATGGCATATCAATAACGCACGTGATCCGATCGAGGATTAGCCTCAATACCTCTACAAGTCATGAGGTATCCCAGAAATTTTCCAGAAGAGAGGCCAAAAGAACATTTGGCGGGATTGAGTCTCATGTTATACTTGTTAAGCCTATCAAAAACAAGTTGAAGATTGGAAAGATGATCACCAGTAAGCTTCGATTTAACAACTATATCATCAATATAAGCCTCCATTATTATCCCCAGCAGATCGGAAAAAATTGTATTGACAAGCTTTTGGTAGGTTGCACCGGCATTTTTTAGACCAAAAGGCATAACAGTGTAGCAGAAAATGCCTTGGTCGGTAATGAAAGCGGTGAACTCTTGGTCATCAACATTCAAAGAGATCCGGTAGTACCACGAAGAAGCATCCATGAAAGATAGGCGTTGGAATCCCGGCGGCATCCACTAGTTCGAAATTCGTGGCAATGGATAATGGATGAATCGGACAAGCTGCGTTAAGGTTTGTAAAATCAATACAAATTCTGATTTGTCCATTCTTTTTAGCAATCGCTGCGGCGACATTAGCAAGCCATTTCGGTAAGTAACTCATCGGATAAAGTTAACCGCAAGTAGCTTATCAATCTCCTCTTTAACTTTGAGCTTCCGATCAGGTGCCATTCTTCTTGGTTTTTGGCGAACTGGCCTGAAACTTGGATCAATGTCAAGTTTATGACAGCAAATGTAGGGGTCTATTCCCCGCATTTCCTCAATTTTCCAAAGCGAAGATAAGCTTATTTCATTTGTAAAGGAAACCAACTCTTGTTGTTCTACGCTCGAAAGTTCAGCGGAAATAAAAGTGGTTTCTTCCGCTGAATCTCCTACTTGCACTTCCAAAAGTCGATCCACTGTCGGCGGCCCTTGCACATGAGCCTCAATATTATAGATGGAGGGCACGCCGCTTGGTAACTGTAACTTGGGTAGGGTACTTGCAAGGATCGTATTACCTCGAACTTCAGATTTTTATAGTCATCCATTGCTTTGTCATGACAGGAATGGGCGGATACAGTCACTACTTAACCTTGCAAATATGCCCGAGAGAATGGGAACTTGACACATATCGATGAAATGTGGAGACTACAGCCCCCATGGAATGTATCCAATCTCTACCCAAAATTGCGTTATAGTGGGATCGACAGTCCATCAATAAGAAATCGAGCTCAACTTCTTTGTTCATTAATTTGATTGGTAAGGTAATTCTTCCAACCGCTGAAGATGTTGTCCCGTCAAAACCGATGATAGGATTGTCTTCGGCGATGATCATACCCTCGCGAAGTTGCATCTGAGAATAACATCCACTGAAAATGACGCTGGAAGTGGCCCCTGTGTCGATCATTACCCGTTGAACACGAGAAGCACCTATAGACCGCGTAAATTATAAGCTGCGTCATAGTGAGGGTGATATACACCACGGAGATCATCATCAGTGAATCGGAGGGGCTCTTCTTCGAAGTTTCGTTGGATTCCTTTGACAAAATCGACTTTGTTGATACGGTTAAACTCACCAACATAACTAACTTTCAAACGCTTTTGATTCTTACTCTGACTTTTGGAAAGAGACTCAACATGAGAATGGAAGACATTAATGACATGCTCATAAGTTGCAAAGAATCACCGCTGAGAGTTTTTTGTAAGATATTCGTTCAAAAGTCCTTTCTCCACTAATTTCTGAATCCGACCCCAGAGAGATCGACAAAGTTCTGTCTCATGGCCATAGTCATTATGGAATTTACACCACAAAGCTTTGTCCCTTGTCGCTTTGGTATCTTCCGAAGTGGATAAAGGCGGGAAAAGAAGATTCCCACTTTTCAACTTTTCATATATAATGAGTACTTGGCATTGAAAGAGGGTCGGTTTTAGCTCGTAGAGTTTTTCCATCACGATTGAAATTGACTTGCTTTCCGACCGTCATTCTTTCCATCGTTATGTTGTTGATATGATCGTCCTTGCCCGGCTTAAAATTTTTGCTTTCGTAAAAATCTTTACTCGAATATCTTTGTCCCTTGCTGCTTTTCGCCAATAGGTTCTCCTCGATCACGGATGTGTTGTTCAGCCCTAACATACGATCGTGATCGAGTTTTAGGACATCTTTAATTAGAGAGTGGTAAAGATCCCTTTACAATGAAGTTCGAACTTCTATCTCTTTCATAATATAATGCTTCTTTAAAGGCTTAAAAGAAGCATCCCATCGAAACTTCTTCGAACATCCGTTGCTGCCTTTCGAACCTAGTAACAAAAGTACGTAACTTCTCGTCACGTTGCTGCTTGATGTTCAGAAGTGAGTCGACATCCTTTGGCGTCTTGCAATTGTGGCGGAAACGATTAACAAACTGATTTTCTAGTTCATGGAATTGGTGAATTGATCTTGAAGGCAACTCACTAAACCAGCGTAACGCTTCTCCCTTTAGAGTCGATGGAAAGAGCTTACATATGAGCGGATCATCTCCACCCCATAACACCAACTTATTTTTGAACGATAGAACATGCAAGCCAGGATCTCCTTCCGACTCATCATAAAGTTCAAAATAGGGTTGTTTGAAGTCGGGATGGTGGTAAGCTTCTTGAATGTCGACCGAAAACTTATCAAGTACGCCATCATTGACTGTCAAGTTTTTTGTTCTTACATCCCTTGACTCTCTATCGTTAAGTTCTTTTGTAATCAACTCTTTCAGCTGTTGTTCTGTTAGAGTTAAAGTATTGGCTCGAACAACTGGACGCCCCTAGTCGTGCCCATGTGGAGACGGATACCTTCCATTATCTCTTATTGGAGTTAGAGATCTTTGGCGGTACCCACGATCAGCTCCGACCGGTGATTGTCTTTGTCTATCCCTATAACCAGCCTGTCTAGGCCGGTAGTCACCCTTGTCCGGGTGGTCGGAATAATTATACCACTTCTCCATGTTTTGTTGCTCTTGTCTGGGATGCCCGCCTTCCCAGTCGTGTCGGACATATCTCGGATGGTGGTCTTCCCTAAAATTGCTTCTCAGAGGTAAATCTTCCCTTTGAGATCGGACATGTCTAGGGTAGTAGTTATCCCTGCCAATCCGATTCTCCCCATAAGTACGGGTAATAGGGTCATTACTCCTAGAGCGCGTGGTTGGTTGATTGTGCTTGAGAAATAGCACGCTTTCTCGGAGACGACGGTGGATCGTCAAGACGGTCCCATACACCGGAATGACCTCTGCGTCCCTTCGTGGTCGCCTTGATGTTGTTGAATTTGCAACATCGTCCACCGCCTTTGCCTCTTTGCCTTCTTCCTTCTCAAATTCTGTTTAAATTTTTGACTCGTCGTAACTCCCCGCTCAACCGTATTAGGGGTGAATTGGCTGTTACTATCACCTTTTCCGCTAGTTGGCGTGAGAGTAATGTCCACGTCCATATCCATGTCAACCGAAGGATCGACATGGACGTACGCGACCGCATGGAGGACTACCCGACTTGTCGATTTTCTTGTTGCAAGGCTGTTAAGGGTGGCGGCACTTGTACTGCCTTTTATGGAGGCGAGGCGGAGGCGGTTCTTGTTTACTTCTGCTATCGGATGTTGAGAATTGATCCTACTACTAGGAGCAACTTGATTGTTCAACGGTTCATGCATCGGCCGATTTGAATTTCGGGGTTCGCGATTCTTGTTAGTAGGAGGAATATGTTGACTATTTGGTCCGCTTCTTGTGCTTACCATCTTGATTGTTTCACGTGATAATGAATTCTAAATTCCCCACAGACGGCGCCAATTATGTTTTGCAAGAAACCGCTTCAACACAACGAGCAATGGTAAAGAACGCACTAAGAAAAACAGAGGAATTTGATGTTGGGAGAGATGAAACCGAACCAAATAATGGCTGCCCTCGCACTCCAAGATCTATTCTCTAGGGATCAAGTTTCCACGTGCTTCCTTATGAAAAATAGTTTGATATTTATAGAGGTAGAGTAGAGAGTCCTTGTAGCTCAAGTAATCTTGTATCTTGAGTAATTGTGATAGAGTATAACTGTCAACTGATAACTATCTCTTTGATAAGAAATGAATCTGGACATAAATCAACGTATATTGGTGGCAAGCCATGTGGCTAAGGTTCAGCCTTAGACACATGAGTTAATGGGCCTGTACATTGATCCATGATATTGCGAATTGGGCTTTAGCCCTGTTGATTAAACGAATAAAATAGAGGCCCTTACTAATGGACGTTTGCCACGTATGTGGGGGTCGAAACATAGATGTTTGAGCCGACCTTCCTTATTTGCTACAAGCCGTTATCAAGTGTAGATCCATATTTTGTGCTATCTTGATGATCCGTCATTACTTCTGTTGTTACAAAGTAAATGTCTCCTTCATTGGTGCGTTGAATGAGCTTTAGGATCGCGGTAAATCATTTGTTTCCATGTATGGTTGTATCTGATATTTTGGACAACTTGAGTTTGGGTCGTGATTACGTCCTTGTGGCATAGTACGATCTGGTAATATACAAGCTGTGAGGATTCGACCTGATAGGTTGGACACGTGTGATGTAGTGAACGTCTGAGAACGGATGGTACTTACAAATATATTTTGGCACTAACTTTTATAAAGGGTAAGTTCATCTCTACCATACACTAGTGTGGAAGATGAAAATTAACGTAACCACAAATATTTTGTACTTCACAAGCTTCCTTATATACCAATGAAATGTTACATGTGCAGCTCCAGAGGGACTTCTCAAACTATTGTTTCTGGAAAATATCTATCTCGTCTAGTGGAAATCGAAGACTAGAAATGACAAGTATCCTAATGGTTCTATGATAACTGCAGTAGGAGAAAGGTATTCGGGTGAGAACCTAATAAGCCATTATACATTTGTTATTAGTCTGTCTATATCAATTGTTATGCAAATTTTTCTAGGGTTAGTTAGTGTTACACCCCCACTAGATGAGCCAATTAGGATCCCCAATCCCCCGTAGATGGGCAATTAGGGTCTCCCCCCTAATACACACACAAAAAACACGGTTAATTTGGGTTTTTTTTTTTGTATACTTGGGGGGGAGACCCTAATTTCCCCATCTAGTGGGGGGGGAATCCTAATTGGCTCCTCTAGTGGGGGGTAATACTAGTTAACCCATTTTTCTGTTAGTATGAAAGCAAGTATGATTCCGATTTTTTTAGGGAGAATGAGCTTACTTTTTGAGGCACTGATGATAAGGTTCCTGGACGTGCAGTATTTTGTTGACACTTCTAAGGTATGTAATGATGTTAAGATATACATTCTGGAGTTTCAAACTTTGATGCTGCTAGTAATTATTTATCATTAGTTAATATCTTTCAATTCCTACTCCCAGGCTATGAAAGAAAAAGGTGTTGAACCCAAAAGACTACAGCTTCTACGTGATATCACAGGTGCGTTTAGGCCTGGTATTCTCACAACTTTGATGGGGGTCAGTGGAGCTGGAAAAATAGCTCTCATGGATGTTCTTTCTAGAAGAAAAACTGGTGGAACTATAGAAGGAGAGATTAGAATCGGAGGGTATCCCAAGGTCCAAAAGACATGATAGAATATCTGGTTACTGTGAGCAGAGTGACATACATTCTCCAAATATAACAATTGAAGAATCAGTGATCTACTCGACCTAGTTACGCCTACCACCAGAAGTTGATTCAACTATTAAAGCAGTAAGACATTGACTAGTACAAATAAATGTCAGAAAACTGAACATAGTATTACACCATACTCTACAACTAATATTCAATTGTAGTGCCCTTCTTGCTTCAACAAAAAACTGTACTGCTAATGTGAATGTTTTTTGGTGAGAAAATCTAGAAACTTAGCAATCATTTATGTTGGGATATTTGGCCTTTACAAAGCCAATGAACGTTTATTGTTTATACATGATGATGTTTAATTAAATACATGAATCTTATTATTATGCATATGGGTAAACTAATATCATAAGATGAAACCATAAGTTCCATAAGTAATAGAATTAGAACAATTAAGTATATGAAGAGTCATGTGCGGGAGATTTGATTGTATCTATTTACCTAGAATACTCACAGTTAGGGGTGAAGTCAGTCGCTTCACTTATAAGACTATAACATACATAACTGCTATATGATAGGATGATGATATCTCAATCATTTGAGTATGACTCTAAGTTTGTATATTGGTGTAGTCACATGACTGACACTGAGGGGATCAAAGTGAGAACACACTATAAATTCGTTGTTAAGGTTAGTGTGCAAATCTCACTCTACCAATTAATCCCTGGACTTGAGGAATTATGAAAATTCATTGTGTCTTAAATTTATTACTTTGAGACATTAAAAAGTAATGTCTATTCATAGACTAGACTTGACGTTTTGGGTAATGAATGTAGGACGTATTGAATCACGAATTCTAATAAAGGATCCACCACTCTACGGAGTTATGTATTAGGAAATTGTGACATAACTAATTGAGCTCAAACCCGGCCGGTATAAGAAATAGTTTCTTAATGCTCAATTGATGTTAAATGTCACATTGGGTCAATTAGACATGGGTGTGACAATGAAGAACAAATTCTCAATGGTCTAATTGTGAATACAAGTAAGGTGGAGGGACATAAATATAATTAATGGTAGGAAAAGACTTTCTTGAAAGTTCCAAGGGCCTTATTGTAAATATGGATTTGTTAATGGGCACTTTCCATATTAAAGAGATATATATTAAAAGTGTTTTAGTATATCAAGTACAAGTATTTATATGGCAAGGACTTGTCCTCTTAAGATAAAACTTGGAATCTTAAGTGGATCTCACTACACACACTTACGTATTCTCAAAGTTTCTCTCTATAAGAGAATGACTTTTTGGAGAAAGGGACCATTAGTCTTTTCAGGAAAAGTACAACTAAAAATAGGAGAAAAGCAAAAGTGTTTTGTGGTGTGTTGTGTGGTGAATACTACTAAAAGGCTGAAGACTAAGTGATTTGGATTCAGCTTTTGAAAGTTTCTCTTTACTGTCAATCTCAAATTCCGGCTTTGAAGGTATTTTTCTTTTAATTCTTTTTTTTTTTATCAATAATAGATTAGTATGTTAAAGGTGTAGGATTAAAGTAATCCCAACAATTTAGCCTTTGACATTTTCTACTGTTTGTTTCCTTGCTTTTTAATTAAATTTTAATTATAGTATGTATATAACTGTATAAGCTAAAACAGAATGCTTTTATGATGACTTTTGGCATTTAAACTCAGTTTAATTGCAACATCAAGAGACTTGTCCGCCCTTATAAAACAACGTAGTGATTATATGTGCATTATACTGGTCGATTACATGTATCTTTTGAGAGCGTGTACTTAAATTGCATGGTCTATATACAGGATTTTGTCAAAGCGGTCCTTCAAACAATTGAGCTCGATGGTATAAAAGATTCCATGGTTGGAGTTCCTGGTGTGACTGGTATATCGACTGAGCAGCGTAAAAAGCTAATTATAGCAGTAGAACTTGTTGCCAACCCATCAATTATATTTATGGATGAACCTACTTTGGGTTTAGATGCTCGATCAGCTGCTGTTGTCATGCGAGCAGTGAAGAATGTAGTTAGCACAAAGAGAACAATTGTTTGCACTATCCACCAGCCAAGTATTGATATATTTGACGCATTTGATGAGGTACTTGACCTTCTTTTCCTGTGGAATTATCAGAAATTCTTATATTTATTTCATCATTGTTTAAATGCTATAAGAGCTTTCCAGCATAAGAAGCTTCATACACCTTCAGCTTATTTGATGTCCCAAGTATTGTTAACCCGTAATATTATTGCAGAGATAACAAAAGAATCAGGAGTAGTTTACACACACACACACATACACTACACCAAAAAAGGTTTTTACTAACAGCTATATCCGTTACTTATATTTTTACTAACGCTTATATCCGTTAGCTCTCAAGGGTGTTACAAATCCTTTAGGCAAAATTTAGTAACGGATATAACTGTTACTTAAATTAATCTTAGTAACGCTTATATCCGTTACTATAATTCTTTGTAACGGATAGCCAACTGTTGATCGGCAGTTTAATCTATTCATTTCTAACGGATATAAGTGTTAGTAACGTTTTGGCCTTTTAGTTAGTTACTTTTCAAGGAAATCAATTTTCATATGTCACGAGATATATCCGTTAGTAATAGATGTGCCACTTGCTATTAATATCGATATGTGTAACGGATACATCCGTTAGTAATAAATGTGCCACTTGCTATTGATATCGATGTGTGTAACGGATATATCCGTTACTAAATTTTGTCGATTAAAAAAATATATATATTTATTTTTTCCGGTCAAAATGTCAAAAAAGTTCACCCCGCACATATGAATATTCCATCTTATAGAGATATCACATTCCACAAACTTAATCAACATATAATAACAAAAACAAAACCACTAATCAATTAAACATTATTATAAAAATATAGACACTAGTCCAAATCCCAATTTACAAATCAAACTTATATAGAAATGACTTCACCTAACCTAATCTTGGGATGTCTAATATGCTGTCATAGAATATCCCATTGTATTGGTAGATCATCGTGTCTTTTTGCTGCTCTCGAAAGTGTTCCCCATCGGTTTAGGGGTGCACATCTGCAATTCCCATAACTTCTCCCACGATATCACCACTTATTTGACAAAGCCCGGCAAGAATTGAAATATCCGAGAAACATTGACACAGTGTGTGTTGGTTTTTTCGACATGGCAACCTATATGAAGTAAGACATAGTTAGGTAAAAAAAAATATTTCAATCCTCTAGTTACACAAATATTTCTTGGGGTTAAAACCTTATAAAGCCTCCTTACAAGGAAATCAATGCTAGGGGCATCTCATGGAATTGTGACTATATGTTAACAGAGAGTGTTCTTAGTCTATCGGGGTAACCACAATTAGAAATTTTATCGTCAATGTGTTTGTGTCCACACGGATATCGGGATACTTATCTTATTGGGCACATATTAGCATTTGTTTCGGAGACACAACACAAACCTTTCCCTACTAGAAAGATTTTTTTTTTCTGCAAGAGTCAATTCATTACTGAGGCTTTCAAAATATGAAGTGTCCATGTCACATAGCTTAATGTGCTACTAAAGTACCAAAGAGAAAGGCCAAACCACCAAGGCAATGCCTTGCAATTTATCCTCTTTGCAGCCTAATACTTGTTCGGCAAAGACAATATTATTTCCTTAAATTCTAACATAAGCATAAGAAGTTTGTAACATCAATTGTTCGAACGAATCATTTAGCACAATAAACCACATCCCTAGTTGCTCAAAAACAGACATAAGTTTTCAAAGTTGGTACAAAGTTACCACTCTTCATCGAGATGGAAATGGCACCTGCCCCAAAGAACCCTTGCTCTTTGCGCTAACTATAGAGGGTAGACGCGGATCCTAAAGCGGATCGGATCGATAAACAACATTCAAAATTCTAGTATGCTCGACTTGATCCCGTAGATCACTTAACCAATTAAGATGATGCAGTGACCTGCAAGAAATTTAAGGATTCTGATGTTAGCTAGCATGGTATGATAAAAGACAATCACAAAAACCACTCGCCATAAGCAGAACGGAGAATCATGGAAAGTCATTCTTCCCTTACCCAAAATCTCTTTAGAAAAGCAGCCATATCCAAATATACTTTCCATAAAAATAGAAAGAAACTTCACAAAGTGAATAATGAGTCCATGCTCCCACAACATTTAACAAGCCCAAAATGATGTCTAGGACCCTTATATAAGCACACCTTGAAATGATGACATTAATAAAAAAATCCAGCCACCAAGTATATCTAACAAAATGTAACCATCTAGTATGCTACTATAAAGGATCCAGTAGAGTACATGAGAAGTTTTGCGGTCATGTGAAGATGAAAATTGGATGTCTCATCTTTTAGAATTGATGAATCACTTTCTTCCCCTTATCGAATTTGATATTACCAAGATGATGAATCACCGCGACAACTTTGAATATTGAATCACGGAAAATAGAAGAATGAGGGCGTGGTTCTTATCAATGCAAGTTGTAAAGAAATTAAAATATCCAGTTTGTGCACTGTTACGCTCGGTAATTCTGTTATATCCATAGCTCTGCGAGTGGCAAGGTATTCATGAGCATCGCTTACACCAACTAGTTCATAGCAATTTAACTGGTTAAGATAACGAAATGATTGGGGATTTCCCAACTTATACTTCTCAATTTCTGTTAAGTTTTAAAACAATAGGCGATCGCCTATATTAGCAATCGTATCCAAATTTAATAATGAAGGAACTTTCCCAAGGACGAGAGGATCAAGTTCATAAGAAAATACCTGTGATGATACCGCATAGAAGGTAGAAACAATGGTAGTTCTTTCGGGATCGGAAATTTGACAAACACGAGATCTTTCAAGAAGATAATTTCTAATAGTAACTCATGAAGCTACTATTAGATATTATGTCATATGGTATCCGAATCTACCAACACTCATATTTTAAGGCTATATTTCTTTCAAATGATAAAATAATATCGAAAAAGGTCACCATGCGTAGGACTAGTCATACAAAGAAATTGAATTCTTCTCCCCATGGGTACTGGGAAAGGAGCCTAGCTGCCTCATTAGGGTTCACACAGAATCGTTGGATGCTTGGGTACACCTACCTCCCTTAGCACTAATGCTGTCTAGGCTGATATGGGAGTTGCTACCTCATGCATACTCATAGAAAAAGCCCTCACGACCTCGCCGGTGTGATATTGACTGATCCAAGGAGCGGGTACTAATTAGGCAAGGTGATCGATCTTTAAGCTAGGTGAGAATCATAACTTCAATTATACCCGGGGTTTTTGTCTTCAATATTGTATATAGAAAGAGGAATTAGAGGCGAAGGAGACACGATGGTAGCGAGCATCAAATCGAGGAAGGAGACTATCCATCGTGACTTTCGGCGAGGACCTATATCTGTTGTTTCAAAGCCTTTCACCGATCAATGGGGTTTCCGCCACTACCAATTCCCTTTCAAAGCTCGAGAGCGTTCGTACTTTTTAAAACTTATTACTTAGAAACTGAAAAAGATGGTATAATTATTAAAAGGCGGTTCTCATCAACCGAGAGCTCCACTCTATTATAGGTTTATTCAAAGTATCAATCAGTAGGATCTTTACCCTTTTTTTTCTTTTTTCTTCTCTTATGATTCTTTTTCTTGCTTTTCTTATTCGATGATTACGGGGTGAACCGCCCCGGATCGAACGGGCAAAAACTCATATGTAAAGGTGGATGTCTTCTATAGACTAGACTTCGAAAGGTGCTATATGCATCTGCCCGAAAGAAAATATGCCTATGGTGGAAGGCTTGGCGCGACATCCTCTTGATCTAAGAGATTTGTTCAAGGAGGTCACCTCGTGTGGACCCCGACCACGCGTTAGAACGAACAACGATCTTACTAAACCAACGACTAACGGACCATTCTTTAGAGAGGAAAGCGAGGCATTTCGGTGAGCTTGCAAAAGAAGGGTTATAGATGTAGTTGAAAAGCTTCCAAAGCAAAGCAAGAGTGTTTTCGAAGTCTTCCGCAAGGCGGCAAAAGGATAGTCACCCGGGCATGGCACGGTTGTTATAGTAGAGTGAGCGTTAGTAAGGCCGAGGGCAATACAAGGACAAGACGACTAAGCCGGGGACGGGCCCGTTTGAATACAATAATTGTAAAACGATGATTTGCATTTCTCAGCCTAGTTGATTGCATATTAGGGTTACAAGCCCCTACTGGCTGACGGGCCTAGTGGGAGATCACTACAAGACTAGGCAAAGCATTAATTAATGATCTTTCGCCACCAATACTTTTCGAAAGTTGAGCCGTGTTCTACTTGGATCATTGACACCGTTACTATACACCAGCGAAGTTCCTCCCTCAAATTTAGCTCATCAGAAGTCTCCCACGGGCGGAGATTAGCCCCACCATCTTCAGCCGCAGGTTGGTTCCACGGCATTCATTGTCAATTGATTCTGTGCACTCCCGCATACCATACCTTTCTTCCCCGAGCTAGAGCCCTCAAGGGTTGCCGTTGGTCCGGCAGGGCCCGGGACCTATGGGTTCGGGTACCCCGAGATGTTGGCTAATAATAAGTACGGGCAAGTAAAGTGTTGGGTTGTACTCCTCCCTACGCCCTGCTGCTTGGTTCCATCTCATTAGGGCTGGCTGATTGCCATTGCTTAATCAAAGTCATGATAAACAAGCCTATCCGATACAGGATAAAACGAGGAGGCATTGTAGGCTCGTTAAACGAACAACACGGTAATTTGACGGGTATAGAAGCTATGGATCTACCGTGTATGGATCACAGGCTAAGGCGGTTTGACTTAGGCGGCTTAATAGATGGCTTAATCTGCATAATCTACTGAATCCACTTAAGCTCAGTTCACTAAGTCAACTGCCTATACCCCTGTTCCAATCCCCGCCCGGGTATGGATCTTGAACCTTCTCTAAATGAAATGGCCTTCAATCTGCTCTGTACGGGGAGACTTGCCGCGTGGTTGCTAAATCAAGCACAAAGTCATCGGTTATTTTATGGCCAAATTTAGCCACAAAAAATGAGAAATAACATTGTTTTTCTAGCAATTCCCCTGCTGCCTACAGATATTGACATTTATCCTTGTTTGCAGTTATGGGATGAACGCCTAATAATTTTCAAAATAACTTGTAAAGTAATTACAACACATAAATTGTATATAAAAATTCCCGACGATATCAATCTCAAACATACCTGCTTCTTAAGGTCATTTACACCATCAATATGGGAAAGAGCATCAACCTACGCCAACAATGAAATCATTCCCTGAACATTGTTTGAAATAGCTATTCAATTTTTAACAATATATTCAACACACGGAAAATTATCTCTGAATTTGCTATAAAGACTATAGGAATTGCAATAGAAGGCTTTCAACATACGAGGATAAAGGAGAATCTGCACCGGGACTTTTGTCACGAAAAAGACGCGGAATCCATGGACGCCACTACTAATAAGATAGGCTTGGGCTGTCCCGATGTAATACTTATTGGCGGGAGTGAAGACAAGACACCCGCCCTTCAGATGTCGAAACAGGCAACCTAAGGTTATAAGTCAAAAAAAACAATGGAATGGTCCTTCAACAAACAAGATTTCATAGCATGTAATATTACGCTAAAAGCTTCCACCTAAAGTTATCAATATAAGAGTAAACATTTTACCGCGCATCACAAGATCGAACTCATTCACGCCTACACCTCCCTATTTCTCATGCACTTCATGACTTACAAATTGGATTCCATATATAATCAACGTTCTTGTAAGGTGCAAATTTGACTTGTGGAAATTTTTCAACAGGAAAATCCTATGAAGAGAAAGTTTGAAAACTATTAACTGTTTTCTTTAAACTTGTTTCTTTGACAATCTTTTCATGAACCAAAAATCAGCCGGCCCAAACTTCTCCCCGCTATTGTTGGATATCACATCTGCATCCGTACCTTCAAAACCAACAATGGGGAAAAAATTGAGGACCCACTTTTTCTTATGAGCTAAATGATGTTAATCTTTCTTCATGGTTCTTAACAAAAAGAAATATGCTCCTTTTAGCTACTACACAATACATACTATATATCCATAGGTGATGAAAAAGGACTTTCATAACGAAGTTTGTAACCTGTTCATCATTTATGCAGTCTACTTGAAAGCCATCCTCTCCAAGAACCCCCGACCGCTCCCTCTTTCAAGATATGGGTAATGGCTCACCGAGGAAGCGTCTTTGAATCTTTGTGTTGGCTAAAGGCCTAGCTGAATCCATTTGATGAACTCTGAAAATCTACTTCAAAGAATGCAAATCGTGCATAGCTGATTTAGCATGGGTATATTCTTTGTCCCACTTGAAGCTCGGCAAATGATCTTCGATTCTCGCACATCATCATTTATCATATCTCGGCAAGATCCCAAATAGAATCTTTCCCCTGTTTCCACGGAAGAATTTATATCAAGTATCATTCACGAAAAACCTAAAAAAGATGCTAAATGGACTTGACAATGTGCATAGCTCTTGTGCTGGAACCGGGATCGAAGGAAAGCAATTTCCCGTCCCTTGTTTCCTGCCTCTCCAAGGATCTTGAGGAGCCCTTCATTTAGAAGACAGGTTGGCTGATTGGTGAACCCGAAAAGGTCCTCCTCAAGAAAACACCGGACACTGCTTTCAACAAAGATAACATTATATATTTGCATTTGGTGTATTTTCCGGAGAAAGACCATACATGGTCCCCAAATCACCAAACCGTTATCCATCATGTCAAGTGCTCTTTGAGTAAAAACGGAACACCATTTCAGAGGATTCCATTAGTAAATAATAAAATTTGTCGAAAATAATATCTATAGACCTTCACTTTCGCTGAAATGATGCTAAAGTTGCCAAAGGTTCTTTTGACTTCTTCACTTGTCCATTAAGGTGGTCGAGATTTATAATCGGCATCCGTTGCATCCACCAAAAGACCTTAAATTGAAGGGAAAGAAGGATCCGATACAATTGCAACAAAACACATCATTAGGAAGATCGGTTTCATTGGGAATACAACAATAATATAAATATGATGAATGTTTGGTCTGAAAGCAATAGTATAACTTCCATATCCCAAAGGTGCATTCGGGTATTTTATTACGCTGGGCCAACTCAAAACTTCGACCAAAACCAACTCAAGGCATTTAGACATTTAGTAGTGCTAACTTTATAACTAAGATATACTTGACACATTCTTGTAACTACTATGACATCGCGAAAAATATCTTGGACAGCCTCATAGGTGTCAAGAGTTTCTAAGCACAAAGTTTTTATCTGTAAAGTTGCTCAGACTTATTATTTTTCTTAATAAAAAATTACACCTCCAACTTCCTACCATGCAATATTTAAATAATATCTTGTCTGAGAGATTACCGTAAATTGTGCCTTGCCAATAGTAAGACTTCTCCAATTATCTTCCTCATATGGGTCTGCTCCGAAATAACAAGGTTGGGTCGAAAACCTCATGGGATTAACATGAATTGGCTCATCATGGAAACCATTTTGTTCATCTTCACAAATAAAACGATGATGAACACATTAACGAAAAGAAACAAAAATTTTAAGAGAATAGAAGCAACAAAACCACAAGATGATATAACCCGAGTGGATTCTCGTTTGTTAAAATTCTGAAGTGATGCATGGTGGTCATCATTATCAAAAAAAAATAAGGAAATAGAAAATGTTTCCATGTCCTTTTCGAGGCGGACCCAAGAGTAAGTTTGTAAGTTCATGTGTGTCGATTCTCAATTCAATAATAATAAAAATATATATATTAATAAAAAAAAATGTAGTGTTACTTCCCGGTATATGTAATATAAGGGTCTAGAAAAGTCTTCCTTTTCCATTATAATTGATTAATAGTAATAGAAAGTAGGAAATTGTAACCAACGTAAAAAGGATGCAACTACTAAACATACTTGAGATTAACCTTGTGTTCAAGTCCGAGATGCTCTCCTCGGATATTAGTAAGAACCCGAGCTTCATTGACAAAATTCAATTGGCTCTTGACATCTCTGCACATGCCAACACTTGCCATTTTGTTCACGAACGAATAAGCGAGAGGCAAAACATCTTAATAAATAGCGAGGGACGAGGTGGCATTGGAAAACCAAAGGTTGATGTCACTATCATAACCCTGCACTTCATACCTGGTTTAAAGCAGAAGATAAAATTACTTATGCACAATGAAATCTACTATTACTTGTACAAAGAACAACTATCTTATATTTGGAAAATGTCGCGTCCATAGTAGTTATAGCTTATGCACATGGTAGAGTTGTAATTTAGCGAGAGTTCTCGAATCACTGGCTTAGGTTACTTTATCTGGTTTCTTTTGTTACTAGTACACCTGTACCTTTTTTCTTTATTACTCACATCGCAAAGTATAGATTTTACTTAAATGAAAATGTAGGATGTGATGCCCTACAATACAATTGGTAAAAGGAAACATAACAAATGAAAGAATAAAAAAGATGAGAACATTAAAAACCAAATAACTCATAAAAGACTCTTTATCTGCGGATACATTGGTACTTTTCTTATTGTAGGTTTTCTACCAACTGTTATACCTCTTTGATGGTTTTTCCAATATTTTTAACTTCTGATTTTCTCTCCCTTACGATTAATACTTCTCTCACAATTAGTTCAACAAGAAAACACGGACATCTGCAAAGAAAACTCAACTTAGTTGATGCTCCTAAGGAAGTTAACTCATTCACATCTATCAAAGATTAACTTGGTGATGGCGAGTAAAGAGTAATTAGCATGTAAACATTGCAAGACAAATTTCTTCATGTGTACCTTTGGGATTGTACTAAGATTTCTTCCTTGGAACCATCACACCGTGCAAGATTAATCTGCAATTTTTTTCTCACAACGCGGAGACTCCACAAATATTATTCCCGAGAGAGGTCAAGAGGCGTACTAATGAGACACATTTTCTCGAAACACGCAACCTCTTATTTTATCATCGACATTGCAAAATATAAACTTCATAATACAGTAATTCAACCAAACTAAATATTCAAGTGTGCACAATAATGATATATCTTTCTCAACAAACATCGCAGAAAAAAAAAAAAGAGAAAAGAAAACTACTTCAACAACTATATCTAAGATAACATCCAAGACTTAAGATTCAAAGATTTTAAATTTCAGCACTTGACAATGTGTAACTCAATACATTGAGTACAATACCATAAGTTGTTTGTGTAACATAGAGTTACCATCATCATAAAATGTAACAGGAACAAAACATGTAATTTATTCTAAAAAACAAAAACATAAACCGTCGATTAAACCCCCAATTTACCCCTCTCTAACAACAGCATGAAAATTGTCATAATCAAATAGGAACATATCTTTTAACAACATGTTTCCCAGCAGCAACAGCACTAGCAGCCAAACCACCAATAACACTAGTAACAACCGCAGTTCTAGGACCCGACGCAACTTAATAAAAAGCCCCAGTACCCAAACCAGCTAAAACATTATTCAACAACTATATCTAGATTCATTAAACAAGGTAGACTAAAAAGTAGAGTGAGCACCGATTGGAAGCTTACCGAATTTTGAACTTCCACTTTTGATCAGTCCACTTCGTTACCAATAGTCCACTGGAATTATACAAATAATTAAACCAGGAGAATGAGAGAGAGAAAGAAAAATTGATTTTTCAATTGATAAAAAAAAACAATATGGTAAAAATTTATTTGACGAATCGGAATCGAGAGAGTCAACTCACTAACCTTGGGTTGTAGAAAGTTGGAGAAGTATGAAATCGCAAGATTAGGGTTCTTAAGAGAGTTTTTTCTTGTTTCCTTCCTAAATTAAAAACGGCGAAATTAGAATTGGCTAATTAAGTGTTAGCCGAAAAAAAAAACGGGGGGAAAGAATGAAAGCCAAGCGCGCGTGACCACTTCCGGTTTTTTTTTTCTTTTTCAAATTATTTTAATTTTGTTGCCTAATTTTCTACTTTTCTCACGGATATAAGTGTTAGCATATCTAAAAAAAATGTGAAAATATTATTATATTATAATTCAAGATTTTAAGTAACACTTGCAGTCATAAGTAACGGATATATCCGTTACTTAATGAGTAACAGTTATTTCCGTTACTTATTGAAAATTTGCCCTGTTACAAAATAGCAGTTATGGTGTAGTGATATATATACATATATAATCCCACATCGTCCATTGCATGCCTTGCACCGTTATATCGATCCTGTTGTAGTGTTTTGGAAATCTATTTCAGATCAATGAGAATGAAATAATGAAGTAATAAAGAATAAAGATTGAAATGACAATGAAATAAGCTTTTTTATTGATCACCAATAGCGGTTACAAGTTTCTCTTTTTCTCTTTTTCTCTCTCTTTGCTCTAGTTTTATCCTATTTTCTGGAATGAAATGGAATGACCCTTCTTCCTCCCCTTTCCGATCTTTATATAGTGCTCCATTTATAGTCTTGCCCAATCATTTCCTGCCACATGTCCATTCTCTTCTTCTTCCTCTTTTTCCCACTTTGAACCTACAACATATAAACTTATGTCCGAAATATTGACAGTCATGTCGATATTTCTAGTTAATCACAATATTTAGACTAGAATATCGGGCTGACGATATTTGCCCACGACATCGCCCCTTCTCGAAACTTTCAGATTTCTATCTTAAAAATTTGAATGTTTCGAGAAAAACCTGGAAAAACCCCAAAATTCAAACTGAAATAATTCAAAATTCAAAATTTCAAACTGTTACTCTTGAAAAGTCAAATAAAAAAAATCAACTATAAAAAATTTCTTTCGCTTTCTCTCTCTTCTTTACTTCGCAAAAAACTTGAGACATTCCAACCCCACCACCCTTACCGTCCTGAAAAGCTTCACTTTGGACTTACTCGCTGTCCTCTTCATCAAATCTTTCTGCAAACTTGACAGGTTAGTTAAAATAAACTTTAATATACTTATTTGCTATTATAATCTTTTTCCTTTCACTCTATTATCTCTTAATATCATGTCTGTTTATTTTCTTGATTTTAAAAAGGTTAGGGTTTAAACTAGATTATTTTATTTGCACAACCATTTATACTAACTAGGCTTTTGAACCATATATTTTGATCTGTTTCAGTGTGGTTAGGAGAAAAAGTTATGTTAATTTTAGGCAAACACTCTCAAAACAATCCTAGCTTCGACGTCAAGAACGTATGCTTTTGAGACACACATCCTCACTTTAAAACCCGACATTGTCACCACGAAACCTTGATATGAGTATAACAAATAAAATATTATACAATTATACTGAGTATAGCGATAGTAGTACCGATGAAGGATATAATTCTAATAAAAAATTTATTGTTTCTAGTGATACCGTCATGTCGAATGAAACTGTCGAGTCTGCCGCTCGAACCAACTCTTCTTCCTTAGCCTTGACATCTCAAAGAATTGTAACTGATGAACTAGATTGCCGCCCAACGTATTTGGTTGATGGCTTAGCATGCCATCCTTTTGAGACTATGGCCTCAGAGTCAGAACGCAAAATTATAGACAATAACAGCATATGGAGTGGTGGTTTGAATCCTCACTTTCCAAAAAGACCCAACTTAAACATATTTAAAGCTGCATACCAGATACCAGACACTGTCATTCTTCGACATTATGCTGGATGTAGGAAAGGGACTAGATGCCAAAGTGGCGATCCCTGAACAATCATCATTACTGTTGGGCAACTGGCTACTAGTTTGCGGCTCCCCTAACTGACCTCGATCGAGAGGTATTTAACTACCTAACCATCTCTCCTAGCCAAAGCACAGGCAATTTTTGGAGATTGTTGTATATTTCCAACTATTATAATTCTCATCTTGAACCCGATGTGTGGAGAACCCAAAGAATCCAACTTATCTACATTCAAAACCACTACACCTTTGTCGAGCGTACCAAAAGAACAAAAATGGTATACCTGAGCCTAGTGGCTATTTTTATCCCAAAAAACAAAGCAACCGACCGGGTATCATAAGAATAAATCGAGATAGCGACTTTAGATGGCCACTATATCTTATCATTGTATCTAGTCAATGGGAATCATCTACTTCGATCGCTGTTCCCTCTTTGGTTCACCATGTTTTTAATATTAGAGGTACGTTATTTTACGAACCCATCTTTTGAACCAATATTTTGCCCCTCCACTTGGAACCTTTTATCTAATTGGTCTACCATTGTGACCTTGTTTCAGTACTAAAACCTGCATCCTCGAGAAGTCTTGGAGAATCCACTCTAGTGACGGAGCTTCTGAAAGGCACTGACAAAGAAATATCTGTTAGAACTGGTGCTGATAAATATGGCAATCCAGCTTCGAATGTCAATTTACCCGATGTCGACAACTATGTTGGTCCCTTATACACCTTAAAGAGTAATGTTCTTAGAGATCAAGATCCTTCACCTTCCCAACCTGTTATCCCTTCCAAAACTGCTCCATTTTCATTACAGCCTTGTTCATATGAAAAAGGATTTAGAAAAACTTTTGATTTTTCTGAATTGCCTGTTAATACTTCTCGATGTTATTTTGATTATATGATAAATGGTTTTAAAATGACTGAATATCTCTTTCCAAAAATCAAATAAGAGATTTTGGACTTCTATAATTATCTACTTTTGCAAGATGTGTTTGATCACCACTGCTTATTGTACACATATATGACATATCGCATTCCTCATGTTCAAGACAAATCAACCAAATCCCTGAACAAGTTTCTGAACGAGAAAAAAATTAACAGGTGGCAGTTCCTCCCAGGCTCCTACCTCTTCCAAAGAAAAACATGTCGATACTGGTCTTCACCAAAAGAAGAGAAAAGAACCTGGTTCCACTGAAGCGCCACCAACCTCGAGGGTGACTAAGGCTGCAAAGACTACCACTACTATTGCACCTGTCCTTGTGCCCTCCAAATCTTCAACTATACCAGCCACTCATAAACCCACTGTTCCATCCACTGCTTCTGGTTCTTCTTCTCCATCTAAAGTTTTCATGGCTGATTTTGTCCTTCGAAACAAGCAAAGGGTTCTGAAATCTGCTTCTTTATTTTCTGATCCTCCAACACCTGGACTCGGAGAAGCTCTTGTCATGAATACAATTCTTCCTCAAGATAGATCAACGATGGCTGAAATTGCCACAACTGAACGATTTCAAATTTTGTGCTCTTCCCTTGAAAAAGTAAGTATACACCTTTGGCCTTACTCTTATCTCGATTTGCTCATTATTTATAATGTACTCATTTACTATATCTTGATTCTAGGCTAAAGTTGCTGCTGTTGGTCAGTTTGAACATGATATGGGTACCTTTCGCCTTCTTCGGGAAGATAATGAGAAATTGAAAAAGGAGAAAGAAAATTTTCAACATTCTTTTGAAGAAGAAAAGAAAAAATATGCTCTCACTTGCTCCCAACTCAATTCTGCGCATGTCGATATGAAGAAATTCATTGACGAGAATACCGAGTTGATTACGAAATTGAAGAAGTCTTATGCTGAAATGGAAGCGAACCTCGAACGAGAAAAAACAAAGATAGCTAATCTCGAAACAAAGACAGCTGGTCTTGAGGCAGAACTTCAAAAAGCTAATCTTGATCTGGTTGCAGCTGAGGACAATATGAAATATTATGTTTCAACTATGAAGAGTTTCAGACCATATCTTCCTACTGATGTTATTACTTAATACAACCTTGATTCTGATGATGAAAGTGATATGCTGTCGGAAACTGCTGCCCCTGATCTTGAGAAAGATGTTGCTGAATCTGCTAAGCCTATCACTGAAGCTATCAAGACCCAGAAAAATAGTACTACAGATAACGTGGCCATCCCACCTCTTGACCTTGGTTCATTTTGTCTTCATTCTCCTACCTTAGAGGGCATCGATATGCTTGCTGGTTGATAATATGATAAAATTCAATATAATTCTACTCCGAATAAATGATAAAACTTAAACGGAAGTAAAATTATTTCTTTTACGAAGACAGTTCTTATCAAAGATTTCTACTCTCGATATTATTGAAGTAGAGTTGGAATAGAAGATTTGTTCCACTCCTAGTTCTTTAGCATTCAAAGTTTTCTATAATTGCGAATCTATCCAAAGTCTAATGAGAGTTTTACAAAGGGATTATACTACGATGTGAATTCTAAGAACAAGATATTAACTATAATGATTCAACTATGAAATGCTACGGAATACTAAGGTTTGAATCTAGAATAAGAATTAGGGGGGAATTGAATCCACCTTGAATCTAACTTAATAAACTAGCATAGATTGTTGTAATCCAATTCTTACATTCTTACGGTAATAATTGGTCATTCTAATCCCTAATTATACATAGCATCTCTACCAATTCATAACTAGCATGTGAGGAAGTCCAACCCATTCTCATGGCAAATCAACGACCTTCTAGAATGGAATAGACTCTTACAACGATTCTACACTACACAATCAAGTTTTCATCAAGGCTTCATCAAACCCCTCAAATGGAGGTTTAGTCTTGATTCATCAAACTATCATTTCCATATGAAATTGAATAAGACATAATATAAAGATTCTAACTTTATTAAATTCAACTAAACAATAATTGAAATCTAAATTAACAACTAAGAAATCATTAACAAACAAGAATTGAAATTAGATCTAAGCAATTTTAAATAACAAAATTGAAATTATCAAGAACTAACTATTTTATTTATCTAATGAATGATAAACAATAATTCCAATAACTAATCTAAAACAATGAATGAAACTAATTAATGGAATGAAAACTAATTAATTAACTAATTCAAAACTCAAAACTAGATCTAAAATATTCTTTAATGGCTACCTTCTATCCTAAGCTAATTGATACTTAAGAACTAAGTCTTGTGTGTGGAAATGGAGGAGACCAGTTCTACATTTTCGCGCATGGGCTGAGGGTCCATGTTTTGGGGTGGAAAATCGAGCCCAAAGCCCAATCTCTTCAGTCCACAGGGCCCTTTCCAGCTGGCCTTGACTTCAACAGGCTTTTCATCTACTTTTGCTCATTTGATTGGGTCAAGGTTAGGACCATTAGAAAGCTCTTTCCGAGCTAGTCGTTTTGACATAAGACATGCTCAATTACGAGGCCTAAGTCTAAAGATACGGTCTTCGCAAGTTCTGTTGACTTTTGTGTGATGTTTCTGCCCGCGTTGACTCTGACTTTTCAGCATCTGACCGGGCTTTACAAAGGCTTTTTCTCCTTGAATCTTGGCCTTTAATCAAAGAACTTCTTAGCAACCAACCCTTGCTCCTTTATATCACCAAAGTGGCACATTTTTCCACATAATTGACTTCAATGCCTGAAATACATAAAAGCACGTAATTAGCATTAACTTTTATTTATTACTCGCATAATTGGTTTAAAAATATTATTGTTAAGGGGTTAAAACTACAGTTTTGGGCTCTTATCAAACCACCCCCAAAAAGCATTTTGCTTGTCCTCAAGCAAATATGAGAAATTAGCATAAGTGACCAAAAATGGAGTTCTAACTAATCTCGTTTCGCCGAGTGCGATTGCATTGACTATATGCAACAAGGCCTTAAACCACTAGGAATTTCCTAGTGGACGAGTTATAGTCTCATGAGAGTTTTCCAGTGAAGGTACTCACAAACTTCATCTATACTACAACTACTCAGAAATAAAACTATTGTTTCCTTATCTATGTCTCAATTATCTATACATCTCACTAACAATGAATACAGAATAATCAAGTCGAAACCTAAGCTAATATATGCATAATAATCAATTATCTACGAATAAACATATATACAATGAGTAATACTATGAGATGAACTAGCTGGTCCATTTTTGAAAACTCGGAATAGTGTCCTTAAGTAGGTCCTCACATAAATGTCAAGACAAAAACCACTCTAATTTTTCCACTCAAGTTTCGCTACTCTAGTGTGCAGTGGGCACACTTTACCTTGTAAACTCAATGACACACAAGGAAACTGGAGTCGATCAAACACATCTGCCACTTACTAACACACTAATATATTCTTAATTAAGCTAGAGGTCTTTATTAGGTGTTGCGGGGATTAGGAGATGGTTTAAGAAGGAAGGAAATGGATATTCAAAAAGGACAAGTCTAAGATAATAGAGTCTTTATATTATGTAACTAGAGAAAACCTTGTTCTTTACTTTTGCTTCTACACTTTGTTTCCATCCTTAGCTATATTTTTCTTTTTCTTTGGCTTTTGACTCCTTTGATTCTATTTTTAAAGTTCTAACTCTTTACTTTCTTTTATTTTTTTATTTGGATGGAAACTTCCTTTTCTTATCTGAAGCGACTAACAAATTCTTGATTTCAAAGGTCTTTCTCTTTTCTATTCTTCATCTCTATTCTCAGACTTATTCAATGAATGGGTAGGTTGATTTTTTATTTTGTTTTGTTTTGTAACGGGTAAAGGATTTTGCGGTTTATGAAAGGCTAAAGAAAGGCTCAGAGGGGCGACTAGTGGAAAATAATTCATAGGTTTGAATTTCTGGCTATATCGATCCAAAGAGGGCCTAAATTCTTGCTTAGGATATGGTATAATGATCAAGCAAGTGGACGTGTGATTTTTCTATCCGGATTTTATTTCTCCCTTGTGTCATTTCTCAAATGTTCACTCATATAAGGCTTTAGGCTATATTCTCACAGGATTTGTAGAATAAGTACTCTAGCATAGATTTCAGAAACTTACTGCCAACAATCATAGATACTCATGTAACATATTTATAGATAGATGCAAGGATTATTACCTACATATTAACCTAAGTTTCTAAAAACTATTCTAATGCAAAAGCTACGTGAGATTTCTAGATTATCAAGGGCCTAGAGAAAGAAATCAATACCAATATTCCTAAGTGTATAACATACTTTTTATTTATATTTTTAAAAAAATTTAATTTTTTTAACTAGAAAACAAGTGCATATTATACATATCTATATCCTAACAGATGCCTTATTTACACGTGTTTCTATGCCCCCCCCCAAACAAGAAGCATACTTTGTCTTCAAAGTATTTAAATAAATAGGGTAGGGAAATACCATGGAAACGCGTGAAATTCTAGAACATCTACAAAACAAGGTTAAACATACTAATATAGAAAATAAAAACTAACGTAACTCGATATGAGTTCCACCCGTTATGGGGTTAATAAGAAATAAATTGCTTGGGACATAAGCAGACACTAACTGAAATAAATACTAACCTTAACTCCCATTTAAGCATTTTCCTCCTCGTCCTCAATAAAGAAATGAGGTTCCTTCGCATCCTGCCACGCCATGGTAATTTTCTAGGCTTCATGCCACTTATCGTCTACAATAGCTAACCTGTCAAGCGCCACTTGGTCGGATGGGGTGTAAGGTGCAACCCGATGAGGTTGTATCCTCCACCCTTACCAAGTCATTGCACGGAACGATCGAATAATACAATTGGTGGGTCTCATAATGTCAACCCCAATCCAATCTATGAAATGGGCACAAAAAATAGGGAAGAAACATAGCATAATATGGCAAATTAAAATAGGCATAAGAAGGTAATTATGCCGCTTGCTATGGGCTCGGGCTAAACTAGACATTAGGGTCTGGGGAATATCATAGAGTGTACGTCCCCCAGCTAAGGCAAGAAAAATATCACAAGTTTCGTCATTCACAGAAGAATAACGTCATTCCCCTCTAATGTTTAGCATGATCCAAAACATAACAGTGCCCACGTTCATAAACAGGCTACCAAGGGCGACATTATAATCCCCTTGGTCCTCTATCCTAAAGATTTCTGCCCCGTAATGCTCATGCAAATCATCATAGTTATACATGTACATATTATCCACCAAATAGGCCCATGAGTCTAGCTTGTATTTCGGCGGGCATAGCAAGTCCAAGCACAAAGGCTAGCAAGAACCTGGAAATTTCCAATTGTTCATCCCCGATGGTGATGGAAAACACTTGTTCTTCATCATGACTTACCAATAGTGGCTCCCAGCCTGCTAGAATGATCACTTCACGAAACCACGCACCATAGGTGTCACTTTGGAACAAGTCTTCAAAAGACTGTTCTGGTATGATACGAGGGGATGTCATCACCAATCTACTTGCTGGAGCAGCTGCAAACGATCCTGGAACAACCCACAAAAGATTGGATTTTTTTCATGCCCACGGGGTCGGTCAGGCTGAATGCACGCTCAACCTATGCCTGGGATTGGCGCGGGGTGCGCCTTGGTGATTTTCGAGTTCCAAGCACTTGGGCGTAGGGCGCGCTCACTTTTTGCCTGGGATGGGCGCGGGTCGCGCTCAGGATGAAAACTAGAATTCCAGTGTTTTGGGCACAGGTCGCGCTCAGCTCTGGGCTTGGTAGGGGTCTGGTGGTCAGCGCTCGATGAAATTCTGGATTACGGTGCCTAGAGGGCGGTGGCGCCCAATCGGGCATAGGCACACTCTGAACTGCTAAAATGCGGAAAATGGAGAAGAAAAATGGGAAACGTGGGAGTGAAAGGTGAGAGATGAAAGTGAGGTGTAGTGTGGGTTGTGAGTGTAGAATGAATGAAGTTTTTATAGGTTTTAAGTTGCTAAAACGAATCGGGAAATTGCCAAAAAACTTTAAGGCAATTGCCAAAAACAAAAAAATTCCAAAACCGAAAACGGAAACAACCCATATTCTTGATTCTAAAACAACCCTAATATCTTCTAGATTGAATTTAGAATAGTAACTTTTAAATTCTTTTAGATTTCATCCTACCACAACATTTAATCATAGGTATGCCCATATCGGCAATATTCCGAACAGTCATCGCAAAATTATATAATAAATTTGTGGATCATATAAAAATCATGCTAGACTAAATAATACCACCCTCAAACAATTCTGGAAGGTGGGATTAACAATAAAAATAATGCACAATTTGAAAAGAACCATATTATATTCAAATTCAAATTCAAATATAATTAACTACCGAATTCAAATTTAACTACGGAATTCAAAATTAACATCCAAACTAATAAAAACAATAATGCAATACATGCATAATTCACACCATAGAGAAACATGACTCAAAAACTGAGAAAACATGCAAGAGTGGAAAACGTGAATTATGTTAACCGTAGACTTAGGATCCGGTACTTACAGCCACACACTCCCTAAGGAGGGCCCAGTTGCCTAAATGGTGCACTTATCAATATATGGAAGTGAAAGAAAGTACACCGAAGAATAAAATGAGTCTTTTATAGTTATATACTCAAGACTTTATCTAACACATATGTATATAATGAACATGTAGTTTACCATATATCAATAACCTAAAGAGTTGTGGGTCTTTCCATAAATAAATAACATGGAATGCACCCCCAAACAGAATCAAGCACCAAGATTTTTGATGACGCAACTTAGTGAAATAAAAGCGAAGTCTAATAGATCTAGAACGTAACCGAGCATGCACCTTCTTTTTCCTCCAACGAAAAGGTGGCCTAGTGAATGATTATGAAAAAATGGATGGTTGTGGAAGATATGGTGGATATGGATGAATTTTAGAAGTAAGGAATTGAAAAAATGAGAATGTGGGTTTAGCATAAAACTCATTTGTGGCATGGGTTGGTATTATCACACAACTGAAAATGAAGGTGTCAGGTGGCTCTTTAGGTAGTATTTTCTTAACAGGAGAGTTTAGAAAATCATGAAGCACAGGAGAAACAAGAGGATCAAGTGCAAACTCTAAGTTCCTTTGAAAGGGTAAAAAGAGGGGAATCGAGGCGGTTAGTACACAAGGTAGTTCTTGATAAGGTAAATCATCACCTGCTCTAAGAAACTCGTCGAGTTCCTCATCCAGCTTGGTCACATCCACATTACTATGGTATTCCTCTATATCCTTGAGAAAGTCATCAATCTTGTCCTCATCCATAAGATGGGTATCGACTGGTGTAGGGACGAAAACGTCGGAGTCTGAAATTCCAAAGGAAAGAAATTTGGGCATCAGATTATCAGGAAACGTGTTGTCAAAATAATCTCGAGCTGAAGCTCTCGATCATTCTAACCTCTCCATAGACAGTTGTATCTAGGTACTGTTGAATCGTCTTAAAAACATTTGCCTCAACAGAAAGATGGCCAAAGGATAATGACATTGAACCATCGCGGCAGTTTATGAGCGCGTTGGCAGTAGCCAAGAAGGGACACCCTAAAATGATAGGAACAGAGTCGTTAGCAACTTCTATGTCGAGGATAACGAAGTCGGCTGGGTAGTAAAAATTTTGAACTTTAACTAGCACATTTTCAACCACACCCTTAGGATACTTAATAGAACGATCCGCTAATTGCAACGTCATTTTCGTTGGTTGCATCTTTTGTAGACCGATTTGTTTATATAAATAATAAAGGAGTAAGTTAACACTCGCCCCCAGGTCTAATAGAGCAGTTTTCATGTGATTATCCCCCAAGGTGCATTGTACAGTAGGACGACCAGGGTCCTTGTACTTAACGATTCCATTATTTTCCGATAGAATTGAAAATTGTTCAGTTAAAAAAGCGTCTTTAGGAATATTTGTCTTGCGCTTAGTAGTGCACAACTCTTTAAGAAACTTAGCATGGTGTGGTAACTTTTTAATCACTTCAAGAAAAGGAAGGTTTATCGTTAGATTTTTGAAAACTTTCCTAATCTCATCGAAATTCGTATCCTTGGTTAACATTGCTAATCTATGGGGAAACGGTGGTTTCTCTCTATATTTAGCATAATGGTCAACAGGATGTTTAACCTTGCCTTTTTGTTTCTTAGGTTGTTGCTTAACTGGTACCTCTATAGGGGTAGGATCTTCAGTTTCCAGTTCGGTTGCTAGTAGAATATCAGATGTAGGGACCACTAGTGGTAACCACAGGCATACTTACGAGGTTATCAACCACTCTGCCAGAACAGAGAGTGGTGATAGCATTTAACTCACCTATGTTTCTATTTTCATTACTAGTATTACCAATTACCTCAAAGGCTGTGTTTGGTGTTTTAGGATTAGGTAACGCTTGACTTGGAAACACGCCTTTTGGTTGGGCTTTCTCTTAGGCTAACTGTTGGGTTAAATGATTAATGGATTGTAAAACCTGTTGGTTAGATTGATCCATGGTTTGGAAAAGTTGTTTGTTAGATTGAGCCATGGTTTGGAAAAGTTGTTGGCTAACCTGTATGAAGGCGTCAAGACGATCCGGTTGTGTAGGTGTAGTGATCACAGGTGTTGTGACTGGAACTATCTCACGTTGATTATTAACAAGTGGGTTGTGATAGTTATTATTAACCGGAATGATACCTCTATTAGAATTATAATTATTATTGTTATTATTATTATAATTACCTTGTCTTTGTCCTTGTCTCTGGGGAGCTTGGTTGTAATTGGGTGCTGGCCTAACATTTTGATTATTATACCATAGAGGCGTAACTTGTTGATTATTTCGCCAACCAAAATTGGGATTTTGTCTCCAAGGTGCGTTAGGTTCGCTATTAATGGAATAAACATTGTTCGGCTGTGCGGATGGATGTTCATAGACTAGAGGACAATAAGAGTCGGGATGCCCAAGACTCAAATAGAAATTACAGGGAATAGAGTTGACATTCATGACATGGGTAGGCTTTTGTTGAACAGCAATAGCCTCTACCTTTTTAGTGAGAGATTCGATTAAGTTTTTAAGTTCAGGATCGAGTTTCATCTCAAACATACCGGCGGCCTTAACTGTTGAAGAAGAACTAGCAGAATGGGGGATATCGTCACTACCCCCCACCCCCCCAGTTATTATTATGCTTTGTTTGATCTTTTAGAAATTCATAAGCCTATGAGGCTCCTTTAATGAGGAAACTACCCCCGTTCATTATGTCAAGCACCGCTTTGTGGTGGTGTAACAGTCCCTTGAAAAAAGCACGAACTAACGTGTCTTTCGTGAGGTTATGGTGTGGACACTCTATAAGAAGATCGGTGAAACGATTCCAAGCCTCTGAAAATGATTCATGAGGATTACGTGAAAAGAAATGAATCTTGGAAAGCATTTTATCGGTCTTCGGGTGGGTAAAAATGTTCCATAAATAGTTGAACAAGTTTAGCCCACGAGTCCATGAAATTAATTAGCTTAGGCGATTAACCAAGACGCTGCCTTATCGGCTAAAGTGAAAGGAAATACCCTTAGTTTAATTTGTTCAGCACCAACCGTAGGATGGTGGAATGTAGTAAGGACTTGGTCAATCCAACGCATGTGCTGATAAGATTTTTCATGGTCTAACCTATGAAAAATGGGTAAAATTAAATATATTTGGGGGGATTCTGAAATCCCCCACTGGATCTGATAGAACAATGCAAGATTTAGGGCTATCGTTCAAGGCTTTGTAAAAGTCAGAGAGAGGAAACTCTCTTTCTTCATCCATTAGTTCAGGTGGTGTGTGTGGTATATTAGCTAGAAGTGTAGTGAGTGGTATACTAGAAAGGCGTATTTGTTGACTTTGTCGGTTGATTACGTTAGGAGTTTTTCTTCAGCCTGACCTTAATCTCATGCAAGGCTAAGCCAATCTTAATGAAACACAACAATACTCCAAACAGTCCTGATATGCTAGTATGAACCTCTAACAGGAGATGCGAGGTGTGGAAGAAAGGAGTACCTGAATGCTTCCTTGCTTCGCTTATGAATAGCGTTTTGTTTACGCATGCTCAGTGTGTATAACAAGTTAGAACACTGAAACCCTTGAAAGAAATGGAAGTTTGAAACAAACCTATGGAAATTAGGCAGTTTTAGCAGAGGGCGCAGGTCGCGCTCAGAATAGGCCTAGGTAGGGCGCAGGTGGCGCTCAAGTCAAGTTAGAGTTCTAGGCGTTTAGGCACGGGTCGCGCTCGAAGTTAGCCTTGGTAGGGCGTGGGTCGCACTCAGGGAAAACCTCAAGGTCCAGGCGCTTCAGCACGGGGGGCGCTCTTGTTTTGCCTGTGCAAGGCACAGGTCGCGATCATCTAAAAAGTGGAGTTCCAGGCGTTTGGGCGTGGGTGGCGCTCCAATTTAGCTTGCCCAAGGAGCGGGTCGCGCTCCGTGTAATTCTGCGAGGAAAATTTTCAGTACTGAAACGGACAACCACAGTGAGAATCAAACAAGGGTGGGTGGGTTATGGGACATTGGAAAACTAACAATTCTAAAGAAAACAATACTAAAGGGAACTAAGATGGCAGCGTCGCCATTTGATAACCCATAAAATTGAGTAATTCTACTCACGAATAAATGATAAAACTTAAACGAAAGTAAAACTATTTCTTTTACAAAGACAGTTCTTATCAAAGATTTCTACTCTCGATACTATTGAAGTAGAGTTGGAATAGAAGATTCGTTCCACTCCTAGTTCTTTAGCATTCAAAGTTTTCTATAATTAGGAATTTATCCAAAGTCTAATGAGAGTTTTACGAAGGGATTATACTACGATGTGAATTCTAAGAACAAGATATTAACTATAATGATTCAACTACGAAATGCTACGGAATACTAAGGTTTGAATCTAGAATAAGAATTAGGGGGGAATTGAATCCACCTTGAATCCAACTTAATAAACTAGCATAGATTGTTGTAATCCAATTCTTACATTCTTACGGTAATAATTGGTCGTTCTAATCCCTAATTATATATGGCATCTCTACCAATTCATAACTAGCATGTGAGGAAGTCCAACCCATTCTCATGGCGAATCAACAACCTTCTAGAATGGAATAGACTCTTACAACGATTCTACACTACACAATCAAGTTTTCATCTAGGCTTCGTCAAACCCCTCTAATGGAGGTTTAGCCTTGATTCATCAAACTATCATTTCCATATGAAATTAAATAAGACATAATATAAAGATTCTAACTTTATTAAATTCAACTAAACAATAATTGAAATCTAAATTAACAACTAAGAAATCATTAACAAACAAGAATTGAAATTAGATCTAAGCAATTTTAAATAACAAAATCGAAATTATCAAGAACTAACTATTTTATTTATCTAATGAATGATAAACAATAATTCTAATAACTAATTTAAAACAAGAAATGAAACTAATTAATGGAATGAAAACTAATTAATTAACTAATTCAAAACTCAAAACTAGATCTAAAATATTCTCTAATGGCTACCTTCTATCCTAAGCTAATTGATACTTAAGAGCTAAGTCTTGTGTGTGGAAATGGAGGAGACCAAATTCACATTTTCGTGCATGGGCTGAGGGTCCATGTTTTGGGCCGGAAAATCGAGCTCAAAGCCCAATTTCTTCAGTCCACAGGGCCTTTTTCAGCTAGCTTTGACTTCAACAAGTTTTTTATCTACTTATGCTCTTCTAATTGGGTCAAGGTTTGGACCATTGGAAAGCTCTTTCTGATCCGGTCGTTTTGACATAAGGTACGCCCAATTCCGAAGCCTGAGTCTAAAGATACGGTCTTCGGAAGTTCTGCTGACTTTTGTGTGATGTTTACGCCGCGTTGACTCGACTTTTTTTCAGCTTCCGAATCGGCTTTACAAAAGCTTTTTTTCCTTGAATCTTGGCCTTTAATCACAGAACTTCTTAGCAACCAACCCTTGCTCCTTTATATTGCCAAAGTGGCACATTTCTGCACATAATTGACTTCAATGCTTGAAATACATAAAAGCACGTAATTAGCATTAACTCTTATTTATTATTCGCATAATTGGTCTAAAAGTATTATTGTTAAGGGGCTAAAACTACAGTTTTGGGATCTTATCACTGGTGTCGACCAAGCACTTGAGGCTAGATACAACATTCTCCCTTCACCCAAAAAAATTTCCTTGAGCTGAAATTTGCTCCCATTTGTAATATTGATACAATGATCTGTCTTCTTTTCTTAAACATAGCTCAATATATGAAATAGATCTATTTTGCTCCTTTTGGCTTGTTTAATATTTACTCTATGTCAGTTATTAATCATTTATACTTAGTAATATTTTGAAATGAAAATTCGTTTCGATACCACCCCACTTAAAAGCAATATCAATTGATACTTAGTAATATTTTGAAATGAAAATTCGACTTTCGATACCACCCCACTTAAAAGCAGTATCAATTGATACTTAGTAATATTTTGAAATAAAAATTCGACTTTCGATACCACCCCACTTAAAAGCAGTATCAATTGATACTTAATATTAATATTTTGAAATGAAAATTCAACTTTCAATACCACCCTACTTAAAAAGAAGTATCAATTGATACTTAATAATATTTTGAAATGAAAATTCGACTTTCGATACCACCCCTCTTAAAAGCAGTATCAATTGATACTAAGTAATATTTTGAAATGAAAATTTGACTTTCGATACCACCCCACTTAAAAGCAGTATCAATTGATACTTTATAATATTTTGAAATGAAAATTCGACTTTCGATACCACCCCACTTAAAAACAGTATCAATTGATACTAAGTAATATCTTGAAATAAAAATTTGACTTTCGATATCACCCCACTTAAAAGCAGTATCAATTGGTACTTAGTAATATTTTGAAATGAAAATTCCACTTTCGATACCACCCCACTTAAAAGTTGTATCAATTGGTACTTAATAATATTTTGAAATGAAAATTCGACTTTCGATACCACCTTACTTAAAAGCAGTATCAATTGATACTTAATATTAATATTTTGAAATGAAAATTCGATTTTCAATACCCCCCCCCCCCCACTTAAAAGCAGTATCAATTGATACTAAGTAATATTTTGAAATGAAAATTTGACTTTTGATACCACCTCACTTAAAAGCAGTATCAATTGATACTAAGTACTATCTTGAAATGAAAATTCGACTTTCAATACCACCCCATTTAAAAGCAGTATCAATTGGTATTTAGTAATATTTTGAAATGAAAATTCGACTTTCGATACCACCCCACTTAAAAGTAGTATCAATTAGTACTTAGTAATGTTTTTGACCTGGTATCAAGATAAGGATCTACAGATCACCAGGATTTTCTGTTTGACCTGGTATTGATACCAGGATTCGAACCTTGTAACCTTTGCTTGAATCCTCTTTGGTAAAGACCCATGTAACATTTACTCAATGTAAACATTCAAATTAGCAATAAATAAATTCAACCAACTGGCTCTGAAAACCAACATGCATTTAAATTGTATTATCATTTAAACTGAAAACTTTCTCGCACCCAAGAATTACTTTTTCATTAACTTTCCTTGTTTTCTTAATAATCCACATTAAATTACCTCGTTTTCTTGCAAATCCCCATTAAATTACCTCGTTTTTCTAATTTTTACTACAATGAAAGACCATCATGCATGATTCTGAAAACATCTTCTGTAAACCTCTTTCTGAAAACCCAATCCTAAAAAGAGAATGTCTCTTATCTCCAACTTCTTTATTATTCTTGCCATTTTTATGGTTTTTCCCGACTGGCGTCATTGGTCTGACTGTCCTACCACCGACTACTCTGATGACTACGAAGAACAGGAAGAAAAAATTGAAGAAGAAGAAGACGAAGAAAAAGAAGAAATAGAAGAAGAATATGAATATGAATGGTTTCGCGATTGGTACTGTTATGAAAAGGATAACAATGAAGATGATGGTGACGATGAGGATGATGGTGACGATGAAGATGATGGTGACGATGGTGATGATGAGGATGAAGATGAGGATGACGACGATGAAGATGAAGATTAATGTTTTTCTTTATGTTATTTTAGTGTTTCCTTTAACGTGTAATAGCCTTGTTTGGCCTATGTTTTTCTTATTTTAATGAATTATTATCCGCCTACTATTGCTTCACCATCAAACTTTCATTATAATAAAAAGAAACAAAATTGAATTTCGATACTATTCCCCTAATATATTTGTAATTGGAAAATACGAAAGAAAAGTATTCCTTATTGTGACATACCTTAGGTGTCTGCCTCCTTTTATTTTGATCTGGTATCGAGCATATGATAACCACATATGCAATAATTTCCATAACGATCTTGACTTGATATCGACATCTCTGCCACTACCATGATTTTTATCACGATCTTGACCTGATATCGATCCTCCTGTCAATACTAGGATTTTTTTACCTGAACTCAACATTGCTGCCAAGAACTGGATTTTTTTACCCGAACTCGACATTGCTGCCAAGAACTGGATTTTTATACCCGAA
Organism: Coptis chinensis; assembly: GCF_015680905.1. Lineage (NCBI taxonomy): Eukaryota > Viridiplantae > Streptophyta > Magnoliopsida > Ranunculales > Ranunculaceae > Coptis > Coptis chinensis. Next base: position 70,935,068 of record NC_141463.1, on the reverse strand, counting down.
CTCGACATTGCTTCCAAGAACTGAATTTTTTTACCCGAACTTGCATTTTTGCCAAGAACTGGATTTTTTTGACCTGGTATCGAGATGAAGATCTACATATCACCAGGATTTAATTTTGACCTGTTATCAAGATGAGGATCTACAAATCACCAGGGTTTAGGTTTGACCTGGTATCAAGATGAAGATCTACATATCACCACGGTTTAGATTTGACCTGGTATCGAGATGAGGATCTACAGATCACCAGGGTTTAGGTTTGACCTGGTATTTAGATAAGGATCTACAGATCACCAGGGTTTAGGTTTGACCTGGTATCAAGATGAGGATCTACATATCACCATGGTTTTTTATTTTCCTGCTATCAATATATAATTCTAGAAATACAAGTATATGTGGTATTTGCATAGATATTGCTTTTGGAAATAACAATCTCTTTATTGAATGCATTACTTGTGAGAAAAAATATATGATGATACTCAGAATATTCTTTATTGATAAAATACTTTCAAATTGCTTACATTTTGAGGCTTTGGTAATATTACACCTTCAACCAATTTTTAGTAGTAAGCTCCATTGATTCCTACTTTGTAAATGATGTAAGGCCCATCCCAGCTTGCTGCTAGTTTGCCAGCCCCTTTCTCTTTAGTTGCTTGCGTAACCACTTTCAAGACCAAATCACCTTCTTGAAAATGTCTTTCTCTCACTTTCTTGTTGAAAGTTTTTCTGAGCTATTGATGGTATATGTCGAGCCTTAATCTTACTTGGTCTCTTGTTTCCTCGAGATTGAGGACTTCTACTACCATTACTTCATTATTTCGGCCAATCATTAAGACTTTGGTTCTGGATGTTGATACCACCATTTCTGATGGGGTAACTGCTTCCATTCCATAAGCTAATGTAAAACTAGATTCACCCATGGCAGTTCGAGGTGTCATTCTATAAGCCCATAGAACGCTATTTAACTCATCCACACAGAGACCCTTCTTGTCTACCAGCTTTTCTTGATATTATCCATTATGGTTTTATTTGTTGCTTCTGCTTGCCCGTTACCCTGAGCATAATATGGCGCAGATGTGAAGTGCTTCACCTTGTATGATTCCAAGAAAGCTTTTACCTTTCCTCCCTCGAACTGTGGCCCGTTATCCAATATAATGGCATATGACAACCCATATCGACATATTACTCTTTCGAAAAGAAAATTTATCACATCTTGCTCCTTTATGTGTTGTAAGGCTATGGCCTCTACCCATTTGGTGAAATAGTTTGTGACCGCGAGCATGAATTGCCTTTTCCCTCTTTCTGACAATGTCCATTCCCCATAGCGTAAAAGGCCAAGGGTTCGATACACAGTGCAACTCCTCAGCTGGAATGTGTATAGACTTTCCATGTATCTGGCACTGCATACATTTTTTAGCATAACGAAGACAATCCCTTCGCATTTGAGGCCAAAAATATCCTTGCCTCGTGATTTTATTTGCCAATGACCTTCCAGCTGAATGGTTCCCACACTCTCCTTCGTGTAATTCTGCAATGATTAAATGTGCCTCTTCAGGTGATATACATTTGAGATGTGGACCTCCAGGATTCTTTCGATATAGCTCATTATCAATTAATACATATCTTTGTGCTCCAGATTTGATTCTTTTGGTCTTATTTTTGTCTTCAGACACTTTTCCCTCAGATAAGTATGATAGATATGCTTCCATCCATGACGCCCCCAGTGTATCGATTTCCATAACCTCTGGTTTGTTGACATTGATGCTTGGCCTTTCCTGGACACCGATGTGCAAAGTGCAACCCTCTGTATTTTCTAGCATCGCTGCCACATAAGCTAGGGCGTCTGCATGCCTGTTTTCATTTCTATTGAGGTACTGAAGCCTTATTTTTCTGAAGTCCTTCAACTTAGTTTTTATAAAACTCAAGTAATCCACCATGTTATCACATCTTGCCGAATATCCTCCATTAATCTGACTGACTACGAGCATTGAGTCACTGAAAATTGATAATTCTTTCACCTTAAGCAATTTGGCCATCTCCAGTTCGGCAATTAAAGCTTCATACTCAGTCTCGTTGTTTGATGCATGGAAGCCTAATGTTACTACTGTTTCGAGCCTTTGATTTTTGGGTGTAACCAATACAACCCCAATACCACATCCCTTATTCCCAGATGATCCATCTACAAATAATTTCCAACCATTTGTTCCAGCCCATGGATCATCTGAATCAATAATATCCTCAGGATCTTGCAGCGTTGAGAACTCCTCCTCTTCCATGCCCCAACTAGCATCCTCACATGGAAAATCAGCCAAGAAATCAACCAGTACTTGACTTTTCTCCGATACTCGGTTTCGATACTCGACACCAAATTCGTTTATTAGTACTGACCATTTCGACATTCTTCCTGATTTGGCAATTTTTTCCAGAGTTTGCTTTAATGGGAGATTCATCATCACAATCACAGTGATTGGAAATATGGCTTCAACCTCTGAGATGAGAATAAAAATGCCAAAGCGTATTTCTCCAGTGTCGAATATCGTGCTTCTGCCTCAAGCATTGTTTTACTTTGAAAATACACGGGTCTTTCAACACCATTTTCAACTTTTACCAACACTGAACTTATAGCAAATTCTGATACAACCAAATAAAGAAGCAAACTGTCTCCCTCATCTGGCTTAGTAAGCGTAGGCATTTCTTATAGATATTTCTTTAATTCAGAAAATGCTTCTTCACATTCTTCATTCCACTAAAATTTAATATTCTTTTTAAGCAACTTAAAAAGTGGCTTACATCGATCAGAAGTTCTGGAGATGAATCTGTTGAGTGCAGCTATTCTTCCAATCAGTCTTTGTATCTGCTTTCTAGTCGTTGGTGATGGCAATTGCTGAAGCGCTCGTATCTTATCAGGATTTGCATCGATGCCTCGCTTTGTAACAATATATCCCAAAAATTTGCCAGAGCTGACCTCGAAAGTACATTTGTCTGAGTTAAGCTTCATATTAAACTCTCGCAATATTTGGAATACAGTGTCGAGGTCCTTCACATGTTCTTTAGCTTTCATAGACTTTATGACCATATCATCGATATAGACCTCGACAATTCGCTTGATGAGCTTCTTGAACATCTTTTCCACTAACATTTTTCAATCCAAACAGCATTCTGATGAAACAGTATATACCTCCATTAATGACGAACGCCTTTTTTAATTGGTCTATAATAGCCATTAGAATCTGAAAATATCCCGAATACGCATCGCAGAAACTGATTAATTCAAAACCAGTTGTTCGATCAACCAGCTCATCTATCCTTGGCATCGGATAATGATCTTTAGGACACTTCTTATTTACATCAGTAAAATTGACACAAATTCGGACTCTACCATCTTTCTTGGGCACCACTACTATGTTTGCCACCCATTCAGAGTGCTTCACTTCTCTGATTATGTTATTATTTAACATCTTCTGTATCTCGACTTGCACCACTTCCTCGTACATCGGTCTAACCTTTCGATGCTTTTGATGGATTGGACTTGCATTTTCTTCCATATTAAGATTGTGTGAACAGACAGCTAGATTGATACCAGTTAGGTCCGACATTAACCATGCAAAAACATCTTGATTCTCTTTCAAAAAGACCATCAACTCATTTCTTACTGTGGTCTGCATCTCTGTACCAATGAACGTATGACGTTCACTTTCTCCTGTACCAATATCAACTTCTCCACCGCCTCTATTGTTTTTCTTTCCCAAGGGGTTACTTCAATTTGCTTTAGCTCTTGGGTGAACTTTACCTGCTCATGTATCTGAATATCGGTGTCGACAGGTAAAGCTTGTTGTAACTGCTAACTAGAGCTTTCCAAGACGCCCCCAGTGTCTTGTCTTTTCCCCTTCATCATTCTCTTCACCGTGACGAAATTACACTTTTCTGACTCCGACTGATCCCCCCTAATTTCGTGCAAGCCATACACTGTAGGAAATCTGAGTACCTAATAGAATGTACTTGGAACAGCACACATATCGTGTATCCACTTTCTGCCAATTAAGTAGTACATTGTGGTCAGAGTAATGCTTTATGACCACGAACTTCGTCATTACTATATGAGGTCCCGCTCGAACTAGCAATTTTATTCTTCCCGCTGGCTTGGTAGAGCTTCCATTAAAACCGAACAAACTAAATTTTGGCGGCTTTAGATGAGTCTCATTGAGACCCATGCCTATGAATGCTTTCCAAAATAAAATATTCACATAACTACCACAATCCACAAGTACCTTTTGGACATCATACCCCGAAATATGCAAAGTGATTAATAGTGCATTATCATGTGGCAACATCACCTTAGACAGGTCATCTGGTATGAACATAATTGCTCCTGGGATGCTCGCTGATACCAGACTCTGACTTACTGGAACAGGCTCGACATTGACCTCGAGCACTTCTTTTACTGTTGAAATCTATCTTATCTTATCTCTCATGATTTTCTTCTGTGGTATTTCCCCTTTGTAAATTGTATTTATTACTCCAATGGGTTTATCGCGTATTGTTGCTGCTTCTGTCGGTCTGCCATCAGCTCTAAACTCTTGCAATTTCCCATCCTTCATCAGCCTATCAATCTCCTTTAATAGCTACAAGCACCTATTAGTCTCGTGGTTTTCAATCTTGTGGGATTGACAGAAAGGCCTACCCTTCACTTCCCTAAGAGGGTACTTTGGCCAGGTTAGGAAATCTTCCTTCGCTATCCTCCTCAGTATATCTTCTACTGTAGTATTAATGGCGATGAAGTTATTGGGCTCTAACTCTTCTTTCAATGTTCTCTCATACTTCCTTCTTTGTTGTGGTTGATTATCTCGGTTTGTATACTGCTCCTGATGTCTTTTGTTATCTGACCTCGAGGAGTCTCGATTCTCATGTCGATCACTACTATCTTTATCTCTCTTCCCTGTATTGGAGACTTGCAATACTGCTTGCATAGTGCCTGCCTTCAATCCCTCTTCTACTCGAATATCTCTATCAGCCTTGTCATACAACTCTTGTAAACTTTTAACTTCTTTTCTCAAAAGATATTTGTGCATAAATGACCCCGATACCACACCAGTTTGGAAAGCCATGACAGCTGTCATCTCAGACTCGTCTTGCATTTCCACTGATTGAGTTTCGGCCTTGAACCTAGCCAAGAAATCATTCAATGACTCCTTCTTTCCCCTTATTTCAGCTGAAATAAGACCGACACCTGCTTTGGCTTCACCCTCTAGTGACCCTAGTTGGTGAGGAATCTTTCTTCAATTTCACGAAAACACGAAATGGTTCCCTCAAGAATTGTACAGAACCATTTCAATGTTTTGCCTTTAAGGCTCGAGGAAAACGATCGACATAGTACAGAATCCTAATACTCGTTACCTTGATATATCAAGAACTAGTGTCGATAGTGTTACAACACAAATAACAAAGTCAAGTTCTTATAGCCCAAATGTTCTTTTCAAGCTGTTACAACTCAAACACTGTTACCATCTTCTCTCTCGCTCTCTCTCTCTCTCTTGGATGTATTTCCGCCCTCTCACCCTTTTTCCTCCTCTTTTTTCTTCCTCCTCACTTCCCTTTTATATCTCCCCCCCTTCTCATCTAAACCCTCCACCTGTCCCTCGATCCCGCGGTCCCCTACCCTCCATGTGTAGGGTTTCGTTACCAGCGACCGCGTCTTTGGCATCATGCTCACGTGCGCAGCGGCCTTGTGGGTTATGTTAAGTCCCCCCCCCTCCTATGACATTCGGGGGCGGTATCATGCCACTGGATGCCCCTCTCGAGTCCGCGATGGTATCTCGATCGGGAGTCGAGTTTAGCCTCCTTCCTCCTTCCGACCGGGGTCTTCCCTCTTCCCCTCACAGCTGGATTCGTGATTGTGCATGCGGTTTCCCCTTCTGCCCCCTCGTTTCTCGTGCATCCACGTGCCTTCTGCTGGCTGGTTTTTTTGGTGTCCCCTCGATTTCAGCACCCCGGCAATTACCCTTTTTGCCCCACCTCTTATAAAAGCCAGCTCGATTTCTTTTCTCTCTCTCCGCTCGGCCCCTCTTTCGCCTTCCAGCTTCTCTTCCCCTTTTCCTCCACCCTTCTTCCATTTTCCCAGCTCTGGTTGCTTGCTCGGTCGTTTTCTTTGGGTTCTGTAGCTGACATTCTTGCTCCGGTTGCTCTCTCTTTCCTCAGGTTGGTCTCCCTTTCTCTTTGGCTTCCTTTAATTGTTATAGTGCTCACTATTCCTTTGTGTTTGGGACTGTTCATCTTCACTTCCTTCCCTGCCTTGTTGTGTTTCGTGACGTCTTCCACCCTGTCCCCGATGTACGTCTCTAGATCCGCCCTCCTCCTCCTCCTCCTACACCGCAGCCTTGCCCCTCGACCGGACCGAGGCCCCTCTACCTCGGGCAAGCTTTTGCCCTTCCGCCCGCCACCACCACGCGTAGCCGTGGACCTAATCTTGAGGCTGTTAAAAGCGACTTCACGGGATACCAGCGTCGTCACCTTAGAGCGTGCGTGCGACTTAACTTATTACCCTCATTTGGTCCCCACAAGCCGGGGTGTCTTAGCCCGCGGTAGGATGATTAATCGGCGGCCTTCGACGCCTCTCACCCGTCTTGATGTCGAGGTGTGCAATCACTTCAACATCCCCATGCCAAGGTATTGGCAATTTCGGAGAGTCATGTATGCCGCGAACCACTACAACCGCTTTCGGAAATTACCCGAATAGCGGTTAGCGACATGGCGCCCCACTTCTACCTCAAAAAGAGTACCAAGGAAGTCGATTATGGGCTATCACTTTCGTTTTGCCTCCATACTAGAAAAAAAGCACTTTATCCTTCGCATCACTTCCTCCGACAAATTATGGCATCACTACCCTCTTTATATCTCCGGAAACTTCATCTCCGCGGACCTTCCACCTGAGTTGAATCTCCATCACCTGGCCTTCCTCCCCAGTGGTGAGTCCCTCTCTTTATCTACCCCTATGGAAGTATGTCTTTCGGTTTCTAATCAAACTTGTCGTTTATCTATTTCAGGTTGGCGGCCCGACTCGAGATCGCGACCCTACGACAACATCTTTTCCACGACCTTCCGGAAGGATTAAGTGACACAGGTCGCGGCCTTGATCCGTGCTACTTGGGATTGACCCCGCCACAGCTACTCCCCTATTATCTGACCCTGAGTTGGCATCCATAGGAAAATACAGCGCTCCCTTTTTTCGTCCTCCTCCCCCTAAAGAAAGAAAGCCCCGTGCCACTTCCCTTCCCAAGAAAAAACGCCGCACCGCAGCCTTATCACTCCGCCCCCAACCTGTTCGTCTTACCACCCACCGCTCCGCAGCCCCTACCCCCTACCGCTCCCTAGAAACTTGGGAAGACCAGTGCTCCCCGTCTCATTCCTCCTCCACCACTTCTCCTCCTTCAAGCATGGGCGCTAACAAATGCAAACTCTTCGATAGCGACTCGGATGAGGACGTTGTCGCCGCTGCCCCTCCATCCACCGTCGTTCCTCCATCTCCTCCCCCAGCCTCCAAACGTTCACTGCCTTCCGTCTCTGGAGAAGGCCCCCCATCTAAGGATGCGCCCCCACCTACCGCGCCCCCTCAAGTGGAACAGCGCCCCGGGAAGGAGGTGGTGTCCCACACTGATAAGGAGGCCGACGAACCCACTCCTCCATTTTGCCCCTCCTTCAAGCTTCGGAACCGCACCCTGACCATCAAAGATTCTGCTCTGAAGAATCCAGCAGTGGCTTCTTCCCTGTTCTTTGGGTCTCACCTCCCCGAAGACATGGCATATGCCGAAGGTGGTTCCTTTGAGTCCCACCGGACTTCCTTCTATACGGGCTGGGAGAAGGTACCCCTCTCTCTGCATTCGATATCTTTCTTCCTTCTCTTTAAGTATTCTAACTTTTGCTCCCTTCTTCAGATGAGCTTGGATATCTCCTTCATGATCCAGCGGCTGTTTTGGTGCGGTAGCGGATTAATGAACTTGATAAGGAGGTGGCCCTCCCTAGAAGAAGAAAGCGGCCGTGACCTAGACAAACTACGGGCCCAAAGGCGAGCTTCGAGGGCAGCGAGGCCGCCCACCCGGGCGCGTATATGAGCGCGGCCGCCCTCGGCGTGAGACCGCTTCAAGAGAAGCACGTTGCCGCTCGGACTCTCTTTCTCAAAGCACCAAGAAGCTTTGGCGGCACTCCATCGCGCCGCCGAGGCCGACATGGGCGAGCTCCGTGGCATTTCACGGGCCCAAGCCGAGAGAGGGTGGCCAAGAAGGTCAAGGAGGAGATGACCCGCTCACTAAAGAAGGCCGCCTCCTTCGGAGCTCCATTGCTGCTCCGCCATCTGAGGTCGGGTTTGTGCGATACATGACTCTGCCGGAAGGAGAGAGGTGCCATTTGAATGTAGCGAGGGCTATAGATATGGCTGCGGACATAGTTATAGAAGAAGCCGCCGCGGGTGATCTGGAAAGTTCTATGTCTTGAAAATGGCTTGTTTATGCCACGGCGGGCTTCTCTTGATGCTATATTGTCATACTTTTTCGTTACTTTTGCTGTATTTTTACTCCCCGGTTGGGATGTTAATATTATGTTTTGCCCTTTTTATCTCCTTTTTATTGGATTGTTTACGTCCCACTCTCTTGTTTGGATGTTTGACTTGCCCGCCCGGTCCCAGTTAGGGGCTCCGCTTACTCTCTCTATCTCCGGCGAGCTCTCGCCCGCGGCACTTTCGGAAGCCTCTTCGCTTCCGTTGCCCTATCTCGAGGGGATCGAGGCGACTCCTCTCCCCCCGACCCCGAGAGACCCCCTTAGTGTGGCAACTCCTTTTGCCCCCCAAGGTTTGGACCTCTAGTCCTTGGGGGCTCATCCCCCTTCCCTTCACTCGAGGGGTAATGAAAACTCAAACGATGATATTCCACCTCAAAGTGCTTTCTGATTTTATATATGTACAAGTAGCTCATGCGGTTTTGATCTCTCTCATTACATTCACTCATGAAATATTTTCAACAACCTTATATTCCACGGCTTATCTGCATTTGCTCCCTCCAGGTTTGTAACTTGTAGGTACCGGTTCCCCCTACCTCGACTACCACGTAAGGCCCCTCCCACGTCGGGCCCAACTTTCCCTTCGCTAGCTTTCTTGGTGTTTGGGTGTCACTCTCCGAAGCACCTTGTCTCCCACCGCGAATCTCCTCACTCTCAGCTTTTTGTCGTACTGCCTCTGCAGGCGGCGGTGATAGTCCTCTAATCTGACGCGCGCCGTGTCTCTCCTTTCCTCTGCTAGGTTCATATCCCTGGCCAAAATGCCCCGATTCGACTTATCCTCGGCGAGTCAGCGGTCCTAGTGGTCGCCGCCACCATCTCCGTTGGTATCCGCGGCCTCTACTCCATATGCCAATGCAAAGGGGTGTCACCGGTGGATGTTAGGTAAGGTCGTCCGATAGGCCCAAAGCACCGACTTAGTTAAATCGGCCCGGGACCCTTCACGCCCTCCAGTTTCCTCTTGAGATTGTTGAGTATGGTTTTATTAGATGACTCCGCCTGCCCATTTCCCTCGGGGTTGTAGGGGGCTGAGAATCCCTGCTTGATGTGATACGTTTGCAGGAAAACCCTAACCTTAGAACCCGTGGAACGGGGTTCCATTATCCGCGATTATAAGCGTAGGGCAACCCGAAACGGCAAATGATATTTTCCCACAAGAACTTGATCACTGCACCTCTTTCACTGGCATGTAACGCGGCTTCAATCCACTTTGTAAAATAGTCGATTCGACCAACAAGAACCTCCTCTTTACCAAGGCCATGGGCGTGGTCCCATATCCGGGGCCCACATCGCGAATGGCCATGGGCTAGACACCTGCTTGTCGCGGCCCGGCTCGGGTGGGGCCCATATCAACCGAGAAAATCTCGACACTTCTCACATCTTTTAGAGAATTCCCACGGCGTCTCTTCATGTGAGGCGAAGTAACCACATTAATCAACAATCGGTTATATTGTTGTCACGCCGCCCGAGTGGCTCCCGATCCCCTCATGTAGCTCATCGAGCACCTCTCGAGCGATCCGGCCCCAAAGCATTTCAACAAGGGTCCCTTGAAATTCCTCGATATAACTCCCCCACTAATGTGTACCTCCGAAATACATGCATTTCCACCTTCCGTCTCTCCACGGGACCAATATTCTCTTCTCTGTCAAAACTGCTTGATGGGCACCATCCATCCTTCGTCCGCTCTCTGCGGTATTGATTACTCCAGCCGGTTCCTCATGCTTTCGGTCATCCGGTCTTCTCACCTCTATAGTTCTTCCTTCAGACCCCGGCATGGCCGCGGCTACATATGCCAGGGCATCAGCGTGACGGTTCTCCCCACGGTTCAAATGTACAAACCGAATCGCCCGAACCGGCCCGACCGGAGGACCCCAAGTATCTCGCCATCACTCGACACCGTGCAGCGAATCCACCATTCGCTGGCACACCACCAAATTGGAATCGGAGTACACAGTAAGTTCCTTCACCCCCAAGCCTTCTGCCATTCCCATGCCCGCAATTACCGCCTCATACTCTGCCTCGTTATTAGATGCCGCGAATCCTAACTTCATCGTCAGCTCTAGCTTTGTTATTATGCGGTGTGACCCGATTTCTCGCCGATTCACCGCGGCATCCGTGGCTGACCCGTCAGCAAACACTCTCCAACCGTTACCTCCGTCCCATGGATCCGCGCTACCCTGTTCTTTTTCTCCCTCATTCCCCAAAACCATCTCCTCCCCCCAATTAGGGTCCTCTGCGGGGAACTCCGCCAAGAACTCCGCCAGGGCCTGTGCCTTCTCCGCTGTCCTAACCTGATATTGGATCTCATATGCACTCAGCATCACGGCCCATTTCAACATTCTCCCTGATTTCTCTGCCCTCAGAGCCTGCTTAAGGGGCAAGTTCGTGACCACGATCACTGAGTGTGCTTCAAAGTAGGGCTTTAGTTTCAGGGCCGAAAAGATCAAGGCGAGGGCGTACTTCTCCACGCGACTGTACCTGGTTTCCGCATCCAACATTGTCTTGCTCTGAAAGTACACTGGTCTTTCTATCTTATCCACTACTCGAACGAGGACCGAGCTGATTAAATAATCGAGACCCTAGATCTGGATACAATTTCTCTCCTTTTTCCGGTCGCGACAACAAAGGGATCTCCCCCAAATATCTTTTGAGCCCTTGGAACGCCTGTTCACACTCTGCCGTCCATGAGAAGTCCGCGGAGTTCCTCAACCGATCGATCTGGCCGATGCGCATTTGTCCGACGACTTCGATATGAATCTATTGAGAGCTGCAACCCTTCCAGCCAACCGCTGCACCTCCTTTACTGTCTGCGGTGAGGGCATTTCTACCAATGACCTAATCTGCTCTGGGTTGGCCTCTATCCCTCGTTGTGTCACAATATACCCTAGAAATTTCCCTGTGGTCACTCCAAATGTACATTTCTCGGGGTTGAGCTTCAAATTATGGGTCCGCAGTATCCGGAATGTCTCCTCCAACCCCTCCAAATGCTCCTGCTCCGACATGCTTTTTTCCACCATATCGTCGATGTATACCTCAATGCCCTTGCGAATTTTGCCCTCGAACATCTTCTCCGCCAGGCGCTGGAATGTGACCCCTGCATTTTTCAACCCAAACGGCATTCTCGTGTAGCAGTATGTGCCTCCTTCCACCACGAAGGAGGTCTTCTCCTGATCCGGGCCATACATCGCCACCTGGTTGATGCGTCCATAAACGAGAACATGCTGAATCCCGCCGTCCTGTCTACCAACTCGTCAACTCGCGGCATTGGATAACTGTCTTTCGGACACTCTAAATTTACATCGGTGAAGTCAACACACATCCTGACCTTCCCATTCTTCTTCGGGACGCGACTATGTTGGACAACCCGGTCAGTGAATTCCGTCCCCTTATAATTCCTGCCATCTTTAATCTGGCAACTTCTTCTCGGATTCCTTCCGCGTATTTAGGCCTCATACCCCTCATCTTCTGTCTCACTGGCTTCGCGTCCTCCCTCATATGCAGGCGATGACATGCGAATCCCGGATCTAAACCCGTGATATCCTCTATTTCCCCACGCAAAGACGTCTTTGTTTCTCACCAAGCATTGTACCAGCTTCTCCCTCCATTCCACTGCAAGACTCGACCCTATCGACGTGAACTTCTCTTCCTCTCCCTGCCCCAGGTTTACCATCTCTATCTCATCCAAAGTTTTTGGGATCCCAGCGACTTGCTTTCACCCCTTCCGCGGCCCCTTTTGTAATTGCTCACGCGGACCTCTTCACGGTGCTCGTCGGCTTCTCCTCCGGTCAGCGGGACATCCTCTTGATTGTATTACGGTGACTATTTTTAGATGCCACCTGATCTCCAGGGACCTCAAATGTTCCCGTTGGGGTAGGGAATCTAATAACTTTGATAGAATGCGTCGGCACCGCCCTCATCTCATGTATCCATCTCCTCCCGGGATCGGCGTTATCTTGGGGCTGGAATCGACCACCATAAACCTTGAGAACAACGTCACCGGTCCCGCGATTCTTGGTAGCAAGGGAGTTCCCCATAGGCTCGGTGGCGGCTTCCATTGAATCCATTACAAACTTGTCCGCGGAGGTCTCCGTTATCGGGTCGATCCCCATCTCCTCTATAGCCCCTCGAACGGTAAATCCACGGCTACCCACGGTCTACCGGGACCCTTTTGACCACATAATTACCCATCGCTCTTGTGATGACCAACGCGTCCTCATGCGGTGTGTCCCGGGCTTCGGAGGTCCGCCTTGAGAATGTAATTGTCTCTTCCATTGTCTCTTCTCTCAGTATCTCGTCCCTCGGTCGCGACTCATTGACTGTTGGATACTTTCGCTGTCCTTCGACCTTGTCGATTGGCGTTATGGTTCGATGCTTCCCGCTGAAAATAACATTTATAGTTCCCGATATTAAGCCCGGCGGCGCACCTGCTCCTATTTGGAGGTTCCCCCATGAATTCCCTCAGCATCCCCTTCTCCACCAATCTCTGGACTAACCATTTTAGGGCATAACAATCGTTGGTCTCGTGATTGTGCACCTGGTGATAGTCACATTATGGTTTGTTAGGCATTTCCGCCGGAATGGTTCGCGGCCCTTCGTATCCCTGCACATTTTTTATCAAAGGTAATATCTCACTCAATGGTCTCGCCAGCGGGACAGTCTCCAGTTCGCGGTATGGCTTCCTCTCCCTCTGCTCTCTTCGAATTACCTCCCTTCCTCTTTCCGGCCTCGATGATTGACCGCGGTACCTCTCTTTGCCTCGGTCCTTTCCCTCGGTCTTACCGCGCTCCCTCTCTTTCTCCACTGCTGATACTGTCTTGCCTCCCCTCTTCGATTCCTTCTGCATGGTATCTTCGTACCTGATGTACTTCTCTACCCGCGGGTATAACTCGTGCAAGGTCGCGATCTCGTTCTTAACCCGCAGATCGATGGACCGTCGTCCGGTCGCGACCTCTCTCGAGCGCTATTACGCCGTTCTTCTCTCGTCCAGATTTTCCACCTTTAGGGTCACCGGCCTTGAGGCGACGGATACTCTCCTGCCGGACTCAGCGGATCTTTGTCTAACATTGAATAAGGCCGCGATGTCTACCACCCTCCTCTTCTGATGTATAAAATGATCCACAAATGCCTGTTCTAGCTCTTGGAAATTCGTTATGCTCTTTGAGGGTAACCGATAGTACCAGTCGGAAGCCCCCTTAAAGCTGGCGGGGAACATCATGCACCGCATGAACCATCATACCTCGCCTCTTGCAAGAGCGGCATCTGCTGTCTGAAGTGATGGATGTGATCTGCCGGGTCCCCCGTGCCGTCATATCTCTCGAATCTCGGCTGGTTAAAGCGCTTTGGTACTTCAGACGTCCATATCGCGCTCAGCGTCCGCCCGGATTGCGATTCAACCCGCCACCACTTGATCGGCGCGCCCGTTTGGGCCCTTATGCGGTGAAGATTAAGCCTCTCATCGCTGTTGATCATTTGCCGGACCTGCTCCATTGTTAACCCGGTCACCGGATTGTCCACCAAAGGTCGGTCCTTGCTCCTCATCCTCCGCCTTTCTCTCCGCTTCCTCTTACATCATCCCCGGATTCTTCCTCCGCTTCTCTCTTTTTCTCTCCTCGGCTCCTCATTTTCCTCCCTCGATCTCCCAATTTCTTCTCGCATGAGCCGCGCTTCCTCCTCTCCTTTCTTCCCTCCTCCCGTCCCTCTCCTTCTTCCAAAACTTCCGGCATTTGTTCCGGGACTCTCTTCTTTCGGGGCCTACCCGCCGCCTTCTTTGGTGCCATTTCTATCTTGTTGTCCCCACAGACGGCGCCAAATGTTACAACACAAATAACAAAGTCAAGTTCTTATAGCCCAAATGTTCTTTTCAAGCTGTTACAACTCAAACACTGTTACCATCTTCTCTCTCGCTCTCTCTCTCTCTCTTGGATGTATTGCCGCCCTCTCACCCTTTTTCCTCCTCTTTTTTCTTCCTCCTCACTTCCCTTTTATATCTCCCCCCCTTCTCATCTAAACCCTCCACCTGTCCCTCGATCCCGCGGTCCCCTACCCTCCATGTGTAGGGTTTCCGTACCGCGACCACGTGCTGGCATCACGCTCTGGTGCAGCGCGGCCTTGTGGGTTATGTTAAGTCCGGCCCCACTCCCTATGATATTCCAGGACGGTATCATGCCACTACAGATAGCTAAACAAATGGTCCATGGGATCAGAACCCCCGTCATACTGATTGAACTTCGGACTCTTAAACTTCAGAGGTAATGGCACCCTTTCTATATCCTTTTTCAATGGGTTTCGACTTACATCGTTTGCTAGCTTCCGTATCGAGGATGATACCTTTTCCAACAACTGGTCCCCAAACTGCCTCTGCATCATCTCCTGCACCATTTCCTTCGTGATTGGCGCTTTTACCTCTTCTTCTTGTATTGTCTTTGGCGTCGATTTCGCCACCGATTGCACCTCTTCGTGGTGGTTTTTCCTCATTTCCTCGACATGACTCTTCCTAACCACTGGAGTGCCTGAACCCGATGCCTCACCATCTTTCTCATACAAAGCATCTTCAGCACACGCTTCTCATTCTCTTCCCTTGCAGCTTTATTTCAACCATTAGAATCTTGTTTTGCTCTTCCAAATCCTCCAACCTTCTCAACAAAATTTTCAAAGACACCTCCTCTTCCTGTATCTCCTCTACTTCTTCCATTACTCTACTTGTTGATTGTCTTGTTCTTCGTTCCTCATTCTTAGAAGCAGCTTGAGAAGTACTTTCTTCATTTACCATCATCGCTTTGCTTGCTGTAGTACGCTTTGGAGGCATCTTGATTACCTTTTTCAACTCTTCACTGATCTTACCGAAGTTTCTTGAATACAAACAGTTACTCTTTATCTCAAAACTTCTAACAAAAAGACTCGATCATCAAAGAAAGAAGAAAAGAAAGACAATCTTATCTAGCTGGTCTTTGAATCACAGACGGCGCCAATGTAGTGTTCTGGAAATCTATTTCAAATCAATGAGAATGAAATAATGAACTAATGAAGATTAAAGATTAAAGATTGAAATGATAATGATAATGAAATAAGCTTTTTTATTGATCACCAATGGCGGTTACAAGTTTCTCTTTTTCTCTCTCTTTGCTCTGGTTTTATCTTATTTTCTGGAATGAAATGGAATGACCCTTCTTCCTCCCCTTTTCAGTCTTTATATAGTGCTCCAGTTATAGTCTCGCCCAACATTTCCTGCCACGTGTCCATTCTCTTTTTCTTCCTCCTTTTCCCACTTTGAACCTGCAACATATAAACTTATGTGCGAAATATCGACAGTCATGTCGATATTTCTAGTTAATCACAATATTTAGACTGGAATATCGGGCTGACGATATTTGCCCACGACACCTGTGACATTCAAATCCTTTCATCAAATAATATAAGTTGATATGAGTTGGATGCTCACAAATTTAACCAGTATGGAGTTCATTACGAACAAATAAAAGTAGCTGGCTGGTACATGTTGTGATAATCTGGCCCTGCTTGATGCAAAACAGTCGATTGCAGAGCATTCAGGGAAGTAATTCTGAAACATCTAACTATGAAGTCGTGGGAGAACTACCCTAAAAGCTTTGTAATATTTGGTGGCTGCAAAGTTACGACATTTGCTTCCATCATTCTGTGATAGGGAAGCTGTTCCGAAATTCAGTGTTAGACTCCCTGAAAACGCTTGTATATAATGCAAACCTCTCAGATTATTTTGCCATCTAGTCATTTAAAATTCATGATAGTACCACGCTCTCCGTTATTATTTGCGGTTTAGTAGTTTCTAGCCAATTTGTATTGCGTACAACTGGTGACATGGAACATGCCTATGTTTGAGACCGGTTATAGAGGAACCGGTCTCAAACTACATTAATGTTTGCACAGCTGATCCTGATGAAAAGAGGAGATCAAATGATTTATTCTGGGCCAGTGGGTCAGCACTCAAGTAAACTAATTGAGTATTTTCTGGTATTCTAAAATAGTAAAAGAAGTAGATAGCAGTGTTCACTGTTCACTAATAGAGCTTATTCGTAATGTTATAATGTATTTTATCTGTGATCAATTTTTCATAAAATAAAATGACTTTATGAAATGTTGATGTATGTCATTTTTTGTCAATTAATATGAATTTTGCAGCCAGTTTCTTTTTGGTACACTGTAAGTTTAAGATAGTAAAGGAAGTAGGATGTAATGTATTATGGCCTGATGAGATCGTTTCTTGACTTCTCCCACTTCTCTTGACAGGGGATTCCTGGTGTGCCAAAGATTAAAGAAAATTACAATCCAGCAAGATGTTAGATGTTAGATGTTACTTCGCCATGTGCAGAAGATCAACTTGGTTTAGATTTTGCTCATCTTTACAGAAAATCTCAGTTGCATGAGTAAGTTTAACACAGATCCTTAACACGAAACAATGTCTACAATCAAGGAAATCTTTAAAGTGACAAGTTATTATTAAACAAGATTTGTGGAACATCCAACAAACATTAAATCATTCTAGATCTTTTATTCTTATCATCTCCTTTTTCTTCTTCTCTTAATAGAGAAAACAAAAAATTGGTTGAAGAGTTGAGTGTTCCTGCACCGAGTTCAAGGGACATTGATTTCCCTACTCAGTTTCCACAAAATGGTTGGGAGCAATACAAAGCATGCCTCTGGAAGCAACACCTATCCTACTGGAGAAGTCCTCATTACAATTTAGTGCGCATCTATTTTATGATCTTTGCTTCTGTGTTGTTTGGAGCAGCATTTTGGCAGAAAGGGAAGAACATGTTAGCCAGTTATTTTGTTTTATATCCAAAACACTATGCTAAATGGGTTGGTATGATTACTGAATGAAGGAAAAAATGAAGCTTCGGCTGCTTAGTAATAATCTCATTATAGTTTAGCATGAAGCTAGTCTTCAATATGAAGTAAATCTAATCAATACAAGCTTCAGGAAATATGCATACGGATAAAAGATACTGATAGTTTTTTGTTCCCGTCTGAAGAAATACTGAACAGGATTTGTTCAATATACTTGAAGCCATATTTGCTCTCATGCAATTCCTGGGAATAAACAACTGCTCGTCAGTTCTGCCTTTTGTATCGAAAGAACGCACTGTTTTATACCGGGAGAAATTTGCAGGAATGTACTCGTCTTTGGCATATTCATTCTCACAGGTTTTACGCACTATACATTTTTATTTCGTAAAATGATTTAGTATACTCATTATGGTTCTCGGATTTACACTTTACTTTATTTATTTTATAGATGACTATTGAGATCCCATATATATTCTTCCTCACAGTTATATTTGTGACTATCACATATCCAGCAATCGGTTTCTACTGGTCGACTTACAAAGTAATCTGGTACTTCTATTCGATGTTTTGTACATTGCTATACTTCAATGATGATTGTGTCCTTGACTGCTACAATCCATGTAGCGAGTGTTTTGTGAAGTTTCTGCTATACCATGTTGAATCTTTTCTCAGACACTAAAAAAAAAACTGTCAATACACGACAGCCATTATCTGTCGTTTTAGAACAAATACGTATCCACCGTTATAAAAACGGCTGTAGTATTTAAAAACGACGTCCTGGGACACATGTTTAGCCAGTAAAAAAACGACGGTTTTTAACACTTGTTTATTGTACGATGGCCATTGACACTTGTTTATCTGAAGTTCTTTTAATATGCTTAAACGACATCTTATGGCTGTCGTTTATGAATAAATATAGATTATATATGCAAGTTTTTGGTTCCTCATATATTGTAGTACACCTATACCTGATAGTCATTTTATATTTTTTACTAACACAAGTTAAATGGAACACACGTACTAAACAAAAGCCAAATATATATTTTTATTTAATACTTCAACTTCAACCAAAGCCAATCCCAAGTAACAATTTTGTACAAACAATTTTCATAGAACATGAAAAAAGAAAAAAAAAAAAACACGAGTAAAAGATTTATTTAGCCATCAAATGATACCGCCCGCTTCAATATCACCAAAGTTTTATATCTCGTCCACTATGTACCAATACCCATTTTGCGGTACCCCTTCACGATCACCAAACAGTCTTCCAAATGCAAGAACTCTATGACCAACTCTTTGCGACTCACATAATATAGAGATGGACGCAAAGGAACCACTTGTCGCCTAGACAATGAATGTGTAGTTGCCTACAACACACATAAATTCAATAACCATAACACATGAATTAATCTTGTAACTATCAAGTGCTTCAGAAATATATATCACGCACCTCTAAGACCTACTAAACAGTAAGCATATAAGCTATATTGAGTTAGCTACAAAAATAAATTTGCCAATACAAAGTATTGATATTGGTACCTTAATTCTTGGGAACCAAGACGAAAAAAAAAAAACAACTTGAAGCCCTCAACCAACACTTAGCTACCTGCCTCTCAGTAAATAATGCCTATGTCATTAGTGTAACAAAATCGAAATGAGTAAATTTCAAAAAAATGGTGAAATAGCAGAGGTTGAACTAGAAATGGAATAGCCATTTCACTTGACTTATGAGAGAAACTCACCATATGGTCATAACGACCACCATCATGAACTACTTATGAAAATCAGGTCCATTAGACCAATACTTCCTCACCCCCATCCATAAACCAGAACACCATTCATTAACACCTACATCAAGCAAAGCAAAGTAATAGACGTGTATCAAGTTCACGTGATGCTCACTGTGCACAAGGTGAACAAACGACCCATAAAGTCCTGATCAAAGACGCATGTGCATGTGGTGATAATAAAGACGCTTGGGCCTGCATCATTTTAAGTCTCTTATATATCGTAATTAAAATAAGTATAGCAGTTGGAGGTGGACTTAGATTAAGTGAAAGCACCATTAATTTGCTAGAAATCCATTGATTTTAGTTATTAATACCTAGTTGCATAAACATTTCACATATACTTCCACATTTGATTTGTAGGAATCAGTTAAAAAGGAAGAGAAACAAGATGAATATCATCAAATAGAAAAGAATTCATATTCAAATGATGCCACCCTCTTCAACGCTAATGACTTGTCCTCCTCTCCATAGCACAACAAGTACATGCAAATAAGAGGAAAGTGAAGTACAAGCACATGCAATTAACAGGTAAGTTAGAGCATAATTGGTTGTTGGTCATGCTTAAGAATCAATATAAGTTCAAATACTGGAATTGGTTGCTGGTCATGCTCATGAATCAATATAAGTTAAAATACTTGAACAAATGAACTATATTAATTCTTCATTTCAATTAGAAAAAAGAGGCATCTATGGAACACGTGTGTTCTATGAAGTACACGTATACAGTCTGGAACCAAGAACCCAAAAAAAATACATTTATGCTTTATGTTCAGTGCATCTCATATTTATACATTACTTAGCAACACAATGCTATTCTTTTTTCCATTTTTTTAAGCCCGCAATCTATTAGCTCCCAACACTAGGGAGCTGAACCACCCCATGATCCGGTGGCTATGTACTAAAAATGTAAAATCAGCAAGGAAGCAATTCCCTAACGACATAATATTAATTTCACAATTCACTCACAAAGATAAGTAATCCCACTTCTAACTTTATAAAACAAAATCTTTAACACAAATTTACCAACTGCTACATGTACAAGAACAAAGAAGTACCATACTAGGAGAAGCTAGTTGAAGTTGAATGTTAACGCACATGGAATTATGGGAGACATTAGGCAATTTGAGTAGACCTCTGCTTACACTAATCTGATTTTATGCAGCAAAATTTTCAAATTTGATTATATCGCAGTACAAAAGGGGGTGAAACGGAGCTACCACCTTGCTAAAAGCTACTCCAAACCACATATATGTCAACTTGCCATGACTATGGGATAGGACCTTTAAATTAAATTTTTATTAGAAATATTTGGAGTTTGAGTGATACACCACCTGTCCTTAGTCTCTACCATAGTACACGACAACAAAAAACCTACTCAAGTAACAAATAATATAGTAAACTAATGACTCTTGCATGTATGGCGACCTACTTAACAATGGCCTTTGCATCAGGATATCAAATCAGTAAAAAATTAAGCTTATGCCATGCTAATTGTAGCACATAGCGTCAATGGTAATGAACACTTTCTACCATGGATGTTATCTCAATTCAGTGCTTGAACTGGTGATAATGTATTAATGTGTTGGTTAAAGGACATCAACACAATCTAACTGCCTCATTAGTTTGCTCTACCTACTTCACTTCTCTTATCATGGGGACTGAAAACTTTGTCCCTTAATATCAATGGCACATAAACTCATCACAAAACAAACACATACAAAAAAAAATTCAATGCCATCTTAACTTCAATATATAGCACTAGTACCATATGATGATACCCTAAAAACAATTTCAGCATATGCCCACAAAGTCTATGCATTACTATACCCAACTACAAAAAAAATACACGAGTCCATGCATTAATATTCAAAGATTCATATAAATAATTGCCCCATAACTTACCAGTTTCTGCTACCCCAGCTGATCCTTGGGCCTATCTGTCGCGTGAGGTGTTTAATCAACGAACTTCTATGAGCTTGTTCAAACTCACATGTAATAAGTCTTACCATCAGCAATAAAATACTAGTAATCAGAACACAATAATAAAATACTCTAACGGATACAAACAACGCATAGCAAATAGTGCACTAGTTCTAGTATGATTTCATCTCATGCGGGTCCTTAAACACTAGAAGAAATCTTGAGAACTACATAAATTTCGTTACAAAATACAATACAATGAAAAATAATAAAGAAGCCAAGTAATAATATATTGTGATTGGTCATACCAAATGCATATACAACTATTGAAAGTAGAAAAAAGACGAAGGCAAAAGATACTGAGTCTTTGTATCTTCATAACGGATAAAAATTAAAAAAAACGAGTTACTAGTAAGAGTCTATCGTCATCTCCTCAACTAGGACCAAAATCAGTGCATTCACCAACAATTAATAGTTTTTTAGATATCAATGAGTAGATCCGATCCCAAGATTACATAATGACTTAAGACGCTTAGACAATCATCAGGCTTTCTCTACTGATCGAACATCATAACGATGAGATTGAAAGTGAACCTACATAACATTTAACGATAAATGAAAACTAAATATCATATCCATGCATTAGTGCATAAAAGCATAGCAATCAACTCCTACACATATTCCCAAATTCTAACAATCAAGTCTCACATTTGCAGGACATACCCCCCAGTTCCACATTTTATACTTCACAGGTACGTAAGATACTAGAAACCAAAAGCTCCCCCATAAATTCTTGACAGGAAGTAAGACAATTAATTTCATTTATACAAACTAGAAAAATAAAAATGTAGCATACACAAACATAAAATAAATACTTCGAAATCGGCTATTATCATCAAATCCATGAAATCAGAAAATATACACTCTTGTACCCAACTAAGAAAAAATATATATACTCTTGTACCCTTTTATTATGTCATTTTAGCAATCTAGTTTATTCAACAATTACTATTCTACAAAAGCCCCAAAATTTTTAACAGAGATGGACAAAGAAATTACAATTTGCATAGTACCTTTTTGGACAAACAATGTTCCTGACACGGCGCAAGCCTCTCCATTTAATTGAAAAACGAGGAAAGCACAGATTTTTTGGGGGGGGGAAACGAAATCAATTTATGAGTATACCTAGATGATTGAAAACTGTGCAAAACGTCCAAATCGAAATTAGAGAGGTGAGAGTAATGCAATTGAAATCTCAGACATGAAAATTTTACGAGTTAAGATGAAGAAAAAATAACTTTAACATAAATCTCATAGAACTGACTTGAGGGGTGGAGAGAGAGCAAACCCTAGATCTGAAATTCCAAGAGATGGCAATTATTTCTAAATTACCCCTGAGGATTGGGCGGGCTTGCTTAAAATTTTCACAATGGACCAGCGGGAATTTGCACACACAACAACGGTCCTAAAGTTCTTATACGATGGACTTAAGCCCTCATGATATAACAAGTGTCATTAACCGTCGTTTATGGGTGTCATTTTTTGGCTAAATTGGTGTAGTGAGATTTCCTGATACCTGGACCTGTAAGTTAGCTCTAATACTTTCTTTTTTATATTAGTCACTCTAGCTTACCAATTTTAAATGAAGTAGATCAGTACAAATGACTCAAATTGACCCAATTCTTGGTTTTTATTGCAGGGCATACCAAAATGGTGGGTTTGGTGCTAATGGATTTGCCCAACAGCTTGGTACTTAAAAGGCCTCTTTACTTCACAGTATGGAAATGTAAACACAAAGATAATTGTCTTTGGTGAACAAAAAGCAGTCAGTTTTTTCTCACAAGACTATTTCGGTTATCAAAGCATCATCAACGCATTGTTATAATTCATTTCTAATGTGACAGTTGACAAAAAAATTGGTAATTTTCGTCCCCAACACGCTGTCAAAACACTGTTTTTATTTTAACAATTGTCAAATCCGAAACCAAATTAGTTAGAAATATAGAAATGACTCACACAGGACAAGTTGTCCCGTCCAAAAGTGGGACGGGACAAATTTTGTCGTCCAACATTTTTTCCTTTTTTTTTAATAAAAAAATTAAAACTTCTCGATTTTGCATGTGGGGCCCAAGATGTTGGACGGGATAAGTTTTGCTGTCCATAACTTTTTCAATTTTTTTTAATAAAAAATTAAAATTAACAAATTAAAACGGGCTATATTTTTTTGGGCCCAAGATGTTGGACGAGACAACTATTCCCGTCTAAAATAGAAACCCCAAATTCGTCGAAAATGCGTTGGTACTTGACACGAAAATAGCAATTTTGATCGACGAAAAAAACTAATGTGTCACAATTTTTTTTAACAACGCGTTGATGATGCTCTCACCAGTGTCAGTCAAGTGTCGCGGCCGTTCTTCTTCTTGTGTTTCCACTTTTATTTGCTTCTCTTTTCGCATTTAGTATAGCTAAATTAAACTTTCAAAAGAGGTAAAACCGTACATCATCTATTCACCTGTAATATATATGTTCTATTTTCCTCGTGCTTGGTTGCATTATTTTTATTATTTTTCATATGTATTTCTATTTTCCTCGTGTTTGGCTGCAAAAGATATTGATAAGAGCCCAAAACTGTAGTTTTAACCCCTTAATAATACTATTTTTAGACCAATTATGCGAGTAATAAATAAGAGTTAATGCTAATTACGTATTTTTATGTATTTCAGGCATTGAACAAAATTATGTGTAGAAATGTGCCACTTTGACGATATAAAGGAGCAAATGGTTGGTTGCTAAGAAGTTATGCGATAAAGGCCAAGATTCAAGGAGACAAAGCCTTTATGAAGCCCGTCAAAAGCTGAAAAGTCAACACGGGCAGAAACAGTGTACAAGTCAGCAGAACTTTCGAAGACTATATCTTTGGACTCAGGCCTTAGATTTGGGCCTACCTTACGTCAAAACGACCGGCTCGAAAGAGCTTTCCAATGGTCTAAGTCTTGACCCAATTAGAGGAGCAAAAGTGGACGAAAAGTCTGCTGAAGTCAAAACCAGCTGAAACAGGCTCTGTGGACTGAAGAAATTGGGCTTTGGGCTCAATTTTCCGACCCAAAATATGAGACCTCAGCCCATGCACGAAATTGTGGATCTGGTCTCCTCCTTTACATAAAACAAGACTTAGCTCTTAAGAAAGGGATAGTTAGATAGCTTAGAATAGAAAGTAGCCATTAAAATAGCTTGTAGATCTAGTTTTTGAATTCAATTAGTTAAATTAATTAGTTTCATACATTGTTTTAGATTAATTTTTTGAATCATAGTTCTTCATTGATTAGATAAATAAAATAGTTATTTCTTGTTCATTTCGATTTTGTCATTTAAAATTGTTAGATCTAAATTCAGTTGTTGTTATTCAATTCTTAGTTATTAATTTAGAATTCAATTATTGTTAGCTAAATTTAATAAAGTTATAATCTTTATATTACGTCTAGTTTTAATTCACATCGTAGTATCATTCCCACCATTGCTCCCATTAGACTTTGAATAGATTAGTCAATCTAGAAAACTCGAATGCTAAAGAACTAAGAGTGGAACGAACTTTTTACTCCACTCTATTTCGATAGAATTCAGAGTATATAAATCTTTGATAACAACGAGTAATTAAGTTTAGTTTCACTTGCGTTTTGAGTTTCATCGTTCATTTCGTAGGTAAATTATTCAATTTTACGTTTATCAAATGGCGTCGCTACCATCTTAGTACTCTTTAGTATTGTTTTCTGTAGACTTAATAGTTTTTCAAAGTCCCATAACCCACCCACCCACCCTTGTTTGGATTCTCACCGTTTTGTCCGTTTTTGACTTTGCAAGTTTCCACGAAAAATTACTCGAAGCCCTGGCCCTGCACCGAATCCCAATCCCACTTTTGCTCGAAATACCACCGCCTCTACCAAGGCCAACTTGGGCGCTACCTGCGCGCTCACGCTGAATTCCAACTTTTGCACGAAGGCCGACTGCGCCCTTCCTAGGCCTATTCTAAGTGCACATGCGCCCTCTGCTGAAACTGCCTGATTTCCACAGGTTTGTTTCAAACTTCCATTTCTTTCAAGTTTTCAGTGTTCTAACTTGTTATATACACTGATTATGCGTACACAAGACGCTATTCATAAGCGAAGTAAGGAGGCTTTCAGGTACTCCTTTCTTCCACACCTCGCATCTTCTGTTAGAGATTCATACTAGCATATCAGGATTGTTTGGAGTGTTGTTGTTTTGCATTAAGATTGGTCTTAGCCTTGCATGAGATTAAGGTCAGGCCGAAGAAAAACACCTAATATAAGTAACCGACAACGTCAACAAACACGCCTTTCTAGTATACCACTCACTTCACATCTAGCTAGCACACCACACACCACACCTGAGATTATGGCTGAAGAAAGAGAGTCTCCTCTCTCAGACTTTTACAAAGCCTTGAGCGATAGCCCAAAATCTTGCATCGTTCTATCAGACCCAGTGGGGGATTTCCGTATCCCCCCAAATATATTTAATTTGTTACCCGTTTTTCATAGGTTAAACCATGAAAAACCCTATCAGCACATGCGTAGAATTGACCAAGTCCTTACTACATTCCACCATCCTATGGTAGGTGCTCAAGAAATTAAACTAAGGGTATTTCCCTTCACCTTAGCCGATAAGGCGGCGTCTTGGTTAACTGCCCAAGCGCCTAATTCTGTGGACTCGTGGGCTAAACTTGTTCAACTATTCATGGAACATTTTTACCCACCACTGAAGACCGATGAAATGCTTTCCAAGATTCATTTCTTTCGACAAAATCCTCATGAATCATTTTCAGAGGCTTGGAATCGCTTCACCGATCTACTTATAGAGTGTCCACATCATAACCTCGTGAAAGACACATAGTTCGTGCCTTTTTCAATGGACTTCTACACCACCATAAAGAAGTCCTTGACATAATGAATGGGGGTAGTTTCTTAAGTAAAGGAGCCTCAGAAGCTTATAAATTTTTAGAAGATCAGACTAAGCGTAATAATAACTGGGGGGGTAGTGACGATATCTCCCTTGCCGCTTCTTTTTAACAATAAAAGGCGCCCGGTATGTTTGAGATGAAACCCGATCCGGAACTTAAAAATTTAATCGAATCTCTAACTAAAAAGGTAGAGGTTATTTCTGTTCAACAAATGCCTATTCCCGTCATGAATGTCAACTCCAATCCATGTAATTTCTGTTTGAGTCTAGAGCATCCCGACTCCTATTGTCCTTTCGGTTATGAGCAACAACAATCACAACAAGATAACGTTTGTTCCATTAATAGCAAACCTAATGCAGCTTGGCGACAAAACCCCAACTTCAGTTGGCAGAATAATCAACAACCTCCAAAGTTGTTTAACCCAAATGTTAGGCAAACAAACAATTATAACCAAGCTCAACCACGACAAGGTCAAGCACAAGGTCAGGGTAATTATAATAATTATAACAATAATAATTATAATGCTAATAGAGGTATTGTTCCGATACATAATAACTACCAAAATCTATTCATTAATAATCAACATGGCATAGTTCCTGTCACACAACCAGTAGCAAATACTACTCCACAACCGGATCGTTTTGATACCTTTATGCAATCTCAACAACAGATTTTACAAGCCATCCAACTTTCCTTACAGCAGTTAGCTCAAGATAAAGTACAACCCAAAGGTGTGTTTCCAGGACAAGCAACACCTAATCCTAAAACACCAAACACAGCCTTTGAAGTAAACGGTAATACTAGTAACGAAATTGCAAACGTAGGAGAGATAAATTCCATCACCACTCTCCGTTCAGGCAGAGTAGTGGATAACAAAGTAACTATGTCTATAGTTACCCCACAAGGAGTTTCTACACCAGATATTATACTAGATACCAAAACAGAAACTGAAGATCCTACTCCTATAGAGGTACCAATTAAACCACAACCTAAGAAGCAAAAAGCAAAGGTTAGATATCCAGTAGAACCATACGCTAAACATAGTAAGAAACCACCGTTTCCCCAGAAATTAGCTATGTTAAAAAGAGATACAAACTTTGACGAGATTAGGGACGTTTTCAAAAATCTAACGATTAACCTACTCTTTCTCGACGCAATTAAAAAATTACCTCACCACGCTAAGTTTCTTAAGGAGTTGTGCATTACTAGGAGTAGGACAAATATTCCAAAAGACGCATTTCTCACTGAACAGGTTCCAACTTTATTAGAACATAATGGAATAGTTAAGTACAAGGACCCTGGTCGTCCTACTGTAAAATGCACCTTAGGAGATACTCACACGACCACTGCTTTATTAGACCTGGGGGCGAGTGTTAACTTACTCCCTTATTATTTATATAAACAAATAGGTCTACAATAAATGCAACCTACAACAATGACGTTGCAATTAGCTAATAGGTCTATCAAGTATCCTAAGGGTGTAATGGAAAACGCACTTGTTAAGATTCAAGATTTCTACTATCCTGCGGATTTTGTTATCCTCGATACAGAAGTCGCTAACGACGTTGTCTCGATCATTTTAGGGCGCATCTTCTTGGCAACTGCCAACGCACTTATAAATTGCCGCGATGGTTCGATGTCCTTATCTTTTTGCCATTTTTCCGCTGAGGTCAATGTATTTAAACCGATCATACAAGTTTCTGATACCAATATCGATAGAGAGGTTAGTATGATCGAGAGTTTAGCTCATGATTATGTCAAAACCACGTTTTCAAATAATCAGATGCACAAATTCCTTTCCTTTGGATGTTCCAACTTTAATAAGGACTCCTTGGACGTGGAGAGAATTGAGGAAGATTCCCTTCAACTCTTTTGCAACTTTTCTCCGCCACCTCGAGAGTCCCCTCCTATTGATAACCATTCACCCACCTCACATCATTCCCCTTCCATCAATGTACCCCATCCTACACCTTTTCAAAATAACCTGGAGTTTGCACTTGACCCTCTTATTTCTTCTGTGCTTAATGATTTTCTAAATCCGCCTAATACGGATATAATTCCAGAAGAAAAGGCACATGACACCTACATTTTCAGAACGGAGACAGTTCCTACCTACACCATGAATGAGTTTTGTGCTAAACCCACATTCTCATTCTTTCCTTCTAATACTTATCCTTATCCACCATATCTTCCAAAAACATCCATTTTTTCACACTCATTCACTTGGACAACCTCTCATTCAAAGATGAATAAGAAGGTGCATGCTCGGTTACGTTCTAGGTCTATCAGACTTCGTTTTCATTCCACTAGGTTACACCGTAGGAAATCTTGGTGCTTGATTATGTTTGGGGGTGCATTCCATGTTATTTATTTCTGGAAAGACCCACAACTCTTTAGGTTGTTGATATATGGAAACTGCAGGGTATTAATATATATATATCCAGTTATTTGTTAAAGTCTCGCGTATCTGACTATAAACGACTCATTTGGTTGCTGGTGTACTTCCTATCACTTCCGTATACTGATAAGTGCACCATTCAGGTAATCGGGCCCTCCCTATGGAGTGTGTGGTTGTAAGTACCGGATCCTGAGTCCACGGTTAACATAATTCACGTTTTCCACTCTTACATGTTTTCTCAGTTTTTGAGTCATGTTCTTTTATGGTGTGAATTATGTATTTATTGCTTTCTTGTTTTTCTTATATTAAATTTATTCATAAAAAAAATTAAAAATCGTTAAAATCACAACCATAGTACGTTGAGAAATCTTAGGAATCTGACTTTAAAAGACCCACTTTAAAAAAATAAAAAAATAAAAAATAAAAATAATAAAAAATAAAAAATAAAAAATCTCAACTATGTGTCTAAAATTTGTTTGGAGGTGGGGTGTTCGTTCTATCCTGGATTGTTCAACTCTCCAGTTGTATTGGTTGACCGTTTAATGGTATTACGATTCGGATTGACATTTTCTATTAAGTTAGATTTCATTCGTTCGCATAACTTACATTATGCACGCACTTCGAGGCATTTTTTATCTTCTTATATGTCCCCCACGGTCGGAATAGAGTGTTTTATGGATCATTAGATTGGAAATTCTCTTCTGATCATTTCCATATCTCATTCGCAAAAATCGGACCGGTAACAAAGCGGGAATTTTAGTTTAAAGTTGCGCAAAAAATCGACAAAAATCGGAAAATCAATTTGGCCTTCGGCCCAACGCACGCGCGTGCGTCTCTTTCCTCCAAAACAAACTGAATCGCGATTCTTTCCAATTCCGCCATTTCCAAATTTAAAAGCCTAACCAAAAATAACAATAAAAATAAACCTCAATACACCCACGCCCACAATACAATTCCAACTTCGATTCTTCTCCAAAACACTCTTCCACCAATCCCAAAAATTTCCACCACCGAAAATCACCCAAAACCAAATGAAATTTGAACTACCGCGCCACCACTACTGTTTTGTTAGTAAGGGAGCCTCAAACTCCATTCCCACAGTCCTTCTAAACCCCAAATCGTTCTAAGATATCAATGGCTCAAAGACGAAGGTTGTTGCCGGAACAAGCATTTACGGCCGACCGCTTCACACCGTTTTACGGTGATGAAATGATTAGAAGGGGTTGGAATCGGTTGTGGTACTCGACAGATGATTTCTACCACTCCGATTTGGTCAAACAGTTCTATAAGAAGAGAGAGTTGGCCGATCACAAAATTTTCATGAAAGTGGCTGGGACTCAGAGAGAATTATCGAAAGAGAAGTTGGCTGAAATTTTAGGCATTACGCCTTGACGCCACATAGAAGCCACCGTGCAGGAATCCCAGTATACTGGTGTTCCTGCATTAATGAATGACACCCTTATGGAGGGTCAATATAATACGACTTCTCATTGTGCTCGACAGTCATCTCTGCGCACCAACCAACTGGGTGTAGCTCAGTGGATTGGTAAGAACGTCATTGGGAAGGAGAAAGTGAGTGACATCGGGTTCACATGTCTGCACGTTCTCTGGATATTGCAAGAAAAGAGGTATGAATTCTGTATCCTCGAGTTTTTGCTAAATATGATTAGAGGGTTAGGAAGAGTATCGCACCATTTCCTGTTTTAATTACGAAGATAATGTTGTCTTGGGGGAATAAACCAAGAACTGAGCGGATAATGTTGAAATTGCATGCAAATGAAAGTAGTTATAAGGAGTGTATACAAAAGACTTGGATGTTGCCGGAGGATAGGGTAATGGATTCGGATGAGGAAGGGGAAGACATGACATGGTTGGATGAAGATGCATTGGAGAGGTGTACGTCTGATTCAGAACGCATGTCAGTGTTGCATACTAGCGTGCATTGCATTTACGCTATTTGTGAAGATATACGAGATAGACAGATTATAGTTCGAAATAAACAAACAAACCTTAACACGAGTTTTGGAATACTCAAAAAGGGTCAGGAAGATATCTTGATTAACATGGAGAATATCCACCAAACAATACCACCGGGCCGATATCTGACAATAAAGGCTGAGATGGAAGCCGGCGCGTTTCAAGTAGAGATTCTACGACGCATGCCACCCTTGGAGGGTTCTATTTCAGATGAGTCTGAGAGGCATGAGCGTCGTCGCCAAAGAACGAATGGATCGGGCCCATGACCAATCTCCATCTCAGGGCCCTTCTTTATCACATGGCTAGGTGTTCGAATAATTTTGTGTTTCATTGTTATTTAGTTGTTTTTATTGTTTTATTAGTCGGATATTAGTTAAGTAATTAAATTTGAATTTGGTTGTTTTATGTTGTTTGAATTAAAATTTAATATAATTTGGTTATTTTCGAATTGTGCGTGGTTGTTATCATTAATCCCACCTTCCCAAATTGTTTGGTGGTGGTATTAAATAGTTTAGCATAATTCGTTTATATGTTCGTCTATTTTAGAATTTGTTTTGGAGTGAGGGTTGAGAATATGACCGATATGGCCATCGCTATGAATAGATATTGTGGTAGGATGAAATCTCGATGAGTTAGGCAGTTTCTATTCTCAATTCAACCTAAAAGATATTAGGGTTGTCTTGGAATCAAAAATATGAGTTATTTCCGCTTTCGGGTTTGGAAATTTTATTATTTCCGGCAATTGCCTTAAAACTTTTTGGCAACTTCCCGATTCGTTTTAGTAATTTAAAACCTATAAAGACTGCATTCATTCTACACTCACAACCCCAACTACATCTCACATTCATCTCTCACGTTTCACTCCCACTTTACCTTATTTTTCCTTCGCACTTCGGCCTATCAGCTCCCGAAGCGCACTTTCCCGTGAGGAGCCACCTATACTAAGCCCTGTCGAGAAATCCTACCCCGAAAGCACGACATACGCCTCTACTCAGCCAAAACCGAGAGAGCTACTCGCCAAAACACCGGAATTCCAGTTTTCATCCGGGCGCCACCAGCCATCCATCCCAGGCTAACAGTGAGCGCACCCTGCGCCCAAGTGCCTGGACCTCAAATATCACCAGAGCGCCACCCGCGCCCATCCCAGGCATAGCTTGAGCGCACCCTGTGCCCTGACCCCTGTGAGCACCAAAAATTTCCAGTTTTCCGAGGGTTGTTCTAGGATCCTTCGCATCTTTTCTAGCAAGTTTATTGGGGATGACATTCCATCGTATCATATCGGAACAGTCATTTGAAGATTTATTCCAAAGTGACACCTATGGTGTGTGGTTTCGCAAACTGATCATTCTAGCAGGATGGGAGCCACTATTGGTAAGTCCTGATGAACTTTATTCTCCCGCACTTACATCTTATTTTTATGATAAATGTAAGTTCTTTGATAGACCAGATGGAGAACAAGTGTTCTCCTTCACCATCGGGGATGAACCAATGGAAATTTCCAGGTTCTTGATAGCCTTTGTGCTTGGACTTGCTATGCTGGCCGAAATACAAGACTCATGGGCCTATTTGGTAGATAATATGTACATGTATAACTATGATGATTTGCATGGGTATTACGGGGCAAGAATCTTTAGGATAGAGGACCAAGGGGATTATAACGTCGCCCTTGGTAGCCTGTCTATGAACGTGGCTACTGTTATGTTTTGGATTATGCTCAACATTAGAGGGGAATGGGGTTATTCTTCTGTGAATGATGAAACTTGTGATATTTTCCTTGCTTTAGCTGGGGGACGTACACTCTATGATATTCCCCAGACCTTAATGTCTAGTTTAGCCCGAGCCCATGGCAAGAGGCATGAGTACCTTCTTATGCCTGTTTTAATTTGCCGTATAATGCTATGTTTTTTCCCTGTTTTTTGTGCCCGTTTCACAAATTGGGTTGGGGTCGACATTGTGAGACCCACCAATTGTATTATTCGATCGTTCCGTGCAAGGACTTGGCAAGGGTGGAGGATATAGCCTCATCAGTTTGCGCCTTACACCCTATCCGACCAAGTGGCGCTTGATAGGTTAGCTATAGTAGACAATAAGTGGCGTGAAGCCTGGCAAATTACCATGGCATGGCAGGATGCGAAGGAACCTCATTTCTTTATTAAGGATGAAGAGGGAAATGAGGAGGAAAATGTTTAAACAGGAGTGCAGGTAAGT
Source organism: Coptis chinensis (assembly GCF_015680905.1). Classification (NCBI taxonomy): domain Eukaryota; kingdom Viridiplantae; phylum Streptophyta; class Magnoliopsida; order Ranunculales; family Ranunculaceae; genus Coptis; species Coptis chinensis. The sequence goes on along the minus strand of NC_141463.1, from coordinate 70,902,442 downwards.
TTTTATTTCAGTTAGTATCTATTTATGTCCCAAGCAATCTATTTCTCATTAACCCCATAACGGGTGGAACTCTTATAGAGTTGCATCAGTTTTTCTTTTCTATATTAGTATGTTATAACCTTGTTTTGTAGATGTTCTGGAATTTCACGCGTTTCAATGGTATTTTCCTACCCTATTTATTTAAAATACTTTGAGGATAAAGCATGCTTCTTGTTTGGGGGCATAGAAACACATGTAATTAAGACATCTGTTAGGATATAGATATGTATAATATGCACTTGTTTTCTAGCTAAAAAATTCAAAAAATTTAAAAATATAAATAAAAAGTATGTTATACACTTAGGAACATTGGTATTATTTTCTTTCTCGATGATCTCAATAATCTAGAAGTCTCACGTAGCTTTTGCATTAGAATAGTTTTTAGAAACTTAGGCTAATATGTAGGTAATAATCCTTGCATCTATCTATAAATATGTTACATGAGTATCTATGATTGTTAGCAGTAAGTTTCTGAAATCTAGGCTAGAGTACTTATTCTACAAATCCTGTGAAGAATATAGCCTAAAGCCTTATATGAGTAACACATTTGAGAAATGACACAAGGGAGAAGTAAAATCCAGATAGAGAAATCACACGTCCACTTGCTAGATCACTATACCATATCCTAAGTGAGAATTTAGCCAGAAATTCCAACCTATGAATTATTTTCCGCTAGTCGCCCCTCTGAGCCTTTCTTTAGCCTTTCATTAACCACAAATCCTTTACCCTGTTACAAAACAAAACAAAATAAAAAATCAACCTACCCAATTCTTTGAATAAGTTTGAGAATAGAGATGAAAAATAGAAAAGAGAATAACTTTTGAAATCAAGAATTCGTTAGTCGCTTCAGAAGAGAAAAGTAAGTTTCCATCCAAATAAAATAAAATAAAGAGTTAGAATTCCAAAAATAGAATCAATGAGTCAAAAGCCAACGAAAAAAAAAATTATTTTCTCTTTTGAAGCAAAGGATGGAAACATATATGGCTAAGGATGGAAACAAAGTGTAGAAGCAAAAGTAAAGAATAAGGTTTTCTCTAGTTACATAATATGAAGGCTCTATTATCTCAGACTTGTTCTTTTTGAATATCCATTTTCTTCCTTCTTAAAACCATCTCCTAATCCCTGCAATACCTAATAAAGACATCTAGCTCAATTAGGAATAGGTTAGTATGATAGTAAGTGGCAGATGTGTTTGATCGACTCCGGCTTCCTTGTGTGTCATTGAGTTTGTAAGGTAAAGTGTGCCCACTACACAATCAAGTAAATAAACTTGAGCGGAAAAATCAGAGTGGTTTTTGTCTTGACATTTATGTGAGGACCTACTTAAGGACGCTATTCCGAGTTTTTAGAAACGTACCTGCTAGTTCATCTCATAGTATTACTCATTGCAAATATGTTTATTCGTAGATGATAGATTATTATGCATATTAGCTTATGTTTTGACTTGATTATTCTGTATTCATTGCTAGTGAGATGTATAGATAATTGAGACATAGATAAAGAAACAATAGTTTTATTTCTGAGTCGTTGTAGTATAGATGAAGTTTGTGAGTACCTTCACTAGAAAACTCCCACGAGGCTATAACTCGTCCACTAGGGAATTCCTAGTGGTTTAAGGCCTTGTTGCATATGGTCAATGCAATCGCACTCGGCGAAACGAGATTAGTTAGAACTCCATTTTTGGTCATTTATGCTAATTTCTCATATGGTCAATCCTGTTTGGGGGTGGTTTGATAAGAGCCCAAAACTGTAGTTTTAACTCCTTAATAATACTACTTTTAGACCAATTATGCGAGTAATAAATAAGAGTTAATGCTAATTACGTGTTTTTATGTATTTCAGACATAGAACTAAATTATGTGCAGAAATGTGCCACTTTGGCGATATAAAGAAGCAAAGGGTTTGTTGCTAAGAAGTTATGTGATAAAGGCCAAGATTCAAGGAGACAAAGCCTTTATGAAGCCCGGTCAAAAGCTGAAAAGTCAACACGGGCGTAAATACAAGACAGTTAGCGAAACTTCCGAAGACCATATCTTTGGACTCAGGCCTCGGATTTAGGCCTACCTTACGTCAAAACGACCGGCTCGGAAAGAGTTTTCCAATGGTTTAAGCCTTGACCCAACCAGAGGAGCAGAAGTGGACGACAAGTCTGCTGAAGTCAAAACCAACTGAAACGGGCTCTGTGGGCTGAAGAAATTGGGCTTTGGGCTCGATTTTCCGGCCCAAAACATGAGACCTCAGCCCATGCACGAAATTGTGGATCTGGTCTCCTCCTTTATATAAAACAAGACTTAGCTCTTAAGAAAGGGATAGTTAGATAGCTTAGAATAAAAAGTAGCCATTAAAATAGCTTGCAGATCTAGTTTTTGAATTCAATTAGTTAAATTAATTAGTTTCATACATTGTTTTAGATTAATTCTTTGAATCATAGTTCTTCATTGATTAGATAAATAAAATAGTTATTTCTTGTTCATTTCAATTTTGTCATTTAAAATTGTTAGATCTAAATTCAGTTGTTGTTATTCAATTCTTAGTTATTAATTTATAATTCAATTATTGTTAGTTAAATTTAATAAAGTTATAATCTTTATATTACGTCTAGTTTTAATTCACATCGTAGTATAATTCCCACCATTGCTCTCATTAGACTTTGAATAGATTAGTCAATCTAGGAAACTCGAATGCTAAAGAACTAAGAGTGGAACGAACTTTTTACTCCACTCTATTTCGATAGAATTGAGAGTATAGAAATCTTTGATAGCAACGCGTAATTAAGTTTAGTTTCACTTGCGTTTTGAGTTTCATCGTTCATTTCGTAGGTAAATTATTCAATTTTACGTTTATCAGATATTGTATAACTTAACTATGATTAGGTGATACAAGTCATGAGATGAACTACTTGTGTGTCTGCCCCTTATCCGGTCACATTTTTTACTTCGCTATTGTTTGGTTGATTCACACCTATATAGGGGTGCCAATGGGTACCCGATTATCCGGAACCGAACCAGAACCGAAACCGAATGTTCCGGTTATGGGTCTTAAAAAGTTAGACCCATTTAAAATTAGTCATTAAGAACCGAACCAATAAATAACCAAAACCGTAGAACCGAACCAATAAATAACCCGTGGGTACCTGAATCGAAATCAGAACCGATTATTATGATTTCGATATATAAAATTTAGTATTATATTACATTTAAGATAATCAAACTCATACATTATAATATAAAATATAATTTTTTACTTGTAAAAGTCTATTAAATATATATAACATAATAGTGAATGTGTGTTCTTAAATGTATATTTTATAACAATACGTTAAACAAGTGTATCATAGATGTTAATAATATAATGGCAACGTGTATATTATGAATTAACTAATACATTTTATATTTATTAATTTATGCACATATATATTTAAATAGGATACACATGTTTGATATATTGTGGTACACGCACTTATTATAAACCTATATGTAGTGTTCATGTTAAAAATTAGTGATGGGATGTAATTCTAAGACGCATGTACTCGTATGTTCGATTTAAAATGCGAGTTAACACACGTGTACAAATACATGTGTATGTTCGTAAAATATATCAATGTAACAAATATATGTGATTACACGTGTACATGATCGAGTTAATACAAGAAAACAAATATATGTGTATGTACTTAAAAAAAATTAAATTTTTGAGATTAGATATTTGATTATTTTATATATATATAGGGAAGGATCAATATACCATGGTTTCCATACCATAGTTTATACCATTGCCCACAACTTCACCCACAAAACGAACTAGAACCTAATTTTTTGTGAATATGTCTAACAAACCATGAAGATCACGTCCACAAAATTTCAGCTCATTTGATGATGTTTAACAATGTCAAAAGATGATTGCAAAATCATAAAATTTGGGCCGTTAAAAAAAAATTAAAGTTGTCAATAATTTTTAAATAGGTTAGAGATTTCCAAATGAGCCAAATTTTTGTGAAAAATCTATCCATAGTTAGGAGATCATATCCACAAAATATTAGTTTTTAACTCATCTTGTAAAGGGGCGTGGTATAAACCATGGTAAACGGACCCCTCCCCTATATATATATACCAAAACTTGAAATTATCATATGAATAGTAAATGTTTTAACGTGTATAATTGATATATATATTCATAGATTGATGTAAATATGATTGTTGATACATTACTAATTATATATAAAATATTATCATGTAGGAAAAAAATAAAAAATAAAAAAAAGTTTTAGTGTTTAAATGATTGAAATTGTTTAATAATCATAATAAATAACAAAGACCCGAATTAGAACCGAAACCGATAAAAAATAGTGGGTTTTGATGGTTTTGGGTTGGGTTCTATAATTCTCATACTAAAACCGTTGATAACCGAAATCGGTAGAACCGCAAATAGTAAAACCTAAACCGAAACTGCTAAAACCCAACCCAAAACTGACCCGTTGGCACCCCTGCACCTATATACTCATTTTTTATATCATACAAAAGAAAAAAAAAAAAAAAAAAAAAAAAAAAAAAAAAAAAAAATGACTGTTCCACTTCCTTCCCCGACCCTTCTCTTCCCCGACAACCAGCACCACTTGTGCTGCACCACTCCCCCACCGCCTCCACCAGCACCTACTACCACCGGAAAACTCATCTCCATCAATCCCATCAACCCAAAATTGGATTTTCAGAAAAAAAAAAAAAAAACGATCGTTCCACTTCTTTCCCCGACCCTTCTCTCTTCCCCGACAACCAGCACCACTTGTGCTGCACCACTCCCCCACCGCCTCCACCAGCACCTACTACCACCGGAAAACTCATCTCCATCAATCCCATCAACCCAAAATTGGATTTTCAGAAAAAAAAAAAAAAAAAAAAATCGCTCCACTTCTCTTCCCGACCCTTCTCTCTTCCCCGACAGCCAGCACCACTCCCCCACTGCCTCCACCAGCACCCACTACCACCGGAAAACCCATCTCCATCAATCCCATCAACCCAAAAATAGATCTACAATCCACTACCCAGAAAACCCGACCTTCTGACGCTGCAGCACCACTTGCGCTGCTACAACCGCCCACCACCTACCGCCACCACTATCTTTAAATACAATCCTCACATCGACCACTGCCTCTCACCGCCTCCACCTACAACCCGGCTGCCTCCTCTTAGCTTATTCACCATCTCTCACCACCACCATTGCACACAATTGAACTGCCACAACCACCACCTGCCGCCACGAATCGCTACATCCACCACCACCCTCTCCAGATAATTTGCTTATTCGCCATGCCTGGTTTCAATCCACCACCTCCTAAATAACGTCCTCCAGCCACCTTCTCCTCATTCCCATCGCCTGTACCACCATCACAGCCCAACCTCCACTACAAAACAGTTGTCACTACCAGCACCCTTACTACAACCCAATTTCCATTGCTCTCCCAATACCCAACCTCCATCACAACGGTGAACCCACCACTTCCTAGCCCGACTCTTTCTACCTTTTCAGCACTCTTGAAAGTATATATATTTTAATTCTCATCCTTACTATTATTATTATTCTTATTATTATTAATTGTTTAGGACCTTTGAATTTTGTGGTATGAGTTTTGGGATTTGTTGAACTGTCGACGGGATTTGGTTGTGCCGTTTGTATGATGGGATTTGGTTTTGCCGTTTTGGGGTTTGTTCTAAGGGAGTTGGGATTTGTTGATTTCGGGATTTGGGTTTTGTTCGACTGGATTTTTTGAGTTTTTGACGGGATTTGGCTATGAGAGGGAAGAAAAGTTTTGCCCTCTCGGTTGCTTCTTCTGGGTTTAGTGACCCAACACCTAAGAAGCGTGTTCACCGCCCTCCTTTCGAGGTCGTCATGGATGCACCAATAGAGTAAACAAGAATGGATTTTACGGTTCCCTATATTTTTCACGCATTTTCGATAAACAACACATGGATTGTCGGTTGAGTATCGGCCAGGTACGGGATGAACTTAAGGAGGATCGTGAACTTTTTGTCACCGGAGGATTCCTTAAAGTCATTAGACAAATGGATTTGTGGCATTTGTCTTTGCATCCACGCATTTGGTATACCATGTCGTCATCCGGATGATACCATACCACCACCGTTTTGATGGAGAATGGGGAACCCGAATGTATCATTGTGGGTATACCACAACCACACCCTAAGCCCAACACTACGGATCTTACACCCACAACGAGAGGGGTGACGATAATACCCTAATCCGTTTGTTGCTTTGCGTCCTCTCTTGATGAGGCGTTACTTGATAGGGCATTCATTATACCCTTTTAAATGCGATCTATGAAAAGTATACCACGCGCTTATCGTTTGGCTTTCTCTCGGTGCCGAAATCTGCTCTTTGGGATATTTCGGTGATCCCCGGTTCAATTATGCCTTGGGTTCGTCTCCTTCTTACGCCATTGTACTCGCAAGTTTTTCAACCACGTAATCGTCGAGAACGCCGTTCGGTACTAGAAAAACCTTCGCCAGAAACAGTTCTCCATGCTTTGACGACATGGAATGAGCGATGGGATGTTTAGTCTCTTATCCGTAATAGAGCCTCCTTCAATCCAGCCACCACGCGAGATCTGTCCCTCTCCGGAATGTGCACCAATGCTTGCGTAAAGTTGCGATGGACATTTTGCCGCAGCCGTAAAAGTGTTGTCATCATCGGAGTTGCCTCAATCTGCGGAGACTATATGTGCATTAGAGGAGAAGCACCCGATCGACAACCACCCGTAAGACCACCATCTACCCTTTTTTTTGAGCCTCCTTTAGTGGTAGAGAGAGACACCCTAATGTCATGTATCGGGTCATTTCGAAAGGTACTTCTTGTGGTCGTGGATGGTCTTCGAGCTCGGCATTTGTTGGATGCCATGAGTGGTGCTGCAACAGCTATATCGTCTGATCTGCTAGATGCATTGACCCCTGTGGTGAATCTTTGGTTACACGGACGATGTCCACAGCCGTTAGCGGAATTCATTGCTAGTGCTCCGCTTACTCCACTTCGCCGGATAACGATTATTAGATTCGGCCCCATAGGCGTGGGGATGGTTTGGCGTCGCTTGGTCTCTAAGATTGCAATGAAAGGAGTTTCCAAAGATGTGGTAGGGTACTTACAGGATTTTCAGCATGGGGTTGGTGTTTCTAGTGAAGCAGAAGCGATTTTGCACTTGTTTGTCCGTATATAGTTTATGCTAACAGGACGATTTTCTCTTTCGATGCTACTTGTAGATTTTCAGAATGCTTTTAACATGGTTGATCGGACTACCATGTTAAGAGAGGTTCGTATCCATTGCCCAGCTATTGCCCCTTGGGTCGAGTACTTGTATTGTCAACCTGCGAGGTTATATTTAGGGGAGGGCTACATATGGTCTGCTACTGGGGTCCAACAAGGCGATCCTTTGGGTCCCCTTCTCTTTGCACTAGTGTTGCATCCCCTGATTCTACGGATCCAGTCCAGTTGTCAGTTATTACTACAGGCTTGGTACCTAGATGACGGGACTCTGATCGGAGATACAGAACAGGTGGCGACAGCTTTGGGTATTATTCAGGAAGAAGGACCTTCTTACGGGTTGGTTCTTAATGTGGCTAAAACTGAGATATTTTGGCCATCACCGGATCCACGTCGCTTCACTCCTGGTCTCTTTCCTTCAGATTTGTCTCGGCCTCAGCAGGGGGTCAAGTTGCTTGGAAGCGGGTCGAAGATTTCATCCTTTGTCATGGGCCTTGCTTTTAAGCGTGTTGAAAAGACTATGAGTTTGATGGACCGTTTAGCTATTTTGGAAGATCCGCAGTGTGAGTTAGCGCTCTTACGAGCTTGTGCTGGGCTTTCTAAGTTGGTCTTTGTGATTCGTACTTGTCCACCAGCTCTTTTCGGAGAGGCGCCTAAGACTTTTGATCGGCATCTCCGCGGTGTTCTCCGGGGTATTGTGGTTTTCTGGCGGCCCCCCCGGTGATTCGCGGTGGCATCTATCAACACTCCCATTACGCCCCGGGTGGGTTAGGTATTTATTATTGCCACCGATGTCTCTACTTTTGCTTTTGTGGCCTCGTTGTCGGACTTCCGAGCTTGAACCACATTCTTAGGAGTTGTGGCGGTTGCACGTGGATGAGATTCTTGATGTTGCTAGCGGTGCATTGAGTCTCTCTCTACCCGATTTTGATGTTAACTCTCTTGCTGTGAATGCTACCGTCCCCTCAAAACCACAAAAAAAGTTTGGCGGAAGCGTTTTTGATTCTTAGTAAAGATGGTTCTTGGGTCTTGAGAGGGAGTTTGTGTTATCTACTCGTCGAAAGCGGTTATTGGATGCTTGCGGTCGAACACATGCAAAGGATTTTCTCCGGCTATTCCGATGGAGGGACTTGGGCCGGTATGTCGCCCGATGGAGTATCGTTCTATTCTTGATGCCGCCTCATGATTCCTTTGTACTCGATGGTGGTCTATGCCCCGTTTGCAAAAGAGTAGACTAGATGCTTTTCGGGGACCGTCGCGGCACATTGTAGGTATTTCCCGTGTTTCAAATACCGATATGATCATGTCGAGATATTTTATGTGATGCATTTTGGAGGGTTTTGGGGTACAAGTGAAGAAGGAAGCTCCCGTAAATTTTCTCAATCGATCCCAATGAGGGAAGATCGACACTTCGCTGCGGATGTATTGGTCTACGGTTGAGAGTGCGAGGGAAGGCATCGTGTGTTGATGTAACTGAGTCTCTCCGTTGGTAGGGCTTGGGAATGGAGTCTTTGAGGTGGGAGAAGCGGCTAATAGAAGCGTGGCGGAAAAATTGAGAAACACGAGGAGGCTTGTAGAGCTAACCAAAGCATTGTTTCATTCCTTTCGGTTTTGACACTTTTGGTTTCTTGGCCCAACAAATGGTGAGCTCCTTAAGAGATTGCAGAAAGTTATGGACTGCAATGTAATGACAATTTGGTTCCAACGAGTTTGTATTTAGGAGAATAGGATTTGCCATCCGAAAAGGACTTACGGTAGCGACTTGTTTGTTTTAATGCTTGTCTTAACTATTTGTAAAACTTCGTTATCTTTATTAATAAAATTTCCACTTAAAAAAAAAAAAAAAAAAAAATTTGCAAATAAAAACTTCGCAAATAAACAAATAAAAAAAAAAAAAAAAATAACTCTAATTAAATATTGAATACATAAACACCCATTCTTTTAAAGAATTCTTCAAAAAAAAAAAAAAAATTTCAATTATTTTTTTTTTCAATTGTACTAAGATTAATTCTCTTTCCAATTGATTTATACAAAAAAAACATCCCCAAAAAAAAGGAAAATCCCAATTTGATGAATAATGTGAAGATTTAAACACCACTTTTTGGAGCAAAAAAAACAAAAAAAAAACAAAAAAAAAAGTTTTAATGAGAGGATAAATTAGGCGGAAAGAGAGAAAATATGTAAGATTCATGATTTAATTACTAAGATTTCCATGAAGGAGAGTGAGAGAGAGAGAGAGAGAGCATTTTTTATTTGTTTTTCTTATTATTATTTTTTTCTCTGTCATCGGATAGAAAACACGTTTTAACGAATCTCGACTTTTCCTTTGGATTTAATTATCCACACTTTTGTGTTCTTACAATTCAAGGGGCTTACTAGAGTATCCACGTTTTAGACAGACCAAACAGCTGTACAAAGTAAACATGACTGCCACATCACCAATTTCTGAATATAACCTCTTTATTCACACTGCCAAGACGCGGGAGCTAACATAAGGCGTGTGCCTTTTGTGCTTTTTGTTGAGGCGCAAAACACACAAGGCGTGCGTCTTATCAACATTTACAGTTTTTTTTTTTTTTTTTTTACAATTTTTACTATACATGACACATTTACATTATATCCAATTGTTATATGGTACAATAAATTGTACAAATTTAATTAGTTTTATCTTGGAGTACATTTTAAGCTTAATTTTGACTAGTTTTTGTTAAGTTGTATGGATTGAGAGAAGACACAAAAATGGATTAAATAAAATTTTACAGGATTCCAAAATTTGAATCATGTGTTCTATTTCGTGAAGAACTCCTTCGGCTCAATTTGATTGGTTCACTTTTTTAGTTTATTGAAGTTGAGCTAGATTGTATTGAGATATACGAGTTTTATTTTGCTATTTACTTATTGCTTTAGATTTTTCTTTTAAATGACTACAATGATATGGAAATGACTCATGGATTTTATGGGTGTTGCTCAATGGTTTAATGTTTACAATTACATAGAATTAATTTTAATATTTAGCTAAGCAAATCAATAATAATTCATATCATATTTAATATTTATTTTATTTTTTATTTGTTATATTTATTTTTTTATTACTCCGCGCTTCACTTTAATGAGGCGCGCACCATGAGTCCATAACACTTGATTAACCACGCAGCTATGGCAAATTACCTTCACACTCATAAATGATTTCCTTACCATGCCAATAAATAATGAGAGGTTAGATCACTTCAATGTTTTACACCAATATTTATCTATGTGTTGTTGTCATTGTGTGTTAGGGGTGGGAATTTGGCCCTAACGACCCTAACCCGGCCCTGGCCGACCCGACCCTAAGCCCTATAAAGCCCTCACAGAGTTTAGGGCGGGGGCGAATCCAAAATTTCTAATGCCTTCTAAGGCGTCGAGCTAAGGTTCAAACATAGGCCCGACCCTAGCCAAGCCCTAGTTATAATTTCACTATAAAATACACAACTAAAACTATCCAACTCCTTATTACATATTTTCAATTAAAATAACACTGTCCTTTGTAATTTATCACTTACCGTATGGGTACTTCTAATAACTTGTCTTATATCATAAAAACTTGTAAACCTAATTGTTTCTATCTCACAACTCACGCACACCTCACAACTCCCCGCCTAACCTAGTAAGCCAAGAACAATAATGAGCACTGAGCACTAGCCTAATGAAAAATAGGTTGACGTCGGAAAAAAACTCATTCAACACTCTTATTTGTCTTTGTGTTATTCAATGTTAAATGTAATTTTGGTGAGATTTGAGTCTGAAAATAACGGTTTATGTCGGTGAAAGCTCATTCCAAAATGTGTCTTGTGCATTTTAACTGTAATTTTGAAATATAAATATGAGTCTCTATGTATTTCAGTTTATTAGATTGTGGATATGCATTTTAAATTGTTGGACTTTTCAAGAATTATTACTAGATTGGTTGCTATTCAAATTTCAAAGTGGTGGGACTTTGAGTTTGCAAATCTTTGAATTTTTTTTGTAATATAAATGAGTTTTAAAACTAATGCAGTAAAAAGAAGAAAATATATAGACCCGGCTCTAAACTGTTAAAGAGGGCTTAGGGTAAGATTATTTAGACTTATGACCCGGCCCTACGGGGACTTTAGGGCCGGGCTAGCCTAATAACTGAAAGGGTTTAAATATTTAGGGCAGGGCTAGCCCGACCCTGCCCACCCCTATTGTGTGTTCCGAACGTCCGATCTGGTTCAAAATTACATTTTATTCAAAATAGCATTGGGGTCAACCATTGTCATAATTATAACCTCACCCTCACGGCCTCACTGATGAATGAGAGTGATGGAAGCCTGACTGAAAAATGTTGGGTCACCTCGATCTTGTTTGCAACCATCTTACCAACAGTACCACGCGTCCACGCTCACATGCCTAGTTCCCTACTATTTTGCAGTGTTGTGGTTGTTAACCATTAAGTGTTGCCAAGATGCTAACCTCATTAGACTGTTCAGGACTACGCAACCATACCAGATTTGTGGGACTACAATCATGGAGTACATCACTTGATTAATTGCTTTAAACAAAAGATGATAAACTTAAATACTCAAAGTAACAAAACTATATTATTTTCATTTTGTGTGTCAAAAGTAATATTGGCAAATGATTCATGAATTCCGTTTTGAATTACTTGCCATCATTCAACATGTTTATTATACATGCACTAAATCATGTAACTTAGTGTATACGCTATGCAATGGGAATAACACTAATTAGTTAGTATCATTGCTATAGGCATCCCACCTTCAAAATTTGCTTTTAATTTTACTCTTTCAACTAAAAATAAGAATCTTTATTTTACTTTAGGTATGTCTTTATCTTATGAGTGTATGACGGTATCAAATTTTCACATTTCATTCTACTGGTTTTTTTTTCTCTACATGACAAGGTCTACGCGTAACACGTGGACACCATTAGTCAAATGATTAAGACAACTGGATAACAAGAAACCCAAGTAACAAGTATCCTTCTTTCATGGACCCAAACATTTCTTGAAAAATATTCCTCATCATGACCTGGTCTGTTATATATTTTCTTCACCCAAAAAAGAAAGGAAAAAAACAGTGTTCATGTTGAGGTAATGCAGATTATTACTACTAGAAGAAAATAAGGTACTAAGTTAAAAGACATGAACGTATTAAAGGGTGCAATGACAAAGTGCATAAATACACAAAGTCCAAAAAAACTCTTTGTTATCTTTGCATCTCTCAAAATAGCAGCTTCTCAAAACCAAGCAGTCAAACACACATAAGCTCAACTGAACAAAAACAACTTCTGATGCCTTCTTGGATTGAGTTGGAGCTACAAGTGAGTACCATTTAACTGTAATTCTCATTCATGTTCTGCGCTGCATTACTATATAACTTAACGTACTGTCAGCTTTAATGTTTTGATGCAATCAAGTTTTGAATTTAAAGTTTGGGATCTTGTGCAATGCAGGTGAAGCAAGATGTGTTTTTGAGCTAGAGTGTTTTTCAAGATCAGGTGAAGCAAGATCAAAGGTCAGTTTTACTGATTTTAGTGATATTTGCTTGTTTGATGCTTGAGAATTAGGATTTTGATGATTATAACTTGATACCTAAGGTTTTAGTCTGATAATTTAGAGTTGAGAGTTAAGAGAGTTCGGATTTTATTTAAGTATAAGTAGGATTATTGAACTGCTAAGTGAAGATAGATTTTGGTGGTTTGACTAGTTTAGATTGCTAGAACAGAATGGAGTTTAAGTTGTCATGACTATAATTATGTTTTGTTAAAGTCTAATCTGCATATTTGATGATAGAAGTTTTGTTCTTGCAATTGTTTGATTATGTGCTTTGATTACACTGATTGTAAACGCAGTCAGTGTTTGGTTTTAGGGATTGAATACAGGAAAATTTATGGAGTGTCTTGGTAGGTCAACCAGGTGAAGGGGAACTTAGTGGTGTACTGTGGTACAATTTTTCAGGAAGTGAACTGCAATGGAGGACTCCACTGCAATGACTATTGAGTTCCTTCGTGCTAGATTACTTTCTGAACGATCTATCTCCAAAGGCGTCAAACAAAGAGCGGATGAGTTGGCGAAGAAGGTTAGCTTTGTTGGATTCATTGTTCTTGGTTCAGTTTTGGAATTGAGATTTTTTGCTCTTGGTATATCTCCTTCCTTTTTTAATGGTGCTGATTAACTTCATATTTGGTTTTTGGCAATTGATATAGGTGATGGAACTAGAGGAACAACTAAAATTTGCAACTCTGCAAAGAAAGAAAGCCGAGATGGCAACAGAGGAGGTTCTGGCGATTTTGGAGAACAATGGGATTGGTGACTCTCATTCGGAATCATTTGGTTCAAATTCTGACCAGGAACGTGTCCTTTGTGAATCTAAAGACAATCATAGTTCCAGGAAAGAGGAAGAAAATTGCATGACCTCTAGACTAAGCAAAAGTGGAGTGGAGGAAAAATCAGGTTCAGGGTGTGAAGGTTCTCCCACATGTGGTAGAAGTTTATCTTGGAAAAGATTGAATAATAGTCCAAATAGTGCTCAAAAGAAGAAATTCAACGAGTTCAGGAGGAGCCAATGCAGTTTTATGTGTGCTGGTGATTCTTCAACAAAATCACACGTGGGAAAATCATGCCGCAAGATAAAGAGAAAGGAAACAATGTTAGCTTCTGATTTCATTCTCTTTTTATATTTGTCAGTCATTTCCATGGCTCAGTACATACAGCACTGGCAGACATGCATTTGGCTGCACCCACCATTTGATTACTAAAACATAGGATAAGTTATTTGGTAAGATTTAACCTGTTATCATGAATCTAGATAGGCTCGAGAATAGCAAGAATTTGAAAAATACATGCATGGTTATCTGTTTAAAAGAGAAATACAACAATTATTGAACTTGTAGTGCACTGGAATTCAAATAAATGAGACCTCCAAATGGTGGGTGTCATTCAGTTCCTTATGTCTGTTGTACAGGTGCCTTACAGTTCCTTCTAAATTATCTTTTCACTTCATACCGCTCCTATTCACCAGATGCACAAATTTCATAGTTCAGTTGGTTTTATTGCCAGTGATGCTCAAGAAAATGGAGAGACTACTGGGTCAGGATGTAGTTCTGAGTATAAGGAAGATGGTTCCGACATTTCGAAAGAAAAGAATGGGGAGAGAGTACTTCTTATAGGTCAAGGCTCCCTAGAAGACAAACAAAAGGAGAATGATGCTGATCTTCATTTCAATGGAAGCCAAAAGGATAATGTCATGGAAATAGCACTAGAAACCCAGGCGCAGCTCCTAGGTCGATATGAAGCCGAGGAAAATGCTCAAAGGGAATGGGAGAAGAAGCTCAATGAAGATGACTGCTGCACTCAGGTATGATTGCCTTTCTATTATATCTGATCTCTCCTTAAAATCTAACAGATTCCGTAAGGAAATAGGACACGTTGTCTGATCTGTTCTTTTAAAAGCTTAAGTTTTACATGTTGACGAATTTGTATTATCAACACTTGCCTCGTCAGACCAGATAAAACTTTGTGACTAAAACATACAACTTAGCATTTAGTGGCATCTTGCATTCATCAGTTATTGGCATTTTGATTTAGATGCTATTGTCCGACTTCAGTATATGCCTTTTATCTCTGGTGTATATTCAGTGTAACCATCTGACTGAGAATCATAAATTTTGTGTGTTTGAAACTTTAGTTTCTAGGAGAGTTAACATCTAGTTTTTTCAATTAATTAGGAATCTTGTGAACTTGGTAACCAGTCAGATATCACCGAAGAGAGGGATGAGGTCAGGGAAACTGCGGAGCTTCCTGACGGAATATCCTCTCAAGGCCAAGAGGCAAATTCAGACGAAAAAGAGGCAATAATGATCAAAACTGATACCAAATGCTTCCCATCAACTGCTCTTGAAGTGGGATGCTTCCAAGAGCAACAATGCAAGAATATCTCGATTGGTGAAACACACTTTGATTCAGAATTTTCATTCCCAACCCAAATGGTTCCAGGGTCTGTTGTGGAGGGGAGGGACATCCAAGAATGGTCAGACATGCCATTTGGGTCACCCAAGCATCAGTCGTTGCAGAAACTCTTTTCGCAGGAGGATGGGGGTCAACACGGCGGAGATTCATCCTCAGAAATCCAGAATGAACTCCAAGTAGCAATATGGCACGAGAAACCAAATGAGTTGGGAGGTGTCTTGGAGGCACTGCAGCAAGCAAAATTATCGCTGCAGAACGAGCTTAATAGATTGCCATTGGCAAGGCCAGCTTGGCCTTCTTTAAGAATGTCAGAAACTCTTCTTCCATCAATTGACACTGTAGATTTCATGAATATCCCCAACGGCTGTGCTGGGCTGTTCAGAGTCCCAACTGATTTGAGATCTGAAGCTACTCCTAAGGCAAACATCTTGCTCTCGCACTTTGGATCTAAAACAAGTCTGACTAGTAAATATCCCAATGTGGGAGTTGCAAGGAGTGATCCCTACAGCAGCAGTCCCTACTTGGAGATGTATTCAAGAGATTCTTTTCTACAACCCTATTTTGATCCATTGATGGATGCCGAGCTAGCTGTATCTTCCACTAGGTTCAACTATCATTTGCCCCCGGAGTTGATGCCAAGAGTGCCTTGCAATGATGGGATGGTGAAAACATTTCCCAGTATCAGACCAGAAGCGTTAAGTGGAGATCATTCTTCAATTTACCATAATAATCACAATAGATTAAGTGTGCCTAGAATGTATTAATATTTAAGTTGTTTGTAGTTTGTGGGATTACATCATTTGCAACCTCTTCCTCCTTTAGATTTTGGGAGATGGTATTCTACATGGTTCAATTGAAACTAGTGGGTTTGCTACACTGCAAGTACTTGGTCCATCAACTAGTACTTATACTCGTTAGACATCTCCCAGTTCGTATAATTGTATTTAGGTACAGGAGATATTCACGAGCAGAGGAAGTACAAGTCGAAGCTCCATAGCCATAAGCCCATAACTGCGTTGTCACTAGTATGATATTGTCAATAGTATGTGTAGTGTGGAGTAAGGCCCAAAATATCGTTTTTTGGGTATATCGAAATGGAAATATCCGATATATCTCAACCAAATATTGAATCTGTTTTTTTTATATATATCGTAATTTTTTATATGATGATATATATCGACCGATATATCTAATATAAATTGTTGACTTTGAGATATTAACGATATTTCTGATATAATTGACAATATTTTTTATATATCCGATATATCGACATATAAAACAAAATTTTGACTGGTCAACAAAAAAATAGATATTTCCTATACATCCGATATGTCTCGGTTTTTAAGTATATCGAGATATTCACTGAATTTGAAATTTTAGTCCTTGGTGTGGAGCGATGATGTCAGATTAGTAGTATACTGTGGACCTAGTAATACTGGTGATAGCAGGATCTATAACATGAAGTATATTTTACACTAGGATGACTAGAACCAAAATTTTAATCCCCAATACTTACTTTTTAGCTTTCTAGCTTGTTTTCCAAACGCCTTGCTTATTTTAAGTAGAATTGAAAGTAGTCAATCCAACAAGCTTTCCATGTCCGTTAACAGATATATTCGCGGGACAATTTATATAGTGTCTTGAACGGTTTTTTAATTTACGTTTATTAACTTATTCGTAGACTTATTTACGACACTATATAAACTGTGCAAGACACTATCTAATATATCCGTTAACGGACAGTCTATTTAAGAGAAAGCCTGGTCAATGCAATTCATTGGCAGCACACAAATGAAATGCATACTATCTGATAATCACACATATGTTAAGAAAGTTTCTAATCATGGATTGTGAATGCCATTTTTGTTTTGTTTATAATGCGAGTTGTGCTTTGCCATCACAAACTCAACTTTAACATTTGTATCCTATATCTTAGATATTACACAAAAACAGAACAATGTCTTTTCCTATTCAATATTTGCTTGAAACTGAAAAGAAATTGAAGTTTTGTGGTAATATCCCAGTATTGAAATTGACGTTTTTGTGGTAACTACTTAGAGATTAGAGGAAATTGAATGTAATCATTGAGTAATTGGATATTTAGAAGGAAACCAACTCGTTGCTTGAATTGAATTGTTGGTTCCACGACCAGACAGAAAACAGATATTTTATTTTTTGGTTCCATTTTGTTGTATCTTCAATAAGAACAAGTGTCTTACCAATAATAAGGGGGTTTTTTTATTTAACCCCCAAAAATATGTAGAGTTTTCACTAAATCCTGTATTTTTTAAATCATTTGACTTAGCCACCCAAGTCCAGACTAACATCTGACATATTGCCAAAATTGCCTTTCTTCTTCAACCTTGGAATTAAATTTTATTGCCTAAAAAAAAACATGATGAAATCTCACAACAACTTCATTAAAACCCCAACTAAAAAAAGGTTAATATTTGTCAAATATTAATAATTGGTGCAACCCATTTTTTTCTTTATGAAAACATACCCAAATTTTTTTACTTTTGATTCTTATATTTCCGCAACGGACATAAAACATGGATTTATAAGATTTGTTTTTGTTTATTGCATGAATGGGTTGGCTTTTACATTTAATTGTGTCTTGTTTTTGGGATTGGATCACCACTTTTTAGGAATTGAATTACATGGTTGATGAAGAAGAAGAGTAATATTGGAATATCAATCTCGACTGGGGGCTAAGTCAAATGTTTTAAAAAATGGGGGATCTAATCAAAACGCTATATACTTTCAGGCCCAACAATAATAAATACAAAATACTTTTTCTTCAATGTGCAACACTGTAAATGGACTCAATGCACGGTGTTCTACACCGTCGATTTCGAATATTGGGTCAAAAGTGAATAAGGGTAAAACCGGTATGGGTAGATCAGTTCTTTAACTGGCTACACCAAGTTTTACCCTTCATTGAATCTACGTGTTTCGCTGATTTCTCTCCCAGGAAGAAAAAGAAAATTACTCTTCATTCTCAACCTTCATCGCCTTCACCTTCACCTCAAAACTAATACAATTAAAAATGAGTGTTTAAGAATGACTTGAAATCTGACATAAGCATTTTTTTTTTTTTGTTTTGTTGTGGTGGGTGCAGGCTTTAGAAGAGATAATTTTGATGTTGGAATTCATTTATACTTTTAATTTTGATTTTTTTTTTTTACTATACTTGATATTTTGTTTATCAAATATAATCAAAGGGGTGTTTGGTAGGTGAGAATCGCTAGAATGGGCATTGATGACGTTGGTGCAGATATTGGAAGCAAACAAGGAGTTGCCAATATGTTTCTGACCTAGTAAACAAAAATTATATACCATTTTCAATATCAATGCAATTACGAAACTGGTAAAGATGATGATAAATGATAGATTGATATTACTGTTTTGTCGAATTCTTTGAAATGAGGAAATTGGTAAAAAGAAAAATGAGGAATGCTATGAGTTTATATTTGAATGGAAACAATTAACTAACAATTCTTTCTTTGTGTGTATCTATCCTGATTTTTGCACACCTTAGATATATTCCGCTGCAGAGTCAGTATCCATCGTGGGAGAGATGTAAGTGTCCTGCTCATAGTTGCGAGGAGAATCCTGAGTGGGATGCTCTTGGTGCTTATCCCA
Source organism: Coptis chinensis (assembly GCF_015680905.1). Classification (NCBI taxonomy): domain Eukaryota; kingdom Viridiplantae; phylum Streptophyta; class Magnoliopsida; order Ranunculales; family Ranunculaceae; genus Coptis; species Coptis chinensis. The sequence goes on along the minus strand of NC_141463.1, from coordinate 70,883,505 downwards.
CGCTTTGCTGCGCGTCGTGACTGCATAAATCTGCATGAATGCCTTGCATTCTGCAGTGTAAACATCAGCCATAGCTGGCAATGGGAGATCAATGCAAATCCTAGAAAACTGATTGTCTGGTATTTCAGGAGTATTGTCATCAAGATCTGTGTCGGACTCAGCTGTAGAGTCTTCCTCCTGTACAACCTCATTTTCCGCCACTACAGAGTCAGTATCCATCGTGGGAGAGATGTAAGTGTCCTACTCATGGTTGTGAGGAAAATCCTGAGTGGGATGCTCTTGGTGCTTGTTCCGCGCGTTGTTGCGCGTCGTGACTGCATAAATCTGCGTGAATGCCTTGCATTCTTCAGCGTAAACATCAGCCATAGCTGGCAATGGGAGATCGATGCTAGGCATTAACTGGACCTCTACCCTGATATTTCGAGGTTTCTCTTAGTCGCAATTGATTACTTCACGAAGTGGGTTGAAGTGTTGTGGTATGCTTGTTTTTCTTTGTTGCATTATTATTTGTTGTTAATAGTTGTTTAGAGAGTTGGGCATGTTATGTTGGTTGTAGTTGATATTTAGAATTGTCTGGAGATTGTTGTTGGTTCAAGTACAAGTTATCAGTGTAGTGGGGATCGATTGATATTGGTATTAACTCCAACAAGTAGTATCAGAGCCAGGTTAGATTAATCTAGGTTGTTATCCAAATTTTGCTCGGAAGGTGTTTGACAAAATTCCTGAGAGAAGGTTTGAGTTGAAATAGCTTGTAGAGATGGACCATTCCGTAAACACTCGCATGATGAGTTTGAATAGAGCTAACTACACCATTTGGAAAGCCAAGATGGAAGACTTGCTCTATTGCAAAGACTTGGCACAACCCATTGAAAATGGAGGAGAAAAACTAGAAGCGATTCCTTTGGCTGAGTGGAGCAAGCTTGACAGAAAAGCAATAGGGTACATTAGAAAGTGGATTTACGACAGTGTATTCCACCATGTATCCCAAGAGACTACTGCTTTTGGCTTGTGGAAGAAACTCGAAGTCCTCTATGATAGGAAGTCGGCCGGAAACAAAGTGTTGTTCATTAAGAAGTTTGCCAACACAAAGTACAAAGAATGTTCTTCAATGTCTGAGCATCTTAATGAAGTACATAATACCATCAATCAGCTGCATTTGATAAAGATTAATATGGGAGACGAAGTTGAGGCTTTGTTCCTATTAACCTGGCTCTGATACCACTTGTTGGGGTTAATAGCGATATCAATCGATCCCCACTACACAGATAACTTGTACTTGAACCAACAACAATCTCCAAACAATTCTAAATATCAACTACAACCAACCTAGCATGCCCAACTCTCTAAACAACTATTAACAACAAATAATAATGCAAAGAAGAAGAAGAAGCATACCACAACACGAAGATGTAACATGGTTCGGCCAATGATGCCTACTTCCACAAGAGCTAATCCTTTATAAAGTGGGAAGGAAGATTACAATCTCTCTTTTCAGTCTCTCACCTTACTAGATCACTCCTCTCTTTTTACAGGCTTGTCTCTCTGTAAAGGTTATCTCTCAATTTTGATTGCTTTCAAGATTGGGTTTTCTCTCTCTTGTGTTGTCTTGGTTCGTGTTGCTTAGGTTTTCCAAAACCTTGTTTCTGTTTATATAGTAACCCGCAATCTCGCTGATTACCGTAGCAACCGAAACTACTTAAAATAGACATGGAATGGGGAGCCTTGGGCAAGGCCAATGTCGGCCTTGTAGCCCCTCAATGTATTGTAAGTTGTTCACGGCATGGGCGCGGGCGTGTCTTGGGCAAGACCAATCTGAGCGCACGCGCGCGCTTTAGACTTCTTCACGCAAACTGAACTTCTTTCTCTCCTTATGTGAGGGATAACTCCAACAATTGATTCCTTTATGGCAAAACAAGGATACAAGAAGTCTACTTCCAATCATTGTGTGTTTGTTCAGAAATTTCCAGACGGGGATTTTATAGTGCTCTTGTTGTATGTGGATGATATGTTGATAGTTGACCCAAACATTAACAAAATATCCAAGCTGAAGAAAGACTTGAGTAAGTCCTTTAAGATGAAGGATTTAGGTCAAGCAAAGCAGATACTTGGGATGCAGATCACTCGTGACAAAAAGAGTGGGAAGTTGTGGCTTTCTCAAGAAAGCTACATTGAGAAAGTGTTGAAGAGATTCAACATGGATCAAACAAAGCTAGTCAATTGTCCGCTTGGTGGCCAATTCCACATGGCCAAAGAGATGTGTCTAAAGGGTGAGCATGAGTGTCACTTGGAAATTTCTCAAAATTCCATTATTTGTCCCCGACTCTTCGATCTCCGGGTGTGACGACTTCCACTTCCAAAAGCCCATAAACAGTTTAAAATATGCGGATAATTAAAACCAATAAAATTTTTAACTTAAACAAAGTCCTCTTCATTATAAAACAATTTACAAATGAAAATGCAAATAATATTATCTCAACTGAAAATCTATATCACCTCAAGGAAAAACAAAACACAACCTCGATCACAATGCTAACGCAAAACCACAAGCTCTTCTTCAACACTAAACCTCGTCAAAACTTATCAACTATGTTCATTGAATGAACACACCCGATAAACAAACATGCAAATCGGGTCAAGATTATAAAAATGCCTGTGTGAGGAGCCCTAAAAACAACATATACTTATACAAATATAAACACTATCCATAAGGCGCTTAGTTCTCTACCGAAACTTTAACTTTCAACGACAAATACAACATCCTAAAGAATAATAATTAAAGCGGTAGTTCCTCCAATCGAAACTTCCCACTAACCACACAACCAACTATCGATCATAAATAAAAGTTAGTTTTTCCATCGAGAGGTTCTAACTAAACAAATAACCAACCAAACATATTACCATAATTAGATTATTTCAGGGCTTTCTTTTGTGTCCCTAAAATCACGTCAGATCTATGTCTTTACCTAGTTTCCCTGGCTACCACAATCGCAAAACCCAACGCCGACATGTACATCCACATGCCTCCCTTACATAATGAGCCACTCCGTCGAACCAACCCCGAAATGGGATGCCACACACCGTAAATCCTCACACCGAAAGCAAATCTATGTAAGACTCCGCCACTATTCGGCATAAAATATTATGCATCATCGTTCTATTTTGAACGGAATATATCAAGCCACTATTGCTACGATTGCCCAACACATGGGTCAATCACATCTTATATATACACCCAACACATGGGTCAATCATATCACATAAGCCCACACAAGAGAAATCTCACGAGTTGTGGTAGTAGTCGTTCTAGGATTTTCGTTTAATTTATTTAGGTGTCATACGTTTATGACTCATAAGCATTTCTACTATATCACGGATGTCAATTACCTTATTGCACTAAGCCACAATTGTTACCCGCATAACCATTTTCATTCTTTCACGTGCAATATATTATTGCACTACACCACACTCCCGTGGGCAAATATTCACCAATACTATATTAGCATCTCACATATAAAATAATGGAGTGTATATACCTTTCTCCAAGATATTGCATTAATATAAATATCCCAAAGATATTATATCATGTCACAATGATTCAACGTGATCGCATACATCTTTATTATAACGCCTTAGGAATATAATGTCTCCTAACATCTCAATATCGAACGGTCAAAATACACAACATCAATGTCAAATCTTTCTTAGATAATGACAACCAAATATCTGAAAACAAAGATTTTATTACTATATGTGTGTCCATATAATATACACATAAAACGTGAAGACAAATAAACAAATTCAGTCACAGCGATCCACAATCAAAGCCCAATATATATATATGCTTTTATCACTACTCACGTCAAATCTAAGTTAGATAATGACCATCCAAGTTATATAATATCGACAATATTTTATTACTATATTTGTCCATATAAACAAACATATGAAAACCTGAAAAGTCAACATTCACGTCCAACGGTCAAACAATCAAAGTCAATCTGGCAAAAGGTCAACACCTCATGGTCAAGGTCAAACTCAACATGTCATGGTCAAAGTCAAACCGCCATCGTCAAAGTCAAAGGTGAAAGTCAACCGGCCCATGGTCAAAGGTCAAAGGTCAAAGTCAAAACTGGCCTAGTCAAAGTCAAACTATCCGGTCAAAGTCAAACCGTCAAATGGTTCGACAGTCAGGGTCATAGCCATGGTTCATGGCTAAGGACAAAGGTGCATGGTTCACACCGTGGTAATAATTGGACCAACCGTTAAACCCGAAAGTCTAAACAAATTGAAAGGCCCATGTAGATCTATTTTAAGTCCAATGGATCGGTCCATGCAATATTAGAAACGGGCCCAAAACTTATAATCGAATCGCCCAAAAGTTAAGTGGTTCGGTCCAAAAATAATTGGATTTGGCCCAATCAAAACTTTAATATAAACCCGTCCACACATACAAAGGCTAAAAAGAATCGGTCCAACACAAAACTAAAAAGAGTTGGCCCAACCAAAACCGATGTGGTCCGCCCATAACACTTAAACTAAAAATCGGGCCCAACCACAACAAAAAATAGAACTGCCCAAATAACTTAAATAGAACCGCCCACATAAAACCCGGATCCCAAAGCCTAAGCCCAAATCGGTGAACAGTTCACCTTCTTCCCTCCTCCAACCTCCACCTCCACCAAAAATCCGCCACCACAAGTTCCCCACCACCCACCACCCACTTCAAAACACACCGGTTTTGATCCTCATCGAAACCCCTACCTCTTTAACAAAACCAAAACTCTAATATCGGTGATTCCATACCCTTCTTCAAACTAGATCAGAGATTTTTGTACCGCCATTAATGGCTTCTTTCACCTCCACTCGATACCCCATCCACATTCCAACATCAACCAAACATCGACCACCCATCAAATCAAACAAACACAGCTTCAAACACCAACAAAATCGCCTTTTAATCTCATGGCGGCGAAATGATGAACGCCATTAACGCAAAAGCTTTCTCCAAGCTCCCAATCCATACCGACCACAATCGTATTCCAACCCCAAACAACAACAAAACAACATCAAAATCCAACTAACGCAACAACACAACAAAACAAAAACGATGCTTTTTCGCACCGATGAAGATCGTTCGATGAGCTTCGAGATGAAGAGCATCAACCAACGAATTCAAACTAATAACAACATCCTAGTTCAACCCACAGTAAATCAAAAAGAGTATAAACAGAGAAAACAAGGAAAAAATGACGGTTTCTCTAATGGGGCTTTAACTGCCCTTAACGCCAATAAAGCTTGGACAGTTAAATCTCAATCTCGGATTTCCGAGTTTTAACAACACGACAGAACGCCGAATAATGAACAGTAAAATTTAATGAAAACCATAAGTTCGGTGAAATAGCCCTGATAGCTACTCACCAGTATGAACGAATCCTACGAATTCCTTCGAGTCCGGGCCGTCGCTCCCTCCACCCTCCGAAATCCAAAATCTCCATTTTTTAATATATATTTTATTCTCCGGAACCCTATTTTTTCTAGAAAAATGTGTTTATATACTTGGGTCCAAACCCAAGCCCAACATACGTACTTCGCCCAAAACCAGCCCACGATCCCGAGTCCAAATCCGGCCGAATTTTGAAAATAAATAATTTAATTAATTAATAAATAAATAAAATACATTATTTAAAAATACGGCGTTACAATGAGCAGAGTCAAATGGAAAAGATTCCTTATGTATCCGCGATGCCCAGCTTGATGTATGTAATGGTGTGTACAAGACCGGATATTGCTTTCGTCGTTGGTGTTGTAAGACGATTTCTGTCAAATCTGGGTAAGGAACATTGGAAAGGTGTTAAGTGGATATTGAGATATCTCAAGGGCACTTCTAAATCGTGTTTGTGTTTTGGTGGAAATAAGCCCTTAGTTGAAGGCTACACTGATGCAGACATGGCAGGTGATGTTGACTCGATGAAGTCCACCTCCGGTTATCTGGTTACTTTTGCAGGAGGGAGTAGTTTCTTGGCAATCTAAGTTGCAAAAGTGTGTTGCCCTCTCCACTACAGGTTTGATATTGCGATCAGAGTGTTGCAAAGAGATGCTATGGATGAAGAGGTTCTTCGATGAACTAGGGCTAAAGCAAAAACAATTTGTAGTTCTATGTGACACTCAGAGCGCCATTCATTTGAGCAAGAATTCGAGTTTTCATTCTAGATCCAAGCACATACATGTGCGTTATCATTAGATTAGAGAAGTACTCGAAGACAAGCATTTGTGTATCGAGAAGATCCATACCGACAAGAACAGGTCAGATATGATTACCAAAGTCTTACCGAAAGGTAAGTTTGATGTTTGTTGTGCTACCGCCGGAATGGTAGCACACTCCTCCTTTTGATTTGGAAATTGCATGGAGGTAGCCCCCCTCACTGTTCGGGAGAAGGAGATTGTTAGAGTTATCCCTCACATGAGGAGAGAAAGAAGTTCAGTTTGCGTGAAGAGGTTTGAGCGCCAGCGCGCTCAAATTGGTCTTGCCCAAGGCGCGCCCGTGTCCATGTCGTGAACAACTTACAGTATATTGAGGGCACGCGCGCTCAACATTGGCCTTGCCCAAGGCGCGCCCACGCCCATGTCTATTTTCGTAGTTTTTGGTTGTTATAGTAACCGTGAGATTGCGGGTTACTATATAAACAGAAACAAGGTTTTGGAAAACTACAACACGAACTAAGGCAACACAAGAGAGAGAAAACTTAATCTTAAAAGCAATCAAGATTGAGAGATAACCTTTACAGAGAGACAAACCTGTAAAGAGAGAGGAGTGATCTAATAAGGTGAGAGACTGAAAGGAGAGATTGTAATCTTCATTCCCACTTTATAAAGGATTAGCTCTTGTGGAAGTAGGCATCATTGGCAGAACCACATTACATCTTTGTGTTGTGGTATGTTTGTTCTTCTTCTTTGCATTATTATTTGTTGTTAATAGTTGTTTAGAGAGTTAGGCATGTTAGGTTGGTTGTAGTTGATATTTAGAATTGTCTGGAGATTGTTGTTGGTTCAAGTACAAGTTATCTGTGTAGTGAGGATCGATTGATATTAGTATTAACCTCAGCATGAAGCTGTGTCCTTGAGTCAGATTTAGTCTTCAGATGTCAAACGGTTCATCTGGCGCGATATTGTGTGCCGATTCGGAGTCCCAGCTGAAATGGTTTTGGACAACGGAAGACAATTTGATTTTACTAAGATCCACATCTTCTGCAAATCCCTGGAGATACGGCATAACTTCTCTGCGCCCTACTACCCCCAGGGAAATGGACAGTGAAAGCAACGAACCGTGTCATTCTTCACACGTTGAAGAAAAGGCTTGAATCAGCCAAAGGAAACTGGGCAAAACAATTACCAGGGGTGCTTTGGGCTTACATGACAAGCCCCCCGTCGTTCAACAGGAATGTCACTCTTTTCATTGGCATATGGAATTGAAGCATTACTCCCAATTGAAATAATCGCTCCAACAGCGCGAACAAAAGACATCTTCATAGAGACGAATGTTGACATCTTAGCTCGTGACAAAGCCATGGTGGAGGAGCTTAGAGATGAAGCCCTGCAAAATGTCATGACTTACGAGGACTCTATGAAGCGTAGTTACGACAAGAAGTTGAGCGCACGAGCATTCAAACCAGGCGATTGGGTTTTACGTACAAGGCAAACGAGCAATGAAGAACCCAACAGCGGGAAACTCGGTGAAAATTGGAGGGCCCTTTTATCATTGAAAGGCTTGCATCCAAAGGTTCTTATTTTCTCAAGAACTTGACTGGCGATGTTCTAACCAAACCCTGAAATGCGTCTCATTTGCGTTTATTTCACAAGTAAATTACTTATTATTAGTTCCACCAATAAATTTCATATACATTGTATTTTCCTTCCATTTATCATCAATAAATTTCATTTCCATTTACATTGCATTTTAATTTTATATTGGTCACTTAGTTTTACACTTATTAAACCCGGGTGGCGAAGGCCATCCTGCACTTCAGTTTCGGCTTGTGTAGTGCAGTGGGCCTACGTCTGGTATCATGGTTCGACAATGAACACCCAAGAACGATAATGTATCGTTTTTGGTATGGGTGCAATCGTTTAGATTACATCAAGCGTATACCCTTGGTGGCGAGGTCTAAGCTACACTCAGATTTAAACCCAACTAAACTAATGAGGCACTTCTTGGTTATCCGTTGGTCTCCATAAGGATCATCTACTGGAGAATCTTTGTAATGTAACTACGCTTGTTTTTCAAGTGACTTAGTTGCATTGATCTAGTTGCGGTAATGGTAGACCATCGTCTAATATTTTATGAGGATGGTTAGATATTACACATATCCTATCCATGTTACGTCCTTTTTCGAAGGCTCTATGAAGAGAATCTTGAAGATATTTTAGTTTTTTGCTGATTATCGCAGTGTCCTAAGCACCACTGTGAGGTTATGAGGGTTCGACTCTTCGCCTTCCCAAATAATAAAAAAAAAATGGATGTTTGATTGAAGTGGACCGAAAGAAGTCTTGTGGTCTATGCGAGTTTTCCGATCAGGCACACGGCGGACCATCTTGACCTACATGGCTGTAGCTGGTCCTTATTACGATAAGCTTGGACCTGATCGCTCGGGCTCAAAGAGCTTAATGACTTGTCCCTTCGTGGTCAATTGCTTACTAGCATTTCATTTATCCATCGGACCATCCATTACAGAGCCAAGCCCAAAGATATCTATCATTTCTGTCCAAGCAGTCTTGTAAGTTCACCAAACATACAACCATTCTATTTAGTATTACCAGGCTCAGCCGTTCAAGACAAGCCCAAATCCAACCATCTCAAAAAAAAAAAAAAAAAAAAAAAAAAAAAACCACAAAAGCCCATTTATCTAAGCCCATGTCATTCCAGACCCAATTTTTACAATCGGGCGTTGCCGGTCCAGGCGTTTTCCAGCAGGTTCGGGCATTTTTTTAGCCTGTTTCCATCCGGTTCCGGCGTTTTTCGTGCCGATTAAGGTGTTTCCCAGCTGGTTCAGGTGGTTTCCAGCCAGTTCAGGTGTTTTTCATGCCGATTCAAACGTTTTCCAGCCGGTTCAGGCATTATACAATCTGGTTCAAGCGTTTTACAGCCGGTTTAGGTGGTATATAATCCGGTTCAGGAGTTTTCCAGCAGGTTCAGGCGGTATACAATCCGGTTCAGGCGATTTTCACGCTGGTTCAGGCGTTTTCATGTCGGGGCAGGCGTTACCCAGCCTGCTCATGCAGTCATTTACCGGGTCAGGCAGTATACAGGCCGGTTCAACTTTTTTTCTTGCCGGGTCAGAAGTTTGCGAGCCGGGTTAACTCTGTTTCAACATATTTTGGCCAGGTTTAGGTCGGGTTAGCATCTTCCATGGCTATATCACTAAGTGCTCAAGTTTTTCAACTTTTTTCGCCCATCTCTATTACACATTCCTTCTTATTTTATTTTGATTTTTTCGATACTTTAATTCTTCAACATATCATCTTCATCTTCGTTTGCTCATATGTTGAAAAGGGGGCAATGTGTGTACCTTACATCATATTTTCAGTCCAAAGTATACTCGGACCATGGGCCGGGTGTGGGACCAGTCTGGTAGCTGTCAAAAAACACGTTGGATTATCCGGTCCTCTAATCTGTTAAAATTCACAACAGGTCCAGGGCCCATCCGGGTGGCCCAAGTTCATGGACCCAATCCATTCGGATCATTCTAATCTAGTAACCCGATCCGCGGAGGCGAGAAACTCTAGTGTAATCCGATAAGATCTTGCACAAAGATAGAATGAAATCTTGTAGGATGATCCTATTTTGGATAGAATCATGCTAAGATTCGAAAAAGAAGGCAATCTCCGCGAATCACTTTCTTAGCCGTCAAGGCAGGAGATTGCTATATATATGGAAGCTCCTGCAGCCTCCAGATAGAACTACGTTTTAAGAGACTTGATCCCGGATTTCTCACTGGGTACGTAGGCAACCAGAACGTTGGTGTAGTCTCTCTTCTTCAAAAAACCTAATCCCCATATTTTTCGAGCTTTCGAAAGCACCACTACATCGGGAGTGTCAGTTAACTTTTTGCCCCGACATTTAGAAGATCTCTTTTAAAACACATAGCTTGAGTACTTTAGTGGGTAAAATGAGTGACCAGGTTAGTGATATGGCCATGGAAGAGGCTAACCAGGCCTAAAAATGAACAAAATAAGTTGAAATAGACCTGACCCGGTAAGAAAACATGTTGACCCGGCTTGAAAACTACTGACCCGATAAAAAAATAGGCTGACCCGCCCTGAAAATGGAGGGAAATCGTCAGACCCAGATAGAAGTAGGCCTGAACTGGCCTGTATACCACCGGATCTGGTAGGAAACTACCTGAACCAGCTAGGAAAAGCCATAATCGGCAAGAAAAACACCTAGACAAGATGGAAAACGCCCGAACTAGCTAGAGAAATGCACGAACCGGTTGGAACCATTCTGAACCGGGTAGGAAAATGTGTGAACCGCCGGTCGCCAGTGCTAGTGCCGGTCAGCATAATGGGCTTGCGGAAAATAATATTGGGCTTTTGCAATTAGGTTATTGACATATTGGGCTTTTTGTAATTGGGCTTGCGAAAATAATATACTGAGCTTTGGAAGGGGCTAATCAATATTGGAACAATCTAACAGTTCGTGACTAAGCGTGTATACATTATTATAAAGCTCGAATAATGCTAAAAATAATCAATCAAAATATGTACTTGGTCTTTCTTTGAGTATAATGCCTGCGAACCCCGCATGAATATACCCTTTGACAGTTCTCTTAACATTCATTGCATTTCCATATCTATTATCTCCATCCCCAATTACTGGAATCGAAACAGCTTGTGTACTTAAACGATCGTGATCCACCATTTCTTAGAACCATATGAAATGTATTAACTGGTTGTGTGAATGCAGGATGATGCATGCGCCACCAATTCAACGATGGGTGCCAGGAGATAATTTGATAATGGATCGTACAGTGACGAAATTAACAGCTGAAGACATCCGAAATAGATTCAACATACCGGACTACATTGGGATTTGAAAACCACATAAGAGGGGAAAAATGTTAACGGATGCAGTGAGACCAGGCGAAGTTATTGTTAGCTACTATCAACTTTTCTTCGATCTGCGTTTGCCATTAAACGAGCTATTGGTCTATTTACTATCCATATGGGAGGCTTCGCCAGGTTAAATGTACGTAATGTTTTACATGATCATATCCCATCTGGAAGCGATTCGCCAAGCGTACAATTTGCATCTGAACTGGGAGTCCATCTACTACCTCTTAGTTCCGGAACATGTTCCTTCCAGAGGTCGTATTTGCCTGTGGGTGACATCGCAAGTGGGGGTTGGAATTTACTGAATTTCTCTGTAGCCATAAAGGGTGGGACACACCGTGTTACATAATCAGCAACTGGAGGCAACTCGACTACGAGGAATTTATCCCGTGTTTGTTTAAAGGTAAAATGATCCTCTAAATGAATTCAAATTAATCATATATGTTTAACAACTAACCGAATTTACCCTTCCTGATCAGGTGTAGATGAGATTCATGCTCATGAAGGGGAATTGACTGACGAGATGTGGAGTAATCTAAATGTACTGTGTAGCCTACCGCCAATAGCATATGATTTGTCATACCTAGATGAGGTGGTGTGGTGGATACATGATATAATGCCAACGCCGGTAGGTATCGGTCATGTTGTTGGTGGGGTGCCAAGAGCGCCAGGAAGCGCAACCTTTAGTAGTAACCCTCCCCGTGGCGCACGAGCACCAAACGTGGAAAGGGAGGCCACGCTAGAGATGCATGGAAGGCTTCGCCGGAGACTGGCTACCCGCCACGTATCGTATGTGCCACCAGTTTACTCGTGGGAGCACACCGAAAGTGTGAGTTCCAGGGTTGCATCCAGTAACCATTTGAATTCTGAAAATAATGCAGGAACTCCACTTGGAAATAACTTTACCACAGGTAACTCATAGGTGTGTGAGCAGTGCATTTCTTCGGAACAGCTTATAGTGAAAGATTACAATTTGTCATGGGCTTGGAAGTCTTCAACTTATTCATAATATTATTGGTAGTAGTTGGATTCAATAGCTGGAACTAAAAAATCAATGCTTACATAGGTACGTATATATAAGCTGCAACAAATTGTAAGATCAAAACAAAGAAATTTACTAGAGTACTAGACAATCTTCTGTCAGCATGTTTAGCTGTTATGTCAAGTAGTAATAAAAGTGTCTGGTTGGTGTGTTGATTATAGGTTGAGGGTCTTATGCGGGAGCATTTGAGTGACTCAATTACTTCAAAGTTAGATATATTGTTTACACTTGATTTTATTTTTTTGTTCTATAAATGTCATTATTGTTATTCTTGGTTTTGCTTTCTGGTAATTATGATTGTTGCTTGTATAAGTATACTTAACTTTCAGTTTGAATTATTAGCTAGGTTTTCTTTTTATAGTATTCGTTCAAACTTGATAGTTCAAATCAGTATGCTTTGCTTGTTTTTTGTTAGAAAGTGAGCTAGGGTTAGGCAGACCCTCACCTGCATTAATCAACTAAATCTTTCATAAGTAGTGTTTGGTGCATCATCCTCTATGAGATTACATAATTCTCTATCTAAAGGAGAACCAAAGTACAATAAATCACTACAATGGGTAGAGCTTAGCGCTGCAAGGTGGTCTGCAGGCTTCTTAGACTCTCTGGAAAAAAATCAGTATGCTTTGCTTGTTGTTTTCTACTAATGTGATTGAACTAATTACTTTATATGTTTTCGTCAAGTAGTTGATTATTAGTCATTATTCAATATGTTAAGAAAAGTTCTTTCATTTTTACCTTAAACCTATGGCCTATAACTTTATAATCTTTTTTAGAATATTACTTGGAACTTTAGTTTTTGATAGAATCTCTGATGGTTCTGTGTATTGAGCAGCATCATGAACTTGTGCAAAGTAATTGGTTGTATTTCTTGCAATGAATAGCTCGTTGTCGCTTTACCTTTTACTTAAGTCTGACTTACTCCTTAAGTCTTTTGAATGTGGTTATGTAGTGGTGGAATGAACTTATTTAATGGCTAGTACTTGGTTGTTTGAGCTATAGTTGTATATCTGGTATATCATATATTAGGTATATCATATTGCTCTGAAAACTTTGCTTTACGCAAATAGCATATTGTTGTCTATGTCTAGTTTTTGGTTGTCAAAGCTTCAAGCTCTTGGGACTTTCTTAATTTGTGCCTTAAAAGCATGTAGTGTATCCTACACTTTATTTCCGAAAGGATGTAATATATCTTAGTGTATGCTTCCCAAGGCATCTTGGAGAAAGAAGCTTGCCACTCACTTAAGTAAGGTCTACTCGATAAGCCTAAAGTTCTAAGCTTAGAATCATTATAGGGGACACTATTTACTTTGATGATGATAGTACCTTTCCTATAGTTGTGACATCTCCATATGTTTGACCAGCCTATGAAAGAAAGAAAGTCAGATGTCAAACAATTTGGTCATTGAGCTTGGTATCTATTTTATGGTCTATCTTATTAACATGTAGTAGTGTGGGTGATACCAAATAACAATTTTGCAATGCATGTCTGTCAGTATTTCAGAACAACTTGCCGGTTCAAGCACTAAACTGAGATCGGCGTCCTTGGTTTTCTCAGATTTAAATGGAATCCTTACAATTGGATCGATCAAGGTATGCATTTTTGTCTCAATTTCTTTAACCCTTAAACTGCTTCAATTCATTTCTAGTATATTTGGATGTAGTCTTGCCTGTTGGATTTGGTTTTCGATCCCCATTATTTGATTTCCTTAATCAAATTAATTAATACTTTCAAAAAATGTAAGCTTGTAATTTCCCCTTTGTGTTTTACAATGAACTTTGGTATGTTTTTTCCTGTTTTCTTCCAATTAGTGCTACTTCGGCAAAATTATATTGCATAATTTCATCCTTTGAAATTACTGATATTACTCATTATCAAATGAGGTATAAAAATGAGTTATTATAATTTCTTGGAAGTGATTATTTTGGTTGTGTTTGGTAATTGCTCTTTTTCTAGGGGTTGTATCGATCAGGAATCAAGATGCGGGTGCACCCTTTTACAATGTATGGGAATGTCATCATTGGTATGAGCCCGGTTGACGAATATTTGTGAGTGCGATATTTGTGTGGTTTTATTCTTTCAAGTCGTGGTCCATTGTTAATGACTAATGGAAGTGTAGTGCATATAGTGAATTTGTTATTAAAAAAAATAAGAATAGTGTGTTATCAAATAAAATGTGTTCTCTCTAATAAAATGTGTTCTCTCTAATAAAATCTGTTCTTTTTCTGCTCCAAATCCCCTTCTCTCTCCTCTTCTCCTCCTTTTTATCCTTCACTCCCCCCTCTCAACTGCCTCATGTCCATCGTTCATCTCTCCTCCATCCAGTCCTCGTCCCGGTCCCTCCACTGTCAAAGGCGGTTTGAAAGCGGTTGGATTCTATCTCTTCCCAACTGCCTCTTATCCTTCGTTGATCCCTCCTTGATCTTGCGTCATCTGTCCTCCCACCTGTCGTGGTAGTTTCTTGCAGTTCCCAGCGGTTGGCATTCCGCGGACCTGATCAACAGCATCAGGTCTCCTCCATCTTAACTTACTTACGGCCCACTTACCACCTATAACCTTCTATGCCAAGAATATGGCCTCTACAGATGCCCCTCTCGGTTCCTTTGCCGTCGTGTGAACCCTGTGGTGATCAGCGGACAGCCAATGGGACCGAGAACCTCCCTCCCTCTCTTCACTCACTTCATGGTATCTTTGCCTTGTGTTGGTTCGCCACCTTCCATTCCTTATTGGCCCAGGGTCCATCATTGCATCCAGCTGTCCCACGTGCATGCGCATTTGCTCTGACCTTTACCATTTCGAGGCCCCACGTGTCTCCCTTCCCATGGTCCCTTGTGCTGATATTACCTCTTTACCCCCACCGCTTAGACTCCCGCTTAAAGCCCTCTCTCTACTCCAAATCTATCACTTCAACCTTGCGTCTTCCTTCCAGCCTCTCCAACTTCTTCTTGTTATTTTTCTCGCTTTCCTGAGATCTCCAAGCTCCGATCGGGTTTCTTTAGAGCTACTCCGTTGGTTGTGCTACCTTGCAATTCAGGTTTGTCTCATCCCTTTCCATTCCCTTCTCTTGTTATTTTGCTGCATTCACTTGCCTCGCTGCCCTCACTCTACCCTTTATCACTCGTTCCCACCATTGTTGCTTCCCCTTCCTTCTTTATTTTAGTCCGACATGTCGGCATCTGAATCGGCGGATACCTCGGCCACTCGATCCGACGGTTCGAGTCCGGATCTAGCGGACATCTCACGAACCAATCTGAATCCTCGACCCCCGATTCTTCTAATTACGCCATGAAACCCTCTACCTCGGGAAGGAAGACTACTCTTCCACCCCCACCATACCATACCATCAGAGACCTAACCTCGATGCCATCAAGGCCTTTATGGCATCCCCGGTGACTTGGTCCTAGAGCATGTGCCCGGCGTCACCCATTTTCCACATCTGGTAAAACCTCGGCCTGGTTGTCTCATCGCTACTGTAGGTCAAATAGCGGCAGGCTTGCGCTTTCCTTTAACCCTTCTAGATGTCGAGGTGTGCAACCACTTCAATATTCCGCCCTGCCAAGGCATAGGCAATTTTTGGCGTGTCATGTATGCCGCGAACCATTATAATGAAACTCAATCCCCTAAAATCCAACTCCGCGATATAATTACTCATTTTTATATCAAGAAGAGCACCAAGTTTGGTAGTGTAGGGTATCAGTCCTTCTGTACTCGTCCACAGAAGAAGCCCTTTATTCTCCACCTTACCACCTCTGACAAAGTATGGCATTACTATCCGCTATATGTGTCTGGGAATTTTCTCTCCGCGGATCTCCTCTCCGAAGTTTCTCTAAGGCACCTCAGTTTTCTTTCAAGTGGTACGTACCGCCTTTTACTTCGTCGTGCTCCTTTCTAACTATATTTTTAACTTGTCTTTATTTTGTGATCCGGTTGAGACCCTGATTAAGCGATCTCAAATCTACACCGCCTTTCCTCCGAAATTTTTCAACACCTCTCCAGCGATTTGGGCGTTAACTTTCGATGCACCCTTCTCGGCATTGACCCGAAAAAGGTAACCCTCTTTTTACTTTGATCCATCCTTGAAAAACATCGGTGACTACCAAGGTCCCTCTATCGTTTGCCGCCTCCCAAAGAAAGAAAACCCAAATCCTCTCCCCGTCCCTAAAAAGAAAACCCCCACGATCCTTCAAATACACTACCAAGATCTACCACTCCCAAGCTGTTGCCCAAAGAGCTGTTGCTAAACCCCACTCCCCTACTCCCCTTACCGCCCCCTCTTCCTATTCTGCGTTAGCAGATTGGGAAGACGATATTAATCCTCCTCCTACCACTACTTCTGCCGCTGATATGGCCGCTAGCAAACTCAAACTTTGGGACAGCGACTCCGACGGTGATGACTCCGTGGAAGTCGTTCCTAGAAGTCCGCCCCCGAAGAAAGCCAAGTCAGCACATCCTGGAACCTCTGTCTCTCATGTTACCAAGCTGCAGCCCATAGCTCCAGGGCGTCGGCATGGGAAGGAAACCACCGCGTCTGGTTCCTTGCCCTCTGGACCTATTGAAGTCTGGCAACCTCGATTCAAGGTTAGGGATCGCGATGTCAATATCCGAGATTCAGCACTGGACAACCCAGCTATTGCAGCCTCTCTCTTCTTCGGTTCCCATCTTCGGCGGATCAAAAACTTCCGGCGATTCGGTTCTTTGGCGCCTCACAAACGTCTATCTATACTTTGTTTGGAAAGGGTAAGTTCTCTTCCTGTATTTCCCATGACGATTCCCTGGATGCGCACTCTTTACTAAGAGATTTTTTTTTTTTTTTTTTTTATTAGCTGAGCCTGGATATTGGACATGTGGTCTGCGGTTTGACTAGCACTTTGGACTCCTTGGAGATTATGAAGCAGGAGATTAATGGTCCGGATGGCTAGAAAGTGAAGTATGCACAGCTGGAAAAGGACCGGGATGATCTGCGCATCTTGGCAGTGAAATCGCATAAAGCACTTCAGCAAGCCGAAGATCAGCATAAAGATTACGTAGCTGGAGTCGCTTCGAAACTGGAAAGCCAACGGGAGGCGGACAAGTTGTCTACTCAAGCTGCTGTGGACAAAGCGCTGCAGGAAGCCGCTGACCGCTTTCGAGTCCTAGCCGAGAAGAAGATAAATCGTGCACTAAAGCATCAACTTGATGAGCTCACTGCTGCTGGCCGCCTTCTGCCTCTTTCTCCTCCGGCTATTTCGTCTCCAATCATTGATCTTCCGCCGATGGTGCCATCTGAGGCTGATATGCATGCGCAACCCATTTCTACCCACAGCGCGGTCACTTCCCCCATGGCCGAGGATGATGATCCTATACTTGTCGGGGAGGCGCCTGAAGTTTCCTCCCAGAAGGATGGGGTTGACAGCCAACCTAGGGGTGAAAACCAGCCAATGGGAGAATGTGCCTCTGAAGATTTGAACATCGTTTAACCATCATCTGCATTATATGATTTTGTTCTTTATCATTGACACACTTTGGACCTTTCCCTTTTGACGTTTTGTATGTGAATGTAGCTTGGTTTCTGGGTGAGCCCAGTAGGTTTTTTCAAGCTCTTTTAAATTGGACCGTTACTCTGTTCTTCCTAATTTTTCGATAGGAAGGCATAAGTCCATTAAAAATGTAACATGTCTAATCTCCTTGCTTTTCCTTTTATTTGTCGTGGTGTGGCTGGAAGCCGTGTGGGGCAACTCAGTTTGCCCCATGTATAATTCAGACTACTGTCCACGGATGGTTCATCCCCTCCACTGCTTTTGGTGGCTTTGAAACCTTGTGGGGGGCAGCGCAGTTGCCCCAGTTTGAATCTTACTAATGTTCGCGAAGGGCTCTTCCCACCCGCTGTCTTTGGCGGCTGTGAAGCCTTGTGGGGGCAGCTTAGTTTGCCCCCAGTTTGATTTGGACTATTGTCTGCGAAGGGCTCTTCCCCCCCGCTCTCTTTGGCGGCTGTGAAGCCTTGTGGGGGCAGCTCAGTTTGCCCCCAGTTTGATTTGGACTCTTTGTCATGAAGGGCTTTTCCCCCCCCCCGCTGTCTTTGGCGGCTGTGAAGCCTTGTGGGGGCAGCTCAGTTTGCCCCCAATTTGATTTGGACGATTGTCCGCGAAGGGCTCTTCCCCCCCGCTGTCTTTGGCGGCTGTGAAGCCTTGTGGGGGCAGCTCATTTTGCCCCCAATTTGATTTGGACTACTGTCCGCGAAGGGCTCTTCCCCCCCGCTGTCTTTGGCGGCTGTGAAGCCTTGTGGGGGGCTCAGCTTGCCCCCAGTTTGATTTGGACTACTGCCGCGAAGGGCCCATCCCCCTCGTTGCTATGCATGGTCGTTAAGCCTGTTGAGGCCGCTTCAATCGCCTTTAGGACCGCTTAATTCTTTTATTCTCATTCATAAGACATATAGACGAAGTACTCACTTTAATATATGACAAGTAACAAAAAATTGACAATCTTCGATTCATACATGGAATTTCTTTAACATTCTAATGTTCCACGGCTTCTCAACCCTTTCCCCTGCTGAAGTTTGCAATCGATAAGTTCCAAATGTACCCTTTTCCCTCACAACATAGGGTCCTTCCCAGTTGGGCCCTAGTTTTCCTTCATTTTCCTTTCTCGTGGCTGGTGTAATGCGCCGCAGAACTAAATCCCCCACCTCGAATGTGCGCGGCTTCACTTTCTTGGCATACTTGCGCCACAAACCTCCGATGATATTCTTCCAATCATTATCGCGGCGCAATTTCTCTTTTTTCTTCTATCAAACTCAACTCAATTTGGCTAATATTCTTTCATTCCTTCCCGTTTCTCTGATTGGTTCGGTGGTGGAGACTATCATCTCCACCGGTATGACTGCCTCTACTCCGTAAGTCATTCGCGACGGTGACTCCATAGTCGATGTTCATGTGTTGTACGGTGCGCGCCCATAGTACATGGTTTCGAGTTCATCGGCCCATGCTCCTTTCCTTGCCTCCAGTTTTCTCTTTATATTATCCTTTATGATTTTGTTTGAAGACTCTGCTTGCCCATTTCCTTCTGGATTATATGGTGCTGAGAACCCCTGTTTCACCTTAAATGCCCGAAGGAACTCTCGGACCTTTCTTCCTCGTAAAACTGCGTGTTCCATTATCCGCGATGATCGTATGTGGCAAACCGAACCTGCATATGATGTTCTCCCATATAAACTTCTTCACATTGTCTTCTTTTACTTGCTGCAACGCCACTCCTTCTACCTATTTGGTAAAATAATCGGTAGCTGCCAACATAAATCGTCTTTTGCCGCTTGCCGTGGGTAGCGGCCCAACAATGTCTAACCCCCACATGGCGAATGGCCACGGGCTGAACATGTTATGTAGCGGCTCCCCTGGAGCATGTATGAGTGGCGCAAATCTCTGGCACTTCTCACATTTCTTGGCATACGCTGTGGCATCTCTCTTCATATGTGGCCAAAAGTACCCCTGTGATATCAATCTGTGGGTTGTCGTACGCCCTGCCGAGTGACTGCCGCAATCCCCTTCGTGTATCTCAGCCAGAATTTCTTGTATCTACTGTGGCCCTATGAATTTCAGCATCGGTCCGTTGAAATTTCTTTTATACAAATCCCCTTCGAGCAACGTGTATCTTTGACTAGTTTGTTCCATCTTTCGTCTCTCTTGTTTGTCTTCTATTTCCTCACCCATCAAGAAGGTTTTAATGGGCATCATCCATCCCTGCTCATGCTCAGTTGTAAGCCAAATGCTTTTCTCCTCTGATGTGCTGGGTCTGCTTAGGACTCTCACCTCAATTGTCCATCCCTCTGTCCCCGGCAGCACTGCCGCCACATAGGCCAAGGCGTTGGCGTGTCTATTTTCACCACGGCCTAGATGTGCAAAGCTAATTTTCTCGAACTTGCTTGCTCTTTGTTGCAGGACCTCCAAGTACCTCGCCATCCTTGGGCAACGGGCCATAAATCCTCCATTCATCTGACAAATTACTAAGTTTGAATCAAAGAAAACAAACAATTCTCTCACCCCCAAATCCTTTGCAAGATCCAAACCTGCTATTACCGCCTCATATTCAGACTCATTGTTTGAAGTCGCAAATCCCAATTTCATCGACAACTCCAGCCTATTGTTCTCAGGCGTCACCAGGACGACTCCAATTCCATTCCCCGTGTCTGTCGCGGATCCATCTGTGAATACTCTCCACCCATTCCGCGGATCCCAAGGATCCAATGGATCTTGACTCGATTCCCCTTCTGGTTCCATAACCATTTCTTCTCCCCATGTTGGGTCCTCGGCCGGAAATTCGGCCAGGAAGTCGGCCATGGCTTGCACCTTTTCAGCAGTTCGAATCTGATATTGGATTTCATAATAACTGAGCATCACCGCCCACTTCAGCATTCTACCTGATTTGTCTGCCTTCAACGCTTGCTTTAATGGCAAATTAGTTATTACCACCACTGAATGTGACTCGAAGTAAGGCTTCAGCTTCAATGTTGAAAATATTAAGGCCAAAGCGTACTTTTCAATTATGCTATATCGGGTTTCCGTCGTCCAGCATGGTTTTACTTTGGAAGTAAACTGGCTTTTCTACTCTTTCCACCACCCGAACTATAACTGAGCTCACGGCGCAGATTCGACACTCCAAGATACAAGTACGCTTTTTTTCCCCGATTCGCCGCGATAGCAAAGGTGATTTTCCCAAGTAACTCTTTAATTCTTGAAAGGCCCCTTCACATTCCTCTGTCCATTGGAAATCCGGCGTTTTTCTCAACAAACGATATAGCGGTCGGCATTTATCCGAAGATTTTGAAATAAATCTGTTCAATGCCGCGACTCTTCCAGCCAACCTTTGTACTTCTTTTACATTTTGAGGGGACGACATCTCTATCAGTGACCTTATCTGTTCGGGGTTCGCTTCTATTCCGCGATGGGTTACTATGTATCCCAAGAATTTGCCCGAAGTTACCCCGAAGGTGCATTTCTCAGGGTTGAGCTTCAGTTTGTACCTCCGCAGTATGAGGAAAGTCTCTTGGAGACCCTTTAAGTGTTCTCGCTCTGACATGCTCTTTTCCACCATGTCGTTAATATATATTTCCATCCCTTTCCGAATCTTGCCCTCAAACATTTTCTCCTAACCTCACGAAATGTGGCCCCCCGGCATTCTTTAATCCAAATGGCATTCTCATTATAACAATGAAGTCCCACCCTTCCACCACGAAGGTTGTCTTTTCTGATCGACCGGTCCATACATCAGCGACTGATTATATCCCATGGAAGGCGTCCATAAAAGAAAACAATTTGAACCCTACCGTTCGGTCCACCAGTTCATCCACCCGTGGCATTGGATAACAATCTTTAGGACATTCTTTGTTGACGTCTGTAAAATCAACGCACATCCTAACCTTGCCATTCTTCTTTGGAACCGCGACTACATTCGACAACCATTCCGTGAACTCAATCTCCCTAATTATCCCGCCCCTTCCCGGTCACCTCACCTCTTCACGTATACCCTCCATGATACCCGACCTCCACGCTTCTCATCTTTTGTCTTACTGGCTTCGCATTTTCATTCATATGCAAGCGATGACATGCAAACTCAGGATCTAACCCCGTAATATCCTCTATTTCCCAAGCAAATATATCTTTATTCTTTGCCAAAATTGTACTAGCTTACTCTTCCATTCATCATCTGGCAATTCCGACCCCACCGAAGTAAATTTCTCCTCGTCTCCTGCCCCCAGGTTCACTATCTCAATCTCATCTAAGGTTTTCGGTCCAAGTGGTGGCTCATATATTATCGTCAAAGCCGCCTCCTGTAATTGTTATGCCGTCCCCGGCTCCTGCTCTGCAATCTCTCCTTTCATGCCGCGGACCATATTTCTTACTGTCACCTGTTGAATATTCTGTGCGGCTACTTGATCTCCTTTTATTTCATACGTACCTCCATTTGTGGGGAAACGGATTACCTGGTAATAGGTCGATGGAATTGCCCTCAATTCATGAATCCACCGTCTCCCTAGGATTGCATTGTACTGGGAGTTAGTGTCCACCACCATGAACCTTGTGAATACGGTCGTCGGACCAGCAGTTACTGGTAATACTAGTTCGATCATACTGTCGTTGAATCCAAACAAATTGGTTCGCGGCGCTTTCATCTGGTCTCTATCGATATTCATCTCTTCTACGGCTCCTTTAAACAGCAGATCCACCGAACTTCCGCAGTCTATCAAAACCCTCTTTACCAAATAATTTCCCATTGCAATGGTGATTACCAATGCATCCTCATGTGGTGAAATTACTGACTCCAGGTCCTTTTGAGTGAACGTTATGGTTTCCTCTCCCTTCGCGGTTCCACTAACTAACCGCGGCATGCTTACCACTTCATTGACCTGTCGCAAACTTGCTATCTTTCTGATCTTATCGCGGTGTACATTTCTCCCAAGTGTTTCCCCGCTAAAAATAATGTTGATAGTTCCTAAGATTCTAGCTAGTGCCGGCAATCTTTCAGCTTGGCGCCCCTTAGTGATAAATTCTCTAAGCATTCCCTTTTCAATCATCGTCTCCACCAACCACTTCAAGGTATAACATTCATTGGTTGCGTGGTTCTGGATCTGATGATAGGCGCAGAATGGCTTCCCCTCTATTTCTCCTGGTGTGTTTCGCGGACCTTCATAGTACTGGAGCCCTTTAATCAGTGGCAAGATCTCCTCTAAAGGTCTGTTAAGGGGAGTTTGCTCTATTCCGCGGTACGGCTTCCTTTCCCGAACGTCCCTCCTACCACGATCCCCCAATCTCTGCGGTCCGCGATTACGCCCGGTCGTATGACATCTTATCCCTTTCTTCTCTACTGCTCTTACCCCTCCGGTCATCTTTGTCCACTGCCTGTATCGCCTTCCCTGATCTCCTCTGTTCTTTTGCGTTCCTCTGCATTATGTCCTCATATCGTATGTACTTCTCCACCTTCGATCTGTAGAAGCGTGTAACGTGGTGATTTCAATCTTGGACACCGACTCGTGGACTCTAGTTCCCTGTCTCAAACCATGCTGGAATGCTATTACCGTTGTATGTTCTTCCAAATTTTCCACCCTCAGCGTCTCTTCCTTGAACCTACACAAAAACTCCCTTAACGATTCCGCTGACCTTTGCTTGACATTGAATAGGGCCGCGATATCTACCACTCTCCGCTTCTGGTGAATGAAATGATCGACAAAAGCGCGCTCTAATTCTTCAAACCTGTTGATGCTCCTCGATGCTAATATGTAATACCAGTCTGATGCTCCCCCCTTAAGGCTAGCCGGGAACATCATGCATCGGAGTCCATCATACTTGCTTTCCTGCCATAACGGCATCTGTTGTCGGAAGTGATGTAGATGATCTGTCGGGTCTCCTTTCCCATCATATCTTTCAAATCTGGGTTGGCTGAACCTCTTTGGCACTTCAGAATTCCATACCAAATCTGCCAGTGGGTTCTTATTGAGACTCGCCCCTCTTTCTGCGCTGCGCTCTGGTTCACTCTCTCCACCCCTTTGTTCGCTTCCCTATCTTTCTCAATCATCGCTGCACCACCTCCATCGTGATGCCCGCTATTTGTTCCTCCCCTATGGATGGAAATTCTTCATTCTCTCCCTCCATTCCACTATCTTGTAAATCCCTCCACTCTGTTTCCACCTGGGTGGCCTCCTTTTCTTTTCTCAGACCGTCATTCTCATTGCGTAACCTGACTATCTCCTCTTGCAATAGTCTGGTGGTGTCCGCCGCTACCTCAGATGTCTCTTCTTCCCCCACTCCTTCTATCTCTCTCACTTCTTCTTTCTTCCTCTCTCGAATCTTCTTTTTTCTAGGTCTCCCTATCGCTCTTTTCGCTATGGTGGCCATTTTCACTACGTCCCCACAGACGGCGCCAAATGTGTTATCAAATAAAATGTGTTCTCTCTAATAAAATGTGTTCTCTCTCATCAAATATGTTCTTTGGTCTGCTCCCCTCTTCTTCTCTCTCCTCTTCTCCTCCTTTTTATCCTTCACCCCCTCTCTCTCTTACTGCCTCATGTCCGTTTCATCTCTCCTCCATCCAAATAAATCCCTCCTCGTCCTCTCCACTGTCAAGGCGGTTTGAAAGGTTGGAATTAATCTCTTCCCTAACTGCCTCTTATCCTTCGTTGATCCCTCCTTGATCCTGCGTCATCTGTCCTCCCACCTGTCGCGGTAGTTTCTAGTAGTTCCCAGCGGTTGGCATTCCGCGGACCTGATCAACAGCATCAGGTCTCCTCCATCTTAACTTACTTACGGCCCACTTACCACCAATAACCTTCTATGCCAAGAATATGGCCTCTACACCTAGCTTGTATTACTTGTGAGATACAGGTTGTTCATTTAAAGGAATCAGAGAACCGACTATTAATGCTCAAGTCCTAGAACTTCTACAACTCATCTTCCTCAGCTTGCATTTTTGATATGTCGTGACTTGTCTTAATGAGCAGAAGAACGAAATACGACTTTTAGTTATAGTTTTGAACATCAGCCCAATACTTACAAGAAATCTCTTGTGATGCTCGGCTTAAAGAAACCCTTAAATGGGGTTCCTTCTCTTATGTGCGGTAGTGGCGTGCTTTACATGTTCGAGATTCACAAGGAAACCTTTTTTACTCCTCTATGTGTTGTTAATAAGATGTGAAGTTGAGGACAGAAAACTAGAGAAGGAGTGCGTAGATTTCTCATGAGACTGAATGTACATCTAATTCATTTTTTATTATTTTTGTGATAGCTAAACGTGAGCTTGCTCTTTTCAAATATCAGCACATGATATTCATCATTAGATATAATGTATCAATACAAAAATTGACATAAATGTTCTTATCATGTTTCTTTTATGTTTTCTGTGAGATATGCAGAAGTTACATTGGGGCATCTGGCTAATGCGAACAGTCTGATAGTTACTGTTGTACCAGAAAAATTAAAGAATACAAGAAAGAATTACACTTGAACTAAGCAGATTAAGCCCTTGCTGCTTTGTTGCCTCTTTATCATACACGCACCCAGCAAGCCCACCTGAAACGAAAAGTGCGCACCAAGTGGACTGCCTAACAGTATGAAGTTGTAAATCACACCGAAATGCTTAAAACCAAAAGGCTTAGATGCAATCGGGACCATTACAGAGAATTGAACCCCATAACAGATCCCACGCAAAGAAGTGGATGCATAAAGGTTCCACTGAGAGCTGAGGCAAACATTGAGGTAAGTTAAGATTATGACAATGCAAGTTGCGTGCATGTCATCCACAATGTTCGATGGATTGTCTTAAACAGTTAAACCTGTAAGGCATAAAACCATACCAAATCAAAATGAGCTGACAGGAAAACAACATTGCAAATTTTAAGGTATTATCCGCCTGAAGATTGTGGAACTTTACAATAGCATGCTGATGTTAAAGAGAAAGCACGAACCTAACAAATGTTCAGATATAACATCTTCAAGTAGACGGCTCACAAAATTGGAAAATCTAAAAATTGGCAACATCATCGTTTTATCACTTGAACCTTGCACAATCCCAATCTGTGCGAGAATGTTAATAATTGTTACTCCATGACCAACTCCAATAAAGTATACCAGAGCTGACAAATGTTCAGATATAACACCTCCCGACTATTTTTTTTTGGCGATAATGAAGAAAGAAGTCAGTTATAAAACTTGCAAAGCAACATTATCTATAATTCTTTTCTAATCATATTATCCTGATGAGGCAATAAACTCCCAACTATTCCTCATGTTGTTGACATAAAGAAATCAGCATTGCTTACTCTTGAACTTAAAGCTTATCAAAATCTAATACCTGAGTCAACAAACATATTGCAACTTCACCACAAGCAACATATTGAAACAAAATTTAAAAATGCTTGCAACTATGCAGGCTAGCTTGCAACGATACTTTCCCGGAAAACGATAATCTCATTATTCGGAGTTCTCACCTGTTCGGAGTGCGTGAGAGAGAGCAAGTGGAGAAAACAACATTCAATTTTGAGAGAGAAGCCAAGAAGAAGAGATAAGAACTCACTTTTTTCGCGGTTAGTGAACTCACTTTCTATTCCCGGTCAGTTAGGCTAAGTCCAATGGTGCTGCAAATCATCAAATTTAACGTAAAATGTGATCCAATGGTACGTTAAAACGTTATACCGCAAACGCTATCTTCATAAATTTCTCTATTTTTTTACCAATTTCTCATGCAAATCAATTTTAATGTTATAGCGTATGCTCATATCCATTGCCATTGCCAATGGCGGGCAATCAAAAAAATCATTATTAGTGTTGCACGCCGTAGCCAGTGGCGGGTAGGAATGTGAATTAATTCAAATAATAAGTTACACGCCACTCACAATGGCGTACAGAATTCAATTATGATTTTCCACCCGCCACTCACAATGGCGGTTAGAATTGATTTTTTTTTTTTTTTTTTAATAACTTAATTTGTGCAATTACCATTCTATCCTACCCTTTTAAATTTTTTTGATTTATTTGTATCTCTTTGTTATAATTTCAATTTTAAGATTAAATTTATTCCAACAACTTAATTAATTATTTAAATAAAACATTTATTGAAAATAAAAAAAAA
Organism: Coptis chinensis; assembly: GCF_015680905.1. Lineage (NCBI taxonomy): Eukaryota > Viridiplantae > Streptophyta > Magnoliopsida > Ranunculales > Ranunculaceae > Coptis > Coptis chinensis. The sequence continues at coordinate 70,856,770 of NC_141463.1, read as the reverse complement.
CAACAAATTAAAAAGAAATACATTAAAAATACATCAAATATATACGAAACATTTAAAATTCTTAATCAAATTAATCAATCGCTTTCTTTCTCCATTATTCTTCAAAGTGCAAATTTCTTGAAGGAGTCCGTGAATTGAAAGAGTTTGATCTTTCAAAATTTGTTTCTTTCGCGTTTTTGTACCATTCTTTTCCTTGAGGTGTCATAGTCGATGTATTTGTGCTCATGATCTCCTTTTCCCATGCCAATGTCTCACGAATTTTTTTTTTTCGCAAGTTTAATCCTTGAAGGATTAAACGCTTCACTTTCATAGAATTTTTTCCCACGGTCGGGTCTTTGCCTCAATGGCCTCCATCACCCGTTGAGATTGTCGCTTAATTCTTTGAGAGAAGTTTCATTTTGACTATCAACTTTTTTTTTTTTTTTGATTTGTCTCTTCCACAATCCGGTCTTTTTGATGAACAGTGTCTTTGTATTTCAAGAATCGAATCGGTGTTCCCCATGCCATCTTGTTCGTTTAATGGAGCTGGAGACCCGTTATGAAAATTAGTTTGAGAGAAACCAGGTGTAGTTGGAATTGAATGGCGCGCCCATTTTTCGTAGTCTTTCAAAATAAACCACGCATGATCAAATTTGAAGGGTTTATTATCTGAAGACCTGGTGACATACAACTTCTTTGCTTGCTCCATCTGTAAAAGAAAAAAAAATAGTTTGAGTTTAATCAATTATATTCTAGCTAAATAATTGATATAATATATCTTACAATGTCCATTTCGTTAGTTCCTGATCTGTTCATATCCTCGGCTTGATTCAAACATCCACGAAATAAAGTAATCATTTTAAATTTTGATTTATTTGTAATTTATTTATAAGTTGCCAACGACTTGTAACACTTCTCATAGTTAATACATCATTGCCTCTATAAAACCCTCAGATCATCATCCTCGATTCTCAAATTGTTCTTTAATTTTATCCCACAATATGTTACCTCATTGATTTGTTCGATGAATTGAATCAATTGAATTATCCAACCATGTTTGGCATAATCGTGTCTTCATCAATGCTAAATGATGATCCTCGCTTAACATTGTTCTTGAAAGAGAAAGAAAGAGAGAGAGAAAAGACAATATTATTGATAATACAAAAATAAAATATTATTCGATGTTTGGGGAATGTGACTTTCGAGAGAGGAAAAGACATTCTTTTATAGGGTCGAGATTGAATTATTGAATTTTACTTTCTCGGGTCTCATGCGCTATTGATTAGGGTCATTGGGTTGTGGGAAAGATTGTAATGAATTATCTAAGAAATTATTGGGGTGTGTGCAAGATAAAGAATTGTGGGCAAGATTGAAATGAATCATGCATGCATGGAATCTATTTATTGGGGTGTGTGCAAGATAAAAAATTATGTAATCTATCTAGAGTACTAGAGTACGCGATGTTGCATGTGTACTCTCCGCCCCTCCACCAAAGATATATATAACATAACTCTTCGCAAGAAATTAAACCAATTTGCTATCTCACACAATTTTTAATATTTTCAATTTTTATTCCATAATTTATTTACTAGCAAAATGAATTATGATAGTGATAATGATTATGATTCCCAGAGAAGACGACGTATTGAAAGACACTTCATGCATGAACAAGAAGTGTTGACAGCCAAAATGCGACTCGCAATTCAAATGAATCTTGTTACAAAGAGCTCATATCATTGAAAACTCTAATCAACCAACTCTCCGTATTGGTCCGGCCCCCCGGGACGCACTTATAGGAATCGTAATAGGGCAACGGAAATGCTCTCTTAAAGGCCGATTATTTCGTGTCAATCCCACATATGATGAAGTTTTATTTGAATTTAAATGAATGGAGATCACCTATTCTTGAGGATTAGGAGTGGTCTTAAGGAACATAGTGATTTCTGGATGAAGAAATATGATGCAACCAATAAACCCGGTTTGTCGTCACACGGAAAAATAATGTGTGCATTGCAAATGTTAGCAAACGGAAGCCCTGATTCAATGGATCAATATTTTAAAAGATTGCCTGATACCAACAACACTCTCCTTTGTTAAAATGTTTTGCAAACATGTGGTGGAGAGATTTGGTGCACAATATCTAAGATCTCCAAATGAAGAAGACATTGCCGATTGCTCCGTGTTCTTTGAGTTAAGAGGTTTTCCCCGGCATGCTTGGCGCCTAGATCAGATACATTGGACATGGCAAGCATGTCCAATGGAATGGGCGGGACAAGATATCTTGGGCGACATGGATCAACTCTCTTGTACTTCGGCGGTTGCTTCTTTTCGACATGTGGATATGGCATGCTTACTTTGGTTTACCAGGTACTAATAATGATGTTAATGTTTTGTGGCTCTAATCTTTTCACAAACTAACATTAGGTTTAACCCTCCTCCGCAAACTATTCTCTCATGGGTAAGGACTATCTTGTCGGTTATTACTTGGTCGACGGTATATATCCTCGATTGTCTACACTAGTGAAGGCGAAAAAGGAATCCTAAATCAAGAAGAGATAAATTTTTACGGCGATGCAAGAATCTTATAGAAAAGACGTTGAACGAGCATTTGGGGTTCTTCAATCTCGTTTTGCAATTGTTAGAGGCAAAGCTCGCTTGTGGGACAAAGATGTGCTCCATGATGTTATGTCGGCGTGCATTATTTTGCATAACATGATTGTTGAGGAAGAACGACATAACTATTTGAACGCTTACGTTTATGGAGACTCTGAACCTATTATTAACCATGATTACTTTGAAAATCCTAATATAGCAGAAGTTGTTCCCGACCGAAACCCCAATTCAGCTGAATTTCGTAGAGTCTTGCAACGCGTGGCATATGTGCATAATAGGCACGAGCATGTGGAATTAGAGCAGCGTCTGATTAACCATTTATGGGAATGGCGTGATCGGAATTAAGATGTGTTTATGTCAATTTGATGTAATGAGTTGGAGCCATTGCAAAAAGAGGGAGTATCATCCCCATTCAAAGCTTTCACCTGATGAATCCTTCTTAGAAAGTGGTTTTGCAATTTTCGGAAGGAACCAATTTGTTTTAGAGGAGAATCTATGTCTCTTAATTTTATTGGTCTGGGATGGTATAGCAACATGGTGAAAACAAATTTAGTGAAGCATTTTGTGTACTAAGTGTACTACCCAGTATTTTTGTTTACTTCTAAGGGAGTGGCTTATCTTCTGCTGAGTCCGACTCTAAAATTTTGAGTTTAGAACCTTGGATTAAACTTCATTAAAGTGAAACAACCATGAAAATTTTGATGAAAATTTTGAGAACCTCTTGTAAGACTGTATGAAGTAACAATTACAGAGTTGTTTTGAAGATTACACATAATTATCATTTTTCCCAACCGAACACATTTGTACAAATGATACGATTTTATGACAATATTTACCATAAGTTAAGAGCATATCATGAACATGACTGATGATGGCACAGGCCATCTGTGAATTTTATGTACATTGGGGGACCTGCTATTGTAGTATTTGTTACTATTGTGATAGATATCACCTCTCTCAATCCAAATATTCCAATGAAGTTGTACACATAATTTGTTCCACATTTCGGTTTTATTGGCAAATTTCGAGGGTGGTTTGCACTTTGCACAACCAATTTGTACCTTAAAGTGAACAAGATGTATACATTCAAATTATGGCTAAGTACACAATTCTATGGAGACTTGTGATTCTCTCAATATGATACGTCGGGGCCAAGTGACCTTTCAAAGTTGTGTATCAAAATGTGCTAGGTTGACTTAAACAAATCCTATGAGCAATTCAGCCAACGGCGGCCGTGCCTACCGATGATTGTACAAATGATAATGATTTTATGACAATATTGTAACAACTAAACAGATAACAAGAGGCCAATAAAATCAAATATCAGCTGGGAACAATGTCTCCTACATTCGGAGGACAAGTAAAATGTCGAGAAATTAAATACTTCAACAAGTGCCATAATTAACATACGAAAAAGTTGCATTTGTGCCATCATCGATCTTCGAAGTTCATGACAAACATAAACTCAACACACCAAAGATTCTTCTTAATCACTCAAACACACAAAGATCTCCTTCTTTCATATTAGTTTCTCTCATGACTTCGGACTAACCCCGGCTGAACCTACACTGCCTTCGCCAAAATGCACTTAATTTCCCATTCCCGTTCATCCGAAAAGTTTCAATGTAACATAATTGAACATCCCCTCGGATATTTCCCGGTAAAGTGTTTAGGAGTGGCTGCAAAACAGAAGCCAACATACAATTTTGGTTGTCAAGATGATGGAACTTTTCGAGCAAATACAAATAAAAATGGCAAAGATAAGTCCCTTACATCTAGATTACTTATCGATAATTAGGAGTTATCCTAAAGACAATGCCAATGTAAACTTTACAAACTAGTCATTAAAAACGATGTACCGCTAATAATATATACAATAATTGTTCGAGCCCTGTCTCCAGTAGAATGGACTGCTTACAGGTTACAGAAATTAGTGTGATATGAAACATCTAAATTTCTTTTAAAGAAATCCATAACGTGGCTATGGTTTAAGTGCCACAAAGGACATTAGGATGTGTTGATAAGTCATGATGTGTTTGGGGTGGTATAAGAGCTCACTTCAAAAAAAAATTGCATTAACTTACCAGAGCAGCCACACGCATATCAACACCTTCTCTTTCCAAGGGTTTGGTCAGTTCAGCCACAACATCTTGGCCAACCTGATTGGGAAGAAACCATTATAATTGAAATCAGAAACAAAAAGAGAACCACGGATCGACATATTAAAATGACACCACCGAAGTCACTTCATAGAAAAAAACTTTAGCTTCTCGGTTTGAACATTAAGGGGGCTAGCATTTGGTACAAGACTATAGTTCTTGGAATACATTGTCTCCGGCATTCAAGTTCTAAAATTTGTTCTCTAGGTATGGTTTAACATGCTTCAATATATTTAGACATCCTAACTTGCTTGGTACCCCTACACACCTATCCCGAGGGGCAACTTGAATGACCCTCTAAATGAACATTTTGATTTCAGTTAGACTTGATCACATCAGTCTAAATTAAGTTACTCACAACATAATCACAACATAATCAATATGATTTTAAACATATTCAACCAATACAAAAACATATATAAATTAAGTTACTCACAATGAAATACTAATAGAAACCATAATCTGCTACTTCCTTCTCCCCCGTGAGCTCGAGTAAGCGCGACGGCCGATCAGTTGATTCACCTACAAAATGAGGGACATATACATCCTCCCTTGAGATAGATGGCCGAGTCTGACTTCAGGATATTCAGAATATGAAATGTCATGACTATTCAATTCTTGACGAGCGTATTCCAATATATCATCCTTACTAGAGTGCAACCCACTATTCATTTTGCAAATAAAACTAGCCATAGAAGTCGTGGCATGCATATAGTCCTCCTCTAACATCGCCTTCAATTGTGCCTAAATTTATACCATAATTAAATAAATTAAATGTTGATACAAAAAATAAAATAAAATAAACTATTTAATTTACTTACCGGTGTCAAGTTGGCATCAATAGGAGATGTGGCACCAAATCTTTGTCAATTGGTGGAACATGTAAATTAAAGATTTCACCATTACGACAAGTAATAGGGATAACCCAATTGGCTTCGGGAGTAACAACCTGCCTCAACTTGTGACAATGGAGGATATGATGAGCGATTAAGGGTTGCCCCCATCGGTGAGAGATACCTACATCCTCTTTAAGACCGGATGCACCAACAAAGTCCACATTCACACCTCTATAAGTTGGGGTAGAAGCATCCCCAATCGAGACACGAGCCCAATAGTCGGTGTATTGTCGCTTCACTAACCCGCCTAATCAAGGCATCAACAGAAATGCCGCCACTGTTGTACCATTGGAGCAATATATCAGTCTAGCATCCATTAAGATTCATATGCGAAGGGGGATCACAAGGAACTGAAGGAACGCCAAAGACTTGGCTTGGCGGCGAACGCTCTCCTAAATACCAGACATTTACTAACGGTCCAAACAAGATGCATCGCCGACTAGTCAACTCTAATGCTTTCCGAACATATGGATGATTTATGCGTATGCATGTGGAATCTACCCATGGTAGCCATACAATAGAACTCCGAGTACGAGACTCTATCTGGCCGTCGCTAGACTTAGATTACAATGGGCTTCACCCACAACCTTATGACGGTAAGTTGGACCCCAATTATTTATAGCAGGAAATTGGTCGGGCTCTTCAAGTATCCGAACGTGCATGCCATTTCGAAAATAGGAATAATACCAGTACTGAACAAAAACAAATATATTAGCACATAACTAACTAATCAAATCCATTTAAAAAATAAATAACTTTAACTACCTCAATGACTTGCCACATCCCCACCACAGCTTTACTACCATTGCCAATGCCAAAAACGACATACCAAGTCCAAAGACATAATCAAATCGATATGCGGCTCCTCCCCAGTCATAACTACCGATCTCATCTATCTGAATGAGACTAGCTAGATATCCCAAACGAACCTTGCTATGGGAATTTGCTAACAATACATTTCCAATAACATACAACATGAAAGCACGAAACCCTATTTCTCTTTCATTAATATCATCTTGCACTGCATAAGCTGTATACATCTCTAAATGACTCGGTTTTGATGTTTGCACTATAAATCTCATCCTCCGTTAAAAAAGGTAAATATTTGACAGCCTCATCAAATAACTCATATTTTGAATCAAAAGCTACAATCTTTCCTTCTCCAACACGCAACCCCGTAAGCATTGAGAAATCAAGGGGAGTAAAGCCTATCTCGCCACATGGAAAATGAAATGTGTGGGTAGAGTCCCACCATCTCTCTACAATTGCTTCAACTAACTGTCTATCGGACTTTTCAATATCAATTTGAGCAAAGACGTCAAAACCAACATTCTAAAGCATCAATTGAAATTCTCCAAAGTTCACTTGGCTCAACCATTCCATAACAGGGGCCAAAGTCCCTTTCTTACCGACTTTTTCCTTCGTTCCACCACCTTCACGAAGAGTAAAGGATATGTGTGTACTTTCCTCTACAACAACACGTTGATAAGAACTAGGATCAAACTCAGAATAAGAAGTCCCTACATGTACATCTTCTGGATTTGGGGCATTTGGTGTCCCTGACTTTTTTGACTTTGTACCCTTACCTCTGAATTTGTGTAAAATGCCGGACATTGTAACTGGTGAGAAATAAATTAACACTAAAATTAAACATAATTTATAATATGAAACTAAATAAATTGGTCTTGCATTACGACAAATAAAATTAAGTGCAAGTTATAATATGACACAAAACTAGATGATATGGCATTACGACAAATAAAAATAAGTGTCACATTTTCTTTCTACTGATGGTATGACACAAAACTAGACCACACTATAGTATTCTACGTATATCAACACACAATCGTATTGCTGAGACTTAGACAATGTGTTTCTAACCTTGGCTTCGAATGAAGGAGCAACTCGCTAATATGTATTGAGAATCCAAGTCAAACTGCTTGAAGAACTGGCTTGCAGGGAAGTTATTAGTGACTAAATTGTCCCACAAAAACTTGTAGCACATCAATTGAAACCTGCCATGGTTTTATAACACATCATTATAAATTAACGAAAATCTAACCAAATTATAAAAGCATAATTGTGTACGATAAGAAAGTGAAATTATAAAAGCAGAATTGAGAGAACAACATCAAAGTGAAATATTGATAAATAACAATTGAAGCTCTTAGAGATTGAACATTTCGCTATCACATAAAGATGACTGATTGTACATACTATAGCACTTAGATTCCTATAAGATTGTAATCTTGAATACCTTCAAAAGCCAATACTATTAACTAACAATAAAAATATCACAAACTAATAAAGTCTTGCAATAAAAAACATTCCCCAGAACCACTGTCTGTCAACAGTACATTGTGACTAGCGTGCATTTGGAATTATATTGCATAAAAAATTTACTGCATTTTCATAACATAGGGTATAAAATCGAGATTTATACTGCAAAGAATAACAAAGTTTCACCACTATAACACGTCACATAGAATCATTTTTTGCCAACACTTGATTATGAATGGTTAAGTACAATGTGACTAGCTCGAATCATCCTAGTAGTAAAACAGGTATACATATGATATTATACCCTACCACTTGAGACCCATTTTATTTGCAAGCTGGTGGACTCTCAACCAAAAGATTAGTGTGACTCACATTTGATCACACTTGAACACTTGATCTTGCCAAACTATTTTATTTTGATGACAAACATCCATACACTCGATATCACATATTATCAAAGAAGCAAAACCGTTTAGCCAATAATGCTTTTGTCATATTATCAAAAAGCAAAACCGTTTAGTACTACATTTTAGCAGGAAACTTACCTTGCCGAACCAAAACGGTGAATAAAAATTAAAACGCGTTAAGTAAGCTATTACTGCCTACCAAGTGTGAAACCAAACACCATCAACAGAGATACAGAAATGTACTTACCATTTCTCTCATTAGGAGGTTCAGCAAGCAAGAGAGAGACGCAAAGAGTTTTGAGAGGACAGGACTCTTGCAAGTCTGCAACTGAATTCAATGCAAATACTTTGGCTATGTTTCAACTGCATTGAAGAAAATCCTTACAATTAACCATGTTACTTGAAAAGATTGAACCCATTCTTTTAAATTTTACCAAATTCCAGGTTAGTCGAGGCTACCAAATTCCAGGTTTATTTTGAAAAGTTATTTGTGAAACCTTATGCTTGAATTGGTAACTTGACGTTTCTAAAGAGTGAAATTGTTTTTTTAACTTGGAGAATTAAAACAACTATAAATCAAAAAAACAAAGGGATTTCAAGCACAAGAGATAAACAAGCTTGTAGAATTACCTGCTGCAGTGTTGAACGGTGAGAGTGAGAGTGCCCGGTAGTGTTGAACGGTGAGAGTGAGAGCGATTTAGAGTTTTTTTTTTTAGTGAGAGAGAGTGATTTTTTTTTTTTCTTTTTGTGTTCTGGGATAATAACTACACGCCACTGGTGATGGCGTACAAAAACTTGGTTTTTTGGTTTTTTTTTTTTTTTTTACACGCCACTGGTGATGGCGTACAAAAACTTGGTTTTTTGGTTTTTTTTTTTTTTTTTTTTTTTGTGTTATGGGGTTTTTTTAAAGGGCAATATAGGAAGATAAATAACTACACGCCACCGTGATGGCGCATAAAAAAGTTTTTTTTTTTTTTTATTTCTTGCCCGCCACTCGGTGATGGCGCATAAAAAAAGCTTGGTTTTTTTTTTAACCGATATTTAATATTTTGTGTTGGACGCCATTGTCACTGGCGGCTGGAAAAATAAACCATTGGATTTGATTTCGCTATCTCACTAACTGTATCTACTGTGTTATTGTGGTTTGGTGTTTTGGCGCACCAAACCATTGGAGTTAGCCTTAGAGAAAAAAAAACGGATGATTATATTGAGGGCAAATCTGGTAGAGAACTATTTTGGATATTGATGTTACCAATTCCTTGGGTAAACAAATTCGGTCTATTTTTTTTTTTTTTTTTTTTTTTTTTTAAGATTGAAAAATGGGTGGCACACATTTGTGCGCATTGGGCCCACTGGATGATATGGCGCATGGAAGAAAACCTCAATACAAAAATATAAATTACCATCGTACAAAGTAATTGTGTTGAAGGACTCAGCATAGAGTAATAAGAAGAGTAAGGGCATCACCCATACTGGCCCTCAAAATAGAGGGCCACGTCAGTCTTTTCAAAGAGTGTTTGGAGGAGATAAGAGAAATAGAGGACCCTTATATATTCAATAGTAAATATGTCATAAACTTTCAGCTGATATGAAACTGGTATAGTGGAAGTGTGTTTGACCTGTGAGTCTGTGTCCCTGTTCTTGGTGATGCCCTAAGAAGGCCCAATTACTGAAGTCATCAAAAAGTTTTAATAGCCATCCTGAAACCAGAACTTCTTGCTTACCAGAAAAAAACTATCAAAGGGGCCTCAAAAAATACATCTTAAACCCTCAACAGAAAACAAATCCCCAACAGATAAAAAAATAAAATAAAATGAAGAAACCGAAAGTGATAATAATAATGGGACCAACTGGTTCTGGAAAATCAAAGCTAGCAATTGATCTATCATCTCATTTCCCCATCGAGATCATCAACGCAGACTCCATGCAAGTTTACAATGGTCTTGATGTTCTCACTAATAAAGTCCCTCTTGATGAACAAAAAGGTTCACACAACTTTCTACTTGTTCTTTAACTCATTTAGTTTGTTTGTTGGGATTTTTTAATATTGAGTTTTGAGTATTGTTTTGTAGGTGTGGTTCATCATTTGTTGGGAAATATTAGTCCAAATGTCGAATTCACGTCCAAGGATTTTCGCGATTCTGCAATGAAGGTTAGTTTCATGTACAATATTTGGGTAGGAAGTATTATATAGTTTTGTTAGGTGCATTTTGTTAATAAGAATTTGGAGTGTTTCAGATTATTGATGACATTATATCTCGCAATCGGTTGCCCGTTATAGTTGGAGGTACTAATTATTATATACAGGTACTATTTTGAAGTTTGTGATTGTTTTTTTCCCAATAGTTTGTCATTCGAAATTTGTGATTTTGAGAGTTGAGTTCTTTGGCATTGATACTTAGGCTCTTGTAAGCCCATTCCTTTTGGATGATTTAGTCGAAGAAATGGATGATTGCAGTTTAAAAGGCTCCATTGGTAAAGTAATCTTCTTTTGATATTAGACATTAGTGTTAAGGACTTTTTTTTTTATGTCAATTATGTAATTTTGTTCTGTAGGAGATAAGGAGCCAGAGTATAAATTTGAAACGGGAACTGGGGAGTCAAATGTTGATTATGAACATCTTAAGGAGGTTGATCCGGATGCAGCGAAGAGGATTCATCCAAATGACTGGAGAAAGGTTTGGACTTTCACTCGATTACTATCATTTCCTGAAATTGCATTTTGAAATCAATGCGTGTATATTTTTTATTTTTATTTCGATCCAATTGTGGTATAGTGGAAAGTTAGGATCAATGATTATGTGGAAGAATTTGAAATCACCTTGTGTCTCATTATACTTTTCTAAGAAGCACTGATTTAAAGCTTATAACTATCGACATATTCAAGTATTGCAACTTGTTTTAATTAGTGGAATGCCCTATTTGCTAGGGCCTAGGAAGACTGGAGAAGCTGTCCCTAAATCCAAATGTCCTGAAAGACTTGCTAGGGCCTAGGAAGATTTGGGGAAACAACGCTAGAAATGGAAATGGATGAAACCTTTTCTTCATGTGAAAAATGAAAACCGGAAGGAGAAACGCCAAGGTTTGTTGGGGAAGGGCAGATAAAAGAGATTGATTGGGTACAAGTTAAGAAACAAGTAGGCAAAACAAGAAAATTAGTACCATAAATATGTTAGAATCACACCAATAAAATGATTAGGCTATGTCATTAAAGTCATACTGTGAAATTTCTCACATGTACTTTCTCCAAGCGTATCTGGGATCTGTTCATTTCCTCATTCCATAAACCTTGGATGCCGCCTATCAAGACTATCACAGTTTTGCCAAATTTGGGAGTAAATCGTTGCTTGAGAACTATCACAATCACTAATCAAAGGAGAAGGGGGGAAAAAAGGGAAAAAGAAAACCTATCAAAGCATGAGATATTCCTAACAGTAGGTATATTTGTTGTTGATAAAGTGGGTTGATGAAGTAATGCTACTTAGGTGTAAAGTAATTCTTTGCAAGAGCAGAGTTGGCACACTCTCAGAACAATGAGATATTTATATTCTTTAGGCATTAAGATTATAAATGATAAAAGAAATCTAAAAGTGCATTTAAATAAGTAGTATGGAAAGTCATTCTGTAGTTGCCACGGTTATGCCTTATATGAAACGGATATTTGTGCGTCTCTTTTTACAGTTTGCACACATTTTTTTATAAATAACTGTGGTTGTGGTTGCTTCTTTTAATGTATGGAATGTCTTATCTACTAGGAAGACGGGAGAAGCTATCTCCCTTTATTCAAAAACAACTACTGAAAAAAGAAGCTATCTCCCTTTAATACATAAGTTTCTTAATCTCCAAGCAAAAGAAAATCCTAATAAACTTTCCAAATAAATCAAAATCCTAGAAAAATAAAATAAAACAAAAATAGAAAGTAGAGATTTGAAACCATAATTAATGGATGCCTAGGCTGGACCAATCTGGTCACATAAATCACATCATTCACCCCATGTAAGAAAAAGCTCGTCCTCGAGCTAAACAGGTACCAAGCCAGTAGCAACATCAGTCAAACAAACTTCCACAGTTTGAGTTGATTCATTTGTTGTACCTGTAAGTCTTTCACCTTCTTCAGTAGTAAGGACAGCAGTATTCTTCTTTTTCGTAGGACAATCCGAAGCCCGGTGGCCAATCACGCCACGTTCATAACACTTACTACCCAGATTAAATGGTGTTGGAGTAGATGCTGGGATTGGAGTAGACGTTGCCGAGGAAGAGTGCATCTTTTCAGCCTTTGAAGCTAGTCTATAAGCGGTAGCAAAGTCTGGCAAATCAGAAAGAGTAAATGCGTCACGAATAGACTTCTTTAAACTAGTAAAATAGCAACCAACACGCTGATCATTAGTCTCCTGAACTACAGCCCGAGAGCATAAAATATGAAATTGTTCAGTATACTCTTGGACGGTGCTAATCTTCTGTTTTAATTCCTGCAACTTCATAAAAACATCAGTTAGATAATCTTCTGGAACGAAATGAGACAACATCTCATGTTTCATGGTTACCCAAGTGCACACTCTGCGATAACCTTGAGACTCGTGAAGGATCTTCCCACCACAATAGGGCATAACCAGTCAATTTCATTGCTGCTAATTGTACCTTCTTTCTATCGTCCAAATTCTTATAGGCAAAACATTTTTCAATTGCATCAATCCAGTCAACAAAAACAATAGCATTCATACTACCAGAAAAAAGAAAAAGAAATATCAAGCTTAATATCACCTGTTTGACTACGCTCCAAGATACGTAACAACCGGTCAAAATTAAATGGTTCTTGATTATGTCGATTTCTGCCTTGTTTTGGTGGAGATTGATCAAACACATTGTGTGCAGTAAAATCATCATACCTGGGTGGATTCCTAGTGTAAAGGGGAACTGGTGGTGGATGAGTCGGAGTCCTAAAAGGACCAAAGTTGCGCCCTGAGGAAGGTGGTGAAGGAGGAGAGAGAGGATCATAGTCTACACGACCTAGGCAATTTTTCTGGTTGCCTGTACCGTTTTGGTTATGAGAATGATCCTTTTGTTGTTGCACGAAACTGCCAGGGTCAGGACATCGACCACTACCTCCATGTCCAAGACATGATGTGTCACGTTGTGCAACTGGCGGAGGAGAAGCATCACGGCATGTAGGCCTGTTATGAGGAGAAGCTTTCTGTAAGCCAGAGCGCTGGGCGACTATATGAGGTGTTGGCAAAATACCATCACACCTTGGCTGATTTCGGGCTGGTGGATCTTGGCTGTTAGCACCTAAGTCAGCCAAAATCTGGCAGTCAGAGTCGTGGTGTTCAACACGCGTCTCACCATCTTCATCACCATCAGATTCATCAGCCTTTAAATTGTCACCTTTGCCGATAACTCGACGTTGCTTACTAGGGCCAGAGAAAGGGTTAACCATGGAATCAATAGAACTGTCCAAAGTTGGTAAAACCTTTGGGTGATGACACCAGAGGTCTGTGGTTCGAACCCTGCCAACATCAAAGAGTTACTGATCTCATTTAAAACAGGCTTGCCAATAAAAAAAATAAAAAATAGAACTGTCCACAGTATCATTGACCTCCAAAGAAGAAGGGAGGTCGCTTTTCAAGTATCTTGCCAGTCACTTGTTTGCAAATCATCGACACCATCTTCTCCAAAGCATCAATTTTATCAACTTTAGTGTTCACATTGGTGAGATTGTTTCTCACATCAACCATCTGCCCAGAGATGCCGTGAATGTCGTCTTCAAGTCTCCCAACTCTTGTTTCAACCAATACGGGTCATCCTCTTTGTTTCTTTCCTCCAACCATTGAAAAGAATGAAGAAAATTGGATCTTGAATAGGAAAAATATGACCATGTTTCATGGAATTTTCTTGATCATGTCATGTATAAGATGGGGTTTGGGATCAAATGGAGGAGATGGGTTTGAATATGCATCTCTAACTCCCGCTTCTCTATATGGTTCTCCAAAAGGCCTCTTTAAAAGTTCAAGGGGGATTCGACAGGGCGATCCGCTATCTCTTTTTTTTTTATCATGGTGACGGAGTTTCTTAGCAAGATGACTTCAAGATTGGTGGAGAATGGTGTGTTAGATGGTTTTAAAGCTTCATCAAGAGAGAATACTATCTCCGTGTCTCATTTACAATTTGCCGATGATACCATGTTTTTTATAGGTGCTACAATGGAGAAAGCTCATGCATTAAAGAATCTTCTTCTTTGGTTCGAGATGGTGTCCGGATTAAAAATTAATTTGGAGAAATCTAAAATCTACGGCATAGGAGAAGTGTATAACTAGGGGAATATTGCTAATGTCTTGGGATGTGAAGTGGAGACTTTTCCATCAATTTAGTTGGGACTTCCCTTGGGGGCAAAAAGTAAGTCGAAACCTATATGGGACAAAGTATGTGAGAAGGTGGAGGCGAAGTTGGCGGGGAAAGCTAAATTCTTGTCTAAAGGGGGGAGAGTCACCTTACTCAATGCCGTTCTTAACCAAATTCCTAATTATTTTCTTTCACTTTTTTCTATCCCTAAAGGAGTGATTGACTAGTTAGAGATGGTGTTTAGAAGATTTGTGTGGGGAAGTAGTGAGGAGAAGAGGAAGATTCATTGGGTTAGATGGGATAGGCTTTGCCTTAGTAAGGAAGAAGGGGGTCTTGGGTGCAAGTATATATATGCCATGGGGGAAGCATTACTAGCAAAATGGTTGTGGAGATATGGAGAAGAAAATGAACATCTTTGGAGGAGGATAATAGTAGATAAATACGGGGAAGGGGAAAATGAATGGAAACTAAAGCAACCTCGGGGGCCTTATGGTATCACACTATGGAAGAGCATCATGAAAGGGTGGGAGAATTTTTCTAAAGGGGTAATTCTTTTACTGGGTGAGAATAGTTTCATATTTTTTGGCATGACACATGGCTTGGAGAGAGACCACTATGTGAACAATATGCCGCTATCTACGGTATTGTGGTGAACAAAAATGCCAAGGTAGGAGATTATGCTGAAAGGAGCGTGAATAGGATGGAATGGGAAATTACCTTGAGAAGAAGGTTAAATGATTGGGAGGCACCTACTTTCGTTAGCTTGTTGGGCATTATTTATCAAGAGGGGGATAAGTTTGGGGAGGAAGATGAATGCCTTTGGAGGTGGGATAAAAGCAAAGTTTTCACGGTGAAATCTATGTATGGGGTTCTCGCCAAGAATCATGTGAGAAGAGTGTTGAAACCTCAAGAGATTTTAGAGGATTTTCCATATAGGAGGATTTGGATGCCTTCTATTCCTTTTAAGGTGACATTCTTCACTTGGATGGCGTTTCTAAGGAGGATTCAAACCGTAGACAAGCTAATCTCTAAAGAATGATTATTGATAATAAATGCTCTTTTTGTGGAGGGATTGGAGAGGATGTGGATCATATCTTCATCCGGTGTTCTTTTGCTATGAGGATGCGGGAGGTACTTTTTGTGTCCTTCAACAAGCCTTGGACACCACCGACTAGAATTGAGGATGCACTTGGTGGGGATATTATAAAACATGCTCTATCGCCAAAGTCAAGGTGGATATTTGAGCAATTATTTGGGTTCTATGGAATGAAAGAAATCGGAGAATATTTGAACAAAAGACCAAGGAAGCATTTAAAGTCTTGTTGGAGATCAAAGAAGCACTCTACAATTGGTCTAGGGGAGTGGCCGATTTGAAGACCTTAAGATTTCAAGACTTTGTGTGTGATTGGGATAACTTAATATTTTGTACTTGAAGGTTTCTTATGTTTAGGGTGTGGGTAATCTTTTAACTTAGCATCTTGCTAAATGGGGATTAACCTTTTGTAACTTTGATTGTGATTTGGAATATATTAATATTTTTTACCGCTCAAAAAAAAAATGGAAAAATCAGATCTTTAGTAGAGATTGATGAAGGGATTTGCTAGCTTTGATACCAATTGATAGAAATCATAGATGCGGAAGCGATTTAATTTGTAACAAAGCCATGAAAAAGGCTAACTAAAGAACAATTCTTTATTATTCAAAAACAACTACTGAAAAAAGGAGGCTCTAGTGGCCTTAATACAAAAGTTTCTTAATCTCCAAGCAAAAGAAACCCAAATAAACTGGACCAATCTGGTCACACAAATCACATCAAAATATGTACAACTAAATAATAAAATAGTTTTGAATGCCTTTGACTATTATATATTGATAGTTTTTATGCAATAAGAAGTTAAAAAGATAGAAGAAATCTTAAAGTGCATCTAAATAAGTAGCATACAAAGTCACTTTGTAGCTGCCACAGTTATGTTTCATATGAAACGGATATTTGTGCTCAATTTTTTACTGCTTGCACACTTATTTATAAATAGTTTCGATTGTGGTTGCTTCTTATCGCAGATAAATCAGTACCTTGGTTTATATGCTCGCTCAGGTGTCCTACCTAGCAAACTTTTCCGAGGAGAGGCTTCAAAGGTCTGGCCTTCTATCTGTTAGTATTCCCCGTTTGAAACCTTCTCTAATTATAATAGATAATTCTCTAATATTACTTGTGGCAGGGCAGAATTGGGGTCGAGCGGATGATTTTAGATATGATTGCTGTTTTATATGCTTGGATGCTTCTGTCAATGTGTTGGACCAGTATGTTGAGCAAAGAGTAGACTGCATGATCGATGCTGGTTTACTGAATGAAGTGTATGATATTTTCACCCTGCATGCAGATTATACCCGAGGCTTGAGGCAGGCAATTGGTGTCAGGGAATTTGAGGATTTTCTGAAATGTTATCTTGTCGATAAATTTTTTTATGCTAATGCTGACGGTAATTTCCAATTATCGACAAAAGAAAACAATATGTTGAAAGAAAATTTGAAAACAATTTTGGATTGCAATGATAGTCAGCAGAAAGTATTGTTAGTTGAAGCTATCAGCAAGCTAAAAACAAACACCAAAAGGCTTGTCCGCCGTCAGGTTAGTTTTTACTCAACTGACTTTTTTTTCTGTTTATCTCTTACATAAGTAGCTGATGAATAAACTTACTCTAACAATTTCATAAATTTTGAATGTAAGAGTTTCCAATTTCACCAGTAAAGATAGACTTGCTCGTGGTTGTAGACTTTCTCTTAAACTCTGTAATTATTTGGCAGAGAAGGCGGCTTAACCGACTGCAGACACTTTTTGGATGGGAGTTGCACTATGTCGATACCTCTGAAGCTTTATTAGGTATGCCTTTATAGATTAAAGTCCCTCTAAAACAATTTTATTAGTTTTTATTGCCTGGCAAAATTTCTTCAACCTTGTCTCTGACTGGATTCCTTATTGCAGGCAAATCGCATGATTCTTGGGCAAGAAAAGTCATTGAACCCTCCATTGATGTTGTCAAGTTTAACTTGTATGAAAAGGGGTGCTTGGTGTCTGACTTTAAGATCCGTAATAGTGTGGAGTCACAGATTTTGGATAAAAGGGATTTATGGACTCAACATATTTGTGAAGTAAGAAGAAGAAATATTTGTACACAATTGTCCTTTTCTTTCTCTGTTCATTATTTGTTTCTTCCCTTTGTCTCCCTCAATTAGTGAACAGATTTTTTGATTTGATACTATTAGTAATGGAAGCCTTTGATTGCTGTTGATAGCCTTGTGGGAATCGGCTCCTTCGTGGGGCTCATGAGTGGGAACAGCACAAACAGGGGCGTGGGCATCGCAAAAGAATCCTTGGGCTTAGGAAGTCTAAACAGTTTTTAGCCGACAGAGAAGTAGCATCAGTGACTGGAGAATTTGGTGCTTAGTGATAGGGAAGCCACTCCAAGCATGTTGTGATGCTTCATGTCACACTGAAAGAGAGTGCTTGTGCCATCTGCTGTGTATAGAACAAGCAGCAACAGAGATTGACTTGTGTTAGAGTTCCTGTGGCGAATATGAATTTTCCGACTTAGATTTTTAGAGGCAATTTTCCTTATTTTGAAGGTTAGACCCTGAAAATCATGTACAACTTGTTATTTTTATTTTGAACATTCTTTTATGCTCCTGTTGTGAATGAAGTGAGACAGTAGGTGTTGTTGCCTTGATGAGGCGTACATAGTTTTTTAATGACATAGATAATGTTCTATTATCTTGATATTTATGTTCAGTTTATTCTTTATCTCCCCAAATACTAGTTAGTTTTTATTTCCACTTATAAGTGGTCCACAATATTTAATTCTATATTGATTAAACCTTCGCAGGCGATGATTAAATTCTATGGTTAAATTTCATCTTTGCCAAGGCTTCCTGTTGGCGCTCAAGGAGCTTGACCCGAATTATTGTTTACTGAAGACACGAGACTTCAGGAAGAAGAAAACTGTACATGTAAAGTTGGCAGAAACCCAATATTTATTGAAGATTTTGTGTGTCATGCATCAGTCTACGAATATACACTGAGAAATACAACAAAATTTGGAAGGACAAAAATGAATTGAATCGCCACCTTCTCTATGATATTTTTTTATGTACACTACTGACCACGACTTATCACTTTATCAGTCAGACCACAACGAGAGATCCATGTTCCAGGCCACGTCGTCAAAATCAAATAATTTCTGCTTACTGTGAGTCGCAAGTAGCAACCCTTCCGCCATGCTGTCAAGTACACTTGGCATATCAAATATTGCCTCCTCGTCCCAAAACATTCTAGAAATCGCTGGAAATACCTCTAAACTTGAAATCACTGGAAGTATCTCTAAACTTTTGACACGTTCCAACTTAACATAAGCTGCAGGAATGGATGACGTGAGCAAAGAGGATGATGCTGACGTCACCTCGGTTGGACGATATGCTCGAGCAGCTTGAGAAGCTGTGGATTTGATATCTTCAGTTGAGGATGACTTGGGTCGCGGTAGAAGCCAAGCTGAATCCGGGAAATTGAGTGGCGCAAACTCCCCTCTAAGCGCAAGCGCCGCCACGT